>NC_137284.1:63470000-73470000 GCF_054371585.1 Giraffa tippelskirchi
AAGCAGCTTGCTCTTCCTAATGTGGGTGGGCCTCATAAAATAAATTGAAAACATAAACAGCACAAAAAGGTTGAATAAGGAGGAACTCCTTTTGCCTCACTGATTTGAGCTCTGGAACATTGTTTTTGTTTTCCCCAGTCTTTGGACTTGAACTGAAACATCAGGTTGTCCTGGGGCTTCAGCTTATTGCTTTCAGAGTGAGACTGCACATTGGTTACTCTAAGTCTCTAGCTGGCTGAATGCAAATCTTAGGACTTCTTAGCCTCCAAAATCAAGTGAGCCATAGACAAACTAAACTTTAAAGTAAAGACTATTACAAGAGACAGAGAAGGACACTACATAATGATCAAGGATTCAATCCAAGAAGATATAAAAATTGTAAATATTTATGCACCCAACATAAGAGCACCTCAATATATAACGCAAATGCTAATAGCCATAAAAGGGGAAATTGACAGTAACACAATAATAGTGAGGTACTTGAACACTACTTACACACTTATGGATGATCCAGTGCATAGACAGGATGGATCCAATGCATCCAGACAGAAAATTAATAAGGAAACACAAGCCTTAAATTATACATTATACCAGGATAGACTTAATTGGTATTTATAGGACATTCCATTCCAAGGTAAGAGAAACCCAAGTAAGATGGTAGGTGTTGTGAGAGGGCATCAGAGTGCAGACACACTGAAACCATAATCACAGAAAACTAGCCAATCCTGTTTAAAGCTCAACATTCAGAAAACTAAGATCATGGCATCTGGTCCCATCACTTCATGAGAAATGGATGGGGAAACAGTGGAAACAGTGGCAGACTTTATTTTTTGGGGCTCCAAAATCACTGCAGATGGTGACTGCAGCCATGAAATTAAAAGACACTTACTCCTTGGAAGGAAAGTCATGACCAACCTAGACAGCATATTAAAAAGCAGAGACATTACTTTGCCAACAAAGGTCTATCTCGTCCAGGCTATGGTTTTTCCAGTGGGCATGTATGGATGTGAGAGTTGGACTGTGAAGAAAGCTGAGCGCCGAAGAATTGATGCTTTTGAACTGTGGTGTTGGAGAAGACTCTTGAGAGTCCCTTGGAATGCAAGAAGATCCAACCAGTCCATCCTAAAGGAGATCAGTCCTGGGTGTTCATTGGAAGGACTGATGTTGAAGCTGAAACTCCAATACTTTGGCCACCTCATGTGAAGAGTTGACTCATTGGAAAAGACCCTAATCTGGGAAAGATTGAGGGCAGGAGAGAAGGGGACAACAGAGGATGAGATGGCTGGATGGCATCACTGACTCGATGGACATGAGTTTGGGTAAACTCTGGGAGTTGGTGATGGACAGGGAAGCCTGGCATGCTGCAATTCATGGGGTCGCAAAGAGTCGGACACAACTGAGTGACTGAACTGAACTGAGGACATTCCATCAAAAAAAAAAAAAAGCAAAAAACAGAATGCACTTTCTTCAAGCGTGCACAGAGCATTCTCTAGGATAGATAACATCTAAATTTAAGAAAATTGAAATCATATCAAGCATCTTTTCTGACCAAAATGCTATGAGATTAGAAATCAATTACAGGAGAAACTGTAAAAAAAACAGCAAACACATGGAGGCTAAACAATATGCTACTAAATAACAGAGTCATTAAAGAAATCAAAAAGGAAATTAAAAAAATACTTAGAAACTAATGATAATGAAAACAAAACCTATGGGATGCAGCAAAAGCAGTTCTGAGAGGTAAGTTTAGAGCAATAAAATCCTACTTCAAGAAACAAGAAAATTCTCAAATGAAAAACCTAACCTTACATAGAAAGTAACTCAACAAAGAAGAGTAAACAAAACCCAAAGTTACTAGAAGGAAAGAAATAAAGATCAGGGCAGAAATAAATGAAATAGAAACAAGAGAAAAATACCAAAGATCAATGAAACTAAAAGCTGGTTCTTTGAGAAGATAAACAAAGTGATTAAACATTTAGCTAGACCCATCAAGAAAAAAGGAGAGAACTCAGATCAATTAAATTAGAAATGAAAAAGAAGTTACAACTGACACCATATTAATACAAAACATCCTAAGATATTACTACAAGCCACTGTATGCCAATAACATGGACAAATTGTAAGAAATGGATAAACTCTTAGAAAAAAAAACTTTCCAATACTGAACCAGGAAGAAATAGAAAATCTGAACAGACAAATCACAAGCAATAAAATTGAAACTGTGATTAAAAATCTTCCAACAAACAAAAATCCAGAACCAGATGACTTCTGGCCATTCTACAAATGACCAGGCAAATTCTATCAAACCTTTAGAGAAGATATAACACCTATCCTTCTCAAATTCTTTCAAGAAATTACAAAGGGAGTAACAGTCTCATACTCATTCTACAAGGCCACCATCACCCTGATACCAAAATTAGACAAAGATATCACAAAAAAAGAAAATTATTGACCAATATCACTGATGAACAAACAAAATACTATCCAACTGAATCCAACAACACATTAAATGGAACATACACCATGATCAAGTGGGATTTATCTCAGTGAGGCAAGGATTCTTCATATAGGCAAATCAATGTGATACACCATATTAACAAATTGAAGAATAAAACCCATACAACCTTCTCAGTAGATGCAGAAAATGCTCTTGAAAAATTCAACAACCATTCATGATAAAAATTTTCCATAAAGTGAGCATAGAGGGAAACTACTGCAACATAATAAAGGCCATACATGACATGCCCATAGCAAACATCACTCTCAATGGTGAAAAACTGAAAGCATTTCCTCTAAGATCAGGAACAAGACAAGGGTGTATCTACTTTCACCTGTATTTTCAACATAGTTTTGGAAGTACTGGCCATAGAAATCAAAGAAGAAAAAGAAATAAAAGGAATCCAAGTTGGAAAAGAAGTAAAACTGTCACTGTTTGCAGATGACATGATATTGCATGTAGAAAATCCTAAAGAGGCCACCAAAAAATTCTTAGAGCTAATCAATGAATTTAGTAAAGTTGCAGGATACAAAATTACTACTCTGAAATCTCTTGCATTCCTATACACTAACAACAGAAGATCAGAAAGCGATATTAAGGAAACAATCCCATTTACCATTGGGATTGTTTATAACAAAAATAATAAAATACCTAGGAATAAACCTACCTGAGGAAGACTATGCCAAAGCCTTTGACTGTGTGGATCACAACAAACTGTGGAAAATTCAAGAGATGGGAATACCAGACCACCTTACCTGCCTCCTGATATGCAGATCAAGAAGCAACAGTTAGAAATGGACATGGAACAACAGACTGGTTCCAAATTGGGAAAGGAGTACGTCAAGACTGTAAATTGTCACCCTCTTATTTAACTTATATGCAGAGTACATCATGTGAAATGCTGGGCTGGATGAAGCACAAGCTGGAATCAAGATTGCCAGGAGAAAGATCAATAACCTTGGATACACAGATGACACTACCCTTATGGCAGAAAATGAAGAAGAGCTAAAGAGCCTCTTGATGAAAGTGAAAGAGGAGGGTGAAAAAGTTGGCTTAAAGCTCAACATTCAAAAACTAAGATCATGGCATCCAGTCCCATCACTTCATGGCAAATAGGTGGGGAAACAATGGAACAGTGAGAAACTTTATTTTTTCAGGCTCCAAAATCACTGCAGATGGTGACTGCAGCCATGAAATTAAAAGACACTTGCTCCTTGGAAGAAAAGCAACAACCAACCTAGACAGCATATTAAAAAGCAGAGACATTACTTTGCCACCAAAGTCCGTCTAGTCAAAGCTATGGCGTATCCAGTCATTATGTATGGTTGTGAGAGTTGGATCATAAAGAAGGCTGAGCGCCGAAGAATTGGTGCTTTTGAACTGTGGTGTTGGAGAAGACTCTTGAGAGTCCCTTGGACTGCAAGGAGATCCAACCAGTCCATCCTAAAGGAGATTAGTCCTGAATATTCATTGGAAGGACTGATGCTGACACTGAAACTCCAATACTTTGGCCACCTGATGTGAAGAACTGACTCATTGGAAAAGATCCTGATGCTGGGAAAGATTGAAGGGAGGAGGAGAACGGGACGACAGAGGGTAAGATGTTTGGATAGCATCACTGACTCAATGGACATGAGTTTGAGCAAGCTCCGAGTGTTGGTGATGGACAGGGAAGCCTGGCGTGCTGCAGTCCATGGGGTCGCAAAGAGTCGGACACGACTGAGTGACTGAACTGCACTGAACTGAACTGAGGGAGCAAAAAAATATGTATTCAGAAAACTAAAAGATACTGATAAAAGAAATCAAGGATGACACAAATAGATAAAGAGATATATCAGTACCATGTTCATATCAGTACCATGTTCTTGGATTGGAAGAATCAATGTTGTAAAAATGACTTTACTACCCAAAGCAATCTACAGATTCAATGCAATCCCTATCAAATTACCTATGGCATTTTTCACAGAATTAAAATAAAAAATTCAAGAGATTCAATAAGTGGTACTGGGAAAACTGAACATGTGAAAGAATGAAATTAGAACACTGCCTAACATTATACAGAAAAATAAACTCAATATGGATTAAAAACCTAACTGTAAGCCCAGACATTATAAAATTCATAGAGGAAAATTCACAGGCAGAAAACTCTTTGATATAAATAATGGCAAGATATTTTTTAACTCAGTTCCTGGAGAAATGAAAATAAAACAAAAATAAACAAATTGAACATAAGTAAATTTAAAAGCTTTTTCACAACAAAGGAAACCATAAACAAGATGAAAGGACAGCCCTCAGAATGGGAGATGATATTTGCAAAGAAAAGCAATTGACAGGGGATTAATCTCCAAAATATATAAATAGCTCATGGAGCTCAATATCAAGAAAACAAACAATCCAATCAAAAAATGGGCAGACCTAAATAGACATTTTTTCAAAGAAGACATACAGATGGCCAACAAACACATGAAAAGATGCTCGATATCACTAACTGTTAGGGAAATGGCAACCATAACTACATGAGGTATTACATCACACCAGTCAGAATGACCATCATCAAAAAATAAGCAAACAATAAATGCTGGAGACAATGTGGAGAAAAAAAGAACTCTCTGACACTGTTGGTGGGAATGCATGTTGATAAAGTCTCTATGGAGAATAGTAAGGAAGTTCCTTAAAAAACTAAAAATAGAACTACCATATGACCTAACAATCCATCCCTGGGCATATATCCAGAGAAAACCATAATTCAAAAAGATACATGCACCCCAGTGTTCACTGTAGCATTATTTACAATAACCATGATATGGAAACAATCTAAGTGTCCATCAATAGATGAATGGACAGAGAAGATGTGGTGCTTATACACTGGAATGGAATATTACTCAGCCATAAAAAGGAATGAAACTGTGCCATCTGCAGAGATGTGGATGGACCTTGAGACTGTCATACAGAGTGAAGTAAGTCAAAGAGAAACACAAATATTGTATATTAATGCATATTTGTGGAATCTAGAAAAACGGCATAGATGATCTTATTTATAAAACAGAAATGGAGACACAGATGTAGAGAACAAAGGAGGAAGGGGGCTATGGGATGAATTGGGAGACTGCGATTGATGTATATGCCCTACTGATATTGTTAATATGTATAAAATAGATAACTAACGAGAACCTGCTGTATAGCATAGGGAACGCTACTCAATGCTCAGTGGTGACCTAAATGGGAAGGAAATCCACAAAAGGGGGGGATACATGTAAACATATAGCTGATTCACCTTGTTGTATATCAAAAACTAACACAACATTGTAAAGCAGCTATACTTCAATAAAAAATAATAAACAAGCAAGCCAATTCCTTAAATAATTAATTAAATTATTATTTATTTATTATACAATATATACACACATCTTATTGGTTCTGCTTCTCTGGAGAATCCTGACTAATAGACTACCTGACAAGTAAATGCAATGTGAAGCTTGGAACAGAAAGAAGACATTAGTGGAAAAACTGGCAAAATTCAAACAAAGTCTTGAATTTAGGTAATCATAATGTTTCAATGTTGATTTTTAAATGTGTTAAATGTACCATGGTAATGTAATATGTTAAAAGGAGAGGAAGCTGGTAATACTCTGTAGAATTCTTGTAATGTTTCTGTAAATCTAAAATTATATCAAAATAAAAACTTGGTTTCAAATGATAGCAGATATCGTGTGATCCCTCTTTCTCAAACCATATCTAATTACCTGTCATTCTATTTGTATTTATATTTGTTCACCAAATTTAGTAATCTTTACTTTGGAAAATTATTTGCCTCTTCCTTTGTACCTTTCTGTATTTCTTGAATTTTTTAAAACAATAATAGACATTATTCTATAAAACAATAAAGTCATTCTTTAGAACATCTGAGTCTGTTTGACAAGGGGATGTTTAGAAATTATCCAAATCTAAAAGCACTATGATGTTTGATTTGGTGTTAGTTTCTAGTAACATGCTTTCATCTGTAACACTCTCCTTGTGAACCTAAAGGTGACTTTAAGATGAGGCTCTAAGTTTATTAACACTATGCCATAGAACTAGAAGAATGACCAGGTAATGTTGGAATAAGATCATATTATTTTTGACACACATAACTTAATGGTCTATGTGTCTGTGTTACTTTTGCTTTTTGCCAACTGTAAACATCATAAAGGAAAAGAAGGGAAGGCTCTTGGTTGCAGTTTTGCAGTTCTGATCAGTGGACCAGTGAGGCATCAAGAATTGTTAGAGATTCGTGTCTTCAAGTCACAGCAGAACTTGTCATTGAGTCATGGGAGGGATTAGAAGGACAGATTTCTCAATGCCCTAACACAAAGAAAACTGTTTGATGCTCATTCTTTTCATCCTCTTATTTATCCTCTTTCATCTTTGTTCTCTTCACCTTGTACTACTCTCCTGCTATCCAGCTTCTCCTTTGACTTTGACTATTAGGTACTTGTAAATTCTCGGGGGAGCTGTTTCTTTTCATTTTCACTCTAAGACCATGACCTCTTCACAGACAGGAATAGTTATCTTCTTCATTCCCATGTCCCCATCACCTAGCATAGTCCTCACCCATCAGTCATGGGCTGGGTTGTTGAATGGGTGATTTTGAGACTGGAAAGGATGGTGATGTCTATGAGCTTAGCCTCAGCTGCAAATGGAACCTCTGGGATTTTCTAGTTCTTACTCATCCAAGTTCTCTCTCTCTTCTTACCTATTGTTTTTCTTTCCCAGCCTCTTTCTTCATGTAATCTATTTGTATGTGTGCTTATTCACTCAGTCATATCCAACTCTTTGTGACCCCATGGACTGTAGCCTGCCAGGCTCCTCTGTCCATGGGATTCTCCGAGGCAAGAATACTGGAGTGGGTTGCTATTTCCTTCTCCAGGGGATCTTCCTGACCTGGGATAAAACCTGCATCTCTTGTGTCTCCTGCATTACAGGCAAATTCTTTACCCACTGAGCCATGGGGGAAGCCTGTAATATATACTAGCCTTATTATCCTTATTCTGCACTTTCTGAGTGTGCCTACTCTAGGGTCATTCTGCTGTTTGCATGAGGTCAAGTCTTCCCTTTAACTTTTGTTTCTAGAAAGTGATCATCTATGCCAGTGGTTCTTAAACTTGATTGGGCATCAGAATCACTTAGAGGGTCTGTTAAAATACAGACTCCTGGGCCCCAACCTCAGAGTTTCTCACTCAGTAGGTCTGGGGTAGGGCTGGATGCTTTGCATTCCTAAGTCCCTAGTGATGCTGCTGCTGGTCCAGAGACCACACTTAGAGAATCACTGATCTATGTGCTACAGAAGTACTAGCCAGTTAGTTGTCTAATCTCCTCTGCCAGGGAGAAAAAAGAAACAGAGTTTTCATTGTCTAGAACTTAACTATGAAATAAAAGTAATGGGAAGAATATGCATGTTTTGTTTTAAGCTCAAAGTATAGAAAGGTTTTTTTTTTCCTTATAATCATCATTCCTTAATTCAAACCATTCCATAGACCATAAGTAAAGTTAAAACTGCTACCAAAGAAAAGACTATTGATATTTCTATCAGAGTATATAAAAAGGTTAATTATGGTGTGCACATCTTTAAAGATCTCCTTGCTGTGTGAGCCATCTCCAGAAATACTTGCCATAGAACTGAAATAGAAATGATTATATGAGTAAATTATCACCCACACTCCTTGCGTGCATCATTTCATACCACAAGCCTTTTCTCTTTTCAAGGAATAATGGTTTTACATTTTACTTTGTGATGGCACTCTAATTGCTAAATATAATAGGGGCATTATGCTACAAAGTTAAAAGATTTCAAGTGAAAAGATAAGTCAAATATAGTCATCTCATCCAGCCAATGATTTCTTAAAGTGTGCTTCTCTTTTTTTCCCAGCTGTCCCTGAATTCTGATCTCTCCTGGGATGACTGAAACTAAACACCATGGCAGAAAAAAAGCTTAAAAGGGATGCTAGAATTCAACTAGTCCAGGCATCTGTGTCTCTGACCCGCTGGCCAAATCTGGCCCACCATTTTTATAAATAACATTTTATTGGAGAGTAGGCATGCCTGTTTGTTTACATATTTGGATGACTGCTTCCACTCTACAGTGATGGAGTTAAGTGGTTGCAACACAGATCATGTGATTCAAGGGCAAAAATATTTACTACTTGACCCTTTACCAAAAAGATTTGCTGACCCCTGCTCTAGTCCACCCTACTGATTTGGCAGGTGAGATAACTCATCCTGAGAGAGAAAGTGGTAGCTCAATGTAATACATTCAAAGAGACACAGGACTGCAGAGTGCCAGGCATCACCCTCAACAGTTCTTATAAGAGCTTTGTCCCCAGAGAGTCATAGCAGTCCTTCCTTCATTAAGTAGAGAAGGGGACATTGGGGTAAGTTTGCATCCCATTACAATTTTTAAAGAGTCCTGTATATGACAAACCCAAAAAGAACAGTGTGACAGATGTGTGCTTTGATGTTAGTCCAGAATGTATAATGGCTTCATTTTTTTTTTTCACACGTGCACAAAACACATTAACTGCCTAACATTTAGGGCCCATTTCAATAATGAGAAAGTTCTTCTCATTGATGGGAGAATCGTGAGGATCATCTTGCCTTCCATAAAATGTACTAACATTCTGTCATGTAATAGTCTCGAGTATCCAGAGCTTTCAGGAGAATGTGCCTGACAGTGTGAATTCTCTCCTCAAGGTATTAGACTCACAAATTTGACAAAACCATATGGCTCTGTGTATGTGTGAATTTACAGAAGTGTTTTTATGGCGTTCATGTATCTGTGTCTAAAATGATACCATGTTGCTAGGTGTCAATGGTCCCCCGATCCCTTTTATTTGTATGTTGAGAAAATGTTCTATTGTTGCTGTTGTTCAGTTGCTCAGTCATGTCCAACCCTTTGCCACCCCATGGACTGCAACACGCCAGGCTTCCTTGTTCTTCACTATCTCCCAGAGCTTGCTCAAACTCATGCCCATTGAGTTGACGGTGCCTTCTAACCATTTCATCCTCTGTTGCCCCCTTCTTCTCTTGTCCTCAATCTTTCCCAGCATCAAGGTCTTTTCCAATGAATTGGCTCTTCACAGCAGGTGGCCAAAGTACTGGAGCTTCAGTTTCAGCATCAATCCTTCCAGTGAATATTCAGGACTGATCTCCTTTAGGATGGACTGGTTTGATCTCCTTGTTGTCCAAGGGACCCTCAACAGTCTTCTCCAACACTACAGTTCAAAAGCATCAGTTCTTTGGCTCTCAGCCTTCTTTATGGTCCAACTCTCATATCCATACATGACTACTGGAAAAATCATAGCTTTGACTATTTCTATTCTGTAAATGAACCCAAATTCTATGGTTTCAGGTAAATGCACAGAGTTGTACATGAATTTAAGAGGAATGTTTTCACTAAAAGAACCATAATGTTACTTGTTCATTCATCAGGGCTTTATTGGGTGTCTCTTCTGTGTCAGGAACTCATGTGCTGAGCTGACACACAAAGAGAGTAAGAGGACCTCACTGATAGGAGAAGCAGTCCTCTAAAGACATATGGTACAATATCCCCGAATGCTCTGCCATGGAGAGAGCGATGGAAGAGACATAGAACAGAGTCCTGAAAGGTGAATAGGAGCTTGCCGTGCAGCTCTGCCATGCAGCCTTTGACACAATTTCAGTGTTACCTCTCTTGGCAGCCTTTCTTGACTCCTCAGTCTTATTTAGACATCCTTTTTAGTGTTCCATAGCCTATCACAGGACTTTTCTCACTGCCTAGGGCTTCCCAGGTGGTGCTAGTGGTAAAGAACCCACTTGCCAGTGCAGGAGGCATAAGAAACTTGAGTTTGATCCCTGGGTCAGAAGATCCCCTGGAGGAGGGCATGGCAACCCACTCCAGTATTCTTGCCTGGAGAATCCCCATGGAGAAAGGAGCCTGGTGGGCTACAGTCCATAGGGTTGCAAAGAGTAGGACATGACTGAAGTGACTGAATATACACATACACACACACACACTCAGAGCCTTCAGTAGGTATTCAGTAAATAGATGCATGGTGAGTGAGTGAATGAATGGATGAGCAAATGAGGGAAATAACATAATGAACAGACAAAAGGCAGAAGTGTAAACAACTCTGACCTGTACAGGGAATTGCTTATATGGCTAGATGATAGGGCATGGGGAAAAGGGGACAGGCCCACTGGGAGAAAAGTCTAGAGAGGTAGATGAGGGGAACAATGTGGTGGACCATAGACCACTCTAGGAGCTGGCACTGCATTAAGTATATCAGCAAGTCCTTGTTAGCCCCTACTATATGCCAATCCTGTATTAGGTTCTGAGGGTGTAGGATCTGGCCTCTGCCCTTATGGAGTTTATTGCTTCACTGAAGCATATTAATCATGGTTACACATGGGCTCTGGATACAGACTGTTTAGGTTCCAGTTTTAATTTATCCTTCACTAGCTATGTGGCCTTCAGTTTCCTAGAACTTCAGTTTCTTTACTTATAAAGCTAGAGTAATAATAGAACCTACCTCATAGTTGTTGTTACAATTAAAATGAAATAGTATATATAAAGATGCCTCACACATAGGAAGTACTTAATAAATATTAGGCACTCTTCTTGGGAAAACAGACACTGAACAAAGAATTTAAAGTGTGTTGAAACCATAATTCAAATAGATACATGTACCCCAATGTTCATTTCAGCATTGTTTACAATAGCCAGGACAGGGAAGCAACCTAAATGTCCATCAACAGATGAATGGATAAAGACGATGTGGTACATATATACAAGGGAACAGGCTCTGATGGTAAAAAATTGCCTGCAATGCAGGAGACCCAGGTTTGATCCCTGGGTTGGGAAGATCCCCTGGAAAAGGGAATGGGTACCCACTCTAGTATTCTTGCCTGAAGAATTCCATGGACAGACCACAGGGTCGCAAAGAATCAAGACACAACTGAGTGACTAACAGTTTCACTTTCACATAGTTGTTGTAATGATTAAAATAAGATCGTGTATATAAAAATGCCTCACACATAGGAAGTACTTAATAAATATTAGGCACTTGTATTGGGGAAAATAAAAAACATTGAACACATTGAACAAAGAATTTAAAGTCTATTGGAACCATAATTCAAAAAGATAACACACACCCACACCCCAGTGTACACTGAAGCACTATTTACAATAGCTAGGACATGAAAGCAACCTAAATGTCCATCAGTATGTCCATGGATAAAGAAGATGAAGTACCTATATATGAAGGAATATTAGCCATAAAAAAAGAAGAAAATAATGTCATTTGCAGCAACATGGATGAACTTAGAGATTATCATACTAAGTGAAGTAAGTCAGACAAAGACACATATCATATGATATCACTCATATGTGGAAACTACTTTTTAAAAAATGATATAAGTGATCTTATTTACGAAACCTGAAACAGACTTACAGATTTCAAAAACAAACTTATGGTTACAAAAGGGGAAACATGGGCAGGGGATAAATTAAGAGCTTGGAATTAATATACACACACACACACCATATACATAAAATAGATAACCAACAAGGACCTACTGTATGGCACAGGGAACTGTACAGTATTCTGTAGTAGCCTATATGGGAAAAGAACCTGAAAAAGAATGAATATATGTATAACTGAATTACTAACCTGTACACCTGAAACTAACACATTATTGTAAATCAACTATACACCAATAAAATTTTAAAAAATGAACTGTGTTGGAGAGCTACAGAAGGTAAGGCCCAGACTGCAATGAGAATGTGATTGTGGTGGATGGTGACAGGCACAGGAGCAGCTGACACAATCTGGAGGTTCAAGGGAGGCCTGTCTGGGGGAAGAGTGGGTAGAAAGTTGTTCTAAGAAACACCTTGTGAAAGGGGACAGATTCTTGCCAGAGTGATTTAAGATGAACACCGTTCTGGCTACAGCTAATGCACTGAGAAGGGAAGAGGGGCGTGACTGGAACTGAGCTGGAGAAGCAGGCAGAGGCCAGCTCGTGGTGGATTTTAGGAGTCATGGTAGCATTTGGGGCTTCATCTCAAGTTAATGGGAATCACCAAAAGGAGGGTAGCAAAACCAGAACTCTGTTTTTAAAAGATGTAGAGAAGTGGACATATTCAAGAAAGTAAAGGAATTGAATGAAATGGTGACTGACTGGATATAGGGTGTGAAGGAAAAAAGGTATAACACATCTCCCAGATTTCTGGATTGAGCTGTTGAAGGGATATGTACTCCTTACTTAGCTAGGGACATGAAAGAAAAAGCAGACTCATCATTTAAAATTCTCCTAGATACTAAACACACTCATTTCTGGAGTGAAAGTGAAAGTGTGTTACTCAGTTGTGTCTGACTCTTTGCGACCCCATGAACAACTCTGTCCAAGGAATTCTCCAGGCAAGAATACTGGAGTGCGTTGCCATTTCCTTCTCCAGGAAATCTTCCTGGCCCAAGGATCAAGGCCAGGTCTCCCGCATTGCAGGCAGATTCTTTACCATTTGAGCCACCATCACATGCCAAATTCCGCATTAAATTCATCTCATAAAAATTTTTCCTTTGAAGTTAGTACTAGGTAATTTTTTTTTTGTATTTAAGCCAATCAGCTTTTCTGTAGATCACAAACATTTCACAGGTTCTTGAAAACCCAGAGGACCTAGACCATTATCAATGGTGGCCATATTCACAGAAGGCTATGGTGGGTTATGGAGTGAGTGAGTGATGAAGTGAGGACACTATGAACGGATTTCCTTTTCACAGGCATAACTAGGAAAGAACAGAAAGAGCAAGCAAGAGGCAAACGGGTGTAAAGTCTAGGGAGAGTATGCTTTATTGAAGACTAGAGCTTTTCTTATTATCAGAGAAATGCAAATCAAGACTACAACAAGGTATCACATCACACCAATCAGAAAAGCATCATCAAAAAGTCTACAAATAGTAAATGCTGGAAAGGATGTGGAGGAAAAGGAACCATCCTATACTGTTGGTGGAAATGTAAATGAGTACAACCATATAGAGAACAGTATGGAGGGTCCTTAAAAAACTAAAAATAGAACTACCATTTGATCTACTAATACCACTTCTGAGCATATTTCCAGAGAAACCATAATTTGAAAAGATACATGCATTGCAATGTTCATTGTAGCATTGTTTACAAATTATGGAAGCAAACTCAATGTCCATCGGCAGAGGAATGCATAAAGAAGATATGGTACATATATACAATCAAGTATTACTCAGCCATAAAAAAGAACAAAATAGTGCCATTTGCAGCAACATGGATGGACCTAGAGATTATCATGTTAAGTGAAGTAAGTCTGAAAGAGAAAGACAAATTTGTCATATGATATCACTTAGATGTGGGATTTAATTTTTAAAATGATATAAATGATCTTATTTACAAAACAGGAAGAGACTCACAGGTTTTGAAAACACAAATTTATGGCTACCAGAGGGGAAACATTGAGGGGAGGGATAAATCAGGAGTGTGGGATTAATATACATACACTACTGTAAATAAAATGGATAACCAACAATAATCTACTGTGTAGTACAAGGAACTTTATTCTATATTCTGTAATAACCTATGTGAGTAAAGAATCTGGAAAAGAATGAATATATGTATAACTGAGCCACTTTGTTGTACATCTGAAACTAACACAATATTATAAATCAACTATACTCCAATCAAAAAAAAATTTAAATTAGAGATTTTTACAGAATTTGAAAGAAAAGAGTAGCCAAAGAAAGATTAATGACACAGGAGAGACTATGAATATTTGATCAAAATGCTACTTGAGGAGAGAGCAGATAGGAAGGGATCCAGAAATTAAGTAGATTTACCTTCTTCAAAGTCCCTCTTTCTGTGAATCCAGATGGAAAGAGAAGAGGACAAGTGCGTGGAGAGACATTCATACCCTAGAGCTGTTATTAATAATGTTAAAATCAAAAAAGTACCTCGAACACTTCCACTCAGTGTAGTTCTTCTTAACACCAGAGAATACAATAGAGCCACAGGGAGGTCACAGCAGTTAGCAACTCTGTTTCATAAATAACCCCAAAGTTCTCTGTAAGAGTGCTGTGTAGATGCCTGTTTGGGTTTGTCTCTGATTCTTTTAAGAGCAGGGAAAAGGCAAGTACTGTCTGGGAGTAAAATGCCCACACACTTGTGTCTAGCAAATTGATCTATCAAAGGTACTATCTGACAGATTAGTTGATATACACAAAGAAAGCAAGAAGTATATGGACAGTGCATTATGTCTTTGGGACCACTGGGACAACATCAGTAAGTCGCTGCTACAGTTCTAAATGGTTCCCTTAATGGCCTCAAAGAGTAAATGCACCCTCCAAAGAGTGTCAGATGGTACCCATGGTCATTTGCCCTCTAAGACTCAAGAGTGATTACAAGCACTTTTCAAGAGCTGGGTCACTGGCTCAGTTCCCACTTTGCAGATAAGGAAACTGAAGTTAATCCTAGGCCCTTGGCCTGTTAATGACAGAGTTTAGATTAGATATTAGCCAGCTAAGGTGGTTAACCAGTAATTAGCATTGCTTTTCCAGTGATCATCACAGTAAATGTTTGTCACTCAAAGTGTAGTTGTTCACAGTGAAATACTCCATATATTTCTCCCCATAGAGTAGACAAATGAATCCAATAAGTTGAAACTGAACGGTCTTTTGCAAAAAACAAACAAACATTATTTTAGTTGTGGGGTTTTGTTGTTGATGATGGTTTTCAGTTGTAGAAGTTTGAATGAAAACTCAAGCTAATATAGGAGGTAAGAACTGTTTTCATGAGAGATATTGAGGGTTCAGTTCAGTTCAGTTCAGTTCAGTCGCTCAGTCGTGTCTGATTATTTGCGACCCCATGAATTGCAGCACGCCAGGCCTCTCTGTCCATCACCAACTCCCGGAGTCTACCCAAACCCATGTTCATCGAGTCGGTGATGCCATCCAACCATCTTATCCTCTGTCGTCCCCTTCTCCTCCCGCCCCCAATCCTACCCAGCATTAGGGTCTTTTCCATTGAGTCAACCCTGCGCATGAGGTGGCCAAAGTATTGGAGTATCAGCTTCAACATCAGACCTTCCAATGAACACCCAGGATTGATCTCTTTTAGGATGGATTGATTGGATCTCCTTGCAGTCCAAGGGACTCTCAAGAGTCTTCTCCAACACCACAGCTCAAAAGCATCAATTCTGCGGCGCTCAGCTTTCTTCACCGTCCAACTCTCATATCCATACATGACCACTGGAAAAACCATAGCCTTGACTAGATGGACTTTTGTTGGCAAAGTAATGTCTCTGCTTTTAAATATGCTATCTAGGTTGGCCATAACCTTCCTTCCAAGGAGTAAGCGTCTCTTAATTTCATGGCTGCAGTCACCATCAGCAGTGATTCTGGAGCCCACAAAAATAAAGTCTGACACTGTTTCCACTGTTTCCCCATCTATTTCCCATGGAGTGATGGGACCAGATGCCATGATCTTAGTTTTCTGAACGTTGAGCTTTAAGCCAACTTTTTCACTCTCCTCCTTCACCTTCATCAAGAGGCTCTTTAGTTCTTCTTCACTCTCTGCCATAAGGGTGGTGTCATCCGCATATCTGAGGTTATTGATATTTCTCCCAGCAATCTTGATTCCAGCTTGTGCTTCTTCCAGCCCAGCATTTCTCATGATGTACTCTGCATATAAGTTAAATAAGCAGGGTGACAATATACAGCCTTGACGTACTCCTTTTCCTATTTGGAACCAGTCTGTTGTTCCATGTCCAGTTCTAACTCTTGCTTCCTGACCTACATACAGGTTTCTCAAGAGGCAGGTCAGATGGTCTGGTATTCCCATCTCTTTCGGAATTTTCCACAGTTTATTGTGATCCACACAGTCAAAGGCTTTGGCATAGTCAATAAAGCAGAAATAGATGATTTTCTGGAACTCTCTTGCTTTTTCGATGATCCAGCGGATATTGGCAATTTGATCTCTGGTTCCTCTGCCTTTTCTAAAACCAGCTTGAACATCTGGAAGTTCATGGATCACGTATTGCTGAAGCCTGGCTTGGAGAATTTTGAGCATTACTTTACTAGCATGTGAGATGAGTGCAATTGTGCGGTAGTTTGAGCATTCTTTGGCATTGCCTTTTTTTGGGATTGGAACGAAAACTGACTTTTTCCAGTCCTGTGGCCACTGCTGAGTTTTCCAGATTTGCTGGCATATCGAGTGCAGCACTTTCACAGCATCACCTTTGAGGATTTGAAATAGCTCAACTGGAATTCCATCACCTCCACTAGCTTTGTTCGTAGTGATGCTTTCCAAGGCCCACTTGACTTCACATTCCAGGATGTCTGGCTCTAGGTGAGTGATCACACCATCGTGATTATCTGGGTCGTTCTTCTGTGTATTCTTGCCACCTCTTCTTAATATCTTCTGCTTCTGTTAGGTCCATACCATTTCTGTCCTTTATCGAGCCTATCTTTGCATGAAATGTTCCTTTGGTATCTCTAATTTTCTTGAAGAGATCTCTATTCTTTCCCAATCTGTTGTTTTCCTCTATTTCTTTGCACTGATCGCTGAGGAAGGCTTTCTTATCTCTCCTTGCTATTCTTTGGAACTCTGCATTGAGATGGGAATATCTTTCCTTTTCTCCTTTGCTTTTTGCTTCTCTTCTCTTCCAAGCTATCTGTAAGGCCTCCTCAGACAGCCATTTTGCTTTTTTGCATTTCTTTTCCATGGGGATTTTCTTGATCCCTGTCTCCTGTACAATGTCATGAACCTCTGTCCATAGTTCGTCAGGCACTCTGTCTATCAGGGCTAGTCCCTTAAATCTATTTGTCACTTCCACTGTATACTCATAAGGGATTTGATCTAGGTCATACCTGAATGGTCTAGTGGTTTTCCCTACTTTCTTCAATTTAAGTCTGAATTTGGCAATAAGCAGTTCATGATCTGAGCCAGAGTCTGCTCCTGGTCTTGTTTTTGCTGACTGTATAGAGCTTCTCCATCTTTGGCTGCAAAGAATATAATCAATCTGATTTTGGTGTTGACCATCTGGTGATGTCCACGTGTAGAGTCTTCACTTGTGTTGCTGGAATAGGGTGTTTGCTATTACCAGTGCGTTCTCTTGGCAAAACTCTATTAGCCTTTGCCCTGCTTCATTCTGTACTCCAAGGCCAAACTTGCCTGTTACGCCAGGTGTTTCTTGACTTCCTACTTTTGCATTCCAGTCCCCTATAATGAAAAGGACATCTTTTTGGGGTGTTAGTTCTAGTAGGTCTTGTAGGTCTTCATAGAACCGTTCAACTTCAGCTTCTTCGGCGTTACTGGTCGGGGCATAGACTTGGATTACTGTGATATTGAATGGTTTGCCTTGGAAACGAACAGAGATCATTCTGTCGTTTTTGAGATTGCATCCAAATACTGCGTTTCGGACTCTTTTGTTGACCATGATGGCTACTCCATTTCTTCTAAGGGATTCTTGCCCACAGTAGTAGATATAATGGTCATCTGAGTTAAATTCACCCATTCCAGTCCATCTTAGTTCGCTGATTCCTAGAATGTCGACGTTCACTCTTGCCATCTCCTGTTTGACCACTTCCAGTTTGCCTTGATTCATGGACCTAACATTCCAGGTTCCTATGCAATATTGCTCTTTACAGCATCGGACTCTGCGTCTATCACCAGTCACATCCACAGTTGGGTATCGTTTTTGCTTTGGCTCCATCCCATCATTCTTTCTGGAGTTATTTCTCCACTGATCTCCATTAGCATACTGGGCACCTACCGACCTGGGGAGTTCATCTTTCAGTGTCCATCCTTTTGCCTTTTCATACTGTTCATGGGGTTCTCAAGGCAAGAACACTGAAGTGGTTTGCCATGCCCTTCTCCAGTGGACCACTTCCTGTCAGACCTCTCCACCATGACCCATCCGTCTTGGGTGGCCCCACACGGCATGGCTTAGTTTCATTGAGATAGACAAGGCTGTGGTCCATGTGATCAGATTAGCTAGTTTTCTGTAATTTTAGTTTTAGTGTGTCTGCCCTCTGATGCCCTCTCGCAACACTTACCGTCTTACTTGGGTTTCTCTTACCTTGGGGCTTGGGTAATTCCTCTCGCCGCTGCCACCGCCGCTGGCCCCAGCCCCCTGCCCGACCTAGGCCCTGTCAGCTGCCGTCCCCGGCCCCCGGCCCGGCCTAGGCCCTCTCGGCCGCCGCCCCCGGACCCCGGCCCGGCCTAGCCCCTCTCGGCCACCGCCCCCGGCCCCCGGCCCCCAGCCTGGCCTAGCCCCTGTCGGCTGCTGCCCCCTATTGAGGGTAGGCCCCAAATATTTAGAGTGTGTTTTTCAGGCTGATGCACTGACTAAATTGGATCATCTTTGAAGGTGTAGCTCAGAGCTGAAAGGGGCTTTGAAAGATCTTCAACTCCAGAATGCTTTTTACAAATGAAAAAATTGGTCCCAGAGTTGGCCTTGAGCCTTAAGGTTACAAAGTAAGACAGCCCAGTTACCTGAAGGCAACAAGGAGACCAGTCCATCCTAAAGGAAATTAACCCTGAATATTCATTGGAAGGACTGATGCTGAACCTCCCAATACTTTGGCCACCTGATGAGGAGAGCTGATTCATTGGAAAAGACCCTGATGCTGGGAATGATTGAGGGCAGGAAGAAAAGGGGGTGACAGAGGATGAGATGGCTGGATGGCTTCATTGACTCAGTGGACAGGAGTTTGAGCAAACTCCGGTAGATAGTGAAGGACAGGGAAGCCTGATGTGCTGCAATCCAAGAGGTCGCAAAGTCAGACACGACTTAGTGACTGAACAACAACAAAGAAGAGAGCCCTCCCAGAGCTGCAAGTCGAGAGGCACTTCCAGAGAGGCAGAGAGAGAGCATTACACATGGTCCCTATTATAACTCAGGCTTATTAATAAAAAGGCTATCAATCCTTTGCAAAATATACATTCAGTTACAAGGCCTTCTCCTCTTTCAAAGGAAACAACAACAACAACAAAAAAAAAGCAAGAAAAATTAGTTACCAGATGATAAGCATGTAAAATTTAGCTGAAGAAAGTTCCATCCCAGGGCTTATCCACTGCTGCTGCTGCTGCTAAGTCGCTTCAGTCGTGTCCGACTCTGTGCGACCCCATAGACGGCAGCCCACCAGGCTCTGCCATCCCTGGGATTCTCCAGGCAGGAATACTGGAGTGGGTTGCCATTTCCTTCTCCAGTGCATGAAAGGGAAAAGTGATAGTGAAGTCGCTCAGTCGTGTCCGACTCTTAGCGACCCCATGGATGGTAGCCTACCAGGCTCCTCCATCCATGGGATTTTCCAGGCAAGAGTACTGGAGTGGGGTGCCATTGCCTTCTCTGCTACACTTCAAAGCTTACTGGCATGGCCAAGGGCTTCTAAAATTTTGTGACCAGATGCCAAGTTGTGAATTTTCTAGAAAGAGAAAAATAAAGGGCTGCTCTGTGAGCACAATTGAACCTTGATTATTTCTGATGATGCTTCTTAATACAGTATTATGAATGTGCTGTTCCAAAACTTACATAGAAGAGCAGTGGTGTGTATAAATTTTGCTAAAATGGTAGCTTTTTTTGGTCAGTGGACCAAGAATGAGGGAAGCCCAGGGTTCTGGAATCACATGGAATGGGACATTGTTTTTTTTTTTTTTCCTTTGGTCTTGTCTTGGTGATTAGAATTAGGACATACATGCCAAAATAACCCATTTTAATCAAAAAGAGGACTTCCCTGTTGACATCTTGGCTGAGTTCACTGAGTTATGCAAACACAAAGAAAGCAGACTTGAATACAGGCAGAAGGGTGGCTCACACAGGAAATTCAGCTTTCTTCCCTAAATAAGAGATGCATGTGATTATTAACTAAAACAAATACAAGGGTCAAATAATTATTGATATAATTGTATCAGTCTCTTTGGGGATTTAGGACTTCTCTAATCCCTATAAAAGAATAGCTATTAGTGAATTCATTCATTAAGAATAATCCCTTGCATTATGTACATTACATATTATACATTACAGAGTGTGTTCACCTCTGAAGACTTTGTTTGATGTTCACAACAAATATGACCTGGGCAGGGCAAGTGTTATTATCCCCATTTAACAGATGAGCAAGTTGAAGCTGCAGATGATCCAGAGCTCTTTCCATAGACCACACTGTCTCTCAAGTCCTGTTAGCAGTCTGTTTCTGATGAATAATAACTTCTTTTCTCAACTAACAGCTGAGCCTTCAAGCACTACTGTCATTTAATCTATGTGTTGACCAAAGATGCACCCACTCTGCCCTGGAAACATAAGTAGTGTGCTGATATGTCTTTATTATATTCACCAATATGTCTTTATGAAATTCACCAATGTGTCTTTATGAAATTCAGGCAGGTTATCTTTTTCTAGCAATAATATTGAAATATAGCAGCAATATTAACAAGAGCCAGGACATGGAAACAACCTAAATGTCCATTTGCAGATGAATGGATAATGAAGATGTGATATACACATATACAGCAGAATATTACTCAACTGCAAAAAAGAATGAACTAATGCTATTTGCAGCAACATGGACAGACCTAAAAATTATTATACTAAGTGAAGTAAGTCAGAAAGAGAAAGACAAAAACCATATAATATCATTAAATGTGGAATTTAAATATGACAAAAATGAACTTACCTACAAAACAGAAACAGACTCACATAAAAAACAGACTTCTGGTTGCCATGGGGGAGAGTGTATGGGAGAGGGATGGATTGGAAGTTTGAGACTAGCAGATAAAGCTATTATATACAGAATGGATAAAAACAAGGTCTGTATAGCACAGGGAATTGGATTCAATATCCTGTAATAAACCATAGTGGAAAAGAATAATTTGAAAAGAATGTGTATATGCATATAACTGAATCACTTTGCTATACAGTAGCAATTAACACAACACAGTAAATCAACTAAAATACATTTAAAAAAATAGGAAAGAAAAGACTAAAAAAAATTAAGGAAAGTGCATATTAAACATGCTTTCAGTTGATAGAAGGAATGTTAAAAACATTCTAATTAATGACTTTGTTAATGGCTCTTCTCACTTTTCTGGATGCTGTTATCAATGCTAGTGAGTTTTGGACTTCGGCTGTAACATTTCTCCCTTTCCCCAAAAGCCATTTTCATTCACACTCTAGTTAAGGTTACCTAAGCTACACTTTTGCCAGCTTGGTGGAAGCTCTGAATGCCTCCAGACCAGTGCTCCCTAAGAATCTGTAAAATATTCTTTGCATGCCAGCTGTTGTGATCCTTTGATCCCTCAATTTGCATATGGTACATTACTCAGTGCGAGAGTTTTCTTTCTGTTTGACCAAATGCAGGTGCACAATCATTCCAGGAGAGTTCTTATAATCGGCCATGTAAATTACCTCTCAGATCCAAGGTCTAAAAACATTAGTTTCTCATAATGACAATGAAGACCCACAATGTTTGTACTTTATCTTTTTCAGTCTTCTTTCTGCACATAGCAACCTTGCCAATGGCATCAGTCATTGTGGGAAGGGGGATTTAGCTGGTACAGGTTTGTAAATTTTTTTTCCAAAACAATAAATAAATGGTGAAATATATTGGCTCACTTTGTTTTCTAAAAAATCCCACCATTTTTTTTTCTTTTTTATTTACTTAAAAAATCTTCCCAGATACTTAAGAATTCTTGGACTCTATCTTCTTAAGTATTACTTTTTTCTTCTGCAGCCATTTTCTATAAAAATGTACTCATCTCATACCAAGAATACCAAACTGAAATACTCAGGTGGAAAGGGTATTTTTTTTTCTATCTCAGTTATACTCATGTGCACAAATGCTAACTGGAGTATAGTAAAGGGATTATGAACATTTAGACATTATAGAAAACCTGGGCCTATAAAATATGGAGTGTCTTTAGCCTTAATTTTATAACCAGAAGTCAAAAGGGTATATGAAAGATCAAATAATTCTCTTATTGCAAATCAGACCCTAGAAATAATGTTTATCCTATCACTTCTTATAAAATGTTAAAAATTATATCACATCTCTTATAAAGAAAAATGTATGATTTTTTATGCAAACTGAAAATTTCATTAATAATTCAGATTTACTCATCAAATATAAGATGGCTTTAAATGT
Organism: Giraffa tippelskirchi; assembly: GCF_054371585.1. Lineage (NCBI taxonomy): Eukaryota > Metazoa > Chordata > Mammalia > Artiodactyla > Giraffidae > Giraffa > Giraffa tippelskirchi. The sequence continues at coordinate 63,492,669 of NC_137284.1, forward strand.
ACTGGTTCTCAATAAAAATAAAGTGAATTTTTATTGATATGAATTATTATTTTACTAGGGGCCTCCCTGGTGGCTCAGATGGTAAAGAATCTGCCTGCAATGCAGGAGCCCTGGGTTCAATGCCTGGGTTGGGAAGATCTCCTGGAGAAGGGAATGGCCACCGACTCCATATTCTTGCCGGGAAATCCCAAGGATCAAGGAGCTTGGTGGGCTACAATTCATGGGGGCCCCAAGGGTTGGACTCGACTGAGCAACTAAGAGTTTCACTTTCAAAATCTATGAAAGTATTAAATAAACGTATAAAAGAGGAACACAAACATTCTCTCTAAATGACTTCTTTCATTCTTAAGCATTGTTCAAAGCTTGGGCTGATACCATGAAAGACAAGACAAAAATTCTTTCTCTACTTTTTCTTTAACTTAGTTTCCAGGCCCAATTGTATAATCACATTTAGGGTCACTGAACTCTGAATGTTTATATTTTATAGAAAGGAAAAAGAGTATTAGACTTGTCCTTTATATGCCAAATAAGGCATGGTAGAACCTTAAGTTGATTGCGATAATAGTTAGATCAGAAGGAAATGCCTCCTTTTGTATTATATGGTATTCTGTGGGCTAAACTCAGACTCAACCTCTCACACCCCACCTCAACTAACTGAGTGGATCTCTTCTCTGGACATCACACAGGTAGCCTGTGTTGATAGAGGAGGGAGCCTGAGACACATGGATTCAGACACCAACTTCAGCTCAGAAAGACTCAAGAGAGTTCTAGTTTCAATAGGCTTTGCAGAAAAAAAATAATAATGTGCCGTAAACATGAGCAGTTTGCCCAAATTCATCTTAAATATGCCTTCTGGTCAGCTGTCTTTACTTTCTATAGATTATCAGGCCACTGGGAGAAAGAAAAGGATTTTTGCAGTATTTGTCCTTCCAGGAGGCTGCATTCTGGGTATGAAAATGTGTCACCCTAATAGCCTTTTTCCTGAGTCTGCCAGTCATCTGCCCTCACTCATCCTTGCCCAGAGCTCAAGTCCTAGGCTCCTTTTACACTTGGGATTGTTTCTTATCCACTTTAGATTGTGCCAACTTGCTTTCTTCAGCACATTGTTGGTGCTAAATAAATGGTGTGATTTGTAGTAATAATGGTGATGCTAATGAATCTTAAAACATCTAACTAATTCCAGTGAACTATCTGTGATGTGAAGGCTGTAGAACACATGGTTGACTAACAGTGATAATGACTGAAAACGAGGTGATAAATTACTACGCAGATTGCTGATGACCTATGATTGTCTCAAAAGGAGGGCATCAGCCCTGTCCCATTTAAACAAATATACATGTTATGTTATAGACATACAGGGTTGCACCTGTGTAGTTTGTTGTTGTTTTTTTTTTTTTACAGTAACCTGCTCCATGTAAACATGAGAGGTAAGAATTAGGTCTGTGTTTGTCTTTTCTTAAATATTACATTGTTCCTGGAACTGTAAGCATAACTTTAGAGACTCCACCAACATAAACACAAAAATATCTAGTTATGAGCCTGTGTTTACACAGTCTGGATCAAAAGCATAGACATTCACTCGAGTTCATTTGCTGTCAGAAATGTTCTGATTCCTCTTCTGAAAAGTAGTGATAATTCATAATTTGATGCCATTCACTCTCAAGGTTAATTTAAATTTATAAATTTTATAAATGGCCTCATATATTATATATATACAAATATAATATTTTTTACTAGTTATATATATATATATGTATTTTTTTTTCCATGTTGCCAGTACTTTTTTTTCTTCTGAGTAGCATTGTTCTTTTCTAAGGAACTGATTGTGTGGCAGATCTCGGATCATTGCAGGGAGCACAGATGAAAAGCCTGTTATTCCAAAGGATTAAATTACAATTCTTAGTGAACCATTGCCAGGCTATTTTTTTTCAAACCCAGAGAGGATTGGAAATAGGAAATGTTATGCCTTGAAAAAGGGTGGATACCACTGAGTGGCTGAGAAAGAATACCCATCCTAGTAGGTGTTACTGAATTCTCTTCAAGTAAAATCATGAAGCAAATAAAAGATGATAAAAAAAACCTATAAAATATCCAAATGACCAGGAATAACAACTGAATTTGTAAGCAGTAACGATATCATGGGATGAATTTTTATTGAATTGTAAAGACAGACAGGGAAAAGAATCTAACAGATGCATATTCACATGAATATACGAAACTGATTCAGATCGCAACCTCATTTCAGCATCTTCAAGGCCTAAGAAATATGGGGGCAGAGGACCTAATATTTGCAAATCAGCGATAGCTTACATGTGAGCTCTCCTGGGAAGGATTATAAAATGTAGTGGGGAAACAAAATGAAACAGTCTCTACACCAAAGTTACTTGGAGCAGGATAATAATCCTTCCCCAAAAGTCTGACCTGCTAAAACCAGGATAAATCAGTTCTTTTTTGAAATTCCAAACACCAGGGAAGTATCACATCATGTGGGAGACAGTAGGATAAATAAATTTGGGAAAGCAAACACCATAGAGAAAAGATGTTTTGAAATTCAGTTCAATTGAACTGAAATTCAAGTCGGAAATATGCTAATGCGTTTGGAGGAAGATAAAGATTTAGGTGCCCAAAGGCTTGGAGAGCTTGAAGGAGAAAAGAAACTGACAATTTAGACCAGAGGGAGTCTACAGGATGCACTGTGGTTTCTGCTAGTTTATCACTGTACAGATCAGGAACAAACTCCACATGAAGGGCTGTAATGAAAAGTTCAACAAGACAAGAGTTTCCCCTATCTCAGGCACATGTCAAGTGTGATGGTAGGTGTTTGGGATAAAAAAATGGATGAGAGACAGTCTGCTCATTAAGAGTTCACCATATATTAGAGAAATGAGAGACATAAACAGATAATCCCAGTAAAAGAAAATGGAGCAAATGCTACAAGCATGAGTAGCGTAAAGGAAGCTGAAGAGGGACAATTTGCTTTGCCCGAAGAAATCAAGAAATGCTTTGTGTGTGCTCAGTCGCTCGTCATGTCTGACTCTTTGTGACCCCATGCACTGTAGCCTACCAGGATCCTCTGCCATTGGAATCTTCCAGGCAAGAATACTGGAGTGGGTTGCCATTCCTACTTCAGGGGATCTTCCCGACCCAGGGATCAAACCCACATCTCCTGAAACTCCTGCATTTGCAGGCAGATTCTTTACCACTTAGCCACCTGGGAAACCTCAAGAAATGCTTTGGAAAGGGGTAATGTTTGGATTGGAACTTGAAGGATAACTAAGAGTTCTCTGGGCACAAAGAAAACAGATGCAAAGAATAAGGTGCATCTACTGTGATGAGTTCAGGGCCTGTGAGGCTGGAGAACGGTGGGGTCAGACAGTGAAGGATCTTCTGTACTATGCTGAGGGGTTTGGTCTCAACCCGGTAAGAGAAAGATAGCATTACCAGCTTTGAACCAAGGGGATGACTGGATCTAATTGTGTCTCACAACAGAAGCTCTGGCTGTGAGAGGTAGGGTAAAGCTCAAGTCTTGATGTCATTGCAATAGAAGAGCGAGGAGATGAGAGGATGGATTTCATAGACACTTTGGAGATGGTATGAATAGACTTTCATGAGGTATTAAATGTTAGGGATGACGAAGAGGGAAAGCTGAAGGGGCCTCAGCTCCTAAAATGGTGATGCCATTGACTGAGATAGAAAATACTGGAAAAAGAATACAGCATTTATGCCTGTAGCAGGGTGACATGGTAGGGGGTGGGGTGTGCGGTGAGGCCAGCAAATCTGTTGTTAAAATCTTCCTTGTAGAGTGGAGATGTCCCCAACTCAGAGAGGGTCAGCTAGAAGTGTCTTCACACTGCCCCACCCTTCTATGCCCTTGAGGAGACTCTCAGTCATGTCCAACTCTTTGCGACCCCATGGACTATAGCCCGTCAGGCTCCTCTATCCATGGGATTCTCCAGGCAAGAATACTGGAGTGAGTTGCCATGCCCTCCTCCAGGGGATCTTCCCAACTCAGGGATTGAATCCAGGTCTCCTGCATTGCAGGTGGATTCTTTACTGTCTGAGCTACCAGGGAAGCCCTGAGGAGACTCAAGGGGTCAGCAAACATTCCATTGGAATTTTACTTAATTTTTAACCTCTACAAAACAATATTTTGAAAAATAGGCACATTCAAGTGTCACATACAAAATGGTAACCCAATAGAGGCCAGCAACGTGCTTCATGGCCTCCTCAGGTTAATTCTCTTCGTGCAGCCCTCAGGACAAATGAAGCTCCTTCTTGTGACAGAAATGGAATGACAACCTGAGATCACCAGGTAACTTGTTGAAGAACTCTATTTCCCATAGTTTAGCATTGTGATCAAGAAGAATCTTGATACTATGCAAGAAGAAATCACAGAAATAAATTTGTTGCTGAAGCTCATGTAAGATGATAATTTTTACTAATCCCCTAATTTTAATTTTCAGTTCAGTCGCTCAGTCATGTCCGACTCTTTGCGACTCCATGAATCGCAGCACGCCAGGCCTCCCTGTCCGTCACCAACTCCTGGAGTTTACCCAAACCCATGTCCATCAGGTCAGTGATGCCATCCAGCCCTCTCATCCTCTGTCGTGCCCTTCTCCTCCTGCCCCCAATCCTTTCCAGCATTAGGATCTTTTCCAATAAGTCAACTCTTCACATGAGGTGGCCAAAGTATTGGAGTTTCAGCTTCAACATCAGACCTTCCAAAGAACAACCAGGACTGATCTCCTTTAGGATGGACTGGTTCGATCTTCTTGCAGTCCAAGGGACTCTCAAGAGTCTTCTCCAACACCACAGTTCAGAAGCATCAATTCTTCAGCGCTCAGGTTTCTTCACCGTCCAACTCTCACATCCATACATGACCACTGGAAAAACCATAGCCTTGACTAGATGGACCTTTGTTGGCAAAGTAATGTCTCTGCTTTTAAATATGCTATCTAGGTTGGTCATAACCTTCTTTCCAAGGAGTAAGCGTCTTTTAATTTCATGGCTGCAATCAACATCAGCAGTTATTTGGGAGCCCAAAAAAATAAAGTTTCCAAAAAAACACTGTTTCCACTGTTTCCCCATCTATTTCCCATGAAGTGATGGGACCAGATGCCATGATGCTACTTTTCTTAACGTTGAGCTTTAAGCCAACTTTTTCACTCTCCTCTATCACTTTCATCAAGAGGCTCTTTAGTTCTTCTTCACTTTCTGCCATAAGGGTGGTGTCATCGGCATATCTGAGGTTATTGATATTTCTCCCGGCATTCTTGATTCCAGCTTGTGTTTCTTCCAGGCCAGCATTTCTCATGATGTATTCTGCATATAAGCTAAATAAGCAGGGTGACAATATACAGCCTTGACGTACTCCTTTTCCTATTTGGAACCAGTCTGTTGTTCCATGTCCAGTTCGAAGTGCTGCTTCCTGACCTGCATACAGGTTTCTCAAGAGACAGGTCAGGTGGTCTTGTATTCCCATCTCTTTCGGAATTTTCCACAGTTTATTGTGATCCACACAGTCTTGGCATAGTCAATAAAGCAGAAATAGATGTTTTTCTGGAACTCTCTTGCTTTTTTGATGAGCCAGCAGATGTTGGCAATTTGATCTCTGGTTCCTCTGCCTTTTCTAAAACCAGCTTGAACATCTGGAAGTTCATGGATCACGTATTGCTGAAGCCTGGCTTGGAGAATTTTGAGCATTACTTTACTAGCGTGTGAGATGAGTGCAATTGTGTGGTAGCTTGAGCATTCTTTGGCATTGCCTTTCTTTGGGATTGGAATGAAAACCGACCTTTTCCAGTCCTACGGCCACTGCTGAGTTTTCCAGATTTGCTGGCATATTGAGTGCAGCACTTTCACAGCATCATCTTTCAGGAATTGAAATAGCTCCACTGGAATTCCATCACCTCCACTAGCTTTGTTTGTAGTGATGCTTTCTAAGGCCCACTTGACTTCACATTCCAGGATATCTGGCTCTAGGTGAGTGATCACACCATCGTGATTATCTGGGTTGTGAAAATCTTTTTTGTACAGTTCTGTGTATTCTTGCCACCTCTTCTTAATATCTTTTGCTTCTGTTAGGTCCATACCATTTCTGTCCTTTATCGAGCCCATCTTTGCATGAAATGTTCCCTTGGTATCTCTAATTTTCTTGAAGAGATCTCTAGTCTTTCTCATTCTGTTGTTTTCCTCTATTTCTTTGCATTGATCGCTGAGAAAGGCTTTCTTATCTCTCCTTGCTATTCTTTGGAACTCTGCATTCAGATGGGAACATCTTTCCTTTTCTCCTTTGCTTTTTGCTTCTCTTCTTTTCCCAGCTATTTGTAAGGCCTCCTCAGACAGCCATTTTGCTTTTTTGCATTTCTTTTCCATGAGGATGGTCTTGATCCCTGTCTCCTGTACAATGTCACGAACCTCTGCCCATAGTTCATCAGACACTCTATCAGATCTAGTCCCTTAAATCTATTTGTCACTTCCACTGTATAATCCTAAGGGATTTGATTTAGGTCATACCTGAATGGTCTAGTGGTTTTCCCTACTTTCTTCAATTTAAGTCTGAATTTGGCAATAAGGAGTTCATGATCTGAGCCACAGTCTGCTCCCGGTCTTGTTTTTGCTGACTGTATAGATTTTAATTTTAGGTATTATCAAAACAGTCTTGTTTTTTCAGTGAATTCAAAAAAAAATGTGATAAATTTGAACTAATACAATGTTTACTAAAAATATTCTTCCTATTTTATATATTTGTGTGACTCTTCATAGATTTCTTCTGAAAAGGGGGTTCTACTTCTAAAATGGTCTTTTAAAAAACTGAATGTAAAGTGCTTCTTTTCTATTTTTCTAAACTACTTCTTTTTATACTGACTTTTATTTCTGAGAGCATTAAGCAAGTCTTCAATTTACTGGAGTCATTTAAAATTCTAACCCCACCCTTTCTCTCTCCTCACACACATCCATATTTTTCTCCCTGCTCCCCACTTTGCCCTCTGAGCTTTGTTATTTGTGTAAAACAATAACAGAAACAATCTGATTTGGCAGAATAATAATCAACCAAAATGTGCCTCTTCTGTTTTTCATTTTGCTTGATTGCAACATCAAAATGAAAGAATGGGTGAATTATTTTGAAGTCTGGGCTTTGCAAACACCTGTTTACAGATGTGAATGTGGGAATTTTCCTACTAAACAATAACAGTAACTTACTCGGTCATTTTCACACTTTGATTGCAAAAAACAAAAAAAAAGTGGCCTAGACATAACCTGGCAAAATATATTCAAAGGTTATGGCAGCAGCTGATATTTTACATGGAAGAATAAAAATGTACATTAGAACTTATAGCTACCAAAGGGCAATGGTGGAGGGATAAATTAGTTTCAGATAACAGATATACACTACTATATATAAAACAGATAAGCAACAAGGGCCTAGTGTATAGAACAAGGAACTAAATTCAATATCGTGTAATAAACTAGAGTGGAAAATTCTGAAAAAGAATATATGTGTGTGTGTGTGTGTGTGTGTATCTGAAGCACTTTGCTGTATACCTGAACATTGAAAATCAAATATGCTTCATAAAAGTTTTTTTAATTTAAAAAATGTATGTTAGGACAATTTACACTTATTTTATTCCTCTATACAATCTTATATAAGCAATGATCAACTCCTCTGTCCTAAGTAACTTTTTAATGTGTATGTGAATCCATCATCAGCTTCTTGATTGGGTCTCAAGCACTAATCAGGTCCCTCACAAGTACATCAGATTCTTAGACATCATTCATCCATCATGAAGAGTAAGTAGGATCATAATGACTAATCACATTAGCATAATTTAAAAATGCAAAGCATGAGTAGTTTTTTTTCCCCCAAGAGTTGTAGTAAAAACATACACACAATAAGACTGCAATGATTCATTACACCATTGGCTTGTTTATATTATAACATATTTATGTGCCCAGCAGAATGAAACCATAAAACCACCATTAACAAGCAGAGGAAAGAGATTCTTTTTTTAACCGAATTACATGAATTTAGGATGAACACACACAAAAAAATTATTTCAAAGAAGGATAACTGCTGTCTTCTGGTGTCCTCTAAAACATTACAAAACCCAGTCTCACTAAAGATCTTTTTAGTAACCTATATTTTGTACTTCCCACTAAGAACCACTTTCTTCCCATAAAGCCAAACAGTGAGTTCCAGGTGAAGTCACTGCCTATCAGAAGCACTAAGGAAAATTTTCACTAAGAGAAAATTCATTCTTAGGAAAACAAACAAAACCCTTTACCACTGGGGGAAGATATCCCACTTACAAATAGTATATCAACACCCAAATGGATATAAGTTCACTGACTCCCTCTCAGGACTTCGAGTGACTGCTTTAGGGCTGAATAGGTCTGCTAAATGTTTGCCAGGCACTAAGCAAGTTGTCTTAGATGCAACTATGAAAAATGACAAATGGTTCTTGCCTTCTACAAGCTTACCATCTAGTGAGGAAAGCAGGAAGGGAAACAGGCATTTAAATGATAGTACCGAGGGTTCTGATCTGGAGGGATTAACAGGCAAAAGGTCCTGAAGGGGAGGGTGTAATGACATTGTTGATTCCTGGAAGTCAAGCAGGAGTTCAGGGGAAAGGACACCAGGGTGCAAAGTCTTCCAAGCAAAGGGTAGCCTGGACTATTTAAGGAACTGAGAATAGTTTGTGATCAAATGATACTTGAATATTTGCTGGCTGCATACAGCTAAACCATAGATTACAAGGGAGAAAGGGGCAAGAAACAAAGCTAGAAGAGATTCAGGGGACCAGATTTATCAGCTTCACAAATATATAAGGGCAAGGGGTCTGCGAGAGCATAAGACACACATGGCATCTGCCCTCAGGAGCCAATACTTTAGTAGGGGAAACAGACTTATAAAAATCAACATAATGTCAAATTGTGATTGATGCAATGAAGAAAACAAACGGGTGCAACAGTAAGAGAAAGAGCCTGCTTAACATGGTTTCAGAGGGGACATCCCCAAGGAGGTGAGATTTGAAGGATGCTGCTGCTGCTAAGTCACTTCAGTCGTGTCTGACTCTGTGCGACCCCACAGACGGCAGCCCACCAGGCTCCACCGTCCCTGGGATTCTCCAGGCTAGAACACTGGAGTGGGTTGCCATTTCCTTCTCTAATCCATGTAAGTGAAAAGTGAAAGTGAAGTCGCTCAGTCGTGTCCGACTCTCCGAGACCCCGTGGACTGCAGCCCACCAGGTTCCTCCGTCCATGGGATTTTCCAGGCAAGAGAACTGGAGTGGGTTGCCATTGCCTTCTCCCTCTGAAGGATGAAAAAGGGTCAGATCATGAAGGGCCTGGTGAACTTTATTAGGGAGTTGGGGTTTTATCTTGATGGTTATCCATGAGTTTGAGCAAACTCCAGGAGATAGGGAAGGACGGGGAAGCCTGGCGTGCTGCAGTCCATGGGGTTGCAAAGAGTTGGACATGACCTAGTAACGGAGCAAAAGCAATCCATGTTTAAAGGTTTTAAGTAGAGGAGAGATGCAATCAACTTGTATTTTAGACAAATCATCTGGCAGAGTCTTGAGGAGGCAAGAGTAGAAGGTAGGGAGCTCAGTTAGATGGCTTTTCCAAAGAACTGGGTGAGAGATGATTTTCTAGTGCCAGAATATTTTAGTGACAGTATATTAGGTAAGGGTAATATTAAAATCTTTAGCAATCAGTTTTGCATGAGTATTGATTCATCAGGATGGATGGTAGCTTTAGCCCTGAGCAGTGTTTACGGAATTGATGTTTTTGAACTGTGGTGCTGGAGAAGACTCTTGACTCTTGAGAGTCCTTTGGTCAGCAAGGAAATAAAACCAGTAAATCCTAAAGGAAATTAATCCTGAATATTCATTGGAAGGACTGATGCCGAAGCTCCAATACTTTGGCCACCTGATGGGAAGAGCCGACTCCTTGGAAAAGACCCTGATGCTGGGAAAGATTGAAGGCAGGAGGAGAAGGGGACGACAGAAGTTGAGATGGTTGGATGGCATTCAGTGGACATGAGTTTGAGAAAACCATGGGAGATGATGAAGGACAGGGAAGACTGGCATGCTTCAGTTCATGGGGTCGCAAAGAGTTGGACACGACTGAGCGACTAATCAAAAACAAGGGTCTACAGACATCTCTCTGCTAGGCCAGGCTGGATAGACAGCTGGCACCCCGAGGTGAGGCCAATACAATTGGAGCTTAGACTAGCAACTCTTTGCAACCAGTATGGAAGAATTGATATTTCAATATTTCAGCAACAGATGCAGCTGTACTTGCCTGGGAATTAGCTATGGAGAGCCAGGAAAGATCCAGGATTTGGTTAGGAAAGATAAGACTTACATTTGGGTAATGTATGAGGTGAGCAAAAGGGAGGGGCTACTGATGAGGCCCTGGTTTCTGTTGGGCAACCAGGTAAATTCATTTATTTATTCAGTCATATTTATTCAGCACTTTATGTTTTAGACACCTGAGAGACTTGAAATGTCAAGTGGGCAACTAGATATGTGAGGCAGCAAAAGGGAAGGTGAGGGAAGATCTGGGCAGAAAAAATAAAGGCGGGAGTTTTCAGCAAGTCATTTAAAGCTAAAGAGTGGATGAGGTCCCCAAAGGAGAGAAGCCTAGAACCCAAGATGGAGCCCTGAGTAACTTCACCATGTAGAGAGAAGACTGATGGCAGAAAGAGTGGCTACTGCCATACAAGGAAAACCAATCCCGTGCGGTTTCAGAAGCTAAGAGTGGAGAGTGTTTCCAGGAGCAGGGAGTAGCTGGCTATGTTGTAAGCTGTGGTGAGAGTAAGAAAGAGAGGACTGGAGTCTCTGAGGTATTTAGCAACACGGAGATTGCTGGTGACTCTGATAAGAGCAATTTCAGAGGGCGGTGAGCACAGAGGTCAGATTGTCTGGCACTGGGGGTAAATGAGAGGTAGGGATGTAGAGATGGTAAGTACAGGACAATTTCTTGCAGTGATGTGGGATTTTGATTTTTTGTTTGTTTTTTTAGGGTAGAGGCTTGAGGAAGTTTAATTGCTAGTAGGAGAAGCAGTAAGGTATTTTGATAGATTCTAGGGGTCAGCAAACTAGAGCTCCTGCCTGTTTTTGTAAATAAAATTGTATTGGAACCCAGCCACTGCCATCCACTTATGTATTATCTATAACTGTTTTTACACTACAAGAGCTTACTTAGCTTAGTAGTTGTAACAGAGACCCTATGACACAAAGCCAAAAATATCTACTCTCTGACCCCCTTGGAGAAAAATTTGTTAGCCCTTGGATTAAACTAAACTATTACATGCCCATTTAATTTCCACAGAAACACATATAAATACGTACCATATATAAGTGCGTACATAATGACAAACTAACAATTTCTCAAGTCAAAAGTACTATGGAAATTCTCCCTCATTAGTTTAACCAATTTATCAATTAAAAAAAAAAAAAAGACTTAGCTACTGCTCTTCTGCTCATACTATATGTCTATTGTTCATGATATAAACACAGTTTATTCACTATGGCAAAACTAGTACCTGGTACTAAGCCTGACACGTGATAGGTGCCCACTAAATTCTGATGCCCAATAAACACCTGTGTGTTTCTGCTGAAACACAGAGAGAAGGTGTTGTACTAGGGTGCTGCACTAGGGAGCTGCCTGGAGCAAGAGGTCTTTTTAGATTTGGGTCAATAGCAGAGGATTGCCAGGATAGATGAACTTACCCCATGAGGTTTGTGGAGGCTAGGATAGAGCACATTCTTCTAGAATGAGTCCGGGGAGTGAGGGAGAAATGGCTTGTGGGCATCTGGCTAAAGCCGAAGAGGATCCTTGATGTGAAAACAAGGTCACAGAGTGGCAGTTTGTAGTTTGGCAGCAGGAAAGGGCAGTCTGCACAGCTCTTTGTTTGTTGTGATGAAACAGAGAGCAGAGATGAGCTGGATTTATGTACAGTTCAAGCCAACTTATTCCTTAGGAGCTTGTGTTGCTCTGTTCAAAAGTAGGTTAAAGCAACAAGTCAAAAAATGAAAATTTCCACAGATATTTTGTTTAACTGAAAACAAGTGTGTATCTGTTGACCAATCTTTTGACATAGGGGCAAGGTCTTTGAGCACAGAGCATTACTCTTGAATAAAGCACACTCATAACATATTAAGGCTTCCCTGGTAGTTCAGCTGGTAAAGAATCTGCCTGCATTGCAGGAGACCCCAGTTTGATTCCTGGGTCAAGAATATCCCCTGGAGAAGGGATAGGCTACCCACTCCAGTTTTCTTGGGCTTCCCTGGTGACTCAGACAGTAAAGAATCTGCCTGCAATGCGGGAGACCTGGGTTCGATCCCTGGGTTGGAAAGATCCCATGGAGGAGGGCACAGCAACCCACTCCAGTATTCGTGCCTGGAGAATTGCCATGGACAGAGGAGCCTGGCGGGCTATAGTCCATGGGGTTGCAAAGAGTTGGACAAGACTGAGCGACTAAGCACAGCACAGCACATAACATACTAACTGAGATTTAAAATATGGGTGTCTTTCAAAGAGAGTGAAAACTTGCAGAGAAAGGGAAATGGACCTGAGTGTAGAATTCTTCTAGAGTTTTTCCCACAATCTATTGCAGCTATATCACTCACACTTTGTGAAGCTTTTGACTTATTCATAGAAACAACTCTTTTTGTCTTTGTATTCCATCTATTTATGTAATACTTAATGAAACCACATCATTAAAATAACAAAATGCAACTGTCATAAACAGATGTGGGAAACAACTGCTTCTCAGGGAGCATACAATTCATATGAGAGGCTAACCTACTTTGTTCTGTATGTGGGAATGCTGGGGTATAGAGGGAGTGGGCAGTGATTCTGGTGAATCCAGGAAACGGAGTTAAGTGAAGACTGCTTCTCTGTGAGGAAAGTAGAAGCCTGTAACGGGGCCCCAGCTGGTGCTTCCTGAGTCACTGACAAGCTGCCAGCCTGGCTGGGTCCCCTGAATATTGACTTAGGGCAGTTGTCCCAAGTCATCACACCCTAGGGACTGTGCAGTATTGTGCATTGGAAACCATGCTGTGCACACTTGCTTTAGCTCCTTCTAAAATGTAGTATGTGGAATAACAGCTGGCTCCTCTTCACAATGAAACTACTAGAGAATTACAACTGCCAAGAAACCAGCCTTATATATCACCTAGCCGATTTAGCTTTGCAAGGCATAGTTAACATTTTCAAACTGCTGAATCTAGACAGAGACAGTACCATCTCAATAAGCATATTCTGGCAGCAAGTCACCTGATAACTAATAAAGAATACCCAAAAGAGCAGGCAAAGATCACTGGACAATATAAAAGTCAGTAATCAAAGCAGTGGTTAATATGTTACCACGAACTGAGACTGGGGAGCCCACCTTTTGCACCAAATGCCTAGTCAGCTTTCTAATTTATTTTAGCTAAGATTGGGTTAATAAAAAATGATTCTATTCTCTGCTGTCAATACTTGGGAAAATTATTTCCAATAGTTTGGAAATGAGGGAAATAAGATTTCCCTGTAAGAGTTAACTGCAAAATCAAGAATGTCATTGATTAAATATAGATACACCATCTCTCAAGAGATAGAGTACTTCTGATATGAAACCTTTTATAATACACAATGTTCTGTATCAAGACATTAATCAATATTAGAACTTGGAGGGGCTGAAAAGGGTCAAATACCAAGACTCAGAAAGGTTACATACTATGTTCAAGGTCCCAAAGTCAACGATGAGTTAATCTAGTCTATGACCTAGGTCTCCCAGGTCCTAGTGTTTTTTTTATTATAGCACCCTACTTCTTACTGGAATTTTCTGATTAGCTGGGATCACTTCATCCTTAGAGATCTGGTTACTACAGCTGAGGAACAAACCATCCTACAACTCAATGATAAAAAACTATTTGTAAACAACCAATGGTAAAACAACCATTTATAAGGCTTACTGGGTCTGTGGGTCACAATTCAGGCAGGGACCCTGGGGATGACTAGGGGCTGAGATCTCCTGAAGTCATTCCCTCGCATGTCCGCTGACTGATGGTGGCTATTGCTGGGACCTTAATATCTAAGAGCAGCCCCTCCTGAGCTACAGGAGTAGCCTGAGCTTCTTCACAACATGGTGAGTGTCTTTCAAGGGTGAGCATCACAAGAGAGTCAGGCAGAGGCTATACTGCCATTTATGACCCAGCTGGGAAGTCCACAACACAACACCCAACATGACATCCACCTCTCCTCTTTTCGTTAATGCAGTCATCAAGTTCTACCCTAGTTCAAGGGGAAGGAGATGGATCTACACCACTTGATGGGAAGTGGCAAGGTCCTGGAACAGCAACGTGGGGCCAGAAATATTGCTGTGGCCACTTTTGGAAATTACCATCTTCTGCAACTAGAATTAAAGACCTTCTTTACAAGGAAAAAAAAAAAAAAAGAGGGAGAAAAGAAGCAACTGAAACAACTAGCAAATCACACCTGAAGGCTGAGTATGCCTGCTCCCATTTCTCTCCCTCTGGGGAATCTGCTATCTGTGCTTACTGCAAATTGAACAGGAATAAAGCATTTTAACTCAACATGATTGAAGCTTTTATTGAATATTTCACTTAACTGTCTAGTTTGGTGTGTTGGAAAGTATGTCTATAGGATATATCCCTAGCATAAAAGCCTTCACAATGAGGAAAAAGGGAAAAACAATTTAATTGAAGAAATTATTTTTTAAAAATAGATCATGGACTAGACTGAAAAGAAAACATCAATAAATCTCCTAAAGCACAAAGTGCATAGACATGCTCTGACCACAGAACAATAAAACAATAAATTAGGAACATTTAAGCAGAAATTTCCCACCCACTTGGAAATTCAAACATACCCTTCTATATATCTCTTGGACATAAAGGAGGAAATATGATTGCAATCATAGAATATTTAGAAAATAAAAATAATGAAAACATGCAAATCAAAACTCATGGAATATGACTAAAGCTATACTTAAGAGGCACATAAATCAATGAGGAATGAATAGCAACAAGGCAAGCAGCACCAGCAATGGCTGCCACTTTCTATTCTAGGAGCTTTACATGTGAGGATTAAATGAGTCAACACAACAACCTACAGGGAGGTACTATTATTTTCCTTCTCATTTTACAGAGGGACAAATTGAGACACAAGAGGGATGAGTGATTTGAGCAAGATCACCCAACTAGCCCCTATTTTTCCAGGCACTGAGGTTACACAGTGACCTAGAAGGTAAAGGCCACACTGTCTTAAAGTTGTGAGCTCCTCATGCATGCCAGGCCAGAGTGGGAGTGCCAGCTCCTCATGAGGACTGCACCAATGCCTTCCTGGCTGGGGGGTGCAGAAGTGCCTCTTTGCTGCTGGGTGGTGGCAAAAACCATGAAGCTCCACTAGGCCTTCTCTAACAGCACCCCATCTGAGATAGGGAGGGAGGCCTTGTTACTGCCAGGTGGGGCTGGAAGTCCAGGCTCCCTGTGTGGTCTCTACTGGTGCTGTGGCGAGGGAAGGGAGGACAGCATGTGTCATCCCTGCCTGGTGGGGAGGAAAATCCCGGCTCCCCAGGTATCCGTCTCTGTCACCACCTTGGCAGGTGTGTGGGGGTGTCTTGGTACAGCCTAGTGGAGGCTGAAGTCTAGGCTTCCCCCTAAGACTTTGCTGGCATGGGTGGGAATGGGTCAGTGGTTTTCAGTGGTTTTGGCTAGAGGAGAGCTGTTTGTGCGTGCGTACTCAGCCATTTCCAGCTCTTTGCCATCCCATGAACTGTAGCCCATCAGGCTCCTCTGTCCATCCAGGCAAGAATACTGGAGTGGGTTGCCATGCCTTCCTCTAGGAGATCTTCGAGACCCAGGGATTGAACCCACATCTCCTGTATCTCCAGCACTGGCAGGCGGATTCTTTACCACTGAGCCACTTGGGAAGCCCAGAACTGTTTAGATAATTCTAAAAGTTTTCTGTTTCACTAGAATGACCCATTCTTGGTTCTCTGTCTAGGCAAAGCAGGCTTTGGTTAAGGGTTTTTTTGGTTTTGTTTTGTTTTTGTCTGTTCCTGTTGGTATTTGTGGGTTGCCAGCTTCTTCAGCTCCAAGTCTGGGATTTTTGAGGCAAACAACCAACCAACATAGGAACTAACCATATGTCTTTCTTCAGGTCTCAAAGCCCCTAGCTGATCTGCCTTCTTCTCTCTACCTCTCAGCCTTCTTACATTTTTTTTTATATGTAATGTCCAAGGGTTTTTAGTTTTACTTAGCTGGAAGAATATGGGAAAGTACATCAACTTCATCTTCCCAGAAGTTGTCTCTTATTTCAAGAAAAAAAATAATCTGAAAGGATGTGTTCATTCTCAGGGCAGGAGCAGAGTCAGAATGACAAGAGAATCACTCACTGGGAGTGATGGGAGGAGGAAGAAGAAAGGGCGGGATCCTGTGCACAGGTGGACAGGTTGGCCTTGGATATGAAAATGGATAGTTCATCTGAAGTCACAAGAGAGAAAGCTGAGAATCTATTACAAATGCAGGGAGTTTGGTGGTGGGTGGATGAGGATGCTCTTCAGTGTTAAGACTCCATTGTCTCAGTGGAATAAGGGAAGGCACCAACTGAGAAAGGGAAGCCTTGGGGTTTGCAGAGAGAAGCTGTTTTCAAAGATGATAGAGAGAACTGATTAGAGAAATACAGAAGGATTGCTAAGCATCCTGAAACTACATGAACTATGAAGGAAACTAGTTGGTATAGTTGCTTGCTTTCCTCCAGAACCAGGTACCAAGTAGGCAGATAAGTAGGGGTTTAATCAATAACTGTGCAAGGTCAGATGATAGGAGGGGAAAAAACAAAAGGACATGGAGAGTGTGTCTAAGGGAGTGATTATGATGATGGAACACAAAATCAGTACCACAGCATGGCACAGCTCCAGAAGGTACTGTTTATATTGTATTTTGCAATACAGGGACCCTGCATAGACTCTAACATGGATGAGGGAGAACCTAGGTAAATGGACAGTAAATATTTGGGAGGGTGAATGAATTGGGAATCCTAGTAGAGTTAAAGAATTGTTAAGGTGGGACTGGTAAATGAGAGGCATCCAAAGACAGGGGATGATGGCCACAGAGAAGATATCAGAAATTGAGATTTAGGAGGTGAAGCAGGTATCAGAAATGAAAAGATACAGAATATGAGAGGTTATAGCTGAAATGAGGTGGAGGATGCTTAACAACCTAGATGCCCTTAACAAACTTCCCATTGAGAATAACTGAAAACAATGAATAAAATATATAAATATATCTTTAAATGCATCAGTGACCTGGTAATAGAGTAAGGCCAAAATGAACTCAAAGAGAGGTCCTAGTGAGATGACCCAGGCACTGATACTGGCCTTTGCACTGAGGACTTTTGACAGATCAGAGGATCTTGAGTTCCAGTGTTCACAGCCTTGAGAGAGATGGATGATATTTGACAAGCAAAAGAGGGCAGTCTCAAAGACAATCCTACATAAAGCTCAAAAGGGTACACTAGAAATAAAACTGTTCCCATAGCAGACAACAAGGACATCTACTTATCTTAAAATTTGGCACTGGTAAAGGAAAAAAAAAATCTTTCCTGAAAGTTTCTAAGTACAAGCTAGCCCTCATGTGTGAGTTTTCTTACTGGACTAGCTCTACCTCAGTAGTCTTCAAACCTTCAAGCTGAGAATTCAGTTTAAAGTGGCCCTCTTTCAGCAGTAGCCATGGGCATCTGCCAGAAAAACACACAAATCCTTTTTAAATGAACTCCCTTTAATCTCGACTTCAAATAATTCCTATATAAATGTGTCCACAATTAAAGAAAGAAAGGCATGATGAGTGAGCCCCAACAAAACAACAAGAAACTCACATCACCCACGCAAATGTTAGGTGTTGGAAATATCAGATAGTGTAAAATTTATGTACAATTTATAATGATTGGAGAGGCAGACAGTAGGGAATCATCATTTGCAGGAGATAAGATTTTTACACAGAAAGTATAACAGAATCTATATATCAAATAGAATTAAAATTTTTAAAGTAAAATTGATGCTTATAAGGTCAATATTTTAAAAATGCATTTCTGTATACCAGCAACAAATAATTAGAACATGTAATTAAAAGATGCCGCTTACAGTAGTATCAAAAATATGAATTACCTAGGAAGAGACTTAACAAAATCCAAGTAAGGTCTGTATACATAAAATCTTAAAAAGATTGAACAAAATTAAAGGAAACTTAAATAAATGGAAAGAGATACTATGTTCATGGATAGGAAGATTCAATATTATAAAGGTGTCATTGCTTTTCAGATTGATCCACAGATTTATTTTATTATATTTAAAATCCCAACAAAGTTTATTTTGACTGTTGGGCACTGAGGAATGGATAGTGGATTTTGGTAAGTTGATTGTCAAGTATGTCACAGCTAACACTGAAAATCAGTTGAGAAAGTATAAGCTTTAAAGTGATGCTGAGAAAACTGGTTATTCATATAGAAAAAAAATTTAATCTGAACTCCTACTCACACCACATGCCAAAAATCAATTCTGTGTGTATAAAACACTCAAAATGTGGTATAGCTTTAAACATTTCTGAAAGTAATAGAAGAAAATGATCATTTCAATTAAAGGAACATAAAATTCTCTATGTCTTCCCTGGTGGCCCAGTTGGTAAAGAGTCTGCCTACAATTGCAGGAGACCCAGGTTTGATCTCTGGGTCAGGAAGATCCCCTGGAGAAGGAAATGGCAACCCATTCCAGCATTCTTGCCTGGGAAATCCCATGGACAGAGGAGCATGGCAGGCTACAGTCCATGGGGTCCCAAAGAGTCAAAGAAAATCCCAGTGAAGTATTTTTCTAATTGATAAAACAGTTCTAAAGTTATCTGGAAGAATAAATGAGACAACAGAATAATAAAATAAATAAATAAATAAATATTGACAACATATTTTTGAAAATTAAAAATTAAGAGTTCTAATGGATACATTTTTAAATGAATGATAGGAACTTTCCTGGTGGTCCAGAGGCTAAGACTCTGTGCTCCCAGTGCAGGGGGCCCTGGTTCGATCCTTGGTCAGGGAACTAGACCCCCCATGCCACAACTAACTGTTTTCATGCCATGACTAAAAGGTCTAGCATGCTGCAGCTGAGACTCAGCACAGCCAAATAAATAAATAAATACTTTAAAAATTGTTTAAAAAATAAGTAAAATTAATGATAAAGTAACAACTACTGAACTACTATGATACAAATAGAAAGCTCTTTAATAGCTAGTACAAAGTGCTCAAACATCATTTTATATTTTTAGAAACAGTGAATGTTGGAGGAAATAATGGTAATAGAGAAAGCATAAGATAAATAATGTTGGAATAATGGCTCCAAAATCACTGGAGATGGTGACTGCAGCCATAAAATTAAAAGACACTTGCTCCTTGGAAGAAAAGCTATGACCAACCTAGACAGCATATTAAAAAGCAGAGACATTACTTTGCCAACAAAGGTCCATTCAGCAAAGCTATGGTTTTTCCGGTCGTCATGTATGGATGTGAGAGTTGGACTATAAAGAAAGCTGAATGCTGAAAAATTGATGCTTTTGAACTGTGGTGTTGGAGAAGGCTCTTGAGAGTCCCTTGGACTGCAAGGAGATCCAACCAGTCCATCCTAAAGGAAATCAATCCTGAATATTCATTGGAAGGACTGATGCTGAAGCTGAAACTCCAATACTTTGGCCACCTGATGTGAAGAACTGATTCATTGGAAAATACCCTGACACTGGGAAAGATTGAGGGCAGGAGGAGAAGGGCACGACAGAGGATGAGATGGTTGGATGGGATCACCAACTTGATGGGCATGAGTTTGAGCAAGCTCTGGGAGTTGGTGATGGACAGGGAAGCCTGGCGTGCCACAGTCCACAGGGTTGCAAAGAGTCAGACACAACTGAGTGACTGAACTGAACTGAATGGCTAAGGAAGGATAGTTTTCATTTTTTACCTTAAAATAGATTCTAAAACAAATTTGACTGTATTTATTTAAATTCTAGATAAATTAATGTAAAAAATTTAAATCATTATACAGAGGAAACAGAAAATATGCAACATATTCACTATGGTATTAATATGTCACTAAATCAAATAACTTTGCAGGACCAACTGATAGTCTTGACTACCAACCTTCTTTTTCTTCCCTTTGCTTCCTTTGACTTCTGTGACATACAATGCCCTGATTTTTCACCCCACTTTGGTTGCTGCTTCTCCAATTCCTTTGTAAGATTATCCTCCTCCGAAAGCCATTATACATTTGAGTTCCTCAGAGCCCATTCTTTCTCTACACTGTCTCCCAAGGTAGTCACATCTATACCCACAGCTCCAATTACCACCTCTACTCAAGCGACTCGAATTTAACTCTAGCCCAGCCATTTCTTTCCTATTAGTATAGGTCAAGATCACTAAAAGAGACAGGTGGCACAACAAAATGTACCACAATTAAGGAGACTGTAGTCACAAGATAATTTGCAAAGGGCTTAGGGAAAACAATAGAGAATCTATGCTCCACCATCTCAGGGAACTTTTCCTGCCTAGACTTTAAGTAGGAGATGGAAGTGATTAATGGATTACAAAGAGAAAGAAACAGGAAGAGACGGGAGGAAGAAGAGCAGGAGAAGCAGGAGGCAAAGGAGGAGGGTTTGAAGGAGTCAAGGTGGAAAGAGAAGGAGATGGGAAAGGGGAAGAGATGATGCAGGATGTAGACGATACAAACACTCAGCCTTCACTCTTCTTCCTAATCCTCTGCCTATACCTTCCCTTGACTGAATGCAACTAGAAGCCAGAGCACATGGAAGCCATGTGCCGGGGATACATGGAATTTTGACTCCTCCCACACAGGTCAGAGTCTCTGGACATGCATCAGAGTAAAGATGGGTGGAGACTGGCTCTAGATGGGGAGGCAGAAGAGATCTATCTAATATTCACCTCCTACTTGGCTTCTTCTCTAGGACATGCAGGGGTGTTTAAAATTCAACATGTCCAAGATTAAACTCATGAACTGCCCATGCCACAAGCTGTCAAGAACAAAACTAATAAAAACAAACTGATCCTCTTTCAGTGCTTTCTGCGTCATCAAAGGGTATCAGGGTCAGGTCTGTATCTCATAACAGTGTAGGAACGGATTGGATTGGGGCAAGAGTAGGTGCAAATAGATCACTGAGGAGGCTATTCCATTAGTCCAGGCAGAAGTGATGCTAGAATGAGCCAGGGAACTTTTGGAAATGATGAACACAAGTAGATAGATTGAAGAGATGTTTAGAAGCAAAATTGTTAGGACTTGTTATTAGAATGGATGTTGGAGGTAAAAGTAATGTGGTTCTCAAAGACGACACCTTCAGTGACATCCCATGGATCTTATGAAGGAGACACAACTCCTTGACACGGACTATTGGCCCTGTGTGGTCGGCATCCCCCACCCCCCACCCTTCAACCTTCCACCTTCATCTTGCACCAGGCCCTTCTCAGGATGTGGACTCTGTTTACATTGTTTCAGTCCTTCCGGTTTCCTGTGCTTGCCCCTGAGCTGGACCTTTGCACCTGCTGTTTCCACTGCCTGTAATGCTCTTACCCAACAACTTAATTCCTCTTTATCATTCTGAGCGCAGTCACCACTTCCCCAGGAAAGCTTCCACTGTCTTCCCTAACTCTAGTCCTCTTTTGAAAGCCCTCCTATACTGTGTCCTTCCCTTCATAGGACCTATCCATTAATACTTACATGCATTCATGTGGCTTTTCAGTTAATTTCTAATATACACCAATCCCCCACCAGGATATGAACTCCATGAGGACAGGAACCGTACTGTGTCTTTCTTGACTTACAATAGTCTTATTGTCTCTAATAATGCCTGGCACCTGGTAGTTCATACACACAGACACATAGACACACTCTTTAATGAATGAATGAATAAAAGCAATGGAATATATCATAAAAACACACTGATGGATTTAATAGATTTAAATTATATTCTTACCTATATTAAACAAAAGTAAAGAATAAATTATAAGTGATAAACTTGGAGATATACTCACAATGTAAAGAAAGACAAGAAGACTATATTCTCAGTAGAGTCCTTGCCACATCAGCAATACAGATGCTAAAAATACCCAACAAGAATTAACAAAAATGAAATGAAAAACAACAACAACAAAAAACCCATAGAACAGAAAGGGTTATGATAAACTTTCATTGAAGAAATTGAAACTCCAAATAAAACTGACCTAAAAAATAAAGAAATACTATCTCATGGAAACAAAAGGAGAGGATGGCTTCTTTCAGGACCATAAGGTGGTACCCAATAATCACTGGGGGGCAACATGTTCTCTTGTTCACATTCATCAGAAGAGAAATGGAATCTCTTCACTAACAATACAATATAAGCCCTTCTCCTTAGCTTCACTGAGTCAGTTTAGGACCAAGATAGATCAATTCTGCTATCAGAGGAATGCCATATTCGATTTTGAACCATTCACTAGCAAGACAGAGATTGGATTTCCACGTTTGGTTTGTGTTAATTGAGACCCGTTCCTGGCACTGGGGTCAATTCCAGAAACCACAGTGTTGCTGAGGAATCAAATACAAAGTTCACTAATATTGGCCACAATCATGGGGAAGGAAACAGTCAACCTTAGGAGTGAAGCCGATACAAGGAAACAAAGACAACAGTGAGGTATCATTGTTCAACATGCAAACTTAAAGTCTGCTTGAACTTTAAAAAACTATCATTCATTTAAAACAGCTTATAAATTGATTTAATCTTTCTGGAGGGCAACTTGGCAATATACGAAAAACCTTGAAAACACTTATGACAGATTTTGGAAAGGATGCATGTGTGTAGAAATAAGACAGAAACGCACAAAAATGTTCTTGTGGTTGTTACTGGCTGGCAAGTTTATGGGTAATTTTTATTTTCTTTTAAATATTTTCCAAATATTCTTTAACAAGCCTAATTTTGTTTATTTAAACACAAAGAACATGAAGGAACCTGTTATTTCAGAACATGGACCACTTTCAGTCAGAAATATCCTCTGAAAGCTTAAGCAGTGGCAAGGTTTCATTGTTCTCTTAAGGGGATGAAAAGAAAACAACAATCTATTTGAATCAAAGATTCCAGGTTACAGAATCCAGGGAGGAAGAAAAAGAAACAAGTCATAGAATCCTGCAGAAAGATATGTAGCTCTCTACACAACGTTTAGCACAACGTTTATTCTAATTCATTCTCCAATTCAGCTCCATAGGTGCTTGGCTATAGGCCTTAGTGAGTAAACAGTGAAAGTCACATGACCAGACTGAGCTTGATCTACTGTCACTTTTGCTGAGGAGAACAGGTAGGCCAGTTTTAAAAACAGGAGCACAGGAAAACATCTGAACTCACTTTTAAGTGAAGAGTCTGAACACCTGGGATTAAGCAATGTGTGTTACTGAACTGGGACTTCCAACAGATCTTTAACCAGGAGTATCAGTGACAATGTTCTTTCTCCAGATTAAATTTGATCATTTTCCCCATTTTTCTCAGACCACCCCTTTGATTCTCCACCTTTCTGAGTAACCTTAGACAAGTCATTTAACCTCTGCTGTAGCCACTCCAGTACTCTTGCCTGGAAAATCCCATGGATGGAGGGGCCTGGTGGGCTGCAGTCCATGGGGTCGCTAAGAGTCGGACACGACTGAGTGACTTCACTTTCACTTTTCACTTTCATGCATTGGGGAAGGAAATGGCAACCCACTCCAGTGTTCTTGCCTGGAGAATCCCAGGGACGGTGGAGCCTGGTGGGCTGCCGTCTATGGGGTCTCATAGAGTCAGACACGACTGAAGCGACTTAGCAGCAGCAGCAGCAGTAGCCTTTCAGAAAGAGGCTCTGTCATGGACTTCCCTCTATCTAAACATCTCCAAGGTTTCCTTGAAATGAAAGATCAGGAAAATCTATGAATTTAGCATAGCCTTCAAGCTAATACTACTGTATTCTTACACAGTCCTTGTTTTAAGGGCTTACAAACAGACCTTTCACCTAGATAAGAAAGGAGTATTTGCCAGCATCAGATAGTATCCATCAGTCTCCCAGCAGTTTCAGCAAGCCAGCAGCTCAGCCTGTGCCTACACGGGCCATGAACACACAAGTGAGGACAAGAGAGGCAGGAAATGGGGTTAGGTTGATTTCCATCTATTAGCAGTGGCTTAAACTGGCGTGCTGGGCAGCTCCGTCTCCCATTGGCCACAGCTGCTACGAACAGCAGGATGAGGCTTGACCTATATCTGTCGGGTGGAAGTCAAACCCTGAATTTGTTTGTAGCAAACTTCAGTGTTCCAGAACGCCAAGTTTCCCTTGTGCTTGACCACATACAATATTTTTATCAGGAACCGTGATATCCTCCACCTGTGGGGAACTTAACATCTGTGGGTTCCCCCCTCCACCTAGATTCTTTTGCTTTCTTTCTCATTGCCTCTCTCCCTCCTGTTGCCCTGTGACCACTTTTGTGCATCTGTGTCATCCTCTGGCGGGGAGAGGTTGTGATGGTCACAGCTGTGCTCCTTCTAGCAATCATGGTCACACGGGCCCTTCTCTGCCTGCCCCAGTTTCCATGTGACCAAGTGTGTCCATCCCTGGCACTGGCAGTTGTTACCCAGGTTGGCATGGCCTCACGCCTACATGTGCCCTTCTGGGCCACCAAGAGTTTCAGAATGTGTCAGTCGCTAACGCAACTACAGCTGTAGACAGAAATACAGAAGCTGTTCAAAACATGGGTCCTAAACTTCCTACACCGTAAATGTTTAATAGTTTTTGAAGACCAGATAATTTCAAGATAGCATTCAAGTGTTTGGACATTTGTTTCCCCAGGTTAGAGCATAAGCTACTTGAACTTGCACTGAGGCAGTCATCCAAACATGGCAAAGCCCCTTTCCTTTGTCTTGGGTCTCAGTCAATATGGATATTGTTTTGAGTCTCAGTCAGGGTGTGTGTGTATTTATTTACACTGACATCACAATGCTAAACTTAACCTACTTAGTTCTGCCGTCACACTAAAGCATCAGTGCACTTAGGCTTCTATTTATAATGCAGAAACTGCTCTCCATTACCTATTCTCATTTCTTCACTGGGGCCCTGTAGGAACAGAAAAGAAGCCCAGATGATGGAAAATTATTCTAGCAACTCAGGTCCCCATGCACACGAGCCACATCACTGTAATTTGAGATGGGAAAGACCTATTAAGTCATCCCACTGATTCTCTGAGGGCATGTGGTGGTTTTTTTTCCCTCTCCAATATGCTGATCTACTTTTTAGTGCCTTTTCCAATTGTAAATGGCACAAGTGATGGGGCTTCCGTGCCTTCCTAGGGGACAGGGCAGCTCAGTCTATAATAGATCTCCCCATTAGGGCATGAGACCTGCTCAGCCACGTAAATCATCTTTGTTTTGACTTTCATTTCCACCCCACCCTCCTGCTGTCCCCTTGGACCACATTAAATAATTCCTCTCCATCCCTGCTATTTACACCCTTCAAGTTCTTGTGGCCAATGAGCCAGTCCCTCTTAGCGAGAGCCAGTGGTCATGCTGGGAGACATCTCTTTCATCTTCCCTCTGAAGGCAGTCCCTTCAGGCTGATCAATCAGGTTTGTTGCTCCTTGATGAATGCCCATAGGTTTCTCAATAATTTGCCTCATTTCTTTGTCACTCTGGCTGCTCAGGAAAATCCCCTTTGTTTATCTTTGTTGTTGTAAAATAAAATGATGGAAGTAGAATCTCTGCTTACAGCAAACAGAGCGGACCTCTTCAGCCACCAGGCATCCTCCTGCCCCCAGGACAATGGCGTCACCCAGTCCCTTATCTTTCACTCTCTTACTTGGGTGTGGAGCTACTGTGTTAATAGGACTTCAGTGTGTTTGTAGAGACCAAGAGGTGATCTGTATTTCATCCAACCAGCTTACCTTGTGGTATATTTAGTTAATGCCCATTAACTGTTTAAATCATAGTTTGCTGCCCATTTCAATTCTCAGTTGGAAAAGCTTCCTTGAACTCCCTCAAGGGAAAGCTAACCTCCTCTTTTCCATCAATACTCCCACGTTTCCTGATTATTAAAGAGGACGACACAGCCATACTGCACACCTTTGCCAGAGGGGGAGTTCCCCTGCTATGAGAGGGACAGACCTTGAACAAACTGAATGTCACTGCCAACCAGGAAATTTGGGGAGTGGATTTTGCAGTGCTGTGGTCAACAGTGTTCCAACCTGTCCCCTAATTCCCCTGAGTGCTAAAGCACCACATTTAATAAGGTCTTTCCTAATGTGCTCAATGTTCATATGTCTGCAACAATAATAACTAGCTCAATGCTTTATGATCTGTTTTCATCCAATTACTACTACTTAACAGTCACTGGAGGAGGAAACGGCACCACACTCCATTATTCTTGCCTGGAGAATCCCATGAACAGAGGAGCCTGGTGGGTTAAAGTCCATGGGGTCAAAAAAAGTTGGACATGAATGAGTGAGCATGCACACACTTAACAGTCACAACCGCCTTGTAAGAAAGAAATTATCTTCTTTATTTTACCAGGGAGGAAACTGAGGCTTAGAGAAGTTCCCTTGCCCAATTTCACTAATACTCAGTTAATTCTCCTTTCCATTCCCTTTTGTTCTCCTCCTGAAATCATTGGAAAATATGCTCCATGAGCAATATATGGAAAGGCACTAACTGCATACAAGTTCCTAAAGTCACTGGGGCTCTGGTCATTGCATAATATTTTTCTGTGCTCTTAGTTGGCAAAAACAGAGTGACTAGACGTCATTCACAGTTCAATAGGAGTCCTATGGTTTGTCCGCAGTATAATTCAGCTGTTATTTGATGACAGAGTATATTAAAATTTATAAGACAGAGGCTGCTATCTCCTTCTAAACAATAATGTAATGTTATTAGGAATGAGCTAAAAGTGAGCTTATCTCTTCCAATACCAGTTCAGACCCTGAGGGGATCTGCTTTTCCTGCAAAGTTGATAAAATTATATACACCTAAGATAAAAGAAGAAAGAACTATATATGTCAATACATGTTTATTGGATGATTTGAAGAAACAAAGGATCTGAATAAAACTGACTTTTTTGAATAATTTAGAAAGTAGAAATATAATTTTCTACCAAATAGATGGTAAAGGAGGCACAGTATCCTAAAATTGTGCTAACTGCTAGGCAAAAGAGGGTATTGATTGCATCATTAATTTTCAGATAGTGCTTATCAATATTTTTAATTTGGAAAAGTGGGATTGCAGTAGGAGAAAGACCCATGCTGAAGGGGTTTTATGCCATAAGGGATTGAAGCAACATCCAAATTGCCAGAAATTTGAACAAAATCCACATCAAGAAATGCATGCTGTTAAGTAAACTGCTGCTTTCTGTAACCTGGCCAGAGAAAGCAAATTGCATGTGCACATATAAACTGTCAACACACAGAAACATGCAAAAATCTGTCTCTATCAAAATGGAAGGCAAAATTATTCCTTCTCTATCAGTGTTAAGATAGAAGGAAGAATTATTCCTTCTGCATCAGCTCCTGGGCCCTCCCTGTCTCATGTGTAACTAACTCTGAATTGTACTTTGTGGCTAGACTGGATGGTTTGTAACTTTGTTGCAAGAAATTACTAAGTCAATGCATCCTTGAAGATGCACCCATGATGATTCCAGCTGTGTTTCATCATACCTAGCACTTAATGGTAAAAATGAAAACCCTTATTGCTTTAAAAAACAAAAAAAAAGTATTACAAACGCAATACATGTTTACTATGATGAAGTTTAAAAATACCATGAGAAAAAAAAAAACCTGATAGTTTTTATTTAGAAGTAACCAATTGGACTATAAAGAAAGCTGAGCGCAGAATTGATGCTTTTGAACTGTGGTGTCGGAGAAGACTCTTGAGAGTCCCGTGGACTGCAAGGAGATCCAACCAGTCCATCCTAAAGGAGATCAGTCCTGAATATTCATTGGAAGGACTGATGCTAAAGCTGAAACTCCAATATTTTGGCCACCTGATGCGAAGAGCTGACTCATTTGAAAAGACCCTGATGCTGGGAAAGATTGAGGGCAGGAAGAGAAGGGGATGACAGAGGATGAGATGGTTGGATGGCATCACCGACTCAATGGACATGGGTTTGCGTGGACTCCAGGAGTTGGTGATGGACAGGGAGGCCTGGCATGCTGCAGATCATGGGGTTGCAAAGGGTCGGACATGACTGAGCAACTGAACTGAACTGAACCAATTCTGACACACCCTCCTGCCTTATCTACATAGCTATATATAATATGTGTATATATTCATCTTTTTTAAAACAGTGAGTTGTTGGTTTTAATCTTCAATAATACTTCTTTGTTCCTTTAACTTAAGATCTCTGAAGCTTTTACGGGAAAACTGATGCTGTTTTGAACTGATCTAAATAGGGTAAAAAATGCTTTAATTAACAGTTTTTAGTACTATATCTACCTCATAGGACTCTTATGAGATTTGAAATCTTTTAAAAGTACAAGACACCTTCTACAGCCAAACTTTGGACAAAAACCTAGAAAATACCTCACACCTATTATTCTGCTCAGTACAAGTCTATACGAACCTTTCCATAGATTTCCAGCATTACCTTTCCAGCATGTATCAGTGACCTGCAACACAATGCAAAGGGACTGGCATTGCCTAAACCCAGCTTTGAGAATTAAGGGAAGGGGGCAGGAGTTTGATACCAGACCTCAAGGACTGATGTCAGTATCAGGCTCGTTTCTTTGCCCGCCTACCTCCCCTGACCATGCACGTCATCTTTGCTCCCAAGAACAGAGCTTCTCAGGAGTATTTTTTTAAGCATCTTCCAGCTTATTCTTAAGAAAAGTCTCAAATACTGAAACATCTATGAAGTCCTTGGAACCCTAGACAGAGTTTTGATTTTTTACACTGTATTGAATATTGGATTCCATCAAATCTAAGACACTATTAAGTTGTACCACTATTTTAAAGTGATGCTAAGAACAAAGATGCTGCCAATAACATCATGACATGCCATTAATTTCACATTTGATACAATTTCAGAGATGTTGCTTGGAAGGAAAGCTCTGACAAACCTAGACAGTGTATTATAAAACAGAGAGATCACTTTGCCTACAAAAGAGTATAGTCAAAGCTATATTTTTACCCGTAGTCATGTACAGATATGAGAATTGGTCCATAAAGAAGGCAGAGCACCAAAGAATTGATGCTCTTGAATTGCAGTGCTGGAGAAGACTCTTGAGAGTCCCTTGGACTGCAAGGAGATCAAACTAGTCAATCCTAAAGGAACTCAACCCTGAATATTCATTGGAAGAACTGATGCTGAAGCTCCAATACTTTGGCCACATGATATGAAAAGCCAGTTCATTGGAAAAGACTCTGATCCTGGGAAAGATGGAAGGCAAAAGGAGAAGAGGGTGGCAGAGGATGAATGGTTAGACAACATCACTGACTCAATGGATATGAATCTGAAAAAACTCCAGGAGACAGTGGAGGACAGGGAAGCCTGGTGTGCTACAGTCCATGGGGTCGCAAAGAATTGGGCATGGCTTAGCAGTTGAACAATAATAACACACACTGCATAAAGAATGTTCAGTCACATACCATGAACAGACTTTTAGTGCCTACTACATATTAGGTTATGTACAGAAAATTTAAAATTAGAATAGATATCTTTGACATTTCATTTGTTTATTTTTTTGGATTGAAATCAAAGCAAAATGTTCATATTTTAACGTTTATGTTTCCATAGAGAATACTCATTTTTTCAGACCTAACTTTATGGTCTGAGAGTGGGAGCAGAGGCCATCCATATGGTCTTGAGTCTCTTTATCTCTTTGTAATATATCCTCAGAGACAACAAAACTTTAAGTTAGACCTCTTTTCAGTTCAAGATGCATGTCTGGGTTCTTTCAGCTTCAAGATTCCAGCTAGTCACTTAATTCAGTTTTTTAAAAATTCATCAGGTTTGGAAAATGTAGATTTATTCCAATCTATGTTCATCATATCTTCTGCTTGGCCAGTTTAATTACCAGATTTAATACTTAAAGAGAGTGAAACTCAGGCCACTTAACTGATTTGTCCCTCAGCATTCAAGGAGGTTCTTTTTTGTCCAGGTAAGTCTGTCCAACACAAAGTACAGTCTTGTTCAGGCTCTTTTAATCTTACAGACCCAAATATGTTCTTTCAGTTGCCTAAGATATCTCTTCTCTTGAGCATCCCTGGTGGGTCAGTTGGTAAAGAAATCTCCTGCAATGCAGGACACCTGGATTTGATTCCTGGGTCAGGAAGATCCCCTAGAGAAGGAAATGGCAACCTATTCCAGTATTCTTGCCTGGGAAATCCCATGGAAAGAGGAGACTGGCAGGCTACAGTCCATGGGGTCACAAGAATCGGACACAACTGAGCGACTAAAACCACCACCACCAAAACTTCTGTAATCAAAGTCCACATATTTCCATCTTCTTTTAAATCATTCTGCCCCATATTGGCAGCTGCTTTCTAGTATCCAAATCTAGAATCATGTGGTTTCCCCTTAGGGAGAGAAAGAGGCATTCCCTATTTAAACAGAAGAGTGATTTGCTACCTGGGATATAAACATAGAGCCACTAGCCCGTCAAATACAATCTGCTGAGACAGTAAGGGAACAACTTTGTATTGCTCCCAGCCTTTCCTCTTTGAGTTTTACCTTTTCTCCTTTTCTTGCTTTAAAATGATTACATTTAAAGCACAAGATAGAAACATTAAAAATATTTAAAACATGAAATTTTGATGGAGTTTTAAAAAGGCATATTTTAAGGAAATATACATACCGGTGATCTTTGGTGGGATAAGTTTACCAGCTGTGTACTGAAGGGTAATGGTCTATTTGAGCCCCCTCTCTCCCATTAGGCTGCTCCTTGAGGCCACAAATAAACCCGTTAGCTAGAAAACAAGCTGGAGGAGGCTGAACAAAGATTTATATCACCTAGGGCAAACTTTTTCCTGAAAAGGTAGAAAAATCCCCAATAACTGTGAGGAAGGTGGACTCCAGAAGGCATTAATTAGCAACAGTCCTGAAGGGAAACTTCCCAGGGAATTCAGAGAAGATAGAGACTAAGGGCTGAGACAGGAAGGGACAGGACTGTTATGTGAGGCATAGGCCTTAATTGCTTTTTGGAAGTGGCTGAATTGGGCAAAAGACATCCTTATTCTTCAGTGAACAGAAACATTTTTCTCCAGGTCATCTGGATTCTTTGCTCCTCAAAATAAATACTTCTGGATCCAATCAGAGTGGGAGACAAACAAATCTAGTTGTTTAAAAATCCCACTCATATTGCTGAGCTGCTTTCTTATTGATTATAATTGTATCTTTCACTTATAACCTCAGTAAGTAACTGAGGTTCTAATTGTTGGTCTTGAAATGTGATGCCAGACCCAAGCCATATTCCTTGAGATCACTGGGTTAATGTTCCTTCATTTAGAAATGTAACTCCCACAACAATTTCCCTCAAAAATTATGGGACGTTTAACCATTCCAATTTTATCTAACACAGATGATTAAAATACATTTAAGCAAGTGTGTGTGTGTCTGCTACAGACTGAATGTTTGTGTCCTGGCAAAATTCATATGTTGAAGTCTTAACCTCCAGTGTGTGATAGTATTGGGGGGTAAGTTTTGTTTGGGGGGTGGTGGTTAGGTCCTTAGGGTGAAGCTCTCAGGAATGGCCCTAGGGCTCTTACAAAAGGGACCCCAGAGAGCTTTCTGGGCCCTTTCACACTGTGAGGACACAGTGTCAAGATGACTCTCTATAAACCAGGAAGCAGAGCCTCTCCAAGATGCCGAATCTGCTAGCACCTAGATCCTGGACTTCCCTGCCTCCGGAACTGTGAGAAATAAATGTTTGTTGTTTGAGCCACCCACTCTATGGTATTCTTGTTACAGCAGTCTGAACAAAGATAGCTTCCAAATGGGATGATGATATCTTCAAAAAAGAATTTTAGATGTCTTTTTGTTTGTATTATATAGAAATGGGCTGATCTAAATTCAAAACTGGTTTTAATCACAAATAAAAACTGTAAATGCAGGTTCAAATAATAGTGTAGCTATCAAGTGCTAATGTTTTCTTTGCATTTCAACCATTTCTGGAAATATAAACATAAGCAGAATGATTAAAGAAAAATGACATTATCTCATGGCTTCATTTCCTGTTTTCATTACTCATTAAAATTTTGATAAGTGTGGTGAATAAAATGTACTACATAATTACAGTGTGCCAGAGATTCCTTTGGACACAACCTACATTAATTGTAAGGTGTTTTTAAATGAAATATGTGTGCCAGGTAATGGATATGGACTTCTAAGATCAACAATCATCTTCCTCTGTGAATTCTTCAGTTCCTTAGCTTATCAGGAGAACACAACAACCAAGATAGCCCGTTTTTACTGAGTGCTTACTATGTGCCAGGCACCATGCTAGGAGCTTCAGAAGTAGCATCTTACTGAACTCTTTTGAGAACTCTGGGAGCTAGGTGTGATTATTATCTCCATTTTACACACACGGTACCATAAGCTTAACTGTATGTTTTCTCTGTGCCTTGTGAGTTTTAGGCAGGGAACTAAACTCTGGAAGTTCCATGTTATAATTTTAGCATAATAAGAAATTACTTGAAGGATCAATTTTATTTGCAGTGATGAGAACACAGTTTGCTGCCACCAATGGGCTTGATGCTATGTAATAAATATCCCTTATCATATGTATAATTCCTGATATATTGTTTTATTTCTAAATTTTAAGATGTTTGCAGAAAGTCATGTTTGTGGGGGTGTGTGCACAGGCACATGTGTTGTGGTAAAGCATTCTTTCTAGTAATATGTGTAAAACCTATTTTTTTCTACATTTAGAAAAATGTCAAGCCACCCAGATATGAAAATAAAGGCCATCAGTTATGCCAGTGCCCACAGGGAACCATTGTTAACATTCTGGTATATGTTCTCCCAGTTGCTTCTATCCATGTGTATATAAAAATATATTCAAATTCAATTGGAAACATACTTTATGGCTTGGTTTGATTTTACTGATTTTTAAAAATTCATTTGATAACAGTATATCAAAATGTTTTCTTACAATCATTAAAGTTTCTTCTACATAATTTTAAACATAGAATCCCATTACATGGTTACACTTTAATAACTAGACCAATTCCTTATTGTTGAACATGTAAGTATAGGTGGAAAAACTAAATATAAATTCCTAAAGTCCTCCCCATGTTACAAGTCTTAGATCTTTCATGATTATAAAAGCATTGAACCAAATTTCTATAGATCTTAATTTTAATCTAAAACTACAGACTTAAAGGCAACTTCAGAGGAATTTAGTCAATTTTCCTACTTCTACATAGGAATATATCACTGTCTCTGATATATCTTTCTAGAAACTATCTTGAATTTAATGAGGGAAGTATATTATGGAGACTTGGTATCAGGAGCACAGGCTTTGACCCTGGACCAAATACTAAATAAAGGACTCTGACCTTTGACTTGGACTTTATTACTCTCATTTACTTTCAGTTTCTATGAGGATTCCATTGCAGGGTTTTTGAAAGATTCCATGAGATAATGTACATAGAGTGTCCTGCACAGTATAGATGCTGAACATATGCTGGATCATTTTATTTACCCTACATTTCTCAAATCTGTAAGATGTCCTTGCATTATTCTACAATTCAAGTAAACACATATCAATATTTCTGAAGATCATTACTAAGTCCTCAAAACTGGTTTGATGTTTTCTAGAATCTACTTTCATAATTCTTAAACATTCAGACCTTCCTAAATTGCAAGACACCAAGTTATACAGAATATATTGCCATTGGTCTGGCCAGCAAATATGGAAAACTCAGCAGTGGCCACAGGACTGGAAAAGGTCACTTTTCATTCCAATCCCAAAGAAAGGCAATGCCAAAGAATGCTCAAACTACCGCACAATTGCATTCATCTCAAACGCTAGTAAAGTAATGCTTAAAATTCTCCGAGCCAGGCTTCAGCAATACGTGAACCATGAACTTCCAGATGTTCAAGCGGGTTTTAGAAAAGGCAGAGGAACCAGAGATCAAATTGCCAACATCCGATGGATCATCGAAAAAGCAAGAGAGTTCCAGAAAAACATCTATTTCTTCTTTATTGACTATGCCAAAGCCTTTGACTGTGTGGATCACAATAAACTGTGGAAAATTCTTCAAGAGATGGGAATACCAGACCACCTGACCTGCCTCTTGAGAAACCTGTATGCAGGTCAGGAAGCAACAGTTATAACTGGACATGGAACAACAGACTGGTTCCAAATAGGAAAAGGAGTACATCAAGGCTGTATATTGTCACCCTGCTTATTTAACTTCTATGCAGAGTACATCATGAGAAACGCTGGGCTGGAAGAAGCACAAGCTGGAATCAAGATTGCTGGGAGAAATACCAATAACCTCAGATATGTAGATGACACCACCCTTATGGCAGAAAGTGAAGAAGAACTAAAGAGTCTCTTGATGAAAATGAAAGAGGAGAGTGAAAAAGTTGGCTTAAAGCTCAATATTCAGAAAATTAAGATCATGGCATCCAGTCCCATCACTTCATGGCAGATAGATGGGGAAACAGTGGAAACAGTGGCTGACTTTATTTTTGGGGGCTCCAAAATCACTGTAGATGGGATTGCAGCAATGAAATTAAAATACGCTTACTCCTTGGAACAAAAGTTATGATCAACCTAGATAGCATATTAAAAAGCAGAGACATTACTCTGCCAACAAAGGTCTGTCTAGTCAAGGCTATGGTTTTTCCAGTGGTCACGTATGGATGTGAGAGTTGGTCGGTGAAGAAAGCTGAGCGCCAAAGAATTGATGCTTTTGAACTGTGGTGTTGGAGAAGACTCTTGAGAGTCCTTTGGACTGCAAGATCTGACCAGTCCATCCTAAAGAAGATCAGTCCTGGGTATTCATTGGAAGGACTGATGTTGAAGCTGAAACTCCAATGCTTTGGCCACCTCATGTGAAGAGCTGACTCATTGGAAAAGACCCTGATGCTGTGAAAGATTGAGGGCAGGAGGAGAAGGGGACAACAGAGGATGAGATGGCTGGATGGCATCACCAACTCGATGGACATGGGTTTGGGTGGACTAAGGGAGTTGGTGATGGACAGGGAGGCCTGGCGTTCTGCGGTTCAGGGGGTCGCAAAGAGTCGGACACGACTGAGCGACTGAACTGAACTGGCCAGTGACACTGATGGTGATAAATTTCACCATTCTTTATATATTGTCTCGCTGCCATTATAGCAAGAACTCACTGAATTCTTAAGAGATTCTGATGTTATTCACTCGGGTTCCATTCATAGGCCAGCACAACAAGGATAACGGCTTTCCTGTGTTGTACTTATTTCTTGATACTGATTCTTCCTCTTGCTTAGAAGCAGTCCCTTGTTTCAAGTTAGTTTCATTCATTTGGGTCTGTTTTCCAATGTCAGACTATTTGGCTTTAATTGTATGGTCATGTCATCTGCACATGTAGTATATTCTTAAGTTGCTGATTACATTTAGAGCAAATGAGTTAATCTGCACCCTCACAGTTCAACAAGAAGCCATTTATCCATGTATGCAGTGGAGTAGGGACACAGAAATAAAGCCTGCCTCTTTTGGAAGCAGTTTTCTTTTTAATGTGAGTCCAGTAGCTGAACGTTTCTCTAGCCTCACATGTTTGAGTAGATTTTGGTATGTCATCTGTGTGGATTAGGAGTCTGTAGGCTTTGGCTGTGAAAGCTGTAATTACCAATGTTTGAAAGACATCTGTGAGGGTGAGGATATGGAGAAGATAAGCCAAAAGCAAGATATATAATTACCACACCCTGTCTTCCTATCAGGAACTCGGGGTGTTTAAAGCAAATTAGGACCTTGTAGACAGCCCTTCTCCTATCAGGGTGCATCATCAGGTTGCTCGGCAAGTAGGTAATCAATCTCTCAGGCAGGAAGTGTCTGCTCTCACATACACGATCAGCTGATAGGTCCTTCAAAGACCAGGGGTGGAAAAGATCCATGCTTCTCTATTATTTACTCAACATATCCCTGACTCTCTTGCTATACAGGCAATTTTTATACAGAGGAAAGAACACTGGGCCTGCAGTCAGGAGAGCTGATTTCCAGTTCTGAATCTCTCATGAGCTGACCCCAGCCAAGGCTTCAAGCTTCACTTTCCCCATCTATAAAATGGTAGTCATATAACTACTTCACACAAGTGTTGCATATAAAAAGGTCCTACTTACAAAAGGG
The DNA here is from genome assembly GCF_054371585.1 of Giraffa tippelskirchi. NCBI lineage: Eukaryota > Metazoa > Chordata > Mammalia > Artiodactyla > Giraffidae > Giraffa > Giraffa tippelskirchi. The sequence goes on from NC_137284.1 coordinate 63,529,033, forward strand.
CTTTAAAAATACTATGAAATTTCTAGAAAAGAAAAAATCATGGAGAATCACACCATTTCTTTGGAACACTGAATATTTGTTTTGGTTTTCATCTCTATCTGAATACTGAACATATATGTTTTTGATATTTATGAATTCTTTGAATGCCCAGCTCCACTATGAATAGCCATGACTGGGAAATATTGAGAGAAATTACAAGATGTCTTGTTATTGATAATTAAAACAAAGGAACTAATTCTTTCAAAGGTAAGGGTAGCTTAGACCTGATTCACAGTTCTCTATTCAGACTGGTTTTTCTTACATTTTCTTTAGGGAAAACTCCTTAAAAGTTTTGCAAGTGAGGTGAGATTGGCCCTTGAGTAAGGAAAGTGGGCAGCTAAAGCCTAAAGCTTCTTTCTCAGTAACAAATTTAAGTGCCTTGTTTATTTTCATGTGATTAAGTGACATTTGTATAAATACCTTATTGAGTAATGGTGCTGTGGCAAAACTGAAGTTTATGTAGGACACTGCTCCACCCAAGGTGAGCGATTAGAGCAGGTATGTAATCTAAGTCCCCGTCAGCTTTTCCACTCAACCCTATGAGTAAGTAGTACTAGGAAGGAAGAACAGTGTGGGCCATGTGGCATGGTTGAAGGTGGGAATACAAGGGCAGGAGAAGCCTCTCTGAATGAATGAAGGAAATGTGAAGGGTGGCAGGGAGACTAACAACTGAAAATTGATTCTGACTATTGATGTCAGTCTGTTGAGTTAATGCAAATTAAGGTGGCATGAGATTTGTTTTTTAAAAAGCCTTTTCTCCATGCAGTGTAATAATAACCATCTTATTTTAAATGTAGTCAAGAAGGGCCGTGTTTGCTCACAGGATCCAGTTTCCACACTTCCCACACCTGGGGAAGTATCAGCTAATATTGATTTAGCACTAATTTATACCTGATGGTCAGAGTCAACTAGCGGAGAGGAAAACTGGTACAAATTAGTGAGGCCCTGTGGTCCCTGAAAGTGGTCTGGGGCCCGAATGTTGTATATCAATAGAAATCACCCTTTCTGAGAGGGAATGGAAAAAATATTTTAAGCAGATCTGAATCTGCTCTCAATGGCTCTACTGCTGTTGGGCTAAAGATCTCCTTTAAGAATGCTAGGAATGGGTAAGATCAAGTTACATTCTTTGATTTTTATTATGTTTAGCTTATTAATTTGGGAGCTAAGCAAACTAGAAGCAGAACAGGCTTTAAAATACCTGACTTGTTACTGTATTATGAGTGATCACTGTTAGCTGGTTTGTTTCATTTACCTTTTCCTCAGTGAAATTCTCTATAATAAAGAAATACCCATAAACTGCTCATATTTAAATACTGCTGTAGATTATTCAGAACCATAGAATTAGATACCTATCCTTTGAAAACTGTTTTATTTGGGTAATTTCCATAAACTGATGTCAGTTATCAACATTTCTTTGAATTACATTTTGCTAAACACTAACATTTAGGGCCTGTGATTAAATTTGGGGAACTTTTATTCATTTCTAATCAACAGTTCCCCAAATTTGCCTAATCATATACATCACCCAGGAAACTTATAAAAAACTATACACTCCTACCCCTCCTGCTCCCAGACCTGCCAAAATTAGACTCTACAGGGAACAAGGCTGAAATCTATTTTTTAGGAAGGTCCCAAGAGTGCCTCCGGAGAAGGCAATGGCACCCCACTCCAGTACTCTTGCCTGGAAAATCCCATGGATGGAGGAGCCTGGTAGGCTGCAGTCCACGGGGTCGCTAAGAGTCGGACACGACTGAGTGACTTCACTTTCACTTTTCACTTTCATGCATTGGAGAAGGAAATGGCAACCCACTCTAGTGTTCTTGCCTGGAGAATCCTGGGGATGGTGGAGCCTGCTGGGCTGCCATCTATGGGGTCACACAGAGTCGGACATGACTGAGGTGACTTAGCAAGCAAGAATGCCTCATGAGCTATATGTTTGGAAAATAGCTGAGCCCTTGTTGTATTCCTGATGATCTTAGAACTCTTCAGAGCCCAATATCCCATCTTGCCTACCTCCCTCCTCAGTGACTGTAGGATTTTTTCTATTCTACCCCACCTGAGAGATAAGGCATATTCCCACCGACCACTGTGGCCCTCGGCAGTGGGTCCCCACTGCAGTGGTGGTGGACAGCATCAACCATCTTGGGTAGGGAGGTGATGGAGCAAAGGGATAGAGATGTGGTCTGGAAAAGTCTTTCCAGAGATTCCCCTTGACAACCAGTTGTAGAAGACATTGCTACCTCCTTGAATGGCCATGTTCAACCTCTCTTTGTGCTAAATAAAATTTTTCTTTCCCTTCACTCTCTTATCGTCCCTTCATCCTGTAATAGAAGGGAAAACACTGTTTCATTTTTGTCAGACTTGTGCTATTGATCAAATCCTCTCCTGCCTCACAGAAACTAAATCTCTTAATCTTCCTCATTCAACCTTTTTCTCTTTTGGCTTCCATTAGCCCATCAATAGACATTTCTTCCCTATTCTTTTTAAACTAAAGCTTTTAATACTTGCCTGGACTCCAGTGAACCCAAAGATCGGATTTTACTTCCTGCCTTATGTTTATTGTCAGATTTCTCAGAAAGAGAACTCTATATTAGCTGCATTCATCTTCTTCCCATTCTCGTCAACCCAACTGTACCCTGGCTTCTGCAAAGCCACATTTTATGGACACTGCTGGTGTGAAGATTACCAGTGATGAGATCCAATGATTTTTCCTTAGCCCCTCACATTCTTCTCCATCTAAAAGCTTTTGACATTGCTGATCACCGCATCCTTTAAAAAAACACTATCAATTAATGATCATTGAGTTGTAAGAACAGAATCCTATTCAAATAATTGAAACACTAAGGGGCAGGGTAATTTAATACCACAGAAACTCTCACAGAAAGTGTAGTAATATCGCTGCACCAAACTTAGAATTAGGAACCGGAAACCTATCATGCATGCTAAGTCGCTTCAGTCGTGTCTGACACTTTGTGACCCCATGGACTATAGCCCTCCTAAAGTCTACACGGACTGTAGATCCATGGACTATAGGCTCCTCTGTCCATGGGATTCTCCAGGCAAGAATACTGGAGTGGACTGCCATGCCCTCCTCCAGGGAACCTATCAGTAAGCAATAAAGTTTTAACAAAGAATTCTGGGGCACCTGCTATATTCTAGGCACTGCTAGGTGTCAAGTGATCAAGTGAACAGGAGACAAGGTCTCTGCCTTTAGACACTTTAAATCTAGTGGGGAAGGCTTATATCAACAGGTAAACAAATATGTATTTACACCGTGTAATGAGCTCTACAGATGAAACAAACTGACCTCACGATACATTATTATAGGTTATTAGTGGTAGGTGGGAACTCAGAAAGGACTCTCTGAAGACATGGCAGTTAAACAGACCTGAAGACTGTGAGGGAGCCAGTCAGAGAAGCTGAGAAGCAGGATTATGGAAGGAGTGTTTTCGGCTGAGGATACACATGTGAAGGTCCTGCAGGGGTGTTTCAGGGGAAATGAAAGAAGGCCACTGTGGCTGGAACCTGAAGGGTGGGGGGAGAAGAGAGCAAGGTGAGGTTGGAGAAGGAGGCAGAAGCCAGAGCAGACCAGACCTTTAAAGCTATTTAAAGGAATTTGGATCTCAGTGCAAAGTAATTGGAAGACATCAAACAGATTTAAGTAGGAAATAAGAGGGTCCAATGTATTTCCAGGTTTACCCTAATAAGCAGAATACAGTCTAAAGTTGGCAAGGGTAGAAGGTAGACTAGTTGGCAGCTACAACAATAATTCAGGTAAGAGATGATAGCAGTTTGGATTAAGGTGGTAGCAGAGGAGGTGGACAGATGTGAATGGATTAAATGTCTATTCATGAGGAGCAAATAAAAGGACCAGCTGATGGGTTAGAGTTGGGGAAGGAAGGAGTGTGAAAAAAAAAAAAATCAAGAATGTTGCCTGGGTAGTCTTGCTTAGAGTAACTGAGTGGATGGTGATATCATGTACTGAAGTGGGGAAAAAATAAAGATAGGGAGGGGTGGAAAGGGATACAGAAATTTAGAGTTTTAGTTCTATTTCAGACACATTAATTTCATATGTTCATGGAGACTTGACATGTCATACAGGCAAATGAGTACCTGAAAACAGAATTTGGAGGAAATGTCTGTACTGTGGAGATAAATTTGGGAGTTTGTTACCATTTTACAGTGTTTAAAGCTATGGGAAGGACAGAGATTACCAAGAAGGTGAGTTCATAGAGAAGAAGGCAGAGAATGGAGCCCAGTTTTTAGAGGCCACTAGCAGAGAAGGCAATGGCACCCCACTCCAGTACTCTTGCCTGGAAAATCCTATGGATGGAGGAGCCTGGTAGGCTACAGTCCATGGGGTCGCTAAGAGTCGGACACAACTGAGCGACTTCACTTTCACTTTTCCCTTTCATGCACTGGAGAAGGAAATGGCAACCCACTCCAGTATTCTTGCCTGGAGAATCCCAGGGACGGCGGAGCCTGGTGGGCTGCAGTCTATGGGGTCACACAGAGTCGGACACGACTGAAGCGACTTAGCAGCAACAGCAGCAGAGGAGGAAAAATCCCTGAAGGTCATTGAACAGCATTGTTTAGTGAAGTAGGAGACAGATCAGCCGACAGAAGCAATTTTTTAAAAAAGAAGTTGAACCTGACCAACAGTGTTGAAAACTGCTAAAAGTTGGAGTAGGAGGATAAGGTTCAAGGAACACCCATTGGGCCTGGCATTATGGAGGCTGTTGAAAACAATGATTAGCAGTTTCCACTGGCATGGTGGGAGTGGAAGTCTGAGTCGAGTAGATTGAAAAGCAAATCCGAGTTAACTTGCCAACATCTTTCTCAAGAATGGTTATTGTGAAAGAATCAGAGAATTAGTACTATAGATGAAGAGGGACAGCATAAGAATCTTTTTTTAATATGGGGATAGAGTATATTCATACATAGTGGATGGAGTGAAACGGCAACCCACTCCAGGATTCTTGCCTGGAAAATTTCATGGACAGAGCAGCCTGGTGGGCTGCAGTCATGGGGTTGCAAAGAGCTGGACACGACTGAGCACACATGCATACATATTCAGGATAATCAAGAATCTGATGATTTACAAGAGGAAGGGAATTACTGAAGAAATGAAGCCCCTAAGAAGGAAAGAGGGGAAAGGATTTAAATCACAAGTAGAGGAGAGGAGAAAATATCACTCGTAACAGAAAGGAAGGAGAGATGGGTCCAAATGCCAAAAGATTTGTAGATTTGATGGTAGGAATATACTGGAGTTGTATTAGGGATAGGCAGGTGTGGGGATGGTTTTAGAAGATCGAACAAGTCATTATGGGAAAATGAACATACTCTCAGTCTCTCTCTCTCTCTCAGGTCACCTGTTCTCATTTCTATTTTCTGCAAGTCACTTCATTCTTTTAAGAAGGTAGGTTTCCTCCACTTCTCCATTTCTGTGAAAGAAGACGGCTAACCCATGAACAAGTTTCTGTGATCATCCAGTTCATGCCCTTAATAGGATCACTCAGTTCATGCCCTTAATAGAATAACATTGTATTTCTTAATTCCAAATTTCCAGGGGAGAAAATTTGATTGGTCCAGCTTTGGTCAGTTATCGAACTCAGGTCAAGCCACATGGTCAGAAGAACAAGGTCACTGTGTACAAACACAGCTGTCAGGCCTAAGCCCTCTCCGTGCTGGGGGAGGACTAGTTCTTCAAGACGGGGTTGTGAGCTCCCAGATCCCCAGAGGCATCTACCAAACATCCTCTGAGACCCCAAACTCTAATTAAGAAGTGCTTCCCAGTTTTGTTTTCTTTGGTTTATTTGTTTACATAGCCTCCTCTACTAATGCATAATTTCCCCCAATTTTGTCCTTAATCTTCTTTTTCTTTACTGCTATACTTTTTTCCCTTGCCAACTTCATTTGTGTCCATGGCTTGAACTACAAAGTGTGCATGGAAACCTCTCCCCGACCCCAAACCAAACCTCTGCTCTTCTCAACTATCACTTAAAAACTGTCTTTAAGAACTCTAAAATATTCCCCCCCCACCTTGTATCGATATGAGATGATGAATGTTAGGTAAACTAGTTATGGTAATCATTTCATAACATAGGCAAGTCAAGTCTTGATGCTGTACCCCTTAAACTTATACAGTGATGTATGTCAATTATATCTCAATAAAACAAAGGAAAAAACTGTCTCCCCTTGAATATCCTCTGGTTCCCTTATTTATAACTGAACTCATTATCTTTTCCCAAGCCCACTCCTTCTTTTGGCTCCCTGTTCCTATTAAAGCCACCACTATCCTCTTAGGCATCCAAGCCTGAAACTTTAGAGCTGTCTGACCTCCTACTTTCAAGGTCCATCAGCTGAGAAGGTGTATCATGTGCACCTTTTCCCCCTCTGCATGTCCCCTCTCACTCCCCTAACTCTTGTCACCTAAATTTACATGGACTCTTCTCAAAGTCTACTATCATCTTCCAGTTTGCAGTCTTCATCCAAGTTGTAGACTCTTCTTTCATTAATCTTCATAAAGCCCAGCTCCTTTCATGTCTGCCCCCCACCATTCAAGAATATTCAACAGCTCCCCCCTGCAAACTCAGTAAAGTGCAACGTCCATGACATGTCATGACATGTCATCAACAGACCAAGCCTTACCTTCCATTAGTTGAGGCAGGCTGCTCGATCATCTCCTAACACATCCTCTGTTTTCCTAGTGACAAGACTTCTTCACACTCTTTCCTGAAACCTTTCCTCAAAAGTGATCTTTACCTCCTATTACTCCTATTTGCTTTATCTGCTTATCTCCTATGGAAACCATGCTAGTTTAGACATGGTTTCTCCTTTATCTGTAGAAATAATATCTTTTTGCCTCTGATGGATTTCAGCTTACCAAAGTGTGAGAACAGGTGCAAATCTTACAGAGTATACAACAGTGTCTTACTTTGAAGGTATTTAATAAGTAACTTGATGAGGAGTTACTAAGGCCTGATGCTAGTATTACTGCTATTAAATCCTCATATAGGCTTATTAAATATATTAATATGAACCTTTTCAACAGGATACTGGGGAGGCCACTGGAAATTGTGTGCTACAAAAGAATTTAAATAATTTTAAAAATTTCTCTAGTCAAGCACTGCTGATGAATTGATGGCACTTTAACAACAGTCATTCAACACACTTATGTGGTAAAAAGTAAACTTCAGCCACGTAGGAGGAAATTAATCAATGACAAATTTTAATTACTCTAAACTCTCATTAAAAAAAATAGTACTGTGATAACCAAGTACAGTCTCTTCATAGGATCACAACTGCTCTCATATATTGTTGACACTGTGTTTGGAACTAAAACAAATGAAATGTCACAGCAAAGAGAGAATATTTCCAGTTTCCTGGTCCAAAAGTCTTTATTTAGCCTCTAAATGTGCTGCGTTTGTAGAATATAATCTCTTAGTTAAATGATAAAATCCTACTTACGTATATCAGCTTAGGGGATGTGCCCCTGGCATCATAGTTGGTGACAGGAATTGCTGTGAAGATGAAAGCTGAAAAACTGGTGGTCCTCATCACTATTTTCTATCCAGGTAATAATAATTGCATCCTTTACTCTTTTGATATTTACCAGTTAAAAAAGAAAATATCCCTTATTTTTATTGCTTCTTCTGAACTTTTTAAAACCAACACATAAGGGAAAATCCCTTGACATTAGTCTTAGCAAGGATTTTATGGATATGACACCCAAAGCACCGCAACAAAAACAAAATAAACAAGTGAAACTACATCAAACTAGAAAGAGTTCTACACACCAAAAGAAACAATCAACAAAATGAAAAGTCAACCTATATCATGGGAGAAATATTTGCAAATAGCATATTTCATTGGGGGTTAATACTGCAAGTATATAAGCAACTCATATGAAGGCAAAAGAAAGAAAGAAAGAAAAACACAATGAACGATCCACTTAAAAATGGGCAAAGGATCTGAGCAAAGATTTTTTTCTGAAGATATTCAAATGGTCAACAGGTACATGAAAAGGTGTTCAACATCACTAATCAGAGAAATGCAAATTAAAACCACACTGAGCTACCACCTCGCTGTTAAAATGGGTATTATCAAAAAGACAAGCAATAACAAGTACTGAGGAGGATATAAAGACATAGGAACCCTTGTGCACTGTTGATGGGACTGTAAATTGATGCAGCCATTACTTAAAACATTACAAGTTACTAAAAAACTTAAAAATAAAACTACCATATGATCCAGCAATCCCACTTCTGGGTGTATAGCTGAAGGAAATGAAATCAGTCTCTCCAAGAGATATGTGTACTTCCATGTTTGCACTATTTACAACAGCCAAGATATGAAAATAACCTAAGTGTCCATCAATGAATGAATGGATAATAAATGTGATATATATACACAAAGGAGAATTATTCAGTCATAAAAAGAATGAAATTCTGCAATTTGTGACCACACAGATGAACCTTGAAGGCAGTATAATTGAAGAAAGTCAGATGGAGAAAGACAAATACTGTATGATCTCACTTATATGTGGAATCTAGAAAAAAATCCAAACTCGTATAAATAGAGAACAGGGGCAGGGGCAGGAGAGTGGGGGCAATGGGTGAAGATGGTCAAAGGTACAAACTTCCAGGTATAAGATGAATACATTCTGGGGATATAATGTGAGCTATAGTAGTTATTTTTAACAATACTAAATTGAATATTTAAAAATTGCTAAGAGAATAGATTTTTAAAGTTCTCATCATAAAAAAGTTTGTAACTATGTGAGGTAATGCATATGTTAACTAACCTTATGATGTTACTTTCCACTAAGTATCTGTAGCAAATCATTACATACCTTAAACTTATATAATCTTTTATGTCAATTACATCTCAATAAAGCTGGGAGGAAAAGAAACAAAGTAAGATGATTATTATTTTCATGAAAAGTTCCTTTCTGCTTAATTAAATATATGTATTTTTCAGTTCCCTCCCTCAGGCCTCTTGAGAATAACTACTCCCAATAGAGAGATAGAACTAATTACATATCAGCAGATGTCATTCTCTAACTGATCCTCAACTGTCCTCTGTCAATTTCAGTTGGTTATTTTTTTCTGCAGATTTCAACTGCCTTTTCTCCATTACCAATTTCATTCTCCATTTTCAACATCAGATGAGCCTACAAGAGCCATGAGGACTAATATTTTTTACTTCACCTTTATAACAATCGTAATACAAGATACGCTTTCCTTTTGAATGCTGGCCTCAATGTGAGTATCTGTATAGTTTACAGAAGCCACATGGAACATTTTTCTATCCTGTGGCTATGCCTCTACAACAGTGATACACATACACTTGTTATCATCAATTTTGTTTTCTGATGAAAGGTGCAATTTAGTCTTTGGAACAAGCACTGATTAAAATTTGCTACTCTTTTAAAAACATTGAGAAAATATTGTCTACCGGGTACCAAGCACTACTATGGAGATTCAGCAATAATAAAACTGATAAAAAGTCTTATCTTCATGGCACCTGTATTCTACACAGACAGAATAAAAAATAATTACAATATACAATGTGTGGATGGTGATAGGTGCTCCGGGAAAGAAAAGTATGATAGAGAGTAGGAACCATCTCGGGGGTGCTTGCAATTTTCAAAAGAGTTTTCAGAAAAGCTTTCATTGTGAAGGTGATGACATCTGAGTAGAGACCTGGGGGGACTGAGGAGCAAACCATGTGGGTAACTGGGGCAAGAACTCAGGCAGACAGAACACCTAGTGCAAAGGCGCACGTAGGCTGTCACAACCAGTAAGGAGTTTTACTGTAAGCATCTGCCAGGGATGAAAATTCAGGCAAGGCTCTTTTTGTTGTTACTATAAAGAATCCACCTACAAGAGAGTTTAATCAGCTTAAGCTGAACATCAGTGCAGATCTGTTTAGTGTTTTCTCTCAGCCATGACCTCATTTCTAATGCTGACAGCCTGGACTGCCTCTTACATTTGGTTGGGCTTTGGATGCACAGCCTGGCAAATGTGGATGAAACTAGAAGAGGGGGGTTTTGGTAGCTCTGTAGGCCCGATGGTTATCTCATTCTCTTTTCACATGGGACTGCATATTAATCAGACATAGCCAATGATTCCAAGTTCTAATGTAACCTAATGGGTAACACAGCCCATTACCATATATGAATCAAGAAGTAAGTGTAACAGAGTTCTACCTCAGATAAGCTAATGGTGAGATCTTGTTCCACAAATAACTAAGACACAGGTTACTGAGGACAAAGGTGTTTCCCCTGCCACCTGATTGTGCTTTCAGCGGTATCTCCTTCCAGGCAGGACAACACAAAAAAGAGGTTATTATCAATATTAACATATACAGAACTTACAGGGATTGTTACACTTATATTCAACAAACAGAGATAATCCATACTGGGTGTCTAGCCTAGAAATTCACACTTCCTTCTAAGGGGTTTCCAATTTACTGGGGAGTATGTTTTCCTAAAACTTAAATTTATACCCTTGGAGCCCACTCCCATCCTAAGAAGAAAATACTATTAAGACCTCAACAAGTGGACATTTGAAAGCAGATACTGGGTTTAGTTTATTTTAGTCCACCTTTCATTTGTTTAGAGACTCGATTCCTTACCCCTAAAGATCAATATTTATTTCATGAGAACAAAGGTTTAAGAGACAACCAAGGTATTTTAGTAAAGAAGTGACTGAACATCCAAATAGGCCATGATGGCTTGATGACTTACCAGCAACTAAAAATAGTATTTTAAGATCATACTAGTTCTCTTTGTGTGTCATTTAGATTTGTTTTGGATATTTAAATTGATATGATAGTTTTGAACAAATACAGAAAGCCTTTAAAAGGTATGTTGTTTTAGATCCAAATCAAGTATTGATTGGAAAAGACCCTGATGCTGGGCAAGGTTGAGGGCATGAGGAGAAGGGGACGACAGAGGATGAGACGGTTGGATGGCATCACTGATTCGATGGACAGGAGTTTGAGTAAACTCTGGGAGTTGGTGATGGACAGGGAAGCCATGGGGTCGCAAAGAGTTGGACACGACTGAGTGACTGAACTGAACTGAAGTATTGATCATTATGACTGTGGCTTGGTATAAATTTAGAATTATTGTAATCTGAAGCATTGAGTTTGTTTCCAGAGATAACATTTCTATTATGAAGCCATACTGTAATCAAATCAACAACTTGGATATTTACCAGCAATTTTTTAAAAACTTTATTTATTTTAATCTGTCAGTTTTTGTTCTTGATATTCCAAAAAAGTCATCAGAAAGAAGTCATTTATCATTCTTTTTCCTCATGAAGGAATGCAATTTCCTAATGAATAAGGAAATCTTTTATTTTAGATGGAAAAAAAATACTACAATAGGTCAATTATACCAAATTTGAAAGAGTAAAATATTTTATGTATTCATCATTAATATATTATTCTGGAAAGCAAACATATATGAACACAGTGGGGATAATAATAGTATCTACATAGTGGATTATAGAAAGATTGAAGGAGTTAACACATACAACAGTCTTAGAACAATGACCGACACATGAAATGTTCAATAAATGTTCACTATTATTCTAGTATGTTATAAAGTGAGGAACTATCACTAGTCTTAATGGGTGCAATTCTTGCATTTTTACAGAAGAAGTGGGTTTCATCCACTTTTTACAGAACCGGGTATGCTTTCTTTTCTGAGGACACAAGGAAGCTGAAAAGGATGGCCCCTCTAAGTGAAACTGATCCCTGCATTTAGTGCCTAAAATCAGAGGAAGCTTGTCACTGTGGGCAGACACCAAGAGTGGACCAATCTGACCCACCAGTTATGCTTTTCTTATCTCCTGGAAACTAAGGGAGGTTATCTGATGTAGACCCATCAATCCTGCTTAAACCTTAAGCAGGAACAATTTAGGGGTAAACTTAGGTTCCTGGTAGTCATCTAAAATCTTTGTATCCCTTCAGTTTCACTGCAGAATAAAAACGAAATTTACCACAGTGTATTGTTACATCAAGTCTGGTACTTATTTCTCCCAAGAGGGCATCTGCTTCTGGGAAAGACCACAGGGTACCCTCCATTAATGTATTTAACTGATGGTGTAATGATGTACAATTCCTTGTTGACTCTTGCAATTCCGAGTTATTATCTTAGAACATAAGATTTGACTAACTCTTCACTTAGGTTAACTGTAAAAGTATCCACCCAGTGTTCAATCCAACTCCTGCACATTGCTTCTGATGGCCTGAAGTTCTTTTAATTAGTCTGCTCATCACAAAACCTCAGGTTACGAAAGTTAGAGAGAAAGGGATGGATTCTTCTAAAACATCCCACTATCAGAACAGGTGTACTTGCAAAGTCAAGTTTGCCTGATGGATCCTCTATCTCATATTGTACAATCGGCCCTGGAGGGTGGAGCCCTCGTAACCTGCTTCCTCGGGTGTACGCGTGTCTATGGGTGTTGGGGCAGGACACATACGGACCCACTCTCCCAAGGCAGCCCAATCAAAGTCCCCCTCTCACCTCAAAGGCTGTCAACTCTCACGCCCCTCCTTGCGCACACAGCCCCCTCCTCCCTCTTCCACCCCTTCATATCCCGCCTCCAGAGTAGGACCCCCACTTTCATTGGCAGACACTCCTTTCACTCCTATCCTAAAACCAATCACTAGAGCTCTGGTGGAGAAGGACGAAGCCAATGGGAATGCTCGTTGCGGCAGCTGCCGGTCCCGAGCGCCGGGAGGCGGTGCCGGGGGCGGGGTACGGGTTAGGGGGTTAGTTGCCATTTGGAGTGAGGAGCGGGCAGAAGCGGCGGCGGCGGCGGTGTTTGCGGTGGCGCGGCTCCGCGGAGAGCCGGGCACCTCGAGGCCCTTTTCCCCCTACCCTGGTCCCCAGACGCAGGGGTCCAGGCCCTCTTTGCAGCTACCGGTGTCTCTCGCGCGTGCAGCCCCGCAAGTCTGCGTAATCCGGCCGGTTGCCCCTCTCCCCTGTCAGCGCGATGCCCGGGGCGGCGGCGGCGGCGGCGGCTTCGGGCTCCTTGCGGCCCCGGCCGTGACTGCCACACCGAGCCCGGCCGGGCGGTTGGGGCCGTTGGACGTTTGTTTTCGCAGCTTTCCCCTCCCCCCTCGCCGAGGCGGCGGGGGTGCGCGTTGGGAAGGGGGAGCCGAGAGACTCCTCCTCCTCCCCGATACCCCCGCCCCTCCCCCTTACACACTCGCACGCACTACCGCGCCGGCTCCCACACGCTCGCGCGCCTCCCGCTCCGCGCCTCGGTGTCGGCCGGCGGCGTCCCGGGCCCGCGGAGCCACCATGTCCACTGCCTCCTCCTCTTCCAGTTCCTCTCAGACCCCTCATCCCCCGCCGCAGAGGATGCGGCGCAGCGCCGCGGGTTCCCCGCCCGCCGCCCCCTCCGGCGGCAGCGGGAACGGTGCAGGCGGCGGCGGCGGCGGCGGTGTGGGCTGCGCCCCAGCTGCGGGAGCCGGCCGGCTGCTGCAGCCCATCCGCGCCACGGTGCCCTACCAACTCCTGCGGGGCAGCCAGCACAGTCCCACGCGCCCGCCCGCCGCCGCCGCCACCGCCGCTTCGCTGGGCAGCCTCCCGGGGCCCAGCGCGGCCCGCGGCCCCAGCCCGCCCAGCCCGACGCCGCCGCCGGCCGCGGCCCCAACCGAGCAAGCGCCGCGGGCCAAGGGCCGCCCGAGACGGTCCCCCGAGAGCCACCGGAGGAGCAGCTCACCTGAGCGACGGAGCCCCGGCTCGCCCGTATGCAGAGGTAGCGAGCCCAACCCTTCCGTCCTCCCGGGCTGCGTCTCCCTTCCCCGACGGTGCCCTCCGTGGAAACTTCAGCCTCTCCCGGCTTCTCTTTGCTAGTGCATTATCGAAGGTGTGAAAGTGGCTTTGGGAACCTCACCCCCCTGCGGTCGCTGCGGGGCGCGGAGGAGCGGACTGCAGAGCAACTTTTATTTGACCCTTCTGCCGCCCCTTCAGCTTTTATCTACCATCACACGCCTGCATCGAAAGGTTTTTCAGTTTAAGAGCTGATTAGCTCACTCCTGTGTTTGCTGTTTGTAGTGGGGGGAGGAGGAGCTGGGCGAAACACTTAAACACGCACACCAACTCGGGCAGCAGATAAGGTGGTGGTTGTAATCTCTACAGCCTCTTTGTGCTTTCCTACCAAGTTCCCTTAATGTGTCTGTGCCTACCGGGTAATTTTTTTCTTTTTTGGAGGGGTGGAGGCACTAGTTATGATGTAAGGATATCCTGTTGGGTGTGTAGAGGGGACAGTTTTGGATGTGCAATTGAAGTGTATAGTGTTTGGGTTTTTTTTTTTTTTTTTGGTCTCCTTCTTTTCTCTACTTTATATAGTCATATGCATCCGGCCGGTACTGTACTGAAAACAGTATTCCCAACTCAAGACTTGCATGGTAAATTTCTAAGGACCTATTTGTGGAGTGTGCTCACTTTTTTCCTTCCATTTGTAAGTACACTTAACAGTTCAGTTGAGCTGTTAAAGGATCTCGAGTTTCTTTTCTGTTAGTTGTCAAAGGCAGTGGAGACCTGGTGGATGCTGTCGGCTTCCCTTAATGTTTTGTGTTTTGTTGTGGTTTGGTTTATCTCTAGGGACATAGTGCATGATCTAGCTGAGTCCTGGGGGAGAAAAGGGAGATAAGCCAAAACAGGGATGTAAAAGCTCATAAGGGAGAGAGGAGTAGTAGCTCATGTGATTAGATACCGGGTTAGGACTACAGATGCTGCTGCTTCTGCATTGTGGAGAGAACCTATCATACCGGTAACAGAGTGGAAAAATCTCTGCTTGGGAGGAAAACATTGTGGAGCTCTGTATGGTGTTTTATATGGTATGTTGAATTTTTTCTCGATGAGGATCTTAGACTTGGAGAAAGTGATTGTGTTAAGATAGACTGCAGTTTGGGTGTTTTTGTTTTAGTATTTCGGAGCTGTAATTTGCATGATGCTAAGGCCCTTGTTTTCAGACCACTTGATGGTGAAGGCAGGGTAGGATGTAGTGCAGTAGTATGTGTACAGGAGCACCAAGAAACACATCCTGTAATCTGTATGCACCAGAAGGAATTTGCTCCCCTACTCCTCCCCCAGGTCAAGCCAGCTGCAGAAACTGACATCCTCCAGCAAATCCTGAATGAATGAATGAAAACAACGTGATCGCCCTAATAATGACCACAACTGAACACACATCTTTGGCTGTATTTTATAGAAAGGGCCACCATTTTCTAACAGATTAATGCCATATGTGACTCCCTTGCTCATTTTCTAGAACTGTATGAAATGAAAGGTAACAGAATGAAAAGAAGGCGGCAGTTACATACATTTTTGAGTGATTTAGCTTCAACAGTACATCCATTGGGTTTTGGGACTTTCTTTTAAGGACTAATATGAGAGCCATAAAATAAGCACTGCAGAAAGATTCTGTCCAGAGGGTTTTGTGGGTATAGTAAGAGTAGTTTCAGCAATTGCTGCAACAATATGATGGCCATCTAGTACCTCCTCCCCTTTTGCTGATAACCACTAACATCTTACAATAGATCGTAGTACAACTTGCTTTTTCTGCATCTTTCAAAAGTCTTAATTGCTTAGGAATTAAAAGGTCCATCATCAAGTAGTTTTAATAAAATTTGTGACCAGACTTACACCGTCCTCTTTGTTGTAGTACGGCACATCTGAGTTTAATGCAATTTTAACACAATCATGATGAAAACACTTCTCTGAGTCTGGTTGTGCAGCAGGCAGGTTTGTATCATCAGAGAGCTTGTACAGGGACTAGAATAGGCCTTTCTGTTGTTTTTAACATCAAGTGGTTTGTCAGTTTCTTACATTGAAGTGATTTTGAATGTAGGCTCTTCTGCCCCCAGTTCCCAGATGATACTACCTTTATGTTACTTTTCCACATCCCGCCTTGCTCCTCTCTACTCAAGTTAAAACTATAGAGCTAATCTTTTCTGTTTACTTAGCTATTTAAAATTCATACTATGAACAGTTGAACAATTTTTTCAAACGATTATCTACTCAGTTTCTTTTGAATTCTGCAAGGTTCTGACTTCAGTGGATTTTAGCCTCCACAGGTCAAGGCTCCTCCCGCTGCTGCTGCTGCTGCAGACACTGACATCACTATACTGCATGAATGAAAAACAACAACGTGCTTCATTTCTTGCTTTTCACCTCCTTCCTTTTCTGCACACTCCTGTGTGTGTGTGTGTCTGTGTATTTAAGACGGTATTATGCTGCATTTAAAACTACATTTAAAAATGTTAAATTAGGTAGCCAGTGGCTCAGGGATAGGTATTTAGTTTAGAGGCATATTGTTTACAAAAAGCTTCAAGTGCTATGAGCATTAGGACTAGAGGTGACATAACAGCATTCGGTATTTTTTTATCTGGACTGGTTGTTACAGAAGAAAATACAGAAGCTGTAAACAGTTTTCTTTGTAGTTGTTTTACCAAGAAGAAGTTATGAAACAACATGATTTCTAAACATGTTAGATCATTATTATCTCCCTCTGAAACATTCTTAATTATGCATTTATAGGGTTAAGTCTAGAGTAATAAATGATAATCAGATTATTTCACAAGGCTGAGAAAAAGGTGAATTATGTAAATAGGTACAGTTTTAATATGATATAATTTATAAAATTCAGCAAGAAGGTGTTAATTTTCTTTATTTTATAGCATAGTTTTAGATAATTTAAATGGCTGTCATAATAGAAGATACATAAATCTCCAAACACCTTGCTCTCTACAGAGATCAATTACTGAGTTTTATAAATTGAAACTATTTTGTTTATGCATATGGATCATATTTTTGTTTGCATTTTTAAAAATTTTATTTTGCATTTTTAAAACTTCAAAGTTTGTTATTTATATTCATTTCTTTACTTCTGCCATTAGCAAAATGTCACCCTCCCCCTTGTTTAGTTCTAAAGGGTCTTGAAGTGGTGAATGACAAGCTACTGAATGCATCCTCAGGCTCCCTGTGATGTGTTTGTAATAGATGTAAAATCATAAAGTATTATGCAAATAGTTATTTTTTGTAATGGTAATATGTAAGTCTACCTTTGAGATAAATAGAACAACTCAAATGAGAATATAACAGGATGTTAGTGTTAAAATTAATGATCTTAGAAATCATGTGTAACCGTGAAAAGAAAATAGAATAACTTTGCTTCATTCTGAAAACGTCATAAAGCAAAACCTATGGGCTCGAAAACAGAAAAAATACAGTTTTACTGTTCAAGACAGTAAGTAGCAGTTGCATGTCCTTTTGTGGTTTTCTGTAAGGATTGAGCATTGAGATGAATTATAAATTCTAAAAGATATAAAGACAATTGCGTTAGAGCACTCTGGATGTAGAATACCACTTATTTTTAAGGGTACCAAACCTAATAACAAAAACATGGAAGACCTTATAATTTTATATATTTCCTGGTATGGAAAACGGCATGTGTTAATTCCTGATTTAACATAATAGATTTATTTAGGCCTAATAGTCTAACAGATTATTAACTCTAGAGTGAAATTTGATAAGAATTTTTCATGAGTGTCTTGAGAGCTTTATTGTTTTATACATTAAGAAGTTATTCTATTTAAAAGAAAATACAAAGCCAACTAACATATAATCCTGAATGACTGCCTTCAGAGTGTGTTTGTGTGTGTGTGTGTGTTTTAATCAGTCAATTTGCTTTCAGTTTTTTATCTTTTCATTAAATTTCCCCTCTTGAGTCATTTTTAGTGCTGTACTCAATTTTTAGAATTCCAGCATTTTTAATTACATTCCCCCCCCCCATTTTAAAGATATTCAGACATTCTCTTTTTTTTTTTTTTTTTTTAATTTTATTTCTTTTTTTTTTTTTTTTTTTTATAAATTTATTTATTTTAGTTGGGGGCTAATTACTTTACAATATTGTAATAGTTTTTGCCATACATTGACATGAATCAGCCATGGGTTTACATGTGTTCCCCTTCCCGGACCCCCCACCCACCTCCCTCCCCATCCCATCCTTCTGGATCATCCCATTGCCCCGGCCCTGAGCCCTTGTCACATGCATCGAACATGGAATGGTGCTCTGTTTCACATATGACAATACACACAGACATTCTCTTATTATAAAGTTACTTCTCAGGCTAATATTCTTGAGAATTATGGTCCCCCACTCCTGTGCCCCCCACTTTTAAAATTAGTTTTCCTAGAGTGCTCAGAGTTACTTGTTTCAAAGCTTTCTTATACTAGACTGAAAAATATACTGACAGTTAAAGCTTTGACTTTTTTCCCTAAAGAGATAGCTTTCAAATACTGATTTTTGGGAAAGAGTTTCAGCTTTTGAGAACTACACTAAGTATCAGCAGCATTAATTTTTCCCATTAATTATGGTACATAAAACTTCTACATCAGTGGGTCAATAGCAAAATGGATATAAGTGAATTTATAGAAGTTTTTTATTCTTAAACTTTTTCATGCTCAAAGATTACATTCCTCTCAAATAACTGTTATTCTAAGAATATTGAATATTGTATACACCTGGTGTTATAAAAGCGCCTTGATAAGTTTAACTGTATGTAAAGTTGTGTGTACATTTATTTAGCTAAAAATTCATTATTTACTTTTTACAGAAGGACATTTCATTCACCGCAGTGTATGTTTCCTCAAGGATTTAATGCAAATTAGGATTTATACATTGGGGAAATGTTGAAGGGTAATGGTATCCTTGTGATTTTCATTTGTGCTAATGCGGACTAAATGTGAAGAGGAAAATAAAGGAGTAATTGGGCTCCATGGCAATGAATAACAATGGAAATAAATGGCAATGTTCAACAAATGGCTAGTAGGAGAGGATTTTTCTTAAATCTGAAATTTAAAACACTGCTAAAAGCCCGTTTTATCAAAGCTTTCACATGTAGCTAATAATCTGCTAAGAAGTATCTACTGATGGCTTTGTTATTCTTAATTTTAGTTTTAGTCTTTTCTCCAGAGTTTAAATCCCCAGACATCACCCTGATAGGATTTTCCGTAGCACCTGTCTGGGTTTGTGCCTGCTGCTGTTTTTTGTCTTCAATGTATAATTTTGTTCTCTTATTAAATGTCTAAGAGACCAAATCACTGGTGTTGTTTCTATCCTGTGTTCTTTTTTAACAAGAAGGTGAGCTTATCTCGTAATTGTCTCTAACTGGGTTTGCTTAAAGTAAGTGGAAGACAGAGAGCACGCTATCATCTGTGATTTAAAAAACTTGAGAAACTGATGCAAGAGCCAGAAGCCATCTTGCTTTCCCTTTCTACCCCTCATCTGAATCCCTGGAACTGACTATGACTTGATCACTCATCCAGCTCATTCTAGAAGAACAAGATTTGTGCTTATTCTTCAGGGAAAAAAAAAAAAATATATATATATATATATATATATATATAAAGGGATTTATAGTAATTCTGAAGAAAATAGGATTATTCTTAATTATGAACAAATTGTGGAAAAAACATTTTTCTAGTATTTCATTTTTGTAGGATCAAGCATGGCAGACACCTTTAAGCAGTGGTGTTTATTGCAGGTAAATGTTACTGTGGCAGCTGGCAGGATGAGGCAAGTTCATGGATACCTCAATCTTCCATGCTTAGTTGCTCAGTCATTTCTGGCTCGTCGTGACCCTATGAATTGTGGCCCTCCAGTTTCCTCTGTCCATGGGGTTCCCCAGGCAAGAATACTGGAGTAGGTTGCCACTTCCTCCTCCAGGTGATCTTTCCAACCCAGGGATTGAACCCATGTCTCTGGCGTCTCCTGCATTGCAGGCGGATTCTTTGCCACTGAGCTACCTGGGAAGCCCCAAATACCTCAATAACCTCTGCAATATTATGTTGTATCTCTAAAGATGTAGGTAGAAAGGAAGAAAACACGTGAGTGCTTAAGGCAATACATAGTTGCATTCATCAAGAAAGTGGATTTGAAATCTGTCTTTTGATTCTAGATATGGTGTTCACTCTACAGGATTATCCTGTTGCTCCTAACTGAAAGAAGACTCTGATACTGGTCATCAGCTGTGATTTCTGAGCTGTAAAAATTGTTAATGAATAGGTTTTCTGTTGCTTCCACAGCAGTGTTACACTGTGCTGGAGTATGTTCTGACATTTTCAGAATGTCTAAAAATGTAAGACCTAGGTTAGTGAATGTAACTGAAATAGAATATGGTTGGATATGGTCATATCTCTTTGTCTGTCACATAAAAGCCTGAGAATGTGTGTGTGAGTACGATTGTGTGTGTGAGAGAGAGAGACAGAGAGAAGGAGGGTATAAGTGACTGAGAAATCCTGGTTCCTGAAGGGTCAAGGATATGAACTTGGCTGTATCTGGCCTTGTATACTTCTAGAATCTGTACTGTTTCTGAATTGTATTATAGTGAGAAGTACTTTTCCTCATGATTATTAAAAGTTAGTTATATGTGGTGATAAACTGGTAAATGTTTCAGGAATCACTAAGCAGAGATTCTGGTCTCAAGTGATAGTCCCAGCAACTGGTGCTGGATTAATTCAGCCCCTCACCCCTAAGAAGCTAATAGTTATCCCTGCAATTTGTGGGTTTGAACTCTGAATGTTTGTAACTTAATGAAATGCCACTATGGTGCACTTTAATGATGGCTCACCAAAAATAAGGATGAGTTAAACTTGTGAGACTCATTATTTTATGAGAAGACTGGTGTCCAAAATTGTCTTCCAAGATATTAGAATTAAGAAACTCACTAAACTTCTGGATGTGTTTCATAACAAGAATGCAAAAACTGCTACAGCTTGCTGCCTAGTGTCACTAAAGATCAAGTATCTATCTCCTGCTGACAGTAATAGCCCCTTATTTAGCCAGTATGGCCACAGGGAGAACTTCTGTTAATTTAGTTCACATAGCTAACTTTTAGATTACTAAAAGTTACTAACTATTATTACTAACTATTTGGTGAAACAAATGCTTTCTAAAATCATTATACAATTGTTTTCTTAAGCAGAACAAACAAAACCTCAATGAACTCTTTGTGGCTTAATTAGTTTTGTTAATGCCTATGATATACCTAATAAAATGATTGCTATAGATACTATTGAATATAAGATTGAATGCGCAGGGCCTGTTACTGACCCTATAAATTTGCTTTGGGAAGTGTCTTTTTTTCTGATAAATGTGGAATGAAACAGTGTGTGGCCACATTTACTCCTTAATAGAATAACCTGGCTTTTTTCTCTTATCAAGTTAAAGACCAAAAAATTATTTTCCAAATGGTTCCATAAAAGAACCTTAGAAACAAAAAGTTATGCTGAAAAATAACTAGGTTTGAAGTCAAGAGACTTGGGTTATTTATCCACTTCTAACATTTGACTTATAGTAAGTCCCTAAATCTTCATCTTATTCTCTCTCTCTTTAAAATGAGATGGGTGGGCTTTTTTAAGAGTTTAGTTGGGTAAGGAAGAGAGTTTCCTATGGAAAGGGAAAAGTAAGTTTATTAAACTAGGTGATTCTTTTGAATTTTTAAAACTAGTTTTACTGAGGTATAGCTGACAAAGTTGTATACATTTTAAGGTATACAGTGTGATGATTTGGTATACATTTACAAAGTGAAGTGATTACCATAATCAAGATAACTGCATATCCATCACCTCACATAGCTACTTTTTTTTTTTTGATGTGTGATGAGAACACTTATTCTTAGCAAATTCCAAGTATACAATACAGTACTACTGACTACAGTCACCATCTGTACATTAGGTTCCCAGAACTTACCTGTCTTATAACTTAAAAGTTTGTACCCTTCCAGCAACTTTCCCCACCTGCCAGTCCATGGCAGCCATCATTCTACTCTCTCCTTCTGTGAATTACTTTTTAAGATTACGCACATAAGTGAGATCATAATTATTTTTTTCCCTGTGTATTTGTTTTTCTGTGTCTGGCTTATTTCACTTAGAAAAATAGCCTCCAAGTTCATCTGTGTTGTTACCAATGGCAGGATTTCCTTTTTAAAAGACTGTATAATATTCCAGTGTGTGTGTGTGTGTATGTATACACATATATATATGTATATATTTTCTTTATCCATTCCCCCATGAGTGAACACATACACATAGGTTCTCCATATCTTAGTTATTGTGGATAAAGCTGCATTGAATATGGGAGTGTAGGTATCTTTTCAAGATACTGATGTTATTTCCTATAAGTATATACTCAGAAGTGAGATTGCTAGATCATATGTTAGTTCTATTTTTAAGTTTTTGAGGAACCTTCATACTGTTTCCCATTCCCACCAATTTACATTCTCACCAATGGTGTACAAGGCTTCTCTTTTCTTCACATCCTCACCAACATGTGTTATTTTCTTGTCTTTTTGACAGTAGCCATTCTACCAAGTGTGATGGTATCTCATTGTGGTTTTAATTTGCGTTTCTCTGGTTAGTGATGTTTGAGCACCTTTTCATGTACCCTCATTAGCCGTTTATATGTCATCTTTGGAAAATGTCTACTTAGCTCCTTTGTCTATTCTTTAATAAGCTTATTTGTGTTTTCTGCTATTGAGTTACATGAATTCCATATATATATTTTGGATACAGCGAATGTATATATCCAGAATACTAGACCCTTATCAGATGTATGGTTTGCAGGTATTTTCTTCTGTGCCATAACTTGTCTTTTCATTTTGTTAATTGTTTCCTTTGCTGTGCAGAAGCTTTTTAGTTGCTTATTTTTGCTTTCGTTGCTTGTGCTTTTGCTATTACATCCAAAATGTCATTGCCAAGACTGAGCTTTTTCCCTATGTTTTCTTCTAGGAGTTTGACAGTTCCAGGTCTTATATTTAAGTCTTTAATCCATTTCAAGTTAATTTTGTGGATGGTATAAGACAGGGTTCAGTTTCACTCTTTTGCATGTAGATATCCAGTTTTCCCAGCACCATGTACAGAGAGACTGTCCTTTTCTCATTGTATATTCTTGGTACCTCTGTCAAACATTAGTTGACCATATATGTGTGGATTTTTATATGTGGGCCCTCTGTGCCATTGGTCTGATGTGAAGAGCCAGCTCATTGGAAAAGACCCTGATGCTGGGAAAGGTTGAGGGCATAAGGAGAAGGATGAGATGGTTGGAGAGCATCACTGACCCAATGGACATGAGTTTGAGCAAACTCCGGGAGATAGTGAAGGACAGGGAAGCCTGGCGTGCTGCAGTCCATGGGGTTGCAAAGAGTCGGACACGACTTAATGACTGAACAACAACAAATATGCGTGGATTTCTTTATCTGGGCCCTCTGTTCCGTTGGTTTATGTGTCTGTTTTTATGCCAGTACCATACTGTTTCCATTTCTATAGCATTGTATAAACTAGATGGTTCTTCATAAAATTAGTTATGTATTGAGCAACTAGTCTTAACCAGAACTCAGTGTAGAATACTTTTATAATACTTTTACAATCTCAGTTCTCTCTAGAGAGGTTAAGTAATTTTCTCAGAGTCAGGTGGCATGCACAGAAGGCCCACCGGCCCATGGAACTCTGACTTCAGGTTAGCTGGAAGTTGCTTTTGGAACCCAGTTAATGATGGGACAGGAAAACATGCACAGTGGGTAATCCCACTGCTTATATAGTTAAGACACAGAGAGGCCAAAAATAGTTTTGGTGGGGGGTAGGGTGAAGAGAAAGCTAAATGGGACTAAACTCTAGGGTCCACAGAACTTAAAATAGCTGCAAGTATTCCCAGTGATTCAGGCCTCAGATATGTATATAAGAATGCCATGGCACTTCAGAACTTTATTATGTCATTAGTAGGCCTTTCCCTTGGTCCATAAAATGTACTTTGTTAAGACAGAATTTAGATTTGATTTTTAAAATTGCCTTTCATATGAAATCTCAAAATCTGGGTAGAATGAGTCTTTTGTATTTTCATATTTGATAATGTAACCTTTGCATTTGTAATAAAGCATCATAAGGTTCCATTCAAGCATAACACTGATTTTAACTTTTACCGTTCTTTGACAGCTCAGCAGCATTCAGAATAGTATCTTTTTATATTTCATTCTCATGGCAAAGTAAGGTGTACTATCTTCTCAGTTTATGCCTGCTTGGGCTCTTTGCCTTTTTCTAGGTTTGCTGATGTGATGTAGAAAGATATTTCAA
Source organism: Giraffa tippelskirchi (assembly GCF_054371585.1). NCBI lineage: Eukaryota > Metazoa > Chordata > Mammalia > Artiodactyla > Giraffidae > Giraffa > Giraffa tippelskirchi. The sequence continues at coordinate 63,553,232 of NC_137284.1, forward strand.
TCTCCATTTCGACAACTTCTTTCAGGATGTTGTGACATTTTTCAGCATCACTTGTGCTTGCTGTACGCTCTCTTTGATAGTGTGGAATATGAATCCTTTCATAAGTAACATTAGACATGGCATTTTTATTGTTGTTATGATACTAAAAGTGTTTTATAGAGTCTATGTGATGAAATTTCTCATGACATTTCTTCTGTAATTAGTTTTCTAGTTAAATACATCAGTTTATAAGTTGGATTAGTGAAGTAATATTTGTATCTTAGAAAATTAAAAAAAAAAAACTTGTAGAATTTAGTTGCTTAGTTACCTTTAAAAACTGTTTGCTGTGCTCATGTAACCTGTGAAATGATCTTTCCATAAACGTGTACAAAAGATCATAGTAAAATAGAGATTTTTCTCTATAATAGCTGGTAATCTATAAACAAATTATATTTATGATAGTTTTGAGTTTTCTCTGACAGTGTCATTTTCTTTCTACTAAAGGGTTTTTGAAGGTACTCTGAAAAGAATTAACTGTCCTTTTCCTGTTTAACGTCATGTTATTTCATTTAAGTGTCTAATACTTCCTAAGCAGGGATTAGCCAATACTGCTAAATGCAGTTTCATTAGTGTTGTAAAATTAGGGAGATAGACTGTGCTCAGAAATAATGTTTTGGGGAAAAGCTAAAATATGCAACAATATTTTGATCAGAGAGCTTAAAAAAACCTTATTTTAAAATTCTGGTCATTCTTAACATATCTAAGTGACCTATTATTGAAAAATACCTGGTCAGTTGATCGCATTTGTTCACTCTTTGTCTTTTTGGTTAAAACACAAAAAGGATGAGTACAGCTTTAATTTCAGTGATAACTTTTCATTCAAGAAATTTTTATTTTCAGGTATTGCAGTAGCTGTTGATAGTATGTTGATGGGTAAAACTAGTGGATTTTCTCTCTCTTTCACACAATGAATATTTGTTGAGTCTCTACTATGTCTGAGGAGCTCTGTTTAACCCTTAAAGAATACATAGTCTAGGTGCAGTTGGGATGTTCACATTCATATTTCTCAACAAACTCAGGTCATTTAAAATCTGCCAAGAATATGACCCACTGTTTTCTCTGAGCTTTGAACTTCATATATGAATTATGTTCCTATGCTTCTCTTTCAAGATTAGGTTGAGCTTTTTGGTATTCTTTTTTTGAATACTGAATACTTACTTTTATGTGTTTTTCCCTTACTACATGAAGCTTAGGAGAGCATCATCTTGTGGCTTCTCTAATATATCTAGGTCTAAGCTGTATTGCTGCCTAGACATATTAAAATATTCTGCTGAAGTTTGGCCTAGCCTTGTGGAATTAACATGAAATCAGCTTCTGAAGCTGTCCTACTTGGAGAAACTTAAAAAACCATCATGCCAAAAACTGTGGACATATTCAATTAAAAATTTAAATGTTTTCAGATCTGTCATAAAGATCTTGATTATACTAAGCTCCAAGTAGGAGAATGTGAATTACATATTAGTTTGTGCTTTATTATAATGTAAAAATTTTAAAGTGTAGAGCAGATTTTGGGGTGGTTATTTGCTTAAGAGAATATCCAATTTATGTGCAAGTAAAATTATTCAATTTACCAAAGTGTTATTTACACAAACTTTTTAGGAAGTCAGTTACACAAGATTGAGGTTCATCTGAGGTTGTAAAAATATATTACTGAATAGTGTAATTTCTCATTGCTACATAAAATGTTCTACTGACATTTAGCAGAATTAATATCCTAAGAAGTTATAAATGAACATGAACAGATCTCTTCCATCCCCTTTCTAGTATGAGTAGTAAAATTATAAGAAATTTTGTATTCAGATAACCCCTAAAAGGGAAAGAATTCATATGCAATAATGATTCTGTTTCTCACATTTTTCTGTGGAAAGGTATGCTTTTAAATTCAATAAATATTCCAAGGTTTTTTACTGGATTATTTTGTCCTTATAAAAAAAGTTATTATTTGAGTTATAATTTCCTACCAAACCTTTCCTAACCAGTTTCATGGGGGAAATATTTCTTCCTTCATGAAAAACTTTCACCAAACCTTCTGCTATTATTAATGTCAAGAGGACAAGGCAATAAGTCAGCGTAATTAGACTAGAAATATGATTAACACTGTGGATTATGATCTTTATAATTGTATATTCCTATAGTCTGACTTTAACTTAAAATTTCTGTATATACTTAAGGATTAAGAAATTAATTGCTCACCTATATATACACTATTAACTATCAAGCACCTACTGTATAGCACAGGGAACACTACTCAATACTCTATAATGGCCTATATGGGAAAAGAGTCTAAAAAAGAGTGGATATATGTATATGTATAACAGATTCATTTTGCTGTACACCTGAAGCTAACAAAACATTATAAATCAACCTCACTCCAATAGAAATTTAAAATAAACAAACGTTCACAGGAAGTTGAAAAGACAGTACAGAGAAGTCCCATGTATCCTTCATCAAATTTTCCTTTAATGAATATATCTTATAAAGTATGGCCTCAAACCAGGATTTTTATATTGGTGTGCCTGACGCTGTATGTGTGTATCATCGTACCACATGTGCAGCAGATCTTTGTAACCACCAGGATAATCAAGATACAGACCTGCTCTGTCACAGATGTCAGATGCCACCCGGATCGCCCTCTTGTGCTGCCCCTTGTAGTCACACCACTCCTTCCTCCCCCTCTCCCCCACTATCCTGGCCCCTGGCAATCACCAGTCTGTTCTCAGTCTATATAATTTTGTCATTTTGAGAATGTTAGATAAAAGGAATCGTACACTATGTGGCCTTTTGAGCTTGGCTCTTTTTCACTCAACATAATGCCCCTGACATATATCAAAGTTGTTGAGAGTACCAATAGTCTGTTCGCTTTTATTGCCAAGCACAATTCCAAGATCCACGGATGTACCACAGTTTCTTTAACCCATCACTTATTGGAGTACACTGTGGTTAAGTTTGGGTCTACTACAAATAAAAATCTGTTTTATAAAATGTTACAAAAATTTGTGTACAGATTTTTTTTAAAAAAGAAATTAATTGGTCACCTAATCTGGTTATACCTGAAGTCTGCACAGTATCCATTAGTGTGGTGTGTGTGTATGTATATAAGAGAGAGAATGCTGCAAAGTTTATATTCCTTTCTCAACAATCACTGGATAATCACTGGCTCCTGACACTTTTGCCATGTAGAGTAGAAATTCATGGTTATCTTCTCATAATGCTGTAAGTAATTTTAATATACTAAGTGGTAGTGACTTATACTAAGTGTGAGTTACTTAGAAATATGATTGAATAGTAAGATATTGCCTCATGTAAGATAAAACTAGTGGACATCTAACTAGATGAGAATTCTGAACATCTTCCTTGTGGTTATAGAGAAATTTACTATTTCTAACACAATTATATTTCCTTCTGGGGGCATGTCTTAAAAGCTGAATTCTTTGTAGTATTTACTTCAGGGCTCTTTGGTAAAAATGAGTTTGTTGGATGGATTTTTAGATATAAATTGATCAGTTTAAATATAAATTCCCCTTTCTGAGTCAACTAACATAATTTGGAATGACAATTCAGTTATCTGCAGTTGAATTTTCTTAACAAGTATATGATAATTTTCTCTGCTGGAATTGGCTTTGTGATTTTTGAGCAGAAGATTATGTTGGTATTTAAATTCAAAGTTGAAACAAGCATTGAAAGGTGAGTTATTGCATTTCCACTAACTGGAATGGGTATTTTTAAAGGTGGTAACTGTATATAGCAAATTAGACATGATGCTTACATCCTGCAAGTTTACATATCCAAATATTTAAAAATATCATTACAATTGTCCTTGGATGTTTTGCTCATGCTCTTTACCTCCTTGCTGATTTTGTTACCACCTGTATATAAAGTTTTCACTTAAAGTATACTCCACCTATGTTTCACATAGTAGAATATATCATACTTCCTTATGTACATGCTTTGAAAAGGTGGCCTAGTGAATTTTTCTATGCTGACAGAAAATGAATCATTTATTACTACATTTTACTCTGTGTAATTTCAAATTTAGGTAATGTGTTTTAATTATTCCCATGTGATAAGATAGTATTGGAAGTACCGTTATCAGTGTGTGTGTGTTAGTCACTCAGTCGCGTCCGACTCTTTGCCATCCCAGGGACTGTAGCCCACCAGGCTCCTCTGTCCATGGAAATTCTCCAGACAAGAACGCTGGAGTAGGTAGCCATTTCCTTCTCTAGGGGATCTTCCTGACACAGGGATTGAACCCAGCTCTCCTGCATTGCAGGTGGATTCTTTACTGTCTGAGCCACCGATTTAAACTCAGAGATTTGGTACACAAACAGAGCTGAATAGTTTCTTGTATTTGCTTACTGGCAGAATGAAATACAGCAGCCTTGGTTAAGACTTTCAGACCCAGAGCATCATTGGCTTGGGTTCTTAACTTCCTTATAGCATAATTATTAACTTTTCCTCCTCCTTCATTTATCCCATTCTATGTCTTAACCCATCTCCCATCTCCATAGAATTATGTCCTGAATCTGGTAGCTTCTGTCCATCACCTCACAGCTTCATTACTGCTTATTGCTTTGCTAGAACTGCTGTCTCTCTAGTGGTTCCCCTGTCATTAGTCCCCTGTCTCCAGTTTACCCAGTGGCATTGTTATAAACAGTCTTTCTTTAAAACAAATTCTGAAGTTCACAATCCTTGCCTTGACATAAATGATTCATGTTAGCATCCACAATTGTGTACCTCGAGTACTTTGTAAACTGAACTCACTTTGTATTGAAAATGCTGTTATCTTTCAGTAGCTCCGTACTTCTTTCCTTGCAGGGTAAGGATTCCTTGTCAGGGTAAGGTAATCTATTGATTACTGTAAATAAAATTAGGTTAGATTATTCTATTTGTGGTGACGATTATAATAATTCAGTGAGACACACTCTAAAATTTGACTCAAACTATCTCCAAGGGTAATTCAGACAAACTTTCTGTTGTAGAGACTTCTAAATATTCACCAAATCCTGTTTTGTCTCCCTCTTGGCCCGCGTCTAGACTATTTTTCCTACTCCTTGCAATTAGATAAAGCTTTGTGATATACACTTTCATCTGTGTTCAGTAAAAAAGCACTAGTTTGATCCTCCTCATTCTTCCTCTTTCCTCATCTGCCAGCTGGATGCAAAGAATTTAGCAGAGGAGTCCAACCAAGGCCCTGGGGGAACGATGGAGCCATGAAATGAAGGAAGTCAGAATTCATGAATGATCATATGGAAGGCCATCTGTCAGCCAGGAAGATACATTGAGTTTTTATTGTGATAAGCCACAAATTTAAAAAAATGGTAGCTGCTGGCATTAGCAACTTTGCTGCACTTCACAGTTTAAAGAAATGTGGTCTCCCAACTGCTTCTCCTGGAGCCGCTTTGAAAATTCACCTTGGGAGTGTCCCTGTTACCTCCCGTGATCCAGCACACAGGCACATTTGGTTAATTGTTGTCAGTGCCTCAGTCAGTACGCAGGAGACCCTGCATGAAGTTCACACACCAAGACTGTGTGATCTTGGTCAAATGGATTTATTTTTATATAATTTGCTATTTTATTTTCATTAACCGAAGATCTTGTAACCATTTTTGAAAAAGTTTGGAGATGTTTTAAGCATTGATAGCCTCGTGGAAATAAGTCCATGGTCTCACAGAGTGCCTGTCAGGGCACCAAGTTTTAATGGTCTTGTTAAGTGGTCTTGTTACTTTATATGAATGTTATTTTTCTTGGGCATGCAGTAAATGGAAGAGTTCTTTATTATATGTACCTAATGACCTGCTTGTGAAATACCTAAGCACGGAAATCATAGCCTTTTATGTACATGTTGAAAACAGAATGATAATAGGATCTGAATTCAAGTTATTTTGTCACCGTCTTGCACCTTATTCACAATGATTTTAGATGAGCTTCATATACAGAATGTTAAAAAAAAAATAGGAGCCATTCTATTGAGGCCCTTCCAAAAAGTCTCCTTTAGTAATGAGTTCCATCGTATATGCCAGGTGATTTCTTAATTTTTGGGTAATTTATTACATTAAGACTAAGGAAAGAATGTATAACTGAAATAAATCCACAGGTTTAACAAAACTTGAGAAGTTGTGCTAGGTGTTAGAGAAACAAAAAAAAGAGACAGCCTTAACTTTCAGGAAAGGAGCCCACCCTCTGGTAAATAAGTTTTATGTTTATCCTTCAATAAACTAAACAGATTAGTGAATTATGTTAGGTGTTGCTTTATTATTTCATTCTTAATGAAAGTAAAATAGCTAAAATATAATATGAGGGAAGAGAGATGGGTAAATGATTGATTTGACATATTCATGAAAATGAAGTTAATGGTTTTATTTGTAATGTTTGAACATATATTGTTCAGTACTTGTCCTGCCTCAAACATTACGCAGGAGATATTTAAAAAATTCTGGTCAGAGGTGAAGAAGGAAAGAATGGAGAAAAAGGGCAGACAAAAATCTGTTGACTCATCTCCTTTGTATAATTGGCAAAATGTGGTTTTGTTTTCTTACCTTGTTGAGATAAATCTTTTTAGTACATCTGAAAGTGTTGTTCAGGTTTTTATTACAAATACCCTAGCTATTCTAGGTATGATTGACTTAAGCTATATCCAGAAAGGATAGTCTGATATTTGTTCACTCATTTCTTGGGTGCTTGGTTTGAACAATGTTCTTTTATATCATTTAAGGGAAAAAATTAACTTAGATGCTAATAACAAACCCTGGAACTTTGTGACTTCAATCCATTTGTAGCTCCCGGGCAGTGCCATTTTGAATTTAGTACAGTTCAATCAATAATATCAATAGACTATTTTTGACTAAGATTATAATTACTAGTTTTGGGTCTATTCTGGAGGAATAAAATAATGATGCTCTTCTAAAATATTTTTGACACTTTTCCCCTACACTTAGTCATGCCACTAGTAGTTTTATTTTGTTTTTTCTGAAGTTGCTCCCAGTCCTTGGCAACGTTTCCTGGCAACCTTCTATGCACAATATTTGTAGAATTGTTGAGGTGGAAGGTGTTCTGTGTATGCAAACACAGAACTAGTTTTTACCATGTTCTGTTTTACTCCATGGTTTCTACAAAGGTATCATTTATATAAGGCCTTTTCCTTCAGGATGTTGCCTGCAGCTTTTGGCCATTTCCAGCTCTAATGAAGCATCCAATTTTGGATAAACTACTGCTTCATAGTACATATTTGGTTCTTTGATGTCAATATTTATGAAAGTAAATGCTAGAATAAACTTCTGTGTTTCCTTATTTCTGAAGCCTTCATTCTGTTGAGCCTACTGATTCTGGGTTTCATCTACAGAAGTGTAGTTAGTTCTGTATTTCTTAGTCAACAATGTATTCACCATTGCTGGATTTGGGGACACAGTGTAGGGAAAAATACAACTAGTAGGGTAGATTTAATTAGATTCTTTTTCATGAAGCAAATCAGTGGTATCCAGATGTATTTCAGTACAGACTTCTGTTTATAATTTGCCTACCATCAGTAAATTAGGTTGACTAGCAGTCATATCTTAATGAAACTAAACAGTTTTCTTTTCCTAAGCCTTTCTCCTTAATCTTTTCTACGTTTAACCATGGAGTTAACTATTTACCCTCTTATTATGCTATTATGAGCTATTACCATGCTATTATGAGCTAATCTGTAGTTTTTATTACCTAAACAAAATGTTTCAAACTTAAGACTTAAATGCTTGAATCCTACTTTCATTTACAAATTGTATGTTGTTAAAATATATTTGGATTTAGAATTCTACAAATTTTCAGTATAGATTTGAGAAGAGATATTTACTTGCCTAGGAGACTGTTGTGCTTTCTGTGCCATATTTAGTCATTATTCTTTATTCAAATAAGAGATGAGAAAGATGATCATTTTCAGATTCTTTTTCAGAATCAGAGGAGCTATAGGCGTCATACAGATTTCTAAATACCTTGTTTTTCATGGTATAATTTGATTGTTCTTTTGTAATAGTGGTAAGATCCTGATTCCATAATGTTAATAGTCAATTATTTCTTGGCCTTGAAAATTATTTTAGGACTTTTTGTTCTTTAGTTAACTTGTCCCATAGATAGTGGGATGATGTGGAAAGAGGCTGCTTGCTTTTGTTGCTTTGAAAAGCAGGTCCTTTTAGATTTAGCCCCTTGAAAAGTGAAGGTCCTCTTCAGACTTTCCATCTTGTTTTTTTCCAAATGCCTTTCTCTCCAAGCACCTCAGCCCATTATTCTACTTTTCCCCATAAAAGGAATTCCTGTTCCTTGATCCATTCCTGGTTCTTGCTGCAGGCTTCTGTAGGGTGTATTTTCAAACTTGACTCTCTAACTGCCAGCTCTAGAGGAAGGGGATGGGCAAAAATTCTAATAATGGAGTGACTGTGGATGCTCCATTTCAGTTAGTTTCTTCAGTAGATTGATCAGGAGCTCATTTCTTTACTAGGTTACCTAGGAAGAAAGTATACTTCTCTAAGGCTAGTATTAATTTTTCTGAGTCAACACAATAAAATATTGGAGGAATATTAAAATTTTTAATATAAATATGGTTATACAAGAAATTTAATAATTAAATTTGGTTATCAGATATTCTGGAAATTCTTAAGTCTTAAATTCAGATGTGCTGAGAAATAACCATATGAATTTGCAATCCTTCTATGGTTATTTCTTTCATGTACTGATGGAAGATTTGCCTTAGAGATACTGAGCATTCTGCTGGCTTCTCCTTTGAAAATTACTGCATGAATGGCTCACACATTCCAGCAGCCTTCTTGTTAATTCCTTTCCAAGCTGTTGGTTGTGTGAAGCTTATTCTCGGATAGATTATTCAGCAGAGACTCATGGGAGCAATATTCCTTGAGTTCTACATATATTATATAGCAAGAACTGAAAAAGTTTTTTTTATCCATGGCTTGTTATACTTGAAGGTCACTGGTGTCATTAAAGTGTGTTTGATATGGACTGTATTGGCTGTATCATTTTTCTCAGATCCATGTATGGTCTTTCAGTATGTAGTTTGAAGTTACCTTTTATTCTAGGTGAGTTTTCTTAAATTGTAGTTTTTAGCATGTTTTGTTTTGTTGCCTTGGTCTTCTTCAGGGCCTCCTCCTAAACACCTTGGACAGTCTTGCTTATGTTACACAGTAACTATTGTCTCTTAAATATTTTTTAAATTCTAAAATTTAAATTCTCTTTTTTTAAATTCTAAAATTTGTGTTATGTTCCATTTTCTACCTTAGGCGATGCATTTACCCACTCTGTTTCTTATAACTTAAAGTCTTCATTCCTAAAATAAGTTTTTCTTTTATTTCTAAATCTTTCCTGAGTTTGTCACCTCTTTTCATATCTTCCTTGCCTGCAAACACATCCTTTCTGAATGTTTCTAATTTTGAGGTTTTTCATTGTTTCTCACATTTAAAGAAGATTTTTAGCATGTTTTGAACTATAAGATCACAGTTTCCCTACTTTCAATCAGGGGGTTTCATCAGTTAACATTGGATGTCACAGTGTTGTAAAGATAACAGCCCATTCGGTAGCCTTTATTGTATTGTAGTCTTAGTTTGGTTCTTATTTTTAAATTGGGCTATAATACTGGATCTGCCTTATTTGGTTAAAAATTTTCTAAGCTCTACCATTGCTTAAACTGAAAGTTAAGTGCTTTGAAACAAAACTTTATGTAGCATTTCATCTTCTGGTTAAGGAATATCTGCTTTCCTCTCACTGTATTAATTTCTATCTTTGATCATCGTACATTATCTTATAGTTGCTATACTCTGTGATTATTTCTTTAAAATTTGAATCCATTAGTCACATGAGATTTTGGATATTTGGAATCTCTATTAATTGAATTCGTTGAAAGTTCATAAAGTTTATAGGATGTTCTGCTAATTATGACTTTGCCAAGGTTCCCTAAAGAAATACCATTTTGCCACCAGAAAAAAAATGAACTTAAAAATCTTTAGCATCTTAGCTGCTATATCCGTAATTCTTTGTAGATGTATTCTAAATGTCAGAACTCCATCTTACTTTGTTATGTATTTTTCCAGTGCTTGTCACCCGCCTTCATGACCATCTTGGTGAAGTTTTCTTCACAACCTTGATAGAAAAAGACACTCTCTTGGATTTTTTTTGAAAATAGGCTGAAGGCCTTCCTCCAAATGTCTTATCTCAACTTATGCATCATTTGACACAAATTTGAGTGAGCTGTAACCTAGAGAATCATTGCTAAATGGCTGCTAGACTCCATTTTCCTGTTTGTTTTTCTTGACAGACCTCAGGTTACAGGTGTCAGGCCTCATTGGGTCAGACGCATGTTTGTTTCTCTTGTCAGCTTCTTGACTGGTTCCTTTCCAGATTTCTGCAGGGCAGCCATATGGTCATTTCAGCATATTTTCTAGATTGCTTCTGTGGCAGGATTCCAGGTCTGGTTGATTAGTGTTTCAGAAACTACTCACACTGAAAGGGCTTTAGTTTTTGCCCTTTAGTTTTAATTCAGATAGCATATTCAGATCTGGTGTCCTTCCTGTCTGTTATCAGAAGTTTATTTGATTTTGATGATTTTATTTTATGTGGCCCATGTATTTGGCTTACTTTCCATCTTCTTACATAAGCAAGAAAGGCCCACGAAGGCCATTTGTGAAGTGCCTAGACAGTGCCACTTTTAGAAAGCTGAATCTAACAATAATTGTGCTAGATGATCAGTATTAATATGCATTAGATTGGCTAGAAGGAAATGGCGACCCACTCCAGTGTTCTTGCCTGGAGAATCCCAGGGACGGGGGAGCCTGGTGGGCTGCCGTCTATGGGGTCGCACAGAGTTGGACACGACTGAAGCGACTTAGCAGCAGTAGCAAATTGGCTAGAGAGGTAAACTAATCTCCTCTTTTCTACATTTTTTATTCTTAGTTATATAATTGTTTAAATTGCTCTTTTGGGGGGGGATTTATTTTGGAAATTGCTCTCTGTAACAGTGAGGCAAGGAGAAAATTACTCACAATGTTGGTAATGATGTTTAAGAAAAAACTGTTCGTGACACTTTAAAGAATATGTTGGAGAAGTCTCTTGAGAGTCCCTTGGACTGCAAGGAGATCCAACCAGTCCATCCATCCTAAAGCAGATCAGTCCTGGGTGTTCATTGGAAGGACTGATGTTGAAGCTGAAACTCCAATATGCAAAGAGCTGACTCATTGGGAAAGACCCTGATGCTGGGAAAGATTGAGGGCAGGAGGAGCAGGGGATGACAGAGGATGAGATGGTTGGATGGCATCACCAACTCAATGGACATGGGTTTGGGTAGACTCCGGGAGTTGGTGATGGACAGGGAGGCCTGGTGTGCTGCGGTTGATGGGGTCGCAAAGAGTTGGACACGACTGAGCGACTGAACTGAACTGAAAGCAGACTATTTTCAGGGAGACTGTTGGGATAGGTGTAGGCACCACTGCAATGCAGAGAGAATAACCAGAAGTAAATACAGAGAGACTGGGCTCAAACTCGAAATACAAGTAGGAACAGTGAGGATGTATAGCTAGCTAAGAAGAAGGATGGGGATGAATAGATGGAAAAATTATTAAGAGGAAAGAAACATCAAAATAAGGGGGATACTGGCTAAATAGATCTGAAAAGGATTATTGAAGAAGACAGGCCAGAGCAGTGAGATACTACATGGGAGATGGTGGAGATGAGGAACCTGATCACATATCGAGGGTGATCAATACTGAGGGTGGGGGATTCTGGTTAAACTGACATCGGAGGATTCTTGCTAAAATCGGACAGTTCAGAGCTAAACACAGAAGCCCACAAATTAGGGCCTAACTGGGAAGAGTTCAGAGGAGCTGGACTAAAGTATGGTCAAGGAGACACTTTTTGACAGTGTTAATAAATTTAAAACTATAACTTTCAAGGAAGGAGCTCTCATTATAGAAATACTGAAGCAAATCTCTATTAACAAAATAGACCTGTAGCAGTTCATGCTTTAAGCCCAGTGAACCAGTAGCAGGAATATTCCCTACCTGAATCTACTTTTGGTTATTCTTGATCACTAGGAACTGTATCATTTCAGGTTATTTTGAAGTTGAAGAAAAGCAACTTAATGTCTTATATTCAGGCTCTGCTTCATGATTTTGTTATTTTGATTTCAGTGATGAGGACTGAAATTATAATATGAAGAAGCTAATTTAGACATCATGAAAAACTCACTGCTTTTCTGTTAAAAGATAAAGGTTTTTAATAAACTAGCTATAAAATATTGTAATATTTTGAGACTTAGGCTTAGATTCTTTATTCAGGTTAATGATTAAAATCTAAATTTTACTTTGCTTATATATTTTATTTAATTTTTCTTTGGCACTTTCACTTTATATAAAGGAACCTACTTAGTTTATTTTCTTAGAATTTCTTGTATTTTTTTTTTAGGAAGTGAATTTTATTGTAGTTAACTTTTATTTCTGTGCAAAATGCCCTGTTTGGGTGGGAGGTAATCTTTCCAAAGAAGCTGTATTGCTCTTTGTCAGTTATCTCATCTTTGTAGTGTTCCTAAGCCTTCTGCCTGAAGTGCTCTGTGTTTAGGTTTGAATGTTCTTATTTTCCTGACTGGCACTCAGTTTAGAAAGTGACCTTTTGAAGGAGATGACTAGAGGTTTAAATTTACTAGATTCTAGAATGTGAGCTGCTAGGTGCAGATTTCAAAGAATTTTTGCAGCAGGATATTTTCTTGGATTTATATTCAGACTTGCAGTGCCTGTAAATGGAGTAGATTTATAGTCAAAAAAATGATTTTTTTTGAGCAGCTGCAACTCTAAAGGATCTAGTCCCAATCCTTTAGACGTAAGTTCCTAAGTTTTTAGTAGCATTAGATTCACATGCTTATTAAAAATTCAGAATTTTCTGGTTTCACTAGCAGAGAGTCTCACATTGTTGACGACAAATTGGGCCTGGTATGAGCATATTTAACAAATGTCCAACACTTTGAGAAACACTGCTTCAGGACGTCCATGGTTCCCAAGCCTGATGATGCTTTTGAATCAATCTGGCTTGGTTTAAAAAATATGTTGATACCTGGTCCACCTGATTACTACATTTGACTATCTGGGACTATGGTCTAGTAACTTGCATTTTTAACAAGCTGCCTGGTGATGCTTAGAAAGCCAAATCTCAGGATCCCATCTTTAAGATCTATTGCTTAGTTTCACCTGTGCCTGAGGGCTTTGTACCTTTATGTTCTAGGATCTCCCAAGATCTAATTTCTAGGTGAAACGCTGTATTAGAAAGTACTTCTCAGACATGCCCAGATGTTGTATTGGGCATAACTAAAAGGACTGCCTTACATTTTTCTATTTAATACTAGGTGATTTAATGCATGCACACCCACACAAGTGCACGCACACACACACATACACATATTATGGGATTTAATGGCTCCTTCTTTTTGAACATAACTGTTAAAGGATAAAAAGGTTTTATACACTTGTGGTTTGATACTGTTGACTAACATTGTTAATGTGATATAGTTGTGTAAAACTAGTTATTTAATATGAGTTCTGTGTAGAAAGGTCTGGAAAAATTGGTATTTGTTACTCAGTTATCTTAAGCATTCTGATGAATTGTATGACTTGAGGATTCTTGACAGTTGTAATCAATGTTGGGTTTTGAATAAAGTGAGAAGCAGTTCATTCTTGGTGGTGGTGTTACAATAGCTAAGTTTCATGGAGTTAAAGTCCTTACATAGTAGTTGAAGGAACAGTAGCTCTTTTTCAGAAGGTGTAAATAAGTGGTCACTTAAATGCTTTCTTTAAGTTTAGATGTGCTTTGCTTGTAACATCAGTGTTAATAGAAAGCTTGGCTTATAATCTTTATTGAGAGCTAAACGCAGAGAATCAACAATTTTTACTTTTATTTACTTATGCAGACTGAGCCTATGAAAACGTTGGAGTGTGTTAAAGTTTTAAGAAAAGAATGTGAGCATCTTTTATTATGTGTATTAGTGTACGTTCTTTATGGCTACATTATGGCACTTAAAAATATTGCATCTTTTTTATCACCTGGTAAGGTTGGTTTAGAATGTGTGGTGGCTTGTTTCATGTTACTCTGTAGCTAAAGTTCTTAAAGTTTCTAACAATGATTTTTTTTTAGTTTGTAGAAATCCACTTAACTTTGTTATGTTTCTACTTCAGATTAGTTTCTTAATACATCAGATTTCCAAACCCACTAGTCAGTCAATCTTCAGTTATTGCCTCTAAATGAAAAACTGTTGGGAACTAATTAATTAATCTAATGTTATATTACAGTTCCCTGGCAGTTAGACTTTAAGCGTCTTTTGCCTGTTTAGAACAATGCCTTGTATGCTATTCAGATTCAGAGTTTCTAATATAGCTTCTTGCTTTTAAACCTATTATACTATGATCAAATCGCCTTAAAGTTAAATTTCCAATTAGAAAGCAGTAATTATTTTGTACAGTCCTCAGCAGGTATCCCAGAGGAGCCCCAGGCCCACACTGCTCCATTCTCAGGGAAGATAAGAAGAGAGGGACAGTACAACCTGTGTGTGTGTGTGTGTTGTGTATGTTAGTCGCTCAGTCTGTCCAACTCTTTGCATCCCACCAGGCTCTTCTGTCCATGGGATTCTCCAGGCAAGAGTACTGAAGTGGGTTGCCATTCCCTTCACTAGGGGATCTTCCCAACCCAGGGATTGAACCCAGATCTCCCGCACTGCAGGCAGATTCTTTACTGTCTGAGTCACCAGGGAAACCTAATACAACCTGTAGATGGATTATAATGAGGGCGTCTTTTTACAGAATGCCACATGAGTAGTCATCTTCTGGTCTTAATGATGATGGTACTGAAAACAGATGTGATTTTTTTCCAACCATCATATTTTATTGCTGAATTTACTTACTCTGCATTTTACCCTCAAATATTTAAGTAGGAGATGTTAGCAACAGGACTATAAGTGGCATGATAAGAGTCTTACTACTTGACGGTTGCCCTTGATGTAGTTAGAGTACATCCATTCTAGCTGTCTGTTACCTATTTTTTGCCTTGTGCGCCTTCTTGTTCTTCACTGGTGTGCATGTCCCATGATATACTACTTTATATTATAGCTTAATTCTACATATCTCCCTGAACCAGAATGTAAATTCCTTGAGGAGAATCTGACATTTATTTTGTCATTCTCCTTGGTACATCAAACAGTACTTTTCATATAGTAGACATTCAGCAAGTTTTAATCAGTGGTGGTGATTTTAGCTGGTTTCACCACATATGAAGTTACTATTTTTCTGACGCCCATTTAGCTTAAGTAAGAAGTATTTAATTGATTTTCTTTCATACTTTAGAATATTTATTTTAGCAATTTTATTGTTAATTTTAATTAAATTTTATTATTTAAGCACTTGTGCATTTAAAGATTGTTTTAAGTATACTAATGTATGTTTCTAGTTGATGAGGTGTCCTCTTGTTTGATCTACTGGAGGTAATTTTGTAATAATCAGCTGATAAATGTTGTGATCACCCAGTTCAAAACTAAATACATATTCTAATCACAGCTGTAATCATGAAATAAGAAACAATTCATTATGTTGCCTATATAAATGGAGTATTTTTCCTGTACATACATACTTATGATAAACCTTATTTTATAAATTAGGCACAGTTAAGAGATTAACAACAATAATAATAAAATAAAAGTTGTAAGAATATACTGTTATAGGGACTTCCCTATTGGTCCAGTGCAAGGGCCCTGGGTTCGATCCCTGGTCAGGAAACTAGATCCCACGTGCTGCAACCAAAAATATCCTGCCAGGCTGCAACAACTACCAAACATCCCACGTGCCACAACTAAGACACAGTGAAGCCACATTAAAATTTTTTTTTAAATATATTGTAATAAAAGTTATGTGAGCATGGTCTCTCTCTCAAAATACCTCATATATAATGTGTTTTCCATCTGAACTAAGTATTTATAACGCACTGTGGCTCTTTTGCAGTTTGAGGTGCAACAGCAGAAGAAACCAAATTTCTTTTTTTCCTTCTTCACAATTTCACAGATAAAATATTTGTTCTTACCAGAGATCTTAGTAACCTGAGCATTTAATATATTTTTTTTCCTTCCTTTATTAATCTGAGAACTTTCACATTTTCACTTCAAGGGAGCACTTTACAGCTTCTCCTTGGCATAGCGGGTTTCCAGCATCACTACTCTTGTGCTTTGAGCCATTATTTAGTAAAATAGTTGTTACTTACAAACACTATGACACCAGGACAGTCAGTTGAATAACTGAGAAGGCTAGTAAGTGGTTTAAAGTTGGGACACAAGTTTTTCATATATAGTGGCTTTCCATTTTCTGGTTGTAGCTGACCTTTATGTAGGCCTTTTTTACTGCTAAAAATGCTTCTTTTTCAAGGGATGATCTGTTTTTGTCCTTTGTTTCTTCTTGGTGGAGAGAACGTAACATAACTTTAAAATTTTTTAAATAAATTATTATAAATCAGATTATGAGAGATGTTAACTTTCTCTGTTTCCTAAAGTTGCTAAAATTTGTACGTATTGCTTTTATAACCAAATTTTTAAAAAAGAATTAATAGAAATAGCCCCTGGTAGTAGAACTAAAAACAGTCTGCATATCTTCTGAATTATTTCTGGTAGGGGACGAGATAAGAAGGAGAAAAAGAAGTAAACACTAAGTCATAGAAAACAAATAGCAAGGAAGCATTCTAACAGGAAGAAAAAGTTCCATGAAAGAGTTACAGATTTAATCAGATTTGTTATAACAATAAATATAAGTGGGATGAACATATATTTTTCAGGAAGAAGGCTTACTATAAAGTTTTTTCAAAAGCCTAATTATATACAGTATACAAGAGTCATACCTAAATAGCACGATTGAAAGAAACGGAAAATGAAAGAATAGGCCTACCAGATACAGTATAATAGAAAGAAAGCATAAAGGGGTTATAAAATTAAATTTGATAGAGTTTAAAAGTAAAAAATAAATGGAACAGTCTATAATGGTAAAGCATATAAGTCATAATAATAATGTCATGGATCAATATGTAACCAAATTATACAGAACTAAATTTCTATAAAAAAGTTTTTTTTTCTAGCCACTCAGCACAGCTTGTGGGATCTTAGTTCCCCAACCACCAGGATTGAACCCATGCCCCCTGCAGTGAAAGTGCAAGAGTCCTAACCGCTGGACAACCAGGGAAACCTCCAGAACTAAATTTAAATGATAAAAATTATAAGAGATAAAGAGAATTGTCATATCTCAATAGTTTAGAAATTTTGGAGTATTTCTCTAAATATGTGACAGATCATGGTTCTGTTTTATTACTCTATTCTGTATTTTTATTTCAGTTAATATATAAGAAAAAGAACTGTATTCTGAAAACAGAAAATATATACTCTCCATGACTGATGAAATATTTATAAAAACTGACTGATTTTTGGTCACCAGTAAAATTTCAGGTGATCCAAACAGTAGAAATAGATTATCCTAGACTTTGCTTATTACAAAATAAAATGAGAGCTAAGTAATAAAGATAGGTAGGAAATCTGGTAATTTCCAGATCTTCTCTAACACTCTTGGGTCAAAGAAGAAATAGGAACTGCAGTTGTGAGATACAGTTTGGTTCTCCAGCCCTCTGTGTCCAAGGAGGTGGACCCCTGGGAGGTGGAAGACAACTGTAAGAGACTTGAGCTTTCTCAGATTCTGGTATTCATGAGAGTCCTAGACTCAATAGACATGAGTTTGAGCAAGCTCTAAGAGAAGGTGAAGGATAGAGAAGCCTGGCGTGCTGCAGTCCATGCCGTAGCAAAGAGTTGGACATGACTGAGTGACTGATCTAACTGAACGAAAGTCCTAGAGCCAGTCCCCTACAGAACTGAGGACGACTGTGTGTGAATAATGTGACAGTTCACAGTATGCTGCATTTCCTTTTGTCTTCTGATTTTTAAAAAAAGGAAAACAATTTTGTGTTTTGTTTTCAGAAGAATAAAAGACAATATTCAGTAACAAATGTTTCTTGACCCTCTGTAATGTGCAAGGCATTTTCTTTGATGTGAAATATAACTGAATAAGACTGAGCCTTGGATACTTGTAATCCACTGGATTTTATTATAGTATGCACATTGGAGATGCATAAATGAAAAATCTTTTATATTTTTGTTGTAAAGAAACTATAGAGTTCAGTATGATCATCTCTGTTTTCAGCAGAGGTAAAACAGATCATTATAGTAGATTGATTGAACTGTGTAGAATGTCCAGAGATCTTGGTTCCTTTTTACCTCTGTCACTCATTAGCAGTTCTCTTTCATTGGACAATTTAATTTTATCCCTCTGGGCTTCAAATTCTTCATCCATTAAGGAGGAAACAATTAAAATAAGATTGTATATACATGTGGTTTTTGGGCACGTGTAGCTGTGAATAAATTCATTTGTAAGTATTGAGCATCGACTCCTTTTCAATCTGTAGTGACCAAACTTACCCTCTGGTCAGGAAGGACAAATTTAGGGCTTCATGCAAGCAGAGGAGAGTGTGTATATCTTTAAGAAGGACAGAGATGAAGAAAAGAAGGGCACTGGGAAAGGTTTCAGAGAGGCAGAGTGACACCTGAGCTAGTCTTGAAGATAAGTTTTTGCCAAGTGTACAGAGAAGAGGAATATTTTAGATGCAGGAGATGATAGAAAGTATAGAGGCAGAGAAGCAAGTTCTTCACATTTGGGAAACTGGAGTTTATTAGTAGTTGTTATGGTTCTTAGTAGTTAGCCCAGGTTTATGGAGGAGTGGTGGTAACATTAAGTATTGAGGTATATGGGAGTTGAATTTTGAAAAATAATGGACTTTGAGTGAAAGACTGAATAAACCAGAGCAATTTTTTTTTAGCAGTGGAGGGAGGTGGCCTTGTAAGATAAAGTTAGTGTGGATTCAGAGATAGCAGTTAGTTGAGACATGATGAAGGCTTAATTAAAATAATGGCTGTGGAGAGATACAGAGGGTTAAGAATAGGTCTCTAAAATGAATGAGCTTCGTAGGGTGTGACAGTATATGCAAAATTTAATACGTGAATGTATTTTCCTTTGGAGAGGGTCTGTAAATTTCATCAGCTCATACAGGAGGGCTTTTAGGGTAAATATACATTGTAGGGACAATTGGCAGGATGATATTTTACAAACTATGAAGTTTAAATAATTTTAAGTTTTACTGTATTCTTTATGACTAATGTATTTTTTTCTTCACTTTTTATAGTGGACAGGCCCAAATCTCAGCAAGTTCGAACCTCTAGCACAATAAGGCGAACCTCTTCCCTGGATACCATAACAGGACCTTATCTCACAGGACAGTGGCCACGGGATCCTCATGGTCATTACCCTTCATGCATGAAAGATAAAGCTACTCAGGTAAAATAAGCAAATCAGTTTCACTACCCTATAGTTCTTCTATTTTGATCACAGTAGAGAAAATGTAATTTAATCAAATTTTCCCAATTATTAAGTATATCAAAGAAAACTATACCTTTAATAAACTTTAAACTAAAAACTTTTATCACCTGGGTTTTTAAATTATTTAGTATTTAATAAGTAGCACATAAATCTATATTAGTGATTTTTGGGACTTACAGTTTTAAGAATTATTTTCCTACAGAAATTAGTATAATGACTAGGAACTATATTAGAAAATACAGGCATATCTTATATTATTGTGCTTCTCAGATACTGCCTTTTTTAATATAAATTCAGTGTTTTCAGCAATCTTCAGTCGAGCAAGTCTGTCAGCATCAGTTTTTCCAACAGCATTTGCTCGCTTCATGTCTCTGTCAGATTCTGTCAATTCTTGCAATATTTCATACTTTTTTTTATTATTATATGTGTTATGATGATCCATCATCAGTGATCTTTATTGATACTGTTGTAAAAGGATTATGACTTGCTGAAGGTTCAGATGATGGTTAGCATTTTTTAGCAATGAAGTGTTTTTAATTACAGTATGTACATTGTTTTCTTAAGATGTAATCCTGTTGAACATTTAATATATGATAGTAATAGTATAAACGTAATTTTCATATGCACTTGAAAACCAAAAATTTTGTGTGACTCGCTTTATTGTGGCGGTCTGGAACCAAACTCGCAGTATCTCCAAGGTATGCTGGCATAAGTAATTTTTGAAGAAAACCTTGTGTGGTTCTTGGAAATAATTTATAAAGTATTAATACATGGCTAAGGAAATTTATGTTAAACGATTTTTTTCCTGTTTAAAACCAAAACCGAAATCCTTGAGAAAGAAACAGAAAATTTTCTGTTTGTCACACTTTCCCCATTTTTGGTCACACTTTCCCTATTTGTGGGAGATTTCCGAAGCTTCTGATTTGAAAAGTTTTCCTTCCATGGCAGGAAAATATGTGAAGACATCCTAATATGTGGTTTCTGAATTCCTGACCATATCTGTATAGCATTAGTCAATCAGCATTATGAAGAATACTGAGTATGAGAGATGGCTGTTGGCCTTAAGGAACTTACAGCATAGTGGGGAAGATAAGATGTAAATGGAAGAAAATTGGTAATAAAAGACAGTATAATTAGGTGTTAGATGAATGAAGCATTTAAATGTAAGGGAATTCAAAGGAATGGGAACATTTTTGGCCTTGTGGATGAGGGAAATAGAAGGATTAGAGTTTCATGTCTGAAGAATGAGGGAAGGGGGAGAAAATTTTGGACATGATCTATGAAAATCTTTTCCAGTTTTGTAATTTTCTCAGGCAAGCTTGAAACCATGAAATTAGCTTTTTTATCATCCATCCTATCAGTTTTTTCTGTGTAATATTTTATGTCTCCTATACCAAGTCTTTTGCTTTCCACTCTTTATGAGGAAAAAGAACAGTTTGATATAATAGGCCGTGGGTTGTGGGCCTGGACACTTAGACATGGTCATGGATAATTCAAAACTGTCTTTGTGGAGGATCTGGACTCAGAAGTGTGATAGAGTATAGCTATAGACTATAAAAAGAAAGAAGGTCAAGAGATCAAGGACTCAGTTTTTAGAAATGCAAGGAAAGGATAGAAAAATTAATGTATTCACCTGGTAGCAACGAGAAGAAAGTTAACATTTACTGACTATTTACCATCTACTTTGTGTTTTTATGTCTGTGTTTCATTAATTCTCATTTAATTCATTTATAAGGACATTATAAAATTACACAATGGAGAAGAGCAGAAATTCAGGGAAGTTAAGTGACTTAGTATCATAAAGCTAGAAAGTACTGGAGTCAGGTTTCTAATACAGGTTAATTTGTCAGCCAATCTAAACTTCAATTTTCTAGGGGTTTTAGGATAAATGGAATAGTGTGTGTGTGTGTATCACCTAGTAGAGTAATTGGCACTATACTTAAAAATGGTAGGTATTCTTTTTATATGAAAAAGAAACTCTTTTATTGAATATATATGCTTTATGCTGACACTCTCCAAAAACATTATCTTAATCATTCTTCACCAAAATTCTGAGAAAGAAGAGGAAACAGAAAAAGAGAAAAAGCTTATAGAAAACTAAAATAGTCTAGCCTTACACACCAAAGGGAAAGTTGTTTTAAAAAAGAAAAGATTATTAACAGTATTAGGTACTATCTCGAGGTCACAGAACATAAGGACCAGATGTAGGGATTAGGGGCATATTGTTTTGGAGAGTGAAATATTGATAATATGCTAAGAGGGGAGGAAACTCAGATACTTAGGAGTTAAGAAGTGAGTGATATGGAGATAACAGAAAAAGGAGCTGGGTAGGTTTCTTAACCATGTCTATTTCTTTACCTGCACAGTAGGATTAATGAAACCTAACTTGTGATAATGTTGGATGACTAAACAGGATAATATTTGAAAGTGAGTGGGCTTCCCTGGTGGCTCATTGGTAAAGAATCTGCCTGCAATGCAGGAGACCTGGGTTCGATCCCTGGGTCAGGAAGATCCTCTAGAGAAGGGACTGGCTACCCACTCCAGTATTCTTGCCTGGAGAATTCCATGGACAGAGGAGCCTGGTAGGCTACAGTCCATGGGGCCGCAAAGAGTAGGACACGACTGAGTGACTAACTACTTGAAAGTGAATATGGCAATACATAGGTTATTAGCAGTAGATACAGACAGGCCCATTTGTAATATTTGCAGAGTCTGGAGCAAATACAAAATGTACACCTACATACCATATACATACTAAGTTAAATTAACAAACTGTTACATAAAATCTATTTTATCCATTCATTCTTGATACATAAACCTTCCTATAGACCTTGAGGTTCAGGTTTGAATGAAGTCCTGGATTCTTCAGAGTTGAATGCCAGAATGTGTCTGCATGATGCTGAGCCCACCCTACCCTCTGAGCCTGAACCCATAACTCTTCCTAACACTCACACCATTCTATACTCCGAGGGATGGCTTTATACATATGTGTCAACCCCCTAGTCTTCGCCTTCATACTCCATATATACTTTCTCAGGGAGTTAGATCAGGAATAGGTCTTTGTAGACCCTGGAAATCAGATCTGGTGCAGTTTGAACAATGAACTCATGAGTCTAGGTTACCCAGAGCAAAGTTGATGGCAGAGGCGTGGCCTCATGATGTGTATGTCCTTCTGGCCCCAGGGTCTCTTCACCCTTTGGGAAGAGGCATGGCTGGAAGAGGGCCACAGCAGTTCCCCCAAAAGCTTGAGGTCCAAGGTATGGCCTTCTCTTGCCTGGGTCTTCATGTAGATTGTCTATTTGAGAAGCCAGACATTGATAGGAATGCAAAATACAGACCTCATTTTACATATGATATACTGAGGCTTAGAGAAGTTTAGTAATTTGTACATTGTTATATAGCTAATAAATATGAAGAGATTTGAATCCAGATTTGGCTGATTCCAAAGGTTTTATGTTTTCTCCAGTTCCTCACTGCCTCCCATAGTAATCACTAAAGTGTGTAGTGCTTGCCTCACATGTCTAAGAAATGGTCTTGCCCTGAAGCATTTTTAGTTTAATTGAGGATATAAGAGATAAACATAGGAGATGGTTATTATTGTCACATCCACGCTTCCTTGGTTAATTCTTTAACTCTTGGGGAAGGAAGAAGATTATTTTTATTTATTTAGTGGAAATTGGTAAAGAGAAAGTGGTGCAGTCCATTTGCTACAGATATTAAATACCTAGGCTGTCTGACTTTAGTGGAAGGAATCTCTAGTATTTTCCACCTTTAATTTTTCCATATTTCAGCTACCTTAATAATTGATGGTTAGAAATAGAATTCTTATTGTTTAATATATTTACACATTGGGCCCTTTTAAAAGAAGTTGCATAGTGGGACAAAGACTATGGACTTTAGAGACAGATCTTGTGTTCAAATCAAGGCCCAAAGTGAGGGAACTTTCTGGGATAGTGGAATTGTTGTACATCTTGATGAAGGTTTTGGTTACAAGGGTGGATATATTATATTTATTAGAACTTATACAAGTATACATTTTGTGCATTCTAACATACAACTTAACTTTAATATATAGAATATAAATATTGAAATCTAAAAGATGTTTAGGTATCCCAGGTTCTTGGATTGGAAGAATTAATATTGTTAAAATGGCCATACTACCCAAAGCAATCTACAAATTTAATGTGATCCATGTCAAATTACCCATGACATTTTTCACAGAACTATAACGAATAATACTGAAATTTATATGAGACCACAAAGGACTTAGAATTGCCAAAGCAATCCTGAAGAAAAAGAATAAAGCTGTATGCATAACCTCCCAGATTTCAGACAATACTACAATGCTGTAAGAATCAAAAAAGTGCAGTATTGGCCCCCAAACAGGTATATGTATCTATGGAACAGAATAGAGAGCCCAGAAATAAACCCACAAACCTACAGTCAGTTAATCTTTGACAAAAGAGGCAAGAATATTCAGTGGAGAAAAGACAGTCTCTTCAGCAAGTGGTGGTGGAAAAGCTGGCCAGCCGCATATAAATCAATGAAGTTGGAACACACGTTCACAACATGCACAAAATAACTCAAAGTGGCTTAAGACTTAAATGAAGATGTGATGCCATAAAACTCCTAGGAGAGGGACTTTCCCTGGTGGTCCAGTGACTAAGAATCCACCTTCCAATGTAGGGGATGTGGAGGGCTCCTTCCCTAATGAGGTAACTAAGATCCCACATACCACTGGGCAACTTAGCCTGTGTACCACAAGTAGAGAAAGCCCGTGTGCTACAACAAAGACCCAGCAGGGCCAAAAACAGAAAAAAAGAGTAAAACTCCCAGAAGAGAATACAGGCAAACATTCTGTGATATAAACTGTTCCGTATTCTGTGACATAGATCATACTACCAGTGTTTTCTTAGGTCAGTCTCTCTCAAGGCAAAAGAAATAAAAGCAGAAATAAACAAATGGGAGCTAATCAAACTTACAAGTTTTGCACAGCAAAGGAAACCACAAAAAAATGAAAAGACAACCTACGGAATGGGATAAAATATTTGCAAATGATGCAACTGACACAGATGGGCTTAATACACAAACAGTTCTGACAGCTTAATATCAAAAACCAACTCAATCAAAAAATGGGCAGGACAGCTAACTAGACATTTCTCCAAAGAAGACATACAGATGGCCAACAGGCACATGAAAAGATGCTCATCATTGATAATTATTAGAGAATTGCAAATCAAAATTATGATGAGTTATCACTTCACACCAGTCAGAAAGGCTGTCATCAAAAACTCTACAAATAATAAATCTTGGAGAGGGTGTGGAGAAAAGGAAACCCTCCTACACTGTTAATGGGAATGTAAATTAGTACAGCCACTATGAAAAAACAGTATGGAGGTTCCTTAAAAAACTAAAAATAGTTTACTATATGAGCCAGTTTACTAAAAATAGCTACTATATGAGCCAGCAATCCTAATCCTGGGCACATATCCAGAAAAGACAAAAATTCTTAAAAAGATGCATGCACCCAATGTTCACAGCAGCACTATTTACAAGAGCCAAGACATGGAGCACCCTGTGGCCGTCAACAGATGAAGAAGATGAAGATGAAGAAGATGTGGTATATGTTATATAATGGAATATTACTTAGCCATAAAGAAGAATTAAATATTGTCATTTGTAGCAGTATGGATATACATAGAAATTATCATAGTAAGTAAAGTGAGTCTGATAAAAGACAAATATTATGATATCACTTATGTAGAATCTAAAAAAACGATAGGAATGAACTTACAAAACAGAAACTGACTCAAAGACATAGAAAACAAACTAGTGATTACAAAAGAGGAAAGGGGGAGAGAGATAAATTAGGACTTTGGGATTAACAGATACAAACTACTATATATAAAATATATAAAATAGATAAACACGGTCTTACTGTGTACCACAGGGAACTATATTCAATATCTTGTAATAACCTATAACGGAAAAGAATCGGAAAAAGAACATATATATATGTATGTGTGTATGGATCACTTTGCTGCACATGTGAAACTAATGCAATATTATAAATCAAACTATACTTCAATTAAAAAAAAGTAAGACCTGTTTTTCAAAAGCATCATTTGGTGTTTTTTCCCTCTGTGTATTAGATTCAAGCAACTAGTTCAAGAAAGTAAAAGACCCAAAAATTGATGATATTCAACAAAGTTAAAAAAAAAAAGATTAAGTACTTGAATATAAGACCTGATGTCACTGAAATCCTAAAAGAAAACGTAGGTGGTAAGCTCTTTGACATGAGTCTTGGTGATGATTTTTTTGGATTTAAAACTTAAGATGAAGAAAATGAAACAAGCAGAACTACATCAAACTAAAAAGCTTCTGCACACTAAAGGAAACCATAGACAAAATATAAGGCAACCTACTAAATGGGAAGCCTGGTCACAAAGAGTTGGACACAATTTAGTGACTGAACAACTAAATGGGAAAAAATATTTGCAAATTATATATCCTATAAAGGGTTTATATCCAAGATATATACAGAACTCAGACAATTCAATAGCAAAACAATCTAAAAAAACAGGCAGAAGACCTGAACAGACATTCTTTCAAAGACATACAGATGGCTACCAGACAAAGAAGAGGCGTTCAATATCACTAATCATCAGGGAAATGCAAATCAAATACACGATGAACTATCACCTCATACTTGAAGAAAATCTATTATCAAAAACACAAGAGATAACAAGTGTTGGTGAGAATGTGGAGAAAAGGGAATCCTTGTCCTGTTTGTGGGAATGTAAATTGGTACAGTTACTACAGAAAACAGCATAGCGGTTCCTCAAAAAATTTAAAAACAGAACTACTGTATGATTTAGCAGTTCAATTTCTAGGCATTTATCCAAAAGAAATGAAAACATAAGCTTGAAAAAAGCATAGGCACCCTCATGTTCATTATGGAATTACTTAACCAAGATAGGGATGCAGTCTTAACTGTCCGTTGATGGATGAATGGATCAAGAGAATGAATAGATAAAAAATACTATTATTCAGCCATAAAAAAGAAGGAAATCTTGCCATTTGTGACACCATGGATGAACCTTGAGGATATTATACTAAGTGAAATAAGTCAGATAAAGACAAATACCATATCTTATCACTCATACATGGAATCAAAAAACAAAAATCTACCATCTCCTAGATACAGAGAACAGATTGGTAGTTGCCGGGGTGGAGGGGGTTAGGGGTCGTTAAAATGGGTGAAGGGAGTCAAAAAGTACAAACTTCTAGTACTAAAGTCATGGGGATATAATTCACCGCATGGTATGTATACTTGATAATACTGTATTGTATATTTGAAAGTTGCTAAGAAAGAAAATCTTCAAAGTTCTCATCACAAGGAAAAAGCTTTCTGTAACTATGTATGGTGGCAGATTTCACTAGACTACTGTGGTGATCATTCAGCAATACATACGAATATTGAATTATGTTGTATACCCAAAACTAACATAATGTCATGTCAGTTATACCTCAATTTAAAAAAAAGCTAGAGCACTCACTTTGACAAGACTAACATCAAACATACATGCATATGTTACTAATTGTTTTCTTTAAATCAAGAATGATTCATTAGGTGTGAAATGCCATTTCATCTTTGAAATGAAGGTTGTTTTAACTCATAACCTATAATTTGGTGAGTTTTTTAATAGATTACTTAATTGATCATAGTTAACTTCTGAAATGAATACTATTCACTTATGGAGTTCTTTGTTTAAAATATACAGTAGCAATTGAAGCATTTAATATTTAACTATATTTGTTTCAATATTGAGAAATGAGGTCTGAAACTTTTTCTATAGTGTAATCTTTAGATTTCTGCATTATATTTGCTTCATAAAAAAGATTTTGCAAGATTTCTTTTCTCTGCTCTGGCATGGTATAAATTTCATCTCTGTTATCTGTTACTTGGATCTGAAAGAATTTTCCCTATGAAGCAGACTAGTATGTGTTTGGATTATAGCTCTTTAGTAAATCTCAGTTTATTCCATGGCTGTTAGTTTTTTTTGATTTCTGTCTCTTTTGTTCCTTTTTTTTCATTTGTTTTCCTAGAATATAATCTAGTTCATCCAAATTCTCAGGTGTATTTTCATAGTTTCACAAAGTATTTTTCTATAATTCAACTTTTTATCTGCAGTTATTTTTCTGTTCTCATTTTTAATATTGTATGTTTGTGTTCGAGTAATTAAATTTACTAGGTTATATATTAAATTTTTTAAGGTGTTGAATTTATTTTCCTGTTTTTCTTTTTTCAAGTTCCTTGACCTCTGACTTTGATCTGTTTTTGCCTTTCTTCTGCCTTCCTGTCATATGCAGAGCTCTTTTTCTGGATTCTGAAGATTAATGCTTAATTTTTTTATTCATGTACTTACTGTTTAGTAATGTAAGTGTTTTATGCATTTTATGCCAAGATTTACCTTCTGAGCTCAACTTTGGCTCGTATATGTTTCCATTATTTGTATTTTCAAGAGATAATGCAATTTCAGTTTTGATATCCTGTTTAAAATATGAGAGTTTTTGTTTGCTTTGTTTTAAACTTCTAAATGGTTAATGTTTCTTTTCCTAATAAAAATTCAGTTTCTAGTTTTATTGCATTATAGTATAGACTAATAGGTTTTTGGAAACTTCATTGATTTTCCTTGTAGCTTAATATATGATTTGTTTTTTTTTTTACTTCTCTGTATTTTAAAATGAGGACACAGTCTTTACTTTTAGGTAAAGAATACATTACATATTGGCGTGTGTGCTAAGTTGCTTCAGTTGTGTCCAACTCTTTGCAGCCCTATGGACTATAGCCCACTAGACTCCTCTGTCCATGGAATTGTCCAGGCAAGAATACTGGAGTGGGTCGCCATGCCCTCCACCAGAAGATCTTCCTGACCCAGGGATTGAACCCATGACTCTTATATCTCCTGCATTTGCAGGCGAGTTCTTTAGCACCTAGTGCCTAGTGCCACTTGGGAATCCCTCATTACATATTAATTTAACCCTATTAATTATATTACTCAGTTTCCATATAGCCCCCTTTATGTCTGTCTGTTCTATCATGAGCTAGATGTTGTTAAAATTTTTGTTGATTTCTGTTTCCAGTGGTCATTGCCTTATATTTTGATGATAATACAGATGTTTTAAAGATGCATATCCATTATGTCTTTCTTATGGTTGATACTGTTTATTGTTACTGAATATACAATGTCTTGATTAATATTTTTCCCTGAATATAACCTTTTTATGATATAAATTAACATTGTAAACTCATTTTCATTGGCCAGGAGCTGTGGTTTGGGAACCAAATGGCTTGGGTTTTTGTTGTTGTTGTTAAAATAGATGGTTGGAATTGTCTTTTTTGTGTATTTTTTAAATTTAGTTTTAAATGGAGGATAACTGCTTTACAATTGAAAATAAAATTTACAAAAATACAAAAAAGAAAGAAAAGAGGGCGACAGAGGATGAGATGGTTGGATGATGTCACTGATTCAATGGACGTGAACTTGGGCAATCTCCAGGAGATGGCGATAGGAGGCCTGGCATGCTGCAGTCCATGGGGTCGTAAAGAGTTAGACATCACATGGCAACTGAACACTAACGATTGCTTTACAATATTGTGTTGGTTTCTGTCGTATGTCATGTCAACATGAATCAGCCATAGGTATACATATGTCTCCTCCCTCTTGAACCTCTCCCCCACCACATCCCACCCATCTAGGTTGTCACAGAGTACTATGACCAAATAGCTCGGTTTTGAATCTTGGCTCTAGCATTTTAGCATTGTAATTTGGGCAGATCACCACTTTGCCTGTTTCCTCATTTATTAATGGAGTATTATACCTCACAGGATTGTTGAAAGAGTTAATTTGGGTTAATTTAAAATGCTAAGTATAATGACTGGTATATTAAGTGTCAATAAGTAGTGTTGTTGTTCAGTCGCTAAGTCATATCCCAACTCTTTGCAACCCCGTGAACTGCAGGACACCAGGCTTCCCTGTCCTTCACTGTCTCCTGGGGTTCGCTCAGACTCATGTGCATTTGAGACAGTGTCCATCCAACCGTCTTATCTTCTGCTCCTCTTGCCCTCAATCCTTCCCAGCACCAGGATCTTTTCCAGTGAGACTGCTCTTGGTGTCAGGTGGCCAAAGTATTGGAGCTTCAGCTTTAGTCCTTCCCATGAGTATTTGGGGTTGATATTTTTTAGGATTGACTGGTTTGATCTCCTTGCAGTCCAGGAGACTCTCAAGAGTCTTCTCCAACACCACAATTTGAAAGCATCAATTCTTTGGTGCTCAACCACCTTTATGGTCCAACTCTCACATCCATACATGACTACTGGAAAGACCACAGCTTTGACTATATGCACTCTTGTGAGCAAAGTGATGTCTCTCCTTTTTAATATGCTGTCTAGGTTTGTCATAGCTTTTCTTCCAAGAAGCAAGAGTCTTTTAATTTAGTGGCTGCAGTCAATGTCTGTATTGATTTTGGAGCCCAAGAAAATAAAATCTGTCACTGTTTCTACTTTTTCACCATCTATTTGCCATCAAGTGATGGGGCCAGATACCAGATTTTTGTTTTTTGAATGTTGAATTTTAAGCCATTTTTCACTCTCCTCTTTCACCCTCATCAAAAGGCTCTTTAGTTCCTCTTCGCTTTCTGCTATTAGAGTGGTATCATCTGCATATCTGAGATTGTTGATATTTCTCTTAGCAATCTTGATTCCAGCTTGTGAGTCATCCAGCCCGCATTTCACATTACTTACATTTACTAGCAGAGGGCTAAAAAATAGGTGGATGTTTGGATATTGGCCGTGGCACTCGTATTTCACAACTGGAAAGGGGAACTTCCAGTAGCAATTTCTTCCTCCTTTCTTCCCACCTGGTTTTTATTTCAGTGTTATTGTCATTTGTCTTTCTGTTCTGATAAATCTTGCTTATTGCTGGAAATAATTAGCTTTGAGCCATTTATGTATATATTTTGACTCATCTTCGATATATCTCTATATTAGGGAAAAATGACATGGTAAGCCTGACAGGTTTTTTTTTTTTTTTTTTTGGCCTGATGGTTTTTAAATATCTGATGGCCAGTTGAGGTGAGAGTAGCTTTTCCTTCTCTTTGAGTCCTTCCTCTTTGAATGGTGGTCTATCCCCCTTATTCATCTTCTCTGCAAAGTTGGTATCAGAGGAAGATTTCAAAACTTCCCATTTATCTCTTGTATTCTTTGAAGGGTAAGAAATGGAATGGTGAGATTTTTAAATGAAATTCTGCATACTTCTTTCTTTTCTCCAGATTGATGTTTTTCTTTGATATTTTATTGTTTTAAATTAATTTTCAAATTTTACAGTGTGAAACATTTAAACGTGTCCAAAAAGTACATAAGATAAACTTTTAATTTATTTTTCTTCATTTCATTAAGTTTGAGTGTATGGAGTTTCATGGTCTTACCTCTATGCCAGTGTCTTTCACTAAAAATCCTTTTTATACTTACTTTTAAGAAAAAGATCTGGAGTAGGTACCTACTGTTGACCAGTATTCAATAAAGTCAACAACTCAACTAAAATATATTAATTCTTTGCTATTGAAAATACACATTTAAAACACTCTGTCCTTTTCTTCCCTTCATGAAAGGAGTTTGGGTGGAGAGGACTTTAATCAAAGGAGTAGGTGATATACCTCAAATAGTAATAGATATAAAAGAGAACTTTCAGTTTTACCACTCTGATCAGAAGCTCATTTCCTGACCCAAAGTCATACTTTGTACAGCTCTTTGGGTTTCCTGTGCCCTTGTTGAAGAGCTTGCTGTTGAAGTTTGTTTAAGAAGCAGTAGTTGTTGGGACAGTTTTGGACAGGGGAAGCTTTTCTTGAAATAGAAGCAAGTCTAAAGATCTTGGCCTCTTAGATTGCATTCCAGGGACCTAAATTGTTACTTTTATGAAGCTGGTCCCCAACTGGCACTTGAGTAAGTTTATAAAGATTCTGTCTTGTTCAGGATCTCCATTACTTTTTCTCTCAGCCATTAGGTAATTAAAAGAGCTTTTTTCTAATCCTAGAGTTGAATTGTCCATATGATAGGAGTCATGTTCCTAGTTGAGGAAGTAATATTTTTGGTTGCCAAAGGAATATACTGAGATGTACTGATGAAAAATTTAAATACATAGCTAAAATACAATATTTACTATTTTACTCATCAATTTCAAATACTACCACTAAAATTAACAGAAACTCAAAGTTCTCCTTATTAATTTTTAATAGTTAATGTATCCATTGAAATCAAAAGTAGAAGGTAAATAGCAGAGAGCCTTCCCCGGACTCCTGTTGCCCATGTACCAGGTTCTTCCCATTACCAGAAATGTTAACAGTTAACAGAATCAACCTATTTCCCGTTATCCCTTCCCTTACCTCCACCCCTAAACTAGCTCTAGGTAAAGTTGTGAAATAGGTCATATTTATTTGAAACAACCTTCTTAGACTGTCTTCTTGTCCTTTGTTGTCTGGTACATTGTTTCTCAACTTTTTATATCCTAAAATCCATCAATTTTCTATCAAAAATCCTATGATATTAGAAAGACATTTATTAGAGACATTAAGAGTTAAGAATTTAAGAACTGGGTCATAGTTAAGGGTGTAGTATGGGGAAGCAGTATGCCTTTCAAGTTGTTAATAACTTGGTATAAATTTTTGAATAAATGATTGGCATAAAATACATCATATTGTAGGAAACATTAGTGTAAACCAAGTGAAAATAAGTTTTTATGCTGTTGAAATTCTTAAAGCTTTTGGGGGTAACACTAGTACCCAATGGTGAAGCACAGTAAGTAGGACATAGTAGATGTTGATAAATGTTACCTGCCTTTGTACTGGAATCTATAGTATTTTATTCTTTCAATATAATAATCCTGAATTGAGTGGACAGTATTACTAGTGTCAATAATTGATTATGCAGTTATGAACATTAAGCCTGTATTGGTCAGAAATGGCATAGAAATGATACAGCTAACTGCAGGGCACGCTCAGACTCAGAAACTCAGTAAGCAGTTCCTGGTAGGTCAGGATTCATTCAGTCAGAAGAAGCTATTGTTTCCCACTGTGCAGTCTTACAAGTGACAAATGGTATTTCAGATTTATAGGTCCAAGTATGGGAGAGTAGACTTTTATTGCTACAGAAACTCCTACTTCCTTTCTCATTACTAATGTATTCCATTGATGATATTCATGTCATCATCAGTTGAGCACTATTAGTTTTTATGACTTTAGAATGGTATGGAAGTATTTTTGGCAGGTATCTAGTCAGTATTAGTATTTCTGATATATCTTGTCAGTCACCTATGTTGCTGATTTTCTGTCAAGTATAAGAGATTAAAAAACATTAAAAGCTACTAAAAAGCAATAAAAGTTATTTATCTCGTGGATAATACTGAGGCACTTATAATCAAGTACATTTGCCAAATATATTTTTTTAAAGTGTTTGGAAATACTACTTTTAAAAAAGTAAAATTGATCTTGTTATTTACAAGTGGAATCAGTTTTTTGAAACTCAGCAACCAAAGCAAATTGCAACTGAAAAAACTGCAACATCAAAGAATGAATGTTTTAATAATGCTCTCTAAAAACTGAAAATTAGTTTGGCTTTAAATTTATCCACAATAATAGTAATAAAACTTGTCAGAATGATTATTATTAAGTATAAATACCAAATAATAAGTTAAAATATTCTTTATAATTTTAATTCCTCATATGACTGTCTCCTTTTGGTTAAAGCAGAAACCGGTTGTTTGTCAAGAGTCTATTTCTGTTTCTGTAAGAAGTCAGAGATTAATATTTCTGATATATAGTTTAGTTTATGTTACATGTTACATGTTAAATATTCTTGCAATCATTTGAGAAATGTTCTTACAATGATTTGAGAAACCTGACCGGATAGAACACTAATGTACTCCTCCTACGTTTTTCTATGACATTACTAGTGCCTCAGTGTGATTTTGGAGAAGGAAATGGCAACCCACTCCAGTGTTCTTCCCTGGAGAATCCCAGGGACGGAGGAGCCTGGTGGGTCTATGGGGTCGCACAGAGTCGGACACAACTGAAGCGACTTAGCAGCAGTAGCAGCAGTGTGATTTGAAACTTGGCAAGAAGAGTATGATAGAAAATACTAATTATTTTTGAGAAAATACAAACAATGCTTGGGACTTTCAGGTTTAGCAATACAGGGCTTTTTTTAAATTGAAAAATGAGATTGATTTATAATTTCCTCTTTTACATAATTATTTTTAATAACTGTTTTGTGGAAATATAATTTATATACCATACAGTTCATCTGTTTAGAGTGTACAATTCATGGTTCTGAATATATTCAGAGTTGTGCAAACATTGCCATAATCAATTTTAGAACATTTCCATCCAGTGGAAAAAACCACTGTGCCCATTAGCAGTCATTCACTCTTTCGCCCCAGTCTTCTTTCCCTCAGCCACACGTAGCACCTAGTCGTCCCCCTTCTCCCTCTCTGTATATGCATATTCTGAACATTTCATATCAGTGCATGCATGCTCTGGTGCTTCAGTCAATAGCCTCATACAATTTGTAGCCTTTGGTTTCTGGCGTTTCTCATTTAATATAGTATTTTTAAGTTTCATCCATGCAGTAGCACAGTATCAGTACTTCATTCCTTTGTATTCCAAATAATATTCATGGAATGGACATGCTACACTTTATTTGTACATTCTTGAGTTGGTGAACTGCTTTGAACATTTGCATACAAGATTTTGTGTTTGCATATGTTGTCATTTCTCTAGGAATTGCTGGAGCATATGGAAGCTCTATGTTTAACTTTTTCAGGAAAACATTTTTATAGATATTTTTTCCTCCATATAATTAAAGTATACCATGAAAGACATATCCAAACAGAATTATAATTTCCTGTCAATATTCTCATCAATAACTTTCCACTAATATTTCTGGGTGTTGGACATTTCAGTTATCTTCA
Organism: Giraffa tippelskirchi; assembly: GCF_054371585.1. Taxonomy (NCBI): domain Eukaryota; kingdom Metazoa; phylum Chordata; class Mammalia; order Artiodactyla; family Giraffidae; genus Giraffa; species Giraffa tippelskirchi. The sequence goes on from NC_137284.1 coordinate 63,587,757, forward strand.
GTTTTCAGTTACTCTAAACACTTAAATATTTTGGCTTTTCTAAAGTCTCCAACTCCATTCCCACAGCCAGTGATAAACTACATACTGACACGTGCAGTTGTGAGAGAACCCCAACCTGTTAGTCAAAGTCAAAGGGACCCCTGTGTCGTGAAAAATATTTTATGGTGATGTGTATTAACATCTTTACTTAACATGTAATGTGTCTTCCAAGATAGATTTGAGGTTTGCATCTAAAGTTAGAATTTCTGTAAATTCTGTGTTTGACTTTCTCAGAGTATACATCCACACCTACAAATTCTGTAACACAGTTCCTATTTTTTTTAAGTCCTACTTCTAATTTTGAAACAGTAGTCATTGCAGAAGATTTGGAAAATACCCAAAATCTCAAAATAAGCTACTTATAATTCTAATATCCAGATAGCTGTTTCTAACATTTTGATGTATACCCTCTTATATTTTGATTATTTACATTTAGAAAATTAAAAAAATTTAAATTACAGACCATTTAAACAATAGAGTTCAAAAAAAATAAAGAGTTCAGGTGATATTGCAGGTAGTGTTTTATAACCTATTTAATAAATCATAACATTTCTTATATCATTATTATTTTAAGTCTCTTTTTTAAACCTTGATTTTTCTCAGCTGAAAAAAAGAATTTATAATTATCTAGAATTCTTACATATTTATATTTTGAAATATCTCTTTAAAGTCTTTTTCTCTTTGTGTGTATTTGGTTACTAAAGTGGGATTACAGACTGTGTAGTGTGTTTTCTTGTATATGAGACCGTTCCACAATTTTTCTTTTCTCTGTTGATAGACATTTATTTCCACTGCTTCACTTGGCGTGCATCTCAGATTAGCTCTTAGAAGTACATTTACTATGAATATTCTTAAGATTTGGGGCACATTTATGATTGCTTTTATTCAAATTAACATTTCTTACAGATCAGCCAAATACTTTTATCATGTATAACATAGATGTAATAGTTGATTTCTGTGGTATTTCCTGTTTTTAAAAATTGCAATCCAGAGATGTACCACCAACACCTCCATCACCTTAAGATCTGGAAACAGAAATATAGCTTCTTAACTCTTCTGAATAAGTTCCCTGGCTGCTAATCTAGAAAATCACAAACCATTACTACACAGGCTTTTATTCAGTTGTGTGTGGAACACTTTTAAGGCCTAAATAGACATGGATTTTATACATTTTTGTAATCTCACAGAATGAGCACATAACTTAGTATGTAGCTGGAGCATGATGAAAAAATTTGAGTGTGTAACTGCTCTCACTGAATTCTTAAAGCTCTTGTTTTTAGCTAGACTCGTCCTTTTGTACACTTCTTAACTAGTGAAGAGGCTATTTATATTTATATTTGGCTATAAAACTACATAAACGTATATACAGTTACCAGGAAAGCAAAGCATAATATTATAGTCACAGTCTTTTTGTGCTCTATTTTTTAATGCTTCATCAGGATAGTCTTTTCAAAATCTTTTCAAATTTTTTAAAAAGTTAAAAAAACTTATTAGTCAAAAGAAGACCAAATCTCTCAAAGACATATTTATGAATAATGAGAGGTTTATCATTTTCTATTTTAAAAACTTTTCTGTAGCTTAAAATCAGATTATAATCTTAATTATTAATTTAATTATCATTGATTTTTCAAGTAATTCCATTTCTTTTCTTGGCAGGTTTATTAGTACCATAATGTTAAGTATCATCTATTTAAGTAAAGTAAAAATAATTAGCAGTCAGTAATCATGTTTCTGTAATACACTATAAACTATAGTAAATTTTTAAGACTAAATTTAAACCACACAAAAAAATACAGATTTTAAAGTTTTACATAGGACTTAAAATAAGTTTTAAGTAAGATTGAGAGAATTTTCTGAAGTGATTAGCTTTTTCTTTTTGGTGAGATTTTTGGAATTGACTCTAGGCTCTTGCATATTGAAAAAGAATATTTTGCTAGGAGTTAGTTTGACCCATTTTGAAGTTGATAAAGCAGGAAAGCATATTCACCCTTGATAGTCTGCGAATACAGATATGAATAGCAAAAGTACCCATTGCTAATATCTAATAAAAGACCCTTATCCAAAATATACAAACACCTCTTAAAACTCAACAAGAAGAAAACAAACTAGCTGATTAAAAAATGGGCCAAAGACCTTAACAGACAGCTCACTAAGGAAGATGTACACACTGCGAACAAGCATGTGAAAAGGTGTTCCCACATTATAGGTCACTAGGGAAATGCCAGTTAAAATGTCCCACTCTACACATCTATTAGAATGGTCAAAATCCAGTACACTGACAACACCAGATGCTGAGCAGAATGCAGAGCAACAGGAACTGTCGTATGTTGCTGGTGGAAATAGGAAGTGGTACATCCACTTTGGAAGACGGTTTGGCAGTATCTTACAAAACTAAGTACACTCTTACCTTACAGACCAGCATTCATGTTCCTTGGTATTTACCCAAAGAAGTTGAAAACTTACAAAAACCTGCATACAGATATTTACAGCAGCTTTATTCATAATTGCCAAACTTGGAAGCAACCAAAATATCCTTCACTAGGTCAATGAATGAATGAACTAGATCCCACATGCCACAACTAAGAGTTCACATGCCGCAATTAAATATCCCACATGCCGCAACAAAGATTGAAGATCCTGTGTGTTGTAACTAAGACCTGACACAGCCAAATAAATATTTTTTTTAAAAAGAAAAAACATAGTGGAACCTTTAATGTATATTACTAAGTGAAAGAAGCAACTCTGAAAAGGCAACCTACTATATGATTATAACTACCTGACATTCTGGAAAAGGCAAAAAAGTGGAAAGAGTAAAAAGATCAATGGTTGTCAGGGGTTTGGAGATGGGGAGGAATTAATAGAGCACAGAGGATTTTTAGGGCAGTGAAAATAACTGTGTGTATGGAGAAGGCAATGGCAACCCACTCCAGTACTCTTGCCTGGAAAATCCCACGGATGGAGGAGTCTGGTAGGCTACAGTCCCTGGGGTCACAAAGAGTCGGACACGACTGAGCGACTTCACTTTTCACTTTCATGCATTGGAGAAGGAAATGGCAACCCACTCCAGTATTCTTGCTTGGAGAATCCCAGGGACAGAGGAGCCTGGTGGGCTGCCGTCTACGGGGTCGCACAGAGTCAGACACCACTGATGCAACTTAGCAGCAGCAGCAGCAGTATGGTACTATAATGATGGATATGTGTCATTATACATTTTTCCAAACCCATAGAATGCACATCACCAAGAGTGAACTCTAAATGTAAACTATGGATTCTGGGTAATAATGATGTATCAGTGTGGATTCATCAGTTCTAACAAATGTTCCACTCTGTAGGGATGGCTGTGCATTTATGGAGATGAAGGGTATATAGAAAATCTCTGTAATGTCTCTCAGTCTGTCTATTGGCCTAAAACTGGTCTTTAACAATAGTCTTAAATACAAATGTGTAGCCCTGTGCAGTAGGATTATTTTTTGTTTATTTCACTTGGAGAAGCAGCATTCATCACAGGGGAAACCAAGCCAGCTGCTGCTGCTGCTGCTAAGTCGCTTCAGTCGTGTCCGACTCTGTGCGACCCCATAGACGGCAGCCCACCAGGCTCCGCCGTCCCTGGGATTCTCCAGGCAAGAATACTGAAGTGAGTAGGCCAGCTAAGAGGGTCCTTAAAGCTTCATGGGCTGGACTTTGTGTGATTCTGAAAGGTAAAATTTTAAAGTGGCCTCTTCCACCTATAGGTATCCTTTTGATGTAGAGGGGATTTTTTTTTTTTTTTTTTTGGCCAACCACCTTTTTGTCAACAGTCTTGCTCAAGTGTATGAAAGGTTCATTTTCTCTTCCCTAGTAGTTTAAGTGGAGGCAGCTAGAAAGGAAGAATCCTCTTAAGTATACAGGCTGAAAAGCAGGCTGTTAAATATAATACCACTCATTGAGGATTATATTTCTTTTATTTCTTTCCAGGTTGCCTGGAAATGTTAGTTAAGTGTAAAATAAGTGTTCTAGGATCATATAAGTAAGAGAGAGTAAGTGAAAGTGAAAGTTACTCAGTCGTGTCTGACTCTTTGTGACCCCATGGATATACAAGGGTCCATGGAATTCTCTAGGCCAGAATACTGGAGTGGGTAGCCATTCCCTTCTCCAAGGGATCTTCCCAACCTAGGGATTGAACCCAGGTCTCCCACATTGTAGGTGGAATCTTTACCAGCTGAGCCACCAGGGAAGCTCAACTGGAGTGGGTAGCCTATCCCTTCTCCAGTGGATCTTCCCAACCCAGGATCAAACTGGGGTCTCCTGCATTGCAGGCGGGTTCTTTTACAGCTGAGCTACAAGTGAAGCCCAAGAACACTGGAGTGGGTAGCCTCTCCCTTCTCCAGGGGGATCTTTCAAACCTAGGAATTGAACTGGGGTCTCCTGCATTGCAGGCGGATTCTTGACCAGCTGAGCTACAAGGGAAGCCTGTAAGAGAGAGTAAAGCAGGTTTTAAAAAAAGTTATTTGTGTATGTGTGTTTGTATATTTGAGTTTTGAAATGCTAATTGCATTGTTACACTGAATAGAGAGATACAGTATATAATATTTCCCAAATTTGTTTCACCACCGGATTCTTCTGTCATACATTTTTTACTAAAATCCAGGACATAAGTAGGACAGTTCATAAAATTCTACTCTAGATTAATGGACAGAATAACAGGCCAGTTGGAAAGGAATCTCTTGCTGGCATGAAAGCAAATAACTTTTGCTACTTTGTGTTGTTGTTTTCCTAATTCAAATGGTAAAATACTTCTCATGTACTCAGATTTAACGAATTGGATACAAATTAACTCATCCTCTGTGACTTAAGAAGCATAATTTTAAATAGATTTGAAGACCAAGTAGCCATCTTTGGTTCTGGTTTGATTTGAATAACTTGTTAAAAATCAATGATTTTTAAAACACTGCTCTCAACAGAACTTTCTGCAGTGGTGGAAATGTGCTGTATCTGTGCTGTTCTGTATGGCAATCAGTAGCCACATGTGGTTATTAAGCATGTAAAATGTGCTAGTGAGGCCAAGGAACTGAATTTTTTGTTTTGTTAATTTAAATTATTACATGTGGCTAGTAGCTTCTGTTTTGGACAGTGCGGTCTTTAGAATATATTTGTATATATGTGCAATTAAAATGAAATAATTCTTTTTTGGAAAAGTTGAAACTGATGAATATACTTAAATAATTTATATTCATGTCATTTTATAGCCACATGATTGAAAGAATTCTCCCAATGGTTTTGTACTTAACAAAAAGAAAAAACTACGTAATTTACTAGATAGATTTCAGGATCATAAATATTCTTTTGCAGTTAGCTTTTATGTATTTCTTTTGTATAACCAGTACTACATTTCAGATGATCAAAAGGGGTTCACATTCAGTTTTAAGAAAAGAATGACAATAGGAAGAAAGAAGATACCCTCAGTTGAGAGACCTCAGGTTTAGTTTCATTTGCCATTGGAGTGCTTGCCAGAATTGAGGCATTTGCAGAATTTTTGTGGTTATTGACTTATCTCTAAGTTGGAGATACAGTTTATATAAATATCCTTTGAAAAAAGTAGAGCTTACAAAATTAAAATAGTGTTATAAATGTTATTGTTAAATGATTATGGAACATGTCATAAATTTGACTCATTTTCTGCAAATATACTTTTTAGTTTTAAACATTGATCCTTAATCATTGCTTTTGGGTGAGAGTAATGCCTATGCTTGGTACAAAGGCAAAAGTATTAAGTCATATAGATTGTCAAAAGTTTGACTAAAACTATCATAATTGAATAATTTAGAATAAATTTTTAAAGATATAACTACTTGGGGATTAATTTCAGAGTAGTTTTTCTTATCTAACACTGAGATTAGGAAATTATAATAACTAAATAGTTAATCTGCAAGCAGCTTATTTAATATATTAATAATACCTCTTTGCACATGCCAGCTGAATAAAATATTTTACTCAATAATATGACTAAATAGTTTCACTTTAGTATTTGAACTCTTAAAGCAGTTTATATATATTTTTATTCAACTAGCATTCAGTTGTTACTGGTTTTATTTTGGAGTATCATTACTTTTAAGAGTTGGTAATTATTTAAAAAGTTGTCCACAAGCATTTTGAATTATATAGAACTGATGGCTTCCTCATAAGAAGTTGTGCATTATGTAGAGTCACAGATGTAGCTTCAATATAAATGATGAATTTTAGGTATATAATAAAAAATAATTTTAAAGCCATATATATTTACGTGTGATGATCACTGCCCTTTGTCTATCTTAAAACAGTGGTTTTAATGTTCCCTAAGTTGCATTACACTAAAAATCTTCTCATATATTAAAGATGATAGTTTTACTATTTTTTCATTTTTAATACAACCAATAAATGATCTTACTGTTTGACAGTGTTTCATGGTGTGTTTGAATGAAGTGTGTATTACGGATTAAATCACTCAAAATGTTTTAGGTAAAAGCAATTCTGTTTGCTGACATGTAGCTCAGTTTCTTTTTGTTTTTGTTTTTTAAGATGCACTGCTTTAAATTATAGTCAGTTTACAAAGGATTAATATAGGATTAATTATAGTCAGTTTCCAAAGTATACAAGCAGCTCATACAACTCAATACCAGAAAAACAAACAACCCAATCAAAAAGTGGGAAAAAGACGTAAACAGACATTTTTCCAAAGAAAACATATAGATGGCTAACAAACACATGAAAAGATGCTCAACATCACTCATTATTAGACCGATGAGATATCACCTCACACCAGTCAGAATGGCCATCATCAAAAAGTCTACAAACAATAAATGCTGGAGAGGGTGTGGAGAAAAGGGAACCCTCCTGCACTGCCGGTGGGAATGTAAATTGACACAGCCACTATGGAAGACTTAAAAAACTAGGAGATTCCTTAAAAAACTAGGAATAAAACCACCATATGCCACTCCTAGGCATATACCCTGAGGAAACCAAAATTGAAAAAGACACATATACCCCAGTGTTCATTGCAGCACTATTTAAAATAGCTGGAACATGGAAGCAATCTAGGTGTCCATCAACAGATGAATAGATAAAGAATCTGTGGTACATATATACATGGAATATAACAGCCATAAAAAGGAGCACATTTCAGTCAGTTCTAATGAGGTGGATGAACCTAGAGCCTATTATACAGAGTGAAGTCAGTCAGAAAGAGAAAGATAAATATCATATACTAATGCATATATATGTAATCTATAAAGATGGTACCAATGAATTTATTTACAGGGCAGCAGTGGAGAAGCAGACATAGAGAACAGATTTATGGACACAGGGGTTGGGGAGAAGGGAAAAGGTGAAATGTATGGAAAGAGTAACATGGAAACTTACATTTCCATATGTAAAATAGATTGCCAATGGGAATTTGCTTTATGACTCAGGGAACTGAAAGAGGGGCTGTGTAACAACCACCTAGAGGGGTGGGATGGGGAGGAGGGTGGTAGGGGACATATGTATACCTATGGCTGATTCACATTGATATGTGGCAGAAAATAACAAAATTCTGTAAAGCAATTATTCTTCAATTAAAAAAAAATAGCAAAAACAACAAAAATTATCGTCAATTTAGCCGCATCTTTTCCTATTTTTATAATAATGTATTTTTATATAAACATGCTTGATGTTTTTCAAAAAATGGTACTACCTATCAATAGATATTTGACATAGAGGTAGTCTGTAAGCCCACTGCTTCTAAGCACATTCTGTTAATTTTACTTCTATTTTATGTAATAAAAATACCATTTCATAATTAGTTTGCCTTTTCTCTTTAAAAAAAAAACAACAATATGCATATTTCACAGTTCTCTTTGAATCTGATAACTTTAAGTTATTAATGTTGATGTAAAAAACCAAATGTTTTAAGTAACATTACTCAGAGACATCTTAGACTGACTGTATCTAAGTTAAAATAATAAACATTGCACAGGGTCATGAAAGTCCTAGCTCTTAAGGTATTTTAGTATTTAGTATAACCCCGTAATTGGTATGTGCTAGTATGTTTGAATTGCTGTGAAATTAAGGAGTAGAGACAAAATTCCTCATTTTTTATTTGTTTCTTTTTTGAAAGACACCTAGTTGTTGGGCAGAAGAAAGTGCAGAAAAGAGATCACATCAGCGTTCTGCATCATGGGGGAGTGCTGATCAACTGAAAGAGGTAAGTTACTTGTGTTTCCAGTCTATAGCATGCTCTGGTCCTAGCAAATTATCTTAACTATTTCCTGAATATAATGATGCTTCCTGTATTTGTGATAAACTTACCTCTTTCAGAGTTTTAAGGGTTGCTTTCTACTTTTTGGTGAATAATTCTGAGTTTACATGATTTGTGCCCTTCATATTTTTATGAATATTTCTTATGTACTCACTGAGCTTTTTTTTCCTTTCCAGAATGAAGTCTGATTTTATGTAACTTTATCTTGTTCATTTTCATTATTTTTTTTTCCCACTTCAACTTTCTTGTTTTTGAATTGCAGCAACTAGAACTATAGATCACAGTTTTTACAAAGGTAGGATAAAGTTAGAGAAACTTAAAGTTGAAAGATCATCTAGTCCATCTCCTATATAAATACTTATATACTTATAGTTGATTCACATTGTTGTACTCCAGAAACCAACAACACAACATTGTAAAGCAATTATCCTACAATCAAAAATAAAACAGAACAAAGCATTCCTTAGAAAATGTTCATCTTGTCTATTATAGTCATTTTTAGTGAGAAAAGCTTATCATTTTGCAAGGAAACCAAACCAGTTGTTTCAGCTTAAGTTGTTAACTAGTTTATTTTGTATATTGAACTTAAAATTATACCCCTAAGTTTTGACTCTGCCCTCTGTATCAATATTGAAAAAGTCTAATTTAAATATTTGAAAGGCTTGCAGTATGTCATTTTCCTCCAGGATAAACATTGACATTTCTCTCAAGTATATTTCATATGATAGTTTCCATACCTCTTAGTATCATTTTCATATACTGTGCTGCTGCTGCTAAGTCGCTTCAGTCGTGTCCGACTCTGTGCGACCCCATAGACGGCAACCCACCAGGCTCCTCTGTCCCTGGGATTCTCCAGGCAAGAACACTGGAGTGGGTTGCCATTTCCTTCTCTTCATATGCTATAGGTATCAGTATTTCTCATGTACTGTGGTATCTGGACTGAATAGATATAGTAGTCTATTAGCATAGTCTGGTGCCTATGATTGTGTTATATTTTTAGTTGCTTCATTACATTATTGATGTAGAGAAATCCTCAGCTCCTATCCATGCCACATTCAAACACACATGCACAAAATCAATTTTTCCCAACAGCAACAAAAAAGGAAGCTGACTCCAATATATCTAGTTTAAGATAGGCATTGAATACATATATATATATGCATAGACTATTGAGTGATAGTGAATAAAAAGTAAATTTGCTCTTTTATCTCACAGGTAAATATAATCTTAAAGTTATAGCCAGGATTTGGTATAGTTGAACTTTGGACTACAGCAGTACATGATATACCCTATAAAAAAGGAATGGCTGACATGACGGAGTGAGAGATTTAATTACCCTCCTCACAAAACAATCATAAAGCTGGACAAAATAATCAAAGCAAATTCAGCACTCTGGAAATCAATCAAATTGAGAAACCTTATTCATGGGAAGTATTGAACTCCTCATGGTAAGAATAACACAAGTTTGTGGTGTTCTTACTTGGTGCTGCGCTTCTTTCCCTATTCCTCGTCTCCAACTTTGCTGGTGTGGTATTTCAGCCAGGATGGGACAGGCCTTGAACACCAGAAGCTTTGCTGCCCCTGCTGGAGAGAGAATCTTCGTAAGGGAGTGTTACAGAGTAAAATAACGTTCTTAGTTGCAAAGAAGTAGGGAGGACCTATGGCTCCATTAGTCTGAGATTGTGGTGTAATTTGTGGCAAGCCCAGACTCATGGAGTAGCAGGATGTTATAGAGAGTTCTAGGAAGTAAGACAGTCTTGGAGGCTTGATAAGTTCACCCCATATCCCAGGTTGACTGGAGGCTGTAGAATAGTGTAGCAGAATATCAAATGGGCCCAAGTCACCCACTTATCACTGGTTAGTGCAGCCTAAGAATAAGCGGAAATGAGATCAAACAGGCCCAGTGGTAATAAAATCTGAGGCCAACTTGTAAAACGCCCAAGTTTTGAATGCACTCCTCATTCCACACACAAAACCTCATTCAGATATACACACATCCTGAGAGTGGAAGCTTTACTGGATTGAGATGTTTGAGTAAAATCTCTGAATAGTGTTTTGCTAAACAGTAAGGTGACACTGGAGACCGTGTTAAAAAGGTATGAAAAAGCCAGTCTTAGAAAGAAAAATGAAGGAGCAGGGGAAATGGAAGAGAGATATCAGTGGCCACATATTGTGGAGAAAACAGACTTTTAGTCTATCAGCTGCTCTCAGACAAATTCAGAATCTCGTTGCTCCAATATGTTATCTAAAATATCCAACATTCAACAAAAAATTTAGATATGCAAAGAAACAAAAAAGGATGACCCATACTTGAGGAACTATGCCTGAAGAACTATGGACGGAGGTTTGTAACATTATACAGGAGGTGGTGATAAAGCGATCCCTAAGAAGAAGAAATGCAAAAAGGCAAAATGTTTGTCTTAGGAGGCCTTACAGATAGCTGAGAAAAAAAGAGAAGCGAAAGGCAAAGGAGAAAAGGAAAGATATATCCATCTGGATGCAGAGTTCCAAAGACTAGCAAGGAGAGATAAGGAAGCCTTCCTGGGTGATCAATAAAGGAAAACAATAGAATGGGATAGACTAGAGATCCCTCCAAGAAAATTAGAGATACCAAGAGAACATTTCATGCAAAGATGGGCACAATGAAGGACAGAAATGGTATGGACCTAACAGAAGCAGAAGATATTAAGAAGAGGTGGCGAGAATATGCAGAAGAACTATACAAAAGAGATCTTAAACCCAGATAACCATGATGGTATGATCACTCACCTAGAGCCAGACATCCTGGAATGTGAAGTCAAGTGGGCCATAGGAAGCATTAAGGAAGCATCACTATGAACAAAGCTAATGGACGTGATGGAATACCAGCTGAGCTATTGCGAATCCTAAAAGATGATGCTGAGAAAGTGCTGTATTCAATATGCCAGCAAATTTGGAAAACTCAGCAGTGGCCACAGAACTGGAAAAGATCAGTTTTCATTCCAATCCCAGAGAAAAGTAATGCCAAAGAATGTTCAAACTACCACACAATTGCACTCATCTCACATGCTAGCAAAGTAATGCTCAAAATTCTCCACTCTAGGCTTCAACAGTACATGAACTGAGAACTTACAGGTGTTCAAACTGGATTCAGAAAAGGCAGAGAAACCAGAGATCAAATTGCCAACATCCGTTGGATCATCGAAAAAGCAAGAGAATTCCAGAAAAACATCTACTTCTGCTTCTTTGACTATGCTAAGGCCTTTGACTATGTGGATCACAACAAACTGTGGAAAATTCTTCAAGAGATGGGAATACCAGACCACCTGACCTGCCTCCTGAGAAATCTGTATGCAGGCCAAGAAGCAACAGTTAGAACCTGACATGGAACAACAGACTGGTTCCAAATAGGAAAAGGTGTACATCAAGGCTGTATATTGTCACCTTGCTGTTTAACTTATATGCAGAGTATATCATGCAAAATGCCAGACTAAATGAAACACAAGCTGGAATCAAGACTGCAGGGAAAAATATCAGTAACCTCAGATATGCAGATGACACCACCCTTATGGGAGAAAGCAAAAAGGAACTAAGGAGCCTCTTGATGAAAGTGCAAGAGGAGAGTGGAAAAAGCTGGCTTAAAACTCAACGTTCAGAAAATGATGATCATGGCATCCGGTCCCATCACTTCATGGCAAGTAGATGGGGAAACAATGTAAAGAGTGACAGACTTTATTTTCTTGAGCTCCAAAATCACTGCTCCTTGGAAGAAAAGCTATGACAAACCTAGAATCATATTAAAAAACAGAGACATTACTTCGCCGTCAAAGATCCATATAGTCAAAGCTATAGTTTTTCCAGGAGTCATGTATGGATGTGAGAATTGGACTATAGAGAAAGCTGAGCACCACAGAATTGATGCTTTGAACTGTGGTGTTGGCGAAGACTCTTGAGAGTCCCTTGGACTGCAAGGAGATCAAACCAGTCAATCCTAAAGGAAATCAATCGTGAGTACTCATTGGAAGGACAGATACTGAAGCTGAAGCTCCAATACTTTGGCCACCTGATGTGAAGAACTGACTATTGGAAAAGACCCTGATGCTGGGAAAGATTGAAGGCAGGAGGAAAAGGGGATGATGGAGGGTGACATGGTTGGATGGCATCACCGACTCAATGGACATGAGTTTGCACAAGCTCTGTGAGTTGGTCATAGACAGGGAAGCCTGGCATGCTGCAGTCCATGGAGTTGCAAAGAGTCAGACATGACTAAGTGACTGAACTGAACTGATACTTGAGGGAGAAAAAACAGTCAGTAGAAACTGTATCTAAGTGTCTCCATATGTTGGATTTAGCAGACTAAAACATCAAAGCAGCTATTATAAGTATGTTCAAAGAACTAAAGAAAACCATGTTTAAAGCATTAAAGGAAAGTAGGACATCTGTGACTCAATGAATAAAGAATATCCACAAAGATGCAATTATTAGAAAAAATATACAAAACTCTATAGAGTTAAAATGTATAGTATCTAAAATTTAAAATTCACTAGATGAACTTGGTAGAAAATTTGAGATGGCAGAAGAAATAGTGACTTTCAGTACAGGTCAGTAGCATACTCTCAAAGAGCAGAGAGAAAAAGATGGAAGAAAAATCAGAAGAGCTTCAAAGGCCTGTGGGGAAACATTAAGTTCATATGTACACACAAAATGGAGACTGAGGAGAGGAGAAGGGATAGGAAATAAACTTGAAAAAATAATGGCAGAAAACTTTCCAGATTTGACGAAAAACAATCTATGAATTCAAGAAGCTCAACAAACCCCAAATACAAAAACAAAAGAAACTACACATAGACACATCATAGTTAAACTGCTGAAAGCCAAAGGAAAAGAGAAAATCTTGAAACTGAAAGAAAAAAATGACTCATTACAGTAGAGGACCAATAACACCATAATGGCTGATTTTTTTTTATCAGAACACTAAAAACCATAAAGCAGGACATATTCAAAGTGCTAAAAGAAAAAATATCAACCAAGTATTCTATATTCAGAAAACCTTTAAAATAAAGGTGAAATAAAGTATTCCGAGATAAAGATTGACAGAATTCTCTGCTACTAGGCTGTCTTACAAGAAATACTGAAGGTACTGACTCCAGTTTAATTCAAATTGATAGGAAAAATTGAAGAGTGTTGGGTATGACAAATATGTGAGTAAATATAAAACAATCTGTAGATACATTTTTCTCATTTTACTACCTATTTAAAACAAAAGATTATATGAAACAGTAATTATAATACTGTTATGCTGGGTGTATAACATATACATGAAATATAACAGTAATAACACAAAAGAGGACAAAGGAAAAGACATATTTTGGAATATAGTTTCCCATTTACTGGAATTAAATATTATTTTGAAGTAGACTATAATAAATTAAAATTCGTGTTATAATCCCTAGAGCAGTTCCTGACAAAATAACTCTATATAAAAGAATAGAAAATATCAAAAGTAGAATAAAATGATACAATAAAAAAAATCACAAAAGAAAGCACCTAAAGGAGGAAGAGAGGAATAAAAAAGATGTGACACAAGTAGAAAAATAGCAAAATGATAGGAATAAATCCAATTATTTAATTACATTAAATGAATGGAGTGAACATTCTGTTCAAAAGGCAGAGATTGTCAAATTGGATAAAAAAGCAACACTCACCTATATCTATCTTGTCTATAAGAAACACACCTTATGTTCAAAAACATGAATAAGGTAGGTTGAAGATAAAAAGATGGGGAAAGCTACACAGTGAAAAGAGTAATGATGTTTTCTTATCAGATGAAACAGACTTTAGACAAAAAATATTACTGAAGACAGAGACATTTCATAATTGTTTATACATCTAACAACAGTCTCAAAATGCATGAAGCACAACTGTGGAAGAAGAAATCGTTTCGCTTAACAATACTTGATAGAACTGGGTAGAAAACCAGCAAGGAGATAGAAGAGTTTAAACAATATCATCAGTCAACTTGACCTAAGATACATAGAAAACTACCCGTTGAGATACATAGAAAACTGCCCGTTGATTGTAGGATACACATTCTTTTCAAATTGAAACATTTTCTGGGTTAGACCATAAACTGGGCCATAAAACAAGACTCAATAGGTTATGAAAGATTGAAATCATATAACAGAAAATAATCTTGTAACAAACCCAAATATTTGTCATTTAAAGAATGTTTACCTAATACCACAAAGGAAATTTTAAATATTTAAATAAATGAAAGCAAAAAGACAGCTTAGAATTTATGTTTACAGACAAAGCAGTACTTCAAGGAAAACTTATATGTAAGTGCACATATAAGAAAAAGAAAATTCTCAAATCAGTACCTAAGCTTCCATCTTAAGAAACTCAACAAAGAAGAGAAAATCATACCAAAAGCAAGCAAAGGAAATTATAAAGAATATAGCAAAAACAAATGAAACAGAAAAATACTAGAGAAAAGTCAATGAAATTAAAAGTTGGTTTTTTGGAAAGACGAACAAAGTTAACAAACCATTAGTTAGATTGACTAAGAAAGAAAAGACACAAATTACCAAAATGAATAGTAAAAGGGGTGTCATTACTACCAACCTTACAGAACTTAAAAGTTAATATTATCATCAAATTTATGTCATCAATTTATTAATAGAACATAAGATGAAATGAATAAAATTCTAGAAAGACAAGAATTACTAGAAAGAAACAAATTACCAAAACCAATTTAAGAATAGAAAAATATGAGTAGGAATTGTAGCAAGTAAAGAAATTAAGTAAGGAATTAAAAATCTTCTGCAAAGAAAATCCCAGAGTTTGATATGGTGAATTCTATCAAATATTCAAAGAAGAAACAATCCTTCAAAAGCTCTTTCAGAAAATAAAAAGAGAAGGGAGCACTTCCCAATGTATTTTATCAGTCTTGAGTTATCTGATAGTAAAGGCAGGCAAAGATACCTCAAGAAAATAACATTTCAAATCAGTTTCTGTCTTGAACATAGATGTAGAAATCCTTAACGAAATATTAGCAAACCAAATCCAGCAACTTATAAAAAGGATTATACACAAAGAGCAAGTGAGATTGGTTCCAGAAATGCAAAGTTGTTTTAAGATCCAAAATTCAATTAATGTAAATACACTGTATTAATAAACTAAAGAACAGGACCACATAATTATCTCAGTAGAGTCAGAGAAAGCATTTGCCAAGCTCCAGTATCTATTCATGATAAAAAACAAAATCGCTAAATAAACCAGGAATAAAAGAGAACTTTCTCTGCCTGACAAAGACTGTTTCTGAAAAACCTATAGATAACATTATATTCCATGGTGAAAGCCAGAATGCTTTCCTCCTAAGATAAGGTAGTGATGTTCACTGTCACCTTGTCACCACTTCTCTTCACTATGGTACAGGAAGTTCTAGTCAGGCAGGAAAAATGAATAAAAGACATTTGGGAGTGGCAAACTGTCTTTATTCATGGATATGTGATCCTATATATAGAAATTCCTAGGGAACATACAAATATGTAAATTACTAGAACTAATACAAGTTCAGCAGGAAAAAAAAAAATCAACATACAGAAATCAAGTGTGTGTCTAGGTATCAGATGTGAACAATCCCCAAATCAGAAAATAATTATAGTTGAATCAAAAATATTAAAATATTTAGGAAGAAATTTAATAGAAGCAGTTCAAAATTTGTACAGTGAAAGCAAAACTACTGGACCAGGTTTTTAAAATTTTAAATAACTAGGAAGACTGTTCATGGATTAGAAAACTCAATATTATCATTAAGATGGTAATTCTCCTCAAACTGATTCAGTGTAATCCCTGTTTTTTCCTAGGGTTTTTGTTTTTGGTAAAAATTGACAAGATGATCCTAAAATGTATGTGGAAATGCAAAGGGCCTAGAATGGCAAAAGTAATTTTGAAGACAAGGAAAATTTTGGAGGACTTCATGATACAATTTCAGTACTTCTTATAAATCTATATTAATGAATTTGGCAAAATACTAGCATAAAGAAAAAATATAGATGATTCAAAATGGTGAACCCAAGGATAAATCCTTATATTTTATGGTCAGTTTTCAGCAGAGCTGCCAACACAACTCAGTTGAAAAGGACAGTGTTTCTAACAACTGGTACTAGAATAATTAGAACTGTTTATAATAGCCACATGGAATCAACCTAAATGTCCATTGACAGAGGAATGGATAAAGATGTGGTATATGTGTACACACACACACACAGAGACACACACACACACACACTGGAATATTACTCAGCCATTTACAAGAATGAAATAGTGCCACTTGCAGCAACATGGATGGACCTAGAGATTGTCATACTGAGTGAAGAAACTCAGAGAAATACGGTATGATATTGCTCATATATGGAATCTAAAAAGAAATGATACAGATGAACTTACTTGCAAAATAGAAAAAGATTCACAGACTTAAAGAATGAACTTATGATTGCAGGAGGGAAGGATAGGGGAAGGGATAGTTAGGGAGTTTGGGATGGACATGTACAATGTACACACTGTTATATTTTAAATGGATAGCCAACACGGGCCTACTGTATAGCACATGGAACTCTGCTCAGTGTTATGTAGCAGCCCGGATGGGAAGAGAGACTGGGGGAGAATGAATCCATGAGTCCATTTGCTGAGTCCCTTTGCTGTTCACTTGAAACTATCACAAAATTGTTTGTTATACAAACAATACAAAATTAAAAGTTAAAAAAAAAATAAACTTAGATCCTTGACACTCAGCATAGAGGAAAATGAACTCAAAATGGATCATAGTCCTGAATATAAGCTCTAAAATTTTAGATATTCTAGAAGACCTTGGATTAGGCAAGACATTCTTAGATACAGTACCAGTAGTAAGGCCATAAAAGAAAAAAAATTGAACTTCATTTAAATGAACATTTACACTGCATGATTAAAAGGATGAAAAGACAAGACCAGACAGAAATATCTGATATAGGACTTATATCCAGAATATATAAAGAACTCTTAAAAATCAATAAGAAGACAGCATATTAAAAAAAGGGTAAGATACTTTGATAGAAATATCTCATCAAAGATGTATGGATGGTAAGTGACCACATGAAAAGGTATTCAACATCATTTGACATTAGGCAAACATATATTTAAACCTCAGGATACAACTACACACTACTACAGTGACTGTAATTTAAATGACAGATAACACTAAGTGTTGGCAAGAATGAAGAGCATCTGGGACCCTAAACATTGTTGGGAATCTAAAATGTTACAGCCAACTTTGGAAAACAGTTTGACAGTTTCTTTAAAAGATAATCAGACTTCCCTGGTGGTCCAGTGGTTAAGAATCTGCCCGCCAGTGCAGGGGACACAGGTTCAATCCCTGATCCAAAGAGATCTCATAGACAGCAACTAAGCCTGTCCGCCACACTGTTGAGCTTGTGCTCCAGAGCCCATGAGCCGCAATTACTGAGCCTGTGTGCTGCAGCTACTGAAGAAGCTCATGCACCTAGAGCCTGTGCTCCACAACAAGAGACGCCTCCACAATGAGAAGCCTGTGTACTGCAACAAATAGTAGCCACCACTTGCTACAAATGGAGAAAAGCCTGCACAGCACCAAAGAACCAGTGCAGCCAAAAATGAGTAAATAAAAAGTTAATCAGAAATTTAGCATATAGCCTAGCAATTCTATTTCCGGGACTCTATAAGAAAATGAAAACACTTGTCTATATTGAAACATTTCCACAAACATTATAGCAGAATTACTTGAACTATTATAACTAGAAACTAAAAAAAAATTAAAATATCCATTGTTTGGTAAATGGATAAAGAAAATGTCATATATTCATGCAATACCATACTGTTCAGCAATAAAAGGGAACACTGTGATGAATCCTGATACATGCTAAAGTGGGAATGAACTTCAGAAACATTTTACTAAGTCAAGAGTCAGCACATTTTGTTTTTCTATGAAAAGCCAGATAGTAAATATTTTATGGTGTGTGGGTCACAGAGCCTCTGTTGCAGCTACTCAGCTCCACTGCTGTGGTATGAAAGCAGCCGTAGAGAGTATGGAGTATGGTTATGTTCCAATAAATTTTATTTACAAAAACGTGTAGCATACTAGATTTGGCCTGCAGACTGTAGCTTGCCACTCCCTGCTAAGTGAAAGAAGCCAGATGAATAAGATTACATATTATTTGGTTTCATTTACATTGAAATGCCAGAAAGGGCAAATCTATAGAGGAAATAAAGCCCATTAGTGGTTGCGTGTGGCTGAGACTAGGGTGGAGGCAGCGGTGATTGGCTATAAATAGACTCAAAGCAAATATGGGGGGTGATGAAAAAGTCCTAAAAATTGATTTGTGATTACTTTGTACAACTCTACAAAGTGATTACAACTTATTTAATTTTATCCTTACAATGGATGAAGTTAAGGCAATGTAAATTATACTTCAGTAAAGATGAAAAAAAAAAAAGGAATAGACATAAAAGACTAGTAGGCTTTGCATGGTATATTCATGGTAGATTTGATATAACTGAGCCTGGAAAATGAGTATATGGGTAAAGACTAAATAAAATATTAAGAATAGTTATAAAAGATGACAAAATTGGAATCTGAGGAAATTATGAAAGCCAAAACTATTAATGTTATTGAAACAGTAATATTTTAAAAATTATATGCTACTAAAATTCGTTGTGTGTGTGTGTGTTTTTAAATAACTTTGACCTGCTTCCTTGTCATGGCATCAAATTTAGCTGTATCACATCCATTTTTCCCGAGTCAGAGATATGCTCCCCACCTCAGATAGTTTGCATCTGTTATTTGACTTAAATGTCAGTGAAAGCACCTGTATAGTCTACTTCTGCTTTGCTCCAAGCTTATAAGACTACAGTGTGAAAGATGTTCAAAGAAATACCTAAATATATTTTAGCTACATTTAAGACAAGGGAAATCCTTAATGAGTAGTAGATGCTGATGTTATCTGACTCATAGAAATCTGGATCGTGTTGGCCAGGTTTCTGTGAGTTGAGCCAAATTTAAGAAATTGTAGATTACTACACATTTTAAGGAGATGGGAATACCAGACCATTTTACCTGTCTCCTGAGAAACCTGTATGCAGGTTAAGAAGCAACAATTAGAACCCTGTATGGAATAACTGATTGGTTCAAGATTGAGAAAGGAGTATGACAGGGCTGTCTGCTGTTACCTTGTTTGTTTAATCTATACGCTGAGCACATCATGAACAAATTGCCGAGCTGGATGAGTTACAAGCTGCAATAAAGATAGGTGGGAGAAACATAAACAACCTCAGACGTATGGATGACACCACCTTAATGGCAGAAAGCAAAGAAGAACTAAAGAGCCTCTTGATAAGGGTGAAGGAAGAGAGTAAAAGAGCTGGCTTAAAACTAAATATTAAAAAAACTAATATCATGACTTCCAGCCCTATTACTTCATGGCAAATAGAGGGGGGAAAAGGTGGACGTAGTGACAGACTTCCTCTTCTTGGGCTCAAAAATCACTGCAGATGGTGACTGCAGCCATGATATCAGAAGACATTTGCTTCTTGGCGGGAAAGCATGACAAACCTAGACAGTGTGTTGAAAAGCAGAGACATTACTCTGCCGACAAAGGTCTTTGGTCTTCCCATTGGTCACATACGGTTGTGACAGCTGGACCATAAAGAAGGAGGAGCACCGAAGAATTGATGCCTTCAAATGATGGTGTTGGAGAAAACTCCAGAGCATTGCTTGGACAGCAAGGAGATCAAACCAGTCAATCTTAAGGGAAATCAACCCTGAATACTCGTTGGAAGGACTGATGCTGAAGCTGAAACTCTAGTATTTTGGTCAGCTAATGCAAACTGCTGACTCATTGGAAAAGTCCCTGATGCTGGAAAAGATTGAGGGCAGAAGGAGAAGAGGGCAAGCGTCAAGGATGAAATGGCTGGATGGCATCACCGATGCAATGAACATGAATTTGGACAAACTTCAGGAGACTGTGAGGGACAGGGAGGCCTGGCATGCTGCAGTCCATGGGGTCACAAAGTGTCGGACATGAGTGGGCAACTTAAGAACAACAACAACAACACCTTTTAAGAGGGTAAAATATGTCTTGCAAATGGGAGATTGGAACTGGGCTATGTGCATAAAGCAGGGAACTGAGACCATGTTTCTAAACAGTAAAACTAGATCTGAAATAACTTTACCTGACACAGTTGGTATTCTTGTGGGCCAGACAGGCATCTGTAAAAAAAAAAAAATGGAAATAGTAACCATATGCTATGTGTGGATATGATGTCTGGAATAGAGCTGTACTCATGTGGGGGCAAAGCCCCAGTCTTCCTGATTTAAGTCTTGCTCTGAAGCCACACACCTTTGAAACACTATAGTCTTGAGCAACCATAAAATAATATGGCAGTAAAGCAGATCCTTTATCAGTTGAACTATGAGCGAGACAGACAGTAAAGAGTTCACAAAGGATAAAACTCCCACATACAGAGAACTTGCAAGTAAGTGTTTTAGGGTATGTAAGGAAATGTATTGCTATAAGAGACAGTGGATACATTAAATAGGATATATCTGGGAAAATAAGAACACAATCCCCAAAAAGAACTTAGAACATTTAAGAATTTCAAATGAAACAGTAACTCGCAATGAGAACAGAAGAATAGGCAGAATGATAAAGGGTCCTTTCCAAGGCTTGTATATAATAAAAGTTGGTGAAACTGAAAGTAAACTCTTCAGTGGATTAAGTTGACATAGCAGAATTGAGAATTAGTGAATCAAAAGCCTCAAATGAGAAAGTCTGAATGAGCAAATCATCTAGAATATAAAATAAAAAGATAGAAATTGACAGTTTGAATGGCTATCATTGGAGAAGGCAATGGCACCCCATTCCAGTACTCTTTCCTGGAAAATCCCATGGATGGAGGAGCCTGGTAGGCTGCAGCCCATGGGGTCGCTAAGGGTCGGACACGACTGAGCGACTTCACTTTCATTTTTCCCTTTCATGCACTGGAGAAGGAAATGGCAACCCACTCCAGTATTCTTGCCTGGAGAATCCCAGGGACAGCGGAGCCTGGTCGGCTGCCGTCTGTGGGGTCGCACAGAGTCGGACACGACTGAAGTGACTTAGCAGCAGCAGCATGGCTATCATTAAAAAAATCTACCAACAGTAAATGCTGGAGAGGGTATGGAGAAAAGGAAATGCTCCTGTGTGTGCTATTGGTGGGAATGTGAATTGGTACAGCCACTATGGAAAACAGTATGGAGGTTCCTTAAAAAACTAAAAATAGAGCTGCAGTATGATGCAACAACCCCACTCCTGGGCATATATCCAGAAAAAACAAAAACGCTAATTCAAAAAGATACATGCACCCAGATGTTCGTAGCAGCACTAGATGAAGATTTACTCAGCCATAAAAAAGAATGAATTAATGCCATTTACAGCAACATGGATGGACCTAGAGATTATCATACTAAGTGAAGTAAGTCACTCATATGTGGAATCTAAAATAAGATACAAATGAACTTACTTACAAAACGGAAACAAACTCACAGACATGGAAACAAACTTATGGTTATCAAAGGAGAAAGAGAGGAGGTGGGGGAGATAAATTAGGAGTTTGGGATTAGCAGATACAAATGATTATGTATGAAGTAGATACCAACAAGGACCTACTGTATAGCACAGTAGTAGCACAGAACTACTGCTATCCTGTAGAGACCATAATGGAAAACATATGAAAAAGAATAAATAGAGATACAACTTAACACTTTGTTATATACCAGAAACTAATACAACACTGGAAATATACTTCAATAAAAAATAATTTTTAAAAAGATAGAAGTTAAAAATATGAAAGAGAAGTTAAAGAAACATGGAAAACAGACTGAGTAAGGAGTTTCCAAAGGTAAGAATAGTAGGTATCAGGGAAGAGATATTTCTGGAAGTTTGAAAATATGCTGGATTTGGAGAGTGATGTGGGTCTATAGATGGACCCACCAATTCCATGGAGGATAAACAAAACAAAAATTTCCACTTCTAGGGCTAGTGAGTTGTAGATCAAGCACACACACACATACTCATTCTTGCAATTAGAAAAAAGCAGATTACCCATGAAAAAAATGGGAATCAGATTATCAACTCGCTTATCAGAACCTGTAATTGATGGCCGTGTACAGTGTGGTTATGGGTTGTGTCACACGACTTGTATAGTTGATTTACAATGTTGTGTTAGTTTCTGCTCTACAGCAAAGTGAATGTTATACATATACATATATCCACTCATTTTCAGATTATTTTCCCATATTGTTCTTTACAGAATATTGAGAAGAGTTCTCTGTTCTATTGGGCACGTCCTTATTAGTTACCTATTTTATATAGTAATATGTATATGTCAATCCCAGTCTCCCAATTTACCCCCCTCACCCCACTTTCCCCACTGGTAACCGTGCTTATTTTCTACATCTGTGACTCTATTTCCCTTTTTATGGTACTTGATTTGTATACATTTAATAGAGGTAAAAGACAAAAAAGGTAAATTTTAAAGATATTTTTTAGCATACATTATCAGCCTGTAGTGGCACTGCATTTGTTCATGGATTAGCATCAAATGAATAAGATTGTATGCTCAAAATTGTGTAAAAGCATGTAGAATTTCAAAAGAAACAGTAGGTACAGTCTACTTTTTAAAGAGCTTAATTACATATTAGGAAAGGCAGCTAAGGCTTTAAGGGCTAATAAAAGGACTTTATATTAACTCTCACTGTCCTTTATTTGGTGAGAGAAGTGCAGTGCCAAACTAGAAGCTCTTACACTCCTGTGATTCCTTTAAGTGAGCATGCATTCCAGTCTCTCATAAAGCCTCCTCCTCATTTCATGGTTGTAGTTGCTCCTTCTAGCTAGGGCGTACTACCACTGAGTGGCTTCCTGGGTGAAGGGAACTTGAAAGCTGCTTTTGTCTTTTTTTGCTTACCTTTATTCTAACTCCATAGCTACTGCGTCTGAGCCTCTGGAGTTGGAGCTTAGGGGAGAGGTGGAGAGATAGTGTTGTTTAGTTGCTCAGTCATGTCTGACTCGTTGTGACACCGTGAACTGTAGCTCTCCAGCTGTCCATGGAATTCTCCAGGCAAGAATACTGGAGTAAGTAGCCATGCCCTCCTCCAGGGGATCTTCCTGACCCAGGGATCAAACCTATGTCTCCTGCACCAGGCAGATTCTTTACCATCTGAACCACAAGGGAAGCCCTATGCGGAGATAAGGGGAATAGAAATGTTCCTACTTGCTGGTACTGTTATAAAGTACCTTTCTATTGCCTGGTCTTGACAGATTTTTGAAACTGACTTTCTTTTGTAATTTCTTGGGTTCTTTGGACATCCCTTGTTGCTGCATATCTCTCTCCTATGGTTCTATCTTACTTTCTCCAAAGCCTCTGCTGCTGCTAAGTCACTTCAGTCGTGTCCGACTCTGTGCGACCCCATAGACGGCAGCCCACCAGGCTCCGCCGTCCCTGGGATTCTCCAGGCAAGAGTACTGGAGTGGGTTACCATTTCCTTCTCCAGTGGATGAAAGGGAAAAGTGAAAGTGAAGTCGCTCAGTCGTGTCCGACTCTTAGCGACCCCATGGACTGCAGCCTACCAGGCTCCTCCGTCCATGGGATTTTCCAGGCAAGAGTACTGGAGTGGGGTGCCATTGCCTTCTCCAAAGCCTCTAGAATTCTACAAATAATGTTCAGTTTCTCTGGTGTTGAGCTCTGTTTACCCTTTGGGGTAGCCCTCCTAGGTAGAACCTAAGCCAGCCCTCCACTGGGACTCTCACTTTCATATTTCCCAGATGGTTACTGAGAAACTCGCACATTTAAAAAATCGGGTTAATATCTGGGAGTTGAGACTGACTCTGATCCAACAGTAAATCTCCATCATCCTAGCTCAACATTATCAGTATCAGGAGTGGGAGTCAGATTCCAGTCTGTCATGTCCTTGTATCTGTGAGGAACAATCAGTCTTTACAAGATGTTGCAATTAAAACTCCTTTCTCTTCATTTGTGGCAAAAGAGGAAATACACTGGTTCACATGTTGGATTTTATTTTTTCTATTGATAGCCTAATAAGTTAGCCTTTTACTAGTTCATGGGTGCTGGCAGAAGCCATGAGGCTCATGGTTTAGAGACAATGGACTTTATTATTCACAGCATAGCAAGTAACAAAGACTATTGAGTTTGCATTAGTTCCTGTAAACCCCAGTGGGGGTGATGGAGAAGGTCTAAGTGGATGCCTGCCCATATAATAGATCACATTACAGGAGAGAAACAGAACTTGGAGAATCTACTGTTTTTATATTAATAGTAAGGAGTAAGTAAACCTACTCTTTATCCCAGAGTTTGTTCCCAGACAGAATATAAATGATATTACTATATCATTGTTTTGACTTTTTTACATTGTTTCTGATTTTGATAAAGATAAGTTAAAAAAGTGAGTATTTTTAAGTTCTTCAGTGGATATAAGAAAAAAATCATAGGTTGCTTCTTTATCTCATCAATAAGCTCTCTTGTTACTTGGGATAGTTTTTCTCTAAGTGAAATGATTAGGGACATTTCTTGTTTCTGATCAAATAGTGATTAACAGATATTGTTGGGGTCTTTCTTTTTTCAGTAAGAAAAATAAAAGTTTCCTCATAATCATTACTAAAATTATAACTTCTGCCCTAATGTTCTGTTAACTTTTGCTATTTAAAAAGAATTGTTTTATCATACCATACTAGAGGAAAATAATTGCAGTAGTATTTTCTCTGGACCTAAAAGACAACATTCTGAAGAATTTTTATTTAATTATGTGGTAAGACCTTAAAAGTACAAATACTCATCCAATAAATTCTGAGTTCACATTAAATTGAATTGTAAAAATGTCATATTTTCATTATTTAAAATTGGACCAATAAGAATGGTATTTAGGGTCATCAAACTGCTTATTGAAAAAGAAATATATCAGTAAGTTAGTATGTAGTCAGTTAATTGCTACATCAAATTTTTGTTCATCTTTACTGCAATTTCACATCTTGCAATATCTCCAACATTAAGAAAGGAAGTTACTTTGTGAAGTGGTTGAGATTATGAGCCAATACATAGTGAGGTATTAGTAGTTATTTGTGAACATTAATGTAGTACTACTTTCAGCAGCACTGGTAGCTAATAGAAAGAGGTTATGAACTAAAGGCTAAAGGACTGGGTCTGCCGTTTATTAGTTGTGTTACCTTGGGAAAGATACTTTTATTTTTTAAAGTGCTTCCTCATCTGTAAAACAGCTACAGTATATCTGTGCAATCTAGTTGTTTTATGAACTTTTTTCTCAATGTTAGTCTGATATTATTGTCAGCATTCCTTTATTGACAAATATACCTTATTGGTAAATAAATTTCTGTATCAAAAACTAAAGTGTCCCAAAGCTAGCTATATCTGTGGAGATAAATCTGTATATGGAAATATCTGTTTCTTTGTTCTGGGTTGAGGGTTTCTGTGAGTCCGCACGTGGGCATGCATGTGTACCAGTGATGTGTGTGCAGGTGACAGCTCCCTGTGCATATGTATGTGCTTACACATCTCTGTGTTCTTTATATATGCACATTTGTACACACATATGCCTATGTGTGTGCATTTGGATATCAGAGGACTGAATGAATAGTCCTGTCCAACTGTAGTCCACCAGACTCCTCTGTCCATGGAATTCTCCTGGCAAGATTACTGGAGTGTATTGTCATTCCCTTCTCCCTCCAGGGTATCTTCCTGACCCAGGGATCCAACCTGGGTCTCCTTCTACCATCTGAGCCACCAGCGAAGCCCCATTTATTTCATTAGCATTTGTCTTTTGGAAAATGAAAGAAAAAAGGAAAACAGCATGATTTGTTCATATTTATGTTAAGTAAAAAGAAGTTTTAAATTTTATTTTTAGTGTTACAGTAGGTACTGTTGCATTTTAAATTCCTTTGAACACTGTCAAAGGATATAGTATATAAACTTTGTTTTTAGACTGCAGAACCTTTCTTTTGAGACATTGATCTTTGTAAGCACTAAAGTTTGTCACGTATTCTCTTTTTTCATATAAAAGGGAATAACAGCTTGAGATTTATAACTTCTCAAACTATATTTTCAGGAAAATTTGTTGGATTAATATCTTTAGTAATCGTTTTTGGTCTTTCAACAGCTCAGCTGTTGTCATTTGTATGTTTTCCTTTTTATATGTCTGTCTTACTTTTTGTAAGATTCTTTCTCTCCTTGTGAGTTATTAATTTGATTCTTTAGGCAATATAGAATAGTGATTAAGAGAGCAAACTCTGGAATTCCACTTCCTTAAGTTCATATACTTGTTTCACCACTTAACTGTGTGGCTTTCAACAAACTAACCTTCCTGCCTCTCAGTTTCCTCAGCTAGAAAGTGAGGATAATAATAGCATTTATCTCATATGTTTTTATTGAGAAATGAATGAGAACATAATATAAAATATTTCATTTTATAATAATATAAATATGAGCGGCAAAGTGTCATTTTCCTGGTGTTAATCTAGCTCTCATCTCATTCTTTTCCTCTTTTTCAAAACCTGCAGGATCTTGCTTCCGTTCCTACTGCATCTACTTAGTCTGGTTAAGATACCTCAGTTCCCTGCCTACTATAGGATAGAATTCATTCTGAGAAATATTACCCTCTGTCCCTTCCTTCTTTTCAGTACCTGAGGCAAAAATACTCGACTAGTATTTTGAGGCTTAGAGTTTGGGAGGGGGGTGGTTTATTGTTGTTTTAAGTGTTAACAATAATGGGAGAACTGAGAAACTATCAGGACAAAAATTACAAATAAACAAGGGTGATATTACCAGGTTTCCAAAAATGTACAGTAAAATGTATTCCCAGTTCTTAGATTTTAAGTGGGACCAGTCTCTGATTTTTCTTCATCTAATTCCACAAACATTTTAGTCATTTCTTAGTGAATATTTATGATAATTCTTCTCTCTACAATTATTATTTCTTCTTTGTGACACTTTAGTCGGACACGACTGAGTAACTAACACACACATCAGCCCCTTCCTCCCAGAGATACCTTTGTGTCTACTAGTACTGAGGTTAGGGAGAAGAGATGGCTTTGAATAACTATGGGCTCTTGAGCATCCAAGGGAGAAGAGAAGGAGAATTCTAAGTGAAAGTATGGAAGGCAAGAATATTTGCGGTTGTTATATAGATAAGCCACTCTTCTGAATGTTGTATAAGTAAACACAGGAATCTCTTATGTTCTGAAGCAAAGGAAGATTTATTATATCCTGCTTTCATTCTACATAGTTCCTAAGTAAGAGTTGTAATGTTTTGATTATATATCTAGTAAGATGGTCTTTCCTTTTACTCTAAACTCTAATTTGTAAACAAAAGCATAACTAAGTTATAATCTAGAGATAAACAGTATTATGTGGAAACTATAACGTTGCATAGTGTAAGTTGGTATTCCAAGCAAAGTAGAACAAAAACTTCTGATTTATTGTGATATCTCAAAGCCCTTTAAAAAGAGAGTGATTAGGATTGATCAGTTTTCAGATTATTTTTATTTATTTTTTAAAGATTATTTTAAAAATGAAAAACTACACACTGCTTTGATTAATCTGCAAGCATTATGGGCTCTTCTCTATAAGCTCTTCAAAACGCCAGTTTTGAAACACCACTAAAACATCATTAATACTCAGAAAACACTTAATTTTATACCCCTGTCCTAATTAAATAACTTGTACAATTTGAAATTCTATTTATCTTTTATCATAGTCTGGCTTGATTTATAATGATTACCAATTAATTTTGATTCCTTTTCTCATGAAAATTAATACTCTCTAGAAGAAAATGATGTCATTTCAACAGAGAGCAAGGAACACAAATGTTAACATAGATAATCTCATTTGTATATCTTTGTAAGGAAATTGTATGTGATGTCCATAAAGCTACAAAGAGTTTCAAAACACTAGAGGGGACTAAGGATCTTACTTAAAAGGAAAAATACAGATTTTCTTTTAGGTTCTCTATTTTCTTCCATGCTGCTTCTCTTCTGTTTGCCACAGGTAAAAATAAATTTTCCCAGCAACGCATATGCTTTTCCCTTTGAACATTTATAGGCTTTAATAGCAACTGTCTGTTTTGCTTTTTATTGCCATGGTTATTCAAGGTAAGCATTTTGCTAACATCTCTTTGAGAAAATCGATATATTTTACAGACTTTACTTTGTATTGGCACTTTGCCTTGTAAGTAACATAAAATGGGGCTCGTTGTCGGTGTTCAAGGAGTACCTACTAACTGATTCATGTCATCATCTACAAGGAAAATATTAAGTAACTTGCCCCAAATTGCTAATGATTCCCTTTGAAAATGCTCAGGTATATTTTCCTTATGGTCTGGCACAGTTTCAGAGGATTATATAGCACCTAAAATATATTAATAGTTTGATGAATTCCAAGCCATATTATAGAAATGACTTTTCTCTTAAGCCTTGGAGTATTACTATTCCATTTAGGAAAATACTTCTAAGTTATATTTGTTTTTAAATGTATGTCACTATAGCCAAGTGTCTGTCAGTGAATAAGTGGATAAAGAAGATGTGGCATATATATTCAGCAATGAGGAAGAAGGAAATCCTGCCTTTTGTAAACAATATAGATGAACCTTGAGGGCGTTATGCTAAGTGAAGTAAATCAGTCAGAGAAAGACAAATATTGTATGGTATCACTTCTTTGTGATACCAGAGAAGAAAAGCCAAACTCAAAGAAACAGGGTTGAGTGGTGGTTGCTAGGGACGGAAGGGTAAAGGAAATGGGCAGTAGTCACAGGGTGCACACTTTCAGTTACAAGATGGATGAGTTCTGGGGATCTAAAGTATAGAATTTTGATTATAGTTAGTAATAGTGTCCCCACTCCAGTATTCTTGCCTGGAAAATCCCATGGGTGGAGGAGCCTGGTAGGCTGCAGATCCATGGGGTCGCTAGGAGTCGGACATGACTGAGCGACTTCACTTTCACTTTTCCCTTTCATGCACTGGAGAAGGAAATGGCAACCCACTCCAGTATTCTTGCCTGGAGAATCCGAGGGACGGCGGAGCCTGGTGGGCTGCCGTCTATGGGGTCACACAGAGTCGGACACGACTGAAGCGACTTAGCAGTAGCAGCAGTAGCAGTAATAGTGTTATTACTTCAAAGCTGTTAAGACAATAAATCTCAAATTACGTAATGGGGTAGAGCTATTATGCTATAGTGGCATCATTTTGCAATATACAATAGCATCAAATCAACATGTTGTACACCTTAACTTACACAATGTTATATGTCACTTATATCTCAATAAAGCGGGAAAATAAAAATTTTGTGACTAAAAGTAATATATAGTAAGATGTTAAATACAAGTAACGAATGCTAAATGCCATAAGGATTTATACCGTGGGATTTTTTTTTTTAATGTTCAGAAATTAGTATACCAGATCAATTTTGTTTATATAAGATGAGAACTTAGAAACTAATGTGGTCCCTATATATTAAGAGATTGGGTTTGACTTTAATCAGTAGGCATATGAAATACTAGTTTTACACCTTAGAAAAAATGCTTAGAAGGCAAGATGTCTCTGGTGTTACAAAGGTAAAATATGAAAGAATCTGGGGAAATTTAGTCTACGTATTTACCAACAACACTATTTAAATTGTATAAGTGAAGCATTTGTAGCACATATTTCTTATTTTCAATGGTTTCAACTATTAAAAATTGGAGGATAAATCATTGTAATGAAATATTTCTTCTTGAAATCTTTGATAAAATTGTATTTTTTAATATCCAAACTTAAAAAAATAAATGCTTAAAGCTTGGTATTCACTTTTGTTCTCTTCTTCCTTCTCTTTCCCTCTCCCCAAAGCAGATTGCCAAACTGAGGCAGCAACTGCAGCGTAGTAAACAGAGTAGTCGGCACAGTAAGGAGAAAGATCGTCAGTCACCTCTCCATGGCAACCATATAGCAATCAGTCACACTCAGGTAGGCTAACAACTCGTTGTCCAGATTGGAACAATTCTTTTCAAAGGGTTCACTGTAAGGAAGAATCCATCCTTTTAGGATTAAAAAAAAAATTAATGTACATCTCTAGCTTGGTTAAATTACAATGTTTTTTTATAAAAAAATGTTTTTGTTTTAGCCATATGTATAATCTTTTAATAACAGACATAAGAGAGTGTAATGGTCTCAAGAATGATTGATACTGTCCTGGACTGAAATCCTAGCTCATTCACTGACTAAGCAACTCTGGGCATTTTCTTATTTAATCTTCTAATAGTACCTTAACCCATCTATCTCTGTGTCGCTTTGTATATTTTACGCCATTTTACTTATGAAGAAATTGAGAATTAGTGTTTTTGTCCCCCGACCCTGCCAAACTTGTACTGATATATCCTATGAAACAAAATTTAGGAAATGATATTCTAAATTTACTTACAAATATTAATGTAAATTTTAGTAAATCAAATCTAGTAGTATAGCAGAAGCAGCCCAAGTTGTGTATCAAATAAAATTTAATTAGGGGTTTTTTCACAGATGAAAGGATGATTCAACATTAGGAACTGTATTGTTAGTTCATTGCATCAGAAAGTCAAAGCAGATGCTGAATAACACTTGATTAAAACTCAGTATCCATATATGATAAAAACTTAATTTTAAAATAGGATACTTCCTAATGTAACTACCTGCAAATGTGGTGAGATCCTAACAGTAAAATACTGAAAGTATTTCTGTTAAAAATAAAAGTTGAGTCATAGATGTCTGTAATTATTGATGTTATTTGCTAGTAGTTTAGAGGTTCTAGACAGAGCAGTAAGAAAAAGAAATGTTATCACTATTTGTGATATTGTTGTATATTTAGAAAATTAAAGTAAATTTGCTAGACTATTAAAACTAATGATAGGATGGCTAAAATGGAAAATACTGGCAATACCGAGTGTTGATAAGGATGTGAAACAATCAGAACAACTACACATTGCTGGTGGGAACACAAAATGGTACAGCTACTTTGGAAAGAAGTTTGGCATTTTCTGAAGAAGATAACATACACTGACCATAGAGCTCAGGAATTCTACTCTTTGGTATCTGTTCATGAGAAATAAACAGGCAATGGCACCCCACTCCAGTACTCTTGCCTGGAAAATCCCATGGACAGAAGAGCCTGGTAGGCTGCAGTCCATGGGGTCGCGAAGAGTCAGACACGACTGAGCGACTTCACTTTCACTTTTCACTTTCATGCATTGGAGAAGGAAATGGCAACCCACTCCAGTGTTCTTGCCTGGAGAATCCCAGGGACAGCGGAGCCTGGTGGGCTTCCGTCTATGGGGTCGCACAGAGTCGGACACGACTGAAGCAATGCAGCAGCAGCATGAGAAATAAAACATAATGTCTACACAGAGACATCTGTATCAATGTTCATGGCAGCAGCATTTATAAAACTCAAAACATGGAAAGCAGCGAATATCCATGAACTGGTGAATGGATAAACAACACTTCATACATCCATACAGTGTAATACTATTCAGCAGTAAAAAGAAGGCACTGATGGTATTCATGACAACATGGCTAAATCTCAAAACATCATGCCAAGTTAAGTCAAAAGCAAAAGGCTACATTACCTTACATCTTCAAAATGGCAAAATGTTGCCTTTTTGAAAAGTATTAGAAAAGCTGACTGTAGAAAAGCCCTAGAGACATTTTTTTGGATGATAGAAGTTTCTAAAATGTGATTATACTGATAATTGGATGACTGTATACATTTACAAAGCTCAAAGAATTGCATACTTAAAATGGGAGGATTTTATTGTATGCCAGTTATACCTCATCAGAGCTGTAAAACCAACATTGCAGACATTTCAAGAGAAAATTCACATATGCCTTCCTTTTTTTGTTCTTAATCTGGTAGAATTAATATACTATTCATTCTTATTTATTTCAAGCACCTTTCCTGTATATCTATTGACTTACTATTAACAAGAAAAGATTTATACACTTGTCCCCAATTTACATTGATTTTTTTTGGCATTGTGGTTATGTCTAAAAATAATTTTCTTTCTATATGTACTGAAATACTTATAGATGAAATGTGAAGTCTAGAATGTGTGTTAATACTCCAAGAACAAAAGCAAGTGGATGTTTAGATGAAGTAAGATTAGAAAATGTTAATAAATTTTGTAGCTGGAATATGTACACCTATTAGTTATTCTGTTAATTATGATTATAATTTTTCACAATAAAAAGATTGAGAACTTAATAAATGGATAAGATATAAACACATAAAAATCTATTATTTTCTCCTGTATTAGTAAAGGTAAAATACTGTTCCTTCTACTAATAACATTCCTGACACCAAACGCATGGGGTGTTTTCCATACCAACTAATGAATTCTCCAACTTGCCAGATACCAACCACGCATCCTACAATTCAGTTACTACACTGACTACTTGGAGTTAGCACCGACCCCACAGATTAAGAACTCTGCCCCATGAAACTGCCCCTCGCCAGATGCCCGTTGAAAGTTCCAGGTCATCATCTGTACTTTTGACCTACCAATAATAAAGAAGGGATTCTGACAACCCTGTCTTCAGGTTCAGTAACCTGCTTTAAGGGCTCAAAAAACTCAGGGAAATACATTTACTTTTTTATTACAAAGGATATAACGGGTCCATACAGATGAACAAATTTGGAAAACTCAGCAGTGGCCACAGGACTGGAAAAGGGCAATGCCAAAGAATAAACTTCCACACACTTGCACTCATCTCGCATGCTAGCAAAGTAATGCTCAAAATTCTCCAAGCCAGGCTTCAACAATAGATGAACCAAGAATTCTCACATGTTCAAGCTGGCTTTAGAAAAGGCACAGGAACCAGAGATCAAATTGCCAGCATCCATTGGATCACAGAAAAAGCAAGAGAATTCCAGAAAAACATCTACTTCTGCTTCATTGACTATGCTAAAGCCTTTGACTCTGTGGATCACACAAACTGCGGAAAATTCTGCAAGAGAGGGAATATCAGACCTTAGGAGGCAGGTCTGATACCTGCCTGTGGTCACCTTACCTGCCTCCTGCGGAACCTGTATGCATGTCAAGAAGCAGCAGTTAGAACTGGACATGGAACAATGGACTGGTTCTACATTGGGAAAGGAGAACAACAAGGCTGTATATTGTCACCCTGCTTATTTAACTTATATGCAGACTACATCATGTGAAATGCCGGGCTGGATGAAACACAAGCTGGAATCAATACTGCAAGAGGAAATATCAATAACCTCAGATATGCAGATGACACCACCCTTATGGCAGAAAGTGAAGAGGAACTAAAGAGCCTCTTGATGAAAGTGAAAGAAGAGAGTGAAAAAGCTGGCTTAAAAATCAGCATTCAAAAAAGGAAGATCATGGCATCTGATCCCATCACTTCATGGCAAATAGAAGGGGAAAAAATGGAAATAGTGACAAAGTTTATTTTCATGGGTTCCAAAATCACTGCAGATGGGGACTGCAGCCATGAAATTAAAAGACGCTTGCTCCTTGGAAGAAAAATCTATGAAATACCCAGACAGCGTATTAAAGAGCAGAGGCATTACTTTGCCAACAAAGGTCCATCTAGTCAAAGCTATGGTTTTTCCAGTAGTCGTGTATGGATGTGAGAGTTGGACCATAAAGAAGGCTGAGCACCAAACAATTGATGCTTTTGAACACCCATGGTGGATTCATGTCAATGTATGGCAAAACAAATACAATATTGTAAAGTTAAAAAATAGAAAATAAACTAATTAAAAAAAAAAAATGAACTGTGGTGTTGGAGAAGACTCTTGCGAGTCCCTTGGACTGCAAGGAGATCAAACCAGTCAATCTTAAAGGAAATCAATCCCCAGTATTCATTGGAAGGATTGATGCTGAAGCTCCAATACTTTGGCCACCTGATGCAAAGAGCTGACTCATTAGAAAAGACCCTGATGCTGGGAAAGATCGAAGGCGGGAAGAGAAGGGGACAGAGGACGAGATTGTTGGATAACATCACTGACTCAATGGACATGAGTTAGAGCAGGCTCCAAGAGATGGTGAAGGACAGGGAAGCCTGCCATGTTGCAGTCCATGGCATTGCAAAGAGTCGGACACGACTGAGTGACTGAACAACAAAATGAACAGCAGGCTGAGGAGGTTCACAGGGCAAAGTCTGGAGGTAACTCACATGTAAGAATTTCTGCTGGCATGGAGTTGGTGCGCACCGCCCTTGTGGTACATGGATGTATGTTCACCAACCTGGAAACTCTCTGACCCCACAGTGCTGGGATTTTTGGAGAATTCATCACATAGGCATGCTCCCTCTCCTCTCACCAGAGATGGGACTGGAAGTTCCAAGCTTCTAGTCATGGGTTCTTTTTAGTGACCAGAACCCCATTCTGAACCTATTCAGGAACCCACCAGAGTCACCTCGTTAGAACGAAAGACTCTTGGTCCTGTCACTGAGGAAATTCCAAGGGGTTTAGGAGCTATCTGTCAGGATCGGTGTCAGAAACCAAATATCTGAACAGAAGATGCTCCTAGTGCCCCCATCCCTCAGGAAATTACAAGAATTCAGGAACTTTGTGTCAGGAACCAGGGGTGGAAACCAAATACATATTTCTTATTATGTTACAACTAGCAATATCATGTTAGTATATATCTGGTGAAAAATATAAAATGCCTAGAATTAAACTTAAAAGAAATACACAAACTTTAAGACCTTATTGAGGATATGAAATATAAAATAGAGATAAATGGGAAGTCATTCATACATGGGAAGACTCAGTATTTTTCAAATAGTCATTTGCCCAAAATTAATGTACAAATTGAGTTCCAATGGAAATGTAAAAGGAATTGTTTTATTACTTTAAAAGTTATTTTTAATGGTAATATGAAAAAGTAATGTCAGTTAAAAAGAAAATTTGAAAAGGCTTTCCCTACTGGATACCAGAATGCAAAATGTAATTGTTGTAAAATTATAGCAGTTAAAGTGAATCTCTGAATAGAGATTGTCAGATAACACTTCAAGGAAATCAAATACAGAATCCAAAAAGAAACGTTGGGGCAGTTTTATTACCATGTGGGAAAAAATACTACTTCATAACATACAGAAAAATAAATCATGATAGGTTAAATATTTAAGTATGAAAAACCATAAAAGTACTGGAAGAAAGATATTTCATACTAAAGTAAACAGCAAATGGATGACAAAGAGTTACAACTTCAATATGAAAAAAGCTCATACATTAATATGAGACAAAGGACATTCACAGGCAGCACTTCACAAATGGCAGGAGCACAGCACCGTGTGGGAAATATTCATTTAATCAGTGCCTAGCTGTCTACTTCATGGTGAATCATATGTATCGACTTTAACCATTCAGATTAAGGTACAGATCTTACTATTTTTCTTTTTTCCTTGTTCATCTTTATGTTTTTAATTTCCTTTGTGTGCTTTAAGTTCCTTGAGAATCAACAGGCTTGACTTCCACTTTATGGTACCTCCCACGGGACAGCTATGAGGGGTATTAATTTTTGACAAGTCCTCCAAAGGACTTTTGAAAACAGTCTTAAAGCTGTTAAGTGAGTGTTATAGAACTTATCATGATATTTGTTGCCATACTACTTAGTAATCCAAAAGGTTTTCTTAAGTTTTGGATAAAGTAGAAATCAAAAATACTAGATGGTGATTGTCACAGTGTGGGGAACAAATCGTTCAAACACACACACATAAGCCTAGAGCAGAGCTGAAGAGTCACATGATACATTCAGTTTACATGATTTCAACTATGCTTTTTCAGTAAAAACAGAAAAATGAATAAAAAACAGTACAGAGGATTCTGCCTGATATTCTGCTGAAAAAATTATACAGTTTACAATGCTTTTACACTTCCATAAAGCATTATTTTGACTCTGTAATTTTTACCTTACTTCTTACTTTGGAACCTAAATTGCTGTATGTGTACCTGAATTTATATTGTATTTGAAATGTCAAAATAACTGCTCGCTGAGTTTCTATTTTAAGATTTACCTTGCTCTTTAGTTCACAATTTCTTCATCCACAAATAATTTGATACCACCTTACCTTGTGTTTTGTAGGCTACTGGATCAAGATCAGTCCCTATGCCGCTGTCAAATATATCTGTGCCAAAATCATCTGCTTCACGTGTGCCCTGCAATGTAGAAGGAATAAGTCCCGAATTAGAAAAGGTATTCATTAAAGAAAATAATGGGAAGGAGGACGTGTCCAAGGTAAGGGTACATGGGATGTTTGAATCCCTTTTTTCTTTAATACTGTGAACTATCTCAGTCTTCTTTTTTGTTACAGCTTTATTAGATATAATTCACATACCATACAGTTTACCCATTCAGAGTGTACAGTGGTTTTGCATGTTCACAGTTACGCAGTCAATACCACAATCAACTTTACAGCTTTTTCATCACCCCCAAAAGAAACTCCATACCTTTTAGCAATCATCTCTTCCTTTTCCTCCAATGAGACAACCACTAATGTACTTTGTCTATGAACTGGCCTGTTCTAGGTATTTCATGTAAATGTAGTCATGCAATACATGGCCCTTGTATCAGGCCTTTTTCACTCAGACTAATGTTTTTAAGGCCAAACTAAGGTTCATTTATAGTGTAGCATGTATCTGTACTTTATTCCTTTTTATTGCCAAATAATATTCACTCATACAGATTTTATTATCCAGTCATTAATTGATGAACATTTGTATTATTTCTACTTTTTGTCTGTTAAAAATAATGCTGCTGTGAAAAAAAGCTTTATATACAAGTTTTTGGGTGAACGTGATGTTTTCATTTCTCTTGAGTATATACCTAGAAGTGGAATTGCTAGTATGGTAACTCTTTGATTAACCTTCTGAGAAACTGTCAGGTTGTTTTCCAAAGTAGCCACTCTGTATCATTTTACATCCCTACCAGCAGTGTATGAAAGTTCTGATTTCTCCATCTTCAGCAACACTTGTAATTACCTTTTTTATTATAACCATTCTGGTGGGTGTGAAGTGGTACCTCATTATGGTGTTGACCACTGTATATCTTCTTTGGAAAACTGTCTATTTAGGTTATTTGCCCCATTTCAAAATTAGGTTGTCTTTTTACTGTTGAAATGTAAAAGATCTAAAGTTCTTACTTTTTAGATAAAAAGTCCTTATTAGATAGATGATTTGGAAATACCTCCCATTCTGTGGGTTGTCTTTTTCACTGTTCATATCTAAGAAAATATTGCCTAATCTAAGATCACAATGATTTAGTCTTCTGTTTTCCTCTTAGGGTTTTATGGTGTTAGTTTTTGCATATATTTAAGTCTTGCATCCATTTGAATTTATCAAAAATACTTTATAAACTATCTCTGTCCCAGAATAGAAATCTGGACACTGATGCACATGAACCTATATTTGACCACATTTTAAAGGTACATTCAACAAAAGAAAACATCAAGTAGCTTTTGGCTTAATTATCTCTCTGATGGTTTTTTAGAACTAAAATATGATTTATGTCAAATGTGTATCTGATTCCTTCAAATAATGTGTAGGTTTTAAAACCGATTTAGAGTTCATCTCAAAATTCACATAATTTTATATTTATAAAATTGATTAAAAAAACTTTTTTCCAACTTTCAATATTGCTTAGCAAATATGAGCACTAATCATAATTTATTGTATATTCTTCCAAATATGTGCCTGTATGCTAATATATGTTGAATCATTGTATAAATGTACCATAATTTAAAAGTCCCCTACTGGTGGACATTTAGACTGTTTTCAATTTTTATCGTCATAAGCAGTGCTTTAGAGAACATGGTGTACTCTTGGCAGACAATTTCCTGGCAGTGAAATTGCTAGGTCAGAGCATTTGCACATTTTAAATTTTGATTAATATTGCTAAAATTACCATCCCAAAAGGTTGTGCCATTTTACTCTCCGTAAGAGTTAAATTTTTATGTTATATTCATTAGGCCGAAAAGGAACTCTTTAGAAATTGTGCTCTTAGCTTAGCTGTGCACACCATTAAAATGTTTCCTTTATACATTATGTGACATTTAAGAACAGTAATGTAAGGAAGTAAAATTGGTCTAATTTTTTCAGTATGAGATAATCAGTCACATTTGCTAATTCTTTAAGAACTGCTAAGCAAAACTATATTAGAAAATGAAATTTACTGATGTAGTTCTGGTTTTAAATAAGTCACATTCTAATTTCACAGTAAACATTTCAGAATTACTTTGGGGTAACTAAAATATTAATTTTAAGAATTTTTAGATTTATGATTAAGTGTGCCTCAAAGTTTTAATAAATCAAAATGTTATCATTTTGGCAGGTGAGCCTGCCAGTAGCTTCCTAAGTATATCAGTGTTCTAAGCCTTTATAATTTCCATCATTATTTTGTGTAAATATGTAAACCTCAAAAATCTGTCTTGTTATTCTAATTCTCTGAACCCTCTCCCCAACAAAACAGAAGTTGGTTAAGGAAATTGGTATATGTTATCCAGTTATAGATTCAGAAGTGGGACTAGAGAAAAATTGTGTTTATCAAATAGGACATGAGTAAAAGATAACTCAGGTTCTTAAACTTTTTAAATTACAAATTGATACATTATTATTTTACTGATTACCAATATTCAAATTTTATTAAAGTAAGATTTTCCTCAACTTAAATATATAACCTTTAAGAAAGACCTCTGTTACAAAGGCCTCATGTGTTTTCCAAAATGATCTTTCTTGATGGGTTGTTCTGACAAACTCCCACATCTATCATATAATTTTGTCAAAAAAAAAAAAAAACCCTGCACCAAAGATTTCTTAGAATTTAGTGCAGAGTTGTAATTAAAATCTAAATTTAGTTAAGTAAAAGAAAAAGATGTAATAAAATAATTATTTTCTTAGCATTTGATCAAGTAAATGTATATATCTTTGGGAATATTTCTCTCCTAAGTTGGAAAATTTTACTTTTGTTATTTGTTACAAAATGAATTAGTGTTCCATAAGTGACTATTTTCTTTATAGTAGCATGCATGGTCATTGTCAAATTGTAAAGATGGTATAGTTTTGGTTTAGCAACTTTGCATAGATAAATGCAGTTTTCATTTTAGGTTTTGGCCTTTACTTGTTACAGAAAAAAACTGATACTCTTTGAGTCTCATGTTTTACCTTAATTCATTTTCCATCTGACAGTGTTTCTAAAATTTCTGAAATAACAAACCTCGGGAGTGATAGCCCGTAAATAGTGAAAATAAGTTGTAAATAAACTAAGCATACATTGGTTCTTTTTTTCCCAGAATTTCATCCTTGTTTATATAATAACAAATACTGTAAATGGTTAATATATACATTGTATTTGTTGACCTCGCTTTGTTAGCTTGCTGATGAGTAAGATACATCTTTACAGCAGAAGCAGAGTAGAAAGAGGCAGAAGCTCTGATGCCATTTAAATGACCATGTCAGCAGGAGCTCTATAAGTTCTTTATTGGTGAAGACACTGTACTAATGAGGTCTAGGGTCTTCTTAGGTTGAAAATATGATTCATATATGAGTATACAATTATAATTTCATTTCTATTTATTTTTGCCACTCAGAACAATGCATTAGAACTAGGCAAAATTCATTAGTAGTCCTACTCAATTGGATACCAAATTAGTAGAATTGTTCAGTTATATTAATATCCTCCATTCAGTTCTTCTAGAATAAGTCTGTTTATTAGACACTTTGGGTAACCTGCAAAACCTGTTCCTGACTTGTAAAAAGAAAAAAAGAAAGAACAAATGGAAATCCATACCTGTGAATATGAGGATTTCCCTTTCCTTATTAGCAAGTCAAAGTGATTTCTGGAGCAGTTTGACTAATTCTTTGGACAAATGTTTATTGAGTGTCTGCTGTCTGCCAGGCACAGTGCTAGGCATTAGGATCCAGTGTTAAAAGAAGCCCCTGTCTTAGAGGAGTATTCCTGGGAGTACTGACCTAAAGGTAACTGGCAGAAATGATGACCTAAGATTGGTATCTTTATTCTCTGAAGAATCAGCTATGCTGGCAATAGTAGTGAAAAGTGAAATCAAAAGAAACAGCATATGCTCTCTGTATGGATGAAGTGTATGAAGCCTGACTGACTGTGTGGTGGTTGCTGCTCTTCCAGCCTTTGGACATCCCTGACGGTCGGAGAGCCCCGCTCCCTGCCCACTACCGGAGCAGCAGCACTCGAAGCATCGACACACAGACCCCCTCTGTGCAGGAACGCAGCAGCAGCTGCAGCAGTCACTCACCCTGTGTTTCTCCCTTCTGTCCCCCGGAATCCCAGGACGGCAGCCCTTGCTCAACAGAAGATTTACTCTATGATCGTGATAAAGGTGAGAATGGAATCATCCACTTAGGTAGCGGGTGTGTTACAGGGCCTTGCTCATTATACTTCCTTTGTCTTAGACCATTACATCACCGTTTTTCTTTTGTTGAATGGTGGGATTGTAAAGGATTGGTTGATCTAGGTTTGTTCGTTCATTGGTTTCACGTACCCCCTTCTTTGTGACTTTCGCAAACATCTTCCATAAATGTGTCAGAGGAGCACAGCGCATGGTTCTAACAGTTAATGAAAGCTATGAAATGAGTGTGGACAGCTTCACATAATGCAACACACAGTTTTTCCCTCAGTGTTGTCCAGAGTTAAGGATGGTTATGGTAGACTTTAGGTTTCTTGTGCCTGAGGTTAGATTTCATAATCAGGTTAATTTGGAAGGAAATAATTTCTAAAAATTCTGTTGGAAGAATGAAGATATTTTTAACCAAGTAGGATAAAGTTTAACAAGTACCTGCAGCACATCAGGGATTATATTATAGTATGGAGATGAATTATTAACACCAGTAAGAGTGCAGAACCCGTGGGGCTTCTTACTGCCTGTCAGGCCCTCACTGCCCGTGTCCCCCTGTCCCCGCGTCAGGCCCTCACTGCCCGTGTCCTCCTGTCCCTGTGTCAGGCACTTGACCACCAGTGTTCACTCTCTTCTTTCAGGTTCTGGCCCCTCAGGCACAGAAGGTCCCAAAGACTACCCAACTTCCACCTTCCTAGCGACTTACAAAGGAATACTGAGCTTCCTTTATAACCCATTTACTGCTTCTCACCACAGAGAAACAGATCATAGGCAACAAAAATTTTAAAACATGAAAAAAATAAAGTTTACAAAATCTTACGGGATTTTATGGGCCCTGTCCTGGCTTGATCCCCAGCCCCCTCAGTTTGTTTTGAGGTATTAATACATTTAAAGTGCCCAAATATTAAGTGCTAAGCCCCCCTGAAGTTTTACACGTTTGCATTCATGCAACCACCTCTTGGATCAAGATACAGAACATTTTTTGCATCCCAGAGGCTCCCTAGCTCCCTTTCCAGACAGAATCCTTCTCCTCTCTGCCTGGAAGTAACCACTGTTCTCACTTCCATCAGTGTAGCCTAATTTTTCCCCATTACTGGATTTCACAGAAATGAAATGATGCAGTCTGTGTTCTTTTGGTCTGGCTTGTTTCAGTCATCATTATACCTGACTCTCTGCTGAGATTTTAGAGGGAAGCTACCTTGGACTTCATCGTCTGCTTTTAGTTCTGTGGGTGGATATCAGTGGTTCTCCCCTTTCATTTCCTCCTTTCCTTATTGGAAGCCTTGGAGTTCTCTTCCTCTATTAAGAATGTATTGAAAGCAGAACCTTAGTTAGGCATCTCTCTGCTTCAAGTGGAATGTTTGTTTCATAGAATGTCAGACTAGGAAACTTCCAATACACTAAGGCGTCCTACCACAGCAGACACTTCAATCAATTCCTCACATTTTTAATATGGATGTTTCATAATAAAACAAACAAGAAGACACCTTGCTTCTAGTAGGAGGGTTTGTTTTGAAGGTTAATAATCATAACTTGTTTTCGGATGTACAGGTGGTAAATGGTGAAGCAAATCTTGTCTGATTGATTCCAAAACCTGTACTTTTTCTTATACCAGTAAAAAGGATAAGTGCAGATCACTTTTGCTACTTGTTAGCCCTTGTAGTTGTGTTAAAAGGAAAAATAAAAATAACAGTGATATAAGGCTAGGCAGTAAATTATGGAGTTTTGTTTTCTTCTAAGTATAATACTGTGGATAATTGAGATGCTGAACCAAAAGGGAGATGTATTAGGAAATTGATAGATGAGTTCCATTTTGGTTAGCTGTTTGTGAGGTTGCCTTCTCGGCCTCTACGGGACTATATTCGATGAGGCAGTCTCACAACCACTTGGAACCACATTCTCTTTATTTATCTGTTCGTGGACACTTAGGTTGTCTCCATGTTTTGGATATTGTGAATAATACCACAGTGAACATAGGGACACATGTTATCTCTTTGAGATAGTATAATAATCTGAATTCTGACGATTTTTTAGGGAAGTTAGACTTTTTCCTAAGACTTTGCCTTTGGTTGTATATTTTTTTTCTATACCATTTTATTCTTTTTACCAGATATCTATCTGCCTGTTAATATTTCTGTTCCTCTTGTTTTTTTTTTTTTTTTTTAATGTAAAATGAGAACATTGGTCCAGATCATCTCTAAGGCCAACAGTTTTTTTAAAAAATTGTTTTCTTAGTAAAACAGGGTGATAATACTTGTTTTCATACTTCATACCACTGTTGGGGTTAAATGAGATACTGGAACAAAGAGCTTAGCACAACTCCTGTTACGTAGTAAACATTCAATAAATAGTGTTGGGTGTGACTAATAGTCTTTTTTTTTTTTTTAATTTCTTTTGAAACTAAGGAGATTGCAGAATCATTTAAAACACTTTTCCATTTTCTACAAAACTACCTCAGTTTGGAAATTTAAGACCTCATGACATAAGTTTCTTAATACACTTAACCAATGTAGCTTTGAGGCATTACTTTGTAATTAAGATCAAGTTTATATTACTGTTTTCTGGAAAACTGTGTGACCTATCACAATGTTCAGTTTCTAGTTCTCAAATCAACTACCTTCTTTGTGAAGGAAAATTTAAAAACATCTGTCTCTTTTACATAGGTATGTATATGTGTGTGTATCATATATATACATGTATTTTAGGATTTGGAATGGAGGTTTATGTATTTCAACTGAGTTTATGCTTCTGGTTTATTCAAGATACATTTGTTGGGCATCTACTGTATGTCAGGCACTCTACTGGGGAGTGGAAAAATAGAGAAGAGGAAGATGTGATACCTATTTTTAAGAGCTTTATACTCTAATAAGGATTAATAGTAGTGTTAACAAATAATACACTATTACACAAGTATGTTCAGAATACTAAAGGTACAAAGAGAGAGTTGTCAGTTTTTCCATTTCTGAAACTTACATATTTAAGTCATTCAAACTACAGAATAATCTCTAACTCATTGCTTCTCTATGAACAGCCCAATTTTTTACAACACTAGTTCTAGCTTACAATTTTCACTTTTCCACAGTAAAGCTTAAATTGATCTTTTGTTTCTTTATATTTATTTCCTGTAAAGAAAAAAGGGAAGCTATAGATTTCTAATAGGTTTGGATTGATTTGGAGTACCTACCTCTTCTGTAGTTGCTGTTGTGGAATAGCTAGGTTAGACGTCCAGAACTGGCATGCACACGAGGGAAAGGCAAAGGCATGTGAATATATTGCTCTAATGAGAGATGGGCTGGTGTGATTATTTTTCTAGTGTTCATCTGCTATATACTTATCCTTTTCCTGACTTTGTTATTTCTGCTTATGTCTAACATCTGTTTTTCTCCATGACACATGTATACTTTGAGACCTATAAAAT
The DNA here is from genome assembly GCF_054371585.1 of Giraffa tippelskirchi. NCBI lineage: Eukaryota > Metazoa > Chordata > Mammalia > Artiodactyla > Giraffidae > Giraffa > Giraffa tippelskirchi. The sequence continues at coordinate 63,631,918 of NC_137284.1, forward strand.
AATTTTAGTTGATTAACATGTTGGTTTTTCTTTGGTTCTTTCAATTGCAGTGCCAGGACAAAAACACTGTATTAAGAAAAGTCTAGCCTTTAAGAGACTATTTTCAGGTTTTAGTTTTTTGAGTTGGGTGGTTTTGGGACAGATTTTTCCAGTGACTTAAAGGCTGCTTAAAGGCAGCCAGCTATCATGTGTAAAGTTGTTTGGCTAACTAACCTAGTAACAGCCACAGTTCCACATAATGATTTGTGTGGAGAATTCAGGGATCCAGAATAAGAGTTCTCATTGTCACATCTGCAGAATATACCCTAAGATTAGTTAGCCTAAATTCTACCTTATCACACCCAAAATGCAAGAGAGAAGAACAGTCATTTATCTAATGTAAATGGCAGTGTCAAATGTTAGTTCTTTCAGCAGCTCTGCCAGCTCTTCTTATTGGTACCAAGTCACAAAATCTAGACTTCAGTCTGCCACTTATAGTTGATCTTTGGCACAATTCACTTAGGCAGTTGTTATAAAATTCTGCAGTTTTGCAAGATATTATGGAAACATTGATTATTCTAATCATGAAGTCAACTGAACCATTCTACTCAGGCCAACCACCAGGAGTTGTATTCCAAGATTCCGTAAATTGGCTACTTGGAACTTAAACTGGGTTTTCCCACAGGAACAATGTATATTATGTGGATGGAGTTTCCAAGGGCCAGTGCACATCAATCTGTTTAACTCATACCATGATTTAACTCATTAATATTTCTAAACTTTGGGTATTAGGACTGAGAAGTCCATAGTTGCAGGAAAGAAAGAAACAGTAGTATCTTTTCAGGGTCTAGGGCTGATCCTAGCCAGACTTTTGAAAAAAGACTCTCTTTGACGTCTTATTCCTTTCTATATACATTTTAAACTCTGTTTGCAGTCATCTTTAGGGCTCTGCTTAACACTCTTTGACGTTTGCCCTTAACATACTTTAACCCTCCATCTTCTACACAGCCTCATCTGCCAAGATTTTGTGGCACTTTTCTTTGTGGTTTATATTGTGAAAATAGATATGTTAGAAATACTTGTTTTAGCCACCACACCTTGAAAATCACTTCATCTGAGCCTTGATCTGTTTCTCGATCAAAAGGTTATCCCCACATGATTCTAGGTGCTTATTATCCTAGAAGAACCTCTCCGTGGTAAAATTACAAAGACTGTAGAACTCTTACTCCAACAAAGGAGTTATTCTATAGGTTAAAAACTGAACTTCTAGAGAATTACATCCCTAAGTTCATCTTCCCTGTTTTGCTTTTTCAAGATTGCATCTGAAATTATATGTATTCACATTATCTGATGTGTTTAAGCATCCAGTAAATGCCTTTCCCCACTCTTTCTGGAATGTTTACAATTGTACTAATGGCAGTTGCTGTGCTAACTTTCTGTAGATGAGTTACTATTCTTAATTCAAAATTGTTAGTAAGTATACAGTTGAATTCTAGCATTTACAACCTAGAGTCTAAAACAAAAGCAAACCAAAATTTGTTTATATGCCTGCATATATAATTTTGATGTATATAATTTCCATCCCTGGGTCGGGAAGATCCCCTGGAGAAGGGAATAGCAATGCACTCCAGTGTTCTTGCCTGGAGAATCCCATGGACAGAGGAGCCTGGCAGGCTACAGTCCAGGGCGTTGCAAAAGACTTGGACACTAGTGAGCATGGATGCATATATAATTTCACTTAATCTCCAGTTATCTGTTTACTAGGATATAAGCTCCATCAAGAGCAGGTAACTTTAATTTGCTCATTTATTTATCCTCAACAACTAGAGTGCTGCCTAGCATTAGTATAGAGTAATGCTTAGTGGAGATTTTTTGAGTATTCTTTCTTCATGGTATGTCCATTTTTTAAAGAATATATTGTTAAAAACAATAGAATCCTTTTAAGTTATTTAATTATATATGTTAGGTTTTTGAATATTTGGGAAGAGAAGGATAATCCTCCCTGCTACCCAAAAAAAGACAATAAAGAGTAACCACTCTTAAGGTTATGCTAAGAGTGATGACAGGTCTTTGGTGAAAAAGAAGCCATAAAGTTCAGATTTCCTGTTGAAATTACAGAAAAGAAAGTAACTTTGCTAAAATCTATCTCATCTTATACTCTGATTATGACTAGGGAGAAAATAGGGTATCAAGTAGAATAGAGGAAAGGGGAACCTGTTGAATTTTTTCTGTTATCTTTTATGTTCCTCTAAGAAAAAAATAGGAAACTTTCAAGCCATTCTTTGCACTGTGCCTTTGTAATAGAAGGCAGACCCAGTGAAGCTGTTGCCTAAGCTCTAAGACTCTTAAGTAGAAGCCTAGAATGTTAGATTGGAACTTGATCATCTAGTCTCATGAGGACACTATAATTGAGATAGATCAAAACAGTGATGCAGATAGCATGATGGTCACAAACTCTGACTCTGCTGCAGCCATTCAATCTCTGCTCTTCCACTTACTGGTTGTGTATCTCCGGGCAAGTTACTCAGGTTCTCTGTATCTTAGTTTTCCGACCTGTAAATTAAGGGAAATTATGGCACTGCCTCACAGAATTGTTATGATGATTAAATGTGCTCAGGTGCCTTTACCTTTTTTATCTTCTGTAATATTACCACAATCCTGTGAGTAGGGACAGTGTCATTATTTTAAGAATGGGGAGCCTAAGGCGTAGAGAAATGAAGTTAACTTTCCTAAAGTCTCTGGAGCCCAGAGGCCAACAGAGATCTTTTATAGGAACTTCACACTAGTTGCCGCCTTTGCAAGAGGAATGGCCATTTCACAGTCATTCAGCTGTGAAAGAGCCTGGTGTGTGGAGAAGAGTACAAAATCGTATGGTTAGAGCACAGGGATAAGTGGTAGGGAGGAGAAAGCAGGGAGAGTGGAGACGTAGGTAGGAAGGCCGCTCTTTCATAAGGGCCTTGTAACCTTGCTGAACTAAACAACCAACCAAGTGAAGAACTTTTGTCAGCTAAAGGACATGACCAGCTCTAAGGATAAGGCTACAGAAGTGGAGAGAGACTTCAAGAGGAAGAGATAAGGTGCTATTTTAATAGTCTAGTCCTGAGTCTCCAAACTTGGCTTATTACACACTTTTTTCAGCAGTTTTTAATCTATACCTGTAATGTGAATTTATATATTTCTGAGTTATGTACGTACACAGTTCAATCCATATACAAAATATGTATTGGTAAAGTTTTCTTATTTTTAGGGATAAAAAGTAAATATGTATGAATGTTCTCCAGTTTTCTTCCTGCATGTTAGCAGACTGTTTAGTGCACTGTAGTTGGGAAACCACAAGTGTAGGGCAAAGATGAAGAGGGTAGCACGGGCAGAGGAATTGAAAGAAACAGACTGAAGAAGAATCAGCAGCATTTGGTGGTTGATTAGACGTACAAGGTGAGGGATTAGAAAAATGAGGATAAAGGCAGAGTTCTAACAAAGTTCTAGCTTGGAACATGGAAAAACAATTACCGCTGTGAATAAGGCAGTGAATGTCAGAGAAGGAACAGGCTTTCAGGTGACTATTACATAAGTTTAACATTACATTTGGTTATCTGCTTAGAGATGTTATAATGCCATTTCCCTTTAAGCAAGAATGAGGAGAGAGGAGAAATACTGAATTTTTACCTAATATCGATACATGGCATTTTTTTTTTTTTTGCCTTCTGTTTCACTCTGTAAACATATAAGTGCACATTTAAAATTATATTGAAACTTTTAAAAAGTTTTCATTTTTCCCTCTATAGGACACTTGAGGAGCACTTTAATATGAAACACTGTGTTTCAGGTTTTTGAAAACTGATGTCCCTGGAAATTTGTTCATCTATAAAGCTCAAGAATGTGAAAACTAAGGTTCTATCAGAAGAACTGCCCTAAGATCCTTAATTACATTACTTTTCCAGATATAAAATATTCTGGGTAATCTGAAATTTATTTTCAGTTTAGTTTTACCATTGTTATTAATAAGAGGCATGATTTTAGTCTATAAATTGGTTTGAAGACTGTCTTCAATAGGGTGGTTTGCTTTCATTTTTAACTGCCATGTCAGATAGATTCAGAGTGATTTGTTCACATTCGTGTACAGGTCTGAGTGACTAGTTAGTATGTTGATGACGCCAAGTCACATTTGAAGACAATACTAAGCAGTGTTGTGCTGCCTATCAGGGCTATGTTTGCAAAAGAGCTCTTGTGTATTGTGAGTACACAAGAACAAAGGAGCAACTAGAGTTTGTTTGCTTAATTGGTAAATTATCAATTCAGTGAATGCAGAATAAAATGTAAAGCATGGGCCTAACATTTGGAATGTAAGTTAAGTCCCAGTTAATTCAAAACACAGTCTTACTTGAGACAAAGTTCAAAAATACAAGTGACAAGGATTATAATGTTAATTTTTTCCTCCTTACCTTTTGCTATATGCTGATCTAAGAAAGATCTTAGCTGTCTATAGCTGTGTTGTGTGTTTTTTTTTTTAATTGTGTAACCTTCTCATAAAGGCTTCCCTAGTGGCTCAGTGGTAAAGAATCCACCTGCCAATGCAGGAGACGTAGGTTCAATCTCTCGGTTGGGAAGATCCCCTGGAGAAGGAAGTGGCAACCCACACCAGTATTCTTGCTTGAGAAATCTCATGGACAGAGAAGCCGTGGGGTTGCAGCGGAGTCGGACACAACTTAGCGACTAAACAACAACAAACCTTCACGTAAAAGGTTGACTTTGAAATTATGGAGAAATCTTAGAAACTATTTGTAAAAGTCAAATGTTCTCCTTGCTCTTTCACAGTTTGATCTTGGAGGTCACTGAAAACGCAATTGTTCAATACAATAGGTAATGCCAACTAGTGCCAAAAGTTTGTCATCAAGACATGCTTATACAGTTGTTTCTATTGATTCCATTAGGCCATCACATCACACTACTGCTGATAATTTTCATTTCCTAATGCACAATAAGTAATTTTTTAAATTGAAGTATAGTTACTGTATACTGTTATATATTATAGGTATATAATATTCACAATTATTAAAGGTTATAACTGTTTATAGTTATTGTAAAATATTGACTACATCCCCATTGTACAGTATATCCTTGTAGCTTATTTTATACCTAATAGTTTGTACCTCTTATTTCCCTACCCCTGTGTTGCCGCTCCCTGTTTCCCTTTTTCCACTGGTAACCACTAGTTGTTCTCCATATCTATAAATCTGCTTCTTTTTTGTTATATTCACTAGTGTGCTGTATTTTTTAGATTCCACATTAAAGTGATGTCCCACAGAATTTGTCTTTCTCTGACTTAACTTCACTTAACATAGTGTCCTCCAAGTCAAGTCCATCCATGTTGCTGCACATGGCATTATTTCATTCTTTTTTATGGCTGAGTAATATTCCATTGTATATATGTACCACATCTTCTGTAAAAGAAGTTATTTTCATACTAGAGTTAAAATAATAATTATATACTACTGGCTCTTGCTGCACATATAATAAATATTTTCCTTGTAGAGGAATCTATAGAATCTGTATACTTTAGGCCTTAGTTGTTAAATTTCAGAATGATAAATCTCTGTATGCTAAAAGATGCCATCTTTTATGTATCATAATAAAGTTAGTGTGCAGATCTATTAAAAAGGACATTTCTGTTACTCTCTTCTGCCAACAGAGTGGAATAGGCATTTAATTTCTGAATGGCTCATGTTTGTTTAATTGGTAAATTGGTAACATGTCTTCTTTCTACTATTGTAGCAGTATTTGTTGAGAACTTGCTTGTTTCAGGTACACAGGTTTTTTTTCACAGCCATCATATCAGTAGTTTTTCCTATTTTGTATATCAAAGCACAAAGGATGACACTGTTCCTAGGCCATGCAGTTAGGCCTAGATAGAAGTCAGGTGGCCTGACTCCACACCAGTGTGTTTTAACCTTTTCATAACTGGTCCTTGAAGTTGGCTATACTTCAAAAGCATTTGGGAGCTTTACCAGAAAAAATGGGGTTGGGGACAGCACATGCCTGGGAAAGGGGCCCCAGACTAATTAAATCAGAACCTCTATAGGGATGAGGTTTCAACACTGGCATTTATTAGTATTTTTAAAACATCTTCTGATGAGTCGAATGTGAAACCAGGGTTGAGAACCACCGCCCTGTAATTATACTGTTTATATTAGAATTAATTTTACTTAATTTGATAAAGTAATCTGATAATAGCAGATAAAGCACATGTAAAGACTTAGGACTAGAGTAGAACCATGGCAGAAATTTTACACACCTTCCTACATAAATGAAGCAACTTTATATCTACAATCTTTAATACTAGAATTGTGGGCCATACAACTTATGGAAGTTGTAATGAGGCTGTATATAAGCAGAAATTTAGAAAACTACAAAAACACAGTTTAATGAGTTTTGTTTCTATATGGAATTTCAGACTTCAGTAATATCTTTAATTGTTCCAAGCTTTAGTTCATTATCATGTGTTTAAAAATACTACTTATATTTTAATTATAAGTATGGTACATGCTTAAGTATAATCTTTTATAATAAAATAGTCAATAAAATGTTGCCAGATCTGGGTGATTCTATTATAAATATCGATGAAGCTATTGTGAATGAAGACAGATATATAAGTAATCATATTCATTACACTTAATTTCATAATTCATATGGCTTATGAAGTTATAAGAACATAAGGTAACATTTAACTTAATCTAAGTATCATGTCTAGTTACTATCTTAGCATGGGATAACAGAATGAGAAAATGTATCATGCATGTGAACAAAAGGGATTGAATACAGAGTACCATGAGACTTCATCCCAAATCTCCTGAGCAGGCATGCTCACCTCACATTTAGTTACTGAAATGTGGCTATCAAACTCAGCACAGGGTTCTACATGTAGAAGTTAGACAACCAAGTCTGGAACGGGTATAATGAGTTGTTCATGGGAATTGTTTTTAAAGCATGCCATTTATAAAGCAAAAAAATATTTTGGTACACTGCCCCTCTTTTATATGTTAGAACCTATTTTTAAGAACATTTTTATAGTAGAGTATAGTTGATTAACAATGTTGTGATAGGTTCAGGTGTACAACAAAGTGATTCACTTATGCGTACACCTGTTATCAATCCTTTTTCAAGTTCCTTTCCCATTTAGATTCTTACATAATATTGAGCATAGTTCCCTGTGCTATACAGTAGGTCTTTGTTGGTTGAAAGTGAAAGTGTTAGTTGCTTAGTCGTGTCCGACTCTGTGACCTCTACGGACTGTAGCCTGCCAGGCTCCTATGTCCATGGAATTCTGCAAGCAAGACTACTGGAGTGGGTTGCCATTCCCTTCTCCAAGGGGTCTTCCTAACCCAGGGATCAACCCTGGGTCTCCTGCATTGCAGGTGGATTATTCACTGTCTGAGCCACCAGGGAAGCCCTCTTCTTTGTTGGTTATCCATCTTGAATGTAGCAGTGTGCACGTCAGTCCCAAACTCCCTAACTATCCCTCCCCCAAATCACAGAATTTTAGTTAGGAATGGCAATTCCTGTAGTTATATAGAAACTTAGAGAGGTAGCTGTGTTGAAGGTTATAGAACTATGCAGCAGTTAGTCACAGAGCTAAAACCACAGAAAGTTGTCTCTATTCCTTTTTCCTGTTTTACTCGATCAGATTGCATATTTACCTTAGGGGAAAAAAAAAACAGATTTAAGAAATCTGTTTATGGCACCAATATTTTTTCTTTCAAGCTTTGTCTTTCCAGCACCAAACATTAGATATAATACACAAGCACACATACATGTATGTCTGTGTGTCTGCGTTTGTGCATGTGTATTTTCTCCAAACAGTTTTTATTGAAAAGGCAAGGTAATATAATAGCACTGAATACCATCTTTCTGGGACAGGAGTATACTATGTTTCTTTAAACATTAATCACCCTCCCCCCTCCCAAAAAAGAATGTTTAAGTAGGTAAAACTCTGTAGAAATATAAGCCTCTGATACTAGAAAAATTTTAAGAAAAAAAACCATTTACTCTCTAATTCACTGTAGATTGTTAATAGGAAGACAGTTTTGCAGATTATCCAGCTTCTAGCTCAACAGCTAGCTTTCCATTTTGGGAAGGTCCCTTGAAACCATCAACAAGGTTATGAGAGAAATCATGTAGTAGGTCTGATGATGTGGCAAGAAATAGGACACAAAAGACTGTGGCCAGGATGACTTTCCTTACATGATAATAGGGTGGATGCTTGACGGCTGACATGGTCACACCTGCTGATGGCAGAAAAGGCTAGTGAGAGGCACCGAGCCATGGTTTTGAGCCTATCCGGCAGGCAGTGGGGCTGCGCTGTCGCCACCAGCCCTCTCCAAGGGGCACCACTTGCCACAGCTAGTTTTTCACGTAGGTCCTCGTCAAGGCTGGTCATTTGGATAGTAAAGCAAGGTCAACCTGTATTTTTGGTATCACACTGAATTCAAGGTCTCACGGTAGACCATGAGGTAGACCAGTCGTTTTGTCTAGCCTAGCTCAAGTAGCAGGCAGCCCAGATTCTAGTCAGGTTCATGATGTTTTGCATCTCCCTAAGAGAAAAAATATTCCTTGTCCTCCCTCCCATTTGTTCAAGCAGTTTAGAAAGAAAAAAGATGCTGAATCTAAGAAAATCCTCAAGTCTGAAGAAACCCAGCTTAATTCCAAAATTTCATTCCTTCCAAGAGACTAAACATAATCCATATGGACATGTGTAACAGTAGTGATGGAGAAACTGTGTGGTTCTCTCAGGTTTCCCAGTAATGTGGCCTTGTTATTTTGCAGGCAATGATTTCCCAGCCAGAAATACTGCCATATACAACTACAGGCACACATCTGCATTCCCACAACTTACATAGATGCTCTTTGAATCATTCACCAAATACGCTATAAATGTGCCTCAAGGGTCTACTTTCTAAGCATGTATTATACTTCATAAATGATGATTAAAAAAAAAACTTACTCAGATTATGAATGTTGGACTGTGCACTGAATCTTAAACTGAAGCAACTTATCAAAATTGTGACACCTGTAATCATGGTACTAATGCCATCTTTCAAAATATGTATGAAAATAATACATCCTCAGTAGGTCATATGCTTAGTATTTTAGCATTGAGGATTGGTTTTGCTTTAAGTCAGAATTTGTTTAAATAGGACTACTGTATTTATACAGGTATGTTACTGACTTTACAACTTGGCATCTTAAAAAGATAATGACACATTTTGGTGGATTTGAATTTCCAAAATCCTTTGCCAGGTAGGAAAGGAGGAAACTGCATATAGGTTTTATGGCTTTTCATGAATAGACCGTTTCTTTTTGGTCAAAAATACGAAGATGCTTTTAGATTCCTCATGCTTCCAGCAGCAAAAACACAAATAGTGCTCAAAAAGTTCTTTTATATAGACATTTTGAAAGCAGAGTTCTGAGCATTACCTTTTTCATTGTGGGCCAAGGGAAAGTATATTGTGTTATAAGCCTGTTTTTCCCTGCATACATGTCATTCATAGTACTTAGTAACATTTCTGCTAACAACTGTTGTAATGAAGATTATACAACAAATTAAAGTATTAAATTAAATCAGTTGAACAGTGAGAAAATATAGACAACCCTGTATCCTAATCTCTTATAATTCTTCTGCATGGGTTATAAACCTTTTTGAAATACATAATGATGTGTTCATTTTCAGGATTACAGCTCTGCTTTACTCAAAATGCCATTTTCTGGACCAGACTATCAGCTTTTTTATGTTCTGTGGTATGGCAGACTTCTGTTGCATTGAAGCTTTTATTTATAAGAAATGTACAACACAAGGATGTTAGAAATAGCTTTGCAATAAAGGAAGCTCTGTGGTGGAAGCCAAGGGGCAACAGTGGATAAATTGTGCAAAAGGCTGCTTGTTTGGAAATCACATTTAATTTAAAAGAACTTTCAATCACTAGTTAATATAACTGCTTTAAATTTACAGACAGTGGGAGTAGCTCACCGCTACCCAAGTATGCTTCATCTCCCAAACCAAACAACAGCTACATGTTCAAACGGGAGCCCCCAGAGGGATGTGAGCGAGTGAAGGTCTTTGAGGAAATGGCGTAAGTAATGTCTTTTCTATCAGCTGGGATCTGCAAAGCTGTAAAGCTTTTTACTGAGACCAGTTGATTACAGAGGAATCAACTACTCCATCCAGCTGATAATGTGTTTCAGAAGTAAATTATGAAAACAGAATTCAATAGGCCAAAGAGATCTGACTTAAGGAGAATTAAGAGTCTGTGTGCTGGAAATACGCTAACACAGAGAAACTTGGAAATTCATCCCTACTACCTAAAAGATCAATTTTGAATCTGTAAGACTTTTCCTTTCATAAGCTCTGTTAATTTAGATGGTTAAAGAAAACAAATAGCTGAGGCAGCACAGTGAACACCCACATGTGCGTAGCCTTCACGACAGTGACCCCCCCACCGCCCCAGCCAGAGGGACTGTCTCCTTCCCTGTAGACACATCTAGCATGTGTATTCATTGAATTCAGACTTCCTGTTCACATATTTTTTTTATTCTTTTTGAAAGTTCAGTATGTATAAAATAGAAAAATTCAAGGGAAAAGAGATTCATGCTGTAAATACTTGGCAGAACAGCTCAGAATAAAGAGAGTGTGTGGCTCTTGGATTCGCTCATCCCCCTGTCCCAGTGCAGGCTTGTCTGGTGGAGGCTGCTGCACTCCTGTACCCTCAGAGGGGACAAAGTCTTGTAGGAGGTGATGGCGTAGTTCCTAGGAATGGGAGGAGACGAAGGGCTTGTGGATGCTGCTCTGTTGGGCTGACTGGCTCTCCAAGAAACTACTGAAACTTTTTTCTTATTTTTCCTGATCTGTATTAGTAGAAGTACATATAGAGATACAGAAAAAGGAGGAAGTATTTAAAACCAAATATCCGATGGGGTAATCCCTCTCCCATGTACTTAACAGAAGAGGTCATTTTAACATTGCATAATCCACGTTTCTAAATAAATGAAAGCAAACTAATCTCAGAAACATTTTTGTCTGCCCAATCCTTTTGAAAATCCTTTTGTTTTCAATATCACCTCGGTGCTGTGTACGTCAGTAGTATGCCAGCTGACTTGTGCTATGGAAGATGTTTATCCCTCTGTGTACACTGAATCCATTCCCTGCCATTCACATTTTAGCCGTTTTAGAGAACTCCAGTTAATTTGGAAAATGCTTGACTTTTTTAATGATTGTAAAACCTAATTTTGTTTTATGGTTTTAGGTCTCGTCAGCCTATCTCAGCCCCTCTCTTTTCATGTCCTGACAAAAACAAGGTTAATTTCATCCCAACCGGATCAGCTTTCTGTCCTGTAAAACTCCTAGGCCCTCTCCTCCCTGCCTCCGACCTGATGCTCAAGAACTCTCCAAACTCGGGCCAGAGCTCGGCTCTGGCCACCCTGACCGTCGAGCAGCTCTCCTCTCGGGTTTCCTTCACATCCCTTTCCGACGACACCAGCATAGCGGGCTCTGCTGAGGCCTCTGTCCAACAGCCATCCCAGCAGCAGCAGTTCCTGCAGGAACTGCCAGGTGAGGACCACATCTCCGCTCACAACTACGTGGTCATCTAAAGTGAAGGGGGAGCCGGCCTCCACCCTGTGTTCCACGCATTAGGAACTAGATCTCAGACACCTATCTGCATGGAGTGACCAACTTTCTGACACCACCACCACCACCAACAGAATACTTAATCAGAATCATCAAGTATCTCAACACTTATCTTGGCAGGGACGGAACTCCTATTCAGCAGTTTTTGTGGAAAGCAGTAATGCTTGCAAAATGTGTGTATCATTCAGCATTCTAAGTGGAGACTATGCATTTCATAGTATGTTTGACAGATTAGTACTGTGTCCTGTGTTTTGTCCCCAAATCTTCAGTATAAATAAGCTCTATATCAGAAAGTTGCCTGTCTAAATAGAAAATGTCTTGCTGTGTTTTGTCCTATGGAAAAATACTGTACTTCAGGATTATGTTTACAATTGATCCAGGTGTTTGTTTCTAACTTCTGTAATACATACAATGCAAAAAATAAATAAATGGCCACAACAGTTGCACAGGGCCCACCCTATGGCCTAGCTTCAGGTACTTCAGTTGAAGTCTAAACTCAGGTAACTTGGAATGTATATCATATTGGGATATTAACTATTTCACAGCTAAAAAGCTAAAGAGGGAACAGCACTCTTTTGCCTTTTCTTCTTTTATGCATTTCCCTTTCCTCATTACATTCCACATTCTTAGAATAAGAAGTGCATTCAACCCTAGGAGAACAGAAATCCTGGACATGGGTGAACGCGAGGAGAACCAGCAAATCCGTGGTGTCTGACATCACTTTTGTCACGCAGTTACAAGTAAAACAGCTGTTGCATTCACTGTTTCAACATGTGTAAATGTGGCTTTTTTTTTTTTAAACAAGTTCAGGTGTTGCTCAGTTAATGACTGATACAGCGTTGCAAATGAAGTATCAGGTACTAGGCTGTACAAAACATTCCCCCAGAGTGTGTGTGGATGTTAAAGGCAAGAATGTCTAGGTGTCATTTTCCCAGAGGATGGCTGAGGTTTTTGTTTATGTTGGCCATCAGGGTCATGAAATGCTACTGATCTATCTAAAGGCATATTCACGTTTCATTTATCTTTTGGAAATTCTTGAATCTGCAGGTTAAGAAATGACACACATTGGTTATTTTCCTCAAGCAGTTCAGGTGCATGGGTTGTTTTAATGTAGAGAGAGCATATGTGAGTCTCAGAATTCAAAATAAGAAGGTTATTTGGTGACTTGCAAGTGCAAGTAGTGTGGAGCTGTTTCATTTAAGCCTCTCATAATAATACCATGAATACTTCTGTTCATACTTTGGAAGCATGAAGTAGACCATAAACCCAAGTAAACAGCCTTGAGCCTGCAGACTTGAGCTAACTTCTTGAAGTATGAAGAGAGCCCTAGATGTTCCTGATTGGTCAGCGAAAGAGCCCAACTTCTGACATTGTTTTCTGCAGCACAAAGAGTATGTTCAAAAGCAGAGAGAAGTTTCTGTTTTTATTCCATTGCTTTTAGTTCAATAAAACAGTTGTTTCATCTGCACCTAAAGTGTATGGCACAATTTTCTTAAGAATTAGGGGAACAAGGTGCCTACAGTTACAGGAACGTTTCAGTTCCTTTCAGTCATTCCTGGGTTTTTCTTTATTTTCTAAGGAGGTTGAAGAAGGAAGATGTGATAAAGAAGAAAGCAACACCATTGATTTTTTTTTTTTTTTAAGAAATGGTATATATGTGTGTGTATATGTTTGTGTATGTGTTCAGTGTATTATTTTGTCATGACCCCGATTATCTTCTTTCCACCAAAGTTTGCAGTAATATTCTCTCCTGAAGGTGCATTCTGGCTCCTTTAAATTAGTCAGTGTTATATCGTAGGAGACTGTCATGGGAAAGGACTCAGTTTACTTTTACCATTTTCACAGGGGTACCTTTTAAAACAATCTATTCAGCAGAAGACACCTTTAACCCTAATAATCTCAGGCCTTGATGAAAATACTATATTTTGTAGATTATGGTTAAAGGGAGAAAATTATTAGTTCTGTAAGATAAATATGAGCTCCATTAACTTCTGATATCTGGTTTAGCATTACATAATGTGTTGATCTTATACTCTGCTTTTGTCCAAATAAGATGCAACAGTATCAATATCAATTTCTGAACGATGGACTGAATGAATATGCTTTTTTTGGTAATGAAATCTGATGTACGATATTTATAGTGACATGTGCTTTTATTTTCTCATGAGAAAACTAAATATTGTGTTGTACATTTGTTCTTAGCATATATTCAAGTTTTGAACCAAATGTGTTAAAGCTTATGCTTTGCCATGTAAATTTCCCAGAAGTTGTTGAGCTCAAATGTATCCTACATCCAGCTGTAGAAATTTGTCAGAGATTGTTTAAATTTTGTATATAGTTGTACTGTTTAATTCTACACTGCGCTGAACAGTATTCGAGTTACCATACAATATGGCTTTACACAAGGAAATGTGTGGCTTTTGTTTTGTATTTTTTCAGTATAGAAGTTCCTGTGTCTTCTTATTTAAATAAAGTTATTAGTAAAACTGGAATAGTTCACTATGTTTTTGGAAAGACTGGGTTTTTAGCGTCTTACCTGACAAGGATGAATTGAACTCTCGGGTTGGAGGTACACTGACTGAATTAGATTTCCAAAGCCTGGTTTCCTCTTGACATTCAATTTGCACACTTTCCATCACAAGCTAAGGAACGTGATGTCTGAAGTTCCAAGTTTTTGTTCTGTTCCCAGCTGTGAGCACCTTAAAAAGAGAAGACATTGTCCCCATGTCATCATTTTATGGCTAAGAATTATTTGTGAAAATAAGTTTGTTTAATGAAATCACCACAAAGGAAGTTGCAGCAAAATTAAAAAAAAATTTCACTGTTTTTATTTACAGAGCAGAGGAGTGTTGATGTTTTTCCCAGTTACCCAAATAGGGTCATCATAGGCCACGTGGTGGCTGAAAGCAAAAACTAACTGCTTTGAGAAACAATTTGCCGGTAGCATAGTCTTCATTTCCAAAGCACCTCTCACTAAACTGATTTGACTTTTAAATTGAACCTAAAATAACTATGTTTGGGGCTTTACAAAAATAAATACGACTTTTTAAGAGTGAGTTTGATCAATTGTCTTCTTCAGGACAATGTATGATTTAGGCAGGAACTTAGCTACTGTATACAAGTTAAAAATTCCACTGCAAATGAATGTGGAGAAAAAATGGATCATATAAGCTTAACATTAAATGGCCCTGAGACAAGTTAGTATTTGCAAAATCAAACCTAAGGAACAAGGAAGGAGAAATTCTAAGAATTTTGTTTTATGTTTAACCCTATGTTACTAGAAATAAAGGTTATTTATGAATATCACAAAATAAATGTTTACCACCACCCACAGTGTGAGGTGAGTTCTAGCTCTGAAGTCAGGTTATCCCCAACTTACTCCCTATAAGCAGCTTCTATCTCCTACCCTATCTTTGAACCTCATAAGTCTGTCTTCCCTGATAAACTCACTTTGGTGAACTTAGGTTTCCTTAGAACGACAGTAACTTTGTGAAGGTAGATCCCGCAATTCACACCTTGAGCCAAAAGCTGAATGCCGAAGTCTAGCCCCACAGTTCCAGATATCTAACAAGCATCTCCTCTTGGACTTCTTGCCTCATTTCAACTTCAGTGGTTAAACGGAAAGAAAACACTCTTGTTCCTGTCACATCAAGTTAGCTCTTCTCCTTCACACTTCCGTTCCTTCTGTTTCCCAGAAAACAAGGACTAGAATACTATTTTCTGACATTTTCTTCACCTAAATCAGAATTGCCTGTCTTCCTACTATCTCACCACTAAATATCAAGCTGGTAGAACTGTGATGGTGGTAGATAAGATAGCCATGCCATGTAGATGAATTTCTTTTGAAATAGGATTCAAATGGCAAGAAAAATAAGTTTGCTGGACTTCCAAAAATCTCTTCAGCTGTAGACTAGGGGTCAACCAACCATAGCCCATGGGCCAAATCTTCCCCAATGCCTATTTTTATAAATGTCTACATTTATACTGTCTGGTGGCTCAGATGGTAAGGAATCTGCCTGTAATACAGGAGACCCAAGTCTGATACTGGGAAGTTGGGAAGATACCCTGGAGAAGGAAATGGCAACCCACTCCAGTATTCTTGCCTGGAGAATCCCCATAGAAGAGCCTGGCAAGCTACAGTTGACAGGGTTGCAAAGAGTCAGACATGACTGAGTGACTTAACACATACATACATACTGGAGCAAAGCCAGGCTTAGTTCCTTAAGTATTGCCTTTGGCTACTTTGCTGTACAATGGCAGAATTAAGTAGCTACCACAGAGACAATGTGGCTCACAATGCCTAAAATATTTACCATCTGGTCCCTTAGATATGCAGATGACACCACCCTTATGGCAGAAAGCAAAGAGGAACTAAAGAGCCTTTTGATGAAGGTAAAAGAGGAGAATGAAAAAGCTGGCTTAAAACTCAACATTCAAAAAAATGAAAATCATGGTATCCGGTCCCATCACTTCATGGCAAATAGGGGAACAATGGAAACAGTGACAGACTTTATTTTCTTGAGCTCCAAAATCACTGCACGTGGTGACTGCAGTCATGAAATTAAAAGATGCTTGCTCCTTGGAAGAAAAGCTATGACAAACCTAGACAGTGTATTAAAAAGCAGAGATATCACTTTGCCAACAAAGGTGGTAATAGTCAAAGCTATCATATTTCCAGAAGTCATGTATGGATGTGAGAGTTGGACCATAAAGAAGGCTGAGCACTGAAGAATTGATGCTTTTGAACTGTGGTGTTGGAGAAGACTCTTGAAAGTCCCTTCCACTGCAAGGAGATCAAACCAGTCAATCTTAAGGGAAATCAATTCTGAATATTCATAGGAGGGACTGATGCTGAAGCTCCAGTACTTTGGCCACCTGATGTGAAGAACTGACTCATTGGAAAAGACCCTGATGAGGGGAAAGATTGAAGGCAGGAGGAGAACGGGATGACAGAGGACAAGGTGGTTGGATGGCATCACCAACTCAATGGACATGAGTTTGGGCAAGCTCCAAGAGATGGTGAAGGACAGGGAAGCCTGGCGTGCTGCAGTCCATAGGGTCACAGAGAGTCAGACATGACTGAGTGACTGAACAGCAACCACCCTTATAGAAAAAACATTTACTGACCTCTGCTATAGACCAAAGGATAAGCTAGATTAGGTAACTTGTGTCATAAATGTGGTTGACTCAAAAATATGTCCACAGACAGCCATGTGCAAATCAATGAAGTCAGAATATTCCCTCACATCACACAAAAATATACTCACAATAGCTTAAAGACTTAAATATAAGATATGACACCATGAACTCCTACAAGAGAATGTAGGCAAAACATTCTCTTGACATAAATCATAGCAGTGTTTTCTTAGATCAGTCTCTTGAGGAAATGGAAATAAAACCAAAAATAAACAGATGGGACTTAAACTTAGAAGATTTTGTGCAGAATATAAGCTTTTGCACAGAAAAAAGACAACCTATGGAATGGGAGAAAATATTTGCAAACAATGAGACCAACAAGGGCTTAATTTCCAAAACATACAAACACTCAAAACAGCTCAATAACAAAACAACCCAATCAAAAAATGGGCAGAAGACCTAAATGTTTCTCCAAAGAAGACAAACAGATGGCTAATGAGCATACCAAAAGATGCTCAACTTCGCTAATTATTAGAGAAATGTAATTTAAAACCACAATGAAGTATCACCTCATACCAATCAGAATGGCCATCATCAAAAAGTCTACAAATAATAAGTGCTGGAGAGGGTGTGAAGGAAAGGGAATGCTCCTACACTGTAGGTGGGAATGTAAATTTGTGCAAACACTGTGGAGAATGGTATAGAGGTTGCTTAAAAAACTAAAAATAGAGCTACCATATGAGCCAGCAGTCCTCCTCCAGGGCACATATCCAGTATAGACAAAAACTCTTAATTCAAAATGATACAAGCACCCAATGTTCACTGCAGCACTACTTACAACAGCCAAGACATGGAGCACCCTCAGTGTCCATCAGCAGATGAATGGGTAAAGAAGATGTGACATATATATATACACACACACACAAATGGAATATTAGCCATTAAAAAGAATGGAATAATGTAATATTCAGCAACATGGATGGACCTAGAGATTATCATACTAAATGAAGTCAGTAACAAAAAGACAAATATGATTTCATGTTATATATGGAACCTAAAAAAAATGGTATAATTTTCTTAAAAAAACAAAGAAACAGACTCACAGACATAGAAAACAAACATGACTACCAAAGGGGAAAGAGGTAGAAGGGAAAAATTAGGACCTTGAGGATTAATAGATACACACTACTATGTATAAAACAGATAAGCAATGTCTTACTGTATAGCACAGGGAACTATAATATCTTATAATAAACTATAATGGAAAAGAATTTGATATATATATACACACTTTGCTGCACAACAGAAATTTATACAACAGTCAAAATAAAATTTTTTTATACTACTCCTTTCCAGAGGTAGAGTTTAATTTTCCTCCCCTTAGGTGTGGGCTGGACTTGCTTAAGAATAGAAAACAGCAGAAGTGACAGGTTGTCATTTTTAAGCTTAGGTTACAGAAAGACAACCGTATACTCAAACCTGTGGTTTTTCCAGCAATCAAGTATGACTGTGAGAATTGGGCCATAAAGAAGACTGAGCACTAAAGAATTAATGCTTTTAAACTGCGGTGCTGGAGAAGGCTCTTGAGAGTCCCTTGGACAGCAGGGAGATCAAACCAGTCAATCCTAAAAGAAATCAACCCTGAACATTCAGTGGAAGGACTGAAGGTGAAACTCCCAATACTTTGACCACCTGATGCAAAGAGCCGACTCATTAGAGAAGACCCTGATGCTGGGAAAGATTAAGAGCAAAAGGAGAAGGGGGCAGCAGAGGATGAGATGGTTGGATGGCTTCACTGAGTCAATGGACATGAGTTTGAGCAAAGTCTGAGAGTTGGTGAAAGACAGGGAAGCCTGACATGCTGCAATTCATGGGGTCACAGAGTCGGACACAAGTTAGCGACTGAACAACAACAACACAGAAAGACAGGCTGCTGTCTTGCACATGCACTCCTGGACCACTTGCTACGGGGAAAGCTACACTGTGAGGATACTCAGGGAGTCTATGGAGAGACCCACACAGCGAGCAGTGGAGTCCTCTGGCTGCCAGCTAGCGAGGAACGGAGACCTGCAAGCTGCCACGCGAGTGAGCTTGGAAACAACTCTTCCAGCCCCAGTCAAACTTGAGATGCCTGCAGCCCCAGGCCACAGCTTGACTGTTGACTCCTATGGGAGACCTCAAGCCAAGCAGCTAAATCACTCCTGCGCTCCTGACCCTCAGAAAGTGTGTGAGAGAATGTTTGTTGTTTTAAGGTACTAAGTTTGGAGGTAATTTGTCATATCGGATTAGACAACTAATATACAATACAGCAGCTGCCCTCCAGCCTCCCTTGCAGCCCCATGGAATGTAACCTCCCAGGCCTCTCACTCCATGGGATTCTCCAGGCAAGAATACTGGAATGGGTTGCCATGCCCTCCTCCAGGGGATCTTCCTGACCCAGGGATTGAACCTGCGTCTCCTATATTGGCAGGCAGATTCTTTACCACTAGCACCATTACTGTCACCAATATCACCTAGAGTCTTACTGTATCATTCCATCCTCTGGGTCCAGAAAACGATGCTTGCTTTTTCGAAATGGACACTTCTTGAATGAAGGCCATTTGGACTAAGTTCAAGACAAAGCTTTCTAATATATAATTCTGTTATTTGAACAACTCACATGATAGTAAGTCTACTAATAGATTATGGCAGGAAGTTGTCTAACACTAAACCATCATACTTAAGACAATCCAGTGGAGGGAAAAATTAAATCCTTGCAGGAAAGGATTCCCTGTGGGAAGGGAGGCAAAGAGAGGGAGGATAGATGATCAGTGGAAAAGAAAAGCAGAATCTCTAAAAATAACGGGGAAATATTTCCATCTCAAATGTCTTTTTTTTTTTTCCTTTAGTGAACAGGAGGCTGGTGATCCATTGATTCTAATGGCCTATTGCATTCCAGAGGCATCTTCATTGCTCAGGAGAGGAAAGTGTTTTCAAAGGTTCCAGATCAGTTGGGTGATGACCCCTCTCATTCAAAAGAGTCATTTTCTTAAAAATGACTAAGAATTTGAATAATTAGATCATTTTCTCTCCAAAAGATTTTCCGATGATAAGAAATGGGTTGCATTTCACACTACAGATTCTACTCAGATCTTGGCATATATTTTAAGCACGACTTTGATGACATCCCTTAAGCCAGACCTGGGTGTGGGCCTGCAGGCAGTGGATGTTATTTCAAACCGCTGTGGGGAAGCAGGCTGGATCAAAGGTGGATGGAGGGCTCCACAAGGACCTGCCCAACAGAGCAAAGTGTTCATGAGGGAAAAGGCAAACCATTTCTCAGGTTTTCCGTTCCGCTTTGTAAAGGAAAGGGGTTATACTCAAGGGACAGAACTTAACAAAGGCCACTGCTCATGTGTTACAGTCAACAGCCTGCCATTTTTCATACAGACTGAAATCAAGGCAAGCAGGGTAATTTAGCTTGCTCTCCATTCATCTGCCCATTTGATTTCAGACAAACCCCTGGGGTGGTCTACTCTGCTTCCCTTCCCACTGACTACCCTGGGAGCTTTGTAGGAAGAACCCATTTCATTTTGAATCCCTGACCCTTTCTCTTGGTCACTCTGCTAAATTTAGGTCCCGCAGGAAGACAACAAAGAGATGGGAGGAGGAGACCAAAGATGGTTAAACCAGGGCAACAAGATCTTCTTCCTGCTGCCTGCAGCCCCCTTCTTACTATCTATTCATCAGACCTGCAGCACACAGGGCTGACCTGGGTGTGACTGAACTGAATTGCTTCACACACTCCTGATATAAAGACAAGGTGGAGTTCAAGGGAGTGATCAATGTGAAAATAAAGGTTTAGCCTCACTAATGATCAAAGCAATGCAAATGGAATCAATTTGTTTCCTTTAAACTGGCGAAGATTAACAGGAAGGATAATATTCAATGTTTAATGGGGTAGCAGGGATATAGTCATCTTCAAATATACCATTAGAAGAATAAATTGGTCCACGTTTCTGAACAAGAGGATGGCAAGACTTACACAAAACAGTGTGACCCGTAGTTTTATAAAAATATATATGTGAATTTTAAAAAAGACATGAAGAAGGTACAGAAATTAACAGTGGTAGTGTCTGGGTTGTAGATAATCTCTCTTTAACATTTGTGTTTCTGTTTTTCTAGATTTTCTTTAGCAGCAACTCTTAGCCTTATAACCTGGGAGAAAATGCGTGTTAATTTCTAAATATCAAGAGAAGGGGAAAAAAATATGGAGTAGAGGAAGGAAATGGTAGAAAAGATTTAGTTTTAACAGAAATGAACCACCGATCTCTTAAAATCAAGGTGGCTTGAGAGAAGGTTTGGTACAGTGAATTTTAGCTCAGTGGGAGAGTCCAAATATGACCGAGTTTCAAGCCTTTTCCTCTTAGGAAGAAAAATAAAAGGCCCCCAACAGCTTCATAACCAGGTAAAGAGAATTAAATTATTTAAGTGGGGGTGGGAGGGGATAAATTAGGAGCTTGGGATTGACATTACACACTACTTCCCAGGTGGTAAAGAACCCACCTGAAAATGCAGGAGACATGGGTTGGATCCCTGGGTCGGGAAGATCCCCTGAAGGAACACACAGCAACCCATCCCGGTATTCTCACCTGGAGAATCCCATGGACAGAGGAGCCTGGCAGACCACAGTCCTTAGGTGCAAAGAGTTGGACATGACTGAAGCAACCTAGCAAGCACACACGCATACACACATATACAAAGTAGATAATCAACAAGGACCTACTGTATAGCACAGGGAACTACAGTCAATATTCCATAATAACCTAAATGGGAAAAGAATCAGAATAGATAATATGTATATAGATAATTGAATCACTTTCCTATATACCTGAAATGAACACAACATTGTAAATCAACTATACTCCAATATAAAACAAAACATTTTTAAAAAGATTTAAGCTTGGACTGGAACTGGAGGTACATTTCACTTGGAGGAGGCTGGATAAGTTCTGAAAACAGAGCATCACCTGGAGCATGCAGCACACTAACTGCCATCCACTCAGCTGAGATGGCTGCCCACATCACAAAGCCAGGGGCTCCACAGTCCATTCCACTGTTTAAACTTCTTCAACTACCTCATCAAGAAAAACTGAAAAGAACTCCCTGCCCCAAGCAAACTATAGAAACCTGAAAGTGGCCAAGAGATGGTTCTCAAATATGATTCCTGTTTCTTAGTACACTCTTTATTGAGGGTTGTTCAGTCTAGCTTTATAGAGATTGCACAAAGTGGGTACATGTGAGATGGATGCCAACCAGGATCTGAACTGGAGGAGACTGGGAATCAAAGCACTAAACAAGTTGCAGTGAAGTCCTTGGCTTGAGAATCACCAGTGTAGGAGGACTCGGTCCCTCCTGTTAGTCTTTGAATCTGTAGCTGGCATAAGCCAATGGGGTGCACAGTAACTTGGGACATTTCCTTATTTCTACTTTTTGGCCAGTTTTGCCCCTTATTCTCCAGACTGAGTCTTCACACTTTGTCATCTGTGGTTTTGGTCAGCTGGCTGGCTCTACATGGTAGAAAACCATGTCTCTCCTACATTCTGGGACCCAGAAGCAGAGTGGCATAAGGGGATGTGGTCCAGGTGTGGCATCAGACAAGAGTGAGTGATGACCCTGTGACCCTGAGAGTCTTGGTTTGCAAAACAGAGATAATAATTCTCAATGTGCTTGGGCTGCTGTAACAAAAGACCACAGGATAGGTGGGTTAAACAACAGGCATTTACTTCTCATGTTCGTGGAGACTGGAAGTCCTGGATCAAGGTCCAGCAGAGTTCAGTTTCTAGTAAAGACTCTTTCTGGCTTGCAGACGGCTACTTTGTCCTCACCAAGCCTTTCCTCTGCACTGGTGTCTCTTCTCAGGATGCTAATCCTATCAGGTTATGGCCCTACACGTCCTTATGATCCCATTTTACCTTAATTACTTCCCAAGGTCATATTTGCAATATAGTCATACTGGGGCTTTAGGACTCCAAAACATGAATCTTTGGGGAGACCCAATTTACAGTAAGCAAATACCTACTGCCATTAGGAAAATGAAAATCAGAACCATAAGATACCATTTGAAACCTGCTAGAATGGCTATACCCAAAAAAACAAATAATTACAAATGTTGGTGGCGATGGGGAGAAAGTGGAACTCTCATACATTACTGGTGGGAGCGTAAAATGATGCAGCCACTTTGGAAAACAGTCTAACAGTTCCTCAAAAGGTTAAGTATAGAGCTGCCATATGACCCAGAAATTCCACTGCTAGGTATACACCCAAGACAAAAATAAATGTTTATACAAAAATTTGCACAGAAGTGTTCACAGCAGCATTATTCATAATGACATAAAGTGAAAACAATTCAAACATCCATCAGTTGATGACTAGGTAAATAAAATGTGTCATATCCATACAACTACTAATTCAGCAATAAAAAGGAATGAAGTACTGGTATATGATACAACATGAATGAACTTTTAAAATGTTATGCAAAGTAAAAGTGTAACCAAGCAGGAGCCTAAGGGGACTTCCTCAGACAGACTAAATGATTGGCATTTGCTCTTCAAATCTTCTGTCACTTTGGTTAAAGTGAAAAGTATTGTTTCACGGTGATCTATGATCTTATTTGTCCAAATGTTCTGAAAAATTTTTTGGTATTTTTTACAAGCTCCACAAATATCAAATTTTAATTAAAGTTCTTTTGATTTCCAGCTAACTTTGGAATACTTCAGAGAGCCCCTAAAGCATCTGAGAGAGAAATATTAAACTAACTAGGATTGTTTTGTATGTTAAATTGCATGGGAAGCACTGTCACAGGAGTGATAAACCTTCTTAGGTTATACTGTATGGATGTCATTAATAAAAGTGTTCTAGAAATTACATGAAATTCCAAAAATTTAAATATGCTTTGATATGATGTTGTTAGTCATAATTCTAGTTATTACCTCAAAATGGATGTTACAGCAACCTAGTTAAGTCCCAAAGTCCTTTTGCATTGCAGTCAGATCTTTATAACTTTTTTTAGATGCCTCTTAATTTTCTCACAGGTTTTACTGAATGCATATAATATGAAGCCCCTGGATATTTCTGATGTTACACCTACTGCTTACAACATTGTTTATATTGGCTCTTTCTGGGTTTCACTAAATAGTCAAGTAAAGATGGATAATCCACAACTTTAACCCTCTTTGCTGATAAGACTGGCTATTTCAGTCATCTCCAAGGTAAATCACAGGAGAACCTTCAGAAGACACTTTTGGAAGAGGATTCTTTTTGCTTACAGGAATATGATACTGCAGTGGTTAAGAGCATGAACTCTGAATCCAGCCTACTTTGGTTCAAATGCCAGTTGTGCCCCTTCCTATCTTAGCAACCTTGACCAGATTACTTAACCTCTCTGTGCCTCAGTCTCCTCATCAGTAAAATGGAATAGTAATAATAGGACCTAGTGTTGTTGGAGGAACAGTTCCTAGTACTTCATAAAGATTAGAGAGAGTACAAAGATGTTGTCTGCACTACATTTTGCCTGCAGTTTAGGGTATGTTTTAAAAATAATTCTGTCACATTAAGTCCAAACTCCATGCTCATCCTGGTCTCATCCTTCCCTCTCTGCCCAATCGTATATGTTGGCCAATCCTATATGTTTCTCAGCTAAAAGCCACACTGTTTACCTCCCTCTTCATCAAACAAAGGATGGAGACTAACTTTTGCTCATACCTGGTCTCTTTCTCTTCTGACTTCACCTTACCAAATTCCTTGTTTTCAGTTTTTTTTCTTTGCTTAATTTACTTGTGATTCCATTGTTTGTTATTCTTGTGACTCTAACCCTAACCTGTTCCATTTTCTCGTTTCTGAGATGGAAGATATACTTTGCCTACCTCTGGGGGTTATTGTTGGGATCAAGACAGTGCATGCATATGCTTTGTATGCATGTCTGATGTATGTATATACTTTGGGGGTTATTGTTGGGATCAAGACAGAAAGTATATGCATATGCTTTGTACACATATGCACATATGATGTATGCATATACTTTCAAAGACCAAAAGCACTGGGCAAATGTCAAGTCTCATTACAGCCTCCTGTGTCTGTCAGCGTCAGCTCTTTGCCCTGCTCACCACCTACTAAGTTCTCAGCGAACAGAGACTTGGTGCTTCTCTGTCCTTCCCTGGAGAGTCTGGCTCCTGCTCCCTGATCTCCATTTAGAAAGACGCCTTGGCCTCACCATGAAAGAGAATAAAACAAGAACTGTTTCAAGAGCTGGCATACTTTCAATTATTCAGTCAACGTTCTTTTTCAGTGAAATGGCAGAAAATCTTGGACATAAGACTATACCAGCACAACTAAGCCACAACATGAGGAAATTATGCTCTTTGGTTGTATATCCATAAACATGGAAGGATTTTTTTTTCAGAACCACATGATTAAAATGATTATAATTTCTGCAGAGCAGAATGTAATCAAACTGACAGAATTCTTTTTTTCTTTTTGTTACTCCAAATAGTTCTTGATTTTGTTGTGTTTATGATCAATGGTGCTGTTGTTGTTTAGTCACTAAGTCATGTTCCACTCTTTCTCAACCCCATGGACTGTAGCCCTAGGCTCCTCTGCCCGTGGGATTTTCCATGGGCCAGAATACTGGAGTGGGTTGCCATTTCCTTCTCCAAGGGACATTCCCAACCCAGGGATTGAACCTGTGTGTCCTGTATTGGAAGGCTGATTCTTTACCACTGAGCCATAACCGGGACTTCTGAAGTCTTTTGTGATTCATAGACAGTTGTTGTTCACTTGAATGCTTTTGCAAAAATGCTTCATCCTCAAGAAGATTCATAGAAAGGAGTTTTTGAAAAGCATAGGTTTCTGATAACTAAGATCACACTGCTGGACTGGGTAAAAAATTTAATTCTAATGGAAACCTTGATGGTTCATAAAACTGTTAACAGGAAGGATTAGTTATATAGTACTGAGTGACCTGATAAATGTGAGCAAAATTTTATGATTTTTATCTGAAATGTCAAAAAAGTCAATAGACTTTTTAAAAATTTATTTTTTTTATTGAAGGATAATTACTTTACAGAATTTTGTTGTTTTCTGTCAAACCTCAGCAAGAATTAGCCATAGGCATACATATATCCCCTCCCTTTTGAAACTCCCTCCCATCTCCCTCCCCATTCCACCCCTCTAGGTTGATACAGAGCCCCTGTTTCAGTTTCCTGAGCCATACAGCAAATTTCCATTGGCTATCTATTTTTCATATGGTAATGTAAGTTTCCATGTTACTCTTTCCATACATCTCACTCTCTTTTCCCCTCTCCCCATGTCCATAAGTTTATTCTCTATGTCTGTTTCTTCACTCCTGCCCTGTAAATAAATTCTTCAGTACCGTTTTTCTAGATTCCATATATATGCATTAAAAATGGCATTTGTCTTTCTCTTTCTGACTTACTTCACTCTGTATAATAAGCTCTAGGTTCATCCACCTCATTAGAACTGACTCAAATGTGTTCCTTTTTATGGCTGAGTAGTATTCCATTGTGTATATGTACCACAACTTCTTTATGCATTCATCTGTCGACGGACATCTAGGTTGCTTCCACCTTCTAGCTATTGTAAACAGTGCTGCAATGAACAAAGGGATACATGTGTCTTTTTCAGTTTTGGTTTCCTCAGGGTATATGCCCAGGAGTGGGATTGCTGGGTCATATGGTGCTTTTATTCAGAGTTTTTAAAGGAACCTCCATATCATCTTCCATAGTGGCTGTATCAATTTACATTCCCACTAACAGTACAGGAGCGTTCCCTTTTCTCCACACCCTCTCCAGCATTTGTTTGTAGATTTTTTGATGATGGCCATCCTGACCGGTGTGAGGAGATAGCTCATTGCAGTTTTGATTTGCATTTCTCTACTAATGAGTGATGTTGAGCATCTTTTCACGTGTTTGTTAGCCATTTGTATGTCTTCTTTGGAGAAACGTCTGTTTAGGTTTTTTCCCCACTTTTTGATTGGGTTTGTTTTTCTAGCATTGAGTTGTATGAGCTGCTTGTATATTTTGGAAATTAATTCTTTGTCAGTTGTTTCAATTGCTATTATTTTCTCCTATTCTGAGGGTTGTCTTTTCACCTTGCTTATAGTTTCCTTTGCTGTGCAAAAAGCTTTTAAGTTGAACAAGGTCCCACTTGTTTACTTTTATTTTTATTTCATTACTCTACGAGGTGGGTTATAGAGGATCTTGCTTTGATTTATGTCATTGAGTGTTCTGCCTATGTTTTCCTCTAAGAGTTTTATAGTTTCTGGTCTTACATTTAGGTCATTTATCCATTTTGAGTTTATTTTTGTGTACAGTATTAGGAAGTGTTCTGATTTCATTCTTTTACATGAAGCTGTCCACTTTTCCCAGCACCATTTACTGAAGAGGCTGTCTTTGCTCCATTATATATTCTTGCCTCCTTTGTCAAAAATAAGGGACCCATAGGTGCCTGGGCTTATTTCTGGACTTTCTATCTTATTCCATTGACCTATATTTCGGTTGTTGTGCCAGTACCAAATTTTCTTGATGACTGTAATTTTGTAGTATAATCTGAAGCCAGGAAGGTTGATTCCTCCAGCTCCATTCTTCTTTCTCAATATTGCTTTGGCTATTCGGGGTCTTCTGTGTTTCCATATGAATTGTGAAATTTTTTGTTCTAGTTCTGTGAAAAATGTCATTGGTAATTTGATAGGGATCACACTGAATCTGTAGATGGCATTTGATAGTATAGTCATTTTCACAATATTGATTCTCCCTACCCAGGAACATGGAATGTCTCTCCATCTGTTTATGTCATCTCTGATTTCTTTAATTAATGTCTTATAATTTTCTTTGTATACTTCTTTTGTCTCCTTAGGTAAGTTTATTCCTAGATATTTAATTTTGTTGCAATGGTGAATGGGATTGATTTCTTAATTTCTGCTTCTGATTTTTCATCGTTAGTATATAGAAATGCAAATGATTTCTGTGTATTGATTTTGTATCCTGAAACTTTGCTAAATTCACTGATTAGCTTTAGTAATTTTCTGATACTATCTTTAGGGTTTTCTATGTACAGTATCATGTCATCTGCAAACAGTGAGAGCTTTTCTTCTTTTCCGATCTGGATTCCTTTTATTTCTTTTTCTTCTCTGATTGCTGTAGCTAGGATTTCCAGAACTATGTTGAATAACAGTGGTAAAAGAGGGCACCCTTGTCTTGTTCCTGATCTTAGGGGGAATGCTTTCATTTTTTCTCCATTGAGAATAATGTTTGCTATAGGCTTATCATATATGGCCTTTACTATGTTGAAGTAGGTTCCTTCTATGCATATTTTTTGAAGAGGTTTTAATAATAAATGGATGCTGAATTTTGTCAAAGGCTTTTTTTACATCTATTATCATCTATTACATCATCTATTATCATATGGTTTTTATCTTTCAATTTGTTAATATGGTGTATCACATTGATTGATTTGCATATATTGAAGAATCCTTGCATCCCTGGAATAAACCCAATTTAATAAACCCATTTAATTCATTTACATTTAAAGTAATTATTGATATATATGTTCCTATTGCCATTTTCTTAATTGTTTGGGGTTGATTTTGTAGATCTTTTTTCTTCTATTTCTTGACTATATAAGTCCCTTTAACGTTTGTTTTAAAGCTGGTTTGGTGGTACTGAATTCTCTTAACTTTTGCTTGGCTTTTTCAGGCAAGCTTTTTATTTCTCCATCAATTTAGAATGAGATTCTAGCTGAGTACAGTAATCTTGGTTGTAGATTTTCCCCTTTCAGTACTTTAAATATATCCTGCCATTCCCTTCTGGCCTGCAGAGTTTCTGCTGAAAGATCAGCTGTTAAGCATATGGGGTTTCCCTTGTATGTTACTTGTTGCTTTTAATATTCTTTCTTTGTATTTAGTCTTCAGTTCAGTTGCTCAACCGTGTCCGACTCTTTGCGACCCTATGAACCACAGCACACCAGGCCTCCCTGTGCATCATCAACACCCTGAGTCCACCCAAACCTATGTCCATCGAGTTGGTGATGCCATCCAACCATCTCATCCTCTGTCGTCCCCTTCTCCTCCTGCCTTCAATCTTTCCCAGCATCAGGGTCTTTTCCAATGAGTCAGCTCTTCGCATCAGGTGGCCAAAGTATTGGAGTTTCAGCTTCAATATCAGTTCTTCCAGTGAACACCCAGGACTGATCTCCTTTAGGATGGACTGGTTGGATCTCCTTGCAGTCCAAGGGACTCTCAAGAGTCTTCTCCAACACCACAGCTCAAAAGCATCAATTCTTCAGGGCTCACCTTTCTTTATAGTCCAACTCTCACATTCATACATGACTACTGGAAAAACCATAGCCTTGACTAGACAGACTTTTGTTGGCAAAGTAATGTCTCTGCTTTTTAATATGCTATCTAGGTTGGTCATAACTTTCCTTCCAAGGAGTAAGCGTCTTTTAATTTCATGGCTGCAGTCACCATCTGCAGTGATTTTGGAGCCCAGAAAAATAAAGTCAGCCACTGTTTCCACTGTTTCCCCATCTATCTGCCATGAAGTGGTGGGACCAGATGCCATGACCTTAGTTTTCTGAATGTTGAGCTTTAAGTCAACTTTTTCACTCTCTCCTCTTTCACTTTCATCAAGAGGCTCTTTAGTTTTTCTTCTTTCTGCCATAAGGGTGGTGTCATCTGCATATCTAAAGTTATTGATATTTCTCCCAGCAATCTTGATTCCAGCTTGTGCTTCCTCCAGCCCAGTGCTTCTCATGATGTACTCTGCATATAAGTTAAATAAGGAGGGTGACAACATACAGCCTTGACGTATTTCTTTTCCTATTTGGAACCAGTCTGTTGTTCCATGTCCAGTTATAACTGTTGCTTCCTGACCTGCATACAGGTTTCTCAAGAGGCAGGTCAGGTGGTCTGGTATTCCCATCTGTTTCAGAATTTTCCACAGTTTATTGTGATCCACACAGTCAAAGGCTTTGGCAGAGTCAATAAAGAAGAAATAGATGTTTTACTGGAACTCTCTTGCTTTTCCGATGATCCAGCAGATGTTGGCAATTTGATCTCTGGTTCCTCTGCCTTTTCTAATATCAGCTTAAACATCTGGAAGTTCATGGTTCACGTATTGCTGAAGCCTGGCTTGGAGAATTTTGGGCATTACTTTACTAGCGTGAGAGATGAGTGCAATTGTGCAGTAGTTTGAGCATTCTTTGGCATTGCCTTTCTTTGGGATTGGAATGAAAACTGACCTTTTCCAGTCCTGTGGCCACTGCTGAGTTTTCCATATTTGCTGGCACATTGAGTGCAGCACTTTCACAGCGTCATCTTTCAGGATTTGAAATAGCCCAACTGGAATTCCATCACCTCCAGCTTTCTTAGTTTGATTAGTATGTGTCTTGGCATGTTTCTCTTTGGGTTTATCCTGTGTGGGACTCTTTGTGCCTCTTGGACTTGATTGACTATTTACTTTTCCATGTTTGGGAAATTTTCAACTATAATTTCTTTAAAAATTTTCTCATACCCTTTTTTTTTCTCTTCTTGTTCTGCGACCCCTATACTTCGAATGTTAATGCATTTGATATTGCCCCAGAGGTCTCTGAGACTATCCTCAGTTCTTTTCGTTCTTTTTACTTTGTTCTGCTCTTCAGAAGTTATTTCCACTATTTTATCTTCCAGCTCACTGATTCACTCTTCTGCTTCAGATATTCTGCTATTGATTCCTTCTATTTTTAATTTCAGTAATTGTGTTGTTTGTATGTTTATTCTTTAATTCTTCGAGGTCTTTGTTAATTGATTCTTGCATTTTCTCCATTTTGTTTTCAAGGTTTTTGATCACCTTTACTATCATTATTCTGAATTCTTTTTCAGGTGGTTTGCCTATTTCCTCTTCATTTATTTGGACTTCTGTGTTTCTAGTTTCTCCCTTCATTTGTGTAGTATTTCTCTGCCTTTTCATTATTTTTTTTTTTAACTTATTGTGCTTGAGGTCTCCTTTTCCCAGGCTTCAGGGTTGAATTCTTTCTTCCTTTTGGTTTCTGCCCTCCTAAGATTGGTCCAGTGGTTTGTGTAAGCTTTGTATAGGTTGGGATTTGTGCTGAGTTTTTTCGCTTGTTTTTCCTCTGATGGGCAAGGCTGAGTGAGGTGGTAATCCTGTCTGCTGATGACTGAGTTTGTATTTTTGTTTGGTTTGTTGTTTAGATGAGGCGTCCTGCACAAGGCACAGTGGTTAGGTGATGCCAGGTCTTGTATTCAAGTGGTTTCCTTTGTGTGAGTTCTCACTATTTGATACTCCCTAGGGTTAGTTCTCTGGTAGACTAGAGTCTTGGAGTCAGTGCTCCCACTCCAGAGGCTCAGGGTTTGATCTCTGGTCAAGAACGAAGATTCCACAAGTGGTTTGTTATGGCATTAAGTGAGATTAAAACAAATACCCAAAACTGAGAAACCAAAGAGGAATGCCAGACAAATGGCAGTTACAAAATCGGGCAAGTAATAATTAAAATAATGGAATATACACATATACACCCATAAGTAAAGTCAAAACAGTCCAACAAAAATAAGGTACAATAGATTGACCTGACAAGTAAAGGAAACCAAAATTATATCTACCAGTTAAAAACAAAACAAACTAAAGCACAAACTGGAAAACAAAATTAAAGCAAGGTGTCAGTTGGGGAATAAAGCAATGAAAATAAACCAAATATATTGAGAGGAAAGGAAAGAAAGAAAGAATAGACATGTAGTTAAATAGAGGTAGATAAAGAAGATTTATATACATTAAAGGTTAACTGCAAGAGGAAAATAACAGTAGGAAAAGCAAACAAAGGAATAAATGTAGAAAAAATAATAATAAGTTTAAAAAGTTAAAAATTATAAAAAGAGGGAAAAAAAAGAAAGAAAAACTCCAGAGAACTGGAAAAGCCCTACATAGAGGTAGAGGTTTATAACAACAGTTAAAAAATGTGACTGAGGGAAAAAAATATAAAGCTCAAAAGCTTGATTAGATTTCATAGTGCCAATAAAATTGACAACTACAATGGGAGGCAGGGGGAAGGAAAAGAAAAAAGAAAAAAGAATCTACAGAACAAGTCAAAACATAAGAATAATAAATGAAAGCCCAGAGATAAATCCATGCACCTATGGACACATTATCTTTGACAAAGGAGGCAAGAATATACAATGGAGAAAAGACAATCTCTTTAACAAGTGGTGCTGGGAAAACTGGTCAACCACTTTTATAAGAATGGAACTAGAACACTTTCTAACACCATACACAAAAATAATCTCAAAATGGATTAAAGATCTAAACATAAGACCAGAAACTATAAAACTCCTAGAGGAAAACATAGGCAAAACACTGACATAAATCACAGCAGGATCCTCTATGACCCACCTCCCAGAATATTGGAAATAAAAGCAAAAATAAACAAATGAGACCTAATTAAACTTAAAAGCTTTTGCACAACGAAGGAAACTATAAGCAAAGTGAAAAGACAGCCTTCAGAATGGGAGAAAATAATAGCAAACTAAGCAACTGACAAAGAATTAATCTCAAAAATATACAAGCAGCTCATGCAGCTCAATTCCAGAAAAATAAATGACCCAATCAAAAAATGGGCCAAAGAACTAAACAGACATTTCTCCATAGAAGACATACAGATGGCTAACAAACACATGAAAAGATGCTCAACATCACTCATTATCAGAGAAATCCAAATCAAAACCACAATGAGGTACCATCTCATGCCAGTCAGAATGGCTGCTATCCAAAAGTCTACAAATAATATATGCTGGAGAGGGTGTGGAGGAAAGGGAACCCTCTTACACTGTTGGTGGGAATGCAAACTAGTACAGCCACTATGGAGAATAGTGTGGAGATTCCTCAAAAAACTGGGAATAGAACTGCCGTATGACCCAGCAATCCCACTGCTGGGCATACACACTGAGGAAATCAGACTTGAAAGAGACACGTGTACCCCAGTGTTCATCGCAGCACTGTTTATAATAGCCAGGACATGGAAGCAACCTAGATGTCTATCGGCAGATGAATGTATAAGGAAGCTGTGGTACATATACACAATGGAATATTACTCAGCCATTAAAAAGAATACATTTGAATCGGTTCTAATGAGGTGGATGAAACTGGAGCCTATTATACACAGTGAAGTAAGCCAGAAAGAAAAACACCAATACAGTATACTAATGCATATATATAGAATTTAGAAAGATGGTAACAATGACCCTATATGCGAGACAGCAAAAGAGACACAGATGTATAGAACAGTCTTTTGGACTCTGTGGGAGAAGGCGAGGGTGGGATGATCTGAGAGAATAGCAGTGAACCATGTATACTATCGTATGTGAAACAGATCGCCAGCCCAGGTTCAATGCATGAGACAGGGTGCTCAGGGCTGGTGCACTGGGATGATCCTGAGGAAGGGGATGGGAAGGGGGTTCAGGATGGGGAACACATGTACACTCATGGCTGATTCATGTCAATGTATGGCAAAACCCACTACAATATTGTAAAGTAATTAGCCTCCAATAAAAATAAATAAATAAATAAATTTAAAGAAAAAAATATATATGTTTTTCTTGAGTCACTGCTGTCAGAGTCCTTTCCCTCTCTGGGAGTCACAGTCCACCTCACCTCCCCAGGATGCCCTCCAACACTGTGCTGATCTCTAGATCTGCTGTGGGAGCAGCTCAGATTCTAATCTGGTCCTACTCCCGTGTATTCTTGCCTCCAATGTCCACAGCTACCAGAACTAGTGAGCTTTCTTTTGTGGGAGCTCTCAGTGTCCTTTTATATATTCCACAGACACAGGGTCTGCCGAGTCGATCATGTGGATTTAACCTGCAGCTTACACATTTGGTGGGAAGACTTTGGGTCTTCTTCCTTAGCCACACTGCCCCTGGGTTTCAGTTGTGGTTTTATTTCTACCTCTGCATGTCAGTTGTTCACTGGGGTTTGCTCCTGAGGCTTCCCTGGAGGACTTGGGTTTGCCCCTGTGAGGGCCAGGCATGGAGGTGGTGCACCTGCTTGAGTCACAGGGGTTCTGGCAGCACCAGGTACTCAGGGGAGTTGGCGGCTAGGGCAGCAGGAAATATAGTGCTCTAGAAGGGTATGGCAACCAGTATTGGCCAATATGCTCCAGTCTTCTTGCCTGGAGAACCCTCCTGACAGAGAAGCCTGGCAGGCCACAGTCTACAGGGTTGCAAAGAGTTGGACACGACTGAAGTGACCCTGTATGCATAGACGGAAGACATTTTTTTTTTGCCTGTGGCAGCTCTGCCCCAGTGAGAGTTGAGCGTGAAGGTGGCGCAGCTGCTTGGCTTGCAGGGACCCTGGCAGCGCCAAGTGTGCAGGGACACGACTGCCTCTGCTGCAGGAGTTACAGCCCTATCAGAGTTTTTTTTCGAGCCTCTTGTAGCTGGCGATCAGAAGTCCTCTTTGGCCAGTCTTTCTCTGTAGCTTCACATGTTCAGGCCCTTAGAGGCCCCCTGCCTGGGGTCCTTCTCTGTTGTTCGGCATGTCAGACACATAGAGGGGCCTCCCTGGCTGGGGTCCTACTCTGTAGTTCAGTGTGTCAGGCATTTGGTGGGTCAGCCTCTCTATTGTTCAGCTGCCAATGAGAGACAGAGGCTATGATGATGGTTCCACCCCACTATGCGTGACTCAGCAGTATCGCCTTGCTCCCAAGTCTGCCTGGCTTTCCTCCACAGGCATTTCCCCCCATGATCTCCTCCCTCACATTCCCTCCATCCGTCTCTACACAGCCAACAGAAGCCCTCACCCTAGGATTGCTCCACAATCCCTCAACTCCAGCTCCCAGCTGCTGCACCTTCCAGGGGACCTGTGTCCCTGTCCAGGTTATGTATGGCTGCAGCAAGGACTGTCTGATTCTCATTCCATTTAGGCTGCCACAGATCAGCTGTTTCATTCTCAACCTTAAATGTTTCTCCTCTGACTCAGATAATTGCCCCGATGTGGGGATCGGATCCCTGCTTCAGTTCCCCCACCCACTGAGGGCAGGTCCAGTCTTACTAACACTCCTGTTTTTCCCCCTAGTTCCTTCATCCTACTGAGTTTTGTGTGGCTCTGTATATTCTTTTCCATTGGTCAGGTACTCCTTCTGCTCTCAGCTGGTGTTCTGCATGCACTTCTGTGTCTGAAAGTGTATTCCTGATGTATCTGTGGAGAGAGATGTACTCCACGTCAACCTACTCCTCCGCCATCTTGTTCCAAATCTGTTACTGACTTTTAATCTGTTTTCCAGATATAAGGAAATCTTTCCCCTTAACCTGATTATAATTTACAACAGCTTGGGAAATTACACTTTTGTAAGTAAAATCCAAACACTCCTCTTCTCCCTCTACCTGATCCTTCCAGGAACTGCAAACTCTTAGATTTTCTGTAGATTTATCAGATGAATAAGAAAGGTCACCTCCTGACTGCTGCAAGAACTTCAAGATATCTGGGGGACTTCAAGAAGAGAAGAAATCACCCAAGTGTATAGATTTCAGGCACAATCTGATGCCAAGCCAATGGTATAGCTTTCCTGGCCTTTAATTCATGAAGTTCTTTATGAAGAGTTCCAGCATAACCAATTTAAAAGAGCCTATGTGATCAATCAACCATAATCAGACTTACTTGGTCAACAAATTACTTTTAATTTGGCTATATTTGGTTAAAAAATAAAAACGAGGGCAATTTTAGAAAGAAAAAGATGTTTCAATGGATATTAAATTCTAGTTTTGTGGACTGAGGTCAGTATTTACTGCTCAATTCCCAAGTAGCTCCTTGTTATTATGTTACATTACTGTAACGTTTGAGTCATTAAGAGGATATTCGAAGCTTTTTACTGTAACGTTTGAGTCATTAAGAGGATATTCGAAGCTTTTTTCTGAAGTCAAACACAGTACTCTAAGTCTGGATGAAGATAAAATGCCCCATGACCTGCAACCAGGTGATCATACTTACTGGAAAAGGCATCATTTAAACAACTCTTATCAGGTGTTCTTAAATACCTCATGCACAATGAAACCAAAGGGAGTTAACTCTTTAACTCATTTATCACTTAAGAAAGACCTCTGAATTGGACTGGTCTATAGAAAGGACTGTTGATCCCAAGTGATATCCGCAAGAGGACAAAAAAGGGATGGCAGCCATGGCAGATAGCTAACCCAAGAATCCAGACCAGGTCAATAAGATCTATCACACTAATTAAACTGAACTTTTTACCAAAACCTTGTCTCCCTATCAACATTGAAAGTTATTGTTTTATTTCTAACCATACTGTTACCACCAGTGTTTAGGATGGAAAGAAAATCCTCTAATGAAGTTGTCACAGGGTATTATTACTCAGGATATAGACCTTGCTCCAGGTCTATGGCTTGAAGTGCATGTATGATGCTTGTATGAAAATTCAGTGTAACTGATAAAGTGTATAACCTGCAAAGTGTTTCCCCACCAGCATGCCTCTGTGCTTATTTATTTTGTCTCATTATTTTCCCCCAACTTGGATAAGTAGGCAAATTATACATACACACATGCATACACACAAACTGTAGGCCTAGCACTGAGGGACATCATTGACCCAGGGCAGGCAGCTACCATTATGGCAACAAGGGACAATTACTTTGATTATTAATGCATTCTATCTAAGTGGGAAATGTGCTGGAAATTTTCACATATTGAGGTCTGGGAAAGTCATTCTGGCTTATAACATGACTTAAATTGAACTTTAGGCTAACCAGAACAGCCCATTTGCGGCCTATTAAACATACACTGTACATCTGTTTTAACCACTGAAAAATACATTTAAAAAAATAGATTAACTGTTGTTCAGTTCAGTTGCTCAGTTGTGTCTGACTCTTTGTGACTCCAGGGACTGCATCACGCCAGGCCTCATTGTTCAGGCATCCAAAATACAGCTAGGAAGACATTGTGGATGTGGTTTCAGACACAGTTCTATATTACTGAGAACTCGAGTTTTCTAAATAGTATCCAACTCAAGGACACAACCAGATGTTCTCAAAAGATAATCTACTAGCAGCTGCCAACTGCATCCTTATGGTCTCAAGGTCTCCTCTTGGAGCTATGAAACCTTTCTCTTACTTTAAGAATAGGAGTGGCAAACAAAGTAGCTAAAGCCATAGCCTCCCAGCTAGGCATTAGACTCTTTAGCCAGAACACTATTAGATAATAAAATTGTTTTAAATAATATTTTGGCAAAAAGGGAGATGTGTGTAGTGACCAACAACTGTTATTTTATAATTTGTATCCCTGGCCTGGGGAGCTGTATGTCAATCAATGAAGTCAAAACAGTCTCTCACCCTATACACAAAAATAAACTCAAAATGGCTAAAAGACTTAAATCTAAGACATGACACCATAAAACTACTGTAAGAGAACACAGCAAGACATTCTTTGACATATACCACAGCAACATTTTCTTAGGTCAGTCTCCCAAGGCAATAGAAATAAAGGCCAAAATAAACAAACGAGACTTAAACTTAGAAGCATTGCATAGAATAAACAAAACAAAATGAAAAGACAACTTATGGAATGGGAGAAAATTTGCAAATGATGTGACCAACAAGGACTTAATTTCCAAAATATATAAACACTTATCTATTTCAATAACAACAACAACAACAAAAAACCCAATCAACAAATGAGCAGATCTAAATAGACATTTCACCAAAGAAGACATACAGATGGCCACCAGGCACATGAAAAGATCCTCCACATGGCTAATTATTAGAGAAATACAAATCAAAACTATAATGAGGGATCACCTCACACCAGTCAGAGTGGCCATCATCAACAAGTCTACAAACAAGAAATGCTAAAGAAGGTGTGGAAAGAGAATGCTTGTGCACTGTTGGTGAGAATGTAAACTGGTGCAACCTCTATGGAGAACAGTATGGAGGTTGCTTAAAAAACTAAAAATAGAGCTACCATATGATCCAGCAATACCACTCCTGAACATACATTCAGAAAAGACAAAAATTCTAATTCAAAAAGATACATGTACCCCAATGTTCAAAGCAGCACAATTTACAATAGCTAAGACAAAGAACCTTGATGACAACCTAAGTGTCCATCAACAAATGAATGGATAAAGATGTGGCATAGATGTATACACACACAAATACAATGGAATATTACTCAGCCATAAAAAGAATGAAGTAATGTCATTTGAAGCAACGTGGATGGACGTAGAAATTATCATACTAAGTCAAACAAAGACACATATCATATGCTATCACTTACATGTGGAAACTAAAAAAAAGATACAAGTCAACTTATTCACAAAACAGAAACAGACTCAAAGACATAGAAAACAAACTTACGGTTATCAAAGGGGAAAGAGGGGGCAGAGACAAATTAGGTGTTTAGGATTAGCAAATACAAACTACTATACGTTAAACAAATAAACAACAAAGTCCTACTGTGTAGTACAGGGAACTATATTCAATATCTTGTAATAAATTATAATGGAAAAGAATTTTAAAAAACAATATGTGAAGGTCACTCAGTCATGTCTGACTCTTTGTGACCCCAAGGACTATACAGTCCATGGAATTCTCCAGGCCAGAATACTGGAGTGGGTAGTCTCTCCCTTCTCCAGGGGCTCTTTCCAACCCAGGGATCGAACCCAGGTCTCCTGTATTGTAGGTGGATTCTTTACCAGCTGAGCCACAAAGGAAGCCCCCCTCCAAAGAATATATGTATGTATATATATACATTACACATGGATAACTGAATCACTTTACTATACACCAGAGACTAATGCAGCTACTGAAACCCCTGCCAGGTGCAAGAAGTTAACTGAATGCTGACCACAAGCACATCAACCCCATATATATTACATATGGATAACTGAATCACTCTGCTATACACAACTAAACCAACACAAACTAAAAACAACCAGTAAATTAACTATACTTCAACTAAAAAGAAAACCTAGAGAAGTTAAAATGCAAATACAGAACAATTCCAAAAGCTGCTCGTTTACTGGATGTATGTAAAGAGAACCCACTCCAAACTTGTTTTCTTGCTTGCCATCTAAAATAGGAGGACTATTTGGAGGAATACTACAAGGCGCATTTTAATCATTATCCTCATTGAGATATGTCTACTAATTTTCCAAGCTCTGTACACGTACTATGACAAAGCAATCGAAGAGACAGGTAATGTTTTCATAATACAAAACATCGATGCTAGGCTTGAAACTGGGGCATATAACCAGTTCTGAAACCATTCCTCAGATTGAGGAAGGACTACACCCTGTTTCAGCAGGAAATTTCCAGAGCCCCATTCCCTCTAAGATTTGGGGAAAGCTGAAACAGAGTGGAGTCTGAAACCAAATCCTCGTAAAAGTGAGTTCCTTGGCCAAGTTTATAATTAACTTCTCTAACCAAAAGTATTCCCTTTCTTGTCCTGTACCTGTTCCCTGTCAAGTTTGAGGACTATCAAAGAAAAGAAGGGATTGTTATCAAGTAGAACTTTATGGGGCCCTCCCTGAACAGATTCCCCATATTCTCCATCTACCTCTTGTTTACAGAAAAACTTTAGCCTCCCAGGCCTTCCCCAAGTTCCAAAGAACAAACTTAATCAGAGACACAAGGAATTTCAGAAACAAAGGAAAACTGTCAAGCAAGACAAAATAATAGCGGTTTAACCATAAAACAAAGTCAAGGATCTTTAGCTCCTCTTCCAGGGCTATAGATATTAATAATATTCTAAGCCATATCCTTGAGCTGTTTTGCAGCTACTGAAATCCCCCCAGGTGGAAGAAGTTAATTGAATGTTGACCACAAGCATGTAGACCCCAAACTGATTAGAACCAGAAGGTTGATGTTGACTCCTGATTACCTCACCACCGACCAAACATAGGAGACTGTCCACCAGCTGATCTCGTATCCCTCTTCCTCATCCTATCTTTAAAAACCCCTCCCTGAAATCCATCAGGTAATTCAGGACTTTTCCTTTGGATGTTAGCGTCTGGTACTACTTGTTTCATGACCTGCAATAACCACTGCACTTTCTTTCACCACAACCCAGTGTCAGCAGATTGGCTTTGCTGCACTGGTGAGTGGACCCACATTTGGCTGAACAACAGAAGAAGCCAGTTACAAAAGACTGTGTATTATAGGATCCCCTTCTGTCCATTATAGGCAAATTCAGAGAGAGAGAAAGCAGATGAGTTGTTGCCATTAGGAGGATGGAATAGGGAGTCACTGATAATGGGTACAGAGTTTCTTTGGGGGGTAATAAAAGATGCTCTGGAATTAGATAATGGTGATGGCTGCATGACCTTGTGAAAATACTAAAAATCACTGAATCATACACTTTTAAAAGGGTGAATTTTGTGGTATGTGAATTGTAACTCAATTTTAAAAAATCCAACGTGCACACACACACACACACACACACAAATCCTACCACACAGGACAGTTAAGAAAATGACTGGGCTTATGTGCACAAAGCACAGTGTCCAGCACAGAGTTCCTCCGGGAAACAGCTGTTTTTATTTTCCATAGTCCATGTAGGGTCAGAAAGAGTGAAGGGAGGAAAGCCATAAACACAGTTACATTAGCCTGACACCTCTGCCTCTGATGTCTGCAGGGACACTCACTGCAGGGTCCTACCTCCTCCTCTGCAGTCCACCGCCTGGTATTCCTGCCTCTCAGCTAGGCGGACTGTCCGGCTTCCACCACTGGGGCTATTCAGGCAAGAGGCGCAAGGTGCACCTCCAGCCTTGTCCTCCTGCAGACTGCCTCGCCTTCCTCGTCTTCCCTGATCAGGCCTCTCTCTCTTGTCTGCTCGCCCTGCCCACCCCCGGAAAGCCAGCCGCGAGACCAGGACACTTCCGGCTTTAGCGTGAGCCCACCCCTCTCTCCGCTCCAGGTGCTTCATCTTTAACCAAAGACCTGGCTTCTAGGGTGGAAAAACCTGCTTGGCCCTGGGTTGCTCTCACCATGGGCTCACCGCTGAAACCCAAGATGATGAGGCTAGGGCCCCGCAACCCCCGCTCCGGGCTGGTTCTGAGAGTGGCTAACAGATGGGTGGCAGACTGCAGGGAGCAAGAGCTCAGGAGAGTGTGTCATCAGGATCTGTTCTCTCCTGCTAGTTTCTTCCTTCAGGCTGGAGCCAAAGCCACAGCTCACCCAGGAGGGCAGCTCCTCCTGGCAGGATAAAAATACCAGTTTGACTATTGAGCCCACGCATGGCCAACTCAGCCATGAAAGGCCAGGAGAGAGGAAACAGGGCGGAATGGCGCTGACTGCCCTGCTTGCTGACACATGGACGAGGCGGGATTTCGGGGCTCACAGGAAGTTCCGATGGCGCTGGTGCCCTCTGCAACAGTGTGAAAGCCTTGATGATGAGCATGAATGTTTCTTTTATTGTCCATCAAACCCTTCGAGGAATTACGGGAGCTCTAGACCATTTTCTCAGGGGAAAAAAAAATCCATAGAGGTGTATTTTCACACAAAATTACAGACAGTCTCAGAGGATATACAGAACTCTTGATGCTCAGAGGTCCATAATTCCCTGGGCCAGAACAGACACTATAGCAGAGCAGAAAGAATTTAGAAGCCAGCCATCGGAAATAGCATTAAGCTGCTGGAAAAGGGTGGAAGCAATGGTGTTGATCTATCCAGCCTCCATCCTGAGAATCCTTCTATCTGCACCAGAGATGGGGCACAGTGGGGGATGCTCTAAATGTGAGACAGACCCGTGGGCACTACAGCGCAGGACCAGAACTAGTAAGGAGACACCTCGGATCGAAATCAATAGAAGAGCTCCCTGGGAAGCAGCTGGGAAAGGAAGCCCGGGAGAACTGATTTATAATTCAGCCTCCACTGATGAGGCATTTCTAAAATCAACTGCCGCATCCCTGGCTGTCAGAGGTGGCCTCTGTCAGGTTTTAGAGGTTTCCCGGGCACTTCGGATCAGCTAGTTCTCTGCCAAGTCATGAGATCACCACCCTAATGCAAAGAGTGAAAGTCGCTCAGTCGTGTCTGACTCTTTGCGACCCCACAGACTGTAGCCTGCCAGGCTCCTCTGTCCATGGAATTCTCCAGGCCAGAATACTGGAGAATGTAGCCGCTCCCTTCTCTAGGGGATATTCCCAACCCAGGGATTGAACCCAGGTCTCCTGCATTGCAGGCAGATTCTTTACCAGCTGAGCCACCAGGGAAGATAGCCTAATGCCAAAGCCAGCAGTTATGCGACACTGAGATTATTGTTTCCACCAGTGGGGGAGGGGGTGGGGAGGGTTCATAGCAGCGGAAGGAGGAGCATCTCAGTGCCCTTGAACGTATGGGAAGTGCCACCAGAGTGTCAGGCCATAGGATCAGAGGGGAAAGAAAGAGATGTGAGAGAGCCTGAGGACGGTCCCAGAATTCCACTGAGAACAATCATGTTTTTCTCCAACCATGTTTTTCACACTCAACGACTGTGGCTCCTCTTGAGAACTCAAGAGCCAGCATTTAGGCCTGTTGAGAGCAACAGAGTCTTCAGGTCAGTCTCTTATTGATTAATTATCAGAAGGCAGGACATAGATGTAAACATATATTCTGTATTAAGGGCAAAGATTCTATTTTCAAAGAGGTTCATTCAATTGATTGAAGAAGTTTAACTGAGAGCATTGGAATAGCCTGGGCTGCTCCATGGTCTGGCCAACATTCACCCTCTCTCCCATTCCACCCAGTCTGGTCTGTACCTCTCTGCTCCTGATGCTGCTGTTAAGTCGATTCAGTCATGTCCGACTCTGTGCAACCCCATAGACAGCAGCCCACCAGGCTCCCCCATCCCTGGGATTCTCCAGGCAAGAACACTGGAGTGGGTTGCCATTTCCTTCTCCAATACATGAAAGTGAAAAGTGAAAGTGAAGTTGCTCAGTCGTGTCCGACTCTTAGCGACCTCATGGACTGCAGCCTATCAGGCTCCCCCGTCCATGGGATTTTCCAGGCAAGAGTACTGGAGTGGGGTGCCATCGCCTTCTCCTCTGCTCCTGCTGGCTCCATGTTTCTGATTACAAGCACCCCATTGCTCTCAACAGACAGTTACTCAAGAGCAATGGGATACTTGTAACCAGAAACAATTGCTTCAATGTAATTTTGGTATCTACAGATTTGCCCAGCTTCAGAACCCAAACCCCAGCAAACACCTTGAAGTAAAAGAAGCCTTGGTCCACGAGTGAGGCAAGGTGGGCTGTAGTCTTGGTTTTCAACTAACATATAGGTTTTTCTGTGTCCCTCAGGTCCCTCAGTCTCCTCACTTGGATATCAGGGGACTGGATACAAAGAGCTCTATGATTTCTTTTGACTTCCCTGGACAGTCAAGCACAGCTGCAGGGTAGAGATCTTCCAAAGGTCACCAAGAACACCAAGACTTCTAGCCCCAGTGCCAGGGGTTGACCTCAAAAGGAACCCCAGTGGGGTTTCTGGAAAATATTCCAGTTCTTTCACCCAGCTCACTCCATACCCCTTTGGAAAGGTCCTCAAAGTCCTGTTAGTGGAAATTAGAGGGATTATTATTGCATTCTTCTTCCCAAAGTCCATTACCTCCTCCCCTAATAACGGAACCCTAGTTTTCCCTTAAGGAATGATCCTTTCTCTGTTGCCAGTCCTTGAGGGTTGAGCTCCAGGGACAGGCTCATGAAAAGCTGGGCAAATAGCCTATTTTCCACCCCAGTAGTTGACTGATGATTGGACAAAGGACAAAGGCAGACTCAAATCAAGACTTTGGCCAGAGATACTGGAGGTCTTTGGCTTCTTTATGGAATGAAGCCTCACAGGAAATCAGAGCTGGGAGCTGAAGAGGAGACAATTGTTGAGAAAAACATTTGAGCCCCTAGATCCAGCCATGCCTGAAAGCCTGCACATGGACTTTCAGTTACTTGAGCAAATAAATTCATTCCCACTTTTTTGTTGTTGAAGTGAATTTGAGTTGAATTAGGTGTCAATAATAAAGTGTTCTTTGAACTTTCTGCTTTTCTCATTCATGCATGCCTCTCTGTCAATGTTGCCAAATCTGAGTTATTTCTGATTAAAAGAGGAGGAAGGGGAGGAAGAGGAGGAGGAAGAAGCAGAAAAAGAGAAAGAGAGAGAAGGATAAGGAGTAGAAGTTGTTAAATCTAAAAGCTGGATGAAAGGCAAGGTCTAATGCACTGTTGGTAATTATATATATAGCACTGTTGTCACCACTTCCTGCCCAGTACCCATAATAAATATCACTCATTTATAAGAATTCTTCTCAATGAAGAATTCTTGGCACCCACTGCTAATCACCTGCAGTTGACTCCAACCTGAAATCTATTTTCCAACAAAGCTAAAATGCCTACTGATTCAATGGATGGACATGAACTTGGGCAAACTCCGGGAGATGGTGAGGGACAGGGAGGTCTGG
This sequence comes from Giraffa tippelskirchi, assembly GCF_054371585.1. Taxonomy (NCBI): domain Eukaryota; kingdom Metazoa; phylum Chordata; class Mammalia; order Artiodactyla; family Giraffidae; genus Giraffa; species Giraffa tippelskirchi. The sequence goes on from NC_137284.1 coordinate 63,676,183, forward strand.
AGTGCTGCAGTCCATGGAGTCGTGAAGAGTCGGACATGATGTAGCTACTGAACAACAACAATAAAGACACCTACAGCACTACACTATGACTGATGCCAGTCCCAGGACTGGTAGATGGTTTAAACCAAAGCAGAGCATTAACCACCACGGCCAGTCTGGAGGACACGTTGATCACAAAGACAGAAGCAACTTCACCATACTGGCAAAATCAAATAGTGCTAATTGGTAGCCCTGAGCCACTGCCAGGAAATCCCTTGGAATGGGGTCTCACCGAGAAAAGCATGGAGTTTTGTTAGCTGGCTCCTGGAGCCAAAGCATGGGCAGGAGAGGTCTGGTGGATGCCATCTTAACCCACGGGGCTAGGCAGCCTCACATGGCAGCCTTGGAGTGGGGGCTCAGCCCTAGCCCCACGCCCAGTGTCAACACTGGCCACAACATGATGACCCTATATGCCCACTGACAACTCCGGGCTCCCAAGGCTGCCAATTCTGAGCAGGTAACATCTTCTTGGGCATAAACATCCGATGACAATAAGTGCTGGTTCTAAGTTGGAGCATTTCTAATCCTTAAGCTGATGGATGCTTTTCTGCCTCCCTCAGAACTCAAAATCAACCTGACGATTCTAAAATCACATCTTGAAGGCAAATGAATCTGTAATGTGCACCAAAGCCTAAGCCAGCGAGGGAAAAGAGGAGAAAATAGAAATATCCTGCTCCCTCCCTTAAATGTGAATATTCTTTCTATATTGGTGGGGGCAGGAGGAGTGGGGAGGAGAACATCTCCAAGGGATGGGAAGTTCCCAAAAACCAGGTGTTCTCTGGTGTCCCTGAGGGTTCAGAGCAGCCTCACGACACACGATGAAAATTAAGAAGCAGCAAGACTGGGGCATGAAGAGGTAAGGCGCCTTCAACTTCTAGACAGAGACAGCCTGGCCTGAGGCAGACCCTGGAGGAAGCCCCGGGGCAGGGCTGGCACACAGGCCACTTAAAAGAGAATTAGGCAGCAGCTGCTTCTCCTTAGACTGCAGAGGTGGTCGAAGGAGCTTTGTGTGAGCTTGGATCAAAACACGCCTATCAAGAGGGATCAAGAGCCTGGCCAAGTGGACTGCAGACAACAAAGGGAATGAGTGTTTTGTTTTGTTTTGTTTTTCAGCAAAAATGTAAAAATCCAGAGAGAAAACTGCCTTTTTTTTTTTTTAATTGTAGCAAAGGCTGTCCAATGACCACAATCTTCCTCTCCCCTTCACCCATGGATCAAACTTTAAAAATGCAACCTGTTAGTATTTACAGTGATCCGTTCAACAGAAAAGAACCGCTGCATCCCTTGAGTTCCTGGACAACCAAGCTCCCTGGGCCTCTAGCCTGGATGAGGTGGTCAGGCCCTCCCGCTTTAACTTCTTACAGCTGCAAACAAATGGGACCCAGGACGAAACCAGGAGGCTGTAATCAACATTCCACACAGGGCAGCTTCACTCAGCAATCGATAGTTCCCGTGCTTACAAGGTGACTCCAGAGAGCCGATTGCTGGGGAGACAAGAGACTATTTAGGGAGATAAGAGACTTCCTCGTCTTGTGGGGTTGCAACACCCAGTGGTAGACTCAGGCACAGGTCTTCTGAGATGGGAGGCCAGGGCGAGAGAGGAGCAGCAGTTCCTCACAGGAAAACTGAGGGCTACAATTTGAGCCGTCCCAGGGGGAGAGATGGGGTCTGAGGAGGCTCCTGAGGGGCGGGTAGCATCGTGAAGGCTGCTGAGGGCAAGGAGACGGGGCGTCCCGGATTCAGTAAGCAGCAAACGCACAGCCCTGGAGAGGAGAGAGGGCCCGAGGGGTCCAGCGAGGCTTCCTCTGTGTGTGTGGGGGGGGGGGCGGGAGGCGGGCGGGGCCCCTAGGGCAGTATACTCATCTCTTCAAAGACCACAAATGCCAGGCTGAGGAATCTGCTAAATGAGTTTCTAACAAAAGCGATGGCCGGCCATGGTGGTTTGGCCCAGAGGCGAGCAGAGCGGGACCCACCGCGCACACACGCCGAGGCCGGACGCCATCTTACCTGCGTCTCCTCCAGCCGAGGAGGCGGCGGTGTCCGCAGCCCGGGTGCCAGGCTGTTCCGTTGGGGCTGCTGGTGGGGCCGCGCACCCCGGGGCGGAGGCCCAGGGTCTCTGTGCCCTTGGAGAAGCGGCCTCGGGACTGAGGACGCCTCCCGGCTTAGCTGAGCTCTCAGCAACTGTCGCTGGTCTGGTCCCGGACTCCACCCCCGCGCGAGCCCGCGCATCCTGCGGGCTGGCATCACCTGTGTGGACTCTCACTCAGCACATCACCTGGGACGTGGGAGGGAAGGCGAGGCCCTAGCCCTGGGGTCTCTGACTAGGATGGGCCTATCTGAGTCGCTTTTGGGTTGTTGTTCAGTCGCGTCCAACTCTTTGCAACCCCATGGACTGCAACAGCCAGGCTACCCCGTCTTTCACTATCTCCCAGAGTCTGCTCAAACTCATGTCCATTGAGTTCGTGATGCTACCCAACCATTTCTTTTTCTGCCACCCTCTTCTCCTTTGGCTCTCAGTCTTTCCCAGCATCAGGGTCTTTTCCAGTGAGTCAACTCTTCGCAACAGGTGGCCAAGGCTGGAACTTCAGCTTCAGTCCTTCGAATATTCAGGGGTTTGTGCCCATGTGCAAAATTGCTGTTCTCCCCTGTAAGCCAAGTGTCCACGCTGCTGCCTCCACTGCAGTATCTGGGGGACATCTGGGTCATATTGGCAGTTTCATGCAGGTGGGACCTGTCTCCTTCCTCTCTCTCCAGCCCCCCACCCCACAGCACCACCCCCGCCAGAGTCCCCCCATCCCCCCAACAGACTCATTAACTTTGTGTGTCAAATATCTTTTCCATTTAATTAAAAAAAAAAAACAGTTAATGTCACATGGGGCTCCAGAAATACATGCTTTTGAATTCCAGCCAAGGAGAGGGCTGGAGAGCTGAGATCTGCAGACATGGCTGGTTTCCACAGACAAGTTTGTGCAGCGCTGACCAGCTCAGTCCCTCTGCACATGAGAGAACCCGCAGCCCTGGAGGCAGGGGCGGGGGAGTCTTTGGTTGGCTGGAGCTTCACCTGTAGCTCTCTGGAAGGTGGCTGGGCAGGAAGAGGGAGTCTCCCTGCAGCCCCCCTCTAAGAGGGACATGGGCCAGTGGTACAAAAGGAGGCATGTAAGCCTCCTAAGACTTCCACTGCCTCTGAGGCTGGAGGACACCTTCTTTCAACCTAACACAAAGTAGATTTATGATGTGAACTTGGACCTTGTAGCAACCCAGTGACACAGCAGCAGTCAGCAGATGGAGTTGCCAGTTGATGGGCCTGGACACAGCTCCTAGACCATCTGGTACTGTCAGGTCCACATAGAGAACACACTGAAACCCTTTATACCAAATAAGAGTAAATAATTCTACCAATATAAACAGGGCCTTTGACCCTTTCATTTTATTAAAATGGCACGTAAATATTAAAACAGCATACTGATCACTTCTTACATCCGTGAGCCCCCCGGTGTGTTGATCTGGAGCCACGTGTGGGCTCCCTCCCAGATGGAGGCAGCAGACTCATGCATTGAGCAATTCATGTTCTTTATCAGTTTTCCCAACAGCATCAGGATTTGATAGTGGGTCGAGATCAGCAAAAAGGCTGAACCAGGCGGTCAGGTCCGAGGAGGCCTTGGCAGGCTCTGGGGAGAGAAGAGGACACATTAGTACAGCCACCTTGCTAGCTCCCATCTCTGCCAGGCTTCAGGGCCAGGAGCATCTTCAAGAGGGAAGACACTCAGTCGGACAAACCCTGCTGCTTTTGGTCTCTAAGCCTTGTTAGGGTATTCCATGCCCCACTGTTAGCTGGTTGGCTGAGTAACATTTCTATACCATGGTCTTTATAAATCTGTGCAAACAGTGAGCTCTTGTGTTAATCCCCAATCGGCACCCCTACCCAGCAGATGGCCACAGCCCACAGAGCTGCCTGAAACCCCAGACCCTGTGCTTCAGCACCACCAGGAAAGAGCAGTCATTTCAGAAACCAGACTGAATGACTCAGGAAGTAACGTGCCTTCCAGTGTCCCCTGGAGGAATCTTCAAATCTGCTGGGTCAAGAGAAATGCAGTGATTACTCTTTTCAGCCTTCTTTAACCCTCTCCCATCAGAGGAAGGGGGCCTTAGACATGCCTCCCCTTCCCCACTGGGCTCTAAATTGCCCCCAAGCCCCTCACCCTCCACACTCCATAGAGTCCTGCCTTCAAGTGTTCTTTTACCAAACCACCTGCCCTAACTTCTTGAATGCCACGATGACAAACCCCAATTATTTTCCAGATGAGGAAGGCATTTTCAAAAGAGTGCCTGATGCAAGAGATTTACAAAGAAGTTGGGGGCTCTTCTCTATATAAATCGTTCCACATGAGAATCTAAGTTCATTGACTTGGATGACCTATTCTTTTTTCTTTCTCCAACAGGTGGGACCATCAAAAACATGAAGAAAATGTCTGACAGGTTATCCTTCTAACCAAAAACAGCTAGGAATGTGCTTGCCATCTGGTTGAGAAGAATCTCGAAAAATACTGGTAGGACAAGTTGCTAAAAGTGCTTCTATGAATAGTGTGATGGTGAGTACTGATGGGATTATGCCAACATACACAGGGCCTTTGATCTTTTCACTAAAATGGCACTTAAACATAAAGACAGTGTACTGATCCCTTTATAGTTCTGATTTTTCCTCCCTTTATCATTTTTCCAGTCTCTTGTAAATATATTACTTTATAATAAGACAACAATGCATCTATTACAGAGATAAGCTATTGCAAACAAGAGTAGTTAGTAACATGCAAGCTGTTACTATGTAACATTAATTTCACAGTGTGCAGTTAGCCCCTAAAACACTTGGTTTATTTTGATATGATGAACTGAGATTTTACAGAGAGCTCAATATAGCTTCGGAGAAGGCAATGGCACCCCACTCCAGTACTCTTGCCTGGAAAATCCCATGGATGGAGGAGCCTGGTAGGCTACAGTCCATGGGGTCGCTAAGAGTCAGACACGACTGAGTGACTTCACTTTCACTTTTCCCTTTCATGCACTGGAGAAGGAAATGGCAACCCACTCCAGTATTCTTGCCTGGAGAATCCCAGGGACGGGGGAGCCTGGTGGGCCTTTGTCTATGGGGTCGCACAGAGTCGGACACGACTGAAGTGACTTAGCAGCAGCAGCAGCAATATAGCTTGGTGGGGGTGGGGGAGACAATTTTTTTTTTTTTTAAGGGGCTATAACTTGTCTTTCTTTAGTCCTGTAGGAGGTCACACAAAGAAACTGTATGGAGCAAGACTGATTTTGGAGGATTAGTCTGTTCTTGATAGAGAGTATCAAGATATCTTAGTGATAGCGCCTGTGAAATAAACTCCACCCTCCTCTCCCCTCCCCAGGGGGGCTTTCCGATGGTGGGTGTGGCCCAGCTGTGAGTAGCCAGGTGATTATACTGGGTGGGAGGGGAATCCTCACATTCCCCAGACCTCCACTGTGGGAGGGAAAACCAGGTGCAACTATTTGCGCAACACCTAAAAGAACATCAAGGGAATGCTTTCTGATGATAATAAAACTGACACTTCCTTTAACGTCCTGTGGTCAACACAGGGAAAGTGATGACCAAAGGAAGAGAGAGAGATGCAAAGACAGATGAGATCTTCCTCAGGCAGATGTTCTGTCTCAAAAGAGAGTAGATTTCACAAGCTTAAAAGGCCCTTTTTTGACAACTAAGGCACCTGGCTCTTTGCAAAAAGCATTAATCAAATGCTTTGTCTGGTGGAAGCAATGGTATTTTCAGCTAAGGATCGCCAATCTCAGAGGCCATTTTCTCCCTTATTGTTGTCATGCGGTCTTAGGGAACATCCGGTCACATGCAGACAGATGTCTGAGTCCTCCTCATTAGATCTGATAGAGCCAATTATGAATGAGGACCTTAAGCCAGGAAAAAGTTAAAATGTTAGTTCCTAGGATCATGCACAACTCCAAACCTTTGTAGCCCCGACTCTGAATCCCAGGTGCTCCAATGGAAATTAGTAAAGAGATAAAGCAAAGAGTGTTAGGCCGCCAGAAAGGAAGGTGACCGTCACTTAAGGGGGAGAGAACGATGTATTACCTTTCACTGCAGGGTAGTTGACTTTTGGACTGCTTGCCTTTGGTGGTGGCCATGGAGGAGAAGAAGGACTGATACTGCTCTCTGACCAGCCTAATGTTCAAAACCAGAGGTCATTAGATCTTAGGGCAGAGCAGCCACACTGTCTCGTCAGTTCCATGTGGGGCACACACATGGCTCTCAACTAGGATGGCCTCCAAAGAGAGAGGAGGCTGGTGTGCCAGGACCCTTCTTCCACGTGCCTCATATCTGGAATACGTTTTAGGGGAGAGTGGATATGTATAATTGTGCCCACTTCAAAAGGGCTTCCCTGGTGACTCAGTTGGTAAAGAATCTGCCTGCAATGCAGGAGACTGGGGCTCGGTCCCTGGGTTGGGAAGATCCCCTGGAGAATGAAATGGAAACCCACTCCAGTATTCTGGCTTTGAGAATTCCATAGACAGGGGAGCCTGGTGGGCTACAGTCCATGGGGTGGCAAAGAGTTGGACATGACTGACTGACTAAGGAACACCAACTCGAAAGTATAGAAAATTAGGGGGAAGACTGCAAATGAGAAATTGCTAAGGTTAAAGCATTCTTGCTTTCAATTTTACACTCATTTTTCTTACCAAGTGACATCATTTCACGGTCACACCAAAGAGCATCAATAGTATTCCTAGGAAATCAAGTGCCTTGTTTTTCTGTCACAAAAAGTGAGCACTGTTACGTGCAGTGACAGAATTAGTGAATGACTGGTCTTCTCTACTTCCAATATGACCCAGTTCACTTATTTTCCATACAGCTAATTTAAATTGTGAAGTTTAGTTAATGCAGATAATTGGCAGCCCAGTCCAAATGTATGAGAGGGAAGAATGTCCACCTTTACTTGATACCATATCCTTATGATAGCATTGATCTTGTCTAACCCAATGTTCTGAAGGCCCCTTGGGCTCTTTCTGTTGCTAATGGTTAGGAGGTGTTCAGCAGTCCTGTTTTGTGGGGTGGGAAGTAAGCCTAGTTCCCCCCAGCATTTACTCTCTGTGGTAGATGTCTCAGAATAACTCATTTAATTTAGAACTTTACCATATACTTCTTTGCACATCTGCTTTAATTCTTCATGTGTAAGTCCTGTCTTCTCCAAGAGACAAGAAACTATTTCTTCAGTGTGCTCCATAATATCTAATGTGGTACAGGTAGGTGTGTGTGGACTGAATCCATTGGTGATGCTCACTGTGAAACACAGACCAGTGATGCATCACTGTGGGGTCCAAATACTTAAAACCATATCCTTTCACTGGGATGCTCTGCTCACAGTGTCTTCTACAGAAAAAGTTTTGTCTCTGATAAGGATGCTATGTTTGAATGGCGGAGTTTAGCTGTGGCAGTGAAACCAACTTCGGGGGCAAGAAACTCACTCGGCATATGCTACAGAAATGAGAAGATGCAATACTATTTGTTTACCCTATACTTAAGATTTGTGGTAAGGGACCCACTTTAGAATCATAGTATATTGATTACCCTGGTGTGCTGCAGTCCATGGAGTTGCAAAGAGTCAGACATGACTGAGTGACTTAACTGAACTGATATTGATTAGCTTGTACTTTTGTCTCATCTCCTAGAGTTCTGAGCCCCTTGAAGGCAGGGACCATGTATTACTCATCTTTACATTCTTTAGGGAATTACATGACAAGTTGAAATTAAGATAACCATCGAAGGACTCTTAAATCATGAGAACTACACTTATGGAACATTATTTTGAGAGATGGCAAAGCAATGCTTGCCACTGGAGATGCCATAATACTCACTGGTTGAATTATTTCTTTTTAGGCAAGCAGAATACAAATAGAGACTGTGTACCTGTGTGCTCAGTCATGTCTGACTCTTTGTAACTTCATGGGCTGTAGCGCTACCAGGCTCCTTTGTCCATGGGATTTACCAGGCAAGAATTCTGGAGTGGGTTGCCATTTCATTATCCAGGGGATCTTCCTGACCCAGGGATCGAACCCAAGTCTGCTGCAGCTCTGGCATTGGCAGGTGGATTCTTTACCACTGAGCACATTGAAAACCCTATAAAGACTAACCAAGGACAAATGGAACAGGCAGCCTGTGACCTATTTATTGGGTTTAAAATATTGAAAAAGGACAGAGAGTTTAAAAGTATTGCTATTCATTGGGATGGTACTTGAACATGTTATTAACATATTTCACAAACAATAAAAAGCACCAGATTTTAAGGGAACTGTTTTAGAAGATGGAAATGTTCTCCCAGTAGATTGTGGTGATGGCTACACAATATAAATTTACCAGAAATCCTTGAACTGTTCCCCTACAATGGGTGAATATCATGGTATGTAAATTATAGTTCAATAAAGCTGTTTTTAAAAAATGACCAGTATTTGATGTAATCCAGGAGTAACATAACCTCCCTGGTTCCTAGAAAATTGGCCCATGGGCATTTTCCTTCCAAACCCTAATCACATAAATAGTGGTAAATGTGGAAAGTTAAAATCGCAGTCTTGTTGAGTGCCAAATAATGCTGAAAGAGGTAGCATCTAACTGGGTCAATTTCATCTTTCCCTACAATCGTCTCCTGGACATTGAGGGTCAAGATCCACCTGTGCATGGCAGACCTCACACAACCTTTTCTCAATGCTAGCAGCTTGGCCCCTCTCTCTTAGGGCAGGGCTTCTCAAAGTGTGGTGCCTGCCCCAGCAGCTGGGACATCACCTACTGAATCAGAATCCCTGGGGTGGAGTCCAAGGAACCGCAAACCCTCAGCAACACTCATGTGAGTGTAGTGTGGGAGGCACTGCCATAGATGGTTCCCAAGGAGCTGCCATGGTCACCATCTCTGTCAGGATCAGGTTCCTTCTTGTTGAAGCCAGAGGTGGGACAAGGAGCGAAGCCCTCCTCGGAAACAGACAGTACCCACCTCCCAGCTCCCGCAGCTTTAAGCTCCTTGATCCCATTGAGCTCTCTGAGTTCAGGGAGGCCCACACTTCCAGAGAATCCAAATGGATGCAGAAAAAAGGCACATGAGAGGTAGGAAGGCCACCCCTCCCCCATCTCTAAATGCCGATACAGTGGGAACATGAGATAATTCTTCCCATTTCAAAAACATGCACAACATTTGGCTCCAGAGAATGCTGGAAAAGAGGCAGGTTCAATCACTGTCTTTTTTTCAGAGTATAAGATAGAACACATTCCTCAAGGAAGCAGAAATAAATTCACACGTCAAAACACAGACCCCCTTGCTGTATGTGATGGGCATATTCCCAAATGGTTATAAACAAACAGAACGTCTGTATATCAAGTCATATTTTTAGAGTCCCAGAAATACAAGTCATATTTTAAAGCCTATCATTTAAAGGATTGTAGTGGCAGGCTCCTTTATAAAGACTGTGCTAAGTCGCTTCAGTTGTGTCTGACTCTTTGTGACCCCAAGGACTGTAGTTCGCCAAACTCCTCTGTCCATGGGGATTCTCCAGGCAAGAATACTGAAGTGCATTGCCATTTCCTTCTCCAAAAATCTTTGCGACCCTATGGACTATATAGTTCATGAAATTCTCCAGGACAGAATACTGAAGTGGGTAGCCTATCCCTTCTCCAGGGGATCTTTCCAACCCAGGGATCAAACCCAGGTCTCCCGCATTGCAGGTGGATTCTTTACCAGCTGAGCCACAAGGGAAGCTTTGTCTTTATAAAGACAATGTCTTCTAATTGGATTCCTTTGTAACTATGGAGTTCTGAATATTGCTCACCTAAACACTCAGGAACCATAAGAGCAACATGGAGAATCTACAGACTTGGCAGCTTATCTGCTGCAGAGGACATGGAGGAGGATGAGCATAAAGACATTGACCCTTTGGGGATGAAGATGATAGACGATGGGAAAAGTAGACCTCAGAGTTTCCCAAAGACACAGGGTATCACTGTTCTTTTGTCCCACAATGTGAAGCAAAAACAGCCAGTTTGCCAAATCACAATTTCTCTTCAGAACACCTCTTAAGCATAAATCTAACAATCCAACTATTCGCACATGAGGGGAGGAAATGTTATGGTTGTGACTCCAGCTATATGCGTATATATTGTCGTTGTTTCGTTGCTAACTCATGTCTGACTCTTTTGCGACCCCATGGACTGTTACCTGCCAGGCTCTCTGTCCTTTGGATTTTCCCAGCAAGAGTACTGCAGTGGGTTGCCATTTCCTTCTCCAGGGGATCTTTCCCAAATAAGGGATTGAACCCATGTCTCCTGCATTGGTAGGTGAATTCCTTACCACTGAGCCACCAGGGAAACCCATATGTATATGTTTTAAGCAAATACTAAGCTGAGCTGCTCTGCTCGGCTGCCACCCCTGACCCCGGACATGGGGTAGCTCCTCTCAGCTGCTGCCCCTGACCTTGGACGTGGGGTAGCTCCTCTTGGCCGCGGCCCCTGACCTTGGACGTGGGGTAGCTCCTCTCAGCCGCGCTTGTCCATGGGCGCAGGAGGGCTGAGAGGAGATACTCCACGTTCAAGGTCAGGAGGGGCGACCATGAGGAGATACCCCTTGTCCAAGGTAAGGAGCAGCGGCTGTGCTTTGCTGGAGCAGCCATGAAGAGATACCCCATGTCCAAGGTAAGAGAAACCCAAGTAAGACAGTAAGTGTTGCGAGAGGGCATCAGAGGGCAGATGCAATGAAACTATAATCACAGAAAACTAGCCAATCTGATTACACAGCCTTGTCTAACTCAATGAAACTAAGCCATGCCGTGTGGGGCCACCCAAGACGGAAGGGTCATGGTGGAGAGGTCTGACAGAATGTGGTCCACTGGAGAAGGGAATGGCAAACCACTTCAGTATTCTTGCCTTGAGAACCCCATGAATAGTATGAAAAGGCAAAATGATAGGATACTGAAAGAGGAACTCCCCAGGTCGGTAGGTGCCCAATATGCTACTGGAGATCAGTGGAGAAATAACTCCAGAAAGAATGAAGGGATGGAGCCAAAGCAAAAACAATACCCATTTGTGGATATGACTGGTGATAGAAGCAAGGTCCAATGCTATAAAGAGCAATATTGCATAGGAACCTTCACTGTTAGGTCCATGAATCAAGGCAAATTGGAAGTGGTCAAACAGGAGATGGCAAGAGTGAATGTTGACATTCTAGGAATCAGCAAACTAAAATGGACTGGAATGGGTGAATTTAACTCAGATGACCATTATATATACTACTGTGGACAGGAATCCCTTAGAAGAAATGGAGTAGCCATCATGGTCAACAAAAGAGTCCGAAATGCAGTACTTGGATGTAATCTCAAAAATGACAGAATGATCTCTATTCGTTTCCAAGGTAAACCATTCAATATCACGGTAATCCAAGTCTATGGCCCCGACCAGTAACGCTTAAGAAGCTGAACTTGAACGGTTCTATGAAGACCTACAAGACCTATTAGAACTAACACTCAAAAAAGATGTCCTTTTCATTATAGGGGACTGGAATACAAAAGTAGAAAGTCAGGAAACACCTGGCGTAACAGGCAAATTTGGCCTTGGAGTACAGAATGAAGCAGGGCAAAGGCTAATAGAGTTTTGCCAAGAGAACACACTGGTCATAGCAAACACCCTCTTCCAACAACAAGACCATCCCCATGGAAAAGAAATGCAAAAAAGCAAAATGGCTGTCTGAGGAGGCCTTACAAATAGCTGTGAATAGAAGAGATAGGAATATCAGACCACCTGACCTGCCTCTTGAGAAACTTGTATGCAGGTCAGGAAGCAACAGTTAGAACTGGACATGGAACAACAGACTGGTTCCAAATAGGAAAAGGAGTACGTCAAGGCTATATATTGTCACCCTGCTTATTTAACTTATATGCAGAGTACATCATGAGAAATGCTGGGCTGGAAGAAGCACAAGCTGGAATCAAGATTGGCAGGAGAAATATCAATAACCTCAGATATGCAGATGACACCACCCTTATGGCAGAAAGTGAAGAATAACTAAAAAGCCTCTTGATGAAAGTAAGAGAGGAGAGTGAAAAATTTGGCTTAAAGCTCAACGTTCAGAAAACTAAGATCATGGCATCTGGTCCCATCACTTCATGGGAAATAGATGGGGAAACAGTGGAAATAGTGTCAGACTTAATTTTTTGGGGCTCCAAAATCACTGCAGATGGTGATTGCAGCCATGAAATTAAAAGACGCTTACTCCTTGGAAGGAAAGTTATGACCAACCTAGACAGCATATTAAAAAGCCGAGACATTACTTTGCCAACAAAGGTGTGTCTAGTCAAGGCTATGGTTTTTCCAGTGGTCATGTATGGATGTGAGAGTTGGACTGTGAAGAAAGCTGAGTGCCAAAGAATTGGTGCTTTTGAACTGTGGTATTGGAGAAGACTCTTGAGAGTCCCTTGGACTGCAAGAGATCCAACCAGTCCATACTAAAGGAGATCAGCCCTGGGTATTCATTGGAAGGTCTGATGTTGAAGCTGAACCTCCAATACTTTGGCCACCTCATGTGAAGAGTTGACTCATTGGAAAAGACCCTGATGCTGGGAAGGATTGGGGGCAGGAGGAGAAGGGGATGACAGAGGATGAGATGGCTGGACGGCATCATCGACTCGATGGACATGGGTTTGGGTAGACTCCAGGAGTTGGTGATGGACAGGGAGGCCTGGCGTGCTGCGATTCATGGGGTTGCAAAGAGTAGGACACGACTGAGCGACTGAACTGAACTGAACTGAAGCTGAGCTGCAGTTTCACTCTCACTCATATTGCTTTGGGAATTCTTTAGGGGAGGGGTACAACTAGGGTAATTATGGATGGAATGCCAAGCCAGACTTCAAATGTCTTGGCTTCTGTCAGGAAAAAATGCTATTTACAGAGAACTCAGTGTTCTTAATATTCCTATAATTGCCATCAACTGCTCTTCAGTTGGTGTTAGTTGGCTGAGGCGTTTTTAACAGGAAGGTGTGGCTGGAAGGATGTCTTCCCCATCTCAGAGAAACTGTGTCAGGAGATAGGGTGGTGCAGGTGGGGGCAGATGAGACTGAGAGCTCTGGGGCAAGTTGACGAGCCTAGTTCTCGATCCCTTTGATACAAGTGCACTACCCGTCTGCAGGAAACACATGTAAATTTTATTGGAGCAATCCTACCCCCTTCACTGACATAAGGGAAAACATAAATCAGCCAGAAATAATACTGGCTAGCTAGAGCAGCAAGTGAAGCCAAAGTAACACCACCCAGCGTAACACTTTACTGTGAGTGTAATTTCACTGACTGGGAGAGCAAAAGCCCAGGGTGGGTTGATGAGCAGAGCCCTGGGCGCTCTGGGACAGGGTTGGCCATGAAGGGGAATGTGGGAAGACCACGGCCATGGTGGCCAAGCATCAGCCTGCCGTCCACACCTTCTCTGAGCCTGTTTCCATACTGGCACAGGGTGGATAAAATTCCTACCTCATTAGGTTGTTGTATGGATAAAATGGGAGCTCGTGGGTGAAACCAGGGCGTACAGAAGCTAAAGAGCAGGTGCTCAATAAATCCAATGATTCTGGGTTTCTGCTATCACTCAGAGATAGCAGAGTTCTCTGTCTTCTGTCTTCTCTATCTTCGCATGGTTCACACATGAGAACCAACCTCTGAGACTGTCTTCAGACCTTTCTCTCTTCAATTAGTGATTCAGTGTCAGTTGATCCCTCCCTTCCTTCTTGTCTGCCATCCATCCATTCATCCATCAGCCCATCCACCCAGATGTCTTTTTGGAACATCGATTCCAGGCACTGAGCTATGTTTGGGAAATATGATAGTGAGCAACACAAACATGGGCTCTATGCATGACAACGTAAAGCAAGGCAGAAAATTCAACCCATTTTACAATGAGGTGAAATGAGAGGAATGATTAAGTACTGGGTATAAAGGGAATGGAGAGCAGAAATACCCAACACTGACTGCTGAGGGAGTCCCTGGATGATGTGCTGAATATGAGCACCTGAAGGATGAGGAGTTAGCCAAGCAGAACATCACGAGTGTGAAGTAGGTGGAATGCTCTGGGGGAGGGGAGAGTCGGGCTCCCTGGAGTCCAGCTTAGACATGACACATGATCCCCAGCAGAACAATGTCATTAAGTCATGCTCAGTAAAAGGCATGGGAGGTATGGGCAGTGATGACACCGGGGTCAGGCCCTAAAGGACCTCAGAAGCCAAGCTGAGGAGTTTAGTGTAGCTTGTGTTTATTTATGCCAAGCTGAGGCTGTCCAGGTGGCTCAGTGGTCAAGAATTCACCTGCCAATGCAGGAGACGCAGGTTCATCTCTGGCTGGGGAAGATCCCCTGGAGGAGGAAATGGCAACCCACTCCAGTATTCTTGCCCGGGAAATCCCATGGACAAAAGAGCCTGGCGGGCTACAGTCCATGAGGAAGCAAAAGAGTCGGACACGACTTAGTGACTGAACAGCAGCAGAGGAGCTTAAACCTTATGTGGATGGTGGATAAAACCACAACAATTTGGCAAGTCATGAGACCCTTTTGGGACCGTTCATGTGTAAAATGAGGGTGGAGGAGATGGTCACCGAGGTTCCTTCTATGGACTAACAGAGGCACTTAAATTCTGCAAGAATTTAGCCAAGACCTGGGGATGAGCCCTAACAGGTTTAGAAAGTGCTGCTTCTTTGATGGAACAAATAATAGCCAGTGGCTCATGCTCTCTATTCAAATTATCTTTAAATGCAGCCCACAGCCTTTTCTTTCACGTTATTCCATCTGAGGCCCGGAAATACCAGTTACCCAGAGCCAGGCTAAGCCAGAGATAGCAAGAGGTGAGCTCTGGTCAAGGAAAGGCGAATCTGAGATAAGGCTAAGCTTGACATGATGTTGGCTTTAAATGGAAACCCACCCAGATGGCAACAGCACCTCAGGATTAGCTGAAACAAAAGAACATCCAGAAGGAACAAAGAGCTGTATGTTTGTGAGATTCTGGAACAAGATGCCTAACTGTGGTTGGCAGGATCCTAAATTAAAAGATGTCCTGGTGGATTTATTTTGAGCAGATGGTTATCTTTTCAGTATCAGTGTCTGTTTCTAAATTAAATCTTGATGCTGGTGGGAATAGAGAAGAATGTCTAAGAAGGCCTGGCCAGGTCTCTGCCTCAGGCAGCGCCTCTGGGTGGTCCCTTCCTCCTCACTGGAAGAGACCTCAGGAAGGTGCAATTTCTCATCACTGTGTGAGACAGAAAACCCTGGCCCCTATCATGCTGGCAACAAAGCCTCGCTAAAATGGACTCCTTCACATTTTTTTCAGCACAACTTGATCCTAAATGTAAGTTCCTTTGTTTTGCTCTTCTAGAGCTTGAAGTAGGTGGAGAAGGAAGATATAATTGTTCTTTTATAAAATCTGCCCCCCCCTTTTCTTTCTGCTTCCCCAAGGCAAAGGGAGGCCAAAGAGGAGAGGGAGGCCGAGGAGAATGGAGAGGTAGGAAGGGGAGAAGGCTGAGGAGGTGAAGGTGGGTGAGGGAGGGGGCAGTGCAGAGGGGGCAGACAGGGGAAAGATCCCAAGGTGTCTGCGCCTGTGTCCAGACAGCAGCCCACCTCTGTCCTTTGGACCCTTGGACCCCGAGCATGCAGCTCCACCTGGTCCTCACAGAAAGCAACACAGTGGTGGCCAGACTGAGCAAGACGGCGCTAGAGTCAACAAGGGGCGATGGCAGGCATGGGCAAAGATTGCAGAGATAATCTCAAATTCATATATTCTGTCCTGGAACATCGGGCTTCTCTGGTGGCTCAGTGGGTCAAGAATCTGCCTTCAATGCAGGAGACACAGGAGACAGGGGTTCGATCCCTGGATCAGGAAGATCCCCTGGAGAAGGGAATGGCAACCCACTCCAGTATCCTTGTCTGGAGAATTCCATGGACAGAAGAGCTGGGTGGAGTACAGTCCATGGGGTCACAAAAGAGTCGGACGTGACTGAACAACTGAAGAACAACAACAAAATTCTGGAACATCATCCAACTTTTGTGGTTGACACAACCCTTCCTTCCCACACCCACATCTCTCTTCCATGACTATGTGGTTGTCCTGGTCCCTATATTCAACCGGGATGCCTAGGACCAAGGTTACAGTCATTACAACTCCAGCTCCTCTAGAAGCACCCAAGGCAAGGCCTGAGGGAGCCCGTCGGGGAATCACGTTTGCCATCAGAGAAGTGGTACTTGGTGGCAACAGCACAGATTTGCAAAAAGCATGAGCTCTGGAGTCTAGTGGCTCAGGCCCACAATTTGGTCTGCCTCCTACCAGAGGTCTAATCTGAGGCAAATTACTTACTCCCTGTTTCTCTGTTTCCCAGGCTGCAAGTTGGAGATGACACCAGTGCTTGCCTGCCTGCCTGTCTGGAAAGGGTGTGGTGAGGATGAAATAACACACCTAAAGCACATGGGGCAGTGCTTGACCCATTGCACATACCATATGGAGAGCTAGTTCTTGTTATTTTACCTGATAAAGGAAATCAGTTTTAGACCTCAGTGTCTCTGAAGTGGGGGCTAACCCAGGGATAGGAAGACAACATCTGTGGAAAAGTAGAAAGCTGCTTCAGATGACTTGAGTCTCTCCTGAGAATTATTTAGTGAGTCTAATATCTAATATTGGGGTTTCCCTGGTGGCTCAGTGGTAAAGAATCTGCCTGCCAATGCAGGAGATGTGGGTTTGATGTCTGGTTCAGGAACATACTCTGAAGAAGGAAATGGCAACCCACTCCAATATTTTTGCCTGGAGAATCCCATGGACAGAGGAACCTGGTGGGCTACAGTCCATGGGGTCACAAAGAGTCAGACATAACTGAGCGGCTAAGTGGATGTGTGTGCGTGCACACACACACACACACACACACACACACACACATGCAAAGGAAACAGGATAACTCAGAGGTTACAAAATAACTCCTTTAACATTGATCCTGACAGAACCTCAACAAAGGAAATGAACCTTTTGGCAGCTAGAATGGGTCTTGTAAATGGTAAACCAGACCTTGTCCATCCTTGGTCCAAGATGCTATGATGGTTCCTAAGTTCTTCCAGCAGCTACAAGGCATGTATGACCCAGCCCATCTCCTTTCCGAGCACCTCTCCTTCTCACTCCAACCCCAGTGGTCCTCCTGTAGACCCTCAACTGTATCAGGCACATCCTCCCTTTGGGCACAGGGGCTTCCCTGCCTATATCGCCACATGGCTAATTCTCTTGCCTCCTGTGAGTCTCTGCTCAGACCTCATCTTCTCAGTAAGAGTCCCATTTAGTTCTCTCTCTAACCTACTCTGCCATTCCCCCAGTAATAGCTCTGGCTCTGCTTTTCATTTTCTCCATATCATTGGTAACTTTCTAACCTACAATGTGATTTGCTTTTGCATTATGTTTTGTTGCTGTTGCTCAGTTGGGTCCAACACTTTGCAACCTCATGGATTGCAGCATGCCAGGCTTCCCTGTCCTTCACTATCTCCAGGAGTTTGCTCAAAATCATATCCATTGAGTCAATGATGCCATCCAACCATCTCATCCTGTCGCCCCCTTCTCCTTCTGCCCTCAATCTTTTCCAGCATCAGGGTCTTTTCTAACGAGGTGGCTCTTCACTTTAGGTGACTGAAGTATTGGAGATTCAGCATCAGTCCTTCTAATGAATATTCAGAGTTGATTTCCTTCAGGATTGACTGGTTTGATCTCCTTGCTGTTCAAGGGACTTTAAAGAGTCTTCTCCAGCACCACAATTATTTCCTCTCCATTAGAATGTGAGTTCCCGGAAGGCAGAAGCCTTGCCTGTTTTGTTCTCAGGTGAATCCCCAGTGCCTGGCACCCAGAAGACTCAATACATATTTGCTGGACAAACAAGAATCTTGCTTCAGTGCTACTAGGGCGGCAACCTCCAGTGAAATTGTTTGCCTGAGATATAAGTGGCTTCCCTTTAAAGTACCCGTTTCTCTTTCCGTAGTGCCAGCTTGCATCTCTCGTGCTGTATGATCAACTCCCTCCTCAGCCCCAAGTGTGGCCGCGGGCCTTTCTCCTGGCCGTGGGGCAAGGCTAAAGTGCCACGGCTGCTGTTCCTGTCTCAGCTCTTGGGCAGAGATCCGGGGACAGTGCTCTAGGCCTGAGCTGAGGTCTTGCTTCACCCACTCAGGAAGAGGATGTGAAGCTCTGAGTGCTCACTGTCAGCCCGAGGTGCCCATGAGAGAGTGATGCTCTGCCACCACTGCTCCTGGCGGCAGCAGGCGCCCAGGTGTCTCCAAAGCTGGGGGCTCCAGGGGGGGTTCACCCTGCAGCATGGCTGGAGGGTCTCCAGCAGCCCTGAGCTTTGAGCTATGGATCCCGTTCCGGCACCGCTCTCCCGACTCTCCCACGCCTTGTTAGCGCCTCCGCCACAGGTGGGTGGGGGTGAAACCCGGCCTTTGGCAACCTTGTTCATCTGGGGTTCCGGCAAAAGAGGTGGTGAAACTCGGGTGAGACTCGGGGCAGAGAAGTAGTTTTGGACTGCAGTTATCCCTCTCATCTCTAACCTCATTACTGAGAATAAATGAGATGGCTACAAAATAGGACTCAAAAAGGAAGATGAAAGGAAACACGTATTTCATAAAAGAGAGGAAAGACTTTCTTTTGGTCTTGCCCACCAACTTTTGCCATGTCCATGATCTCATCTCCAAAGACCTGAGTGTTTTTTTTTTTAATAGCCCATAATTACTTAATCATTCCAGCTCTGCTGTTTGTTCTCAGCTCTAAGTGCCAGATAAACACACTGTTTATTAAAGAGATAACCTAAATTCATGGAAAAATCAAAACAATTTGAGAACTTTTGAACAGCGATTCCTGTCTTATAATTAAAACATGGAAAGAGCAAAAAAGCGTTCAGATACTAAAATGATTTCCTTCTTAAGGTCTGTTTAGAAACTCCAACTTAAAAATTTAACTTTCAACCTGAGTGCTAGTTTCTGCACTTGAAATCAATCTGCTCTGCACATCAGTAATTCTGAACCAGCATGTGAGCTGCTGGTGAGCTTTGGGGTATCTTGAACCCTTACCAAGGTGTCTCATCATTTCTGATCAGTGTGAAAACTCTTTCTGTTGGGCCATGTGTCTCAGGCAGAACAGGAATGGCTGAGCTGAGGGCATACTCAGGAAGGGGGTGGGCCATGGTGGGAAAGAGAAAAAGCACTCAGAAAGCCCCATGTCTATGGGAATGTTGTCTCACGAGTATATGGGAGAACTCAGCTAGGGCACTGGCCAGGCAGGAATGGCCACGTGAATAGGCCACGACTGTAAAGGCACGCCGATCTCTCAAAGGTGCCATGAAAAAGTCTAAAATCAAAGTAAGACAGGAAGATTGAGGACCATCCCTCTAGCCTTTGATTAACAGGAAGTGTTAACATGGAAAGAAAATTATGCAAAGAAGAGGATTTTAAACCCTAATACATATCTTATGGCTAGAATGTGATTCTGAAGCTTCAGCTAAAGTCAATGGGCATAAAAGAAAAATACAAAAACAAAACAAAACAAAAAATAAAAGACACTGGATATAAGATAAAAATCAGAAAACACAAAAAAGAAGATAAAGAAAAATAGGTCTTTGGATTAAAAAACAAACAATGTATCACCCCACCACCACCACCACCACCCCCATTACAATCCCTGTGGTCCATACCTTCCAGCGAGGCCTGCAAGTCTTTCATGTTTTGATCTAGAAGCTGTGAAGGAAGGAATCCCGAGCCTGCCTGGGGCCTGAGGTCTGGCTCTCCTGGGGCTGCAGTGGGCGCTGGCTCCTTCAGCCGACCGTCTCCAAACACAGCAGCCCACTCTTTGCTGAACTCGCCCTCTTCCAGGGAGGAAGCGTTGAAGATTTCACTCAACAGCAGCAGGTCATCTTTGTCAGCACCTTCAAGTTCTGGGGTCCCTGCCATTGGGCCCAGGCAAGCTGATTGAAGCAACAGAGCACAAAACACATCACCCCCACAGGCTCGGGTTCTAGGGAACAGATGTAGCAGGGCCTGGGCTGAGAGAGACCAGCTAGATTTTTTAAAAAGTTAATCAAAATATAAATTGACCCTATTATAGCATTTCAGAAATTTCCCACTGAAAGCAAGCAAGATCCTGTGGGGCTTTCCTGTTGACAGATATGCCCTCTCCTCCTATGACCCCCAAGCCTCTTGCTTGTAAAAAAGCTTAAGCTTCCGAGGCCTTCCCAGAGCACCAAAGAGCAAATTTAACCAGAGAAGTAAAAAAACACAAAAATGAAACAGAAACAAAGAACAATCAAAGAAGACCCTGGGTTGGCCAAAACGTTTATTCAGGTGTTTCCATACTATCTTACGGAAAAACCTGAACAACCTTTTGGTCAACCTAATCATAATAGCTTAGTCATAAAGCAAAGTCAAGGACGTTTAGTTTCTCCTCAAGGGCTATATAGATAATATCCTGAGCCATATCCTTGAGCTGTTTTGCAGATACTAAAACTCCCACCCAGTGGAGGAAGTTAACTACATGCTGACCACCAGCACATAGACAGGCTGGAACCAGATGATGACTGAGATTCCTGAAACATCACCCTGTTACCTCACCATCAGCCAATCAGAGAATTGTACACGAGCTGATCAAGCACCCTGCAACCCACACCTATTCCCTAAAAGGGATCATGGAGTTTGGGCCTTTTGAGCATGAGCTGCCGAGTCTCCTTGCTTGGCCTGCCAATAAAGCTGTACTTTCCTTCACCACATCCAGTGTCACTAAACTGGCTTTCGTGCAAGTGGAGCAAGCAGATTCTTGTTTAGTTCTTCCTCATTTTCTTTCCTTCAAAGCAAGTCCAATTTCTGAGCATCAATAGAATTGCATTGAAATGGATGCATGGATGGATGCATATATGCTCAGTTGTGTCCAACTCTTTGTGACCCCCTGGGCTGTAGCCCACTAGGCTTCTCTGTCCATGGGATTTCCAAGGCAAGAATACTGGAGTGGATTGCCATTTCCTCCTCCAGGGAATCTTCCCAACTCAGGAATCGAACCCACATCTTCTGTGTCTCCTGCATTGCAGGTGGATTCTTTACCAGCTGAGCCATCAGGTAAGCTCAAGTTTCCATAAAAATGGTATAGAGGGGAGGCGGGGCTAAGATGGCGGAGGAATAGGACGGAGAGACCACTCTCTCCTCTACAAATTTATCGAAAGAACATCTGAACGCTGACCAAACTTCACAAAACTACTTCTGAAGGCTGGCTGAGGACGTCAGGCTTTCACAAAAACTGCGCATTATCTTCAAAAGAGGTAGGAGAAATTATAAAAGATAAAAAGAGAGACAAAAGAGTTAGGGACGGAGACCCGTCCCGGGGAGGGAGTCGTAAAAGAGGAGGAATTTCCAAGCACCAGGAAACCCTCTCACCGGCGGGTGTGGGGGAGGATTTTTTATCTCGGAGGGCAACGTAACTGGGAGGAAAAAATAAATAAAATCCACAGATTACGTGCCTAAAGCAACTCCCAGCAAAGAACCCCAGACGCTCGCATCATCCGCCACCAGCAAGTGGGGGCTGAACGGAGAGGAGCGGGCGGCATTGCCTAGGGTAAGGACCGGGCCCGAGTGCCCCGAGGGCAATCTGAGGGAGCTAACGTGAGATAGTAACCTAAACTGTGGGACAGCAAGAGAGAAAGAACTATCCCGCGAAAAGCCCAACTCTAAGGCACTGCCGGCCCGCTCACAGAACAAAGGACTGAGCGATACCAGAGGAGAGCTAGCCGGCTGCGGACCGCCCCATCCCCCGCCGGACACAGCGGGCAGGCGGGGCCCGCCAGAGCCGGAAAGGGGCAATCTCGGCTCCAGAGAGGGCACCCCCTACCAAACTGCAAACAGGCTCCCAGTTTCTAAGCAAAGACTGCCTGAGATCCCGGAGGGTCGACAGCCGCCGGGAGGGTAGCAGCCAGAGACCAGCTCCCCAGAACCGACACAAAGCACACCGGAGCCGGGCGCGCCCGTAAACCGAGGCGGGGACCAGGGTGGTGATAAGCCGCACCGCCCCAACAGGGGACAGAGCCCTCGCCAAACTTCTGGCCGCCTGGGCAGCTCCGACCGGGAACGGCACAAGCCGCGGGCGAAACCGAGTCTGCGCCTTTGTGGAGTAACCGGGAGCCTGAACCTGAGCGGCTTAGACCTGGGAAGTGCACGCAGCTCAGGGCCCGCTCCCTGGCCGAGTAACCTGAAGCCTGAGCAGGGTAGACGGGGAAAGCACACACGCCGTGAGCGGGGGCGAACCCAGTGCGGCCGAGACACTGCGAGCTTACCACACACACGCCAGAATTGCAGTGTTCCTTCCTCCCCACAGCACGATTGAACAAGCGAACCTAAAGAGATCACCTCCACCGCTTTGTTGCAGGGCGGAAATTAGATACTGAAGAGATCTCCAAACAGAAGCCAAATAAACAGAGGGAAGCGCTTTGGAAGGGACAGGCCAACAGATTAAGATCCCTGTAGTTAATACCGATTGCATTAAAAAGGACCTATAGATCTTGAAAAGTATAAGCAGTAATAAGGATCTATCTAAAACTGAGCAGATCCCACACTGCTCACAACAGCTCCAGAGAAAGTCCGGGATATATATATTTTTTACTATTATTATTTTTTTTTTTTAATTTTTTTTTAATTAAAAAAAAATTTTTTTTTCTCTTCTTTCCTTTTTCTTCAAGTCCTCTATTACACCTTTAACTTTCATTTTCATAACCCACTATTAACTTAAAAAAAAAAAAACCCTATTTTTGAAGCAAACTACATACATATATCTTATACCTTTTGTGTTTTCTTTTTTTTAATGTTTTTTTTCCTGTTCTACATTTTTTTACTGTTTCTTTTTTTACTGTTTTACTGTTTTTTTTCTTTTTACAGTTTCCTTTTTTCTTTTTTTTTTAGATTGTAAGTTTTATAAGAGTCTAACCTCTACTCTAGATTTTTAATCTTTGTTTTACATATTTGATATCAACTTTGTACATTTAAGAACCCAATCTTTAGGACCCATTTTTACTCAGGAGTGTGATCACTGGCCTAATCACTCTCTCCCCCTATTGATGCTCTTTCTTCTCCCCCAGGGAACCTCTATCTCCCACTCTCCTCCTTCTCTTCTCAACCCAATTCTGTGAATCTCTGAGGGTGTTCTGGGTACCGGAGAACACTTCAGGAACAAGATACTGTCCAGATCTCTCTCTCCCCTCTTAATTCCTCCCTTTCTACTCATGCTCACCTCTATTACCTTCCTCCCGCCTCTCTATGTATCTCTGTGAATCACTCTGAGGGTTCCAAACTGTGGAAAGCACAGAGGGAAGTGCTTACTGGCTAGATTGCTCTCTCCACATTTGAATTCCCCTCTTCCCCTCCTGGTCACCTCAACCCCCCCCCCCCACCTCATCTCTCCATGTAACTCAGTGAACCTTTCTGGGTATCCCTCACTGTGGAGAATCTTTTCACCATTAACCTAAAAGTTTTATTATTGAGGCTGTATGGAAGGAGAAGTCTTGAGGCTACTGCAAGAATAAGACTGAAAGCCAGGGGAAACATTAATTAATAAGAGACCATCCAATAGCTTCCATAAATTCACTGAAACCAAGCTCCACCCAAGAGACAATAAGTTCCAGAGCAAGACATACCACACAAATTCTCCAGCAACGAAGGAACATAGACCTGAGCATCAATATACAGGCTGCCCAGAGGCACACCAAATCCATAGACATCTCAAAAATTAATACTGGTCACTCCATTACACTCTAGAGAGCAGAAATCCAGCTCCACCCACCAGAACACCGACACAAGCTCCCCCAACCAGGAAACCTTGACAAGCCACCTGTCCAACCCCAGCCGCAGTGAGGAACCTCCACAACAAAGAGGAACTTCATACTACCAGAATACAGAAGGGCCACGCCTAACACAGCAATCTAAACAAGATGAAAAGGCAGAGAAATACTCAGCAAGTAAAGGAAAATGAGAAATGCCCACAAAGCCAAACAAAAGAGGAGGAGATAGGGAATCTATCTGAAAAAGAATTTAGAATAAGGATAATAAAAATGATCCAAAATCTTGAAAGCAAAATGGAGTTACAGATAAATAGCCTGGAGACAAAGATTGAGAAGATGCAAGAAATGTTTATCAAGGACTTAGAAGAAATAAAAAGGAATCAATATAGAATGAATAATGAAATAAAGGAGATAAAAGACACTCTGGAGGGAACCAACAGTAGAATAACGGAGGCAGAAGATAGGATAAGTGAGGTAGAAGATAGAATGATGGAAATAAACGAAGCAGAGAGGAAAAAAGAAAAAAGAATCAAAAGAAGTGAGGAAAACCTCCGGGACCTCTGGGACAATATGAAACGCCCCAACATTCGAATCATAGGAGTCCCAGAAGAAGAAGATAAAAGGAAAGGCCATGAAAAAATACTCGAGGAGATAATAGTTGAGAATTTCCCTAAATTGAGGAAAGAAATAGTCACAGAAGTCCAAGAAACCCAGAGAGTTCCAAACAGGATAAACCCAAGGCGAAACACCCCAAGACACATATTAATCAAATTAACAAAGATCAAACACAAAGAACAAATATTAAAAGCAGCAAGGGAAAAACAACAAATAACACACAAGGGGATCCCCATAAGGATAACAGCTGATCTTTCAATAGAAACCCTTCAGGCTAGAAGGGAATGGCAGGACATACTTAAAGTAATGAAAGAGAATAATCTACAACCCAGATTACTGTACCCAGCAAGGATCTCATTCAGATATGAAGGAGAATTCAAAAGCTTTACAGACAAGCAAGAGCTGAGGGAATTCAGCACCACCAAACCAGCTCTCCAGCAAATGCTAAAGGATCTTCTCTAAACAGGAAACACAGAAAGGATGTTTCAACACGAACTCAAAACAACAAAGTAAATGGCAACGGGATCATACTTATCAATAATTACCTTAAATGTAAATGGGTTGAATGCCCCAACCAAAAGACAAAGGGTTGCTGAATGGATACAAAAACAAGACCCCTATATATGCTGTCTACAAGAGACCCACCTCAAAACTAGGGACACACACAGGCTGAAAGTGAAAGGATGGAAAAACATATTCCATGCAAACGGAGACCAAAAGAAAGCAGGAGTCGCAATACTCATTTCAGATAAAATAGACTTTAAAATAAAGGATGTGAAAAGGGACAAAAAAGGACACTACATAAAGATCAAAGGATCAATTCAAGAAGAAGACGTAACAATCATAAATATATATGCACCCAACATAGGAGCACCACAATATATAAGGCAAATACTAACAAGTATGAAAGGAGAAATTAACAACAACACAATAATAGTGGGAGACTTTAATACTCCACTCACGCATATGGATAGATCAACTAAACAGAAAATTAACAAGGAAACACAAACTTTAAATGATACAATAGACAAATTAGATTTAATTGATATTTACAGGAGTTTCCACCCCAAAACAATCAATTTTACCTTTTTCTCAAGTGCACATGGAACTTTCTCCAGGATAGATCACATCCTGGGCCATAAATCTAGCCTTGGTAAATTCAAAAAAATTGAAATCATCCCAGCCATCTTCTCTGACCACAATGCAGTAAGATTAGACCTCAATTACAGGAAAAAAACTATTAAAAGTTCCAACATATGGAGGCTAAACAACACGCTTCTGAATAACCAACAAATCACAGAAGAAATCAAAAAAGAAATAAAATTATGCATAGAAACGAATGAAAATGAAAGCACAACAACCCAAAACCTATGGGACACTGTAAAAGCAATACTAAGGGGAAGGTTCATAGCAATACAGGCGTACCTCAAGAAACAAGAAAAAAATCAAATAAATCAACTAACTCTACACCTAAAGCAACTAGAAAAGGAAGAAATGAAAAACCCCAGGGTCAGTAGAAGGAAAGAAATCTTAAAAATTAGGGCAGAAATAAATGCAAAAGAAACAAAAGAGACCATAGCAAAAATCAACAAAACTAAAAGCTGGTTTTTCGAGAAGATAAACAAAATTGATAAGCCATTAGCCAGACTCATCAAGAAACAAAGGGAGAAGAATCAGATCAACAAAATTAGAAATGAAAATGGAGAGATCACAACAGACTCCACAGAAATACAAAGGATCATAAGAGACTACTACCAACAGCTATATGCCAATAAAATGGACAACTTGGAAGAAATGGACAAATTCTTAGAAAAGTATAACTTTCCAAAACTGAACCAGGAAGAAATAGAAGATCTTAACAGACCCATCACAAGCACGGAAATCGAAACTGTAATCAGAAATCTTCCAGCAAACAAAAGCCCAGGACCAGACGGCTTCACAGCGGAATTCTACCAAAAATTTAGAGAAGAGCTAACACCTATCCTACTCAAACTCTTCCAGAAAATTGCAGAAGATGGTAAACTTCCAAACTCATTCTATGAGGCCACCATCACCCTAATTCCAAAACCGGACAAAGATGTCACAAAAAAGGAAAACTACAGGCCAATATCACTGATGAACATAGATGCAAAAATCCTTAATAAAATTCTAGCAAACAGAATCCAACATCATATTAAAAAGATCATACATCATGACCAAGTGGGCTTTATCCCAGGAATGCAAGGTTTTTTTAACATCCGCAAATCAATCAATGTAATACACCACATTAACAAATTGAAAGAAAAAAACCATATGGTTATCTCAATAGATGCAGAAAAAGCCTTTGACAAAATTCAGCATCCATTTATGATTAAAACCCTCCAGAAAGCAGGAATAGAAGGAACATATCTCAACATAATAAAAGCTATATATGACAAACCCACAGCAAACATTATCCTCAATGGTGAAAAATTGAAAGCATTTCCCCTAAAGTCAGGAACAAGGCAAGGATGCCCACTTTCACCACTACTATTCAACATAGTTTTGGAAGTTTTGGCCACAGCAATCAGAGCGGAAAAAGAAATAAAAGGAATACAGATAGGAAAAGAAGAAGTAAAACTCTCACTGTTTGCAGATGACATGATCCTCTACATAGAAAACCCTAAAGACTCTACTAGAAAATTACTAGAGTTGATCAATGAATATAGTAAAGTTGCAGGATATAAAATTAACACACAGAAATCCCTTGCATTCCTATACTCCAATATTGAGAAAACAGAAAGAGAAATTAAGGAAACAATACCATTCACCACTGCATCAAAAAGAATAAAATACTTAGGAATATATCTACCTAAAGAAACAAAAGACTTATATATAGAAAACTATAAAACACTGATGAAAGAAATCAAAGAGGACACAAACAGATGGAGAAATATACCGTGTTCATGGATTGGAAGAATTAATATAGTGAAAATGAGTATTCTACCCAAAGCAATCTACAGATTCAATGCAATCCCTATCAAGCTACCAATGGTATTTTTCACAGAACTAGAACAAATCATCTCACAATTTGTATGGAAATATAAGAAACCTCGAATAGCCAAAGCAATCTTGAGGAAGAAGAATGGAACTGGAGGAATCAACCTGCCTGACTTCAGGCTCTACTACAAAGCCACAGTCATCAAGACAGTATGGTATTGGCACAAAGATAGAAATATAGATCAATGGAACAAAATAGAAAGCCCAGAGATAAACCCACGCACATATGGACACCTTATCTTCGACAAAGGAGGCAAGAATATACAATGGAGAAAAGACAATCTCTTTAACAAGTGGTGCTGGGAAAACTGGTCAACCACTTGTAAAAGAATGAAACTAGAACACTTCCTAACACCGTACACAAAAATAAACTCAAAATGGATTAAAGATCTAAACGTAAGACCAGAAACAATAAAACTCCTAGAGGAAAACATAGGCAAAACACTCTCCGACATAAATCACAGCAGGATCCTCCATGACCCACCTCCTAGAATATTGGAAATAAAAGCAAAAATAAACAAATGGGACCTAATTAAAATTAAAAGCTTTTGCACAACAAAGGAAACTATAAACAAGGTGAAAAGACAGCCTTCAGAATGGGAGAAAATAATAGCAAATGAAGCAACAGACAAACAATTAATCTCAAAAATATACAAGCAACTTCTGCAGCTGTATTCCCGAAAAATAAACGACCCGATCAAAAAATGGGCCAAAGAACTAAACAGACATTTCTCCAAAGAAGACATACAGATGGCTAACAAACACATGAAAAGATGCTCAACATCACTCATTATTAGAGAAATGCAAATCAAAACCACAATGAGGTATCATTTCACACCAGTCAGAATGGCTGCTATCCAAAAGTCTACAAGCAATAAATGCTGGAGAGGGTGTGGAGAAAAGGGAACCCTCTTACACTGTTGGTGGGAATGCAAACTAGTACAGTCACTATGGAGAACAGTGTGGAGATTCCTTAAAAAACTGGGAATAGAACTGCCATATGACCCAGCAATCCCACTGCTGGGCATATACACCGAGGAAACCAGAATTGAAAGAGACGCGTGTACCCCAATGTTCATCGCAGCACTGTTTACAATAGCCAGGACATGGAAGCAACCTAGATGTCCATCAGCAGACGAATGGATAAGGAAGCTGTGGTACATATACACAATGGAATATTACTCAGCCATTAAAAAAAATACATTTGAATCGGTTCTACTGAGATGGATGAAACTGGAGCCCATTATACAGAGTGAAGTAAGCCAGAAAGAAAAACAACAATACAGTATACTAATGCATATATATGGAATTTGAAAGATGGTAACGATAACCCTATATGCGAGACAGAATAAGAGACACAGATGCATGGAACAATTATATGGACTCTGAGGGAGGTGAGGGTGGGACGTTCTGGGAGAATGGCATTGAGACATGTGTATTGTCATATGTGAAACAGAGCACCATTCCATGTTCGATGCATGTGACAAGGGCTCAGGGCCGGGGCAATGGGATGATCCAGAAGGATGGGATGGGGAGGGAGGTGGGTGGGGGGTCCGGGAAGGGGAACACATGTAAACCCATGGCTGATTCATGTCAATGTATGGCAAAAACTATTACAATATTGTAAAGTAATTAGCCCCCAACTAAAATAAATAAATTTATAAAAAAAAAAAAAAAAAGAAAAAAAAAAAAAAATGGTATAGAGTTTTGGTATCTCCTTAGGATAAAAACAAATTTACTATCGATACATTTCTTGGATATGAAACAAAGTCAGGCTTGAAGGCATGTTGGAGATCTTAGTTCTGGTTTCTGTAGCTTCCTGTATCTTCCCACAGAAGCCCTGCATACACAACTGAAGCACTACACGGCAGCCTGCCCTGCCATCCGGCCTGAGGAGGGGAGCCTCATCACAGCCCAGACTGACCCAGCAGATAGGATGATCAGAGGCACCCTGCAACCCACACCTATTCCCTAAATGGGATCATGGAGTTTGGGCCTTTTGAGCATGACTTGCCTCTCCTCCTTGCGTGGCCCTGCAATAAAAGCTGTATTTTCCTTTACCACATCCAGTGTCAGTAAATTGGCTTTAGTGTAAGTGGGGCAAGCACGGGGGAGCAGAGGTGTCAGGAAGTCTAACAATGACCAAGAAAGACGTGCTCTTCCAGTCTCCTTTGTGGCACCGCAACTGCATAAAGCAAAGGAAAGGGGATCTGGTTTGCCTGAGGGCAGCATTGGAAGAATGACAGGAAAACAGGGCAAAGCACTAAAGGATGAGTTTCACAGGCCAAAGACACAGACAGCCCTGAAGGGCTGGCTGGACCAGAAGAGTGAACACTGGACCATCCTTTCCTTGCTGTGTGACTTGATTGAGATCCTTACCCCCTCTGGGCCTCTGTTTTTTCATCTATAAAATTATAATGTTAATAATGTCCACTTTGGAATATCCTCAGGAAGATCAAAAGGAATATATCTTAAGCCTCACTGCTGGTCCAGAAGAAAGACTTTAAAGAAGAGACTGATTCTTACTATATGAACACCGACAAAATACTAAATAGTGAGCACAAGTAAAGTGGAGGCGTTAATTATCACGAATCCTATAACCTTTCATTGAGTTTTCTACATAGTTTAAAAACTAAGAACTGATAGGTTTATTAACTCTGGCTTTGTTGTGATATCTAACTGCTACTTGGAAACTATAAACATTTTTGTTGTAAGTCACGAAGAGAAGGAACAATCATGGTTTATATTTTCTCTGAGCTAGGTTTTAATGCTGATACTGTCACAGTGAGATTAAAAGGTTTTCCTCAAATATATGAGATGATTTTTTAAAGTCTTCACTTATGAATTAAACAAACCTCTTATCTCTGTTGGTTTTATTGGATCTATTTGCAACAACACTTTATAGCAAGACTGGGGAGATCTGGAGTGTGCTGAGCAGACTGTCTATACATGGCGGGGAGGAATGGAGGCACTTTCATATCACTGTGGTTTAAAAATAGTGGCGTATCACCGTATTTGGACAACTGTCTAATTTAAGCATTCTTCTGTTTGTGTTACCACACAAACAGAAGGTTTGCACCAAGATCTAGCCTGTGGGTGTGGTGGTGAGAAGACGAGGAAGATGGCATTTTATTGCGCAGGCTTCTGAGACGGTTCTGTGGCGATGGGGGAGGGCAGGAACCACCCAGGCCTGCTCAAGGTGGGAAGGGCTGGGCAAGAGAGGGGAGGCCCTCACCGCTGGGAGCGCAGGAAGGAGCCTTGGCTGTGACAGGGCGTGTCCGGCAGCACTCATCTGGGTGTCCCTTCCCACTTCTCTCTTCAGTCCCTCTCAGCATCACCCTTTTTACATACATTCACTTCGCAAAGCTCAGTACTTCCTACTTTCAGTTGCACCTAATTGCCCAAACCTTTTCTCATGGTTTCCTTTCTGGCCTGACTGAAACCAGATGATTGCTGAACCAAATCCCCTTTATTGGAACCAATTCAAGGCAATGTCTAGACCCTAGAGGAAGAGATGACTTTAAAGGAGCACTCAGAATTGTGTGTATTCCTCCCAAAGTCACTTTACAGCCCTCCACAGAGTCAAACCCTAGGGCAGCCTCTCCTGCTTTCATCTAGATGTCAATCCAGGGAAGATCGTGACCAGGATGGGCAACAACAAATAATAAACTTGGAGAGCCTTTCGAAAATAACCACAGCCTGTAACCTAAAGGGGAAGGAAATCCAAAGAAGAGGGGAGATATATATATGTGTATATATATATATATATATATATACATATATATACACACACACATATACATACACATAGTTGTTTCACTTTGCTATACAGCAGAAACTAACACAACATTGTAAAGCAACTATTCTCCAATAAAAATTAACAAACAAACAAACAAAAAAACAGACTGGAAAAGCGCTACCTTTGTGTTTACTGTTTATGTTGTGTGAGATGGTATCTAGAGGAGCCGTCTGTGGTTTTGCTAACTTAGCATCCCTTTCCTCCCCCTCTTTACTTTCTCTCTGGGAAGATACCTTTTCCTCATCCTGGGGAGACACCACTTAAGGTGCCTCACCACTTCACCCCAGGTGGACCTGTGACCTAGGCTCACCAGAGTTCTTCGTTTCTCAGGCCATAGTGACTGGCTCAGGGGTGGGCACAAGCCAGGGGCTTCCCTGAGTTTGGAATATGGAAGCTGGGAGGAAGACGGGCTCTCTTCTCTGGGATTCTAAGTTCTAGAGATGCAGAGTTGAGGCTCTCAGTGATGATGGAGCCAAACAGGGATGTAAACAGCTTTAGGAGTTAGAAAGAGAATCCTGACAACAGTCGTTAAGCCCCTGGATCCAGCGTTTCTATTTTTTCTTAAAAACTTTTAATTTTGTACCGGGGTATAGCCGATTAACAATGTGATAGTTTCAGGTGAACAGTGAAGGAACTCAGCCATGCGTATACATGTGTCCATTCTCCCCCAAGCTTCCCTCCCAATCCAGGCAGATCCAGCCTTTCTTGAAGTCAATCCACCACTGTGTATCCTCAGCTACATGGACCAATATCCATACATTCGTCTATTTTCTTTTCCTATTAAAGCTAAATTGTTCAAAGAAGAATTTGTTACTTCCAACTAAATGATTCCTGACTAATAATCTATCCTATCCAATGCAAATTTAGTGACTAAATGAAAAAATGACCCATGGGGAGGATGTTATTGTCCAGAACTGGTTTTGAATAGAGGTCTTCAATTGAAAGGGGGTTTCCCTGATGGCTCAGCTGATAAAGAACCTGGCTGCCAATGCCGGAGACATAAGAGACTAGGATTCAGTCCCTGGGTCAGGAAGATCCCCTGGAAGAGGGCATTGCAACCCACTCCAACATCCTTGCCTGGGAAATCCCATGAACAGAGGAGCCTGGAGGGTGCATGGGGTCGCAAAGAGCCAGACACGACTGAGTATACATATACACGCGCACACACACACACACACACAAAACCATTGAATGTGGCCTATTACTTAGTGTCCTGGTTATTTAACAGTTAGAGCAGGCTATACTGTGGCTATTTTCTCTTTTTAAAAAAACCTGTTAGCTGAAAGCAATGAAACTGACACTGACTTGAACCAGAAAGCAGGGAAGCCTCCCAATTATTGCCCTGATAATTAAGATGCTTGAAATGACTATACATCACTTGTAAGAAAAACATAATTACCAATAGAAAAGTTCAGGTTTAGGTCTGTAACCAGACAAGTCAAGACTTGAAAAATAACACTAGTCAGTCGGCTTTTAAGAATCATGCTATCATTTTCTTTGGAAATAATTCAACTCAACTGTGAGAAAACGAGAACACAGCTAGATACGATAAGAAGCCGGTAAGAGCTACAGCTGGAGTCAGAGCTTCCACCCCTGCAGACAAGCAAGTACCAATCCTGGCTTTCTGAGCCCCATCCTGTTTTTTTTTTTTTAATGATTTTATTTATTTATTTTTGGCTTGGTCTTCATTGCTGCGTGGGCTTTTCTCTAGCTGTGGCAAGTGGGGGTAATCTCTAGTTGCAATGCACAGGCTTCTCACTGCAGTAGTTTCTCTTGTTGGAGCACACAGACTCTAGGCACGTGGGCTCAGAACTTGTGCCTCCTGGGCTCTAGAGCACAGGCTCAGTGGTTGCGGTGCATGGGCTGAGTTGCTCTGCGGCATGTGGGATTCTCCTGGACCAGGAATCGAACCTGTGTCTGCTGCACTGGCAGGTGGATTCTTTACCACTGAGCCACAAAGGAAGCCCTCTGCCTTTGTGTTAAAGAATGAACAAAGGTGGTGGAGATCGCAGGTGCCAAATCCACAGATACACCTCCAAGCCCCCTTCATGCCCTTGCTAGTTCCTCAAGTCTCCATGTTTACTTTCCTAGCAGTAACCCAATCACAGATACAACTACAAACATAAAGGCCAACACATGTGACATACTCCAGTTCTCACTGCTTGGCGTCCAACTCTATGATTCCTCATGCACCCCTCTTCCCTTGCTACATTAGCCCCCATTGTACTCTCCCCGTGTTGGGAAGCCTGCTCCACCCCCAGCGTTATTCCAACTCTAGCATCTGTAATCATTCACCCTCCAAGGCTTCTCCCTGGCCTCAAGTCGGTGCACACTCCAACAGTGTCAATCTTCACTTGATACTGCAGTTACTGCAGTCTCCCCCAACACCTCCCTGATGGCTCAGTTAAGAATCTGCCTGCAATGCAGGAGACTTGGGTTCAATCCCTGGGTCAGGAAGATCCCCCGGAGAAGGAAATGGCAACCATTCCAGTATTCTTGCCTGGAGAATTCTATGGACAGAGGAGCCTGGCAAGCTATAGTCCATGGGATTGCAAAGAGTTGGACATGACTGAGCGACTAACACTTCCACTTTCAGTTTTTTACCCAACGCCTCCTGTCAAGTTACTGTTCAAGTTTCTTCTTCCTTCCACAGCCACCGTGCGACTTTGTTAGCACTCTTTCTGGGTCTATCTGTAATCAAGTTCCTGGCCCTGCTCTACACTGAAGTGGCCCTCTTGAAGGTTAGCAGTGAGATCCTCATGGCAGGTTCCAAGCCCCTATTCTGAGGCTTCTTTGGTCTCTTCAGCACTCTGAACTACTGCCCACTCTGGAAATGCTGTTGTCTCCTGGGGTTCCCAGGAAGTGGCTTTCTTGGATGTCCTCCTGTCTTCTTGAAGATATTTTCCCTCGGTCCTACTCTGATTGCCCTTGAGACTTCCTCATAAGCCATCACCTCTCTCTTCCTTACATTCTCTGCATAGACGATCTTATGTGTTCTCCCAGTTCTAGTGTCACCTGGGAATAGTCTCAAACCCCCGTCTCCAATTCCAAATGCTTTCCTGAAACTCTGATGACAAATTCCAGCCTGGAGGCCCTTTGGGGCTAGCCCACTGGTAAGCCTGCTGGCATTCCATAAAAGACACTCTGTTGTTGTGTGTGTGTGTGTGTGTGTGTGTGTGCAAGCTCAGCTGCTTCAGTCATGTACGACTGTTTGCGACCCTGTGGACCATAGCCCTCCAGGCTCCTCTGTCCGTGGGATTCTCCAGAAAAGAATACTGGAGTGGGTTGCCATTCCCTTCTCCAGGGGATCTTCCTAACCCAGGTATCAAACCTGGGTCTCTTGTGTCTCCTGTATTAACAGGCAGGTTCTTTACCACTAGTGCCACCTGGGAAGCCCCTCTTGCTGTATACTTTTGCTTAATTCAGCTGTGAGGTTATTACTCCCTTCCTCAAATAACAGCCATGGCCCCTTCTGATTCCTGAGTGAAGTTATGCTCCTTATCGTGGGCTCAGGACCTCTGCAGTCAAGCTCTAAGGTAGCCTTTTCCACAGCTCACCAACACTGCCTTCAGGGAAGCCTATGGTTCAACAGCACTCTCTGCCTGCCATTCTTCACACATGCTCCCCCATCTTCCCATCTAGGAACCTGCTGTTTTCCCAGTGAAATGCCCTAAGGGAAGAGTCATACTCAACTGAAAGGATCTTATAAATCATCTCAAAATCATTTTATAGACAAGGAAAGAGAGACCCAGGCTAGATGACCTCAAGGTCATCTAATTTCTTAGTTATGGATTATCTGGCTGGGGACCCCTGGCTCACAGGTCAAGGTGTTTTCTCAGTGCTGCACACTTCAGAGCCTATTAAGGATCCCATATATAAGCAAATATTTAAATTTTCGTAAAGTCTGTAGGGTTTCTAAGGTCATATAGCTCACTGGCTGCTAGGCAAAATTCTTGGCTGCAGGCATCATAGCAGAATGGCCATGATGACAGACCCTCTCATCATATTTGCCTTGCTCTGCCCAAGGCTTCAAAAATCAAACCCTATGTCTTTGCGAAAACATTTCTTAGGAACACTGATTCTGACCCAGTGAGTTTTCAATGAGTGAAAAGTGACATTCAGAGGAAGCTCTAGTGTTCAGACTGTGGGTGACAGAAAACTAAGGTGGGAAAGGGTGACAGCCCACTCAGGTGGCATTTCTGAAATCATAGCAAGTTTCATGACCTCAGCAGAAATGAGGAGCACAGAAGATGGAAACGTAAGTGCACAGACCCAAAATGAGAGCACAGGAAAGCAAACAGATAAATGTCACAGCAGTTCCCTTCATCTGTGTGTGAAACAGGAAGGCGCTTGGGTTTGCTCCCTGCTCCCCGCTCTCAACGTTATGACTAATTGTAAAGGCCGCACGCTTGAAACACACATGAAAAACCCCAAACACCAACACTATCCTCACATCACCCATAAGACAGCATGGGACAAAGATGGGTAGGAAACCACCTTAGAAAACTAACAAGAAAAATAGTCTTCTTTATAAAAGGCTCTGGGAAGAAACTATACTTGCTTAGAATTCAAGAATACTTCTAAAATCTCCCTTCTGGTGAAAAAAGACATGGATAATAATAGCAGATGGAGGAAAATCCACTGCACCCACTCTCTGGGACACACACACCCACAAACACATACATGCCAAACAAAAAATAAAACAAAAAACCCCTCCTCCACGAGTGAAAGAAAACCCCAATAATGCTAGACCCTGAGTAGGCACTCAGAAATACTTCTTCATGATCCCCAAGCCTGGTCTTCCATTGTAAAGTTAGAATTTAACAAGCGAGCAATCTTACTAGAAAACTTGACACCTGGAGCATGGGTAAATCTACACAGAACACTCTAGACTATAAGGTGATCAAGTAAGCACAGTTGCTGCTGCTGCTGCTGCTAAGTCGCTTTAGTCGTGTCTGACTCTGTGCGACCCCATAGACGGCAGCCCACCAGGCTCCCCCGTCCCTGGGATTCTCCAGGCAAGAACACTGGAGTGGGTTGCCATGTCCTTCTCCAACGCATGAAAGTGAAAAGTAAAAGTGAAGTCGCTCAGTCGTGTCAGACTCTTCATGACCCCATGGACTGCAGCCTACCAGGCTCCTCCGTCCATGTGATTTTCTAGGCAAGAGTACTGGAGTGGGGTGCCATTGCCTTCTCCGGTAAGCACAGTACTTGGTTTTAAAACTGCACCATTAGCTCATGAAAGGAAGCAACCCAGCAGTTTTCTCCCTAGGACACTGAGGAAGACAGGGAGAAGGGAAAGTTTATGAGAAAAGACAAAGAGCTTAGTATTTGCCACATGGCTGTGAGAAAGCAGTCAGATCCCTAGTCAGCTACACATACATGGATAAGTATAGGAGGGGCTTCCCAGGAAGCTCAGCTGGTAAAGAATTTGCCTGCCAATGCCGGAGACATAAGAGACTCAGGTTCAATTCCTGGGTCAGGAAGATCCCCTGAAGGAGGAGATGGCAACCCACTCTAGTATTCTTGTTGGAACATCAGGGGAGCCTGGTGGGCTACAGCACATGGGGTCACAAAGAGTTGGACATGCACACACACACACAGAGGAGACTGTTCTGAATGACTGGGAAAGACGTGGGGCAGTGACAGAAACAGGTGTTACTGATTCAGGCTACAGCTTCTCATCCAGACCTGTGGGAGCTACTGAGTGAGGGTCTCAGTCATTTTGAAGTTTGGCCAGAATTCAGAATCACAAGTCTGTATAGAAACCAAGGAAGCAGCTGAAGACAAACATTTTAACTATAATATGAACAATTAAAAAATTCTAAAATTCGTTCAGTTAGTCCCATCTGAGAGAGGGATCTTTTGGATGAAACCAAGTTAGGAGACTTAGGTGAGCTGAGTTGATGGAACTCTCTTCTGCTTTATGCCACCACTTTCTGTTCAGTTATCTGAGAGTTACTTTTCTTGGCCTAACTTTGAGGAACACAAGATTTTTACCTGTTATAACCCATAAATTGAGGCTAAGGATCGTCCCATGTGGTCACAAGGTGATTTCAGAGCCACTTCCAAGTATTGAAAAATGTAGCTCAGTTTCTTCTTCACTTGAAACGTTTGTATAAACTGGCCAAATATTGGTTTTCCATTACATTATGTATTTGTTGTTGTTCAGTCATTAACTTGTGTCCGACTCTTTGCGACCCCATGAACTGCAGCACGCCAGGCTTTCCTGTCCTTCACCATCTCCTGGAGTTTGTTCAAACTTATATTCACTGGGTCAGTGATGCCATCCAACTACCTCATCCTCTGTTGTGCCCTTCTCCTCTTGCCCTCAATCTTTCCCAGAATCAGGGTCTTTTCCAATGAGTCAGTTCTTCGCATCAGGTGGCCAAAGGAATGGAGCTTCAGCCTCAGCATCAGTCCTTAGAGTTGATCTCCTTCAGGATTGACTGGTTTGATTTCCTTGCAGTCCAAGGGACTCTCAAGAGTCTTCTCCAGCATCATAATTTGAAACTATCAATTCTTTGGTGCTCAGCCTTCTTTATGGTCCAACTCTCACATCCATACATGACCAGTGAAAAAACCACAGCTTTGACTAATGGCCCTTTGTTGGCTAATTGATATCTATGCTTTTTAATATGCTGTCTAGGTTTGTCATAGCTTCTCTTCCAAGGAGCAAGCATCTTCTAATTTCATTATCTATTTAGTAGGAGAAAACACATTTCACTATGACACTGAGTCAGAGTGATTTTCTGGGCCATGGTTCCTGGAGAATTGTGTCCTTGCTGTTGTCAGAAGCGGTCTGCTCTCTGACAACACTGTACCAGGACTGACTTGAACAGAATCACCACGGAGAGTGAACGGGCCCCCATGCAGCAGGGTGCTCGAGCTTACAGCCCCACCACCAGTCCTATAAAGTCAGCCTTCCCTGGATTAAGCTCTTTTTAACTCTTGACTGTTTAATGTCTTACATATGACAATCAGCATTTTAAATAGGGATTTGGTCCTTCTGGCAGTTTTCCAAAGGGCACACATTTGGAAGTCAACTAATTAAGAGCCTTCTCTTCTTCCATCACCTCAAGTTCTTTGTACACTGAGAGAATATTTTTATACTTGCTGCTGTGTTAATTTTTAAGCTGATGCTACCCCAGGGGCTGCAGATGTAGAAGAAGCAGATAGAGGGAAAGAATGGCTTGTGACTCAAGGAGGGCTTTGTGGGCTGGCAGTGATACAGGGAAAGGAGAAAGGTCAAACTGCATTTAACCAAGAAAATTTGTAAATACATTTTTCTGCCTGAAAATGAGTACACAGTTTGAGGAAAAGCACGTACATCCCTTTATCTTCAGAATTAAATTGAGTGCTCAAAAAAAAAAGTCTATGAGCTGCAATTCGATGAAACAAAGATTGTACCTGTAAACCAATGAGGTGTGGAAGTTGTTTTAAGTAAGGAGAAAGATAGCAATCTTATTCCAATGAATCTTGGCCCATGGGATGGAAGAAGCTCATGACTGTATCTTGAGCAGGAGCATTTCTGACTAAATTCTGAGAAGAAATGCATGGCTACTGGGTTAGCCATGTACTACTATGACCAAGTTAAAAAAAAAAATCAAAATCCAAAACCGAGAATTTTTTTTGGTAAGAAGTGGGGAAACATGAGACTGTGGACTCAAATGTGCTTGTGTTTGTGGAAAGAAACACTGGAGGGATGCAAGAGGGGAGGGAGTGTTGGAACAGATAGGAGGGTGGGCAGCAGTAATGTGGGTGAGAGGTTTGTTTTTTATTTCCTGTATACATTTTTATTATCATTTTGTTTTTACACTAATGTGAATACACCACCTACCCAAAAATTATGCTTATTAAAGTAATGAAATTAAGTAGGAGATAATAAAAACAAAGGACAAGCTATATAAACAAGAGGTTGAGAATAAGAAAAATCATATTCCTATCAAAATAAGTTGAAGCTTATGTATGAATAATTTGTTAACTGTTAAGCCTTGCTATGGAGAAGGAAATGGCAACCCACTCCAGTACTCTTGCCTGGAAAATCCCATGGACGGCGGAGCCTGGTAGGCTGCAGTCCATGGGGTCTCAAAGAGTCGGACAAGGACTTCACTTTCACTTTTCACTTTGATGCATTGGAGAAGGAAATGGTAACCCACTCCAGTGTTCTTGGCTGGAGAATCCCAGGGACGGCGGAGCCTGGTGGGCTGCTGTCTATGGGGTCGCACAAAGTCGGACACGACTGAAGCAACTTAGCAGCAGCAAGACTTGCTAAAACTAGGTAGTAGGTACCTATTACTTGTTACATTATTATCTTTATCTCAGTTTGTAAGACTGAACTATTTCCTCCTCCAAAAATTAATTTGTTTGAAAACACCTTTATTTCATCAAAATTCTATCCTTAAGCCAAGGGAGAAATGATTTTATAAAAACATAGGCCATGTAATGGCAATCTGCATTATTACTTGCTTTTTTACTTTCATAATCTTATGTGATTTCAGCATTCACAAATAAGTAGACACTCTGATAAAATACACACGGACATTCATGAAATATTGCACGGTGGAGTGAAAAATTAATAAGGAAAGCAAGTTTCTGCCCTCAAGTTTATATTCCTTAGCCCTGGAAACTTTTTTTTTTTAAGCCCTGGAAACTTAATGCTAGAGTTGTGTTG
This sequence comes from Giraffa tippelskirchi, assembly GCF_054371585.1. NCBI lineage: Eukaryota > Metazoa > Chordata > Mammalia > Artiodactyla > Giraffidae > Giraffa > Giraffa tippelskirchi. The sequence goes on from NC_137284.1 coordinate 63,716,185, forward strand.
CCTTTCCAATTTTGAAAAAAACTTTAACCAACATCCTCTGTTTCCCAGACTCTCTCCTCTCACACTCTGGGAACTAAATCCAAATCAAGCAAAGACTGGGTAGAGAAAAATCCTCTGCCCTAGGTAACTAGGGCCAACAGGATATCTTGGCCCACTTCTAGTCCTGAAAGAAAGCTGTGAGTCCAGGGAAGACTGTATTCCAACCACCTGGGGCAAGAGATACTCTAGAATCTGGATGACAATCTCAGGGATATTTTGGACCCATGGTAAATCACTAGGAGGAGACTCTTGGTAGGATGAAAAGCAAATGCTATGAGCAAGCTGAAAACACTCAATTTCTTGGGATCACTTAAAACTAGGCATGTCTAATCCAGACCCACAGTTCTGGAATCTCCTGTGAGGGGCTACTCAGTAAATGACTTTTAGGTCTGGTGAACCTGGATGTTGGACCTAGCCAGCAAGCTTTCCCTTTGCATTTAACTAAGGCTCAATGAAGATAAGCACTGTGCATCAGCATGGCAATATTTCTTTTATTTTTTCACAATTAGATTTTTTTTTCTTTTTGAAAATTACATAAACTCATAATTTATAATCTATTTATTTATTTGTTTATTTTTGGCCATGCCATGTGCTGCATGTGGGGTCTTAGTTCCCCAACCAGGGATTGAACCCATGTCCCCTACAGTGGAAGCTCAGAGTCTTAACCACTGACTGTCAGGGAAGTCCCAGCAGGGCAACATTTCTAGTCCTACATCTCAACTGCTTACCATTTAGAGAGTGTCCCTGTGTCAGAGATCATGAAAGACCCTTTGCATACTTGATCTTCAAACCTGACAGTGACCCAGCAAGACTGTTGCTACTGGTTCCAATTTACAAATGAGAATAACTGAGGCTAAAAGAGTTTAAGGATGAAGCAAGTTACTTAAGGCCATAGAGATTATTTATAAGAGAACCATATTCAAAAGTCAGGTCTGTCTGATTCTGAAAGCCATGTTTTTTCTACTCCCGCATACAATCTCTGACATAGCACCTTTTAGCTTTAGTGGTTTGAACATTATAATGATGACAGATCTGCACATACTCTTTGTGCATGAGCATATTTAAAGTCACTTGGGCTTCCCCTGTGGCTCGGATGGTAAGGAATCTCCCTCCAACGCAGGAGACCTGGGTTTGATCCCTAAGTTGGGAAGATCCCCTGGAGAAGGGAATGGCAACCCACTCCAGTATTCTTGCCTGGAGAATTCCATGGACAGAGGAGCCTAGCGGGCTACTATCCATGGGGTTGCAAAGAGTTAGACACAACTGAGCAATTCTCACTTTATTTCACTTCATAAAGACAAATGGCAGTTACCTAAAAACAATTGCTTGGGAATGCAAAGCTATTCAAAAGATAAAAATTACATTTGCCTGCATGTAACCACAGTATTTAAAATATTAAACAAATTGTAACCCCAAAGAAATGCATAAATCTTACCACCTTCCTCAGGTTTCATGTCTAAAAGTTCATCTACAGGTTCATTAGAGGAGAAGAAAGAAAGAAAATTATGTCAGTTTCATTTTGTAAGGAGTTTGAGTCAAATTACTAAAATTGAGTTGTTTTCCTTAATCTGGATTACCTGAGCATGCATTATGTGTAGAGCTTTTGTCTAAGGCAGATAAAACACTTTTTCCATCTTCGGCTGTAAATAAAACACATGCATTTGGTTATCACCACTTCAGAAAGGTGTGTGAGTTCATATACTAACGTGGTATAAGGTAAACACACGCTTCAGGAACAAATGTATCCGAAAATTCACTCAGGTAGGAGCAGGGGTCCTCAGATGACAGTTTACTCAAGCAACTGCCCTGAATCCTTGCTTTGTTTGGTAGAAAAAGTATATGCCACTGATCTAACAATTCTCTTTCCAGGGACACATGTGTGACTTAAGTACCCAATGACCAGTTGCTGGGGCTAATGAACCCCAGTCACATGGGCCTGGCTAAAATAAAAGGGCAGATTACTGGGTGAAAGAAGCCAACCTGTAAAGGCTACACAGCAAGATTCCAACTATATGACATTTTGGGAAAAGCAAAACTATGGCAACAGTGAAAAGATCAGCGGTTGCTAGAGTTTGGGGGAGGGGAAGACGAATAGGTGAAGTCACAGGGGATTTTTAGCACAGTGAATCCACTCTGTGTGATACTGTAATGATGGATATGTGCCATTATACATTTGTGAACACCTACAGACTGTACAACATCTAATGTAAACTATGGAATCTGAGTAATAATGATATGTCAATGTTGGTTCATTGATTATTTACCCTGGTGGGGGATGTTGCTAATGGAGGTGTCTATACATGTGTATACATGCAAGGAACATATAGGAAGTCTTTGTGCCTTCTGCCCAATAAAGTGTGTGTGTGTGTGTACACAACAGCACAGCCTTAAAACGTGGTTTGCTCACATGCACATTAGACTTTCTACAAGTCCCAGAATAAAAGACAGATGGCACTTCTTTGTAATGGATTCCATTCTATGTATTTATGAAACAGGGTAATCAACAGGTATAATTTCAAAATATTATGCACCTACCACTGGCAAGTGAGCATACTGCACAAAGAGAAAATTTCACCCCCCTGTGTTGTCACATGTTGTATAAATGCCTTGAATACAAACATAATAAACTGGAGTTTACATGCATCCACAAAACTAAAATTTTCCTGTTCAGCTACTTAAGATTCCCACAGGATTCAGGCTATGGGCCTTGCATGATCCTGAGGTTGGTGGGTGTGGATCAATACTGTTCGGAGAACTCGTACATGGCTAGCCTGCCTTTCTGCCTTCTTCTGCCGCTTCCTCCCTCCCTCCCTCATGCTTTAGGACCTTGTTTCTCTGACCTTCTCCTGGTTCTCCCTGGCTCACAGTCTTCACTCAGGCTGTTTCTTTTGCTTTGATAGGTCTTGCGATAGCCTTGACTGAGATACTTCCCCAATGGCCTCAAACAGGTGAAGGCTCCCAGTCACAAATACCTGTAAACAGCCCTTGTAGCTCTCACCCAAGTTGGAGTTACCCAGTAACTTGTGTAACAGTTAGCCCCATGTTGGAAGATGAACATCCAGAGCCCTGTACTGTGCCCGCCACAGATAAACATGTGCTGAACAAATGAACAAAGATGTGAATAAGGGAAGGTAAACAAATATGAAAGGATGACATGAAGTCAAGCTGTGGAGGCAGAAACGTGACAGTTTACTTTTCCTGTTCAAAGACAGATGGAGGAAAAGCAAAAGAAGCAGTAAACTGGGAGAAGAAGAAGAAAGCAGGTGAAGTGGCTGGAAAAGTAGGAGGAAAGATGGAAGGAAGACAAAGCCTGGGGGAAAAGATGGAAGGGACGGGGGGATTCCAGGGTGTACTCTGCCTGTCCGGTCTTCAAGAGATGATGGAGCAGAGTGGAGGTGGGTATGTCCTGGGAGGGCCAGGCTGAACAGGAGCTTGAGGTCATTTCAGATCTCTTCACACTATATAAAACTGTTCTCTTCATGTCCAAGGATTCAAGTCCCAGTGAAAGACTCAGTTTTCCATCCCGTGAGTTCCATCACACTTAACCCTACCCTGTGCTCCTTATGAGAGAACTGCTGATGAAACAGCAGGCTGTAATGGCAGGAGATGGGGATTGCTGACAAGCCCTGCACAGCACAGCATCTGGGTCATAAGCGCTGTGATCTCTCAGGATCAGAGGAGGGTCAGCATGCCCCAGGGATCTGGTGTCACTCAGTGAGGAGGAGCCTGGCGGTCTACAGTCCATGGGGTCACAAAGAGTTGGAGAGGACTGAGCGACTAACACTTTACTTTTACACTTCACTAGTACAGAGCAGGCCCAGGAACTACCTGGAAGAGCAGAGTGTGAGCCCTCCCATCGGATTCCCAACAATAACCAGCACCCAGCCCATGACACAGCAGAAATCAACCCCCCCAATGTCATTATGTTGATCTCATCACAACTGTCTCCACAGCCCAAACGTCAGTTACAGCTCATAATGGTAATGCAGCCATGTTATTACCTGTTGTAAAGCAAACAGCTCTCTGTTGAGTCTCAATTGTGATGCCCCCCAACAGGCTGCCGCTGAAATGACTAATGATGGCTGTTTTTATTGTTCAAAATACACAGCCTCTATCCATAATACTATGGGGTCAACGGCACTGATATTTGAACTTTAAACTCTTAAGAAGCAAAGTAAATACATAATTTTTTCAGTTGGAAATAAAAAGGTCTAGAAGGAGTTTGACAGAAAAGAAAATGAGTCGGCTATTGTGCAGTAGTATTTTAGAAGCAATTCTGAAAAAAAAAATCGAAACTTACTCTTAAAACTGGAAGATTCCTTGTGCTGGTTTTCATCCTCTAGTGAAATTAACCTTAAAATTAAAAAAAAAAAGTTTAGTAATGTTGTTCTGAAGATGTCATACTTATGACAGAGTCAGATTTTCTGTACAATATCTATTACTGTACTTATACATACATAAAATATGAACATATAGCCACTTACATGCTATACATTTTTGGAAGAAGAAATAAATTTGCTGACCTTCTCCTGTCCCTGTACTAAAGGTAGTTAGTAGTATCTTAACATTTGGATTTGGTTTCATGCTAAGGCACATATTCCGTAAACATCTAACTGGGTACTTAGGTATAACAAAGATAAATACTTACTATCATTTTTAAAAACACAGTTAAAAGCTGATGGACAAGTGAGTGTTTATTCTGATTCTGTAGTTACAGAAGAGGATACCTCAGGAGTTTAGCTAAATTACTGTACAAAAGGCTAAAAGCAGGATCACTCTCAAATTCACAAGACTGTTGCCAACTTAACTCTTATTATTCATGGGTAGGATCACGGCAGACACTTCACTGTCCTGAGATCCAGCTGGTGCCTCTGAACCTCCCTCCTAGCACAGTGGTTCACTTTACCTACCATTTATGAACAAAATTCTTATGAAATTTTCAATGTCATTAAAAATAGTTACTGGGTTATACTTCTTGAGCTTTAAAGAGGAAGTACTAAAATAATGAAGAAATACAAAATTAATTAAAGCGAATCAACACCATGACCACTGGAAAAACCATGTATGGATGTGAGAGATGGACCATAAAGAAAGCTGAGGGCCAAAGAATTGATGCTTTTGAACTGTGGTGCTGGAGAAGACTTTTAAGTGTCCCTTGGACTGCAAGGAGATTCAACCAGTCCATCCTAAAGGAGATCAGTCCTGAATGTTCACTGGTAGGACTGATGTTGAAGCTGAAACTCCAATACTTTGGCCCCCTGATGTGAAGAGGTGACTCATTTGAAAAAGACCCTGATGCTGGGAAAGATTGAGGGCAGGAGGAGAAGGGGACGACAGAGGATGAGATGGTTGGATGGCATCACTGACTCAATGGACATGGGTTTGGGTAGACTCTGGGAGTTGGTGATGGACAGGGAGGCCTGAACTGGTGGTTCATGGGGTCACAAAGAGTCGGACATGACTGAGTGTCTCAACTGAACTGAACTGAATCAACACCATCTTGGGTGGTTCTTTCTCTCTGAGTAAAAGTTAATGCTTTATTTTGATTGCAGTAACACAAGGTGAAAAAAAGGCACCAGAACTCACTTCAGGCCCCGCCCCTTACTATACAGGGGCTGTGGGCAGACCTTTAACCTCTCTGAGCCTCGCTGCTCCCATCATTAACACAACAGGGAAAAGCCTACATTAATCACATGGAGGGGCATCATGAGAATGAGCTGAGATGACATGAAGAAAACACCTGGCATTGTGTTTAGTACACAGTAAGTGTTCACTAAGTGATAGTTAGATTACCATTGTGTGTGAGTCGCTCAGTCCTGTCAGATTCTTTGCGACCCCAAGGCCCATAGCCTGTCAGGCTCCTCTGTAGAATTTTCCAGGTAAGAACACTGCAGTGGACTGCTATTCCTTTCTCCAGGGAATCTTCCTGACCCAGGAATCAAACCCAGGTCTCCTGCATTGCAGACAGATTCTTTACCATCTGAGCCATCAGGGAAGCCCAGATTACCATTTCTACCGGTAATAGATTAAACTGCTTCCACCTAAAAGAGTCAACTGTACTAGATTCAGACCACATTCTATAGTTGTTCCTACAATAAAAAATTGTCTTTGTTTTGCAAAAAAGACATTTTCTCGTATTTGCTTTAAAATTACAGAGGGCCACTATAGGCAGCAAATATTTCTGCTGGACAAAAAAGATCTATCTGAACTTATTTTGAAACCCAGTAGAAATGTAAGCCTGTTTTACCACAAGATTGTCATCTAAACTTTTTTGTGTGGACAAGGAAGAGTGAGTGGAGGTCAGGTGAGCTACTTTGCCTTCCTAGGTCAGCCCGTTCTTATGGGCTATGACATCTTACCAGAAAAAGCATAGGTTCACACTGAAACCTCCTCCTTGCTGTATGAGGTTAGGAATTATGCACCATGTATGTGGAAAAGTTCATCTTTAAAAGTATTTAAAATGACTGGAGGCACCTTCTTTATAAAGAGGCAAGAAATCAAGATGGAGAGTCACTTCCTACCCTCAAAGCTGCTCTCTGCTTCACAGAAGAGAAAACAGAAGGTCTGTATGTAGAAAACAAAATGTCAAAACCCGACACTTGTGTAGGAGAACACCAGAGGGCTACATGTGTTGTGAGGCAAGTTCATGGGTTATTTCCTTCTGTGAGTGGGAAGCCGGGGATTTCCCATCTAGGACAGGCCCTCATAACTGATGGTGACAAAAGGAACAGATAGGGTCCAGGAACCCCAGAGAGTGCGACTCTGGTGCTGAGGCCAGGAGCCCTGGGCACTCCTGCTGCTTTGGCCCCAGTCAACTCCTCTCAAGCCGCCCTTCCTAAAGACCCCAGGAATGGGTCTCTTATCAGGACAGGTGAGTCCCTGCCTAGAGGAATATGTGTGGGGAGGAGTTTGGCCTCTGTTTTAGTACATCTTCTCTGAGAAGTGAGGAAAGAAAGCCATCATCCTGTGCCAGAGACCCCAGCAGACTTGGCCAGGAGGGAGGTGAACCCTTAGCTGTGGGAAGGAAGGTTTGCCAAGTGAAGGAGCGGTTACTTACTGACTTGGCTCCTCTGCCACAACCTCTGCACTTTCCTGCTGGGCGATCCTCTTCTTTTCTTCTTTCTCCACCAGTTTTCTCATAGGGTCTTGTAAGCTCTTGATTGTGATAATGGGAAAGAAAACAAAAGCAAAAGAAACATCAGTTAAAAACTCAACTGCCACTGGACCCAGTCATCAAACCTTGAATGAGACGTTTAGGGAGGTAACCTTGAACCAATGAAGTCAAGAGGAATGAAATTTTATGTTCTCGGACCCATCCAAGAAATATGAGCTTATAAAGGAGAGTTGTTTTGTCACTAGATTTATGTTTTCCCTTTTGTGATAAGTTATTCAAAAGAAGGCCTTTTGGCAATTGCTAAATTTATTTTCCATCTTTAACATGCAGCTAAGATAAACACTCTGTTCTGTCTGCAGCCCACACACTGACAGAGCAGAAGTTTGCTCTCCCTCAAAGATGAGACAATTTTATTTTTAATTTTGTTTGCTATTTTGCAATCTAAAACAGCTTATTTTTGAAAAAAAAAAAGAGCAAACAAACTCCCCTCTTTTTTTTAAACCCAAAATAGCGGCTTAACATATTCTGACAAGTTAACTCCCACGAGTGGATAGAGAAGGTGCATCTAAATCTTCATAGATTAAGAATGGGTGAGAGTCTTGTTTTGGCAAATAATTTCTTTGAGCAACTGTTCTTAAAGTTTATTAAATATTTAAGGAAAAGTTTTGTTTTTGTTTTTTTAAAAAAAGCAAGTGCCTATGAACTGTACACCAGTGACAAAGCCTGAAAAAGCAAAACATTCCTGTTAACAACTGAATAGTGAGTTACACAGAAGATCTCTATTTCTGGCCCTAATTATAATACAAACACAAAGGAAGTATCTAAAGATATTTATCCTGCTTATATTCTTATAACTATTAAAATCCAAGTCCTCATCCTTTGGGTCTTCACCTCTTTGTTCCTGTCTCCCTCCTTCTCATCCTTCACTTTTCTAGTATGACACACACACAGAGGAGGCAATTACTTCTCATTCACCAATGGATGACCAGAGGGCTGGGTGAAGACGGTTTGAAGGCTGAGTCTCGGCAGAGAAGAGCTGGGATTGATATTGGTGTCTGCTATGGCTTCCCTGGCGGCTCAGATGGTAAAGAATCTGCCTGCAATGCAGGAGACCCAAGTTTGATCCCTGGGTCGGGAAGATCCCCTGGAGAGGGAGTGGCAACTCACTCCAGTATTCTTGTCTGGAGAATCCCATGGAAAAGAAACCTTGTGGGCTACAGTCCATGGGGTTGCAAAGAGTCAGACATGACTGAGTGACTAACACTTTTCACTTTTCATGGACGTCAGATGGATGCTGGTGTCACCCCTCCTGCCAGAATAATTTTCCTATAATGTCCAGGTCATCATGTTACTCTTTTTCTCACAAACCCATAGTAGTTTCTTATTTCTTTCTATTTTTAAACTTCTCTGACCAAGTTTTAAGATCTTCTAAAATGTGTTCCCACCCTACTCTTCCAAATGCCTTCCCACCAACCGCAAGAGTCTTTCCATTCAATTAGGCTTCTCTCCTCCTGGTCTCCTGTGTGCAAGTTGCTCTCTTCCTATCTTTGCTCATTCTGCTGCTTTAACCTAAAAAGCTCTTTATTTTTGTCATTGTTGTTTAGTCGCTAAGTTGTGTATGACTCTTTGCGACCCCATGGACTGGCTCCTCTGTCCATGGGATTCTCCAGGCAAGAATACTGGAGTAGGTTGCCACTCCCTTCTCCAGGGGATCTTCCAGACCCAGGGATTGAACTGCATTAGCAGTGGATTCTTTACTGCTGAGCCACCATGGAAGTCTAAAAAACTCTCTTTACCTAACTGTTTATACTCAAAGTCCTATCAGCTTTTGCAAAGCCCAGACCAGTTATTACCATTTTCCATACAGCCTCATTCACTGAGCACGCCAAATTCAAGAAAGTCAGCCCATCTCCAAACTGTAGATACATATAATCTTATTAATATTTCATTATACACATTCTATATTAGGTTTTGTTTTTTAAAAATATTTTTTAAATTAGAAAAATGACAAAATCACATGTAGAATGTTTAGGAAGTGAGAAAAGAAAAATTATTCATAATTCCATTTCCTTAAAACTGTGAGTTATTATTTTCATATATTTCCTTTCTGATTATTTTCATACTCAACTACTTACATAATTGGAATCCTTTTTTGTATAGTAGATATTTTTGTAGAGCATAGATGTCCTCTTAACCAATTTATGTAGACATTTCATGTTCAAAACAATTACAGTGCAGAATGTAAGAAAGATTTTATATCTTAAACACTAATATTAAATTAAAAATACAAATGTGCATTCATTTGTCAATAATCTAGATTCTCTTTCAATCTATGTCCCGATTGGGGTTGTGAAGCATTTTCTTGCATAAACTACAACCAAAAAGCACTACCATCATTTTTAATGATTCCCTATTCCTGGATATTTAGATTAGTACACTCAGTTAGCAGTGTTTGAGCACATACCAAGGACTGTTTTGGGTGCTGGGGATCCATGGCGCACAAGACAGACAAAATTATCAGCAAGTGGTGGGTCCAGGCAGAGAACTGAAATAGGGGGCTAGAAATTGATTGATCATAGTCTGCAGGAATGTGAATGTCCTCTTTTAGAAGTGATATTTCAATTAAGAGCTAAATGGCGCAAAGGAGCCAGCTACAGGCAGCTCAGAGAGACCATGGGGCCCATGTGCAGAGGCCGAGAGGTAGAAACAGCTTGGCTTGTTTGGGCTGTAGTGTAGGGGGCAACAGGAAGAGTCTCATGAGATCCAGATAAAGAGGTCAGCAGGGGTCACACAGGGAGACCGGTCCTTCACTCACATTCCTCACTACCTAACATTTTCCCCCCATTAGTTTCCTCATGCTCGTTTGCTTTTTTCCATCTCTCCACTGCACAACAACTAAATGGAATCCACGATCCTGGCCTGGAGGGGGAAATGCTGTGAAGGGCAGCATTGGGACAAATGAGGCAACTGGAATATGGGCTGCACTCTGGGTGTTCTCTCTTTCTGTCTCTCTCTCTCTATACACACACACACACACACACACACCCGTAAACATCTGCTAAAAGCTGGGCACACATGTGTAAGTGTATCTTGGAAATGTGCAACCACAAGGACGAGTTCAACAGATGTCAAAGACTTACTCTTTTCAATTGAGCTGCCAATCATGGCATTGTATTCACACACACACACACCACACACACACACACACACACACACACCCTGCTTCCAGCAGTTTTGTTCTCCAAAGAGTGGTCCAACTCTGGTCAAAGTGAAGCCAGGAGAATTTCCAGCCAGTGCTCCGGTGGCTACAAGTCTCGCTTTTAGATTCTGTGACACTGGCTCAGGCCTGCCGGCTGGCTCCGGTGCTCTTCTTGCTGCGTTTCCTTTGTATCTAGCAGCACTGGCGGGGCCAGGGCGGCCCTCTCAGCCGGCCGTGTCTAGCTGCCACAGTGCTTGCCTAAGCCCCTGAGATGCCCTTGACAGCTCCCCGGTTATCATCCTTTCTGTCTCTAGCCTGACCTCCCCTCAGAACCACACTCCAGCAGCTCTCAGACAATCCCTTTGTAATGTAAACCACTCATTCCTTCTTTTCAACCCCTGCCCCTGTTGGGCCACTAGCAGGGACTCAATTGTTGGCTCCCTGTCACCACAATCACAGTTAAGTCACTATTGTTCTTCACCCACATAAAGGCCGCGGTTCCAATTGCTACTTTAATTTATTATTAATAATTCCTGTGACAATCACTCCTTTCCTCCTACTATTACCATTGTCCTTAAAACAATTTGGTTGTTGTCACTCAAGAGAGGTACTGTGTATGCACTTGTTGGTTGATAAATTAATGTACATAAGGTTAAACTGCAAAAATTAGAGCTCTTTAGATAGGACATTCTAAGGCTAAGGGGAATAATATGAAAAGGTTTGTAAAATCATAAGCAAAATGAATAAAGAGCACATGGGCTTGTTTATTAAACATCAGAATTTTGAACTAAGGGGACTCATGTGTGTGTGTGTATCTCTATATAATTCATACACAACAATTCACTCATTTAAAGTGTACAATTCAATGGTTTTCAGTGTAGTCCCAGTTGTGCGATTATTACCACAATTTTAGAACATTTTCAGAAGGCATCTCTTGTATTAAGGAAGAGACTTAGACCAAACTAAGCTATATGTTCCTCTATAGAGCAATGGAAAAAACCACACACCTCCACATATGGAACTTGTTTCTTACAAAAGATGGCACACATTGAAGATATAAAGAGGCTGAGAGGAACTCTGAAACATTACAGAGGACAAATCATGCTTGCCTTCCTCCTTCAAAATTAGTTCCTGGGTGTGACTGTCAGATTCAGGATATGCTACACAGTGAATCACGACTCTTTCCCAGGTTTGATGACAAAGGCCCAACTGGGGGCAGAGGGTTGGAGGTGAATTCTTCAGATTATTTTCAAGTCCACAACTCAGTTGAAAACACTTAACCCTGCAGCATCCTTAAAAGTCAGAGGTGACAGCATCTTCTGTATGACATGAACATCTGCTCAAGCAAAAGGAATCTAAGAGGCCTGGCTGACTATACTGACCAGGCAGACATCAGATGGAAGTAGTTTGAATCACTGATGGATACCACCTTTCCATCCATATCCAGAAATAAAATGTCAAAGCATTCTGTTTCTAAACCCCAAATCTTCTAGGTCCTTCATTAAAATTGCTTGTGAAAATCACTGTGCATTAGAAGTGATACAGCCTCATGTAAGACAGAAATGTTCTCTGTGAAGGAGGGAATGTTCCTAGACCAAATAATCTTTCTCTCTTAGGGCTGCACTGACATGCTAATAGTTTCCATCAATGCTTAAATGGTTTCAGGAAGCACACACACAACATGTAAGATCAGTGTGACAGAGGAAACGTACAGATCGAGCTTGCAAAAGTGTCTTAGAGAGGAAACAGCTTAATATAATAATGGGAGTTACTACTTCCTGTATTAGGAAAATAAAAGCAAGAGCAACATTCATCTGAATGAAAGCAAAACTACTCAGCAAAACAAATTTCACAGGCAAATACCAGCAGCCAGCCCTCATCTAATGACCTACATGTAATGTTTGACAGTAGGGTGACATTTTCTCTAATCTTTAATTATGACTTTTAATTTTCTTAGGATACTTCTCATTAATTACATGATATGTATATAAAGGGGCCAAACAATTGCTTATAAAAGGAAATAAAAGTGCTCAAAATAGCAAAGCATGGTGAAAAGATGCTGAACTCAGTTGGGGGTGTGTGCATTTGTGTTTGTATAATTAGTAGCACATGAGGAATAAAAAGCAGAGGCCATGATGATGTGTACAAAGCACATAATTTATGGATATTTAGCACACATGTCCTCCCCACCCATGCAGCTATAAATTTATAAAGGCACTATACAAGAGACACAATTAATCTAGCATGAGAAGGTACTCTTGAATCCTACTGTAGAACAAAGAAGTTAGACAGTGAACTTAGAGAAAAATAAACACAATCTATTCTCTAAAATAAGATGGAAAATTGGTACTGAGAAGGCATCATACTGCAGTGGAAAGAGATGGACTTTGTAAAAAGCTTCATGCTGTACAATGGAAAAGGGTCTTTACATCTTGGGAGTCTCTGTTTACCCATCAGAACAAAGGAGGTAAGTTATCCATTCTTGCGACACGTGTGGATGTGTGCTAAGTCCTGTCTGACTCTTTGCAACCCCATGGACTATAGCCCACCAGGCTCTTCTGTCCACACGATTTCTCAGGCAAGAATACTAGAGTGGGTTTCCATTTCCTACTCCAGGGGATCTTCCTGACACAGAAGCGGAACCCAAGACTCCTGCACTGGCAGGAGGAATCTTGACCACTACTGCTGATTAACTGAGATAACACTACTGCAGAGTACCAAGCTCAAAGTAAGTACTCAAAAGGTGTTTTATCAATGACTTTAAAGATCTAAAAGGGATTCAATGTCTTAAAGGCTCGTTTTGTGTTCAGTTTAGTCACCCAGTCGCATCTGACTCTTTGTGACCCCATGGACTGCAGCATTCCAGGCTTCCCTAGCCATCATCAACTCCCGGAGCTTGCTCAAACTCATGTCCATCAAGTCAGTGATACCATCCAACCATCTCATCCTTTGTCATCCCCTTCTCCTCCTGCCTTCAATCTTTCTCAGTACTAGGGTCTTTCCCAATGAGTCAGTTCTTTGCACCAGGTGGCCAAAGTATTGGAGCTTCAGCTTCAACATCAGTCCTTTCAATGAATATTCAGGATTGATTTCCTTTAGGATTGACTGATTTGATCTCCTTGCTGTCCAAGGAACACTCAAGAGTCTTCTCTAACACCACAGTTCAAAAGCATCAATTCTTTGGCACTCAGCCTTCTTTATGGTCCTACTCTCACATCTATACATGACTACTGGAAAAACCATAGCTTTGACTAAACGAACCTTTGTTGGCAAAGTAATGTCTCTGCTTTTTATTATGCTATCTAGGTTTGTCATAGCTTTTCTTCCAAGGAGCAAGTGTCTTTTAATTTCATGGCTGTAGTCACCATCTGCAGTGATTTTGGAAACCAAAAAAAAAAAAATGAACTCTGTCACTGTTTCCATTGTTTCGCCATCTATTTGCCATAAAGTGATGGGACCAGATGCCATGATTTTCGTGTTTTGAATGTTGAGTTTTAAGCCAGCTTTTTCACTCTCCTCTTTCACTTTCATCAAGAGGCTCTTTACTTCTTCTTCACTTTCTGCCACAAGGGTGGTGTCATCTGTATATCTGAAGTTATTGATATTTCTCCCAGCAATCTTGATTCCAGCTTGTGCTTCATCCAGCCTGGCATTTCGTATGATGCACTCTGCATATAAGTTAAATAAACAGGGTGACAATATACAGCCCTGACGTACTCCTTTCCCAATGTGGAACCAGTTAGTTGTTCCATGTCTGGTTCTAACTGTTGCTTCTTGAACTGGGTCAAGCAAAGAAAACCAGATTTCTCAGGAGGCAGATAAGGTGGTCTGGTATTTCTATCTCTTGAAGAATTTTCCACAGTTTGTTGTGATCCACACAGTCAAAGGCTTTGGCATAGTCAATAAAGCAGGTGCTTTCTGGAACTCTCTTCCTTTTTCTATGATCCAGCAGATGCTGGCAATTTGATCTCTGGTTCCTCCGCCTTTTCTAAATCCAGCTTGAACATCTGGAAGTTCTCGGTTCCTGTACTGTTGAAGCCTGGCTTGGAAAATTTTGATCATTACTTTGCTAGTGTGTGAGATGAGTGCAATTGTGCAGTAGTTTGAACATTGTTTGGCATTGCCTTTCTTTGGGATTGCAATGAAAACTGATCTTTTCCTGTCCTGTGGCCACTGCTGAATTTTCCAAATTTGCTGACATATTGAGTGCAGCACTTTCACAGCATCATCTTAGGATCTGAAATAGCTCAGCTGGAATTCCATCACCTCCACTAGCTTTGTTTGTAGTGATGCTTCCTAAAGCCCACTTGACTTAGCATTCCAGGATGTCTGGCTCTAGGTTAGTGATCACACTATCGTGGTTATCTGGGTCATTAAGATCTTTTTTGTATAGTTCTTCTGTGTATTTTTGCCACCTCTTCTTAATATCTTCTGCTTCTGTTAGGTCCATACCACTTCTGCCCTTGATTGTGCCCATCTTTGCATGAAATGTTCCCTTGGTATCTCTAATTTTCTTGAAGAGATTTCTAGCCTTTCCCGTTCTACTGTTTTCCTCTATTTCTTTGCATTGATCACTAAAGAAGGCTTTCTTATCTCTCCTTGCTATTCTTTGGAATTCTCCATTCAAATGGGTATATCTTTTCTTTTCTCCTTTGCCTTTCACTTCTCTTCTTTTCTCAGCTATTTGTAAGGCCTCCTCAGACAACCATTTTGCCTTTTTGCATTTCTCTTTCTTGGGAATCATTTTGATCATTGTCTCATGTACAGTTTGACAAAGTTCTTTCCATAGTTCTTCAGGCACTCTGTCTATCAGATCTAATCCCTTGAATCTGTCACTTCCACTGTATAACTGTAAGGGATTTGATTTAGGTCACACCTGAATGGTCTAGTCGTTTTCCCTACTTTCTTCAATTTAAGTCAGAATTTGGCAATAAGAAGTTCATGATCTGAGCCACAGTCAGCTCCTGGTCTTGTTTTTGCTGACTGTATAGAGCTTCTCCCCCACTCCAGTACTCTTGCCTGGAGGATCCCATGGACGGAGCAGCCTGGTAGGCTGCAGCCCATGGGGTCGCGAAGAGTTGGACATGACTGAGCGACTTCACTTTCACTTTTCACTTTCATGCACTAGAGAAGGAAATGGCAGCCCACTCCAGTATTCTTGCCTGGAGAATCCCAGGGACGGAGGAGCCTGGTGGGCTGCCATCTATGGGGTCGCACAGAGTCGAACATGACTGACGTGACTTAGCAGCAGCAGCACAGAGCTTCTCCATCTTCAGCTGCAAAGAATATAATCGATCTGATTTCAGTATTGACCATCTGGTGATGTCCATGTGTATAATCGTCTCTTGTGTTGTTGGAAGA
This sequence comes from Giraffa tippelskirchi, assembly GCF_054371585.1. NCBI lineage: Eukaryota > Metazoa > Chordata > Mammalia > Artiodactyla > Giraffidae > Giraffa > Giraffa tippelskirchi. The sequence continues at coordinate 63,731,898 of NC_137284.1, forward strand.
GGGTGTTTGCTATGACTAGTGTGTTCTCTTTGCAAAACTTTGTTAGCCTTTGCCCTGCTTCATTTTGTACTCCATGTGTTAGGTACCAAATTCCATGTCTCACACATCTCCTAAAATGCAGATAAACACTGTCATTCTGATTTCCTGAAATGGACACAGAGATTCAGGGGAAGTGAAATAACTTGCTTAAGGCCAGTCAACCATTTGTAAGTAGAGATAATATTTGAATCCAGGTCTTTACAGTTCTACAACTAGTTAAGAAATTATATTGAATAGCCAAGCCAAGAATATTTACTGAACTCCCTTTTCATCTACAGTGCCCATGAAATGGAGAGGGCTTCATTCCAAATTCTAAAGGAAGGGCCATGGGTTCCAGGTACCCAAAGATTGACATATAAAAGATGCTTTTCGTTTTCAAGCAAATACTTCAAAGTGCTATTTTTAATTGAAGGTTTAGAGCTGTACTTTTAAAATGTTGTACTGTACTTTAAAACCTTTAAAATGTTTATTTATTAATTTATTTGTCTGTGCTGGGTCTTCATTGCTGCCCGGGCTCTTCTCTAGTTGTGTGTGGCCAGTGGGGGCTACTCTCTAGTTGTGGCATGCAGGCTCCTCACTGCAGTGGCTTCTCTTGTTGCAGAGCATGGACTCCAGGGCACATGAGCTTCAGTAGTTGTGGCACACGGGCTCAGTTGCCCTGCAGCATATGGGATCTTCCTGGTTCAGAAATCGAATCTGCGTCCCTAGCATTGGAAGACGGATTCTTTTACCACTAGACCACCAGGGAAGCCCCACTGCTGTAATTTTTAAAAGTGGCAATCCTGCTTTCTCTGCCCTCCTGCCTCATGGCCAGAAGGCCACCTGGCAGAAGTACCATGTGGCAGAGTGCAAGAAACATAAGCATCTCTGTTCCCAGGATCTACCACATACTGAGCATGTGGCCTTGGGCAAATTTCTAGACGTTTCTGAGCTTCAGTTTCCTCATTTGAAACATGGGAACAAGAACAAGTATGCCCACTTCCCCAAGGCTATTTTGAGGATTAACTAAAATATATGCACTTTCTATATGTCAATGCTGAACCTAACAGTATTATTCATTATGAGATCCAACCTTGGTATATTAGAGTCACACGTACCATGACAAATTCTCCTACACACTACTGCCCTTCACCCTTAGTAGAGTGCCTGGCATAAAGTAACTATACACACAGTGATAATATTCTTCCTTTTCCCTCAAGGAAAAGCTGGAAAATGAGATGAGATGGGGGATGGAGAAACATCTCGTTGTTGTGAACAGGGCCTGGGCTACCAGCTGCCTGGAAGAACCAATGTCGGTCACAGAATGGGAAGGATGAATGGATGAGCAGCCAGGCCTGGGCTTGTCCATCTCCGATTTCAGCGGTAGCCGTGGTCAGTCTCTCTGCCCCTCCTTTCCTGGTGACCCAGCTGCATCCCAGTTTGCTGTTTGCAATGATCTGGTCTGGAGCAGCTTGGGGGAAAACATTATTCTGCTAAATGCTGTGTAAAGTAATGACACTGAGAGAATACTTGAAAGTCTAAAAGGATATTCTGGATGTTCGCCACGAGTAATTGCCATGTTGAGGCTGGCAACTAAAATTGCATCGCAAAGATATTTACCCAATTTTCATAAAAACTATTATGGCTTTATTTTCAAAGCAAGTAACTACAGAGCCATGTGGCTTGTCAGTAAATGCTCAAGTGATTAACTGAGAAATGTGGAGGTGGGTGGAAGAAGGCTGTTAGGCATACAGATTTGAGAAAAACAAAATTTAGAAAAAGATGTTTTTTGAATTGTGAGAGCTGAAAGCATTTCAGTCTCCAGAATGATGATCCATATCACCATGCTAAGTCCTTGACCCCAGGAGAGAAAGGAGGGAACATTGGCACATCTGTTTCAATGGTTATTTTTGAACACACACAGTTAGGTTTTCAAATTCAGGTTTCCTTAAACTTTTGGCACAGAACAAGGCCGGCTGCAAAGGCAAAGTGCATTTTTTAGTATTAGCCCTGTTTCAGGGGTGGGAAGTCCTCCTACCTTTCTGGGGTGCAGGCTGGCCCTGCCCTCTCCTATCCCTGGTGGGAATGACCTGAGCCAAGACCAGGGCCTGCAGGGCAGAAGGGCTGCAGGGGTGTCTTAGGGAGTAGGGAGGGAGGAGGTTGGTTTCCCTGGGCAAGGTCTGTGAGGCCTACTATCCCACTGCTATTCACAGCCTTGCCTGTGCAAAACTAATAACGCAGGGTGAAAACAGTGAGCAAGGAAGTAGCTGAGGGCTCCCCTTGTGGCTCAGTGGTAAAGACTCAGTCTGCCAATGCAGGAGACATGGGTTCGATCCCTGGGTTGGGAAGATCCCCTGGTGAAGGGCATAGCAACCCACTCCAGTCTTCTTGCCTGGAAAATCCCGTGGGCAGAGGAGCCTGGTGGGCTACAGTCCATGGGGTCACACAGAGTCAAACATGACTGAGTAACTAAACAATGATAACAACAAAGAAAGTAACTGAAGCTGGGCTATAGAACCTGACAACCACAACAAACCCTTCTGTACCGATACTGCCAATGGCTGTTTTCTGGACCTATTCATGCGCTCATGCTAAGTCACTTCAGTTGTGTCTGACTCTTTGCAGTGCCATGAACTGTACCCTGCCAGGCTCCTCTGTCCGTTGGATTCTTCAGGCAAGGAGACTGGAGTGGGTTGCCATTTCCTTCTCCAGTGGATCTTCCCAACCCAGGGATGGAACTGGTGTCTCTTACATCTCCTACATTGGCAGCTGGGTTCTTTACCACTTGCACTACCTGGGAAGCCCCTTCTGGACCTATTAAAGAATGTTTAATAAGTACATCCCTACCATCCCCACCAGGGGCTCCTGGTGCTACCATGGAGGCTGCCACTCTCGTGAAAACAACCACCACCACCACCACATAGCTGGGCAGTGGTGGAGCTGGACCCAGTCTGTGCTCCCACATACTTTGCTTTATCCCATTATCAAAGTCTAAGACTGGCTTTCCTCCCCAAAACCCTGGAATGGGGTACACCACAGGAATACACTCTGCTACTATTTCCATTCAATATAGGTCCTCTGCCCTTTCCAAATACAAACGCAGAAGGACACCCCTTCCCTCTCACCCAGGGAGCCTGTCCATGTCTCCAAAGGCCCCACTGCTTACTCTCTGTAAAGACAATCGACTCAGTCCATGTGCCGGCATGCCAGAGAGCAGAGACAAGGCCAGGATTTTAGATTTTCCAAAGAAAAGCCACTTGACTCCCAAGGGCTTTTTTTTTCTTTTTATGTTTTATTTTTTTTCCCCCCTGACGCCTGTTCTGGATCTGTGGGGAGATGTGTAAGTAAGTGACATCCTGAAAGGATGAAGCAAATGTGACCACATCTGAAGGCTGGTAATTGAAGACGGGTACTGCTTTCCTACAGACAGCATTTCTTGTACTTTTTCCCCCCAAAAGCTTTAAACTCTTAGTCTAAATTACTTTTCTAAAAAAGCTTTCAAGATAAGGCTAGTCACATTCCATTCCTCTCCCTGTGACTTAATAACTTCTACCATGTAAAAAACATTCCCAGGTGATTTGGAATCAGTATAAAACGAGCACATCAATGATGATTATTTATGCAAAATATGTATGTTTGGCAACATTGTAATGAACCAATAAATATTTATTGTTTGAAAATACGAGATTAGGGAATTGCTTCTTTTATTGGAAACCATTCAAAAGACAGTTTCTCAACTTTCAATTTGAGTTGTTACCATTATTAGATTAACAGGTTTTTTTTAAAAATAATTTAAACTTTTAAGACTAAATTTTCCATAAGGTTAAAATACTACAAAAATTTATTTATCATAAAATTAGAATAATGCAGGAATATGTCAATAAGCATGGAATCAATATAATCACACCAGGCCTGAGTAAAAATGTCATAGCTGTTATTCCATAAAACAGTACCACAAAATATTCCTAAAATATCAAAATAGTCACTTGGAAAATTTTCAAGTTGTGTGAGATAGACATTCACTTCACTTTTATAAAGAAAATATAAATATAAAAATATAAGAAAGAATTACACGTATTTTCTAGAGAAAGGCTTATAAGAAATAAAACCTGAACTCCTGGGATGTGAGTTACATCCCTGTAATTCTGCAACAGAAGACTCTTTGCTCCAAACAGGATGTACCAACTGTTTAACACATTCATTATCATCCTTCATCAAGCATAAAACTAACAGTCAGGAAATACAGCTGCAATGGCACAATTACCAACACACTCAGAATACGCCCTGCAGCAAAGAAAGCAAATGAGTTGCTTTTCATTAACAGAGCTTGGCACACCTCTCCAAAGACATTGTTTTCTTTACAGCCAGTGTCTCAAAAGGCATTTCAGGGGCTATTTGCTTAGGTAAATCCAGGGAACAAGTAAATCATGAAAACATTTATTTAAATTTCAAAATATTCGTTATCGATATACAGTGCCATTCATATGTGTGTATATACACACACACACACACACACACGTGTGTTTGTATATACAATATATGTAGATATATCAATATATGTATTGAAAGATGACTTGATCAAGTCAAAATCTTTTATATAAAAGACTTGTGTATCTTTAAATTATTATTAGTGCAAGAGGGTTGGTAAATCAGGTTGTAGTCCATATTTGACTGTGATACATATGTATTCATGGTTTTCATTCTCACAGTCTGTGGCATACAATATGATATGCAACATGCCTCCATCTAGGCAGTAATGGGCTGGGTAATAACAGGGTTCTATTATATGGGTTTGAGTCCATATAAAGAAAATAATTAGCTACTAGCTTCAGATTCTAATATAACATGTCATCATTGAAAGCTTCGATGAATAGCATTCTAAAGAGGTAATAAAAGCATACTTTATTTGGTTGACTTCTGGACACTTAAAATTCTTAACATTATTATAATCTTATTACACCTTAACAGATGTATTACTCCTACTGAATTTATATTATAATTAAACTGTTACTTAAACCGTAATGTAAGGAAGGCCTGGGGGATGTAAAAGGCATCTGCCCCAAATATTTTGAAGTATATCCTAAAGCATGGCCACCAGACTTTCACTAAATTCTCTGCCCAGAAATCCTCTAGCATAATCAGCTCAGTCCTCTCTGCAGGAAAAACATCACAGAAAAATGTAAGGAGTTGAATTTTCCTCAACACAGGAGGCCAGGGATATACAGGGTTACTACTGTCTTAGTACTTTTGTAGATATGGTGACATTATGAACATCTCAAAATCAAAGAGGTGTTTTAAAGCAACAAATAAAAAGAAAAAAAAAGTAAAAACTTCTTAATGTTTTGTTAAGCAAACTGATGAGACCTACTTACAAACTACCTGAAAAATTAAAAGGAAGGTATTTTCAAGATGAAGTTTAATGAGTTCTTTCCTGATCTCTTCCTTTCAAAGATACTAATCTGACCTGGCAACGAAGCACCCAGTGTTCCGTCACCATTCTGAAAATTCTTCTAGAATCTAAATCACTTCCTTATCTCAATATGCATTCACCCGCAGCAACCATCAGAGAGCAAAATGACTCCACCTTCAGTTGTGATGCTGAGAACCTGACATTTTGCATGCATTCCTTTTGGGTTGAGAAATCACTGAGTTTAACATTGCTGCTTCAATTAGAAAATATGACTGCCGTGTTAGGAAAAAATTATATTCTATATGGGATGGTACTCACAGAATAAAATATTCGTTAGAAGAGAAAAAAGAAAATACCTTCCTATGTGAACATATTTTAATGAGTAAAAGGTAGCAAAGTGTACTAGACTTGCAGAATCTTTTCTTTAGGAACATCAAACAAGTATTTTAAAAGGAGCTGGGCCTATCATTAGGCTCAGGATCACCACAATTCATCTCCCAGTTACAAGTACCAAGGTTAAACCTGTGGTTTTGGATGCTGATGGCTTTTGTTGTATTGAATGCTGATGAGATAAAAAAGATTCTACTGGCGGGGATGGGCATAATTATCTGTTTGACATTGAGAGTCTGTTACAATAATGATGCTTGCTTCAATGTACAATGTTGGTGATAGAAACAAGACTTGACTTTTTATAAGATTTTCTAATGGACTTTCTAGCTTTCATACCTTTAACGTGGTAAATTCATATGGCTGATAACCCCTGAAGCTCTCATGGATGGCTGCCATAGTGTGAGAAGTTTTCTCCCAAAAATGAAGCAGAGTGGTCTGTAAAGAAAGACAGTAAAGCCATTAGCATTTTAAAAGCCTCAGATCTAGTCATGGGCCCTAGAAGAAGTGTGTCCATCTGTGGCTTTCAAGGTCTTCTAAATACAATTTTGACTTACCTCTGCAGCCTCGTTTCCTATTACACCTCTACTCACACTGTATTTCAGCCAAACTTAATGGCTCCCTGTCCTCTCATAGCTCACGCTGCTCCACCCCTTAGCAGGCTCTCCTCTCCAATCTCTTTGTACTCATTTCATCTGATCCATCCTCCAAAATCCAGGGCTGGTCATTGACAATGGACTTTTGTGATCCCTCACCTGATTCCATGTTTCCCTCTTCAAACCTCCACTGGATTTTTGGTAGATCTCATTTCACTTAGCACTCCCTGTTCTGTCTTTGAGGCAGAGAAAATATAGTCAGTTGTTACTGTCTCTGACTTCCTCTCTAAACTCTAAATTCCCTGAGGGCAGGAAATCTGGTCTTATCCATTGTATATAACCTACAACACCCGAGTCTTCCTCCCACACTCAGTTGGTGCTCCATGGTACAGCTGATAGATGCGAGTGCCACCCTGAGGGAACGCAGAGGCAATAAGGAGACAAAAGCCAAGTTCATTGGATTATGACAACCTAATGAGGAAATGACCGTGGCATGAGAATTACAGGCAACAATGCTAAGAGAGTTCAGAGGAGGCTTACTGAAGGAGGTAACATATTGTTGGTACATCAAATGAGTGGAATTTGGAAAGGTACAAGTGGAGAGGGAGGGCACTCAGGCAGAAGGAACCACCTAAATAAATGCAGGGAAGTGGGGAATTACAGTGTATGCTCAGGGAATAGCTAATATTCAGTCTGATTAACTGTAGGATGAATCCCATGGACACAGAAGCCTGGCAGGCTACAGTCCATAGGGTTGCAGGGTCGGACATGACTGAAGCAACTTTGCACACAGCACAGGATGCTAAAAAGGAGAGATGCCGGAGGTAAATTATGACAATCAGAACTTCATCATGCCCAAACCATACTTTGGGCTCAAACCCCATTTTTCTGCTCTCTAAAGCTTGTCACATTCTTGCTTCATTGTGACAAACATTTTTCACTTTGTTACCTGGTATGTTGCTAGCATATGAGACAAGAGATTGCATCTGCTTGCTCCAAGAAGATCCACTTTTTGACACACATCCATCTTCAATTTGTCAAAGCTTTTTTTGGCAAGGCGAACTTGTGTTTGCACCTATGAAAGTAAAAAGACAATCTCTGACCCACTCAAATTTTAAGTGATAGAAATTTGTCCATGAAAAAAGACCAATAGCGGGATTATCTCTTTCATATAACAAAACACCTTTGAAAATTCCAGGCAAGTGAGAAAACCCTACAATATCTACTCTTTACTTCCAAAGGACCTAAATGACAGTATTGTATATCATGATTTTACAGCAGACGTACTATCCTGAGAATATTTTTCTCAGTTGAATGTTAGAATTCCTCTCCTCTTAAGGCATTCACAAACTGACCATGGTGGGGAGAAGTCTGGAAACTCACAGGGTGATAAGAGGACTATTTTTTCCCCATTGTTTTCCTATGGTTCTTTGAAGTTGACATCCCTATATACTCTTCATTACCTTCCTCTAAAATAAACATCTTACATAACATGGTACATTTGTTGAAAAATATGAAATTAACACTGATACTATCTTATTAACTAAACAACAGATGTTATTAAGATTTCACCAGCTTTTCCACTGTCTCTGTTTTCCTGTCTCAAGATCCAATCTAGGATACCACATAGGAAATTGTGCCGCAGCCTAAAAAACTATCCCCACAGAAAAACTTTCAATGTTTTATTATTTATGTTTTATTATTGTGTATGTTACCAAGTAATCTTCCATCCATCCCTATGCCATGTATCAGTAGTAATTCAGGGATGGAGGGGGGATAAGGGAGATTTCAGAAATGTCTATTCTACATATTATTTGATAATAAAATAGAAAGTTTTAAAAATTAATACAGTTACAGTACAAATAGTAGAGTCAAATTTCCCCTTTCTCAAACCTGAAGCATCAACACATCCTACTTTAACTGGGAAGTTAGTCACATATTGATTTATCTCAGATAATTCATGCAGTTGTAGTGACCAAGTAGGTAACTGGGAGTTGGGAATAATGCTGGCTCATTAATGGTAGCTCTTTTATCACAGGATACCTCGGGTAGGGGTTGGGGTGGGGGACTTGAGGATGATGTCTACCTTGATCAACATTATATGATCAGCACCTAGCAACCTCGTACAAAGCAGGTGCTGAACAGATATTTGGTGACTGAATGAAGCAAATTTCCAGACCATTTCAAATGGTTAAGTGCCTGAGTACCATTTTAAAGTAGAACCTTGAGAACAGTCTTAAAAGTAATAATTTTTATATAAAAATAAACATGAAGATCATGTGATTTTGATTATAATAACTTTTCCCACTAATAATTTATATTTGCAACTTTTAAAATTATAGGGCATTATATAATAACAGTAGCCACTGATACAGTAGCTATCATTCATAATAATATACCATTGAAAACAATTTAGCAATAAATATAATTCACAATGAATACAATTAGTACAACTGAACAATTAATACAATTCACTCATCACATACCAGCTTTATTCTGTTAGCCTCTGTATTGCCCTGTCTGACTGCCAAGAAGAAGAGGCTTTGTCAGAGGACGTAACTGACCCACAGGGCTGGCATTCTAGATTAGCCTGCCTGACTCCAAAGCTGAACTATCTGTCCCCCGCCCCACAAACAACTTCCACAACTTCTTGCAAAGTCAAGAAACTCAAAATTATGATTCTACCCAGAAACACACGTTTTCCTGTAGATGTCTATGGAACTGGAAAATAATCAGGCAGTCCATTTAATGGCATATTGACAGAATTAACGTCCTGTATGAATAGGGTCTTGTTTTGATAGCTGTGTAAAGCATTTCCCAAGAATTCCTCTGTATTCCTCATCAATAGAGTTTGGAAACCCAGCAAACAGAAGCCATCCAGCTCCCCTCAAGCCACACTGTGAGCTTATATAAATCCCAGAACGTGATCGTTCCTCGCTATGGAATGGAGAGACTCCAGGGAAAACTACGGGGGTGTGCAAGCTGTAAAAAGTTAGGATATGTGAAATATCAGTGATTTTCTGCCTTCCTTGGAGAAGAGTAAGGATGATACAGAAAAGAAAACCCTAGTTCCTGAAGGGAGGAGTAGGAGAGTGTGGACGGAAAGATGTTTAAGCACCAGAGAGTTCCACTGCAGGTCCCCTCTGGCTCACTCGATGCTCGAGCCGGGAAGAACCCTTCAGCAGGGATCCTGAGAGGCATCTGTCCTACCCTTACCTTCTGAAGGGGGAGGAAATAACTAGAGGTGTGAGTGTTCATGTATGCATTCATTCAACACATACTTAGTGAGTGTGAGAGCTTCTTATATGTCAGGACCAGTGCTAGGCACTGAGAGGTCTGTAAAGGAATAAGACACAAGGCCGTTGGTTAAAAAATACTTAAGGATGAAGGCACAGAGGCAGAAGGGTCCTCCAGTCTTTTAGAGAAGATGGACAAGTTAGCAATACTTAATTAAATATACCAATGTATATTTAATACAATGGGAGAAGTACAGAGGTAGCACGGACAAGGGATTGATTAATGCTGAGGGTGGCAGAAGTGGGGGTGGACTGATGGTATCCCCAACTACAGGCCTCCCTGTTACCACATCCTTAGCCATAAGACTCTGGAGTCTCTGCCCACTCTGACACTGGGCATGATATATGACTTGCTTTGGCCAATGGGCCAGATGTGATGAAACTGGAAGCTTGGGGAAAAAAATGCTAGCATGCTTCCACTGTCTCTCTCCCTTCTCTGAGACTGCTGTGAGAACATGCCTGGGCCAACCTGAGAATGTGCCTGGGGTGGCCAACTGAAGTGATGCTGAGGCTTGTGCATGCAAGAGACACAAGGAGGTAAACCCAGTGGTCCTAAGAGATCAGCCGTTGGCCAGCTGATACCCAGATATCTGAGGGAGACCAGCCACGATCAGCCGAGCGTCTGCCCTCCCCAGAGTTGACCAAAGACTCATGTGTGAGCCCAGCAGAGACCGGAAGCACCTTGCTAACTCAGAGACCTGTGAGCAGTAAGAAATGCTCATTGTTTTAAGCCACTGAGTGTTACAGTTGTTTATTTCATAGCATTATTATGGCCATGTTGTTGTTTAGTAGCGAAGTTGTGTCCAACTCTTGTGACCCCATGGGCTCTCCATGGGATTCTCTGGGCAAGAATACTAGAGTGGCTTGCCACTTCCTTCCCTAGGGGAATCTTCTCCACCCAGGAATCGAACCCACAGCTCCTGCCGTGTCTCCTGCATTGCAGGCAGGTTCTTTACTGCTGAGCCACTGATATAAATTGTGAGTTGGGGGATAATGAAGACCGCTGAGATACAGGGATATCTGAGGTGGGTCTTAAGTCATGAATAGGAGTACACAGCAGCTGCAAGGTAGCCACAAGGCTGGCCCATTAATGCAGAGGTTCTAGATTTTTCTAATTAAATGCAAATAACTTTATTGTGGGATGTGAATTTTGCTTTTTCCTTTACATTAACATAATAAGTTACACATAGATATTATTTTATCCTAGAAGAAAACTTAATTCCCTTGCTTATAACACAAGGCTCATGAATTAAACACTGAAATGTTCCCTAATTTAATTCTGTCTGAATTTTGTAAAGTAATTTTAGAAACCTAGACAAAGACTTCAACACTTAACCCAGCGAGTTCTGAAAGGCCATATGCTTTGTGTGTCAACAATGATTATTAAAATACTTAATGCACTGCTGAGTTTCCAAATGTTGAGCTCCTTCCCTGCCAAACAAGGAGGATGTGACACTGCTGGGCATTGTGAATACGGCAAAGTTCATTTAATATTTTGTGTTCCATGTCTGTTCTCTAAAACACATCTCTAGTTTGCTGCCCGAGGACAAAACACCAAGGACACAGGTGGGCACAGGCCACCATCAAGAGTCTAATATCATGTGCCTCCACTAGCACTCAAGTGAAAATGTTTTATTATTCTTTTCAATCGCAAATAAATTATTTTCAATTACATAAACATCTTGAGGAGCTCCTGTGGTTTTCAAGGTTCTTTAAAAAATCTTCAAATAAATGCATCTTTTCTGATGTCTTAATTTTATTCCTGTTGCCCCCCACTCTGTCCTCTTACTCTCCAAACTCTAGGAAATGATCACATATATTAGATCCTCTTTAGCATGGGTCCTGTCCTCGCAAGTCTGCAAAAATACAGTTTACCAGAAAAAGGAGTAATGTCTTGCATGCCAAAACGGCAGGGCACTTCTCTGTACTTTGGTTTCCTAACCTGAAATTCTACCTCTTAGCCCCAACTTGAACTGCTTATGATGAAGCCAAAGCTATTCATACTCAGTGCAATCTGGCTTCTCCATTCAGTGGGAAAGGTCTTCATATTACTCCACAACCACATCATTTGAGAGTAGCTTTGCATTTTGCACTAGTGTTTTCTTTCCTTTAAAAGTAAAATAAAGCTAACTCCCCATCTTACTCTTACTTTGACATTATCTTCTAGAAGATGGCTTTGCCTCTCTCTCTATTCAATCATTTATCAAACATTTACTGAATATCTTCCATGTGCCGATAGCAGCAAGCAAAATGGAAGTCTTATGATGCTAGTTCAGTGGGCATTTTCATATCAGTGAGGAAATAATAGAGTGAGGTGATCCGAAGGAAAGTCACACAGTTCTGTAAGAATGATTTACCAAGAGATCTGATTGAGAGGATGTTCTCCTGGGAGGCGGTACTCAAGCTCTCTTCTGAAGGACTGAGCATGAGAAACCATGCAAGGAGAGAGAGCTCCAGCAGAGGGAAGAGCATGTGCAAAGGCACTGGGGTGGAGGGCAGTAAGACAGTTCCCAGAAAACTAGTGTGGCTGGATCGCTGAGAACAAATAGAAAGGTGGTATGAGATGAGGCAAGAGAGGTGGGCTGGGGCATATCCCAGGGTCTTGTAGGTGTGCTCAGGATTTTAATTTCTATCCTGGGGCTTCCAAGGCTGCACTAGTGGTAAAGAGTCGCCTTCTGATGCAAGAGACGTGGGTTCAATCCCTGGGTCAGGAAGATCCCCTGGAGGAGGAAATGGCAACCCACTCCAGTAATGTTGCCTGGCATTTATCCTGGGTATACCAAATGCATTTCCTTTTTTTTCAAAATGTATTTTCAACCTATGATGATTTTATTGAGACATAACCCCAATGTAAGTTGAGGAAGACCTGTATGTCTTTAATGCTGCAGCTTGACGGTTAATATAAGCAGTATTTTGCCCAAAACAAGAAAGATGAAGTTGTCATCTTACTTCATTTCCTCCTAAGCAGGCATTTTGAACTTTAACAATTCAGCAATAATAAATAAGTGGTGATAATTTTAAAGCTTTTCTGAAATTACAGATAAAATTGAATTTTTTTGGTTAGCAGTCCCTTTACATGAATTAATAAAACTTTATTCAAGACAACAATTTTGGATCCACCTGTGTAATTAGGACAGGCACAACTGTGGCTGACATGCTCTCAACCCATTTACATGAACACCATCATTCAGACACTCATTTTAAGATACTCAATTTCAGACACTAATGGGAAAAAAAAAGCCTATTTCTTTCCTACTCTTTCCTATCCTTTCCTGCTCTTCAGAAGTTCAAGTTTATAAATGTTCTGATTATGAATATAAAAGTTACCTAGGAGAATGGAGCACATCAATGTCTCAAAGTGATCTTCTAGGAATGGATAAAAGACAGTACTAGGGATGTAAAAGATACTGTACTGTACGAACGCCTTCATCAAACAGTTATCTTATGATGATGCAGGAGAAGCAGGCACCCATATCATAGTCTACTCTTTCGAGTTTCCAGGGAAGAGAGTTTTAACTCTCCTTCGTTTATTTTGTGTGATCATGTGTTCCAAGTTGAGTGAGGAAAAGAAAAAGGAATGAACACTCCAGAGAGCACTGTTTTACAAATGCTTCATGCTGCAGTTCTTCAAAGTATGCAAAATTATCTTCATTTGCATAGAAGAAAAAAACTGATATACAAAGTAATTTGCCTAAAACCAAGTAGCCAGTAAGTAGAAGGGCCAGGGGCTGGCCTGGGTTAGATGTTGTCTCCTCTCGTACAAACTACAAAGTCCACACCCATACAGGCTTCCCAGGTGGCACTAGTGGTAAAGAACCCACCTGCCAATGCAGGGGACATAAGAGGCACGGGTTAAATCCCTGGGCTGGGAAGATCCCCTGGAGGAGGGCATGGCAACCCATTCCAGTATTTTTACCTGGAGAATCCCATGGACAGAGGAGCTTGACGGGCTACGGTCTATGGGGTCACAAAGAGTTGGACACGACTGAAGTGACTTAGCACACACACACGCCACACCCATACCCTGCCTGCCAGCCCATCCGCCTCCTCCCCCACATCACCTGCCAGGCACTACACACTCCAGCTATACCAGGTCAAACCCATATCCATGCTTCTGCTCATTTCCTCTGCCTGGAAAGTCCCCTTCCCCTTGTTATGCACATGGCAACTCATACTCACACTGTACAGCTTCCACTCAAAGGTTTTCTCCTATGAGACCCTTTTCCTGTATCTTCTCAGGAGAGTTGGCAGCCTCTTCCTCTGTATAATCAAGGCACCTTGCAAACTGGCTTAGCACACAAAGCCACGGTAAGTGCTACCTGCTCCCAGGTAAGACCAGCTATTCTCTGAACTAGAAGCTACCTGAGGGTGAAAGTATGCTATCCAGTTTTTTAAGGCTAAGGCTGCATGCCTCCAGGTAGCAGGTATAAAAAACACTGAACGAATAAGGAGAGAGGATACCAGAAGGAGTGAACCATCAGGCTATGGAATACGCGCAACATGCTCTGTCTGCTGAATGACGGTTAGACTTCCCCAGACACTGTACCTCTTCCTCAAGCCCTATTCTCCACCATCAGCTGATTAGAGATGATACACAGGCACATATTCTCATTTGCTGCTCGCAACACTCCTACACCATAATTTTGTTTCTGTTTCACAGAGAATGAAGCTGGTTTTCAGAAACATTAGGTAACTTGCCCCAGCTCACTTGACTGGCAGGGGAGGGGCAGGATGTGAAAGTCCACGCTCATGTCACCGAAACACTTTGCTGTCCTAACTGCAGCAAATCTCAAACCAGTAAGATTAACTGCATATCACCCAAAATGTGGATGTCAGCACTTGGTCTCCACTACTCTTTTTTCCCTTGTCACTTTGTCGACTCATTGCATCAAAATAATCTAACATATTCAACGTCTGTGACTCTGGCTTCTTGTTTGGAAATACAAACTGTTGTTCGCCATGCAATACATTCATTCACATAGGAATCAAAGAGTAAGAAGTTTTCTATTCTCAAGGCCTTGGCAAGTTGAAAGAAAGATGGTTAAAATAAGTCACAATTATGTAGTTTGCAATATGCCGATAGAGTTCAGATTAATTTAGTTATCACATGGCCCCAAGTATTTTAATGTTTGCTCAGCTGCTGAGTTTTTTTTTTTTTTTTCTTCTGTTTTTAACTTAAGAAAGCAATTCTGTCATCAGAAAATTTAACCGACTGGGTTCACTTCCTCTTTTAGGTCATTAGTGGAAGTATTAACTCAGGTCACAAGACCAAACCCAGGGTACCCGCTTTATCAATTTCTCTCTAATCTGAGAAGCACATGTTTCAGGAGAGAGTAAAAGGGCTATAGTAATGTCTCTTTATTCCACTGATATTCTTGTACTTTATTGAGGTTTATCATTATTCCTTTTCTTTTTACTACTTTTTTTGGATCATTTATTCATGTCTACATTTCACATGAAAGGCTGGCAAGTGTGCCAGTTGTCTCTTGGCTGCCCAAGCTACACCTGCTTGTACATCATATTATGGTATAATTTAATTATGCTTATTGATGGTTCTGTAAGTAATCATGATGCACAAACACAAATCAACTCCTAAATTAACAGGTGAACTGACTTGCTGAGAACTACCTTGCTTGAGGAGTGTTGTTCATTCATTCTGCTGCAGGTCCTGGATGAAGCAAAAAAGGGAAAAAGATTGAGCCTTTCCCTTTATGGATGCATTTGGCTGCCCTTGAGTTCCAAAGTGTGGTGGACCTGGGTATCAGAGCAGCCTGGCAAAGACCGACTCGTAACAACACTTTTGCTGGTTCCCAGAACTCGGAGGGTGAAGACAGGCCCTGTAACCTGCACAAGCACACCCTTCGTGCTCTGCCTCATGTGCTTGCCTCTCTCTCCTTCTAATTCTTGTCTCCCAGTGTGATCTCTCAGCTCATAAACCGGTTTCATCCTCTTCCTCTTCACATGTGGTTCCCAATGATATCATATTTCTTCTTCTTTGTTGGCCTTGCACAATCCAGCTTGTGCCACTTCTTCTAGAAACCACACTTCCATCCCTAAGGCACATGCTCCTCTTTCTGGGCCTCAACGGCACCTTACTGTCCTCTCATAGGACACATCACATTACATGGTCGTTATCATTTTAATTGACTATCTCATCTATATTCTCCAGAGAGCTTGGGGCAGGAACCATATCTTAGTTATGTTACCCTGGTACTAATAGGAAGAGCTAAAAATGCTAGTCAAAGAAACAGTTTCTAACCTGGTACATGAAAGTGAAAGTCGCTCAGTTGTGTCCAGCTCTTTGGGACCCCACGGATTGTAGCCTGCCAGGGTCTGCTGTCCATGGGGATTCTCCAGGAAAGAATACTGGAGTGGGTTGCCATGCCCTCCTCCAGGGGATCTTCCCTATCCAACGATCGAACCCAGGTCTCCCACATTGCAGGAAGATTCTTTACCAGCTGAGACACCAGGGAAGCCCAAGAATACTGGAGTGGGTAGCCTATTCCCTCTCCAGGGGATCTTCATGACCCAGGAATTGAACCAGGGTCTCCTGCATTGCAGGTGGATTCTTTACCAGCTGAGCCACCAGAGAACCTGGTGCATAGTAATATAAAACACACCATCATGTGCTTTGGGCCTGTAGCTTCTACTTAAAAAAAAATTTTTTTTTAATGTGTTATTTATTTATTTAGCTACCTGAGGTCTTATCTTTGACATGTGAGATCTCCACTGCATCATGTGAGGTCTTTTGTTGAATGCACTGGCTCTTTACTTATGGCCTCTAGAGCTTGCAGGCTCAGTAGAGCACAAGGGCTTACTGGCTCCACAGCATGTGGGATCTTAGTTTCCTGACTGGGGATTGAACCAGTGTCGCCTTCACTGCAAGGCAGATTCTTAACCACTGGACCACCAGGAAGTCCCAGCTTCTACTTTTATATAGTCTGATGACTGACGTTAACTCTCACTTCAGGAGTGTGTGTGTGTGTGTGTGTGTGTGTGTGTGTGTGTGTGTGTGTGTGTGTGTGTGTGTATTTAAGAAGAAGACATGTCACAGTAATTTCATGCCAAGAAGGAAATGGGTCCAGATCCTTCAATTCCCCATTCATCTAAATCTTAAAAACATTTTCTGTGTTGAGATTTGACATATTTCTGTAGCACTTCTTTGCTCCTTTCTGCTGGAAATCATTTCATTCCAATTTGTTCTATGTCAGCTCTTCTGGAAAAACTTGGGTTTTGTGTTCTTTGTACACGTCTAATTCACTAACATTTTGTGTCAGTGGTCAGTGGTGATGCCTCTTGTTGTTACAGACCTGAGAACATCTCAGATTTTCAGTTGATGGGCAAATGCTCCTATGACTGAGGCTGCCAGTGGTCCATCAATATCCATGTGCTCTTCTACAGTTTCCAGTCCCCCCCGACAACAGGTGTGGCCACGGGACAAAGTTCTCTCCAGCAGAATGTAAGCACAGGTAACGGGCACCATTTCCAGGTTTGGCCTAAAGCCTTTCTACCTGTGCTCCTCTGGGTTCTGTCTGCTTTGGGGATGACTGGGATGTCCACATCTAGGGAACACTGGAGGGAACATTTAAGAACTGCAAAGCTGCACTCAGCCTGGTCCCTAAATGACTCAGAGGAGGAGCCACTCCAAAAACCTGGATACCTGCCCAGTACTATTTGGTGAGCACCAACAAATAAAACCAAAAAAACCTTCTATTGGCTTAAGCCATGGAATTATGAGATTTGGGGTAACCTTTTGTACTACAGCCTAGCCTAAACTACTCTTCCTAACATAGGCATGGTTTTAAGACAAGGTTGTTTAAACAACAAAGATGCAGATTTACCTGGTGGTCCAGTGGTTAACAATCTGCCTGCTAACGCAAGGAACAAGAGTTCAATCCCTGGTCCAGGAATATTTCACATGCTGCACAACAACAAAGCCCTTGCGCCTAAACTATCAAGCACATGCTCTAGAGCCCTTTCTCCACTACGAGAGAAGCCACCACAAGAAAAGCCCACACACTGCAACAAAGAGTAGACCCACCTGCTGCTCTAGAGAGAAGCCTGTTGGCAGCAAAGAAGACTTGGAGCAGCCAAATAATGATACTAAATTTTTTAAAAAATGACAAGATGCTAGATACAATGTTGGGAGTGTGTTAAAGTCTATTAGTCTCATAGACAACTGTCAGCTCTCCAAAGCTTGGCTATTTCCATTACTATTTTGATCATCAGTTCAGTTCAGTTCAGTTCAGTTCAGTTGCTCAGTTCTGTCCAACTATTTGCAACCCTATGGACTGCAGCACACCAGGCTTCCCTGTCCATCACCAACTCCTAGAGTTTACTCAAACTCATGCCCACTGAGTCGGTGATGCCATCCAGCCATCTCATCCTCTGTCATCCCCTTCTCCTCCCACCTTCAATCTTTTCCAGCATCAGGGTCTCTTCAAATGAGTCAGTTCTTCACATCAGGTGGCCAAAGTATTAGAGTTTTGGCTTCAACATCAGTCCTTCCAATGAATATTCAGGATTGATTTCCTTTAGGATGGACTGATTGGATCTCCTTGCAGTCCAAGCAAATCTCAAGAGTCTTCTCCAACACCACGGTTCAAAAGCATCAATTCTTCGGCACTCAGCTTTCTTTATAGTCCAACTCTCACATCTATACATGACTACTGGAAAAACCACAGCTTTGACTAGATGAACCTTTGTTGGCAAAGTAATGTCTCTGCTTTTTAATATGCTGTCTAGGTTGGTCATAACTTTTCTTCCAAGGAGCAAGTGTCTTTTAATTTCATGGCAGCAGTCACCATCTGCAGTGATTTTGGAGCCTCCAAAAATAAAGTCTCTCACTGTTTCCACTGTTTCCCCATCTGTTGGCCATGAAGTGATGGGACCAGATGCCGTGATCTTAGTTTTCTGAATGTTGAGTTTTAAGCCAACTTTTTCATTCTCCTCTTTCATTTTCATCAAGAGGCTCTTTAGTTTCTCTTCACTTTCTGCCATAAGGGTGGTGTCATCTGCATATCTGAGGTTATTGATATTTCTCCCAGCAATCTTGATTCCAGCTTGTGCTTCATCCAGCCCAGCATTTCTCATGATGTATTCTGCATATAAGTTAAATAAGCAGGGTGACAATATACATCCTTGATGTACTCCTTTCCCTATTTGAACCAGTCTGTTGTTCCATGTCCAGTTCATGTTGCTTCCTGATCTGCATACAGATTTCTCAAGAGACAGGTCAGGTGGTCTGGTATTCCTATCTCTTGAAGAATTTTCCACAGTTTATTGTGATCCACACAGTCAAAGGCTTTGGCATAGTCAATAAAGCAGAAATAGATGTTTTTCTGGAACTCTCTTGCTTTTTCGATGATCCAGCAGATATTGGCAATTTGATCTCTGGTTCCTCTGCCTCTTCTAAAACCAGCTTGAATATCTGGAAGTTCATGGTTCACGTATTGCTGAAGCTTGGCTGGGAGAATTTTGAGCATTACTTTACTAGCATGTGAGATGAGTGCAATTGTGCGGTAGTTTGAGCATTCTTTGGCATTGCCTTTCTTTGGGATTGGAACAAAGACTGACCTCTTCCAGTCCTGTGGCCACTGCTGAGTTTTCCAAATTTGCTGGCATATAGAGTGCAGCACTTTCACAGCATCACCTTTGAGGATTTGAAATAGCTCGACTGGAATTCTATCACCTCCACTAGCTTTGTTCATAGTGATGCTTTCTAATGCCCACTTGACTTCACATTCCAGGATGTCTGGCTCTAGGTGAGTGATCACACCATCATGATTATCTGGGTCGTGAAGATCTTTTTTGTACAGTTCTTCTATGTATTCTTGCCAGCGCTTCTTAATATCTTCTGCCTCTGTCAGGTCCATACCATTTCTGTCCTTTATCGAGCCCATCTTTGCATGAAATGTTCCTTTGGTATCTCTAATTTTCTTGAAGAGATCTCTAGTCTTTCCCAATCTGTTGTTTTCCTCTATTTCTTTGCACTGATCGCTGAGGAAGGCTTTCTTATCTCTCCTTGCTATTCTTTGGAACTCTGCATTCAGATGGGAATATCTTTCCTTTTCTCCTTTGCTTTTCGCTTCTCATCTCTTCCCAGCTATCTGTAAGGCCTCCTCAGACAGCCATTTTGCTTTTTTGCATTTCTTTTCCATGGGGATTTTCTTGATACCTGTCTCCTGTACAATGTCACGAACCTCTGTCCATAGTTCATCAGGCACTCTGTCTATCAGGTCTAGTCCCTTAAATCTATTCGTCACTTCCACTGTATACTCATAAGGGATTTGATCTAGGTCATACCTTAATGGTCTAGTGGTTTTCCCTACTTTCTTCAATTTAAATCGAGTATAGTATAGTGTAAACATAAACTTATATGCACTGGGAAACAAAAAAAATGTGTGTGACTCACTTTACTTCAGTATTTGCTTTATTGCTGTGGTGTGGAACTGAACTTGCAATATCTCTGAGGTCTGCCTGTACATTAAGGCTGGGTACCATTTCTAGGCTCCAGGAGGATCAGAGAAAGGGCACACACTGCCTTTAGCTCCAGCTGTAACTCTTATCAGTAAGATGCAATATGCTCAATAGGGAAAGGACTCCACTCTTTACTTTTAAATAATAGCTGAATTCAAATCATGGTTTTTTGGTTAAGAGGTGAAATAGAGCAGAAAAAGAGGAAATTTGGTTTAATCATGCTCCTTAGGGAATATACCACAATATAAAACTCACAAGATGGCTTTCTCTCTTCCCAGGCTACTTATAAATAATACCTTTAGAATAGATTTAGGTTGGAAGAAATAATTCATACTTGAAATAAAACCTAATGACCTGCTGTGGTTTACATACCTATTGTGTGTTAAACAAAGAAGAAGATCAAGAAGATGATAAAAGTTACCTCAGAGGCAGAGGGGTGAGATCTATAAACCACCTTTAACATTATTTTAAATATTTTTTAACATATGAAAGAAAATGAAAAGAAAAAGGGGTAAATGAAAAGAGTTCTATCCTTCTTTGGTTAAAAAAGATAGAAAAAGCTCAAATTCAAATTCAAACAATACTATGAGACAGTTAAAGCTGGCATTTAAAATAAAACTCAATTTAACCCTAATTTTTTAAGAATTATAGCTGAATATATGATGTACCTATTGCAGAAAATACAGAGTAGACTTAGGAAGCTTTAAATCAAATGATCCATCATGCATCCATTTATTCATTGATGAGTGACCATGATTATGCAGTGGTTCTCAAAATTTGCCTCCTAGAGCAGCAACATCAGGACCACCTGGCAGCTTGTGAGAAATGTAACTCTTGGGTTTGATTAGTGGACATTTGATCCTGTCCAAAATGTGCATGGAGACATTTGGTTAGTACCAAAAGGTCCTTAATATTTGGTCCTCCCCACAATATTCATGAGCTTATTTAGTCTATGCCAAGTGGTCCTTGATATCTGTTCCTTTCAAAATTGTTCACGCTTGGAAAAAGTCCTTGGGTTCAAACAGCTCAGAAGGTTTGTTGAAACGTTTGGTTTATAGGATTAATATATAAAATGCTATCATGTTTTATTGGTCCAGCAACAATGTTGTGGCTGTATTGACAGTAATAACCCTTCTTGCCTCAGTAGCCTAGTTGGTAACAGAACACAGAATTAGGTAGAAGGGTCAAGATTCAAATTTTGCAGAAGGGCAGGATTTATATTACTATGTGTACTAAGGAAGAATCCTGCACTTTAGGGAAACGCAGAGGGCAAGTCGAGGGCGAGGTCTCACGATGCATGGTGCATTAATATGTCACTAAACACCTGGCTGAATGTGGCGGGGTCATTCTATAAGGTTGAAGTATGAAAGGAGGAGCTCCACCAAGCCACGATGTAAAATGGAATAGAACATGATAATGTGACCACTTTACAGAGTGTCTTGCTTGTTGGGAAGGAATGAGAATAGATGTGGCTCTTCTACCACATAGTGTGTGCATTCTCAGTCACTCAGTTGTGCCCGACTCTTTGTGACCCTGTGGATTACAGCCCACCAGGCTCCTCTGTTCATGGGATTCTCCAGCCAAGAATACGGAAGTGGGTTGCCATTTCCTTCTCCAGGGGATCTTCTCAACCCAGGGATTGAACCCACGTCTCCTGGACTGGCAGGCGGGTTCTTTAACCACTGAGCCACCTGGGAAGCCCCTATTGTATAGTAGTCAGGGGTAAAAGCCATCATGAAGGGGGATACCAAGCATTTAATTAATCCACCTACAACTATCCTATTGCCTAGGATTAATGGGCAATGTTTCCCTTGAATCAGTGTCATAGAGGTACCATCTTGTAGACAGCAAGAAGCATCTGCCACTATTTGGAGAGATTTTAGGGGGTATGACTCCCACACTTACCCACTAATTGGTATGGAGCACCACACCCTGGGCTGGTGCCTACCCACTGGCTAATAACCCAGCCAGGCTGAACTGGGTGTTCAATCCATAACACACTAGTAAGGATTGCCCTGTCACTGAACCAGTGATCACTGCTCAGAAGTTTACAAAGGAAATAAAAATCCCTTCTTCTGTTGCTTGGCAATATGACATCTTTATTTAAAAACTCTCAGCAGCATATAGCAGAAATATTATACTTACAAAAAGAAAAGCCAAGGCTACATAATAGTGGCTTTTGTTACCATTTCCATTCCTTTAACAGAGATAGGAGTAAAAAGGTACTGGTGCTGTGAAAAGAAGAGAATCTGCAATGCCCCATGTACAAATGGTCAGGATTTGGATAATATAATCACTCAAGATGGACAGAAAAACTTCAGCACAACTTCTGTGCTGAAGGGGAAGTAAGGAAAAAACTGAAACGGTTAAAATGACAGAGAAGAACCAAATGCAACACCATCACAAGTACTTTGAAGAATTCTCTGATATTCATGATAAAGAGGTCTTGCGAATGCTACCAGAAAGAAACTCATTAAAGAGGCAAGTAAATAAACAGAATTCAAAACAGACATCAGCATCCAAACCAAACTTTATCGCATGTAAATGAAATTCCAAAGGAGCATAATGTGATCAGACGTGGAGAATCAGTTCTTACGCACAATTCCATTGCTCAAGATGATGACAGAATCCTGTTTATACAGCTCATGATAATATTTTGATATTTAAATGCTAGTACCACAATATTCAGTAATAGCACCTTCAAGATGGTACCAACATTGATCAATTACCTACTGTGCATAGTGTAGTACTGGGTTATGTTACGCTGTTGATTTATGCACTAAATGAAAAGGCAAGAAGACACAGTACCTCATATGTACACACAAAAAAACCTTGACATTAACCATTCACTGTGCATGATGGATTTCGAGGTTGCAAATATGAATACAATTTGACTGCTCCTATTAAATGCACGAATAAAAGGATGCTCTTTTCACTTTTCAAATCTTAAAAAAATACCTTCTTTGAGTCTAGCATGTGAATATGTGACAATGAAAAGTAACACTAACTGTGCATTATTATTTGGGCATTTGAAAGACATAAATGAAACTTTTGAGTACATTGTGGAGAATGCAAAAGAAAATTTAGATGACCTAGTGGATTATGTTGAGGTGTGTTATGTCCATGGAAGGCTTGGCAGAGGCAGAAGATCAGATGCTCCAAGACTTCCACCAGAAACTCTGACCCTTTACACATCTGTACTGAACAGCACAGGATAAACAATGCAGTGGAAGGTCAGCACTGCAAATTTCAAAAGCTGACAGTAGTACACGATCCCTCAATTTGAAGCTTTGTTGAAGTGTTAAAGGACAGGAAAGCAGTGAACAAGCTATCACCCAAGTTTTTGGTGGTCACACTCAAATATGGCCACCAACTTCACCATGATACCAATAAAACCGAATGCATATAACTGAAATTGTTAACAGATAAAGTCAACAATCAGGTCCACATATACTTAAGGGCAATTGCTCATCAGCTTAACAGTAACCCTGCTGAACGTCACAATAAGGAAGAGTAAGAACAAATGTGAAATCCAAAATTCATCATGTTGTTGTTGTTCAGTTGCTAAGTCATGTCTGATTCTGTGACCCAATGAACTGCAGCACCCCAGGCTTCCCTGTCCTTCACAGTCTTCCAGAGTTTGCTCAAATTCATATCCAATGAATCAGTGATGCCAACCAACCATCTTATCCTCTGTCACCTCCTTCTCCTCTTGCCCTCAATCTTTCCCAGCATCAGGGTCTTTTTCAATGAGTTGGCTCTTAGCTTCAGGTGTCCAAAGTATTGGAGTTTCAGCTTCAACATCCTAAGTCCTTCCAATGAATATTCAGGACTGATTTCCTTCAGGATTGACTGGTTGGATCTCCTTGCTCTCCAAGGGACTCAGGAATCTTATCCAACACCACAATTCAAAAGCATCAATTCTTTGGTCAGCCTTCTTTCTGGTCCAGCTCTTACATCCATACATGACCGCTGGAAAAACCACAGCTTTGACTAGATGGACCTTTGTTGGCAAAGTGATGTCTCTGCTTTTTAGTACACTGTTTAGGTTTGTCATAGCTTTTCTCCCAAGGAGCAAGCGTCTTTTAATTTCATGGCTGCAGTCACCGTCTGCAGTGATTTTGAAGCCCAAAGAAAAAACAAATCTGTCACTGTTTCCCCATCTATTTGCCATGAAGTGATGGGACCAGATGCCATGATCTTAGTTTTTTGAATTTGAGTTTTAAGCCAGCCTTTTCACTCTCCTCTTTCACCCTCATCAAGAGGCTCTTTAGTTTCTCTTAGCTTTCTCCCACTAGTGTGACATCATCTGCATATCTGAGGTTGTTGATATTTCTCTGGGCAATCTTGATTCCAACTTGTGATTCATTTACAATAAAAATAATGTAAGTATAATTTTAACAAAGCTTAATGTATTATTTAATGAATTGTGGCCCAAATGTCTCAATGGACATTTTGGATAGGACCAATTGTCCTGCAAGGCTCGGGTCTCATGAAGACCTACTGAATCAGAAAGCATGAAGGGGTCTGGCCATTTTTTTTTTTGTCTTCCAAGTGATTGATTGTGCTGCATGCTAAAGTTTGAGAACCAGCCTCCTGGATTGAAAAGGTTAACAGTATGTTCTTCAAAGTCAGAGAAATTTGGGTTCAAATATTTTCACTTAGACTTACCCTCTTTGTAACTTAGAACAAGTCATTTAACCCAAGCATCAATTTCCAAATTAATAAAAATGGTACCAAATTAGAGACATGGTACCTCTCAGGGCTATCATTAGGATTAAATGAGGAAATACATACAGATGGGATATAAAGTGTATGTACATCAAAGACACAGTGCTTGATGCAGAGTAAGCACTCAGTCACTGATGCTTGCTATTCTTCTAGGCATGGAAGGTCCTGTGTTCAATATTGTAGGAAACACTGTGCTAATCAGATGCAGCTTCTTTCTTCTATGACCTCAGTCTGGAAAAGGAGCTACACTAGCTTACAAATAATCAAGATACAAAGCAGAAAGTGTTAGGTGGCAAGAGAAAGGGTCCCTTAGCATGGTGCGAGGCAGTTTCTTATATTAAAGACATCCTAATGGAACTTGATGCAACTGGGATTGGAAAACTGTTATCTAAAACTTTCCTGGGTATTTTATTATTTAAATGAAAAGCTTTTGAGTCATCATTTCCTGTTATAATTATCAAACTGCTTTCATGGGTACAAAACTAAACAGAACACCTAATTCCTATAATACTTCTGAGGAATAAGACAGTATAAACAAGACTGCCACAATTTCACATATCACTTAATGACATGCTTATTTGGTTTCTAAGTTTCATCATTTCTACCCTGGAAATCTCTCATCTATTTCCTCCTTTCCATTTTAGCAGCTTACATAGAGCTACCAAAATAATGTTCCCCATAAACCACTTTCAGAGTCACCTCCTTGCTTAGGAACCTTCATAATGACATAATTTCCTAACGTCAGATACAATGTTAGACAGTCAAGATTCACGCCTGAACAACTATATCCTATCACCTTTTGGAATCACCTTCATTTGTATTATTTTAATAGTGAGCATGTAAAGAGCCAACTCATTGGAAAAGATCCTGGTGCTAGAAAAGACTGAAGACAAAAGGAGAATGTGGGCAGCAGAGGATGAGATGGCTAGACAGCATCACTGACTCAGACATGAATCTGAGCAAACTCCAGGAGACAGTGAAGGACGGGGAGCCTGGTGTGCTGCAGTCCATGGGATCACAAAGAGTCGGACACAACTGAGAGACTGAATAACAACAACAGCAACAACAAAATGGGGTAAGGGTGGTAGCCTGGCAGGGATTTTTGATAGAAGCGGTTCAGGGATTATAGATACAAGCGAGCAGGAGGTAGCTAGGCCTTAAGAAGCATTTTTGGGGTGAAGACCTTTTTTATATGAGGGAATAGCACAATTACTGGCAACCCAAAGGGTCAGGGCAGGGAAGGCTCCAAGGAGAGGAAGAGAGAGTCTTTTAGGCAGTGGCTCACCAGTGCAGGGAAAAAGGCAGCATTGAGGGCAGTGCTCATGGGAATCAAGCCTATGGTTTTGGCAGGCCCGTCCCCTGCATTCCATCTCCCAGTGATTCAGGAAGCAAGGAAAAGACTCCCCCAGAGAGGCCCAGGGACTAAGCTCAACTGTCAGAACAGCAGATGAAGAAGCCATGCCTGATAACCAGGGAGAGGCGAGAATGAAAGCAGAAACCAAGGCAGGAGAAAATCTGGGAGGCCCCCCGCTTTGAGGAAATCTTCACGAACTTAGACACCGCCCTCCTGATAGCCCTCATAACACCCAGTGATCAGCTCATATAACACTCATGTTACAAGCATTTGCTTAGACATTTGTCTCCCCTACCAAGCACTCAACACTCCGAGAGCAAGGATCTGTATGATCTGAATTCTCTCACTGTATCCCTAACAGCGTGCGTGTGTGCTAAGTCACTTCAGTCGTGTCAACTCTTTGCAACCCCATGGACTGTAGCCCACCAGGATCATCTGTCCAAGGGATTCTCCAGGCAAGAATACTGGAGTGGGTTGCCATGTCCTCCTCCAGGGGAACTTCCTGACCCGGGGATCGAACCCTGTCTCTTATGTCTCCTGCATTGGCAGGTGGGTTCTTTACCACTAGGACTACCTGGGAAGCCCACACTTAGTCTGGAGTCTGGCACAAAGCCAGTATCCTGAGTAAAATGCCAGTGAGTGAATGAATGAATAAATGAATGAAATGAGGATAGACCTTTGATCAATCATACCAGAAAGATGTTTTTAACTCATTTAGTCCAATCCCATTGTTTTGCAGACAGATGAAGGGGCTTGCAAGGCTCTTTAGTGCTGGGGGAGAGAGGAGGTTAGTGCTAGAGTTGTACTCTAACCCAGGACACTTGGCCACCCTTCCTCCTCCTCTCTGCCCTGCTGGGAGCATAGAGACAGTTTCCACAGACATTCTAATGTTTGTTGGCTCCTTGTTGGGAATGCACAATACATTCTCCCATGGAGACAGGTTTTTTTTTTTCTTTTTTTATAAATGGTGGTTCGGTTCCCAGGCCAGGCCACAAAAGCCTATTTACCCCATAGCTGAGCTCAGCTATAAAACCAGCGGTAGCTCTGAGGCCTCACTGAACCCCCAGCTCTGAGTCCATAGTCTGGCAGGCAGGTGGGCAGCTGGCTCTGCAGGGGGGGAGGGCAGCGCTCCCTTGAGCAGACCAGGGGCATGGGGGGAGGGGGTGTTGGGCAGGGGGGCTGGGCAGGGGGCCCGGTCAGGCGGCAGCTGCAGGAGTCTAGGCAGCCTCTGAATGCCTTGGTGGTTCTTAAGTGGATTGTTGGTAAGTTGGGAACCGTCTGTACTTAGAAAGGCAGATTTCAAGAGGTAGGGGATCCTATTTCACTTGAAGGCCCACAGTAATGAGGGTTCTTTATTCGTAATGAAGCAGCCACTAATTGGAGGGACAGGCTCGGGAGGCCTGTCGGAATTTTGTGCTCTTGGATCGGAACTGACTAATATTATGCAGTAGCCAGGCAACCCCTCACTTCTGCATAAAATTCATATAAAAATCCACCATGAAGTGCCTATTTGACATTCCCTGTTTATTATTAATAATGATAATAACAGGGTGGCTTATATACAGCCTAAAGCTGAGAAAGTGAATGAATTCTCAGTTTCCTCAAGTTTCCCCCCTACCCCCAGCCAGATTAGGAACATTTGGAAAATCCTTACACTGAGAGTGGGCTGAGAGCTTTCATATTTACCCTGAGGAGACATGGCTCTGGTTTCTAAGGCTCATCCAAGAGATGATCTCTTTCCTCCCTTTGCCTCCTGAGAGGCAGAAACACTCCATAAACTAATAAATGTTGTAAAAGCAAATGTATGAAAAAAAGAAAAAAAAAGCAAATGTACGAAAAAAGTGTTAGTGGAACTGAGAAAGTTACAGTAGGTGAATCAACTATAACAAAGTAAAACTGTTAGCCTTTCTGGGCTTAATGAAACGTGATTGACTATACTGGAATGTTCTGGTGCCCCCTGGAGGATCCTAAAACCTACCCAAACTGGTTATTTGGTATCTTTCTTCAGAGGTCCTAGAAAATCCTACAGAGGCAATATTTCTTCTCCCACACTCAAATCAGCTCAACCTGATTCAATCACATGCAGGGGAACAGAGTAGGAACTAAAACTAACATTTAAAAGGTTTCACCCACCATGAATTTATCGTGAGACTGTACGTTTTTGGATCAACCACAGAATCTATTTTTGGTTTGTGAAGTTTATAAATCTGACAGTGCAAGGTTCACAGTGACATGTGCAATCTCTCAGTTCTTCTGGGCTGAGTGTTTAGTGAACAAGGAAGCTTGCTTCTGTGAACCTTGCTTTGTTTTGCACAGACAGCCTGGAAAGTTAAACATTTAGCTTCTAAAATTTTACTGCACTGGTGTTCCTCAGGGACATGACTCTAGTAGAATGACTAAACGGCCATCAGAGTTGTTTATTCCATAGCCACAGAGCAGTCAGCAAATGTGAGGAACCATTATCTGACTTCAGTAAGCTCCAATAATAATAAGCTCCAATAATCTAACAGAATTATAACTGCCCATCTGCCCTCCCCTCCTCCAATTTATGTAAGAGTGACTGAAATCACTATCTTTGTGCATAATGTGACTGATATCAGCCAACCCTAGATCATCACACCTGAAACACACAGACCAGGTTTTACTACAGTTGCAAAGACATATGCTTGCGCTTTATTGTGACTACTGCAGTCATGTTTTAAAAAGTGTGTGCTGACCTACGGACACCTTATCTTCGACAAAGGAGGCAAGAATATACAATGGAGAAAAGACGATCTCTTTAACAAGTGGTGCTGAGAAAACTGGTCAACCACTTGTAAAAGAATGAAACTAGAACACTTTCTAACACCATACACAAAAATAAACTCAAAATGGATTAAAGATCTAAATGTAAGATCAGAAACTATAAAACTCCTAGAGAAAAACATAGGCAAAACACTCTCCGACAAAAATCACAGCAGGATCCTCCATGACCCACCTCCCAGAATATTGGAAATAAAAGCAAAAATAAACAAATGGGACCTAATTAAACTTAAAAGCTTTTGCACAACAAAGGAAACTATAAGCAAAGTGAAAAGACATCCTTCAGAATGGGAGAAAATAATAGCAAATGAAGCAATGGACAAAGAATTAATCCCCAAAATATACAAGCAACTCCTGCAGCTAAATTCCAGAAAAATAAACGACCCAATCAAAAAATGGGCCAAAGAACTAAACAGACACTTCTCCAAAGAAGAAATACAGATGGCTAACAAACACATGAAAAGATGCTCAACATCTCTCATTATTAGAGAAATGCAAATCAAAACCACAATGAGGTACCATTTCACGCCAGTCAGAATGGCTGCTATCCAAAAGTCTACAAGCAATAAATGCTGGAGAGGGTGTGGAGAAAAGAGAACCCTCTTACACTGTTGGTGGAAATGCAAACTAGTACAGCCACTATGGAGAACAGTGTGGAGATTCCTTAAAAAACTGGGAATAGAACTGCCATATGACCCAGCAATCCCACTGCTGGGCATACACACTGAGGAAACCAGAATTGAAAGAGACGTGTGTACCCCAATGTTCATCGCAGCACTGTTTATAATAGGCAGGACATGGAAGCAACCTAGATGTCCATCAGCAGAGGAATGGATAAGGAAGCTGTGGTACATATACACAATGGAATATTACTCAGCCATTAAAAAGAATACATTTGAATAAGTTTTAATGAGATGGATGAAACTGGAGCCCATCATACAGAGTGAAGTAAGCCAGAAAGAAAAACACCAATACAGTATACTAATGCATATATATGGAATTTGAAAGATGGTAACGATAACCCTATATGCAAGACAGAAAAAGAGACACAGATGCATAGAACAGTCCTACGGACTCTGTGGGAGAAGGTGAGGGTGGGACGATCTGAGAGAATAGCATTGAAACATGTATATTATCATATATGAAACAGAACGCTAGTCCAGGGTTGATGCATGAGACAAGTGGCTGGTGTACTGGGATGACCCAGGGGGATGGGATGGGGAGGGAAGTGGGAGGGGGGTTCAGGATGGGGAACACATGTAAACCCATGGCTGATTCATGTCAATGTATGGCAAAAACCACTACAATATTGTAAAGTAATTAGTCTCCAACTAAAATAAATAAATTCATAAAAAATAAAAAATAAATAAATAAAAAGTGTGTGCTGAGTCATGTCTGACTCTTTGCAACCCCATGGACTCCAGGCTCCTCTGTCCATGGAATTTTCCAGGCAAGAATACTGGAGTGGGTAGCCATTCCCTTCTCCAGGGGATCTTCCCAACTCCAGGGATCGAACCCGTGTCTCCTGCATCTCCTGTACTGGCAGGCGGATTCTTTCACCACTGTGCCACCTGCAATCATGGTTACAATATAAATACAATATTATATGAAGAATTAATACAAACCTCTGCTGTCACTTTTTTCAGTGCCATTCCAACATGCTAATGCTTAATTTCTTAATGTGAATAACATTATAAAGGAATGTACCAAAGTTCAAACCATGAAGTCATCAAAGATAACTTCAGACTTTCAGAATAGTTGCAAGAATTCTTTGTATTCCTAGATACATACACCTCACCTAGATTCTCATAATGCTAACATTTACTAAACTGTCTTTTCTTTTTCTAAATGCACATAAACACACATATTTTTTCCAAACTGTTTAAGTTGTGAATTATAATGTTCCTTTATTACTAAGTATTTCAATGTGTATTTCAAAAATAAGGGATCCTCTTATATAAACAGTAAATTGTCAAAATCAGGAAATTAACTTTGAAATATTATCTAATCTATAAAATCTTATTGCGATTTTGTCCATTGTCCCAATGATATTTTTATAGCAAAAGAAAGTCTAAAATCACACACTGCATTCAGTTGTCATGACTTTTCAGTCTCCTTTAATCTGATGGTTCCTGAGTCTGTTCTTACACAGGCCAGGCATTTCATAGAATGTCGCACATTTTGAATTGTCCTTTGTGTCCCCATGATTAGATTAAGGTCACACACCTCTGGCAGCATAATGCAAATGCGACTCTGGCTTTTTCTCAATGCAGTATATTCAGAAGTACATAACGGCCCCATTAAGAGCAATGTAAACCTTAACCTTTTGGTTAAGACGGTGTTGTCAGGTTTCTCCACTTAGTTACTACTTTACCCTTTGTAAACAAAAGGCAGCTTGCTGTGATATATTTGGAGACAATGCAAATATCCTAGTCTTAGTTCGGTTCAGTTCAGTTGCTTAGTGGTGTCCGATTCTCTGTGACTCCATGGACTGCAGTATGCCAGCTCTCTACGTCCATCACCAACTCCCAGAGTTTACTCAAACTCAGGTCCATTGAGTCGGTGATGCCATCCAACCATCTCATCCTCTGTCGTCCACTTCTCCTCCCGCCTTCAATGTTTCCCAGCATCAGGGCCCTTTCAAATGAGGCATCAAGTGCCAATGTATTGGAGTTTCAGCTTCAACATCAGTCCTTCCAATGAATATTCAGGATTGATTTCCTTCAGGATGGACAGGTTGGATCTCCTTGCAGTCCAAGGGACTCTCAAGAGTCTTCTCCAACACCACGGTTCAAAAGCATCAATTCTTCGGCACTCAGCTTTCTTTATAGTCCAACCCATGTAACCATAAATGACTACTGGAAAAACCATAGCTTTGACTACTAGATGGACCTTTGTTGGCAAAGTAATGTCTCTGCTTTATAATATGCTGTCTAGGTTGTCATAACTTTCCTTCCAAGGAACAAGCATCTTTTAATTTCACGGCTGCAGTCACCATCTGCAGTGATTTTGGAGCCTCCAAAAATAAAATCTCTCGCTATTTCCATTGTTTCCCCATCTATTTGCCATGAAGTGATGGGACCAGATGCCATGATCGTAGTTTTCTAAACGTTGAGCTTTAAGTCAACTTTTTCACTCTCCTCTTTCACTTTCATCAAGAGGCTCTTTAGGTCCTCTTCACTTTCTGCCATAAGGGTGGTGTCATCTGCATATCTGAGGTTATTGATATTTCTCCTGGCAATCTTGATTCCAGCTTGTGCTTCATCCAGCCTGGCATTTCTCATGATGTATTATGCATATAAGTTAAATAAGCAGGGTGATAATATACAGCCTTGATATACTCCTTTCCCTATTTGAACCAGTCTGTTGTTCCATGTCCAGTTCTAACTGTTGCTTCCTGACCGGCACATAGATTTCTCAAGAGGCAGGTCATGTGGTCTGGTATTCCCATCTCTTTAAGAATTTTCCAGTTTGTTGTGATCCACACAGTCAAAGGCTTTTGTGTAGTCAATAAAGCAGTAGTAGATGTTTTTCTGGAACTCTTTGCTTTTGTGATAATCCAATGGATGTTGGCAATTTGATCTCTGGTTCCTCTGCCTTTTCTAAATCCAGCTTGAACATCTGGAAGTTCACGGTTCATGAACTGTTGAAGCCTGGCTTGGAGAATTTTGAGCATCACTTTACTAGAGTGTGAGATGAGTGCAACTGTGTGGTAGTTTGAGCATTCTTTGGCACTGCCTTTCTTTGGGATCGGAATGAAAACTCACCTTTTCCAGTTCTGTGGCCACTGCTGAGCTTTCCAAATTTGCTGACATATTGAGTGCAGCACTTTCACAGCATCATCTTAGGATCTGAAATAGCTCAGCTGGAATTCCATCACCTCCACTAGCTTTGTTCTTAGTGATGCTTCCTAAGGCCCATTTGACTTCACATTCCAGGATGTCTGGCTCTAGGTGAGTGATCACACCATCGTGGTTATCTGAGTCATTAAGATCTTTTTTGTATAGTTCTTGCCACCTTTTCTTAGTATCTTCTGCTTCTGTTAGGTCCATACCGCCTCTGCCCTTGATTGTGCCCATCTTTGCATGAAATGTTCCCTTGGTATCTCTTAATTTTCTTGAAGAGATCTCTAGCCTTTCCCATTCTACTGTTTTCCTCTATTTCTTTGCATTGATCATGGAAGAAGGCTTTCTTATCTCTCCTTGCTATTCTTTGGAACTCTGCATTCAAATGGGTATAACTTTCCTTTTCTCCTTTGCTTTTTGCTTCTCTTCTTTTTCCAGCTATTTGTAAGCCCTCCTCAGACAGCCATTTTGCCTTTTTGCATTTATTTTTCTTGGGGATGGTCTTGATCCCTGTCTCCTGTACAATGTCACGAACCTCCATCCATAGTTCTTCAGGCACTCTCTCTATCAGATCTAATCCCTTGAATCTATTTGTCACTTTCACTGTATAATCATAAGGGATTTGATTTAGGTCATATCTGAATGGTCTAGTGGTTTTCCCTACTTTGTTCAATTTAAGTCTGAATTTGGTAATAAGGAGTTTATAATCGAGCCACAGTCAGCTCCTGGTCTTGTTTTTGCTGACTGTATAGAGCTTCTCCATATCCATCTGATTTTCGTATTGACCATCTGGTGATGTCCATGTGTAGAGTTTCCTCTTGCATTCTTGGAAGAGGGTGTTTGCTATGACCAGTGCGTTCTCTTGGCAAAACTTTATTAGCCTATTCTAGTCTCAAACTTTCATCTATTAGTTTTGGCATTCACGGATGATTCTTGCCTGTAACAATTATTTTTATGATGACTTGGCAGAAGGTGATTTTCTGATTCCATCATTCCTTCTACATTTATTAGTGCATTTTCTATTATACTAAAGTTTTTCCTTCTTCATTATTTGTTTACTTGTTCATTTATACTGGTGTAGTGCATGGAGCCTTACTTTATTCAGTAGTATTAAATTTACTATCATTATTTACTTAAATTAGTATTTTGTTTGTTTCAATTGTTTATTAACTGACCAGATTACAAAAATAATCGTGGTAGATACCTTAGTTCATCCTTCTAATGAGCCTGTTGATCTGGTCTTCCCTGTTGCCAGCATCTCCACCTTCCACAAAATGGGTGGTCTTTTTCTTCATTCCACCTTGTGGAGAAGACAATTTAAAGGGCCACAGGAAGTTGTTTGCTTCTTTGAAACGTTTTCCAACGGTATAGATATCATGAATCAGATCCTCCATGCAGATGATTCCGTATTTCCCAAGAGATCGAGCAAGCAATGTGTTGTCTGTCAGGGCAATTAGCTTCTTGTTGATTTTGCCATAACCACGCTTGTAGATCAATTCATTTACAGACTTCAGATTTGGGTACCCCCATGCAATGTATGGCTCCACAATTCTCAGCATGTTAACGGAAGTCTTGTTGAGCTTCACAAAGGTGCCACTGAAGATCTGCCAGAGGTGAAGGAGTTGCAGCACCTTTCGAACCTTTGGGCTCACACCATTGATAGCTCTGATCCTGATGACAAATGCCAATTTGGGTTCCGTGGGTACATAGAAGTTGCCGGCTTTTCATGCCATCCTAGCCATTTGAATTTCAGTCTGTACATCTGCCTGTATTCCTTGTGCTAATGCTTAGCTTTTTCATAGATAAGCTTCCTCCCTGCCTTTTGAAGCATCTTTTGGGCAAACTTCTTTCTCAGGCACTTGATCTTAAGCTCTGCAAAATTCTTTCGCTTTTTCTTAAGAGTTTCTGGCACAGCAGGAATCTTCTTTTTCTTCTCTTCTGCACCCTCCATGGTTCCAGCCAGGAAGGAGCTTAGTTTTTTAATGATTACATCATCCCAGATTTGGTAAATTGGAGTTCTTTAAAACTGGATCCTCTGCCATTCTGACATATCCCTATCATAAGCACATGTTTACTTTGGGGCATAACAAGGTTCTAATACTTTACCTGCCTCAATCACTTCTTTGTGGACTATATATACCCTATGCTCTGCTTCCTTTTAAGGGGAGAATTTGGGTATACAGAAACAAAGATCTTGGCTACAGCTGTGCTCACTGCTGCTGGGCTGCAACTGCTTCAACTGCCTTCTCAGAGGACACAGCTGGGGAGTGTTTATACACACATATAAACAAATATATCATATATACATACACTCATGCGCACAATACAGACACTATACTCCATGCAGATCTTTATCTAGTTACTACATATGTATGTGTATATGTATGTGTATGTACTAGAACTCGAGTTCACACCTATATCTCCAATTCCAATCCAATACTGCAGAGTTCATTCTATTTTTTTCTTTTACTCTAACTGAAGCTTCCCTCTCTCAAAATACAAAACCTGACTCCCACTATCCACAACTTATTTGCTCAACCTTAGAACATACAAAAAATGATTTCAGAATTGCTAACCTATGCTTTGCAGAAAGAGAGGTCTGCTAACTAGAGTTCAATATCTGTTCAGAGTTATTTTGTTTTTAGCCCAAGAGCTTGTTGTTGCAATACTGCATTCAGAGTTATCAGGGTTTGCTTCTTCCACCCCTCTTCATTGTGATTATATTACTTATTCGTAATTAAAAGTTTTTCTTATCCTCTGTTTGGTCAAGTTATTTTTATCTTTCAGGAATGTTTTACAGTTCTCCTTGTAAAGATTTTGCATATTTCATGTCAAATTTATTCTTAAGTATTTTATCTTGTGTGTGTGTGTGTACTAAGTCTCTCCAGTCATGTTTGACTCTTTGTGACCCAAAGGACTGTTGCTATTGTAAATACAGTTTTCTCTATCTTTGTATATTCTTATATAGCTTGCTGCTTTCTGAAATCTATTATTTTATATGGTTTTACCATTAATTCTTTAGGACTTTCTAGGTCCATAATTATTAATGTATCATCTGCAAATAGAGACAGCGTCACTTTTCCCATTCTTATGCCTCTAATTGGTTTCTCATGTCTACTTGTATTGGCTAATATTTCTAGTACATTGTTGAATGATAATAGGACAATTGGTAACCTTGCTTTGCTTCTAATCTTAGTGGAAACAGTGCTAGTGTTTCCCCCCTTAGACTGGCCTTAAGACTAATGAATATTTATACTTGATAAAACTATATATTTTCAGAAAATGTCTGTCAATTCCTTTTCCTTGAGTGACTTTCTCAGGGATGAGTGTTGACAATTGTAAAAGGTTTCTAGAATCTATAAAGATAATTATACGATTTTCTTCCTCAGACCTATTTATAGGGCTATTAAATTAATTGATTACCTCATATAGAGTCATCCTTATATTCCTGGGATAAATCCCACCTGGTCATGGTATATTATTTTCTTCATGTATTATCAGATTCTATTCTCTTTTATTTAGAAATTTTATATTCATATTCATAAGTGATACTGGTCTATAATTTTCTGTACTGTTTCTATCAGGTTTAGGTATTGAAACTATATTTTCATAGTAAAAACAATTAAGAAGATTTCCTTCATTCACAATACTCTTGAACAATTTATGGAGCATTTATGGCACCATTTGGTCTTTGAAGGTTTGGCATAATTTCCCTGTAAAACTTTCTGGTCCTGGTGCTTTTCTTGTTCCTTAATAACTTTTTCTTCCTTCTAAGGAAGATTTTTGTATAAGCTAATCTAATAAGATCAATTTTGGTAAACTAATTTTCTAGGAAATTATTTGTGTATGTGTGCATTTTCCCTTTTTTCTTGAGTTAGGTAATGGCTTATATAATTAATTTATTATTAGAGTTATTGTTTTTTGTTCTCAATTTCAATGTTATCTTTATGGGTTTCCTCCTTTTGTTGTGCTCTAATTTATTTCTTGTTCCTTTTCTAGCTTTTTAAATTGAGAATTTACTTATTGCTCGCTTTAACTTTCATTAAGTGTTTAAGGCTTTGAATTTTCCTTTGATCATTGCTTTATATGTATCCCACAGATTCTGTTATGTGGTATCTTTCATTATTATTTTCAAGAAATTCAATTTACACAGGATCTTTTCTTTTTGGTGAATATTTCACGTTCACTTAAAAAAGTGTGAAGGATGGGAGAAAGGACAGTTAGGGAGTTTGGGATGGACATGTACCCTCTGCTGTATCTAAAATGGATAAACAATGAAGACCTACCATATAGCACACGGAACTCTGCTCAATGTTATGTGGCAGCCTGGATAGGAGGGGAGTTTGGGGGGAAAATGGATACATGTATATGTTCGGCTGAGTCCCTTTGTTGTCCACCTAAAACTATCACAACACTGTTAACTGACTATACTCCAATACAAAATAAAAAGTTTAAAAAAAAGAAGAAAGTGTATTTTCTGTTGTCTGAGTGTAGAGTATGATATATATCCTTGTTGATTATGCTGTTTAAATCTTCAACATCTTTACTTTTTTTAACTTGATTTGTCTTACACTGAGAGTATTATGTTAAATTGTTCTATTAGTAGGTTTTTTCTTCTGTGTTTCCCTTTGTATCTCTTGTAAATTTTACTTTCTAAAAGTGGTTGCTGAATAATTTAGTACCTAGATACCCATAAATGTTTTAAGTCCATTGTAAATTTTGGCTTTTAGCATTAAAAAGTGTCCTTTTTTTCACCTAATTGTTTTTTTAAATTATATAGATAGTCTACATCTGCTTTCTTATTATTTCCACTTGGTTGGTAACTCTTTGCTTATCCCTTTATTTTTAGCCTTTATTAACAATTTTATTTTAGATACAGCATATAGTTGAATTTTCCTTGGTGAGTCCAGTGGAAAATCTTTTCTTTAAATAGGTGAGTTAAGCTCATTTACATTTATTGTTAAGACTAATATATTTGGTCTCAACTCTGTCATACTTTAGTTCACAATTAATATAAGAATTCTACTTTACATTTTATTTCTCTACTGTGTTTTATTAGTTCTTTAATTTGATTTCTTCTTTTGGTTTAGTGACACTATTCCATATGATACTATAATGGTAAATACACGACATTTATTCAAGCCCATATAATCTGTAACACAAAGAGTGAAATCTACTGTAAATGGTAGACTTTGGTTGATAATGTATCAATGTTGGTTCATTGATTATGACAACTATATCACACTGATATGGGATACTGCTGGTGAGGGAGGCTATGTGCTTGGTGAGGGAGGGGTATGTGGGAACCTTCCATATTTTTGCTTTAATTCTGATATGAACATACATATGGGCATTAATAAAAGTATTCACTGTGGGAAGGGTGAAAACAACAGAGATGGTAACCATGAAAACATGATAAAAACTGTGTTTCAGATTCTTCAAAAATTATGTATACCATGTGCCAACCACATTAAAAGAAAAGAAGAAGAGCAAAACCAATGTCTTCTTTTTCAAATTGAGCATGAACCAACACTGTGGAGATATCTATAACTGAAGACCACTGCCAGTTCACCAGCCAACTGACTGGTGTTTCACACTGAAAAAATCCAGAGAGCTGTGTCTACTTGGGGCGTGGTGGAAAGTATATTGTAATCCAGTCTTTTGTGACAGTGGGCTCTAATATTTTACAGTCTATTGCAGTATTTAAATATGGTTTTAAGTTGTGCTAAACTATGTATCATCAATTGTTTCCTTCATTAGGTGTTGGGAAAGAGCAAAGTCATAATGATAAAGGAATTTGCACCATTGTTCACGTTTCCCAGTAAAGAAGTGGTCAAGCAAGGAGATAGCAAGATTGAACATCGACACCTTAGGTATCAGTGAACTAAAATGGATGAGAATGGGTGAATTTAATTCAGATAGCATTATATCTACTACTGTGGGTAATAATCCCTCAGAAGAAAGAGAGTAGCCCTTGTAGTCAACAAGAGTCCTGAATGCAATACTTGGGTGCAAGTACTGTCTCAAAGATGACAGGATGATCTTGGTTTGTTTCCAAGGCAAACAATTCAACATCACAGTAATCCAAGTCTACGCCCCAGCCATCGATGCAGAAGAAGCTGAAACTGGCCAATTCTATGAAGACCTATGACAGTTTCTAGAATTAACACTAAAAAAAAAAAGATGTCCCTTTCATCAAGAGACAACCAGAATAACTGGCATGTTTGGCCTTGGAGTACAAAATGAAGCAGGGCAAAGGCTAACAGCTTTGTCAAAAGAACATGCTGCTCATAGCAAACACACTTTTCCAACAACCCAAGAGATGATTTTACACATGGACATCATCAGATGGTCAATACCTAAATCAGACTGATTATGTTCTTTGTATCTGAAGATGAAGAAGCTCTATACAGTCAGCAAAAACAGGACCTGGAGCTTGTTCAAGTCATCAACTTCTTATTGCAAAAGTCAGACTTAAATTGAAGGAAGCAGGGAAAACCACTAGATCATTCAGATATGACCTAAATCAAATCCCTTATGATTATACAGTGGAAGTGATGAATAGATTCAAGGGATCAGATCTGGTAGGCAGAGTGCTTGAAGAACTATGGATGGAGATTTGTAACACTGTACAGGAGGCAGTGACCAAAACCATCCCAAAGAAAAAGAAATGCAAGAAGGCAAAGTGGATGTCTGAGAAGGCTTCAAAAATAGGTGAGGAAAGAAGAGAAGGGAAAGGCAAGGGAGAAAGAGAAATATATACCCAATTGAATGCAGAGTTCCAGAGAATAGTAAAGGGCGGTAAGAAAGCCTTCTTAACTGAACAAGGCAAAGACATAGGGGAAAACAATAAAATGGGAAAGACTAGAGATATCTTCAAGAAAATAGGAGATATCAAGGGAACAACTGAGCAACTGAACAACAAAAAAACAGCAAAAAGCCAAGAAGAAAAAAAAAAGAGAGGCGGCATTGCAAGTTGCATTCTTCACATCGATTCCTTAAAGAACACAGCTTCTCAGTTCTGAGTTGATAAAGTATGGACCGGGTTTACTCAAAAAGCATGAACAATGGTGCAAATGCCTTTATCAATATGACTTGGTTGTTGTTCATTCACTAAGTCAGGTTCAAGTCTTTGTGACCCTATGGACTGCAACACACCAGGTTCCTCTGTCCTTCAGGATCTCCCAAAGTTTGCTCAAATTCATGTCCATTGAGTCAGTGATGCTACCTAACGATCTCATCCTCTGCCACCCTCTTCTCCTTTTGCTTTCAATCTTTCCCAGCATCAGGGTCTTTTCCAATGAGTCAGCTCTTTGCACCAGATGGCCAAAGTATTGAAGCTTCAGCATCAGTCCTTCCAATGAATATCCAGGGTTCATTTTCTTTAGTATTGACTGGTTTGATCTCCATGCTGTCCAAGGGACTCTCAAGAGTCTTCTTCAGCACCACAATTTGAAAGCATCAATTCTTTGGCACTCAGCCTTCTTTATGGTCCAACTCTCACATCCATACATGACTACTGGAAAAACCATGGTTTTTGACTATATGACATTTGTCGGCAAAAGTGACCTCTCTATTTTTTAATATGCTATCTAGGTTTGTTATAGCTTTCCTTCCAAGGAGCAAGAATCTTTTAATTTCATGGCGGCAGTCAGCATCCACAGTGATTTTGGAGCCCAAGAAAAGAAAGGCTGTCACTGTTTCCATTTTCCCCCATCTATTTGCCATGAAGTGATGGGACTGGACGCCATGATCTTAGCTTTTTGAATGTTGAGTTTCAAGTCAGTTTTTCCCCTCTCTTCTTTAACCCTCATCAAGATGCTCTTTAGTTCCTCCTCACTTTCTGCCATTAGAGTGGTGTCGTCTGCATATCTGAAGTTATTGATATTTCTCCCAGCAATCTTGAATCCTGCTTGTGATTCATTCAGCCTAACATGTCACACGATGTACTCTGCATGTAAGTTAAATAAGCACGGCAACAATATATAGCCTTGTCATACTCCTTTCCCAATTTTGAACCAGTCAATTGTTCCATGTCCTGTTCTAACTGTTGCTGCTTGACCCACATTCAGGTTTCTCAGGAGACTAGTAAGGTGGCCTGGTATTCCCATCTCCTTAAAAGTTTTCCACAGTTTGCTGTGATCCACACAATCAAAGGCTTTAGTGTAGTCAATGAAGCAGAAATAGATGTTTTTCTGGAATTCCCTTGCTTTCTCCATGATCCAATGAATGCTGGCAATTTGACCTCTGGTTCCTCTTCCTTTTCTAATCCCAGCATGTACATCTGGAAGTTCTTGGTTCATGTACTGCTAAAGCCTAGGGTAGGATTTTGAGTATAACCTTTTTGTATGGCGGACTGAATATTCTTTGGCATTCCCTTTCTTTGGGATTGGAATGAAAACTGACCTTTTCCAGTCCTGTGGCCACTGCTGAGTTTTCCAAATTTGCTGACATACTGAGTGCAGCACTTTAACAGCATCATCCTTTAGGATTTGAAATAGCTCAGCTGGAATTCCATCACCTCCACTGGCTTTGTTCATAGTGATGCTTCCTAAGGCCCACTTGACTTCATATTCCAGGATGTCCAGCTCTAGGTGAGTGACCACACTATCACAGTTATCCGGATCATTAAGACCTTTTTCGTACAGTTCTGTGTACTCTTGCCACCTCTTCTTAATTTTGTCTGCCAGGGCCTTACAGTTTCTGTCCTTAACTGTGCCCATCTTTGCATGAAATGTTCCCTTTGTATCTCTAATTTCTTGAAGAGATCTCTAGTCTTTCCCATTCTACTGTTTTCCTACTAAAATTCATTAACTTTATACTAGAAACAAAGCATTATTTTGTCTTATTCTGGGGGAAATCCCTCTCCCCCTAAGTTTAACAGATTGGACATTATGGAGAAAATATCATGAAAACACCCGTAATTGTTCTTGCCCCGACTTTGATGAGTTGGTTAAATATAGTTTTTCCACAATCCGATATTTCCTTTCAGAACTTTTCCTCTTGGTTGCTTGTGTGAAACCCAACCAGCAAATATACATCACAATCCACTCCTACCCACCCTGCCTTCCGAGCTCTGTTCACTATTATTCATAAAGTTAGTTGTCCTGAATTATTACATCAATATTTTTGTCTCAATTTTTACATTACCAGGAATTTCTTTGGAGCTACTGATCCATGTTGTGTGAAGAGGCAGATATAGTGCAATACAATGGTAACAACAAATACAAATTCAACAAATATAACCTATAACGTATCAAGAGCCTGAAGATACACATTAGCTGAGATATACTGCTACTGCCTTTGAAGCAGGGATGCACCTTGAAGAATGTATACAGATCTAAATCTTGACTTACACTGCAGTTACATCCTGATAAACTCTTCGTAAGTTGAAAATATCCTAAGTCGACAATGCATTTAAACAGAGATGGATTTATATGAAATGGAACAAGCTTGAGTTAGGGCCCCTTCAAAGACCTCACACCTAATTTTGTAGGCTTTTTTTCCTAAAGAGAGTTCCAAATACTGTATAAGCCTAGACTTGCAAAACTGGGACCAGCCCTAAGTGAAAGGTATTTAGAAATCACTAACATAAACTGTTTCATTTTGCAGATGAAGAAACTGATATCCAACTCTGCTCAATGTTGTGTGGCAGCCTGGATGGGAGGGGAGTTTGGGGGGG
This sequence comes from Giraffa tippelskirchi, assembly GCF_054371585.1. Lineage (NCBI taxonomy): Eukaryota > Metazoa > Chordata > Mammalia > Artiodactyla > Giraffidae > Giraffa > Giraffa tippelskirchi. Next base: position 63,774,498 of record NC_137284.1, read on the forward strand.
AATGGATACATGTATATGTATAGCTGAGTCCCTTTGTTGTATACACGCAACTACACAACATTGTTTGTTAATCAGCTATACCCCAATACAAAATAAAAAGTTAAAAAAAGAAAGAAAGAAAAAGAAACAGAAGTCCCAGAAAGGACAACTTGATGAGGTCAGAATGTGGATGTCAATCATTAATGAAAAGTCAGCCTTCCTTGTTTTCCCTGTAGAAAGGACTGCATTCTACCACTTTGTTGTTTCAGTTCAGTTCAGTTCAGTTGCTCAGTCGTGTCCGACTCTTTGCAACCCCATGAGCTACAGCACATTAGGCCTCCCTATCCATCACCAACTCCTGGAGCCTACCCAAACTCATGTCCATTGAGTCGGTGGTGCCATCCAACTATCTCATCCTCTGTTGTCCCCTTCTCCTCCCATCCTCAATCTTCCCCAGCATCAGGGTCTTTTCCAATGAGTCAGCTCTTCGCATCAGGTGGCCAAAGTATTGGAGTTTCAGCTTCAACATCAGTCCTTCCAATGTATATTCAGGACTGATCTCCTTTAGGATGGACTGGTTGGGTCGCCTTGTGGTCAGTCTTCTCCAACACCATAGTTCAAAAGCATCAATTCTTCTGCACTCAGCTTTCTTTATAGTCCAACTCTCGCATCCATACATGACCACTGGAAAAACCATAGCCTTGACTAGACGTACCTTTGTTGGCAAAGTAATGTCTCTGCTTTTTAATATGCTGTCTAGGTTGGTCATAACTTTCCTTCCAAGGAGTAACTGTCTTAATTTCATGGCTGCAATCACCATCTGCAGTGATTTTGGAGCCCAAAAAAGTTTAGTTGCATCCAACTCTGAGACCGCGTGGAGTGCAGCCCACCAGGCTCCTCTGTCCATGGGATTCTCCAGGCAAGAATACTGGAGTGGGTTGTCATTTCCTTCTCCAGGGGATCTTCCTGACCCAGGGATCAAGCCCGCGTCTCCTGCACTGGCAGGCAGATTCTTTACCACCGAGTGACCAGGGAAGCCACCTCGTAGCTACACTGCAACATAATTACCCTGACCAGACCCCACAGGCTCCTTTCAGGGAAACTGCCCCACTCACAGCCTCTGCTGAAGGAGTAACCACAGCCTGTTTCCTGAAGAGGAGTGGCTTCGTGGAGACCTGGCCTCGTACCCCTACCTCCATGCTGTCAACACAGCTGATTAGATCTGGGGTTGACACCCGACCTGACGGAGTCATTCCATCTGGGTCAATAACCTGCAAGGTCATCTGGTGTGAAAGGAACTCAGCTCAAACACAAAAGGCTTTGATGAACTAGGCCAATCAAATTCTCTCTCCTGAAATCTGAACTGGGGAATGTGGAAGGAGACAGACAATGAGCAGTGGGGAGACTAAATAAGACCAGACCAGAGAGTAGCTGTGCAGTCGGTGAGGAAGCCGCTGAGTTCTACTGCTGTGGGAGAGACGAGATAAGCCAGTTTTCAAACCCCAAGGGACCCTCTGGCTCTAGAGTCTTTGAGGTCTAGCTGTGTTGCTCTTCGTGAAAGGCCTGGTATGGCAGCTTTTGTGGCTGCTTTCTTTCCAGCTTTGTCTTTAGAACCCCTAACCCCGTGCTGACCACCACCCCTCAGAGAGCACCTGATCCTTGTGCAAAGTGCTGTTTCAGCAAAAACTCAACTTTCACATCTTTGAAAACCTTGACAGCCAAAAGTGGGAAATGACCTTCAAAGTGAGTTCTAAATTCATCTTTAGGGAGAAATTGCTCCTTTGACCTCAGGAAAGCACTTGAGTAGGTCTTTGATTATTCAGAAGCAAAAACATATTCTGGAAAGGAGGCAGAAGGGAGAGAGGCGGAGCTAAAGTGCTGTGCATTATAAAGTAATACATATGAAATCTAGAAAGATGGTACCGAAAATCCTAAGTACTGAGCAGCAAAAGAGACAAGAGATGTAAAGAACAGACTTCTGGACTCAGTGGGAGAAGGAACGGGTGGGATGATATGAGAGAATAATAGCATTGAAACATATATTACCATATGTAAAACAAACAGCCAGTGGGAGTTTGAGGTATGATGCAGGGCACCCAAAGCAGGTACTCTATAACAACCTTGAGGGATAGGGTGGGAGGGAGGTGAGAGAGGGGTTCAAGATGTGGGGGACACAGGTATGCCTATGGCTAATTCATACTGATGTATGGCAAAAACCATCACACTAGTGTAAAGTAATTATCCTCCAACTAAAATTAATTAATTAATTAAAACAAAAATAAAGTGAGTGCTAATCTTCCTGGCAGGTGGATTGTGTCTCCACCACAGCTTCCCCTTCGACAAGTAAGACTTCAATCCTCCCTGAGAACCTCACGGGGAGGCATAGTGGGGCCCCGGCACTCCCAGGTGGGAGAGTGAAGCCATCTCTGTGACAAGGGGTCCCGCTGGGTCTGGAGGAGAGGTGCATCCTCCAGAGGCAGACTCTGAAAGTATCAATACCTGGAGTGAATCCCATCAGGACTCACACATCCACATTCTAATTCTCCCTGACAGGCCGGTGAGGGATACAGAAAGCACCCAGGCAGACTGGAGGCTGACAAGCTGACTGAGGACACAGACACAGCAGACTGGAGGAACACAGCATTCCTGTGGGATTCCCTGGGGTGCTTGGGCTGGGGCTCCCGGGAAAGGCCTGTACCTCCAGGAAAAATAGGGAAAGGGCTTGGAGCACCGTTATCTGACGGTTCAAGTGTGGTGTGACCACTATGGAAGTGAATGGGACATCTGGGTTTCACATGGTTTCAAAGAATCTCACATGCTAAGTAATTAAAATCACCATTTAGTGTCATCTATAAAAACAAAGGAAGAGCTTTCAGATATGACTAAGTGCACGTATATATATAAAGAATAAGTATATGCAGCCATTTTTATTTTTTTTGAAACAAGCATCAGAGAAAGGTTAAAATAGGTGTAAACAATAAGGATGCATTTAGTGAATTAACACTAATTACATACTCAAGAGGTAGAACAACCTCCAAAGCTGCCTCTGAAGTCCTGAAGGACTGAGTGTTAGTCACTCAGTTGTGTCCAGCTCTTTGTGACCCCATGGACTGTAGCCTGCCAGGCTCCTCTATCCATGGGATTCTTCAGGCAAGAATACTGGAGTGGGTAACCTGTCTCTTCTCCAGGGGATCTTCCCAACCAAGGGACTGAACAAGGGTCTCCTACATTGCAGGCAGATATTTTACCATCTGAGCCACCAGGGAAGCCCTTGAAGGACTGAAATTTATTCCAATTTACCGTGTAACCATTCTGAGCCTACTGCATTTGCCATTAGCTGGCACCCTTCATGATTCCTGGAGGGCTTCCCTGGTGGCTCAGATAGTAGAGAATCTCCCTTCAATGTAGGAGATGTGGGTTTGATTCCTGGGTTGGGAAGATCCCCTAGAGAAGGGACTGGCTACCCACTCCAGTATTCTTGCCTGGAGAATCCTATGGACAGAGAAGCTTGGTGGGCTATAGTCCATGGATCGCGAAGAGTTGGATATGACTGAGTGACTAACACTCACTTTTCATTTTATGGTTTGCAGAAGGCTGACGCAGTTCCAGGGTCATAACCAGACATGGTAACATCCAGGTAAGTATAGGAGTGGGGTTGTTTTTTTTTTCTGGCTGTGCCATGTGGCTTGAAGACTCTTAGTTCCCCAGTGAGGGACTGAAGTCTGGCCCTCAGCAGTGAAAAAGCAGAGTCCTAACCACTGGACCACCAGGAAATTCCCAGGAGTGGCCTTTTTCTGAGCATCCTTCTTAGGAACAGACTTCCCTGGTGGCTCAGATGGTAAAGTGTCTGCCTACAATGTGGGAGACCTGGGTTCGATCCCTGGGTTGGGAAGATCCTCTGAGAAGGAAATGGCAACCCACTCCAGTACTCTTGCCTGGAAAATCCCATGGACAGAGGAGCGTGGTAGCTTACATATAGTCCATGGGGTCGCAAAGAGTTGGACATGACTGAGTGACTTCACTTCACTTCACTTCACTTCTTAGGAACAAGGACATTTTTCACAGAAGGCTCTTCACCAACCTGATCAACTTTCTCTCACTAGTCAGAATTGGGTAACCTACAAATTCTTGAACCAGTTAGTGTCAGAGAGAATGAAATTATCAAGACTGTCTCAGACCAGTGGTTTCCAAGCTTGTGCATACATCAGAATCACCTGGAGGAGCTTATTAACACACAGGTTGCTGGGTCCCACCCCCAGAACTTCTGATTCAATAGGTCTGATGGGGACACTCAAGAATTTGCATTTCTAACAGGTCCTGTGTGATACTGATACAGCTGTTTGTGGACCACACTTGGAGAACTACTGTCTTAAGACTAACCATCTGGGTTGCAATGGAAGTTAGGGAATCAATCAAAAGTGTTTGCCCAAAGAGATAACTTTGTCAGCAGAATATTTTGTATATTCTGGAACCAAATATTTCTATGAATTTTCTTTTGAAAACTATAAAGTTTCCGTAAGTTATATATGTGACAAACAATACTGACTGTGGTCTACCACAAGCCAGAATATGGAAGTAGAATACAAGCTAATGGCCTATGGCAGAAAATGTGGTTTGAGCAAATGTCACCCATTGTCACAAACATCCACCCATCCTGCCTTGCACACTGTGCTACCCCACACGCCCTGCTTTCCTTGCGTACTTCTGTTCTCTTTCTCAAGGTTGAGGCAGCGTGGTTATCAACCGCCTACTTGCTGAATTGGTATTGACCTCAGTTTCTCTCCTGGCAGAGGAGACAACATAAGCAAAGGGATGAGTGTAAGAAACAGCTGGTTGTTTGGAGGAAACTAAGCGTCGTCATGTTTTTGCAGTACAAAGAATGAGGCTGGAAATGGTGTGAGGTAAGGCCCTAGATTTGGACAGGAGCGAAGCCACAGTGGGTTCTGTGGGATGTTGAGGAGCTTGAACTTGATCCTGTGGCCTCAGCAGCCACTGAGCAGAGACGTGATGTGGTTGGATTTGGGTTTTGTTTCGATCACACTGGGTACTGTGGAAGGCAGACGTGAAGCAGGGAGGCGGGGTAGAGCTTAGTAGCCCAGGAGAGCCGAGATGGCAGGCTTACAGAAAATACAGATCTAAAGAATATTTAGAAGGTCAAATCTACAAATCTGGTGACCTGTTAGATACAACAGAAGGTACCAAAAAAATAAGGCATTCAGATATCCCTTAGTTTTTGACCTCAGTGAGAATAAAGAAGTGAGTTGTAATGAATAAGGTGATGGAGTAGTGAGACAGGCAAACAAGGAGATGAAATTAGTTTCAGATGACCTGTATTTAGGTTCTGGCCCACCTCCTCATGAAAAGTAGAGATGCTCAACTGGTAGTTAGGCATATTAGGAAGGGTTTGAGAGAGAGGACTAGATAGGAGATAAAGATTTTGGAATCAACTGTAGTTGAATCAAGAACACAAACTGACATTTAGCCAAAGATGGGATCCTGGGAACGGCCAAACATTAACACGATGGGCAAAGAAGCAGACAGCAATGAAAAGGAGCAAAGAGAGGAGGAAGACTAGGGTGTAGAATTTCAGAGAGTCAAGGTCATAGAGTTTAAAGCAGGAAGGAGTGGTCAACATTATAAAATACTGTAGAGAAGAGATTCCTTAAGATAAAGCCTGCAAATTGTTGATAGGTTTTGAACATGGGGAAGTCATGAGATTTCAGGAGAGTTCTTTTGTTTAGTCACCTCACCGTCTGATTCTTTTGCGAGCCCATGGACTGCAGTCCATCAGGTTCCTCTGTCCCTGGGATTTCCCAGGCAAGAATACTGGAGTGGGTTGTCATTTTCTCCTCCAGGGGATCTTCTTGACCTAGGGATCAAACTCATGTCTCCTGCATTGGCAGGTGGGTTCTTTACTGCTGAGCCAGCAGGGAAGCTAGCTGGGCTGAATTACAATGAGGTGAAAAAGTGTTTGTTCTTGTGGTTTTGAGTTTTGATGAGAAGGGCACGGTAAGAAAGCCATTAGTCCTCACTGAAGGAGGGGGCCTGGTCATAAGCTGAGGAGGGTTATGAAGGTTTAGAATAGTCAGGAGAGAAAACTGTTCTTTAGGTGTTCTGGGAGGGTTGGCACTGTTTGTATTTGGCGCTCTCTAATTTTTCAGAGCATTTTGGTAACCACAAGCCCAAGAAATAATATGTATTTTAAATGACTGTGTCACTGGCTCTCAAGAAGACACCTTTGAATAATGCTTAAAGGAACAGGTAAGTGTATATGGCAGAGTATCTTTTGCAAAAACGGCCACAGTACTATTTCCAGTCAGATGTGGAAAAGGCTCTGTAACTAACTGACAATGAATGGAAGGCAGAAATGACTCTGCGTGACTTCTAAGGCAAAAGGCGATAAAGCTTCCAGCTGGCTCTTTATCTGGGGAGGCTACCAAGCTGTGAGGAAGCCCAAACTGCCCACCTGTCTCAGGCCTGATGCTGGTTGCCGGCTGGGTTCCAAGGGCAAGCGTCCTGAGAGAAAGAGCCAGTCCCAAGCTGCACTGTCCTTTGCCTTGGAAGTCACCAGGGTCATTTCTGTCCCCTGTCTGAATTCCTGACCCACATAATCTGTGAGTATGATAAATGGCTGTTTTATTCTAGTAAGTTTCAGAGTAATTTACTCAGCCATAGTAACTGGAACAGCATCCAAATATCCAATCAGGGAAACATGGCTGTGAGGGAGAAACAAGATATCCTTGTATCCCAGACACAGTCATAAGGCATATTGAAAGTTATTGTTCTCATCTCTCTTGAATACAAGAAATTTTTATGCACTTCCCAGACTTCAGCTTACATGTACCCTAAATGTTTACGTCTAAGCCACAATTTTATCCCTCAAGTGGCCTTTATTCAAGTATTTTCCTAACTCTACATTTTTACTACTTTTGCATTTATTATAATTAATACTTTATCACACCTAAATAGCTTTCCATTGTGCTAGCCTATTTTCAAAAGTAAATTTTTTGAGCCTCAATTCTACTCTTTTCTACCCTTCAGCAGTAACACACACACACACACACACACACACACAGAGAGCACTTATTTTTAAAACAAGTCTTACCAATATGTCACCAGATATCAACAAAGGCACACTATCTCTACCTCTGCTTACCAGAAAACATCAAAAACACTGGGCTTATTCCAAGACACAATTCTGAAATAACACAGGTAATAACACTATGAGGATTTACCTGCAAAATTTCTAGAATAAATCATAAATGTTCATAAATCATACAAATCATAAATCATTGAAGTATTCGTCAATGTCTCTAATGCACAGAATCTTAAAAAACAGGTGTTTAAATTGTTTTACCTTAAATAACAGCTAAAACATTTTTCAGATTAAAGAGTAAAACAATTAAAATCCTCTTAGTAATTTCTAAGATATAGCTAAGCAACATCTAAGAAAGCACACATACATAAAACTGTATTTTAAACATTAATCATGCTTTCAATTTAATTTCTATTTTCATGTTTTGGAGCTCAAATGTAGAAAGTTGAGATAATCAAACTCTTTAGTTATTGGGATATGATTTGTGTTTTAGATTTTTGAGCACATTGACAATTAAAGGTTAAAAAAAAAAGTTTCCTTACTATCCCACTGTGTGTGGTGTGTGTTCAGTTGCTCCAGTTGTGTCAGACTCTTTGCAACCCCATGGACTATAGCCCACCAGGCTCCTCTGTCCATGGAATTTTCCGGCAAGAAAACTGGAGAGGGTTGCCATTTCCTTCTCCAGGGGATCTTCCTGACCCAGGGATGGGACCCGTGTCTTCTGCACATCTCCTGCATTGCAGGCAGATTCTTTACTGCTGAGTCACCAGGGAAACTCATTATCCCACTGAGTAAAGACTAAGTCTATCAATAATGCACTCACCTCTGCTCCATGCCGACCCTAACATCACCAGAAACTTCTTACCTCCTGAATCACCAAATATCAGACTCTTTGGTCATAGCTTCCCATCCTTGAGACTTACTTTCTCAGGAGCTCCCAGTATAACAGCTGATAGCCAGGCCTGCATTCTCACAGATGCTTCAGATCCACTGACTTCTGTCCTCACTTTCCTCTATATCTAGCTTGGATTGTATGGGCCTCATGTCAAATGCTGTTTGGCTCTTTTGGCAGTCCTTGTTTCTACTCAGATCGTAACTTCCTAGAAAACTCCAGCTATGGATGGGACCCATCTCCTACCTTCTCGTGTCTGTGCCTGCGGCAACTTGTGTGCTGAAGAAAAATCCACCATTGGGGCAGACTAGTATTATCTTCTAACTGCATGAGTAACAATACAAGCATCCCAAACAGTGCTTGTGTGTGAATTAGAATACGACCTCCCTTCCTCAAGACACTTTACTCCTCTGTCAGAAATCTGTGGTGATGTCTTGATTTTGCAAGAACAAGGTACTTTACTGCCATCTATCAGAAACTTGTCATGACAAATATATAAATCTGTGATGTTTATGAGGTATGAATAGTGCCCCTCTGAGGTACGGCAACCTTGTGCAATGCCTACACAGCTGTACATTGTGGCCCTGATGACTAGCCTCAATCAGGCACTCATGCCTCTAAATGTTTTTTAGTCAAATACGTCATGCCTTCACCTGTCTTCTTAAACCCACTCTTCTTCTTCCCTTCATTCTCAGGGGATATCTATATCCGATACTTTCAGAAAACTGGAGCCATCATATGTTCAGTCGCTAAGGAGTATCCGATTCTTAGGGATCCAATGGACTGTAGCCCACCAAGACCCTCTGGTCCACGGGATTCTCTAGACAAGAATACTGGAGTGGGTTGCCGTTTCCTCCTCTAGGGTATCTTCCTGACCCAGAGATCGAACCTGCATCTCTTAAGTCTCCTGCGTTGGCAGGCGGATTCTTTTACTACTGAGTCACCTGGGAAGCCCCATAGTATCATATGAAAGTGAAAGTGAAAGTCGCTCAGTTGTGTCCGACTCTTTGCAACCCCACGAACTCTATAGTCCATGGAATTCTCCAGGCCAGAATACTGGAGTGGGTAGCCTTTCCCTTCTCCAGGGGATCTTCTCAACCCAGGGATCACACCCAGGTCTCCCGCATTGCAGGCAGATTCTTTACCAGCTGAGCCACCAGGGAAGCCTGTCATCATATGGGAACTCTCTAATTATCTTACTGTCATATCCACAATCTTTACATAATTTACACCCATCCTATCTGTCTTTCGTCTTCCTTTCAAGACCAGTCCCTTTGTGTGAACTCTGTATTTCAATCCTTCTAGTCTTCCAAGATACTCCTCTCTCTTCTGTATCTTCAACTTTGCATGCCACCTCCCTCCCATTTCTCATCTGCAAACAGGCTTTTCTCCTATCAGACTATCGCTCAGACTTCTGTCCTTCATCCACACTCTACTTTCCCTCCAAGCTTCTCAAAAGATTAGTTCCTATACCCATATTTCCTCTTCCTCATATTTCCTCATTCTTTCTTCCTTGACAATTCTACAAAACACACTTGTCTGATGCTTAATCCAGGAACACTTTTTATTCTTCATCACATGTGACCTAACAGTGGGGACGTTCACAGTTGGCAGATTCTTCCTTTGAAATACTTCCATTTTTTGGTTGCCATGACACCAAATAATCTTGCATTTTCTTTACTCTGGATTCTCCTCTACCTGACCATTAGGTGCTGAAATTCCAATCTCCTTGTCTCTTCTTTTCCCAAACCTATTACTAAGGGTCTCATTTTTTTTCATGCATATCAATCACAGATACCAACAATTCCTCAATGTGAGCACTTCTTAGAGATCCACAACAAAACATACAATTCCATTGGGATTATCTCACATTCATCTCCTACATGAATTATTTTCTTATGCCCCCAAAGTGTCTCTCATCGTGTTTTCCATGGCTCAGTAAAGGTGATCTCTCCCTACCATGGCAGAGACTGAGAGCCCATCCTTGACTCTTCTATCCCTATAAGCAAGTCTTCCTCCAATTTTGTCCACGTTAACTCCAAAAGTGAAGTGAAAGCTGCTCAATCATGTCTGACTCTTTGCAACCCCATGGACTATACAGTCCATGGAATCCTCCAGGCCAGAATACTGGAGTGGATAGCCTTTCCCTTCTCCAGGGGGTCTTCCCAACCCAGGGATTGAACCCACGTCTCCTGCATTGGAGGCCGATTCTTTACCAGCTGAGCCACAAGGGAAGCTAACCCCAAAGCAGGTCTCAAATGCCTCCACTTTCTTCCACACTGATACTGGTACTCTTGTCCAAGCCACCACCATGGGCCACCTTAACTCTATGTCCATTTTCTCCCTCAGTCCATTGATGCCCTCCACTCCCTCCCTCATCCATTTCTCAGAATACTTTCAAAAACGAAGCAGAATAACCATTTAAAAACACAAAACTGACCATTTCATTCTCTTGCTTACAGTCCTCCACTGGCTTATCAGTGTACTGAGCTTAAATCCAAGGTCCTTACCCATTCCACCCTTCTCTGACTATGCTCTAACAACACGACCTCTTTCTTCCAACCCTTTTCCACCTCAGGAATTCGCATATGCTATGATGTCGATAGAATTCACTCTTGAAACTTCTCCTGGCTGGCACCAAAGGATCCTCAAACTCTTAGCTAACATTAGTGACTCCATGCAGAGAAGTCTGCTTACATTCTCCCAACTAAATGAGGTCTCAGGCATGTACTCTCATAACACACTGTCCATGCTTCCAAAGAGTATGGCACAACTTTAAATTCTGTATTCCTCCATATGGGCTTCCCAGGTGGCGCCAGTGGTGAAGAACACCCTGCCAATGCAGAAGATGTAAGAGACAAGGGTTCGATCCCTGGGTCAGAAAGATCCCCTGGAAAAGGAAATTGCAACCCACTCCAGTATTCTTGTCTAGAGAATCACAAGGACAGAGGAGCCTAGTGGGCTACAGTCCACAGGGTCACAAAAGAGTTGGACGTGACTTTGCGTGTTTGGTCAGACATGACAACAACCTACCTATTAGTTCCACCCTGAGGGCAGGGATCATGCCTGTGTGGCTTGGCACTGAGTCCCCAGGGTTGTGGAGAGACTAGGGGCTCAAAAGAGTTGTTGAATGCTAACACCTAATGGCACTTGTTAATTGAAGTATTCCTCCTCTTCTTTCTTTATAATGGATTGAATGATGGTATTAATGTAAGCTTGTGAAGAGTAAGGTAAGCCAGCTTGTCCAGTTTACATAAAATTGTACCAAGTCATGAGATGGCCAGTCAAGAAATGCCTTGGGGGAATGCTACATGGTGATATCTACACGTTTATACCTATCACTGACATAAATCTATGATTCGTTTCTCTTTAAACGGCTGTCTCCTTAGTAAGCTGTGTGCCCTCAAAGTTGCCTCATACCAGTGTGTTCAAACGGGAAGAAACAGACACCTGTTTGGAGAATGAGTTACTCCAAGAGGAAAATGAAAACCTCCACAGCAGAGTGACCCCAGGATTATTTGACAGCAATGGAGGAGATGCAGAAAGCTGCCAAGTGCCATGGAATACAGAGGTGCTGACCTGTGATGAGAGCTGCCGAATTAAAGTGTCCTGCAGAAATTCAGTGCTGGCCTAGCCCTTTGCTTCCAGCTGAGGTTTAGTAATGTAAAGACAGGCAGGAATAAACTTAGAAGCAGAGACGATGCTGGTTTTGAGCATCTGTGTGTTGTGCATGTGCTCTCTTGCTCTCTCTCTTGCACATACACACCATCTCTCCAAAACCTGGCAGTACCTCTAGCTTTCCCACATGAGTGTGTGTGTGCTAAGTTGCTTCAGTTGTATCCGACTCTTTGCGACCCTATGGACTGTAGTCCACCAGGCTTCTCTGTCCATGGTGGGGATTCTCCAGAGGAGTGTGTTGCCATTTCCTCCTCTAGGGGATCTTCCTGACTCAGGGATAGAATCCACATCTCTTATGTCTCCTGCATTGGCAGGCAGGTTCTTTACCACTAGTGCCACCTGTATGTAGCCTGCCAGGTTCCTCTGTCCATGGAATTCTCTAGGAAAGAATACTAGAGTGGGTAGCTGTTTCCTTCTTAATATGAGGTAGTCATCATAATGCTTTTTTTTGCTATTGTTACCTTTAATAAAAATAACCAGAGCCTTAGTATCCAGCAGTAGCATCAAGCTTCTTTCCTGCATCTCCCAGCAGAAAGGTTGGCTGGGATGACTGGTCTTGAAACCAGCTCTCTCCTAAATCAAGCTCAGCTTGTAAGGGGCACTGCGTCTGGAGTCAGCAGGAAGGCGGGTCTGTGTCTGGTTGTGTCAGGCTCTCCAAGGTGACCACGAGTAAAACAACCTCTGGAGTCTCTGCCTCCCTCTTTGCAATGTCTTTCTCTCAGCACATGAGCAGTGACTAAAAAAAGTGGAAGATGAAGAAAATGGAATCCTCAGAGTGTGAGTAGTTATTATTAGAGATCCTTCTCTCATCTGGCTTATGAATTTTAATTGTGATGGAAATACATTTAGTTCAGGATAAAGTGGCACGTTCTCCCAATTTAGATGGAACTTCATGTCCCCAGGAAGTTAGGAACCTAGGGAAATGCCACGTGTGGGCTCTGCTGCTCCTCTGAACACCAAGCCGGCACACATATTTTTTCTGTCTCATGAGTAAATGTCTTATCTCCCCATCTACACTGCACAACTGTTCCAACACAACAGGCATACTCAGTAATTGGCCAGTGAAGTCACTGAAGGAAGATCAAAGAATGGAAAGTATGCCTAGAGTTTTCTGCTGACATATGGTCAGTTGATTTATCTTTGAAGTGAGTGCTTCCTTTGCAAATGTGACTTTATGCTCCACAATCAGAGTAAAATGGTAAAATACACAAAAATTACCACAGAGAAGGGAAATATCGAGGCACTCATGCTGAAATGGATCTAAAAACATCGCCTTTTAAAAACCTGATTCCTTCCTTGATTGACATTCCCATTAATTTTGTAGGTCCTGTTCTTCATAGCATGGGCAGCCTGTCCCTCTGGGTGTCTCCTTCTAGATTAGGGTAATGATACCAGAATTCTGACCAGTATTTCAAGGAAGAACTCTGCCCCTAGCGAGGGGACAACATACAATGTGAAAGGACAAGGTGGGGCTTGCTGGCCTGACTCACAGGAAGACAATGAGTAACAGCAATGCTGTCAAATGCTCTCAGAACAGGAATTATTCTCTAAGCCACAAAGGGTTCTCAACTAATGCAAAAACAGGCATATAAAAATGCTTGACAGAAAACATGAAAAAGAACAAGATTTCTGATTGAAGCAGAGGTTTCAAAAAAAAAAATACAGTAAAGGGTACCAACTAGAGTCACAAATCTAACTCAAGCTCCTCACAGGGTATATTGAGCCTGATCCAGACGAAACATGCATATCTCATTATTAAGCGGAAACAATGCAGCCAGGTAAGGCTTAAATACTAAAAGCTTGCCAGACCTTGTCACTAGAAAAAGGCAACTATTGTGTGGACAGATACACACTAAGGTCTAAAGGGGATACAATAAGATCATCCACTAGGCACCCATATCTAAAACGTGTGTGTGTGTGTGTGTGTGTGTGTGTGTGTGTGTGTGTGTGTGTGTGTGTGTGTGTGTGTGTGTGTGTGTGTGTGTGTGTGTGTGTGTGTGTGTGTGTGTGTGTGTGTGTATACTAGTCGCTCAGTCATGGGTGACTCTTTATGACCCCATGGACTGTAGCCCACCAGGCTCCTCTGTCCACGGAATTCTCCAGGCAAGGATACTGAGGTGGGTGGCTGTTCCCTTCTCCAGGGGATCTTCCCAACCCAGGGTTTGAACCCAGGTCTCCTGCATTACAGACAGATTCTTTATCACTGAGCCATCAGGGAAGTCCTGGCTACCTCTTACTGCTATAAAATCTATAGAAAAGGGGCAGGCTTCTCAGTTCCCTTAGGACTCTTCCTACATGGATAGCTAATTTCCTCAGGATCTTTATCACCACGTAGAACTGCAACCTGGTCTGATAATACAGCCTGAAGAGTTTCAGTTTTACTCTGAAGGAGAGTGGGCCAGCATTGGGTAGACAAAGCGGGCATGGTCACGGAGAACACAGAGGATTGAGAGGCTAACAGACAAACGTGGTGGATCCTTAAGCAGAGATACATCATGACAAGATTGCTGTTCAGAGAAGGTATGATTTCGGTTAAGTGTGTTTCTGAGTGTGAATGTGGGTGTGTGTGAGAGATAGAGAGAGGCAGACAGACAGACACATCTGTTAGGAGACCTTTCATTAAAGCCCCAGGTGATGAAAAGTCAAGATCAGGTGGTCACAATGAGAAATAAGAGGAAGGGACCACTGCAAGGGAGCTTTTGAAGGGACTCTGAGCAGGATACGATAGGACAAAGGAGATGAAGCTAAGGAATGAGTCAGGTTTTGAGTTTGGGGCCCAGAAGATTGCTAGGGTCAGTCAACAAAGGTGGTAAGTGGTAAAAACACAAAACAGAGGACTGGGGAGGAGACTGGGAGTGGAGATAGGGCAGTGTCACGGTGAGCTGCTGGGATACTTCGTGTGGCCTGTGAAGAGATGTTAGTGTTTCCTAGAAGTTCTCAAATATCTTAAGCAAGAAATCAGGCTTAGAGAGAGAGAAATCCTACAGTCCACCCTGAGACTGTGGAAGTGAAGTCGTGAGAGCTGATGAGGCTGCTTACAGAATGTGAGGATGATGAACGGAGGAGGAGCTGATGAAGATTTTGAGGAATGCCCTGCTCGTCAGCATGAGAATGAAAAGGCAGCAGTCAGTGGGATGAGGGAAGGAGAGAGGAAATTTACCAGAAGAAGCAGAACAGTGAATAGCTGAGAAATTAATCATTCCTCCTCTGTTTCTGAGACTCTGGGTGTAGCTCCCTGCGCTGGTGTTAATCACGTGTGTGTCTGCCTTTCTTCCCGACTGTCTGGAAACCTCCTCAGGGAAAGGATTCTGCATCCCTGCTCTGTCCTTTCAGTGTCTACCTGATACACCTCCTTATATCAGAGAAGTAGCTGCTGAGAAAGCCAAGTGTTGGGGCACAGGTGACATTGTTCACATGTGCCCAGTTCCCTGGCAACCAGAAAGCAAACAGCCACGGGCTATGGCTCCATGTCTACAAGTTCTGCTCCGGACTGCCTGTCCCCTGACCCCCTCTCCCCAACCCTCCCTGCTTTACACACCCTTCTGCCCTGCCCTCTGCTGTTCTTGCCAAGGGAGAAAGAACTCCCCATTCTCCTTATCTCTTAATGTTTTATGGGGAGGAACACAAATACATCTCACTACAGATTTAGTCTGTATCCAACCTAAAAAGGTAAAGTGGGGGTATTTAATACTGGCTGGTTCACAGAATTGTTGAGACGCCTAATGAGGTAATGCATGCAACATTTCTTGTCCCGGGGCCTGGCCCAGAGTGAGCACCCAGTATGTGTTAAGCATCACTCTCAAGTGCTCAACTTGCATACCTAGTACCGAGCACACAGCCATGGCTCAAAAAATGAACAAATAGTTTAAGCTCAATTATAGAAAGCCTTTATCACTCCTCACAAAGCCCTCACGTTTGGATGATTGGGAACCATGTATACACATTCAAAAAAAGCTCCTCCTAACTACGGATTTCTCTTTTATAAAGAAGACAGACACTTTTACTTGCAACCTGAAACAGATATTCAGTGTTTTAACAACAATGTTAGAAAACTGGAATGAAGTCGAAATAAGGTTAGAAATGTTTTAATCCAATCTGACCCTCCCATCAAACACTGTACATAAAAATAAATTATGAAAGCAGGTCAAATGAAAAAGATTTGCTAAACATTTGAAATAAAGCACAGTGGCACGTGTCTGGAGGGTAATTAAGGCTTCTTAACGTCTTTAAGAGCAGTTAGCATAGTTGAAGGAAAGAAAAATACATCAGAACAAGTACAAAATAGCACATTAGAACAATTACAAAGCAGTGTATTAACCAAAAAGTGAATTCTTGGAAGTTCTGGGTTTTAAGTGAGGCTTGGGGAAGACGGTGGCTGTAAATGGACAGGGAGGAAGTTAAGGAAAAGACTTCCTGTTTGGGTGACACAGCCATGAAGTGCAGGGACGTGGGGGCCTGCACTTGCCATGTGAAGGTTGACAGATACACAGAAGGGGTTTTGTTGAGAATCAGAGAGATGAAACTGATGAGGTATAACGTAAAAGGAGCTGAAAGAACACATGGATACAGGAAATTGGACCTAAAACAAATATCTACTGAGTGCCATTTTAGACTCTTGGACATTATGACTTTAAGAAAGATTTAGCCAGGGTGTGAATACTGGTTGAGTTCCAAACTGGTGATATTGGGTGTTTCTACCAAATGTCCAGTTATACTTTCATGATTTGTCATTCTATTTTGTCACTGTTGTTACTTTGCAGGAAATCTGCTGATGGCATTGGCTTCTACTTTTATAACTGCAGATATCTTTTGGACTAAAGTAAAGTGTTTCATGTCTGATTTATTTTTCTATCAATGCAAAAAAAAAAATACAACAAATCTCATTCATGCCCATGGTCAGTGAGTAGAGTGGATGAAAGCCTACATAGCTTATGTTCCAGTTGTAGGAAATTCAAGGTGATCTTTTTTGCAAATAGTGTGTTTTTCTATTTGCTTGTCCATGTACCTGACCTTCTCCATGGCCTGCCTAGGGCATACATCTGCCTGGGATGTGTGGGAGGCTGTTCATGTGGACTGTTACCAGAGAAAGAGAGAGAGGAAGTGGTACTCTCTAGCTCCTGACAGCCCAAATGAGGTTTTTGAAGTCTGCAGCAAGTAATAAGCTTAAAATTCACTTTACCAGACAATAAAGCACTATACAATTTTTCTCCCTCATTTTAGTAGACGGACTTGATCATACTTTTCTTGTGGTGGGGGTTGGGGTGGGGAGGTTAATGATGGGACAGAGAAAGGGAGAAAGCCTGCCCATCCCCTCTGGCTGGGCAAGTCAATCAGGGAAGTGGGCCCTGACCCAGGGGGCCCCACTTTGTCCCACGGAGGGAAAGCACTGAGGGAAAAACTAAAGGTGGAACGTGGCCTGTCCCACTACCAGCTTGGGAATTTGCAAGAGGGTTGTCTCTCAAGCCTGTCTCTCATCTAAATAAGATGAGCTGCACCCCAGTAAAGCAATGCAGTTGACAACAGAGGGCTGAATTCAGTTCCCCAGTACTGGGTTGGGGAAAAGTTCATTTGGGTTTCTCCATACCCTCTCACAGGAAAATCTGAATGAACTTTTTGGCAAACCCAATATTTCCCTTTTCATTGTGTTCATGGGGTTGGCATCCGGTCCCATCACTTCAAGGCAAATAGATGGGGAAAAAATGGAAACAGTGGCAGATTTTATTTTCTTGGGCTCAAAAATCACTGTGGAGGGTGACTGCAACTCCAAAATAAAAAGACGCTTGCTCCTCAGAAGACAAGCTATGACAAATCTAAACAGTGTATTGAAA
Organism: Giraffa tippelskirchi; assembly: GCF_054371585.1. Lineage (NCBI taxonomy): Eukaryota > Metazoa > Chordata > Mammalia > Artiodactyla > Giraffidae > Giraffa > Giraffa tippelskirchi. The sequence continues at coordinate 63,791,971 of NC_137284.1, forward strand.
AGCAGAGATGTCACTTTGCCGACAAAGTTCCATATACTCAAAGCTACTGTTTTTCCAGTAGTCATGTACGGATGTGAGAGCTGGACCATAAAGAAGACTAAGCACCAAAGAATTGATGCTTTCAAATTATGGTGCTGGAGAAAACTCTTGGGAATCCCTTGGACAGCAAGGAGATCAAAACGGTCAATCCTAAAAGAAATCAACCCTGAATATTCACTGGAAGGACTGAGGCTAAAGCTGAAAATACAATACTTCGGCCACCTGATGGGAAGAGCTGACTTATTGGAAAAGATCCTGATGCTGGGAAAGATTGAGGGCAAGAGGAGAAGGGGACAACAGAGGATGAGATGGTTGGATGGCATCACCAACTCTGGACATGAGTTTGAGCAAACTCAGGGAGATGGTGAAGGACAGAGAAGCCTGGCATGCTGCAGTCCATGGGGTCACAAAGAGTTGGACACAACTGAATGACTGAACAGCAACAACAAATATTTCCCTCTCAGGGTGTGGAGAGGAAGAAATTCAGAGAATCTCACATTCTCTGAGAAGGAAAAGGAAGGTGGCAAAGGGAGCGGGTTTGTGAGCTTGCCAGGGAGTGGCCCTGGGTTGAGGGCCAAATTGGAATCTAACGTAGTCTGAGTTGCCATTAGGTGATTCATCAGGGGAAGGTGGTGAAGGCTCTTTGAACATTGCCAGGGCGGAGGAAGGAGACCAGGCATCAACCCAGCCACAGGTTTTAGGGATACATCATGCAAGCCCAGAATGGCCATGCTGCAGCAATGACAAGAAAGGAGCCAGGGGACAGAGAGTAGCTTCAAGGATGCCATCTACCCTCTCCCTCCAGGACACAGTCAGCCAGTGCCCTCCTGGGCAGGATGAGGGAGAATGGAATTCTGAAAGAGCATCCCAAAAGGGTCTATTTCAACCAGAGCGAGTAGGAAAGAGAATTTTAAACAGATTCAACATTTAAAATGAAATGAGGGAGGCTATATTTAATCTCATTTAACTGACAAGTCCTGAAGTCCCCACCATGCATGCTCATAAAGAAGCCACTGCAGGTCTAGAAAGTAAGATGTGTGTACACGTGACATATGAGTAAATTTACAACCCCTTCCCACCTGGCCCTGCCACATTCTATGGGACAATAAGAAAGTTACTTAACCTCTCTTAAGCTTCAAAATCCTCATCCATGAAGAGAGGATCATAGTTATCTATCCTCTGGAGAATTTGAATGAGGCTATTCAGGTAAAGTGCTTAAAATAGGAGCTGCCACAAGATAAACTTTCAATAATATATTTCCTAATTTTGACATCATTTCTACTAAGACATTCAACTTCAAAGTTTTCATTGTCCTATTTAAGAGTGGCCACACATCTGTCAAGAAATGTCAAAGAACTGTGCTCCTGAAAGTCTTTATTTTTGATTTCATGGCTTCTCAGGCATCCCTACAAGTACAGGATGTCATTCTGGGACAAACGAAAATTTTTTTTTTCACACCATCCCCGACTGTTTCTCACTACAGGAAGTAACTCAAAGCAGGACGTCACTGCTCATGAACGATGTTAGCTGTAACAGACCACAGAACAAGATGATGGCGGTGGTGGATGACCCAGTGCTGGAGACTTTTCTGTCTCAGGCTGATTTGGTCTTAAGAAACGGACCAACTACAGGCAGTAGTCAAACCACACAAATGAGAAAGGATGCAGACAGAGAAGATTGATTTATGATGCTACAGGCATTTTAAAAAAACATGCATATCGGGACAGTAATAGTGCCAGATTGCTCCTGGAAAATTCCATCCTTAGTCATGTGTAAATTAATTCTCAGAGCTGTTTGCTAGGTGCTCACAAAGTGGTAAGTTCTTGAGTAATCGACTAGAGATATTAACTAACCCGAGGCTCCATCCCAGCTCTGTCAGTTTCCTGAGTCAACCTGAAGAGCATTAAGGAAACTTCAGCTGAAACAGGAGAAGAAATCTAATGAGCGAGGTTATATTGATCAAAGATGGGCAAAGTAAGTGTATTTGAGTGTCTGTGATATACCAATTTCTAGGCTCAAGGGTTTAAGAAAACGTGTATGATAAATACCAAAAAATACAATTATGCTTAATATAGTAGAATTTGAGGGGGGGAGGGTCTCATTTAGTGACCTTTTCATATAATTCAACTTTATTTTTAAAAACAATCTTAAAAATAAGAAATGTTTATACGTTTGACACCTGTCTTTGGGCATGTCTTATTAAACAGAACAAAATCATTTTTTCTGATGGGTCAGTCATCACTGGAGCATCAATTATTCCACAGTGGTGTGCTGGGAAAATATGTCTCAAGGTATGATCCACACAAGTAAATCACCTTGGAAGCTCATTAAAAATCATACTCTTGGGTTCTACCTCCTGCCTCCTGAATCAGAATCCTTGGTTGGGACCTAGGATTCTCCATGTCCTACTCACTTCTCAGAGGAATCTTAAAGAACCCAAGCCAGAGAGGCCTGAATTCAGGGTTAGGAGTATGTCCTTTACTGGAAATGGATCAGGAGGCCACCTATCTTTCTGAGCCTATTTGCTGTAAGGTCTCTGGTACTTTCCTCTTATGAGTATTAACCTTTTTGCAATGCACTGGCTTTAAGCCTATAAGCTGACACACAGGATCCTCGGCCAGGTGCTGGCCTTTGTGATGTCAGCCTCCCATCCTTGAGCCTTATCCTGTCTGTTCAGGCCTGGGGGCTCTAAAAAGTATACCACAGCAGAGTTCAAGCACCTGGCCCCCAGGACTGATGTGGAGACACCAGCCATTTTGCATTGCAAATTGCACTCACAGAATAAAATGAAGTGGGAGAAATGCTACAAGCCTAACACAGAACATAAGACTAACACAGAACATAAGCCCTTGGGGTCAGAGAAAATGAGAACAGAAAATGTGGAATGTGCTGGAAGAGGTGGTTGCTACCTTAATGCGAGGTTCGGTCTCTTCTACCACAGAAACATTTTCCCCTGTGGTGACTAAGAACTATAAAGGATCCATTTGTCGGGTTTGGATGTGGAAGAACTCAGGGCAGAGGTGGTGGCAACATCATTGACTGTGGAGTCAAGAGGACTTGGGTCGAATCCTGTCTTATACATGTGGCTGTAGGCAAGTCAGTCAGGCCCATGGCACCTCAGTGGTCCTAGCTATGAAACAGGACAAAGAATTCAGGCCCTCACTGAACTGTTGTGTAGCTCCAACCAAGTAATGAATATGAAACAGCTTGTAAACTGAAGACACCTTACAAATATTTAACCAGAAATATCCTGTACTGTATACATACTTAAGTTGCTGCTACATTTTATCTATAACACAGAATGCTAAGAAAAACCCTAGGCTGGGAAAAAATTCAAGTATGTTAATTATCTTCACATAAATAAACCTATCATATTGTTCAATATGGAGCTTAAATATCTGCTGTGCTTTTGTACCATGGAAAAGATAGCTTTAAACAAAAAATGAGCAGTGCTTTGACTTTCACACAACTTGTATTTAACATTCTCTTAAAATGTGCTATTCTTATTTTCTTGATTAAAGAATAAGTGAAAAAGTTGATCAAATCTTCATTTTCAAAACCTTCTTTCCTAACATTCATTTCTTAATGACATGATTTATTAGCTGAAACTGCAAAATGGTGGGGGAAATGGGGACATGTCGGGAGAGAAGAGGGACAGGTAGGTCGATACAGAATACAAGAGGTTTTGCTCCAAACCTAAAATACACTACGGATGGGGAAGAGGGGGCTAACTTAAGAAATCTAATCATTGTCTGGCTTCACATCACTACTTTTAGCTGTTGTCTTCTCATCACAGAGTAGAAGACGTGCAAACATTTTTAAAGGCAAAGCTGGTTCTTTCAGCAGAGAATTAAAATTAAAAGCAGACACAGCCTGGATAATAAGTAGCAATAAAAGCTTTCACTGACATAGCTTCAATTTACAAATCACTGGCTTTTCCTGGCAGTGCTCGGGGAAGGAGGGTGAGGAAGTATCGCCTACATGGCCTGGATGAGGAAGATATGGAAAGCTTTAAAATTAAAGATGTGTTTCAACTTTTTATTCTCAAACACTTGATTTATGGTGACCATGATAAAATTCCAGGGAAACCTGAGTCTGCTCTGCAGACTCTGGAAGCCCGGGGAGCAACTATGTCCTTATGCCTTCCCCAGCACTTCTGATTTTGACATGTATACTGTGTGAGTGGGAGCCCAGGCCATAATGTGTGTACAAAAAGATGTGTGGTTTAGAATCAGCATATATTTCCATTTTTCCCTAGATTTGAGCAGTAGAAGGCCCTTGTGAGAGTATTAAAAAATAAACTAGGAATAAATAAATACTAGGAAGCTAAAGGGATGTGACGGATTTATAGAACTGATATTGCTTCTTAAGAAATGTTCATGACAAAATTTAGGGCTCACAGGAGCATAAATACTCTTGGTTTAGTTTCTAAAACCTGGAAGACGACCAATAAAAAGGAACTGATGAAATTGCTAGATTTAGAGAAAAGCGTGCAGAGATGCTGTAGGGGAAGATTTTGTCTGAGCCTGTTAAGTAGTGTGAATGAGAATTAGAAGCGGATGGAGAACACAGGACAGGTCACTAAAGCCAGCAGAACCCCCCCACACACACACACACACTAAGTAAGAGGTCCAACACCAACCTATAGATGCTGCAATGCTGCAGCCCAACTCAGAGGCCCCAGCCTGGGTGGAAAATGTGGAGACAATCCCCTCTGAAAGAGAAGTCCTCTTTCCCTTTGATTCTTCTTTGGGAAAGAGTTTTCTCTACGTTCTCATTTGGTGCAAAACACAGAGCTCATTTCTTCTGGGATGCAGTTGAGGGAGAATGGAAAAAGTTATCTTTCTACTTCTTCACCTCTTCCCAACCCTATGAGAAGAAGCCTAACTCTGCTTATTCTAGTTCTCTTAGAACAGTGAAGGCTTTGAAAAGAAACATTCTCATTGTTCTTGATTTTGGTAGGTTTCCCTCAGGCACTGGTTTTGATTGTCTTATTCCTCAGTGACTTGACCACCTCACATGACTCTCCCTGCTGATGGCTTTCGAGAATGACTTCATCCTCCAACCTCCTCCATCCAGCTGACCTATGACATAACCTTGGGAAGTCGGCTTCCCATCTTTGCCTCTAACACGTCTTCCCTCTTCCCTTTATTATTATGAAAAACAAACTGAAAATCCCTCTTCATTTCTGCCAAACTAAGGGAGTTTTCTGTCATTATCCCTTTCTTTTTTCTTCTATCAAATCTTATCTGTTCCCATTCTGGTCTCAGTTATTCTCATTATTTTTTATACATTATTATTTTAAGGATAACATATGCACACGGTATGAAATTTAAAAGGCACAAAAAGGAATACAGTACAACTCCAACCTCATTCTCATCTCTGTTTCTCTCCTCTCCTCTCCTCTCTAATCTAGTCCCCTGCCTCAGAAGCAACTACTATTGCCAGGTTCTCCTGTCTCTTTCTTTCCCTCATTTAAGATAAAAAAAAAAAAACTTGAAAGGGAACGAGATCCTAAATGTAATACATTTTAACTCTGCTAACTTCTTTTCAGCATTCAATTTGAGAAATTTCTTCATTTATTTTCCATTCAGGCGTCTATGGGCTTTCCATATGGTTCTTCCTCCCTAGATGTGGGTATTTTCCAAGTCTCTTTGCCTGGATCTCTCTCAGAACATAAACTAATACCCATGAACTATTTTTGCCCCTAAGAATGCAGAGTCCCATCTCTAAAGGCCCAGGGGAAAAAAAGATTTAAAAGAACAAAGCAGGAAAAAACTCCCATCCTTCATTTGTTTATATAATTAATCTATCTTGAGTGGTATCCCTTATTCCAATGTCAGCAGTCACCAGAAGAACCACAGTCAGGAATCAGCATCTAAATGACAATGGTTGTCTCAGAATCACAGCTGGGGAGTGAATTTAAATAGATGGATGGACAGATAGATGGGTCGCTGGATAGAAAGAGCCAATCAACTGTGAAGTGTTACCAAGCCCGAAAATCATATTTCATTTGATGAGAACAACAGAAGCCTGATTAATGCATGTGGGAATTTCATTTCAAAGTTATACATATGGCCTTTCAAGGGCTGCTTCTTCTTAGGGCTCCCTGAGTCCATGTAAAATTGGCCAGTGTAAGATTTTAGGGCTCCTATATGAGTTTCATTTATCTTGTGTGATGATTAAGTGTGGGATAATTGTTGAACAGGAAATGGAATTTTTTCACTTGGGGGATAATATTCTTCTACCTGGAATTGTCCTGAACAAGTTTATGCTAGAAGGGTAAGCACACACACGTTGATGCTTTCTGTTTAAGGTTTTACTTTTACCAAAAACTTATTAAGGGAGGTAAAAGGAAGCCTTCTGAAAGGGGTGAGTTAAATCATACATGATTTAGCAAGCAGAGCAACCATGCCCAGGTCATACACTGGGTCATATGTAGGCCTCCTTGGCTAATTTCCCTCTGAGATTAAAATTATATCTGTTCCCTGGAGACCAAAGAATCACAGATACCTTTTTCTTTTTTTTAAATCTCAGATCTGTGAATGGAAAACACCAGTTTTCAATGGACTCATTCTTGTGATAGTTCGAACACTAATGTATGGGTGGATCTGGAATTGAGATGAAGATGAGTTTCACTGACAGACAGGAAAACCTGTGAAACCACTGACAGTCTATGACTCCACTATGAGGCCAACACTGCTTGGATAAATCTCGTCAGGGATGCTTTGTTGGGGGTTCACAAAAATAATTTAACAATTTAAAAATTGGTTTTCAATTTTTTTCAATATCCCTTGGTGACAAACTAACACAGAACCCCAGTTTGTTTGTTTGTTTTTACATAAAGCAATTGTGATCCAGAGCTTTTTTCCTGAAACACTAACTCTCCATAGCCAATTTATAAATCCAGTCTGATTTAAAAGTGACAATGTAGACAACCACCAAATTATGTTTTTCTGTCACAGAAAAGTCTGGTTGGAGAGAAGAATGTATTTGAAAATCCCTTTAACGCTAATAAAAGTAACTTACAGTGCTGTAAAGCTATTGGCACTCAGGAAATAGTAGATGTATTACTGCTATTTGAGATTAAATAAAATCTTCATCCCATTTTGTATGTCTAAGAAAACCACCATTTTGGAAAATAAAAATAATATCATAGTGGAATAGATCCCCAAAACAGAAACATTTAAAAAGAGGGTGTTAAGTTAATCCAGCAAAGTGCAACAATCTTCTTTTATACAAAATTCTTGAAGATGGTGGTAAAAACTGCAATCAATTTACCATGAGAGAGTAAGAAAAATAGCTGGGAAAGATGATACTTGAGCTGCTAACCAAAAGGAAGAGGGTACTCTAGAGGGATATGCAGACATGACAGGCTTGGAGGCTGAAACTATAGCAACAGTGACTAGTACACCATGCTACCTGAAGCAGTAATTTTCCATTAAACTGTAATCTAAAAGGACACCTTCTCCAGGAGCTCCTGAAAGGAGACAGAGGCAGATGGAATTGGGTATGTTTTGGGGAAGGGGAGATGGTATCATGAGCACCAGCCATCACCCTGATCCCCGCAACCAAAAGCACAGTGTGATGAAACATGGAAATAACCAACCCACCTGAGACATTCTAGCTGCCGAGGGACTGAGAAAGCCATAGTCATAAGATTTGGATCTGGAACCTGATGGTTCTCAGTAAAATCCATATGTTTTGTATGCTATCGTCCATAAAATTCTCGAGACCAGGCTTGCATATGCCATCCAAGACATCTAAGTCTTAGGAAGAAAAACCAGACAATCTGGCAAAAGGAAAACTATCTTGGACTAGAACAGTTCACACTTTGATAATGAACTGTTGTCCAGAGTCCATTTTGAGAGTTTAGCAAGGTTTCCCCCCAAACAGTTAGAGAAATGCCATATGCAAAGATTTGACACCTCTTTTAAGACAGAGGGGGAAAAAAAATCTACTTTAAACTGTAGTTTTTATGGTATTACATACATTTATTTTTAAAAATCATAGAAATATTTATGATTCTTGTAGAAATTAATAAATGATGAATCAGTATGTGTAGATAGTATCTTCCAAGATGATACTATCCAAATCAAATGACTCCTTGCTTGCATAGCCTGAGTCTCATTTTTATTCAACAAATCAAATGACTCCTTGCTTGCATAGCCTGAGTCTCATTTTTATTCAATGGTAGGATTAAATAAAACACTAAGAAGAAATTATAACACTAAAACTAGATATTTATCATGTTTTTGGAGTTCAAAGTGTGGTCTTAAAGAGTTACTTGCACACTGATGTTAATAGCAGCCTTATTTACAATAGCCAAAGTGTTAGTTGCTCAGTTGTGTCCGACTCTTTGTGACGCCATGGACTGTAACTTCCCTGTAACTCGCCACTGGCTTATCACCCCAATCCAGGCCATCACCACGGGTGGAGGCAGAGCTGGGGCCAGGGTGAAGAGTCACCCTGAGGAGCATGACGCTCCTTCGTCCTCTCTGTTCCCAACCACTAGGAGCAGTTAGCCAGTATAAGCTTCCCAAGAGTTAGCTGCTTTGTGCCTGCTTTTCCAAATGGTCTTGGCCTAACCCTGAAATTAATTTTTTCTCTTCAAGTTCAGTGGAGAAAAATCAATGAAGACACACAGGGCCCCAAAGGCCTCATCGCATGAAATTCAGAAATGAAAGCAAGGGGATCACAATCTGTCACCCTTTCCACATTGTACCATGTGAACATGGCATGTTTTCCCTCTGGTGGTTAGGCAGCATCAAGGAAGAGCAACCCGGGGAATGGAGACTAGCAGCTAGACTGAACCTTCCCGGGCACCACAGAAAACAGGCGCCCTAGCTAAACCACCAAGACAGACACAAAGCACACGTCAAAAAGCAACAAATGAAAATGGAGGACTTTGAAACAGGACAGCGTGTGCTGGCTTCACAAAAGGAACTTTCACCTCGTCAAAGAGCTCGAGCCAGTGCCGAGAATTTTAGAACCAGAAGAGACGGGGTGATAAGGGGTCAAATCCTCCCTCTGCTTTTTTTTTTTTCTCACAAGAACTGTTTTTATTTTTTCACAGTGTAAGGGTAAATATAATCTTTTTTCTTTTTTTTCTCCCTTAATTGGAGGATAACTGAGGCAGAAGATCTGGAGAAGGAAGGGCATGGCAACCCACTCCAGTATCCTTGTCTGGAGAATCCCATGGACAGAGGAGCCTGGCGGGCTACAGCCCATGGAGTCACAAAGAGTTGGACACAACTAAAGCAACTTAGCACGCATGAGGTAGAAGAACAGATAAGTGAGCTGGAAGATAGAATGGTGGAAATAACTGCTGAAGAGCAGAATAAATAAAAAGGAATGAAAACAACTGAGGATAGTCTCAGAGGCCTCTGGGACAGTATTAAAGGCATCAACATTTGAATTATAGGGCTCCCTCTGCTTTTATGTACGAATTGGGTAAAGCTCCTGAGTGGGGCCTTTACAGACACTTAGTGCTGGCTTATCGTATGGACCCAATCCTGACATTTTCCAGCACTCGCTCAACATGACTTGTTGGGTGGAGCCCTGAAGTTGGCCCTGAACAGAAGCGGAATGCTGGGTTTAGGCCCAAAGGCTGGATGGCTCAGACAGAGAGGAAGGGCCTTTCTCACAGAATGGGGAGATGGCTGAGTGGTGACTTGCCTGCATTACTTGGCATCTCCAGATCCCACGGGACCTGCCCTCAATTGCTGAAAGAGCCTGACCTCTGACAAAGACCAATGATTTCAGCAGTAATTAATGATACTGTCAAATTAATTAACCCAAGTCTTTGTCCACAGGAAGAAAAATCCCTCTGATGTCAATACTGCTCGTTACTAGTCCTTGACCAAGCTCTGCGGACCCAAACCTTCAGTAAGGGCATGGGACACCACTGAGTGATGGCCCTAAAAGGTCTCCCCCTGCACCCGACACCTATTGAGCCACCACCAGTTGTTAATAAACCTTCTCATGGTAACATATCCTTTGATAATACGACTTCAGTGAATTCACAGTTCTCCAAAACCTAACACTCTTTAAATAGGTACAAGCCTGAGAACACTCATGTGTATCTTCCACACTCTTTACAATACCTTTTTGACACCCTTTTGAATTATGATGATGAAATGCAAGACGAATGCTGTAGGATTTCATTAAAACATTTAATAAATGGCCCTCATTAAAACGCCAGTTCCCTTGTCCTTATCTATAAGGACTCCAGCTAATCCAAATGCCTGCATAGACATTTCCATATCATCTCTTTAGAGGATTCAGAACTATTTTCTTACACCTAACACAGCTTTCATTCCATTTAGAATAATTACCCTCTATCCCATTTCTGACTTTCAAGAAAAACAAGACACTTAATTGACCACAGGAGGACTCTCTCAAGGGCACCAGGCTGCAAAAGCTCTTGTGTGAGCTCACAACTTAAGCTGATGTAATCTGCTACAAGAAGCTGACTTCTATTTTTAAGTTATACCCTTTTACTCTGCCTTCAAAGGGCACATATATCACACGTTGTAACTGCTCATAAAATACTTTGTGGCCTTGTCTCCCATCCATTTCCCTCCTGGGGTGAATCGCATTGTCAGGAGGGGTTTCCAACAGGAGTCCAGCTCTACCCATTGACATTGATCCACCATTTCCCATGATTTGGTCCTTAGGAGAAGAGCTCCACGAGGCCCTACTCTCCAGGTGTCTTTTTTTTTTTTTAAATAAATTTATTTATTTTAGTTGGGGGCTAATTATTTTACAATATTGTAGTGGTTTCTGCCATACATTGACATGAATCAGCCATGGGTTTACATGTGTTCCCCCTCCTGGACCCCCCTCCCACCTCCCTCCCCATCCCATCCCTCTGGGCCATCCCATTGCCCCAGCCCTGAGCATTTGTCTCATGCATCGAACCTGGAATGGTGTTCTGTTTCACATATGATAATATACATGTTTCAATGCTATTCTCCCAGGTGTCTTGTTTACCATGTCATTTTGACAGCAAACAGATGACCAGCAGGGTCGCTCTTGAGAGCCGGCATCGGCATCAGGCTTTCCCACCTCCTCGTGTCTCCCTCCCCAAAGACAGCACTTCATAAATGCTTATTAACGCTGCCACCCAGAGCTCTGTCACTAGGTCCGTGTGTCCAAAGGGTGTCAGCCTGAAAACAGATCATTTGCTTTGTTTAATTTTAAGTTTTTCATTCATCATTTCGGTCATGCTCACTGTGTGTTATTAAAAAAAAAGTCGTTTAGCATCTCGAAAACACTGAGGGAAAAAAGCCTCAGTTGGAAGTGAAAGTACGTTTGATCTTGCTATTTATTTACATATATGCATTCTGCTTGTTTCTGAAAAAAAATGGAGCTCTGTAGTTAACCGTGGGGCTGCTATGGAGTCTGCTGGAGGTCAGAACGGGACATTTCTCCCTAGTCTACTTCCCTCTTCGCTGCTTGGGCACCCTGTCTCGTCCACTTCGCTTTTCATACTCTGGTTGCAGGGGCCTAAAAGGAGCTAAATGTGTTCTGTTTCCTTTCACCCAAAGGCCTTTGTCCACACTGCTTCCTCAGACTGGAACTCTGTTCTGCAGTACCCTCTCCCTCCACCCCACTCCCTCCCGCTCATCCTTCACAGGTGGTTTAGATGCTACTTCCTCCAGGAAGCCCATCAGGTCAGGGGTATTCCTGCCACACCATGGGCCACAGTTCATCTTACCACACCATGCTTACGTGCTCTGTCTCTAAGTGACTGCCTGGGACAGCAGGGCAGCCCTTATGTCTGCTCACTTACCACTGTATTGGCCTGGCACAAGGTGGGTTTCAATATCATTTGTTGGATGAATGAATAAATATATGAGGGTACCCTAAAGACTGCAACCAGAGAGGGGTCATACTTCTGAGGTATGAATTAGAATTTTGTTTTCTCAGAAAGTATGAACTCAAAGAATAGAATTTAATTCAGGATTCATGAGCTAAAATGTGAAGAAGACTGTAAAGCAATCCTCCTCCAATTAAAGATAAATTAAAAAAAACACAAATAAGAACTCAAAAAAAAAAAAAAAAGGGAAGCAGGCAGCTGGCTCTGAGGAAACTAAACTCCTCCCCTCCGCCCCCAACACACACACAGTGACTCCTACTCTTGCAGGGGATTCAGAAATGCCTTTTGCTAACTCTTTCCCAGAGAGATAAATGGAGACTCTGTTTAAAACAGAATCCCGCTGGGACAAAACACTAACGGTGGCTCCAAGTTAAGATTCATGTTATGAACTCCAAGCGAACAGCAACCTCCACCCTTTATATTCATTCCAAAGAGGGCAGCAAGCCACAAACCCATAATGTTACTTCTTACTTGCAAAACCATATATATAAATTCCCCAAACATTATAAAGTCAGTTGCATGGGGCGGAAAGGCTCTGCAGGTGTGAGAAGGCATGAATCTGGCACGCAAATGGCATGGCTGGCATCTGGCCATCTGATATGGGTGCTAACCAGGGTCACGTGCTGGGCTGGCCCGGGGATTGTTAGTAAAGAGAACTAAACTGGTTCCTATCTTCATGGAGAGGCTAGTCTAATCAAGTATACACTTGCATACAGACTCTCTTTAAAAAAAAAAAAATTCTTTCCTGAAATTCTAAGTACACCATGTTCAGCTATTAAATTAAATCCAGCATACATGGGATTGTGGAGGAAGGCATTGCTTCAGCTACTTCTGCATGGCAAAGAATTAAAAAAAAAAAACAACCCATATTTTCCAAAATCAACAGATAGATGACACTAGAGAGGGGGTAATGTTTCGACATTTAAACAATGACGAAGCGTTCTTGGTTTATTTCATCCTTACACAGCTAGTAACCACCCTTCATAACAAAACTAAATAAATACAATTTCACATGAAAATTCTTCTGCCTTTCAGAATAATTTTACATTTATTACCTGGCACACAGAAGTGTGTGCTCAGTAAATGTATGTTGAATGAATAACCACAGGAGGGTTGTAACTATGAAAATGCCTTTGTCAATCTTGGGTATGCTGTTTAACTCCCCTTTATTCTCTTCTTAAAGAAAAAATGATGCATATTTTCTAGGATTCTGATTTTTCATTTCCCTGTCATTTCATTGATCATGTACTAGTTACTTAGGTATCACTTCCCTCCTCTGTAAAATTAAGTCTGTGTCTTGGTTACTGTGAGGCTTAAAGGAGGTAGTAAATATAGAGTGACTGGCTTACACCCTGCAGATAATGTTGGGGCTTTTGTTTCCTTTTTCCTTTTTAACCTCTCCATTCCATCCTCTTCCAAGCTCCAAATAAAATGTCAAAGACAAACCAAATTGCCAGCCTGATTAAAAAGCCAGGAAATTTCAAATGTAACCTGGGCTCGCCAACATCTAGCTATCAACTGTTGAAAAGTTTTATTTACTATTTTGGGGCCTTGGTTTTCTCTTTAACTAACTCATCTTTAAGGAACTTTTCAGGTCTGAATTTCCATGAGCTCAGAAACCTGTCTTATTGAGGAGCTGGCTACTGAGAACACATTAATGTCATCTATGATCAGAAAGAAAATGGTCTCTGAGTCCCTTCATAAAGAGGGATTCCAAATGACAAACCAAAGTAAAATTCTCCTTTTAAAAGGATTTTTGTCAATCTAGTACCTGGGTCAACGTTTGGTGACCCTATTCTTAAGCAACAGAAGGTTCCTCTTTTCCCTCCCCCCATATACCCCCCCATCTCCCCATCCGACCTCTCCCTCCATCTAACCTCCTGCACACCAGAAAGGTTTCCCATCCACTGCCCTGCAATGATGTAGTTAGAAATCTAGGGATTTTAAGCAATATCACAATTACAAATAGATCATTTGAAATGAGTAAGACAATTGACACAATATTATGTCAAATCTAACATTTGCTAGATTTTTGTTGTCTTTCATACCCTGAAATATACCCAAGTCCATCAAACAAAGACTTACCAAGATGATACACAACAAAAACCTCTCTGTATTTTCATAAATATTCAGTGTATGACTGCCACCTAGTGGTGCAACATATCCTTGCATGACCAATCTCCAAACAGCTAAATGGACTTGGGACACTAAAAACCAACCAAACATTGTCCCTCTGCCGCTCACCAGTCATTTTAGGGAAATTTAAGAACATAGCCACCTCCTCAGCTATCTATTTTGCTCATACAAATATGTGAACGGTCTACTGCAGATGGAGTCAATGCCACGTTATTTAATCCTACAAGTCAACCCAACTGCTTCCAAACCTTCTCACCAAACAAAGGAACATTATTATTCTATTAATTTTAATATTCATTAGCAATTAAAAAAATTTCCCCAGTAGTCTTTTCTCACCTTCCAGTTTCATTTGATCTAATCTTGATTTTTAGTTATGCATGAAAAAGCATTCAGAAGTGACAGCCTTACAAAAAAGTGCACATTATATGAAAATCTGACTTCAATTAAAATCAGTTACCAAATCCCAGCAATTTCCAGCTGTCTCTTCTATCTTATCCTTAGAGAATTATATATCACATTAATTGGTATTCTGTCACATACAGAGACACCAGCGATGATTAATTGCCTCCTTGGTGTTTTGAGTTACGTCTTCTTCACTAGGGGGATTCAAATCACTCATGTCTCATTACCTTCCAGCAGGTACCTCTTTCGGGAACCCCCATGAAATCTCCTACCTTCCTGAACTTCTCCATTTGCTTGCAGAGGTCTGGATCAAGCTCCTGGGACACGTCCTTCATCCACAGTAACGCCCCTCTGTATTCAGTCCGGCACTGCTCCATGCGGTTCACCGTCAGCCAAGTGTCGGAGATGGCCCTATGCCGGAAAGTCTCCACTTCTTGGTGAAAGCGGCACAGAGGGTTTCTCAAAGCCAACCTAGACCAGAGGGTAAGGCCACAGTCTTGAAACCGAGAGGGCCAGCAATCTGAATCCTCGACAACTTACCAATCTTAAATTCATGAGTTAGAACAGTGTGTGAAACATACTCCAGGCTGCAGAAGTATCTGCAGACGTATAAACTGAAATGTATATAACATCTAAGTCAACCAGGAGACAGGTACCCAAGCTAATTACTGTTACTTAACTGTATCATTGGGAAATCTCTCCATCTGTATTATTGGGGTTGCTCTCATGCCTGGACAGAGTACTTGTTTAAAGCTGGAACCCATCTTTTGTTCACAGAGAACAGCGAGGAATGACCATTTCCCATTTCTGCCCTTGGCCACTCCCTGCCTTCTGCCTCCCTGAAGCCTGGTCCTTTGAGAAGGGATGGACATGTGCACGGTGAGGTCATTCTGGATCACTCTGTGAAGGCCAGGTCGTCTGCTCTTTGCCTCAGCAGTCACAGAGAATGAAGGACAAACAGAAGCATCATTAAATGGTCTCGGAAGGGGACAAGTACATTTACGGAGGGTCTACTCTGTTGGGCGCTTTCAGATACGCTATGTGATTTGATTCTCATTTTAAAAAACTTAAGGATACTGCACCGGAAATGAATGTATATGATACAACAAAGTGAGTATAAAATAATATAATATTGTTCATAACATACCATCATTTAGTCAGGTAAAAAATGTTTGTGTGTTTAGTTAAGTCACTTCAGTCATGTCCGACTCTTTGTGATGCTATGGACTGTAGCCTATAAGGCTGCTCTGTCCATGGGATTCTCCAGGCAAGAATACTGAAGTGGGTTGCCATCCCCTCCTCCAGGGGATCTTCCCCACCTAGGATGCATATCAAAATTTGGATAAAATATTTATTTGGGGGGGGAGGATGATACTGCTTCTTCCATCTTCCTCCTCAAAATGAGTAATGTCAGACGAGTTATACACTTAAAATACAGTTGTCTCCATGAAGTTGCAGGGCATAGGTTCAAAAAAATAAAAGATTAGTATTTACATCTCAATTTAAGGGCAAACTTTTTAAGCTGAAGCAGACGATGATGTCAGTGAGCTGAAGACAGCTCTTGGCAGTTTCATCAACATCACAGTGCCTGACATGTATACAGTACTGTAAGATTACAGATGGGACAACAAACTATTCAAGAGAAAAAAAATTCCCTTTACTATTTTCTCCAGTTTTCCTTGTCTGTAAAGCATCGTTATTAAATATTCAGCACTTCTCTAAAAACAGCTTGCTCACATCATCCTACCTAGATGTTGTGGGCTGTTTTCAAAGACATATTGTTGTGCCATAAAGTAAGCTTATGTTTTATCACCACTGGATTAAATTTAATACTTACTTTTCATCAAATAGAATGGGCTGTTGTAGCAATGACTACCAAATAAAGGGAGTAAAACTAATGCTGGTGTGAAGGTTTATAAAATTGGAGACTTCTATTTAAAGAAAGAGCCCTCAGCTGTCCCCCTAAGGATCCTATCCATTTCTGGTCTCCTTTGTCTCTGCTTTTAGAGTTTGCCAGTTTTACAAAACTGGCTGATACAGAGTCTTGTGAATAAAATAATCTCCATTTCTTGGACTATTGTAAAGTTAGAAACCTTTGAGGATGTAATGACATGATGATAGATGTTAGTATCTTGAAGAAAAGAAAAAGGTGTGTAAAGTCACATCATTTTTTTCTTTAACTTGTTTCATATAAAATTAGAAAGGTGAAAACCCATTCACCTGTGGCACAAGGGACTGAATCTAGACCGAGAAAAAATTTAATAACTGGAAATGTCAAGCTTCAGTGAAAGACCAGCCCATGTTTCCATTCATTAAAATCGACCCAATGAGAATAATCAATATAATACCTAAAAGTCTAGTCCAAAGATGTTTATTCTTTAGCAGGGAAAGATAGAAATGACACAAATAGTGGACAGAGGGCCTGGGATAAATGCATCATGACATGCCCAGATGATGAAATACTATGCTATGGATGTTTTATAAAATGTATATATGGACATAAAAAACAGGATTATTTGGTCAAAAACCAATTTGCTAAAAAATCAGCATGCAGTACTATACAAAATTATGTGGTGTAATGCTATTTACATTAAAAATATATTCTGGCAAATCCCAAGTTATGTCCATTTGAGGTTTGAGAATTCCACTTTATGAGAGTTTACCTCATCCTCCTTTCCTCATGTGCAGAGCACTCGTTTCGATTTCATGTGCCTGGTGAACACTTGAGTATCATGGAACCAGAGCCATCTTGTAGGAGGCCATCTTCCAAATTGCAACACTGGGCAAGCCGCATTAATTTATGGATACAGGGCAGTTTGCCGTATTGCTGTACAGGTTTATTGTAATGATACTTTCCTGTATAATTTGCATTGCTTTAATGTTTTTGTCTGTATCCAAAGGTTAGAATATATGAACCTAAGGTGCCATATGATTTGTGAGATAGCTTGCTACATGAGTATGAAAGTACATAATTGGATAGCAATGTTATAAAATTATATGATCATTAATGGTAACTCTTGGAGTGATTATGTTCAAGGATTTGGTTTCTTTCCCATAAATAGATGTTAATCTTAGCATGAAGGTATGTATAAGAATTTTTCCCACTGAAATTAGTGATAACCATATACATAATACATGAGAATTTATGAAAGGTTTTTCAAGAATCAATGATCCTTATAAGACTGTAGAAAGCATATAAGCACTGAAAGTATTTATCAAGGGGTTAAAAGTGAGTCAATCTCTATTTGCAAAATTTGAGTTGTTTTTTCCTCCTTCTGTTTTTTCCTGTTTTAAAACTTTTCTAGAATGAGTATGTATTATTTTTACAAGGAATACAGTTATAAATAAGATTAAAGGGTACAATTCAAGATTATAAACAAACACTTTTCTTGAAAAGCTGGGGTAGAAAACTCTTGGAAGTTTTTCCTTTCAACCGTGAAAGTTGGGGTCCAAATTTCATTAGAAAGAACCAAAATGCCCACAAGGGGGGACCACTGAAAAATGGATACAGTTGGTCTTTTTTTTCTACCCCAACTTTCTTGGGTCTTCCTAGGAACAGGTTATGGTCTGCTCCTGGTCCACTGTGAGAGAAAAGCAGTAAGGAGAAATTAACAAGAGATAGTTAATTTGTTGCACAGTCCGGGTGAATGAAATTTTTGTAGCCTGAATATTTTTGGGGACTGCCCACAAGCCTTATTTAGGTATAGTATTTCGGTATAAAGTTTGCCTAATATTAGTGAGTGACACGGGGGAAAGGGGGCTTCTTAGTTACTGGGGAAGGAGGAGGAGAGAAGGAATGTCACCACCTCAGATACCAAGTGTGTCTCTGCAGTGGCTCCTGTTTATTCTACATGGACCATGAACATGAGTCATAGTAGTGTTAAAAAAGAAAGTCACTGATTTACTACAATTTTCTCTGGCCCAGAGCTTCTCAAACTTGAATGTTTATGGAAAACAACTGGGGACCCATTAAAATGTAGATATGGATTCAGCAGCTCCAGGGTGGGGGTGGATCTTGCATTTCTAATAAGCTCTCCTCCAATGAGGCTGCTGATGCTGCTGCCCCAGCGTCTGAGCAAAACTATAGCGAGCATCTTGAACAGCACCCCTCTCAAGTCGACTGCCCCCAGAGAGCAGTGAGAGAATCCTCAGGCTCCTGCTATAGTCGGCTGCTGGAAGGGGACCAGACAGATTGCTACAAACAATGCAGGAGGTCAAACTATAAGTCTAGGACAGCGCTCACAGGATTGGTGTATGACTATAGACCAGAAGAGGTATGAAAACATTTTGAAAAATTAATAGGGAAGGAAAAAGATTATACATGTTATCTTAGAGTATACATGTTTTGTATACTCTGTTTTGTATAAACAAACAGACTAACAACTGTGAACAGAGGAGGCCCTCAATTTCAGACAAGAGCCTTCTAAAGACCAGGGGCAGGTTCCCTTCAGGAGTGAGTGGGTCCCAGATTCTCAGGAGACTCCCCTTCCCTCGATTGCCATCAGCAGAGCCCCAGAGAAGGCCACACACCTTTGCTGGGAAGAAAAGCAGAGGGCCTTTCCTGTCGCTTGCATCATTTTTCCCGCTCTGGTTTTATCTTGGAAGCCTTGGGACCGGAGAAATTTTCCCAGTTCGTTTTCTTCTTGAGACAAGACTGATGGAGAAAAGACCAAAAGGAGCCATAAACAATGAACATTTTTATTACAGAGAAAAGGAAAGAGGCAAATCACAAGGTCCTCTCTCTTCTAGAGACAAAGACAAGACGAAATCAAATCCAAGTGGCAGGCTATGAGGTCGGCCTCCACACTCCCCTCCCTCGCCCACCCCCCCAACTGCATTTAACTTTCACGCTGTTCTTCCGTTGACAAAATGAGAGATCAAATTCACTTCAGCACATCTGTCAGTACGCTTGCTGCCCTGTAACCAGAACCAGAAAATGACCTCTGTACTGAAAAGCGAGCCGATAATGCACTGCTCTGGGCTGAAATTAAAAAGTTGGGTTGTGGAGTATGACTGTGGGAATCTTCTGTGGCTGCCTATAGGGCCAGTTTTCTCCTTTTATTCCCTCTTGCTGACTTTTTGATCTCTGCCTTCTGAGTAACATTCCACTTGATTGTAAAACAATTCAAAGATCTTATCCGTGGCACAAGTATTTGATGGGAGGAGGGGGGTGGAGATAGAGGGTATGTAGATAATCAGGCTGATGACTTGGAGGAATTTTAAAATGCAGAGCTGGAATCAAATCTGAATTGGTTATGCCTAACTTTGACCTTACATTTTTAAAAAATAAAACTGAGGTATTATTGACATACAACATTGTATTAGTTTCAGGTGTATAATAAAAATGATTCAATACTCGTGGGTATTTGGCCTTATTTTTAAAGACAACCTCAGAGGGCACTACTGGTAAGAAAGGGACTGCTACAAGCTCTCTACTGACTGATTTGGCAGTAAATATTTAAAAGTCAGAATTGTGGGTCTTCCATGGCAGTCCAGTGGTTAAGACTCTGTGCTGCCAATGCAGGGGGCGTGGGGTCGATCCCTGGTCAGGGAACTGAGATCCCACATGCCACTAGGTATGGCCAAAAAACTGAAAAACAAAATAAAGTACAGATTTTTTTTTTTTAAGTCAAAGTTGTATGTATCTTTTGACATTGTACTTCTGAAAAGAGTACATCCTGAGGAAGTAGTAAAATGGGCACAAAGATATACACAGAGAGATATAATCACAGCACAGTTATTTATAATAGCAAAACACTCTCTCTCTACCATGGGGACTGACTTAGTCAATGTGCTGCACCGACACCATGGATGTGTGGGCTGTTTTGCAGCCACTGGTCCGAATACACTTTCACCGACAGCTGAGCCACAGGCAAGCAGTGACATTGAGCTTCCTTGAATGCTTTTTTCTCTAAGCACAGCTTTTGATACGGAGGTACTCTGAACATTACTCTCATTTCACGTCTCTGTACTGATGCATTTACCAATCACTTGTCTCTAAAAATGTTTTCTAAATGCTACCAGGATTCTTGTCCGTTTTCATGAACAATCTAGACTTCTTTCAGGATGCACCCCATCCCTGACACAACGTCCCCAGCAATAACTAGAAAACATTAGCCAGAAACCAGTAACCCAAAGGGAAATGTTAAAGCTGCTGCTGCTGCTAAGTCGTGTGAGTCGTGTCTGACTCTGTGCGATCCCACAGACGGCAGCCCACCAGGCTCCTCTGTCCCTGGGATTCTCCAGGCAAGAACACCGGAGTGGGTTGCAATTTCCTTCTCCAATGCACGCATGCATGCATGCTAAGTCGTTTCAGTTGTGTCCGACTGTGCAACCCCATAGGCGGCAGCCCACCAGGTTCCTCTGTCCCCGGGATTCTCCAGGCAAAAACACTGGAGTGGGTTGCCATTTCCTTCTCCAGTTAAAGCTGCTACTGCTTCCTTATTAATCTGTGACTGCAGTTTACGTTCAACATTCTATGGAGGTTTTTCGAATCCATTTTTCCTGACGGTGAACGACTACCCTCCTTCCTCTTCTGTTTTCTCAAAATCAAGTGCATTGGTCAAAGCTTTGCTCAAAAGCTACTTCCTCTGTGAAGTGGGTGAGCCCTCCTTCTCTGTGACAGCAGCGCCCTCTGGGCACCTGGTACTGGAGTGTCTGTGGGTGGGCACATGTCTATTTTTCCCATGAGAATCCCAGCTTTCTCGACAGAGACCTCATCCAAACTATGGATTCCCAAGGCTGAGCAGAAAAGTCTTATTAAGGGCATTAAATAAATGGTTGTGAAACTGAACTAACTATAATTTTTGCCTTGTTATCCCTGTATACTTTACTTCACTTTAAATGCTATCTGATACTTAGATGTCATGGTTCTAGGTGGTTTTTAAAAAATTCCTATAAGAGATGTTGTTGTTTCTTACTACCTTCCATTCTTCTTCCTTTCCACTTACTAACATGGGACTCACTCAACTGCACAATTAGGAACAATTTCATATTTTTGCTTACAACAGTGTGAGGCTATTGTCACCTTCTTTACCTTGAAGCCTCAAGTCACATACAAATGAACACATGAGCTTAAGGCCAGGAAGAAAACCAATTCATGGCCCTAAATGGCTATGTGTGTTAGTAGTGTTAGTCGCTTGGTAGTGTTTGGTTCTCTGAGACCCCATGGTCTGTAGCCTGCCAGGCTCCTCTGCCCATGTGATTCTCCAGGCAAGAATACTGGAGTGGGGTGCCATTCCCTTCTCCAGGGGATCTTCCCAACCCAAGAACTATAAGGCTGGTGAAATGTACTCTTTGCTATGCAAACCTAAGTAGGTGTGAGCATTTGAGAATTCAGTTTTAGCAATTTTACACACTTGAGGATTAAACTTGGGGTGCTAGACAGGCTTCATTTTAAGAGCTGAACTCTGATCAACGGGACAGGGATGCTCAGAGGGTGGTGGGAAGTTTGAGGGGCCTCAGGCTCCAGGCTGGATGACTTAGTGATGACTGTGTCATTTTCTAAGAAGGGATGTTCATTCTTTAATTTCAATTTTAGAATCCAAACACTGAAATAAATTTATAAAGTTTAAAATTCAGCTGCAACACAGGTATCAGATCACTCTTAATGTTCCTACTTATAAGGTTTCACTTAACAAGGACTTAATTCAGAGATAAATAAAAACCTATTCATATTTAATTGCTGATTAGATTTTCAGATGTGCCCTGAAAAGGGAACCAAAGAACTATAAAACCAATTAGCTTGGCAGCATTAATTCACTTAGCACAAATTTATAGATGATCACATTGTACTAGGCACTGTTCTTGCCACTGGAAATAAAGAGATGGACCAGACACACGAGGACCGTGCTGATGCAGCTTGGAAAACTACAGGCCAATATCATTGATGAACGTAGATGCAAAAATCTTTAACAAAATCCTAGCAAACAGAATCCAACAACATATTAAAAAGATCATACATCGTGACCAAGTGGGCTTTATCCCAGGGATGCAAGGATTCTTCAATATCCGCAAATCCATCAATGTAATACACCACATTAACAAATTGAAAAATAAAAACCATATGATCATCTCAATAGATGCAGAGAAAGCCTCTGACAAAATTCAACATCCATTTATGATAAAAACCCTCCAAAAAGCAGGAATAGAAAGAACATACCTCAACATAACAAAAGCTATATATGACAAACCCACATCAAACATTATCCTAAATGGTGAAAAACTGAAAGCATTTCCCCTAAAGACAGGAACAAGACAAGGGTGCCCACTCTCACCACTACTACTAAACATAGTTTTTGAAGTTTTGGCCACAGCAATCAGAGCTGAAAAAGAAATAAAAGGAATACAGATTGGAATCCTGTTTGCAGATGACATGATCCTCTACATAGAAAACCCTAAAGACTTCACCAGAAAATTACTAGAGCTAATCAACGAATATAGTAAAGTTGCAGGATATAAAATCAACACACAGAAATCCCTTGCATTCCTATACACTAACAATAAGAAAACAGAAAGAGAAATTAAGGAAACAATTCCACTTACCATCGCAATGAAAAGAATAAAATACTTAGGAATATATCTACCTAAAGAAACAAGAGACCTATATATAGAAAACTATAAAACACTGATGAAAGAAATCAAAGAGGACACAAATAGATGGAGAAATATACCGTGTTCATGGATCAGAAGAATCAATATAGTGAAAATGAGTATACTACCCAAAGCAATCTATAGATTCAGTGCAATCCCTATCAAGCTACCAATGGTATTCTTCAGAGAACTAGAACAAATAATTTCACAATTTGTATGGAAATACAAAAAACCTTGAATAGCCAAAGCAATCCTGAGAAAGGAGAATGGAACTGGAGGAATCAACCTGCCTGACTTCAGGCTCTACTACAAAGCCACAGTCATCAAGACAGTATGGTACTGGCACAAAGACAGAAATATAGATCAATGAACAAAATAGAAAGCCCAGAGACAAATCCACGCACCCACGGACACCTTATCTTCGACAAAGGAGGCAAGAATATACAATGGAGGAAAGACAATCTCTTTAACAAGTGGTGCTGGGAAAACTGGTCAACCACTTGTAAAAGAATGAAACTAGAACACTTTCTAACACCATACACAAAAGTAAACTCAAAATGGATTAAAGATCTAAACGTAAGACCAGAAACTGTAAAACTCCTAGAGGAAAACATAGGCAAAACACTCTCCAACATAAACCACAGCAGGATATTCTATGACCCACCTCCCAGAATATTGGAAATAAAAGCAAAAATAAACAAATGGGACCTAATTAAAATTAAAAGCTTTTGCACAACAAAGGAAACTATAAGCAAGGTGAAAAGACAGCCTTCAGAATGGGAGAAAATAATAGCAAACGAAGCAACGGGCAAAGAATTAATCTCAAAAATATACAAGCAGCTCAATTCCAGAAAAATAAATGACCCAATCAAAAAGTGGGCCAAAGAACTAAACAGACATTTCTCCAAATAAAACATACAGATGGCTAACAAACACATGAAAAGATGCTCAACATCACTCATTGTCAGAGAAACGCAAATCAAAACCACAATGAGGTACCATTTCATGCCAGTCAGAATGGCTGCTATCCAAAAGTCTACAAGCAATAAATGCTGGAGAGGGTGTGGAGAAAAGGGAACCCTCTTACACTGTTGGTGGGAATGCAAACTAGTACAGCCATTATGGAGAACAGTGTGGAGATTCCTCAAAAAACTGGAAATAGAACTGCCATATGACCCAGCAATCCCACTGCTGGGCATACACACTGAGGAAACCAGAACTGAAAGAGACGCGTGTACCCCAATGTTCATCGCAGCACTGTTTACAATAGCCAGGACATGGAAGCAACCTAGATGTCCAACAGCAGACGAATGTAAGGAAGCTGTGGTACATATACACAATGGGATATTACTCAGCCATTAAAAAGAATACATTCGAATCAGTTCTATTGAGGTGGATGAAACTGGAGCCTATTATACAGAGTGAAGTAAGCCAGAAAGAAAAACACCAATACAGTATACTAATGCATATATATGGAATTTAGTAAATCGGTAAAGATAATCCTGTATGCGAGACAGCAAAAGAGACACAGATGTATACAACAGTCTTTTGGACTCTATGGGAGAGGGCGAGGGCAGGATGATATGGGGGAATGGCACTGAAGCATGTAAATTATCATATGTGAAACGAATCGCCAGTCCAGGTTCTATGCATGATACAGGGTGCTCGGGACTGGTGCAATGGGATGACCCAGAGGGATGGGATGGGGAAAGAGGTGGGAGGGGGGTTCTGGAAGGGGAACACATGTACACCCATGGCAGATTCATGTCAATGTATGGCAAAACCAATACAATATTGCAAGGTAAAAAAATAGATTAAAAAAAAAGGAACAGGAGATAGAATATAAAAAATACAAAACTCAAACTCAACACACAAAAAGTAAAATGCCAGGTAAGATGGGGGTTGGGGGGGCATAAGAGAGAGTGACAGGTAACTGTTTTGGGCTGGGTGGTCATGCTAGGTGTCTCTGAGCAGGAGAATAATAAGCTGAGCTCTGAGATAAGGGGCCACTTGAGACAATGAGGGCAGAGACATCTCAGATGGAGGAAGTGGTGAGTGCAAAAGTCCTTAGGTCGTGTGGTGTGTAAGGGTGAAAGTGGCTGGAGAGGTGAGCTGGGTCAGATCCAGTAGGAATTTGTAACCCATGGTATGGAAGTGTACATCTTACATTAAGTGATACTGGAGGCTTCTCAGCAGAGGAACAATATGATCCAATGTACTTTTAAAAAAAAAGCAACCTTATTTTGAAATAATTTTAGGCTGATAGGAAAACTATAAATAGCATACAGAGTTCCTGTGTACCCTTCTTCCCCTAACGGTAGCATCGTACATAAGCATGGTTGTTGTTGTGGTTGTTTAGTCACTAAGTCATGTTCGACTCTTTGTGACCCCACAGACTGTAGCATGCCAGGCTCCTCTGTTCATGGGATTTCCCCAGCAAGAATACTAGAGTAGGTTGCCATTTCTTTCTCCAGATCTTCCCGACCCAGGATCGAAACCGTAACTCCTGGATTGGTAGGTGGATTCTTTACCACTGAGGCACCAGGGAAATCCATATAACTGCTGTACACTGATCAAAACTAGGAAAATATCAGTGATACAGTATTACTATTTAAACTACAATCTTAGTGAATTTTCCTAGTTTTCCCATTAATGTCCTTTTTCTGTTCCAGGATCCCACACTGCATTGAGTTGTCAAGTCTGTTTGATCTCCTTCATCCTGTGACAGTTTCTCTGTCTTTCTGGACTTTTAAGACCTTGGTGCTCTTTAAGAGTACTGGTCAGGTGTTTTGTGGTCTGTCCTCTATGTGGGTTTGTTTGCTTTCTCAGGATTAGACTGGGGTTATAGATTTGGGGGAAGGAAACAGCAGAAGTGGAGTCTCCTTCTTAGTGTAAGATATCAGGGCCACAGGAGATCAACACACATCATTACTGGTGATGTTAACTAACCCCTATCATTTGGTTCATGTCATGTCTATTGGATTTCCCCACTGTAAAATTAACATTCTTTTTCCTTTTGTAATTGTTAAAAATCTTGGGGGTAAATTCAGAAGACTGTACGAAGATGCAGTCTCTTCTCAAACTTTCACTCACTAATTGTAACATCTTTCTGGGAATCTTGCATGTCACAATTCTTTCTGTGGGTGTGACAGAATCACCATTAGGTGATTTTGTGGTTCCCTCATTCTTTCTAGATTAATCACAATTATTTTATAAGGAAGAACTATTTCTTCTCCCCCATTTCTTTGCTTATTTCTATACACACACTTGATGGACATTATCTCACTTCATGGGTTATAACCTAATGCCAGCCATCATTTATGCTGTTGCTCAGATTACCCCAGCTTTGACCCCTAGGTGCTCTGGGAGACGGCTGAGTGCTCTCTGACTGCAGTGTGGATGATGAGCTGGAGGAGGCAAAAGTAGGGGCAGGGAGACCAGCTAGGAAGCTGGTGCAGCCAATCAAGGAAGAGAGTGATGACGGTGGCCTCAATGAAGGCAGTGGCCGTGAAGAGGTAGAGGAAGGAGAACCTGAAAGCAAACTAGCTGACAAAATTGACCAGCACCTGTGACTGACTGGACGTGGGACAGAGAACTGTCGGAGGCAGTGTGCCATGTGTCTGGACTGTCTCATACCTGAAGACTATTTACCAAATTTTGCCTCTAAATCCTAGCATTTTGTACTTCCACAAAATAGTCTTCATAAAAGATTACTAATAAAGGAAAACGGCCAACTGTTAATTTGTGATTACTGGAAAGGGGTTTGAGGAGTCAGAAACAAACTTCTCATAGTTTAGTCTCAGAAATACAGAAGTTGTACATGTAAACGATCTCCATATGGAAATTTAAAAACAAAGTTACTTACAACTTGATATTTAGCATTTCAGAGACAACTCTGTTGGTAATGATTTTAAGATGGGATGACCGTAGGAAAATCTTATTCCCTAAAAAAACCAGTATCTGACATAAAAAATGTTCAGGAAGAAGTGCTGTCAACAAAATATTCAATGAATTAACTGTATGTGCCTTCTCTCTTCATTTGGTCATTTTAAAAGGAACAAAACTGGACATAAGAGAGCCTAGGCAATCAAACAGTAACAGCTCCAAAATTTTAAATCCAATGATATAAAACTGAGAAAACTTTTTTATAACTAGGAAAAGAAATGGCACGTACTTATCCATGGTAGACTCAATGCAAAACTCTTCTGTTATTGTACTTGCACTGAGAGATAAACAACCTATGTAAAGAATTTCTGATAAAATTTTTAAAGATCTCAACCTACCAATTAAAGAGCAAGGACAGACACCCCAAAACATTGGTTTTCTTGTCTTGCCTCCTAAACATATAAAATTATACATTAAGGCAAAATATTCAATATCTTACTGTCTATTTGGTCAATATTCATACTTAAGGCATACTTACAACATATTCTCTTTTGATAGAGTACAATTGCTTTAGACAAGTCCAGACAGGTTCTCTGAATTGAGTGAAACAGCTATAATAAAAATACAAACAAAATGCTAAATAAAACAGGCAGCAGTGAAATAAAAAACAATTATACTGAATATAACCATAATGTCTGATTTGCCCACTAAAAACAAGATCATATGCCTAAGTATGCTTGGTGTTATGTGATGTACTAAACAGAAAATGTGACCAAAGCTTTTAAATATGCTTCTGTTTTTCTATATTTATTAGAATTCATCATCTCTGCAATCTAAAATGAGATCTGCAGAAAGATGATTTCCTCCAGACTACTCAAATAATAGCTGAAAAACAGAAATCCTAAGTGCAGGGCCCATTAGAGGACTTGGTAAACCAGAGACCCAATATTCATTCATAATCTAATTTATTTCTTTTACCACTTGCTGTCTTTTTTTCCAAATGGAGGATCTGTCAATTAAGCATCATATTTAAAACACGATACTAGCTTATTCTATGATCCTAATGCATACTTAAACAACTCTATAAAAACAAACACAAATCAATCAGCTGAATGATCTGTCTGCTTTGAAGACATCTGGTAAAATGGAGTTTAGCTTGCAGCCCCTATCACTCTTCTTTTCCCAATTATTTCATAATATACATGTAGAAGAAACCTAATATGTCATGCTATGGCAATAACAGAGAAAATTAAGGGGAAAGCAGGTGGGCTGTAGGGGGAAGAATTTAACTAGATTTTAACTTCTGGTGGTTCTGGTCTTTGCTTCAGAAATGGAGACAGTTCAAGAGAAGATAAAACAGTTGTAAATCAACTATACTCCAGTATTTTTTTTTAAAGGAGGGCAGATAGTTCAGAAACATCACACTTTCTCCACCCTCTGTCCACTGACTCAGAGACCAGTGCCGGTATCAATTAAAAAACCTGGCAGACAAACCTTGTGCCTCTGAAGAGCCACCAGGGAAGGAGGGCAAGGCTCCTCCCCGCTCTCCTCTGGCTTCCTGGCCATGGTGATATAGCCATTACAACTGGTGTTACAAAGCACTTCATCGTTTGAGTCAAAACAGAAGACTGGCTTCATGATAAATATGACCAAATGTTCTAATAAAAATGGACATATGCATATATACTGAAAAGATTAAAAACTACTCTTATAAATGCTTAATATGATAAATCTTGGTCACGTAGAGTATGCATGCGTGCATGCTAAGTTGCTTCAGTCTCGGCTCTGCGTCCTCATGGACTGCAGCCCGCCAGGCTCGTCAGTCCATGGGATTTCCCAGGGAAGAGTACTAGAGTGGGTTGCCATGCCCTCCTCCAGGGGACCTTCCTGACCCAGGGATGGAATCTGTGCCTCTTACGTCAACCTGCATGGGCAGGTGTGTTCTTTACCACTAGTGCCACCTGGGAAGCCTGAAAATGCTGCGGCAGAGCCTAAATATAAACATAAAATTACTGTATTTTGCTTCACATGCTAGAAATTAACATATTAAATTTGAATAATGCTTGTATTTACTAGGTTGTTAAGAGGAAAAAATAAATCTATAAGATGTGAGAAGCATATACAACTTATAATCATTTCAATTCTCAGGTACTGGAACGTACCTGAGGTACATAGGATGAACCTTGTCCTCTTCCATGTGACAGCCCAGCCCAGAGAGTCGGTGACTAACATCTCCCCTTCAGCCTCTCTTTTCCAGAATAAGCATGGTCTGCCCCATCCTGGCCACACCCTTCTCAGAACGCTTTTTGAAATCTTGAACTTTTGATCTTCCTCCCATTAAGTGTTCAGCTCATGAATTGTAGCTTATATTTTGATATCATTCTGAATTCTTATCAGACCACATAACACATTTCTCTCTGTGCCCTCTCATTCACAGAAGTGATAAGTATGCTTTTAATTTTTTTTTAATTAATTTTTTTGGGAGTATAGTTGATTTACAATGTTGTGTTAGCTTCTGATGTACAGCAAATGCTTTTTAAATTTTGATCTAAAGTATCAGCAGAATGTCCAGCAATGTAGGGAATTAGTGGCCCTTTCACCAGTTATTTGAGAGTCAATCAGCTACTAATTCAGCTTACTGTGTTATTAACTAGTCTAACTAAATATTAGTTAATTCATTTTTGAATTTTCCAGGATTCAACACAACCTTATTAGACTCAACGTTCCAGGACTTTTTGCTGTCATCGTTTTTTTTCTTTAAATGTAAACATTTGTCTGACCCTAGCATTGCTATCTATAATAGCACTGGCTCTTTGAGCTGATGTTTTCCAACAAACATTTATTGAGAATTTACCACATTCCATGCATTCCGATAAAGTGCTTAAAAAATGAATTAACTGAGGTATACTGGTGGTTACAGAAGAATTCGTGGGTTTAAAAAAAATATGCTGGAATTTAGTTGATCTGATCCTAGATTTTCCTCATGAACGAGTTTGTTTGCAATATGTCTTCAAATCCAAAGCACACCTACATGCTTGCTTCTGTGAATACACTCTCAGAGCTCTGACCCTAGCAAGATGGCCATACTGGGGTCAAGGGCCATGAAGCGCTCACCTCTAGCTTGGCGTCCAGGTCCGCGTCGGAAGCAACGACGTGCTCATCTTCTTTCTTCCCCGTGGCTTTAATGAAGGCCTGCTTCGTTTCCCAATACTTCTGCTGCATCTTATTTACAACTGACTTGTCTTGGGGATATCGATTGTGTAAATCCCAGGGATAACTGCTAAAAGGCATAGGCATTCAAAGAGCCATTTTACTCATGGCTTTCAAAAGATTTAAGACATCAGAGTGCAAACAAATGTATCCAAACATTCACAACATTACTAAACACAAAAGTGCTTTCTTACATGGTTATTACACCAAAAGGTTAATCAAGTCTAATTTTTACACCAAAACCTTAAAAGTTAGTGAGGAAATTAAGAAACTTTGACAGGAAACCGAGAAACTAAACCTTGAGGACTTTGGATATTGAAAGACTGGAGAAATGGAGAAAGGGAAGCCAAGGCAGGCAAGGGGACTGCCTCAAGCACCCCAGGGAGTCAGAGATAAAGCCGAACACCAAAGTTCTCTCCAGTCTGCATTGCAGCCAACATTGAAGTGATGGCAGAAAAGGAGAGATAAAGGGCTGAAAAATAGCATACTTGAAAGTTGTCACAGAGGTCCCTCAGATAGTCAAACTCCCAGAATCAGAGGACAGAATGGCGGTTCCCTGATGTTGAACAGGAAGGAGGAAAGGGGAAATTACTGATCGACAGGCATAAAATTTCAGCGGTGCAAGACGAGTAAGTTCTAGAGATTAGCTGTACAACCTTGTGCCTGTAGTTCACATTGCGCCTGTGGTTCATAGCACTGTGTTCTACGCTTAAAATTTTGTTAAAAGGGTAGATCTCACGTCAAGTGTTCTTACACAGACAGACAAAATTTTGAAAAAAAAATTTTTTTTAATTGGTTATGGATTTTTCATACTAAAACTTTAAATTCTTAAACATAAATGGTTAAAATACAGATAGGAAGTCATTCTTCAGGAATAGCACAGTGAAGATCACATCAAAAAGTATGTCAATAATAGACTCAGAGAATGAACTAACGGTTGCTGTGTGAAGGAAGAGGGGGAGGGATAGTGGGGGACTTTGGGATGGACATGTACAAATGACTGTTTTTAGACTAGATAACCAACAAGGACCTACTGTATAGCACAGGGAACTCTGCTAATGATATGGATGGGAGGGGAGTTTGGGGGAGAATGAATACATGGATATGTATGGCTGAGTCCTTTCGCTGTTCACCTGAAACTATCACAACATTGTTAATCAGCTATATCCCAATACAAAATAAAAAGTTTTTTTAAAAGGGGTGTAAAGAAGAAATTAGAAAAAACCCCATTGAGAATGAAGTGGAATTCTGTAAAAGTGACCAGGGTACTCAAACGCTGACAGAAAGCTTGCCGTGGGGCTCCATCCTTCCTGGTTTTGCCTGCACCACCCCCTGTGTGTCTAGGATTCCCATCCAGAAGCTCACATGGGACCCGCAGGTGTCTCCCTCTGCAGACATGTAACTTCTTCCACCCCATCCTATTAGCACTCAAATGTACCAGACTTAGGTTCTAAACAGAAATTGCTTTATACTATTGCACCAAAATATGTATCTCAAACCTTGACGATTTATACTCTCTTGCCAGATAATGTTTACAAGTTTTGATTCACACAGTTGTTCTTAAAAAAATCAGAGTTTCAGATGACTTCCTTAGCAATGGTTATCTTTGGAAAGAGGCGAAGGATTATGGTTTATATCTTTCTGCATTATTTCAAAGTTTGGAATAAGTCTAGCTATAGGCACGTATAGGCACAACGACCACACTTAATAATACTGTATTGAACACTGCAAACAGGCTAGGAGGGGAGTATTACTCTTCATGTGCACTCATCACACACAAAAAGCAGTAACTATAAAGGAGATGATATGCTAATTAGCTTAAATGCAGTAATGATTTCACTATGTATATCATAATATCATGTTGCACATCTTAAATACATATAATTATTATTTAAAATTAAATGCAAATTAAAAGGTTTTATTATGAGCTTAAATCAGAGAAAAGGAAATAAAAATATGTATAAGTTTTATATAAAAGATAATCTTTTACATACTATGTGCATTAAAAGATGGGAAGAGGACTTTCCTGGTGGTCCCGTGATTGGGAATCTGCCTGCTAGTGCAGGGGACACAGGTTCAATTCCTGGTGCAGGAAGATTACACATGGTACTGAGCAACTAAGTCTGTACGCCATAATTACTGAGCCGTGTGCTGCAACTACTGAAGCCTGCACACTCTAGCGTGCCATCACTATACACACTTCAGAGTCTGTGCTCTGCAACAAGAGAGGCCACCACAACGAGAAGACTGCGTACAAAGAGTAGCCCCTGCTTACTGCAACTAGAGAAAGACCATGCAAAGCAATGGACACACAGAGCAGTTGAAAAAAAAGATGGGAAGAATATACTTCCCAAAACTGTGGCTATTTCAAGGGAAAGGAATTTTCAAGAGTGGGGAATAGGATGGACTTCTATTTTTTTTTTTTTTGGTCAAAGGTCATAGATTAAAAAAAAATTTTCATTTTAAGGGGGGAAAAAAGGACTCTGGAGATCTAGTGAACACCCTTCACTCCTGTCATTTAACAAATGAGGAATCTCAGGTTTCAAAATGTTAAGAATCTTGTCCAGAATCACACAGGATTAAAATCCAAGCTTCTAAATCCCAGTGCAGCATGCATTTCCATGTTCTCTGCAGGCCTCGCATTTCAGTAGCAAGAAGTAAAGTGGCTTCCTAAGGTAAATGGGAGAAAGGCTCTAGGGAAGGGCCCACCTCCTGGGGCTCTCCCAGGTAGTTAAGTGGGGCACTTAACTACCTGCTTCCCTGCGCCTGCTGCCAAGATATGACAGCCATTACGAGGGTCAGAGGATGAAGCCATCCTTTTGTCTTAATGAGGCAAGATGGAACAATTATAAAAACAGTCTGACAACTCTTAGAGAGTTGTCAAATGGGGATACTCAGGGAAACAAAGTCCCTTAGCTGTTTATTAATTACCTTTTAAAGCTCATTACATTTTAAGACATACAAAATTCTTTTAAAGTGTGACTTTCGATATTACTGAGGAGTTGGACCTGATTGCTTCTCTACTGAGAGAGGAGGGATTAAAAAGTATAGTCCTTATTATAATTAATCGTACCTTTGAAAAATGAAAATAGGCACTGTAGGCCTTTTTCACAGGCAGTTTTTCATGATACAAATTAAAGGAGGTAAAGCATGACAAAGATCACCTTGCCCAGTGGATCAAGGTTTCAAAAGGGTTCAGAAACACTGCTTATAGCAGACCTGAATTTATAAGCAGTTTAACATGATGCTTAGATGAGTTATAGGCATGTGAATGGCAGTGCTAATATTGCCATGTGAGGACCACATCTGTTATATTCAGCATCATCTATTTCCAGCAATGACTCGCTCCCGGATGTTCATGAAGGTTGAAGTCATGACTATTAATGACTTCTGAGTTATTAATTAATGAGTCTGAGTTATTTTTATCATTATACAGTTACATTGTTATTTTATAGCTGCCCTATATAAAATTCCCTTATAACTCTAATATTAAAAGTTGTTAATAAGACAGAGATTTTAAAATGTATCAACTCATTACACCAAAAAAATGATGGTAAGAAAAGCTATCACTAGATTCCCAAGAAAAAAAGTTATATGTAAATGAATTTCTCAGAGAATATTTTGGTTATTACTTTTCATATTACAGTTAGTAGGGATACTGAACTTGACTGTACTCAGCATGGGGCTTTGCTGGTGGCTCAGATGGTAAAGAATCCGCCTGCAATGTGGGGGACCTGGCTTCGATCTCTGGGTTGGGAAGATCCCCTGAGGAGGGCATGGCAACCCACTCCAGTATTTTTGCCTGGAGAATCCCCATGGACAGAGGAGACTGGTGGGCTACAGTCCATGCTGTGTCAAAGAGTCGGACATGACTGAGCGACCAAGCAGAGCACAGCACAGCACATATTCAACACTGGTTGAAGGCTAATAGGTTATTTACTGCTATTGACTCCTGATTTTTCCATTCAGTAGACATTTATTGAGCATATACTACATGCTTTCCTTTTTCAATAGCCTCCCCCAATTCAGAAGAGAAAACAAATTATTTACCATTTGTGTCCTGACATGGTTCCTCCTTCTTTTTTTCTACTGTTGATGATTTGGGGAGAAGGGGCAGGGAAAAAGCATAGAGGATAAGTTATATTATAACCTGAAATAAAACAAATACGTTTAACAGTTACACACTATACTACTATTACATTAATTTGACACATAACATTTTTCAATCTAAGCCATTTCTAATTGCATTTTAGGAGCCAAACATTACTCCACAGTAACACTGTACCCCAGCATCTAGAGTAGTTTAGCTAAGTAACACTGGAAGAAACATCCCAAATGAGGTTTAAGAAGTAAACAGGCAGGCTGGATGAAAAGGGCAGGTTGCAGAAGACTACAGAAAATATGAGACCATAACATGCAAGCAATACTCTGTACTATTGAAATATGCAAGCATTATATAGTGAAGGTATAAAGAAATGCTTAGGAATGACAAACACTAAATTCCAGATAGCAGTTACCACTGCAGTAGGGACAGGGAATATTATTTGAGAGGCATATACAGGGATTTTGTACCTACAATGTTTTCTTTGATAAGCTAGGTCATGAGTATACTGCATCTGAATGTCTCTGTAGGTTTTAAATCTCTCATAATTAATATTTCTGAAAAGTAAACCAGCACATTGCCAAAACAAAAGCAAACAAAAAGAGAAGCCAAAACAAAACACCATAAAGGTACGGAGAAAGAAAATGTGATTATTTCAGTTTCAATCAACCCAGTACTGTATTTTCATCTCATTAGTAAATATGGGAGTCACTTGATGCCTTTGCACCTCACTCCATTTACTCTGGGCTTTCCTGGTGGCTCAGTCAGTAAAGAATCCACCTGTAATGCAGGAGACCCAGGTTCAATCCCTCCATCTGGAAGATCCCCTGGAGAAGGAAATGGTAATCCATGTCAGTATTCTTGCCTAGGAAACCCCATGGACAGAGGAGCTTGGTGGACTATAGTCCATAGGGGTGCAAAGTCTTGGACATGACTGAGCAACTAAACCACCACCATCTGCCTCACTCATGGGAGCTAGGCAAACCCAGGGAGGGGAAGAGCCAGCCCACCCAGCCACATGTGCCTACCAGTTACCAGAATGAATGGAGAACTCATTACTTAAAGGAATGGCCTCTGACCAGACACAGATGGCTTGCTGGCTGCCAGAGTGAATGCTCATCGAATGAAGGCTCTGGCTGCTCCAACAACATCAACCCAATCATTCTCCCTCTGCCTCAGAAACGATCCTGGCTACAGGATCCCTAAAATGATTTGAGTTTCTAAGGAATTTTTTAAATGTTTTAAGGGAAATTCAATCGAGGTGCTGATATTCCAGGCTTCAGGTATGGGGACAGGAGAGAGAAAGGATGACATTTTCTTAGAGTGTTGGATGCCTCTGAGATGACAGCATCCCACAATCAGCATCTCTCTTCCTCCTGGAAAGCATCCAGGTTTTTGGACAAGTTGCTTTGGGAATGACACTCACAATGAGTAAGGCTTGCCTTCTACTTAGTAAATCATGGAGAGGTCACAAGCTTCCACTCCTCTCACCACCCACACAGCTTCACAGCAAGTACACATTTATTTTATGTAGCTCAAGGCTTCCAACAAAATTTATCAAAAAAAGGTATTATCCAAGGAAACAAATGATATTCTTTCCTTGAGTTTGATATCACCATGAACTATTAGGAAAGTTGATACTTTTTAATTAATTTTGTATTATGATAAAGGGCATATAACAAATTTATCCTTGGAACAGTCTTAAGTAAACAGTACAGTACCATTAACCATCTGTGCAGTTGTACAACAGGGATCCAGAATGTTTTCATCTTGCATGACTGAAACTCTACCCACATTGAACAATTCTCCATTTCTGCCTCCCCCCAGACCCTGACAATTATCACTCTACTATATAGTTTGACTCTCTTAGGTACTTCATATAAGTGGAATACTAAAGTATTTGTCTTTTTGTGATTGGCTTCTTTCACTTGGGCTTCCCAGGTGGCACCGGTGGTAAAGAACCCACCTGCCAATGCAGGAGATGTAAGAGTCGCGGGTTCGATCCCTGGGCCAGGAAGGCCCCCTAAAGGAGGACATGGCAACCCACTTAGCATAACGTCCTCAAGGTTCATCCATATTGTAGGATAGGATAGGTTTTCCTTCCTTTTTAATGCTAAATGATACTCCATTGTGTATATATAGCACATTTTTTTAATCCATTCATCCACTGATGGACATCTAGATTGTCTCTAAATCTTCACTACTGTGAATGATCAGTGTGCAAATATCTCTTCAAGATCCTGTTTTTATCTTTTTTAGATATACACCCACAAGTGGGATTGCTGGATCACATGGCAGTAGTTCTATTTTTGATTTTTTGAGGAATCTCTGTACTTTTTTCCACAGCAAGTGCATATTTTATAGTCCTACCAACAGGGCTTCAATTATTGTAATTTCTCTGCATCCTCACCAACACTCATTATTTTGTTTGTTGTTTTTTTGATAGCAACCATCTTAATGGGTGTGAGGTGGTATCTCATTGTGGTTTTGACTTGCATTTCCCGGACCGCGTGCATATTGAGCATTGTTTCATATGCTTACTGGCAATTTACATAGCTTCTTTGGAGAAATGTCTATTCAAGTCCTTTACCTATTTTTTTTTATAACTGAGTAAGTTATTTTGTCATTGCATTGTAGGAGTTCTTTATATATTCTGGATGCTGCTGCTAAGCTGCTCCAGTCGTGTCCGACTCTGTGCGACCCTTTGGACAGCAGCCCACCAGGCTCCTCTGTCCACAGGATTCTCTAGGCAAGAATACTGGAGTGGGTTGCCATTTCCTTCTCCATATATTAACCCCTTATCTAATATATGGTTTGCAAATATCTTTTTCCATTTGGTAGGTTGCCTTTTCTCTGCTGTTTCCTTTGCTGCAACTTTTGACTATTAAAATATTTAACAATTTGAGTTCTTAGTATAATGGGCTTCCCTGGTGGCTCAGACAGTAAAGAATCTGCCTGCAATGTAGGAGACCTGGGTTCAATCCCTGGTTGGGAAGATCCCCTGGAGAAGGGAAAAATCACTAAGCAAGCTGCCCCTTCTACCTGAACTTCCAGGCTACTTCCAGATTATGCTGCCATACAGCAGTGTTCCTCAAGGTAGTATTTACGGGTCAACGTAGAATCTTCTGAGGTGGTAACATGCAGATTCCTGGGCGCTATCTCTTACCTAATGAATCAGAATTTCTGGAAATGGCTTTGGGAATCCGCATTTGTAACAGGCTTTGCAAGTGACTTTTAGGCACACTGAAGTCTGAGAACCACAGCTAAATGATACACCGGAAAAATTCTCTCTGGAAATGGATCACTCCTAAACAAATTTCTGTATTATATATGGCACTAGAACAAAGGAGAGAAGGGCAACTCAGTCCAGTATTCTTGCCTGGAGTATCCCATGGACAGAGGAGCCTGGTGGGCTACCGTCAATGGAATCGCCAAGAGTCGGACACAGCTGAAACAATCCAGCACTCAGAACAAAGGAATCGCGGGTAGCAAAATCAGGTTAGCCTGGACGGGGTGGATCTCAATGTCTCATGAGCAGCAGCTGCTGCCAGAACTTGCATCTTTTACTGTATGTTTCATTCCCATTCACTGCGGAAAATTAACAAACATTTAAAGACTTCCTGACAAAATCCATTTCATCTGACCGATCACCTGCTAAATCCATCCACAGTGTCAAAATCATTACTTTAAAAAATTATTATAATTCTCATCTATTCATTCACTTCATATCAACAGTTTGATATATCAAACATGCATTGACTATCTAATATGTGTCAGACACCATTTTTGGCCTCAAGGAACCTATAGTCTAGGTCAGCTCTGTCCAACAGAAATATACTATGAGCTACATTTATTTGTTTATTTTAGACTTTTTGTGACGTCATGACTGTAGCTCATCAGGCTCCTCTGTCCACGGGATTTCCCAGGCACAGATACTGGAGTGGGTTGCCATTTCCTTTTCCAGGGGATCTTCCTGACCCAGGGATCTAACCCATCTCCTGAACTGGCAGGTGGATTTTTTACTGCTGAGCACCAGGGAAGATCTTTATGAGCTATATAAATAATTTTAAATGATCTAACAGTCACGTTAAAAAAATAAAAAGAATAAACCCATACATATACGGTCAATTAATTCATGACAAAGGAGACAAGGGTATACAAGGAGGAAAGAATAGTCTCTTCAATAAGTTGTGTTGGGAAAAGTGGAGAGCTATATGCAAAAGAATAAAACTGGACTACTATCTCACATCATGCACAAAAATAAATTAAAAATGGATCAAAGACTTGAATGTAAGACCTGAAACCATAAAACTAGAAGAAAACATAGGCAGTAATCTCCTTAATGTAGGTCTTGGCAATAACTTTTTGAATATGACACCGAAAGCAAAAGCAGCCAAAGGAAAAATAAATAAGGGGGACAACATCTTACTCAAAAGCTAACGTAAGGCAACCTACTGAATGGGAGAAAATATTTGCAAATCATATATCTGATATGGAGTAATATCCAAAATATATAAAGAACTCATACAACTCAGCAAAAACAAACAATCTGATTAGAAGATGAGGAGAAGATCTGAATAGACATTTTTCCCAAGAAGACATACCGATGGCCAACAGGTACATGGGAATATGCTAAATCATCAGGGAAATACAAATCAAAACCACAATGAGATATCACCTCAAACCTGTCAGAATGGCTATTATCAAAAAGACAAGAGATAGCAAGTGTCGGCAAGGATGTGGAGAAGAGAACCTTTGTGCACTGCTGATGGAAATGTAAACTGGCATAGCCCCTACAGAAAACAGTATGGCGGTTCCTCAAGAAATTAAAAATAGAACTACCATACGATCTAGCAGCTCTACTTCTGGTTATTTATCTGAAATGAAAACACTAACTCAAAAAGATATTTGTACCCCCATGTTCATTGCAGCCTTATTTATGATAGCCAAGACACAGGAACAGCCTAAATTTCCACTGTCGACTGATGTCTGAATGGATAAAGTGTAGCGTGTGTGTGTATACACATGCATACACATACAAACACATATTCATAAAAAATGGGATATTCCTGCTGCTGCTTGCTGCTGTTTAATTGCTAAGTCATGTCTGACTCTTTGTGACCTCATGGACTGTAGCCCACCAGGCTCCTCTGTCCACAGAATTCTTCAGGCAAGAATACTGGAGTGGGTTACCATTTCCTTTTCTAGGGGATCTTCCTGACCCAGGGATCAAACCCACATCTGCTTGGCAGGTAGATTCTTTACTACTGAGCCACCTGGGAAGCCCTAATGGGATACTATTCAGACATAAAAAAGACTGAAACCTTGCCATTTGCAACAACATAAATGTACTTTATGGGCATTACACTAAGTGAAATACATCAGATAAAGAAAGACAAATACATTCTAATCTCTCTTATATGTGGAATCAAAAACAAACAAACAAAAAACAAGCTCATAACAGTTTGGTGGTTGCCAAAGGTGGGTGGTAAGTGGTTGGAGAAATGGGTGAAGGGAGTCAAAAGGTTAAAAAAAAATAGGCAAGTATAGACTCCTCACCATAGAAGGTATACAAATGGGAAAAAAATCATACACAAAGACACTGATAATAAGGGAATTATGAGAAAATAAATGCATTGTACATTAGGCAAAAGCAAATAGAAACAGCTATGAGATATCCTACACATCTTTTAGAATGGTTACATTCTAAACAAAAACACAAAGTTGAAAATACCAATCCTAGCAAAGATTAACAGGAAAAGCCATTCATTAAAAAAAAAGTTAAAAGAAATGGTAAAAAAGTTTAAATATATTTTTTAATGCAATATATCTTAAGCTATTATTTCAACATGCTATCAATTTAAA
This sequence comes from Giraffa tippelskirchi, assembly GCF_054371585.1. Lineage (NCBI taxonomy): Eukaryota > Metazoa > Chordata > Mammalia > Artiodactyla > Giraffidae > Giraffa > Giraffa tippelskirchi. Next base: position 63,832,086 of record NC_137284.1, read on the forward strand.
AATCACAAATTGCATATTTGCACTCATGATTTTCTATCAAGTCTGAAATCTTGTATGCACTTAACATTGAAACTAGTGACAGTAAATGCTCAAACGATACATGTGATTATTGGCTATAGTAGTAGACAAAGCAGGCTGCACAGGAAAGACTGATGAATACAAACATAATTTCCAGATCCAGGAGACTCTTGACATTTCCAAGAGACACCTAAAGAAATCTTCATGTATCCTCAAATTTGTAAATTCTGCTGTAAACACATCACTTTCCCTATAAAATATAATACAGTCTAAGAATAGCTAATACTTCAATTCATGATTCTGCACAGGAAGCTATTTCTTCACTTCTGCAACAAGGCACTTAAGAAAGAAACCCCAAATAAATGGTTGTTAATAGCACAGAGACTTCCTCAAGTTCTACTTGTGGTCACCTTACCTTGGGAGATAAGAAACGAAGAGCCAGTATCAAGTTACTTATGGACTTTGAGTCCCATGATAAGAAAAATAAAAGCACCGATATTGTTCAATTCAGCACCACCTGACCACATGTATGTTTGTGCTTCACTAAACTCTGTCTCCCTAAGGACAAAGCAGATGAACCAATAATAATTTAAGACCTACTCTAAGAAGTAGGGCCCTGTGAGTTAATAGATCAATGAAAAGTGAGTTCCTAATTCTGATGGAGCAACCCTGAGGGTGGGGGGATGAGTAGGTGAAGAGCAGGTTCTGTGTCTCAGACAAGTAATAAAGGGGAAAGACATAGCCCTGCTCAGAGGTAGGACAGCTGCTGAGGCCAGCAGTGACACTAAGGGTGACACCAAGACTACCAACCTAAGGTTCTTAAGACTTTCCCAGGCTGCACTTGATGGAGCTGTATTATCTCCAGCTCAGGCTCCAATGTCCAGTCCCTCAGTTGTTTCTGACTCTTTGAAACCCCAAGGGCTGTATGTAGCCCGCCAGGCTCCTCTGTTCATGGGATTTCCAAAGCAAGAATACTGGAGTGGGTTGCCATTTCCTCAGGCTCTAAGGCCAGGCATTAAACACAGGAGCTGTTCTCAAATACACCCATGTGGCTGAGAGACCATCTTGCCACGAGGGGAAAACTGCATGAACAGGGAGAAGGGATATTTTGTTAACATTTTCTACAGGGGTTCTGTGCAATCATTATGCTCATTCTCATCCCTGCTTTTCTTACATGCTTGGTGTGTTGACTCTTCAATTTTATCTACCCATGTGGACAGACCACAGCTGTCCCACTTGTTTCTATTTTTGATAGCTATTGAAAAGCGTTTCTGAACACACAGGTTGGCCAACACACATGCAAAAGTTTCTTCCGAATAAGTCCAAGGTTCGCAGAACACTAAAGCAAGCCTGGTTTAAGCAAAGTTTGATGCACTGCTACAAAAGGAGTCAATTTTAGCTGCCTCAAATCCTGATACTGGATTCTCCTCCTTGGAAACGTAACATGCATTAAGTAGTTTCATTCCATACAGGCTGCCTTCAGCTGCACTGAACATTTATTCTGGCCCACAACCCTTTTCTAGGAGCTTATGGAGTTCGCTGATGGCACTTCTGATTATATTTGAATTATGCAAAGAGTCTAAAATTCTTCAGCCAACCCTTACTCAGAGTAAAGGTAAGAAGAGTAGTTATACGTCACCAAACCAATACTCTCAACCCACAAAAACAGTAAGCTTCCTTTTGACTAATGTTTCCTAAGTGTGTCCTGTTTCTTGCGCAGTTTTCATGTCTCAAATTAATTCCTTGTCCAACTTAAGTGGTAGGTTTTTCTCCTCCCTCAGGGAGCAGGTTTTCTATTAGCTGGAGTCCTAGCTGAAACTGAGTCCAGTATCCCCTTTTCCTTAATCTGTACTGAGCATACGGTGGATTCTCTTGAATTGCAGATCGGAGCCACTGCCAAATTTGTCATTTGTCTAATTTATTCAAAATCTCTATTCTCTAACTGTCACCATCTTAAAGTGCTTCATTCTGTTGTCCACACAAGCATTTAAACACACTTTGCAAGAGAACAGAACAGTCTTACAGTATATGTAGGTGCAGAGTCGGGGTGGGGGGAAATGTCTGAATCATCCCATACTAAAATCACTCATTCCCAAACACCAGCTTCATGGCACCACATGTCACTGAATCCCAGGTGCAGATCTGTTCTCACTGCAACCTTCCTGAAGCTGGGATGTGTCCTACAATTGATACCTTGTCAGCTGTTTGGTAGTCATTTTACTTCTTCATGCAACATAAGATGGTGAAAGAGCTCATGAGCAATGAGTTCATATATCTGATGAAATACAGAATAATTCTTTAAATTAAACCTCTGTAAAATTACCCATCATTACCCGCTACAGACTTTCGGGGCTACTTGTGTATAAGTGAACAGGAGAATCTGAAGTCAGGGAGAGCCGAGCGCTTCCTGTGACGGGGAGTGTGTCATGGCAGGGGGAGGTGCCCAGGGTTAGAAGAAAAGAGAGGTCAGGGCACGGGGCTGGCTTCCTACATGGCCTCTGGGCTGGGATTCCAAGAATCAGTAGTTGCTGGCCAGGGGCCGGGTAGGAGTGTGTGTGGGCAAGTGTGCTCGATTGCTCGGTTATGTCCCATTCTTTGTGGCCCCATAGACTGTAGCCCACCAGGCTCCTCTGCCCATGGGATTTCCCAAGCAAGAATACTGACTGGCATGGGGTGCTATATTTCCTTGCTCCAGGGGATCTCTCTGACCCTGGATCAAACCCTCATCTCTTGCATCTCCTGTACTAGCAGGAGGATTCTTTACCACTAGTGCCACCTGGGCAGCCCTGTGGGTATGTTGGGAGGGTATTATTCCAGACAGAAGGAAAGCAAACAACAAATTGCTTCTATAGTAGAACTGCATGTGTGTGTGTGTGTGTGTGTGTGTGTGTGTGTGTGTGTGTGTATGTGTGTGTGTGTGTGTGTGTGTGTGTGTGTAACCAACCATAAGCAGCTGTGTATTTCTACAACTTTTAAGGACAAGAGGTGTGACCTGGGACACATGGGGACATGTGGGGACCAATCTCTGAAAGCACCGTTAGTCACTTTTCAGCATTTAGATACACTTTGTAGCTCCTGGAGGGTAGACGTTTGATGCGGTTTATTTCACAGGTAGTAATTACCTTCTGTGTCCTGTCTTTGCTAGGGAGTTCCTAATCGACTTTCCATAACAAATGTTGGACACCTGTGGCAGGTCTCTTGGATTTAACTTCCAACTGCAGGATACTAATTTCTATAATTTCCTCCTCATTCCACCTTTCTGTTTTTTTCAGAGAACAACTTCATTTAGAAATACTACCCGTTTTCAATAGTTGGTTTTATTTCTCTGACATATAACCACAGAACTAATATAAGTTGTATAATTTAGAGTCTAGAGGTCATTAAGAAACAACAGAACAGAGCCCGTTCCTTTTAAACTGTGCACCTGCGATCCAGAGAGAACAAAGCAAACTGCCTTCAGCACCAGGACTCAGGTACAGGCTTCTGATGAATTGCCAAATGAACAGAAGAAATACACATTTGTCAGAGGTGCCAGGTACCATGTTAAAAAGTAATGTTCCTCCTTCTTATTTTGCTCAATATATTTTTCACCTTTTCCCCCAAAAGTTTATCTCTAGTCACTTTCTCTTGGGCTTCCCTGGTGGCTCAGACGGTAAAGGATCCCCCTGCAACGTAGAAGACCTGGGTTTGATTCCTGGGTTGGGAAAATGCCCTGGAGAAGGAAATGGCTACCAACTCCAGTATTCTTGCCTGGAAAATTTCATGGACAGAGGAGCCTGGTGAGTTACAGTCCATGGGGCTGCCAAGAGTTGGATACTACTGAGGAACTAACACTTTAACCCTTTTCTCATGTCTAGAAAGATTCTTACAATTTCCCACATAGAGAAGGAAAACTGTTTTAAGTATAAATGTTTAAATAGTTTCAGTAGAAATGGGGAGGAAAAGCTAAAGCAATTCCTCCAGGCATAACTAACTGCATTTATTATTATTATTCCAATATTGATTCATCAAAATGTGTTCACAAATAGTTGAGAAAAAGGGTTCACTGTGGAGGGTGGGAAGTTGAATCATCTTCTATCTTTTCAAAAGCCAAATATTAAAGTAACATGATTCCGACTAGTTTTTATGAGTGTTTTTCCTATGTCTCAGATATCACCCAGCTTTCCCTTTCAGATTTTGATAAGGTTATGACTACTTGAGCACTCCATATAACTTTAAATGGGTTCTGTTTGCAGTTGAGTTTGAGTCTCCTGCAAATGATTTTTGACATTTCATAAATTCACAAGCAAATATGAAACACCATCATGATTTAATTTTATGAGTCATGCTTTAATTTTGTGAATCAGCAAATCTTATGGGAGGAAAGCAGGATTCTAACCGTATTCAAGGCAGCTAAAAGATGGATGACTTTTCATTTAAACCCTACATGTGCAAGTCTCTATTAAAATCTGCATTTTCTGTTAATGAATTGTGGCTTAGGATATTTTTAAACGATCATTCACGTTTCAAAACAGCTCAAGTATTATATCCAGGCATTAACTAAGCTTAGTAACTCCCTAACTCTATTAAAATCACATCCCGAAGTAAATATTTCCAATGCCAATATAACTTGTCTCCCAATATTCTGCTTAGTATAAAATAAAAGCCTGTAAGCCCACGGTCATGATACAAGCTTATCTCTCTTCCACTTGTGTGCTAAGTCACTTCAGTTGTGTCAGACTCTTTTGCGACCTTGTGCAATCACCAGGCTCCTCCGTCCATGGGATTCTCCAAGTAAGAATACTGGAGTGGGTTGCCATTTCCTACCCTAGAGGATCTTCCCGACCCAGGGATCAAATCCTGGTCTTTTCTGTTTCCTGCTTTGGCAGCTGGGTTCTTTACTACGAGCACCACCTGGGAAGCCAAACTGAAGCATGTCTTGCTCATCTTACACTTGGCTCATCTGTAAAATAGCAGATGAAGCTAGCTGACATCTAGGCTGCCCTTAGTCACAAAACCATAAAGCTGATTTTAATTATTTTCAGAGGATGGGCTTCCCTTGGAGCTCAGCTGGTAAAGAATCCACCTGCAATGCAGGAGACCTCAGTTTGATTCCTGGGTTGGGAAGATCCGCTGGAGAAGGGATAGGCTACCCATTCCAGCATTCTTGGGCTTCCTTGTGGCTCAGCTGGTAAAGAATCTGCCTGCAATGCAGGAGATCTCGGTTCAATCCCTGGGTTGGGAAGATCCCCCGGAGAAGTGAAAGGCTGCCCACTCCAGTAGTCTGGCCTGGAGAATTCAGAACTATACAGTCCATGGGGTAGCAAGGGGTCGGACACGACTGAGTGACTTTCACTTAAGTGAAAGCTTATAGATAATGAACACAACATATTCCTTTTTAAAGATAAGGAAATTGGGTTTCTAGAAATAGAGACCTCTCGGAGGTCAGGTTAAAGATCAAGTTTACATGGAGGGATTCTGGGCCCAAAACACTAGTCAGCCAGTTTGCAACCTGATGCTCTCCTGAGTCTCTTCCTCTCTTCTAAGAGATGTCTCTCAAAGGAATATACCAAATACAGCATCTCATACTTAAAGAATCTTTAAAAACCTAATGTATTCTCTAAAAGGCTTTCATCCTTAGTATTAATTTTAGTTAAAAATAATATGGCCCCATGAAACAAACTAAAAACAAAATAACCCCCAAACTCAAACTGCTCACAAGGGGTATGATCTAGATCTTGTTATTCTTTCACTTGCTTACAACCCTGCTTGTATAGGAGAATCAAGGGTGAATTTTGTGCTGTAACAAAAATCATGATGGCAATAACAAGGCTGGCACTGAAAAAAACCTCAAGGGAATCTACAAGAGCAGATAACATGAAATGGATTAGAAGACTGGAAACAGAAAAAGAACAAATAGTGTATCTTTGCTAAAGAAAGGATTTTTAAAAGACCTTGCTGTATAAATTATACTCACCTTTGATTTTATTTAGTTTGGTATATGTAACTTTCAAATGCCAATTTGAATTTATCAAGTGGATTTTAATCTCTGGTATTTATAGTGCCTTTTTCTCTAGAAGTTTAACCTCACAGGTGAACAATGAAGGAACATGCTACCCAGACAAAGGTCTCAATCAACTTCTGGCAAGAAATACTAGACTCCATGGGACTTCCCTGGTGGTCCAGTGACTAAGACTCTATGCTCCCAATGCAGGAGACCTGGATTCAGTCCCTGGTCAGGGAACTAGATCCACATGCTGCAACCAAGAGTCTGCACGCCACAACCAAAGAACTCAAGAGCTGCAACTAAGACCCAGTGCAGCCAAATATATAAATTAAAAAAAAAGAAATACTAGACCCTTAACTGCCAGCACACAGTGTCATTAAATGATGGGAATACATGTTTTCTTTGAATTTTAACACTACATTTTATAACTGGGATACAATTTTTTGAAAGATCAATCTGAGGTAAACTAATTTTCTCATCCAAGACTGTGTTGTCCAATACATCAGCCACTAGCCAAACGTGGCTATTGAGCAACCTGGAAATATGGCTAGCTTGAATACAGATATGCTTTCAAGTAAAACACACACTATATTTTGAAGACTTAGTAATCCCAAAAGTAAAGTGTCTAATAAGAAATTTATATTTCATACTTATTTATACTTTATGTTGCTAAAATTATATGTATTGTATATTGATTTATGTATGTATATTTAAATTTTATATAATTATATTGCTATATTATATATAAATGTAATTTATATTATGTTATAAATTACATTTATACTCATTTATATTTTATATATGTATTTTTATATTTTATGTTGAAATAATATTTTGAACATATTGCATTAAATAAATATATTATCTAATTTTCCTTGCTTCTTTTTAGTTGTTCCAATGTGCCCACTAGAATGTTTTAAATTACATATGTGGCTGCCCTTACATTTTTATTACATAGCTTTGGTCTAAGACTTAAATTAAGCAAAGGAGCAAAGAGCCAAAAATTAATTCTCAGGTCACCAATATTCTATACAGATAGAGATATTTTTAAAGAGTTTTCTCCCCAGAATCTCTCTGACAATTATCCTGTCAGATACGTCATTACAAAAATAAAATCTCACTTATATATGTAAATGTACATAAACTATATATATGTGTGTGTATATATACACGTATAGTCTTTTTAAATGACCTACAATATGGTCTTTTAAAATGACCTACAATCTGCATTTTCACAATAAGCTGCCTTAAAGAGATCAAACTCTATATCCAAAATGTACCATTTCTTTTAAATCAGATTTATAGAAATCATTTAGTGAAGTGGATGAAATACCATTAGATCATCAAAAGTGAGAAGACAGATCAATCACTCTCTCACTACACACACACACAAAAGCACACATATAAACACCTACAAATATAAAATGCATATACATTTATAAATGAAAAATACGTAATTCATATACAAATGGTTAATAATATTGTAAGTGTGAAGGAAGACAAAATATAAGAATCAGTGATGACACCTCTATGAAATTACACATAAGCATAATGTCAACAATCAGAACTACCTGCAAGATACTACTGTTTATAAGGCTTTTGTTCTTTAAGGTTGAATTCACAATTTAAAGCTTCTTACAGAAATGATCAAGTAATTTCTTAGGCCTCCACAGATCACTCAAAGGTAGCAGAGGACTTACAGATCATTCAGTCCTATCTTCTCCTTTCAGAGATGAGCTAACGGAGGCCCAGGATGGAAGAAAATGTCCAAAGGCATAGAGTAAGCCTTTTCCATTAGTTTTAAATCACCGAAACACACAGACACCAGTATGTTGTTTATATAATGTCTACGCTGTGCACAGGTCCTGTAAATAAACCAGCATGACTCCTTTCTCGGGAAATGGCACAGATTCAAGGACTTTCTTTGGTGAAATAGTGGTCCCTAAATCATGTTGGAGTTTGGGCTAGCTTAAGAGCAAGGGACCAGGTGGCACTGGTGGTAGAGAACCACCTGCCAATGCAGGAGACATAAGAGATGTGGGTTTGATCCTTGGGTCAGGACGATCCCCTGGAGAAGGAAATGGTAACCCACTCCAGTATTATTGCCTGGAGAATTCCATGGACAGAGGAGCCTGGTGGGCTACAATCCACGGGGTCCCACAGAGTCAGACACGACTGAAGCAACTTAGCAGGCACGCACAAGAGCAAGGGATGAAGGCAGCCCAGGAAGGGGAGGGAGATGCAAGAGGAAGACCTTCAAATAAAAGTCCACAGTAAAGGGAAACAGAAGGAGAGAGCTCTGTGTTTTCATGTACCTCGATTAGCAGAGCCACCCTTGCCTAAACTGGGTCATCTAGTTGGTGTTATCCGAGAACTAATAAAAGATCTCTTTTCCAGGCTCTTGCTACTTTCTTGGGGAAGAGGTTTACTGAAATAAGTAACAGCAGTAGAACTGCTATTACTAATATGAATCACTAATCATTATTAATAACAAATAAGGCACAAGACCAGTTCTTCTGGTGGGAATCAGGGAAGACAGGAACGTTGGGCATATACCTGGTAAGGCAGGTAGAACAAGCAGGAGGAACCACCAGAAAGTAGCCCAAAGGCACAGAGTTTCAGGTCAGGTGTGCAGAGAAGAGAGAAGCAGGAAGCAGAAAGAGGGGAGTGGTTTGGCATCAGTACAAGTTTACCTACTTCACAATGACGCCCGTGCTGCCTATGGCAACGCTGAAAAAAAAGCATGCGATATGAGGTCACTTAGCTCCTGGCCTTCAGGGAGCAGGAGGTAGAAGGAAACTCCCCAGGAGGACAATGACCAGGCTCCCTCCTCATGCTCTATGGGGACTCATGGCCCTGGGCATTGCACTGCGCCCTTTCTCTCACAGCTTCCTCTTCTCATCACCCCTACTCATTTTTGGGGGGACCATCTAGCACCATGACTATACCCACTGATGTTCCTTCCTCTTCACAAGGGACCGGTCTTACCCTCTTGCCCCTTTCCACCTTATTCCATCCATTATTCCTTCTCCTTCAAGTTAATCAACCTCCATTTCTGCCTTCAACCCATATTCTTCAACCTCTTTCTTCCCCCAGTCACCATCCTCTTCCTTCTCTTCAGAGGGAGTTCTTCTAAGCCCATACAGTGTGCTTCCTTTCTCCACCACACCAGAGAAAGGTTTTCACTGTGAGCCCAACTAAGGTCCTTCTCTCACTTGACCTTTGACTAAGCTCCCCTCCCTCTATTTCTCAGTAAACACTCTCTACACTTTTGCAACTTTTCAGTTTTCTTTGTTGGCTCCTTTCCCTCTATGTGTCCACCTCTTGAATATCAACCACCTACAAGGTTCTAGGACTTCCCAGGTGGTTCAGTGGTAAAGAATCTGCCTGCCAATGCAGGAGACCCGGGTTCAATTCCTGGGTTGGGAAGATCCCCTAGACGAGGAAATGGCAACCCACTCCAGCATTCTTGCCTGGAGAATCCCATGGGCAGAGGAGCGTGGTGGGGCTACAGTGCATGGGGTCGTAAAGAGTAGGACATGACTGAGTGACTAAACAACAATAAGGTTCCAACCTTGGCTGTCTTCTATTACACTCTACTTGCTCTCTCTAGGTGATTTAATTCACTTCTGTGGCTTCGATCAACAGCTGTATGACTTTTAAAATTAAACCCCTCTCCAGAGACTACAGTGGGAGGATCAAAATGTAGATCTGGCACTCTGGGTGGTGTGTGTGTGTGTGTGTGTGTGTGTACGCATTCTCGGTCGTGTCCGACTCTTTGCGAATGTGGATCTGGTGCTCTGGGGTGTGTGTGTGGGTTGTGTGTGTGTGTGTGCGTATGTGCTCAGTCGTGTACAACACTTTGTGACCCCATGGACTGCAGCCCCGCCAGGCTCCTCTGTCCATGGGATTTCCCAGGCAAGAATACTGGAGTGGGTAGCCATTCTCTTCTCCAGGGAATCTTCCCAACCCATGTATTGAACCCATGTCACCTGCATTGCAGGTGGATTCTTTACAGTCTGAGTCGCAAGGGGAGCCCCTGGCACTCTGGAGAGGGGTTTAAATTGCCAACTCCTTTTGGTCATCTTCATAGACATCCAATAGGCACTACAAATTCAGCACCTCTAAGACTAAAATTCTCTCTCTCCATCTCCACCCCCTCAATTTTTCTCCTTCTTGTGGTCCCAGTGCTAATCACCAGCAGGAAATCTACTGAGTCGCCCAAGTTGGAAACTTGACTTCTCATCTTTTGTAGCCAGCCTCCTAGTTCTCTTCATCCTACCTCCTAAAAAGTTACTAAACACATCTCCTCCTTTTAGATTCACAGTCAGGGCTTAGTCTAGGCCTTCAGAGGCAAAACCATCCTTCTATCTACCCATTCTAATCTTTTACACCATTGTCTGAACTCTTTGTATAACACGCAAATCCTCCTGCTAATGCAGGAGACAGGGTTCAATCCCTGTGTTGGGAAGATACCCTGGAGGAGGAAATGGCAACCACTCCAGTATTCTTGCCTGGGAAATCCCATGGAGAGAGAAGCCTGGTGGGCTATAGTCCACGGGGTTGCAAAGAAGTGGACATGACTCAATGACTAAACAACAACTTAACCTTACCTCAAGATTCTCCTCAAATATCACCTCCTCAGTGAAGTCGTCCCCAACTCAACACCTGTCCTCCTTCTCCCCAGGGGCCTCCCACTCCTGCCCTCCCCACTAGAGAATTAACTGCCCCACACCAATGCTGGTGGTGGTCTGCAGTCCCATTATTCTCCTGCAATAAGCTGATTACATCTGCACCCCCCGCCACCACCCCCCCACACACACACACATACTAGCCCTTCCCAAGTGGCTCAATGGAAAAGAACCAAATGCAGGAGATGCAGGTTTGATCCTTGGGTCAGGAATATCCTCTGGAGGAGGAAATGGCAACCCACTCTAGTATCCTTGCCAGGAAAACCCCAAGGACAGAGAAGCCGGGCAGGCTACAGTCCATGAGGTCACAGAGTCCGACACGCCCCTGCACTTCCCTGGAAGTCCTTTGAGGGGAAGAATCCTAACTGGTTCATCTTTGCCTCCTTACACCAAGCACAGAATCTGAAACACAGCAGGCCTTCAGCAAATATGTGCTGGATAAAGGGCAATAATTATGTGCTGCCCTTTATATGTGTGAAGCACTGAACAGAGTCACGCCCATATCAGAAGGGCATACAGCCCATTTTGCAAGTGAGAAACAAAGGTGAAATGATTTGCCCAAAGTCAACAACTAGTAAATGAAAGGCTGCTTTTGACTTTCGAAATTCTGTTTTTACGCACTCCATTCTACTCCTGGACTAAAGGGTTGGATAATGGGCTTGTTGTTACTTTGTTGTTCAGTCGCTGATTTATGTCTCTTTTGTGACCTCATGGACTGTAGCCCCCAGGCTCCTCTGTCCATGGGATTTCCCAGGCAAGGACACTGGAGTTTGTTGCCATTTCCTTCTCCAGGGGATCTTCCCAACCCAGAGCTCTAACCCTGGTCTCTTGAGTCTCCTGCATTAGCAGGCACATTCTTTACCACTGAGCCACCAGGGAAGCTCGAATAATGGGCTCAGCTTCTGTAAAAAAACAATCTCTCCTAATCACAGGCTCAGGTGCTATGTTACTCCCAACTCCATAGCTGCCATCGTGCTTATACACAATAAAACCTTGCTGAAGACTCCTGGCGGCTCTCAGGGTTCCTACCGAGAAGAACAGGGCATGCCGTTCATCACAAGTAGCTCCTTGGCCCCTGGCCTAGGATGCACTATCCCAGAAACATGCAGAGAAGGCTGAATTTCCCCTAAGTACCGTTAGGTTTTCATGCCCTATTCTGGGAACAGAGAAGTGGGTGTGAGAGATCATGATGATGGTGAGCAATGGGATGCATTTTAATGTGTGGTCTGGGAAAGCAGCTGCAATACTTTATGATCACTTCTTGCACAAATACTCTCACCAGAGAATGAGAGGGACCTACCACTCTCAAGTCTAGAATCTCAGGGTTAGCAATATACCACTATCTATATACTCATTGGTCATCACTGAATACGCATACCTCGTGTCTCGTGTATCCGACCCCATGGTAACTCATTGCATTCAGTTGCCTTTTTCAGGCATCCTCTTTCAATTCTATGTACTTTCTACAAAATGTCTTCTAAAAATGACCCCTTTGCTGCTGCTGCTAAGTCACTTCAGTCGTGTCCAACTCTGTGTGACCCCATAGACAGCAGCCTACCAGGCTCCGCCGTCCCTAGGATTCTCCAGGCAAGAATACTGGAGTGGGTTGCCGTTTCCTTCTCCAGTGCATGAAAGGGAAAAGTGAAAGTGAAGTCGCTCAGTCGTCCGACTCTTAGCGATCCCATGGACTGTAGCCTACCAGGCTCCTCCGTCCATGGGATTTTCCAGGGAAGAGTACTGGAGTGGGGTGCCATTGCCTTCTCCGAATGACCCCTTTACTTTCCTCCAATTCTAATAGCTTTTTAACATCAGTCCCTTATTTTCTACTAATATCTCCACCAGCTCTCCATGACTGTACAGCACAAAACTGAAATGAGTCCTGTGCCTATCCTGATTGATACATTTAAGCTTCTCAACTCACAGGTGATCAAACTTGCCCAAGGTCATTCAGACAGTAAGGGACATACATGCACACTGGGCTCCAGGCATGAGGACTATTTGCCAGTATCCCCTCCCTTTGTACACCTGGGTACTGTGTAGGAAACTCTCTCTCCATTCATCACCTTTTCTGACCTGCCAAATTCTTATCAGTCCTTTAAGGCTTAACTCACGGGTCACCTCCTCCATGAATCTTCTCAAGTTTTCTCTGCCCTCTCCCCGACCGGGGTTGGGTGTCTCTGCCCTGGGCTTCACCTCTCCCTACCTTTCCTGAAATGTAATCATCACCTGACCCATTGATCTCCCTCACTAGGCTGCAGGCTTCTCCAGAGCAGTGCAGGGCCTGCTGGGTCTTGTCTTGGGATTCCCAGTACTGGAACGATGCATGGCACATGACACACACAACAAATGCCTGCTGAAAACTGAGCGGTGACCCCTCTTCTCTGATTTGGCCGAAGGCCTGATGCATGACGTCATCTAACCAGCAGGAGAGACTTCTCATCATGAGCAATGCCATTTTCTCAACTTTCCATGAACTCATTCTCTCACTAGGTTTACAATGAGACAAGTAGCAATTAGTTGAGGAACTAGCACTTCTCAGACACCAACATGAATGCTCTGTGCACAGTATGCTTATCCTGGCAACACTGTCCAGGGGACATCATCCTCATTTTATGGCTGAAGCTCAAAATCTTATCTTAAGTAATAAGCTCAATTACTTATCCTAAGTAATTGGCCAAGAGTCACACAGAAGGAAGGCTTTGTTTTAAAGGTATGTATAAAACACCTTAGAGTCATCAGTGTACTGGAGAGATTCACTGAAATTTGAAATTACTTCAGTGCATTAATTTGGATGCTAGAGTCGTGAAAGCATGGTCAACTAGGATTCATAGAGGTTCAAGGCAGTTCTACCATATGCATTATCCAGAGCGGCAAATCATGGCCGTAGTCCTAATTTTCCTAAGCAGATAGATAGGGATTTATAACACCTATTTACCTCAAAGGGAATTGAATATCAAAGGTCATATCTGCCCAAATGCTTTGTTAAAGAAGAGGGCAGAAGCCCATCTTAGTACACTCTGCTGCATAAAAAGCTTGGTGGAGTGTTTCTCAAAGACTGGGCTTCCCAGGTGGCTCAGTGGTAAAGAATCTGCATACCATTCATGCAGATGCAGGAGATCCGGGTTTGATCCCTGGGTCAGGAAGATCCTCTGGAGAAGGAAATGGTAACCCATTCCAGTATTCTTGCCTGGGAAATCCCATGGAGAGAAGAGCCTGGTGGGCTACAGTCCGTGGGGTCACAAAGAGTCAGACACCACTGAGTAAGCATGTTCTCAAAGATCAGTGGGAGAAGCCTGGGCATCAGAGCTACTTGAGGTGTTAACAGCAGATGGGAGATGCCTGGTTGGGAATCCACACTTAACAAGCCCCCATATGATTCTATCAGACAGAAAAGTTTAATAAATACCAGGTTAGGACAATGCTTCTCTAACTTTAATGTACACAGGACTCACTTGGGGATCTTGTTAAGAAGAGATTCTTATTCAGTGGACATGGGAGAGGGTGGGTTGAGATTCCACCTGTCTTACAAGCTCTCAGGGATGTCAATGTTGCTGGTCCATGGATCACATTTGAGTGGCAGGGGTTTAGAAGATCTACCCCTAATGGAACAAATTAGCTTTGCTTTATTCCTCAAACACTGACCGCATTCCCCAACTTCAGGGAGGATCCATAAAGCCCAAATTCTCAGTTTTGGTACAAAATCACTGCAACAACTCAAAACCAACTGGAATGCATTCTCTATCATGAGGGAAAGGCAGCAGCATCCTTTTCAGATACAGATAGCACATATGTTTAGCATGTGAAAGAATAATTAATTTATTATTACTTGAGTCCTGCTGTGTGTGTGTGTGCTCAGCCCTGTCCAACTCTTTGTGACCCCACAGACTGTAGTCAGCAAGGCTCCTCTGTCCATGGGATTCTCCAGGTAAGAATACTGGAGTGGGTTGCCATTTCCTTCTTCAGGGGATCGTACTGACCCAGGGATCGAATTGCGTCTTCTGCATCGGCAGGCAGATTCTTTACCACTAGCACCACCCAGGAAGCCCAACTTGAGTCCAATTAACTGTGAAAATCATTATATATACATATATATATATATATATATATATAAATGTAAGGTGGATATTCCTGCTCTATAGATAAGCAAATAAGGACCTGGAAAGCTGGAGTAACTTGCTCAAGGTCATGTGGCTAATTATGTGTTGCAGCTGGGGCTCCAATCCTGCTCCACTGGGATCCAAAGCCTGTCCTTGCCCAGCCTCCACGGCGCTAGATATGACAGTGGTATAAAATGTGAGACCCTGGTGGGGGAGGGGGGAATGTTCCTCCTATACTGGTATGTGAGTTTAAAGGCTTTACTGAGGCAGATTCTGGATGGGGGTGAAGAAGACAAAAAGGTGAATTAATCAGTGATCTATGTTGCCTCATGGACATAAACATACAGATAGCATCCTTGTCCATGGCTCCCATAAATCTGAAAGTGCAGATGGAATAAAAAGGACATTAGTGGCCAGTGCACTGATCCTAAATGTTCCCACCCACCCTCAGGCTTCCAGGTGTACAGCTCAACCAATAAAGAGGAAAAATTCTTCCTGATCCTTGTGGCCTATTAACTTTATCACTTTCTCCTGTATGAGGTTTCTGTAACTTAAAAGTTCACAAGGAAACAGGTTGACCCTGCCATGTCATTTCACAGTTGCCACACATCTCTTTCTCTTGATAAACCTGCCGGCACCTGAAAGAAAAATGTACTCTTTAGTCAAATACAATGAAGATGCAGCAGTTTTGAAGGTTTTTTGAGTAACTAAATTTTCTGTGTTTTTCATAAGGCTGACAAGGAGAGAAATGCATGGCAATAAAGATGCTCAGAGAAAGCAGTCAGATAGATACAAAGGTGGATCAAATGAAGGAAAGAGCTATAAAATAAAGTTCCCAGGCATTTACTATCCGTTGTCTTTGGCAATTAATGCCCCATTAGGTTGAGTGTCCACAATCAGCTTTTTAGCCTTGGGTCTCTCCACTATTATAATTAGTACTCAACAGCTTAACTGTCATTTTCTAAAGGTTCATCTATAATAGCAGTACAACTCTTTACCTATTTAATGCAAAAAAAGATACAATTAGAAAGCTACATCTCCTTAGATATATATATGGCAGTCTAAAACCAAAGAATTTTGCCCCTATGGTATGTATTCTCTACCCATGATGTTTCAAAAACAAAGACTGAAACCTAAAACAAACAAACAAAAAAACTGACTTGAAAACTTACTTAAAAGTAAAAAAAAAAGTGTGTGTGTCTTGAACAGAATGTAAGAAACAGAATCTGGACCACTGATTTCAAACTAGTAGGCATTTCCTATTTCATTCCCTCACCCCAGAGAACAGTCCAGATCTCAGAAAAACCAAACTAAAGGTCCTCATAAATCAACTTGGTATTTTTCTGGGGAGTTTTTACTGAAATGTTTGGACATGAACATGTTTGCAATGAGTCATAATTTATAGGACATTAATGGCCAATGCCTTCTGTGCTTTTCTTCCTACGTTCAATATCATTTTCAAACCAGCTGGTAGTTCATTTCCCAGGCCCTGATAATTTTTATAAAGTTACCAGATCTCAGATACTAAGGCTGCCACCCAGCACCCTTTCTCGTGATAATTTTTTATGGCATCTAGAAGAGAACCCAATTCCCTTTCTAAACTATATGCCTTAATGCAGGGAAAAGGCTCACGCACCGTTTTTAAGATGCCCAAAGAGAAGCTGAGGGGCGTTCGGGGGCATGCCAAGTCAAAAGGCAACAGGAAAGGTTAACGGACAGTTGCTCTCGGCAAAGGCAGACGTAATAACAGGATATGTTCGTTTCTAGAGGAAGCAGGATAGCCGCGAGGCAGGAAAGGCGGCGTCAGCGGCACCCAAAGGAAACGGGCGCGCGGGGGTTTGCAGGGACCTGGCCTGCTTAGGGGCTCCCGCTCCAGTCCGGTCCGAGGCTCGGAGCACCTCACCCGGGGTGGAGGGTGGAGGATCCACCTCAGGCCTCCTGGTACGAGGGCTTCTAGTGCTCCCTTCTACCTCCGCCAAAGATGGGGAATGGGGAGAAGAGAAAAAGCCGAACACCGGGAGCTGCGGCAGGTGAACTCGGCAACAAGTCAGGTCCCGGCCCAGGAGGGACCTCGGGGGTCCTGGGGCCGGAAGGGCCGGGGAGGCGAGGCCCGGCGCGGGTGGGGTGCGCGGGAGGGGGAGGGGTGCCGCCGACGCGGAGTGCAGAGCTGCGGCCGGAGCCCGGAACGCTTCCCTCCCGCTGCCCCGGGGCGGACGCGCGCTCTGGAGGCGCGCGCATCCTCCAGACCTTCCCAGGCCCCAGGGCGGAGGCGGGGAAGGGGAAGGGGCTGTGGCGGTGCCCGCACGGGGATGGGGGCGCAGGAGGAGGCGACCTGTCTGTCACCCAGCGCGCGGAGAGCAGGGTTGGCAGCCCCAGGCTGGCGCCCCCGACCGCCCCGGCTGCCAGGAATCTCCCGCGGCAGCCTGCCGCCCGCCCGGCTCGCCCCCGCCCGGGCCCCGGAGGGCAGGTACCTCGGAGCCCCGGCCCCCGGGAGCCTCCTGGCCGCGAACGGAGCGTTCCTCCAGCTCTCTCATCCGACGTCAGCGTCAGCAGAAGGCGAGGGAAGGGGGCGGAGGGAGCACAGGAACCGGTCCTTCCTGCGGCGGTCGCCGCCAGCCGGAATAGCAGCCGGCGGAGCCCGTGCGCGCCGCAGCGCAGCGCAGCGGTCGGGGGGAGCGGGCGCCCTCGCCTCCCAGCGAGCTCCTAGGGCCGGGACCCCGCCGTCGCCTCCCTTCCCTGTTTCTCCCCTCCGAGGACGCCCAGCGGGCGACCCCTCTCAGCAGGACCCCGGGACCCAGAGGAGGGAGGGGCCGATGGCCTCACCTGGTTTGGGGCAGGTCCGGGATGGGGGCAGTGAGTCTCCTTCTCTCTACTCCCTCGGGTCCTTCCTCGACCCCCATCTCCTGGGGTGCCCCCCGCTCGGATCTACCGCCCAGGGTGACCCCGCCCCGGCTCTCCCGCAGGTGTTCCACGTGTCCATAGAATTTGCGTCACAATGACCTGGCCGACAGGTGGGAGCGGCCGCGAACGCCCCAGGGTTCCCACTGTGCTGCGATCTTTGCGCGTGCTACTTGCCTCCACGATAGAGTTCCGTGGCTTTAGAGGATAGGACACGTCTTGACTCCAATGCCAAAAAAAGTTATAGAGGCCTCTATCTGGGAATCAAGTCTGGGCTTAATGTTAAAAGGCTCTATGAAAAGAAAAACAACTGTATACGTGTGTGTATATATATGTGTGTGTGTGTGTATATATATGTATATATATGTGTATATATATATATATTCGTCCCCATATATTCACATATCTTTTTTACTTAGGTTACTGACACAGTAATTTCATCTTCCCTTATTCTTTGTCAACAGGAAAGAACAAACGTCTTGTTTTTGAGTACCCTGCCGTGATCACATGAAGAAAAGGTGTTGCTTGCTAAGATCATCTACGCTGAAAAGCAGTCCTAATGTGCTATGACTCATCCCTCATTATGTTATATATTTCTTAAAAGGTTCTTTGAAAAGTCACTGATTGAAACAATTTAACAGGGTGAAAGGAAAGATGATTATTGAGTAACGACACAAACAAGCCTGAAATCCACAGGTAACATGAATGGGCTACTTGTTATGTGCCAGGCATATGCTGTATACTTTACTGTAATCCTTCAGCAACCCAATAATGTGGGTAGAGTATTATCCATATTTTACAAATGTAAACGTTGCCCAGAGTACCATAATGGCATTCAGCCAATAGGATGTTGAGCATAAGTTTGAATCCAGGGTTGTCTGAACCAAGACATTTAGTTTAATGTCAAGATAGAAAGGGGCTTCCCTGGTGGCTCAAACATTATAGAATCCTCTTGCAATTCAGGAGATCCGGGTTCAATCCCTGGATCAGGAAGATCCCCTGGAGAAGGAAGTGGCAACCCACTCCAGTATTATTGCCTGGAGAATTCCATGGACAGAGGAGTTTGGTGGGCTACAGTCCATGGGGTTGCAAAAAGTCCGATAGGACTGAATGGCTAACACACACACAATGGAAAGGTGTCTGACCAAGATGGAAACAGAAAAAGTATAGGAGAAGATGTTGATCTTTTAATAGAAAGGTAGTGAGATGGTATAGCTCCAACCTTTAAAGTTGACATAAGTCTCTGGATATATTCTTTGGGGTTTCTGTTTGTCACAGATGGATTTGAGCCTGTCCCAGTAGGACACAAAATACAGAGCTGAGCAAATATCAAGTCCTTAAAAAATGTTTATGAATAAACCAAATGCTGAAGGAATAGGATCTACAAAACAGCAAATTGATGAGAAGCTGAGATTCAGGAGAAATTTGGGAAGAGAAAAACATTGCTCCTATATAACTGGCATTTATAGGAAGCATTCAAATGAATCTATTGACAACGCAAGCCAAATGATTGTCCTGTTTATAAAAAGGGGAAAAAATCCTTTTAAAATGAGAAAAAAAAGACTTCCTTGCAAAAGGAGATGATTAAGATATTTTGTTTCAAAATATTTGATTCCAAGAACCATTAACTTACCTGTAAAAACCTACCTTAGGGAGTTTAAAAGAAACATTTTTTTTAACAGAATGAAGTGTTATTTGTAACAGAATAGTTGCTCAATAAATGTTGGCTGAATGTATCAATTAGTTAATCAAAGCATTGAGAGAGAAATAGGTCACAAAATTTCCTGATTCTAATGTTCTCCTTTCCACCAATGGTTATTTACTAGTTATCTGAAAACGTGCCAGAAACCCTATTTATTAAAGATTGGCTTTGTGGTAGATACACTGGTTAATGAGCTTTGGCTCAATGAGCTTTAGGCATCTAGAGCCAGTAGAATGGCAGATTGCTTGTGTATTCACAGTATCTCCTCAAAATGCAGATAAGTGGAACACAGGTACTAAAAAGAGAATGGCTATTGAATGCTGGAATGTGAAATTGTGGAAGAAATAATGTGCATTTTCTAGAATGTAACAGGATCAAAAAATCTTTACATATTCAATGATCTTTTGCGGGGGGGGCTTCCCAGGTTCTAGATTGCTAATGGGACCACATGAATTAGGAATTGTGTTAGGCTGCCCTTAGCAGAGACCCACAATAACAGTGCATTAAATGAGATAGAGATTTATTTTACTCCCACATTAAAAGAATTGGTAAGTAGGCTGTCCAGGGCTGTATGGCCTCTGCTAGCTCCTTGGGGTGTTGCCCTCCTCTCCTGTGCCACCATTCTTAGCAAATAAGCTATTATTTAAAGAAAAATCCAAGCTGGAATGTGGAGAAATAGGAACCTTCATATGTTGCTGGTGGGAATGTAGAAGGATGTATATTCACTTCAAAAAATGATCTGGCAGTTCCTCAAGTAATTAACATAGTTAACATATGACCCAGCAATTCCACCCCTATGTATATAGCCACGAGAAATGAAGACCTCTGTTCACACAAAAACTTGCACATATAGCAGCATTATTCAAAGTAGTCAAAAGGTGAAAACAATCCAACTATCTATAAGTGGATGAATGAATAATAAAATGTAGTACAGTGGAATATTACTGGGTCATGAAAAAGGATAAAATATTGATACATGCTGTGTCCTGAATGAACCTTGAAAACATTCTAAGTGAAAGAAGTCACCACAAAAGTCAATGTATTATATGATCCCATTCATATAAAGTCTAGGATAGGGAAATCTACAGAGACAAAGTAGATTGGTGTTTGCTTAGGGCTGGAGAGGAAAAAATTATATATATATATATATCAACACATATACATGCATAAAATGTATGTATGAATATATATAGACACAAATTATCCATCTACATATTATACAACACATTTTAGCATACAGTTTATAATTTATTTTAATGTTCTGAATGCTGCTGGTGCTCTCAGCCAACAAGAGCAAGTGAGGCAGAATCCTTGTGCCTCTAGGTGAATGGGCACCATAAAGCAAATATTTGCTCTGCCATTCATCCAGAAAGATACAGCTTTCTACAGCTCTGAAATCCTTTTATGACTCATCTTTGACATCATCATCTATACTCTTGGTACCTGCTAAGGTAGAGCTTAAGCTATTCTTATTATGAATGTGTTTAATATGAGCTATACATGCAAATCTCTGTTCATTAAGAAAAATGTTTTTGCTTCAGAGTTGCTAGGTGATTAAAATTAGGTAATCTATAGGAGTAAATTTTGAAAAAAGTAATATTTTAAAAGTTATTAGATTTGTTTGATTTTTGTTGGTGAGAGAAATTTAAAGAAGGATTAAGCTAAATTTTATTGGCAGAAATAAAGTTGTTTATTCACAGTATCTTGTAATACAGAAATTTGATGTACTCAAGGATATGTACTAAATATATTGACCAATTTTTGTTTAATTCTTATGATCAGTTGTGTTCTGTACATAGCAAAACAAAGCTTCTATTATTACTCTCACCATTTAGTTATTTGTTGTTGTTCAGTCACTTTGTCATGTCCAACTCTTTGCGACCCCATGGACTGCAGCATGCCAGGCTCCTCTGTCCTCCACTATTTCGTGGAGTTTGCTCAAATTTATGTCTATTGAGTCAGTGATGCTATCTAACTATCTCATCCTTTGCCGCCACCTTCTTTTGCCTTCAATCTTTCCCAGCATCAGGCTCTTTTCTAATGAGTTGGCTCTTCACATCAAGTGGTTAAAGTATTGAATCTTCAGCTTCAGCATCAGTCCTTCCAATGAATATTCAGCGTTGATTTCCTTTAGGATTGACTGATTATATCTTTAAGCAAACTTCTATGTGCGTGTGAAAATAGAACAGATGTTTAATTAAAAGCATTAACTTTTGTTAATTAAAATTAACTTCCTTTCCTTTCAAAATTAAGGCTACAATGAAAAGGCTTATTTTACACTGAAGAGAAAGGTAATTATTTTCATTGCTGCACTAGCTTAGATTTATGTATAAATAATACAGTTCCCTACACTTCCACCCCCAGTATCATCCACTGAAACTTCTGCAAGAAAATTGCTGGTGATGGCATAAAAAAGGGACATCTTATTCGCTACCAGTGGAGAATTTTATTTAATCATGTGCCATCAGTCCATGGGGTCGCTGAGAGTTGGACACGATTGAGCGACTTCACTTTCACTTTTCCCTTTCATGCATTGGAGAAGGAAATGGCAACCCACTCCAGTGTTCTTGCCTGGAGAATCCCAGGGACAGGGGAGCCTGGTGGGCTTCTGTCTATGGGGTCGCACAGGGTCGGACACGACTGAAGCGACTTAGCAGCAGCAGCAGCATCCAGTGTAACCCTGCTTCTCACTAGGAACTGTGCTGGGATCTGGGCAAATTTTAGTGCAGAGGTCATAGCCATGCCTTGGTTTTGGCAGACTTGGGGATAATGACCACCTCAAAGGGTCACTGTCTAATAAAGAACAGGACTTAACTGAAAGACTAGAAAGGAGCACTCTAGGTCTTTGCTGTCTCTTTTTCTCTGTGCACAGGGACAGTTTAGAAGACTCACTAAGAACTCAGGTTGAAAACATAGGTCAAAATTTGGTTTAATCAGAGTAAGGTTGAATTGGGACTATAACCCCTGTTTCCTAATTCCCAATCAGATGCACTTTTCCTTTTCTACTTTTTTAATAAGACTTTTATCTGTGTATTTATTGGCCATGCTGAGTCTTCATTGCTCTGTGCGGGCTTTTTCTGGTTGCGGAGAATGGGAGCTACTCTCTCGTTGTGATGTGCAGGCTTCTCATTGCAGTGGCTTCTCTTGTTGTGGAGCATGGACTCTAGGGCACATGGGCTTCGGGAGTTGCGGCACATGGGCTCAATAGCTGTGGTTTCAGGTTTTAGAGCACAGGTTCGATAGTTGTGGTGCATGAGCTTAGTTGCCTTGCAGCATGTGGGATCTTCCACAGAGCAGGGATTGAAACTGTGTCCCTTGCATTGGCAGGCAGATTCTTAACACTGGTCCACTGGGGAAGCCCCTGCTATTCTAATTTTAACTCCATTGCTAACTTTCTTTGGCAGATACTGTTCATGTCTGTAACTAGTAACAGATACTGTTAGTCATGTCTCACTATTTATTCTTTTTTTCTACAGTCTAATACAAATTTCAACTGAGCACATTTTGCCCGCTGAAGACTGTATTTTCTAGCTTCCTTTATGGCATGGCATGGTCATGTGACCAGGTTCTGGCCAATACAATGTGACTGAAAAACATGTGTGTAACTTTCGGGTCATGCCTTTGAAAGAAACACACCCTTACCTTTGCCTTCCCCCTTTCCCACAGGTTGGATCCTATCTGGCCATGCAGGTGAGGGAAATACTTTGAGGATGACAAAGAGATGGATCCCTGAGCACCTGATCTGCCCTTAGTGGATTGTTTTATGAGAAGGAAATAAAGTTCGATATTGTTTAAGCCATTATATTTTTTAATATTATTATAGCCTCGCCTTTATCCTAATTAATTCATCTCCCCTATGATGTTGTTAAGTTCACTTCAGTTTCATTGCTCAGTCATGTCCGACTCTTTGCAACCCCATGGACTGCAGCACGCCCAGCTTCCCTGTCCATCACCAGCTCCCGGAGCTTGCTCAAAGTCATGTCCATCAAATCAGCGATGCCATCCAACCATCTCATCCTCTGTTGTCCCCTTCTTCTCCCACCTTCAATCTTTCCCAGCATCAGGGTCTTTTCCAGTGCATCACTCCTTCGCATCAGGTGGCCAAAGTATTGGAGTTGCAGGTTCAACATCAGTCCTTCCAATGAATATCCAGGACTGATTTCCTTTAGCATTGACTGATTGGATCTTCTTGCAGTCCAAGCAACTCTCAAGAGTCTTCTCCAACACCACAGTTCAAAAGCATCAATTCTTCAGTGCTCAGCTTTATGGTCCAACTCTCACATCCATATGTGACTGCTGGAAAAACAATAGCTTTGACTAGATGGACCTTTGTTGGCAAAGTAATGTCTCTGCTTTTTAATATGCGGTCTAGGTTGGTCATAGCTTTTCTTCTAAGGAGCAAGTGTCTTTTAATTTCATGGCTGCAGTCACCATCTGCAGTGATTTTGAAGTCCAAGAAAAGAAAGTCTGTCACTGTTTCCATTGTTTCCCCATCTATTTGCCATGAAGTGATGTGACTGGATACCGTAATCTTCGTTTTCTGAATGTTAAGATTCAAGCCAGCTTTTTCACTCTTCTCTTGCACTTTCATCAAGAGGCTCTTTCATTCCTCTTTGCTTTCTGCCATAAGGGTGGTGTCATCTGCATATCTGAGGTTATTGATATTTCTCCTGGCAATCCTGATTCCAGTTTGTGCTTTTGTCCTTAAGGAATTGCAAATTAAAACAAGATACCAATGCACACCTACTAGAATCCAAAACACTGAAAAACACCAAATACAGTTGAGAATGTAAAGCAAAAGGAACCATCATTCCTTGCTGGTGCAAATATAAAATGATATAGCTACTTTGGAAGATAGTCTGGTATGCATGTGTGCTAACTTGCTTAGGTCATGTGCAGCTCTTTGTGACCCTGTAGCCCGCCAGGCTCCTCTATCCGTGGGATTTTCCAGACAAAAATACTGGAATGGGTTGCCATTTCCTACACTCCAGAGGATCTTCCCAACCCAGGGATCGAACCCACATCTCTTAGGTCTCCTGCATTGGTAGGCAGGTTCTTTACCTCTAGCACCACCTGAGAAACCCAGTATCTGGCAGTTTCTTATAAAACTAAACACGCTGTTAACACACTAACCTGCAATTTCACTTCCTAGTTTTTATGCAAATAAGTTGAAAACATGTCACACCAAAACCTGCACATGAACATTTATGGCAGCTTTATTCACAACTGTCCAAAATTTGGAGCAAGCAAGATGTCTTTTAATGGGTGAGTAGATAAATAAACCTCCACACAGTGAAATATTAGTCAGTGTTTAAAAGTTTGCTATTAAGAAAAGACGTGGAGGAACCTTAAAAGCATGCTGCTAAGTGAAAGAAGCCAGTCCAAAAAGTCCTCACACTGTATGACTCCAGTTATATGACATTCTGGAAAAGGCAAAACTATGGAGGTGGAAAAGAGAAAAGAAATCAGTGCCAGGGACTTATGTGGAGGGATGGAAGGATAAATATTTCCCCCTAATATCTGATATTTGAATGGCATTAATCTGTTTTACTTATTTCATGTAGAGGCATACATCTGGTTCCTATTACTCTATCTTGGTCATTAATGAGTTAACAGTAACTTTGTATTATGTATTTTCTTAGTCAATATTATGTGTGTAATTAATATTGCTATTTTGTGGGAGAGAGTCTAAGAATTTTTTAGTATTGAAGAAGGGTCCTCATGAACACTCCCACTGAAAAGCCCAGGGACAGACAATTCATTAAAGAAGAAATTAAACTAGTAAAATGTTTTAAAAGAATTTTTCAATACAAAATTTTAAACTTAAAAACATTTGTGCTTATCATACTGGCAAACATGAAAAAAGCATAATTCTTAGTGTTGAAGATATCGGACATGGATAAGGCCGTACTCTCCAACTGAGGATGAAAACAAAATTTTTTCCAGTATTATGAAGAAATAATTGACATACATCCCTGTAGAAGTTTCAAGTGTATAGCTTGATGGTTTGATTTATGTGTATTGTGAAATGATTATTACAGTAGGTTTAACTGACATCCATCCTCTTATACAGATACAATAAAAATAAAAAAGTTCTCTTATGATGAGACCTCTTAGACTCTATTCTCTCAACAAATTTCTTGTGTATCATAGAGCAGTGTTAGCTACAGTCATCAGGTTGTATATTATGTCCCTAGTACTTACCTATCTTATGACTAAAAGTTTGTACTTTTAGTCATCATCCTGCTGTTTCTCCTCTTCGCCCCATTGGCCTATAGTAACCACAAGTCTGATCTGTCTCTCTATGAGTTTGGAGGGTTTCGCTTTTTTTTTTAGATTCCACATGTAAGCGAGATCATATATTATTTGTCTTTCTCTGATTTATTTCACTTAACATAATGCTGTTTTGGTGCATCCTTGTTGTTGAAAATGGTAGGATTTCCTTTTTTATGGCTGAATAGTATTTATGTGTGCATACTCAGTCCCTCAGTCATGTCTGACTCTTTGCAACCCCATAGACTGTAGCCCACCAGGCTCCTTTGTCCATGGAATTTTCCAGGCAAGAATACTGGAGTGGGGTTGCCATTTCCTACTCCAGGGAGAATGATATTTATATATATATTAAATATGATATATATAGATCACAACTTTTTTATCCATGCATCCACTAATGGATGCTTAGATTAGAAACAAAAATTTTACATTGCTTTATGGGGTGCAACTTGGCAATGCATACAAAATGTTGATTGTACATGCCTGTGATCTCACATTTCCACTTTTAGGATTTTTTTCCCACAGAAATAACTAGGTGAATGTACAAAAGTGAACATTTGGAGATGAGCATCACAACACTGTTTATAATATTAAAACTTTAAAAACAGTAAATTGTCCTTCTAAAGGATGGGTTAGTTAACTAAATTATGGTACATTTAGATATTGGAACACTGACAGTGTTTAAAAAATGAGGTCAAGATGTTTTCTTTCTTTCTTTTTCTTTTGAGTGAAAATAGCAGCTTGCACAACACCATATGAAATATGATTCTATTTAAGTAAATATTTTATATATAAGCATTGGCTTTTAATGATAGTCACTAAAATGTTAACAGAGGCTGTCTCTAGGGAGTGACCTTTGGGCTGAAGTAGGAGGAGGGGGAAAGTTGTATTTTCACTTATACTCTGTGGTAATGCTTGGATTTGTTTTATAGTGTACATACTGAATTTTACAATTTGCAGATATAAGGAAGATTAAAATTTTGACACTAGAAATAAATAGAAGAGATCCTTACCTTTGAAAATGTTTGGAAATCCTGGTTATATGATTTCTTATTGATTTCAAATTCCTTACTGATTTAATGTTTTATGCTTCTAACCTGTAGACCAACCTTTAAGATTCCTTCCAGTGCTAAAATTCCGTGGCTTTCTTCTGCTTGCTGTTGCTGCTGCCTTGTCAAATGAGAATTGCTTAGGTAAATCTTAGAGACTCCCTGATGGTAAGACCCTTACACTAGTTCAGGTTCTAGTTTTCCTCCTATTTCAAGTGATTTTATTCCTGGATGACAGTCTTGAGCTGGTTATGAAAACATGTAGAAGAGCATTGGGATTGGAAAAGCTAGAAGTGGTTCTAAGAATCTCTGTTTTCATGAACCTAGAACCTGTTATACAGAGTGAATTAAGTCAGAAAGAGAAAAACAAATATCGTATATTAACTCCTATGTACAGCATCTAGAAAAAATGGTACTGATGAACCCGTTTGCAGGGAAGGAATAGAGATGCAGATGTAGAGAACAGACTGTGGATGCAGCAGGCGAAGGAGAGGGTGGGACGAATTGAGGAGTAGTATTGACACATATACGATATCGTGTAAAATAGCTACTGGGAGGCTGCTGTATTGCACAGGGAGCCCAGCCTGGCACTCTGTGATGACCTAGAAGGGTGTGATGGGAGAGGGGACTGAGGCTCTAGAAGGAGGGGAAATATATATATTTATGACCAATTCTCATTGTTGTACAACAGAAACCAACACAAAATTGGTAAAGCAATTTTCCTCCAATTAAAAACAAAATAAATCTCTGCTTTTCTTGGGGGTCAGATGTAGTCCAGATTTGAGTGGGAACAGGGATCATGAATTGATTTTTCATATATATGTATATTAGGACTTTTCTATTTTACTCTTAGATTCAGGATATCACTACTAGGATGGTTTATCATTTGTTTAATTAGAACTTATTACCTCCAATTTGACATGATTCAACCATGTTTTCCTTCCAGAGCTCTTTCTCTTATGTGTTCAGGCAAGCTGAAAAGCCTCAAAATTGTTTTGAATTCCTTTCTAGTAGGTTACCTCACACTCAATTAGCTGTTAAATTCTGTTTCACTTCAAGTTTATGATTCAGTACAAGGAACTACAGTTTCTTTAACTAGTTTGCTCAGTTTTTCTGTCCACTGTTCTCAGTTTTATTTCCATTGTCTTTCCAACCTTGGGTGTTTCTTACCTGGAACTTAAAATCTTTCCACCTAGGGTTGTATATTTGTTGATACTTCAATACTAAGCCAGTTTAGATGGTTGCAATATAAGTATTTTTAGTACTTATTTTTGTACCTCCTTTATGCTAAGAATTGCATGTATGTGTGTGAGTGTGACTGTGTGGGTGTGCTGGGTGATGGTGGAAGCGGTGATGATGTATAAAGTAATAGAAGACAGAATCCATGTCTCAGAATTCCTTTTAAAGTATGAAGTTAATTAAACACTATTATGATTTCCTGGCTTCAGTACCAGCTATAAAATCTTCCAAAGGTTACATCAAAATCAAATGCCTGATCAAGAAATTCAAAACCCTTATCATTCCTAATTTGCCTTACTCACCTTCCAACTGATTCCTGCTTGTCATCTCTTCATCAGTCCCGACATTCATTCCCCTCTTCCTGGACTCATTCACACGAGAATGATCACCATCTCCTACTGCAAGGTTAGACTTTCACTGGAGGTGTCCTTCAACTCGGATTTTAGGGTATCCCAGTACCTCCTGGCCCTTCTCTTATTATCACAACCACTGCCACAACATTTTCTGTATCTCCCAAATGCCTGATAGAGTTCTCATTACAGGCTTGCTGAAGCAATCTTAAAAATGGTAACTTTCTCAGGAAAATAAGGATTCCTGGACTTATATCCCATACTCAGCTCAAACAGTTTGTATTTTCCCACAAGAGATGTACGTAGATAATTAGGTCTTTGAGAGCAAAAATTCTGATTTTATCTTGCCTTTATCTACCAGAGTGCTTTAGATGTATAAGTTTCTTGAGGACTTCCCTGATGGTCCTGTGACTAAGACTCTGAGCTCCCAATGTAGGGGGCTTAGTTTCAACCCCTGGTCAGGAAATTAGATTCCAGAAGCCACAACTAAAGGATCCTGCATGCTGCAACAAAGATCAAAGATTCCACGTGCTGCAACTAAGACCTGACACACAAATAATTTTTTTTTAAAGAAAATTTCTTGAATTAATGAATAAATAGTTTTATACAACTAGATCCTCCCAGGGTGAGTGTCAATTCTTTCTCTTGGCTTTGTGTTGGGTAATGTCTCTTCATTAATCCTTAGCCATGTTTTAAACCTAACTTTGACATTCAATAGTACTATTATGTACTGAATGATGTGGTTTGATATTCTTTGTTATAGTTCCTTCCACTCTTATTTTATCCTAAAATCATGTAAGTACTTGTTCTATAGACTGTAAATGTGTGTGTCTTTCTAAATTTGTAGGCTGAAACCTAATCCCCAGTATATTTGGGGTAGAGCCTTTGGGAGGTGATTAGGTCATGAGGGCAGAGCCTTAATGAATAGAATTAATGTCCTCATAAAAGGGATAAAAGTGGAAGCAGTGATAGATTTTATTTTGGGGTGCTCCAAAACCACTGAAGATGGTGATTGCAGCCATGAAATTAAAAGACGCTTGCTCCTTGGAAGGAAAGCCATGACAAATCTAGACATCATATTAAAAAGCAGAGATATCGCTTTGCCAACAAAGGTCCATATAGTGAAAGCTATGGTTTTTCCAGTAGTCATGTATGGATGTGAGAGTTGGACCATAAAGAAGGCTGATCACCAAAGAATTGATGCTTTTGAATTGTGGTGTTGGAGAAGACTCTTGAGAGTCCCCTGGACTGCAAGGAGATTAAACCTCTCAATTCTAAAGGAAATAAACCCTGAATATGGATTGGAAGGACTAATGCTGAAGCTGAAATTCCACTACTTTGGCCACCTGATGTGAAGAGCCGACTCATTGGAAAAGAGCCTGATGCTGGGAAAGATTGAAGGCAAAAGAAGAGGGCAGCAAGGATGAGATGGTTAGATAGCATCACTGACTCAACAGACATGAATTTGAGCAAACTCTAGCGGATAGTAGAGGACAGAGGAGCCTGGCGTGCTACAGTCCATGGGGTCGTAAACAGTCAGACATGACAGTGACTGAAGAACAACCAAAGGGGCTTCTCTCATGGCTCGAGTAGTAAAGAATCCACCTGCAATGCAGGAGATACAGAGGGTGTGGGTTCGATCCCTGGGTCAGGAAGATCCCTTGGAGGAGGAAATGGCAATCCACTCCAGTATTCTTGCCTGGAGAATCCCATGGAGAGAAGAGCCTGGTGGGCTACCATCCATAGCGTCGAAAAGAACTGGACACGACTGAGCGTGCATGTGCTCCTCTCTCCTCATAAAAGAGACCCCAGAGAGCTCTCTCTGTGTGTGAAGACACAGTAGGAGGACAACCATTTATGAACCAGAAAGAGGGCTCTCACCTGCCACTGAATCTGCCGGTATCTTGCTCTTGGACTTCCCAGCCCCCAGAACTGAGAAATTTCT
This sequence comes from Giraffa tippelskirchi, assembly GCF_054371585.1. Lineage (NCBI taxonomy): Eukaryota > Metazoa > Chordata > Mammalia > Artiodactyla > Giraffidae > Giraffa > Giraffa tippelskirchi. The sequence goes on from NC_137284.1 coordinate 63,862,334, forward strand.
ATTTTTTACAAGCCACCCAGGGTCTGTTACAGCATCCCAAGTAGACTAAGGTGGCTTGTGAAGCATGCACATACTCCAGGCCTTTTGGGCCCTTCCAAGCCTACGGAATCAGAAAGTTCTGTGGAAGATGCTCAGAATCTGTATTTTTAACACCCAACTGAGGTGATTCTTATGGCCAGAGAAATTTGGAAACTCTGTTCTATTGAGAAACTTAATAAATATTGGTTGAGGTTAATGGTTCTCTTTGATCATTATGCCAAATACAACTCCATGAGCATTAACCTGATGTTAGAATGCCTGAATTCCAGCCTTGTTAATTACCATCTGAGTGATTGGGAGCTAGTCCAGTGTTTCTTAAAGTTGTCTGCAAATTAGAATCACAGGGCTTCTTTACTATCTGAGCCACCAGGAAAGTCCACACAGGGTCTCTAAAAAATTCCAAAGCCCAGGCCATACCCAAGACCAATTAAATCACATTCCCTAGTGCTGTGACATAGGCATAAGTATTTTTCGATGTTCCCCCGCCAAGTGATTGATTTCAACACACAAACAAGCTTGGGAATCACTGGACTAATTTACTCTCTCTGTTTCTTCATGAGTCAAATGTGGACAATAACTTCCATTCAAAAATGTTACTCTCCTTAATACATGTTATACAAGAATATATGTTATACATGATAAAACTTTGTGTGTTAGTTGCTCAGTTGTGTCAGACTCTTTTCGACGCCATGGACTCTAGCTATCTAGGCTTCTTGGTCCATGGAATTCTCCAGGCAAGAATACTGGAGTGGGTTGCTATTTTTTTCTCCAGGGGATCTGATCTTCCCGCCCCAGGGATTGGATTGGGGCCTTCCGCATTGCGAGCAGATTCTTTACCGTCTGAGCCACTAGCAAAGCCTAAATGATAAAACTTTATATAAACCTAACTATATTTTAGGCTTTAAAAAGTTTTTAATAAAAATTAACAAATGTGCCAGTAATAATTTTAATATTTTATATATATATATATTTAGTGCTTATAATTGTGATGATCGGTTCAACAGTTTAGTGGGATAGATTCAGCTTGTGAAGGAAACCATCATTCAGGAAGCTAACCTTACAATTTGGGTAAATTTGCTTCAAATGGCCCTGGTTTAAAGCAGTGGTTCTCAGCTTACAGTGTATCAACATGTTCATGTATCAACATGAGGATAAACCCCAAAGATTTTGACTCCATAGGTCTGGAATGGGACTCCAGCAACTACAAGTTTATAATGATAAACATGCCATTCTGTTGCCCTGTTGCTAACCATGGTGAGTCTGCTATTTATGTTCAGGCCTTTTGCTTTATCCATGATATTTAGTCATAAATGTTCTACTTTTTTCCTTTCAGAACTCTCTCCATCATGTAAGCAGAAAACAATTTTAGAATAGTTTAAAAAATATCTGAAGCCAGAACTTCCCTGGTGGTCTAGTGGTTAAGAAGCTGCTTGCCAAAGTTGGAGACATCGGTTTGACCCCTGGTGCGGGAAGATTCCACATGCCATGGGGCAACTAAACCCATGTGCCACAATTACTGAGACTGTGCTCCAGAATCTGCATGCCTAGAGCTGGTACTCTGCCAACAAGGGAAGCTCACGCACCACAACTAGAGAGTAGCCTCCGCTCACTGAAACTAGACATCGAGCGCAGCAAAGGAGACCCAGTGCAGCCATAAATAAAATAAAGAACAAAGTAAAAAATTTTTGAAGCCATGTGGGTACCATTCTTTATTACCAGTACCATTCAATCTTTAATACAATCTTGCAGTTTTTTTTTTTTATATCTGAACTGGCCTTCTTGATTGATACTCAACCTTTCTAATGGCTATAACTACTATCTGCATTTCTAAAAATGCAGAGGATGTGTGGATTCTCTGCTGACCTGAATCTGTCTCTCTAGGGCTGAATCACTTTCCAAATCACTTTCTTCAGCTTCATTGTGCATGTGTAGCAACTGAGAGGCTCATTAACAACGTACACTCTATCCAGACCTGGTGGATTAACCTTTGGGTTGAAGCCAAAGATTCTGGATTCTAAGCTATCTGCCTAGGTTATTCCAGTGCACACTGAACTTTGAGAAGTATTGGCTCTATGGAACTAAGTGGCTGGGGAAGCTTCAGTGAAGTAGAGACACTAAGGTAGGGCTCACAGGAGCCAGACACAAAACCCTGTAAGGAACTCGGTGTTCTCTTCCTTCCTGTGCTTCACCTTTGTGCAAATAATGTTAGGTAACCATGTGTTTAGGGGCTTCTCTGGTGGCTCAGCTGGTAAAGAATCCGTTTGCACTGTGGGAGACCTGGGTTCGATCCCTGGGTTGGGAAGATCCCCTGAAGGAGGAAATGGCAACCCACTCCAGCATTCTTGCCTGGAGAACCCCATGGGCAGAGAAGCCTGGTGGGCCCATGGGGTCACAAAGAGTCAGACACGACTGAGTGACAGCACAGCACAGCACAGCACACAGGTGGTAAAGCAGGAAAGAATCCATCTGCCAGTGCAGGAGATGCAAGAGCTGTGAGCTCAATCTCTGGGTCGGGAAGATCCCCTGAAGAAGGAAAATGGTTACCCACTCCAGTATTCTTGCCTGGAAAATTCCATGGACAGAAGGCAGTTCAGTTCAGTTCAGTCACTCAGTCATGTCCGACTCTTTGCGACCCCACAGACTGCAGCAGGGCAGGGAGAGAACAAAGAAAGAGGCAGGTGACTCTAGATTGTAGGTGGCAGTTAATAGGCAAAGGAACTTACATAGAAGGCTTGTCTTGGGCGGCTGCAGAGTAAGTAGATGTCCTCAGCTGCCCACCAGAATCTTAAGAGTTTATGTAGAGGCCTTGACAGTGTTCTGTCTTGTATACCATCCAGATGGTCTCAATAAACATAGCTCTCTCAAGGCTGTGTCCTTGAAACTGTTCCCACTGTGAGAATGGTGGGCAGAGCACACATTCCAAGGGCAAGGGAGGGTGTAAGAAGCCTCCAGGTGTGCAGGTCCAGCTCCTGCTTAACTGGTGGTAATGTTCTCTGGATGATCTCTTCCAACAGTTGGTAGGCTTGGAGAGCAGTAAGGCCTATTGACTTTTGTTGCTGATCCCAGCATGGAGACAGAGAAGACACAGTGAACACATTGGTTTACAATGAGGAAATACTTCCTTTCCTTCTCTTTCTGTTTTCGTTTCCTTCTTCATCCTGACTTTTCCCCATATTTGTCTTTTCCCTTGGTTTGTTGGTCTGTGGTCCATTCTTGAGGAAACAGCCATCTAGAACAGACCTGGATACAAAAGTGAAGAAAAGAAAAAACCCTCTATATCAGAAATCACATTGATAACAAACAAAACACCCAATTCATCTTTAAATTACACCATTAGCACATTGGATAATTCACTTGGGTTAATTATTTTTACTGTATTGTATAATTGTATTTGATCCATCTTTCATTTCATGATTATGCTTTTATTTGTTTACTTTCATTTACCAGCACTACTCACTCCGGTATTCTTGGGCTTCCCTTGTGGCTCAGCTGGTAAAGAATCTGGCTGCAATGCAGAAGACCTGGGTTCGATCCCTGGGTTGGGAAGATCCCCTAGAGAAGGGAAAGGCTACCCATTCCAGTATTCTGGCCTGGAGAATTCCATGGACTGTATAGTCCACGGGGTCGCAAAGAGTCGGACACAACTGAGCGACTTTCACTTTCACTTTTCACCAGCACTTTAATGCATCCTGAGGCTTCATCTGCCGATGGTTTCAGGTAAACTGTGTTCTTTCTGCAAAACGTGCAGTAAATGATTTTCTACTAAAATATGTTAGCTTGGTAGGAACGTATAAGGATGGATCACTGGATTTTCATATTCTATATTTTATCTCTTATAGAAACTTGTGAATTGTTAATCAATTTTTATGGTAAATCAGTATTGAATAAGCATCACTCAACAGTGCTTGAAGCCTGAAGAAACTTAAGACTATACTTAAAAAAAAAAGTTAGCCTTTTTTTCCCTTTTAGCTCTTGCTGTGGAGTGCCTGCGCTTTCCTTTCCCTCTGCTGCCGCCCACTTCCCCATTAGACATCGTCATGGGTTTTGGAGACCTAAAAAGCCCCGCAGGCCTCCAGGTGCTCAACGACGACTTGGCAGACAAGAGCTACATCCAGTGGTATGTGCCATCAACAGCAGATGTGGCGGCAGTATTTGAAGCCGTCTCCAGCCCACCACTTGCCAACTTGTGTCAAGCCCTCCGTTGGTATAGTCACATCACCTCTTATGAAAAGGAAAAGACCAGCCTGTCAGAAGGCCTTGGCCAAGTATGGGCCTGCTAATGTGGCAGACACCACATAACGTGGAGCTCCAGATAGTAAAGATAACGATGATGACATTGATCGCTTTGGATCTGAGGAGGAGGAGGAAAGTGAAGAAACCAAGAGGCTAAGAGAAGAGCGCCTTGCACAGTATGAGTCAAAGAAAGCCGAAAATCCAGACCTTGTTGCCAAGTCTTCCATCTTATTAGACGTGAAAACTTGGGATGGTGAGACAGATCTAGCAAAACTAGAGGAGTGCCTCAGAAGCGTTCAAGAGGATGGCTTGGTCTGCTGCTGCTGCTGCTGCTGCTAAGTCGCTTCAGTCGTGTCCGACTCTGTGCGACCCCATAGACAGCGGCCCACCAGGCTCCGCCGTCCCTGGGATTCTCCAGGCAAGAATACTGGAGTGGGTTGCCATTTCTTTCTCCAGTGCATGAATGGGAAAACAAAGTGAAGTCGCTCAGTCGTGTCCGACTCTTAGCGACCCCATGGACTGTAGCCTACCAGGCTCCTCCGTCCATGGGATTTTCCAGGCAAGAGTACTGGAGTGGGGTGCCATGGCCTTCTCCGTGGCTTGGTCTGGGCCTCTTCTAAACTAGTTCTGGTTGGGTATGGCATTAAAAAGCTTCAAACACAGTGTATAGTTGAAGATTACAAAGTTGGGACAGACATGCTGGAGGAGCAGATCACTGCTTTTGACAAGTATGTACAGTCTGTGGATGTGGCTGCACTCAACAAGATCTAAAATCTATTGTGGATCAGTGGCCTTAAATAAAAGTTTGAAAGATTAAAAAAAAAAAGTTAGGTAAGATAAGTTGCTTCAGTTGTGTCCAACTCTTTGTGACCCCATGGACTGAAGCCCTCCAGGCTCCTCTGTCCATGGGATTCTCCAGGCAAGAATACTAGAGTGGGTTGCCATGCCCTCCTCCAGGGGATCTTCCAATCCAAGGATAGAACCTGAGTCTCTTATGTCTCCTGCACTGGCAGGCGGAGTCTTTACCATTAGTGCCACCTGGAAAGCCCTAGATTGGGATGAGAGCAGACAAATTGATTAATCTTTTTCTAACTCTTTTGCATAAAACTCCAATTATAAACACAGCTCTCTGCCCATCTTCCTGCCACTCCCTGCTTCCACAGACAAGTTGTGCTCTTTATTGTGATTTGGAAAAGACTAACCATAATGGCTAAGTCAGTGCTGTTCAAATAAGAGCTATAATCATATCCACATCATCTCTATGTTTGTTTAAACTCTGTTACCTCTCATGTAAATTACAGAAATTGCCCCTTGTCCCAGAACAACCCTCCCAACCCATTCTCTAGCCCAAGGATAACTAAGGTAATTTTTCTAAAATATACATTTTGCTATTTCTCCCTTTTGCTTAAAATCTTCTGTTGGTCTCCTGTGCTGTGTTCTCTGTTGTTCTGGTCATCTGGAATGATTTCATTACACATGGAAATTAAATGAGATTCTTAAATTTAATATTAGAGGGCACATAAGCCAGTCCTTCCTAGGGCATGGCAGCTGAAAGAGGAGAAGTTCAAGAGCTGTCAATGGCCATATTCTTCACCCCATGCAAGAACCACAAGGAGAAGCAGAGATGAGAGACAGGGAACAAGCTGCTGCTGGTGTTGGAAGCTCTGGTTCAAACTATCCCTAACACTTGCCTGTACCCCTGTCCTTCCAAAAGTTGCTTGTTCTGCCCTTCCTTGTGTCACATAAGATACCCCAGTACATTCCTATAATGTTCCTCCTTTCACCTAGGCTTAGTAGTAGGTTTTTGTCACTTGCAAACAAAAGAGTCTTAGTTAGAACAGCTTGTAAGGAAAAATACAGCTGCTCCTGATACATAGCAAGCACTCTGTTAATCCTTGTCATGATCATTTTCCTGATTTTCAGCATCATCCCTGTAACAAAAGGATACATATCAGTCCTCTTAGGTTACATTAATACAGAATTGGCACTTAAGAACAAATGACTGGTAATGTAATCAACATTACTGCAACTGAAGGAAGAAAAAAATAATAGCTTGTAAGGCCCTTCATGATATGGCCCCAGATTATCAAACCACAGTCTCTGTGTAACTCTTAGGAAGATGCTCAGCTTCAAGTAACAGAACACAGAAAAACAGACTTACAAGGCATTCAGTTCTCTCTCATACCAAGAAGGGTAGACAAAGATAGTGCTAGGAATGGTTTATCAGCTTAACTAAATGATAATGGGGCTTCCCAGGGGGCGCAGTGGTAAGGAATCTTTTGCCAAGCAGGAGCTACAGGAGACAAGGGTTCGATCCTGGGGTCAGGAAGATACCCTGGAAAAGGAAATTGCTCCCGAGTCCAGTATTCTTGCCTGGAGAATCCCATGGACAGAGGAGCCTGGAGGGCTACAGTCCATGGGGTCACAAAGAGTTGGACATGACTTAGAGACTGCTACTGCTACTGCTAAGTCACCTCAGTCGTGTTCGACTCTGTGAGACCCCATAGATGGCAGCCCAGCAGGCTCCGCCGTCCCTGGGATTCTCTAGGCAAGAACACTGGAGTGGGTTGCCATTTCCTTCTCCAATGCATGAAAGTGAAAAGTGAAAGTGAAGTCACTCAGTCGTGTCTGACTCTTAGTGACCCCATGGACTGTAGCCTACCAGGCTCCTCCATCCATGGGATTTTACAGGCAAGAGTACTGGAGTGGACTATACAACAACAAAATGTTAATGCCTTAGCTCTTTGCAATTTGAGTCTTTCCTTGATCCCAAGATAGCAGTAGCAGCTCCAGACAGTCTTTAAGACTTATGTGAGCATCTTCAATAAGGAAGCAGAGGGCAACAGCTTTCTCCTTGGGAGGGTCTGCTTTTAGCCTGGAAAGGAAGCCTCAGCTGACTTGTCCTTAGATCTCATTGGCCAGCACTGGATCACATGCCCAATCCTAGACTCATGATTGTGAAGTGAAAAGTACTTTCATTCATTCTCTAGCTGGCCATAAATCCCTGGACCTGTGCTAGTTATTGAAGGCTTTGTTAGCAGAGTATAGAAAGTAGAGCTGTGTATAGTAAGAAGCCATATCTCCCACACATATATTTCCATTACCACCATCATTGCCACCCCAATTCTAAAAGCCAGTCTAATTGAACTGCCTTCAGCATTCAAACATGCTATACTCTCTGTGGTGTCTGGGTCTTTGCACATGAGTTTTGCTTTACCCAGAACATACTGTCTTTGCTTCATTTACTAACATCTTGGTCTGGATGGCTCCTACTTCTCCCTCTAAGCCTCAGTTTCAATACCACTTCCTTTGAAAAGTCTTCCCTGATCCCCAGTACTCCAGCACCCTTTTGTTATTCCTGTCTTAGACCCTGCCAAACTACAGATTTTCCTCGACTTATGATGGGGCTGTGTCCTGATGAAACCATTTTAATTTGAAAATATTGTAAGTCAAAAATGTATTTAATACACCTAACTTACTGAACATCATAGCTTAGCCCAGCCTACGTTAAGTGTTCTTAGAACACTTACATTAGCCTACAGTTGGGCAAAATCATCTAACACAAAGCCTATTTGATAATAAAGTATTGAATAACTCATGTAACTTACTGAATACTGTACTGAAAGTAAAAAACACAATGGTTGTCTGGATACAGAATGGTTGTAATTGCATGACTGACTGGGAACTGCCTAGTGTCACAAGATAGTATTGTGCCAAATATTTCCAGCACAGGAACAGATCAAAATTCAAAATTCAAAGTATAATTTCTGTTGAATGTGTATCACTTTTGTACTATCACAAGTCAAACTATTATAAGTTGGGGACTGTTTGTATATTGTAATTTTCTGTCTACTTATTTATATTCCCTACTAGATTGTAATCTTTTGTTGGTTTACTGACTGAGTCTTATTTCTCTATGACCTCACCTAGAACTTGTACATAGTAGGTGATCAATAGATACTTGTAAAAGTATTAATAAATGGAGTGAAGCACTTTCAGGGTGCACTGAAAATCAACATGTGTTAAAACCACTTAAAAAAGGTCACGGGGACATAGATGTTAGTTTACTTCTGATTTTTTTTCAAAGGAATAAACAAAAGAGTGTTTTGTTAAAAAAAAATTCCTTACAGACATTTACATTTAAAAGCTTTTGCCATGGTGGTTTCCACAGAAAGAGAATGGAGAAGGATGATTTCTTGCTCAGGTAGAGATGTGTTTATTTTGCTTATCTTACACAAAAACTAAAGATTCTAAGAGTTTTCAAATGGTCTTTAACTAGTTTTTGAGACATATTTTTGCATATGCATTCATAACATAGTAACTAAATGTAGCTGCTAAATGAACTCACTTGCATTTTATAAGATGTTGTCTTATTCTGTAACTACTTGATACCATTAGGAAAAAGCAACAATGTGACGTGACGTGACACTTTCAATTCCTTTTGTAAGCAGATACATTTACATAAACTCTGGGAGTTTGTGATGGACAGGGAGGCCTGATGTGCTGCAGTCCATGGGGTCGCAAAGAGTCGGACACAACTGAGCAACTGAACTGAACTGAAATTTAAATAAGGACTGAACAAATGAATGAAATTAAATTGGAAACAATAATGACCAAATTTGATTAATATAATAGACATAACTTCAAAATTTTAGCACTCTGAAGTTCAATATTGAGATTGTAATTTATATGAAACATTCACTCACAAATTTTTAAAAAGAGAATTTACCAAGCATGATGAGTTGAGGCCTCTTAGGATTTTCAATGTAGTATTGCACTTTTGTGTGTCATACCGTGGTATATTTTGTCAGTGACCACCCCAAAAGCTGCCCATTTGGAGTCGGAGGAGGTTGTCTAACTGGCCCCAGATGCAAGACAAGCATCTCTGCCTTGGCTCTAGGGAGCTAGTGGGTCCAGTCCTGCTGGAATGGTCTGTGACCCTTCTGAAAGCTGTATGGAGCCTATGACAAGCCCCATCAAGACCATCACAGAAGAGACCTTTTCTGTTTGGGAAAATGAAAAGGCTAGTTTAGCAAGTGAGTCTTCATTTTAAGAAATGACTCCTGGCTTATTGCTAGGCTCATATAGAGGCCGAATCTTTCAACCATCTGGCATAAGATGGCCATAGTACCTCAGTTCCTGACCTGAAATGGTATTGTCTCAGACACTTTGCATAATGCCAGTCATTCCCAGCAGTAGTCCACATCAAGTAGACTGAGATGGAAGAGAAACCTATAAGGCTGAGTCTAGGGGAAGCCTAAAGACACAGGTAACTTGTATGAGCAAGCAGTTGCACCTCTACATTACACTTTCTTCCTTATGTCTCCTGGGAGTTTCCTATGATTAGTGGACCAGGGATAGAGTAACCTGACCCTGGTGTACAGACGGCTTTGCAAGATACATTGGAAGTGCTGCTGGTCTTCAGGGTGGCCCTGAACTACAACTGAGAAGTAAAACGCTTACAATGGTTAAATTTTGAGCAGTAATTTTATGATTCACTCTGTCTAGAAAGGAACATATTATTGTCTGCTTTACCTGAGATCAGGATCTGAGCTGATTCTTGAGCTTTTTATTTGGCACAGAGGCGATATTCAAAATCTGTGATAAGAAAGGCAACTGGAATGTAGCAGTGAAACTGGGGCTGAAGACCCTCCCTGTGGTGCCAGATGTTAACCCTAGTATTGCTGGATCATAGGGAGTCAGAGATGTCTCTGAGGGAAGAACCAGAGTGACTTTGGCAATGGTGGATATAATGGGGCAGGGGGTTTGGGATAGTGGCAATGTTTTAGAGATGGTTTAAGGTTGAATGGGGCATTCCTGGTGGCTTGGTGGTAAAGAATCTGTCTGCCAATGCAGGAGACACAAGAGATGCGAGTTTGATCCCAGGGTCGGGAAGATTCCATGGGGAAGGAAATGGCAATCCACACTAGTATTGTTGCCTGGGAAATTCCATGGACGGAGTAGCCTGGAGGGCATGGGGTCGCAAAGAGTCGGACACGACAGAGTGACTGAGCACATACGCAAGGCTGAATGAGTAAATACTGGGCAATTTTGTTGTTCTGGTCTGAGTAGATGAGCAGAGACTTAGAAGGATCAAGACTGGAGAACTGATGACAAGAAGGTTTTGGGAAAGGGTGGATGGATCTTTCAGAATGGGACTAGAGTCTGACAATATCTGTGTCCATGTGAATGCTAAGATGCCTTCATTACAGAAGAGATTCTTAATAACCACACAATTGTACTCATCTTACATACTAGCAAAGTAATGCTCAAAATTCTCCAAGCCAGGCTTCAACAGTATGTGAACCATGGACTTCCAGACGTTCAAGTTGGATTTAGAAAAGGCAGAGGAACCAGAGATCAAAATGCCAATATCTGTTGGATCATAGAAAAAGCAAGAGAATTTCTTTTATTTATTTCTGCTTTATTGAATACTTGAAAGCCTTTGACTGTGTAGATCACAACAGACTGTGGAAAATTCTGAAAGAGATGGGAATACCAGACCACCTGACCTGCCTCCTGAGAAATCTGTATGCAGGTCAAGAAGCAACAGTTAGAACTGGACATGGAACAACAGACTGGTTCCAAACTGGGAAAGGAGTATGTCAAGGCTGTATATTGTCACCCTTCTTATTTAACTTATATGCAGAGTACATCATGCAAAGTGCCAGGCTCGATGAAGCACAAGCTGGAATCAAGATTGCTAGGAGAAATATCACTAACCTCAGATACACAGATGATACCATTCTTATGGAAGAAAGTGAAGAGGAACTAAAGAGCGTCTTGTGAAAGTGAAAGAGGAAAGTGTTAAAGCTGGCTTAAAACTCAACATTCAAAAAACTAAGATCATGGCATCCAGTCCCATCACTTTATGGCAAATAGATGGGGAAACAATGGAAGCAGTGACAGACTTTCTTTTCTTGGGCTCCAAAATCACCACAGATGCTGACTGCAGCCATGAAATTAAAAGACACTTGCTCCTTGGAAGAAAAGCTATGACCAATCTAGATGACATATTAAAAAGCAGAGACATTATTTTGCCGACAAAGTTTCATCTAGTCAAACCTATGGTTTTTCCAGTAGTCACGTATGGATATGAGAGTTGGACCATAAAGAAAGCTGAGAACTGAAGAATTGATGCTTTTGAACTGTGGTGTTGGAGAAGACTCTTGAGAGTCCCTTGGACTGCAAGGAGATCCAACCAGTCACTCCTAAAAGAAATCAGTCCTGAATATTCATTGGAAGGACTGATGCTGAAGCTGAAACTCCAATACTTTGGCCACCTGATGTGAAGAATTGACTCATTGGAAAAGACCCTGGTCCTGGGAAAGATTGAGGGCAGGAGGACAAGGGGACAACAGAGGATGAGGTGGTTGGATGGCATCACCAACTCAATGGACATGAGTTTGGGCAAGCTCCAGGAGTTGGTGATGGACAGGGAGGCCTGGCGTGCTGCAGTCCATGGGGTTGCAAAGAGTCGGACATGACTGAGAGACTGAACTGGGTCTTAATAACCAGGAGAACAGAATGACCTCTTCTGTGCGAGTCAGCCCTCCTCCTTCTCCAGCTAGTCTATTGGTTCACGGACATAACAGTTGTGATGGCCAGGATGGAGGTAATGCTTGAATTCAATAACATAAATTTCCTTTCCTCAAGATTGATTCATATACTGTTAGCAACAATGACTAGCAATGCGCCTCTAGAGGACCTGATCTACTTCCCTGAAGCAGATAAATTATTTTGAGTTGGGAATGCCCTGTCATCATGGAGGAGCAACATGTATCATCTTTCTAGACTTGGATTCTCTCTCCCTGCTTACATGCATCTCAAGCATCGCAGGATTCCATACATGGCTTCTGACAGGTAAGCTCACTGCATTGCAAAAAGAGAAACGTGATAGGCTACTAACTGCCTGGTCTTACTATATAGATACTCAGTCACCCTAATGATGCCACAACACTACCTAAGAAGTGGCTTCCCTGGTGGCTCAGACAGTAAAGAATCTGCCTACAATGCAGGAGAACTGGATTCGATCCCAGGGTCGGGAAGATTTCCTGGTGAAGGGAATGGCTACCCACTCCAGTATTCTTGCCTGGAGAATCCCATGGACAGAGGAGCCTGGTGGGCTACAGTCCATGGGGTCACAGAGTCAGACGTGACTGATGGATTAACACACACACTATCTAAGAAGTAACCCCTTGTGATATTGGTTGGTGTGCTCTGTTGTAGGAAACTGAACATGAGCAGAACCAGTGATCAATATGATTGATTTTGTTTTCGCAGACAGAATGTAACATAGGACCCAGGGGGTGAAGACTTCTCCAACATTATACCTACTTTTTCACTTTCAGAATTTTTTCTTTAATTCTTCTTAAAAGAGCTATTATTTATTTAACTCCTCAGCATAAGGAATTCAGTACTCAGTGAAGGGATGCTTCAGGTAAGGGTTAAAAAAAATGTAAGTTGATTGAATTGGCAGCTGAGACTGCCACCTGGATATGTGAGATTCTTTTTGCAATCAGGGCAAAGATCCTTGGCAAGCTGTGGTGTTGGCTGAAAGCCAGGAGAACTTGGACCAAGCTGAGGAGGAATCTATCTTGTAAGTCAGCATCCTTCTTATGAGTCCCAGCAGAATGGAGGACTTGCACCAGCATTTCCTTGCTAAGTATGCTATTTATTCTCCTGTTTCCTTTTTAAATGATACTTTAAAATAATTAATTTTTTCTCTTCGTTCCTCTTTCTTTCAGGGGTATACAATGTTATCTAAGTAGTGGTTGAGTTTATCATGTAGTCTATAGGCTGTAGAATACTGAAATGGGATTGTGACAGAACTGAAGAGGAATGGACACAAGCCAGTGGAAGCCAGAGGTCCTGGCCAATATCTTACCTCTGTGTGCAGTGGCTGGAAATGACTGTGGTTGCCTCCCACTGCAGTTGTGTGAGGACTGGTTGGGTCTTGTGTTATGAGTGATTTTTTTGGGGGGGGATATAGGGGAAAAGGGAGAAGGCAATGGCACCCCATTCCAGTACTCTTGCCTGGAAAATCCCATGGACGGAGGAGCCTGGCGGGCTGCAGTCCATGGGGTCGCTAAGAGTGGGACACGACTGAGCGACTTCACTTTCACTTTTCCCCTTCATGCACTGGAGAAGGAAATGGCAACCCACTCCAGTGTTCTTGCCTGGAGAATAGCAGGGACGGCAGAGCCTGGTGGGCTGCAGTCTATGGGGTCACACAGAGTCGGACACGACTGAAGCGACTTAGCAGCAGCATAGGGGAAAAAGGTATGTATTAGAGGGAGAGAGAGAAGGGAGGAGAGGAAGGGAGAGAGAGAGAAAGAGAAAGATTGTGTGACAGAGACAGAGAATGAATGAATGAGTGTGTGTGTGTGGGTGTGTGTGTGCGTGCACGCGCGCACATGTATATGTATGGGCAGCCAGAGAGTGGATTGTAGCAGATAGCTTTAGGGTATCTGTATGGTCAATTGTGATGTCTCCTTTTTCAGAAAGATTGTTACTTTGCCCATGGACATGGGCCCAGGAGATTTTCTCTGTGCTATGTGATTCTGTCTACCTGGCCATGGATGTTTGTCTGGGAGTTGCTACCTGATCACATTCTGCAGCTTGACCATTACCATTTGGAATGATGAGAAAGAGAGTTGGAAAGCCATTTGATCCCTGTCACTTTAGGGAAGATTCTAGAGAGAGATTTATAAACTCCCTGATGCCCTGGAGACTTCCCACTTCCTGCCTTTTTGAGCCTTTGTCCTTCACCCCTCTTTGGATTTCATGAAATGCTCTGAAACCCTTCCCATAACCTTCCTTTGTTGTCTAAACTAGCCAGAGTTGTTTCATGTTCCTCACAACCAAAGAACATTAGTTAGCTAATACAAAAATTAAAGACTACCTATGTATGGAGTGATCATGGATGTGGTTGCTTAATTTTAATGAAAAATCAATTATTTGTGAAGAAGAAAACTACAAGAAGAAAGGAAGACTTCCAAACTTACCTCTTTCTTCATGGGGTTATATTGCCCTCCTTATTCCCTTAATTCTGGGTGGGAAAAAAATCAGCATTAATTACTGGAATAATCACATTTATTTTTCTAAAGTTAAATTTTGGATATACAGAGGAGATGACATGGGGAGGGATGAAAAACACCATCTGGAATGATTAGTAGCCGAGCATATCTGGTTTTGTGAGAACTAGTTCAGATGGACAAGAAGTGAAGATACATAGACTTGGAGTAAAGGCAAGCAGATGATCAAAACAAGTATAAATACATAAGCCAGATGAAGTCCTACAACACTAGCTTCCTCACTCCTCTACTGTTTTACTAATCCTGCTGCTGCAGAGACAAAAGTAGACCTTCCGGTTGTAGTGGATACAGACAGTAAAGAAACTTGCCAAATAAATAAAATTATGCATTGGTCTCTTTAGGTATATTATTCATTAATGTCACCTTCTTCCTGGTCTTTCCAGCTTTCTTCTCATTGAAATATAATAACCTCTAATGTATATTAATGAAGTTGTTCTCAAATCTTAGTAATCCTAAAAATTACCTAGGAAGTTCTTGTTAAAATGCATATTCTGGGCCAGCCCCTCAGAGGTCCTAATTTATTAGGTTCAAGATGGGACCCAGGAAGCTCAACTTTTAATAAAAACCAAGATTTTCAAAGGCAGTTAGTCACTGGTTGAGTGACCACATGTAAGTTATTTTCCAAGCGAGAAAGTTTTTGAGAGGGAAGTGAGCTGCTACTAACAAATAATTATACTGGAAGGACAGGTACAAACCAGCACTGTCCCATGCAAATCATCACAGGGCCAGTAATTGATCATACTTGAGAAACACAGCTAAGTGAAATGAAATTTCAGTCATAGCAACTCAGACTATCCACATTTAAGCTGATCGTGGTTATAAAAGTCCTTGTTATATATGAGACATTTAGGCCTTAAGAAAAGGCCTTTTGGAAGTCCTTTTATTTTTCAGGCGGGGAATTGCCTGCCTGCTGTATCCCAGAAAACTAATATAACCTTTGGTAGACTTGTTTTACCCAGTTATTTTTGAGACAATTCAAGAACTTTTAAATCCCGATAAGTCTCCTTTTTTCTTCCCTCCTTTTGTTCCTCACTCCCCACCCTCATTCCCTCGCCAATTTTTTAAATCAAATATTCATTGAGGAATCCAGAAGACTGAGAAAGTCAGCCAGGGAGAATGCAACCACGGACCCTCATTCCTTTTACTCTTAATACAATGCAGAGACAGTCCAGCTCCCGCAACCAGGGCAATTTTCTACTCTTCTGGAGAGATGTTTAGCCAACATCATTAAAAATACAACAGAACCATATTTTGCTTTAATGCTAGTTTAGCAATTCAACCAGAAACACATTAATCTTGAATGTTTAAAGGACTAGTTACACCAAAATATTTTTAAGCAACCTTAGACTGTAAATGGGAAATTTTGTCTCTTTTGTCTGGCATGGTTGTCATTGTGTTTAAGAGTTACTTCTGTTGTGGGTGAAGATTAGGTTTCACTTTGTTCATTTCCAGTTAATTTTGGGTTTGCATTGTAGAAAGCAGATCAAGTGTAAGCACAGATAGTAAGAAATGAAAAGTAAGCATCTGCTGGGCAGGAGGAAGGCATTACTTGCTGCAAAAGTAAATTAGTCACATTCACAGTGACAAAGACAAATCAATGTTTCTCTAAAAAATTCTGACTTCTTGAATTATTTGCCCCATAGAAAATGATCCACCTCCCCAATTTTTTTTAAAAACTGTATTTTAAAGTATATTTGATAAATGCATCCAACATTTTAAAAAATAATTTTATGCACTTATTTATTTTGGCTGTGCTGGGTCTTTGTTGCTGAGTGGGCTTTTCTCTGATTGCAGTACACGGACTTCCATTGCAGTGGCTTCTCTCGTTGTAGAGCATGGGCTCTAGGGCTTGCGGGCTTCAGTCATTGCGGCGAAGCGGCGTGTGGGCTCAGTAGTTGTGGCTCCTGGGCTCTAGAGCACAGGCTCAACAGTCGTGGTGCACAAGCTTAGTTGCTCCAAGGCATTTGGGATCTTTCTGGATCAGGGATCGAACCCATGTCTCCTGCCTTGGCAGGCAGATTCTTTACTACTGAGCCACCAGGGAAGCCCCATCTTCTCAATTTTTAAAGTTAAGAGTTGTAGTGAGCTTGGAAGAGCTTTATGATTACTTTTTCTCTTCTTTATCAAAAAAGAAAAGGGATTTACTTAGGAAGATAAAATCTCCATTCTTTGATCTTTGTTGATACTGTGTCATCTTAAAGATGTTTTTAGACTTGGAACAACATGAAACACTTTGACAGAGAGATACATATTTTTTTTTAAATAACTATTTTTCCCTTTGACATTTCATCTTTGATATACTAATTACTGGAAACACAATTTAACAATCACAAGATAAAATTCTTAATTTAGACTTAGTTTTCCTTAAGGAATTCAATAAGAAGCAAATGTCAACTTTAAATAAACCTTTGTTTAATGCATAGGCCATACTGTGGTATGTGTATTTTCTATAAAATAAATGTCACTTTCAGCTTCTGTTAACCCACATTATACTGGGAAATTTCCTAATGGCTCTTTCAGACATTTTTTTCTTTCTGTAAATCTATTACTGTGAAACTAGTTCCTTCCTGACTTCCTGTTATGCTTCCCTGCTATTGCATTATTGGTATTTATTGTGTTGGAATAATCTATCTTTATAAATTAATTTTGTCTTTTTGTCTTGATTTTTTCAATGCTCTTGATTTTTTCAACTTATATTAGCATTTTAATTATTAATTGCTTTTTGAAGAGGCATTCATACTTAAATGAGATTTATTCTGTTTGCAAAATTTAATTAAAATTTCCTTCTTCCTCAATACATTAAACTTGTAATTGTTCTTGGATTTTAATATTTTCTATTATTTCAAATCAATAATGGAGAATGAAAACATTCACGTGCTAGGTCACTTCAGTCATGTTTGACTCTTTGTGACCCCATGGCCCACCACACTCCTCTGTCCATGGGATTCTCCAGGCAAGAGTCCTGGAGTGGCTCCTGCAGAAGATCTTTCCGAATTAGGGGCTGAACCCGCATTTCTATGTCTCCTGCATTGGCAGGTGGGTTCTTACCACTAGTGCCACCAGCAGCTTGACCATGATTTGTTTTATTGTCTTTGAGATACCTTGACTATAAAAACACATTCTTCTATTTCTGCTTTGTACAGAAAGTTTTTCTATAGTGCTTTATCTATAAACTTACATATCCCACAGTTGTGTTATTCATCTTCCCTGTGTCCATTCACTCAGCCAGATATTCATTGAGCACCTATCATTAATCAGATATTGACAGGTTATGTTTGTTATTGTATCTTTCCAATTGCAATCTGTTTTGTATTATATTTCTAATGCTGCTCACAGAAAGTATGCTTGAAACAAACTCTTACTTTGATTTATTCTCTTGCATAGTTAATTGAAGTATAGTGTGTTTATAGATTTAAGAGCCAAGACTACTAAATAAATACACTAGCAGTTATGATAATTCTAAAACTGTCTGGTGAAATCATATATCTGTTGTGATGGTCTTTGGGCACATATAAAATTTCAATGAAATTTGCAAAAATTATGGAAAACTTGATGACCTTTCAGTTCAGTTCAGTCACTCATTCATGTCCGACTCTTTGTGACCCCATGGACTGCAGCACACCAGGCTTCCCTGTCCATCACCAACTCCTGGAGCTTGCTCAAACTCATGTCCATCTAGTTGGTGATGCCATCCAAACATCTCATCCTCTGTCGTCCCCTTCTGCGCCTGCCCTAAATCTTTCCCTCCATCAGGGTCTTTTCAAATGAGTCAGCTCTTTGCATCAGGGGGCCAAAGTATTGGAGTTTCAGCTTCAACATCAGTCCTTCCAGTGAACACCCAGGACTGATCTGCTTTAAAAGGATGGACTGGTTGGATCTCCTTGCAGTCCAAGGGACTATCAAGAGTCTTCTCCAATACCACATGATGACCTTTACTGGCAATAATTTTAGTTAAAATGGCAAATTAAACACAAATAAATACAAGTTGTAACTTAGTATCATTTACTCTGCACCAATGTGTGGCCCAGTCATAAGAAATCCACCTGCAATGTAGGAGATGCAGGAGGCACAAGTTCAATCCCTGGGTGGGCAAGATGCCCTGGAGGAGGAAGTGGCAACTCACTCCAGTATTCTTGCCTGGGAAATCCCATGGGCAGAGAAGCCTGGCCGGCTACAGTCAATGGGACTGCAAAAATCAGACATGACTTAGTGAGTAAACCACAACCACAATGTGGTCAACTCAGTAATTTCATCTATCACAAAAAATCTAGATAAATATGAAAAATTCTTGGCAGTCAAGTTGAAATTATTCCATTCACAAAAAAAAGACCTTTTTCAATTAAAGTTTTGTTCACAGGTTACCCTATGGAAAAAGAATCAGGAAAAATGGAAAATAAATTTAAAATAGTTTGCTCAAATGACT
The DNA here is from genome assembly GCF_054371585.1 of Giraffa tippelskirchi. Taxonomy (NCBI): domain Eukaryota; kingdom Metazoa; phylum Chordata; class Mammalia; order Artiodactyla; family Giraffidae; genus Giraffa; species Giraffa tippelskirchi. Next base: position 63,881,126 of record NC_137284.1, read on the forward strand.
TAATTAATTAGAAGCCATTGCTCTTAGCCAACTCTGCTCAGCCAGGATTGTTAGAGCAGAAGTACCTTATAGAGCAACTAAACTGTTTTTATAGAGCAGCTTTTACTGGGCCCCTTTAATAAAGTCTATTTTGTTAGTTTAATTTCTATTAGAACAAACGTACACACACACACATTATAAGGTTACAATTCATCTCAAAATCTTGGGATACAGGAACATCCAAACCAAATTCTAGTTCAGTTCAGCCTCACTGAGCAGATATTTACAGAACACCTACTCTGATTCAGGCAGAATGCTGGGAAGCAAGATGATTCCTCTGAATCCTGAGCAAGGACGAAGGCTTATTTATGCTAGATTTCATTGGAAACACTTGAAACCCCACTGCCAGCTGAATAGGGTGAGACACAGTTCTGAGCAGTGTTTAAACATTTGATCGTCTCTGTTTCAGCGTGCTCATTTCCTAGTGCCTAGAGATGTGGCACGGTCTTCCCTGGTGGCTCAGTGGTCAAGAAATCACCTATCAACGCAGGAGACGTGGGTTCGATCCTCGGGTTGGGAAGAGCCCCTGGAGAAGGAAATGGCAACCCACTCCAGTTTTCATACCTGGGAAATCCCATGGACAGTGGCGCCTGGGAGGCTACCGTCCATGGTGGCCCAGAAGAGTCAGACACGACTTAGCGTCTAAACAACAACAGAGATGTGGCAGGATACAAGAGAAGCCCCAGACTCTGCCCCTGCCTCTTACTGGTGGTCTCGTCACCTTCTGTTCAGCTGGATCTCTTGCCTATTGCTCTACTATTGGGAAATTTGATCTTCTCCTTGAAGTTCCCAACTGCTGTCTAAACTAGGTTTATTCATCTTTGTAGTCACTGGTTTTTCCAGGACTTAATATTTTATCTTTCAAAGTGTACCTTTTTTCCTGAGATTTATTTTTCACTTGCAATACCTGCTTTTATTGTTGAAAACATCCTACAAAATTTATAGATTACATTTTTTTTCTTGAGTTAGTTTTTTCACTCCTCAGAAGATACAAGTTATAAAGTCACTTGCAACTGAGGCTAAATCATTCTTGTTTCTAATCCAATACCTGAAATAGTGTTCTAGCTCCTACAGACTGTTGGTATTAGTTTTCTTAGTTTGATCCATGTGACTCTGAAGAATTTGTAGTGCGTGTGAATGTAAAAGTACCTAATATGAGCAGGATTCAACAAAATGTCCTGTGCGTGCTTACTGAGTATGGTGCTTAATGGTGTTGCTCAGGAAGAATCATGGCACCTGTAGTTCAGCATCCTGAGGAATTCAGACTGTAGTTAGGAAAGGCCACTTCTCACCAGATGGAGTTTAAAAATGCTGACAGGTGTCCCATTCTGAATCAGTCTAGTATTTGAGCTTTTCTCTAGGAAATAAAATTAAAAAAATATTGGACATAAAGATAACCTGATGTATATATCTGTTTTATTGTGAAGAGATCTATTAGAATTTTCACATATCTGAAAGTAACTCAGTCGTGTCTGACTCTTTGCGACCTATGGACTGTAGCCCACCAGGATCCTTTGTCCATGGGATTTCTCAGGCAAGAATATTGGAGTGGGTTGCCACTCCCTTCTCCAAGGGCTCTTCCCCACCCAGGAATTGAACCCAGGTCTCCTGCATAGCAGATTCTTTACCATCTGAGCCATCAGGGAAACCCTGATGTATCTAGTGCTGAGATATTTGCTATTGATCCATTTCCCCCTTGGCATCATGAGTAGATGAAGTTCTATGCATGTGGACTAAGGTTCAGAGCAGAACCAGCAGCAAGCATTCTGATTATAGTAATCTCACTCATTATAGAATTTTCTTTTAATGAGGTTTATTTCTAGTTGGATATATTGGGTTTATATTTGATGCTCGCTAAAGTGTGAAAGTATTGGTCGCTCAGTCTTGTCCAACTCTTTGAGACTCCATGGACTGTAGCATACTAGGCTCATCTGTTCATGGAATTCTCCAGGCAAGAATACTGGAGTGGATAGCCATTCTCTTCTCCAGGGGATCTTCCCTACCTGGGGATTGATTCCCGGTTTCCTGCACTGCAGGCTGATCCTTTACTTTCTGAGCTACTAGGGAAGCCCTGATGCTTGTCAAGTACTCAGAAAATGATCATTTGAAAGAATGTATGAATGAATGAACAAATGGACTGGAAAGTACTAAAATAAAGCTAATTCTGTGCTCTGCCTCTAAGAACAATTTATAAAAGTAGACAATTTAAATTACCCTCAGAAGTTGAATCTAGTAAGGACATGGATAAGATTTAAGCAAAGCCAGAACAACGTATGTAGGGTAGGGGTGAGGTAATGAGAAATGTACCATAAGTTATTGAGGACTTACTACCCACCCATGCTACAAACTTCCACAGATGTTATCTTCTTTAAATCACAAAATAATCCTATAGACAAGTCTTGTTTTACAAGAAAGGACAGAGAGGCTCTGAAAGTTAGGTCACTATCCAAGATTATACTGCCTACGCGTGGTGGACCCCAGATTAAACTTCCAACACCACAGCTAGTGATCATGTGACAATGGCCTTACTGAATTATGATATTATTCTCCTGAAACAAATGGAATCCCCACAGCTATAAGGTGAGTTCAGGCTTGAGAAGGAATGAAAAAAGAAATATTGCATAAGATTTCATTCATCAGGGAACTATGAGAATTTAGGGACACAAATTAGCCTAAAAGATATGAATTCCAGACCAATTTGTTTATTGAATATTAATTTATGATTTATGTGTTCATTCAATAAGGATTGATTTGTTATCCTCCAGGTGCCGTGAGCCCACGCTGCTCACAGCTGGCGTGGGTCTTGAGTACTTCTGTGGTTGTTGTCACTGTTCAGTTGCTAAGCTGTGTTTGACTTTTTGCAATCCCATGGACTGCAGCACACCAGGCTCCTCTGTCCTCCACTACTGGAGTTTGCTCACATTCACGCCTATTGAGTCGGTGATGTTATCTAACCATCTGATCCACTCCTGCCCTCCTTCTCCTATTGCCTTCAATCTTTCCCCGCATCAGTACGTCTCTGGTAGTATGCTGCATTTTATTGGGCTCTCCCAAAATCTATGTGTGTATGATCTGTCCTTGAATCCACCCACAAAAACTCAAGATGGTAATTTGCCTCTTGATTGTAGCTGCCGGTTTCCCAGTTAGTGACAGAGTCAGATCTAAAGGAGAGGTAAGAGCCAAAGGAGGTAATTTGTCTTCATTTCTGCTGATAAGCCCACTCAGGCAAGTTTTTCTGAGGCTATGAAAATCTGGAAAGCTGTCTCATGTATTACCCACAGAATCTGGAAGCTCTGTGGCTAAATTGCAAAGATAAGCTAATAAGTGTATATTATCCAATAACAGACGCTGAATTATCTAATCTTTCTTTCATATTAGAAGGTGGCCTGGGAACACCAGGTGTTAGAAATAGGCTTTCTTGTCACGTGTCTGACCAGTTGCATGTGCATAAAGTGTACAGGTGAAACACCTAAACCAGATTAAAAATTAACCCGTTAATTGTGAGTAGAACAGAGATAAAGTGAGCCTTGACAATGCTGAAGTGCTATAACATATGTGATGTTATTGTGAGTCCTTTATGATGAACTTCAATGGACTGGTTATGTCACAGTTAGTAGATATTAAAATCCCACAAAGATTTTCTTATGGACAGCTAGGTGGTATAAGGGAACACTTCTCTAACTTTAATATGCATCTGAATCCCTTGGGGATCTTCTTAAAATCCAGGTTCAGATTCAACAGGTCTGGGATGATGTTTGAGGTTTTTCACTTCTATAAAACTCTCTGATGATACAGATGCTGCTGGTTCATGGACCACATTTTGATTAGCACAGATGAAAAATCGAGGGCATTATTGTCCTTCAATTCATGAGAATTTATGAAACTTTTGCCCTAAAAAATGTATACAATATTTATTAGCTATAATTATTATATACACTATATATATATATATATATATATATATATATATATATATATTGGAGAAGGAAATAGCAACCCACTCCAGTACTCTTGCCTGGAAAATCCCATGGACAGAGGAGCCTGGTAGGCTACAGTCCATGGGGTCGGTAAGAGTCGGACATGACTGAGCAACTTCATTTTCACTTTTCCCTTTCATGCACTGGAGAAGGAAATGGCAACCCACTCCAGTGTTCTTGCCTGGAGAATCCCAGGGATGGTGGAGCCTGGTGGGCTGCCGTCCATGGGGTCGCGCAGAGTCGGACACGACTGAAGTGACTTAGCAGTAGCAGCATATATATATACATATATATATATATATATATATATATATATATACAGTATATATATCCGCCAATCTGATCACATGGACCACAGCCTTGTCTAACTCAGTGAAACTAAGCCATGCCCTGTGGGGCCACCCAAGACAGATGGGTCATAGTGGAGAGGTCTGACAGAATGCGGTCCACTGGAGAAGGGAATGGCAAACCACTTCAGTGTTCTTGCCTTGAGAACCCCATGAACAGTATGAAAATGCAAAAAGTTAGGACACTGAAAGATGAACTCCCCAGGTCAGTAGGTTCCCAATATGATACTGGAGATCAGTGGAGAAATTACTCCAGAAAGAATGATGGGATGGAGCCAAAGCAAAAACAACACCCGGTTGTGGATGTGACTGGTGATAGAAGCAAGGTCCGATGCTGTAAAGAGCAATATTTCATAGGAACCTGGAATGTTAGGTCCATGAATCAAGGCAAATTGGAAGTGGTCAAACAGGAGATGGCAAGAGTGAACGTCGACATTCTAGGAATCAGTGAACTAAAATGGACTGGAATGGGTGAATTTAATTCAGATGACCATATTATCTACTACTGTGGGTAGCAATCCCTTAGAAGAAATGGAGTAGCCATCATAGTCAACAAAAGAGTCTGAAATGCAGTATTTGGATGCAATCTCAAAAACGACAGAATGATCTCTGTTCATTTCCAAGGCAAACCATTCAGTATCACAGTAATCCATGTCTATGCCCCGACCAGTAACAATGAAGAAGCTGAACTTGAATGGTTCTATGAAGACCTACACGACCTTTTAGAACTAACACCCAAAAATGATGTCCTTTTAATTATAGGGGACTGGAATGCAAAAGAAAGAAATCAGGAAACTCCTGGAGTAACAGGCAAATTTGGCCTTGGAGTACAGAATGAAGCAGGGCAAAGGCTAAAAGAGTTTTGCCAAGAGAACCACTGGTCATAGCAAACACCCTCTTCCAACAAGACAAGAGAAGTCTTTACACATGGACATCACCAGATGGTCAACACTGAAATCAGATTGATTATATTCTTTGCAGCCAAAGATGGAGAAGCTCTATACCGTCAGCAAAAACAAGACGAGGGGCGGACTGTGGCTCAGATCATGAACTCCTTATTGCCAAATTCAGACCTAAATTGAAGAAAGTGGGGAAAACCACTAAACCTTTCAGGCATGACCTAAATCAAATCCCTTATGATTATACAGTGGAAGTGACAAATAGCTTTAAGGAACTAGATCTGATAGAGTGCCTGATGAACTATGGACAGAGGTTTGTGACATTGTACAGGAGACAGTGATCAAGACCATTTCCAGGAAAAAGAAATGCAAAAAAGCAAAATGGCTGTCTGAGGAGGTCTTACAAATAGCTGTGAATAGAAGAGACGTGAAAAGCAAAAGAGAAAATGAAAGATATACCCATTTCAATGCAGAGTTCCAAAAAATAGCAAGGAGAAATAAGAAAGTCTTTCTCAGCGAACAATGCAAAAAAATAGAGGAAAACAATAGAATGGGAAAGTCTAGAGATCACTTCAAGAAAATTAGAGATACCAAGGGAACATTTCATGCAAAGATGGGTTCAATAAAGGACAGAAATGGTATGGACCTGACAAAAGCAGAAGATATTAAGAAGAGGTGGCAAGAATACACAGAAGAACTGTACAAAAAAGATTTTCATGACCCAGTTAATCATGATTGTGAGATCACTCACCAGACATCCTGGAATATGAAGTCAAGTGGGCCTTAGGAAGCATCACTACAAACAAAGCTAGTGGAGGTGAAGGAATTTCGGTTGAGCTATTTCAAATCCTAAAAGACGATGCTGTGAAAGTGCTGCACTCAATATGCCAGCAAATTTGGAAAACTCAGCAGTGGCTACAGGTCTGGAAAAGGTCAGTTTTCATTCCAATCCCAAAGAAAGGCAATGCCAAAGAATGCTCAAACTACCGCACAATTGCACTCATCTCACACACTAGTAAAGTAATGCTCAAAATTCTCCAAGCCAAGCTTCAGCAATACGTGAACCATGAACTTCCAGATGTTCAAGCTGATTTTAGAAAAGGCAGAGGAACCAGAGATCAAATTGCCAACATCCGCTGGATCATTGAAAAAGCAAGAGAGTTCCAGAAAAACATCTATTTCTGCTTTATTGACTATGCCAAAGCCTTTGACTGTGTGCATCACAATAAACTGTGGAAAATTATGAAAGAATACCAGACCACTTGACCTGCCTCTTGAGAAACCTGTATGCAGGTCAGGAAGCAACAGTTAGAACCGGACATGGAACAACAGATTGGTTCTAATTAGGAAAAGGAGCACATCAAGGCTGTACATTGTCACCCTGCTTATTTAACTTATATGCAGAGCACATCATGAGAAATGCTGGACTGGAGGAAGCAGAAGCTGGAATCAAGATTGCCGGGAGAAATATCAATAATCTCAGATATGCAGATGACACCACCCTTATGGCAGAAAGTGAAGAGGAACTAAAGAGTCTCTTGATGAAAGTGAAAGAGGAGAGTGAAAAAGTTGGCTTAAAGCTCAACATTCAGAAAACTAAGATCATGGCATCTGGTCCCATCACTTCATGGCAAATAGATGGGGAAACAGTAGAAACAGTAAGAGACTTTACTTTTCTGCACTCCAAAATCACTGCAGATGGTGATTGCAGCCATGAAATTAAAAGACGCTTACTCCTTGGAAGGAAGGTTATGACCAACCTAAACAGCATATTAAAAAGCAGAGACATTACTTTGCCAACAAAGGTCCGTCTAGTTAAGGCTATGGTTTATCCAGTAGCCATGTATGGATGTGAGAGTTAGACTATAAAGATAGCTGAACACCAAAGTATTGATGCTTTTGAACTGTGGTGTTGGAGAAGACTCTTGAGAGTCCCTTGGACTTCAAGGAGATCCAACCAGTCTATCCTAAAGGAGATCAATTCTGGGTGTTCATTGGAAGGTCTGATGTTGAAGCTGAAACTCCAATACTTTGGCCACCTCATGCGAAGGGCTGACTCATTTGAGAAGACTCTGATGCTGGGAAAGATTGAGGGCAGGAGGATAAGGGGACGACATAGGATGAGATGGTTGGATGGCATCACTGACTCATTGGAGATGAGTTTGGGTGGGCTCCAGGAGTTGGTGTTGGACAGGGAGGTATGGCGTGCTGCAGCTCATGGGGTCGCAAAGAATTGGACACAACTGTGTGACTGAACTGAACTGATAGTATATATTTATAATATACAAATATATATTGGGCTTCCCTGGTGGCTCAGTGGTAAAAAATCTGCCTGTCAATGCATGAGACACAGGTTCAATCTCTGGGTTGGGAAGATCCCCTGGAGGAGGAGATGGCAAACCACTCCAGTATTCTTGCTTAGAAAATCCATGGACAGAGGAGCTTGACAGGCTGTAGTCCATGGGGTTGCAAACAGTCGGACATGACTTAGTGATTAAACAAGGACAAATAAATAAATATAAGATGTATATTTAAAATATATAATGTATCTGGTGCAAGACTCACGATATCATAACAGCAAATCATCAAATCATGTTTATTTTCATCTTTCCTGCCGTACTAGGTCTACCCAGGTGGCTCAGTGGTGAAGAATCTGCCTGCCAATGCAGGAGATGTGGAAGACCTGGGTTTGATCCCTGGATCAGGAAGATCGCCAGGAGAAGGAAATGTCAACCCATTCCAGTATTCTTGCCCGGCAAACTCCATGGACAGAGGGGCACGGTGGGCTACAGTCCATGGAGTCAGAGTTGGACATCACTGAGTGAGCACGCATGCATGCCTGCTCCAGTAATCACTGGGTACTTCTGGGTGAAAATTTCTCCAGACCCCATAACTCTTCTGTTCATGTTTAAGTAACAGATCACCCTACTGTCAATTAATATCATGAACACGGCTCTGTTCAGTAATTAAATTTAGGTGGCCCAAGATATCACTAAGCTCTGACCTTGATTTAACAGGCAAACCTCCCTCACCTGCTTCCCCTGTAGGTCTGCCCTGGAAAGAGGCCCTCATTAGCTTTCCTCTGTTTACTCATCTTGGGCCTTTTGGCTTAAAATCGATTCTTTCTTCCTGGGGCACTTTTGTGGAGTGTTTGTGACGATATTTGCTGGGGACCTCCCTACTTCAGTTCCCTTATTGCTAACTGGCAACTGGATTCCACCTGTTCCTCCTGCTTTGGACCCAAGGAATCTGGCCTCATTTCCAGTCTCTCGCTGGGCCTCTGTTGGGCCGGATTCTTTGTCATCTGGTTCACAGGAAACCCTCTCATGTCCTATGCCAATGCAGATGGACCGGCCTTCAGAGAAGTTATTCAACCATCCATGGTCCTCTAGATTTCCTGGACAGAAGGCAGATGGCAGACATGGGGCCCCCAAAATGCATGGATGTACCACTCAGGGTCACCAAGGGGACCCCTCCGAGTTCTTCTCAACAGAGAGAGACGGTAGAGCTTACTCATCAGGCAACAGCTATTTCCACAGTGCTCTCTCTTCACAAGTATTTCTTCTCCTTCCCTTTCTCAATCCGCTTATATTCTCAAAGTGGGTCACAGGGTTCAGAGGTTATAGCATGGCTTCTCAGAAATCGCCTTTGAAATTCTTTATATGGCAGTTCGGTGCCTCACTGTTAAGGTGCTCTTGTAATTGCTATTGTAATGGAATGTCAACAACCTAAGTTTACCAAGCACAACACACCATGAGGGGGGTGTGATACGTTTCCCCATTCAACAGGTAAAGAAATGGAAGCACAGAGAGATTAAGGAAAAAATGTTCTATGGGAACCTAAAAACTTTTGCTCCTGAGTTTGTAATCTTAACCACTATGCTGGGCCTGTTGTAGAAAATTTCCAGATATTTGAAGGTAATACAAAGATAGCTTTTCCCTGGTGGCTCAGACTATAAAGAATCCATCTGCACTGTGTAAGAGACCCGGGTTCCATTCCTGGGTCGGGAAGATCCATCCGCTGGAGAAGGAAATGGCAACCCACTCCAGTTTTCTTGCCCAGAGAATCCCCATGGACAGAGGAGCCTGGTGGGCTACAGTTCATGGGGTCACAAATAATTGGACATGACTGAGTAACTAACACACTTCTGATACAATGATATATTCAAAACAGAATATTAAAAAGCAAGTGGTATGTCAGACTTGCAGAGTAAAACCTTTGGACAACATTTTTGGTTTTATTGCCTTAAAAGATACATCCTTGGGTTGCATTTCTGTAAGTGTGCTTCATAAAACATTAGGCCCTTGGTTCCTTGACTCATTCAACACATTTATTGCATGCTACACAGGGAATTCTTTTCCCCTTGCAGATTTACAACCTATTACAGTGTTTCTAAGAAATCTTGTAGAAAAGAAAAGTATGATTTAACCCCAAATTATTTGACATTGGATTTTTTTTGTTTGACTGTTTTTTGGTAACACCAGTAATGTTCTTTGGAAGTTCCAAAGAATTTGCTTTTGGGAATTTTGTAAAAGATCCATTGATTACTTCAGAGATGAGTGAAGGTGCATCTACTAATTATATTTTCCTCTTCCCTTGGCTATAGAGAATGATTAGTTTGCAATCACCTTTTGCAGTAACTTGACAGATTTCCAACAGTGCACTTTAAACCCAACCTGGAACTAAATCCCTTTATAAATAACTTTGAAAATAACAAAGCGGGAATGTTTAACATCAGTTTACGTAAGATGTAAGGTTTGGTATAGTGATTCTCAACATTGTCTGCACGTTAGAATCACCTGGAAAGCTTTTAAATCTCCGATGTTCAGGCCACTCCTTAGCATTAAAGCAGAATTAAATTAAAGCAGAATCTCTGGGAATAGGATCCAAGATTTGACCTTCCCACAGTCCATGTGAAAAGTAACCTGGATACTTGTTGTTTAGTCATTAAGTTGTATCCAACTCTTTTGGACCCCATGGACTGCAGCCATCAGGCTCCTCTGTCCATGGGATTTCCAATCGAGAATACTGGACTGGGTTGCCATTTCCTTCTCCAGGGGATCTTCCTGACTCAGGGGTCAAACCTGTGTCTCTTGCATTAGCAGGTGGATTCTTGACCACCGACTCACCTGGGAAGCCCAACCTAGATACTTAGGTGAATCAAACTACCTCTTTAAAAAGAAGGTCAAATTACCTACCACCAACAGATTTGCTGAAATAAAATGGTTAAAACAACGTAAGATTTTTCTTTTAAAAAAAGAAAAACCTAAATGCATACTATTTAAAACTTTTACATCATGGCAATTATCTAGGATATTCCTTGCTGAGGCTTTATAATTTATGACCTTTTGTGTAAGACCCCTTTCCTCATTTGGCTCTCATTTGTCAATTTGTATTTCCAAACTGTATGCTACTGTAAATAAGGAAATTAGACCAATATAGTTATGATAATAGATGTAATACACAGCTCATTTGAAAGAGAATGGCAATATATATTTTCATAAGTTCTACATTACCCAACTCATTGACCAGAAATGTGTTAATGATGTAAAGCTGGTATTTTGAATGTCTGAGAGGTCCATTGATGGCACCTTAGAGATAAAAACCTACTTAACGTGTATGAAACTGGAATAAATGACTACATTGAATATATTTAAATTACTTTTAATGTCCTGTTTTTAGCAGCAAGTTTTATTCAAACTCATTGATTATTATTTCTAGGATTTAAATAAATCAACTATGCATTTTTGTTCATCGCAGCTCACACAATTCCTTGTTATTTTGTTGGAATAGTGAATGTAATTCTGTTTGCCAATTAAAAGAAAAACAATCACAGAACTATATATCATCAAAAAATCTATAAACAATAAATGCTGGAGAGGGTATAGAGAAAAGGGAACCCTCCTACACTGTTGGCGGGGATGTAAACTGGTGCACCCACTATGGAAAACAGTATGGAGTTATCTTAAAAAACGAAAACTACGGCTACCACATGGTCCAGTAATCCTACTCCTGTGTATATACACCCAAAAGATACCCTCTAATTTGAAAAGACACATGTATACCCTCTAATTTGAAAAGACACGTGTATCCTAATGTTTACAGCAGCACCATTTCCAATAGCCAAGACATGGAAACAATCCAAGAACCCATCAACAAACTGATTCATGAAGATGAAGATATAAATATCTTTATGAAGATATATATATATATATATAATGGAGCATTAATTATAAAATTAATGTTATAATGCCCTCCTCCAGGGGATCTTCCCAACCCAGGGACTGAACCCAGGTCTCCCATATTGCTGGCGAACTCTTTACCATCTGAGCCACCAGGGAAACCCAATTATAAAAAAGAATATAATGCCATTTGCAACATGGGTGGGCCTAGATAATATACCAAGTGAAGTAAATCAGACAGAGAAAGACAAATATTATATAATATCACTTATTTGTGGAATCTAAAAATAATACCAAGGAATGTATATACAAAACAGAAGCAAATTCACAGACATAGGAAACAAACTTTTGGTTACCAAAAGGGAAAGTGAGGGTGGGGTGGGAGGCATAAATTAAGAGTATGGGATTAACAAACTGCTATACATAAAATAGATAAGCAACAAGATTTACTATATAACACAGGGAATTATATTCAATATCTTGTAATAGCCTTAATGCAAAATAATCTGAAAAAATATGTATAACTGAACCACTTTGCTGTATACCTGAACAAACACAATATTGTAAATTAACATACATCAATTAAAAATAAAAAAATCATAGAGCTATAAAACCACAATGCCAGAATCATGTGATTTAATAAGAATAAACTAAGAGTAAATTCTTTCATAAAATCTCCATTGCACACATTTCTTTGCTTTCCCCTTTGGTCCTTGCTCTTGTCATGTATTGTTTCTTCGCTCTATTTTTAGGGGGAAAAGCAATAATGACGATTTCTATGTAGTGAGGAACTTCCAGGGTATCTTTATGGTATCTTTAGGAAATGAAAATCTATTAGATGTTGTAGAAGTAGTAAGAATGGGAAGGAGGAGATAGAAGTGTAAAAAGTTGCTCGTTTTGGGATATTTGAACAAGGGTGAGGATGCACAAGGAGTCTTGTTGGAGAGAAAATAGATTTGTGTAAATGGAAGTACTTGCTATTCCACAGAGAGAAGCTAAAGGATTAGCAACAAGAGATGTTAACATTTAATATCCTTTATACTTATCAAAAATAGAGAAACTAAGGAATAAAGTAATTCTAGGTTCACATATATAGTGAAAAAGTCATTTGTAAGGTTCATAAATATGAACTGTCTTCTAGGAATCCTATTTAAACATCACCTGCCTAAAATGAATACATTTTAATTGGACTTTGATTGGCAACTTCTTCCTTTTTCCTTTGTAAAGGTGTGTTTCAACTAGCAATACCCAAGAGTGTGGCATTTTAAAAAGGGAAAAAGTAAGTGAAAACTATTACCTGGATCTGAGCCCCATGACACAGACAACTGTTTTGATTTAATTCTTCTTAGTTGTAGTTTACTAGCCTAAACTGGTTTCAATTTTTAAAAAATAAAAATACATGGAACAGAAAGCACTAGAAAGGGAATTTGAAGATGCTAGACTGAATCCTAAAAAAATAATGTCTCTGTAAATGCTAGGAACTAATCAGAGTCTCAGTTTCATCAACTGTCCAGGTGAAATGCCCTTTGTCTCTGAGGTCCAAAATGGTATGAATTTATGAATTAGCCTAGAGCGAGGTAGAGTATATTTGTTAAAACCAATAGTGACATCTGGTGGCTAGATATGCTAATAACGGTTTTAACAGCCTTCCAGCTTCCCCAGGGCTTGGGAAAGCTGGTTGTTTAAAATGGCCTCCTTTTCCATTTGATGATGTTTTAAGGGGTAGTTGGCAGTCTTTTTGTTCAGGTTTGGTCTCTCTGATTTATTGTTGATAGTATGAGTTAAAAAAGTTAAATTAAGCAGGTGAATGAACAACTTTTTTTTTAAATTTTAGTGACAAATTTGATAATTTTTTCTTTTAAATGCTATTAAAAATGCTCTAATTTCTGACTCTGAGCCACATCTCTGAATCTGACTATGTTGCTGTCATGCAGTTGCTTGCAGTGCAGGCTGCTAAAAGATAAACTGAGGCATATTAAAAATTTTAATTAAGAGTTTATCTGGGCAAAAATAAGGTTTCCTCAGGGACAAATAGTAACTATTCCTGGCAGTATGGAACAACCTCCTGGATGCAAAAGCCCTTCCGAAGGAAAGGAACTGTGATCCATTGTGTCCGACTCTTTGTGACCCCATGAACACCAGGTTCCTCTGTCCATGGGATCTTCCAGGCAAGAATACTGGAGTGGGTTACCATTCCCTTCTCCAGGGTATCTTCCCAACCCAGGGATTGAAACTGAGTCTCTGGCATCTTCTGCTTTGACGGATTCTTTACCACAAAGTTATGTGGGAAGCTCCAAAGAGGATGCATAAGATACTACCGTTCCAAGATCCAGAGGCAGTCCTGACCAAAGACAATTCCTCTGAGACCTGGCAACACTCCGCAGGACCCCAGCATCCTGCATTTTTGTCTGCCCATATTTTGGGGCCCCTGCCACCTGACAGTTGCCAAATCTAGTTCTCAGAACACAAAGGCAAACAAGAAGGCAAAAGGCAATAGGGACTTCCCTGGTGATCCAATGGCTAAGACTCTGCTTCCCACTGTAGGGGGCGAGGTTTCCTCCCTGGTCAGGGAACTATAGCTCACATGTTGCAATTAAGACCCGAGGCAGCCAAATTTTAAAAGGAAAGAAAGAAAGAATGAAAAGGCAATTACTTCATCTCTGAGAGAGAAAAGATCAACAACCACCGGGTACCCAAAAGCAAGTTCATAATTCCTGGTTCGAAATGTAATTCTTAATCCCCTACCCCTACAGTCTGCATTTGGGAAGGAAGAGACTACGTGAAATTTTACCTTCCTTTCTTAACCTAGCACCACAGATACAGATCTGAAGAGCTGACTTGGGTAAGAATTCTCCCAGGATTCTGAGCGCAGTATCTGCCACGGCCACTAGGGTGTCCCAGAGGCTCTAACCCTGGTCATGAGAAACTGAAAGTGAAAGTGAAGTCTCTCAGTCGTGTCCGACTCTTGCGACCCCGCGGACTGTAGCCTACCAGGCTCCTCCATCCATGGGATTCTCCAGGCAAGAGTACTGGAGTGGGGTGCCATTTCCTTCTCCACAGGAGAAACTGAGGAGGAGGAAAAAGAATTTTCGCTCTGCCCATTATGGCGAGTGCTTTGCTGAGACCCTTTTCCTGCAGGGCACCCAGTAAACGCAGAAGTTATCCAGGTGAATATTCTTCCCTGCAGTCACTGTAATTCAAGGTTATTTTCGATAAGGTTAACTTGCTTGCTCGTCCTTGAAGCAAAACTCAGTTCCTGTGAGGCCTCGAACTGGAGAGGTCCGGTTTAAGGTGGACCGGAAGCTGGTCTGGTTTCCCCGTCGGAGCCAAGCTGACCCCGGACCCGGTCCAGTTTCCAAGTCAGAACCGGTTGGACTCCAGCTGGTTTCCGGACTCAACGCGAGAAAAAGAGCCCCTCAAGAAAAGTTTGAAAACTCACGACACACGACACGAAGCTGCTGAGCTAGGAGGAGGGACTCACCACCTGCAAGAGAGCAGCGAGAACGAGGGGCTCTCAGGTACAGACACCCGCTCGCCTGTTGCTTCACGGGGTTCTCAGGAGTCTCCTCAGGGGCCCTCTGCTGAAGTCAGGGCCGTTAAAAGATACACTGCTGCTGCTAAGTCGCTTCAGTCGTGTCCTGACTCTGTGTGACCCCATGGACAGCAGCCTTCCAGGCTCCTCTGTCCACAGGATTCTCCAGGCAAGAATACTGAAGCATGTTAAAACTTCCAAGGGTTTTTTTTTTTGGGGGAGCAAAAATCAATTGGAATCAGGCACTATTCCATCCAGCATCTAGAAAGGAGCTCTGAGGATCCATGGACTTCTCAGGTGGCTCATTGGTACAGAATGTCTGCAATGTGGGAGACCTGCTTTCGATTCCTGGGTGGAGAAGATCTCCTGAGAAGGGTATGGCAACCCACTCCAGCATTATTGCCTGGAGAATTCCATGGACTGAGGAACCTGGCAGGCCACAGTCCATGGAGTTGCAAAGAGTCAGGACACAACTTAGCAACTAAAACATCACCACCTAGGATCTATACAAAATGAGACTTATCTAAGCAGAAGAGAGCAGTACTGAGGACATTATATTAAGCAATAAAACTGTTGGGGTTGGTCACTGGGAGGTCACTTTCCTTTATAGGGTAGTAGGGGTCTGTCAGGTAGATTAGTGTTGACAGACCCTAGTTTGATAGAGGATTCCTGATTAACTGGGTTTAGACTCCATTTCTGGGAGAGTTACTTTTTGGTTTGGTGATGTGAGGTTTAACATAAGTGACTCCATCTGGGATCTGTTGTCTTGTTTTTATCAAGGTTTAAATTTAAAAATAAATTAACGTATTCTCTCACCTATTCATCTCCCACTCTTGTGTCAACCTCTGTGTGAACCAGGAGGGATTCAGAAACAAAAGCGCATCCCTTGACTATGGAAGCCTCTGGTTTAGAACCTGTGTTGCCGACAACCCACTGGGCTAGATTTGGGGTCCCTTTGAAATACAGACGCAGCAGGGTAAGTCTTGATTTTTGCTTTGTCACTATTTCTTGGTTTGCCTTTCATGGTGGTGAGGGCCTCAGCCCTGCCTCTGAATCCCTGTTCCTCTCAGACAACCCTTAATTTCTACACACGGATTAATGAAAAGTGAGCACTTGCTTATGCTTACTATTTCCCCCCATGTTTAATATTCATAACCTCTGATGTGTAAAATCTTGATAATCCCTTCAGTGCAGAGTGCCAGCACCTGCAGCTTGGCCCTTTTCCGAACTAGCTCATTGACTCAGAATTCCACCTTTCTTAATCTCTGTCACAGTGCTCAGTTTTTTCTCCTTTCATAGCATTTAGCATTATTTGCAATGATCATCTTTATTAATTTATTTATAGCTATTTTTCCCCCTATGATGTAAGATGAGAAACCTAAGACTCAGTATGTCTAAGACAATTTTCCTGGAACCTTAGGAAGGGACAAAGTGAGGAACCTAACCCAGACTTCTAGACTTCCTAGTTTGAGGTCTTTACCACACACTCGTGTGTGTGTGCTAAGTTGCTTCAGCTGTGCCTGACTGTGACTCCATGGACTGTAGCCCATCAGGCTTCTCTGTCCATGGGATTCTCCAGGCAAGAACACTGGAGTGGGTTGCCATGCCCTCCTCCAGGGGATCTTCCCAATCCAGGGATTGAACCCACGTCTCTTAGTTTCCTGCACTGGCAGGCAGATTCTTTTGCCACTAACTCCACTTGGGAAGCCCACCACACACCCAAACTGCCATAATTCCTGAATGGGTGAAACCCTCCTTATCCTATTACTCCTCTTCAGTTCCTCCTTAATTACTCTTTGTAGTTACTGGGATGTTTGTGGACAAGAAAGCCAACTCAACAAGAGAGAATGTGGAGAAGGATGCCTCTCTCCCATCTGTATCCTTGTTCACTGTGGCTTATGAATTAGAAAGTGGTGTCATAGGCAGGTATATATTCAGTTTAGTTCCCTCAGAAACACTGACAGGTGGTGCAAACAGAAATCTGAATTATTTATCAGTGACTGTAGGAAAATATTTACTTTGGGAACTCTTACCATTTTGTGCTTAATTCATTTATAGTCTACTATTTAGAGCTGCAGTTGACTTTGCTATCATTTATTCACTTGTGCATTGAGCCTGTAAGCTTTAATTCAGCAACTACTATGAAGATAAAACAGACTAGGTTATTTTCTTAAGCATTTAGGAGTCAAAGTAAATTTGATTGACTTACACTTGTATTTTAAGTATCTCGCCCCCTCATTCAGGTTCCTCTTTTATAATCTAGGGGTGCTGGATGAATTCTGGAGCACACAGCAGTGACACAGAGAATGGCCTCTTGTCTCCCCCCTTATTCTAGGGTATGCATATGCCACCACCTAATAGTCCCTGTCATGTGGTACACGGTCAGTATATACTTGTTCACTGACTGCCTGAAAGGATATGATCATCCCATCTTTCTGCTTGAAATCCTCTAAGGGCCTACTATTACAGTACATACTGTAAAGTCCTGTCTTTGACCTTGAAGCTCTACTCACTTTTCTCACCTCATTCATGCAGCCCCATCTGCACTCGTCTTTTTACAAGTACCTCTCCTATCCTAGGACTTTGGAATGATCTTTTTTCTGTCCTTCTTCAGGTCCCAGGTCAAAAGTTTTTTTCACAGAAAGGCCTTCCTTGACCTCCCTGTTTAAGCACATTCCCTTACCCTTTTCCATGTCAGCAACTTGTTTGTTACCTTTGTAGCATTTACTTAAGTTTTCAACTTTCACTCCTTTCACTGTCATTTCTGCGCCTAAACGCCTGTCATCTCAGGCCTGGACTGTTCCTGCCCTCCTACATTTTGTCCTCCACATTGTAACCAGAGTGAATTTTAAAAATAAGTAAGACAGTTTGTCCTAGTCATAATCAGGGCCCTGTTGTATATAAGTATGTGTGATGATATGTGATGAAATGTCTCTGGGCCTCTGTTCCTTATTTGTAAAATAGGAATATTACAGTCAACCCTTGAAAAACATGGGTTTGAATTGCGAGAGTCCACTTACAGGCAGCTTTTTTTCAGTAAATACCTATTACAGTATACATGTAGCTGGTAAAGAATCCACCTGCAATGCAGGAGACCCCAATAGACCCCTGGGTCGGGGAGATCCCCTGGAGAAGGGATAGGCTACCCACTCCAGTATTCTTGGGCTTCCCTGGTGGTCAGATGATAAAGAATCTGCCTGTAATGCAGGAGACCCAGGTTCGATCTGTGGATTGGAAGATCCCCTAGAGAAGGGGATGGCTACCCATTCCAGTATTCTTGCCTGGAGAATCCCATGGACAGAGGAGCCTGACAGGATACAGTCCATGGGGTTGCAAAGAGTCGGTCACGACTGGGTGACTAACACAGTATACATGACCCATGACTGGTTGAATCTGCAGATGTGGAACCTTGGATATGGAGGGCTGACTGTAAAGTAACACATGGAGTTTTGACTGGGGGGGTTGTCTGTCCCCCTAGTACTTGCATCATTCAAGGGTCAGCGGTAGTAGCGACTCTTTCATAGGCTTGTTAAATGATTAAATGAGTACGTACTTGTAAGGCATTTAGAATAGTCCAAGTTCATAATCAGTGCTATATTTTGGCTTTTAACATATAATAACTAAAACTCCCATTACTTCTTATTACACTTTAAGTAAAATCCAGACTTCTTTAGTTTGAGTCTCTAAGGTTCTGAATTATCTTGTTTTCTTGCTTCTTTCTTCAAACTGACTGCTTAAAACTGCTCTCCTTGCTCCCTGTTCAGACACATCGGCCTTTTCTTACAGCCTTCTGGTCTTAAAACCTGCTTTACTAAAGCCGAGAATGCGCTTCCTCCAGATCTTAGGGTCGTTCTCTCCTCACCAATCAAACTCTTCTGAGAAACCTTTCCTGATCACCTTATCCCCTGTCCCTCCCTCTCTCATACTTTATTCCTGCATCCCTATTGCTCTCTCCTTAACACTTGCCATAACCTGCAGGTATCTTACGTATTGACTTATTTAATTGTTTTTTTCTAGTCTCCCGCACTCTGGAGTTATCTCCACAATGTCAAACACTTTGTTTACCTGCTTACCTTTATATCCCCAAGGTATAAAAGAGTGCCTGGCATCTAGTAGGTGGCTCCATAAATACTTGTTGAATAAATTGCAAAACAGTCTTAAAAGTGCACTTTACCATTGGTGGAATTATTGCTATTTCATTCTTTTTGGATAATGTATAAAATATATGGTATTATTTAATCTGCTTAAATCCACTGTAAGCACTTGGCTGGGATTAAGTAAATTCCAAATTTACATGATTAGAGTACAAGGAATTGTTCTGACCTCTTATAGTTGCATATTTCAGGGCTGCTCTTGTGTTTTCAGTGTCCTGAGTTATTTAACTAGGTCTGCAGTGTGATATTTTTCAGTCAATACCATTTTTATGAAATCATTTTGTAAAATGTATTATATACAACATACAGCATGAAATGTGTTATATACAAAATATAATTGAGAGCCCTAAGAAAAGCATTAGAAATCCAACTGAGGATTTTCTGTGCATCTGAAACTGAGAATAGGAAATCTGCTTTGCCTTGATACCCTCCCTTGCCCCCCTTATCTCTGGAGTCTGATAGAAACCTAATCAAGTAAGGCTGGCTGGCCTGACAAGAGGAAGCACTGCAAAAAATCAAAGGAGTTCAGTCAGTCTTCTCATATGCTAAATAGAACAATGTGCCATTATTAAACTAAAGAGATTTAAATAAAAGCAGATTCAATGTGCAGATCATTCAAGATATAGGTGAATATCAAAGAAAGAGAGAAATTCCATTTAGAGTCCTTGGTGTCCCTTTCTAAGATATGCAAATGTAGCAAACATGAGTCCTTAAAGATAGAACCTAACTTCAGCCCATCCCTCCGTTCTTTCTTGGCCCCATCTTGTCTTCAGCCACAGTTCCCTCAAAGAGAGAATGAAGCTCATCACTTGGTAGAACATGAAAGGTGGAAATCTGATGGTTTGTTTTTAGGTAGTGTCACAGTGTTCCTGTTTCAAAGTGTTCCCTCAGACTGGTCTCATTATGTTATCTTGGCATCAAAATGGCTGCATCAAAGCAGCTTCATCAACAGGTCATACACTCAAAATAGAAAACAGGCACATTACCTCAACACAAGAGTGGTTGTTATACCATCTGCCTTTCTGAATATGCCTCACTGACATCCACACTAATTAAATGAAGTTGATTAGAACTCAGCGGTGACCTAATTCCATGTCTAGCACATCAAGAGCTGTTTGTTTATACCAGTTATCAGAACAGCGTTACCAAACTGTAGAAGTAATTTAGGTGGCACTTTCTAAACAATGAAGATCAATTCAAAGTGGATTCGCTGTGGTAAGTGACTCATCATGGAACAGTGAGATCAAACCTATAATAATAAACTATGTCTATAAAAGGAAGAAAATGTGACAAGTGTAAATATCTTAATTAAGTTTTAAAAATCCTTCAGATGAATTAATTTAGTTAACTGTTTACTAAGTGTTCATTGGAAGGACTGATGTTGAAGCTGAAACTCCAATACTTTGGCCACCTCATGCGAAGAGTTGACTCATTGGAAAAGCCCCTAATGCTGGGTAGGATTGGGGGCGGGAGGAGAAGGGAACGACAGAGGATGAGATGGTTGGATGGCATCACCGACTCGATGGACATGGGTTTGGGTAAACTCCAGGAGTTGGTGATGGACAGAGAGGCCTGGCATGCTGCAGTTCATGGGGTCGCAAAGAGTCGGACACGACTGAGCGACTGAACTGAACTGAAGTGTCTACTGTGTACTAGGAGTTGGGGGTTCAGCAGTGGACAAAATGGACCAAAAAGTTCCTTACTTTCAGAAGCTCTGATTTGTGAGGGAAGGTCAATAAAACGCTGAACATTAAATGTGTACTATGTCAGAGAGTGATAAGTGTTATATAAAGAAGAATCACACAAGAAAGGGGAACAATTTCACTTCTGATCTGTCACCAAATTCTGATGGTTTTCCTTTCAAAATATATTCAGAATTCAATCACTTCTGCCATTTCCACTACTCAGCCCAACCACCAATATATCCAGGGCAGAATAATGAAGTGGATTCCAGATTGGCCATCCTGCTTTAACTTGGCCTCTTTCAATTTATTCTTTTTTTTTTTTTTTTTTCCAGTTTATTCTTGATACAGCTCCCAGAGCCATCCTGCTAAAAAGGAGTTAGATAATTTCACTTGTCTGCTCTAAACTCTCCAGTGGTCACTCAGAGTAAAGCTCACATCTTTATAGCAGCCTCAAGTCCCTGTATTATCTGGCCTTTGTTTGCTCATTGTGTTCATCTCTCATTACTTTTCTCTCTGCCCCAGCCCTGCTGGCCTGCTTGTTCTTCCTTGAACACTGAGCATCTCCTGCCTCAGGGCCTTTGCTCTTGCCCTTCCTTTGCCTAGAAATCGTCTCTTTTATTTTTTTTTCTTCGGGTGTCACCTGCTCTCAAATTACCTCTGGCATCTGCCTAGAACTTTGCTGATGGTTATTCCACAAAGCAGAATAAGCAAGCAGGGAGTGTGACCCCAATTATCATCTTTTACCTGTTTTGCTTCCCACACTATGCCTGTGCCACATTAAAAGGGTGATAGCAGAGGTTACATCTTGTCTTGTTCTGTTCATCACTCTCATCTAGTTACCCAACTACCCATTTTCTCATTTCACCCTTACCTTGTTCATTGGACCCATGCTCTTATCTTTCTGGATTATGCCCTTGGTCCATTGGCACTAGGACCCTGCCTGTCTGTCCTGGTGATGTACATTTGAACTGTGCCTTGGAGATGCACCTTCCTTCTGACTCAGATCCAGGGAACATTTCTAGTTGAGGGCTGTCACCAAGCTTACCTATGCCTCCTCATAGCAAGCAGAATTTGGACATCATGAGCTTAAGAAGGCAACTTCCATCTTAATGTTAGTAATAAATAGAAAAATGGAGTCCAACAAAATTTTACCTTTGAGCTGTTAACGGCCTTTAGGGTGGAGTGGAAGTTCTATTGAAGAGGAGGGAATGTTATTTTTATTGGCTATTTAGATTATTAATCACACCATCAACTGGTTGCGTTATTAATAGGTGTGCTCTCTGCAGAGGTCTGTACTTTTCTTGTCTGTCTCTTGCTCCACATTGCAGCACTGATAAATTCTTTTATCTTTCATTCTTTTTGGTCCTTTCATGCTGCTGCTTGTGTTTTGGTGGTAAGATTAAAGATTCAGGTGTGGGCCTGGAGGGGGCATGAGAACATGATCCAATTAGCTTTCCAGAGTTTTCTGCTAATAGCAGAATATATATATACATATATTTAAATATATATATAATATTTAAATGAGACTATAGAGTCTATTATATATGTATATAATTATATATATGTATGTAATTATATATATGTATTATATATATATGTATAGAAAAGAAAGATTGAGGACAAAAGGAGAAGGGGTATGAAAGAGCATGAGATGGTTAGATGGCATCACTGACTCAATGGACATGAGTGTGGGCAAACTCCAGGAGATGGTGAATGACAGGGAAGATGTGTGCTATAGCCATGGGGTCACAAAGAGTCGGATATGACTTATATCCGACATATATATGACATATGTGACTGAATAACAACTATATATATATATATATATGTATACATATAGACTCTGGTTGGGGCAATTTGATATCCCTAGTTTGCCACAATTTATAGCATAACATCTCAATTTCTTTTTTTTTCCAGTCAGTATTCCAGTTATCTTCAGTTCAGTTCAGTTCAGTCGCTCAGTCGTGTCCGACTCTTTGTGACCCCATGAATTGCAGCACGCCAGGCCTCCCTGTCCATCACCAACTCCCAGAGTTTACCCAAACTCATGTCTATCGAGTTGGTGATGCCATCCAGCCATCTCATCCTCTGTCGTCCCCTTCTCAGAGGATCCCAATCCTTCCCAGCATTAGGGTCTTTTCCAATGAGTCAACTCTTTGCATGAGGTGGTCAAATTATTGGAGTTTCAGCTTCAACATGAGTCCTTCCAATGAACACTCAGGACTGATCTCGTTTAGGATGGACTGGTTGGATCTCCTTGCAGTCCAAGGGACTCTCAAGAGTCTTCTCCAACACCACAGTTCAAAAGCATCAGTTCTTTGGTACTCAGCTTTCTTCACCGTCCAACTCTCACATCCATACATGACTACTGGAAAAACCATAGCCTTGACTAGACGGACCTTTGTTGGCAGAGTAATGTCTCTGCTTTTTAATATGCTATCTAGGTTGGTCATAACCTTCCTTCCAAGGAGTAAGCATCTTTTAATTTCATGGCTGCAGTCACCATCTGCAGCAATTTTGGAGCCCCCCAAAATAAAGTCTGACACTGTTTCCACTGTTTCCCCATCTATTTCCCATGAAGTGATAGGACTGGGTACCATGATGTTAGTTTTCTGAACGTTGAGCTTTAAGCCAACTTTTTCACTCTCCTCTTTCACTTTCATCAAGAAGCTTTTTAGTTCCTCTTCACTTTCTGCCATGAGGGTGGTGTCTTCTGCATATCTGAGGTTACTGATATTTCTATTCCAGTTATCTAGTGCTATGTAAAAAACCATCTAAAATCTTAGTGGCATAAAACTAAAACCATTTTTTTGCATACATGAAATTTGTTGTTAGGAGTTTGCATAGCACACAATGGCAATGGCTTGTCTCTGAGACCCCAGCTGGGAAGAAGTGAGTGGCTGGGGATGACTGAATGGCTGAGGGCCACGGATCTTCTGGAGGTTTCTCCCTCCACGTTTGGTACCTGGACTGGAAGGGTTTGAAAACTGGGCTCAGCTGGGACACTGTGAACTGGTGTTTCTACCTGTGTCCTTTCCATGTGGCTTGGTCTCCCAACGAAATGATATTCATTACACATTAAAATGAGCTGTTAAGTGATGATGAAAGTAGCCTTCACAGATTTCACGTTCTAAAATCTCTGAGGCCCTTATTCAAGAAATTGTTTCTCTTATTTCACAATTCCAGTAGGGCTGCACCTCATGTAACTTGGCCTATAGAAGATTATAAGCAGTCAGTTAGACAGTCAAGGCTGATTTCTAGAATGGATAGGGCCATGACTGTCAGGTTTGTATTGGGATGCAGATTAATTTTCAGTCCTATAGAGGAGGTATGCAAATCATCATTGCAACTCAGAAAAAGCAACATTGGGGACCACTGAGTGTAAGAATCACTGTATCAGTGTGAGTCACTAGCCCTTTAAGACAACATAGTGTGGGGAGGAACTAGTTTCATGTACTAGTTAAGGACAGGTTTTGCAACAAAGCATTCAGGCTCACATTCCTAGTTCTATCACTTAACAGATGTGTAGTCTTGGTTCTATAAAATGTACTTATCAGATTATCTCATAGGTTTTTTTTGGAGGAAAGTGGAGTTTGAGGTAGTGTCTTTAAAGCAGAGTGTGGATGGAAAAAGCTAATAAACAATGGTACCATCTCTGTGAGTCCCACTGATGACCCTGAATTATTAAGAGAAGGGCACAGTATAATGGGTGCTCATTTACTTGAAACTAGGAATATGTCATAAAGATTAAAATTGAAAGATCATAAAGTAAAACATCTGTACTAGACAATGTCCTGAAAGGAAAGAACCCATTCAATTTGGATAATTTGAAGAGAGTTTTGCAGATATGTGAGCAAGGTGTAGGAGAACCACTGAGTACAGGGCAGAGGACAGAGTCGAAAAATATCACCACTCTGAGATCCTAGGGGGAGGGCATGGGGTTACTGGGACCTAGACACAGTGAGGCTGTGAGAATAGGGTTGTTAAAACCCTCGGTGGAAGGATGCTGCTCACCTCTGGGGACCGCTTCGGGACGGAGGTGGAAGAATAATATCCTGACCTCACTTTTCCTCTTAATCTGCTGAAAGCCGGTGGGCCAGGAAGGCAGTCTGCTCACAAGACCCCTGCAGGTTGGCCTTCTGGGGCTGGGAACAGAGTGAACGAACAATAAATAGCCTTTTTTAATCTCCTAGACAAGAGAAAGATGAAGAGATCAACCATGTGCATTTTGTAAAACTTAGAACTTCAGCAAAGGAGATTAATGGAGCTTCCCTCTCTCCTTCCACCTGCGTTGATATTCTGTGGGTGAGGCACAGGGTGATTTAAGGTGCATTTAGCATTTAGCAGTGTTCTAGCAGGCGGTTTGATGCAGACAGTCTTGTTCCAACACTGTCATCCTCACTCAACAGGCCTATTAGGTGATGAGAAATATGTTAGAAGCTGCGGGGAAATTTAGGCCAAAGGTGAAGCTTAATCCTTATCTTGTAAGAGCTATAGTTAGGGAGAGAGGACAAACCCCTGATAACCAGCAATTCAAGATGATGTATGACTATACATGTCTGAGAAATTTGAAGAGGGCCATCACTGAGTACTTGGAAGGATGCTTGGTGGGGGACATGCAGGAGGGGCGCTGTACTTTGGAGGTGGGTGAGATAGAAAGGGGAGAAGGACCTGGCAACCCACTCTAGTATTCTTGCCTGGAGAATCCCATGGACAGAGGAGCCTGGTGGGCTACAGTCCATGGGGTCGCAAAGAATTGGACATGACTGAAGTGACTTAGTACTTAGAAAGGAAAGGATTCTATGTGACCAGAGTAAGCAAAGGAGTGATATTTGGGCTCCAGTAGAACCAGCCAGAACAAGTTTTACCCAGTAAGCAAGGTGAAACTACTCTGAGAGTTTATTGTTGTTTAGTCTCTCGTCATGTACAACTGTTTGTGATCCCATGGACTGTAGCCCTCCAGGCTCCTCTGTCCATGGAATTTTCCAGGCAAGAATACTGGAGTGAGTTGCCATTTCCTTCTCCAGGGGATCTTCCTGACCCAGGGATCGAACCCTCGTCTCCTGCTTTGGCAGGCAGATTCTTTACTACTGAGCCTTGAGGGAAGCCCAATCTGGGAGTTAGAGGATCTCAAATCTGGTTTAGGGAAAAATGTAGAGTATTAAGTCACTGGGGAATGAGATAGGTTTACTTTTTTTGCCTGTTGCCCTGATAAATCTGGAAGGAACATCATGGAAGAAAAAGAACAATTCCTAGTGTTGAATTTGATTAACATAGAGACTTTAAATGTGACCAGGTGAATCCAGTAATTTTGGTCAATTTTTCTAACTGCTGAATTGCAAGAAAGTGCTGAGTTAGAATCCTGAAATAATGAGGTTGTTAGATTTACATGCGGAGAAGGCAATGGCACCCCACTCCAGTACTCTTGCCTGGAAAATCCCATGGACGGAGGAGCCTGGTAGGCTACAGTCCATGGGGTCGCTAAGAGTCGGACGACTGAGCGACTTCACTTTCACTTTTCCCTTTCATGCACTGGAGAAGGAAACGGCAACCCACTCCAGTATTCTTGCCTGGAGAATCCCAGGGACGGCGGAGCCTGGTGGGCTGCCGTCTATGGGGTCGCACAGAGTCGGACACGACTGAAGCGACTTAGCAGCAGCAGCAGCAGCAGCAGATTTACATGAATTACTCTGGTTGTAGGAGTTTAACTGATTCATACAACTTCCTGAGACTGAATAGTTAATTAACTGACAACTAAAATAACTTTATAGATTTATCTATGAAGAATACATTCCTAAATACGATAATGCTTATTTATTTATCACACTTTTGAGCTTCATGTATATAAAATCACATAGTACGTAATCTTATGTGTCTGTTTTCTTTCAACAATATATTTTTGAGATTCATCCATGTTGATGTGTACTGTGGTTCATTAATTATCACTCTAGTACAATATGCCATAATCTTTTCTGCTGTTGATAAGCACGTGAAAATATTTTGTAACTGTTATAAATACTGATGTCATAAACATTCTCATACATGGACATTTTGTTGGGTTTACATCTAGGAGTTTAACACTAGGTCATAGGATATTTATATCCTGAACTTTACCAGTAATGCTAAATTATTTTCCACTTATACTAATTTATACTATCATCAGCAGTGTTTGACAGTTTTTTATTGGTCAGGATTCTCATAAACATTTGATATTATCAGATTTAAAAAAACATTTAGACATTTCAGTGGCAGCTCAGTCATATTGTAGATTTAATTTACATTTCCAAGGATACATAATGAGGTAGGTTTCTTTGCCTTTATTTAGTTTTATTCATTTGGATTTTCTCTTCTGTAGAGTGCCTAAGTCTTTTGTGCATTTTTTAAATTGGTTGTCTTTTTCTTATTGAATTGTAAAAGTTTTTGTTTTTCTTTTTTTTTTAATAATATGAGTCCTACCTTGATTGATCATAGGTATTACAGTTAGTGTTTCCTTCACTATGTGGCTTGCCTGTCACTTGTTTAACGGTGTTTTTAGGTGAGCTGAAGTTCAGTTTTACTAACAACTGAAGTTAATTGAATTTAGTCTAATCTAAGATTTCTGGTGGATTTTCTCTTCTTTCTTTCTTTTTTTCCCTTTGATTAATAAATCATTTTCTAGCTCAAAGTCATGAAGATATTCTATATTATCATCTACATGCTGTATTATTTTGCCTTTTGCAGTAAGGTCTATGATAGGTTTGAAATTGACTTTTTGTTTGGTGTGAAATGGTTTCCAGTTTTGTTTTTTCCCATATGTTTGCCTAGTTGTCCAAGCACCATGTTATAGGGCTTCCCTGGTGACTCAGATGGTAAAGAATCTGCCTGCAGTGCCGAAGACCTGGGTTCGATCCCTGGGTTGGGAAGATCTTCTGGAGAAGAGTATTGCTACCCACTCCAGTATTCTTGCCTGGAAAATTCCATGGACAGAGGAGGCTGGTAGGCTACCGTCTGTGGAGTCGCAGAGAGTCGTACACAACTGATCAACTAACACACACACACCATGATATCACTTATAAGTAGAATCTAAAATGTGTGCACTTAGTCGCTCAGTTGTCTCTGATTCTTTGTGATCCCGTGGACGGTAGCCAATCAGGCTCCTCTGTCCATGGGGATTCTCCAGCAAGAATACTGGAGTGGATTGCCATGCCCTCCTCCAGGGGATCTTCCCAACCCAGCGATTGAACCCAGGTCTCCTGCACTACAGGCAGATTCTTTACTATCTGAGCTACCAGGGAAGCCCAGAATCTAAAATATAATACAGATGAACTTATTTACACAACATAAACAGAATCCAGACATAGAAAACCAATTTTTTGGTTACTAAAGGGGAAATGGGATAGGGGAGGGATAAATTAGGAGTTTGGGATTAGCAGATACAAACTGCTATATATAAACTAAACAACAATGTTCTACTATATAGCACAGGGAACTATATTCAATAAGATATTCAATATCTTATAATAAACCATAATGAAAAAGAATATGAAAAATAATATATATATATGTATATACAGACAAATATATTTCAGAATCACTTTGCTGTACACCAGAAACTAACACAATATTATTAATCAACTATACTTCAATAAGTAAATAAGCAAATACATAAATAGTGGTGCAGAAGAAGAAAAAAGAAAGAATACAATAAATCTTATATCACATTATATTTTATGTGCAAACTACTTTTCAACTATGTTTTTTCACTTATATAAACTTGTTTTCATTGTTCATTTGATACATATTCTATCTGTGAATATTATTTGGGCCTATATGATTGGAATAAAATGCATTAGTTTTTTCCATTAACACTAATGGAAATATTTTTTATTGAATGTTCTTGCTTTAGTAGCTGTGGTATTCTGATTTATAACAAGAAATATACATTTGGTCTTCTTTCACTGCTCCTGGCACATAGCTCTTAAAACTGTGGGAAATTCCTAAATTGAGAGTCATAAAGGTGTTTTTTGTAATGTTAATGATGTGACTTTTGGATCTCACCTAAGGATGAGGCCTGGTTGTCAGGAGAACCAACTATGAGATTGGAGAATTGGAATGTTCTAACCCATCCAGAAGGGGATAAGGGCCAGAGGTTGAATAGATTGCCAGTGGTCAATGATTTAATCACCTGTGCCTGTGTAATGAAGTCTCCATCAGTCAGTTCAGTTCAGTTGCTCAGTTGTGTCCGACTCTTTGCAGCCCCATGGACTGCAGCATGCCAGGCCTCCCTGTCCATCACCAATTACTGGAGTTTATTCAAACTCATGTCCATTGAGTCAGTGATGCCATCCAACCATCTCATCCTCTGTCATCCCCTTCTCCTCCTGCCTTCAATCTTTTCCAGCATCAGGGTCTTTTCAAATGAGTCAGCTCTTCACATGAGGTGGCCAAAGTATTGGAGTTTCAGCTTCAACATCAGTCCTTCCAATGAACACCCAGGACTGATCTCCTTTAGGATGGACTGGTTGGATCTCCTTGCAGTCCAATGGACTCTCAAGAGTCTTCTCCAACACCACAGTTCAAAAGCATCAATTCTTCAGTGCTCAGCTTTCTTTATAGTCCAACTCTTACATCCATACATGACCACTGGAAAAACCATAGCCTTGACTATATGGACCTTTGTTGACAAAGTAACATCTCTGCTTTTTAATATGCTGTCTAGGTTGGTCATAACTTTCCTTCCAAGGAGTAGTCAGTCAGTCAGTTCAGTCGCTCAGTCATGTCCGACTCTTGGCGACCTCATGAATCGCAGCACGCCAGGCCTCTCTGTCCATCACCAACTCCTGGAGCCTACCCAAACCCATGTCCATCGAGTTGGTGATGCCATCCAACCATCTCATCCTCTGTTGTTCCCTTCTCCTCCTGTCCCCAATCCTTCCCAGCATTAGGGTCTTTTCCAGTGAGTCAACTCTTCGCATGAGGTGGCCAAAGTATTGGAGTTTCAGCTTCAACATCAGTCCTTCCAATGAACACCCAGGACTGATCTCCTTTAGGATGGACTAGTTGGATATTCTTGCAGTCCAAGGGACTCTCAAGAGTCTTCTCCAACACCACAGTTCAAAAGCATCAGTTCTTCGGCACTCAGCTTTCTTCACCGAGTAAGCGTCTTTTAATTTTGATGGCTGCAATCACCATCAGCAGTGATTTTGGAGCCCAAAAAATAAAGTCTGACACTGTTTCCACTGTTTCCCCATCTATTTCTCATGAAGTGATGGGACCAGATGCCATGATGTTAGTTTTCTGAATGTTGAGTTTTAAGCCAACTTTTTCACTCTCCTCTTTCACTTTCAGCAAGAGGCTCTTTAGTTCTTCTTCACTTTCTGCCATAAGGGTGGTGTCATCTGCATATCTGAGGTTATTGATATTTCTCCCGGCAATCTTGATTCCAGCTTGTGTTTCTTCCAGCCCAGCGTTTCTCATGATGTACTCTGCATATACGTTAAATAAGCAGGGTGACAATATACAGCCTTGACGTATGCCTTTTCCTATTTGGAACCAGTGTGTTGTTCTATGTCCAGTTCAAACTGTTGCTTCCTGACCTGCATACAGGTTTCTCAAGGGACAGGTCAGATGGTCTGGTATTCCCATCTCTTTCAGAATTTTCCAGTTTATTGTGATCCACACAGTCAAAGGCTTTGGCTTAGTCAATAAAGCAGAAATAGATTTTTTCTCGAACTCTCTTGCTTTTTCGATGATCCAGCGGATGTTGGCAATTTGATCTCTGCTTCCTCTGCCTTTTCTAAAACCAGCTTGAACATCTGGAAGTTCATGGTTCACGTATTGCTGAAGCCTGGCTTGGAGAATTTTGAGCATTACTTTACTAGCGTGTGAGATGAGTGCAATTGTGTGGTAGTTTGAGCATTCTTTGGCATTGCCTTTCTTTGGGATTGGAATGAAAACTGACCTTTTCCAGTCCTGTGGCCACTGCTGAGTCTTCTAAATTTGCTGGCATATTGAGTGTAGCACTTTCACAGCATCATCTTTTAGGATTTGAAAATAGCTCAACTGGAATTCTGTTACCTCCACTAGCTTTGTTCATAGTGATGCTTCCTAAGGCCCACTTGACTTCACATTGCAGTATGTCTGGCTCTAGGTGAGTGATCATACTATTGTGAGTAGTGAAGATCTTTTTTGTACAGTTCTTCTGTGTGTTCTTGCCACCTCTTCTTAATATCTTCTGCTTCTGTTAGGTCCATACCATTTCTTTCCTTTATTGAGCCCATCTTTGCATGAAATGTTCCCTTGGTATGTCTAATTTTCTTGAGAATATCTCTAGTCTTTCCCATTCTGTTGTTTTCCTCTATTTCTTTGGACTGATCACTGAGGAAGGCTTGTGTTTTATCTCTCCTTGCTATTCTCTTGAACTCTGCATTCAAATGTGTATATCTTTCCTTTTCTCCTTTGCTTTTTGCTTCTCTTCTTTTCACAGCTATTTGTAAGACCTCCTCAGACAACCATTTTGCTTTTTTGCATTTCTTTTTCTTGGGGATGTTCTTGATTCCTGTCTCCTGTACAATGTCACGAACCTCTGTCCATAGTTCCTCAGGTACTCTGTCTATCAGATCTAGTCCCTTAAATCTGTTTCTCACTTCCACTGTATAATTGTAAGGGATTTGAGTTAGGTCATACCTGAATGCGGAGAAGGCAATGGCACCCCACTCCAGTACTCTTGCCTGGAAAATCCCATGGATGGAGGAGCCTGGTAGGCTGCAGTCCATGGGGTCGCTAAGAGTCGGACACGACTGAGCGACTTCACTTTCCCTTTTCCCTTTCATGCACTGGAGAAGGAAATGGCAACCCACTCCAGTCTTCTTGCCTGGAGAATCCCAGGGATGGCGGAGCCTGGTGGGCTGCCATCTATGGGATCGCACAGAGTCAGACACGACTGAAGCGACTTAGCAGCAGCAGCAGCAGCATACCTGAATGGTCGAGTGGTTTTCCCTACTTTCTTCTGTTTAAGTCTGAATTTGGTAATAAGGAGTTCATGATCTGAGCCACAGTCAGCTCCCGGTCTTGTTTTAGCTGACTGTGTAGAGCTTCTCCATCTTTGGCTGCAAAGAATATAATCAATCTGATTTTTGTGTTGACCATCTGGTGATGTCCATATGTAGAGTCTTCTCTTGTGTTGTTGAAAGAGGACGTTTGCTATGACCAGTGCATTCCCTTGGCAAAACTCTATCAGCCTTTGCCCTGCTTCATTCTGTACTCCAAGGCCAAATTTGCCTGTTACTCCAGGTGTTTCTTGACTTCCTACTTTTGCATTCCAGTCCCCTGTAATTTAAAGGACATCTTTTCTGGGTGTTAGTTCTAAAAGGTCTTGTAGGTCTTTATAGAACCATTCAGCTTCAGTTTCTTCAGCGTTACTGGTCGGGGCATAGACTTGGATTACTGTGATAGTGAATGGTTTTCCTTGGAAATGAACAGAGATCATTCTGTTGTTTTTGAGATTGTATTCAAGTACTGCATTTCAGACTCTTTTGTTGACTATGATGACTACTCCATTTCTTCTAAGGGTTGTTGCCGATAGTAGTAGGTATAATGGTCATCTGAGTGAAATTCACCCATTCCAGTCCATTTTAGTTTGCTGATTCCTAAAATGTCAACATTCACTCTTGCCATCTCCTGTTTGACCACTTCCAATTTGCCTTGATTCATGGGTCCTATGCAATATTGCTCTTTTTCCGTAAAAACCCCAAAAGAACAGGATTGGGAGTGTTTCTGGGTTGGTGAACATGTGGAAGACTGGGCAAGAGTAGCCCTCTGAGAGAGCATGGAAGCACTGTAGCATTTCCCCCCACTTTGTCATATGCAGTTTTTCCATTTGACTATTCTTGAGTTATATCCTTTGATAATAAACTATTAATCTAGTAGATAAAATCTTTCTCTGAGTTCTGCAAGCCATTCTAATAAGGTAACTGAACCTAAGGAAGGCATTATTGAAACCTTCCTTAAATCTATAGCTGGTCAGAAGCACAGGTTTTAACAGAAGCCAGGGAGTCGCGCAGTCTCATAGGACTGAGCCCTTAACCTGTGGGACATGGTACTGTCCCCGGGTTAGTAGTGTCAGAATTGAGTCAAATTGTAAAACACCCAGGTAGTGCCTGAGAATTGCTTGGTCATTTGGGAAAATCCCCTCCACACATTGGAATTAGTGATGAATCATTAGTGGCAGTGTTTGCAGGAATGAATTAAAATCATTCAACAAAGGATAGGTATATTTCATTGTATAACTGTACCATTTGTCCATTCTATTGTTGATGAATTTTTTTTATTTTTTTTACTATTTTCCTATTTATGGTAATTAAGAATGTTTCTATAAATATCCTATGCAAGTTTTTTTTTTTGATATCCACGTGCTTAGATTTCTGTTGGGTATACACTTAGGAGTGGTTTTTCTGGGTCATATGTATATGTGCAACTTTAGTAGATAATGTCAAAGAGTTTTCAAAACTGATTCTGTCAGATCACATTTCTACAGCCAATGTATGAAAGTTATGGTTGCTCTAATTTTTGTAAGCACTTGGTATTGTCAGTTTTTTAGTCTTTTGAATATTGTTCATTCTGTCGGGTGTGTAGTGATACGCCATTGTGGTTTTAACTTGTATTTACCTGATGATTATAAAGTTGAGCACATTTTCATAGGTCTTCTGGCCATTTGGGTATTCTCCTGTTAAGTGTCTTTGCAAGTCATCTGTCCATCTGATAGATATATTGACTTATAGGCATTCCTTATGCTTCTGGATACCAGCCCTTTGTCTGTTACTGGTGTTTCAAGTATGTTCCCTTATGTGTCTTGCCTTTTCACTCTGTTAGTGACGTCTTTTGGTAAGCAGAAATAGTTAATTTTATTGAAGTCCAGCGTATCAATCTTCCCTTTATGGTTAGTGTTGTTAAATAAATCTTTACCTACCTCAAGGTCACAAAGTTGCTTTCCTATGTTATCTTTGAGATGCTTGATTGTTTCACCTTTCACATTTAGATCTACAATCCACCTGAAATTGATTTTTTTTTGGTGTGATGTGAAGTGAGGGTCAAGTTTCATTGTTTTTCATATGGATATCCAATTGACTCAGGGTCTTTTGAAAATACGACTGTTTCCTACTGCCTTACAGTGCCACATTTGTCATAAATCTAGTGATCATATATGTATGTTTTTTTTTTTCCTGGACTCTCTACCCCTCCATTGATCTATATGTCTGTTATTGTATCCATAGCACACTGGCTTAATTCCTAGAGCTTTCTAATAAGTCCTGATAATTGGTAGGGTAAATCCTCCAGGATTGTCTTCTTTATGCTTATCTTATTTGTTTTTGGTCTATTGCATTTTATAAAAACTTGAGTGTCAGTCATCACACACAAATGCACATACACTGCTATAATTTTGTTTGGAGTTGCATTGAAAATAGATATGGTACATCCTTTTTTTAGATTCTTAATTTCTTTCAATAATATTTTTTTCTGTGTAGAAGTCTTGTATGTCTTTTACAATCATTGCTTCTAAGTGTTTGACTTGTAGATTCTATTGTAGATGACGTTGTTTCAAAAACTTCATTTTGCAGTGTTTCACACCAGCATGGAGAAATACAACTGATTTTGGTCTGATAACCAGTGACTTTATTAATTTCACTTATTAATTCTAATAACTTATTTGTAGATTCTTAATTCTCTACATTCTCAATTATATTGTCTGTGAATGATGACATATTTATTTCTTTGGGATTCCCCTATTTCCTAAGGGTGGAGACATTTGAGTTCCCAGCCTAAAGGAGAGTGTGTTTACCAAGTTTCCTAACCTTAATGGGTCTTGGACTCTTACTACTGCCTGCCTGGCCCTCTGACTATGGGGACTGCTGCTAGTTGTGCAACTTAGCATCTCAGTTGTCCCTTCCAGGTAGACACATGTTAACAGGTAAAAGCAGCCCACCAACTCTCCCATCTCTCCCCTTTGGCCCAGGTATTTCTCACTCTTTTGTTAGCTCTTTGGCACTTTTAAGAAGTTTTAAAATTATTTCATCCAGCATTTTCCAATTTGTCTTCAGTGAAAAGATTGGTATTAATTACCAAGTCTGCTATTATCAAAAGCAAAGGTTAATTAGATGTTTTTTTCCAAGTCAACCTTGAGAGAGAAAGGGTACTGAGCCTGAGGACTAAATTCTGGTGTCTGTTTGGCAGAAAAGTGATGAGTCATGAGTGAAGAGAGCTGAGAGAGCCAGTTTAGAATGACCTGCTGGCTTTGGCTGTACTCTGGGGTTGCAATGATCATGGATAAAGCCAAAATTGTAGAACTTTGTGTAACGAGATGGGAGTGAAGAGTACGTCTGGGTGCACATGGAAACTTCTTTCTTATCTGTGCTAAACACAGTGATTGAAGTTTACCCAAAGCTGTTTCTCTCTCAAGCATCCATTTTCGTTTTTAATTCCAAAGACTATAATGGCATACGGAAATCAGTTCACAGAAGTAACACTGAGTTCTAAATTGTATAGTTCAGACAAGCAGGGATGTAGGTATGATACAGAAGGCCTTTTATGTGTTCAGGGACCAGGGATACCATTTGTTTAGTAGGTTTATTTTAGAGCATTTGCCAAGTCAGATCCACAAATTGTTGGTACACAGAAATAATTCTGTTCTATGGAAACCTTATTGAAATGGTATTCATTATAGAAGATCTTAACTGTAGTAGTTCTGGGCTGGGATCTCCTTGTGTAACAGGCATTCCCATGAGATTCCACCTGAAAACTGATGTAAAACTTTGTACTAAGTAGCTTGTCCTAGCCATCATCAAAAGTCTACAAACAGTAAATGCTGGAGAGTATAGAGAAAAGGGAAAGCACTATTTACAATAGCCAGGACATGTAAGCAACTTAAATGTCCTATGACAGATGAATGAATAAAGAAGACATGGTATATAATGAAATATTACTCAGCCATAAAGAAGGATAAAATAATGCCAGTTGCAACAATATGAATGGACTTAGAGATTATCATATTAAGTGAAGTAAGCCAGACAAAGAAAGATAAATAGCATATGATATGACTTATATGTGGAATCTAAAATAAGAAAGTTATGAATGAACTTATTTCCAAAATAGAGATTCACAGACATAGAAAACAAACTTATGGTTACCAAAGGGGAAGAGGGGCTGGGAGGAGGGATAAAATAAGAGATTGGGATTAACATATATATACTGTGCTGTGTCTTCAGACACCAGGCTGAATAAGAATATATAACTGAATTGCTGTGTTGAACACCTGAAACTAACACTGTAAATCACCTGTGCTGCTGCTGCCGCTGCTAAGTCACATCAGTCGTGTCCAACTATGTGCAACCCCACAGATGGCAGCCCACCAGGCTCCTCTGTTCCTGGGAAAGAAAAAAAAAATAGCAGCCTGCCCTAGCAGAGGGCTGAACGAAACATTCTTCTCCTTTCCTTTCATTTTGTCCCTGAAAATAGAGTATTTGAAAAATGCTTTATTTTATTAGGAAGTATTATCTCTTTAAATTTTTTCCTACAATAAAAGGGAAAAAAAAAAGATAAGATCCTTCACTGCTGATAGAGCTGAAGGATCAGCAATCAATTTAAATTTTCACATGAAAATGGCTGAAGGCCTCTGGGAATCTCTGGTTCCAACATTCATCCAGTTTTAGTTGATTCAGGGACAACTGAACATTGGAGTCAGCTTTTCCCTTTCTTTGCTCTTTAAGAGTCTGAGGCTTTGTACATTCTTCATTAACTGTTATGAAAACTTCATTTTTAACTATATAAACATTTTCCACAAAGTAGTGTTTTATAGCCTTATTAGAGGCAGCATTTTAAGGCTAAGGAATATTTTCGATAAAAGTTAATGTGCTATAAAGTTAGAAACAGTCTGGCTTAGGTTATTACTAATCCCATGTGACTAAAACATCTGGATGAACTGCCATAGCTAATATTTTTCAAGTGAGATCCAAGCTAAAGATTGTCCATCCTCTTAATACACTTTTGATTAGAACCTACCCTTTGTAACCAAACATTGTAAATGAATCTTTAATCAGTAGTTATCAATACAACATAAAGTAGTATATCAGAATGCAGAAAAATCAGGGTAAAGAGCAAGTTTAATAAAATTATAATAAGAGGGGTAAAAATATCATAGGGTTTCCCTGGTGGATCACTGGTAAAGAACCTGCCTGTCAATTCAGGAGACTCGGGTTGCATCCCTGGGTTGGGAAGCTCCCCTGGAGAAGGAAATGGCAACCCGTTCCAGTATTCTTAGCTGAAAAATTTCATGGACAGGGGAGCCTGGTGGGCTACAGTACATGGGATCACAAAGAGTCAGACCCAACTTAGCAACTAAACAACAACAAAAAATATAATAAGAGGGAATACCTAACAACAACAGCAACAACCACAAATGCCTCACACAAACACATCACTATGCACATACCTGTGAAAGTATTCCCTTCCCTCTCCCACCCCCAGAAATTAATTTAATTAAATGGGCAAAATCTCAAATATAATTGATCTTATATACTACACTCTACTGCCTAAGAAAGCCCCCTTTGGTTTTTTTTTTAAATTAATTAATTTATTTTAATTGGAGGCTAATTACTTTACAATATTGTAGTGGTTTTTGCCAAACATCGACATGGATCAGTCATGGGCGCACATGTGTTCCCCATCTAGAACCCCCCCCCCCACCTCCCTCCCCATCCCCAGGGTCATCCCAGTGCACCAGCCCTGAGCACCTTGTCTCATGCATCGAACCTAGACCGGCGATCCGCTTCACAAATGATAATATGCACGTTTGAATGCTACCCTCTCAAATCATCCCACCCTTGCAGAGTCCAAAAGACTGTTCTTTACATCTGTGTCTCTTTTTCTGTCTCACATATATGGTCATCATTACCATCTTTCTAAATTCCATATATATGCATTAGTATATTGTATTGGTGTTTTTCTTTCTGACTTCCTTCACTATGTATAATAGGCTTCAGTTTCATTCACCTCATTAGAACTGATTCAAATGCATTCTTTTTAATGGCTGAGTACTATTCCATTGTGTATATGTACCACAGCTTTCTTATCCATTCATCTGCTGATGGACATCTAGGTTGCTTCCACGTCCTGGCTATTGTAAACAGTGCTGCAATGAACATTGGGGTACACGTGTCTCTTTCAGTTCTGATTTCCTCGGTGTGTATGCCCAGCAGTGGGATTGCTGGGCCATATGGCAGTTCTATTCCCAGTTTTTTAAGGAATCTCCACACTGTTCTCCATAGTGGCTGTACTAGTTTGCATTTCCACCAACAGTGTAAGAGGGTTCCCTTTTCTCCATATCCTCTCCAGCATTTATTGCTTGTAGACTTTTGGATAGCAGCCATTCTGACTGGTGCGAAATGGTACCTCGTTGTGGTTTTGATTTGCATTTCTCTGATAATGAGTGATGTTGAGCATCTTTTTATGTGTTTGTTAGCCATCTGTATGTCTTCTTTGGAGAAATGTGTGTTTAGTTCTTTGGACCATTTTTTCATTGGGTGTTTATTTTTCTGGAATTGAGCTGCAGGAGTTGCTTATATATTTTTGAGATTAATTCTTTGTCAGTTGCTTCATTTGCTATTATTTTCTCCCATTCTGAAGGCTGTCCTTTCACCTTGCTTATAGTTTCTTTCATTGTGCAAAAGCTTTTAATTTTAATTAGGTCCCATTT
Source organism: Giraffa tippelskirchi (assembly GCF_054371585.1). Classification (NCBI taxonomy): domain Eukaryota; kingdom Metazoa; phylum Chordata; class Mammalia; order Artiodactyla; family Giraffidae; genus Giraffa; species Giraffa tippelskirchi. The sequence goes on from NC_137284.1 coordinate 63,919,666, forward strand.
GTTTATTTTTGCTTTTATTTCCATTACTCTGGGAGGTGGGTCATAGAGGATCCTGCTGTGATTTATGTCAGAGAGTGTTTTGCCTATGTTTTCCTCTAGGAGTTTTATAGTTTCTGGTCTTACATTTAGATCTTTAATCCATTTTGAGTTTATTTTTGTGTACGGTGTTAGAAAGTGTTCTAGTTTCATTCTTTTACAAGTGGTTGACCAGTTTTCCCAGCACCACTTGTTAAAGAGATTCTTTTCTCCATTGTATATTCTTGCCTCCTTTGTCAAAGATAAGGTGTCCATAGGTGCGTGGATTTCTCTCTGGAAGAAAGCCCCCTTTGTTTTATGTGGTGGTGGTGAATACATATAATAAGGGAGGTCAAAGGAATACAGAGTGCATTTACTGTTCTAGTTGGTTTAAAAGGTTTACAAATTTTCTGGCGTTGAAAAATAGTGACTATTCTACAGCCACATTTTATGCTATTGACTTGATATTTTGATATAAATTGAATAAATCCTGGGTGTAGTTTTTGTTTCCCATTAATTCTTGTAGAGTATTCCCCAATAAAGTTTCTCAATGGGAAAGACTAAACTGATGTCATGAAGAAACGATTCTCAAATGAAAGTGCCTTAATGGCAGTGAAAACAATAAAAAGCATTGGCATAGCACCTTGGGAGTCAAACTTTGGAGAAATGTGAATAAGGCACAAAGAAGTGGTTAAAAAAATTCCAAATTATAGTTTCTTTAGAATAACACTTTGTGTTGGTGTGGTGTCGGCATATAACAGGTATTACTGTCGTGCTATATTGAAATACCTTGAGGCAAAATATTGGGATTACATTCATTTTAATTGAAGGTTGATAGTCCCTGTAACATATGGAGACATACTTCAGCTACACATGATTAAGTAGGCTCCATTTGGAAGCAAGGAAAGGGAGGATGGCAAAGATTGGAAACTCAGGCATTCAGTAAAGAAAATAGGAAAATAACAATTCCAAGACTCGTGTAAACAACTAACACTTTTTTGAATTATAAACAACTACTTCAGACACTTGGACAACTAACTATAATTCCCATTACTTTACACTGTTTTCCAACTATTTCTTGACTAGCGCTGGGCAAAGTACAATTTGGACACCCCAGTGGGCTTTCTTCCATCACCGTGAAATCCTCACAAACTTGCTTGAAGGATGCCTTAATATGTATTACCAGAAGAGGAGACAGCTACACAGCAGTTTCTGGGGACATTGAGGTGACCAAAGTGTAGTTGTTTCCTTCAAAGTTACCATGACTTGTTGGCAAATAATTGCAAACACACTGGACACTCAGTGCAAAAGAGGTTTGTACAAAGCAGAGATAAGGGGAAGTAGGGGGGGGTAAGGTGGAGGTGGCTGTAGGGAAGGCATAGGAGCAAGCCCAGAGAGAGGTGCCCTTGAGCTAAATACCTAAAGAGGAGCAGGAGTTCACCTGAGACGGAGGAAAGTAAAGGCATTCTGAGAGGCAGGTGAGTTCACAGACCTGGAGGTGTTTGACGGATCAGAGATGCGCAGAGAGCACAGAGGAGGACACTGGGAATTACTGGTGAGAGGGTGCCGGAAATGCTCACCGAGGATGACAGGTTGAAGACTCAGGTGCCGGAAATGCTCACCGAGGATGACAGGTTGAAGACTCAGGTGCCGGAAATGCTCACCGAGGATGACAGGTTGAAGACTCTGGTGCCGGAAATGCTCACTGAGGATGACAGGTTGAAGCCTTGGATGTTGTCCTGTGGGCCAGCAGGGCGCATGTAAACATTCTGAACAGAAGTGTAAAATTATTCCATTCACTTTTTGGAAAGACCATTCTGTCTGTCCTGTTGAGAGCAATTGGAGGAAACAAGTCCAGAGAAAGAAAGGTTAATTGGGAGGCCATTGCTAGAAAACAGGATTTGAATCAGGACAGAGTTGTGGCGCATAAAGGTGTGACGATAACAACTAAATTTCAGACTAGAGTTATGGTGGTTTAATTTACTAGGACAGGGTATACAGGTTTAGGAAAGAAGGTAATTAGTTGAGCTTTGAGCTTCCTCTGTTTATCGTCCTAGGTGATATCTTGGTTGATTAATGATAGCGTAGAAGACAGGTAGAGGGTGGAATGGCTTGGCATTGACCTCCAAGGCAGATGGGTGTGCAGCCAGGAAGGCTGGCAGAGTACTTCTCTGGAAGGCATTCATCACCTGTATCTGACATTTAGGAGAAGCAGCAGCTTCCTCCTTCCACTCTATGGCATTGCCAATCCCATCTCCTAGCATTGCAGTGAATGTGGCTTTTAAAAAAAAATATCCCTTGGAAGTTTAATGGGCTGCCAGTCACTCTCAACTTAATGGAAAATAGAACTTCCATATGTACACGCTGGATTTAGAAAGGACAAAGGAACCAGAGATCTAATTACAAACATCAGTAGGATCATAGAAAAAGCAAGGGAATTAAAAAAAAATCTGCTTCATTGACTACACTAAAGCTGTGTGGATCACAACAGACTGGAAAATTCTTAAAGAGATGGGAATACCAGACCATCTTACTTGCCTCCTGAGAAATCTATTTGCAGGACAAGAAGCAGCAGTTAGAATTGGACACAGAACCGTGGACTAGTTCAAAATTGGGAAATGAGGATGTCAAGGCCATATATTGTCACCCTGCTTATTTAACTTATATGCAGAGTACATCATGGGAAATGTCAGGCTGGAAGACTCAACAAGCTGGAATCAAGATTTCCAGGAGAAATATCAACAACCTCAGATATGCTCTCCTGGTGGCTTCCTTTGGGCTTCCCTGATGGCTCAGATGGTAAAGAATTCACCTGCAGTGTGGGAGACCTGGGTTCAATCCTTGGGTTGGGAAGATCCCCTGGAGAAGAGCATGGTAACCCACTCTAGTATTCTTTCCTGGAGAATTCCCATGGACAGAAGAGCCTGGTGGGCTACAGTCCATGGGATCTCAAAGAATTAGACACAACTGAGTGACTAACACACACACACAAAGTGGGAACAGTGACAGATATTCTTTTCTTGGGCTCCAAAATCACTGCTGATGGTGACTGCAGCCATGAAATTAAAAGACACTTGCTCCTTGGGAGAAAAGCTATGACAAACCTAGACAGTGCATTAAAAAGCAGAGATACCACTTTGCCCACAAAGATCCATATAGTCAAAGCTATGGTTGGTTTTTCCAGTAGTCATGTACAGATGTGAGAGTTGGACCATAAAGAAAGCTGAGTGTTGAAGAACTGATGCTTTTGAATTGTGGTGCTTGCTGGAGAAGACTCTTGAGGGTCCCTTGGACGGCAAGGAGATCAAACCAGTCAATGCTAAAGGAGATCAGTCCTGAATATTCATTGGAAGGACTGATTCTAAAGCTCCACTACTTTGGCCACCTGATGTGAAAGCTGATTTATTGGAAAAGACCCTGATGCTGGGAAAGATTGAGGGCAAGAAGAGAAGGGGGTGACAGAATGAAATGGTTGGATGGTATCACTCAATGGACATGAGTTTGAACAAACTCTGGGAGATAGTTAAGGACAGGGAAGCCTGGTGTGCTGCAATTCATGGGGTCACAGAGTCGGACACGACTGAGAGAGTGAACAACAATAATTAGCTGAGCTGATCTTAGACTTGGACGGAATGGAAGGAACTAGTTTGGGAATATGAGGGGAACTGGAATTACTGGATGGTGGCAACTAGGTAGCTGGGGGTGCATAATGTCACCCAAATTAGGGGATTAGGGTAAATAAAAGCCAAGTTTCAGAAGGAACAAGTCTAGATAGGGAGGTTGGAGAGCCCAATTACAGCACTTGGGATTTTTTTTTAAAGATGTTCCCGTTTGCTCTAATGTTCCTAATCTTCAACAATTGGAGTACAATCGAAAGAACCTGACGTTTATGTCCTAAGTGCTTTTATAAACAAAGATTTAATTAAATTAATTTATTTACTTAACTGTGCTGGGTCTTCGTTGCTGCATGAGGGCTTTCTTTAATTTGTGGCGAGCAAGGGCCACTCCACTCTCTAGTTGCCATGTGCAGGCTTCTCATCGTGGTGGTTTCTCTTGTGGAGCATGTGCTGTAGGTGCGCAGGCTTGAGTGGCCGTGGCTCTCGGACTGTAGAGCACAGGCTCAGTAGTTGTGGCGCATTGGCTTAGTTGCTCTGCAGCATGTGGGATCCTCCAGAACCAGGGACTGAACCGTGTCCCTCGCATTGGCAGGCAGACTCTTAACCACTGGACCACCAGGGAAGCCCCATCCTACTTGCCTTTAATTTAAGGTAGATACGATCATATCTGTGAGTCCATATTACACATGAAAAACCTGAGGCTTGGAGAGTTGCTGCTGCTGCTAAGTCGCTTCAGTCGTGTCCGACTCTCTGCGACCCCAGAGACGGCCGCCCACCAGGCTCCCCCATCCCTGGGATTCTCCAGGCAAGAGTACTGGAGTGGGTTGCCATTTCCTTCTCCAATGCATGAAAGTGAAAAGTGAACGTGAAATCGCTCAGTCGTGTCCGACTCCTAGCAACCCCATGGACTGCAGCCTACCAGGCTCCTCCATCCATGGGATTTTCCAGGCAAGAGGACTAGAGTGGGTTGCCATTGCCTTCTCCATTGGAGAGTTGAATAACTGGCTAAGTGGCAGAGCCGGGTATCTTTGCCCAAAAGTCCACAGTACTCTTTCTACTCTATCATATTAGATTCTGAGATGAGAGAGGAAAAGAAATTAGTAGGATGAACATAGATATTAAAGGGAAAGAGTGGGTTATTTTACTTAAACATATTTGATCGATCTAAGTCTTTGGAAAAGATGATCTCATAACTTCTGTTGCAGTCCCTGTATTCAAGCCTCTTCCTAGATCCTCAGATCTCAGACCAGTGCTTTCAGGGTTGCATTTAAAATAAGCCAAGTCTGAAAATCATTATTTTACTTGTTAAGATGTCAATCAATCATTGATTATAAGCTATCCATCCAGTTGCTTTGCTTCCCAAATTAACATAGTGGGAACATATTGACAGCACTATGTTTTAAGTGTATTTAGACTAGAGGGTTTATAATTTTAAATGTACTTATATTTTATGATCTTATTCAGTCCTCACATCATCCTACAAAGTGACAGTGGTTTTTGTTGTTGCTGTTGTTTGTTTTTGGCTTTTAAATTTCAGAGTTGAAATGGAAGATCAGAGAGGTTAAGTGACTTCCTTAGTCCCACACAGCAAAGTAGAGTTGGTGCCAGTACTAGAAAAAGCAGTTTCCCAAATGGCTCAATTGTAAAGAATCTGCCTGCCAATACAGGAGAAGCAAGAGATGTGGGTTCAGTCCCTGGGTCAGGAAGATCCCCTGGAGTAGGAAATGACAACCCACTTCAGTATTCTTGCCTAGAGAATCCCCATGGACAGAGGAGCCTGGTGGGCTGCAGTCCGTGGAGTTGCAAAGTCGGACATGGCTGAGAGTGTGCACACATACATACACGCACATATACATACTCATGCACATGAAAAAGTATGTCTTTTGACTTATTAGCAATATTCTTTCCATCATACCACACAGATGTAGTGATGTGTGTTCATAGATTTAGAGAGAGAGATGGAAAGGGAAGGAGAAGGTTTATAATAGAGAAAAGTAAAGCAATGCAGGATCCAATAAAAATCCAGGGAACTGAGTTTCTTTTCTTTCAAATGCAATATTTATGTCTTTCAGACATTCATTCTTTTATTTTGTCCAACTTTTTTTCAAAGATTCTTAGGGTCTCAAGATTTCAGTGAAGTGCCATGGTGTAGCCACACAGGCTGTCTTTGAGAGGTTCTGGAGGCTGGGGAGTTAATGGAGCACAGAAGTTCACTGCTCTGTGGTCAGTACAGCACTAGAGTTACAGTTTTCTCACTGGTAATGAGCTGAGTTTGCTCCATGGTCTAAAACAGACCCACTATATATATGATGCTGCTGCTTCTGCTAAGTCACTTTAGTCGTGTCTGACTCTTTGTGACCCTATGGACTGTAGCCCATCAGGCTCCTCTGTCCATGGAATTCTCCAGGCAAGAATACTGGAGTGGGTTGCCATGTCCTCCTCCAGGGGATCTTCCCGACCCAGGGATCGAACTCGAGTGTCTTATGTCTCCTGCATTGGTGAGCAAGTTCTTTACCACTAGCGCCACCTGGTAAGCCCATATATGATGCTACTTGATGTAAATGACAGCAACTGTGAATGGCATACCAGGGAGGCTGACTCTAGGGGGCGAAACTCCTAATATCCCTTGTATTAAATAGCATTAGCTTTAGTGAGTACCAGTCCAAGTGCCTGCGTTTTCAAAGTGCAGTGGCTTAATCTTTACCAAGTAATTCAGCCATCAGACCCTTCCAGGGCTTTCCTTCAGCACTTCCACACTTCTCAGGAAATACTGATTTCTGTTGATTGATCGTTGCTGACCAAGGATTAAGTGGTTGTTATTCTATCTTTGGAGAGGAGAAAAGGTGGCATCCAGGCATACCTACAAAGCTCAGTGACACCTTTCCCCTGGTTGTCTTGCTACCACTGCTGCTGTTGAAGGCAGGCTAATTAGTTAGCTCCTTCCAAAAATATCCATTTAAATCTGCATGTGCCAAATTAAAATATCTTCATAATACAGCTTTCAAAGTGCAGAAAGAAAACTGATCCTAGTGTCTCTTTTCTGTTGAATGCCATGGTTTTAAAAATAAAAAAAAACCTGTTTCAGTCAAATTAAAAAAATCTGTCAAAGTATTACATGCATAGATAATAGTGAAATAGTTAAAACTGTACCCACAGCTGACTCAGGGTCATTACTTTTCCTTTTTAAGAGGCATAGCTAATATAAGTAAGTAGACCAAAGAGGATATTTAAAATATATCCATATATTTCCTTTTGTTAATATCTTTAACCCTGGAAAATCATGTCCATAAGTGTAGCTCATTATCTTAATTAGATCTGCCCTACATTATCTCACAATTTATTCTCATTACTTCATAGGTGATCAACCTCCCAAAAAGAATGTGAGCAGAAATTTCTGATTTTTATTGTGATAGTGTCTGTATGATAGTGTCTGTCTTCTCTTTCAAACTCTATTTAGATCTTTGGGGTGTTATAATAGTGATGCTATATTTAATTAAAAATTACATTAGAAAGATATTAATATTCATTCTGATGACTGAACACAGGATTAACCCAAGAATTAAAATCTCTATAATGGCTAATGAGGTGAACTCTGCTGGGATGCCCATAAAAACAGAGATGAATCATAAAAATGGCTAAATTGACGCATTCCTGTCTATTGTTATGCTCTGTATATAGGCAGCAGGCCTCTTCAGTAACAAATCATTTTCATGTGTGCTTGCCTTGGAGTGTGACAGCACCTGAGGTACTTGAGCCATAACCCTGCCCTCAGTCTCGCACCTCTTACGGGATCGTGACTCCATTGCCAGAAATCTGTACCTTTTCTCTTCCTCTGTCCCCCTCATTTATCCGGGATAGTTGTGTTTCTAATAGCTTGTCCGTTAAAATGGATTTATAATTTTTTGAGGTAGGAAATATGTATTGCACTTTCAACATTCTGGCTTGTAATTCAGATTCTGGAGAAAAACCACAGTTGAGGAAGGCAAAATTATAACTACTTATGCAAAATGGGAAGAAAAAATTGCTAAGTGAAGGTTAGCAACTGTTTGTGAGGTTAGTTCTAAGAGCATTAAGAGCATAAAATGTTGAGACAAATATAGACACTGTTGAGCCAATTCTGGGACCCTCTGTGGCAAGTTGGTTCTGTAGGAAGGGAGAGTCATGTGACAGGGCAGATAATTAAGATCATGGAAGTTTACCGTGGGATGGGGCTTGGGCAGTGGATTCACGGGCAGAGCGCAAGTCCCAGCAGAGCAGGACGCCGCCTCAGGGAGAGGACCTTGGCTGACGGATCAGAACTCTTTGCTAGCTACTGTTGGTTCTTTTCCAGACAACTAACTGTTTCATGGCAAATGTGGTGGGTAAGAAAATGGAGAACAAAACCAAATTTTCTTATATCTTAAAGGTCTTCTTGGAAGAGAGGATAGTACAGTGTGGTACAAAGAGCCCTGAGCTGAATCAGAAGTAATTTCTATTCCTTCTTTGCTTATGAGAAATTAACCAAATTGCATAACCTCTTGGGGCCTCATATTTCTTCTCTCTGAAATTAGGAGGTTGGAATTAGCAATAATCACTAAAACCCTTCCAGCTGTAGAGTCCTGAGAAACTTATGGCGAGTCTAAGTTTCTGCCATACATACAGTATCATGATAAACGCCATAGTGGATTGATTGTAAAAATGGTGTCAGTCATTTCCCTGTCAGCATCTGCCACCTCTCAATTGACTTGACAGATTTTGTCATCAAGAGGTAGCATCTGTACCCTCACCCCTTAATATGACCCGAGCTTGTGATTTGCCTTGATTTACAATATTGGGTGACTTCCCAGGTGGTTCAGTGGTAAAGAATTTGCCTGCCTATGCAGGAAACGCAGGAGACGCTGGTTCGATCCCTGGATCGGGAAGATCCCCTGGAGGAGGAAATAGCAACCTACTCCAGTATTCTTGCCTGGAAAGTCTCAAGGACAGAGGAGCCCGGCAGGCTACCTTCCACGGGATCACAAAGAGTTGGAGATGAATGAGCGACTGAGCACGCATGCATGCACAATACTGGGTGGAACTGATACTTTTCCAGGTCCAAGCCTAGGCCTCAAGAAGTTCTGTGCTCTTTTGCGTGCTCTCTCTCTCTCTCGCTCTCAGATCCTGCCTTCATTATGAGGACAAGCCTGGGTGAATTGGGTGAATTGACTGGAGTTGTGTGAGAAACATGTGGAGGAAAGCTGAATCATTTCAGCCAAGGCCACCTGGTTCAGCACGTTCCCACGGACCTGTTTGTTGACCACAGACACATCAGTGAGCCCAGATGAGATAAACCAAGCCCAGCCCAGGTCACCAGAGCTGTGACTCCTAGACTCGTGAGAAATAATAAATGGTTCTTGTATTATGCCAATAAGTTTGGGATATCTTTATGCAATAAAAAACTGCCTCATGCATGAGATTTCTCTGGCTCTACCCCCTACCCATTCACCCAAGAATTCAGTTGCTGGTAAAGTCCTCTATTCCTGACCCCGACTATTTCTTAGGGCCTTTAGGCAGTGTTTCATAAGTGCTCATGGAAAGTCTGGTGATAGTCCAGCCAAATAGTCAGCCAAATAGTCCCCACTTGGTCCTACCATCAGCTCTGCTGGACACTGCTGTTCCAGCTGGAGCGTGGATACTGCACTGGTGGCAGGCATTGCTTCTTCCTGCTACTACTAGCTGGTACTCTGGCCGCAGTTAACAAGTGCTTCGGGGTGCCACAGCTTTGTTGAGGGAAGAGTACCAAGTTACAGAAATGCTTTGTTCTGTTCTCTCTTACATGGTTATCAAGTCTGTAATGTCTTAAGCTTTGTCTTACCAAAGACCTAATGTCTTAAAAGAAGTTTAAGTTAAATAAATTTTAGGTTTTATTTATTGTCCCTTGTCTTCCTAGGGCTTAGAGACTGGATCAGAGAAAGGAATGAGTGAAGATGCCACGTAACACCCAGAACGCCTTTCCCTTGCAATGATTAAAGCTTTGATGTTGGGTGAACTTTGTCATGTCCAACTGTTTCTTTTCTAAGGATGAGTGTTTTCCTAGAAGCCTCCTTTGTACTCCCAGTTAAATACACTTCAGGAAGTTTGCCACGCCATCATATGAGGTTCACACAGATGTGTTCATCTGGGCCTGTGTCTGGACCAGGACGAAGCTAGAATATACTAATTGTGATTGTTTTGAAATCTGCTTCTTGTATCCAGAGAGAGGAACATTGGGAGCCAGGAAGTGATTACTTAAGTGTCACTTAGGTATCGGCTGTTTCTCATTGCAATGTGCATTTTTGTTTGCACATAATATCTTAATATTTTCAATTCACTTTAACCCAAACACTGACAGAACCTTTTCAAACCCATTCTTCTCCATTCATTCACACCAAAAAGCTTAGTCATCAGCATAAATCCTGCTAAAAACTTTGTGAGGAGAATGAAGATGAGGTTTATATTGTATAATATATTAGTTGATTTAGTCTAAGTTCTGCTGTGATAATATATAAACCCTTGAATCCTAGTGACTCTGCACAAATAATACACTTTTCTCCCTCAGACTGAATCTGGTGTCCTCCTCTATTTTTTCCAGCTTCATAGAGATATAACTGACATACGACATTGCGTAAGTTTAAAGTGTATGTTTCAATCTGATATACTTATTTATTGGAAAATGATTACTACCACAATATTAGCTAACACTTTCATCATATATCACTACCATTTCCTTTTGTAGTGAGAGCACTTGAGATTTGCTCTTCTAGCTAACTTTCAAGTATGTAAGATAATATTTTTAACTATAATCACTATACCCCTTCTCCATCTTGTAGCTGCACCATCTGGATCACATAGCCTCCAAAGTCACCAGAGCAGGAAAAAGGAAGGAACAGGAGAATGTTTGGGAAGGAAGCTACATAATCCGTTTTGTTCACTTTCCACTGGCATGATATGATTGCATGATCCTACTTAGGTGCGTGGGGCTTGGAAATGTAGAGAAACACATTAATATTAGGTAGGCTCTTTTAGTCTCTCCACTGTCTGCCTTTCTAGTCATCAAATTTACAGCTACTCCTTTTTCACACATATATGACATCTCAACCTGGTCTTGGGAGAGACAACCCAAAGTCCAATCCAGTCACCATGTCAAGTTCTATGGAGTACATGGGCGTCTTCATGAGGTCTGTGTGAAGGTCTTTGGGATCAGATGACCTGTGAACTAAAAGGAAAATTATGGCCTTCCCACTTCTGTTGGATATACATTGGTGGAAAGGGGCAGGATAGTCATGGCACACATTTTTACTTGGAAAGGGGAAGACTGGGGACACACAGCAATGATGAAATCCCCCTGGGAAGACATGGGGAAGGCCTCTCACTCCTGTGGTGGATGTTCCTGGATGAGGCCTTACTGCTGAGCCTTGAGAGCAATTGTACTCCAGTTCTACTCCATGGCTGCAAGCTCTTCCCTCTGAGATGTTCCTTCTTTTCCGTTATTCTCTTTAGCACCTCTGAAGTAGGTAGAGGGAAACATGGACTCCTTGGGAGCTGCACAGTATTTTTTCAGCAACCTTCTTTCTCATGGAGCACTGGGGACCCAAGAGTTGCAAGTCTCAAAATGTCAGTAGTTTTTTAAATGCAGACTCATGGTTTATTTGCAACACAGTTCCCTCACGGAGAGGAGACTTCTGATGTATTTGCTTTCAACAAGCTCCATGTGCCAGTAATTGCACCAGAAGTTCTTTTCTAGACAGAGTTCTACCGTCTGCTTTGTTTCATTGCTTCACACTCCCATGCATTTGTCTGTCAACTTTATAGTGGCTACCTTGAAGATGTCTGAATAATAGGTGAGAAATTCACACACTTAATCTGATCTTCATCCCAAGTCATTTCATCTCTAACAGGAAAGATTCATTATGATTTTGTTGCAAAGTCTTTGGAGATCCCTCCTTTTAACATTCAAGCTCTAGAAGTAGTCACTTTTTTGACTTGCAAGTCCCTAAATTTCTGAACTGTTTCCATTCCTTTCATTTCTCTTTGAGCTTATTTTATCCTTGTAATGTTTGTCAAATATAGCCAAAATTTGCTTTCAATGTTCTTCCCCTAAACCATGTGCTCAGAAGCATATGCTCTGCTTCCCAAATTATCACAGGAAATAATTTTATCAAATGCTTTCCCCCACTACATAAAATGGATCTAACTTTGGATACCTCACTGCTTTCTGTCTAATTGCTAAGCCATTGCTGCACATTTTAGATTTCTTTATTAGGGCCTCTTATCACTGGTACAATTTCTGATTTAGTTATGATAGGCTAGAATATGCTGTGAAAACAGATATTTTCATCCCAACCTAGTTTTTGAACAGAATGAAGTCTTCTTTCTTCTTCATGCAAAATCTCTAGGGTCCTGTCTTATTTTACTGTGGTTATAAGCTGCCATCAGATCAGAAGGGTATAAATTGTGGGGATAATAAAAAAGGAATTTCATAGTGACATTCTTTTTAGCAAAGTTGGATTATATGTCAGGATTATTGCTAGGTATATTTTTTGTATGTTTATTTAATGTAATTAAGAAAGCTTATAGTGCCTAAATCATTGGCTTCACTCCCTTGAGAGAGCAGTGGTAAGAATAGGGAGAGGGAAGTATTTTATTACACTTACCAGAATGAAAATTAGCAGGACATTTGTGCTAGTGGACATATAAATGAAATCTCCTCTAAGTTATAATCATATTTAAATTTTTTGCATCAGTAACTAAGTAACTGTTGCACTTTCTTTTGGTGGCTTATTGGTGAAAACAAACACAGATGCTTTTATTTGTATTACAGTTTATAGCAGTGCTTTCAGCCGCCTTGAGAGGTAGGCACGGCATGTGTGTTCAGTTGCTTCAGTCATGTCCCACTCTTTGCGACCCCATGGACCGTAGCCCACCAGGCTTCTCTGTCCATGGGGTTTTCCTGGCAAGAAGACTAGAGTGGGTTGCCGTTTCCTTCCTCAGGGGACCTTCTCGACCCAGGGTTGTAACCTGCATCTCCTGCATTGCAGGCAGATTCTTTACCGCTAAATCACCAGGGCATGGCATAGCTGGTATATTTATTATGTTCTTTAAATCATGTGGAAACAGAGTCACCTGCTACAGTTCTTGGCACATTAAAGGTCTTAAAAAGATATTCTTGAATGAGTGGGTAAGTGAACACAATGCTGAATGAGTAAATGAGGCAGGTTAAATGACTAGTTCTAGATTGGTTAGTACTTAACACAATCTAACCAAGTTTCCCAGTGTTCCGTTAACGCTGCCTCAAAGCAACTTCAGAGTCCAGGCTTACACTTCTGCTCTAAATATTTTCTTTGGAGTTTTGCTGATGAATTGAAGTTTCATAACAAAAAGAAAGCAGATGGCTTTTGGGAGGGGCTTCTACTTGCTCTTTGAACTGTGTTTCTGTTTTGCTTGTTTATGCAGAGTGTGCATGAAGGTTTCCAGAGCCTTAATTTCAAACTGCATCATTTAATAAAACACAATAAGGAGAATTAAGAAGAAAGGCTGCAGGGGAACATCCTGCTTATTATCTCTGAAATGAGAGAGCTATTTTTTTCTTCCATCAGTTGCCGATGATGGGGTTTTTGTTTCCTTTCGTCTGGGCACAGTTGTGATATTCAGTGAGAGGAGTGTGAAGTGCCACTTTAAAGCCAAACATTCAATTCCTCCTAATTCACACGGGAAAGAAGGCTCAAGTTGTGCAGCTGGGAGGTGATGTTTCTTCCCAGCAGCTGTCATTGAAGAGACACGTGCAGACCACAGAAGTCATTTGTCACAGAATCCATCCAGAATTTGCTGTGTGCGTCTCTCTTGCTAACGTGACATGAAATAGTGAAGCTTTCAAAATCAAGCACGGAGACCTCGTTGTATTGACGTGGGCAAAATGAAATGGAGAGCCGAGACAATTATGTGGATAAATCAGGCCAAAAATATCCGACCATTGAGAGTAAAGTTCCTTTAGCTCAAATTATTCAGAGTAACTGTCCACGTTCATCAATTTATCAGGATAATGAATTTTATCCTATGCTTTGTCACTACAGATATATCTTTGGTCTATGAATTTGAATGACTTGGTGATATTTTATTTCACTGGAAATTATAATAGGGGCTGAACGAGCAAGCACTATGTTAAAAGATTACTTCTGCAGCTATGATAATAGTCCAAGAAAATTTAAACTTCATTATTCAATAGCTAGCAGATATGGCTATTGGAAGGGGAGTAGGGAGGGTGGTGTAAAATCTGTTGAGACTCAGATGCTTATAACTAATCTGTCTCTCCCATTTAGCAGTCCATTATCCTTAAATGTCTCGGTCTATTATAGCTCCTGGCTGCTTTTCTGGTCACTTGACAACTGGTTAAATGAGCCTGAAAATTTCATCAGGTTTCATATAAATAATAATATATTATTATGTTGTACACACAAGTGTATCCCTTTGTGTGTTTTTAATACCCTCCTTGTTTGTATACAAAAAGATAATATTTCAAAACCATGAAAGATAAGCAAGGTTAGTTCTCATATCTGCCCATGCATTGGCTTTGAGCTTTCTGCCTGGGATCCTCAGTATGCTGAGCTCTTTAGGAATCTTTCTTGTTTCTTCATGCTTCCAGAGCCACCAGAATCATGCTCACGGGGCTCGGAGTCTCCTAGGGGGCAGTGAAAAACCTTTGAGTGCTTAGCTACTATTTTGGGTGTTCTGGTCCTTGCCCGAGTCTCCTATATATCAGGAACAACTTGCCACTCAGAAGATACAAACAAATGCCTAATATTGACCAGCTTTAAAATTTGTACCATAAAATTATAGTATGAGGAAAAAAATCTAGAAGAATGAGCTTATTGCTTCCAGTCACAATAGTATTATAAAATTTTGTTTTGAAAAATGGAAATACGTGTGTACTTTCTGGTTGAGAAATAAATACATTGCATAAAATTATCGGGAAAGTAAAATTCACCTGGAACTTAATATCCAGCAATAACCACTTGTTATGAGTTGAATATTTGTAACTCCCACCCCTCAATTTCATAGGTTGAAGCCCTAACTCCAGTATGATAGTATTTAGTATTGGGGTCTTTAGGGACACAATAGAGGTAATAAAGCCCTATGTGGGGACACAGTGAGAGGCCATTAGCAAGACAGGAAGAGCTCTTGTTAGAAAACAACTCTCTAGGCACCTGATCTTGGACTTCTGGCCACTAGAACTGTGAGAAAATAAATTTCAGTTCTTTAAGCTAACCATTCTATAGTATTTTGTTGTGGCAGCCCAAGCCTACTAATACAGACTAATGTTTTTAATCTTTTTATACTTTAATGTTCTTCTAGACCAAAGAAATATGTACACACACAGTCTTCCAAGGCAATAGAAGTAAAAGCAAAAATAAACAAATGGGACCTAGTCAAAGTCAGAAACATTTGCACCACAAAGGAAACCATAAACCAAATGAAAAGACAACCAATGGACTGGGAGAAAATATTTGCAAATGATGTGACTGAAAAGGGCTTAATTTCCAAAATACACGAACAGCTCATACAACTCTATAACAACAGCAAAAAAACTGACACCCCAATCAAAAAGTGCAGAAGACATAAATAGATATTTCTTTAAAGAAGACATGCAGGTGGCTAACAGGCACATGAAAAGAAATCTCAATTGGTAAAGAATCTGCCTGCAATACAGGAAACCCCAGTTCATTTCCTGGGCTGGGAAGATCCGTTGGAGAAGGGATAGGCTACCCACTCCGGTATTTTTGGGCTTCTCTTGTGGCTCAGTTGGTAAAGAATCTGCCTGCAATGTGGGAGACCTGGGTTTGATCCATGGGTTGGGAAAATTCCTTGGAGAAGGGAAGGGCTACCCACTCTGATATTTTGGCTTAGAGAATTCCATGGACTGTATGGTCCATTGAGTCGTAAGGAATCAGACACGACTGAGTGACTTTCACTTTCACATCTCTAATTTTTTGAGAAATGCAAATCATAAATACAGTGAGGTACCACCTCACCCTGGTCAAAATGGCTATCACTAAAATGTCTACAAATAACAAATACTG
The DNA here is from genome assembly GCF_054371585.1 of Giraffa tippelskirchi. Lineage (NCBI taxonomy): Eukaryota > Metazoa > Chordata > Mammalia > Artiodactyla > Giraffidae > Giraffa > Giraffa tippelskirchi. Next base: position 63,935,369 of record NC_137284.1, read on the forward strand.
GAGGGGGTGTGGAGAAAAGGGAACCCTCCTACATTGTTTGTGTGAATGTAAATTGGTGTAGCCACTGTGGAAAACAGTATGGACGTTCTTCATAAAACTAAAATATAGAGTTGCCATATGATCTAGCAATCCCATTTTTGGACCTATATTCAGAAAAAAACCTGTAATTCTAAGAGATACAGGCACCTCTATGTTCACTGCAGTGCTATTTACCACCACAGCCAAGATACAGAAACAACCTAAAAATCCATCGACAGATGAATGAGTAAAGACAGTGTGGAATATATATATATATGTTATATATATACTCACACACACACACAATGGAGTACTACTTAGCCATAAAAAGAATGAAATAATGTCATTTGCATCAACATGGATGGACCTAGAGATCATCATACTAAGTGAAGTAAGTCAGAAAAAGAAAGACAAGTACCATATGGTATCACTTATATGTGGAATCTAAAATATGACACAAATGAACTTATTTATTCACAGATATGGAGAACAGACTTGTGGTTGCCAAGGGTGTGGGAGGGTAGGGGAGGGATGAATTGGGAGTCTAGGATTAGCAGATGCAAACTATTATATGTAGAATGGAAAAACAACAAGGTTCTACTGTATAGGACAGACAACTATATTTAATATCCTATAATAAAGCATAATGGGAAAAATATGAAAAAGACTATATATATATAAATCACTTTGCTGTACAGCAGAAATTAACCCAACATTGTAAATCAACTGTACTTTAATAAAATAAAAACTCTGTACTGCATATACATACAAATACATTCAGATATAGTATTATACTGAAAGGTTAAGATCAGTGATGTCCAGCAGAAATATATTGAAATATATTGTGAATCACATACATAATTAAACAATTTTAGTGGCTACATTTAAACACGCAAAAAAAGTGAGTTTAGCAATAAGCCTAACAAAATTTTGAAGTTAACCCAATGTATCTAGAAAATGATTTCCAACCTATGATCAGTTTAAAAATTGCTCATGAGATAATTTACATTCTTTTTGCATCCTGTCTTTCAGATCTGATGTATACTTTATTCATACGTCTTGTTTCAGTTTCAACTGGCCACATTTCAAATTCCATGGCTACCACCTTGAACAGAGAAGGTTTAAATCCAAGGCTTTCAGTCCTGGGTTTGGGTTAGGTCTTTGTGCTTTATTTGCCAAAAGACCTTGGGTAACTTAATTAATCCTTTAAATCCTGGGTTCCTTATGCTTAAAATGGAAGTTATAGAAGTATGTAGATCACAGGGTTGTCATGGTGCCTAAATAATATTTTATGTAAGGCATGAACAACGCATGGTAAATACCATTCAATAGATGTAGACAAAAATTATTTTTGTAGTCATAGAATATGAATTCATATTTTATAATAAATGCTGATTTTTGTATTTAAAACCATTTTCCTACCTAATATTTTTCCATAAATTCTAAATTTATAGACACATGCTAGAAAGTGAAATGTTACAAACAAGTATCATGTCATCTCATTGCAATACAATGTGAGTGTGTGTGTGTGTTTCTTTCTACACCTTGGGAAAAATACACAGGTAAGAACATGCCACCTGAAAAATCTTCCAGGTTTGAGAGACAGTTTTACTGAACTGAATTCTAAAGTATAATGAGTTGCCTTATGTTGAGCACTCAGGAAAGTAGTTGTAATGGTAGTGAATGATAAAGCATCTTTTAATTTCTTACTTGTCATGCATTATATTACTCCAGCCATTGCTGGATTAAATAGCCATTTTATTTATTGACAATCTCAGCAAAAAGGCCAGGAAAATCAATTCTGAACATGAATTATGACATTTCCTTAAATATCAACCACTTCTGTTGTTTCTAAAATTTGCACTATGGTATCCTCTGATTCTGAGTAGTAGGTTATTAATGAATTCTGGTTGCACCTTTTCCCATGCTTGTTATAATTTTTGTCAGAAAGATAATAGCAGTTCCTGGAACAGTAACCTTTCCAGCAATCTGTAACTCGATTTGCTGACAATTTCTGTCCTCAGTTCTTGTAACTAGAGGTAGAGAGGTGAAGTAGAAGTGTCGATCGAGGGACAGAGATTATTTAAAAAAAAAAAAAGTTTAAATAAATCATTAAAATGCTGATATCTTCCCATATGGCAAAGATATTAACAAGAAGAGAAAATAGTATTATATGAAAGCATGTTTCATGAAATGAATATAATAGGATCAGAGAAGAGGGAATTATGTCAACAAACTGACATTCATTACAGTCTGAATACTGGCCTTTGGTACTTCTCATGTGTCCTGGTTCCTATCCTCATTCTCTGTTAAGAACAGCAGATCAATATCATGTTTTTGTGAGAACCTGAACTGGCCTTAAAACTATGTTCTTTTAAAAATTAAGCTGTTAAATTTATCATTTTTAAGCATATCCAGTGGTAATTAATACCGCAGTGATTTCTGCTACCACTCACTAAAAATGACTAGAACAAACTATTTGAGTTAGTCATCTTAGGTTGTTCTTTTATCCCACTTCCCCCACAGAATTTTATCCTAATGAAATACACATATTTTTGACAATTTTTATTGATCACTCTATCATATTTATTTGCTACCAAAACATGTTTATAAATTGGAATTAACTTTTCTCATAATTTGTAAAGTTTTTTATTTTTACTGCTGGAAGAATCTTGGATTTTTTTTTTTTAAATTAGGGTATAGTTGCTTTATAGCGTTGTGTTATTTCTGTTGTATAATAAAGTGAATTGGCTCTATGCATAAATGTATTTCCCTCTCTCTTGGGCCTCCCTTCCACTACCCCCATCCCACTCATCTAGCTCCCACAGAGCATCGAGCTCCCACAGAGCAAATTTGCTGTGTTATGCAACAGGTTCCCACTAACCATCTGTTTTACACATGGCAGTGTACGTATGTCAATCCTGATCTCCCACTTTGTCCCACGCTCCCTTTACCCTCCTGTGTCCACGTGTCTGTTCCCTACATCTTTGTCTCTATTCCTTCCCTGGAAATAGGTTCATCTGTACCATTTTTCTAGATTCCATATATATATATATATATATATATATATATATATTAATATTAATATCCAATATACGTTTTTCTCTTTCTGACTTGCTTCACTCTGTGTGACAGTCTCTAGATCCATCCATGTCTCTTACAAATGACACAATGTAAAGTTTGAGTTAAACTGGTTTCCTCTATTGAGTTAAAACATTTTTATTAACTAATAATTTATAAAACCAAAATAAACATTACATTTTTGGTAATTACTATTACAAAGCATAAAAAATATTGAAAGCTTATTTCCTCATGAGAAGAATTTTGTCCCTGTGTGTATCTCATGGGAAGGGGAACTTGGGGTGTCTCAATGAGCAAATACTTCTTAGAGAGCAGTACTTCATATTATCCTGTGAGACAATGCACCATAAGGAGATGAGCTTCTGTAAAATGGGAAAAGAACAACTCTGAAAAGAACACTCAGGAGATAAAACTGCAGGTGTATTCTCCTGCAGATCAATTTTAGAAACGAACATACTACATGTGGAAACTGAGAATCCGATAGGGAAATTGAGTTCCTTAAGATTTCTGAGCCCTTTGGAATAACCTAGAACCCCCGGGGTCGGCAATCCCTCTTGGAAGGCTTGGGTTATAACTTTCTCATAATTTTTGGTGGAACATTGATGAATGGAAAGAGTTTGCCAAAAAAAACCCACAAAAAACAAACAAACCACTCTCAAGCTCTCCATCATACTCTAGGTGCAGGAGCTGTGTTGGACAAAGCTGTGTTAGACAAAGGGCAGATGCTGGAAAGATGCTGGGTTTGAAGAGCTGGGTTTGATTTGTTGTTTTGTTACTCATTAAAAACTAAGCTACCAGTTTTGTCATTATTGAAACTGGAATATCTATAAATAGATGTGATACAGCTACTGTAATGAGTCAATGAAATAGCATAGTTAAAACACGTGGTTCATAAATCACATAGTAAGTGTTTAATTAAAAAAATTAAAATATGTATATTCATGTTTGGTATTTACATTCAGCAAAATTCTTTGGAGGTAGGATGGGCTAAAAAATGTCCCAAGATTGGTCTCAGATATACTCACAGGAGTAATCAGGTGTTTGTCTGCCAGCTCAGGGGTAATCTCATTTGTCATTATTCAAGATAAAAAGGATGAAACAAATTACCGCTCTCCCAAACTCGACTTGGAAAATGGTAGGAATTTTCTCAGCCATCTGTGAGCACAAAATGATATATGTAAAAGCCACTCAGAGAGAAGGCCTCTTATTCCAGACACTTATCAGCTGAATACAATGCCCAACAAACAGCTAGAAGTTTTCATTTCACCAGAGAAGGGCTCCTGCTTTGAAAGGGTTTTTCAAAGTTTCCATGACAAAATATTCTTTCACAGTCTCTGCATCAGTGAGCTGCTTTGTATTTCTAGCGCAGCTAAGCAATTAAAAGAAGATGAATAGATGTATTCCGGCATGTGTGATAACAAATGGCATACTTAAGGTGACAAGGTTTTCTGTGTTAACTGGCTTTGCAGTTACTTGCAAGTTTTTGAAAAATATTCCCTTTTATCGGGAGTTTTTTCCAGCTTAATCTTCGCTTAAAGGCTATTTTTTTTTTCTCAAAGAAAATTGGAGGAGGAATTTTCAAGTCATCTTTGATAGGACAAAAATATATGTACATATTCCCTCTGTGCAGAGAAGTTGCTTCTTTTTTTATGATGGCTCAAACTGACTAAAGTTTTAAGCATCAGGCTGTTCACCGTTACGAAAGATGCTCTTGGCAACAAATGGTGAGACTTCTGCAGAAAACTGAGGTGGTCCATTTAAATTACTTCTCTATAGTCATGCTTTTTTGTAAGGTTAGTGCAAACTAGGGAGGCTCTCTATGGATCTTGGACTCAGGATATTTTTGGATCTAGATTATTCCCAGGAGCAAGAAGTAATGGGAATTTAGATATCATTTGGTTGCAAATTGATGAAAAGAGAAGCAGATGGCATTAAAGTCCGTTCAATTTAATCTTTAGTCCTCATCAAGTCTCTTTTATTTTCTCTTGCTTTTGGAAAATTCACCTACACTGGACTTCAGTTAAGATCTCTCTTGTTATATGAATTTATGTTGATTAAATCTGATAATTTTATTAAGTCATAGAGCATACTAACCTCTTGCTCTTTTGCAGCTTCAGGAAATAGGCAGTGTGGTATAAGGTAATATATACCAACTTGGAGGAAGATGAAGGTGGATTCAGGTTCTGATTCTTATACTTCTGTCTCTGTGACCTTGGGCAAGTTACTTGACCTTGTTTAGCTACAAGTTGCAAATGTGAAGGGCTTCCCAGGTGCTGCTGGTGGCAAAGAACCTGCCTGCCAACTCAGGTAGACATGAGACGTGAGTTCTATTCCTGGGTTGGGAAGATCCCTGGAGGAGGAAATGGCAACTCCCTCCAGTATTCTTGCCTGGAGAATCCCATAGAAGAGGAGCCTGATGGGCTACAGTCCATAGGGTCACAATGAGTCAGACACAACCGAAGCGACTTAGCACATATGCAAATGTGAAATGAGGCCCTGGGATTGATGATCACTTTCTCTAAGGGTAGCAATATGGCTTTGTAGTTAAGAAAATTTCATTTAATCTTTTTAAGCTTGCTTATTTCCTTACTTAAAAAATAATTTAAATGTTAAAATAATAGTAACAACCTTGTAGGGTTGCTGTGGGGATTAAAAGTGATAATAATGCACATGCTTGATAAAGAGTAGTTCATATTAGCTGAGAACATTTTAAAAGAATTATGTACCGTTGTAAGGTTCTTAATCAAGACTCAAATCAGGAAACATTGAAATAGGACTCAGATTGTAATCTAAATTTCTCCTTTTATAGATAGAAAAAAACCCGAACAAAAACCGAGTGGAGATTGCGATGTGTTCCAGATCCCATGCCAGTACCCCATACCTGACACTAAGTGCAGTTGAGATATTCAACAGATAAATAGGCTGTTCACTCCAAGAAATTCCTGATAGAATATTTTACCCCCAAATCAGTGAACTTACCAAGAAAAACTTCTTCTTGAGGGGAAAAAGAAACATTTATAATCACTATATTCTCTTTCCTACCTAAAACAGCAAAATTTTCATGAGTAAATAAAGAGATGGACAAATAAGATGGAGGGTTCAAACTTCAGCAGAAGAGTTCAGACATTTATCAAGACAGAGTCCTTTGTTTAGTGAGAATCCATCTGGGCCTTTCAGTAAATGAAAAAAGGTATCTGCAGACCTCTCAGAAGAGTTGTTAGGAAATTTTTACATTGACTGTAAATCTTATATTCCAGTTCTCATCCTCTCCATAGAAGACATTTCCAACCTTCTCCAACCACAATTCCTTCAAGAATTATTTTTATTGTACTTTCACAGAAACATTTTGTTCCTTAGTTTCGTTTTAGACACTTCACTTCATTCAGCTGAAACTAACTAGGGTTCCCAATGGAGAAAAGGGAAAATGTGAAAACCCAACCATAAAGCAAATACGTATTTTATGACCTACACTTTGTGAAGTTACCTTGCTGTGCGTCCTGGCTAAATGGTGCCTGTAGACATAATGAATCTTACTGTCTGACAGACTGTTTGAAGAGGTTAAAGCACTTCCCAGCTATTTAAAATGTTAAAGTGGAAATGGTAAATGACAGAATGCTGTCCACTGTTGTTATGGCCTGCATGGTAAACACATCTTTTTACTATTTCACAGTTCTGTGCATGGTGTCTTTTAAAGATATTCCTTTCACTGTTCCCCTCACTCCCTACTCTTTTCTTCTATAGTGGAAAAGAACCTTATGCAAAGGCGTAGGAGAACAAATACAGTACAGGATTTATCTATGAACCATGTTGAGACTGGAGCTGTAATGTTTACCCATAGTCTCCAATCTCCATCTGAATAAATAAAGTGGCATCATGGGATAGGCTGCTCTACAGATAACGAATTTCAAACTCATTCATGCTGAGAAATTTCAACTGATATAGTTTGCCTATCAAATGGATTTAAAGTTGTATAGTCACTGTGCTGCTTTCCACAATGATTGCTTCTTCTCTGTGGTTCCATGCCTCAGTAGGCGGTTTGATTGTGTATATATACGGCTTTGTTCATATTATTCAGTTTATAATGGTCTGTAATGTACAACCCTGCTATCCGGTAATAAAGCAGAGCATAACCCCTTCCGTGATTTTAACTAAGGAGTTTATTTGCTTCTAGTGCTATTTTCTGAGAGTAAATAAGGGAATCTTTTTACCGATGACTCATTTCATTCTTTTTTTTTCTTCTTTCTCTCACTTCTCCTTCTTCCCTCCCTCCCCTACCCCCACTCCCTTCTTCCTTTCTTCCTTTGATCCATGTATCCTTTCACAGTTTGGGTTTGATGAATATTTGTGCTGGATTTTTGTGAAGAGAAGATAAGTTATCAATGCATTTTCTTCTTGTTAATGGCTTCAGTGGCCTATCATTTATTATCTGAGTGCTGTATGCCTTGAATAGACAGTGGAGTAAATGAAGCAGGCTTTCACTGGGTGATCTGCCCCCAACTGTCAGGGAATAGTCTTGGATCTTTGATCGAAATCAAGGACTGTCATTTTCTTCATACTTTGCTGGTTCCAGGAAGGAGGCCAGGATTATTTTCCCTTGGAAAGAGAATCAGCTATATTTCCTTCAGATGTCTAGATTTTACTCTCAGGCTCAATTATCTATAAAAAGAGCTTTTATAGTGAAGAGACTTCACCACAGAGAAATGATGTTAAGTCAAATGGAATATAAAGGAAACCATATTCCAAATTCTCTCTGATAAGTAATTTAATATTAACTGAAGTCTGAAGTTGCAGAATATAAAAAAGAAATAAAAAATAACTCTGCTGCTTTCTCAAGGGAAAGATTACTCAGCTGCCTCGCTGAAGTTGGCCCCTGTGTCCTTTCCACAAAATCACCCTCTTAAGCACCCTCTCTACTTAAACCCTTAAAACATCAATATAGGCATTACAGTTTTATTAAATTTGATGCTGACTCAAAATGACTAGGTGTAGAACACTGCTGAATTTCAAACTGACCTTGGCACGTGGAATAAATGGGCAGCTATAAACAGGTTGACGTGGTCTAGATACAAGGTGAAGAAGAAAGACTGTATGTACAGAAACCGGGGGGTCAGAACTGTGGGTGCACAAACAGCAGAAAACAGGCCAGGATACACATATGAGTCACTTCATACAGATTCTCCTTAAATATTACCTCCTCAGAGAAAACTTCTCTGACCATTTAATAAAATATAGAACATTTTGTCACACTCCATCCCTAACTCAACTTTATTTTTCATCATAGAAATGTTATTGTATATATTAAATATATATTATGATATTTTAAAGATATATTGAATAGATACTAGATATATTATATATATATATGTATGTATGTATATTTTAAAATGTGGTTATCTGAATTTCCCAGTAGAACCCAAGTCAGTAACTTTGTTTGGCCCACTGCTATAGACTCAGCACTTAGATTGGTATCTGGCACTAAATATATATTTGTTGAAACAAAAAATTAAAAATTGAAAATATAAATTGGTTATGTTAAAATGTAGCTGGAAGTTCTAATTAGAAGTATTGATTGCTAGTAATAGTCCCAGTCACTCAACGTTTTCTAGGCTTTGTATGAGAACCATCTTCTGTTTGGGACACAATGGTGATATTAAAAACTTGTCACCAGATCTTGAAAAGAGATGAAAAATGCATGTAGCCCAGCCTTTGCAAGAATTTCCTGTGGAGACTATTACGTTTGGAAACGTCAACTTCTATTATCTCTCTTTGTGAGGGAAAATATAACAGGAGTACGAGATTTAATAGTACTTACTGAATATATGTAAAAATATTTCATATTGAATGAAAAATAGTAGCTAACATTTCTATAGTGCCAGTCAATGTTTTGAGTACTTTATCTTTATTAGCTCTTTTAATTCTTAAAAAAAAAAAGAAAGAAAAACTTTGAGGTAGATTTTGTCATTGTTCAGTCACTCAGTCGTGTCCAACTCTTTGTGACTCCATGGAATGCAGCATGCCAGGGTTTCCTGTCCTTTACCATCTCCCTGAGCTTGCTCAAACTCAGTGTCCATTGAGTCAGTGATGCCATCTCATCTTAAAACCATTTCATCCTCTGTTGCCCTCTTCCCTTCCTGCCTTCAATCTTTCCCAGCATCAGGGTCTTTTCTAATGATTTTTTCTTTGCACCAGGTGACCCAAAGTATTGGAGCTTCAGCTTCAGTCCTTCCAATGAATATTCAGGGATGATTTCCTTTAGCATTGACTGGGTTGATCTCCTTGTAGTCCAAGCTTCTCCAAGACATACAGTTCAAAAGCATCAATTCTTTGGCGCTCAGCCTTCCTAATGGTCCAACTCTCACATTCATACATGACTACTTAAAAAATCATACCTTTGACTATTAATTTGGTAAATTAATGTTTCTGGTTTTCAGTACACTGTCTAGGTTTGTCATAGCTTTTCTTTCAAGGAGCAGGTGTCTTTTAATTTCATGATTTCAGTCACAATCTGCAGTGATTTTGGAGCCATAGGAAATAAAGTCTCTTACTGTTTCCCAGTCTATTTGCCATGAAGTGATAGGACCAGATGCCATGATCCTCGTTTTTTGAATGTTGACTCTTAAGCCGGCTTTTTCACTCTTCTCTTTCATGTTCATCAGAGGCTCTTTAGTTCCTCTTCACTTTCTGCCATAAGGGTGGTGTCATCTGTATATGTGAGGTTATTGATATTTCTCCCAGAAATCTTGAATCCAGCTTGTGCTTTATCCAGTCTGGCATTTTGCACGATGTTCTTTACATATAATTAAATAAGCAGGGTGACAATATACAGCCTTGATGTATTCCTTTCCCAGTTTTGGACCAGTTTGTTGTTCCATGTCCAGTTCTAACTATTGCTTCTTGATCTGCATACAGGTTTTTCAGGAGGCAGGTAAGGTGGTTTGGTATTCCTGTCTCAAAGAATTTTGAACAACTTGTTGTGATCCACACAGTCAACGGCTTTAGCATAGTCAATGAAGCTGCAGTAGATTTTTTCTCTGGAATTCTCTTGCTTTTTCTGTGATCCAATAGATGTTGGCAATTTGATCTCTGATTCCTTTGCCTTTTCTAAATCCAGATTGAACATCTGGAAGTTCTCGGTTCATGTATTGCTGAAGCCTGGCTTGGAGAATTTTGAGCATTACTTTGCTAGAGTGTGAGATGAGTGCAATTGTGTAGTAGTTTGAGCATTCTTTGGCATTGCCTTTCTTGGGGATTGGAATGAAAACTGACCTTTTCCAGTCCTGTGGCCACTGATGAGTTTTCCAAATGTGCTGGAATATTGAGTGCAGCACTTTCACAGCATCATCTTTGAGGATTTGAAATAGCTCAACTGGAATTCCATCACCTCCACTAGCTTTGTTCGTAGTGGTGCTTCCTAAGGCCCACTTGACTTCACACTCCAAGATGTCTGGTTGTAGGTAAGTGATCACACCATTGTGGTTATCTGGGTCATTAAGATCTTTTTTGTATAGCTCTTCTGTGTATTTTTGCCACCTCTGCTTAATATCTTCTGCTTCTGTTAGGTCCTTGTCATTTCTGTCCTTTATTGTACCCATCTTTGCATGAAATGTTCCCTTGGTATTTCTAATTTTCTTGAAGAGACCTCTAGTCTTTCCCTTTCTATTGTTTTCCTGTATTTCTTTGCATTGATAGCTGAGGAAGGCTTTCTTATCTCTCCTTGCTATTCTTTGGAACTCTGCATTCAGATGGGTATATCTTTCCTTTTCTCCTTTGTCTTTCAGTTCTCTTCTTTTGTCAGCTATTTGTAACGCCTCCTCAGACAGCCATTTTGCCTTTTTGCATTTCTTTTTCTTGGGGATGGTTTTGATCACTGCCTCCTGTACAGTGTTATGAACCTCTGTCCATACTTCTTCAGGCACTCTGTCTATCAGATTTAATCCCTTGAATCTATTTGTCACTTCCCCTGTATAATCGTAAGGGATTTGATTTAGGTCATGTCTGAATGGTTTAGTGATTTTCCCTACTTTCTTCAATCTAAGTCTGTATTTTGCAATAAGGAGTTCATGATCTGAGCCACAGTCAGCTCCCAGTCTTGTTTTTGCTGACTGTATAGAGCTTTTCCATAGATAAGCTCAGTGGGTCCTTAGATAGTTTCAGGATGGGGGCTGATTATGCTGAATAGACCAAGCATGTGATTAGAGGGTTAGGTCTTTGAGCCATGCAATATAAGCTCAAGCTCCTGGGCAGGGGAGGGGGCCTAGAGTTGAATTCCGTCATGTGGCCAGTGATTCAACTGATCAAGCCTACGTAATGAAACCCTAATGAAAACTCTGAACACTGAAGATTGAGTGAGTCCAGGGATGTGTCTTGATTCAAGAGGGAAATTTTGCATTTGGAACCCTCCCAGACCATGCCCTATGTATTTCTGTTAGGGGAAACATACTGACTGAAACTGCCCACCCTGGTCAGGCACTGTAGTAACCATTTGCCTGAGTTATGTTATGACAGGAGGTCTTGGTAAGGAACACGGAACTAACAAATCACCACCAACTGGAAGAGTTTGGGAAAGGTTAAAAGGAGATGCCATGTATCCTACCTTCTCCCAGAATCCTTCTCACTGGCATCCATCTTGATTTAGCAATGCATGCTCCATCAGGAAGGACCCTGAGTCAGAACAACTGGCCAAAGGCAACCCAGAAACTGATCCTATCACCGTAAAATCCAAGATTGTGAGGCATGTGACAGAGCAGTTCTCCTGGGTTCCCTTACCCCCCTGCTCTATGCCCGGGCACCCTTTCCCAATAAAAGCTCTTGCTTTGTCAACTCATGTCTCCTCAGACAGTTCATTTCCAAGTGTTATACAAGAGCCCACGCTTGGGCCCTAGAAGGGGTCCCCCTTCCTGCAACATTTCTTCTTTTCACTGGTTATGAGTTGTATTCTTTTGCTACAATACAACTGGAAGAGTATATCACTTCCCTGAGTTCTGTAAGTTGTGTTAGCAAATTATTAAACCTAGTAATGAGAACTCCCAAATTTGTAGCCAATTGATCAAAAGCGTAGCTGGCTTGGGAAGCCTTGCACGTATGGTTATTGTTTGAAGTGAGAGCTGTATTATGGGAGCCTGAGCCATTAACCTGTGAAATTTCACCTAACTCCAAGTTGTTTTTGTTCAGTCACTCAGTTGTGTCCAACTCTTTGCAACCCCATGGACTGCAGCACATCCCATTTTACAGATGGATAAATGAGGGCATGCAGATTTGTCTAGTCTCATAGCTAGGAAGTGGCAGCATCAGGAATTAAATCTAAAGTATCTATCTACAGAAAATATCTGCTCTTAATCATTATGTTATTTTTTTCTGTTAATCAAAGAGCTCTTGTCAGTTTTCAATTGAAGTAGGATTGGAATGAATCCATTAGGCTTTGTTACTCTGTCCACAGTTTGATTTCAAACTTCTGGCATTCACAACTGTGAGAGAACATATTTCTGTTGTTTTAAGCCACTCAGTTTGTGGTTATTTGTTGTAACAGCACTAGGAAGCTAATACAGTATCTCAAACTTCATATGACCAAAACAGAACTCTTGATTTGCCCCCGCCCAAAACCTACTTCCCCTCAGTCTTGCTTTCGCAGCAAATGGCATCCTTACCCATTCTGTTGTCAAACCCAAAACTTGAGGAGTCACCCTCAATTCTTCTTTTCTTTCCTCCCACCTTTAATCCTTTAGCAAGAGTTAAATACTATCTGTTGTCTTTATCCTACCATCTTCCATCTCCATTTCTCTCCAGCTCTGTTGTTACTATGCTGGTCAGAACTGCCATCATCTCCGGCCTGGATTACTGTGCCACCATCTTCACCTGGTTTCCTCCTTACATTCTTGCAATGTCACACTTGAAATCCAAAGTTCTTATTGTGTTTTACCAAACCCTGCCTGATGTGGCCCATGCCTACCCATCTGAATTCATCTCACTTGACTTCTGCTCACTATGCTTTAGCCATATAGATGTCCTTTGTTTCTCAAAGAGACCAACTCAACTTATCTTAGGTTTTGCATTAATTGTTTCCTCTGTTTGGAATGTACTTCCCCTTGTTCTGGGCTTCCTTGGTGGCTCAGACAGTAAAGAATCTGCCTGTAGTGTGGGAGACCTGGGTTTGATCCCTGGGTTGGGAATGTCCCCTGTGGCCTGGAGAATTCCATGGACAGAGGAGCCTGGCAGGCTACAGTCCATGGGGCCGCAAAGAGTTGGACATGACTGAGTAACTTTCACTTCTTTTCACTTTTCCCCTGTTCTTGATGCAAGAAGTTTCTTCTTATAAATTGAATCCCAACTTCAGTATCACCTACTCTAAAGGGTTTTTACTGACTTGGTTTAAATAGCCTTCCTGGTATTTATTCTTTGTCACATTAGTTTATTTTAAAATTCTTTGCAATGCACCTGTCATTATCTAACATTTTTCTTCTTTATCTATTTTCCTTCGCTAGACTATGAGCTCTATGAGACTAGAGCTTGACTGGCTGATCACTGCTTTGTGAATGCCAGAGCAGTCTATGGCAGGAAAAAAAAAACAACTCAGTAAATATTTGTTAAATGAGTAACTACCATTTTCCCAACCTTTACTATAGAAAATACTGACACAAGTTCAAAGTATAGAACCTTGAAGATTTGGACAAATCTATAAGACAGGAGTGAACAATCATTTCACACATTCCTTTTTCCTTTGTAAGAGTTCTTTATACTCTGTAGTTCCCTTACTGGGTTTGTATAGTTCTTCCTAAATTTGACATATATTGTGGGTGGTTACATGTCAAGGGAAAAGGCACATTTTTATTTTTCAAAATATAGTGCAGAAGCTCTAAAGTTGTTAGTATAGGGGGGATCGTTGAAGACCTATTGAGGCAGGCCTAATTTAATCACTTTAAATCACATGCCATGAAAACAATTTTTACAGTTCATTGACAGTTTTAGAAATTTTTATTATTATTAGAAAACCATGAAAAATAAATCTTTAAATTTCTGAAAAAGGCTTGCCTTTTAAAATGCACTTATGATTATCTTTACTGTTTTTAAAATGTGAATTTTAATTCAATATCTGTTTACCTCTGTTTTCAGAAGTTGAATTTTAGGTTGATGTAAAAATGCTTGACAAATTCATGTAATATCTTAGCACAGGTAATACCTTAATAAGTAATATACTGACACGAAAATGCCCAATTTTATATGGTCTCGGCCCAGAGAAACATTTTTAAATGTTTGAAACCAAAATCAAACATTTAAATATTTTGAGACATGAAAATTATGTGAAATTCAGTGTCCATAAACATAGCCAGGCTCATTCATTTATGTATGGTCTCTGGCTGTTTTCCCATTATAGTGACAGCACTGAGGAGTTGACAGAGACCATATGGCATGCAAAGCCTAGCTGTTTGTTACCTAGCCTTTTACAGAAAAAACTTGTTGATCCCTGACCTAACATATAGAAATACTTGAAAAATAGTTTCACCTCTACGTGCATCCTAACCATCTAGTTAGACCACAATGCGATGTTTTCTTGTATCTAAGAACTGTTTCTATTCAATATAGGGACAGCAACATAAACAGATATAAGAATATGGACCTACTCATATCAACTATAATAGTGTATATCTCTAGAACCTATTAGTCAAAACATTCTTCTGTACACTATATACGAGCAGGAATCTGTCCTTGTTGAGGCATCTATTTACTTTCAGTTATACCTGGGCTTTCCAGGTGGTATAGTGGTAAAGAATCTGCCTACCAATAGGAGACCCAAGAGATGTGGGTTCGACCCCTGGGTTGGGAAGATCCCCTGGAGCAGGAAATGGCAACCCACTCCAATATTCTTGCCTGGAATATTCCAGAGGAGCCTAGTTGGCTACAGTCCATGGGGTCACAAAGGGTCGGACACAACTGAGCGAGCAGCACATCATTTCATCAAACGTGTATTTAAAGACCTTGGTGCTGTGACACAGAGATGAATGAGGAAGTCCCTACTCTAGGAGTTCCTGGCTTAGCAGGAAGTTCACATTTCATTCTCCAAGCAAGCAATTTAATGAGATTCTTATTGTTGCTATTTAAGAGGTGAGGTTGCAGAACTGCAGGCAGAGATCAGGCAATTTGTGTTATTCACCCTGAAACATAGGAAATTCCTGTGATTTTTTTTTTTTCTGGATTCAAGTTAACATAGTAATGAAAAATATATATAAAATACACATACAGTTTTTAAATAGCACAAAGCTGAGCAGGTACATAGGGCAAAAGGAGATCCTAGAGACAATCCACACTTGGCAGGGGAAATCTGTTGTCAGGGAAGTCCATGCCGGAATGAAATCCCTGCCCTTGTTATTTCTTTCAGCATCTAACAGATTCCTGTATATGTTCCAAGTTTAACATGGTTGAGGGTCAAGCACAGTGAACATTGGGAGTGGGAGAGCATCAGACTGGAGTTTGTCTTTTAGCAAACATATTTCAATGGATCACAGACACCATACCAGTTCTGCATTAAAAAGAAATCTCAAAATAGACTTAGTGGAGCCCTGTAAAGTGCAATGATATAAGAAAGAGCAGCTTGGGTGCTGAGAGATGCTCTGAAGTCTGACCTTTCTCAAATGTGGATGTGATGACCCACTTTCATTCCAGTTGGAGAATGAATTCAAGTAAAGATACATGCTACTATCCCGTGGAGCCCACATGTGGCCTCACAAATGAGCGTGCTACCAGAGCTCAGAGCAACCAGGCTTCTACGTGCACTCAGAGTCATTTCTCTGGCTCCAGCTGGAGAGGCAATTCAAAAGAATAAAGGTCTAGACTTAAGACTTTGCCATTGTTAGGATCCTCCCTCTGGTCTCAACTATGTTATGTGAAATTATATGTGTACATAAAACACACACACACACACACACACACACTTTCTCTCTCTCTCTCACACAAACACACACACACACATACATATATATACACACACATATACATACATGCACACTTCTTTTCTCTCCCTGAACAATTTGAGAGTTAGTTGCAGTCTTCCAGGATTCATGTCAGTTCTTTCAGTCTGTATCTTCTAAGACATGTTCATAACCAAACATAATCATATTCAAGACTTCTCACATTAACATAACACTGAGATCTGTTGATATACTGTCCATATTCAAAATTTCCAATTGTCCCAATAATGTCTTTCATAGGCTTAATTTTTTTTTTTCAAAATTTATAAATCCACAATCTAGTCAAGGATCTTGCATTGTATTTACTTGTCATACTTCTTTAGGGTCTTTCTAGGACAGTTCCTAGCCGTTTTGGGGGGCATTTTTGAAGAGTTCATGATTAGTTATTTTGCAGATCACCTTTTAATTGGTATTTTTATGGTTGTCTTATGATGAAGGTTAAACATTTTTTCAGAAATATTACAAAGATTATGTGCTCTTCTCACTACATCTAATTAGGAGGCACATTAGGTCATTTTATCCTATAATTGGTGATGTTAAATTTGATTGTTTAATTAAGGTGGAGTCCACCAGATTTTCCCACAATCAAACATACTTTTTCTCTTTGAAATTAATAACTAATCATTAGAGTCTTATTTTCAGGCTATGTGAATATCTTCTTCAACAGTCTTTCACCTATGTTTTGTCATCTATTATTGATCCTTAACTAAATCAGTTATTACTATGGTGGTTTGCATTGGTGATTTTCTAATTATGTTACCCTTCTACATTTGTTAGCATGAACTGTTCTGTGAAGAAGAGTTTTTCCTTCTCTATTCCACTTAAAAACATTATTTATTTATGATGGTAAAGCATATATATACATGTACATAAGCACATTCATATGATACATTTTATATGTATAGGAACTGATGAATTAAAAAATCATTTGTGTTATAATTGGTTTCTTCCATTCTTCATTATAATACTCAAATTAGAATCAGTTTAATTTAGATCCACATTACCTTAGTACTGTTGCTTGAAATCTGAGATCTATGTCACTATAACTCTAACCTGGACCAAAGCTCTCCTGGGAAATGTAAGACTATGGCTCATAAGAGTTGAAAGAGACATTAAGCATTCCCTGCTCATGAACAGTAGGAGTTTTCTGTATAATGTCTTGTGTCCATCTGTGGGAAGTGGCCATCCTATTTGCCTTCTTCTCTCCACTCAAGACGGAGAAGGCAATGGCACCCCACTCCAGTACTCTTGCCTGGAAAATCCCATGGACGGAGGAGCCTGGTAGGCTACAGTCCATGGGGTTGCTAAGAGTCAGACACGACTGACCGGTTCACTTTCACTTTTCCCTTTCATGCATTGGAGAAGGAACTGGCAACCCACTCCGTTGTTCTTGCCTGGAGAATCCCGGGGACGGCAGAGCCTGGTGAGCTGCCATCTATGGGGTTGCATGGAGTCGGACACGACTGAAGCGACTTAGCAGCAGCAGCCCCACTCAAGATGCCTTCATACATCTGATTCATCACACATCTTCTGCCATCTGGTGGTAGGTTACAGTCTATAAAAAGAGATCAAGCAGAGAAAACCCTTAGGTATGTGGAGACCAAAGCAGGACCTGTGCTGTCTAATACTGTCCACACTTCAAATGAAAATGCCTAAGTAGCAGGTTATTTATTTGTAGAGAAGAGTCTTTCATTTTAAATACTTGTGAGTTTCTGCAGGAAGAAAGAGGATATGAAATATGTACTGATTTCTGTTCTCGGACTTGTCACAAATGGTAAGTTAAACCTTGAGAAGCTGTGCAAGGTAGACTCTGTTATCCTAATTTTATAAATCAGGAAAGGAGAGTTAAATATTCTGTCAAAATCTTGTAGCCTGTGAATAGTGGGGCCAAAACTTGAAGCAGAGTTAGCTAACTTTGAAACCTGTGTTCTTTCCACTCCTTACACTGACTTTAAAATGTGTTCATCTGTGTATGTGTGTGTGTGTATGTTGTGTGTGTGTATAAGAGCGTGTGCTGATTTACATTGTAAATCATTGGAGGCCTCCCCAAACTCAGACTGAAATTAATTGGATTATAAACTGTTAAGATATGTTAAAACATAATATTATATACATTTTTAAAATGAGTGCTCTTCACTGTTATCAGATTTCCTTATTTTCACAATAAATATAAGGAAGGCAGTAGGGTTGAGAATTTAACAGACCCTGGATTTAGTAATCAGATCTGATTTTGTTCAAATTTGTCACTGCTACTTAAATGTGTAAATATGGAAAAGTCAGTAGGTATCCCTAAGCTTTAGTATCTCATACATATAGTGATAATGTGTATGTAATATTTGGCTTATGGAATTGTAATCATTGAGTTAGATAATATACGTCAAGTACTTGATTCAGGGCCTAACAGAATTGTGCTCCATAACTGATGAAAATTGCCATTTTTAATTATGAAGGAGTGAATGACAGTCTTTTTAGGTCAGTAAATATTCCTGAGATCTGAAGACTGTCTTGATGCATCTTCTTAGAGATAAAGCAATGAATTACTCTTGCTTTTTCTTCAATTTAACATTTAAATAGTGTTTCTTAGCCAAACAGTTCCAGAGCCTGAGTACCTGTTAATTATACAGTCATATGTGAGTGATATGTGGAGACTCTAAACTTCTTCCTTTTCTACTTGTTACTGACCAGAGTCCTCAGAGACCACCTGACTTGGGAAGAACAATTGTTTGAGGTCATCAGGGCTTGACTGGTGACAGTTTTAGATCATTGGAGGAAAAATATAACTTAAATGAGTTTGTAAGGCAGATTTTAATATTTATGCCAATATTGCTGAGACAAAATGGAGCATTAACTTTTATTATTTCTAAATACTCTTAGTGTGACCTATTTTTGTTATGAACATGTGCATGTCTCCCTTTACTTACTGCTTATGAGTAGAAATTTAATTCATAATTCATTTAATTTATTATTAAATTCATTAAATTTAATTAACTTAATTCATAATTTATTTTCTTTTAAAATATATTGAAAAATATTTTCAAAATATTTTGAAATTCAAAAAAATTTGAAATATGCATTAGCTACATTTCGTCATTTTGTAAAATACTTTGACATGGATTTACTTAAAAATATTCATTGAATATTTATTATATGCTAGGCAGTATGTCACTTTACAAAGTAGAGTATAAGAAAAAAATTAGAAAATATATGTGTCAAGCACTATGCCTGGTACAGGTACTATAAAAATTAATGTAAAATTGTTAAGATATGTTTTTTCCTCAGTGAACTTAGAGCCTGTTTTATCATCACAATTTAATATTACTCAGTTCAGTCACTCAGTCATGTCCGACTCTTTGCAACCCCATGGACTGCAGCACACCAGGCTTCTCTGTGCATCACCAACTCCCAGACCTTACTCAAACTCATGTCCATCTAATCAGTGATGCCATCCAACCATCTCATCCTCTGTTGTCACCTTCTCTTCCTGCCTTCAATCTTTCCCTGCACCAGGGTCTTTTCCAGTGAGTCAGTTCTTCGTATCAGGTGGCCAAAGTATTGGAGTTTCAGCTTCAGCATCAGTCCCTCCAATGAATATTCAGGACTGATTTCCTTTAGGATGGATTGGTTGGATCTGTTTGCAGTCCAAGGGACTCTCAAGAGTCTTCTCCAACACTGCAGTTCAAAAGCATCTATTCTTTGGCACTCAGCTTTCTTTAATATTATTATAAAATACATTTAATGGGAGATGTGGAAGCTAAAGTTAAAAAGAAGTTGAAATAACTTGTGTAAGGTCACACAGAAAGTGAGTTTTAAGTTACAATTTGGGTTAATCAAATATTTTTATAATATTATTTTATTTCCTACATATATCATTTTTTGGAACTATATCTCATTTTTCAAAGACATTGATCTGGGATAAAAATACACATTTATAACTTATAGTCTACTTAGAATCAATATTATACAGCTTCCTATATAATAAAATCATCATACTTCCCTTTTCCCTCTTCTAGTCTTTGGACTATTTGTGTCACACATTTTATTTATACATATTTTATAAATCCCATGATAGATTGCTATTAGTTTTGTTTAAATAGTAAATTCTCTTTTAAATTGATCTAAAAATAGGAATGAAATCTTATATATTTATCCATGTAGCCAACCTTTTCTGGTATTCTATATTCCTTTGTATAGAACTATATTTCTATTTCATATCTTTTTCATTCTGCCTGAAATACTTCCTTTAACATTTCTTGTAGTGCATGTCTTCTGGTGATAAATCCTTTCAGCTTTTGCATGACTCAAAAAGACTTTATTTTGCCTTTATTTTTGCAAAAGATTTTTGCTAGGTATAGAATTCTAGGTTGACAGATATTTTTGTCTTTGAGTACTTTAAAGATGTTGCTCCAGTGTTCTTGCTTGCTTTGTTTTGGATGAGAACTCTGCTTTTTTTCTCTGTCTGTATATATAATACATTGTATATTATATATATATAATATATATTTGTATAACATGTTCTCCCTTTCCCTATCCTTACCCCCTGTCCCCAGTATACTCTTAAGATTTTCTTTATCACTAATGTTACCAATTTGATTATGATGTATCTTCATAGTTTAATTTATATTTCTTGTTCTTGGGGTTTGTTGAGCTTCTTGGATCTCTAAGTTTATGGTTTTCATCAATTTAGGAAAATTTTAGCCATAATTTCTTCAAGCATTTTCTGGGTCCCTCCCTTTCTTCTCTTTCAGCAACTTAAATTGCATGAATATTAGACCACTTAAAGTTGGCCCACAGCTTACTGATGATGCTCTGTTCATTTTTGTAAATACTTTCTCTGTGTTTCATTTTGGATAATTTCCATTGTTACTTTTTCCAGATTACTATTCTTCTCTTTGAAATATCTAATCCCTTGTTATTCCTTCTTATTTATTTATTTTTCTAAATTTTAGTGTCACCCACCAAAGCTACCTTGAAGGGAATCTCTGTGTCTCAGTGGCCGCCTACTGCTGGTGGTAATCTCATGATGCTCTGCACTTTCAGCCATTGATGCCCTTCTTATTATTCTTATCCAGTGTAGTTTTCATCCCAGTCATCATAGTTTTCAAATCTTAAAATTTGATTACCCCCAAATTTCTTACTTTGGAGAATCACCCTTTTAAAAAATATTTCTTGTTTCAATTTAATACTTGGAACATAATTATTTTGATGTTCTTATTTGTTAATTCTAACATTGGTCTCAGTTTGGATAAGTTTCAATTGATTGATTTTTCCTCCTCTTTATGGGTTGTATATTCTGGCCTTTTTGTATTCCTGGTTAGTTTGAATTAGACACCAGAATTTTGAATTTTATCTTGTTGAGTGCTGAATATTTTTGTATTTCTATAAATATTCTTGTGCTTTTTCTAGGATGCAGTTAAGTTACTTGGAAGTAGTTTGAAACTTCTGAGTTTTGCTAGTACAACTCAGTGAGTCTGAGCAGAGCATCTTGTAGTCTAGGGATAATTGTTCTCCATATCTAATGCAATACTCTTCTGCATACTCTACCCAGTGCTCCCTGAATAATGTGGCTTTCCAGTCTGACTGGTGGTAATAGACACCGGTCTTTGTCCTATGTGATCATTCAGTGCTGTTCCCTCTGGTTCCCTAGGCTTTAGGTAGTTTCCTCAAATGAATAAGTTGAAGACTTAAAGAGGACTCTCTGGAGATTTCCAGTCTTCTTTCTTCCAGGCTTTTCTCTTCTCTCTTGCCTTCCAGGCAAGTCTCTCCTTTTTGGTTCTCTCCTGCAAACTCCATCTACTTTATTTTTCTTGGACTCTAGCTTCATCTCCTCACCCCAGAAATTCTGATGAGTTCTGCTTGATTTCTCCCTCCTTGAGTGGTGGCCTGGAAACTCTTAAGTCAAGAAGCTGGGATAATCACAGATAATCCTGTCTTTCAGGGATAACTGTCCTTTGTTGACTGAGGTCCAGCGTTTTATATGTTTTATTTTTTTCTGTTGTCTTATTTTAGGTTAAAATAGCCTAAATAACAAAATTTGTTAATTTATTATTTATCATTAAATCTAATGAAAGGTAAATCTGTTACTCAATTGTGTCTGACTCTTTGCAACCCTTTGGACTGTAGCCCACCAGTTTCCTTTGTCCATAAGATTTTTCAGGCCAGAGCACTGGAGTGGGTTGCTATTTCCTCCTTCAGGAGATGTTCCCAACCCAGGGATCGAACCTGCATCTCCTGTGTCTCCTGCATTGCAGGCAGATTTTTTTTTTACCTGCTAAGCCATCAGGGAAGCACTATTTATCATTAACATCTATTAATTAATTTAATTTATAAGTCAAAATTTATTAATTTAGAGTAACAGAGTTGATTCTATCTTTGTTGGAAGCAGAAATTTCCCCCTTTTTAAAACAAGCCCTTTAAAGATGCTGTCTCATTGTTTCTAATGAGAAGTCAGAGTTGCCCTATGTTGTTCCTCTATATATAATAATTTTTCTGCTTTGGCTGCTGTTAAAATATTTCTTTACTTTTGGTGTTTTATTTTTTACTATCATGTGCCCAAGTATGGTCTTTTTCTATATTTGTACTGTTTTTGTTTTGCTCAACTTTATATATTTGTGGGTTGATGTTTTTCATCAAATTTTAGGGAATTTCAACTATTATTTCTTCGATTATTTTTATGCCTCAATATCTCTGTCTCCCATCCTTATTAAATTCTAATTATGTCTGTTAAACATGGGAAAGGCTACCCACTCCAGTGTTCTGGCCTGGAGAATTCCATGGACTGTTTAATCCATGGGGTTGCAAACATTCAGAAACGACTGAGCGACTTTCACTTTCACTTTCACACATCTTTTTACTGTCCCATTTGCTGTTCGTTTGAAAAAAATGTTTAATTTCTGTTCTTCAGTTTGGGTGGTTTCTACTGACCTATCTTCAATCTTACTAGTCCTTTTTTTTCCCATTGTCTAATTTTCTATTAAGCTCATTTAGTGATTTTAATTTCATATTTTTTTTTTAGCACTTGAATTTCTATTTGGTTCTTTTTATGGTTCTCATCACTCTACTGATATTCTCTATCCAATCATTCTATCCATCATTTCCTTTAAGTTCTTGAGCATATTTATAACAGCTTTTTAAGAGTACTTCTCTGTTAATTTCAAAATGTGATCATCCTGGGGGCTTGCTTCCATTGGCTATTTTTTCTCTTTTGATTATAGGTCATATTTTTTGCTTATTTGCATGTATAGTTTTTAAAAAAACATATGCTAGACATTGTGCACAAGATATGATTTGTGGATTATGATGTTTTCTTTAAAGAATGTTGAGGTTTTTTTCTGGCTGGCAGTTACTATGTGGTGATCAGTTGGATCTTATAGAGTGGTGGTTCTCAAGTAGGGGTAATTTTACTCTTCCCACCCAAAGAGATATTTAACAATCTATGGATATTTTTGGTTGTCACAACTTGGGTGACAGTGACACACAGTGTATAGATGTCAGGAACATCCCATAATTCACCGGAAAAGCACCCCACAACAACTAATTATCTGATTCAATGTTTCAATAAGTGCTGAGGTTGAGAAACCCTACTGTATTGTTGGAGAGGGTTTATTTGAGTACCCCATCACCTCCAATCCTAGAGCATGTACCTTATTCTAGAGTATACCTTATTTCTAGCATTTTGCCTTTCTGGGGTCTTAACTAAGTGCCTGAAGTACTAAATCAGGAGAAGGCAATGGCACCCCACTCCGGTACTCTTGCCTGGAAAATCCCATGGACAGAGGAACCTGGTAGGCTGCAGTCCATGGGGTTGCTACGAGTCGGACACGACTGAGCGATTTCACTTTCACTTTTCACTTTCATGCATTGGAGAAGGAAATGGCAACCCACTCCAGTGTTCTTGCCTGGAGAATCCCAGGGACGGGGGAGCCTGGTGGGCTGCTGTCTATGGGGTCACACAGAGTCGGACAAGACTGAAGCGACTTAGCAGCAGCAGAAGTACTAAATGAAGCTCCTTTATTCCACAGTGACTGGGCCATACCTCTAGTCTCCCAGCACTTTACAACCTGTGGTATCTTTATTCAGGACTCACCTCTCAGCAATTGGTTAGTCTTACTGAGTCCCACCCTCTCTAAGTATAGTCCAGTGCTTGGCCAGAGTCCTGAAGGGCACCTCCATGTAGAACTCTGGGCATCTCCACCATCTCAAGGAACTGTACCTATAAATTCTAGCCTCCTAAGCAACCCTAAATTTCAGACTCTGTGTCTTGTTCCTAATAAGACCGTCACTTTCTGTCAGTCTGTCAGTCAGTCAGTCAGTTCAGTTGCACAGTCATGTCCAACTCTTTCTGACTCCATATACTGCATCATGCCAGGCTTCCCTGTCCATCACCAACTCCCGGAGCTTGCTCAGTGCTCATGACCATCGAGTCGGTGATGGCTTCCAGCCTTCTCATCCTCTGTTGTCCCCTTCTCCTCCTGCCTTCAATCTTTCTTAATGTCAGAGTCTTTTCAAATGAGTCAGTTCTTCACATCAGGTGGCCAAAGTATTGGAGTTTCAGCTTCAGCATCAGTCCTTCCAATCAATATTCAGGATTGATTTCCTTTAGGACTGACTGGTTGGATCTCCTTGCCATCCAAGGGACTCTCAAGAGTCTTTTCCAATACCACAGTTCAAAAGCATCAATTCTTTGGTGCTCAGCTTTCTTCACAGTCCAACTCTCACATCCATACATGACTACTGGAAAAACCATAGCTTTGACTAGACAGACCTTTGTTGGCAAAGTAATGTCTCTGCTTTTTAATATGCTGTCTAGGTTGGTCATAACTTTCCTTCCAAGGAGTAAGCGTCTTTTAATTTCATGGCTGCAGTCACCATCTGTAGTGATTTTGGAGCCCAAGAAAATAAAGTCTCTCACTGTTTCCATTGTTTCCCCATCTATTTGGCATGAAGTAATGGGACTGGATGCCATGATCTTAGTTTTTTGAATGTTGAGTTTTAAGCCAGCTTTTTCACTTTCTTCTTTCACTTTCATCAAGAAGCTCTTTAGTTCGTCTTTACTTTCTGCCATAAGAGTGCTGTCATCTGCATATCTGAGGTTATTGATATTTCTCTCAGCAAACTTGATTCCAGCTTGTGCTTCATCCAGTCTGGCATTTTGCATTAGGTACTCTGCATATAAGTTAAATAAGCACTATTTATACAGCTTTACACAATATACATCCTTGACATTCTCCTTTCCCAGTTTTGAACCAGTTTGTTGTTCCATGTCCAGTTCTAACTGTTGCTTCTTGACCCACATACAGATTTCTCAGTAGGCCAGTAAGGTGGTCTGGTATTCTCATCTCTTTAAGGATTTTCCACAGTTTTTTGTGATCCACATGGTCAATGGCTTTAGGGTAGTCAATGAAGCAGAAGTAGATGTTTTTCTGGAATTCTTTTGCTTTTTCTATGATCCAGTGGATGTTGGCAACTTGAACTCTGATTCCTCTGTCTCTTCTAAATCCAACTTGAACATCTGGAAATTCTCGATTCACGTACTGTTGAAGCCTAGCTTGAGCATTACTTTGCTAGCGTGTGAGATGAGTGCAACTATGTGGTAGTTTGAACATTCTTTGGCATTGCCTTTCTTTGGGATTGGAATGAAAACTGACCTTTTCCAGTCCAGTTACTTTCTGTACTTTGCTTCAAAAAGTACTCTTGATAGAAATGTGGGTCAACATGAAACTCACCTTCCACGTTTTCCTTTTGTCAAAGTTCAAAACCCTATGCATTTTGTTTTCCATGCCTAACAACAATTGTTTCATGTATTTTGTAGCTGCATAGTTTGCAGTAGGAGTGTAATTCCCATACCTGTTATTCCATCATCACCAGATGTAGATATCCCAGAGATGGAACTTGAAACCTTGGGTTTCTCTATTATCCTTTGAGAGTAACAAAATATCCTTAATCATAAGGAAATATTTGCTAATAGTGAAGATAAAGTTGCAGTTTCCTTCTCTAGAAAATATTGAGAAAATTTCTGCTATGTCTGCCTTTTTATTCCATTCTCCAAGACCATTTCTGTGCTGGCTAATAAGACCATACAAATGATGCCTTCTCTCTAAAAAAGATAATCACTGTCTTCTGTTGTATGCTTTCTACTGCTAGGCAATGTGCCAGTAGATTTATATTTATTGTATTTCATTTAATCCTCACAGCAGCTCTATTTTCCCTCGTTTACTTTTAAGGACACTGAGGCTCCAAGGAGTCAAGTAACTTGTAAGTTTTCAGAGGTAATGAAATGACAGAGCTGAAACATAGACCTTGATCTGCCTTAGTGTGGTGTGGTAGGGCACCACATTAAGTCAAATTGTCCCCTAAGTTCCTCTTTGGGAAGCATTTATATATTTGCTCTAAATTCAGCTTTTCTAGGCTGGGGACCTGGTTTACTCTCATAGATAAATCTCTATGCAAGTGGAAGTTAACAAAAATCATATCCTGAGAGGATATGAACTAAAGTTTTTGTATCACATTGTCCATCATAGGGCCAATAATTATCACCATCAGAATCTCCAATTTTAAGCAATGCATTTTTGATAATTTTTGACCTTTTAATCTACAGTTACTCTCTACATTATTTTAATTAAGACACTACAGTCCCTCTCCCATCACTCTCACCTGTTTTGCCCTTGCACCTGGGCTACCATGGTATCAGTGTTTTGTTTTCTTGGCTTTTATCTTGCCTGGGTATCAGGCTTTCAGAATGGTGTCTTCCAGTGAAATCTCTGAGTCTATAAACACAAAATGAGTGTCAAGAACTTCCAAACTGCTCTGAACAATGTCACTGCTAAGTTAATAGTCAAAAAGTAATCACAAATATGGGGAAGGCACTTCCAAAAAGGGCTGGTGTAGAGTCCTTTGCGAAATGGTAATGACCTGGGAGACCAACAGTTAATTGAAAAAGAGGCAAATCTGAAGAGCACTTAGTCAACTTGCTTTGCTCAGCCCACCTGGGTCTTTCTTTTGATCTGAGTACATCTCTCCCATCTGTTTGGTTGGAGTGTTTGTATAAATTCCCTGGATTTCCTTCCAACCACACCTGCCCTATTCCAGGACCTCCTTTTCTCTCCTTCTGGCAGCACATCCAGATTTCCTCTGTCTTTAGTATCTTCCTTCTTAATGCATTCTAAAAAGATGGTAATTATCTCTGAAAGTGCAGTACACGTTATGTTATTCTTGCTTAGAAATTTTCAACGGCATGCTGTGTCCAGTTTCTTCCCTCACCTATACTCTGATCCAGCCAGACTGGTTCCCTTTGTGTTCCCAGAACTTGTTCCATGCAATCTCATATCCATCTCCCCCGCCATGTAACCCACATACCTGGGTACCCTCTCATTCTCATCTCCACTCCTCAAAATCCTACCCAGTTTTCAGGACACAAGTAAAATTTTATCTCTTCTGTGAAGTCTGCACCCACGTTTCTGATTAAATAAATCCCTCTCTTGCTTGTATTTGTGTAGCACTGTGTACTAGTCGCTGTGTGCTTTGTGTCCCATCTTCCCTGGCAGATCATAATCTTCTAGTGGGGAATAGGTATCTTGTGAACTTTTTTATCCATCTCCTACAGTGCTGAGCTGTACTTCAGTGAAGATTAGAAATGCTTATTGGGCAGAATTAAAAGCACAATGTGACATCAGCTATACAAAGACCTTTACCTTGAATTAACCTGATAACTAATAACAGGCTACCTCAAAATGATTTGATAATATTCTTGAGATAAATTATTTATGCACAACATAATAGTACATTTAAACTCTTTTAAGTAAAAAGCAATCTGTCAAACAGTTAATTTTTAAATAAATCTATAGTGTCTTTTTAATAGTCTATATTTTCTTAAAGATAATATTGTGTAGGAAGAAAAGTTGGAATTATTTCTATAAAATGTACTGTAATTTCCAAAAAGTAGTGATAGGTATTGAGTGTGCCTGGGATGGTACCACTGCAGGTGGCTTCTTTAGCATTGGCCTGGATACAGTTTTGCATCTAGACTGACTTTGCCTAAAGAAGCACAACTTTTGTTGGAAAGCACAACTACTGGCGCAGTGGAGCAATCAGAAAGGGTTGCGCTGGAGAGAGATCCTTCAGACTTCATCAAAATTCTAAATGCGTTGAAACTGTCATTCAAAGAGTTAACATCTGCGATGAATAAAAAATGCAATGGAGAGGTTTCAGGCAAAGCATGGGGAGCCTGATAAAATTATCAGTGAATTAAATTCAGACAGATGGCTTTGGAAAGGAATGAAGTACACAAACCTTCCGTGGAGTATAATGACTCTCATTCTGACAGGGGCTTTGTCAACAGGGTAAGCCTTTAAAAAAATATCTGGATTTTAAAGCAATTGGAAATCAAAGTCTTCTCCTTTTCTGAAGGTGTTGTTTAGTACTTAAAGCAACACAACGACAAAGGAGTCCAGACAGCGTCAGACTCTAAAATGCTAGGTATAAGTGCCCAGCTGGGTGGGAGGCCCATGGTAGGCTCCCTGGGTGCTGTCCCTGTCCTCAGACTCACTGCCCACATCAGTGGATCCTTGGCAGTTAAAGTATTTTTACAGAACAGAGGCCAATCATTAGTCCTGCTTACTATAGTGGGGTGACAAGAGAAGCTTTCAGCCGTTAAACACACACGAGTGCACACAGAATAAAGATAAATCAACTGATTTTTGTTCTTTGAAATTTCAATTTTTATCATTTGTTGATTGCATTAAAAAACAGAGCTCCTAGAAAAAGTATCTTAGTTGATACTAACTATCCTTCTCTATTTAGAAAAAAAATGATGAGAAAATAGTGTTGAGTCTCCCTCAGGGTTTCTTTTCCTTATTGCTTTCTATTTTATCATCGCTTACTTGGCTCTAGGGACCCCCTCTTTCAGGTGACAGGCCCTGGCATATTCACGCTCAGACGTGGATAGCCAGGCAGCTTCTAAGCAAAGGACGGTGCCTTTGTTCCAGACCAGATGTTCTGTTTCTCTCTGGTAACAGTCTGCATTGTGGTACCTTATTATCCAGTCTTCTCTGGAACTGGTGCCAGGGTAGCCTCAGAATCCGCCAAGAGCAGTGCCGAATCAATGAGACAGCTGGCAGTCTCCCTGGGGAGGGAACATTTTTACCTTTTTGATTCATGCAGTCTCTGCTAGTTCGGATCCAGGATGCCATAAATGATTTTTCTTAGCGACAGGTGAGAACAAAAAAGCTTTGTAAGCCGAATTCAATAGAAGCTGCAAACTCAGTGTGCTATTGATTAAAAGGAGAAGACGATGAAGAGGAAGTGTACACAAGTCCAGTTGCATTTTCTCCATAATTGACGTCTGTGCTTCTGCCTGTATTGGAGTTGTCAGACTTGCCGGGAGGACAAGCTTGAGAATCAAGAGCATTGTGTTTATTGAGCAAGGATTAGGATTTTAGTCATGCTTCTGAGATTGCATGTTATCTACAAGAACAAGAAGATTACCGTTTTTTCATTTTTAGCTATAAAATTCACTGATATATTGCTAACTTGGCTAAAAATTCAAGGTTACTTTAATGGATTTGTTCACATCATTCAAGTTTTAATGTTTGGAATGCATTTATTTACCAGGGCTATGAATTTGGGTAAAAATCATCCATGTTTACACTCTAGCAAAGGATGACAGCTCAGTTTAGGGCCTCACCCGAGGTCATACACATGTGAGCACATTTTTTGGGTCAACAGGAACACTAGTCCTGAATACCCTGTCCTCCCACTGCTCCATGAGAGCAGGCCGGTTCTGAAGCCATTGTAGTCGGAAGACCGTTAGCAGATGAGATAGCACAGGACCTGGGAGCTCCAGTTCTGGCGTGTCCGAGAGGCAGAAATGTGACAGTAGCAGAATTCAGGGACCCTGCAGTGTATCATCCCTATCAGTCACGGTAGATGTATTGGCAGCATGAGGGATGACACCCAACCACTGACCTTGGTGGGCTAGCCTTTGTCACATAAGTGTCAGAATAAGTCAAAGCAGTGGGTCTAACCACCATCAAATAAGAGCAATAAGCTGTGACAGCAGCAGAGGGAAAATGAACATGAGTGTCACATACTGTCCATATTTCTGAGGAGCAGTAATCTTGTTGTTCAGCCATTGAATGCGATGGGGTATTTCAGGAATGGGGAAAATCAATCATCAATGCATGCTTGTGGCAATATGAGTTTTCCTCTCTCAACTAGGGTACTTAGAGAATAGTGGGTTCATAAACTAGCCGGCCTCACAGGGTGAAAACTATCGTAACATAGATTACTTTAAACCTGAGAAAATTTTAGTCAAACCAGCGAGCAAATCATGTACAAACCAAAGTTTCAACTCCATTTACAAGACATTGGCTCATCTACTTGCAGTTCAACATGACAAATGGCTTGGCTTGGGAATAGAAACAATTCGATCTGGGATTCCAGGTGATATTCCCATGATGGTTTTAGAATTTGTCTCTCAAGCATTCTCCCAAAGTTTCACACATATGTATGACCTACCCCAAGTCTATTTTCTGAGTTTACGTTTTATTTGATCAGTCATACAAAGTAAGGAGAAATTTGCAATAAGGTATCTAAGTATGGAGCAGGACATGGTGGAAGTCTTAATAGTTACAGAGGATAAAGGATACAGAGAAAAGATTATGATCAACTTGCTTTTCATTGAAAAGTGAGGTTAGAACAGACTGAAGCAAAAGAAAGACTTCCTCAGAGATCAATGCAAAGAAATAGAGGAAAACAACAGAATGGGAAAGACTAGAGATCTCTTCAAGAAAATTAGAGATACCAAGGGAACATTTCATGCAAAGATGTGCTCAATAAAGGACAGAAATGGTATGGACCTAACAGAAGCAGAAGATATTAAGAAGAGGTGGCAAGAATACACAGAAGAACTGCACAAAGATCTTCACGACCCAGATAATCACGATGGTGTGTTCACTCACCTAGAGTGAGACATCCTGGAATGTGAAGTCAAGTGGGCCTTAGAAAGCATCACTACGAACAAAGCTAGTGGAGGTGATGGAATTCCAGTTGAGCTATTTCAAATCCTGAAAGATGCTGCTGTGAAAGTGTTGCACTCAATATGCGAGCAAATGTGGAAAGCTCAGCAGTGGCCACAGGACTGGAAAATGTCAGTTTTCATTCCAATTCCAAAGAAAGGCAATGCCAAAGAATGCTCAAACTACCGCACAATTGTACTCATCTCACAGGCTAGTAAAGTAATGCTCAAAATTCTCCAAGCCAGGCTTCAGCAATACGTGAACCATGAACTTCCAGGGGTTGAAACGGGTTTTAGAAAAGGCAGAGGAACCAGAGATCAAACTGCTAACATCTGCTGGATCATCGAAAAAGCAAAAGAGTTTCAGAAAAACATCTATTTCTGCTTTATTGACTAAGCCAAAGCCTTTGACTGTGTGGATCACAATAAACTGTGGAAAATTCTGAAAGAGATGGGAATACCAGACCATCTGACCTGTCTCCTGAGAAACCTGTATGCACGTCAGGAAGCAACAGTTAGAACTGGACATGGGACGACAGACTGGTTCCAAATAGGAAAAGGAGTACGTCGAGGCTGTATATCGTCACCCTGCTTATTTAACTTATATGCAGAGTACATCATGAGAAACACTGGGCTGGAAGAAACACAAGCTGGAATCAAAATTGCTGGAAGAAATATTAAAAACCTCAGATATGCAGATGACACCACCCTTATGGCAGAAAGCGAAGAAGAACTAAAGAGCCTCTTGGTGAAAGTGAAAGAGGAGAGTGAAAAAGTTGGCTTAAAGTTCAACATTCAGAAAACTAAGATCATGGCATCTGGTCCCATCACTTCATGAGAAATAGATGGGGAAACAGTGGAAACAGTGTCAGACTTTATTTTGGGGGGCTCCAAAATCCCTGCAGATGGTGATTGCAGCCATGAAATTAAAGGACGCTTACTCCTTGGAAGGAAAGTTATGACCAACCTAGAGAGCATATTTAAAAGCAGAGACATTACTTTGCCAACAAAAATGTGTATAGTCAAGGCTATGGTTTTTCTAGTGGTCATGTATGGATGTGAGAGTTGGATGGTGAAGAAAGCTGAGTGCTGCAGTATTGATGCTTTTGAACTGTGGTGTTGGAGAAGACTCTTGAGAGTCCCTTGGACTGCAAGAAGATCCAACCAGTCCATCCTAAAGGAGATCAGTCCTGGGCGTTCATTGGAACGACTGATGTTGAAGCTGAAACTCCAATACTTTGGCCACCTCATGAGAAGAGTTGACTCATTGGAAAAGACCCTAATGCTGGGAAGGATTGGGGGCAGGAGGAGAAGGGGACGACAGAGGATGAGATGGCTGGATGGCATCACCGACTCAATGGACATGGGTTTGGGTAGACTCCGGGAGTTGGTGATGGACAGGGAGGCCTGGCGTGCTGCGATTCATGGGGTCGCAAAGAGTTGGACATGACTGAGCGACTGAACTGAACTGAACTGAAGCAAAACCTGACCGTTTATTTTCCAGATGACTTTATGCCATGTGGTAAGGATTCTGTCAGCTTCTTGGGTGGAGATAGTTAGTTGCCATAACCATACCCCTAAGCCAAGGGAATCAGTGAAAATACTGTATCATGTATTTTGGAATCAATATTTAAAAAGCAAGCAAGAGACTCAGATATCATATGATTGTCTTTCCTTCCAAGCCAAAAATATCCAGGTTGACATCCTGAGGCACCTGGTCAAGGGGAGTAGATCAGATATTGCATGAACAGTTAAGCGTCAGACGCTGCATCATTCAAATCCAGCCAGCTTGAGTTGGTATGCACTCCCCCCACCCTGCACCCCCAGGCACCAATTATGTTTTGTGTGCTTCCCATTGTGCCAGCCATCAGTAATGAGGCCTTTTTAAGGCAAGCAAAGGAGACACTATCTATCATAGCAGGATTTTATAACTTTTGCAACTTCAGGAGGTGAGTCCAAGCTGAAAATAAATATAGAGTCAGGGAAGATTTAGGAGGGAAAAAGGAGCAATATTATATGCATACCAGTTTCATTAAGGAAAACAAATCCAGGAGCGTTTTGAAGTCAACCTTCCCTCTTTTAAGAATGATGTCAGGAAGATGAAGATATCCTCTCATGGATGACCTGATATAAAACATTGGTCTGATCCAGCTAGACATTTCTTATATTCTCTAGTTCTTGATGTGGATGTAGACGCTGAGAAGTCAGAGCATCTGGCTGCACTGTGTTTGGCTGTGTGGACTATGGTAGATAGAGAGAAGGTAAAGTGTAAGCCCTGATGGTATTTTGAGGGCATTTCTCTCCTTTCTGGATGAATACCTGAGATGCTGCTAGACTGAAAACTGAGTTAGTTCTCATGGTAATCTTTCCCATTCTTCTCAACTGCAGGATTTATAAAACATTGCTCTTTGGGTCTAGGTATCATTTTGGGATCACATCATGATAACTCTATGCGTGTGTGCTGGGAGGGCAGAGTTACAAAGTGATTTCTCAGCAGTGCTGGGAAAGAAGCAATTACCGGAACACATTTTAGCCCTGCTTGTCAGGCTGAGTTTCACTTAGGTACAAGAGAAGCATTTAACTTGGGCAGCATCCCTTTTTGAAGGCTTAATTTAGTTTTTTCTCCCCTTTAATTGTGTGATTCCAGTATTTTAGCTACAATCCCTAGGCTGTAAGAACCTTTAAACAGATCTTGATTATGAAGCAGGGCATGGGTTTTCAAGAATAAACAGGGAGCTGCATAATTTATAGGAAAACTGCATGATGGACTTCTTCACAAAGAACACTGGGGTTACATTGGCACAAGCCAAATACCTTTTTAATGAATAGTCAGTAATCAGCAGCCGCTACAGTAAGTGCTTGAATTTTTTTTTCTTTTATGTGCTATGAGTCCATAAATTAAGTCTCTGATTCTGATTGCTGTCGTGAATGCATACGCCTATTGCTACCCACCCCCACTGCTTAGATCTCCTGCATCAGCTCATGCTCAGTTTAGAGCGTTATGGAAAGTAGAAGGCAAGTCTCTTTTAAAATATTCAATTTCCATTCACTTAAAAATACCATAATGGGGGAAGGGTGTTGATTCCAAGATTTAGCTTTGGACTAGTTGTGGCTCCAGGCCAAGTTACAATATCTATTTAATCCAAAGTATGAGTTAAGTGCAAATATTTAAAATTAAAAAGTTGCTTCAGGAAATATTGCAATATTGACATTAAAATAAATTATTAGCGCTTTACATATCCCAGCACTCTTTTGAGTCATTTACAAGTTATTAATTCACTTTTCATAATATTTCTATAAGATGAGTACTATTATTTTGGTCATTTTACAGAGGAGGAAACTGAGGCACAAGAAGATTTAAGCAACTTCTCACGTTTGCATAGCTAATATGTGGTAGAGCTGAAATTTGAGTTGAGTTTAACACAAACTCCTATGATTTTAAACCGTAGTGTTAATTGTATTTAATTTTTTAAAAATAATTGTGGTAATTGAAGTATGGAAAAAAGCAAACTTGGTAAATATATTCAGAAGAAAACTTCGGGATACTCTTCTCTTAAAAGTTGGCAAAGATTATTCTATTGAAGTCTAGACAGTTGCTGCTTTCTTATCAAGCTTTAAAGAAAGCAAAAGAAAGCAAGTTAAAAAAAAATTATGTGAATTTGGTAAGAACTCAAAACACAGAAATAAAAGGGAATTAAAGAGAAATTAAGAGAAATAGAAAAACTTTTAAAAAGTAAACAACAAGCATGAAAGAGAAAAACATGGAATTATAACTTATGCCCAAGTTCCCTTAAAAATGATCCAAGTGTGTTAGTTTGCTCAGTCGTGTCCGGCTCTTTGTACCCCATGTATTGTAGCCCGCCAGGGTCCTGAGTCCTTGTAATTCTCCAGGCAAGAATCCTGGAGTGAGTAGCTATTCCCTTCTCCAGAGGGTCTTTCTGACCCAGGGATTGATTGAACACAGGTCTCCTGCATTGCAGGCAGATTCTTTACCACTGAGCCACCAGGGAAAGTAAAAGTGAAAGTCGCTCAGTTGTGTCCGACTCTTTGCGACCCCATGGACTGTACAGTCCATGGAATTCTCCAGGCCAGAATACTGGAGCAGGTAGCCTTTTCCTTCTCCAGGGGATCTTCCTAACCCAGGGATTAAACCCAGGTCTCCTGCATTGCAGGCGGATTCTTTACCAGATGAGCCCCATGGGAGCCCAAGAATACTGGAGTGGGTAGCCTATCCCTTCTCCAGGGGATCTTCTGGACCTAGGAATGGAACTGTGGTCTCCTGCATTGCAGGCAGATTCTTTACCAACTGAGCTACCTGGGAACAGGTAAGAGAGAAGTAAAAAAATGCCTAAGGGATCTGATAGTTTCCTGAAAGACCCACTAGGCATCAGTGTTGCCTGAAACAGCTTTGTGATTCAAGCTGCTTAGTCAGGATCTAGGGTTTGTAGGGGAAGTGAAGTGAGAAAAATATATGGAATGTTTATTATTCAGTTGTCATAACTTGGAGGATGCCTTAATGACTGTTACCTGTTAACCTTAAATTTTGTTAGTTTCTTTTCTTTTTAAAAAATTTTAGTAAATTATAGGATTCTAGGGACAGAGAATACTGTATCTTCCACAGAGTCTGGAGTTGAGTTTCTCATATTTGGAAAAATATCTGAGGTCAATCCTACAGAGTGAAAAAGCTAAACCTTGCCATGGGAGAATCACCTTCCTGATCAAGATGCTTCCTTATTCAGCTAAGTTTCCTACTGCATCTCAAGTTGTGATCTGAACATCATATTCACCTGATTAGTACTGTTGAGTAAATGTCATACAGCCTTTGAAACCTTAACTTGTGTAAAAATGCAGTGATTTTGTAGTTTAAGCCTGAAAAGTATCTGTTGTGTCAGCCTATAAGCTGAGGAGAGTGATCTTTGCTGCTTCCTTTTGTATTTCACTGCTGCTTGACTGAGGAGGAAGCAACACTGGATAGAGGAAACCCAAGAGAAGATTTAGGTAGGGTGTAAACACTGTAGAGAATTGACGTGTTTGGCTTTGCATTAGGTAAGCAAAATTTCAGCAAGTCAAAATCAGCAAATTTGTGCGATGTTCTGGTAAGCCACTTCCCTCCTGCAGTCCACTCATTAATTTTCAGAAGCCTGACAGAATGGCTAAAAGGATGATCAATTTCAGGTGGCACTCCTGGAGTGTTTTTAGCCTATGTAAAAGGAGTTCCTGACAAGTAACCCTGTTAGTGCCCTCAAAATGTCTTCTATTATTAAATATTGGGAATAAGCTGAAATAATGAAACTAGCTTTTTTTGGCACCTGAATGGTTGGTTTAGAAGATGATGAGACTGTTGTCTGTTACTGACTTATATATAGGTGGGCTTAAGCACTCAAGTGAGCAAAACCTTGAGAGAAATGAACATATTTCAGGAGAACTACTTTTCCTTAATGGTTCTGTATGGAACAAATGGGATATCTCTACTCATTTTCCAAATAATTGCATGACCTTGTTATCTAGTAGATAAAAACCTAACTCCTCTTCTACCTCTTCCCTCCATTTTTATTCTAATGTGTTGCTTCAATTTTGGGCAGACTGGTGTCACTGGGACCCTTGAGCTGTCCTAAAGGAGCTGGCACTATAGGTGTTTCTCTACCAGAAGGACAGGATGGAGTGTCTTTCCCTCCTAGAGTTTGCTTTTCCTCTCTTTTTCCTTCTCACTCACTCATTTCTTTTCTTCTTTCCTACATGTCATCTTTTCCCCCTCTTCCTTTTGATAAAACCTTCTACTATCAAATCTTGAGCCCCAGTCATAGGCAATGCATAGTTATTTTGATGTCTATTGGCACTCAAGCATTGTTGCTATTGGTCTTTATTCCTTTTATATCCTAATATTTGGTGAATAAATATTTCCCCCAGCATGCCTGATGAGAAAAGGGAAGAGAGTTGTTGTACAACCCAGATATAAAATCTCTACTGCATATATGTGGGCAATTCTAAGAAAGATATAGCCTTCAGATCAGACATACACTGCAAAGCCTTGTATGTGTATAAATAGCAGCAAATGTGAAAAGTACACACAAGGGCCTGACAGTTAAAGCAAGAAAATGGCACATGCCTAGTCAGGATGGAAAAGAAGGGGTGAGCATCTGGTCTATTCAAAGGGGCAGCTGCTACTCAGCTCCAGTGCTTCTGCCATTCACAAAATGAAATTTGCATGAATTTACTTGGTTTGATGCCAAGGAATCCTATATAGTGTAATATAATATTATATTATAGTAAGGCGCTTCCTTGGTGGCTCAGATGGTAAAGAATCTACCTGACATGCAAGAAACCCAGGTTTGATCCCTGGATTGGGAAGATCTCCTGGAGAAGAGAATGGCAACACACTCCAGTAGTCTTGCCTGGAGAATCCTATGGACAGAGGAGCCTGGTGAGCTACAGCCCATAGGGTCACAAAGAATCGGACATGACTGAGCTACTAACATTTTCACTTTTCATTATATTGTATTATATGTTATCCTGGAAAGAAAAAAAGAAAGAAACTGAAGTGAAAAGAAAATAAAGGAACATAAATAATTAAAGAAAAGACAAATTACCTGCATGCCTGGAGTACTACAAGCACCTTATTTGTGGTTCCTACCACAAGTACGATAAATTCTGGAGATAGAATATTGTAGTTTTGTTGCACCTGGGAATTTTAATATACCACAGTGTTCTCGACAGAAGCTTGAACACAAACAGTTTTCTAGATGAATGTTCATCCACTCAATTAAAACTCTGTAACTCATCAGAATGTGAAATTCCGAACTAAGACTGGAAACAATAAACTGGCTAATTAAACAACATCACCTACTGTTAAGATACAAAGAGCTATTAATTTATAAAGCTAATTGGATTGGAATGCAGCTAAACTCAAACCAGAGTTACATTCTAATTGCTCTTTTACTTTAGAAAATATCAAAGACCATGAGATGATATTTTTATAGTGACAGTTCTTAACAAGCCCTGCAGGTCTTCAATAGAAACCTTTGTTAGAGTACTGATATTTGAAAGAATTTAAGTATAACAGGCCAGCTTTGTGGAATTGAATCAGGCTGCATTAGAAGAGAAAGGATTTGTAAAGGACTGAAAAATGCAGCCTTCATTCCATATACACTGATACTTAATAGCCTCATAATGTGGTTTTAAAATATTTTGTTTTCTAGAATGCTGTCAGAAATATATTATTTAACAGACTGAGTTGCTTTCGGTACTCTGACCCAGTCAAAAATTGTTTCTTTTTTCTTGATAGCACTGTCAGGCTGTTTCTAATCATGTTGGCTTTGATGTCTGTCAAGAACAGACACACAAAGGGAAGGTTGGAGACCTGTTTGGCCCGTGGCACTACCCCAGAGATGCCGAGTAACCAAGTGAAAGAGCATGGAGGGATGGTGTGACATGGAGTACAGGACACAGGGTCTTCTAGTCTGAATTCCCACTGATGTTTCAAACTTGTAGTGTGAACACTTCTGTTTAGATATGTATCTCAGACCCTCAGGTGCTCTTCACTCAGTCATGTATGACTCTTTGTGACCCCATGGACTGTAGCCTGCCAGGCTTCTCTGTCCATGAGATTCTCCAGGCAAGAATACTGGAGTGGGTTGCCATGCCCTTCTCCAGGGGATCTTCCCAACCCAGGGATTGAACCTATGTTTCCTGCTTCACAGGCAGATTCTTTACCATCTGAGCCACCAGGGAAGCCCCTTCCTTTCTTAATCTAAGTTAAATAACCTCAAATAGACCTGGGAGTTACTTCAGTTTTTCTCATCAGTGAGCTTCCTCTAACATTTATCCAGAGCCATGAATTTGGGGGGACTGTGGGGCTTTCCTGGGGGTCCAAGGGCACCTAAGTCCCTGGATTCCTTTCAGCCCCCTTAGGAAGGGTCCTGCTCAGTCACTCAGTTGTGTCAGACTCTTTGTGAGCCTATGGACTCTAACCTGCAAAGCTCCTCAATGCATGGGATTCTCCAGGCAAGAATACTGGACTGGGTTGCCATTTCCACCTCCAGGGAATCTTCATGACCCAGGGATCCAACCTGTGTCTTCTGCATTGCAGGCAAATTCTTTACTCCTGAGTCACAGGGGAAGCCCTAGGAAGGTGTCAATCACACCTTAATCCTTGACATCCGCGTTATCAGAATGCTGTTCCCCGCACGCAGGCTGCGGCTTTCAGTAACAGCGAGCATCACCCAGAAGCCAAAAGTGACGCTGAGTCCTTAAACAGGACCCCGGGTTGGTCCTCCGGGCAGCCGCCTGTCTGTATATACACACGGGAACCCTGAGTCTGGCCTGTGGCTGCCGCTTGTTGCGGGAGCCGGGCTGTGCCCGCCTCTCCACGCTGCCAGCACCCTGCTGCTGCTGGCCGGCAGCACAGGCCTCTGGGCAGCAGCTTTTACCTCCTTGGGCTTGGCAATCCTGCATCCCCTCCACTGACCTTTCTTTCCTTCCTGTCTCTTTACTGGGCGCCCATTTCCAGTGCAAACAGCCGCTCATCATCAGTTCCCCCTCTGTCTTTTCCAGCCTCCTGTCAGGCAGCAGCCCATCAGCTACCTCCCATCCTCATTTGGGAACCAGTGCTCCTGTGCCTTGCTCCCCGCACGCATCTCCTCTCTGTCTCAGTGCCAGTTCAGGGCACTCAGGGCACTCTCCTGGCACCAAGGCAGACAGGGTTAGGAGAACCCAACTTGGTCACCTATCCGAGATGGTGTCTCTATGAAATGAAGCAATTTCAACTAGACTTCTAGATTTTCCCAACAACCCTCCCAACCTATTTCTCACTTACCCACATACG
This sequence comes from Giraffa tippelskirchi, assembly GCF_054371585.1. Classification (NCBI taxonomy): domain Eukaryota; kingdom Metazoa; phylum Chordata; class Mammalia; order Artiodactyla; family Giraffidae; genus Giraffa; species Giraffa tippelskirchi. The sequence continues at coordinate 63,975,258 of NC_137284.1, forward strand.
TGCAAGCGAGAACTGTGGTAAATACGAAGTGGGATTTTAATCTGACAACTTTAGGTCTTGGAAGGGGAGGGTGTGTGTGTGCGTAGGTGGGTGGGGGAGTGGATAGCTATGCAATGAATGTGAAGGAAAAAGCGATGGCAATGAAACTGCCGCTAATACACCTCCTGCAGGGGAAGTGATAAAGAAACAATGGACTTGGAAGAAACATTCAGAAGGTTCCTGTAAGACTTTGCACAAGAGAAGAAATAACCTATTTTGTCTTAGAAATAGGCACATTGCTTCTAGGGCCGAATGGTATTGCCGTTTAACTACACTTTCTTCTCTTCAAATCTTTCATCTTTCTCTCCCTCTCATTCTGTCTCTGTCTCTCTCTCTTTCTCCCATACTAGACGTAGTAAAATGGGTTTCCCTAGTAGCTCAAATGGTAAAGAATCTGCCTGCAGTACAGGAGCTGCGGGTTGGATCCTTGGGTCGTGAAGATTCCCTTTAGGTGGAATGGCAACCCAGTCCAGTATTCTTGCCTGGAGAATCCCATGCATTGAGGAGCTTTGCAGGTTAGAGTCCATAGGCTCACAAAGAGTCTGACACAACTGAGTGACTGAGCAGGACCCTTCCTAAGGGGGCTGAAAGGAATCCAGGGACTTAGGTGCCCTTGGACCCCCAGGAAAGCCCCACAGTCCCCCCAAATTCATGGCTCTGGATAAATGTTAGAGGAAGCTCACTGATGAGAAAAACTGAAGTAACTCCCAGGTCTGTTTGAGGTTATTTAACTTAGATTAAGAAAGGAAGGGGCTTCCCTGGTGGCTCAGATGGTAAAGAATCTGCCTGTGAAGCAGGAAACATAGGTTCAATCCCTGGGTTGGGAAGATCCCCTGGAGAAGGGCATGGCAACCCACTCCAGTATTCTTGCCTGGAGAATCTCATGGACAGAGGAGCCTGGTGGGCTACAGTCTGTGGGGTCACAAAGTGTCAGACAAAACTGAGCAACTAACACACACACAGATGTGTTAAAAAGTACTTCCTATCTTCATGGCACTAAAATTACACTTCCTTGATAGTAAAAGAGCCATGCAACCCCCAAATGTGTGTGATATGCATGTATTTCCTCCCTGGACTTGTCTTTCTGTGAGCAGAGTTTGAACACACACACACACACACACACACACACACAACCCCATTACAATCTTTTTGTTGTATCAGCCTATATAGATAATGTCTTATGTAAGTAAAGTCTCTAATTAATTTTTATGACCTTGGCAGCCTTTTGCAGTTCTTTTTCCTTAGCACCATTGTGTATAAAGTTACCATAATATTAAAATTTTTCTAACAAATTTTATCCCTTAATCTGCTAAACCCTTTCCAATCTGTAGCACTTTAAAAATCTTTGTTTTCTTTTGAAATCTTTTTCCCCTTAAACAGAGAAATTTTATAATTAGGTGGCATGATAACATCAGTAAAATAAAAAAATTTTCTCAAGATTTAACTTGTTATAAGCTGTCTTTAGATAGTGATTTGCAAGGTGTCTGAAAATGCATAGCCTGAGAGCTTATGTTTGGACTTCACCTTTTAAAATAATTAAAATAATAGTTCATGGGTGGACAGAGGGTATAAAATTCTGCAATAATTCCAGTTTATTCATATTTTTATTCTTGCTGCCATCATCTCCTTTATTTTCTGACTACATTTCTTAAGTATTCCCTAAAAGCTGTAACCTTCTCTCTTCCAGAGGACAAGAGGAAACTGACAGATGATGCTCTAAAGGGGGCTTTTTTGTATCTTCCCATTTTCTAATCAAGCAATGCATTTTTTGCTATTTCAGTTTTATGATTAATACAGAGTAGAAACACAATTTCATCCATATCACCTTAGTCAGATATGTAAGCCAACAGGTATTGGTTTATGCAATGAGAGAATTCTCACTTCTGATTGCAGAGAACTTCCTTTTTAAATTTCCTGGTAGTAGGATTTTTATTATAGTCTGAAGCACAGCATTTCTCTGGTTTCATGTGTGGGTAGCCAGAAAAGGTCTCCAAAAGTCAAAAGTCATGTCTTCCCTTTGCTTTGTTATGGGTAAATTGTAGAGGTTTCTTGGTACAGATTGTGCACTTGGCATCATCTTTACAAGCACAGCAGACCTTTCCACTTAGTTGCAGGATGTGTTTCCAAAGACAAATTAAATCTTTTCCACTGAGAGCAGAGAAATCTTTTTCTTCCTAGCCAGGAAAGATCTAGTTAGCTTATGTTATACACAGAATCCCCCATGTTATGGCATAACTTTCTTATTGTGCATCTTCTGAAATGCCACTCACATGATTGGGTATAATCAGGAAATGAGTGGTACAGCCAAATAACCCTGTACTAGGAGGCAATCTGGAGCCAGGAACTTTAGAACAGGTGTAACAGTTCCTCACATTTCTCTTCTCCTTTGAAGACTAGGGAAAGTTTCACAGTAAATGCTGGTGTTGTTGCAACATCCTCCTCAAAAAAATCCCCTAATTCCCCTTCAGTTAAGGAGCTCTTCATCTGTGAGGTATTGTGATTTCCAATACCTGTGCTCAGGTTAGGCTCTTATTTACCAGCCTGGAGACCTGCTGGTTATACAGACCAAGAAGTTCTTTGGTGATCTGTTGGTATATTTTGGTGCTATGAACTGCGCAGTCAGTGTTCTCTGTTGAAGAGCCCTGCAAGACACCACTCCAGTGTTTACCCTGGCTCTCCTTCTTGTTTCTGGCAGCCACTCTCATCCTGTGTGTGGCAGGTCAGTGGCACCTGGGGTCTCGATCATCTCCAGATCCACCCATCCTCTTGGAAGTCAGGGAGCGCATTGTACTGTGGCATCTCTCACCAGTGTCCTGGTCTTAGGCAAAAGCACTTAAGTGCTTTTCAGTACTGTGGCATCTCTCACCAGTGTCCTGGTCTTAGGAAAAAGCACTTAAGTGCTTTTCAGACATGCTGGCCCCCTTCTCAGCACTGTATTTCTCAAGGCCTGGGCAAATGAAGTGTCAGATCCCTTGGGGACATAGTTAGAGGGCAGGTGGCCAATGAGTTACCTGTGATTAATCCATTCCAATATTACTTCATGAGCTCTTGTGTATCATCCAATTTAAGAGTGCTTTTTTTTTTTTTATGGCATCTCAACTTCATTTTGTGTTGTCCACTGTTATGTCTAGGTTTCAGGAAAATCATCCAAACACCAATTAAAGCCACTTGTAGCAGCTTGAATTAGTTTATCATATCCAGGATCTCTGGTGAATATACTCATACTGTGTACACTTGTTTGAGCATCTTTAGAATTCATTTCCACACATATTTCTAAGATTTTTGTAGATTCTAGCAATTCCATTGGTGTATAACCCTTCTCCAAAAGTGACTGATATTGTCATTGTATGCCCAAGACATTTTGGGATCTGACTCTAGTTATAAGACTAGTGGTGTAGAGAAGTGAAGGATAAAGAGAATTGGTTTCTCCTTGCAAGAAAGTTCTTCATATGAGGTTACTGAAGTATCTTCAGGTAGCAGGGGCAGCTTCTTCAGACAAGGGTGGAAGTTGAAGGTTTAAGGTACATAAAAGTTCTCCAAATCTTCTTCTATATTTTACTCAGCTTGGGATGACAAAACAAAATACTATTGAGTGAGTGGCCTACACAGGAATTTATTTCTCATAGTCCTGGAGGTTTGGGAGTCCAAATAAAAGTGGTGACAGTTAATGTAATTTGCAGGTGAGGGCTTTCTTTCTGGATTATAGACAGCTGCCTTCTCACTGTGTCCTTACATGGTGGGGAGAGAGAGAGCAATTTCTCTCTGAGGACACTAATACCATCATGAGGGTCCCATCCACATGACCTCATCTAAACTTAATTACTGCAAAAAGGCCCCATCTCCAAATACCATCACATTGGGTATTGGAGCTTCAACATAGGACTTTTAGAGGGACACAGTTCAGTTCATAGCATCATAAATCCTCAGTATAATTCTCAAAGCCCATTGACTTCCCAGTGACTGTCCTAATTTTCACATATGGCACATAGTGAACATGTGAATTCAAATGATGTTGTGATTCAGTAATTTACAGGATGCTGCTGCTGCTGCTGCTAAGTTGCTTCAGCCGTGTCCGACTCTGTGCGACCCCATAGACGGCAGCCCACCAGGCTTCCCCGTCCCTGGGATTCTCCAGGCAAGAATACTGGAGTGGGTTGCCATTTCCTTCTCCAGTGCATGAAAGTGAAAAGTGAAAGTGAAGTCACTCGGTCATGTCCGACTCTTCGCGACCCCATGGACTGCAGCCTACCAGGCTCCTCGTCCACGGGATTTTCCAGGCAAGAGTACTGGAGTGGGGTGCCAGTGCCTTCTCCAAATTTACAGGATAAACATCCTCAATTGTTGTTAATTTCTGACTGCCCCTGGTTGTTTGCATCCCTCTCTCAAGATTTGAAGCTCCAGGTATAAGTGTTTGATTGGTTGAGCCTGTGTTGCCATCATGTGTCTTTGGTTGTCTTCCATAGTGGGAATCAGGGCGCTAAATTCTTTACCTATTGGGATCTAACCTTACTAAATCAGGAAGATGTTCAGATGCTGTGTAGTGAAAAATCCCAATTGTTTCCTCTAATGATGTTCAGTTATTTTTCTTTGATTTTCTTGCCATTTTAAATGGCACTGATAAATAGTAAGGCTTCCACTTATTTCCTAAGATAGAGTCTCAGAAGTAAAGTTTTGATGTCAAAGGTTTTATACAAAATTTTAAGATATATGATAAATCTGTCAAGTTGCTTTTTTAGAAATTCTGTACCAATTTATTTTCATTTCAGCAATGTTTGAATGATCCCATTTCACTGTGTCCTTACTCCCAGTGACCTAAGATGTTTCCTCTGTCAACAGTCTTTTATTCTTTCTTGAAAACATCAAAGTTTTATCTTTTAAAGAAAACTTAACATTTCCCTCATTCCTGTTTTTATTTCTCTGCTTTCTTCTTAACAATACATATAGTGGAAAATGCACACACTCTCACTTCTGTTGTATTCCTGCCCAAAATACATAACTTTAATCTGATTATGAGAGAATGTCAAACCCAATCTAGATATTCTTCAAGAGAACTAACTGGCCTTCAAACGTGCCAAGGTTGTTCAAAAAACTATTCCAGACTAGAGGAGACTAAGGAGACAGGGCAACTAAATGCAAAGTGTAGTCCTAAAGTGGGTCCTGGACCAGAAAAAAAAGGCTTTTAGTAGGAACACTGGTAAGATCTGAAAAAGGTCTCTAGATAAGCTAATAATGTAATATCAATGTTCATGAGAATTGTACTATGCTTATATAAGATGGCCACATTAGGGGAAGCTGGGTAAAGGGTGTATGGTACCTTTCTGTGCTATTATTGTGACTTTTATATAAGTCTAATCATTTAAAATAAAAGTTAAATATTTTAATATATAAATTTTTTGTATATAGAATATGCTCTATGTATAATGTCATGGAAGACACAGCAATGGATGGAGATACTGTCTGGATTCAGTAGCAGGAAGGCTTTTCATTTCTAGATTTTCTCATAACTCAGTTTTACTCAAAATCTTTGTTCATCACTGTGTGGTAGACTTGGCCATTTCTCTTAAACCTATGAGGGAGGCTTATTTAACTGTCGAAGGCTTTATAAAATCCATCAGGGAGATTCCCCAGGCTGAAATACTTACTCCTCTCTGTAGCCTTGCTCTAGTCTGCTTCTGCTGATTCATTATACTCTTCTCCAGCACATCTCTACCCGCCAGTCCCTCCCTCCTAAGGACGGCTCCTTAGAGTTTCTGAGAAACGGAATCCAAGTTCCTTATGAAGCATTTTTGATTTGTTGTTGTTGTTGCTGTTGACTATTAACCTTTTCTTTGAAGAACACTCCCACTGTGAGGGACTTTCAAGCAGTTTCCAGCCTGCCCTGTGCGTTTGTTTCAGCAGTGCCTCGGGGACTGTGCCCGCTTTCTCGTCCCTGCCTGCTGGCATGAATACAGACAGCGGTCTGTGATCGCGGTGCTCAGGGGCCCCTCCTGCCTCAGGAGAAAACGCTCACTGAAGAACATTCGTGATGATTCTTGCATGCCCTTGGACATCATTATCACTGTAAGACAGTTGGTCAGGATAGGGGTTGCAGTCTGTGGCTCACCCAGTAGCTTTTCCGCAGTGTGGCCTGTGGATCACCCGAGTCAAAAGTTCTAGGAGGGCTGACAGAAGTGCACATCCATTTCACTCCTGTCAGGCCCATTGTGGTGACCAAGAAATCTTTGTTGTGTCAGAACCATCTTCATTCTTCTCTTATTCCTTTTTTATTTTTTTAAAAAAATTGTTTATTTTTGGCTTTGCTGGATCTTTGCTGCTGCTCAGGCTTTTCTCTAGTTATGTCAGGCAGGGGCTACTCTCCAGTTGCAGTGCTAGGCTTCTCACTGCGGTGGCTTCTCTTGTTGCAGAGCATAGGCTCTAGGGCACATGGGCTTCAGCAGTTTTGGTTTCCAGGCTCTAGAGCACAGGCTCAGTAGCAGTGGCTCATGGGCTTAGTTGCTCTGCGGCATGCGGGGTCTTCCCTGATCAGGAATTGAACACGTTGGCAGGTGGACTGAATACACGAACAGTGGCTTGTCTCCTGCATTGGCAGGTGGATTCTTTACCATTGAGCCAACAGGGAAGTCCTCTTCTCTTATTCTTGATTGACATTTTTTTCTGAAAATGTAATTGAAAACTGAAAATAATGATAATGTTTACTCAGAATTTGAAGAAAATATTTGATGACAAGAATTTTCCTGGAAGGGTTGTTTCTTTCTAAATCTGGAACTGCAGTTGGAGAGATAGCCAGAAAGTTTGAGTCATTCTCTTGGTATGAAGGCAAAGAATCTGTATTGTTTAATAAGAATTTCATACCTTTGTTATATTTTGTTTCCTCTTTAGCCACAACTACTTCACTCTGTATTTGACTTTTCTGGGCTTTATTTTCACACCTCCGCTTCGTGGGAAGAATAGTTAATTTATTCTCTGAGAATCTCCTTTGAATTAGACACTGATACAAAGAAGAGCCAAGGTCCCTTCTTTCGAGCAATTATCACAGACAAGTAAATAGTCAATTGCACACTACTTGAGGAGGGCTGTGCTGGAGGAGACACACAGGGGAGGTGCCAGCTCAGCCCAGGGACACTGGGCAGGGCTTCCTGCAGGAGCTGACACCTGGGCAGGCAAGGCTTGAGGGCAGCAAGTGTGTCTGTGGTTTCTGCTCCGTGTTTGTGTGCACATGCATGCCTCTTACTCTCTCTGTTAGATTTACTTCATTCATTTCTTCTCTACTATTTTTGGTTCTACTAGATAAAATTCCATTTGTTTCTCACATCCCACCTCATTTCACCCTCCTTCTTTGTTTCTTTAACTAAACCTTTCTGAGGAACCAAACCTTTCATCTCCATTGGCTTTGACCTGCCAGATTTCTCCAAGTCTCGACCACTTACTCCTTCTGTCCCAATTTCTTCCTCTGCTCCCTTGTTCTGTTGGACTTTGAATGAGTCTGTGGGTGTTTTCCTTCAGATCATTGCATTCCCTGGACGATGGGCCCCATCAGTGACTAAAGGGCTTGTCTCTAACACTGAACGGCAATCAGTGAGGAGGTATTATTGGCCCAAAACATGCACAGTGATTTCTGTCCACTTCCTATTGGGAGTCAGGAGCAGATGATTTGCCACAACCCTCTTCTGCCACAGCTCTACCCAAAGTCAAGTTCTCGCAGTCTACCTGCTGCCTTGTTGGGGTGAGTGAAGGTTGCCATATTGCCAACCCTCCAAAAATATTTAAAGACTTGTTCATAAAGTACCTGTCATATTCAGAGATCTCTGGATTGAATCTCTTAAGGAATTTAAGGTGATGGTCATTTTGATTCATTTTGGGATCAGTTGCTACCTTCTTTAGGGTATTCCTAGCCCACTGAGAAATTACCTTCTGCTTGGGCCTCTCCATGCCTTCTTTCTCCTTTTGGAACCATACACATCTCAATTTCCTTTTTATTCTCTCCCTTGAGGTAGGTTTCGAAATAGGGAAATGTCAGATAGTGAACCATTAAATATTGTGAAGAGGTTGAACTAAGGAGAGATTCAAAATGTGGTCAGGAAGGGGGCCTCAAGTTTTTGCCCATTTTTCAATTCAAAGGGCTTCCCTAGTGGTTCATATGGTAAAGAATCTGCCTGCAATGTGGGAGACTGGGTTTGATCCCTGGATTGGGAAGATCCCCTGGAGAAGGGAATGGCAACCCACTATAATATTCTTGCCTGGAGCATTCCATGAACAGAGGACACTGGCAGGGTATAGTCTATGTGGTTGCAAAGAGGCTGACACGACTGAGCAACTAACACTAGTCAATTAAAATGGCCAACATGTAATTTAATTAACCAAGTCAGTCCTTGCAATTGAAACTTTCAACTAAATCAAAGTTATTTTCTGCCAGAAAAATATTAGAGTTTCTTTTTTAAAAATTCAAATCATTGTGTGAACACATCCTTGTAATAGCCTTCTTAGTTCTGAATTAAAAATTTTAGATTGCAAGTTTATAGGAGTAATGAGGTAAGCAGCGGGGAGAGGGAAAGACGAGCTAGACAGAGACAGGAGAGAGAGATTGGCTAGGGGTTAAAAAAGTTTTGTTGTTGTTGTTATTCTGTCGCTAAGTCATGTCCTACTCTTTGTGACCCCGTGGACTGCAGAATGCCAGGCTTCTCTGTCCTCCACTATCTTCTGGAGTTTGCTCAAATTCATGTCCATTGAAAGGTGATGCTATGTAACCATCTCATTCTCTGCCACCCTCTTCTCTTTTTGCCTTCAATCTTTTTCAGCATCAGGGTCTTTCCTAAGGAGTTGGCTCTTTGCATCAGGTGCCAAAGTATTGGAGCTTCAGCATCAGTCCTTTCAGTGAATCTTCAGGATTGATTTCCTTTAAGATTGATTGGTTAGATCTCCTTGCAGTCCAAGGGACTCTCAAGAGTCTTCTCCAGCACCACAATTTGAAAGCATCAATTCTTTGGTGCTCAGCCTTCTTTATGGTCCAACTCTCACATCCATAAATGACTATTGGAAATGCCATAGCTTTGACTAGATGGACCTTTGTTGGCAAAGTGATCTCTCTGCTTTTTAATACACTAAGTTTGTCATAGCTTTCCTTCTAAGAAGCAAGCGTCTTTTAATTTCATGGCTGTAGTCACCGTCTGCAGTGATATTTGGAGCCCCCAAAAATAAAATCTGTCACTATTTCCAACATTTTCCCCTTCTATTTGCCATGAAGTGATGAGACCAGATGCAATGATCTTAGTTTTTTGTATGTTGAGTTTTAAGCCAACTTTTTCACACTCCTCTTTCACCCTCATCAAGAGGCTCTTTAGTTCATCTTTACTTTCTACCATTAGAGTCACATGTCTGCATATCTGAGGTTGTTGATATTTCTCCCAGAAATCTTGATTCCAGCTTGTGAGTCATCCAGTCTGGCATTTCACATGATGTACTCTGCATATAAGTAGAATAAACAGGGTTACAATATATAGCCTTGCCATACTCCTTTTTCAGTTTGAACCAGTTGATTGTTTCATGATTCAGACTTAAAGTGAAGAAAGTAGGGAAAACCTCTAGACCATTCAGGCATGACCTAAATCAAATCCCTTATGATTATACAGTGGAAGTGAGAAATAGATTCAAGGGATAAGATCTGATAGACAGAGTGCCTGATGAAAAATGGACGGAGGTTCATGAGATTGTGCAGAAAACAGGGATCAAGATCATCCCCAAGAAAAGGAAATGCATAAAAGAAAAATGGCTGTCTGAGGAGGCCTTACAAATAGCTGTGAAAAGAAGAGAAGCAAAAAGCAAAGGAGAAAAGGAAAGATATACCCATTTGAATGCAGAGTTCCAAAGAATAGCAAGGAGAGATAAGAAAGCCTTCCTCAGTGATATGTGCAAAGAAACAGCGGAAAACAATAGAATGGGAAAGACTAGAGGTCTCTTCAAGAAAATTAGAGATACCAAGGGAACATTTCATGTAAAGATGGGCTCAATAAAGGACAGAAATGGTATGGACCTAACAGAAGCAGAAGATATTAAGAAGAGGTGGCAGGAATACACAGAAGAACTGTACAAAAAAGATCTTCATGACCCAGATAATCACGATAGTATGATCACTCACCTAAAGCCAGACATCCTGGAATGCAGTTAAGTGGGCCTTAGGAAGCATCACTACAAACAAAGCTAGTGGAGGTGATGTAATTACAGTTGAGCTATTTCAAATCCTGAAAGACGATGCTGTGAAAGTGCTGCAGTCAATATGCCAGGACATTTGGAAAACTCAGCAGTGGCCACAGGACTGGAAAAGGTCAGTTTTCATTCCAATCCCAAAGAAAGGCAATGCCAAAGAATGCTCAAACTACTGCAAAATGCACTCATCTCACACATTAGTAGAGTAATACTCAAAATTCTCCAAGCCAGGCTTCAACAATACATAAACCATGAACTTCCAGGTGTTCAAGCTGGTTTTAGAAAAGGCAGAGAAACCAGAGATCAAATTGCCAACATCCATTGGATTATTGAAAAAGCAAGAGAGTTCCAGAAAAACATCTATTCCTGCTTCATTGACTATGCCACAGACTTTGACTGTGTGGATCACCAGAAACTGTGGAAAATTCTTCAAGAGATGGGAATACCAGACACCTGACCTGCCTCCTGAGAAATCTGTATGCAGGTCTGCTGCTGCTGCTGCTAAGTTGCTTCAGTCGTGTCCGACTCTGTGCGACCCTATAGACAGCAGTCCACCAGACTCCGCTGTCCCTAGGATTCTCCAGGCAAGAATACTGGAGTGGGTTGCCATTTCCTTCTCCAGTGCATGAAAGGGAAAAGTGAAAGTGAAGTCGCTCAGTCGTGTCCGACTCTTAGCGACCCCATGGACTGTAGCCTACCAGGCTCCTCCGTCCAGGGATTTTCCAGGCAAGAGTACTGGAGTGGGGTGCCATTGCCTTCTCCAGTATGCAGGTCAGGAAGCAACAAATTAGAACTGGACATGGAACAACAGACTGGTTCCAAACAGGGAAAGGAATACATCAAGGCTGTATATTGTCACCTTGCTTATTTAATTTATATGCAGAGTACATCATGAGAAACACTAGGGTGGATGAAGCACAAGCTGGAATCAAGATTGCTGGGAGAAATATCAATAACCTCAGATATGCGGATGACACCACCCTTATGGCAGAAAGCAAAAATAACTAAAGAGCCTCTTAATGAAAGTGAAAGAGGAGAGTGAAAAAGTTGGCTTAAAGCTCAACATTCAGAAAACTAAGATCATGGCATCCGGTCCGATCACTTCATGGAAAATAGATGGGAAAGCAGTGGAAACAGTGACAGACTTTATTTTGGGGGGCTCCAAAATCACTGCAGATAGTGACTGCAGCCATGAAATTAAAAGACACTTACTCCTTGGAAGGAAAATTATGACCAACCTAAACAGCATATTAGAAGGAGAGACATGACTTTGCCATCAAAGATCTGTATAGTCAAAGCTATGATTTTTTCAGTAGTCGTGTATGGATGTGAGAGTTGGACTATAAAGAAAGCTGAACACTGAAGAATGGATGCTTTTGAATTGTGGTGTTGGAGAAGACTTTTGAGAGTCCCTTGAACTGCAAGAAGATAAAACCAGCCCATCCTAAAGGAAACCAGTCCTGAATATTCATTGGAGGGATTGATGCTGAAGCTGAAACTCCAATACTTTGGCCACCTGATGCAAAAAACCGACTCATTTGAAAAGACCCTGATGCTGGGAAAGATTGAGGGCAGGAGGAGAAGGAGATGACAGAGGATGAGATGGTTGGATGGCATCACTGACTCAATGGACATGAGTTTGAGCAAACTCCGGGAGTTTGTGAGGCACAGGGAGGCCCGGTGTGCTGCAGTCCATGGGTTTGCAAAGATTTGGGCACAACTCAACGACTGAACTGAACGTTTCATGTCCAGTTCTAACTGTTGCTTCCTGACCTGCATACAAGTTTCTCAGGAGACAGGTCAGGTGGTCTGGTATTCCCATCTCTAAGAATTTTCCACAGTTTGTTGTGATACACACAGTCAAAGGCTTTGGCATAGTCAATGAAGCAAAAGTGAATGTTTTTCTGAAATTCCCTTGCTTTCTCTGTGATTCAACGAATGTTGGCAATTTGATCTCTGGTTCCTCTGCCTTTTCCAAACATTGTACATCTAGAAGTTCTTGGTTCATGTACTGCTGAAGTCTAGCTTGAAGGATTTTGAGCATAACCTTACTAGCAAGTGAAATGAGCATAATTGTATGGTAGTTTGAACATTCCTTGGTATTGCCCTTCTTTGCAATTGGAATGAAAACTGATCTTTTCCTGTCCTGTGGCCACTGATGAGTTTTCCAAATTTGCTGACGTATTGCGCACAGTACTTTAACAGCGTCATCTTTTAGCATTTGAAATAGCTCAGCTGGATTTCCATCACCTCCACTAGCTTTTTTTGTATTAATGCTTCCTAAGGTCCACTTGACTTCACATTCCAGGATGTCTGGCTTTAGGTGAGTTACTATACCATCATGGTTATCTAAGTCATTAAGACCTTTTTTTTATAGTTCTTCTGTGTGTATTCTTGCCAGCTCTTCTGCTTCTATTAGGTCCTTACCATTTCTGTCCTTTATCATGCGCATCCTTGTATGAAATGTTCCCTTGATATCTCCAATTTTCTTGAAGAGCTCTCTAGTCTTTCCCCATTCTGTTGTTTTCCTCTATTTCTTTGCATTGTTCACTTAAGAAGGCTTTCTTATTTCTCCTGGCTATTCTCTTCTGCATTCAGTTGGGTATATCTTTCCCTTTCTCCCTTGTCTTTCACCTCTCTTCTTTCCTCAGCTATTTGTAAAGCCTCCTCAGACAACCACTTTGCTTTCTTGCATTTCTTTTTGTTTGTGGTGGTTTTGATCACCACCTCCTGTACAATGTTATGAATCTCCGTCAGTAGTTCTTCAGGCACTCTGTCTACCAGATATAATCCCTTGAATCTATTCACCACCTCCTCTGTATAATCATAAGGAATTTGACTTAGGTCGTACTTGAATGGCCTAGTGGTTTTCCCTACTTTCTTCAATCTAAGCCGAATTTTTCAATAAGGAGCTCATGATCTGAGCCACAGTAGCTACCAGGCTTGTTTTTGCTTACTGTATAGAGCTTTTCTATCTTTGGCTGCAAAGAATATAATCAATCTGATTTTGGTATTGACCATCTGGTGATGTCCATGTGTAGAGTCGTCTGTTGTGTTGTTGAAAGAGGGTGTTTGCTATGACCAGTGCATTCTCTTGGCAAAACTGTTAGCCTTTGCCCTGCTTTATTTTGTACTCCAAGGCTAAACTTGCCTGTTACTCCAAGTATCTCTTGAGTTCCTATTTTTGCATTCCAACTGCCTGTGGTAAAAGGACATATTATCTTGGTGTTAGTTCTAGAAGGTGTTGTAGATCTTCATAGAACCATTCAATTTCAGCTTCTTGAGCATCAGTGGTTGGGGCATAGACTTGGATTGCTGTGATGTTGAATGGTTTGCCTTTGAAACAAATCAAAGTCTTTCTGTCACTTTTGAAACTGCATCCAAGTACTGCATTTCAGACTCTTTTGTTGACTATGTGGGCTACTCCATTTCTTCTAAGGGATTCTTTCCCACAGTACTAGATATAATGGTCCTCTGAATTAAATTTGCACATTCCTGTCCATTTTAGTTCACTGATTCCTAAGATGTTGATGTTCACTCTTGCCATCTCCTGCTTCACCACATCCAGTTTACCTTGATTCAAGGACCTAACATTCCAGGTTCCTATGCAATATTGTTCTTTACAGCAATGGATTTTACTTTCACTACCAGTCCACAACTGAGCATCATTTCCACTTTGCGTCAGCTGCTTTATTCTTTCTGGAGCTATTAGCAAATGCCCTCTGCTCTTCCACATTAGCATATTGGACATTTTCTGACCTGGAGGGCTCATCCTCCAGTGTCATATCTTTTTGCCTTTCGTACTGTTCATGGGGTTCTCAAGGCAAGAATGCTGGAGTGGTTTACCATTCCCTCCACCAGTGGAACATGTTTTGTCAGAACTCTTCACTATGACCCATCCATCTTAGGTGGCCCTGCACGGCATGGCTCGTAGCTCCATTGAGTTATGCGAGTCCCTTTGCCATGACAAGGCTATGATCCATGAAAGGATCCGTGAAGGGATCACTGTGCTTAGTCGCTCAGTCGTGTCTGACTCTTTGTGACCCTTTGGACTGTAGCCCACCAGGCTTCTCTGTCCATGGGATTCTCCAGGCAAGAACACTGGAGTGGGTTGCCATTTCCTTCTCCTGGGATCTTCCTGATTCAGGAATTGAATCCTCGTCTCCTGTGTCTCCTGCATTGCAGGCAAATTCTTTACCCACTGAGCCATTTCTAAAAGATTTTGCTCCCATTATTAGTCCTTCCTGTTATTCTCTGATCTCTTTGCTTTCCTCCCAATGGACTTACCCTCAGAGGCATTTCAAGTTTGTCCCCTGGTTTGCTTTGCAGGTGGTTTTACATCCTGGGACAATTTACTACAGCAGGAATTAACTATGGGCAAAAAGTGTTTTTTGTTTTTTTTGTTAAGTGAGAGATGTGTCAATGTGCAAAGGGAAGACAGAAAATGAAAAGCATCAGAAGGAGAAGTATGCTCAAGCAGATCAGTTTTCAAAAATTTTTATTTCGAAATAATTTTAGATTGTAAAGAGTAGCAAAAATAGTCCACAGAGGTTCAACATACCCTTTGCCCATTTATGATAATATTAACATCTCATAAAACCATAGTTTATTTACCAAAACTAAGAAATTAACATTGCTTCAGACTTCTCAGATTCACATATATTTCACCAGTTTTCCCACTAATGACTTTTTTCTGATTCAGAATAATATGTTGCATTTACAGTTGATCCTTGAACAATACATGAGTGTGTGGGGGGTTAATCTGCCTATAAATTATAGTCAAACCTCCATATCCCTAGTTCCTTCAAAACCTTGGGTTCAACCAACCATGGACTGTAGTACTTACTATTGAGAAATACCTGTGTATGGATGGACTTTTGCAGTTCAGAACTGCATTGTTGAAGGGTCAGCTGTAATTCTTGTGTCTTTTTTTTTTTTAAGGCTGAGCTATGTAGCATGCAGGATCTTAGTTCCCCAACCAGGGATTGAACCCCTGCTCCCTGCATTGGGAGCATGGAGTCTTAACCACTGGATCGCCAGGGAAGTCTCTCTTACATCTTCTTAAACTCTGCAGTCTGTGATCATGTCTTGGTTTTTCCTTGTCTTTCATGACCTTGACACTTCTGGAGAGTATGTTTCAGGTCTTTTGTATAAGGAATATTCATTAGAGTCTGTCTCATGTTTTCTTGTGAGTAGACTGGGGTTATGCATTCTTAAAAAGAACCTCAGAGCTAAAGTGCTTTCACTGTGTCAGGTCAGGAATACATCACATCAATGTGACTTATCACTAGTGCTCTTAACGTTGATCACTTGGGCAAGTGGTGTGTGCTGGGCTTCTCCACCATAAAATTATGGTTTCTCCCTTTCCATCTCCTACTTAATAGAGGAGAGTCACTAAGTCCAGCCCACACTCCAGGGGAGAGGAATGAAGCTCTACCTCCTAGAGGAAGAAGTACCTGAGAATACGGATCAAACCATCACCGTAATCAAATTTGGGAAGAGGCCATTTAACTATCCTGTGTAACATTAAAGTTTTGCCTGCTACTTTTAGACTTTGTCAGTGGATCTTATCTGCAGGGATTATTATATGGCACTTGTATGGTGATTTTTTGTTTCACTCATAGCCAAGCAAGTATATAAGGAAAATTGTCTCCTCTCCATTTATTGACTTAGTCAATCATTTGTGTGTTTCACTACAGATTCACCGATGCTTATTTTATTCTTTGGGTTATAAACCAATGTTATTTATTTGGTTGCTCAATTTCATCCAGCTTTGGACATTGGGAACTCTTAGGGTTGTGTCCTTTTGACATGCTTCTATCTTCCCTTGCTCCAACTCTCCCATCATCTCCTTCCTTCCTTCTTCCCTCCATCCCTCTTTGTTTCCACTTTCTTATTTTCTGGCAGTGCAAGATATTCCAGGCTTATTCTGTATTTTCTATGCCCTATTCCTAGAATCAGTCATTTCTCCAAGGAGCCCTGGTTCCTTTTATTGCTAAATGCTATCTAGAAACCAAGGATGGAGTGGTAGCTGAACAGATACATTTTAAGAAAGGGTATATGTGAAAGAGAGTTGAGGATCTGGAAATGGGTTCCCTTAATGCTGTCTATATTCACAAATCCTCTGGAAATTCTTGTGTCTTGAACATTAGGTTTTTATAAGACTTAAAGATATAGTGTGTGTCATGCAGCCTAAATACCTGAGAAGTAAGTTCTACAAAATGCTAAAACTGTGAATATTGTGCTTACAACCTAAGTTATATGTGATGGTTAACATGCTTTATTAGAAATAAGAGTAATGGCAAATCAAAGCTGGTGAGGAAAAATGATGCCTATTAACTAAAAAGTATGGATTAATCCCATCCTTTTATTCTTAAGATTCCTTAGAGCTAATCGAGCTCATGTCTATAATCAACTAAGTAATATTTCACTTCTTGAATGCTTACTTCTGAACCCTTTAGTCTCTGCTGCAGGGGCCTTAAGTAGGTATTAAAATCTCAGCATTTTTGCTTGGTATCCTCACGTTTCCTGGCTTTTTCCAAATGTGTTGCGTTAACAATTTCCTGCTTCACTGCTCCTTCCTATAAAACAAGCCGTAAGGTTTCATAGTCTCGCAGCACAATTGAGTAACAGCACTTCCATCTCTCTTTATAAAAATCAGCCTTCTTTTTCTTGCCTGGTGTCTGCCTCAGTGTGGTCAGTCAAGACTTCGGAGATATTTACATGGTAACAAAGGAATCCAAGGGGCCCACCCCATCAACTGATATTAGCTCAGCTTCCCTGTAATTCCTCTTGACACGGCACTGAACGTACAGCTCCTGATCTAGACTGTGGAAAATGTTGAGACCAGCGGTCAAGATTGCATACACACATATAGTACCTGAGGGAAGATTTGGGCTGTACTTATGTTCACCCCAGATACTTTGGGCTTGAGGAAAATTTTGGCTCTGAATGTGGTGGTGTTGTCATTCTTTTCTTAGATTATTGCAACATTCCTCATTGAAACACAGTACTTGAGCTTCTCAGAAAGGAATAAGATAATTAGATTTGTACTCAAAAAAGTAGAACATGAGCTAAAGAAGGACCATGTGAGTGACATTCAGTAAGTACCTGCCTTTCCTATCATCATCAAAGTTACATATGTGCTCTGATGCTCACTTAAGTGGTTTCCAACATTTTTGAAAATGAAGAAACATTTTTAATGTCTTCCAATCTTTAAAATCCCCACAGAAACAGCTGTGATTTTAGGATCTGCTGAGAAAACACTTGATGACAAAGCTATTATGAATTCAACAATGCTTTGAAATAAATTTGTTTTTCACGACAATATATATATGAATTAGAAAAACAGTGGTCTATCTTTATAGGACACATATTATTTATTCAATCTATAAATAACTCTTGGTTCACACTTAGATTCTGGATCTCCTCATAATAAGCTTAGGGCCATGATCAGAGCATGGTGGCCCAGTAACTATAGATAGAAACAGTAGTTGATTTATTTAATTGATACTACCAAGAGTTCTTAATTAAAGGGTAGTAAGCAAATCAAGACTAATCCTTAGGGTTAGAAGCAAGATTAAGCCTTAGGGGCAGAGATATTAATAAATCTCAGAAGATCTGAGATTTCTTTATTAATAACAATATTTTACGTTTCAGGTGACACACACACACTTTTCACTGCTTAATCAGAATCCTATACAGAGAGATCAAATCTTTTTTTGAATCATTTAATACCTGAAAGGAGGATATTGAATAAAATAGGTTGTAGTTGGTTGTGATAGAAGCAAGCCTCAATTCTAATGGCCATTCATAGAGTAGGGATTGCTCTTAAATAATCATATTAAAATGTGGCAGTGCAAAAAGCACTCTGATAAACTGGGGAGAATTAAATTAGTCCAATTTCTTGTGACAGCAATTTGGCAAAGTGTGTGGAAAACCTTAAACACCTTGGCCCGTAATTCCATCTCTTGGAGACATAGAATGACTTTCAGCATTTTTTATGTTGGTAAAGAATGTGGAACTATCTTCCTTGCCAACAGCAGAGACACATTGAAGTTCATTATGGTCTACAGATTGGATGGAACATTAAGTAGTCATTAAAAATTACAAAGTCTTCATTCAGTGTGGAAATGCACACGTTGTTTAAGAAAAAAGAGTGTACCAAATTTTACGTATAGTATAACTGTAAAAATAACTTTTTTCAGGTTTTTATAATAAATCTGAATCTTTCATACTAAAAACTCAATGTATTTGTTTGTTTTCAAACTGTATGTTACAAATTAGCTTCCTTTTTAAAAAAAATTATATTGGAAAGCAGTATGTAAAATAGCAAGATCATTGACTTTCTAAACAGGCATACTTGGGTTCAAGTTCCACCTCCAGACTTGGTAGCTGTGTGACCTTGAGCAAGTAATTTAAAAGCTCTAATTTGAGGCTCCTTATCTACATAATGGGTTGTCATGAAGACAAGATGTAATGTATGCATACACGCTAAGTTGCTTCAGTCGTCTCCGACTCTGCGGCCCCATGGACTGTAGCCTGCCAGGCTCCTCTGTCCATGGGATTCTCCAGGCAAGAATACTGGAGTGGGTTGCCATTTCCTTCTCCAGGGGATCTTCCTGTCCCAGGCACCAAACGTGGGTCTCTCTGTCTCCTGCATTGGCAGGTGGTTTCTTTACCATTAGTGCCACCCGGGAAGCCCCAACATGTGGTGATGTATATGTTAAATGCCTAATGTAAAGAATGGTAGCTGGGTTAACAGTTCAGAAACTGCTATATGTGTATCAGTTCATTTCAGTCACTCAGGTGTGTCTGACTCTTTGTGACCCCATGTCAGGCTTCCCAGTCCATCACCAATTGCCAGAGTTTACTCAAACTCATGTCCATTGAGTTGGTGATACCATCCAACCATCTCATTCTCTGTCAACCACTTCTCCTCCTGCCCTCAATCTTTCCCAGCATCAGGGTCTTTTCAAATGAGTCAGTTTTTTTGCAGCAGGTGGCCAAAATATTGGAGTTTCAGCTTCAGCATTAGTCCTTCCAATGAATATTCAGGACTGGTTTCCTTTAGGATGGACTGGTTGGATCTCCTTGCTGTCCAAGGGACTCTCAAAAGTCTTCTCCAACACCACAGTTCAAAAGCATCAATTCTTCGGCGCTCAACTTTCTTTATGGTCCAACTGTCACATCCATACATGACTACTGGAAAAACCACAGCTTTGACTAGATGGACCTTTGTTGGCAAAGTCATGTCTCTGCTTTTTAATATGCTGTCTAGGTTGGTCATAACTTTTCTTCCAAGGAGCAAGCGTCTTTTAATTTCATGGCTGCAGTCATCATCGGCGGTGATTTTAGAACCCCCCAAAATAAAGTCTCTCACTGTTTCCCCATCTGTTTGCTATGAAGTGATGGGACCAGATGCCATGATCTTAGTTTTCTGAATGTTGAGCTTTAAGCCAACTTTTTCACTCTCCTCTTTCACTTTCATCAAGAGGCTCTTTAATTCTTCTTCTCTTTCTGCCATAAGGGTGGTGTCATCTGCATATCTGAGGTTATTGATATTTCTCCCGGCAATCTTGATTCCAGCTTGTGCTTCTTCCAGCCCAGCATTTCTCATGATGTACTCTGCATATAAGTTAAATAAGCAGGGTGACAATATACAGCCTTGCATACTCCTTTCCTTATTTAGAACCAGTCTGTTGTTCCATGTCCAGTTCTAACTGTTGCTTCTTGACCTGCATGCAGATTTCTCAGGGAATCTAGTATATGTGTATACTAGAGTTTTAAACAAATGAATAAATGGATGATGGAAACCAGATTTATGCAAGTTGGAGACAGAGGTTACAGTTAAGCAAGGAGGGGGCCAGAAGGGATAGATGGACCATGAGATACTAGATTAGAAACTGAATCATCGCTATGAAACTGTGTTTAATTTAATGTAGCTAAAGATGGATAGATACAGAAGTAATTATAGATTTTTATAATCCATATTACATAGGTTAGTATACATACATGTATTTTTCTAGCTCTGTCTGCTGAGAAGACCACAAAGCAGTGACATTCTAGAAGCAATAAGCATATTCAGAGCATAGATCTTCATTTCTAATACTATTTTCTAATAAAAGAACTAGAGCTCCTTGGAAAAATAGCCGATTCTAGGGTTGGGGCAGAGAAAACAGAAGACTAGCCCCGGGCATCTTGTAGTGCCAGAAGTTAAGAAATGTTTAAAAAACAAAGATAGGAATACACCTAAGAGACACTGCAGGCAACCTAAAAGAATTGCCCATGGCCAAAACTGGAAGGATTTGAGCAATAAAATGAATACTAGTAAGACTGCATTGTAAGCTAAGGAATAAAATAAATATTTATCAGTCCATGCTGATACAAATGATCTCTAGACAAACAAGTAAACAAATAGGCAGAAATGATAAATCTTCCTTACAGAACTCCAAATAATTTATGTAGCCGCTACTTCTTCCAAGAGGTGAGCTGTGTAGTAACTTACTTTCAAAAAGTAGGTTATGGAAAGGAGGAAAAAGAGTAACTTTACAGTGAGGAAATTTGACCAGCACTGCCTCAGCCAAGTGATTGATCAGTGTTAATTGCAACAGTCATAAGTCATGACAACACATACTCTTAACATAATGTGATTCAAAATGACACTACCTTTGTGTTCTTTATTTCTCAAACCCATAACCCCAGTCTAATCGTGAAGAAAATAAACAAATTTAAACAGAAGGGCAATTTTCAACATCCCTCAAAATTGTCAAGGTCATTAAAAACAAAGGAAGTCTGAGAAATTTACAGTCAAAAGGTGCCTATGAAGACTTGACAACTAAATGTTATTTAGCAATTTTTATGGAATCGTGGAACAGAAAAGCTAGTGAAATCAGAACAATGTGTGTGTAGTTCATAGTAATGCACTGATGTTACTGGCTGGCCAAAAAATTCATTTGGATTTTTCTGTAACATCTTATGGAAAAACCCGAACAAATATTTTGGCCAACCCAGTAGTTCTTTAGCTGTGACAAAGGTATCATAGTTGTATGTAAGATGTCACCTTTGCTACACCCTAGCAAGTGGTTGAAAAGTTCCTTCTTGAACCTGTTTTTGTTGTTTAGTCACTAAGTTGTGTCTGACTCTTTTGTGACCCCATGGACTGTAGCCCACCAGGCTCCTCTGTCCATGGGATTTCCCAGGCAAAAATACTGGAGTGCATTGACATTTTCTCCTCCAGGGGATCTTCCCTACCCAGGAATCAAACCTGTGTTTCCTGAATTGGCAGGCAGACTCTTTACCACTGACCCACTAGGGAAGCCCTTCTTGAATCTTCAAGCCACAAATTGAGAGAGTCTGTTGCACCTTTGGTCAGGTCTGAAGATTAGATTATTCATTCTTCATTCTGAATCATCCATTCAATTAGCACAGGTTGTACACCTTAAGGCCTTGTGCTAGCGCGTTAAGGTTTATCAGTGATGAAAATGAATGTGGCTTCTGCCTTCCAGGGGTGATTATAAAGTGCATACCTTCAATAAGCAGACATTCATTTCCATGCAATATTTATCTAGTGATCCTAGTTCTACCTCTTTCAGTACCACAAAAATTATACAGAATCTCTCATGCTCAAAATAATCTTCAAATTTTGGAAGACAGTTATCATGCTTCCTCTGGGTTTGCAGACAAAATATCCTCTCTTCCTTCAGTATTTTCTAGAATATAAAGTTTTGGTTTTCCTCTAAATCCTGATTGTCTTGCTGTTTTTCATATTCTTCTTGGGGGTATGCAGTTCAGAATAATTTTAACCACTACTATGTACCTAGTTGTGTGACACTCTTTCACAAACTGTTTATTTTTGATAACCCCAAAAGCTGATATTGTTACCTCAATGAGAAACTGATACCTTGGTTAAGAACATTAATTCAATTACAGGTGAGTTTATTGAGGAACTACTTTGTACCAGACCTCTTCAAAGTTGTAGGGATAAAACTGAATAAATACGATTAAGTCCCTGACTAATGGAGGTTATTATTCTAGAGCAGGGGTGGCAAACTATCAGCCATGGGGCAAATCTAGTTCTTGCCACCTGTTTTTATAAATAAAGTTTTATTGGAACACGATATTGCCAGTGGCTCCTTTCCTCTATAATAGCAGAGTGGAGAAGTTGTGACAGAAATCCACATGGCCCACAAAGCCAAAAAAATTCACTATCTGGCCTTTTGTAGTAAAAGTTTGCTCACCCGTGTTCTAGGGAGATTGAGAGTGTGGGGGATGGTGATCAGGCATGGAGGGAGATAGAAAAAATAAAGAATCATATGTCAGATGGTGGTGGATACAGTGGAGAAGAATGAAACAGGGAAAGGGAGGCAGATGGTGAGTCAGCACCAGCGCGGTGTGGGAGTGTGTGTGATGAAATTTAGGATGAGAGAGGAACTCTTGGAAATGGTAACCTGAGAGTGAAGACCTGGAAGCACTGCAGGAGGAAACAGAGAGGGCATGGAGGAGAAAGACATTCTGGCCAGAGGGAACTGAGGCAAGAGAGAGTGTCCCTAGGCTTGAGTAACCGCGTTGGAGACGAGAAGCTGAGGGAGGAGGAGAGTGGGAGATAGGAGAGCACGGAGGGGGTACAGGGCCTGTGCGCAATGAGGACGTTTCACTTCTCCTCTGCGGCCAGCGTGGAAGTCATGAGAGGACTGGAGCAGAGGAGCTGGGTGTGGGGACCGTAATGTAAAGGACTGCTCTGGCTGCTGAGTTGAGGACAGACTGAGGAAGGGCAAGAGCAGAGGCAGTCAGTGGGCGACTGCACCGACCCCAGCGGTGGGTCCCGGCGGCCCGGCTGGCCGCACGGAGGGAGGGGCAGCGCAGGACTGAGGCCCCAGGTCTGCCTTGCCGCGGAGCCCAGGCTCCATCACACATGGATTCCAACCACAGAACCTGATGCTTTAGTCCTGGGTCGCGCCAGACAGCAATTTACCTGCCAGAGATCTGACTTCGTCGACTCTCTGTGTCTGGTCAGGAGAACTGGGTGACTAATAGATGAATCCACAGAACTAAGATAATCGAAGGGTTAGGTAAGAACTGTGGGCTTGTGAGATCTTTTGAGTCAGAGCAAGGACACTCATGAGCATCTAGTTAAGGCTTTGAAGCACACTTTCTAGGGGAAAAAAAAGCGACATATATACACACAATGTGTCCACAATATTGTGCACACATTTTTAGGGTATGCACCTAAAAATGGTCACATTTTTACTACCTCTGCCTCTAGCATTTAATATTAAGGACTGATTGATTTCCTATCTAAATCAGAGCACTGGCTATAAAGTGAGAATTTGAGGTTCAGTAAGAAGGGGTGATGTCACTTTACTGACTGAGTGGGGAGATATGACCTTTAGGGCATCTTTTAAGTCACATGGAGCAAGTCACCTGTAGAAAAGGACTATGTTAGCCTGGATGTATCTCCTATTGTCCTGACATAAAATGATATATTTACTCATCTTTTTTCAAAATGTAAATGTATTAATTTTATAAAATATTATAAATTATCTTGGGTCCAAAACAAATGTGCCTTTTGAAATTTTTTTAAAAGTTGCATTCAAGGTAATGTCACATCTTTCCCTGAGCATCAAATGCCTTTGTTATATTTCTGTTCCCACTTATATTTTGTAAGTGAAGAAGCTGAAGTAGTTTTACAGGGAACCCAGATTCTTCTCCATTCATTGACTTGACTGAAAATGGGGGGAAAACGGCCCTTCAGGCTGAAACGATGAGCTTTCTCCTTTCTCCTCTGTTACCTGACCAGACTTTCACAGAAATGTTGGCTTTTCCATGTGCTGACTAAGCTAGTTTATTAGCCTGGCATGCATCTGGGTTTGAAAGATCCAGACTGCAATTCTATTTCCTGAGACAATAGGAAATAGGCTTTTTATCTGACTCAGTCCTAGCTCTTCTTATCTAGAAGCAAAGACATTTTTTCTGGTTGTTGGATTACTTCGATAAAGATATTTGAGAAAGAGAAAACCAGAACAAGAATAATGGGATATTTTCTCAAGGCACATGTAAACACCATCTCATTTTCATGTAATTTCAAGTAGAATAAGGGTTTTTTTCCCCCTTAGTTGGAGTTATTCTGTGATATACTTAACATATTTGACACTTGGAATGGATCAATTTTTAAACATCACCTTTTTTAAACATAAGACAAAAATATTTTAAGTAATAGTCATGACATAAAATTAGAGATCCATAGCTTTAATCCATAGGGTAGTGCCTAAAATATTACATACAAGTGGTCTTGTGTCCAGCTGTTGGTTTAAGATGATTCCTGGTTGCTTGATGCTGATCATAATACAATACAATTCTGTCTCAAGGATGTTGCCACACCTGTGAATCTTTCACACAAGGTAGTTTTTTGAGCAATAAAAAGAATAGATCTAGGACTTTGTTACACTTATAGAATAGGTCGTATGAATAGTTTTGTATTTGCTTGCTACTGACTATTTATTTAACAAATGTCTATTTGTGTGGCATAATTTGATCTGAGAAATGGCTTTACTATAATTTGGTAGCAAGATTGTGGGAGAGTAGTTGTCACCCATCATAACCTTCTTCTGTGACCATGATTTCGAATAACAAGAACCTGAGCGTGTTCTCAATTTTGTTATTTCATGAAAATTGTGTATTCAATGGTTATCCTTTTTTCTCCCATATTTCCTTGGCTGTTTCTGTAAACACAGCACTTATATGTGTAGATATTCCACTTTGAAATGCTAAAATGAATCAATTATTAAGTCACTTACCATTTGTCAAAAACAGGGTCAATCTTATAATTGCCTTGGTTTGCTAGGAAGCAATGGTGATTAGGATAGGCGTTTATCTATTGAAATGAACCCCAAAGGAGTGAAAGACTCTGAATTCAACAAACATGACAAGAGCCCTTCAGCAATTTAAAAGTCCTAACAGACAAGAATGACAGTACCTTGATTATAAGATTGCAAAATCAAGCTATGAAGTCTTCCTGTTTCCTTTTATTTGTGGTGTGTGAATTGCTTTGTTAGAAATTGGTTTGGTAAGGAAGGATACAGCAATATGTGGAAAACACTAGGTGGCGCTAGAGGACCATAATAATTGACCACAATTAGCGCCCTTTTACAGATCACACCATTGTCAGAATCAAGAGGAGTGTGAAATTTTACAGGAAAGATGATGCAAATGGTCAGATTTCTTTCTCTCCTGACTATGGCTTAGCTCACTAAAAATCCAAGTGCAGTTTTGTCATGAGTGATATAGAGTTTATGAAGTGCTTACTGGGCATTAACTTTTCAAAACCTACATTGTAGAAACAATGTTCCTTTGTTTACCTGCTTCAAATTTTCAAATTTTGTGGATCCTCAAAGTCATGGTCTTAGTTTGGCTATCAGTCACCAACTCATTGTAAACCATTCACATGAAAATACCACTTGATTGTCACCTTTCTGATGACTGACAGCTTCCTTTCCTTATTTTATGCAGTTTTTTGTTTTTTTTTTAATTTAAAGGGTCACTGTAAATCTTGGAGCACAACAGAGCATATGATGAAAGGTGAAGGCTGTTCCTTCATCCTCCATTTGCCCATGTTGTAAAAAAAAAAAAAAGGAATGAAAAACGTCTGCTGCATAAGCTGATCTCCTTCATGTTTCATCTTGACTCTTCAACAGGAAAATCTATTTCATAATCATTTCATTGAGAGTTATTATGTCTATTTTCATTGAAAGGTATCCACTTTCTGGAAGTCAATTAAGATTTGGCAAAAGAAAAAATAGTACACAGAGTTAATCATCATTACATTTCTCTTCTTTTGAAAACGATAAAAGCAAACATATATCTAGTTTTTCAGTCAGCTTATTTGTAAAATTCTTCTGCAACATTTTGAAAAGTTGTTTCTTATTAATGGATTCTGAAACCTAAGATACAGGTAGAAATAGTAAACATGAGATTTAAAATGTAAAAGTACATAGTCTAAAGATGAAATAATATCTTAGTATCTTAGTCAAATAGAATATCATTTTCACAAAATCAACATATATCTAATATACTTCATCTTATTTTGAATTGTAGAAGCTAAAATCCAATATCTCTACATTTCACGTTCACAGTTTACCACAATATAACATGAGAAAAATAATTACTAATATACAGTTAAATTTAAGTTAAATTGTTCCAATTTTATATTTCTTTATAAAAAATAATTTTAAAATTAAAAATTCGGTCTTGGATTTTATTAAAAGTTAGCACTCCTTAAGAAATATTGTATGGTATCCTTTATATGTGGAATCTAAAAAGAAATGAGCTTATGTGCAAAACAGAAACAGACTCACAGACTTTGAGAATGAGCTTATGGTTTCTGGGGGGGAGAAACAGGAGAAAGGGACAGTTAGGGAGTTTGGGATGGACATGGACGGAGCACTATATTTAAAATGGATAACCGACAAGGACCTGTTGTATAGCACATGGAACTCTGCTCATTGTTATGTGGCAACCTGGATGAGAGGAGTTTGGGGGAGAATGGATACTTGTATATTTATGGCTGAGTCCCTTCCCTGTTCACCTAAAACTCACAACATTGTTTGTTAATTGGCTGTACCCCAATACAAAATAAAAAGTTTTAAAAAAATCAGCACACCTTAGAAGATCTCAATGTAACTTCAAGTTTTGGGACAGATGTTGATTTTAGGATATAGACTACAGAGCGAGGGCCACCTGGGTAGACATTGGGATGCTGAACTCCTTAACTGCCTTAGCAGGTTGATTCATCTCATTAGAGAATATATTTCCATCATAGCATCATAGGTTGCCATTAACTTTCCCTTCTTATTTTTTTTTTCCTTAGAGCCCATGACCAAAGGTAAAGTGAATAAGATTGCCAGACTTTTGTTGCTAACCTTGAAGGTTCACTTAATATTGGGATAGTTGTTAGCAGTTATTCACTCAGATCTCTAATGGAGCCCCAATGACCTTAGAGAGTTAAGAAAGCTTTCAAAATTCCTAAGAGTTCCCATACTTGGGAAGTAAACAGAACATTTAAAAAATATATTTGAGGTACACAGTTCATGTTAGGCTCAGAAAGCACTTGCCTAATAAACTACTCTTTGATTGTTCTCTTAAGATTAGAAATCTGAGAGGAAGGTCTTGTGGCAAAAAGAAGTCCACTCCAAAGAGGAAATGTATTCCCAGAGAACATTTTAATCCCGAGTTTCAGAAACTCAGACTTGTAAATCATTACTCTTTGAGTCAATGGTAGTTTGATAAGCTTTCAAGATGGAAAAGATCAAAAGCAAGAAGTTGTTAAAGAACTATTTTGTTGATATTTTGTTAAGTTAAATGATCAAACCAACTGTAAGACCAGTGGTTCATATGTTATTAAAGAAGAAAAAATAGAATTAAAGAATTGTAATTTCACTGAAAAACATTCAGCAAAACATCTTCAATTCTAAATGAAAAGCCTTGGAAAACAACTTTGAATTAAGTTTCAGGTGGCTTTATATTTTTATTCAGGAATCTACATGGTGGAAAGAGGGAAGGGCTGGATTCTAAAGTCAGAGATTCAGGTTCCATGTCTTGGAATATCCTTGGGCAGGTCAGCCTCTTTAAGATTACTGCATCATAGTCTTATAAAATATTTATTACCTACATCCTATGGGTCTTGAAAGCTTAAAGAAGATAAGATATGATGTATAAAATAACTGTGCAGTGCAAAGTCCTTTTCATCCATCCTTGCATCCATTGTTCACCTACTCATTCTACCATATATTAATCCTTTGTAAAGTGTCTTCTTGTGTGGCTCTATTTTGTTGTTCATTGATCCTGAAAATGCTATTTAATCAATAGAAGAAATAATGCTAAGCTTGGTCTTAAGATTTTTTTTTTTCAGATATTTCTTTTTTTTTTAATAAATTTATTTATTTTAGTTGGGGGCTAATTACTTTACAATATTGTAATAGTTTTTGCCATACATTGACATGAATCAGCCATGGGTTTGCATGTGTTCCCCATCCTGAACCCCCCTCCCACCTCCCTCTCCATCCCATCCCTCTGGGTCATCCCATTGCCCCAGCCCTGAGCATTTGTCTCATGCATCGAACCTGGAAAGGTGTTCTGTTTCACATATGATAATATACATGTTTCAATGCTATTCTCCCAGAATGTCCCACCTTCACCTTCTCCCTCAGAGTCCATAAGACTGTTCTATGCATCTGTGTCTCTTATTCTGTCTCGCATATAGGGTTATCGTTACCATAAGATATTTTTTTAAGTGGAAGGTATATAAAAATAGAATTTTTGAATCTAGTAGTTCAAGACACATCATGATGTTGAGGTACAGATGATAAGCCTAAAATCTGGTGTAACTATATATTAAAGCAAAGCACGCCAAAAGATGAGGTTAGGATTCTTTCTTGGTTTTTTCCAGAGGAGAAAAGCCCTTGGGGTGGAGCAGGAATTTCCAGACAAGGGTAATATTATAACTAAACTGGTCTGTAAAAATAATTTCTCTTTTTGGGATATGGTCAATAAACTGAAATAGACTAAAACAGAGGATATTATCAGAAAATGCTAAAAGATACATTTTGGGTAGAAACATTTCATGAAGGTCCGGAAAGGACAAAATGAGGAGTAGAAATTGGACCTACAGTCTTCTTAAAATTATTATCAGGCAGAAGAGCTAGAAAAGAAGGCAGAGAATGCCATTAAGGAGATATTTATTTAGTTCATCACATATTTTCTAATACTCACTGTAAGCACAGAATTGTGCAATGTTCTGAGGGGGGTGGTGTTGTGGTTGTAAAAGGAGATATTGATTCTCTCCACTAAGAGCTTCCAAATTAGAGAGAAAGAAGACATAAACATAGTGAGCAGTTAAGTATCATTGAGGGTGAGACATGATAAATATGCCAAAATGAGCAGGCTGGTAGTAGCTGGTCCAGACTCAGGAAGAAGGGAATTCAGAGGGATGAAAGAGTATCTTGCAAGAGTGGGCCGTACTCACTACCTACGCTCCTTCGCTTTACATTTCTCTGTTGAATCTGCTCCACTCAGCCTTCCCCTCACCCACCCACTGAAACTGCTCTCGTCAAGGTCACCAAAGATTTCCATGTTTCTACATTCAATGGCCATTTCTAATCTTACTTGACTTGACAAAGCATTTGATTGAGTTGCCTGTTTCTCTTTCTGGGCTTCCTCCTACATCACTGAGTGCTCCCTCTCAGTCTCCTTCCCTGGAGCCCTCCCCGCCCCCAGACCTGACCTCTTAACAAGGAATGCTCAAGGACTCTTTTCTTCCTCATCTACACAGATTCCCTTGATGATCTCATGTCTTTAAGTACCTTTTATATGCTGTTAACATCTAAATTTAAGTCTGAATTTGGCAATAAGCAGTTCATGATCTGAGCCATAGTCTGCTCCTGGTCTTGTTTTTGCTGACTGTATAGAGCTTCTCCATCTTTGGCTGCAAAGAATATAATCAATCTGATTTTGATGTTGACCATCTGGTGATGTCCATGTGTAGAGTCTTCTCTTGTGTTGTTGGAAGAGGGTGTTTGCTATGACCAGTGCTTTCTCTTGGCAAAACTCTATTAGCCTTTGCCCTGCTTCATTCTGTACTCCAAGGCCAAATTTGCCTGTTATGCCAGGTGTTTCCTGACTTCCTGATGTTGAAGCTGAAACTCCAATACTTTGGCCACCTCATGCAAAGAGTTGACTCATTGGAAAAGACCCTAATGCTGGGTAGGATTGGGGGCAGGAGGAGAAGGGGATGACAGAGGATGAGATGGTTGGATGGCATCACTGACTCGATGGACATGGGTTTGGGTAAACTCCGGGAGTTGGTGATGGACAGGGAGGCCTGGCGTGCTGCAATTCATGGGGTCGCAAAGAGTCGGACACGACTGAGCGACTGAACTGAACTGAACTGAACATCTAAATAATATCTAACTTTATATTTTCAGCCCAAGCCATTTCCCCTGAATTCTGGATTCATAATACTCAATGTATCCACATGTATATCTAATATATATCTTAAACAACATGTTAACATGTCTCAAATTCAGCTGTCAGTTTTTCTTCTCCTTCTCCCTTGCTTTGTTCTCTCACTGTGTTCTTCATATTAATCAGGATACTCAGGGTAAAAACCTGCCCTAACTGTTCTTCCCCATTCTGCTCTTTGTCCTATTAAAGGTGTTTTTGACATGGTATCTAGAATAATCTTGTTAAAAGGTGAGTCAGACGTGTCACTCCTTTGCTCAGTGTAAGAGCCTCCTATAAGGACTTATGAAGTCAGATTCCTGCAGTGCCCTTCAGAGGCTGCTCAAGTCTGTCACCTCTGACCTCATCTCTTTGCCATCTCTTCCTGGCTCACTCTTCCCCAGACACATTGGCATTCTTGCTGTTCCTTTAATATATGAGGTTGTACTTCTTTCTCAGCTTTTTTCACTTGCCTTTCCTTATGCCCAGGAAGCTTTTACTCCAAATGTCTTCATGGCTTACTCCTTCACCGCCTTCAATCTTTACTCAATTGTCATTGTTTCATGAGGCTTTGACAGTCCTTAATTGCTCCCACAAGAGGTTCAGATGTCATCCTGTGTGACAGGATTTTTAAATTCCAATCTATTACCTTGTAGAGTAAGGTTTCTCAAAGTGTATTCTTCTGACAGTGTTTGTCAGGATTTCCTGGATGCTGTTAAAATGCATAGTTTTCAGGGTGAAAGCCCAGACCAATAAATTGTAATTGAAAGTGAGGCCTGTAAAGCAGATTTTGATAACCTTTCCCAGGTGACCATTAAACAAGCTAAGGTTTGGAAACTACTGTCTTAGGGTGTCCTGGACAGTCACTAGCTCTAGGATTGCTGGAGGATCGAACAAAGGAGAGGAGGTGGACTGAAGAGTCTTTAGGTATGATTCTAAGCATTCTCTGCCAGTCTCCACCAGAGAAACTTTGAGTTTTTGTTTTACTTACTATGTGTCTAAGTGAGGATTCTCTTGAAAAAAATGGTTTATTGGAAAAAAAGTAAATGGATACATAAAGTGTCCCTCTATAGATACAGGAAAGTAAAAGAAGCTTTATTTATTTTTGGTGTGCAATGGAATAACAGAACAAATGTGTTATTTAGGAAATAATCTGGAGGTGGTATAATAAATTTAATCTATGCATCAGGCAAATATTTATTAAGCATCTATTAGGTGTTTGGCACCATATTAGGTGCTAGAAGTACAGAGGTGAATAAGACATAGTTCCTACCATTATGGTTGTCACAGTAGTGAGATTAATGGGAGTTGGGAAAGACTATATAGCCAGGGAAAATATTTTATAAGGTAGCTGTCTGGATATGACATGATAAAGACCTGATCTAGAGTAGTCATAAGGAGGTGGGTGAAAGAGATATTCCAAAGGGAGATATGATGGGATAATGTGACTAATCTATGAGATATACAAAGAAACAGTGAGAGCTAATTCTGAGGTTTAAAGGCTGTGTGAAAGGCAAATTTTGGTGCTACTAATGAAATTAGAGTAACTGTAAATAGGACTTTGTGTGTGTGTGTTGGGAGGGTGTTGGGAATATTGGTCAGTTTACTCTTGTGTTAATACATTGAGTGCCAGATAACAGTAGGACATTTGAGTGACAATACCCTCTGGTAGCGGAAGACCTTAGGCTGTAGTTTAGGTTAAAGGGGGAGGAGGGCTTGAAACAGAAAATTGATAGTTTTTAGAGAGTTAGAGGAACCAGTGTAGGAGACAAAAAGAATAGTCAGAGAGGCTGGAAAGAAACCTGGAAAGGAAGGTTTTGTCATTTAGATATTGTCATTCAAATGCCCTACTGGTGTCTGGCACTCTCTGTGTAAGAGTAAACTTATCAATACTCCCAACGCCCTCCCAGCATACTCACAAAACCCTATTCACAGCTACTCTAATTTCATTAGTAGCACCCAAGTTTTCTTTGCACACAGCCTTTAAACCTCATATGATTTTGTAGAGAACTGATGATATAAAAATTGAGGAAGGCTATTGAATTTACTTAAATGTAGGCTACAGGTTACTTTAGAGTCCTATCAATGGAGGGATGAAAATATGATTCGAGTACTTAATGAGACCTCAGAGATCATGAACCAGGAACCACAGGCGTCTATGGTATTGGGAATGTAACTGTGATAAGAGAAAGTGTTAGTGTTGTTTTTTTTTCCTTGACCAGTTCTCCCTTCTACCAAAAAGATTCATTCAGAAGCACAGAATCATCAAGCCTAGAGTCCTATTATTATTAATGGGTCTAAATCCCATTTACCAGATCCAGAGTTGGTGGTAGTTATGATCATGGTGTTCACATTCCTTTCTTGAGCTCCCTTCTCTCTACCACCTTCCCTCTTTTACCTGGTGCTGAAGGTGGAGGGGTAAGGCAGGGTCTGATGGTACTAGAATGTGATACAGGATTTGCACTGCACTTATGCAGGATGAAACTAGAATTTAGGGACATCTGGGGACTTTTTGGTACCATGTCCTTCTTGGCCCTGGAAATGAGAAGAGTTAATGAATGTGAAGGGTCAGTCATAGAGTAATCCATTCAGGCTAAATTTCTCATTAGCCCCTAATTCTGAGAAGAATATTTGAGGGTGTTTAAGGGTGAGGGAGCTTCTTCTGACCTACGCCTCCCACCCTTGTTCTGTTCCTTTTACTCATTTCACCAGGCTAAGATTTGTCTGAAACCTTTTCTAATTATGCACTATTTGAGCACTTCATAGATGAAGAGTTGCTACTGCAGAGCTTCTGATGTGCTTTCTTGCAAGAGGGACACTCGGCTGTTTTCTAGACACTGTGCTTTCCAAATGTGGCTGAAAGTTCAGCTCAATCCAGTTCAAGGTAAGGCAAGGGGTACAAAAGTGAATGACAGGGTCCAGGAGAGAAGATTTAAACAGCATGGTGTAAATGATCAATAGTAAGTTTTGTGCATGGATCTCTGAGAAAAGTGGAGAGGATGAAAGGTAGTCTCTGAGCAGAGGTATGTAGGGAGATTAACAGTTCACCTAGAGGTTGAATGGCTTGCTTAGTTGCTTCAGTTGTGTCCGACTCTTTTGACCCTATGGACCATAGCCCGCCAGGCTCCTCTGTCCATGGGATTCTCCAGGCAAGAATACTGGAGGGGGTTGCCATTTCCTTCTCCAGGGGAGCTTCCTGACCCAAGGATTGGACCTGCATCTCTTTATGTCTCCTGCATTGGCAGGCAGGTTCTTTACCACTAGCATCACCTGGGTTGAATTGAGAGCATTCAAAGCAAAGGGAAGAAGGTGCAGAGGCCCCAGGTTGAGACTTACAGTTGTGTATCTGGAAGCTCTAAGGATCCTGTAACTAATGAATGTAAGGTATATAGTCAAGCAGGGACCAGGCAGGAGCTGAAGATAGGCGAGTGGAGAGGGGCCAGCTCAAAAGCAGACTTTTGTGCTGAGCTGAGGAGTCTGACTTGGTTCTGTAAGCAGTGGGAAGCTGTGAGGTTTCAATGGATCTGTGATGCGAACACATGTTTGCTGTAGCTTTGTAGTTCAGGTAGCATGGAGGAGGGCATCTGTATGGAGGCAGAAACTCAAAAGAGTGAGTTCAATTAGAAGACCACTGCCATAGACCAGGTGACTGATGATAGGAAAAAGAGTCAGCAGTAGAAGCAGAAACGGAGGAGGAGAGACATGAGAGATAATTAGGTGAAAAATTGAGAGGTGCTGGTAATTTTATTTTTGATGTGTAGGAAACAAAAAGATGGCAAAAGAAGTCTAGTTCTTAGGTTTTCCAGTAAAGTAGTGGTGTCACCAAGTAGTCAGCTTTGGCCATGAAAATTCTGTAAAACAAATAATCCCCAAATACTGATGGTTAAGCAACAAACATTTATTTCTTACTTTTGGACCTTCGAGAGGCTACAAAATCAGCTTTGGTGGCTGTGATCCAGATCACAAATCAGGGTCTGGTCTGCTTCATGTGTTTACGCATTTCAGGACCCATCCTTCAGGACTGAAGGATGCAGCTTTTACCTGGTGTCTGCTGTTCTGGTGGCTAGAGGATCAGGTAAGAACATGCTGTACCTCCTGAAGGGTCTGATTAGGATTAAAAGAAATCCTAAGGAGGGATTTCCCAGGAAGTAAGGGAAAAAAGAAAGAAAGGAAAGAGGAAAAAAACAAAAACACGCACATATGGAGAGGTGTATTCCTCCGTTTCACTGTGAGGTCACTTGGCAAAGGGCATGTATCTTAATTGTATTTAATCATATTATTAGTAGGGAATTCCAGAATCTATCCCAACAACTAACAGGATACTCATGTAACATAGTGATACAATGCATTCGGCTTAGGCATGTAATTCTAAGCATCTCTAGTACATCTAAATGGACATACAGACAATTGAATAGTTGGGTCAAGAAAAACATCAGAGCTGGATTTATGAACCTGTTGGTCATTGAGTGTCAAGCAATAAATGAAACTGTGGAAATAGGAAGAATTGTCTAATCAGAGTGAAAAGAGAAAAAGAGAGTTACAGATGGAGCCCTGAGATGAACTGCATGTAGATAATCTGAGAAGAAGCTTCCTTGATGGCTTCATTGGTAAAGAGTCTGCCTGCAATGTGGGAGACCTAGGTTCAATCCCTGGGTGGGGAAGATCCCTTGGGGAAGGAAATGGCCACCCACTCCAGAATTCTTGCCTGGAGAATTCCGTGGACAGAGGAGCCTGATGGGCTGCAGTCCATGGGGTCACAAAGAGTCAGACACAACTGAGTGACTAACACTTTTGCTTTCAATCTGAGAAGGAATGATTAGAGGATTATTAGTTGAAAAATTTGGAGAGAGAGTGGTGGTACTGAGGAGAGAAGAGACTTACAAGATGGAGGGAATGGGAATGAATGATCCAAGGATGCTGAGATTGAAGTTGGCCTCCACAGGAAACTGGTATGAAGACTGAGATCTTATCTAATCTGAGAGGTTTCCTTTTAAAACTAAATTGCAGATTGATGCTCACAGAATCACTAGGGAAGCAACAGATAATGTAAATAAAAGCCAGGGTATGGTCCCTAGCACTCAGTAAATGGTAGGCATCGTAATCCTATTGAAACTATGGAGCATGTTGCTCCCAGTTTAATACAGAATTTGATGTTAGACCATTTTGCTTTGGATTTTATCAAAAAGCATTTTATTATTAGACCCAGGAGAAGCAGAAAAATGTAACATGATGTGATTTTTATGGCATCACCTTGAAGTTAATTATGGTGAAATTCTGGTGTAGTTGTTTTCATTAATTTGATGTTAAAAAGGGAAACTGAGAGTTTTTGCATCCAAAAGCTGTCTAATCCAAGGCATTCTTATCATTTTGATCTTAGAGCTGAAGGAACCATTTGTTCCCTGCCTGTATGAATCACCTTATTTTTAAGTTCTGTCTTTATATTGCCAAATCAGAAAGAAAGCTGAAAAAACATGTGTTTCAAAATATACATGTACTTTAGATTATGGAGATGAAATATGCACTTTTCAGAATTGCTTCTGATTTTCAGGTAACCACAGGGGTTGCAGTTTTTTCCTCATAATTTCTTCCATCTCTACGTGGTTCAGAGTCCTACTGTTCTTCCTGGCTGAAAGCATATGCTGTATTTCACTTTATTAACAGAACATTGGTTATCAAGTTCTTTATCTTTACTGATTCAGCTTTCGGGAACTGGCAATTAACAATCTCAGGAGGGCCCACCATGAAGAGTTTCTGTAATTAGATTATAATGCAAAGGTTTGCTTAGTCACAGTATTTTTAAAAATTTTAATTACTATTTTTAGGCGATGACTCCAATCTTCCCATCTTTTACAACCAACTGCCTTTTTAATGCTGATTTTCTTCAGTTTCTCTTATTGTGTTTATTCTCTTTTTAAAGTCTGTGAGTGTAATTAAAACTACCCTACCTTTGAGAACCTTGTGTCCTCACCTCGCAGAATAGATGAAATATGGATACAAAGACTGAGCATATAAATTACCTCTAAAAAAGAAAATGCCTTCTACTTAAAGCTTTTTGAGTCCTTTTATTTTATTTTTATTTTTTAATTCTAGAGCTTGATGGCTATTTTCTCTTTAGTCCAGTGATCTTGTTATTAAAGCATCCCTATAAAGGTAATTTAGCACACATGCCTCATAGTTATTAGCCAAATTCTACTACATTCAAATATCAAATCACTTTGCAAATGATACTTCCTTCCATTAGCGAAATAGCTTTGGGTGTGGAGAGGCCTGGGGGTGTTTAATTGTTCTGAGTGACATTCAGGAATGTCAAAAGTAGTGGAAATGACTTTGAGTCTTTTAAACAAATATTCATATGTATAATAAAGGTGCCACTCTCAGTGTAGAGTCTCATAAATCAATGACATCAAAAACATGTGCAGAACAATTTATATGAAAAAATTGTGTAATTAATGCAATAGAGCTGACCTTTGACCTAGAAGAAAGGGTATGAGGATGAGGCAGAAAAGAAAAGCCCCAAAAGGCCTTAAGCCTACAAACACACTAGACTTAAAATCTTTGAAATACACTGAACAGAATATATTCTTTTAAATTATTAATATCTTTGAAAATCATAATGCATTATAAAATTGTTATTTGTGAAGTAAATTTTTTAAACCTGAGATGGCTTCATATTTTATCATACAGAAACAGAATAAAGTTATTTTAGAACCGGAAGGTGCTTCAGACATCATTTAACCCTACTTCCTCGTTATATAGGGGAGGGTTTTGAGGCCAGGCTTCCCAGGTGGTGTAGGGGTAAAGAATCTGCCTACAATGCAGGAGACCCGGGTTCAATTGCTGGGTCAGAAAGATCCCGGAAGAAGGGAATGGCAACCTACTCCAGTATTCTTGCCTGTAGATTTCCATGGATAGAAGAGCCTGGTGGACTACAGCCTATGGGGTTACAAAGAGTGGAGCATGACAAGCGACTAACACTTTCACTTTCATTTCTTTGAGGCCAGGGGAATCTTCAAGTACTTTCCCAAGGTCATGCCACAGATGAATACCAGGTCAAGGCAGATGGATAATATATGCTTTCTAAGTTTGTAGCACTATTAGGGGAAAAAATAGGTACACTGGACTTACTATGTACAAAGTGATACAGTTTGGCCTGAAGCTTAAGCAGGACTATAGCTGGGTGATTCATGACAACATATTTACTTGGATTTGGGTAAAAGATGATGGTATTCATGCATTTTTAAGACAGGTTCATTTTAGAGCAGAGTTTCATTGAACCAAATGTTAATCTCTCTCTCTCTTCTACCCAGCCCCAAGATAATTCAAACTTTTAACTCCTGTCTTCCTTCTCCCCCTCAGAAAAAGAGAATCATACAAATGAACCAAAACAAATCAACCAAAACAGCTAATTACAGTTAACAGGATTATCAGTTTATTTCAGATGAATTCTAATTTTAATTTGTTCTGGTTTTAATTATCAGGGAAATTGTTTAATATCATTGTTTCCTTTTTGAGGTCAGCCCATTTTAGTTCTTCTAAAAATATATTTCTTGGAGATAAATATATATTATTGCTTTATAATATTCATTTCAGATTGGATCAGATAGACTTGGGAAAAAGCCAGGGGCAGGGAACTGTGTTTTACTGTGGCTATAATTCATGCTGTTTATATGTATATCAGGTTGCATCACACAAAATTTAGAGAATGACTTCTGAAAGGATTCTCAACATGACTAAAGTCTGAAAAAAAAAAGGGCATGAATACTATATTCCTTAAGGATAATCATACTTTTGTTCCACCCTTGTAAGGCAGATTGTGGATGAATTCAAGAGTGCATTTTAGCATAGGATATGACTTTCAACAGAAGAATGTACGAGAACCATGATTTTAGTTCTTTTAAAGCAAGTGGTAGGAAAGAAGGGTGAACCAGCCATCCTTGTCTCCCTTACCCTCACCCCCACCAGTGTTATCTTATTAAAATTGGAGAGGTTTAACAGAAACAATAATAAGTTTTTCAGTGTTTCTTAGCTTAGTGTCCTTTTCTGGTTGAGTACTATAGCAAATGAAGATTCCTACAAAGAGACAAAAAATGACAAACCACTGTTGTTTCATATCCCAGGCCAGGAGTCTTATAGGATCCATGAGAGTTGAATGTCAGGGCAGAAGGTTTCAGATCATTACCATAAAAAGCTCTTTGGCACCCTGTGTCATAGAACAAAGTGTCAGACCACTTCCCATTACTAGGTGCCTGTGGTGCTTTTCTTAAATAATCAGTCCCATTCAGAAAGAGATTTTAAGATCCTTGATCTTCTTTCTATTTCACAAGCAGTAATTTTTTAAGGCTAAATGGCACTGGAGGCAGAATGTTTTTGAAGTAATGTTTAGAAAAAGAACTTATATCCCAAAGCTGACCTGATTCTTTCTTGTTTTTCCCAAAGGTCAGATGCAAGCTCAGTACTGAGGGCACTGAACTTGAGCTTGTGGACAGAGGCAGGCAGAGGCACTCGAGCTCCACGTTCTAGCAGGGGAGGGTCCAGGAGCTAATAAACAAGTGGGAGTCAATTTTAGGATGGCTGCCGAATCCCAAAGGGGGAATCAGACAAAGCCTCCTTTGCCCTACTCTGACCCTACAGCCTCAAATATGGGTGCTTATTTTTCTTCTTTAAACTTTTTAAGAACATGAAAAACCTAGTAAGTGAAGATAGCCAAGATAACATTGCAACTATGCTATATATAAATGTGTATCTTTTTTGAAAGTGCATTTTCAGAGTCCCAATTAGAAATGTGCTTCACCACTTTACTCTGCATATGCCCCAATGAATTCCAAGAGGTCACAGAGGCAGTGTACAACTTCCCAGAGTAGAAGAACTTGCTCTTTAAAGAGCTATTTTTAGCTTGGAAGGGGGAGTGTAGGCCTGGAAGTGCCTGGCAGGTATGTTGTACAGCAGGGATCTAAATTAGAGGCCTGATTCCAGGACAAGGTCTCAGTGAGCCTCCTTCTGGTTTGCTCTAGGAAAGGGTAGTTCTGCTGATTGTCACTGCTGTTTTGGGGGGTGAGGGGTTACCAGCTTTCCCCAGGGGAACTCAACCTGTAGTCCTGGGATACCTCTTGTGTAGAGGGTACACTGCGTCTGGGCCCTGACTGACCTGAGCGGGAACACAGAGCCCGAGGCATGCAACAGCCACACTCCAGGAAATAACAATCCAAGACTCATTAAGAATCACGATTCCATTTTGATGGTCACTAACTAAGGTTCCTAAGGTAAATTTCAAACCAACACTTACATCAAACTGTTATCCTTCAGAGTGCACCTTTCCAGGCCAGGCACTAGTGAAGGGTAGGCTTGGAGAGGTAGCAGGTGAGGTAAGAGGAAGAAAAATGTCCCTAGCCGCACTTGGACTAGTGGACCGAGTCTGGATCCGTTGAGGAGGTGCTGGCAGCCCCACTGGCAAGAGAGCGCCTGGTCCTAGGATGTCACAGGACATGGTCGAAGCTGGCCTGAAGGTAGTGTGATGGACAGGGTGAAGGGGAGAAAATGAGGACAAGGCTTGAGAGGGAATTGTGAGGGTGAGGTAGAGACACATATACAGAAGAGGAGAGAATCAGAAATCCTGAGAGAGACACAGAAAGGGGTAGAAAGACACCGAGGGACAGGCATAGAGTACAAGAAAAACAGAAGAGACAGAAAAAATCGTGAGAGTAGAGACAGCAAGGGAGATAATGACGAAAAACAGTGACAATGGGAGTCAGAGCAGAGTCGGAGACTGGGAAATACTGGTTGAGGAAGAGGTATTAGCAGCGAGGGAAGTGGCAAACGCTCGAAGCTTTCTCCATCACCCCACCTCCACTCCCAGACCACCCCCCACCCCTTCCTCTCGCTTGCCCAGCCCGCGACGAGGAGTGGAGCGCAAGGTCGTCCAGTCCTTTTGGCGGTCGCGCGCTGAATGGCTGGCGGTCCGCAGCGCCCAGGTCCCGGGTCTCCCAGCTACAGGTCCTCGGTGCGTCGCTTAGGCGCTCCAGGTGGGCCGGGCAGACCTGCACCCTCCTGCGCCCATCCCCGCCCCCCGCACCGCCCCACTACGCTTCCCGCCACTCCTCTGGCAGTCGCAGTCCTCCTCAAGCCCCCCGGAGGGAAGGGGGCACTGCGGCCACCAGAGACACTGTGAGAGCCACTTCTCCCAGCGGGCCCGGCCCTCCGAGAGCCTGGGAGCGGGATCAGTGTTCACGGGGTGCTAATTGGTCTCTGAGGAGTCGTTCACCCACGTGCCGATGTCATTGCCTGAGTCAGAAAGGTAGGCGAGCCAAGCTGCGAACCTGCGGAGAAAGCACCGGGGCACCGGCGCCAAGAACGCCCGCGCGCTCCAGAGCGTCCCCCAGTGGTCGGGCAGGACCGTGGACAGAGCCCGCGACTCCGTTCCGAAGTGGCTTTCGGGCTTCTCCGTGTCGCGGGGAGAGGTGCAGCCGCGGATGAGCCAGGATCCTACAGGCTCTGGCCGCCCCACCCCTTCCTCAGAAACTCCGACTGCTTGCGCCTGCTGTGTGGCTTTTTTTTTTCTTCCAAAAGGCCAGTGTCTTATCTCTCAAGTTCAAGTCCTGAGGACTTGCCCAGTCTCTTCCCCTGAAGTCACTTCTACCGTCCTTCGGCAGCCTCGGGAAGCAGGGCGCCTATACTGCTCGTCCCAGAGCCAGCGCGGGCAGTCCCGTCCTCCCTCCGGTGCCGGAGCCCGGCGCATTCGCTTCTCACCCTCCCTCCATTTCTCCCTCCCTTTCTCCCTTCCTCTCTTTCCTCCTCTACTTCCCCCTCCCTCTCTTGCCTCTTAAGTTTCCTGCACCGCGAATCCAACTGTGCCAAGCCTAGGCTCCCGAGGAACCAATCCTGAGCGCGACCCGGGCACTGGGACGCCGACTCTGCCGAAGGTGAACGAGGCAGCAGGGCCGGTCCGCGCCGGAGCATGGAAATGAAGCGCCAGGGAGGGCAAGTCCGGGGCGCCGGAGACGCCAGGCCCGAGTAGCTAGCTCCTCCATGGAGCCTTCCCAGAGCGGTCCCTGCTCGCTATATTCGCCCCCAGTCCTGTGCGGTACGTACCCTTCGCTTTCACAGTCCAGATGTGGGGGATATCTTGGGGTGGGGTGGTGGGGCAGCACGAAGGGGCGGCGAGGAGAGCCACTGGTTGGGAGACGGCGTGCGCCTGGCGGTGACCCTTACAGACTCGGGCAGGCTTCCGCTCTAGAAGTTAGCAACTGGCTGTGCCCCTTGCCTCGAAAAAAGTAGTACGTGTGTATGCGCGTGTTATCTCTGCGTGTACCCGGCGCTCGAATGGGTAAACTGAGCCTGGCTCTCCTGTATACAAATTGCATTCCCTTTTCCCACCCCCACCGCACCAAACGCGCGGAGATACCCGGCACCTAATCCTGGTCAGCTCTACCTACCCCGTCTTCTCCCCACGCCCCCCTCGCTCAGTCTCGCTCGCTCGCTCTCCCTCTCTCTTTCTCTCTCCGTCTCTCTCTGCTGGTGTGGATGTGTGTGAGCACTGCCAGGGCTGGCGAAGAACCAGCCGCCGCCTTTAGTCCGAGCCGCCCGGCCATCAAACACCGGCAGGTCTCGCTGACAGAGACGCTTGGGCTCTGAACCAGCCTGCACGCGGCTGTGTGTGCCCCGTCACAGCCCGGCTCCACCGCCTGGGAACTCGCACCGGAGAAGCGTAGGGCGCTAGGAACCCCTCCACCTCCAACCCTCCTACCCGCCTGCCTGCGGACGACGGCGCGCTCTCGGGTTTCAGGCACTGGATTTACTCGCTTTTGCATTTCTCCTGCCTCCCCCACCTCCAGGTTTTTTGGTCCACCCCTCGCGCCACGACCCCCTTTCCCCGCTTGGTCGCCAAGCCTAACCTTGCTCGCGTGGTCATGGGATGTCTAATTTCATTTGTATCTAGGCTGCTGAGAGCGCTCCTGGCTCTGTAAAGTGGATGTCAGGTGGATCTATGTTTGTGAAAGAACAAAGACTCAGCGAAGGCACCGCCGAGGAAGTTTGAGACGCGGGAGGATGCAGGCTGCGTGCTGGTACGTGCTTCTCCTCCTGCAGCCCACCGTCTACTTGGTAAGTCGCTGCCAATCCCGCGCCCCCTCGATCCCACCCTGGTTGCGAGGCCAGGCAACTGGGCGCGCGCGGGAGGAGGGTGAGGCCGTCAGTAAAGCGGGAGCGGCGTTCCTAGCGACGGTTTTGGGACAACTTTGGCAAGCTGGTCTCCGTATCCCTGTGGGATTTTCTGGGGTTTCCTGCTCCGGTACACCCTCTCCTGTGCCTGATTCTAAATCGCGACCAGGGTGCCCTAGACACCCAGAAGCCGCGGAGATAGCTGGACGGGATGCTTTATGGGGAGAGATGGCAAAGAGAAGGGGTGGAAGACAGGGAACTCTCAGCAGTTTATCCAGAGGCTTTGAAGGTAAATCCATCCGCCTAACCCCCAGCTTGGAGATGAGGCACGGAAAAGTGCGGGCAACTTTGTTGGGCTTGCGGGGTTCAGACGGGGCAAGTATAGCTGTCAGATAGGAACACCACAAGCGTTCAGACAGAGTTAGGTCCAAGTTGCTCCAGCAAATGTATAAAGGCTCCCCCTCCCTCTCCTCCCAGTCTCTCCTTTCCACTAATTCCCCAGTTCCAGTGCTGAGCCCCTTATTAGGGAGTGGCAGACCTTGTCACCAGGGAGCAAATACTGCCTAGTCCTCCCGGAGCCGAGTTTTCTGGGGTCTGGACTTTGCACACTGTTGGAACTGGGGTGTCATGGGACTTTGCACACTGTTGGAACTGGGGTGTCATGGGACGGGTGCTTAGAGGGAAGCACTCTGTCGTGGTGGTGGTGGTTGGGTAGTTTGGTAGCTGTGGGCACCGCTTGGAGCCAAGACCCAGAGCACAGTTTCTGGGGTCTGGCTTCAGGGAGGGCCAGGGACAATCTTATCCTGCTGGTGAAGTTGTGTGCCCAGGGCACGGCACTCCGTAACCCACCTCTGGGCCGCAGGAGCACACGGTGGGCTCTGGGGGCAAGAAGCACTGGGGAGGCCCGATGGGTTGAGTAGTGAATGGAGTGAGTACTGCCATTCCTTAATCCCAAGGGCTTCAGAATCCACCATCCTGGGTGCAAAAGGGCTGCTATCCCTGCAATAGAGAGCGTTTCCCAGCCGTTGTCTTGGTGCCTGTGACTTCAGGGCTGCTAGTCGCGTGAACTCTCTGGATGCTAATGAGTGTGTAAGTATACGTGTGTGAATATGAATGTGAGGGTATTTCAGCTTGAATCCAAGAAGCCTCAGCGTCTGTCTTTGCACCTTTATCGCCTGATCATG
This sequence comes from Giraffa tippelskirchi, assembly GCF_054371585.1. Classification (NCBI taxonomy): domain Eukaryota; kingdom Metazoa; phylum Chordata; class Mammalia; order Artiodactyla; family Giraffidae; genus Giraffa; species Giraffa tippelskirchi. The sequence goes on from NC_137284.1 coordinate 64,018,826, forward strand.
GCAGCCGCGGACGCCAGAGGGCGCTGCGCGTCAGTGTCCTCGCCTACAGGACACCTTGGGGTAAACAGGTGAAAGCTGGGGCAGCCAATCCTAAAGAACGGCCTTTCTGACTCCGTCACCGAAAGTCTGTGACTTCCCCGGCTGGAACGCAGACAGAATGCAAAAAGTGTCCTTCCCATTTCTCATCTTCAATCCATCTTGCCCCCACCTGTGTCCAGTAAACCCTCTGACATTGAGAGCTTAGAGATGCAAGGCAGAAAGTTTGGCCTAAGGAAACCCAGGAATTGTGTATTGAAAGGAAGGGGAGGGACCGCAAAGTGAAAGCGACAGAGGGGGAATATGAAGGATTCCCTTGGCCATGGAAACCCTCCTGCCCTCTGCATACCTTTACGCAAGACCTGAACCTCCGGACTGTTCCTCCGTCCTTGAACTGTGCTCATGCACGCACGGCAAAAGCTCGCGGTTGTGGTGCAGTTTATTGCTTGGAGCAAGTATTTCGATAGTCTGGAAAATAATCTATCAAAAGCAGAAGTGAAATCAATACGTTGTGTTAAATTTTAAATGTGTTTGTTGGCAGTTAAACCGTTTTCCACTCATTACAACAACAGTGCTGGATTTATTCTAATGCTCTGCGTTCTCAACAACAAGCGCATTAATTCTCCTTTAATTGTAAACTGGGAGCATTTGAAAACCATTCAGTGTGCAAATTATGCTGATTCAATTACCGTTTAGTTACAGACTTCATTACCTGAATGCCTTTTGGCAACACAGAGAAAGGAGACAATTTTTCCAGTTTCACTCAAAACCATACAAAATGTGAACAATAAAATAGAGAAGGCGATTTAGAAGTCCATTCTTTTTCTCTTGGATCTAAAGTTGTTTTGTGTGTCGGGGATTAGAAACCAGACGCACCACGAAAAACAAAAGGCTGGTGGCTGTGACCCAAGCAGTGTTTCCAGGGATTGTAGTCCCATGGTTATTTGTCGGCAAAATCCGGAGCTGTTTTCCTAGAGGAGCAAGAAGCTGATTTTTCCCATGAAGATGAATTTAGAAGGGTGAGTTGGGCAGTCAGAACAGGATGGCTTTAGGCAAGTAAATAAGAGGAAACCCTTGATTAAACCTCTAGGGCAATGAGGTGGACCGATAAGTGGTCAAAGCTTCTCTCTCCATTTATTTTATTAAATAGCAGGTACAATAACTGAATTTATCATTTCTTAGTAGTCACACCCCACAACAGCCCAGACCTCTGTAGGAAACTGCAATAGATGCCTGCAGGTTGTCAGGAAATGCTTCAATTTACACTCCAAAAAGTCAGGGGTGGCATAAACATAATTTAATTTTTCCCCTTGAATTGACACAATCCAGGGAGGAGTTTAATGAGTAATTTTTTGTGTGTCTTTATGGACTCACACAACAAGTTAAGTGACAGGGGCACTGTTTGTACCTTGTCTCATAGGTGATATTACAGTGCACCTTTCTCTTTAAGACCCTCGAAACCCAGTTATATTTCCCAAGAAATAATCACACATTATGTTTGAGTAGTAGGATTTGTTTAGGTATCTCCTGTACAACAATATTTAGGCTTCTGCTTATATAGAGAGATATGCCTTAAATACTCCCAAATTTGGGGAGATTTATTGAAAATGAAAAATAGTTCTCTAACCAGCAGCTCAGTGTTCCATATTTAAGCCACAGTTCCCTGCTTGTATTTAGGTGAATGTTCTCAGAGTATGTTTCATGGTCCAGGATTCTTTGAATGTCTGTTCTAGGTTGAATATTTTGAGTCTTTTTGTGTTTTGAGAGATCAGTCTGTCCTGTTTCAAATGAGAAGCTTATTTTAGTACTACTGCAATGGGAAGTTAATTAGAAATGTATCTGCAAAGTTACCTTCTGAAGCATATTAGCTAAGATACTCAAAAGTCACCACAGGGTTAACTCCAGCCATAAATGCAGGCAAGTGGGAAATCTTTTTTTTTTTTTAAATAGAGGCAAGGAAGTCTTCTGTTTACTGAATGTTATTGAATTGCAGATTTAAAAATCTGAAGTCAGCAGGAGAGGAACCTATAGTGTAACAATACTTGTTAAAAATAAAAAAGTCCTGCGATCTTTATTCTCCTGTCAGTTCTGGACTGATTCCAGAATATTTTCAGTATGATATAATGGGGTAACAGACAATAGCATTTTAACAGAATTGAAGCACATACTGAATAATCTAGGGAAATGTGGTTTCTGACTGTGAAGAATGGGGGTGGGTCCTACGTTGAGTTGTGAGCTGAAGGACAGGTATGGGCACACAGGGAGGGCACCTCCCAGCAAAAGTCAGAGGGGTCCTGCTTGGGGGTCACCTGTGACAATTTTCAGAGTCAAGAATTAAGTCTAATGAGCACTCCCAGGGCATGTTAACAAAAAATTTACTCAGAAACTGAATCCCAAGATTCTGACCAGAGGTTGAATGATGTTACTGTGATCAAGTCAAATATCCATAGTCTATTCTGAGAAGAGTTCCCTTGTCCTCTCAATTTAGTTTCCACCATTTCTTCTAGGAAATAAATTTGCTAATGATCTAGTTGCTTTTTAACCAAGAAGGGCAAAAAATTGAAAGTTCTTTCTAAAACTTGTCCTTAAAAAACCATTCTGATTGTCTATTCCCTCGAATTTAGGGTATCTTTAAAATATGAATTCCATGCCAGTTGTTTAATAGAGGTTAAACTGTGGTTAATATGTTTATGGAATGCTACCTCTACACTGTTAAAAGCCAGACTGTTTGGGTGAATTCCAATCTTTATGAAGATGGCTGTTAAGAAATGTGGAAACTAAGGGAAAATTAGCAGAAAAGAGACCACCAATGCTTATCCTTTGGACTAGATATATGTATTTCCCATCCTTTGAAAATTAAGCCAGCTGCCCACTGAACATTTTAATTAATTTCAGCTTATTCCTGAAAAGAGAAGCCCATTAACCACTCACAGCGGCTGTTCAGTGTTCTCTGTTAAGGCCAGTTCTTGGAGGCAGTACTGTAAGTTACCCAGTTCCACTGAATTTCCTGACTCTTCTGCCCTAGCTGAGCCTTCCCTATACGAGATTAAACCTAGCTTTGCTAGCTTTGTGAAGGAGCCTATGCCCCAGCAGCACAAAATGAGAATTCATCAGTCTCAAGACCTGTTCTAGGGCTCTGTAAGAGGAGAAGGTGTTACTATTCCAGATATTTCCCTGAAATATTCAACTCTCCACTGATCAGCAAAACAGCTCCCTGGGTGCATGGAAAGCGCTTGGCTGGTCGCACTTCTGCTCACTTCCAGGAGGATGAGAGTGGTCTGGGGCCTTCCAGTGACAGCTTTGGGGAAACCGCTTTCAGTATTAGAAGGAGAGAACTAGAATTGCTCCAACTTCCTCAGCAATATTTTCCCAGAAAGCCATTAAGTTCGTGGCTCTTTGTGTGAAGTTGATTTCCATTTGGCTTCAAATTGTTGATGGCTATTTCCTCCTTAATGAAAGTGTTGTCTGGGTGAAAAATATATCAGGTGGCAGGGAAATGGTTGATTTTTTTTTTTTTTTTTTTGAGATAGGTGCCCACTGTCTTACTTTTCTATCTGAGGGAAGATTTCCTGTAGACTAGAGAAATTGACAGTATTGTTCCGGTAATAACCACCAGCGACAATATTTTCAAGAGGGCATTTGAGTGATGAAAGCATTTGGATATTGCCTTTTCAAATAAGCAATTTTCTGGGCTTCTTTGGTTTTTATAAGGGGTGGGGGAGAAGGGGCCAGGCATTGGCAGAGGGATGCCTTCTTGGTTTCACCTAGTTCTGAAATACCCAGGTACTTGTCAGCCTTGTTTGGGATTCTGGAGTCTGAAAAGCTCTCAGTGAGTTTGACTGTCCTGGCGGTGGTATTGAGGGAATCCTTGATATCAAAAGGGAATCCTCCTCCTTGCACTCTTCTGGCCGTAGAGAAAACTGATGGAAGCTGTGAAAGTTTGTCTGCTCTCAAGTGACTAGTTAGGAAGTGTACCTTCTTTCAGATTTTTTTTTTTTTAAAGAAAATATCTAGGTTTGATTCGATTCAGGAAAGTTCCCTTAAAGCAACTCTGTGCTTTAAGAGCTTCAGATCTCATTCCAAGACCTTAACGAGTCCTCACCATTTAAATTAATAGGGAGAGGTAGGCGAGTCAGGCCGTCCGGTCAGCGACTTCCAGGAGCCGCTGGGTGGCCAGTCGGGTCTGCTCTCTCGCCTCCCCCTACATTCTTCTAGCCTGTCCTGCCGACTGTTTGCAGGAAGTTGTGATCTTGATTTATCCGCTGCTAAAGCTCGCGACCAGCTTTTTCTCTTAAGTCAGCACTAACCCCTCCCGGAGCTTGGTAAACACGGCGCGCGCGCATTTTTCTGCTGCCGATTGGCATGTTGACGACTCCGCTTGAAGGAATGTGACAATAAAGTGGGAACCAAAGCTTGGCAAGCACTTAATCAAGGATAAAAAGGTTCCGCTGTAAGGGTGTCACTCAATTTATTGTGAAAGTCGAATGAATTACGTTTAATGAAAGTGCTCCCCAGATGAATATTACTGGCAATTTCCTGAGTTGGCTCTGTCAGCTCAAGATGAGAAAATGCCAACCCAGATCAGGAAAGAGCGCCCGTCTCAATTACTATGCAAGCTTTCCAAGAGTGGCTTTTTATTGAGATGATATATACCGGCGGCTTCTTCAAGCTCCTTTGCGCGCCCAGGAGCGCGTGTGCGCATTTTCCAAGTTTGCTGTCTTACCCTCGCGGGTTGCTGGCTGTTGTTTAAACTTCTAATGAGCTCGCCGCGATTCAGCTGCGGGCTGAAAACCTAATTACTTCCTCTGTAAACAGTTTTCCCTAGTATATTTTGTTTACTACCGAGGTGGGGGCTGGCAGGGCGTGGGTGGGGGTGGGGTGGAGAGACTTCCCTTTCTCGGGACCCCTTTGTCATAGAAAGATCCTTGGCGTCTGGCCGGGGGCTCGGGGTATTGGAAGGCAAGGCGGCCCCCGAAGCGGGGGCGTTGGTGTGCGCCAGCTGTGGGGTCTCGGGAACTGCCAGAGTACAGCAAGTGCCTCTCTCGCCGCGGCTAGCGAAAACCTTCTCTGGTTCCTACTTCCTTTAAATTAATGAGGGCTTTTTACTTGCGCAAGCCGGAAATACGATTGGGAGAGGGATAGGCAGGCCGCAGCCTGAGCTCACCGATTCATCTGCATGAGAATGGGAAACCGTGAGGCTTTTCTTGGACCGTTTCTATCTCCTACAATAAGACAAATCGCTGCTTATAAAAACCTAGTGTTTCCTTAGAAACTGGCTCCTGGGGACTCGGCTCGTCCCTGCGGAACCTGACTCTGGCCGGGTCTCCCCCATCATCCCCGCCACCGTAATGGATTCTGACGGGAAGGATCCGAATCAGCGGCTCGAGGGGCGCAGAGAGAGGCTGGGCGCCTTCGCCCCACCGGAGGGAGCGGGAGTCCTCCTGACACATTCCGCCCTACGTCTCAGACCCCCTTCCCACCACTGATTTTCAAGGCCGATTCAAGTAGTCTTCTACAGTTAGAAGCGAGAAACTTCCTTCGACGTAGGCTTCGTACCCTCGTCTCGGAATCTCAGTCTTCCGACCGAAGCCTCGGAGTGTTCACGCCGGGGAAGTTGCCCAATTGGAATCCCCGCCTTCACAGCTGCGCGCTCTATTGTCTGCTTTTAGCTTCAGGTGACCTCCAGCAGTCCCAAAGGGTTTATGAAAACACAGGTGCAGCCCTCTCGTATCTGGACCCCAAGCCCTCACAGCAAAGCGTGGCATCTGGGGAGCTCCTCGTCGACGCTGTCGAGCTTCGCTGCCCCTGGGGTAGCAGGCAGAACTGCAGCGGTTCTCCGAAGGGAGGCCGCAGAGCGGAGAGGGAATGGGGCGGTGGCCGGCGGCCTGCGGCTGGGCAAGCGCGGCCCGCAGAGCGATTCTTCAGCACCGCGGACAGCGCCACAGGCTCCGCCCCACCGGGGGCCAGCAGCCCGGCCTAGCTCCCAGCCGCCTCGCAGGCTCGGCCCCTGCAAGCAGAGTGGCGCTTTCCGCGGACTCCATGCTACCGCCCAGTCGCGACCTTAACGACCCGCCTCCCCCTCCCAGTTCACTAAGCTGAACTGAACTGAAATGAACTGAAGCTCCGATCGCTAGGTCCCCGAGGTTTCTTGAGGTCCTCTCATTAGCACCCCTTCTCCCGCCCCCTCCCAGGTTGCGGCGTCACGTGTTTGCCACAGAATTTGTCCCCAAGAAGATGAATCCTTCTTTTACTCCACTTTCTCCTCCCCTGCCCCTCTTCCCTCACACAGTTTGTTGAATCTAGCCCTCCTCCCAAACAGAAACGCGAATCCAGTGAGGTAAAGCTGTAAGTGCCTTTAACAATGTAAAAGCCTCTTTTGACAGACAAGGAAACTGAGGTAGTAGGAAGAGAATCAACTATCTCGAAAGAGTAAAACCAAGTGGGGAAAAGTGATTCCCGCACTATCTCCCACCTGCGGGGAGCATGGCTGAGGCCCTCAAGTCCCCCTCAGGGATGTGCGCCTTTAAAAAGCAGCGAGGGTTGGGGTGGGGCGAGGGGTCCTAATTATTATGAATTTACAAAGGAGCAATAATTATTCACGGAGAGCAGGAGAAGCCTCGGACCGAGCAAGGGAATCGATATATTTGCTATCGAAAGTGCCTGGCTTGCCTTTAATGCAGACGAATGGGGATGTAGCCTCATTATTTTCCGTGGTTAGGCTCCCCGGCGTGGGGCCTGAAGCAGCGTGGAATCTATCATCATTAGATCCAGGATGGGAAGAGGGGTAATTTGTCCTTGTTTACTTAGCAAAACAAACATCCCACCAACCCTAGCCCCTCAAACACGGATACACAGCCGTCATCCCTCTTCTTCTTCCCCTCCCCTCGCCCCCTTGCTCCAGCTGCTGTTGCACACTCCCCCGGGGCCTTCCACAGCGCTCCAGAGCGGACACCGCGGTCACTTAAAGTGCGCGCAGTTCCTCCTCGGCGGCGGTCACACGTTGATTTCGTCCAGAAATAAGCCGGAGAGTACCGAGCGTTGGCGCTAGGGGTTCGCTGTGTCAAAGGCGAAGGTTGGCGGGGAAGTTCAGTCCTTTGCTCTCGCCCCTTGCGTCAGAGTCAGCCCTTTCTGGACGCCCGATTCTGCAAATCCCCGCAGTATTAAAGGAGCAGCGGTCTGGCAGGTAGTGCTCCATCAACCCGTGTGAGAAGCCAGCTTGGAAAAAATGGAAACCCGTGAGAGGAGAACGAATCTGGAGGCGAAGAGAGGTCGGAAATTGAATAGAAAGGGAAGAGAAGGTTTAAGCATAACGCCTCCAGGGTATTCTCGAGGGCCCAGTGAGAACGGCCTCTTCTTACTCCAGGTGAGATGCTGGCCTTTTGCCTGCAGGCCAGCCAGGTGCAGTTTTCCAGGAGTGGGAGTGGGCCCCACATGCGCTCACTGAAGTCGCTGAACTGTTGAGGGTCCTGCCTAGTAGATTGCATAGCGTTTCCTCATTTCTCTTCCTTTGTGGAGCCCTCACTCCACGGCACAGTCTTTCTCACTCTCAGGAGTTGCCTGACATTTCTGGTAGGCCCTTGCTGGGATAAAACTTGTATTCCTGTACAAGTGTCTTCACTGTTCTTTAAAGTGAGGGGTGTGTGTGTGTGTGTGTGTGTGTCTGCGTTTGAGTGCTGGTCTTCATCTGACCGGCCTTCCCTTGTTTAGCACATCAGTGCTGCAGAGAAGATAGGGAGCAGCCCTTAAAAGAAACCTCTAACTCCACCTCCTTAATTGCAGTAAAACTATGATAATTATAGTGACATTTATAATAACATTGATAAGAACAAAATTTAAAATTGTAGCCTTCCTTCCAGTCACTGAATAATAATACTATCCTTCTCCTCTGGGATTTTCTTTTCTTCAGAGCCCAGCCTTTCATGGTATATTGTGACTACTCAGTGTCTTTGCTTCCTTGCGGGCAGAGACAGCCAGCCAGCACAATACCAGGACTCTATGATTTATTGGCATCTTTTCCCCCACCATCTTCATTTTCAGAGGCTTTATAATTAAACTCTGTGAGATGTATGTAGCATAAATCCAGTGGCGGACCTGTTTATTTATATTTATATAGCCTACCGAGAAGGGAAAATTAAGGAAGTGCTTATATTGTGGTAATAAGTCTGCTTTGATATTAACAGAAATATCCCTTTAATTTACTTTTCTCAAGTCTGGTAAAAGACTGTATTTATGAAACCAGACCCTATCCCATAGTCATGGATATAGTTAAGGAGAGATCCCAGTCAAGTGAAAGACATCTTTATTAGCTTGTACTAACTTAGTGGAAAAAAAGGCCAGGCAAACCACTCGCTGGAAATACATACTAGGCTAAACATGGCAAAGTTGTAGTATGATGTGGGGAGCTGAGCAGCTAGCTGGACACAGCTACAAAGAAAGCCCCGCATTTTTCTGCTTCTTGCTGCCTCTGACCCATCACATCGCACATTTACAAACAGAGTAATAGGGCCTTCCAGAGCCAGCATAGAGACATCATGCTATACATCAACAGGAATATTAATAAAACTGACAGTCTTGGGCTAAAAGGAAGGAGGCACAGATTTCCTTCTCTAAGATAAATTATTTCCAGAAAGATTATGATAGAAAGTCTTGTGAAAAGGTCCTGGCTTAGAAGAGCCTTTTCTATGTACAGGTTAAATACACTTACACATGTAAGAACAAGACTTGGTATACATCTGTACATATACTCTTTGAAGGAGTCCATGGAAAATTATAATGGGGAATTCTTTTCTTTTTGTAAGTCGTTGGACTTGAAATTCCAACTTGAGTCTGACAGTACCATTTCCTTGACAGGGATATAGTACCTGATACTGCACTGTCGTCCTGTTTACGTCAGTATTTTCAGCTGTAGAATGAACACAGCTTGGGTGAGGAAGAGCTATTGGCACAATAGCTGGAATTTTGTGAAGTATATATATGCCAACCTCTCCAACAGAACTTTGGAAAATGATACTTCTCCTTGTAACCTTGTAGCTGAATGCTATTAGAGGCCCACAGGTATATAAAACAGCTTATATAAAATTAATGGACTGCTTTACATTCACAAGCTCTTACTTGTGAAGCCCTTGTAAAAAATCACATCCATTTAAAATAGGAAGAATATAAAGTCAGGTTTGGTGTGCAATCAGTAGTTTTAAATGGTTTGGTGAAATATTTGTTTTGAGTGAGTTTGACAATGTGATGGAAATTTATTGTTCACCTTTGTTCGCTGATGTGCTAGTTCTAAGGCTGCTTCTTCTTTTATGTACTTGGACAGTTTTGAAACTGATTATAAGGTTCAAAGGCAACATCGAAGTACATAATTGAAATTTTAGGAAAGATGCACTTATTGACTTAGTAGGTTGCAAAGAGATCCATGAGTTACCATGAAGTTACACACACACACACACACAAACACACATACACACACACACAAAATACCCTCCAACATTGCATTTTTGTTTTGTTTAAAATGATCAACAAGGGAGGTGGGAGGGGTGTTCAGGATGGGGAACACATGTAAACCCATGGCTGATTCATGTCAATGTATGGCAAAAACCACTACAATATTGTTAAGTAATTAGCCCCCAACTAAAATAAATAAATTAAAAAAAATGATCAACAATATACTTATTGGCACTGTATAACTGGATATTCTATATGTATTTTTGAATGAGAAAATGGAATCTAGTGCCTGATACTGCACTGCTCTATGCAGTTTGTTTTAAGTTAGCATCAAATTTCATAAAAATAGACTTTTGAATATAATGAAATTATTAAAATAAATCTCTTCTTGTTTTTCATTCATGTGGGCAAAATTTAGAAAAACAAGAGATCCTCATTCTTTTTTCCCTCCAAACATATATTAAAGATGACATTTTTCTTTAATCTGTTACTTGGTTTATGATCTCAAAGACAAGCCATAAGCCCCACTATGGATATTTTTTTCCTTACTGTGCATTTCATTTGGGGAATGAAACATTTTTTTTCCTCCTACCTTATTGAACTGAGAATTTAATTATACACAGCGTGAAAGCATAGTGACATTTTCAAAATCTTCTTCCTCCTTCCCCCCACTTCACTCGGAGTTTACTGGGTAAACTTCTAGAATAGTCATACTTTTTTTTTCTCCTTGTAAAAATGGCCACTAGACTCCTGTGTTAATATCTCTAAATGAGAAACAATTCTCTAGTTTTCCAATCATCTACATGCATTGCTAATGCTGCTCAATATTTGATAGAATACTCTTTAAAACATGTGTTGGATTACATGAGATTCATTATATTTTTTGTTTGAGAAGCTTTCAATGAAAATGCCACAATTAATCCCAGGTTTGATTCTAAAACTGAACTGTAGAATGATGAGTTGTGATTTGTTGTTGAAGCAGCCACGGTGTTGGTAATAGGACCGACTACATGGTCTCTGAAATTGGAAATATAAAATACCTTTACTCACATATTTTTTACAATTAGTTTGTGAATAGTTTTTTGTACCAGGACACCATCATTTATTGTCTTTCAGAATTAAATGCAGAGAAAGATGCAAACCACTGCATATGAAAAGACGTTATTCATGTGTAGTTAGTGTAGTATTTCTCTGGTCTTGATGTGAAACTTAATTGCTGTTGATGTCGAGATTTTGCAGAACATGGCAGAGTTTTTGCCTCTTTCACAAGAAATATGTAATTGAATGATGAGTGCCTTGTGTTAGATTTTTAACCTTACTTCTTTGGGTTTAATAAGGCAGAGTTATGAATAGCTGTACCAGAGGCAGCCACCATCTCTAGCCATTATCAAACTAAAGCAGATCTGGCAGCAGCACGTGTGAGCTGAGCACCGTTTCCGGATCTGCAGCTCTGCTCTCAGGCTGAAAGCCTCTGGAGTGTGAAAGCAGGAAAAGTGAATGATTTGGCCTGAGATGTTTAATCCTGCCTTGCATTCTTGACTGAAATCCTTCACAATTAGAACAGCTCTAATTAATGTGTGGCCAGATGGATTTGCATATTTCTCAGATTGATGGTTTCCCCCCTCCGCCCCCCAGACAAATGCTGAAAAAAATAAGAAGTTTTAACAGAAAATCGACACACCCAAAGATGGCTGATATGCTCCCAGAGACCACTACTGCAAGCTAGGTGGATGATATCCTGGCATCTGTGCAATGTCAACACTGAATTCATGGTAGGAACGGAAGAGTTATGATGAGAAAGTAGGGGACTTCCTGGTCCAGAGAAGACTTGGCCACAGGAGAGAGAAAATAGGCCCTGTTCAGTCAATTCAGATCTCTCTTCTTCCTTTCTCTCCCTTCCCTTATCTCTCACTTCAATTCTTAAGGGAAAAGGTATTGATAAAACACTTATTGGGAGAAAGTGAAAAAGTGAGAGTGTTAATTGCTTTGTGGTGTCTGACTCTTTGTGACCCCCTGGACTGTAGCCCACCAGATTCCTCTGTCCATGGAGTTCTCTAGGCAAGAATACTGGAGTGGGTTGCCATTCTCTTCTCTAGGAAATCTTCCCGACTCAGGGAGTGAACCTGGGTCTCCTGCATTGCAGGCAGATTCTTTATCATCTGAGCCATCAGGAAAGCCCCAATAGAAGAAAAGAGAATGACAAGGTATTTTCTTAATTTTATGACCTTGGACAAACTTTTTAACTTCTCAAATCTTAATTACCTAATCTGTAAAATGATGCTAACACTACCTCCTGCTCCACAGAGTTGTTATTGAGTATTAACCTCAATAATGTGCTACAGAGAGCTTAGAAAGGTGGCTGGCACATGGCAGGGGCAAATCAATAGTAAAGAAAGAAGGAGGAGGGAAAGGTTTATGAACCAGGTTCCCACGCTCCCAGCACATCTATTCCAGGGATGACACACATCTCGACCCTAAGACCGAGCTCATCTTTTGTTGCCCTCTTGTAGCTGGTTGACTGCTGGATAGTTCGCCCAGGGCTGCCCAGTAAGCCTTATGAATTTAATGGGGACAATAACCATTGTGATTAAAACAAAAGCAAATTGCCATTTCTACAACAACTATCCAAGTGTTTATAGAAAAGAACAGACTGCCCAATTGAAATGAGAATTCTTGTGATGTTTTAATTTTAGGTGGCAAGCACTGTGGACAGTTATTAAGATCTAATTTTAAGTATTGATTAATTTTTGGACACTACTTGCTTTTATTTACTTTTAACACTTGACATTCTTTTAAAATTTGCATACAAGGTAATGCAAATGTACAGCCCACTGGGTTTTAAAGTCCAAGGACGTCTGGACAGGGGATACAAGCTGCTTTTCTGCTCTGAAGTTCATTCTAGCTGCACGCTTGGATGTGGTAGCACATTAACCCCCTCAGAAGTACTAGATGGAATAGTTTAGTGGGATGAGAGACAGCACCCGTCCCATATGCTGCTCAAAATATCTCCTGTAGGCTGCCATATGCCTTCTTCCAAGGCATTGTTCTGGGTACCCAGGAAGGGTTCCTACAAAGAGACAGTATTTTGTGTCTTGGATTTGACTTGAGAGTGAGGAAGGTGTGGAGATGACTGCAAAAGATAAAATCTCCTTTCTTGTTTACACCCTGAGCCAAGCACTGTGCCTGGTTTTTGCATTGCTTTTTTATTTTTATTTTTATTTATTTTTTTACCCTCGCTCCCCCCCCTGCATTGCATTTTTAAAAATTTAGTTCCCTGGCTACCGTTAATATCAATGAGGTACTGTTAATATCATTGGGCTTCCTCAGTGGCTCAGTGGTAAAGAATCCACCTGCAGTGCAGGAGACAATGCAAGAGAGGTGGGTTTGATCCCTGGGTCGGGAAGATCCCCTAGAGAAGGACATGGCAACCCACTCCAGCACTCTTGCCTGGAGAATCCCATGGACAGAGCATCCTGGAGGATTACAGTCCATAGAGTCCCAAAGAGTCAGACAAGACTGAAGTAACTTAGCACACACACGCATGCAACCACATGTATTAATGAGGCATATACTCTAGTTTTTCTTATGGCTTTTATCATTGAGAGTCCTGTTTTTCTGACAGCTGGTCAGGTACAGCAGAGGATGCAAACCTATATTATTTCCCATATTATTTTATAAGCAAAATCTTTGCACATTTGTGCAAACTAAGAAAGTTTTAAAAACTGGTCTAGCTTAATACCTTACAGTCAAGATAGCCCCAAACCTTTAACTAGCTTAGCATAGGCATTTTTACTGTGGCTTGGATATGTGATTTAAAAGTAAAATAGAAAAATACTCCCAAAATATTTTATAAAATTACTCAGTCTATGTTGAATTTAGGAAATTTTCTATTTCTAAAGAATAAAAGTAGATCCAAGATGTTCCTGCCCAAAGCGGAAGCCCTCTGGCATGAGATGAGGGTAGAGAGTCTGGCTTCATTTCAGTCTTGTACTACATTTGACCTTGGGAGAGCTCAGTTATGCCTTGGGGCAAAAAAATGAAATGTTCCATTTTGCAGCAGTATCATCCTTCACCTTTATGTGGATTTAAAAATGTAAATAAAATTGCTTTCTGTAAATGGTATACATGAAGGTCATATTCATATTCTCTGCAAGGATTCAAAATGCCATTTGACCCATCATTGGCTCAATAGATAATAATGTATTCTATTAGTTTCTAGTAATCTACTTTTTAAGCATTTTATGACCCAATATTTTTACCCTTAGTTCCTAGTTTGTGAAATAAGAGATCAGAAATAAACCTTCTAGCATTTCATTGTAGATTTATTTATAGAATGTAGGCTTTCAACTTTGAACTTTTAAAAATGCCAAATCTTCCCAGAATACAGTCGGGCTGAAAAATCTGCGATGAGAGAAGAATGTGCTTTTGAAAAATTTTGAGGGCTCAAGCTTATTCTAATTATTATTGCTGTTCCTTTCCTTGTAGGTCAGTCAGGAAATGAGGTTTGAGAACCTTCATAACAGAGTGCAACCAATGGACTTAGAAAGTAAAGTAACTGCTCTTTTGAGAGAGATGGTGTTTGAATTCTTTTCCTTGAAATGTGGATAATAAGACTCTGATAGATCCTTGTATTTAATTGTCATGATTTTGATCGTTAATGACTTTTGATTGCTTCTTCTGGAGGCACCTGTCAGCCGTTTCCGAAGCACAGATGGCTTTATCAGCAGCAGTAGGAGTTCCTTTTTCTTACTAACCTTGAGCTGAACAAATTATTTTTGGTAAGATGAGCAGACCAATGTCATCACAAGTTTTCTTGTCTTTGGGAGATTATGTTGCTTTTTGAATAATGAATTGAGATCTCTCTGTTTCAAAAACTCCCAACTGTTATTTTAAATTGTAAAGTGTGTTAGTCATGAGTATTCTCTGAGTAGATACATTATGAATATTCAATGACCAAGGTCATAAAACAAAGATGATAATATACCCATTTGCTTGAGGCAGTCTTGTTTTATGCCTATCATCTATATCAAAAATACCTTCTCACTACTTTCACTAGTGTTTTGGTGTAGATAATAAATTATATGGTCATCTTATATACAACTTAATCTTCAATGGCTGAGAAAGGTTGATTACAAGTCTTTATGAAAGGCTTATGATTAGGAAATATTGTTGAATAGACAAGAAAATCATTCCCATCTTTTATGCTCTGTTTCTATGGGACATTCAGGGTCTTCATGAACTTGGGTAAACAGAGTTCACTACCATAATGTGCTCCATGGAATGTATCCCATACTCTTTATTTAAAAATCTGGTAACATTTAAAATATTTGTACTATACAGTCATGGAAAAAGCAGATAGAAAAGGACTGGATTATTAGCCACACACAGGTCTTGCAGGGTGGTACCTGCATGGAGAATTGCTTTGGTCCAGGGCCCAGAGACTGAATATTACCAGTGTTAACTCTAAGAAATAGACTCACTGTAACAAGAAGATCATGTTGATAATGCCCTTTTGCTGTGAGAAGAATATCTGAAATACTATTCAGACCACTTTCCTTTCATTATGGTAATTCTGGAGAATCCAATTGGTAACTAAAATTTTATACACACATATTCTGAAGCTGTATAGTCAAAGCTATGGTTTTCCCAGTAGTCATGTATGGATGTGAGTGTTGGACCATAAATAAGGCTGAGTGCTGAAGAATTGATGTCTTCGAACTGTGGTGCTGGAGAAGACTCTTGAGAGTTCCTTGGACTGTAAAGAAATCAAACCAGTCAATCCCAAAGGAAATAAACCCTGAATATTCATTGGAAGGACTGATGCTGAAGCTGAAGCTCTAGTACTTTGGCCACCTGATGTGAAGAGCTGACTCACTGGGATAGACCCTGATACAGGGAAAGGTTGAAGGCTGGAGGAGACAGGGACGACAGAGGATAAGATGGTTGGTTGCATCACCAACTCAACAGACATGAGTTTGAGCAAACTCTGGGAGATGGTGAAGGACAGGGAAGCCTGGCGTGCTGCAGTCCATGGGGTTGCAAAGAGTCAAACATGACTGAGTGACTGAAAAACAACAAAACTTCATATACATATATGTGTGTGTGTGTGTGTGTGTGTGTGTGTGTGTGTATGTAAGCCATATATACATATGGTTTCCCTGGTAACTCAGCAATAAAGAAGCTACCTGCTAATGCAGGAGATGTGGGTTAAATCCCTGGTCCAGGAAGATTCCCTGGAGAAGGAAATGGCAACCCACTCCAGTATTCTTTTCTGGGAAATCCTGTGGACAGAGGAGCCTGGCCAGCTACAGTCCCTGTGGTTACAAAAGAGTTGGGCACAACTTAGGGACTAAACAATAACAACTGTCTATATATATATATATATGTATATATGTTTGACTTTGGGGTTACTTCAGAAGAGGCATAACAGAACCCAGAGTAGAGTCAAAGGTTCCCTTTTTCTGTCTTGTGTCTTCCTATCCTTGGGAGTTCTGAGCATGCATCACCTTGTTTGCCTCTCTGAATCCTTGTTTTCTATGCTGACAAACCCATTTGGTCTTTTTGATACATTTTTCACTAGATGTTTTACTGTCACTGATGAAAGTTCAAACAGCTGCTCCTGTGGACCTATTGAATATTCTTCCTATTCCCATTTTTTATTTTCTTACATATTCCAGAGGCACTAATTTCTTCCTTAATGTCTTGGTTCTTGATGGGCTAGAACCTAATTGACACCCTTGATCCTTCATCATGTTTTACATCTTTTTTTTAGGGCTCTGCATGGCCTTGAGACTAGGAATGTGAATACATGATGTTGATTTAATAGGTTTCTTTTTTCGCACCTCTACTCAGGGGCTATTCATAATGGGTAATTCAAGCAATTAGGCAAAGTCATTTAGTGTGTAGGGGATGAGGGGAGAAGATGGTATTTTCCATGCCTCTGTGCAAATGCTTGTTCTGTTTTTATAGTACACATCCGGTAGGCATGTGCTTGGTTTTTCCAGTTTTCATGGGATGATAGAAGTTGGTGCCTGATAAAGCATTAGAAGAAGTGGGGGATAGGGTGAGGTGGCTGTGGGGATTGATACCAGAAGCACTTCACACATTCTCTTGTGTTTTGCAAATGTACAGACTGAAGTTAAGTGGACCCTCCTAGATAAGAAGCGTCCATGCAGATTGCTCCTTCTGATGGTTCAGGACATGAGTGTGCTTCTTACTTTGCTTTTCTGGGAAAATTTCATGAGGTATTGTTCCCTGGGAATCTAATTTGTAAAAATTTCATTTTTATTTTTCATTGTGGTAAAATGTATATATATATAACATAAAACCTACTATCTTAACCACTTTTGAGTGTACAGTTCAGTGTTGTTAAGTATCTTCACATTGTTGTGCAACCAATTGCCAGAGATCTTTTCATCTTGCAAAACTCTATCTATATCCATTAAACAACAACTCTCCATTTCTCCCTCCCTCCAGGCCTTGGCAAATACCATTGTGCTTTCTGTCTCTTTGAATTTGACTACTCTAAGTATCTCTTATAAGTGGAGTCTTATAATATTTGTCCTTTGGTGATGGCGCTTATTTCTCTTAGCATAAAGCCCTCTAGATTCATCCATGTTCTAGAATGTATCAAAATTTCCTTCTTTTACAATAAATTTACTTAATCTGACAAAATTTATCAACTTTTTTTATTATTTGTTGATTTTGAGTCATATAAAACTTTGGCCTACACCCAGATAATATAACAATTCATCCATATTTTCTTCTTGCACATATTTGGTTTTACTTTTTTACATTTAGAACCCTGATCCATTTTACATTTGTGTCTTACATATGGTGTTGTATTAATCTAATTTTATTTTTTCAAATGGCTAACCAGACATTCTGGCATCATTTATTTAAAATTCTACATTTGCTTTGGTGATTTCAGATGATGATTTTTTCATATGCTGAATATCCTTGCATCTTTTTCTCATCCGTTGGTCTGTTTGCCTCTGTATGCACCAGTACGACACTGTGTTAATTAAAAAGGCTGTCTTCTTCTTCTTGTTGTTCAGTCACCTCAGTCGTGTCTGACTCTTTGTGACCAAATGGACTGCAACACGCCAGGCTTCCCTGTCCTTCACCATCTCCCAGAGTTTGCTCAAACTCATGTCTGTTGAGTTGGTGATGCCATCCAACCATCTCGTCCTCTATTGTCCCCTTCTCCTCTGGCCTTCAATTTTTCCCTGTATCAGAGTCTTTTCTAATGAGTCAGTGTTTTGCATCAGGTGGCCAAAGTATTAGAGCTTCAGCTTCAGCATCAGTCCTTCCAATGAATATTCAGGATTGATTTCCTTTAGGATTGACTGGTGTGATCTCTTTACAGTCCTAGGGATTCTCAAGAGTCTTCTCTAACACCGCAGTTCAAAATCATCAGTTCTTTGGTGCTCAGCCTTCTTTATGGTCCAGCTCTCACATCCATACACGACCACTGGAAAAACCATAGCTTTGACTAGATAAGCCTTTGTTGGCAAAGTAATGTCACTGCTCTTTAATATGCTGTCTGGGTTAGTCATAACTATTCTTCCAAGGAGCAAGCGCCTTTTAATTTCCTGGCTGCAGTCACAATCTGCAGTGATTTTGGAGCCCAAGAAAGTAAAGTCTGTCACTGTTTCCATTGTTTTCCCATCTATTTGCCGTGAAATGATGGGATGCCGTGATCTTAGTTTTCTGAATGTTGAGCTTTAAGCCAACTTTTTCACTCTCCTCTTTCACTTTCATCAAGAGGCTCTTTAGTTTCTCTTCACTTTCTGCCATAAGGGTGGTGTCATCTGCATATCTGAGGTTATTTATATTTCTCCCAGCAATCTTGATTCCAGCTTGCGCTTCATCCAGCCTAGCATTTCACATGATATACTCTCCATATAAGTTAAATAAGCAGGGTGACAATATATAGCCTTGGCGTCCTCCTTTCCCAATTTGGAACCAGTCTGTTTTTCCATGTCTGGTTCTAACTGTTGCTTCTTGACCTGCATACAGGTTTTGCAGAAGGCAGGTAAGGTGGTCTGATATTCCCATCTCTTGAAGAATTTTCCACAGTTTGTTTTGATACACACAGTCAAAGGCTTTAACATAGTCAATAAAGCTGAAGTAGATGTTTTTCTGGAATTCTCTTTCTTTTTCTATGATCCAACAGATGTTGGCAAGTTGATCTCTGGTTCCTTTAACTTTATTTTATGTCTGTTGGAGCTGGTTCTCTCTCGTAGTATTTTTTTTTTCTCAGCTTTATTGAGACATAACTGACATATAACATTGTATACATTTTAAGATAGAATGTAGAATATGATGATTTTGGTGGTGCTAGTGGTAAAGAACCCACCTGCCAATGCAGGAGACATAGGTTCGATCCCTGGGATGGGAAGATCCCCTGGAGGAGGACATGACAACCCACTCCAGTATTCTTGCCTGGAGTATCCAATGGACAAAGGAGACTGTCGGGCTATAGCCCATAGGGTCGCAAGACTGAAGTGACTTAGCGTGCACACACACACACACACAAACACACACATATATATAAATATATAGGGAAATATTTACCACCATATGGTTTGTTAATATATCCCTCACCTCATATAATTACCATTTCATTGTTGTTATTGTTGTTTTAGTGAGAACATTATTGCTCTACTCTCACAGCAACTTTCAAGTTTATAATATAGTATTGTTAATTATGGTCGCCATAGTGTACATTAAAAACTTCCTTGGTAGCTCAGATGGTAAAGCGTCTGCCTACAATGTGGGAGACCTGGGTTCGATCCTTGGGTCGGGAAGACCCTCTGGAGAAGGAAATGGCAGCCCACTCCAGTATTTTTGCCTGGAGAATCCCTTGGACAGAGGAGCCTGGTGGGCTACAGTCCATGGGGTCACAAAGAGTTGGACATGACTGAGCGACTTCACTTTAGTGTACACTGGACTTCCCAGGTGGCACTAATGGTAAAGAACCCACCTGCCAGTGCAGGAGACGTGAGACACAGCTTTGATCCCTAGGTCAGGAAGATCCCCTGGAGGAGGGCTTGGCAACCCACTCCAGTATTCTTGCCTGGGGAAGCCCATGAACAGAGGAGACTGGTGGGCTAAAGTCTATGCCTCAAAGAGTCAGACTCGACTGAAGTGACTGAGCACGTAGCGTACATTAGATCCATCCCTGCAACTTATCTTGTAACTGAACGTTTGTACCCTTTGACCAACCTCTCCCCATTTTCCCACCCCTCAGCCCCAGCAACTACCATTCTACTCATTGTTTTGATTAGTTTGATGTTTTTAGATTCCACATATCAGTAATATCATTTGTCTTTCTCTATATGACTTACTTCACTTAGCATAATGCCCTCGAAGTCCATGTTGTCACAAAGACAGGATCTTCTCTTTTTGTTTGCTGAATAATAGTCTCATTGTGTATGTATGTGTGTGTCTATATCTATATCTTACTTGTTTTTATCCACGCATCTGACAACGGACACTTAGGTTGTTTCCATGTCTTAGCTATTGTGAATAGTGCTTCAGGGGACATTGGAGTGTGGATGTCTCTTTGAGATAGTGATTTCATAGTTTTTGGATATATACCCAGAAATGGGATTGCTAGATCATGTGGTAATTCTATGTTTAACTTTTGAAAAATCTCCATATTTTTTCCTGAGTGGTTGTACTGATTTGCATTCCCATCGATGGTATGCTGAGGTTGCCTCTTTTCAACATCCTCACTGGCATTTATATCTTTATTTTTTGATAATAACCATTCTAACAGGTGTGACTTTATATCTCATTCTGATTTTGGTTTGCATTTCACTGATGACTAGTGATGTTGACCACTTTTCATGTATGTGTTGGTCTTTTGCATGTCTTTGGGAAAAATGTCTATTCACGTCCTCTGCCCATTTTAAAGTCAGATTGCCTTTTTGTTATTGAGTTGTATGAGTTCCTTGTAGAGTATATTTTGAATATTAATCCCTTTATCAGATATATAATTTGCAAATTAGGTTGGCTTGTCATTTTGTTGATTGCTATTTTTGCTGTGCAGAAGCTTTTAAATTCAATATAGTCCCACTTGTTGATTTTTGCTTCTGTTGCTTGTGCTTTTAGTGTTTTAGTGTCATATCCAAAGAAATCATTGCCAAGTCCAATGTGAAAGAACAAGGAAAGAAATAATGTGATGGGCTAAATATTTCACTCCAATCTGGAAACTAAATGGACTGAAAGATAGAAATCATCATGTTTCTTTTAAAAGATGCCTTTTTCTTTCCATTGAATTGGAAGGAGAGAGGGTGAGAGAGAGGAAGGAGAGGGAGAGAAAATATTCAGTATTTGCATCTATTCTATATTTAGAAACTATCATCATAAAAATATTACCCTCTTCAATATGCTGAACAGTTGGCATGATCATCTGCTTTCTTAGTTACTCAACATGTGAAAATGACTCTAAATATTTTAATCAGCAGAAAAGAGACCAAAAGGGAAAAAAATACAACCAACCAACCAACCAAACAAATAGGAGTCATGAATAACCACCAAAAAAAAATGTATGGAGATGTCTCAGTTTCCAAGATGTCTGTATATCCCAAACGGCATTTTGTGGTAGGGGTGTTTTCCTAAATATTGTAAATGTACAAATATGCTGTTAATCCAGAGCATGTAAGGAACCATTTGCTTTAAGAAAATTCAGTGTTTTATTTATTAAACTTCCTCAGCTTAGGAATTACTGAGTTGTGTGGGATATAATTGATTTGAAGACTATCATGATATCGGTACTGATAAATTCCAAAAGTGAATAATGTTTCTAATATATGCTCTATACATAATTTTAAAAGAAAAATTTAGAGGACTGCCTTTGTGGCTTGGCAGATTGCCAGTGAACAATGAAATAATGGGCAATTTTCTGGGTCTTTGGTGTTTAGAGTTTAAAGGGGATGGTCAGTTTTAACCACTACAAGGTCTAGAACAAAGCCTTTCTTTATTGTGCACTTTGCTTCCCTGGCTACACAATTCCTCATCTTTTCTAAGCCCTTAGTTCTTTTCCATGTTAAGCATCTAACGACTGAAGAAGTGGTAGAATTAGGACAATTCATGGAGAAGGATGCAGAAGATTCTCTGATGATATGTTTTAGCCACTAGGTCTTCTTTCCATTTTCTACCGTGTCTCTCATCCCTCAATCTATGATATGCTCAAAATTAGGAAGGAGTACAAAAGGGCCCTTTAAAAAGGAACACATTGTTCTAGAGAAATTTGCTTGTTCATAGGAAAGGTGGGAAGGATGAGGCAGCTTTTCTAGTAATCAGTGTTCACTGGAGTCTCAATAAGGAAACAAGATTTAACATCCCCACTGGGCGATGTAACATTTTTTTGGTAAATCATGTATTTCTCTATTTGTGGGGACATTCATGCTAGACATTCATCCTTAGGAGCCACTGCCTTGTACTTATGTGCTCATGGTAAATTGTGTTTCAGAGATGGGAAACGGATATGGAAAACATCATGTAGAAATCTTTTTTCTTTGGTAAATGCAAAAGGCAAGGATAATTTTTTTAAAAATGGAGTCTAGAAGTCTAACTTTTACTACTGATTTCATTATTTGAGTTGCTATGTACTGTGGAGTGAATTGTGGACAGATGGGCTGAATATTTGTGTCTCAGATTATCAGGAGTAAACTTCTAATGGTATGCCATGCCATGCTTTCTGTACAATCCCAAATGAGTCACTGAATGATTCTATGAATTATGTTATTATTCTCCTATGTATAAATTTAACAAAAGGGGTATTCTCCTTTTGCAAGCTGTGTTTGCAAAATTGTAGTATAGGGCTGAAAAGAAAATGAATTGGCTTAAACTAAAGATCAACTTGTGACCACTTTAAAAGACTTGATTAAAAGACTTTAATCAGCTGGTGGAATATTCCATACTTGGAGAAAATGGACATACTGATTATGGTGTCTTGGTGAGTAACCTCTGGTCCTATTTTCCTTTGTGGCGCCATTGGAAAAGGAAAGGAGTCGATCTTTTAATGGAAATCAGGGCTGTTACAGCTTTCGCAGAAAGGTGAAAGGTAAAGCTTTATTTCCAAACCAGGGCATTTCAGCTCACAATGAGAACAGACTTCCCTCTTTCTGTATACTGTCTGCACAGTCTTGTGGCCCGAGTTATATTCATTGTCCAGACAGAATGGCACTTCCCAGAGAGAGCCAGAATTTGAGTAGTGTTCAGCCCAGAATTTTAACATTCACAAGTCATTTGTGAGCACAAGTTGAGAGGAAATTGCTAGATATTTATCAGCATCCACTTTTTGTCACTTCTTCCAAAAGTGTTTGGGCCAATGTTAAATATCAGATGCTGTTGGAAGACACTGACCTATAAAATAAAAAGTGGCTTGATACAATACACATTGGTGTGCTTGTCATTCGTTCAAACCAAATATGAGATGCAGAGTTTTCTTTCCATGTGTCCTAAGGGCTGTTTCTTTGCCAATCATTTATTTGCTGACTCTTAGAGAAAAGAACAGTTCTTTGGAAAGGTACTCACCATTCTTGTAAAGTTGTCAAGCACTTTTCTAGATAGAGCCTCTGCTCTGAAATGGGAAGGAAGGAAAGCTAGGTGCTGGTAATTTATTATGTAAGTGGTGACGCTGAGGGACAGGATAGTTAAATGTCTTACCTCAGTTACACATGTTGGACACAGAACTCAAGTCTGCTAACTTTCACCTTGCCAGGAAGAGAAATTAAGAAACACAGGATTTCACTATTTTGCCACTCCCTGTCTGCATAAGGGTGAAAACCTAATATACTGACTTAACGGGATTTTACCTAAAAGCATAACATTTGTAAAAGGAGATAAAGAATTCTGGTTCATCCAGGTGATAACTGATTAACTCATTAATTATTCCCCAGTTAGGAGCAATATAAATAATTTTGCAATAGTTCACCATTATTACTTGATTTCAAGGTTTCTGTAGTTTGAGCAATTTTATACAGTAATCTGCCCATCTCTTTAGAATTCAGAGGCAGTGGGACCTTGAGTCTGGTCCAAGTGGCTGTGTGTGCTCAGCATGTGACAAAAATGATGAATGAAGATGCAGGTTCAAGGAAACAGAGGTCTTATTGGAATGACATCTGCTTCTCTTCCAGGCCAGACATGACATACCAGGGATCAGCGAATCATGGTGGAAAAGGAATTCGATAGGCTTAAAAACATAACTTTTTTTCTGGCTTATTTGATTTTGAGCAGAAAAACGAACTAAAACAAAAGTGTTTGATTTTTCTATTTCTCATACTCTGTGTGTTCAAATTGATAAAGCGCTATTAAATTAACTATAAAAGGAAACAAAATTTTGGCTTTATGAGACATAATTTAAGCTATGGTTGCCCTCTTATATCTATTCACTTATTAAGGTCCAGCTTGCTGGAAACAAAGCTTTGCTTTTGATTTATATTTTCAATTTATTTCCTTGCCAATGATTTCTAACTCTCCATTTGCACCACTCCCCCTACCACTGTCTAAATAAACTCTTCAACTCTCAAACTATATTAAATTGTCAGAATAGTAGCACATTACCATAGGTATACTTCCAAACACTGTACCTCATCTGTAGAATAGAGGATCTCTTATATCCACAAAGCTCAATTGAATATTGATGCTCAGCAGATGGACCTCTAAAAACACTTTGTAGGAGCTATGGGTTGTGTGCATTCAAAAATGGCCTTTAAGAGGTATTTTTGAACTCTTTCGTTATAGAAGAGTCATTACTTCTTGGCTTTTTCACTTAAATTCTGGTAGCTTTAAAGAAATGTCTTTTGTGTAATAGCCATTTACAACCATTGACAACAGATGCAAATGAAACAAATCTCTACTTCTCTGGTCTGAGTAGTTTAATTTTCTCACGCAGTTCCAGAGCTTCTTCTTAAATGGGGGAAAGAAACGATCTGCAGATACTGCCTGTGACTGGTATATGCTGGGTCAGAATTGGTACTCTGCCAGAGAAAACATTTGTCAAGCTACGTAGTTAAGAATCATGGTGCCTGTGACAGCTCAGCCTGGAGGCCCGAATCCTTGACGTAGTTGAGAAACTGAGGGTCTAGTCACACACCGTATTTTTCGCTGGTAGGATGCTTTTCATTGCCCTAATTCTTGGTGAATTTTTTTTTTTCAAAAACATCTGAAAGAAGCCTCAGAAAGCAGGCAAACCAATTTCATTGGTCCATTAGGTCTCATAGCTACTGGCACTCTCCCTCATTGTTCATGCTTAGATTTTCTCAGCACTCTCTTTGGACTGAGTGCTCAGTGAGGATCCACGTGAAATACTTGCATACCTACCCTTGCTTCTCAGCCTTCTGGCAAAGACTGCGTGCATGCATGCTAAGTTGCTTGTTTCAGTCATGTCCGACTCTGTGCTACCCTATGGATTGCAGCCTGTCAGTCTCTTCTGTCCATGGGATTCTCCAGGCAAGAATACTGGAGTGGGTTGCCATGCCCTCCTCTAGGGAATCTTCCTGACCCAGGGGTCAAACCTGTGTCTCTTAAGTCTACCTGCATTGGCAGGCAGGTTCTTTACCACTAATGCCACCTGGGAAGCCCTTGGCAAAGACTAGGTGCAGGCTATTTTTATCTGTGTGTGTGTGTATGTGTGTTTCTTTGAAGACTAAGGTAAGCATTTCTATAATCTTTGTTGCCATCGATTGAAACAATTAAAATTTTCAGAACTATAAAAAAATTTAGGAATTATTCAGACCAGTTTCAGTTCACTTACTTGTTTAAGGTCCAACAGCTAATTGAATGCTTGGGCCAGGTTCCTGGAGCAGCTCTTAATAATGTCATACTAAATGTTTTTGTTTTCTTCTTTGAGCTTTGTTTTAACTGAATTGATATATTTTTAAAAAATTATGAAGGTAATTGCTGGCTCACAAAAATAATATCATGGTCTGAATGAATTGATGTCTAATGAAATTTCACATGTTTTGCCCTTTTTCCTTCATAGTCTGTTGGGTTGTTTTGATGGGAAATGATGAACAAAGATGTTCCAAAGAGGCAGGGAGGATCTTTGACTTTCAGGTTTGTTGACTTAAGCAGTGGATTGAGTACTGGATGAGTAATTGAAGACCTGTATCCTAATTCTCCCCAGTGGCTCAGTGAGTCAAGAATCTGCCTGCAGTGCAGGAGACACAGGAAACGTGGGTTCAATTCCTGGGTCAGGTCATGTCATCCCCTGGAGAATGACATGACAACCTGTTCCAGTCCAGTATCCTTGCCTGAAAAATCCCATGGACAGAGAAGCCTGATGGGGTACAGTCCAAAGGCTCGCAAACAGTCAGACATGACTGAGTGGCTAAGGGTGCACGTGTGTGCATGCTCGCGCGCACACACACACACACACACGTGCATACATCCTAATTCCTGGACTTCCTTGGTTGCACAGTGGTAAAGAATCCACCTGCTAACATAGGAGACTAAGGAGAAGTGGGTTTAATCCCTGGGTCAGAAAGATCCCGTGGAGGAGAAAATGGCAACCCATTCCAGTATTCTTCCCTGGAGAATCCCATGGGCAGAGGAGTCTGGCAGGCTAGGAGAAAATGGCAACCCATTCCAGTATTCTTCCCTGGAGAATCCCATGGGCAGAGGAGTCTGGCAGGCTACAGTCCATAGTGTCTCAGAGTCAGACACGACTGAGAGCGCGTATGCACACACACACACACACATACATACATAATACTCATTCTCTCAATGTTGGACAAGGCTTAGAAGTTAGAGATGAATTGTACCTTACAGTTGATTTACACTAAGTCCCATCTTATTGCTAAAGAAAATGAGCCGAAAAATGAAGAGGTGTCAAATCCAGGAGCACCTAGCTCACTACAGGGGGAATAAGAAATAGAATCTGGGACTCCTTACTTCAAATTCTTCAGTATTTTTCCTGCACTAAACTACTCAAAGTCATTCAGCAGTCCAAGTCTCAATTTTCTCATCTGTTAACTGATGACTGTGGTATTTGCTTAACTATTTAATAGTGGTGTTGAAAAGAGTAACCTGCAATCCATTAGAGATGGGGGGAGGAATGAGAGGGAGGGAGACAGAAGGAGAGGTGGAGGGGAGAAGGAAAGTAATGTTACAGTGATATAGTGGAGTAAGAATTTTGGGTAAAACCACACATTTCCAGGTTGAAATGATCTTGATGGAAAGCACCATTTTACACAACTTTTTGAAAAGATGCTTTTTGGCATGGAAATGGAATTTTAGGGTAAGGTTAAGAAGGAGCAAATTACACTCTCTTTTTCTTAAACTAAATTTATAAACTGATTATTGTCCTGGGCATTCTTAGTCATCAATTTACAATTACATAAAACAACCCCCTTAGGCCCCTTACCATATAGTAGTGTTTTGATGCTGATCTACTGATGATTTTTCTTTGATTTTTTTTTTCCAAGCAACTTAATGAACATCTTAAGCTGTCTCTGTGGTCTAATAATTTAATGCTTACCTAAGAATTATAGTATTTTGCAACAAAATGGTTAATGAGAACACAAAATTATTCATTTTTTAACCTGAATTTTAGATGAAATGATATGAGAGAAGGATGATTAATTTTATCATGTAGAGACTTTACTGGATTTTACAAATTAAAGCCAGATACCCTTCATGAAAATTCTTGGAGATGTGACAAACTGATTTATATTCCATTAATTTAATTCTATTTAGGCAGAATAATGAACTTTTGTAATAAAACACAAAATTAATTAAATTGCCCAATAGTATAATTATATCAACAGTGAAAACAACTTTGAGTGCCAGAGTTTTGAAATGTTCAACAGCATTTTCAGTTTAATTTGGGAAAATGTGTAATTGTGTGTGCTATGCTGTTCTCTTCATCTTGCTAGAAATATTAATGCAAAAGCACACACTACTTTCCCTTACTAATGACTTCAACTTTGATTCCAGCCTATTAAACTTGTCTACTCTGAGTCCTCAAGGCTGAAAGAAACTGTGAGGTTGGGAAGACAAATACACTGAATGAAATGAAGTGGAAAAGATAAAGGAAATTTAAGGGGGAAAAATTATGGTTGAGCTATTAGGAATAAATCCCATTATGAAGTCTGTGTATCTGTGAAGAAAATGACAGAAAACAAAAAGAGCTCAGTAGGCAATAAATATTTGTTGTGTGAATGAATTCATGAATGAATGATATAGGGTTGGAGACCCTTTGAAAATGAAAACAGCCATGAGGCATATAAAATATGAATGCTTAGCCAAACTAAGCTATGCCATGATGACCCACAAAGTTTAATAAAGTGGCTTTTCTTAGGATTACAGTCTGTTATGGGACATTTCTTGTTTTTCTAGGTCCCTTGTTAGTTTTGTTCAGATAAGTAAAAACTTCTCTGCATATAAAAGGAACTTAATAAATGTTTTATTTACAAATTTAGCACAGGGAACTACATTTAATGTCTTGTGTGTGCTCAGTCACTCAGTTGTGTTTGACTCTTTGTGGCCCTCCAGGCTCCCTGTCCATGGGATTTTACAGGTGAGAATACTGGAGTGGGTAGCCATTTTCTTCTCCAGTGGATCTTCCTGACCCAGGGATCAAAGCTGTGTTTCCTGCTTGGCAGGTGGATTCTTTACCACTGCACTACCTGGGAAGCCCCATTAATACATTGTATTAACTTACAAAGGAAAAGTTTCTGTAAAGAACATATATAGATATATTAATAGATATTTATACCTATATCTCTCTATGTATATCTGAGTCTCTTTGCTGTACACCAGAAACTTAACACAACACTGTAAATCAACTGTGCTTAAATAATAGAAGAATGACAATCTATTATGTTTGTGTGTGTGTGTTAGTTGCTTGGTCATGTCTGACTCTTTGTGACCCCATGGACTGTAGCCCGCCAGGCTCCTCTGTCCATGGGATTCTCCAGGCAAGAATACTGGAGTGGATTGCCGTAACCTTCTCCAGAGGAGCTTCTCAACCCAGGGATTGAACCCTGGTCTCCTGCATTGCAGGCAGATTCTTTACCATTTGAGCTACAGGGAAGTCCTACTAATATTTTTATTAATTTTATCTTAAATTTCTCATGTGCCAAATTTACACCTCTGTTCTTTTTCATTCATTTTTCCTAATGGCCCTAGACTTACTGTTCCAAAGGAAGATGAAGGTAAAGAGGGGCTCTCTTTATCTTTTCTTGTCACTCTGGTGGTTTTGGATTAGATTCCATTAAGGATAAATTTTTTTAAAATCAAGCAACAGTGTGCATATTTCAGTGTTTAAGCCTTGATAGCAAAATTGATTCCTCTTTGCATGATACTTTGCTTAAGAGTTTCCTGAGGCAAGTCTGTTTTGAGTAAGCCTGTTTTGTTAGTAAGAGAATGGAATCAATGGGAAGGTTTTCAGTACGAAGACCAACTTTCAAATGTTGCATGGACCACTGGATGTGCCTAGCTCTGATTTTTTTCAGAAAAGGTGTAAAACCTTTGTCTCCTTGCATAATGAGAAGTAGAAAGTAAAACACCATGAGCCTTGGGCCAGACATACTTGAGTTTGAATCTCAGCACTCCCAGTCACTGGTTGCCTATTTTTGGCAAAATTACTTAACAACAGACAAGACTCTGTTGCTGCATCTGTAAATAGGGAGATTATAGTTACCATCTCCCAAGACTACATGAGAAATAAATGAAATCATATAGGTGAAAGTTTCTGGACCTCATTACATTTCCCCATCTTTCGTTTTCTTTCCTTTCAGCTCTTTATATTTGGAAATTTTTGATATTAGATATTAAGCAGGACTAGCTTACACTGCTGACAGAGTACTGTATTTATTAAAAATGTGGTAGCTCTTATCTGTTTAGAGAGTTAGGAAAACACACAAGGATCTGAGGACTGTTTGGGAGTGATCTCAGCATTGAGTTGCAGAGGAGAACATTTGGAGAGTAGACCCTTCCCTCAGCATTTGCTGTCTGAATGTTTTTAATTCTTTTATCTTCCCTTTCTCATGTCACATGATTGGGAAAAGATCCTAACTGGCACAAATCCATTTCTAACTCCCCAGTTCTCTCTCTCTTTCTTTGTTTAAAACATCAATTGAACAAAGAATAATTTCAGCTACTACCAGGTTCTAAGGAAGAAGAAAAAAGAGAGAAGGTAAATGAATAGAAGAGAAGAGCCTAGAAGGCAAAGGAAGTCCTTGTAGAGACTCTGGAAAAAGTGAAAGTGAAGTCACTCAGTTGTGTCCGACTCTTTGAGACCCCATGGATTGTAGCCTACCAGGCTTCTCCGTCTGTCCATGGGATTTTCCAGGCAAGAATACTGGAGTGGGTTGCCATTTCATTCTCCAGGAGAGACTCTGGAGATGGTATCATTAATTTGAAGTAGATAGGATTATCTAGGTCACTGAATTTCCCCCTAATCCAAATAGGTTTATTGTTTGCTAACGTTAGGATTCACACCCTCTCCAAACTTTCTTGTATAAATATACTAATACTAAACTTTCTTAACAGTGAAATTATAGGGCCAAGAGGCCTATAAATTTGAAATTATGATAGATATTTCCAAATTGCCCTTCAAAAGTTTTGTCCCAAATTATATCCCTACCAACAATGTATCCTCATCAAGATTGACCTTCAGTATTTTCAGAGGTGAAAAATAAGAACTTATTTTTATTATTCTCATTTACTGTTTTTTCAGAGTTGGAGTACCTGTCATGTGCTTGAAGCCATTTGTATTTCTTTTATCAGAACCTAAACCTGGAGGGCTTAGGTTCTTTGCTGTGTTAGTCACTTAAATTCTCTAAACTTCAGTTTTCTCATCTATAAACTGAGGATTTTGGAGACGAAGTGAGAATATAAGGTTTTTTTTTTCTTCTTTCATAGTACCTGGCAGTAAATAGGCCATTAATAAATGCTAACTGTTATTGTTGTTTTATCATTTCTGCTACTCCATAGCAACACCTTTTCTCTGTCTTTGCTGTTTGAACTTTTCTCTGGATTGTCAGAGAAAGGTTTTATCGATCCCTCTCTTTTGCTTAAAACAGTATCTTCTCAGAAACTTTTCTCCTCTTCTTTGTTCTCTGCCTGTGAAATGGCTTCTTCATGCTCTGGCAATTCTCATCATTTTTCATACCTCCCTCTTCTTCACCTGGCTCTTTTTCACCCCCATATCTAACCAGCCACCAGATCTTATCTATTTCACCTCAAAAGTCAGTCTTTTTAATCTCCTTTCTTCCTAGCCCTCCTTAGATATCTTTATATGCATTGGTAGAGCCTTTTCTACCTTCTTTAACTGTGCCCTCTTCTCTTCAATCCATCTTCCTTGCTCTTTTGCCAGTTTTTCTTTCTAAAAAATAAATGC
The DNA here is from genome assembly GCF_054371585.1 of Giraffa tippelskirchi. NCBI lineage: Eukaryota > Metazoa > Chordata > Mammalia > Artiodactyla > Giraffidae > Giraffa > Giraffa tippelskirchi. The sequence continues at coordinate 64,049,667 of NC_137284.1, forward strand.
GTTATTGCACATCTTTTAAAAGTTATTTGATACATGCCTGTTGCCCACAGGCTAAAGTCCAAACTCCTCATCTGCGCCTACAAAGCACTTTGTAGTTTCAGTCTTCACCCCACCATCCTAGTCTTCTCCATCAACCAAACCATCGTCTGGATACTTAACTAGTTGCCTTGTTCTCTATTCCGTAAACATGTCCAATCTGTTCTCTCCACACCTGTCATTTGCCTGTTAAAGCCTTTCCCATCCCATAGGGACACTTAAATGACCAGTTCTTGAAGTGGTGTTCTTACTTCCTTGTGGCCAGAATTAATCCTCTTTATGTGAAAACAGCACTTTGTACCTATGAGGCCTTTTGAAATAATGTGACTTGTTTTGAAGTCGGAGTCAAGTGGGTCTAGATTCAAATCCTACTTCTATTAAGGTGACTTGGGAAAGTTATTAGGACTCAATTTCTACTAAAATCTAGTATAACAAAAATGAAATGATGATTGTCAAATAGTTTAGTAGAACGAGAGGCACGTAGTAGAGATATATTGCATGCTACTTCCTTTTCTTATCCTTGAAGACTGTCTTTGATGGCTCATCTGGAAGTCTCTTGAGAATTCATATAGTGTGTGTACTGTTCATAGGGCTGACTCCACTTATTGCCAATGATTCCTTTGTACTTACTCTTGTGTGTGTGTGTGTGTGTGTGTGTGTGTGTGTGTGTGCTCAGTCATGTTCAACTCTTTGCAACCACATGGACTATAGCCCTCCCAGTGTCTCTGTCCATGGAGTTTCCCAAGCAAGAATACTGGAGTAGGTTGCCATTTCCTACTCCAGCAGACACACTAAAGGGCCTTAAAGTTAGCCGAATTAGTTTAGACTTTGGACTTACGATTTCCTTCTGTTTTGCTTTTTTGAGTAAGGGAGGGTCTAAAGCAAAGTGTGCTCTAGGAAATTAATCTGGTAGTATCACACAGGTTAGATGTGAGAAAAAATTTGAAGACCAATTAAGAGATGGATGTAGATACTAGAACTGGGGAGTAGGGGGCCAGGGGAAAGAAGTGCTAAGTAGGAATGTTGGTTCTTATAATAAAAAGGACAACAGGAAAAGCTATAGCACAGGAGGTCTTCCTAATATCTAAAAAAGCTTTCAGTTGCACAAGGAGTTCTTACTTTGCTGGAAAAGTAAGAGTGAAATGCAATTAAAACCTCCAGGGGATTATCATGGCATCCTCACAGAAACACTTCATTTTCCTTTAGAATCTCTGATATAGCCCCTTTTCAGTATGATCTACATAAAGAATTTAGAGTAGTTGAATTTGCTACGTTTTCCTCTATGCTCAGGTGACATTGGGGATTGCGTCTCCTGGAGAATTAATTACCATAAAATGCCTGTCACCCCTGAAAAGCTTCCTTTTAGGTCATGGTCTGGCTCAACCCGGGTCAAGCTGCGATGGCTTGTACGTGCAGTGCCTGCAGCGCCTCTGACAAGTGGATAGATGAGCTCTTGTTTCCCATATTGTGCTATTAGACTCCAGAGCCAGTGTAGCTCAGGATACCGGGAAAGTATTGCAAAGCAGGGGGCATTGTCATAGTCCCTTTCCAGCTGTTGGCTGTTAGCAGCAACATCCATTCTGCTGCTGACACCCTGCTCTCCCCCGCGGCACTTCTGCTTAGAAATTATTTAAACCACTTAAAGACAGTAGCATATTTAAAAGTCAAAATGCCTGCTTTCTAATTATTCCCTAAACCTCACTTAGCGATAGCTGGCTTCATGTCACACAATGTGACTGTCATGGGGATTTCAGCAGCCCCCTGAGCAGAAATGACAGCGTTGGCATGTGATTAACAACACTGGAGTCTGCTGTGCCCGAAGCCTTGAAGAGGGAGGCTAGAAGCCCCTCCCCCTCTCTCATCCACCCCAAGGTCTCTGACCTGGAGGACAGGGTGATTTCAGTGGGTTGGTCTTAGGTGTTTCGGGGGAATTTTGAGGCTATTCCTTGACTTGCTTCAGTTCATTCAGGTCATTCCTAATGAAATGATCTGTGAAAAATGGGAAGCAGTGAAAAGGGAATTTGGTACTATTGGCCTGTCTTGACCCTCCCTGACTTTCCTGAGCATTTTGAAAAGTGGTGACAAAATATAAAAGAAGTAATGAGTTAAAGGAAATCAAGACCAGGACCATCATATTGTCAGGAAGTTTATTGAATAGGCTTTTGAATTTGCTTTGTTACATCTCGAAAATGGCATTAAGCAGCTAATGGAGTTGATATATTAAACACCACCCTCATCCATACACAAAATGGACCCTAGCTAATCAGTGATTTGGTGCATCAATTGATATGGGAAATATGAGCTCTTTTTATTAGGTCAGCGAAACCAGTGATGTATGGAAGCACTAAAATGAGTTTAGGCTGCTCTTTGCAATTTTAATTACAAATTTTTATGAACAAAAAAATAAAATGTAGACATCTTTGACTGGGAGAATAAAGGTGTCTGCCACATTTGCTGGAGTTCTGAGCTATTGATGTTCCATTTTTCTTTAGCCTCACATCTAGATAAAGATTGGAAGGAACATTATGAATTTACATATTCTCAATTTTCAGTATGTTAGTAAGGAAGATGAATTGGAAAAAATTCCTTTTATCTGATTTCCTATGATATTACTCATGAAAAAGTGAAAGTGTTGTCACTCAGTCATGTCTGACTCTTTGTTACCCCATGGACTGTAGCCCACCAGGCTCCTCTGTCCATGGAATTCTCCAGGGAAGAATACTAGAGTGTAGCCATTCCCTTCTCCAGGGGATTTTCCTGACTGAGGGATTGAACCTTGGTTTCCTGCATTGAATGCAGGTTCTTTACCATCTGAGCCACCATTATTCATATTACCCATTAAAAGATGAAAAGAAACAGAATTTAAGACCCAGAAAACATACAAGATGCCAAGTCCTAGTCCTTTTCCCCTTAGTCCTGGAAATTTACTTTTCTTTTCATTTGTTTCCCCTATTTGTGTGTGGGAGGTGATGTAGAGTAGTGGTAATGAGCCCAGGATCTGGAGTCATTAGGGTTGATGCAAATACAGACTCTGCATTTGCTAATTAGTTAACTCCCTTAATCTTTCTAGACCTTGGTAGTTCCTATGTCTGTACAATGGAGATAATGCCTCCCCTAGGGCTATTTTGAGACTGAATAATACAAATGAGAGAAACATGAAACACTTAGAACACTGCCTGGCACTTAGAGTTGAGTGAATTTGTTTTACTATTTGAGTATGAGTCCTGCAAAGTCCTCCTATTGTAGAGTACATTTTACTATATGGAAGTTTGTGACCACTTTGGACTTCTCCTAACATGGCCAAGTTTAACTAGAATCTAGTTTGAAAGGTCAGTCATTTATAGGTCTGTAAAAGGATATTAGTATCTAAATATAGCTAATGAGAAACCATAGAAGCATCGACTGATAAGGCCACTTCTAGAATCTCCCTAAAGCCAGAGCTTACATATTTGCCTACAGTTAGCATATGATTTATAGATGCTTCCTATCTGTTCTATGTTCACCCTAGGCTTTTATTATGTCTCTTTTTAGAATACAAATTTCCTAAATTTCCCAAACCTTCTTGCAGACTTTCTTGTATCTTACACTGTTTATTGTTAATTTTCTAAAAGCATGAGCTTGAAACAGCAGATAAACTAGCTAAGTGAGAGGTAGGGTAGGGGGCTGGCAGAAACCTTTGCGAGGGCATTTTAGCCTATGGATGAAAATGTTGAATTTTCAGTCTGGCATCTTTAGATCTTGCTAGAACATCTTGGTGGTTCACAGGTATCAAGTTGTAATTAGAACCAGTTGGTTAAATGGTGATCAGTAACAGGATAGCAACCATTTTCAATTTAGAGCTTTTTGATTTAAAGTGAATAATCATGAATAGACATTTTATTGGAAGAAAGGAGTTACTGGGTATTTTGCCTATTTTCTGCTACAAATTTATTACCAAGCACTGCTATTTATTTTGAGGCCAATTCCAAGTTTTTCAGGCATCTTGTGCTATCACTGTTATTGATTGCACTCTGTAGAGATGCCTGTAATTTGTATGCAGTTAATTAATAAAGTTTATTGAGCATTTCATTGTGAAATAAATTGCACAAAAATAAAAAAGAGGAAAGAAATTGTGATCCATCCATACTCCATTTAAATGAAGTGGAAAAAATAAGTAAGGAAAGTGTTTTGTGCCATGTTTTAATATACTTCCACCAAAGTTTCTAAAGCAAATATATCAGGTTATAGAATAAATGATAAACATAAATCCTTCCAGAATATAACATATAGGATGCTGTATAAAATCAAATCTAGCAATTGGTTAGAGCATTAAAAGTAAAGTCAGATAAATGTTTTAGCAAATGGCCATGTAAGAGTGATCTTACCTTAGAATTTCTTCTAAAATGGGTAGGCAGATGAGTTTACAGAAACTGAAGAAGATTTAAACCCATTTCAAAAATTTAAAGCCTATTTGCATTTTATCTTTGAAAGCCTCTTCTCTGAAATTGCTGACCATTAGTTAAAAGCCATGCTTGTCGTAGTCTATATTTATTTTCATGTATCTCATTCTACCAATGAGATTGAGTCCTTGAATAGAAAATCCTGTGCTTGGTTATTGGTTTTGAACTTGTGTTTTGTAACCTAAGATGTGTCCTATGGCCTGCTACTCTATTTTTTCACCATCACTAACTGTAAATCAGGGAACTATGGCCTGGAATGCTTCTCCATACCTGAGGTTGTGCACGTTCCCTGAAAATCTCTGAGATGATCTTGGCCTTAGGCAGAAAGTTCAAAGCTTTGGCTTAAGTTTTTGTGTTGCTTGTAGTTGATCTGTTGAAGATACTTTTTCTTTCTTTATAAGTTTCTCCCTAGTAGCTATTCTATCATGATCATTTCAGTTCTTGGATTATAATTCTAATTCTAATTGTATTGTGTGTGTTTTGGTTGCTAAGGCATGTCCAACTCTTTGCAACCCCATGGACTGTAGCCAGCCAGGCTCCTTTGTTCATGGAATTTTTCAGGCCAGAATACTGGAGTGGGTTGCCATGCCCCACTCCAGTGGATCTTCCCAACCCAGGGATCAAACCCAGGTCTCCCGCATTGCAGGCAGATTCTTTGCCAGCTGAACCACAAGAGAAGCCCAAGAATACTGGAGTGGGTAGCCTGTCCCTTCTCCAGCAGATCATCCTGACCCAGGAATCGAACCAGGGTCTCCTGCATTGCAGGCAGATTCTTTACCAACTGAGCTATCATATGGTGCAGAGGGACAAATATATCTTTGTGCTCCCAGCTATTTCTTTTCTGAGTCTTGTTTCTCCAGTAATGGTTCCTTCTCCCCTTATTCTTTCATGAGACTACTAGTGTTTTATCTTTCTTTTTCAAAGTATTGTCTTAGGAGACAATGAGAGATAATAAGATAACTTTTTTCTTATCTTGAGTAACTTCATGATGAATCAGTAGAATAAGTTCACTATGAAGGCTCCCAGAAATCTTTACACTTCTAGCTGTGGATTGAAACATACTATATTGAGGATAAAAATACATACTATTATTGCTAGCTATAGAAGTCTACCATATGTATCAGTTCAGTCACTCAGTCATGTCCGAATCTTTGCGACCCCATGGACTGTAGCACGCCAGGCTTCCCTGTCCATCACTAACTCCTAGAGCTTGCTCAAACTCATGTCCATTGAGTTGGTGATGTCATCCAACCATCTCATCCTCTGTCATGCCCTTCTCCTCCTACCTTCAATCTTTCCCAGCATCAAGGTCTTCTCCAATGAGTCAGTTCTTCACATCAGGTGGCCAAAGTATTGGAGTTTTAGCTTCAGCGTCAGTCCTTCCAATCAATATTCAGGACTGATTTCCTTTAGGATTGACTGGTTTGATCTCCTTGCAGTCCAAGGGACTCTCAAGAGTCTTCTCCAACACCACAGTTCAAAAGCATCAATTCTTTGGCACTCAGCTTTCATTATGGTCCAACTGTCACATCCATACATGACTACTGGAAAAACCATAGCTTTGACTAGATGGACCTTTGTTGGCAAAGTAATGTCTTGCTTTTTAATATGCTGTCTAGATTGGTCATAAATTTTCTTCCAAGGAGTAAGCGTCTTTTAATTTCATGGCTGCAATCACCATCTACAGTGATTTTGGAGCCCAAAAATAAAGTCAGCCACTGTTTCCACTGTTTCCCCATCTATTCGCCATGAAATGATGGGACCAGATGCCATGATCTCAGTTTTCTGAATGTTGAGCTTTAAGCCAACTTTTTCACTCTCCTCTTTCACTTTCATCAAGAGATTCTTTAGTTCCTCTTCACTTGCTGCCACAAGGGTGGTGTCATCTGCATATAGGAGGTTATTGATATTTCTCCCGGCAATCTTGATTCCAGTTTGTGCTTCATCCAGCCCAGCATTTCTCATGATGTACTCTGCATATAAGTTAAATAAGCAGGGTGACAATATATAGCCTTGACATACTCCTTTTCCTATCTGGGACTAGTTTGTTGTTCTATGTCCAGTTCTAACTTGCTTCTTGACCTGCATACAGGTTTCTCAGGAGGCAGGTCAGATGGTCTGGTATTCCCATCTCTTGAAGAATTTTCCACAGTTTGTCATGATCCACACAGTCAATGGTTTTGGCATAGCTAATAAAGCAGATGTAGATTTTTTCTGGAACTCTCTTTCTTTTTCAATGATGCAACGGATGTTGACAATTTGATCTCTGGTTCCTCTGCCTTTTCTAAATCCAGCTTGAACATCTGCACATTCTTGGTTCACGTACTGTTGAAGCCTTGCTTGGAGAATTTTGAACATTACTTTACTACCATGTAAGTTGAGTGCAATTGTGTGGTAGTTTCAACATTCTTTGGCATTGCCTTTCTTTGGGATTGGAATGAAAACTGACTTTTTCCAGTCCTGTGGCCACTTAAGAGTTTTCCAGATTTGCTGTTATATTCCTGATAGCTCAGTTTGTAAAGAATCCGCCTGTAATGCAGGAGACCCCAGTATGATTCCTGGGTCGGGAGGATCTGCTGGAGAAGGGATAGACTACCCACTCCGGTAGTCTTGGGCTTCCCTGGTGGCTCAGCTGGTAAAGAATCTGCCTGCAATGCAGGAGACCTGGGTTTCATCCCTGGGTTGGGAAGATGCCCTGGAAAGGGAAAGGCTACCCATTCCAGTATTCTGGCCTGGAGAATTCCATGGACTGTGTAGTCCATGGGGTCACAAAGAGTCAGACACTACTGAACGAGTTTCACTATATGTATAGCATCTATCATAGGCTAGACATTATGGTGAATATTTTATATATATTATCTCTATTCCATGCACCTATTTTTGTAAGATGTCATTATCATTACTCCAATTTTACATGAAGAAGCTGTACTTTAGTGGTGTTGGGCTCACTCATGTCCGTGTAGCCTGTAACTGGAAGAGCTGAGATTCTATCTGCTTTTTGATTGCTTCTGAAGCCAATTCCCTTTCCCTCTATTTGGCCTCTTGGTGTATCTTAATGTTGGAAATATCAGACAATGTGGATTGTATGTCTTGTCTAAATAATTAATGTACATGTGCTATAGAAATCCACCTCAAGCACACTCAAAGTGATTGAAAGTACTTTTGGGCTGAGTTGACCATGGCTCCACCTTATAGAAAGACTCTAGTATTTGCCATTTATGATGTACTCTCATTGCCAGATGGATCATGCAGGGACATACAATGACAACTAAAATGGTTGAAATATAGATTCCAATAGTTGCTGCATGTATAAATACTGTTAGTATACATCATCTAAGAATGAGAGGGATTTAAGGAGTTAAATCTTTTGATATATAGTCAAGAGTAACAGACTAACATTCCTGAGAAATCTTGAATCAGGAAATAGTTTTCCCACAAGGGTATCCAAAATATCAGAAAATTTATACTTTATATAAAGCTGAACTGCTTTTGAATTTTAGACCATTCAAGGCCAACTTGAGCTTTGTAGTGAAAAATACAGAGTATGAATAGAGATAGATCTCAGGGAGGGAGACCTGGTGACTTGCTGGGCCTGTGGGGAAGGGGCAGACCTGTACTGAAGCTCGATGAGGTGTGCATGCTCAGTCACCAAGTCGTGTCCGACTTCCCAGGTGGCACAGTGGTAAAGAATTCCCCTGCCAAGCAGGAGATGAGGGTTTGATCCCTTGTCTGGAAAGATCCCCTGGAGAAGGAAATGGTAAGCCACTCCAGTATTCTTACCTGGGAAATCCCAGGGACAGAGGAGCCTGGCAGGCTACAGTCCATGGGTCACATTGGAAGCTTGATGAGGAAGTTAATATAAAAATGCTCAGGGCCGGGGCAATGGGATGACCCAGAGGGATGGGATGGGGAGGGAGGTGGGTGGGGGGTCCAGGAAGGGGAACACATGTAAACCCATGGCTGATTCATGTCAATGTATGGCAAAAACTATTACAATATTGTAAAGTAATTAGCCCCCAACTAAAATAAATAAATTTATATATAAAAAAAAAAAACTAAAGCAAGGTGCCAAGTAGGGAATAAAGCAATGAAAACAAAACTAGCAAATATGTTGAGAGGAAAGAAGAGAAAGAAAAGAAAGAATAGTTATGCAAATTTGAAAAGAGGTAGATGAAGAAGATTTATATCCATTAAAGATTAACTGCAAGGGGAAAAGAACAGTAGGAAAGGCAAACAAAGGAATAAATGTAGAAAAAAATAATAAGTTAAAAAATTAAAATTATAAAAAAGAGAAAAGAAAAGGAAATGGAAGAAGAAAGAAAAAAGGGGAAAAAAAAGAGGAATATCTGACAGAACTGCAAAAACCCAACATAGAGACAGAGGTTTATAAGAACAGTAAAAAGTGATTGAATATACACATATACACCCATAAGCAAAATCAAAATAGTCCAAAAAAAAAAAGTACAGTAGATTGACCTGGCAAACAAAGGAACCAAAAATTATATCTACCAGAAGAAAACTAACTAAAGCATAAACTGGAAAACAAAACCAAAGCAAGGTGCCAGTTGGACATTAAAGCGATGAAAATAAAACTAACAAATATGTTAACAGGAAAGGAAAGAAAGAAAAGAAAGAAAGAATAGATATGCAAAGTTAAATAGAGGTAGATAAAGAAGATTTATATCCATTAAAGATTAACTGCAAGGGGAAAAGAACAGTAGGGAATGCAAACAAAGGAATAAATGTAGAAAAAATATTAATAGGCATAAAAATTAAAATTAAAAAAAGAGAGAGAGAAAAAAAGAAAAATTCCACAGAACTGCAAAAGCCCAATGTAGAGGCAGAGGTTTATAGCAACAATAAAAAATGTGACTGGGGAAAAAAAAAGCTCAAAAGCTTAATTGGATTTCATAGTGCCAACAAAGTCAACAACTACAACAGAGCGGGGAAAAAAGGAAAAAGAAAAAAATACAAAAGAATCTACAGAACAAGCCAAAACATAAGAATAATAAATGCTTTTCTTGAGTCAAAAAAAAAAAAAAAGGCACCTACATTTAGAATTCTTCATTAGGCATTTCATAGTTTTATTTTCATGTGAATTTTATTGTGACTCGTTATCAACTTATTTCAAATGTCTTGTAATCTTAAAAACCTTATTTGTAAGATTTTCTTGTATAATGCTCTCAGGGCCAATGATTGTGAACTCTGCTCCTCCCTACCAGCTGTGCCTCTGGGATCATGAAAAATGACCCTTTTAGTACAAAGAAGTGGCAGGATAGCATGGACATGAGGATGAGATATCATCCAATTCTGTGTTTCAGAGAGATAACTGGAGGTTAGGGCAAGAGCAGGAAAAGGAGTAACTACTGGAACTTCTAGGGTTTCCTTTCTGGGCAGTTAGGTAGTGGACAGAAGTAAAATGATGGCATTTGGGTTTCCAGTGGATTTATATCTGAAAAGCAGAGCTACTTCAGGAGGCTTGGATTTATCCAAATTGGGTCTGATTGACTTATATCAAATTGGAAAGTTTAGAATTGCAGAGTTAAAGAGAACAAATGATAGAACATGCCATCTTTGAATTTTACTCTTTAAGTTAGAGTCTTTGAATTTCACTCTTTAAGATGAATTAGGCCAATGAGTTAGCACTCTACAAAAAAGATTGCATTTATGGAAATTTATAAGTAGGATGAGCCCTCAATTTGAGAGGAAGGATTTGTGAGGAGTAAAAACTCTGGGTCACAGACATATCATTAACATAAAAGATAAATTCTCATAAAACTGACCTTTTGTTCAGAAGATAGATGAAAGGGTGAATACTAAAAGTCACAGTATCTCAGTTTTGTAATCAGGGTAGGAATTGCTGAGTCAGCGATTGCTTTGGCAATAGATTGTAAATACAATAGAAGTGAATTCTCTCAGGATTTCAATTTCTTACTTATCACAGAATATATCTTGACTTAACATGGAGAATTAGGAAAACGGATTTGTCCATAGTCTTCAACTAACTGAAGAAACCACTTTTTAATTTCTTAAGCTATCTGTATTTATTCTTTTATTTCCTGGAGAATAGATCAAGAACTTTATGGAGTCACCCTTTTCTCATGAAACCAATTACTCTTTCATATTTTTCATCATTAACGTGTTTCATCCATGTCACTTTGCTGAAAGATATAGAATGGCATTTTTAATTCCTCTTGTTCAAAATAGCAGATTATAAAACAATATGTAGAGTATAATCTCATGGTAAATGGTGTTAACCTTAATGTTAACACTGATATTTTTCTGGAGAGAGGGATTATGGATACTTTTTCATTTATTTATTTATTTTTTTGCTGTCCTAGACGATGGCTATAACAACTGAAAATGTAAATAGTAGTATTTTATCATGTTTACAGTGTAATAACAATAAACCATTCATCATTTATTCTAAACTTGGTGGCCTCCCTGATTATTTCATTTTATTTCTGTAGGCAGTGTGTCCCTTTTTGTGCTAAGAAGAAAGAGAAATATGTAATTAATATATTTGCAGTCACACTAGAATTGTATTAATTTGTAACAATTGTGTTCTGACTTGTACAGAAGCTCTGTTTCTGCTTGACCTTACTTAAGACATTTAAGCACTTGGGGACTGTTTCCTCATCTGTATAATAAGCGACAACACTAAATTAAATGATCTCTAAAGTCCTTCTAAAATTCTCAAATTTTATGAGTGAACATTTTTCGAAGTATTTTCATACTCATAATTTTATTTGATTTCCTGAACGGCAAGCAAGGAGGTGAGATCACTGCTGTTTTACAGCTGGGCCACAGAGGGGTAGGCGGCCTTGTCCAGTCACCCGGAATCTGTGTCAGAGCCCGTGTGAGGCTGTGACCGTCCTTCTCTGGGCCCCTGTATCTCCTGCTTGGCTGCTGCCTCAGTGCCTGCAGTGCCCTCAGAGGCTCTGGTGTCAGGAAATGCTGTGAATGCCCTTCTCTTGGGTGGGCCCATTGGCCTGGAGGGAAAGAAACTCTGGCTGGGACCTCACATCCCACGACTGCCTCCCTGGTGGATAGCAGGTAGAAGAATTCACCAGGCCAAAGCAGGGGAGCTGCTGACTGTAAATCATTCTTCTCAGCCTAATAAAGAATGGAACCAGGCTGTGGAGGGAGCTAGCCCTTCAGCCACAGTGTATATATGTGTGTGTGTGTGCGCGCACTCGTGCATGCATGCATGCTCAGTTCTGTCTGACTCTTGTGACCCAATGGACTTGTAGTCCTGCAGACTCCTCTGTCCATGGAATTTTCCAGTCAAGAATACTGGAGTGGGTTTCCATTTCTTATTCCAGGGGATCTTGCTGACCCAGGGATTGAACCTGGGTCTCCTGTGTTGCAGGTGAACTCTTTACCATTTGAGCCACAGGGGAAGCCCCTCAACCACAATAGATTCCCATTTGCCTAGTGGAGACAGCAGGCTTGAATACAAGGATCTGGATTAAAAGGGAAACGTGCTTGGTTTTAGTTTTGGCCTTGCCACAGGCTTCTAGAAGCCATTACAGTTCTGATACTCCAGTTTCTCCATAGGAACAACAGAGCCAGACTACCTCCTCAATCAAACCTCACTTTGTGGATCTCATGTTAAAAGGGCAGAAGACTACTAACCCTCCAATCCTAGAAGCAGACGATGAGAGCTACTTTATGGTGTTCACATATGGCATAACCGGTGGTCCTTTCTTAATTTTTTGTATCTGGAGTTTTCAGGGAATGCATTTGAATTAATTCTCTGATGTAGGGGAATAGCTGCTGTCAAGTGCCTAGAACAGTAAATGCTTTAGCAGTGCTGCTATTCCCAACCAAGGCTTGAAAATCATGGACCAAAGCAGTCTGCATCATCTAAGTTAGTTGTTTCAATGCATTACACCCAGGCTGTGTTATCCGTCATAAATGTACAAGAAAGCCTTTTTCCCACTGCTATTGATTTTTGCGTGGTGACTATTTGTCTGCACTCTTGACAGGATGACAGTTGGCTGACATTGCTAGGCTTGAGTGTCCTTTTATACCTCCTGCAGTTTAAAACTGGCATGTGGGTGGTAAGATTCAGGTTAAAACTCACTTAAATAATTGCTCCCTTATTGGATTTTTTTCCATCTCACTTACTGTACTGTACTGTCAGTTCTAACGTCTCCCTCCACCAAATTTTAGTCCTGTTTTTTTCAGAATTCCTTCTCCTTATGCTGTTTTCTGTACAAATACACTTGTATTCTCATTTACTAAATCCTAAAGCCATTGTTAGTCAGTAGACAGTTACCTGGGGCAGATACTAACGTGCTATGCTTTCTGAAAGAGGAGGCAAGTTGCCAGACCCCAGGAATGACAGACTTTCCATTTAGTTAACTTCTCAGCCCTATTTGACTAGTCTGTGTGTATCTACCCCTAAAGAGCAGAGGTTTTCAGCTTGGACAGGATGTCATTTCCCCTTTATAGGCTACTTAGATTTCATTTTCCACATGAACTGCTGCAGGTATCTTGAGCTTCCTTCAAATTACCCAGGAGCTTGATGAATAGCTAGACTCGCCTGTGAGTGGACAGCTCATTAGCCAATCTACAAGGGCCTGCTGTGACTATTCTTAATCAAAAAGCCAGGTTTTTAATGGTGGATAGCCAATTAACAGCAAAATGTACCCTCATGAATTTTAACTGTTGCCTTGTCAGAAGTCTTGGATTTGATGTTCCCTTTCATGATGTTTATTTTCCTTACTGTAATTGGGAACATGGGAGGACCTGGTTGGAATTAAGAATCAGGTGTGAACACAATTTTGGGATTGTGGTGATTTTTATGCATATTTTTTTCTTTCTCTTCAACTAATACAAGCAGTTCTGAGCAGAAGTTTCCATCAGTTGGGTCCTGGGAAAAAGGATACAAAAAAAGTAGTAGCAAAGTTTTTTTTGTTTCTGTTTATTATTATATATTTTACAAAATTGAAAAATATAAAAAAGCATATATGGAAAAAAACACAGAAATATAAAGAAGAAAATCACCCATTATTCCATCACACAAAATAAACTTAGGCTAGAATATTTTGGGGGTACATTTTCCTGTCTGTGTGACCTTTGTCTCTACTCACATTTTTCACACACACATCTAATAGAAGAGATACATAAGTATACTAACCTCTATCTGTTTAGTTGTTGTTTTCGTCATTAAGTTGTGTCTGACTCTTTTGCAACCCCATGGACTATAGCCCGCCAGCCTTCTCTGCCCATGGGATTTCTCAGGCAAGAATACTGGAGTGGGTTGCCATTTTCTTCTCCACTATCTGTTTAGACATATTTACAAAAATAAGTAGATTCTACAAACTATTTTTAACCTGTTCTTATGGTTGATCAGTACATTGTGAACATCTCCCTCCAATCATTCCATATATTAGAAAACATAATTTCAACAGTTTCATAGTTGTTCACAGGTTTTATTCAACCCAGCCATAAGCTTTCACCTCTTTCTTCTAGATTCCTTCATCTGTGCCCACACTTTTTCATTTTTCCATTCTCACTGTCATGTACTTTCCTTTATCTTTAGTACATTATCCACCTTCCACTGGCTCTTCCTTGCCTCTCAGCAGGACTTCAAGATGAATACCTTCTTCCATGAACCTTCTCCCAAGGTGAGCAGAGTAAGTGTAACCGAGAGCCGAGTGTAAGGATGGAGGCAGGTGTAAGAGAAGGGGTGCCGCTGGCAAAGTCTTGGTCTGGGCATCACCTCTGCTGGTGGGAGGCCGTCCTTGTTGGGCAGAGGCACTCTGATTTGGAGAGTGACAAATGTGGTTTTCCTGAACTGTGTTCTTCCCTTTGCTTTTGTTTCCAGTTTCTTAGACTCCTTCTTCAGAAATCCCTAAACTTCAGTCGTTTGAATCCCATGTAGATAGCTGTAGGATGTGGAGCCTGATTCCTGTTCTGACCTGTCCCCCATTTAAGAGCTCCGTATAAGCTCTTCTGCTTGGGCTCCTCAGAGGGAATCTCAGGGACATGATGCTTTCTTTAACGTTTCCCTTTGATATGAGCCTTCCTGGTCCATAACCAAGCTGTAAACTACCATGTAGTTTTGGTCAGAAAGCAATGGATTGTTTGGGAAGGTTTGGGATTAGGTATGTAAAGGCAAATTTGGATGTAATTTACAGCTATATCATAAAGAAACCCATGGAATGGAGAGTCTTTATAAGAAATGGCACTAAAAAAAAAAAAAAAAAAAATGGCACTAGCCGTACTGAAAAGTCAACTGGATAAAAGAATAACCCTCTATGAATTACATGAAGCTGGCTACCTTCACATGCCCTCCCGCTCTGTTGCCCAGAGCATGATAATCATTACAGAACAGAAGGAGAAATCTAATGTGCAAAGTGTTTCTTCTTCGGTGGGAATATCTTTAAACTTCTTCCACTCCTTCTTTCCTTTCCTCTCCCCTTGCCCATTAAAATAAGGAGGATCTGACATCACAGATCTAATTGTTGACTAGGAACTGCTGAACAATTCAACTGAAGTAAAAGTTAGTCATAGTGAAATGTTATCTCATACAGGTGTCTGCATTCTGTGACCTTTATCTCTAATTGTTTTTATTCCAGATAATAGCCATGTCCTCCATCCCTGCCCAACCTCTCCAAGTTCCACTCACTTTGTGAACAATGAATATTTTATTTATTTGTTTTGGGGATAATGAAAGTAGGGGTGAGTATGAAACAATACTAACATTATTCTGTCGATTCGGAAAGCAGTTCTTCTATGGCAGGATTCTTAACATTTTTGGGGGGGTCATAGTCCTTTTTGTGAAAATGAAAATATTCATGGTTTCTCTATTGTAAAGATTTTGTATTTTCTCATCCCATGTGTATGTTTTTAAGGGAAATTTGAATTTCCATTAAAATGAAAAAATGAATCCTTGACTATGGCATATATTCTTAGCAACACTCTGAGTGGTATCAGAAAGTGTAAGAAAACCCTGGTTCCTTCTCTATCAACTGATCACCTTCTCTCCTGAATATCTGACCTACTTTTTAAATCTTTTTGTGTTATTTCAGACCTGGTCTTGTGTCTTCATGTCCCTATCTCAGTTAGGCCCTTTGTCTCTCTCCCTACAGAACCTCTTACCCTAAGTCATTTCTTATCTTAGAAAAGACTAAATTAATTTTTTCCTTTTCTAACATTGCTCTTACCTTAGCCCGTGTTTTTTCTTCTCAAGAATTTCCAGATTCATATTTGACATTGTTTGATACATATGGTGTTATTTAGTTAGTTTTTAATGATATATTTTTACATTAAACTTCTGATCTGACATCCCGAAGGGCAATTCTACACATTGTTTTTTCAACCTTAGCTATGAAGTATGTCAACAGAAGACAGGCTTTCTGTTATGTTTATGAACATGCTTTTTGTTAATAAATATAGTAAATCTATCATTGCATTTAAAATCTAAAAACAGTGCAGAGCTATTCCCAGAGCTGATTTTTGGAGCAGATTACAAATGTATTTCAAATTGAAGATGGCTGGGGATTTTAGCTAAAGCAAGGTGAGACTTGGGGTTTGTCCATATCAAATAATATCCTCAGAACATTGCGTCTGCATAGTTGAGAGAGTGAGCAGGTGACGAATTCCTCCTCTCCTTCTTGGTTCTAAAAGGGAGACAACAGTCTGAAGTACAGCTCTAAAAAGAAAAGACACTTCCCTGGGAGATGAGCTGGGACAGCAAGCTTCCGCACTTCCCGTGAGTGATTAAAAAAAAAAGAGAGAGAGAAAGCTCTGGTTTGCCCAAAGACTGGTATATTACTCCACATTGTGCTTACTTACCCTTTTTTGTTTCTTTATAATTATGTTGCTTTACTGTAGGTGACTGATGGTCGTAGGTTATCACTAACTGAATAAATATGTATCTCTTTGGGGTAAGGATGATGATGGGGAAACAGTAGTAATTCTCTTTCCTTTCTAGATTTTTTGCTTAGAAGCATGTATTAAGGTAATATAGGACAGAATGAACTGTGTAATTAAAAAAAGGAATATGCCAATGTACCTAATTTTAACACAAGTTTTTAGTGGGCATTTTAATATAATTCTGTGTTTAGTCCTTGAGTTAGTCTAATAGTTCTTGTCTTTTTTTTTTTTTAAGTTTAAGGTGTATAGCATGATGGTTTGATTTACATATATTGTGAAATGATTACTACAATAGATTCCGTTAACATCCATTACTTCATATGGATACCATAGAAAGAAAAGAAAAAAAATTCTCTTTATTATGAGAGCTTTTAGGATCTACTGTCTAACGACTTTCTTATATATCATAGAGTGATGTTAACTATAGTAACTTTGTTGTACATTATGTCCCTAGTACTTACTTCTCTATGATATGTAGAGATAATAACCGACAGTTTGTACCTCTTGATCACTTTCCTCCAGTTCCACCTACCCTTGCCTCCCACCTCTGGTAACCAGAAATCTGATCTTTTTCTATGAGTTCAGAGTTTTTTGCTTTTTTTTTAAAAAAAAATTAGATTTCACATATAAGTGAAATTATACAGTATTTGTCTTTCTTCATCTGACTTATTCCACTTAGCATTATATTTTTAAGGTCCATCTGTTTTTGCAAGTGGTAGGATTTCTTCCTTTCTTAGGGCTGAATGATATTCCTACATATATTCACAACTTCTTCATCCATTCATCTACTGAATGGACATTTACATTGTTTCCATGTCTTGGCTAATGTTAATAATGCTACTTTGAAGATGGAGATGCAGATATCTTTTTTGAATTACTGTTTTTGTTTCTTTTGGATATATTCTCAGGAATAGAATTACTGAATCATGTGGTAGTTCTATTTGTAATTTTTTGAGGAACCTCCATACTGCTTTCTGTAGTGGCTACACCAATTTACAATCCCACCAACAGTAAAAAAAAAGGGTTCCTTTTTCTCTATATCTATGTTAGCACACATCTTTTTGATGAAAGCCATTGTAACAGTCATGAAGTGATATCCCATTTGGTTTTAATTGCATTTCCTTGATGACTTGTGGTGCTGAGCAGCTTTTCATGAATTACTGGCTATTCATATATCTTCCTTTGGAAAAAGTCTGTTCAGGTTCTTTGTCAATTTTTAAATTGGATTATTTGTTTTTGTTATTGACTTGTATGAGCCCTTAATATGTTTTGGATGTTAATTCCTTTTCAGATAGATGGACCATTGATTCTTATAGGAGTCGCCTCTTGCTGCTGGAGTGGTGGTGGGGAGGATGGCTGTATCAGAATCATGTGGAGAACTGTTTGATATGCTGCCTTAAGGAAACATGTTTTCTGAGCTGAAAATTCATCACTGTCTAGTTAGCCTATTGCCTATTGCTATTCTATGTCTCATGAATGTTATGGTAGAAGAAGACTGAGGACTGGACCACAGAAGTAGATTGTCTTCAAGGACTTCACTATAATTACTTGTTTGATTTTCTGACTCCTCCATTAGGTTGTAAATCTGTAATGGCTTAGACCATGTCTGTCTCATTAGTCATTCATTGTATTAATCATCAATTATCTTATTAATAACTTGATCCTTATTATATTAGGAGCACCTGATGAGTAGGTGCTCATTAGACACTTGTTGAATGAATAGAAGAATGAATGCATATTGAATAGGGAGACATTGCAGATGGAAAATTCTCTGAGATTTATGTTGAATTCTTTACTTGGGCAATATCTTGTGTGGGCACTTGCAAAAAATTTACTGCTTCCCCTGCTGCTGCTGCTGCTAAGTCACTTCAGTTGTGTCCGATTCTGTGCGACCCCATAGATGGCAGCCCACCAGGCTCCTCTGTCCCTGGGATTCCCTACTCCCTCCAAAATGCCACCAGAAAAACGTAGTTAAAAAATTTTATTATTTAAAAATAAGCTAAAACATTAAGAAAGTGGTTCAGTAAATAGATCAATCAAAGCAAAATTAAAAGAGTACTTAGAAAGGAGGGAATGTAACTCAGGAAATAATCAGAAATAAATGAAAAGTCAGCTCAGAAATAAAGACTAAACTAGAATAAGCAAAAATAAATCAGCACAACAGATATTGCCTTAAGAGAAATATGAGGTGAAAAGGAGGAACATTTTAAAGTTCAAAAAAAATGAAGAAAGAAGTAAAAATGTTTTGAATGAAAGAAGATCCAGAATCAATGTAAAAGGAATCCCTGAAGAAGTAAACAAAGAGAATAAGACAGAATAAACAACAAAAACACCATTATTCAAGAAAAAATTTTAAAGTTAAAAAAGCTTGAAACTATATATTAAAAAATGTAATTGATAATATCAATCCTGAAAAAATAATACCAAGATATACTCTAGTCAGATTTGTTGAATAAAATCACTTGGGCATCTTGACAAAACTGAAAGTGACTTATATGGGAAAGAACATTAGATTATCATTACACTGTTTTTTAGACAATAATGCTTTATGGTAGAAGAAAATGGAGTAACATATTTTAAGAAATTTAAAGGAAAAAATGTGAACCAAAGAGTTTTATAGCTAGAAAAACTGATTTTCAAGTATAAAGACCGTGGTCTGTTGTTAACATACAATATTAATAATGTAGTTAATGCTGATTTATTTCCCATCAGAGTTTTCTAAGAAATCTACTAGAGAATGAACATACAATGAAAATTATTAGAGAGAAAGACATTGCCATAAGGACTAGTGATGAACATTAAACATACAGTAATTAAATAGAACTAAGACTAAATGAAGGCTAAAAGGAAGTAAGAATTTATAAAATAGCAGTATGCTATAAAATGGAAATAAAGAATAGTCATGTATGGATGTGAGAGTTGGACCATAAAGAAGGCTGAGCACTGAAGAATTGATGCTTTTAAATTGTGGTGCTGGAGAAGACTCTTGAGAGTCACTTGGCCAGAAAGGAGATCAAACCTGTCAATACGAAAAGAAATCAACCCTGAATATTCATTGGAAGGACTGATGCTGAAGCTGAAACTCCAATACTTTGGCCACCTGATAAGAAGATCCGACTCACTGGAAAAGACTCTGATGCTGAGAAAGATTGAAGACAAAAGGAGAAGAAGGAAGAAGATGAGATTGTTAAATAGCATCACTGACTCAACGGACATGAATTTGAGCAAACTCCAGGAGGGAGTGGAGGACCGAGGATCCTGGTGTGCTACAATCTGTGGGGTTGTAAAGAGTTGGACACGACTTAGTGAATGAACAACAACAAATAAAAATGTGTGTGCAAAGGGCACACCCAGTGTTCAGATTGTGGTGGCTTTAAAATAATCAGTTCAGTTCAGTTCAGTCACTCAGTCACATCCAACTCTTTGCGACCCTATGGACTGCAGCATGCCAGGCTTCCCTGTCCATCATCAAATCCCAGAGTTTACTCAAACTCACGTCCAGTTGAGTCAGTGATGCCATCCAACCATCTCATCTTCTGTCGTCCCCTTCTCCTCCTGCCCTCAATCTTTCCCAGCATCAGGGTCTTTTCCAATGAGTCAGCTCTTCGCATCAGGAGGCCAAAGTACTGGAGTTTCAGCTTCAACATCAGTCCTTCCAATCAATATTCAGGACTGATTTTATTTAGGATGGACTGGTTGGATCTCCTTGCAGTCCAAGGGACTCTCAAGAGTCTTCTCCAACACCACAGTTCAAAAGCATCAATTCTTAGGTGCTCAGCTTTCTTTATGGTCCAACTCTCATATCCATACCTGACTACTGGAAAAACCATAGCTTTGACTAGAGGGAACTTTGTTGGCAAAGTAATGTCTTACTTTTTAATAAGCTGTCTAGGTTGGTCATAACTTTTCTTCCAACGAACATGTGTCTTTTAATTTCATGGCTGCAGTCACCATCTGCAGTGATTTTGGAGCCCCTCAAAATAGTCTGCCACTGTTTCCACTGTTTCCCCATCTATTTGCCATGAAGTGATGGGACCAGATGCCATGATCTTAGTTTTCTGAATGTTGAGTTTTAAGCCAACTTTTTCACTCTCCTCTTTCACTTTCATCAAAAGGCTCTTTAGTTCTTCTTCACTTTCTGCCATAAGGGAGGTGTCATCCGCATATCTGAGGTTATTGATATTTCTCCCAGAAATCTTGATTCCAGCTTGTGCTTCATTCAGTCCAGCATTTCTCATGATGTACTCTGAATATAAGTAAAATAAGCGGGGTGACAATATACAGCCTTGACGTACTCCTTTTCCGATTTGGAACCAGTCTGTTGTTCCATGTCCAGTTCTAACTGTTGCTTCCTGACCTGCATACAGATTTCTCAGGAGGCAGGTCAGGTGGTCTGGTATTCCCATCTCTTGAAGAATTTAAAATAATATTCCCCATTAAAAGAAACTAGAAGCTGGAGAATTGGTTAATTTTAAGCCTGGGGCAGGAAATACACAAGATTAATCTGGAACATCTTATTATACCATGAAGCTAGGAAGCCATCAAAAACTACTGGGGTTTGTCAAAAGAACTCAGGAACCAACTTTAAGAGCTTCCCAGTGGGACAATTTAAGCTTCAAAAGAGATAATTGCAATTGGATAAAACATGTAAATTATGTTTAAATCCATAGATACATAATTTTGTTTAAAAAAACAACCACTTTCAGAAGATTCTAAGGAACCAATTCATTTTCTTGAAAATGGGTAAAGTAGCAGGAAAGAATCAAACATTTTCTTGCCTTTCCAATATGAACCATGGGAAAGCCAAATAGTAGACGATGAGAAGCATTTATATATAAAATTTTTAAAATGAATAAATGAAAGAAAAGGATAAAATGCGACTGTCACCATTTTACAAACCCCAAATGAATTACTAGATTTAGGCATTAAGCCTCAACAGCTACTAATGGAGAAAGAGAGATAACTAGACGTTAAATTCTTTTTGATGAAAGGCCACAGTAATTAGAGTCTTCGCAAAGGGATGGAAACCATACCTAGTCAAAGTTCCTACCAATTTGCAGGAAATACACTGGGCAGAGGAACGTGCTGAACTGTACCATATTCATCAGCAGTGTCTGGACTGTGAAAATCTCTGCAGGTCAAATGCCCCAGATACTAGAACAAAAAATTGTAAGGCAAAGAAATGGATGATTGAGAAAACTGTAGATTAAAAGAGACTTAAAATATGTATCAGATTTAATAAAATGGGCAACACTAAAATATGATGTCTAGGAATGTGTATTTATGTGATAGAACTTACATGATAGAAAAAAAATGATTATTATAAAAATTGGGATAGTGCCTGCTTTTAGGAGGAGGATGGTGTTTGAGATACAGATGGTACACATGGATGCGGTGTCTTAGGTGGTTGGCAAAGGTCTATATCTTGACTTAGGTGTAGTTGCAGGATGTCTGCCTATAATAGCTCATTAAACTACATATATTTTGTGTGGTTTCTTTTCACAATTAAATAGTTAAAAATCAACAAGAGAGAAATAAGTTTGGACAGGACTTTTATTTCCTTTCCCAAGTAAATTCTGTGATTCTTGCTCTGCTTTTATATGTGGTCTGAGATCTTATTAATGCCTAAAGTTCAAAGACTTCTAAATTAGGGGGCAAATTCATCTTTCCATGACTGTATGTCCAGTGCTCTAGAGACTTGACATGGTTCAAAACAGTCGTAACTTTCTTTGAGAATCCAGCATTTTTCTGCATTTTATTTGTCTCCAGGGAAAATAATGTGACTTTATAGGTTTGTTGTAATCAGTGAGAATTTCTAACACCGGGGTGTCAGGGAGCTAGGCAATAAATCTCAGTGGACTAACCCACTGTCCTAAGTGGCTTACTCATGCCATAGCACTCCTTGAATAGCTGCTAACAATGACTGCAAGCTGTACTTTGCAGAAGCTAGAGTTGATCTTTATTTAATCTATCCATCCACTGTGTGAACTTGGCCACCTGGGAATCGTATGAAGGAAAATGAGTCTCCAAGACTTGTAGATAGTGGAAGACAAACTCTCCCTCCCCTGGAGCAGTCCTAGAAATTAAATCTTTTTTTTTTTTTTTTTTTTTTGGTTAGTGATTCACTAAGTGTTTGTAGTCTTGGTCCACACATTTAGTTGTTGTCAAGATGGATGTTTCTAAAGGAATTATATTTTCATTTCATGGTGAGATTCTTTTTATCTTCCAGACACTTCAATTACTAATAGAAACTGGACGTGAGAGGCTCAGGTAGTAAGGCTTCATGTGTACATCAATGCTCAGGGATGAGGGTCCCACGTGGACTGATCTGTCCACGTCTGATGAGCCATAGCAGACTCATCAGCCTTTTCTGATGAGCCTTTTCTGACTCCAGCCTTTTCTGTGGACGATGATAGAAATTTCTGAACTTCCATCCTGGGCCTACCTTTTCACTTAACATCTTAAAAAAAAGAGAGAGAGAAATAACCAGTGATGATCACCACAGTCAACATTTTTTTCTTCTTAGCAGAACTCATGTAGAATAAACTGCTTCATAAATAAGGCTAAAGTGACTGTAGAGGGCTGAAGGCAAATTCTTTGCATTAGACCATGGAACTTGCATCAGAGAGGCAATAACAAAGGTGCAATTCATCCAATTGCAGAGGTGATCAGATGTGTATAGAAACATCTTAAGAGAGAGAGAGAAAAAAAAAAAAACTTCCATAACAACATTTGTGAGCTCTTGGAGGGGATTTTTTAATTTGAGGGTTTGGGAGTACTGGGGAATGAAATAAATATTATGAAATGAAACCCAGAGGTCAGAAGTGAAAGAGTGAGTTCATTTGCTTTTAGATTTGATTACAATTTAGAGTCATTTCACTGTGAGGAAGGAATGTAATTTCTAAAGCTGAAATAATAAAACCATTTATAAAATGCTTTATCTTGCTCTAATAATTAGTTTTAAAAATGAATCCCAGTGACTTCAGTTCCTCTGAAGTTGTTGCATAGACCAGACTCAGTGCTGCAGACTAAGCTGAGCAGAACCTGATGTCCCCTTTGGACTACTTCCTGTTGCCTGCCCCTAATGCACATGGAGTCCTGTGGACTTGCTACTGAGCTCCCCATAAGACTGGCTCGGGAGGCCTGGAGCATCTGGCCAATGTAGCAGAATCCATGGGCTGGGACTGTGCAGAAGCTTTGGCCCAACAGAGTGAAACTGCTGAACTTCAGCTTTTTCATTAGTTTGCTTCATTTTAAAGAGCAGCCTCAGCTTGAACAGCTGGGGCTAAATTGCAGGGGAAAGTGTTTCCATGAGCTTCGTTGGCTTTCCTGAATGAGCTTGTGGAATCTGGCCACTGTCAGCAGTGCTCAAACACGCCATCTGATTGTGCCTCAGTGAAATGAGGGCGGTTTCATTTTCCTTTTGAAAGTCCATTTCCCATACAATCAAACCTCCTCTAGTCAGGCCCACTTACTTCTGTTTCTAGCAGGGAGCTGCTTGACTTAGGGGACTTTAGGGCTTCCCTGGCTCAGATGGTAAAGAATCCTCCTGCAGTGCAGGAGACCTCAGTTTGATCCTGAGGTTGGGAAGATCCCCTGGAGAAGGGAATGGCAGGCCACTTCAGTATTCTTGCCTGGAGACTCCCATTGACTGAGGAGCCTGTTGGGGCTACAGTCCATGGGATCACATAGAGTCGGACACTTAGGTCTCTTTCTGAGCTTCCCTAGCCTAAACTGACAGATAATGTGCCTTAAAGTGAAAGTTAGCTCAGGATTTAGGTCTTCATATGTAGACTTTTTCTCTCTTCTGAACTTGTTATTTTGAATCAAGAATGGTGATGCCTCAACATACGTGCCTATGTTTCTTCCTTTCTGTGCCAACGACATCCCTTATGAACACTGATGCCTTTCTACTAAATCTGTGTTTAAACTCAGAATACTTATTAACATGGCTTATCAATGAAACAGGCTGTGTGTTGAATTCTATTTCCTTTCCTTGATAAGAGATGCTTCAGTGACAGTGGAGTAGAGTGGCCCAAGAGATTGGTAAGCTGGCTTCCTCTCCATATTGTAATGGATGAAGCCTTGGATAGAATGGTTAGAAGGACTGTGTTCTTGTCTCACCTCTGTCACTTATCAGTTAACTAAAAGTGCATTTGATCTCTTTGAGACCTAGGTTTCCTCATCAGAATAAATGATATATCCATTCTGAATATCTTACAGTTTGTTGTAAATATATAGAAATAAATAAACGTGTGTGGATGCCTTTGCAAACTGCCTGGTATGATATGGATCAAAGCTGTTCACAACAGAATGTATTGCAGATTTCTGCTTCCTTCTTTCCCAAACTTAGAGGAACTATTAGGTGCTAGGTACTTTAAGTAAGTACCAAAAACTCCCAGGACTAATAGTGCTATACTAGGAAAAGTACTAGATTGGATTCAGCATATCTGGGGTTTTGTTTATATCCTGTAACAAATTACTTACAACATCTTTGGTGTCTGGGCTCTACATCCATATTTGTAAAACTAGAAGGTTGAATTAGATGAGTGAATGTTAAGCATTGTTTTTAGCACTTGAAACCATATTGCTAATAATAAAATCTTATAAAATCCTGGTTTATAAATAAAATATATGCAAGGAGTTATGCTAAATCATGTGGGAGTGGGATGTCCAGAGACTTGCCTGATTGACCTCTTCTGAAAGTGTCCCAGAGGCACCCTTGTGGCATCTTAGGGTCCCTGGAATACAATTTAAAAAGATCAGACATTCTCTAAGATCTGTTCAGAGTAATCCCAACTCAGCAAAGAAGACTAATCTCTCAACACTTAGATAAATTTTTTCTAGTAGAAACAACTGAAATTTATAGTCTCGGCTGTGCAAGCTAGACCAAATGACACACCTATTTTTTTTGTTTTCTTTTAATAAGTGACCTGTAGAAGACATCAGAAATGTCTGTTGCACTCCACAAGCCATCTTATCTATGGAGACATTGCTTTCATGAAACCACGACTCCTCCATCCTCTTTCCTTGTAACAAACTCAGGTCCACAGAAATGTGTTTCCTGTGGTCCATATTGCCAGGCATGATGCTGCCTTCATGCTGAGGTTACAATGGGCACAAACACACACACTGCCTTAAGGGCCTCACACAGTCACAGTAGTTTTCAAACTGTGCCCAGAAAATTACAACTTTATGTATTAGGCTTTGCATATCACAGTTGTATTAGTTTTAAGTGTTGGCACAAAGTAGTAGTTTGATTTTGTGCCTGAAATATTTGGTGTGCTTTTTCTGCTGTAGCTTGTCTAGGTTTGCACCATCAAGCAGGATGATGGTAATGCTTGCAACTCAGGATTCAGTGATGGCAGCTTTCAAGAAATAGATTCTGGCCTCTTTTGTGAGTCTCACAAAGCATTTGGACTGTCTTTTTCTTTAAAAAAAAAAAAAAAGAAAGAAAAAATAAAGATTTAATAAATACATTTGAAAGATATTTTAGAAATTAAAGCAATAATGAAATGAACTTAGCCCTCCCCTTTTTGGATTATAAGTTGCTTTTGGATTATTTATCCTGAACTTGGTTAAGTGTCATAGAACTGAACTTCTCCAAAAATGATGAAAAAATCTTCAACAAGCTGTCACTTTTGGGAGTAGGAATAGGAAAATAGCATATATATGTGTGTTTAATTTTTTCTTTTCCTTCAATAAAAATAATGGTCTTTTCTCATCCAGGAAAAATATTGTATCATTCAGAAATGGACTTTTTCACCATTCAGACTGCATTCCAAACATAGTCAAATTTCAACAATGAACTTTAACCTTTGTCCTAGTCCATACTGCACTTAGATATGGTGAGCATCACCTAAGCAACTTGCACAGTATATGTAGCTTCTGACCAAAGTACACTTATTAGGACAGCAGACCCACAGCTGAAGTCAAACTAAATGGCAGTCTGTCCACTCACCCTGTAGAGTGTCCTCTTCTTAGAGATCTTAGAAGTTTCTGTGAGGGAAATTTTGATTTCTCATCACTTCCTCTTGCTCTGCAAAGGATGACACAGAGGACTATCTTATTCTCCAGAAATGTAATGAGATGGAGGTGGGCTAGGAGAGAGGTTAATTGAGGAAGGGGGCTCAAATGGCACCTTCCCACTTGACAGTTTTTTGGTATGCTTTAAATACTCATTAAAAATAAAAAGGAGACCTATTTTTCCAATTTCAGGCTAGTACATTTTAAGAGATACATTGGAGCTAGAATACAAGAGGCAATAACTATAAATTATTTTCCTGAAGGGATCATTTTGGATTCAGGTATTGATTAGGATTCTCTGTGAAAATGAGAGGAGCAAAGGTTGATAAGCTCAAATCAATGTCATAAAAACAAAAATAGTAGCTGCCAGAACCATTTGTGGATTAAACATTATTGGTGTTTATCTTGTATTGATGCTGGTTATACAGATCAGTTTCAGCCTACCTGGTTTTTCCTTTCCAAACTGAATAGCTGGGATAAAATACTTAGAAATAGAGTGTCCCCCTAGATTCTAAAATTACACATAGATTATGGGTATATTATGGGCTCTAAGATACTCCCATAAGTATCATTTCCACTCTGAGTTTGAACAAGTCAAGAGATGTCAGGAGTTTAAAATATCATCTTTGTTTCTGATAAAACTGATTTTGGAGAGTGTGTTTTTATCTGCTTGTGAGTAAACTCCCTATCTGAAGGCAGAACTCGTCAGAATTCACATCAGCCACAGATAGCAAAGTGGCATCCTGAGGCTCCTAGTATAAGATAGGGAGGGGCAGAGCAGAGTGTGTGCTTCTTTAAGGAAAAGAAAGAGAAGAAGCAGAGTCTAGGCTCCGAACACTCCATTCACCTTCCGAACTCCGTTACTTGCTCCCTTTCCTCATCTGTAAGATGGCCATTGGAAAAGACCCCGATGCTGGGAAAGATTGAGGGCAGGAGAAGAAGGGGGCAACAGAGGATGGGATGGTTGGATGGCATCACCGACTCAATGGACATGAGTTTGAGCAAACTCTGGGAGATAGTGAAGGAAAGGAAAGCCTGGCATGTAGCAGTTCATGAGGTCTCAAAGAGTCGACACAACTGAGCAACTGAACAGCAACAGCAAGTTGGACATAATAAAGACCTGTGTCTGTACTTAATTGATTGAGATAATACATTCTTGACAAGCTGGATCTAACCCCTGCCTACCTCTCCAAGCTCATTCTACATTTATTCTCAACATTCTGGCTTTACAATCTTTCAGTTCCTGCACACATCATGTCCTTGTTGTCTCAGAATTTTTGGTTTGCAGTTATCTCTACCTGGACAGCCCTTACCATTTTTCTGGATATGGTTAATCCATACTTATTCTTCAGTTCTTTGCTTGAAGGTAATTTCCTTAGTTTTTTCCTGACCCTGCTCATTATCTAAATTACCTGCCCTTTTATATTTCTCACTCATAGCCTTTATATGTCAGAATTTATATTTACTCAAATAATTATTTGTTCAGAGTCTATTTTCTCTGACCACAAATTATGCATATAAGAACAGGGACTGTGTTTATTTTGTTTACCATTATACACTGAGAGCCTTGCAGAGAACCTGACCTATAATAGTTACTTAATAAATATTTGTTTAATGAATATGTTAAATGCCTAGCACATAGTGTGTGTTTCATTGATATTAGTTTCCTTCTCTCCTGCCTCAAAACCATCAGCTCACTGGTTTATATGATGGTCAGTGCATCACAGGTTAGCCTCTCTCTCTTGTTCTTCCGTTTTATAACTCTAGTCCATAAGTGGAGCACTACTTGTGAATTAGTACCATGTCTCTTTAATCACTATGGAAAATTTTTAAGCTTCTTCAACTACAGTTTTTTAAAAAAATTTAACTTTACTTATCAGCTTGCCCTGAAATAAATAGTGCTACCTTCAAAGGGAAAATCATAGAGTATAGCTAATCTTCTCATAGAAATCAAAATGACTGAACCCAGGCCTTACATCTTTTATGTTCTTTCTTCCAACTGTGTTCACTTAACAGAAACTGCATGACAATTCCATTTTGTGTATTTTGTTCTAATTTAGATCATTTTGTTCTTCAGAAAGGTAATAAAGGACTTATGTCTTTCACATATCTTTCTGTGTCAGGATCTCTGAGTAGGCTTGCCACCTACTGGATGCGTGACCTGGGGTAAGTTACTTAACCACTTCTAGACTGAGCTTCCTCCTCTGTTAAATGGGCATGATGGTAGGACTCATCTCAAAGGTTTGTTGTTATTGTTAACTCACTCAGTCATGTCTGACTCTTTGCGACCCCATGGACTGCAGAATGCCAGGCTATAGTCCTTCACTCTCTTCCAGAGTTTGCTCAAACTCATGTCCATTGAGTCAGTGATGCCATCCAACCATCCCATCCTCTGTTGCCCCCTTCTCCTCCTACCCTCAATCTTTCCCAGAATCAGGGTCTTTTCCCATGAGTTTGCTCTTTGCATCAGGTGGCTAAAGTGTTGGAGCTTCAACTTCAGCATCAGACCTTCCAGTGAATATTCAGGGTTGATTTCCTTTGGGACTGACTGATTTGATTTCCTTGCCATCCAAGGGACTCTTAAGAGTCTTCTCCAGCACCACAGTTCAAAAGCATCAATTCTTCATTATGAAGGTTAAATGAGATAATTTGTGCTTTGCATGGTATATAGTTTCTGGCAGGTGGTAAGAGTTCAGTAAATGGTAGCTAGTGCTTTCGTTTCTGTTACGCAATTGTCCATCAACTATTTTTTTAGCAGTGTATTGAACATCAATAACTGTTCTGAATTGTGTAATAAGTCTTTCTCAACTCTCAGTATTGATTCTGATATAGGCTATTTGGACTCAAGCCTTTCAGAGGCATTATACGGAGTTCCTTGAATTTGTGAATCATAACACATGGAGTTCTGAAGGATGGAACATGGATATAGAATTTCTGCCGAAGAGAACTTCATGTAATTGGCAGCTTCATTACGCAAGGCTGAGATTTGAGGGTAAAATCACAGTTACTTCTGCCTCCCCATATGTTAGTGCAGATTTGGCCTGTTTGGAGGATGTCCCTTTCTTTCCTCAGTGCTCCATATGGGACCTTCTGGAAGGTGGGTGATGTTTTCCGCTAGAAGAGACTCTATTATTCAAAGATATCTGAGTTTTTCTGCTGTCAGTCTGTTCCAGTTCCAGAAAACTCTGGTGCCATAGTCCATGGCATTAAACCACTAACCAACATAATGAGAGAGGAAAAAGGAGCTAAAATTTATTGACTGTGAATGATGTTCCAGGTACTGCACTTGGGTACTTTCAGAACCATTTTCACAATTAGTGGCTGTAACACCCCTGGAGGTCTAAGTGGGGCTAATGGTTGGGTGGGTGGTGCTGTTACTATATGTGAATGATTGATTCATTCATGAGTCTGTGGGCTGTATAGAGAGAACTTTCTGTTACCTACTGGTGGACCCTCCCAAAATAGATGTCTGTCAAGTATCAGGTAATCCCAATTTAGGAAGAAAAACTCAAGGTTTCTGCTTTCCGATTCTGGTCTGTAAAACCACTTAGGATTAGTGTTTTGAGTGGTTTTCGAAAGGACAGGCCACAGCATTCCCCCAGTTCCCTACCTGGATACTCAGCCTCTGTCTGCTCTAGGTTCAGAGACCAGTTTAATGGCTGAAATCAGAAAAACTTCTCTGCATCTCAGTAACTCAGAACAGTTATTGAGGTTCAATACACTGTTAAAAGATAGAGTTGATGGACAATGGGTCCTATTTTAACTTGATTTCTGGTTTAAAGTGATTGGGTCCTTGATTTAATTTAGCCACATTCCACTTTATTCTCTGAGCCTTTACCTTGGTTCCTCCAGCTCTCAAATCCTACTGCATCCTCATTGGTAAAATCAGAACTTACGACCCTGAGACCCAGTCTTGAGAGGGATTTCTTCTCAGTTACTTACTAATCTTGCTCTCTGGAACATCTCTCTCAAGGTAAACTCTTGATTTGGGCATTCAAATTCCACAATTCTCCAAACTCTATACTCAACCACTTTTCTATTAATAAAAAGTACTTCATAAATACTGCTTAGAGAGAAGTTAACCAAATAATTCTTCAGATTAAGACTAAATGAAAAAAAATTATGAGAAACTGAGTCCAGTTAGCACAGAAATCGCTGAACTCATGTTTCAATTCACTTTTTCCAGTATTTTAGCAGGAGGTTGGGGGAGGGGACGAAACTATTTGTCCTGGTATATATGCAGGCTGTTTTTCCAACACATTTAACTCACCAATTGCAATTTTGTAACCAAACTTTCTACTTGGTACTTCATAGAAAGAGCCCTATTTTTCATTTTCATTCAACCTTGTGTGAGTGAAGCAACACGGAAGTGATGATTCATTTTATGTGACTCTACACCTAGACCTTTGCTTTCTGTGAAGTACATCAGTTCCAACATTTGTGGGAACATTTGGACTACCACTGTTTACTAGTATAAAAATCTGTGTTAAAACATGGGAGAATCACTGCTTTCTATGTAAGATGTCAATAGTTTCATAATGGCAATAAATATTTGAGAGAAAGGAGGCACAGTGCTTAACTTATTCTAAAGCTTGACATCCCAAGTGATATAATTTAATCACAACAGCCCCACCCTCCAGTTCTTTAATATTTTACCAAATACATTTCATGAATAAATATTAGTCAAGTACTTCTGGAGTTGGTGATTAAATATTAACAGGGTTATTTTTACAAAGCGCACAGGAACATTTCACAGGATTGTGTCTATGAATGTAAATAGGTCTACAGACATTTTGATAGGAACTTGTGGTTTCTTTTAGTGCCATGTGCTTTGAGTATGATTTATTATTAGAAAAACAATTATTTTGCTTCTTCCTCATCTGTGTGACTTATGGTTTATCATCATCTGAAAGTGTGATTTTTTTTTACCAGGGCAACAAAGAATAAAACATTTTGTAATTTATCCTAATAAGCTTGAATGGGAATCCACTTGTTTTGGACATTTCCAGCCAGGCATAATTTATCCCCATCCTTGGCTGTGAAACAGTGTGGATCTTCTTAACTGAGTCCCTGACAGATGGTTTCAGTGTTTTCAGGACTTCATTTCCAATCATTTTGCCCATATTGCAAAATTGGCCTCGAAAAAGGGTAAAGAGTTGTTATGCTGCATTAACATCCCTTCAGAATTGCTTGCTGTGAAGGGCATGAAGACATGAAGGCAATCAAGAGAGAAATGCTCGAAAAAATCTGCTTCTGGAAATTAGAAATGTTAGCAACATACCGATGGTCCCAGGTTACACCACAATCTCCATTTAATTTTGATAGTAAATCCCAAAGACACGTTAAATGCAATAATAAAAACACAAATATCCAGTTAATGTGGCTCATAAGCCATTCTGATGGCATCCATAATGTGGAAAGTTAGAAAGGGCTCTAGTGTAGGCTGGCTTCCTGTCGTCTTAAATCCTGCTGCTAGGTACCACCACTGACTATTAGGGGAACAGAGATGCTCATAGTACCATTCAAGTCTTGCTACTGGCTCATAATGAAAGCACTCAAATATCTACATTCATTTTCCAAGAAACATGAATTGATCACATTCAGCATGCCAAATTTCCATTTTCTCTTGCAGCTTCAGCTGACTGACTTCTTCATCTAAAGTGCTGTTCTTTTCTTTTTGTCGCCTTTTAGTTTATGATCAAAATCAATGAGGACTGAAGCTTTCCACAGCCATCTATAAAATGCAATTACTGTATACAACACACAGTAAAACTCCCGTGGTGTATATGTTGAGACATAATTTATGCCACTTACCTCCAGAGAGGTATCGATCTTTTTCTGTGAATGTTTTACAAAAGGGTCTCTTGAGTACAAGTGCAAGAAAATATGTGGCTATTGGGGCTGATCTATAATTTGATTAATAATGACCAATCTCTTGAACTTGACTCCTCACTGCACTTTTATTGTGATCTGAACTTAGAATTTTAGCTTTTTTTCTCTTTTGCCATTCTTTTCATAGGCATAGTTATTGCTGTGTCTTAATGTGCTAATCTTGTTACTTGCCTTATACATGATACAGCTCTCATCAAGTTTGGCAGCACTGTAGGGGATGAACACTAAATTTGGAATCAGAATACGTTAGAGCATCTTCTGGCTCAGGCACTAAATAGTGTGTACTTCGAGCACTCTGCTTGCCTCCCTGAATCTCAGTTATGGTCTCTGTTAAATGGAACCAGGAATCCACATCCAGTGACATTATTATTTGATGATTAAATGAGGTATTTAGTTTATTTATTCAAAAAAAATTTATCTCCAAGCAGTTTGACAGGCACCGGGCATTTTGACAGGCTTTGCAGAACAGGATGCTAAATAAGACAGACACGATTCCTGCCTTCATGGAGCTTACATACTCCACAGGTATGTAAATAAACTCCATATACTTGAAAAATTTTACATATGGAAGGTGGCTTCATCATCATTATTGTTATATTGTTGCTGTTGTTGTCATGCCTGAGAGTGGAAAGCAGAGTCATGCTGATGCTGTTCCTGACAGTCGGTCCCATTGGTGGAGGGAGTAGTTAGAGCTAATGACATGGAAATTGTTCTGACGCTGCACAATGAAGCTTGTTAATGCTCCAAAGCTTAGCATTTACTCGTTTATCCCCTTAAGTTTGGCTGGAAGCTCTATTTATTGATTATTTCCCTTGTAGCCAGACTGTTCTAAGTGAAAGAGACAGAAAAAGAAGGAAAGGCCTTTTCTTTATTCTCTTCTAAAATGTAATCTATCAAGAGTCAATGAGCATGGGAAGTTCATTTTCAAAGAATAAACCTTCCTGTTTCATCCATGATCCCTCAGGATGTTATCTTGGGTCATCATGTGATGGATAATCCACCATCTCAACTGTCTCTGTGAGGGAGGACAAATCTGTGATTAAGGGGTTGTGCCCTTTGAACTAGAAGATTTTAGCTGTCACCAGGGTTATGTTGTGGGATTTGATGTCTTCTAAATAAATGTGGGGACGATGGTAAGCTTACTTGGAAGAATGTCTCCTTCTGAGCTTTCTGTAACAGCCATGGAAGGAAGTGTGTTTTAAGTTACTTGCAGTTTTAACCCTATAGCTGTAGCTCTTTCAATGCTGCTGAATGAAAGGTAGGATTCAAACCTAGTACTTCACTGATGTAAAAATGGCACCAGGTCAGTAAATGATAAATGATCATAGTGTCTTGTGCTTTGACTTTGCTTACTGCTTTTCCCAAAACCTCATGTTCTCCTGGAATATTTGTCTGTACTGTGTGATGAAAGAACATTTTGTCCTGATAGAATGAAGGATCAACTCAGGCTAATTTTACCTTGAGCAGGAATCTGAAGAGTAGTATAAACTTTGTGGTTATATGACTGCAATATATTTTTCCACCTTGACCTGGAATTAGTGTCCTGTTTTGTGCTTAGAGGAAAATTAATTGCCTATTTTCAGCCTACTGAGGTCAGCAACATAATCAAATGCTCATATATATGCAATCAGAAAGATTATATAGTTCAGGAAACTTTCCAGTAAGTTCAAGGTCCACTTTTTGGCTTGAGAAGATTCTGGAAGAAGCCACTTTATTCAGACAAGATCTTCATACGTATAAGAAAGTGAACTCTTTCTCTCTTATATGTTGAGAGAATTTTCTGCTTGTTTGTAGCTGCAGGAATAACGTGGGATAACATCAATAGAATAGGGCATTTAATGCTAATTTTATTGGTTTAAATAAGAGTGAGTATCCAAAAGTTAAGTGAAGGAAAGCATAAGGAGTAGTTAGTTGATCTTAAAAGCATTTTTCTGTTAGGAAGGGCCATACCTAAGTACCCTAGATTTTTTACTGTCTCTAATATTGGAGGCCCTAATATTGGAAGGCCTAGAATCAGGGGGTCAGTAGGCTCACAGGAGGTATGTATTGGCCAAAATTTGTTTTCTGTTTCCTTCCTTAATTTTCATAGCAGAATGAAATGTTTAGGCGGATAAGTCTAATTTCTCTAGGAAGGTATTTATTTCTGCAAAGAGGAGGAGAAACTAATATTTCTTGAATACATAGACTGTGCTTAAACCCTGTGATAAACACTTTCACAGGTATTATTCAGTTTTCCTCTCTTTGTATCAAATTGTGAGCAGGAATTAGTTTTTGTTTTACTGCCCAGAGAGCTAGGACTTCAACTTATTTGCTCTGCAACTTTATTTAATGTCTGTGAACCTCAGTTTTTTATTTATTAAATGAGATAATAATACGTTCTTCATAGATGTTTGGCAATACAGTGTATATGAAGATCACACATAGTAAAGATTTCAGAAAATGATTGCATTGAATTTTTTTTTTTTACTATTGTTACAAGTATATTTCCTCTCCAAATATCTTGACAAGGCAAATCAAATGCAGTCAGTCATCTGAATGGTTGATCTTTGTGAAGTGCCAACCAGTTGATTCAGTCAAGTTGACAGAATTATCTTGAGCTTAAATCACAGAATTCACTGTTCTTGTTGTAGGCATACATAATTTCATGGGTGACTCCACATATGAGATAAACTGATTTAGTGGTTCAGCTTTTATGGGCATGTGGTAATACTTTGTAGTAGTGAGAGAATATGATCTTTAGAGTCAGAGAGACCTGTTCAAATCCCAGGGCTACGTCCTGACAATACCTTCACTGAAAGCTGTCTCCTTTATTCAGTTTGCACTTTTATTTCCTCTTGTGTAAAAGGGGGATAGTATAGATTCTTGTGAGGTTTTAAAAAGGGATGTTAAAATAGAAGTCTCAAGGAGACATCATGCATTTTTCAATGTTCTCCAGAGAAACACAACCAGTAAAATATTTCTCTATCTATCTATCTTGAGATTGACTTACAGATATTTTTAAGGAATTGGCTCACATGGTTGTAGGGGCTGGCAAGTCTGAAGTTTGCATGGTAGGCCACCGGGCTAGAAATTCATGCAAGGATGACGTTGTAGTCTTGAATCAGAGGCAGTCTGGAGGAAGAATTCCTTCCTTCTCTGGAAACCTTAGTTTTTCTCTTAAGACTTTTGACTGATTATTAATAGATGAGGCCCACCCACATTGTGAAGGTGGTCTTCTTTATTCCAAGTCTACTGATAGAAATGTCAGTCATATCCAGAAAGTATCTCCACAACAGTAGTGAGACTGATATTTGACTAAACAATTGGACCTTATAGTCTAGCTAATTTGACACATAACATTAACCATTACACACTATGATATAATGGATAAAAAACTCCAAAGGTGGTTTTTCCTAGGTTGAATTCATAGAAGCAATAATCAAAAACCAATTCCACATTTTTCTAGCCTTTTTCATACTTTGAAAATGTGAAAGAGTCCAGGGAGAAGGAACAGGAGTCAAGGTTTGTGAAGAGATATAATTGCTGAGGGATATAGTGTATCAGTCCTTCACTGGAAGGACTGATGCTGAAGCTGAAGCTCCAATACTTTGGCCACCTGATATGAAGAGCCGACTCACTGGAAAAGACTCTGACACTGGGAAATATTGAGGGCAGGAGGAGAAGGGGATGACAGAGGATGAGATGGTTGGATGGTATCACCGACTCGATGGACATGAGTTTGAGCAAGCTCTGGGAGATGGTGAAGGACAGGGAAGCCTGGTGTGCTGCAGTCCATGGGGTTGCAAAGAGTTGGACAGACTGAGCAACTGAACAATAGTGAATTGTGAATCTGTACCCTCCCTTGCCCCAGGGGTGTAAGGTGGGTATTATCTCCTTTGCCTCAAGCTTTGTGAGAGAGATCTCCATAGATCTACTTGGAAAACCTGAAGTGCAGTCGTTGCAGTTGGGAGAAGACTTAGAGGACCAGGGCTTACACATACATGAGTATGGTAGTGTGGCCATGGCTGCCATGGGATTGGTGTGTATTGCTGGACTTTGTTGGGCAAGGTATGTGGTGTTGTTACTGGTGAACCACATGAGCGAGAGCTAATGTGGGTGAACATGTGTCTCTCCAGTAAGGCCTCCTGAAGGGACTAAGGGTTCTTGAGGCAAGAATCTAGAGGGTCAACACTAGATTTCTAGAGGCTGAGCAAGGAGTAAGTGGAAGTTGGTTAAAATAGAAATAGATCAGATAACTTGCAGCCTTGAGATTCTCAAATAGTCTCTCCCACTAGAGCCCCCTCTATAGAGCACCCACTATAGAGTTAGCTTCAAACTCTTGACTTTCTCATGTTTCCATTTGGGGTCAGTGGGAGACAAAAGAGAATTGTCTTGAATGCCTGACAAGTGGTTCTCAAAGTGTGGTTCCCTGGACCCTCCACACCAGTGTTGCCTGAGAACATGTTAGAAATGTAACCCTCCTGAACCCCAGCCTACTTACTCAGAACTCCGGGCAATGAGGTTCAGCAACCTCAAGCCCTTCAGGTAATTATGAGGCAGGCTAAGTCTTGAGAACACTTGTCGTAGAACAATGTCTGACAGTAGCATATGAAAAACATAGTGCTTTCCTACCATGTTCAACTAAATCTATTTAATGGCCAATGCCTCTCTCAATATATGGAAAGGAGACATATAAATAACAGAAGATTTAACCTATTTCCTTACAGCAGTAATATTACAACTGATGTTTCCTTTTCTATAGGAGATAATCAGTCCTGGTCTTCTTATTTTGTGAAAATATTGCATCAAATGAGCTAATGTATTTGAAAATGCTTTTTAAACCATGAAGCACTATACAGATGCAAGTTATTATTACAAGTACCTTATTTACATGGACATTGGTTTCATTTTGAAAGGGATAGCCTTGGGGTTTGCTGATCATTTAGCTTTCATTATCACACCTGTCAAGCAGCTCCTACCACAACCAATAAGGTATCGAGGAAAAGAACCAAATCGGGGGGGAAATTGGGCAAATTATGGCTAAATGCTTTATTTTGGTGAGAGTTGATGGATTTTGTCAAGGCTGAGATTGGGTGTTTAGAATAAGTAAATGACCACTGGCTTATCAGTATCCCTGCTTCCCCTAATTCCCACTTTCAAAAATGTTTCTCCCTATCATATAGACCTAACCTTGGGTGAAGTTAATAACACTTGGAAACCAAAAGCAATTTAAAGATAATATTGACTGTTTTTGAAATTTCCATTTGTGGAAAATCCTTTCCAAGTTGAAAATAATCTCTCATTTTACTTGTTCTTATTGGAACACATTCTTTTTCAGTTCTTTTTGGGAATTAGAGTGCAATGAAACTTTTGTCTTTTTAGACATTGATAATTTTGTGTCATGAATTTCGGTATTGGTAGCAGTCAATGATCATACTATTCTGAGGAGCTATTATGTGCAAAGTCCTTTTTTTGTTTCTTTTATGCTTGTTTAGTTGATAAGACATGTTCAACTCTTTTGCAACCCCATAGACTGTAGCCCACCAGGCTCCTTGGTTCATGGAATTTCCCAGGCAAGAGTACTGGAGTGGGTTTCCATTTCCTTCTCCAGGGGAAATTCCTGACCTAGGGATCAAACCCATGTCATCTGAATTGTCAGGTGAATTCTTTACCACCAAGCCACCAGGAAAGCCCACAAAGCCCTGAGACAGATATCAAATGTAATACTTGTTCCAGGTCTTTCTCAGAGTTCAGTTAGATAGAATAATAAGATGTAGACCCAGGAAAGGGAAACATGCGATTCAGTCAAAAGAGTAGTAGTAGTAGTTGTTGTTGTTATTCAGTCACCAAGTCATGTCCATCTCTTTGTGACCCCTTGGACTGCAGCACACACACCAGGCTTCTCTGTCTCTCACTATCTCCTGGAGTTTGCCCAAGTTCATGTCCATTGAATTGGTGATGCCATCCAACCATCTCACCCTCTGTTGTCCTCTTCTCCTTCTGCCTTCAATCTTTCCCAGCATCAGGGTCTTTTCCAGTGAGTCAGCTCTTTGTATCAGGTGGCCAAAGTATTGTAGCTTCAGCTTCAGCATAAGTATGAACTCTACTTAGAGTCTAGGTTAGGGTCAGGTAGATAATGCACGTGTGTGGGTGACTTCATGGAGAATTTGGGATTTTTTTCTCTGATCAGATGGTATCTGTTTTGTTTAACATGAAAGTATAAAGTTTGGCAGTTGGCATTTCAGAGTTTGGATTTAACCTGAAGTAAATAGATTTTATATAGTGTAAACCTCATATCAAACAAGATGAGATGAGGCAGTAATGCTAATGGAAACCCCCACTCCAGGGGCTAGGGTGATGATTAATGGTGTGAGACAGGAAGTATCTCTGGGCCAGTGGAAGATTCTTTTTCAGTTCCTACATCATTTAGGAAGAGGCCATTTGTATGGAAGGGGCTTAAAAACCCTCTCATCACTACAAAAAATAACAAATTGTTTAAGCATAAGAGTATTCCTTCTATCTGAGACCACTCAGACAGAAGGCCCAGGAAACCCCCAGGCTGGACAGTCTTCTGCAGCCACACCCCAGGTTCACAGTGAACAGTCAGTGCTCCAAAACTGTATACTTTCAGCAAGTGCTCAGGCAACGACCAAGACTTAGTAATAAGGGTCCAATGCAAACATTAGAGATCTCCGCTGAGTTTCACCAGCCTGCAAAGGCCACTCCGATTTTGAAGATTAACAAGAATGAGACTTGGATTTGGGTTAAGTTACTTACCCTTTGGTTTACTGTTGAGCTATGAAAGAAGCAGTGTTAAAAATATGGGTGTAAATGAGTGAGTGGGTATAGCACTTTCCCAGTGCCTCTTAGGTCTGCACCGAGATAGAGGCCCCCAAGTTCTGTAAATGACACTAATACCTCATGGGAAGCTAGGTCAGAATAGCCAAAGCTGGGTGCCTTATGCTGCTGGGCTGGGGCAAGGCCCAACCAGCCCTCAGAGGTTTGTCTGTTTTGGGAATCTTTCCTCTTCATGCCATAGTTGCACACTTGTCAGTGTGGGCCTGTGCAGCTGGCCTAGGCATAGCTTCCACACCACCCTGGGCTTCGCTGTAGAGGGAAGGGCTGGAGCAGCAAAGAGACTCCCTCTGCAACCTCCTTAGTTACAGGTGGTCTCTACCTCCCTTATGAGGAAGAACCACAGATCGACAGAGAACTCTGTTCACCTCCTTTACCATTTGTTTTGTATGAAGTCACTGAACTGTCAAATAAAATGAATATTTTTTTTCTATATATAATAGAATGTGGGTTCCAATATTCTGAACAAACCTATTCATTATTTTTGTATATTTGTGAATTAAAATACTATATCCAGGCATTGTTACGTGCAGACTTACACTGGCAGAAGTTTCCTGACCATCAGGGTCAAGATTATGCAACTCAAATGGGGCAAGACAGGGCAAGGCTTTTTGTGGTTTCTGGGGGTGCATGGACTTAACTTAAAAACATGGCAGAAGGCTCAGATGACAGAAAGCTCAGTGTTCTGGAAGTATGGAGTTAAGTAGTGGTCATTTTGGCATCTTAAACTCAGTTTCCCTTCAACAGCCTCAAATCCCATCTGTCATATAGCCCCTAATGGTAAATAGCTTTGAATCAGGCATTTGAATATTTATTTATGGTTTCTCTTGAAAATTGATGACTCATTGATTCATAGAAACAGTTCCTGATTGGAAAGTTTTGAAGTTTGTTGAACTGGGAAGAGGCAGGATGTTACACACAGACTTTAGGATCTGACTGCTTGTGTTTGAATCCCAGCCTGGCATTTCCTAACTGGTGATTGTAAGGATTAAATGAATTGCTGGGTTTTGAAGTTTATAATGGTGCCTGACATGTAAGTATGTGAAAGTGAAAGTGAAAGTCATTCAGTCGTGTCTGACTCTTATACAGTCCATGGAATTCTCTAGGCCAGAATACTGGAGTGGGTAGCCTTTCTCTTCTCCAGGGTATCTTCCCTGGAGGGTATCTTCCCTCCAGGGATCGAACCCAGGTCTCCCACATTGCAGGCAGATTTTTTACCAGCTGAGCCACAAGGGAAGTCCAAGAAGACTGGAGTGGGTAGCCTATCCCTTCTCCAGTGAATCTTCCCAACCCAGGAATTGAACTGGGGTCTCCTGCATTGCAGCCAGATTTTTTATACCAACTGAGTTATCAGGGAAGCACTCATGTAAGTGTTTGCTATTACTCTATTTCCAAACACAAGCCTCCTCTTTTGTGAAGGGCACAGTATTGTCTAGACTGCTCAGTTGTCTGCTGCTGTAATGTAGAATTTTTGAAAGTAACTTGTTTCTTAACTAGAATGGTGGTAACCCTGCCTATAACCATTGGAACCAGCTGGTGCATTATATGTAATCTTTTAAAAAAGAATGTAATTAATCTATTTATTTTTGGCTGTGCTGGGTCTTTGTTGCTGCATAGGCTTTTTTCTAGATGTGGAGAGCAGGGGTTTCTCATTGCAGTGGCTTCATCTGTTGTGGAGCATGGGCTCTTTGGCATGTGAGCTTTAGTAGTTGTGGCACCTCAGTAGTTGCGGCTCCAGGGCTCTAGAACACGGCTCACTAGGTGTGTTGCATGGGCTTAGTTGCCCTGAGGCATGTGGGATCTTCCTGGATCAGGGATCAACCAAGTTGGCAAGAGAATTCTTTACCACTGAGCATCCAGGGAAGCCATCTGTAATCTTAATAGCAAAATACAAACTTTTCACAGAATCATCACATTTTAATGCAGGCTTTCTCCACTTTGATCTTTTCACTTTTCAGGCATATGACCAAAGTTTAAACAAGTAGGTGATGGTCCCCTAGTTTGTAGTTACAGAGTCTGACTTTGATTACTAGTCTTTATACTCTCAGCTCTAAGAAATCTCCAACAAAACATAATGTTCAAAGATAAATGCCACAGATGAGGACTCTATAACCCTAATCTTGAAAGATTTGGTCTGTGATCTTGGAAGCTGTCTTATTAAACCCTTTAATGATACTTGTTTTTGAGTTGTGATCTTCAGCATGTTTTTGGTTTTGGCTTTTAGAGCTTTGGAAAAAATTCTGTCAGCTGTCACAAATATGATTTCTGTCTTCTGGCTCTTTCAAGCACTAAGGATCTGTCATTTCTAAATTTCATAATATAATGTGGCTATCAGTTCTCACCATTAAACTGAAGTTGGACTTTTCATGTGCACAATGCAAAAATGAGAGACTGTAATGTGTTATCAAGTAATAAAATGGCAAATGACCAGTTCCCAGAAGCTTTTAGGAGTTGTGCTGTATAACATATGACTGTGAAACAAGGAGCCCAAGTGCCTAGGAGGGGTGACGCTGACACAGAGCCATGCAGACCCTCACACCCAGGACCTTCTAGAACCTAGATTTCTGGGCCTATTTAGACCTTTGGAAATAGGCTATCTAGCAGATGCAATTATTGTTAAAAAATTATACAGTGATTCCCAAATGACACATTAAAACAGTCTTGAAAGTCTGGAGTTATATTTCAGATATTAGAATCAAAGCAGTTAGGCACTGGTAAGAAATTTAATGTAACATCCAGTTCAATTGTAAATTTTGTAGATGAAGAAAATAAGATTGTGAGTGGCTTAGCAGTTTTAGGATCATGGAGGTTTAGAGGAGGAAGAAAGCTCATAGATGATCTGATACACCATTAACATTTTAAAGATGAAGAAACGGAGGAACAGAAGGGCTGTGTGGCTGGCCTAGGTCACAGTCAGAGCAGCAAGCTGAGGTCTTTCAAAGCTCCTATCACAGAGATAATGGAGCTCTAAAGGGATGTATACAAGGTCTTTTCAAGGTTGTGGATACCAGTAGTGGAGACAGGAATGATAGGAATTAGAAGGTAAGGCCCAAGGCCTCTTAAACCCATCAAGTTGGCCTGCAACTTGTCTTGCAATGTTTCACATTTACATAAAAAATTGATCCAAGATGTCATTCGAGATTGTATCAATCTTGATCATTGTTTCTGGGGGTTAATATGTTGGAGGGAAAAAGAAGTTTGGTTGAGAACTAGGGGATCTATATCCATCACTAACTGTACCACAGCATCATAGGTAAGTCATTTGACCTCTTCCTGTTCAGTTTTCCTATCTAAGAAATTGTAGGCTAGTATCTTCCCTAAATACTCTACAGAATCATTATGAATGTAAAATTTTAAAAATATGCAGGAAAACACATTTAAAATATACAGCATATTGAACATTTTAATCTTGTTATATGGGAAACCATTTAAATAGAAATGAGTTTTATGAAATAGAGGGATGTTTGTAAACTTAACTTATCATCCAGTCAGTGTTAACATTGCCTACCAGTTAAAAACACTAAAATATATATGCTTTCACTGTATATTTGTTTTTAATATCACTTAATTACTATAAATGCCTGGTCTTTACCTAGTATGACAGGCAATGGGTTTTATTGTGTAAACATATTTAGTGGCAAAAGCTGAAGGTGAAAAAGAAGGAAAACAAATAGTTCTTCTTTTCTCAACGATACCAGGTCATAGGGGATATTTATGTGAAATATATATGCTTTCACTGTATATTTGTTTTTAATATCACTTAATTAATATAAATGCCTGGTCTTTACCTAGTATGACAGGCAATGGGTTTTATTGTGTAAACATATTTAGTGGCAAAAGCTGAAGGTGAAAAGAAGGAAAACAAATAGTTCTTCTTTTCTCAACGATACCAGGTCATAGGGGATATTTATGTGATGCTAGAGCTAAAACTGGAGAAGGCAGTGGCACCCTACTCCAGTACTCTTGCCTGGAAAATCCCATGGGTGGAGGAGCCTAGTAGGCTGCAGACCCTTGGGGTCGCTAGGAGTCGGACACAACTGAGCGACTTCACTTTCACTTTTCCCTTTCATGCACTGGAGAAGGAAATGGCAACCCACTCCAGTATTCTTGCCTGGAGAATCCCAGGGACGGAGGAGCCTGGTAGGCTGCCGTCTATGGGGTCGCACAGAGTCGGACACGACTGAAGCGACTTAGCAGCAGCAGCAGTAGCAGAGCTAAAACTATACTTATTCCTTTCTTTTCTGGCCCTCATATTAGATTAATGTAACAAACACTTTGAAAGTGCTTATTATGTAAAAGGCACTAGTTTACACTTAACAAATAGGATTTTATTAATCTTCCTACATCAGTCAGGGTTCAGCCAGAAGACAGAAATCACACAGTAATTTGAGTAGTGTAAGTAAAATATAAAGCACTAGTGAGCATAACAAGGGCTTGAAGTAATGAGCAACTGG
The DNA here is from genome assembly GCF_054371585.1 of Giraffa tippelskirchi. NCBI lineage: Eukaryota > Metazoa > Chordata > Mammalia > Artiodactyla > Giraffidae > Giraffa > Giraffa tippelskirchi. The sequence goes on from NC_137284.1 coordinate 64,093,240, forward strand.
CTAGTATGAAGTAAGTGAAGTGAAAGTCGCTCAGTCCTGTCCGACTCTTTGTGACTCCACGGACTGTATAGTCCATGGAATTCTCCAGGCCAGAAGACTGGAGTGGGTAGCCTTTTCCTTCTCCAGGGGATCTTCCCAACCCAGGGATCGAACCTAGGTCTCTCGCATTGCAGGCGGACTCTTTAACAGCTGAGCCACAAGGGAAGCCCACTAGGAAGTAAAGAGAACTCTAAAAAATATAGGATTAGCAAATGCAGGAGCTGCCACTATCCCCAGGCTAAGAGAACTCCCAAGGTAGAAATAAACCCGAAAGTGGGTCTCCCCACCCAAGATCCAGACCTCTGGTGTGACCATGGCACACCGAGTGGCAGATGAGATACCAGCATGCTCCACTGGTGGGACCTGCTCAAAATTCATCCTCTGGGGCTACTGGTGTTGCTAGCTGCTACACACTGCAGAAGCTGGGTGTTAGAAAACAGAATTCATTCTCTACAAAAGCTGGCTACTGGAAAGACTGCAAGCAGGGAGCCTGATGAATGAGACAAGCTGGAAGTGAGAGGAAAACCCCTTCCTTTTCCAGCATCTCTCTGTTGCCCTCTAATGATGGTGCTTAGCATCAGGCCCACTGGCAAAGGAGAAATATTTGAAGGGCCATCTCCATTTGTGCAGAGCAGGCAACAAAGGTTGAATTTGAAGCTTTGATGAAATAAACTGATAATTGGAACACCTTTCAATACTTCTATGAAATAGGAGCTACTGTTATTTTAGTTCCCATTTTACAGATGTAGAAACAGAGATGCAGAAAGGTAAAACAGCTTGCCCAAGGAGGGTCACATGGGCATTGAGTAAAGCTAAGCTCTGAATCCTTGTATTTTTGGCTCTGGCATTTTACTCTAAATGACTCCCCTATGAAGCCTCTGTGTTACTTTCCCTCTTGTAATGCATATTCAGCATTATCTCATGGCTTCACTATACTCCAATTTGATGACATAATGTCATTATATAAAATCCTTAAACTTTAGTACAGAGTTGTGTCTCTTCTCCTGCTGGTTTTCCATGTTTCTTCAATTTTTTCTAAAATTTTATATACCCAAACCAAACCTCAAGTCTCTTCCCTTTTAACATTTCCTGTTGTGTATGAGGGCTTCCCTTGTGGCTCAGATGGTAAAGAATCTGACTGCAATGCAGAAGATGCATGTTCGATCCCTAGGTCAGGAAGATCCCCTGGAGGTGGAAATGGCAACCCTCTCCAGTATCCTTGCCTGGAGAATTCCATGGATAGAGGAGCGTGGTGGGCTACAGTGCATGGGGTTGCAAAGAGCTGGACATGAGTGAACAATTAAAACTTCACTTTAGTTGTGTTTGAGGGAGAAAATGTGAAGGAGCAGTCTGTGGTCTCTATATCTATACATTTCTATTATCTGTTTTCTGCTTTCTGTCTCACTACCCTGGTGCAGACCCATCCAACCTATTACTTGACTGTGAACATGGCCAGCCTACCAGTATGTCTATCACCAGTCAGAGGTCCAGTTCACCTTGAACACTATCACCATATTAGCTTTCATGAAGAGCAGCTTTGGTCATATCACCACCCTCCTCTGTCACCTCCAGTGGTTCCTCAGGCTCTACCCTATTAAAGCACATTCCCTCAGTTCAGCCTGCAAGGCCCTCTGTGCTCTAATCCTGACCAAACAACTCTTCAGGCCTAAACCTTCTGTCTTCTAGTAGCACTGGTTCTCATAGCTGAAGGGACTATTGAGTGTTCCTCTAACTTTGTGTCCTGCCTCATCCTTTGTTTCCGGTACATTTTGCTGGAAGCTTTTCTGCCCAGCAGCTTGAGTCCAATCCCACCTCATCTCAGAATCATCTCAGAATCTGCTCCTTCCACAAAGCCTATCCTATTTTCAAATAATCTTTTTGTTCTTTTAAGCTCAAGAGTACTATATTCTTCTCATATCATAGCTTTTTAGAATAGCAATATTGTTCTTGATCTCTACCCTACTATTAGGTTACAAGTTCCTTGAAGGCAGGGGCAAATTTTACTAACTTTTCTTTCTTCTATCTGTGTATCTATGTATCTACCCATCATTTACCTATCATTCATCCAGCTATCTATGTATCCCTGTATGTATCTATCTAACTGATTCATTGTAATCATTAGCTTTGGACTTAAAGAAAGTTGGACTTCCCTGGTGGCTCAGATGGTAAAGCATCTGCCTACAATGCAGGAGACCCAGGTTCAATCCCTAGGTCAGGAAGATCTCCTGGAGAAGGAAATGGCAACCCACTCCAGTATTCTTGCCTATAAAATCCCATGGATGGAGGAGCCTGGTAGGCCAAAGAGTTGGACATGATTGAGCGACTTCATTCACTAAAGAAAGTTGGTGGTGGTGGTTTAGTCACTAAGTCGTGTCTGACTCTTGCGACCCCATGGACTGTAGCCTGCCAGGCTCCTCTGTCCATGGGATTCTCCAGGCAAGAGTACTGAAGTGGGTTGCCATTTCCTTCCTCAGGGGATATTAAAGAAAGTTAGTCTTATAATAAATAGATTGTTGTTGTAACAAGTCAAAGCTTAAGGAAAAAACCATATGTGTCTAAGATGAAGGAAAGTAGAAAAAAAAAATGTCCCTTTCTCCTCCTTGAGACCCCTGGACTCCTTATCAACCTACCTAAGAGTTAACTTTCTTATGTACAAGGTCTTAACCAGGTGATTAGCCTTCTCCTTGAGGACACTTGCCTTTTTTTTCAAGCAGTCCTGTTGCACAGAGAGCACTGTTTCTCAGCCTCAATGTGTGTACAGACCACTTCCCACACACATTAAAAATGTAGCTTTCTGGGATCTCATCCCCAACCGTTTTGGATTCAGTTCTGGAAATGGGCCTAGGCAGCTGCACTTTTATAGCATCCAGTGTGATTCTATGCATGTAGTGTGAGGACAGCACTTTAAGAATACTAAAGTCGCCTCTAGAGACGTTGGTCAAGTATTTTAATAGTTTTTGAGGTGCTTTCTGGGTTGAATTCCAAAACATCACTTAGGAGTTGTGATCTTCAGAAATAGTCTTCTCAAAGTATGATTTACATGGCATAAGTTTCATCTAATCTTAGTGGACAAGCCTATATTTTAGCACATTTGCTGAGTTGTGCAACTATTGTGATGATTGTTATCTCTTTGCCTTTGCTCGGGTTGATCTAACACTCAGTCTATTATGCCAGTTGATGACAATGTATACAATACAGTTTCTTGTTTGGAAGTCAGCTAAGTGCTTTGGGAAGATCATAAAGTCAAAAGATCCAAGTTTGAGCTATGTTTCCATCAGCCAGTTGCCCTAAGCTCTAGGGCAAGGGACATGGCCTTTCTGAGTCTTAATCACCTCATTTATAAAAATGGGGATAATGTTACTTAATCTCTCTTCCATAAGGCTCTTAGTGAAAATTATATGCGAAAAGGTATTTGGAGTGTAATTTGTAAGTAAATTATTTAATTAGTGAGTACTTGCCTTTGGTTGCTTAATTACTGATCCAGGAAGTGAAGAGACATTAATGAGTAAGATGAACACCATCCCCAATCTTCCTGAACAGATAGTAAGGAAAATGAGTATAGTACTATGAGGGAATATAACAAAAAAAATTTTGACTTGGAGTGAGGAGTCTGTGCAAGGATGGCAGGAAAGTTTTACCCAGGGAGATAATGTTTGAGATGAAAACTGACAGATAAATTAGCATTCACTAAGCAAGGGAATGATGGTACTAGCATTCTGGGTGGAAAAAATGGGGCACAATGTGGCAGAAGGTACACTGTACATTTGAAGGATGTGAACAAATGCTGTGGCAGCTGGAGGGAGAAGGTGGTGCCAGGGAGCAGGCTCCAGACCCCGCAGTGCTCTGCAGTGCATGTAAAGGTTCAGGACCTGATCCTTGAAGGATGTTAAGTGCAATAGCAGTTGTGTTTGTGATGTAACCAGATTTGCATTTCTAGCACCTGCTCTGGTAGGATTAATGGGGAGTGGAGGGAGGGCAGAGGATGCTAGAAGGCCAATTTGGAAGCTATTGCAATGGTTTACATGAGAGACATGGGCTAAATTCTTGGTCTGTGGCAGACCTAGAGAGATGTTGGTATATTAAAAATAAATTTAGGATATGAGATAGATTGGATATGGCTACAGATTATATTTGGAAGGGGCTTCCCTTGTGGCTCAGATGGTAGAGAATCTGCCTGCAATGCAGGAGACATGGGTTTAATCTCTGGGTTGGGAAGATCCCCTGGAGAAGGAAATGGCAGCCCACACCAGTATTCTTGCCTGTAGAATTCCATGGATAGAGGAGCCTGGAGGGCTGTAGTTCATGGGGTTGCAATAAGTTGGACACGACTGAGTGACTAACACTAAATAACTAACTATATTTGGGAGATATGTAGAGGGTGTTGCCTGGATGACACTTAGATTTCTGACTTGCATAATCAAATAGTGGTGGTTCATTCAGTAGGGTATGAAACATTACAAGGACAAAGAGTTTGAAGGTGAACGGGGATCTCTTGAGTATATGTAAAGCACTCAGCACTGTGTCTGATGGTCAATGAATGGTAGCTGCAGTGAGGATTTTGATGATGTTAAGATGCCTTCAACGCATCTTAGTGGATATCTTGAGCAGTAATGAGCTATACAAATGTTGGTTATTACTATTATTTTGGTCATAAAACATGGCAAGCACTATATTAATTCATGTTTTAATTTCTTTAACTTATACTTCAAAATTACTTATAACTTTGATTATATGTTGATCAAAGCCCCAAAGATATCAAGGTTGGATTTTACTGTATTAAATAGGAGCCCATGTTTCATAATCTTCCAAGTTTATTGATTGAAACTGAAAGCTTCAACTAGATCATTCCTCAGAGCTCCTCTAGGGAGTGTTACATTAGAAAGATAACAGCAGGCTTGTAAATTAGTACAGTTTACCAACCCACAAGCATTTGTCACTTCTCCCCTCCTCATGAGAGAACAGAAGGGAAATAGGCAGTCTTTCCTCAGTGCCTCCTGCCTCATGATTTGTTTGGCATAAATTGCTACCTGCCTTGTGGCTGGGAAGTTAGCTAATTTAAAGGCTGAATGAGAAAGCTCTGAAAACAGCCAGAGTGTTCTATTGAAGTAGATGGCCAGTCAATAGGGAAAAAGGAGAATAAGCTGATTAATGATGAAATCAGGAACACCCTTTAAAAAGAATCCTTATGCTTTGGCAAGCTGATTTAAGTGGATCTCGTATCACTAGTAACCTGGTACCCATCCAAATTTTCTGATTTCAACTTTAGACAGTTCTCAGTATCTCATTATTAAAGCAGGACTAACATTTTTTCAGTGGAACAATACTCAAATAATTGTGACTCATTTTTTTTCTATTGTAAATTTAGTTGTCTCTCTACCTGTGAAGCAAAATTATAATTAGATGAATACTTGCTTATTTACAGGTGTATTTCAACTCAAGAGAAAATCTAGATGTTTTCAGCTAACAAACGCAGATTGTGAAGGGCACCTGAAGTTAGTGGTTCTTTGGTGTCTGATTTAGGTTAGCGTTTTGATTGCTTCATTAATTGTGTGGCATTGCCATGTTGAGTTACATAAGCTTTGCTATTCTCATCAGTGAAATAGAAATCATAATAATATTTCCTCTCTCAAAGAAAAATTTCCAGAATTAAATGAAGCAAGTATCTACAAAATGCTCTGAACGGTGCCTGACACTTCAAGTGTCTTACTCCATTTGGGCTGCTGTAACAAAATGCCACAGACTTTCACATAAACAACAGGAATTTGTATCTATAGTTCTGGAGGCTGGGGAAGTCCAAGATCGGAGCACTGGCATGTTCAGTGTGTGATCAGGACCCACTTTCTGACTCGTAGATGGCCATCTTCTTGTGTCCTCACATGGTGGATGGTGCGAGGGAGCTCTGGGGTCTCCTACATAAGGACACCAATCCCGTTCATGAGGGCTTTACCTTTAGGACCTAATCAGCTCCCAAAGGCCCCACCTCCAAATCCTCTCACATTGTGGACTAGGTTTCAACATATGAATTTTGAAGGAACACAAACATTCAGTCTGTTTCAGTAAGCATTCATTCACAGAGGGCTATGCTTAAGAGTCCCTACCTAGATTAATATGGTGAGAGAGTATGTCAGTATATTTCTCCACCAGTGGGTGAGCACAGGGAATAGTCTGAGCCACACAAAAAGAAGTTGTTCTTCACTTATGAGATCTCATATTGGCTCAACATTTGTCTTCTAAACATCTAATGTCTAGAATGTGAATCCTGCAGGCAGAGGCTCCCTAACCCCAGCATCTGACCCCATGTGCCATGTAGGGTCAGTCAATGTACATTGTGTAAATAAATAATAGTACGGTGATATGTAAGCTTTTCATTGGTTCTCAAGTCTCTGTGGAAGGGAGAAGGCAGGGTCTTCTAAAAGGAAAGGAATCAATCTGAGGTTGTTAATAACATTCCCATTGTCATTTGAGGAGGTGTGGGATATTCAGAAGCAATGGGACGGATCTGTGGCAAAAGGGAAAACTAATTCTTATAAAACAATGTCTTATAACACAAACACAATCCCAATGAGTGAGGTCTGTAAAAAACAACTCCATTTTGGTGGATATTTCCTTGTTTTAGAACCAGAATCAGGCATACCTGATTTAGGCATAACTTTATCCCTGAAATAGGCATAAAGCACCATGAAACAAACAGTCCAAAGGGTTGCAAAGCATCAGACACAACTGAGCAATTAAGCACACACGCATGCACGCTACCATGAGACCAAAATTCCAACACTGCATAATTTTGATACCTTTGTTAAATGGTATTATCCATTAGTGCATGACTGCTGAGTCCGCTGCTGACCAGCCTGAAATGAACTACAAAACTTACATATGTTATTTAAAAGTTAAAATGTTGTTTCCACAGGGTTATTGAAAAATCCAAGTCATGCTGATTTAATATTGCAAGATAAGGTTAATTTTAGAAGGCATTCTGTATAATTTGAGTAGGTTAATTCCCCATTAATAAATATGCTGTGGTATCTAGGATAAACCCTTTGCTTTGGAGGAGCATGTTTATTTTCCAAAGATGGTGTCAACCTGTGCCCTTTTGTAGACAGTGCAGCATACATGGAGTGTCTTTTTCTCTCTTTTCTCTTTTCTGTCTCTGAGGACAAACATCTTCATTTGCTGAGGGTCTGCAGTAATTAGAGTTACCCTTAGGAACTGGTGGAGGGCCTGATTCTCTGTTATATTCCCTCTCCATTTCCTGCCTGTGGGGCTTGTAATGGAACTTGTAAGGGTCTGCTGTGGGTAGAAGCTTGTGTTTTATTTGAGGAGAAGAGATTTAGTGAAACAGGACTAGGAAAGCTGGGCATGATATGTCTCCTTGGTGTGACCTGAGTTTCTTTCATTGTTTGTAACCATGAGCTTCACTAATACCAGTGGAGTAGTTAACACATGTTCCAACAAAAGCGAAACCAGTCTCATCAATGCCTTTGTGTGTTGACGAACAGGAAGTATGGGGGATGGCATTTTATCATGTAGCCGAGAATTAGCAATGATTATTTCTTCTGAAAGCATCTGCTTAATGACAGCTCTTTCAAACTCCATCAGAAAGGAGTTAGAGAAAAATCTGTAGTTATAAATCTTGCTCTGAAGGGTTCCATATAGATGCTTACTATTTCCAAATCACTAGCTCTGAGCTGTGTTCAAACTTTAGGGTGCTTATCACAGACTCTGACAGTCTGACAGTGTGCCAAGCACTGCTCTTTGTAGTGTTCCTGCATACTGCTGGGAATGGAATTTATAGACAAAGAAGCCCAGCGAAGGGGAAGGGCCGGGTGGGGCTGAAATCCAGGTGTGACCCAAGGGTAGTCTAGTGAGGCAAGAAACGTAAACTTGACATTTTGCCTCCTTCTGCCCTTGGAACAACTATTTATAAGTCAACGATGAATATAATCATAATCTTATTAGTAATTCCTAGTGGTTGTTATTGTATGAAAATAATAAGGATATTTTCATAAGCATTATTTCATATAATTATCACAATTACTCTATTGAGGTAATTATCATTCTCATCTCACAGGTGACAAAATCAAAGTTCAGAGAGTTTGAGACATTTGTCTATAGTAGAATCGGGACTTAAATCCAGATGTTATTTTTTCCACATATTTTGCACATACAATTCCAGCATTAGCCCCATTAAAATATAGGATTAGAGGGAAATGCATAGGACTTTGGAAGTTTTTGAAGTTTGATGATTGAAGAAATATTAAATTTTGGTTGTAGGTAGGGTGAGAAGTGTGGGAACAAAAGCATGGAAAACCTGCTCCTTTTCTGGTAATTATTCCCTAGTCGGGAAGATCCGCTGGAGAAGAGACAGACTACCCACTCCAGTATTCTTGGGCTTCTCTGGTGGCTCAGCTGGTAAAGAATCCGCCTGCAATGAGGGAGACCTGAGTTTGATTCCTGGGTTGGTAAGATTCCTTGGAGAAGGGAAAGGCTACCCACTCCAGTATTCTGTCCTGGAGAATTCCATGGACTATTCCATGGGGTCGCAAGACACAACTGAGCGACATTCACATACTCATAAAATATAGGGGTATGTAACTTTAAAAGACACTTGTATATGTATATATTCATATGTGTATGTATTTATATTATACCCACTATTAATATTTATTTTAAATATTCTGTTACAGGGTCAAGCTGAGGGACTAGTATAAATGTAAGATACTTATTACTCTTAGCTGGAGCTATAGTCTGTCAATAAATACTTGCCTTCTGGCTTCAATTCATTCAAGTTTGAACCTCTGAACCTTTTCACTGGAAGTTTCCATTTATTTTGTCATGGAATCTTGGGGAATGTACACCTGTAGTTTGCTGGTACTGGTTTGATCTTTGACTCCTTGACCTTGGATCAATAAAGGAGAGGCTGCAGTAGATGTTCTTAACTGTGCAAACAAACCTTATTTTAAGTAGAGCAACTTTGGTTTTAACTGGGATCTAAAAAAGAAATCAGACTCGATTTATAATTACAGATAAATCCTCTGAAGAATGCATTGTGTACAGCATTAAACAATCGTTCTAAACCTTAAAGATAACAGATGAAATGGGGCATTATGAACACCTCATTTATGGGTCTTTGCTATTTTATCAGGCTTTGTGTTGGTGACTTTCTGAGTTAATTCCTCTAGAGTTTATCTCCTTTTCAGTAGAGCCTTTCACTCTTTTGTCAGAGTCTGCCAACCGCAGTTTTGTATTTCCTTCCTAAGTGTAGGAACTGCCCTGCCTGTGCATATTGTCCTGGCCTTTGACTTCAGGTTTTTGCTGTGAGTGGCCTTGGGTCTAATGGCCTCTGGCACCCTGCCCCTTCTCTCAGATGTGAAGCTATTGTGTGCAGAGTAGGCTGATCACTCATTCAATCAGAGACCTTGAAACGTCTCCTTCATTTTATGAAGATTGGAGAGGAACAGACTAATGGGCACGGGGGTTGCAGGGGAGGGAAGGACTCTGAACACTGTACCCACAGGGTTTGAGGGAGACCCTTCCATCTCTACCTGACTATCTTGGCCCCAGAGAACTGGTGGGCTATATGCCACTTTCACCAACATAATACAGCTAATAACATTTATTTCTGTTTTGGTACTGAATTAGATGCTTAGCTTCAAAGCCTCACATAGCAGGTTTGGAGACCCTGCTGAAGATTCTGGCACCATTTCAGTCTAGTGCAGGCAGCTTCAATAAGACATGGGCCAGGGGACTGATTTAAAGGCACATTTCCTTGTATCAAGGTTGACTGAAAGAAAGTAGCCACCAGGAGGTTCTGACAGCCCAGAAATGGGTGACCCTGCCTTGGCCGCTCTGGCCTTTGGAGCCCAGCCAGGGCAGGCGTTGGAGATGAGTCTCACCACAGCTGCAGATGCCACGGCTCAGGATGCATAATCCAAAGCTTGACAGCTGCCAAACTAGCCCCCTGAGTGCCTGAATGTGTTGGCTCTTCTGAAGGAGATGACAGGAAGGAACCAGAGGGACTGCCATGGCTCCTTTCCAAATACAGCATTAAAGGGAAGCCAGGGGAACATTACAATTTCCTCTGTATTTTAAGAAGCACAGGAATCATATAATAATCTTAACCCAATGTATTGCTCTCATACCTAGAGGAGGATGTGAGCTAAATCCTGTACGTTTTTGTGACCCTGTTTTTAGAACTTTTTTAGAACTGTTTTTAGAACAGTGTTTCGAACATTCATTGATTCAATCAGTTGACAATCTTTTATTAAATGCTTACTCCACGGTAAGCAGTGAGAATACAGAGGTTGATTAAAAGTATAGTAACTTACTTTCAGGTGGTATTTCTTAGACTTTATGAACACAGCCTACTTAGGAGGGGCTGCAGATTCTGTGGCTCACCAATTCCAGCCTCTTCCTCCTTCCAGTGGCAGAAAATTTCAGAGGGTGATTATGATGAATTGACTTTAGGATTACTAAACTACACAGGCTAATATTTGAATCATAACATCGAGTCTAGTAACATAGAAACTACCTTATTTTGTGTATCAGTTTCTCAAGGCTGCCATAACAAAGCACTACATACTGAGTGGCTTACACAGCAGAAGTTTATTGTCTCATCGTTCTAGAGGCTAGAAGTCTAAAATCAAGATATCAGTAGAGTTTGTCCCATCTTAGAGTTGGGAGGAAGGAGCTATTCACGGACTCTGTCTTTGGTTTAGATGACCATCTTTGCTCTGTTTCTCTTCGCATTTTCTTCCTTCTGTGTGTGTTCTGTGTCCAGATTTACCCCCAAGGATACCAGTCATATTAGATTAGGGCCCAGCCTAATGACTTCATCTTAAAATTACATCTGTAAAGACCCTGTCTCCAAATAAAGTCACATTCAGCTGTACGGGAGGAGAGGAATTTCCCAGGCAAGAATACTGGAGTGGGTTGCCATGCCCTCCTCTAGGGGATCTTCCCGACCCAGGGACTGAACCCAGGTCTGTTGTGTCTCCTGCATTGACAGGTGGGATCTTTACCACTAGCCCCACCTGGGAAGCCCATGGATTTGGAGGGTACACAATTAAACCTAAAACTTTTCACATCTTGCCTGTTCTCAGTTCCTTCTGTTTCTTATATTACTTGTTCAGTCAGTCGGTTGTGTCCGACTCTTAGCGACTCCAAGGATGGCGGCACACCAGGTTTCTCTGTCCATCACCATCTCCCAGAGATTGCTCAAACTCATGTCCATGGAGTCGGTGATGCCATTTTCTATTACTAGAGAGAAGATATGTGTTGCTTCTCCCTCTTAGGTCCTCTTCCTCTCCAGATAATTACTGACTTTAATATTGACAAAACTTGTATATTAATTATTACCATTCTCATTTCTAAGGATGGCTCAGAGTGGTCCAGTAGCATCCCTAAGGCTACACAATGAATAGCAGGCTTGGAATTCAGTCTTTGGCTTTTCTACCTTTACAGACAAGCTTTGGAATCTTGTCTGCTCTGCTGGAAAATGGTTAAAGGAAATAGAGGAATTCATCCCTAGATACCACCTCAGGATGGTAAATAAAACCTCATTTTCCCTTTTTGCTGCTCACGTGATTGTGGATTTTCAAAGGTTATAGGGTATATGTGTCAGCTGGATAGGACTGGCTATCTCTTTGGTATTTTACACTGTCAGCTGTGATCCAAACAAACACGCTGCAAGGCACCCTGTCAAGAACTCCAGTTCCACACTCTCTGTTCCCCTCAGGTGACTGTCCACCTTAGCCCACCTCCTACCCATCTGCTCCTCTCCCCTGGCTACAAGTCACTGGTTCAGTTGAGATGACATAAAACAGATTACACACTCTAAGGGAAATTTACTTTACTGTCTTATTTTCCAAATGTTTTACAGTCAGTTTAATTTGTCTGGCCCATATGTCCTCTGTCCCACACAGAAGCAGCCGCACACTTAGTGCCTTTTGCCTCTTTCCAGGAACATCAGAATGCACAGAACACTGCAGAAAGTGATGTGTATACACACACAGCACAATAGATGGTGAGAGCAAGACTGAGAAAGAGAGCGATGCTTTACAGTTTACAAAATGCTTGCCAGACAAAAATGACCTTTTCCTAGTTTCTGATCTAGCTCTGGGCTGCAAATGTTTCCCATAAGGGACCAATTTTGCATGAGGCAAAAAAACCTTGCATTTCTGGGCAGATGTTTGTCTAGGTGGGAGGTGGGGTAAATAAGAGAACAGTTCTACAGAACTCCCACTAGTCTGTGTGATTCTGCTTCATCATCATCAATTAATACTTATTGAGTGATAGATCATGGGGCACATGGCACTGTAAGCTGTTCCGAAGGGTAATATTTTATTTCCTGCCATGGGATCCTGGAGAGTTGCTACATTTCACAGCTAAATGGTGGATATTTTTGAACAGTTGGTTAAAGGGACTCATTTATATATTCATTTATAAAATTACTTCAAAGTCTTGGGAATCAAGAGAAACCTTTTATGAGTATGTATCATTTTTAGCTGATTATCACAGAGAGGAAATAAACTGTATATATTACAGTAAAAGCTAGCTTTTCTGTTTTTTTTCTGCTAAGAGTATAGAAAAAAATGCAGCTCATTAGCTCCATATTACTTTTTGCCCAGGTATTCTAAACTGATTTAGGTAAGACCTGATACATATTTGGAATCATTGCTGGAAGTATGCTTATTGGAGGTGATAGCATTTCTTCCCTTTCAACAGTAGGGAAAACTGAGACATTAAGCACTTTAATGATGTCCATAAGCTCACATATGGAACATAGATCTCATCACATAGACCCTCCAAGTCAGGGCAAGTTGAATAAAATATAAAATTTCTTTGTTGTGGCCCGTGAGTTGCTTGTTACTCTATAGTTTTATCTCCATGTAAATCCTCCCCTCTTCCATTCTTACTCCAGCCCTCCTGCCCTCCTCACCCACTCAGCCACTCACACGCCCATACACACAGGCCCTTGCCAAGCTGGGCTATTCACTACCTTCTGGTGTAGTCATATATTGTCCTGCCACCAAAGCTTTGCTTTTATTGTTTTCTCCTCTATAACTCCATATGCTATTATCCAAGCTCTTGGTTAAATCTTGGGCATCTTTCAGTTCAGTTTAGTTGCTCCGTCATGTCTAACTCTTTGCGACCCCATGGACTGCAGCACATATGGCTTCCCTGTCCATCACCAACTCCTGGAGCTTGCTCAAACTCATGTCCTTTGAGTCGATGATACCATCCAACCATCTCATCCTCTGTCATCCCCTTCTGCTTCAATCTTTCCCTGTTCATACCCCTTTCTTCCATTATTAGTAAGCTCTCTTTTTTTTTTCCTCTTCCACCATTACACAGCTTTTAGATAATCTATTATAACTCTTTCCCCACCCCTCATTTCTCATGCTCTAGCTACTTGGGATTTGCTTATCAGTTGCTGAGTATCTCATGGACTTCAAGGCTGAAGTGCTGAGTGCTCTCTTGGACTTCAAGGCATTGGTGTGATCAGTCAATAAACCAATCAATCAATGAATTAAGACAACTTGCTCAGTTGTCCACTCTGAAGTGACAAAACAAAGATCAAAGAGCATTACAGTGAGCCTTAAAGAATTGTCTGATACTGTTTTTGCTGAGTAGGAAATCAATTGTTTCGTATGAAGTATTTTTTGAAACTCTTCAGATATTATCTGATGCTCAGAAATCTTGATCCTGTTGATATTTTCAGTATGTTGATCAATAAAAATAATGTGGTTTTTTCCTTAAGGAAAGTATTTCAACGCCTTTGCTTTATCCAAGTTATTCTTGCCCTTAATGGCTAGTTGCCAAGAGGAGGTAGAACTCTAGAATCTTTTGAGTTTAGAACTTTTGTGAGAAGTAAGAGAGAAAGAGAGTGAATCTCTTGTCATTGGTCTGCATTCAAATTGGTTTATAAAGCTCTTTATCAAAAAAAACCCATAAATACCTGCAAAGGGGTCCAGTACCACTTATAGAAGCACAGATGGAAAAGAAAGAAGGCAGTTATTTTCCAATGATGATCCTCTGTTTGGTCACCTTAGGGGTTTTGTTTGTTTGTTTTGTCCTTTAGGGTTAAATCTGATTGGATTTATCATTTAATATTCAATAAACCATGAATAAATTAATAAATTATAAATAGACATTAATGATGGATTAATTAAGTCCACAAATATCACTGACCACCTACTCTGTGCAGGTGTAATATGAGGCCCCAGGAATACACAGTGAAGGAGGTGGAGGCAGGGTTTGCCCTTGCTGAGCTTGTAGACTATTGTGTATGACAGCAATTCACCAGGGAGCAGCAGTGGCATATGATCAGGGCATTACTGAGGAAGAACAGGGTACTGCAGGGGCACCCAGATATGGGGACTCAGAAGAAGGGTTATTTATACATGTGGAACTGAAGTTATATAGGAGTTCATTGGTCAGAATGAGAAGAGATAAAAACAAAGGAAAGAGCATGAACGAAGTTCTGGGATGAAAGAGACCATGGAGAGTATGAAGGTCCATATGGCTGCAGGACAGAAGCCAGGGAACAAGGCTCAGTGCTGCCCAGCTGTGAGACTTGTTTCTGTGGGATTCCACCTCCTGACTGTATGGATGTGAGAATTGGGCCATAAAGAAGGCAGAGCACCAAAGAACTGAGGCTTTCAAACTGTGTGGTGCTGGAGAAGACTCTTGAGAGTCCCGTGGACAGCAACGAGGTCAAACCAGTCAATCCTGAAGGAAATCAACCCTGAATACTCATTGGAAGGACTGATGCTGAAGCTGAAGCTCCAATACTTTGGCCACCTGATGCAAAGAGCCAACTCATTGGAAAAGACTCTGATGCTGGGGGAGATTGAAGGCAGAGGAGAAGAGGGTGGCAGAGGATGAGATGGTTGGATGGTATCACTGATTTAATGGACATGAACTTTGCTGAACACTGGGAGATGATGAGGTGCAGGGAGGCCTGGTGTGCTGAGGTCCATGGGGTGGCAAACAGTTGGATACAACTTGGCAACTGAACAACAGCAACAACCACTTCTTGACTGGGAGAGAGAGAAGTGGAGTCTGGAGTGGTTCTAGAGTAAGGACCACTTACTTTCATGTGTTTCTTATGATCTGACTCTGAGCTTCAAGCAGACAGGCTAAAGAGGTGCTTTGATTGCTTCTCTTTAAAAGGAGCATATGGTGCTGGAATATGGTATCCTCCCAGAAGAGATCTCCACCCACATTTGTGCCCGGGCTTCTGTTTATAGGAAGAATGAAACAGGGCTTGGGGAGCAGGGAGAGAAATAACATTTATTTTCTTATATTCTACAAGGGACATTTACACAGAGACAATTCTGGGCAAGTCTTTGAGATAATGTAAAACACGTGCTGTGGAGAGAGCTGCAGAGATGATCTTTGACATCTCTGAAGAACTGCTAGGCATGGACTGAGCTGCCTGGGACTGTGTTTTAGAAAACAGAATTGTATTCGAAATGGAAAGTTTCACTTTTGATGCCCCGAAGCAGCTTCTTTCCACCATTACAGTATTTGTCAAACATGCAGATAAAAGGTGGGTAGAAATAGCAGTGCTTAGGTGCTGAAGTTTAGCAGTTGTATTTGTCATACTTTCTAAGCCTGAGGTGTGCTACAGTGTGATGTGATACTTTGTGTGTCATGCGTGTGCCAAAATACTATCAGATTGAAGTTGAATTTTGAATATATCACTAAAGACTGCAGGCCAAAATACAGTTCAAGGAAAACCCCAGATTTATTTTCTCCCACATGAAGGACAATTTATTTAGCTCTTTGGATTTATCCCTAGTACTGAGCTGGGAAGGAGTGTAGTCCTACTTAAGAGTAGCGTAAGAAATGCAATGTCAGTAACACAGTTATTGTGATGTCTCACTTCTTCCAAGGTATTTTTGTATGTACCTGTCCTAGCTCATACTTTTAAAAAAAGAGGAAATATTGATAGTATGAACAGAGAAGAATTTGTAAAATACACATTTATTTTCCAGCTTCCCGTAGCTCTTTCTAACCAGTGGATTTTGGAGACATACAAGCTTGCATTTAAACCTAATTCCCCTGGGAGGAATGTAAAACAACTCCTTAAATTCTTTGTCTTTCCTTCCCCAGGGCCTCCTGCCTCATGACTGCTTTTTCTTTCAAAATGGAGATAATATCAGTGTTATAGCATGTCTGTGATGACACAATGAGTATGTATTTTTATGTAAAGCATGTGGCAGAGGGCCTGCTCAGAGAAATTGTTTAATTGATACCTATGTGTCTTATTCCCATCATCCTTTCCTTTGCTCCAAAGATCCAAGCTTTAGAGCAAAATAGCTCAGCCTCATCAGTGTTATCTACTTGCTCTGTATTATTTATTATTTTGTTAGGAATAGATAGAGCCTTGCTTTGTATAGTCATTAAGAAAGAAAGTGTTAGTCACTCAGTCGTGTCCAACTCTTTGCGACCCCATAGACTGTAGTCTGCCAGGCTTCTCTGTCTATGGGATTCTCCAGGCAAGAATACTGGAGTGTGTTGCCATTTCCTTCTCCAGGAGATCGTCCCAGCCCAGAGATCGAACCTGCATCTTCCACATTGCAGGCGGAGTCTTTACTATCTGAGCCACTAGGGAAGGGAAGTTTCTTTTAAAAAAAGAAAAAAACTGTGTCAGGAAAATTATAGGAAATGAGTTAAATACACTTAGAAAGCATACTTTTTTTAAAATGGTGAAGTAAGTGACACTGACATTAATCAGAATTGCCCTGTTGTGCAGAGATAGTTCCAAAGTGAGTTGATTAAGTATCACATATTCTCTAATTTACGGTTCAAATTCCGAATGACTCAGCCATGGTATTTGCTTTAATGGTCACCTTTCCCAACATTACAGATATTGTGTTTGTTTTTTTTTTTAACCAACAAACAGATTTAAACTGAAAACACAGTTGAACTAGGGAATTCCAAGGGGAGAGAACAAACAGGCTACACAAAGAAAGAGAATATGGAACAAGAACAGTTGCTGCTTTTTTCGGTATGAAATTGAATGTAAATACTCTTATCTTGATTAATTGCTAAACAGCATTCCTTTTCCTCTGATTTCTTCTCTTTTTTATCCCTCTGTCTTTTCACTGTTTCATATTTGTGTGCGTTAGTTGAAAGCCAGCTATGGGCTGAAGGATGCTGCAGTAGAAAAACAAGAAAAAGGCAAACAAAAGCTTATCTATCAATTTTCACTGTTTGTTAACATGGAAGAGTATATATCGGTGGGCCTGTACTTGCATATGAATTAAGATGTAAGTTGACATGGAAAAGTATATGGGAAAATATCGTCTAAAACTCAATGCCACATTATCAAGTAGTTTTAGATGAATGTGCTAGTGTTATTCCCCAACTGTCTTTGTGATAATGCTCTTTAAGTATTAGTTATAAAGGTATGTAGATACATATTCTTTATTGTATAAAAAAGAATGGGTATATAGACCCCAAATTTAAAATTGAGAAGTTGAGACTGAAAAGCAGCTTGACCATGATGTCATGAGACTCTGGAATAGTCTTTCTATCTCTCATGCTGACCTGAGTGAGGCACTCAGCAAATCCACCACCGTGATCCATCCTCTCCTGCCAGCAGGGAGACAACCTAAAAGAAAGGTTTTTTTGCAAGTCATCGTCTGACTTTTCCAGACAATTCAACAATTTCTTTTTAAGGAAAAAAAAAAAAAAGCAGCAGCATTTGTTTTCCTTCAAAGCATTTTTGTCCTATGATTGAGATGACATGGTTTTTGGACTGCTCCCTGCAGGAGGAGAAGCCAGACGGAAGACAGCTTTCTCTCAGCTCTGGCAATTATAACAAAGTCATAAAACCCCAGGTAAATGGGAGCTCTTTAAACATTTGCAGATATAAATCCGACACAGTAGGAAAATGACCCAAAGGGAAGTGCTTATTGATCCATTTTCCCCCAAAGCTGTCAGTGACGAATGAACATCATCTAATTTAATAGGAACAGCTCCAAGCCTGCAACCTTGTAGGTATTCTCACTGGCTTTGCTTGGGTGACTGTTTGACTATGACCAAGAAACTTAACCTTTTCAGGTATCACTTGCCCCATCTGTTAATGGGCATAACAGCGTCTCAGCTCTGAGTCTTGCCCTGGAAGGCAGTTCAGGGGCAAAATGCTATTGTGCTGTATTGTATCATAAACATATTTCTTGCCAGGTTTTGTCAGTTCATTTTCTCCTCAATAGGGTCTTGTCCATCACTGTTGATTTCCTTTCATCCTAGAGTTCACAGCAGTGAAGGGAGAGTTGCAGAGCTGTAGCATTCACATGTAGTCGATTGAGATAGCCACAAGAAATTCTGACATCCTGGTCACATTCATTTGTCTTGTAAGCTACACTTTTTCAGCAGCGAGAAAATGGGGCAAAGAGCTATGGGAAGAGACATAACTTGATCAGATATGATGTTTTCCCTGTCAGTCTTCAGATTAAATCCATCAATAAACACTTCTGAGGCAATTCTATTATATACGAGGCTCAATTCCACGAATTTTGGCAGAATTCCAGTGATGTATATGATGAGTGCCTAGAGAGCTCAAACAAGCCGGCTCACTAGCAAATGACCAAAGCCCAGTTTAACTTCAGTTAGCATTACTGATGTCCTGGTTTATTTGGGAGACATGATGTAAGCTCACTGTGCGGGAGAATACTAAGGCTCACCCATTATCCAGGTCTTCTATGCTTTTGGAACATATGGAAATGCTACACTTTTCAGCTTTCTTGTTGGTACGTAGGCTGTATAACCAGCCAGACCCATTGGAGAGCATAGTGTGTGTCACTTTGGGGCTGGGGCGTTGAAGAACTGAGAAAGCTACCTCCTTGCTCTCTCTTCCCTCGCCATGGTATCTCTGATGGTCTGAAGTTGAGATGGCAGTCCCCAAGATAGAGAGAGCTTGGATCTCTGAGTCCTTGAATGGTGAAGAGACTCTAACATTCCTGATTTATGTGAATGAAAATAAACTTTAAAAGGTTACACCGTTAAGATATAGGGTTTCTTTATTATACACCACAGCATAGTCTGGCCTCTTCTGCCTAATGGAATGTTGAACAAAATAATGAGAATTAAATGGCAACATAAGACAACAACAAAGTAATTGTCACCAGGAGATATAAGTATATTCACCAAGTGAGAAGTAAAGTCACTGAGTTTCCTTAGCACAAGGAGGGTGAGATCAATAGGCATGAAAGTGATCTGAGGATATGGAAGCTTTGAATGGGAAGAGGAAGGGGACAGGAGGGAGATGTTCCAAGAAGGCATTAGTGCAGTGTTGTGAGCCATGACTTGTGTGGCTTTGTGGAAGAGCCTCCATAGACGACATGGCCCTGCTGCCTTAGACAGTGGAAGTGAAAGGAAGCAGGAGTCCTTATAATTCAATATTAAAGTTAGAAACCTAGACACACAAAGTAATTATTGTTTTTAATTAAGAGACAGTATTATAGAATTTTGGGTCACAAGGTATTACTAACACATTCAGGGCAGAGAATGTCAGCAGACAAGTCATAACTGAACAAAGATAATAAGGATCTGTGGGCGATAGGCCATTCTTGTGACATCACTGATGTCAGCTCTGTCCCTTGGTCCCACTCTCTGCCGGACTAGTTTTTCAGAGGGATGTAGTTTTCATAGCACCAGTGTACTTTCATTGCACCATGTTTGGGCCTGTAAATAAGTTTGTTCATACAATTGAATGTGATGACTAACTATTCCACAACATTGCTAGAAAATGGATCTGATTTGTTTTTATGCAGTTAATATTTTTATTGAGTATGCATTATTGATTTTATAGAGCAGACAGTTCTTTGAGAGATATGTTCATGAATTTGTATCAACTTCAGCACCATTCTTTTAAAGCCCAGGCGATGCTGGTTAGGGAATTCAAAATTCAAGTCTGAACTTTGTGATTGTTAATTTTATTCTGTTGTCATTTAATTTCCTCTTAAGGTTATGGGAAACTAATTTTTCTGTTTAAAGGCTGAATTGCAGCTCTAGCGTGGTTTCCTCAGCCTATATCTTCCAGTGAACTGGATTCACTGCTGCTTCCTACCTTCATGTTCAGGCTCCATGCACACCCCATCTTTCTGATGGTGAGTGTGATTATACCAGGCTCAGAGCCCATTACAGAGGCTCTGAAGGGTCTGCTGGGGCCCTGTGGGACTTCTCCTTGGGGAGGGTCACAGTGTGACACAGTGTGACAATGGCGTTGGAGGCAGATGGACCTGGATTTCAATCTCAACTCACACTGAGCTCTATCTCAGTCACATATTCACTGTGTGACTTTAGGCAATTCAGGTTACCTCTACTTACTTGAGTTTCCTCATCTGTAAAATGAGAATAATACAGGGATGGCAGTTTCAGGAATTGTAAGAGATGATGTGTTTCATGTTTGAAGACCACAGACATTCAACAGGATCACTGCATGAATGAACCCAACCTACAGTGCTGGCAGAGTGCTAGGACATCCTGTGGTTGCTGGGCCCTATCCATCTTGAGCCTACATCTTCTGGAGTTAAGGCAGGGAGCCTAATGCTGCCTCTCACACCTGGTGCCTTATTGCAGGCACACTCAGAATTCCCTGATATTGGAAGATGTTGTTTATTTGACCTCTGTGCTATCTGCATCTTGAAGCCACGGTCCTCCCAACTCCCATGTATGAAAATTCTTGTGTGCTTTTTTTTTTTAAATCTTAGGGTTGTATAAAATGATTGAAAGAGTTGATATATTTAACTATACACTTGCTCTTTTATGAGAATTAAGTGCAATTTGCTTTATAACACTATTTCTAAAACCTTGTCTCAGAGAATACTAATTCTCTGAGATGGTCAAAATATTCTTACGAGGAAAACAGTAGTCTTTTAAGGATTAATTACATTTGGGGAACATTGAGTTAAATAATATTTTTTCTTAGTTCAGTATTAATTGGAGATTTTGTGCTCTAATTTTTACTATGGATCTCTAAGAAACCTAATTCAGAGTAGGTATGCAGCAAATATTTGTTCCATGAAGGCATAAATAAAGGAATGGCAGAGTTAAACTTAGATTGCTC
This sequence comes from Giraffa tippelskirchi, assembly GCF_054371585.1. Taxonomy (NCBI): domain Eukaryota; kingdom Metazoa; phylum Chordata; class Mammalia; order Artiodactyla; family Giraffidae; genus Giraffa; species Giraffa tippelskirchi. Next base: position 64,114,361 of record NC_137284.1, read on the forward strand.
TTTCTGGACTCGGTTTTGGAGCTCATCTGTTTCCCTTTGCTCTCACTTTTCACCTTCACCCCTTCCTTACATGGGTCTGAACCCAATTTGTTCTCTTTTTCTGCTAATCATATATATTTATAGAACTGCATGCCACTGTCCAAATTTTCAGGTTGTGAGAACACCAGTGTTTTTGGTATGTCAATGATTCAGGAATGTTATGTCCATGTTTGTGAGTCCTTATGGCACAGATAGAATGACCCAGATAATTCTCAGTCAGTATCTTCTTGAGGCCCTGCTCTTTCCCCCAGGGATCAGTTCAGTTCAGTCGCTCAGTCACGTCCGACTCTTTGTGATCCCGTGGACTGTAGCACTCCAGGCTTCCTTGTCCATCACCAACTCCCCTGGGGATACTAAGTTCTCAAAAAGAGCACCCCAGGGAAGACTTGCTGGTTAGTCTGCAAGGTCTGCTTCAGAGGCTCACCTGGCCTCTCCTTCTCCTCCATACTTATGTAGACTTGGCAACTGCCCCTTGGAAATCACATAGTGGCTTGTTGGTTTATTCCCTTTCTTTGCCCATATAAGATGCTGGGCACTGTCTTTTCTTTAGAGAGACAATGCAGAGGTGTCTCAGCTGAGCTAAATGTATTATTCTGCTTGGGTGACATGGGCTATCACAGCTTTTCATTCCTGTTCTTCTAATGCCAGCCAGGACCACAATGATGATAATATCTTATCAGGAATTCCCCTCTAGTCATTTCCCAATAGAACTTTTAAAAGAAAGTACATAGAATTTTTCTGCCACATGAAATTCAACTAAACCAGACCTAACAACCTAACAATTCATGACATTCTTGCAAGAATAGCTGCAGAAATAATGCCCATTGGGTTGTAGAAGTGAAAGTGAAAGTTGCTCAGTCCTGTCTGACTCTTTGCGACCCCACGGACTATACAGTCCATGGAATTCTCCAGGCCAGAATACTGGAGTGGGTAGCCTTTTCCTTAGGTTGTAGAAGGTGAGGCCGTTTTGAGTGGCAGAGATTCTGGTTGGGGTCCTTGTTGCCAGGGCCCAATGTTGACTTATCACCTCTCCTCACATGCAAAGCACATGGAATCAAAAGCCTGATTCATGCAGGTTAACTAGGCAGTAAACAAGGAAGGATCAGGCAGTAGACTCAGAGACAGTCTAAATCAGGGAAGCTCAGATGGTCTCTGAGTTGCCTTTAGGATCTGATCATCAGTGCACATAGCTGGTATTCCTACTTCAGTCTTATTCTTTATGATGAAGTAGAAGTCTGCCTATTAAAAATGATAACAAGTGTGGCTTTGGAAACTCAGTAGAGAAGATGAGCCAGATCCACAAAATCAGAAGGGGTTGACGTAGGTCATTAGCTGAGACAAAGACTTAATTATTTTTAAGTTTGGTGGGAGTCAGCATAGGTGGTCCATACTTTTGAATGAGACTTCTTTATGAGCCCCCAAATGGATATATTTTCATGGATCCAAACTCTAGGAAGGGAGATAAATGAACTCGATGGATTAGTCCAATCTTTGACAGTGTCCTCCAATTAGCTTGTTCATCCAGGATCCAGTCTGGAGTTGTTGTACACACATTTGTCCCTCCTTAAGAGGCCTCACCATAGTGATTTAACATGGCAAAGAGACAAACATAACTCGATGTGCTATTTTAGTGGGAGAGTTCAGGAGAAGGAACATGGGAAATGGGAAATGACCAGATGTGTTTTGATCCACTATTCATGGCCGAGGCCATGCTAGCTAGTTAACTGATTGTTTGGCGAAAAGATTCCTGGGTTAAAAGTTTCCCTCTGTAGACTATTGTTTGTTTGTTTGTTTGTTTTAGTCTTCACTTTGTATCTGCCAGAACTCGAAAGGGTGGCTCTTTGACTCAGCTCCCAAAGCACAGACTGATGTACTGAGTGAGAGAGAAGCTGTGGTGTGAAGGAACCGATTCATTTATAGAAAACAGAGGATAGAGGAGGGAAGAAACAAAGCTTCTCTTGCAAAGGGCCCTTCCTCCCTTGAAGGGCGAGTTTGGAGGCCTGAGGCGGTACCCACCACCAGCAACACAGAGGGTGCCCTTCCCCACAGTGCCTGGGCGGCCTGACAGCTCTGTGGGGAGCTGGGGTGGGCGGGAGCGCCCACGCAGCCTGGGGCTACAGGCTGGACATGTTTCAGGAGGATGTGGTGCAATTTAGACACGACTTTGGATGGTAGAGAAGCTTTTGTTTTTTCAACAGATTGCATCCCACACATAAACAACAAGCACAGACACACGATCCGTTTTGACACGAAATCTGCACAGATGAAGTCCAAGGCACGAACCATATTGAACTGTCTTTGTTTTAAGACTCTGTTTGGAATGATGCCTCATTTCCATATGAAAAATATGTTCCTTTTTGCAGTGGTCTCTTCCCCCTCGTTTTCCTTTCAAGGAACAGCTTGAAGAGTAAAAGGAGTGGCTTAGTGCTGTAAGGAGAGATGTCAGAGAAATTGCACATATTTGTTTAATATTTGAAGTTCTAGTTTAAAGTTGAGATGCCTGCTTTTCCTTTCCCAGGTGGAGCTTGAAAGAGGAGTTGAAACTTATTAGACTAAAGGCAGTGTATTAGTTTCCAGTTGTTGCTGTAACAAATCACCGCAAAATTAGCAGTTTCAACCACACCCATTTATTATCTTACAGTTTCTGTAGGTCAGAAGTTCAGCAGGGTGTGGCTGGATTCTTTGGTTAGGGTCTCACCATGCTAAAAGCAAGATATCAGCTAGGGCTGCCCTTCTTCCCCGGAATTCGAGGTTCTCTTCCGTTTTCACCGGTTGGTGGCAGAATTCAGCTCCTTACAGTAGTAGGACTGGTCCCTCTGTCTTTGACAGGTGGCTCCTTCATCATCAGATGTTGAATGGTGTATTGAAACTTCTCATGTTTCAAATCTCTCTGATTTCCACCTTTAGTCAAGAAAAAGTTCTGCTTCTAAGAGTTCATGTAATCATACTAGACTCACCCAAATAATTTGTATCTCCCTATTTTAAGGTCACTTATTAGTAGCATTAATTATATATGCAACATCCCTTTGGCAACATAAAGAAACATATTCATGAGTGTGGCACTGGAGAGCCAAAATTTTGCCTGCCAGAGGGAAGGAGGAGGAGATTCAAGGTAGGGGATTTAGCACAGGAAAGGTGTGGGCATGGTATATGTGGGAAGGTAAAGGGAGACATGATTGGCATTTTTAGTATTTTTACAATCATTAATATGAGTTTAAGCAAACTCTGGGAGATAGTGAAGGACAGGGAACCCTGAGGTCCATGCAGTTGCAGAGTTGGACATGACATGGCTACTAAACAACAAAAGTATGATTGTATTTTAGGAAGAATACTGGAGATAAGGTGGCTAGTTTGGAGTTATGGTGGGGGTCTACATTTGCTGTGACTCATTTTTCATGCTGGCAAGAATAGGCTTCACTACTAGTACTAGTAAAGTGGAAAAGGATCAGACAGCCTATGCTGTTCAAGCTTGGCCTTGCCATTTATTAAATTTACTCCTTTGGTGAAATTTTTTCCCCCATCCCCTCTTTCGTCAAATTTTATTTTATTCTGCTAAGCCTGAATTTTTTCAGGTGTATAATGAAGATAATAGTAATACTTACCCTATAATAGGTTGTGAATAAAAATGAGCTAGGGAATATCCTGGCATGTTGTCAGTGGTCAATAAATGTTTGCAAATTTTAATTTTGCTTCCTCCTTTTCCTGTATCAGAAAAAATGGTTCAGAGTAATTCATATTCAGCTGAAAGATATTTTGAATTTAGTTTTTTCATCTCTCTTGTCTACTCACTAGCTGTGTGACCATCCCTTCTTTGTGTCACAGTTTTGTCCCTTTTAAAATGAAGATAATGGAAAATAAGTTGTGATATTAGAGTACTTTGAAATAATCACTGGTTATTTATGAAAAGGATATGATTATGTAGAGGAAAACAGTCTTGATTTCTTTTAGCTCATTCTTTATCAGATTCACCCTACAAATGATGGAAGAAGTCCAGGAAATTTTCTGTGGGTCCATCGTTCAATAAGTCATAGAGAAAACTAGTCATCATGAGGAGCTTTTTAGAAATTAACTTACCCCATGGATGGGTGGAGTAAGCTGGCTGGCCAAGAGATGTTAGTTGAGAAATGTCAAAAAGTCAAACTCCCCTTCAAATCTCTTCTATCAATTTGTAATGAGCACCCCCAAATACTAATATTAGAAAATTTGTACTTTTACAATATTAAGACCTACAAAGCCAAGTGGTAGAGTAAAAAGAATAAATGACTCTGCATTCAAGGGAGTTTTAGGACTAACTAGCCATAAAGTCCTGTAGTCTTTCTGGGTCGCATCTGTAAACTATGCAGGTTGGTATAGTATGATCTCTGTGGTTCTTTCTTCCTTTAAGATCTTGTGAATTAGGCTGCTGAGAGAGAATGGATTCCTAAAACTTTTGATGTTAGTCTGTAAGAGTTGGCCAACCGTTCTGGTGAGCAGTACATGCTCCAGGAGGATTACTCTGAGGGGAGTGGACAGAAGAGAGGGTTGTTGTAGAGATTCTGCCGGCAACAGTGGAGACTGGCCTGGCTGGGGCTGGAGCTGGAGAAGAATGAGAAATGAGGTGGGTCGACGAGGGAGATGGTCTTGCTGGGTGTGGTGAGAGGGAAGGCTGCTGTGTGGACTTACCCACTTTCTTCACCTTGCTGACCAGCTCTGATTAGAGAGCAATAATTCAGATATCTGGTTTGTACTATAAAGTTCCTAGCCTGTTTCTTGGACTGATTGAATTCTTTTGGTGAAGTCTTCATCTACAAATGAGGTTTAATGCTAATTTACTTGTCTGAAGGAGGGGATAAAAGTTATATAGCTTTTTGAGGTTCATTTAGCAATGAAGTGTATTTATGCTGGAAGGTACATTATCTCATTTGCCTTAAAAGCAGGCAAAAATTTTAACCTAAAGTTTTGTGCATTTTAGTTGTAGGAAAACTAGAATGGGGATCAGAAAACTTGGTTTTAGTCTGAGCTCTGGCACTTAGAGATATGAACCTGGGCCCTCAGTAACCCTTCAGGGTCTCATCCCTTATTAGAGATGTGGTGATAATATCTGACTTTGCCAGTCAGTAAAGCTGTGTGAAGTGCTTTGCACAGTGCTGTGCATCCAGTAAGTGCTCCATGACTGAGGGCTACTATTTTTTCAGTCCTGGTACAGTACCTGGAAATTTGAAATAGTAAAGAAAACATAGTTATTGAATGAATGAACAGCAACAACAAAAGGGTGTTGTGAAGTTCAAAATAAGTCAATGTGTGAAGTGCCACACCTGAGTTAAATATACTCTGTTTGTTGAATGAAGCAACAGTTTCACACAAGCAGCAATGTTGTAGAAAAATTCCCGAACCTGAAACATCTCTTCCTACCTAAGTGAGGTGGGTGGTATGATTTCTAGTGTTTTACCTTACATTAGAGATACCTCCCCTCACAACCCTATCTAAACTAGTGTGTGTGTGTATGTGTGTGTGTGTGTGTGCGCGCGCGCGCGCTGAGTTGTGTTGAATTCTTTGCGACCCCACTCACCAGGCTTCTCTGTCCATGGGATTTTCTCAGCAAGAATACTGGAGTGGGTTGCCATTTCTTCCTTCAGGGGGTCTTCCTGACCCAGGGATCGAACCCGCGTCTCCTGCATTGTAGGTGGGTTCTTTACTGCTGAGCTACTGGGGAAGCCCATCTAAACTAGAATTCCCTCTAATTACTCTCTATCCTTTATCTGGCCTTCCTCTCCATCTCACCACCTGACAGGTTTATTTGTATTTATTAATATTATCTAACTCTTCTCCCTCCCCCCTTTTTGATGTGAGGCCTGTGAAAGTGGGCCCTTTTGCCTGATTTTGACTTTTCTCACTACTACCAATGGCATTTATAGAATGATACGTGCACACAGTAGGCACACACACACACAAAGATATTGAATTAATATCTCTTGTGGATGCTTCGTCTGTGATAACTTTTCTTAAATGATCAAGCCCTTTTTACCCTATCCACCATTACTTAAAGCCTACAGTGGGACTTCCCTAGGGGTGCAGTGTTTAAGACTCTGCACTTCTACTGCAGGGGGCACAGGTTCCATGCCTGGTCAGGGAACTAAGATCCTGCATGCCGTATGGCACAGCCCCCTGCAAAAAGTCAAAACTATATCACATCTAGTTTAAAGCAATAGCAATTAAGTTTCTTGGTGACTCATTGGAGGTATCACTGCATATAGATGGATCTTATGAGCAGGACCTGGAAGCTGTTAGTCTGTGATCATGTGTGCCTTTAAGGATGGTCAAGAGAACTGCTTCCTAGATGGAGGTGCCCTCAGTCCTGATAGCTCCAGAGGTGTCTAAATCAGGAGCAACACCAATAATTCTGCTCTGTACTCCATAAAAATTTAAGAGCCATAAAAGTCAAATTGGCTTCCTCACTAGCAAATGAACTTTACTACCTTCCTTAGCTTACAGACTCTTAGTAACCAGTATGTAAAAGATACCAGCCAGGAAAAGATATTTTCCAGCTTTTATAGGCTTTAAAAAAAACCATTTAATTCAATTTGGCACCCAGGCTGAATGTAAAATAGCTGCAAAGCAGTATTGATGGGACAACACATGATATAATTAAATATTTGTATCAGTTCATCAAGTGTAAGATAAAAATCATGTGAAAAATCATGTAAGATAAAAATCATGCTCAGTAGCATCTGACTCTGCAACCCCATGGAGTGTAGCCTGCCAGGCTCCTCTGTTGATGGAATTGTCCAGGCAAGAATATTGGAGCGGATTGCCATTTCCTACTCCAGGGGATCTTCCTGACCCAGGGATCGAACCTGTGTCTCTTGTTTGGAAAGCGGATTATTTACCACTGAGGTCACCTGCGAAGCCCAAGATAAAAATCAATCAGACACCTTTAAGCGGGAATAAAGGCAGATGTTTGTTGTAGCCCTCCTCCTACATTGTACATGGTTGTTCTCCTTTCTGAGCATTATCTCATCTGCTGCAAGATTATCCTTTGATATTTTCTGAGGGCCTGCTCTCTGCAGGGCTCTGAATAATATTTAACAATTTTTGAGCCAGAATCTGGGGCCTAAAACTTACCTGGGGAACTTGTTAAACCTGTAGATTCTTGGGCCTCATTACAGGTATTCTCATTATACTGATGGTGGTCCCGATGCCATACTTGGAAAAGTAGTGTCATTTACAACCACAAGCCCTGGGTAAAAATCCAGGCTTCATCACTTACAAACTCTATGGCCTTGGGCAAGATAATGAATCTTTTCCTAAACCTCAAATTTCTCATTTGTAATTCAAGCTTTTGGATGATAAAGTGCTCTGGATACATTATCATTTAATCCTACTTTCTAGGATAGTGTAGGAGTAAATGAGGCAATGTATGTAAAACATTTAGCTCAGAGTCTGATAAATATTGTACTATTACTGCTGCCAGAAGCTAAGATGTACTGACTGCTTATTCTCTGAGGCACACTGTTCTAAGTGCTTTATGTGTATTCACTGTTTTAAATCTCAGGTAGGTACTATTTTATGCCTGTTTTATACAGCTGAGCAAACTGAAGTGCAGAGAAATCAAGTAACCTGTGTGCAGTCACACAGCCATGAGCAAAGACGAGAATCCAGGTTTGTGTGATGTCAGACTCCACATACTTTGTCTGCTCTTATTACTTATTTTCTCCTTGAGCCCATCTATCTTTCATCTTCTAGCTTTACATTTGGTCCTTATCAGCTCCACACTGGTTAATCTGTCGTTTTCCTATGTGTTCTGGCACCAATACATTTGTTGCTGAAGGGGAACTCTTAACATTTTTGTGCTTGTTGTGCTTAGTTGCTCAGTCATGTCCGACTCTCTGCTACTTTATGGACGGTAGCCTGCTAGGCTCCTCTGTCCATGGGATTTTTCAGGCAAGAATGCTGGAGCAGCTTGCCATTTCCTACTCCAGGGAATCTTCCTGACCCAGTGATTGAACTCAGGTCTCTTCTGTCTCCTGCATTTGCAGGAGGAGTCTTTACCACCATGTGGGAAACCTACATTTATTGGTGAAGGGGAACTCTTAACATACGTTCTAAAATAAGAACCTACCTCAGAATTTAAGAACTGCAAATATTCTGCTATTCCCCACCCTTCCCCCCAAATATATGTATAAAAGCAACATTAGTTGACAAATCTGAAAAATCAACATAACTTTTTCTTTTGGCTCAGAGCAGTGTTGGACAGGGAGGCCTGGTGTGCTGCAGCTCATGGGGTTGCAAAGAGTCGGACATGACTGAGCGACTGAACTGAACTGAACTGAACTGAAGTATATGTACATCAAAATAAATCAGAAAGGAAACATTTAAAAACTAAACTGAAAATTTCATGTTCTTTATGGCTAGCTAGGGCTAGTAGCATTGTAGGTAATTACATTTTTTAGACTTTCTACTTCTTCTGAATTTTGTACCACATTGAACTTATATTACTTTGTAATCAGAAAAAAATCCCTTTCTTCAAAAGAAAACAAATTAATTGCAAATACATCTTCACAACATTTTTCTTGTATTTCTTCAGGCTACTGCTCACTCTTAGGCACGCATCCTGGTCATCTCCGTAGGATGCAGAGAAAAGCTGATCAATATTTTAGTGCCAAGGGGTGGAAGGAGGGACTGGTGAGAGAGAGAATATTTTAAAACTGTATGAGCTCTGATAGAGGTATGCCTCAGTTCACTGACCTTGAAAATTAACCTAGGGTAACCAGAGGACTAAGCCCCAGAATAAACAAATAAGCAAGAAAATTCATTTCCAATTTTGTGCAAATGTTAACAACATGTTGTGTTTCCGCAATGCCAAAACTTATTAATTTAAATGAAAAACAACATCAGTCAAGTCATTGGAAACACACAAAAATCAATATGGGTGTTATTTTATAGATTAAGCTATCACTTTATAGATGGAATTTCTCTACTGTTCCTGTGTTTATTTAGTTACCACTTGAAATAGTTAGAGGTCATACTGGATTCTGCACAGACACTGGTGCTTCAGAGAGAAAAATTATGAAAATACCACACTGCAAAAGGAAGTGTGATGAAAAAGGCTCTAATACCTTTCAGGGCCATAAAGGAGCCATCAGAAACATCCCGTTTTCTTACAAAGTGGTTGCTAATTTTTTTTTCCTTTTTGATAGCACAGTGCAATCCATTTACTACTAGGTTGGAAACCTTTGGGTATAAAGAAATTGTAGATTATATGGAACAATTCTCCACACCAATAATAATCTTCCAACCACATTGATGCGTTAAGCTACTTATAATAGGAGTTGCTTGGTAGCTAATGGGAAAGAAGGCTCTGGAACTAAGGTATTTCATAATCTTTTGTATAAAAGCCGAGTTTCTGAAATGAGGGAAGATGTTATTGTGAGTGCTTGAGAATGCAGAGAGAAAAAGCCTATTATAATGTGTAAGCCAAAGAAGAGATATCATACAATGATGGTACTTTACATTTATAAATTATAATACTCTCAAATATTTGATGTGTTTTCAGATCTATTTTATCACTCTGTTTCTGTCACAGCTCTGTATCAGCTGGGCATTTTCACCCCAGATTGATGAAAATGCTAAGGCATGGTTAAGTCATTTGCTCAAATTTACTGGTAGGATAAAAATTACAGTTGTGGGCCAGTATACTTACTAAATTGGAGCTTACTTATACTCTGCTTTTTTGTCTTTCTTGATGATTTTTCTCAGGGCATAAAAATATCTGCATGAAAAGTAAAAGCAAACAAACAAAAACAAACAAAAAAAACAACAGTGCAGCACCCGGTTTCCTTTGTCTGTATTGACTTTAATACCTGGAAATGCTCAGGTCAATAACTGTGAAGTGCAGTATTCCAAAAATTTTGGATCATTGACTGCTATTTTTCTTTTTATCCAGATTCTTTGACATTGTTTATGCCCAGCTGAAGTTAAGATGTAGACAGACAGATGCACAGCAAAGACTATCTGGCTCAAATTATGCATTTTTATAGTAGTTGTGATTTGGTTTTCAATATAGTTTAGATGTTTGTCACCTTTAGGTTTGTACCAAAAAGGCAGGCCATGGAAACGGTAAGGATCAATTCAGAGATGCATAGTAGAATCTCATGCTTCACTTGGGATTTTTGGAAAAAATTCACTGAAAGGATTTTCCAATTTAAGCCTGTGATGATGGGCTTTTTCCTGCTTTCTCTGTCCCCCTTCCTCTCTCCCCGCCCTCTCTACTTTCTAACAGAAAAAGAGATTGAAATCAGTGGAATTCCTATCATACAGGCCTGATGAGAATATGTGCTGACTCTGTTGGTGACTGAGATTGACTAAGGTATAGCATAGAGAAAACTCAGATGATCCCCTTTTCAGACAAGCATTGTCTTTTCAATTCTCCCTAAATACTTCATCCTTCCACCTTTGTAATTATACTTATAATTACATGTTTAATACCAGCCTATCCCACTTGATTGAATTACCAGAGTGCTAAGACCAGGCATCTCTGTTCACATTTGCATTTTCTTCCTTCTATTCCTATAAATGTGGAGATTTAAGGTAAGAAAATAAGAGCCTATCTTCTATTTGGAGGATTGGACTCCCATGTATAAACACACATAGTGTTTGAAGTTCAACTATAATCGTATAGTAAAGATGGGTGACAGTAAGCGGATTCTAGGGTGATAAGAAAATGATTTTAGAATATTTCTGTTTTTGTACTATGAAGATTTAATGAACAATGCACTTTTCTGCTACTTTTGTCTGCTCTTCTTAAAAGCCGTGTTGTATAACATATTCTGTTACTGAAGTCACGGATGGCTCTTTTTTGTTGTAGGTTGCACTTTAGGGATGCTTGTTGTACCTCCTTGGGTTTACCTGTGAAAGTACATAACAAGCTCAGCTATGGAAAGGAGGCCATTACAACCACTGGTAGGCTTAAGAGAGGGAGTGACGTCATTTGGTTCACCTGTTTTTGAAGACATCCCGCTTGCTACTTAGGAAATGTATTGTGCTAGACCAGAGTGAAAGGAGAAAAGCTGTATCACTAGCCTGGGCAAGACAACAGGGTGGCTTAGACTACAGTTGTGGAAATGCACAAGGAGAGAAGTGGGTATGTTTGAGATGTATCTTGGAAATAGGATCAAGAGGGTTTATATTGTGGATTGGATACAGCGTATAAAGGAGCTAAAAGTGCCTGATGATTTTTGCCATGAGTAACTGACTGAATCACCTTCCCTGGTGGCTCAGATGGTAAAGACTTTGCTTGTAATGTGGGAGACCTGGATTTGATCCCTGGTTCGGGAAGATCCCTTGGAGAAGGGAATGGCAACTCACTCCAGTATTCTTGCCTGGAGAATCCCATGGACAGAAGAGCCTGGTGGGCTTCAGTCTGTGGGGTCACAAAGAGTTGGACACGACTGAGCGACTACAACTTTCACTATTCAACTGACTGAATAGTGCTGCCATTTGCTGAGATGATGACTCAGATGGTGGATGAGAGAAACTGAGAGTTCCATTATGAATTTTAAAAATGCTAGATGCCAAATTATATATCCAACTCTTGTTTTTGGATTAAATTTGCAAATTATTACTTTTATTATTATGTTTAAAATAATATATTAATCTATTGTTGTTTTTAATTGTAAACTCCCAAGGATGGAATGCTTTGGTGCCCACTTTTGTCCTGCTTGTATTTCTGGGCCTCTTAATTAGTTGAATGATGGTAGGGACTTTCACACTGTTTTCCCATCCCTTCCTTTCCCTTCCCTTCCCTTCTCTCCTCTTCCTTCCCTTCTCTTTCCTTCCCCCTTCCCTCCCTTTCTTCTTTCTGTTTTCTCAGTGCCATCTCCCTTCCTTCTTCAATGTAAGAAAAAGTACTAAACTGGGAATCATCACATTTGGGTACTAGTCTCCAGTAGCTGTGTGACTTTCAAAGTTCTAATGAATATTTTTTGAGCCTCAGTTTCTTCAATTGAAAAGTGAGGCAGTTAGAGGTGATGTGTAAAGTTTCTCCCAGTTTTAAAATTCTGTAATTGGTATTTTTCTCTCTGAAGTGTGCAAATCCAATATGTACTTGTAGGTTTACCTTCTAACTGTTTCAAGGGAAGGTATTTATAGCAAGACACAATTTAGAGATAATCAATTCATCTCACTCATGTGAAGGGTGAGGGAAGTAGAATCCTGAGGTATGCTTCCTCGCCTATAAAATGAGCTCTGGGTTTGAAAACAGGTTCTGGTACTTTTTCCCTGTGTGACATTGGATAAGTATTGAATGTTCCTGAATCTCAGTCTCCTCATTTGTAAAATGGCTTAATAATAATAATAGGTACCAACCTCAAAGAGATGTGGTGAGGATAAATGATGTAATGTAATCTGGTACTTGACCATGTCCATGGCATGAATAAAGTCAATAGACCATACTTGACTAGTTATCTTCCTTCCACCACACTTGCTAAATGCAGAAAATTCTCCTTATTGCCTACCTAGAAGTTATTAGTGAAAGTCGCTCAGTTGTGTCTGACTCTTTGCAACCCCATGGGCTATAGTCCATGGAATTCTCCAGGTTAGAATACTGGAGTGGGTAGCTGGTCCCTTCTCCAGGGGATCTTCCCAACCCAAGGGTCAAACCCAGGTCTCCCGCATTGCAGACGGATTCTTTACCAGCTGAGCCACCAGGGAAGCCCAAAGGGAGAGTGAAGCCACTCATTTGTGTCCGACTCTTTGTGACCCCATGAACTGTAGCCTGCCAGGCTCCTCTATTCATGGGATTCTCCAGGCAATAATACTGGAGTGGGCTACTATTTCCTTCTCCAGGGGATCTTTCTGACCCAGGGTTCGAACCTGGGTCTCCCACTCTAGAGGCAGACTCTTTACTGTCTGAGCTACCAGGGAAGCCCTAGAAGTTATTGTATATAGTTTAAAAAAAATTGTTTCCATCCATTTACAGATTCTTTTATTAAAGTTGATTATTTTTAATTTAATTTAACTATTTATTTTTGACTGCTCTGGGTTTTCATTTCTATGTGCTCCTTGCTGAGCAGGGAGGAGCTAATCTTCATTTTGGCACTTGGGCTTCTCATTGTGGTGGCTTCTCTTGTTGTGCAGCATGGGCTTTAGGGCATGGGCTCAGTAGGTGTGGTGCATGGGCTTAGTTGTCCCATGGTATGTGGAAATCTTCCCAGACTAGGGGTAGAACCTGTGTCCCCTGCATTGGCAGGTAGATTCTAAACCACTGGACCACCAGGGAAGTCCGACATGTACTTTTTGAAGGAAGGTCTGGCATTGCAATCTGGCAGACAAAGATATCAGAATCAGACTGATTCCTTACCAGGTGAGCCACCATGGAAGCCCAAAGGGAGAGTGAAGTCACTCAATTGTGTCTGACTCTTTGCAACCCCATGAACTGTAGCCTGCCAGGCTCTTCTATCCATGGGATTTCCCCAGGCAAGAATACTGAAGTGGGTTGCCATTCCCTTCTCCAGGGGATCTTCCCAACCCAGGGATCAAACCCAGGTCTCTCTACCATCTGAGCCACCAGGGAGGTCCACCAGGTTTGAATGTTAGAAGATGACAATAGTGCTTTAAGTCTGGACAGCAATCGGTATGACTTAAACAAGAGGGTGGAGGGCCACAGAAGGGAGGTCTCTAGGAAAGAAAGAAGATCGTTTGGTTAACCAACATGTTTGAACATGAAAAATATTATTGGTGTTTGAAAGGTCATTAACAACATTTAGAAAATATTAGCTATTGTTCATGTAAATCTAAATAAATGAGACAAGAATCTTCAAGAAATGTAGATAGTAAGGGAGATGTCATCATTGTACATCATTTGGCTTGATCATCAATATTACAGTCAGAGTTATTTGAACACTGATTTTTCGTATAGCCCCCAATAGTAACTTAGTTGTACTGAAAAGATTGGTGAATGGGAAAAAAGGAATGAGGGTCGTGTGGAAAAAGAGCTAAATTCTCATCTAAAAAGACGAGAAATTAAATAATAGTGTCTAAGCTTAATAAATAAAAAAGCAATATTTATAGTTAGAAACATTAAGGCAATTATAAAGAAAAAAAGCGAAAGTGTTGAAAGTCGTTCCTGCTGGAGAATAGGACTGGGGATTGGGAAGTGGTGGGAAGGAGGTTACTGTGTTTCCTTGCGTGCCTTATATACTGTTTGAATTAAAATGATTCATAGAAAAGTAGAAAAAAGATGATCTACACCTGTCTTTACTTTCTGTATCTTTCCTAAATGAGATAGATATGAGTTATCTGTGAAATATGTATAAAGCTTTTTTTATTGGAGCATAGCTGCTTTACACCGCTATGTCAGTTTCTGCTATGCAGCAAAGTGAGTCACCCATACATATATATCCCCTCTTTTTTGAATTTCCTTTCCATTTAGGTCACCGCAGAGTAGAGTTCCCTATGTTATATAGTAGGGGCTCATTAGTTATCTATTTTATATATTTTAGTATATATATATATATATATATATATATATATATATATATATGTCAATCCCAATCTCCAATTCATCCCACCTACCCCTCTTAACCCCTTTGGTATCCAAATGTTTGTTCTTTATATCTGTGTCTCTATTTCTGCTTTGCAGACAAGATCATCTCTACTATTTTTCTCGATCCCACATATATGTGTTAATATATGATATTTGTTTTTCTCTTTCTGACTTACTTCACTCTGTATGATAGTCTCTAGGTCTATCCACATCTCTGCAAATGACACAGTTTAGTTCCTCTTTATGACTGAGTTATAGTCTACTGTACATATGTACCACATCATCTTTATCCATTCCTCTGTTGATGGACATTTAGGTTGCTCTCATGTCCTGGCTATTGTGAACAGTGCTGCAATGAAAAAAATTCTGTCTAGGCTCTCACTGTGTTTTCAGGACTACGGTTCCCCCTGATGAGGTATAAGCATGCCTATAAAATGTAGTGTGGGGCAATAGAATTTTCATGAAATTTAGATATACGAAGAAAGCTGAGTGCCGAAGAATTGATGCTTTTGAACTGTGGTTTGGAGAAGACTCTTGAGAGTCCCTTGGACTGCAAGGAGATCAAACCAATCCATCCTAAAGGAGATCAGTCCTGGGTGTTCATTGGAAGGACTGATGTTGAGGCTGAAGTTCCAATACTTTGGCCACCTCATGTGAAGAGTTGACTCATTGGAAAAGACCCTGATGCTGGGAAGGATTGGGGGCAGGAGGAGAAGGGGACGACAGAGGATGATGGCTGGATGGCATCACCAACTCAATGGACATGAGTTTGGGTAAACTCCGGGTGTTGGTGATGGACAGGGGGCCTGGCGTGCTGCAATTCATGGGGTCGCAAAGAGTCGGACACGACTGAGCGACTGAACTGAACTGAAGGGATTATTTAGGCTACCCACTCCAGTATTCTGGCCTGGAGAATTCCATGGACAGTCCATGGGGTCGCAAAGAGTTGGACACGACTGAGCGAATTTCACTTCACTTCACAAGGTGTCATTAGTGTTGGAAGTAAAGTTTGTATTGATTATAACATCAGTAGGCTTGTGTTAATAATATTATAAAATATATGTCTTGAAATAAATGCAGATTATAAGCATTTTTATAAGTAAATGTGATAATAGCACTTGTTATTCTTTTACTGTACTTTTAGCTCATGAAGTATAGGAACTCAGTCTTTTCTTCTTTGGTGACTCTTAGAACCCAGTGTTGAATATATAAAATTTTTTTTGGAAGTGACCTCATAGCAAAGAGCATCTACTCCCACTCCCTCATTTTATTTATTTTTTAACTTAATGTTATTTTAAAAAATTTATAGGAGTTTATAGTTGACTTACAATGTTGTATCAGTTTCAGGTTAACAGCAAAGTAAATTAGTTGTGTGTGTGTATAACCATAATGGAAATAAATTAAAAATCAATAAAGTAGTCCATATAACAAATTAACAAATGAAATTATTTATTCAGTTCAGTTCAATTCAGTCGCTCAGTCGTGTCCGACTCTTTGCGACCCCATAAATTGCAGCACGCCAGGCCTCTCTGTCCATCACCAACTCCCGGAGTCTACCCAAACCCATGTCCATCGAGTCGGTGATGCCATCCAACCATCTCATCCTCTGTCGTCCCCTTCTCTTCCTGCCCCCAATCCTTCCCAGCATTAGGGTCTTTTCCAATGAGTCAACTCTTCGCATGAGGTGGCCTAAGTACTGGAGTTTCAGCTTCAACATCAGTCCTTCCAATGAACACCCAGGATTGATCTCCTTTAGGATGGATTGATTGGATCTCCATGCTGTCCAAGGGACTCTCAAGAGTCTTCTCCAACACCACAGTTCAAAAGCATCATTTCGGTGGTGCTCAGCTTTCTTCACCGTCCAACTCTCACATCCATACATGACCACTGGAAAAACCATAGCCTTGACTAGATGGACTTTTGTTGGCAAAGTAATGTCTCTGCTTTTAAATATGCTATCTAGGTTGGCCATAACCTTCCTTCTAAGGAGTAAGCGTCTTTTAATTTCATGGCTGCAATCACCATCAGCAATGATTTTGGAGCCCCCAAAAATAAAGTCTGACACTGTTTCCACTGTTTCCCCATCTATTTCCCATGAAGTGATGGGACCAGATGCCATGATCTTAGTTTTCTGAACGTTGAGCTTTAAGCCAACTTTTTCACTCTCCTCTTTCACTTTCATCAAGAGGCTCTTTAGTTCTTCTTCACTTTCTGCCATAAGGGTGGTGTCATCTGCATATCTGAGGTTATTGATATTTCTCCTGCCAGTCTTGATTTCAGCTTGTGCTTCTTCCAGCCCAGCATTTCTCATGATGTACTCTGCATATAAGTTAAATAAGCAGGGTGACAATATACAGCCTTGACGTACTCCTTTTCCTATGTGGAACCAGTGTGTTGTTCCATGTCCAGTTCTAACTGTTGCTTCCTGACCTGCATACAGGTTTCTCAAGAGACAGGTCAGATGGTCTGGTATTCCAATCTCTTTCAGAATTTTCCACAGTTTGTTGTGATCCACACAGTCAAAGGCTTTGGCATAGTCAATAAAACAGAAATAGATGTTTTTCTGGAACTCTCTTGCTTTTTCGGTGATCCAGCAGATATTGGCAATTTGATCTCTGGTTCCTCTGCCTTTTCTAAAACCTTATACAACTATTTAAGTGAAATATCGTTGGATTTTTTTTGGAGGGGAACCTCTTAGTTCCCATCTCCCAAGAGAAAAAAAAATCATGTTAAAGTGTCTATAAATGGCCAGTGTAGGAATGTCATTTTATGTTTGAGTTTACACTAGCAAAATAATGCGAGTAATAGAGGGAAATAAGACTTATTTAGCAAATAAGCACAATACTTTCAAGAAATAAAGTGAATTAGGAGTCTTTGAGATCTAGAAGTTTTAATGTATGGAGTAATTTTGTTTTCTTCTTGAATTGCATATGTGGCCTAAAAATCAGTGAAACACATTTTAATCAGACAACATGTAAATAGGATTTAAACATCTTTGAACTAATTTTTTTTCCAGGATGGTTTTCCTTTGGGGAGATAGACATTTTCAAGTTGATTCTACCATACATGTATACAACTAACTTACTTTATCTATTATTTCAGTTCAATACAAGTACTGCTGTCATGAGACTCTTCATTGACCCCCAAATACCTCCCATCCACTTCCATATCTGGGCCTTTGCTCATGTTGAATCTCCACACGAATACCTTTCTTGGCTGTTTCCAAACCCCATCTATTTATACTTCCGTCTTATGAGCTAGGGACTTCCCTTCAAATATTCTGACCTGCCGTTAATGTTCCTTTCTCTGGTACACGTAATAGGAACATTTTATGTTCCTATAGAAGTTCATATATAACCAAGACTAAAGAAGTATAATATAATGCAGATTCTCTTATTCATTATTCTGTGGGTTTTAAACCATAGGATACATACTCACTTGAAAGTGGTTGTAATAATGCAAGTTTTTCCTCAGTCCTTGGAAACCCCAACCCATGAGGACTAACGGATCAGGAATTTGTATTTTACCAAAGATCCTGGAATATCCTGATGTGATAGTCTGCATATTCACTTTAAGCAAAAACCCCATATCTTTAATGGATTTCAATAATTCAGTGCAATTTACTCATAGAGATAGTTTCTAGTCCTTCTTTTATATCTTTATATCAACAAGTTGAGTGCTAAGCATATAATGGATTCTCAATAAATGCTCACAAATTAATTGAAGCAGTGCAGTTACACATATGTTTAATGTATGTACTCTTCAGATATTTTTGTTTTTAACGATTGTATAGTCAGGTATCTTAATTAAATTTTTTTTCCAAACTTGTAATTTGGTTTCTCATTTGAATAATAGAATTTTAGTGCTGGAAGGGATTTCTGGAATTAACTTGAATCTCTTATCAATGAAGCAGTTGAGGGAATGAGAGGTTAAGTGACTTGCCAAAGTTCACGCAGCTAATTAGCAAGAGTTGCGTCTACAGAATTCAAGTCTCCAACCTCCCAAACCTTGTGTTCTTGCTGTTGCCCATGTTGTCTCTTACTAAGAAATCTGCCCAGTAACCCTAGGTAGTGACACAAGTGATAAGATTTAAACGCACATTTCTCAGTAAGTTAAGTGACTATAAACTTTGTCATTTGAAAGAACTCACAACAGCTGTTACTTTAGCTTATTTGGTCAGGATTATTTTGGGTCAGATAATTCATTTTTGTGGTTCTGTCCCATGTGGTAGAAATTTTAGGAGAATCCTTGGCCTCTAATAATTGGTTGCCAATAGTACCCTTTACCCCAGTGCCAATAAAAAAATGTCTCTAGACAGTGCAAAATGTCCCCTAGGAAACAAAATCACTCCCAGTTGAAAACCTTTGCTTTAAACAGACAAGCACATAAATGCTTGGATCATTGGGTTCTTAAATTCTTGGAAAGACTCATAGAGGGTCTTTCGATATCCTTACTAGACAGAGATTTTCATTGGAGGATGCTCAGCATTTGAAGCAATCTCTATGTGGAGGTACCATACACATATGTTGTAAACTGAAGGCTAGAGAAGTTGAGTGCAGTGCAGTGTTATAAAGTAGAATTACTAAGCCATATGATCTTGCGATTTAGATGGATTTCTATGGATTTTTATTTACATGAATTTTTATTATGTTTCTTTTAATTTTATTTTTAAGTCCTACTGTGCCTATTATTTCTTTAAGTGGAACATTATGTTATGATAATGGTTTTCGTCATCTGTAATCCAATGTATATAGATTCTAGACGTGAAACATTTATCTTGTGGATTTTTCAAAAGTCAAGAAAAACTATGTAGATATACCCTTTGGAAAATGTAAATATATATAACGTTTTATCATATGCAATGAGTCTTTTTCTCCCTGCCCCCTGCATCCCTTTCCTTGAATGTAGAAGCTCAGGAAAGCCTATTTGACCACTTTAGTCAAGCTTGACATTAACGGTATAATGTCTTAATGGATATATGCTTATCTTTGCCACTGTGCTGAAGGAAACAGCACTTTCTGCTCTCACAGGATAGGAATTACAAACTGAAGTTTAACGGATGAGCAACATATTATCAAAGAGCTGCCAGAGAAACATCTCTTTAGTGTAAGTCTGAAATAAAGGGAGAGAAGTATTATTTAAGGAGAACTTTATCCCATAGAGTAGCTTGTGAAATAGGAGCATTAAGTGAGGCGTGGAAGGTTGAGTTCTAGTGCTGCTTATGTCACAAGGACACTCTGATTTGCGCATATTTTTTATTTATCCATTAATAATGATGTTAGGCTAGATGATCTTGTACATGCATATATTGCATATCTAC
The DNA here is from genome assembly GCF_054371585.1 of Giraffa tippelskirchi. Lineage (NCBI taxonomy): Eukaryota > Metazoa > Chordata > Mammalia > Artiodactyla > Giraffidae > Giraffa > Giraffa tippelskirchi. The sequence goes on from NC_137284.1 coordinate 64,134,241, forward strand.
AGTAAAAATTCAATTATTTATATTGCTCAGAATAAATTTTTTTTTAGTAGAAAGAAGAAAAAAATAGCACTAGGGAAATGTCCCAAGTAATAATGTGAACTTCATTGGGAAAAACTCTCCTCTTCTAGATTTGAACATGGAATTTTACTTAGAGGACGTATAAACATAGAAACCTTGTATACAATGGTTCTAATGAAATTAAAACAAAATACTAGCCTCCAAATGATTTTCTTCTCCTCTAGCTAAAACAAAATACTGTATTTGCTCCTAGTAATATTCTGCTCAATTAGGTCAATTAGTGGTTTAATATTCAAAGGAGATAATACTCGTGATTATAATATTGATGATTTTCATAATTAAAATATGGAAATGATAAATATCAACTGCTTAGACTCCAATTAGCCTATTAACATGCAGCAGAGAATACATACCTACACTACTGATATCATTTTTCTTATTTAGTTCTTGGCAACTAAGCACTGTCAGCCCTTAATATGATTATGTCAAGCTCTCCTACAAGTTAGCTCCTGGCCAAAGTCTGACACACACAGTCTGTATCTGGGTTTAATTATGCTGATGAACAAAAAAAGTCACCTTTTTTGTGTGTAGGCTAAATGCTCACTATGTGTAGGGGGACAAGCTGTTGCTCTTTTGATTTATCCTAAAGATTGGAACGAAAGGTCAGGGATCTTTTGATGCAAGCTAATTAAAATATCAATGATTATACACACCTTGTAAGCTTGTTTTTGGATCATTGTATAATGCAGAAATTTCTTTTTAATATATATTATGACTGTGCACTGATATAGATGTGTAAGTGCCAAGAAGGTCAACATATTAACTATGGAAAGAATACTTGAACATACCTGGGGTTGCTTTTTATTTCTTTACAAAATTGAGTACATTAGTGTATGTTTCTCCCACTCATGCCAGAGGGCAGTTGAGTTTGGGAAAGAAAATTGCAAACGTGGAGAAAACTAGGTCCAGTCAGATCATTAATGAAAACAGATGGGCATATTCGTCACTGGTGGTTATTAGGCCTCTGGTCATGTAACTGTGGATATTCCAGCTCAATTAATTGGATTAGCTTTCTTAGAAATTTGTCTCTTTAGATCAAAGTGTGATCTACGGACTACCTCCTTTAGAATCACCTGAACTTTTTAAAATGTGTACTCCCTGACCTCACAACTAAATCTTTTATTTCCTTAAATCTGGAATAGAGCTTTGGAATAAACATTGCCAAACAAAAAATTCCAGGTGATTTTAATACTCTTTAAAAATTCTCAACCCAGTAACTTAGATAGCAGCAGCCAGAATTTAGTCAGAACAAATACTTTATCTTTTGCTTGCCTACTTTTCCTAGTGATCCCCTCATCCCTCTTCCATCTCCAGGCCAGAATACTAGAGTGGGTAGCTGTTCCCTTTTTCAGGGGATCTTCCCAACTCAGGGTTCGAACCCAGGTCTCTCACATTGCAGGTGGATTTTTACCAACTGAGCCACCAGGGAAGCCCAAGAATATTGGAGTGGGTGGCCTATCCCTTCTCCAGCGTGTCTTCCTGACCCAGGAATTGAAACCAGGTCTCCTGCATTGTAGGTGGATTCTTTACCAGCTGAGCTACCAGGGAAGCCCCTTCCATCCCCTACCATTAGCTTATCTAGGTTTCAGTTAACTGCCAACTAATGCCTGCTAATGAGAGCTTAAAGCATTAGACCCTTTGGGGGCATTTTTACTTTAATAACAGTAGTAGTAGTGGTGGTGTTAGTAGTAATAATATCTGGTTCTATACATTTCAAACCTTGTGTCTCTTTACCCACATAATTCTGGTGTCAGAGGCTGCAGGGCATTTTCATATTGTGAAATGACCTTGGCCCCTGGACTTTTGTGTGCTCACACTAGATGAGTAGGTGCATTGGGAGGGAGGAGAACTCCTGGAAATACTCCTAAATTGAGATGGTTCACAAGAATTTAGGTCTACGTGTAGGTGATGGTAAGTCACATAAATATATTCCATTAAAATCCAGCTAAATATAATTATTCACAATTCAACTTCCCTGTAGGTGCATGCTGATAATCGATGCAATCATTCTGAAGTCACAGTGCATAGGAGAGAAAGGAAAAGAGAGGGGAAATCCAAGGGGAGAGAGACAGTGGTCTTAACTGTTTGTAGTTAAAGTATCTTCTTTTGCAAATTTTGGAAAGCTACATGATGGTGAAAACACATTGTTGTCCCTCACTGCCAGCCATTCCCCTGAAGGGGCAAGAGAGGGGCCCTCAAACTCAAGCTTCATTAGCTTTTCAATAAATTTACTTCTGCCTATACCTAGGTCAGTGACAGACACCTGGCTGCTGTATAAAATAGATACATAGTAAATGGATGAGTGAATAGAAGAGGTATAAATCTTATTCTCCCAACATTTTAGATGAAGAATTTAGCAACATTTCTAAAGTCATGTAACAATAAAATAAAATTCATATTAAAAAGCAAATTTGCTCTTTGTGGACTTTGCTAAAAGCCTCAAACATCAATACTTCTAGTATAATCCATTCTTGCTGGGGTACATTGCTTAGCATGGCCTTGGGTTCAGGGAGCAATTGTGCAGTGATAGTCTCTCTCCATGAAAATTTCCATCTGCAGTAAGGTCCATTCTCTGTTAAAAGGAATCCAGAAGAAGGTAATGGCTAAAAATCAGGTTATTTTTTCCAGATATCCAAATGCTCTGACCTCGTTAACTTGCGAACTCATAAGAAGGCTATTAGGTGGTTGTATAAATGCTGTTCGGAGAAGGCAATGGCACCCCACTCTAGTACTCTTGCCTGGAAAATCCCATGGATGGAGGAGCCTGGTAGGCTACAGTCCATGGGGTCGCTAAGAGTTGGACACGACTGAGCGACTTCACTTTCACTTTTCCCTTTCATGCACTGGAGAAAGAAATGGCAACCCACTCCAGTATTCTTGCCTGGAGAATCCTAGGGACGGCGGAGCCTGGTGAGCTGCCGTCTATGGGGTCGCACAGAGTCGGACACGACTGAAGCGACTTAGCATAGCATAAATGCTGTTGGAGAGAGAGGGATACAGTTGGCCCTCCCTGCCTGCAGGTTCCACATCCCTGGATTCAACCAACTGCAGATCAGATGGAGGGCCAATGTACCATGGCATTTATAAGGGACTTGAGTATCCTACAATTTTGCTGTCCACTGGAGGTCCTGGAACCAATCCCCTGCAGATACTGAGGGATGACTGTATTCATATTTTCTGATGGTTCTGCAGTCAGACTGCATAGTATATGTCTGATGTGGCCTTTGACATGAGAACTTACAGGTCAGTTCTTAGTCAGTATTGTGTAAGTTTGAGAGCGTGATTTCTGGAGTTGGAGTTCCTTAGTACAGTCTGCTGCTGTGTGACCTTTAGCCAGTCATTGCATCCTGTTGTGCCATTATATTTTCAGTTCAGTTCAGTTCAGTCACTCAGTCGTGTCCAACTCTTTGAGACCCCATGAATCGCAGCACACCAGGCCTCCCTGTCCATCACCAACTCCTGGAGTTTACCCAAATCCATGTCCATCGAGTCGGTGATGCCATCCAACCATCTCATCCTCTGTCATCCACTTTTCCTCCCGCCCCCAATCCTTCCCTGCATTAGGGTCTTTTCCAATGAGTCAACTCTTTGCATGAGGTGGCCAAAGTATTGGAGTTTCAGCTTCAACATCAGTCCTTCCAATGAACACCCAGGACTGATCTCCTTTAGGATGGACTGGTTGGATCTTCTTGCAGTCCAAGGGACTCTCAAGAGTCTTCTCCAACACCACAATTCAAAAGCATCAATTCTTCGGTGCTCAGCTTTCTTCACCATCCAACTCTCACATCCATACATGACCACTGGAAAAACCATAGCCTTGACTAGATGGACCTTTGTTGGCAAAGTAATGTCTCTGGTTTTAAATATGCTCTCTACGTTGGTCATAACCTTCCTTCCAAGGAGTAAGCATCTTTTGATTTCATTATATTTTATCACCTGTTAAATGGGACTGTTTTGAGGGTTGAATGAGTTAACACTTTGATTCATTAAGTGCTCAGTAAATACTAATAATTACTGTTGTTATTCTTGGTCTTATCTTTTGATACTAACCAGCTCTTGACACTGGCAAGCACATTATATTTGTGGGCCTCAGTTTTCTCATCAGTAAATATAATAGTTAAATGATAGTTAAGATTCATAAACTTTTATGATAGGAGTAGCCACAGATAACCATATGTCATACTCAGAAAAAAATTATTTTAAGTCAAAGCTGTTGTAGAACTCCTTTGTTTAGTAATTGAAAGACAAAAGCCCACTCATTATCTAGCATCTTGAAAAATAAATGAAAAAAAATCCCACAAGTTGGTCTTTTATTTTCTCTTCGAAACAAGTATATTGAAGAGCCAGTCTTGTTGCCTAATGAACCAAGAATCCAAACCTTGGATTTCATTACTGTTATGATTCCAGATCCCACCAGAGTCTCTTATCAAATGTGGCCTCATTAAGTGCAAAGGCAATGTACTTCTCCATTAAATTGTGCTGAGCTAACTTGTGGGTGATGTGAGCCCAAATGAAACGTACTTATTTTAAATCTGTTCCTATTGGATTGTAGTTGCATGTCACAGGCAGATATAAACACATGTAAAACCACTCAGGAATCCTCATTTATCCAGGTTCTCTTCTGAGGAAGTATACTGGATATCAAACCTATTTAATGAGGCTCTGTCAATATAAAAACTAAATATAAAACAACTCCAGTGTGTTATTCTGTGTTGAGTAAGTTACCTCTAGGACTAACCCAATAGATTGGATTTTTTTTCCTTCACAGAAGATGGAACAGTTTATGAACAGACCCTCCAACATGTAATCTTTACTTTTTAGTAGCCAGGAATTTTATTAACATATTTATAACCTTGAAGGAAAGAAGACACATTTAAAAAATTTTATTTATTTATATTAATTGGAGGATAATTACTTTACAATATTGTGATGGCTTCTGCCATACATCAACATGAATTGGCCATAGGCATACATTTTTATCTGGGGCCAGTCTCAGCCAGTATTGTGTCTGGCCTGGCTCTTGTGGTTCTTACTATGGTTGCAAGGCGCTCTCAGCAATACCTATCAGAGAAACTTTGAAAAAGTTTATTGTTTACAAGTACTGAAAATTATTAATATATGGCATACCTGGGGCCACACTGTGAGGTTGGAGAGAGACAGAGACAGAGGACATGGGGACCCAGGGTTCTGCTTTTATTGGGGATCAAGGGGTAGGGACCTAGAATTTCAAAGACTTACTCTTTCTCAGTGAATTTGAAATATAAAAGCAGGAATTTAAATTTCAGAAAAAGGTGGGGGGGAGCTGTCCAATGGTTAGTTATCAGGAATTAACCAAGATCTCTAAAACAAGGGAGCCTCCAAGGGAAGATGAGGCAGGGGGCATTTGGCTGTTCATCTATTAATAGCCCTATAGCTAGAAATGTGTTCATTTGAGATAGCTGTCTTTGAAGTGGATACTGCTTTGGAGTGGATGCCTCAGCAATCAAAACTTAAATCAAGCACCTGCATTAGTAAAAGAAAAGCCACTGTCAGGACTTGCACTGCAGCTTTGTAATAATACTTGATAACATTTGCTTTATGCCAGAAATGGTTTAACTACTATATATGTGTTCACTCATTTAATCTGTTTCTACAGAGAAGGCAATAGAGCAATTTACCAAGACCATATAGCTAGTGAATGACAGCTGGATTCACATCCAGGAAGTCCGGTTGGAGTATGTGGTTATAGCCACTAAACTACTGCTGTTTCTTGAATTCCTTCGAAATTATGTCAGTTACCTTAAGGCAGAGAGACATACTAGAAGCTGAACAGTGAGAACTTAAACCACAGAATGCAAGTTTGTATCTGATTATCTTTATGTCTTATTTTGACTCTCAAGGAGGAGGAAGAATATTATATAATATGCAGCCCGATTTTGAAATATGTGGTTACAAAATTTGCCTGAGGTGACCTGGAGATGTTAGTGAAAGCAGGAATAGGTATAAGCTTCTGACTGACACTGTTTCTTGGCTGAAGCCACTAGAGAATGTCTTCCCAGTGACAGCCATCAATGGCTGTAGGGGACAGAAACAACTAGGAGACAATTAGTGATTCCAGAGGGAAGTGACAGAACAGAAATGCTTGGGGTGAAAGGAGGGTGTAGGCATCTGGCTTATGGTAATAACTTCACTGGCAACCTCAAGTTAAAGCAAAATTAATGATATATTTTTAAATGTCATTCTATAAGTATCTTACTATTCAACGCTTGAGCACCAAACATCCACATCATAGAATTAGCTCACATTTTTCATCCCTGAAGTCTTTTTTTCAGAGACAAAGACACATGGGCAAAGTCTACCCAGGATTTTTTGGGGAACTATAATACTTCTGTATTTTGTAGATTTTGAAAGTATAGTAATAATTTATATCTGAAACAATGGCTATTCAATGAACATATTGGGACTTCCCTAGTGGCTCACATAGTAAAGAATCTGCCTGCAGTGCAGGAGACCTGGGTTCGATTCCTGGGCTGGGAAGATCTCCTGGAGAAGGGAATGGCAACCACTTCAGTATTCTTGCCTGGAGAATCCCCATGGACAGAGAAGCCTGGCAAGCTACAGTCCATGGGGTTGCAAAAAGTTGGACTCAGTGACTAAATTGATTTACCTAATGAACATATTATATGCAAAAGGGGCTCCCCTGGTGGCTCAGTCAGTAATGCAGGAGACTGGGGTTTGATCCCTGGGTCAGGAAGATCCCCTAGAGAAGGACTTGGAAACCCACTCCAGTATTATTGTCTGGAGAATCCCATGGATAGAGGAGACTGGTAGTCCATGGGGTCGTAAGAGCTGGACATGACTTAGTGACTAAACCACCACCACCATGCAAAACAAGATGAAACACCAACACATTGGAAAATAAAAATTATTTATAATCCCATTATTCAGATATTTGCAACAACTTTAGAATCACATACAAGTATAATTTTAAATCTTGTATTTTTATGAATATTTCTCCAGATCATTACATGTTTTTAAATTTTGGATCTGAAAACACCATTGAATAAGTGGAAGATAACTCAGTGCACACTGTACCATAGCCTGATATGTATTTGATATTGAACAATTATATTGTTTAAAGATATTTGTTATTTTGAATAATAAGTATTTTTATATGTAAATATTTGTTAGAATGTTAAAATTATTTTTAGGATAGTCATTTGTAAGATAGGCATTCATTTTCAAAGTCTTAAATCTTCACTAAGGATTATAAAATTATTTTATAGAAACATTGTGCTGATTTTTGTTCTATCAGCTGTATAAAAGGTTATAGTTCACCAGATCCTCACAAACATTTAGGATTATTATGAAAAACTGTCTTAGTTAATTTAATAGGCCAACCATCACATCCTATTCAATTCCCATTTCCTAAATGTTAAATGCTAAACAACTTCATAGGAATTAAAAGATTTTCCTTTACCAGTGTTTATCACGGAGAAGGCAATGGCACCCCACTCCCGTACTCTTGCCTGGAAAATCCCATGGATGGAGGAGCCTGGTAGGCTGCAGTCCATGGGGTCGGGAAGAGTCGGACACGACTGAGCGACTTCACTTTCACTTTTCACTGTCATACATTGGAGAAGGAAATGGCAACCCAGTCCAGTGTTCTTGCCTGGAGAATCCCAGGGACGGTGGAGCCTGGGGGGCTGCCGTCTGTGGGCTCACACAGAGTCAGACACGACTGAAGTGACTTAGCAGCAGCAGCAGCAGCAGTGTTTATCAAGACTGTTTTTATAAGAATGTGGAAAGATTGAGTCAGAACAAATAATGTGTTTATAATATCTTATAAAAAGTCGGTAAATTATTAGTAAAGCAGAACTACAAATTTGGAAGAAGGGAAATGCATTCTGTATATCTTTATGTATGTTATGCATAGATATATTCCTGAGCCTTATTTACTACTCAGAGTATATAATTGATTGCTTCTGCATTCCTTTAACACATAATAACAACTTGGAAGAGGAAAAACAAGTGAGCAAGAAAACAGAGTTGTACAAATACTGTCAGGTGTCTTTTCCCATGTCCAACCCATTTGGGTTAAACTGTCTAATGGCTTCTTTGACCCTGTTCACCAAATTAGATTTCAATTTGTTCAAGTAGATCCCCAGCTTTGAAGATGCGCCTTTTCTTCTCCCCTCTACCCTCTGGAGTCTCTTTTGCTTAAACAAAGGACGCAAGTTGCTTAGCTGCAAAATTTTTCTGTACTTTTCATAAATTAAAGTGAATCTTCCCAAGTCTGAGAACAATAATTCCATTTGGCTTACCTCCAGTAATCTTCAGGAAAAAAAACAAAAACAAAAACCCAAACCCACAAACTGTAAGGAGAGTAATGAATTGTAGAAATCTGCAGGAGGCCTTAGTCCTTGGTCCAGGAGAATTACTGCTGACAATTACACAAATAGTGTTCCTATGCAATTATCCCAGCAATAACCGATAGCAAGCAAAAATTATAGAGGCCTGATGCGATTTATGCCCAGAGGTTTCTGTGTAGCACTTTGTTTGAATCAAAATGGCTATCTTTATATTTTTCTTTTCTTTCAAGAAAATAATGGGTCAACTCCTTAGGAGAATATAATTTTCTTCCATCTAGTTTTAGATGGCATTAGCGCAGCAATCAGATGTCACAGTGAAAGATAAACATGTCTGCTCCCAGTGCATAAATGGTAAAAATACCAGGTAATGTGGTACCATCTTTTTGGATTTTGCATTTTAAATAGCATTAACCTTGTGCATTGTGGAGTTATGATTTCTTAAACTGTTTTCTCTCTACAACAGACAAATCAGTTACATGATTTAAAAATATAGTGGGTGTTGTCAAGTTTTTCTATTGAATGAGAGTGCATAGAACAAAATTCAATTTGTTTTGTTGTTCATTTTTGCATGATGAGTGCCTTGTATTTATTTCCACGATTCCTTCAATGTCACCATTCAGCTGCCCTTAATTGAAAACTGCTTGTGTTTACTCTTTGCCCAGGAGATTACATTTCAGGATATATGCAGTAAATTTTATGCAAATCAGATTGGAAGAAAAAAAATTTTCCTTTTTGAAGATATAGGTATTGATGGTCATGTGGGAAGTCCATTTATGAACTCTGGCAGCCATTTAATAAAAAGCAAATGCAACTGCACAATGAAAGGAGTAGGGGAAGCTCTTGGGCACCAAATCCTTCTCAGATGACCCCTTCTATCAAAGAAGACTAGAAACTGAGAGATAGCTTTAGTGAGACTGCCTTTGGAGATTGTGCAGACTCTGTTTGGCTGAAAGGGGAAAAGGCAGAACTGGAAAAACAAATCTATTTCTCTACCTTTAATGCACTAAATGGAAAATGGATTTCAGTGGGCAAACAAGTTATTGCCTCATTGGGTCTTAAAAAGATAACATCTCCAAATATTGGAAATTTGGTAGCTTTTTATACAATTTTCAATTTCTTTTTTTTTCTGAGGGAGATGGTGCACATTTTTTGATTATTACAACTATTATAATAGAGAAACAAAAACAATCTAATGTTTTAATGTGTTTAAATGCTGGAGCAGAAATTGCCTGGCTCATGGTTATTGTTAAATAAATGCTTCTTAAATTAAATGTTACTTGGCATAGTCTTGGCTTGAAGCCTGAGCCAGTTTCATGACTGTTTGGCTTACTGGGACTGTACACAGGTTTGAGTCCTAACCCAAGATTGGTTTTATAAGGAGAGAGGGACTACTCAGCAGACTTTGTCAGGGTGTTAATTATGTAGCGGTTCAGCTCCACCTTCATCTATCCAGCCAAAATCTCTTTGTCCTTCAGTCTTCTAACCATCTTATCTCTATGGTTTTAATGAATCACCAAAAAACATCAGGCTAACATGCCAAAGAAGGGAATCAATCATTCTGTGTCATGATCATCTGAATTATCTGTTCTGTTTGATAAAGACTCCATCCAGAGTCTATGGGCTTCCCTTGTGGCTCAGCCGGTAAAGAATCCCCCTGCAAATGCGGGAGACCTGGGTTCAATCCCTGGGTTGGGAAGATCCCCTGGAGAAGGGAAAGGCTGCCCATGCCAGTATTCTGGCCTGGAGAATTCCATGGACTATAGTCCATGGGGTTGCAAAGAGTTGGACACGACCGAGCGACTTTCACTTTCCAGAGTCTGTAGATCCTCCCTAGGAGAAGGGGGTGAGAGAGGATGAGATGGTTGGATGGCATCACTGATTCAATGAACATGAGTCTGAGCAAACTCTGGGAGATAGTGAAGGACAGGGAAGCGTGGCGTGCTGCAGTCCATGGGGTCGCAAAGAGTTGGACGTGACATCAACTGAACAACAACAGTTGAGACATATCACTAATTCCATATCAGAACATAGTTCTCTGATTAGTTTGGGGATTTCTTGTGGCACTGGGAAAACCTTTCAACTGCAATTTCCAAGCATGTTTGTTAGAAGAAATTCTTTGATGTAACTTTGGAATTTAGTATTGAATCTCTAGAGAGCTGAAAAGATCATATTAGGAGTGAGGGTGTGACTTTGACCCACAAAGCCTTAAGAGATTTACAAGGTATTTATGGTGGGGAGCTAAGCTTGTGAAGAGTCAAAATCTTGGTCCCCAGAGCATATGGGACCCAGGGAGCTTGTAAATTAACAAGGAAAACAAGAAAAAGAAAAAAAAAAGGATATGAAAATTTTCGTGTACTGTCATTGTTTAGGTCTTAGACTGCTGGCATTTAGAATGATGCTGAAGTCATCTAAAAATACAGTAATAGCCAGGGGGCAGTCAGTCCTTCAGTCTAATGAGACAGATGTGATCTAAACCCAAACATGGAGATGATGCACTCACCAGTGGAGGAGAGAGGTGGACCATCTGGTGTGAGATCAGCTCCCATCCATCAGGATGAGCCTGTTGGTGTTGTCTGGGTTTGAAGGTGAGGGTGTTGTGCTGATGGGGTGTGCATATTTAGGCATATGTGGGTAGGTAAGGAAGCAACAGTCCCCAGCACACTGAATTGTGACGTATAAATACACTTAGAAGGGTTCTTATTCTATTAGTGTATGTTATTTATATTTTCCTCATACTTTCCATATCCCTTCTCATTTTCAAAATTCAGGAAAAGCAAAATAGTATTTGTAAAGAAAAGAGTTTCTAGAGATATCTGCTTTGACATTTATAAATGAACAGAAAATTATTCATCTATTTTCCTGGATTCTTTAATTTTTTCAGTTTTAAGTCCTCCTATTCCCTACGAAGGGTTTCCAGGTGGCACAGTGGTAAAGAATTCACCTGCCAACATAGGAGGTGCGGGTTCAATTCCTGGGTTGGGAAGATCCCCTGGAGAAGGAAATGGCAACCTGCTCTAGTATTCTTGCCTGGAGAATCCCATGGGCAGAGGAGCCTGGCGGGTGATAGTCCATAGGGGTTGTAAAGAGCTGGACGTGACTGAGCACACTCATACACACACACACACACAAATACACCTTCTCCCTGGGCTGGACGTGACTGAGCACACTCATACACACACACACACACAAATACACCTTCTCCCTGGGAAGGCTGTTTGCTTGAAATGGTATAATCTGGCCCAGAACAACAGGGTTTGTAACAGTATGTGCAGGAAGATTTTTAAAAAGGAGAAGCAGTAAGATCTCAGCTTTTCTAATTGCAGTTTAAAATTTTATTGGATTCTATTAGAACTCCGGAGGGAGAATCTCAAATTGCTCGGAAATTGTCATGATTTCCTGATTCACACAGGCTGGAAGTCTCATGTAGATCAGGACATATCTAGATGCCATTTTCTCCCAAAGCTTGACAGTGGAAGGACAGCCGTCAGATGGCAGTGTGGTAGGGCCTTGCAGTTCAGCTTCACTTCTAATAAAGGGTAGGTCTTCAATAGAAGGACTGAATGAAAAGATAGCATGCAACGCAGGTATGCTGGTGTCAAGAACCTGTGGTTTGAATGGTCAGGAGTGAACACAGTCCACTGGTTGGGAAGAACTGACATACAACTGATAGACTGAAGTCCAGTGGGAGTTATTTTCTGCTCAGCACTCCATTGGCGGCTATATTTGTGAATCAACTAAGAGCGGTTTTTATTGATATGGTCACTTTGCTTTCAGTTCCCATTTTGAAGTGTGTCTCTTTGATGGATGTATAAGGAATCCCCTCAGACACCTCTGACAGAAGACACCAGGCAGAAGATATGGTGAGATTTTGAGCAATCCTGATTCCACAAAAGAGATGACACAGACTGCTGAGTAAAACACAGCAAGCCAGTTTGTGAAGAGACCAAGCATTATGTAACAGAAGCACCTAAGTCACTGTTCAGACTGCTCGTCTTTGAGGGCTAGAGAGAAGGCTTCTGTCTGAAAGGAGAAAAGAAAAACTCTCCCAAGGCTAAAGCACACCAGGTTGTAAAAGCTTCGAGTAGAGATTTGTTGACCCTTTGTCCCCATCTTCCCAACCTCTTCTCTTTGTTCTCTTGGCAAGGACCCTATGCTGGGATTTGAGCAGGATCTCTCACAGGTCTTATCTATGACTCGTTCATTACTGGTTTTGTTCATTACTTGTTCATTCACATACACCATTTCTAACTTAAAGAATATATTCTCTGGTATATCTACTCTTGTGTTTTTGCTTCCCTTCAAAATTCTGGCTTAAATCTAACTTTTGGAAAGCATTTCATATCTAAGCCAGTCCTGGCTGTGTACTCCTTGCTTAGCCTTTTATCTATATATGCAACAGATAGACGTGGCTTCAGCTTCTATAATTTGTAACCCCTGCACTGGGGTTAAGTACTTGGTAATTCTGTGTTTTGGTTACTTTTGCATACAAGTAGTCATTCTCCCCAACCATAGGTTTCTATCTGAGGACTGGAATGAATTTGTTTGTGCAATGCTTTCTTCCCTCCTCCCTCCATCTAGAGCGGTGTAGTGACTGGCAAACTACAGACACTAGGCACATGTCATAGTTATAGATTCTAAAATAGCAAGTATCTTTATGATGGACCTTTAGAGGTGGTGAGCACCAGAAAAGTGGGGAAAAAAAAAGAGTGATAATATTAAGTGCTATGTTCTGAGGATCTACTGCTATGTAACAGACTATCCCAAATTGTAGTGACTTGGCACAACAATAATCCTCCATGTAAGCAGACTTCAAAGGAACTGCTTACCTCTGCTCCATGTGGAGTTAGATGGGCTCTGGAATCTGGAGAATCTACTTCCTAGGTTGCCCAATTATCTGATTCACAAGTTAGCTCTGATTGTTCACTGGGAGTTCAGCTGCAAGTCTTGGCTAGGGGCCTTGGTTTCCCTCCACATGGGGACCTCCATGAGGTTCTTTGGGCTTCCTCTGAACATGGTGGTTGAGTTCTGAGAGTCTTCCAAAAGACAGAAGATAAAAGCTAACTGGCCAATTCAGGGCTACATCTTGAGCTGGTATAGATTTACTGCATCAGACACATATTCTACCTCTTTATGGGTAAGTGGCATGGTCATATTGTAGAAGACCACATGCTGTAGGAGAAATTATTTTGGTTGTATTTGGAAAATATAGTCTGTCACATGCTGCTTTGCTAATGAAGTTACACAAAGTCACAGTGCATAAAGACAGGAAGTGCTTTGACAGTGAACTCTACTCACAGTTAATGATTAGAGTTAATATTTATTTGTTTATTTTTAACTCTGTGTCAGGCACTGGCCTAAAATATTTACACATGTTCACTCATTTGAGTCTCACAACTCATTGGGAGACTTAATATTGTCCATATTTTGCAGATGAAGGAACTGAGATGCAAAGAGATAATAGTTTGTTCAGGGTCACAGTATTAAATGGCAAAGGCAGGATGTTAATCCAAATGGTAACTCTAGAACTTGCACTTTTCTATCTCTTGTTCAGTGACTAGAGTGAGACGTTATAACATAGCACAAAGACACAAGAAATAGCAGCATCATTAATCCAGGGGTTAAGAAATGGCTTGGACTCGTGTGCTCATGGGATACTTGAAGCCTTGATGGTTATTATACAGCATGGGTTGTGTGTGTGTGTATCTTTTGCTTTTATCAGCTCCTTAAAAGGGTATACTCCATAAACTCGTAAATGTTAAAAAAAAAAAAAAAAGTCACCCCCTTTTTCCAGAGTCAGGCTCACTCTTAAATATCTTAAAACAAGATTAGTTAAATTCTTCCTCAAAGCCCTCTGAAGAGACCTGCGTGGTACACTGGGGCATACCTGCTTTGGGTCTGTGACAGACTTGGTCAAATGCTTGTGCCTCTTTTGCAATCCTTATAATTTCGGATAAATTACTGACTGCTCCCCTCAGGCCTCATTTTCCTGGTTTGTAGAATAGGACTGATACCTTAAAGGCTGGGAGGTCAAAATAATATGGTGTGTTTAATGTATTTGGCAGTAATAGATTTTCATCTGGTGTTATTTTCTTTAAAGTTATTTTGAGTTTTGCACAGAACTGGTGCAGTAAAAACATTTCCTTCTCAAGTAGCTGCTACCCTCTAAAGGCAGGACAAATCCCCAAAGAAATCCATATGCCAAATGGCTTGCATGTGGCTATATAAATGGCCCAGCTCACATCTCAGTATTTAGTAGCATGCCAGGCACCATATTTTCCTCCTTGTGTGAAAGCATCCTGCAGATTTAGTACTAAGTGAAGGGAAACAGAAAATCAGTCCAGGCAATAGTGTCTTCATGTCCTGGTCAGTTCTTCCCTGTTTGTCCTCAGCTTTGAATACACTTTATCTCTTGTGTAGACCAGTATCTGCTCCTTTCTGCCCCCAGGTCCTGCTGTAAAAAGAAAGGCTCAAAGTACTTCACACAAAGACTTGTTTTGAAGTCTCTCTCCTGCCTTCTCTAATTTGCTGTTTTCTTAATTAAATTGGGGAGAGATTTTTATTTGACATTTACATCTGTAAAACACTTTGATTTTAAATTCTTATAATTACTTTGGTTTTGGATGGGTTCCTTTATTATCAGCTTTCATGAGGCAGGATGTTATCTGTGTTTTTTAAAGAATAAACACAGAACTTGTCTTTGTAGGAGGTGGGAGCGCTTGTGTATAATTGAGGTGGAGTGAATGATTCTTCCAGGGTGCTTTTCTCAAGTGACTACCTGGACATCCTTCTAGATATGAACACTTAGAATAGCTGAGGTCTGAGAGAAGGTTAATAAGGGGTTGAGGGTGAAATAGGCTTTTGATTTGATCTTTTTATCTTTTTTAGTGTCTGAGAGACAGGGAAACCAATAAAATTTGCTTATTATTCAGAATATTTACTAGCAGTGCTTCTGATTTGATCTCTTTCTTTGTTCCTGGGGCCTTTACTTGTAAGTAGCTTCGCTTTTCCAAAATTTTAAAGAAAGTTCTAAACTGAGCTAGAGTCTTACTTCTGCTAGATCCAAGTCACCTATAAACCCACCTTTTCCTTGTAGGTGAGTGTTACTGACACTTTCAAATCTCTCTTTGTTATTTTGTTTCAATTATGTTTCATCAGCCTACAGCAGAATTCAAATTATTTTATGGTTAGAATCAGTTGATTGAACTATGTAGATTTCTTGCTTGCTTTCCCTTTTAATTGTTTCATGATGACTTCTGTCTTTTTTGTTGATTTCCTATTTTGCTATAGCTTTTGTCTTGTTTCTTGGTGTTTATTTGGTTTTTGGAGGTATAGTGAATCACAGGAAAAAGAAAAACAATTGGAATATTGATCACATCCTAATAACTTTAGAACATCAATGTAAACACAAAACTATTTTCATTTGATTAAAAAAATATGCCTTTTCTTTCTTCTGTCATTTCCTTTGTGGTTTAGGAGATCTTCATTTATGATTTCCCAACCCATGCTTTTGTTTTATGCATTTTTGTTAGAAATCACAACCAAATTGGGACTTTCCTGGTGGTTCAGTGGTTAAGACTCCATGCTTCCACTGCAGAGGGCACAGGTTGGATCCCTGGTCAGGGAACTAAGATCCCACATGCCGCATAGTGCAGCCAAAACCACGCCCCCCGCCCCCAAACAAACAAACAGAAACAAAAAAATCACAACCAAACTCATTATTTGAATACCAAAATTTAATAAAAATATAAATGTGTTGGTTCTCATTTTCTTCTTAATTCCTGAAGACATAGTGACTGATATGCTGAAAAGACTTTTTGTCTTAGCTGAGTCCCCCAAACTTCCAGCTGTTAAGTCCATTGATGTATGAGTTTTCAGATACAGTTAATCCATTTGGTTTTAACAGCTTGGGCTAGATCTAGTGCCTCTAAGTGTAGCTCCTATCAATTTGAAGTGACGTGAAAGTCGCTTAGTTGTGTCCATCTCTTTGCGACCCCATGGACTGTAGCCTGCCAAGCTATTCTGCCCATGGAATACTCCAGGCAAGAATACTGGAGTGGGCAGCCATTTCCTTTTCCAGCAGACCTTCCAGACCCAGGGATCGAACCCAGGTCTCCTGCATTGCAGGCAGATTCTTTACTGACTGAGCTACCAGGGAATTTAGGGCTGTATATTTTGTGTCATACTCTTTCTTCAGGATAACTCTAAGGAGACATAGAGTTCAGTCATAGAAATTCAAGTACGTCAATGGCTACAGAATGCATGATGTTACCAGCTTAAAGTGGGTGTGACATTCCGAGCCAGTTCTCAACTTGCTTGCCAACTCTGATCTATTTGTGGTGGTTGCTGGAGAAGTTGGTTTTCTGTAAACAGAACCAGGGTGGCATGAAAGATTGACAGGATTGATGATACCCTCCATGTCTTTCATAGAGGGAAAGTGGTAATGGGAGAGCCATATCTAGGTATTAATTATTTATTAAGAAAACAAAGAAAGGCTTCTTTTCATTTTATTTAGATGTTTTGGCTACACAACAGGATTCTATGTGAAAGGTTAACATTACTCATTTCTGAACATCTTGACACCCACTTAACTTCCATATATATAGTTATAGTTAGGTCATATGAAAAACTAATAGCATATGTAGAAGTTTATCATTATTACAGGATTGCAGGTTGTAAAGTTTAATTTCTCAGACTCAACCTTATTTTATGAAGCTAAAGACAGTCACAGACTCGCTTTACTCCTTGGCAGTAGGTACCTCAAAGACTGCTGACATTCGAAAACCAGAGAAGCTGAACACTGACTCTCTAAAGAACTCACTCTAAATTCTAGAAAAAAAGGGCGGTCTGATCTGTATGACTGTGTTTTATGTGATCTACTGTATTGGTGTATACTTTGTGGTCACAGAAATGTTCTCATTTTGGAAGCAGCTGCCTATTTGAACCCATATTATTGATATTTCTGTCGCGCCCTCCTATGGTAGGCTGTTGGCAAGTACTTATTATCCTTTCTGCAATGTGTTGGTTAAATTCCTTTTCTAAGGTGATGGGGCCCTGAGGGAATGTCAACGAAAGGAGAAGAGAGAGAGGAGTCTGGGATGAGCTGTCTGGTTCTATAACTTCCTTCTAGACCATTAGTTGATCTATTAGATCAGCTTTTTTCAACCTTTTGTGTGTAACTTTTCTGGCAGAGTTTGTTGAATTATGTGCAGCCACTTTCAGCAAGCTGCTTAGGTCAGGGGGCTTTTCTTTGGCATTTAACTCCCACGTATTTAAACAAAACTTCAATTTGCCAAGGTTTTTAACACTAGAAGCTTGTTCTCCTTATCCATTTTTATTATTTTTTCTACTCATTGTTATTCATAACACATCTGGCTGCAGGTTATGGAATTTTGACTGTGTTTTGCCATGCTAACCTCTGTTACCTCTCCTAGGGTTTAGAAAACAGTTCCCTCTGGATTGAAATATTAATGATCATAAGTACAACAGCAACCCCTTTGCTTTTCAAGTAATGCAATTCTAGGCCTAAGGGCAGCAGCACCAATTATAACTACGGGAATCCTATATATTCTCCCAGTAGGATACACAGATGCACACACAGGGACTCAGCTGAGCTCTGATACTTGTAACGTGGTGCTTCCTTGTGCTTTGGTGTTTCGAGACTCTAAAAGAGAAAAATGATTCCAGCAAGGAGATTTGATTGGTGAGGGAGAACCACTCACAACTGTTGAGCTGGCTGTGTAGGAAATTGCCCTTAGGTGTGTGGCAAGGTCTCCTCACCTCTTCTTATAACACTCAGTTGCAGAGACAAGGGAAGCCTCTGTGACTGTCTCTCTCTCTCTCTCTCAATTTCTCCTCACCCTGGGTTGTTTTCAGTAATTAGAATAGTGTAACAGGGAATGTAGTAGTAGGTTTTATTTTCGACTCAACTGCCACCTGATAGACAGGCCCTATACGCCCAGGGACATTCAGCCCAAGGGTGAAAACAAATGAGCAAAGATCATAAAATGGGTCGAGTCACATGGTGTAGGAAGCCTGTGGCAGAAACAGCTCCACAGACTGAATCTTTTGAGGATGGCTTTTCTGCTAGATTATTCCCTAATTCCAGGCTGACAGTCAAAAGCCTTGACTTTAGAAGGCATAATCAGATTTGTAAAGACCCACGAGTTCTCAACAGGAAGGAAGGAGAAAAGAGAATGTAGAACAAGCAGCAGGCAAGGAAGAACTGAGGTAGTTACATAAAAAGAGAGTTATGCCCAAACAGTAAAATTACAGAAAATGGGAAAACAAAAATAATTGCCAAAAGACAAACCAAAAAAAATTCCAAAACAGTATGTGACTAAGTGACCAAATGAGAGTTATGGATAATGGCACTAAGCATTTACAGATGACCTATAGCGTTCCAGGTACTATTCTAAGTGCTTGAAATATATTGATTTATGATGCTTGTAACAATTTTGCAAGTAAGGGAATATTTTTATCCTCATTTTGTAGATGAGGAGTGGGAAGCACACAAAGTTTAAATAACTTGCCTAAAATCAACTTTATATTCTTAACGGTTATACTTCAGCTTCCAATGAGTTTTTCTTTTCTTTACCTTAAACCATCAGTTTCTTGAATGCGATTTTACAAGTATTCTTTAATGATTAACATTTTGGGCTTTTGAAGAATGTTAACTGGAAACTTTAAAAACTAATTTAAAAATTACTACACTTGATGGAATAGTATTAAGATGTATTTAACATAACTGGGAATGCTCATGATATACAAATAGTACATCTACTATGAGCCCAATTTTATTAAAAAATGTATATATGTATGTGAACATATTCCAAAAGAGTAGGAAGATATACCTCTGGTTATCTCTGAGAGTTTCAAGGATTTACACGTGTTTCTTTTTACTCCTCTGAAATTCACAGTTTTTAAAAATGGCATGTATTACCTGAATAAGCAAAAAAGATGCTATTAAAAGTGAAATAAATACAGTTCAAGCATCATGTTTTAGAACTGGCTCCCGCAGATACTTAATCAAGTTATGAATCCTAATCAACCAGCATACACCTATCTCTGCTTTTTTTGGCTGATTCATGTCAATGTATGGCAAAAACTATTACAATATTGTAAAGTAATTAGCCCCCAACTAAAATAAATAAATTTATAAAAAAAAAAAAAAAATTGAATCTTCTGACTTTATAAGCAAGACAGAACATTGACTTCCGAATCTAAAATAGGATTAGTCAAGCTTCAGAAGGTCATAATGGAACCAATTCTCAATCACATAATGCAAAGAAAACTGTCAGCTCCTGTTCTAAACTTCAGGTCCTTGGAATCTTTTGCTGTTTTCTTGTTGTATAGCACTATTTAGTTAGGGGAAGAAAAACCACGTTGTGTGTTAAAAAGAGAAGAAAGTGTATCTCAACTCAACCAAAAGTCAGCCTTATTTTATATGGGTTATATTCAGCTGTTGGCTAGAATTTTTGGAGCTCTTTGAGAATGTCTACTCAATTAAGATGGGCTCAATAAAGGACAGAAATGATATGGATCTAACAGAAGCAGAAGATGTTAAGAAGAGGTGGCGAGAATACACAGAAGAACTTTACAAAAAAGATCTTCATGACCCAGATAATCACGATGGTGTGATCACTCACCTAGAGCTAGACATCCTGGAATGTGAAGTCAAGTGGGCCTTAGGAAGCATCACTACGAACAAAGCTAGTGGAGGTGATGCAATTCCATTTGAGCTATTTCAAATCCTAAAAGAGGATGCTATGAAAGTGTTGCACTCAATTTGCCAGCAAATCTGGAAAACTCAGCAGTGGCCACAGGACTGGAAAGGTCAGTTTTCATTCCAATCCCAAAGAAAGGCAATGCCACAGAATACTCAAACTACCTCACAATTGCACTCATCTCACATGCTAGTAAAGTAATGCTCAAAATTCTCCAAGCCAGGCTTTAGCAATACGTGAACCGTGAACTTCCAGATGTTCAAGCTGGTTTTAGAAAAGGCAGAAGTACCAGAGATCAAATTGCCAACATCCACTGGATCATTGAAAAAGCAAGAGAGTTCCAGAAAAACCATCTATTTCTGCTTTATTGACTATGCCAAAGCCTTTGACTGTGTGGATCACAATAAACTGTGGAAAATTCTGAAAGAGATGGGAATCAGACCACCTGACCTGTCTTTTGAGAAATATGTATGCAGGTCAGGAAGCAACAGTTAGAACTGGACATGGAACAACAGACTGGTTCCAAATCGGAAAAGGAGTACATCAAGGCTGTATATTGTCACCCTGCTTATTTAACTTATATACAGAATACATCATGAGAAATGATTGGCGGGATGAAGCACAAGCTGGAATCAAGATTGCCGGGAGAAATATCAATAACCTCAGATATGCAGATGACACCACCCTTATGGCAGAAAGTGAAGAAGAACTGAAGAGCCTCTTGATGAAAGTGAAAGAGGAGAGTGAAAAAGTTGGCTTAAAGCTCAACGTTCAGAAAACTAAGATCATGGCATCTGGTCCCATCACTTCATGGCAAGTAGATGGGGAAACAGTGGAAACAGCTGACTTTATTTTTCTGGGCTCCAAAATCACTGCAGATGGTGGACTGCAGCTATGAAATTAAAAGACGCTTACTCCTTGGAAGGAAGGTTATGACCAACCTAGATAGCATATTAAAAAGCAGAGACATTACTTGTCAACAAAGTTCTGTCTAGTCAAGGTTTTCCCAGTAGTCATGTACGTATGTGAGAGTTGGACCATAAAGAAAGCTGAGTGCTGAAGAATTGATGCTTTTGAACTGTGGTGTTGGAGAAGACTCTTGAGAGTCCCTTGGACTGCAAGGAGATCCAACCCATCCTTCCTAAAGGAGATGAGTCCTGGGTGTTCATTGGAAGGACTGATGTTGAAGCTGAAACTCCCGTACTTTGGCCACCTCATGTGAAGAGTTGACTCATTTGAAAAGACCCCGATGCTGGTAAAGATTGAAGGCAGGAGGAGAAGGGGACAACAGAGGATGTTATGGCATCACTGATTCAATGGACATGAGTTTGGGTAAACTCTGGGAGTTGGTGATGGACAGGGAGGCCTGGTGTTCTGCAGTTCATGGGGTCGCAAAGAGTCGGACTGACTGAGTGACTGAACTGAACTAAACTAAACTGAATTAAGAAGTGAATACATATGCTTCTAGTTGCTCCTAGAAAGGCAATGAAATTTAGTATAGCATAGTACAGTATAGTATGGTATGGTATGGTGTGGTATGGTATAGTGTAGTATATTATCTGGAGACCAGAAAGTTAAACTTATAAAAGTACTATATAATAAGGTTATAATTTTCATTGATGGCCTAAGAAGGGAGAAAGCAAGAGTTGAGAAAAGACTTTAGGAAGCTCTTCCTGACAACCACCGTTAAGAAATGGAAAACATTGAGATGTAGTATGAGTGCTGGTAAAGGGAAAGGATTTCAGGAGAGATGAATCAGATGGTAAAGAATCTGTCTGCAATGCAGGAGACCCTGGTTCCATCTCTGGGTCGGGAAGATTCCCTGGAGAAGGAAGTGGCTACCCACTTCAGTATTCTTGCCTGGAGAATTCCATGGAGAAAGGAGCCTGGCAGGCTACAGTCCACAGGATTGCAAAGAGTTGGACATGATTGAGGAACTAATACTTTCACTTAAGGCTATGTTGGGGTGATTCTGGTCATGATTGAGGAACTAATACTTTCACTTAAGGCTATGTTGGGGTGATTCTGGTTGGGGGGAGGAGTCACACTCTTGAAAATTCCTCCATCTCGAAGATTGAGACATACTTCACCCACAAATGTTTTATCTTTTTCCTGGAATACACAGCCACTGTGCTATCCTAGTAAAGCACACAGAAATTCCTTAAAAAGTGCTGCTTACCCTGGTTAACTGGCCTGCCCAAGCTATAAGCCCTGGAGGTAGCTTACTTAGTTAAAAAAACTGATGGCCCAGTAAAATTAAAGGAGCAAAACAAATGAATAAGTGATGCTTCTTCAGTTTGTTAATGCCAGGACTGTTCAATGCCAGTCAGAACTTATGCAAAGGACAGGGAAAATGTCCATCTCAGTTCTATTTCATAGAGCTAAGACAATCTCCACCCACCCCCCCATTTTTCTTACTTCATCCAGAGCCTAAAAGATACAGATTTAGCCCATGCTTTATGTTTATCTGCTTGCTTCTTGGGCAAGAATACCAAAAATCTTGCCAAACACTTTCTCTGATGGGGCTGTGTGGCTTTTCCTTGCTCATCATCTGCTCCCCATCCTAATCTCTTCTAGCAAAACAGATTCATGCCAACTGCAAAAACAATAAAAACATAAATATTTTAAGCCACTGTAGCAATAAATTAATTTCATGCCTATTCTAAATGGCCCCGCTCATAAAAATAGAACTCCTCTGGTCTTGAGAACAACAGAAGAAACTGTTTTGCCGGCTTTCTTCTCGGGATGTGACATTGCTCACAGCTCTTCCCAACTGCTGCCAGAGGCTGTCTCGGTTGTTGCTTGTGGGTGCCTGACAACCATCTGGAAGGAAAGTTGGCATCACCTCATTGAAGGCATATCTCAAATCGAGGGAGTGTGGCTGCCAAATCAGTTAGTAAACACTGTAGTGTCTCTGCTGGATTGAATTCCCAACTCCTGACGCGGATTGAAAATCAAGAAGGAAGGAAGAGGATAAATGTCACCTGAATGCTTTGCTGACTGGCTATTCGTTAAGGCAGGATGTTTTTCTTTTATCCCAGAACTCAATCCAGGTGAAGTGTGGCCTGGTTTTGTTCTTAATCTCATTAGACAGAGCTAGTCAATTGCTGCCCGTGCCTAGGAACTGTGCACAGACGACTGTGATCTTTAGAAACCAGTTTGAAAGTCTTTGCTGCAAATAAATGAAGGAGTAGGAGGCACAGGACTAGTTTGTTCTTCGTTTACTTGACACTTCAGTTGCTCGTTCCAGAAGGCACAGACAGTCGTTCTAACGAATTTTCTTTTATTATCTTCTGGACTGTGTCCTTTCAGAAAGTGAGTATCAAAAGTCCCCTTAAACTTTGGATCAGAGGTAGCAAACAGTGGAGATAAAATATGTCCCTTGTGTTGAGAACACTTTCTGGTATGATCACCTCTGGCTTATAAAATGGTACCTCAAAGCAGATGTGACCTGGTGTATTTTTTCTTATGATGATTCTCACAAATTTTTATGGCCTTGTGCAGAAACCTGGAGAGTGAGGATGGATAGATTCCAACCCACTGTCACTGTGGGTGGTTCCTTTCAAAACAAATAAAACGTGCTTTTACTGTCAATAGATTGTCCATTTTTTCTCACTCAAGAGTATTTCCTAAGAAAATGGCTAGAAAGCGTCATATACTCATATGTTAAGCATGCATGCAATATAGGATCTTGGCATTTTTAAAGCCTGAACACCAAAGAGAGCATGAGTCAACAGAAAAATTGAACTGTAAAATCTGCCTTTGCTGCTTAAATCTGATTAAAGGGCTCTGGGTTTCACTGGTGTGTTTAGGTGCTCCCATCACATATTTTGTGGAATAAGCTGTCTCTGACACTGTCTCTTGACCCACTGCTGCATTTTACCAGAGTTCTGGGAAAAATACATTTATTGTGGATGTACATGTTTAAGGCCATAACCTTGTGTTCACAAAAATAAATAACAAAATGGTTCTTTTGGTTCACTCTTCTCCTACAAATCTTGCTGTGGTATAACACCTTTCACTGGTTTAGAGATGGGGGATTCCTTTTATGTCTTGATGTACTAACATTTCTCTTGAAAATTCCATTGGCTTTGACCACTACTAACTAGGTGGGATGATGCCAGGTAAGGAGGCCTTGTCAAGAGAATCCAGTCCTTACTGCTGCTTCTTTGTTTGGTTTTGTCTCCAAGAGAGCAGAGCATCATGGTTTCTGAGTCTCCTATAGAGACCAGCAAGGGAGCTTTATTCTCCCCACTTCTTTCGCATCACCTCTTCTCCTGATGACTCAGACACCTGAACATATGGAGTCATTGGAAACTTCTCTGTGCGACTCTTTTGTATGACTATGAAACTGTTCCCAAACTAAACCTGTTCCTTAACCTCAAGTGGGTGGATGGAGACCTATCATTTACTGAGATTATTTTGAGGAAGAGAATATTAAGAATAAGGATTCATGATGCCCAGAATTTCAGTGAGAATGCTGTGAGAAATCCAAGCCTCTCTGTTGACTTTCTGTCTTTCTTCTCTCCCACACAGACAGCTCTGATAGAAGCTTTGCTTCTCTCTTACCTTCATTATGCCTTTTAAAATAACTAGTTTTCTTTACTGATTGTCTTTGGTCCTTCATTCTTTCAGCTGACTCCAAATCTTATGGTTTTAGCTCTCCCAAATAACTACTAATAGTCTTTTGGATTTTCCAAAAATTATTTCTTGAGAATCCCTGTTTCATTTTGATTTTAA
Source organism: Giraffa tippelskirchi (assembly GCF_054371585.1). NCBI lineage: Eukaryota > Metazoa > Chordata > Mammalia > Artiodactyla > Giraffidae > Giraffa > Giraffa tippelskirchi. The sequence continues at coordinate 64,159,133 of NC_137284.1, forward strand.
ATAACAGGTCTTTCATAGGTCAGTTCCTAAGTGTGAATTACGTGTGAATGGTTCATGTTTCCATCTCTGGTTAACTCATCTCCAGACAGAAGACTTAGCAAATACCATTCCTGGGAATTGTAAGCAGTACATTCCCTCATGGAAGAGGCTGTGAGCAGGGCTTGTAATGACTATACCTGTGTACATGGATGAGCCATCTTTAAAATGAGTCTATCTCTGTAGAACTCCTATAAATCAGACATATATTTAAAGATAAAGGAGAGAAAACTTTATTTTATTCTAAACATGGACATTTTTGTTGATGTTATGTTTTGAATGACTCAAAGGAGGAATGTGAAATTATGGAACAAAATATTGAAATATTATGATTTGCACCAAATCTTTTCAAATTCTACTGTTCTCTTTGTCTTGGGTATTTAGTACCAGGAGATTGGAGCCTGTACATTTTTCAGAGGTGGGCTATATTTGCTGCTCTCTGAGGTTGATTTTCTGCTAGTGAGGCTGCATTGAGTATGATGTTCATAATACTCAATAAACTTGCTCAAGTGTTTCTCAGGGAATGATTTCATCAGAGTAACTCAATTGTGTACATTTTTCTGGGTAGCACTTAACAAAATCAACTGGTAAAGAGTCTGCCTGCAATGTGGGAGACCTGGATTCAGCCCCTGGGTCGGGAAGATTCTCCTGGAGGAAGGAATGGCAACTCACTCCAGTATTCTTGCCTGGAGAATTTCATGGATAGAGGAGCCTAGTGGACTACAATCCATGGGATCTCCAAGAGTTGGACACGACTGAATGACTAACATTTTCACTTCACTGACAAAATCATAGACAACTTGAAGTAGGAGTGGTTTTATACTGTCTCATCCAATCTCTTCATATATATAGGAAAGGATTTGTCTGAAGCCAATAGCTAGTGTGGGTGTGGAAATTAGGAGCCAAGTCTGCTGAACTGAAGGGTGAGGCTTTTGCCAATGTCCCACACTATTTCCAAGGATGGGGAAACATAATGGCTTTAAAACTTGTACTCATCATGAGCCCATTAAATATAGGTGAATAGAATAGAGAAGATTATGTTCATACTATTGTATCCTAAGGATGGTAGAGCTGTCTGTCACTTACAGATGGTACAGACCTCTGTCACAGATGGTAGAGACCTCTGTTACTAGTCCTGAACCAAGATGCTTGACTTTAATTTCCTCAGATACTTTCAGTTTAAAATTTCCCTTGTATATTTCTCTTTGGGACCCAATTTCCTTTGTCAATGAATAGGTAAACAAGAACTAATAATGTACTTTCATTAGTTACATTCTCCTCCCAGATACTATGAATTTTTTTATCTGATGCTCTGTGAAAATGATATGGATGATGTTTTTTACACAATGCCCAGCATAGCAGCTTATTATGTAGACTCATAAAGAAAAGGCCATATTTTTGTTGGGTTGGCTATATTAATGTGATGAGAACAGTATTTTTATTTAGATTTCTCTTCACAGTATGATGACCTCTTAACTATGGTTCTACTTTTTTTGTATGTATAGATCTCCAAAGTTGATGAATTGGTCAAACAGCAGGTCATCAAATATCCCTTCCTTAATGTAGAAAAGAAAGTTTACTTACTTAGCAAAATCCTACTTTGAACAGGATAAATGTTTATTGAATCAGTGCCAAAATGTTCTTTGAAGAACCAAGTACCCTTTGAAGTCTATGTCAATTATAATTTGATGGAGGACTTTTTGATTTGTCCTAGTATGAATAATCATTTCTAAGACTAGAGACTTTTATTAGTTTCCAAGCCAATACTGAATGCTGCATTTGATATCTTTGCATTGTACCCTGACCCATTTACTGAGCAACATAATAGGTGGTTGGTTGATACCAATAAGAATACCAGCTTATAAATGCAAAAGAAATGATATAATCAGAAAAAATGATCATTTTAAAACTCTTAAAAACAAAAGTTAATGGCTAAAACTATTTTGATAAAATTTGTTGGAGCACAGAGTAATTAGTAGGTCAGACTGACAATTCTTGAACCTACTGATCAGTCTTAATCTCACTAAATTTAGGACCACCAGACATTAGTGCATCCTTATTAGCATCATAAGACATATATAGCACCACCTATGAAGATTTTTGTCAAACATGATTGAACCTGAATTTAATTAAGCCCCTTGGGCTTCCCTGGTAGCTTAGGTGGTAAAGAATCTGCCTGCAATGCAAGAAACCTGAGTTTGATCTCTAGATCAGGAAGATCCCCTGGAGAGTATTCTCGCCTGGAGAATTCCATGGATAGAGGAACCTGGCAGGATATAGTCCATGGGATCGCAAACAGTTGGACATGACTGAGAGACTAACACTTTCAGACTTAGCTATTAGTTCTTCAACAAATAAAGGATTTGTGACTAGAAAAGGGAGGGGGAGCCATTATAGATGAAAAGAAGCTTAACATACGTAACAGTCAAGTGTAACGGGTAGTCATTGCTCATATTCTAATTCAAACACATCACTGTAAGAAGACATTTTTTGACATAGACTGGGTATTAGATCATATTAAGAAATATTAATTTTGTTAAGTGTGATAACTGTCTTGTGGCTATTTTAACACATCTGTTAGAGATATATACTGATGAATTTACGTGTGAAATTATATGGGACTTGTGAAATTATTTGGGACTTGCTTTGAGATTGTTCAGTGTTAACATACAAATAAAATAGGGGAAGGTAAATGAAATCATTTACCTAATTTTGAAGCTTGGTGATGGGTCCATGGGAGATTATTTGTTCTTGTCTCTATTTTTGTGTATATTTCAAATTAAAAAAATACAAAACCAGCTGACAAAGAAGCTTTGTTTTCATCCTCATCCTAAAATATGTAAGTTTTTAAAAGCCAGAACTCATGTTTGACTTAGTGAGAAACATAGATATTCTTCAAGGTCCTATTCAACTTAACACTGAAGGCTGACAACTTGTCCCTTAGGGCAGGTCTGCTTTGAGTACTCCTTTGCTGTGTCACTAGTTCTGTGTCCATAGGCATTTATCTAGGAACTAAAGAGTTAGTTTGTATTGTGAAAATAATGGTATCCATAGTCCATGTTGTAATGAGATTTAAATATGACAGTGTGTATGAAGCACCTGGTACAGTGCCCAGCATGCATTCACGTCTCAGTAAATGGAGCTATCTTTGCTTCATTTAACAAAGACTAATTAATGTCAGGTATGTTCTAGACCTGTGCTTAATCAAGGGAATTTTTATGGAGAAAAAGATGTGGCATCTGTCCATGAGTTATTCTTAATTTATTGAAAATGTTGAATCATAGGAGATTGCTGTTTTATAGCTGTATGAGAATGAAATACTAGGAATTCATATGGTTCACCCTGATACTTGAAGTGAGATATAATTATAGAGGTAGTTTGGTGTAATGGTTAAGATGCTGGATTCTGATAACAGACTGCCTGGGCTTGAAAATTGGCTCTGATATAAAAAAACTATGTGATCTGAGCAAACGTGCCATTATTACCTTGTTCATGGTCTGTAGAGGCTTCCCAGGTGGCGCTAGCGGTAAAGAACCTGTTTGCCAATACAGGAGACGTGGGTTCTATCCCTGGATCAGGAAGATTCCCTGAAGGAGGAAATGGCAACTCACTCCAGTATACTTGCTAGGGAAATCCCATAGACAGAGGAAGCATGGTGCGCTACAGTCCATAGGGTCATATAGAGTTGGATATGACTGAAGTGACTCAACATGCACCTATACATGGTCTGTAAAATGGGGATATAATAGTACCTACCTTATAGGATTGTTATGAAGATTACGCGTAAAACAGATAACAATTATGTGTGTTACACATAATATACATAGTGAGCCTTGTATATTATTGTTATCAGTGCATGCACAAAGTGGCTTGTGAAGACACCCTGTTGTGGGAAATGCAGCTAATTGTATTAGCTGCTGCTGAATGGTGACAGAAAGTTTCACAGACTATGTGACATTTGAATTTTAGCAGGAAGAAGGAGCCATTAGAGGCGAAGTTTACTGTAAGGACAAAAGTGGGAAAGGAGAGTTTCAGGAGCAGAAGGAAGTGGGATCAGTTTAGAATCTGAATCTGGGAGCTGGAGAGAAATGGGTCTTGAAACTGTCATGATAGCCTAGGTGCTTTATGTCTTCATAATTCAGTAGGCAAAAGGAGCCACGGGAAAATTTTACCCAGAACAGTGACCTCAGTGAGGCAATTAGTTGGAATGGGAGAAAGACTTGCTGATAGCCTATAAAAATAACCTACAGCCTTGCTGTATTCAAACTGTGGTTCCTGGACCAGCAGCATCAGTATCAGCAGGGATCTGTTAGAAATAAACATTCCAGGACCTCACCCTACCCATGCTCTCAGAACTTACGTTTTAACAAGATCTGGAGGTGATTGGCAATGGCACCCCACTCCAGTACTCTTGCCTGGAAAATCCCATGGATGGAGGAGCCTGGCAGGCTGCAGTCCATGGGGTCGCTAAGAGTCGGACACGACTGAGCGACTTCACTTTCACTTTTCCCTTTCATGCACTGGAGAAGGAAATGGCAACCCACTCCAGTATTCTTGCCTGGAGAATCCCAGGGACGGCGGAGCCTGGTGGGCTGCCGTCTATGGGGTCGCACAGAGTCGGACACGACTGAAGCGACTTAGCAGTAGCAGGAGGTGATTCATGTGCACGTTGAAATTTGAGAAACATAGGTCTGGAGATAGCCAAGGAGAGCCTAGGCTAAGGCAGGGACAGTGAGGATGGAAAAAAGAAATAAGAACCACTAACAGATATATTTAAGAGGTGAAACTAAAAAGATTTGACTGATAAGGATTGAGGAAGGGGTAGTTGGAAAGGATGAATTGAGAATATATCTGTGATTCCTTATTGCAATTTCTGGATGAGTAATTGAGAATACAGGAAAGAGGGGAGTTTTGGGGAACAAAGTTGGGAAAAAGAATTCATCTTATGGCGTGTTGATTTTAAGCAGCCTCTGGGACATAAAAAATGGACTGAGGAAAATGAAGTCACAGTAGTCAGAAAATCCGAAGAAAAGTAGCTTAATGTTGAGGAAGAATCCAGCAATGACAAATTCTAGACATATCCCCTCTAGAAAGAAGTGACAGTTGCTCAGTCATGTGCAACTCTGTGCAACCCCATGGACTGTATATTCCATGGAATTCTCCAGGCCAGAATACTGGAGTGGGTAGCCGTTCCCTTCTCCAAGGGATCTTCCCAACCCAGAGATGGAACCCACGTCTCCTGCATTGCAGGCAGATTCATATCCCCTCTACTGTTCTATTAAAAAAAAAAAAGGCATATTAAAGTTGGTTCTCTACTGCACATTGAGTACTCTGAAAAAAATTTTGAGCATCTAAAGGCAAACATTTTTGGCTCCTCTGTTAAGTATAAATGCATAAAAATACAAGTGTAAGGCACAGCAGAGCCGGATCATTTTTTATATATAATTCTCCATATAGACTTGGCAAGAGGGAGTTCAGGCTCTGGAATTTGGAGAGGTTAGGGAGTCCTGGTGATTCCTTGGCATCAATATTAGTGGATTTTCTTTTTAAAACTTGGTTTGGATGGATGTGGAGAATTCAGATATCTGAGTTCACTGTCTGCTGAGTTTAAATGAAGTACTACCCAGGGGTAGGTTTAAGAGATTATTTAGCCAGACTATGAAATCTCTAAATATGCAATCACTCTCCCACCCAGAGTTGCCAGATTTATCAAATGAAAACCCAGGACCTCCAGTTAAATTTGAATCTCAGATAAACATGAATAATATTTTAGTATAAAAAGATTATAGAAAATATCAAATAAGATATACATATACTACTAAAGGAATCACTATTTATCTGAAATTCAAATTTAACTAGGTTTCATATATTTTATCTGACAACTCCCTCCAATCTCCTAATCATAACAAAGATACATGTATGTGTGTATATATATGTATATATTGCAAATTTAGAGAATTATAGCAAATATTAATGTTTAAAAAGCAAAGCTGATAATTTTGCAAGATATTATGTAAAATTGATAACATTAATTCATACAAACATCTGTATATCCAATTTGGAGGAATAAAGCAGAATTGTCTTGCTGGGAGAACTATGCCATGATTTTTCTTTCTGCGCTTATGATAAAATTACTGGTTTATTTTTTTAACCCCTGCATACATTTTCACACCTTGTTCCATAATGTTAGTACAGCATTTAGTAGGAAGAAAGTCTGTAATTAAGGCATGAATTTTCAAACAAGCTGCAGATGTAGAGCTATGATGGTAGGCTTGATGTTTCTTCATTTATAAAGGAGACTCTGATGTTAGACAGATGTGCTTCTACTAAACAAGATGGTCCTGTATTACAGGTGCCATTTAAGAGATACAGAAACGCCTCTTCAATTGAGCCTGTTTTTAGAAATTCCAAGACATGGATCTATGTTATTCTTTTCTTTTTCAATGAAATTCAGCAAATATATCAGGCAGAAAATGTGATTAAGAAATATCCCATACTGCAAAATTAGTATGGGACCCAGAGAAATAAGAAATTAATTCCATCAAGGGTCATTTGACAAGATTTCACAGAGGGTGGCATGTGAGCATCTACTTAAAATATATAATTTTTGCAAAAACCTTTCCAATGTGTTATTTTGTTTTCTGATTTAAAGGTAATATATGCAGACATTTGTTAAAGCAGAGGAGAGTTTATAAAAGCAGCAGAAAAAAAAAATTACCCCAAATCTCAAGATCTAGAATTATCTTGATATTATCAGTTTGGTATATTTCCTTTTAGTCTTTTTCTCATGTTTTTGTATAATTAAGATCATATTATGCAATTTCTACCATGTGTTAAACCTTAAACATTTCTTCTTGTCATTAAAAACCTTTGAACATCTTTTGGCAGTCAACCAATAATCCATTATATGGGCAAATAATGATTTTTAATATAATCCTTCAATATTGGGTTCTTAGGTACCTTCCAGTGATTTTTTTCTCCTTTTGTTATTGTAAAATACATTGTCATACATTTAAAAAAAGTCTATAGCTCTTGTTATTTCTAAGACTTAGAAGCAGAATGACTGAGTTAAGGGTATAAAATAAAGTTAATGATCTTGATGTACATTCTATCAGACTGCCTTCTGAGTAGAGTGTCCGAATTTAGACCTGAAGAGTCGACAGGAGGAGTGAAAGGGGAGCCCTTAAGGACAGAGGTGGGAAAATGTGGTACGTGGTCAGGACCAGGAATAGTCAGAGTTGTTTGGAGGATAAGGTATGGATGATAGAGGGGTGAAATCAAGCTAAAAAGGAAGTTTGGAACCAGATTATGCAAGATCTTAAGTGCCTTCTATTCCAGTACGTCTTCCTGCTGCAGGAAGTTGTGAGCCACAGAAGGCTTCCGAGCAGAGAATGTCATGACTTTAGAACTTTCTTCCAGTTAATTATAGCTTACTAAATGTCTCTGAACTTTAGGATCATGCCCAAATAATATTTAAGGTCATCAGCTATCAAAATTTGAATGTCTGGAAATAAACTATGCCATTGGTTCATCATGTTTAAAGATATCATTGACATTTACCTTATTGAACATAAATTGATTTTTACACACTTCTTTCAGTGACTGCGTAAAGCGCCTGGAAGGTAGAGGGTGCTAGGTCAACTCTATGTCGTGGAAACCTTTTAATGTGTACTCTGGTGGTATATAGAACTGTGAATGTTATAAAGATTTATTGAGGATTTAAGGTGTTTCTAAGACCTTCTTGTTTAATGATGTGCCCTGTAACCATTCCTGGTTCAGAGCAGGACTAGAAGAACAAAAATGCTATAAAAAAGTCGATTTGAGTTCATACTGTCTATTTAAAATCAGGACACCGTGTGCTGTTTTCCCCCAGGTACTCTCTTTCTCTGTGACACTAAATATTCGTACTAAAGGTTAAAGAAATAAATTACTCAAATATTTATATTTATTTTTCATCTTACAGGCAAAACTGGGTGATTTTATTTTCTCCCATCACATAGATGCTTTCGCGGAGCAAGTATAGATTCAGATTACTGTTGCTCAGTCTAGTCAGTGGAAATTGTCTCCTTTTGAAGGGAAGAGATGGAATCTGTTAACTTCTTTTATGTGAGGCATGCCCACAAAAAAGAAGTGAGACACTGTCTGACTCTCCAGTCACATGGTTCTTGCCATGGGTTGCTTTCCTGGTGTCGCTGTGTCACGCACACTGGGGCTGAGAGACTACAAAACCTTCCACATTTGACATCTATTTAAAACTGAAGTTTCTGAGTTTCAAATTCAGCTTGATCTTTGTAGCCTTTGGATTCTGTCTTTTGCTGTCATAACATCACTTCTCCATTCAAAGGGGGAAAAAAGAGATTCATAGCATCCCAAATAGAGCTTCTCTGTCATGGCCGTGCATCAAGCATAAATGAATCACAAAACTGAGCATTAACTTTTACTTGAAAACAGATAATACTATTGAAAAATAGGGATAAAATTACATTCATGGTTTGAAATAGCTATTCAAGTATTTTATGGCACCTACCACAAGACATGCTTGGCTAAGAGCATGAGGTCCTCCTTCCAAGTTATCACAGCTATTGGGGACGTTTTGTTAAATCTAAAATGTAAATAGCCTCTCCCTTTTATACTATGCTTGACTCTGACAATAATGCTACATCATTTAAGTGACTAAAGGAGTATTTCTGACCAGGCTTTCTAATTTTGTCATCAGAATGAATTTTTGCTTAAAAGGCCAACCATTTAATACATTTTCCTTTTGGCCAATTTAAAGCAAATAAGTCAGGTCAGTTCTTTTTATGACACAAAGGGGAAAAGTGATAAGTTTTCTTACTTTAGGTTCTTTTATTTTTAAATTTCTACAACTGAAATGTCCCTTCTCTCCTTTAAGTACAAGCTGACAGGTCATTAATCCTTAATGTGGATTTGTACCTCTAGGTATTTTGGGGAGAAAACTCATTAAAATTCTTTTGTTTTATATGTGATGGTCCTAATAGAAATTTGTAATTCATGTTTAGAATTTGTTAAAATGAATACGAAGCATATAAACCCTTTTTAAAGAGTTGAAGTACATGAAATTACTTCTAACTATAGTCAATGCTGTCACTTTATTCTTGAATATCTGCTGCTAACTTTTCTACAGAAAGAACATAGTTCTGTAAGCTCCATATTTTCAATATGAATATTTTTATTCCATTTACATTATCTGAGTAGGTCTCATGTCTTTAATGTAATTTTCTATATGATACTTTCCTATATTTCTGAGGAGCATTGGCTATTTTTTCTTTAATTCTACTGAAAGGTAAGGCATTGAACAATCATCCTGCTTTTCTTAAGGAAATAGATTCTTATTTAATGAAAGTTAGCTAGCAATGGTTTGTACGTAGGCAATGGAGAATGCTCTATAAATCCTGGTGAATCTATTATGTATTGTTTTGGCACACTGTATTATCCCCTTACTTCCTTTTCCCCCCATCCCCTCTTCTATTTACTGTTTGAAAGTCTTCTTAATGGAAAAGAACCAACATCAACAAACTTACATTTCAAGTCTGTCTAGAAAGATTTTTACTATCTGTAAAACCTCCCAACTATTGATAAAATGGGGATTGAGATTCCCTTTTCTCTGACTGTCCAAAATAGCTTCTATCTCTTTTTGTTCTAGCCATTGATAGTAATATAAGAATCCATCAACAGATACATTCTTGATGCTTTTATTCTTTTGCTTTTTAATTTTTCCTAGATAAGTATATCAAATTCTTCCACAGTCTAAACTGCATTCTGGGCATGTATTTGAAATCTTTATTTATTCAGTTCATCTACACAGTGAGCACAGGCTCTGTGTTGAGCCTGGCATAGGGCACTGGAAGCCCGGCAACAAGCACAACAGTCCCTGTCTGTGCCCTTGGGATGGGAATGGTGAGGGCATGGGTGGGCGTGGAGGAAACAGAATCTCAACACTACTCAGTTTGTCCCACGAGGAGTAAAAAGCACAGTTGTGGTAAAAGCTACCAGGGTGATCTGTAGTGCTGTCAAGTGTATAACAGGAAGAACTAACTTCCACTGAGGCCTTTCCACTGAGAGAAGGTGTCCTTGAAGAAATGATTTTTAAGAAAACATGTAATGATGGACATTCTAGCCTAGAGAATAGCATGGTAAGAGAATGTTCTAGGATTAAAGGAAAGCTGGAGGAGGACAGCATGTGAGGAAGGGTCTCGTCGGGTTTAATGGGAGAGTTGCATCTGGACCAGCTCACACGTGAGTCTACAGGTCATGGTAACAATATTCATCTTTATTCTGTGTTTAAGATGTAAAAAGCCACTGAAGACTTTTGAAAAGAGGAGAGACATGATAAATCATTTTTTAAAAGATCAGTGTGGCTGTTAAGGGGAGTAGGGGTTAGAGTCTTTAGAGATGTGTATTGAAACCTGTGTGAGACCCTTGTGATGGTCCAGGCTGTAAGGAGTGGATCCAGGGGCTGTTAATGACTTCATGAGGGAGGTAAAGGAGAGGAAGGTGTCCAGGATAACTACCAGGTTTCTGGCTTATTCACATTGAAATACCGTCCTGCTCCTGGGTCCATTAGATCATAAACCCCCATAGGGTTAGAGCTATGTTTCTAGAGTGAACTAATAAGCTTGAATATTAAAGTAATCAATTCTGGTCTGCAATATTCCCTTCTTACTCTGAATGGCCTTTACTGTTTCATGGTCATAACTTACAAATATTTACTCAAGTATTTAGAAATTCTTTCCAAAAACAGTGTCAAGAAAAATGCAAATAATATTATTATTAGAACTTTGAAGTGATAATTATAGTAATGCTTGTATTAGTCAAGAATTCTAAAGGCTCACATCCCCCCTGTATTGTCTAAAGTATTTGCATAACATTCTTGAGGGTAGCTAAATTATAAATTTCCATAATAAGGATAATGCAGGAAAAAAAGAATTTGGCAGTTTCTAAGCCTCTCACCTTTTTTGTTTTTTTTTTTGCAACAGACAAGTCAATTTATCTATACATTTTGTTCTCAGACAAATGGTTAAGAAAAGATTGTGTTCAGATACTAGAGAATTACTCCAGGGCACATGTCCTCTCCAACTATCACTAACACCTGTTTTTCATCTCTTCCAAAACCAGTCACCACACCCTTTGCTTTGGTGACTGGGGAGTATGTATGTGCAGTCTTATTAACTGCTTTAGCATTCCTTCTGGTTTTTCCATTGCTAGGCTCAGAAAGTAGGTAGCATCCACTCCTTGGCCCACCCTTTCATCTATTTATCCATGATTTCAGCTCTCGATCCCATCAAACATTTAAGTACATACTGTCCATGAAGAAAGCACTGTGCTAGTGACTTTGGACTGAGAAAAGGTCTGTGGAAGCCAGACTTGATGGGCTTCCAATGTTCCTGGCCTCCTGGGGCTCATGCCCTTCTTTTGTGAGGACAATTGAGCTGTTTTGTGCAAGACCCAGGTGGAGAGGGACTGAGACATCTGCGTTCTTACCCCACAAAAACTGGGAAAGGTAATAAATGTTTCTCATTGTTTTAAGCCACCAAGTTTTGGGGTAATTCATTCCCTACAAAAAGATTTTAATAGTGTCCCCTGTCATCATCTTTTGCTTCCTTCCGTAGGAGAGGTGGATAGTGCACGCATCTCAGCCATATTTCAGTCAGTAACAAAGGAAGCTCAAACATAGCCTCAGCCCAGAGAAATTCAGTTACAATTTGAGATTTTTGGAATCTCTGTATGTTTTATACGGAGATAAAAAGTAGCAACTTTGATTTTTGTAGCAATCTGCTGTTTACTTTTGCAGTTTATGAAGTGCTCTCACACCCCTCTGAAAATGGTGAGGATTTCGGAAGAGAAGTGAGTTACCACATTTGTATTGAGGATGCACCATATACCAGTCAGTGAGCTAGGTGCTGGGGTCAGAGCAGGGATCAAGGCAGACAAAAATCTCTCTGTTTTCACTGAAGAGGCAGAAACACTTACATGATTACCGCAGTCATGCTTGCTACCAAGGTTCAAGTACTGTTTGCTATGAAAGCATAAAATAGAGAGGAGCCAAAGTAATATGAGCATAAAGGCTTCTCAGAAAATACTACAGTTCAGGTGAGACATAAAATTGAAGGAGTTATCTAAGGAAAAAACTATGGTAGGTGACAGAGAGGCTGAATATTAGTAAGTAAAGCTTCAAGTCAGGGTAGAGCCATCTCTGCAAAACTGAAAGAAGTCAGGTGTGGCTGGAGTAGGACAAGGAAAAGGACAGAAGGTGCTTGACTATGCTAGAGAAATATGCAGGAGCTGAGTCTTCATTACTTTAGACCAGTCATCACCAACCTTTTTGGCACCAGGGACCAATGTCATGGAAGACAATTTTTCCATGGGCCAGGGGGTGGGAGGATGGTTTCGGGATGAACCAAGGCACGTTACATTTATTGTGCATGTTACTTCTAATCTAATGCCACCCCTGATCCAACAGGAGGTACTGGTCTATGGCCCGGAAGTTGGGGACCCTTACTTTAGACTATGCTTAGACAATGTCTCCCATGCCTGTGAGAGCTAAACCTCTGAAAAACTTATGTGCAAGGTTGTGTGTGGCTGAACTAAAACTTGAACTTGAGTTTTCTTTTTACCTCTTTTCATTTTTATAGCATTTGCTATATCTTTATAACAGTATCCTGGTCAGATAGAGAGCAAGAAACCAACCAAATATCTACTTTATGTGAGAAATCAAAAGAGACACAGATAAATAGAACAGTATTATGGACTCTGTGGGAGAGGGTGAGGGTGGGATGATATGGGAGAATGGCACTGAAGCATGTAAATTATCATATGTGAAATGAATCGCCAGTCCAGGTTCGATGCATGATACAGGGTGCTTGGGGCTGGTGCACTGGGATGACCCGGAGGGATGGGATGGGGAGGGAGGTGGGAGGGGGGTTCTGGAAGGGGAACACATGTACACCCATGGTGGATTCATGTCAATGTATGGCAAAACAAACACACTATTGTAAAGTTAAAAAATAGATAAATAAACTAATTTTTTAAAAAAAGGGGAGGAAGGCAACTAAGATTTAGTGACGGCAAGGAAAGATTTACCTTAAGTTAAAACTTATCAAAGTAGAGCCAGAAACTTGGATGTTGGTTTAGGGCTCATAGAATTGAGGTTTTCTGACTCAAAATTCAGAATGTAACTCACTTTATTTACTTAATTTCATTCGATCCACATAATTGTTCCACTTGATCACTTGAAGAATCTTTAGTGTGCCTTGCAGAAGAGAGATCACGAGCTGACTTTTAGAAAACCTGGAGGTTTGTCCAGCGACAGCCAGCCCTGTCAGCCATTGTGGGGGATGCTGGGAGGGAGTCAGGCATTTGTCAGCATTGAATCCCCCTGCCTTCAGTACCTATGGAGAGTGGAAGCAATGTTTTTACCTTAAAAAATGACTTAGGGATTTGTCATCAAGAGCAGCGAGCAGAGACAAATGGGAAGAATCTATGCTATTCCAGTTCTTTGGTCAAGAACAGAAAAGTGTAAAATGGGTACTGACTGCTAGTTATGGAGTACAAATCAGGTTGAGTTCCTGTAACCTGCTTCACTTGGGAAGGGAGACATAAGGATATGGTTTGGACTTATGACCTTTCACAGAAGAGAACAGAAAGAAGGTGCATCAGGGTTCTCAAACACTCTAGAGAATGGATAGTTTCCCACAGTTTGATGTGATCCACACAGTCAAAGGCTTTGGCGTAGTGAATAAAGCAGACATAGATGTTTTTCTAGAATGCTCTTGCTTTTTTGATGATCCAGTGGATGTCAGCAATTTGATCTCTGGTTCCTTTGGCTTTTCTAAATCCAACCTGAACATTTGGAAGTTCACGGTTCACGTACTGTTGAAGCCTGGCTTGGAGAATTTTGAGCATTACTTTGCTAGCGTGTGAGATGACTGCAAGTGTGAGGTAGTTTGAACAGCTTTGGCATTGCCTTTCTTTGAGATTGGAATGAAAACTGAGCTTTTCCAGTCCTGTGGTCACTGCTGAGTTTTCCAAATTTGCTGGCATATTGAGTGCAGCACTTTCACAGCACCATCTTTTAGGATTTGAAATAGCTCAACTGGAATTCCATCACCTCCACTAGCTTTGTTTGTAGTGATGCTTCCTAAGGCCCACTTGACTTTGCATTCCAGGATGTCTGGCTTTAGGTGAGTGATCACACCATCGTGGTTATCTGGGTCATTAAGATCTTTTTTGTATAGTTCTTCCTTGCCACCTCTTCTTAATATCTTCTGCTTCTGTTAGGTCCATACCATTTCTGTTCTTTATTGAGCCCATCTTTGCATGAAATATTCCCTTGGTATCTCTAATCTTCTTGAAGAGATCTCTAGTGTTTCCCATTCTATTGTTTTCTTCTATTTCTTTAAATTGATCATGGAGGAAGGCTTTCTTATCTCTCCTTGCTATTCTTTGGAACTCTGCATTCAAATGGGTATATCTTTCCTTTTCTCCTTTGCCTTTAGCTTCTCTTCTTTTCTCAGCTATTTGTAAGGCCTCCTCAGATAGCCATTTTGCCTTTTTGCATTTCTTTTTTTTGTGAATGGTCTTGATCACTGCCTCATGTATAATGACACAAACTATGGACAGAGGTCCATGGTTCTTCAGGCACTCTATCAGATCTAATCCCTTGAATCTATTTGTCACTTCCACTGAATAATCATAAGGGATCTGATTTAGGTCATACCTGAATGGTCTAGTGGTTTTCCCTACTTTCTTCAGTGTGTGTGTGTGTGTGTGTGTGTGCACGCACACACGCGTGCACGCGGCCACACACATGCATGTGTGCTCAATCTCTCAGTCGTATCTGACTCTTTGTGACTCTATGGATTGTAGCCTGCCAGGCTCTTCTGTCCATGAATGAAAGATAGTGCTGATTAAATATGGGGTTTAGAGGAGACAGTCTATTATTGTGAATTTATACTTCCACTGTCTTAGACACCTTGAAAGATTGAAGGGACCAAGAAAGAGAGAAAGAGGGTTTTACATGGGGTCCTGCATTTAACAAACATCCACTGATTTATTCCTGGCAGGAAAAGATTAGGAAACCAAGGGTTCTTGATATACTAACAAGAGATTGCTCCCCTAGTCAAGGAGAAGCTATTACTTTGCCTGGAGATTAGGGGACTGAGAATAGGAGTGGGGCTGATCCTTGGAAAATTGCAAAGCTGCTGAAGAGACTGCAGCTGAACGTATTTTCCTTTTATTTTTGCATGTTGCGATGTCTGAAGAAAAAGATATCAGTCATAGTGCTCACTGGCAGTGGTCCAACTAAACCTCTGGATAGCTTAGAATTCCAGTGATTGGCATTTGAGTGAAGTTTCCTGACATCCAAGCTGAATCTGCTCTATTCAGGCAGGCTGACTTGTGTTGGTCATTTTTTTTTCCCTTCTTGTGGGGAGGGAGACAAGTAGCTGTGCTTGATACTGGGCCCTGTGAGGCTTCTCAACAAATTAAATTCCTTCTGGACCATTTAGGGAAACTCTCTTCTTCAAGCTTTTGTCCTTCTAGAGGAAGTATTTTATGTTCTGGCACCTGGCAGATGAAGCTATTCTTATATTCTTGGCATTTTCCTTTTCATTTGGAGGTGTTTGTTTGCTTAACCTAACCATCCATCCATCCAGTCCTCTAGGGTTTCTGATTATATCTTCACTTCTGAGGACTTCCAAACCTTTGAACAGGAAAAGGACCAAATGGGATTCACCTTCTACCTCTGCAATTATAGACAATTTTGGTTGAACATCCTGGAATGCTCCAGGTTTATTGAAATTTTCTCTATAGAGGAGTTAGGATGGAAGTTCAGTTCAGTTCCGTTCAGTTGCTCAGTCGTGTCTGACTCTCTGCGACCCTATAGACCGCAGCACGCCAGGCCTCCCTCTCCATCACCATCTACCGGAGTTTACCCAAACTCATGTCCATTGAGTCGGTGATGCCATCCAACCATCTCATCCTCTGTCGTCCCCTTCTCCTCCCACCTTCAGTCTTTTGCAGCATCAGGGTCTTTTCAAATGAGTCAGCTCTTCTCATCAGGTGGCCAAAGTACTGGAGTTTCAGCTTCAACATCAGTCCTTCCAGTGAACACCCAGGACTGATGTCCTTTAGGATGGACTGGTTGGATCTCCTTGCAGTCCAAGGGACTCTCAAGAGTCTTCTCCAACACCACAGTTCAAAAGCATCAATTCTTCTGTGCTCAGCTTTCTTTATAGTCCAACTCTCACATCCATACATGACTACTGGAAGAGGAGCAAGCAAATAGTTTATATTCTTCTTTTCTCATTCCCTTTCTTCCTTCCCTTTAATAAATATTTATTAAAGACATATTGTATAAGACCCTGATTCTGGGAAAGATTGAAGGCAAAAGGAGAAGAGGGTGGCAGAACATGAGATGGTTGGATAGCATCACCAATTCAATGCACTTGAACTTGGGCAAACTCCAGGAGATAATGAGGGACAGTGAAACCTGGCATGCTTCAGTTCATGGGGCTGCAAAGAGTTGAACATGACTGAGTGACTGAAAAACAACAACAGAAAGACAAAAGTGTATCAAGCCTTGGGGGAAGCAATGGTAAGCATGACATGCTAGACTCCTCACAGAGCTTAGAGTCTAGAAGGAAACACAGACTCTTTGAAATATACCATTGCCTGCTAGTGTATTAAGAGCTATAATAGGAAACTGCAGGGAGCTGGAGGACACAGAAGTAACACTCAGTTTCTTTGTGGGGAAGGTTGCTGCTACTGCTGCTACTGCTAAGTCGCTTCAGTTGTATCCGACTCTGTGCGACCCCATAGACGGCAGCTCATCAGGCTCTGCCGTCCCTGGGATTCTCCAGGCAAGAACACTGGAGTGGGTTGCCATTTCCTTCTCCAGTGCATGAAAGGGAAAAGTGAAAGTGAAGTCGCTTAGTTGTGTCCGACTCTTAGCGACCCCATGGACTGTAGCCTACCAGGCTTCTCCATCCATGGGATTTTCCAGGCAAGAGTACTGGAGTGGGGTGCCATTGCCTTCTCCGGGGGAAGGTTGGGAAGAGGTCAAAAGAGACTCCATAGAGAAATGCCTTTTAAACTGAATATTTAATAGAGAGTCAGGTGAAATGCAGCTAAGCAGAAGGTTGGAAGCAGAGAGAGCAGTAAATTGAAGAGACCTGAAACACAGATGATTGGTTCATCATACATTTAAAAAGGTTTTGAGAGACGTTCATGCAGATGGGGTGAAGTTTGGTGGTCATGACATTGGGGGACGGTGTCACTAAGGGTGGGGATGGAGATGTTGAGAAATGGCACTGGAAGGATAAGTAGGGAAAATCCATGAAGAGCATGGAAGTCATGCTTAAGAATCTGTTCCAGTTGGGACTAGAGGCTAACTTAGCCACAGGGATATAAGGATATATATGTACTGACATCTATATTGTCTTCCAGTACCCAGGTTTATTGTGACTTCCCAAACTGGATGCAGAGACCTGGCATTCACAGAGCACCTACTGTATTGCCAGGCATTGTGCAGTGGTTTATAGGCTCTGGTATAAGAGTGTCTGAATTTGAATCCTAATGCTGCAATTTATCAGCCATGTGGCCTTGGACAAGTCACATGACTTATCCATAAAACAGCTTCCTTATGTATAGGTAGAGCTGGGATACTAACAGTACCTATAACCATATGATTGTGTGAATTTTAAATGATGTAAAGTCAGTGCTCAATAGACTCTAAGCATTCAATACACATTTGCAGTTACTATTATTATTATCCCCATTTTGCAGATGGAGAGATTGGACTGCCAAGTGTTTCAGTTTGTGTGTTGCACCAAACTTGGTGATGGAATTGGGGTTTGTATTATCCTGGTGAAGGATGCAACACTCCCTTTTCCTGAGAAGGTATTGAGCTAAGGGATAGAAGAGCAAGTCTGGGAGGAGCCAGAGCAACAAGTGCAGTGACAATGGTTCCCAGACATTTGCCAGATGGCCAGGATTTGACAAAGGGCGAGGAGGAAGGTAGCCCGGTCCGGTTCCTTCTGTATCTCCTGTTGAGACTCCTTTAAGAGGCAGCGGAGAGGAAGCTATTTCACGCTACATGAGCCGGTCATGGATCTCTCCTGCAGAGATGGGACGAAGTGTTCAAGCTTCCCGTTGCTAATGGCAGGCAGTCAGAATGCAGTTATCTGCGTTGTCTCGGACAATTCCCCAAAACTGTTAACAAGTAAATAAGTTAACTTTTCTTCAGCTATTGCTCTGCATCGGGTGCTGTTTCATGTACTTTACATGTGTGAACTCAATGAATATTCATAGCAAGTCTGTGAGGTAGTTATTATTATCCTCATTTTATGTATTATTAAACTGAGGCACTGAGAGGTTGAAAAAACCTGCTGAAGTTCATACAGCTAGAAAGTGGAGCCAGGTTGTGGCCTTAGGCAGACTCCAGACTCTGTACTCTTAACCTCCATGCTTAGAACCTTTTAGGTTGTGAAAACTAAAATATTATATTGCAGCATCAATAACTTTGTGCCCCAATGACTTTTGGAGCTCAGAATAGGTTAGATTTCCTTCTTTCCTTACAAACTTTCTTCAACAGAACAAGTTAGTTTTTCCTGATTTAACAAATATGCATTCATATTTTTATTATATGCAAGTTGTTACTTTAGGTTTTCTGAGAGGATCAGGGGTAAATGAGATGTCTTATAAGAGGTCAGGATCCAGTTAGCCAAACATTCACACACAAAGACACACACCCAGAAGTCTAACTCAAGACAAAGTATTGATTTCTATCATAGAGGGATAAAGTGACATGAAAATATGATCCATATTATGGGTTCTGAGGACTAGTTCAAACGCATTTGTGACTTATTACATCTTTAGCCACTGATTCCAAGTGGAATCTTTGGGATCAGAATTGACACTGTCCTTAGGGTCCAAAGGTATTTGTGTGCATCTTTTTATCATCCAGTTCATTTTATAATTCTATTGTGGTCAGGTAGCTCACTTTAAATTGTTGTTTATCTCAGTGGCCCTTTCCCATTACTTATAATCTTGCATTTCTTTCTTTGTGTTTGGGATCTTTAAATATTTCTCTAGCTCATTTTGGTCTCTTTAGACTGACCGTATAGGAATTGCTTAGGTAAGCAGTACAATTTATGTCTCTTTCTACATTAAAAAAATAAAAACAAAACCTTAAAACTGACTTAAGTCTACTACTCTATGCATAAGAAATTTTATAATTTTTCATTTTGATTGCTTTTCTATATCAGATGTGTCAGTAGTGTCCAAAGTCTAGAGAATAGATCTACACAGTATTTTTATAGATCCCCTTTTATTGGTAAATATCAATAATGTGTTTCTGTAAAATCATTCCATTTCCAGTAACATGAGATACTTCAGCTGGACTACTTACACTTCAATATATCTCTTTCTTTTGTGTTTTTAGAATATGTAAGTATGTGTGCCTCTTTAATATATTGGTGCCCATTTCTACCTCTGGTGTCCAAATAAGGTACGCTTACTCTGCCCCAGGGGTGGCGAGATCACTTGACTTTGTGTTTCTGCTACAAACAATCCTTCATTAGGGATCTTGAACCGGGGTTTTCATAAAACACAGAACTTCTTATGGAGTAACTCGGTTGTTTCAGCAAAATTTGATATGCTCATCCCTGGGGAGGTCATAACCAGGGCAGAGAGAGTCTTTGGATCCAGGTGAGCGTGCTCCAATCCTGCCCCTCTTTCATCTGATCCAAGCATCTCTGAAGCTTTAAATCTTACATCAGTTTTGTGAATCTATTTTCATTCTCACCCTCATTCTGGCAATGTAACATGCTTTGGCTGGACTGGTTTATTTCAAGAAGCTGCTTTTGTGTTTTAAAAATAAAAGGATGAGTGTGCATCGCATATGTTGGAGCACTTACAGTTAGTTGGTGTTACTCTCTTAAGTGATTGGGCAGAGAAGGCAGACTGCCAGCCTTGGCAACCTTTTCAGATTCTTTTTTTTGTGCCAATTTGCAATTTGTGACAGTGCCACGATTTTATCAGGAGCATTTTATTGAGCTTCAGAAATGACTACTTTTTGACCTGTCTAGGTAGATGCTTGCCTGAAGTCATAAAACTGATTCTTCTTCAAATATTTTTCCATTTTCCATGGGGATATTTAGGGTAATAATTCAAGAAGCTCAGTGTGGAATAGACATTGTCACATTGCCATTTATCATGGAAGGATTTGGCATAGAGTTTGCTACAGAGATGGAGAAATATAGTGACATAGAAAGTCTGAGTGGACATACCCTATTTTAATTGGTTAGGTAAAAATGGAATTAGTTGACTAAAGTAAAATTTCAATCCCCTAACAATGAGGAACCTGAAGCACTGAAAATTCTGATCCCCAAACACTGTGTTTAAGAAACTACTACAGCCCCAGAGGGTGAGACTGGAGGGGAGAAAGTTGTGGAGGAAGGCTGTGGTGCAAATGGGTTTAAGAATTGAATTCTGACTTCAGAGAAGTAAATAGTTTAGTTTGAAATGCAGGATTGATTCATAGAAACTTAATGAATGAAATTCTGTGTCATGTCTCAGAGTCCCATTGCTGGAATGCAGATAAGTACTAAAGGACTATGGTGTCTGAGAGGAAATGAGGTTCCTGGGTACTGAGATGGTCAGAGAAGATTCCAAGGGTGGTATAAGTTTTCTTTATTCTTGAAGGGTAGATACAAGTTACATGGATGGAAAATGAATCAAGGAAGAACATGACCACAAATTCCAGGAGTATGAATACATGTTTGCTACTGCTACTGCTAAGTCACCTCAGTCGTGTCCGACTCTGTGTGACCCCATAGACGGCAGCCCACCAGGCTCCCTAGTCCATGGGGTTCTCCAGGCAGGAACACTGGAGTGGGTTGCCATTTCCTTCTCCAGTGCATGAAAGTGAAAAGTGAAAGCGAAGTCACTCAGTCGTGTCCGACTCTTAGCTACCCCATGGACTGCAGCCTACCAGGCTCCATCCATGGGATTTTCCAGGCAAGAGTACTGGAGTGGGATGCCATTGCCTTCTCCGTGAATACATGTTTAGAGAATAATGAATAGAAATATATTGTGCAAAAGCTTTACATGTCATAAAATAAGTTGAAAATATGGCTTAGAATAAAAGTAGTGACTTTCCCATCTTTTTTTTAACCTGTTGCATTCTTGATGGAGCAGTCCCTGATTCTTTCCTTGGGATGGTTTTTCTCTCTTGCTTTTATGCATTCATACACATGTAGTTATGTTTGACATGTCTGGAATAAGATATGTCAGCTGATTTGATTTGTGAATTTTAATTCATAACACTTTGAAGGAAAAAATAAAATACCAGGTAATAATATAGCACTTAGAAAAAAGGTCATTTTTGACATTATATAAATATCAGGCAATCCTCTATGAATATATAAATCAATGGATGAGTAGATATATGATAGATAATATGAAATAATTTTATAAAACTGAGGTCATACTGTATATACTTTAAAAATTCTAGTCTTTATTATCTTTAGTGATATACAGTTTCAAAATACAGAGAATTCAAAATGGCATTCTTTTCATTTCCTAGTTATATCTCAAGTGCTGTATTTCTCATAAACTTTAATATATTTATAAAACATTATATATATATATATATATACACACACACACACATTTATGTAGTTGCTTGGGAATCCTTCATGTTTAATTTTCTGAGTTTGCAAATATAATTCTAATTCTTATCCACAATGTTGCATTTATTCAGGGGTGACTTTAAAATTTGTTAAAAATATTTTATTGATTGATATCATTGGGATCAAATAGCAGAAAGATTACTTGAACTAACTCAGAAAAGAGGGAATCTACTGGACCTGTACTAAGATGTCTAATGTAAAGCAAGGAGAGGAAAGCTAGGCCTTGGGACAGGAGGAGAAAAGGAATTGTATTTCTGCTTCTTTTAGCATGTTGGCCTCTACATGTAGAATGTGGCTGCTGAAGGCTGCCAGGCCTGATAACCCGCAGCCCTCCATAGAAGGACCAGCTCTCTTCCTTTAGTTCTAGCTCAAAACCATGTCTGATCAGATTGAGTTGGGTTATATGCCCAATTAATTTTGGATAGCATCACCTAGCACAAGCATGGTGATTGGGGGTCTGTTCCTGTATATCTGGACTAATATAATATAATATATAAACTATATACACTCTCCCCTAATTGGTTTCAAATACATTTATAAAATTACACTTGGCTTAAAGTATAGAGAAACCAGGGAGGGGTAGTTAAAATGCTATTTTAAGATCATAAAAGTTCAGAGCATTCTGGCCCTTCGTTGTTTATAGAAATAACATTTGATAGATATGTAGTTTATTTACATGCATGCTACATCTTTCTTTTTATCCCTTTACATATTAGCATTAAATAGAAATTCATAGGGAAAATATCTAGGCTGTTTGTGTTTGTAATTTAGAATAAAGCAGTGTGTTGTTATCAATGCAGAAAAAAATGATTCAAAAAAGTTGCTGGTGGAATAAAGTTTGCCTGCTTTCACACCTGGATAACTGACCTTTAGAAAAAGAAAATTTAACTTCTGAAATATTTTTCCTCTGCTCTGGGCTGTGGAAAGCAGACTACAGATGAATAGTAAAAAAAGGGGGGCTAATCTTACAGTATAAGATGAGAATAGATGCCTAAAATAGAATCTGGGAATCAGAGAATTAGAGGTGGAGTTGAACTATCTTTGTTTGGCAGGACTGACCATTTCTGTTATATTAAGCCACAGGGTGTGAGGTTTAAGAGCCCAACTTCTGGAAATTATAATTTTGTATGAGGGCAATATTGGTTCCTAAAGTGTAACTATCCACAGGGGGAAAGTACCTGTGTTCACCAGTAGCCAAGAGAAGATAGCTGAGGGCCATGTGGGTGAAATCTTGCTAAAACCAGGAGATGGAGGAAGATTGTTTCTGAGGGAGTATACACCAGACAGAGTACCAAGACCAGCCCATTCTCAGCAAAGGTGAGGCTGGACACTGGACTTTGGGGGCAGGATATGGCAGCATGGGTCACACAAAGAGGACAAGTCAATGAATCAAAAAAGGAAAAAAATCATAATCCGAAAAGAAGTTGGTGAATAAGTGTTAAGTCTTCAACACAAGGTAAAACTGAAGCTGGCTGGTAACTGCTAAAAAATATGTTGGTAGAAAGGACAATGGTATTGGATGGCAGGGTTAGCATTCCAGCTGTGCTGTCCAATAAGTAGCTACCAGCCACGTGTCTATTGAACTTGACTAAAATTAGCCAAAATAAAAATTCAGTTCCTGTTGCCCTAGTCACATCTCAAGTGCCCAAAAGCCAGGGATAGAAGCCGTTATATTGGATGGTACAGGTATAGAGCATTTCCATCATAGCAGAAAGTGCTATTGGGTGGTCCTGAGAGGCCCTGACAGGTGGCAGTAAACCTGAAGGCTTGACCCAACCTTAAGTCTGCAGTTTTCGTGGTTGGAGACTATGTTGGAAAAAAGCCTGGATCATAACACTAAAATGACATTTCGGGGCAGCTGAGGTTTTGTATCTAGCATCACTAGAGAGACAATTATTGCAGTGGGTTTAGATATGTAACTTTGCATCCAGAATCCTCCAGTTCTTCCCTCCAAAAAGTCAACACCCCTCTGTAGGCCAGCAGGCAAGGACTTGTATTAGTATCACTAGCCAAATGCTAGTTCAAGTCCCTCTGCTTCCAGTCAAGGCTGCACCTAAGCCTTATAAGACAGCAGATCAGCCAAACTATTTTTAGATGCTGCCTCACCTCCCAGTGGAAATTCTTCCTAAAGCTGGCACTTAGTGGCAAGATCAGAACCTTCACCATTGTCAAGTAGACATCTCTTTTCATATACATTCAGTTCCTATCCTGTTCCAAGAAAACAGTAGTTTAACATCCTGAGACTAAAGTCATATATTTTCTTGTAAAAACTTAATGTGTTCTTGGGGGGAGATAAAAGATGTTAAAAACATTTTACCTTTTGGAAACATTAATTCTTAATTCTTTGACTAGGTGTAGTCATTTTAGCTTAGATCTTCCTTGCCCTCATCAATGATTTTCCTAGGGATGTAGACCTCTTTTCATAGTAATTGACTCTGATTTTATTGAATTGGTGAGCACTGTGGATTTATATACTTATTTTACTTTTTGCCAGATGTTGCTCTTTTTTAAAAAAGTGTTGAAAAAGAATTTCAAGGCCACTCATAAAGCTCATTCTCTCACTGCCTGAATTGTTCCTATTTTTAAATCAGCTTTTCTTTTTTTTTTTTAAATTGCAACAGCTTTCTGAGGCTATTAGGCTACTATTCAATTAGGTATTGCTCCTGTACACAATGGCACCCCCAGAGCTTTAAAGTGCTCATGCTGCTTCAGAAATGTTTAATTTGCTGCCAGGGAATCGCTTAGTTCAGAATAGCATGAGGGAAGCAAAGAGGGAAAAAAAGAAACAGGACAGTATTTCTCATAGTAAGGTACTAAGGAAAGATAATAAGGACAATGAAAGATAAAGGCAGGTACAGACTGTCACCATGAGATAAAAACTGTGATTTATCTTCCTGTGTTTTATCTTAAATGACCTTCTCAAGAATGACTAGAGGTTAGTATCATTATTCCCATTTTTCTGTTGAGAAAACTGAGCCTTGAAGAGGTAATTTACTCAGTTACACAGGTAGTAAATGGTGAATTTAGGATTTGTACTCAAACTGTTTGATTCTAGAAACCATGTTTTTAACCATCACTTTTCCTTAGTAGACTGAAATGGCCAAGATGGTACTAAACACATTCTGTAGTTTTCCCAAATGTGTCTTTTCTCAAGTTGGACTGAAAGCATACTGTTCCTCCTAATTGCCTTTTGAAGTTTTAATAATGCTTTAAGATCCAGATTAAATCTCATATTCTCCAAGAACACTTTCTGTATCTCGCCAGTCAAAATTAGCATTCTTCTCCTCCCTTAACCCTGTAACATTTTGTGCTTCCATTATTGTAATTTTCAAAGTCTGCCTTGTATCAGAATTTTGTGTTTGTCCTGTGAGCTTCTGGAGTCAGCACTTTAGCTTGTAAAAGTTGTCTTTCTCTGGTGTCTAGAATTGTGTCTTGAATATAGCAGGTACTGAAAATAGTTTTGTTGATTTCGAAAGTTCGCTAACAACTAACAAACATTGTATTTTTCTGATTCTGGATTGAAAGAAAAAATAAAAGGGCTGCTTTTTTTCTTTTTTCTCATAGTACCTTCTGTTGCATTTCATTATGTTTGAGGACAAGTTATCTTTTAAAGGTGACTTCCAGGGTTACACACATTTATTCATCAGGTAGTAATTGTCACCTTTCAGTCTTCTAGGAGCCAGGCATATAATGACCACAGAGACAGATCGTATCACTTTTTTCTTGGAGTTCAGAATCTAGTGGATGAGACAGATAATCATAAGCAGTTTGCTCCCTAAATATATAACTATAAATTAGCTATGAAGGAAATAAAGGTAATGTTGGGATAGAGTGATGGAGGGAGTGATATTTGAGGGAAGACTTGATGGTGGGAAAGAGAGAGCCTGGGATGAGTAGAGGGAAGAGTGTCCTTAGCAGATGGAACCATCATGTATGAGAGTCCTGAAGTGGAAAAGAGCTTGAAGAATGGAGTCTCCATTCGCTCAAATGTTATGGAGTAGAAAATAAAGCAGTGATTCCTCCGGCAGTCAGTTCTCTGCCATGCATGCATGACAGGCCCTATCTGTGTCTGCATGGTTATAGGTTAGACCATGTCAAAATTTCCATTTTATGAAAGAATCTTAATGGCCAATTACTTAATGAGTTAGTCATGTCTTTTGTAGCCTTGTTTACCTTTGCTTATCAACTAATGAGTTAGTGATCAAACTATGCAGTACTTTGTGCATTCTGGCTTTTAAAAGTATTTTATTATGTATTATATCAAATCAGTCACTGTATGAGTGGGAATTAAGCCTTTATGTAGTTTCTGTATGTGTAGTATTTCTTCAAATAAGTCTCTTATAAACAGAAAAAGAGTTGTTTTTTGAAATTGTACATTTGGTTCAAATTATAGCTTCTTACAAAAGAATCATAATATTTACTATTTGTTGAGTGCTTATATGCTAGGTTTTGTGTTAACCATTTCATTCATGTTATTTCTCTTAATTCTCTACAACAAATGTCTTGGCAAATTTTTGTATAAAGGGCCTGGTAGAAAATATTATAGACTTTGTAGGACACATGACCTCTGTTGCATATTAAACTTTGCTATTTTAACACAAAAGCCTCTCTACACAATATGTAAATAAATAAGTCTGGCTGTGTTCTGATAAAACTTTATTTCTGGACACTGAAATTTGAATTTTATATATTTAAAAATATTATCAAATATTCTTTAAAAAAACTTATTTAACCATTTAAAACTGTGAAAACTATTCTTAGCTCACAGCTCATGTAAAAACAGGCTCTGGGCAGGATTTGGTCCATGGGCTGTAACTTGCCTATCCATGTCCTCCTAATTGTTCCCATTTAATTGACAAGGAAGCTGAGATCAGTGAGAAGTAATTTATAACCAGAAATGAGTCTCAGGTCTGATAGATTATAAATTCCATGTTTTTAATCCAAATGCCTCATAGCATTTACAGTTCTGTTGGGTTCGTGGAATGATTTCCTAATTGTTCCTGGTGTGTAAATCCTGTTCGCCAACCAGATTGCCTGTTTTTCAGAGGAAGACATTCTTTCTTCTGTTTGTCTTATTTCCCTCTATAGCAATGATGGGCTTGTTGTAGCAGGTATTCAAAAATGGCTTAACAGTCCTTCAAATGGTTTATTTGAAAGCAATTCAGAACTGTGGGATTTGGGGGAATACAGAGCAATCATATTTCTATTGCCCACATAATTTAGTCCTCTAAACTGCTGCCCTGAAGACTAATTAGAAAAATGATTAAAATTCTAGGTGCAACTCTTATGTCACATTTGTAGAATTAGCGTCATTTTATTCGTTTTCACATGCAAATCTTGTAAAACACAAAAAAGTTGATTTCTCTTCCTTTGTGGAATAAATTGCCCTTTAGTCCCCTAAACCATGGGGGATTTCTTTAATTTCTTGTTTTGAAATTGTGCCTGTGGAGTCAATTAAAGGTGAATGTAGGAGCTTTTAGAACCTAAAAAATGAGTAAATAAATGGAAAATGCTTGAAATGATTTGTAATCGTTAAATAATAGGTAGGTAGACAGTCTGCCTTGCTGTCTCTGTCTCTCCATCTCTCTCCCTAGTTATCTTAAAATTAAAATTCAGATGTGACAAAATTGTCACAAAGATGTATTAACATTTAGGATATAACTGATTGTTTTATCGATGAGAACTGACTTCTTTTTTTCATTTTACTCGTTATTGAGTTACAAATTGAGATATTAGCTTTGTTATGTAAGGCACTGGTTATGCAGACATTTTCTATAAATCAAAAGACCTAAAATACATAGTACTGAGTATTTGGTAGAAAATATATTTAAAGCAGATATACAATATATCACATGCCAGAATATATTTTGTTGTTGTTCAGTCTCTCAGTCGTGCCCAACTCTTTGTGACTCCATGGACTGCAGCAGACTGAGCTTCCCCTGTCCTTCACTATCTCCAGGAGTTTGCTCAAACTCATGTCCACTGAGTTGATGATGCCATCCAGCCATATCATCCTCTGTCACCTCCTTCTCCTCTTGTTCTCAATCTTTCCAATCAGGGTCTTTTCCAATGAGTTGGCTCTTATTGGAGCTTCAGCTTCAGCATCAGTCCTTCCAATGAATATTCAGGGTTGATTTCCTTTAGAGATTGACTGGTTTGATTTCCTTGCTGTCCAAAGGACTCTCAAGAGTATTTTCCACCACCACAGTTTGAAAGCACCAGTTCTTTGGTGCTCAGCCTTCTTTATAGTCCAACTCTCACATCCATACGTGACTACTGGAAAAACTACAGCTTTGACTATACAGACCTTTGTTGGCAAAATGATGTCTCTGCTATTTAATACACTGTTTAGGTTTGTCATAGCTATCTTTTACAAACATTTCAGCTTATGATAAAATTTTAAGTTGTCAACTTAAAAAATGTGTGAGTAGATACAGTGTTTCAAAATTCTTTTGGAGGGTATGACGGAAACAAATTTGGAAATCCACTAGTTCAGGGAATTTCTTTGATTTTATTTATTTTTTTTATTAATTTATTAATTTTAGTTGAGGGCTAATTACTTTACAATATTGTAGTGGCTTTTGCCATACATTGACATGAATCAGCCATGGGTTTACATGTGTTCCCCATCCTGAACCCCCCTCCCAGGGAATTTCTTTTAAAAGGGTTCTTCTGACACTGGAATTCTTCAAGATCTCTAATGACTATCTCCCTTTAGAGGCATATGTTTTACCAGACTACCCTCTCCACCTCCACATTTGCTTGAATGGTAAATTTCAGTGTGTGTGCTCAATCATGTCCGACTCTTTGCAATCCCGTGGACTGTAGCAAGCCACACACCTCCATGGAAGTTCCCAGGCAAGAATAATGGAGCAGGTTGTCATTTCCTTCTCCAGAGGATCTTCCCAACCCAGGGATCAAAACCACGACTCCGGTGTCTCCTGCATTGAATCAGCAGATTCTTGACCACTGAACCACCAGGGAAGCCCAAATGTAAGCATAAGAAGATAAAAATGAAATGATGCACACACAGGCTACAGTGGTTTTGAAATAAGTCTCTTGATCTTTCTGGTATTTGCAGAAAGAGGAAGTATTTTTTGATGTTTGTTCTGGATAGAAATATGAAAGGTCTGTTTTGAAGTTTCCTATATTTGAGACCTGCAGGAGTATGTTATTGTTGAAAATGGTAAACAGCTGGAGAAGATAACTGCCTTGAACAGCTGGATAAGGGAGTTAACAGCACTCTGCTTAGAAATCTGGAAACAAAGAAAGTATATTTTCTTAACTACAGTTACTTTAGCCCTATAGATACACAGTCTATATGCCTATAAAACAGCCATTCAAGTTTGAAAAATGTGTTCCTCTTTGCTCGTTTGTGGGACAGGGCCTTGAAAAAAATAAAGTGAGTAGATTTTGACCTCAACAGCCGATTTCCACAAAGTGATAACAAGGACTGAAGGGAAGAGAAATGAAGTTGGTTTGGCCTCAGTGAGTCTTCTCAAGTGAAAGTTGGTGGCAAGTTATACTTCTTTGGAAGTCGACTTAACTTTCCTGTGGTTTGGTGAAGGAATAGTGTACTTAATAGAGTGCTGGTGTCCCCAAAGAATCAATGCTGCTTCCAACTGCCACTTCAGATTTAAACAAATTATTGTCTTTGGAGGAACAACCTTTTCACAAAGTTTTCGGGGGGAATAAAATTCCTGAATTTGCTGCAGGCTGAGTGTGTATTTCCATTAATTATCAAGACAGGAAGCAAAGAAGCCAAAAGATGAGCTAGCCTAGGTAATACTTGAGAGTTCAAGAACCTGACTGAAAGGTACCTAGGTTAACAAAAACAAACTTTTAACTTAGACATCGTTAAGTAGAATTTCAAGGTCACTTCACTGGATTATTTGGCCTCAATTTTTTATTTGCAACATCATCACAATCTTCTTCAGTTCAGTTCAGTCGCTCAGTCATGTCCAACTCTCTGCGATCCCATGGACTGCAGCACTCCAGGCCTCTCTGTCCATCACCAACTCCTGGAGTTTACTGAAACTCATGTCCATTGAGTCAGTGATGCCATCCAACCATCTCATCCTCTGTCGTCCCCTTCTCCTCCCACCTTCAATCTTTTGCAGCATCAGGGTCTTTTCAAATGAGTCAGCCTGTCGTATCAGGTGGCCAAAGTATTGGAGCTTCAGCTTCAGCATCAGTCCTTCCAATGAACGTCCAGGACTGATCTCCTTTAGTATAGACTGATTGGATCTGCTTGCAGTCCAAGGGACTGTCAAGAGTCTTCTCCAACACCACAGGTCAAAAGCATCAATTCTTCAGCACTCAGCTTTCTTTATAGTCCAACTTTCACATCCATACATGACTACTGGAAAAACGATAGCCTTGACTAGACTGACCTTTGTTGGCAAAGTAATGTCTCTGCTTTTTAATATGCGCTCTAGGTTGGTCATAAATTTTCTTCCAAGGAGTAAGCGTCTTTTAATTTCATGGCTAAAGTCACCATCTGCAGTGATTTTGGAGCCCCCCAAAATAAAGTTTGTCACTGTTTCCGCTGTTTCCCCATCTGCCATGAAGTGATGGGACCAGATGCCATGATCTTAGTTTTCTGAACGTTGAGCTTTAAGCTAACTTTTTCACTCTCCTCTTTCACTTTCATCAAGAGGCTCTTTAGTTCTTCCTCGCTTTCTGCCATTAGGGTGCCACAATCTTCTTGGAAGCACACATATCGGTAATAGTAGTAAGTTTTCTTGTGGTATAAAAAGGAACCTTTGATTTTAAGAATTTAGGATTATCTCATTTTAAGAAACCCCCATATAAGAAAATATGAAATAAAGGCAAATATGAATTTAAAGAATGCATGAAGTATCTTTTAGTACATTTAAAATGTGATTGGATTTACAAATAAAACAATTTATTTTTTAACTTGAGAAAAAAGTGGATGTTAAAGTCATGTTTACCACAAGTTAAAATGCTGAAAAATATAGCCATTTGGAAATATTTGGTGGCTCAGATGGTAAAAGCATCTGCCTACAATATGGGAGACCTGGGTTCGATCCCTGGGTCAGGAAGACCCCCTTGAGAAGGAAATGGCAACCCACTCCAGTACTCTTGCCTGGAAAATCCCATTGATGGAGGAGCCTGGTAGGCTACAGTCCATGGGGTCGCGAAGAGTTGGACATGACTGAGCGACTTCACTTTCCTTTCTGGTGTATATGCTGCTAAGTCGCTTCAGTCATGTCCGACTCTGTGCAACCCCATAGACGGCAGCCCACCAGGCTCTGCCATCCCTGGGATACTCAAGGCAAGAATACTGGAGTGGGTTGCCATTTCCTTCTCCAGTGCATGAAAGGGAAAAGTGAAAGTGAAGTCGCTCAGTCGTGTCCGACTCTTAGCGACCCCATGGACTGTAGCCTACCAGGCTCCTCCATCCATGGGATTTTCCAGGCAAGAGTACTGGAGTGGGGTGCCATTGCCTTCTCCGTCTGGTATATATATCTGGTGTATATAGAGATTTCTTAATTTAATCTATATTGAGGAAAGCTATAAACACTGTGATTATAACTTGGTAATTGGTTATAAGATATTGACTTAATCTGCTGGTATTTGTTAGGTAAATGTTTTAGTAAAATTTGGTTTCTAATGCTGAAACTTTCCACAATTTGCAATAGTGGAAACAGTGACAGATTTTATTTTCTTGGGCTGCAAAATCACTGCAGATGTTGACTTTAGCCATGAAATTAAAAGACACCTGCGGCTTGGAAGAAAATCTATGACCAGTGTAGACAATGTATTAAAAAGTAGAGACATTACTTTGCCACCAAAGTTCCATCTAGTCAAAGCTATGGTTTTTCCAGTAGTCATGTATGGATATGAGAATTGGACCATAAAGAAAGCTGAGTGCTGAAGAACTGATTCTTTTGAACTGTGGTGTTAAAGAATCTTGAGAGTCCCTTGGACTGCAAGGAGATCAAACCAATCCATCTTAAAGGAAGTCAACCCTGAATATTCATTGGAAGGACTGATGCTGAAGCTGAGCCTTGGCATGCTGCAGTCCATGGGATCACAAAGATTCAGACATGACTGAGTGACTGAACAACAAATGACTCACTTCTATAGATTCTAGAGTGTATTTAGTTGAGCTTAATTTTTTTGTTGTTTATGGTTTTTTTGGGGGGGGCAGGGTGCTTATTTTTCTTTTGAATTTTAAAATTAATGTTCTAATGAAAAGAGCATTGAACAAAGACTACCCTGCTCCACCGTTTTTAATGGGTCATGTACCCATTTGTGGCTCAAATTTACAATGTGTTGTTTATTTTTAAAAGGTTTTTATGAGGCCAGATAAGTAATAGATTCAATTACTTTAAGTTATCAGATAAATTGATTTATAAATTAATGTTATACTGAGACTCAAATAACAATAAGCTGTGGGAAGTTCTGAAAGAGATGGGAATACCAGACCACCTGACCTGCCTCTTGAGAAATCTGTATGCAGGTCAGGAAGCAACAGTTAGAACTGGACATGGAACAACAGACTGGTTCCAAATCAGGAATGGAGTTGTATGTTGTTACCCTGCTTATTTAACTTATATGCAGAGTACATCATGCAAAATGCTGGGCTGGAAGAAGCACAAGCTGGAATCAAGATTGCTGGGAGAAATATGAATAACCTCAGATATGCAGATGACACCACCCTTATGGCAGAAAGTGAAGAAGAACTAAAGAGCCTCTTGGTGAAAGTGAAAGAGGAGAGTGAAAAAGTTGGCTTAAAGCTCAACATTCAGAAAACTAAGATCATGGCATCTGGTCCCATCACTTCATGGGAAATAGAGGGGGAAACAGTGCAAACAGTAGCTGACTTTATTTTTTTGGCTCCAAAATCACTGCAGATGGTGACTTTAGCCATGAAATTAAGGGACACTTGCTCCTTGGAAGAAAAGTTGTAACCAACCTAGAGCACATATTAAAAAGCAGAGACATTACTTTGCCAGCAAAGGTCCGTCTAGTCAAGGCTATGGTTTTTCCAGTAGTCATGTATATATGTGAGAGTTGGACTATAAAGAAAGCTGAGTGTTGAAGAATTGATGCTTTTGACCTGTGGTGTTGGAGAAGACTGTTGAGAGTCCCTTGGACTGTCAGGAGATCCAATCAGTCCATCCTAAAGGAGATCAGTCCTGGATGTTCATTGGAAGGACTGATGCTGAAGCTGAAGCTCCAATACTTTGGCCACCTGATGTGATGAGCTGACTCATTTGAAGAGACCCTGATGCTACAAAAGATTGAAAGCAGGTAGAGAAGGGGATGACAGAGTATGAGCTAGTTCGATGGTATCACCAACTCAATGAACATGAGTTTCAATGGACTCCGGGAGTTGGTGATGGACGGGGAAGCCTAGTGTGCTGCAGTCCATTGGGTTGCAAAGAGTCAGACACAACTGAGCGACTGAACTGAACTGAACTGAACTGAAGACTCAAAACTTAAAAATCTTAGTCTATAAGTTTGACATGTCTATAGTGTGCATATCACAGGAAAGACAAATGGTATGTATGTATATTCACTTGCAAATTACATAGATTTTCTGGGGATCTTGTATTATTCCTTTGATATAATGATATAAAGTTAAGTAAGGTTAAGGACTAGTAAAATTGTGTTTTTTTCAATGTGAGCAGTAAAGTTGAGATTAGGAAGTTATTTCCTGAAGAATAAGTAAGTAAGCTCATTAGCTCTTTCTAACTTACCTGGGGGAAGTTCTGTTCAGGCCAAGAAAGACTGCATTGGGACCAAAATAAGACCCTAGAAAGGATGAATGTGCTTGAGAATCAGAATTTTAAAAGAATAGCAATACTGTAAGGAGTTAATGAAGACATGTAGCTATTAGGGCTCTTGAAAGAATGTTTCCTGCTTAAATGGCTCACAAAATCTAGTAGCCACCACTGCCAGAGTGTTTCTGTTAGAATGAACTTTACAATCTCTCCTCAAGTCAGTTTACACAGTCCAGTTCAACTATCATGTCTGGGTCTTTACCATGTGTCTACTAGAACTGCAATATGAACGCCATTGACTTTTCATTCTGATCAATAACATTCATTAAGCATTGCCTATGCTGTATAGAAATTAGATTTTCTAACCTTCACAACATCTCTCTAAGGTATATATTGTCCTGATCCTCATTTTACAATTGAAGACATTGAGTCACAAGAGAGGTCGGGTAAAGAGTGGTGCCAGGATTTGAAATCAGGGAGCTCCAGAGCCCCTGTTTCTCATCACTGCTTCACTTCAGGAGAAGCACTTGAAAAGCTCACCATTTTGTAGAGGCGAACAGGAAGCATGTGCTCATAATATGGTAGGATAAATGCAATCAAAGAACTGTGCACAAGATGCAGGAATACTACTAGAAAAGAACTGCTAATATTGCTTATGGGGGTGTTTTTGTGGAAGGAATTTACAGAGCCAGTGACACCAAAGCAAAGTATTGAGGCTAAAAAGAAGCTTTCCAAGTGGGTCAAGTAGAGTTGATCATTCATAGCTGAGGAAAGAGTGTATGCAAGTGCAGGAGGCCTGGCATGACAAGATGAAGTCAACTACAAGTAGTTCAGCAGTGGTAAATGTTAAGTGGGGTTAGAGGATGTGGAGAGACCAGGAGGTAAGAATAAAGAAATTGACATCAAACAGCAGGGGTAGGTCTTTTTAGCTGGAGTAAGGGGCTTCAGGGCTTCCCTGGTAGCTCAGCTGATAAGGCATCCACTTGCAATGCAGGATACCCTGGTTTGATTCCTGAATCGGAAGATCCCCTGGAGAAGTGGTAAGTTACCCACTCCAGTATTCTTGGGCTTCCCTAGTGGCTCAGATGGTAAAGAATCCACCTGCAATGAGGGAGACCTGGTGTTTGATCCATGGGTTCAGAAAATCCCCTGGAGGAGGGCATGGCAACCCACTCCAGTATTCTTGCCTTCAGAATCCCCATGGACAGAGGAGCCTGGACAGTCCGTGGGGTCACAGAGAGTTGGACATGACTGAGCAACTAAGCACAGCACACGGCGCTTCAGCCATTAAAGGGTCAGATTTGTTAGTTAGCTAAATTGCTTAGGTGGGCACATTTGTGGTGGGCAGATGGGGTGGGTGAGAGACCAGTTAGGGGGACAAGGTAGGAATTTAACCAAGGGAAATACCATCTCTGAGGTGGGCAAGCAGTGGATGGTGGAGCATCTGTGTTAGAGAATACAAAACAAGAGCAGTTTGGGGAAGATGGTGACTAGTTGAGTCACTTTGGTAGTATTTTATATTTCCTTTTTGTCTAGAATTTCCTTTAATACAATATTTTAATGTACAAGTATTCTAAATACAGTCGTCTCCCCTTATCTTTCATTTTGCTTTCTGTGATTTTAGTTACCCATGGCCAACTGCAGTTTAAAAATATTAAATGAAAAATTCAAGAAACAAATAATTTGTAAGTTTTAAATTGTGAACCATTCTGAATAGCATGGTGAAATCTCCAGCCTTCCTGCTTCATCCTGCCTGGGATTTGAATCATAACTTTGCCCAGCCTATCCTACCTGTTAGTCACTTATCAGCCCTTAGGTTATCAGATCAACTGTCTCAGTATGGCATGCTTGTGTTCAAGCACTTCCCAGGTGGCACTAGTGGTAAAGAACCCACCTGCCAATGCAGGAGACCTAAGAGATGGGTTTTTGATCCCTGGGTCAGGACCAGATCCCCTAGAGGAGGCACAGCAACCCACTCCAGTATTCTTGTCTGGAGAATCCCATGCACAGAGGAGACTGGAGGGCTACAGTCATGGGGTCACACAGAGTCAGAGCCGACTGAAGCAACTTAGCAGCAGAGCCTTGTGTTAAGCACCCCTTATTTCAGTTAATAATGGCCCCAAAGCACAAAAGTAGTGATGCTGGTGGCTTGAAAGCACCAAAGAGAAGCTGTACAGTGCTTCCTTTAAGTGAAAAGTTAAAAGTTCTTGTCTTAATAAGGAAAGAAAAGCTTGTGTGCTGAGGTTGCTAAGATCTGCAGTAAAGAATCTTCTGAACTTGTTAAGAAGGAAAAAGAAATTCTTGCTAGTTTTGCTGTTGCACCTCAAATTGCCAGTATTATGGCCACAATGCATGGGAAGTGCTTGGTTAAGATGGAAAAGGTATTGAGTCAGTGTAATAAGATATTTTGAGAACAAAAGAGGGAAATAGCATCTACATAATTTTTATAACGGTGCACTGTTCTATTATTACTTTAATTGTTCTATTTTATTATTAGTTGTTGCTGTTCATCTTTTACTATGCTAATTTATAAATTAAATTTTATCATGTGCTATGCTTAGTCACTCAGTCATAGTATGTATGTATAGGAAAAACATAGTATAGTGTTCAGCACTATCTACAATTTCAGTCATCCACTGGGGATCTGAGAACGTATTCCCTGAGGATAAGAGGGCTACTGCGTTGACTCTGAATGATCTATTTTGTGGGGACAGATACTCATGGGAGCCTGTGTTAAAAACTAAACAGCTTGTCTCTATTTGCACTTCCAGACTTCAGAGTTGTCTAAAGAAGAACCAGAACAGTCTGAGTAAATGCCTATAACTTTGCTCATACAGTCAGATCCAAGATATAAAGCAGAGGACAGGGAGTAGCTCCTAGAACATCTGTATTTGTTCACATGCTTTCCGAGTTGAAAACCACTCCTTCTTTAGCTTCTGTTAATGCTAATTATATCGGAGAAGACAATGGCACCCCACTCCAGTACTCTTGCATGGAAAATCCCATGGATGGAGGAGCCTGGTAGGCTACAGTCTATGGGGTCGCTAAGAGTCGGACACAACTGAGCGACTTCACTTTAACTTTTCTCTTTCATGCACTGGAGAAGGAAATGGCAACCCACTCCAGTATTCTTGCCTGGAGAATCCCAGGGACGGCAGAGCCTGGTGGGCTGCCGTCTATGGCATCGCACAGAGTCGGATACGACTGAAGCGACTTAGCAGCAGCAATGCTGATTATATAGAAAATTGCACACCACTTCACTTTGGTTTGTCCAATTGAAATGCCCTTTTAGGAAACAAGTGGCATTACCATATTGGTCAATTCCCAGATCAATGCGAATCTGAGATTTCTTTTGAGGCAGACAGTGCTCCTATCATTTCAGTGCAGTCAATTAGCAGAGGTGATATGAAAATAGCCAGCTCTGCCACAGAAAGCAAATAGCCTTCAGATGATTATTAAACAGTTTTCCTTCCTTGCTGGAGTTAAAAGCATTAGGATTTGAATCTTGCCCATGCTCACTGTATAGAGCATATGTCATTCTCTCCATCTTTATTGCTATTCATATTGAGGTCAATTATGAGCTGCTGTTTAATGTCACCATGAAATTGTTCAATTATTTTCTCTCAGTGTCTAAGCAGCTATCCTCAAAGGGATTTAAGAGGAGTGGTATTAATACTGAGGAATTCTTAGGAAGCCAGTAGCCCTAGATGGCTCTCCTTTTGTGTCTCACCTCTTCTCAATTATGAGATCCAAAATGCCTGATAAGTTGTTAATGAATAGCTTAGTAGTCAATCTCCTCTTCGGTTAATATTGGGGAAAACAAACAGAGTTCCTTTCCTTGGTGGTGAAGTCATAATTAAAAGAGAGAAGCTGCTGTGTTTTCCACTTACCCCCACCTCCCTTCATACTAGACACTTCTAGAGCCTCAGGGACTTGTGTTTATTCCTAACTAAAAAGCTTTCTTTTTCCATTTGAATGTTGAAGTGAAAGGAGGGGAGAGGTAAAAACTTTTTCTTTTTCTCAGTGAATCACAAGTATCTTTGTACAATGCCAGTTGTTTTTTCAGTTTACAAGTAAAATGGCCTTGGATCTCTGTTCTTATTGTCATGATTTGCAGGGAGATGCACAGAGAAACGTTTCGACAAAGAAACGAATGTCAGTGCTTAACAAGAAATATGTTCTAGTTACTCCTTTTTCTCTCTATAGCTTGGTTTGGGTCTTCTGAAGTTAGCCCAGTTGCTCCTCAGCATTTCATGTTTGCTCTTAGCTCTGTAATTTGGTTATCTCTATAGTAATGCAAAACCAACAAAGTGTTTCTTTGAGGCATTTTCAGTTTATTTAATCATCCGAACTATTATGTGCAAGGTACTGTACTAGATGTTCTCTGGTGAAGGGAAATAACTGGAAGGATCAGCCAAGGACCCACTTTCAAGGGGGTTGCGGCGTAACAGAGGCAGTGCGCATGGAAGGGCTGATTCTGATCCTGGGCGGAATGAACTAAATGTCCTAAGAGGATATTGGATTGCATCCCGCAGGCCTTAAAGGGCCTGTACTTGCCCAGCTTCAAGATCAAAGAAAGAGCCTGGGGTCCGCAACAGAAAACAGTGGTTTAAAAGGGGAGCTTACATTTCTGCAGCAAGGGCCTGGGGCTACACTGCACCATCAGCAACAGACAGTAGGCAGGACTGGGTAGCAGTCTTTTTTCCATGCAGTGGTGGGAGAGAGGCCACTGGTTATGGGGGAAGGTGGATGTCAGGTTGGCTCAAGGCTTACCAGCGAAACCAGCAGCGGGCACCACCGCTTGGATAAGCTTACAGGGGGAGACGTTCTGATCTATACTCCTAAGCTGAGGCGAGGATAGGTATGTAGGAAGATAAGTCTTGTGTGTGGGTGTAGGTGAAGCAGACGCCAGTAGAGCAGGGGATGTACAGAGAGCAGAAGAACTGCCACCCTGAGAGACCTGAACATACAGAGGAGCAAACAGGAGCCACGGGAGAGCAAAGGAAGAGCTCTCAAATACATGGCTTCATGGGAGAAGGAACCTCTGAGCTGAACCTTGAGAGTAAGAAGACATTTTACAGGCACATGGGGTTGAGCACTCAGGCTGAGGGAATGCCATAACGGTCACGGATGTTGTTACACTCTACGAGCACACTTTCTTAACCAGCCCCTGCCACCGCTTTTGTCCTGGCCTTCAGGATTCTCCTCTTTCCTATTGTTGTACCCCCTCTTCCAGTCTCATTCATATTTATCTCATTATCAATATTGCTAGCATAGTAAGCTTTATGACTCACTAGTTTCATCTTGCCTCCTATGCTTGATAAGTACAGTAGTGTCCCATTGCTCCCTCGAATAAAACCTGAGCTTCCCGTCTTAGTATATGATCCTATGGTGGTCTGATAGTACCTCTGTCTGCCTTTCCATGTCTTTCTGCACTCTAACTCAGGATTACCTATTTGGTAAGCATCTGTCGACTTAAAAAAATATTCCCAATCTAAAAGTTGAGAGTTATGCTTTATTCGATGGGAATTTTTAGGACTTCAAACTCAGGAGACAGCATCTTAAGTAACCCCTGCTTTGAGGAGGGGAGGGGAGGATCCAGGTTATATACAAGTTTTGTAACAAAGGGCAGGTAGTCTGAACATACAAAAATTATTATTAACTAAAGAAATCCCGATAACCCAAGTTAAGGAATTTAGTGGGTTTTTTTAATCTAGGAAAGATGCAAGAGTCTGGGCTCACTGAAATCATTCCTTTGATATGTACCACAGCTTTATATGGGCTTCCCTGGTGGCTCAGGCAGTAAAGAATCTGCCTACAGTGCAGGAGACCCAGGGTCGATCCCTGGGTCGGGAAGATCCTCTGGAGAAGGGAATGGTGACCCACTCCAGTATTCTTGCCTGGATAATTCCATGAACAGAGGGGCCTGGCGGGCTGCAGTCCATGGGAATGCAGAGTTGGACAGGACTGAGCGACTAACACTTTCACTTTCAGATATATGGGTCAGTATCCTGTGTTTTTCACATCCTGAGCTTCCTTGGGGCTCTTTGTAGGGAGAGGCTGTAGCCTGATGGCTGTGAGGTGGCAGGTATTCCTTTCCTTCCTGTGTTCCCTCAGGGTTCATCGGCTCACACTGGAGGGCTGCAATTGCCGATGACTGTGACATCCTTGTTCACTGATACGGCAGGAAATACTCCATTTCTCACATATGTTTGCACTGATTTGTCTTTCGGTCTTTAATGCTTTCTTTTCTCATCTGCCTGTCAAATTCTAAGTTCAGTCACTTCCATCTCTGTTACATGGCAACCTGCCAGGTTCCTCTGTCGATGGAATTCTCCAGGCAAGAACACCAGAGTGGATTGCCATTTCCTTCTCCAGGGGATCTTCCCAACGCAGGGACTGAAAACCTGGGTCTCCTGCATTATAGGCAGATTCTTTATTGTCTGAGGGACCAGGGAAGCCCTCATATAGCTAAGGTACATATCAAAGGAATGATTTCAGTGAGCCCAAGTAGAGATCAAGACCTGGTTTACTCCACTAGCTCTGCAGGCTAGTGTGACTAGAGCAGGAAAAGAACAACCTGAAATGGTGCTTAAGCAACCGTATTCATATCCAGTTGTGCCCATTTTACCCTCATGTGGTAGGGATATTTTTGTGGGGGAGAGGTGTTGTTGATGTTAGGTATGTATGTGCTTAGTCACTCAATTGTGTCCAACTCTTTGCCACCCTTTGGACTACAGCCCAGCAGGATCCTCTGTCCATGGGAATTTTCAGGCAAGAATACTGGAGTGGGTTGCCAATTCCTTCTCCAGGGGGTCTTTCTGACCCAGGGATTGAATCCATGTCTCCTGCGGCTCCTGCATTGCAGGCAGATTGTTTACCCACTGGGCCATGTTAATTTATTAGTAAATAGAATTTCCATCTTTAATGCTTATTTATGTATCTTTTAGTCATAATAATGAAGCAAATACTAGAATAGATTCATTCTGAAGAAAGAGCTTATGAAACAAAAGAACAAAGTATTGGAGAACAAGAACTATTTAAGAGGAGTATTAGTTGAAAGGAAGAAAGTGGCATGGTAGAGGGTATGTCTAACACGCACATTTCCTTTGCTAAGAAAACTTGTATTTATTTGGTCCTCAAAAGTTGAATTCATTCAGTAATTACTAAGAAAAAGACCAATTGCAGTACACTGGTATATGTTTGATCAGGGACCTCTGCCTGGAATTTTTTTCCTGAGTCAGCCAGTACTCTTGCCTGGAAGTGTGGTCAAGACTCAAACCTGGGTTCCTTGGGCACCAAGCCAGCTCCTACCTCATCAAGCTTATTCTATTTTTCAGGAAGCCAGTCTTCAGAGAGGAGAAGGCAATGGCACCCCACTCCAGTACTCTTGCCTGGAAAACCCCATGGACGGAGGAGCCTGGTAGGCTACAGTCCATGGGGTCGCACAGAGTTGGACATGACTGAGCGACTTCACTTTCACTTTTCCCTTTCATGCACTGGAGAAAGAAATGGCAACCCACTCCAGTGTTCTTGCCTGGAGAATCCTAGGTACGGCGGAGCCTGGTGAGCTGCCGTCTATGGGGTCGCACAGAGTCGGACACGACTGAAGCGACTTAGCATAGCATAGCAAACCCATGCCAGTGATGGAGGAAACCATATAAAAAGCTCATTTGGAAACCAGCTCAGAGGATTTTGCAAGGCTCATTTTATTTCCTCTTTATGCATCAGTTCACTCAGTGCTTGATCTAGTTGGTTTCTTGTGGTACTGGCTTTATTTTCTGATCTATTTAGGCCTGGTTTCTGGGCTTCAGATTGTATTTCTCTGCCATTTGTTTGACATGTGGGAGGTCCATTGTTCTGACCCAGCCTGGCTTGTAGACATGCAGCAGCTTATAGGATCTGTCCCCAGAGTGGGTGGGTTTGATCAGACAGATGTTCAGGGCAGATGTGCAGGTTATGTGGACTGACCAATCAGATCTAAGTTAACTTTAAGCTGCTTGCCTTCATTGACTCTTCTCTCCACTCATGATTTATGAGTTATGTTTGACCTTTGGTTAGAGAAGAATATTTAAATTTTATCACATAATATAAATAGACTGCTTTATTTTCTTCAGGAGACTCCATACAAATGCAAATATTCCACTTGTTAATGGAAAGGGTATATATATATACATAGAGAGAGAGAGAGAGAGAGTAAAGAATCTGCCTGCAATGCAGGAGACTTGGGTTGGATCCCCAGGTGGGGAAGACCCCTTGGAGAAAGGAATGGCTACCTACTCCAGTATTCTTGCCTGGAGAATTCCATGGACAGACGAGCATGGTGGGCTACAGTCCATATATCTTTTTTTCCATATGATGATCATTCTTTTCTTTCCTGAAGGTTATGTATTATCACCATCATTCCTCTTCTTTGGGGTTTCTTTTTTTTTTTAAATCTAACATTAAAAAATAATCAAACTTCTTTTCTAGTATATAAATTTTAATCTACCATGGTGTTAGGTCATAGAGGAACCAGACTAAGAAGATGTAACAGGAAGAATTTTTTTTTTCAAAATCAGTTCTTAATACATTAATGGAAAAGAACTAAAATAATGCCACCAAGCTGGTATATCCAGTGACCCTGAAGTTACCAAAATTCTCAATGTGTGATACCCATTCTTCAGGACGATGTCTCTCAGAATTTCCTTTACTGTTTCCCCCTGCCCCCCATCAGAGAGCAAGTGATGTACCAGGAGAGGTAAGTGATGCTGACCCTTGTCCTCACCAATGTTGTATCCA
This sequence comes from Giraffa tippelskirchi, assembly GCF_054371585.1. Classification (NCBI taxonomy): domain Eukaryota; kingdom Metazoa; phylum Chordata; class Mammalia; order Artiodactyla; family Giraffidae; genus Giraffa; species Giraffa tippelskirchi. The sequence goes on from NC_137284.1 coordinate 64,201,419, forward strand.
GATCACCTTTTATTAAAATGGGGACTGAGCCCTGTGAAGGAACGTCTAGTCACTCTGGAGTATATTATGTCAGGACTTGATTCCCTAGAACCACGAAGACAGAGTGCCCTTGTGCTTATCTGATGCCTTCCTGTTTTGTGATGAGAAACTCCTTCCCTTCCTAGATTTGTAATCCAACTGGTTCTTCTTCCTGTAACTCAAGGAGTCACAGTGCTATTCTAGGACCACACTGCAGGATATTCGGGGAAATGCCATCATTTGCTGGCTGCTGGAAATATTTGGCTTTAAATCAATTTCAATAAAAGTCCTGACCAAAGACCAATGGCTGCATTTTGGCTTAATCGATACTGAAAGTTAAATATGGCTTTTGGTTTTGGTTTTTTTTTTTGGCCTTCAACCTCTTGCATTTAGGTAGTAGTAATAATAAATAGTGTATTTATATTGATGGATATAGTATATCAGAAAAAGTTTGCTGCTTGCTTTAAAAGATACCAGCAACATTCACGTTGATTATCAATAAGCAAATGGGTATAATTACCTGTAGTCATTCAAAAATATCACTTTTGTGACTATTTTAGTTTGTGTTCTTTTAGTCATTTCTCTCTGCATTTAAGATGGTTCACAAAAGCTTTCCAAAAATTTCTTTCTGAACCAGAGGTCTGATCACATTTTCGCTTAACTCAGAAAGCATTACCTGCCTTCCTCTGCCTATAGAATAGATTCAGGTTTCTTGGCTTGGCTTTTAAACTCCTCATGGCTTTCCGACTGACTCCCCTAAAGCCCTTGATCCTTCCTCTGGTCTGTGTCATTTTCATAGGTGCACCCTTATGTGCTTGGTCCCATTGTCTCAAATGTCCTTCCCCCGTCATTATCCTTCTTGCTAAGCCTTTTCAAATCCTCCTTCCCTCAGAATGTCCTCAGTTAGAATTAATGCCTTGCTTCACTCTGTTTTACAACTCATTTCTCTCTATTAAGCATCTCTCTCAGTCACCCTTACCTTAGCTCTAAGTTTGCATGCCTGCTTTCTTCACTAGATTTTGAGTCTGGAGGAAAGGGATTATCATTCTCACACTTTGTTGTGATGGCGTTTAATGTCAGTTTTTTCCACTCTCCTATAATCCAAATAAAGATAGGGCCACCTTTATAACTCCAACACCATATTCCTGTTGGTTGGGCATGTAAATAGTTCACTCAACAATATTTGAGTACCATTTATCCTGTGTTGATTTGCAGCTTCTAGCATAGTGCCTAAAACTTGGTAATGCCTGAGAGATATTGTTTGAATTAAATAATTTGTTATTGACCACAAATAAGGAGTAGGCATGGGTCAAACACCAAAGGTCTATGACTCGTTCAAATTTTTTGGAGCATTTTCAAAGGAAACAAGCTCATTACTTTGAAACTTACTCAGGAGTATAAAGCATTTTGAACAGATAAGACAGTAAATATTATTCCAGGCAATAGTGGGTAATACAGTTCTTCAGGACCTCAATTGCTGTCATAAACCTTTGACTCATTATTGCTGCTACTATTTTTGTTTTTTGTTCAGCTGGCCACATCATCATTAAAACTGGATCAATAATTGTGTCATCAGCTACATTCCAGGCAAAGTACTACCCATTTATATAAGAAGACCACTCAAGTCTGCCTTCGTTATTTTGAGTTTTATTGGTCATTTTTGTCATTTGCTTAGCTCTTCCACAATTCATGGTAATTGTTCAGACTTTACCTATTATGGCTAGAATTATCTTTCCAAGTTTACTTTTGGATAGAAAATGATTTGACTTTTTTTGGTTGCTCTCTAAGTGACCTTGAAAGGTACATAATCTTCTCACTGTTTCTAAGATCCTGATAAGAAATAGTACATTTTCTTTTATTTCACACTGTGTAGTCTCCTCATTCTCTCTTCCTTTATTTGTTGGGTATTTCTTTTAATTAAAAAAAATCACATATGGTTATATTATTTTTTTCCTTAGTCATCCTTTTTTTTTTTTTTTCTGGCAAATTAACTAAGAAAAGTTAGTCTTCAGATCTATCTGAAAAATAAAAATTTTTATTTAAATCTGTTCTTTTGCATTCTTTAAAATGAATGCTCCAAATTGTTGTTTTCTCATGGGACAAATGCAATGATGATAGTGTTAGCTATATTGTATTAGCAAAAGTGGGCTTCCCGGGTGGCTCAGTGGTAAAGAATCCACCTGCCAATGCATGAGACACAGGAGATGCGGGTTTGATTCCTGAGTTGGGAAGATCCCTTGGAGAAGGAAATGGCAACGCACTCCTCTATTCTTGCCTGGGAAATCCCATGGACAGAGGGGCCTGGAGGGCTACATTCCATGAGGTTGCAAAAGAGTCGGACACAACTTACCGACAAAACAACAGTTAACAAAAGTTCATGTAACTGAGACAAAAATGAAAATTCTGTGAGTGGTTCTATCCCTTCTCCTAAAGACTGAACTAGCAAATCTGCCTTCAGTGTTGGTGGCATTTTCTGGGTCAGGATATGTGCTATTTAATAAATTCTGAATTACATGAAAGAAGGAGTGGTTTGTATTCAGTTCTGATAAAACACCATGTTCGTTTAACAAAACATTTGTTGATTCAACATTCTCTACAACCATTTCTAATGTAGCCTGGTCCTTTAATTTCTAGTTATCTTCTACAAGTATTTCTTGAGTAGTTACAGTATTCTCAAACTGAAGTGAACTCTCAAAGGGGTACAAATGGAGTATAAGAAGTTGCAACTAGAAAAATTTTCATCTGCATTTTTTCTTTGGTTTTCTTTAGTTGCACTGTTCTTGCTTTCTTACTATGTGATTGCCTTTTTCCTTTCCATGTTGTTATTGCTGTTTAGTCACTCAGTTATGTCTGACTCTTTTCGACTCTTTGGATTGTAGCCCTCCAGGCTCCTCTGTCCATGGGATTTCCCAGGCAAGAATACTGGCGTGGGTTGTCATTCCCTTCTCCAGGGGATCTTCCTGACCCAGGGATAGAACTTGCATCACCTGCATTGACAGGGGGATTCTTTACCACTGAGCCACCAGGAAAGCAGTCTGCTTGTCTCTCATTCTTGTCTAACTAAAATTGTGCCAAAGGGACTTTGAAACCAACAATATTGCAAAATACAACTTGCAGCCAAAGTTTGAGCTATAAGCTTTTATTTTTTCCTTTGCATTTTGAAAATTCTAATATTTTATCATCATATTTTTGATTGGAATTTTTGTTGACTATTTTTTCAAAGAAGGTATTATACTCAGGTTCTAGTATGGTGGCGGATTACTGCTGACAATAGCATAATCAAATATAAGTTTTTGAATTTGTGAATACAAATCATATTCTTAACAAATTTGTGGCTGGTCAAAACACTGATATTCTGATAAATTACAAGTCTGTAGCCTAACATAAGCCTAACCCTACTTACTTATTACATAAAAAAGATATGTAGGTTTCTTCCAAATAGTATAAATTATATGGCAATAATAACATACCTGTCCTTTTTTTGGTGCCATTTTAGATTGATGCTTAAATATCACAATATTAAACACCACTGATAATTTTTTAAACTGTGTGGCATATGCCACATTTAATTTTAGGGCTTTATAACTTGTACTTTAAGGTTTGAAACCACATCAAGTGAGCTTATTCACGTTCATTTTTAATTACTAGATTCTATTAGAACTGTTTAAGGAATGCATCATCTTTGGTGTGTGCAAAATGAAAGGTGATATGAAAACACAGTATTGTGGGGTAGCTTCTGTGTAATTTTGGCTCACTGGAATGCCAGTTGGGGAATGGCAAAGGCTAATACTCAACAGATGGCAAAGTCCTAAAACCTATAATAATGGTTGCAGTTATTTTCATTACTGTCATTTGATGACACATACAATAGTGTGAAAAGGCTTGAACTGGGTAATCACAGTAAATATACTCAAAGGGACCAGATGCATTCCAAACAATCAAAATGGTGATGGATATTCAGGCTGAGTGCCACTTCGGCACATATTCTAGGTACATTTATTGCTAGGAGTTAGAAGCAACATTACTTGTCACAGAGAGGAACTCCATTTCTCCTTTAGTAATAACAAGCAACAAAAATTGACATCTGTTGTAACACAGACAGATTATTTCACATCCTTTATGATTGTGTGTCATTACCATGCACATAAATTTAGTTTGCAGATGTTCAGCGTCAGAGATCAAAATACCAATTTTGCCCACAAAAGACTGCAATGGATACCGGAAACCTAAGCACTTTTGTGAATAGAATAAGTTAAATCTTTTAGAGAGAGGACAATAACAAGCAAATGAGATTAGGAAGAAAGCACATCAAAGGCTCAGAAAGGAATGTGTGGAAGTTCCAGAAGATCTTAATAGTTTTATTTCCAGCTCTGTTAAGGTATCTGTTCTTGATTTTCATTTCCAGAGACTGTAATTGGAGATACCTTTGTCATTTTCTTCAGTACAATGTGTAAAATGAGGCCATGTTTTTTTCCTTGAAAGATAGATTCTGCCATTCAAGAACATTAATTAGATCATCTTTGAATATTTATAATTCTTCCTGTGTTAAATATGTAAAACTAGTTCTTGGTGATTGCTTGTGGGGCCAGGGTGGCAATGACCTACAATGACCTACAATGCAAGAGAGAAGCTTACCTTTTGAGGTGCTCAGTACTCAGTTTAAAATCACTGTTTGTTCTATGTATATTTCACTTTATTAATTTTAGGAAGTATGGATAGAAGGTGAGAAGAAAGGTTTTTGTATTTTGAGATACATTATAAAATATCCAATAATACAAAAATAATTACACTTCATGGAAAACACTTTTCCTTTTCCCCACCCCCAAGCAACCTCAAAGCCTAAACAACTTCAAGGAAAGGAAAGAAACCCGAGTCACTTATTTTAACAATCTTGTCCCTGCTCCAAAGGCACTGTTAACAATGTGGATATATTTTGCATTTGCCTCTGGGGATTTACCACTCAATATTAAAACACTTCCCACTGTGACATTTTTTAAACTGTCTCTTTCCTCTGCTGAGCTAACAACATAATGGGGATCAGGAAAACAGTCTGGGACAAGTACAAAATAAAAATCCCTGCCGGGCATTGGAAGCTAAGGCATAGTTTTTGACCCTCTTTTTGTTAATAGGCAAAGATACAGGACTGCTGCCCTCTCACACTTTGCTGTTTTGAAAGCTTGTTAAATGAATTGGCTCTTTTCTATCATAAATTTGAAATATTTACACAGAATCCTTAGATCAAATCTCAGTATATATCCTGTTTGATTAGTGAAAATATATATAGAATTTGTTGTTGTTCAGTCACTATGTCATGTCTGATTCTTTGTGACCTCATGGACTGCAGCACACCAGGCTCCTCTGTCCTCCATTATCTCCCAGAATCTGCTCAAATTCATGTCCATTGAGTCAGTGATGCTATTTAACCATCTCATCCTCTACTGCCCCCTTCTCCTTTTGCCTTCAATCTTTCCCAGCATCAGGGTCTTTTCCAATGAGTTGGCTCTTCACATCAGGTGGCTAAAGTATTGGAACTTTAGCTTCAGCTTCAGTCTTTCCAATTTATATTGAGAGTTGATTTCCTTTAGGATTGACTGGTTTGATCTCCTTGCAGTCCAAGGGACTCTCAAGAGTCTTCCCGAGCACCACAGTTCAAAAGCATCAATTCTTTCACACTCAGGAAGAATGGAACTTCCACTTCCACACTTCTTTATGGTCCAACTCTCACATCTGTATATGACTACTGGAAAAATCATAGCTTTGACTATACGGACCTTTGTTGCAAAGTGATATCTCTGCTTTTTAATATGCTGCCTAGGTTTTTCATAGCTTTTCTTCCAAGAGACAAGTGTCTGTTATTTTGTGGCTGTAGTCAACATCCACAGTGATTTTGGAGCCCAAGCAAATAAAATCTGTTTCCACATTATCCCCATCTATTTGCCATGAAGTGATGGGAATGGATGCCACGATCTTGCTTTTTTTTTTTTTTTTAATGTTGAGTTTCAAGCCAGCTTTCTCACTCTCCTGTTTCACCCTCATCAAGGGATTCTTTAGTTCCTCTTCATTTTCTGCCATTAGAGTGGTATCATCTGTATATCTGAGGTTGTTGATGTTTCTCCCGGCAATGTTGATTCCAGCTTGTGATTCACCCAGCCTGGCATTTTGCATGATGTACACTGCATATAAGTTAAATAAGCAGAGTGAAAATATACAGCCTTGATGTACTCCTTTCCCAATTTTGAACCAGCCTGCCATGTCCAATTCTAACTGTTGCTTCTTGACCTATATTCTGGTTTCTCAGGAGACAGTTTTCCCATCTCTTTAAGATTTTCCAGTTTTTTCTGACCCACACAATCAAAATCTTTAGCATTATCAAGGAAGCAGACGTAGATGTTTTTCTGGAACTCCCTTGCTTTCCCCATGATCCATCCAAGGTTGGCAGTTTGACCTCTGATTCCTCTGCCTTTCCAAATCCAGCTTATACATCTGGAAGTTCTCAGTTCATGTACTGCTGAAGCCTAGCTTGAAGGATTTTGAGCATAACCTTGCCAGCATGTGAAGTGAGTACAACTGTATGGTTGTTTGAACATTCTTTGACTTTGCCCTTCTTTGAAATTGGAATGAAAACTAACCTTTTCCAGTCCTGTGGCCACTGCTGAGTTTTCCAAATTTGCTGACATATTGAGTGCAGCACTTTAACAGCATCACTTTTAAGGATTTGAAATAGCTCATCTGGAATTCAGTCACCTCCACTAGCTTTGTTCATAGTGATGTTTCCTAAAACCCACTTGACTTCACACTCCAGGATGTCTGGCTCTAGGTGAGTGACCACACCATAGCAGTTATCTGGGTCATTAAGACCTTTTTTTGTATAGTTCTTCTGTGTATTCTTGCCACCTCTTTTTAATCTCTTTTGCTTCTGTTAGGTCTCTGATGTTCCTTATGCCCATCCTTACATGAAATATTCCCTTGGTATCTCCATTTCTCTCGAAGAGATCTCTAGTCTTTGCCATTCTATTGTTTTCCTCTATTTCTTTGCATTTTTCACTTAAGAAGGTTTTCTTATCTCTCCTTGCTATTCTCTGGAACTCTGCCTTCAGTTAGGTATATCTTTCCCTTTCTCCATTGCTTTTGACTTCTCTGCTTTTCTCAGGTATTTGTAAAGCCTCCTCGGACAATCACTTTGCCTTCTTTTTTCTTCATTTCTTTTTCTTTGGTATGGTTCTGATCACTGCCTCCTGTACAGTGTTATGAACCTCTGTCCCTAGGTCTTCAGGCACTCTAACAGATCTAACCCCTTGAATCTATTCATCACCTGCACTGCGTAATCATAAGGGATTTGATTTATGTCATACCTGAATGGTCTATTGGTTTTACCTACTTTCTCCAATTTAAGTCTGGATTTTGCAATAAGACATCCATGATCTGAGGCATCGTCAGATCCTGATCTTGTTTTTGTTGACTGTATAGAGCTTCTCTGTCTTCAGCTGCAAAGAATATAATCAATCTGATTTCAGTATTGACCATCTGGTGATGCCCACATGTAGAGCTATCTCCTGGGTTGTGGCAAAGGGGCCTGCATAATTCAATGAAGGTATGAACCATGCAGGGCCACCAAAGATGATGGATCATAGTGAAGAGTTCTGAGAAAACCTGGTCCTCTGAAGGGGGAAATGGCAGCCCACTACATTATTCTTGCCATGAGAACTCTATGAACAATATGAAAAGGCAAAATTACATGATACTGGAAAATGAGCCCCCCAAGTTTGAAAGTGTCCAACATGCTTCTGGGGAAGAGTGGAGGGCAATTACTAATAGCTCCAGAAACAATGAAGCGGCTGGCCCAAAGCAGAAATGATGCTCAGTTGTGGATGGGTCTGATGGTGAAAATAAAGTCTGATATTGAAAAGAACAATATTGCATAGAAACCTGGAATGTTAAGTCCATGAATCAAGGTAACTTGGACATGCTCAAGCACTCTTGCTCACAGTAAGAGTGAACATGGACATTTTAGAAATCCATGAACTAAAATGAATGGAAACGGGCAAATTTAATTCAGAAGACCATTATATCTACCACTGTGGGCAAGAATTCCTTTGAAGAAATGGAGTAGCCCTCATAGTCAACAAAAGACTCTGAAACACAGTAATTGGGTGCATTCTCAAAAATGACAGAATGATCTCTGTTCGTTTCCAAGGCAAACCATTCAACATCACAGTAATCCAAGTCTATGTCCCAACCACTGATGTTGAAGAAGCTGAAGCTGACTGGTCCTATGAAGACCTACAAGACCTTCTAGAACTAACACCCAAGGAAGATGTCCTTTTCTTCACAGGGGATTGGAATGCAAAAGTAGGAAATCAAGAGACACTCAGAATAATAAGCAAGTTTGGCCTTGGAGTACAAAATGAAGCAGGGCAAAGGCTAACAGAGTCTTGTCAAGTTGACATGCTAGTCATAGGCAACATGCTTTTTCAATAACCCAAGAGACAACTCTACACATGTACATCACTAGATGGCCAATACTGAAATCGAATATATGGAACAGTATGTGTAAATCAAGAAAATACTGGTGACAATAGTTGAAAAACTGATGCGGTCATAGAATTGGTAGGAAGCTGTGATTGCATGAGAAGAACATGCAGGTCCTTGGGATATTGAAAAAGACTTGCTTTCTTTTCCTTCAATATTTTTCTGTTTTGAGTAGAATGCTAATGTTAATAACTGAGTATTTTCTTGTCTTCTTTGGATATAATCTATTTTAAGTTATTTTGATAATCTAAAGAAAAGTTTTGTTGAACAATTTTCCTTGGGGCTTTAATTCTGATTTGTTCTGGGACCAAGAAATTTAAGGATGTAGTAAATATTTGTAAAATTACTTCAAAGAAATTTGAACCTGAGTAGTGTGAAATCACATTGGGTCATTTTAAATTTAGTAAAAATTATTGGCCTATCTGTAATGCATACAATACTTGTATATATTATTGCTTAAATAGGTGTTTAAATTTTACATGCTCTGAACAATTTTAGCTTACATGAGTTAAAGGCACAATTTAATTAAGACTAATGAGATGCTGAAAGAATGCATTTTGCTTCATACTTTGCCTGAATGGTGTCTCTCTTTACAGTACTCATTTACCAGTGACAAATAAAAAAGTCAATAAAGTCCTGTTTTCATCAACTAGACTAATGAACTTCATTAGTTGATCATGTTATCAGTGTAATTACTACATACTACATTTTGCCCTTGGTTATTAATGCAATAGATTTCTGCAACTTACTCTTAGGAGAACTGACTAGGAAGACAAGAACTCAGTTTAGCTCTGGAAATAACCTTGGTTCTTCTCTTTAAAAACTCACCATTAAATCCTCTAGGAAATACTTTGGATATTCCATATATTTAGTTGCAGTGGTTTTGACACTCTACTTAGGAAATATTTTGCTAGGGAACTTTGTTTTGTTATGGTTGACTGTGACTTTTTAAGATACTATGGTTGATGGACTCATGTTCCCCAAAAGATATGTTGAAGTCTTAACCCCTGGTACTTGTGATGTGACCTTATTTAGAACTAGGATCTTTGCAGATATAAGTTGAGATGGAGTCATACTAGAGTAGGGTGAACCCTTAATCCAATATGACTAGTGTACTTATCAGAGAAGAAACACAGGGAGAATGCCATGTGGTGAGAGAAGCAGAGACTGGAGTGATACAGATGCAAACCAGAGTGCCAAGGATTGGCACTGACCACCACATGCTAGGAAGAGGTAAGGAGGATTCTACTGTGAGTCTTCAAGGGAGTATGGCCCTGCCAACACATTGATGTTGAATTTCTACCTTCCATAATGCTGAGGGAGTAAATTCTTATTTTTAATGCCACCCAGTTTATGGTACTTTGTTATATCAGCCTGAGGAAACAAACACAGATATCTTACTTGAATTGCTGACCAGGATAGATTAACTGCTTAGCTAGTGAGGGGGAGGTGATCAGTTATTCTCAGGGATAAATGGGAGGCTCAGAAGTCAATGTGTTGTGGTCATCAGGACAAACTCTCAAAAATGTGGTGAGATTTACATCAGAGGAATGGAAATAAGGGTAGTGGTTTAGAAGGGGCAAGAGATGGTGAGAGAGAGGTGGAATTAAAATACAGAACTTGGAGTATGTTATTCAAGTGAAAAAGCCTTTTCTGTGCCTTTAAAATGTTTGGGAGGTTGGTATGTCACTTTGAAAACATGGGAGTTTTTCATCCATTATACACTGCAGTTGACAAAACTCCAAAACACTACCACAAACTTCAGCTAAAATGAACCCCAAATAAAAACCTGGTTTTGATGTGATATGAGTGGCAAATGATTGCAAATAATTTTAGTAATTTATATATAAATCAAATGAGTTGTATTTTATGATGGACAGTTCAGTTCAGTTCAGTCGCTCAGTCGTGTCCAACTCTTTGCGACCCCATGAATCACAGCACCCCAGGCCTCCCTGTCCATCACCAACTCCCAGAGTTTATCCAAACTCATGTCTATCGAGTTGGTGATGCCATCCAGCCATCTCATCCTCTGTCATCTCCTTCTCCTCCTGCCCTCAATCCTTCCCAGAATCAGGGTCTTGTCCAGTGAGTCAGCTCTTCGCATCAGGTGGCCAAAGTATTGGAGTTTCAGCTTCAACATCAATCCTTCCAGTGAACACCCAGGACTGATCTCCCTTAGGATGGACTGGTTGGATATCCTTGCAGTCCAAGGGACTCGCAAGAGTCTTCTCCAACACCACAGTTCAAAAGCATCAATTCTTTGGCACTCAGCTTTCTTTACAGTCCAACTCTCACATCCATACAGGACTACTGGAAAAACCATAGCCTTGACTAGATGGACCTTTGTTGGCAAAGTAATGTCTCTGCTTTTTAATATGCTATCTAGGTTGGTCATAACTTTCCTTCCAAGGAGTAAATGTCTTTTAATTTCATGGCTGCAATCACCATCTGCAGTGATTTTGGAACCCCCAAAAATAAAGTCTGACACTGTTTCCCCATCCATTTCCCATGAAGTGATGGGACCAGATGCCATGATCTTAGTTTTCTGAATGTTGAGCTTTAAGCTAGCTTTTTCACTCTCCTCTCTCACTTTCATCAAGATTGACAGTTACCATAGGGGAATTTTGGATCACATTTAAAAATCACTTGTATAGGAGATACAGCATTAAAATGAGAGCCAGAGAAATATATATATATACACTATTTAATAATTTTATATCCAATTATTTATATTCACAAATAATTACATATATAATTTAATATCAGTCCAATGATATATCTCAGGCTTTGTAATTTTTCTAGATACAGTTGGTGTCCATGCTAGCTAAGCTAGGAAAAGTTTAGAAACTCAATACATGAGCAACTCAAAAACCCAAAACATCCATTTTGAAGATTCTTCATTTACTCTAAAACTGGGGCAGGCATCATAAATAAGAGTTTTCAACTCTTGTCTTTGTAGATGGAGAGTGTAATAATTAGGAAACAGTCTGAAAGTTTGTCAGTGGGAGGAAAAAGGGAGAAAACGCAAGCCTTAGCTAATTCACGAAATTGACTCAAATAGCAAGAAACTGGTGTCATGAAGATAGATCTTCTGGGGGGAAAAATTGGGGTTGTGATGGTGCAGTTCTTTGAGATACTCTCAGAAGGGCTTAAGGGCAAAGATGTTTCATGGTCCAAAGTGCATTCTTATTGATGACTATTTTTGGACAGTTATCTTTGAACTAATATTACAAAGGAAAATCCTTATCATCTGTGTAATCCTCCGTGTGTACCTGGGTTTTAGTGATCTCATAGTTTTTTGTGAACAAAGAATGAGTTCAACATGATACAATTTCTGCCAAGCTCTCAGATCTAGTTTTTTCTACTAATGTATCATAACAGAGAATGTCATTTTCTGATTTTGCAGTTCTAAGGGAGAACTATCTTTATCTTTTACTTTATGCTAGGCAAAGGAAAAACATTTTTGCAGTTCAAGTAAATGAGGATGGTTATTTTGCCATTAAGGCTTTGAAATCCATTGGTGAAGGTGTTGCAGTATTAAAATGTACTTGTTTGATTTAGAAGTCCTGCTGTTGGGCATGCTAAGAGTTTTGAAGTTTAATTTTGATTTATTTCCTTGCTAGAGTGATCATTTTGATGAAATCCTAACATTTTGTTTTAATGTTGCTAACCAAAATAACCATACTTTATAGCCTTTTTGAGACAGTTTGATTGTAAATTCACATTTGTCTATCAGTATTAAGAGGGATGATTCCAATCAAGGGAGGTGGCAAGCATTTCTCTTCGAACTTTCCAAAAAGAACTGAGTGCTTATCTGTGAACCAGAGCATAGTTTGACATATACAGCTATGTGTAACTCAAGCACTCTCCGTGGTACAAAATGGAGGTTGAATTAGATAGGAATTTACTTTTCAATGCCATTTTATACACCTACAAACATTCTCCCCATTTTGTTGTTGTTTGTTTGTTTGTTTTGGCCATGCCAAGCAGCTTGTGGGATCTTAGTTCCCTCTCCCAGGATTGAACTCATGCCCTTTGCATCCTCGGCAGTGAAAGCATGGAGTACTAACAACTGAACTGCCAGGGAATTCCCTCCCCTTTTGTTTTTAATTCATTAGTGTCTATTTCCAAATCTTCATTCCTATGATTATATCACCCTTTGACCTGTTAGGATTACAGGTGTGGTAGCTTATAGCTTTTTAATTGAAGGCTAGTCAGCTATCTATATAATATGATTTGACGGGTTCTATGAGGTCCACACATTCTTTCCTGGTAGCTCAGCTGGTAAAGAATCCTCCTGCAATGCAGGAGACCCAGGTTCAATTCCTGGGTCAGGAAGATCCCCTGGAGAAGGGATAGGCTACCCACTCCAGTATTTTTGGGCTTCCTTGGTGGCTCAGATGGTAAAGAATCTACCTGCAATGCAGGAGACCTGGGTTCGATCCCTGGGTTGGGAAGATCCGCTGGAGGAGGTCATGGCAGCCCACTCCAGTATTCTTGCCTGGAGAATCCCCATGGACAGAGGAGCCTGGCGGGCCACAGTCCATGGGGTCACAAAGAGTCGTACACATGAGCAACTAAGCACAGCAGAGCCCAGCATGAGGTACACACACATGAGGTACATCTTCCCCTAAATCTCTCTTTACCAGCCAGCCTAAGGGCTTGTGGTTCCCCACATATTTCTTTGGGTTAAGCCACTGTGTCTTCAGAAAGCATGTTAAAATATAAATATGTTAGACGGGAGGAACAATCTTTCTACACAGATTACCTGCCAGAGATCAAACCTCCAAAGAAATAGACACAAAACAAGAATCTTGACAGAGAAAAGATGACAGCATGATGTGCATGGTAAATCACTATAAGTAGTAGTTACTTGAAGGAACTGCAGTAGAGGGTTATGAGTCACCAGGATTCAGTGTGAGAATCATATGTGCTTGGAGGGAATTTGTGATGGAAGATGCTATAAAGGGGAAAGTAAAATTAAGCATATATTCTGTGCTATGAATCCTTGTGGCACATTGTACAAATATGTTTTCAGTATTCCAAGTGGTCATTTAGTATGTTGAAATTTATAATTTTGTTGAATTTAAATCAAATTCATGTGGGACTTCCCTTGTGGACCAGTGGTTATGACTTCACTTTCCAATGCAGAAAGTGTCAGTTAAATACCTGGTCGAGGAACTAAGATCCCACATGCCTCGAAGCCAAAAAAACAAAACATGAAACAGAAGCAATACTGTAACAAATTCAATAAAGATTTAAAAAATGGTCCACATTAAAAAAAATCTTTTAATAAAAGTCAAATTCATGGCAAAGTGATGATGGGAGCCTTGGTTAGCTAGTAGGTGCAGTTAACCAACCCCTCTGCATCTGCTTCTCAGCAGAGCTTTGTTGTTTGACCTAGTACTACAAAGTCTATGGTAGTATGGAAAGTTATCTTGTGGTATCAGGAAGTTCCCAGCACACATGTAACTCTGGAAGAAAATAGCAGAATAAGTCAGATGTCCTTATAAACATTTCAAAATTGCAAATTTCTTGAAAATTTCAAGATAATAAAGAATATCAAGAATGACTTCTTGGGAATCCAGGGTGTTATAAAGTTAAGCAAGTATGTGGAGTTTATTTTATAGGCATGTTCATTGTTTGAGTTTCTAGTCTTTATTTTCTTTCATTCCCTTTCCTTCCATTTCCTACCTCCCTCTTCCTTTTCTCCAGTTTGTTCTCTCTTCTTTCTCTTTTTACCTTTTGAATATTTATAGTTGTATAATCAACCAGTTCAGGGCATTTGGCTGTAATAAAGGATTTTTTTTTTTTTTTTTTTGGTGAATCCTGGCTTCTCGGTCATTCTCTCAAAAATAGTTGTGAGGAGATAGATTAAGGAGTTACAGGAGCACTAAAGAGAAACTTTCCTTGCCTTGTAATTTCATAAGCTTTACAGTGCTGCCACATTCGGAGAAGGCAATGGCACCCCACTCCAGTACTCTTGCCTGGAAAATCCCATGGACGGAGGAGCCGGGTAGGCTGCAGTCCATAGGGTTGCTAAGAGTCGGACACGACTGAGCGATTTTCACTTTCACTTTTCACTTTCATGCATTGGAGAAGGAAATGGCAACACACTCCAGTGTTCTTGCCTGGAGATTCCCAGGGACGGGGGAGCCTGGTAGGCTGCCGTCAATGGGGTCGCACAGAGTCGGACACGACTGAAGAGATTTAGCAGCAGCAGCAGCAGCTACCACATTAAATCCATAAAAGTATTGACTTGGGCAATTTTGCCAAGAGTAAATTAATAGGCATTTGTGTTTCTTAGGTTATAAAAGAACCTAATCAACTTCCCAGCCTCACAGTAGCTCTTCCTTTCACTTCTGTTACAGTTCAAAGGGAATATTTAAAATATTCTATGTTTATGTCTTTTTTATATGTATTAGATTACTACTTACTTTGTTAGGGCTTCTTAGGTAGTGCTAGTGGTAAAGAGCCCACCTGCCAATGCAGGAGATGTAAGAGATGCAGGTTTGATCCCAGGGCTGGGAAGATCCCCTGGAGAAGGGCATGGCAACCCACTCCAGCGTTCTTGCCTGGAGAACCCCATGGACAGAGGAGCCTGGTGGGCTATAGTCCATGAGGTCTCAAAGAGTCATACACGACTGAAGTGACTTAGCACACACTTACTTTGTTAGTATTTTTTCTTCACAGTATGTCTCATACATTCATCAAAACCCTTTCCCAGTCGGGAATCATTAACCTTGCTTTGTAGATAAAGAGACACAGAGGTCAATAGTCTTGGCAAGTGTTTTGTCCACTCATTGCTATTGCTGATAATAGATAAAAGTATTGGGGAAACTGCAGCTTTATTACCTTGTGTACCTTGCCCGAAGTTAAGTCTTCATTATGCACCAGGGGACTGTATGCTGCAATGAAACTGCAAAAACTGAGTAAAGCATATTAAAGATGATCTGTGTGTTGCCAAATTACAGATATATGAGTGTTTTTACCTGTAGCTGTATAGGTAAGTGTCTGCGTTTATTTACTTGTATGTTTGTGTTTTCATGCCAGTACCACCTTCTGTTCACTTAAAGTGGTTAAGAGCAGATCCTGGGTTTTCCTTAGAGTATAGGTTTCAGAGGATTTTCCGTCATTAGCTCATTCCTTTTACATAGCCAATTTTAATTATAGTCATGTTTTAAAGTATGTGCACACTTGTTTCTTCAGCCAGAAGAAGCTCCATTTTAACTGCTAGCAAACTCAATAACTTGAAAGCTTTCAGACATAGTCTATTGTCCAGGGCTTTCATGGTGCATGTCAACAAAGAGAATCTGTGCTCACTCAATTTACAAACATCTGGAGGAAAATAATGTGATAATTAGGAGGCAACATGGGTTCATCAAAAACAAATCATGCCAAACTAACTTAATTTCTTTCTTTGATTTCTTAACAAGCTGAGTGGGAACACAGTGATATTTTTATTATAGAAGGGCACTCAATGTAGCTTCTGAACATTCTCAGAAGACCTAGGGAAAATGCAGATGAGGTGAAATAACCTTCTGATGTAGGATATCTTTGTAAAAAGGTGTAGGTGACCATTATTTATGTATGGTTCAACATATAGTTAGGCAAGACTGTTAGGTAAGTTTTATTTTATTAGCTGTACCTTTATTAAATATCTTAAACTTTTGACTTTGATGTGTATATTTTATTTCTCATCATTTTAACTGGCTATAAGGATTCAATTTCTAAAAATTGGTAGTTGTTTTTTGAGAGAGAAATGTAAACCATGGCCAACTTTTTCCATTGGAAAATTGTGAAAATCATATATATGTATCTTTGTTTCTATACACACAGAGTCATACATCACATACATGCATTATGGTAATTCATAATCTCAGTTTCTGTATATACCTAATATTATTTTGATAATTGTTCTTTCAGACTTATTTCTGTGTGTAATATGTATATTTTTAAAAAGTAGAAACATGCTTACTATTTTTTTTTTTAATTTTGTATTTTTTTGGTCATACCACATGGCTTGTGGGATTAGTCTGACCAGGGATTGAACCTGTGCCCTTGGCAGTGAAAGCAAGGAGTCCTAACCACTGGGCTGCCAGGGAATGCCTATGCTTGCTATTTTTAAACTAATTTTTTCACTTAATGATGTACTGTTAACATGGTCCCAGGTCAGCAAATGTACTTTTGTAGACTCAATTCTAAAGGCTGCATAGTATTCCAGTATAAATATGCCATATTTATGACTAATTGTCTCTATTTAGATAGTGTATATCTTTGTTGTTGTTATTACTATAAATTATACAAAGATAACTACACTTAATCTTTCTATATAGTCATAAGATAAATGACTAAACGTAGTATTATTGCTATTTTTATTGAAGTATAGTTGCCGTACAATACTATATAAATTACAGGTGTACAGTGTAGTGATTCACAATTTTTAAAAGTTGTACTCCATTTATAATTATAAAATATTGGCTGTATTCCTTGTGCTATACAATATATCCTTGTTGCTTATTTTATTCCAAATCATTTGTACCCCTAAACTGTCCCTTCCTGTTTCCTCCTTCTCACTGGTAACAGCTAGTTAGCTCTCTGTATCTGTGAGATGGCTTCTTTTTGTTATATTCACTGGTTTGTTGTGTTTTGTAGATTTCACATATAAGGGATATTGTACAGTACTTGTGTTTCTCTGTCTGATTTATTTCACTTAGTATAATGCCCTCAAGGTCCATCCATGTTGCTGCAAATGGAAAAATTTCATGTTTCTTTTTTTTTTGTATCACTGAGTAGTATCCCATTGTATATATATGGTTTGGTGGTTTAGTCATTAAGTTGTGTCCAACTCTTGCGACCCCATGGACTTTAGCCTGTCAGATTCCTCTATCTATGGGATTCTCCAGGCAAGAATACTGGAGTGGGTTGCCATTTCCTTCTCCAGGGTATCTTCCCAACCCAGGAATTGAACTTGAGTCTCCTGCATTGCAGGCAGATTCTTTACCGACTGAGCTATGAGGGAAGCTATATATATATATATATATATATATATATATATATATATATATATATATATGTTTGTATATCTATCTATCTATCTATATATATATATAATATATATCTCACATCTTTTCTCCATTCATCTGTTGATGGACACTTAAGTTGCTTCCATATCTGGGCTATTGTAAATAATGCTGCTGTGAACTTTGGGGTGCATATATCCTTTCAGATTACTGGATTTGGGGGGGAGATATATACACCAGGAGTGAAATTGCTGGGTCATATGGTAGTTCTATTTTTAGTTTTCTGAGAAACTTCCATACTGTGTTCCACAGTGGCTGCACCAATTTCATTCCCACCGACAGTGTACAGGGGTCCCTTTTCTCTATAGCCTTGCTGACATTTGTTCTTTGTGTTCTCTTTGATGGTAGTCATGCTGACAGTTGTGAGGTTTTTTGGCATGTCCAACTAGTGATGTTGAGCACCTTTTCATGTGCCTGTTGGCCATCTGCATTTCCTCTTTAGAGAAATGTCTATTCAGTTATTCTGGCCATTTTTTCAACTGGGTTGTTTGATTTTTTGATGTTGAGTTGTACAAGTTGTTTATATATGTTGGATATTAATCCCTTATCAGTCATATCATTTGCAAATATTTTCTCCCATTAAGTAGGTTGTCTTTTCATTTACTGATGGTTTCTTTTCTGTGCAAAAGTTTTTTAAGCTTAATTACATCCCATTTGTTTATTTTTGATTTTATTTTCTTTACTATAGGAGATGGATCCAAAAAAAAAAAATATTGCTGCGATTTATGTTGAAGAGTTTTCTGCCTATGTTTTCCTCTAGTAGTTTTTTAGTGTCCGATCATGTTTTTAGGTCTTTACTCCATTTTGATTTTATTTTTGTGCATAATGCTAGAGACTGTTTTAATTTTATTCTTTCATATGCAGCTGTCTAGTTTTCCCAGCACCTCTTATTGAAGAGACTGTCTTTTCTCTATTGTGTATTCTGATGTTCTGTGTTGTAGAGTAATTGAGCATAAGTGCATGGATTTCTTTTTGGGCAATCTGTTTCATTGATCTATGTGTCTGTTCTTGTGCTAGTACCATCCTCTTTTGATTACTGTAGCTTTGTAATATAGTATGAAGTCAGGGAGCATGATTCCTCCAGCTCTGTTCTATCTCAAGATTGTTTTGGTTATTCAGGGTCTTTTGTGTTTCCATATAGATTTTAAATTTATTTCCTCTAGTTCTGTGAAAAATGTCATTGGTATTTTGATAGAGATTGCATTAAATCTGTAGATTACTTTAAGTAGTATAGTCATTTTAACAATGTTGATTCTTCAAGCCCAAGAACACTGTATGACTTTCCAGTTTGTGTTGTCTTCCATCAGTGTTACAGTTTTCTGAGTAAAGGTCTTTTACCTCCTTAGGTAAGTTTATTCCTAGATATTTTCTTATTTTTGATCCAGTGTAAATGAATTGTTTCCTTAATTTCTCTTTGTGCTAGTTTGTTGTTATGTATAGAAACACAACAATTTCTGTTTATTAATTTTGTGTCCTGTAACTTTACCAAATTCATTGATAAGGCCTAGTAGTTACCTGGTGGCTTCTCTAAGATTTTCTATGTGTAGTGTTGTAGACAATGTATCATTGAGTCAAGAATATGAAAGTTATATCATGATGATTTGATGTGTGCTTAATTGCTTTCTAAAAGGTTGAACTAATTTACATTCCTGCCAGCTGTTTATGAGAGAAAGATATATATATATTCATATTTATAGACATATACGTACCTATATACTTACATATCTCTGTCTGTGTCTCTAACCATATGTATGTTTATATATGTATACATATGCATGTTTATATATGTATACATATGCATGCATTTTTTAAGAAAAATAGTAAGTTTCTCTTTGAGAAAAGTAAAATTCACTGTAAATATTTGAAAAATGAAAGTTTTCATAAACATTTTAGAAACTTCATGTTTCATTATGTAGCTGTGATGAAAGATTCCAAAGAATAGCCTAAAATTGACTTTTTTCCTATTTCTCTCTAAAGATTTTTTCAAAAGGAGAGATTCATTTTTGTGGCAATTATCATTCTTATTGAACACTTTGAAATAAGAATTATTCTATGCCTCACAGTGACATTTAATTATACTCTTTGTTAATATATTAAACAAACCAAGGCCTTTTAAATGGTATTTGAGATGAAAGATTCTGTTTTGTATTTTAATACTGCAGCAAATACAGTTTCTCAGATCTACGGTTAGGTGGCTCTGATTTCCCATTCTCTTCTCTTCCTCCTTTTTATTTGTTGTGCCTCATTAAAATTTCAAATGAAACCATATGACACTGATTGGAATTGTTTCTGTTGGGGGGAAATGTACACAGTAGATGAGAGGCAGAAATTCATCTGCGTTTGAACCCTGCTATTTGTTTGACACAATGGATTTTCAGAAATGTGAAATAAATGTGAATAAATGTGAATCTTTAATAAAATTGCTATTGACTGTCCCTGCAGGAGGCAATGTGCATGGCAGCTAAACAGGAAGGTTTGAGCTCTAAGCTTTGTAGATTATTGGCTGTGTAACTAACCTCTCTTCAGTACATTTGTTCATCTGAAAAATGTAGTAATATAAACTCCTTAAGGCTGTTAAGAGGATTCAACAAGATGATTTAAATAAGCACTTGGAATCTAGTAAGCTCTCAATAAATGTTAGCTTTAGCTTTTACTGATATTTCTTGATGAAACAAACTTTCCTTGGATGCTGGGGCATAACCCTTCCTGCATCTTTGGCAAAAACTCCTCTCTGTTTTCCCCCAAATTATTGCATCATTTTGGAGCAATCATATAAAAGTCTGCAAAATAACTCTTGTGTCAATATTTTTCCTCTCCCTTCTCCTCTTCCTTCTTGCTTTCCTAGCTTCCTTCCTTTCTTCCCTCCCTCCTTTTTCCTTCCTTCCTTTCTTTCTTTGTTTGCATTTATTGTGCACCAGTTGTTTTATATACTCTGCTAGACATTGGAGAAGGAAAAGCTGATTGACTCTTTTTCCTGAAGGAACTCGTAGACCAGTGGAGGAGACAAATATTAATCAGATAATCACATAAATAAATAGAAAATTGCAAAGATGCCAAGTACTATGTTAAGGATAGATACATGGATTATAAGAGAATATAGAAGATTGGAAAGACTTCCCCAAGGAATTGAAACAGGGATATAAAGAGTTAAATGGACATGAGTTTGAGCAAACTCTGGGAGACAGTGGAGAACAGGGAAGCCTGGTGTGCTGCAGTCCATGGGGCCGCAAAGAGTCAGACACGACTTAGTGACTGAAAAACAAGAGTTAAATAGTGAAACAGTAGACCTTTAATTATCTCCCTGTATCTGCTATTGCTACTTACACTGTCCTCCACAAAGAAGGCAGAGTCAATCTCATTAAAATGAAACCCAGATTACATTAGAGCTCTACTCAAATCTCTCCCATCATGGTTACTGAAAGCTCAACCTCTCTAAACACCAGTGCCATATAAAATCCTAGAGACCAGAGTTTGGGGTGAAGCAGAAAAGGATAGCTTTATTACTTTGCCAGACAAAGGGAGACACATCAGGCTTCTGCCTCAAGAAACTGTGTCTCAACCTCAGTGAACTTGATGAAGGTTTTTATAATGTGGCACAAAGGTGGGGTCGCTGACAAGATTAGGGTGTGAGCAGAACCTGCAGTCTCTTAATCTTGTCTTAGGTGGTGGTGGTGTTGTTCATTCACCAAATTGTGCCCTACTCTTTGCAACCCCATGGTCTGCAGCACAGCAGACTTCTCTGTCCTTCACTATCTCCCAGAGTTTGCTCAAACTCATGTCTATTGAGTCGGTAATTTTATCTAGCCATCTCATCTTCTGCTGCCCCCTTCTTCTTTTGCCTTCAATCTTGCCCAGCATCAGAGTCTTTTCCAGAGAGTCAGCTCTTCACATCAGGTGGCCAAAGCAACAGAGCTTCAGCTTCGGCATCAGTTCTTCAAATGACTATTCAGAGTCGATTTCCTTTACATTTGACTGGTTTTATCTCCTTACAATCCAAGGGACTCTCAAGAATCTTCTCCAGAAATTTTGATGCACAATTCAAAAGCATCAATTCTTTAGCACTCAGCTTTCTTTTGGTTCAGCTCTCACATCCATACCTGACTACTGGAAAAACCATAGCTATGACTATGTAGACCTTTGTTGGCAAAGTAATGTGTCTGCTTTTTAATATGTTGTCTAAGTATGTCATAGCTTTCCTTCCAAGGAGCAAGCATCTTTTAATTTCATGGCAGCAATTACTGTCCGTAGTGATTTTGGAGCCCAAGAAAATAAAGTTTGTCACTGCTTCCACTTTTTCCCCTTCTATTTGCCATGAAGTGATGGGACCGGATGCCATGGTCTAAGTTTTTTGAATGTTGAGTTTTAAGCCAGCTTTTTCACTCTCCTCTTTTACCCTCAAGAGGCTCTTTAATTCCTGCCATTAGAGTGGTATCATCTGCGTATCTGAGGTTGCTGATAGTTCTCCCATCTCACTTGGTCAGTCTCCTTATCTTGATGAGCTTCTCTGGTCCCTTTAATCTTGCATCAGGGAATTTCTTGGCTGCTCCTCCCTTGATCAGCAACTGTTAGAATCCACCCTTTAGAACTCCAGGAAGGTCATAGTGGCTGGAGTCTTGCCTACAAGAAATGGGTGACAGAAAGGCCTCTGTGCCTGGGAGTCCCACATGGCCCCACTAAGTTTCATCTTAACTTTTCACCTCAGAGTGAATCTCATGGTCCTTAGCTCGTCTTTATAGAGCCCTATGTGATTGGCTTCTTGCTAGCTAAGTGACCTCATCTTCTATCACTCTCTTTCTACACATTCCTTTCCAGCCACACTAGCCTCCTTGATGTCCCCTGAACACACGGGTAAACTCCACCTCAGAATCTCTCATCTTGCTTCTCTGTGCCCCACACTCTCTTCTCCAGATGCTCCCTGACTCCTTGTTTGCAGCCTCTCTCCTGGTTTGCAAGCAAAATTCGTTTCACACACAAATATCTCAGTGCCTCAAAGTTTGCTCCATTAAACATACACACACACACACACACACACAATACCAGTCTTCCTGTCAAAAATGTATGTGAAAATACCACACTGTAGCCAGATTATGGTTTTTCATTTGTTTTTTAATGATGATGGATGTTAACTGGATTTATAGTGATGATCAGTTTGTAATATATAAAATATAGAATCATTATGTTGTATACTTGAAACTAATATAATATGAAGTGAAAGTTGTTCAGTCATGTCCGACTCTTTGCGACCCCATGGACAGTACAGTCCATGGAATTCTCTAGGCCAGAATACTGGAGTGGGTAGCCATTCCCTTCTCCAGGGGATCTTCCCAACCCAGGGATCGAACCCAGGTCTCTCACATTGCAGGTGGATTCATTACCAGCTTAGCCACCAGGGAAGCCCAAGAATACTGGCGTGGGTAGCCTATCACTTCCCCAGATCTTTCTGACCCAGGAATCGAACCGGGGTCTCCTGCATTGCAGGCAGATTCTTTACCAGCTGAGCTACCAGGGAAACTAATGTAATATTGTAGGTCAATAATGTCTTAATAAAAAAGAATAATAAGTATTTGCCTAAAAGCGTATAGAAGTTACTAAAATATTTTAAGCAGGAAGTGGGTTAACATGATTAAATTTCTGTTAAAAAAAAACAACAACAAAAAACCTTACTCTGGCTACAGTGTGATACTTTCACATACATTTCCCCTTCCTACTCTTCATGTCCTTGTATAGACAAGAAGAGGCCAATCTAACTGTATTTTTTAATGGAGCAAACTTTGAGGCACTGAGATATTCATTACACTTACATTTTGCTTACAAACTAGGAGGGGGCTGCAAAGGAGGAATCAGGATTTGGCCTTTTACTAAGGTATTATTGTTCTTAGAGGTGTAATCACCGTGTCATTCTTTCATCTTGAGGGCCTCCTGAGATTAGTCAGGATATTTAATTCTATATTTTTATATGTTGAATCTGCATATAAAGAATTCATTATATTCTACATATTATCTTGTCTATTTTGCTTGTTTGAATTTCTGCTAAACTCACTACCCAGAATTCAAGTAGTGTCTAATTCTGTGTATGTCAATTGACATTATCTGGACCCAGTTCCTTCTCTTCTCCCAAAGTACATTTTACAGCAGGAATCTGGTAGAAGAGGAAAATCATAAAATTCATTTTTTTTTTCATTTTATATCATCATTTTTAGGCAGAAAGACTTTAGGAGGGACAAGTGAGATGGGATCAACAGATTCTTGTGGCATCAGTTGGTTATTTTCTCTTTTTCCAAGGAATTTGAGAACTTGCTTGTCAAGCTTGATTTTAGGATTGTGTCTACCATGATGAACATTTCTACATGTGCCCTATGTTCATGGCATAGTTTTGCATTTTGGAGGAGCACTAATTTCTGTTCAGAAGAAATCAGGCCTGCTTAGTCAGCACTCCTTGTCTTTGGAATCTTCTACTTCCCCTACTTAACTTCTGTAATTTGCTTCTATGTTTTTGTTAACATATGTTCCTGCTTAGGGGATTAAGCTTATAATTATATGTCCATTGTGACCCTTTACTATGGTTTTGGTTAATCCTGGTCCTACTTTATGTTTGCTTAGGCAAATGAGGCTCAGTGTACTTTCAGGTATCTTTTAAAGTAATGATATCAATAATTTAAGATTAAATAAGTTTGTGTGTCCTGGTTGACCCTGTTTGACCAACATGTGTTCACAGTGTTAGTTGTTTCTACATTGAGCAACCTCACGGACCTCTATGGATTCATTTAGCTATGAAGTATAATCATATAGTAGTGTAAACTCAGTGTAAGACATTTTTGGAGAGATCTCCTATATCCCAACTTATTTTTCAATTGGGAAACTCAGTTCCCCAAAATAGGAATAATGCCTCACATTTGTATAACACTCTATAGTTAACAAAATACACAGATAGGCATTCTTTTATGTGGCTTTCCCCCCAGCAATTCTGTGAGGTAGGCTGGACAATGTATTAGTATCCTTATTTTACCAATGAGGAAGCAGAAATTGAGACTTGCCTCACCTACTTACAGCAAGTAAGTGGTAAATCTGAATCTAAAAGCCAAGACTTAAGATTTCACTTGACTAGGTGGTCTCTGCACATAATCATGCTACCTCCTAGGCACAGCTTTCCCAACCCACGAGTTGCTGTTCTATGCGGTGTTGAGACCCTGGCTTTCTCAGCACTCAGTGTAATGCAGGATTATTATTATTTTCTGTATACCATGACATTAAAAAAGCCTCAAAGCACAGTCTGAGTACTTAATGGAAGAAGAGAAACCTGCTTAAGTCACTGAATGAAAGATTTAGTATGTGCCTAATAGTCTGTGAGTTCAAATGTTTCTCCAGTATACGTTCACCCACTCTCTAATACCTGTGTCCATTTGCCTCCAAGGAACCACTCTTCCTGACTCTCCATCTCTGCGGCCCCAGGAAGCCTACTAACAGCAGTGACCCAGAGATGTGGGTGTGGAGGTGTGGGCCTCAGTAGGTCTGTGTGCTGTCTCTTCTTGTCCTGGTGATTGGCTCAAAGGTGCTCATAGGATTCAATCAGAGAGACTTCCTTTGTGACTTTTGGGAAAGAGAATATGGCCACCCTCCTGGAAGTAAACCAGGAAGCATACAGACTGGAGCTGCTGCCACCATCTTGGCTTCTCCTGAAGCTAAGATTGTAATGAAGAGTGGCTAAGAGATAAAACTGAGCCCTGCTAATATCATTTGATGTCAAAACAGCACACACTAACTCCACACTTTGGAGTTATATGAACCAGTAAATTCCCCCCTTCCTTAAAATAATTGGATTAGGTTGTTGTCACTTGAAGCCTGATGAAGCCTAATATATTTCTGCTTGAACAACACAAAAAGTCATCTGGACTCTTTCACAAACGATTAAAAGTTTTGATTTGTCATCTTAAAGGCCTTGGGAGACAGGAATGATTTAGAAATGAAGGTTCCAATTTGATATTATCTCTTCCAGCCTAAGTGTGTTTTTCTTCTACCTCTGGAAAGATGATTCACAACCCTATGAATAAAAACTATCACTGTATAAAGTTTCACAGAATCTGTGTTTACAGAAGGTGCTTTTGTCACAGTCAGTTACCTGTGTTAATTCAACAAATAATTACTGTTATGACACTGAACTAGGCTAGGGAACAAGACATCATCCTTGCCCTCAAAATGCTTAATTTAGTTGGTTGAAAAGACACATTATTGTGGAAAGGAAAGTAGTTACAAGTCAGTATAGAACTAAATGATTTGAGTATCACTGGGGAAGGCAAGTCTGACTTTCAGGAGCTTTGGCTGACCAGCGTGCCCTGACCCTGAGGGCGTGTGGCTGGAGCAGGGGGAACGTGGCTCTGAGAAGCCCACACAGGGTGCGGCCACAGTCCGCGCGTCCGTGGGGAGGGTGGTGTACACTGCGCGTGCAGTGCTTGTGGAATGGTAGTGATTTCTGCAGAGATGGGGAGAGGTGTGGAGGGAGCGTGTGCAGGCAGACTTGCCTCCGTGGCGGCGGGTCTCGTGTGTCTTTCCTGCTTTGTGTCCCCAGCCTGTGGTTGGAGGAGGGCCGCAAGGTCAAGTTCTGAGAGTGTATGAGGGGTGGGGGAGCTCGCAGAGCTGGGGGAGGGCCTGGTGAGGGAACCCGGCGCCTCTCTTGCAAAGCCCTATAAATCTAAGACTTCACATCCCTCTGGTCAGGGGAACTGCATACTTATCACCTTCCAGCTTCCTTTCATCAAAATCAAATGAGGCCTTATTAAAAGAAGATTCCTGGGACTTTGCTGGGATGACAAAAATGTTCCATATCTTGATGTGGACATTGGCTACAAGAAGGCATATAATTGTCAAAACGTATCGTACAGTACACTTAAGATTAGTGGCTTTTTTCTACATGAAATTTATTTTTATTTTTTTTACTTTATTTTATTTTTTTAAATAAATTTATTTGTTTTAGTTGGGGGCTAATTACTTTACAGTATTGTAGTAGTTTTTGCCATACATTGACATGAAATTTATACCCAGTGTTCTTTCTGTTTAAGACTTGTTCACCTGTTTGCTTCTGGCGGCCCTGGGCCTTCATTGCGGCGGCGTGCAGGCTTTCTCCCGGTGTGGCGGCAGGGGCTCCTCTCCAGCTGTGCTGCACTGGCTCTGGCTGCGTGGAGCGCAGGCAGGAGGCACCCGGGCTCAGTGCTGAGGCCCGGGGGCTCAGCTGCCCCAGTGTGTGTTGTGAGGGCTTAGCTGTCTTACAGGCACGTAGAGTCTCCCCAGACCAGGGATCGAACCCATGTCCCCTGCATTGGCAGGCGGATTCTGAACCACTGGGACGCCAGGGAAGCGCAATACCCACTTTCTTTTAAGTGGAGGCAAATAACTGGCTTCTAAAGATACGACCTCATGATTGTGAGAGTTAGGTGTTGGTATGCACCAGCCTTTAAAAATTGCTTCCCCCACCTCTTTGATCATTTTACCATTAATGGTAATTATGTATCAACTAGAGACTAGAAATCTTGGCTCAATTAAAAGCATGGAAACTCTGACAGGTTAAAGGAATTATCTCTGGTCATTCAACTCTTAATATCATGTAAATCATTTTTTTTTCCCCTACTAGAACTGGGCACAGTTGGAACACCCTGAGGGAATGCTGGTTTGGATTTTCTGGTGAGGAGATGCCTTTGGAGAAAGACTAGGAAGCAGGGAGGTCCCAGTGTGGTGTCCTGTGGGTACTGTGACACAGGGACTGGGTTTCCAGGAGATTAGCAGGTAGGGAGGTGCAAGGTCAACATTTTCCTTAGAATTGTCCACAGACTGTGAGGTGCTGCTTTGTCCTCTTGTTCCTCTCTCAGACATAAACAGAGTGTTATGGAAGCGGAATCACATGGTCTCTCTGGGCAGACCTTGTTTATTGTGCTTTGCTTTGTTGCACTTCACAGATACTGTGGTTGTGTTGAAGGTTTATGCATCAAGCAAGTCTATTGGCACCGTTTTCCCACTGGCATCTGCTCATTTTGGGTCTCTGTGTCACAGTTTGGTAATTGTTGCAGTATTTCAAACCCTCTTCCAGCAAAAAGATAATAACTCACTGAAGGCTCAGGTGATGGTTAACATTTTCTAGCACTAAAGTATTTTTAAAATCAAGATATACACAAAAAAAGGCTTTTAAAAAGAAATAGAATGTGAATGGTAGTATCTAGGTAGTAGGGATACAGGGATTCACAGTAAGATTCTTTCACCTTGGCTGCATGTTTAAATTGTTTCTTAATAAAATGTTGGAAAAATACTGGTAGTTGCCTCATGGACATCACCCCCAAATTCTTAAAGAATGGGTGGGAGAGTAAAACAGGGTGACAGCACATGAATGGGTACGTGCAACAAGCCACCACGCTTCTAGTGACACTGTATTACTTTCTCAGAGCAGCTCTAGCAGAATTCCATAGACTGGGTACTTAAAACAGCAGAAATTTATTCTCGCTGTTCTATATGTGTGAAGTCTGAAATCAAGGAGCTGGCCAGGTTGGCTCCTTCTGGAACCTCTAAGGGAGAGACTTACCTCTTTCCTAACTTCTGGTGGGACTGGTAACCCTTGGTGTTCTTTGGCTTGTTGATACTTCACTACAGTCTCTGCCACAATCTCACACAGGCATTCTTCCTTGTGTCTTACATTTGTGTCCAAATTTCCCCTCTTCATACGAGGACACCAGTCATTCTGGACTTAGAGCCACCCTCACCCAGTGTGACCTCATCACAGCGTGATGAATGCAAAGACACTGTTTCCAAATAAAGTCACATTCACAAGGGTCTGCATGAACATGAACTTGACATGGGTGGTGTGTGTGCATGCTCAGTCACTTCAGTCATGTACGACTCTTTGAGACCCCATGGACTGTAGCCCGCCAGGCTCCTCTGTCCATGGGATTTTCCAGGCAAGAACACTGGAGTGGGTTGCCATGCCCTCTTCCAGGGGATCTTCCCGACCCAGGGACCAAACTTGTGTCTCATGCAGAGAGATACTATTCCTCCCAATACAGGTATCTTTAAATAACTTCTGCCATGCAGATAACCTTGATGGAAGTAAATATGATAGGCACTGGAGAATTGTGCTGTATTTCAGAAAAATGGCTCTAGTAGCAACAGAGATTCTATCTAAGACTCTTGTGAAAAGTTTGATGTTTCGTTGGGGTGAAAAAATACAAATATAACTAAATTAGAGAATTAATTAACATAATTAACACAAGGAGATAGATGTGTATGAGTACATATATATATATACATATACATATATAGACATATAGATATATATGGGCTACCCTGGTGACTCAGATGGTAAAGAATCTGCCTGCAATGTAGGAGACCCAGGTCTTAATCAGGTCTTTGATCCCTTAATCAGGAAGATATCCTGGAGCCGGGCATGGCAACCCATTCCAGTGTTCTTGCTGGGAAAATCCCATGGACAGAAAAGCCTGGCAGGCTGCAGTTGAGGGGATCACAAAGAGTCAAACATGACTGAGCGACTAACACTTTCACTTTAACAAGGAGATAGATGTATGTGTGTATATGTATATATACGTTTCATATTCTTGGGCCATTCCCCACATCTATAAAATCAGAATCTCTGAAGGCAAGACCTCAGATACCTACACTTTTAACAAGCTCCCTGTGTGCCTCGGAAGCAGCATAAACTTTGCAACCCACTGTCCTAGAAGTTTAAGGGCAGAGGGGAAATGGAGAGGGAAGAGCTGGAGTCACTGAAAGTGGCTTGGTGGGCAGGTCTTGTGGGATCACTAAAGAGGCAGCGTCCCGAGCTCCCAGCGTGGAGCTCGGTGCCGAGCAGCTGTGCGGTGGGTGCTGAACACACCACCCACCCTGTCCCCTCCCGGGAGAGCGGGGAGCCTGGGGACATGTAACTCTGGTCCAGCTCTGCGTCTCATCAGCTACATGACGTTGCATGAGTCAGAAAGCTCTCCCGGCCTTTATTTCCCTTTATTGCCCCACTGCAGGATTTTGAGGAGAAGGCAATGGCACCCCACTCCAGTACTCTTGCCTGGAAAATCCCATGGACAGAGGAGCCTGGTAGGCTACAGTCCATGGGGTCGCTAAGAGTCGGACATGACTAAGCGACTTCACTTTCACTTTTCCCTTTCATGCACTGGAGAAGGAAATGGCAGCCCACTCCGGTATTCTTGCCTGGAGAATCCCAGGGACGGCGGAGCCTGGTGGACTGCCGTCTATGGGGTCGCACAGAGTCGGACATGACTGAAGCAACTTAGCAGTAGCAGTAGCAGGGGAGGGCAAAGGAGGACAAGGCCATCAAAGATTGAAAAATGATAATCTCCACGAAAGAGACAGGGCTAGAGTCACATCTTTAAGATTTGGGCAGGTGACCTGGAAGAAGTCCTTCCAGGAGCTGAAGCATAGCACGGGTGAGGACTCAGAGACAGGAGAGAACGGTGATGGAAGACGGTAGTGACTCAACAGGATGGGATGCAGCAGAGGAGTAGGGGGAGGAAAAAACAGCTTGGAAAATTCCATCTGTTACTTCTGAGAACAACTTTGGAATAAAGCTCTTTGCTTAGGATTTGCATTGAGAAACCACAGCAAGATAGTAACCTTTGAGCATTTACTGTACACATTTGTTATTGTTCAGTCACTCAGTTATGTCTGAATCTTTGTGACCCCATGGACTACAGCATACCAGGCTTCCCTGTTCTTCACTGTCTCCCAGAGTTTGCTCAAACTCGTGTCCATTGAGTCAGTGATGACATCCAACCATCTCATCCTCTGTCACCCCCTTCTCCTCCTGGCTTTAGGTGAAACACTTCACAAGGATTATCTCACTTAATAATATTACCTTTGAAGTGGTTATTGTGTCTACATCTTATTCAGAGTTAGACTTGTTTACCAAGCCTGTGAGTGGTTGAGGCAGAACCAGCGAAGGTCAGTTTGCCTTTGAAACATATGCAGTTGTGTTGGTCATGAAATTCCCTCTCCTCTCTAAGATGAACAGAGCAGTCACTTTGCACAACCTACTTGATAATCATGTCCTCATAGTTCAATGAGTATTCATATTTTTGGCACATTTAATATTCAGAGTTACTTTCTACACATTTTTAGAATGACTGGGTTTCAAGCAATTGAAGAGCCTCTTTTTTTAACAGGAAATGCATTTCATTTTTTCTAGACTTTAAGCAAGAGAATGAAATCTCATGAATTAGATTCAATTAATATTGAGAACATCACAATAGCGACGGATGCACTTAATGCACTTGTATCATTATTATTTTGCTTTTCTCCGACAAACAGGGAAGGTAACTGTCTTTATTCCCATTGTAGGGACTATAAAACTGAGATTAAAAGTATTTAAGGAGCTTGCCTAAAGGCATACCATTAGTGTGGGCAGAACTGTGCCTTTTAAAGTCCTGTTCTTTCCCACTCCCTTCGGCTATTGGTGGCTGAAGGGTATGGTTCTAAAGGTTGACATTTGTTAGTATAAAAATTCCAAGTAAGTACTGAATATTAGTGATGCCTTGACAGAGATTAATCTTCTTTCAAACTGTACTTCTCGCTTGGAATTCTCATTTGTCTGTCTCATTTTTTAATAATCTGTCAACAAGTCAGATAACAAACATTTTTTGAGTATATATTTTTATGTAATATTATGCATCAACTTAAAAAGAACTTTGCATGAACTCCACACTAACAAACTTAAAATATGGTTGAGGGACCAGGTAGAAAGTTACACAACAGTACATGAACAAGTGTGTGGTACAAGAGATGCTTGATCTATAACAAAATATTAAACAACTGTTTTTACTAACAGCTAATTGCCAAAAGAATAATGTCACATAAATATTAAGGTCAATGAGTTCACAGGAAGAAAACAATTTTAGGCATTGGAGTGATTAGGAAAAGCTTCATAAAAGAAGTATTTGAAGTCTGGAAGGTAGGACTTGAAGAGATGAGAATGTCCTGAAAAGCTGAGAGGTAGGGAAGTATGTGGTGTGCTCCAGGGAGCAGTTTGCCTGAAACCAAGGTTTGAGTAGGGAACCACAGAAGTGGGTCAGGACCAGCCTGAGGAGGTCTTAAAAGGAAAACAGACTTTATAATGCAGGAGGAATGGTGTTTGAGAGGGGTTGGTTAAGAGGGGTGGGAACAGGGCAGAATTTTGCAGAGGAATTAAAACATGAGGGGAGAAGAAATAAAGATTCACTTGGTATATAAGAAATTGGGAAAATTAGGTGAAATAAAGAGGATCAATTAAAAGTGACTGAAACAGATCTAGCCTCTGCAGGCTATAGGGGAAGAGGTAAAAGACAAATGCATATCAAGAAAGCAATCAGATAAATTCAAGTTATCTGGCATCCTCTTAGACAAAGTAAATGATCATGAATAATAAATAGGAGGGAGGAAAATGAAATCAAAGAGATAAGATATTTAAATAAAACCACAACTTGTAAACTGTGATTAAATTATAGTTTAAAACCCCCACAGTAGCTATAAAAGCCATTTGGTGTGGAATTAATGGGAATATTTGAATGTGGCCTAGACTTTGGATATTAGTGGATCATTATTAATTTATAGTTTTGACAATGATATAGTAGTAATATATGAGAAAGTTCTTATTCTTAAGAGAGGAGTGATGTATGCTGACAAGTCTCTTAATATCTGCTCTTTACTTTCAAATTACTTGGCAAAATATGTTGTTCAGTCACTAAGTCATGTCGGACTCTTTGCGACCCCACAGACTGTAGCCCTCCAAGCTCCTCTGTCCTACACTGTCTCCCAGAGTTAGCTCAAATTCATGTCCATGACAAAATATATGTATGTGTATGTGTATATGTATATCTCTACTGTATCTGTGTCTATGTCTTATCTTTGTCTATATGTATATTCACACCTATGCCCATACTCATCCATCCTCATTCCTATCTCTATCCCTATACTTAGAGCAGGATCCAGACATGGTGGTGGTGGTGTAGTTGCTAAGTCGTGTCTGACTCTTGTGATCCTTGGACTGTAGCCTGCCAGACTTCTCTGACCATGGGATTCTCCAGGCAATAATACTGGAGTGGGTTGCCATTTCCTTCTCCAAGATCCAGACATAGATACAAACAAAGAAAATAAATATTATTAACATATATTTGTGATATAATGTTATAAATCATGAAATCTAGTTTGTCTACAGATGAGCACTGTATTATTCTTTTCATTTTTCTGTATGTCGAAGATTTTTATGATAATAATTGAGCCAGAGGGAAGAGGGAGAAAGAGGTCAGGCCTTGGAACCTAAAGCAGAAGCAGTGTGAGTGGGGAAAGAAGGAACAGATGTGCAGGGATAATTGGCAACTCTGGGCGATTTGTTTTACCCAGAGCATCAGAGGAGTCTGTTAAGCATGAGTCTTGACATAAGGCCTTGCTGATTGGATGTGGTCACATTTATGTCGAGACAGGAAAGTCTTCAGGGGAGGTAAGTTGGGGAGAGAGTATATTCCGTTTCAGAAGGTTTCGTTTTGAGTGAACCTGGGCTTTCCACGTGAACACTTGCTGGAGGAAGGTGGCCCAAACTCTGAGGAAATAGAGCCAGCCCAGAGATGCTACTTTGTTATTCAGTCATAGAAGGTGATGGTTGAAATCATGGAATTGGAGACAAATTAGGAGCAAGGAAGTACTCAGAAGGGAAAATGAGATAAGCCTTGAGAAATGCCTGTAGTTAGGTGGGGAGAAAAATAAGTGGTGGCCACAGAGCAGATAGAACAGGCCAAGTCAGAAGGAAATAGGTTAATGTCTTGAAAGAAATCAAGGGAGGACATGACACCCAGCAAGCAATCTATAAATCTTTTTGAACAAATGAATAAATAGAGTTTTACAAAAGTTTGTCAAAGTAAAAAGATAGGTAGCAGTCAAAAAATTGGTAAGTTAACAAAAAAGGCATTTAAGATTGGGAGTTAAGAAATTTAAGAGGTTATTTTAAACTCAGACTAGAGGTTTATGGGAGAATTTTGCAGTGGCCCTTGAGGAAGCACAAGTCAGCATCGAGAAGAAAAGATGAGTTGAGGATGGCTCTTAAGGGCAGCTTGGAGACAGAAAAGCCTGGGTTCAACTCATGGCTCTTAACTCATGAAAGACTTCCCTGGGCTTCAATTTTTATTTCCCTAAAAAAGTGGTTGGACTAACTGATGTACAGTATTTCTCTCAACATTTACAGTCTATTGGTACTTGTATTTTAAAAAAAGGTATGCAGACAAGACTGTTACAAGTTCCATGTTATGGTGTCATTTTAAGAACCCTATGCATTCACAATTGTGTTGATCACTGAGACTGTATGTAGGATTATAAACACTTTCTCTCTTTTGTGAAAACTAATTAATTTATAATCAATTACTGGAATAGTCAATACATATATCCATACAATATTTTAATATAAATAGAATGTGACTTGGTTGAATTGCAAAAGTACATTTTAATTTTTTATTCCCACTATCAAAGTTTTTTTTTTTTAAAGAATCTGTCATAATTGGTTGCTAGGCAATAGTAGTTATTTCTATAGGAAGTTAGGGAAAGACCTACTCAAAACTCTGTACCTCTTCCCTACTCCTTTATCAAATTTGTATATCCTATTGCTGCTGCTGCTGCTAAGTCGCTTCAGTTGTGTCCAACTCTGTGCGACCCAAGAGACGGCCGCCCACCAGGCTCCCCCGTCCCTGGGATTCTCCAGGCAAGAGTACTGGAGTGGGTTGCCATTGCCTTCTCCGGTATATCCTATTAGGTCCAAATATACAGAAAAGATTATGCAGATGGTACTATTTTGCTTTAAATGACGAACCTGGAATGATAGATGCCTTCTTTGGTCAATTAACCTCAGACAGAGCTCTCAGTGACTAAAAGAAATGCTGTGGAATACAGTCTCAAGTAGACTATAAGATATGTGAATTACAGATCTTCTGAAGAGGAGAGTGTTGCATTAGAAATCTACCAGCTCCTTTCAACTCTACAATTCCCTATTTCTCAGAACATTTACCAGAGCTTGAGCAGAAACTGGCTCATAACCAGTGTTCTTAACAAAGCTTTCCGACCTTTGTTATCACAAAAAGAGATTAAAAAAAAAAAAGTCTGAAATGCTTCTTATGATTCAAGCATCATCTGTTATCCTAGATCAATGTCAAGCTAAGGATTTTTGGAAAAGATTTTGGCAAAGTGCAATTGTAGATTAACCCACAACAATCTGTTAGATAAGTAACATAATGGGAGATTTAAACACTGAGTCAGAGGCCTAGACTCTAATCTTGAGATGACTGATTTTCTCTGTGACCTTCAATTAGTTACATTATGTTTTGGTTTGTGAATCTGTTATCTGTGATGTATGGACACCATTTTTCTTTTTGTTGGTGTAAATATAGGAAATGCAAGGTGCGTTTCCTATGTTCATGTTCTAGGGAGATCCAATCTTCTCAACATTTCTGCTGAGACCTCTTTCTCTTTAAGCACATCAGACTTCACTGCAAACAAAGGATGCATTAAACCTGATAAGGAAAAGGAACTTTCGGTAAAGAAAGTGCTGGCAAGCATATCATAATGGGTGGGATGTACCATGGTTGGACATGTGTAATGAATTAACACATCTTTGGGTTTTAGTCTCCGTTGCAGCCTATAATTTATTGAATTTCATAGAGCATAAATCTGACATTTCAGAATATAATCATGTCATGCAGTTTCTTTTTGGCAGATTCTAATACTTTCTCTACTGTAGGTACTTCTTTCTGCAGAGGGTGTCTTGGCACCCAGCTTAGAATCCCTGATTTTTTCACTGCCTTGAAGGACCTTGGACCAAGTACTTGAATTTCCATCTTTTTCTTTTGTTTTTAAAAATTATTTATTCATTTATTTATTTATTTTTGGCTGTGCTGGGTTAGTTGTGGTAAGCAGAGGCTACTCTTCCTTGAGGTTCTCAGGCTTCTCATTTTAGTGGTTTCTTTTGTTGTGGAACATGGGCTCTAGGTGTGTGGGCTTCAGTAGTTGCAGCTGTCTGGCCCAGGAGTTGTGGCTCATGGGCCCTAGGGTGCATGGGCTTCAGTAGTTACAGCATGTGGCCTCAATAGTTGAGGTTCCTGGGCTCTAGAGCACAGGTTCAATAGTTGTGGCACATGGGTTTAGTTGCTCCTTGGCACATGGAATATTCCTGGACCAGGGATCAAATCTGTGTCTCCTGCATTGGCAGGTGGATTCTTTACCAATGAGCCACCAGGGAAGCCCCATCTTTTTCTTTTAAATGTCTCTTTATAATAGCTAGTAAGGATGGGATCCACTAGCATACTTTGCCAGTGTTTTGTGCTAATATTACACTCAAGTCTGAGACTTCTGGTCATACACAGCTGACATGTTCTTTAATTATGCACTTTGCAGATTCAGAATGCTGCATAGGGCTCTTCATGATTTGGTTCATGACAATGTCACACTTTGTGCTGGCACGTTGCACTCTCAAATTTCATGCTTTCACAACAGAAAACTAGTGATTCCCCACATGTGATGTGGTGCTTATCTTCATTGCTTATTCATGCTTCCCTTTTTCTTGGGATGCTTGTTCCCACACCCTGCCTACTATAGCTCCTTCTCAGTCTGTACACCTCTGCACAGACTTCCTCTTTCGTAGTTGATCTTTCCTGACCTTACTTTCTTCTTCAACTAAGCTAAGAGCCTTTCTGCACATTCTCTTATTATTCTGTAAGATTTCTGACTGTACACCTCTCATCTTGTTTATATTTGTGTTTATATATGTTATCTCTGTTAGACAATCTTATCCTTGAAAACAAGACTAGAATTTTCTTAATCTTTGTATTCTAGTACCTAGCATAGTGCTTGGCACACAGTAATTGATTAAATAACCATTAAGTAATAGGTGAATTGGCCTACTTGGAAGGAAGAGGAAAATTACAGACTCATGCAAATTTTCATGTACACTTGGTGTCCCAGTAACTATTTTTTGGGTAGCCAGGCACTCGTGCGTGTGACTCTGAGCAAGGGAACAAACGGAATGAGCATTGCATAAATGAAGCAGGATAGGGAACCACTTGTTAGGCTACAAATAAAGGCCATTTGTAAATTGGCAAGCCTATGTGGGAGGGGAAAATGGACTCAGGGATGTTGTCAACACATTAAGCTTCTTAATCATGCATTATGCATTCTTTAACTAGTATCTCATGTAAAGCAAAACAAAAAGACTTCCATGTCTTCAGTGCTCCAAATTGCCCTGGTAGCAGCACCACCATTCTTGGCTCTTTGAGTAGTAGGATTGCAGAGGGAATGGCCTGACACTAGTAGGCAGATTGCCAAGAGGCTGGGAGAGGTTACTGAAGCATTTTATTACTGACACTGAAGAAATGATTATAGATCTTGAAGCTGGAGAACCCACCATACCGTGGCAATGAGATTCATTGGTTTCTAGAGAGTTTCGTTGTAACTTTTAAAAGGAGATTTTTTAAAAATGATAGTCAAATGCACTTCAATGCATTAAAAAGAATAACCATTTTAAAAGTGAAAAGGTAGAAGCTGCTAGAGAGTGAATTCAAATCCATGCTTCTTAGCAACCAGACCAGATTTCACCCATAAAAGAAGACTAGAGCTATAATAATAATAAAAAAAAAAGCCTCTTTGGTCTCTAGAGAATATAAAAGCATATTAGAGAAGAAGAACCACTTTGAGTTCTTTAGATGAAAGGCACGGCATGGATGTAAAGTATTTTTATAAAAAGAGGAGGACAAGGAAGAAGTGATGTCTAGACTGGATAGGTTATCTTGGGTATATACGAGAATAAATGCCAAAGTCAAAATGAGAGAAGATCATGGACAGAATCATTAAAATATTCAGAAGTTGTTGTTATTATTATTATTATCAAGATGAATATGATCTTTTCCCCTCTGAATCAAAGTAAGGGAAATGTAAAGGGAGAATATGTGGATGACTTGGCAACTTGAGAATATTTCCCTGAAAGGTTTTCACAGTGAAGCGAGATGAAAAGATGCAAATATATGCATCACTAATATATTACAGAGTTAGATGTCATCTGTCTTCAAACTACATTTCAATGACATTCTACACAAAGACTTGGTTCTTAGTGACTCAACCAATCAGGGAATGCTGAGGCACTTATGCACTGTTCCTTGATAATTTAAGGTCAGAAGAGTCATGATAAGCACAATAGAACACCTAAAAAAGAAGGAAAAGAAAAAGAACTCAAAACCAACAAAACTAACTTTTTTTTTAAAAAGAAGAATGTCAGTGGCAAGAATATCACTTCTGGTGATATGATAGAAACGAATTTACTACTCAAACTAGAATGTTCTTTTCCTCTTAATTAAATGAGACCTTTTTGTGTTATTGTAAAGAAAGATGGGGTGTGAAAGAAATAATTCTATTCATATGCCAAAAACAACGCATAGATTATCTTCAGGGAGATTCAAGTATGCTCCAGTGGTATACAAAAAGAGTTACGGATTAGGATAAAAAAGAAATGCACATCAGTGTTTCCTGAATAAACAAAGAACCTAAGTTGGGAACTGGCATGTATAAATTTAGCAGAGATTTGATGTTTTGGTTTGAACAGACTGTGGTGCAGTTGTTATCTGCCCAGGTTATTTTATAATGGCTGCATTTTCCCTTGAAGCCAGACCCCATATGGTATGGGAGGACAAAACCTCATATATCTCACTATCATTAGGCTAATGAGCTTGGTCAAGGCCATGTGCATTTTAATTCTGGGCAAAAGTTAAGGCAAATCTAGTACTCTGTTCTAATTGCTTTGTACTGTTTTGGAAAGAAGGAGTAAAAAGAACTAAGGAATGAATAAAAACGAATCAAGTACAGGAGGATCTATTTCAGAAATACTGTTGCATTATCAAAACAATTCTAAGAAAGATTGTTTATACACATTATTTTAGAATTTTGTGGTCACAGGAAAAATTTAGTCAGATGTTTATGAAAATCCAATTGTTTTTGTTGTTTAGTCACTAAGTCGTGTCTGACTCTTTGTGACTCCATGGACTGTAGTCTGCCAGGCTTCTTTGGCTATGGGATTTCCCAAGCAAGAATGCTGGAATGGATTGCCATTTCCTTCTCCAGATTATCTTCCCAACGCAGGGATCAAACCCATGTCTCCTGCCTTGGCAGACGTATTCTTTACCACTGAGCCACCTAGGAAGTCATAAAAATCCAATATGGAAATGCAAAACATTATACATTTGCTCCTTAAGTTTTCCTTTTATACACAAAAGTTTTCAGTTTTTAAAGTTAAGAGTTTAGAAAATTAAAGTGCCTGTATGTTGAAAATAGGTTAGTTAGCTTAGTTCTGGAAAGTTTGATCTTAAAACAACTCTGGGAAATTATGCCCAATTTATAATTGCTAAAAACGTTAAATTGGTAGGAACCATAATGAATGCTTTTGGACTTAAGGTTTATAATGATTTATATGCAGTTGAGGGAGATATCATTTCATTCAAGATCTTTGGATAGATTTTCAAAGCTAGTTAAAAATAGTAAAAACTCATTTTAACCTTGCTCTGTTAAATGATATTACAAGCTGTTATTTATTGAAATTACTGGAGTTGCTCTTTATATAGATAGTTAATAACTACCAAGTACTGTCTATAACATAGGGGGCATGGGTGAAAAATGTTCAAATTGCTGTCCAAAGGCTAAAGTTATGATACAGTGCAGAGCAACACTCAGTAATAAATGGAAGGACCATCTGCAGTATATTACACACGAGTCATTCAAAGGCGTG
Organism: Giraffa tippelskirchi; assembly: GCF_054371585.1. Classification (NCBI taxonomy): domain Eukaryota; kingdom Metazoa; phylum Chordata; class Mammalia; order Artiodactyla; family Giraffidae; genus Giraffa; species Giraffa tippelskirchi. The sequence continues at coordinate 64,240,830 of NC_137284.1, forward strand.
TGTGGAACGCTCTACACATACTTGTAGCTACACAGAGAAAGTAGAGAGTTTAGAAATTATCAGTATGTTTATCAGCTTAGGTAGTCATTGTGGATAATTTAAGTGCTACTACACTTCTCTCTGAGAATTAGATATTCTTGCCCTGAATACCCTTTAGGATAGTTTTAAGTTTATATGTCTCTTTGCCTGATTTAGCTGTACTTCGCTGAAAAAACCGAGATGGTGGGTTGGTAAATAGTTTCCTCCCTCCACATTTCACCCCTAGGTCTTAAAAAAATATATACTATTAACTTTGCCAGAACAGCTTACATTGTAAGGCTTACTGATAGTAGTTCAGTAGCATCATATTGATATAACATTACTATAACAGATAAGAGACTTCACGTACGAAGTCTTTCCTACTAATAAATATTCTATAATTATAAGGGTTCAGTTAAATTCAAGCCAATACTGAATAGAAAGCCAATTGAAGCATTAAAATTGTACAGTGTTTTTATAATTACTGTTCTCAAGACATTTATTGCTGCATTTTGTTCCTACTACTGAATGTTGTGTGCTTCCCAGGGGGCTCAATGGTAAAGAATCCCATGGACAGGAGAGCCTGGCGGGCTATAGTTCATAGGGTAGCAAAAGAGTCCTACACGACTTAGCTCCTAAACAACAACAGCAGCCACTCAACGCTGTTCCAAATGCAATGTATTCCCATGAATGCTCTAACATTTGACCAAAGTAAAAAACAACAAACAAATACTTTGAGGAAGAAATGCAAACAGAACTAAATATTAATAGTTTGATAGGATGTTTAGAAAAATATTTTATAAGCATAGGTAATAAAATTCATTAATGTTCTCAGTAAGTTGTCATTTTATCAGCAAAATAAATATGCCCTCTCTTTAAAAATCTTTAACTGACTTTAATGAGTACTGAATTTTTCAGTTATCTTTTTGCCTATGATGTTGAGCCGAAGTCAAACTATTGAAGATTATGCATAATTTGACTTTATTTTGTTTGAAAGTACAAATGCAGGGATTTTTTTTTTCCCAGCATGCCACTATTAGTAGAATTAGTACTATTTCAACTTTTCACTTTCAATACTTTGCTTCGAGTTGCTGTTGTCTTAGTAGTGTGTACATGAAATTGCCACTCACAAGCACTTTACCAATCTTCTGTCACCTCAATATTAAGTTACTCTTGTGTACTGTGGTCAACATCCACAGGGCCATGGATTATTGGATATTCTGATATTAACTCATTATAATTCTATTCCATTCTTTCCCAATGTTCTCTTGTCAGAAGCAAGTTATACTTTATAACTCTAGTCAGGACATGAAAATCATAATTCTAATTTTATGTCTTTACATTATTTCAAATGTATTGGATCAAGATGGGCATTGCATCTTTCATAGTACTGATGGCCTCGGTCTGATAGAGGACACGTAGTTTACAGGATATTCTTTAGAGTGCACCCTGAGGTATCTAGGCACTCATGTAAGCCCCGAGACTTTATATCTGCTGTTCAGGGAGCTGCCATTAGACGGCCGTGGCAAACTTGAAAATTGCCTTGTACTTCCTTTTCTCTCCAGGGACTGGTAGCTGGGGAGCAGAGATTTACTTATAATTGAAATTTTCTGTCTTCTAATTAATCTTTTTTGTTTAAAATAAATATACTAAATTAGAAAAATCACTTTATGGTGACTAAGCCAAGAATTTTAGCCTGAGGAAGATTTAAAATATAAAACATGTCATGGCTCATCTATCTCACAACTCGCAGTATTTTTTCTAAATTGCTATTTGCTTCTATATTGGTGTTTTTGTTCACCTGTTTATATGTAAGTCTATCTGTAATTCTGTGTCTTTATGTCTTTTTTTCTGAAAACCTCATTTCTGGCTACTCTGAGGCTTACCTGAGGTGAGTAGGATATCAGTCACTTTAGGGACTAGACTTTGATTTTTCTTATTTACACACTTAGTGGAAAGCCGCCTCTTTCCCAAATGTAACAGCTAAAACAGTGAATGGAGCATGAAATCTCTCTGTTTTTGATTGCTCATGGTTCCTCTGAACTAGAAAACACTCTCCTCAAAGATGTCAGCTGTGTGGCTAGCTTTCTTCTTATAAGTCAACACTGTGTCATTTCAACTTAACTGAAAACTTTCCTTCCCAATATGAGAAAAGTTTCCATGGTGTACAGTTGGAAATATAAAATAGAGCTCTGTAGCCTCCAGAAATCTCCCAGTTTCCTAGAAAGTTGTTTTAATATAGATTTTTCTTTGAGACATACTTTATTTGAATGAACATTCTAGTAGATCAGTTGTTGTTGCTGTTCAGTCTCTCAGTCGTGTCTGACCCTTTGTGACCCACGGACTGTAACACGCCAGGCTTCCTGCCCTTCACTATCTCTTGGAGTTTGCTCAAACCCATGTCCATTGAGTCAATGATGCCATCCAGTCATCTCATCCTCTGTCGTCCCCTTCTCCTCCTGCCCCCAATCCTTCCCAGCATCAGGGTCTTTTCCACTGAGTCGGCTCTTCGCATCAGGTGGCCAAAGTATTGGAGTTTCAGCTTCAGCATCAGTCCTTCCAATGAACACCCAGGACTGATCTCCTTTAGGATGGACTGGTTGGATCTCCTTGCAGTCCAAGGGACTCTCAAGAGTCTTCTCCAGCATCATTAGTTCGAAAGTATCAATTCTTTGGGATTCAGCCTTCTTTATGCTTCAATTCTCACATCCAGTACATGACTACTAGAAAATAGTAGATCAATTACCTAGGAATGAATAGAAAAGGAGGCACATATAGTTTGAGAAAGATTCTTTACTGTTCTGTGCAATATCCATAGATATCTGGATGATTCTTTTTCACAATGTCATGGATTCATGTGTCTAGTGTGCAGAAGACTAATTAATAAAATTTTACACACATTACCAGTGATGAATCTAGGCACTTGCACATGCAACCAAATAACTCACATGAACTCAGTTAATAATGAGGAAGTTAATAAAACAGTTAGAACTGGACATGGAACAACAGACTGGTTCCAAATAGGAAAAGGAGTACGTCAAGGCTGTATATTGTCACCCTGCTTATTTAACTTATATGCAGAGTACATCATGAGAAACACTGGGTTGGATGAAGCACAAGCTGGAATCAAGATTGCCAGGAGAAATATCAATAACCTCAGATATGCAGATGACACCACCTTTATGGCAGAAAGCAAAGAAGAGCTAAAGAGCCTCTTAATGAAAGTGAAAGAGGAGAGTGAAAAAGTTGGCTTAAACCTCAACATTCAGAAAACTAAGATCATGGCATCCAGTCACATCACTTCATAGCAAATAGATGGGGAAACAGTGGAAACAGTGGCTGACTTTATTTTTCTGGGCCCCAAAATCACTGCAGATGGTGATTGCAGCCATGAAATTAAAAGATGCTTATTCCTTGGAAGAAAAGTTATGACCAACCTAGACAGCATATTAAATAGCAGAGACATAACTTTGCCAACAAAGGACCATCTAGTCAAGGCTATGGTTTTTCCAGTGGTCATGTATGGATGTGAGAGTTGGACTATAAAGAAAGCTGAGCGCCGAAGAATTGATGCTTTTGAACTGTGGTGCTGGAGAAGACTGTTGAGAGTCCCTTGGACTGCAAGGAGATCCAACCAGTCCATCCTAAAGGAGATCAGCCCTGGGTGTTCATTGGAAGGACTGATGTTGAATCTGAAACTCCAATACTTTGGCCTCCTGATGCGAAGAGCTGACTCATTGGAAAAGACCCTGATGCTGGGAAAGATTGAGGGCGGGAGGAGAAGGGGACGACAGAAGATGAGATGCTTGGATGGCATCACCGACTCAGTGGACATGAGTTTGGGTAAACTCCAGGAGTTGGTGATGGACAGGGAGGCCTGGTGTGCTGCGGTTCATGGGATCGCAGAGTTGGACACGACTGAGCGACTGAACTGAACTGAACTGTTTAAAACCATAGCATATTATTAAAATAACAGAAAATTAAAGCTATAGCCAACTCAAGACTTTCCTGTTGAACTGACAACAAAGCTTCCTTCCCTAAAATTGTGGGAATGTGAGAGCACAAACACAGTATACCCTAGTATTGTGTGACAACCAAATTTCTTAACAGAAGAGTTAATTTCAGCCTCGGTGTGCTCTAGTAATGAGCCAACATTTGTTTATGAACTGGGAACTTTAGAGACATTTAATAAACCATTCAAAAGAATATTTTAGTTTGCTTCAGTTCATTTGCTCAGTCGTGTCCGACTCTCTTCTCATCAAGTGGCCAAAGTATTGGACAACAGAGGATGAGATGATTGGATGTCATCACCAACGTGATGGACATGAGTTTGAGTGGGCTCTGGGAGTTGGTGATGGACAGGGAAGCCTGGCATGTTGCAGTCCATGTCGTCACAGAGTTGGACACGACTGAATGACTGAACTGAAGTGAGGTGGAAGTAGCATGTCAGATTGTACTAAAGATAAACATTTTTTGTGTGCATTTTTTGTGTGTGGGGTAGTATTTGCTTAAGAATTTCAACTCCTAGGCTACATACCAGGCCTAGTTTTCTTATTACAAAGTCTTAAGAGCATCTGTAAATAAGGATTTCTCCCCAAAATGGAGGTATTTATTCTATTATAGTGCAACCCTGATTGTTTGAAAGTTGAGTTTGATGGTGGCTGGAATCTGTCTCATGATAACTTCTATTTATTTATGTTTTCCCTGGTAATGAGAAAGTTTGTATTGTTTTGCTGGGACACTTGTCTGAGTGTTTCAGGCCCAAGACACGGCCACATGTGCATAAATTAACAAGGTTATAGAAATTAAATTCTTTGGAGTGAAATCTTTATCCTGCAGTCATTTGCATTAGAGAGATTGTACAGATTTCTATCCAAAGAGAGCTGCCTCTCCTTTTCTAGGGAATTTTCTTTGAAATGGAAGTGGTCCAGAAAATGGCAGGGTTTATATTTATTTGCCTACCTAATAGGAAAATAAGCAGGCACATAGTGTTCATCTCCATTCTCAATCTCTGATAATTTCCCCAAGAATAAGTATTGAGCATTCCAGAATGCAGAAGTTCCAACTCCTTCACCAGGCACTTTTGGAGTGTTTGAATATCTGATAATTTCTATATAACTTCCTACCATATGTAGGAATGACTCTTTTGCTTCCTATCAGCATATTACTGGAGCACAAACAATATTCTGAGGATGTAGTTATAACGCTGGGAATTTGTGAAAATGATGATTTGTGATTATTTTTGTCAAAATCAGCCTAGAAGTCTTATCTGTCTGAAGCAGTCAACCAGTAGGCAGTTTTTTAAGAGACAAACTAAAATGCTGAATAAGACTTGAAAATAGAAAAAAATGCTTTGTCACTGAGGTGGAGGGAAACTTGGAGCCTGAGTGCTATACTCATTTCTTCAAAGGTTATGGGAATGACAGCCATTAGCAGGCTGAAGGTACAATTCTTTAAGAACTAATACACAGCAGTCTTTGCTGCCTTTGCCCTAAAATCTCACATCACATTCCATTTAGTTAGACAGCTATTGAACTCAAAAGAACTTTAGAGTTTCTTTCAAGTTCTTTTTCTACCTTTCTCCTTTTGGTGTTATAAATATACTGAATCTCTTGGGCACCATTTGAATTATTCTATTAAATTCTACAAGATTTTAGTAATTGGTTTTTGGGTCTTGCCTCATTATCAAGATGACTGTTAAGTCTTAAGAGCAGTGCCTTGGTCATAGAAATCAGAAAATAAACATACATCAAGCTAGATAATTTGGAAGAAGGACCATTGCTCAATTATCTTCTGGAATGTTGGAGAGTGTGTGAAAACATTAGGTTTAAATAAATCTATAGTATTTAAATAAATAAAGAAAATATTAAAAGAAATCAATATCCTATTGATGTATTAATTCTACTGAATTGTGTTTTGGAGGCATTTAACTTAAGTCTTTAATCAATGAAAAGATAAAACAATTTTTTTTAACAGTTAAGACTATTGGTCCTGATATATGGCAGAGACCAACACAGTATTGTAAAACAGTTATCCTTTGATTAAAAAATAAATAAATTAAAAAAATATTGGTCCAACCAAATTTAGAATATACAGTTGCATTTGAACAGGTTGCCCAACTTTTTGAATTAACTGAGTTTTAAAATATGTGTTAATTTTATCTTTCCTTTGTTAAAGAGTGTTATTCTTAAAGGGCAAGAGAGAGGTAGAGACAGAGAGAGAGATAATCCAAGGAATATGATGCTTAAAAGTAATGCTTCTTACTTACACCTGCTGAAGGTCACTTTGTTTATCCAAGGGTAAGGCTTTTCTTTCTCCCATTTATTTTTTATTGAAGTTGGACTGCCGCCTGCATAGACTTTCTTTTTCCTTTAAAGATATCGTTTTCTGCCTAATTGTGCCCAGCTTCATTTACGCCCTGAAATGAATTGTGTTTGAGCTTATAGACTCAGGAGACTGTTTCACTCAATAGCCGTCCAGCCACAGCCTGTTGGGATATTTGGGTAAATGTAAGTGAAAGCTCCCTGTGTTTGTCTCTGTTCCCTTTAAACAAAAGTTTAACTCAGGACACTATGGGAATATTTAAAGAAATTTATCTGTAGAACTGTCTTCCAGATAAGATCTGAAAAATAGTTTGTGGACTGCAGAAGTGTTCATCAGTCAGCAGAATTTCCAATAGCTCCTCTGATGTTTCTGAGACACCTTCTCCCCATGTTAATAGGTAAAGGCACGACATCTGCCTACAGGAGATAATGATACTCCTTTAAAATTTTCCATAAAAACCAAACAGCAAAGGATTAAAAGGGAAAGGACAAATCAAGGACAGCAAATTGATTTCACTTCTAATGCAATGCCAATTCCAATCAATTAGGATGTGGCATCAGTTCCAGGCTAAGGGAGATGATAGGAATGTATTTGCAGTCAGTGGGAAAATGTGCTGTGATTGATTTTTGATGTCTGCCATGGGCATGGGGAGCAAGTCTTGTATTTGAACATATTCTAACGTTGACATGTTCCACCTCTTGGTTAAATCCTCCACATAGGTTTGTAAAGGCCTACAATCATAGTGACCTGTTTGGTTTTTTGTTCTATCATTCATCTTCTCTTAATTTGGGCTACCTAGGCCCAACTCAATTGCTCAGACTCTAAGGCCACTGGATCCCTACAATCCATGAAATGTTAGAATCTGAGTAATAACAGAAGGGTCAAGAACAGGCCAGCTTTGCTAACTTGGTCCTCAAGTTCCAAAATGAGGGATGTGGCTTTGTTATCATGGCCATAACCTTATTTCATGTTATAGTTCTAGTTGAATAGCCTGGCTTCCTCTCCCTGGGGACCCTGATTATTCTATTCCTGTGCTACTTTGGTCTACCCTCTCCTTCCAGGGCACAGAGCATTGGCACAGACCACATACACGTGGTCATATGGTACACACACCAAGGAACTTATGGATCTCTGCCTTTTGTAAGCTACAATCCCTTAAAAATGATGTCCCTCCTTCCTTATGTCCCTCATCTTGCCTGTTGCTGAGACTGACTCATTTCCTGTTATGGCCAGTGAGGCTGGACTGTCCCTGGTTAACCTGCTTTCATCACAGATAGGTCTGCTCCTCTGACAGCTCCTTTTCGTCTAGATAGTGTGCCTGTCATCTTTAGGCTTTCAGCTACTCTAACCTTTATTAATTTGTGGGATAACTCACAGTGCTTCATGTTCTCTTAGCTTCATTGAATTTACTGCTAAGATAGAGATTGGTATTTCTGTTAGCTATGTAGTTTAAGACAGAAAAGAAATAAGATATCTACCTGGGTAAATATATTAATAGGATCGCCTCTAGTGACATGATATAAAGCAAATCAAAGGAATTTATTTTAAATGTGGTATTGGGTTATAGTGATGCATTGAACAGTCTTAGCCCATACCTGGCTTAGAAGTCCCATTCTAGTCTATCAAAGTAAATAACACCAACTTCTCCAAAAAATGAAAAGTCTTCTGAAGAAAATTGGAAAATTGAATACAAAAGTGCATAAAGTATAGGAGCCCATTACCTTGGAAAGAAAATACCCCGACTTGTAGCAGTGGAGATGGAGAACCTGGAGAGGAGAATGCTGATCTAGTGAAGCAGATGGTCCAAACAAACACGAGCTGGGAAAACAAAGCAGAAAATCTGGGAGGAGAGCCAGCATCTACAATGGACTAATAAAAGCGAACAAACACCTCGGCAACTGTGTCAGACAGCTAGGAACACTAATTGGCACTGTTCAGCTCATTGTCTTGAATGTATCAGAAGAGCAGAGGGACCACCTGTCTGTAGATGCTCGCGTTCACTGTGGACCAGCAATCCCTGGAAAAAATGAGAGTCCTTCTGGTGCCAGGAAGTCTCCTGAAGTTTGCATATTAGCCACTGCTGGTGCTATTCTTATTTAGATATACCAGCACACCAAGGAATTATGTAAGATATTATATTAAGAAGTTGTAATCTACATTGGAAGCCTTTAAAGGAGAATCAGTAAAATGAATGACTTATTTGGGGATTGATTGTGGTATCATACTTTTCACAAATAGTTGTGTTTTTAGATAGATAAGTACTTTGAAGGGTTCTTAAAAGGGAGAGAAAAGAGCACATTAAAAACTACCTTGCTCTGTCTCTATGGCATTGTGAATATTAATTCAGTAAAGGTTTTTTTTTTTTTTAATGTTTCAGTAGTATGACTTTAACAATGGATCCAATAGTTAATTCTATGTGATTAAACATTTATACTCCAACCAGTCGCAACTGCATTATTCTTTACTCTTTGCAATTTATTTATTGTTCCTATTTTATAATCATTATATAGGGATTGAGATCTTTGGAGATGTGGGCTTGAATTACCCTCTAGCTTGCTGTGTGAACTTGGATAAGTTACTTAGGCTCTCTGAACCTCATCTCAAAGTGAAGATCATAATACTTACTTCACAAACATTAAAACTATGAAATGCAGTTTATAAAAAGTGTCTAGTATAGTTTTTGCATGGAGCAAGCTGTCAATAAGTAATAGATACATTTCTTTTTCTGTGAGTGCTGCATATATGTAAAAATAACTGCATAATTATTTTTAAAACTTTATATAAACTAAAAATGAAACCTTCAGTACTAATTATGGATGGAATTAATATTTTGAGAGTTTTGAATTTCCTAATATCATGTTATCAAACTTCATACCTGTCTAGAACTGACAGGTTTAATTTTGGAAAAAAAGTTGTCTGATAGCTGGACCTATATGGGCAAATGGATGTGTGAGGAATTATTTAGTAAAGTAGACTCTGTGTATGCAAATAGACTTTCACATCTCAACCCCAGACACTATGACAAAAGGCCTGAGCATTTACTTTAGGTAGATATTGCTAAATTTTCCTCCAAAAGATTGTACTAATTTACGTTATTACTAGCAATACAAAGGAAAAGAGAAAGAAAGAAAAGACTGTTTCTCTATATCCCTTTTAATTCTTGCCAATTTGGTAGCTAAAAATTGTATCTCATCATTGTTTTCATTGATATTATTCGTGAGGTCAAGCAATCTTTTTATGTTACTGGCTGTTTACATAGCTTCTGTGAATTGTTTGATCCTATGCTTTGATTGGACTTCCCTTGTGGCTCAGCTGGTAAAGAATCCGCTTGCAATGCGGGAGACCTGGGTTTGATCCCTGGGTTGGGAAGATCCCCTGGAGAAGGGAAAGGCTACCCACTCCAGTATCTGGCCTGGAGAATTCCATGAAATGTATAGTCCATGGGGTTGCAAAGAGTTGGACACGACTGAGCGACTTTCACTTCACTTTCACTTTCATGCTTTGATTACTTTTCTATTAGATTATTTGTCTTTTTCTTATTGAGTTATAAGAATTTTTTAATATAGATATTGATTCAAAATGTATGTTGCAAATCCTTATTTCCAATGTTACTTGCCTTTTAATTTTTGATTCTGTTTTATTTTGGTGGTGGCTTAGTAGCTAAGTCGTGTCCCTTGTGACTCCATGGACTGTAGCCCTCCAGGCTCCTCTGTCCATGGGATTTTCCAGGCAAGAATACTGGAGTGGTTTGCTATTTCCTTCTCCAGGGGATCTTCCCAACTCAGGGATCAAACCCAGGTCTCCTGCACTGTAGGCAGATTGTTTACCGACTGAGCTACCAGGGAAGCTCCTGTTTTATTTTAGTCCATAGAAATTATTTCTATTTATGTCAGTGTAAATCTGTTCCTTTAAGGCCTCTGGACTTTTTTTTTTTTTAGGCCTCTGGACTTTATATCTAACTTAAGAAGATCGTCTCAACTTCAAATTTAAGGAAATATGTGTGTTTTAAACACTTTTACTGTTTCAAAAAATGTTTCGATTTTGATTTGAAATTGATTCTTTAATATCATGTGAAGTAGAAATCTAAATTAACAATTCAGCTATTTTCCCTTTAGGAATGTCCAGTGGTCCTCATGTAGTTTTTGAGTAGTCCATTTTTCCTCACTGATTTGAATATTACTTTCTTTAGTATATTTGTGTATATAGGCACAGTATGGCTTTATGGCATGTTTTAACACAGTATGGCAAATACTGACTCTTCATTTTTTTTTTTAAATGATAGTCACATATATTTCTTTTTTTATGTTAAATGTAGAATCGGCATATAAAATTATATCAAAAACCTATTTAGATTAGGTTGAGCTTTTAATTAATTAAAAAATTAATTAGTGAAGCTTTTGCATTTTAATTGAGTCTTCCACGAAAGAACAAGGTCTCTTTTTGGTCTTTAAATATCTTTAGTTAAGTTTTCTAATTTTCTTAGTGTATCTTTAACATTTCCTATAACACGTATTCCTAGGTATTTTATAATTTTTATTATTTATAATAATGAGATCATTTTTATAATGTTTCTTTTTTATTTTAAGCTATCTTACCAACTAGTCTATTTAAGTACATTATTAAAGTACTACATGTACAGAGTTTTAACATCCAAATGTAGATATCCTTATATCTAGAACACAGAAGCCAGTGTGGGTTTCCCTGATTTTATCTTCAGGGACAACACATTGGTAGCTTTAAATCAGCCACAGTGGGAGTACTGCCAACATAAAAATTGTGACATGCTACAAATTAGGGTTTTGATTTTCCTTTCTTTTTTCTGAGAGAGGGCAAATTTTAAGCATTTACCAGCCTACTGCTGGAGTTACACTACTCCACTCCAATTCCCACTCCCAGGAACAACAGTTTTCAACATTTTTAGCAATTTATTCAGCTCTGTTTATCTGTTTCTAAATATTATGCTTTGCTGGTAAGGTATTATTTATTTATCTTTTTAATTTTTTAGACATTGTTTATGATGTTTACTTCCTACCCTGGGTGCTGAGAACTTCACATTTTTATATGTACATCCCTCTCTTCCCATTACATTATATAAATTACATCACTTTTTAAGTTAATTCATTACTAAGGTACATTATTATGACTAATTTTTCACAAGCTGTATTATATGCTATAATTTTTTCTGTTCTTATACAATCCCTTCATTCTTATTCAAGTTAATAATTGTCTTATTTTTCTCTGCCTAGTTTTCTGTGAATCAACCATATTCATCATAACCAAATATGTGAAACCCTTCCCAATAAAGTCAAGCACACTGGGTAGTTAGAATCAACTAATTTCTTCCTCCTTGAAGGTTTTCCTTCTGGAACCCTCCATCTTCCTGTTCTGCTCTTCTCTTTAGGTCTGCAGTTAAATATTATCCTTGGGCTTTCCTTTATGCTATAGGAATTCTTTTTACTTTTACTCATTGGGATTTCTTTTTTTTCCATTTGAGGCATTCTAATTAGCTCCCTAAAAGAGTGTGTAGCAGGTACATTTTTTATTTTCTGGGACTTTGCAGGACTGAAAGTTATCTTTAATCTTATCTCATGAAGATAAAATTCAATTGAGGATAACACTTGAGGATAACATTCAATTTGGGAGTCATTTTCCTCTTGAACCTCTAAAGCTTTATCATCTTAGAACTTTCAGTGTTGTTGTTAAAAAGTTTGATGTCATTCTCATTCCAAATTGTTTGTAGGTGGCCCTTTAGTTCTCTCTGGAATTGTGTGAGATTTTTTTTTTTTAATCCTGGACACTTTTAAATGAAAATGATATACTTTAGGTAGGTATTTTCCCCATCACTTGGTAGGTCTTTTGAGAGTGGAAGTGCATGACTGGTTCCCTTTGGAACTTTTGTTTTTAAAGTTAGTTACTGAAAATATGTACAAAACCTTTTTTACTTTTTAATGTTGTTTTTTGTTTGGCCATCTGATATTTAATTCTTAAGTTTTCTGTTGATTTTCTTGGATATTTTTGGCAAGCAATATTATTATCAACAACTAATGACTTTTCCCCCTTATAGTTCCATATTTCCATATTTATTTCTTATTCCTTCTTGTCTTATTTCATTGGCTGGTGTATCTAGACCAATGGAGAATAGTAACTATAGTAGCAGAGATCCTTTTCTTTTTACTGACTTTAATGGGGATATTCCTAATACTCTGCCATGGATGTCTGGGCATATAATTCAAGTTAAGAAAGTTTTCTTCCCCTTCCATTTCTAGCTTATATGATTAGCGTCAGGAATAAGTGTTAAGTTTTTGCCAATCTATTTTGGCATCAACTTTTAATAATATATAGGCATGTGTGTGTGTGTATGTATGTGTTCAGTCATTCAGTCATGTCTGACTCTTTGCATATACGTACATAACATTTTGTTTGTATTCTTGGAGAATTCATCTGAAGTTATGATGCATTGTTTTACTAAGAAACTGGTGGATTGTTGATGATTTTTTTTTTTTGGTAATTTAACATGTACAAAACATAGATGTTTTCTGCTCCTGTTTGATTATTGGATTACGTTAGCCTTTAGAAAATTTCTAGCTAAGCTTTGTGAATTTGGTTGGTTTGTTTAAATATCACTTGTATGAGTATATCGAGATTTTTTTGTTAAACTAATACATGTTCAGATTTTATTATAATGATTACATAGGGCATTTGAAATAATGTGTAATTTCTGTCATATGCAAAATTTCTCAACACAGCTACTTATTATAAATATATTAATTATCATTAAAATGACTAAAATTTTACTTTGGGGAATTTTATTACTTTATTAGCTTTGTATAAGTGATTTATTAGTGTGCCCCATTGTGGCTATAATTTTTGACAATATATCTGAGAATTTTAACTTTGAATGTTATGTTGTTTGATCTATAATATTTGTAACTCTATGTGGATTAGGCCTTTTATCAATATAAATATTCATATTATCTCATTAATTCTTTTAGTCCTGTGTTGGTATTGCATTTTATCTGATAGTTTATCTTCGTAGAAGGCTTACTTTAGGGTTCCTGGGCAGCAACAGGCCGGGAGTCTTTGCTCTGGGGTTAGAGAAGTTTGGTGTGTTCACTTCTGTGCCTCAAATACTACTTCGCTTCCTGCCTTTTGTGTGAGTTCTGGTTTTCTTCTCTCTGCAGCCGGGATATCTAGGCTAAAGGCCCTCTCAGGAAAGAATCTCCTTTGTTTGGAAAGTAATTCTTAATGCTTCATCCTGGAAAGCAAGTGCCCCTGTTTTCAGCTGCCTTGTTTTATTGTCTCAAGAGAAGGAGGACCAATGCTGGCATATTCACTGGTCTTTGATGGATAGTCTTTATTGAATTGTTCTGACCGTTGTCCTGCCCTTTCAGTTTGCTGACTCTGAGCTTGGAGTTTCTCTGAAGCTCCTTCTGGAAGAAAGGTTCTCACCTTGACAATGGCCTTCTCTCAGGCCATTTGGATCAGGGTTTACTCACAGTGGTTTCTGTTAGTTTGTGCATCTTTATTCACATATCTAGAGATTCTTCTATATTTCTGGCTTGCTTATAGCATCATTTCTTCTTAATGGCGACAGTGATTGATGGATTTTTTTCACCCATGTATAAGTCTGCAAGTCTTCACACCCTCAGCAACATTTTCAAGCTTTTGAATTTCTTCATGTAAGTTGTGTATAAGGTTATATTTCACTGGGCTTTTAGTTTACATTTTCTTGATTACTAATAAGCTTGAACATCTTTTCATTTGTTTTGGATATTCAAATTCCTTATTCTATTAAATGCTTCTTTATATCATTTGCACTTTTTCACACTTTTGTCTTTTTAATTTATTTGTAGGAATTTATTAAAATAAAATTTGGATATCAATCCTTCCTTGGTGATATGTAGCACACTTACTACTGATACATTCCTTCTGATTTTTGGTTCATCTTTTAATTTCGTCAATCTTTTTCCTCATGTTTTGCCTTTTTATAGAAATCTTTCCCTATCTTGAAATCTTAAAGTCATTCTTCTATATTTTCTTCTAAAAGTTAAAATTTTTTCCTTATATTTCAGTATTTAGTCCAACTGGAATAAAGTTTCTGGGTATGTTACAAAGTCATTACACAATTTTATGGATTTTTCCAAGTGGAATTACTAGCAGTGTTATTCTTCCACTGGTCAACAATTCCACCTGTTATATATCATGTTTACCTTTAGTACTTGTGGGTCTAATTCTTTCTGTCTGTAGTCTCTTTATCATCTTTTTTTTCCAATCCCATATTGTGTTGAATATATTCTTTATAATAAGTGCTAATGTCTTATCGTTTGTATGTATCTTAGTATCATCTGGTTAAGTCCTTTAGAAATCCTGAGCGTTTTATGATTTTGATATATATTAGATCAATTAATTTTTAGAAACTGACATCTTTTAAATTTAATCATTCTATCCATGAATGTGAGCAATCCCTCTATTTTTAAAAAGTCTTCTTCAATGTCTTTTAGAAAAGATTATATTTTTTTCTGTGAAGGTCACTCACCACTTTTCTTAGATGTGTGACTATATACCTGTTATTTCTTTAAATTCTTATTGTAAATGAACTTTTGGAGACACGTTTGAACTCTTTAAGACTATTATAAGTGCAATTGGTTTTTGTTACATTTATTTCATATCTAGTCATCTTGTTAAAGTTTTATTATTTCTTATAATATCTGTATATTATTTCAGGCTTTCTGTGCTTAGAATGTGTGAATAATGATAATATTGCTTCTTCCTATTTTGATCTATTTTATTTTCTTGTCTCATTTTCTTGTCTATGGTAATAGAGAACATCCTTTTCTTGCTTTTTTTTTTTTCTTTTCTTGCTTTTAAAAAATATGTATATAAGCTTTATTGTACTATTTGTGCTTATTTTTTATCAAGTTCAAGGCATTCTCTTCTATCCTGATTTCTGAATTTAAGAAATCACGATTATCAACTTAATTTTCCCATATGCTTTCTCTAATCTATTAAGGTGATCATATGATTTTTCTTATTAGATGTGTTAATATGATAAAATACATTAATAAATTTAATAATGGTATATTAATCTTTATCCCTGGAGTAAGCCCAGTTTGATACCAGATGTGTGTATGTGTGTATGTGTATATATATATATTTTTTTTTTTTTCTTGACTTCTATATATGTTTTTGGATCAAATGTGTAAGTTGCCTTGGAAACATCTGAACCTAATTAATTTTTGTTCTGTTTGCTTAATCTATCAATTGTTGAGAGAAGGACCTACTCAGAAAGCCAATACCATGATGGTAGATTTGCCAATTTCTTATTTTACTTCTCTTAATTTTTACTCTGGACCCCTTGCTTTAGTCCATGGGGTCTCAAAGAGTTGGATACAACTTGGCAACTGAACAACAACAGCAATTTTTATTTTATGTAGAATTAAAGCTAAGTTGATAAATACATGCAAGCTTCAAATTGATATGCCCCTATCTTAGATTAAAGCATTATTATTATGAGGACTCTTCACCACTATGCTTTTTTGAGATAAAATCTGTCTTTGTGATATATGTATACTCTGCTTTTGGTAGTATTTAGTTGACATATTTTCTAGAACTTTTCTTTAACATTTATATACATCTCTTTAAAACAAACCAAAGCTATATTGAAAAAAATTAAAATTCTCTCTGAGTAAATTTTTCTTTTAACCAGAGCATATTGTCTGTTTATATTCACTGTGATTACCAATAATTTGAATTAATTTTTGCAGTTTTTTTATTTTGCTATTTTTATTTTATCCTTTTTATTATGTGATTTTTACATTAAAAAAATCTTTCTTTTTTTAGTATTCATTGTTTACCTTATTTTATTTTCCCCCTTTATTTAGAAATTTATACTCAACTCACCTGTTTCACAGACAAAACCTACCATGCCTTTCTACACATATGCATGTGCATAGACAGACACACACACACACAGACCGAAGACCACAAAAGTATTTCCTTACCATCTCCCTTTGGAGGGTGGGTTTTTAAAAAAAAACCCACAAATTATATGATATATATATATTTTATCTTCCTGACTACTTAACTTGTATAACAGGCTCAGTTTCATCAAACACACACTACAACTGGCTCAAATTCATTCCTTTTTATGTCTGAGTAATGTTCTATTGTATATATGTACCACAACTTCTTTATCCATTCATCTGTACAGTGGAATGGCGGGGAGGGAGGCTCAAAAGGGAGGGGATATATGCATAATTATGACTGGTTTGCATTGACGTGTAGCACAACATTGTAAAGCAATTATCCTCCAATTAAAAATAATCACAGATTACTCAGTTTGTTGGATACAATTAGCATACAGCACAGGTTAGTCAAAGTAGGGGAAAAGGGTCATGGACCATTCCAAGGAAGAGTCTCAGCTGGAGGAACAGTTTCTGATCTGGCAACAAGTCTCTGACAGGCAGGAGTGGGAAGTTACCCTCTGCTCCCTCAGGGCCTCCGGCAGCATCCCTCTGGAATCATTCTCAGCAGCATGGAGTCTGTTCCTCCAGCCAAGAGCCTTCTGGAGGGTGGATTCTTTTTAATTTACTTTTTCACTGCTTGTATAGCCCTTTAGAGAGGGATTTTTTCCCCCCAGCTCTATATGCCCAGGTTCCAAGTAAGTGAGTCAAGGCCTTGTTTCTTGTCCTCATGGGCTATTGTTAGAAATAGGTTTCTTGGGCTAGCAGACACCCTTATTGCAGCCAAACGCTTAAGTTATTGCTTACAGTTTTCTACTTTACTCCTGCTTCATTATTCTCTTATGAGTATTTTCCTTCCTTGTTTGCAGAATCAGTTATTAATATATATTTAAACATTTTTGGTGTTTGGCAGTGGGGATATTTCAGCAACAGCTAATCCACCATCTTACCAGAAACAGACCCCAAGTGCTCTTTCATTCTCCATCCCTTTTCCATGTTGTTCTCCATACAGGTAAACAGGGCTTCAACTGAGGAAGGACTGGGCAGTTGTGATGTGTAATGCCTAAACTGGATATTAAACAGTAATACTTAGTGAAACCCGTTCACCTGGGGCCCTGTGTTCATGACGCGGGAGTTGTGTTGCTGGTATTCTTGGGTAACTATATAATTAGGAGACAGTGAACAACTGTTATTTCAATTTTCTTTTTATTTAAAAGAGAAAATGATATAGTCTTTGAGTGATATAGAAAAATTTTATCCAGTGACTTTTGCTCTTAATCCTTCATCTGTAAGATTTGAGATTAAAATGAATTAAAAACATCCAAGTCTTCCTTTTATTCTTCCTTTCCTATTGAAATTATTAGCTGAAAATATGACAAAGTAAAACATTTCTAATGAAATATTAAATTTACTAGGTGATTTTCACTTAGAAAGATCAGATTCAATGAAAAAAACCTCTACCACATGAGATTTCTATTAAATTTAAATGAATGTCTTATGATCTAAAGATTCAGCCTCTTTGAATGAGCAGTAATCAGGAAGATAGGCTGTCTGAGTTTTAATATCACCTTGTCATTGTTGCAGTTGGTCAATTTCTATGTTTCAGCTTTGTCTTCTACAAAACTTGCCTAACCATGCTCCCAGAGGTATGAGAATATAGTGAAGTCCTTGCAGCCTTCTTCTTTTTATGCTTGACTTTAAAAATACTTGCCCGCCTCTGCATTACAGTACAATATGCTCTCTTTGCCATTTTGCTAAACATTTTTAGTTACCATGTGACAATATTCTCCCTCCATTCATCAGTTCAGTTTTGACAACATGTCTGTCATTATTCAGTAGTGTATAGGCAATGATTAGAAAAAGAGAAATGATAGTGCTGTTGCAACAAAGATGGAAGCCATTAAGATGAGTCAAAGCCACAAATATTTAGCTTCAATTAGACATTCATTGTCTGATTATGAGTTCAAATGTGAAGAAGATAAATACAATTAAGACTGCATGGATAAAATGTTGGAAATAAATCATTGAAGATTTAACCTGAAGATGAGATTTATTTTGATATGCTGTAATTTTAAGTTGTCAAATAGAGTTCCTCTGTACCTGCAAGCCTTTTAGATGATTGACTTTAGAACATTTAGCGTTGGCTCATCATTTTAGTTTGGTATTTGTCTTTATCGTATGCTGTGATATTTGAAAAACTGTTTCAAAACTCTTCCAAATTGGAGTTTTATCAACTCTCTGATCATTATCAGAACACTAGAAGCATTTTTCAACACATTTTTGAAAATGGTTGTAATGGATAACTCAAGGTTAAAGTATTTATCTCATCTTCTTTTTTTTGTAGTCTATAAGTTATTGAGGATAAGTATAATTTTTGTTTGGAGATTCTTTTCTACTGTGACTTTTTTGAATACTGTTTTTCTGGCTCACAGAACAACATAGGGTCATTTATCCTCACACCCCTAATCTATTCCCTCCTCTCTTTTATTAATCCCAGAGGATTTTTACTTCTTTTAATCAGTTTTTAAGTTTTCACCTCTCTATGAAGGGCTTTCAATTTCTTCAGCTCCTAGCTTTAGTCTCAGCCTTTACCTGACCATATCAGCCTTCCATGTAAAACTTCACTGGGCTGTGCTTTCTTTTAAAAATGATTTGGAAATTCCACAAGCAACAAATTATTGTTATATACATAAAAATAAGAAAAATCTATAAAAAATCACCTGTGCCTCATACCCAGAATTAACCAAAATTACACTTTGATATGGGGCTTCCCTGGTGACTCAATGGTAAAGAATCCTCCTGCCAATGCAGGAGACGTAGCTTCAATCTCTGGGTCTGGAAGAACCCGTGGAGAAGGAAATGACAACCTACTCCAATATTCTTGCTTGGAGAATCCCATGGACAGAGGAGCCTGGTGGGCTACAATCCATGGGCTTGCAAAGGGTTGGACATGACTTAGCAACTAAACAACAGCAACACACTTTGATATATACTCTTCAAAGTGTTCATATGTTGATAGAGCCATTACATATTTTATTTATCTCATATACATAAATAAATGGAATCATACTTCCTGTGATTTTATAATCTTTTTATTCATTCCATCTACATACTAGAGAGAAACCTCCATCATGAGCATCTTCCTATATCAATAAATAAACCTCTAAAACTTACATTTCATATCTGCTCAAATTCAATTACAGGGATTTGCCAGAATTTGCTATACTAATTCTTGATTATTAGAAATTCAGGAAGTTTCTAAGGTTATTAATTTATTAAACACATGTTTTGAGTATCTGCTGTGTCATTCTCTATTCTATTCCCAGATCTTAGAAATAAAAGGGCGGGTAAATTTTTGTTCATATTCTCTTTGAAGCGTGCCTGTGTGCTCAGTCGCTCAGTCATGTCCAGCTTTTTGCAACCCCATGGACTGTAGCCGCCGGACTTCTCTGTCTGTGGGATGAGATTCTCCAGATAAGAATACTGGAATGGATTTCCATTTACTTCTCCAGAGGATCCCATGGATTGAACCCACGTCTCCTACATTGGCAGAAGGATTCTTTACCACTGTACCACCTGGGAAGCCCTATTTTTGGAGAGTAGCATTCAAATAATCTCTCTTCTTTGGGTGACCTACTCTCCCATGACCACATAGGTACTTAGTTTGTTGCCTACAGATGATCCTTTTTATACAACTTAAGGGGAAACATACTTCGGTGTACTCCATCCCTTAATGATATAAGTCACTGTTAGGTGTCTATGCTTTTGTTTGGAGACATTGATCACACAGAGAAATTAGTGTTCTTGTAGAAATCTAAAAGAATAGCTGGGATTTTTAGTGGGTATTTACTTCAGAGTCATCTTTTCATGTCACTCTTATTCAAAACAAATGCTCCTAATTGAACACAATTTAGTACATATGAATTACAGTTTCATCTCTTAAAGGTTATACGTTTTAGTAGTTGTTTTGGTGGTAGAATTTTAAACATTCACCTTGTACTCCAGTATAGCTCTGTGTGATTTTGCTTTATATCTTCAACCGTAAAACAGAGTTTGGCTAGATGATTTCTATACTACTTGCCAGCTCTGGACAGGGAAGCATTGTGCTGTCATAAAATAGTTCTTATGGCATTGATTGGCTCAAATGATTTTAAACCTTGTTGGTATACACACATCTATGCAGTCTCTCAGCTTCTGGTTCTGATTTCCCTTAAATATGTTATATTATTTTCTCAATGATAGGAATAGCTGGATTTTCAATAGTCTGTACTATGCTCAAAATTCTCCAAGCCAGGCTTCAGCAATACATGAACCATGAACTTTCAGATGTTCAAACTGGTTTTAGTAAAGGCAGAGGAATGAGAGATCAAATTGCCAACATCCGCTGGATCATCAAAAAAGCAAGAGAGTTCCAAAAAAACATCTATTTCTGCTTTATTGACTATGCCAAAGCCTTTCACTGTGTGGATCACAATAAACTGTGGAAAATTCTTCAAGGGATGGGAATACCAGGGAAGCCTGGCGTGCTGCTGTTCATGGGGTCACAAAGAATCAGACATGACTGACAACTGAGCTGAACTGAACTGAATAATCTATACTTTGATTTCTCTCCTCTAGATTCTGAGGAATGTTTGCCCTCTCAAATGCAGAAGGGCAGCCTATCTACCTCCTCAGAGAATTTTCTTGACAGTCAAGTTGGTCTATAAACTAATAGAAGAACTTTCAGAGGATTTTTCATTTTATCAGAAAGATGATGTGCCATCGGACATTTACTTGTTTTTGTTTCTTATAATACACCGGTGACTATTTCCCCTCTATGTACTTTTGCATGGCCAGGGTCAACTATTATCATTAGGAAATATAGGCTAAAAGTGGTAATATTAACACAATAGTTAGTTAACCTTGTTGGGCTCAATTGGGCTTTCATTGCAGCTTTCTTTTTCTCATCTCTCTTGATATATAAATCTATTTTCGGAAAATGGAATTCCAGGAGGACAGGAGAAATGAAAGATCTCTCTAGCCTTTAACTCTTGGAAAACTCTTCAAGTTGCTTTTGGATATTCTCAATCTCTTTCATGATTTCTCCTGAGAGAATTCAGAATTAGTGTTCAATAATTTTTTTCTTTTTGGCAAAAACAAACTCTATTAGATTTTTTTCAAGTGAGTCACTTACTACAGTTTTTATAAGGTCAGATTCCAACTAGTATTTGCATTTTTAACTGACATTCAGGGAGGATTTTTAGCTGGAGTTAAAGACGAAGAGAGAAGGGACAAGCATTTATTATAGCTTGACTGTTCTGAAAATGATCTGATTTTAAAAAGGTTACAAAATGAATATGATTATCTTATTATTCCTAATTTGAATTTATACCATTAAAGCCACATTCTACTAAAGGAATATATAATGCAAACTTATTACTATATAGTGTCACACTGAGGGATTCAGGTGCAAAGGGAAAACCCACTCCTTTGGAAATCAGCCCATCCCTAGCTGTTGATAGGATTTGTGTAGCCCATAAAACATTCCATGAGGCATGAGGCAATGGAAACAGTGATTGATGGTGGTCTCATCTCTGTTAACCCTTTCATTCCCACTCAAGTCATATATTGGCTTAGCCACAGACTCAGAGTCTGGGGAGAGGTACTATAGATATCATATCTTGGTCAGCTCCAAATCATTCCCACTGATTTCCATGGTAGTTCAGTCTGTCTCACTGAGCTGGAGATTCAGCTATTCAGGTGGAAATAGCAAAGAAGAGGCTTGGGGCAATGTTGCCTGAATGATTTTGAAACAGTCTCTCTGGTGGTGGGTGGAAAGGTAGGTGGAAGATTTGGTCTAATAATATAAGGAAAATGAAATGCAACCAAAACTGTTTGGAAGGTCCAAAGGCAAGAAACCATAAGTATTCAGAATGTTAATTGCATAATCAGAAAAATTCAGTTACCCATGAAGGCAAGACTCTTCACTGTGGTTTTTCCTCTGGAAATTGACCAATTTCTGAGTACATGAAGAAATCTAGTAGATGGTAGCATCTGATCTCTAGTATTTCCAGTGCATGGCAATTGACTGGCACAAATTAAATGTGAAATAAAGTTTATTGAATGAAAGCTCTTAATTTAAATGACCTATATCATTGGCTTCAGTTTAGGTTTGTGTCTTGGTTGCTTGTACAGGCAGTTATATATGTAGGAAATGTACTAAGGAAGACTATTTAGTTTATTCCTGATAATGTGAATAGTAAGGTTGATTGATAGTGAATATCTAAATATTATTTGCTTTCGTATTATAAAACACATAGTAGGACCTTCAGTTCAGTTCAGTCACTCATTCGTGTCCGACTCTTTGTGACCCAATGCACAGCAGCACGCCAGGCCTCCCTGTCCATCACCAACTCCTGGGGTCCACCGAAACCCATGTCCATTGAGTCGGTGATGCCATCCAACCATCTCATCCTCTGTCGTCCCCTCCTCCTGCCCTCAATCTTTCCCAGCATCAGGGTCTTTTCAAATGAGTCATCTCTTCGCATCATGTGGCCAAAGGATTGGAGTTTCATCTTCAACATCAGTCCTTCCAATGAACACCCAGGACTGGTTGGATCTCCTTGCAGTCCAAGGGACTCTCAAGAGACTTCTCCAGCACCACAGTTCAAAAGCATCAATTCTTCAGCGCTCAGCTTTCTTTATAGTCCAACTCTCACATCCTTATATGACTACTGGAAAAACCATAGCCTTGACTAGATAGACCTTTGCTGAACAAAGTCATGTCTCTGCTATTTAATATGCTGTCTAGGTTGGTCATAACTTTTCTTCCAAGGAGTAAGTGTCTTTTAATTTCATGGCTGCAATCACCCTCTGCAGTGATTTTGGAGCCCAGAAAAATAAAGTCAGCCACTTTTTCCACTGTTTCCCCATCTATTTGCCTTAGTAAATGAATAATCAATACAACTTTTTAAAAAATACTTAATATATGCTAGACACTGGGTGTATTGCTTTATTTAGATTGTCTCATTTCTTTTCTATTACTCCCATTTGGCTGAAGTCTATCTTATTCACTTTCTCACTATGCTCTTAACCCTTCAACATGTTGCCGTGAATTTATAGTTCTTCATCAATGAATTTAAAATTCTTTATAAATCCATTAATGGATATTTTATTTTGGTCCTTATTCTAGTTATGTATGGCAGAATAGCATTGAGTTTCTCATAGTTGGTGTCTTTTTGATTCAAAATTTATTGAACTTCTATGGACATGATGTTGTCCTAGCTGCTATAAGACATAGTTTTAGCTATTTAAGGGCAGAAATTATGTTTCACTTGTTTCTTAACCTCAGAATATCTACCTGATAGAGAATTTTACCTATACAAGCTGACAAACATTTTGCTGTGCAATTGTGAATTAAAATAGCAAAAAACAGTACCATAAATTCTGTAAGGCAATATAAATGCCAAAATAATAAGCAAAATGAGCTATGAATTCTAAAGTGAGAGAAATCATTGCAGGTGGGGATAGCTAGGACAGTTGGCTTTGGTAGTTTTGTAAGAGGCTTTGAAGTTCCCCCAATTAGGTCGTTTCTGGTAATCCCTAACTGCTTTTCAGCAGTGATTTGCAGGACATTTCCTTACATGAGAAGAGTCTGAGCACTTGTTTTGGGAACAAGAAATGTGAGAGTGGAAGAGCCCTGTTTTACTCAGGCAGTGGGCAGAGTCAGGGTTGGGGATGGTAGAGTGGTTACCACGTCAAATCAGAGATGGGGTCATGGCAGCTGACAGGAAAGTGGACAACAGGCTGGAGAATCAATAAGATTCAGGTATCATTTATAATCAACAGTCTAATGGCAAGAAACATCAAAGAAAAATCCAGTATCATAAGCTTCAGAGATTAAATATTTCTTGACCTCAATAATAATGGGACTGTTAAGAAGGAGAAAAAATTCAGTAAAATGTAACAATTCAAAATCAATTTCACTTTACACACCAATTTTCAGACAAGTATCTGATGCCTTTGGCAATACAGTATATCTAATAGGTACACTCATGTTTTACTTTATGTGTAAATTTTGAATCAAATTAGTTATAATGTTTATATGTTTACATATTATTTTCTAAGCACCACAATTATAATTTCCTACTGCCATATTTTGTTCATCTTTTTATCCTTGGTCGGAGAAGGCGATGGCACCCCACTCCAGTACTCTTGCCTGGAAAATCCCATGGACAGAGGAGCCTGGTAGGCTGCAGTCCATGGGGTCACTAGGAGTCGGACACGACTGAGCGACTTCACTTTCGCTTTTCACTTTCATGTGTTGGAGAAGGACATGGCAACCCACTCCAGTGTTCTTGCCTGGAGAATCCCAGGGACGGCAGAGCCTGATGGGCTGCCATCTATGGGGTCGCACAGAGTCGGACACGACTGAAGCAACTTACCAGCAGCAGTATTCAGAACTTTAGGAATTCATTCTTGAGCTTTAATTTGTTTATCACATCGGAATGCATTGTAACCACAGTTACAATAAATCTACTATGATATGAAACACACCACACCAAGGAAACTGTGTTTTATTCTGATCTCTGGTTTTGAACTGATTTTGAGATAAGAAACATGTAGATTAAATGTGGCCACATTCAAACATTAAAAAAAAAATAAGCCCCTTATCTAGCCTTGTCATTGATGTGTACAATATGCAATCAAGTAAAATTAGAACAGTCATTTGAAATCCATCCTTGTTTCTATAACACCAGTTATTTGTAACAGTTTATTTACTTTCACCTTTCACTAAGAAGTCTATTATTTTATATAGACCTGCCCTCCAGGTGCTTTCACATTAGTATGAAAAAAAAAGAGGTCAATCAGTTTAGGATACATATGAGAAAATAAGATAATGCAGAATAACTTATCTATAAAACAGTGTGAGGCAGAATTGTTTGATTGTATAAGAGCATTTTAGGAGAGAGTAGATTACTTTTTAATAGTCAAAAAGAAATGATAAATTATACAGGTAAACTATGTATGAGATCTTTAACGTTTGAGTGCTGTGACTCAGAGAAACATGATATCTGGAAAGTTGGCAGGAGAATAGTTTTTTGTTGTTGTTTTTTAGCTGGAGTTGGAGAGTTTGAACTGGATCAACTGCCAAGTGAGTTTGTTTCATGGCTTTGGAGTCAAATAGCAGGTAGCTTTATGAGACTAGGTATTTGAGCCCTACCTGATGGGTTGGTGGGAAAACCCTGAAGATTTTATAGGCTATTAACATAGTTAAAAAGGAAGATTACCAAAGTGCTACTGCCAAGAACTAAATAGAGATAAAAAGGAACCTAAACAGGTTTATTAGTCCAGGATACATTCCTAATTAGAAAACCTTTGAATATCCCCAGAACTAAGGATTGTTATTTCTTAGACTCTTTACCAAAAATCAGAAAGCAATAGTCTTTAAGAGGAATGGATTAATAAGATCTAGTATAAATGCATTAATTTATTTATTTAACCAGTTCAAAATGATTGCTTATTGTGAAGTTGCCCAGGGACAGTAAACCAACAGTCTCAGCCCTGATAACACTCATCATCCAGTGCTAGGCAACACGAGTGGTGTTGGTGGCAACACCAACGAGATATTGGGCAGCTCCACAAAACAGAGAGAAGTGCTGCGATGGGTTTGGTGTTGAGTCTTTTGGGAACACATAAGGATGGCATAATCGTGCTTGGAAAAATACCCAGTGTTACTTTCTGCATCTGGCAATATTACTTTAAATTAATTAAATTGCTCATAATATGGTAATGGTAAAAGTATAGCATATATCTAGCCTTTTGTTATGTGTCAGCCCTGGGAAAATGTTTCATATGCATTATCTAATTTTAATCTGTAAAACTACCCTGCTGGATAGGCTCTAGTTTGTTTTCTTGTTGTTATTATTATCCAGATTAAGTAAAGTAAGACTTAAAAATTTGACTGCCTGTCTAATGGTCACAGAACTGGTCAGAAGTAGAGATGGGCTCAGACTAAAGCTTTACTTTAACTTTCATAAACACACATGTGAGACTTCTGGAAGAAAACACTAAGCAGGAACACAGAGTGTGCATAGCTAACACAACCACTGCTCAAAATGAAAAACAACTCTCCTACATTCAAGTAGCTATGTGCGTGCGTGCATGTGAAGTCACTTCAGTCATGTCCAACTCTTTGTGACTCTATGGACTGTAGTCCACCATACTTCTCTGTCCATGGGATTCTCCAGGCAAGATTACTGGAGTGGGTTGCCATGCCCTCTTCCAGGGGATTTTCCTGACCCAGGAATCGAACCCATATCTCTTATGTCTCCTGCAATGGCAGGTAGGTTCTTTACCACTAGTGCTACCTGGGAAGCCCCTCAAGTAGCTATAATTTTTGAAAAAAAAATTACAATGGCAAACTTGTTGAACAGTTTTAGATCAATGAAGCTCAAATGTAAAAGTTACCTTTTGGCATCTGAGGACAGGAAATGTAAATTTAAAATGAATTGGACAGCAGCAAAGTCACTCACTAGAACAGAAATCCTTTTCAATAATAGCAACTCAAGTCTTCTTTGGCACAGAAGAATTGTGAAATATTTATGTATGATTGAAGCAGCAATACCAGACAAAGAAAAGATTCCAACACTTCCAATAATAGGTTTGGAAGTAGGCAAACGTCTTTTTAATGCAGTGTAGGAACCAGTTTAAGGTTAGTTTTTAAGCTGAAATATTTGATTTTTAGTTTTCTTGTTTGTTTTCTTTGTATCAAAATTTTCCAGCTTAAAAATGGTTACTGTAACAAATGAGGAAAAATACCAATTTCATGAACATCAGAGGACATGATTTATGTGTCAGTCCCTTATTTTTTAAAAAGTGGCTAATGCCATCATACATAACATAACCTTAGATGGAGTGATCATTTCCTCAGGTAATCTCTTTTGATTAAGAAGCCATTCAGTGGCACAGAAAAGGACAGCAGCATGATTGCTTCCTCTCCAAATCGTGTCTGAATAATAAGTAGTCAAGGTAAGAATAACTTGGAATATTGAGGTGTCTTCATTTTGTAACCTTAGAACCTTTCGTCAGTTATTTTAGCCTCACAGTGTGGATTTGAACATTTTAGTTCTTTTAAAGTTACACAACACACAAAATACTATTGAGGGAGAATAGCTTTTTATAAATAATTATAAAAAGTCATTTTTCTTTTCATCCTAACACCAATATCAAAGTGATCATCATCCTGCATCTACTGATTCTTTTTTTTTTTTTTTTCATAGTGAAAACTTTTATATTTGGAATTAGCCAGCTGGACTCAGTTTAGATGATCCCAATTTTGTTGGCAACATCCAAAGCATCATAGTCAGGAGCCAGTCGAACATATGCCTTCTTCTCTCCATCAGGCCTGATCAGAGTATTGACCTTAGCCACGTCAATGTCATAGAGCTTCTTCACAGCCTGTTTAATTTGGTGCTTGTTAGCCTTGACATCCACAATGAATACCAGTGTGTTGTTGTCTTCTATTTTCTTCATGGCTGACTCGGTGGTGAGGGGGAATTTGATGATGGCATAGTGGTCAAGTTTGTTTCTCCTAGGGGCGCTCTTCCGAGGATATTTGGGCTGCCTCCTGAGCCGCAGTGTTTTGGGCTGCCTGAAGGTGGGTGACGTCCGGATCTTCTTTTTCTTGTGGCTGTGGACACCTTTCAACACTGCTTTCTTGGCCTTCAAAGCCTTTGCTTTGGCTTCAGCTTTAGGAGGGGCAGGGGCTTCCTTTTTCGCCTTCGGCGCCATCTTCATGAAAAGGGTTTTCGAGACTTGTTACCACGGGCTTTACTGATTCTTAAATAACAATTTGGCTCATCAAATCCAGACATATCAAAAGAACTCAATCTAGTTGAATCTAACAACTGCCTTGAGCAATAATTAATAGATAAAGAGGAGGGTATTAAAAATGCACTACAAAACAAAGGCAAAACAAAATGTAAGTGGAGTTAATGACTTTTGTCCAATTATACCCCAAATACGTAGTAACCAAAAGAAATAACCAAATTGATATGAAAATTCCTCAAGTATCGTGATATTGTGTTGAAAGTGAAAGTGTTAGTCGCTCAGTGGCATCCAACTCTTTGCGATTTCATGGACTTTAGCCCACTAGGCTTCTCTGCCCATGGAATTCTCCAGGCAGGATTACTGGAGTGAGTAGCCATTTCCTTCTCCAGAAATCTTCCCAACCTAGGAATTGAACCCAGGTCTCCTGCACTGCAGGCAGATTCTTTACCGTCTGAACTACCAGAGAAGCCGATTGCTACATTCTTAAATTTCCTAAATGATAAAGAACCCTAGTTCCTTTATAATGTTAAGACAGTTTATTGTACGTGTGTCTAAATAATGAACTGTGAAGTATAACTGACATAAAATTATGCATCTTAAAACTAAGGAAAAGTTAAAAGATATTTGGTACACACCAGGTACAAAAGACTCAAGTACAAATAAAAAGACTTTTCAGGTAGCTTCTGACCAAAAACTTGCTCAAGATCTTGGGAATGACAGTGTATTAAAAAGCAGAGACATTACTTTATTTGCTGACAAGGTTCGTATAGTCAAAGCTATGGTTTTACCAGTATGGATGTGAAAGCTGGACCATAAAGAAGGCTGAGCGCTGAAGAATTGATGCCTTCGAACTGCAGTGCTGGAGAAGACTCTTGAGAGTCCCTTGGACTGCAAGGAGATCAAACCACTCAATCCTAAAGGATATCAACCCTGAATATTCATTGGAAGGACTGATGTTGAAGCTGAAGCTCTAATACTTTGGCCACCTGATGCGAAGAGCTGACTCATTGGAAAAGACCCTGATGGTGGGAAAGATTGAAGGCAGAAGGAGAAGGGAATGACAGAGGATGAGATGGTTGGATGGGATCACTGACTAATGGGCATGAGTTTGAGCAAACTCTAGGAAATATTGAAGGACAGGGAAGCCTGGAGTGCTGCAGTCCATGGGGTCGCAAATAGTCAGACAGGACTGAGCAACTGAACAACAAAAAGTACAAAAGAAGAAGCAATTAATTTAAAGTTGTGAATTAAATAACATATGTTAAGTAAATAAAAAGACTTTTCAGGTAGCTTCCAACGAAAAACTTGCTCAGGAACTTGGAATTGACTTCAGAGGTGCTTTAAGCCTCAGCTCATATTCCCAGTTTAAATGATTATTGTATAGTCTTTGAGATATTACATATTTTTTGAGGTATCAAGAGGAGTTGCTTAGTGTGTGTTTGTTTTCATATTTGCTTCAACATTGCTTATAAACTTATAGCTGACAGTAAATGATGTCAATGCCTTGTGACCCCCATAAATAAGAAAGGCAGGCAGTTGCTTGTCATTTAACTCAGCTTATAACTGTCAGAACAGGTTTTGTCATTGGAGATGAGTCTGGCTCAATTTACTAGACCTTATTCATGAGCGTATTTAACCAGAATGAGAAAAGTATATAGTGACCATTTCAAACATAATTATCGTTTTATTTTTAAAGGAAAATTGTCAAAAATTAAAAATTTCACCTATATGGAGAGATGTTTGTAAAGGAAATCATTTTCATCAGTTCTGAGTCATAAGTTGGTGTTATTGAGCTGCTCTTTTGAAAATTAAAAAACTAGGAAGTGAAGTTATTTGGCCTAATGTCAGATAGAAAGGAAGTATAAGAGTCAGGTCTTAAACCATGGGTATCTGACTTTTGGTTTAATACTTTTTCCACTAAACCATAATTACTATTTTAAATCTATTTAATATTGCTGTGTTACCCAGAGCCATGATTTACACTATTTGTGATGTTGCCAAAACTGTTACCTAAATATTCATAGATGTGTGTAATTATTAATCATTTGGAAGATACAACAAAAGGTTGTGCATTATTTTCCAGCTTTATTAGGGTGTAACTGAGAAGTAAAAATTATATATATTTCAGGCTCAGTGTGATGGTTTGTTATACTTACCCATTTTGAATGATTACCATTTCAAGCTAATTAACATATTCATCACCTCTCGTAGTTGTCTTTGTGTGTGTGTGTGTGTGGAGGGAGGTGAGAACTCTCAAGATCTACTCTCTTAACAAAATTCATTATGAAACATAGTGTCATTAACTATAATCACCATGCTGTATATTAGCTCCCCAGAGCATTTGCATCTTATAACTGAAAGTTTCCATCCTTTGATCAACATCCCCTTATTGCTCCCATTCCCAGTCCCTAGTAAACACCAATATAACCTCTGGTTCTATGTGTTCTTTCTTAGATTCCACACAGAAGTGAGATCATATAACATTTGTCTTCTTTGTTTTGCTTCGCATAATGCCCTCAAGGTTCATCCTTGTTGTCACTAATAGCAGGATTCTTTCCTTTTTATGGCTGAATTATACTACATTGTTTATTTATATAACATGTCTTTGTCCATTGATCAGTTGATGAACACAGGTTGTCTGTGTCTTGGCTATTGTGAACAAATTCTTTAAGATACTGATTTCATTTCCTCTGCATATGTGCCCAGTAGTGGGATTGCTTGATCATGTAGTAGTTTTATTTTTAATAGTTTGAAGACCTCCAATGCATTTTTAAAGTGAAGGCACATTTAAATAAGACCATCAATGTTATCTGTTTTTATCTTTCTCAAAATGTTCTGTGGTTGAAAGGGCAGAATGGGTGTAATACTCTGATCTGATATGGGTGTGATATTTCAGATGTTACAGAATGAGAGAAAGAATGCCTGCCTATAAAGGATTGACAACAAGGTGTGGCTGAACAGGGAGCTAGAAAACTGGACACTGGGAGTCACTTTTGTGTATGAGTGTCAAATATTATTCATTGTAAAAATGAGATAGAGGATTCCCCATGTGTCTGTTGGCTGAGTCTTTCTTCTTTCTCCTTTGGCAGGTACAATGGACACAGTTTTTCTTTTTAAATCCTCTAGAGTAAACATGAACTTCACATTCCACTCTGTGTCCATCACACTTTCTATTTCTAACAATCTGTCTGATTCACATGATTATTACTTGTCTGGTCCCAAAGGTCCCAAAGAATTCCAAGGTCTTGTCTTCCTCAAGAATTCTGTAGCTTTTTCATCTTCAATGGGCTTATTGTATATGTCATTGCATGAGTGCTAAGTCACTTCAATCATGTCCTTGTCGGACTCCTGGGTTGCCACGCCCTCCTCTAGGGGATCTTCCCCACCCAGGGATCAAACATCTCTTACATCTCTTACATTAGCAGGCAGGTTTTTTACCACTAAGGTCACTTGGGAAGCCCATATATGTCATTACAAACAAATAATAGCTAAGGTCTGCTTCTGTTAAAAGACCATACAGTTTGGGGGCTAAAAGATCTGTTTTCAATTTATTTCAGGTTCTTCAAAACCAAAACAAAACGTATCCCTCACAAAATTAATGAAGTTAATCTAATTTGTAATTTATGGAAATTCATAAGAAGTGCATTAATTTTTGGATTCATCAGCCAGGCAAAGTTAGCTTTCTCAAACCTAGCTGAGCTGAAAGGAATCGAAACCTGTGATATAAAGAAATAATTAGGTTTCCGGTGTCTGATGGTCTTGATTCATGGAGGTGGCTTCCCTCTCTTGAAGCCTCTCATCCCTAATCCTGATTTCTTTTTAAAAGAGGATTATACATGTACACTATGATCTATCTACACACACACACACACACACACATACACATACAAACACAAATATATACACTATGCTATATATAATCATGTATATATATATATAGTGTTGTGAAATATATATTAATAGTTATTATACTCTTTTTGTATATTGCTGTAGCTTGAAAAGTTTCTTAAGTCATCGAAAACTGCCAAGTACACATTGATTTCAAGTGAATATGAAATGTTCTCCAAGACAGATCACATACTGGGCCAAAAAAGAAGTTTTACTTATTATCTGAAAATATTATTTTAATGGTTGTTGATATTTTGTTATGTACCATAGCTTCAAAACTTAATCTTCAGTAGTTAAACATTTAGGATGTTTTGCTAATTGGAATTGTTCTTTTCAAAGTTAGAAATGGCTGTTATTTATCCAACCCACGATATCTTCTGGCATTTCAAATGGCTGCTGCCTCTTCTGATAGAAATGCCCCCTGCCTTTGATCTTCTTTCCTTTTCTCTGACTTTTTATTTCTCTCTCTTTCTCCTAAATGTACACAGTCCTTAAGGTAGTATCTTTGGCTTTCTTACCTCAGTACACTCCTCTGGAAGATTCACTTTTCCCAAATCTACATTTTCACTCTGGAAATCTCTCAGAAACTTCTATCACCATTTTTCTCTTTCTTCTTACATTTAGGTCTTTAATTCATTTTGAGTTTATCTTTGTGTATGATGTTTGGAAGTGATCTAATTTCATTCTTTACATGTAGCTGTCCAGTTTTCCCAGCACCATTTAATGAAGAGGCTGTCTTTGCCCCATTGTATATTCTTGCCTCCTTTGTCAAAGATAAGGTACCCATAGATGCATGGATTTATTTCTGGTCTTTCTATCTTGTTCCATTGGTCTATATTTCTGTTTTTGTGCCAGTACCATACTATCTTGATGACTATAGCTTTGTAGTATAATCTGAAGTCAGGAAGGTTGATTCCTCCAGGTCCATTCTTCTTTCTCAAGACTCCTTTGACTATTCGCGGTTTTTTGTGTTTCCATATGAATTGTGAAATTTCTTGTTCTCGTTCTGTGAAAAATGTCATTGGTAATTTGATAGGGATCGCATTGAATCTGTAGACTGTGTTTGGTAGTATAGTCATTTTCACAATATGGATTCTTCCTAGCCAGGAACATGAAATATCTCTCCTTCTGTTTATGTCATCTTTGATTTCTTTCATTAGTATCTTATAATTTTCTGTGTAAAGTTTTCTATCTCCTTAGGTATGTTTATTCCTAGATATTTAATTCTTTTTGTTACAATGGTGAATGGGATTGATTCCTTAATTTCTCTTTCTGATTTTTCATTGTTAGTATATAGAAATACAAGTGATTTCTGTGTATTGATTTTGTCAGTCAAGTCCAAGAGGCCCAAAGAGTCTCATACAGGATAAACCCAAGGAGAAACACATCAAGACACACACTAATCAAACTAACAAGGACTAAACACAAAGAATAATAAAAGCAGCAAGGGAGAAGCAACAAGTAACATACAAAGGAAGCCCCATATGCTTAACAGCTAACCTTTCAGCAGAAACTACAGTCCAGAAGGGAATGGCAGGATATACTTAAAATACTGAAAGGGAAAAATCTACAACTAAGATTACTGTACCCAGTAAGGATCTCATTCAAAATTGATGGAGAAATAAAAAGGTTTTCAGACAAGCAAAGGTTAAGAGAATTCAGTACCACCAAACTAGCTGTACAACAAATGTTAAAGGGACTTATATAGTCAAGAAATACAAGAAAAGCAAAAAAATCTACAAAATCAACCCCAAACAGTTAAAAAAATGGCAATAGGAACATATATATCAGTAATTACTTAAAATGTAAATGAATTAAAGGCTCTACCCAAAAGACAGAGACTGGCTGAATGGATAGAAAAACAAGACCCATATATATATATATATACTGTCTACAAGAAACCCACTTCAGACCTCAAGACACATATAGACTGAAAGTGAGAGGATGGAAAAACATATTCCATGCAAATGGGAAGCAAAAGAAAGCTGGAGTAGCAATCCTCATATCAGACAAAACAGACCTTAACACAAGGAGTATTACAAGAGATAACGAAGGGCACTACATAATAATCAAGGGATCGATCCAAGAGGAAGGCATGACAATTTTAAATATCTATGCACCCAACATAGCAGCACCTCAATACGTAAGACAAACACTAACAGACATAAAAGGAGAAATTGACAGGAACACAATAAAGGTAGGAGATTTTCACACCCCACCTGCAGAGAGTGCTACTGGTGCTTGGGTGATGCCAGGTCTTGTATTCAAGTGGTTTCCTTTGTGTGAGTTATCACTATCTGATACTCCCAGGTTTAGTTCTCTGGTAGTCTAGGGTCTTGGAGTCAGTGCTCCCACTCCAAAGGCTCAAGGCTTGATCTCTGGTCAGGAACAAAGATTCTACACATGGTTTGTTATGGCATTAAGTAAGATTAAAACAAATATCCAAAAACAAGAAAACAAAGATGAACACTAGACAAAGGGCAGTTACAAAATCAAGCAAATAATAATTAAAATAATGGAATATACACATATACATATACACCCATGAGCAAAGTCAAAACAGTCCAACAAAAATAAAGTACAGTAGATTGACCCAGTGAACAAAGGAAATAAAAAGTTATTTTTACCAGTTAAGCACAAATCTAACTAAAGCACAAACTGGAAAACAAAAGTAAAGCAAGGTGCCTAGTGGGGAATAAAGCAATGAAAACAAAACTAACAAATATGTTGAGAGGAAAGGAAAGAAAGAAAAGAAAGAAAGAATAGATGTGCAAATTTAAGTAGAGGTAGATGAAGAAGGTTTATATACATTAAAGATTAACTTCAAGGGGAAAAGGACAGTAGGAAAGGCAAACAAAGGAATAAATGTAGAAAAATATAATAGGCTTAAAAACATTAAAAATTAAAATTATAAAAAAGAGGAAAAAAAGGAATAAGAAAGAAAAAAAAAAAACAAAAGGAAAACTCCACAGAACTGCAAAAGCCCTACATAGAGGCAAAGGTTTATAACAACAATAAAAAGTGTGACTGAATATACAATATACATATACATGCATACACAAAATCAAAATAGTCCAACAAAAATAAAGTACAACAAATTGACCTGGCAAACAGAGGAAACCAGAAATTATATCTACCAGAACAAAACTAATTAGAGCACAAACTGGAAAACAAAACTAAAGGAAGGTGCCAGTTGGGGAATAAAGCAGTGAAAATAAATCTAACACATATGTTAAGAGGAAAGGAAAGAAAGAAAAGAAAGAAAGAATAGATATGCCAAGTTAGAGATAGATAAAGAAGATTTATATACATTAAAGATTAACTGCAAGGGGAAAAGAACAGTAGGAAAAGCAAACAAAGGAATAAATGTACAAAAAATAATAACAGGTTTAAAAATTAAAATTAAAAAAGAGAAAAGAAAAAAAAAGGAAAACACCACAGAACTGCAAAAGCCCAACGCAGAGGCAGAGGTTTATAACAACAATAAAAAATATGACTGAGGAAAAAAAAAAGCTCAAAAGCCTAATTAGATTTCATTGTGCCAATAAAATCTACAACTATGACAGAAATGGGAAAAAAAGGAAGAAAAAGAAAAAAAATCCAAAAAATCTACAGAACGAGTGAAAACATAAGAATAATAAATGCTTTTCTTGAGTCACTGCTGTCAGAGTCCTTTCCTTCGCTGGGAGTCACAGTCCACCTCACCTCCCTAGGATGCTCTCCAACACTGTGCTGATCTCTGGACCTGCTGTGGGGGCAGCTCAGATTCTGATCTGGTCCTACTTCTGCGTGTTATTGCCTCCAATGTCCATGCTATCAGAACTAGTGTGTTTTCTTTTGTGGGAGCTCTCAATGAACTTTTATATATTCTATAGACACAGAATCTGCCTTGTGGATCGTGTGGATTTAATCTGCTGCTTGTACAGCTGGTGGGAAGGTTTGGGTCTTCTTCCTTAGCCACACTGCCCCTGGATTTCAACTGTGGTTTTATTTCCCCCTCTGCATGTGGGTCATCCCCTGGAGTTTGCTCTTGAGGCTGCCCTGGAGGACTTGGGTTTGCCCTTGTGAGGGCCAGGTGTGGAGGTGGTGCAGCTGCTGGGGTTGCAGGGGTTCTGGCAGCAACAGGTACTCAGGGGGCTTGGCAGCTAGGGCAGCAGGAAATATAGTGCTCTAGAAGGGTATGGCAACCAGTATTGGCCAATATGCTCCAGTCTTCTTGCCTGGAGAACCCCCCTGAACCCTCCTGACAGAGAAGCCTGGCAGGCCCAGTCTACAGGGTTTCAAAGAGTTGGACGTTGCCGAAGTGACCCTGCACGCATAGAACCAAGACATTTTTTGCCTGTGGCAGCTCTGCCCCCGTGAGAATTGAGCATGAAGGTGGCACAGATTCTTGGCTTGCGGAGACCCTGGTGGCACCAAGTGTGCAGGGACATGGACTGCCTACCTGCAGGAATTATGACCCTATCAGAGTCTTTTTTTTGAGACTCTTGTAGCTGGCCATCAGAAGGACTCTTTGGCCAGTCTTTCTCCTTAACTCTGGCCATTCAGGCACTTAGAGGGCTCCCTTGCCTGGAGTCCTTCTCTATTGTTCAGCACAACAGGCACATAGAAGGGGCCCCCCTGGCTGGGGTCCTACTCTGTAGATGGACGTGTCAGGGCTTAAAGGGGCACCCTGGATGGGGTCCTACTCTGTAGTTCAGTGCGTCAGGCGTTTGATGGGCCAGCCTCTCTACTGTTCAACTGCTGATGCTGGTGTGTGGGGAGAGAGAGGCTATAGTCATGGCTCCACCTCCTAGGCATGACTCAGCAGTATCGCCTTGCTTCCATGGCTGCCCGGCCTTCCTCCACAGGCATCTCCCACCACCATCTCCTCCCTTACATCCCCTTGATCCATCTCTCCACAGTCAACAGCAGCCCTTGCCCTGGGATTGCTCCACAATTCCCAAACTCCAGCTCCCAGCCATTGCACCCTCCAGGGGACCTGCATCCCTGTCTGGGGTATGTATGGGTGCGGCAAGGTCTGTCTGACTCTCATTCCATTTAGGCTGCCACAGATCAGCTGCTTCCCTCTCAGTCTTAAATGTTTCTCCTCTGACTCAGACAATTGCCCTGGTATGGGGATTGGACCCCTGCTTCAGTTCCCCCACTGGCCGAGGGCAGGTCCAGTCCTACTAACACTCCTGCTTTTCCCCCTAGTTCCTTCATCCTACAGAGGTTTGCATGGGTCTGTATATTCTTTTCCACTGGTCAGGTACTCCTCTCTGCTCTCAGCTGGTGGTCTGCATGCACTTCTGTGTCTGAAGGTGTACTCCTGATGTATCCATGGAGAGAGATGTACTCCACGTCCACCTACTCCTCTGACATCTTGTTCTCCCCCACCTTTTTTCTCATTAAACATTTTTACCTCAAACCTATGTTCAAAACCAAGTTGAACTTACACAAGTTTATATAAGATTGAACTTAACTAACCCAATTGAATACTTTTTGTAACCTCTAATAGATTTCTTTTAATGGCACCAACCATTGTCTAAATTGTCTAACAGAAAGATTCCTGTGTAAACTCCGTCTCATTCATCTTTTCTGCCAACATATCCAAGTCCTTTCTTTTTCCTCCTTTTCTTTCCCTTTAATCTCATTTAAATTCATGTTTCACCATTTCAATTGACCATTAAATCTATTTACTTCACTTTTTAGGCTGCCCAATATCCTCATTAAAAAAAGCAAATGTACTCTTTGAAATGGAAGTCAATGGTAAAACAAGGTACTTCACATAACATAAACCTATAGAAAAGCAATTTTAACAACATTTTGATTCTTGAAGTACCTAGAACCTGCATCACAGAAGAGTTTTCTTCTTTAATACAAGGGGATGGGGACAGGAGTGTATTTTTTCCTGTTTGCCATGGAGTTCAGGACTGTAACATCTTTCAGTATGTACACCCCTCTGGAATTGCTTTGTAATCTTGAGATCAATATTCAGTGTGTTAGGTACACCCAAGATGATGGCATTTTTGATGCAGTGTGATCTATCTATTATGTTCCCATCTCCCTGAATTTTCATCATGCTCTTTAACAAGAGATCCCTCAAAAATTGTCCTACCCTGGTCTGTGTACAAAGTCAAGCCAGGCATGTCCCTGATATGTGCCATTCAGCTCTAATGATGTGCATATTTTAAATCCATATTATAATGGCAAAAATTTTTCTGTACAACTATGTTAAATGCATAACACATACTATTTTTTGCATATTGTGTTGCTTAAATAAACAGTTTGATATCTATGTGAAATATTTAAAAAATTGGGAAGTTATAGGAAAGTACTGTCATGTGGAGAATACCATAAGAGTTTTATCATATTAAGTACCCAGCTGTCTTTGGCCATTGAAGCTTTCTTGGACAGGTATGTGCCCGAGCTTTCTAAAAGCACTTTTCTGATTGCCAATGGAGTTTGGCTTCAGGGGCTCTCCCAGATTTGCCAGAAAGAATGAAATACTGATGCTTTCCATCAATTTTAGAGAAATGTTTTCGATCACTGGAATGAGAGACTTTGGAAGGTCGTATAATTACCTCCCATTAAGCCCTTTAAAAACAGAATGGCTATTTATATTCCTGGAGTTCTTAATGAAGCTCTTTTCTGCAGTGAAGGAGCGATTCTGTAATGATTTCTGAGGTCATTCCAGGACTTATTTTGAATAGCTCTGATGTCTTAGATAAGTTTGGTTCAGGAAAATAATCCTATTGAGAAAAAATTTGGTCTGGTATGGCTCTATCATAAAGTTATTGGGTAAATCTTAATTCTTTCACCATTTTTGAAGAGAGTGTTTAAGGACCAAAGAAATAAAAATGTAAATACTCCATTGCCTCTAGAAAAGAACTTGAAAGAGAAATTCTAAATCATCTTGTCCAATTGCTTTCTAATCTCTATGCAGCTTAAATGCTAGGATGGTTGAGACAATTAATAAAAGGGGTTTTGTATTTTGGAGAACTAAAAAGTGAGAACCAAAGCCAAGCGTCACCTTGTTTCATAGAGGTGACCTAGTAGTTTCAACATGATGTGCTTACATGAGGAGTCTTTTCTCATTTTCCAACTTTGAGGATTTTGTACCTTTCTTGTCCCACAGTCCCCTCTTCCATCTCTTTCCGCATTACTTTTCCCCGCCCCAGCATCTTTTCTTTCCCGTGTGCTGTTCAGAGAAGAGACAAGGTGGTAGAGTGAAAAATATGAATTTTGCATCAGACAGACCTGGGTTTGCATCTTCATCACTTGGCATCAGGATTTCCTTTGTCAAGTTATATATCCTCATGTGAAGATACTGAAATAAACTCTACCTCTCAAAGTTTCTACAAAAGGAGATGGTATCTGGAAAACATTCCAAAACAGTTGCTGACGCAAAATGAATTCTCAATAATTATTACACATTACTGTTCTATTTTCACATGTCGTGTTGAAATACCACTGCCAATTTGAATATAATTATTTTAAGCCTGATAAAAGGGAAACAAATTGACTCTAAAAAAGGAATGCATGATAAATAAAAGCAAAAGATACTTAAAAGCCCAGAATAAAAAGAAGCAAGTATTAGTAACATAAACCATTTCAATTGAGATATAGGCTTTTAAACTAAATAAATGCTAGCAATAACATTATGTTTTCAAATATAATTTGATGATACATCCTCTAATAATCTTCCTAAATTGGAGACCACTATGGAGACAATATTTCAAATATATTCTTAAAAATGTAAGTGTACACAGAGGTTGTATATGTATCTAGGAAAGATAGGTGCAGTTTTGCACGTGGTGTTTTTCAAGTTAGCGAAGCTGTATCAGTACAGTTCAGTCACTCAGTCATGTCCGACTCTTTGCGGCCCCATGGACTGCAGCACGCCAGTCTTCCCTGTCCATCACCAACTCCTGGAGCTTACCCAAACTCATGTCCATTGAGTTGGTGATGCCATCCAACCATCTCATCCTCTGTCATCCCCTTCTCCTCCCACCTTCAATCTTGCCCAGCATCAGGGTCTTTTCAAATGAGTCAGTTCTTCACTGTATAGCATGAAGAAGCTTTATAGCATGAGAAGCTGTATAGCATGGAAGGTAAAAGTGTAGGTTCTGTTTTTAATAACTTTAAATGGAGTATAATCTATAAAAGCATTGAATCACTATGTTTACACCTGAAACTAATATAATATTGTAAATCAAATATACTTCAATAATAAAAATAAGATGAAAGTTTAAAAATGTATCATCAGGCAGACAACTGTAACACAAGAGCCTAGGTTCTAGAGCTAAGTACCAGGGTTTCTAGTCCAGGTTCTTTAGTTAGTAGCTCTAGCACCTTGGCTAGGCTACCTGACTGGGCTTCCCTGGTGGCTTGGTGAGTAAAGAATACACATGCAATGCAGGAGATGCAAGACATGTGGGTTCGATCTCTGAGTTGGAAAGATCCCCTGGATGAGGGCATGGCAACCCACTCCAGTATTCTTGCCTGAAGAATCCCATGGACAGAGGAGCCTGGTGGGCTACAGTTAATAGGGTTGCAAAGAGTCAGACACGACTGAAGCAACTGAACACACACACACATACACACACAAGTTACCTAACTATTTTGACCTTCATGCTTTCATGTGTAAATTTGGGATAGTAAGAATTCTGTGCAATATAGTTTTTAGGTATGTGCATGCATGTGTGATAATTAGCTGAGTAAATACAAAGGGATTACAACACTGTTTGGCAAAGAACAAATGATCTATATTTATTTAAGGTGCTATTACTATTATTAATATTATTATTATCATTAATAGTAGTAGTAGATGCAGGGAGATAGTGGTACTTGGAAATGCTTATGTTGGTAACTTCGCAGAATTATTTTATGGCTAATGCTGATTAAACATTGAATATCTCCAAAAGACTAGAAAAGTCTACTATTGGAGGATAAAATAAGGAGATCAATATTATCAATACTTTATTAACTGATAAAGAAATTAAAGAGAGCTATAGTTCAGAAAGCTAGATTCATGTGACAATAAGGATGTGTTTCCAAACAAAATACAGTATTGGGCTTGTAACATCTATTTGAGTTTGCAAACGAAATACGGTATTGGGGTTGTAAGTAAATTTAAAAGATGATTTTTTCAAGGAGGTATAAATCTGTGGTGAAAACATGAATCATGCCTTTATTTTATTATAAGATGCAACTCTAACCTGAGTTCTTGGTATACACACACACACACACACACACATACACACACACACACAAAGACTCACTTCAGTCCTTGCTACAGTTCTGCAAGGCAGTTCTTAATATTTCTTATATTTCAGGTGGGAAAACTGAAGATTGGTGAGGTTTTGTGGCTTGCTTAAGATGCACGAGTGTGGGGGAGATTTCTTGACTCTTTACTGGGTCACTCTGTGTCTCTAAAAGTGACTTCATTTCCTGAAAGCATTGCTGTTATGCCACTCTATGGACTGTAGCTATATATTATGGTCAGAAAATGTATCATATTTAAAAAGAAAGTTTATTTTTATAAATTAATCTTTATTAAGAAACAAGGGTGCATTCAGATGGGTAACAACTCAAGGTCTGGGGCTTGGAGTTAGAAAGGGAAGTCACCTCACCCTATAGAAATCCAGGGCTCTGGGCACCACAAAAGCAGAAGCCCAGGAGAAGCCAGTCAGCAGATACACTGGTGAAATGTGACCATAGACATAGAGAGGTGGGATTGTAGCTGCATTAATGAAGCAGGCTCATGTCAGTTTTGGGTGAATCATGCTGACAGCCAGCCACAGGCACCAAAGAGTAAATCATGCTCTCTGGAGGCCTATCACAGAAGGGATTCAAATAATGAGATTCCATGCATCACTCTGATGAGATGTGAACGAACACTCATCAGGAACAATTGACCTAGAAATGAAGACCAGCATTTCAAGGGATATCTTAGAGCCAAGCCCTCTTGGTGCAGGCACTCCAGATGAAATGTGATTTTTCTAAGCCAACTTAGTGACAGAGCAGTCCTGATTTTCCCTACCACTGCTGCCAGGGTTTTATGGACCTGGTGTGCATGGATAAGTCCTAAACTAGAACAAAGCTAGAGCAGGCTAAATCTTCCAAGTCTTGGGAAAAGAATAGGAACTCTGGTGTCAGAGAGACCTAGATTCAAATTCCAACTCTTCCATTTCTTTGCTGTAAAATTGGGTGCATTTCATCTCTGAAATGGGACTAAGAATAATTACTTCAAAATGCCCTAGATGTTATATGTATTGCCCTGGCATGTAATACCTATTTAATAGATAATGGTTCTATCAGCTGCCTTCTATTTAGAGACAAAAATTGATATACAGTGTATTATGTGTCTCTTCCAATTATAATTTCCTTGCATCCCTTGCTCTTTTTCTAAGGTTTAAGATTCATTCATTTAGCAATCAGATATTGAACATTTACAGTGAGGCACAAATGGGACCAGGTCCTGGAATGTTAGAGAGACAGAACACAGCCTCTGCTTCCACGTTGCTCACTGATCACTGCAGGATTAATGGAGAACTTCCATTCAATGTGATGAGTACAGGATGTTAACGAAGCAGCTAAGACAGGTGGGGAATTGGGTCATCTGTACAGCTTCCTACAGTATGAGTATGGGTTATTCAAGTAAAGGAGAGTTAGGGCAATTGTATAGTCCCCCAAAAGGATAACATATATAAAGATATGAAGGTCTTGTGTAGACAACCATGGATCTTTTACAGGTATTCTGAAGGCCAGTTGTAAGTTTAAAATGGCTTCCAATAAATAAATTAATTAATTAAGAACACATATTTTCATTTAATATCTCCTTTGTCACTCATTTCCTCCCACTCTTGTTTCCATTCACTTCTTAGACTCAAAAATTTTCTATGCTGTTTGACTGTGTAAACTAAGCAAGCTCTAGAACTAAGATCTAAAGTTGCAGGCACAGTCTTAGATATTTTTCTAAACAATTTAACAATTTAGCCACAGTGATCACTGTCACAGATATTTTAGTTTGAAAATATGTAAAGTTTTATTAGGTATTAACACTTTAAAGGAGTTGCTGTTATACTTTACATACAACCTTTAAAAAAGACTATTATAGATTGAATAACCAAAAGAATTATTCCTTTCTGTTCTGAAGATGTATGTTATCCTAGGTACCTATTGTGTGCTATAATAGAACTATCTTAAAAAACACTGTTTAAGTTTTGTTCACAATATTCTTTCAGAGCAAAAGATAGAGTTCTGGAGCTCTCTCTGTACCTTATTTGGGTTGTGTGACCTAAAGTGAGTAGCAAAAAACTGAAGTCATTTGCATAATGATCCACCCAAATCAGTCCTCACCTATAAAATTGTGATTTTAATTTTAGTTAAGAAAAAAATGTTACAAAAGACCTTTTGGATAAAAAGTTCCTAATGTTTGTATAATATTGGAATATACTTCTTTAAAATATTGCTTTACCTAAGTACAAGGAAATCAGTCAGTTCAGTTCAGTCGCTCAGTCCTGTCCGACTCTTTGCGACCCCATGAATTGCAGCACGCCAGGCCTCCCTGTCCATCACCAGCTCCCAGAGTCTACCCAAACCCATGTCCATCGAGTCGGTGATGCCATCCAACCATCTCATCCTCCGTCGTCCCCTTCTCCTCCCGCCCCGAATCCTACCCAGCATTAGAGTCTTTTCCAATGAGTCAACCCTTTGCATGAGGTGGCCAAAGTATTGGAGTTTCAGCTTCAACATCAGACAAGGAAATGCATGGATATATAAAGAAAATTCTGAATGTATCCATTTATATTACTAGAAAAGAACAAAAGTGATAGCTCAGGACTCAATATTTCAAGGGGTACATATTGATTTGTGTAGAGCTTGGCTGTATTGACTAACACGACATATTGTCATAGTCAATACTATGACATATTGACTAAATGCTTAAATGGGTAAAATAGTTCTTTAAATAAATCTGACACTTCATGATACTGGATTTTAAGGCCAGAAGAAAACTTAGGAATGAGACCTATACTTTTATACTCTGTTGTTTCAAATCTCATTATTTATCAAGAACTAGAAAAAGCCAACTAAAGTGATTAATGAGAAAAAATGATTCTGAACCAAATATAAGTTTACTTGTCATTCTGAAGTATGTGGGCCAATGCAGAAAAACTAACCCTGTTATAAATTTAATATATTAATAAGCAAATATTGAATGCCTGTATTTTATTTCAAGAACCTAATTTAAGTATTCTCTGAACAAGTGCTATAGGTTAAAAGAGAACCAGCCACCTGTGGCCTC
Organism: Giraffa tippelskirchi; assembly: GCF_054371585.1. Taxonomy (NCBI): domain Eukaryota; kingdom Metazoa; phylum Chordata; class Mammalia; order Artiodactyla; family Giraffidae; genus Giraffa; species Giraffa tippelskirchi. The sequence continues at coordinate 64,285,125 of NC_137284.1, forward strand.
CTGTCTGACAGATCAGAGATCTCTTGACAACAGAGAACAGTAGGTTTATAGATGTACTTTATTTTTCCTAACTTGGTGTTAAGACCTAAAGAAACCAAGAGGATGATTATGAAGGGCAATTTTAGCTGCATTTAACTGGATTGATAATGGTAGAATTTCCTAACGTTATTATGTTAGAATTCTTGATTCTTTAAAGAGTAAGTGTATTAGCTGGATTCCGTCTAAGTAGAAAGTTATGGGATTGTGAATATATAAACTGTATAGAGTTTTAAAAAATTACTTATTTATGGCTGTGCTGGGTCTTCATTGCTGTGCCCAGGCTTTCTCAAGTTGCAGTGAGTGGGAGTTATTCTTCATTGCAGTGCAGAGGCATCTGATTGTGATAGCTTCTCTTGTTGTGGAGCACAGGCTGTAGGCAAATAGGGTTTAGTTACTCTGTGGCATGTGGAATCTTCCCAGACCAGGGATGGAACCCATGTCCCCTTTATTGGCAGGCAGATTTCTATCTACTTTACTACCAGGGAAGTCTGAAACTGTATAGATTTTTAATGGAAAGATATTTGGAAGTTCATTTAAGAAATGGCAGACCAAAGAGAGTGCTAATTTGTTAATAGGGATGGCAAGTATTAGATAAATTATTTGTTAAGACATTTAAAGGGAAAATCAGGGGACAGATGCCAGCAACAGACATAAAGTTCCCCAGAGAGGAAAAGAACTTTGATAGCACAAAACTAGATGATCAAAGTATTAGAATGTGAAGTCTGACAAAAGCTCCAGGACATATGGAGCCCATCTCATAACTGTGAAATAGAGAAGAGAAGAGATAAACCTTTTCCCCATCCTCGGTTTCCAAAGAAACAAGACCTCATATTTAAAGTGAACTCAAATATGTTTAATTTAGAACAAGCAAAGCAAAGAGATTTAGCTATGAAAATGATATTTTTTATCAATAACAAAACCATGCATTTCTAGGCTACAAATTAATCAGGGCTTATTTGAAACTTATTCATATAAAAAGAATTGGTAAAATGTTCTCTCAATTCAACATATTACATAATAGTGTGGTTAGATTATAGTGCCAAACAGTTGGCCCAAGAACGAGTTCATAATAGATATAGATTATAGAATGAGTTAAAGTGTGATGGAGCTGGAGAAAACTGTGAAAATCTGTTGAGGAAGGAACTCATCCTTATTTCAAGCACATTCTAAAGAAGGTGATTTCCTGTTTCTTAAATTTCTAGTGCTGTTGTTTAGCAGCTCAAAGGTCAATAGGACTCATCAGGTTGTGGACACAAAAGAAGGTTATTCTAGCAGTTAGTCCAAAGGCTCAACTACCCCACTACTGGCTGCTTGGTCTAATTGCCAATCTGTAAATTTATGTTTCTCCTCAGAGTAGGGATATTTTTCCTTTTCTTGTTTACTCCTTAGGATCTTGCACTTTGCCCTTTTGCCTCTATGGCGTACTTTCCTCATTTCTGGAGTATATCTGGAAGTCTGTGGGAATTTCCCATATACAGTCTCTGTGTCTACAGTCTAGTTTTTCTCCAGTTACACTTTAACTTCCTCTAGTTGTTGTTTGCTGAAACTTGCATTGGCGCTGCTTGCACCAATGGGCAGCACTGCTGTGTTCACAAACAACCACTTCAGAGGAAGTTATCACCATCTCTTACTGCTGTCACCCTGCTGTTCTCTGCCAAATCATAGACCCCCATAGGTCCCATAGGGCTTCCTGCTGGGAAATGGGTCACTTTGTACTAATCGTTAATTCTGCCATTTGCAACTTCTGATTGTCACTACTGCCTCCAGGTTTGCGGTGTGCACACGAGCTACTTATGATACATAAATAATTTTCTCTTATTATTGTCATTTTGCTTATTTAAAGTGGTCCCATAGAATAATTGCTTGGGACTCTAGTATTGCACCTGTCTTATTCTCACAGATCTTTCCTCCCCTCATTTTTATTCACCTTCCTAGATTTATCTTTGCTTTACTTAACTTACCATGATATTTGGGGCTTCCATGGTGGCTCAGACAGTAAAGAATCTGCCTGCAATGTAGGAGACCTGGGTTCAATCCCTGAGTCAGGAAGATCCCCTGGAGAAGTGAATGGCTACCTACTCCAATATTCTTGCCTGAGGAATTCCATGGACAGAGGAGCCTGGTGGGCTGTAGTCAATGGGGTTGAAAAGAGTCAGACCCAACTGAGCAACTAACACTTTCACTAACATTTTAAGAGACATTTACATTTAAATGTAATTCACTGCAATTTTTGTCTTGGTGTACTACACAAATATATCCTCAAGGTGCTGAGGTACTAGAAATCTTCATGAAATAGGACCTGCATTTTATTTATGTATATTTTATCTTAATCAATTTAATATGTTTAATTGATAAATTATCAGGTGAAGAAGGGGCACACTAGTCACAGAAGTGCTGTTATTAATTAAAATCTTATTTTCAATTTTTTCTCTTAATTTGTTTTTGTCATAAATTAATTATTATTTTTATTTTTGGTATGAAAGTCCTCTGTTGAGATTAATATATATTTGATCAGCTGTGTCTGAATTGGTGAAGGATTGTTTCTTGGTGGCCATATCATCCAGGTCTATTTGTTTCATTTTTTTCATCAAGATTTAATCTAAATCAGATTTTGAAAATTTATTATTTCTTCAGACAGAGGGTTGTATTCATTCATGGTGTGGTTACTATCACCAACATCAGAAACCTTTCATTTAGTTCTATTTGTGGGCTTGCTTATGTTGGTAACTGTATGAAAAGTTAAATTCATTTCAAACATTTTGTGCATGAGGTATTATATCAGGTCCCTGGGATATGGAGATGCATTAAATGTGGTAAGGGTGCGCTGGTGGTGAAGATAGAAGAAGAGAGTGTTTTGGATGCAAGAAATAGCAAGTCCAGAAAGCACAGAGTGGGGAAAATGCATGGACTGTGTGATATCAGATGAACAGTCAGTCATAGCTAAAGTTACTAAGATAGGAAGTCTGTTCCTCCAAGCCATATAATCTAAGATTATAAATTTCAATGGGCAAAACTAATCTCATGTTTCACAGATTATTTCCCCAAGTGATTCAAGAAAAAATGCTAGGTAGCATACATACATATTTAGGTAAAATGCGTCTGATGATAGGAAAGCATTTGCAAACAAAACAAAACCAAAATATATTCCTGGTAGAATTAGGAAGATGGTGTAGATATGTTTCAGAGAATTAAGTACTTTGTCAAGAGACTTGGTAGTGACTGAGGAAAATTGTAAAATCATCATGCAATAATCAAAGAAGTGAATTCTCAGAATACAAGAGATCATTGTAAGAGTTATTGATATGAAGTTAACACCTGGAGCTGCCACTGCTAATGAGATAGCTTCAGTTGAAAATACCTGCTATCAGCATCTTTTGTAAGAAAAGAAGCTCTAAAACAGCTCCCTCATAATCCATGAGGGAAATTTTCTATTAACAGAACATTAGTGCTAGAAAAGGATTGTTGTGATCTGAAGCTATCAGAAACCTTCTGAATACTTCGACTAGGACAGTCTTAAGAGACTAATTCAATCCCTCATTTTATAGATGAGCAAACTGAGGTTCAGAGAGGTAAATCGAACTACTCAGAAAGATGGTTAGCAACAGAGCTGGTACTAGGGTCTAGCACTCTTCTTATAGACTTTGCTTTCCATTCCCTTTATATCAGCCAAAGAAAAGCTTTTTCTGTACTCAACACGTCTGACACCAAATGTGTAGGTTTTTCATACAGTGCAATTTTGACACTAACTACTTGGACTTAGTGAAAACTCTGCATTGTTAAGGACTCAGTCCTTCGAGACTGAGGTTGCTACCTAGCCGACTCCTCCCAGATTGTCACCAGTACTTTTTCTTTTTTTAATTTTTGGCTGTGTGACTTGTGGGATCTTAGTTTCCTGACCAGGGATTGAACCTGTGCCCCCTTCATTGGCAGTGTGGAGCCTTAACCACTGGACCACCAGGGAAGTCCCATGTTACCTGTACTTCTCATCAACAGAGTATGAATGAGGAGTTCCCACACACCTTCCTTAGGTTCAATTATTTACTAGAATGGTTCACAGAGCTTAGGAAAGTGTTTTGCTTACTCTTGTTTGTTATTTTTGTTTAGCAGCTGGTCGTGTTCAACTCTCTGCAACCCCTTGGACTATAGCCCACCAGGCTCCACTGTCTATGAGATTCTTCAGGCAAGAATACTGGAATGATTGCCATTTCCTTCTCCAGGGGATCTTCCCGACTCAGGGATTGAACCCGAGGATTGGCAGGTGGATTCTTTACCACTGAGTCACAGGGAAACCTGTACTTACTATTACCAGTTTACTGAAAAGGCATAGACAAAGGAGCCTCGTGGGCTCCCAAAAGGGCTGGACATGACTGAGTCACTAAATAACAAAGAGAAAAAGGATATAACTCAGGAACAGCCCAATAGAAGACAAGCATAGGACAGGGACATGCTGAGAAGGGTTGCAGAGCTCCAATCCGGTCCCCAAGAACTTCCATGTGTTTACCAACCTCATAGCTCTCTGAAACCCATAATTTAGAGTTTTTATGGAGTTTCCACTACACAAGAATAATTGATTAATGATTGACCATTGGTGATCAAACTCTGTCTCTTGCTTCTCTTCCCTCCTGGGAGGACTCAGAGCTAAAACTGAATGTTCTAACCTGGGAAGCATGTGCACAGGGATGGCTTTTCTGTTTACCATCTCCATTCGACCTGGAGTCACTTCCCTAGCTTAAACTCTAGTACGGGCAATAAGGATTGGTGTAGGTAATAAAAGACACCACTAGATCTCTTATCACTCAGGAAATTCTAAAGGTCCTCAGTTCAGTTCAGGTCAGCCGCTGAGTCATGTCCAATTCTTTGCAACCCCATGGAGAGCAGCACACCAGGCCTCCCTGTCCATCACCAACTCCCAGAGTCCGCCCAAACCCATGTCCATTGAATTGGTGATGCCATCCAACCATCTCATCCTCCGTTGTCCCTTTCTCCTCTTCCCTCAATCTTTCCCAGCATCAGGGTCTTTTCAAATGAGTCAGCTCTTCACATCAGGTGGCCAAAGGATTGGAGTTTCAGCTTCAACATCAGTCCTTCCAATGAACACCTAGGACTGATCTCCTTTAGGATGACTGGTTGGATCTCCTTGCAGTCCAAGGGACTCTCAAGAGTCTTCTCCAACACCACAGTTCAAAACCATCAATTCTTCGGCGCTCAGCTTTCTTTACAGTCCAGCTCTCACATCCATACATGACTACTGGAAAAACCATAGCCTTGACTAGACGCACCTTTGTTGGCAAAGTAATGTCTCTGCTTTTTAATATGCTATCTAGGTTGGTCATAACTTTCCTTCCAAGGAGTAAGTGTCTTTTAATTTCATGGCTGCAATCACCATCTGCAGTGATTTGGAGCCCAAGAAAATAAAGTCTTTCACTGTTTCCCCATCTATTAGCCATGAAGTGATGCGACAGATACCATGATCCTAGTTTTCTGAATGTTGAGCTTTAACCAGCTTTTTCACTCTCCTCTTTCACTTTCATCAAGAGGATCTTTAGTTCTTCTTCAATTTCTGCCATAAGGATGGTGTCATCTGCATATCTGAGGTTATTGATATTTCTCCCGGCATTCTTGATTCGAGCTTATGCTTCATCCAGCCCAGCATTTCTCATGATGTACTCTGCATATAAGTTAAATAAGTAGGGTGACAATATACAGCCTTGATGTACTCCTTTTCCTATTTGGAGCCACTGTGTTGTTCCATGTCCAGTTCTAACTGTTCCTTTCTGACCTCAATACAGGGTTCTCAAGAGGCAGATCATGTGGTCTGGTATTCCCATCCCTTGAAGAATTTTCCACAGTTTATTGTGATCCACACAGTCAAAGGCTTTGGCATAGTCAATAAAGCAGAAATAGATGTTTTTCTGGAACTCTCTTGCTTTTTCGATGATCCAGTGGATATTGGCAATTTGGTCTCTGGTTGGTTCCTCTGTTGCTAAAACCAGCTTGAACATCTGGAAGTTCGTGTTTCATATATTGCTGAGGCCTGGCTTGGAGAATTTTGAGCATTACTTTACTAGCGTGTGAGATGAGTGCAATTGTGCAGTAGTTTGAGCATTCTTTGGCATTGCCTTTCTTTCAGATTGGAAGGAAAACTGACCTTTTCCAGTTCTGTGGCCACTGCTGCATTTTCCAAGTTTGTTGGCTTACTGATGGCAGCACTTTCACAGCACCATCTTTTAGGATTTGAAATAGCTCAACTGGAATTCCATCACCTCCACTAGCTTTGTTCATAGTGATGCTTCCTAAGGCCCACTTGACTTCACATTCCAGGATGTCTGGCTCTAGGTGAGTGATCACACCATCGTGATTATCTGGGTCATGAAGATCTTTTTTGTATAGTTGTTCTGTGTATTCTTGCCACCTCTTCTTAATATCTTCTGCTTCTGTTAGGTCCCTACCATTTCTGTCCTTTATTGAGCCCATCTTTGCATGAAATGTTCCCTCGGTATCTCTAATTTTCTTGAAGATATCTCTAGTCTTTCCCATTCTATCGTTTTCCTCTATTTCTTTGCACTGATCACTGAGGAAGGCTTTCTTATCTCTCCTTGCTATTCTTTGGAACTCTGCATTCAAATGGGTATATCTTTCCTTTTCTCCTTTTCCTTTAGCTTCTCTTCTTTTCTCAGCTATTTGTAAGGCCTCCTCAGACAGCCATTTTTCTTTTTTGCATTTGTTTTTCTTGGGAATGGTCTTAATCTCTGTCTCCTGTACAATGTCACGAACCTCCGTCTATAGTTCATCAGGCACTCTATGAAATGTATAGTCCCTTAAATCTATTTCTCACTTCCACTGTATAATTATAAGGAATTTGATTTAGGTCAGACCTGAATGGTCTAGTGGTTTTCCCTACTTTCTTCAATTTAAGTCTGAATTTGGCAATGAGGCATTCATGATCTGAGCCACAGTCAGGTCTCAGTCTTATTTCTGCTGACTGTATAGAGCTTCTCCATCTTTAGCTGCAAAGAATATAATCAATCTGATTTCGGTGTTGACCATCTGGTGATGTCCACGTGTAGAGCCTTCTCTTGTGTTGTTGGAAGAGGGTGTTTGCTATGACCTGTGCATTCTCTTGGCAAAACTCTATTAGCCTTGGTGCTGCTTCATTCTGTACTCCAAGGCCAAGTTTGCCTGTTACTCCAGGTGTTTCTTGACTTCCTACTTTTGCATTCTAGTCCCCTATAATGAAAAGGACTTCTTTTCTGCATGTTAGTTCTAAAAGGTCTTGTAGGTCTTCACAGAACTATTCAACTTCAGCTTCTTCAACATTGCTGGTTGGGGTATAGACTTAGATTACCATGATAATGAATGGTTTGCCTTGAAAATGAACAGAGATCATTCTGTCATTTTTAAGATTGCATCCAAGTACTGCATTTCGAACTCTTTTGTTGACTATTATGGCTACTCCATTTCTTCTTAGGGATTCTTGCCCACAGTAGTAGATATAATGGTTATCTGAGTTAAATTCACCCATTCCAGTCCATCTTAGTTCACTGATTCCTAAAATGTCGATGTTCACTCTTGCCATCTCCAGTTTGACCACTTCCAATTTGTGTTGATTCATGGACATAACATTCCACATTCCTATGCAATATTGCTCTTTATAGTCCTGGAAGCTCTGAGTCAGTAATCTGGACAAAAGGCAAATATTAATGTATTACATGACATTAGGAGCTCTGTGCTAGGAACCAGGGAGGAAGAACAAATATAGTCAACCTTCTGTATCTTCAGAGTCCACATTCTTGAACTGTGTGCTATGATTAAGGTTGGCAGTGTTGAAACTGCAGAAGAGGAATCTGAGAAAGGCAAACTGACTGTGGGTTTGAGCATCCTCTGATTTTGCTATCTTCAGTGAGTTCTGGGACCAATCCCCTTTGAATACTGAGGGGCATTGTATATATATTTATATTTTATCATATCACACATTAAGTAGTTAAATAATTAGATATTTGTGAGAGAATTATGTGGCCTTTCCAAGTCACTTAGTTTCAGAGCTATAATAATAATAAAAAGCAGCCCTTTTAGATATGAGATCTTTCTATCATATCATATGATATAATATATCATATCATGTGATATATTTAGGTATATGAATAAATTTAGGTATACATCTGAAAGATATTGCAGGTTTGGTTCCAGATCACTGCATTAAAGTGCATATCTCATTAAAGCAAGTCACAAGAAATGTTTGGTTTTCCACTGCATATAAAAGTTAAGTAGTCTATTAAGGAGGCTTAGTTAGTAAAGAATCTTAGTTAGTAAAGAATCGTCCTGCAATGCAGGAGACCCTAGGTCAATTCTTGGGTCAGAAGTTCCTCTGGAGAAGGGATAGGCTACCCACTCCAGTATTCTTTGGCTTCCCTGGTGTCTCAGCTGGTAAAGAATCTGCCTGTAATGTAAGAGACCAAGGTTCGATCCCTGAGTTGGGAAGATCCCCTGGAGGAGGGCATGGCAACCCACTCCAGTATTCTTGCCTGGAGAATCCCCATGGACTGTAGTCTGCCAGGCTCCTCTGTCCATGGGGTTGCCAAGAGTTGGACATGACAAAGTGACTAAGTACAGCACCGTCTTCCAGCACAGGAGACATGGGTTTGATCCTTGGGTCAGGATCCCCTGGAGAAGGAAATGGCAACCCACTCCAGTATTATTGCCTGGAAAATTCTATGGACAGAGGAGTCTGGCGGACTACAGTCCATGAGGTCACAAAGAGCCAGTCAAGACTTAGCAACTTAGCACTCATGCATAGTCTATTAAGTATGCAATAACATTATGGTTGGGCACCCCTGGTTGCTCAGCTGTAAATATGCCTACAATGCAGGAGACCTGGGTTCAATCCCTGGGTTGGGAAGATCCCCTGGAGGAGGGTATGACAACCCACTCCAGTATTTTTGCCTGGAAAATCTCCATGGACAAAGGAGCCTGGCGGGCTGCAGTCCATAGTGTCACAAAGAGTCAGACACGACTGAGTGTCTAAGCAGCAGCAGCAGCAGCAGCGTTATGGCTAGGAAAAAAAAACAACCCACAATGTACATATATTAACTAAAAAATACTTAATTGCTGAAATATTTTAACCATTATCTGAGTCTTCAGTGAGTTATAATCTTTTTTTTTTCTGGTAGAGAGTCTTGCTTTGCTGTTGATAGCTGCTGACTGATCAAGGTGGTTGTTGCTAAAATTTGAGGTGGCTTGACAATTTCTTAAAGTAAGATGATAATGAAGTTTGATGCATTGATTGACTCTTCCTTTCACAATCAATTTCTCTGTAGTATGCACTGCTGTTTGATAGCATTTTACCTGCAGTAGAACTTCTTTCAAAACTTAAGTCAATCCTCTTAAATCCTGCCTCTACTTTGATTTATGTAATATTTTAAATCCTTTGTTGCCATTTCAATAATCTTCACAGCACCTTCACTAGGACTAGATTCCATCTCAAGAAACCATTCTCTTTGCTCATCCATAAGAATCAACTACTTATCCTTTCAGTTATATCATGAGATTGCAGCAATTTAGTCACGTTTTTCAGACTCCACTTCTAGTTCTAGTTTTCCTGCTATTTCCACCATATCTGCAGTTACTTCCTTCACTAAAGTCTTGAACCCTTCAAAGTCATCCATGGGATCAACTTCTTCTAAACTCCTGTTAGTGGTGATATTTTTACCTCTTTTTATGAATCACAGATGTTCTTAATGGCATCTAGAATAGTGAATTCTTTCCAGAGATTTTTAATTTACTTTCCCCACATCCATCAGAGGAATCACTACCTATGACATCTATAGACTTATCAAATATATTTCTTAAATAATAAGACTTGAAAGTCAAAATTACTCTTTGATCCATGAGCTACAGAATGGTTGTTGTGTTAGCACGCGTGAAAGCAATATTCATCTTGTTGTGCATCTCTATCAGAGCTCTTGAGTGACCAGGTACATTGTCAATGAGCAGTAATAATTTGAAAGAAATAAATTTTTCTGAGTAGTAGGTCTCAACAGTGGGCTTAATATATCAAGTAAACAATGTAGTGAATGATACGCTGTCATCTAGGCTTTGTTTTTCCATTTATAGAGGATGAAGAGTAGATTTAGCATAATTCTTAAGGGCTCTGGGGAAATTCTTCACAGTACTAACAAAATAACTCAATGATTGTATTTTAATGTTATGAAGTCTCTGGAATGATTACAGAGATTCCGTTCAGTTCAGTTCAGTTGCTCAGTCGTGTCCAACTCTTTGTGACCCCATGAACCGCAGCACGCCAGGCCTCCCTGTCCATCATCAACTCCCGGAGTCCACCCAAACCCATGTCCATTGAGTCGGTGATGCCATCCAACCATCTCATCCTCTGTCGTCCCCTTCTCCTCCTGCCCTCAATTTTTCCCAGCATCAGGGTCTTTTCATATGAGTCAGCTCTTCGCATCAGGTGGCCAAAGGATTGGAGTTTCAGCTTCAACATCAGTCCTTCCAATGAACACCCAGGACTGATTTCCTTTAGGATTACCTTCACTTAACCAAATTTCTTTGATCTACATAAATGTAATAAAAATAAGAGGCAAGACTTTCCTCTTCTACACTTAGATCATCATAAGCAAACAAACAAAACTATCACTTGTAATAAGCATAAGTGAGATCAACATGTGTATACAACTTTGAAAATCATCTCATGCCCTCAGTGCTTAGTGGAAGTGAGTACACACTGAGTAGACTCTGGGCATAAGTAAATATAAGTATTGACCACTGGTCAGAAGAAATCACTGTAACATTTTATAAAGGATGAATGATGCCGCTTCAGAAGTGTAACCCAAAATATGTCATTTAAAGGAATGCACACACTATTAACCTTTTATATTTTAAGTCATTAGAATGTTGAACATTTTCAGACATCAGAGAAGATGGATTTACCATGAGACAGCTTGTTTGAGCAAAAAGAGCCCTTGATTTACTTCAAGAAATCCGAGCACTACCCCTCACTCAACTATGGACACAGAAAGGAACAGGGCTACATCTCCAAAGTTTCCCAAGATCTAATGTTTTATCATATTTGTCATTGAAACTTAGAATTTTCAGACAGAAATGGATCAGATGACTGCAGTAATATAGTGATTGGCAGAAAGAAAAGGTACCAATATGGCTTTCATTCTTCCAGTCAGAGGCTACAACTGAGAAAATCATCTTGGGATTTACTACTTATAGCCTCTAAATCCTTAAAGCTCCTTTAATTAAAGAAAAAGACAACTTGTTTTCTCATGGGTCTCTAAATTATTTCATTTTATGGACCATCCTAACGAGTCATTCATTCATTTAACAAATATGTATTAACACAAATTATATTCATGACATTGTAATATTTACTATGAAAAGCTCCTCCCAAGGTATTTAGAGAGTAGTAGAGAAAAATATGGGGCTTTCCTGGTGGCTCAAATGGTAAAGACTCTGCCTGAAATGTGGAAGACCCGACCAGAAAAGTAGAAACAGTATGTTTGAAAATGATGAATTATGATAGGAATTCAGACAAGAGAATCCATCTAAATCTGGTGTGATTCATACTTACAGAAGTGGCAGGTGATTTGCATCCTGAAGTTCAGGTAGGATTTGGAATCAGAAATTTGGTGGGGAACATCATTTCAGGCACAGAGAGATGAAGAAATTGGATCATATTTAGAAAACAGTGAATATTTTAGCTTAGTATGCAGGACATGCAAAGGCGATCCTTGGGAAAAGAGCTGAGAAGATGGGTTGGTTTTGTAATTCATAGCACCTGTAGTGAGGCTCACAGGTAGCAATTTTCTACAGATCAGGCCGTTTCCGGTTTTGTTACTTTCTTATTTCTGACTTTTAGGCCCCTTTGCCTTTAGCTCTGATCACCACAATAGTGTGTTTATGTTTCCTCACACCAAGACTTATTTTCAGGGGGACACTTAACTGGTATCATGGCTTTGAAATTTGGCTTTTGATACATCGTACTGGGATGCTAAAGGTTAGGTTCAATCTTTTCATTTTCTTGACTGTTTTCTCTCAGGCCATATTCTGATTTTATTAAGTCTCAATCTTATCCCTTTCAGTCTGTTTCATGATGGTGTATAGGTTGGAAGAAAAGGCTGTTGCTTGAAATAAAAGAGAAAAATCTAGGCATCCTGGTACTAGGTACTAGAGATTCAGGATGTTTAGAGCTTCGTTATTTTCTTCCTAACAATCCTGCAGACTTACAGGTCTGTAACTGCAAGAAGAGACTGTATATATTTGAAGAAGCTTTACTTTAAAGAACAAGCCAGAATTAATCATTAATTATCTTCTAAAATCAGGTTTTGTCACTGTGAAAAGAAAATTCCAAATCATTTTCTCCACTATCCAATGTTTCCTATGCTACTTATCCTATTTCCCAGCAACCATTTTGCCTACCTCTTTTAAATCTATTAATTTTGCTTCTTTGGTGACATTTAGAATCTTCCACAGGATGTGTTTGCTTTGTTAATTATTTAAATATCTTCCAATAAAAATAACATGCAGATTTGGAGAGTGAGTAACCTGAAATGTGAGTTTTAAACAACTCCAATTCACTGTGCTGCTTTGTCTACCTGCATTAGGTGTATTTTGGACTGATTCTGGGCAGAACCGGAAGTAGATGAAATATTTTCTCATTTCTTAGCCTTGTCTTCTCTCTTCCCTTTCTTGCTAAAGTGGACTTGACTGTTCTTCAGTAACAGTTTCTGCTTTTCCCTTCAAAACTTGTTCTTAGATAGCATTATCTTAAACTTTTTCACACAAAGGTTTAATAAACTGATGACTCTCAGTCAGTTTCCTTTAAAATACTTATTTGCTTTAAACAGTTTATGTTACCCAAAGGAGTTATTTTCTGATTGGTTGTGTTTGAGATAGAGGGACATTCCTGGCTTCTTAAAATAAATAATGTACTCTTCACCCTCTTCTAGCCCAATCAAAGAGAATCATTTTTTTGGTATTTCTAAAGCCCCTTGTTAGGTATGACCTTAAATTTAACAAATGTGCCTGATATTTTATACCTAAAAGCCTCCTGCTTCTAGTTTGCATTTAGAATATATTCCATTCCTTAAGTGTTTGGTGTATTCTACTTACAACTAATGAAAATTCTGTACTGCTGTCAAAATTCAAAAAGCACAGCTATTATTTCACTGTGGTAGTTCAGGAAAATTTAAATTAGATTTGTACTCTTCAGAATCATAGTCTGTTTAGGCATAAGCAAATTACATGCAAATAATGTAGAAAATGTCAGGTGTATTTGTTACACATGAGTATGACCTTTGGGAAAATACTATTGGAAAGTGCCTGACTGTATTATAGGACCGCTGGAGTGGTCTGACAGAATAGAAGGTCATCTGCACACAGAAAAACTATAGTTTCTGTATACAGCTGTGCATATGAGATTTGTTTTCCTGCTGTATAAGTGAAAACCCAAAGGTGCTTTGCACCATGAATATGCTAAAGACAAAGGGACAAGTGGCATTTTTTCACCTGCTTTTAATGCTAATCTTTGTTAAATTAGGAAAGAGAATAATGTTAAGAATGCCACGTGTTAGGAGATTGCAACTTGAATCTAGGTTCCTTCGAATCAGCTTAATTTTATGATAAACTTGAACTGATGTCTTTAATGTCATTATTAGGTATTTGTAACAGAATGCTGCAGTTTATTCTGACTTACATGTATGGTGAACAAAGTATGCTAATTTTCCGCCTATAAGAAGTTGTTTTAAACAAAAAAAGTGGGCAAGAATTTGGTAAGATAGGTTTTCCATAAAGACAAAGCAAACCACTGCCAATAACGATATAGTTTGGGAAATTCTAAATAAAAGACTCACTCTCAAAAAAGCTCCCTTCTTTGACTTAAAACTATACTACAGTGTTATATTGAACATGATTTTAGCCTCATTTTTTCTAACCATAGAAACATAGTTCTTTCTGTCAAATTTATGTGTCTGAGTGTTTCTTTTTCTCAAAATGCAAGGACACAGAATCAGAAGAATATGGATTTAAACACTGGTGTTGCTACTTAGGAGTAAAGTGATCTTCGGCAAGTGAAATAATTGCATTGACCATCCATTGTGTTTTTTTTTTTCCTGGAAAAGGGAATGGCTACCCACTCCAGTATTCTTACTTAGAGAATTTCATGGACAGAGGAGCCTGGTGGGCTATAGTCCTTGGGATCTCAAAGAGTCAAACACTCCTGAGTGACTAACACTTATTAATCCATTTTTTTTAAATTTGTGAAATTGCTATAATAATCTTGATGAAAATTTTGAGGAGAAATATGGTCATATCTTGGGCTCAATAAAGGACAGAAATGGTATGGACCTAACAGAAGCAGAAGATAGTAAGAAGAAATGGCAAGAATACACAGGAGAACTGTACAAAAAAGATCTTCATGACCCAGATAATCACGATGGTGTGATCACTCACTGAGAGCCAGACATCCTGGAATGTGAAGTCGAGTGGGTCTTAGGAAGCATCACCACGAACAAAGCTAGTGGAGGTGATGGAATTCCAGTTGAGCTATTTCAAATCCTAAAAGATGATGCTGTCAAAGTGCTGCCCTCAGTATGGCAACAAATTTGGAAAATGCAGCAGTGGCCACAGGACTGGAAAAGGTCAGTTTTCATTCCAATCCCAAGGAAAGGCAATGCCAAAGAATGGTCAAACTACTGCACAATTGCACCCATCTCACATGCTAGTAAAGTAATGCTCAAAATTCTCCAAGCCAGGCCTCAGCAATACATGAAACACGAACTTCCAGATGTTCAAGCTGGTTTTAGAAAAGGCAGAGGTACCAGATACCAAATTGCCAACATCTGCTGGATCATTGAAAAAGCAAGAGTTCCAGAAAAAACATCTATTTCTGCTTTATTGACTATGCCAAAGCCTTTGACTGTGTGGATCACAATAAACTGTGGAAAATTCTTAAAGAGATGGGAATACCAGACCACCTGACCTGCCTCTTGAGAATCCTGTATGCAGATCAGGAAGCAACAGTTAGAACTGGACATGGAACAACAGACTGGTTCCAAATAGGAAAAGGAGTATGGCAAGGCTGTATATTGTCACCCTGCTTCTTTAACTTATATGCAGAGTACATCATGAGAAACGCTGGGCTGGAAGAAACACAAGCAGGAATCAAGATTGCCGGGAGAAGTATCAGTAACCTCAGATATGCAGATTACACCACCCTTATGGCAGAAAGTGAAGAAGAACTAAAGATCCTCTTGATGAAAGTGAAAGAGGAGAGTGAAAATTTTGGCTTAAACCTCAACATTCAGTGAACTAAGATCATGGCATCTGGTCCCATCACTTCATGAGAAATAGATGGGGAAACAGTGAAAACAGTGGCTGACTTTATTTTTCTGGGCTCCAAAATCACTGCAGATGGTTATTGCAGCCATGAAATTAAAAGATGCTTACTTCTTGGAAGGAAAGTTATGACCAACCTAGACAGCTTATTAAAAAGCGGAAACATTACTTTGATAGGTCCATCTACAAAGGTCCATCTAGTCAAGCCTATGGTTTTTCCAGTAGTCACGTATGGATGTGAGAGTTGGACCATAAAGAAAGCTGAGTGCCGAAGAATTGATGGTTTTGAACTGTGGTGTTGGAGAAGACTCTTGAGAGTCCCTTGGACTGCAAGGAGATCCAACCAGTCCATCCTAAAGGAGATCAGTCCTGGGTGTTCATTGGAAGGACTGATGTTGAAGCTGAAACTCCAATCCTTTGGCCACATGATGCGAAGAACTGACTCATTTGAAAAGACCCTGATGCTGGGAAAGATTGAGGGTGGGAGGAGAAGGGGGTGACAGAGGATGAGATGGTTGGATGGCATCACCAACTCAGTGGGCATGAATTTGGGTAAACTACGAGAGTTGGTGATGGACAGGGAGGCCTGGCATGCTGAGATTCATGGGGTCGCAAAGGGTCTGTCGGACACGACTGAGCAACTGAACTGAACTGAACTGATGATGATATCTGCACATGATCTACTTGAGTGCTGGTACATGGTAATTGTTCAATATCCTGTAAAATCATTATTATCGATGTAGTTACTTCTCTTTGGACATATTTTGGAAAACATTTCTTTCTGGGACTAAGTCTACTGGTCAGACTTCACACAAATACATGTAGTTTCATTTCTCTTCATATTTGATATCAGAACCATTGGGCTGTGTCGTTCTGGTTTCTCAAATGGAACAAGTGTGTGCATAGTTAACCTGATGTCAAAAAAGTAAGTAAAGAGAATCTTGATTTATCCTTTTAATGTCAGAACATTTAAAAATTCCATGTGTGAAAATGAGTGTGGCTCTTTGAATGAATGTACTCTTTATGAAGTGTGCATTATGACCTGCTTCTCCCAGGCATATTGGACAGGGAGCCCTGCTTACTCTGCAGAGCTCTGTGTGTAAATGTATTCAAAATGAGCTGATGGATACCCTGGGATCTGATGTTCTCAATGTGGGTAAAACTCGTTATTCGGAAACTTGATAAATAGAAATGCAAACTTTTTAAATAACATTAATGTAAGTCATGGAACTGATTCATCATATGCCATAAATTCCTTTACATATCTTATGGTTAACTCAACATTTTCAATAAGTTTGTTTTCTCCTATTATTTAATACATTATTGAATGTGTCTTGGTAAGTATGGTCATTTTTTCCAATTACCGTATTATCTTAGATCATTGCTTTTGCTTTTACTTTGTATATCCTCCTCTATTTAGTCCAGATCAATCTGCAAATTTCTCACACCCTAAGTTTTGCAACAGAACTGAGAGGGAAATATAGTTAAGGAAAGAAAGGTTCACAAGTCCTTGAACTGATCTGAGCTCAGCAGGTAAGAGACGTTTGAACTTAGTGTGTTGTATTCAAGTTAGATAGATGAATTTATCTTCTTTTAAATTTAAGGGTTTGGTGCTCATCAAGACTTGCGTATTTGCGTGTGTGCTATGTCGCTTCAGTAGTGTCCAACTGTGTGACCCTGTGGACTGTAGTGCCATCCCCACCCAGCTCCTCTGTCCATGGGATTTCCCAAGAAAGAATACTAGAGTGGATTGCCATACCCTTTTCAAGGGGCTCTCCCCAACGCAGGGATCAAACTTGGGACTCTTGTATCTCCTGCATTGGCAGGCAGGTTCTTTACCACTAGTGCTACCTGGGAAGTCAGGTTAAGTCATCAAGACTTAATCATCCTTCAAATTGAGGAGGAGCCTATTCTAGAGAAGGGGAAACATGGGTCCTGTTTTTATCTAGCTTATCATCTGACAGTCTTATTGAGAAACTGACTTTGAGATTGCAGATAAATTTTCTTTGTTAGGACATATTTAAGAATCAGAATTTCAATTAATCTAGAAGGTAGTCAGTAACTGTTGCAGAACTGGATCAGTGCTCTCAAGCACATCCTTCTAAAAATGCTCCTGACCACTGTATTTTCCCATTTACACCTGATATCATTTGATGTTCCAAGGTACCTTTGCTTTCCATGGCTTTTGTCTTGACCTCCTCTGGTGGTTTTCCTAATAACCACATTACCCACTTCATACTGGTCACTTGCTCAAAAGTATTTGTTGAATGCATGTACGTTCATATGTCACTGGAATATTAGAGCTTATTTTATCCTTCATTATCTAGTATGGGAAAGGAGTCTGTAGGTTGACTAATTTGATATAGTAGGATAACCCATATGTTTCAGAGTTGGGGGCACTCAGGTTTGATTCTCTTATTGTTTTTGTTTAGTCGTTCAGTTGTGTCCAACTCTTTGAGATCCCATGGACTATAGCCCGCCAGGCTCCTCTGTCCATGGGATTTCCCAGGCAAGAATACTGGAGTGGGTTGCCATTCCCTTCTCCAGCTTTTCCACCTAACTGGAAAAATTAAGTAGCTATTCTGCACCTTAATTTTTTTCACAAGTAAAATGGGCATATTTTCTAAGATATAGGATTTCTGGATAGAAGAAGTAAAAAAAAAAAACAAAACAAAAAACTCTCAGTCAGCTTCAAGGAAGGAAACATAGTTCAGTTAGTTCAGTCGCTCAGTCGTATCCGACTCTTTGAGACCCTATGGACTGCAGCACACTAGGCTTCCCTGTCCATCACCAACTCCTGGAGCTTACTTAAACTCATGTCCATTGAGTCGGTGATGCCATTCAACCATCTCATCCTCTGTTGTCCCCTTCTCCTCCCACCTTCGATCTTTCCCAGCATCAGGGTTTTTTCCAATGAGTAAGTTCTCTGCATCAGGTGGCCGAAGTATTGGAGTTTGAGCTTCAGCATCAGTCCTTCCAATGAATATTCAGGACTGATTTCCTTTAGGATTGACTGGTTGGATCTCCTTGCAATTCAGGGGACTCTCTAGAGTCTTCTCCAACACCACAGTTCAAAAGCATCAATTCTTTGGCACTCAGCTTTCTTTATAGTCCAACTCTCACATCCATAATTGACTACTGGAAAAACCATAGCCTTGACTAGATGGACCTTTGTTGGCAAAGTAATGTCTCTGCTTTTTAATATGCTGTCTAGGTTGGTCATAGCTTTTCTTCTAAGAAGTAATGGTCTTTTAATTTCATGGCTGCAGTCACCATCTGCAGTGATTTTGGAGCCCAAGAAAATAAAGTCTGTCACTGTTTCCACTGTTACCCCATCTATTTGCCATGAAGTGATGGGACCGGATGCCATGATCTTAGTTTTCTGAATGTTGAGTTTTAAGCCAACTTTTTCACTCCCCTCTTTCACTTTCATCAAGAAGCTCTTTAGTTCCTTTTTGCTTTCTGCCATAAGTGTGGTACTGTCTGCATATCTGAGGTTATTGATACTTCTCCCAGCTATCTTGTTATTTCTTTTTGCACACAAGTTTAGAATATTTTATTTTCTGAAAGACCTGGGGTATTTTATATCCATGGTATTCTCAGTTCTGCTTGGCTCATTTTTTTTTTATTTATTTATTTTTGACTGCACTGGGCCTTTGTTGTTGCATATAGGTTTCCTCTAGTTGCAGTGAGTGGGGGCTAATTTCTAGTTGTGGCATGGGGGATTCTCATTGTGGTGGTTCCTCTTCTTGCAGAGAATGGGTTCTAGGGTATCCAGGCTTCAGTAGTTGTGGCACTAAGGCTCAGTATAGAGGGAAGGCTCAGTAGTCATGGCCTTCGGGCTTACTTGTCCTGCAGCATGTGGAATCTGCCCAGACCCAGGATCAAACCTTTGTCCCCTGTGTTGGCAGGTGATTCTTTTTTTTTTAATGAAGGACAATTGCTTTACACAATTTTGCTGTTTTCTGTTAAGCCTCAACATGAATCAGCCATAGGCATACTTGTATCCCCCCACTTTTGAAATTCCTTCCATCTCCCTCCCCATCCTACCCCTCTAGATTGATACAGAGCCCCTGTTTGAGTTTCCTGAGCAAAATCCAATGGCTATCTATTTTGCATATGGTAATGTAAGTTTCCATATTACTCTTTCCATACATCTCACCCTCCCTTCTCCTCTCCCTTTGTCCATATGTCTATCCTCTATATCTGTTTCTCCATTGCTGCCATGTAAATAAATTCTTCAGTATTATTTTTCTAGATTCTATATATATGCATTAGAATATGGTATCTGTCTTTCTCTTTCTGATTCACTCACTCTGTATAATAGGTTCTAGGTTCATCCACCTCATTAGAACTGACTCAAATGTGTTCCTTTTTATGGCTGAGTAATATTCCACTGTGTACATGTACCACAACTTCCTTATCCATTCATCTATTGATGGACAACTAGGTTGCTTCCATGTTTTAGCTATTTTAAATAGTGCTGCAATGAACAATGGGATACATGTGTCTTTTTCAATGTTGGTTTCCTCAGAGTATATGTGTAGGAGTGGGATTGCTGGGTCATATGGTGGTTTTATTCCTAGTTTTTAAAGGAATCTCCATACCATCTTCCATAGTGGCTATATCAATTTACATTCCCACCAACAGTGCAAGAACATTCCCTTTTCTCCACACCTTCTCCAGAATTTATGGTTTGTAGACTTTTTGATGATGGCCATTCTGACTGGGGTGAGGTGATATCTCACTGTAGTTTTGATTTGCATTTCTCTAATAGTGAGCGACGTTGAGAATCTTTTCATGTGTTTGTGAGCCATCTATATGTCTTCTTTGGAGAAATGTCTGTTTAGGTATTTCTCCCACTTTTTGATTGGGTTGTTTGTTTTTCTGGCATTGAGTTGTATGAGATGCTTGTGTATTTTGGAAATTAATCCTTTGTCAGTTGTTTCATTTGCTATTATTTTTTTCCCATTCTGAGGGTTGTCTTTTCATCTTGCTTATACTTTCCTTTGCTGTGCAAAAGCTTTTAAGTTTAATCAGGTCCCACTTGTTTACTTTTGTTTTTATTTCCATTACTCTAGGAGGTGGGTCATAGAGGATCTTGTTTTGATTTATGTCATTGAGTGTTCTGCCTATGTTTTCCTCTAAGAGTTTTATAGTTTCTGGTCTTACATTTAGGTCCTTAATCCATTTTGAGTTTATCTTTGTGTATGGTGTTAGGAAGTGTTCTCATTTCATTGATTTACATGTAGCTGTCCAATTTTCCCAGCACCATTTATTGAAGAGGCTGTCTTTGCCCCATTGTATATATCTTTGCCTCCTTTGTCAAAGATAAGGTACTCATAGGTGCATGGGTTTATTTCTGGGCTTTCTTTCTTGTTTCTTTGGTCTATATTTCTGTTTTGTGCCAGTACCATACTATCTTGATGACTGTAGCTTTGTAGTATAATCTGAAGTCAGGACGGTTGATTCCTCCAGCTCCATTCTTCATTCTCAAGACTGCTTTGACTATTCGGGGTCTTTTGTGTTTCCATATGAATTGTGAAATTTTTCGTTCTCATTCTGTGAAAAGTGCCATTGGTAATTTGATAGGGATCACATTGAATCTGTAGACTGTGTTTGGTAGTATAGTCATTTTCACAATATTGATTCTTCCTACCCAGGAACATGGAATATCTCTCCTTCTGTTTATGCCATCTTTGATTTCTTTCATTAATGTCTTATAATTTTCTGTGTAAAGTTTTTTGTCTCCTTAGGTATGTTTATTCCTAAATATTCAATTCTTTTTGTTGTAATGGTGAATGGGATTGATTCCTTAATTTCTCTTTCTGATTTTTCATTGTTAGTGTGTAGAAATGCAAATGATTTCTGTGTATTGATTTTTGTATCCTGCAACTTTGCTTAATTCACTGATTAGCTCTAGTAATTTTCTGATACTGTCTTTAGGGTTTTCTACGTACAGTATCATGTCATCCGAAAACAGTGAGAGATTTACTTCTTTTCTGATCTGTATTCCTTTTCTTTCTTTTTCTTCTCTGATTGCTGTAGCTAGGACTTCCAGACCTATGTTGAATAATAGTGGTGAAAGTGGACACCCTTGTCTTGTTTCTGATCTTAGGGGGAATGCTTTTAGTTCTTCACTAATGAGAATAATGTTTGCTGTAGACTTACCATATATAGCCTTTACTATGTTGAGGTAGGTTCCTTCTATGCCCATTTTTTGAAGAGTTTTAATCATAAATGGGTGCTGAATTTTGTTAAAGACTTTTTCTGCATCTATTGAGATTATCATATGGTTTTTACTTTTTAATTTGTTAATATGGTGTATCACATTGATTGATTTGTGTTTATTGAAGAATCCTTGCATCCCTGGAACAAACTCAACTTGATCATGGTGTATGAGCATTTTGATGTGTTGCTGAATTCTGTTTGCTAAAATTTTGTTGAGTATTTTTGCATCTATGTTCATCAGTGATATTGGCCTGTAGTTTTCTTTTTTTGTGTTGTCTTTGTCTCATTTTGGTATCAGGGTGATGGTGGCCTAGTAGAATGTGTTTGGAAGTGTTCCTTCCTCTGCAATTTTTTGAAAGAGTTTTAGAAGGATAAGCATCAGCTCTTCTCTAAATGTTTGATAGAATTCTCCTGTTAAGCCATCTGTTCCTAGGCTTTCGTTCTTTGGGATATTTTTGATCACAGCGTCAATTTCAGTACTTATAATTGGGTTGTTCATAATTTCTATTTCTTCCTGCTTTGGTCTTGGAATATTGAACTGTTTTTAAGCATCTGTCCATTTCTTCCAGGTTATCTATTTTATTGCCATATAGTTGTTCATAATAGTCTTTGATAATCCTTTGTATTTCTGCATTGTCTGTTATAACCTCTCCTTTTTAATTTCTAATTTTGTTGATTTGATTCTTCTCTCTTTTTTTCTTGATGAGTCTGGCTAAAGGTTTGTCAATTTTGTTTATCTTCTCAAAGAACAAGCTTATCATTAATATTGTTTCTTTCATTTCTTTTGGATTTATTTCTGCTCAGATCTTTATGATTTCTTTCCTTCTATTTTTTTTTTTGTCTTTTTCCAGTTGTTCTAGGTGTAAAGTTAGGATGTCTATTCGATGTTTTTCTTGTTTCTTGAGGTAGGATCGCATTGCTATAAACTTCTTAGAACTGCTTTTGCTGCATCCCATAGTTTTTGAGTTGTCATGTTTTCATTGTCATTTCTTTCTAGAAATTTTGTTATTTCCTTTTTGATTTGTTCAGTAACCTGTTGGTTATTTAAACGTGTTGTTTAATCTCCATGTGTTTGTGTTTCTTACACATTTTTCCTGTAATTGATATCTAGTCTCATAGCATTGTGGTTGGAGAAGATGTGTGGTACAATTTCTATTTTCTTAAATTTACTGAGGTTTGACTTGTGACCCACAATGTGATCTATTCTGGAGAATGTTCCATATGCACTTGAGAAGAAGGTGTATTCTTCTGCATTTGGAGGGAATGTCCTGACAATATCAATGAGATCTATTTTCTTAAATTTACTGAGGTTTGACTTGTGACCCACGATGTGATCTATCCTGGAGAATGTTCCATATGCCCTTGAGAAGAAGGTGTATTCTTCTGCATTTGGACGGAATGTCCTGACAATATCAATGAGATCCATCTCATCTAATGTATCATTTAAGACTTGTGTTTCCTTATTAATTTTATGTTTTGATGATCTGTCCATTGGTGTGAGTGGGGTGTTAAAGTCTCCTACTATTATTGTGTTCCTGTCAATTTCTCCTTTTATGTCTGTTTGTCTTATGTATTGAAGTGCTCCTATGTTGGGTGCATAGATACTTAAAATTGTTATGTCTTTCTCTTGGAGTGATCCCTTGATCATTATGTAGTGCCCTTCCTTATCTCTTGTAATCTTCTTTATTTTAAGGTCTATTTTGTCTGATATGAGGATTGCTACTCCAGCTTTCTTTTGCTTCCCATTTTCATGGAATATATTTTTCGATCCTCTCACTTTCAGTCTACATGTGTCTTGAGGTCTGAAGTGGGTCTCTTGTAGACAGCATATATATGTATCTTGTTTTTGTATCCATTCAGCCAGTCTCTGTCTTTTGGGTGGAGCACTTAATTCATTTACATTTAAAGTACTTATTGATATACATGTTCCTGTTGCCATTTTCTTAACTGTTTGGGGTTAATTTTGTAGATCTTTTTGCTTCTCTTGTCTTTCTTGACTATATAAGTCCCTTTAACATTTGTTGTAAAGCTAGTTTGGTGGTACTGAATTCTCTTAACCTTTGCTTGTCTGGAAACCTTTTTATTTCTCCATCAATTTTCAATGAGATCCTTGCCAGGTACAGTAATCTTGGTTGTAGATTTTTCCCTTTCAGTACTTTAAATATATACTGCCATTCCCTTCTAGCCTGCAGTTTTTGCTGAAAGATCAGCTGTTAAGTGTATGGGGTTTCCCTTGTATGTTACTTGTTGCTTCTCCATTGCTGCTTTTAATATTCTTTCTTTGTGTTTAGTCTTTGTTAGTTTGATTAGTATTTGTCTTGGCATGTTTCTTCTTGGGTTTATCCTGTAGGGGATTCTTTGTGCCTTTTGGATATGCCAAGTTAAATAGAGGTAGATAAAGAAGATTTATATGCATTAAAGATTAACTGCAAAGGGAAAAGAACAGTAGGAAAAGTAAACTAAGGAATAAATGTAGAAAAAACAATAATACGTTTAAAAAATTAAAAATTAAAACTAAAAACAAAGTAAAGAAAAAAAAGAGGAAAACTTCACAGAATGGCAAAAGCCCAACGTAGAGGCAGAGGTTTATGACAATTAAAAATGTGACTGAGGGGAAAAAAAAGCTCAAAAGCTTAATTGGATTTCTTAGTGCCAATAAAATTGACAACTACAACGGGGTGGGGGTGTGGGGGGAAATCCAAAAGAATCTACAGAACAAGCCAAAACATAAGAATAATAAATGTTTTTCTTGAGTCACTGCTGTCAGAGTTCTTTCCCTCGCTGGGAGTTACAGTCTACCTTACTTCCCTAGAAAGCCCTCCAGCACTGTGCTGATCTCTGGACCTGCTGTGGGGGCAGCTCAGATTCTAATCTGGTCCCACTTCTGTGTGTTCTTGCTTCCAGTGTCCACAGCTATCAGAGCCAGAGTGTTTTCTTTTATGGGTGCTCTCAATGGCCTTTTATATATTCCATCAATACAGAGTCTGCTTAGTTGATCATGTGGATTTAATCTGCAGCTTGTACAGCTGGCGGGAAGGTTTTAAGTCTTCTTCTTTAGCCACACTGCCCCTGGTATTCAACTGTGGTTTTATTTCCACCTCTACATGTAGGTCATCCACTGGGGTTTAGCTCCTGAGGCTTCCCTGGAGGACTTGGGTTTGCCCCTGTGAGGGCCAGGTGTGGAGGTGGTGCAGCTGCTTGGTTTCCAGGGGTTCTGGCTGCACCAGGTACTCAGAGGGGTTGGCAGCTAGGGCAGCAGGAAATATAGTGCTCTAGAAGGGTATGGCAACCAGTATTGGCCAATACGCTCCAGTCTTCTTACCTGGAGAACTCACTCTCTGACAGAGAAGCCTGGCAGGCCACAGTCTACAGGGTCGCAAAGAGTTGGACACACCAGAAGTGACCCTGAGAGCATAGATGCCAGTCTTCTTTTTGGCCTATGGTAGCTCTGCCCCAGTGAGAGTTGATCATGAAGGTGGCACAGCTGCTTGGCTTGCGGGGAACCTGGCAGTGCCAATTGTGCAAGGGCATAGACTGCCTCTGCTGCAGGAGTTATGGACCTATCAGAGTCTTTTTTTTGAGCCTCTTGTAGCTGTTGATAAGAAGGCCTCTTTGGCCAGTCTTTCTCCATAGCTCCACCTGTTCAGGTGGGCTTTAGAGAGCTCCCTTGCCTGGGGTCCTTCTCTGTTGTTCAGTGCATTAGGCACATAGAGGGGGCCCCCGGGATGGGGTCCTACTCTGTAGATGGGCATGTCAGGCACTTAAAGAGGCACCCTGGGTGGGGTCCTACCCTGTAGTTCAGTGCTTCAGGCCTTTGATGGGCCAGTCTCTCTACTGTTCAACTGCCGATGCTGGCGTGTGGGGAGAGAGAGGCTACGGTGATGGCTCCACCCCCTATGCATGACTCAGCAGTATCACCTTGCTTCCATGGCTGTCTGGTTTTCCTCCACTGGCATTTCCCACCACGATCTATTTCCTCACATCCCCTCAATCCGTCTCTCCACAGTCAACAGCAGCCCTGGCCCTGAGATTGCTCCACAATCCCTAAACTCCAGCTCCTAGCCACCATGCCTTCCAGGAGACCAGGGGTATGTATGGCTGCGGCAAGGACTGTTTGATTCTCATTCCATTTAGGCTGCCACAGATCAGCTGTTTCACTCTCAACTTTGAATGTTTCTCCTCTGACTCAGTCAGTTTCCCCAATGTGGGGATTGGACCTCTGCTTCATTTTCCCCACCCACTGAGGGTAGGTCCAGCCCTACTAATGCTCTTGTTTTTTCCCCCTAGTTCCTTCATCCTACCGAGTTTTGTGTGGTTCTATATATTCTTTTCCACTGGTCAGGTACACCTGTCCTCTCTCAGTTGGTGTTCTGCATGCACTTCTGTATCTTAGGGTGTATTCCTGATGTACTCATGGAGAAAGATGTACTCCACATCCACCTAATCCTCTGCCATCTTGTTCTCTATCCCAGCAATCTTGATTCCAGCTTGTGCTTCATCTAGCTTGGCATTTTGCATGATATACTCTGCATATAAGTTAAATAAGCAGGGTGACAATATGCAGCCTTGACGTACTCCTTTCTCAATTTTGAACCATTCTGTTGTTCCATGTCCAGTTCCAGCTGTTGCTTCTTGACCTGCATACAGATTTCTCAGAAGGCAAGTAAGGTGGTCTGGTATTCCCATCTCTTTAAGAATTTTCCACAGTTTATTGTGATCCACACAGTCAAAGGCTTTGGCATAGTCAGTAAAGCAGAAGTAGATGTTTTTCTGGAACTCTTGCTTTTTCAGTGATCCAGTGGATGTCGGCAATTTGATCTCTGGTTCCTCTGGCTTTTCTAAATCCAGTTTGGACATCTGGAAGTTCACGGTTCACGTACTGTTGAAGCTTGGCTTGGAGAATTTTGAGCATTCCTTTGCTAGCATGTGAGATGAGTGCAATTGTGTGGTAGTTTGATCATTGTTTGGCATTGCCTTTCTTTGGGATTGGAATGAAAACTGACCTTTTCAAGTCCCTTAGCCACTGCTGAGTTTTCCAAATTTGTTGGCATATTGAGTGTAGTACTTTCACAACATCATCTTTTAAGGATTTGAAATAGCTCAACTGGAATTCCATCACCTCCACTTGCTTTGTTCGTAGTGATGCTGCCTAAGGCCCACTTGACTTTGCATTCCAGGATGTCTGGTTCTATGTGAGTAATCACACCATCTTGATTATCTGGGTCATTAAGATATGTTTTGTATAGTTTTCCTGTGTTATCTTGCCACCTCTTCTTAATATCTTCTGCTTCTGTTAGGTCCATACCATTTCTATCCTTTATTGTGCCCATCTTTGCATGAAATGTTCCCTTGGTATCTCTAATTTTCTTGAAGAGATCTCTAGTCTTTCCCATTCTATTATTTTCCTCTATTTCTTTTCACTGATCGCTGAGGAAGGCTTTCTTATCTCTCCTTGCTATTCTTTGGAACTCTGCATTCAGATGAATATATTTTTCCTTTTCTCTTTTGCCTTTAACTTCTCTTCTTTTCTCAGCTATTTGTAAGGCCTCATCAGACAACCATTTTGCCTTTTTGCATTTCTTTTTCTTAGCAATAATCTTGATCACTGCCTCTTGTACAATGTCACAAACCTCCGTCCATAGTTCTTTAGGCACTCTGTCTATCAGATCTAATCCCCTGAATCTATTTGTCATTTCCACTGTATAATCTTAAGCGATTTGATTTAGGTCATGCCTGAATGGTCTAGTGGTTTTCCTTACTTTTTTCAATTTAAGTTTGAATTTGACAATAAGGAATTCATGATCTGAGCCACAGTCAGGTCCCAGTCTTTTTTTTGCTGACTGTATAGAGCTTCTCCATCTTTGGCTGTAAAGAACATCTGTCCATCTTTGGCTCCATCTTTGCAGCCAGAGATAGACAGAGGGAAACATAGGGAACACTCAAATGGGAAATTGAAGGGAGAAGGTAGCCTACAAAGGTATGGACAAAGTTAAAGGACATCTACAAGGGATTATGAAGCACTGTAGGGCAAGGAACAGAAATACCTCTAGGGCTAGATCTGAAGAAGCATTTGAAGTGAATGATTTACAGATGACAAAAGTAGTGCTGTTCTTGTAGGAAAGACCTGTCTGGAGCTGTTGTGGCCTTTGGTAGAGAGACCATATCAGTTAGACCACAGCCAAGCAGGGAGTGAGATCAGGGAATACATATCCTTACTACTTCTCTTTATTCCCACCCTCCCCTTTTCTGCTAGTTCCTCCGAGTGGCCAAATTCACTCAGAAGGAACACAATAATACAGCTGATACAGATTAGCAACTGTGGAATGGAGAAGGAGGGATGGGGAGAAAAATCTCTCTTTCTGTCGATCTGTGGATCCAAGATGAGCATGCTGGTCACTACTGAACACACAGGATAGCCATATAACTTATTATCTAAATTGCAACATTTTTGAGAATGAAAGAGAATTCTATGATTAGTAATTGCACAGGGACAGAAGGCAGAAAATAGAACTGTGCTGGGCGAATCAGGAGTTACTGTTACCTTACTAACGGAGCATGATAAGGGTAGATAAATGTGAATTTCCTTCCCTTTCTTCACCACATTTTTCAGATTTTCTCTTCTTGTAATAGAGTAGTGGGGATATTTTGAGAAAGAAGATTGGGTTATTTTAATAAAGCAATTTAGACTCATCTCCTCATGGCAGGCTTTTCGAAGTTGGTAATTATTAGAGTCATTTGCTAGCATCTGCTGGAAGAATGTGAAGATATAGGTTGTGCTTTAAACCTGAGACCTGATTATCTTGTTTAGTAGGCTCTCTCTGCTTAGAAACCTTGCTTGAGTGCTGAAGGCAGTGGAGGCAAGAGAGAGTCTGTTATTCAATAAATGGAAAATACATACTATGCACAAGGGGATTTGGTGAGCTATTTATTCTGCTCTGGCCATGGTATTTCTGTCTTATTTATATCTTAAAACCAATTACTACACACATTGGATGCTTTGATTTGGAAGATACCTGTGATTAATATTTTCACTCTTGGTAAATATTGGTGATTGACCAGGAGTGGTGTTCAATGTCATTATATATAACACAAATACAAGGAATGCTAACAAGTGCAAGCAATTACAGAGATCAACAAGCATTTTATCACATGCTGATAGGTACATTGAAGTTTCAAAGATAAAAATAATTTCAGTTAAGCCAAGAAACATTAATATGATCAAATGTAATGGAGCGTATTTGAACAAAGCAAGCTCTAATTGTGGAAATTGTGTGTGGTTTACTTTCTACACAAGCTTTTGCTGGAATTTTGAACT
This sequence comes from Giraffa tippelskirchi, assembly GCF_054371585.1. NCBI lineage: Eukaryota > Metazoa > Chordata > Mammalia > Artiodactyla > Giraffidae > Giraffa > Giraffa tippelskirchi. Next base: position 64,314,064 of record NC_137284.1, read on the forward strand.
ACATACTTGGGAAATAAATAACTTTGGTTATTTCTGCTTCTCAGTATTTCAGCTTGTATATTTATGTTTTGACCACCCTGTTTGTGACAGCTCTGTCGACATCAGTAACCTGATGCTTTCCTTTGAGGTTCCCTGAGATCAAGGGCAGTGTGGGCTTGAACTCACCTGTGGTGCCCTTGCTCTTGGCTTACTGACTTCCTCCATTGAAGGAAGTTCAATGACTGAACTTTGAATGACTGAAACCATTACCTTTGCTCAGCTTACATGAGTCTCTCTGCTCATAGGCTTTTGCACTGCATCTTTGCCATCCATCCAGATTTGAATAAGATCTCCTCAAGGAGTGACTTACTCTTTTCCTTCAGAGACTTCTTTTTAGTTAACAATTAGGAGAGTCACCTAACTGTGACTCTAACTGATTGGGGTGACATATGGTTCACTCAGCCCTCATGTTTTGACAACCCTATTGGAAGATAGGTATATTCTTCAAGAAAAATGCTTACTAACTTTCCACTGAAATTTTTGACATTAAACATTTTATTAGTGAGAAAGCATTTAACCTGGTCATTCCACCTGTTCTGTACAATCAATGAAGTCTTAACTCTCTAGAGTTCAGGTGCCCTAACTGTGCATCATATGAGGTTGTTTATCTGGAGAAGTTGCAGACTTCTAGATTTAGGATTTTGTGTCCTTTGATAGCGTGCTATTGATAAGAATGCAAGGAGATTAAACCAGTCAATACTAAAGGAAGTCAGTCCTGAATATTCACTGGAAGTACTGATGCTGAAGCTGAAGCTCCACTACTTTGGCCACCTGATGTGAAGAACTGACTCACTGGGAAAGACCCTGATGCTGCGAAAGGCTGAAGGCAGGAGGAAAAGGGGATGACAGAGGATGAGATGGTTGGATGGCATCACCAACTCGATAGACATGAATTAGAGAAAGCTCATGGAGTTGGTGATGGACAGGGAAGCCTGGTGTGCTGCAGTTCATGGGGTCGCAAAGAGGCAGACATGACTGAGTGACTGAACTGACTGATTGATCGATAAGAAAGACTCTTAAACCAAGGTTGGTCACAGTCCCGATTAAGGGTTCAGTTCAGTTCAGTCGCTCAATCGTGTCCGACTCTTTGCGACCCCATGAATCACAGCACACCAGGTCTCCTTGTCCATCACCAACTCCCGGAGTTTACCCAAACTCAAGTCCATCGAGTCGGTGATGCCATCCAGCCATCTCATCCTCTGTTGTCCCCTTCTCCTCCTGCCCCCAATCCTTCCCAGCATCAGGGTCTCTTCCAATGAGTCAACTCTTCGCGTGAAGTGGCCAAAGTATTGGAGTTTCAGCTTCAACATCAGTCCTTCCAATGAACACCCAGGACTAATCTCCTTTAGGATGGACTGGTTGGATCTCCTTGCAGTCCAAGGGACTCTCAACAGTCTTCTCCAACACCACAGTTCAAAAGCATCAATTCTTCGGCACTCAGCTTTCTTTATAGTTCAACTCTCACATCCATACATGACTACTGGAAAAACCATAGCCTTGACTAGACGGACCTTTGTTGGAAAAGTAATGTCTCTGCTTTTTAATATGCTATCTAGGTTGGTCATAACTTTCCTTCCAAGGAGTAAGCGTCTTTTAATTTCATGGCTGCAATCACCATCTGCAGTGATTTTGGAACCCCCAAAAATAAAGTCTGACACTGTTTCCCCATCCATTTTCCATGAAGTATGGGACCAGATGCCATGATCTTAGTTTTCTGAATGTTGAGCTTTAAGCCACTTTTTCACTCTCCTCTCTCACTTCCATCAAGAGGCTTTTTAGTTCCTCTTCACTTTCTGCCATAAGGATGATGTCATCTGCATATCTGAGGTTATTGCTATTTTTCCCAGCAATCTTGGTTCCATCTTCTGCTTCTTCCAGCCCAGCGTTTCTCATGATGTACTCTGTATATAAGTTAAATAAGCAGGGTGACAATATGCAGCCTTGATATACTCCTTTTCCTATTTAGAACCAGTCTGTTGTTCCATGTCCAGTTCTAACTGTTGCTTCCTGACCTGCATACAGGTTTCTCAGGAGGCAGGTCAGGTGGTCTGGTATTCCCATCTCTTTCAGAATTTTCCAGTTTATTGTGATCCACACAGTCAAAGGCTTTGGCATAGTCAATAAAGCAGAAATAGATGTTTTTCTGGAACTCTCTTGCTTTTTTGATGATCCAGCGGATGTTGGCAATATGTTCTCTGGTTCCTCTGCCTTTTCTAAAACCAGCTTGAACAGCTGGAAGTTCACGGTTCACATATTGAAACCTTCCTAAAAGTAGACTCAACCCTCACTAGATGTTTATAGTGTATCCATGCAAGAGCTTGTACTTTTGTTGAGTTCTTTCCTGGAGCTATTTGAGGTCACCTTCATGGTGGCTCAGCAGTAAAGAAGCTGCCTGCAATGCCAGAGTTGCAGGAGAACCAGGTTCGATACATGGGTAAGGAAGACCCCCTGGAGGAGGAAATGGCAACCCACTCCAGTATGCTTGCCTGGAGAATCCCATGGACAGAGATGCCCGGCAGGTTACAGTCCTTAGGGTTGCAAAGAGTTGGACATGACAGAAGCGACTTATCATGCACTCACCACAAAAAAAGAATCAAGGTATTTATACAGTTAACATTGGCAAACATAGTTTTAAGGAGTCATGTGTAATTATAAGAAACTATTTTTGTTAGCAAATATGTTTTTAAGTTAAAAAGTGGAAATTAAAAAAAATAATCCAGTTATTATCATATAAAGGTAAAGTAAAAATTTATAAAAAATTTGTTAGGTAATTTATTTGTTCACTAATACTTTCTTAGTCCTCCTATGCACCAGATGTTCTTCTAGACACAGAAGATACAGTGGTGAGTAAGATGAGCCTCTTCTCTAATCTGATGGAGTTTACATTGTCAGTGAGGGAGATACACAGTCAGTTCAGTTCAGTCACTCAGTCGTGTCAGACTCTTTGAGACCCCATAGACTGCAGCACACCAGGCTTCCCTGTTTATCACCAGCTCCTGGAGTTTACTCAAACTCATGTCCATTGAGTTGGTTACACCATCCAACCGTCTCATCCTCTGTTGTCCCCTTCTCCTCCCACACTCAATCTTTCCCAGCATCAGGGTCTTCTCCAATGAGTCAGTTCTTTGCATCAGGTGGCCAAATTATTGGAGTTTCAGCTTCAGCATCAGTCCTTCCAATGAATATTCAGGACTGATTTCCTTTAGGATGGCCTGGTTGGATCTCCCTGTAGTCAATGGGACTCTCAAGAGTCTTCTCCAACACCACAGTTCAAAAGCAACTGTTCTTCGGTGCTCAGCTTTCTTTATAGTCCAACTCTCACATCCATACATGACTATTGCAAAAACCATAGCTTTGACTAGATGGACTTTTGCTGGCAAAGTAATGTCTCTGCTTTTTAATATGCTGTCTAGGTTGGTCATAACTTTCCTTCCAAGGAGTAAGTGTCTTTTAATTTCATGGCTGCAGTCACCATCTGCAGTGATTTTGAACCCCCCCAAATAAAGTGTGTCACTGTTTCCACTGTTTCCCCATCTATTTGCCATGAAGTGATGGGACCAGATGCCATGATCTTAGCTTTCTGAATGTTGAGTTTTAAGCCAACTTTTTAGCCTCTTTCAATCTTAAGCCTCTTTTAAGCCTCTTTCACTTTTATCAAAAGGCTCTTTAGTTCTTCTTTGCTTTCTGCCATAAGTGTGGCGTCATCTGAATATCTGAGGTTATTGATATCTCTCCTGATAATCTTGATTCCAGCTTGTGCTTCATCCAGTCCGGCATTTCTCATGATGTATTCTGCATATAAGTTAAATAAGCAGGGTGAGAATATACAGCCTCGACGTACTCCTTTCCTGATTTGGAACCAGTCTGTTGTTCCATGTCCAGTTCTATCTATTGTTTCTTCACCTCATACAGATTTCTCAGGAGACAAGTGAAGTGATCTGGTATTCCCATCTCTTGAAGAATTTTCCACAGTTTGTTGTGATCCCCACAGTCAAAGGCTTTGGCGTAGTCAATAATGCAGAAGTAGATGTTTTTCTGGAACTCTCTTGCTTTTTCAGTAATCCAATGGATGTTGGAAATTTGATCTCTGGTTCCTCTGCCTTTTCTAAATCCAGCTTGAACATCTGGAAGTTCACTATTCATGTACTGTTGAAGCCTGGCTTGGAGAATTTTTTTTTTAATTAGTTTATTTTCTATTTTTTAACTTTACAATATTGTCTTTGTTTTGCCACACATTGACATGAATCCACCATGGGTGTACTTGTTTTCCCCTTCCAGAACCCCCCTTCCATCCCCCTCCCCATCTCATCCCTCCGGGTCATCCCAGTGTACCAGCCCTGAGCACCCTGTATCATGTGTTGAACCTGGACTGGCTATTCCTTTCACATATGATAATTTCCATGCTTCCCATGCCATTCTCCCATATCATCCCGCCCTCGCCCTCTCCCATAGAGTCCATAATACTGTTCTATTTATCTGTGTCTCTTTTGATGTCTCGCATACAGGGTTATTTTTACCGATTGACTAAATACCATATACATGTGTTAGTATACTGTATTGGTGTTTTTCTTTCTGGCTTACTCCACTCTGTATAATAGGCTCCAGTTTCATCCACCTCATTAGAACTGATTTGAATGTATTCTTTTTAATGGCTGAGTAATATTCCATTGTGTATATGTACCACAGCTTCCTTATCCATTCATCTGCTGATGGGCATCTAGGGCTTGGAGAATTTTGAGCATTCCTTTGCTAGCATGTGAAATGAGTGCAATTGTGCAGTAGTTTTAGCATTCTTTGTCATTGCCTTTCTTTGGGATTGGAATGACAGCTGACCTTTTCCAGTCCTATGGCCACTGCTGAGTTTTCCAAATTTACTGGCATAGATAGTAATCCAAGTCTATGCCCTGACCAGTAATGCTGAAGAAGCTGAGGTTGAACAGTTCTATGAAGACCTACAAGATCTTCTAGAACTCACACCCATAAAATATGTTCTTTTCATTATAGGGGACTAGAATGCAAAAGTAGGAAGTCAAGAAATACCTGGAGTAACAGGCAAAGTTGGCTTTGAGTATAGAATGAAGCAGGGCAAAGGCTAATAGAGTGTTGCCAAGAGAATGCACTGGTCATAGTAAACAGCCTCTTCCAACAACACAAGAGAAGACTCTACACATGGACATCACCACATGGTCAATACTGAAATCAGATTGATTATATTCTTTGCAGCCAAAAATGGAGAAGCTCTATACAGTCAACAAAAGCAACACTGGGACCTGACTGTGGCTCAGATCATGAACTCCTTATTGCCAAATTCAGTCTTAAACTGAAGAAAGTAGGGAAACCACTAGACCATTCAGGTATGACCTAAATCATATCCCTTTCGATTATACAGTGGAAGTGACAAGTAGATTAAGGAATTAGATCTGATAGACAGAGTGTCTGAAGAACTATGGATGGAAGTTCGTGACATTGTACAGATGACAGTGATCAAGACCATCCCCAAGAAAAAGATACACAATAAACAGTTAGAAAACAAGTAATTCAATAAACTTTCAGAGAGTCTTGGGGTGCTGTGTTACGATCACTCTGTTAGGGAATAAGGGAGTGACAGCCCTTTAGGTTAAGGAAGGTCTTTTGGAGGAGGTGACTTTCAAAGCCAAGGTCTGAGTGACATGAGACACCAGCCAGGCCGCCATCTGGGTACATAACATGTCTGTTAGTGGAAGTAGTGTGTGCAAAGGCTCTGGGGCTGGAACCAGCCTGGCCCATTCTAGGTCTTGGAAGAAGGTCAGGGAGCCTGAAGTGGGCCTGGAGAAAAGTACTCTAAGATGGTAGGAAGGGCCTGAAAGGTCCTGTTGGGGGTTGTAAGTGGGATAATGAGTTCAAATTTTAATTAGTAAAATACTAATACTAAGTGCTGGGGGATATAACTGGAGGGAATTACGTAAGAGAGTGACATGATTCGATAAACAGATTTAAAAGATACTCTGGCTGCTGGATGAAGAATTAACCATACAAGAGCAAAAGTGAAAGCCTGGAGACCACTGACAAGATATTACACCACCCGAGAGCAATGGTAGTGGTTTGTACTAGGGGATATATGAGATGACAAGGGTGGAGAGAAGGAGGCAGAATGGGGAAAAGTCTTGCTTTGTTAATATTTGACTTTCAAATACAGTCTATATGAATGTAATCATCAATGACTAGCATCAGAGCATAGTTTGTTTCTTGTTAACAGAACAAGATTGCCTAAGCAAGAACCCACGAGAAATTTACAAGTGTCCTTGCTGTACTCTTCTTTCATTAGTTTTCTTGGCCTTTTGTTTAGAATGTGTGCATGTGCTAAGTCACTTCAGTCATGTCTGTCTCTTTGAGACCCTACGGGCCACAGTCTTCCAGGCTCCTCTGTCCATGGGATTCTCCAGGCATGAATATTGGAGTTGGTTGCCATGCGCTCCTCTGGGGAATCTTCCCGACCCAGGGATCAAACCCAAGTCTCTTACATCTCCTGTATTAACAGGCAGATTCTTTACTACTAGCGCCACCTGGGAAGTCCTTCTCATATAATACTGTGGGGAAATTCCTTTCAATATTCTTATAGTGAGAGAGTGTTTTGTCTTAGCCTGCCTCCCTCCAATTTTCTGTACACAATATAGTTTATAGATTTTCATGTTATTTAGAAAAGGGTGCTGGTAACCTCAAGTCAGGTTGAAAACAGTACAAGTATGGCAGAAAGAGACGCTGTGAATAAGTTGATGTGGAGGATGAAATGACCCATACTGAATGAATTTCATAAGAAAGAAGGGGATGTAAACAAACACATATTAGATGATACACAGACTGTAAATGATGTGAGGGGTAAATTACAGAAGATCCTAATTAGTAAGCTAAGGTTTCTGACAAGCCCGGTTCTGATATCTTGATTAAATATTTAGAAGGAAGTCTAAGGAAGAGATGTAAAAAGAGGCAAGAGAGGTATAAGGAGAGGAAAGTTTAGAGTGGAAATGGAACTTGAGCAAAGCCCACACAAGAAGAGGGGAAGAGATCCACACCCCACTCCCCTGAGAAAAACACAAGACAAAACCCAAACAAATGAAAAAACAAAACCTCAGTCTCTGAACAAAGTCCAATCAATATTTTGGTAGTAAGAATGTTGACTTAAGAGTCAGGCAGGTATGGATTTGAATCCAGATTCTATGTTACACAGGAATCCTTGAACGGGTCTGTCTCTGAGCCTCAGTTTCCTCATTTATAATATGGAAATATAATGCCATTTATATAATTGTAGTAACTTTGAAGCAAATTTAATGAGCTTGCATCATGTTTGAATACAGGTTCCATCTTTTTCTCTGTGTATCTTTGGCAAGAGATTTTACCCTTTTAAACTTTTGGTTTCCCTACCTGTAAAGTGTTGTCTAAAATATTATCACTACCATACATATTACAGTTGTTTAAAAACTTGATCTAAAGCGGGCAATCAATAAATGTTATTTTCTTTCTGCTATTTTATTTCCTTCAACTCTTGTATCATTTTACCACTTCTCCTCCATTCTATAAAATCTGTCTTCCCCCCATAGTGTTCAAGTTCTGTTCTACAGGTTTCCATACACAAGTATATGGTTGCCTTAAACTTTTTTTCTCCTATGTGATTTCTCCCTCTGTTTGGCATAATTATTAATAGTTTCTTATTTCACTCTCAGGTTTCCTGGTTTGAAAAACAAATTCTGTGCCCATTTCACTCATAGTCCTTGTTACTCATGAAATCATTCAATGTGTTATTGGAAATACATATCTTTGGAAAACAGTGCTCTGTGATGGAAGGTTCAAGTCAGGATTACTTTTGTAAAAGTGATTTTCTAAAAAAAAGTATGTCTTGTTAACCAAGTAGACAATGAGTCTGCCCTGATTGATGGGGGGCGCTGATGATAACCAGTCACTCTTGGAACATTCTGAGGCAGACCGGATGCACTCCTGTGGGTATTACCTCAAGCTGCATGTTACAAAAGTGCTTGTGATGTTGGAAAACTTCCAAGGCTCCTCTCTCTCACAAGCACAGATACAGGGTTGTCTCTGCATTTCAGGTACCATTATGTGTGTTGGGGGAGAGGTTGAATTGTCTCTTGCCACCCATGTCATGTGTGCTTGTCAAAGAACCACAGCTTTCTTTGGGAAAATTTGCTCTCTATGTCCCAACAGAAAAGACAGCAGGGTTGTCCCAGGGGAACTACTGGAATGACATTTTTCTGGCACGATGGTTACATTTCTCAACTTGTCCATTTGGTGGAGGAAAAACTCTTTTAAACTTTTAATCTGGACCTTGCCCTAGCATCATATTAGATGGGAGAAACCATAAAACTTTGAATCCTGAACATTTCATTTCTACTTGTACAGATTATCATAGCACTTAACCTGTTGTCTTCATAGAGTGATATTTGATTCATAATTCAATTGATTACTGTAGTCTGGCAGGAAGTGTGTGGAAGAATTAATAATGTTATAATTAACAAATGCCAGGCAATTTTAAACATTCATCTCACTCCTCTTCCTTCTCCACTATATGACTAGAAATCCGTGTAAAGCAGTCATGCAGAATACCTCTGCCTTCAGGTAGTTTGCTAACTTCTTAGAGATGTCCTCATGAAAAAAAGTTGAAGAAAATGAAAATTTGATTTTAAAAAAGTGCTAAATTGAGTTGAAAGCAAATACTTCAGAATAGGATTTGAAATTATTTTGATTATTCAGTCTATCTATCCAAGAGAATCTCTGAATACATTATTACTTTGAACCCAAATATTAGATGATTTAGACTTATATAAGTGTTGGCTATAATTTTAGATGTCTGGCAGAACTAGGGTATCAACTTTTATTAAAACATTTCCTTTAGAAAAAAAGCATGAAATGTTCATTGCTAATATAAACCAAACTTCCTTTCATATTAAATCTGGAATTAAAATAGGGTACTTTTAATTTTTGTAGTGATAGGTACATTATTCCATAACAAAAATAGCTATAACTTAAGGGCTTGGTGGATGCTAGGTCTGTGATATATATGGTAATCTTCCCAAGCTTCTTAAGAGTTAGGTATTATTATGTTTAAATCACAGACAACACTAGTAATTTGGTCAAAGTCACACAGTTAGTTATTGACAGTTTTCAATGCCAGGCAGGTCTTGCTGTTACATCCACTGTTATACAGAATGCAGTTTGTTTACCGGGATGATCATTAATATATTTTCCTCCCAGATTTCTTCAGTACTATAGTGGAAGTCACAATTTACTGCTGACCTAAATGCTTGTCAAACATCTTTTTATCCCTTTCTTAGTAGATTATCATCATCTGACTTTATTGCTTGGATATTTCTATCACCCCTACTTCTTAGTTTCCTGAAAGTTAGGTAGATATGAGACTATTTTGGCTTTCCTTGTTGAGGAATTTTGGATGTCTCTTGGTCCTGGTCTTCCACCTTGTCATATAATACATTAAGTATTTGGTGCCATAGTTAAAAGTTTAGTGCCACTAACAGTAACTAGCAGCATTCCAAGCTTTTCTATAAAGAAAAAGAAAACAATTTACAAATGTTTTAATTCAGAATATTCTAAATTACACAACCAATAGGAAACTTTACTTATTTCTATGGTATTATTTTTAAATATAACATTAAATATGGGCTTCCCAATGGTTGACCTTACTTAATGTTCATAAAGTAATTCCTTGGCTTCCTTGATGGCTCAGTGGTAAAGAATCTGCCTGTAATGCAAGAGGAGCAGTTTCGATCCTTGGATTGGGAAGATCCCCTGGAGGAGGAAATGGCTACTCCAGTATTCTTGTCTGGAAAACCCCAAGGACAGAGAAGCCTGGTGGGCTACAGTCAGTGGAGTCGCAAAAGAGTTGGACATGATTTATAAACTAAACAACAACAACAACAATAACAACTCCTTAGAATAGAAGAATGACGCTTTATATTGGGCGATTTGGAGGCAGAGTCTGAAGCAACTGCTAAAATTATGAAGTTTCACAGAACTTTGTTCTGTATTAAAAGTCCATGTAAATATTATATTCTAATTCATTATATATTTTATCTTTTTTATACAAATACATTGTTTTAAGTACTCTCATGTAAAACTGATGTTTTAGGAAGATATGCCATATTTTTCCTGTAGTTTGAACAAACTATCTCATGTTTCCTGGTGATGCACATACTCTAGATTGAAAACAGTCAAGTTAAAGAATTTTCTCCAGGAAGATCTTGTTAGAACACTGAGCCACTCGTTCATTTATTTTTTCAGTGTTCATTCTGAGTAATGACTACTTAGATGTTGAGAAAAAAACTTATAGTTAATTTAATCACAGTTCTGCTTCCATGGATCTTACATTCAAGGGATAGGCATTAATAAATGACAAAGTAAACAAAAAAATACTAATCAATTTATGATGCAAAGAAAAGAAGGTATTGTGAGAGGGACTAAATGGGGATTTCTTTAGACATGGTAGATGAGGAAAGACTTTTCTGAGTATGTGACATTTTAAACTTACACCTGAATGATACAAAGAAGCTGTTGTTGTTGCTTAGTCACTAAGTTGTGTCCAATTCTTTTGTGACCCCATGGATTGTAGCACACCAGGCTCCTCTGTCCATGGGGTTTCCCAGTGGGTTGCCATTTCATTCTCCAGGGAATTTTCCCAACTCAGGGATTGAATCCCCATCTCCTGCATTGCCAGTGGATTCTTTACCACTGAGCCACAGAGAAGCCCCAGAAGAAGAAGGAAGCCGTGTAATATATGTCACAGCAATTTCCGGCATATAGATGCAGGAAACAGCAAAAGTCTTAGGGTGAGAATGAGTATGGCTTGTTCTTTCATCAGAAAGAAGACTGGTTATATAGAGAGTGAGTGGAAGAAAGGTGAACAATGAGCAAAGGGACCAGATTTTCAAAGACTTTGTAGACTATGGTGGCCAGAGTTTGGTTTCTATTCTAGGTATGAAAGATGTGATTGGATATTTGGCAAATGGGAGAATGACATGATCTGATTTATCCTATTTAAAGATGACTCTGATTGCTGGGGGAGAAAGGATTATAGATGGTAAGAATGGAAGCAATGTACCAATTAGATGGCCTGTAAAATAGCTTCCCTGATATCTCAGTTAGTAAAGAATCCTCCTGCAATGCAGGACACTCCGGTTCAATCCCTGGGTCCAGAACATTCACTGGAGAAGGGACAGGCTACCCATTCCAGTATTCTTGGGCTTCTCTTGTGACTCAGCTGGTAAAGAGTCTGCCTGCAATGTTGGAGATCTGGGTTTGATCCCTGGGTTGGGAAGATCCCCTGGACAAGGGAAAGGCTACCCACTCCAATATTCTGGCCTAGAGAACTCCATGGACTGTATAGTCCATGGGGTCACAAAAAGTTGGACATGACTGAATGCCTTTCACTTTTTACTTTCAAACAGAAATAGTAGCAGTTGTTATGACAAATATGGGATATGTTTTGAGTTACAGAGGAAAGGACTGAGTCATTGATTAGGTGGACAAACACATTTGGATGAGGGGAAAATTATCAAAGGTTTTAGCCTGAGTAACTGGATGTGCCATTTGGTAAGATAGAGAGGATGATGATTTGAGGAGCAACTGAGCCCATCTTCATTTTGGGAAATCCGCCATCAGGTGAAGCAGTCAAACAGGGTACGTAAGCCAGAGAAAGACTCAGGTGAGCGTACTTCACAGGGAGAGAATAGCGGATACAAAATCCCAAATATGGGATAATGTTGAAGAGTTTTAGGACCATCAAGAGAGCCAGTGTGTCTGGAGCATGAAACCAGAGGGAAACTAGTAAATGAGATCACAGAAGTGGGCTACAGGAAGGATCATTCTGAACCTGAAGGTTGTGCAAAAGAGTTTGGATTGCATTCTAAGTATGAAAAGAAATCACTGATGGGTTTAGTCCAAGTGACAAAGTCTGATAAACCGTTTTTAAAGAATGACTCTCACTGTTATGTGATGAAGTGATGGGGAGAGAGTGGCGCAAGAAGCAAAAGTAGAAATTCCTTCGTAAAGGAACTCACTAGAAGGCGAGTGGAGCCAGGGATGTGAGGTATCTTGCCACGTGTGAATGAGTTCTGCACAATCACACATTTTCCCCACCCACATTTTACATGACCTGTGAAAACCCTCCTGGAGAGTCACAGAGGTAAAAAACCTGTTTACAATGATATATAAACACAAATCATTTGTGCATAGTTTTATCCACAGTAAGTTTTCTAGGAACGCAAGTGCCGTGTATACTGAAGGAAACACGGTACTTGTTGTGTACTGGACTGTGCTAATGGATGCTCACATTTGGAAAATCAAGTCGTGATGGCAGTGTCACCTATGGTATTTAAGTAGCCAGTACCTCACATCTGTATCTATCCTCATTTAAATTATCTTATTGATGGCTTTATGCGATTTAAGTATCTGATACCATGTCTTGTGGAGTAGCAGTACCCATACATTTACATATTGAAATATATCTTATGGGACACTATACTGATTTTTTGAAAAATAGGTTACAATGTTGAAGTCCTTCATTGGAATGACTGATGCAGAAGCTGAAGCTTCAATCCTTTGGCCACATGATACAAACAACTGACTCATTGGAAAAGACCATGATGCTGGGAAAGGTTGAAGGCAGGAGGAGAAGGGGACGACAGAGGATGAGATGGTTGGATGGCATCACCAACTCAATGGACATGAGTTTGAGCAAGCTCTGAGAGTTGGTGGTGGACAGGGAAGCCTGGTGTGCTTCAGTCCATGGGGTTGCAGAGTCAGACACGACTGAGCGACTAAACTGATACTGATTTTTTGAAAAATAGGTTACAATATTGATGAGTTTTATTACAAAGTGATTAAACTATTGTTATATAAAGGGAGCCATGTATCTGATAAGTTGAGACCCATAGATCTAGGTAATAATGAATGACCTAGGAAGCTTAGGTTTCCACTGATGACTGATGTTAAACTTGATGGAATTAAACCTGATAGTCTCTTGGATTAATGTCATTTGCCCAAGAACACATAGTTAACTACATACAAATGCTGATGTTGAACCCAGCGCAGAATGTTTCCAAAGCTCTTATTGACTATATCATACATATCAGAAAGATTTATTTTCAGAAGTTTATTCATTGTACTAATAGTGCCCTGCTTAAATTCTTGGCCCAGTGAAAGCTGTGTCTCTGCTGGTAATAAGATAAAGGTGTTAATTCAGTCAATTTAATGATTAAAATAATTAAATTTGGAGAGTAAGAACAGATACAGTAATTGTTTGGTCCACTATGTGAAGAACAAATCCTGATTGTAGCTTCTTTTTTCACTTCTAGTTGTTGAGATACTTGTAGAAAAGACTGGGTTTTATCATGATTTCTAATTTAAACTTGAAAATATGTTTCTATGTGGTTTCAGTTATTTCCTCTTAGCACAAATTTCACCTGTATTGGTTAGGTAAATGCTTGATGATTGCTACAGATAGAAAACACGCATAGATTTTTACTCTAAGATTTTTAAAACTAATAATTGTTTACTATAATAGCTGCTCAGTTTTTTATCCCTGATTTTCCCTTTGTAGAAATTCACCTGATCAAACATTATTTTTAGTTTCAGTGTTTTATCTTATGAAGTACCAACAATATTATTATTCTGTAGAAGAATAATTGAGAAGGATTTAACTAGACAGTAATTATATCATGCAAAAAAAGTGATTTTTAACAGTTATGACAGTTTTGTGAACCATAGTTCTAGAGACTATCACTAAAACATCTTAGTTTTAATGTTGTAAGAATTTGGAATATTTAAGAAAGATGGTTGCAACAGAATATATCAACAATATTTTGTTACTACATTGAAGGGTTTTTTGATAGGGTTTTGACAATGGGGAAAATACAAGTTAAAAAACTAAAACTAAATGTCTTCTATTTGCATTGGAAACTGACATGGTATTAAAAACTGATTTTTAACATTTCAGTTTTATAGTGAGGCAATGCATAGCTTAGATCATAGCATCATAGGAGATTTCTTAATCTTCACGTTGCACCTTGCTCTTCATGGTGATTTGTGTCTGGCTTTGTCTTATGGATAGAAAGAGAAGAGCTACTTACTTACTGTGTTGAAGATATAAAAGAAATTAATTACACTGCCTGTGGTTACTATCTTCACAGAATCAAATTACTTGGTTTAGGAAATATTTCATCTGTTAAAAATCCAATGTGGACCAGAGATAATGCACCTCAACCGAATAAATGGTAAAACCTCAAGATAAATTTACTTTTCATTACTCTGCCTGTGAGAGGCAGGGCACACATGGCCAGAACCTCTCTAGTGAAGCACCTGAGAAACTGTCATCCTTTCTTTACCAAATTGAATTGTAAACTATTCCTATTTAGGATCATTTTTCAGTGGTTTGAATGTTACTTAACAAGCATAATGTTGTGGAGTGGTGCTCCATATTGTCTAAGAAGACTTCTATGACTTCTGTTTATCTTTTGCATCAGAATTTGACAGGTAACAAATGAAATTCCTTTTCTAAAATTAAATCCAGCTTCATTTCTATCTTTCACTCCTAAAGGATGAAAAATTATTTGCTTCTTGGACAGTTCCTGTACTCTATCATCTTTCATTACTTTTATAAGTTCTGTCATAAAAGCTTTAGTCCTTTGGCCTTGGTTTCTAACTGCCTATTATAGAGATAAGTGTCTGCATTTGATAATATAAAATCCTCAAATGTTGCCTTACGTGCAATTAAAAAGTACTTTAAAAGCAGCATTAGGATATGATATTGTCTTCCATTTCTCTGTTGTATTTGCCTTCTCATATAGTGTTAGTTCTTTATGATCATGAAGAACAGTGTTTCTAGAGCACTTTGGACACTGTACTTCTCTGAGGTCCAGTCTTGAACCCTTGCCTTCAGCACACATCCTCACCTGGATGTCCCACAGTACCTTAAACTTAGATGCTGTTCCTTCTCCTGCTTTCTCTGTTAGAGGTTGGCAGATTATGGTCCTTGGGCCAAATCTTTCTTACTGCCTATTGTTGTATGGCCTTTCTGAAAAGTGAAAAGAGTTTTTAGATTTTTAAAAGAATATGAAAATAATATTTCATGACCTGTGAAAATTAGATGAAATTCAAATATCAATGTCCATAAAATGTTTTTACTGGAGTATAGCCACACTTATTTGTTTATGTATTGCTTACGGTTGCTTTTGCACTACAATAGCAGGATGAGTGGTTGTGAAGAAGACTGTCTGGTTCTCAAAGGCTTAAAATAGCTTAAGCTACCTGGCTCTTCACAAAAAAAAAGTTTGCTGACTCTTGCTCTATTTGAATAGAATATTTCACCACTCTCTCAACTCTTAATCTCCCAATATCAAAACCTCTGAATTATCTTCCAGCCTTTCTTCTTATTCACATGCATATCCTATTGCTGTATATAAGGAATATCTCCAGACCAGACTCCTTTATTGTGTTTCTACAACTTTAGCACATAAATCCTTACTGTCTGTTTCCTAGACAACTGCAATATTTCTTCCTAACCCCAGTTTCTCTCTAATAAAATTCAAATTCTATATTAGTACCAAAGCTATCATGTGAAAATCAATAGATTTTAGATCATTTCACTCCCCTGTTAAAGATGGCATTGGGACCCTGCTTCCCATAGAATGAAATCCAAGTCCTTAGCATTGTAACAAATCCCTTCATTCACTGGCCCTGGCTTTTTCTCCAGTTTCATCTCCCTTGGCTGCCTGTACCCTCCACTCCCACCCTTGCATTTTAAATTCCCACAGCACAGTACTTCTTATTGTCCCCCTGATATGTTGCTGCCTTTCATGACTCTCTGCCTTTGCCGTGCAGCTGCCTTTTTCTTTATTCCCCTTTTACTACTTTCTAAATAGCAAACTTGAATAAATTTTGGAGATTCAGCTTAAATGTCACATTTAAGAATCCTTTCTTAGATCCTTCAGGTAAAGTTAATTGTTCACCCACTGCATCTCATCACTTCTTTGTGTTGTCATCATCTGTGTAGATATCAGAGTTCTTTTTCATTTTTGTATCCTAAAACCTAGCATTTCTCATAAAGAGGATAGTAAATATTTACTGAGTAAATAAGTGCTCATGTACTTTTAGAGAGATTCTTTAATTTAGCAGAGCTAAAATTATAAAATGATAACAGTCAAGTCTGTTAATTCTATCAGGTCTGGAATAAAACTCTGAATCTTGTGGATGATTGCTCAAAAGTCTCAGATAGACATCTCCAACCACTCTAGTTCTCATTATTTAGTTTTGTGGTTTCTTAACTTGTGAAGTTATTGAATCAAATGCATCAGTTTACCTATTAATGATTTCCTTCCCCCCCAAATTATTTTTGACCTCAGTGTAAAAAGAAAACCATTTCTATTCTGAATTTGTTATGTAAGTTGGCTTGCATGTGTGCTAAGTCACTTCAGTTGTGTCCAATACTTTGTGACCTGGTAGACTGTAGCCCGCCAGGCCCCTCTGTCCATGGGATTTTCCAGGCAAGAATACTGGAGTGGGTTGCCATGCCCACCTCCAGAGGATCTTCCCAACCCATGGATTGAATTCTTGTCTCCTGTGGCTCTTTTACTGCAGAAAGATTCTTGCTTCTGAGTCACTGGGGAAGCCTTTAAGTTGGCTTACTAGTTACTTATTTGTTTTTAGTATTATTTCTGTAGGCAGTTAAATTTTCAGATTCAACTTTCAAGAGGAGCAGGTTGTACATAAATAGTTTATGTCTATGTTTTAGTTGTTCGAACAGGCCATTCATTTGGAGAATTAGTTAAGCTCCTTATATCCTATCATTCTCCCCTGGTACTGTCTTTGAATTCACATTACTGTTTGTTAGCATCTCCATTGAAAGCTAGACATGGAGCTTACTGAGCTATTTTACATGTGCGCTGTAAAGACTGGTTAGGTGGGAGAGAATATAAAACCGTCTAAAAGAAGATTTTAAGATTATCTATGAGTTTCATTCATCTATTATTTTCCTGGCTCCATTTAGTATGGATAATAATAGCGAGACAGGCTTATGATTATATAGCACTCTGCTTATTCAAAGTGCTTTCACCTACATTATCCCTCCTGGGAGGAAAGTATTGGTGGTATTGTTACAGTGATTTTTTTCAGGTGAAACTGATGCTCAGAAAGTTGAAACTACCTGGTGAAATTCTTTTAGTTTGTTAGCGATGAGGCTGAAACTAAAACCTAGTTCCTGACTCCATGTAATTTTCCTGTGATTTTGTTTTCTTCATATAAAATACGTACTTATTATTCAACTGTCACCTCGGCTCTAAAGCTATATTTCCATACACTGGTTTGTACTCTGGCTTTGCAGAATCCTCTTATTTACCAGTTGGCTTCTTGGTGGGTTTTGTCAACAGGGAGTATGTGGGGGAGACTGGCTATTAGGAGGAGAATATTCTGCTTGCTGTACTTGTCAGCATATACCTAGCAATAGAAGTTGAATAGAAGCTTCTTTTGACCTTTACAGACCCAGTCTCTTTTTACCTCTCAGAACTACCAGCACCAGTTAGGGCTGTTGTTCTGTCACTAAGTCGTGTCTGACTCTTTGCAACCCCATGAATTACAGCATGCCAGGCTTCCCAATCCTTCACCATCTCCCAGAGTGGCTCAAACTCATGTCCACTGAGTCAATTATGACATCCAACCATCTCATCCTCTGTTGTCCCCTTATCCTCCTGCCCTCAGTGTTTCCCAGCATCAAGGTCTTTTCCAACGAGTTGGGTTTTTACATCAGGTGGCCAAACTATTGGAGCTTCAGCTTCAGCAGCAGTCCTTCCAATGAATATTCAAGGTTGATTTCCTTTAGAATTGAATGCTTTGATTTCCTTGCTGTCCAAGGGACTCTCAATAGTGTTCAGCACCACAGTTTGAAAGCATCAATTCTTGGGTGCTCATCCTTCTTTAGGGTAATGTCTCTATTCACCTCTCTGAGTTCCCAGTCCCTCCTCTCAGCTTCTAAGTTCTGATAACCACAATCCCTGCCTTCTATTTCTCTAGCCTTAGAGGTGGTAGCTGCTTTTTATAATTCTTTGTCCGTGTTACTTCAGTGTTTTCTTTGTGCTTTTTCAGTCCTTCAATACTATGAACCAATCTGCCATGCTGTTGACTCTCGTTAGAAACACTTGGTTTGGTTTCCCTGAAAAAAATGCCGCATGACAGACATTCCTGTCTCTGCTGGGGTGGCAAATCTAAAGTACAATTACAGCCCTAGAAAAACTGCAGAATAGTGCCAGTATCCAAAACTTGAAATATGCAAGAGTAGTGATTTCCATTATATCCTCATTGAATTCACTTGGTTGAACTTTGAAGAAGATAGATGTCTCTTAGAGAATTGCTGTGGATTATCTTAAATATAATCAGGCAGTGATTCCAATTGCAGCTGCAGTTCCAGATGTGTGGATTTTTTTTTTTTTTTTTTTTTTTTTCTGAAACAAATCAACTCAGCCCCTTGGACCTGGTGCAAAGCTATTAATCTGGAAAATGTTTTTGTCTCTATAATAATTTGCAAAGTTCACCAGCAGTGTGCTTGCTTTTACTTAACAGAATCAACAGTTCATCTTCATAGTCTTGTCTTAGGGTTGTGTCGGCCACTCCTTCTCTCTGCCTTAATTTAGTCCTCAAACATTATGGTGGCTCAAAGCTTTGTTGGGCTTCCCAGGTGCTGCTAGTGTTAAAGAAATTGCCTGCCAATGCAGGAGACATAAGAGACTTGTGTTTAGAGTAGCATGGCAGGCTATGGTCCATAGGATCACAAAGAGTCAGACACAACTGAAGTGACTTAGGATGCATGCACACAAAGCTTAGTTGGTTAATTTGGATTTTGGAGACAGCATATACCACATTGGTGGAACAGAGTGTGCTGTTCCACCATGTTTATTGAGTAACTCAAAACACAACAAGAAAATGCTCTTCACCCAGTAACACAGCTATTCAAGCTGTTCTTCTGCTTCAGCCTAATGACCTATCAGATCCAATAATATTTGTTGTATCTGGAAATAGAGGCACTTGTAAAACTGACAAACCCCTGGAGGAGAATCATTGTTGTGATTTCTGGGATTTAGAGCAAAGCTATGACTATTGCTGCAGATACGTTTTTGAAAAACAGTTCCTGGAATGCCTTGGTAGAACTGGAATGCCTGGTCAGAGGCAATCAAGTGATCGTGAAGATTTGACTGCCATCATGAACTTAGTTTTCATTAGCATATGCAGTGGCAATTTATCATTAGTGGAATAATATGTTTGAGACCAGGTGTTCAGTTCAGTTCAGTTCAGTTCAGTCCAGTCCAGTCACTCACTCATGTCCAACTCTTTGAGACCCCATGGACTTCAGCATGCCAGGCTTCCCTGTCCATAACCAACTCCCTGAGCTTACTCAAACTCATATCTATTGAGTCAGTGATGTCATCCAACCGTCTCATCCTCTGTCATGCCTTTCTCCTCCCACCTTCAATCTTGCCCAGCATCAAGGTCTTCTCCAATGAGTCAGTTCTTTGCATCAGGTGGCCAAAATATTAGAGTTTCAGTTTCAGCATCAGTCCTTCCATTGAATATTCAGGACTGATTTCCTTTAGGATGGGCTGGTTGGATCTTCTTGCTGTCCACGGGACTCTCAAGAGTCTTCTCCAACACCACAGTTCAAAAGCATCAATTCTTCAGCTCTCAGCTTTCTTTATAGTCCAACTCTCACATCCATACATGACTATTGGAAAAATGATAGCTTTGACTAAACGGACCTTTGTTGACAAAGTAATGTCTCTGCTTTTTAATATGCTGTCTAAATTGGTCATAACTTTTCTTCCAAGGAGCAAGCGTTTTTTAATTTCATGACTAGTCACCATCTGCAGTGATTTTGGAGCCCACAAAAATAAAGTCTGTCACTGTTTCCATTGTTTCTCCATCTATTTGCCTTGAAGTGATGGCACCAGGTGCCATGATCTTACTTTTGTGAATATTGAGTTTTAAGCCAACACTTTCACTCTCCTCTTTCACTTTCATCAAGAGACTCTTTAGTTCTTCTTTGCTTTCTGCTATAAGGGTAGTGTCAGACACGACTGAGTGACTTCACTTTCACTTTTCACTTTCATGCATTGGAGAAGGAAATGGCAACCCACTCCAGTGTTCTTGCCTGGAGAATCCCAGGGGCGGGGGAGCCTGGTGGGCTGCCATCTATGGGGTCGCACAGAGTCGGACACGACTGAAGCGACTTAGCAGCAGCAGTAGCAGCATCTGCATATCTGAGGTTATTGATATTTCTCCTGGCAATCTTGATTCCAGCTTGGGCTTCATCCAGCCCAGCGTTTCTCATGATGTACTCTGCATATAAGTTAAATAAGCAGGGTGACAACATACAGCCTTGACATACTCCTTTTCTATTTGGAACCAGTCTGTTGTTCCATGTCCAGTTCTAGCTGTTGCTTCCTGACCTGCATACAGATTTCTCAGGAGGCAGGTCAGGTGGTCTGATATTCACATCTCTTTCAGAATTTTCCACAGTTTGTTGTGATTCACACAGTCAAAGTCTTTGGCATAGTCAATAAAGCAGAAGTAGATGTTTTTCTGAAACTCTTTTGCTTTTTCAGTGATCCAGCAGATGTTGGTAATTTGATCTCTGGTTCCTCTGTCTTTCCTAAAACCAGCTTGAACATCTGGAAGTTCACGGTTCACATTCTGTTGAAGCCTGGCTTGGAGAATTTTGAGCATTCTTTTGCTAGAGTGTGAGATGAATGCCAATTGTGCAGTAGTTTGAGCATTCTTTGGCATTGCCTTTCTTTGGGATTGGAATGAAAACTGACCTTTTCCAGTTCTTTGACCATTGCTGATATTTCCAAATTTGCTGGCATATTGAGTGCATCACTTTCATAGCATCATCTTTTAGGACTTCAGATAGCTCAACTGGAATTCTATCACCTCCACTTTGTTCATAGTGATGCTTCCTAAGGCCCACTTGACTTCTCATTCCAGGATGTCTGGTTCTAGGTCAGTGATCACACCATTGTGGTTATATGGGTCATGAAGATCCTTTTTGTACAGTTCTTCTGTGTATTCCTGCCACCTCTTCTTAATATCTTTTGCTTCTAAGCAGATTCAAAGGCATCAGCAGGTATTTCTGACTTTTACCACACATGTTCCTACTGTGATACCTCTCCTCCTCCAATGCATAACCAAGGCTTCATGGGGAGAAAAAGTTCATGATCTCATTGGAAGGACTGATGTTGAAGCTGAAACTCCAATACTTTGGCCACCTGATGTGAAGAGCTGACTCATTTGAAAAGACTCTGAGGCTGAGAAAGATTGAGGGCAGGAGGAGAAGGTGACGAGAGGATGAGATGGTTGGATGGCATCACTGACTCAATGGACATGAGTTTGGGTAAACTCCAGGAGTTGGTGATGGACAGAGAGTCCTGATGTGCTGCAGTTCATGGGGTCACAAGGAGTCGGACATGACTGAGTGACTGAACTGAACTGAATTCCTTGGGATGGTCAGAGCATGAAGATATTTGTGTTCCATGTGAATGGTCAGCAAAGGGCATCTACCAGAGAACCAGATTGTATAATCATGAGATGAGATAACCCCTGCTCAACCACCAGTTTGCTTCTTTCCTCAGCCAGTCTTATACTTGCTCAGTGGGCCCATAGACAGAGTGGCTATGGCCAAAGAAATAGAGGCTATCCCTGGGCTCAGTAACACGGCCATCCCCTTTCCAAGAGTGGTCCAATTATTGCCAGTCCTGAATGACTAACATGACAACTGTGAAGGCCAGCACTATTCCTCAGTATGGCCCTTTACCCATTTGACGGGGAGAAACCTCACCCTGGGGGGCAGGTTGATTACATTAGACAGACTGCTTTTAATTGTCTAAAAATGAGTGTTAAGATGTTTTAATGACTTATTGACTTTGTTAGATTGACTATTACTATTTAAACTAGAAACTTGTGCATATCCTTGATTTCATTTCTTTCTCTCTAGCTCTAAACTCCCCCATCCTGTACTTCTTACAGTTAAAATTATTTGGCCTTAACGCATTATGCTTTTCCATACCCTTGTGCTTTGGGCCAGCCCAGCTTCTCTCTTCTACTTATACAAAATATTTCCAACTTTCAAAACCCATCTCAAGTATAGTATCACCTCCTTTAATTCCTGACAGCACTTTTTATGTGTTTGCAGTGCAGTACTTCTCAGATTGTATTATAAGGACGTATGCATGTTTACCTACTAAACTGTGTATTCCATGAGGAGTTGGCAATGCTATCCATTAGTGCATAGTGTCCTTTGGCCCCAAGTCAATGACTGCTGTGTCACTGGTTCTCAAGACATATTCAATGATTGAATAAAATATGCCCCTCTTTCCATTTTTTCTGTTTTTCTACTTTAATGAATCATAATGATGTTGAGGTTCATAGATCAATTTGAATAATGATAGTAAAGCAGTGTGACATGTGAGAGATTTAGTCAAAAGTCTCTCCAGGATTTGTCAGCTATGTGACCGTGAGAAAGTCATTTACTCTGTCTCAATTTCTTCCTTTCTAAGAGGAGGCTTCTTTAACATTGTAATTCTACTGTTTCATGATTCACTTCAAACAAGAAATAAATTTTTTAATAGAAACAATTAACTTAAAAAATTTGCTTCTTTATTTTCACATAGTTTAGAGTAATTGCTTCAATATTGCAGATAAAAGCTTTTTTTTCTTTTGAAGATGATCAATGGTTGAAACTTTGCTTGAATAGAAAACATAAATCTTAAGATAATTTAATATGCATTCATATATATGAATATGCAAATTGTACATAGAATTAATTTGAAACTGGAAAATATTTATAACACTATTACAAAGGATTGAAGTAGGAAATGGCAACCCACTTAGTATTCTTGCTGGGACAATTCCATAGACAGAGGAGCCTGGTGGACTACAGTCGTGAAGAGTTGGATACAACTGAGTGATTGAGCATGCATGCATTACAGAGAACTGATCCCACATTTTGAATCACTATAGTAACAAAGAACCAAATCAGCCTATCAAGAATTCTTAATTTGTTTCTTCAGAAAAATTGTCACAGATGAGGAACTTAATGCCTTAATATCCTTGATAGTCCCTGTATCCTGATGGTCCATGATGTCCTTGGCCTTACCTAAAAGTTTATTAGAAATTCAGAATTACACGCTCCACCTATAGATATTCTGAGTCAGAATCTGCCTTTTAATCAGATCCCCTGATGGGCCATATGCACTTTAAAATGTGAGAAGCAGGACGTTGCCCAGTGGTATCTTCTTATGAGATCCCTTGTAAAGTTACTTTTTCATAAAATAATAATAAAATTATTATTATCAGTATATGTAATCAAGGGAAAAAACTGTGCTTCTCCAAAATAAGATATTTCTGTTAGTTGTTTTTTAATCTATTGAACACTGTGAATTTTGTAGTTGACCCTAGTTTCCTCTCTGTCTTGGCCACATCTTTCTTATAGCCCATGTTATATCTGTTGACTACCATATGGTGGCCTCTTTGCAAGTACCTTTCTTACCTTTTTTCTTGTTCACTTGCATGTCATCTACAGTTTTTCTTTGCCTAGATACCTTCAATTAAAAGACAAGTCATGTGATGTATTGGGTGCTTTAAATACTTTGTGAAATGAAGTATAAAGAAATAAAACCAACACAAACAGCCTAAATATTTCCAGGGTTTGCTATATGATTTAAGCATTGCAAACCTAGACACTTCCCTCTTCACCACCTACCCTTTGAGCATTATAATTAATGTTCAGTATGAAGATCCCAAGATACTCTGGGGGGTACAGTTATCAGAGAAGTATTAATTATACTCAGCACACTATACTGTACTTACTGAGCCAGAAACATGAAAAATGTGTTTTATAAAGATTTTAAACAAGAGTGGAAAGCCCCAAAGATTTCTGACTGAATCAGAACATTCACTTCAATTAAAATATCACATTTTGTAAGCACACTGGTGAATATCAGTCTTTATGTCTTTTATAGGCAAATTATTTTTCTATTCCTTTTGTTTACTGGGTTCAATCACTTTCTAGGAATTTAGAAATCATTTACATCAAACATATACTGATAAAACACATAGCAGGTAAATATTGAGCTAATGTCATGCTATATATCTTTACCAGCAGGCTGCCAAACAGTTGAACTTAGTGCCTCGGGAAGCCATTGAACTGACTGTGTTGGCTGAATAATTTTATGACCAGTAATAAGGCTCACACATTATCCATGCTAAGAGAGGGGTAATCAAATCTTATGCTTCAGGGCATAAATTAATCACCACAGGGGTCAGAAAAGAATCTCCTTTACCCTATAAACAGAATTGAATAATTAGGCAGTGACTGTATTGATATTTTTAAAGCCTTCTTCTTAAGGATCAGCATTGGTTTTAAGAACAATTCCGAGACTTCGTGGGGGTGTTGGAGATCTTGATTAGAAGAGGAGGGTGCTGCCAGTTGAGTAGTTCATTCTGGCAGGCAGACAGGTTGGGCAGCTTCATGATGCCACACTTTTCAACTTGATTTTCATTAAAAGCTCAAAGTGCCTGCTGTTAAAATGTCTCCAGGCAGCTGGGGCAAATGGACCTCCTTGCCTATCTTGAGGTGGATTTTTATCTGTTAATCAAGTTTCCTTGTAAGGCGGTGGTGGGAGGGTGGAGTTTTACTAATGTGGGAGGTTCATTCTCTTTCTTCTATGATTTGTATTTTACATTTAAAAAACACATATTTTTCTAGGATTGGGGAATTAAACCTTGATTTTTTTTATTTTTATTTTTTTAGTAAAATAGGCTCAAGGGGAAACTTGTTAATTAAGTGACATCAAAGGTCAAGTGTGATCAACTGCCAAACACAAAAATCTTTGCACATTTGCCCACATGGTTATTGAATGGAGCATGTCAAACATGATTTTGTGATGATGCAAGGATACTATATTCCATGGAAAATAAATTTTACTTCCTGTATCCTGCTGCTGCCCACCCCTCATATTCAGCAGTTTTAAATTTAGATAAAGCGAAATAACTTTCAAGTCATATCCTAGGAGTGTTTCTAGTAAAAGGAAAACTGAAGAATGAATCATTTCCAAATAATGACTGCATACAAGTGACCTCGATATTCAATACTCCTGGAGTTGAAAACAATCTTTATTGACATACCTATTTATTGACTCCACTAGCCTTCTAAATGATTGTATATTTGGTTTTCTTTGCCTTTTCTCTGTTTTCACTTTGAAGCCAGGCAAATATTGTTGTATGGCCAGTCCAGCAGTGGGTCAAATATATTTACTTATAATCAAAATAGTATGATTTTCTGTCAAAGGATTTACTGTAATCTTCCTATAAACCTGACACTGAGACAGGCAATTGACATGAAGGCAGTAACTTTTCCCTTTAGACATTCCAAATCTGGTTGGGGACATAGGACAGACCCACTTCATATGGTTAAGTCATATTACTAAGTGTCAGGTTAAGTGTCAGTGAGGCCTCGGTATGTTCAGAAAGAGAGATAATCATGGTCTGGCATGATTCATGACAGGGAGCTAGATGACTTCTGGACCTGAAGAGTATGCATGCTGTACAGGGATGTAGGAAAAGGGGTATTGTGTATGGGCATGAGAGTGTGCATGGATGTGTGTACATGTGTGTATGTGTGTGTGGGATGCATGTGAAGGGGGATGCAGCTGCTGAAGAACGAACAAAGACTTGAACTCTAGAAGGAGCTGAAAATGAACTGGGAAGGACCAGGATAGTTTTTTTTTTTTTTTTGCTTAATTATCAGATAGCAACGTTTCTTTTTTATAATTGATTAAATGAATAATTAATTTTATTTTTGGCTGTGCTGACCCTTCATTGCCGTACACAGGCTTTCTCTAGTTGAGGGGAGCTATTCTCGAGTTGCAGTGCTCAGGCTTCTCATTGAAGTGGCTTCTTCTCTTGTGATGGAGCACGGGCTCTAGGGTGTGGGCTCAGGAGTTGTGGTGCATGGGCTTGGTTGCTCCTCAGCCTGTGGGATCTTCCTGGACCAGGGATCAAACTCGTGTCCCCTGCATTGGTAGGCGGGTCATTATCCACTGTGACACCAGGGACGTCCTGGAATATGTTTTAATGATAATCGGGCACACAATTAGTTAGATGGAGAAGAGGCTGATCCTTGAAGAACTTGAATGCCAGGCTAAGTAATATCTAACAGAGACTGATCATACAGAGTCAAATCACTGACTTTCTTGAGTATGTAATTGGCATGTTGAAAGCATGTTTTGGGAAGAATGGAGATCCAATCAGTCCATCCTAAAGGAGATCAGTACTGGGTGTTCATTGGAAGGACTGATGTTGAAGCTGAAACTCCAATTCTTTGGCCACCTGATGAGAAAAGCTGATTCATTTGAAAAGACCCTGATGCTGGGAAAGATTGAGGGCAGGAGGAGAAGGGGATGACAGAGGATGAGATGGGTGGATAGCATCACCAACTCAATGGACATGAGTTTGGGTAAACTCCGGGAGTTAGTGATGGACAGGGAGGCCTTGGCATGCTGCAGCCCATGGGGTCACAAAGAGTCGGACACAACTGAGTGACTGAACTGAACTAAACTGAACTGAATATGTTTATAGTATAGAAAGTGAATTCTAGCAGAGAGGGGTTGAGTCAGGTATACTCGTCTGAGGGCCATCAAGTCCTGAGACAGTTATGTTTATATTATCTGCCATTCATTTTCTCATTTCACAACCTGAAAGTCTACTTGATCATATTGTCTGTTTGGGCTTTTTGTTTGTTTATTTTATTTTTCTGAAAGCTCAAGGTTGTCCTTTGTCAAAAGAGAGATGAGAGATCCGGTTTGATTTACTGAATGTGTGCTAATGTATCCACAACACTGGTATTGCCTAAGTACTAGATTCAAGGATCTTTATGTTTATATTGACAGTAAACACAATTAAGTATGCATCCCTAAATCAATTTTGTATCAGTATGCTTAATTTCAGGATCAGTTCTATCGCTTCTTTTTATTTTTCAGCAAAATATCCAACCTTTTACAAGGCTGTTTTCCTGAATTAAGCATACATTAAATATCTCATCTAGATAATAAATCTTTATGTCAGCAGCTATCGTAATCTCACCAGATTTCATATTGCTACATTTTCATGACACTAAGATAGCAAAGTAAATCAACTGCTCAGGCAAATGAGCAGTTCAAACTTCTCTGAAAAGTCTGTCAATATTGGTAGAGTGCCCACTGAATAAAGAATTCTTCCCTCTGTCTGTCGGGAAGATACAAAGAATTAAATGAGTAGTCCACCCTTAGTAAGACTGCAACAGAAAGAGGGAAAAAGAAAAAGCAGAAATTAGAAATTAAACTACAACCTAAAAGACCCCTAAGATAGTAATAGCTCTGGGTCGAATAATTACTCTGTACCAGACACTTTATAGACATCTCACTAACTTCTCATATCAGCCCTATGGGTTATAGTATTAGCATCTCTAATCTTGCAGAAGCCCAGAGAGGTTAGCTATCTTGTTCATGGTCACACAATGGCAGAACCTGAATTTAAACTTGTGGCTTTCTAACTTTTGAACCAGGTTTCTTTTTAGGCTGCTATAATTATTTATGAGAAGGCAAAAAAATGCCAAAATTATTGTTTTTTAATTTCCAATAAAGTGACTTGGGAAGGCTATTTAGAGTTATGACTTGAAAACATGAAAAAAAAAAAAAGTAACACAGATTAGGAAAGAGTCTTTAGGAGTACAGTCCATACTGGGAAAAAGGCAGACTTGTAATCAGAATACAACAGGCTACCAGTGTGGGGCAGTATACAGGAATAGTTAATTGAAGTGAACGATGAAGGGATATATGTCCCCAAATTAAAACATTACTAAGACTTAAAATCCTGATTAGAATCTTTAGTGCTGGGTACATCTAACGTGATTGACATATGCATATTGAGGTGATGCTGAGAATATGCATATTGTGGTGCTGAGCACTGACGGGGGCTCATGTAGTGAAGACAACAAAGGGGAAAAGGTAGATAGGGAGACAGAGCTGGTTGCTTTAGGTATTAACCTCAAATCATTCTCTAAAACTTTCCTTACAGTAGCAAAGGTAAAGAACCCAGCTATCAATGCAGGAGATGCGAGTTCAACCCTGGGTTGGGAAGATCCCCTGGAAAAGGAAGTGGCAACCCACTCCAGTGTTCTTGCCTGGGAAATCCCATGAACAGAGGAGCCTGGAGGGCTACAGTCCATGGGGTCGCAAAGAGTCAGAGGCAGCTGAGCACACACACACTGCATTGAGACATACAGTTGACCCTTGAACAACATGGGTTTGAACTTTTCAGATTTGTATATACACAGAATTTTTTCAGTAGTAAATACTACAGTACCATTCCATCTATGGTTCAATCTATGGATGTCAAGGAACTGCAAATTTGGAGGGCCTACTACAAGTTCTATGGGGATTTAAAAAAAAAATTATTGGAATATAGTTGATTACAATGTTGTATTAGTTTCAGTTGTACAGAAGACATACAAATATTTACTCTTTTTTAGATTCTTTTCTCATATAAGCCATTACAGAGTATTGAGTAGAGTTGCATGCACTATATAGTGTGTGTACAGTGTGCTACACAGGTCCTTATTAGTTATCTATTTTATATATAGTAGTGTGTATATGTTGATATCTACGGGGCTTTTGACTGCACTGAGTTAGAGGCATATGCCTCTAACCCTCATGGTGTTCAAGGCTAACTTGTATTTGTGTTGTAGGCTGATGAATGGTGAAGTGTAACTGATGAAAAAAGGAGGAAGGATATTCAGCTAGTATGCGCTAGTGTTAAACTATCAATACTCATGTACTGGTAAATGGGCACTGTCCTGAGCCATTGGAGTGTCTCCCCATAGCCCTGCTTGCTATGCTGGGCACTCTGGCCCTTCCCCCCAGGACAATTTCTTTCCCTCGCTAAAGTCCAGCACCTAAAGAGTTGACTAGCACAGCAGGAAGGCTCCGGGACACTGCCAGTTGCCCCAACACTGATCCTAGTGTTTCGCAGTTGTTACTCATTTAACATGACAGAGTAATTAGTTGAATATGATAGGAAAAGTAGCCATTTCTACTCCTACTCATGTGTTCCTATTCCTACAACTCTCCCCCGCTACTTATCTTCCACACACAGGCTCCCAAAGGAGCATAAAATATGACCTTGGAGATGATACATCCTTTCTCTCAAATTAAGGATGCCTCCAGGTATCATTGGGGCTTCCTGGGTGATGTTAGTGGTAAAGAACCTGCCTGCCAGTGGAGGAGACATAAGAGACCTAGGTTTGATCCCTGGGTCAGGAGGATCCCCTGCAGAAGGGAATGGCAACCCACTTCAGTATTCTTGCCTGGAGAATCTCATGGACAGAAGAGGCTGGAAGGCTATAGTCCATAGGGTCGCAAAGAGTTGGACATGACTGAGTGACTGAGAATGTATGCATGCACCAAATATAGTCATTTCCCATCTCTTGCCCTATTTATGCTAACACTTGTGAATATAATAGAATAAGGACAAACATTTTGGTTTTTACAATATTTATGTCTAATTATAAATGGCTTTTAGAGTAAATGGCTTTTAGAGTAATGGCTTTTAGAGTAATTCCCTAATGAATGTTAAACTATAAAAAAACTGAATCACTGTGTATGTATGTATGTGTACAGATACTAAGAAAACCCCATATTGATGTGTGTGTACTTATATATACATACATATATACATATTCATTTTGGCTTGATGATTAGAGTTTGTTGAAAAAGTCATAACTCCTAATAATATATTAATGTGTTCTTGGCACAGTATTTCTTTAGGTACGTATAACATTTCTTATAACGTGACACCATTATTCCTTTGCATTTCTCCTTGAAGTGCATTTGCCTTCTCTCAAAAGAGTATTTATGTAGTCAGATTCACTGTGAAAAGGGAACTTTCTTTGCACATATTGTATGTAAAGCAGGCATGAACTCAGCTTTTGATTAAAATGTAGTTGTGTGGCCCTCTAGCTCAGCTTTAATTTCATTTAAAATTCCTTTCTGCACCTGTTCTGAAGATCACAAACCAATATTAATAAAGTGGGCTTAGAGCGGTACAGAACCTGAGTGGTAGGTTCTTGACAAAGTTATTTACCTAGCTAGAGTTTCATTTCAAAGTTAACATGATTCTGTGCTACTTGACTAAAGCACTCATCTGAAAACTGTTAGACACTTTAACCCAATTTAATTTATTCCCTGAAAGTTTAATCCCCTGCTGAAAAGAGTAGTTGCAAATTTTCCAGAGTCACAATCCACTGAAGTGAAAAATGTTTAATGACATCATAGGTACTGAACTTCAAGAGTTTAGTTAAAAATCTTCAAAATGTAAAACAGAGGGCAAGAGTTAATAGGATATTTTATATAGTTATATTTCAATCCTATTCCAAATCCTTCTAAAGTCCCTTGCATCTCTACCATTAAAGCTGTACAAAATGAGTTACTTAGACATCTCCAGCGAACAGAGAAAAAAAAAAAAAACACTTAAATTTTAAACCCTACAAGCAAATCTCTTCTGAGCTTTGACATTTAAGTGGCTCATTCAGTCATTTTACATTTTATAAAACCCTCTTTGTAATCACATCAACCAAACACAGCAAATATTAAGCGCCAACCATCCACAGTGTCCTGTGTAACTGTACAAAAAAGCAGCCCGTGGTGCACAACACAGAATGCCTTGGCACCCACGAGACAAACCCAGACTCGGTTTTATACAGTTAAATTGGGCAACAGAAGTCTATTTATTGGTTATTAAAATATTTTTGGTCTGACTGCCAGAGAGTGAGGATAAAAACAGGGGAGGAGAGAAAATAAAATCAATTGACTTTGTTTTTGGCACCGTAGAAAGCATTTTGGTACTCTTTATAGTCTCCTAAAAATCTAATTATTCATTTGGCAGTTGTACCTCTACAGCACAACTGGGTAGTTGTTTTAAAATATGCAAAGCACAGATTTCAGATTTAATAGGTGATAATGATCGCTTTATAGCCTGTCAGGTCATGGCCTATTTGGCCTAGTTACAGAGATATTGCTTCATGGTTCAGTGCTTGAGAGCTGATGATGGCTCCAGGCCAACAAAGGTGTCGTTGACATAATAGAAAGTAAGGGTTTCTCTGGAACTCTAATGGGATGCTCTGTAAAGAATACATCAAAAATGTCATGGCTTAGCGAGTACCACTCTGATTGGGGCAATGGATGGTATTTTCCTATACTGTATCATTAAAAAGAAAGGAAAGAGGAGAAAGAAAAGGAAAGTTTAAATCTGTAGCTTAAATCAAGTTTCTTTGTAAAGTCATGATTTCACATTCTAAAACTAGGATTATTTGTGAAAATCGTATTGTGTTTGGAGTATTACCACTTCAAAAGGATAACAGTGCACTGGTGCCAGAGTGGCTTGGAATGTCACCAGTTAGGCAGTTCCCGTGGACGAGGGCATTTGCCTTAAGAGCTGGGATGTGAGCCTGTGGCCTGGCTCCAGAGTCCCTGCTTTTACCACTGTGCCAAGATACCTAAAATGTGCATTTTTTCCTACATGAGTTGAAATTTTGAAAATTAAATTGTTTTGTACAAAACAACCACATGGATCCATATAACCATCTTGATGAGTTTAAAAAAAAATAGAGCAAGTATTATTAACATCTACCATTTACTGAAAAGAAACATTCACATACATTTTCTCTAATTCTCGAAATAATGCTGGGGCAAGGTATCCATATCAATTTATAATGTGAAAATTGCGGTTAAGAGATTATGGCTTTGAAATTAATTGTGATTTTGGCCAAGAAGCACCTTTTGTATTCATGGTTGAGTGTGTGTGTACCTGAGCACCTGGTGTGTAATGAACACTGATATGCTATCCTTTGGGGAAATGATAATTCAAGTTACACTTGAAGTTCTGTATCCAAGGTTGAAGTATGAGGATAACTCTACTTGTTGCTGTTTAGTCACTAAGTTGTGTCTGACTCTTTGAGACCCCATGGGTTGCAGCACACCAGACTTCTCTGTCCTCTGTCTCCTGGAGTTTGTTCAGATTCATGTCCATCGAGTCAGGGATGCTATCTTACTATACTTAGTCAAGGTTAGTTAGCTCATGCCCAATCAAGGAGCTGAATCCCTATGCACTCCTTTGTTAAATTAGCAACAGAGAGTACGGTGGTGGTAACAACAGAATAGTCTGGGAATTTTGACGTGGAACCTGAACGTGGCTTCTTGGATGTGTGATGGAACAGAAGTTTCTTTGCCAGTGGGTCTTAGTTTCCTCCAGTCTGTCATTGGGTTATTGGTGTCTACATCCGAGGAAGGTTGTCACATAACTACTCACCTAACATACTAATTTTTCATGGGAAAATAAATACTATGCAAGTGTTACTTTAAAAATCCTGATTTAAACAAAAGAATGTCAGCCTCAGATTGATTAGTTAATCCACCAGGCTTTTTTAAAAAACATTAGCTTCATTTAAACAAAATGTGAAATGAAAGAGCCATAAAATGACAAAATTAAATGAGTTTATTATAGAAAATAGTAAGACAGTTTTACAAAATGCAAATTAATTATCTGTAAAATTATATTAAATAGTCTAAATGACTTACAAGGCTATGATTTAGCATCGTACAATAATATTATTCCCTCTACTGCTACTCAAGGCATTGCTTCCTTCACTCTGAAATTCAGGAACACAATTTCCCATTATCATCTTTGTTAGCTGAAGACTCTAGAACCTTATTATACAGTGATTTTCAGCACACAAATCCAAACTGAGGAACATTTTACAAATTAAGTAGCCTATAATCTTCACATTTTACAAAAATGTAAAGGACGAAAAACAGAACAAAAGGCTACTGAAGGGTCATAACAACTAAATGCAATGCATAGCATTGAAACGGGCCAGAAAATTTAGTAAGTGTGAAAATATTGTTGGGACAGTTTGATATTGACCGTAGATTATTAAGGTATTGGCTCCATGGTAAAGAACCTGCCTGCCAATGGAGGAGATGGGAGTTTGATCCCTGGGTTGGGAAGATCCCCTGGAGAAGAAAATAGCAACCTACTCCAGTATTCTTGCCTGGGAAATCCCATGGACAGAGGAGCTGGCAGGCTGCTGTTGGTGGGGTCGCAAAAGAGTCAGACGCAATTTAGTGACTAAACAACAATAGTAGATTAAATTAGAAAGTATCAAGGTTAAATTTCTTGATTTTGATAGCTGCATTGTGCTCATATATAAAATGTAATATTTCTTAGGAATTTAGAACTTCTTTAAGAATAAACGGGCGTGATATCTCCAGTTTACTCTGAAAATGGCACCAACACACAGACACACACACACACATATATATATATGCACATGCATACATACAAACATATGCATTTACATAAACATATGCATGTGCATATGTGTACATATGAATGAAAGAGTGATAAAACAACATGTAATCAAATAGAACTGATTGGTGAATTTGGGTAAAGAGTATATGTATGTTTCTTGCAAGTTTCTGTAAATTGGAAATTATAGCTAAATTTTAAAATTGCGAAAATATATAAACACAAATGCTATTTCCTGTGCAAATTCTGATTAAGATGGATCATGCTTGCAGTCCATCTAAAGAACCAAGATTACTTAGCAAAAGATGATTTCACTTATAAAGGCATTTCTTGACTGTTTAAAATCAGCCTCCACTTTGAGAAAAACCGTATATATCACACCTTCCTTTAATATGATGTCAAACTATGAAATAACTATTTTAACTGGAAGCAAATCACTGATACACTTGGAATAAGCTTTTTAATACAGTACATCTTCCAATACCCCCGCTGTCAATTCTATTATGATTCTCAGTGTACATTATAGCTCATATTACCCTGGCTCTACTTTAGTAATCTGTATTGAGAATCACTGGCTTTCAAGGCTCCATAGCAGGAGGGTGGCTCCAAAATAGTAGTACCTTTATCTAGGAGAGAGTATAAAGTACTGACACTGGTTATCTAGAATAAGCAGACAGAGACAGATTTAGAGTGAGTGCAATGGCTTCCCTGGGGTTAATTTTTGAAAGTTTAAAAAATCATAGGCACTTAACAAATGCTTGCTGATGGATTTATAGAAAAGAGAATCTGACAAACTTTTGCTTTAACTTACCTTTTAAAACAAATCTTCTGAAAATAGGAACTAGCAAATATTTCTGGAAAACAAATATAACACACTGTTTCTTTTAGAGACTAAAGAATAATTCCCTCTGTGTTATCATTTGCTTAACTGAAAACCTATGACAACAGTCTCCTCACTTTGATTCCCTCTCCCCTCAGAACAGTCACTGTTCAGACTCAAGTCTTAGAAGGTCTGAGCCTAGGTTCGTGCACTGAGTCAATCCAGGGGACCCCAGGCTGTAGTTGAGATGCACTGGGTTACTGCCTCTTTGTTTCAGGGTTAGCAAATGATGGCAGATCTCCTTAAAATTAAGAGCAGAAATAAGCCAGCTCCATACTTTGCAGTTGACACCCTGGTTCCAGTTTTGGTAAACTCTGAGAAGACATAAGGTATCAGCTCTCAATAAAAGGAAGCTTTGGAACTCAAGAAGAGTGGACTGAATACTAGGAAACCTTACCTATAGTTTAACTCGGCCCCTAACCACCTTGGGAACTTTAGGTGAGTTACATCCGCTCTGTGAGACTCAGCTTCCGAAGTGGTGAAATGATTTTCAAGGTCCCTTTCAACTTCAGATATTTTGTGATTCTCTCAACAGTCATGGATTTTAGTGACACAGACAAAAAGCAGAAGGGTCATAAGTCATACTGTATTTATACCATCAACTCTAAAGCCAAAAATGTCTTTAAGGTTCCTATTTTAATAACAATTTAATTTGCACTGTTAATGAATATTTTTATGACTCAATTTGAACCTTTGCAAACACATCCATAAAACTGGTTATATTGTTTCACATTTATAAAACCCCACTGCATTTTCCAAGCAAGTGGGCATTTATGTAAAGAAATAGCCTAACACATGCCTAACTGCCTGTTTCAAAGCAGTTATTGTTTATCAATAAAAGTGTCCACTACTCTAATGCTGCAGAGAAAATGCCCCTACAAAGTCTGGCTGACTCTTGATGAAGGAACTTTTGCATTTAGCATCCTATCAGCATTTTCCTTCATTTCTGTCTTAGCATAAAATTTCTGGAAATTTCAGAGAGAAAATCCAGAAGATGGCACTCACTTTCCTGCCATTCAAGAGACCACACTCATTGTTTCATTAAGCTTTTCTGATATTTGTAACACTTCTAAAACACAGTTATATTCATATGGGCATTTTTGCTCTTATTCACGTTTCACTTTGACTTAAATAATACTCACATTTATTTGGAGATTTTTGATGTGACAGTCCTGACTGATTATAATAACCTGTAGCATCTTGTATTTTCCTAGAAAAATATCACCTTTTTCCTTGCATCACTGTAGATGTTTACAGAATTACACAAAGCCTCCATGAAGGCTTACAATACAAACACATTTATCTATGTCAGAAAATGAGCTGTTTATCTGCTTATGAGGTAAGCTCATCTGTGAAGGAATAGCATCATGTATAGGTAGCCGCTCCATTCAAACAGGCATTTATTCATGCAGCTGATAATTGTAGAGCACCTACTTGGAACCTGGGATTTTATGAACTGCAGTAACAATGACTAAGGTATTGAATGACCAATCCCAACCTCATGGAGATGACAGTTGAGAGAAAGAAGATAGATAGGTAGAGATACAGGTATGGATATAGATAATAGTGTTACTTTTATGAACAAACAGTACAAGGTGCTATGAGAGGACCAACCATTCCTGTAGAAATGGAGTTTAGGTTGGGCTAGAGGAGGTCTAGGGCTTCCCAGGTGGCACTGGTGGTAAAAAATCTGCCTGCTGATTCAGGGGACATAAGAAACTTGGGTTCAATTCCTGAGTTGGGAAGATCCCCTGGAGTAGGAAATGGCAACTCACTCCAGTATTCTTGCCTGGAGAATCTCATGGACAGAGGAGCCTGGTGGGCTACGGTCTATGGTGTCACAAATAGTTGGACATGACTGAAGCAACTTGCATAGCACAAAGGATGACTAAGAGTTAGCTATGCAAGTGGGAGTGGGTGGAAAGGATTCCAGGGTGGAGAAGGAGCCTTTGCAAAGGTCCTGAAGTTGGAAGAAATGTATGTATGGTCGCTCAGTTGTGTGCAACTCTTTGCGACCCATGGACTGTAGCCTGTCAGGCTCCTCTGTCCATGGGGATTCTCCAGGCAAGAATACTGGAGTAGGTAGCTATTCCCTTCTCCAGGAGATCTTCCCAACCCAGGAATTGAACCTGGGTCTCCTGCATCTCACGCAGATTCTTTACCATCTGAGCCACCAGGGAAGCTCTGAAGTTGGAAGAAAGAGACCACATAAACATAAAATGTCTGATGTGATCTGAACTCTGAGGACAAAGTGAAGAGTAGCCAAAAATGCAGCTAGAGATGTAGAAATATGTTGCATTGACCTAGACTCTTTTCTAATCAGTTCAGTTCAGTTGCTCAGTCGTGTCCGACTCTTTGCGATAAATAAATATAAATACCTTAACACCGAACATACCCTCTATGGGGAACCAAAGGCTTACAACAGCTTCTTTAGTTGGCGATGACTTTGGTAGTAGTTCTTTGAGCAACAGTTACTCCCTCCTAGTCTCTGCAGCTCATAGAAGAAGTAGCTCCCAGGGTCTGTGTCAGTCAGCAGGTACCATGAAGTTTCCTGGTCCATCTTCTTTCTTCAAAGATCTCTGCGACCCTTAGTGACACAATTCTGCCTGACTTCAGCACCAGGAATAGAGACAGTTGTCAGATGTCCTAGCTGCGCCCTCTAGTGGCATCTGGAGTGTTACCCAGCTCTTTTGAAAGGGATAATTAAACTCCCTCTTGGAATCTGGAGATTTGAGTGTGAGGACAATCGGAGAAAGCGGAGAGAGGAAATTCTACTCTAACAGTCTGTCTTTCTTTCAATTCTCCTGTGATTCCCTCCGTCCACAGTGTTCACAGCAGTTCACACTAATGCTGTGGCAAGTCATTTTAAAGTACATTAAAGGTCAAGGGGATCTCAGAGCTCTCCTTGCATACACACTTCCATCCAGCCTTTCTATTGTGACTTCTCTTACAGCATCCTCAGCCTCTTTGGACTCTGCTCTGTTCTCTCCATGACCCATCTCATCTCCTCCTGTAACATAATCTGAGTGAACATCCTTCTTTGATTTAGTGAAACTGTCCACTTAATTCCCTTGGTAACAAAAAGAGCCAAGTCATTTTCCTTTGGAAATCTAGGCATATCACTCGGTTTTACATCTGATCAACTTTAGAGGCACAGCACCTAAACCCAGAGGCCATCTTTTTCCTTGTATATGAGATCTCTTTGCCTAAGCATCCCTTTCCCTCAGCACTTGGCTCTTTAATATGAAATTCCACATGCTGTACTTTGAGAAGCTGGGAATAGATCAAAGTAAAATATAGCCCAGACTCCTGGTACATCTGATTCCCACACTGGCGGTAATTGAGTAAGAGATCTGTTTTCCCCAAGTGCTAAGAGTCTTACCTGGCAGAAACAATTATCAAAGACTAGATGCTAATCTTCTCACCAGAGGGACTTTAGAAAAGAACAGATTGGTTTAAGAGCTTTCAAGGGAATTGCTTTGTCATAGACATAGTGAGAAAGCTTGAGGGTCCCTCAGTCGGTGAGTTGGGTCCTCCCTGAGCTATACCCAAGTGCCATTGTGGGGCCTGTGGCCGTAGGCTGGATACTCTTTACCACATCTTGCTGTGACCAAGGCATGATCTAAAGATACATATTTACTCAGTGTCGAAAGTTTTACCTAACTCAAACTCCAGCATCACCATCCTTTGATAAAAGAGTGAGGGGTCAATTCTCTCTGTTGGTCTTATCTGTTCTCAGTGGATTTGTTCCACTTCAGGAAGTTGGAGATTTCCAGTTCACAGGACTTTTACAGGAGTGTAGAGGGACTTTATTTCTAGGATCTGCATACCCTTTTGTATTTCTCGGTTGTCTTTCTGCCTTGTCCACTCTGTACTTGGGAAGCTCCTAGCAGTATTCATGTGCTGTAGCCTGATAAGAAAGAGGCCCTAGAATAACTCTGGAATAAATCTAGGATCTAAATGGTACCAGGATGATATTCCACTGTAACTAGTCTCTATCACTTTCTTTATATAATGACTTCTTCCTCTATTAGAAGATTTTTAGATCAACCTCTGGATAATCAAAGGGTGTTGAGTAAAATATTGTCTCAAAACCATCAAAGTTATTATTTCCTCAGGATTTTGAGCTTCTATTGGATAAAGCGAAGTGTGACTACTACTCAGTATGTTCTCATATACCAGTGCTGTATTTGAGAACAAATGTATGTATAGGTCACTGGAAATGGGATTGAAAGGCGAGTCAGTCCTTCTTCATTTGGTCCATTTTAGAGAGGTCTGTACCTTGTTTGACTTCAAGAAGCTAGAAACATCCTAAAACCTCCATGTTACATGCCTTGTTATGGACAATCACTCATATTAGCCTCCAATTCAGATAGAAAGACCCTGGATTTAACACAGCTATTCCTACATATGTAATATTTGTCTTTTCTTTAAAGACAGCTAGATTTACTGACAAATCAAAATCTCTTTATGGATAACGAGAAAATAACACTGAAGTTGCTTTGTTTCAGCCAAGAAATAGCTTTTCAACGTTTATTTTAAATGTTTTGTTTATTATTATGACCAGGTACCCAGGGTTCCTCACGCTGGATATTCCTTCTACATTTTAAATGAACATATTGTAAAATACTAAACAAAGAAGTAACTTTTGCAATGCAAAGCTGGGTAAGGTAATCTGCAATTAAGTTTTGAGAGAATGGGTGAAGTGGGGTTATAGAGAATATAATTTTTAATTTCTCATCAATGTTAATGTGTCTATATGTCAAAACTTATGTGTATATCTATAAAAAGTGTGCAGAAGGAAAGAGACAATATTTTTGTAAGATGAAAAATTCTGTTTCTCAGCAGCAGAAATAA
The DNA here is from genome assembly GCF_054371585.1 of Giraffa tippelskirchi. NCBI lineage: Eukaryota > Metazoa > Chordata > Mammalia > Artiodactyla > Giraffidae > Giraffa > Giraffa tippelskirchi. Next base: position 64,353,278 of record NC_137284.1, read on the forward strand.
TAGCTTATGGCTCTTCTCAAGGCATGCTTCTCCCCTTGCAGGTAAAGAAACAGAAACATTTCAAGATAATTTTCATGAGAGGACCTACAGGAGGAAAAATCAAAGGGAAAACTAATTTTCATAGTTACACAAACTTGCGAGGTGCTCAGTGACCCACGACTTAGATCCAGTCTCTGACACAATAATTTGAAGGGACTTGTTGGTGTCCTATGTTAAAAGTGAGCCATCTTGCATGGAATCATGAAAACTCATGGAGTAACATGCCTAAAATTCTTAGCCATTTCTTCAAACTGATAGAAACATACCATGTTTCTAGTTTTTAAGGATGATGTGGAATGTTCAGGCTGATCAAAATATCTTCTCTTAACATTATGCTAAAGATAAATTATTGCTTACATTTGCCAGCACTAAATTGTAACATACAGAATCAGTGTGATCTTCTCCCACCACCTACTGCTAAAGATGACCACAGAGATGTTGCAATTATACTCATTTCCATCACAGTTTGTTTGGCCCACTTGAGCAAATGTAATGTCTCCAGTGAGAAGATTGCAGAATGCAGGGTGCATTCTGAAAGCCTTCTTTTCCTTTTCTTCAGGGTTTCATAACTACCTCAGAGTGTTAGCTCTCAAGTGTTGAACTCATACTGTTTCCCCTATTTTTATTTCTGCTACGTATAAAATCTTTTATCTTTACAAAAACCCAGTGAGTGAGGTGTCATCTCTATTTTCTAGTTGGAAAAAATCTGACTCTTCAAGTTCTTGGTAACAGATTTTGGGTTTAGCCCTGTGTCTCTGACTGCAAAGCCCATTTTCTTAGTTTCTGTGCAATACAGCCTCTAGCAACGACTATGCTAAGGGAGAGGCTTGGGGTTCTTTTCCTGCTTTTCCACTGTTAATGCAGCATGGTTGCTACTGGAGCACTGCTTTGTAGCAGAAGGAAATGATGTATTTTTGATGTATTAAAATACTAACCCATTTCCTCTGGCTTATCACATATAATACAGGCACTCTGAGAATTTCAGTGAAGTGCAGGCTCTAAACTTGTAAGAGAGAAACCTCTGTGGGCCACGTGTTCTACCAAAATCTTGGTTGTGGCTAAAGAATCAATGAACTCTCCCTATTGAAACTAATGTAAGTAAGAATATAAACCATGTATATAATTTATTGAGTGCTTACCCTATGCGAGGTAGTCCTTTCCTCAAGTTACAAAATGGAATAATACAGAAGGAACATTCCCCAAAAGGGGTATAGTCCTTTTGGGAGAATGCTATGAAAAACAGCCTAGCATGGCTGTGAATATCTGCATGCTTTTCCCTAAACTAGTTAAGAAAAGGTCTGGAGAAAGCACGAGCACGTGTAGCTCACCTTGTGAGATTTCACAATACCTGAAGTGGAAAAATATCCTAGCTTTTTTGGAGAGAGAAAAAATAAAATCACAGAACAAAAGGAATTGAAAGATGAATGACTATTCTGCCCGATGTAAGCCTATGGCCAGTAAAGACATTTTAGGCATAGACTACTCAGACAGCTTATCCCATGTGAACTCTTTTTAAAAGGATCACACAAATCTATCCAACCACAGAAATGAAAATCCAGAAGAGGGACAGAGTTATCTGAAGCAATAATGAACAGAAAAACCAATGGAATGAAAGCTAAAAAAATAAGTCTGTGAAACAATGTAATGATTAAGGATCTATCACCAAAGGTAACCCCAAAATAGAAATATGATACATTTATATTCTAGAATTCTATTTCCTATTTAATAAAGATGATATACCTTTATGAACTAAGAGCTATGCATCTCAAAGATATTGTTGATTGGAAAAAATACAAAATTCAAATCATAAAATACAACACTAGTGATGTAAATGTTTATTCATGAAAAATAGCGAAAATGTTTAGGAACAATATACATCAAAATTTTGAGGTTTTATCTTTACAGAGAGAGGTGGGATTATAAGGGAGCAGGGGTTGATTATGAAGATAAGCTTTTAATTTTTACTTCATAAATCCCCTAATGTTTAAATGTTTTGATAAACATATATTAATGTATAATTGTATATGATTAAAATAATTTTAAAAATAAAATAAATACCCAGTGGAGTAATAAGCAGTAGCTCTTTCACTTATCAGCAGTAATCTTGAACAAGTTCTTCTCAAGCTTCCATATCTCTGCCTATAAGTTGAAAATAACAATATTGTGTGTGAGTCAGTGAATGAGTGTGTGTGTGTTTGTGGTTTAAATGAAGTGCAATGCCATATGTAAAATGCTAATTACAGTGTCTGAAGATACTATGCTCTTAACCAATAGCAGTTGATAGTATGTGATGTATATTCAATGTAGCAAATCATAAACTGCCAAAATGAAGTTGTAATCACAGAGCAAGGTCATTTTGTTGATTAGTTATTCACTGATGAGAGATATTGCTTAAGCATCAGGTTATCCAGAATTTTTATTTGGCTTAAATATTCATACAGTTGATGAAATAAACACATGATTTTCAAAGTAATCTTGAGATAATTTATATTGAACAGTAATAGATCAACAGTAAATGTGAGGGCTGGTAGAAATTAAAAGGCACCTTATTGCTCTTTTATAAAAAGAGATACACAGACCATCTGGAGGTACCTCTAGTCGGAGATGTACACATGAAAGAGGGACATGTTTATATAAAATCTCATAAGGCCAGGAGCATAGTTGAAGTGTTAGTGAAGTATCTCTTCCAAAAGTAATGCCTTTCAACAATATTTTAAAAGATAATATATTGACATTAGGATCATAAGCCTGTAATGAAAAGATGTTAGGGAAAGCAATGTGAAAGCTTGGCCCTGAGAGATATAAAGGAGGAGCTAGACCAAGCTATCTCAACTCTTTATATGCTTACACTCCCACCAGTCAATAGCAGTCTCTTCTTTCTAGCCCCCCACACACGTCCTGCCCCAGACAAGCTCCCTAATGTTAGATTCAAGCTCTGTCTTTGTTTATGGTTGAAGAAAATGACCCTTGTCTTTGCACCTATTTTTGATTGTTGTCAAAAGAAACATGTGCTTTAATATGCATATTCCTAATCATGGTAAGAGTCTTTATGATTCTCATTGTTTTTAAAGCAATTAGACAACTCACATAATTTGTGGAAATGGTATGACTGGATTAGTGAGTGGGTCAACTCCTTTGAAATGGGTGTTGGCCACTTCCTAAAATTTTTATTTTTGAGGCATTGGCCACTTTTTTAAATTAATTAATTTATTTTAATTGGAGGCTAATTACTTTACAATATTGTAGTCGTTTTGCCATACATTGACATGAATCAGCCGTGGGTGTACATGTGTCCCCCGTCCTGAACCCCCCTCCCACCTCCCTCCCCATCCCATCCCTCTGGGTTATCCCAGTGCACCGGCTTTGAGTGCCCTGTTTCGTGCATCAAACTTGGACTGGTGATCCATTTCACATGTGGTAATATACAGGTTTCAGTGCTATTCTCTCAAATCATCCCACCCTCGCCTTCTCCCACAGAGTCCAAAAGTCTGTTCTTTATATCTGTGTCTCTTTTGCTGTCTCGCATATAGTGTTGTCATTACCATCTTTCTAAATTCCATATATATGCGTTAATATACTGTATTGGTGTTTTTCTTTCTGACTTACCTCACTCTGTATAATAGGCTCCAGTTTCATCCACTTCATTAGAACTGATTCAAATGTGGCCACTTTTGACTTGGAAAATTAGTTAGGAAGTATCTTTAGTGCTTTCACTGTTATAGAAAAAAATGACTCTTTGTAGAAAAAAGTTCACAATGCATTGCCTTTTTGGAATTGAGTTAGTTAGCAATTGTTAGATTTTTCTTTTGGGCTCATTTTATGCCATAGTCTTCACCACTTCTGTCATCATTCTGATATACTGATGTGAAAGGATCTTTAGGTGACTTTTCAAAAGAAACTCTTATGTTTGTAAAATCAATGATAGAAGGTGTTCTGAGTCTAAGATTTTTTTAAAAATATATTGTTTATTCAGTAAGGCTCAAAATCTATTTCAATTTTATGTGTACATGTATGTGTTTCAAAAATGAAAATTCTTCATATGTAAACTAAAGCGATATAATAGAGTGAGAAAGCCAAGAATTCTGGATTTTCATCTGGGAGCAGATATATTAAGATAGTTGCACTTCTTTTTCATCTTACATCATCTCTTTACCACCAGTAAAACTTGCTTCAAGAAGGTCCTTAGTAGTTAATTTAAAAGCCAAGAGACTTCTTTTCAAGTGCTTATATACTTTTTTAACTTATTACTTTTGTATTTTTTACAGATGCAAGAAAATTAATTAATTCTCAACTTTTTCACATTCCTGCTTAGCCAATATATATCATCAAATTAAGTTAATCCTGCCTCTGAAATATCTTTTATATCCATTTTTCTTTCTCTTTTTCTCTGCCATTGCTTTGGTTCAGGCTCATTTACTTTCTCAAAAGGAGTATTACAATTTGTTATTTAACTAATTATTCCCTCAAGTCCTCTCCCTACCAATCTACCTTTCAATATCCAATCAATGATTCTTTTAGAGCCAAGATGACCTAATTAAAAGCAAAATATGACAAAATTTAAGGACTCCTCATTATCTATAAGATTAATTTTAAATAACTTCATAAATTGACCCTAGAACCTTCACAAGTTGATCCTAGCCTACCTTCTTTGAAGCGAAAAGCAAAGGAGAAAAGGAAAGATATACCCATTTGAATGCAGAGTTCCAAAGAATAGCAAGGAAAGATAAGAAAGTCTTCCTCAGCTATCAATGCAAAGAAATAGAGGAAAACAATAGAATGGGAAAGACTGGAGATCTCTTCAAGAAAATTAGAGATACCAAGGGAACATTTCATGCAAAGATGGTCTTAATAAAGGACAGAAATGGTATGGACCTAACAGAAGCAGAAGATATTAAGAAGAGGTGGCAAGAATACACAGAAGAATTGTACAAAAAAGATCTTCATGACCCAGATAACCACAATGGTGTGATCACTCACCTAGAGCCAGACATCCTGGAATGTGAAGTCAAGTGGGCCTTAGAAAGCATCACTATGAACAAAGCTAGTGGAGGTGATGGTATTCCAGTTGAACTATTTCAAATCCTAAAAGATGATGCTGTGAAAGTGCAGCACTCAATATGCCAGCAAATCTGGAAAACTCAGCAGTGGCCACAGGACTGGAAAAGGTCAGTTTTCATTCCAATCCCATGGAAAGGCAATGCCAAAGAATGCTCAAACTACCACACAGTTGCACTCATCTCAGATGCTAGTAAAAGAATGCTCAAAATTCTCCAAGCCAGACTTCAGCAATACGTGAACTAAAACTTCCAGATGTTCAAGCTGGTTTTAAAAAAGGCAAAGGAACCAGAGATCAAATTGACAACATCTGCTGGATCATTGAAAAAGCATCTATTTCTGCTTTATTGACTATGCCAAAGCCTTTGACTGTGTGGATCACAGTAAAGTGTGGAAAATTCTGAAAGAGATGGGAATACCAGACCACCTGACCTGCCTCTTGAGAATCCTGTATGCAGGTCAGGACGCAATAGTTAAAACTGGACATGGAACAACAGACTGGTTCCAAATAGGAAAAGGAGTACGTCAAGGGTGTATATTGTCACCCTACTTATTTAACTTATATGCAGAATACATCATGAGAAATGCTGGACTGGATGAAGCACAAGCTGGAATCAAGATTGCTGGGAGAAATATCAATAACCTCAGATATGCAGATGACACCACCCTTATGGCAAAAAGTGAAGAAGAACTAAAGATCCTCTTGATGAAAGTGAAAGAGGAGAGTGAAAAAGTTGGCTTAAACCTCAACATTCAGAAAACTAAGATCATGGCATCCGGTCCCATCACTTCATGGGAAATAGATGGGAAAACAATGGAAACAGTGTCAGACTTTATTTTGGGGGGCTCCAAAATCACTGCAGATGGTGATTGCAGCCATGAAATTAAAAGACGCTTACTCCTTGGAAGGAAAGTTATGACCAACCTAGGTAGCATATTAAAAAGCAGAGACATTACTTTGTCAACAAAGATCCATCTAGTCAAGGCTATGGTTTTTCCAGTGGTCATGTATGGATGTGAGAGTTGGACTATAAAGGAAGCTGAGCATCAAAGAATTGATGCTTTTGAACTGTGGTGTTGGAGAAGACTCTTGAGAGTCCCTTGGACTGCAAGGAGATCCAACCAGTCCATCCTAAAGGAGATTAGTCCTGGGTATTCATTGGAAGGACTGATGTTGGAGCTGAAACTCCAATACTTTGGCCACCTGATGCGAAGAGCTGACTCATTGGAAAAGACCCTGATGCTGGGAATGATTGAGGGTGGGACGAGAAAGGGACTACAGAGGATGAGATAGTTGATGGTATCACCGACTCGATGGACATGGGTTGGGTGGACTCCGGGAGTTGGTGATGGACAGGGAGGCCTGGCGTGCTGCAATTCATGGGGTCGCAAAGAGTCGGAGCAACTGAGTGACTGAACTGAACTGAACTGACCTTTGTGTTCTGCCAACCGCTTGCAACTTCTGTTTATCCTTCCTGTCAATTCTCCCTGAAGTTCAGAGATAAGGAACTATTTTCCATTCTTACATTTGACATGTTCTTTTTCAACTTTTTACTTTTTCGTAGTCTGTTCCTTATACTTAGAAGAACTTCTCTAGTCTGTTCATTATCTGTTGAAGTCCTAAACCTTTTTTTTTTTATCTCCCAGATCTGAATATCATCTCCTCTGTTATATCTTCTCTACCTTTTAACTTTGACTCTAAGAATATTGTACATAGTGTTGGTCACATCACCATACTCCTTGCTTAAGTGACTTCACTATTAGATTGTGAACATCTTGAAAGAAAGAACCCCATCTCATTTGCCTTTGTATTCCTGTTATTTTACTCAATAGTAGCAGAATCTCACTACATAGTTATTGAATTAATAAAGCAAGATGAATCAAGGACGCTTCCTGATTTTTCATGACCGAAACTCTCCTAGACATTGCCCTGCTTCTCTCCTAGCCTAAATGAAAGGGAGAGGAAGGGAGAATGAGAATAGTCAAGGCAGTGCTGGTGACTATAGCCCACTTCGATTCTGTACCCAAACTCAGATGTTGCAGAGAGGCCTCTTGACTGCACCACTAGAAGCCTTTCACATCGCACCATTGAGGGCTAATAAATTCATTGCATTTTGTCCTTGAACAGTTTAATAGCTGAAGTTCTGCTCATGTTTTATTCATCTGAATTTTTCTAAGTACTCAACTTGTCATGGAGAAGGCAATGGCAACCCACTCCAGTGTTCTTGCCTGGAGAATCCCAGGGACGGGGGAGCCTGTTGGGCTGCTGTCTATGGGTTGCACAGAGTCAGACACGACTGAAGCGACTTAGCAGCAGCAGCAGCAACTTGTCGTGTTTTTAGGTTGTGGTAGCAGCCTAAATACTTTGGAAAGTGTATAGTGTGTGCTTAGCCACTTCGGGCTTCCCTAGTGGCTCAGATGTTAAAGAATCTGCCTGCAATGCAGGCAACCCACGTTCCATCCTTGTGTTGGGAAGATCCCCTGGAGAAGGAAATGGCAACCCACTTTAGTATTCTTGCCTGGGAAATACCATGGACGGAAGAGCCTGGCAGGGGCACTACGGTCCATGGGGTCACAAAGAGTGGAAAGCTACTGAGTGACTAATACTTTCACTTTCTTAGTCGCTTCAGTCATGTCCAACTCTTTGTGACCCTATGGACTGTAGCCTTGCCCCCGCTCATCCGGGTTCCTCAGCCCATGGGCTTCTCCAGGCCAGAATACTGAAGTGGGTTGCCATGCCCTCCTCCAGGGGATCTTCCCAACCCAGGGATCAAATCTGCCTTTTAAGACTCCTGCGCTGGCAGGCAGGTTCTTTACCACTAGTACCACCTGGGCACCATATGTGTGTGTGTGTGTGTGTGTGTGTGTGTGTGTGTTTAAATGGTTTGCTTTAGGTTTTTGGGTATGTATTAATAAAAGGGAGATTTTCATATAAAGATACCTTTGCTCTCAGATCCTATTGTCTGTTATTCATTTACATAAAATATTACCCTGTGGAATTCAGAGGTAAAATGTTTGAGGATGATAATAGTTAGAAATACTAGTGTTGAACACTCATCATGTCCAGGTACTGTCCTTCAGTGCTTTAAATGGACTGTCCAGTTTAATTCTTCAAACAGCCTTGTGAGGAAAAGGGATATCATTTTTCTACTCTGTGGAAGAGAAATACGGAAATGTATACAAGTTAAGCAACTGGCCCAGATCATACAGCTGTGAAGGATCATAGCCTGCATTGGGATTCAGGGTGTCTGACTCCAGAGCTTGCACTCATAATTACTACAGCTGTGGAGAGTATAATTTAGATGTAAATTTCTATTCTGCCTGAAAATCAGAGGTTGTTCTGCTGTCAGAATCCTAGCATCCTGTTAAATAGATTCATTTTTTTTCCCCTTGAAACCTGCCACTTCCTTTTTTTTTGTTTTTCCTCTTTTGCTCCCTATATTCTGCTGGTAAATGCACTCTAAGTCCCTTTTACTTCTTCTTTAGGACAGTTTCATTACTGCTTCATGAGCCAGTGCACCATGGATTCATCTCATTATACTCTCTCTTCTTGATGAACTATGTTGTTGCTGAGATACAAGTACCAAGCCGTTATCAAATACATTTATTCTTTTTGCCACCCGAAGAATGGGAAATTATCTGTGTAATTTGAGAGACTGGGATATGTATTTATTTCTTTTATACTAAGGATAAATATAGAGGCTGCAGTAAGAACAAAGACAATAGAATTAGGCAAGTACAGATTTGGATGTTTGACCAATCAATTAGATTCCATCGAAACAAAACAAATGCTCAGGCCAAAATAAACTCTAAAATCAAAGGGTCTGTACTACTCTTATCAATTAGCATTTGTTTTACTAGATCACATTTACATCTGTTAATGGAAAAATTATCTTATACAGTATGTTTCTTGCCAATAATAGGTGATCATAAACAAGTTATTTTGTTTTGACCAGAAAAAAATATTCTAGAGTCTCCCTGAAAAACTGACTTTTCTTATGTGACTGTGGCACGGACTACCAAAAGTCTGTAGAATGTCAGTTGATGTATTTCTGAGAATCATACCATTTTAAAGCTTATGGTGATTTCAAAGTAAAAAAGTAACATAATCTTTTGTAAAATTTTATTTTAAAAGTGTTTGGATTTTGGCACTGAGAAGTAATTCAAACATAAATCACATTAAGGTGCTTTGCTGTATTCATGTTATGTGGCCCTTTTCAAAGTCAATGTTTTTATATAGTCTCTCTGTCATGTTTAATGGTTTTTATCCACCTCCTCTCTCCCATCTTTGTATAAAAATAGCAGTGGTATTCAATCACAGCTTAATAAACATTGGCCACATGCAGAAGGTACTTGAATCCCCAGCCACTGAAAGAGGGCTTGAATCTTTGTGTTACGTGTTCTCAGATACAGAGATGTAAACACCATTTTTCTGTTCCATTTTCAGGTCACATGTGCCAATTTAACAAACGGTGGGAAGTCAGAACTTCTAAAATCAGGAGGCAGCAAATCCACACTAAAGCACATATGGACAGAAAGCAGCAAAGACTTGTCTATCAGCCGACTCCTGTCACAGACTTTTCGTGGCAAAGAAAATGATACAGATTTAGACCTGCGATATGACACCCCAGAACCTTATTCTGAGCAAGACCTCTGGGACTGGTTGAGGAACTCCACAGACCTTCAAGAGCCCCGGCCCAGGGCCAAGCGAAGGCCCATTGTTAAGACGGGCAAGTTTAAGAAAATGTTTGGATGGGGTGATTTTCATTCCAACATCAAAACAGTGAAGCTAAACCTGTTGATAACTGGGAAAATTGTCGATCATGGCAATGGGACGTTTAGCGTTTATTTCAGGCACAATTCCACTGGTCAAGGGAATGTATCTGTCAGCTTGGTACCCCCTACGAAAATAGTGGAATTCGACTTGGCACAACAAACCGTGATTGATGCCAAAGATTCCAAGTCCTTTAACTGCCGCATTGAGTATGAAAAGGTTGACAAGGCTACCAAGAACACACTCTGCAACTATGACCCTTCAAAAACCTGTTACCAGGAGCAGACGCAAAGTCACGTGTCCTGGCTCTGCTCCAAGCCCTTTAAGGTGATCTGTATTTACATTTCCTTTTATAGTACAGATTATAAACTAGTACAGAAAGTGTGCCCCGACTACAACTACCACAGCGACACACCTTACTTCCCCTCCGGATGAGGACGAACGTGGGGGTGAGACTGAGACCTGAGGAATTCAAGGTCACGTGACAGGGCTGTCACCTCAAGAAGAAGGTCCCATCTGTTGCCTGGAATGTGTCTACACTGCTGCTCTCGTCAACTGACTGCAAATACGCTTGTGGAAAACAACCTGATGTAATTTCTGCCCAGTCAGCTTCATCTCTTGGTATAGTCGCAAAATCACCACAGATTCTAAAGCCACACCTGAAGACACGCTCTCACACATAGACGTACACCAACACACTTGCATACACATTTCAGCTGACGTCTGTCATGATTCCTGTTGAGAGGGCTTTCATTGTCTGCCTCAAAATGGTTCAGGATAAACGATCATCAAGCAAAAGGATTAACTAGACAGTGAATGGTTTTTAGCACTTGCTGTTATGGAAATCTCTCTTTAATGTCTTGAGTACATGCTAATCAATAGTCCCCATTCATGCATTTCTACTGCTTGGAGTAGCTGTACTGGTAAATACTACTGTAGGAGTATAATGCTTGTTAAAATGGAAAAAAAAATGTGTTTTTAGAGCTCAGTATTCTTTATTTTATGAACACAACAAGTGTAGTAATTTTTTCCAGCATTCAGTAGGCACATTCAAGGTGATCCAAGATAGCTCTTTTTTCTATGGAGGGAGCCTGTTCTCAGTAAAGATGAGCAAACATTTGGAATTTACATGTGGGCAGACACTGGACTACAGCTTTCATCACCAGTCACTGAACTTTTGCAAAGTCGAGATCAGCTAAGGCTGCTTAAAACAAGTTCTGATCATTATGTAAGAAGGGAAATGCCTGACAGACACCATGTAAGTTATAAGTGTCTGTCTTATCTTTACTAAACATATTGTAACAAATTCAATATCCTAGTCTTCGTTTGTATGAATGGTTTGTATTGTACATAGTTTAACCAAGTGTAATTTGAGCTGCTTATTAATATTAACTTGTACTTGTCTCTCTGCTTGTTATTGGTTTAAAAAGATAAAAAAAAAAGGATATGAGGAATCCATTCTATCGCTGTAGCTGTGAACTCCATTAAAAAGACAAACTTAATGTACAAAGCATTTATTCAGCTCAAGTATTGTTGAAACCTATACATATACAACATTACAGTCTGTCTGTATTTAGATATTTTATTTCTGGACAAAATGAAATGTACATAAAAATAAAATGCTTAAAGTTGAGTTTCAATATGTACTTGTGTAAGATGGTGATTTAAATGGTTCTGACAAGAAGAATGTGCTGGAAGACAGTCATGGTTTTGTATCTCATGTCTCTAAGTTTGTATAGGACTATCTAAATTGTTATTAGTTGCCTAGTCAAAACAACTTAGGAGTCTCAGTCTCAAGGCTGGGAAACAGTTGTGGCATTCAGTATTACACACATTTTTGGTTTGTTGTTATGCTGGTTGTTCAAGAATACCAAAAAAATCAATGAACATAAAGAGATAATTGAGGTCTCCTGAGTTAATTATAACTAGTTGTTTTTTAATTTTCCCATACAGCATCTTTATTTAGTAGTATGTTGAGAAGGTATTTTTTTTCTTAAAAAAAAGCCAAGATGTCTGAAGATTGTGGCTAATTTCCCCTGATTCTACCATATCGACTCAACTGAGGAAATGACAATAGTAGTGGAGGGCTTCGATGCTCAATTTATGTATAGCAAAAGGGATCAATTTATGTATAAAGCATTATTTTTGGACATTAAACTTTATTTTTAAAAAGTAATTATGGTACACAATCCCAGCATAATAAGCAGAAGAAGAAATGCGTTAAGGCAATATCCCATATTTAAGGTCACAAACTGGGGATTAGGATATGAAAATTCTCAAAGGTTAACCAAAGAAGTCAAATTAAGAACATTCACTCATTCTCATCTTCCCTTCATGCTGCAGAGGAATAAGTATGTTTCATATAGAAAATGATAGAAGTACTACAGGGAACCCCATACTACAGAGTTCTAAAGCAAGAACTCAGTAACTGGTTTGACTAAAGAGAACCTTCAATTGCCAATCAAAGGCAAATCATTCTGTTCAATGTCTCTCTCTCAAATCCCTCCAATATAGCTAGACAACCATTTATATCAATGTATCAATTAATTTGCCATGGGATTTAGAAGCTAATGTTAGGACAGACTACCCTGGCCTGATTGGCAAGAAGAGCTTCTTGAGTCCCAGCTGCATAACATATTTTCCACAGATAAATCTTATTATTCTGGGGTTTATTTATCAAAATGATCACTTAGGAGTTAATTCTCTCTTAACAAAAAGGAGAGTAAGTCAGAAAGCAAAAATCTTTTATTTTTTTATCATTTGATTAGTGGCCTGTGACTTTCATTATGTGGTCTAATCTGTCCTGTGATCCAACATTCAAGATGAGAAGAAAATATGCTTCAGTCTTCACCCATCTGCCCTACTTTCAAAGTCGCTTTGAAATATTGCTTTTGTTTTTATGAACATATAGAATTCAGCAAATAAAGCATTGAATTATTTTTCCGTAGTTTTTCTTTAGAAGAAAAAAAGAGAAAACTCCTAATGAAGATTTCAATTTTTAAAAATCCAAACTTTTAGGATTCTTTTCGGGACCTGTACTCACATATCCCAAACTCCTATGTAACTAACACCTCCATCTGTGATATACATAAATCATGATGACATAAAAGTATGATTCAAAAGATAATTTACTTGTATCTAATATACTCTTTCTGTTTTAGATAAGGAACTGGATGATGGACTGTGATGAATATGAAGGTTCAAAGCTTCAGATGAAAAACTTTTACTAGGCCAACTTGTTGCTTCAACAAACTGGTTACTTAAGTTTTAATTATGCTAAAAAAATCATTTGTTATTTGGAAAAAATAAATTTTAAGCTATACTAAGGAAATTGCTTTTCCTTACCTTTGCTAAGATATAGAAAAAAAACACGTCAGGGTAGAAGTAGATAGCATCTGATGCAAACATGGGTTTGTCATTACTTATTTTCAGAAGCATTTTAGTATAATTGAAATTATTATAAAGAAATGATTATTGCAGTGATATTGCCTCATGAAAATGATACACGTTACTGGCTTATATAGTTATGATAAAAACAATGAATTGTCATGGTATGGTTTCAATTGGGCATTTTGGGGTCACTGACTCTTGTGAGAATTTCTCTGCATGAGTAGAAGGGGCATAACTGTTAATAGTACAGTACTAAATTCTGGAAGTCATTATTCTGAAAGTAATAGAAATACTTGTTAAACTTAAAACTGTGGACAGGAATCTTCAGGTTCCTATATTTCAGCAATAAACTGTAAGCCATATTTTTGCACAGAATAGATTAAAACAATCATAAGAAGCCTGAGAAAGTGTTTGTCTTTTCCCTTTTCCCCACTGCTTTACACGTAAGAAGCAGCTTAACCAATATGAACAGTTGTTTGGAAAAACAATTTGCATCTCCACCATCAGCTCTGAATGCCAAGATTTAGCCTGAAGCATAATCAAATGTCTGTGTTTATTAACTTCTGAGAGATTAGGTTGATGTACTAGTTTCAGACATTTATTGGTATTTATTCAACTGGTCTATCTATTTTATCGTTACACTTTTATTCAAATGAAAATCAGTAGATGCATTCAAAAATTAAAAATTTGAAAACATTAATTTGCATAGAAATGTTTACTATTTCTTAGTTTGTAGGTGACAAAAATTGAGGATCTTAACAGTCAGAATTGAATCCTAAAAAACTGATCGCTAGGTCAGGTTTGCTCAGGTGTCCCATGCATATCAAAGAAGGATTTCAAGGCTTTGGAGCAAAGGAAACAATCCTTCTCAGCTTAAAATTGTGATGTATCAATTTTTATATCCTATATCATCAAATACTTCTAGGTAACAAATTTACAATTACTTTTATTTTTACTAGAATGGCAAAGAGCAGACATCTCATGAGAGTTTTAGTTTCAATGTTTGTGTGAACAAAGTCTAGAGGAATCACCTACAATTAGGAGACTACTACTACCAAGTAACTGGCCAAGTGTCCTGAGTTTGATGAAAAGCAGTTTAATGTTTATAATTCTTCATTTACAGGATCACACTTTTTATTACTGCTGGATTGCAGGATGACTCTAAAGGCCTTAAAAGTGACGGATGAGAAGGCTTAGAGACTTCCTTTCCTCAGCTGTAGTGGTTGTCACTGTTGGAGGTGCCAAGAGTACATTCTACTAAAATTAGACATATAGCCAAAGCTCTGTTCACATCCTTCTCACCTAGCAGGTGCTGGGTGTCTGTTTGCTAATTCTACGAAGGGCCCTGAGTAGATCACTGGAGTTACTTATTTCTGATACACAAATTCCTTGATTCAAACATAGGAGTAAATTTGGCCACAGAGATAATGACTGTTTAAAGAAATATTGCTAGAAAGTTGTAGAAAGCCTCTATTGTCAAATAAGTATTAAATCTATCTATATACCTATCTATCTATATCTGAATTTACTATTGTTTGTTTTTACTGCCAAAATTCACTTTGCCAATTTTCTGCAATCCAGATTTATTATTATAATGAATTTCTTTTCTGCATTTTATAAAAGCTTTCAGTAGAAGGCAAAAAAAGAACCTAATTGTGTTTAGTGTAAGATAGTAGTCCAGTTTTTATTCTTTCATATATGGCTGTCCAGTTTTCCCAACACCATTTATTGAAGTTTTTTAGTAAAACTAAATGCTGCTGCTGCTGCTAAGTTGCATCAGTCGTGTCCGACTCTGTGCGACCCCATAGACGGCAGCCCACCAAGCTCCCCTGTCCACAGGACTCTCCAGGCAAGAATACTGGAGTAGGTTGCTGTTTCCTTCTCCAAAACTAAATGCGGACTTGGATAAATTCAAGTTTCCCCCAAGTGGTTGCTACAATTCCAAATTATCCAAAAGTTCATCCATTTTCCAAAAAGTCACAAGATTCTGATCCACAGTGGGTATATGTACAGAACTCAGGGGTTTTCTGAGGGAGGTGGAACCCATCTTTGCGTTTAGATTCCCTGCAAGGTCATAACTTCAAGGAGACCTGCATTTCTTAAGAGCTGTTCCACAACATAGGGACTCAGGTTTTTCTCACTTTTGAACAGAATAGGGTACTTACCAAGAAGATTTAACAAACAAAATAGAGGTATGCACAATAAAGTGGGAGAGCTCAAAATACAAAGGTCGTGGAGCCTGGACCCAGGAGAGACTCACCATCAAATCCCAGAGTGGGCGAGAAAGCGAGGAGCTCAGTGGACACTGTGGGTACCAGCACGAGTTGGCTCACCAGCCTCCTCGGAGTCATAATGTCGTCTTCTCTCAATCCCACTCTTGATGCTAGAAGCTGCCAAAATTTCAGAAACAACAGAAGTAAAACCAATAAATCCTTAAAGTAGTGATTAATAAAAGTTTATTGTGTACACACCAAAAGGACAGTTTGCAAACTGGAAGCAGTCAACCCTAAACACAGAACGAGGCTCAGGAGCACATTGTTACAAAGCAGCTTATGTAGCGAGACGGCGGTGACTGTTTATTCTTCCTAGTGACTGGCTATAGATTTGTATTTTCTTCAATGATGGGAAATTACTTAGAGGTTACCTCATATCAATATTGGGAAACAGTTTTTAAGTTTTGCCTACAATTTCTAGCACCAAAGCATGAAATGACCCAGGACAAGTTAGTATTGCAAAATAAGCTGACTTAAGTAGTTTTATCCTCTCACAGAATTTTCAAGGCTGGTCTCTATCGGGGTTTGATTTTAACAAGAAAAAAAAAAGAGGGCTCCTACCTGTTTTAATGAAGACAGTGCCTACCACCTCTATTGTGAGAGAGGATCCCAGCAGGCCCTTGCCCCTCAGTCTACCTGCTTTAAAATTAGCAAATAAGCTTGTTTCACACAAAATCTGGCACTTTTCAAAGGGCTGCTTCTACGCTGGGTGCTGTGGCAGGTGAGCCCTTTAAGAGTGGTTTGTCAGTCTCCACGGTCTGTAGGTCTTGTGCTCATGGGCTTGAGCTCCCTCCAGGTTTTTCCAAGGAAGGCCTTCTCAAGGCTTATCTCTCAGGTTTAGCTCACCCAAACTGGGGTAGAAGCCCTTCCTTCCTCAGAGAGACATTTTAGGTTTTGAGCTCACTCAGATTGTGGGTTGCCATGGAAAGACCACATCTCAGCCTTTCCCACCACTGCTAATGTGGTTTCCATCCATCTGTTCATATTACCTACAGGAGGGGCTCTGCTAGCTTTGGGGTTTTTTTTCCAGAGAAAACTGTTCTCTGTGTAGACTCAGTTTGTTCACGGGAGGGGTAGAGTTCAGGGTTTTTCTATGTTGCCTTCTGAGCTGCAGTGCCTCAAACTTTTTGTGGAAGGAGAGTCATTGTTATTCTGTCTTACTTTCTTCACCCACCAGAGAAAGGAGTGTAAGTTTCTGGTAATGGCGAGTGTTTGTTGAACAATTAAGGATGAGCCACTGACTTGTGTCCCTTCAACCTCACAGCTTGTTGAGGAGATAGGAACTCTCTTCTGGCCTCACTGCAGTTAAAAATTCTGAGCTTGGAGACCCGAAGTAACTTCACCCAATGTAATACAGATCCTAAGCTATACATCTAGGAGTCAAACCCCGCTTTCATGACTCCAGTACTTCATGACTCTGGAGTCATGAAGAACTGGTACTTCTCTCTGTTATTCTAAGTTCTTATTTTTCAAATTGAGGTGAAAAAAAGTCTTGGTATATGCAAAATTACCGTGCCTATTATGAACATACAGCATGATTATATAAAAAAGATGAAGAATTCATTGAATCTCTTTGTTTTTCTTCAGCTGCTTGCTGTTTCTCTTACTGCTTCAGGACCCTGAGACACCTATGGCTGGTTCAGCTGGCTCCAAGGGCCAGCTAACCCTCAATGGGAGCCAGTGTGGTCCCCCAAAGAGAGAGAGAGAGAGAGAGAGTGTTTGTGTGTGAAGTCATTTTGATTTGAAGCCAGGGAGCCTTTGAGGTTGCTGAGTAGGAAAGTGGTAGGTCAGGGATGAATAGAGCTGTATTGTAATTTTGAGTTACCCAATCCCTGCATCAGAATCTCATTTCAGGGAACTCCTACAATATGTTTAGGAAATTTCAGATCATGACTTCCATCTTTCCTCAAAAATGAGTTAAGTAACTTCAATTTTTTTTTTTTTAATATAAGCTACCTTGGTAAAGTTTGCTTTAATTTTAGTTTTTTGGCCAGCTGTGTGGCATGGGGGATCTTAGTTTCCCAACTGAGGGTTGAACCCAGGTCCCAGGCTGTGGATTATGGAATCTAAACCACTGGACCACTGGAGAAGTTCCTAATACGGGGTTTCAGTCACCTTTCTGTGTCATTTTTTAATATGGCTTTTTGCCTTTCTGCTCTGGGCTTTAATTCCTCCCCCTCCACCCCCCCCCCACACACACCCACAAAGGGAAAACAACACATTTCATTTTCTCTCTAAAGCTTAGTAGATGGGGAGATTGGGAAAAATTGCTCAATCTACTTTTCTGACATACTTTTTACTTTGCCACATCTTATTCTTGAAACAAACACATGAAAACATTGTAGCCATTTTCCAGCTTTAATTCTTGCTGCTGCTGCTGCTAATTCGCATCAGTCGTGTCCGACTCTGTGCGACTCATAGACGGCAGCCCACCAAGCTCCTTTAGTCCCAGGGATTCTCCAGGCAAGAATACTGGAAGTGGATTGCCATTTCCTTCTCCAATGTATGAAAGTGAAAAGTGAAAGTGAAGTTGCTCATTCGTGTCCAACTCTTCGCAACCCCATGGACTGCAGCCTACCAGGCTCCTCCGTCCATGGGATTTTCCAGGCAATGGACCCAGCTATAAACACACAAACGGGTACTAGAATACTCTTTCTACCCTGGCCCTCTGCCTATTGCAGAAATGTGTGTTCCATTTTTTCCCCCTCTTACTCATGTTTTGCTCATATTCAAAATTAATATTCTTTAAGAGAACCTGTAAGTGTGAAGGCAAGTTATACTCCATGGGTGTGACTGGGCTCCAGTTGAACTCTATCATGTTACAAATTTATGAGCCCTCCCTTCATTGTTAACTGAACCTTAGCTCTTACCTTTTCATTTTCCCACAGATTTTACAGAAAAAAATCAAATATATCATTAACACTTGCTTAAGCCTGTAATATTTATAATATTTTACTCTGCATAAGTCATGAAAACTAAAGGATAAGTTGAGTTTGCAAATGTGGTTTTTCATTTTCTTTAGTTCACAGGTTTTTCCTCTCCTTTCCTCCCTTCCTCCCGTCCTTGGTATTTGTCAGGGATTACTCATTCAGGGCCTTTTGAAGTAAGTGCTCCCAACTCCTTCATAGACTCATTTGCTCCTTTGGATCACATGGGCTTTTCTTGACTTAGTCAACTGCAGCTTTCCACATTTAGTACTCTGCTGCTCTTGCAAATTTATTTTTGAAAATTTAGCAGAGCTAGTGGGTTTGACCAAAGAAAAGAAAACTTGTTTGTTGCTTTGTTTAAGCTGGAGTTATGTATATAAAAAGGGAGGCCTTGGAGCATTAAAGCACAACTTTTTGTATAATAGAAAAAGTTAAGATTACAAAGAAACTCCCTTCACACTCATTACTCACACTCAGAATAGGTGTTCCTTATACACAATATGAAGAAAAGGAATTTAGTAGTGGAAGGCCAGATTATAAATGCCAGTATGATTCTGGGAGGAGCTGTGTGCTCTCCGGGTTTGTTCTGATAACAGAGCTACTCTGGGATAGAATCTAGGGAAGTGGCAAGCCTTGCAGCAGAGTTGAGATAGCTGTGTGCAGTATCTAAGCCTATGGTAATGGGGTATGAAAACAGCAGAAAGGTTTCCTTTTGTTATGTAAATGTGCTATTAACTTGGCAGAGGTCAGTGTACCCACGAGGCCTTGAGTTTGGATTTGCAGGATTTGTAGCAGAAATCGACCAGACCTGAGCCCAGATGGATGTGCGTCTCTGGGAAGCCAGTGTGGGCTGATGGGAGCCAGTGTGGGCTGATAATGAATGATGATCAGGTAATGTCTCCTGCCAGCACCATGTGAAAGCTGTTTGTAACCTTTGGAAGGGGTTGGAGAACCTTCGTTGTTGTTGTTCAGTCGCTAAGTTGTGTCCTACTCTTTGTGACCCCCTGGATTGCAGCACACCAAGCTTCCCTGTCCTTCCCTATCTCCAGGAGTTTGCTCAAACTCATGTCCATTGAGTTGGCAATATTTCTCAGCATCAGGGTCTTTTCCAGTGAGTCGGCTCTTCACATCAGGCAGCCAAAGTACTGGAGCTTCACCTTCCACTTCTAGAACCTCTAGATAGACTGAAATTGACTTTATTTGGCTGAGATTTAGTGTTCTCCGTATGGTAGAATTTGGGCTTAAGATAAGCATTAAGTTGTAGAAAGGTAAAATTACATCTATTCCACAATTGATTAGGCAACTTGAAATTAGCATCTGCTGGTATTTATTTCATTCATTTGCTAGAAGTTGTTGATGTCTGTTTTGTGGAGGGTGCAGTCCTAGCACACTGATTCTGAAACAAACATATTTTAATATAGAGATTAAAACCTATATTGAAGGACAAAGTAATTTATTAAAATGCAGGGAGGATTTTGTGACCTTTATGATGATTTCCATCCAATATAAATTTTTAATTTTATATTGGCTTAAATAACCTTTATAAATAATGGTTTTGGATGAAGGGGATAATTAGAGATATGGAGGAGATGGAGAGAAGGTAAATAATCTTTTCAATTGACATCTTTGATCATTTTTTTAGCCCTCCTTTTTTCAGTCATGTTTTTACAGGTTGTGAATAAATATAGAATTTATTTCTAGGCACTGGCACACTGAAAGAAATAGAATATTTACGATATATTACAGAACGCAGTCAAGGGAAATGCCTGGTAGTGGAAATAGAACTCAACCTAACTCAGACTTCAAGCTTAAAACTCTTTTGCTTACACTCCAATTATACTTTTCCCACTCCATGGAGTCGCAAAGAGTTATACATGACTGAGAGACTAATATTGACTCACACTTACCCTTACTGGGAACTCTTGCTTGTGTATTTGTTAAAAAAAAAAAAAAAAAAAAAAAGGTATTTCTAGACTAGAGTCGTAATTTGTTATCTGAGAATCCCTAAATTTCCAAAGAGGTGCCTGCTGAGCCTTAAGATTGGGACACAGTGGCCAAGGGTAGGTGGTATTGAGCCATCTGCTGAACTTTTCACTCAGGTATTCACTCATTCATTTGACAGATGTACGGAATGTCTACTATATGTCATGTGCTGGTATAAGAGCTGAGGATACATCAGTGAACAACACAGACAAGGTCTTTGTCCTCATGCAGCTTAAAATCTAGTGGAAGAAGAAAGCATTCACCAAATAAATGCATGTCTAGTAGTAATAGATGCTATGAAGGCAAATGAAGCCAAGAGAGGGTGTAGAGTTTAATTTGTTTACTTTTTAATATTGGTGGTTTGGAAAACTGGCTCCTTTATGATGACATTTGAAGAAAGTGATGGAGGTAGTCATATGGATTTCTAGGGCAATATAATTCTATAGTCAAGGAAAAGCAATTGTTAAATGCCTGAGTCAAGGCTGGCTTGGTGTGATTTTAATGAAAGGCAAAATGGCTAGACTGATTGGAAGAGAGTTAGCACTGTAGTGAAGCTTAGAAGATGAGCCAAGAAAGGAAGCATGAGTTTGACCTTACCTAAGAATGTGAAAGGAAACTTGAGAGGGCTTAGAGCAGAAGAGTGACTTGATGTGATTTATGTTTTAAAAGGACCACTCTGACTGCACTGTGGAGAATGGAATATAGGGGGGAATGGTTGAAGCAGGGAGGCCAGGTGTGCAGCTGTTGTAATAACAGGTAGGAGATTACGGCCTCACATTTAGGCCACACGGGTAGCAATATTGGCAGTGAGAAACCATCGGATCCTGGATATAGAACCTAGGATTGGCTGGACTGGTTCTGATGTGTGAGAGAAATCAGTGATGCCTTCTCTATTTGGTATCTTCAGGTTACACATAAAGATAGATGCTTTGTAAAGACACAGGCTTTAAAACTTGCTTTGAAATTAGCTGAAGTTACAGATAAGCATGAATCTCTGATCTTTAGTAACTAATAAGGTTGTTTTAACTTTTTAGAACCTATGGAATGGAGAGGAATTCATTTTATATTTTGGAAAGTCTGTGTATCTTCTTTATCCATTCTGACAGTCACTTTATTGCTCTTAAAAGCATTGTGAGATTTGAAATTTTTCTTTAGGTGTTGCATTTAAAAAATACATAAGTCATACTATATGAAAGAGTTCTTTATTTGTACTGATCCATTGTGAAAATCTGAGACAAAAAAATGCTTTTATGTAAATTGGAGGGAACAAGTAAATAGAAAAGTGTAGTATGTAAATCTCTCCATGTTCATTTTGAAGCTCAATTCATGTCTAAGCAGACCTACATATAATCGGCAGGTAGGGCATGAGTACAGAGCTGATTTTTATGGAAGCCAAGAAATTTCCCAAATTGTGGGTATATTCTTTTTTTCTTGTAAGAGGGATCCAATTTTTCACCGTATTTACAAAACAGTTTTTAAAAGTAAAAAATCAAGAACAACAAAATTGGGTGATAAGAAATTTATAAACAGATAGGTTGGACCAATGTTATCAACAAAAGGAAATTCTGAAAGATGTTATGAATACTTTATAAGCGATTCTATTTTATATTTAACTACCTTCAATTTGACTCATTTGAATTTAACTGACTCATTTGAAAAGACCCTGATGCTGGGAAAGATTGAAGGCAGGAGGAAAGACTGAAGGCAGGAGGAAAACGGGATGACAGAGGATGAGATGGTTGGATGGCATCACCAACTCAATGGACATGAGTTTGACTAAACTCTGGGAGTTGGTGTTGGACAGGGAGGCCTGGTGTGCTGCCGTCCATGGGATTGAAAAGAGTCGGACACGACTGAGAGACTGAACTGAATTGAAAAATTGAAAAAACAAAATAATAAAGTTTTAAGCTATTACTTTATCCTAAAATGTCTGGAAACATATTTGAGGCATACTTTAAACTTAAGTGTTACCACCAGAATTATGTTAATCTACAAACCTTTTCACAATCTGAGTACTAACTTTAGACATGAACTCAGTTTTTCCAGAAATGTTCAATCAAACCTTTGAAAACTGAGAATCTACAAGTCACAAAATGGAGAGGCTGTAATAATTCATATGTCTGGAAACAATAGCTTGTGTAATTATTCATGTCATTAAGTCCTGGCTAATGTATTAAATCCATATAGATGTACTATCATGGGACAATTGATTCAAAAGTATTGTACCTGGAGATTGAATATTTATAATTTATATTCATTTAGAAATTTAAATATATGTGGTAGTTGAATAGCTAATTATAGCCATTGGTTGATGCTGACTCTTGTCATTAAAAAAAACAAAACAATAATAAAAACTCTAATTGTTTCACTTTGTATGTTGGAATTTATGTTCTCTTAGACCTCTGGGATACCGTTTAGTGCATCTTGTTGTAGAATAATAATTGTTAGATATAACACTCAAGTGTCTCAAATACTATATTTAGAAATACATTGCTGCTAATGATTGATCCGGGGGAGGTAGTAGATTTATGCCAAATAAAGACCATTGCAGGGAAAAATAATTAGTATATTCTCTTCACAATGATGTGTATTTAATTTGATGGTGACTAAATTCAATGGTTCTTACATTTTCCAGCATAGTTGAAGAGCATAAATCTCACTTAATGTTCAGTTCCTATGGACTGAAAAAGATGTGTTAGTCTTGAAAACAAAGTGGAGACAAAAGTATAAAGGATCCAAAGTTGTCTTTAACTCATACCTGTAGGGCTAAAATTTCTGAAGCACTAAGGTATTTTGAACTGTTGAGTGTTCTTTTTTGGTAAGATTGTAGCAGGCACTGCCAGCGTCCTGCCCAGGTCCCTATTCTCCTTCCCACTTCAGTCCACATCAGCTCAACTTCCAGCTGTCAATACCTGCATTTTTTTTTTTCTCCCAAAGGCATTCTCTGTCTGCTGGAGCCTGCTTTGCTACTTGTGCAGCAGGTCAGATGTGCCCAGGAAGTAACGCTCTGCAGGAGCACAGGAACAGGCTTCCAAGAATGACCAGAGCAGCCCTCAACCACTGATCCTCAGGTGGAATAATTTTTTTATGGGTGTGCTGTACACTCGTTCACCAAGTCCCACAGTAGTAACTTACTTCATGGAGCACACCTTACTGAATTCCCTTCTCTGTCTCACTTCTTCATTACTGATGTCGTCTACAATCATCTCCAATATTAACTGCTTTCATTCAAATCTTTAACTCAGGAAATGCTCTGGGGAATCCGCATAGGAAAAAGTTGATTTTACAACTTCAATTGCAATATTTTCTCCTGGTCATAAATGTACAGTAATACCTTTCTATGAATATAGATTTTAAAATCGCATTAATTGAAGTATAAAGTGCAATCATTTTAGATGTATAGTTCAGTAAGTTTGTGTAGAATTGTAACAACAACCATCACAATCAAGATACAGAACATCTCCCTAAATTACTTAAAAACTTCCTTCGTAACTCCGTGTGGAGTCAGTTTTCCATCATGTTCAATCTACCCTCTCACTACAAATTAGTTTTTCTTCTAGAGTTTCACCTAGAAAAAAATCTTCATCTGGCTTCCTTTGCTTTGAATTATTAACATGTTTTTGAGATTTACTTGTGTGTTCTATGAATCAGTAGTTTTATTTTCATTGCTAAGTAATATCCCATTGCATAGAAAAACTACAATTTGTCTATTCACACTTGGGTTGCTTCCAGTTCCTGACTATAATGGAAAAAGTTGCTTTTTGTGGGCCTGTTTTCATTTCTATCAGGTAAATGCCTGAATGTGGAATTGTTGGGTTGGAATTGCTGGATTTGATGACGCAATTATGTTTACTTTTAAGAAAAAAGTCAAACTGGTTTACAAGTGGCTTTATGCATTTTACATGTCTACCAACAGTCTCTGAGTTACAGTTGCCATACGTCTTCCCCAATAGTAGATGTTATCAGTCTTTAATCTTAGCAGTTCTAGTGGATATGTATTAGTATTGCAGGATGATTATGCTTTTAATTTGCATTTTTATGATTCCTCATGATGTTGAGTGTCTTTTCAGATGATTATTGACTGTTAAGATAACTTGTTTTTGTGAAGTGTCTATGAAATATTTGCCAAGTTTTAAATGATTGTGTTTAAAAGTTTTTAATATATATTGGATACTGTATACATATAGTTATATGTATATATATATAAACTATATGTATATAGTTTTTGTTATATGTAATACAAATAATTTCACTCAGTTTGCCTTTTCATTTTCTTATTAGTGTCTTTAGAAGAGCAGAGTTCAATTTATTGTATTTTTTTTTTTATGGTTAGTGTTTTGCCTAAAAAATCTTGGTTTACTTTCAAAAGCTTTAGAGTTTTTTTCTGCAATACCTTTACTAGCTGTGATGGTTTACTGGTTTTAATAGTCTACATTGTGAATCTCCTTTATATTCCACCTGTGTTTAGATGCTTTCATTAAATTCTACAGGAAATCAAACAATTATCTGCAAATGTTTAAGAATTTTGAGAGGCATTTGTGCTATTAAGCTTCCTATTTTATATTAATCAATGGACTCTGGCCTTTATGTGAGTGTCATGTTGTTGGGGAGCCAATCCTACATATTAATCTAGGACGGGTCTTATTTTCTGTAGAATAGACCAATTCTCTTAAGGAATTGACTTATATGAAACAGAATCAAAATGTCAAGTCTTTCTGGCAAAATCTTGTGGTTGAATCTCAACAGCAGCCTCAAAACAGATGCACATTTAGTTTATTCCTTTATTCTCTGAAAGTGTCATGCCAGAATACTTATACAACATATGTGAATTGTTAATTCTCAAAGGTGATCAATTTCAAATTTGATAGCCAAGTTGAAAAGGTAGGAAACATGAGTATATGCTATGTCTCAGTCACTGTCACAGGTATTTTACCTCAGTTATCTCTTTTAAACCTAAAGGTAATGCTTTGAGGTGACTATTTACTATAGCATTTGCATATATATATATATATATATATGAGTAGAAATGTGTACATAGCATAGTTTGTCATTAAGGCATAATATGCAAAACAACATAGCGATCTTTAATGCAATGAAAACCAGATAAACTATTTCTTTTTGCCTAAATGAATAAATTGCTTGAAAATACGTACATTAAAAAGATACAGATTTTCACATAAAAACATTTAGTTTATGTTATACCACAGAATAAGCTGGCAAGGCTAATGCACGGTTATAATTTTGGCTTAATACTCTGTTTCTCAACCATAGCTTAGCTTTATTCTACCCAGAGTATATTGATCTTTTTTCCTATTAATGATTATTCACTTTATGAGAAGTATTTGAAGAAACCAAATGGTATTTAAAATTCTAAGCTCTTTATTTGTTACCCTTGTACTTTTTTTAAAATTTTTAACTTATTGGCTTTATCTTTTGAAAGTTCGCAGGAAAATTGAAGGGAAAATACAGAGATTTCTCATAACCCTATTTGCACACATGCATAGCTTCCCCCGTTATCAACAGCCCCTCTCAGAGTGGTGGTGGTGGTGGTTTAGTCGCTAAGTCATGTCTGCTTTTTGTGACCCCGTGGACTGTAGCCCACCAGGCTCCTCTGTCCATGGGATTCTCCAGGCTAGAATACTGGAGTGGGTTGCCATTTCCTTCTCCAGGGATCAGAGTGGTACATTTGTTAAAACTGATAAACATGTATTGGCACATCATTATCACCCAAAGTCCACAGTTTACATTAATTAACTCCTGGTGTTATACATTCAATGGGTCTGCATAAATGTGTAATGAAATGTATCTATCATTATGGTAGAATACAGGATGTTTTCACTGCTCTAAAAGTCTTCTGGGCTCTGTCTATTCATCCCTCTCTCTTCTCCAGTGCCTGGTGATCGCTAATATTTTTTACTGTCTTTATAGCTTTGGCTTTTTGTAGTTTAACATTGCACTTAGCAAGTGATTATTGAACATTTTTAATATTCTAAGCATCATGCTAGGTGCTGAGGACATGAAGTTCAATATTTTTAAGAGTTGACATATTGTAGAAGTGTAAAACCAATTTATATCTCATGATTGATAATATAATATGATAATACCATGATATGCTATGTAAGATGTGTTGCATGTGTAACCATGATGAAGAAGTAAAATAGTTTGCCTGCAGAGAGCATGGGAGGACATTTTAAGTTTAGTATTTATTTGGGAGGTAGAGAAGCGAGATTGAGAGAAAGAACAGCCAATAAAGGGAGCTTACAGGTAAGCAGAGGTAATTGTTACACATGGGACTGGAAATAGCATAGAAATAAGCTGAGCATCCTCTGGAAGCTGTAACACCTACTGAGAACCTTAACTGAAGACCTTGACCTTGGTTCTGAGACAAAGAACAAAGGATTTGGGGGTGGGGGCCCAAACTGAAGACATTACCACAGAAAAAAGTGAACTTTGTGAGCTCTTTCTAAAGATACAATCATTTCAGAATTTTCCTAATCAGTCCAATGCACTTTGAAGGAGAAACTTGAAAATATCAGACCGGTATGAAACTGATCTCTCCTACAAACATCTCATCTGTGGGATGGTCTACGAAACATGTGGATAACTTTCATCATTTTGGTTAGAATTTGATGAGAATTTGTGAGACACATTGTTGGAATTGATAAGAGAGCTTCCCAAAATAGCAATATTCTTTTCTACCCAGATTCTATATAAACTTTGAAATTAAGTAAATAATAAATTTGGAGGTCAAAGCTCAATTCTCCTTAATAGTGGGTTTCTTTAAGAGTGTAATTTATTGTGAGAGCCATATCCATCAGATAGTCACACCCTAGAAAAGTGTTGTTAATCAATGGTTGAGGCAGTCCCCTTCTCCACGTGGTTGGCCTGCCCTGGGAAGACTGAGCAAGGTGAGAATAATTCTTACTCTTGGACAGTAAGCCTGTTCTCTAGTTATTTGTCAGATATACTAATCTGCTCTTCAGGGGTGAATATAGCAAAGGAGTAGAGAGAGACCAGGAGTTATCTTCACAATAGGTTTTTCCTTATAGAAATCAGGATTTGTGTTGGAGTAGTGGCAGGGGAGAGATGTTTCCTCTTTTACAGGGATTATATAAAAATCATTAGAGGTTAAAAAGATGAGAGAATTTGCTCTAATATTTTTCCCATTAGAAAAAAACTTTTCAGGGGTTATTGTTTATGACAAAATGAAAAAGTATTTTATAGCCACCCATGATGATAGGAGGGAAATAACAGTGTCAAAATATTACTTAAACTGAGAGTTTTATATTTGTTTAAAATTTTGTCATTGTATTTTGGGCACAGGCTTATTTTCTAATTAATAAATTAGAAACTGAAATTTAACTTTATTCCAAATTAAGCCTAATTGTGTAATATCGCTATACTTTGCAATTTAATGCACTCCACACCTTCCAAATTATACTGTACAGCACATCTAAGCAGCAAGATGCTCACAGTCAGAAAGTAGCATGGTCAAATTAGTTGGGGAAATACTGAGCAAAAGATCAAGTTTTACAGGTCTCCTCACTGTGACTATGGGACTTGTTAAAATATTATGACATTTTGATTATCAATTGCAAATTTCCTAGCATTTTCTGAACTTACTTGACTGATGTCCTTTCTTTCACAGACCACTTCACAGGACCAATTTTCTTTGCATCGTGCTTTAGGAAGTAATGTTTTTAATAAAAAAATTTTTTTCTATATGTAATTTTATTTTGTTATCGCAGTCATCTTCACAACTGATACTAGGTTGTTTCTAATAGCAGAATAGGAGAGATGAGGAAATTGAGGAGTTATGTTACTGGATCAAAGCCTATGTCTAGAGAAAACTAAGAGTCAAACTTGAGTTACCTGACTCTCACTCCTTTAGCCTTTACACTGTGTTGTTATTTCTTATTAGGGAAAATGCAAAGTCCATGTACATAAGTCGATAATTAATTGAAAAGTGAAAAGAAACTAACTTAAAGCATGTTAATAAAAATAATGTGACAAAATTGACATTATTCAAAATAAGTGTTATAGACATATTTTCTCTTTTGGATTGAGTTAGTTTGGAGTCTTGCAGAAAGAACTGAGTTACAATGTTTTGTGCCAAAGAGTGTCCTTGAAACTGAATCCATTTCATTTCTTTGATTTTGAGATAGGGTTCTGAGGTGGAATCAATTTTCTAGAAAATCTCTTGCATGATATGAATACAAGAATCTGTTCAGTTCAGTTCAGCGGCTCAGTCGTGTCCGACTCTTTCTGACCCCATGAACCGCAGCAGGCCAGGCCTCCCTGTCCATCACCAACTCCCGGAGTCCACCCAAACCCATGTCCATCGAGTCAGTGATGCCATCCAACCATCTCATCCTCTATTGTCCCTTTCTCCTCCTGCGCTCAATCTTTTCCAGCATCAGGGTCTTTTCCAACGAGTCAGCTCTTCGCATCAGGTGGCCAAAGTATTGGAGTTTCAGCTTCAACACCAGTCCTTCCAATGAACACCCAGGGCTGATCTCCTTTAGGATGAACTGGTTGGATCTCCTTGCAGTCCAAGGGACTCTCAAGAGTCTTCTCCAACAACACAGTTCAAAAGCATCAATTCTTCGGCACTCAACTTTCTTTATAGTCCAACTCTCATATCCATACATGACCACTGGAAAAACCATAGCCTTGACTAGATGGGCTTTTGTTGGCAAAGTAATTCTGCTTTTTAATATGCTGTCTAGGTTAGTCATAACTTTCCTTCCAAGGAGTAAGTATCTTTTAATTTCATGGCTGCAATCACCATCTACAGTGATCTTGGAGCCCAGAAAAATAAAGGCAGCCACTGTTTCCCCATCTATCTGCCATGAAGTGATGGGACCAGATGCCATGATCTTAGTTTTCTGAACGTTGAGCTTTAAGCCAACTTTTTCATTCTTTCTTTCATCAAGAGGCTCTTTAGTTCTTCTTCACTTTCTGCCATAAGGATGGTGTCATCTGCATATCTGAGGTTATTGATATTTCTCCCGGCAATCTTGATTCCAGCTTGTGCTTCCTCCAGCCCAGCGTTTCTCATGATGTACTCTGCATATAAGTTAAATAAGCAGGGTGACAATATACAGCCTTGATGTACTCCTTTTCCTATTTGGAACCAGTCTGTTATTTCATGTCCAGTTCTAACTGTTGCTTCCTGACCTGCATACAGGTTTCTCAAGAGGCAGGTCAGGTGGTCTGGTATTCCCATCTCTTGAAGAATTTTCTGCAGTTTATTGTGATCCACACAGTCAAAGGCTTTGGCATAATCAATAAAGCAGAAAGATGTTTTTCTGGTACTCTCTTGCTTTTTCGATGATCCATTGGATGTTGGCAATTTGATCTCTGGTTCCTCTGCCTTTTCTAAATCCAGCTTGAACATCTGGAATTTCACCGTTCAGAATAAAAGAATACCACTTTCCTATTAAAAAATGTTCTTTTACTTTCTATTTGAAGATGAAGTGTTCATTGATATATTTTCTCTCTAACCAGTGGATTAAAAGTGTAAGAAGCATAATCTTTATTGATGATTGTGAAGGAAGTAAACATGAATCCACTCCTGATTTATGGAAAGCGATATCACGTGAAATAGGAAAGGTATAACTTGATACTGCAAC
Source organism: Giraffa tippelskirchi (assembly GCF_054371585.1). Classification (NCBI taxonomy): domain Eukaryota; kingdom Metazoa; phylum Chordata; class Mammalia; order Artiodactyla; family Giraffidae; genus Giraffa; species Giraffa tippelskirchi. The sequence goes on from NC_137284.1 coordinate 64,383,354, forward strand.
CTCTCTAACATTATTTTATAACTTCAGTGATATGGACTTTATCGTCTTCTCATTTACATGACATTTAACAGGTCAAACATTCCTTTTAGCTGAAGCTAGGCCAATGAAACATTTAACCTGGAGGAAAGAATTTTTACCATATTACCTGGAGGGTAATAATCAAGACGGCGCAGTAGAAGGTTGTGCATTCATCTTCTCCTGTGAGAACTCCAAAATTACAACTTGCAGCTGAACAACCATCGACAGAAGAATGTTGGATCTCACCAAAAAAAGATAACCCACTTTCAAGGGCAAAGGAGAAGCCCCAGCAAGACAGTAGGAGGGGCAAAATCACGTTTAGACTCAAACCCCATACCTGCCAGAGATGCTCGGAGGGGTCAAACAAAATGTTGTGCACACCAGAAGACCCCACAAAGACTGAGCAGACCTGCCTTTGAATGTTTGAGCGTCTCCTGCAGAGGTACAGGTCAGCAGTGGCCTGCTGCAGAGTCAGGGGCTCTGGGTGCAACAGACACAAACAAAAATTTGTGCACATCAGGACCCAGAAGAAAGGAGAAGTGACCCCACAACTGACTGACCCAGACTTGCCCGTGAGTGTCCAGGAGTCTCTGGCAGAGGCGTGGGTCAGAGGTGGCCTGCTGCAGGGTTGGCGGCACTGAATGTGACAGTGCCTGCATGGAACTTTTTGAGGAGATCACAATTATCTTCATAACCTCAACCATAGTTTGGCCTCAAGTCAAACAACAGGGAGGGAACCCAGCCACACCCATCAATAGAAAATTGGATTAAAGATTTAATCCAAGCATTTAATCCAATCCACCTAAGCATGGCCCCACCCATTAGAACAAGACCCAGTTTCCTCCACAGTCAGTCCCTCAGGAAGCTTCCATAAGCCTCTTATCTTTATCCATCAGAGGGCAGACAGAATGAAAACCAGTCTCAGAAAACTAATCAAGCTGATCACATGGATTACAGCCTTGTCTAACATAATGAAACTATGAGCCATGCCATGTAGGGCCACCCAAGGCAGATGGGTCATGGTGGAGAGTTCTGACAAAACGTGGTCCCCTGGAGAGGGGAATGACAAACCACTTCATTATTCCTGCCTCGAGAACCCCATGAACAGTATGAAAAGGCAAAAAGATAGGACACTGAAAGAGGAACTCTCCAGGTCAGGAAATGCCCAATATGCTCCTGGAGAGGAGTGGAGAAATAATTCCAGAAAGAATGAAGAGACAGAGCCAAAGCAAAACCAGCACTCAGTTGTGGCTATGACTGGTGATGGAAGTAAAGTCCCATGCTGTAAAGAGCAATATTGCATAGGAACCTGGAATGTTAGGTCCATGAATCAAGGTAAACTTGAAGTGGTCAAACAGGAGATGGCAGAGTGAACACTGACATTTTAGGAATCAGTGAGCTAAAATGGACTGGAATGAGCGAATTTAACTCAGATAACCATTATAGCTACTACTGTGAGCAAGAATCCCTTAGAAGAAATGGAGTAGCCATCATAGAAAACAAAAGAGTCCAAAATGCAGTGAAAGTGAAAGTGAAGCCCCTCAGTCGTGTCTGACTCTTTGCGACCCCATGGACTGTAGCTGACCAGGTTCCTCCATCCATGGGATTTTCCAGGCAAGAATACTGGAGTGGTTTGCCATTTCCTTCTCCAGGAGATCTTCCTGACCCAGGGATTGAACCCGGGTCTCCCACACTGTAGGCAGACACTTTACCGTCTGAGCCACCAGTTCAGTTCAGTCGCTCAGTCGTGTCTGACTCTTTGCGACCCCATGAATTGCAGCACGCTAGGCCTCTCTATCCATCACCAACTCCTGGAGTCTACCCAAACCCATGTCCATCGAGTCAGTGATGCCATCCAACCATCTCATCCTCTGTCGTCCCCTTCTTCTCCTGCCCCCAATCCCACCCAGCATTAGGGTCTTTTCCAATGAGTCAAACTTCCCATGAGGTGGCCAAAGTATTGAAGTTTCAGCTTCAACATCAGTCCTTCCAATGAACACCCAGGATTGATCTCCTTTAGGATGGATTGATTGGATCTCCTTGTAGTCCAAGGGACTCTCAAGAGTCTTCTCCAACACCACAGTTAAAAAGCATCAATTCTACAGCGCTCAGCTTTCTTCACCGTCCAACTCTCACATCCATACATGACCACTGGAAAAACCATAGCCTTGACTAGACGGACCTTTGTTGGCAAAGTAATGTCTCTGCTTTTACTTGAATGCAATCTCAAAAACGACAGAATGACCTCTGTTCATTTCTAAGGCAAACCATTCAATATCACAGTAATCCAAGTCTATGCCCCAACAAGTAATGCTGAAGAGGCTGAAGTTGAAAGGTTCTATGAACACCTACAAGACCTTCTAGAACTAACACCAAAAAAAGATCTCCTTTTCATTATAGGGGACTAGAATGCAAAAGTAGGAAGTCAAGAGATACCAGGAGTAACAGGCAAACTTGTCCTTGGAGTACAAAATGAAACAGGGCAAAGTCTAACAGAGTTTTGCCAAGAGGACACACTGGTCTTAGCAAAAACCCTCTTCCAACAACACAAGAGACGACTCTACACGCAGACATCACCAGATGGTCAATACCGAAAACAGATTGATTATATTCTTTGCAGCCAAAGACGGAAAATCTCTATAGAATCAGCAAAAACAAAACCTGGAGCTGACTGTGGCTCAGATCATGAACACCTTACTGCCAAATCAAGACTTAAATGGAAGAAAATAGGGAAAACCTTTAGACCATTCAGGTATGACCTAAATCTAATCTCTTATAATTACACAGTGGAAGCGACAAATAGATTCAAGGGATTAGATCTGATAGACAGAGTGCCTAAAGAACTATAGAAAGAGCCTTGAGAAACTGTACAAGAGACAGTGATCAAAACCATTGCCAAGAAAGAGAAATGCAAAAAAGCAAAATGGTTGTCTGAGGAAGCCTTACAAATAGCAGAGGAAAGAAGAGAAGCAAAAAGCAAAGGAGAAAAGGAAAGATATATCCATTTGAATGCAGAGTTCCAAAGAATAGCCAGGAGAGACAAGAAAGCCTTCCTCAGTGATCAGTGCAAAGAAATAGAGGAAAACAACAGAATGGGAAAGACTAGAGATCTCTTTAAGAAAATAAGAGATACCAAGGGAAATTGTTGTGCAAAAATAGGCACAATAAAGGACAAAAATGGTATGGACCTAACAGAAGCAGAAGATATTAAGAAGAGGTGGCAAGAATACACAGAAGAACTGTACAAAAAAAAGATCTTCATGACCCAGATAATCACGATGGTGTGATCACTCACCTAGAGCCAGACATCCTGGAATATGAAGTCAAGTGGGCCTTAGCAAGCATCACTATGAACAAAGCTAGAGGAGATAATGGAATTCCAGATGAGCTATTTCAGATCCTAAAAGATGATGATATGAAAGTGCTGCATTCAATATGCCATCAAATTTGGAAAACACAGCAGGGCCACAGGACTGGAAAAGGTCAGTTTTTCTTCCAATCCCAAAGAAAGGCAATGACAAAGAATGCTCAAAGTCCTGCAGAATTGCACTCATCTCACACGCTAGTAAAGTAATGCTCAAAATTCTCCAAGCCAGGCTTCAACAACACATTAACCGTGAACTTCCAGATGTTCAAGCTGATTTTAGAAGAGGCAGAGGAACCAACTAGATATCAAATTACTAATATCCATTGGATCATCGAAAAAGCAAGAGAATTCCAGAAAAACATCTATTTCTGCTTTACTGGCTAAGCCAAAGCCTTTGACTGTGTGGATCACAACAAACTGCAAAATTCTTAAAGAGATGGGAATAGCAGACCACCTTCACTGCCTCCTGAGGAATCTGTATGCAGGTCAAGAAGCAACAGGTAGAATTGGGCATGGAACAACAGACTGGTTCTAAATTGGAAAAGGAGTAAATCAAGGCTGTATATTGTCACCCTACTTATTTAACTTATATGTAAAGTACATCATGAGAAATGCTGGACTGGATGAAGCACAGGCTTGAATCAAGATTGCTGGGGCAAATATCAATATCCTCAGATTCGGAGATGATGCTACCTTTGTGGCAGTAGTGACGAGGAACTGAAGAGCCTCCTGATGAAAATGAAAGAGGAGAGTGAAAAAGCTGGCTTAAAACTCAGCATTCAAAAAAACCAAAAAGATCATGGCATCTGGTCCCATCACTTCATGGCATATAGATGGGGAAACAATGATAGACTTTACTTTCTTGGGCTTCAAAATCACTGCAGATGCTGACTGCAACCATGAAATTAAAAGACACTTGATCCTTGGGAGAAAAATTATGACCAACCTAGACAGCATATTAAAAAGCAGAGACATTAGCCAATAAAGGTCCATCTAATCAAAGCTGTGGTTTTCCAGTAGTCATGTATGAATGTGAGAGTTGGACCATAAAGAAAGCTGAGCACCAAAAAATTGATGCTTTTGAACTGTGTTGTTGGAGAAGACTCTTGAGAGTTCTTTGGACTGCAAGGAAATCAAAGCAGTCAATCCTAAAAAAATCAATCCTGAATATTCTTTGGAATGACTGATACTGAAGCTGAAAGTCCAGTACTTTGGCCACGAGATGCAAAGAACTGACTCATTGGAAAAGACCCTGATGCTGGGAAAGATTGAGGGCAGGAGAAGGGGATGACAGAGGATGAGATGGTTGGATGGCATCACCACCTCAATGGACATGAGTTTGAGCAAGCTTCAGGAGTTGGTGATGGACAGGAAGCCTGGCATGCTGCAGTCCTTGGGTCACAAAGAGTCGGACATGACTGAGCGACTGAACTGAACTGAAAAAATTTTATTTTTGAGCAAATTTTGTGTATCACTTGATGGTAAATGGTTCTACTGCTTTGGGTCCTTTTTTTAAAAAAATATGTTCTTTTTTTTCCCCCCAGAGGTGCTATTTCAGTTCAGTTCAGTCGCTCAGTCATGTCCAACTCTTTGCAATCCCATGAATCGCAGCATGTCAGGCCTCCCTGTCCATCACCAACTCCTGGAGTTTTACTAGTAGCTAAAATGTGTGTGGACTGAGGAAACCAGACTTGAAAGAGACACGTGTACCCCAATGTTCATCGCAGCACTGTTTATAATAGCCAGGACATGGAAGCAGCCTAGATGCCAATCAGCAGATGAATGGGTAAGGAAGCTGTGGTACATATACACAATGGAATATTACTCAGCCATTAAAAAGAATGCATTTGAATCAGTTCTAATGAGATGGATGAAACTGGAGCCTATTATACAGGGTGAAGTAAGCCAGAAAGAAAAACACCAATACAGTATACTAACACATATATATGGTATTTAGTCAATCAGTAAAGATAACCCTGTATGTGAGACATCAAAAGAGACACAGATAAATAGAACAATATTATGGACTCTATGGGAGAGGGCGAGGGCAGGAGGATATGGGAGAATGGCATGGAAGCATGTAAATTATCATATGTGAAATGAATCGCCAGTCCAGGTTCAATGCATGATACAGGGTGCTTGGGGCTGGTGCACTGGGATGACCCTGAGGGATGGGATGGGGAGGGAGGTGGAAGGGGGTTTCTGGAAGGGGAAATAATGTACACCTGTGGTGGATTCACGTCAATGTATGGCAAAACAAATACAATATTGTAAAGTTAAAAAATAGAAAATAAACTAATTTAAAAAGAAAAAAAATAAAATGTGTGTGGAAGTACATGGGATTTAGGTCGTTTATGAGATGATTATGTGCAAGTAAATCCTGTAAACCATTACTCTGAAGCATATTTATGGCTTTGAATAGCTCTCTGTTCCCACTGCTCTTCAGAAACATCTCATTTTGGATTCAAGCCTTCCAAGAAGGGGAGAAAATAATTAATACAACTTTTTGAATGTTTTCTTAAATTTTTTCCCATTATTGACATATTTTGAAGCCAAAATACAGACACGTTTTTATATTAATTAGTTGAGGACAGTTCCCACGCTCTGAAATGTGTGGACTTGATTTCATAACCAGTAGATATAAAGCTGGATCTGTTTTTAAGAAATTAAAGTAGAATTAAAAAGTAGGGGGGAGATTGGGAACTATGTCCCTTATGGATATGCTTTATAAACTGTTTTGGTTTCACTTAGTATAAATCGTTTTACCTCTCTTGAGTCTCAGATTCCTAATCTGTGAAATAGATGTGATAGTTTACATCTTAGTGAATGTCAACATTTTAGGAATCAGCGAAATAGAATGGATTGGGATGGGGGAATTTAACTCAGATGACAATTATATCTACTACTGTGGGCAAGAATCCCTTAGAAGAAATGAAGTAGCCCTCATAGTCAACAAAAGAGTCTGAAATGCAGTACTTGGATGCAATCTCAAAATGACAGAATGACCTCTGTTCATTTCTAAGGCAAACCATTCAATATCACGGTAATCCAAGTCTATGCCCCGGCCAAAAATGCTGAAGAAGCTGAAGTTGAATGGTTCTATGAAGACCTACAAGACCTTTTAGAACTAACACCCAAAAGAGATGTCCTTTTCATTATAGGGGACTAGAATGCCAAAGTAGGAAGTCAAGAAACATCTGAAGTAATAGACAAACTTGGCCTTGGACGACAAAATGAAGCAGGGCAAAGGCTAACAGAGTTTTGCCAAGAGAACACACTGGTCATAGCAAATACCCTCTTCCAACAACACAAAACAAGACTCTGCACATGGACATCACCACATGGTCAATACTGAAATCAGATTGATTATATTCTTTGCAGCCAAAGATGGAGAAACTGTATAGTCAGCAAAAACAAGACTGGGACCTGACTGTGGCTCAGATCATTAACTCTTTATTACCAAATTCGGACTTAAATTGAAGAAAGTAGGGAAAACCACTAGACCATTCAGGTATGACCTAAATCATATCCCTTATGATTATACATTGGAAGTGAGGAATAGATTAGAGGGACTATAGATCTGATAGATAGAGTGCCTGATGAACTATGGACGGTGGTTTGTGACATTGCACAGGAGACAGGGATCAAGATCATCCCCAAGAAAAACAAATGCAAAAAATCAAAATGGTTGTCTTAGGAGGCCTTACAAATGACTGTGAAAAGAAGAGAAGCTAAAAGCAAAGGAGAAAAGGAAAGATATACCCATTTGAATGCAGAGTTCCAAAGAATAGCAAGGAGAGATAAGAAAGCCTTCCTCAGTGATCAGTGCAATGAAATAGAGGAAAACAATAGAATGGAAGACTAGAGATCTCTTCAAGAAAATAAGAGATACCAAGTGAACATTTCATGCAAAGATGGGCTCAATAAATGGACATAACAGAAGCGGAAGATATTAAGAAGAGGTGGCAAGAATACACAGAAGAACTGTACAAAAAATATCTTCATGACCCAGATAACCACGATGGTGTGATCACTCACCTAGAGCCAGACATCCTGGAATGTGAAGTCAAGTGGGTCTTAGAAAGCATCAGTACGAACAAAGCTAGCGGAGGTGATGGAATTCCAGTTGAACTATTTCAAATTCTAAAAGATGATGCTTTGAAACTGCTGTACTCAATATGTCAGCAAATTTGGAAAACACAGCAGTGGCCACAGGACAGGAAAAGGTCAGTTTTCCTTCCAATCCCAAGGAAAAGCAATGCCAAAGAATGCTCGAAGTACTGCATAACTGCACTCATCTCACAGGCTTGTAAAGGAATGCTCAAAATTCTCTAAGCCAGGATACAGCAATATGTGAACCGCAAACTTCCAGATGTTCAAGCAGGTTTTAGTAAAGGCAGAGGAACCAGAGGTCAAATTGCCAACATTTGCTGGATCATCGGAAAAGCAAGAGAGTTCCAGAAAAACATCTATTTCTGCTTATTGACTAAGCCAAAGCCTTTGACTGTGTGGATCACAATAAACTGTGGAAAATTCTTCATGAGATGGGAATACCAGACCATCTGACCTGCCTCTTGAGAAACCTGTATGTAGGTCAGGAAGCAACAGTTAGAACTGGACATGGAACAACAGACTGATTTCAAATCGGGAAAGGAGTATGTCAAGGCTGTATATTGTCACCCTGCTTGTTTAACTTATATGCAGAGTACATCATGAGAAATGCTGGGCTGGATGAAGCACAAGCTGGAATCAAGAATGCCGGGAGAAATATCAATAACCTCACACATGCAGATGATACCACCCTTATGGCAGAATTCCAAGAAGAACTAAAGAGCCTCTTGATGAAAGTGAAAGAAGAGAGTGAAAAAGTTGGCTTAAAGCTCAACGTTCAGAAAACTAAGATCATGGCATCTGGTCCCATCACTTCACGGCAAATAGGTGGGGAAACCGTGAAAACAGTGACTGACTTTATTTTTGGGGGCTTCAAAACCACTGCAGATAGTGACTGCAGCCATGAAATTAAAAGATGCTTACTACTTGGAAGAAAAGTTATGATCAACCTAGGCAGCATATTAAAAAGCAGAGACATGTCTTTGCCAACAAAGGTCCATCTAGTTAAGGCTATGGTTTTTCCAGTAGTCATGTATGGATGTGAGAGGTGAACTATAAAGAAAGCTGAGCACCAAAGAATTGATGCTTTTGTACTGTGTTGTTGGAGAAGACTCTTGAGAGTCCCTTGGACTGCAAGGAGATCCAACCAGTACATCCTAAAGGAGATCAGTCCTGGGTGTTCATTGGGAGGACTGATGTTGAAACTGAAACTCCAATACTTTGGCTACTTGTTGCAAAGAGCTGACTCATTTGAAAAGACCCTGATGCTGGGAACAATTGAAGGCAGGATGAGAAGGGGATGACAGAGGATGAGATGGTTGAATGGCATCACCGACTCAATGGACATGAGTTTGGGTAGACTCTGGGAGTTGGTGATGAATCTGGAGGCCTGGCATGCTGCGGTCCATGGGGTCACAAAGAGTCAGACACGACTGAGGGACTGAACTGAACTGAACTGAAGGTAATAAGGATTAAGTAAACTTTATAAAGTAACCCATTATGGTGCTTTACACATAGTAGACAGTCCATGAATGCCTGCTGCTATTACTGATTTTAATATTGGATATCTCTTAACTCAAGAATCAAATGTTATGTTAATGACAACACAATATTACTTTAAATTTCCTCAAAGCAAACAAATAGGCTTTTAAAGACCCTTAATCCCAACTTATTCATAAATAACTGTCCTTTTTACCTATGTATCTATAAATGCACTTTTAGTCTAAACCAGTAGTTCTTAGTCACTTGCATATTAGATTTGACAAGCCAGCTAGGGGACTTAAAAAAAAACCATACAGATTCGGATACCCACCTCACACCACTTAAATCTCTAGGATGGAGACAATGTATTGGTAATCTTTAAAGGCTCATCAAGTGAGTTGCAGTCATTGATGAAAACATTTGACCTACTGTCCATCTGGCTTCAAGATTGATATCTGCAATAAGACAATTTAGGTTAAGAATATAAGTGACAGTGTAGAATGTAATGCCTAATCACTCTCTAAACTTTAACCACCTAGGCTATGAGCAAGATTGTTGTTGTTCAGTCACTCAGTCATAGCTGACTCTTTGTGACCCCATGAATGGCAGCACACCAGGCAGGCCTCCCTGTCCCTCACCATTTCCTGGTGTTCGCCCAAATTCATGTCCTTTGAATCAATGATGCCATCTAACCATCTCATCCTCTGTTGCCCTCTTCTCTTTCTGTCTTCAATCTTTCCCAGCATCAGGGTCTTCCAATCAGTCAGCTCTTCAAATCAGGTGGCCAAAGTATTGGAACTTCAGCTTCAGTCCTTCCAATGAATATTCAGGGTTGATTTCCTTTAGGATTGGCTTGTTTGATTTCCTTGCACTCCAAAGGACTCTCAAGAGTCTTTTCCAGCACCACAGTTTGAAAGTACTAATTCTTTGGCACTCTGTGTTCTTTATGGTCCAACTCTCACATCCATACATGACTACTGGGAAGAGCGTAGCCTTAAATATACGGCCCTCTGTCAGCAATTACATTAATCTGTAATATTCTGTTCGGTGAGAAATGAAGGTGTTAATTTCTAAAGTAAGGACATGGCATCCTCAGAGATAGTATATAGATTGATACATGGACTACTCTTAGGAGAATGATAGACGTAAAAACGAATGTTTGCTAGCATTATAAAACATGGCATGAAAAACACTTCATTCTTGGACAATTTGGATTGACTAGCTTCCTTGAATTAAAAATTATGTGAACTAGCCAATTTCTTCTTTACTTGTTCTTTATATCTGACTCATTTCTTTTGACTTATGGGTTTATATTGTTCAGCCTTTTGTTTGTGCAGTCCTGTCACACCAGACTGCATAGTTCTCTGACTTACTGTAACCCAGTAGAATCAAATACAATATTGAGACTATATCTTACGTGCCTAATGAATTTGGATTGAATCAAGTATGCCATTCTGTGTTGCTCTAGATAAATAATCGTTTTGTTGCTGTCAATTTCTTTAAAAGTGTTTTTCTTGTTAAAATACATGTTTTTTACATACAATTGTATCCTAGAGGTATTAAAAGTATTTCACACATTCTGAAGGTATGAGTATGTACGCACACTCATGGGTTCTCAGTTGCTTCATTCATGTCTGACTTTTTGTGACCTTATGTAGTAATCTGCCAGGTTACTGTCCATGGAATTCTTTAGACAAGAACACTATGAGTTGCCATGCCTGTCTCCAGGGGATCTTCCCTACTCAGGGATCAAACCCGCATCTCTTAGATTTCCCGCATTGGAGGTGGTTCTTTACCACTAGTGCTACCTGAGAAGTATTGTTCCAACATGCCAGAGGCTGTTCACCTTGGAGACCTGCTGCGGATATGGGTATGGCCTGGTGGGAGATTTACACCCTCTCCCCTGGATTTTCAAGGGCCAGCGAGAGCTCACCAGACACCGCTGGAACCACGACCCTTTTTGAAGATATACTTATTACAATGGATTGTATTAAGTATCATAATTTAGTCCATGAAGATCAAGTAAGCTTTATTGCATGAGCATTTGTGAATAATTGTATGAAATAATGTTAGATACCACTTGGAAAAAAGTAGTATATACTGTAGGTTCCCTCTGTCTTTAATGGATTTCAAAATGAAAGAAAAAATTTATAAGCAAGCATTTTTTGATCTAGTTTCATTTTAAAAATTAAAGACATTGTTATTGCTTTTTAAAAAATTGTTTCAAATTACCTCATGAGCAGTCAGTTAAAATTGTTGATTCATTGTGAATATTTTGTATATTTGCTTGTTTTTTGGTATAAAGTACTTCCCAAATGGCCATAGTAGGAAATTAATAAATATTAAATTACTTATAATCTTTTACCTGTTCTTTCTATCATTGCCATCAGTTGTCCATCTTAGAAAAAGGAGAGTAAATTGGTATAATTCTTTTGAAGGACAGTTTGGATGTCTGTACTGAAAGCCTTTAAAAATGCTCATACACTTTGGCTCAGGAATTCATCAAAGAATTTATCCTTAGGTGATAATCAAAATTCTGTACAAAAGATTAATGTCCAAGGACCTTCATTACATCTTTTAGCATACAACAAGACCATGCAAAATGATAAAAGAAAAAAGACGTTAAACTGTTAACTAAATTGTTGTATATCCATACTGTGAGATGTGAGAAATTTTTCAAATTTGTATTTTCAGAAGGTATTTAGTGGCATGAGGAAGTCTCATAGTATGATAGAATCTGAAAAACTTAGGATTGTAGGCTGTTTGCAGATTCGGTCCTCGTTGTTACATGGTGGCGGCCACAATGAGTGTGACATTGTATGTTTTAACACATTCAGAGGGAAATGTAATGAATGTTAAGAGATCATTACTAGCTGTTTACACTACAAGTAATTAAGCATTTCTTCCTTATTTTGTACATCTTTCCATCTTTTTACAGTAAATATGTATAATTTTGTTGTTAGAAAAATGTTATAAAGACCATCATTTAAAAGCTTAATTTTGTTATTCCCCAGGGAAACACAGCCTGGAAGGTGACTGATCCACAACCAAGAAAGCAGAGCATCCCAGTCAAACAAAGGAAGATGAAAGATATTTAGAAGCCCCCAGTGACCTCATGAGAAACTCAAAGACTTTGTGTCAACTCTGTTATTCTCAAGTTGAATAACCTTAGTAGCAGCAAATATTTGGTTCAGATCAAACCATAAGAAAGATGATGTAGTAAAGTTATAAACATCATAATGTGAAAAATATAACTTTCAGAAGCAGCTGCCAATAAATGATGTAAGCCATAGAAAGGTTCATACTTTGGGGTTTATTAATTTCCATTCTGAAGATGAATCCTAGAGAAAAAACTTAAACATTGAACTAATCTAACATAAACATATGTTTAGTGGAGTATTGTTTTCAATAGAAAATGTTAGATGTGAGCTAAATATCTACTGGGAGAACCATTAAATTAATTATAGTCTGTTTACCAATGGATATTGTACAGATATTAAAAATATAACATTTTAAAAAAATGCTTAAGATGTTTTAAGTGTGCTACTGCTACTTAGTCACTTCAGTCGTGTCCGACCCTCTGCAACCCCATGGACCATGGCCCGCCAGGCTCCTCTGTCCATGGATTCTCCAGGCAAGATTACTGGAGTGGGTTGCCAGTTCTTTCTCCAATGAAAAAGTAAGAAGTGAGTGAAGTGAGTGAACTGAAGTCGCTCAGTCGTGTCTGACTCCGTGACCCCATGGACTGTAACCTACCAGGCTCCTCCATCCATGGGATTTTCCAGGCAAGAGGACTGGAGTGGGTTGCCATTTCCTTCTCCAGTTTTAAGTGTTCAGTTCAGTTCAGTTCAGTCACTCAGTCGTGTCTGACTCTTTGCAACCCCATGAACAGCAGCACGCCAGGCCTCCCTGTCCATCACCAACTCCCGGAGTCTCCCCAAACCCATGTCCATCGAGTCGGTGATGCCATCCAGCCATCTCATCCTCTGTCATCCCCTTCTCCTCCTGCCCTCAATCATTCCCAGCATCAGGGTCTTTTCCAATGAGTCAGCTCTTCGCATCAGGTGGCCAAAGTATTGGAGTTTCAGCTTCAACATCAGTCCTTCCAATGAACACCCAGGACTGATTTCCTTTAGGATGGACTGGTTGGATCTCCTTGCAGTCCAAGGGACTCTCAAGAGTCTTCTCCAACACCACTCTTCAAAAGCATCAATACTTTGATGCTCAGCTTCCTTTATAGTCCAACTCTCACATCCATACATGACTACTGGAAAAATCATAGCCTTGACTAGATAGACTTTTGTTGGCAAAGTAATGTCTCTGCTTTTTAATATGCTGTCTAGGTTGGTCATAACTTTCCTTCCAAGGAGTAAGCATCTTTTAATTTCATGGCTGCAATCACCATCTGCAGTGATCTTGGAGCCCAGAAAAATAAAGTCAGCCACTGTTTCCCCATCTATCTGCCATGAAGTGATGGGACCAGATGCCATGATCTTAGTTTTCTGAATGTTGAGCTTTAAGCCAACTTTTTCACTCTCCTCTTTCACTTTCATCAAGAGGCTCTTTAGTTCTTCTTCACTTTCTGCCATAAGGGTGGTGTCATCTGCATATCTGAGGTTATTGATATTTCTCCTAGCAATCTTGATTCCTGTTGTGCTTCCTCCAGCCCAGTGTTTCTCATGATGTGCTCTGCATATAAGTTAAATAAGCAGGGTGACAATATACAGCCTTGATGTACTCCTTTTCCTATTTGGAACAAGAGCATCTAAAATGAATCTACATAGAGTTTTAACAATTTTGCATGAGGAGCCCTGTAGAGAAAAAAATGGTATGCCAGAAAGGTAGTTTTTCTCTTAATTTTCTCTATATTTCGATTTCTTTTTTGAGTATCTTTTTATAAGACAACACAGGAGTCCATAAAGAGAACGTCCAACTGGATGTGCTTTGTAGTGGGATAGCCAAAGAAATTTTAAGAGCAGAGATAGTGTTCAATTCTTGCTTGCTTATTCTTCTGTGATATCAACCTCATCCATTGACTCTGGTCTCCAATAAAAGTCAGTTGCAGACATAGCCTTATATCAATGGCTGTTTTGAAAAATAAAACAACCAGGATGCTTTCCAGAATGGAGCAATTCAATAAAGGAAAGAGACAATATTTATGGGACAGCAAGAGAAGCTGAACTAATTAAGAGAAAAGGACTTGAAAACAATGATGAGTAGGAGGAATGTAAGCCCCCCAAATTTCCAAGAGACATAGCGGTACTCCTTCACATTTGATTGGCAAAAGCTACATTTTTTTGTTTCAAAGGGCAAGATAATACCACTTGGCTTATCATTTATAGTTGTAAAGGGAAGAATTTATTATATAAAGCCTGGAATATCAATTGTGATCCAACTGATGTAGACCAAAATCAGAATGGCCCATCTTGTTTGTTTCTGCCAACTTTCCTTTTACTTCTAATAATTAGAAGAGGGTTCTAACATCAGCAATAGGGAGTTTGTTTTCTAAGATTAATTCATTCTTCCAACAGTATTTTATAGTGTCTAATAAATGCCAGAGCCTACTACAGGCACTTAGAATACATCAATTAATACAAAATATAAAAAGTCACACCCTCTTAGGATGTAATTGTTGTTGTTCAGTCACTAAGTCATGTCCGACTCTTGGTGACCCCATGGACTACAGCTCACCAGGCTTCTCTGTCCATCACTATCTCCCTGAGTTTGCTCAAACTCATGACCATTGAGTTGGTGATGCCATCCAACCATCTCATCCTCTGTCGTCCCCTTCTCTTCCTGCCCTCAATCTTTCCCAGCATCAGGATCTTTCCCAATGAGTCAGTTCCTTGTATCAGGTGGCCAAATTATTAGAGCTTCAGCTTCAGTATCAGTCCTTCCAATGAATATTCAGGACTGATCTCCTTTAGGATTGACTGGTTGGATCTCCTTGCAGTCCAAGGGACTCTCAAGAGTCTTCTTTAGCACCACAGTTCAAAAGCATACATTCTTTGGTGCTCACCTTCTTTATGGTCCAACCGTCTCATCAGAACATGATTACTGGAAAAACCATAGCTTTGACTATACAGACCTTTGTCAGCAACGTGATGTCTCTGCTTTTTAATGCACTGTCTAGTTTTATCATAT
Source organism: Giraffa tippelskirchi (assembly GCF_054371585.1). Taxonomy (NCBI): domain Eukaryota; kingdom Metazoa; phylum Chordata; class Mammalia; order Artiodactyla; family Giraffidae; genus Giraffa; species Giraffa tippelskirchi. The sequence continues at coordinate 64,398,475 of NC_137284.1, forward strand.
CTACTTTTCCAAGGAGCAAGCATCTTTTAATTTCATGGCTGCAGTCACCATCTGTGTTGATTTCGGAGCCCAAGAAAATGAAATCTGACATTGTTTCCACATTTTCCCCATCTATTTGCCATGAAGTGATAGAACCGGATGCCATGATCTTAGTTTTCTGAATGTTAAGTTTTAAGCCAGCTTTTTTACTCTCCTCTTTCACCTTCATCAAGAGACTCTTTAGTTCCCTTCACTTTCTGCCATTAAAGCGGTATCATCTGCATATCTGAGGTTGTTGATATTTCTCCCAGCAATCTTGGTTCCAGCTTGTGCTTCATCTAGCCAAGCATTTCACATAATAACTCTGCTGCTGCTAAGTCACTTCAGTCTTGTCTGACTCTGTGCGACCCCATAGACGGCAGCCCACCAGGCTCCCCCGTTCCTGGGATTCTCCAGGCAAGAACACTGGAGTGGGTTGCCATTTCCTTCTCCAATGCGTGAAAGTGAAAAGTGAAAGTGAAGTCGCTCAATTGTGTCCGACTCTTAGCAACCCCATGGACTGCAGCCTACCAGGCTCCACCATCCATGGGATTTTCCAGGCAAGAGTACTGCAGTGGGTTGCCACTGCTTTCTCCATAGTAAGTTAAATAAGCAGGGTGACAATATACAGCCTTGATGTACTCATTCCCCAATTTGGAACCAGTCCATTGTTCTATGTCCATTTCTAACTGTTGCTTCTTGTCCCCTTCTCCAGGGGATCTTCCTGACCTAGAAACTGAATTGGGTTCTCCTGCATTGCAGGTGAATTCTTTACCAGCCTAGCTACCAGGGAAGCCCTCTTAGGACATGAATCTGTTCTAAGGTTAAAATCTCAAAGGAAGAAAAAAAGTCAGTAACAAAACCAGAAATACAGACATGTTACTGCATCTAAGTGTTGATCTGCTGCTGCTAAGTCGCTTCAGTCGTGTCTGACTCTGTGCGACCCCATAAACGGCAGCCCACCAGGCTCCACCGTCCCTGGGATTCTCCAGGCAAGAACACTGGAGTGGGTTGCCATTTCCTTCTCCAATGCATGAAAGGGAAAAGTGAAAGTGAAGCCGCTCAGTCATGTCCGACTCTTAGCGACCCCATGGACTGCAGCCTACCAGGCTCCTCCGTCCATGGGATTTTCCAGGCAAGAGTACTGGAATGGCGTGCCATTGCCTTCTCCGAAGTGTTGATCTAGTCACAGTTTAGAAGAAAAGAGTGGTTATTTTGTAGTGACATTACAGGGACTTTACCAAGTCTGGGAAATGAGAATGTTACCTTTTGCAGCATTGAGTTATGTTGAACTCTTGCTACCAACTGAGTGATTTTAGTTAGAAAATTCTGGAGTTTTAGGGTTAAAATAGAGACCTCTCAATTCTTCTAGTTCAAATAATCTACAGAGTGCCTGGACTGAGAATAATTATCCAGAAAGAATTTACTCCACTCTCTGGTCGAGGAAACATGGAAGTAGATGTGGGTTAGAGATGAGATATGGAGCTGAACAGTGAAAACACTGGTCATATATAACCTCATTAGTTGGCGTTCCCCTCTAATATTATGGATTTTACTGATTTCCAGGCCAAATGAGCAGACCATATGGTTAGAAGTCTCTTGACATCATGTTGAGAATTGGCTCTTCCTGAATCACTGCAACATACTCTAGCAGCAACTGAAGTGAAACAAAATACAGAAACAGATGAAAAATCCAATGAAGTAACACAGAGATTGTGTTTTTTATTACTCTTTGGTTACAAATCCTTAATATGGCTTTTACTGGGGAAATTTAGAACCATAGTCTCTTGTGATACTCCTGGAAACAAGATTTAATGGTCAGATGAGTTTAGAAAATCATTTCTTTCACAAAGAGGTTCACAACGCATATTGGTTCAATTAAGTCTCTAAGATATCCAACAGTGAAGAAACCTCTTGACCTTCGCTTACTCAGAGTTTTCTGAAATTTTTGGACCATGAAATGTAGTTGCTTTATTTCTTTTCATGTTTTCTTGTTTTAAGAAACATTATCATCCCATTAATATACTTCAAAAATGTTACTGTAAAATGGTTTGTTTTATACTAAAAGGGTAACTATGTTAAGAGAATGTACTTGAAGTTCATAAATGGTGCATAAAACTACATTGGGTAGGCATTGACAAATCTGAAAAAATATTTTTGAGGTCTTTGTGATTTTTTTTTTCTATTGAAAGTCAAAATGATTTGAAAGTAGCAAATAGGTTCCTAGGCCAGTACAAGGCTGATGGCAATTTGTTGCACGAATTTGCACCGGTAGATAATCAAATTTTTATCACTCATTTCAAACTGATTACACTCTTTGAAGATGTTCCACTTTTTCCCGACTTTGCATCTGAGGCACACATTAGCTGGGCAATTGCTCGCAGCTTTTGTTTTCCGTTCTCTAGCTTTTAATGCCACTTGAAGATCCAAAAACTTTCAAGAAGCAGCAAAGCACGAAAGTACTACTCTGCTTGCTAAAGAAAATAAAACCTTTTTCAAGGTATGCTTATTCCTCCAATTTCATGGATGCTAAAATCCATGAATGGGTTCCATCTCAAGGCCATCTTGAGCAGAATCACACTGCTTTGGCTCTAACCGCAGATTTCTCCACCTGGGAGTGTTTTTCCTAGGGGAGCATTTCCCAAGATGAGGAAAACTCTGTAATGACCTGGGTTTTAGACACTGGACAGGATATGCTAATACAATCAGAAGCGCCTCTCTGAAAGAACAGCATCCTATGGGAAAAATAAAACTAGGCTATGCCTTTCTTACTTTTGCTTCTAATTAAGATGTTATAATTATAAAGCTAATGAGTACATTTCTTGTCCTGTATAAAGTTGTTATCTTTTCTGGTGAAAATATTGTTAACATTTTAAAACTATATTTCATTTGTGCAGAGAGACCACTTTTTCTAGACTGAAATTCATAAGAGTGGCTGGGTTATGAAAGAAATTAATATCAATAATATACTTTGTTATTTTTTAAAATAATCCAATGAAAGTGAACTTTGAAGACCCAAAGAGATTTTAAGTTTTAATCCTGTTAAATAGAAAACCCAAGTGAACTTGTTAGACATGCCAGGCATCAAAACCAAGCAAATTAGCATCTATCAAACTGACATGTATTAACCTTATATTATGGGAGAGGCATTATGACAGAAATTGGTAAGATAGAAAGCAGTAACATAGTCCCTGAACTAAAGAGGTTATAGTGAAGTAGAGGGGAAAGCACCTTCAACAGACAATTATGTCTTGCCCCATCTCGGACAGCAGGGAGGGAATGGCAATTCATAAATGTTTCCAGAGGAAATGAATCTGAATTGAGTTTTTATAGGTGACTGAGAGGCCTGGTGAGCTGAAGGGCCAGGACATTTCACATAGAAGTTACTGTATGTGCAGTGGGGCGGGGTGAGAGGGACATGTTGTATTCTGACAATTGAGATTAATTAGAATGAGAGTATAAGAAATTGGCATGGAATGAGGCTGGAGAAGTGGGCAGGAGCATGGAAATTTGTATGCCAGGTGAAGGAGTTGAGATTTTATCCTGCAGGCAGTGAGGGTCATTGATAAATCTTATTATGGGTTCTCATGGCTCTATCAGGCACATAGCTACACTTAGGGTGGGTGGCGTTCAACACATGAGGTGGGAGAGGTATGGGAGAGGAGGGAGAAGGTGAGGGAGCTATTATAGAATTCAGTGTTGCAGGGATTTGTGGGGCTTAGCAGTTGAGCATCATGGTAGTAGAGAGTGACTGGAGTGTGAGAGGCATACTACAATGCTAGTAGATGACACTCATTTTTGTTATTTTGTTTTTTGGCTCCATTTGGAGCCAGAGGTCAGAACAAGGAGAAATTGTTCAAAGGAATAGTGGTGATTCTGCCTGTGGTAAGGCAAGGAAGTGAATACTTTTGGGATCTGGGTCTTGGTCTGGGTGGTAAAAATGACTCCTTTTCTGCTCATGACACTGTTTTCTCCTTCATAGACTAGTTTTACTTCTTCAATCATGTATCTCTTTTATATCTTTTTTTCTTGCCATGATGTGATTAACATCATTTTTTTCCCGAATGAAATGTACACCTGATTATGAAATGAAAACTAAACTTGCCTTCTACTGGAAGTACATCAGCTTTATTAATCAAATGTTCAAACCCTTCCCCTTCCATTTATCTTAAAAAACTGTCAGATTCTTTTCTCTTAAAACACTATTTTCCAACCTTCCATATATATATTTCAACCTTTTATATATGTATAGAGAAGGGAATGGCAGCCCACTCCAGTTTTTCTTGCCTGGAGAATTACATGGACAGAGGAGCCTGGAAGACTACAGTCCATGGGGTCACAGAGAGTTAGACATGACTGAGTGACTAACACTTTCACTTTATATATATATATATATAATCTTTAGTGGCCTTTTAACTCAAATAGAATGCAGTATTATTTCCTGGCACAGGGCACTAGTTCATCTTTAAAAATCATTAATATTAATACTAGTTGGGCCCCAAGTTTCCTTAATGCCCCAGTCATGACTTTTTTGGATACAAAGGATTCTTTTAGATATGAGGAAGAGAATTCAACTTACTTAAAAAGATAAGACAGAAATTGAGGGTAGTTTGGGGAAAGGTTCAGGAGTCAGACTTTTACACTTATGGTCAGGAATTCTTGGCAGGCATATGAGCAACCAGAACCAGAAATCAGCGTTGTGCCAGTTTTGTGCTGTATGTTCTTCCAGGCTTATGCAGTCTTCTAGCTCTGCTCTTCTCCAAGTACCTGTTTCAGTTCTTCTTTCTCTAAAGACTGGCTCTGTTTATGTCACAGCTCTATGCAATTTCTCCAGTTAAGACTCCAATAAAAAATAGCCATGTGTCAGTAATACAATTCCAAAATTATAGGAAGGAAATACTAATTAATTCATTTTTGGTCAACTACTAGCCCACACCCATCATTTAAAGCCAGGATACTAGGTCACACGGGCAAGCACCCACTTAGTGGGGATGTAGAGCTGAGGGTCTAAGAGAAAATGAAAAGATTCTTGAAAGTACCAGGTATGGGTATCTGAATCACCAGCTGAGCCTTACTCCTAAACCTGCTGTTACTCTCCCACCTTTTTTTCCTTAGAGCATCTAACACATCTCAACTTAACCTAAGTTCTAACTCTTTAATTTAGATGCTAATGAGCAGCGAAATGACCAAACCATGAACATGAATAAGGAAGAGATAAAGAACAAAGGTCTAAGGGGAAACTCATGAAGAAGATAATGAACCCTTAAATAATCCAGAGTTACCTGGCATGTCTGTGACCTACCGTCTGCAGGGCAAGAGGACTCACTCTTCTTCCCAAACTGTTGGTATGGTTACAGGGACCTGAATTTTCCCTGCCAGAGTAGAACAAGCTGAATTAGTTCTATGAATCTTTCCTGGAAACTGCTTGGTACTTAACCTCTCCTCACCCTCTGCTAGCAATTCAGAAGTGGTTATTTGTCTTGTTTCTATTTGTGCTGTTTTATTCTTCTCTTTTCACAAACTGCACCCTTAGTATCAATATATTGCTTTGCTTCTGTAGTAATGAGAATACAAATGTCCTTAGTGGCAAGTCGTGTAAAGTTTAACCCTTTGTGCCTTTTCATGTGGACAAAAACCTTCTGGAGTTTTCTTTCTTCCCTTTAGCATGTGTGGAGCAACGAGGTTGTATAGGTACAGGAACATTTTCTTGCCCCTGTGGGTAATCCAAGATTATAAATAACTATAATAAGGGGTAAAGGACACCGGTCTTCTGTTCATACCACTTTTAGCTGTGGGTCAAATAGCAGTGGCGCTGCTACCATTTTGATGCTGAAGTAGTGGCTCAACAATGAAATGATACAGGCTAGTTTTTAATGGATTTTTGTAATTGTGGTTTGACATGTGTCACCTCAGGAGCTACTTCCCTAAATGAGACCTTTTCTGCTGAACAACTGTCTGCTCTGACATTGGAAGAAAAATAGGGAAATAGTTTATTTTATTTTTTTAAATAAGACCACTAACTTGAACCAATGTTTTCTGCAAGTCCTTGATGCTAGGGGTTTCACAGAGGTACGTGTAAAGCATTAGGGAATACAGGAGTGAGGCTAAGTGGCCAGTTGCCCTTGAACTAAAAGAGGTCCAGCCTTGAGTGTTTTATAATCTATGTGGAAAATAGAGCACTAGCTTTCACTTGCTAATTTATTGACCTCTTCTCTTCCAGTTACCACTTTTCTTTCACCTTGACAAACGGCAGTCAGATTTTGTCCCATAAATGCTCCATCATGTAATTGCTAACTCAAGAATATAAGTTTCTAACCCAAATCTCCTCTTTCTAACTTACTTGTTAGTCACTCTCATGATGGTTGTTCTTGTATCTCTACAGATCCTTCCATCCCCTGACTCACTTCCCAGTTCATCAGCTTCCTCCTTTCTTCACCACCCTCATACTCAGTTTAAATGACAAGGCTTCTCGCATCAAACAACTCTCACTAATATCATAATTTTCTTGTCTTTTTCCCTTTGTCACAGAATCCCATTTCTGGATGAATCCAAATATCTGTTTTATTTTTACTTATGTGCAAGTAGCCCAAAGGAGAAAATATTATAATAAAACAGATTGCTGCTTCTATATATTCATGACTTTCAATTTCAGATCGACGCTTCAGTTCAGTTCAGTTCAGTTCAGTCGCTAAGTTGTGTCCAACTCTTTGCGACCCCATGAACCGCAGCATGCCAGGCCTCCTTGTCCATCACCAGCTCCCGGAGTTTATTCAAACTCATGTCCATTGAGTCGGTGATGCCATCTAACCATCTCATCCTCTGTTGTCTCCTTCTCCTCCTGCCTTTAATCTTTCCCAGCATCAGGGTCTTTTCAAATGAGTCAGCTCTTTGCATCAGGTGGCCAAAGTATTGGAGTTTCAGCTTCAACGTCAGTCCTTCCAAGGAACACCCAGGACTGATCTCCTTTAGGATGGACTGGTTGGATCTCCTTGCTGTCGAAGGGGCTCTCAAGAGTCTTCTCCAACACCACAGTTCAAAACCATCAATTCTTCTGCCCTCAGCTTTCTTTATAGTCCAACTCTTACATCCATACATGACTACTGGAAAAACCATAGCCTTGACTAGATGGACCTTTGTTGACAAAATAATGTCTCTGCTTTTTGATATGCTCTTAGCATTTAGCAATCCTGGTCCACTTCTCTGGTCAATCCTCCCACCTTTCCTATTGATAGTTCAGCATTTCTCTACTCTTCTGAGGGGTTCTCTGGTGGCTCAGATGGTAAACAATCTGCCTGCAATGCAGGAGACCTGGGTTTGATCCCTGGGTCAGGAAGATCCAAGGAGAAGAAAATGACTACCCACTTCAGTGTTCTTGCCTAGAGAATCCCATGGGCAGAGGAGCCTGGCAGGCTACAGTCTGTGGGGTCACAAAGAGTTGGACATGACTGAGTGATTAACATATACACAAAACAAACACAAGAATAAGTAAACAACCTTTTGTACCACATCTTAAAGGAATTGTCCATACTCACTGCCCAATGCTCAATGAGTTTTTTGCATAAATAAGTAATTCGAACATATTTGATAATTTAGCAATATAATCTTTTTCAAAGTAAAGTAAAGTATCTTAAATTTTAAATTTGAAAATCACTGAATAAATGTTTGCAGAGGTCATACTAATACTAAGTGTTGGAAATATAAAATGTGCACCAAAGTCCTCTGTATTCTGATGGCCTGAGAGTCTATAAGGGAGACTGGCAAACAAAGAAGCATGAGCAGCACAGTTTGATATATGCTGCATGGAGGTATGTGCCTAAGACTATAGAAGCATGTCTAAAAGAAATTGAAATTTTAAAATGAAGGCACAGTACAGTTTTCATGAAGACAGGATAAAATAAGACATACGTTTTTAAATTAAAATTTTAAAAAGCTAAAAAAACCTCTTACTAGAGTATACATTCTGTATACATTCTGTCCACAAATTTTGTATAAATTCCATTTTGTGAGATCTCTTAATTGAGGTCAGCAGTTGCACAGGAATTTTAATCACATGCAAAACTCTGAAATCCTGTTTGAGACCAAGAAATCGTTCCAATATTTCTGTTCAGTTGCTCAGTAGTGTCAGACTCTTTGGGACCCCATGGACTGCAGCATGCCAGGCTTCCCTGTCCATCACCTTCTGGAGCTTGCTCAAACTCATGTCCATCGAGTTGGTGATGCCATCCAACCATCTCATCCTTTATCATCCTCTCCTCTTTCTGCTTTCAATCTTTCTCAGCATCAAGGTCTTTTCCTGTGAGTCAGTTATTTGCATCAGGTGGCCAAAGTATTGGAGTTTCAGCTTCAGCATCAGTCCCTCCAATGAATATTCAGGACTGATTTCCTTTAGGATGGACTGGTTGGATCTCCTTGCAGTCCAAGGGACTCTCAAGAGTCTTCTCCAACAACACAGTTCAAAAGCATCAATTCTTTGGTGCTCAGCTTTCTTTGTAGTTCAGCTCTCACATCCATACATGACTACTAGAAAAACCATAGCTTTGACTAAACATACCTTTGTTGGCAAAGTAATGTCTCTGCTTTTTAATATGCTGTCTAGGTTGATCATAGCTTTTCTTCTAAGGAGCAAGCGTCTTTTAATTTCATGGCTGCAGTCTCCATTTGCAGTGATTTTGGAGCCCCCCAAAATAAAGTCTCTCACTGTTTCCATTGTTTCCCACTCTATTTGCCATGAAGTGAATGGACTGGATGCCATGATCTTAGTTTTTTGAATGTTGAGTTTTAAGCCAGGTTTTCACTCTCCTCTTTCACTTTCATCAAGAGGCTCTAGTTCTTCTTCACTTTCTGCCATAAGGGTGGTGTCATCTGCGTATCTGAGGTTGTTGATATCTCTCCCGGCAATCTTAATTTCAACTTGTGCTTCATACAGCCAAGCATTTCACATGATGTACTCTGCATATAAGTTAAACAAGCAGGTTGACAATATACAGCCTGACGTACTCCTTTCCCAATTTGGAACCAGTCTGTTGTTCCATGTCTGGTTCTAACTGCTTATTCTTGATCTATATTTGTATCTAATAATATATTTTCAAAGCATAGGAAGCAATAATATAGGTTGAACTAATCAATTGCATAATCATAGTCTGAGATTTGAATGTGTTTCTTTCAATAAATAATAGAATAAGTACATAAGAGATAAGTATGTGGAAAATTTAAAGACATTGATAAACAAGTATGTAATGGACAAGTTTTTATAATATATATAAGCTTTCGTTGCTGTCTTTTAGTCATTAAGTCATGCCTGACCTTTTGACCCCATGGACTATAGTCTATCATCTTCTTCTATCCTTGGGATTTTCCAGGCAAGAATACTGGAATGGGTTGCCATTTCCTCCTCCAGGATTGAACCTATGTCTCCTGCATTGGCAGGTAGATTCTTTGTCACTCTGTCACCAGGGAAGCCCATATAGAAGCTTACTTGTATATTTTATATAAACATATGATTATGTATTATAGGAAAGTGCAAGTTGCTCGACTCTCGTTGAGCATGTCCGACTCTTTGCGACCCCATGGACTATACAGTCCGTGGAATTCTCCAGGCCAGAATACTGGAGTGGGCAACTTTTCCCTTCTCCAGGGGATCTTCCCAACCCAGGGGTTGAACCCAAGTCTCCCACATTGAAGGCGGATTCTTTACCATCTGAGCCACAAGGGAAGCTGAAGAATACTGGAGTGGGTAGCCTATCCCTTCTCCAGCAGATCTTCCTGACCCAAGAATTGAACCAGGATCTCCTGCATTGGAGGCAGATTCTTTACCAACTGAGCCATATAGATATACACATGTGTGGTGTGGTGGTTTAGTCACTAAGTAATGTCCATCTCTTTGTGACCTCATGCACCTTAGCCTTCTGGCTCCCCTGTCAAAAATACACACATAAACACACAAAAAAATGTGCATAAGTTACATACCCAATAGCAAAACATATCATCTTTTCAGGGACACTTGGAAAATTTATCAGATTTTGCCAAATTCCAAATTTCAGAATTTGTAAAATCCCCAAATTTCCAGTCTCAAAATTGACCACATGATGCTGCATATGGCAGGCTTTAACAAATCTTTTGAAATTCAAATATTACATACTGATTTCTGGTATTGAAATCAAACAAGAAGTTAAACAAAAACATATATTGAAATTTTAAATTAAGCAATACTCTTCTTAAAAATCTATTGGTTAAAGAAATAAATCATAAAAAGTTTTATAAAATACTTTGCTGCTGCTAAGTCGCTTCAGTCATGTCTGACTCTGTGCGACCCCATAGATGGCAGACCACCAGGCTCTGCTGTCCCTGGGATTCTCCAGGCAAGGACACCGGAGTGGGTTGCCATTGCCTTCTCCGTAAAATACTTTAGTTGAAGGATAATGAAAATATACCATTTCAAAACTTGTGAGATGCAGCAAATCAGGGCTAGGAGAAAAATTATAGCCTTAAATGTATTAAAAGCAAGATTAAAAGTAAATATTGATCCATTAATTCCATACATTAGAAAAAGAACAGTGAATCAAATTTAAAGGAATTAGAAGGAAGAATTGATGCTTTTGAACTGGGGTGTTGGAAAAGACTCTTGAGAGTGCCTTGGACTGCAAGGAGATCCAACCAGTCAATCCTAAAGGAAATCAGTCCTGAATATTCATTGGAAGGACTGATGCTGAAGCTGAAACTCCAATACTTTGGCCACCTAATGTGAACAACTGACTCATTGGAAAGGACCCTGATGCTGGGAAAGATTGAAGGCGGGATCAGAAGGGGATGACAGAGGATGAGATGGTTGGATGGCATCACCGACTTGATGGACATGAGTTTGAGCAAGGCCTGGGAGTTGATGATGGCCAGGGAAGCCTGGTGTGCTGCAGTCCATGGGATCGCAAAGCATCGGACATGACTGAGTGACTGAACTGAACGGAGAAGGAAGAATAATAAAGACAATGGCAAAAGCTCAATAAAACAATAATAATAAAGACAATGGCAAAAGATCAATAAAATAATAATAAGACCTAACAATACAGAGGATCAACAAAACCAATAATCAATTCTTTATAAATGTAATACAATTAGAGTTCTAGCAAGCTAGGGGAGGCAGGTGAATAAAGAGAGGGAGAGAGGAGAGGTATAAAATTTCAACATCAATATTAGTAATGAAAAATATCAATTAGAAATTCCACAAACTTTCTAATGATTATTAGGGAATATTATGAACAACTTTGTATTATTAAAATTGAAAATTTATTAATGAGATAACTCTTAGAAAAATAATCAAAACAAAATAATAAATAGCAAACCTATTAAAGAAACTGTACATAATTTTAATACTTGCCACAGAGAAAACTTTTAGGCTCAAGTGACTTTCCTGGTGAAGTATTTACTGGCAGAACCAGTAAATTTCAGGAATAAATATCAGTTCTATACAATATTTTCCAAAAAAAGAAAAAAGGGGAAACACCAACATTTCCGTATAACCTTGATAACAAAAGCCAAAAAGGGCTTTCAAAAAAGGGAAAATTATACATACTAAACTTTACATGAACATATATGTAAAATTTTTAAACACAATATTAGAAAACTGAGCATGGTGGCATATGAAAAGGATATTATATCCAGGAATCTAAGCTTTTGAAAATTAATTTGATAGATTCAGGACATCAAGAGAGTAATAGATCCAGAACAGTCATTTGATAATTTCTTAACCTAATCATAATAAATTCTGGAAAATAAGGAGTAGAAAAGAATTAATCTGATAAAGAGTATACAGAAAATAAAGGCTAAAGCAAAAATCATATTTAAGTGTGGAATCTTGACATTAAATCAAACAATAAATGGAGGAATATTGTGTTTTCTTGGATTGAAAATCTCCATATTATACAAATGCCAATTCTCCTGATTCATAGATTTAGTGCAATCCTAACCAAAACTTCAACATTTTTTATTTTGGTAAAATTGATGAGATTAGTCTAGAATTTATATGGTAATACATGTGAAAATAGCCAAGGCAAACTGGACAGAGATCAAAGCTGTAAGACCTAATATAAGTTATCAAGACTTAGAGGTTATATTAATCAGAAAGTATTTATTCATTCAAGGAGAGAAAAAGAGACCAATTTACCAGAATAGCTACCTAGAATAAAGAACCACACAAACACTAGATTTATGACAAGGGCAGAATTTCAGGGCATCAGGCAAAAGACAGTCTTTTTCCATATTGATGCTGAGTCAAGTGAAAATGTGTATGAAAAGTCTTCTAAAAATAATTAAAAGAGAATATATTCATGGCCTTTGGATATACTCATATTTCTTAAATAGGACAAAAATATCCCAGTGAATATTAAGAAAAGGAAAGCCATATTACACTTAAAGATAAAATGTTTCACCAAAAGTCAACATTATGTAATAAAAAAAATCCAGAGATTCAGAAATATTGTACAGTTTTACAACTTAAAATTTGAGCTCTTGTCTAGAATATATAATAATCTGTTACAAGCCAAGAAGAAATAGAAAAAATTGGGCAACATACTTGGATGAGATACAAAAAAGAGGTTAGCCAAATCATCAAAACAACATGAAAAGAATCTAAACTTATGCTATGCTAGGCTATGCTAAGTCGCTTCAGTCGTGTCCGACTCTGTGCGCCCCCATAGACGGCAGCTCACCAGGCTCCGCCGTCCCTAGGATTCTCCAGGCAAGAATACTGGAGTGGGTTGCCATTTCTTTCTCCAGTGCATGAAAGGGAAAAGTGAAAGTGAAGTCGCTCAGTCGTGTCCGACTCTTAGCGACCCCATGGACTGTAGCCTACCAGGCTCCTCCGTCCATGGGATTTTCCAGGCAAGAGTATCTAAACTTAAGTAGTCTTCAAATGAATGTAAATTAAATCCTGAGCCCCAGTTGCATATCTGCCATAATGGCTTAAACTGAGGGATATTACTCAGGATTGGAAAGGCTGATGGGTAATAAAAACTCCCATGCATTGCTAGTGGGAGTACATATTAGTAGGACCACTTTGGAGAACTGTTTGATATTATCTGATAAAGCTGAACCTAGCTAAACCCTATGACTTAATACTAACATATCCAGGTGAGTAACCATCAGAAGGCATACATGTGTTCATTAAAATTAAAAAAGAGTGTTAACAGCATTAATAGTGATAGAAACTGCAATCTACCCCAACATTCACTAAAGGTAAGATGCATAAATACACTGAGGCATATTAATATAAGGGAATACTGTATAACAATGGATGTCAATGAACAATTTCTCCACCAATAGAAAGGTCATATCTCACAAAAGGAACATGTAGTGAAAGAAGACTGAGATAAAAGTGTTCAGACTGTATTTTTCCATTTAAATAAAATTCAGACTTTGGTAGGATAAATCTCTTGTATTACATGCTCAGTCACTTCAGACATGTCTGTCTCTTGCGACCCCAAGGACGGTAGCCTCCCAAGCTCTTCTGTTCATGGCATTTTCCAGGCAAGTATACTGGAGTGGGTTGCCATTTCCTCCTCCAAGGGATCTTCCTGACCCAAGGATCAAATCAGAGTCTCCTTTGCCTCCTGCATTGCAGGCAGATTCTTTTCCACTGAGCCACCAGGAATCAGGAAATAAATTACTGTACTGGGGAGAGGTCATGTCTTAGAGGGGTACAAAGGAGTTTTTGACTTGATAATGCACTGTCTCTTGGCTGGTAGAATTAGGTGGATGTGTTCACCCTATGTACATTCATTGAACAGTACCTTTACAATGTGTGTGTTTTTCTATATAAATGTTGTACTTGAACGTAGACCTTTATTAATAATTTTGGAAATGCCTGTAATGGGGAATATTTAGAGTTATGGAGAATTGTGGTGGGGGAGTCTCTGTTATTGTTTTAAGCAAAGAAAAGTAAAAAAGCAAGATGGTACAATAAAAGCATGGATTTTGGCAACCGGCAGTTTTGAGTTTGAATCCTAAATTTACTGCTCATTAGCCTTATGTCCTTGAATATATTACTTAATATGCCTAATCCTAAGCTTCTAAAAAAATGACTTTAAGGAATATATATATCAATTGACTTAGAGTCTTTTTTTCCCTAAAACTTTATGGTTAGCACTGCTTAAAGAATAAAGTCACTGTCATCCCAGGATGGCCTACTGCCAATAGATGTGGCTTGGGTGGTTTCTGTATCTTTGCTTTACTCATTTGGCTAAAGCCAACTTTGAAAAAATATAAAGTACTTCTTACACCCAAGCCGTAACTACTTCCTTTGCAACACTTGCTCTTTCATGGCCAGCCTCCTAGACATGCAAAAACATAGCAGCAGTACAAAGACGAATCATTTCCCCTACTGAAGCCTCACTCAGGAAACTCACTTCTCTCATCTGTGCCAAAAGCAAATCTCTCCACAGTCCTCCCAGCTTTGCCTTTTAGGTGACTCAGAACACCTGGTTGCCAATTGCTAGCTGACGATAATTAGCTCTCAATTATCACCAGTTACATTTTCATCTGTTCAATTCGCAAATTCCTTAATTTTTGGCTTGTCCTATTAACAAGTTCTGATCTCTTTTGTCTTCAGTACACCTGCTCTCTCCCTCTCTCTGTGTGCCTGTGTGTGTGGAAGGGGGGAGAGCTCCCGCTGTGGAATTCCCCCTTCAGCTCCCATTCTGTCCATTTTCATCCATCTGCTGTCAGACAGGTACATGCTCCGCAAAGAGACATTTGGAGAGACCCAGGTTCTTGGTTTCAGTATCTTATGGGCTGTCCTGCTTTCCCGGAATTGTTTCTACAGATTTTCTCACTAAAAGTGTTCAACAATCACTAGGCAATCCTTTATTTCTGTAAATGAGCTTTCTTAAAAGATAACCAAAATAAGAGCTAGACAATATAACAATAAGTGAATTTTTAATCATGTGGGAGTCTCCCAGATTAGATAATGGATTAAGAATAAACCAGGATATGAAATGAAGTTGAAGGAGATGTAGAGTAAGATTTTAAAGGGGAACAGAAAAAATTATTCTAGTGAAATTTGTTTGCGGTTATATTTGAAGAAGGGTTTCTCTGGAGGCTCAGATGATAAAGAATCTGAGACATGCCTGCAATGTGGGAGACCCTGGTTCGAGCCCTGGGTCAGGAAGGTCCCCTGGAGAAGGGAATGACTACCCACTCCAGCATTCTTGCCTGGAGAATTCCATGGACAGAGGAGCCTGGTAGGCTACAGACATGGG
Source organism: Giraffa tippelskirchi (assembly GCF_054371585.1). Taxonomy (NCBI): domain Eukaryota; kingdom Metazoa; phylum Chordata; class Mammalia; order Artiodactyla; family Giraffidae; genus Giraffa; species Giraffa tippelskirchi. Next base: position 64,413,741 of record NC_137284.1, read on the forward strand.
GTCACAAAGTGTCTGACAAGACTGAGTGACTAACACTTTCACTTTCATATTTGAAGACATGTCAATTAAACTGAATATATAAATTAAATGTCTGATTGGTAGTCTTGGAATTAACATGAATTAAAGTGGAATTCTCTAAATAATATAACATCATGAACAAAGCAATATCACAAGATATTAAACCTAGAATTAAGTGGACATGCAACATTGATTTATGCATTAAATAACATGAACATAGCTCATAAATAATTTTAAAATGACATAAAAGGCACAGCACATAGAAAGTAATTTACTTGAAACGTTCTTTCCTTCACTTTCTATTTAAAGATGGTTGTTTAAATTTTATTTTTTTAATTTATTTATTTTAACTGGAGGATGACGTTAAAAGAAAAGTTTTAATAAAAAAGAACATATAGCATTTTTCTGTGACATGATACTTTATTTATTCTTTATTTTTATCAACTTTTTTTTACATCATTGTAGTTATAAATTATAATAAGTATTATGCTTTTAATTTAACAGTGTGTTTAAAGTTTTTCTATGTTTCCATAGTTTTCATGACTGTAAAAAATGCAGGTTAGTTTTCAAAATGATATTTTACAATTGCTAAATCATATACTTTGGGGGGAGATTTGTTTTGCATCTATTTTTTAAATTATTGTAAGACTACAATGGACATTTTTGTCTCTTTATTACTTTTAATATACTTGTGGGGAATTATGTGTTAAAGGATATGATTCAGTTCTTGTATGTCTTGATATATTGCCGAATTGCTTTTATTTGGCAATTTTCTTTTCAATTTGTGCTTTCCACTTCCAAATCTGCAGTACTATTATGCTGTGCTTAGTCGCTCAGTCATGTGTGACTCTTTGCGACCCCATGGGCTGAAGCCTGACAGGCTCCTCTGTTCATAAGGATTCTAGAGGCAAGAATATTGGAATGGGTTGCCATGCCCAGGGATTAAACCCAGGTCTCCCACATTGCAGGTGGATTCTTTACCATCTGAGCCACCAGGGAAGAGGTACTATAATTCTAATATTTTTAACCCCTTTTATATTTTTATCAGAAAGAATATATTTTTGAATTTTTAATATTGGAAAAAATATACACATAATGAAAAAAAACTATAAAAACAGGAAATTGCAGAGAAAAATAAAAACAAAATTACCATAATTCTATGACCCAGAAAATTCTTTAATATTTTGAAATCTGTTTTATTCTTTTATAGGGGAATATTTTAAAAACCCATTATAAAGCTTATACTTTGGAACAGTGAACAATAACCACTACATTCTGATTTTTTTAGGTATAAGCATCATATCTTATATTTATTTTGAATCTACATAGTACAAATCATAATTTTATCATATGAAAGATACCCAAATTTATGAAAAACTGTGGTCCACATTTTTCTGAGAGCAAGAATTCACATTTATTTTAATTCATTGTAGACTTTAATATTTTGTTTGTACTTTTTCTCAAATATGAATTATTTATGTATTTATTCATTCACTCAAGGGACATTTATTAAGTGGTTAGTAAAACACAAAGAAAGGCCTGGTCATTTTGTGAAAAGAGGTCATAAGTAAGTCAGAAGTCTTTACTGCAAGATACAAACTTTACCTGAGTCTTGAATGACAAGTAGGTCTTGACGAGGCCTCAGCAGGCAAGAGAAAGAACAGTATTTCAAGAAGGCACAATACGATCAAGACTCAAGATGATATGATACTGACAGTTGCCTGGTGGGAGAAAGTAGTCTTAAGAAAGGAGCTGGAGAAATCAAGAAGGGCCAATGCTGGGTGGGCATGTGTCATGAGAAAGTTAATTGAGATCCTGCAAAGCAGATATTGACGTAGTAATAGAAAAATAACTATAAGCAATTAAATAAGCTAGATATTTATTACATCAAATCTCAAATTTCTTCCCCAAAATGTTTCATCTAAACTAATCTAAACAAATATATATGAGAATTACTTCTTAAACATCAATGCTACATAGTCATTGTTTCAAATACATGCTCAGACTCTAAGCAATGGAAACAGTATGTTTCATGGACATTTCTCTTGTAAATATGTAAAAAAGCAGTTTTTTGCTTCATCTCAACTGAAATGTAGGCTCCAGATCTCCTTTTGTTGTTCAGTCACTAAGTCATGTCCAACTCTTTGCGATCCCGTGGGCAGCAGCATACCAGGCTTCCCTGTCCTTCACCATCTCCCGGAGTTTGTTCAAACTCGTCCATTGAGTCGATGATGCCATCCAACCATCTCATCCTCTGTCGCCCTCTTCTCCTCCTGCCCTCTGTCTTTTCCAGCATCAAAGTCTTTTCCAATGAATCAGCTCTTCGCATCAGGTGACCAAAGTGTTGGAGCTTCAGCTTCAGCATCAGTCTTTCCAATGAATATTCAGGATTGATGTCCTTTAGGATTGACAGGTTTGATCTCCTTGCTGTCCAAGCAACTCTCAAGAGTCTTCTCCAGCACCACAGAGCAAAACCATCAGGTCTCTGAACAACAGTAAATACTATCACATCTCTTAAACAGCAGGCTGTAAATGTGAACATATAGTGCTGGAAGACAACCTAGTCCCATATAGATGATTTAACCTTGAAACTAATACTCTGATTATTTTTAAAATGTCAGTAAAGTTTAAAAAAATGAAGACTATATTACTTAGGGATGATAGCTAACTTGAGCATCCATGCGCAGTCAGAGACTGAAAATATACTCAGTATGTGGACAGCAACTTTAAGTGAAATAGGTTTTTTGAACCAAAGGATGTGACTCTGAGCACATACACAGATAATGTCATTTGAGCCAAAACAAGCTTTAATACCAAGTCTGTATGTGTGAGAGCAAATACAATGGAATAGAGTGTATTCCATTTGTATGTAAACATTTTGTGAGTATTACAAATGGCATGTCTAAGGCTCAGTGGTAAAAACCCACCTGCCAATGCAGGAGACTCAGGTTCCATCCCTGGGTTGGGAAGATCTCCTGCAGAAGGAAATGGCAACCTGCTCCAGTATCTTGCCTGGGAAATCCCATGGAAAGAGGAACCTGGTGGGCTACAATCCATGGGGTCTCAAAGAGTCGGTTATGACTTAGCAATTGAGCAAGAGCGTGAAGGCCTCTGTAGGGGTTCTCCATCAATATTTGACTCATTTTATTTTAGCTGCCAGGGCATGTCTTGTACCAGTCACTATAATGCTACTACTTTCTCATCCTTTAGACTTTTTTTAGGAAATCTGTGCAGGATGGAGAAGAATTTAGAATAATTACTAATTTCTTGATTTTGACTTCCAAGCTCAAGATCTGAAAATCTGCATTTGTAATTGATTTAACTTCTTAATTCCCATTCTATTTTTTCCTGATTTCAAGATGTTCATTCTCATTGCAGAATTGTAGTCTCTGGATTTGTATATGCACTTGTGCCCCACTGAAGTTTTTCGTTATATATACTAAGATATATATATGGAACCTTTAAAGATCTGGCATATACCAATGCATTTGCTGTCTCTATTTACTTGAATAATCATTAACTGCATTCTAGTAGTCCACTACAATATGGACTGCTGACTTTAGTGGTTCACCAATTCTATGATTTATATTTGTAAAATTTGGCACATATTGTGTAGAAAATGTACTCTATTGTACTCTTAAATTTTCTTGGACTTTTAAAGTGATATGATTTTTTAAATCTTTATTAACTTGATGAGAATTAAGTATACTATTTTTATTCTTATGATTATAATATTCCTTTTGAAATAAAATTGTGACAGACATATCTCATTTATATGAGGCAGCAGAGTGAGGAACGCTCCCCCACCCTGCAAAATTGAGTTTATATAAATCACCTGTGCTTGCCGCTCTCAAAAAAAAGACCTTTGAACTGAAGTGGCATCTGAGTGTTGAGTAGCAAGAAACCAATTATTAAAATTATAGTATTTCCATACTATGGAATACAGCCCATATATTGTAAATGTTGGGAAATATTTAATAATTGTGGTTGTCAGATGTTTCCTTTTAAATGAATGCAAAGAGGATACACATACATTAAAATCAAATAGATTAAAACCAGTAATCAAGACAAAATGTTAAAAAGCAAAGGAGAAAAAGATACACCACAAAGGAATAAGTATAAGAGAAATTAAATATTTTTTGATCAGAAACTATGTAAGACCTAAGGCAATCAAATAACAAACATCTTTACAATCTTCAAAGGAAAAAAAATAACTGTCAACTTAGAATTTCATCAAAAATATCTCAAAAATAAAGAATAAATAATGACTTTTAAAAAATCTTTTAAAAAATGAAGACCTTATTTTTTAAAGAAGTTTTAGAGTCACAGCAAGATTAATGGGAGATAGAGGTTTCCCATACATTCTCACCCCTTCTCCCCAGCCTCCCCATTCCCAACATCCCCCACCAGAGTAGTACATTTGTTACAAATGATGAACCTACATTTCCCCTACTATGGCTTACTTTCAATGTTGTATAGTTTATGAGTTTGGACAAACATATAATAACATGTATCTATCATTATGGTATCATACAGAGTATTTTCAACATTCTAAAATTCCACTTTGTTTTTCCTGTTCATCCCTCCCTCCACCTCAGCCTCTGGCAGGAAGTATCTTTTCATGTTTCTGTAGTTTTTTCCCCCCTTTCTAGAATGTTATATAGTTGGTAGCATACTATATATAACCTCTTCAGATTTGTTTCTTTCATTTAGTAATATGCATTTAAGATTCATCCATGTCTTTTCATGGATTGGTCACTCATTTATTTTTAGTGCTGAATAATATTCCATTGTCTGTTAAAGTCTTTGACCTATTTTTTAATCGGGTTGTTTTAATAGTGTTGAGTTTTAAGTGTTCTTTGTATATTTTGGTTAACAGTCCTTTATCACTTAAGCTTTTTGCAAATATTTTCTTTTTAATAATAATTAGCATATTTTATTCTCAACATTATTACCCTTTATATACTTTTATAAATTATTTTGTCTTGATAAATAGAAAAAAGTAAAATAGAAAATAAACATTTTCTATTTGGGGTTTTCAGGGTTGAAATATGCACATTAGATTTTGACCTATTAGGTTTATCAACCTATCAAGCTATTTCCTCTGGCCTTTTATACAGACTGCATTCTTCCCTGGTGACTCAGATGGTAAAGAATCTGCCTGCAGGGCAAGAGACCCGGGTTCAATCCCTGGGTTGGGAAGATCCCCTGGAGGAGGGAATGGCTATCCAGTCCAGTATTCTTACCAGAAAAATTGCATGAAGAGAGGAGTCTGGTGGGCTACAGTCCATGGAGTCGCAAAGAGTTGGACCCAACTGAGAACCTAACACTTTAAAAAGACATCACGATCATTTACAAAAATCAAACTTCATTCCCTTAGCCCTAACCAATCTGTTAAAACATCAACTTTTGTAATGTCTAAATGACAGCATGAGTTTTCAATTGAAATATAAATAAGCCTTGATTTAACAAAATGATAGTGTTTCGCAAAACCTTACATTTATATATCCTAAATCCAGTATCTAGTGTTTGCAGAAAACCATCTATAGAAGAACATATTTTATTTCATTTCACACTGTGTTAATTGTGTAATACACTGTAACCATTACCTTTTACCAACTACAATTACTCTTCTAATGAAAACTGATGAATTTAACAAGAAATTATTAGATCTGTTTGATCTAAGCATGAACAAGTGGTTGATGGGAAATGATTCTTAATGAATATTTCATTCTCTTTACCACTCTCTCCTTCAATTTTGTAATTGAATTACATGCCTCAATTTAGTTAAATAAAGAAATAATCATTTAAGACACTTAGTGTACAGAATACCATAATACATAACATCAGCTATAAGGAATTTTCTGTTTCAGACCAGAAAATGTATTGCCTGCCATTTGCTTTTTTTTACATCTAGTATATGAAACCAAATCTAGTTTTTCTCATAAAATTTTTTCCTAAGTTTTCTGCCTTCTAAATATCTTCAAAATAACATATTCATATGTTCTCTTCTCTCTTTGTTGCTGTCAGCAAAAACCACCATTATTTCTGGCATCCCAATTTGCTGCTTCTCCTTTTCTCTCTCCCATTTTTTTCTTCCAATTTCCTATCAGAAACTTCTTTTACAGATGCTTAAATCTTGACTTAAATCTTTCAGAGGTCTCCCATTGCCTTTAGAATAAGGTGCTAATGCCTGAATAGTATAAGAATTCCTGTGGGGTTTGTCTCCGATCTACTTCTCAGTGTCATCTTGCACATGGCCCGCAGTGTTCTAGTCATATTGGACAGTTTGCTGATCTTCAAACATTTTATGATATGTTTGTAGGCTCACCTCTTAATATTTAATTTTCTCTGCTTGAATTGTTGTCCTCAGGCTTTCTCTGCCCACCCATCTCAACACCGTTTAGTAAATTTCCATTCATCATTCAAGAAGCAAATTTAAACTTTTTCTCTCAGTAGAAGGGCAAGATGTTAAAGTGTGTCATAAGCATAAACTTTATCCTACTGCTGCTGCTGCTGCTAAGTCGCTTCAGTCGTGTCCGACTCTGTGCGACCCCACAGACGGCAGCCCACCAGGCTCCTTCGTTTCTGGGATTCTCCAGGCAAGAATATTGGAGTGGGTTGTCATTTCCTTCTCCAGTGCATGAAAGTGAAAAGTGAAAGTGAAGTCGCTCAGTCGTGTCTGACTCTTCGCGACCCCATGGGCTGCAGCCTACCAGGCTCTTCCGTCCGTAGGGTTTCCCAGGCAAGAGTACTGGAGTGGGGTGCCATTGCCTTCTCCGAACTTTATCCTAAGAATACTGTAAAATAATCTACACTTTGAACCCGTCCTCCATATCAATTTCTCATTTTATTTCTACCATGTTTACAAACAGAGCCTTCAAAATACTTGTAATGAAGAGGACTACAGATCAGTACTCCACCCATATCCTCTCTGCCTGATTTCTTCACTGGATACCAGAAATTCAGAAAATTAATAAAACTCTAGGAGCAGCCCTCTCAACCTGTTATGGAGGAAATTTGATGTGTAAATGTTACAGTTCCTTTCTCCTAGGTTGGGGTCTGGATGAAGTAGTCCTCAAAGGAGTTAAGATCCTATAACTCACAGCAGTAACTTGCCAGATAATTCATCCTTTATGGGTTCTTTCCTTCCCTCTTAAATTTGCCTTAATTAATTTCTTGGGAACATATCCAAAATAAGCTACTTGTACTAAAATCTTTGTTCAACAGTCTACTCCTGGGAGAAAACATATTGAGAAAGACATTGGTAAATACCATTTACTCATTGAATTGTTTTTGCATGTTGTAATGTATTAATGTTAGGCTTACATAATCAGAATGTTTTAGGAGTTTCAAAGTAAAAATTATAGCTTCTATGTGAGTATACCAACTTATGTATAGTTCATATATAATGATACAAATTTAGAGCATGTTTTGCATTGGTCAAATGTTTGTTGTGGTTTTTCCATAAGATCTTAAACAAGAATGAACTCTTCACCCAGCCCAGTAAATTCCATTCAAGCTCAACTGAGGGCAGTTTGAAAACTAAATGATAGAACAAAATAAATCAAGGATGATGATATAAAATCCATCACAATCTATGGGAGTCTGGCATTATCTGATGTATGGGATTTCTTTTTTAGCACTGGAAAAAAATTCCTGAGTCAATTTTAGCACCAAAATATTACTTAGACCTCCATGTATTCTTTCAATCTTACAACACAATGTTAGGCTTTGGCTAAATTTTAGATCTGATTTTCTTATTTCTGTCATTGTATTTGAAGACAAAATTATTATAAATTAATATAGCAAATCAAAATAAAAAAGACAATAAAAATTGTACTGCTCATCATTTTTCCCAAAAAGATATCGCTAGTAAAAGTATGGCATAGCTTTTTATTCAAATTTCCATATGTATAGGATTATATAAATGTAGGCTAACACTGTTCATATCATTTTGTGAACTTCTTTTCTCAGTAAATAGTCTGAATTTTTCAGTGCTATTAAATATTTTTCTACAAAATTATTTTTTCTGGCTATAGGAGATTTAACTTAAGGTGCTTAATTTTTGGTTTGATTGGCTATTTAAGTGACACATTTATAAATCCTTAAAGTCAAATTTTGTAAACTGATACTTGTTACAGGGTCTACCGATAGTAGTCACATCCTGGCTCATAGAATCTTGGGAAATTTTATCATCTGGCATCAGAGAATAAAGTAATTCAATTTTTAAAACTACTTCAAATGTCTCTGCTTAAGTTTGGTTATTAGAGACACCTCTAATATATAAGACTCTTATATTAGAACTAACCCATACCTCTTACTCTTCTTCTTCTTCTTTTCCCATAACACGTATTACTACCTAACTTATTAGATAATTGATCATTTTTAATGTTTGTTGTGTATCTCTTCAATAGATTTTAAGAACTATGAATGTGAGGGTAGTGTCTCACACATGGTGGGTATTTAATAAACTTTTGAGAAATAAGCACAACTTGAAAAAGGCCTTTTCTACATTGCATAATATCTAATTCTAGTAATTGCAAGTCATTATGATAAGAACCAACATCCCCAAATAATCTTTAGATTATATCATTTCTTCACTTTGTCCACAGGTTGCTCAGTTGTTAATTTTCTTGTGGATTCTTGAGCTATTTTGATGTATGTTACCTGTTCATCTGGACTAGAAAAATTTCAGAATTAAACTGGATGCTTTGAACACAAAGGAGGAAAGGACTGACCTCCAAATGTGGGTATAAAATCCAAAATCTACATGAGCTATATCAAAATGCAGCATCAAAGTTAGATTGTATCAATACAAGTAGCTAGTATGACTATTACCACAGTAAATGTAAATTATCACTTGATAGGTATCTAAAAATCTATTATATGTTGAAAGTCTATACTAAAGTCATATTTTCCCATGGGATAACTTTCTAGTAGAAATAAATGCATGAACATTTTAAGGCTGTTGCATGTTTCTTTTCAGTTAGATTTTGGCATGTTAAAGATGTTCATATGACTTAAATTAGGTGAGTAAAATAAATTTTCATTTACTTATATTTTGTCTCCTCTTCTAAAGTTTTATTTTCCCTTGCCTGCTTCTTGAAACAATGCTAGGTGTTTGGGGAGGTGGAATTTTCCCTCCTCCCTGCTGAGCTCATGCAGAAGAGGTACCACAAGGCAGGGAATTCCATAGTGATGCTGCTGCTTATCAGCTCAGGTTGTATCATATGAGATTTGATTATTATCTTAACTCAACAATTGAAACTTTGTTATTTACCAAGAAATTATTCATCTCTCTTTAGAACCAGCTTTGGTAGTTGACTCCACAATCTCTAGAGTTGAGTCAGTGCACCAGGTAGATTTATTATATTCTACAGAAAAAGGAAGAAGTCCCTAGATTATAATTAGTTTGTTATAATGCAACCAAATCCCTTTCTTGCCCCAGAAAATATAATTTTCAAAAGTTATATAATGTTCAGAAATAAAAATAAAACACATATTTAGGTTACAAAAACTGAGAGAAATACTTTGTTACACTGTGAAAATGATTTTTTAGCACCTTTGTGATGCCAGCACAACTCAAACTCTACACACATACTTCTCTACACTGGTACTTGGAGGACTGATGACTCAGATTACCCAACCTCAATAAACACAAAACAACAAACAAAAAACAAAGAAGAACACTGATATTTTGTTTTATTATAAATTGAGTAATTTACATTCAAGCCAAAAAAAAAGCACATATGCAAACTTCAAAGATAAGCTAGAGGGCAGAAATTTGCAATGCATGGGACCCCCAAAACACCAATGCCTAGGATATATAATGCTTCTTACATTCAGCAGAAGACAATCCCCAAGAAAACTGGGCAAAAGATATAAAGACACAATCTGAAGGAAAAGAAATCCAAATGTCCAATGAACATACGGAAAAGCATGTATTTTTAATTGTAAACAGAAAAGTGAAAATAAGACATTAATGAGATACTATTTCAACTCCAATAAAAGTATGAGAGCTGCATAGCTTTCATATATGATGTCAGTACAAATTGGTATAACCTCCTAAAAAGCAGTTTGGCAATATCTAATAAAATTGAGGGTGCAGATACATGCAGTCCAGTAATCTACTCCTAACCATATATTCAGAAAACTAAGATCATGGCATCTGGTCCCATGACTTCATGGCAAATAGATGGGGAAACAATGGAAACATTGACAGACTTTATTTTTGGGGATTCCAAAATCAGTGCAGATGATGACTGCAGCCACGAAATTAAAAGACGCTTTCTTCTTGGAAGAAAAGCTATGATCAACCTAGACAGCATATTAAAAAGCAGAGACATTACTTTACCAACAAAGGTCCATTTAGTCAAAGCTATGGTTTTTCCAGTAGTCATGTATGGATGTGAGAGTTGGACTATAAAGAAAGCTGAGCACTGAAGAACTGATGCTTTGGAACTGTGGTGTTGGAGAAGACTCTTGAGGGTCCCTTGAATAGCGAAAAGATCCAACCAGTCCATCCTAAAGGAAATCAGTCCTGAATGTTCACTGGAAGGACTGATGCTAAAGCTGAAACTCCAATACTTAGGCCACCTGATGCGAAGAACTGACTCATTTGAAAAGACCCTGATGCTGGAAAAGATTGAAGGCAGGAGGAGAAGGGAACAACAGAGGATGAGATGGTTGGATGGCGTCACTGACTCAATGGACATGAGTTTGAATAAACTCCGGGAGTTGGTGATGGACAGGGAGGCCTGGCGTGCTGCAGTCCATGGGGTTGTAAAGAGTTGGACATGACTGAGCAACTGAACTGGACTGAACTGAACCATATATTCTAGAGAAAATCTTTCAAAAACAGCCTGCCAACCACCAACACAAGGGTAGGTCTGACCTATGAGTCCATTTGTATCTGTCTGATATCTGAGTACAGTTATCACACAAATCAACCCAGACCAGAAGAACTGTGAGAATAAATAAGTATGATTTCAAGTCACTAAAGTACGGAGAAATTTGTCTCACAAAAAAAGCTATCATATCTACTCATGTCTATGCTGTATATAAATATAAATACAAATACAGTGAAAACAAAAATGGGATTATATTATCATTTTGAACCAACATAGAATAATATTTTTCCTATATGGAGCAAGATTGTTGTTGCTGATTTCTCCATAGCTCTAGAAAATCAAAAAAATAAGTAGAGAGCAGTATATTTCCCTTATCATTCGAAAATAGTAGCCAGAGTTTCTGTGTGCTGAATGTGGGCTCCCTTGCATCACATGATCTTTGTGGACTTTGGTACTTTGCAATCACAATGAGAATTTGCTTTGTTTTCATGCACTGGGAGGGGCTAGTGCTTTGAGTTGCAGTGGCTGTGTCCCAAATGTAGAGGGAAAAGGAAATTGTGTTCATTTAGTTTGTCCCGGAAGCAGACACTGAGAAAGGAATTTGAGTGCCAGAGGTACAGTTGGGAAGAGCAGAAAATAATAACAAGAGAGAGAAAAGGTGATACAGGGAAGGGAAGGAGAAAAAAGCTACATTATTCAGCTTACTCTCCCACAAAGCCAACTGGAGCTCAGTCCTGTAAGGAAACTATAAACTGATGTCAACACCTGACTCAACTTTACCTCTGCAACAGTGCTCATCTACCACATAAGGATGAGAGAGCTGGGGCATTAACACCTAACCTTCAGTGAGTTCCTTGGTCAGAGGAGCCTGGCAGGCTACCGTGCATGGGATCGTGAAAAGTCAGACACAACTGAGTGACTAACACATCAGCTTCATGAGTTGAGGCCTGATCCAGTGGAAGAGTGGTGTTAACGCCTTTGAATTTCCAGACTGCTGTGTGGAAGGAAGGCTTTTCTTGGCTCAGGGGGAAAAAAATATTCTCAGACACAGGTAAGTTCATCAGAGAACAATGAAAGGTCTAAGACGTAGCAGTAGGGCCTGATGGTGTCTGTTCCAGGGATGTATCCCATAACTGGGCAAAGGAGAAACTTGGTTTGAAAACTTCAGAGACTGGCCTACTTGCTCAGAGATGGGAAAGTAGGGACTTGAATGACTCCAGTTGCCATGGTTACTAGGAATGGAGACCTTGAAGATGAAGTACAGGTTGACTCCGGATTTGCTCTGCTGGTGCCCCAGACCACCAGGCTTCCAAGGGCCCACATGCTTCAGGGAGCAGGCTCTAAGGTAGCCAGGTATTGCAGAAGGAGAGCTGAAATTTCAACCTCAAAGCCCTTGGAGATGTGTGTATTGTAGAGAGTGGGGATGCCCTACCTAAAGTTGTTATGTATCACCGATAAGTGGGGCATTAGCCTGGGTGATTTAGGAAGAAAATCCATCTAAGGTTTCCTGCACTGATAGTGTTATGGAACAAATTATAACCAGTCTTCTCTTGTTAGACATCAATCAATATATTCTGAGTAAAATCAAGATGATTAATGTTTTTTTTATTTTTTAAAAAATTTTACCTATGTGAAGCTGTTTGAGAATTTTCTCAGGAGAAATCCCTAACTGTAGAAATATGAATGAAAAATTTGGGTTTTAAGATATACCGCAAAATTGTCTTTGAAAATGGATATATTGATTTATACATAGTTCTACCAATGTATTTGGAGTTTTGATGGTTAAGTGGCATTTAAAAACATGTCTTATAACTGCATACAGCTATTCCTAGCTTCCATGTCTTAATTTTCTCTTATTTCATAAAACAGCAGAAAGTCATGAGTTATCAACACAAGGATGTCAAAAGGTGCCAAGATGTTCTTAATTAGGCCAGTTGATTTTGTTCCTATTTTTGAGTTATTCCTGAAAACTTTGAAAGAGATTTTTTCAAGTTATCCAAACTTATTTGCTAAGTTTGCTTGCTTTTGAGTGTGAAATTGGAAAGTGAAAGTCGTTCGGTGGTGTCCGACTCTTTGTAACCCCATGGACTGTAGCCTGCCAGGTTCCTCTGTCCTTGGAATTCTTCAGTCAAGAATATTGGAGTGGGTTGCCATTCCCTTCTCCAGGGGATCTTCCTAACTCAGGGATCGAACCCAGGTCTCCTGCATTGCAGGCGAATTCTTTCCCATCTGAGCTGTCAGGGAAGCCCTTACTTGTTTTTGTGTAATATTAAATTCATATTTCATTTAATGTCAGTGAGTTACTAGAATTCTAGTTCTGTGACTCATTTTCTCCTGTTCTGTTCTTCATTACTTTATTATTTAGCATGTATACTAGAGAACTGATAAACAGAATTCCATGTATATCATAAGTATCACTTGGTTGACTTACAATACTTAAAATTCGCAATAAGTAAAAGGAAAATGAAATTTCATCTTTGATAAGGTTAGATGCTTATCAAGAGGTAATACTGAAATTTTCTTTCTGAATATAATCAACCATTTGTCCAATTATCTTTAATTGATCTGCTATAAAAATGAGAGTGCAAATTGTAGATGGAATTGCAATGCTTTACAAATCAAAGAAGAGGATAAAATAAAGCAGTAAAATAGGATGGAGATTTTTTTTCATTTGGGCACTCATGGGCTACTTACTGTTTTTTCAATATTGCTAGTGAGGGGAAAAATTTCAATAGCTTAAAACCAACCTTGTCTTTGAAATAAAAAAGTTTTCATAATTTTGGCTACTTTTCATTCAAAAGGGAGTTCTATGACAGGTTGCTTATTACTGCCTTGTCTGACAGCCTAGAGAAACTACTCAAGCAGGCAGCATGAGTGAAGGGCTAATTATGGCAAGGAGGGAAGAGAGGGGATAGAAATTCCTGAGCTTGAATTTCTCCAGTGCTGTTTCTCCCTTTCTCCAGCTTAAGATTAAGGCCTGTAAAGATGCCCAGTTCTTTTTTGATCAGAAGTGCTCAGAGAAATGGATAAAACCATGGACTTGGGCATTGCAGTGACTGAAACTCATCTGTCTCTTACTAGCTAAATTTAAGTTTTGTTTTTTTTTTTTCTCAGTTGCTTCAGTTGTGTCCAACTCTTTGTGACCCACTGTTGCCCACCAGGATCTTCTGTCCATGGAATTCTCCAGGCAAGAATACTGGAGTGGATTGTCATTTCCTTCTCCAGGGGATCTTTTTGACCCAGGGATCAAACCAGTGTCTTTTATGTCTCCTGCATTGGCAGGCAGGTTCTGTACCACTAGTGCCACCAGGGAAGCCTTTTTTTTTTTTATTGAAGTATAATTTATCTACAGTGTTAGTTTCAGATGTACAGCACAGTGATTCAGTATTTTTATCTGTTTTACTCCATTTATAGTTATTACAATATAATGGCTATAATCCTGTATTGTGTCCTCATTGCTTATCAGTTTCATATATAGTAGTTTGTATCTCTCAATCCCTAGCTTGCCTCTTCTCACCATCCCTCTCTTGTTATCTGCTGTTTCATTTTCTATATCTGTGAGTTTTTCTGTTTTACTATATACATTAGCTTGTTTTATTTTTTAGATTCCACATTAAGTTGATAACAGCATATCATATTTGTCTTTCTCTGAATTATTTCACTAAGCATTTTACTTTCTAGGTCCATCCATATTGCTGTGGATGGAGGAATTTTATTCTTTTATTTCTGAGTAATACTCTAGTATGTGTGCGTGTGTCTGTGTGTATATCACATCTTTATCCACTCATCTCTTGATAGACACTTGGGTTGTTTCCATATCCTGGATATTGTAAGTAGTGCTATTGTGAACATTGGAGTGCATGCATCTTTTCAGATCAGTGTTTTTGGGGTTTTTGGGATATATACTCCAAAAAATGTAGAAAGGGAATCACTAAATCACACGCTAGTTCTATTTTCAGATTTTTAAGGAAACTCATACTGTTTTCCATACAGACTACATCAATTTACATCAATTTTCTACCAGCAGTGTAAAAAGGTTCCCTTTTCTTCACATATTCACCAATATTTTTCATTTGTAGACTTTTGATGATGGCCATTCTAACAGTTATGAAGTGATGTTTCATTATTTTGATTTTTATTTGTCTAATAATTAGTGGGTGAGCATCTTTCCATTAACCTCGTATTGGTCATAGCACTTGTAAAAAAAAAACAAAAAACTCCCATTCCATATGTTGTCTTTTGGCTTTGTTGATGGTTTCCTTTAGTGTGTGAAAGCTTTTAAGTTTGTTAGGTCTCATTTGCTAATTTTTGCTATTTCCTTTTCCTTAGCAGATAGATCCAAACAATGTTGCTATGCTTTATTTCAGAGTGTTCTGCCTACAGTCTCTTATAGGAGTTTTATGGTTTCAGTCCTTACATTTAGTTCTGTAATCCATTTTGAATTTATTTATATTTGATATTGGGCGTCCCCTGTTGCTTAGATGGTAACAAATCTGCCAGTACTGCAGGAGATCTGGGTTTGAACTCTGGAGAAGGGAATGGCAATCCACTCCAGTATTCTTGCCTGTAGAAATTCATGGACAAAGGAGCTTGGTGGGCTACAGTCCATGGGGTCGCAAAGAGTCAGACATGACTGAGCAACTAACACACATATATGATATTAGACAATGTTCTGATTTTTTTCTTTTGCACATAGCTCTTCAGTTTTCCCAACGTGACTTCTTGAAGAGACTATCTTTTCTCCATGATCATCTCAATAGTTGCAGAAAAAACAGTTGACAAAATTCAACATCCAGTCATATAAAAACTCATAACTGTTGGTATAAAGGCAACATATCTCAACATAATAAAAGTCATTTATGACAAATGCACAGATAACATACTCAGTGGTGAAAAGGTGAAAATTAAGAATAAGACAAAGATGTCCACTCTTGCCACTTACATTTAACATAGTAATAGAAGTCCTAGCTACAGCAATCACACAAGAAAAAGAATTAAGAGGCATCCAAATTGGAAGGAAAATAATAAACCTATCACTATTCGCAGATGATGTGATAGGAAACCTTAAAGTCTCCACAAAAACTCTTAATACTAACAAATTCAGTCAAGTTGCAGGATACAAGACTAATATACAGAAATCTGTTCCTTTTGTATACATCAATAATGAACTATCAGAAAGAGAAAAAAAAAAACCTGTTTAAATTACATCAGAAAGAATAAGGTGTAAATTCTTTAATCTCCTTGGGTCTCTGTTTCTTTGTCTATAAAATGGGAAAAATAATAATGGTCTCACTGGATAATTGTGAAGTTGAAGCAAGACAAAATTGTGTGCTTGTCTATGTTTGTATGTGTCATGTATTAAGTCTTGAAGAATAGCAATATTATTTTAATTTGCTGTTTTTGATACTATTCTTACTACTGTTTATTGAATTGCTTTACTTTGATGGGAGATTAAATAGTTCACTGGAAGTGAAGGGAACATTCCATAGGGTTTGTATCTCCTAACAATCTCACTTAAAAGATGAATCCCAAATTATTATTTTTTGATTAGTGTCAGTAGAATGGGCTTTCTCTTAGGTCTGTAGAAGGAAGATTCTTATTAAGAATTTTTGCTAAGTTTCATATAAGTCTATGTCATTGCTCAGACAATTATTTCACAAATGTAAGTATATAATTCATTCTTGAGAAAAGCCATAATATAAAATAGTTCAGTAGCTATTATTAAAACTGGATGATAATCAAAATTACTGAGAGCATTTTAAGATATACAGAATCTGAGGTCTCACCCTGGTCTTTCTCAATTAGACTTCTGAGGTGAGCTAACTCTTATGATAGGGAGCACTTCTGTTGGTCAGACCAATGTGGCAAGTGCTACTGTTGTGTTGTTGTTGTTCAGTCGCTAAGTCATGTCCATCTCTTTTGCGACCCTGGGGACCCACCAGGCTCCTCTGTTCATCGGACTTCCTAGGCAAGAAAACCAGAGTGGGTTGCCATTTGCTTCTCCAGGGGATCTTCCTGACCCAAGGGATCAAACGCGCATCTCCTGCATTGGCAGGTGGATTCTTTACCACCGAGCCACCAGGGAAGCCTCAACTGCCACTGTATTTGAAGATTAAATTTTAGAAAAGTTATGTCTTTAGTAGAATGGGGGTAAATGTCCCCTTTCTTGTTGCAGTTAACATTATGCTTGTGGATTAATTTTCAAAATGATGTAAGAGTAAATGTTTTCTCTGCTTTCCCTTTTACTTTTCTAACAGTGTAGAGTTTTGAACTATTCTAATTCCCTCCATATGCAAAGATTCTGGCAAAACTGACTTACTTGGCAAACAGAGTATATATCTCTCCATGAATACTTCTCATCTAGTTCACTGAAATCTTTCTTCTGAGAGCTAAAAGACACCATTTTGTAACATTCATAAAAATTTGTGGGAGATAACCCTCTGATTTATTTCTCTGTTTACATTTTTAGGATTATCTACTATTTAAAGAATCAACAATATATGTAAAGTGCTGGGGAATAAATGCAGCTGTGGTTTGTGGGAAAGAGATGTGAGAAAATTTCAGTGATTTTTCTAACCATTGGGTTTTCTTTCTTTTTTTTAATTAATTATTTTATTGAAGGATAATTGCTTTATAGAATTTTGTTGTTTTCTGTCAAACCTCAGCATGAATCAGCCATAGGTATACATACAGTCCTTCCCTTTTGAACCTGCCTCCCATCTTTTTCCCCATCACACCCCTCTTGGTTGATACAGAGCCCCTGTTTGAGTTTCCTAAGCCATATAACAAATTCCCATTGGCTATCTATTTTACATATGGTAATGTAATCTTCCATGTTACTCTTTCCATACATCTCACCCTCTTCTCCCCTCTCCCCATGTCCATAAGTCTATTCTCCATGTCTGTTTCTCCATTGCTGCTCTGTAAATAAGTTCTTCAGTACCATTTTTCTAGACTCCATATATATGTGTTAGAATATGATATTTATCTTTCTCTTTCTAACTTACTTCATTCTGTATAATAGGTTCTAGGTTCACCCACCTCATTAGAACTGACTCAAAGGCATTTCTTTTTGTGACTGAGTAATATTCCATACTATATGTCAAGGCTGTATATTGTCACCCTGCTTATTTAACTTATATGCAGAGTACATCATGAGAAACACTGGGCTGGAGGAAGCACAAGCTGGAATCAAGATTGCTGGGAGAAATATCAATAACCTCAGATATGCAGATGACACCACCCTTATGGCAGAAAGTGAAGAAGAATAAAAAGCCTCTTGATGAAAGTGAAAGTGGTGAGTGAAAAAGTTGGCTTAAAGCTTAACATTCAGAAAACTAAGATCATGGCATCTGATCCCATCACTTCATGACAAATAGATGGGGAAATAGTGGAAACATTGACAGACTTCATTTTGGGGGGCTCCAAAATCACTGCACATGGTGACTTCAGCCATGAAATTGAAAGATGCTTACTCCTTGGAAGAAAAGTTACGACCAACTTAGATAGCATATTAAAAAGCAGAGACATTCCTTTGCCAACAAAAGTCCATCTAGTCAAGGCTATGATTTTTCCAGTAGCCATGTATATATTGGACTATAAAGAAATCTGAGTGCCATAAAATTGATACTTTTGAACTGTGGTGTTGGAGAAGACTCTTGAGAGTCCCTTGGACTGCAAGGAGATCCAACCAGTCCATCCTAAAGGAAATCAGTCCTGAATATTCTTTGGAAGGACTGATGCTGAAGCTGAAACTCCAATAGTTAGGCCACCTGATGCAAAGAACTGACTCATTTGAAAAGGCCCTGATGCTAGGAAAGATTGAAGGCAGGAGAAGAAGGGGACAATGGAGAATGAGATGGTTGGATGGCATCACTAACTCAATGGACATGAGTTTGAATAATCTCTGGGAGTTGGTGATGGACAGGGAGGCCTGGTATGCTGCTGTCCATGGGGTCACAAAGCGTCGGACATGACTTAGTGACTGAATTGAACTGAACTGAATATTCCATTGTGTATATCTACCACAACTTTTTCATCCATTCATCTGTTGATGGACTTCTAGGTTGCTTCCATGTTCTAGCTATTGTAAAGAGAGCTGCATTGAACAATGGGATACATGTGTCTTTTACAATTTTGGTTTTCTCAGGGTATATGCCTAGGACTTGGATTGCTGGGTCATATGGTGGTTTTATTTCTAGTTTTTTGATGAATCTCCATATTGTCTTCCATAGTGGCTATATCAATTTTCATTCCCACCAACAGTGCAAGAGCATTCCCTTTTCTCCACACTCTCTCCAGCTCTTATTGTTTGTAGACTTTTTGATGATGGCCGTTCTGACTGGTGTGAGGTGATATCTCACTGTAGTTTTGATTTGCATTTCTCTACTAATGAGCAATATTGAGCATCTTTTCATGTTGTTGTTAGCCATCTGTATGTCTCCTTTGGAAAAAATGTCTGTATAGGTCTTTTTCCCACTTTTCGATTGGGTTGTTTGTTTTTCTGGTATTGAGTTGTATGAGCTGCTTGTATATTTTGAAAATTGATCCTTTGTTGTTTCATTTGCTGTTATTCTCTCCCATTCTGAGGGTTGTCTTGTCACCTTGCTTATAGTTTCCTTTGCTGTGCAAAATCTTTTAAGCTTAGTCAGGTCCCACTTGTTTACTTTCGTTTTTATTTCCATTACTCTAGGAGGTGGGTCATAGAGGATCTTGCTTTGATTTATGTCATTGAGTGTTCTGCCTATGTTTTCCTCTAACAGTTTTATAGTTTCTGGTCTTACATTTAGGTCTTTATCCATTTTGAGTTTATCTTTTTGTATGTTGTTAGGAAGTGTTTTAATTTCATTCTTTTGCATGTAACTGTCCAGTTTTTCCCAGCACCATTTATTGAAGAGGCTGTCTTTGCCCCATTATATATTCTTGTCTCCTTTGTCAAAAGAGAAGCTAACCATAGGTGCATGAATTTATTTCTGAGCTATCTATCTTGTTTCACTGGTCTGTATTTCTGTTTTTGTGCCAGTACCATACTGTCTTGATGACTGTAACTTTGTAGTATAATCTGACATCAGGAAGTTTGATTCCTCCAGCTTCATTCGTCATTCTCAAGACTGCTTTGACTATTCGGGGTCTTTTGTGTTTCCATATGAATTGTGAAATTTTTTGTTCTAGTTCTGTGAAAAATGCCATTGGTAATTTGATAAGATTAGCATTGAATCTGTAGATTATGCTTGGAAGTATAGTCATTTTCACAATATTAATTCTTCCTACCCAGGAACTTGGAATATATCTCCTTCTGTTTATGCCATCTTTGATTTCTTTAATTAGTGTCTTATAATTTTCTGTGTACAGTTTTTTGTCTCCTTAGGTACGTTTATTCCTAGATATTTAATTCTTTTTGTTGCAATGGTGAATGGGATTGATTCCTTAATTTCTCTTTCTGATTTTTTATTTTTAGTGTATAGAAATGCAAATGATTTCTGTGTATTGATTTTGTATCCTATACCTTTGCTAAATTCACTGATTATCTCTAGTAGTTTTCTGATGCTATCTTTAGGGTTTTCTATGTACAGTAGCATGTCATCTGCAAACAGTGAGAGCGTCACTTCTTCTTTTCTGATCTGGATTCCTTTTCTTTCTTTTTCTTCTCTGATTGCTGTAGTTAGGACTTTCAGATCTATGTTGAATAATGGTGGTGAAAGGGAACACTCTTGTCTTGTTCCTAATCTTAGGGGGAATGCTTTCAGTTCTTCACCACTGAGAATAATGTTTGCTGTAGGTTTATCATATATAGCCTTTACTAGGCCAAGGTAGGTTCCTTCTATGCCCATTTTTTGAAATTTTAATCATAAATAGGTGCTGAATTTTGTCAAAGGCTTTTTCTGTATCTATTGAGATTATCATATGGTTTTTACCTTTCAATTTGTTAATATGGTGTATCACATTAATTGATTTGTGTTTATTGAAGAATCCTTGCATCCCTGGAATAAACTCAACTTGATCATGGTGTATGAGCTTTTTGATGTGTTCCTGAATTCTGTTTGCTAACATTTTGTTGAGTATTTTTGCATGTATGTTCATTAGTGATATTGGCCTGTATGTAGTTTTCTTTTTTTGTGTTGTCTTTGTCTCGTTTTGGTATCAGGGTGATGGTGGCCTAGTAGAATGTGTTTGGAAGCGTTCCTTCCTCTGCAACTTTTTGGAAGAGTTTTAGAAAGATAGGCATTAGCTCTTCTCTAAATGTTTGACAGAATTCTCCTGTGAAGCCATCTGTTTCTGGGCTTTTGTCTTTTGGGATATTTTTGATCACAGCATCAATTTCAGTGCTTGTAATTGGGTTCTTCATAATTCCTATTTCTTCCTGGTTCAGTCTTGGAAGATTGAACTTTTCTAAGAATCTGTTCATTTCATCCAGGCTATCCATTTTATTGCCATATAGTTGTTCATAATAGTCTCTTATAATCCTTTGTACTTCTGCATTGTCTGTTGTAACCTCTCCTTTTTCATTTCTAATTTTGTTGATTTGTTTCTTCTCTCTTTTTTTCTTGATGAGTCTGGCTAAAGGTTTGTCAATTTTGTTTATCTTCTCAAAGAATGAGCTTTTCATTATATTAATCTTTACTATTATTTCTTTCATTTCTTTTTCATTTATTTCTGCTCAGATCTTTATGATTTCTTTCCTTCTGCTAATTTTTTTTTCTTCTTTGTCCAATTGTTTTAAGTGTAAAGTTAGGTTGCCTATTCGATGTTTTTCTTGTTTCTTGAGATAGGATTGTATTGCTATAAACTTCCCTCTTAAAATTGCTTTTGCTGCATTCCATAGGTTTTGAGTTGTCATGGTTTCATCGTTATTTCTTTCTAGAAATTTTTTGATTTCCTTTTGATTTCTTCAGTAACCTGTTGGTTATTTAGAAACGTGTTGCTTAATCTCCATGTGTTTGTGTTTCTTACAGTTTTTTTCTTGTAATTGATATCTAGTCTCATAGCATTGTGTTTGGAGAAGATGCTTCATATGATGTCAATTTTCTTAAATTTCCTGAGGTTTGATTTGTGACCCAAGATGTGGTCTATCTTGGAGAATATTCCATGTGCACTTGAGAAGAAGGTGTATTCTTCTGCATTTGGATGGAATGTCCTGACAATATCAATGAGATTCATCTCATCTAATGTATCATTTAAGATTTATATTTCCTTATTAATTTTCTGTTTTGATGATCTGACCATTGGTGTTAGTGGAGTGTTAAAGTCTCCAACTGTTATTGTGTTACTGTCAGTCTCTCCTTTTATGTCTGTTAGTGTTTGTCATATATATTGAGGTGATCCTATGTTGGGTGCATAGATATTTACAGTTGTTATGTCTTCCTCTTGGATTGATCCCTTAATCATTATGTAGTGTCTTTCCTTATCTCTTGTAATCTTTATTTTAAGGTCTGTTTTGTCTGATATGGGGATTTCTACTCCAGCTTTCTTTTGGTTCCCATTTGCATGGAATATATTTTTCCATCTTCTCACTTTCAATCATATGTGTCTTTAGGTCTGAAGTGAGTTTCTTGTAGACAGCATATATATGGGTCTTGTTTTTATATCCATTCAGCCATTCTGTGTCTTTTGGATGGAGCATTTAATCCATTTTCACTGAAAGAAGTTATTGGTATATATGTTCCTATTGCCATTTTCTTGTTTGGTGTTGATTTTGTAGATCTTTCTTCTTCTCTTATATTTCTTGACTATATAAGTCCGTTTACCATTAGTTGTAAAGCTAGTTTGGTGGTACTGAATTCTCTTAGCTGTTTGGTTGTCTGAAAAGCTTTTGATTTCTCCATCAATTTTGAATGAGATCCTTGCCAGGTACAGTAATCTTGGTTCTAGATTTTTCCTTTTCGGTACTTAAATATATCCTGCGATTCCCTTCTGGCCTGCAGAATTTCTGCTGAAAGATCAGCTGTTAAGCATATGGGGTTTCCCTTGTATGTTACTTGTTGCTTTTCCCTTGCTGCTTTTAATATTCTTTCCTTGTGTTTAGTCTTTGTTAGTTTGATTAGTATATGTCTTGGTGTGTTTCTCTGTGGGTTTTTCCTGTATGGGACTCTGTGCCTCTTGGACTTGATTGACTATTTCCTTTTCTTTGTTGGGGAAATTTTCAACTATAATCTCTTCAAAAATTTTCTCATACCCTTTCTTTTTTTCCTTATGGGACCCCTATAATTTGAATGTTGGTGCATTTGATATTGTCCCAGAGGTCTCTGAGACTATCCTCAGTTCTTTTCATTCTTTTTACTTTATTCTGCTCTTCAGAATTATTTCCAACTTTTTATCTTCCTGCTCACTGATTCATTCTTCTTCTTCAGATATTCTGCAATTGATTCCTTTTAGAGTATTTTTAATTTCAGTAATTGTGTTGTTTGTCTCCGTATGATTATTGTTTAATTCTTCTCGATCTATGTTAATTGATTCTTGGATTTTCTCCATTTTGTTTTCAAGGTTTTGGGTCATCTTTACTATCATTATTCTGAATTCTTTTTCAGGTAGTTTGCCTATTTCCTCATTTATTTCAACCTCTGTGTTTCTAGTTTGTTCCTTCATTTGTGTAGTATTCCTTTGCCTTTTCATTATTGTTATTTTTTTAACTTATTGTGTTTGAGGTCTTCTTTTCTCAGGCTTCAAGGTTGAATTCTTTCTTCCTTTTGGTTTCTGCCTTCCTAAGGTTTGTCCAGTGGTTTGTGTAAGCTTCATATAGGGTGACATTTGGGCTGAATTTTTTTGTTTGTTTGTTTTTCCTCTGTTGGACAAGGCTGAGTGGGGTGGTAATCCTGTCTGCTGATGACTGGGTTTGTACTTTTGTTTTGTTTGTTGTTTAGTTGAGATGTCCTGCACAGGGTGTTTCTGGTGATTGGGTGATTCTGGGTCTTGTATTCAAGTGGCTTCCTTTGTGTGAGTTCTCACTCTTTGATATTCTCTAGGGTTAGTTTGCTAGTAGTCTAGGGTGTTGGAGTTAGTGCTCCCACTTCAAAGGCTCAGGGCTTGATCTCTGATAGGGAGTGAAGATTTCACAAGTGGTTTGTTATGGCACTAAGTGAAATTAAAACAAATACCCAAAACCAAGAAACCAAAGAGGAACCTCAGACAAATGGCAGTTACAAAACAGGCAAATAATAAAACTTTGGAATATATACATATACATATATACCCATAAGCAAAGTCAAGACAGTCCAACAAAAATAAAGTACAGTAGATTGACCTGGCAAACAAAGGCAACCAAAAACTAAATTTACCAGTTAAGAACAAAACTAACTAAAGCACAAACTGGAAACCAAAACTAAAGCAAAGTGCCAAGTGGGGAATAAAGCAGTGAAAACAAAACTAATATATATATTGAGAGGAAAGGAAAGAAAGAAAGAATAGATAGGAAAGTTAAATGGAGGTAGATGAAGAAGATTTATATGCATTAAAGATTAACTGCAAGGGGAAAAGAACAGCAGGAATGGCAAACAAAGGAATAAATGTAGAAAAAATATATTGTTAAAAAATTAAAATTATGAAAAAAAGAAAAGAAAAAATAAAGGAAGAAGAAAGAAAAAAAGAAAAAAAAAAGGAAAACTCCATAGAACTGCAAAAGCCCAATGTACAGGCAGAGGTTTATAACAATAAAAAGTGTGACTGAATACAAACATATACATCCATATACAAAATCAAATCAGTCCAACAAAAATAAAGTACAATAGATTGATGCAGCAAACAAAGAAAAACCAAAAATTACATCTACCAGCTAAGAACAAAATTAACTAAAGCACAAACTGGATAACAAAACTAAAGGTGCCAATTGGGGAATAAAGCAATGAAAAGAAAACTAACAAATATGTTGAGAGGAAAGGAAAGAAAGAAAACAAAAAGAAATAATAGATATGCAAAGTTAAGTAGAGGTAGATAAAGATTTATATACATTAAAGATTAACTGCAAGGGGAAAAGAACAGTAGGAAAAGCAAACAAAGGAATAAATGTTAAAAAGTTAAAAATTAAAATTAAAAAAAAGAGGAAAAAAATAAAAGGAAAATTCCACAGAACTGCAAAATCCCAATGTAGAGGCAGAGGTTTATAACAACAATAAAAATATGCGACTGAGGAAAAAAAAAACACCTCAAAAGCTAATTAGATTTCAAAGTGGCAATAAAATCAACAACTACAACAGAGGGGGGAAAAAAAGGACAAAAAAAAATCCAAAAGAATCTACAGAACAAGTCAAAATATAAGAATAACAAATATTTTTCTTGAGTCACTGCTGTCAGAGTTCTTTCCCCAGCTGGGAGTCACAGTCCACCTCACCTCCCTAGGATGCCCTTGAACACTGCTGATCTCTGGACCTGCTGTGGGGGCAGCTCAGATTCTAATCTGGTCCTACTCCTGTGTGTGCTTGCCTCCAATGTCCACAGCTATCAGAACTAGTGAGCTTTCTTTTGTGGGAGCTCTCAGTGTCCTTTTATATATTCCACAGACACAGAATCTGCCTAGTGATTGTGTGGATTTAATCTGTTGCTTGTACAGCTGGTGGGAAGGTTTTGGGTCTTCTTCTTTAGCTACACTGCCCTTGGGTTTCAACTGTGTTTTTATTTCTACCTCTGCATGTGGGTCTTCTCTGGGGTTTGCTCCTGAGGCTGCCCTGGAGGACTTGGGTTTGCCCCTGTGAGGGCCAGGTGTGGAGGTGGTGCAGCTGTTTGTGTCGCAGGGGTTCTGGCAGCACCAGGTACTCAGGAGAGTTGGCGGCTAGGGCAGCAGGAAATATAGTGCTTTAGAAGGGTATGGCAACCAGTATTGGCCAATATGCTCCAGTATTCTTGCCTGGAGAGCCCCCTTCCCTGACAGGGAAGTCTGGCAGGCCACAGTCTACAGGGTCGCATAGAGCTGGACAGCCCAACGAAGTGACCCTGCATTAATGGATGCAAGACTTTTCTTGCCTCTTGCAGCTCTGCCCCCGTGAAAGTTGAGTATGAAGGTGGCTCAGCTGCTTAGCTTGCGGTGACCCTAGTGGTGCCAATTGTGCAGGGACACGACCGTCTCCGCCACAGGAGTTACAGCCTTATCAGAGTCTTTTTTCAAGCCTCTTGTAGCTGGCGATCAGAAGGCCTCTTTGGCCAGTCTTCTCCACAGCTTGCCCATTCGGGCACTTAGAGGCTCCCTCACCTGGAGTCCTTCTCTGTTGTTCAGTGCATCAGGCACATAGAGGGGTCCCCCTGGCTGGGGTCCTACTCTGTAGATGGACGCGTCAGGGCTTAAAGGCAGCCTCTCTATTGTTCAGCTGCGCGATGCTGGTGGTGGGGAAAGAGAGGGTATGGCGATGGCTCCACCCCCTATGAATGACTCAGCAGTATCCCTTTGCTTTCATGCCTGCCCGGCTTTCCTCCACGGGCATTTTCCCACCACAATCTCCTAGCTCACATCCCTCAATCTGTCTCTCCACAGTCAACAGCAGCCCTCAACCTGGGATTGCTCCACAATCCCTAAACTCCAGCTCTCAGCTGCTGCACCTTCCAGGGAACCTGTATCCCTGTCTGGGGTTTGTATGGCTGCAGCAAGGACTCTCTGATTCTCACTCCATTTAGGCTGCCACAGATCAGCTCTTTCCCTCTCAGCCTTAAATGTTTCTCCTCTGATTCAGACAATTGCCCAGATGTGAGATCAGACCCCTGCTTCAGTTCCCCCACCCACAGAGGGCAGGTCCAGTTCTACTAACACCCCTGTGTTTCCCCCTGGTTCCTTCATCCTACAGAGTTTTGCGTGGTTCTATATATTCTTTTCTGCTGGTCAGGTACTCCTCTCTGCTCTCAGCTGGTGTTCTGCATACACTTCTACGTCTGGAGGTGTACTCCTGTTGTATCTGTGGAGAGAGATGTACTCCATGCCCACCTACTCCTCCGCCATCTTGTTCTCTCCCAATAGGAGAGATTGGATTTTGTTAATCCAAACCTTCATAGCTTTTCTTCAAGTCAGGATTGCAAAATTAAATGCCTGCTAGCATATTTGAGCAAAGTACCTAGGTACCCTTGCAAAATGGTATCCATAACTGACTGAGAAGTTTTTTTCTGTCTCATTTTATTTGCAGGTTATATATGTAGTGCTAGTCTTTACTCCTGAGAAGCGTATATGTATTTTTCCAGTATTCTTGAATGCCGTGGTCCTCTTCGCAATATTATATTTTATTTTAAAATTTTGATAGAAAGATGAGTCTGACAAATATTTAATTTTTAACTCTGTTTTAAGAAAACTGTGCAGATGTGATAAGTGGAAGCTTGTAATTGCAGTGTAGAGGTACAAAGACTCAGTGTTCCAGGTCTAATAGATTTTTTCCCAAGAGGGCTCCATATTCTTAAGAGGTGGAAATACATTTATAAGAGAAACTAAAAACATTTTTAAGAGGTGGAAATTACTTTTACAAATTGAAACTATACTGTTTGTCTACACAGTTTGGGCCAATCAAAACACATCTATGGGATAAAATGTGGCTCATCTTGTACCTTCCGGTATTCTCCATTCAAGACTTTTACTTCAAACATACTAAATAATCATGGATACTGGCATTAACTCATAGCGATGATGTGCTCCTTTCATTACTCTTAATTTTTCTCTTGGAATTTCTGAAGAATGACCTTGTCTTGAGTCTTGTTTTGGTATCTTTACTTTGCCTTTCCCAGCACGTTTATAATAACTAGCATATTCTAGATTATTTTCCAATAGAATTTGATCTTCTAATTCAACCATATTTGGGAAATAGCTGATGATAATGCAGCTACTTAATTTCTGTTCAGAATCTGCTATTTCTTGGTGCTGAAAGATGCAGCCCAAATCCCATTTCCAGCGTTTATTACTTCTCAGAATCTGTGAGCAAGCATCTCTCCTGGTCTTTTACTTGTCTGTCTTGTCTATTGGCTATTCATTTTCCATTGTTGTCCCAGCTTGGCTGCCAGTGGTACATTTCTCAGCCACTTAATAACTTCACTTAGACAGATTTATAAGAATCCAAGTGCTGTCAAGTCCCTGAGATGTATAGATTGAAGCTTTCTTCCTCTCTTCCACCCCTTCCAACTTTACAGTATAAGTCTGTCTCCTTAATAAGACTTTGGTCTTAATAGAGTGTGTCTCTCAGGGTCCAGCATCAGCTCTATTGTTGCAGCATGGCTTATGCTCATCTTTTCTGTGGTGGACTGCAGTTAAATAGGAGCAATTTATTTCTGCTGTTGTCAATATCACATTTCATGAACCTGAACCTCATTACTTTTTTTTTTTCTTTCAAATTTCCTTTCTCCACTTTGTAAGGGCATTTTGTATTTGCCACAGATCATTCCTTTAGATTTGGAAAGAAGTGAAACTTTATTACACTTCTGATTGGTGTAATAGGGTGTCATTTAGGTTAAGGTTGGTCAGGAGAAGAAAAGCACACCTTTTAACAATAGAAACTGCACTTGCTATACTAAATCACGAAGACAGTGGTTTTGGAGCTTTAGCTCACTATGCAAAGGAAGGAAAAGAAAAAGTTCTCACATAATGATATATTACTATAAACTTAAAGACTGGAAATACTTTTTCTAAAGAAATTTAATAATCCTATCTGAGGGGCAGTTATGACAATGTTAAGGACAATGTCTCAGTGGACCTTGCAATACAAGACTCAGTTAAAATAGTTGCTTTTTCTTCTATGCACATTTTGTATTGCAATTAGATCCTCTGCCAATCTCTGTTCTAAAGCACAGTGCTAGGTAACCAGGCATATTTTTTCTTTTCTTCTCCATACTGCTACTTGGAGGAAACACTGATACAAGAGCTGCAAAGTCAGGGTTGGGCTGGCTCTCTGCCCAGATGGAGTTGTGTAAATGAAATGATGTAAGAATGCAACAAATTTCCTCTGCTCACCAATATCTCAATCAGTTTCTGGTCAAGATTCAACTCTTCTGTTGACTGGAGTCATTCCTTGAGTTCAAGGATCCCAAGGTGATGTGGAGGGTCATTATTCATAGAAGACTATAGAAAAAGTTGTACTAAGGAAAAAGTCCTAATTTGAGGCTCAAGAAGCCTGGGATCTAGTTAGCATCTACCAATGAAAGACTTCAGCTACGTGCACTTGAGTGAGGTGTTTGAGCTTTTTGCAGTTTTCTCATCTGCATGGATGATGAACATCTGTTTTAACTTGTTAGTCCCCATTCTTGTATTTTCCAATAATGAGAGGGAGGTCTAGTGCATTATTTGGACACTCCCCATTACTGTGATTGGATTTCCTACTGAAATGAATTGTTATTATGGGAAAAGTAGTTCTTTTATCCCTTAGTGCACATTAATCACTATCCTATCCCCAACACCTAGCACAAAGGGGCTGCTTAATCATCAGTTTTGAATTAATGGATAACTGAATGCATGAGTGAAATAATCTAATCATAACATACTTAGTCTATCTTTTTAAAAATGGATTCTATCTTTGCGATTTGTCTTCTTACTTATTTATGACTTCATCTTAACACTTACAAACTGGGAATGAGCACACCCTTTTGCCAGCCTTCTTACAACCATGGCAGAGTCTCAGACAGCTTTATATAGGCTTTTCTTACCAGAACAAACAAATCAGTCAATTCATCTGGTACACTAGACCCTTGGCAGACTAAATTTAGACCCGGACAGGCTGATTTCCATGAGTGGAAGCTAAAAACCTTAGGGGACTGAAAAGTAGCCATAGAATGCTAATTTTGGGGATTAACCCAACAATTAGACAACTGTCAATAATGAACTTTTATATGTCTCAAAATTTCCTGGAACCAGTGTTTCATGAGATGTCAAAATAGTGATGAGTGTATGTTGGTTTTGTAGGTTTTTGTGTTTGGAAGCCCCTGTAGCTGTAGCTTTTTGTACTTTCAAAGAGCTCCTTATTTTTAAACAGTAGATAACCATACCTAAGGGAGCAAAATACATAGTCTTTGTCATTAAGAAGTCCATAATTTTGTTTTAAAACTTAAGAAATTGGAAGTACTTAGAAATGGACTTTGCAAACTTTCCCATGTTTGCCTTGGGAAAGGAGCTAGTGTAAAGGAGTCTTTTTTTATTAAAGTTGTTTTTTTTTTTTTGTCACTTCTGTGGAGTATTATCTTTAAACATCAGTTTTCTATGATCTAGAGGGATAGAAAAAGTTATTAATATATGTTGATCTAAGGAGAAGGAAATGGCAACCCACTCCAGTATCCTTGCTTGGAGAATCCCAGGGACGGAGGAGCCTGGTGGGCTGCTGTCTATGGGGTCGCACGGAGTCGGACACGACTGAAGCGACTTAGCAGCAGCAGCAGCAGCAGCAAGAATCACTGAATCATGAGAATTTACTAAAGATGCTTCCTGGCCAAGCAAATGTAACATCTCATAAATACAGTGAAGTAAACACAAATATTTGCAAGGATACGCCTATTTACCCTCACTATCCTATGATTTGGCTTCCCCAATGGCTTACTGGGTAAAGAATTCACCTGCAATGGAGGAGACACAGGAGATGTGGGTTTGATCCCTGGGTTGGGCAGATCCCCTGGAGAAGGAAATGACAACCCACTCCAGTATTCTTGCCTGGAGAGTCCCATGGACAGAGGAGCCTGGCAGGCTACAGTCCACGGAGTCACAGAATTGGACACGACTGTGCACATGACACGACTACCAAACACTACCACCCTACGGTTTAAAAGGCAATGCTTATGAGAAGATGGCAGTTATTACAAGAGTAGAATGGGAAAAAATACAAAACAAAAACAAAATTTAAAAAACTTGTAATTATTGTCTTTTAAGCTGAATATCAACATGATCTATATGTGTATCATACTACAAAATGTCAAAAATTATTATCAATTACTGATCAGAATAAATAGCCAATTATTATTTTCTTATCATTGTGTACCTACAGTGTAAAATTCAATCACTGTAAAGCTGAAGGACAACTTTGGGTTTCCCTGTGACTAGCAATCCAGTTTCTAGGATGCATTTGGAAGGGTTGAAGTGAGGATAAAAAGGGAAAAAGAGTATCTCATCCAGGTGGCTATTTCTTTATCTACTCTGGTTTTTTATACCCAAATTGAAATAGGTCAATATGTACCTTCCTATCTTGTAAAAGCCAAGATAGGAAGACCTAGTTGCTTTTCTAAGTCAACCTTTGTTAGGTATCATTTTAAAGACTTCTATTGGAGAAATTTCTTAGCTTTCTCCATAACATTTCTGTGTCAGCAGTCTTTAAGTAACTTTTTCTCTTTCTGCATTTAAGGGTTCTTGTTCCTTACCTAATTCAAGTTTATAGCAAATGTGGAATGAAATAGTATGATGTCATCTTTGGACTTGATATTGTGTTGATATTAACATAATTATGTTTCTTTTTTTTTATAATTTTTTTTATAATTATGTTTCTTATGGGCACATTGATACCATAGTGAGTGGTATATGAAAGACCTTGCCAAAGAACAGCAGATTACAAAAATGGCTACTATTTATTGAGAACTTCAATATACCAGCAATAGTTCTAATGATTTATAAAGTATGATATTTATTTTCAAACGAATCCTGTGGAATAGTTACTCATAATGTCTTACATTTGCAGCTGCCAAGACTGAGCACTTAGGCAACTTACCAAAAGTAACAGAATTTGAACCCAGGTAGTCTGATATCAATGCCTATGTACCACCTACTTAGTTTCTTTTTAGATTATATTTCTGAGCTTACTGTATTTGTCACAAAAGTGATATTGCTTATTAAATTCAACTTCCATAGTCACATTTTCCAAACTCTGCCCCCTGGAATAAAATTTCCATGTGGTACTAATTCATGGGGTAGTGGTGGAAGCACTGGGGGGCAGGGGAGGGAGGTCCTTGCCTGAATATGTTTGGAAAGTTGTGAGTTAATGAATCAAATGGGTTTCTTTTCCTAGGCCCTCTCATGTTAATATACCTTGTAGTGCCCCTAAAACTAGGAGAGCATGCAGTCTTTTCTGTTCTTGGTCACACTTTGGGAAAGAATTATTTTGCTACTGATTAGAGTCGGTAGACCCGCATTGTGTAATATGATAGCCACTAGCCAAATGTGGCTATTAAAATGAAAGTTAGTTCAGTTAAAAATTCAATTAGTTGCATTACTCACATGTTAAGCGTTTAATAATCACATGTGGCTAATGGCTACTACCTTACACAGTGCAGACTGGAAACATTTCCACCTTCACAGACATTTCTGTTGGCATTGCTATTGACTCCCACGCCCGCATTTGGACCTAGAGAGAAATGATGCTTTGTAGCTGACGGAACTATATGGATAGACAACTGTGACACTGAAGGTGACTCTTGAGATAGAAACAGTGCCTTTTCACTGATTCCATTTAGTTTTTCCTGCTAAAATGAATCTTTTGATTAAAATATAATTGTATTTATCAATCACTAATTCCTTATATCTATGGCAAAACTGTAAAGATTTATAGGACTTGGAGTTCAGTATTTAAATAGATGTAAACCATAAAATAGAGGAAAGCAAGCATGAAGAAAGGATAGCTTAGTAATTGATCTTGAGAGCAAGAAGCCAGATGCAGGGATTCCCCTTTCTGTGTGCTGGATATATAAATAAAATATAAGTGTACGATGCAACTGGCATAGTCATGCTCTCTACTCCAGAGAAACAACAGTTGCGATACCTAGCTTGAAAAAGCTATTGATTTAAAAACAGACTCTCCCTTCAAATGGCATTAATGGGGGAAACGTATTGAAAGACTAGACCTAAGGCTACTTTTTGATACTTAGCTAGGAATTCTAAGAGCAATGACCTTTAGGAATCAGGCAGGTTGAGGTTAATACATAAATAAAGAGGGCAGTGGTGGTTGAGTAGGGCAGGGACTGACAGGGAGAGTATGACACAAGTAGGGACTTTTCCCCAAATTAAAACTTCTGATGCTGTTTGCCAATATGGGACATCTGAATCCTAATTGTTTTAGAATAAATGGAAATCGAAGTCCCACATTCATTAAAGTAAATAGGGAAATGATTTTAAATCAGGGAACAAAGAATATATTAATATTGGCATGCCTTGGAGAACTAAAAAGCAAGACATCCCCACCATCGGGAGGTGTCTGCTCTGAATTGCAGGTACACCATCTCAGAGGTAGACTCAGTTTGGGAACTTCCTTAATTGAATATCTGGAATCATCTCTCATGTTTCATGTTAAACATTATTCACACTAATGAGACTCTAAATTGTTGTGAAGACTGAGATTGCAGAGGTGTTTATAAAATTGTAGTCAACTTGAAAGTAGAGACAATGCCTTATTTTAAAATTATCATTTGTATTAAAGTAATACATGTATATTTTATATCTATAAATACACACATATAGATACATATGCCTATTTTCCTTTACAGGACAATATATTATTTGATCCAGTCATCAATATTTCTAAGACCCCCTTCCCAAATTTGCAACTTCCTGTGGCTAAGTAATATGCTTCTACTGATACTATTTATGCATCAGTTTTATTTGCAAAATTGACTTCCTGTTAGAGAAGGTAAGATAACCCTCTTGCATCCAGTTATTTAAATCAGTATTCAGCATTCACATCATATAGCTGTATAAGTATGATTCCTGCCCAAATATTAATACATATCAAGTGCATTTCTGGTTTTTTGTTCTTTTCCTGTAATGCTTGCTGTTTCTCTTTGCTCAGGTTTGTATACCATCATCACTTATTTTTACCACATTTTCAATCCACATTGTAAATATTTTATGTAAATCCACATGTATTAAAATCCTGCCCCCTCCCTTCCCCCGTACCCACTTCCTTGGAGACATCTCCGTGGAATCCCCCATTTATCTACTCCAACCTGGACTGGATGTTCTCTCGTTGTCATTCTGAGATTTCTTTATTCTGCTTCCCCGGTCGGAGCGTGTGTGTTCTGTGTCTGGTATTCAGTTTTCTTCCTTGCTGCTATATGCCCTCATTCTGCACAAGCTGCTCATCTTTCTATAGTTTTTAGAGAAAGAGGAGATGGAATTTTGTGTGTGCATGTATATGTGCTCAGTTGCTTCAGTCGTGTCTGACTCTCTGTGGCCCCAGGGACCATAGCCCTCCAGGCTCTATCCATGGGATTTCCCAGGCAGGAATACTGGAGTGTGTTGGCACGCTCTCCTTCAGGGGATCTTTCTGACTAGGGATCGAACCTGAGTCCTGCATCTCCTGCATTGCAGGCAGATTCTTTACTACTGAGCCACAGGGAAAGCCCTTAAAAATCTATATTACCCCATTTATTGAGAATTTTAGTTTTTCATTAATGTTTCACAATTTTACTCAAATCTTGCACATTCTTTATCACATATATTGCTTTGTTTTTAACGATATATTTTAAGTGGTATGTTAATTGAATTTTATTTTTCTAAATATTGCTTGACAGTACTTAGAAATACTGTTGACTTTTTAAAAACTGAATCTGAATTCAGTGGCTTTTTAAAATTTATTATTAATACTAATAATTCAACTAGAGCTTTTGAGGGGATTTAAAATGTAGTTTATATTGCCTGCAGATAACAGTAATTTTACTTCTTCCTTTCCAATTCTGTAAACGTTTTCTTTTCACTTGCTATACTATATATTTCAGTTACAAATCAATCCTCTCATTTTTAATTCTACACCTCACCCATCTACTGATCTTTTAGTGTTTCCAACATAAATTAACTGCCTTTTACAGTGGGGGTATGGAAAAATAGATAATATTGAATAAAACTGATGATAGTGGAATGAAATGGGATGTATAAAACAGATAAATTAATGTATTTAATAAAACAAATTTCACTGGAATTCAACTGTGTCTTTGTTATTTTTGTGTTTTCACTACCTAACCCAGTGCTTGTTATCAATCAGATAATTATTTTGTTGAATAAATAGTTCTTAAAAATAACTCCTTGAACTAGTTATTTAAAAATTTTTTGAATATTTTAAATATGAATAAAATTAATTAAACTTACGTATTTGAATAAGTGCTTGTAATTATCCTACATTACAGATATTGTAAGGTTAACTTTAGGGACTATTTAAGTTATAACTATTTCACTGGGTACATTATATTTTCACTACCATGAACAGAATTTCATTGAGAAAGAATTCTGGACTCTGAAAAAATGAATGCAGGCAAATCCTGGAAAGTATTGATGTAGGCAGATATTTGGCATTTTAATGAAGCAAAAATACATTCTACCGACAGTCATGTGAGCCCTACATAGTAGAGTTGCAGAGGGACTACATAAAGAGAAAGTAGAGCCAGAAATATAAAAAAGTTAGAATTCTTAACAGCGAACAGGATAACCTCAATATAACCTCACAGTCCAAGAACAAAGCTCATCAAGATTTCATGTTTTAGTTTATTTGCTATAAAATTTGTAACTGAGGCTATTTACATCACTCTTTTAATGTAATTGTTTCCTTAGATGTCATTGAAATAAGGATATTAAAATACCCTCAGTCCTGGAATAGGGTAACATTCTGTCTACTTCGTGATCCCCATGGACTATACGGTCCATGCAATTCTCCAAGCCAGAATAATGGAGTGGGTAGCCTTTCCCTTCTCCAGGGTACCTTTCCAACCCAGGGATTGAACCCAGGTCTTCCGCGTTGCAGGCAGATTCTTTACATGCTGAGCCATTGGGGAATTCCATAGTAAAAGATAGCAGCCATGATTTTAACTGGCTGCCTGCTTTTCACTTGAGCTTTCTTTCTTACCTTTAGTTTACCTCTAACATACTCTTCTGCCATACAGAGTTCTAAAATTCCATCAATATTCCAGGTATTTTTTCAACTATGGGTAGCTTTTGCCTTCCTGTGCATTTAACCATAACTGGCTTTTTCCTGATATTTCTCTCTTTTCTGTTTTTTTGATGGAGAGACAATATATTATGTTCTTGGATTGGAAGAATCAATATTGTAATTCTTCCTTTTTTTCACTTTTTATAGTTCACCAATTGGAAGTTTGTAAACAGAATAAAGTCAGCTCTTGCTTCCTCAACATAATTAGAAAATCTCTGCTTTTTAATTGGAGGATTTAGAACATTAAATATAATGTAATTGTTCATGTGATTTGGCTTAAATCTATTATATATTTGCATTTAAAAATTGTTTTTCCATTTAATTTTTATTTTAGTTTTATTTTCTTTAACTTTTTATTTTGTCCTGGGATATAGTTGATTAACAAAAAATGTTGTGTGATAATTTCAGGTCAACAGTGAAAGGATTCAACTATAGATACACATATATACATTCATTGGATAAATCCTATTATTTCTTGATATCTCCATTTAGATACTACTTTTTCTGAGAGTTTTCCCTAAACCTCCAGGTTTGATTTGGTGTTTCTTCTCTGTAAGTTCTCACAGAACTAAATTGATGTTTGTTTATCATACTACATTAAAACATTACTGTCCTTCTTGCTACCCTGTAAAAGGGTGGAGATTACATTTCTTTTAGTAAGTCCTCACTGCCTATTACTAAGAGGAGACTTAAACTTATCGAGTAGATGACTGTTCACTGATTGTTCATCCATAAACTTGATACTGTTGTAGCCACGCGTTCTGGGAAACAAACTCACTCAGAAGGATAATGCAGATAGTGGAGTGCAGTTGATTACACCGGCGGGCCCCAGGCAGTCTCCTGTTAGCCAAGGTCTGCCTGCAACGCGGAAGACCTGGGTTCAATCCCTGGGTTGGAAAGGTACCCTGGAGAAGGGAAAGACTACCCACTCCATTATTCTGGCCTGGAGAATTGCATGGACCGTATAGTCCATGGGGATCACAAAGTAGACAGAATGCTACCCTATTCCAGAACTGAGGGTGTTTTAATACCCGACCAGTTTTTGTGAAAACCTTATATACCCTAAGTGTACTTGCTCAAATCCACCTCCTCAAATTCCTTGAATCTAGTCTGGACAAAGTAAAAGAGAGATACAATCAAAATTAACCCATGATTCATGTGTCATAAGCCTAGATAGTTAAACAGTGGACATTTGTCAATAGGCCTGTGGTCATATCCTGATAAACATAATGTAATTTATGACTTTGTTCTGTTACAGAGATAATTAGCATATTCTTTTAGGCAAGGGAGAGTCCAAGTCCAAGTCCTGAGGCTCTTTTATCTGGGGGGGGTGGTGGTGAGGGGGCCTGGGGTCTGGTTTTCCATTGGTATGCCATTTCTATAGACACCGGGCACAAAGTTCAGAGTCCATTGGGAGGGTGACCATGAGTATAGCCTAATGTTCACAGCCTGGCCTAAGATGGAGTCCAGCTCTGCCTGTTTCCTCCTTCAATACAATTTAGGAGTTCAAGTTCAATTTTGGTTTCCTGGATGTAGTATTTCAGAGTTGGAAAGCTACATTATACAAGAAATTACATAAGGGATCATTGAATTATAATTTTTATTGGTGCTACAAGGGAAAATGACAGGAGTAGACACTTAAAACAGGGAATCTTGGCCAAATTATGATTGGTAAATTGTCCATCTGTGATGGCTAATCCTACCTGTTCACTTGGCTGGGCCATAGTACCCAGTTATTTGATCAAACACTAATCTATATGTTGCTTTGAAGGTATTGTTTGGATAAGATTAACATTTATTTCAGTAGATTTGAGTAAAGCAGATTACCTTTCACATAAGAGTGGGGCCCATCTAGTCAGTTGAAAGTGTCAACTAAAAAAAGATGTACAACTTGAGAATTGTGAGTTAAATTTTATTTGGGGCAAAATGAGGACTGCAGCCTGGGAGGCAGCATCTCAGATAGCTCTGAGAGACTTCTCCAAAGCAACAGTGGGGGAAAGTCAATATATAAGGTTTTGGTGAAGGGGGAGTTCAACATCATGAAGCACTCATTTTACAAAAGGGTTTTTGTTAGTCATGAGGTTCTGATGTCACCATGAAGGGATTTAGTACTTCTCTAGATATGAGGAGATGCAAGGATTGAAATAATAAAATCTGTTCCTAAAAACATTGAACTATCTAAAGACCTGTCCCACCAGATTCCCTGGAGCACAGAGTGCCTCATTCCACTGTGAACTGCCTCAGGGGTTGTTGAAGGTGAACAGCTATATGGGGTTCAATGTCCATGAGGCAGATGGCAAATGCCTTTGTTGTTCAGTCATTGGCAATGGTCTTGATAAGTACCAATTTGTTGTTGACAAAAGCTTTCAAAGGAAAATCCTGGGGACCCCAAGTGAAAGTCGCTCAGTTGTGTCCGATTCTTTGCAACCCCATGGACTATACAGCCCATGGAATTTTCCAGGACAGAATACTGGAGTGGGTATCTGCTCCTTTCTCCAGGGGATCTTCCTAACCCAGGGATTGAACCCAGGTCTCCTGCATTGCAGGCAGATTCCTTACCATCCAAGCCACTAGGGAAGCCCTGGGGACCCCAAGGAAGAGAGAATTCGGCTTCCAGGTTGCCTTTGAACCCAACATCACAACATCGCCACTTCTTCGGGTCTCTAGCCTGCTGGCTTGTCTTGCAAATTTTGGCATAGGCATCCCCCACTATTGTTCGATCCAATTCCTTAAAATAAATCTTTCTTTATTGACATTGGTTCTGCTTCTCTGCACAACCTGATATACAGCTGGAGAAATAACACTGATATACAACATTGAGAAAGTGATGTTTTGGTTGGAGTTTTGAAAGAGGAGAAGGGATTAATATGTGAAAGGAGAGAGAGTAGAAAACATTCTGGCAGAAGTAAAGACATGCCCCAGGGCCTTCGGGTGGGAAGACACACAGTATCTTTAAAGAATGCAGAGGGAAGTGAGGGGAGTGCCTTGAAGTGGGTTGGGTAAGGCAAGTAAGATCAGATCATGCAGAACCTGGTCATTTCACTGGAAGAAAATTCATGGAAAACCATCTTTATTTATGTTTGACTATAATTATTGAACTACTTTATAAAATTAGATCTACACAGCACTGGGATTAGCCATAATTTAAATCATCTGTGCCCTTCTCTTCTCTCCTTTAATGAGATGATCAAGAGGGAATACCTGCTTTTTTTACTACCCGAACACAAGCATATTCTGGAAAAAGTAATGAACACAAGTCCCATGTGGCTGAAATAGATGTTTGAAACTGTAAGAAAAGATCAAATATCAGCTACATTGAATCAAAACATCAGTAAAACATTAGTAGAGCTTGAGTGAACCTGACAAAAGTTCACAAAACAATTCACTTCAGATAATGAGAAAGAAGTTCAAGTGTGAGGGAAGCAGAACGCGATTCAGATTATTTAATATTCCTTAGTTATTGTATTTAAAAAATACAATTTGGCCTTCTCCTAAAATGTCAGTGCACATCTATTCATTACATAGCTTCTCTAAACCTTTTAATGCTATTGTGCCTGTTCTCAGGATTTTCAGATATTTCTGAAGCTGCAAATGTAGTGGTGTTAAAGAATTAGGAAAAAGCAAAAGTGTAAAAAAGAAAATGAAATAGTTTTATTATAGTTACTTTGGGCTTCCCTGGTGGCTCAGTCAGTCAAGAATCTGCTTGCAATGCAGGAGAACTGGGTTTGATCCCTGGGTTGGGAAGATCCCCTGAAAAAGGAAATGGCAACCCACTCTAGTATTCGTGCTTGGGAAATCTCATGCACAGAGGAGCCCGGCAGACTATAGTCCATGGGGTCACATGAATTGGACATGACTTAGCGACTAAACCACCACCATAGATATTTTTACAATAATCAAAGATTTAAAAATGATAATATGTTTTAAAGGAAGGAATATAACAAATGAACACATGAGGTGTTTCCTACTCTTAAGTCAGTGTTTCATAAGAAGCTGGATGTGATGGTGGGAGAATGAATTTTTATGATATAAGGAGAACATAAGCTACTTGTAAAGTAAGAACTTAGTGAATAACCTCACAGGGAGTGCATTAACTTATGTGCATTGTAGAGAGGCCTGAACAAGCTGGGGTGACAGCAGTGAAGACAAGATGATAATGGCAAGGACCCACCTTTGATCAAGTAGCCAATGCCTAGGGAACAGGTTATTGTTGTTCTTGTTCAGTCACTAAGTCAGGTCCTACTCTTTGTGGTCCCATAGACTGTAGCCTGCAAGGCTCCTCAGTCCATGAGATTTCCCAGAAAAGAATACTGGAGTAGGTTGCCATTTCCTTCTCCAGGGAATCTTCTTAGTCCAGGGACTAAACCCGAGTCTCCTGTTTTGGCATATGAATTCATTACCAATGAGCCAAATGTAGCTGACCAAATCTGAGTGACAAATGAATTGAATCCGTTACAAATGGAATATCAATTTTCACTCAGTTGTATATTAAGCCATGGAGTTAATTTAATTATAATATAATATCCATTTTTTTTCTCCAGATTTATCGAGGTGCAATTGACAGACAATATTCTGTAAGTTTAAAATGTAAAACTCAAAGACTATATATAAATGATTACCACAGTAAAGTTAGTTACCACATCCATCACCCCATAGTTACTTTATTTTTGCTATAAGGATACTTAAATTCTATTCTCTTAGCAAATTTCAAGTATACAATAAAGTATACATAATTATAATCACCATACTGTACATTACATATCCAGACTTTATTAAACTTGTAATTGAAAGTTTGTAAGTTTTGACTCACATCTCCCCATTTTCCTTACCCTACAGCCCCTGAAAATGACCAGTCTATTCTTTGCTCTTATGAGTTCAACTTTTAAAATTTACACGAGTGAAATTATACAATATTTGTATCTTATGTCTGATTTATTTTGGTTACAATAATGTTCTCACATTCATCCATGTTATTGCAAATGGCAAGATTTCCTTACTTATCATGGCTAAAAAATATTCTATTGTATATATCTTTATCTATGTCTGTGTCTATATATCATATTATTTTTATATGTTCATCTCTCCATGGATATTTAGATAGTTTCTATGTCTTGGCTATTGTGAATAGTCCTGCAATGAATGTAGGGGTGCAGATATCTCTTTAAGATGGTTATTTTGTCTCCTTTGAATATATACCCAGAAGTGGAATTGCTGAATCATATGGTAATTCTAGTACTTTTAATTTTCTGAGGAACTTCTATATTATTTGCTATAGTGGCTATACCAATTTATATTTCCACCAATAGTACACAAGGCTTCTCTTTTTTTCTATAGAACCAACATTTTAAAAGAGGTAAGGTGATATCTATTGTGATTTTGATCTGAATTTTCCTGATGCTTAGAGATATTGAGCACCTTTTCATGTACTTGTTAGCCATTTCTGTGTCTTTTGAAAAATGTCTATTCATGTTATTAGTCTGTTTTTCTTTTTTTTTTTTTCTGTTTATGTTGCTTTTTTTTTTTTCTTTTTGCTATTGAGTTGTATGAGTTCCTTATATATTTTGGATTTGACTTCCACATCAGATATATGGTTTTCAAGCATTCTCTCTCATTCCATAGGTTACTATTTTATTTTGTTGCCTATTTCTTTTGCTGAGCAGAAGCTTTTTAGTTTGATGTAGCCTTTCTTGATTTTGCTTTTATAATTTGTGCTTTTGGTGTTGTATATAAATCAACATTGTGAAGACTGATGTTAGAGATTTTCCCCTATATTTTCTTTTAAGAGTTTTACAGTTTTAGGTCTTACATTCCATTTCAAGTTTATCCCATTTTGAGGTTTTTTTCTGAGTGGTGTAAGATAGGGTTTGATTTCATTCTTTTGCAAACTGTGACTATCCAATTCTCCCAGCATGATTTTTTGAAGAGACCATCATTTCCCCATTGTGTATTCTTGGCTGCATTGTTAAGAAAAGGGGCTGAACACATATGCATGGGCTTATTTCTAGGCTCCTTATTCTCTTCCATTTGTCTGTGTCTGTTTTTATGCCAGCACTATACTGTCTTGATTATTATAGCTTTGTAGTTTAGTTTGAAAGCAGGGAGTGTTATGCCTCCAAATTTGTTTTTTTTTTTTTATGATTGCTTTGAGAATTCAAAGATTTTATAGATCCATATGTATTTCATGATAGTTTGTTAGTGAAAAATGTCATTGAAAATTTAATAAGAGATTCAATTGTATCTATAGATTGCTTTAGGTACAATGAACATTTTAATGATATTCAGATCCTGAACATGGAATTTCTTTCCATTTATTTGTGTTTTCTTCAATTTCTTACATAAATGCCTTATAGTTTTCAGTGTGCTGATCTTTAATGTCTTTGGTTAAATTTATTTTTAAATATTGTATTGTATTGCTGTTGTAAGTGAAATTAGTTTTTCTTTTTCAGATGGTTTCTTGTCAGTGTTCAGAAATGCAACTGATTTCTGTGTGTTGATTTTGCATCCTGCAACTTTACCAAATTTGTTTATCAGTTCCAACAGTTTATTGGTGATCTATATTATACACAGAAAACACTAAAGACCACCAGTAAA
The DNA here is from genome assembly GCF_054371585.1 of Giraffa tippelskirchi. Lineage (NCBI taxonomy): Eukaryota > Metazoa > Chordata > Mammalia > Artiodactyla > Giraffidae > Giraffa > Giraffa tippelskirchi. The sequence continues at coordinate 64,456,030 of NC_137284.1, forward strand.
CTGTGATTTTTTATCCTCCTTTCTATTAGCATGTATCACATTTTGATTTGCATACATTGAACTATTTTTATATCCCAGGCATAAATCCCACTTGGTCATAATATATGATGTTTTTAATGTGCTATTGAATTCAGTTTGCTAGTATCAAGAATTTTTTGCATCTATGTTCATCACAGAAATTTGCCTTAGTCCTCTTAAGCTGTTTTTTATCTGTCTTTGTTATCAGGGTGATGCTGGCCTTGCAAAATAAATTTGAGAACATTTTTTCCTTCTTTCTGAAAGAGTTTGAGAAAGATTGGTATTAATTCTTCTTTAAATATTTGGTAGAATTTACCAATGAAGTCATATTGTCTTGAGTTTTTCTTAGTTGAAATATTTTTGATTACTTATTCAATCTCCTTATTCATTAATGATCTGTTCAGATTTTCTCTTTCCTCATGATTCAATATTCATAGGTTTCTTTTACACTGTACACTTTATTAGCATATCATTGCTTATAGTAAACTTTTATGATCCTTTGTACTTTTGTGGCATCAGCAATATCTTCTGTTTAATTTATAATTTTATTTATTTGAATGTTTTTTCCTTCGTTAGTCTAGCTAAAAGGTTGTTGGTTTTGTTTATCTTTTCAATAAACCAACTCTTAGTTTTATTGATTCTTCTTTTCTGGTCTATATTTCATTTATTTCTGCTTTAATATTTATTTCTTCCCTTCTGCTAACTTTGTACTTAGTTTGTTCTTTTCTAGTTCTTTGAGGTGTTAAAGTTAGGTTGTTTATATAAGAAATTCCTCTTTACTATGCATTCTGGAGCTAAACCATCTGAAAGATTTCAGAAAAAGTTGCATAAGAACGCAGTGGTTAGTGTTGGAGACTTACTTAATAAAATTGAGAGTAGGCTTACCCTTGTTACTGTGCTACTGTAGTGCTCCCCATCTTTTAGGGTGGGAAATCATAGTTTTTCTCATGATAACTACTGTTTTATTAAAAACTAAGATTCTAGGGAATATTAAAATTAAAAAGAAATTAAAAGATGCTTGCTCCTTGGAATAAAAGTTATGACCAAACTAGACAGCATATTAAAAAGCAGAGACATTACTTCACCAACAAAGATCTGTTTAATCAAAGCTATGGTTTTTCCAGTAGTTATGTATGGATGTGAGAGTTGGACGGTGAAGAAAGCTGAGCATCAAAGAAATGATGCTTTTGAACTGTGGTGTTGCAGAAGACTCTTGAGCGTCCCTTGGACAACAAGGAGATCCAACCAGTCCATCCTAAAGGAAATCAGTCCTGAATATTCATTAGAAGGACTGATGAGGCAACTGAAACTCCAACACTTTGGCCACCTGATGCAAAGAACTGACTCATTTGAAAAGACCCTGATGCTGGGAAAGGTTGAGGGCAGGAGGAGAAGGGGATGACAGAGGATGGGATGGTTGGATGGCGTCACTGACTCAATGTACATGAGTTTGAGTAAACGCCAGGAGTTGGCAATGGACAGGGAGGTCTGGCATGCTGCAGTCCATGGGGTCACAAAGAGTTGGACATGACTGAGCAGCTGAAATGAACTGAACTGAACTGCGGGAATATCCGCATGCAAATACAAATACTGCTATTCTTGGCACTATAACTTTGATATTCATTTTAAATTGTGGAAGCAGAATGTAGATTATCAAGCAAGTGCTCAATACTTAATACAAGTTATCTCGTTTAATCCTTACAAACAACTTTGTGAAGTGTACAATAAATACATCCTTTAATAAAGCTAAATAAAACAGGAGGGAAAATTTGTTTGAGAGGATGGACACAAAGGAGAAGGACATGAATTCAAACTCAGTCTGTTCACCCCTCAAAGTTGCTTACTTTCCAGTACAGTCACTTGAGGTAAAATAACAGGAGGATAATACCTAGCCCAAAAGTATCCCATTGCTAGTGTTCTACTCCAGAAGAAATCCAAATTAATATATAAATGTTACATATTCTGACAAACTGAAAATAATGCTTATTCTTCTGACACCAAATTTCCTTTGGAAATTCAGCTTTACCTTGATGATCTTTGTCATGTTCTTCTCTGGGTCACTGACTAGTTTAGTCTTGCATGCGTGTGTGCTCAGTTGCTTCAGTCGTGTTCGACCCTTTGTGACCCCATGGACTGTAGCCCATCAGGTTCTTCTGTCCATGGGATTCTCCAGGCAAAAATACTGGAATGGGTTGCCATGCTCTCCTCCAGGGGATCTTCCCAACCTGCGGATTGAACTGGCGTTTGCCTGCATCTCCTGCATTGCAGGCAGATTCTTAACCCATTAAGCCACTGCTAAATTCCCACATTTTCATGTTCTCAAATGACTATGTGTCTTTTAAAGTCAGTTAATATTGTGATAATCAATTGTCTTTTTATCTTCTTCTTTTTTTTTTTAAGTTAGTTTGTTGTTGCTCTAGATGATTAAGAAGAGGATAGATAAGATGAATTAGGAGATGCTGAATGTCCACACTACTGTAGTTAATTGTCACATCTTTAAATTCCTATTTGCAGCCACTGCAACATGGTTCACTGGAATGAACAAGGTCCTCTGAAGCCTTGGCTTTCAACATCTGGCTTCTTTCTGCCAGGAGAATATAAGAACAACTCAATGGCTTCTTGTTCTCATAGTATTGCTGTGACGTTAATCAGACATTAACTTTAAGCTCAGTTATCAGATGATTTATAAGTTACAGTGTACAAGTTTTATCAGAAGCACTGACAATGACCAAAATATCACTTACAGAAATGAAAGTAATGTAATTTCTGGGCTGGTGATTAGCAATATTTTTCAAAGTCAAGGAATTGGATTACTTCAGTAAGCAATGGTTGTTCTGGAGTCCCTTATATTTAATATTGTTCACTGATCCTTTATTTCCATATCTACTTCCAGGTTGCATTGCAGAAGTTCATTTATTAGAATGCCTACTCACAGGTATTAAGGAAATGTGAAATTAGATCACCAATGATATGACTAAATTAAATGTTAGGACAAGTTCCCAGAGTTAAAGACTTATATCCTTAGGAAATAAGTCTTTGTTTCTTCAACCCTGAAACCACTTCTGGGTTTTGGTATATTTTAGTCAAACACTGTATACCCCCTCATCACCAATTGTGTGTTAACTGTATAGTAACCACATATATAATTTCAAGTAAAGCCAAGATTCTTAGCTTTCAACCTGGTTTTCTTGTTATTTTTAAGTACTGTTTCTCCTCAGGAGGCGAAAGCAAAGGTATAAGGAACAATTTGAGTAAAACTCACCAAGATAAACCATCATCATTTTTCATCCTCTTGTGCTGTATACCCAAGGGCTTGGGAAGTGAGCAACATGAGCTTTAGGGGTGGATTTTCTTGCCAGAGGTATTTGCCATGCAACTATCAATAGATATAAATACTGAACTCTTGTTTTCTTACTAAATTTTCCTTTCTTCATTGAGAAATGGATAAGCCTCATCTATTGATTAAATGTACTATAAACCAAACAGTTACTGAGATGCAATTTGATTTTTAAAATTAAGCTATAAGGTGAGAGTGGGGCTTTGATTAAACCTCATGAAGCAATGAATGAGCTACAATGTTGAAAGGGAACAGGGATAATTTTTGCTTTTCTTGGACCACCAGCTTTTGCTATTGAATATAAGATATCATACCCACAGGAGATTAGTGAATGGCAATTTTAAAATTATAGTAGTGCTTTGCTGCATGATCAGCTTTTAAAAATGTGTTTTGTTCAAATAGCCTTGCTTCCTGAAAATGACAAAAATGAAAAAAAGTAGCTCTCCTTTAATTTCAAGCAGTGTTATCTCAAGCAACAATAGTTCAATGATTTTGTTCTTCTTTCTAATGACCTAAGCCCAGAGTAAATGATTGATAATGTTTGCTTCACAGTTTCACCAGTAAAGTCTTATTGTGAAATGATCTCTTCATTTTTCATGATAGATTACTTTGAATAAAATCATATTTAGGCAATAGCCAATATTTACTAGCATTTTCCAGATATATCTAAATCACAACAAAGAGGAGGCATCTCTAGCTGCAAATTGGTATATTTCCATGACAGAAATTTGTTTTCCTTCTTTCTTGTAGCCCTTATTCAAGTTAGGAATAGTGAAGTTAGTGTAAAATTATGTGGATTAGTTGTGCAAGTGTGTGTGCTAAGTCTCTTCAGTTGTATCTGACTTTTTGCAACCCCATGGACTGTAGCCTGTCAGTCTCTGTCCATGGGATTCTTCAGGCAAGAATACTGGAATGGATTGCCAAGCACCCTTCAGGGGATCTTCCCTACCCAGGGGTCGAACCCATGTCTCCTATGTCTCCTGCAATGGCAAGCAGTTTCTGTATCACTAGTGAAACTTGGGAAGCCTAGATTTTGCATAAATGTAACCAGTCTTTAGGGACTTCCCTGGTGGCTCAGAGGGTAAAGAATCTGCCTGCAATGCAGGAGACCTGGGTTTGATCCGTGTTGGGAAGATTTCCCTAAAGAAGGGAACATCTACCCAATCCAATATCCTTGCCTGGAAAATTCCATGAACAGAAACTATAGTCTATAGGGTTGCAAAGAGACATGACTGAGCAACTAACACACTTTCAAACAATCTTTGGAAAGCAGATATGAAATAGACTTTTGCTATAAGAATTCATAATGACTTTATTATATTGAGCCAGTTATATACATTTACATGTGCATGTTTATTGTACAGAAGTGTATACAGTTGAAAGTGATTTTGAAGCCCTAAAACAAACCAAACTGATCACTTGGATCATAGCCTGGTCTAACTCAATGAAACTATGAGCCATGTCATGAAGGGCCATCCAAGATGGATTGGTCATAGTGGAGATTTCTGATAAAATGTGGTCCACTGGAGAAGGGAATGGAAAACCACTTCAGCATTCCTGCCTTGAGAACCCCATGAACAGTATGAGAAGGCAAAAAGACATGACACTGAAAGATGAACTCACCAGGTTGGCAGGTGCCCAATAAGCTACTGGAGAAGAATGGAGAAATAATTCCAGGAAGAATGAAGAGGCTGAGCCAAAGCTAAAACAATGCGCAGGTGTAGGTGTGACTGGTGACAGAAGTAAAATCTGATGCTGTAAAGAACAATATTGCATAGGAACCTGGAACGTTAGGTCCATGAATCAAGATAAATTGGAAGTGGCCAAACAGGGTATGGCAAGGATGAATATTGACATTTTAGGAATCAGTGAACTAAAATGGACTGGAATGAGTGAATTTAATTTAGACATCCATGATATCTACTACTGTGGGCAAGAACCCCTTAGAAGAAATGGAGTAGCCCTCTTGGTCAATAAAAGAATTCAAAATGCAGTACTTGGGTGCAATCTCAAAAACAACAGAATGATCTTGTTTGTTTCCAAGGAAAACTATTCAATATTACAGTAATCCAAGCCGATGCTCCAACCACTAATGCTGAAGAAGTTTAAGTTGAACAGTTCTGTGAAGACCTACAAGACCTTATAGAACTAACACCAAAAAAGGATATCCTTTTCATCATAGTGTACTGGAATGCAAAAGTAGGAAGTCAAGAGATACCTGGAGTAACAGGCAAGTTTGGCCTTGGCATACAAAATGAAGCAGGGCAAAGGCTAAGCGAGTTTTGGCAAGAGAACTCACTGGTCATAGCAATGACACCAGAAACGACTTTACACATGGACATCACTGGATGGTCAATACTGAAATCAGATTGATTATATTCTTTGCAGCCAAAGATGGAGAAGCTCTATACAGTCAGCAAAAACAAGACCAGGAGCTGACTGTGGCTCAGATCATGAATTCCTTATTGCTAAGTTCAGACTGAAATTGAAGAAAGTAGGGAAAACCAAGAGGCCATTCAGGTGTGAGCTAAATCAAATCACTTACGAATATACACTGGAAGTGGCAAACAGATTCAAGAGATTAGATCTGATAGACAGAGAACCTGAAGAACTATGGGCAGAGTTTTGTAACATTTTACAGGAAGTGGTGATCAAAACCATTTCCAAGAAGAAGAAATGCAAAAAGGCAAAATGGTTGTCTGAGGAGGTCTTACAAATAGCTGAGAAAAGAAGAGACATGAAAGGCAAAAGAGCAAAGGAGAGCTAAATCTATCTGATTACAGAGTTCCAAATAATAGCAAGGACAGATAGGAAAGCCTTCCTAAGTGACCAAGGCAAAGAAATAGAGTAAAACAATAGGATGGGAAAGACTAGAGATCTTCTCAAGAAACTTAGAGATACCAAGGGAACATTTCATGCAAAGATGGGCACAATAGAGGACAGAAATGATATAGACCTAACAGAAGCAGAAGATTTTAAGAAGAGGTGACAGGAGTACATAGAAGAACTATACAAAAAAGATCTTAATGACCCAGATAATCACGATGGTGTGATCACTCTCCTAGAATCAGACATCCTGGAATATGAAGTGAAGTGGGCCTTAGGAAGCTTCACTATGAACTAAATAAGCTAGTGGAGGTGATGGAATTCCAGCTGAGCTATTACAAATCCTAAATGATGATGCTGTGAAAGTGCTGTTCTCAATTTAAAAAAAAAACTTTTCACAGCAAATGTGCAAAACTCAAAAGTGACCACAGGACAGGAAAAATCAGTCTTCATTTCAATCCCAAAGAAAGGCTATGCCAAAGAATGTTCAAACTACCGCATAATTGCACTCATCTCACACGCTAGCAAATTACTGCTCAAAATTCTCCAAGTTACATTTCAACAGTATATGAACTCAGAATTTCCAGATGTACAAGCTGGATTGAGAAAAGGCAGAGGAAGCAGAGATCAAATTGCCAACGTCTGATGGATCATAGAAAAAGCAAGAGAATTCCAGAAAAATATCTACTTCTGCTTCACTGACTACACTAAAGCCTTTGACTGTGTGGATCACAACAAAATGTGGAAAATTATTAAAGACAGAGGACTAGCAGACCACCTTACCGGCCTCCTGAGAAATTTGTAGGTAGGTCAAGAAACAGCAGTTAGAACCGGACATATAATAGTGGACTGATTCCAAATTGAGAAAGGAGTACATCAAGGCTGTATATTGTCACCTTGCTTATGTAATTTATATACAGAGTACATCATGTGAAATACTGGACTGGATGAAGCACAAGCTGGAATTAAGATTGCAGGGAGAATTATCAATAACCTCAGATATGCAGATCACACCACCCTTATGGCAGAAAGCAATGAGAAACTAAAGAGCCTTTTGATGAAAGTGAAAGAGGAGAGTGAAAAAGCTGGCTTCAAACTCAACATTCAAAAAACTAAGATCATGGCATCCAGTCTCATTACTTCAATGCAAATAGATGGGGAAACAATGAGTGACTATTTTCTTGGGCTCCAAAATCACTGCAGATGGTGACTGCAGCCATGAAATTAAAAGACACTTGTACCTTGGAAGAAAAGCTATGACAAAGCTAGACAGCATATTAAAAAGAAGAGACATTACTTTGCAGACAAAGGTCTGTGTTGTCAAAGCTATGGTTTTTCCCGTAGTCAATTATAGATGCGAGAGTTGGACCATAAAGGAAGCTGAGTGCCAAAGAATTGATGCTTTTGAACTGTGGTGTTGGAGAGACTCTTGAGACTCCCTTGGACTGCAAGGAGATCAAATAGTTAATCCTAAAGGAAACCAGTCCTGAATATTCATTGGAAAGACTGATGCTGAAGCTGAAGCTCCAATACTTTGGCCACCTGATGCAAAGAACTGAGTCATTAGAAAAGACCCTGATGCTGGGAAAGATTGAAGGCAGAAGGAGAAAAGGATGACAGAGGATGAAATTGTTGGGTGGCAACACCTACGCGATGGACATGAGTTTGAGCAAGCTCTGGGTGTTGGTGATGGACAGGGAGGCCTGGCGTGCTGCACTCCATGGGGTTGCAAAGAGATGGACATGACTGAGCAACTGAATGGAACTGATTTATTTTATAGGCCTTGAGTGCTGTAGTTTCGTTCTATATTTAAACTTTAAATATAACTTTATTAATTAAAACAAAATAACATTTTATTTGGAGGCTTCCTATCTGAAATATGAAATTCATTTATTCTATTGTATAGCTTGAAAACTTTGAACTCTAATATGTTAACATAAATTAATACCAACTTAACTTTAAATAAGTTTTCTGTTCTATTATTTGTAAATCACTGTCAAAGATTTACAATGTATAAAATAAGATTTTTGAAGATTAAGCATCTGTTAAATTTCCTTAAAGTGATTTTTGAGAAACTTTGTTAAAGTTGCAATTCATTTATTATAAAATAATGGGTTCATTGTTTTAAGGGATTTTATTTTTGGTATTCATATTCTATAAATAAGTTTCATGGAAACAGGACTTTGTTTCATTTTGGAAGACGTATCACTTTGGGCGCTTTACCAAAGCTAGCAGCATTGACTCATTGATTGCTTGGTATAATACATTTAGCCAAAGAACCGATTTATATCAGATACAGATTTTTAATTACATATAACATCACTTTGAAATACTTTTTAAGTGGGAAATAAAATTGTTTTCTATTAAAAAAGATAGTAGAAAACTAAAGAGAGCCTAATAAATAAGTTCTGAGAAGACATTAAAAACAATTGAGATCATAAGGTCAAGATCCTCAGTCAGTCTTGGTTCCACTTAGACTGATATGTGATAGGAGAGCATTATTATTACTCTGCAATTATACTTTGCACCTGAGAACCTCTAAACCCCTCAAAATTGTGAGGTGTTTTGCATGATGTACATACTAGCCAATGATATGGGATGAGGAGGGCAGGGTCATCTACACATAAATGTCAGGGCATTTATTTTGACACAAACATGCCTATTTTTCATTTCTTTGAGCTAATTTCTTTTTAGAGAGGTGTCATCAAGCATGGAATGAAAAGAAGGGGAAGTGAAAAAAATGTAGCTAGAGCAAATATGAATAAACAAATTGAATTAATTAGCAAAAATCCAAACTTTATCCCTTGCTCTAGGGTTTAATATGACTTTGAGAGTACATAACCTCTGTAAGAACAATTTGGAAAATAAAAGAATGGTATTCTAGTCTGAATGTATGAAAAAGATTTTAAGTGTTCTAAAAATAATAATAAACTCAGAAAAATAATGAAATTCACTCTAATGTTAATATGCAAGCACCAGGGGGGCTCTAGGAAAAGTATAACAATAAAATCAAGTTTCACATTAATTATGCCATTTGACAAACTGAACATTGAGTCACTTATGTCCAACAGCCCTTATATAGGTGCGATCACAGACATAGTCTGAGATGTTAAAATGCTGGAAATCCGTCTTCCCAGGAGGATTTTTGCCAATTAGTTTGAGACTAAAGAATTCTGCCAGGCTTGAGGCTGCCCAGCAAGGTAGAGGATCAGAAACAGGAAAAAAGAAACATTTTATAAGAGACAGCTCAAAAATCAGTGACTCAGCTGGCAGCACAAAACTATGCTTGAAAGCAACTTTAGGATTTGGAAACTTTCACAGTGAATTGCATTATAATTTTAGAGGTCCGTCTGGGGAGATTTGTTATATTTTTGGCATTAGAAAATTGTGTAAATATTGTATGATGTGCCTACTCATTGTGGTAGCCTACACTTAGTGCAGAATTTTATCTTATGCATTTATTTCAGATCAACTGATGGGACTCTGATGGACAAGTTTCATAACTTTAAAATCTGAAAAATATTCCTGGGTATTTAGACATCTGTAATAACTGATTAGCTGAATCTTTATTTTCTGTCTTTACTTGGAGGTGAAGCATCAAGATAGGTGGGAGAAAAAAATCTCTGCCCAGTAAAGTCAAAGCCTAAAAAGTAAACTTTAAATAACTGAGCAGCTCTCACACATGAACTGGGGTACACACTTTATTCATAAGATCTGAGTTAGCTGTACAACTCCTAAGGGAAAAAAATAATAAAAATAAGGGGAATACATTTTCTTCTCACTTTTTTCATCTTATTTCTAAACTCTTTAGACACAGTTTTCTTCCCTGAGATATCAGAAGCCCATGGTTGTTGGGTAGAGATGACAGTCTAGCAACTCTTCAAAAACCTGCAAGGGTTTACTTACCTTCATTGGATCTTCTGTCAATTTCCAACTTGTATATCATACAATTAAAATTATTGATGGCAGGAGGGGTAATTGAATGACAAAGCTAGGAGAATTTAGGAATCATGAATTCACTCTGTAATCATAAATGAACTGAATTTCCACTGATACTTTCCCCTCTTTTCTTACTAAAATGTTTTAATCCCTTGGCTTAAGTGATACTACATTCTTCTAGTTTTTCTATTTCCTTTTGGATAAAAAACAGATAAGATCTTCAGTGTATTCCACAAACATCCAGGATACTGCTGAAGATCCTGTAAAGACACAAGTAACATCTTTTGGGTGATTAGCATACTGTAGAGAAAAAAAAAAAGTGAAAGTTGCTCAGTCTTGTCTGACTCTTTGTGACGCCATGGACTATATAGTCCATGGAATTCTCAAGGCCAGAATATTGGATTGGGTAGCTGTTCCCCTCTCCAGGGGATCTTATCAACCCAGGGATCAAATCTAGGTCTCTGCATGGCAAGCGGATTCTTTAGCAGCCACCAAGCCCAAGAATACTGGAGTGGGATACTGGATAGCCCAAGAAGCTTGTCCCTTCTCCAGAGGATATTCCCATCCCAGGAATTGAATTGGGGTCTCCTGCATTGCAGGTGGATTCTTTACCAGCTGATCTACCAGTGAAGCTCCCCATACTGTAGAGAGATGGCCAGTAACTGGGACTCGAAAATGTTGACCAAGCAAGGAACCACCTTTTTCTCCTTTAAAAAAAAAAATTGGAGGATAATTGCTTTACAAAGTTGTGCTGGTTTCTGCCATACATATATATGAATCGGCCACAGGTATACGTATGTCCCCTCCCTCTTAAACCTCCCTCCCACCTAGGCTGGGACAGAGCCCAACCCCTCTGTTTGTCACGGAGCACTGGGTTGAGCTCCCTGTGTCACATAACAAGTTCTTACTGGCTATCTATTTTACATATGGTCGAATTTTTTCCTAGTACAAAAATTAGCTTTATGAAACAAAAGCCCAGATCATTTAAATGTTTGGGTATGTGTTAGTTGGAGTCCAAGCAGAGAAACAGAATCACTAGATGATACATATTAATTTATTTCAAAGATCTGCCTTACAGAATTGTGAGTACTAACTATGCCAGCCCAAAATTCATGGGGTGGGTTGTTAGGAAGGGCAAGCTGGAGCACTAAAGCATGGGCTAAACCTCCTGTCCACAGTTAGAATTCCTACTTCTTCAGGAAAACCTCAGCTCTGCTTTTATTGTATTTCACCGTTTTGAATCAGGCTGACAAAAATGATCTGGATAATCTCCCTTACTTAAAGTCAACTAGTTATAGGTCTGAATAGTATCTGTAAAATATGTTCAAAACAACACCTAGGTTAGAGATTGGTTGAACAACTGGGGACTGTAACCTGGGTATACTGACATGTGAAATGGACCAACAGGTAACTCTCAGGAGGACTTTCTGGCATAGAAAAAGAGGAAACCATTGGATTTGGTAAGATTTGGGCATTAACTCAAACTTTATTTATTATCCATGGGATCCCGAGTAAATTACAAAACCTTTCTGTGCTACTTTATTTCTAAGATTTGACATGTCCTTGTTAAAGAATTTTGTCATTACCAAAATAGAGATAGTATTGGTTTAATACCCTTCCTGGCACATGTACTCAATGGGTGTTAACCTCCAACCCTTAGAAATCACATCTTGTGGTGAGTACATTGTTGTTTCTAAATACCAGTGCTTTGTACAATTTTACACAAGAATTCAAAAAAAGAGTGGCACAAGCAATGACAGAGTTGGTAAAATATATTAAATTTGCTGTAAAATATATTCTCAAGGTTGTTAGTGAGAGATAAAATTGAATGTTATCTTAGTGAACAGTTTTGACACCTTGCCATATTGTTTAATTATTTTTAGCCTCAGCTTATTCACCTACAAAATGGGAAAATAAATGCTTGCTCTACTTACTTTATTTGAATATACATTTTTTATTGAAGTATAGTTGACTTACAATGTTTCAGTTGCACAGCAAGGTGATTCAGTTATACAAATACACATGTATTATTTTTGAAATTGTTTTCTGTCATATGCTTAGTCATTCAGTTGTGTTCAACTCTTGCAACCCCATGGAGTATAAACCACCAGACATCTCTGTCCATGGAGATTCTCCAGACAAGAATACCGGAGTGGGTTGCCATTTCCTTCTCCAATTTTCCATCATAGGTTATTACAAGATATTGACTGCAGTTTCCTGTGCTATACAGTAAACCTTTGTTTCTTGTTGCATATTTATTTTTTATTGGGAATATAGCATTCTATTCATACTAAGTCAAACAAGTGGAATCAAAATATCTTAATTTTTTTAGTTAAGCAAAAATTCATAAATTTTCAAATATATATATTATACATATATTATATATATATATATGTAAACATGAAAGCTTTCTACTACTCTTGATAAAGACTTGAGAAACACTCTCAAAAAAAAAGAGATGAAGAAACTGGAGAAAATAAACTAAATGGAAAGGGAGCACTAAATATGAAATAGAAAAAGTGAAACAAACGAGATAAAAATAAAAGATCATCATAAATAATATAGTTGTTTCTAAACCTGACTGCTCAGTAGAAACACATCTGGAGCTCTGGAGAAAAAAGCAACACCTGAGCATTTGTATTTTTCAAAAAATTTCAAGATAATTCTGATATACATCTGTATTTTAAAGAGTGATTGCAAGTTTTTCTATTTGATCCTAGTTTTGGTGATATAGAGTTCTATTATTTTTGTGTTGACCAATCATGATATGATGGTATCAAGTAACATAATCACAATAGTAAAAGATGTTTATCAGTTTTCAAAGTCAATAGCCAGACAAAAAAGAAAAGATCATTACAATTGCAAGCCAAAATAATTACATACAATTTGAGGGAGTCAACCAGAGTGTTGTGGCAAGTGGAAGTGCACATATGCACATGTTTTAATCCACCTAGCCAGTCTATATCTTTTGGTTGGTGCATTTAATCCATTTACATTTAAGGTAATTATCAATATGTATGATCCTATTAGTGTTTTCTTAATTGTTTGGGTTTATTTTCTGTAGGTCTTTTTTTTCTCTTGTGTTTCCTGCCTAGATAAGTTCCTTTAGCATTTGTTGTAAAGCTGGTTTCAGGCGTGCTAAATTCTCTTAACTTTTGCTTGTCTGAAAGGTTTTTGATTCCTCCATTGAATCTGAAGGAGAGTCTTGCTGGGTAGAACATTCTTGGTTGTAGTATCTTCTCTTTCATCACTTTAAATATATCATGCCATTCCCTTCAGGCTTGTAGAGTTTCTGTTGAGAAATCACCTGATAGCCTTGTATGTTATTTGTAATTTTTCCCTTGTTGCTTTTAATATTTTATCTCTGTCTTTACTTTTTGTCAGTTTGATTACTATGAGTCTCGGTGTGTACCTCCTTGGGTTTATCCTGCCTGGGATTCTCAGTGTTCCCTGGACTTGGTTGACTATTTCCTTTCCCATATTAGGGAAGTTTTCAGCTAGTGTCTCTTCAAATATTTTTTCAGGTCCTTTCTCTCTCTCTTCTCTTTCTGGGACCTCTACAACACGAATGTTGATGCATTTAATGTTGTCCCAGAGGTCTCTTAGGCTGTCTTCATTTCTTTACTTTCTAATTTGTAATTTCTTTCTTTACTCTGTTCTGCACCAGTGATTTCCACCATTTTGTCTTCCAGGTCATTTATCCATGCTTCTGCCTCAGTTATTCTGCTATTGATTCCTTCTAGTGTATTATTCATCTCTGTTTGTTTGTTCTTTAGTTCTTCTAGATCTTTAGTAAATATTTCTTTTCAATCTTGGCACCCATTCCTTTTCCGAGATCCTGAATCATCTTCATTTCTTCCTTATCACTATTCTGAATTGTTTTTCTGGGTGGTTGCCTGTCTCCACTTCATTTAGTTGTTTTTCTGGGGGTTTTATCTTGTCCCTTCATCTGGGACACGACTTTCTGCTTTTTCATCCTGATTAACTTTCTGTACTATGGTTTTTGTTTTAGCCCCTGTGAGACTGCTTCTTCCTGCTTCTTCTGTCTGCCCTCTCATGGATGGGGCTAATAGACTTGTGTTAACTTCTTGATAGGAAAGACTGGCAATGGAAAAAATTGGGGCTTTCTCTGGTGGGCAAGGCATTGTTCAGTTTGCTCAGTAAAGCTTTAATCGAATTATCTGCTGATGAGTGGGGTTGCACTCTCCCTGTTAGTTGTTTGGCCTGACGTGACCCAGCCCTGGGATCTACAAGCTCTATGGTAGGGTTAATGGTGAACTCCAAGAGGGTTTATGCCAAGGGGGACCTTCCAATGGGCCCATCCCTATGGTAAGTCCCTGCTGACCCATGCCTCCACAACAGATCTTCCAATACTTCGCAGGTTGTTTTGGTTCAGTCTCCTGTGGGGTCACAGTTCCTCTCCTCTGGGTCTTGGTGTGTGCAAAATTTTGTTTGTGCCCTCCAAGACAGGAGTCTCTGTTTCCCCCAGTCCTCTGGAAGTCCTATAATCAAATCCCATTGGACTTCAAGGCCAGATTCCCTGGGGATTCCCTGTCTCTTTTTCTGGTCCCCAGGCTAGGAAGTGGGGTTCTGAACCTTCACAACAGTGTGAGAACATCCTTGGTATTATTGTTCTCCAGGTTGTTGGTCACCCACCTGGCGGGTATGGAATTTGATTTTATCATGATTGTGCCCCTCCTAATGTCTTGTTGCAGCTTCTTCTTTGTCTTTGGACATGGGGTATCTTTTTTTGGTGGGTTCCAGCATTCTCTTTTCAATGGTTGTTCAAGACCTAGTTGCAATTTTGGTGCTCTCACAGGAGAAGATGAGCACACGTCTTTCTACTCCACCATCTTGACTTGAAAGCCACTTTATTGAAATTATGAAGAACAAATAAAAATGTATATGGATGGACTTTGTAAACTACAAAAATAATTATATTGGTCAACAATTCTTATCCTTCCTCTGTTGAGTGGATACAAGGAAACATTTTCATGCTTCTTTAAAAGATTTGGAAGATCATAGAATTTTTAAAAAATGAATAAAGTGAGGAAGAAAAGCACCTAAAACTTCTCAGCTATTATAAAAACTAATTTCTTAAGGTTGAGAAAAAAAATAAGAAGTAATTAAGATATTATGGTGTTTTGCCAGGCTTTACGAAAATTATTTTAAAACAATTTATCTTAGCAAATGGTGCTGCTAAGTAAGTTTAAAATTCTATTATGACACAAAACTCAGTTTGAACAAGTTATGAAAATTTGAAGTTATAGACAATTTACTTCTGTGTTAGTATAATTAAAGAGAAATCTCCTTGTACTTTCTAAATAGGAATTAAAAAAAAATACAAAGTTTGTGCATGTATACGTTCCAGTTAACAAACTATATTGATGGTGGCATCAGAAAAACAGTTTTTTTTATATTCATGGATTCTGTGGGACAGAAATTCAGAAAAGGTATAGTAATGATATCATGATGATGTATCAGGTCTATTTTCCATATTTGAAGCCTCAGCTGGGGAAAACAGAATGGGGTGCCTTGAACAACTGGGGACTGCAAACACATAGAGGCTTGGCACAAAGCCTGAGATGTTTCAAAGGCTGGGCTCATCTGAGAGTATAACACATTGCTTCTCCATGTAGCTTTGCCTTCCTTATAGCATCATGTCCACAAAGTAGCTGAGGTTCTTACATAATGGGTTAGTGCTCCAATTAGTGAGCAAGGCAGATGCTGCAGCACTTTTTATGACCTGTTCTCAGAATTCATGAATCACCATTTCAGTCACACCTATAGGTCAAAAAAGTCACAAGCCTACTCAGGTTGAGGGAGAAGAGACTTAGAACACAAATCTTTTCTGTTCCTTTCTTTTAATTTGGTTTCATTGGGTCTGAGTTGCAGCATGTGGGATCTAGTTCCTGAACCAGGCTCCTTTGCTTCGGGAGCACGGAGTCTTATCCACTGGACCACCGGGGAAATCTTAGAACACAAATCTTAATGGGTCTAAGAATCAGTTTTCATTTTTAAATTTAGTTCTGTGATATATTCCAAATCAGGTTTTGTATATGGGCTAAGATATTGGTTGAGGTTAATTTTTCTTTTTCAGATTGTTGGTGTTCAGTCTATAAGTTGTGTCTGATTCCTTGTGATACCATGGACTGCAGCACACCAGGCTTCCCTGTCCTTCACCATCTCCCAGAGTTTACTCAAACTCATGTCCATCGAGTCAGTGATGCCATCCAACTATTTCATCTTCTGTCGTCCCCTTCTCCTGCCTTCAATCTTTCCCAGCATCAGGGTCTTTTTCAGTGAGTCAGCTCTTCGTATCCTGTGGCCAAAGTATTGGAGCTTCAGCTTCAGCATCAGTCCTTCCAATGAATATTCAGGGTTGATTTCCTTTAGGATTGACTGGTTTGATTTCCTTGCTGTCCAAGGGACTCTCAAGAGTCTTCTCCAGCAGTGCAGTTTGAAAGCATCAATTTTTCAGTGCTCAGCCTTGTTTATGGTCCAGCTCTCACATCCACTCATGATTACTGGAAAAACCATGTGCCTGAGCCACTGCTCAGTCATGTCTGACTCTTTGTGACCACGTGGACTGTAGCCCACCAGGCTCCTCTGTCCATGGGGATTCTCTATGCAGGCATACTAGTTTGACTATATGGACCTTTGTTAGCAATGTGATGTCTCTTCTTTTTAATACGCTGTTTAGGTTTGTCATAGCTTTTCTTCTAAGGAGCAAGTGGCTTTTAATTTCAGGGCTTTTTTTGGGGGGCATACAAATTTTGCAACTCTATTTTTTGAGTAGATTATCATTTCCCACAATACTAAATATATATATAGTTTAAAAATACTTCCTGAGTATATATTATACATACACATATACACACATACAGTTTTTTGTATGAATTAGAAAAGAAAAAATGGGAATATTTAAGATGTTTTCTACCTCATACTATATATCAGAGGAGATAAAGGAAGTATAGTGTAGGGTCAGGATGTTTTTAATATGGACGTATATAGTCCTTGGTCTAAAAGACTGAGCACATGTGCAAAGCTATGCCCGCACTTAGGAGAGACTGAGATAGACTTAACCATCTACTTGTTCCAGACCGAAAGTGAAACTTTGCCTACCAGAACGCCAAAGTCAGAGTAAACTTGTAACTGATTGAAGTTGGAAAGTATTTCCCACTGTGTGTACAGATTCACTAGCAAAGAGTTAAAACTTCACTGTCTCAAAAAGTTTAGGTATATCCTCTTACCAGTTATTGGCTAACAACTAAGCTATGTTGAGCCATGTGTAACTCCTAAGAAACCAAGCTTGAAAAGAAAAATACAACACCACAGAAGAGGCAGACATTATTGAATTAGTCCTGACAAGTAAATGAACAAATAAAACCAAAAAACTGAAATAGCAACAACAGAGAAGTCAGAATCCAAAATTGCCTCAATTTATCTCTAGTATGTCCAGTTTTCAGTGTGATTATGCTACATGAAAAGAAATTGGAAGCTAAACCATACAATGAAATAGGCAGGAATAATAATGATAAAAGTAAAACAATATCGGTCAGTTCAGTTCAGTCGCTCAGTTGTGCCCGACTCTTTGCAAGCCCATGAACTGCAGGATGCCAGGCCTCCCTGTCCATCACCAACTCCAGGTGTTTACTCAAACTCATGTGCATTGAGTTGGTGATACCGTCCAACCATTCCATCCTCTGTCATCCCCTTCTCCTCCTGCCCTCAATCTTTCCCAGCATCAGTGTCTTTTCAAATGAGTCAATTATTTGCACCAGGCGGTCAAAGTATTGGAGTTTCAGCTGCAGCATCAGTCCTTCCAATGAATATTCAGGACTGATCTCCTTTAGGATGGACTGGTTGGATCTCCTTGCAGTCCAAGGGACCCTCAAGAGTCTTCTCCAACACCATAGTTCAAAAGGTTCAGTTCTTTGGCACTCAGCTTTCTTTATATTCCAACTCTCACAACCTTACATGACTACCGGAAAAACCATAGCTTTGACTAGATGGACCATTGTTGGCAAAGCGATGTCTCTGCTTTTTAATACATTGTCTAGATTGGTCATAAATTTTCTTCCAAAAGCAGGCATCTTTTAATCTCATGGCTGAAGTCTCCACTAGCAATGATTTTGGAGCCCCCCAAAATAACGTTTGTCACTGTTTCCACTGTTTCTCCACCTATTTGCCATGAAAATTTGGGAACAGATTCCTTGATCTTAGTTTTCTGAATCTTGAGCTTTAAGCCAACTTTTTCACTCTTCTCTTTCACTTTCATCAAGAGGCTCTTTAGTTCTTCACTTTCTGCCATAAGGGTGGTGTCATCTGCATATCTGAGGTTATTGATATTTCTTGTGGAAATCTTGATTCTAGCTTATGCTTCATCCAGCCCAGCATTTCTCATGATGTACTCTGCATATAAGTTAAATAAGCAGAGTGACAATGTATAGTCTTGACGTAGTCCTTTCCCTATTTGGAACCAGTCTGTTGTTCCATGTCCAGTTCTAACTGTTACTTCCTGACTGCATACAAATTTCTCAAGAGGTAGGTCAGGTGGTCTGGTATTCCCAACTCTTTCAGAATTTTCCACAGTTTATTGTGATCTACACAGTCAAAAGCTTTGGCATAATCAATAAAACAAAATAGATATTTTTCTGGAACTCTCTCGCTTTTTTGATAATCCAGCAGATGTTGGCAATTTGATCTCTGGTTCCTCTGTCTTTTCTAAATCCAGCTTGAACATCTGGAAGTTCACGGTTCATGTATTGTTGAAGTCTGGCTTGGAGAATTTTGAGCATTACTTCACTAGTGTGTAAGGTGAGTGCAATTGTGCAGTAGCTTGAACATTCTTTGTCATTGCCTTTCTTTGGGATTGGAATGAAAACTGACCTTTTCCAGTCCTGTGGCCACTGCTGAGTTTTCCAAATTTGCTGGCATATTGAGTGCAGCACTTTCACAGCATCATCTTTGAGGATTTGAAATAGCTCAACTGGAATTCCATCACCTCCACTAGCTTTGTTATAATTGGGGTACCTTTATCAAATCTCAGAAATTAACATTGGTAAAACAGCTTCGATTAGATTTCAGTTTAGCAGTTTATTTTAGCCATATCCTATTCATTTAAAGGATCCAATTCTGAACCCTCAATACATTTAAGCATCATGGCTCCCTAGTCCCTTCTACTCTGGTACATGGTTTCAGTCTTTTGTTGGCAATTTCAAACTGTACTGGTTAGGTGGTTTTAGAATGCGCCCCAAATTTGGGTTTGTTAGATGTTTTCTAGTAATTAGATTTGGGCTATGAGTTTTGGTAAATGATATCTTAGAGCTGATTTATCTTTCTCATTATATCAGGAGATTCATGATACTGACATGCCTCATTACTGATGATACTAAACTTGATCTTTTGGTTAAGGTCATATTTTTCAGACTTTCCTACCATAAAATTATTAATTTTCACCTTTTGGGGACTCTTAAATATTACCAAGTGAATATTTTTAATAGTTGCAGATATTTTCTATTTTTCATAAATTAGTTTTGCCATGTTGTACTTTACAAAGGATATGTCCATTTTTATGTTGTCAAATTTATTGCCACAAATTTGTTTTAAGTAATCCTTTGTTTTCCTTTTATTGTCTGTAGGATCTGTAACAATATACATATCTCTTTCCTCATGTTAATAGTTTTTTCCTCTAGTTTTTGAGTGCTTTATTGATTTTTTTTAAAAGACTTTTGGCTTTGTAATTTTCTCCATTATGTGTTCCTATTTTATTCATTTTTAGTTGCCTTATTAAATATTTTTATTTTGATTTCTGGTCTCTTAAATGTTTTTCTATTTTCTCTGATTTAGTTTGATCTGGTTCTTCTAGTGTCTTAAGATGAAAATGTAGATAATTTCATAAAATTCTCTCAATGCACTGCACTAGTTCCATCCCACAAATTTCTGTATATTGTGTTTTTACAATATTATCATTTGGTTTGAAAAATTTCTCTTGAGATTTTTTTGTTTGACCCATGGGTAATTTAGAATTATTTTTACAAGTATCTAAACTTCCAGAGATTTTATATGTATCTAATATTTATTGATTTCCACTTTAATTTATTTGCACCAGGAAATATTTTTAAGGAATGTATTTTGTAAGGTATCAACAGTTTGACATTTTTTGAGACTTATTTTGTGGGTCACCATGTGGTTTATCTTCACAAGTGGTATATGTGTGCTGAAAAAAAAAAGTTTATGGCAGTTTTTTTTTCCTTTATTTTTAGTTGAAGGATAATTGCTTTACCATAGTGGTTTCATTTCTGCCATAAATCAACATGAATTAGCCATAGGTGTACATATGTCCCTTCCTTCCTGAACTCTCTCCAATCTCCCACCCTTTCCCTCCTCCCTAGGTTGTTACAGAGGCTCGGTTTGAGTTCTCTGAGTCATATAGCCAATTTCCATTGGCTATCCATTTTACATATGGTAGTGTATAAGCTTCCATGCTACTCTCTCCATTTCTCTCACCCTCTCCTTCCTCATCCCTTGCCCATGTTCATAAGTCTGTTCTCTATGTCTGCAAATAGGTTCATCAGTACCATCTTTCTAGGTATCATATATATGCATTAATATATGATATTTGTTTTTCTCTTTCTGACTTACTTCTCTCTGTATTATAGGCTCTAGGTTTATCTACCTCTTTAGAACTGACTCAAATGTGCTCCTTTTTATGGCTGAGTAGTATTGCTTTTTATATATGTATCACAGCTTCTTTACCCATTTATCTGTTGATGGACATCTAGGTTGCTTCCATGTCCTAGCTATTGTAAATAGTGCTGTAATGAACATTGGGGTACATGTGTCCTTTTCAATTTTGGTTTCCTCAGGATTATTTGCCTAGAAGTGGTATTGCTGGGTTATATGGTAGTTCTATTCCTAGTTTTTAAGTAATTTCCATACTGTCTTCCATAGTGGCTGTATCAGTTTACATTACCACCAGTAGTACAAGAGGGTTCCCTTTTCTCCGTACCTTCTCCAGCACTTGCTCTCCATGGATTTTTTGGCAATAGCTATTCTAACTATTGTGAGATGATATCTCATTGTAGTTTTGATTTGCATTTCTCTAATAATGAGTGATGCTGAGCATCTTTTCATGGCTTATTAGCCATCTGTATGTCTTCTTTGGAAAAATGACAGTTTAGGTATTTTGCCCACTCTTTGATTGAGTTGTTTATTTTTTTAGTATTGAGTTGTATGAGCTGCTTGTACATTTTTGAGATTAATCCTTTGTCAGTTGTTTCATTTACAATAATTTTCTCCCATTCTGAGGGCTGTTTTTTCACCTTGTTTATAGTTTCCTTTGCTGTGCAAAAGCTTTTAAGTTTAATTAGGTCCTACATGTTTATTTTTGTTTTTATATATTGTCCCTCTTACTCTCTAGTAAAATTCTTTGCCTTGAAATTTACTTTGGCTGACATTAACTTAGACATGTCAACTTTTTTTGTAGTTAATATTTGCATATTATAACTTTTCCATCATTTACTTTTAACCTGTCTTTGTCTATAAAATGCATTTCTTGTAGAAAGCAGTTTAAGATAAAGGACTTTTTGCAGATCTTTGAAAAGTGGATATGTGTTCAGGGATTGTTCCAAGGTTTCTTTTTATTCTTGAAATGAATCAGAAATGGGAAAATTGTTTCAACAATATATTCAATAGGAGATTGAGGCTAAGAAGTCAAGGGTCAGAATAACTCTTAAGTTTACTGGAAGTAGTGGTAAGAGCTCATGGGTCAGAGATAGGGAATATTGGGATAGTTGTCATAATTCTCCTAACTCCCTAGAATTATTTACAGTAGTTTGGAGGATTAGAAGTAGGTCAATAGGCTTAATTAATTAATTAGAATATATTTTACTTAAGTAGGTATAATATATAGTACTATTTATGCTATGATTTCCTGCACAAGCATTTATTTTTAGTTTGATTCATTTAAATATCAATAACGTTTTCATGTAAAATCATGATAAAGCACAGCTGTCATATTCATAAACTTTCATCTTAGGAACTGGAGGTTATTCTAAAGTGAATTGTTTTATTTACTATTTTCTTCAAGTGATCTTGGTAAACTAAAAATCTTTCTAATAATCCTAGTTTATAAATATCAAAAGTGATATAGTGTCCAATTTATGCTCATTTTATTTGTCATTAATTTTCTTATCATGTAAGAAAAAAAAACAGTTAGGAGGGGGAATCAATAGAAGATATAGGTCTTAAAGATCATTCTATTTAGCCCTAAATCAATTTGAGGTAGCATATAAAAACTTGCTCATTTGACCAAATTTAATACTAATTAAATAAACTCAAAAGTTTTAGTTCCTCTACAGATAGCTTTTTTTGAACTGTAAATACCATTTGTGCCTTATTAATCACAGTGTTTCAGATCTAAAACATTACTTGTTACATATTAACTTGTCATTTATTTGCAGTCTCAGACCACTTATATTCAGCTGCACCTGTGAGGATGTCTAGCACATGGTAGATGTATGTGTTTTCATTGATCAACATACACAAATAAGCATGTGTACATTTATAACCAGGTCCCCTTGTTGCCATTACTTGATAGGCAAATAACACCTTGGAGTAAAGTAATGACAGTTGATGTGACAGAAAGCACTTTGGATGATAGGAGAAAATTTAAAGGTATTTACCTCTGGTGGATTGAAGATTAGTAAATTGGACTACTTAATTTCTCAAAGACATTAAAAAACAAAGAAAATCCTTGATCTAGTGTAGAGTAGGAGAAATTCAAAGATGTTTTAAAGAGTGATTCAGCTATTTATTTGCTTTTCTTGTGTTATTATTTTAATAGATTCACAGACACATTTGAATCACAGATTTCACTGAGTTACCCTAAATGTCTGATGCTGCTGAACAACCATTTACAAGAAAATGTTGGATCCCACCAAAAAAAGATACGCCATGTCCAAGGGCAAAGAGGAAGACCCAGCAAGATGGTAAGAGGAGTTAAATCACGTTTAGAATCAAACCCCATACCCTCCAGAGACATTCTGAGGGCTCAAATAAAAACTTACTGAGCCAGACCTGCCTTTGACTATTTGAGTGTCTCTTGGTATGGACCTGACAGAAGCAGAAGATATTAAGAAGAGGTGCCAAGAATACACAGAAGAACTATACAAAAAAGATCTTCAGGACCCAGATAACCACGACTGTGTGATCACTCAACTAGAGCCAGACATCCTGGAATGTGAAGTGAAGTGGGCTTTAGGAAGCATCACTACGAATAAAGCTAGTGGAGGTGATGGAATTCCATTGAGCAATTTGAAATCCTGAAAGATGATGCTGTGAAAGTGCTGCACTCAATATGCCAGCAAATTTGGGAAGTTATCAGTGGCCAGGACTATAAAAGGTCAGTTTTCATTTCAATCCCAAAGAAAGGCAGTGCCAGAGAATGTTCAAACTACATCACACTTGCACTCATCTCACACGCTAGCAAAGTAATGATCAAAATTCTCCAAGTCAGGCTTCAAGAGTACATGAACTATGAAATTCCAGATGTTCAAGTTAGATTTAGAAAAGGCAGAGGAACCAGAGATCAAATTGCCAACATCCATTGGATCATCAAAAAAGCATGAGAGTTCCAGAAAAACATCTATTTCTGCTTTATTGACTATGCCAAAGCCTTTGACTGTGTGGATCACAACAAACTGTGGAAAATTCTTAAAGAGATTGGACCAGCAGATCGCCTTACCTGCCTCTGAGAAATCTGTATGCAGGTCAGGAAGCAACAGTTAGAACCAGACATGGAACAACAGATTGGTTCCAAATTGGGAAAGGAGTACATTAAGACTGCATCTGTCACCTTGCTTATTTAACTTATATGCAGAGAGCATCATGAGAAATGCTGGGCTGGATGAAGCACAAGCTGGAATCAAGATTTCTGCAAGAAATATCAATAATCTCAGATATGCGGATGACAGCACCCTTATGGCAGAAGACGAAGAACTAAAGAGCCACTTGATGAAAGTGAAAGGGGAGAGTGAAAAAGTTGACTTAAAACTCAACATTCAGAAAACTAAGATCATGGCATCAGTTCCATCACTTCATGGCAAATAAATGGGGAAATAATGGAAACAGTGAGAGATCTTATTTTGGGGGAGCTCCAAAATCGCAGCAGATGGTGACTGCAGACATGAAATTAAAAGACGCTTACTCCTTGGAAGAAAACTTATGACCAACCTAGACAACATATTAAAAAGCAGAGACATTGCTTTGCCAACAAAGGTCTATCTAGTCAAGGCTATGGTTTTTCCAGTGGTCATGTATGGATGTGAGAGTTGGGCTATAAAGAAAGCAGAGCGCCGAAGAATTGATGCTTTTGAACTGTGGTGTTGGAGAAGACTCTTGAGAGTCCCTTGGACTGCAAGGAGATCCAACCAGTCCATCCTAAAGGAGATTAGTCCTGAATATGCATTGGAAGGACTAATGCTGAAGCTGAAACTCCAATATTTTGGCCACATGATGTGAAGAACTGACTCATTTGAAAAGACCCTGATGTTGGGAAAGATTGGAGGCAGGAGAAGGGGACGACAGAAGATGCGATCATTACATGGCATCACCGATTCAATGGACAGCAGTTTAAGCAAGCTCTGGGAGTTGATGATGGACAGGGAAGCCTGGAATGCTGCAACCCATGTAGTCACAAAGATTCAGACACGACTGAGTGACTTAACTGACCTGAACTGACCCTAAACTTTTGTGGATATTATTCTTGTATAGATACTTAAAATGTGAATTTTAGAAAATTTTTTATCAAGGAGAATCTTTTGATTTTTTTAATCACTCAGCTAATTAACTAGTGAATTGGCTACACTCTTACCAATGCTGGACCAATCATTCTGGAGTAATAATCTCTTATTATAATGTACAAATTCTTATATATGCAACCAAGAGAGCAAAAAATGTTATTTGTAGAATCTAGGTAGGAGATATATAGACGTACAATGTACAATCCTCCAACTTCTCTGAACATTCAAAAAGTTTCATAAATATATTAAACATAGAATCACTGGTCCTCATTTGTTACAAATTTCATAAGTATCATACAATAGAATTAACTTGTCACAAAACTCCACTATTCTGCATTCTAATACCTATTGAAATGTTACATAAAATGTAGGGCTATTTAATTCTGAAGTCTAATTTTTGTCATTCTGTTCAATGAGTGTAAGTTGCTAAAAATATTTTGCCTGTCCAAAATGGAACATCCTTTCTTACACTAAACCAACACAGATATGCAATTATTGAGTGGTTTTAAAAGAGGCATAGGAGAAGGCAATGGCACCCCACTCCAGTACTCTTTTGCCTGGAGAATCCCATGGACGGAGGAGCCTGGCAGGCTTCAGTCCATGGGGTCGCTAGGGGTCGGACACGACTGAGCGACTTCACTTTCACTTTTCACTTTCATGCATTGGAGGAGGAAATGGCAACCCACTCCAGTGTTCTTGCCTGGAGAATCCCAGGGACGGCGGAGCCTGGTGGGCTGCCGTCTATGGGGTCGCACAGAGTCGGACACGACTGAAGCGACTTAGCAGCAGCAGCAAAAGAGGCATATATTTTATATCACCAATTATTATGGCTAATTTTCAAGCAGGGTATATTTTTCATGAATTAGTGATATAAGATGGGTCTACCCCTCCCTTTCTTTTAGTTGCATGCTGGATGACTTTTCAGTAGGGTCTTATATTTATGTTTCTCTTTATTTTAATTTTTTTGTTACCATATAATATTTTAAGTTTAATCAAAAGTCAACTTAGAAAGGCCATTCTGCCTAAGGGATATTTTTCCATTAAGTATTATGACATATTGGTGGCCTTGAGGGATTATTAGTTTTTGAAGAAATATTAACAGCTGGAAATTTGCATTTTAATACAGTTCTCCTCGGCTACTCAAGCAATTTTATTTTTAAGACCTGTGACAGGTTTCAAAGCTTTAGTTCTAAAGCAATCTAGTCAAGAAGAGCTAGCATGATTTTATTACAAATAACTAAGTTTCTAATAGTTTTTTTTCCACCTGAAAATTTTAGTTTGAAATGTTCGGGAAATCAACACCCAAATTTTACATCAGCACTAAAAGACAGACTTGCTAATTGAAACAAGTGAGGAAGAGTTCTTTTTAAGCCTCTAGTTTAAAAAATTGAGGAATAAGAATATAGCACATCTAATTAGGTTTTTCTGATTAGTAGTTAAAAATGAATTTGATACAAAGCAACCGTTCACAACAATTGTTTCAGTCTAACTAGGTGATGTCTCTGGGGAAAATGATTCCTAGGATAGCAGAAGATGCTGTGAAATGAGAACAGAATCCATCCCCTTTGATTTGGTATTAAATACATATTCAATTGCTATTGAAATTAATTGAGGATTTTCAGTCAGGATCAAGTGATTTATCATCATTAAAAATGGAGGCAGTGACAGGATTGAATGGTAGCCTCAACAATTACAAGTGAATTTTTCTTCTAAAAATGAGTATATGTGACTAAATACCTTAGGATGGTGTAACAGGAACACTGATTCCTCTTTTCATTTTCAATGAATTGAAAATTTGATTTGTTACTCAAATCTAGACATCTAAAATTACAGGACCAGAGCTTGGACAATTGCTCATTTGCTGATGACTAAAATCACCAAGGGCTTCCCAGGTGGCTCAGTGGTAAAGAACCCGCCTGCCAATGCAGGAGATGGGGGTCGATCCCTGGGTTGGAAAGATCCCCTGGAGAAGGAAATGGCAACCCACTCCAGTATCCTTGTCTGGAGAATCCCACGGACAGAAGGGCCTGGCAGGCTACAGTATATGGGGTCGCAAAGAGTCAGACACGACTGAACGTGCACACACTCTACAATCTCTAAAATCTTATTGGATAGTAAATAGAACATTTGCAAAGCATGCTTGGGGTATTTGGACTAAAAGTCATTAGAGCAAAATGTGCCATCATGAGCCTATTCTTTTGTGTTTTTGTTCTTCTTAATTGTTTTTCAATAACCTCAACCAATTTGTTTTATTATTGAGAAAAATGAAGTTGCTGTCAATGAGAAGATCAAAGGGAAATCTCATATATGTTCTTGTTTTTTCCCTAAATTTTTAGGTTAAAAATTAAATGAAATGAAGTTGGCATCAAAGTCGTAGTCCTTTTGCAAATTGATATTCAAGTATTAGACTTGATTGAAGAAGAAATGTCATTTTAAGTGTCAAATCCTTTCTATAAAAGGAGCCAATAGAATTTGGCACAGCAAGATGCAACACTAATTCATCATTTATTTAACAGCAGTGTTTGAGTTAGCAGATTAATGGCAAGGAATGGATTAGAACTTGAGACATAGGACAACCCATATAGGAAAAATAAAAGAAAAAAATTCTGAAGTTCATAATATAGTCCTTAAATTGTATTCTGTGAGCCAAGAACTCAGAAGTGTCAGCCAGACAGTTTCACACTGGTTCTAGGTACCACTTAGTAAAAGTAACATCTGTTTAAGTTTCATTTTGTTGTTGTTGTTGTTCAGTTGCTCAGTTATGTCTGACTCTTTGCAACCCCATGGACTGCAGCACACCAGGCTTCCCTGTCCTTCACCTTATCCCAGAGCTTGGTCAAACTCATGTCCATTGAGTCAGTGATGCCATCCAACCATTTCTTCCTTTGTCATCCCCTTCTCTTCCTGCCTTCAATCTTTCACAACATCAGGATCTTTTCCAATGAGTCAGGTGGTCAAAGTATTGAAGCTTCAGGTTCAGCATCAGTCTTTTCAATGTATATTGAGGGTTTCATTTTATATCTTACTATAAGATCAATGTGCATTTGCAGCTTGAACTTATATGTAAATGATATAAAACCATTTCACACATTTTACTTTCCTTTAATTTCTAATAATTTTGTAGAGTAAGATTTGGACTCACTTTCTTGATGAGGACAGTGACCTTTAGAAAGAGTTAAGTAGTTCCTTGTCATATAGTGCTATAGGCATGTGTCATACATACATATGGGTAGGGAATGGCTGTCATTGTTATAGTGATGAGTGTAGACAATGTCCATATTCTTGTGGAGCTTATATTTGTATGTGCTTCTATGATGGATGGAGAAAGAAAACTAGAAATGAATAAAAAAGGTAATATCATACATTGATAAATACAATAAGGGATGGGGGGTCTATGCCTAAATAATTTGTGAGGGAAGTTCCCCTCTGAGGAAGTGATGTTTAAACTGGGAGGAGTCATCCAAGACCTGGGAGGTAATATTCCAGACACTGCAGTATTACTTTTGTAACAAGTAGATCATGATGTACAGAAAAAGTCCTGTTTGAGGTCTCCGTAGCACATATCTGCTTTTGAAAGTTGGACGTGGGTGCTGCCTTTTAAAGCTGTGTTTCAGTTCAGTTCAGTTGCTCAGTCATGTCCAACTCTGCAACCCCATGGACTACAGCATGCCAGTCCTCCCTGTTCATCACCAAATCCCCGAGTTTACTCAAACTCATGTCTATTGAGTCGGTGATGCCATCCAACCATCTCACGCTCTGTCGCCTCCTTCTCCTCCCACCTTCAATCTTTCCCAGCATTAGGGTCTTTTCAAGTGAGTCAGCTGTTCACATCAGATGGCTAATATATTGGAACTTCAGCTTCAGCATCAGTCCTTCCAATGAATATTGAGGTCCTAAAGGATGGACTGGATGGATCTCCCTGCAGTCCAAGGGACTCTCAAGAGTCTTCTCCAAAACCACAATTCAAAAGCATCAATTCTTCGG
Organism: Giraffa tippelskirchi; assembly: GCF_054371585.1. Lineage (NCBI taxonomy): Eukaryota > Metazoa > Chordata > Mammalia > Artiodactyla > Giraffidae > Giraffa > Giraffa tippelskirchi. The sequence continues at coordinate 64,484,941 of NC_137284.1, forward strand.
AATTCAGCTTTCTTTATAGTCCAATTCTAATATTCCACATGACCACTGGAAAAACCATAGCCTTGACTAGATGGACACTTGTTGGCACAGTAATGTCTCTGTTTTTTAACACACTGTCTAGAGTGGTCATAATTTTTCTCCAAGGAGTAAGACTCTTTTAATTTCATGGCTGCAGTCACCATCTGCAGTGATTTTGGAGGCCCCCAAAATAAAATCTCTCACTGTTTCCATTATTTCCCCATCTATTTGCCATGAAGTGATGGGACCAGATGCCATGATCTTAGTTTTCTGAATGTTGAGTTTTAAGCCAACTTTTTCATTCTCCCCTTTCACTTTCATCAAGTGGCTCTTTAGTTCTTCTTCACTTTCTGCCAGAAGGGTGGTGTCATCTGCATATCTGAAGTTATTGATATTTCTTGAGGAAATATTTATTTCAGCCTGTGCTTCATCCAGCCTAGCATTTCTCATGGTGTACTCTGAATATAAGTTAAATAAGGAGGGTGAAAATTACAGCCTTGATGTACTCCTTTCCCAATTCGGAACCAGTTTGTTGTTCCATGTCTGGTTCTAACTGTTGCTTCCTGACCTGCATACAGATTTTTCTCAAGAGGCAAGTCAGGTGGTCTAGTATTCCCATCTCTTTAAGAATTTTCCACAGTTTGTTGTGATCCACACAGTCAAAGGCTTTGGCATAGTCAATAAAGCAGAAATAGATGTTTTTCTGGAACTCTCATGCTTTTTTGATGATCCAATGGATGTTGGCAATTTGATCTCTGGTTCCTCTGCCTTTTCTAAACCCAGCTTGAACATCTGGAAGTTCACAGTTCATGTATTGTTGAAGCCTGGCTGGAGAATTTTTAGCATTAGTTTGTAGTGTGTGTGATGAATCCAACTGTGTGGTAGTTGGAGCATTCTTTGGCATTGCCTTTCTTTGGGATTGGAAGGAAAACTGACTTTTTCCAGTCCTGTGGTCACTGCTGAGGTTTCCAAATTTGCTGGCATATTGAGTGCAGCACTTTCACAGCATTATCTTTCAGGATTTGAAATAACTCAACTGGAATTCCATCACCTTCACTAGCTTTGTTCGTAGTGTGCTTCCTAAGACCCACTTGACTTAACATTCCAGGATGTCTGGCTCTAGGTGAGTGATCACACCATCATGATTATCTGGGTCATGAAGATCTTTTTTGTACAGTTCTTCTGTGTATTCTTGCCATCTCTTCTTAATATCTTCTGCTTCTGTTAGGTCCATACTATTTCTGTCCTTTATTGAGCCCACCTTGTTTGAAATATTCCCTTGGTATCTTTAATTTTTTTTGAAGAGATCTCTAGTCACCCATTCTATTGTTTTCCTCTATTTCTTTGCACTGATCACTGAGGAAGGCTTTCTTATCTCTCCTTGCTATTCTTTGGAACTCTGCATTCAAATGGGTATATCTTTCCTTTTCCCCTTTGCTTTTCACTTCTCTTCTTTTCACAGCTATTTGTAAGGACTCCTCAGACAGCCATTTTGCTTTTTTGCATTTCTTTTCCATGGGGATTGTCTTCATTCCTGTCTCCTGTACAGTGTCACGAACCACTGTCCATAGTTCATCAGGCACTCTATCAGATCTAGTCCCTTGAATCTAATTCTGACTTCCACTGTATAATCGTAAGGGATTTGATTTAGATAATAACTGAATGGTCTCGAGGTTTTCCCCACTTTCTTCAATTTAAGTCTGAATTTAGCAATAAGGAGTTCATGATCTGAGCCACAGTTAGCTTCTGGTCTTGTTTTTGCTGACTGTATAGAGCTTCTCCATTTTGGCTGCAAAGAATATAATCAATCTGATTTTGGTACTGACCATCTGGTGACGTCCATATGTAGAGTCTTCTCTTGTGTTGTTGGAAGAGGGTGTTTGCTATGACCACTGTGTTCTCTTGGCAAAACTGTATTAGCCTTTAATCTGTTTCATTCTTTACTCCAAGGCCAAATTTGCCTCTTACTCCAGGTGTTTCTTGATTTCCTACTTTTGCTTCCAATCCCCTATAATGAAAAGGACATTTGGGGGGGGGGTGTTAGTTCTAGAAGGTCTTGTAGGTCTTCATAGAACCATTCAACTTCAACTTCTTCAGCGTTACTGGTTAGGACATAGACTTGGATTGCCGTGATATTGGAAGGTTTGCTTGGAAACAAATGGAGATCATTCTGTCATTTTTGAGATTGCATCCAAGAACTGCATTTCGAACTCTTTTGTTGACTATGATGGCTATTCCATTTCTTCTATGGGATTCTTGCCCACAGTAGTAGATATATAATGGTCATCTGAGTTAAATTTACCCATTCCAGTCCATTTTAGTTCGCTGATTCCTAAAATGTCATTTAAAACCTGTGTTTAAAGAGCTATTTCTTATATACATGCTCTTCAGTATTCAAGAATGTCTTCACAACTCTGAAAATAATTCTATAGGTAAGTTTGGGTCCAGTCTGAGCTTTCTTTCTTTAAAAAAAAATCCTTATATTCTCTGGCAGCTGTTTTACACCATGAATATTAAATTAAAATCAATTGCACACTTACTTATCCTACTCTAGGGATAAAAAGCATAAGCTAACTTAGAATTAACTTCCACTTTAAAAACATGACTTCATTTTGAATGCTTAGCATACTATCCAAGAAAGTTTGATATCCTCATGTCTCTTCATTAGAAGTCTTATGCAGCTGGTTTGAGTAGAAATAGTGAAGAAGAACAGTATTAAAATGTACATCAAGCAGACAGGAGATCATCTCAAGCTTTTTTTCCTGGATATTTTAGTACCTTCAGAGTGCCTAACAGATAGGATTCAGAGAACATGTGGGTTCTCTTGCTTCTGCCTGAGCAATCATATTCTAAACTAGGAAAAATCTTAATACTCGCTGAGTTAATAATGTTTCAAGGACTGCCTGTTACAAATAGGGTGCATTTAAGAAGTTCCAGAAGAGTCACGTGTTTGAGCAAGTAAGATCCTAAGATTCTGTTTAATGCTCAGGCCCAAGAATTTGGACTGACCATGGAGAGGTCAGATTTGAGCAGAGAAATGGATCTTAAGTTATTTATGGCTGTGACAAAGAGTTACCTAGAACGATACATCTATGCTTGTGTGAAAGGCTGGAGGAAAAGGGGAATTCTAATCCATGCTTTAGAGAAGGGCCAACTGACCCTGATGCTGGGAAAGATTGAAGGCAAAAGGAGAAGGGGGCAGTGGAGGATGAAATGGTTAGATGGCATTACTGACTCAGTGGATGTGAATTTGAACAAACTCCTGGAGATGGTGAAGGACATGGAAGTCTGGTGTGCTGTAGGCTATAGGGTCACCAAGAATTGGACATGACTTAGTGACTGAAAAAAAACAACAACTGAAAAATGAGGACATTCTATCATGACCAGGGGACATGCGGTAGAGATAATTCACAGAGTGGTTACCTATATGATTTTGTAGGTCAGAATGGATATTTATGAATAAGTTAGAAGTTAACCTGCCTCCAATGTGGGAGACCCAGTTTCAAACGCTGGGTCGAGAAGATCCCCCGGAAAAGGGAATGGCAACCCACTCCAGTACTATTGCCTGGAGAATCCCGTGGCCAGAGGAGCCTGGAAGGTTATAGCCTGCGGGGTTGCAAAGGGTTGCACATGATTGAGCGACTAGCACTTTGACTTTGAAGGGGTCATTAGCAAAGATGTGGTATTGAAGGCAATAGGATGATAGGTATTATTTAGGGAGAAGGTATGAAGATGAGGAGTTGCAGAGCTATGTACTAATTCCAACATTTAATGATACAGTAAAAGAGATGGATTCAGGTATAAAATGTAAGAAAACTCAGGTATGTAAAAGAACATTAGGACATTTTGTGTAATGGCAGCCAAGGAGAAGTGTGTTTCAAGGAGTAAAAGGTCAATTATGTTTCACCAATGCTGAGAGATAGGAAGGATGGGGAAAGACAACTCTCTATTAGATTTAGCATCCATTTGATTTAGCATGCATTTAATTTAGCAAAAACGAGGTTATGGGTGATCTTCCCTAAAACAATTTTGGTACATGGGTGGGAGGAAGAAGCCATAGTAGGGTAGGTTTAGGAGTGAATGGTGATGATGAAATGGTACCAGGCTCTGTGCTCAAGCAGCTTTTTCAGGAAGCTGGAATGTGAATCTGACACAGAAATTTGTTTTACAGTCATTGGTGTGGGACCCAAGAAATTGATTAATGTATTTTTTTGGAATATGAAAAATGGTATAGATTTCAGAATATTTCTTGATCTTGGGCCAAATCCACTAAAGAAAGCAAAAATATAAGGGGAAAGAGGGAGTCAAAGTAGAAGAACTAGCTTTAATTTGAGGAGAACCACTTATTCATAGCTAAATTGGAAGAGACTATGGAGATAGAAGCAAGAAGGGAAATGGCTAGGAGTTGGTAAGTTTCTCTTCTCTGAAATATAGTTGGTAGGGGAGGGGTGGAAAGCTATTAAGTACATGAAGCTATTTTAGATGCATCATTCATAACCATCAGAATTCTACTCCAGTGGCTTTCTCCTTATGGCCTTGGTCTAAGTCTAAAGTCACATTCCATTTGCTGACTATAGGTAGTTGTTGTTGTTCAGTCGCTAAGTCATGTCTGACTCTTTGTGACCCCATAGACTGCAGCATGCCATGCTTCCCTGCCTTTCACCATCTCCTGGAGCTTGCTCAGTCCATTGAGTCAGTGATGCTATCCAACCATCTCATCCTCTGCTGCTCTCTTCTCCTCCTTCCCTCGATCTTTGCCAACATTAGGGTCTTTTCCAATGAGTCAGCTCTTTGCATCAGGTGGCCAAAATATTGGAGCTTCAGCTTTAGCATCAGTCCTTCCAATAAATATTTAAGATTGATTTCCTTTAGGATTGACTAGTTTGATATCCTTGCTGTCCAGGGGACGCTCAAGAGTTTTCTCCAGCACCACAATTTGAAAGCACCAATTATAGAAAATGTAGCAATTCCACAAAGGCCAGATCTACTCTAAAGCAGATACTCTCTCCTCTTGCTACCCATCCCTAGGGAATGTGAAGGTTTTACAAGGCATTACAAATTGGGGTAGTTGTAAAAGTGTGAGGAAAAATCCCTAAAATATATTGAATACCATCTACGGGTCAACTTTTTCACTTTAGTACTCTAATTTTCTTTGATGAAAAAATTCTACTTTAATTTAGGGAAATAAAGGAGACTTAAGAGAATTAAGAAAATAACTAAAGGTCATAGAGTCAGGAAGCAGCAGAGTAAGATTATCCCCTCATTCTCTTCAGGAGAAGGATGATGATGTAAATTAACCAAAGTGGCTTCTTCTTCCAAGTTATAGATAATTGCATAACATTTCATAGCTCTGGAAACCTGAAGTTGTTCTGTTAGATTTATTTAAAATATTATTTTGTCTGACAAATGACTTAACAGTGCCTCTATGCAGAGGACTGTGCTCATATTTAGAACTTACTGTTGTAATACATGTCCCCTCTCTACAAAATATTCAGTTAAATGTTTAAACATCTAAGCACTAACAAGCATTCATGAATAAGAGATGAATGATATATGAATCATGTCATTGCTATGTTAGTATTGATAGAATTATATTTTAGAAACAATCTTATCCAAAATTATTAAGAAACACTAAGCAAAACACTGTTGTTGCTGTTGTTGTTGTTTAGTTGTTCAGTTGTGTCTGACTCTTTGCAACCCCACGAACTATATAGCCCACCAGGCTCCTCTGTCCATGGTATTCTCCTGGCAAAAATATTGGAGTGGGTTGCCATTCCCTTCTCCAGGGAATCTTCCCACCCAGGGATCAAACCTGAGTCTCCTATATTGACAGGTGGATTCTTTACCACGGAGTCATCTGGGAAGCCCAACCAAACCTCTGCTTTTCCCCAAAGTATTCATAACTACTTTCAACATGTACTCTAAATGACTGAACAGTCTAAAGGATAAATTGTCAAACGATTATATATATAGAACCTAATTATTTAGAAAAGGCAGAGGAACCAGAGATCAAATTGCCAATATCCGCTGGATCATCGAAAAAGCAAGAGAATTCCAGAAAAACATCTATTTCTGCTTTATTGACTATGCCAAACCTTTGACTGTGTGGATCACAATAAACTGTGGAAAATTCTGAAAGAGATGGGAATATCAGACCATTTGACCTGTCTCTTGAGAAACCTGTATGCAGGTCAGGAAGCAACAGTTAGAACTGGACATGGAACAACAGACTGGTTCCAAATAGGAAAAGGAGTACGCCAAGGCTGTATATTGTCACCCTGCTTGTTTAACTTATATGCAGAGTACATCATGAGAAACGCTGGGTTGGAAGAAACACAAGCTGGAATCAAGATTGCCAGGAGAAATATCAATAACCTCAGATATGCGGATGACACCACCCTTATGGCAGAGAGTGAAGAAGAACTAAAGAGCCTCTTGATGAAGGTGAAGGAGGAGAGTGAAAAAGTTGGCTTAAAGCTCAACGTTCAGAAAACTAAGATCATGGCATCTGGTCCCATCACTCCATGGGAAACAGATGGGGAAACAGTGGAAACAGTGTCAGACTTTATTTTTTGGGGCTCCAGAATCACTGCTGATGGTGACTGCAGCCATGAAATTAAAAGACATTTACTCCTTGGAAGGAAGGTTATGGCCAACCTAGATAGCATATTTAAAAGCAGAGACATTACTTTGCCAACAAAAGCCCATCTAGTCAAGGCTATAGTTTTTCCAGTGGTCATGTATGGATGTGAGAGTTGGACGGTGAAGAAAGCTGAGCGCCGCAGAATTGATGCTTTTGAACTGTGGTGTTGGAGAAGACTCTTGAGAGTCCCTTGGACTGCAAGGAGATCCAATCAATCCATCCTAAAGGAGATCAATCCTGGGTGTTCATTGGAAGGTCTGATGTTGAAGCTGAAACTCCAATACTTTGGTCACCTCATGCGAAGAGTTGACTCATTGGAAAAGACCCTAATGCTGGGTAAGACTGGGGGCGGGAGGAGAAGGGGACGACCGAGGATGAGATGGTTGGATGGCATCACCGACTCCATGAACATGGGTTTGGGTGGACTCCGGGAGTTGGTGATGGACAGGGAGGCCTGGCGTGCTGCAATCCATGGGGTCGCAAAGAGTCGGACACGACTGAGCGACTGAACTGAACTGAATTATTGCTGGCATTTAGTAAACAAGTGGTTAATATTGGTTGCTTGAATAAATGAAAAATGGAAATAAGGTGGAGTGCTTCAGGAACTATTGTTACTCACTAATACCCCTGGCATCTCTGGAAATGATACTCTCACTCAGTGGGAAGTGTACTCTAAAGATTAGTTTTATTCATGATGTTTCATCATTTGATCATGACTCTATCATTTATTCAATTTCTGTAGCATTTAAGGACAGAATAAAATCACTGTGGTTACAACTTAAATAGATAAAATTCTTCTAAACTAGGCAAAGGAAAGTCTGTAAATGAGTCTACTATTTTCCACCTTTTACTTCAAGTCAAGTATGAATGATTCATAGCACTTCTATATCTGTGACATTTTCATTATTAAAAGTTTATTTAATTATCAGTTTTATGCCCCTTTATATTAATAAAATCATATTTTACATTGACCATTCCTTGTGAATGGAGTTATCAATGTCATTCAATCCACTTGGAAACTGAACATCAGTTCCATTAAGCTGATGGGGTTTGCTATTGACAGCTTAAATAGAATACATTTTCCCAGGGCTCTGGCAACTTTTCCACGTATTCAATTGAATTCTTTTGTGCAAGTAATTGAATATATATAAAGTGGATTTCTTGTTGTTTCCCATTTATTTCTTTTAGGTTCTGGAGTGCTGATAAATCAACTACGGTGCCCACTCTACTTTTTTCAGATTAATTTATTTTGCTGCTATTTCATTATAAATCCATGCATGACAAGAAGTACAACAATAACTGCTTGTAAATTAACAACTGGACGTACAGACTAACCACATTTGTTATCTTCTGTTAATGTTGGTTGTTTCAAGTTTGTCAAAGTACATTAAAAACATATTTTGATATTATGTGAACAGTAAAATTAACGTATTTTAATACATGCACCTATTTTTGTCTTCCATTGCAGATTGAAATCTATTATCAAGACTGATGTTTTAATCCTCTTGTACTTGAAATTGAATTCTTCATCAGAGTAGATAGTAACTATTTAATATGAGAAAATTAGAATTCCTCCAAACAGAAGAGGAATCCCCCTCCTTGTTAAATTGGTTGTCATGCTCAAATAGCATATTTTGCTTTGTTGTTAGTCCAATCGTTTTTGCCTTGAAAAGCACTGTGGTGTCATTATATTATAGGTATCATTAAAAAATAAAATCTTAAGATTTCTTCTCTTTGGTAAATGGCTTGCCAGGATTTATTTACCACGTTTGCATCTTTGCTACTTTCTCTGGTAACCGGTAACCTGGCACAGAATGCTATTACTAGGGAGTCATTTTCTTAATATGCCTCAGAGCTCATATCATATTTCTATTTAGGAATTACCAGGATAATAGGTATTCTAATTAGATCCAATCAGTCACAGTAAAAAGATTTGTATTTCTAGGTATTTTCAGGGGATATGCTGCTGTGTCCTTCTGTGAAAAGGTTTGACAGAATGAAAATCAGACAGCATCCCTAGACAAAAAAATTAGTTTTTCCCTAAAACACTTAAAAAAAAAATCTATATTGTGCCAAGAGGCTTTTTTTTTTTTAAAGGCACGTCTAGTTTTTATAACAGAAGAATGGCATTTCCTTCTTTGTCATTTAGAATTTTTATTATAGATAATTTCTCTCATACACACAGGTAAAAAGAATAGGACATTGAAGCTCTTAGTACATTATCTTTAGAAACTCAATTTTCTGATATTATTTGACTAACCTAAGTGAATTAATGACTAGGTTCACAATTAATTACAAAGTTACCTGATAACCCTTATGCTTAAAAAACTCAAAGGTGTTTTTCCAGCCATTTTCCCCTCGACCTGATAATAAATTCTGTAATTTTAATAGACTTAAGCAATATCACAGGTACATTAACACAAACATATCTTTATTGAACAGCACATTTTCTATGAAAATGTTACAGAATATAGATTAGACATTGTTTCTAGCCTCAGGAATTGTACTTATTTATTGGAGAACAGGATGTAAAGGTATTGCATATGCATTAGTCCAAGCTAGACCTAAGTTGATATTCTATTAGCATATTAATTAATTAGGATCATATTTGCATTTCTATTGTCATGAAAAAATATGTGTTCTAATTTAGATTTCCCAGTTATTAATGTATTACTCTCATTATTACTTTTCAGTATTTTACAAATATGTGAATAATGCTGGCTTATGTTTGGCAGAAGAGAATCATCCTGGTCAATATTTCACAACATGACACCTTTCCAACATAATAAGCTTGAACTCAGATTATCAGAGGGTCGTGCTTTACAAAGCAGCTATTAAAGAAACAGCAGTGGTGAGCTTTGCTTATAGGTCTTTCATGTATTTGGACATTAACCTGTGCTTGTTCTTTTGCCATCCAATAAAGTGACATGTAGACACACCCATGTCTAGACTCTAAGTGTGAACTTACATTGAGAAAGCCAAGATAGTCTTAAAATTAAGCATATGGATCAGTGCCTGGCTTGTGTGGACAGAAGAATATCTCATAACTAAGTGAATTTTGCAATGAGAAATAAGGAGTAAAATGAACATATCTTGTGGTTTGAAAGATGGTGTAAGACTACTATAATCAAGGGACAACAGAAAAAATTGTTCAGAAGTGGAAAGTAATGGACATCAAAGGAGGTTGCAAAGGGCCTGATATCAAAGTAACCTGAGATATTTTGAGTAGCTATATCCAGAGAGTACTAAAGATTTAGAATTAGACTTTCATATTTTAACCATGTAACTTTTGGAAGCCTTGACATACTAGTATAAAGTCCTTAAACATTAGTTAAAAAAATGAATAGTGGATTATAGTACAATGGCTAATTTCTCTGATACTCTATATAGTTGAATATGCTGATTTGTGTTGAACTTGTTGGCTATGAAACAATAATATAGATGGGCCATATTTTTATCCAATTAATATGTATTTAATAATTATGGTCTCATAATTTTCTAATTCAAAAGTGTCCCTGCCACAAACTAATCAACTGTTAAAATTTTTGCCATTTGATCATTTAGGAAATATGACTGGTTTGCAATCAGCATTACAAGTGAGAATTTCATTGGTCTGATGATTTTACCACCTAAGGAAAAGAGAAAAACTTGAGGTCAGCATATCATTTAGCACATTCTTTTGTGTTTACTCATTGAATTGGAATATTCAGCAGAAAAGCAAGGCTGATTTGATGGTAAAAATCTCAGCTACCAGAAGGGATTAGAGTCCATCATTGTGAGAAAGATCCTCTTTATTATAGCAAATGTAAAGATAGGCTTGCTTATTCAGCAGAGTATACACAGTGTTAACCAACTGTTTTGCTTCAGTACTTATTAAAGCTCCAATTATTGTGAAGAGCTGTTTTTTGATTAATGTTGCTATTTCTATTTGATGGTTTTGCCTTAAGGTTATAACTGTTTCGTGGAACATAATGCTGCTTAAGCTTGTTAGACTGATCAATTCCCCTATCAGATAGTCATAAACCTTTACAAACATCTTTTAATCTAAAAGTTACATAATAATATATTTCAGAGGCTCTTTAGTGTATCTCATGCTAGCCAGCTGTTCATGTATCTGAAACTTTATTTTACAAAATATCTGGATATTTTTATATGATACAATAGCATGTAGGTTTGAAAGATTACTTGGTGGATGGATTAGTACATAATTAAATTCTGTGTAAGGCCTTTAATGATTTTTAAGAAGACAAATTTAATGCATAGTAAACATCCTCAAAATACTATTATTTTGTGGTACAATATGTTTGTTAGTCTCTCAATCACATCTGACTCTTTGAAATCTCATGGACTTAGCCCACTAGGGTCCTCGTCCATGGACTTCTTCAGGCTAGAATACTGGAGTGGGTTGCCATTTCCTTTTCCAGGGGATCTTCCCAACCCAGGGATTGAACCTGGGTCTCCCGCATTGCAGGCAGATTCTTTCCCATCTGAGCCACCAGGGAAGCCTATAAACATGACTTTAGGGTTCAGAGATAAATAACAGCACGGTCAAGTGCAGACAACTAAAGGTAATTTGCACTCTATACATATTTATGCAATTAGTGAGTGCTTCTTTGAACCTGAAGAGTGACTAATATTTAGGATACATTCTGGTGTCCACACAGCTCAGCTTTTCAGATGGATGATTTAATTTGTCTCATGGCTGAGGAAGATGTCAGAAATCCAAAGGAAAGCTTTGAGCACTATTGATACTGGTTTATATAAATCAGTATAAATACTTTGTAATTAATGCAAAAATTGATAAAAATAAAAACATAGCCAAATACAAATGATCAGCTACTCTTGCCTAGAAACTTTGTCAGCAAATGCAGTACTTATTGCAGCATATTAATCAAATGAGTCAGATTGCCAATAAATAAAGCATTACCATATTTCACAAAGGATATAAAAATGGATCTAGGATTTTACATCATCTCGAAAGAAAAAGCAAGACAAAAGTTTAATATGCCCTCTGGGTGCAGAACACTCTTGACTTAAGGAAATCAGTGTTATTATTATTTTCTGTCAGTGTCCTATGGTTTAATTGGTAGTGTATGTTAGACAGAAAAAGAGGCTCTTTTGGAAGATCCACATGACTTGAAAGAACAATATTCATGTTGATTCTAAGAACTACTGGCTATTTCCTCACACAGTGGTAATTTTGAAACTATCAGTACAGAGCAACATAGAAGAATTCAGGAGGGGTTCAAAAGTGATTGTGGCTTAGAACAATCAAAACTCCATGATTCTTTGTCCCTAATACACAAAATAATAGTCTTTAGAGAAGAAGAAGTGGATACACTATGTAGCTAGGCTAGGGGGAGGAGAAACATGGAACCCCTTATTTGATAATTACGCCTTTGTGTGAAATGAAAGAAGTGCTATAGTCAGAAAAGAATTAACTATTTATTCTCATAATGTCCACTAGTAGGAAATATAACAAAGCAGTAGACATATTAAAGTAGCTTTCTTAATTCTTAAACCACTTGAACTAACTAGGACTCTTTCCTTGAGATAATTCATGTGTAAGTATATTATGATTAACAGTAAAGAGACACAGGCCACATTAAATGTAGGTGCTATTTTATTGCTTATTACTCATGTATATATACCTGGTTATACACATCTAAATTAGTCTTACTTATTTTCACTTTTATGGTCACATAAAATATACATAGTTCAGTTCAGTTCATTTCAGTCGCTCAGTCATGTCCGACTCTTTGCGAGCCCATGAATTGCAGCACGCCAGGCCTCCCTGTCCATCACAAACTCCCGGAGTCTACCCAAACCCATGTCCATTGAGTCAGTGATGCCATCCAACCACCTCATCTTCGGTCGTCTCCTTCCCCTCCTGCCCCTAATCCTACCCAGCATCAGGGTCTTTTCCAATGAGTCAACTCTTCACAGGAGGTGGCCAAAGTATTGGAGTTTCAGCTTCAACATCAGACCTTCCAATGAACACCCAGGATTGATCTCCTTTAGGATGGATTGATTGGATCTCCTTGCAGTCCAAGGGACTCTCAAGAGTCTTCTCCAACACCACAGTTCAAAAGCATCAATTCTGCGGAGCTCAGCTTTCTTCACCGTCCAACTCTCACATCCATACATGACCACTGGAAAAACCATAGCCTTGACTAGACGGGCTTTTGTTGGCAAAGTAATGTCTCTGCTTTTAAATATGCTATCTAGGTTGGCCATAACTTTCCTTCCAAGGAGTAAGAGTCTTTTAATTTCATGGCTGCAATCACCATCAGCAGTGATTTTGGAGCCCCCCAAAATAAAGTCTGACACTGTTTCCACCGTTTCCCCATCTATTTGCCATGAAGTGATGGGACCAGATGCCATGATCTTAGTTTTCTGAACGTTGAGCTTTAAGCCAACTTTTTCACTCTCCTCCTTCACCTTCATCAAGAGGCTCTTTAGTTCTTCTTCACTCTCTGCCATAAGGGTGGTGTCATCCGCATATCTGAGGTTATTGATATTTCTCCTGGCAATCTTGATTCCAGCTTGTGTTTCTTCCAACCCAGCGTTTCTCATGATGTACTCTGCATATAAGTTAAACAAGCAGGGTGACAATATACAGCCTTGGCGTACTCCTTTTCCTATTTGGAACCAGTCTGTTGTTCCATGTCCAGTTCTAACTGTTGCTTCCTGACCTGCATACAGGTTTCTCAAGAGACAGGTCAAATGGTCTGATATTCCCATCTCTTTCAGAATTTTCCAAAGTTTATTGTGATCCACACAGTCAAAGGCTTTGGCATAGTCAATAAAGCAGAAATAGATATTTTTCTGGAACTCTCTTGCTTTTTCATTGATAGTGTTAAAGTGAATGATCCTCAAATGTGCACAACGTCCAAAGCAATGATAAAAAATTTTTATGAATCTTTTTTGAAATAATTTTCTGCTTATAATTGCTTCCAAAATGAAGTTCTAAGTTGAAAGTTATATCATAATTTATATATAAACATTGTATATAAATATTATGTTTATGCATATATTTGAATTTGTATCACTTTTACATCAGAATTCTGATTCACCAAAGGGTTTCCTGTAGCAGGCAGGACTTTGACCTGAATCTTGAGTTCTAATCCTAAATGTGCCATTAACTTGTTGGATGATCATTACAAATGATTTCAAAACTTAACTAAGTTATTTTGGAAAACAAGAGTGCTTGCCTCTCTCTCCATACATCATTAATTTTTTTCTCTCAAAATGATTACTAACATTAGTAGTGAAATATGATGTTATTTTTCCTATCATAAATAGTAACAATTGCAATGATCTTCTTTAGATTGTGCTTTTTCATTCATTTGACATTCCATTACAATATTTCCCATAGTTGAAAACAGCTTTCCTGGTGGCCCTAGTGGTGAAGAACCTGCCTGCCAGTGCAGGAGACATAAGAAACATGAGTTCTATCCCTGGGTGGGGAAGATCCCCTGGAGGCGGGCATGCAACCCACTCCAGTAGATTGCAGTATATTGCAGAGTCAGGCATGACTGAGTGACTAATACTTTCACTTTCTAACAAATTATATCTATATTGGGGTTTCCCCAGTGGGTCAGATGATAAAGAACCTGCCCACCAATGCAGGAGACACAAATTCCATCCTAGGTGGGGAAGATCCCCTGGAGGTGACTACTTACTCCAGTATTCTTGCCTGGAGAATTCCATGGACAGAGGAGCCTGGCAGGCTACAGTCCATGGAGTCACAAAGAGTTGGACACGACTGAGTGACTAACACTTCACTTGCAATCTTCAGTTCCTTTCTTCTTACTCACTTTTAAATCTGTACATACCTGCCTTTCTCTTCAAGCAATCATGAAAATTACTACTGTCCAGGATCACAGAGACTCACATGGTGAAACAGAATGCTTAATTCTCAGTTTGTTTCTTGCTTGAACTTTCAGTGGCATTTGACAGAACTGATCATTCTTTGCCCTTGAAACAATTTCTACACTTGGATTTCCTTCTTCTTTTGGTATTTTGTTTTGTTGTCACCTTTTTATCAGATCCCAGTACTGAGACTTCCTTATCTGTTCAACTCTTAGATGTTGGAGAGTAGAAGGTTTTTTTTTTGTTTTTTTTTTTTTACAGCACACCTCTATTTCTTTTAGGTTCATGGCTTTAAATGCCATTGTTTTAGCAAAATCAAATAAGAACACAGAAACCCATAGTAATTTGAACAGAGGAAATTTACTAGGAATCAGTATTGTACATAACAATATAATATGCCTATTAAGGGGAAAAGAGAACTAAAGAATATAAGAAGGCAAATATAAGGAGTAGCCACTGTTTCTAAGGCTAAGACACAACTCCCAAGATAGAAAAAAAAAATATGGAAAAGGACCTCTTTCTCCCAGAAATGAGGTCTAGATTTTATTGGAGTGTGTGTGGCCATGGCTAAATAGATATAGAGAGATGCTGCATGCTAACTTCTCACTGTAGAAACCTGGTCAAAACAAAAACAAAAACAAAAACACTCCTTTGCTAGCTACAGTTAAGAACCTTTCACTTAGGGAGTGTTTCCTGGTACCAATTAGCAAGGGATGAATATACTAGTGTCACATACAGATACTTACAGCTACCTGTGTATTTTTCACTATTCTGTATTTACATCTCTCTCTCTTTCTCATATATATATATATATATATATATATATATATATATATATATATGTTTGTGTGTGTGTGTATACATTACATATTTTATATATATAAAATCTATTCTCTCCCTATGCACCAGGCTAGTTTATCCGAATGCCTAACTGAAGACTTCATTTGAATGTCTAATTGATGTCTCAAAGGTAATATGTTTGAAACTGACCTTTGGACCTTTCCTTTAAACTTGTTTTATCCAAAGTCTTCCCTGTCTCATTAAATCACAACTCCATCACTCCAGTTACTGAGTTTAAGAACTTCAAAATCACCCTTACATCCTCCATTTCTCACTTTTAAAATCCAGTCTTTAATATATTCGTATTATTGTAGTGGGTAACACTTCTTTTTTCAGAATAAAATTATTTTATGCTTCTGGTCAAGCTCAATGTTAAACAAAACCTAGTTATGAACAAATAAATGTTCTAAAGTAAGGAAACTACCTGTTGCATGTAACTTTAATTATTAACAAGTAGGACTGTTATAGGTATAAACATATCATGTTCATTGTATTGATTATAGGAGGTGATTAAATACACTTCTTATAAAATATGCCTGAAGAACACAGACTATTAATTATTGTTTCATATACTATATATAATGAATATTAAATTGTAAATTTATCATAATTCTGCTCACTTTTATTTTAGAATAACTTTTTAGAGGATAATTTAGATGCCATAGACTTTTTAAAATGCCTCCAAATTAAGAACTGTTTCTATTTTCCCTCTTGAGATGTTTTTTTCAGAGAAAGCTAAGGAATTCAAAGCATTCACTGGCCAGACTTTGAAATTAATTATAGCACCAGACTTTGAAATTAATCATAGCACAACACACAAACCGTAGTCAGTGATGATGTTATTTTTTCTTCTGTGAGTAATTTTAAAAATCAAGACTAAAAAGTAGGAGCTCTATCATCTTCTACCTCCTCAGATGACATCATACTATTTATTGGCAATACTTCGAAGAATCCATAGTTCTGTTCAATTACTCGCTTCAGCTTTTTCTGAGTATGTACAGCAGGAGCATGTCACACATCATTGGAAAACCAAGGAAACTATTTCTGGATTATTATCATAAACTCGAGGGGTTGCTCACAGGATTGCTTGCTTAGCATTAATGTTATCTTCTTTGAGACAGCTTCACTGATCAGCTTAATATCAACCTTACCAAAGTATACTTATTCAGCCACCCTTCTGGTTTAACACAGCACTATATGTAATCCTCTATTGACACTTGTCATATTTTATAATTATAGCATAATTTCTGTCTTATAGATTCACAAAAATCATAATTAAATATATATGAAAATTTGTTTCTAAATTTTTCTATATTGTCAAATATCTACTTATAACACTTTAATGTTCACATTTATGTAATTCTCAATATTATGCAAGAAAATTAAGTAGCCATTTTGCTTTCTTTTTAGATTCTATCATTTGTGTCACACTCAACACACATAACATTACTTTCTCAACAAAGGTCCATCTAGTCAAGGCTATGGTTTTTCCAGCAGTCATGTACGGATGTGAGAGTTGGACTATAAAGAAAGCTGAGCGCAGAAGAATTGATGTTTTTGATCTGTGGTGTTGGAGAAGACTTGAGAGTCCCTTGGACTGCAAGGAGATCCAACCAGTCCATCCTAAAGGAAATCAGTCCTGAATATTCATTGGAAGGACTGATGCTGAAGCTGAAACTCCAATACTTTGGCCACCTGATGTGAAGAGCTGACTCATTTGAAAAGACCCCGAGGCTGGGAAAGATTGAGGGCAGGAGGAGAAGGGGACAACAGAGGATGAGATGGTTGGATGGCATCACCGACTCAATGGACATGGTTTTGGGTGGACTCAGGGAGATGGTGATGGACAAGGAGGCCTGGCATGCTGTAGTTCATGGGGTCACAAAGAGTTGGACACGACTGAGTGACTGAACTGAACTGAACTGAACAACACAGATATCTATGTTGTGTAAATGTGAGAGTAAAATTAATCTAAACAGTGACTATATATCTTGTGCATCCTTGGTATATAAGTTTTATAAAAGCATATGCTTGCAGTTAGAGAATATTAATACATTTTCAACTACTGAAATAAGATAGTTGTTAAAAATTATATATAAAAATGAGATATCTATCATTAATATTTGTATATATATTGATTATAAATTTGCTTCTTATAAAGCCTCATGTGTATTTTCTTCACCAAATAAGTTATGTTATGTGATTCACCTTTACAGCTTTATGAACTGCATGATAATGGTTACAGAAAAGACAATTAAATGTTAATTTAATGCCTTTAAAGACAGTTTATTTTGAGTTTTGATTCTAGAAGTGGAAAACTGGCTTTTTATCATACTGTCCTTCATAGAGATACCAGTTATAATCTCTACTAAAATATTAAAATGCATATTTTAAGACATTGAAAAGTAACTCAAGCAAGCAGAAATTGGTAGCATCTCACCTTTAAAGTGGACCAGGCTCCCCCGTCCCTGGGGTTCTCCAGGCAAGAACACTGGAGTGGGTTGCCATTTCCTTCTCCAATGCATAAAAATGAAAAGTCAAAGTGAAGTCGCTCAGTCGTGTCTGACTCCTAACGACCCCATGGACTGCAGCCTACCAGGCTCCTCCGTCCATGAGATTCTCCAGGCAAGAGTACTGGAAATGGCAACCCACTCCAGTGTTCTTGCCTGGAGAACCCCAGGGACGGGGGAGCCTGGTGGGCTGCCGTCTACGGGGTCGCACAGAGTCGGACACGACTGAAGCAACTTAGCGGCAGCAGCAGCACCTTTAAAGTAAGAAAACACCACTGAATGAAATATGTATTTATATGCCTTTTACCCAGAGAATATTCCCAATATTCTGTGTAAAGGATAGCTAGAGCCAAGAAAAAAGCTTCAGGTTTTAGAGTATGGAGTTCAGGGCTGTAAAAACAGTTGTCAATTAAGAGAGAGAATATAAATGGCTAGTATTCACAGAAGAACCAAAACAACTGTGATATCTTCTCCTTAAATCTTACAAACATGTAGAGGGGAATGCCAAAGTCCAATAAAAAACAGGAGCTGAATTCTAATAGCTGAGCAGAATTTGACCATCTTCCCACTGCAGTTTGGATTCTCCCATATCTGAGGTATTTGGTAGTAAATACTGTGGGTTTTATATTAAAACTGAAAAATGACCACATTTTAGGGCTAGTAACTACATTTCAGGATTATTCTTTAAGTTTTTCTTCAGAATAAGACCCAAACCAAAACAGACTTTCTGAAAATGTGTAAGGGAAGATGAGTGATCAACTAAACTTGTTGCCAGAAGGAAAATCCATATACTTTAGAAGATTCAAAGATCCTATAATGGTTCAGCTACTATGTCAGATATACCAAAAATAACTTGAAACAAACCAGTGTCCCATTTAAAGACATGGGAGTGATTCAAGGTCAAGGGAAAAAGGAATCAATAGAATTGGACCACAAGATGCCTCAAATATTAACTAACATGTAAGAATTTCGAAGCAGATGTACTGAATTAGTTTATCTATATGAAGTTCAAATACAGGGCAAATTAATCAATGCTTAATAAAATCAGAACTGCGGCTAACTGTTTTGGGGGATTGATTGGAAGGGAACATGAGAGCTTTCTGTGGTAATGGGAATATTATGTATTTTACTTGGAGGTAGTTGCAGCAGTATATGCACATGTCAAAACTTAGTATTCTATGATCAAGATCTATTCATTTGAGCAAAAGAGAACTTTTCTAGTCAAAAAAAAATAGAAAAACACAGGGACAGTAAAAGCAATGGGAAAATACTTTATCCCTAAAATTCTAAATGTATGTTACTTTTGACCATGCAGTGTGTTTTGTTTTGTTCTAATAAAATGTTAATTTTGAATACTGGTCTAAAAAAAGGTGAAGATTTGTCCTTTAGCAACTGACCTAAATTACTGTTTTAACTTTTTTAGAAAGTATCTTGCTGTCAATAGTTTTATTTACAGACTTCCTAATGTATACATTGAATTAGTTGGGATAGCATATTATTACACATCTATTGGTCTATTGCACTGGATCCAGCTTGATTTTGTTTTGTTTTTTAATATATACAAACTGTGAATATTTCAGAAGTCTTTCAGGATATGTATTGATTTCCTTACCAAGTTTGTATGTGATCTTTGTCTCTGAATTTTACAATATCCTTGGAAAATATTTCTAAAATTTTGAACATTAAGTGAGTAAATTGTAGGATGCTATGAGATTTATAGAATTTAATAGAATCTATAATAAGTTACTAATAAGACATAACAAAATTATAACAATGATAAACACTGAAAAAATAATTACTATTATAATAGAAGGTTGGGAAATTATGTGAATGAAATCATTAAAGGAAGTTAAAGGAAAAAAAAAGCCTCAATGGATCTGTGAGTGAAAGAAAGCAAAAGATATATCATACATTTGGATGTCTGGATTTAAGGTAATTTCTCTGAATTAAGGACTTTCAAAAACCTCAGACTGGCCAAACTGCAGAGTGAAATAGACAACAGTGCCAAAAAAGAGGAATTTGTGAAGCTCTTGGCTTATCTTTTTAAAACTCATAGAAAATTCATTATTTATATTCAGTTTGAACTACACCTCAGTTCTCTTTCTACCAAAGCTAGTGACTTTGAGTAACTGTGGACTATGTGCAAGAGTGGGTATGAGCATTTATTTGCCTACTTCAATGTAACTTTGTACTGTTCATCACATCTAGTTCTAGTTCTATGATAAACACATCAGGAAAGAAGTAGGGCTGGCAGGTGGCAGAATGTGGACCTGGCATATTCCCTGCATAACTGGCTCAGTGTATACATTTGCCATTCTCCTTTACGATTACATGCAGCTCTACACTATAAAAAGAAAAGCAGCCTACTGTTTAAAATGCATTTAGGGGGCTATGAAGGTCACAATTGAAGTGTGAATTTATTTTAGTTGGTTTGAGTTTCAATTCTAAATGCTTTTACTTTACTGTGTAAAATCTCTCTCTCGTGCTGTTTTGAAAATTGCACCTGTACAGAGAAAGGTCTCATTTAATTCAATATTACTTTACTTTTATAGATAGTCTTTCTTTTAAATCATGTTCCAAAAGGTTGAGTTAAATAATACTGCTTCAAAGTGAAAATTAAAAACTAAAGCCAAGGAGAGAAAATGCAAGTGTCCAGCAAAATGTTGAAACATTAAGATGGATAATTTTAATGTGCTTATGCACAAAGCCATGCCTTTGGAGGTATCTTCCTTATTTTACAGCCAGCACAGGAAGAATCATAGCTAAATAAGCATGTGTAGTATTGGTACAGATTGTTTCCTCTGTCTCTTTCCCCAAACTTTTAGGCCCCTGCTCTGTAGTTGCCATATTCAATAAATAAAAATACATAATACCAAGTTAAGTTGGAATTTCAGGTACACGATAGATGCTTTGTTTTGTATAAGTATGTGCCATGCAATATTTGAAACACACTTATCCTTTAAATATATCTATTTGATTTAACCTGATGTCCTGTATTTCATTGGCATCCTATTTTTCTTATACTCAGATACCCAGGAGGAAACACAATAGTGGTAGTTTCTGATGATCAATGACTAGAAGATAGACTAATGTAAAATTTTGCTTAAGACTATAGTCTTTAAATATAACTCATGGTATAGTTGTTATTGTTGTTATAAATTGTTGCTGTTGTTGTCCCTAAGTTGTGTCCGACTCTTTATGACCCATGGACTGCAGCATGCCAGATTCCTCTGTCCTCCATTATTTCCCGGAGTTTGCCCAAGTTCATGTCCGTTGAATCAGTGATGCTATCCAGCCATCTCATACTCTGCTGCCCTTTTCTCCTTTGGCCTTCAATCTTTCTCAGCATCAGGGCCTTTTCCAATGAATCAGCTGTTCACATCAAGTGGCCAAAGTATTGGAGCTTCAGCTTCAGCATCAGTTCTTCCAGTGAGTATTCCAGGTTGATTTCCTTTAGGATTGACTGGTTTGGTTTCCTTGTTGTCCAAGGGACTCTCAAGAGTGTTTTCCAGCACCAGAGTTCGAAAGCATCAATTCTTTGACACTCAGTCTTCTTTTTTTTTTAATTTTATTATTTATTTATTTATTTATTTTACTTTACAATATTGTATTGGTTTTGCCATACATTGACATGAATCTGCCATGGGTGTACATGTGTTCCCCATCCATAATCTCCCTCCCACCTCCCTTCCCATCAGTCTTCTTTATGTAGAACTCTCACATCCATACATGATTACTGGAAAAACCATAGCTTTGACTCTATGGACCTTTGTTTGCAGTCATGTCTCTGCTTTTTATGGTATCATTGTGATTTGGCAAAGGGACAATGAATATATATTAGAGGGCAATGATGGCTTTACATTATAAAACACATGGCAAAATTTCTAGAGGAAGGCTGCAATGACACCCATGTATGTTATATTTCTTTTAACTGTTTCTCAAGATTCTAAGTACTTCCAAGATCCATGGCTCCTTGGCACTGGCTTGACTCTTATTATAAAGACATTTGCTTCCATTCTGCAGCTTCCAAACTCCTCATCTAACCACTAGCTACAGTCTTCAGGACCTTGAATCACCATAAAGCTCCATCTATTTATGCTTTCATGAGACACAGTTACATCATCACCAATAGTGATAGTGGGTTTTTTCTATAAACCTTCTTTTTCAGATTTTTTAAATAAAAGGAATCTCATTGCCAATGCATTTCAATTTTTTTTAAAAAATCTATTCTCTTTAACTACTCATTAGACTAAAATTGATGATAAGGTATCATAGTTTTTCAGGCTGATGATACTTTCCACTTTCATATGGGGTGATTAATTCAATAGAGAATGTACTTCTCTTAACAAGTAGGCTTATCATCCATGACAGATTTATCCATCCTATTAGGGGATTAATGGTACTGTGAATATATCAGGTACTCAAAATGCATACTTTTCGCTAGGATGTTTTATCCACCTTGATAAACCCTATTTAATAATTCTACCACATGCGACATACTTTATCTTACAACAGGATTTAATCTCAAAATATATGACAACATTTTATCTTGTGAATTTATTTACCATTAAGAAGAATCAAAACAATATGTATGATAATAGCATTTAGAAACTGACATTTCCCAGAACCTAGTGTCAGCTCACAGATAGCTGTGGAGAAGAAAATCGCTGAATCCCACTGAATGCAATTAATACAATCAGAAGCTTTATAATTAAGAATAAAAGAATGAATACATGTGTAATCATCCTTAATATTGGTATCTGGCAAGCAAGCTTTTCAGGATTCATTAAGGGTTTCACTGATACTCTGTAATAGGATGTGAGTAATAGGATTAATATAGCTATGGGCAGTGTTGGGTCAGCAGGCAATGGATCAATCCAAAAAGCAGAGCATATTAAAAGGATTATAGATTAGCAATTAGATGGCTTCACAAACAAGGAACAGTTCCTTGAGCATCTCTAAAGGTTAACAGAGATAGAATGCCAATTTTTTTCAGCTTATAATCCAGTAGTGTCTGAAGAGGAAAGGAGAGATGGGATTTAGGCTATGATTATGATTGATGTAATCAAACCAAACCATTCTTGAGTATCAGCATCTGGATTTCAAAAGAAACAGATCTTAGAACAAGGTGAAGGGAACATTTGTGATATAATAATGAAATAGCTTAAAGGACAAAGGTTTAGGTGTTAGAATTCTGGAAGACAGGTCATAGTCAGTTGTTCAGATCTTATATTCAGTATTAAGCTTCCAAGCATTTGTGAGTACCCTGGTATGTGTAAGTGAATTTTCAGTTTCTGTGGATGAAAATCAATGTTGTGCATTATGACTACCAGATTCTGTTGGAATTTCAGCTTGACACATACTTTAAATTTATCAGTAATATATAACTATCTGAGTTCCTTCTGTTTGATTGTTTTCTACTGGGATATTTCCAAGTGATACTATTATATTGCTTTTGATTATACCATATATACAAAAAGTCTTCTGTAAGAACCTGCTCATATTTACGATTTGATTTTTTATGATTTACAAATTCATGTCTAAGGAATTTTCCCCAGGGAGTCAATGTAACTCCAGGAATCAGTTTTTTGAATGTCCTTATAAAATGATATAAAATGACTGCAGTTCAGGAGTGTAGAGTATATGAGACTCTTTACTTGGTTTAACAATCAATGTGAAAGCCTGGGAAATATGCCTGCTGTATCATGTGGAACAAGAGGGTATAGAATGAACCTCAGGCCTCTACTGCGTTAACTCCCTTAGTCTGCCCTTCATCCCCTCTTCAGTCTTTGATCTCCTTGTTTAGGCAATTTGGCACTGTAAAAAAGTTTAGTGTGTAAGAGGCAAGTTTATATTATGGTGCTTTAGTCATGTGTAAACTTCTCCATGGCCTTCTGAGAGCTGCTTATTGATTTGAACTCACTCACATATTCAGATGCATGGTACTCATGTCTGATTTACTATATATAATTGGTAAGGGAATGTAGCCTGTGGTTAAGTTAGGGCAACATAACAGTTTATAGCTTTAGAGTTCTATTTCAAGTTTATTCACCAGTTAATAAAGATATTTGAGGGAGCCTTTCTCCAAATTGGCAAATGTTGTCTTGATGTTTGGTGATGCTATCACCAACTTTATATTAGGCAGGTACCCGAGAATCTGAAATTATTTGAGAATTATCTGCTCATTTTAAAAGAATAGAGTTTCAGACTTCTGTGCAATTTTGGCATGAGAATTCTTACTAGGAAGATACTTCACTCAGTCAGTTCGGTCACACAGTCATATTCAACTCTTTGTGACCCCATGAACTATAGCACGCCAGGCTTCCCTGTCCATCACCAACTCCCTGAGCTTGCTCAAATTCATGTCCATTGAGTCGGTGATGCCATCCAACATCTCATCCTCTGTCATCCCCTTCTCCTCCTGCCTTCAATCTTTCCCAGACAGGATCTTTTCCAATGAGTCAATACTTCTCATCAGGTGGCCAAAGTTTTGGAGTTTCAGCTTCACCATCAGTCCTTCCAGTGAATATTCAGGACTTATTTCCTTGAAAATTGGCTGGTTTGATCTCCTTGCAGTCCAAGGGACTCTCAAGAGTCTTCTCCAACACTACAGTTCAAAAGCATCAATTCTTTGGTGCTCAGCTTTCTTTATGGTCCAACTCTCACATCCACACATGACTACAGGAAAAACCATAGCTTTGATTAGACGGACCTTTGTTAGCAAAGTAATGTCTCTACTTTTTAAAGTAATGTCTCTGTCTAGGATGGTCATAGCTTTTCTTCCAAGGAGCAAGCGTCTTTTAAATTCAAGGCTTTTATACCATCTGCAGTGATTTTGAAGCCCAGGAAAATAAAGTCTGTCACTGTTTTCCATTGTTTCCCCACCTATTTGCCATGAAGTGATGCAGCCGGATGCCATGATCTTACTTTTTGAATCCTGAGTGTTAAGCCAATTTTTACTCTACTCTTTTATCAAGAGACTCTTTAGTTCCTCTTCGCTTTCTGCCATAAAGGTGATGTCATCTGAATATCTGAGGTTATTGATATATCTCCTAGAAATCTTGATTCCAGCTGTGCTTCATCTAGCCCAGCATTTTGCATGATGTAGAAGGGGACAACAGAGGACGAGATGGTTGGATGGCATCACCAGCTCTATGGACATGAGTTTGAGTAAGCTCCAGGAGTTGGTGATGGACAGGGAAGCCTGGCATGCTGCTGTCCATGGGGTCACAAAGAGTTGGATACAACTGAGTGACTGAAATGAAGTGAACTCTGCATATAAGTTAAATAAGCTGAGTGACAATATTCAGCCTTGATGTACTCCTTTCCCAATTTGGAACCAGTGTGTTGTTCCATTTCCAGCTCTAACTGTTGCCTCTTGACATGCATACAGCTTTCTCATGAGGCAGATAAAATGATCTGGTATTCCATCTCTTTAAGAATTTTCCACAGTTTGTTGTGATCTTCACAGTCAAAGGCTTTGGTGTAGTCAATAACACAGGAGTATATGTTTTTCCGGAATTCTCTTGCTTTTTGTATGATCCAGCAGATGTTGGCAATTTGATCTCTGGTTCCTCTGCCTTTTCTAAATCCAGTCAAAACATCCTGAAACTCTTGGTTCATGTACTATTGAAGCCTAGCTTTGATAATTTTGAGCATTACGTTGCTAGCGTGTCAGATGAGTGCAATTGCCCGGTAGTTTGAACATTCTTTGGAATTGCCTTTCTTTGGGGCTGGAATGAAAATTGATCTTTTCCAGTCCTGGGGCCACAGCTGAGTTTTCCAAATTTTCTGGCATATTGAGTGTGGCATTTTAACAGCATCATCTTTTAAGATTTGAAATAGCTCAGCTGGAATTCCATCACCTCCACCAGCTTTGTTCATAGTCATGCTTCCTAAGGCCCACTTGACTTCACACTCCAGAATGTCTGGCTCTAGGTGAGTGATCACACCTTTGTGGTTATCTGGGTCATTAGGATCTTTTTTGTAGAGTTCTTCTGTGTATTCTTGCTATCTCTTAATATCTTCTGCTTCTGTTAGCTGCATACTGTTTCTGTTCTATATCTTCTGCATCTGTTAGGTCCATACCATTTTTGTCCTTTATAGTACCCATCTTTGCATGAAATGTTCCCTTGATACAAAATTTTCCCTTTGCGTGAAATGTTCCCTTGGCTTTTGAGAAGCCAAGGAAAATACCTGGCTTCTCAAAAAAAGTAGTGACATTGGGCTTCTTTGACCTAAAATGTTCAGAACTTATTTCGCTACATATCCTGTTAGATATCTGCCATCCAGGGACTTTTCTGACCCTTTAGTTTTTTTTTTACAAACATCACAATGAGGTTTTATAATTCTATAATGCCTGGAAATAATAAGTAAGTGAATGAATGAATGAGTGAATGAACATACAGAGTAAACATCAATATAAATTTATAACTATCTATTATAATATCACTAATTGGCTGGGCATTTTAAAGTTTAGAAACTATTATGGAGATGGTGTAGCTTATGCAATAGTTATATTTGCAGATGTAGAATTCATATTTTGGAGCCCAGAAGACACCTGAAGACTCAGGCAGTCCTACTTCTGGACAGCTGAGAATGAGAGAGGAGGCTGCCTCTGTGACTGTTGGCAGGGAGAGCAAGGCTACATGTTGACAGTTACCCCAAATTGAAAGTCAGATATTTAAATGTTTGCTATTAAGTTGCTTTTTTTTTGGAAACATTTATTCTGTTTTTTATTTTTTTAAAAAAGGTAGTCTGTATACATTATAGCATAGGGCTTTTCATTAATAACCTTACTTTTTTCATAAAGTTTATGAAATATGAAAATCTGTTTCTTTTTTGATTTCTGGATATATTCTCAATCATCTTGTAAATTCTTGATCTTCTTAGATATGCTTTGCATTGGTTGATTTTCTGTTAACATTTTAAATACAATGACATTGATTTCATAGAGATATTAAGGTTTAAGTAGAATACAGTTATGCTTAATATACCCTGATGATTTTTATAACAATTTACATTTATTGTTATTTTCCTTTAACAATTTCTAAATTTACAAATTATGTGTTTTATGTGACTTCCTTTAATCTTGTCTTTTTAAAGTGTTTGTATATTAATATTATGATTTATCTGTTAAAATGAGTGCACTTAATAGTAAGATTATTTTGCTCAGTACTACTTAAAGCATAGATTCAAAGTTTCAGTTATTACATTTCTAAGTGATTTCATATTTTATTCTGGGTTTTATTTTTTAATTTTTATTTAGGGTACCCTTTTTAAAAATATCAGTTGGGTCTTTGTTCATATTTTAAAATTAATGTCTGGGTTTATTGTATTATTTTGGGAGAATATAGACTACATAACTATATTAATTTTATTATTAAGAGTTTCCTTAACATGGTGAAAACTTGTTAACAATAAGAGGTTAATTACTTTTGCCTCTCCATTTAACATATCAGTTTTCTTATCAGCTTAGTAATGATGTAAAGGTAAAATTTTACCCTAAATCAATGAGAAGATTAAAAAAAGGAAATCCAGAAAAAATTATTAGTTCAGTTCAGTTCAGTTGCTCAGAGGTGTTTGACTCTTTGCAACCCCATGGACTGCAGCATGCCAGACCTCTCTGTCCATCACCAACTCCTGGAGTTTACTCAAACTCATGTCCATTGATTTGGTGATGCCATGCAACCATCTCAATCTCTGTCGTCCCCTTCTCCTCCCACCTTCAATCTTCCCAGCATCAAGGTCTTTTCCAATGAGTCAGTTCTTCGAATCAAGTGACCAAAGTATTGGAGTTTCAGCTTCAGTATCAGTCTTTCTAATGAACATTCAGGACTGATTTCCTTTTGGATAGACTGGTTGGATCTCCTTGCTGTCTAAGGGACTCTCAAGAGTCTTCTACAACACCATAGTTCAAAAGCATCGATTCTTCGGCACTCAGCTTTCTTTATAGTCCAACTCTCACATCCATACATGACTACTGGGAAAACCATAACCTTGACTAGATGGACCTTTGTTGACAAAGTAATGTCTCTGCTTTTTAATAAGCTGTCTAGGTTGGTCATAACTTTTCTTCCAAGGAGTAAGCATCTTTTAATTTCATGGCTGCAAGTGATTTAAAATGCATCTAAACTTCCACTTCTCTAGTATGACTGGGACATCATAAACTGTTTCTCAGAGAGTAAACCTCCTAATTAACTTGCACAGGATGAATTGATTGAGTTAGTACCAGAAGCAGAGAAAGTGTAAGCTTGGCAGTGAGGGGGCATGCAAAAGGGCACTAGGACAGAGAGCACCTAGGAGAATATGGGTCTGTGTGATCCTCTATTTTGGGACTGGGTGATTAAGTGAATGATTATGGTTTTTATCAAGGGACAAGTCTAAGCAGATTGGGAGAAAGGGAGATATCAAGTCCAGTATTAGCTGAATAACCATGTGATCATACCATTACTTGCACTTTTCAAAGTAATTTCAATGTATTTGAAGGGTACCAGTTTATCCTCACAATAAAATAGTGCAAGCAATAAGGCAGTTAATATTTCTATTTTACAGGTGGGAAGATTGATTAAAGTGATTTGTTGAAGGTCACAGAGCAAATCAAGGATGGACTCAGGAATCAAATTCTGGTTTCTAAGTTACAAATCCAAGGATTTTTCTGCTGCACTACTAGATATACCCATTGTAACCATCTAACATTCTCTTTTGCACATGGGTTATATATGACTTTGAAGTAATGCTAATGCTCATTCATGCCCATTGATACATATCTGTATCTGTCTATCTATCTAATCATCTGTCTGAGAGGAAAGAGTTGACTTCCTGACATATTAATTAGGTAACTTCTTTTTATAGAGTTCTGATATTTAAAAAAATCCTCATTTTCTACTCCAAGGGAGACAGCAAATGATAGCCCCCCAAAAGTTTTTACTCCATGACACTAGTTCTGGAGAAAAGTTATTTCTAAAGGCAAGGATTTAGCTTAACTGGTAAAATGAAAACCAACCCTTTCATTACAAATAGCTTAAATCTGTAGTTTCATAACTCCCCCCAGCCATGAACTTCAAAGCCCTCCCAGAGCAGTCCTGGAACAGGTTTCTTATTTTCCATTTGAACTTCTTAATCAATCTTTTCCACTACCTAGCATTCATGCTTTGGAAGCAGAAGGAACTAGGAATCTGAGTTTTAGCTGAATCAGACATAAACAAAAGCTAGGAGCTTGAGTGAAATGTGCCATTCTGTCTAGCTCTGTTTTAACTAACTCTGTAAAAAAAATCTCTGAACTCTTACCTTTAGAATACACCAGATTGAATTGGTCACTCGGATTTGCTAAGAATCTTGTACTTTAAAAATTAATTTATTTGTGTAACTATAGTAGCATTTTAATATGAATAGAAGAAAACAGGTAGTGGGAAGATACACTGAATGCATTAATTTCATTTTATCTAGTCTATTCTTGTGATAGAGGTCAATTTATTGCAGTGGTCTTTTTTTTTTTTTTTTTAACCATCTGAGGCACTATGGGAGTTCCATGAAGAGCATTACATAAGAGCTGGGATTGTAAAGAGGGTAGGGAGCGGTACAAGGTAAAATCAGTTATTGGCAGAGTGCATTTTTTAAAAAACTTTTTATTTGATAGTGGGTTATAGCCGATTAACAGTTGACACTAAGTTGTGACCGTTTCAGGTGGACAGTAAAAGCACTCAACCATACATAACATAGATATATCTATTCTCCCTCGAACCCTCTTCCCATCCAGGCTGCCACATAGCATTAAGCAGAGTTCCCTGTGCTATACAAGTAGATCCTTGTTGGTTATCCATTTTAAATATAGCAGTTTATTTTTAAAAATTGGCTACAGTAATATATCTGGTCCTCCCTGTTCCAGAATCTCCTCAAACTACAAAAGCAGCGGAGTTGATTTTGCCTCCCTTTGAACCTAGTGGGGCTTTGTTACCACCTTGATGAATAAAACATATTGCAAGTGACACTATGTGATTTTTAAGATTATGTCATAAAAAAGGGATTGACCTTTCACCTTGTGCTCTCTCTCAGGAGGGTGTGTCTAGGCAACTGTAAGGTTGTAAGAAATTGGGATTCCTAAAGCTGAGAGACTACAATTAGAGGCTGCAAAAAGATAGCCACCTGAAGACCTGGAGCAGTTCAAGCCCCCAGGCTTGAAGAAGCTGAGGGAAGCTATCTGAGTCTTCCCACATCAGCTGCCAGACATATGAGTGAGCAGGTTTTAGATGATTCCATCTCTGTTTTCACGATGTCCTGCTGCTGCTGCTGCTAAGTCGCTTCAGTCGTGTCCGACTCTGTGCGACCCTATAAACGGTAGCCCACCAGGCTCCCCCGTCCCTGGGATTCTCCAGGCAAGAACACTGGAGTGGGTTGCCATTTCCTTCTCCAATGCATGAAAGTGAAAAGTGAAAGTGAAGTCACTCAGTGGTGTCCAACTCTTCGCGACCCCATGGACTGCAGCCTACCAGGCTCCTCCGTCCATGGGATTTTCCATGCAAGAGTACTGGAGTGGGCTGCCATTGCCTTCTCCTAGCTGACACTAAGTAGAATAGAGACAAGCTGCTTCCTCTACGCCCTACTCAAACAGCAGATTTGTGAGGAGACTAAATATTGTTATTGTTTTAAGCCAGTAAGTTTTGGAGTGATTTGTTACATAGCATTTGATAACAAGGAAAAGTTGTTATACAAACTCTAAATTGCATGATATTGATTAATTAAGTCCTTGCTTATCTAGGAAGTAGTATTAGTTTATGATTTATCTATGCACTTTTATTCTTCTTCATATCTCTTCTGCCCATGCCATGGGTTTAATTTTCCTATTAATGCTTAGAATGCAAAAACATTCTAAACTGAGAATGTGGAAAATAAAAGTAACATCAGGTAATTTAGTTGCCAGAGTCTTTTAAAAGCAATAGTTAGGGAGACAGGAAGGGGAAAAATATTTGCAATAATAGGATAAAATAAGTGATAGGCAGCATTCTATGTGATTTTCCATTGGGGTCACGCTACTTCAGGAAACAAAACATCTGTTGCATTGCATTTCAAAATCACTAAGTGATTTCCACTACAGGTAATCTTCAGAATTTCCACCCCAAACAATAGAAGGAAATTTTTAAAAGTCAAATAAGCAGGGTGACAAAGTTATGACCAACCTAAACAGCTTATTAAAAAGCAGAGACATTACCAACACAGGTTCATCTAGTCAAAGCTATGGTTTTTCCAGTAGTCATGTATGGATGTGAGAGTTGGACTGTAAAGAAAGCTGAGCACCGAAGAATTGATGCTTTTGAACTATGGTGTTGGAGAAGTCTCTTGAGAGTCCCTTGGACTGCAAGGAGATAAAACCATTCTATCCTAAAGGAAATCAGTCCTGAATATTCATTGGAAGTACTGATGCTAAAGCTGAAACTGCAATACTTTGGCCATCTGATGCGAAGAACTGACTCATTTGAAAAGACCCTGACCTGGGAAAGATTGAGGGCGGGAAGAGAAGGGGATGACAGAGGATGAGATGGTTGGATGGCATCACCGACTCAATGAACACGAATTTGAGTAAACTCTGGGAGTTGGTGATGGACAGGGAGGCCTCGCATGCTGCAGTCCATGGGTCACAAAGAGTCAGACACGACTAAGCGACTGAATTGAACTGAACTTTAAAAGTCAATGTCTCCCCACTTGGACTACAATCTGTCCTTTTTTTTCCATTAGATTATAAAGCTAATTAGACTGATCAATTCTCCATGTTCCACAAAAGTCTTAAATACAAGTTCATGCAATGATAAGATGGGATTATTGTTTGACAATATGTAACAAAGAGTGGATTGGGCTTGACCCACCCCATAGATGCGGCTAAAGACGTCTGAGCCACAGAAATGTTTTTACATCTGATTCCAAAGGGACAGGCAAGTGAAGGAAAGGGAAGGCTGCAGTGCTGCAGTCCTTGGGGTCCCAAAGAATCAGACATGACTTGGAGACTGTATAACCAATAGGATATAAGCCCTGCCTCTCAACAGTACTTACTGCTGTCCACTTCCAAAGAACAGCAGTTTCTCTGAGGTAGTCTACTGCCTTCAGAACCCTTGGCTAACTCTTTCCATACCTTGGCTAATTAACAAGGAGTGGGCTCCAGAACACAGGTTCATTCTTTAAAATGAAGCCTCCATTTACTTCCTGCTAGGGCAATTATTCTCTAATTATCAGGCATCTCTGCTAGCTTCTAATCATACATGTTCTTGTCCATATTGTCCCTGTGGCTGGTCACCATTACTCTGGTGTGCACGCACACACACACACAACTATTTTCTGACACCTTGGAGGAGGCACAGGTAACACTGATAAAAATGCAAAATGATATCAAGAGTATAAGGAAAAGGGTGGATTGAGAAAGAAGATCAAGTTCAGTGTTCTCAAGTGAGTCTATAGCTTGAAAAAGATCCATGATACTGTATAATTAAGAACATTTTTTATTCCATAGAGCCACTAAATCACTAGGAAAAGCATTGCTTAGAGAAAACAACGTTGCTATTTTATTTCTAAGACCCACTTTATTCCAAGTTGCTAATTCTCTAAAAAAATACAAATGGGATATTAAATATTTGATAAAGTACTCAATCATACTTGAAAGAGAGAAATAGAAAAAGTGTCACAAGTTATGTTTTTTTGCTTAGCAAGCTGGCAGAAGTAAAAAACTGGAAGCAAGTGGAGAAAGGGGTACACTCAGGCATGTTGCTGGCAAACATAAATTGGTGTTATATTCATGGAGAGTATATTAGTTTTCTACTACTGATGTAATGCAAATTTGAGAATCTTTGAACAGAAATTAATGTCTCACAATTCTGGAGGCCCTGAATCCAAAATCAAAGCATTGGTATGGGCTTGCTCTCTCTCAAACCTCTAGGGGAGTATTGACTGCAGGTTTTTCTCCTAACTTGCAGTAGTTACCTGGCACCCTCAGACACCTGTGTTATCACATTCCCAATCTTCGCATGGCATTCCTGTGTCTGTTCGTCTGTTTTTAAACTTTCCCTTTTTTAATGACATCAGTCATAGTGGGTTAGGAACAAACCCTACTCATCTCATCTCAGCAAATATGACCTCATCTCAACAAATATGTCTGCATTGACCTTGTTACCAAATAAGGTCATATTCTAAGTTACTATGGGTACTGTATTTGGAGGAGATGACACATTTAAAGGGGCTTCTCAGGTGGCTCAGTTAGTAAAGAATCTTCTGTAGTGCAGAGACATAGAAGATGCTGGTTTGATCTCTGGGTTGGGAAGATTCCCTGGAGGAGGGCATGGCAACCCACTCTAGTATTCTTGGCTGGAGAATCTCATGGACAGAGGAACCTGGTGGGCTACAGTTCATGGGATCGCAAAGAGTCAGACAAGACTGAAGCAACTGAGCTTGCATGCATGACACATTTAAAATCAACAGAAAGCTATTTACAAATACCTGTCAAAATTTAAAATGCACATACCCATTGAACCAACACTAGATATTCCATAGATAGGCTCATACACATGGAGATGTAATAAGCATAGGAATTAATTGCAGCATTGAGTATAATAGTAAAAGGCTGGAAACATTAATGGATGACCAGTAGTAGATAACTGATACATGAAGTGTATCTATATACACTCATAGAAAAATTACTAAGCTATACTTTTAAGAAAGCAAGCAAGGTATACAACAGTTTTATGATATTTTCCTATTTGTATGAATGTGTGTATATCATACACACACGCACGCTTTGAAAACGTGTTTAGAGTATTTTTCAGCTTTCCCCATAAAAAGGTGGCATCTATTCCCCCTCACTTCAGTCTGGGCTGACTTTGTGACTAGTTTTGACCAAAAGCATGCAGATGAATTTCAAGCCTAGGCTTCAAGAGTCTTTGAATCTATCTTCTGCTCTTGCTTTCTTGACAACCTGAAAGTAACAACCAACATATGAAGAAGCCAGGCTTGGCTCTTCTGGGATGAGAGACTGTGTAGAAACAAAGGTCCAGCTGGACCACCAACACCGATTGTCAGAGGTGGAAGTGAGGCCGTGTCTGTCTTTTCAGGTCTGTATAAGCTGCTGATGATTATGGTCATTTAAGTGACCCCAAAGGACATTTCCAGAAAAACTACCCAGTTGATGCCAGGCCAGCTCAAATTAGTAAAGGACAGAATCACAAGTAAAGAAAATGGCTGTTATTTTAAGCCATTGATTTTGGGGTGTTGTATGCTGTAGCAGTAGTTAACTGATACACAGAAATATATGAAATGTATTTGTATGCATGCATTTATGCACAAACATGCACACACATGCATATGTTTGTAAACAAATAGAATATTTCTGAATGGAGATGAAGAGAATGTATAAAAGTGGCTGCCTCCTGAAAAGGGAAATGATGTTTAGGGGGCAGGGTAAGGAAGGGCACCAAGCATATCACTTTTTAAAATGTGTGTACTCTAAACCTTTCGAATTTTGTGCCATGTGCATTTAGTATCCATTCAGAAATTAAATAAATTAAAAAAATTCAGTATTGGATTGAGGTACCAAGCAATACGATACTTTCACAGGTTATTCGTACTGGTACATGCCACATCTGAGAGAAAGGATCTGGCAGAGGAAATGCTGTAGAATGGCATTGCTGTGGAAACGGCAAGCCTAGTTTCTGAAGTTTTTTAATCTTAAAAATTCACAAAACTTCATCAGAAAATGAGTCAGCAGTGAGGCTTGTTAATGAGGACCCAAGCAGTTTCTGCACAATACTCAGTGATATTCTGCGGAAGGACTGAAAAAGTAGATGAGAAATGTTTAAAACATCTACTACGGTCTTTTAACAGTCTGTCAAAAAATAAATAAATAAAACTATGAGAAACTAAAAAAAGAAAAACAATAAAAAACAAACCTTTACTTTGTTATTTAATGTTTTTATATTTTTCTTGGGTTTCCCCTGTGGCTCAGCTGGTAAAGAATCTGCTTGCAATGCGGGAGACGTGGGTTCCATCCTTGGGTTGGGAAGATCCCCCGGAGGACGAAATGGCAACCCACTCAGTGTTCTTGTCCAGAGAATCCCATGGACAGAGGAGCCTGCAGGCTACAGCCCATTGGGTCACAAAGAGTTAGGCACGACTAAGTGATTTTCACTTTCACTATTGTTAGAATAATACACATGTACTTCTTAGTAGAGAATAAATAATTCCACATAAAAAACACAAAGAATACATATGTGTGTGCACCTGCTAGACTGTTCTGGTTATCAAATTATTAATTAGTAAGAATGTCTGTATCAAAAGATTTTCATTGTGAAATATTGCCTAATGTGAGATGGAAAAAAAAAATCACCAGCATTGCTGCTCAAATTGGAAAGAGTTCAAATTATTAATGATTAGGGGGATGGGTGTAGAAAATAATTCCAAGTGCAGGCTGATAGTAACATATATCTGTATAATTCAGCTAATTAGGGAAGTTCTATTCAAAATGTGAATATCAAAATTTTTTCTCCAAAATCTTCATTACAGGAGAAAAATAAGTGGGGTTATGTTCTCTGTCTTAGACACAGATACATACACCCCCCTGGTTTTGCTATGAAAATAACAAACTGTTCCCTGGGAACAAAATGTTCCTAGGAAGGCATGTTTTATTATTTCCAGTTTTATGCTTTTAACAGTCATAGATCTATAAACTGTGCTGCTCATTGAAAAACATAATTTTAAGGAATGTCAAGAATTACATTGTTGCAGTAGTTCTTTGTGTTAAAAACATAACAAAAACTGAAATCATATTACAAAAGAAAACATAGTGAATTAGGAAGTAATGAGAATATGATTTACTGTTTTAAATACTTACTGTGTGCCAGGTATTTTACATTCATTATCTTTAATCTTTAAAACTACCATTACTCCAATTGCTTTGATTCTTGCCTTCCCTGACTCCAGTAACTAGTGATATATTTGCCTGAAGAATGCTTCACAAATTTATCCCCTTCTTTCCATTTCTACTATTTTCATCCCCTTCTTGGCCACCAAATCTACCATAGCCTCTAATTCTTTTTTTTCTCTTGTATCTTGCCTTACATGTTCTCTACGTCATTGTAAGCTGTTTTCCAATCAAAGCCAACGAAAACTCTTTAATAACTAACCATGACCCTTAGAATAAAATACAAGCTACCTACCAGGGGACACATATTTCTGCACCATACGGCACTTCCTAACTCTCTTACCTCATTTCAGTACACTCTCAGTGGCTAAGCTTCAGAGATCCTGTGTTCTCACATTGCCTAAAACACCTACTCCAAACTCAGAGCCTTTGTAAGTGTTCATTACTCGGTTGGTTAGGATACTTATGCTACTCTTTGTATTTTTAGCTCCTGAACTCTGCTTAA
Source organism: Giraffa tippelskirchi (assembly GCF_054371585.1). Classification (NCBI taxonomy): domain Eukaryota; kingdom Metazoa; phylum Chordata; class Mammalia; order Artiodactyla; family Giraffidae; genus Giraffa; species Giraffa tippelskirchi. Next base: position 64,521,225 of record NC_137284.1, read on the forward strand.
ATCACCCCATAATTGACGGGTCTTTCCTTAGTATACTATTTAAAATAAATAGTGCCTTGTCCCTTCATTATTTTCCAACTCAGTCAGCAATAGGTAATCTCCACAGCACTTCTTACAATGGATGCTTATTTTCTTTCTATTTATTTTTCAAATCTTTCTATATTCAAATTATCATTCAAGTTTAAGCATGAGATGAAAACATTTTCAAACACTAAAAGTGTTCATCCTCAGAAAAGGCTAAAGAATATACTTAAAAAGAGATATTAAAACCAGAATACAGGAGTGGAATAAAAGCAAAATCAAGGTACTGTATATCTATAGTAATGATAAATTATATTTATGGTATTTAAAAAAATTGAAAAGGGTACAAACTTTTATCTATAAGATAATGTCTGAATATTTAATGTAAAGCGTGGCAAGTATAGTAGATAACATTGCGTTCTATAATTTTTATGAGAGTATAGTTGTACAATATTATATGTTACAGGTATACAATACAGTGATTCATAATTTTAATGGTTATACTCCATTTATGGTTATTATAAAATACTGGCTATATTCTTATGTTATAAAATATATCCTTATAGCTTATTTTATACATAATAGTTTGAACTTAATTCTCCATCCCTATGTTGCCCCTCCCCTCTTCTCTCTCCTCACTGGTAGCCACTACTTTGTCATCTCTATCTGTGGGTCTGCTCCTTTTTTTGGTATGTTCGCTAGTTTGTTATAATTTTTAGATACCACATATACATTAAGTCATACAATATTTGTCATTCTCTGTTTTATTTCACTTACTATAATACTCTTCAAGTCCATTCATGTTGCTGCAGATGGCAAAATTTCACCCTTTTTTATGACTGAATAGTATTCCTGCATGTGTATATGCAAATGTGGAAGGTGTGATAAACACACCTTCTTTATCCATTCATTTATTGATGGGCACTCAGATTGCTTCCCTATATTGGCAAAAATTGTAAATAATGGCAATTATTGTAAATAATGCTGCAGTAAACACTAGGGTGCAGGTCTCTTTTTGAATTAGTACTTTTTTCATATATATACCCAGGAGTTGAATTGCTGGGCAATATGGCAGTCCTCTATTTAGTTTCTTGACAAATCTCCATTCTGTTTCCTACAGTGGCTACACCAAGTTACATTGCCACCATCAGTGTACAAGAGGTTTTTTTTTTTTTCCACATTCTTGTCAAGATTTGTTGTGTTGTTTATGATGGTAGCCATGCTGATAGATGTGAAGTGATATTTCATTGTGGTTTTGATTTGCACTCCCCTGATGATTTAGGGATCTATGAGCATCTTTCATGCACTGTTGGGCATCTGCTTTTCCTCTTTGGAACAATATCTATTCAGCTCTTCTGCCCGTTTTTTAATCAGGCCGTTTTTGTTTTTGTTTTTGTTTTATGTTAAGCTGTATGAGCTATTTATATATGTTAGATATTAACCCCTTATTGGCCATATCATTTGCAAATATCTTCTCCCATTTAGTAGGTTATATTGTCATTTTGCTGTTGGTTTCCTGTGCTGTGCAAAATCTTTTAACTTTTATTACATCCTACTTGTTTAGTTTTGCTTTTATTTCTTTTGCCTTAGGAGACAAATCCAAAAAATATTGCTGTGATTTATATCAAAGGATGTTCTGCCTATGTTTTCTTCTAGGAGGCTTATGGCTTTCTGCTCTTACATTTAAGTAGTTAATCCATTTTGAGTTTATTTTTGTGTATGGTGTTAGAGAATGTTCTAATTTCATTTTTGTTCATGTAGTTGTCCAGTTTTCCCAGCACTATTTATTGTAAAGACTCTTTCACCATGGCATAGTCTTGCCTCCTTTGTCATAGATTAATGGACTGTGAGTGGGTTTTATTTCTGGGCCCTGTATTCTGTTTTACTGATCTATGTGCCTGTTTTTTGTGCCAGTACCATACCATTTTTTTGGTTACTGTAGTTCTGTAATATAGTCTGAAGTCAAGGAGCATGATTCTTCCAACTCTGTTCTTTCTCAAGAATGTTTTGTTTATTTGGGGGTCTTTCTATCGCCATACTGGCTTCCCTTGTGGCTCAGCTGGTAAAGAATCCATCTGCAATGCGGGAGACCTGGGTTCAATTCCTGGGTTGGGAAGATCCCCTGGAGAAGGGAAAGGTTACCCACACCACGATTCTGGCCTAGAGCTACCTCCATACAAATTTTAAAAATATTTGTTCTAGTTCTGTGAAAAATACCCATTGTGTTTTGATAGGGACTGTGTTAAATCTGTACATTGCCTTACATAGTATGGTCATTTTTACAATATTAATTCTCCCAATCCAAGAATATGGTATATCTTTCCATCCGTTTGTGTGGTCTTCAATTTCTTTCATAAGTGTCTTATAGCTTTCAGAATGCAGGTATTTTACTCCTTAGGTAGGCTTATTCTGAGGTATTCTTTTTGATGCATATTATATTCTACTTAAAATTTGCTGAGAGAGTAGACTTGAATGTTTTGACAAAAAAAAAAAGACAAATATGTGAGGTGATGAATGTGTTAATGAACTAGATGGGAAAAGCCTTTCACACTGTACACATAAATCAAAGCACCATGATATACCCTCAAAATGTTATATTTTACTTTTAAATTATACCTCAAACCTGAAAGTAAAAAAAAGCAAAACAAAACAAAAAACCATAAAAAAATGGCTTCTGTATCTCTAAGTCAGTTTTTTTGAAAACTCAGATGGAACTGACAATTTCCCAGGGAACTATGACTCAATAAGTGATATAAATATAAATAGAAAATTTATAGCTATAAAAATTAACTTAACATATATATTAGATTGAAATCAGAAATTCTTATTTTTGAACATCAAAAGAACACACTGTTGTTATTGTTCTGTTGCTAAGTAATCTCCGACTCTTTGTGACCCCATGAACTGCAGAATGTCAGGTTTCCTTGTCTTTCACCACCTACCAGAGTTTGCTCAAACTCACGTCCGTTGAGTCGGTGATAACATACAACCAGCTCATCCTTTGTTGCCTCCTTCTCCTCTTGCCATCAATTTTTCCCAGCATCAAGGTCTTTTCCCATGAGTCAGCTCTTTGCATCAGGAACATCAGCTTCAGCATCAGTCCTTCCAATGAATATTCACAGTTGATTTCCTTTAGGATTGAAAGATCGATGCAAGTCATATATAAATGTTAGTTGCTCAGTCATGTCTGACTCTTTGCGGACCGATGGACTGTAACCCACCAGGCTTCTCCATCCATGGTATTTTCCAGGCAAGAACACTGGAGTGAGCTGCCATTTCCTTCTCCAGGGATCATATATAAACTCTTTCAGATGGAAATATCTTCCCCAGCTTTTTACTGGGTGGTTATTACCTTGACAGGAAAATATTGCAAGAACTTGATAGACTCTAAAATTACAGCTTAGCTTCATAAAGAAACATAGAGGCAAAATTCCTAAATAAATTTCTAGCACATTGAAATAGTATACAAAAATAAAATATCTTGACCAAATAGAGCATTTTCCACAAATGAACAGGTGAGCCAGTGTCAGAAAAATTTATTGATGGAAACCACCATGTTAATGGATTAAAGGATAAAACTCAGTAATAATTTTAAAAGGCAAAAGAAATTAAATGAAATTTAGCACTCATTTGTAAAAAAAAAATTAAATCAACTCAGAATGGAAGAGCAGATTTTAATTGATAAAGTGTATTTACATGTATCAAGTTAATCATGATTTTGAAAACATTTCAGCAAAATTAGAAATAGGACATGGATGGCTGTTCAGTCAGTTCAGTTCAGTTCAGTCGCTCAGTCATGTCCGACTCTTTGCAACCCCATGAATTGCAGCATGCCAGGCCTCCCTGTCCACCACCAACTCCCGGAGTCCACCCAAACCCATGCCCATCGAGTCGGTGATGCCATCCAGCCATATCATCCTCTGTTGTCCCCTTCTCCTCCTGCCCTCAATCCTTCCCAGCATTAGGGTCTTTTCCAATGAGTCAACTCTTCGCATGAGGTGGCCAAAGTATTGGAGTTTCAGCTTCAACATCAGTCCTTCCAATGAACACCCAGGACTGAGCTCCTTTAGGATGGACTGGTTGGATCTCCTTGCAGTCCAAGGGACTCTCAAGAGTCTTCTCCAACACCACAGTTCAGAAGCATCAATTCTTCGGCACTCAGCTTTCTTCACCATCCAACTCTCACATCCATACATGACCCCTGGAAAAACCATAGCCTTGACTAGATGGACCTTTGTTGGCAGAGTAATGTTTCTGCTTTTCAATATGCTATCTAGGATGGTCATAACCTTCCTTCCAAGGAGTAAGCGTCTTTTAATTTCATGGCTGCAATCACCATCAGCAGTGATTTTGGAGCCCAAAAAAATAAAGTCTGACATTGTTTCCACTGTTTCCCCTGTTGCCACTCTTCATATTTAATATGTATCAAAGATACTGGTCAAAGTTATTGAAGAAAAAATGTGAGAGGGAGATGGATATGGAGGGGAGAAGAAATAAAATTGTTGATTCTTATGGACATTATGATGTTTACACAGAGAATCAAAAGAATCTAGACATACAGTTTGAATAAAATAATTAAGAAATTGTGATGTATAATAGGATTAACATATAAAAATATTTCATCACCAGCATTTTTCAATGAGAATATAAATTCATATATCTAGAGTGACTGATTTGAATAGAACTATTGTTAAAGCATCAGACACTACTAGCAATTTCTTGTTTTCTTTGAAGAGAAACTAATTTCTAACAATGTATGATTTAGTCAAAGGGGAGAAAACTAGGATCAAGCCAAAAAAGGAAAATGAATTAAAATGCGCACAATAGGCTTTAATTAATTGAAAGAAAATCTCAGATTGTTCAGGAAAAGTATATTACAATGCTAAGTGTTCGTGAAAATGAGGGGGGAAATTCTCTTAGACATCTGCTAGTATTGAAGATTACTTACTGTCTTCTAGAGACATGGTGTTATACATGGTGTACCTAGCTAGCGGTTGTTTTTCTAGTTACATGCTGCCCTTGCAACTTGGAGTGAGGTCTTTAGACCTGTAGCAGCAGCATCACATGGGATTTGTCAGAAATGTAGTGTCTAAGTCTCCACCCTAATCTTAAATCAAAACCTAGAGTTTACTAAGCTCCTCTGGTCATTTCTGTGAACATTAAAATTCAAAAAGCCTTGTCCTAGAAAAATTTGCACACAGCTTTCAAGGAAATATGTTTAAAAATGTTCATGCATTCTTAAAGAGACAAATAGAAAAATAAATATCAATTTGTAAAAACAAAAAATGAGTGAATGGATATACTCATACAATGAAATATTTAGCAGTTAAAGTACATGAGCTAGAGCTATAGTATCAATACTGATCATTTTAAAATACATAATATTGAAAGAAAGCACTAAGTTATTAGACAATAAGTATGATTTGACAACATTATAAAACAAAGAGCTTCCCTGGTGGCTCAGTGGTAAAGAATCTACCTGCAGTGCAGAGATATAGGAGACATGAGTTCAACCCTTGGATGGGGAAGCTCCCCTGGAGGATGGCATGGCAACCTACTCCAGTATTCTTGTCTGGAGAATCCCAAGGACAGAGGAGCCTGGCAGGAAATAGTCCTTGGGGTCACAAAGAGTTGGACACTACTGAAGCAACTTAACACATACACACATATAAAACAAAATCACTATGGGTATGTAAGTATAAACATGTAGATAGAAAATATATACTCAAATATGTGTTAGAGAATTTATGTCTGAAAAGGAGAAAAGAGGAAGGTTGGAAACTTGGAAAATGAAAAGAACTTCAACCTCATCAGGGCTGTTTTCATTTCTTAAAAATAAGGCAATATTGACAGATGTTACCAGTAATTTTTTTGTTTACTGGAAGCAGAATTAATGTGTTTGTCATGGTATCTTTTTACTTTTACAGATGCAATTATAATTAAAACATTAAAATATAGAAAAATTGGAAAAAGAATATAAAACAATTCACAGAAGAAGAAATGTGAAAGTAGCTCAGTCTTTCCAGATACGTAGATTTAAAATAATGAAACACTTTTAAAAAAATCATTAACTAGATTATCAAAGAAAGAGAATACTTTTGATAGTTTTCAGTAAATTAAAAAAAGTAAAACTCTCATATGCTATTGTAGCAATGTAAATTTGCTCAATTTTAAGTTTGGTTTACGTCTATTATGATTTCTTAATTTTCAAGCCTTATTGACAGCAACTCCAATTCCAGGGATTCAGTGTTTTGATAATAACACTATGTGTAAAGATTTGTGTTCAGTAATGTTGATTACCACATTGCTGAAAATAAGTAATAACTAAAACAATGCAAAAATATAAGTTAAAAAATGGCATACAATGATGGGGGTTAGTTAAAATAGGGTAGATACATCTTTTCTGTACAGCGTAGGAATGGTCAGAGATCATGGGAGAATTTAAATTTTACTTTATGAATTTCTGTTTTATTCAATAAGAATAGCTTATTTTTTTGAATTAAAAATCCATCATTTTTCAAAATAGGTATAATCCTTTTCATTTATTCCTGTATAATAAGACATTTTATAATACACTTTCTTTAAGTGAGTGCTCATTCTCTCATTTCTCTTAATGTGAGTGAACACAGAATATCTCATTGTTGCCTATCACAGAATACCAGGAAAAAAAAGGGGGATGTTTGATATTAGAGCCTGAGAATGTGATTAAATAGAAATTCTACTGTGCCTTTGTAGTTCTTCTCTACTCAAAATAAAACACTTAAAATCATTGTCAATACTGCTAGTTCTCTATTGTTGACAGTAAGGGAAATGAGTACATGGCCAAGGCACAGAGTTTTATGTACATAATGAATTTTGGCACTGTTTTATGACAAAGTATAGTCATTGTATTAAGGAATTCAATACATTTTCACTCATTAATATTTAAAGTTTATGATATATTTAACTTTTGAATCCTCATTAATAGTTAAGCATTATGATTTATTCAAATTGATAATATTTCATCAGAGTTTAAAATTGAACATTAATCAAATTAATCTAAATCATTAAAATCACTGTTATTGAAGAAAAATCATGTGGTATCAGGAGATGAAGAATGAATACATTCCAAAAATTACATATATATAGTTTTTTTTTTTACAGAAATAACACTGAATGCAGTCACTAATTGTTTCATATACATCTGCTTGAAAGCTTCAATTTCTAGAATGTGAAGGATGGCTTTGCTTGCTAATCTGCAACTATCCAAAACATTATAGCCAAGTACTACTGTAATTTACTTTGATGACTAGTAAATTTAGGTATACTATATAGATCTACATGCAAACATAGATATGGTTATAAAATTACCTTTTAAAAATTATGTCATGATATAATCCTCATATTTATATAATCCTGTGTTGTGTGTGGTCACTGCATTATTTTTCTTCCTTAAGTAGTACTGCATAATTGCAGCTTGCTTATAGCCAGAATTCTCTTCTTTCACAGGGTAGAGAATGAAATAAAATACTATAACTTCCTTCCCATCTTATTCTCGTTTCCTGACAAGTAAATATAAACTGTTATCAACTTTAGTTTCAGGTTCTTAGTTATGATGATTTCCCTTCATGTAATAAACTCACAAAATGATATTTTATCTCTTTTATTCTGTAGTCACTGACATGGCCCCCAAAACACACTTTAATAGAGCACTTTCTGGGACACTACTTTCAGAAATGTCATTACAGCGCTAGAGAATTGGCATTTTCTGTGCCAAGATGTCACTTCTAATAATAGCGTGTCTGAAGAAGTAAAGCTGAGAGAAAGAACCAGCAGGGTGGGGAAGAGCAAGTTTGACTCATCTGTAAATTACAGGGATTTGTGGGATGATGATCTCACCAACAGGGCCTTTCCTTTCCTTCATCAGGATATTCCCCTGCGAAGGGTGGGGCTGTCAGGACCACTGTGGGACCTGGGAGTGGTGGGAGAAAGCTCCCTGTGTGTTTCACATTTTAAAGCCATTCACAGATGTTTTGCAGCTCTCTCCCTTACAGAAGGTAGAGATCAGGTGATGATGGAACTCTTCTTGCCTTGCTGCTAAGTACAGTTTTTATCCATGACAGAGTTCTTACTCAGTATGCTTGCTTGCTTAGTGTCCGTCGTGTCCAACTCTTTGCGATCCCATGGACTGTAGCCCACCAGGCTCCTCTGTCCATGGATTCTCCAGGCAAGAATACTGGAGTGGGGTGCCATGCCCACCTCCAGGGGATCTTCCCCATCGAGGGATTGAATCGTGGTCTCCCGCGCTGCAGGCAGATGTCGGGAGCCGCAATAGGCATTACTGACAAAATGGAGGCACGGCCCCGACCCCCTCTTCTCATCCCGCAGGCACGGTCCTGGAATAAGGAATTAGGTCTTGTGATTCTGACTTGTCCTTTCCTTCCTCCGGTTGAGTTGGCTGGAAAGAATGTTATAATCCATAAAGTTAACTATTGACATTTGTTCAAGGATCTTTACAAAGAATGTTCCAGGATGAGCACATAGGCTGCAGCTTGAGGCCATGGGAAACATTGTGGGCCTGTAAGGGGAATGTTTATGGCAAAACAAGTTCCCTGAGTAGGGGTTAGAAATAATTAGGAATAGTTAGAAGCTAAAAGTTTAAGGCATGTTGTAGTATTTTACTATAGCTTATAGAGACTAGGAATTTTAGAGATTCTAATAGCTAGAAGTCTTTTTAGGAGTTAATGAGCTCAAGCAGGATTTAGAAAGATAAGAAATAAACTGAGGAATGTGGTATACAGCCCAGAGACAAACCTGAGTTACAATGTTATCACAAGGACACTTAAGAGGGAACTCTGAAGGACAACAATGATTTATGGAGACAGTAAATATGGGTAAGGGGAAACTGAAGACGTCATACCTCTGACCTAATGCTTTTGTAAAAGTATAAAAGAAAACCTGATGCTTAAAATAAACATGCAGTCCAAATGAGTGAGAGGCTGCATCATTTGCCGACCCGTTCATCCCTTCAGGGCGTTTCCCTGACTGCCAGAGCTGGACTCCGGCAGGCAGATGCTTTACCCACTGAGCCACCAAGGAAGCCATCTTACTCAGTAACTCAACCTAGAACTATTTAAGCAGTCATGGTTAAGTAATGGGCTTTCCTGGTGACGCAGCGGTAAAGAAGTCATCCGCAATGTAGGAGCCGAAGGAGATGAGGGTTCGATCCCTGCGTGGGGAAGATCCCCTGGAGGAGGGCATTGCATTATATATAATCAGAGAATAGAATTTAAAAGAGAGATTCTCTATAGACCACAGGGCAGGGACCTGTTTCAATAAAAGCAGTTCTTATTAGGGACAAAAATATAAAATTTTAGGGGAGTCAGGGATGGATAGGAAAATAGAACTAATATAGTTATTTCTGTAGTTCTGATTAGAATGTCAGTTACATACAAGCTGTTTGCCAAGGTAAATGGGACCCCTCAAAAGGTAATTTTCTGTGTTTCTGTCTCCATTGCAGCTATTTTTTTTTTTTTAGAAAAATGGCACTCTATGAAAGTGAAAGTGAAAGTCACTCAGTCGTGTCCAACTCTTTTCGACCCCATGGACTATACAGTCTATGGAATTCTCCAGGCCAGAAGACTGGAGTGGGTAGCCTTTCCCTTCTCCAGGAGATCTTCCCAACCCAGGGATTGAACCCAGGTCTCCCACATTGCAGGCGGATTCTTTACTGGCTGAGCCACAAGGGAAGCCCCTTTATCTTTTGTTTAAAACCAATGACAATCTTTTGAAATTATTGTTTTTAGATGAAGAAATTAGGAAGATTGAATAATTTGCTCTTAAATGGAAGATTCAAGATTTGAAATCAGTTCTATTTGGTGTCAACCCATGTTTTTTGTTAACACTGCTATGTGGCTCCTATATTCTTTTTTAGCTGTAAGTACCTTAAAATCCACGGAGAAGGCAATGGCGCCCCACTCCAGTACTCTTGCCTGGAAAATCTCATGGATGGAGGAGCCGGGTAGGCTACAGTCCATGGGGTCGCTGGGAGTCGGACACGACTGAGCGACTTCACTTTCACTTTTCCCTTTCATGCACTGGAGAAGGAAATGGCAACCCACTCCGGTATTCTTGCCCGGAGAAACCCAGGGATGGCTGAGCCTGGTGGGCTGTCGTCTATGGGATCGCACAGAGTCGGACACGACTGAAGCGACTTAGCAGCAGCAGCAGCAACCTTAAAATCCAAATTTAACTTAACAAGGGTTGTTTCCTAGTTAAAAAACTGAAAACACCAGAAACATTGTATTAGACATTCATACTAGACCAGTGTCCAATTCCTCCTGGGCTTGCTGGGTGGCACTAGTGATAAAGAATCTGCCTGCCAATGCAGGAAACATAAGAGACCTGGGTTCGATCCCCGGGTTGGGAAGATCCCCTGGAGGAAGGCATGGCAACCCACTCCAGTATTCTTGCCTGGACAATCCCATGGATGGAGGAGCCTGGTGGGCTACAGTTCACGGGGTTGCAAAGAGTTGGATAGGACTGGAATGACTTAGCACACATCACATGAGTCTTCAAAAAGGTTATCGTCTAGTGATTGCCAAAAGGTGAAAACCAGGATTGGGGAAAAAAAAAAAAAACTTGCAACAACGCTAAAGCCATTTCAGAACAAAGTGGCACAAGACACAATAAAGAGAAAATTTAGGATGGATATGTTTACTGTCTTCAAGTATTATGTAAGCTGTCACATAAGAGAGGGATTAACTTATCTTGAATAGCCCTAAGGATTAGAATTAGAAGCATTTGGCACATATTTTCAGCTAAATATATAAAGTTATTTCTACCTGTCAGAGCTGTCTAAAAATAATTTCAAAAATGCTTTTGTGAGAGAACAAGATTTTCTGTATCTGGAAATTTTCCCACATCATGTTTGTTGACATATGCTGGCAAAAGTTTTGTTGGCAGGATTCAAATATCAGGAATTAATATACACATGTTTTAAGGTGATTTCTTAGTGGCTCAGATGGCAAAGAATCTGCCTGAGGAGACAGATCAAATGCAGGTTTGATCCCTGGGTTGGGAAGATCTCCTGGAGAAGGAAATGACAACCGACTCCAGTATTCTTGCCTGGACAATCCCAAGGACAGAGGAGCCTGGTGAACTATAGTCCATGGAATCGCAAAGAGTTGGACACAACTGAGCAACTAATACTTTCACTTTCACATGTTTTAAGGGCCTAAACATTACATGACTTCTCAGCGATTTCCTTGTCACAGCTAGGACAAGAGGTACTGTAATACTCTGAGTGTATCAGGGATGGGAAGCAAAAAAGAAGTGAAGTAGGAAAATTAAAAATAAAAAGGGAAATGAGGGTAAGTGGATGATGTCTAGGAAATGAGAGGAAAAAAAAATCAGTTCGTCTAAATCTGTGCCCCATGGGGCTCCTCTGGACAGAGTAGCCAAGATCGAGTTGAGCCCCCAGACAGCCTTTCCCTGACCTTTCAAATGTTCACACATTTAATGGTGGTTTAGAGTTGGCTTAACTTGTTGTTATTTTTCCTCTGAGAAGGCTTTTTCCTCTTTAGTTAGAAAAGCAGAGCTCTAACTGTGTTGTGAAGAAAAAGCTATTAAAAGGAGATTGTGGTATATAAAATGGAGACACTTTTTTGATCATATTTCAAAGGATTTGAAGAGAAAGACAAGAAAATCAATAAATGCATGGATTCCTTTACACTTTAAAAAGACAATTCTTTCCTTTCTAAAGTCTGTTTCTGGATGTTCCTGCTGTGAAATCAGTCCATAGCACCCAGATTTAATGGAAATTTACTTGGCAAAAGGATAAAATAGTGAACAGAGCAGTAGAGTTCAACTGTTTCTCTTCCTTTTTACCTTTGACAAGTGATGATACTTGCAATGGAAACCATGTAATTTTCTGATTATTTTACTTATTTATTTCATTAGAGGAAGGTTGGCATTCAGTTTCATTTCTGAAGTACAGAATCAAGTCCTTTTAATTTATCATCATACTCCAAAATATTTTGCAGACTTTTGTCTATGACATAGGAACTTCTGTTTTATTGATATTTTGGCTAACAAAACCCATAAAGCAATGTTGTTATATGAAATACTTCAGCAAAGAGAACATCAAGCTAACAATAAAATCCCTGGTAGTTTGTAAGGACAGATGACCATTTTGGATGCTTAATGGGTTATTCTAAAAAGCAATTCATCTTGAGAATAAAGAATAAAGACTATTCTTTGCTTGAGGGGATTTTCTCCAAAGGAAATCCCTTCTAAAATCTACTCTCTTAATAAGTATGAAAAGGAGGCAGAGTCTTCTTCACTGCAATAGAAATTTTATCCTGATTCATCTATGTCTTTTAGTTTTTGCTGGGAATACTAGACCCTGTTATTTTCTCTCCCTCCCTTTTTCTCTCTTTGAAGTTCATATCCAGTTTTAATTAAACTTTTAAAAAATGTTGACATATTGTGTCATATATACTTGTAAGGCAATACAGAAATCTTATGTATCCTTTACTCTGTTTATTCTAATAGCATTTTTCTAAGCTGTAATACAATAACCAGGATATTAACTTTGATAGGGTGCAGATGCAAAATGCAAAATATTTTCCCTAGCGTAACTCTCCCTAATTTTGTTATTTTCTAGCCACAGTTTTTCCTCCTGCCCCTACCCATTCCTTAACCCCTGGCAATCACTAATCAGTTCTCTAATTCACAAATTTTTTCTTTTCAAAAATGTCATTTAAATAGAATCATATAGTGTCTTAGTCTGCTTATGCTGCCATAACAAAATATAATTGATTCAATGGCTTAAACAACAAGAATTTATTTTCTCACAGTTCTGGAGATTGGAAAGTCCAAGATGAAGGTGTTGGACAATTAACTCTTGATGAGAGCTCTCTTCTTTGAGAAGAGTACCTTCTAATTGTGTTCTCACATTATGGAGAGAGAATATAAGCAAGTACTCTGGCATCTGTTTTTACTTATTCACATCATGAAATCTTTACCCTCATGACCCCATCTAACCATGTAAATACCATCACTTTGGGGGGTAGGGCTTTGACTTAGGAATTTTGGAGGGAAACAAAATATTCAGTCTATTCTTCTATGATATAGAATATTGAACCTCTGGGAACTGACTGCTTTCACTCCTCATAATTGTCTGATTCATCCAAGTTTTTGCGTGCATCAGTACTTTTTTTTTTTTAATTGCTGAGTACTATTCTCTGCTAAGAAAGTGCCGTGGTTTGTTTAATCATTCACCTGTTGAAGGACCCCTGGGCTGTTTTCAGTCATCAGCTGTTACAAATAAACTGCTATAAACGTTTGTGTACCTGTTTTTTTTTAATGAGCCTGAATATAACTATTCTTTCCTCTGGGATAAATGCCCAGAAGTACAATTGCAGGGTCATATGTTAATTGCATGCTTAGCTTTTAAAGAGACTGGCAAAGTCTTTTCCAGAGGGGTCTACCTTTTCACAGTCATACCAGCGATTTTCCTATTTTCTAATTGTTTTTTTTAATTGTTAAGTTTGGGGAGTTGTATATTCTGTTGTTTCATTCTTTGTTGGATATGTGGTTTGCAAACATTTATTTTGTCCTGTCTGGAACTTGTGTTTTATTATTTAATCCTTTAATAATAGGGTATCGAGAAAAACAAGATGATAATGTTATTGATGTTCAATTTATCAAAATTTCATTCTGCTTTTGGTGTTAGGTTGAAGAACTCTTTGTCTAGCTCTAAATCCAAAGATTTTTCTGGTTTTTTTTTTTTCTTAAAGTTTTAGTTTTACATTTAGGTTTGTGATTTATCCTGAGCCATGCTTGTATAAAATATGATTCTTAGGTTAAGGTTAAGTTTAATTTATTTTACCTTTGGATATCCCGTTGCTTCATCACTCTTTGTGGAAAAGTTTCCCTGATTGAATTGCATAGCATTTTTGTTTTTTAAATGACAGAGAATCTCAAATGAAGCAAAGAGTTTAGCTCCCAGTTCTAAACTAAGGTGTTTTTTGTTTTTTTGGGGGGTGGGCAGTTTGGTCAGATTCCTCCCATACTCTACATGCCATCATATGATTTTGTACACTGACAAAAACAACACAAAATTGGTGACCATTCTCTTAATTTTTCAATCAATTACCTAAATTCTCATTTAGTTTTTTTTTTTTTTTTTTTACTGATTTATTTGTTTTTGATTGTGCTGGGTCTTCATGCTGTGAGCAGAGGCTGCTCTCTAGCTGTGGTGTTCAGGCTTCCTTATTCTGAGGCTTCTCTTGCTGTGGAGCACGGGCTGTAGGCACGCAGACTTCAGTAGCTATGGCTTGCTGGCCTGGGAGTGGTGACTCTGTAGTTGTGGCATACAGACTTAATATTATTTCATCTTACTGCCAAACCAATTTGTGTTTGGAGATTGGCCTGACAGATAAAACCTGTGCCTGTGGTAATGGGTAATGAGTCTTTGCACATTCAGATCCTTGTGGAATCTGTAGTGGTTTTTTAACCAAGGAATTGGTAAATTTTTTTAAATTCTGAAAACACAAAATTCTTTGGAACTTCTTTCCTAGGTAATTGGGCTACTAACTCTCAATCCGTTCTTCCAAGAAAGCCTTTTCACAGATACCAAGATGATTTGTTCTTCTTCAATGAAGTACAGTCCATGGCTTTCCTCAAATTAAACAAAAACAAAAACAAAAACCCTGTGTTCAAATGAAAGATGCTTTAATCTCTGAGAAGGGAATGGAGAAGATATGGTTCCCGTTGCTAATTTGACCTTAAAATCAGTATCTCTTGGAGATAATATGTTTTTAATATCTGTAAAATGTTTGTTTTCTAAAGTTTAAAGAAGGGAGAAAAAAAAACAACAACAACAACGTGCTTTTGAAAGCGAAGAAATGTAGAAATCGGAAGGTCAAATGACCTTCTCAGAACTTCTGGTCCACATCTATTTAAGATTTATCTTTGTGTGTCATGTGCACCTGAAAAATGTTAGCTACATTCCAGAAATTTTTATTCCAAGCGAAGGTTTTAAGAAGATTCATAAATGTATTTTCTCTTAGATTTCATGTTGAAAACTTTCTATTTGCAGAATAGTGAAAGAAAAAAGTAAATTGTGTACTTGTATTTCCCAAATATGCAATATATACAATCTCAGGTCCCTGGAGTTTATCTTTATTTGCAAGGTCACTTGCTTCCTTTGTGAGTTATCTATACTTTCTCTTCTCAATCACTGAAATGAATCTCTGTAGAAACCCAATAATCTTGAGACTGAAAGGAGTAACATACTGTTCTAAGGATAGGAAAGTTAAACGGAATAAATGCTATGTTTTTTGAGACAGGCAACTGAGGTGGCACTTAGTGGGAAAAAATGCCTTTTGCTCCTTAGAATGGCAAGTTAATGTCATAATAGTATCACCAACTTTGAGAGTTGCTCCTTTTTCAAAGTCATGTCTTCAAAAAAATCTCAAGAAAGGGTAAAGCAAAACTATTTTGGGGGCAAAAATATATTAATTTTCTAGTTTGAATTTCTGACTGTTATCTGTATAATTAGTGGTTTGACTTCACATCAGTATACTCGAACTTCTTTAAAATAGTTTTTTTTTTTAATGTTAAATTGTGACAGCTGCTTTGATTTTGACAGACATCCAGTGAAGTGTTTCCGATGCAATATGACAGTGCCAGCCATGACGTTAATTGCATCTTTTGTTCGAAAATGCCACATATAACATTTCAAACAGAATCCAAACACCAGAATAACTATTCATTTATTTCATTTTGCAATAAAACTCTGAAATATTGGCCTTCATTTTGTCTTCCTTAGTTTCAGAATTGACTATTTTAACTATATGCACTGATCACATTAGCCAGCATTATCAGTTAAATAGATTGGCATCAAGTATGTCTGTTATCAACAGCATATTATACCCAATTCATTTAAGGAGAATATGTTAGAGCTTTAAGTTGTATTTTAAGGATAAAATTAATTTGAGAAACAAGCCAGAAAGTCAAAAAATGTGAAACATAACTTCGACTTAGAGACTTTGATATGAATGTGTACAAAAAATGGAATTAGAATTTCTTGGGTTCTCTGTTGCTTCCTTTCTCTCTCTTTTTTTTTTTTTGGTTTGACCATCTTTCTTAGCATGAATTTAGTGTTATGGCTAAATTACTGCATTGTACGCATGCATTCATTCATTCTTGTGTGTGTGCATGCTAATTAGTTTCATGTCCTACTTTTTGTAAACCCATGTACCGTAGCCTGCCAGGCTCTTCCGTCCATGGGATTCTCCAGACGAGAATACTGGAATGAGTAGCCATGCCCTCCTGCAGTGGATCTCCCCAACCCAGAGATTGAGCCCATGTCTCTTACGTCTCCTGAGTTGGCAGGCAGATTCTTTACCACTATGCCACCTGCGTTCATTTGCATATTGATTTAATAAATATTTTTAAACTTTATTTCATTTCAGGAACAGTGGTGAGCAAAATAATAACTGGTTGCTGCCTCCATAAGGGTCACATTATATCAAATATTGCTTTAAAATGATGCATAATTAGTATTGTCATGTGACCTAAGTTTTCTTACACCTATAGTCAGCTTCAGCCTTTGGGGCATAAAAACTTTACCTAGAATCAGAAGGTCCAAATTTTACCCTAGAAGCACTGAAATAATTTTATCATAATTCCATTTTTTATGGCTTCCAGTTGTACTCCTCACCGACATGTTGCTTGAGAGCTTTTTCAAAAAAATATTCATTTACAAGACCCCAGTGCCAGCCTCAGGAAATGAAAACATTCCTGTTTATTTTCTGATTTGTTATTGTCATGGCAGTGCAAAGAAAATAAATAATGCACATGGCAATAATTAAGTCTGACCATGGTAAACACTTTCCCTGAACCAACCATTGTCTTTTGGGTTCAGTAGTGACAATCAGTCCTATTCCATAATAGCTATCTCCACATTGATAATGTCAGTGTTTGTAACAGATTTGTGTTCATGCTGTTGCAATGTAAAAAAAAAAAAAAATGCTACCAGCAACTGGTACCCTCTGATGTCCTTGGAAACGTTAGCCAAAATATAAAGTTCAATATCCATTATTGATGAGGACACAGGAGAGACATGTAGAAGTAGTTAAGAATATATTGATGATCAGATTTACTAAGATACTGAAGAGACTAAATGTCCTCATTTTGCTATTGAGAATTGTGGGATATTAATAAGCACTAAATAACATGATGCATTATTCACTTGATTACAGAAGATGTTATCACAGGCTGTTTAGAGACACCAGGAACTTGTTTTCAGCTTTGACTCATTACTTAAATATAAGTGATCTTCAAGGTTCTATCACCATCTCTCTTTTTATCTTTATACTTACCTTGAGTGAATTTGTGTATTCTTATGACTTTAACTCCTTGAGAAGGAAATGGCAGCCCACTACTGTATTCTTGCTGGGAAGATTCCATGGACAGAGGAGCCTGGTGGGCTATAGTCCATTGGGTGGCAGAGAGTCAGACATGAATGAGTGACTGAGCACACACACATGACTTTTAACTGTATTAATGGCTGTCAAACCTAGACTTCATTACTAAAGATGATTTTCAACAGTTTGTTCTATATGTTCATGTTCTTTATTTTTTATTGTAATACCTTCAAAATTTGAGTTGCTGCCCCCAGTTTTCTTCAACATCTTATGTTTCTTTAATTGTGTCCCTTTCAGATTGCTTGCCTAAAACACTGGTAATGACTTTGTCTTCTCATCCTAACATCCATCTCTAGGTTGCCAAAATGAGCAAATTTTTCTATCTTCTTTCATGTAGGTGTTCTATTTTTCACTCTTACTGCCATTTCTCTACATGAAGTCATATTGTTTCCATGCATATTTGCCTATTTACAACAGCTTTCCAACACATACTGTCTCAGAATTTTCTGAAGAAAATGTATAGAAATTGGTCCTGTTCCTGTGCTGCTAGCAATGATCTTAACACCCAGATGCATCAGCCTGACATGCAAGGCTTCTGCTCATGCCCACTTTGAAACCATTCTCCACATACACCAGAGGGACATATTCAAAATAAATCAGAGCGTATCCCAGATCTGCTTATGAAAATGATGTTAGAAGCTTCCTATTGCTTCTAAAGTAAAATCTAACCTCCGTTCCCCAGCTGAGGGGCTGTGCATGACCTGACCCTGACTACCTGTCTACCTGCTCATGCCTATTTGTGACACTCTATTCTTTGCTTGCTACGTTCTGGAAACACTGACTTTGATAATCAAAGCTACATAGTTCATAAGGTATTCTTTTAAGTACTAACTGGGAGAGCAGAGAAAATAATGTCTTGCCAACTTAAAAAGAAAGGAGAGAATTATATAGAGAATAATTGCTATAATTCAGTTTCCATTACCACTAATAAAGAAAACTTAGGCTGTCATAATCACTAGGAATTTTCATTAGTATGCTTCTATTTTATCATAAAAGTCTGAAAATGGTTGAGTTGTGATTTTTGACATAATCCCTGAGCTTGTATGAGTGTGTAAATATGAATGTATAGCTTCGCTCATAGGAAACACAGTCAAGATGTGAATATAATAATTACACATAGGTTATCCCTCTACTTAAAATGAGTTATATTTCTGGAAAAAAATACAGATGTTTCACAATTTTAGTAGATTTTAAAGTAGTCACTTTAGCTTTTCCACAATCTTAGTTGGCTTTAAAATAGTTTCCTACTCAGGTCATTTTGAGCACTATTTTTTTGTAATACTTTTGCTCTGGTTCACCATCATCAGGATACTTCCCTTTATATTATATTCATAGACACAATTCCTTGTTTTGTAATTCAGTATTTAAATTTTGTAGTTTATTATATTTAATATTTAAATACCTTTTTCAGGTGTAAATAACTGCATTGTGTACAAGGTAGGGAGATAAACAAGACTGAATTGCTGCAGCCTGGTCAGGAGACCCCATGATCAACAATAACTTACCTTGTATATTCCTATTGATCCTTTAACTTAATTTCTTTATTTCCTTCTCTTCCCAAGATGAGAAGACAATTGTGAAGTCTCCTAATGAGCTAACATAGACTCAAAAGATCATAGGCTCTGGAGGTATAGTAAGTAGGGGATTTGAAGAGCATCTTTGGGCAGGAAGTAGTTTGACCCTTAAGAAGTTTTTGTTGCATCATTTCTTTGTGTGCTGCTTTTATTAGCTGTCAGCTGTAATAAAAACTCTGTGTCTTAAATAGATTTATTGAGAGCTTATCATTTTTATGTGGGACAAAAACTGAAACTAAAGGCCTGGATGTTTATGTCCTGCTGTATTAATGAAAATCCATTTGCACACAGATCTGTGAGTTGTCATATCATAGTATAATACTATTAAAATATTTAAAAATTTGCTGACTCTCTTTTACATCAATAATAAATGTTTACTAGATTTTGTAACCTGTTTCAGATGATAACTTGTGTTACTTGTGGAAAAACTGGCAGTTTTGTATCAAAAATAAACTAGAAATTTGCCAATGGGGAATTGTATTTGATTTGAAATGTTTTAAATCTAAATTCCTATTTTTGAAGAGTTTTCTTCAGGAGAATATATGATTATTCCCTTAATTTTTCTAAGATCACATTCTCTCACTTCAAAATTCTCTGCTTCACCTGTTCATTTATTTTCATAATTAGAACATTGAAAATTCTATTGAAAGATGTCTGTTTTTACAGTCATTCTGCGCTGTGTTTGTGAATGGTTTAGGAACAGAGAATTAAATCTGCATGAAATCATCACATTTCCCTAGATGTCACCGTGAAATTAGTACTTTCTCCTGAAAATTTCCATGAAATTACAAAAATTATTGCATGTTTGTCTCTGGATAACTTGCTTGAAAAAATAAAGGAGACTGAGTCAATCTGTCTTGTATCTCAATTCCTGGTATAGCTAATTATTCAGGAAGCTAACACCATAAATTAAACGGTAGGAGAAAAGGTGTATAGTTTATATAAGAAAATTTTAGAAGGTGAGTCTTTAAACATCTAAATCCATTGACCAGAGAGCCCTAACTTCTGCTTGTTTCCAATGAATGACAGGCTATGGTATATACACACATTTTCATTTTTGTCAGTTTCATATTCAATGGTAGCAACTGTTAGGTAAATAATGGAATACTATGTATTATCATTAAAACTGGCTAAATTGATAAATTAACTACAATAAAAGCTACTTTAAAAAATTTTATGGGAATGTCTTTTCAAGTATGATTTAAAGTAAATACTTAGATTAGATGCACACCCCAGCCTAATGTTAGTATGGGACATCGTTTTAAAAAATACATTTGTTTTTAATTGAAAGATAACTCATTTATACTATGTATTGGTTTCTGCCATACATCAACATGAATCAGCCATAGGTATACATATGTCCCCTGCCACTTGAACCTCCCTTCCGACTCCCCACCCATCCTATCCCTCTAGGTTGTTGCAGAGCACTGCTTTCAGCTCCATGAGTGATATAGCAAATGCCCACTGGCTATTTAACATTTTACATATGGTAGTGTATATGTTTCCATGCTACTCTCTCCATTCATCCCACCCTATCCTTTCTACTCTGTGTCCACAAGTCAGTTCTCTATGTCTGTATCTCCATTGCTGCCCTGCAAATGGGTTCATTGGTACCATCTTTCTAGATTTCATATATGTGTGTTAATACAAAATATTTGTTTTTCTCTTTCTGACTTCATTCTGTATAATAGGCTCTAGGTTCATCTACCTTATTAGAATTGACTCAAATATATTCCTTTTTATGGCTGAGTAATATTGCATTGTGCATATAAACCACAGCTTCTTTATCCATCCATCTGTTGATGAACATCTAGGTTGCTTCCATGTCCTAGCTATTATACATGGTGCTTCGGTGAACACTGGGGCACGTGTGTCTTTTTCGGTTATGGTTTCCTCAGGATATATGCCCTGTTGTGGAATTGCTGGGTCATATGATAGATTTATTCCTACTTTTAAAAGGAATCTCCATACAAACTTCCACAGTGGCTGTACCAGTTTGCATTCCCACCAGCAGTGCAAGAGGGTTCCCTTAACTCCACACCCTCTCTAGCATTTATTGTTTGTAGATTTTTTGATAATGGGCATTATGGCCAGTGTGAGGTGATACCTCATTGCAATTTTTATTTGTTTTTCTCTAGTAATGAGTGATGTTGAGCATCTTTTCATGTTTTTATTAGCTATCTGTATGTTTTCTTTGGAGAAATGGCTGTTTAGGTCTTCTGCCCACTGTTTGATTGGGTTGTTTGTTTTTCTGGTATTGAGTTGCTTGAGCTCTTTGTATGTTTTTGAAAGTAATCCTTTGCCAGTTGTTTCATTTGTGCTTATTTTCTCCCATTCTTAGGGTGGCCTTTTCACCTTGTTTATAATTTCCTTTGCTGTGTAAAGGCTTTTAAGTTTAATTAAATCCCACTTGTTAATTTTTGTTTTTATTTGCATTAGGATAGGAGGTTTTTCATACAGGATCTCACTGTGATTTAGGTCATAGAGTGTTTTGCCTATGTTTTCCTCTAAGAATTTTATAGTATCTAGTCTTACATTTAGGACTTTAATCCATTTTGAGTTTATCTTTGTGTATGGTGTTGGGAAGTGTTCTAATTTCATTCTTTTGCATGTAGCTGTGCAGTTTTCCCAGCACCACTTATTGAGGAGACCATCTTTTCTACAATGTATATTCTTGCCTACTTTGCCAAATATAAGGTGTCCATAGGTGTGTGGGTTTATCTTTGGGCTTTTTCTTTTGTTCCGTTGATCTATATTTCTGTTTTTGTGCCAGTACTGTACTGTCTCGACTGTAGCTTTGTAGTATAATCTGAAGTCAGGAAGGTTGATTCCTTCAGCTCCATTTTTCTTTCTCAAGATTGCTTTGGCTAGTAAGGGTCTTTGTGTTTCCATACGAATTGATTTTTGTTGTTGTTGTTGTTCTAGCTCTGTAAACAATGCCATTGATAAGTTGATAGGGATTGCATTGAATCTGTAGATTGCCTTTGGTAGAACAGTCATTTTCACAATATTGATTCTTTCAATCCAGGAACATGGAATATCTCTCCATCTGTTTATGTCTATCTCTTTCATCAGTGGCTTATAGTTTTCTTTATACAGGTCTTTTGTCTCCTTAGGTAGGTTTATTCTTAGGTATTTTATTCTTTTTGTTATAATGGTAAATAGGATTGATTCATCAATTTCTCTTTCTGCTTTTTCATTGTTAGTATATTTCTGCAAGTGACTTCTGTGTATTGATTTTATATCCTGAGACTTTACTTAATTCACTGATCAGCTCTAGTAATTTTCTGATACTAATTTAAAAATTTTCTATGTAAAGTATCATGT
Organism: Giraffa tippelskirchi; assembly: GCF_054371585.1. Lineage (NCBI taxonomy): Eukaryota > Metazoa > Chordata > Mammalia > Artiodactyla > Giraffidae > Giraffa > Giraffa tippelskirchi. The sequence goes on from NC_137284.1 coordinate 64,543,624, forward strand.
TGTCTACAAACAGTGAGAGTTTTGCTTCTTTTACAGTCTGGATTCCTTTTATTTCTTTTTCTTCTCTGATTGCTGTGGCTAGGACATCTTTAATATAAAATTTTCCTCCATGTGTTGAGGTTATACATCGTCACACTTTTATTTTTATTTATCTTTTTAAAAATTTATTCATTTATTTATGGCTGTGCTGGGTCTTTGTTACAGTGCATGAGCTTCTCATTGTGGTGGCTTCTCTTGTTGCAGAGCACAGGCTTTAGGTTCATGAGCTTCAGTAGTTGCAGTGTACAGGCTTAACTGCTCTGTGGCATGTGGTATCCTCCCAGACCAGGGATCAAACCCATGTACCCTGCATTGGCAGGTGGATTCTTAACCAGTGAATCACCAGGGGAGTCCCATTCCCACACTTTTAATATCACATTTGGACTTGTGACCTGCATTGTCCCTCTTCACAATTATGGCCTCCTGTTTCACTGACACCGCACTTGATATGTGATTTGCCTGGGCCAATGAAATGAAATGTGAGTAAAGGGGCTTTGTGCCAACCTTTGAGTGTCCCTTAGAGACATTGTATGGCTCTGCCATAGTGTTCTTTTCTTCTGTCATAAGACCAAATTCTCTAGCTAGGGGCTGCTTCTTCATTCCAGACTGCATGAGTCCCACAATTTGGAGGAATGAAGCTACACTGCTGTCAATCCACAATGATTTTGTGATATGGAGTGAGAATCCGTTAATCTTTTTAGGTAAACACATTGAGAATGTGAATTTTTTGCTTCAGTAAAACTTACCTGAAATTGATTAATACAGTGAGCAGGTCAAATGTAAAATTATTTCAACTTGCTGAATTAGAAGGTTATTCATTGACATTTATTTTCTTATTTTTAGAATAAAAGTAAAAGAAATGTTACCATGCTATTCACCCCCACTCCTGAGAAGGAATGATGTGTGTGAAAAGAGGAGAACCAGGGAGGTGTGATACCTGGAAACCAAGAGAAAAAAACCTTTCAAAAAGAACAAAGTATAACAGTGTCATATTATGATGAGTATTGAGTAACAAGTATTGAATAACATTTGGGTTTGACAACATGAGAATCTTTGGAGTTGCAAAGGGTGGTTTCAGTGTATTTGTGCATGTAAAATCCTGATACAGAGAGACTTAAGAAAGACATTAAGGAAGGAATTTTGTTGTTGTTTAGTCGCTAAGTTGTGCCCAGCTCTTTGTGACCCCATGGGACTATAGTGACCAGCTTCTCTGTCCATGGGACTTCCCAGGCAAGAATAACAAGGTAAGTTGCCATTCCTTCTTCCAGGGGATCTTTCCTACCAAGAGATTGAGCCTGTCTATATCTCCTCCATTGGGAGGTGGATTCTTGACTGCTGAGCCCCCAGAGAAGCCTTGGAAATTCTTTTTCTGCAGTTTGAAGTACTCAGTACCCTGAATAAACATATTCCTGAAACAGCAATTTAGTAACATAAACAACAAATAGTAAACATAAACAACAAATAGTAACAAACAAATAAATAAATTTGGAAGAAAGTTCTTAGTGAAGGAAATGAAGAATCCTCAAAAGGCAAAGACAACATGAATGTTGGAATCCAGAAAGATAAGAGTACGCTCAAGCCACTTTTAAACTTGTAGATTCCTCCTTAACTCTGGTGACAAAGGAAGCTAATTTTGATAGCCACAAGTTAGGCAGGGGTCAGGGAACTAATCCTAGAGACTGCCCAAGTAGAAAACCTAACTGAAGACTCAGGAATAAAGCTGAAATCCCAGATTGATACAAACTCAGTATAAGAGAAAACTAAAAATAAACTTACTCCCCAAAATGGAAAATAAAACTTGACTATTTAAACTTGGTGCTACATGGGGAAGGTGTGGGAGGGATTTTGCTTTGAATATTTGAAAGCAATTTATGTATCTCACTCGAGATTTATACCTAACCGATGAAAACAAAAATAAAACAACAGCAACAAAAAAACCTGTAATCTAAACTATTTTTTAAAGCAGCCCTGAATATGTTGTGCTTTCAGAAGCCTGGCAAGCTAAAGCATATCATCCCTGGAGGAATGTGTTTTCAATACATAACTTAAAATACTAACATAAAGTACAAGAAAATGAAACCAGAGATAAGAATCACAAAATATGAGAGGAACCTAGACTCTAGGACTAGAGCTGACAAAAACCATTGATAACTGAAGTAAATCTATAAAGCATTCAAGTATTGCAATATCATTATAAATTCAATATTTCAAAGAGAAAATCCTAAGTCAGAAATGGAAGATATAAAAATTTAAAATGGTATGTATGGATTAAACACCAAAATGACACAGGTAAGGAAAGAATTAGTGAGCTTATGAAATTCAGAGGGAAGAATTCCAAATTGCACAGAAAGATAACTGATGAAAAATATGAAGGAGAGGTTAGAAGACACTGAAGTTAGAATGAGCATGTCTAATATATATCTAATCAACAAAGAATAGGTAAATCATATGAGGGGCAAATTCAAAGTGAGCATTGATCACCAAGACAACAAAACCAGATTCAGGAGACCCACTAGATTTAAATATTCCACACAAGATAAATAAAGGGATAGTCAGTCAGATCCAAACATATCATAGACCTAGAACACCAAGCATAATATTAAGTTCTTAGAAGTCAGAGATGAATTAAATAAAAAGAAAAAAAAAGACATCTTTTTTGTTTTTTTTTAAATAAGCAAACTGGCAACCCAACTACTCAGAGCAGCAGACTGTTAAATCATATTTTCTGTGTGCTGATAAAAAAATAGCTCAACCTCAAATTATATAGCAAGCAAAGTTATATTTTGAGAATTAAGGTTTAAAATCAAGACAATTTCAGATAAACAGAAGAAGAAGGCATTTAACACTAGCAAAACTTATGTCAAAAATTCTTCCTGTAGAAATATATTTCAAGGAGAAAGATTTTCATTTAATTTGGAAGGGCTGAGAAGTAAGAATAAACGATGTACACAGGAAATGGTTAATGTATGTGTTATACATAAACCTTGCATGAAAAACAAAGTTTACAATGTTATATGGGAAGAAAAGTATAACTAAAATGCTGAATAAACATTACCTTGTAAGTTAGGAAGGTGGTGAAAGAGTGATTTCTCTTCTTGTATTGCTTGAGAGGATCACGGTACTGAAAAATACAACTTCTGTTAAACATAATGCCAAAATCACTAAATAAATAAAAAAAAAATGGAATGTATCTGAAGTGAAGAAGAAGAAAAAATAAAAGGAAAATTATTAAATGCATCAAAATGAATAGAGAAGGGGGGACTTCCCAGGTGGTGCTAGTGGGAAAGAAAGTGCCCGCCAATGCAGGAGACACAAGATGTAGGTTTGATCCCTGGATCAGAAAGGTCCACTAGAATAGAAAGTGCAACTCACTTCAGTATTCTTGCCTGGAAAATTCCATGGGCAGAGGAGACTGGTGGGCCACAGTACATGGGATTGCAAAGAGTCAGACGTAACTGAGCACATTCTATCAAAGAAATACTAGAAACTTTTTAAACAGAGAAGGAAGAAAAGAAGAAGGAACCAGAAAAAGAGTACAGAAAATGATAGGAAGAAATCTTATAATCACACAAAATTGCAATTAGATGACAAGGATTGCAGATAGGATTTAAAAATTCAGTTATAGTCCATCTTAAAGAGACTAACAAAAATATAAGAAGAGATTTCCAGTTTTTAGTTCAGCACATTTTCTGCTTCGTAGGCGTATTCTTTACCACTGAGCCACCTGGGAAGCCCCCCTTCTTACTAAAGCCTTGCTTACCTTAGCTCCCTTTACCCAGCACATTATGTCTGACTATCAAGAAAAAATTACAAGGCATACATACCACAGGTCAAAACCACAGTTTGAGGGGACAAAGCATTAGAAGCAGACTCAGATAAAACAGGGAGGTTAGAATTACCAGAATGTGAATTTAAACAACTATAGTTATTATGCTAAGGTCTCTAATAGATAAAGGAGAAAACATGCAAGAACCGAAGGGAACTGTAAGCAGAGAGTTGGAAATGCTAAGAAACAATGAATAATTCCAGAGTTTTTAACACATTAAGAGAAACGAAGGATGTCTTCGATGGACTCCTTAGTAGAGTAGACACAGTTGAGGGAAAAAAAATTGTGAACTTGAGGATATGTCAATAGAAACTTCTAACTCCGAAAGGCAAAAAGAAAAAAAAAATACTAAAAACATATAAATAACTTATACAAGAACTGTGGGACAGCTGCAAAAGGTGTAACAGAGGTATAATAGGAATACCAGAAGGGGAAGAAAGAAAAGAAAAGTAAATATATTTGAAACATTAATGACTGAGAATTTCCCTAAATTGATGTCAGACACCAAACCGTAGATCCAAACCGTAGATATCCGTAGTGGTAAGATAAATGCAGGATTAAAAAAAAAAAGATCTATACCTAGGCATGTCAAATTCAAACTACAAAAAATCAAAGGTGAATAAAAAATCTTTAAAGAAGCCAGAGGAGAGAAAAGTTATCTATAGAGGAGCAAAGATGAGACTTACATGTGAATTCTTTTCAAAAACTACACAAGCAAGGAAAGTATAGTGGAATGTTTAAGGTGTTGAGAAATTAAAGAATTAAAATATTCTCTACCCTGTGAAATTGTTCTTCAATAGTGAATAATATAGTGTACATCAATTATATCTCACTAAAAAAATGTGAAAGGGAAGTAAAGACTTTCACAGACAAACAGAATTTGAGGGAATTTGTGGCTAGTAACAGAGGACAAAATATAGGAATTAAGAACAAGGACAACAAATGAAGGCAATAATAAATATGGTAGATATTAATCCAACTAGGATCAACGATCACTTTAAGTGTCAGTGGTCTACTACAGTGACTAAAATACAGTTCAAAACCCCTATGCTTCTATGGCAGGGGACATAGATTTGATCCTTGGTTGGGGAACTAAGATACCCATGCTGCACAGCCCAGTCAAAAAATAGAAAAACAATTAATTATATAATTGTATAATAAGCAATATAATGTAATTAACATATTATATGTTATCCATAAGAAAGCTAATTTAAGCATAGCTATCAGTTCAGTTCAGTTCCTCAGTTGTGTCCAACTCTTTGCAACCCCATGGACTGCAGCATGCCAGGCTTCCCTGTCCGTCACCAACTCCTGGAGCTTGCTCAAACTCATGTCGATCAAGTCAGTGACACCATCCAATCATCTCATCCTCTGTTGTCTCCTTCTCCTCCTGCCTTCGATCTTCCCCCAGCATCAGGGTATTTACCAACAAGTCAGTTCTTTGCATCATGTGGATGAAGTTTTGCAGTTTCAGCTTCAGCATCAGTCCTTCCAATGACTGGTTTGATCTCCTTGCTGTCCGAGAATCTTCTCCAACACCACAGTTGCAAAGCATCAATTCTTCAGCACTCAGTTTTCTTTATGGTCCAACTCACACCCATACATAGCTACTGGAAAGACCATGTCTTTGACTATATGAACCTTTGTCAGCAAAGTAATGTCTCTGTTTTTTAGTATGCTGTCCAGGTTTGTCATAGCTTGTCATTAAGATCTTTTCTGTATAGTTCTTCTGTGTATTCCTACCACCTCTTCTTAATACCTTCTGCTTCTGTTAGGTCCATACCATTTGTGTCCTTTATTGAGCCCATCTTTTCATGAAATGTTCCCTTGATATCTCTAATTTTCTTGAAGAGATCTCTAGTCTTTTCCATTCTACTGTTTTCCTCTATTTCTTTGCATTGATCACTTAGAAAGGCTTTCATATCTCTCCTTGCTATTCTTTGAAACTCTGTATTCAGATGGATGTATCTTTCTTTTTCTCCTTTACCTGTCACCTCTCTTCTTTTCTCAGCAATTTGTAAGGTCGCCTCAGATAATCATTTTGCCTTTTTTCATGTCTTCTTCTTGGGGATGGTTTTGATCACTGCCTTCTGTACAATGTTAAGAACTTCCATCTATAGTTCTTCAGGCACTCTATCTATCTGATCTAATCCCAAACATAACTATACATATAGGTTATAATTAGAGGGATATAAAAATATATACTGCATTAATACTAACCGAAAGAAAATGTGAGTAGTTATATTAATTTCAGGAAAAGAAGATTCAGAGCAAGGAAATTTATCAGGGTGGAATGGGGCTTTACCTAATAATGAAAAGTTTCAATTCTTCAAGAAGATATGTGTGCGTTTAGTTGCTCAGTCATGTCCCGACTCTTTGTGACCCTACAGAGTGTAGCCCACCAGGCTTCTCTATCCATGGGATTTTCCAGGCAAGAATACAGGAGTGGGTTGCCATCTCCTTCTACAGGGGATCTTCCTGACCCAGGGATTGAACACACATCTCTTATAGCTTCTGCATTGGCAGGCATGTTCTTTAACACTAGCTCCATCTGGGCAGTCATAATAATCTTTAATATGCATGCTCCTAACAGTAGAGGGTCAAAACATGTAAGGGAACAACACTGTAAATCAATTATACTTTTAGAAAGTGTTTTATAAACGTAGCCACAAGGAAAAACAACATCAAATTAAAAAAAAAGCAAGAGGCAAAATCTGAAAGAACTATAAGGAGAAATAGATGAAACACTACTACAGTTGGGGGTTCTAACACTTCTCGATCAGAAATGGGCAGATTTAGCAGGCAGAACATTAGTAAGGGCATAGTTGATCTCAGTAGCACCATCAGTCAACTAGATTGATTGATATCTATTTAGTACTTCAATAGCAGAAGAATACACATTCTTTTGAAACTCACATGACACATTCATCATAATACATAACATTCTGGGCATGTTTACAAATTACAAATTTACATGTTTACAAATTATCTTTTTGTAAAATAATATCTTTATAAGGCAACTGAATTTACTGATTTTAATTTTAAAAAGGCATAAGTCATAAAACATGCCTTAACATGTTTAAAAGAACAAAATTATACTATGGCTCCTTTCGGAACACAGTAGAATTAAACTGAAAACTAGTAACAGAAAGATATCTTGAAAAATCCCCAAATATGTGGAGATTAAACAACATAACTCTTAATAATACATAAGTCAAAGAAGTCTTGAAAAGTTTTAAAATATTGATACTGAAAAAAATAAAAACACAGCTTATTAAATTTGTGGGTTGCAATAAAAGAAGTGCTAAGAGGGAAATATGCAGCATTGAATGCATATATTAGAGAAGAAAAATCTAAAATCAAGAATTCAAATTTCCACCTTAGCAAACTAGGATACAACTCTATGACCACAGTTTGATAATCTAGATGAAATGGACCAACTCCTAGGAAGACAGAATCTGCCAAAATTCACACAGGAGAAACAATTTGAATAGATTTATATCTGTTTATATAAGTATATAGATATTTCAGTTTAAAATCACTAAGTTATAAATACTTCTTTACCATACTATATTGAAAGTTTATTTCAGCAAGCTGTGCATTAACCTCTAAATCCATTTGGTTTAAGGTAAAGGCAGAATCATGAAACTGAAGTTCTAATAGGAAGAAATGACAAGTAGATAGAAACAGCTCTGGAGATCAGCTATCAGCTATCCCAAGCATTAATTCATCCCCAGATGAAAGTGTTCAAGTGAATGCTTTCATCTTAGAAGTATACATGTTTCCATAAAAACAAAATCAAGGCAAGCTGACGATTTTGCTGGCTGCCACAATTGTGCAGTTTTGGTAACCTTTGTCATCTATAAAGGAGAAAACAAAAATCTCCACAACTGTGGTTGTATGCCTGGACTTTGGTCCCTGGTATTGTGCTATATTCAAAGAGAGCTGAAAGAGGCTGAGCATCTAGGCCAATTGTCTATTAATAGGAAAGAAATGAGAGACAGACTGCCCTAAATCCCAAATCTATGGGACTTGCCTGTTCTCATGTGTTCGTCACATTTTGCTTGTGTCTTCACCATAGTATGTTAAAAACAGCTTTTCACTTGTCTGCTATCCAATAGAATGAAAATTCACTGAGGTCAATACATACGATGTTAGTATTGAATCTCTGAAATATATAGGGCATTTTCTCATCTAGACCTATGATGGTAACATATCATGTGATTATATCTATTTATACATCACATATATATATATTAATAGTATATCCTTATATATCATTTCTTACAAGAGGAAATTAAGACTTAGGAAAGTGAATCAACTTGCCCAATGTTAATACACACTTTGTCAGCAGTGGATTCAGGATTTGAATGTGGTATTTTAATTGCAGAGCCTGTACTCTTAATCATTATATAAAACTATCAGAGTAAACTCTTCGTAAGTATTATTGAAAGTGGATTAATCTAATTGTGAGAATAAACAAGTAATGCACAATTATAATTCAATATGTTAAATAATATAAAATCAGTAAATATGTATGCTGTATATTTTAATACTATTTATATACTGTGTACACTTAAAGTAGTTAAAGAAACTTCACAGAACAAAAATATTTTGAACTAAAATACATATTATTTATAAGAAACACTTTTAGTTCAAATGAATTGTAAGAAATTTTATCTTCTTCAGAGTCATCTCTTTGCTTCTTATTCTGTCTTACCAATTAATTTAGCTAAGTATTCATAAAATACAGTGTACAGCATTCTTAATAAACATTTAATACTAGTTCTGTCTATTTTCATTTCTCTATATATCTTCAGGGGCTTCCCACGTGGTTCAGTAGTAAAGAATCTGCTTGCCAATGCAGGAGACACAGGTTTGATCCCTGGGTTGGGAAGATCCCCTGGAGAAGGAAATGGCAACCCACTATGCCTGGGAAATCACATGGACAGAGGGGCTTGGCAGGCTACAGTTTACGGGGTTGCAAAAGAGTCAGTCATGACTTAGCAATTAGACAACAATAACAAATACATCTTCAGCTGTACTTTTGTTGTAAAAAAAAAAAAAGAATGAAACCCAGAAAACTTGTTTGATTCCTGAATGAACTATCCTGGTCCTTTATATCACTTGATAAATTTCCCATTCTTGAATGAACATTTAATTGAGATGAAACTAAAGAATTTGATGCCACTGATACATACTTTATATTTTCAAGATTAAAAAATAATCTGATAGAATAATGGAATTTTGTATGTTTATCTAAGAGACAATTACTTTTAAAGAAATATTTTCCAAATTATCTTTTTGTAAAATAATATCTTTATAAGGCAACTGAATTTACTGATTTTAATTTTAAAAAGGCATTATCAAGGTTCTTTAATTCAGTTTTTAATTTCTCTGATAGTCTCTAATGTTCGTCTTGCCTTATCCACTACCCCCTACTTCTTCTACTAACTTAGAATTAAAATATGAAATAACATTTAAGCATCTAACTTAAGAAAACAGTCGAGTGGTAAAATGAAACAATACCTCAAAAACATTGTTTTCGGCCAGATATAGTTTTTCAGTGTTTAAGTGCTCTTCTACAAGGAGAAATATTTATACAGGTTTTGTGTGTTGTCATATCATTGAAATACATGATTTAAATTTTTCCTAAGGTTTCACACTGCTCCCCCTGCCCAATTTATTTTAAGATGATATCATAAGAGGCATACAAAATAATAATTTGTTTTTGAAATAGAGATTTTCAATTAAAGCATCATTTCTAATAATCCTAGTACTTAGATCTTGGTTTCTGGTACTAGTCTCCAAAAACGGTACTAGATGTCCTTGGGTATAAATTTGATTCTAGGAATGATGTAGGAAATATACAAAGTGATCCTGGAACATCTTTGTAGTATTAGAATGTAAGGAAGTGTGCCCCACTCCCTGCAAAAACCACAAGATCTGCAGTGACAGAAGTATGTCAAAATGACACAGAGACATTCAAAGCACTTCCACTAGCCAAAGCTGAAAAAATTTGAGCAAAAATATAGTTAATTTATAACTGAAATTATAAAATAAATATATATGAATCTGTATTGACATAAATAAATGATTGAATATATGGGGAAAACAGACAAACCTGCAAGGCAGAAAATTTCCAGATAATTATTATAGATACTTAGCCCTCTAGGAGGTGAAGCATAACTCCCCACCCACTTATTGTGGAATGTACATTGGGACTTCCTTCCAAAAAATACATTGTAGAAGGGATAGGGTGGCGGAAATGACTTCATAGTGGAGAAAACTAACAACCACTATCTTAAGCCAAATGATTAAGATTAATATCAAGAGCAAAAGTCCTAATGAGTAAGAGACGTGTTTAAGAAAGGGGCTAGTTTCATTTCACAGTGTGTTGACCTTTTCCACTCAATATTGATTAATGTAAAATAAGTATTAATTTCTTTAAGATACACATTGTTTTAGAGACTGTGTGCAAGTGTGTGTGCATATATATGAAGTTTATGAACAGATACACACTTAACATTTAGAAGGGCATTTAGAAAATAATTGAAGAGAAGTTTCTTATCCAACAACCCATTATTAACTGATGCAGAAAAAGTACTGCTGAACAAGTAAGAGTGCATAGCTTTCAGGGTTTGCAAGTTACAGATCTAGATGGTTCACAAGGATGTTGACATTTGCATCAACACATAAAATGACAAACAGTTGTTTTGTTTGATCTGTTATAGTGAACTGAATGTAGCAGCGTAGTTGCCTGTGTGATTGTAGACCTTTTACCAAAAGAATGGAGACTTTAACACCATGTTCTCTTTCTTGTTTAAGCTCTGATTCATAATTTGGTCATGTTTATTATGGAAGTGGAAATGGAAGTTAGTCGCTCAGTCATGTTTGACTGTTTGAGATCCCATGAACTGTAGCCCACCATACTCCCCTGTCCATGGAATTCTCCAGGCAGGAATACTGAAGTGGGTAGCCATTTCCTTCTCCAGGAGATCTTCCCGACCCAGTGATCGAACCTACATCTTCAGCACTGCAGGCAGATTCTTTACCATCTGAGCCACTGACCACAAAAAAGAAAAGTTTTCCCTCTTTGCTTGAATTTTCATAGGGCTTATTACTCTGAGGTTAAGAGATTATTTCAAAACTGATCTCTTACTGCTTCCAATCAGACTAGTTTTTGAACTATCTTCTTGTATCAGAATTCCTTTTCCACTAAGTTGGAGACAGTGATAGAGGTCAGCACTTTAGCAATTCAGGTGGGAAAAGGAAACTTAAGAGGCTCCACCGTAGTTAGAACAGGGATGCCATGAAGCACAGCCCTTTCTCTACTGTGTCAGACATTGCTGTGATTGTGCTTAATCTGAAAGTGAAACTATTTGAATTATGATAAGAAAAAGTTATGGTTCATGGGAGATGGTGGATAATGATAAGGCTTGTAGCCTATCTGTGCTGCCTGCCTGATTTGTCCTGATGCTCTTGCTCGTCTATGCCTGGAGGGTTAGCATTAGTATTTGACAGCAACCCCATTAGCCCTCACTTTTGCAAAGAGCCGGGGCCAGGAAACCAGCCCCATTTGTTGTGTTTATGGGATTGTGTGACAGTAAGGAACTCCTTCCTTCTCAGGGAGTTCCAGGGACCCCACTTAGAGTTTGTGTTCCTGAAGACAATCAAACGAGAAGACACAAACCTCTTCACTTGAAAATAAGAATTTTGGGGGGAAAAAAAAGTACTGGTATTAAACTCAGCATGGGAGACAATATGAACCAGGATCTTCATCAATCAGATTAACTACTTTCCACAATGAAAACAGACAAGGCACAGTGTGAGGCTGAGCAGATATTTATCAAAAGCTATATTAATAACCACTTCCAGCTTTTTCCTGACAGTTTCATCAGAGGTTCCATGTTTAACATTTGAGAATCATATGTTTTTGTCAGGATGAGGCTGCTAAGAGCATCAATTAATTAATTCCTTTGAAGTACAGTTCAGAAAGGTAATAAAAGTAACAGTCCCTAAGGCTACAACCAGTAATGGTAAGCAACATGCTGGAGCTAGACAATTTTTTTTTACTTCTGAGAGAAATTAAGAGAAATGTCTTCTTGAGACCACCTAAGAATAAATTCAGGTATGTTTTTGCAAAGTGGCAATGAGATACATATGCATTTGTAAATATATAGACATAAATACACATTCAGTATGAATAATTGCTACCAAGCTGAGATATTCCTTATTTACATGCTAGTATACAGTTTTGCACACACATGCAAAAAGAATGGTCTCTTTAATTTGCTTTATCTAAATGGGCTGTAAATAGGGCAAAATTAAACTTGGAAAAATAATGAGGAGAGTTTTATATTATTAAGATTATCAACTGCACTTTACTGCTTGAGAAAATTAATTTGCTGGGTTAAAAAAAAATCTCAGTGCATGAAAATTAACACTTCAAGTAATGCAACTCAGAGTGCCAAAGAAATTTGTATCTTGTCACAGCCAGATGTAGGCTACATATATTTAGGAATATATTCTGCCATCTCCACTCTATGCAGGGCACATCAAAGGCATGGCTAATGTAGTTCTCATTTCAATGATGTAATATCAGCCATTGGCAATCAACCAAACCACTCTAATCTCGGAGAGACTTTGTGTATGTGAAGTGCCAAGCCAAAGTGAAAAATAAAAATAGGGCGGGTGCGTGTGGTATGGGTTCATCTCACGTGGGATATTTCTGCAGCCTGGAGGTGTATTTCCTATGAATAATTTAGAATGAGCTCTCTCTCTCTCTGTTACTTGAAGCTTCACATTACCCCGTCTGCTTACTGTGGTCCAATCTTAGGACAAAAATCTGTCTCATAAATTCCTGTGTGAGGTGGTCCCTTTGTAAAACACTCAGACTAACAAACATAGGGGCTAATGGGAAGTGGCATTCCTTAGGGGAAGGAAAGCTAGTCTGGGAGTTAGGAGACTGGCTTAAGCAATATGATTAAGGGATCTTCTTCCTCCCATCTCCTACGAGTGATAACACTCAGTCATTGTGCTCCTGTCTTAGCGGTTTGGGTGGAAACTCCTTCTTGCTGTTGTGGTATGGGTCCATATATTTTACTTTTCTTCCCTTTCCTTGCCTTCCCTATTCTTACTCCAGGGAAAGCTATTCTTTCTTCTAATTGATTGGACCCAGAGCATAGGAAACATCTAAGCTTATTTGATTTATGCTCAATCTCCCTGTATAGGAGTGTTAGCAGTTTTGTGGCCTCGTTATCCTTTCTTTTGTCAGCTGGGATTTGAGAGGTCCCTGAAATGCTACTCTCTCAATAGAAGGCTGGCATACTAGTTCTCCAGGCAGGTGTAAGTAGGGTGCTGATAATGCATTGCTGTGAGACAAATGATGAGGTTAAGCATTAGTGAGAGTCACAGGCATTTGAGTCCTTAAACAGAACCTTTTCAAACCTCAGTGGGCAGATGTTTTTGAATCATATAACTTCAATTTATAATGTTATTTATTATCAATTATATTATAATATTATTTGTTATATTGTTATATTATATTATAATAATGTTGTAATGTTATTTATTGTTATTATGTTATTTATTATGTTATTATGTTATGTTAGTTATTTATAATATTAAAATATTCTATTGCACTGTAACTTTAAAGTGCATTCACATATGGCATCTAATTTCCTTCTCACAATGAACCAAGGCAGGAAAAAATTTGAACATATGAAGAAAGAGGCTGTGTTAGTGGAAGGTGAGCCTGGGGAGAAACTGGGCTGTCTACCATCTGCAAGTGACACAGTTGACCCTATTTTAATTATAGAGCCACAACACCTGTGATGACAATATGAGCTGAAAGAAGAACGAGTCAAGGGAAAGGGTGAGTGAGAGAGGGGAAAGAAATTGAGATTCCCCACCTTCCCTAGGAGTGGGACTCTTCAAAACACGGAATGTTGCCAAACTCATTCAAGTTATACGAGTGATTGACTTCAACTGATTCTTCCTTTCCTACCACCCATCTTCTTTGTGGAATGTTCTACTCCATTACTGTTTTGAGTATCTGTTATAAATATTTAGCGTATGGTAACTTGGAATTATTATAAGTCATTCTACCATTGTGATTTGTGATCATTTTTTAGAGTTTCTTTTAAATTCTGTCTCCTCATTTGCTTTGTGCATTTATTTCCTTTAGAATTACTTCTCTTTTAATCTTATTTATTTGTATGGTTTATTTATTTTTTAACTTCTAAAACATTAATTCAGGTTAAATTTATTACCTAATATTATTGAAGTAAGAACTATTTATTTCATACTTATTTATTAAATACTTATCATATGCTACACATTATCCATTAATAATGTATGAACTAGATTCAATTTAGAACCAACTCTAAGCAACTTACACTGGCCTGTTTGTTATTCTGAGTGTGAGGCTGTATATTGTTTCTGAGGATTTTCACCACTTGCACTGCTTTTCTAGAATTTCTGTTCACGTCTGATGCCAAGTTTTCGTCAAGGTGTGTTTTTTTTTCATATTTTTAAAGAGAATCCTGTACAATTACCTACACCACATATATAGAATCTTTGCCTTCTTAATACTTGTGGCTTAGTCACCAAGCCATGTCTGACTCTTGTGACCCCATGGACTGTAGCCTGCAGGCTCCTCTGTCCATGGGGATTCTCCAGGCAAGAATACTAGAGTGGGTTGCCATTTCTTTCTCCAGGGGATCTTCCTGACCCAGGAATCAAACCCAGGTCTCCTGTATTGTAGGCAGATTCTTTACCAACTGAGCTATGAGGGAAGCCCCTCGTATTTAATATTTGTTGGTTCATACTAAGTGTGAGTCATGTGAACTTACAAATAAAATTTCTATATAATTTTCTCAATAATCCTATTAAATAGTATTGTAATCTCCACTTTAGACTTGAATAGAGAATGAGAGGAACACAATTAGCTAGTAGTGATGAAGTGGTATTAAGGGTGAGTGTGTGTGTATATTCCATTTCAAACTTGTGTGCTTAGCTCCATTTTATGCAACTTCTCTGTCTATGCTGTAATTATTGCCAGCAGAATTTTACTTTTAACTTTGTTAACAATTTCTTTCTCTTAAAAATTGTTTAATATTTACGTAGTCAAATACATCTATGTTTTGATTTAGTGCATGCGCTTTTGCAGTTAGACTTGGGAGTCTTTACCTACTTCAATATTATGTAAATGTCATTTACATGTTTAATGTTCTAAACTTTAAAGAAAATTTTAATTACAGCTACTTTAATAAACCTTATGAAAGATAAAGCCTCTCACTCAGAAATATGCACAAATGTCAAACACAGAAAATTCGGCCTGACACTTCAGGAAGTTCATAAAATCTCTGAAACCAATGCATTGAGGACAAAAGGATACTGTTTTAGTTATTTAAACAAATAAAATTCCTTAACTCTTTTGAAATACATTTTATATAGGCTTCCCTTGTGGCTCAGGTGGTAAAGAATCCGCCTGCAATGTGGGAGAACTGGGTTCAATCCCTGGGTGGGGAAGATCCCCTGGAGAAGGGAACAGCTACCCAGTTCAGTATTCTGGCCTGGAGAATTCCATGGAGTGTACAGTCCACGGGGTCACAGAGTCGGACACGACTGAGTGACTTTCACTTTCACTTTATATAAGTGTTATGGGCTGAATTCTGTTCCCCCCAAACATGTATGTTGAAGTTCTAGCCCTCACTACCACAGAAGGTGACTCAGTTCAGTTCAGTTCAGTTCATTTCAGTCACTCAGTCGTGTCCGACTCTTTGTGACTCCATGGACCGCAGCATGCCAGGCCTTCTTGTTCATCACTAATTTCCGGAGTTTACCCAAACTCATGTCCATTGAGTCGGTGATGCCATCCAACCATCTCATCCTTTGTCGTCCCCTTCTCTTCCTGCCTTCAATCTTTCCCGGCATCAGGGTCTTTTCCAATGAGTCACTTCTTCGCATCAGGTGGCCAACGTATTGGAGTTTCAGCTTCAGCATCAGTCCTTCCAATGAATATTCAGGACTGATTTCCTTTAGGATGGACTACCTTTGGAGATAAGGCCTTTTCAAAGAGGTATTTAAGATAAAATGAGATCATAAGGGTGAACTCTAATCCAAGGGATCTTGTGCCCTTGTAAGAAGACAAGGTTAGGGCACTGACACACACAAAGGGAAAACTATGAAGAAACAGAAAGGAGGCAGGCATCTACAAGCCAAGAAAAGAGACTTCAAAAGAAACCAATGTGGTTGATACTGATCTCTTACCTCTAGAATTGTGGGGAAGATGATTTATGTTGTTTAAGCTACCGGTACTTTGCTATGAAAGTCCCAGCAAAATAATATAGTAAGATATGGGTCTAATTTTTTTGTTTACTTTTTCTTTTACAAATGAATTTTTCATCTCAATACCACTTATTTAATAACACATTATGAACTTATTGGAGAAGTCATTTGAATCATATTCTAAGTCTAAACTGTATGTGTGTTTAAAGTGTGTATGTTATTCCCTAGCGTGTGTAGATATATGTACACATACACACTCTATTTTCTTATTCCATTTTCATCCATATGCTAAAATTCTATGCCTTAAATTATCCTTCTTTTTGAAGAAAATAAGTTCAAGATAAAACCCTCCCATATTTCTTCTTTTGATATTTTTATATCCTTTTCATGCCAAGTTGTAGAATTGCTTTTCACACTTCAATAAAATTCAGTATTTAGTTAATAGTGGGTTAGATTAATTTTATTTTATTTGGAGAGAAATAACATTTTTGCAGTACTTAAATCTTTAAATTTAGCGTCATGGATGTGACTCTCAGTTTGCTGTGCTTATTTTCTATCCCTTAGCATTGCTTTCTAGTATTCTTCCATGCTCTTACGTATTATGTATTTTGTTTATTCCTAGATGTTTTATGTTTTTGGCATGATAATAACTAGAATTTTTTCATATTTTCATATTTCATGAAGTTTTTGACAGTATCAATAAAACATTGATGCTGATGATTACAGTCCAAATTTTGTCATTCTCTCTCCATATTTCCTTTTTCTTAAAATCATTCTTCTCCTTTTTCCTTGTATCTTTCTTATGATATTTATTTTGAGGTTCAAATATATCACAAAGTCATTAACAGCCATTAAGATAGGTGGTCCCCAGTGGTTTGACTCTTTTAGGGTTTTAGCAAAACACCAATTTTGGAGTTTTTAATGATCTTTTCTCAAGACTCCTATCTTTATAGGGCAAATCATCTTGTCTGTGTTAAGAGCAAGAGTTTTATACTTTCACAGATGGCCTTTAGGTACGCCCCTTCAACTTCCTGGTGGTTCAGATGGTAAAGAATTTTCCTGCAATGCGGGAAACCCAGGTTTGATCCCTGGTTGGAAAGATCCCCTCGAGAAGGGAATGGCAACCCACTCGAACCCTCTTGCCTGGAGAATTCCCTGGACAGAGGAGCCTGGCAGTCTACAGTCCATGGGGTCACAAAGAGTCGAAGAGCACAACTGTGTGACTAACATTCCAAATCCTGGTACTCCGTCTTTTCTTCATTTAAGCCAAATAGGGAAAGGGGAATAGGCAAATAACAATATCAGTTATTGTTAACTGGGAATTTAGTGCATTGTTTTTGTCCATTTTTTAATGTTTTCTTCTTTGCTCTTATATCTTTCCTCTCTCTTCTACTCCTTCTCCCTACATAAGCACTTGTGAACTTTTTTACACTTTTAAAGCTAAAGCTGGCAATCAGAAACTTAACTCATCCACAAGTTTTTCTTCCCCTACTTAATGAAAAACACTTGCTTTCCATCTAATGAACTTTTTTACATGAGATTAATGAGGCGTCTTTGGGAAGATGGGAGGCAGTGGTATTGGTTCCAAGGCAAGACTGGGGAAAAAAAACAAGTTGTCTATTGATGTGGGTGGGAATATAGAAAAAGATGTTTAAAGATAAATTAATTTGGGAATGCTGAGACAGAATTGTCTTAGAGTCGTCAAAGAGTGGGTAGTTGGAGCTATAAATTTAGAGTATAGGAAAAAGATTTTCTATAGGGCAGTATTGCGGAGTCATTCTCATTCTTGTGTTTGGCTTCATTCTCTTAAAAGTCACATATAGTCAACATATAATCACATATACAAACTTTACCTTTGTAATGTCTTCAGGGTTTCCCCTAATTTCTTTTTAAATTTACGCCCTATTTCCATTGCCTTGCAATCATTTTTTAAAAACTATTACAATTGTTTCAAAAACTTGTTCCTTTCTTTCTTCTGTCAGACCCTCACCAGACTTGTGTCAGTATATTCACTTGTCAAAAAAACTTGGTTATAAATAGTCTGCAGAATTGTATGTTTCTCAACAAGAGTAGAAGTTTGCTTAATTCTTTCCTTTCTGTACATGTTAACTGGGTTCCTAGGATGTAACAGGCTATTCTGGGTTTGCAACTATGAGTAAGACAGTCTCTCCCTTCAAGTCAGTCACAGTATAATGGAAATGTCAGAAAGGTTAATAAAGCTACCTTTACAGTCTAATAAGCTGTGGCACCTTCCTTTGAACTCTATGCAGCAGACACACTCTATCTGCAGCTGTTGTTCTTTCTAGAACAGATACGTTCTTATCTTTGCAAATGGTCTTTTTGACTGTAAGTCTTGCTTTCTTCAACTATAAAGTATCACATTATGTTGACAAATGTTTATCAAATAAGCATTATTGAAACTTATCATGGGCTCTCAACTGGTTTCTGTTAGGGTTATCAGTTTCTTTTAAACCAGAAATCCTGTTTGTAAGTTACACAGGGATTTCTCTTCAGATAGTCCCAGAAGTTCTTACTGTTCCACACTTGCATCCAAAGCAAAATCCTGCCACTTTTATTGTAATCTAAAGTGAGCTGTTATTTCTAAAATTATCTTTTGTGGTGTTTCTAGCCATGTTCCAATTTTCACACAAATTTTGTTTGTAAATAAGAAAATAGGCTTCATTCGACCAGCAAAGACCATACAAACACAAATCAGTTTGCAAGAATACATCAAACACATACTTAGATTGGTTTTTGTTGTTCAGTCGTTCAGTCATATCCGACTCTTTGTGACCCCATGGACTGTAGCATGTCAGGCCTCCCTGTCCTTCACCATCTCCAGGAACTTGTTCAAACACATGTCCATTGAGTCAGTGATGCCATCCAATCATCTCATCCTTTGCCGTCCCTTTAGATTGTTCAGGTCAGTTCAGTTCAGTTGCTCAGTCATGTCTATCTCTTTGTGAGCCAATGGAATGCAGCACATCAGGCTTCCTTGTCCATCACCAATGCCTGGAACTTGCTCAAACTCATGTCCATCGCGTTGGTGATGCCATCCATCTCATCCTCTTTCATCTCCTTCTCCTCCTGCCTTCAATCTTTCGCAGCATCAGGGTCTTTTTCAATGTCAGTTCTTCACATCAAGTGGGCAAAGTATTGGAGTTTCAGCTTCAGCATCAGTCCTTCCAATGACTATTCAGGATTGATTTCCTTTAGGATTGACTGGTTTGGTCACCTTGCTGTCCAAAGGACTCTCAAGAGTCTTCTCCAACATTAAAGTTCAAAAGCATCAATTCTTCTGTGCTCAGTCTTCTTTACAGTCCTACTCTCACGTCCATACATGACGAATGGAAAAAGTATAGCTTTGATAGTTGTACCTTTGTCAGCAAGTAATGTCTCTGCTATTTAATATGCTATCTAGGTTGTTCATAGCTTTTCTTCCAAGGACCAAATGTCTTTTAATTTCATGGCTGCAGTCACCATCTGCACTGATTTTGAAGCCCAAGTAAATAAAGTCATCACTGTTTCCATTGTTTCTCCATCTATTTGCCATGAAGTGATGGGACCAGATGCCATGATCTTTGTTTTCTGAATGTTGAGTTTTAAGCCAACTTTTTCACTCTCCTCTTTCACTTTTATCAAGAAGCTCTTTAGTTCTTCGCTTTCTGCCATAAGGGTGGAATCATCTGCATATCTGTGATCATTGATTTTCTCCTGGCAATCTTGATTCCAGCTTGTGCTTCATCCAGTCCAGCATTTCTCATGATGTACTCTGCATATAAGTTAAATAAGCAGGGTGACAATATACAGCCTTGATGTACTCCTGTCCCTATTTGGAACCAGTCTATTGTTCCATGTCCAGTTCTAACTGTTGCTTTCTCACCTGCATACAGATTTCTCAAGAGGCAGGTTAGGTGGTCTGGTATTCCCATCTCTTTCAGAATTTTCCACAGTTGGTGGTGATCCACACAGTCAAAGGCTTTGGCATAGTCAGTAAAGCAGAAGTAGAATTTTTTCTGGAATTCTCTTGCTTTTTCGATGATCCAATGGATGTTGGCAATTTGATCTCTGGTTAATCTGCTTTCTCTAAATCCAGCTTGAACATCTGGAAGTTCACAGTTGATGTACTGTTGAAGCCTGGCTTGGAGAATTTTGAGCATTACTTTGCTAGCATGTGAGATGAGTGTAATTGTGCAGAAGTTTGAACATTCTTTGGCATTGCGCTTCTTTGGGATTGGAATGAAAACTGACCTTTTCAAGTCCTGTGGCCACTGCTGAGTTTTCCAAATTTGCTGCTATATTGAGTGCTGCATTTTCACAGCATCATCTTTTAGGGTTTGAAATAGCTCAAGTGGAATTCTGTCACCTCCACCAGCTTTGTTCGTAGTGATGCTTCCTAAGGCCCACTTGACTTCACATTCCAAGATATCTAGCTCTAGGTGAGTGATCACACCATCATGGTTATCTGGGTCATGAAGGTCTTTTTTGTACAGTTCTTCTGTGTATTCTTGCCATCTCTTCTTAATATCTTCTGCTTCTGTTAGGTCTATACCATTTCTGTTCTTTATTGTGCCTTCTTTGCATGAAAAGATTATACATAAAATTGTACATTACTTCAGAAAAAGACTGATTAAGTTAACTCTGACTCTGATAAATTAAAACAGAGCAGATTTGTATTAATGTAATTTGCATTTACTTTTTTCTTGTATTATTAAAAAATTTCTGAATATCCTGCTAACATCATTGTTGACTGATATCTGAATGTGCCTTATCATACTCTATTACTTTATTTCTCCATTGTATAGTTCCAGTGATAAAATAACCCAAACAAATGAAATCTGATGATTTTTAAATAAATTGAGCATATCATGGTAGAAAGTTGTGGCTCTATAAGATGTAGATTTGAAAGAGCATGCACACAATAAAGTGTAACTTAAGCAAATATATAACATCAAATAATATCTCTTACTTTTAACTAATAGGATAATTTAATTATTATCCTTCTCTAAGTATGCATGAGTTCAACCTCTGATGGAGTATTAAAAACCTACTTTGGCTTCACTAACCTCAAAATGAAATGATATTTTATTTCCAATATTTACTAAAATGCCTTTTTCCTTTAAACATTCTACTTGTCAACATACTTATATCAAGAAAAATGCTTAAAGTTATGGATGTAGAATGTATAAAAATTGATATTGGAACAAAGTTACATTGTCCAGTTCCCATGCTGGCCTAGTCTTAACTGGGAGAAATAAAGGTCAATATCCAGTTTCTTGTTTGTGGGTGATCATTCGGGCGTTCAAAGGAGACATCTCTGCTCTCTTTTTGTCAAGAAACTACAATAATAGAGCATGAAAAGAGGCAATGAAAGTAATGACAAGAAACAGTGTTTAATGAAATACTTACTATGGAAGGATTATAAAAAGGATACAAATACATACAACCAACACTCCATCAAAATGGTTAACAGTTCTGGCTTTGGGTTGGTATCATGTGCTGGCTAAAAGACATGTAAGTTTCTTCATCTTTTGTATTTTAGTTTTTTATACGTAAGATGGACATTGGTGGTAACAGCACATAGAATTGTTAAAGGAATGAGATAACGCATGTCTGGTATTTAACTCATGGTATTTTAAAAAGTCAGCTCTTTTGCTCTTTTGTTCATAATGGAAATTCTAGTAAGATGTACCTTCCTAAACTTGGCTTTAGCTCCATCATCTTCATTATAATAATGCCATTCTGAGTTGGCAGTTAACATTAGTGCTAGTGAGAAATGGTATGGCACAGTGTGACATAAGGAACACTAGGTTTAGAAGCAACACATCAGTTTGAATCTGGGTTCTGTCACTTAAAAAAACATGTAACCTCAGAGATACTTCTCAACTCTTGTGAGTGTAAGTTTTTCAAGAGTCAAATGGTGATAAAAAATTGCTTCACAGGCTTTGAATGAGAAATAAATTGCAAAGTAAATTGCTCAGCATAATGACAAACATATAATACATCTCAAAAATTAGTGCTTCCTTTTTCTTTAAATCATAAAAACTCATTTAGATCAATCACCTAGGTTTGATTCTTTGTCTACATTGATGTGAATTTGCTAAACTGATACTATTCAGTTTGGATACTTGAAACCATTTATGAAGCAGCCAATTAAACAACTGCTCAGCTGTTGAAGAGCAGTTAGAAGGGCTATGATCCCAATCAATCACCCATGTAGTGACCTGACCAGCCAGATATACCATTCTGATATCTTGGTATATATATATAACAGATACTTTACAATAGGGCTTCTCATGTAAACCCTGCAAAATTTCTATGGGGATCAACAGAGCAAACAAATGAAGAAAAAAGTATTGAATTACACAAATACTGTCTTAAACTATATTAGAATGTCCATAGCCCTGGCTTAGAGAGCTCATTCTTTGAATGTTAAATGTAGTTGGATCAAGGAAAAGTGGAAAATTTTAGAGCAAGTTCACTGTTTTCAGCCCCAGTTTTCACTGTCATCTCTGTGGCCTCTCTTTAGGAACCTCTCCCTATTCCTGGACTCATCTGTATGCCATAAAATTCTAGACCTGCATTTCCCTTGGCAAGTTAAGTAAAAGCCATTCCTCCTTGGCCTTTGACTCAAGTATGTTAAGAAGACATGCCTTTGTGTCAAGGCACCGTGTCTTCAACGGTAAGGCAGGACTTCTTCAGTTTACAGGTCTTATAGAAGCCACTATAGAGCTTTGTAAGTGTGATAGATACCAACGCTGATGTTTCTTAAAGGAAAAAACTGTACACAGCTCATTCTTAATTGAAAACTAGTAGACCAGATGGGCGCTTGGTAGTCACAGTATCTATCATAGAGACTAAGACTTCTTTTGTCTCTTTATTATTTCCAATGTTTGCTTTTTTATTAATAGGGGCAACAGCAGTAGTAATAATAGCAGTACTATTTAAGTATTTTTCATATTATTTTCTTGGGACTCATAGATTTAAAAAATCATAACAAATTTGTTAGCAGAATAAATCTAAATCATTCTTGAAGGAAATTCTCTACGTTTTATGAACGTGGGAATAGCATCAGTCACATAGGTTTAGATTTGCTTTTGTAAGAAGGGTGCCTAAGAATAAAGGGGATGAGCAATTTTGGCAGAGTGAGCAGAGCTGTGAGATAATATACCATTCTTATCTGTCTCTTCAGGGTGGAGGATATAACCCCAGAGACTTGTGGCCTGAGGCAGGATCATTGGAAGCTTCACTGGCTTTGATGCAATCTACATAAGAACATATTTTTGCATTTTTCTAAACATGCAACATAATTAGATAATTTTATGTTTCTGTTTATTATAATTGTGTTACATTCCATTAGGCCTCAAGGCATAGTAACATTTTTAAATCCCAACAATTAAGTGTTTAAAATTTTAAAAATCAGCATAAACCAAAGTCAAACTCTTTCTACTAAAGAAACTCTACTCTTTCTACTCTATCCACAATTTTAATTCGGACTATTATTCTGAAGGACTGAATGAGGCTGGTAAAGTTTACAAGGTATAATTTTGAAAATGTGGGAAAATACTGTGCTCCCAATAGCCTGATATACTAATTAGGCAAGCATAAGCTAAAATAGGTTAACCAGCTCATAGAGCCATGACTCATGTCCAGGTCTATGGAAATTCAGTATTTTTCATTTGACTCAATTCTTTCTCCCAAAAGTAGAGAGCTTGAATTCAGATCTTTAGCTCATCTGGAATTCTTTCTGACAGTAAGAGCAAGGAAAATCAGAGCAGAAAGTCTGTCCCACGGCATCTTCAAAAACTTAGGTGTACCTTTGTATTTTATACAATATTTCAACATTTTATATTCCTTCAAATGTTTTTTTAATATATATTTTGAGATTTTCCATTTCAATAAATACATTATCATGTAACATTTTTGTTATCTATATAATATTTCATTTCAAAGAGATACCATAGTATTATTTATTACCTAATGCTGGTAATTTAGATTATAAATGTTTACTATTGTAAAGAATTCTGAAACAAGCATCTTTTTCACTAAATATATGAATTTTTGATGAGTTCCTTAGGAATACTGAAGTAAAAATATCACATATTTTTATATCACTGAATTACAAAATAAAAGTTCTTACTTGTCTTAATATTTACTGGATAGAACAACATAAAATTGAGACTTCATTGAATGTTACTTTTTAGACTTAAATAGCTAATGTAAGAAATGAAAGTGGGGACTTTACTACCAACTTTTCAAAGGTGAAAAGGATTATAAGGGAATTTTATGAACACTGTATGTCAACAAATTAGGGAACATAAATGAATTCAACAAACTATTAAAAACAAATTATACTGACAAATTAAATCTAAACTGACGTAAGAAGAAAAATAAATCTCAACAGAGCAGCAACAAAGAGATTGGTTTAGTAATCAAAAGCCTCTAAACAAAGAAAAGTCCAGGACCAGATGGTTTCACTGGTGAATTCTACAAAATGTTTGATAGAAAAGAAGGTAACATTTCCTAATTCATTCTGTGTGGCCAGCATTACTGTGATATCAAGCCAGTTAAAGACATAAAAGAAAATTACAGACTAATTTTTCTTATAAATATAAGTACAATATATTCTTATTCAGTTTGTTGGCAAACTGAATCCAACAGTACATTAAAAAGATTACATAATATGACCAAGTGGGATTTATCCCAGAATTAAAGTGATTCAACATAAGAAAATCACAGCAATGTAATATATCACATTACTGGTATGAAGAAAAGAAAAAAAAATTAACTCAATTGGTGAAAAAGAAAAAGGGCACTTAAGATAATCCAATACCCTCTCATGTAAAAATATTCAGTAAACTAGGAATAGAAGAAAATTTCCTCAACATGATAAAGCACATTATATGGAAAAATCTGCAGCTGACATTGGGACTTCCCATGTAGCGCTAGTGGTAAAGAACCTGCCTGCTGGTGCAGGAAACTTAAGACATGCTGGTTTGATTCCTGGGTCGGAAAGATCCCCTGGAGGAGGGCATGGCAACCCACTCTAATATTCTTGTCTGGAGAATCCTACGGACAGAGGAGCCTGGAGGGCTACAGTCTATGGGGTCACATAGAATTGGACACAACTATGGATGTGAGAGTTGGACGGTGAAGAAAGCTGAGCGCCAAAGAATTGATGCTTTTGAACTGTGGTGTTGGAGAAGATTCTTGAGAGTCCCTTGGACTGCAAGGAGATCCAATCAGTCCATTCTAAAGGAGATCAGTCCTGGGTGTTCATTGGAAGGACTGATGTTGAAGCTGAAACTCCAATACTTTGGCCACCTGATGTGAAGAGCTGACTCATTGGAAAAGACCCTGATGCTGGGGAGGATTGGGGACAGGAGGAGAAGGGGAAAAGAGAGGATGAGATGGCTGGATGGCATCACCGACTTGATGGACATGGGTTTGGGTAGACTGCGGGAGTTGGTGATGGACAGGGAGGCCTGGCGTGCTGCGATTCATGGGGTCGCAAAGAGTCGGACACGACTGAGCGACTGAACTGAACTGAACTGAACTGAAGCAACTTAGCACAGCACAGCATAGCTGACATTACAATTATGAAAGACTGAAAATTTTTATAATCTTAGGAATATTTTTTTTTGTTTAACTGGAAAACCTGGTTCTCAAATTCATATGGACCTATGAGTCCAAATAATCAAAATAATATTTATAAGTGACATATCTGGAGGACTCACACTTCCCAGTTTTAAAATTTGTTACAAAGCTACAGTAACCAAAACAATGTGGTTGGGCATATGTCTATATATTGGTCTTTATAAGCAAACAGAACAATGGAAGAGAATTGAGAGTCCAGAAATAAACGTCTTTGGCAGCTGTGTTTGAATAAGTGTGCCAAATCCATTGAATAAGCAAATAAACTCTGCTTGTAACTTTAAATAAGCAAATGTGTTATAAAAATTGTAAAATTCTAACGGTCCTTGATAATGCTGAAATATTTGGATGGTAATAAGCTTTTTCTCTATAGTTTCATTTGAGCATTTGGTAGATAACATAAAGAATAATGAGATGAAAGGAGTTTTATTATTAAAATTCATTTGAGTGAAAAAAGATTCAATCAGCACTTATGATTCTATATTGAAATTTTTAAAAAGTATGCAAACAAATTGCATGGGAATCTTTCTGCAGTGTCTATGTTGAATACATTTACCAGTCATCTGCTCTCCTTCCTTAACTCCCAGAATAAATATAAGTTCAGGCAAAATTTATCTGAAATAAATGGTGAACATGATATCACATGAAGCACAGTACTTATTTATGTTTCTAAAAATCACAATTTAATCAAATCCATTAAGGACATAATTGAAGAAAACTTGGTATTTGAAAACCAAACAATAAAATTATTAATATAAATGGAGTTTAGGCAAGCATTAAGGAATAAATATAATCTTATGCATCTATTTTCAAAGATCAAAGTATCTAAACATTTATGAAAACTATACCAGAAATTTCACCTTTTTTAAGCTAACATTTCAAAACATGTTATAGAAGCATAAATAATATTTCTTTTTAAAATGGGACTTCTCTCTGAACAGTGAACTTTTAGAATAGTTTTAAAAGCTCATTTGTGGCTGTTGATCTTGAGATTGTTCTTACTAAAAGTGAGACTCAAACAAGCTGACTTGGTCAGAAATTCTAATCAAGACTTGACATTCTGTTTTGGGTGCTGGTCTCTATATAGCATACTGAGCTAATTTATAACAACAACAACAAAAGTAAGAGACAACTTACCGTCAACATTACTTGAAGTGTTTAGTACAACAGAATTTGAAATACAGTTCTGCAAGCATTTTAATGTTTATTGGAAGTTGATTCAATATTTGATTCATTTTGACTATCTCCTGGGACTGGGGAGAGAAGTAAAACAGCATCGATGTGATCCCTGCTGTCATTGAGTTTATAACCTAGTAGGAGTAACAAATGCAGAATTAATCATTGTAAATAATTTTTTCAATAAATAATTAATGAAACATTTCATTACAATTGTAAGAAATGCAATGAAAAGTAGTGTGCTGTACTAGGCAGGATAAAGATGGTGGACTAAAAGAATGTGAGCTCACCTCCCACCATGAATATATCAAAAATGCATCTACATGTGAAATAATTCTCATTGAAAACAGAAAACCAGCAGAAGGACTCGTATACAACTAAGGCCGTATGAAAGATACACACATAATCAGATAGAAAGGGAAGAAAAGTGATTGGACCAGGACCTCCCAGTGCCTGGCACTGGGGGGAAAATGATGATTACATGGGTAGAGATTCACCCCGGGGAATGAGCACTTCAAGCTACAGGTTGGACCCCTCAGACTTGGGGTCCTACACAGAGAAGAAATGCTGCTTTGGCCAGATGGAGGACTGCTGGGACACATGGAAGGGCTGTGGGAAGCCTGGACTCTGCCTGAGAGGAACACAAGTTTGTGGATGTTCAGGCTAGTCCCAGAGGCAATGAGGAGGAGACGTGTGCTTTGGTGCCGGCTGGTTGTCCCGAGACCACCTGGTGTACACCCCAGCCTGAGCCAAACAAACATTCTGGCCCCACACACTCCACATCACAGGGTGGTGCTGGATCTGCTGCAGTCATGCCCAAGAAAAAGACTCAGCCGTGGGATGCCGAGGCAACCAGGTCCTGAGGCGGAGCCTGGAGAAGGTGGCAGCAGTCATTGTTGGTACATAATCAAGGAGCCCCTCTCGGACACTGCCCGGATCCCTGATTGCAGTCATGCCTCTGCAGGGCATCATACATACATGCTGAGACTCCGTGCACCTACGGTCAGTTAATCCATGACGAAGGAAGCAAGAATATATAATGGAGAAAAGACAGTCCCATGCATAAGTGGTGCTGGGAAAACTGGACAGCTACATGAAAAACAGTGAGATTAGAACATTTCCTCACACCATATACCAAAACAAACAAAAAAACAACTTCTCAAGATGGTTTAAAGGCCGAAATGTAAAACCTGAAACCATAAAACTCCTAGAAGACAAAATGAGCAGAATACTTTTTGACATAGTTTGTAGCAACTTTTTTTTGTCTGTATATCTCCCAAGGCAAAATAAAAGAGCAAAAATAAGCAAATGTGACCTAATTAAACTTAAAAACTTTTGCACAACAAAGGAAGCTATCAATACAACTAAAATATAATCTAAAAAATGGGAGAAAATATCTGTAAATGATATGACTGACAGGGGTTGAAAGAAAAAATGAAAGTGTTAGCTAAGCCATGTCTGATTCTTGTGACCCCATGGAATGTAGCCTGCCAGTCTCCTTTGTCCATGGAATTCTCCAGGCAAGAATACTGGGGTGGGTTGCCATTTCCTCCTAAAAGAATGTGAGCTCACCTCATGTGAGCTCATCTACATGTGAAATAATTCTCAAGGCATCTTCCCAATCCGGGGACTGAACCGAGGTGTCCCGCATTGCAGGCGGATTCTTTACCATCTGAGCCACCAGGGAAGCCCAACAGGGGGTTAATATACAAATATATAAGCAGTTCATACAACTGAATCTCAAAAAATCCTAAACAACCCAATTAAAAAAATGGGCAATTTTAAGCTTATAGTCTACTTGCTTAATAACACAGAAAGAGTACTTGCTGCTTATTTAAACACTGCGGCAAAAGCCTAGGAACTGACATTTGTTGCCACATTCTGTCCGTCTGTGAATTGATCACAGTCAATTGGTTCTCGGTTTCCCTGTTAGGGAAACTCATACAACTGAGCCAGCTAGGATCATCTCATCTCAGACTCCGTTCAGTTCAGTTGCTCAGTTGTGTCTGACTCTTTGCAGACCCATGGACTGCAGCACGCCAGGCTTCCCTGTCCATTTCCCACTTCCAGAGCTTGCTCAAACTCATGTCCATCTAGTCAGTGATGCCATCCAACCATCTCGTCCTTTGTTGTCCCCTTCTCCTCCTGCCTTCAATCTTTCCTAGCATCAGGGTCTTTTCCAATGAGTCAGTTCTTCGCATCAGGTGGCCAAAGTATTAGAGTTTCAGTTTTAGCCTCAGTCCTTCCAATGAATATTCAGGATTGATTTCCTTTAGGATGGACTGGTTTGATCTCCTTGCAGTCCGAGGGACCTTCAAAAGTCTCTCCAACACCATAGTCCATCTCAGACTACAAAAGAAATTAGTTGATTTTCCAGAGAGAAACTGAAATGTTATCTAAAAATATAAACAAAACCGAATAAATACTGAAAAAGCAAAAAGGAGATAGATTGGCATAGCAGGTAGTTATCTCACTCAACTGCTCACCTTTTATGTAAATACATGGCACAGTGGTAAAGAATCTGCCTGCCAATGCAGGAGACATAAGAGATGCAGATTTGACCCTTGGGTCGGGAAGATCCCTAGAGGAAGGCATGGAAACTAACTCCAGTATTCTTGCCTGGGAATCCCATGTACAGAGGAGCTTGGCTGGCTACAGTCCACGGGGTCACAAAGAATCAGACATGACTAAGCACGCGCACACACATATGCAACTAACTACATATAAATGCAAATCTTGGGTCCAGTTTACAATTTAGGAGTAAATTAAATGGATGATATTGACTTTAGATTTTCTAAGGTAGAATATTTCCATGAAAGGCTGCAATCACATATTTTCTCTGTGTTTCCTAACACTGCTTAGCACAAAATTTTTTGCATTTAAGGTAACTTGATTTTATTTGCAAAGGCAGATATAATTTCCACTGCCTGAATATTGTTGAATATTAAATTTGACCTTTAAATATTATGCCTATTGAGATAAAATGACACCATTTCGTCTTTATATTCTGAAAGGATGATTTGAATATTTTTGAAGACATATAATACATTGCACAGTACAAAACATAAATGATTCAACAATAAAGTATATCTCCCTTTCACCTCTCTTCTAGCCATAGATTTCAATTCATTGATGGAACGTATATTGTCATATATTTTCATTGGTATATGTACATGTACTTTTTAAAACATAAATAATACTGTGTTACAGGACATCGACATATGGACTGGTAAATTTAGAATGGCTAGTATAAGTGGGCAGTTTCCATCAAGATTGGAATGTAAGTTAGTATCAGGGGACATAGAAAATTGTATAGCAGTCAATAGTGTAGAGGATTTGTTTTCAGAGAAGTTAAATATTTTTGAACATAGAATTAAGCTATCTACAGCTAATATGTCAATCATGTGTAAACTGAAATGGAGAGGGGTAGATTTGGAGTTGGTGGGAATAACGAGGAGGAAGGTACCATAGAAATGCAAGTAGGTGAGGTAGAATGACCAAGATAATGACCCAGATATCTTAATGACCCACATAACCACGATGGTGTGATCACTCACCTAGAGCCAGACATTCTGGAATGCAAAGTCAAGTGGGCCTTAGGAAGCATCATTACGAAGAAAGCTAGTGGAAGTGATGGAATTCCAGCTGAGTGATTTCAAAACCTAAAAGATGATGCTGTTAAAGCGCTGCACTCAATATGCCAGCAAATTTGGAAAACTCAGCAGTGGCCACAGGACTGGAAAAGGTCAGTTTAATTCCAATCCCAAAGAAAAGCAATGCCAAAGAGTGTTTAAACTACCACACAATTGGAACATCTCACACACTAGCAAAGAAATGCTCAAATTCTCCAAGCCAGCTTCAACCATATGTGAACCGAGACCTTTCAGAAGTTCAAGCCAGATTTAGAAAAGGCAGAGGAACCAGAGATCAAATTGCCAACATCCACTGGATCATAGAAAATGCAAGAAAATTCAGAAAAACATCTATTTCTTCTTTATTGACTACCCCAAAGCCTTTGACTATGTGGATCACAACAAACTGTGGAAAATTCTTAAAGAGATGGAAATACCAGACCACCTGACCTGCCTCCTGAGAAATGTGTGCAGGTCCAGGAGCAACAGTTAGAACTAGACATGGAAAAATGGACTGGTTCCCAATTGGGAAAGGAGTATGTCAAGTCTGTATATTGTCTCCCTGCCTATTTAATTTATATGCAGAATATATCATGCAAAATGCCAGACTGGATGAAGCACTAGCTGGAATCAAGATTGCAGGGAGAAATATCAATAACCTCAGGTATGCAGATGACACCATCCTTATGGCAGAAAACAAAGAAGAACTAAAGAGCCTCTTGATGAAAATGAAAGAAGAGAGTGAAAAAGTTGGTTTAAACTTCAAAAGTCAGAAAATGAAGATCATGGCATTTGGTTTCATCACTTCATGGAAAATAGATGGGGAAGCAATGGAAACAGTGACAGACTTTATTTTCCTGGGCTCCAAAATCACAGCAGATGGTGACTGTAACCATGAAATTAAAAGATGCTTGCTCCTTGGAAGAAAAGCTATGACAAACAATAGACAGCATATTAAAAAGCAGAGTTATTACTTTGCTGACAAAGGTCCGTACAGTCAAAGCTATGGTTTTTACAGTAGTCATGTATGGATTTGAGAGTTGGACCATTAATAAAGCTGAGCACCAAAGAATTGATGCTTTTGTACTGTGGTGTTGGAGAAGACTCTTGAGAGTCCCTTGGACTGCAAGGAAATCAAACCAGTCAGTTTTAAAGGAAATCAGTCCTGAATATTCATTGGAAAGACTGATGCTACAGCTGAAACTCTAATATTTTGGCCACCTGATGCAAAGAACTGACTCATTGGAAAAGACCCTGATGCTGGGAAAGATTGAAGGCAGGAGGAGAAGGTGACGACAGAGGATGAGATGGTTGGATGGCATCACTGACTCGATGGACATGAGTTTGAGCAAGCTTCGAGAGTTGTTGATGGACAGGGAAGCCTGGCGTGCTGCAGTCCATGGGGTTGTAGAGTCAGGCACGGCTTAGCGACTGAATTTAACTGAGGTAGAATGAGATTGTAGAAATGAAGAGTATGAGAGAAAGAGATATTTTAGATATAAATAGTCAGTAGAACTTGTCAACCAATTTGACAGGAGAAAAGGGACTCAAAACAAGTCTAAGGTTTTGACTATAGTACCTGGGGAGAATGTTATGATCAATGAAAACAGGAAACTTGGCCAAAGATTTGGCTTAGAGTAAATCCTCCAAGAAAGCTCAATATTGGGAATAATCAGATCAGAGAAGTATGAGAGACTAAGAGAAACTATTAATAGCTACAGAGAACACTAAGATAGAAAACCAAGAAATAATTGTTGATTTTGAAGAGAGAGTATGATCAAGGGCCTTTGAGAAACTCCTTTTGGTATCGCAGTGAGAAGATATGAGGTGTTTTGTTCTAGTGTTTGGTGTGGATGTTCATTCAATCTTGCCAGCCTTAATCCTTTGCTCACTAAATGTCTCTCAAATCTGCCCACCCCTCCCTCCTTTCCCGTAACATTTTGTCCATGTCACGTCCACCAGTGTCCCTCTACCTAACTGTTGCAAAAGCATCACTGAATTCATTGTCTGCATAGCAGCTAAAGTGATCTTTCAAAGCATGCTTATTTGATCTTGGCACTATATAATTAAATATTCTTTAATATCATCCTATCTTTGTCAAGATAAAGATAAATATATTAAGATCAATATCTTCAATATTGTTCCCTTAGCCATGAATGGCTGGGTGTGATATGTCCCCAGGCTCATTTAGCATTGCTCATTGCATCTGACTCTTGGCAATGCTATGGGCTGTAGCCCACCAGGCTCCTATGTCCATGGGATTTCCCAGGCAAGAATATCGGAGTAGGTTCTCCAAACACTACAATCCAGCTATCAGTTACACTGTTTCCTTTGAAGTTTTCAAAAATAGTAGTCAGTTATCTATTGGATTGAAATATCTATGGGCAGAAAGATTTATCAATTTCACTATTTTATTTTTGCCTCCCTCAACAGATGGAGCATAGTCAGGTAGTAGGTTTTCAATAAATGCTTGTGGAGAAAATACAGTTGACATGGTACGTCGTGTCTTATGCTGATGATAGTGCCCAATATCATAGGATAATAGTTTTAGAAGACATTTAAGGTCAGAAAGACCTACTTTCAAAGTGTTTTTATGAGCAGGAAGTCTTTCTGGGTAATGTAAATGAACAGGAAAACTGCTGATTTTAGTTATTTAAATCATAGAGCTGCTTGTTCAGGGACATGATTTAAATCATTATCTAAAGATATTTACTCTCTCATGGAGATTAACTAGTGAAACCACTAAGTATCTCATATTACCTATTGACCTGCAGTGTTTATATTTAAATTTCCACATTAGTTCTGTTTATAATTTCTAGGGCAAACACTAGTCTCAGCAACCTGCATGGAATTTGGTATTGTTGTGTACATAAATGTACATTGTCATTGGAATAATTTTAAATGCTTGTTAATATTTATATTTCTAAAAACTTTAATAGCTACAGATTTTAAATTAACACAAAAATATTGATTTTCTAGTAATTCAATTTATGTTAATTGCTTAATATTTTATATAGTTTCAATAGCAAAACATTTCCCTTTTGTAGGTTGTTAGCTGTCCTTCACCTTTTCTGGCTGTACATGCTCCCCTCTGCTATGCCTGTGGGTTTGGGGCTTCCCTGGTGGCTTCTCCTGCAATGCAGGAGACCTGGGTTCGAACACTGGGTCAAGAGCATCTGAAGAACATGGCTACCCACTCCAGTATTCTTGCCTGGAAAATCCCATGAACAGAGGAGCCTGGTGGGCTACAGTCCATGGGGTCACAAAAAGTCAGATGCCACTGACTAACACTTTCACTTTTCTGGTCCACTGCAGCACCAATGGGAACGTAGGTTTTTTACATTTCTGCCAAGAAGAGTTGATTCTATCTCTTGAACATTGCATGTTTCAGTGACTAGCACCTTCATTCTCTTGGATAGGTGAATCAGAATCCTCCTTTTTCTTAATTCCCACACGCAGTCCAATGGCTCCAACAGCCTCAAGAGCATGGCACTTGTGGGCACTGAGTGACATGATTTTCCCTATTACTTCTTCTGACCTAGGGGTAATAACTAGTTTCCTGAGTTATTAATGTTAATATCTGAACAATTTCATTCTACACAATTTATTTCCCAGCCTTTTCAACACTTTGATGCTATATTAAATCCCCTGGTTGAATGGGCATAACAGAATGGACTGTACTGGTTATTCTGCACCTTATCCTCCTTGGTATACTGCAGGAGAGGCTTACTTTACTGGTGGTAAAGAATCTGCCTGCAGTGCGGGAGACCCAGGTTCGATCCCTGGGTCTGGAAGATCCCCCCTGGAGAAGGGAATGGCTACTCACTCCAGTATTCTTGCCTAGAAATCCCATGGACAGAGGAGACTGGTGGGCTACAGTCCATGAGGTCGCAAAGAGTCGG
Source organism: Giraffa tippelskirchi (assembly GCF_054371585.1). Lineage (NCBI taxonomy): Eukaryota > Metazoa > Chordata > Mammalia > Artiodactyla > Giraffidae > Giraffa > Giraffa tippelskirchi. The sequence continues at coordinate 64,578,147 of NC_137284.1, forward strand.
ACATGACTAAATGACTTTCCCCATCACTTTTCATGCTGCAGGGAGCTAGAAGTAAGATTAAACAGATCTCCTTGACAATAGGTTTCTGTTTCAATTCTTCTACTGGGAAGACCAAAGAGCTTGAAGAAAGGGAGAATCACTTTTTATTTGTTCCTGGTAGAGTCTCAGGGAACAATAATTGAGATAGGCAAGCACAGACACCTAGCTATCTGTTGGGGCAGCACTAGTACGAGAAATCACGGCATCAGTCACCCCAACAGCTTCAGCAGCTCAACACAGACAGTCACTGAGCACTTAGCAACCATGAGCATGCTCTCAGTCCATGACAAGGTGGTAGAGGCTCTGGCTCTGTCCAGAATAGCAATATAAATGGACTTCTGCAGTTCCAGAGGTTGTTTAGCATTTTGGCTTCCCTTGTAGCATTCTTGGTGGTGGTTCCTTAGGCAAGCTCAGTAACACAGCTGTCTTGGACTACAAGTTAAATTAATTTTTTTAAAAAACTTTCTAGTCTAAAGTTTTCTGAGTATCCTAGTTTCCTTTTATTGTTTTCTAAGCCTTTTCATTGCTTTTGTATTTAACTCCCTGTATTAAATGCACTTTGTTTGAAATAACTAGGATTGCTTGTTTTCTGTTTTTAAAGGGATGCTAACCAAACACTATTTCCAATATTTAAAATCATATCATATATACATGATTATAAAATTCATCTGGTTGATGAATGTGTCTTTAGTTATTTTATATTATGTTATAATAACATTATATTGTATTATATGAATTATGATGTATTATATTGTATGGATAAGCTCCAATTTATTTACCCATGATAACGTTTAGATTGTTTTCAGTTTCTAAATATTATAAAAATTCTGCTATATGTATGTCTTTCAGCATACATATGAATAATATATATTACATATGTATATATATATATTTCCTTTGGACATACAGCTTGAATCAAAATACTGGGTCATGGATATTTGTATATTACTCTGTAGCATATATTACTAATAGTTTTCATAGTGAAGTTGCTCAGTCGTGTCCGACTCTTTTTGATCCCATGGTCTGTAGCCTACCAGGCTTCTCCATCCATGGGATTTTCCAGGCAAGAGTACTGAAGTGGGTTGCCATTTCCTTCTCCAGGGGATCTTCCCAACCCGGGGGTCAAACCCAGGTCTCCTGCATTGCAGGCAGACACTTTACCCTCTGCACCACCAAGGAATCTCATAGTGGATGTACCAATTTATATTTTCACTAAAAGCTTATGAAAGTTCCAGCTCTCCTCTTCTTTGCAACACTTGGTATTCTATTATCTACAAAAACAACATTAGTTTTCCTTAGAAATTAGCAATTTAGGTTAAGACTAGGTGGGGCAAATTGTCTTTGCTCCATTCAAAATTACCTGGGCCAACTTGAGTGCTGATGACTGAAATCATCTGATATTTCACTAATATATATATATATATATATATTTGGAGACTGAGGTTGGATCTTATTGGCTGAAATTTCAAGTGGAAATATGACAGAAACACTTATATAGGGACATTGTATGTGGCTTCCCCATGGCATGATGTCTGGATTTCTGGGGAAAGCACCTAGAGAAATTTAGATTGAGATGAGAAAGAGAAACCAGTAAAAAGTGTATCAGCTATTATGACCTAGACTCAGATCTCCAACAGTTTCGATTTCACTGTTTATTATTTATTAGAAGTGAATTACTAAAAGTAGAGATTATAGCATTCATAGTTATATGAGTATATTTTAAACACTTTTATCTCTCCTCTGATAGTTATAAATATCTCTAACAATTTCTTTTCATTCATACCTTTCTGCTTTGGTTTTGTGGTTTTCGTGCATTTTGTTCTCACATATATTTGCTGCTGCTGCTGCTGCTTAGTTGCTCGGTCGTGTCCGACTCTCTGCGGCCCCATGGACTGTAACCCGCCAGGCTCCTCTGTCCATGGGGATTCTCCAGGCCAGAATACTGGAGTGGGTTTCCTTCTTGAGGAGATCTCCCTGACCCTCATATATGTTTGAAATAGTGACAAATCATTATCATTGTTTTAAACAGTCAAAATTTATTTAGATTTATATGAAAATGTATCTTTTTGGTAGCCTTTATTTATTTGTACACTATAATACCTTTTTCTAAAATTGCATTAGACCCTATAAAACTGTTTGGTTTTTTTTTTCTCTCATATGAGTTTCAACTAAATAAACTTTCTCAATGTTTTTTAATGGCAAAAAATTTTATTTTAAAACTGATGAATCATTTCAAAAGGATATTTTTATTGAATAAAAATCTTAGGTTGGCATATATTTCCTTTCTGTCCTTGAAAGCTCTCATTCCATAGTCTTTTGGCATTCAGTGTTTTCTTTAAAGATCCAGCTGTTCATCTCACTGTTAGCCCTTTGACAATGATCCCTTCCTTCTTCATTTGCCTCTCTCATTTTTCTCTTTGTCCCTGGGTTATAACAGTTTTACCATGATGTATGTACCTGAGTATGATTTTTTTATACTGATCATGTTTGGAATTCAAAGAATGTTTGTTATGTGTAACAAGTTATGATTCATCATTTTGGTCAATACTTAGAATTTTGACCAATACCTACTTTAATATTCTGCCTCATATTCTCTCTTACCACATTTTATACCCCAATTAATACTAATACATTTATATTTTTCTTTTTAAAATTTTCATCTTATTTTTAATTTTCAAAATAATTTTTGTTGTATCCAATGTATCTCTTTCACTTCTATATTTTCCATTTCTTTATTCATGTATTTGCTTCAGTCTAGATACTTTTCTACTCACCACCTTTTCAATTACCTCATTCTTCTGCTGTGTCTAGTCTGCTCTTGAATACATCTATTAATTATTATGTATTTATTTTTCAAATTTTCAGTTTCTATTTAATTACTTTCTACGAATTCCAGCTTGTTATTCACATTTTATTTTTTTTAAGTTATAGGGACAAATTAATATAGTTATTTTAAGTGTTATCTTCTAAACTGTTAGGCAAAGTGCCATTAACACAATGAAGTCTATAGGTACTCATAGGGGATGGTGAGTGTTATACAGGTTTCACAGTGTTTATTATCATGATCATGATAAAGTCAATATTCATAGCAAAATTATGTTCTCTGATAACAGCAATATTTGTATTATCTAAAAGTCTCATGTTAGTATATGTTTATATTTTATTTTTTTTGACTTTTCTTGATTATTTTCCTGTCTCAACTTATAATTTTGAATAAATGCTTAATGTTTTATACAAAAAATTTCAGGGCATATGAATCATGGTACTGTCACTTCTCACTATTTCTGATAGCTGTGTTCAGTGGAGTCACTAAATTAGTGAACGCTAAACCAATGTTCTTAGGGGAAATATTAGGCTCCCGCGGGCCTCTGTCACAATACTCTCAAGATACTAAGGGTATATGGATGTGTGTATGCTAAGTCACTTCAGTCTTGTCCAACTCTTGGAGAACCTATGGACTGTAGCCCTCCAGGCTCCTCTGTCCATGGAATTTTCCTGGCAAGAATACTGGAGTGGGTTGCAATTTTCTACTCCAGGGGATCTTCCCAATCCATGGATTGAACCTTCGTTTCTTATGTCTCTTGCATTGTCAGGCAGATTCTTTACCGCTGCGCCACCTGGGAATAACACTGTAACTCATGCCTACATGTAGTTTATCTAACATGCAGTTCCTCCATCAGGCATATATAGCCTGTTTACACTTACAAGCACTAGACAGCACTCAGCTATGTGCTTTGGGGGTCATTTTAAATAAGAAATCACAGAAAACAAAAAAAAAATCACAAAAACATTTTCACAAAAAGGAAACTTGTTTGTAGTTTGAGAGCTGAAGCAAGAAATCAGAGTATTACCTTGTTTGACTTTAGTTGAGAACATAGGTGTTGGGCAATGTAAAATTTTTACCACTCTATGCATGTCCACAAATGATTGTGTAAACACTATAAGCATAAACACTGGTTTTTTGGAGGGATACAAATAAATTTTAATGAATAAGCAAATTCACAAGTAGGAAATCCTTGGGTAATGAGGATTAACTATGCCTGTCTAGGATAGCATTTAATTTTCCTCTTGTAATAAAATTGTCTTTGCCCAACAAGCGATTGAGATAATTCTAAGATCTCAGAAGCATTTAGAAATGTTCTCCTTCTTTGCTGGACTTCAAACTCAATTTTTGTCTCATTAACACCATAATATTTTCCAAATCTCATTTTATCCTCAAAGCAGCTGCCTTTTAAATACTTAGCTTCGTGCATGTACAGTTGAGGAATCCCAAACGCCTTGAGGGAGACTGTGTAAAATAATGGACTCTCATCTTTATTGTTTCCATATCTCAGGAGCATCTTAGCTCCTACCTTCTAGCTTCATTGGAGCCTCAAACTCCATTTTGACTTCCTACTCAGTAAGACTGCTGCACCCTCCAAGCCCCACAACTTTCTGTTTGAATGCTATGCCCTGTAAAGTAAGTTAGGAAAAAAAACAACAACAGTGTCCTGAGGAAAAAAGCAGTGGTGAATAGAGAACTCTTTTCAATACATTTTTTTTTTTTTTCTGTCTAGGGCCTTTGTCTCTCAAATCCTGAGCACCATAGTTGCTTTTATATGCTTTGAAAAGAGGTGTTTTTTTTTGTATTTTCCAAAGTTTACCTTTGCTCTTTTAATTTATGTTTGGCTGTGCTGTGTCTTCGTTGCGGCATGTGGGATTTCTCTAGTTGTGTCGAGCAGGGACTACTCTTCTTTCTGTTGCATGGTCTTCTCATTGCAGTGGCTTCTCTTGTTGAGGAGCACAGGCTCTAGATGTGCAGATTCAGTAGCTATGGTGCACAGGCTCAGTTGCTCTGTGGCACGTGGACTCTTCCTGGACCAGGGCTCGACCCTCTGTCCCCTGCATTGGCAGGCAGACTTTCAACCACTAGGCCACCTAGGAAGTCCCTACCTTTGCTCTTGAGAGAAAGTTAGTCTAATACAAGTTATCCCATTTTGGCTGACAGAGCAAGTCTGATGTATTATTTATTATATGAATAGTGAACAGACATTCAGTTTACTTACCAACTGGTTTAGTGATTATTATTGAAACATCTATTTTAACACCTCCTACAAGCCAAGCATTTCAGATGTAGCACTGAATAAAGTGCATAGAATGATTTTTCTCAGGGAACTTAGTATCTAATGAAGAATATAGAAAAGTTTAAAAGAGTAATGTGTTACAGGGTGATAAGAACTGTGCTGTAGGAAGATTCATTGTGCTGTAGGAATAGATATGAGGCACACTACACTTACTGGGACTTCTGAATTCATAGAAAAATTAATAAAAGAAATGGCATTTAAGTATAATCCTGAAGACTGAATAGAATTTAGGTAGGAAATAGAGGGCTTTGGAAGAAAAGGGAAAGAGAAATTTTAGCAATGAAGAAAATTATTAAATATCATAGAAGAAAGGGCTGACCTTTAAAAGAACTAAAGTGAAAAATATGATAAAAGAAAGACAATAGATGAAGTTAAAGAGGAAAAAGATAATAATATTTCATAAAAAGACTATAAGTTCTTTTGAGCTGACCTTTATCCTAAGATCAAAACAATTCATTTAGAAGTATAGCATGAACAGTAGTATCAAATTTGCATTAAAAATAATCTTGCTGGTTATACTATTAACAGTATATTGAAAGAGATAAGATTAAAGGTAGAAGATAGGATAGGAGCTTATAAGAATGACACAGATGAGTGGAAACATTGGATTAAAATATTTGTTTTACACAAAAATACAAAATAGTGTATTTTATTGCAAAGTAAAATAGTGTATTTTTGCTGCAAACATATGAACAAGCCAGGCATGCGTGTATATACAGTTTATGAGTCTTCCTGCTCTCAACTGTACTCCCCGAAATTTACTATAACTATTATCAACAGCTTGGTGAATACCATGCAATATTTTTTTAAAACACGTGTATGTTCATATACAAAAGACAATATTACAATTTTATTTTTCCCATTTATGGAAGATAACCATTTATAAAATATGACTTCTTTATATCCATTGTTCCTGTACATGAGATAATGAAAAATTCCTTAAAAAATAATGGTTCAGAGACTAATAGGAGGGGATGAAAAAGGAGCCTTGGGAGGAAAGAATATGTGTATAAGAGAGAGAGAGGGAGAGATAAGGAGAGAAAGAAAATGAAGGAAAGAGAATGAGGTAAAGAGAGAGAGAGAGATTGGAGATGAAGATGAGGGAGAGAAGACAGAAATGTCCCATGAGGGTTATTAAATTATTTTTCTATGCTGCATACATTGTTTTCCCTTCTTTTTCTCTACAATACTGTAAGTAAAAAGTTATCTGAAGCTTTAGGAAATAAATATCATTTGGAGGGGAAAGTTAAAAGTTTCAGATCTTGTCTCAACCTTGACTGAGACAAACACTGAATATGCAAAACACAACCCCACATTTCAATAATATCTACCTATGTATTCTGTTCTGAACGTATATATCTGTATACACAATATATATAATTTATGCACACAAATATATGCAATCATATGTATGCAAGTATATATGTGCAGTTATATGAATACATAACTTAGTCACATTACACACATAGCTGTGCAATTTGCATTTTTCACCATTCATGATAGTCATCTATGTCCCTACATATATCAGTTTAATGGAGTTTTTCAAAAGAGTTCTTACGATTACATAGCATTACCCTAATCAATTTAGCCAACTGTCTTTTGCTGACTATTTAGGTTCTTTATTAAAATAACCTCTAATCACTGTCGTCAAAAATTACTGTTAGAGAAAAATCTTTTTTGTATATTCATGTTATTTTGTAAAGTTTGCATGTGTGGCAGATGTCATAAAATATTGTCACATTTGCCTGCAAAGTTTTTATGTGCTATGAATTTGATATTTAGGAAATCTTTACCTATGTGTGTTCCCAGAAGAGGCATTTGAGAGTGCCAAACTTCTTCTAGTGTGAACATTTTGCTTTTGGTAAAAAAAAAAAAAAATGCCATAACCATGAAAACATTTCCTTCTGGAGGCAGTAAAAGTTGCTTCAGAGGCAATTTGTACTGCCTGCTTTCTTTTCTGGTTGCTATATCTTTTTCTCAGCTGGAACATTTTGTTAAGACTTCTCTTTAGCAATCTTATTGCTGGGTTAGTTTTTACAGTTCTTACCTAGCTGGTATGACAAGACATTCTACTGTAGGCTTTGCATATTCCTGATCCTCTATTCACTTAACATTTTAGTTTTTCTTGGCTTACCCAATTTCAACAGCTTCTTGGCTAACCAAGAAGACTATTACTTTTGAATAATGACCTGGATTTCACATCTTGACTAAAACTAGTTTATCATTCTGGTAAAATTCCTCTCAAGGGTGAACTTACCTTATTGGAATAACATTTCAGAATTAGCCTATGAATTTTATATTTTCAATCATACTCAGTAAAACTCACTCAGTATCAAAAGATAAAGAAGTGAATTGTAATTACAAAAGTAACATCATTTCTCTAAACTGTTAGTCATAAAGTATTTATGTGAATCATGTATTGTATCAAGTTGGCAAATTACTGTTATTAAATATTTAAGACTTAACCACCTAAACATAATTTTCTTACTGTATGTGTGAGGGTTAAGTATTCAACTTTTTATCTAAAGAATTACCTATTTTTAAGATAATTTAAAATTTGACCCTTAAGGACTATATTAGATAGTGCTGCTGCTGCTGCTGCTAAGTTGTTTCAGTCGTGTCTGACCCTTAGCGACCCCGTGAACTGCAGCCTACCAGGCTCCTCTGTCCATGGGATTTTCCAGGCAAGAGTACTGGAGCGAGTTGCCATTTCCTTCTCCACTCTTGATGTTACAAGTCATTTTTCTTTAGCATACCCTCATGCTCTTCTGGAGAAGGAAATGTCAACCCACTCCAGCGTTCTTGCCTGGAGAATCCCAGAAATGGGGGAGCCTGGTGAGCTGCTGTCTATGGGGTCGCACAGAGTCGGACATGACTGAAGCGACTTAGCAGCAGCAGCAGCAGCAGCAGCATGGTCTTCTGAAGGAAATGATATGGGACATACGAGGATGTAAGTCAAAAGCTCATTTGAGTCAGTGTTAAATATTAAAAGCTTATTGATTCTTATAAGCTATAATCAAAAAATTATGACTGGAAATTATATCAGAATTAATTTATACAATTAATTACAATTAAAGGATGCAAATGAGCTTAATAACAATGTCATTTAACATTTGAATTATTTCACAATCAACATTAAAATATATTGACTGTATTGATCAGGTCAAGAAATTTTATATTACAAGATTTACCATAGATAATTTTCCCTAATGATGGGAAACCTTGAATGTCTACATGCAATCTCTCTTGTTCACTACTGTGTCTAGAGTACCTTGCACACTATGTAGTCACAGCAGGTATTTAATTATAAATGAGTACAATGAGGTGGTACAAAACAGTGAATCACTCCCACAGTCATGCTTTAATAGTTATTGTTATTTCTATTTTTCAAGAGAAAAAATATAAGTAGCATTTGCAAATTATAATTTATCAGATTCTCACTTAAGTAAAAATAACAGCTCTCCCAGCATAAATATGATTAGCTGAAAGAGTTGTTGTTGTTTACCCACTAAGTCATGTCACTGTTTTGTGACCCCATGGACCGTAAACTGCCAGGCTCCACTGTCCATGGAGTTTCCCATGAATTTCCCAGAATACTGGAGTGGGTTGCCATTTTCTTCTTCAGGGGATCTTCCCAATACAGGGATCAAACGCATGTCTCTTGCACTGCAGGTGGATTCTTCATCGTTGAGCCACTGGGGAAGCCCTAGCTGAAGGAGTAGCTAATGCATATTGCTTGCCTACTACATTCAAGGGACTATTCTGGTTTTGCAAAAATCCTCATGTCAACTGTAAGACAGATATTATGATTGCCTCCAATTTATAATTTATGAGTTAGTGTTTTAAATACTCTATCTAAATATGTTATACAGAGTACACTTTTTGGAAAGAATGATGACTTTTCTGTTAAGATGATATGCAGCTATTAAAAAAAAAGGTAGTCCAAAACATGCAATGGAAAAAGATTTTTAAAAGTATTTGAAATAAAATCATTTGTTAACAACTGGGTAACATTGTTCCAGATATCTCTGTGAAAGTATAAAAGCTTATAAATACAACTAATTTGAAAACCTGGGATTGCCTTACACCTGATTTTAGTGTAAGCCACTAAATAAATGTACTTAAAAAATGAAAATAAGATCAAATTAGAGCTGCTTAATTTCTGATAAATATTTCTCTGTAATATATAAGTATCTAAAGAATTGTATCAACTTGTAAAAGAATATTATGAAGACACTTAAAATTATAAATTCATTATTGTGTTTCTCTTAATATTTAAGTTGTAGTTTGTACTGAATTCTTGATAAAACTTAAAAGAATATTATCTCACTTAAATTTCTTTCTCTTCTTTCTTCTATCTTCTATTTCTTTCTTCTCTTTTAATTCTTCTATCTCTATATTATATTATTTAATTATACTATTATTTTTATATTGTCAAGGTACATACTGCTTACTTACAGTTATGAAACCTTAATTCTCTCCTTTATTATTAGCTTTATACTTCTAAAATCTGTTCATCACAACATATCTATTCTATGATTCTTTAATTTGACTAATATTTTAGTTTATCATCAAATATAATTTTCATATATATTATATTCCTAGTGTCCCAACCTGCTAAATAATGCCTATTTGTTATTGTATTTTTGAAAGAAAAATTGCCTATATATAAAGGATGTGCCACCATCCCTTCTGTCAAAATTATTTTTAGATGTTACTCTACTATATTCCCAAGTTGAATATTATTATGAAAGAGGCTAAAAATATTAACAATATATTTTTATATAACTTGCTAAATTGTTTAAGAATTCAATTTCAACTTTAGTTTGAGATGTTTTTCAGCTTTCCCTACATTATTTTTGACCATTTAGTCTACCTTCTTATGTTTTTTACCCAGAGTCATCCTTTATATATTTTTTCTTGTAATTAAAATATATCTTTGTAATAGTTTTTCATAAATCTATTTTTTACATGATATCAGTTCAGTCACTCAGCCATGTCCGACTCTGCGACCCCATGGACTGCAGCATACCAGGCCTCCCTGTCCATCACCAACACCCTGGGTTCTCTCAAACTCTTGTCCACTGAGTCGGTGATGCCATCCAACCATCTCATCCTCTATCATCTCCTTCTCCTCCTGCCTTCAATCTTGCCTAGCATCAGGGTCTTTTCAAATGAGTTAGTTCTTCACATCAGGGGACCAAATTATTAGAGTTTCAGCTTCAGCATCAGTCCTTCCAATGAATATTCAGGACTGACTTCCTTTAGGATGGACTGATTGGATCACCTTGCTGCCCAAGGGACTCTCAAGAGTCTTTTCCAACACCACAGTTCAAAAGCATCAATTCCTCGGCACTCAACTTTCTTTATAGTCCAGCTCTCACATTCATACATGATGAATGGAAAAAACATAGCTTTGACTAGATGGACCTTTGTTGGCAAAGTAATGTCTCTGCTTTTTAGTATGCTGTCTAGGTTGGTCATAACTTTTCTTCCAAGGAGCAATGGTCTTTTAATTTCATGGCTGCAGTCATCATCTGCAGTGATTTTGGAGTCCCCCCAAATAAAGTCTCTCATTGTTTCCACAGTTTCCCCATCCATTTGCCATGAAGTGATGGGACCGGATGCCATGATCATTGTTTTCTGAATATTGAGCTTTAAACCAACTTTTTCACTCTCCTCTTTCACTTTCATCAAGAGGCTCTTTAGTTCTTCGCTTTCTGCCGTAAGGGTGAAGTCATCTGCATATCTGAGGTTATTGATAATTCTCCTGGCCATCTTGATTCCAGCTTGTGCTTCCTCCAGCCCAGCATTTCTCATGATGTACTCTGCATATAAGTTAAATAAGCATGGTGACAATATACAGCCTTGGCGTACTCTTTTCTCTATTTGGAACCAGTCTTTTGTTCCATGTCCAGTTCTAACTGTTGCTTCCTGACCTGCATACAGGTTTCTCAAGAGACAGGTCAGGTAGTCTGGTATTCCCAATTCTTTCAGAATTTTCCAGAGTTTGTAGTGATCCACACAGTCAAAGGCTTTGGCATAGTCAATAAAGCAGAAGTAGATATTTTTCTGGAACTCTCTTGCTTTGTCAATGATCCAGTGGATGTTGACAATTTGATCTCTGGTTCCTCTGCCTTTTCTAAATCCAGCTTGAACATCTGGAAGTTCATGGTTCACATACTGTTTAAGCTGGCTTGGATAATTTTGAGCATTACTTTGCTAGCGTGTGAGATGAGTGCAATTGTGCAGTTGTTTGAACATTATTTGGCATTGCCTTTCTTTGGGATTGGAATGAAAACTGACATTTTCCAGTCCTGTGGCCACTGCTGCGTTTTTCAAAGTTTCCTGGTATATTGAGTGTAGCACTTTCAAAGCATCATCTTTTAGGATTTGAAATAGCTCAACTGGAATTCCATCACCTCCACTAGCTTTGTTCATAGTGATGCTTCTTAAGGCCCAGTTGACTTCACATTCCAGGATTTTTATGATATAGAATTAGATAATACTATATATCAACCCTGGGATCCAACCCATGTCTCCCACATTGCAGGTGGATTCTTTACCACCTGAGCTGCCAGAGAAGCCCAAAAATACGGAAGTAGGTAGCCTGTCCATTCTCCAGGGGAACTTCCCATCCTGGTATCAAACTTGGGTCTCATGCATTGCAGGCAGATCCTTTACCAGCTGAGCTACCTCAGAAACTGCCACATAAAATTAAATATAATAAATAGATGAAAGTTTTTAGATGGACTTGAATAATTTTATAATAATGTCAGTATTCCTACATGAATAGATTATTGTTGGTTGGGTAAATACCTTTTGCTTTGTTAGGAGTGATATATAGGATCTTAATGGCATAACAAGCTGAGAGCTATGTTGTATCTTGTATTTTGTCTTGTTTTCTTGCATGTTTTCTCTTTTTATAAAAGCATATCTTTTAAAAATGCTGATAAAGCTCTGGGTTGGTCCATTTTAGCCATTAACTTTTCCAAAGCTTCTTTCTATTGGGCATGATTTGAAAGTTAGAAGAAAATCTTAGAACTTTGGGCCATCTTGATGATCCAGGCCTATTTTTGCACTATTTCTATAGGATCAAGTCTTCCACGTTTTACTTCCAATGATCTAAACAATGGATTATTTTATAGCATTTTAGTTAAGTGATGCTTGTTTTCTCTTTCTTTTGCCATAAATCTTTGTAATATATTTATTATCCGGTTATCTCTAGCAAATTCCAATTTTAGTAGTATTTCCAGGCTCTGTATATCTCAATTGATATGAGATTAAGCTCTCTAGAGCTGCCTTGATTTCTGTTCTTTATTATAACTGAATGCTAAACTTCAATTCTATGAACTGTTAAGTATCCTAAAAGGTTTTCTTTTCTTTTACTTTTTTTAGGGGGTTATTTTTATTGCTTGCAACTAAATAGCCACTTATAAGTAAGATAATAAATAATTCTCTCTATCTGATCCCTGCTGCCCCCCCCAAATATACCTGGATGTTTACAAAGTTATGCTCAGCATGAATTATCTGTGATCGTTTTATAAATCTTCTAAACTTGAGCTTTACTGGTATTCAATGTGTTCTCAGAATGAAACTTTTTCTCATATTATTTTTTTAATAATAAGTACTGTTAATAGGAAAAGAATGAAATAGAAGTTTAAAAATGAAATATGTGATAAGACATAGCAGTATTAAAGTGAAAGTTTTTCAGCATGTTTTAGGAAAGGCAAAAAAAACTCCTTTCTTGTCTTTTAGAAGATAGAACCCTGATTTGTATGAAGGGAAACCCAGGAAGATGGATGGTGTCTTGTACATTCCTCATGTGCCATAGGAGGAAGTCAATAGACCTAGTGTCAGGATGAAACTAGTGCATCAGACAGAAGATTAGAGGAATACCATCAGTTCTTATGAAACTACACTTACAGCTCTGCTCAGACAAGATAATGCAAATATTTTGAATAGTTTGTTATATCTTACATTTAAATTACTTTTTCTCCAGAGGAAGCAAAGTTTGGAAATGCTTCTTAAACTTATTCTTTATTTCATAGCAAAGAAAATTAGAGAAATTCACCATTCAGGGTTCTAAAATTATGGAAGATTTAATGAATTTACTATTCTCTAAGTTAGTTTCATATTTCACAATATGACTTATAATTTATTAGAAGTTAAATCTATACAGAAATACCAACTAAATTTCATTTTGAGAATCCTCCAAAGTCAATGTTTATATAACAGTAACAATTAGATTTCTCTAACAACACTACTACTTCTATCCTTTGATTTGGAGAAAATAGGAAGTTACTATACTGTGCTGTTTGAACCTATCAGCTTGTTCTAATGAGTATCTTAAAGGAAGTTTGGATGCCAGATGTGCTATTCAGTTTTATGCTCAGTTATTAACTCCATTCCAAGTAAAAGATTTTACAAAAATATTAGTCATAAAAAAAGATCAGACATCTGTGTCCCATTAATAACTAACCTACAGACCTGCAAGAGTGACAATAGAAGGATAAATAGAATGATGTTATTAACTAAAGTAGAGATTTTGTTAAAATCTCCAAAATTTTATGCTAGTGTCCATCATTTTATCATACCTTATTCAAGATTCTAAAAGTGATTAAGTTAAAATGAGACAACTAGAGCCCTAATCCAATATGATCAATGTTCTTATAAGAAGAGAAAGAGATCCAGGTGAACACATATAGAGAAAAGGCTGTGTGTGAGGACATACCAAGAGGACTGACATCTGTAAGTTAAGAAAAGAAGTCTTAGGAGAAACCAAATCTGCTGACACTCTGATATTGGACATTAGACTCCAAAACCATGAGAAATGAATTTCTGTTGTTTAAGCCCCCCATTCTGTGATATTTTGTTATGACAGCCCTAGAAAACTAATATAATTCCCATCTTTCCAAGATTTTTTCTTTCAGGATGATGTTTTTTTTACCCTCTTAGTATGAATTAGATAATGTTCACGGTACCATCATTATTCATGATGTAGGTAATTTTTCAAGCGTCTGAGTATTCTGATGCAGTACAGGTATCACACATTCTACATTCATGCAGCGGCTTAAGCATTGCTGTGTTCCTCAAGAATCCAGTCCTTGACTCTACCAAGTATACTTTGATTTTTACGGTATGCAAAAATTCAAACCAAGTGGGCCTTAGGAAGCATCACTATGAACAAAGTGGAGGTGATGGAATTCTAGTTGAGCTATTTCAAATCCAAAAAGATGATGCTTTGAAAGAGCTGCACTCAACATGCCAGCAAATTTGGAAAAAGCAGCAGTGGCCACAGGACTGGAAAAGGTCAGTTTTCATACCAATCCCAAAGAAAGTCAATGCCAAAGAATACTCAAACTACCTCACAACTGCACTCATCTCACATGCTAGCAAAGTCATGCTCAAAATTCTCCAAGCCAGGCTTCAACAGTATATGAACCGTGAACTTCTAGATGTTAAAGCTGGATTTAGAAAAGGCAGAGGAACCAGAGATCAAATTTCCAACATCCATTGGATCATCAAAAAAGCAAGAGAGTTCCAGAAAAACATCCATTTCTGCTTTATTGACTATGCCAAAGCCTTTGACTGTGTGGATCACCACAAACTGAGCAAAACTCTGAAAGAATTGGGAATACCAGATCATCTGACCTGCCTCTTGAGAAATATGTATGCAGGTCAGGAAGCAACAGTTAGAACTGGACATGGAACAACAGACTGGTTCCAAATAGGAAAAGGAGTACGCCAAGGCTGTATATTGTCACCCTGCTTATTTAACTTATATGCAGAGTACATCATGAGAAATGCTGGGCTGGAGGAAGCACAAGCTGGAATCAAGATTGCTGGGAGAAATATGAATAACCTCAGATATGCAGATGACATCACCCTTATGGCAGAAAGTGAAGAAGAACTAAAGAGCCTCTTGATGAAAGTGAAAGAGGAGAGTGAAAAAGTTGGTTTAAAGCTCAACCTTCAGAAAACTAAGATAATTGCATCCAGTCCCATCACTTCATGGCAATAGATGGGGAAACAGTGGAAACAGTGAGAGACTTTATTTTGGGGGTCTCCAAAATCACTGCAGATGGTGACTGCAGCCATGAAATTAAAAGACCCTTTCTCCTTGGAAGAAAAGTTATGACCAACCTAGACAGCATATTTAAAAGCAGAGACATTACTTTGCCAACAAAGTAATGTCAAAAGCTATGGTTTTTCCAGTAGTCATGTATGGATATGAGAGTTGGACTATAAAGAAAGCTGAGCACTGAAGAATTGATGCTTTTGAACTGTGGTGTTGGAAAAGACTCTTGAGAGTCCCTTGGGCAGCAAGGTGATCAAACCAGTCCATCCTAAAGGAAATCAGTCCTGAATAGTCATTGGAAAGACTGATGCTGAAGCTGAAGTACCAATACTTTGGTCCCCTGATGTGAAGAACTGACTCATTTGAAAAGACCCTGATGCTGGGAAAGATTGAAGGCGGGAAGAGAAGGGGACGGCAGAGGATGAGATGGTTGGATGGCTTCACCGACTCAATGGAGATGAATTTGAGTAAACTCCAGGAGTTGGTGATGGACAGGGAGGCCTGGTGTGCTGTAGTCCATGGGGTGGCAAAGAGTCGGACATGACTGAGCGGCTGAACTAAACTGAACTGAACTGTGTCAGTGTTTTGGTTGAATTCCAAATATATTTGCATACATAGAGCTAGACATAATCATTGCGTACTATCCTCCTTATTGCTGACTATCCTTTGTAGCAGTTTTGTCAGTTATAGGGCTGGTCTACTCTTAGATGTGTAAGTTGCCTTGGATTGAACAGAAGTTGCCAATATTTGTAGTTCTTCCTGTTTTTAGGAACATAGACAAAAAGTCACCAGATCAGCATGTGTAAAGGGAAAAAGAAATCAGTACTAATGAGTATTTAGCTTAGGTCAGACACTTGATGTAAATCTTTCCTACAGCATTATATTAATCCCTCCCAGAAACCTTCTAAAGCAGATATTTGTGTCTTCAATTTAGAGAAGAAACTGAGGCTTATATTAGACTAAAAATAATTATCAAATAGCCATCTAATCCTATTTCAAGGTTAATACCACTGAAACCATTTTAGACCGAGTCATCTGTCTCACAAATAGAAACCCAGTGTGCCTCTGTGACATTTGAAGTCACTATGAGCAGTGTCAGCAGCAAGTGGCCATATCAAAGAAGACATTCTTATATAATGAAGCATTTGGCCAGAAAAACAATCTCAGATGGACCATGAGTCAGCACAGTTTTTTTTTCTTTCCCCCTAGCATACAATCTGAATTCACTCAGTTGTGTTCCTCTGTTAAAACTGTTTGTGTCCTGACAGACATTATTTCACAATTTCTAAGTACAAACAGTTACATTTTGAGTTATGTAATGGTCTCTCTTCTGAAAGAGTTAACTGGACTTGAAACATCTGCTTAGATACCTGCAGGAAATGCTTATGTTATGGTTTGGGGCTTATAAAAACAATATTTATTTAGAACCCCTGTGCTGGGCACTATGCTAAGTGATTTCACACATGTTGGGGTAGAGAGGCAGAATAATTTAGGTTGTTTATTTGAGAAACAAATCCTGTATGAGTAGATCATCATTAATATGTAAATCCCCTGTATTATTGCTTTACTGGCACATTCCTTTCTTACTTGTCCCTTTCACAACTCAAAAGAGAATCATTCAAGACTGAGTTACTTGTCATTCCTTTTTTGACTAGACAAAAAGCAAAGAAAGAAATGGAGGAAGGCATTTGCTTGCTCAGAAAGCCTTCTTTAGGAAGTTGAAAGGGGCTGTAATTAGTTCTAAAATACCATCTTATATCCACTGTGCATATATTTTTCACTCAAGAAAATTGAACATTGGAGACCAAAGGGCTAGGAATGTAAAATGATGCAGCTAAATTCCATTTAGAAATAGTTGTAATGCAATTCCCATTTGCTGAAATGATTTGATCTTCCTATCTGGAGAAGAAATTGAACCCTGTAATATCACCAATATTTTCTAACTCCTCTCTTATTATTGTTATAAATTGACAGTGATTGATTTTGAGTAATTATTCTGAAAAATGAATTAGATTAAAAAATAATCTTCCTGATTATAGAGAAGCCTAGTGCATTTTTTTTAATTAGTCCTTTTTTAGAATGACTGATGATGTAGCATTTGACTAGCGCAGTGGATCTCTTACATGCTATTAGACTTCACTTTCAAAAACACTGTATAAGTTAAAGCCCAAATTTTTAGTAAAATCCCAATCATGGGTAAAATTCTTCTGAAAGGAAGTGGCATATAATTAAAGCAGCCAGGAAATCATAATCAGGGGGGCTGATGTGTATTCTTGGCTTAACCATCATTTATCTCCATGAGCCCAGGTGACCTCTCTGGATCTGATCTTTCTGCTTCTGTAAAATGAAGGAGTTCAAGGAGGTGCTCTCTGAGGTCCTTTCCTCTTTGAACATTCTGTTTTTATGTATTACATAATCCCATTTTATGTAAATTAACGGTCTAGTTTCCATATAGGACTCTAAAGTAACATTGGAAAGTGATTAAGGGAAAGTGTAAAGACTAGCTATTAGGAGATACAATAGTTTCTTTATGTGTCATTTTTTATGGAAAGATGCTCTCAAGAGTCATACTTTTTAAATTTTAATTTGCATTCAAATCACCCAGGAATCTTGTTAAAATGCAGACTCTGATTGGTAGAAGAGGCCTGAGAATATGCATTATCATCAGCACGTTTCAGAGTTCTCTCCTTGTTGCTGGTTTCAGAGTACATTTTGAATAGCAAGGCTCTGACTGTAAATCTAAAGTATGTATAAGAATCTGACAGATAATTAAAAATTCAGATTCCAGGATTAGCTCTCCAAAAACTTGAAGACTAGACTGGGGGTCACCAACCCTGAATTCTTAACAAGCATCCTGTGTGAAACTGATGTTAGGGGTTTAAGAACTCAAACTAAATACATTTAAGAATTACTGTTATAGAGTCATGGAAGGGATTTATCTACCAGCCCTTCTTTACTTTGTACAGGTTTTTTTTTTAGTCACTGACTAATTTTCTGATGAATTTGTTTTCAAAATAACTTTGTGAAACCAGTTCTATGGTTTGCTTGTATTCTCATTTCATGAATTATCTCTTGTCTAATTAGAAGGGCAGTTCTGTGTGTAGCGCTTTTGTAGGTTTTTTTTTTTTTTTTGTCTTTGTTTTTTCAACTTGTGGTCCAAAGGACTGTCTACACTTAACGAGGATTTGTGAAGTCACCATAAAGGGAGTAGGCTGTAGTAGAGAGAATACCATACTGGAAATTAGAGAGCCCAAGCCCTGATTCCAGGACTACTAACCATTCATTCATCCATTTGTTCATTCATTCATTCATTCTATGCTTTTCTCATACCTGAAATTGGGAGATCTTGGGTATCACAAGTTAAATTAGTTACTAAATTACTAGTTAAATTAGTAAGACATAAACTAAACAGCATGCTGATCTAGTGGGAGTTGCCAAGAATGAAAATAATGATTAAGTTCAGAGGTATAATTGCTATAATACACAGAAAGCTTTAAAATGGTCACTGAAGTTCTTTGCTCCCAAGAAAATATTTGACCTATCTGTTTCATTTGTGAGCATAATAAGAGAAAATATGAGATTAGTATGTACACTGAAAATAGTATGCACATGAGCATGTACATGTGGCTGTATTGGGTAAATTCAAAAGCTTGTTAAATAAAGTCATTTTCATTGTAGAGACTATATTGGGTCAAGGTTCTCCAGAGAAACAGAGCCAATAATAAATATATTAGATATAGATGTAGTTAGAGGTAAAAGGAGATTTGCTATAGGAATTGGATCACATAGTTAAGGAGGCCAAAATGGCTTAGAATGTGCTGTCTGCAAACAGGAGACCCAGGAAAGCCAGAGGTAGAATTCAGTCTGAGTCTGAGAGCCTGAGAACTGGGAGACCAAAGGTGTAAGTACTGGTCTGAGTTAGAAATTGTGTAAACCAGAAGGGCAAGAGAAGATGGGTATCTCAGATCAACAGCAAATCCACCCTTGCTCCACATTTTTTCCCTGTGTGTGCTTCCAATGGAATTGGCTGATGCCTTTCCGCGTAGGGGAGGGACATCTGCTTTATTCGGTTGAATTCAAATGCTAATCTCTTCTAGAAATTCCCTCATTGAAACATCTAGAAATAAGGTTTTACCAGCTCTCATTGCATCCCTTAGTTCAATCAAGTTGACACAAAAAAATTAAGCATCATAGAGACAGAGAAGGAAAAAGGATATCAAAACATTATGTTAAAAAATTTAGAGATAAACCTTGGTGTATTACATTTTAAGTTTTAAATAACTTCTATCATGTGATACAGTAATTTCTCTGTTGCATCTAAGCCAAGAACTTTCTCTTGCCCTCCCTGAGTTCATTTAGGGAGTGCTTCTTTCAACAACTATTTAATTTTTAGTTCTAAACTCTGGAGACAAAATAGAAAACCATTAAAACAAACATATCCTCATGTATATACCAGTATTTTAATGGGAGATATTCTGACTGGGGGGACAAATGAAAATTAAACTTCTTAGCATACCAACTGATGAGGGTAGAAAAAAAAATATAGCAGGGAAAGAGAATGGGGCATGTTGGGAGGAGGGTGATGGTGATTTCTTAGGGAGGAAAGGCTTCATTGAAAATAAAAGATTTGATCAGGGACCTGAGGAGGGTGGAGAGTGAGTTTTATAGTTCATGGGTTCTCAGACAGGAAATAGAAAGGATAGGTGCCCTCGTGCATGTGGCAAGTTCAAAGGCCACCAGAAAGATCAGTGTACCTAGATCACATGAGCAAAATTGAGGAAACATATTGTTTAGAAACTTTGTACGCCATACGAAAATTTTTGGCTTTTACTATGAGTGAAATGGGAGCATGATCTGTTGACAACAGACATTAGGAAAGAAAGATGAGTCAAGGAGACAAACTAGAATTGGTGTTGGCAAGCTACAGCACATCAATCACATTTGGCCACCTTCCTGTTTTAATAAATAATGTTTTACAGAAACACAGCACATTCATTAATTGTATACTGTTGATGGAATGCTTTCAAATTTTGGCAGAGGTAAGTACCTGCAACAGGACCTTATGGCCTGCAATAGCTAAAACAATCACTATCTCATCCTTGCAGGAAAAAGTACACACACTTGAACTAGAAGGTTATTATGATAATCTAAGTAGCTTGTATTAGGATAGGAGTAAAGGAAATGATGAAAAGTGTTCAGATATCAGGCGTATTTTGAAGGTGAAAGGTAAGAATGTGTTGACAGAGGAAAAGTATAAGAGAAAACAAAAAAAAATTACAGATGACTTTTTTTTAGGCCTGAGCAGTGGGAAAGACAGAGTATTGATTTATTGATTGGTTTTAGGAAGATTGAGTTTGTTGATTTTTAGTAAGATTGTGGGAAGAGCAGATTTGGAGGTACAGATCACAAGCTTAACTTTGAGATATTTACATCTCAGCAGATATGTCTACTAGAAAGTTGTATGGCTAAGTCTAGAGTTAGAGAGGTCTGAGCTTGTGATATAAATTTGGAAGTTTTCAGGATAAAAAATTCATACGTGAGATCATAGGGAAGTTATGGTATGAAATCAAGAGGTTTTAATGTTAGAACTGAGATTTGAGCCTTTCTAGTGTTTGGAGGTCATGAGATACTGTAAACCCAGCAAAACTGAATGAGAAGGAGAAGCTAGAAAAATTGGAAGAGAAAGACCATATGAAAACCTGGTTGCTGAGAAAAGAAAGTATATTTAGGAGACTATCCTGAGCCTTATTAGTACTGCTGGCCTTATAGATAAGATGAGGATGGAGAATTTGTTATTGGCTTAAAATATTGAGGTAGTGACAACCTTGAGGAAAGGTCTGGTGGCATATGGGGTGAAATGCTAATTGGACAGGATTCAAGAGACTGGAAAGAAAGGAACTGAAGACAGCTTATAAAGAAAACTTAGACGTTTGCCTCTAAAGGAGAACAAATAAGGTAGAAAAAGCATGTGGTATTGAGATTTTTTTTTCTTATTTTTTTCAAGATGGGAGAAATAGCAGAATGCTTGTTTGCTTTTGGGATAATTTAGTCAAGAGGGAAAGTTAAAATGTCCAAGACAAAGAAAAATTCCTGGAGCAGTGTGTTTGAGCAGGTGCACAAGTGGAAGAAATGTCCTTCAACAAAAACACAGGCTGTTCATTCAAAGCAACAGAAGGGAAAACAGAATGTATAGGCACAGATACAAATAGGTGATTTGACTGTAGCAATTTGGAACATTTTCTTCTCTTTGCTTTTTCTCTTTTTTTCCTTTTTCTTTTTTTTCTAAAAAGCAAGGTCAACTGCTGAGGGGAAAAGCAGAAGAGATCTTGGAGGTATGGGAGTGAAGGAGCAGAGGGCATTTAAATATCCTCAAAGAGAAGGTCAAGTAGATAGATGGTGTCTGGGGTGTATATAGTAGAGCTTCTGCAGAATACCAAGGGCTAAGGTTCAAAACTAATAAAAATTTATGATAATAATGTAAAATAAAAAGATTCTAAATATCCAACAAGATGATAAAAAATGACAGTTCAGAACTTTCAGTAAATGGACTATTGTGCAACTATTATAACAATTTTCCAGTATGCTTAGTAACATGGAAAAATCCCCTCAAACAATTTTTAAGAGAAGCTCCTTATATTCTAGACTGTTATTAAGACAATTTGACAAGTGGAATAGATATTAAGATTCCAAAGACCCATTGCTGGAAAGTGATGGCATGGACTTACATTTCAGGTCTATCTGCTTTTCACTGATAACCACACAGCTTAAATTTATGTTTTAAGTACCTATATCACATCATTAAGTGAAGTTTAGCCTTTATTTTTTGAACCTCAAAATTAAAAAAAAATCAACTATTACATAGAGATGTAGCTCCCATCTCCTACTTCAATAATTGTTTCAACTGATACATTTAACTTTCTTTTATCAAACTTTATATTTTGTATTTGATTATAGCTGACTAGCAACTAACAAAGGGACTGAGCCATACATACATATGTATCCATTCTCCCCAAACTCCCCTCCCCTGTCCACATAACAGTGAGCAGAGTTCTCTGTACTATACAGAAGGTCCTTTTTGGTGTTCCATTTTAAATATAGCTGTGTGTACATGTCTATCCCAAACTCCCTAACTATGCCTTCCCCTCATCCTTACTTTCCCCCACTGGGCAAAAAGAAGTTTGCTCTCCAAGCCTGTGAGTCTGTGAAACATGTAACTTTCATTATAAACTAATATCATTTATTTCTAACATTCCAAATCATCACTCTGAACTGCATTTTTGTAAAAGCTGATTCTATCATTCAACACCTAAGACTTACCTTTGTCAACACTTTCATTAGCCAGCTCTTTGTCATTTGTAGAATTAATTATTTCAAGGAAGTCTCTCATGTAAATCACCAACATATTTAACATGCTAATTCATTCTTTGAAAATAGTATTTAAAATGATAGAATCACAGGAGTTTCTTCGAACAATGCAAGAAGCCTTGTACAACTAAATAGAATAAATTTTAGACATAGGTGAATCAAGAAACAAAACCCCAATTAAGTGTGGGTCGCTCCTCTCTGATGATTTCTTTAGCAAAAATGGTTTTTAATTTCAGATTTTATCCTCAAAAGACTTTTAGGATTTCTACACATGTGTGATTTACCCCTGGTATTTAACAGCTGGCATTTAGATGATCTCACCTAATCCTACTGATCGAGTGGCTTCAACTTGCAATCACTTGGAGTGGGTCATGGGTTACCAGCCAGAGACTGGGGCTGGGTTGTGGCAGTGAAAGCACTAGATCCTAGCCACTAGACCAGTTCAGTGACAAGGGCCCTGGCCCTTTGGCTTTGCACAAAGGAATTTCCACAAAGGTGGAAAGTAGTGAAGCAACTCAATTATTTATTAAGGGGATGAAGAATACAGAACATGTGGTTAGACACACAGTTTGACTCAGAGGAAGAGTGCCCGAGTCGCACCCTCATGGCAGTTTGAATTACTTTAATGAGTCATTTCTTCTGTTTTTTCTTTGGCCAATCATTTTGTTTTGTCTGGTTCACTGTCCATCTTTGGTATATCTCAGGATCTTTCCATGTGTGTACACACACTTCTTAGCCAAGATGGATTCTACCAAAGAGGCCTGTGGGTAGCCTGACATTAGTTAACATCACTCCCCTTTGATCTCTAAGGAGGCTTTCTGTGCATGTGTGGTCAGGGAGGTTTCCTGACTTCAAGAATGAGAAATATGTGGTCTGGGTAGGGCCCAGCCTCCTCCCTTAATTGTCCTGCTATTTTCCTCTTGAGTTTCGGTCAATAGGGAATGAATCTCCAGTTGTTTTACCCTGAGAGGAGGGGGGTACATCTACCTCCTGCCTCATTATGACCATAAATAATATTTACCTCCCATGCTGATGACTTCCAAATTTGTATCTTTTATCCAGATCTCTTCTTTAAGCTTCAATCACACATGTTCAGCTATCTTCCTGATATCTCCCTTAGGGTAATTCAAACATAATTCATTCAAAAGAGATTATTTACACTTTTTGCTACCTCTACTGTGAGAAGGAAGATGATTCTCATCAGATTGTTAATATTTCAGAAAATCTTGACATCACTCTGAAAGGAAGCACAGTTATTTTCAAGGACTTCATAAGAACTCTGTGGAGAAACTTCAGTTACATCACTATAGAATTCAGTTTCCTTGAAATGAAGAGACTCTACCCTGACAAATGGTAGGGAAATAGAAAGGAAGTGGTTACTGCTTGCACTATCTGTGGTCAAGCATAGAATATGATCAAGACTGTCACACTAGGCTCCTCTTACAAGATGAGATTTGTGCCACTTGCCCGTCAACATCATTATTTAGGATGAGTCTCTTGTTGAAATTAGAAATTTCTTAGTTGAAAGTTACATCTGCAGTGTTTGAATGAGACAAGGCATTCCTTGTTCTCTATCTCAAGTTCAGAATGATGAGGTAATTCTTGAAGAAAATGGCATTGAACATGTATCAAATCTAGCTATTTTGATTCAGCAAGCCAGAACAGTTATAAGTGAGAATATCAGAAAATTTGGGGATGATATCTATGTTTCTGAAAAAGGAAAAGTTCAGCTGGCTGGTGAATAAAATCTAAGAGTTGTCTACCTATGGAAACAATAAGATGCTTGATGGCTATTAAGATCTCCTTGTGATATTTTGAAGATGAAATAAAGGCTCTGTTGAAGAAAGCAACCAAAAATGCAGATCATCTGTTTATCCTCTCTATCTGCAAGCTGTTTTCTGTTTTTATAATGGAACCATCACTTGCTCAAGCCAAGAATCATCCTTATTTCAACATTCTCTCTAAACTGTGTTTCTTCAATGATGTGTTTGTTAGTTTTACCTCTGAATTTGCTGGAGAAGACTCACGAGAGTCCTTTGGACAACAAGATCAAACCAGTCAGTCCTAAAGGAAATCAATCCTGAATATTCATTGGAAGGACTGACACTGAAGCTGAAGCTCCAATACCTTGTCCACCTGATGGGAAGAGTTGACTCACTGGAAAAGAACCTGATGTTGGGAAAGATTGAGGGCAAGAGGAGAAAGGGGTGACAGAGGATGAGATGGTTGAATGATATCACTGACTCAATGGACATGAGTTTGAGCAAACTTTGGGAGGTAGTGAAGGACAGGGAAGCCTGATGTGCTGCAGTCTATGGGGTCAAAAAGAGTTGAACAGGACTGAGTTACTGAACTAAAATGAATAACCTCCGAAATACATGTCTATTCAATCCACTTTTCTTTACCTCCTCTGCTCCTCCCTAGTCTAAGTGTCAATCATCTCCAGCCTCTATTAATATAGTAGTCTTCTAATTAGTCTGAGGACTTTCCCATTTCATCCTTCTAATTTTTCCACAAAACAAATAGTTTTGAAAGATCATTCAGATCGTGTCACGTCCCTACTTAAAACCTCTTAATGGCTTTCTCTTGTTCTAGAATAAAAGTTAAGCTCTGTATCCTGATCTGTAAGATACTGCATACTTTAACTCTTGTCCGGGTTTTTAACCCATTGTGCTCTCCTTAGTTTTTTTCTTCAGTTGCATTATTCTTTGTCTTCTTTGAAGAAATGGAGCTTTTGTAGCCTTAGATCCTTGTATCCACTCTCACCTCTATCTGGACCACTTTCCCATGGCTCTTATTCTTTAGAGCTCTGAAAATGTCACACACTGAGGGAGGTATTTCCTGACCATTCTATGTAGAATAGATTCCCAACTTTGAATTTCTCTTTTTTCTATGAAAACATCTGCTTATTTCTCCTATAGAACTTACCGTGACTTTTGAGTATCTTGTTTATCCATGTATTTCATTTGTTATTTTATGTCTCACCAATTTATAGTTTGTCACTGAAATCCCATGGTCTCTGTCACATATTAGAATCTTAATAAATAATTTTTGAATGAATGGGTGAATATGCTATTTTCACTCCTTGCATAGTTTATGAATCCATTAGGTACCATGTGTAGTCAATTGATATTTAGATTACAGGTGATAACTGCCTTCTTAACACTTCCTATTTCCCACTTTTAGCATGAAAAGATCTGTTTTAAGCAATTTCTAGAGCCCTTTGGTATATCAGACTTCTAAATCTTTGTCTTCTTTCACCCTGAACAATTCCAACAGATATTTATAAGGAAACCATTTAGCTGGATACCCCCAACTGTTTCTCATTTTCGCTCAGGTTCTAACCTGAGCGAAAATGAGAACTATTTTAATCACCTCTGAAACATTTTAACATCACACAAATCAAAATGCAAATTTACAAAGCAAAAGAGATTTCTTTATCCTTCTTCCACCATTTACCCAGGTTGTCTACATAAATTTGTTGAAGGTAGTAAATATGAGACAAAAATAAGTTAAAATCAGGAAGAAAGGGTTTAATCCAAAAAACTCATCTCAAGTGACTGAAATCACAGCATGAATCAGTGCATTTATTAAGGTGTTGCCTGGCCAGCTGAAATAGATCATATTTTTATATCATCAACCATGCCTTTGGCAAACAAACATGAACATAGCTATTCAATTTTAATTTTAGAGATACTATTATTAAACTTTCAGTGATCTTTAACACAGATTCCAGAATCCCACAGAAAAGCAATAGTCAGAAATCATATCATGTCATATCTCAAACTCCTACAATAGAAGTCATTAAAATTGTCTTTGGAGATTTAGTGGATTTATGCATAAAACCTCTACTGGATTATCCTTTTGTGTCATAGAGAGCATTATCAATGTTTCCTTTCAGATTCTCCCCTAATGTCTGGTGGGTCAAGTGGACAGAGTCCACTGACCCTGGTCAATATATGGGCCTGTATTACCCATTGGAACACTTTCCCAGAGTTAGAAACATGCTTAATTCTCCCTCTCATTTAACCTTCTTTTATCCAACAGGCACTAAAGGACCTATGGGTCTTGCATTATTCCCAAAGCTATATCTGTATCAGCTATATCTATATCTTCACCACAGAAAAGGGAAGAATAAATTCTAAGTTAAGGAATGTAAAAATGAAAGTAGCTATTCCTATTGCCAGGGGGGAGCTGACTGTGTGAAGACAGAAAGTGAAGGATAAAACAATCTTCTTACCCCTCCTCTCTTCCCTTTTTCAGTCTACAACATCGTAGTTCCAGCAATAGAAACAACCAGATACTTTTTTCAGGAGTTCTGAACAAGGGGGTTTGTTTCTCACTTTCCCAGCTACAGATTAGAAAAATTTCAAGTTCCCTTAGAGGGAAAGCCAGTGCAACATGTGGCCACCCAGGTGATATGTAAGGCAGTAACATGACCAGCTGTAAAAAGGCCAAGCCATATTCCCAATTTTTTTCAGAACTTCCTAGTTTTTCTTTAACCCTAGAGAAGGAGGCAGGAGATACCTGGGATGTGACCTGGCTTAGTACCCCACAACAAAGTCTATCAAGTTGGGTAAAACAATCCCAGAAAATGAGGAGAAAAGGAGCGGTTATGCCTCTACAGTATCCACAATGCAATGAAACTAAAGAGAGGGTGCCCAGGTGGGTTCCTGAAGACCACTGAATGTATAACATGGCAAAGTAGAAGTCCCCAGAGTTGGACTAAGTAAGAGCATGATTAGCCTGACAAATTAGTACACAAGTGATAGGCTTCATTGCTCTAGACATCAGCAGCTGATGGCAACTGGGCATTTGGGCAAGAGATACTGCACTGGAGCTCAGGATATTTCAAAGAATCTACATACAAGGAAACTGAAGTCAGAGTAGTGGGTATTATCACCTCTGCAGAGTATGTAGTATGAGAAAAGTGGAGCAAAGGACAGATCTCTGAATTTTGAATCAAGAGTATGAAAAGAAAGAGTAATCTGAATAAGGGGTTTTCCAACGTGAGGGACTGAACACCCTCTCTTCAGTCTCAAGGCATTGTGGATACTGTGGAAGCCTAATTGCTTCCTGTTTCCTCATTTTCTGGGATTGTTTTACTCAAATGAATAGACTTTTGTTGTGTCTTGTCAAATTTCAAGTTCAATGGAGACTTTCACTCAACTAATGACTGAAAATCTCCACCGAACTTGAAATTTGAAAGTCATTAGCGACCATGGTAGAAACAGATTTTGTGAAAAGGAGAAGACTCAAAGAGTGGAGGAGCCTGTAAGTGAGAAAGTAAAGGATGGATGAGGAAATAGAGGCAGCAACTCTAGTCTTTTCAAAAAATTTGACAATGAATAGGAGAGAAATCAAGAAAGTGGAGTAAAACAATAGTTTTTCATTTGTTTGTTAAATCATTTGTTTTAAAGAAAACTGAGCACATTTCATTGTCTGGGGAAGGGAGCAGAACATAGGGAGAGTAGATAATACTGCTCATAGACTGAAAGGTGAGCAGAAAATGCATCAGAGCTTCTAGTTTGTAAATAAGCAAAAATGAGATTTTAGGTTAATCTGCTTGTTGAAGGTCACAGAGGTTGAATGATCCATTTGGGTAAGAAAGGGAAAGGGAAGTAAGTCCCTCAGTCGTGTCCGACTCTTCCTGACCCCATGGACTGCAGCCCACCAGGCTAAGCACATCCTTTGTATTCATAGTCTTTTACTCTTCTGTCATTATATTGAATGTCTTCATTTGCATCAGAACAATGGTGATGCTGTGATGGCTTAAATCATCTGTTATGCCCCTTCCTCTTGCACTGAATTAAGAATTGGTTGTTGTTGTTTAGTCCCTAAGTCAAGTCATACCTGACTTTTGTGACCTCATGGACTGCAGCACGCCAGGCTCTCCTGTCCTTCCCTATCTCCCAGAGTCTGCTTGAATTCATGTCCATTGAGTAGGAAATGCTATCAAACCATCTCATCCTCTGCTGCCCCTTCTCCTTTTGCCTTCAATCTTTCCCAGCATCAGAGGTTTTTTTGCAATGGGCTGGCTCTTCCCATCATGTGGTCAAAGTATTGGAGCTTCAGCATCTGTCCTTCCAATGAATATTTAGGCTTGATTTCCTTTAGGATTGACTGGTTTGATCTCCTTGCTGTCCAAGGGACTCTCAAGAGTCTTCCCCAGCATCACATTAAGACTTGTGTATGATTGTGTGCTTAGTCGCTCAGTTGTGTCCGATTTTTTGTGACACCATGGAGTGTGGCCTGTCAGGCTCCTCTGTCCCGGGGGATTCTTTAGGCAGGAATACTGGAGTGGGCTGCCATGCCCTCCTCCAGGGGATCTTCCCGACCCAGGGATCAAACCCAGGTCTCCTGCATTTCAGTCAGATTCTTTACCATCTGACCCACCAGGGAATTTAAGGATTCCAAACTTCTTGATAACAACTTGAGGCTTTTGTAAGTTTTGCATAGGAAGGAGTCACAGTTATAATTTCGTTGCTGTTTGTGAATTTCTCATTGCCTTTTACTCTGAGCACAGAAGATTACTACCTTTTTTTTTTTTATTTTTGCCAGTCCCAAGGAAGAGGAAAAGTAGACACTCAAAAGGGGGAAGAAGATGAAAGCACTTCTAGACTTGGGCAATGGGTAAAGGGAGATGAATGACTTCCAGTTCTTGGTGCTGGATCAACTATATTCTTTACCCTTTTCATGAATTTTGAGGAAACTACAGTGCAATCTTTTATAAATGTAAAGGAAAATAAGGCTGACAATATTGGTGTTAGGGTCCACAAGGAACTCATAGTTTAAAAATGGCCCATTGTGGTGACCTAACAAACAAGGGATAAAGTCACCCACAGTGGCCACATTGCCCTGGTGGCAGCCTGTTTCTTCCTTAAGGTGATACCTGTTTTTCTCTGCTGGTGTGAAGTTTCTCAAAACTACTTGCCCACCCAACCATGAGACCCCTCTGACTACATGATCACAAGACCCCGGCTGCATGCTAAAGATAAATTAAGGCCCCCTCCCTTTGGGGCACAATTTCCCATTGATAAGGTATAAGAAATGTTGGCTGTAAAGGGGAGTACTGTTTTATCTCTAAAATCAGTCTCTTTCTTTCTTTCTATAATAAATCTGTCTCTGCTTGAATGCCTGGCTCATTCTCTTTTTCTCCAAACTTGCCTTACAATTGGCACCTATTTTTTTTAAATAAAAATAGCAAAGAGTTGCTGATATTTATTAAGTCCTGGCCATGTGTCGGGCAGATTTTGCGGATGGCACTTAAACATCTCATCGAGTCCTTACAACGTTCTGAAGTAGGATATGTTTCCCCAATGTTGGGACTGGAGACTGACTGATTCAATATCCCACTTGTAAGCTATGTGACTTTTGGTCAGTTACTTAACCACCTGAGCCTCAGTATCTTTATTCACAAAATGTGATTGAGAAAGATGATCCATGGATGATAAACTCTTCTTCATAGTTGTTTTTTTTTGAGTTAGTATTTATAAAGTGTTTAGAATCTCATGGTAAGCAATATATGTTTTTGTAAAATGAAATCAAACTCTGATTTTGAGGCATATATTCTTTCCACTTCACCAGCCCAAGTACACATCAGTTTGTTGACTCTACTCTTAGAAGTGATATATTTTCCCAGAGCAAAATAAGCAATTATAATTCTTGTAATACTATAATTCAAGAAAATAGAATTCTGTGGACTATCCAAGAAAGTAATGACCACACATAATAGAACCTTGAATATATGTTCTTATAGAAGCAAAAATAAGTATCAGATATTTTGTGTGATGTGGGTTGAAGATTACTTGTTGATTAAATACAGGAAGTGGATGAAAGTTAACACCTTCCAGTGAGTTATCAGTGAAATGTGTTCTCCATTCTTATTCACCTGGTTCAATTTAATTGCTTAATAACTGGAAATATACCTACAAACCACAGCAGAAGAGCATGTGGACATTCAAGTGAAAGAGCAGGGAGTAATATTCCATTGTGTATATGTACCACAGCTTCCTTATCCATTTGTCTGCTGATGGACATCTAGGTTGCTTCCATGTCCTGGCTATTGTAAACAGTGCTGCGAAGGAATATTACTCAGCCATTAAAAAAAATACATTTGAATCGGTTCTACTGAGATGGATGAAACTGGAGCCCATTATACAGAGTGAAGTAAGCCAGAAAGAAAAACAACAATACAGTATACTAATGCATATATATGGAATTTGAAAGATGGTAACGATAACCCTATATGCGAGTCAGAATAAGAGACACAGATGCATGGAACAATTTTATGGACTCTGAGGGAGAAGGTGAGGGTGGGACGTTCTGGGAGAATAGCATTGAAACATGTATATTATCGTATGTGAAACAGAACACCATTCCATGTTCAATGCATGAGACAAGGGCTCAGGGCCGGGGCAATGGGATGACCCAGAGGGATGGGATGGGGAGGGAGGTGGGTGGGGGGTCCAGGAAGGGGAACAAATGTAAACCCATGGCTGATTCATGTCAGTGTATGGCAAAAACTATTACAATATTGTAAAGTAATTAGCCCCCAACTAAAATAAATAAATTTATTTAAAAAATAAATAAATAAATAAATAAAAAAGAAAGAGCAGGGAAAATTGCCCTTCTGCCATGAAACAATACACTCTAATCTTCACTGAATTATACAGACAAGAAGTGATTTCTGAAGAAACAAACTCATTTGAACTTAAGTTAAACTCTTGTTTTTGATTGTGTAGATGGCTGACAGCAACTAATTTTTCATAAAACCCAAAAATTTTTCATAAAACCCTCCTCAGCCAAGTGTGTATTTTTTTTTATTATTTATGTTTTCCTTACCAGTTGAGTTCTTAAACGCTAAAATGCTTTGAAAATTAAAAAACATTATAAAACATAATATTTATTTTTTGTGAACTATTACTTTCTATGTTTAAGAACTCTACTGGTCCAAGAGGTACTAATTTTACTCTGAATTAACCTGAAAGAAGAAAGCACCTTGTGAAATTACCTAATTTTGGAAAATGAGATGGTTTTCAACATCTGAAATATCTGTTTAAACTGCTTGTGCTATGAGGGTCAAGACAGAAAAAAAGAGAAACTGGTTAAGAGAATAAGTAGAACTTTGAGTGAATTCAGTGTGTTTTTATATTCTGGAAAATCTCTTAAATATCTGACACATGTTCAATACCTCCTAATAATTTCTCAATGTCAGATTTGATCATATAGAGATGAGCAAATGTACATTATTTTTCACTGATTTACTGAATGGAATAATTTCATTAAAAATCTATAATATTTAAACTTTATACATCATTGCCCAAGAATGAGAACACATTAACAATGTTAATAAATTGGTTGTATGCATGAATTATTACCAGAAATATATATATTTCAGATTTCTGCATGTTATTTGTTTTATCTAAGGTATAGTAAGTTCTTAATAGTCAGTGTGTGAACATTCTTGGAGTGAGTTAGGACAACTTCTGTTGTTGCTTAAGTGCTTACTCTCCTCATTGTTCTATTCTTAAAGGTCTAACCTGTGGGAGCCTCATCAAAGCATTTCTTGCCATCTGGTTTCTCCTTGGGTTTGGTCAAGGGAGAGAGCAGAGTGACATAGGGTTAATAATTTCCCTGGATGTTTCTCTGCCAGCATGTGACCAGTATCCCTTTTGGCTATTACTCCCACTTAGAAGACTTCTCTGTACAGCTCTCCTCTTTGTAGTTGTTGTTCGGTCACTAAGTCATGTCCAACTCTTTGCTACCCCATGGACTACAGCATGCCAGGCTTCCCTGTCCTCAACCATCTCCCTGAGTTTGCTCAAACTCATTACCACTGAGTCAGTGATGCCATCCAACCATTTCATCCTCTGTCACCCCCTTCTCCTCTTTCTCTCAGTCTTTCTCAGCATCAGGGTCTTTTCCAATGAGTTGGCTCTTCCCTTCGGGTGGCTAAAGTATTGGAGCTTCAACATCAGTTCTCCCAGTGAATATTTAGGTTTGATCACCTTGCTGTCCAAGGGATCCTCAAGAGTCTTCTCCAGCACCACAGTTTTAAAGGATCAATTCTTCAGTGCTCAGCCTTCTTTATGGTCCAACTCTCACATCCATACATGACTACTGGAAAAACCATAGCTTTGACTACATTAACCTTTGTCTGCAAAGTGATGTGTCTGCTATTTGTTGTTATTCAGCTGCTCAGTCCTGTCCACCTCTTTGAGATCCCATGGATTGCAGCACACCAGACTTTCCTGTCCTTCCCCATCTCCTGGAGTTTCTTCAAACTCATGTCCATTGAGTTGGTGATACCATCCAATCATCTCATCCTCTGTCATCCGTTTCTCCTCCTGCCCTCATTTTTTCCCTGGCATCAAGGTCTTTTCCAATGAGTCAGCTCTTCACATCAGGTGGCCAAAGTATTGGAGCTTCAGCCTCAACATCACTCCTTCCAAAGAATATTCAGGGTTTATTTCTTTTAGAATTGATTGGTTTGATCTCCTTGCAATCCAAGGGACTCTAAAGAGTCTTCTCCAACATCACAGTTTGAAAGCATCAATTCTTCAGTGCTCAGCCTTCTTTACGGTCCAACTCTCACATCGATACATGATGATTGTAAAAATACATAGCTTTGAATATATGGACCTTTGTCACAAAGTAATGTCTCTGCTTTTAAATATAATGTCTATGTTTGTCATAATTTTCTTCCAAGAAAAGAGTATCTTTTAATTTTATGGCTGCAGTCACCATCTGCAGTGATACTGTAGCCCAAGAATAAATAAAGTCTGTCACTGATTCCATTGTTTCTCCATCTATTTGCCATGAAGTGATGGGTCTGCTTTCAATGATCTTGTTTTTCTAAATGATAAGTTTTAAGCCAACTTTTTCACTCTCCTCTTTCACTTTCATCAAGAGGCTCTTTAGTTCTTCTTTGCTTTCTGCCATAAGGGTAGGGTCATCTTCATATCTGAGGTTATTGATATTTCTCCCAGCAATCTCGATTCTAGCTTGTGTTTCATCCAGCCCTGCATTTTGTATGATGTACTCTGCATATAAGTTAAATAAGCAGGGTGATGATATACAGCCTTGATGTACTCCTTTTCCTATTTGGAACCAGTCTGTTGTTCCATGTCCAGTTCTAACTGTTGCTTCCTGATCTACATACTGGTTTCTAAAGGGGCAGGTAAGGTGGTCTGGTATTCCTATCTCTTTAAGAAATTTCCAGTTTGTTTTATTCCACACAGTCTTTATCATAGTTAATGAAGCAGAAGTAGAATTTTTTTCTGGAATTCTCTTGCTTTTTCTATGATCCAGTGTATGTTGACAATTTAATCTCTAGTTCCTCTGCCTTTTCTAAGTCCACCTTGTACATCTAGAAGTTCTTGATTAGCATACTGTTGAAGCGTAGCTTGAAGGATTTTCAGCATTACCTTGCTAGCATGTAAAATGAGTGCAATTGTGTGGTAGTTCGAACATTCTTTGGCATTTCCCCTCTTTGGGATTGGAATGAAAGCTGACCTTTTCCAGTCCTGTGGCCGCTGCTGAGTTCTCCAAATTTGCTGGCATGTTGATTGCAGCACTTTAACAGCATCATCCTTCAGGATTTGAAATAGCTCAGCTGGAATTCCATCATCTGCACTAGCTTTGCTTGTAGTGATTCTTCCTAAGGCCCACTTGACTTTGCACTTCAGGATGTCTGGCTCTAGGTGATTGCTCACACCATCATGATTCTCCAGGTCATTAAGATCTTTTTTGTACAGTTCTTCTGTGTATTCTTGCTACCTCTTCTTAGTATCTTCTGCTTCTGTTAGGTCCATACTCTGCTATTTAGGTTCCAGTGGTAGTTTGCTCCCATTGTATCCACTCATTAGGCCTAGATGGTAGTATTTTTTCCCTGTTATAACTAACCTCATTGTATTACTCTATTTGTTGATAACATCTTTAACCCTTGATCCACCCATGGAAATATCCCTTTATTAAAATCTTCTCAAATTATCCCATTTGAATGATCCACCTTTTTCCTGACTGATCTATTACAGTGTGGGAAATAGATTTCCCAGAGAATTTAGTTATGGTGTAATAATCTTCAGTGTCAACATCATCTCTTATCTACTTTTTAAAAAAATTTAAACTAATTTATTTGTTTTCATTGGAGTATAATTCTTGTCTGCTTGTCTGTTCTCCCTTCTTCTACTTTTGTTCCACTAAAGTCTGTCTTCTACACAGCAACCAGAGTGATCTTATTAAAATGTAAGATCAGGTCATTTCTCTGCTCAGACCCCTTGAGGGCTTTAAATCTAAAAGTCCAATACATCTCCATGGCCTCAGGCCCCTAACAGTCTTCGATAACCCATGGCTTGCTTACTTCCTTGCTCTTATCTTCTCTATAAATAACTCACTCCCATATCCCATATCCACTGCTCTAGATCTTTCATTGTTTCTTGAGCACATGAGGCATACTTACTATTAAGGATCATCACACTTGGTATTCCAGCTGCCAATAATGCTCTTCCTCATGGATTCTGCACTAACAAATCAAATTTTTGCTTCTAAACTGAGGCTTTTCTGTATACCCTATTCAAATGAAACTCTATCCTGCCTTAGGTGTGCTTACTTACAAAGTGCTTTTGTTTCCTTCCAAAGTGCTTATCATCAATTAACATATTTATTTTGTGCCATTTCTTCCTAAAAAAATTAATCTCATGAAAACTGGCTTATTTCTGTTGGCCCCTATGCTGTGAATGCCTTGAGCACTGCCTAGCACTTAGTAGAAACATACTTTACAATGATTTAATGAATGAGTGGGTAGGTATTACTCACTGAAGTTTAGTTACATTTTATTCTGCTCACAGTGATGCTAGTTGCAATGTTAGTACTGATTTAATTAAATCAATCATCAAAAAATTATTAAAAGTTACAATTCTATACTGAAAGTGTCATGGCTCTCTAAGACTTATATCTGCTTAATAAACACAAATAAATACAAGTCTTAATTTACTCTTAAGTCCATAGAATAATGTAGCTAAAGTGAATCAGTAGACCTAAATTTTTGAACTAGCTCTACTAACAACTTATATTGTATAACCTGAGGGAAAGTCTCTTCAATTTCTCTGTGCTCCAATTTCCTTAGCTGTAAAACTAGGTAAAAGATTGAATGATTCTTAGTATCCATTATTCGTCTGAAATTCTAAGAGGTGGTTGTTATATACCTTTTGAGAATATGTTTATGTATTTTAAAATGTCATCTGAAATTATAGTGTAATCAATGCTAAGGATCATTGATAAGTGATACCTATAGGGAGCACATGTAACTTATTATCATTTGTCTTTCATCTTCTTTATAAACAATATATTGTTGTATCTTTTTCTAGAGAACAACAATGGATAAACTAACCAGGAGACTTGTGATCACAGATGACCCTGTGATTGGGACCAGATATTTTTTTTTTAATTGAAGTATAGTTGATTTATAATGTGTTAGTTTCACATGTACAAGAATGATTCAGTTATTCATAGCAGCAGCGTTAGTCACTCAGGAGACTGTAGCCCACCAGGCTCCTCTGTCCATGGAATTCTCCAGGCAACGATACTGGAGTGGGTGGCCATTTGTGTGTGTGTATATATACAGATTTACATACATGTATATTTCTTTTCAGATTCATTTCCCTTATAGATTATTACAAGGAATTGTGTATAGTACTGTATGCTATACAGTAGGTTTTTATTGGTTATCTATTTTACATATATTATTACATATATTTTCATCACAAACTCCTTATTTATCTCTCCCCTTCTTTCCACTTTGGTAAACATAAATTTGTTTTCAATGTCAGTTAGTCTATTTATATTTTATAAATAAGTTTGTTTGCATCTTTTTTTAGATTCCACATATAAGGAATATTATGGTATTTGTCTTTCTCTATCTGCCTTACTTAGTAATCTCTAGGTCCATCCATATTGCTGAAAATGGCATTCTTTCATTCTTTTTATGCTGAGTAATATCCCATTGTGTATCTATACTTCATCTTTTTATCTGCTCACATGTCAGGGGACATTTAGTTCACCTCCATGTTTTGTTTATTGTAAATAGTGCAGCAGTGAACATTGGGGTGCATGTACATTTTCAAATTATGATTTTCTCTGGATATATGGCCAGGGATGGTATTTCTGGATCCTATGGAAATTCCAGTATTTTAAAGAGCCTCCATACTGTTTTCCATAGTGGCTGCATCAATTTGGGACCAAAGTATAATTTTGAATTTACTGTTTTCAACAATATATTGAGAATATATTAAAATATAGATGAAATATGTTATGACAGATGATATGTGTCAGAATTTCAGATTATACTGCAGTAAGTATTCTCATCTTTGATATTCTTGGAAACTTATTCATGTCATACATTTTCAAATCTAAGAAAATATTTTAAATGATCTCAAATGAATATTTCAAATTGAAATGAACCTTTTATATATGGCATATTTTTAACCTTTAGGATTCAAACTGGACTCCTGAAAAATTTATGTAAAAGTTGTAGAAGTATCCAGATGGTTCTCTTTATCTCTTTAAATATCTTAAAATACAAAGTCACAAATTTTTAAATTTCCTATGTCTGCATTGTGCCAACCCAGCAAAAATAAGATGCCATTTATCACTTTTGAATTTTCACCACCAGAAAAGTCATTAATTTTAATGATAAAATCCTGTTATAACTTGCATTGAGTTGACCTTTTAAGCTCTCAGACAAAATGTACCATATAACCATAAGATGATATTATTGTTATTTGGAAGTGAAATAGTATTTCTTATCCTTTTATAACAGTATGACAGACAAAAAACTTGAATACCATAAGTTTTTCCTCTGTGCAAATTTTACATACAATATTCATTTTGAAAATGAGTATTTTCTATATATTTATGTTTACGTTTTAACAAACAGATATACATAATTATTTATAGACTCCTGTTGGGTAGATAGAAATGCTTTTCTTACATCTATTGTTTTATTTGTCTTAATTGTTTTCAGTAAAATCTGAACTAAACCATTGGTTATTAATATACTTGACCCCATACATGTGTTTTGTCCCTCTACTAAATAATTTTCTTACCTTGCATCAATTCATCTTGACTATGAAACTGAAATAAATTCAGTGACTGCTTGTCAGACAACTGGACAGTGGAAAATTCTTTTGTTCAGAAAACAAAGAACTCACAATTTCTAGCCTTTTAGTGCTCGATGATATTTGCTTCCGTCATGCCATTTGCTTATTGTACAATACATAGGAGAATGCTTTCTACTGGCTTCAAACGTAGCCTTATAAAAGGCATGGTTCAAAGAAAAGGCTCTCTACATGTATCACAATTTCTTCCTTGCTGCTGCTGTTTCGTAAACACTTAGGTGATACATCCATCCTCATTAGGAATCACTCTTCCTTACAGACCGACTATTCCCAACAATCAGCAAAACCAGCTCTTCTCTTGGATTTAAAATATCCTTGCAACATTCATTCTTACCATTTTTCTTTCTGTGGTCCCCAATTAACACCATTTTTTAGCATAATATCTTCTATCTTGATTTATGTCAATATAATGTAACAGATTTTATGGGTAGGAGGAAGCAAGCAATACAAAAGACAACATTAAAAGGGCCTTGCCAAGTACTGGGTTTAAAAATAGGTAGAATTTCAAAAAAGCAGCTTTTGGAAATTATGTTTAATCATTGCTAGCAGCTTAGAGCAAAAGTATTTCATACTCCTAGTCACCTACCATTTAATATTTATAAAAATGATTTCTATGTTCCATGAATATTAAATATTCATGATTATCATTTCTCTAATTTCTAAAAGCCCCTCAGAGAAAGTATACTGCAAGTTAGAACATTACCTGATATGGGAAAGGGAATAATGACACATATATCTGACAGATTGTGTGATACAGAGGGGTGAAAGCAATTTACTAGGAGATGGGCAATATGGTTGCCCTTTGGTACCTGGGACTTGCTACTTTTGTGAATGAGCAAATTCTATGGTTCCTGTGTTCTCTAGTTTTCATCCCTGACAATGAAAGAGATCGTTGTCTTGCTCCACCTTTTAGGTTCTTTGAAAGTTTATTGATAACGTGTGTGAAAGTACTTTCAAAATGTGAAATATTTTAAAGTGTTAGATTGGTAAAAAAGTAATTGTACTTTCAGACAATGAATTTTAAATCACTATAACAAAGCTCAAACACATCTTTATTAATCAAAATAGGAACCATTACAATCAACATATTTTTGCCAATGAGAAATGTTTGTTTATTTATGTAGCATAAAAATCCATACTTTGGGATTCCACCAACTCTTGGAAAGCATTTTTTTTTGCCTCCTGCTGGTTGTGGGAGCATTTTCCCTGCCAAAAATTACCTAGATGCATGAAGAAGTGGCAGTTGGTTGGCAAGAAGTCAGGTGAATATGGCAGATGAGACTAAAGACCAGTTCATAGCCCAAGTCACTGAACTTTTTGAAGCATTGGTTGTGCAATGTGTGGTTGAACATTGTCATGGAGGAGAATTGGCCCTCTACTGACCAATGCCAGCTGCAGGAGTTGAAGTTGTCATTGCATCTCATCAATTTGCTGAGCATACTTCTCAGATGTAATGGTTTCACCAGGATTCAGAAAGCTATAGTGGATTAAATTGATAGCAGATCACCAAACAGTGACGATGACCTTTCTCTGGTACAAGTCTGGCTTTGGGGAGTGCTTTGGAGCTTCCTCTCAGTCCAACCACTGAGCTGGTCATCACTGATTATAATACAATATCCACTTTTCATCACACATCACAATCCATTTGAGAAATGGTTCATAGTTGTTATATAGAATAAGAGAAGATGACACTTTGAAAATGGTGAATTTTTGATTTCCAGTCAGCTTATGAGGCACCGACTCATTGAGCTTTTCATCGTTCCAATTTGCTTCAAATGCCAAACAACTGTAGAGTGGTCAATGTTGAGTTCTTCAGCAACTTTTCCTGTAGTTGTAAGAGGATCAGCTTCGATGATGCTCTCAATTGGTCATTGTGAACTTCCGATGGCCAGTCACTATGCTCTTCATCTTTAAGGTTCTCATTTCCTTTGCAAAATTTCTTGAACCACCACTGCACTGTATGTTCATTAGCAGTCCCTGGGCCAAATTCATTGTTGATGTTGAGAGTTGCCTCCATTGCTTTACAACCCATTTTGAACTCTAATAAAAAAAATTGCTGGAATTTGTTTTTTGTCTAACATCATTTCTACAGGTTAAAATAAAATAAAATAAACAGCAAGTAACAAGTCATTAGCAAAAAAACTTAAAGCAAGTAATGTACATTAAAATGATGTATAACATAACCACATTTAAGAATGTATTCTGATATCAAACAGCATAGTTCAACAATGCAAAACCGCAATTCCTTTTGCACCAACCTAATTTCTTTATGATCCTTTAAAATTTTGTACTCCTATCTATATATCACTACAGAATCAGGTTTCTTTTCCTCTCCATCAAAAAAAAAAAATCACTCCCCATTCTGAAAAAATTATAAGCAATTGAAAACTCCTCTTCCCGGTCTCCACAAATCCAGACTCTCTCTACTTTTATCTGTTGATTTTTAGAGGGTTAGATTTTGTACCAAATATCTCATGCCACTCTAAGAAATCTCAAATGATAGTGTCACCAATAAAAATACTAACAAATCTACACATGGTTTACTGTTGATATCAAGATATTTATACCCAACTCCACTGTGTCTTAGACGTAGACCTTTTTAAAGCTTGTAATCCATTAGGCGTAGACCTTTTTAAAGCTTGTAATCCATTAGGCTCAAGCCTAATTTTCATTCTCTATGCAAGAAATATCTTTTTTAAAAAAGAAAACTCTCTGTTTTTTCACTGAAACCATGCATTAGGTAGGCCCACCCCTTTCTTGCAATAGCTCCTGTTTTTATAATCAGAAACTTTTTGCATCATATTTTGTTTACTAGACTACAACAACACTACTACTGTTAGTATTACTACCTTTTACTACTCAACACTTTGTTTTCTCATTTATAAAAATAGGGATGTTAAAACTAGTAGCTAGAATTTTTATTTGGGTTAAGTTAACAAATAAAAAATTATATATTAATACCTATAAGTTCTTCAAAGGAAGGAGCATATGATAATTCAGGTATACTGCTGCATTCCCCATAGTATTTAACACTAAAGCAATTTTCTACCCATGTACATAATATTTATCCTTTAAATACACTGAATATCAGAGAGTTAATATATATGTCTGTGCTCATGAGTATTATATATACATGTATATATATGTTTATATACCTGTAGTATTAATGCTATATGTGTTTCTATACATGTAGTATTCTTTTTTTTCATTTCTTTATGGTAAGTAGTACTGAGTACTAATTGCTATCCCAGAGAACTCAGAGGGGTAGATGTTACCATCCTCATTTCATAGAAGAGAAAACAGTGACTTCAAGGAGTTATAGCTTTCTCAGAATTACTCAGCTTAATAATACAGAACAAGATTCCAAACACAGGTTCTTTTCTTATAAGTAAATGCTGCTTACACCGCTTCATCTAATTGTCAGGCACTATTCTAGCTGACGATGATAGAATTGTAATTTAGAACAATTTCCTGCATTCTCATCTCCTTTTCATGCCCAAGACTGAGAAGAGTTTCTTTATCAGCTCTTTGGGTCGTTGGATGAGACTTGGGAACCTGGAGTAGAGTATGTCCAATTCCCTTCTCCACTCTGAAAACATATGTGACTTTTACATTAAATCTAGTAATCAAATGTCTTTGAAACACCCTTCAACCCACTCAAGAATTATCAGCTTACAATATGTTTATTCTTTTGTGATTTGTATTAAGAAGATATTTCTTGAGATTGTAAGCATCCCTTCAAATCACATTTAAAATGTTCTAACAAAACTGGTCAAATGCAATTGTATTATCGTATTGCTTTACAACATAAAGTTGGTAGTGCCAAATGATCACAAATTATTAATAATTAGAAAAGTTAATGAGCCAATTTGTTCCTCTGGCTCATGATACTCTAGTTATTTTAGAATTGTGTTTTTCTCAATTATCCATGAATTATTACATCATTGTACTAAACAAAATTACAGTTTCAGAAATATGCTTTATAATGTATATTAGGTAAAAAGTTCTTGCTTCGTGGCTTCCCATTTCCTGAAACTTATTAGTTATTCACCTTAATCCTATAAATTTGATGTTCTCTAAGGTAAATTTACTTCAAATGAAGAGCATTTTTCTGTAAACATCCATGTGCATCACTTTCATTCTCTCATCAGTCTGGCTTTATTGCTCTAAGCAAATATTCCTTGATTTCATTTGTAAAATATTTCTGAAGAAACAAAGGTGGTTTTGAACTTATTTTCATTTTTCCCCTTTTACTGAGATTATGATGACTTTGAACAGTCCTCAGATGAATTTCACCTTTCCTTTTTGTCTATTTCAAAGGAAGGGAAGCTTTGAGGAACATGTTTTTTTCTTTTTTAATATATCTAAAGCTTCTCTTACATAGAAATGAAATTTCCACTTAATACTTTGAGCTTTCACTGTGAATAGACTATACTCAGTGGAAACAGAGGAAAACAAACTTACTTACAACTATTCCTGTTGTCTATGGGGACCCATGTCTGGTCACTTGTAACTTCTCTACCCTGCTCACAATAGGGAAACTGTAGAGCCTCAATTCAAGCATAGTTTGCCAAGGAAATGAGGACCCTGAGTGTACACAGAAATTTTCCCTTTAACTTGGTGAGTCATAGTTTCCTAAGGGAGAAAAATATGGGATCATGAGAAGCCAAATTCTCCTTCGCCTCTTCTCTACCCTTCCAAACATTCCTGATCAGGGTTACAGAGGGTATGCTTTCAGTCTCTTGCTGTGGTGGTTATGAAAAACTTAAGTCTGCTACTTCAGTCTTAATTTTTACAAAAATCAGTTCTTACTGAAAATGTAAGAACTGTTTTTATGGGGATGAAGTCCATCATGTTATAGCTACCATGCAGTTTCTGGAAATAACTTCTTGTTTTTCCTCTTTGAATAAACTGTTGTTGTTCAGTTGTTAAGTCATGTCAGGCTCTTTGCAACCCCATGAACTCAGCATGCCAGGGTTTCCTGTCCTTCACTATCTCCCCGAGTTTGCTCAAACCCATGTCCATTGAGTCAGTAATGCCATCCAACCATCTTATCTTATATCACTCCCTTCTCTTCTTGCCATCAATCTTTCCCAGCATCAAGGTCTTTTCCAATGAGTTGGCTCTTCACATCAGGTGGCCGAAATATTGGAGCTTCAGCTTCAGCACTAATCTTTTCAATGAATATTCAGGATTGATTTCCTTTAGGATTGAAGAATTTGATTCTCCTTGCTGTCCAAGGGACTCGCAAGAGTCTTCTCCAGCACCACAGTTTGAAAGCATTGATTCATTGGTGCTCAGCCTTCTTTATGATTCAACTCTTACATTCATACATGACTGCAGGAAAAACCATAACTTTAACTATATGAACCTCTGTTGGCAAAGTGATATCTCTCCTTTTTAATACACTGTTTAGGTTTGTCATAGCTTTTTTCCCCAAGGAGCAAGCATCTTGTAATTCCATGGCTGCAGTCACCATCCACAGTGATTTTGGAGCCCAAGAAAATGAAATCTGACACTGTTTCCACTTTTCCTCATCTACTTGTCATGAAGTAATGGGACTGGATGCCACATATCAGATTATGTCTTAAGAGTGTGCATTTTTGTTCAGTGGGAATTCTGGCTTATGTGCCAGCAAATATATGCAGCATGATTTGATTTTATAAATTAAAATATGATGGGCTATTTAAAAAATTATTGGAGTATAGTTGATTTACAATGTTGAATTAGTTCCAGGTGTACAGCAAAGTGAATCAGTTATACATACACACATATCCAGTCTTTTTTACATTCTTTTCCCATATTGGCCATTATAGGGTACAGAGTAGAGTTCCCTGTGCTATACAGTAGGTCCTTATTTGTTATCTATTTTTTATATATGTATATAGTAATGTGTACATATCAATCCCAATCTTCCAATTTATCTCTCTCCTCCTTACACCTTGGTAACTATAAGTTTGTTTTCCACATTTGTGACTGTATTTCTGTTTTGAAGGTAAGTTCATTTGTACAGTTGTTTTAGATTCCACATATAAGTGATATCTTATGATTTTTGTCTTTCTTTGATTTATTCAATATGAAAGTCTCTAGGCCCATCCGTGTTGCTGCAAATGGCATTATTTCATTCTTTTTAATGGTTGAGTAATAGTCCATTGCATATAAGTATCACAACTTATTTATCCATTTGTCTGTTGATGGACATTTAAGTTGCTTTGACTTTATCTTGAAAAGAAATGAAATTACAACTTTCATGATAGATAGATCTTATAAATAGGACATCTGGTGTTAAATTTCAGAAGACCTACTAATTAATTTTAAAATTCGAATGAATAATGACTGTACTTAACACAAATACAAGGAAAAAATAAGAATTTTTAATTGGCCAAAACAATCTTGAGGAAAAAAGAATAAAGCTGGAGACATAATACTCTCTGAGTATTTCAGGCTATGTCGCATGGTACAATAATCAAAACCATATGGCACTGGTACAAGAACAGACATATATATCAATGGAGCAGAATAGAAAGCCCAGAAATAAACCTACATACTTATGGTCAGTTAATCTATAACAAAGGAGGCAAGAATATACAATGGAGAAAAAACAGTCTTTTCAATAAATGATGCTGGGAAAACTGGACAACTATTTGTAAGAAGGAACCTACCTCAAGATGGTAAAGCGCATATGTGATAAGCCCACAGTAAACATTATTCTCAATGGTGAAAAACTGAGAGCATTCCCCCTAAGATCAGGAACAAGACAAGGGTGCCCTCTCCCACCACTA
The DNA here is from genome assembly GCF_054371585.1 of Giraffa tippelskirchi. Taxonomy (NCBI): domain Eukaryota; kingdom Metazoa; phylum Chordata; class Mammalia; order Artiodactyla; family Giraffidae; genus Giraffa; species Giraffa tippelskirchi. The sequence goes on from NC_137284.1 coordinate 64,622,716, forward strand.
TTATTCAATATAGTTTTGGAAGTCCTAGCTACAGAAACCAGAGAAGAAAAAGAATTAAAACGAATCGAGATTGGAACAGAAGAAGTAAAGCTTTCACTGTTTGCAGATGACATGATACCCCCTAAAGATACTATCAGAAAATTACTAGAACTAATCAATGAATTTAGCAAAGTCACAGGATAAAAAATCAATACAGAGAAATCACTTGCGTTCCTATATACTAATAATGAAAAATCAGAAAGAGAAATAAAGGAATGAATCCCATTCACCATTGCAACAAAAAGAGTAAAATATCTAGGAATAATCCTATCTAAAGAGACAAAAGTACTGCACACAGAAAACTATAAGACACTGATGAAAGAAATCAGATGACATAGCAGATGGAGAGATATTCCAAGTTCCTGAGTAGGAAGAATAAATATTGTGAAAATGACTATACTATCCAATGCAATCTACAGATTTAACGAAATTCCTTTCAAATTACCAATGGCATTTTTCACAGAACTAGAGCAAAATATCTCACAATTCATATGCAAACATAAAAAGCCCCAATTAGCCAAAGCAGTCTTGACAAAGAATGGAGCTAGAGGAATCAAGCTTCCTGTCTTCAGATTATACTACAAACATAGAGTAATCAAAACAGTACGGTACTGACACGAAAACAGAAATATAGACCAATGGAACAAGATAGAGACCACAGAAAAAAATCACACACCTATGGGTGGCTATTTCAAATCCCAAAAGATGATGCTGTGAAAGTGCTGCACTCAAAATGCCAGAAAATTTGGAAAAATCAGCAGTGGCCACAGGACTGGAAAATGTCAGTTTTCATTCCAATCCTAAAGAAAGACAATGCCAAAGAATGCTTAAAGTACCTTACAATTGCACTCATCTCACACGCTGGTAAAGGAATGCACAAAATTCTTCAAGCTAGGCTTCAGCAATATACGAACCATGAACTTCCAGATGTTCAAGTTGGCTTTAGAAAAGGCAGAGGAACCAGAGATCAAATTGCCAACATCCATTGGATCATCAAAAAAGCAAGAGAGTTCCAGAAAAACATCTACTTCTGCTTTATTGACTATGCCAAAGTCTTTGACTGTGTGGATCACAATAAACTGCGGAAAATTCTGAAAGAATTGGGAATACCAGACCACCTGACCGGCCTCTTGAGAAATCTGTATGCAGATCAGGAAGCAACAGTTAGAACTAGACATGGAACAGCAGACTGGTTCCAAATTGGGAAAGGAGTACGTCAAGGCATATATTGTCACCCTGCTTAGTTAACTTATATGCAGAGTACATCATGAGACACACTAAGTTGGATGAAGCAAAGCTGAAATCAAGTTTGCCAGAATTATCAATAACCTCAGATATGCAGATGACACTACTCTTATGGCAGAAAGTGAAGAACTAAAGAGCCTCTTGATGAAAGTGAAAGAGGAGAGAGAAAAAATTGGCTTAAAGCTCAACATTCAGAAAACTAAGATTGTGGCATCTGGTCCCATCATTTTATGGCAAATAGATGGGGAAACAGTGGAAACAGTGTCAGACTTTATTTTTTGGGGCTCCAAAATCACTGCAGATGGTGACTGCAACCATGAAATTAAAAGACGCTTGCTCCTTGGAAGATAAATTATGACTAACCTAGATAGCATATTAAAAACTGGAGATGTTACTTTGCCAACAAAGGTCTGTCTAGTCAAGGCGATAGTTTTTCCAGTCATCATGTATGGATGTGAGAGTTGGACTATAAAGAAAGCTAGCACTGAAGAATTGATACTTCTGAACTGTGGTTTTGAAGAAGACTCTTGAGAGTCCCTTGTACAGCAAGGAGATCCAACCAGTCCATCTTAAATGAGATCAGTCCTGAATATTCACTGGAAGGACTGATGTTGAAGCTGAAACTCCAATACTTTGGCCACCTGATGTGAAGAGCTGATTCATTTGAAAAGACCCTGATGCTGGGAAAGATTGAAGGCAGGAGGAGAAGGGGACAACAGAGGATGAGATGGTTGGATGGCATCACTGACTCAATGGAGATGAATTTGAGTAAACTCCGGAAGTTGGTGATGGACAGGGATGCCTGGTATGCTGCAGTCTGTGGGGTCACAAAAAGTCAGACACGACTGAGCAACTGAACTGAACTGATGTGTGCCTTATTTTTCACAAAGGAGGCAGGAATATACAATGTGGCAAAGATAGCCTCTTCAATAAGTGGTGCTGGTGAAAGTAGATACATACATGTAAAAGGATGAAATGAGAACACTTCCTAACACCGTACACAAAGATAAAATGGATTAAAGACCTAAAAGTAAGACCAGAGACTATAAAACTCTTAGAGGAAAACGGGCAGAACACTTGATTACATAAATCAAAGCAAGATCTTCTATGACAAACCTCGTAGAATAATGGAAATAAAAGCAAAAGTAAACAAGTGGGACCTAGTTAAACTTAAAAGCTTTTGCACAACAAAGGCAGCTATAAACAATGTGAAAACACAAATGTCAGAATGACAAATGGAACAACTGACAAAGGGTTAATTTCCAAAATATACAAGCAGCTCATACAACTCAATACCAGAAAAACAAACAACCCAATCAAAAAATGGGGAAAAGACCTATACAGACATTTCTCCAAAGAAGACATACAGATGGCTCACAAAGACATGAAAAGATGCTCAACATCACTCATTATTAGAGAAATGCAAATCAAACTACAATGAGATATCACCTCACACCAGTTAGAGTGCCCATCGTCAAAAAGTCTACAAACAATAAATGCTGGAGAGGGTGTGGAGAAAAGGGAACCCTCTTGCATTGTTGGTGGGAATGTAAATTGATACAGCCACTATGGAAGACAGTATGAAGATTCCTTAAAAGACTAGGAATAAAACCACCATATGACCCAGGAATCCCACTCTTAGGCAAATACTCTGAGGAAACCAAAATTGAAAAAGACATTTGTACCCCAATGTTCATTGCAGCACTATTTACAATAGCTAGAACATGGAAGCAACCTAGATGTCCATCAACAGATAAATGGATAAGGAAGTGGGGTACATATACACAATGGAATATTACTCAGTCATAAAAAGGAAACCGTTTGAGTCCGTTCTAATGAAGTGGATGAACCTAGAGCCTACTACACAGAATGAAGTAGGTCAGAAAGAGAAAAATAAATATCATATACTAACGCACATATATGGAATCTAGAAAAATGTTACTAATGAATTTATTTACAGGGAAGCAGTGGGGAAACAGACATAGAAAACAGACTTAAGGACACTGGGAGAAGGCAGGAGAGGGTCAGATGTATGGAGAGAGTAACATGGAAACTTACATTACCAAGTGTAAAATAGATAGCCAATGAAAATTTGCCGAATGTCTCAGGGAACTCAAACAGGAGCTCTGTATCAACCTAGAGGGGTGGGATGGGGTGGAAGATGGGAGGGAGGTTCAAGAGGGAGGGCACATATGTACACCTATGGCTGATTCATGTTGATGTTTGACAGAAAACAACAAAATTCTGTAAAGCAATTAACCCTCAGTTTAAAAATAAATAAATTTTTGAAAAAAGAAAAAAAAAGGAATTTAGAACATTTTTCACAATGCATAAAAAATAACCACAAAATTGATTAAAGATCTAAAAGTAAGACTGAAAACCATAGAACTCCTAGAAGAGGACATAGACTTAGTACTCTGAGGTAAATCATCACAGTATTTGTTTGGATCCCTTTCCTAAGGCAAAGGAAGCAAAAACAAAAATAATCAAATGGTACCTACTTAAAAGCTTTTGCACAGCAAGAGAAACCATCAGTAAAATGAAAAGACAACCTACTCAAAGGAAGAAAATATTTGAAAAATAATATAACCGATAAGGGGTTAATATGTGAAATGTATAAACAGTTCATATAACTCAAATTCAAAAAACCTGATTAAAAAATGAGAAGAAGAGCTGAACAGATACTTTTTCCCTCCAAAGAATACATACTGATGGCCAATAGGCACATGAAAAATGCTCAGCATCATTGATCATCATAGATATGCATTTATTAAAATCCATTTAGGGATTTAACTTTTTTGAAAAACAGCTAGATTAATTTTACTGGGTTTCCTTTCTCCATTCTTAGTCTGCATCTCCATTCACACTTCATACAACCTTTACCTATTTTTTCAGTCATTTTTTACCACCTCACTTCATTTCTTACTAACAAATCTTCAGTGGACTCCTGTACTTACAAGGCAGTACCCAATTACCTCAACTTACCTTTTTAATTTTATAATTACCTTTATGCAACTCTCCTTTCCAACCTCTTGTGCTTCTAGCCTAGTTGGTCTCTCCATCTTCACAAAATGTTTATTTTTTCAAGGCATATATTTCCTTTGAACAAGTAATAAGACAAGAATATTTATCATACCATTGTTATTTAACATTGTTCTAAGTTACCAGTTGAAATAATTAGTAAAGAGAAAGGAACAGGAGACATAGGAATTAGAGAGTTGAATGTAAAATAATTATCTGCAAATAATATGACAGTTTTCTGAAACATCTAATATAATCAACTGAATTTTTGTGAAAAACAAAGAATTCAATAAGGGGGCACAGAGTGATATCAATTGCTTTTATATAAATTGCTTTCATATGTTGAAGCTAAAAGTCATATCTTGTATCTTTTCATGTTTTTATAATAGCAACCAAAGGATGAACTACCTCGGACTAAAAAAAGAAATGACAAAGACCTAAATGAAGAACACTTTAAAATATCATAGAGCTTCATGAAAAGATATTTCAACAAATGGAAATCATGTTTTTGAAGAGAAAGACTGGAAATTATAAAGATGTCTATTCACTCTAAATTAATCTATGCATTTAATGTGATCCCAACAAAAATGCCAGTAGGATAAATTTATGAAGCTAAAAAGACTGATTTAAAAATGTATGTAGAAAAAGGAGATGGTTTTCCCCCTCTAACTACTCTTTCCTTTTATTACTGCTAATTTTCTACTTAATTCTGAAGGGTATTAAGCATTGTAGTCCCATGATCTAGACATAAAAGACAAAAGAAAGCAAATATTAGTGAGTGGTGATTTCAGAGCTTGGGCGTTATGAAATTAGCAGACTCAAATTTGTGTTTTGGCTTTGCCACTAGCTGACTATGTGAATGTGGACAATTGACTTAACCTCTTCAAGTCTCATTTTCCCATCTAATAAAGGGAAGAATCCACCTTACGTGAAAGTCAAAGGAAATGAATACACATTTCCATTTGTGAAAATCCTGGACACTTGGCCTAACCCAGAGTGTATTTAAGACATATTACTTTAAAAATGTAACCTTGGCTTTTCCAAAGTTCAGAAATACTCTAGGTCTCTTACAAAACTAATTCCTGATGGATGCCTTACTTTTATTTTTCGTGTAACTCATCAACTATCTCCTATTGTTTCTCTGAACATTAAATGTAACAGTAGTGATGGATTTATTTAGGGGTAAAGAGAAATGTTAATATCTTCCATTCTTTAGTTAGATTTTCACCAGAGTTGAAATTTGTAGGTTGTTACAACTTCTGAATTAAGCTCAGCAGAATTTTATTCTCAATGTTCTCTTTTAACAATGAAATAATGACAAACAGTTATTCGGGGGATACTTAAAACAAAACAAATACAATCCTGAAAAAGCCCCCCCTTTCAAAATATTGTATGAATCTTAGGGGGTGCATACTATTCTCTAAGCTCCTTGGTTACAGTCCAGGCAATCTTATGGGTGTAGCATTTGGGGAAAATTGCAGGTGTTTTCCGGAGAAGGCAATGGCACCCCACTCCAGTACTCTTGCCTGGAAAATCCCATGGACGGAGGAGCCTGGTAGGCTACAGTCCACGGGGTGGCTAAGAGTCGGACGACTGAGCGACTTCACTTACACTTTTCCCTTTCATGCACTGGAGAAGGAAACGGCAACCCACTCCAGTATTCTTGCCTGGAGAATCCCAGGGATGGTGGAGCCTGGTGGGCTGCCGTCTATGGGGTCGCACAGAGTCGGACACGACTGAAGCGACTTAGCAGCAGCAGCAGCAGCAGCAGCAGGTGTTTTCTGCAAACCCCTGTTCTTCATCTATAGAAAGAAAATAATTAATACCTGGCTGCCAAAGTGTGGTGGGGATTAATTGGATGTATGTAAAATCTTTAAAGATACAAAATTCATAAAAGCTCAGAGTTTCTGCCTATTAAATTAGTCATAAAATGTGGAAAATTTAAACTATTGGGATATGATTGTTCAATTTCAGGAGATAACAAAAATATGCAGCATATTTTATATTTTTTGATCCTACCTCTTTTATTTAGATGATTGAGGAAAGGTTAAAATCAAGTTACCATTGATTCTTAACAGTCACAGAGCAGAGGTGTTTCTATATGAAAGTTATTGCAAATGAGAAATGAAGAATCCATGAATTCATTAGCATTAGCATCTCATTTATCTTATCAAAAGAGCTTTAACTGTCTGGCTATCCCTTTTCTCATTTCAAAACCATAATTCCCTATTTATAACACTGCTCTCCTTTGGGTACTTTATCAATATTTACTCATCAAAAAATTCTTTGGAAGTGAATTATTTGTTTTCACAGTATGTGCGGTAGCTCTTGGAACCAGCACAATGGGAACAGGAGAAATGTTATTTGATAGTATAAGAGAGGGTGAGTCTTCCCAGTGGTAAAGAATCCACCTGCCAATGCAGGAGATGTGCATTTGATCCTTGGATCAAGAAGGATCCCATTTGATCCCCTGGGGAAGGAATTGGCAACCACGCCAGTATTCTTGCCTGGAAAATCCCATGGACAGAGGAGTGTGGCGGGGTATAGTCCATAGGGTCACAAAGAGTCCGACACAACTTAGTGACTGAACAACAACAACAAAGGCATGAACATTACAGATTTTTGTACACTAGGTGATGGTCATACCACTATGTTCTATGGCCTATCTAAGGAAGCAGTGACATTAGTGAAATTCATTATTGCCATATTCTTCAAAAATAATGGAGGAGAAGACATGTGAAAGCTGTAGAACTTAAAGGGTTTGGTTTCAAACACTGGAAGATTTGAATATGGAATACTTTTTGTTTTATAAATCTACATGCCATGAGACTCTGTTGCACAGAAAATATGCTGCAAAAGAACTCTGTAGTTCATTATGTTAGTAATGAAATAACAAAGTACTTTTTTAGAATATTCCTATTATAAACCTAACCTAACCATAGAGAGTGCCCCTGAGTGGTTCCTCTCCAGTTCTGTGGAGCCAGTGAGTCCCAAACAGCCAAGCAGAAAGAAATCAGACAGAGTGAGAGCAAGAGATTGTGTGTGTGTGTGTGTGTGTGTGTGTGTGTGTGTGTGTGTGTGTGTGTGTGTTGCCCATTTTCATATGAAAAGGGAAGTGTTCTGAGGTAGTGATGGAGGGTGCTTTTGGTCCATGGAAAGGCAGTACTGCAGGTGGCTATAAGACCTTTGAGTTTGAACTCAGGTTGACTTGACTTTTAATGTCAGATCCATCACTCACATAGAGAACTGAAACAATTCCTTTCATGGAATGGAGGCTATGATAGGAATACATATTACATGGATTAGTTATTAGAAAGTTTAGTGTTTATGTTAAAATGATTAACAGAGTGTCTGGTGAGCACAAGTAAAAACTGAATACATTTTAGCACTTGCTTTATCATCTCTTTTTAAATATAATGGTTCTATTAATAGCTTTGAAAACAATGATCAGTTTATATTTGGGTGGCATACAACAAAATTCATTCTCTATCTACCTTCCCCACCTTCCCTACACTAAAAGAGCAAACCTGTTAGTAATTGGACTCACCAGCCAATACAAGGTAGAGAACCTCTCAGGCCACGTGTGGGTAGGAGAAGGTAAGGTGAGTTACTGAGACCAATGTAGTGTGCATAAACCTCTTAGGATTTATGATACTCATTTATTCCTCTTTGAAACTTTCTAAGCACAATATTGTTGTAGAAGGTTGTTCAAATGGTGTGATTGCCAGTTGACCTGCAAGCTGAACTTGGGGAACTGGAGGCTCTAGTTTATGAGACTGCAACGAGTCAGACATGACTTAGTGACTAAATAGCAACAACTCTCTTAACCCTATCCTAGGAATGTACATTCCATCTACCATTCCCACTCTAGGAGCCATTTTAAGGACACAGCCTTGAAAGAGCAAAGTGTTGAGATCATCCTAACTGAATATGTGATTGGATCCAATTAAGTCCTCTGTATAAACTTTGAAGATACTTGTGGGTGGATATGGAACTTTACTCATGTGCGGTTGCCCAAGTCAAGTCTCATATGTAAGTTCCCTTTCTTGTTACAGTGCTTCCCTGGTGGTTCAGACATAAAGAATCTGCCTGCAATGCAGAAGACCTGGGTTCAATCCCTGAGTTGGCAAGGTTTCCTGGTGAAGGGAATGGCAACCTACTCCAGTATTCTTGGCTAGAGAATTCCAAGGACATACCAGTCTGGTGGACTACAGTCCATGCGGTCACATAGAATCAGATGTGACTGAGTGACTAGCACTTTCACTTTCTTGTTTAAACTGTTACCAGTCTAGAGTGGTCCACTACTTTCTTTAATCTCTCCGTGTCCTCCATGTATGGGGCCAGTTTGTGAGCTAACAAATAAGAACATAGGACTTTGGGAGAGTAAGAAATAATCTCAAGACAAATCCAAGGCCAAATATTTTGAATATCCTTTAAAAACTTTTCAGATATTTTTCAATTCTGGCATCTCCCTGTCACTGTTTTATATTTTTACTGAATATGCAAAAAAGAACCATTCTAATGCCTTTTGACTGAACACAGTTCTATATTCAATACCCATTTCGAGTAACAATTCCATAGGCCTTATAATTGCAGAGTCATATGTAGATTGTCTGTTGAGACCTGCCAAACCTATGTTTAAAGGGTTGGCCCTGGAAGCAGAAACCCTCTTCAAAATCAGATCTTGTCATATACTAAACTGGGTCCTTGAGAAAGTTACTTAATCTTTTTGTGCCTCAGTTTACTCACTGTACAACAAAGATAAGAGTAATTCATTGTTACTCTATATGATTATATAAAGATCAAAAGAGATGAAAATACAATGAGATTAGAATGGTTTTAGGCTCATAATAACCGTTTAGAAATGTAAGTTGTTATTATTGTATTATGGTTATTATGCTGCCCTGTGGTAAAAGTATATTCACGCACTATGTTAACAACCAGTTAATGGAATAAAAGCACTATAATACATTTGAGTATGATCCTCAACTTCCTTATATCGAGTGTTATTAAAGATAGAGGAGAAACCAGAATGAAAACATTAGTTGTGCTGTTATGCTTAGTGGAGAGATCAGTAACTTCAGTGTAATAGTAACACCTGACATTTCCTTAGGGTTTTATAAATCACAAATTTCTATGTATAATTGCTTGGCAGTTTGCAAAGAGCTTCAGAATTCTGCTTTCTAGACTTAGCAACAATCAGGCAACTCAGGTTATTGTTTTTATTTAAAAAAAATAATAAAAGGCCAAAAGAAGTTAAGTCATTCAATTTTAGTCAAACAGTCGTGCTAGTTAATATGTTTAATAAAACAAAGAGTTATGTCACGTGGTATGCTGCTTATCTCCACATTCTCTTCCCTCTTCCTCCTCCTTTCTCTCCCTTCCTATCCCCCTGCCTCCCTCACTTCCTTCCTTTCTCCCTTCCTTCCCTTTCTCTTCTCTTCCTTCTTCCCTCCCTTCCTTCCTTTTCTCACCTTTCTTTTCTTACTCCATTCAGAAATATTGATTACACCTGACCATGCGCCGTGCACTATGCAAGACGCTGGTATGAAGTCATGAAATGCAAACACGATCCCTCTCCCTTTGGAGAAAACATTCCAGTGTTAGAGACATAAACAAGTAAACAAATCTGTAAACCCAATGACTACAAATTTTGACACTATAAAGAAGTGGACGAGGCAGTGTGATTCAAAGAAATGAATTGGGAGTGGGGGTTAATTTAGGCAGATTGGTCAAGATAAACGTCTCTGAGGAATGGGCAGATCAGAGAGCTGAAGCAAGAGGGGAGTCTGTCAAGTGAGGGGCTTGGTGAGGCATGCAAGGGTGTTACAGACACTGAAGCAAGTTGGGCCTAAGTTGTTTTGGCCCCTGAGGTCTTTCAGGTTGAAGTACTTGAATTGAGTCTGGATTACAAACCTTTCAGGTAGCTAAGAGATTTTCGGGATTGTGTCTTATCCTGAATGTATGCTAGTACTTTGTTACATGATTCTAGAAGATTAGCATAGAATGTCTATTCTGGAGGCACCATCAACTATGATAAGTGGGGCTTAATTTGCCCCATTCCCCGAAGTGTCTTAAAATGCTCTTTCTTGTAATTGCTATATTCAAGGAACATTTTGCATTTTTCTCAATGTTTGTCCCAAGGAGGTTTTTTTTTTTTTTTTGCTGCCTTGATCTCTAGAGCTCTTTGTTGACTCACCAATGAGATTCTAATTCAGCATTTTTTTTACACTAAAATCTACAATTTTCATTGTGGTCTGGTATAGGAGATACACATCTTTTGAAAAATAATACTGATCCAGACAGTATTAAAAAGAAATCTTACCACCCAAAGGATGTAATGTAAATAGAGCAGCACATGGCCAGCTGTTAAAGGAAATCTCTTTGGCTTTATTCTTCCCCCAAGAGTGCAGTGAGCTGGTCCTTTTAGAATGTACCTGCCAGGATGCTAATAGGAGGCCAAATGAAAACGCCTTTAAAATATCTGTATCTGTCAAATACTCAGGCCTAGAAATCCAATGGATACGACATGCTGTTATTATGCGACTTACACTGAGTATTTATTTTGCATTGCCTAAACCAAGGTCCTTAGCATCGGGTACAGAATGCTGAAAGATGCTAATATATTACATTTACGGTTTCCTGCAGCATCTTTGGCATTTCCCATGAGACATCATCATGTACGTAGCTTTGAATGCAGAGTGATGTAATAAAGCAGGATAAAATATGGCTGCAGAATTCTGTGATGGCACCATGGCAGGCATCTTAAGCTTTTTTCATATTGAAAATTCAGCAGGACTATTAAAGTGTAATGGCACAGAACATCTTGTTAAAAAAAAAGCCACAACCCTGTATGATATTCTTGTTTATGGATGATATTTATTGCTTTTGTATTCTTATTGTGTGCTTTTGAAGTCAATTGAAATGCAAGGGCTAATGAAACCTCCACCATAACACATTTATTCTTCCCCTACCCCAAATGAGTCTACAAGATGTAAATGACTTACATATATCAACAGCTCAGGTTTTATTGTTTTGGATTAATTTATTTACTGTAATATTTTTAATGAAAGTAATGACTCATACACTAGTTTGTATATTCTCATGCTACAGTTTTATTAAACCATGCTGGGAAAGTTCACAATGAAGACCTTAAAATAAAGTTCCATGTTTAGTCAAATATATAAATATAATCCACTTATTGAAAATTAACACTATATGTTTTTTCTTTTCATTGTCCTTAATTTTAGTTCATCAAAATTTTAAGTTTAGGAATGTCCAGGATTTAACATATTAGCAACATATTCCTATTACATAATTTTTAAAAATAATGCATGTCTGAATTATTATCTTTTCTTTTATACCCAGAATTCACTGCACATTTTATTGATTATGAAGAACTTAATCACTTCAAACTTTTGTCCTCAATGTTTACACTTCTGTGATCATTTGTACTTGAGGCAAAAGTGAATATTTTTAATAGAATTACTGAAATTCTAGACTGGAGGTGAAAACAGAAGTTTTCAATGTCTAATTAATTCCAAACTGTGTGTTAGAAAAATTACAACAGTCAATAAATGGAATTATTGTGTGACATAGTTTGATAAAGTAACCTAAAATATTTTTGTTTATGTCCATTCCTTTTCGTATAACTGATGCCTGGTAATAGTATGGAATCTCTCCCAAAATTTTGCTAAATGAATGACCTTCTAATTCATAATCTCTTATTGCCATCAATCCCAATCCGTCAAAAACTAGGCCTCTTATTCCTACTTTCTTCTTTAATTATTTATTAGAAATTACTTCTCTTGCATGAAATTAATCTTAAAGTTTTGGAATCATCTTCAAATCAATCTCCCAATGGGACCATGATATGTCAATTATACCCTCAAAAAGCATTTCAAAATATGTCCCCTCCTCTCCATTCCCACTGCATGCTTCAGTAGTATCTTTTCAGTGGCAAACGATCTTCAAATTGACCTTGGCAATATCTTCTACCTGTAGTCTTTCCTTATACAACAGTTTGTTTGTTTTCTTGAGCTATACATTCGATCATGTAACTTCGCTGCTCTAAAATTGTAAAGGTTTCTTAAAATTCAGATTTCTTAGTTTAACTTGTAAATCTAGGATTTAATGCTAAATTTACATTTTTAGATCTTTCCCATAATTTCACTTCATTTTCCTTATATTACAACCCATCTTGACATCTCAGTAGCCTTAGAATCCATCACCTATAATCATTCACCCAATTTAGAATGTCTTTTGGCAACGTGAGGTCCACTGCTATAGAAGTTTTATTAGAGAATGGTTCATTCACCTTTCTCTGATAAAACCATTGAGAAATATTTGTTTCTTACATCACCTACTTCTCCCCTAGCAATGATCTATCTGAATTGTTTTTAGATCTCTTGAGGCATTAACAACTAATTGCAAATCATTTTTTACACTTGAAAATATTTGCCTTCTACATTAAAGCTTCTTGAAGGTCAATTTCTTGTTTGTTTCTTCTTCATATTCTTTTATGATGCCTAGCACAAAGCCATGCACTTATTTGGTGTTCAGCAAATATTTATTGAATTAAATGGAATCAACCATAAAATGTCTTACACTTTTAAAAAGGTTCTTTCTCTATCTAATGCCTGCCAAATAACCCCTAGCTCCTTTTTAATCTCTATTCAAAGCCGCATTTTCTAACTTGCAAGTTGCTTTAATTGCTCTTTCTTAAAGCAGGAAAATAAAGGAAGTGGGGAGATGAAGGAGAGAAATGCAAGATGTAGATGCTGCAGAGGCATCCAGTAAAGTTAAACGTTGCATGTGATCTGACAAAAAATACCTGAAGCTGCAAATCTCAGAGGACTTGTGCAGGCTTCTTCAAGTAGAGAGTGGTTTTATCCATTGTATGAAAAGCATTTATGACATGGTCAGCCTTTCCATTTTAAAGAAAATATGTTTTCTGAGTTTACAAAAGGCACTTTTTTCCTGGTACTGATTTTCCATCCATGTGGCAGCAATTTTAAGTTCCTCTTTGAGTGACAGCTAATGCTGCATCAGTGTGAACTAGTGAATGATAGCTTCCAAGGAAACAGCCAAGAAACCCTTCAAGGTATCAAAAAGTTTCTGGTGAATAATCTGTTTTTGATTTAGAATCCTGTAAGAAAAGGGCTTTTTAAAGATGTCATGAGTTTCACTGTCCTTTTCTTCTCTATCCCCCAATTCAGCCTGGGGTATTTATAGCTCAGTAATGGTTACAGTCTTTTGTGCTCAGGGCAGATTTTCATTTTTTTTCTAAAATTAAACATTCATATGGTAGAAAGCATTTTTTAAAGTCAGCCTTAGCTGACTTTGATCTTCAGCTTAGTTTGACAGTGACACTTTGTTTTTGTTTTTATTTTCTAGTTGAGAGCACTAAGAATTAATGGAAACTTTTTTTGTTCTTTTGGCAAACTCAATGCATCTAAGAGAATCTGGGATGATTGCCAGTTACAGAAATGAAGGTGTGGGAGGTAATCTTTAAGTATGAAGTTATACCTCTCATTTTAGTGTCCTGAAATGTTTCATTAACTACATGATCAGAAAATTGTTCCTTGTATACAATGAGATCTTTCTTAGAGTAACAGCACAAGCCTATTTTTATCTGATACCTTGTGAAGTATCAGATAAAAGTCATATTTTTCCTGATAATAGTGACCATTTATTTAATGATTATGTAGCCTGTCCTAAGTAGTTTACACAGTCTCCTGATAAAGATATCTTAGGATTTTGATTTTACAGATGAAAACATTTAGGTTAAGTAGGTTGCCCGAAGTAACAAGGGCAGAACTGGGATTTGTGTCAAGGTCTATTTGACTTCAAAACCATGGTTTTTAGCACTCCATTCTGCTGAGCCTCAGAAATAAATTTTCAAATAGGTAAGCCATGATGATGTAAATTTTGTTTTCTTATTTTTTAAAGTTCTGCCCATGGAGACATTGGCTGTTATTTGTTTATGGTGTGCCAACTGAAAAAGAACACACAATCTAAAATTGGCTTGTTGTTGTTTGTATTAGTCTCTAAGTCATGTCCAGCTCTTTTGCAACCCCATGGACTATAGCCCACCAGGCTTCTCTGTCTATGGGATTTCCCAGGCAAGAGTAGTAAAGTGGGTAGCCATTCCTTTCTCCAGGGGATTTCCTGACCCAGGGATGGAACCCACATCTCCTGAATTGGCAGATGGATTCTTTACTACTGAACCACTTGTGAAAATTTTAGGACTTCAAGCCAGTGAGACAGCATCTCAAGTAACCCTGAGAGAACTGCTTGGAGGAGGCAGAGGAGAAGCCAGGTTATATAGAAGTTTTAAAACAAAGGGCAGGAAGTCTGAACATGAAAAGATTATTGTTAATTAAAGAAAGCCAGATAACCCAAGTTAAGGAATTTAGAGCTTTTCTATAAATGGAAAGATGCAAGATTCTGGGCTCACTGATTCCTTTGATACGCACCTCTGCTATCTGGGGCCAGTTTCCTGGGTTTTCACATCCTGAGCTTCCTTTTCTCAGGGCTCATAGGAGGGAGTGGCTACAGTCTAGATGACAGGTATTCTCCTTTCTGAGTTCCCTCAGGGTTCACAGCTTACATTGGAGGGCTGTAATCTCTGATGCCTGTGACATCTTTGTTTACTGATACGGCAGGAAATAGTCCATTTCTCAGGCGTATGGCAATACTTTTCTTCAAGTAGTAATATCAACTGCTAACTATCCTTTGGGTTCTTACTTGATAAGGTTGTTCAGTTGCACAGTCATATCTGACTCTTTGTGACCCCATGGACTATAGCCCGCCAGGCCTCCCTGTCCTTCTCCATCTCCCGAAGTTTGTCCGTTTTCATGTCCATTGCATTGATGATGCCATGAACTCATTTCATCCTCTGACACCCTCTTCTCCTTCTGCCCTCAATCTTTCCTAGCATCAGGGACTTTTCCAATGAGTTGGCTATTGGCATCAGATAACCAAAATACTGAAGTTTCAGCTTTAGCATGTGAAATGAAAATATTAATAAATATTAATAAACAAGAAATGTCACAGCCATCAGTGATTTTTGGCCTCCAAATGTAAATGAGAGCTCCAAAAACTGAGATCCAGTGGATACTGCCAGCCCCAACAATGGTGATTTCTGAGGAGGTGGGGGAATGAAAGAAGGTGAACAAGGAAACAGGATTGGCCCCAGAGAGCTGAACTGCATATGAAAGAAATGCATTCAGTGAGCCCAGAGGCTTGCATCTTCCCATACATAGAATGCTAAATTCCTTGACTTGATGTCTGCTCTTTGATGTTCAGACTGCCTGCTCCCTTTGTTGCAAACTTAGGTATAGCCTGACTTCCCCTCCTGCCTCCTTGGAGCAGTTTTCTCATACCTACTGAGATGCTGTCTCCCAGGCTTGGAGTCCTAAACATTCCCACAAAATAAAATAACTCTCAGGTTGTGACTATATCTTTTAGTCAACAGCATCAGTTCTTCCAATGAGTATTCAGGGTTGATTTCCCTTAAGGGTAACAGGTTTGATCACCTTGCTGTCCAAGGGACCCTGGGGAGTCTTCTCCAGCACTACAGTTCAAAAGCATCAATTCTTCAGTACTCCACCTTCTTTATGGTCCAGCTGTCACAGCCTCATGTGACCAATGGGAAGACCATAGCCTTGACTATACGGACTTTGTCAGCTGAAGGATAATTGGACCTACAACATACACTATAGCCATTCAGGTTTTACCACCATCAGGCATTAGTCTGTATTTTTTGTCCCCCAAGACTCCTTTCCAAATTTAAATACAAGCTTGTAGGACTGATTTTAACTTTCAAGACTTTATTTTTCTGGGATTTCCATGTTGGGAATAGGCTGAAGTTGATTCATTTTTAATGAAGTGGTCTGTGTTGTGAAATCTGAGAGCTAGTTGGAGATTTTATACGATGGCAAGTCTTTTTTTTCAAAATGCTTGAATTTGGCATTATCCCTGTTAGGTAGTTAGAATAGGAAAAAGGAG
The DNA here is from genome assembly GCF_054371585.1 of Giraffa tippelskirchi. Classification (NCBI taxonomy): domain Eukaryota; kingdom Metazoa; phylum Chordata; class Mammalia; order Artiodactyla; family Giraffidae; genus Giraffa; species Giraffa tippelskirchi. The sequence goes on from NC_137284.1 coordinate 64,639,033, forward strand.
TCCAGAATGGTGGTGGCTAAAAGACAAAGAAAGGGAAAAGTCCGCAAAAATGGAAGAAAGGAAGGTCCGCGGACTGGAGTGAGAACCTCAGGTGAAGCAAACAGCCTTCCTGGCTAGCCCAGTTTACAAAGGACAGGCTCAGGGGGAGGAGAAAAAAAAGCATATAGAAAGAGGGGTCAAAATTGAGTCTCTTTTCTTTGCTTCTTTTGGGTCTGCCCACCCTTACGCCTCGAGGATGTATTTTCCTTTGCTTGCCAAATAAAACTGAGCTGTAACCGAGCTGTAACACTGAGCTGTCGGAGAAGGCAATGGCACCCCACTCCAGTATTCTTGCCTGGAAAATCCCATGGGTGGAGGAGCCTGGCGGGCTGCAGTTCATGGGGTCACTAAGAGTCAGACACGACTGAAGCGACTTAGCAATAGCAGCCGCAGCAGCAGCAACACTGAGCTGTAACACTGGTGCTGCTAAGTCACTTCAGTCGTGTCCGACTCTGTGTGACCCCATAGACGGCAGCCCACCAGGCTCCGCCATCCCTGGGATTCTCCAGGCAAGAATACCGGAGTGGGTTGCCATTTCCTTTCCCAGTGCATGAAAGGGAAAAGTGAAAGTGAAGTCACTCAGTCGTGTCCAACTCTTAGCGACCCCATGGGCTGTAGCCTACCAGGCTCCTCTGTCCATGGGATTTTCCAGGCAAGAGTACTGGAGTGGGGTGCCATTAGTACATCACTTCAAATTTTTGCTGTAGTGAGATAGAACCGAGGAAGTTATGCATTCCCCTGACATCTCCCTGGTGCCATTTCTTGGGTTTGACCTGGCTGAAACAACCTCAGCTCAGGCCCCGAGAAGCAGAGGCCAAGTACAGCAGAAGCCTGACTCAGCAGAAAGCTGAGTCTCAGTCTCAGATTCCATGCTGCTGCTGCTGCTAAGTCGCTTCAGTCGTGTCCGACTCTGTGCGACCCCATAGACAGCAGCCCACCAGGCTCTGCCGTCCCTGGGATTCTCCAGGCAAGAACACTGGAGTGGGTTGCCATTTCCTTCTCCAACAGATTCCAGGAGACCTCCATTTAAGGTAGGAGTTCCTCACTCCTATGGTTGAAAGGACATATGGCTAACAGAATCTTAATTCCTTTACAATCTCTTGTTTCTTGTTTCCTCGAACCCCCTGCAAACAGGCGATCAGCATTAGGTGCAATTGAGGGGCTCTGGCAGGGGCTACTTAGTAGCTGTTGCCCATGCGGATGGGGATTCTTCTGTCCTTAATCTTTTTTGTGCCAAGGATCAGGCCAATGAAAACTGTGAGCACAGGTCAGATATTTAGCAGATTTTTCTGGCAGGTTATGAAGGGGATTCCTCTTCATGTTTTTCCCACTGCTTTTTCCTCCTGTTCCTCAGCTCTTCTCTCTATCTGTGCCACTGCTTATAAAGTATTGGGCAGGTCATCATTTTTCCATTTCCGAAAGTTGGGCTTGAAGCTGATTACCTAAGATTGAGACTCAAACCCACGTGGCAGGGACTCTGTGCTGTGCTTAGTCACTCAGTTGTATCCGACTGGGACTTGAGCTTGGCCAAAACCCACAGTGCCTGGTTTTAGGACCTAATAAAGATCAGGCTCTTAATGTCTCATTGCAAAAAAATTCAGTGAGAGACACAGCGATAGGTAAGAGGTGGATTTGTTTGGATTTAGAGAGAAGCACACTCCACAGGAAAATTCTTAAAGAGATTGGAATACCAGACCGCCTGACATGCCTAATGACAAATCTGTATGCAGGTCAAGAAGCAAAAGTTAGAACTGGACGTGGAACAACAGACTGGTTCTAAATCGGGAAAGGAGTATGTCAAGGCTGTATATTGTCACCCCGCTTATTTAACTTATATGAACAGTACATCATGCAAAATACCAGGCTGGATGAAGCACAAGCTGGAATCCAGATTGCTGGGAGAAATGTTAATAACCTCAGATATGCAGATGATACCACCCTTATGGCTGAAAGCAAAGAACTAAAGAGCCTCTTGATGAAAGTGAAAGAGGAGAGTGAAAAAGTTGGCTTAAAACTCAACATTCAGAAAACTAAGATCATGGCATCCAGTCCCATCACTTCATAGTGAATAGATGGGGTAACAATGGAAACAGTGAGAGACTTTATTTTTTGGGCTCCAACATCACTGTAGATGGTGACTGCAGCCATGAAATTAAAAGACACTCTCTCCTTGGAAGAAAAGCTATGACCAATCTAGATAGCATATTAAAAAGCAGAGACCTTACTTTGCCAACCAATTTCCATCTAGTTAAAGCTATGGTTTTTCCAGTAGTCACGTATGCATGTGAGATTTGGACTATAAAGAACACTGAAAGTTGAAGAATTGATTCTTTTGAACTGTGGTGTTGGAGAAGACTCTTGCGAGTCCCTTGGACTGCAAGGAGATCCAACCAGTCCATCCTAAAGGAAATCAGTCCTGAATATGCATTGGAAGGACTGATGCTGAAGCTGAAACTCCAATACTTTGGCCACCTGCTGTGAAGAACTGACTCATAGGAAAAGACCCTAATGCTGGGCAAGATTGAAGGGAGGAGGAGAAGGGGATGACAGAGGATGAGATGGTGTCACCGACTCGATGGACATGAGTTTGAGTAAGCTCCGGGAGCTGGTGATGGACATGGAGGCCTGGCATTCTGCAGGCCATGGGGTCAAAAATAGTTGAACAGGACTGAGCAACTGAACTGAACTGATCTGACACTCCGTGAGCCATTGCAGAGGGTGAGTGTGGCAGCCATGGAATGTGGTGTGGTTAGATTTTGCAAGCTGGGTGATTTCATATGCTAATGAGTGGGAGGATCATTCCAACAATTGGGGAACCACCCACTCATTCTTTTGACAGTACTTTGGAACTGTCCTGGAACCCTCTGGGTGTGTCATTTAGCTTGCAGATTGAAGATCAAGGTTTAGTTGAATTTGACTTGTCAAATTCAAAACTTGATTTTAATTGGTTTATGTTATGCCCTTGGGCTATGTCATTCTTTCAAAAGTTGTGCCCTGCTCCTTTCCCTCCTATTTCATGCTCTTTTCATGGGCCCCTCAGGGGAACACAATTTTGCAGAACACAATCTTCTGGAGGGACAATCAGAAAATAGTTGGCCCTTGGGAAGGAAATACTGCATAATATCCAATCCCTCTAGATATTCAGACCTTCATCTTCCATGTTTCCTACAACATACACAACAAGAGCATCTCTGAGTGAGCCCATTAGGGTGGGTGACAGGCACAAAATGCCTACTAGATGTCCATCTGTTGGTAGCATCCCTTCAAGGGGAATTGGGTTTCCAGGGATAGTGTCTGCCACTTTGGAAATTTGCCCTGCAGGCCGTTTGGGCCAAAACCCTTACCACCCTTCTCCTAAAGTTACAAACATACCACTGGATCAAATCTCCACTATACTTTTATGGAACATCTCCTCTGTTGCCTCTTATCAATTTGTTCTTAAGCCACTTACGAACTCCTACAACCAGGACCCTGCCCCCTTGTAAGCAACATCACTTCACACTGTTTATTATTAAAATACTCTTATGGGAAAGATTGAAGGCAGGAGGAAAAGGGGCCAACTGAAGGTGAGATGGTTGGACGGCATCACCGATTCAATGGACATGAGTTTGAGTAGGCTCTGGGAGTTGGTGATGGACAGGGAAGCCTGGCGTGCTGCAGTCCATGGGATCGCAGAGAGTCAGACATGACTGAGTGACTGAACTGAACTGAACTAATGCCCCTAACAGGACCAGATAGCCCACTTTTTTGTCATTACTTCTGTTATTACATAAAGTGGATCTATGACAATGAAATGTTTATCATTGAAAACATCCTAAACTTCTCTTATGGAGGAGTAGGGAAGGAAATCGGTGACTTACATTCCCTCAGAGTGATAAGAGGATAAGTCTTATGGCTGTTTCATCAGGTTCCCAGTCTCAGGGCACAGGCTTGGATTACTTTACATCATGATATCTGTCCATCCACGGTGGACAAATCATCAATGAGTTAAGATTACAACCCCTTAATCCTACCCAGCACTGGCCATTTTGGAGACCGTGGAGATCCTCAACTCCAGTCTGGGGGTCCCAGGAGGTCTTTATGCTTGATCTCCCCAGGGACCCAATTCTTGGGAGGCTGACCTGCCTCGACCTGCCCTAAGATTAGATCTCCAGGAGACTGCTATACCTCAGCCTGGAGATCTGCACCCTGACCTAGAGATGCCTGGCTCTCAAGTTGCAGCAGTACTGGGTAGGATAAGCCTCAGAACGACTCACACCTAAGGAAATCCACCCATGGAAATTGAAGGAGGCCTATTAGTTTTTTTCTTTTTTCTTTTCCCTTTTCCTCCTTGTCATCACTGTCTTTCATATGGGAAATAACTAATCCACTTCCTGACAGACTCCCTTGAGATGCACCCTTGATAACTAGAAGCTGTTTGATCCTCTAACTCTAAGGAGAAGTGGCTTAAAATTATTTTGTGCCACTGCATGGCCATGGTATCCTCTGGGTGATAAGGTACACTGGCCTGAGGATGGGAGTTTAAATTACAATACCATTCTGCAGCTAGACTTATTCTGCAAAAGACAAGGGAAATGGACAGAGATCCCCCATGTCCAAATTTCTTCCAACTAAGAGATATGAAGGAACTCTGTCTTAAGTATGGGATTGTTGTATGCCTTAGAAGTGAGACTACTAGGAAAATGGTGTTAGGCACAGACAACCAAGAGAAGGAGGCCCCCGGTGAAGGCTCACTTCCCATGGCTCCTGAGTTGCCTGGTGCTCCTTTCTTGTATACGAACGTGTCCTCCTATCCGGGAGCACACCCTCCACAAAAGCCAACTCGAGTATGTCCCTTAGTGGAAACTGAAGAAATCAGACCAAACCAGGTCCATAAGCCCTCCTCCTGCTTAGAACTAAGACAGATCAAACAAGACCTGGGAAGCTATACAGATGATCCAGGCAAATATATCAATACAGTCCAACACATTACCTTGGCCTTTGACTTGACATGGAAGGACATATTTACTCAAACTTTATCTGACCCTGAGTATGCTAGCGTCTTAAAGGAAGCCCAAAGGTATGCTACAGGGCTTCACTTGCCAAGCGATATATATCCAGGAAACTGCAGTCCCCTCCTCAGATCCTAATTGGAATTATAATGATCCTGAGCACATTTGGGAAAGGGATCATTTTCTGATCTATGTAAAGGCAGGACGAAAATCAGCCCAGCAAAAAGTAATCAGCTGTGCCCAGGTCTCAGCAATAACTCAGGACCCCAATGAGAACCCCATTGCCTTTCTGGAAAGGCTAAAAGAGGCCTCCAAAAGTTTACCAATCTGGACTTAGACTCTTATGAGGGACAGGTGACTTTAAAGGACAAATTCCTGTCTCAATGTGCATCAGACATCAGGATAAAGTTACCAACAGCTACAGCAGCAGGACCCTGCTCCCTCTTTAGATGAGATGGTCCAGGCAACCACCAATCCCTTTTATAACAGAGAACAGGAGAGGTAGGCCAAGTTCCAGGAAAGGGAGAAAAGGAAAGAGACAAGGCATGGCCAGATGCTGGCCGCCCTCCAGGGAAGCCCTATGGCAAACCCGGACTCCTTGAAGGACAAGGCGTGAGGCAAATGCCTAATCTGTAGACAGGTGATATATTGGGCCAAAGAGTGTCCAAACCATGATAAGTCTCCTAAAACGGCCTGCTACAGATGCCGTAATTTGGGACATTGGGTGGCACCTTGCTCTCAGGACCCAAGAGCTTAAAAGTCAAGTGCCAAGCCTTACCTCATGATGGTTCAACAGGACTGAAGCAGCCGGCTCCAGCTAGCCTGCCTGTCACAGATAACCATCACGAGGCTGGAGCCAAGGGTGCGAATGGATGTGGCAGGTAGGTCCGAGAATTTCTTGGTTGACACAGGGGCTACCCAATCTGTCCTGACCTCTTACTCCAGAGCCTTCTGCTCCCAAACCTGTAGCATTTTGGATGCTACAGGAAAAACAATTACTAAAAGATTCACCCAAGCACTTCTTTGTTGCTGAGATGGACACATATTTTCCCACCAGTTTCTGGTGGTCCTGAGCATACTACTCCCTTATTGGGAAAGAGCTATATTCACTAAACTGGGGACCACTCTTGTGATGGGAAGCTTTTCAGCTACAAGAGCCCTACAGCTTCTGGTTACTACTGAGGGACCCATTACACCCTCTCCAATAGGGAAGGGCAAAAATCTATGGGAGGACAAAATTAACCCCCAGGTGTGGGACCAGGGGACTGTTGGTCGAGTCCACCAAGTTGAACCGGTCATCATTGCCCTCTCGGTCTCCAAACTGGAACCAATAACCCCCTCAGAAGAGAAGCTTGGGAAGGATTACAGCCTCTAATAAATAAATTCCTTGCCTATGGGCTATTGGTCTCCACCAGTTCACCATATAACACCTTGATCCTCTCTATAAAGAAAAAGGGTGGGATCTCCTGAATGGTTCAAGATCTCCAGATCATAAATGAAGCTATAGTCCCCCTCCACCCCACAGAACCCAATGCTTATGTAATCTTGGGAGAAATTGTGCCCAGTGCCAAGTGGTTTACAGTCTTAGATCTCAAAAATGCATTGTTTTGCATACCACTGACTAAAGAATCCCAATATCACTTTGCCTTCGAGTAGGAGGCTCCAGGAGAAAAACACCACAATTAACTTGGACGGTATTACCTCAGGGGTTCAGAGATAGCCCCCATGTGTTTGGGCAAGTTCTTAGCCAGGATCTTCTAGATCTGGACTTGGGACCAAATGGGAAAATATTCCAATATGTAGATGACCTACTCATCTGCTCTCCAGATGAGAAAAATGCCCAACAGCATGCAATTCAGGTTCTAAACTTTTTGGTAGAGAGGGGATATAAAGTCTCCCATGCTAAGGCACAGATGGTCGAGACAAAGGTCACTTACCTGGGAGTTCAGATTACACACGGGTCCAGGAAGCTATCTGATGGAGTACAAGGATTCCTCCAGTTGCCCTCCCACTCAACTTGAAAAGAATTGTGAGCTTTCCTGGGGCTAACTAGGTACTGTAGAATATGGATACCCAGCTATAGTCTAATTGCCAAGCCCTTATATGAAAGCTTAAAGGGACAGGATGATTCAGTCCTTCTGATGTGAGGAACTCCTCAAAAGAAGGCAGAGGCTACACTAAAACAAGTCTTAACTCAAGCACCTGCCTTGTGGTGGCCAGACCGAAAAAAAGCATTCCAAACTTATGTCCACAAAAAGGAAGGAATAGCCTTGAAACTGCTAACTCAAAGGTTGGGACTTTTAACTCAAAAGTTGAGCCCCAGCCTGTAGCTTACTTATCCAAAACTTCTACCTAACTGCCCGAGGCTGGCCTCTCCACCTCTGAAATCTTGCAGCTATTGCAGTCCTGATAGAAGATGCTTTAAAACTCTCTTTTGGGGGCTATCTAGCTATTTTTACCAGCCACCAAGTGAAACAACTTCTGAATGGGAGAGGCCATGTATGGATGTCTGATCCAAGGATCCTCAGATATCAAGTGGCGCTGATGGAAAATCTAGGCCTTACTATATCCTCTTGTGAGGTTCTTAATCCAGATACCCTGCTGTCTACCCCCGAGGGCTCTCTCCACTTTTAGTCTTGCCTAGAGACCTTGGACCACTGGACAAAACACTGAAAGGGATCGTTGGAAGATCCTCTGACCAATCCTGAGGAAATCTGGCACACTGATGGAAGCAGCTTTGTCTTGGGTGAAAAACAAGAGCCAGATATGCAGTAATCTTCAATTTTGAGGCCATAGAGGCTAAACCTTTGGCACCAGGTGCTTCAGCCCAACTGGCTGAGCTCATAGCTTTGACTCAAGCTTTAGAGCTGGGAAAAGAAAAAGGAGTATCCATTTATGCTGACTCCAAGTATGCCTTTCTGGTTCTACATGCACATGCTGCTATTTGGAAAGAAAGAGGCCACCTAAAAGACGGTCCCCAATCAAATATGGTGATCTAATCCTTAGGCTCTTGGAGGCAGTCCATCTGCCCAATGAGATTTCAGTCTCCCATCGTAAATGACACCAAAAATGGATCACAGAAGTGGCACGAGGGCACCAAGCAGCCATTCAGGCAGATAAGAGAGCATCATTGCAGAACAATGACCTCAAAGGTGTTGCCACCTTAGTTCCACAGACTAAGTTGCAGAAACTCCTTCATATACTGAAGGTGAGGCTCTTAAAGCTAAGAGTGAGGGCTTTCAAGAAGATCATGTGGTGTGCTTTCAAAAGGAGGGACTCCTTTTTCAGAATGGGAACCTCCAATGGAAGTTGGTTAACTCCTTACATGCCACCGCTTATTCAGGAGAGAAGGCCCTCCAAAGGTCCTTCAGAGGAACAAGTCTCTAAATGATATAAAGCAAGTGGTCTCCTTTTTCCACTTGCCAATTAAACAACCCCCAAGGAGCACAAGGACCCCAGCTGGCCCAGTGCATCCAATGACATGGGACCTACCCAGGAGAGGACTGGCAGATGGACTTCACCCAGATGACAGTTTCTTAAGGGTAAAAATACCTATTAGTCATGACAGATACATTCACAGGATGGATTGAAGGCTTTCCCACCCGGACTGAGAAGGCTGAAGAAGTGGTAAAAAAACTGCTCCATGAAATCATTCTGAGATTTGGTCTGCCCAGATCATTACAAAGTGACAATGGAACATCATTTACTTCTAAGGTCACTCAAGGGATCTCTAGAGCATTGGGCATTACTTATTATCTCCATTGTGCCTGGGACCCTGAGTCTTCAGGAAAAGTAGAAAGAGCCAAACAATTCTTAAAATCAGTTATAAAAAAGTTAACCCGAGAGACCTACCTGGGGGTGGAAGGAGGCTTTACCAACAGCTCTCCTCCACACCCATATTGTCCCTAAGGAACAGGTTGGTCTTAGTCCTTAGGAGATGCTATAGAAGACGTTTTGTTCATGTCAATGACCTCTCCCTAGATCCAGAGGCTCAGACCCTCCAGTCTTATACCATGGCCATTGGGCAATTACAACAAGATACATGCTGTGGGGTGTCAACTGGGACCCAAAAGATTCTAAAGAGCCACCACTATATGCTCCAGGGACACAAGTCCTAATTAAAATCTGGAAAGATGGGTCCCCAAAGGCTCAACACCAGCCCACATGAAAAGGCCCCTACTCTGTAATACTTTCTACCCCCACAGCAGTCAAGGTACCAGGACTCCTGGATTCACTACTCACAAGTCAAGCCATGGAGGAAAACAGAAGAGGACACTCAATACACCTGTGAGCCCCTGGAGATCTCAGATACCTATTCAGGACTACAAATGAGTTCCATTCTAATGAACACCCCCAAAATTAAGTTTATGGGGGTAAGATTTCTCAATATAGCTCTAAAGAGCCAACACATCTTGGCAGGGGTTGTACTCCAAAATAGACAGGAGATAGAGCTCCTGATCCCTGAACAAGGAGGGACTTGAGCTATCTTGAATGAGTCATGTTGTGTCTGGGTAAATACCTCCAGCTAAGTTAAAGAAAGTCTCACAGGCCTCAGAAAAAACATTCAGATCCTATAGGATCTCAAAGAATGAGCTGGAGAGTTCTCCTGGTGGCTACAATCTCCTTTTGGGGATCCTTCTCCTGGCAAGGGGGAATTTGGAGTTGGCAAATGCCCCTATTAATCCCTGTTATCACCATATTGATGCTGCTTATGATTACCCCTTGTATTATCAATTGTCTATCCCATTTTGTATCTGCCCAGGTCAACAAACTACAGCATGCAGTGTCAGTTCAACAAGGATATATAAAACTACAGCAGACCACTGAATATATCACTCATCCTTAGATGGACACCTCTATAAGGACTCTGAAGCTTGAGACTAGCAAGAGGGGGAGGCCCAATGCCCCTTGTTGTCCCAGTTAAGCAGGAAGTAGTCAGAGAGACCACAACACCCCTATTCCCAAAGAATCTTACCTTCTATCTCTTTGGGGGGGAATGTTAGGTAGTTAGAATAGGAAAAAGGAGTCCAGACTGGCAGTGGCTAAAAGACCAGGAAAGGAAAAAGGCCGTGAAAATAGAACAAAGGAAGGTCTGAGGATCGAAGTGAGAACCTCAGGTGAAGCAAACAGCTCTCCCGTCTAGCTCAGTTTACAGAGGGCAGGCTCAGGGGGAGGAGAAAAAACATCTAAAAAGAGGAGCCAAAATTGAGTCTCTTCCCTTCTCTTCACTTCTTTTGGGTCAGCCTGCCTTCATGCCTCGAGGATGTATTTTCCTTTGCTTACCAAATAAAGCTGAGCTGTAACCGAGCTGTAACAGCAAGCTGTAACACTGGTCTGTCCATCACTTCAAATTTTTGCTTTGGCAAGATAGAACCAAGGAAATTACACACTCCCCCAGCATCACTTTTTTCTTGGTTAATTAGCCTTGTTTTCTTGTTCACACTATTATCCAGTGATTTGAAAGAGGGTTTTTCTTTTTCAACTTCCCACTCTGATATTTTTAGGGAACTATTTCTGTAACTTTGAAGGCACAATTTTAAATCATTTTAAGGGATGCATAAACCCATTTCATTCTTTTTAAAATAAGAATTTGTGTTAAGGACTGTAGGCCAGCAGTGTCTACTAAGACATGGCCTTAGACTGCAGTCAAGAATAGTAGATAGAAATTTACATGATTATTATGTGAATTGAATTTAAAGAGGGCCATAAAAGAGTCTACGATTGGGTTGTGGAATTTCAGAGGAAAAAGAAATTAATTCTGCCCAAGAGATTGCTGGAAAATTTCTCGGTATAGGTAGCAAGCTGTTTATTTTCTGTTCTGATTTTCCCACGAGAATATGTTAATTTAAAAATTAACCTAAATTCTACATTTTAGAATAGATCTGGTAGAATTTTTACAAATGGATGGCAAGTAACAAAGTGAAGTGAACATATTCTATACTTTTTAAATACAAAACATACGTTTTACCTTGAAAAATAAAGTGCTTGAGCTTTGTTTCTAATACCTTGGCATTACTTTGCCAACAAAGGTCCGTCTAGTCAAAGCTATGGTTTTTCCAATAGTCATGTATGGATGTGAGAGTTAGACTGGAAAGACAGCTGAGTGCCAAAAAATTGATACTTTTGAACTGTGGTGTTGGAGAAGACCCTTGAGAGTCCCTTGGACTGCAAGGAGATCAAACCAGTCAATCCTAAACGAAATCAGCCCTCAGTATTCTTTGGAATGACTGATGCTGAAGCTGAAGCTCCAGTACTTTGGCCGCCTGATGTGAAGAACTGACTCATTGGAAAAGACCCTGATGCTGGGAAAGATTGGAGGCAGAAGGAGAAAGGAATGACAGCGGGTGAGATAGTTGGATGGCATCATTGACTCGATGGACATGAGTTTGAGCAAGCTCCAGGAGTTGGTGATGGAGAGTGAAGCCTGGTGTGCTTCAGTCAATGCGGTCACAAAAAGTCAGACAGGACTGAGCAACTGAACTGACTGACTTTCTAATATCATGATAATCAAAGAAGGAAGAGAATTGGGAAGGTAAGCAGGGAAGGAGGGAAGAATGAGCAAAGGGCAGCAGGGAGGAAGGAAACAAAGCCAAGTATTTTGGCTAACTTTTAAAACCCAACTAAAAGCTTTATTGGGCAACTGAAATATAGAAATAACTAAATTTTCATGCAACTTTAGTGTTTCCTCCTGTACTTTTAGTTGACGTCTACATATAAAATTTGAATTTATATTTACTGGCTTTTCTTGGTTGATAATTCTTCCAAATTGTGCACCTGATCCTCCCCTTCAAGAAGGCAGAAAGTTGAGTCAGAGAATTGTCTTTCAAAGTAGTTCTTGGTCATTTAACTCTCAATATATTCCATTCCAGAGAATAATCCAATCCCTATCCCAGACAATATTAACTTGCTCTCTGGTGTCTAACAATTTTATAAAAACCAATTTTATCATGTCATAGTGCTGTTGTGCAAATGATAGTTAGCTTATAAATGGCAAGTAGTAAGGTTATAGTGATTTCAATGCTATTCAGATTGTGAACTGCCAGAAACATCATAGAGCTCGTCTGCTATTGAGATAGTAAAATAAATATTTTTATTGAAATGCATTAAGTGGTTGGGGAGTCATACATTGAAATAAAATAGAGTAAGAGCACTTACTGAGAGATAAATTTGACAGGGGAATCTCAGAGCTACTTCCTACATAATCATATACGAGGAATGAGAGATCCTATGATGAAATTTACAGCAATGGTTTAACACTGAATGACTATAATAAAGAAAGTATAGAGTCAGAATGTTTTATCAATTATTGAGAGGTGCTTGATGTGGCTTGGCTGTCTGGATATAATTCAGCCTCTTCAATTACAAATGTGACTCAACCAAACCCCAGAGACCCGAAACAATGAAGAAGAATTTTGTGTTTTTTTTTTTTTTTCCAGTACACATCATGTTTGAGGTATGATTGTAGCTGTCACTATTTGTAATTGTAGCCGCATTGAGGAAACAGGAAATAAAGAGGAAAGGGTCAAAGTATAAATTGAATTCTAGACATACTTATGGATTTCCTTTTAATGGAGGATGATGAAACAAGATGCTGGAGTCAAATTTATAGCAGCCCTTTTGAATAGGAAACAATGAATGATATGTGTTTATCATTCAAACAATGCATAATTACTAATACTATAATAATGTAATGTTATTGCTGGCATTTGGAGTATTTCTCTCATGGTTCAGGTTTAGTAAAAATGCAAGTTTGTTGACTATTTCTTTTATCGATAAGTGAATGATATCCAGTTCAATGCTAGTATAGTCTTGGCAAGTATCACGATAATTTCCAATTTGCTAAAAACAAACCTATAGTACTTTGCAACTTTTATTGAAACTTTCAAATATAATGCAAAACTTCAATCTTAATTCTATTAGTAACACACTGGCATTATTGCCTCATGGAAACATTGGCTCATGAAATACTAATAAATAGGATCTTTAATTTTTTGAGAATAGCAAGGCTCCAAAGGCCTTTATAACTCCCAATAAAATATTTTATTTAAATTTTATTCAATCAGAATTTAACGGGTTAAACAATTATTTTAAAATGTCAAAACTTCAAAACAATTAAGCATGTATACTTAATGGACTTAAAACCTTGCTTAAGCGATTATTGCAAAACCAATAGTCTTTAACAAACCAGTGTTAGCACACACATCAACTTGATGTGACATCATAGAATGTTCAATCTTCACATCATTAAGTCTAGTGATTTTGAGTTCCATGAAAAATAAAGGAGTGACACTTAGAGTTTATTAAGTTGGTTTTTCAAAATAATATGCTTTTGTTCCTTTACATGCTAGTCCTAAATAAACTATTTTCAACTTCATTGCCTACCAGAAAAACTTCCATGTAATTTATGCTCCAGCTACACTGATTATTAACCATTCCTTCAAAACATAAACACTTTCAGCTTCAAGCTGTTCCTTTACTTTTGGTGTGGTCCTATTTATGAAACTCTCAACCTTGGTGCGATTTCCCTTGTGGCTCAGCCAGTAAGGAGTCTGCCTGCAATGCAGGAGACCCGGGTTCAATCCCTGGGTTGGGAAGATCCCCTGGAGAAGGAAATGGCAACCCACTCCAGTATTCTTGCCTGGAAAATCCCATGGACAGAGGAGCCTGACAGGCTACAGTTCATGGGATCGCAAAGAGTCGGACACGACTGAGCGACTTCACTTCACTTCAACCTTGGTGCTAGGTGTGGACTCTAATTGGAATACTACTGATTATGTCACAGTTTCTATAGCAACTGTTTTAGAGATAAGCACATGATAAGATGACGTACTCAGAAAGAAGTCTGTTCTTTTGGTCAGAAAGTTGAGAAAGAGATAAACTTTTTCCCTGTGTTAGATGCTAGTAAGGACTAATAAATGTGGATTACTGTAGCTAGCTCACCTTGGTAATGAAGACATTTCTAAAGTCAGTTTGAGGCTGCTTTTTAGTTACTTGCAACTGAAGAATTTGAATTGGTGTAAGTGTTATCTTCTCTTTAAAGCTTTTCATGACTACTCTACAAATAATGACTGCTTTGGAACACACTCCTGTTAATTCAATAAATGTTTTAAAAGTTCAGAAGAGAAGTCTGGGTTAGAGATATAAAACTGGGAATGACTAGCATGTATAAATAAATGAAAGCTTGGGATAGGAAGACGTCACCAGGATAGTGAGTGCAAATATAAAAGATGACCAAAGACATCCCTGTGCTACACCATCACAAAAATATGAGGTAGTTGAGGAGGATTCTGCCAAGAATTCTGAGAAAAAGTAGTAGTAAAGTGCTGATAGAAGGAAAGCTAAGAAAGTGTGCTGTCCTAAAAGAAAGTAAACATGATTACATAAGTGAATAACTCTTTCCCATGCAGCAGATAGATGAAATAGAATGAAAACTGAGAAATCAACATTGTATTTAGTAAGGTGGAGGTCACTTGTGACATTGACAAGAACAGATCAGATGGAATTTTGGGGGCAAAAACTGATTAGAGTAGGTTTTGAACAAAGGAGATGGACAGGTCTTAGAAACATCAAATACATGCCTGATGATGTTGAGCACCATTTCATTGTTTTTTTCCAATTATATAAGCACAACAGCCATCTAGTATTGGGGTCAAGCCAAAACCACCCAAGGAATTTCTCTAAATTTCAAAGTTCAAATTACAAATAAATGGCATGATACATACATATATGTATATATATATATATACTTCCTTTAGCATCACTATTCAGAAAGGATATCATATTGAATTGACTAGCTTAATATAAAATATCTTGTATTCTTTAGTTATTTCATTTTTAAACTTCAGGCAAGATTTCATCATAATTCAAAGGTAGTTTGTATTTATTTTCCATAGGAATATTTTACAGACTCTTCAAATAAATGTGTTAATTGCACGTCTAAGCACCATCACTGTAGAAAATATTTTTTAATATTTTCCATGTATTTTATTTGAATAATTAGTGAATTAGCCAAACATCAAGTTTTACAGGTTTATTTTTTTAGTTTTTGTCATTGGCCTAAATCCACACTTTTCATCACCCAAGTCTATTGTTCTGACCTGGAGGCCAACTTATGAAAGCTTACCATCACAAAACTGTACTGGTCAAGTCAAAATACATAGTTTGTTCCTTGGTACTTAGACAAGCAAACAGAAAAATTATGTTCACACAAAACCCTTCACACGGATTTTTATAACAGCTTTACTCATAATTGCCAAACTTGGAGCAATGAGAAAAACTTTCAGTAGATGAATTAATAGATAAACTGTGATATATCTAAACAATGGAATATTATTCAGTGCTTAAAAATAAATAATCAAGCCATAAAAAGACATGGAGGAAACTTATGCATATTACTAAGTGAAAGAAGCCAATCCGAAAAGGCTACACACTGTGTAATTCCAAATATGACATTCCAGAAAAGGCAAGACTATGGAGACAGCAAAAAGATCAGAGGTTACCAGGTGTTAGAGGGAAAGAGGGATGAACAGGTGGAACAAAAAGGATATTTTGGGCAGTGAAACTAATCTGCATAATAATACAATCACATATAAATATTATTGTACATTTACCAAAACCCAAAGAATGTACATCATACATGTACAACCCTAATGTAAATTTGGGGGGCTTCCCTTGTAGCTCAGCTGGTAAAGAATTTACCTGCAGTGTGGGAGACCTGGTTTGATCCCTGGGTTGGGAAGATCCCCTGGAGAAGGGAAAGGCTACCCACTCCAATATTCTGGCCTGGAGAATGCCATGAACTGTATAGTATGTGTGTACTGAAATACAGTATGTATGGACTGTAATGTAAATTTTAGACATTGGATACTAAAGATGTGTCAAGGTAAGTTCTTTGATTGTAACAAATGTACCACTATGGTGTGGGGTGTTAATAGTCTTTGGGAGGTTGTACATGTGTGAGTACAGGAAGTACATGGGAGCTTGCTGTACTTCCTGCTAAATTCGGCAGTGAACCTAAAATTGCTCTAAGAGATAGCTCATTAACTAAAACAACAACAACCAACATATACATTGTTTTCAGTGCTTAACCATAACTAGTTCCATTTCTAATGAATTGTATTGAATTTCATTTGGAAGATTAAGAAAATCACTCACTCTTCTCAAAACAGTTTCAAGTGGTTAATTTTTAAAACATGTAATTGCATAAAGCTGAACAAAAAAGGTTTCATTTTGCAGCAGACTGTATTTCTTAGCTATTTTAGGGACACGAAATTCTCAATATATATATTTGTGTGCCACAAACTCTCACCCAAATTCTTTATAATGCTTCATTAAGAAAGGCCTTCCATTTTGGGTGAGTGAATGAAAGTAAAAGTAAGTAGAACTAACTGATAGGTGTTTAAAGGGAAGTGCAGTTGTGGGTTATGCTCATAAACATTGTGATGCTCTGGGTATAGACAGTTTGATTCAATATCTTCATAAGGGGAATATAACATTCCCTTTTCCTGAGTGACATAGAACAGGAATTGCACTCTTTGGTATTTAGGGAAATACATCCTCAGGGATGTCAAATAATAGGGAGAAAGTTAGGGATGAGTGTATCTAATACTGCCAAAAAAACTCCTGAATAAACATTTTATTATTATTTTCAGATAATAAACACTGCAGAATAAATACTTTATTATTACCTTCACATTGGCTGAATATGGACTTAGCAACTGGAAAAGCTTGCCAAGTTGTAGACTTTTGCCTGTGTTATTTGCTTCCTGTGCTTTCAGGAAGCTCAAAATAATTATAATTTTAAAAATCCATACAGCAAGGATCCCTGAGAATCAACCTTCTTTTCACTGCTGCTCCCTGGCTTCTCACAGCACTAAAAAGTATTTGAGGACTTTGCTACCCAGTTTACAATTATCAGTCATGACATCTTAGCACAATAGTAGTAAATGCTGGTTATGTAGCCTTTCTAGGATTAACAAGATCAAGATTAAAAAAAAAATCTCCCAGGACCCTGGTGCTTTCCTGATTAAATAGGAAAAAGGCTTTAAAATGAGGCAAATGAAAGCATTGAAAGTTGAAAATAATTACTAACGTTGTATTTTTGCTTTCTCTTATCATTTTATTTTCAGTTAATAAAGAGCATAATCTGTTTGTACCTGCTTTTGAGTTAGAGGGAGATAATGAAAATATTTTACTATCTATTTTCATATTATAAGCTGTTGTTTCCAAAGAAAGTCAAAACTGATGTATATTATCGCATTATTGTTCTCAGAGGACTGCAGTCACCATAGTGATTGTAATTACATGGCTTCATTAACTTTATACATTCTACCTGTTATGGGGGGCTCACATTAAGGAAATTTGCATATGCAGGAAATGAATATCATTTGCAGGGAGCTAATGTCATTAAACATTTAGGCAGTCCCTATCAGGCAGAGGGGCTTCCACTGAGATATGCTTTTCAGTGTGCCCTTTATACTTATTGTGGGCACAGGGATGTATTTCCAAACCTTAAAAGTAAAACCTCTTTCAGAGGAAAATATTAGAAAAGCAACAGCTATTTTAACAAATTAGACATATGACTGGAATCAAATTGCTGACACTAAAGGTTATTAGAACACACAATCAAGGAAAGTATGATCGTGAAAGATGCAAACACTTTGAATAATTTGGGGCCCTTGCACAGCATGAATATGCGTGTGTGTGTGTGTGTGTGTGTGTGTAAGTATGCATGTACATATGTGCCGGAGTCCCACTCCAGCTGGTCCAGAGGTCCCCAAGGGATGAATGGCATTGGCGAAAGGAAAGGAAAGGAGACAGAGAGTTTTTGATGGTCCAAGGACCACTGGTCCGAGGACCACAATCTTTATTGCTTTAGTCTCTATTTATACAGCACATGTTCTTCTACGTAATGATTCTTACAATATTTTTCCACTCAGATCAACATCCCCTGATTCTAAGATGTGTTAAAAGTTTTTTCCTAGTTCTTTGTCATATTTTGGTTACATGTTTACCCCGAAACCTATTTTTATTTTATTAAAACATAGTCTATGAATCATATCATTCCATCTACTTATTCTGTACAGCCTGCTACTACAGCGAATACAGCATCTTGCTTCAGTGAATAAGTGCTATAGCAGTGTCTAAGGGCAAAAGTTTTTCATAGTAGAGCCATTGTCAGCAGTGGTTTGTTTACCATCTACCCACATACCACAAGACTATTTCTGGCAGAGGCAAGTCTTTTGCAGTTTACCTAGAAACCATTTACAATACAATTCACATATTTCTTTCCATTTACGCTTAGATTCTAAGGGGCACTAACATCTCTAGCATCCCAGTCTTTATGAGAAAAGGCAATAGCCTTAGTTTCTGTAATTTTCCCTGATACGTGACCCAAGTTTTCCAGTCATCAATAACAATCTCCTCATGAGGCCAGGTCACAATAGGCTTAGGGCTTGTTTTCCAAATGATCATGGCCTTATTCCTCGGCTGAGTGTTAGGGACCCACCAGTGAGGGGCCTCAGTAGGTGTAATCATTTTTGGAATGTTTCTCTGGGGCAAGGGATCATTTTTCTTTTTCCTGGACTCTCTTGACCTCATCATGGAAGCCCCTACAACTCCAGACATCAAAGAATGAAACAGAGTTAGCCACAACAAAAGTATAGAAACAGGAAGGAGTGAAGGTTCCGATCCAGGAGGGAAACTGCTTTGCAGTTTCTTCTTGAGTGGTGCCGCGACTTTGTCATCCGGCAGTAGTTCCAGAACGGCTCCCAACATGTATGTATATACATGCATATGTAACTTGATAGTGACATATTTTTAAATGCATTTTAATAGATGTTGGTACATCTCTGTCTTTACTGACCAATTTAATCTATTAGCCATAACATTTTTTTAGAAATTCAAATATAATTTCAGGTGAAGAAATCATGGTAACTGAACAGTAGATAAAAAAGGAAAGGGACAAAAAAAAACCCAGGGAGTAAAATTTAAGATAATAAATTTAGACTTTTTACTCTGACAATAAATATATTTCAGACATTTTGAAGGGCAATTTAATAAAAATACCTTCATGTACCTTTTTGTTTGAAGTAGCTGTTTTTGTTTTTGGGAGCACCAGAATTCTGAGTAGTCCAGAGAGAAAATCTATAATTTCCTCTTGATGCAATGGGACAATGGGCTTTCATACCCTCACACTCTGGCTGGGGTACTCTTCAAGAAATGCTCGGAAGTTCTTCTTGTCTTTATATTCTGTTTGCCACACTAGGACCTATTTCAATTACTGAGAAAAATACTGTTAACAATAGAAAAACATTTATTGTGTACCTAGGGAAATGGGATGATATTTGGCAAATGGCAGAGTTTTGGTAAGTCCTAGAGAGTCCTCTTCCAAATAAGATTAAAAACAAATCATTACTTCCTTTTAGCTATTAAAATTATCACAATAATAGAGAAATTATCTGTTTTCTGGTGCAAAATTACATCCTAGGGAATTACATTACACATGTAAATTATGGTGGGTTCTTTTCCGTCTGTACCTTTTTGGGTTAATTAATTCTTCAAGAGAGATAATGTATGTCAGTATTGAGTGAAAAAGAAATCACTTAATTCAGGCAATTCACATAGATCTCTACAATTAGAGTTGAAAGCAACAGAGTTAACAATGGCAGAGTTCATAGGTAGCTGAAAAAAAATCAATTTTTGCCCATCAAATTATTCCCATGTCTTCTGAAATTGTCTCTACCTGATTAAGAAGTTTACAAAATTCATGTTAAATATTTTATAAAAATGAATACATCAAGTAAATGAAACAAAATACAATTTTTCCTCTCTTCCATCCAAAGAATTTTGATCTTTTTTTTAGGGTAAGCTTTCCTAGGGTAAAGTTAATCACCTTTTGAATCAAAATAACAACCTTATTTGCTGGCACAACGTCATGTAAGCTAATTTATGCTTGCTTCTAAATGAAAAGGACCCAAAATCAACTGGTCTCCTATTAAATGGTTGTGTATCTGCTATTAATTGTGGATACTGCAATCAGTACCTGTTTAGATTTGTTGGAAAGAAATCCACAAAGGCTTTTCTAGATTTTTGTTTTTTCAAAATAGAACTGAGGTCTGTGATCTCTTGCCAAGTCCATCAACAGTTATTTATTTGGTATTGTAGAAGAAAGGCAGCTCTTTAAATCTTAACAATGTGATTGGGTATTTTTCATTTCTTCTTCTTTTTTTTTCACCATGAGTACTGAAATAAATGGTATGTTTTATTCAACAAATGTTTTTGAATGTCTACTGTTATACTCTAGCATTTGGCAGCCCAGAATGTATCTGATTCATCTAGGAAACCAGATGTGGTGATTATTGTAGTGGTTATCCCACTATATATATAGTGAATAATTGAGTGAATTAGCATATCCATCACCTCACACTGTTAGCATTTCCTTTATTTATCTTTTTTTGTGTGTGTGTGGTGAGAATATTTAAGATCCACCCTCTTAGCAAGTATGAAATATAATATTTTTAACTGTAGTCACATTGCAAGTATAAAATGTATTTTAAACTACAGTCACATTATGTTAGATCTCCAGAACTTATACATCTTGTGTAACTTAATCTTTGTTCCCTTTAATCAATCTTCCCATTTCTCCCATCCCTAGCACCTGGCTACCACCACTCTAATCTCTGCTTCTATAAGTCTGACTAATTTATATATCTCATATAAGTGGAATAAGGCAGTATTTGTCTTTCTGTGTATAGCTTATTTCACTCAGCATAATGTCCTCCAGGTTCATCCATGTTGTCACAAATGGCAAGATTTTCTTCTTTTTTTTAAAGCAAAATAATACTTCTTTATTTTCATAATCCATTCATCTGTCAGTTGACATTGAAGAGGAAACTTTAAAAGAAAGGAGATTCCTTAAAAAACTGGGAATAGAACTGCCATATGACCCAGCAATCCCACTGCTGGGCATATACACCGAGGAAACCAGAATTGAAAGAGACGCGTGTACCCCAATGTTCATCGCAGCACTGTTTACAATAGCCAGGACATGGAAGCAACCTAGATGTCCATCAGCAGACGAATGGATAAGGAAGCTGTGGTACATATACACAATGGAATATTACTCAGCCATTAAAAAAATACATTTGAATCGGTTCTACTGAGATGGATGAAACTGGAGCCCATTATACAGAGTGAAGTAAGCCAGAAAGAAAAACAACAATACAGTATACTAATGCATATATATGGAATTTGAAAGATGGTAACGATAACCCTATATGCGAGACAGAATAAGAGACACAGATGCATGGAACAATTTTATGGACTCTGAGGGAGAAGGTGAGGGTGGGACGTTCTGGGAGAATGGCATTGAGACATGTGTATTGTCATATGTGAAACAGAGCACCATTCCATGTTCGATGCATGTGACAAGGGCTCAGGGCCGGGGCAATGGGATGATCCAGAAGGATGGGATGGGGAGGGAGGTGGGTGGGGGGTCCAGGAAGGGGAACACATGTAAACCCATGGCTGATTCATGTCAATGTATGGCAAAAACTATTACAATATTGTAAAGTAATTAGCCCCCAACTAAAATAAATAAATTTATAAAATAAAAAAAAAAAAAGAGAGAAAAATAGAGATTCTTGAGTGCCAGTTCATATATATATTAATATCACATCAGAGTTTTGGGGGTGGTATCAGGCTCTGAATATTTTTTAGCACTTCACAGAATTTTTAATGTTCAGTAACAGTTCAGAACCATTATTACAGGTGTTGTAGAGAATATAGAAAGCATAAATGTGGATAACAAACCATCTCTGATATTTTGGACCTTCGAGAAAAGTAGTTATAGGTAGAATGTTAACTATACTCAAAGCCTCTTTGTAAAAAAAAAAAAATCACTCAATAATTGGGTGAGTAATAAAGTACATATCTGGGTAACATATCGATATTTTAATATTGATATATTCAAATATTTGTCATACTCCTCCTTGGTTTCTGTAAAAGTTTATTGCTGATCTTTTTGGAATCTTACATTGTGGATCAGATGGTAAAGAATCTGTCTGCAATGCAGGAGACCTGGGTTTGATCTGTGGATGGGGAAGATTCCATGGAGAAGGAAATGGCAACCCACTCCAGTATTCTTGCCTGGAGAATTACATGGACAGAGAAGCTTGGAGGGCTACAGTTCATAGGGTCACAAAGAATTGGGCAGGACTGAGTGACTGACACTAACATTGTGTCAGCACAGAGGAAGTGTAAACTGTCTTCTGGGTTATGGTGCTAACAACCATGAAGACAGGAACCATCTTCTCTTGCCATATTCCCAATCAGTTGAAGATGGGAGAATGGAACTCAGAGAGGCTTTGCTTAGAGAGAAAATCTAGAGTTTTATAACTAGAGTTATAAGGTTAAATTTGATGCTCTACAACTACAATTATAAATTTGGAATATAAACTGGGAAAATATAGATGCTGCTTAAAAACCACAAGATGTTATTACCTGAGGAGTATGTGTAAATGGTGAAAAGAAGAGCACCTGAGATGTTGAATAAATAAACATTTTGAAGATAAGCAGAGGGAAAATAGCCAGTAAGGAGACTGAGAAAGAGTAGTCAGGGAAGTAGAAGGAAAATACTATCTCCCAGAAGATTAGAGAGAGACTTTTATTTTTATTTATTTATTTTTTTTAAAGAGAATGACCAACTGTGCCCATTACTAAGGATCTTAAGTTAGGTGCACATAGAAGAGTTTCATTAAATCTTGCAACACAAAAGTTAGTGATGGGTCTTGGGAAAAGGTCAAATGAATGGCGTAAAACCCAGAGTGGAGTGGGTTATGATAAATGGGAAGTGAAAAAATGGATACAGTGTCATAAACCTTTTTGAGAGTTTTGATTGTTAAGAATACCAAAGATTTAAATAGTGGTCATTAGGCTCACGGAGAAGGCAATGGCACACCACTCCAGTACTCTTGCCTGGAAAATCCCATGGACGGAGGAGCCTGGTAGGCTACAGTCCATGGGGTCGCTAAGAGTCGGACACGACTGAGCGACTTCACTTTCACTTTTCCCTTTCATGCACTGGAGAAAGAAATGGCAACCCACTCCAGTATTCTTGCCTGGAGAATCCTAGGGACGGCGGAGCCTGGTGAGCTGCCGTCTATGGGGTCGCACAGAGTCGGACACGACTGAAGTGACTTAGCATAGCATATCATAGCATAGCATTAGGCTCAATGTGCAGCTTGCTTTTATGCCCCTTTGGACAAATAAGGAAAAAAAATATTTTTAGGTAAATTAGAAAAAAATGTCCTTCCTGGTCAGATGTATTTACAAGCCAGGGTGTATATATAGGAGAGGAGAATACACACTAGATTTGGCTCCCATGTCTTACTTCAGTCAGGTATATTTGGGATGAACAATCCTGCTTTGATTAGAAAAAAAAATTAAGATGGTAATTTTAAGTAAGTATTTGGTAAGTATTATGCTGTATTTAGTTTTAGTATCATTTTTATATCACTAAATATCACACACACTGGTTGGTTAAAATGATCTTTCAAGCTCCAGTTCAGGGAATTAGTCCTGGAAATACTCAAGAGGGCTGTCAACAATTGCCTTCCTGAAAGTTGAATCGTGTGTGGTTATTTACCAGTGAAGGTGGCAATTTGCTACTAGTAGGGAGAGCAAAAGTGGTTGCTGATATCAAGAGGGTATAGAAAGTGAGTTAATTTCAGCTTTGAGGTGAATTCATTAGATGGCAACTTTTGCAGAATCAGAAGCAGTGTTTTTATCTTTGTATTTCCCACACTTAGCACAGTGCCTGTGAGTGGTAGGTGTCCAGTCAGTGTTTGTTGAATTGCACTGAAATTCTAAAAGGTAGTTTAATGACCAAAAAATAAGTAAGCTTATAATGTTAAACCAAATGATGATGATAAACCAAATGATGAGACAGATGTCAGGAATGGTGGCTATCAGACAGAGATTGGTGTTGAAGTGGATAAGCCAAAGGGAAATCTAGTTTCTTGGAGATAAAAATAGAATAATGTTAAATGAGGGGGTCTCACTGAAACTTCCTTTATTCCAAGTGATTCTTCCTCTTGTCCTGTCTTAGAGGGCAAACACTGAGGGATAATATATTAGAGGAAATATACTATAGATTAACTGTAATTTGATAGTAAGTTGATAGTATAATGGCCAGGAGAAACATGCCTTGTGGGGAGCTGGTCATACTCTTTACAGAGTTTTATTTGTAGTAAGTCAGATAAATTTGACACAAACAGGAAATGGCATTTACAAGCAATGATAGACATTCACATTGATAGGAGGTCAGAGTTCAGCATGGCGAGAAAACAGACAGGAATCTTGAAAAGTGATGCTGAAGCAGACAAGTGTTTGTCATTAATAGGGCTGTACAAGTGATAGAAACATGTATGCCTTAAGGACAGGATTAAAGGCAAGACTGATGAAAGTATGGTAGGAAAGAATTTTCAGAACTCAAGTAAATGGCAGTTCATCAAGGCAGGAACTCAGATACAAAAGAAAATATTAAGGAATCCATCAGAGTGTGACTATAGCGAAAGTGGACTTGATTCTTACTTGTTTAAGTTTTGAATGGATCTAGGACTTGTTGCATGAGCTAGAAGGATTGCAGAAGAGGAACATAGCCTGGCATGCTATTCTACCCACCTTTCCCCTGCTGTAATATTATGCTAGTTTATCATCTACATTGCTTAAAATTTAGCACATACACATAGCCTACATTTTATTTGTTTTTTTTTAAATCTTTTTCAAGGAAAAATAATTCCCACAAATTGGCCATCATGTGGTATTTTTGTGTCTATTTGCATTATTATGTATTTCTACTTTTTAGGACAATAGTACCAACTTATCTTATCCTCAATGAGTACTTGTTGAACTGAAATGTTAACTTGTTCATGTCAAGTAAATTTCACTATTCTAAATTATGAATTTGAAGCAAAAGATGTGTTATGTCATCTCTAGAGGAAATATGTGGAATCCTGAATATGACTCACTTTTGAATATAAAACATGAGTTTAACAGAGATGCTATCACCACTTTGTGTCTTCCCTGAAACACTTGGCTGCTGCCATCTTGATTGGTTTAAGATGTTTTGTGAAGGCTGTATCTTTACATTTTATGAAAGGGGAATAAAGCTCCTCTCAATTGACTTGATGCATTGAAGAGAATTGCATGGGCAATCTCCCTTTATTACATTCAATGATCCAAGGTGCAGAGTAGCTTTAAAATGTTCTTTTAGAAATGATACTCTTCAGAAAGGTTCACTAATATGGCATTACTAGATATCTTTTTTACTGTCTTTTTGCTGAAAAATGCAACTTCTAAGGGGAAACCAAGTACTTCCATTGTGTGAACTTGGTCAACAATCAAATGACCATATGTAATTCATTCTCCATCCTTTCTTATAATACGTGGTACCCACAGTACCTTAAAATGAAAGTGGTGGCACCCTAGGAACCTACACTAGAGTCAGCATCTATTATGATTAATTAAGCTCCTATACAATGCCTTCTTATTAACATTAATTATGTGGCAAGGAAAATTGAATGGTTCATAAAAGCAGAAAGCATTTGGCTTGACCACATTATACAGCAGTGCAAATAAGAATTCTTAATGCTGTTTAACAAATGACTCTTTCACTCTTCATTAAAGCCCCTTGTTGCCATCCAATCTTGATTTTAGAAATTAAAGCTAACAACCAGATTGAGAGAATAAGGAAAGGGACAGCATGGGGCAAAGTCTCAAAGCCACAACTAACAGCGTGAGGCAAAGTGAACCTCAAGCTATTGCTGTTCTCAGAGAAGGCTAGGGAGGGGAGGAATGCATTTACAGGGAAACTCAATTATAGCAACCCTCAGCTATAGGAAAGTACTTGTGAATGTTGACACAAAAGCTTTTTCCCTTAATGTTTTAATTAAATACCTAGAAGCCAGCGCTTCTTCTCAGTCAGTGTCAGAGCACTGCTTCTTGGTGGATAAATGTTTACAGCAGAGGCTCAGCTGAGGGTTTCTACAAACATGACTCTAAGAACTGAGAAGGGTTTTGTTAAGGCACTTGAGATCCAGAAAGCCGTAGTGACTATAAACTAGCCTAGAGTACAATAGCAGGATGGTTTAATCCACCAAATGTCAGTCATTGGTTTGCAAGTTGGCAAACCCACCTTCATCTTCAGACAAAAGGGCACTGGTTAGTCATCTGTTTAATTCTCTAGCTTCAGTGTGTCATTTGGATGTTGAAGGAAAATCCCTTGATTCGGTCTGCCATTTCTGACAGCCTCCCTCTAGACCCCATTAATAAGCCTTTTAGAGAATAGAATGCAAAGTAGGCAGCAGGCAGCCCGCAATCAAAATGGAGATGGAATACACAGTAGAAATGTCTCCTCTTTGTGAGAATGGGGTTTAGGTGACCTTTGTTGAAGAGAATTTTTTTTAATCTAAAAACCGTGTCTTTCAAGATACAAAGCAGCATTTGTGGTGCAGTAGATTTGGGAGGTCATCTGGAAATTGAGAGTTTGTGATAGGATACAGAAAAACTCAAGTGATATTTACAAAATATGCAAACAATGGCACAGACAGGAAGCCAGCCTGGCTTTGGGCATGCCTGGGGAATATCCTTCAGAAAACAAATATGCCACTCTTTAATGTTGGTTTGAGTCTCATTATAAAATCGCAAGTGAAATGAGACACTCTTTGCTTCTGAAACAGTGATTCCAGAAGCAAAGCAACTGTTCTCTAATAAAGCAGTCCTGTTAAGATTTGTAGGATTTTAATGTGCTTTGAAAGCACATCATTTGTTAGATAATGGACCCTTTCTATTGAACCTGTTTTCCATTTTCATGCATTAATAATTTCTGGTTGATATGCATGTGTGTGTGTGTGTGTGTGTGTGTGTGTGTGTGTGTGTGTGTACATTCTGACTAGCACTGCTTAATAGGTCACATGTGCATTGATGTATCTGATCTCTAGGGAAGTCTCATTCCAAATACCTTTGTGCAGGCATTGCCTGATCGAAGGAAGCATTCCAAAATGCACAATTTCCAGAGACACAAGTTTGACCAGGAGTGGAGAAATTTAGAAGGAATGAAACAAGTACAATTTCTCTTATGCAAATTCTCCATTAAATAGGGAAGTGCTTTTAGAGACAGAGATCAGGCCAAAATCTATGTTGTACTGATCACAACGCAATACCAAGTGTCTTGTTGTAATCAAAGGCTGAGAACAAGACCGCAAAAGAAGTAGAAAAATCGTTTATTACTAAGGAGATCACTTTTATTTATGGAGTAGCACCAGGGAAGTCACTTATTTTTATGCATCTAGTCCTTTAATAAAACACTGATAAAGCTTTTATGTACTTTTATGACTCAGTAAAGTATCCAGGCATGCCTTTTAAAATATACAATGGCAAAAATAGCTGTTTTCTGCTAGGAATTTGTTTATAAGCTGTCCTTTTACTAGAATGTACATTAACCTGAATTCACTTAAATAGAACAGCAAAAAATATGTTTATTAAGACTACATAAAAATATACACACAATGGGTACTTAAAAATGATATGGCATATCTATAATGCTTAGTAAGTACTGCTGCTGCTGCTGCTAAGTCACTTCAGTCGTGTCCGACTCTGTGCGACCCCATAGACGGCAGCCCACCAGGCTCCCCCATCCCTGGGATTCTCCAGGCAAAAGTACTGGAGTGGGCTGCCAGTGCCTTCTCCGTAGTAAGTGCTAGAGATTAGATTATTTTTATGAAAGAGTGTGCTGCAATGCTATAGTCCATGGGGTCGCAGAGTCAGACGTGACTGGATGGCTGAACAACAACAAGAAAAGAGATGAATTACATATATTCTGACAAGTCAGTTTATTTTCAAAAGATACAAATTACCATCTTTCAAATTCCATATATATGCATTAGTATACTGTATTGTTGTTTTTCTTTCTGGCTTACTTCACTCTGTATAATGGGCTCCAGTTTCATCCATCTCAGTAGAACTGATTCAAATGTATTTTTTTTTAATGGCTGAGTAATATTCCATTGTGTATATGTACCACAGCTTCCTTATCCATTCGTCTGCTGATGGACATCTAGGTTGCTTCCATGTCCTGGCTATTGTAAACAGTGCTGCGATGAACATTGGGGTACACGCGTCTCTTTCAATTCTGGTTTCCTCGGTGTATATGCCCAGCAGTGGGATTGCTGGGTCATATGGCAGTTCTATTCCCAGTTTTTTAAGGAATCTCCACACTGTTCTCCATAGTGGCTGTACTAGTTTGCATTCCCACCAACAGTGTAAGAGGGTTCCCTTTTCTCCACACCCTCTCCAGCATTTATTGCTTGTAGACTTTTGGATAGCAGCCATTCTGACTGGTGTGAAATGATACCTCATTGTGGTTTTGATTTGCATTTCTCTAATAATTGAAAGATGGTAATAATTTGAAAGATGGTAACGATAACCCTATATGCGAGACAGAATAAGAGACACAGATGCATAGAACAATTTTATGGACTCTGAGGGAGAAGGTGAGGGTGGGACGTTCTGGGAGAATAGCATTGAAACATGTATATTATCATATGTGAAACAGAACACCATTCCATGTTCGATGCATGAGACAAGGGCTCAGGGCCGGGGCAATGGGATGACCCAGGGGGATGGGATGGGGAGGGAGGAGGGTGGGGGGTCCAGGAAGGGGAACACATGTAAACCCATGGCTGATTCATGTCAATGTATGGCAAAAACTACTACAATATTGTAAAGTAATTAGTCCCCAACTAAAATAAATAAATTTATAAAAAAAAAAAAAGATACAAATTAGAACATTGATGGCCTTGGGCTCAGGCAGGTTTCTGTGGAGTGCTTGGTTTCACTACCTGTTCGACTGTTCTGGAACCAGCAGTGGTAATTGTCATGTTTGCTTTGAATACTCCCTGCAAACTGCATTTTGTAGAAGCATCTATTTATTGTAAGATCATGTTTAAGCTAATGAGACTGGGAAGTCAGCTAGTCATGTTCTATCACATTTTAATGGTAGATTTTATCAAAGCATATTATTAGTAATTCCAATGACAATGTTTTTTTCTTATATTTTTCATTTATATCTAGATCTTTAGGGCTTTAGAAAAACTGTTTATTTCATTACAAGAGGTCCTTAGTGAATGTTCAGAGAAGAGTTGGCTCCTCTATCAATTCTAATAGAACTCAAGAAAAATATCCTGCATTCTTATTGCATGCTATGCTACTCATATAAAAGCTAACTTATTTTTATTAGTATTTAAACAACATATGATAACTTATGTTACATTCAGTGAAAACATTACTATGCTTTCAGTGATGTGCCTTGTAGAAAAATACATTTTAAAGATTGCAAATTTAACTTGACATTTGAATGTTTACATCCATATAAGAGATGGGAAATCACATCCTTTTGACATCCCGTGGTTTCCTCAGGGTGGTCTCATTCCTTCTTGGAAGTTTTAAGTAGGGGAAAAAATGTTAAGCAATTAGTAACCTGAAGCTCACTGTAAACCACAGGCCCTGCTGGCAGAGTGAAGTTGGCTATCTCCCCATATTAGGGCTTATTCTTGCAGAAGGTTGATAGAAGAGGAGATTGAACAATGAGAATCTCCTACTACTGACATATTTATACAGAGCAGCAACTGGATGAGAGAAAGAAACAGGTGTACAGCATCACAGAATTGCCTCAATCCTTAAGCTCAGGTTTACATACATATCTATTCAAACCACCACCACAAACAAAGAATGCTTCTTGTGTTAAACTATACTGTTATGAATGAAGCATTTAGGATCTGAGACCAGTGGTTTTCAAGTTAGCGTGTTTTGTAAATATGGAGGTAATAAACCACTTTTGGTGTGTGTGTATGTGTGCGGGGTGGGGGTGGGGGTGTAGATACCTGGGCAAAAATAGAATTAGAGGCTATTATCTTCCATATGTACCTTTTCCCAAACTCATCTGACCTTGCAAAGAATCTGTGTGGCTGTTCCACTCCCACTTCTCTATTCAGAACCCTTCTGCTACAAGAGGAACAGAGCAGTTTTCACCAACAGATTCCACACCCTATTGTAGCACAGTCCCAGGGTTTAAAAAATCTCTGAAGCACATAGAGAGGGAAAAAAAAATCAAAAAAGCAAAAATTTTTTCTAACTGGTCATGCATCTGTCTGCCTCTCTGTCTAGCAAGTATCTGTTCATCAGCCTGCCTCTATTTATACAGCTATCTATGGCATGTGAAGTCATTTCAGTCATGTTAGACTCCTTGCGACCCTATGGACTCTAGCCTGCAAAGTTCCTCTGTCCATGTGATTCTCTAGGGAAGAATACTGGAGTGGGTTCCATGTCCTCCTCCAGGGGATCTTCCTGACCCAGGGATTGAACACACGTCTCTTATATCTCCTGCATTGGCAGACTAGTTCTTTACCACTAGCACCACCTGGGAAGCACACATCTATCTATAGATTCATCTGTCTACCAATCACTTAGAATTAAAAATCAGAACAGAGATGGGTTTAATAGTGATGCTTCTTAACATGACATCTGAAATGAAAGCAATGTCATCTGTTTTATGTTTTTTTTTTTCTGACATGAAGTGAGTCTGAATTTGAGAAATATAGGACTAACTTTGTCATTTGGGTTACTAGACATATGTTTTCCATAAACTGAATAATGCTGGATCTCCAAAGTTTTAATAAAAACAGTCTTAAAGGACACGCACAGTAGAATTTTAGATGTAATTATTTTTAATTTTTAATTCTATACTATAAATAAATTATAGTTTATAATTATAATTACTTATCCTTTGCAAAGATACAAGTTAAGATGAAAACTTTAGATAATATCCTAAAATATACAGATGGTAACAATTTTTCAAAATTCTTGTAACGATACCCGAAGATTTGGACACCACTCCCATAGGCTTGCACTCTTATCCTTGTCAGGGATCAGCCTAGAGTCTGAATCTGACCAACTATCTTTTCTATCATGACCTTCATCTTCCTCCTCCTCTCTCCATGTCCCCTCCTTATTCTCTTCTTTCTGCCCCCCTTCTCTTTGCCTCCTTCCCCTCCCCTTCCCCACCCTCCTTCTTTTTATTTTTATTCTCCTCTATCTTTGCCAGGAGTGAAAAAAAAATTTTTTTTTAACATTTTTAAATAGGGACATTTTAATTGTCTTTGAAGTACTTAGATCTCAGGCTTCCCTGGTGGCTCAATGGTGAAGAATCTGCCTGCCAATGCCAGAGACACATGTCCAATTCTTGGGTCGGAAAGCTCCCATGGAGAAGGAAATGGGAACCCACTCCAGTATTCTTGCCTGGAGAATCCCATGGACAGAAGAGCCTGGTGGAGGCTATAGTCCATGGGGTTGCAAAGATTCAGATATGAGTTAGCGACTAAACAGCAAGTACCTATATAACATTCTCAATTTTGCCACTTGGCAGAAGGAAACAAAAATATTTACTATCTAGCTGTTTATTTAAAAAGTTGACCAACCACTGATATAAGTGATTGCTTATTTAATGATTATTAGTTTTCTTCCAAAATGTACAAGTTAAATCATGCTTCTGCGATAATTTGTGGACATTTATTTTCTATCACATCTTACAGACAAAAATTAATGTTAAGTTTTATTTCATTCTTCTTGTACGTCTGCTTTTATTTCTTGGTGTTTGCCACTGTGTGTTAGTTCCTGTCCTTTGAGAATCAGACACAGAAGTGAGCTGAGCTATGTAACAGGGGAACACAAGTGTGTGGAAAAACTGAGCCCAGAGCCAGAGGAGGCTGGGAGATCTGTCAAACCATGTGGCAGGCCTAATCTAGAGGAGCTAAGAGGGAGAGAAAGAAGGTTGAGTAGGAAATGGATTAGACTGTGGAGCAATTCCGAAAAAGTTTTGGCAAAAGTATCAGGGAATCCTCAAGCCAAACAAGTTCTTGTTGGAGTCTACTGTCTGCAGGAAAGCACTGGCTCTTGTATCTGGCCACATTTGGTCACTAGCCTGAGAATCTGGCAGGAAGTACAGCCATTCATGAGCTGGGTGATGGCTTTCACCCTGCAGCATCTGGGGTTGCTGGCCAATTACCAAGCTTCCTGCCATTTGTGATTTGAGACGTATTTTAGCAGCAGCCATACTTTGTAAAAATGGATTGCTAAGCCTTCTTTCAAAAAACAATTTCTGAACTTGAATACTAATATGCTTCTCTCTCATCATTTCAGTCTCCATTTTACATCTTGCTTGAGAAATCCCTCTCAATCCTGAATGAATAAGATACTTCACTATATTTGTTTTTAATAATATTTAATAGTATTTAAGATTTGGTTTCCACAATTAAGCATGGAGAGGTAGGTAAGCAGAGAAGAGAAAGGAAAGCAGAGAGATAAAGATAGTATTTTACTTTATTTTCTTATGAAAAGGCAATTGTTCCACACTTCACTGAATAGAGTGTCCTATCACTTCTGACATTGCGGTTTACCTAAAGGGTTTACCTATCACCCGTGACTTTAGGGTGACTCTTTTCTAATGAGTCAGTTCTTCATATCAGGTGGCCAAAGTTTTGGAGCTTCAGCATCAGTCCTTCCAATGAATATTCAGGGTTGATTTCCTTTAGGAATGAATGGTTTGATCTCCTTGCAGTTTAAGGAACTCTCAAGAGTCTTCCCCAACACCACAGTTCAAAAACATCAGTTCTTCAGCAATCGGTCTTCTTTATGGTCCAACTCTCACATCCATACACAACTACTGGAAAAGAAACATAGCTTTGATGAGATGGACATTTGTTGGCAAAGTAATGTTTCTGCTTTTATTAAAAAGCTGTCTTGGTTGGTCATACTTTTCTTCCAAGGAGTAAGCATCTTTTAATTTCATGGCTGCAGTCACCATCTGCAGTGATTTTGGAGCCCAAGAAAGTAAAGTTTATCACTGTTTCCCCATCTATTTGCCATGAAGTGATGGGACCGGATGCCATGATCTTTTTTTTTTTTTGAATTTTGAGTTTTAAGCCAGCTTTTTCACTCTCCTCTTTCACTTTTGTCAAGAGGCTCTTCAGTTTCTCATCACTTTCTGCCATAATGGTGGTGTCATCTGCGTATCTGAGGTTATTGATATTTCTCCTAGTAATCTTGATTTCAGCCTGTGCTTCATCCAGCCCAGTATTTCACATGATGTACTCTGCGTATAAGTTAAATAAGCAGAATGACAATACAGCGCCTTGATGTACTCCTTTCTCGATTTGAAACCAGTCTGTTGTTCCATGTCTGGTTCTAACTGTTGCTTCTTGACCTGTATACAGATTTCTCAGGAGGCAGGTAAGGTGGTCTGGTATTCCCATCTCTTGAAGAATTTTCCACAGTTTGTTGTGATCCACACAGTCAAAGGCTTTGTCATAGTCAATAAACAAAAGTAGATATTTTTCTGTAATTCTCTTGCTTTTTCAATGATCCAGCAGATGTTGGCAATTTGATCTCTGGTTTCTCTGCCTTTTCTAAACCCAGCTTGAACATCTGGAAGTTCTCAGTTCACGTACTGTTGAAGTGTAGCTTGGAAAAATCAAGCATTACTTCCCAAGCATGTGAAATAAGTGCAATTGTGTGGTAGCTTGAACATTCTTTGGCATTGCCTTTCTTTGGGATTGGAATGAAAACTGACCTTTTCCAGTCCTGTGGCCACTGCTGACTTTTCCAAATTGCTGGCACAATTGAGTGCAGCACTTTCACAGCATCGTCCTTTATGATTTTAAATAGCTCAGCTGGAATTCCATCATCTCACTAGCTTTGTTCATAGTGATGCTACCTAACACCCATTTGACTTCGTACTCCAGGATGTCTGACTCTAGGTGAGTGATTACACCATCGTGGTTATCTGGTTCATTATGATCTTTTTGTATAGTTCTTCCGGGTATTCCTGCCACCTCTTTTTAATATTTTCTTCTTCTGTTAAGTTCATACTCTTTCTGCCCTTTACTGTGCCCATCTTTGCATGAAATATTCCCTTGGTATCTCTAAATATCTAGTCTTTCCCATTCTATTGTTTTCCTTTATTTCTTTGCATTTTCACTTAGGAAGTCTTTCTTATTTCTCGTTGCTATTCTTTCGAACACTATATTCTGATGGATGTATCTTTCCTTTTCTCCTTGCCTTTTGCTTCTATTCTTTTCTCAGCTATTTGTGAGGCCTCCTCAGACACCCATTTTGTCTTTTTGCATTTCTTTTCCTTGTCAATGGTCTTGACCACCGCTTCCTGTACAATGTGATGAACCTCCATCCATAGTTCTTCAGGCACTCTCTCTATCAGAACTAATACCTGGATTCTATTTATCACTTCTACTTTATAGCCATAAGAGATTTGATTTAGGTCATACTTGAATGGCCTAGTGGTTTTCCCTACTTTCTTCAGTTTAAGTCTGAATTTGGCAATGAGGAGTTCATGATCTGAGTCACAGTCAGATCCTGGTCTTGTTTTTGCTTCACCATTTGGCTGCAAAGAATATAATCAATCTGATTTTGGTATTAATCATCTGGTGATGTCCATGTGTGGAGTCGTCTCTTGTGTTGTTGGAATAGGGCGTTTGCCATGACCAGTGTGTTCTCTTGACAACAATCTGTTAGCCTTTGCCCTGCTTCATTTTGTACTCCAAGGCCAAAGTTGCCTATGACTCTGGGTTCTCTTGACTTCCTGCTTTTGCATTCCAGTCCCTTCTGATGAAGAAAGACATCTTTTTTTTGGTGTTAATTCTAGAACACCTTGTAGGTCTTCATAGAACCATTCAACTTCAACTTCTTTGGCCTTAGTTTTTGGGGTGTAGACTTGGATTACTGTGATATTGAATGGCTTGCCTTGGAAATGGGCAAAGTTCATTCTGTTGTTTTTGAGGTTGCACACAAGTACTGTTTTGGATAATCTAATAGGATTTATTTAGGAAAATTTGGGGGCATATTAAGCATTGGCTAATGGAAGTAATTTTCTTTTCATGTGTATTGACCCTCTGATTAATCATTTTATAACACCATAGAAAACAAGATTTTAATGTAAGCTTAGTTATCAGAGGTTTTACACAAGAGGACTTGAGTAAATTTACTTTATTGAAACATCAGTGAAGATAGTATATATATGAGAGAAAAGTAACAATTAAAAAACATGACAACAATATCTCTGGGAGCTGAAGTCATTCCCTAATGCTAACCTATTCAAGACTTGTACTTGCTTTAAAAGTCTGCATTATATTTTATTATGTCCTTATGTTTCCCTTTTGCTGACACTTTAAGAGATGGCATCTTTCTAAATAAAATACTGCAGGAAAACAGAATTGTTAGAGTGATTGTGAAACATGAATATCATCTACTGTGTAAGAATTGGCAGTTCTTGCCTAATGAAATGTTCCACATGACTAGTTTGTACTGGATAATTTACTGTATCCTTTTAAAATAAATACAGATTTTAAAATAAGATATGTTATCTTTAGTAGAACACAGGAAGGTCAACACTAGGAAAAGAAAATGAATTACTTTGATAATCTGCATAAGTCAATTTTGGCTATTTTTTAATAATAAGACAGGAATCCTGTCTTTATTATATATTGTTATAACCCCAGAACCTAAAACTTGCATGACACATAGTAGGTCCCCAATACATTTTTATAAAATTGTTTAATGAAAGTCAACAAAGCATCTTGGAGTTGCTAAGGTAATTTAAATCCTCTGATAAAGTTAATATTCTGGATTTGCTTTCACTAATATGTTACCCTTTACTAACACCAGATAGCTCTCCAGGTAACAGCTATATGATTATGAAAGCACCAATTAATTTGCTAAGTTAAATCAAATTTGCTGAAATAATATCTATAATACCCAAAGATTCAGATAGTTAAAGGTTTTTTTTAAAACAAAATACAAAAGTCATGTAATGAAAAGCAGCAGTAATGAGCCTTTGGCTTCCCCAGTATCTACTTCATTTTATGTTTTATAAGTTGTTCTTATTTCAGCATATACACTTCTAGATGATTTTCATATCATTAAATATTATGCTTATATCAGGCTTTCTTGATCACTATAAATTATATTGAAATCTAATTGTGATGCATGAGAATATTTTATATTCTTGCACTGTCACCACTGTTTTCAAATATAGTTACCTCTTCAATTTTATTATTTTATTCTCATATTTCATAAGACTTAAATCCTCATTCTCCACCATTACAATATCACAGTTCTAATGTCCTTAATGTTTATCTTTATATTTGTATAAGTTCTTATGACATGCATATTTTGTTTGAATATGTTCTTAGTACAGGTAAATAGTATGATACTATATCTTAATCTTTTCCTACATTTCATCAGTCAATAATATATTTTAAAAAGCCATCCTTGTTGCTATATTTAGAGGTTCTAAATTGTTGGCACTAAGTATTCATTCATTTTACCAAGAATCAGGAATATCAACAAATGATGGATAAAGGACAGTCAATTGATACCAACAATAAGGTGACAGAAATATTAATACTGTCACTACACCTCATCTCTACCATTCTGACAAGTCTCCCTCTTTATATCTTTTGTAATGGTTCCTTCTTTATATCTTTAGTTGTGGCAAAATATTTTCTGCTAGTCTTCACATCATTCTTATTGATAGTTGTTCTGTAAATGGTTGTAGTTTTGGTGTGCCCATTGAAGGAGTTAAGCTCAACTTCTTCCTATTTTGCTATCTTTGCATGACAAATATTTTCTATCATCCTATATCTGCTTTTTCACTTGTTGATTGTTTCATCTGCTGTACAGAACCCATTCAGTTTGATGAAATCATATTTGTCTATTTTTTGCTTTGTTGCTATGTTGCTGTGCTTTTGGCATCCTATCCAAAAAATGATTGTCGAGGCTAATGTCAACAACAATTCTTTGCCTGTTTTCTTCTGTGAGTTTTACAGTTTTATTTCAGTTTTTAATCAATTTTGAGTGGATTTTTGTATATGGTTTATGATGAGTTCAGTTTAATTCTTTTTCATATAAATATCTAGTTTCACTAACACCATTTATTGGAGAAATTATCTTTTCTCCATTGTCTGTTCTTGACATGCTTTTAGAAGATCAATGGACAATTTGTGGATTTATCTCTGGCTTCTATATTCTGTTCTGTTGGTCTATTGTTTTATACTAGCACCACACGTTTTTCATTACTGTAGCTTTGCAATATATTTTGAAATAGGAAATGTGATATCTCTGTATGTGAGGAGCTCCTTCAATAGAAAAATAATAATAAATAACAATAATTTCAATATATTTTTTCTAAAGAAACACACAAATGGTCCCCAGGTTATGAAAAGATGCACATCATCATTAATCTTCAGGAAAATGCAAATCAAAACACCAACGAGATATCATTTAACACCTGTTAGGATGACTTTATTGAAAAGGAAAAAACAGTGGAAGCACTGGTAAATGTGTGAAGAAAAGGGAACTCTTATACTATGTTGGTAGGAATGTATAGCAATTATGAAATACATTATGGGGGCTTTTTCTCTCTCAGATCAAGAATAAGGAGGGATTCTGTTCTCCCCATTCTTACTTAGCACAGTGTGGAAAATTCTAGTCAATGAAATAAGGCAAGGAAAGGAGAGAAGAGGCATATATTGGTAAAGTAGAAATAATGCATTTCTTGTTTACAGATGAAAGCGTTGTCTGTGTAGAGACTCTCAAAGAATCTATAAAAAATCCTAGAATGAATAAGAGTTCAGAAAGACCACAGGATAAAAAAAATCAACATAGAAAAATCAATTGTATGTCTATATACTAGCAATGTATAGATAGACACAGAATCATACAATTACAGTTACAACATAACATTTACAATTGCTCAGAAAATGAAAACTAACTATAATTTTTCAAAAACACATATAGAACTAGTATATTGAAAACTGTAAAATGTTGATGAAATAAATAAAGGTCTAAATAAATATAAAGCCACTTATTCATGGTGGTAAAACTCAAAATAGTAATGAGTTTAATTCTCCTTAGGTTGATATGTGGGGGTTTTTTTTAACAAAATTCCTCTAAAAATCCCAGCAAAATATTTTGTAGGCATAGACACAGCTATTCTAAAATTTATATAGAAAGACAAAAAAGATAACTAAAACTATTTTTTTAAATTAATAATTAAATGGGAGAACTCAGCTGACCTGATTTTAGGGCTTATAAAAGTATACTGTCAAGATGGGGTATTGTGTTAGACCTATAGATCAATGAAACAGAATGGAGTACTTAGAAATGGACCAATACAAACATGACTAACTGATTTTTAACAACGTTTTAAATGCAATTCCATGGAGGAATGATAGCCTCTTATAAGCAGACAAAATAAGAAACTTCGTCAAAAAAGTAACATCTTACATAAAAATTAACACTAAATTGATTGTGGACTGAATTTAAAACAGAAAACTCTCAGAAAAAAAAAAAAACATAGAATTTTTTGGGATCTAGGTCTAAGCAGAAACTTCTTAAACTCAACACCAAAAGCAATATCCAAATAAAGAAGGAGTTAACTGGACTTTGTATAAATTAACTTTTTCTCTCTAGAAACACTGTTAGGTTGGAAATACAAGCTGCAGACTGAGAAAATATTTGCAAACCACATATTTCTGACAAAAGATCATGTACATAATAAATAGAGAACTCCATCTCAAGAGTTTTTTTAAAAAAATTCATTCAGCAAAAGCATGAATAGGCATTTCATGGAAGATACAGGAGGCATATAAGCACATGAAAATCTGTCCAACATCATTAGCCACCAGGGAAATGCAGATTAAAACCACAGTGAATATTACTGCACACCTATCAGAATGACTGAAATAAAAAACTGTGACAACACCAAATGCTGGCTAGGGACTGAGAAACCTGAATCACTCATATATTGCTCATCACATTGTGGGAATGTAAAATGGTCCAGCCACTCTGGAAAAGAGTTTAGCAGTTTCTTTAAAAATACATGCAGCTATCACATGGCTCAGCAATTAAAACAATGTTCACACAAAAACATCTACCTGTATCTTTTATGGCCCAAGCTGTAAACAACCTATATTTCCTTTAACAAGGATATGGTTAAACAATATACTCACCATAGAACACTACTCAGTAATAAAAATGAACAAAGAATTGATAAATACAGAAATTGGATGAATCTCCAGAAAATTATACTGAGTGGAAAAAAAGCCAATCACGGATGATTCCATACTGTGTAATTTCATTAATATAACATTCTTGAAATTGAAAAAATCATAGTCATGGAGAACAGATTAATGACTATCACCAGTTAAGGAAGAAGTGGGACAGGACAGAAATGGGTATAGCTAATTGAAGAGCAACATGAGTGATACTTATGGTGATAGAAAAATTCTGTTTCGACTGTATTGATGCCACTATCTTATCTCTGTTGTCACACTATAATTTAAGACTTTGCCTTTGAGGGCAACTGAGTTAAAGGCACACAAGCTCTTTCTGTGTTATTTTTTACAACTGCATGTGAGTCAACAATTTTCTTAAATTTTAAAATGTTTAATGTGTAGCTTAAATACTATATGAGCAAAAATACAGTTTCTCTTGAAAGTCAATGTTTTAAAAAATCTATTTTTACCCCGTTTAGTCACATGCAGGGGAGGATGAGCTGTATAAATTTTTACCAAAAAAATCATCTAAATTTTCAAAGGATAAAATAATTCTTGTTATGCTTCATCCCAAGGAACAAACATTTCTTTGTTTTTGTGAAAAAAATAAAGTCAAAATCTGAAAATCTTCAGCTCCCTGCAACATGATTACTATGATTTTAAAGCTTTTGAAACAATTGATTCATGTAACAGAATTTAATTACTACTGCTAAGATATCTTTAGCATAATTTTTTGATATGCATTTTAATTTTATCTTTTTTCAAACCTCAAAATTTTTTGTGGAATATTTGTCCCATTTAAATTAATGTTCTATGTTGATTAGTTTGACCTACCTGCATATAGAGCTCAGATTCAGGATATTATAGATATTTCCCTGAGAACATCCCTTGACTATTTTCTCAGCACTGTAGGAATGTATAGCTTCATTCCATTGTGCTTAGCTCTTGGCTGATTCATACCACTGGCTGTTATTCAAAGCCAAGATGAATTACAGGTCCTTTGGCAACTACAACAGAGAACACACTTGTTTTAAGAAATGTTTACAATTGTATTATAGGGATTTGTATTTAGACTTCTAAAGAAACATTTTTAACATTATTTATAGCATACTCTTCTTTGCCCTAGACATTATACAACTGTTTCTTTCTACACAAACCTTTCCATTCCTCCTGGATGCCTTTGGAACATTGCAAACTATGGTAATAATCATTGTCATGGGAATGCTTTTGTGTGCAAAACATAAATCTCTGTTTTCAAAAAGTAAACTATGTTCCACAAAAATATGTGAATAAGAAAGCAGAGAGTGATTAAGCAAGTTATAGTTACTAATAATGTCTTTAAAAAATGTTAGGCATTACTTTTTTTCCAAATTCTTCAAGGAGAGAATAAAATACACTGAACCTAAATTGCTATAGAAAAAGTTTAGCTAGGAATGAAGAAAACCATATTGACTTATAGGTTTGTAAAAACCTAAATCTCAACTACTGGAAATAAATTTCTTTAAAATTGTAGCATCCAGTTGCAGAAAATTCTAAAGTCATCTTCCCTTAGATCAGGGTTTCTTAATTTTGACATTATTGACAGATAATTCCTGGTTAGAGTGAGAGAGCATAAAGTGAGTTGTAGGATATTATGCATCATCCCTTGCGTCTATTCACTAAGTGCTAAGTCTCTTCAGTCTGTCCAACTCTTTGCAACCATGTGGACTGTAGCCCACCAGGTTCCTCTGTCCATGGGATTCTCCAGGCAAGAATACTGGAGTGGTTTGCCATGCCCTCCTCCAGTGGATCTTCCTGACCCAGGGGTTGAACCTATATCTCTTAAGTCTCCTGCATTAGCAGGCAGGTTCTTTACCACTGGTGGCATCTGGGAAGCCTTAGATGTGGTAAAACTCTCCCAGATGAGACAACAGCAATGTCTCCAGGTGTTGCTAAATGTCCTGTGTGGAAAGAGGAGGGAAATCACCCCAGCTGAAAACTACTCCATTATCATTCTGTATTATACTTCCTTGCTCTTATTACAATATTTATTTTAAATTCTGTTTTGTCTGATATAAATATTACTACTCCAACTTGCTTTTTTATTTCCGTTTGTCTGGAATACCTTTATACATCCTCTCATGGGGATGCGGGTCTCGACTATCCCACGTCTCCACTCCTCCTATCCATCTCATTGTGGTTCTTTCTTTATATATTTCATTGTGGTCAATCTTTCCTGCTAGTTTTCAGGTTGTTGTCATTGATAGTTTCTCTCTTAATAGTTGTACTTTTGGTGTGCCCATGAGAGGAGGTAAGCTCCGAATTTTCTTATTCCGCCATTTTGGCCACTCCCTGTGCGCTGTCAATGACATGGTACACATTGCCAGCAGGGTTTCTATATACTTTAATTTAAAGAACTGAGTTTAATTTGACTGGCATTATTTACCTCATAGTCCAGAAATAATTTATACTTTTAGTTCAGTTGTATCACTGGGATGAAGATCCAAGGAAGTTATATGCTTTGTGAGGGTGGGCCAAGAGGCGATTGCAAGCACATCCGAGTCACTGCCTAACCTGTAATCAGTCTTCCAGAATGGGAGGAAAGGGTGCTCATGTATTTCTTTGGATCAGTTTTTAGAACAGGGCTTATTCTCTCTTTGCCACCTTCCCAGCTGCTTTTCTTTCCCATACCTCCATTTAAACTACTGCTGTTTAACCCTGCCTGCTGGGGTCGCGAAGAGTCGGACACGACTGAGAGACTTGACATTCACTTTTCACTTTCATGCATTGGAGAAGGAAATGGCAACCCACTCCAGTGTTCTTGCCTGGAAAATCCCGGGGATGGCAGAGCCTGATGGGCTGCCATCCATGGGGTCGCACAGAGTCGGACACGACTGAAGCGACTTAGCAGCAGCAGCATATTGAAATCATTTGGAAAAGTTTTTTAAAAACTTACTATTGGGTTTATTCAGTGGCTCAGATGGTAAAGGACCTACCTGCAATGCAGAAGACCCGGGTTCGATCCCAGGATTAGGAAGATCTCTTGGAGAAAGGAATGACAACCCATTCCATTATTCTTGCCTGGAGAATCCTATGGAGAGAGAAGCCTGGCAGGCTACATTCCATGGAGTCACACAGAGACATGACTCAGTGACTAACACTATGGATGTCTGAGATTTATTTCTATGGATGTCTGAGATTTATTTCTACACATTCTAATTTAATTATTCCAATAGAGACATGAGCATCTCTGTCTTGAAACGTTTTGTAGATGATTTTCATGTAAGGCCAATGTAAAAATGAAACATTTAGTGAAGTATTCTTATATGGTTGGGAATATTCTTTCGTTTTCAAACAAAGGAGTATCTTATATCTCATTTCAGCTTTTTCCTTTCAGTAATCATAGCAAATGGATTCAATTATAGATGTTTGTATGGATGAGAAACACTATCTTTTTAGAAAAGATTTTTAGACACAGATACAGCTCTCTTCTACATTGGGTCTTTTCTTTCTTGGTAACAAGTTAGAGAGAAGTGAAATCTGGTTTGAGGGTCACAATTACTTTTTAGGGCTTAATTTTATTTTGACCCTCCAAATGTGAAGAAAATATCTTAGATTCTGGTAGTGTTAGTTGCTCAGTCATATCCGACTCTTTGTGACCCCATGAACTTTAGCCCACCAGCCTCCTCTGTCCATGGGATTCTCCAGGCAAGAATACTGGAGTGGGTAGCCATTACCTTCTCCAGGGGATCTTCCTGACCCAGGGATTGAACCCACATCTCCTGTGTCTCCTGCATTGCAGGCAGAGTCTTTACTGCTGAACCACTGAGGAAGCCCATATATATAGTATATATTATTCTAAGAATTATTTAAACTGGTATATAGTATTGGCTTTCAAAAGAAAAGAAGAAATGAGACGTTGTAGGAATACATAAATGGAAACACCATTGCAGGCTGCACTAGTCTCTGGGTCTTTAATGGATAAGGTTTACATAAAAAAATGGGATGATTATGACCCATTGCCATGTTTTAAATGTTCTTATTTGGTAGAGAAAGGCAAAGGAAAAGACATAGCAACTGAAAGTGAAGCAGTGTGAAAAATAAGTACAAAAGCTAGACAGTACTGGGTTCACTTGATGAAAAATGGATGGCTCATTTTCAAAAAGAGAGAGATTTTAAAATGTTTGTGATTTTT
The DNA here is from genome assembly GCF_054371585.1 of Giraffa tippelskirchi. NCBI lineage: Eukaryota > Metazoa > Chordata > Mammalia > Artiodactyla > Giraffidae > Giraffa > Giraffa tippelskirchi. The sequence goes on from NC_137284.1 coordinate 64,682,421, forward strand.
TGAAGCATATATTGGAAGCGGTTTATAAAAGGCTTTGACATCAGGCAAAGAGGCTGAAATTATCTTTTATTAAAGTGAAATGTGAGTTTTTTTAAAAAAATTTAAATACATAAGGGGAAAAAAATAATCTCCTCTAGACTGAGTCCGGAGAAGGCAATGGCACCCCACTCCAGTACTCTTGCCTGGAAAATCCCATGGACGGAGGAGCCTGGTGGGCTGCAGTCCATGGGGTCGCTAAGAGTCGGAAACGACTGAGCGATTTCACTTTCACTTTTCACTTTCATGCGTTGGAGAAGGAAATGGCAACCCACTCCAGTGTTCTTGCCTGGAGAATCCCAGGGGTGGGGGAGCCCGGTGGGCTACCGCCTATGGGGTCGCACAGAGTCGGACACGACTGAAACGACTTAGCAACAGCAGCAGACTGAGTCCATTGGTTATAGTCATTCACATTTCTTTGCACTGTTGCAAAGCATATTGTGGGTCCAGGAAACATAAGCCCTCTGAAAATTGTATCAAAGCTGAATGTCTGGTTTATTGTCAATCTAAAGGAAATGTTATTACGTTGTATATTTAAAGGTCATAAAATGCTGTCAATGGAGCTTGTGATTTTTTTTTCTTCAGATGAATGTGGTTATGGAAGAAATGTGAAGGCAGATGTTTAATATAAAATATCCTTCACATTTTAGAATAAACAACATATGGAACAAGTAGCCATTTTATTCGATGTGCTGAAGTTGAAAATAGTTCAGAACAGATCTGCTTTGATTTAGTTTATCTCCATCACATACTAACCAAGATGTCTCAGCAGATTAAAGTTAATATGAGGGCAGATTGTTAATTTTTTAACTTTAAAGCTATTTTAAAAGTATCCTACATGACATGACAATAACAGATAGGATTGCAACTAGTGAAATAAAATAAAACATTTCTTATTAAAGTGATACGTGGGACGTTTACATTACAGACGAAAAGAGAAAGCCATTCTAACCTGGGAAATGTTGGATTCAGAAAATAGTAAAAAAAAAAAAAAAAATTAGATTGATCTTTCTAATTGCTCAGATTTTGTCCAGAGAAGTAAATTGAGCTCAACTAATTCATTCTGTTCCTTTTTTTAGCATATTTATGGAAAATCAGGCAATTAAATGATGAAAGAGGGAAAAAAAAACCTGATGAATACATTTTATAGTCACATGTTTTATTTTTAGATAGAACTTCATGTCATTTTATTGCAATAAAAAGTATTTCATAACAACCAAAGGAAATTTAACATTTAGTTCCATGTTAAAAATAAAATAAATTGTTTTCTCCAAATTCAGACCTACTATATTTAGACAACAAGAATGCTAACTATATAAAATGAATATTTTGGGAATTGATGAGTATCATGTATTGGAATGTATTTGCATTCAAATGTTATTGTTCTTACCCACCCTGCCTTCTTGCTCTAAATAAGAAAGTTCACAAAAGTATAACTTTAAAAGTAGAATTACTTAATTTCAGAGATGGAAGGACTCAGAAGTTCAGCCAGTATGTCTTTTCTAAAGCACCTCTGACAGATGGACACCCAGCCTCTGCTTTTATGAACATTTATCACAGTGTTGAGAGGGACAGGCTACTGGCTACTTCTCTGTGCCACCTGTATTATTATTATTTTTCTTTTACTTTAAAAAAAATTATTTTTAATTGAAGGATGATGCTTTACAATATTGTGTTGGTTTCTGCCATATGTCAGCATGAATCAGCCATAGGTATACATATGTCCCCTCCTTCTCAAGCCTCCCTCCCACCTGCCACCCCAGTCCCATCCCTCTGTGTTGTCACGGAGCACTGGTTTGAGCTCCCTGAGTCATATTATTAAACAGACCCTAATTTAGTCATTCCACAAATGTTCCAAAGAGAAAAATACAGGTTCTTTGGTTTGTTTTACCTGTCAAATGGAAAATCGAATTGTTAAATCAAAGGGGTTTCATTTATCTTCCATCTTGTTCATTACTGTTCCATTTCCCCTGAATATAAACACATCAACAGGTATTCTTGGCCATATCTTATGGACCTGTAAATGCTTCCCTAAGTTACCCAGATAGAAAAGATCTCTCAAGAGGTAGCCCCAGTTAGGTAAGTTGTCTGCAGTGAGTACAGACTCTCCAGGTGGTACTAGTGGTAAAGAACCTGCCTCCCAATGCAGGATATGTAAGAGACGTGGGTTCTGTCCCTGTGTTGGAAGATCTCTTGGAGGAGGGCCCAGAAACCTACTTGAATATTGTTGCCTGGAGAATTCTATGGACAGAGGAGCTTGGTGGGCTACAGTCCATAGAGTCATAGAGAGTCGGACACCACTGAAACGACAGCATGCATACATGAAATGGGCAAACTCTGGGAATCTGTGGTATTAAACTCTTTCTAGGAAGAGATGAGCCAGTCAGTATCAAAGTCTAGCTCTTTATATCTGCAAAAAGTTTTGTCTGTCTTCTCTGTTACATCCAAACATGAAAATGTACTTTCTTACTTGGGAAGAAGCCTTCTAAGAGAGAAAGTAGAGACTCCCTAACCAGATAGATGGAAATCCAAATCTGACTCCCTTAGTTATTGATTTTTTTGGTAGTGGACAAGTTATATAACCTTTTTCAAACTCAGTCGTCTTGCGGACAAAAGCAAACATGTTCAAAAGAGTGATTGTCCAGTCTGTGGTGACAATTACTATATTTCTATGCCTGTGTAGAATAAGGTACTGCTTTACCTCCATCACAGTCTAGGATTCTGGACTGAGAAGTAAAGAACTATTACTCTCATATGAGAAAAAGGCTATGATCTGGGCTATGAATTTTGGCTTAACTAAAACTTGTTCACATGCATGTATTATTTATAAAAGTGGAAAGTCAAAGTGTTAGTTACTCAGTTATGTCCAACTCTTTGATTTATAAGTACTTCATGTTAACTTTACAAAATTCAAATAAATACCCATGAAAACCTAAAAGTCAATGAAAGACATATTATTTTAAGGGAATAACATATACCATTACCATCTTTGTAACATATTTGTGTATGTAGATATATACACATATACACATATCCATTTCTTTGGTCCTGTGTAAAAAATTTTTTTCTTTTTGTTTGAATCACAAGCTGTACAAATTTCACAGGAATACACAGATACAAAACAAAACTAAAATTTAATGACTTTTTAAATGTTCTACTGAGGCAAGAGGATTAAGATGACAGTTCAGTAACTTCTTGTTGACTAAAAATCAACTGCAGTATTTAAACAATGCTTTTGAAACTAGGTAATTCATTTACATTTGAATAATTTATTGTACTACTCTAGAAAGAGTTAAACCAAGTTCTATGATTATTCAATTGATTTGTAGAAATCAGAAAAGAAATTTTATATGATCATGAAGATGTAAAAATTAGTTGATTGCTAATGTTCATATAAATTTATAATGTTCTTATAATTCTGAAATATTCTCTCTCTTTCTTAATTGGCATAGACTTTAAAATCATTTTTTCCTAGCCTGCATTTAGGATTTTTTAATATGATTTTCACAAAAAAGCTTGAGTAACAAAAAGGATATGTATTTCAAAAATAGTAAAAAATGTTCTTGATAGTATACTATCAAATGTATAGCATAAATGTCTCTAATTCGGAGAATCATTTTTGTAGGTGTTTGATGTTTTAATTTTATGCTTATAAGTTTCATAAAAAAGACCGTCAGGAAGGATGAAATTCCTTTCCAAGAAGATGTGACATTTGAGTGTTATGAAAGGTTATATATCATGCAGTTTCTGATGTATAGAGTCTATTCAATATCTATATAAGGAGTTTTAAGACAGAAATACACTAAATTATCAAAATAACTTTTACAGATAAAATGCTAGAATCAAAGACAATACACCAAGGGTTATTTTTAGTCAGTCTTTATTACTGACCATAATTACAATTCTATTATAAGTAAAATTTAAAAAACAATATTAATATACATGGATTATAAAAATATTAGGGCTGGAAGTGTTAGTCACTCAGTCGTGTCTGAATTTTTGCGGCTGCATGAACTGTAGCCTGCCAGGCTCCACTATCCATGGAATTCTGCAGTCAAGAAAAATGGAGTAGGTAGCCATTCTCCTTCTTCAGGGGATCCTCGAGGCCCTAGGACTGGTAACAGCCTCAGAAATAGGCTTTTTTTTCTCTTTTTTAGACAAAGTACCAGAATAATTGGAGGCAGACCCCTAGAGTATAAAAGCTGTGTTCAGTGTATGGTGATATTCCAATCACAATGGTCTCCATACTATAGTGGATGCTAAATCTATTTTGACTGAATTTTCAGTGATAAGTGACTGCTCTGACTAAGATTGTGTAGGTAACTACAGCAATGCAACATTCAGGGCCATTCTGAGCCTGTGAAGGCTGGAATAGATCTGTCTATGATAACATATTGACTATACTTGGTGGACATTCTCAAAAGTTAGAGTTTGGAACATGATTGAGGCAAAGCTACAAATTTGGGGAATGGCTTATAATTCTCACACTTTTTTAATATCAGCTAGACATTGAAATGTTCATACTGTTAATTCAGTTATACAAATTCACCTGTCAACATATGTCCTCTGTTCTATGTGTCTAGGCAAAAAATGGTAATAATAAAGAACTTTAGATCTACATTAAGGGTCTTTGTTGTCTTGACTCAGATATTAACCATGTGATTAAGTTTGAATTAAATCAAATTCCTAGAGTTCTGCATCTATTAATATGTTATGATGGGATAACTAAAGTGTATTACATAGAAAACAGGAGTTTTTCTCCATAGTGTCCTATTTATTAAAAGATGTGTGATAATTACTCCTCTAAAATTTTTCTTCACTTGTAAAATTAAAATAGCAATTGCAGCAAATTTCTACTCATCCTTCACAAATCAATTCCACTGTCACTGCTCTCTGCATTATTCTACACACCACCAAGGCAAATGTAAACATCCATGCCTGCTTTCATAATAGCATTTATACATTGTCTTACAATAATTTATTTTCTTTTTCCCCTCCACTATATAGTGAGCTTCTAGAATTGAAAGGTTATTTTGTTTTTCTCTGTATCCCAGTAATACTACAATGTACAGTATATGGTAAGAACTCCATATTTATTGGCCAAAGAATGAATTAATGCATTCCCTTCCATTTATTCCACATTTAGAAAATATTTGCTTCATGCCTATGATATTCTAGATTTTAGTGTCACAATGCTAATTAACTAAGTCAATGGGATAATTTTTACCAAGACTTAAGCCATAATGTCTATAAATTGGTTTACTAGAGCATCTTTAATATGAATTATTTTATTAGAACAAAGAATAAGAGACAGAATAGGTATGTTTTCTATGAATACATATGAACAAGTTTTTCACTTGTCATTATATGCCCCTATGTTCTACAACTAATGTATTTATTGTGATTAAGAAGTAAATTGTTCCTGTAATTGAAGTTCTCATTTTCATGGGTCAGTGTACTCACATACATCTCATAATAATACATACATTTTTTAACTTAATGTATGACCGTACTATTTAAGTCAAGAGATGGGTGGCATAAAGTTCTATAATATATAAGTTCTAAAGTATAAACCTATTTTTGTACATAATTGAAGCACTTAGTGCAATCAGCAAGTTGATCAGAGCATCAAACAATAGCAGACAGAATTTAAAGAAAATGAACAAGAAAATTTGTTGATCCATATCCTTGGAAAAAATTTTTTCCACTTTGTGAAGCTTGCTTCTCCTGTACTCCCTGTAAATTGTTTATATATGTGAATGGAAAAAAAAACTCAAAACGCATGCTTTGAAATATTAAAAGCAGCTGTCTCTGGTGTGGATTTGGATGATTTTTACACTTTTTTTTTCCCTCAAATGCTTTTTTTACTCCATGGTTTACTTTTACTAAAAAAACAAGTATTACTTATCTAATAAGATAAAAAGACAGTTATTCTCTTTTAGAAAAATAGTTAAGACCTTATGAGAATGATGCAAAAATGAAAACTAAAGATTAGTGAATCAGAATTAGGAATTCAGAAAGACTTCACTTATAAAGTTTCCATAATTAAAAAAAAAGTACAATTATGTAAAATGAAGCTTGAAACAAAGTAAAATCAGTTATTAAAGTCATCCTTAAAATGATCTTATATTATTCATAACCTTGAAGTCCCTGTGCCAGTGAAATTTACCACCTTTCAGGACAGATCAAGGTCTGGGCAGGATTTCCTGGTTTCACCAGATTACTTTGTTTTAGCAGAGTTTGGTTCTTTGTAATTTCTTCTGTTTACAATACGTACTCCCTCCACCATCTGCAAGCCTTCATCCAGCTGATCTTAAACGCACTAAAAGACTTCCTTCCTCTTAATTGCTGCCCAGTGTTCTTTCCTTTGAAATTGTAGATCAGGCCCACTTCCTTGATTTAATACCACTAATTTTCTAAACCTATCATTTAATTCTTGATTCATCACATTTAGCACACTTGGATTTCTGTAAACATATTTATTTGGATTTTATATTTATCAGCCTTAGTCTCATTGAAGAGTCTAACCTTTGAGTCAGACCAAATCCTACTTTCCCTTTTTATTCAAAGAGGGATCACAAATATGGTGCATGATTATATAAACCTCAAAGTCTTTCTTAAAAAAAAATGTTAATAGAGTTTGTTTCAGAGTACATAAGTGCCATGCCTAAGCTATGTAAGATAGCAGGTTGTCACCATAGGGTATTGTTATTATTGTTGTTATTTTAAGATCCTAGTATGATTTCTTGTTTAAGGTCAGCCTGATTCTTAAATACCTGCTGGATATTACTACTTATTGTTTGTTTAAAACCAAAATGGTTTTTGTTCTAAACATTCTTGATCCTATTCTTTTGTCATGAGCCTGAAAAAATAGCGATATCCAGAGTATTTTACCCTTTTTCAAACAGTCAGCTGAAAATGACTTTGGTTCTTGTTCCAAAATATGTCTGGCAAAGGAAATATGTGACCTTTTGACCTCCTGTTCTGCTGTGATGGCTTGTTGTTTCAGACCCTTGACTTCAAAGATGTTTCATTTTAAATTACATTTTCATGGTATTTTCCATCTCAAAAACCTCCAGACTTTGTCCTTAGCTTACATTTGAACTCTAAGCCCAAATTATCTCATGTTCCCTTGGCAAACTGAACATCTGCTTTATCTTCATTATAGCCTCGGTCCTCTTTGCCAACTCTGAGACCCCTCCACCCTCATCATTGCCTTGCCTGTCATCCCCGCTGCCTCAAACCATTTCCCCACAAGTGTGTTTGTCCCAAGTCCACCACGTCTCAAGAGAAACTATTATCTTTTCCATGAAGACTTATCAGGGTGCACTTGGCCTTAAGAGATCTTTCCTTCATCTGAATTCCTCAAGCCCTAATTGCCAGCACACGTTCAGGACGTCACTTTACCACATGCAGAATCCTGGTCTATGTCTTTCTTCTGTACCTATTCTCTGCCTACCAAGGCAGGCCCCTCAATGTACTTTATATATCGATATCTTACCCACTGCCTCTGTCTCAATAACTGGTCAGGATGGATGGTCAATTGATCTTCAGACATTCCAGTTCATGTAATGTATAAGGTAGGAGAAATTTTAGAGTAGATCCAGCATTTTTTTTTTCATATAATTCAGGATACTCAGTTTTTACTTAGAGTTACATGGAAGCATAAATGCTATTTTAAATTTATATTTGCCAACTGCATTATATTCTTTATGGATGCATGGTGAATATTTGTTGAGTAAATAAGTTGTCAATCAGTAGTTAAGATGCCTTGATTTTAGTATTTTAGGGCAAAAGAAATATATCTCTCAAATTATTAAGTGCATACATCTGTACTTTACCACTTTTTCTGAAATTACGTTTGTGATGTTATAATTTATTTTGGTCCTTTTAGGCTTCCCTGGTGACTCACATGGTAAAGAATCTGCCTGTAGTGTGGAAACCTGGGTTTGATCCCCAGGTCGGGAAGATCCCCTGGAGAAGGAAATGGCAACCCACTCCAGTATTCTTGCCTGGAGAATTCCATGGACAGAAGAACCTGGTAGGCTACAATCCATTGGGTTGTGAAGAGTCAGACACGACTTAGTGACTAACACTTAAACTTATAGTTCTTCCAGCATAGCAGATGCACTGCCACTTTAGGACATCTGTACCTGCTGATACTCTTTACCTCAAAAAACTTCTATAGTTGATATTCAGATATTATTCTCTCATGCAGACTTCAAATGACTCCTCTATTTCAAAGTTCATCTCTTCTCCCCAACACTTAGTATTCTTGTCTTTGGCTTTATTTTCTCCATAAAAGTAATACCATGTGATTAGGCCACAGGTTTTTCAAATTTAGTTGCTTACTGTTTGTTTCTTCTATCTAGACTATAAATTCTGGGAGAACAAAGTTTCTTTTGTTGAATTTGTTTAATATTATATTGTCAGTGAAAAGAATATAGTAGGAGTTAGGCACATGAGTGTAAAATGACACTCTGCCAAGAGAGATCTAGTCCGTATACATCACAAACTTTTAGCTTATAGACATATTTTTGTCTTTTAAATTGAAAAATAAACAAATATTTCTAATTTTAGAAATTGCCTTCTGACTTTTCAGATCTTCTATTGCCATATTTCCTGGCCCACATATTAAATAAAAGACCACCAACTATGACACAGACATCACCAGATGGTCAACACCGAAATCAGAGTGATTATATTCTTTGTAGCCAAAGATGGAGAAGCTCTATACAGTCAGAAAAAAACAAGACTGGGAGCAGACTTTGGCTCAGATCATGAACTCCTTACTGCCAAATTCAGACTTAAATTGAAGAGAGTAGGGAAAACCACTAGAGCATTCAGGTATGACCTAAATCAAATCCCTTATGATTACACAGTGGAAGTGAGAAATAGATTTAAAGGACTAGATCTGATATACAGAGTGCCTGATGACCTATGGATGGAAGTTCGTGACTTTGTACAGGAGATAGGGATCAAGACTAACCCGATGGAAAAGAAATGCAAAAAAGCAAAATGGCTGTCTGAGGAGGCCTTACAAACAGCTGTGAAAAGAAGAAAAGCAAAAAGCAAAGGAGAAAAAGGAAAGATATACCCATTTGAATGCAGAGTTCCAAAGAATAGCAAGGAAAGATAAGAAGGCCTTTCTCAGTGATCAATGCAAAGAAATAGAGGAAAACAACAGAATGAGAAAGACTATAAATTTTTTCAAGAAAATTAGAGATACCAAGGGAACATTTCATGCAAAGATGGGCTCGATAAAGGACAGAAATGGTATGGACCTAGCAGAAGCAGAAGATATTAAGAAGAGGTGGCAAAAATACACAGAAGAACTGTACAAAAAAGATCTTCACGACCTAGATAATCACGATGGTGTGATCACTCACCTAGAGCCAGACATCCTGGAATGTGAAGTCAAGTGGGCCTTAGGAAGCATCAATAAGCAAGTGGAGGTGATGGAATTCCAGATGAGCTATTTCAAATCCTGAAAGATGATGCTGTGAAAGTGCTGCACTCAATATGTCAGCAAATCTGGAAAACTCAGCAGTTGCCACAGGACTGGAAAAGATCAATTTTCATTCCAATCCCAGAGAAAGGCAATGCCAAAGAATGCTCAAATTACCGCACAATTGCACTCATCTCACACGCCAGCAAAGTAAAACTCAAAATTCTCCAAGTCAGGCTTGAGCAATATGCAAACCGTGAACTTCCAGATGTTCAAGCTGGTTTTCAAAAAAGCAAAGGAACCAGAGATGAAATTGCCAACATCCACTGGATCATCGAAAAAGCAAGAGAGTTTCAGAAAAACATCTATTTCTGCTTTATTGACTATGCCAAAGCCTTTGACTGTGTGGATCACAATAAACTGTGGAAAATTCTGAAAGAGATGGGACTACCAGACCACCTGACCTGCCTCTTGAGAAACCTGTAGGCAGATCAGGAAGCAACAGTTAGAACTGGACATGGAACAACAGACTGGTTCCAAGTAGGAAGAGGAGTAAGTCAAGGCTGTATATTGTCACCCTGCTTATTCAACTTATGTGCAGAGTACATCATGAGAAACGCTGGGCTGGAAGAAACACAAGCTGGAATCAAGATTGCCAGGAGAAATATCAATAACCTCAGGTATGCAGATGACACCACCTTTATGGCAGAAAGTGAAGAGGAACTAAAAAGCCTCTTGATGAAAGTGAAGGAGGAGAGTGAAAAAGTTGACTTGAAGCTCAACATTCAGAAAACTAAGATCATGGCATCCAGTCCCATCACTTCATGGGAAATGGATGGGGAAACAGAAAACAGTGTCAGACTTTATTTTTCTGGGCTCCAAAATCACTGCAGATGGTGACTGCAGCCATGAAATTAAAAGACGCTTACTCCTTGGAAGAAAAGTTATGACCAACCTAGATAGCATATTAAAAAGCAGAGACATTACTTTACCAACAAAGATCCATCTAGTCAATGCTATGTTTTTTCCAGCAGTCATGTATGGATGTGAGAGTTGGACTGTGAAGAAAGCTGAGTGCCAAAGAATTGATGCTTTTGAACTGTAGTGTTGGAGAAGACTCTTGAGAGTCCCTTGGACTTCAAGGAGACCCAACCAGTCCATCCTAAAGGGGATCAGTCCTGGGTGTTCACTGGAAGGACTCATGTTGAAGCTGAAACTCCAATACTTTGGCCACCTCATGTGAAGAGTTGACTCATTGGAAAAGACCCTGATGTTGAGAAGGATTGGTGGCAGGAGGAGAAGGGGACGACAGAGGATGAGATGGCTGGATGGCATCCCCGACTCAATGGACACGAGTTTGGGTAAACTCTGGGAGTTGGTGATGGACAGGGAGGCCTGACGTGCTGTGATTCATGGGGTTGCAAAGAGTCGGAGACGACTGAGCAACTGAACTGAATTGAAATATGACAGGGAGAATAAAGTGATAGAGTTGCTGAACCTACTTAATGAAAAAGCGAGTCTTCTGATTTTGTCTGTCAGTGTGTGAAAGTTAGAGTTGGACTTGGTTCATTAAAAAGGCATTTTCTTAATAAACTTCTGGATAGGTTTTCTAACTGAAAACTTGAAGTCAAGTTGGTAGCAGTTTGTCCCAGGACTCACTGCAAAGTGAGTTTTTAAGGAGAACAAAAAAAGTTCTTACAGTGCATTTAAATTCCAAATCCCTATAAGCAAATTAAATTCTAAAAATAATCTTTTAATTTTGAAACAGAACTTTGGAGACAGAAAAATGATCATGTGGTCAATCAACCCCTTAATTATTCGGATAATTACCCTTAGCTCTGGATAACATGCCATATGCTTGAATGTGTTTCACAGACATTTTATAATTCTCCTGGTAGTCACAAAATTTTATATTCAGATCTCTAGAAAAATTTCTCTCAAATTGAGGGGTGGGGAAGCATATGCACTCTATACTCTCTAAATTCTGTGGTGAGACAATCCAAAAATATCACATTTATGGGCAAGTTTGACATTTGTTTGGTATTTATGGAAGAAATTGTCTTCTTGGTTGTAGAAATTGTTGTCTTGAGAGTTGACATTTTCACATTTAAAAAAACATGATGTTTCCTTCATATTTTAACCTACTTTTCAGGTTAAACTGGAACAGTTAGAGAATTTAATAATTTCATTTTGGAATGGCCCTGCTTGTAAATGTATTGTTTAGGAACTTTCTTTTTTTTGACTTTTGAAATTGTGTTCTCCTAGCTGTTTTGATTATTATGTATATGTCAATTTAATGAAACTGATTAATAACTTCTGACCCAGCCTAAGGTAGAGCTCTTCCATTCTACAAAAAGGAGCCCAACTTCACCTAGTACCTTGGTATAAATATTCTAAAATACTTATATATCTTTATTATAGATTTGGACTATACAAATACAGGGGTCTATTTCTAACCAATAGTATTTTATGACTGTTTAGTACTTTGATTTAACATTTCTTAACCTATTAGCATCCTTAGGGATACATTTTGTTGTTGTTGTTCAGTTGCCCAGTCATGTCGGACTCTTTGCAACCCGATGGACTGCAGCATGCCAGGCCTCCCTGTCCCTCACCGTCTGCTGGAGTTTGCTCAAGTTAATGTTCATTGTATCAGTGATGCCGTCCAGCCGTCTCATCCTCTGACGACTTCGTCTCCTTCAGTCCTCGATTTTTCCCAGCATCAGGGACTTTTCCGATGAGTCATCTGTTCACATCAGACTTGAATAGTTCTGTTAGGAATACCTTAGATAGTCCTAAATTTTTTACTCAGAAAATTTAATTACATATTTATGGACAATTGTTTTTGACATACATTTGAACTTATTTAGTATGCTGTGAGTTATCCTTTGATTTCATAAGCTGAGTAGAAATTATTGTTTTATGATAATGTTCTTGAGATATAATTCACAGATCATATAGTTCACCTTTTTAAAGTGTAACTCTTTGAATTTTAGTACATTTGCCAATATGCACAATTATTACTACTGTCTAATTTTAGAACACTAATATCATCCCCAAGCTCATTAGTATCACTTCCAATTCTCCCCTCCTTCAAGCTTTGGAAGTTTCTCAGGCACTTTCTAACTCTAAGGATTTCTCTATTATGGACACTTTTGTAAATAGAATCAATCATATAATATGCCACATTTTGTGAATATTTTTTCAATGACTATAATGTTTTCAAGGTTCATCATGTTTTAGTATCCATTCATGTATCAGTGACTGATTTCTTTCAGTATTGCATGGTAATCTATTGTATGGATAAATTGAATTTTGTTTATCTATTCATCATGTGACAGTTAGTTTCAAATTTTTGCCAATGATGAATAATGCTGCTGTGAACATATTTATGTACTCATTTTTGTAAGAGCATATGTTTTCATTTATCTTGGATATATATCTGGGGATGGGATTTGTGTCATATGGTAATTCTATGTTTAGCATTTTGATGAACTGCCAAATGGGGCTTCCAAAGGGGTTACAGCATTTGCAATCACACTAGCCATGTATGGATGCCAATTTCTGTACATCATCACTAACATTTATTAGTCTGTATTTTGCATTATAGCAATTCTAATAATATATAAAATGTATTTACTTTTTGACTGTAAAGAATGAATGAAGGATGTATACATATCTTAAAACTTATTAAAAAGTATTTTTTAAGTATGTGCAGTTTATTGAATGTTACACTCCAATTAAGTTGTTAACCGAGGAAGAAATTAAATCATTCAGGTCAACTATAAACAAGAGAACTGGTTTTTGGCAGATGCATCCTACAAGAAATACTTAAGGGAGTCCTTCAGGCTGAAATGAAAGGACACTAATCAATAACTCAGATGCACATAATAATATAAAGAACATTAGTAAAGATATTTTCAAACATGAGTCTACCAGACAACATAAATTTATGTGGTTCATAAGTCATTTATTCTCTTACATAGCTATCAGTTCAATTCAGTCACTCAGTCGTGTCTGACTCTTTGTGACCCCATGGACTACAACATGCCAGGCTACTCTGTCCATCACCAAGTCCCCAAGCTTGCTCAAACTTACGTCCATCGAGTCGGTGATGCCATTCAACCATCTCATCCTCTGTCGTCCCCTTCTCTTCCTGACTTCAATCTTTCTGAGCAACAGGTCTTTTCTGATGAGTCAGTTTTTTGCATTAGGTGGCCAAAGCATTGGAGTTTCAGTGTCAGCATCAGTCCTTCCAATAAATATTCAGGACTGATTTCCTTTAGAATTGACTGGTTTGATCTCCTTACAATCCAAGGGACTCTCAAGAGTCTTCTCCAATACCACAGTTCAAAAGCATCAGTTCTTTGCTGCTCAGCTTTATTCATGGTTCAACTCTCACATCCATACATGACTACTGGAAAAACCACAGCTTTGACTAGATGGAACTTTGTTGAAAAAGTAATGCCTCTGCTTTTTAATATGCTGTCTAGGTTTGTCGTAACTTTTCTTCCAAGGAATAAGCGTCTTTTAATTTCATGGCTGCAGTCATTATCTGAAGTGATTTTGGAGCCCAAGAAAATACAGTCTGTCACTGTTTCCATTGTTCCCCCATCTATTTGCCATACATAGCTATAAATACATATAAAACTCATAACAGAGACTCACAATGCATGAAGTTAAACACAGAATTGAACGAAGATGAACACAATTCAATGATAATAGTGCAGGCTAAAATACCTCACTTTTAGTAATGGATGTAACAATGAGATAAAATTACAGGGAAATCGAAGATTTGAACAACATTAGAAGTCAACTAGACCTAATTGACATCTACAGAATAATTCATGCAGTGATTTCAGAATGCACAGTCTTTTAAACTTAAGATGGAGTATTCTCCAGGCTAGATCATATGAAATCTCAAAACATTAAAAATGATTGAATTCACAAAGAGGTGGGTTCTTAAACCATAATGAAATGAAATTAGAAATCAATGGCAGGGAGAAATTTTGGAATTTAAAAAATATTTGGAAGTTAACACACTCTTAAATAGGTAATGAATCAAAGGGGAAATTACAAGAAGATTAAGAAAATATATTGAGGTAATTGAAAATGAAAGCGCAATATTACCAAATTTATGTGACAGATGTAGCAATGTTAGGAGGGAACATTACAGCTGTAAACCCAAAGTGGGATTTATCCCAAGAATGCAAGGCTATTTTCACATAAAATTTCAATTTAATGCAATATAATAGAATAAAATGCAAAAGTACAAATGATTGCATCCACTCAACCAAAAACATCAACAAAATCCAACATTCTTTCATAATAAGACACTTAACAAGTCCAAAATTGAGGGAAACATCTTAAACTGTATAGAGAGTATCTACAGAAAACTTGCTGCTAAATATCTTATTGAAATATTGAGCTTCACCTCTTATATAAAAAATAAGACAATGATGTTCATTCTTATTATGTATTTTCAAATTTATCCTGGGTTTTCTACTCAGAACAATTAGAGAAAACAGATTTAAAAAACCATTTATATTTTAAAGAAAGAAGTAAAGCTATCTATATCATCAATGATATAATATTGTATATCGGAAAACATCAGAAGTGCACACACATACACATAAAGAGGGCTGAAAAATAATTTCAGGAAAATTGTAAGTTGCAAACTTAATACATAAAAATCAATTGTATTTCTACCCACTGTAAATATTTGGGAAATAAAGTTAAGGAAAAATTCCATTTATAGATTTAACACAATTCCTATTAATATCTTTAATACAAACTAAAGTTCTTAGAGAAATGCAAGAGGCTCAGAATATCCAAAACACACTTTAAAAAAATATTAAAATGTGTGTTTGATAAGTCTTTAGCCAGGCTCATCAAGAAAAAAAGAGAACCCGAATAAACAAAACTAGAAATGAAAAAGGAGTAATTACAAATGATATCACAGAGATTCAAAAAAATCATAAGAGAATACTTTGAAGAGTTATTTGCCAAAAAACTGGACAACCCAAAGAAATGGATAAATTTGTAGAAACATACAGTATTCCTGGACTAAATCAGGAGAAAAAATACTCTATTCTGAGCACCAGTAGTGAAATTGAATTTCTTTTAAAACATGTGCATATCTACTATCCCATTAACCTATAAATCTCATTTGTAGAAATCAAGGATATGTACAAAGATATAGGCATGGGCTGGAATGTTACCTCCTGTGTTGTTTGTATTACAATGTTGTAAAAAAGTCATCTAGTAAAGGGCTTCCTAGGTGGCGCAGTGAAAAAATCCACCTGCCTATGCAGGAGATAGAGGAGACACAGGTTCTGGGTAGGGGAAGTCCCCTGGAGAAGGAAATGGCCAAACTCTCCTGTATTTTTGCCGAGAAATCCCAGACAGGGGAGTCTGGTGGGGTTGCAAAGAGTCAGACATGACTGAGCCCCTGAGCATACATGCATCTAATAAACAATAAATTCAAAAGATTAAAAAATAGAAAATGTGTGAAAACTAACACTTCCTAATTGCAAAACTTATTACAAAGCTTCAATAATCAAGGCAGTGGGGTGTTAGCATAAGGATAGGCAGAGATCAATAACATAAAATTAAGAGTCCAGAAATAAACCCAAATATTTGTGGACAGATTATGTCTGAAGAAACCAGAAGAAAAGAAATCATAAAAGAGGAGAAATCAATGTAATTGAAAGCAGGCAACCAATAGAGAATCAACAAAATTAATAAAAGCTAGTTCTTTGGAAATACCAATTAATTCAATAAAACTTTTCAGGCTAATCAAAAAGACAGAATTTGGGGAAGGGAGAGAAAGATATAAATTACTAATGTCAGAAATAAGAGGAGGTAATTAGTCATGATCCCATGGGCATTATTAAAGGATAAAAAAGGAATATAATAAACAGCACTATGGCCTCAAATCTGTAACTTTAATGAAATATATACATTTCTTGAAAGAGTCGAGCAAACAAACTCACAGAAGGAGAAAATATATCATCTAAATAGGCCCATAAAATTTGAAAGAAGTTAAATCACTTCCTTAAAAGAAACTACAAGGCCCAGATGGTTTTACTGGTCAAATATTATTTTATTTTGCTAAGAATACTTCATACAAGACCTACTTTCTAAGCAGATTTTTAAGTTTACAATATGGTACTATTTTCTATAGACATGGTGTTGTACAGCAGATCTCTAGAACTTGCTTATTTTTCATAACTAAAATTGTATACCTGTTGATTAGAAACACTCCATTCCCTCTTCCATTCCTGGGCTAGCATCATTCTATTATTTGCTTCTATGAACTGACTATTTCAGGTACTTAATATACATGGAATCATGCAGTATTTGTGTGTGTGTGTGTGTGTGGACTAGCTTATTTCATTTAGGCTAATGCCTTCAAAATTTCATTTATGTTGTCACATATTGCAA
The DNA here is from genome assembly GCF_054371585.1 of Giraffa tippelskirchi. Taxonomy (NCBI): domain Eukaryota; kingdom Metazoa; phylum Chordata; class Mammalia; order Artiodactyla; family Giraffidae; genus Giraffa; species Giraffa tippelskirchi. The sequence goes on from NC_137284.1 coordinate 64,699,351, forward strand.
GATTTCTTTCTTTTCAAAGACTAATCTTCTATTGTATGTATTTCTTGCATTTTTCCAATCATTCATTATGGATATTAGGGTTACTTTTTTATAGCTTGGTTATTGTGAAGACTAATGTAATGAACATGATAGTGCCAATACCTCTTTGAGATTCTGATTTCAGTTCTTTTTGAAAAATACTCAAAAGTGAGATGGCTAGATCATATAGTATTTTTAACTTTTTGATAACCTTCTATGCTGTTTTTCCATCTAAGTTTAACAATTTTGCTTTCCCACCAATAGTGTACAAGGGCTCCAATTTTTCCATTTCCTCAGTAACACTTGTTATCTTTTGCTTAGCGGAAAAAGCCTTCCTAACAGGTATGTGGTGATGTCTCCTTACGGTTTTTGATTTATATTTTCCTGATGATTAGTAATATTGAGAATCTTTTCAGTTATTTGTTGACCATTTACACAATTAATTAATATCTCAGTTTAAATAAAAATTTATTTCAAATTAATCCAACTTAATTTCAGTAGTATACAAAAACTTTGCTCCAATTATAGATCAATTTTCTCTTACTCCCTTGTGCTATTAATGTTAAGCAAAATATATCTTTATATATCCCAATGTCATCAACACAATTTTAAAATCAATCTTTTATTCAACTATTTAAATTATACGGAAGAAAAGATATAAAAAGAAAAACATATGATTTGTACTGTGTTTTGTGGTTAACTTTAGCTATACTCTTCATTTCTTCAGATAGATCTGAGATACTATTTACTGCCCTTTCATTTCAACCTGAAGGAAGAATCCCCATTAGTGTTTCTCAAATGGCAAGTCTGCTAGCAGAGAATTCTGTCAGTTTTGCTTATCCAAGAGTGTCACAATTTCTTCTCATTTTTAAAGTATATCTTTGCTATAGAATTCTTGATTGACATTCTTTGAACCCTCTGAATGTGTCATCCAGGTCTTTTGGCCTCCATAAGTTTTGATGAGACATCAGATATTGATCTCATTGGGGAAATACTTATATATGATGAGTTACTTCTCTCTTGCTCCTTTCAAGTTTCTTCATCATATGCTTTTAATAGCATGACTATGATGTAACTAGTTGTTGATCTCATTGAATGTATTCTACTTGGATTTGATCAGCTTCTTGTATGTGCAAATTAGCTTTTCATCAGTGTGTGAAAGTTTCTTTTTTTTTTTTTCTTTTTCTCAGGCTGGATCATCTCCATTGTCCTATATTTTTATATCCAAATTTTCCAGTACCAGTTTAAGCATGTTGTTGAGCCCAGATAGTATATTTTTAGTAAGACTTATTATACTCTCAAACTCAAGAAGTTTTATTTGTATTTTTCTGTAATTTCTATTTTTAATCATGTAATCTATTTGAAGAGAGTTTATTTTCCTGCTTTTTAAAACTTTTTAGACACAATTTTCTCAATTTCTTTGAACGTACTTATAAGCTGACTTCAATTCTTTTTCTTGTTAAATCCAGTCTCTGGACTTCCTCAGGGACAATTTCTTTGGGCTGATTTTTCCCCCTGGGTATGATGCATAGTTTGGTATTTCTTTGTGGTTCTCACTTTTTTTGTTGTTGTCGTTAAATACTGGACTTCCAAAAGAACATAATGTGACAAACCTGGAAATTCTCCACTTCCTTCCCACAATATTTTGTATATGTTGTTGCTATTTGTTTTCTTAGTGATCTTCCTGAAACAATTCTGTAAAGTCTGTGTTCTTTGTAGTATGCGGCCAACTGATATCTCTGCTCACTTAGCTTAGTAGTCATCTAATGATTAGACATATATACTGTTTAATTCTTTGTACTAATAAATTTACTGACCTTTGTCATAAAAGTCTGTATATGTTTTGGGGCAGGCTTTCAACACTGTGATGGTTTACAACACTTCCTTCATTTCTTCCTCGTGAAGAGCCTCACAGTTAACAGAAGATGAGCGATTGGGGTCTTTTGTAGACTTTTTATGAAATGTGCACACCTCTTTACATTTTGGTGGCCTTCTAGTATCCCCAGATACATGTGAGAACTTTTCAGACACCCCTCTCAGACTCTTCATTCTCCAGACCATCCTTCAAATTTTATTAACCTCTTGCTATCACAACTGCTTTCACCATCTCAAATATCAGCACAATTGAACAATTTTCTCTGGTTGTTTTCACTCTGAATATAGTGCTTTTCTTACAGAGTAAGTTCTGAGCCAAGTCACATGAAGACAAACTCTGAGAATAGAGCTTTTCTAGAGAAATGAAATTTTTTTCTGGTTAGGTACTTTTTGGAGAGTTGGAAGCACATTATGTTCCCTCTAGGCAAAGGGAAAAATTAACTGTTAATCTGCTGGAGTTCATAGATAAAATGATTGCATACTGCTGATTTTCAAGGCTACTATGGAGCTAGGGAGAAATAGAAGTTAAAATATCACCAAACTTTGTTATTTCTGAATCTCTGTTGTTTTCTTTGAATAAACTCTCCTTGGGTTATTGTAAGACTTTGGTTAATTTCCAGGGTTTGTAAAAGTGGGTGTAGAAAATTATTGCCAGTATTCTAACTGCTTTTATGGAGAAGCAAAGTTTTGAAAGTGCTTACTTTATCATTTAGAAAGTGCTTCTAAAATATTTTTTATACTTAAAATCCTCCAATGGATACATCCTTTCATTCAGTTTTAGATACAAATGCTGTATTTTCTGAGTGATTCCTGAAATATATGTTGATTCACTTTTAAGGCAATTTATCCCATACCATTATATGCCACAATGACATCTGTTGTAGTAAAGTCAGACAGGAGAATACATAAATCATTGATATTTCCTGGATTCCATGCTGTAACAGAGATATCAACAATGCTTCATTGATTTGGATATTTCAGTTCTCCAAACATAAGGGAAGCTGCTAATATTAAACAACTGTTTACATCTTCTCTTAGGATGACATATTATTTTTTAAGTGCCCTAGAGTGAAAAGCACTTCCTTTTAAAGATGGCATTACAAAAATTAAATGAGAGCTGTATTTCTATGCCACAGATAATAGCATCACAGGAAAATGCATGAGTGTGTTTGTAGAAGAAAGAAACAGAAGAGCACACGTTGAGAGATGAGAACATCCTGCACCCCATTAGCATTCAGTCTTAGTGCCAGAAAAGCCACCTTCATTATTTGTGTCTGCTGTGTACCATACATATCACCTGGACTGTTTCACACTGAATTGTTTCTTGGTCATCTTAGAAGAATTCTGAATATTTAACCAGAGAAACAATATCCATTTTATCAGTTCTGCCTCCTAATTACTTTCACTCTTAATAATGGACAAAAAATGTCCTAAGGCTATGAATCTGCAAGTACTAGATGCAGTAGTAATTCTGCATAATCTAATGTACTGGGCAGTGACTGCATTAAGACATTGGAAACAGATTAGGGCACAAATTGGAGGGTTTTATATCCACATCTATCTGCATAATAATCAAATATCCTACTCATGAACTTCAAGGAACTTCTAGAAATGAAGAAACCAAAGCAATGACTTATATGTTCAGAAATTTTGTTGCTTTGGAATAAGTATAATAAAATGATTAAAGCAGAGGATGAAGAGAGGGCTTGAAAAAAGGGACTCTTCTCCCTAAGGAACTATTTTCAAATCAGCAGTATTTTTCATCTTGTGCTGATATCTATAAGAATAATAGCAGTTTGAGTTTAGAGGAAATTTTGAGTTAATGTAACTGACTTTAATGCAGTAAAAATTGAACCAAAGTACTGCTAAAAATGCAGGAAGAAATGAAGATTACTCAACAAATAATTAGCAAGCACCTAGTGTGTACGTGTTAAGGACTGCAGCATTATGCCAATCTTTGAAGAATTTAGAAATGAATACAACCTAGAAATCATTGCCTCTCTAAAGCGGTCCTTAATTTAAGGATATTTCTTGAAATGATAATATATATGACACATTGGTCGTTATTTTATTCCTTCCATAATCCTCCATCTGAGATTTGCTATCTCTCCATTTGTTAATTGTCTAGTAATTTTTGTAAACTACTTTAAAATGCATGGGTTAGTAAGGATAAATGCCAGGTAATTAAAAATATCAACAAAAGTAAAAAATAAAAAGCAAATTATTAAATTCATGGATTTGAGATATTAGTGATAAATTTGATGAAGCAATTTGATTAAAACCATTAAAGTAAATATTAGATCACAATCAATTAAGAAAAATGTGAATATAAAAACAATATTGTTGTTGTTGTTCAGTCGCTAAGTCATGTCTAAATCTTTGCAACCCCATGGACTGTAGCAAGCCAGGCTTCCCTGTCCTTCACTATCTTCCAGAGTTTGCTCAAACTCATGTCCAATGAGTTGGTGATGCCATCTAAGCATCTCATTCTCCGTCACCTCCTTCTCCTAGTGCTCTCAGTCTTTCCCAACATCAGGGTCTTTTTTAATGAGTCAGTTTTTCATATCAGGTGGCCAAAATATTGAAGCTTCAGCTTCAGCATCAGTCCTTGTAATGAAATTCAGGTTTGATGTCCTTTAGTATTGACTGGTTTAGTCTCCTGGCTGTCCAAGGAACTCTCAGGAGTCTTCTCAAGTACCACAGTTCAAAAGTGTCAATTCTTTAGCACTCATCTTCTTTATTCAGTTCAGTCACTCAGTTGTGTCTGACTCTTTGCAACACCATGGACTGCAGCATCCCAGGCCTCCCTGTCCATCGCCAACTCCCTGAGTTTACTCAAACTCATGTCGGTTGAGTTGTTGATGTCATCCAACCATCTCATCCTCTGTTGTCCCCTTCTCCTCCTGCCTTCAATCTTTTACAGCATCAGGGTCTTTTCCAATGAGTCAGTTCTTCACAGCAGGTGGCCAAAGTATTGGAGTTTCTGCTTCAGCATCAGCCCTTCCAATGAATATTCAGGACTGATTTCCTTTAGAATGGACTGGTTGGATCTCCTTGCTGTCCAAGGGACTCTCAAGAATCTTCTCCAATACCACAGTTCAAAAGAGTCAATTATTCAGTGCTCAGCTTTCTTTATAGTCCAACTCTTACACCCATAATGACTACTGGAAAAACTATAGCTTTGACTAGATGGAGCTTTGTCATCAAAGTTATGTCTCTGCCTTTTAATGCACTGTCTAGGTTGGTCGTAACTTTTCTTCCAAGGAGCGAGTTTCTTTTAATTTCATGGTTGCAATCACCATCTGCAGTGATATTGGAGCCCAAGGAAATAAAGTCTCTCACTGTTTCCATTGTTTCCCCATCTATTTGCCTATAAGTGATGGGACCAGATGCCATGATCTTTGTTTTTGGAATGTTGAGTTTTAAATCAGCTTTTTCATTCTCTTCTTTCACCTTCATCGGGAGACTCTTTAGTTCCTCTTTGTTTTCTGCCATTACAGTGGTATTATGCATATATTGAGGTTTTTGATATTTCTCCAGGAAACCTGGATTTTAGCTTATGAGTCATTCAGTCTGTCATTTTGTATGATGTACTCTGTATATAAGTTAATTATGCAGGTTGACAATATACAACCTTGATGTACTCCTTTCCCAAATTTGAACCAGTCAAGTGTAACATGTCTAGTTCTAATTGTTGCTTCTTGACTTGCATATAGCTTTCTTAGGAGACAGTTAAAATGGCCTGGTATTGTCATCTCTTTAAGAATTTTCCATAGTTTGTTGTGATTCACACTGTCAAAGGCTGTAGCATAGTCATTGAAGCAGGGGTGGATATTTTGACATTCCCTTGCTTTTCTATTATCCAGCCAATGCTGGCAATTTGGTTTCTGGTTCATCTACCTCTTCTAAACCCAGTTTGTTCATCTGGAAGTTCTCAGTTTAAATACTTTTCAATCCTAGCTTGAAGGATTTTGAGAATTGCCTTGCTAGCATGTGAAATGAGTGCAATTGTATGGTAGTTTGAACACTATTTGGCATTGCCCTTCTTTGGGATTGAAATGAAAGCTGAACTTTTCCAGTCCTATGGCCACTGCTGAGTTTTCCAAATGTACTGGCATATTGTGTGCAGCACTTTAGCAGCAGCATCTTTGAGGATTTGAAATGGTTCAGCTGGAATGCCATCACCTCTGCTAGCTTTGTTCATTATAATGCTTCCTAAAGCCCACTTGACTTCATACTCCAGGATATCTGGCTCTAGATGAGTAACTTCACCATTATGGTTATCCAGGTCATTAAGTCCTTTTTTTTCTATAGCTCTTCTGTGTATTCTTGTCACTTCTTCCTAAATTCTTCTGCTTCTGTTAGGTCCTTATCTTTTCTGTCCTTTATTGTGCCCATCTTTGCATAAAATGTTCTCTTGGTATCTCTAACTTTCTTGAAGTAATATCTTATTCTGTTGCTTTCCTCTGTTTTTTGCACTCTTCACTTAAGAAGGGTTTTCTTATCTCTCTTAGCCTTTCTCTGGAACTCTGAATTCAGTTGGGTATATTTATCAATTTGTCCTTCAGCTTTCACTTCTCTTCTTTTCTCAACTATTTGTAAAACCTCCTCAGGCAATCATTTCGCCTCCTTGCATTTATTTTTCTTTGGGATAGTTTTGGTCACCGCCTTCTATATAATTTTATGAACCTCTGTCCATAGTTCTTCTGATCTAATCCCTTGAATCTATTCATCACCTCTACTGTATAATCATAAGGGATTTGATTAAGGTCATACCTTAATGGCCTAGAGATTTTCCCTACTTTCTTCAATTTAAGCCTGAATTTTGCAATAAGGAGCTCATGGCCTGAGCCACAGTAACTCCAGGTTTTGTTTTCACTGACTGTATAGAGCTTCTCCATCTTTGGCTGTAAAGAATATAATCAATCTAATTTTGGTATTGACCATCTGGTAAGGTCCATATGTAAAGTCATCTCTTTTGTTAAAAGAGGGTATTTGCTATGACCAGCGTGTTCTTTTGACAAAACTCTGTTAGCCTTTGCTTTGTTTCATTTTGTACTCTAAAGACAAACTTGCCTGTCACTCCAGTTATCTCTTAACTTCCTACTTTTGCCTTCCAATTCCCCTTTTTTGTTGTTAGTTATAGGCAGAACATGGTCCACTGGAGAAGGGAATGACCAAACCACTCCAGTATTTTTGCCTCAAGATCCCAAAAAGCAGTATCAGCAGGCAAAAAGATATGACACCCGAAGATGAGTCTCCCAGGTTGGTAGGCATCCAATATGCTACTAAGGGCAAAGAAATAGCTACAGAAAGAATGAAGAGCTGGGCCAAAGCTGAAATGATGCTCAGTTTTGGATGTGTCTGGTGAAAGTAAAGTACATTGCTGTAAAGAATAATATTGCATAGGAACTGGAATTTTAGGTCCATGAAATAAGGTAAATTGGACATGGTCAAGCAGGAAATTCTTTGGCATTGCCTTTCTTTGGGATTGGGCTGAAAACTGACCTTTTCCAGTCCTGTGGCCACTGCTGAGTTTTCCAATTTTGCTGACATATTGAATGCAGCACTTTCACAGCATCGTCTTTAAGGATTTGAAACTGCTCAACTGGAATCCATCACCTCCACTAGTTTTGTTCATAGTGATGCTTCCTAAGGCCCACTTGACTTCGCATTCTGGGATATCTGGCTCTAAGTGAGTGATCACAGCATCGTGATTATCTGGGTCATGAAGATCTTTCTTTGTATAGTTGTTTTGTGTATTCTTGCCACTTCTTCTTAATATCTTCTGCTTCTGTTCCATACCACTTCTTTCCTTTATTGTGCCCATCTTTGCAAAAAAAGTTCCCTTGGTATCTCTAATTTTCTTGAAGATATCTCTAGTCTTTCCCATTCTATTGTTTTCCTCTATTTCTTTGCATTGATCACTGAGGAACTTCCAGATGTTCAAGTTGACCTTAGAAAAGGCAGAGGAACCAGAAATCAAATTGCCGACATTGGTTGGATCATCAAAAAAGCAAGACAGTTTCAGAAAAACATCTACTTCTGCCTCATTGACTACGCCAAAGCCTTTGACCGTGTGGATCACAACAAACTGTGGAAAATTCTGAAAGAATTGGGAATACCAGACCACCTGACTGGCCTCTTGAGAAATCTTTATGCAGATCAAGAAGTAACAGTTAGAACTGGACATGGACCAACAGACTGGCTCCAAATCAGGAAAGGAGTACGTTAAAGCTGTATATTGTCATCCTGCTTATTTAGCTTATATGCAGAGTACATCATGACAAATGCTGGACTGGATGAAGCACAAGCTAGAATCAAGATTGCTGGGAAAAATATCAGTAACTTCAGATATGCAGATGACATCACACTTACAGCAGAAAGCAAAGAACTAAAGAGCCTCTTGATGAAAGTGAAAGAGGAGAGTTTAAAAGCTGGCTTAAAATTCAACATTCAAAAAATTAAGATCATGACATTTGGTCCCATCACTTCATGGAAAATAGACAGGGAAACAATAGAAACAGTGAGAGACTTTATTTTTGGGGGCTCCAAAATCACTGAAGATGGTGATTGCAACCATGAAATTAAAAGATGCTTGCTCCTTGGAAGAAAAGCTATGACAAACCTAGACAGCATATTAAAAACAGAGACATTACTTTGCCGACAAAGACCCATCCTGTCAAAGTTATGGTTTTTCCAGTAGTCATTATGGATGTGTTTTGGGCTATAAAGAAAGCTAAGCACTGAAGAATTGACTCTTTAGAACTGTGGTGTTGAGGAAGACACTTGAGTGTCACTTGGACAGCAAGGAGATCCAACCAGTCCATTCTAAAGGAAATCAGTCCTGAATATTCATTGGAAGGGCTGATGATGAAGCTGAAATTCCAATACTTTGGCCACCTGATGCAAAGAACAGACTCATTTGAAAAGACCCTGATGCTGGGAATGATTGAAGGCAGGAGGAGAAGGGGACAACAGAGGATGAGATGGCTGGATGGCATCACTGACTCAATGGACATGAGTTTGAGTAAACTCCAGGAGTTGTGATGGACAGGGAGGCTGGCGTGCTGTAGTCCATGGGGTTGCAAAGAGTCGGACACCACTCAGTGACTGAACTGAACTGAAGCAGGAAATGGCAAGAGTCAGCATGAACATCTTAGGAATCAGTTAACTAAAATGAATGGGAAAGGGCGTATTTAATTCAGGTGACCATTATATCTACTTCTGTAGGCAAGAATTTCTTAGAAGAGATGAAATAGTCCTCATAGTCAACAAAAGAATCTGAAACACAGTACTTGTGTGCAGTCTCAAAAATGACATTATGATCTCACTTCATTCCCAAGGCAGATCATTCAACATCACATTAATTCAAGTTTGTGCCCCAACCACTAATGCCAAGAAACTGAAGTTGAATGATTCAATGAAGACCTACAAGACTTTCTAGAACTGACACCAAAAGAATAGTATAGAAAACACGTAAACATGATTATTTGAATGTTTGGCTATATAACATAATAAATAATATTATACTTTAAATAGGTAAAGTTGTAAATTAAAAACAACTTAGTCCATCCATACTGTATAGATCATATCAATGTGCCAGACACAAAGAAGTTGTCAAGAAATGGTTGATGTGTTTGCTACTATTGGTTATCATGAGTTAAAAGACAAGATATGTTTTAGGTTGCTTTAGAGTGGAGAATTAGGTTAATAGGTAGTGGTCATATAAATGCATACTTGAATCCATTTTAGTACAAACTTAAAGAATTCAATCTTAAAAAAAAAACAAAAAACCCCCAAAACACAATGTGGCATTATGGAAAGAATGTAGGCACAAGAGGATGAAATGTGCCCAGGATGAAGCCATAATGATGACATTTTCCTAAGGTCAGTATAACTTTGGCTGAGTAGTGTGACCTTCTTGAGCTTCAGATTTATCATTTGTGAAATTAAGTTTATTAGAAAATCAGTAATTATAAGCCATGTGAAATATCCCAGAAAACTTACTGGCATATAGTAGGCAATTGATAACTGTAGGCAATTGATATTTTTCCTCTTGCAAATTAGAGAGGTCTTTACTGGAAGTTCCCAAGTTGAGATGAGTTATTATGTTGGAGATTATGGATGGCCTCAATGTGTACTTCAAACTTGAATATCTTAGGACCTTTTGATGAAGTGTCTAGCATTGTTAAAGTTCTCATACTAGCAAAGGAGTGAAAACTGATATTAGAACTGAGAAATATTGATTTTGAATGCATGTTCCTTTCAAGCCATATCTGTGCAAAAAGCTGTGCAAAAAGCCATATAAAAAGATATCATTCAGAGAAATGTTCTTTTTTTTTTCAACAATGATATCACAGTAGCATAATTATTACAAACATAAAATCAACTCACTAGAAAGGACATTTTTGTTAACTGAAACTTCCCCCTTCCTCTTGTTAAGGCACAAGTTTCTGAAATTCAACATGGAAAAAGAAAATCTCCAATTATATGTTACTTTTAATGCATATTTTTTTCTTTGGAAAAGAGTCATTGGATGTTTTTCAATCATTTCTAAAGCTTATTGGTTTCTCTAAGTATTTGAATCAATCATTTGTTTGAAAAAAATATATGTATTAAATTAAGCAACTGAAACATGAAACATTTTTGAAAGGAACAGCATTGAAAGGGCTCGTATTTTCCCACTTTCCTTTGACCGTATACACATATGTGTGCACTTGTGCACACACACACACACACACACATACACACACAGGACTTAAGTTGGATGTTAAAATTTTATGCAGTTTTCCAAAATTTGCAAGTCAGAAAGCTGGATGGTTACTGTAATCCTTAGTTATATGATGATCTCTGGGTCCTTTTGTTATTGAGTATAATAAGATATCTTTATCCCCAGGATGAGGCCTCCTGCCAAGTGACTTTGAAGGATTATCAACTGTTCGGGGATTTTTTTTTTTTTTTTAATCTTATCCGAAAAGTAGATTTAGAGCTTTCACCTAGTAAACTCAAACATGAAATCACACTTACTTTTCAGGGAAAGATTTAAAAAATGCAAATATCTCACAGTAGTGAATCATTTTAAAAACACACTTCTTTGCCATGTTTGAATCCCTCTGCAGGAGCAACTTTTAGTTTTTGGGCTTTGATTCTTACCCTTCAACCATCAAACCTACAGGCTACAAGCACTTGCTATATGTGATGTTTAGTTTTCAGTCACTAGTCAGGGATAGATGCTATTCCATAAGGAAATAACAGATGTTGGGAAAACAGGAGTAACTCAGGACAAAGAGTCACCAACATTCAGACATTTAGCGAAGGAAGACATAAAAATCTGACGGCTAAATAATATAGAAGTTGTTGCTTTTTTCAGGAAGAAATTGTTGTTGCTATTGTTGTTTTGCAAGTCCCAGAGTAGCCACTTATTTTTCTTCACAGTTCCATATCTTAGAGCAATTTATTACATTTTTTGAAACTGCAGTATAATTGCTTTACAATGTTGTGTTAATTTCTGCTGTAAAACAACACAACAACATGAATCAGCTATATTTGTGTGTGTTTGTGTGTGTATGTGTGTGTGTGTGTATACAACCCCTTCCTCTTGAGCCTCCCTCTCACCCCTCACACCATCCCACCTCTCTACTTCATCACAGATCATGGAGTTGAGCTCCCTGTGCTATACAGTCGCTTCCTACTAGCTATCTAATTTACACATGGTAGGTGGCACTAGTGGCGAAGAATCTGCCTGCCATTTTAGGAGATGCAAGAGACACGGTTCTATCCCTGGGTTGGGAAAACCCTTTGGAGTAGAAAATGGCACCCCCGTCCAGTATTCTTGATTGAAAAATTCCATGGGCAGAGGAGCCTAGTGGACTCCAGTCCATGGGGTCACAAAGAGTTGGGCATGACTGAGTGACTGAGCACACAAACACACAGTGTATATATGTCAATGCTACTCTCTCAGTTTGTCATCCCACCCAATCCCCCATGTTAGCAAGTCCCGTTCTCTACTTCTGCATCTCTATTCTTTGCAGGAAGAAGTTTTTAACAAGGGGAAAGTGAGCAGGTCTTTCAAATGCTCATGGGAAATTATATTAGACAGTATTGAAAAAATATATACAAAATATAATTTTAAAATGCAGAGTTGTTTTTGTGGTGTTAAGAATTGCAGGCTGATTTAGAATTAGAAATGATACCTGAAATATGGCTAAGGAAGTAAAGGGACCATGCTGAGTAACAAGTATTCCAAACATTTTCCTGGAAAATCTGATAGAAATAAGACTGGAAAGATGACACAGGGTTTAAAGAAGGTTTATGTTTTGTTTTCACAAGTGACTGAACGACTGAACTGAACTGATAGGAAAAATAAGACCATGTTGAAATAGGAATGAAAAGTATTCCATATAAGGAGAAGAGTTAAAGCTTTGATGAAGAAATTTTATAATTAATGATATGAGATCCCTGAGAATATGAGAAGAGAAGAAATATTGATTATACACTAAAGAGGTTCTTATTGAGAAATGTCAGGGAGCCTCTTTCCTCTTAAAAATACAGAAGAAGGAGAAGACTGGTGCAGATGCAGGCAAACTTGGGGTAAGGATTTGAGGAAAAAGCCAATTTGATGTCTTTGTTTTCTCTGTGAGTCATAAAGTGAGGGTAGTTTATGGAGACTGAGGGAATAGAGCAATGTGTGAAGGTTTGAGGAGAGCAGCAAAGACGTGAGATAGTTGATAAGGACTATGAAAGATCCAGATGTCTAGAAAAGCCTAAAAATATGGCCTCCCAGAATTAAGGGTCCACTTGTAGTTGGTGATCATGAATTTATGGTGAAAACAATCTGTCCCATTGTAATTACCCCTCTAACACTAAATTTGATATTCTGAGATGGTGCTTTGGAGAGTGAACACAATGGGCACAAGTGTCAGAGTGTTAAGGATGTGTGCAAGAGAGTGACAATGATGATGGACCATGAAATGCATGATAAATGAGGAAGGAAACGGGGCCAGGAACAGGCCACATGATTCAATGTAAATGGGGACCAAAATAAATTCAAGGCCTTAATGAATTTTCAGTTATTTTGCATATAAATGATTGCATATAAAGGATATGATCAGTGAAAGGGATATGAGAATTGTTGATTTCAGGAGTTGAATCAGAACGTGACAATTTTGGAGTGAAATAGAGTGGATGAGGATGTCTCTAAAGATGAACAGGTAAAAGTGTTGACTGGGAGGACTTTACAAAGTACCCTAGGATAACGGAGGAGGAGGATAAAGAAGACATGAAGCCAGATATGGTAGAAAAGAAAACAAATAACCAGAAAATCAATATGTAAATATATTGAAAAGAGGAGAAGGTAGTGTAACTGGACAGTATATGCTATTAAGGAGAAGTAGAGCTTTTTGTATGTTTATTTTGTTTTTAATATAGAAAATAATTTTGGGGAAGCCATATTTGGTAATGAGCAAGTCCCTGACCACATCACCTGATCCTGAGATATATGAAATAAATAAGTACATTTGAAACATGAAGGGCAAATTTATACCATGTTAATTGAAGAAAGAAGATGGTAATTTAAGATGGTAATTGGTATGAGGCAGATAAATGCAGAGCCACTGACATAAAATATCTCCCCCATTACAACCTTCTAACTATGGTGACCATTGTATTTATCTTTTATTTAACGCTAGTTGTACACCAGACATACTGCAAATGCTATATTATTCTATTCTCATAGTAGTATTTACAAGTGGTTATTTTTATTTCAAATTATTAGAGAAGGAAGCTAAAACTCAGAGAATTTTATATTCCCAAAGTCACCCAGGAAGTAAATGTTACTATTGATGCTCAAACTTAGATATATTGGATATAATTCAATCTCTAGTCAACTTAGTTGCTGTGAGGCTCAGTTTCCTCATCAGTAAAATGCAGAAAATATTAACATCTACCTCAGAGGGTATGACTTTGCAAGTGGCTACTATAGTGGTAAAAAACAAAACAAACAAACCAAAAAACCTGCCTGACAGTGAAGGAGACATAAGAGATGTGGGTTTGATCCCTGGGTCAGGAAGACCACCCCCTTACCCACCCACCCCCACCCCCCAGCACCAGAGTAAGAAATTGCAACCCATTTAAGTATTCTTGCCTGTAAAATTCCATGGGCAGAGGAGCCTGGTGATCTATAGCCCCACCAGGGACTGCAAAGAGTCAGACATAACTGAGTGACTGAGCACAGAGAAGGTGAGTTAAATGTCTAAATTACTTAGAACTCTGGGAAGCACACACTAATAAATACATGTTAGCAAAAATATAAACTGCCTCCTACCCCACGTCCAAGGTCAGGGGCGGTGGCCGAGAGGAGCTACCCCACATCCAAGGTAAGGAGCAGCAGCTGGGCTTTGCTGGAGCAGCCGTAAAGAGATACCCCACGTCCAAGGTAAGAGAAACCCAAGTAAGACGGTAGGCACTGAGAGAGGGCATCAGAGAGCAGACAGACTAAAACCACAATCACAGACAACTAGCCAATCTGATCAAACGGACCACAGCTTGTCTAACTCAATGAAACTAAGCCATGCCGTCTGGGGCCACTCAAGACAAATGAGTCATGGTGGAGAGGTCTGACAGAATGCGGTCCACTGGAAAAGGGAATGGCAAACTACTTCAGTATTCTTGCCTTGAGAACCCCATGAACAGTATGGGAAAGGAAAAAGATAGGACACTGAAAGATGAACTCCCCAGGTCGGTAGGTGCCAAATAAGCTACTGGAGATCAGTGGAGAAATAACTCTAGAAAAGTATGAAGGGATGGAGCCAAACCAAAAACAATACCCAGTTGTGGATGTGACTGGTGATAGAAGAAAGGCCTGATGCTGTAAAGAGCAATATTGCATAGGAACCTACAATGATAAATCCATGAATCAAGGCAAACTGGAAGTGGTCAAACAGGAGATGGCAAGAGGGAACATCGACATTCTAGGAATCAGTGAACTAAGATGGACTGGAATGGATGGATTTAACTCAGATGACCATTATATCTACTACTGTGGGCAGGAATCCCTTAGAAGAAATGGAGTAGCCATTATAGTCAACAAAAGAGTCTGAAATGCACTACTTGGCTGCAATCTTCGAAATGACAGAATGATCTCTGTTCACTTCCAAAGCAACCCATTCAATATCACGGTAATCCAAGTCTATGCCCTGACCAGTAACACTGAAGAAGCTGAAGTTGAATGGTTCTATGAAGACCTACAAGACCTTTTAAAACTAACACCCAAAAAAGGTGTCCTTTTCATTTAGGGGACTGGAATGCAAAAGTAGAAAGTCAGGGAACACCTGGCGTAACAGGCAAATGTGGCCTTGAAGTGCAGAATGAAGCTGGGCAAAGGCTAATAGAGTTTTGCCAAGAGAAGGCACTGGTCATAGCAAACACCATCTTCAAACAACACAAGAGAAGACTCTACACATGGACATCACCAGATGGCCAACACTGAAATCAGAGTGATTATATTCCTGGTAGCCAAAGATGGAGAAGCTCTATACAGTCAGCAAAACAAGACCGGGAGCAGACTGTGGCTCAGATCATGAAGTGCTTATTGCCAAATTCAGACATAAATTGAAGAAAGTAGAGAAAACCACTATACCATTCAGGTATGACCTAAATCAAATCCCTTATGATTTTACAGTGGAAGTGAGAAATACATTTAAGGGACTAGATCTGATAGACAGGGTGCCTGATGAACTATGGACAGAGGTTCATGACACTGTACGGGAAACAGGGATCAAGACCATCCCCAAGAAAAAGAAATGAAAAAAAGCAAAATGGCTGTCTGAGGAGGCCTTACAAGTATCTGTGAAAAGAAAGGAAGTGAAAAGCAAAGAGAAAAGGAAAGATATACCCGTCTGAATGCAGAGTTCCAACGAATAGCAAGAAAAGATAAGAAAGTCTTCCTCAGTGATCAATGCAAAGAAATAGAGGAAAACAACAGAATGGAAAAGACTAGAGATCTCTTCAAGAAATTTAGAGATACCAAGGGAATATTTCATGCAAAGATAGGCTCAGTAAAGGACATAAATGGTATGGACCTAACAGAAGCAGAAGATATTAAGAAGAGGTGGCAAGAATACACAGAAGAACTGTACAAAAAAGATCTTCACGACCCAGATATTCACAATGGTGTGATCACTCACCTAGAGCCAGACATGCTAGAATGTTAAGTCAAGTTTCTCTTAGGAAGCGTCACTATGAAAAAAGCTAGTGGAGGTGATGGAATTCCAGTTGAGCTATTTCAAATCCTAAAAGATGATGCTGTGAAAGTGCTGCACTCAATATGTCAGCAAATTTGGAAAACTCAGCAGTGGCCCTGGAAGTGGAAAAGGTCCGTTTTCATTCCAATCCCAAAGAAAGGCAATGTCAAAGAATGCTCAAACTACTGCACAATTGCACTCATCTCACATACTAGTAAAGTAATGCTCAAACATCTCCAAGCCAGGCTTCAGCAATACGTGAACCGTGAAATTCCAGATGTTCAAGCTGATTTGAAGAAGGCAGAGGAACTAGAGATCAAATTGCCAACATCCGCTGGATCCTTGAGAAAGTAAGACAGTTTCAGAAAAACATCTATTTCTGCTTTATTGACTATGACAAAGCCTTTGACTGTGTGGAAAATTCTGAAAGAGTTGGGAATACCAGACCACCTGACCTGCCTCAGGAAGGAACAGTTGGAGCTGGACATGGAACAACAGACTGGTTCCAAATAGGAAAAGGAGTCCGTCAAGGATGTATATTGTCACCTTGCTTATTTAACTTCTATGCAGAGTACATCATGAGAAATGCTGGGGCGGAAGCACAAGCTGGAATCAACATTGCCGGGAGAAATATCAATAACCTCAGATTTGCAGATGATAGCACCCTTATGGCAGAAAGTGAAGAACTAAAGAGCCTCTTGGTGAAAGTGAGAGAGGAGAGTGAAAAAAAGTTGGCTTAAAGCTCAACATTCAGAAAACTAAGATCATGGTATCCGGTCCCATCACTTCATGGCAAATAGACGGGTAAACAGTGGAAACAGCGGCTGTCTTTATTTTTCTGGTTTCCAAAATCACTGCAGATGGTGATTACAGCCATGAAATTAAAAGACACTTACTCTTGGAAGGAAAGTTATGACCAACCTAGACAGTGCATTAAAAGGCAGAGACGTTACTTTGTCAACAAAGGTCCGTCTAGTCAAGGCTATGGTTTTTCCAGTAGTCATGTATGGATGTGAGAGTTGGAACTATAAAGAAAGCTGAGCACAGAAGAATTGATGCTTTTGGAGTGTGGTGTTGGAGAAGACTCTTGAGAGTCCCTTGGACTGAAAGGAAATCCAACCAGTCCATCCTAAACGAGATCAGTCCTGGTTGTTCATTGGAAAGACTGATGTTGAAGCTGAAACTCCAATAGTTTGTCCACCTGATTCGAAGAACTGACTCATTTGAAAAGACCCTGATGCTGGGAAGGATTGAGGGCAGGAGGAGAAGGGGACGACAGAGGAGAGATGGTTGGATGGCACCACTGACTCAATGGACATGGGTTTGGGTAAACTCCGGGAGTTGGTGATGGACAGGGAGGCCTGGCGTGCTGTGATTCATGGGGTAGCGAAGAGTGGGACACAACTGAGCGACTGAACTGAACTATACCTTTTAAAATAACGTTCTTGTATGTATGGATATAGGCTAATAATATCATTTCAGAAGTATAAAATACAGCACACCTTTTTGAAGAGATTATCTTTTTAAATAAAATTTTTTATATGTAAATTATACAGTGTGATGTTTTGATACACATATACACTGAAATGATTATTACTATCAAGCTAATTGACATGTCCATTACCTTAATGTTAGTTTTTTTTTTCTTCTTCTTTTTGGGTATGGTTAGAACACTTAAGATCTACTTCGTTATTTGAAATAGCATCAATAAAACTATATCACATTATGCGGAGTGAAATAAACCAGAGACTTAAAGACAAGTACTCATGATTCTACTTATATGTGCAAAGTAAAAAGGCTAAACTCCTAAAAGTAGAAAAAAGTACAATTGTGGTTGCTAGAAGTTTGGGAGTGGAGATATTGGTCAAAGTGTACAAAATTTCTGTTTTGCCGGATGAATAAGTTCTGGAGGTCTACTGTACAGTTATGTGACTATAGTTATTAATACTGTATAGTTATTAATACTGTTCTCATTCCCAGTAACTAGAAAAATGGTCTCAAAACAATAGCTATACCAAGATAAAGGGAACATAACACTCTTCACTCAAGTTTACTTGGAAAACTTATTGGAAGGAATCATATATTAAATTGATGAATAAATAAATAGTTTGATATTCTTTTTATAATGGAATATTCTTACTCCTTTAAAATTCTGAAATTTGAGGCTACCTCATGAATAAAAATAACTCAGCCATCTGAGCAAATTAAGAAAAAAGTCGACTGTATTAATGACGTGTTTGCATCTGCTACATTTGTGAGTGTGAAGGTAGTTGGACAAGAGCAAAAATGGGTGGATCGGACTGATAATGATGAAGTAAAGTGCCAGCATAGTAGAGTATGACAGAGTATAGGCCACCGGAATCATTATGCCTGAACAGACTTTCATGTGACTGATGAGGAGTGTGTACACTTTGACAAGGATTAGAGCTGACTGCCTTTGAGAAGAAAAAATGCACTCCTCACTTGACTCTGTTATAGTGACTGTGTGTCATATCAATGATTAGGGAAGATGTGTATATGAAGACAGAAGGACTAGTTTTCTCTTGATAAAAATAAATAGCTCTGGATGGAGTGATTATTGTCTGCTAATGTGGATTCCGTTGCTTTAAATTTAATTAACATTTTTCTAGAGGTGGTACAATTGTGTTGGAACCATGGAATCTTCTCTATGTATCTTATGCAGTTCTTATGAACCCACAGCTAGTGTTGAGCTGAGGTCATGTATGTCCCATTTAATCTTATTTGACACCTGTTATTTTATTACTGTTTCATCCACTTTGTTGTAGACCTGTGATACAGCAGCTTTTTATTTCAGGTGTCAAATGTGCCCTGCCTTTGTTACACTTGAAGGCTGGGTGTCATAAAGTCAGAGCTCTCAGTGTTCTAGGAAATGGAAAAGTATAACACAATTTCTGCTATCCTCAGATAACTGTTTAAAACTTACTTGCGGGCTGAGAATTAGAACCTGAATAACGAGGGTGGGATCCCAAAGTGGATCAACCACTTACTTCTGCCCTGCCTCCACCCATCCTTTTCTGCTAAGTGATGAAAAGAAAATGAACTGGAAGGAGTGGAGGGGGTAGAATGGTCCTCAGAAGCAGAGATGGCCATGGCTATTCCAGTTGTACTTTACCTGCTGAGTGAGATACCTAAGAAATCCAAAGCTATTCAGAAGGAAGACAGTACTCTCCATGCCACTGACAAATAGGCTCTTTGAATTTCTAATATACATTTTCCCTATCCATTTCATCCTCTGAATTCTTTTGCTTTCTTTTCTTTCAGTCAGGTTTTGGAGAAACTACAACAAATAAACAAACAATGTACCCACTGCCTTTTCTGTCAACAGGAAGGAGAGATGCAAAGATGGTGAAGAATCATACTTATGGTAAGTACCTAACCAAGAAAAAGTTTGATTATACACTTGTTTAGTGTTCTAGGCACCAAAAATTACATGTCAAGGTGTTGGCAAGAAAAACATTATATGACCTTAGCCACAATTATGCTGACACAACATTTTGACCCAAGCTTAGGGCACAGATCCTGACTGTGTACTTATGAGTAAGGGGTCAGAATATTAGAAATTAGAACTGTCCTGGTAAATACAAGTCATGTTGTTCATCCTATAAGCAAAGATCTATAGTTTTTAAAATAACAAGATTTATCTCTGTTTGGTCTTTGAAAGTAGCCAGTGAGCATCTTTCTGAAGTTGGTTTTTTTCCCCCTTTCTTTTTGACAATCTTCTTCAAAGATTTTCCACTAGAAACTATGATGTATGCAGTAAACATTAGGTTCCGTTTCCTAGATGATGTGATGACAGATGTGTTTGGAAATTATTGGAAATGTGAGAATTGAGGACACATCTTATCCCTTTGTAGAGAAAAGTTAAACTCTCTTTTGTGTGTTATTTGTGACCATGTCACCAAAACCCAGATGGGTGATATGTATAGAGGCAAGCAAAAGGGAAAACAAAACAAAAATCAAACAAACACATAAAATAGACAAACAAAACCTCCTCTAAAGACAGTCACCTTTGTTTACCTAAGATACAAGACTTACTCCAATGCATAGTGATATTTTTTATGAGATATTTGTTGCAAGTTACCTCATAATGGGGTTCCCAGGTGGCTCAGTGGTATAGAACCTGCCTGCCAATTCAGGAGACACAGGAGATGAGGGTTCATTCCTTGGGTTGGGAAAATCCCCTGGAAGAGGGCACGACAACCCACTCCAGTATTCTTGCCTGGAGAATCCCATGGACAGAGGAACCTGGCGGGCTGCAGTCCATGGTGTCACAAAGAGTTGGACATCATTGAACATGCTAGCATGACATCCTAAATGGAGTCTCATGAAAAAAAAAAAATCACAGCAATTATCCTGATGGGAGGTGACAGAATTTATGGGTTGGTTATGAAAAAAATAAAACATTGCAGTTTGTTATGAAGTAATTGAGAGTGCTCAGGAAAATATAATCTCGTTGTTACTGAGAAAGATTGATTTGAAGATTTTTAAAGATCCATCAGCAGACGAATGGATAAGGAAGCTGTGGTACATATACACAATGGAATATTACTCAGCCATTAAAAAGAATACATTTGAATCAGTTCTATTGAGATGGATGAAACTGGAGCCCATTATACAGAGTGAAGTAAGCCAGAAAGAAAAACACCAATACAGTATACTAATGCATATATATGGAATTTGAAAGATGGTAACGATAACCCTATATGCGAGACAGAATAAGAGATACAGATGCATAGAACAGTCTTATGGACTCTGAGGGAGAAGGTGAGGGTGGGACGTTCTGGGACAATAGCATTGAAACATGTATATTATCATATGTGAAACAGAACACCATTCCAGGTTCGATGCATGAGACAAATGCTCAGGGCTGGGGCAATGGGATGACCCAGAGGGATGGGATGGGGAGGGAGGTGGGAGGGGGTTCAGGATGGGGAACACATGCAAACCCATGGCTGATTCATGTCAATGTATGGCAAAAACCACTACAATATTGTAAAGTAATTAGCCCCCAACTAAAATAAATAAATTTATTAAAAAAAATAAAGATGATGAGATAGAAAATAAATAAATAAATAAATAAAAATGAACATAAATCATAGCAATAGGAGAGTCAGTGCAACCCAAAATTACAACTTTAGGTAAAGGAAATGAGGTTTTTTTTTAAGGCAGAAGGAGCGGTGGTGGATTGTGAGTATTTGTAATATCTGTAAAACTGTAAATACATGAGGAGATATAGAGTGATCAAAATAAGAACTTGTATTACTTGTTTTAATAATTCCCCTCTCACTGCCCTTTTATAAAAACTGGCGCCTATATACTGTTGGATTTACTCTGTTACTAATAAGGCAAATAGTAAGGTAAGAAAGAATTTGAAGTAGTGATTTTATTTACTTGAGTTATAGATAAAGACATCAAACATGGAGCCCTTCTTCACTGTTACCTAAATTCCTATTTTCATTGAGGTTATGGTGATTTTATACGCCTAGTCATTTATTGTTTTTGCAAACCAGAGCTCTTTATAACAACTGCTAACTTTTAAAAAACACTTCTTGCCAAACATCCTTGAAAAACTTTACATGTATTTACCCATTTTATTCTCTCATCATCCCTATGATTTAGATACTATTTTTATGCCATTTTGCAGATGCAGAATTTAATGTTTAAAAGAAATACTGAGTTATTTGTCTCAGGCTTCATAGCAAGTCATGTGTGTGATTTTAGAGCTTATGTTTTTAATCAACATCCTGAATATAATTGGCACAGTAAGTTGTTTTATTTTCTTGTATTGAATAGCTCTCTTTCCCTTCTACAGAGTTGGATTATGGTTGGGAGCCCAAGTGGACCTTTTGATTTCATGGGAAGCACTCACATTTGAGTGGGCACTGTCCTCTTATTTTTTCTAACAGCAACTGCTAGGGGCTTCAATAGTGTTTTCTCCAAAGCTTTCTGTTTTTACTCATTGTCACCAAGCATGGCACTTGGGGGAAAAAGTAAGTACTTATTCCTCTCGTGAACATATGTTAAGTTTTCTACAGTAGGACTAAATAGTCTATGTTTTGACTCTTGACTAATATTTTGACTTATTCAAGAGCTCTGAGTCGTATGCATTTGGCTACATGGATTTTGCTTTTGTCTTTGGGAGCAAACTCTTTGGAACATTGTGTTGTATCTTTGCATTGTGTGTCTTTCCCAGCTATGGTGTACTGTCCTTTCCCCAAACAGTTATTCTTTCTCTAACTACATTTTTCTTGGCAGCCATAGAAACACCCATCTCACATATGCTGACAGTTGCGTCAATTCCTTAAATTTAGTCAGTAATCATTAGGGATCCTCCGTCATGTTTTCAGTTAGCACAAACTACTAGGGGGTGTGATTTGAACAGTGGAGGCTTCCAGTGTTTTATGATTTACAGAAACATTTGTTGCTGTTTATGAGAGATTAGTTTGACACAAGTAAATCAGCTAACACTTCACTGTATTATTTTGCTACCATTTTTAGTATTGAGCTCACAACTCAGTAGAATTCAAAAGTTTGATAACATTTTCTCTTTCTGGGAAGAGAGTGAATTTAGTCTTTTATTATATTCTATTTAAATTTAAATACATATAGAATACATACAGAATTAAATCATACAGAATTAATAGATATTTGTGCTAGCTGGAATCCTCACTTATATTCAGGATTTTGAAGTTTCTGTAAAGCACTGTTTTTTTCTTTACATACACTTAACTTTTAATGTCTCAGTTCTAATGAAAACAAAAAAATTGTAGACACTTAAGCCACAGACTTTACTAAATTAGGAAAAGTCTTTATCTGTCTATATACACATGCACACAAAAACATAGAGCCATCCATGTAATCCTTTTCTTTGTATGAATACATATACCTATGTATATATGGATATACAAACACATATTACAACATGTGGTACCATATGAAATTATATGTTCCCCCTTTTTGTCTTTTTCACCCCTCTCATTTAGAAATGAAACCTCAATAATGCAGGGTCTTTAAGTGAATGATTGACTTCATTTTCACTTATGTTATTCAGTTTGGGGGCTTTTAGCAGATACTGTTAGCCAAAGCAAAATATACATGAATTGGAATAACTTTATAATTAAATAAATTGCAATGCATATAATATATACAATAAGTCATGCTTTTCAGTCTGTGGTGCCCTTTCAATTCTCTGCATGGTATTCCTGTCTAAAAGGCACTAATAGAGACATTCTGATCTTGAAAAGAAAAGTGAGGAAAATCAACATCTAAAACTCAGAAAAGTCCTGGGTAGTAAAAGGTCTTTGTTCTGTGGAGTGTTCCCCACAGAGGAACAGAATTTTCTTTTAGCTTTTACATTTGACTCCCAGGCTCTGAAATATAATAATCAAAGCTCTTTGCTACCTTATGTTGAATCTCCTATACATGAAATCTTTTTATTTAGCAAGAAATGGAATTCTTGCTCCCAAATAATTTGATGAAAGCTTGAGCATTTGCCAGTTAAAAATATCTTTTTTATTATGATGTTACAAGAAGCTCCTAGTAGGCCACTGAGATAATTAGAGAAGACTAGAGTGTATTTAAAGAGCTTTCTGGGGTGCATTTCAGAATGTCTTCTATGTTTTCATGTGTTCCTGATAATTTTATCTTTCTTTCTTTAGTTGTTAAGGTACTCTGGTGTTGGAATGTTTAAATTAGAGATTCAAGACAATACTGAAACCTAGAAAAGTCTAACTTTTTCAGACATTTTTGTAAGGATGTGTGAGCCTTCATCCTATATCAGCTGTTTTGGGTCTTATATTCTTCCTCATGGGCAGATTAGTATAAACCAATCAATAGCTCATCTCCACTGAAGAAATGCTTTGCCTTTTCAGGGACTGAACAAACCATTACCTGGTGGTTAAATGAAAAGAAGAAACATAAGTAAAATCTTTGGAAATTTTTCTGTATTTATTATTATGCACCTTGATGGTGTGCCCTAGTTTCTGTGACCACTGTTGTTCAGTTGCTCAGTCATGTCCAATTCTTTGCAACCCCATGGACTGCAGCATGCCAGGCCTCCCTGTCCTTCACTGTCTCCTGGGGTTCGCTCAAACTCATGTCCATTGAGTCGGTAATGCCATCCAGCCATCTCATCATCGGTCACCCGCTTCTCCTCCTATCCTCAATCTTTTCCAGCATCAGATGGCTAAAGTATCGGAGTTTCAGCTTCAGCATCAGTCCTTCCAAAGAACATTCAGGATTGATTCCTTTAGGATTGACTGGTTTGATCTTGCTGTCCAAGGGACTCTCATAGATGCAAGAATTTCAAGCTAGATCTTTCAGGCTAAATTCTTCTCATATAGATTCTTATACAACTCAATCAAAACTAAAAAAGTGATACTATCCAGCGAAAGCTTAAATTGGTGGTAGGCTCCATCCACCCTATCAGTGATAGGGTGAAGGGAAGGAAGAGGAAGCTTTTATTTTTAATTTCTTAATGTGAAAGATAGAACAAAAACAAAAGCACTATAATTCAAGAACTCGTCTGTAATGGAGTCTGAACTTGAGGAGCAGAAACATTCGGTAGGCTTTTCAGTCACAGGGTGATCAGAACAGAATGAGAAAGTTTAACTGGAAGTGAAATGAGTATGAATACATATTACTGTGATTATTTCCCTGTAACTCATCTAACAGCCACCTACTGCAGAAACAGCAGTGTAGGTAAGCTAACAGGTTTAAGGTCCACACATTTCAGTAGCTTCAATAAGTTAAAAAAAAAGAGTGTGGGGGAAAAAAGCAAACATCTCTCAGGCTTGTGCAGAAGCTGGATGCCTTAGACCAAGCTCATGGACCAAATCAGTTTGTGTAAGTAAAGTTTTATTTGGACACAGCTTCACTCATTCTCTTTGTATCATCTATGTAATATATAGAGTATTGCCTATTTTGAAGTCTGCTACAAGGCTTTAACCACATATGGACAGAGTTGAATAGTGGCAGCAGAGACTCTATGGCCTGCAACAACTAAAACATTTAGTATTTGGGTCTTTACATAAAATGTTTGCAGACACCTGCTTTGGCAGCCAGTAGACCACTGCATTCTGATGAATCAGGCAAGTCAGAAGCAAACACCCATACTTCCATAGAGGCTACAGCATTTTACACTCCCACCAACAGTATACAAAGAGTTCCATTTCTCCACATTGTCACCAACTTATCTTTTGTTTTTTGATAATAGTCATCTGAACAATGTAAGTTGGTATCTCAATGTGGTTTTCATTTGCATTTCTTTGACAATTAATTCTTGGAAACATCTTTTCATATACCTTTTGGCCATTTGTATGATTTCTTTAGAGGAATGTCTATTTAAGTATTTTGCTCATTTTTTAGCTGTGTTATTTTGGAAGTTTTTGCTGTTGACTTATAGGAGTTCCAAATTACCTTTCCACTTTTAAGTTTTTACTGTGCAAAAGCTTCTGTTTTTCCTTCTGTTGTCATATCCAAGAAGCTATTCTCAAGACCAATGTGAAGGAGTTTTTTAAGCTTTTAATCACTTTTGAGTTTATTTTTGTGTGCAATAAGATTTGGGTAATTTCTCTTATTGCTTCAGGCATTAATTTCTTCTTATATGAAATGAAAGGCCTTGATAATATTTCTAAGTCCTCTTCCAGTTATCTACAGTTCTATTCAACTCAGAGACTCTCATGTCTCATCTCTCCATTCCCTGTTTCTGTTATCATTTTCTCACCTCTTTAGACCCTGAAGAAGGGAATGGCAATCCATTACAGTTTTTTTGCCTTGAGAATCCCATGGACAGAGGAGCCTGGTGGACTACAGTCCATGGGGTCGCAGAGTCGGACCTGACTAGGTGACTCTACTTACTTACTTACATCCCCGTAGAAAGGCTGTTTCACTGATTGGGATTCTATTTTTGTCTGTGAGTAACAGAATACCTCGAAAAAGTGCCTTAACAAAGGGATTTACTAACTTTCATAATAAGAAAATCAAAAACAGGCAGATCAGAGTTTATGCAGCTGCTTAATATTCAACAAGGATGCAGACTTACTCCTTTCTGCTGTTTCTTCATATGTTGCCTTTGACTTAGTTTTGGAGGATCATTACTCTACTTCCATGCATCAAATCTGTGTTTCAGGCAGGAGCAAGGAGGCAGGAGAAAAATGAGGGCAGACGTTTGCTTAGGAGACAAGGACTTAAGCCTCCATATGATTGGCCAGATTTGCTGTATGAATCTTTACATCATTGAAAGCTGTATGAACACAGGGCATTCAAATAATTTATTTGGCATTTCTCCAGTAAAGAAGACAAGGGGGGAAGGGCTCAAAAGGATATTGTGATTGAACTGATATACAATACCTATGAAGGTTAATATTTTGGAAAATGTGACATGTTAATGACAGGAAAATTTTTATTTGAGAGGCAGTGCAAAAAGTTATATTTTAATCTTATCAAATTCTAATCAAAGAAGGTTTCCTAGAAGACAAACATGTTGCAGAAGAGCATTAACTGTAGATAATACATTGTCTAAATGATTAATTCAAAACAAAGGAAAATTTTATGTTGCCTGTAGAAGTCTTAGGATTGGATTGGCTTAATAATAATATTTAAAAGGTGTTTCTACAAAGACTTCCCTCTTAGCTCAGTTGGGAAAGAATGCCTGCAATGCAGGAGACCATAGTTTGATTCCTGGATCAGGAAGATCCCCTGGAGAAGGGACAGGATACCCACTCCAGTATGTTTGGGCTTCCCTTGTGGCTCAGCTGGTAAAGAGTCCGCCTGCAACGTGGGAGACCTGAATTCAATCCCTTGGTTGGGAAGATCCTCTGGAGAAGAGAAAGGCTACCCACTCCAATATTCTGGCCTGGAGAATTCCATGCACTATACAGTCCATGGGGTCGCAAAGAATGGGACATGGCTTTCACTTTCACTTTCTTTCTTTCTATAAAGACAATGTTATTTCAGCTGACTGATAAAAGCAACTACTTCCAAAAATTACAATCACTGGACTCGTACAAATACAATAAACAACGGGAGCCAACTCTTCCTCCATCATTATCAAAGTTACATCTATTTAGAGATACAATAGAGCACATTATTATTATCACTATTAGTCAAACTTTGTAAATAGTGTAATCTTTAAATTGTTGAAGTGGATATTTTATAACAATTACAACAGTCAGCTGAAAAAGATGGCGGTGTTTAGAAGCAAAAATAATTTATAAGTATATAATTTTGATTCTAGTTTCACACTTACATATGCCGCCTCTTTTTAAGTGAAGCAGAATCCTATATTAATATTTAAAGCCTCATTCATAAGAGCTGAACCTGGCTGTTGCCATGAAATGAAAAATATTTGAGTTTCTATTTCTAAGACCGATACATTCTATGTATTTTATTTCTTTCTGCAGATATTGGAGTCCATGTGATGAAAGGGTATTTTTTGTGTCTGACATTCATATCATATTTGGGCATAGACTTTGGTTTAATTTCTTTCAAAATCTGATATTAGTCAATCCCCCAAACTCTGAGTAGGAGAAAAAAAGCTCATTTTGGTTAATCTGAATATCTCCTCAGTATTTAAGGAATACTGAGCAGTGAGCAGAAATGGAGGAAACAAATATCATTAAAAACAACTCAGCCAATTCTTTTGCCTTTTAAAAATTATAAATATTCACATAAAAGTAAGTAAAATATCCCCAAGTATACAAGCTTTAGTTAAAAAAATTCAATAAACATAAAAAAGAGTAGAAGCCTGCAAGCTGTGCTGTTTGCTAAAATGTGGCAACAAGTACAAAGCCATAATTTCTAAATAGCCGAAATCAATCAAGGGAGTGAAATGTGAAATTTGACACTTTTAATAAATTGCACTATTTACCTCACTGAAAGTGGCATAATTGAGTTAAATTAAATAGAGGAAATAAACAACTGAGCTGTAGCTATGTCACGTATTAGTCAGTGTTCAAAGTTTTCTTTAAAATGAATTCAGGATTTTTTAACTTCTGGAATGATAGAAGCTGGATTCTTTCTACAATAGAGTTTGTCATTCATTTTAAGCTAATGAATTAGGGTATTTTTTTCCTAAATCTATGCTCCCATGAAAAGAACAGATTACATACATTTAAATGAATGACATTAGCATTTTGAAAATAATTATGTTTGTGGACAGAATCATCCTGAAAAAAATTACTGTAGGCTAATATTCTGAGAATAGATACATTACGGTTTTTTTCTAAAATTGTATTCAAGTCCCTAATATAAGCATTATTTTAATTGTGTATTAAAAAGTAGAGAAAAAAGATACATCTAAAATGGTCACTTTTTTGTACAAATAACTTTTTACTTCGGTGTGCAGTTAAGAGATATTCTAAAGCCCATACAAAGTAAAAATTAAAGAACAGAACACATGTGCAACTGAAAGCATTTTAAGAATAACATAATTATATCTTTTTTTCTTAATTTGAGAAGTTACTAAAGAGCTATTAAACTAAATTATATAAAATGAATGATAGTACAGAGATTTTGACCAAGAACAAGCAAACATTCTATCAGGGGAAACACATAAAATATCAAATAATGTGAAGTGACATTCATCATATAGTCCAGTTGATTTGAAACATGACTGCTCATTAGAAAGATATCTAGAGCTCTGGAGAACAAAAGCAATATATGGACATTTGTATTCTTCAAAAAATTCCAAGATAATTCTGATATGCATCTAGATTTTAAATAATGATTACAGATTTTTCTATTAAATTGTAGTTTATGAGATATAGAGTTCTACTGTTTTCCTGTTGGCTAATCATGATGCATCTGGTCCCATCACTTCATGGGAAATAGATGGGGAAGCAGTGGAAACAGTGTCAGACTTTATTTTTCTGGGCTCCAAAATCACTGCAGATGGTGACTGCAGCCATGAAATTAAAAGATGCTTACTCCTTGGAAGGAAAGTTATGACCAACCTAGATAGCATATTAAAAAGCAGAGACATTACTTTGCCAACAAAGGTCTGTCTAGTCAAGGCTATGTTTTCTCCAGTAGTCATGTATGGATGTGAGAGTTGGACTGTGAAGAAAGCTGAGCGCCGCAGAATTGATGCTTTTGAACTGTGGTGTTGGAGAAGACTCTTGAACGTCCATTGGACTGCAAAGAGATCCAACCAGTCCATCCTAAAGGAGATCAGTCATGGTTGTTCATTGGAAGGACTGATGTTGAAGCTGAACCTCCAATACTTTGGCCACGTCATGCGAAGAGTTGACTCATTGGAAAAGACCCTGATGCTGGGGAGGATTGGGGGCAGGAGGAAAAGGGGATGACAGAAGATGAGATGGCTGGATGGCATCACCAACTCGATGGACATGAGTTTGGGTAAACTCTGGAGTTGGTGATGGACAGGGAGGCCTGGCGTGCTGCGATTCATGGGGTCGCAAAGAGTCGGACACAACTGAGAGACTGAACTGAACTGAATCATGATGCAATGGTATTAAGAGAGTAATAGTTACATAATCATAACAGTAAAAGATGTTTATCAGTTTTCACAATCAATAGCAAGACAAAAAATAAGATAATTACAATCGCAATGAAAATGGGAACATGATTAACCTAACAATATAAAATAATTACATAAAATGTGACACAATTTGGGGGGGTGTGTCAAGCAGAGTGATGAGGTAACTGGAAGTGCATACATGCCCATGTTTCCATCCGCCCAGCCAATCTATATCTTTTGGTTGGTGCGTTTAATCTATTTACATTTAAGGTAATTATCTATATGTATGATCCTATTACTATTTTCTTAATTGCTTATGGTTTATTTTCTGTAGATCTTCTTCTCTTATGTTTCCTGCCTAGAGAAGTTCCTTTAGCATTTGTGTAAAGCTGGTTTGGTGGTGCTGAATTCTCTTAACTCTTGCTTATCTGGAAAGTTTTTGATTTCTCTATCAAATCTGAATGAGTGTCTTGCTGGGTAGAATAGTCAGAGTTGTAGTTACTTCTCTTTCATCACTTTAAATGTATCATGCCATTCCCTTCTAGTTTGTAGACTTTCTGTTGAGAAATCAACTAATAGAGGGATGGGGGTTTCCTTGTATATTATTTATTGCTTTTCCCTTGTTGCCTTTAATATTTTCTCTTGTCTTTCAGTTCAGTTCAGTCCCTCAGACATGTCCAACTCTTTGCAACCCCGTGGACAGCCGCACGCCAGGTTTCCACGTCCATCAGGAACTCCCAGGGTTTGCTCAAACTCATGTGCATCAAGTCGATGATGCCATCCAACTGTCTCATCCTCTGTCATCCCCTTTACCTCTGGCATTCAACATTTCCCAGCATCAGGGTCTTTTCCAAGGAGTCAGTTCTTCTCATAAGGTGGCCAAAGTACTAGAGCTTCAGCTTCAGCATCAGTTCTTCCAATGAATATTCAGGGCTGATTTCCTTTAGGATGGACTGGTTGGATTTCCTTGCAGTCCAAGGTATTCTCAAGAGTCATCTCCAAAACCACAGTTCAAAAGCATCAATTCTTCAGTGTTCAGCCTTCTTTATGGTCCAACTCTCACATTCATACATGACTATTGGAAAAACAATAGCTTTGACAGTATGGACATTTGTTGGCAAAGTAACGTCTTGGCTTTTCAATATGCTGTCTAGGTTGGTCACAGATCTTCTTCCAAGGAGCAAGTATCTTTTAATTTTATGACTGCAGTCACAATCTGCAGTTATTTTGGAGCCCCTCAAAATAAAGTCTGTCACTGTTTCCCCATGTATTTGCTATGAAGAGATGGGACCGGACGCCATAATCTTCGTTTTTTGATGTTGAGTTTTAAGCCAGCTTTTTCACTCTCCTCTTTCACTTTCATCAAGAGGGTCTTTTGTTCCTCTTTGCTTTCTGCCATAAGGGTGGTGTCATCTGCATATCTGAGGTTATTGATGTTTCTCCTAGCAATCTTGATTCTAGCTTGTACTTTATCCAACCCAGCTCTTCACATGATGTACTCTGCATAGAAGTTAAATAAGCAAGGTGACAATATAGAGCCTTGACAATGCCTATGCAATTTGGAACCAATCTGTTGTTCCATGTCCAGTTCTAACTGTTGCTTCCTGATCTGCATACAGATTTCTCAGGAGGCAGGTCAGGTGGTCTGGTATTCCCATCTCTCTAAGAATTTTCCACAGTTTGTTGTGATCCACACAGTCAAATTCTTTGGTATAATCAATAAAGCAGAGCAGATGTTTTTCTGGAACTCTCTTGCTTTTTCTATGATCCAGTGTATGTTTGCAATATGATCTTTGGTTCCTTTGCCTTTTTAAATCCAGGTTGAATATCTGGAAGTTCTCAGTTCATGTACTTGCTTGGAAGCCTTGCTTGGAGGGTTTTGAGCATTACTTTGCTAGCATATGAGATGAGTGAAATTGTGCAGTAGTTTGAATATTCTTTGTCATTGCCTTTCTATGGGATTGGAATGAGAACTGACCTTTTACAGTCCTGTGGCCAGTGCTGACTTTTCCAAATTTGCTGGCATATTGAGTGCAGCACTTTCACAGCATTATCTTTTAGGACTTGAAATAGCTCAACTGGAGTTCCATCACCCCTACTAGCTTTGTTCATAGTGATGCTTCCTAATGTCCAATTGTCTTTGCATTCCAGGATATCTGGCTCTAGGTGAGTGATCACACCATCGTGGTAAACAGGGTCACAAAGATCTTTTTTGTATAGTTGTTCTGTGTATTCTTGTCACCTTTTCTTAATATCTTCTGCTTCTGTTAGATTCATACCATTTCTGTCCTTTATTGTGCCCATCTTTGCATGAAATTTTCCTTTGGTATCTCTAATTTTCTTAACGAGATCTCTAGTCTTTCCAATTGTATAGTTTTCCTCTATTTCTTTGCATGGATCACTGAGGAAGGCTTTCTTATCTCTCCTTGCTATTCTTAGGAACTCTGCATTCAGATGGGTATATCTTTCTTTTTTTTCCTTTGCCTTTAGCCTCTCTTCTTTTGTCAGCTATTTGTAAGACCTCCTCAGACAACCATTTTGCCTTTTGCATTTCTTTTTCTTGGTGATAGTCTTGATCACTGCCTCCTGTACAATGCCAGGAATCTTCACCCACAGTGCTCCAGGCACTCTATCAGATCTAATCCCTTAAATCTATTTGTCAGTCCACTATATAAATGTAAAGGATTTGATTTAGGTCAAACCTAAATGGCCTACTGATTTTCCCTACTGTCTTTAATTTATTCTGAAGTTTGCAATAAGAAGTTCATGATCTGAGCCACAGACAGCTCTAGGTCTAGTTTTTGATGACTGTGTAGAACTTCTTTATCTTTGGCTTCAAAGAATAAAATCAATCTGATTTTGGTATTGACCATCTGGTGATGTCCACGTGTAGAGTTGTCTCTTGTGTTGTTGGAAGAGGGAGTTTGCTACAACCAATGTGTTCTCTTGGCAAAACTCTATTAGCCTTTGCCCTGCTTCATTTTCGAACTCCAAAGCCAAACTTGCCTGTGACTCCAAGTATCTCTTGACTTCATACTTTTGCATTCCTGCCCCCTGTGACGAAAAAGATATCTTTCTTTGGTGTTAGTTCTAGAAGGTTCTGTAGATCATCATAGAACCATTCAGTTTCAACTTCTTTAGCATTAATTGTTGGGGCACAGACTTGGATTGCTATGATATTGAATGGCTTGCCTTATAAACGAACAGAGATCATTCTGTCATTTTGAAGACTGCACCCAAGTACTGCATTTTGGACTCTTTTGTTGACTATGATGACTACTCCATTTCTTCTGAGGGATTCTTGCCCACAGTAGTAGATATAATTGTCATCTGAATTAAGTTCACCCATTCCAGTCCATTTTAGTTCGCTGATTCCTAAAATGTCGATGTTCACTCTTGCCATCTCTGTGTGACCACTTCCAATTTACCTTGATTCATGGACCTAACATTCCAGGTTCCTATGCAATATTGTTTTTTACAGCATTGGGCTTTCCTTCCATCACCAGTCACATGCACAACTGTATGTTGTTTTCTCTTTGGTTGTTTCTTCATTCTTTTTGGAGTTACTTCTCCACTGATCTCCAGTAGCATATTGGGCACCTACTGACCTGGGGAGTTCATCTTTCAGTTGTCTTATCTTTTGCCTTTTCCTACTGTTCATGGGGTTCTCAAGGCAAGAGTAGTGAAGTGCTTTACTATTCCCTTTTCCAGTGGACCACATTTTGTTAGAACTCTCCACCATGATCCATCCATCTTGGCTGGCCCTACATGGCGTTGCTCAGAGTTTCATTTTTGAGACAAGGCTGTGATCCGTGTGATGTTTTGTAGTTTTCTGTGATTTTAATTTTCATTCTGTCTGCCCTCTGATGGATAAGAGGCTTTTGGAAAGGATGGGAGACTCTTCCTGACGGGAGATACTTAATTTTTGTTATTTTGGTTACAGTGTGTCTTGGTGTCTTTCTCCTTGGTTTAATCCTGCCTGGGACTCTGTGCTTCCTGGACTTGGTTGACTATTTCCTTTCCCATTTTAGGGAAATTTTCAAGTAGTGTCTCTTCAAGTATTTTCTCACATCATTTCTCTCTCTCTTCTCTTTCTGGGACCCCTATATTGCATCTGTTTGTGCATTTAATGTTGTCTCAGAAGTCTCTTAGGCTATCTTCATTTCTTTTCATTCTTTTTTCTATATTTTGTTATACAGCATTGATTTTCACCATTCTTTCCTCCAGGTCATTTATCTGTTCTTCTACCTCAGTTATTCTGCTATTGATTCTTTCTAGTGTATTCACCTCTGTTTGTTCTTTAGTTCTCCTGGGTTTTTGGTTAACATTTCTTGCATCTTCTCCATTGTTTTCTTGAGATCCTGAATTATCTTCACTATCATTATTCTGAATTCTTTTTCTGGAAGGTCGCCTATCTCCACTTCATTTTGTTGCTTTTCTGGGGTTTTATCTTGTCCCGTCATCTTGGACACAGCATTCTTTTCATCCTGATGAACTTTCTGTAATGTGGTTTTTGTTTTAGCCACTGTGGGACTGTGTTTCTTTTTGCTTCTTCTGTATGCCCTTTGATGGAGGAGGCTAAGATGCTTGTGTTAGCTTCCTGATGGAAGGGGAAAAACTGGGTCTTGCTCTGGTGGACAGGGCCTTGCTCAGTAAAGCTTTAATCCCATTTTCTGCTAATGGGTGGAGCTGCACTTCCTTCCTGTTGTTTGACCTGAGGCAACTCAGCCCTGGGGACTAAGGGCTCTGTGGTAGGGTTAATGGCAAACTCCAAGAAGGCTTATGCCACGAGGGACCTTCCCACACTGCTGCTGCCAGTGCCCCCATCCCTGTCGTGATCCACTGCCAACCCACACCTCCACAGGCTACCCTCCACACTAGCAGGAGTTTTGGTTCAGTCTCCTGTAGAGTCACTGCTCCTTTTCTCTGGGTCTTGGTGTGTGCGATATTTTGTTTGTGTCCTCCAAGAATGGAGTCTCTGATTCCCCTAGTCCTGTGGAAGTCCTATAATCAAATCCCACTGGCCTTCAAGGTCAGATTCCCTGGGGATTCCCAGTCCCTTTGATGGATTCCCAGTCTGGAAAGCCTGAAGTGGGGTTCAGAATCTTCATAACAGTGGGAAAACTTCGTCATTATTGTTCTCTAGTTTGTGGGTCACCCACCTGGTGGGTATGGGATTTGAATTTATCATGATTCCATCCCTCCTACCATCTCACTGTGGCTTCTTTTTCCTTTGGGCATGGGGTATCTTTTTTTGGTGGGTTCCAGCATCTTCCTGTCGATGGTTACTCAACAGCTATTTGCAATTTTGGTGCTCTTGCAGGAGAAGTTGAGCGCATGTCCTATTTGGCTATCTTGAACCAGCAGTCAGTTTATATTTTTAAAAATGACTGTTACACAAAATAGTGTTGCTATTGTTTGACTGCAATAATTCTGCATTAACCATGTACCATTGAACACTTTCAGTGAATTTAACAAAGAATTTGTATTAAGTGTTGTGAACCAAAGCATTCATTCACTCATTATTCACTCATTCAGTATATAATAACCAAACTTCTGGTATGAGCCAGACACTGTTCTAGGCATCAAGAATACATCAGAAAACAATAAATGACCTCAGTTTTCTTTGTGATCACATTCTACGGAACTTCTAGTGATGATAAAAGTGTTACTTCTGAATGTTGAAAATTTCGTACCATAGCAAGAACCTGATTAAAGGTTATAATGTATGCATAATCTGGAATATGCTGTTAAACATCATTTTGAACATTTACCAAAATGGGAAAAATCAGAATATGTTATTATAAGTTTGATACAAAGTGATATGTGTATATTATAAATGCATATATATAC
Organism: Giraffa tippelskirchi; assembly: GCF_054371585.1. NCBI lineage: Eukaryota > Metazoa > Chordata > Mammalia > Artiodactyla > Giraffidae > Giraffa > Giraffa tippelskirchi. Next base: position 64,734,841 of record NC_137284.1, read on the forward strand.
ACACACAAACAATTAACAAGTATGGCATAAATATATATATGTATATATGTATCTATAGATATAGATATAGATATATTTCTTTCCATAATGTCCTAACTAAATGATGTTTTACTTGAAATTAGTACATAAGAAAGTGTTTCTATTTTCCTTGCTTCTATGGTAATTTTCAAATTTCATACATTTTTTGATACATTGAAATATTGGTATCTCACATATTTACATATTATATAAATTTTATGTTTAGTCAGAAAAAACTAAAAACAAATACTCAAAGAGATTGGTTAAATAAACTTAGGTGCATTGTACATGATAGAAAGATGACAAAGATTATCAGTGTTACTCTCTAGACAAAGTGGTATTATAGGTACTTTTCCTCTGTCTCTCTCTCTATATATATGTATATATACATTTTGTACAATTCTCTGTAAAAACTATAACTTGGAAAATCATTTTAATTTTTGTTTCTACTTTTGTTGCTAGCTTTTTATTCCAAATTTAAATTTTAGGTACAATTTTCAGTAGCAATTATGTCTTTCTCTTCAGATATTTTGTTCTATGTCTCCTTCCAGTTCTGTGGTGCTTTGCTCTTTACTTCTCTGTTGGATTCAGGTAACTGTGTGACTTGTCGTAGTTCATCAAGTGTAAGAGTAATAGTGATGTGTTACATGATACCTAAAGATACCAATTGCTGCAAAAAGAATAGGTAATAGAAACATAGTAAAATGCATATATTTATGGAGACTCCCTAGTTATAGAGCAAGACCACTCTTAAAATACTGATGAAAAGTGCTTGTATAATAAGTGTTCTGATGTTTGTTTGCATTCAACTATGTATTTTTCCCCATAATGATTTTATAAATCTCCTCTCTTCAGGGCTAAAGATTTATAATCCTGTATTATAAGGGCTTTGTGTCTTCAAGAAGCCAAATATGTGACATATCTGACTAATTCAGTGTGTCATTTTGCTTCCCATTTGCCTTTCCTTTTCATCTCTGCAAAGTTCCAGCATTGATCCCCATGTTTCAGGTGTCAGTCAATATGAAAAGCAATCCTGGGAGGATACAGCTTTGAACTTCCATAAAGGCTCTATCTCATCAGGCTTTAGTTGTCCCTGCATCATTGACCTCAAGGGCTGTGGCTCACTGTGAGATGTAAACCTCTCCTTTTGCCTGTCATTCCCAGTTAAGAGATGGATCCTATCAGCTCTGTGATAGAGTAATGACTCCTGTAACTCTCCTTGGGGATAATTTATCTCCTAGATTCTTTCTCAGCTTTTAACATTATTTACCTCAAAGGTAATTTAAGTGCAGTTCTGCAGATCTGGAAATGAGGTCATCACAGATGAGGGAAAAGACTGTATCATCCCTACTTTAATACACAAAATGTCTGTGTAAAGATAGGTTTTATGATTTATGGAGTCATAGAACACCCCAAATGCACATAAGCCCATGCACACGTGAACACACACACATGCACACACAGACACACACACATACACTGACATCTTAGTGGCTCTTGGTATGGCGTGTTACCTCCTTGACAAAAGAATGAGTAGAGTTGTCTATGAAAAAGGGCATTTAAACAGAAGAGATAACTAGATAGCCCTAATCACACAGTTGCTATTCTCTGTCTTGCTCCGGGTACTTCAAAACTGATGAATGGTTTCAAAGGAAGCTTCAATTTTCAGGTTACTTTATAAGAACGACTGAAAAAATTAAGTCCTGTTTTTGCCTTTCTCCCACTCCAACATTTTATTATGTGACTATCTGAAATATATATATATATATATATATATATATATATATATATATTACTATATGAAATATATATATATATGTATCTTTCTATAAGCATAATTGCATACAGACATAATTTTGAAAAGATACATTTAGGTTTTAAAATGGAAAACAGAAAAAAATATTTCCACCTCCCTTTTTGGTACAAAGATTTAAAAGTGTCTAAATATTACTCTCTCAGAAATGGTTCATTAAGTGATTGGCACATTTTCAGCCCAAGCCATCTATTCCTTTTTCATTTAGGAGGGGATTAGAATTATCACCCCTTCCCTCGCCTCCCCACTCTCAGCCCACACATTCCTCAAATCCTCATTTTTTGAGTACATATTATGAGTCACACATTGTGCTAAGTAGGAAAGACATAAAGAAACAGAAAATAAGGTTCCTGCCATGAAGGAGCTCAAATTTTCCTGGGGATGTAGATGTGTAAGTGGATTAATTTTAACACTGCACTTTAAGAGATATGAGCTTCCCTGGTGGCTCAGATGGTAAAGAATCTGGTAAGATGGTAAGAAGATGGTGAAGATGGTAAAGATGGTAAAAAATTGCCTGCAATTCAAGAGACTCAACTTTGATTCCCTGGTTGGGAAGATCTCCTGGAGAAGGGAGTGGCAACTCACTCCAGTATTCTTGCCTGGAGAAGTCCATGGACCAAGGAGATTGGCAGGCTATAGGCCATGGTGTCACAAAGAGTTGGACACAGCTGAGTGATTAACACTTTAAGAGTTATAATGGAAGTACTATTAAGTGATTTGAATGCCAGAGAGGGTAAAGGATCTAACTCTCCCAGAGGAATCATAGAAGGCCAAATTGCATCTTTTTCATTGACTTCATTAAAGTAGGAATAATAGTGTCTACTAAGTGTCATCCCTTAGGCAAGGGTTTTTGCCACCCTTTTACTGTTCATTCTCACATTATAATTTCTTGGTAAGTACTAGGAAGTAGTATTGGACAAGGTAGGTAAGGAAATAGAAACCACTCTAGATACTAGACAAAAGAGGAAAGAGAAAGAGAGAGAATATTATTTAGGTGTTAGGAGGGCTTTAAGAACAGTCTAATAACCAGCTTCTAAGATGGTCTCCAGTGATCCCTCCTTTCTGGTATTCATGCTCTTGTGTGGTCCTTTCCCACATTGTATCATGATGATGACTGGTCTGTGTGACTGACACATTGTTGCAAAAGTGAGGATATATCATCTTCTGGGCTGAAATACAAAAGACACCATGACTTCTGCCTCTCTGTCTCTTTGTCTCTCTCTACTTCTCTGTTTCTCTGTCTGTGTCTCTATCTGGAGGGAAGGTGCCTGGGATGAGACTCAGGCAGCCTGTGAACTGGCTCATATAATGAGGAACTGAGACATTCTGTCAACAAGCAGAAGGAAACTGAGTCTCCAGAGCAATAGTCATGTGAGGGAGGGAGATATCATGGAGGTGGATTCTCCAACCTAAATGAAGACTTCATTTGCAGTCTGGTCATCAGCTTGCCTGAAATCTCATGAGTGACACCGAGACAGAACTACTAGACAGCTGAACTGCTTTCAGATCCTGATCTTCCTAAGCAACATGTAATAAATGTTCCTTTTAGATGCGAAAAGCAGTTTTGGAGTACTTTGCTATGTTAGCAATAGATAACTATTTCAAAGGATCCATGAATATCTGACTGCTAATGTGCTGTGGGAGCTGATGTTTTAATTGGCTCTGAATTCTCTGAAAGATATTCTTTCTTGAGATGGGCTGGAACCTCTGAAAAGCTGCTGGATAGCTAGGGCCTGGAATCACCTCAACCTCACTGCCATCACTGGAGAAGGAAATGGCAACCCACTCCAGTATTCTTGCCTGGAGAATCCCAGGGACAGCAGAGCCTGGTGGGCTGCCATCTATGGGGTTGCACAGAGTCGGACATGACTGAAGTGACTTAGCAGCAGCAGCAGCAGCAGCACTGCCATCATAGCAAAAACAATGTTAATCAGAAGCAAAAAATTTTGTATTTCTGTCTTTTTATCTCTTGCAATTATTGGTAAAATTTAACAAAATCTGTTTGGCTCCCTGCCTTGGCAGCCTGCGAAAACCACAGAATTTACAGAAATACGAGTACAGACTTCCAGCTCCAGCAACTCAGAGCAGAAGATATTAAAAACAGAGTGTATCACTGAGAGAAAAATAACTATAGGAACTATGCAGAATGTCTTATTAACTATATTTTATAGATGAGGAGTCTATGGCTCAGAGTATGAATAGCTTGTCCAAGTTCACACAGCACAAAGTAGAAGCATGTTTCCAAAGCCTATGAATGAGTTTAAATACTGAGAAGATAGAGAATGGAGAATGAGATTTCTTTCTTTCTTTCTTTTTTTTTTTTTTAATACAACTTTGCTTCAGACCACTCCTGACCATATGGGGAGGAAGTAGAACCAGAAAGCATCTACTTGAACATGTCATCTGTAGACTGTTTTTCTATTACCTTGAATTCATTTATAGGACTTTTCACAGACACAACATGCTCCCTGCAAGAAGATATATTGTCATTCAAACGAGCCACGTTCAAGGAGTAGGCAATTTATTCTCCCCTCCACCAGAAGTAAACTGTGAAACTACTGAAGCATGAAGAAGAAATGGGAGAGAAAAGGAGGAGGTTTCATCTTTCTGGTTTAGTGAAAAAAGGGCAAAATCAGGAAAAACGTATCTTGAAAAATATTTTTATAAAGTTAAAAACAGCCTGTTTGCAATTCAGTTGGTCTTATTGATAAAACTCAGACAAATAAAGGTGAATGAGGAATGTTATTCTATTTGTGCCCTACTACTGTTAGTAGAATGATCAAGACAGGGTGAGAGACACAAGTGGAATTGTTACAAGTGTTTCCTCTATAATTAACCCAATACTTAGGTAGCCTTTGAAAGTGAAAGGAGCCCTACAAATGATGGAGATGCACAGGAAGTAATTATGTGCATTCAATAAATGCCTGAAAGCTCACAGGTTCCTCTGAGAGAAACAATCTCTAGAAAAGTTTACATTGTCACTTCCATTCTACTTATTATTTTAACATATTGTATGTTCTGCAGAGGAATTTTGTTTCCAAAAATTATACATTAAATCAACCCTTTAATTCAAAGCCTTTGGGAAAAATTTCAATTCCTTGTTGTCCATTGAGATTCTGCATTGAATTAATGTTAAGTGCCAAAAACTATTGCCACATTATCATCTTATGTGATCATATAATTTTCAGTTTTCTATTGTGTATTCTCTAGGTCAAAGATCACCAAACTATAGCCTATAGGCAAAATCTGGCCTGACACTTGTTTTACAAATAAAGTTTTATTGCAACACAGTCACACCTGATTAAAATTGAGCCAAAGACTTTAACAGATGCTTCAAAAGAAGATACATAGATGACAAGCATATGAAAAGATGACCCTGTATCATATGTCATCAGGGAAATGCAACTTAGAACAATAATGACACATAGCTACACACCTATTAGAATGGTCAAAATCTGGCACACTGACAACAGCAAAAGCTAATAAAGACATGGGCTGTAGGAGTTGTCACTTTTTGCTAATGGAGATGAAAAATGGTATAGATACACTGGAAGAAGTTCTGACAAAATCTTGCAAAACTAAGTATACTCTTACCATCGAATCCAGCAATGGTACACTTTGGTATTTATGCAAAGGAGTTGGAAACTTGTCCATACAAAAGCCTGCACCTAACTCTTTATTGAAGCTTTACTCATATTTGCCCAAACTTGGAAGCAACCCACATGTTTTTCAGTAGGTGAGTGGATGACTAAAGAGTGATGCAGCTGAACAGTGGAATACTACTCAGCACTAAAAAGAAACGAGCCACCAAGTTATGAAATGACATGGGGGAACATTAAATGAATATTACTACATGAAAGAAGACAATAAAAAAGGCTACATATTATCTGATCCAACTATTTGACATTCCCTAAAAGGCAAATTTATTGAGACACTAAAACATCAGTAGCAGCCAGTGATTGAGGTGAAGTATGACTAGATTGAGCACAGAGAATTTGGGGAATAGTAAGACTACGCTGTATGATACCATATATGTGGAAACATGCCATTAGGTATTTGTTGAAAGACCACTGAAACACCAAGGGTGAACCTTAACATAAATCATGGACTTCAGGCAATCATGATGTGGCATAATCAATTATAACATCAATTATAACAAATGTATCATTCAACAGAGAATGTCGACAATGGGGGCACTTATATAAGGGTTTGGTGTATGTGGGAAATCTCTGTACATTACTCTCAATTTTATTGTGAATGTAAAACCTCTAAAAAAATTTTTTTCCCTTAAAATTGGCAATTGCAATCAATCTTTCAGACTCTCTTGAGAATACCTTCTCTTTGTCTCTCTTTCTTTCTCTCTCTCTCTCTCTCCTTATTTTTATTTTAATATAACAATTTTATTAGTATGTCTGTAAACATGGCCTGCACTGAAATAAACATTTTCTGGAGCTATGCACATTCACGGCATTCTGAAGTGTAACAGTATTAGGTGGTTCTTCTTCTCCTGCCAAGAGCAGAAGATTGAAATCAGTGAAGAATTCTGCTTCTTCACTCTGCTATCAGTTCTGAATCTGTCCATAATTAACAGTGTGGACCTGGGCAACTAACTTAAGTTTCAGCCTCAGTGATCCTGTGTTAGTATAACAAAAAACCAAAATAACCAAAATCTTAGCTTTATTAAAAGAAGGGCTTAGATATTTTTTGATCACTTCAGTTAAGCACTTAGAACAAAGGTTGACTTGAAATGAGAGATCAATGTGGGTTGAAGGTTGATATTTGAATATATATTTTAAAAGCACAATATCCAAGCACTTTTAAAATGCAGTATTATTATATATTATTTATTTATTTACTATTTCCTACTTATTCCTTTTTTCTTTAGATCCTATATCTTATTTTGTTAAATACATGAAAAAGTTTATTCAGAAGATGCATTAAAATTGAAGACACAGACCGAATATGGCTAGGTGTATTCTTTGTATAGAATTTTTTCAAGTACTTTCACTCACCCTTTCAAGAAATTGCTCTAATAATGCCATGTCCTTCTATATTTTTATAATCTAAAGAGATAGAGAGTGAGATCAGCCTGATAAGTAAGACAAAAATCATTTACATGGAACCAAGAGTGGTTTAGAACCATAGCCTCTTCCAATCTATTTAACTATGTAACTTTAGACAGTTACCTCCCTTACCTAATTTATGTTTTTCTCCATTGTTAATGAGGTTTAAAAGTCAACTAGCCGTATGACCCAGCAATCCCACTGCTGGGCATACACACTGAGGAAACCAGAACTGAAAGAGACATGTGTACCCTAACGTTCATCGCAGAACTGTTTATAATAGCCAGGACATGGAAGCAGCCTAGATGCCCATCAGCAGATGAATGGATAAGGAAGCTATGATACATATACACAATGGAATATTACTCAGCCATTAAAAAGAATACAATCGAATCAGTTCTAATGAGGTGGATGAAACTGGAGCCTATTATACAGAGTGAAGTAAGCCAGAAAGAAAAACACCAATACAGTATACTAACACATATATACGGTATTTAGTTAATCGGTAAAGATAACTCTGTATGTGAGACATCAAAAGAGACACAGATAAATAGAACAGTATTATGGACTCTATGGGAGAGGGCGGGGGTGGGATGATATGGGAAAATGGCATTGAAGCATGTAAATTATCATATGTGAAACGAATCGCCAGTCCAGGTTCAATGCATGATACAGGGTGCTCGGGGCTGGTGGACCGGGATGACCTGGAGGGATGGGATGGGGAGGGAAGTTGGAGGGGGGGTTCTGAAAGGGGAAAACATGTACACCCATGGTGGATTCATGTCAATGTATGGCAAAACAAATACAATATTGTTAAGTTAAAAAAAATAGATAAATAAACTAATTTAAAATTTAAAAAAAATTAAAAAAAAGAATCCTTTGTGACAAGACTTGAGATAACTTGTGTGAAAATAGCCAGTTCATGGAACAAAATAAAAGCAATACTTGTTAGAATTTCTTATTAAAATGCTAAAATGATTCTATTTTCAACCACTGTTTAAATTTTCATTATTGATGTTTAAAATAATATTACTTGAAGGCTGCTATACACGCACGCGTGCGCGCGCGCGCGCGCACACACACACACACACACACACACACACATGCTTTAAAAAGCCTTATATGGAAATGTGATATAGGACAAAAAGCAAACCTGCTTTTAACATGGCTATACTCTAACAAATTTGTAAAATGTAGCCACTTGAATCTGTCTTCTCCATCCTAGCATTTACTTGCTCAGAGTTCCTCACTTTCAAGTAGCTTTCACCCAATAATGTGCTAGTACATGTTAAAAAACTGACTCTATGGAAAACAACAAGAAAACAGTAACAATGAAACATAATAGGTTTTGATTGGTAACATGTACCTATCTCCACCGTGTAAGTACTTAACACCATTGAATGTGAAACTGGAAAGAGATACACACACAAGACTTCACTGTAGGCTCCAGCACCCTGCTTTCAGGTCTAATAGTCTATGATTCATTCAAGCAGTCTCACTGTACTTTCATTATCTCTATTGCTGCTATGAATTATCAGAGAATTCCAGACTTTACATACTTTCTCTAGTGCCAGCTGACAACTCCCATAAATCATGGTGGAACATATGTTTCATCTCAGGAGCCAATGCTGATTTATTGGTGATAGGTACTTGTGATCTTGTGTTAAGAGTGGTTCTGAGGACACATGCGAGCTCAGTAAGAAAGAGGACTGTAGTTACTTTGTGCTGTTTGTCATGACCATGAGAGGAGAGCCTCTTGATCATTGACTGAAGCCTTGAATAAACAAACCTGTCATCATGAGATGACTTGAAGATCTTTCCACCCTCCTCAGGTGTCACAAACATCTCACCTGGTGGGAACTTCTGGAGACAATGCTCCTACTACTCCTACTTTATTCTGAAACAAATACTGAAAACATTTGGAAATTTTAGGCTAAATGGAAGGAAAGCATAACCATAGCGCACCAGCCTCAGGTTTGTCAAAGTCTATGAGATCTATAGAACTTCACATAGCCTGTTCTCTCCTTCAGTCAAAGCAGTAGACATTGTATTTGGGGGGAGATGTAAATAAAAACCAAGTTTCCTCCCAAATCAGAAAACCTCACCACGAAGGTAGAAGAGAAGGAAAACAATTCTATTATTGCATAAGCATCACACCACAAGGTGATTCACATCACAGGTAGTTCATTAAAGAGATTGCAAGGGTAGAAGAAATGAAATCTCACTCTTTTGTGTAGGCAAGCCAATAAAGCCCATAACATACCTGTTCTCAAGATAAACAACTAGTCCTCAAGGGAGAGGACATGACAGCCTATGGTTCAGAATTCAAGTGAATCTTGCTGGATCATCTAAAAAGCAAGAGAGTTCCAGAAAAACATCTATTTCTGCTTTACAAACTATGCCAAAGCCTTTGACTGTGTGGATCACAATAAACAGTGGAAAATCTTAAAGATATGGGAGTACCAGACCACCTGGCCTGCCTCTTGAGAAACCTGTATGCAGGTCAGGAAGCAGCAGTTAGAACTGGACATGGAACAACAGACTGGTTCCAAATAGGAAAAAGAGTCCGTTAAGGCTATATATTGTCACTGTGCTTATTTAACTTATATGCAGAGTACATCATGAGAAACGCTGGGCTGGAAGAAGCACAAGCTGGAATCAAGATTGCTGGGAGAAATAGCAATAACCTCAGATATGCAGATGACCACCCTTATGGCAGAAAGTGAAGAAGAACTAAAGAACCTCTTGATGAAAGTGAAAGAGGAGAGTGAAAAAGTTGGCTTAAAGCTCAACATTCAGAAAACTAAGATCACGGCATCTGGTCCCATCACTTCATGGGAAATGGATGGGGAAACAGTGGAAACAGTGTCAGACTTTATTTTTTGGGGCTCCAAAATCACTGCAGATGGTGATTGCAGCCATGAAATCTAAAGATGCTTACTCCTTGGAAGGAAAATTATGACTAACCTAGACAGCATATTTAAAAGCAGAGACATTACTTTGCCAACAAAGGTCCGTCTAGTCAAGGCTATGGTTTTTCCAGTGGTCATGTATGGATGTGAGAGTTGGGACTAAGAAGACTCTTTAAAGTCCCTTGGACTGCAAGGAGATCCAACCAGTCCATCCTAAAGGAGATCAATCCTGGGTGTTCATTGGAAGGACTGATGTTGAAGTTGAAACTCCAATACTTTGGCCACCTGATGTGAAGAGCTGACTCATTTGAAAAGACTCTGATGCTGGGAAAGATTGAGGGCAGGAGGAGAAGTGGATGACAGAAGATGAGATGGTTGGATGGCATCACCAACTCAATGGACATGGTTTGGGTAGACTCTGGGAGTTGGTGATGGACAGGGAGGCCTGGCGTGCTGCGGTTCATGGGGTTGCAAAGAGTCGGACATGACCGAGTGACTGAATTGAACTGAACTGAACTGAATTCACTTGGTAACACTTTGTAATGAGATAAACATCTGCATTAGATAATTGGCTTTATCCTAAGGAAACATTAACTTTTCCAATCTTTATGACAGGAAGTAGTTTTGCAACTGGGAGCAAGGATACTTCTGAAGTTAGGCTCCTAAGTCTTCCCAGAAACTGGGAAACAGGAGTGATGTCTCTGTTAATGATTACATTTCAAGGAGATGGCTCCTAGATTTTGAGAAAGCCAGTTCTGAGCTTAAATCAGGCAAGAGGCCATTTACCTTTTTGAAAAGTTTTGCATGCTGTTCAAAGAGACAGAAAAGGACTTACAATTACACATTTTCTAAAATAAATGCTCTGAGAAAAGGAAGGAAGTAAAGTCTTTCCTTATTTTCAACAGTGAGAATTCAGCTGCCAGTATTTTTTAATTGAGTTTTTATTTTATGTTGGGGTAAAGAATCTGCCTGCAATGCAGGAGACCTGGGTTTGATCCCGAGGTTGGGAAGATTTCCTGGAGAAGGGAATGGCAACCCACTCTAATATTGTTGCCTGGAGAATTCCACGGACAGAGGAGTCTGGTGGGCTACAGTCCATGGGGTCCCAAAGAGTTGGACACCACTGAGCTACTAAAACTTTTTCACTTTCATAGTTGATTTACAATGTTGTATTTTTTTTCAGGTATACAACAAAGTTGTTCATTTACACATACACATGACTCATTTTTTTTAGAGATTCTTTTCCCATGGAGGCCATTACAGAGCATTGAAGAGAATTCCCTGTGCTATACACTCAGGCCTTACTGTTTTGCCCTTGTAGTCTCATGGACATTATATATCTTAAATGTATTAAGACACATGAGTAACTTTATCTTAAATAAAAGTGTGAGGTTATGAATGATAAAAATCTTTTTCAAATTACCCACCATAGATCAGATTTTCAGGAACAGGTTCTGAGATTTGCATGCAAGGATTTTATTGGGGAAACACTCCTGGGAATAGCATCTCTGAGAAGTGAGAGAAGCAGAACTGAAAGGTGAATTCTGATATTTCAGGAAGCAGAGGGAATGAGTGCCTCAATCCTGCACGAGGGCATAGGTGGCTCACCATAGTGCCCACTCTATGGCCTTATACATTCTTGAAATGAGTAAATACTTATTCATCTCTCTAATAAGCACCAGACATTTCCTTTTGGAAGAAGCAAGAGAAAAAAAATAGTTCTAAAAGATTACAAAAGTGAATTTTCCAAATACAGTTCAGTTAGGTTCAGTCTCTCAGTCGTGTCCGACTCTTTGCAACCCCATGAATAGCAGCATGCCAGGCTTCCCTGCCCATCACCAACTCCTGGAGTTTACCAAAACTCATGTCCATCGAGTCGGTGATGCCATCCAACCATCTCATCCTCTGTCGTCCCCTTCTCCTCCTGCCCCCAATCCTTCCAAGCATCAGGGTCTTCTCCAAAGAGTCAACTCTTCACATGAGGTAGCCAAAGTATTGGAGTTTCATCTTCAACATCAGTCCTTCCAATGAATATTCAGGACTGATCTCCTTTAGCATGGACTGGTTGGATCTCCTTGCAGTCCAAGGGACTCTCAAGAGTCTTCTCCAGCAACACAGTTCAAAAGCATCAATTCTTCGGTGCTCAGCTTTCTTTATAGTTCAACTCTCACATCCATACAACACTACTGGAAAAACCATAGCCTTGCCTAGACAGACCTTTGTTGGCAAAATAATGTCTCTGCTTTTTAATATGCTATCTAGGTTGGTCATAACTTTCCTTCCAAGGAGAAAGCGTATTTTAATTTCATGGCTGCAATTACCATCTGCAGTGATTTTGGAGCCACCCAAAATAAAGTCTGACACTGTTTCCAGTTTCCCAATCCATTTCTCATGAAGCAATGGGACCATATGCCATGATCTTAGTTTTCTGAATGTTGAGCTTTTTAGTTCGTCTTCACTTTTTACCATAAGGGTGATGTCATCTGCATACCTGAGGTTATTGATATTTCTCCTGGCAATCTTGATTTCAGCTTGTGCTTCACCCAGCCCAGTGTTTCTCATGATGTACTCTGTATATAAGTTAAATAAGCAGGGTGACTGTATACAGCCTTGACGTACCCCTTTTCCTGTTTGGAACCAGTCTGTTGTTCCATGTCCAGTTCTAACTGTTGCCTCCTGAACTGCATATAGATTTCTCAAGAGGCAGGCCAGGTGGTCTGGTATTCCCATCTCTTCAATAATTATCCACAGTTTATTGTGATCCACACAGTCAAAGTCTTTGGCATAGTCAATAAAGCAGAAATAGATGTTTTTCTGGAACTCTCTTGCTTTTTCGATGGTTCAGCGGATGTTGGCAATTTTACCTCTGGTTCCTCTGTCTTTTCTAAAACCAGCTTGAACAGCGGGAATTTTACTGTTCAAGTATTGTGGAAGCCTAGTTTGGAGAATTTCGAGCATTACTTTACTACCCTGTGAGATGAGTGCAATTGTGTGGTAGTTGGAGCATTCTTTGGCATTGCCTTTCTTTGGGATTGGAATGAAAACTGAACTTTTCCAGTCCTGTGGCCACTGCTGAGTTTTCCAAATTTGCTGACATATTGAGTGCAGCACTTTCACAGCATCATCTCTCAGGATTTGAAATAGCTCAACTGGAATTCCATCACCTCCACTTGCTTTGTTTGTAGTGATGCTTCCTAAGGCCCACTTGACTTCACATTCCAGGATGTCTGGCTCTAGATGAATAATCACACCATCGTGATTATCTGGGTCATGAAGATTTGTTTTGTAGAGTTCTTCTGTGTATTCTTGCCACCTCTTCTTAATATCTTCTGCTTCTGTTAGGTCCATACCATTTCTGTCCTTTATTGACCCCAAATTGCATGAAATGTTCCTTGGTATCTCTAGTTTTCTTGAAGAGATCTCTAGTCTTTCCCATTCTGTTGTTTTCCTCTATTTCTTTGCATTGATCACCGAGGAAGGCTTTCCTATCTCTCTTTGCTATTCTTTGGAACTCTGCATTCAAATGGGAATATCTTTCTTTTTCTCCTTTGATTTTTGCTTCTCTTCTTTTTTCAGCTATCTGTAAGGCCTCCTCAGACAGACATTTTGCTTTTTTGCATTTCTTTTCCATGGGGATGGTCTTGATCCCTGTCTCCTGTACAATGTCACGAACCTCTGTCCATAGTTCATCAGGCACTCTGTCTATCAAATCTAGTCCCTTAAATCTGTTTCTCACTTCCACTGTATAATCATAAAGGATTTGATTTAGGTCATACCTGAATGGTCTAGTGGTTTTTCCTGCTTTTTTCAATTTACGTCTGAATTTTCCCATAGGAGCTCATGATCTGAGCCACAGTAAGCTCCCGGTCTTGATTTTGCTGACTGTATAGAGCTTCTCCATCTTTGGCTGCAAGGAATACAATCAATCTGATTTCGCTGTTGATCATCTGGTGATGTCCATGTGTAGAGTCTTCTCTTGTGTTGTTGGAAGAAGGTGTTTGCTGTGACCAGTGCGTTCTCTTGGCAAAACTTTATTAGCCTTTGCCCTGCTTCATTCTGTACTCCAAGGCCAAATTTGCCTGTTACGCCAGGTGTTTCTTGACTTCCTTCTTTTGCATTCCAGTCCCCTATAATGAAAAAGGCATCTTTATTGGGTGTTAGTTCTAAAAGGTCTTGTAGGTCTTCATAGAACCGTTCAGCTTCAGCTTCTTCAGCATTACTGGTTGCGGTATAGGCTTGTATTACCGTGATATTGAATGGTTTCACTTGGAAACGAACAGAGATCATTCTGTTGTTTTCGAGATTGCATCCAATTACTGCATTTCAGACTCTTCTGTTGACCATGATGGCTACTCCATTTCTTCTAAGGGATTCTTGCCCACAGTAGTAGATATAATGATCATCTGAGTTAAATTCACCCATTCCAGTTCAGTTCAGTCGCTCAGTCGTGTCCGACTCTTTGCAACCCCATGAACTGCAGCACACCAGGCCTCTCTGTCCATCACCAACTCCCGGAGTCTACCCAAACCCATGTTCATCGAGTCGGTGATGCCATCCAACCATCTCATCCTCTGTCGTCGCCTTCTCCTCCCGCCCCAAATCCTACCCAGCATTAGGGTCTTTTCCAATGAGTCAACCCTTCGCATGAGGTGGCCAAAGTATTGGAGTTTCAACTTCAACATCAGACCTTCCAATGAACACCCAGGATTGATCTCTTTTAGGATGGATTGATTGGATCTCCTTGCAGTCCAAGAAACTCTCAAGAGTCTTCTCCAACACCACAGTTCAAAATCATCAATTCTGCGGTGCTCAGCTTTCTTCACCGTCGAACTCTCACATCCATACATGACCACTGGAAAAACCATAGCCTTGACTAGGCGGACTTTTGTTGGCAAAGTAATGTCTCTGCTTTTAAATATGCTATCTAGGTTGGCCATAACCTTCCTTCCAAGGAGTAAATGTCTTTTAATTTCATGGCTGCAGTCACCATCAGCAGTGATTCTGGAGCCCAAAAAAATAAAGTCTGATACTATTTCCATTGTTTCCCCATCTATTTCCCATGAAGTGATGGGACCAGATGCCATGATCTTAGTTTTCTGAATGTTGAGCTTTAAGCCAACTTTTTCACTCTCCTCCTTCACCTTCATCAAGAGGCTCTTTAGTTCTTCTTCACTCTCTGCCATAAGGGTGGTGTCATCCGCATATCTGATGTTATTGATATTTCTCCTGGCAATCTTGATTCCAGCTTGTGTTTCTTCCAGCCCAGTGTTTCTCATGATGTACTCTGCATATAAGTTAAATAAGCAGGCTGACAATATACAGCCTTGACGTACTCCTTTTCCTATTTGGAACCAGTCTATTGTTCCATGTCCAGTTCTAACTGTTGCTTCCTGACCTGCATACAGGTTTCTCACCCATTCCAGTCCATCTTAATTCACTGATTCCTAGAATGTCGATGTTCATTCTTGCCATCTCCTATTTGACCACTTCCAGTTTGCCTTGATTCATGGACCTAACATTTCATGTTCCTATGCAATATTTCTCTTACAACATTTGACCTTGCTTCTATCACCAGTCACATCCACAGCTGGGTATTGTTTTTGCTTTGGTTCTTTCCCTTCATTCTTTCTGGAGTTATTTCTCTACTGATCTCCAGTAGCATATTGGGCATCTACTGACCTGTGGCATTCCTCTTTCAGTATCCTATCATTTTGCCTTTTCATACTGTTCATGGGGTTTCCAAATACAGAGGGAAATAAAAAAAAAAATACAATTTGATTAACGTATTCCAATCTCATTTGTCAATAATGTAGGATTTTTATTTGTTTGTTTGTTTATTAGTTTACACCTGTTTTCATTTTCTATCATCATTTGATATTCAGGAATTTTGGACTGTATCTTCCCCCTGTTCCATCCTATTCCAAGTTTGTGATCTCAGGCACTTAGCTCAGTTAGCACAGATTTGCACTTATTTTTTAGGAAACTCCAGCCATTTCTGTTTACTTTCTTGCACAGGCCTATTTACTTTTGGAAACTTTAAATCAATGACTATAAATGACTATAAATCAAGCCTATAAATTGACAACATTAATGATGTGGAGGATGGTGATAGATATGGAGGATTTACTAAGTCCCAAGCTTTCGACTAAGAAGTTTATACACATTGTCTCATGACAATCCTATAAAGTACCTGTAATGACCATTTTATAAATAAATTGAGACCTAAAATTTAAATAACATCATAGAGCTGGTAAATAGCAGAATAGATCTTGAATAAAGGTGGTTGATGAAAATATCCAAAATCTGGTGGCTTCATTTGTATATTATGTCTTTGCTTCTGAACCCACTTCACTATCACAATTCCCACCCACCTCCAGCACCTTCACTTCCCTGCCCCTTAGCATCTTCCTATACTCCTGTATTGTTAACTATCAGACTAAAGACATACAAACACAAGACCATTCAGGTATGATCTCTATCAAATCCCCTACAATTATACACTTATACAATTATACAGTGGAAGTGACAAACTGATTCAAGGGATAAGATCTGATAGACAGAGTGCCTGAATAACTATGGACAGAGGTTCATGACATTGTATAGGAGGCAGTGATCAAGACCTTCTCTGAGAAAGAAAAAAAAATGCAAAAAGACAAAATGGTTGTCTGAGGAGGCCTTACAAATAGCTGTTAAAAGAAGAGAAGCTAAAGGCAAAGGAGAAAAGGAAAGATATACCTATCTGAATGCAGAGTTCTAAAGAATAACAAGGAGACATAAGAAAGCCTTCCTCAGTGATCAATGCAAAGAAATAGAGGAAAATACAATGGGAAAGACTAGAGATCTCGTTAAGAAAATTAGAAATACCAAGGGAACATTTCATGCAAAGATGGAAACAATAAAGGACAGAAATGATATAGACCTAACAGAAACAGAAGATATTAAGAAGAGTTGGCAAGAATACACAGAAGAACTGTACAGAAAAGATCTTTATGATCCAGTTTAAAACGATGGTGTGATCACTCACCTAGAGCCAAGCATCCTGGAGTCCGAAGGAATGAGCCTTAGGAAACATCACTACAAAGCTAGTGGAGGTGATGGAATTCCCATTGAGCTATTTCAAATCCTAAAACATGATGCTGTGAAACTGTTGCACTCAATTATGTCAGTAAATTTGGAAAAGTCAGCTGTGGCCACAGGACTGAAAAAGGTCAGTTCTCATTCTAATCCCCAAAAAAGGCAATGCCAAAGAACATTCAAACTACTGCATAATTACACTTATCTCACACACTAGCAAAGTAATGCTCAAAATTCTCCAAGCAAGGCTTCAACAGTATGTGAACTGAGAACTTCCAGATGCTCAAGCTGGATTTAGAAAAGGCAGAGGAACCAGAGATCAAATTGCCAACATCCACTGGATCATAGAAAAAGCAAGAGTTCCAGAAAAATATATACTTCTGCTTTATTGACTATGCCAAAGAATTTGTGTGAATCACAACAAACTGTGGAAAATTCTGCAAGAGATGGGAATACCAGACCACTTTATCTGCCTATTAAGCTTCCCTGGTGGCTCAGATGGTAAAGCATCTGCCTGCAATGTGGGAGACAAGGGTTCGATCCCTGGGTCAGGAAGATCCCCTGGAGAAGGAAATGGCAACCCACTCCAGTACTCTTGCTTGAAAATTCCATGGGGGGAGGAGCCTGGTAGGCTACAGTCCATGGGGTCGCAAAGACTCAGACATGACTGAGAGACTTCACTTTACCTGCCTATTGAAAAATTTATATGCAGGTCAAGAAGCCACTGTTAGAACCGGACATAGAACAATGGACTGGTTCCAACTGGGAAAGGAGTACTTCTTGACGGTATATTGTCACCCTGCTTATTTAACTTCTATGCACAGTATATTATGTGAAATGCTGGGCTAGATGAAGCACAAGCTGGAATCAAGATTGCCAGGAGGAATATCAATAACCTCAGGTATGCAGATGACATCACCCTTAAGGCAGATAGCAAAGAGGACTGAAGAGTCTCTTGATGAAAGTGAAAGAAGAGAGTGAAAAAGCTGACTTAAAACTCAACATTCAGAAAACTAAGATCTGGAATCTGATCCCATCACTTCATGGCAAATAGATGGGAAAACAATGGTATTAGTGACAGACTTTATTTTCTTTGGCCCCCAAATCATGGCAGATGGTGGCTGCAGCCATGAACTTAAGAAATGCTTGCTCCTTGGAAGAAGAGCTGTGACCAATCTAGACAGCATATTGAAAAGCAGAGACATTACTTTGCCAACAAAGGTCCGTGTAGTCAAAGCCATGGTTTTTCCAGTAGTCATGTATGGATGTGAGAGTTGGGCCATAAAAAAAGCTGAGCACTGAATAATTGATGTATTTGAACTGTGGTGTTGGAGAAGACTCTTGAGAGTCCGTTGGACTGCAAGGAGATCCAACTAGATCATCCTAAAGGAAATCAGTCCTGAATATTCATTGGAAGGACTGATGCTGAAGCTGAAACTCCAATACTTTGGCCACCTAATGTAAAGAACTGACTCATTGGAAAAGACCCTGATGCTGGGAAAGATTGAAGACAGGAGGAGAAGGGGACAACAGAAGATGAGATGGTTGGATAGCATCACTGACTCAATGGACATGAGTTTGAGCAAGCTCCCAGCACTGGTGATGGACAGGGAAGCCTGGTGTGCAGCAGTCTATGGGGTCGTAAAAAGTTGGACACGATTCAGAGACTGAGTTGAACTGAACTGAAAGGCTTACATGAGTCAATGAAGTTATCAAGCTTTGGGTTCATAAATCTATGTTTGAAACATAATTTTATTGTTTGGTAGTTGATATAAGTGGGCAAATTATTTCACTTCCCTAGCCTCAGTTTCCTCATCTGAATAAATGATGACATTAAAACCTACCTTGTAGAAAGTAGCTGTAAATTTCCTGGTATATGATGACACTCAATAAACAAATCATAACTCTTGCTGTTAATGACAATATTGACAATTATTTTGCAAAGATGAAGTAGCTGCATTGATGCCGCCAAAGTTGCAACTAGTGAAGATGTGGATTCACATGGAAGTGATTTCCAGAATGAAGATGAGCAGCATGTCAGGTTAGAATACTTGAAAGTGGTAGCAACTATGAAATTTAGAATCTACAGAGCTGAACTATTTAAAAAATAATCCAAAAGAGTAATTTTTTTAAATGGAGAAGAAATAATAGAATTCTACAGGAGGAAATTTTTATAACCAAATAAAGAACTTCCAAAGCTAAACTGTTTCTTCAATATATGGTGTTTGCAAGGATATTTAGCAAAATGTTAAGTTCATTCCTTTTCAATGTATTTGTAGGAGATAATTATAACTATCAAATTACTTTTTTAATTCTAAGACATCAAACAATTATTCATAATATCAAAAAGTAAAACAAATGAAATGATTATAAATAACTGAGTATTAAATTAAAGTATGTTACATTAATTTAAGGACTTTCCAGGTGGCTTATTGGTAAAGAATCTACCTGCCAAGCAGGAGACCCTGGTTCAATCCCTAGATGGGGAAGATTCCCTGGAGAAAGGAATGGCAATCCACTCCAATATTTTTGCCTGGGAAATCGTATGAACAGATGGGCCTGGCAGGCTACAGTCCATGGAGTTGCAAAGATTGGACATGACTTAGTGACTAAAACAACAACAACATACTTTAAAGAAAATTATGTAGTTATTAAATATGTAAGACCTATATCTAGAGAATGTGTATTTTAAATTAATGGTAGACTATAATATTATTTATAAAAATATGAACATATACATGAGGCAAATATGTTTCTCTCCCACATAAGAAATAATAAATGAAAATATAATTAGTGATTCTTTATTCATGGTAGAACGACAGGCAATATTTTTCTCCCTGTGTGTATGTGTGAAGATCCAGATTTCCATACGGAGCAAGACGGAGCATAAAGTATTAGAATCTGGCCCACATTGGTGCACACTTGCCTCCTCAGCTCCAGCTTTCTGTCCTAAGATCAGCTAATGTTTAGAACAGTGATACAAAAAGATACAAATATTTACTTCTTAAACAGTAGGAAGGCCTTTCAAGGCCTTCACTAATGGTTGTAGGCACTCTTATAGTTAACTGATTAAGATCTGTGCATCCATAAAAAGTATAGAGATTAAAGGAGAGGACTGAAAATGTATTCATAATTAGAGAGGCGACTGAGATTGTGTTTGGGACATGATTAACTGGTAATCAGTAAAGAACAAACTGATTATTAGCTGTTCAATTGTTGTTAGTCTTAGGGGATTCCACTCAGTGGCCTAATTAAACTGAGCTTGAAGGCTTCATATCTTCATTCAGTGGCAATTTTATTATAATATTCAGTTCTTTGCATGAGATTTGCCTTCCCTCTCTTTAATCATATGTTTTGCCTTTGTGTAACACCTTCCTTGATTAGTTTCTCTACAGGATTAGCTCTTGATAACTGCATGGTTTATGAAAGCAAATGTCACATATAAGACAATCTGGATATTAAGGTTTCTTGTCAGTCTTCGAATTTTTCAAAAGGGAAAAACAAACAAAAGACATGCACTTGTTTTAATTAAAAGGACTTTCTTGGCTATTCTGAACTATTTGTTTGTTTGGCTCTGAATATTTTGTACAGATAAGATTTCAGAAAAAAAAAAGCAAACATATATCGCAATGACTCCAGAGAAATAAAAGTATTTTACATTTTCAATTGAACTCAAGGGAACTTTTATTAATTGCATTATTCCCAGCATGTAGGGCACCTTCTAAGATAGCAGTAATTCTTTCTGGCTCTAGGGTACCACTTAGATTAGAAATGCTCTCAATGCTTTGAAATATGCAGCACAGAGGCCCTACATGTGTGTCTTTGTAGCTCAAAACCAAGTAGTGATTTAACAATTAGCTGATTAATTCGATCAGTGTTAATGACTAAACTGTGGCTGATTTGAATAATGCAGCCTTTTACATGAATTTTTGGTAAAAAAGCATTCAGGTTGGCTGTATAATTCATTGATAACTCAGTTACCAAATCTCACTTTTGTACTGTCCACCATAAACTTAGGTAGTAAAAATTGAGCTGAGTCTAAGCCATAATATGAAAGAGAATAATTTCATGTATGTTATAAACAAAAGAAAAAAGCCATAATGATTTCTATGCTGTAATGTGCTAAGTTGCTTGAGTCATGTCTGACTTTTTGCGACCCTGTGGACTGTAGCCTGCCAGGCTCCTCTGTCCATGGGATTCTACAGGCAGGAATACTGAAGTGGGTTGCTGTGCCCTCCTCCAGGGGATCTTCCTGACCCAAACCTTTGCCTCTTACATCTACCTGTGTTGGCTGGCAGGTTCTTTACCACTAGCTGCACCTGGAAAGCCCCAGTAATTTCTATTCCAGATCCTAGAAGTCACAAATTAATACTAATATAGCATTTCGCTTTCAAAAAGTAATATATCTTTATAATACTCTCTGTAAGCTGATAAGTAAGCCAGTATGGATAAATCTCAGAGCCACTTTCAAAACAACTTTTATTTCTAAAACTTCCAGTACATCTGTGTAATTGCTCCATTAGCAACAATGTTGTCGTTCAGTTGCTAAGCTGTGACCCATGGACTGCAGCCTACCAGGCTCACCTGCCTATGGGGTTTTCCAGGCAAGAATATTAGAGTGGGTTGCCATTTCCTTCTCCAGGGGATCTTCCCTACCAAGGAATTGAACCCATATCTCCTGCATTGGCAGATAGATTCTTTACCACTGAGCCACCAGGGAAGCTCATTAACAAAAAGTACTATCTATTCAGTGCCTACTATATACAGTCTGTACTTGAAAGTAGTTTCATTTGACTAAGTTATAGTTTTATTCATGAACATTTTGTTAATAAATGAATTCTCATTTACCTGGAATATACAATTGTGAAAAATTGAAGGCAGATAGCTAAAATTTATGCAAAACATCGTATTTTCAATATAACATACATGTGCAAAACTGATGATGGAAATAAGTGACATTTGATGGTCCAGAAATGACTTCAATCTATAGAATATGTGCTATCTTTGTAGAAAAATATGAAAGCAATTTTAGTTGTTTGCTATAACAGGGTTTTTTCCCCATTCTGAATCCCCTGAAGTATATAGTACTTAGCCTGGCCATGTGATAAAACTATTTAATAAATCCTAAAATTAAAATTAATCTTAAGTAATATAATACATATTAGAAAAAATCATTATTTTCAAGAACACAGAGATTTTGCCATTCTTTACCATTCTTGCTCATGTCTGTATTTCTAGTACTTGATAGGGTGATTGCAAACAGTAGGCACTTGTGCAATTTTTGTTGAAAGAGTAAATTAATGAGTTGATACCACAGAAGACAGAAACAAAAATTTAGGAGGAAATGCAAACTGGTATGCATTTTTTTCTCCCTACTTTGAATAAAACATTGGCTCCTAACTGGAGGAATAACCTTAGAGTCTCCTGCGTGTATTCAGTCTCTTGAGAATATTTTTTTTGTACTTCCTGGGCCACTTCTATAACTCATCCTTCTCATAGGCATCAGTCTTTGCCTTTGAAGCCAGCACCAATTCTTCCTCTACAGAACATGGATTTGAAAGGCAGAAGCTATATTTTTTTAGGAAGGCTATCCAAAACCCAGTAAAGTAATTTATATTTCAAAGGAAATTTCATTGACCAGCTGTTTGTATGTGAACCATTTACTTGAATAACTTTTCTGAGTTCCACCAAAATGGTTAAGTTATTAATATTTCTGGGGTACTTAATCAAAAATTATATTAAAAAACTACATATTGAAGGTTCTAGGTAAGTAACTTTTGCTAAAGAATTAGGTGTTACTACCATTATCCTAGATCTGGAATGCCTAGTTTTCATTTCCCATTGTTTTATTAAATTTTATGTTTTCCAAAGATATGTTCACAAACAACCCTCCCCAGACACATGCACAAACCTTTCCAAGAATATTTTTTTTAATGATTTTCTTTTCTATTACAAATTGTGTAGCATTAATATAATTCCAATAATTTTCATGGTAGTAACATACTTTCTTGAATAATATTTTAATTTTGTCCCCAGTTAATTGCACTATGTTTTATCAATATTGATAAACTGTAAAATTTATAGGTGCCTACAAAGTTTTTTTGGGCTTCCCTGGTGACTCAGTGGTAAAGAATCTGTCCACCAGTGCAAGAGAAGCGGGTTCGATCCCTGGTTCAGGAAGAGCCCCTGGAGAAGTGAATGGCAACCCACTCCAGTATTCTTGCCTGGAAAATCTCATGAACAGAGAAGACTGGTGGGCTACAGTCCATGGGGTTGCAAAAGAGTCAGACACAACTTAGCTACTAAACAACAACAGCAACAACTAAGTGTTTAAGTTTTTTAAATTGCTTCCAATTATCTAACTCTGTGCAATGAACAATATTAGAAATTTATCAAATATTTAATTGTTAAATATTTAAGCTTGTTAAATATTATTATAGCTAATGGTTTTTGTGTAATATGTACTCTAATAAATATGTGCATACAGAATACCCATTGCAACTTCTAAGTGTGTCTGGATTTCTGCCAGCACGTTCTGAGAGCATTCACCAAACGGGGAAAAAGCACAGCTTAATAAGAAGCTGAAATGTCTGTTTGGCACACTCTTTAATTCTGAACCACAGAATCTCAACTCAATATAAGTTGTTCCTCTAGGATTATTATATGTTTGATTTATTTATTACCATCTACTTTGAAATATTATGCTAGACATATAAAGAACTTCACAGCAGTCTACATATATTTAGCCCCCTTCATTCTTTGTGCTAGTCTCACCTGTTTTTCTATATATAATTCCCAAAGTACATTGCTATTACTCATGGTTTAAATAGTCATTTCCTGTATTTTTTCTGTGCTTTAATTTGTTTAATTGCTGTTGATCTGTCTACAAATTGGCTTATTCTTTTTATTTGTATTATTGTTATTCAGTGCACAATCTCCTGTAAAGCATATCAGATATTTTTTTTTTCAATTCAGGTATTGTATTTCCCAGTTCTTATACGTGGAGTTTTCATTTTGCAACTAGAGCATATCATCTTTTTATTCCTTTATCTATATTTCCCCATACAATATTAACATGTTTATATTTCTTTTCAAATTCTTATGTGCTAAATGCAACAATTGGATCATCTAGAGGTGTTTCTCTATTGACCACTTTCTTTTTATTTATGGGTTAAAGTTGCCTGCTATTTTCACGCATTATGTATATATATTTTTTCCTATTCCAGACATTGTGCATAAAACAAAAATGGAGAGTTAAGTAAAATTTCATTTTGTTTTATTTTCTAGGGAGTAGTTAATGTGACGAATTGATCACTTAGATTTGTCTTTGAGTGAAGCTGAGATGATCCAGGATCAAAGCTTAAATCAGATTGAATTTACCTGAGGTTTGTTCAACCTAGAATCTGCACAGCCCGGCCATCTGACTTTGTCCCTTTGAGCTGGGAATAGATTAGCCACACTGTTTTAGATGATTTTGGTTCACCTGTGCTTTCAGTTTTGGCAGTGCTCCAGAACCCGAGTGCTGCAATGGTGTATAACATACGTCATTTCCCTGCTTTCTAGTCCTTTCCCATTACCATTCCTTCCCCCAGCAAAATCATGACAAAAATAGAAAATTGCTGTGCTGAGAATTTTAATATCTTGGCCTCTTTCTCCTTTCAATATATTGTCTAAGGATCAGTTAATTTTTTTCCTGTCACTGATAAGTTTCTCTCTCTCTGATGGGACTGTCCCTTCATGCATCTCTACTCAGTCATGTGGTGGATCACGGGTTTGAAAACTGCCATAACCCTCAGCTTACTTTGAAAGTGCTAGTTTCTCAAGGGAATTCACCTTGCATCATCTACTTTTTGATAGTCTCATAGAATAAATGGCTCTCATTTTATCTAGTATTTTTAGAAATGTAGTATATTGCAACATTCTACATACTGATCTAAAGTAGAGATCTAAACTGAACTCAGTTTTCATACAACTTAAAATAAGCATGCAATTGTTGGATTTTCCAGGGAAGGAAAGGGCATTCTTTGACACTAACAGCAAAGAGTCAAAGGTTAAGCACTTAATCTTCCTGAACTCTGATGGCAAGGCTGAGGACACATGATGTAACGCTAGCCAGTTTATTCTCTGCTGGAGATTTTTGAATCTGGGGAGAGTTTGAGGTAGAGAAGCAGAAGCAGAAGTACTTTTGGTATTTGTGTTAACATCCAGTGTCCAGGGGCAGTGATGTCTCTGTTTCTGTAGTATAATCAGTAGGGAATCTGGGAGTTTAGCTTTTATTAAAATTCTACCCAATTTCAAAACCCAGTTTACCCACCTACATTATATACTTGTTCAGTCACTAAATCATGTTTGACTCTTTGTGACCCCATGGACTGCAACAGGCCAGGATCCTCTGTACTCCATTATCTCCTGGAATTTTCTCAAATTTATGTCCATTGAGTTGGTGATGCTGTCTAACAGTCTTGTCCTCTGTCGTCCTCTTCTCCTCCTGTCTTCAACGTTTCCCAGCAATGGGGTCTTTTCCAATGAATCTGCTTTTTGTATCAGGTGGCCAAAGTGTTGGAGCTTCAGCTTCAGCATCAGTCCTTCCGGAGGATATTCAGGATTGATTTCTTTTAAGACTGAATGGTTTGATCTCCTTACAGTCCAAGGAACTCTCAAGAATCTTCTCCAGCAACACAATTCAAAAGCATTTTATACAGCTGATATGTTTTCTATTTTATTTAGACTAAAATATTTCTCTTTATATATATATATTTGTTTTGATTTGAGTAACTAAAATGCCTTTTTTGTGCTCTAGAGGAAGGGCATATATGTATAATTATGGCTGATTCTCTCTGTTGTATGGCACAAAACAAGGCAGCATGCAAAACAATTATCCTCCAATTAAAAATAAATGAAAAAAATTAATTAAATAGAATAGTACATTTAAGCTGTATACCAAGAGATAGCATTGAATGAATGCTATGCAAACTTCATTTTCCTCACTTTTTGCCAGATACAAGTGAAATTATTCGACTTCTTTTGCATCAACTTCAAAACTGCCCATGGTAGTGAATATGGTAGCTCTCTCATATATGCTTATTATATGAAATGATGAATAGATTACTGAGAATAATATACTTCACTCCTATCTCTCCTTTAGCTAATAGGTGCTGTTGTGTCTGTTGATTTCAAATAACATCATACTGGTAAATTCTAGAACCGGGTTCAGTTCTGTTCAGTTCAGTCGCTCAGTTGTGTCTGACTATTTGATAACCCATAGGCTGCAGAACACCATGTTTCCCTGTCCATCACCAACTCTCAGAGCTTACTCAAACTCATATCCATCGAGTCGGTGATTCCATCCAACCACCTCATTCTCTGTTGCCCCCTTCTTCTCCTGCCTTCAATCTTTCCCAGGATCAGGGTCTTTTCCAATGAGTCAGTTCTTCTCATCAGGTGGCCAAAGTATTGGAGCTTCAGCTTCAGTATCAGTCCTTCTAGTGAATACTCAGGAGTGATTTCCTTTACGATTGACTGGTTTGATCTCCTTGGCGTGCAATGGGACCCTCAAGAGTATTCTCCAAAATCCCAGTTCAAAAGCTTCAATTCTTTGGTGCTCAACTTTCTTTATGGTCGAACTCTCACATCCATACATGACTACTGGAAAAACCATAGCTTTGACAAGATGGACCTTTGTCGGCAAAGTAATGTCTCTGTTTTTTAATATGCTGTCTAGGTTCGTCATAGCTTTTCTTTCAAGAAGCAAGCATCTTTTAATTTCATGGGTGCAATTGCATCTGCAGTGATTTTGGAACCCCCCCAAAATAAAGTCTCTCACTGTTTCTATTGTTTCCCCATCTATTTGTCATGAAGTGATGGGAACAAATATCATGATCTTAATTTTTTGAATGTTGAATATTAGGCCAGCTTTTTTTTTTTTTTTAATAAATTTATTTATTTTAGTTGGGGGTTAATTACTTTACAATATTCTAGTGGTTTTTGCCATACATTGACATGAATCAGCCATGGGTTTACATGTGTTCCCCATCCTGAACCCCTCTCCTACCTCCCTCCTCATCCCATCCCTCTGGGTCATCCCATTGCCCCACCCCTGAGCATTTGTCTCATGCATTGAACCTGGAATGGTGTTCTGTTTCACATATGATAATATACATGTTAGGCCAGCTTTTAAACTCTGCTATTTTATCTTCTTTAATAAGCTCTTTAGTTCTTCTTCACTTTCTGCCATAAGTGGTGGTGTCATTTTCATATCTGAGGTCATTGATATTTATCCCAGCAATCTTGATTCCTGGTTGCACGTTATCCAGCCTGGCATTCCATGTGATGTACCCTGCAAATAAGTAAAATATGCAGGGTGACATACTCCTTTCCCAATTTGGAACCAGTCTGTTGTTCCATGTCCAGTTCTAACAGTTGCTTCTTTTTTTATTATTTTTTTTAATAAATTTATTTATTTTAGTTGGGGGCTAATTACTTTACAATATTGTAGTAGTTTTTGCCATACATTGACATGAATCAGCCATGGGTTTACATGTGTTCCCCTTCCTGGACCCCCCACCCACCTCCCTCCCCATCCCATCCCTCTGGGTCATCCCATTGCCCCAGCCCTGAGCATTTGTCTCATGCATCGAACATGGAATGGTGTTCTGTTTCACATATGATAATATACATGTTTCAATGCTATTGTCCCAGAACGTCCCACCCTCACCTTCTCCCTCAGAGTCCATAAGACTGTTCTATGCATCTGTGTCTCTTATTCTGTCTCATATATAGGGTTATCGTTACCTTCTTTCAAATTCCATATATATGCATTAGTATACTGTATTGTTGTTTTTCTTTCTGGCTTACTTCGCTCTGTATAATGGGTTCCAGTTTCATCCATCTCAATAGAACCGATTCCAATGTATTTTTTTAATGGCTGAGTAATATTCCATTGTGTATATGTACCACAGCTTCTTGACCTGCATACAGATTTCTCAGGAAGCAGGTAAGGTGGCCTGGTACTCCCACCTCCAAGAGTTTTGCACAGTTTGTTGTGATCCACACTGTCAAAAGCTTTAGCGTAGTCAATGAAGCAGAATTATATCTTTTTATGGATTCTCTTTCTTTCTCTATGATCCAGCAGATGTTGGCAATTTGATCTCTGGTTCCTCTGCCTTTTCTAAATCCAGCTTGAACATCTGGAAGTTCTTGGTTCACATACTCTTGTATCCTAGCTTGGAGAATTTTGAGCGTTACTTTGCTAGCATGTGAGATGAGTGCAAACGTGCAGTAGTTTGAACATTTTTTGGCATTGCCTTTCTTTGTGATTGGAACGAAAACTGACCTTTTCCAGTCCTGTGGCCACTGCTGACTTTTCCAAATTTGGTGGCATATTGACTGCAGCACTTTAACAGCATCATCTTTTAGGACTTGAAATAGCTCAGCTGAAATTCTATCACCTACACTAGCTTTGTTTGTAGTGATGGTTCCTAAGGCCCACTTGACCTCACACTCCAGCATGTCTGGTTCTAGGTGAGTGATCACACTATCATAGTTATTGGGGTCATCAAGATCTTTTTTTGTACAGTTCTTCTGTGTATACTTGCCACCTCTTCTTATTATCTTCTGCTTCTGTTAGGTCCATACCATTTCTGTCCTTTATTGTGCCCATCTTTATTGTGCACATCCAGTATTGTGGGTAAGAAACCCTTAGAAAAAAAATGGAGTAGGACTCATAGTCAACAAAAAGTCTTAAATTCAGTAGTTGTGTGCAGTCTTAAAAACAACAGAATGATCTCTGTTCATTTCCAAGGCAAACCATTCAATATCATAGTAATCCAAGTCTGTGCCTCAACTGTTAATGCTGAAGAAGCTGAAGTTGAACGTTCTATGAAAACCTACAAGACCTTCTGGAACTAACACCAAAAAAGATGTCCTTTTCATTATAGGGAATTGGAATGCACAAGTAGGAAGTCAAGCGATACCTGGAGTAGCAGGCATGTTTGCCATTGGTGTACAGAATGAAGAAGCGCAAAAGCTCACAGAGTTTTGCCAAGAGAACGCACTGGTCATAGCAAACACCCTCTTCCAACAACACAAGAGACAATTCTACACATGGACATCATCAGATGCTCAATACTGAAATCACATTGGTTATATTGTTTGCAGCCGAAGATGGAGAATCTCTATACAGTCAGCAAAAACAAGACCGGGAGCTGACTGTGGCTCAGATCATGAACTCCTTATTGCCAAATTCAGACTTAAATTGAAGAAAGTAGGGAAAACCACTAGACAATTCAGGTGTGACCTAAATCAAATCCCTTATGATTATACAGTGGAAGTGACAAATAGATTTAAGATACTAGATCTGATAAGCCGAATGCCTGAAAAATGATGGACGGAGTTTGTGATGTTGTCAGAGGCTTCCCTGATCGTTCAGTTGGTAAAGAATCCGCCTGTAATGCAGGAGACCCTGGTTCAATTCCTGGGTCAGGAACATCCCCTGGAGAAGGCATAGGCTACCCACTTCAGTGTTCTTGGGCTTCCTTTATGGCTCAGCTGGTAAAGAATATGCCTGCGATGTGGGAGACCTGGGTTCGATCCCTGGGTTGGGAAAATCCCCTGGAGAAGGAAAAGGCTATCCACTCCAGTATTCTGGTCTGGAGAATTCCATGGTCAGTACAGTCCATGGAGTCGCAAAGTTGGACACGACTGAGCCACTTTCACTTTTCGTAACACTGTACAGGAGGTGGTTATCAAAACCATCCCCAAGAAAAAGAGATGCAAAAAGGCAAAATGGTTGTCTGAGGAGGCCTTAGAAATACTTGAGAAAAGAAGAGAAGCAAAAGGCAAAGGAGAAAAGGAAAGATATATCCATCTGAATGCAGAGTTCCAAAGAATAGCAAGAGAGATAAGAAAGCTTTCCTAAATGATCAATGCAAAGAACAGTTAGGAGCACACAATGTTAAACATATGATAATATACAAAAATTATATTAGTTGATTTATTTCATTTGTTTTCATCTATTTAAATTAACTTAAAATGGATTTATGCATCAGAGAGCAATTTTTGTTCATTCATTTCAGCTAGTAAAACAATGTCCCAAGAGTAGAAATTCTGTGTTGTAGTTTAGTCGCTAAGTTATATCCTACTCTTTGTGACTCCATGGACTGTAGTCTGTCAGGACCCTTTGTCCATGGGGTTTCCCAGGGAAGAATACTGTTGTGAGTTGCCATTTCCTTCTTCAGGGGATCTTCCTGACCTAGGGATAGAATCCACATCTCCGGCATTGCAGACAGATCTTTAACACTGAGCCACCAGAAAAGTCCCAGGTTTCTGTAGATGTGTTGAAATTTATTGCTTTTGTAGAACAGTTAAAATAAATTATTCATAATTCAAATTATCACCAGATTTGTTATAAGGGAGTATTTAATGAACACATGATTTGTTGGTTATCTATTTTGAATAGAGCAGTGTGTACATCACTCAACCCCACCCTTGTCCCCTGGTAACCATCAATCCATTCTCTAAGCTTGTGAGTCTGTTTCTATTTTGTAAATGAGTTCATTTGTATCATTTATTTTTTTAGATTCTGCAAATAATTGATATCACCTGAAATTTGTCTTTCTCTGTCTGACTTATACTTTACTTAGTTTCACTTAGTATGATACCAAATCCAGTCATGTTACTGCAAATAGCTTTATTTCATTCCTTTTAATTGCTGAGTTACATTCCATTGTATATGTGTATCAAATCTTCTTTATCCATTAATTTGGCAATAGAATTTTAAGTTTTTTCCAAGTCCTGGGTATTGTAAACAATGCTGCAATGAGCGTTTTAGTACATACATCGTTTTGTGTTATGGATTACCAAGAGCATATGCCCAGTGGTGGGATTTCTGGGTCATATGGTAGCTCTATTTTTAGTTTTATAAGGACACTCCATAATGTTCTCCTTAGTGGCTGCACCAATTTACATTACCATCAACAGTGTAGGTGGGTTTCCTTCTCTTAACTTTCCACACCCTTTCCAGCATTTGTTGCTTGTAGATTTTTTGATGGTGGTCATTCTAACTGGTGTGAGGTGATGTCTCACTGTAATTTTGATATGCATTTCTCTTAATTAGCAGTGTTTAACATCTTTTCATGTACCTCTTGACTGTCTGTATGTCTCCTTTGGAGAATGCCTATTTAAATCTTTTGCCCATTTTTTGATTAGGTTGTTTGTTCTTTGGATGTTGAGCTACATGAACTGCTTGTATATTTTGGAGACAAGTCACTTGCTGGTCATATAGTTTGCAAATATTTTCTACCATTCTGTGGGTTGTCCTTTCACTTTGTTTGTTGTTTCCTTTGCTGGGCCAAAGCTCTTAAACTTCACTGGGTCCCATTTGTTTATTTCTGTTTTTACTTGCATTACTGTGGGAAACAGATCAAAAAATATGTTGCTGTGATTTATGTTCTGCTTATGTTTTCCTATAAAAGTTTTATAGTATCCATTTTTATATTTAGGTATTTATTTTAAGTTTATTTTTGTGTTTGATATCAAAGAGTGTTCTAGTTTCATCTTTTTACATGTAGCTGTCCAGTTTTCCCAGCATCATTTATTGAAAAGACTGTCTTTTCTCCATTATTATAGAAACAATAATATAAAAAAATTAAAAAGAATATATGACTTGGAGCTCTAGTCTTCCTCGTAAAGAGAAAATACACTCTCATATCATCAGTGCATGCACGCTTAGTAGTTCAGTCCTGTCTGACTCTTTGCAACCCCATCCTTTAAGTCTTTAAGTCCTTAAGAAGTCCTTTAAGCTTCTCTGTCCATGGGAGTTTCTAGGCAAGAATACTAGAGGGAGTTACCATGCTCTCCTCCAGAGGATCTTCCAGACCCATGAGTTGAACCCAAGTCTCCTCTCTCTCCTGCATTGCAGGTGAATTCTTTACCTTCTGAGCCATTGAGGAAGCCCCATACCGTCCAGACTTTCCATTAGTTTGTAGACTAATAACTAAAGTGATTACTTAAAATTCAGTATGTTCTAACCTACTACAACATCACATATCTTATGGAATACTTTGTCAATTTTCTAAGAATATTGGTGTTTACAGATTCTTCTGTATTATAAGAAAAGTATAAAAAAAGATAGAAAACTGCATTCAAAAGGTGCTGCCTTCAGAGTTTTAATAATTTGTAATATAGAAGTAAAATAGAAATTAAAACCATTTTCCAAGCAGACATGAAAATGAGAGGAGAGTATACCTAGCTTTGTTTCACAGTTTTTGTAAATTCCAAGTTTGTATGTATTTGAATACATGTAGTTATTGTTCTCAGACCAGAGTGTGCAGAATATGTACAGCTACTGGTCTTGAAGAAAGAGTAGTATTCCATCATCATAAAGGTCCCTAAGAAACCATTTAAACAGCTTTATTGATTTTTCCCGTGTTGGCGCATTTAGTTCAAACAGCTCCCAAGGAGCACCTCTGTATTTGAACAGAATTTTTGACCACTAGTGATGAAAGTAACAGTAAATTAGTTCCTTTTCTTGCTTTTTTGATTATTCAGGTTAAAACTCATACTGAGGTTTCAATACAGAGTTAAAGTATAAGAAATATGAAGAATTTTAATATATATATTTTTAGAGCACTTTTAGATTCACAGCAAAATTGAATGGAGAATACAGAGTCCAATATATAAGCTTAGTGTTAGTCGCTCAGTCATGTCTGACTCTTTGCAAACCCATGGTCTGCAGCCCATCAGAATCCTCTGTCCATGGAATTCTCCAGGCAAGAATACTGGAGTGGGTAGCCATCCCCTTCTCCAGGAGTCTTCCTGACCCAGGTATTGAACCCGAGTCTCCTGTATTGCAGGCAGATTCTTTACAGTCTGAGCCACCAGGGAAGCCTATATGCAGGCATATGTAAGAGATATTGAGGATTCTGTTTCAGACCACTGCAATAAAGCAAATATTGCAATAAAGTGAATCACACGAATATTTTTTTGGTTTCACAGCGCATATAAAAGTTATGTTTACAATATAGTATAGCCTATTTGGTGTTCAATGTCATCATGTCTAAAAAATAATATATGTATCTTTATTTTAAAATATTTTATTGCTAGAAATGCTAACCATCATCTGAACCTTTAGCAAATCATAATCTTTTTGCTGACAGAGTATTTGAAATCACACTGACCAAGTATGAGTAAACGCTGTTGGACAAATGGCACTGATGGACTTGCTCTGTGTAAGGTTGCCATAAATCTTCAATTTGTAAAAAAATTTAACATTTACAAAGTACAATAAAGTGAAGCACGGTTAAGTGGGATATGCCTGCCTGTACTCTCTGCCACCACACATGCACATCTTCTCTTATTTTCAATCACTGGCACAAGAGTAGTACATTTATTATAAAAGATGAACTTACTGACACATCATCATCAACCAACACCCATGGTTTAGACTAGGATAAGTCTTGGTGTCGTGCAGTCTCTAGGGTTATATACCATGTATCCAGCATTATCATATTGAATAATTTTACTGTCTTAAAAGAACTCTGTTCTGACTATTCATACCTCCTTCCCACTTGATCTCTGGCAACTTCTGATCCTTCTACTATCTCCATTGTAGTTGTTGTTCACTCGCTAAGTCACGTACAACTCTTTGCAACCCCACAGACTGCAGCATACCGGGCTTCTCTGTCCTTCAGTATCTCCCGGAGTTTGCCCAAGTTCATGTCCATTGAGTCTGTGATGCCTTCCAACCATCTCATCCTCTGCCACCTTCTTCTCCTTTTGCCTTTAGTCTTTCCCAGAATCAGGGTCTTTTCCAATCAAGTGGCCAAAGTATTGGAGATTCAGCTTCAGTATCTGTCCTTCCAATGAATATTCATAGTTGATTTCCTTTAGGATTGACAGGTTTGATCTCCTTGATGTTCAAGGGACTCTCAAGAGTCTTCTCCAACACCACAGTTCAAAAGCACCAGTTCTTTGGTGCTCAACCTTCTTTATAGTCCAACTCTTACATCCATGCATGACTACAGGAAAAACCATAACTTTGACTATACAAACCTTTGTGGCCAAAGTGACGCTTATGCTTTTTAATGTGCTGGTTTGTCTTATCTAGAATGTTGCATAGTTGGATTTAAGCAATATATAGTCTTTTCAGGTTGACTTCCTTCATTTAAAGGAGAATCATTTTACATTTATATGTTTTCTAAGTTGAAATCTTCATTCCTAATGACACAAAAGTCATTAACTTATTCTAATACATAAATACATCAATTGCACACCCAATGCTATTATTAAGAATATGATTATGGAACATTTTATGATTTGTTTGATCTTAACATATATCTCAAAGGAATATGCAGTTGCTTTACTTTTTTAAAAAATAACTTAAAACAATTCTTTTTTTCCCTTTTTGCTTATGTATTTTGGGCCAGAGAAACTCAAGCTTGTGTTTCTTTTTTGATATGGTTTCGCTCTGATCAATTTTGAATTTATTCTCTATTGGTGTGAAGACTGGATCATTCCATGTTTTTTCCTTATGGTCATCAACATACAAATGTACACATCAATTTAGTGAAAATTTATATCTGAACAATCCATTAACATAGTGTATCTCTTTTGGTACTAGGTCTTTATTTCCTCTATCATTATTTCATAGTTTCTGATTTGTAGACCTTATGTATCTTTTTATATTTCATATTTTTAATGATAATGAAGAGGATGTTTTTAAATTTCAGTTTATGATGATTTATTAGTGGTATATAGAAGTACAGTTTATTTTGCTACATTGATCTTAATATTTTGCAATATTGATAAACTTGTATGGTACTTCTAGGAGATTTTTGTGGATCAGATTTTCAATATACAAGATCACATCATCTGCAGATAAAAACAGTTTTTCTTTTTTCCTTACTTTCTGAATTCTGCTTACTTCTTTTTCTTCACACTTGCTAGAACCTCCAGTACAACATTGATCAGATGTGATAAGAGAAGGCATCCTTGCTTGTTCCTAATCTTAGAGATAAAACATGTAGTTTCTTACCATAGAATGAGATGTTAGCTGTAGGATTTTCATAGATATCCTTCATCAGATTGAGTTTTTTCTTTTTTTGATGAAGCTTTTATAAGAAATAAATATTAGATTTTATAATTTTTTTTTCCTGACTATACTGAGGTGATCAGTTTTTGTTGCTTTTAAAATGGTTAACTGCGCTGATTGTTTTTGAATTTTAAATCAAGTTCACACTCATTAAAAACTCCTCTTGACATGTGTTATCATGTTTACACATTATTGATTTCAATTTGCTAAAATTTTGCTTAGAATTTTGACATCTATTTTAATGAAGGTAGTGTGTATGTGCTCAGTGTTGTCCAATTCTTTGAGACTGCATGGACTGTCACCCACCAGGCTCTTCTGTCCATGGAATTTTCCAGGCAAGAATACTGGAGTGGATTGCCATTTCTTCCTCCAGGGAACCTTTCCAACCCAGGAATTGAATCGGTGTCTCTTTTGTGTTCTGCATTGGCAGGTGGATTCTTTACCACTGAGCCACCTGGGAAGCCTAGTGAAGTTTATCAGCTGGTAATTTTCATTGCTTTGTAACTCCTTTCTCTCATTTTAGAATCAAGATTGCTGCTTTAAGGAATAAGTTGAGACTAGTTCTTGCTTCTCAATTTTTTGAAAAATATTGTATAGAATTGATATTTCTTTTTTCAAAAAACTTTTTGGTAGTACTCACCCATAAAGGTAGCAGGCATGAAATGTTCTTTGTTAGTAGGCTTTTAACTACAAATTCAATCTCTAGTAGATATGGAATCATTCATGATGAGCTAATTTATTCTTGAGTGAACTATCATAGTTCCATTTTCATAGAACCATTTTATTTTCATAAAAAATGTCAAATTTGAAGTTATCACCAATTTCTCTATTTTCTTGTAAGTATCTATAGAACCCATACTGATATCATCTACCTCAGTCCTGATATTGGTAATTTGTTTCTTCTTTCTGTTTTTCATGATCAATGTGGCTAGAGGTTTATCAGTTTTTATTGATTTAATCTAAAAACCTTTTTAGTTTCATTAAGCTTTTTGTATGTTTTCCCTTTTCTTTGTCATGGACTTCCACTTTTATTTTTATTATTTTATTCATTTTGTTTGCTTTGAGTTTATTTTATTTACATTTTTCTAGTTTCTTTAGTTGAAGTTGTTTGAGAACTTTATTCTTTTCTCATATAGGCCTTGAAAGCTATAAATTCTGCCCCTTCCATTCCCATATACTCAACTGCTTTAGCAGAAAATTATAAGTTCTGATAGGTTGTTTTCTCATTGTCATTCAGTTCAAAATATTTCCTTTGATCTTTTTTGTTACTCATTATTTAGAATTTTTAGAATTTAGAATTATTTAGAATTTATAAATTTAGTCCAAATGTTCATAATTTTCCAGTTGTATTTTAGGAATAAATCTCTTATTTAACTACAATTTGGGAAGAGAATGTTCTATGTATGATAAGAATCATTTTAAACTTATCGAACCTATTTTATGATCCAGAATATAGCCTATATTGGAGAAGGCAATGGCACCCCACTCCAGTACTCTTGCCTGGAAAACCCCATGGATGGAGGAGCCTGGTGGGCTGCAGTCCATGGAGTCGCTAGGAGTCGGAGACGACTCAGCGACTTCACTTTCAATTTTCACTTTCATGCATTGGAGAAGGAAATGGCAACCCACTCCAGTGTTCTTGCCTGGAGAATCCCAGGAACGGGGGAGCCTGTTGGGCTGCCGTCTATGGGGTCACGCAGAGTCGGACACGACTGAAGCGACTTAGCAGCATAGCCTATATTAATTACTATTTCAGGTGCACTTAAAAATAATGTACATTCTTTTATTGCTGAGAGGAGTATCCATTAGGTCAAATTAATTGAAAGTATTTTCTGTGATTTTACTGATTCTCTGTCTACATTTTGTATCAGTTATTGAAAGGAAGGTATTCAAATATTTGACTGTCATGGTGAACTTGCATATTTCTCCTGGCAATTCTAACAGTTTTTGCTCTAAGTATTTTGAAGTTTGCTTATCAAGGAATAAACATTTATTAATGTTATATTCTTATGATTAGTTATTCTGAACTTACTTTGTGCAACACTGAAGGCTTCCTTTGGCTAGTTACTAACATGGTCTGTCTTTTATTCTATCATTTTACTGTTAACCTACTTGTGTCTTTATAAAGTGTGTTTCTTATAGGCATCATACACTTTTAACTTTCTATTTTAGTCAGTCTGAAAAATCTCTTCCTTTTAACTGGAGCATTTAAACCACAGTAGTTTAACATGATTGCTAATATAGTTAGATTGTATTCTCTTGCTATCTGCTTTCTACTTATGGATTTGATCTTTGTTCCCCTTTTCTACTTTTTTTGCCTTCCTTGGGAATATTTTTTTAACTTTACATTTTATTTTCTTTACTGTCTTATTAGTTTTCTTTGTTATTTTAGTAGTTGCTTTAGGATTTAGTGAAAACATCTTTAAATGTACCACAATCCATCCTTGAATGATACTAATATATCACTCATGCATAGCCTAAGAACCTTGCCAAAATTTAATGTTAGAGTAACTTCCTGCTGCATGCTCAGTCATGTCCAATTCTTTGTGACCCTATGGACTGTAACCCACCAGTCTGTTAATGCCTCTGTCCATGGGATTTCTCAGGCAAATTAGTGGAGTGGGTTGCCATTTCCTTCTCCAGGGGATCTTCCTGACCCAGGGATCTAACCCATGTCTCCTGTGTCTCCTGCATTGGCAGGCATATTCTTTACCACTGATCCACCTGGGAAGCCCTAGAGTAACTTTGTTCTTTTTGGAACCAGCAGGAGTCACATTATCTGGTTCTTCCCATGCAAGAATTTTGAAAATAGATTGTTTTTGCATTGCTTCCAGAATGTTAGACACTGTCTAGAAAACAGTGCATGTGAACTTTAGGGAATTTTACTAAGATCTGAAGTTTGTATAGAAAGTGGAATGGATTGCAGGGTTTCCCGAGCCATTATCCTATATTATTATTTATATGCAAGATTTAAATATTTGTCTCTTGAAAATAAATATTCAGATGCAAATTCTGAACACATTGATTGCTCTGTTCCCGTCTTACAGATTTTCAGTAAAGATTCTTTTATGTCCAGTGAACAAAGCTAATTCTTTGTTTGTTAATGTGTTTTCAAAGTTGCTCCAGCTACATTGCTATATATCTTCAGATTGCCCTACCAAGAATTTTCATCAGCCCTTCACTACTTTGCTTTCTGCCTCAGGAGGCTGAGCAGTAAGGGTTATAGGAACAGATTTCATTGCCCTTCCATGTAGGTTTGCTTGTGTTAATAAAAGGAAAGGAAGAGGTATTCATTCCCCCAGTTTCAACACTGCTTTTGCCACCTCTGTTTTTTGTCCTCCATTAAACATCAAATCTCTCTGAATTGTCTTCCAGACATGGCTCTCTTCTTCCCTGTTCGACGAGATTCCCCTCTTCTTATCCCTTTAGCTTGTATAACAAATAGTTTATAGCCCTGGGTTACAGCAGTTCCTTTTTTATTTCTTTAAAATCTGTCCATACCTTAGTAAAAGTTAAGCTCTCTCCAAATATCCATCCTGCTGGAAATTTTTTTCCTGTTTTTTTTTTTTTTTTTCAGAATAGCTATTAACATCTATTAGCACTTTAGTATTCCAGAGACCATATGTTAAGAAATCTTGAATGCTTTAAAGGGCCATGGATTATGATTCAGTGGGCATGGTATTTAGTTCCAGTTCTAACAAAAACTGATTTTAAAGCCCTTGATTTCTCCAGGCTTTAGTTGCTTTATTTCTATAATAAAATCATCACATTAGGTGATTCCTAGAATTCTGTTTAACTTTAATGCTCTCAGGCACCATTATTTTACCCACAAGACAAAGTCCTTAGAAATTTATAAACCCATACTTTTAATAGGAATTTTCAGGATTTTTATTATGATTAAGATAGACTAAGACAGAATGGTCAGCAAACTAAGGCCAATCTTTTATTCTTTTATTTGCACTCAATAAAATTTTCAAAATTAAATGCTGTCTATTTTTTAAGGCACAATTACATTATATATTATATATATACCTTATATATCCTTACATATTTAAATTCAAAATGCTTATGTGCTCAGTCACTCAATTGTGTCTGATTCTTTGCATCCCTATGGATTGTAGGCTGCCAGGCTCCTCTGTCCAAGGGATTTCCCAGGCAAGAATACTGGAGTGGGTTGCCATTTCCTCCTCCAGGGACTCTTTCTGACCCAGGGATAGATCCCACGTCTCCTGAATCTCCTGTATTGGTGATAAGATTCTTTACTGCAGAGTCGCCTCAACCAAATGGATAGACACTAGTCAGAATTTTTAAATAATTTGTCATTAAGTTTAGTGAATTAATTTTGTATATTTATAGTTCAAGAACTTCAGCTAGAGATGAGATTGGTATTTGAACTTTAAGAATCTATAAAATACATGCATTATTGTTGTTATTCAGTCACCCCGTCATGTTTGACTCTCTGCAACCCCATGGACTGCAGCTTGCCAGGCCTCCCAGTCCCTCACCATCTCCCAGAGTTTGCCTAAGTTCATGTTCGTTGCATCAGTGATGCCATACAGCCATCTCATCCTCTGATGCCCTCTTCTGCTTCTGCCTTCAATCTTTCCCAGCATCAAGGACTTTTCCAATGAGTTGTCTGTTCACATCAGATGACCAAAATACTGGAGCTTCAGTTTTAGCATTCAAGATTTAGGATATTCAGGGATGATCTCCCTTAAGGTTGGCTGGTTTGATCTCTTTGCTGGCCAAGGGGCTTCAGGAGTCTTCTCCAGTACCGCAGTTCAAAGGCATCAATTCTTTGGTGTTCCGCCTTCTTGATAGTCCAGCTCTCACAACCATACAAGACCACTGAGAAGACCATTGCCTTGACGATATGGACTTAT
This sequence comes from Giraffa tippelskirchi, assembly GCF_054371585.1. Lineage (NCBI taxonomy): Eukaryota > Metazoa > Chordata > Mammalia > Artiodactyla > Giraffidae > Giraffa > Giraffa tippelskirchi. The sequence goes on from NC_137284.1 coordinate 64,774,692, forward strand.
GTCAGCAGAATAATGTCTCTGCTTTTCAACACAGTGTCTAGGTTTTTCATCTCTTTCCTGCCAAGGAGAAATTTTCTTCTGATTTCATGGCTGCAGTCACCGTCCGCAGTGATTTTGGAGCCCAAAGAGAGGAAATCTGTCACTACTTCCACTTTTCCCCCTTGCTATGCAATAATGGAGCCAGATGAGGTGATCTTAGTTTTTTTTTTTTTTTTTTTTAATATTTAGTCTTAAACCGGCTCTTTCTCTCTCCTCCTTCACAATCATCAGAGGCTTTTCAGTTCCTTTTTGCTTTCTGCCATTAGAGTGATATCATCCGCATATCTGAGATTATTTCTCCCGCCTATTTTGATTCCAGCTTGTAACTCATCCAGCCCAGCATTTCTCATGATGTGCTCAGCGTATAGGTTAAACAAATAGGGTGAGAGCAGACAGCCCTGTAGTACCCCTTTCTTGATTTTGAATCAATCAGTTGTTCCATACAGGTTTCTAACTTTTGCTTCTTGACCTGCATACAGGTTTCTCAGGAGATAAGTAAGATGGTCTGGTATTCCCATCTCTCTAAAAGCTTTCTGAAGTTTGTCATGATACACACAGTTAAAGGATTTAGCATAGTCAATGAAACAGAGATAGGTGATTTTCTGAAATTCCATTGTTTTCTCTATAATCCAGCGAATGTTGGCAACTTGATCTCTAGTTCCTCTTTTCTAAACGTGACTTGAGTATCTGGAAGTTCTTGATTCACATAATGCTGAAGCCTAGCATGCAAGATTTTAAGCATGATCTTACTAGCATGGGAGATAAGTGCGATTGTCCGATGATTAGCACATTCTTTGGTACTACCCTTCTTGAGGATTGGAATGAGGACTGACCTTTTCCAGTCCTGTGGCCACTCCTGGGTTTTCCAGATTTGCTGACATAATGAATGCAAAACCTTGATGGCTCATCCTTTAGGGATTTGAATAGTTCTGCAGGAATTTCATCACATCCACTAACTTTATTAACAGCAGTACTTCTTAAGGTCCACTTGACTTCACACTCCAGAATGTCAGGCTCTGGGTGACTAACCACATCATCAGTAATCCGGTTCATTAAGATCTTTTTTATACAGTTCTTCTGTGTATTCTTTCCATCTCTTCAGTGTCTACTAGGTCTCTACCATTTTTATCATTTGTTGTGTCCATCTTTGGGGGGAATGCTCCCCTGATGTTTCCAATTTTCCTGAAGAAATCTCTAGTCTTTCCCCTTTTGGTGTTTCCTTCTATTATTAAGCACACTCCTCATTGAAGAAGATCTTGTCTCTTCTAGCTATTTTTTGGAATTTTACATTTAATTGGGTGAACTTTTCCCTCTTCCCCTTGCTTTTCTGCTTCTGTTCCATCTTCTGTTATTTATAAAGCCTCCTCAGAGAGCCACTTTGCCTTCTTTCTTTTCTTTTTCTTTGCCATGCTTTTGTTTGCCACCTTCTGTACAATATTATGGACCTCTCTCCACAGTTAATCAGGTATACTGTTAACTAGATCTAGTCTAGATATACATGCAGTTAAGTTGCTTCAGTCATGTCTGACTCTTTGTGACCCTTTAGACTGTAGCCTGCCAGGCTCCTTTGTCCATGGGATTCTCCAGGCAAGAATACTGGAGTGGGTTGCCATTTCCTCCTCTAGGGGATCTTACTGACCCAGGGATTGAACCTGCATCTCTTATGTCTCCTGCATTGGCAGGCAGGTTCTTTACCACTAGCACCGCCTGGGAAGCCCAGGTGTGTACATGTATACATACATGCAAACATACATATGTATATATACACATGAACTTAACACCTAATTGAACAGGAATAACTAATAAATCAAATCAACTACACTTGGTTAATTTCTGCCCAGTTATGTTGAATACATGTATGTTATTATTGATATCAGTTAATAATTGTTATTGGGTGCTTAACTTATTAAAGGTATCTCATGTCTTCCACTTGAGATTATTTGTGAGACAATTTTCTATCATGGGGATTATTATTATTTAACATAAGTAGAATGGTAAAAAAGATTATTGGAGTCTTCTTACATGGCTTGTAGTTAAATAAATGTAGCTTCTTTAAAACTCTGAATAATTTATGTATTACTTTATTTTTCTCAAGGTTTAAAGACAAACTACTTAAGAATTATTAAACCAGCAGCAATGAAGTTGGTAGTAAAGTAGATAACTGTAGAAGAACTGTATAGTAAAAGGACTGTAATAAAGTCACAGAATCTTTACCAAGGCTACTTTGCTATAGCCAACAAATTGCCTTTGAATTATTATTTAAATTATGCTATTCTTAAATATAGTCACGTATGCTGATTAAACACCATCTGGAAGTTTGGGGTGGAAAGTAACTACCAATCTTCTTTATATTTTTTAATTAGCATTTAGTCTGAGTTATACTTATGACTTCATTTGTATTAAATATTTATAGATCACTGCTATTGCTGAATATTTACAGCATTGGACATCATAAATTGGATTTCAAAGGCAAAGGACAAAATTGCCTGTCCTTTCTTTGACACTAATACAACTTTAGAATTGCTTTATGGGAGAGGATATTAACTATTTTTCTCATCTCAGTAACTAATTCCAAAGTCACATTTGTGATTTTTTTATTTTTTTGTTTCCTTATTCTGCTAGATTCTCTTGTATGCATCCTCTTTAGTAGCATTCTGGAGGATCAATGCATCATATAGCACATAAAATCACATCCTCAAGAGTCAGATTCTTGGGTTCACATCCAGGTCTACACCAGTGACGGTAGTTGGTAAATATGTCTATATTTCTCTATATTTCAATTTCTTCATTGCAAAATGAGAATAAAAGTTTTGCTGTTAAAATATATACACAAATGGATATACACATATAAGCCTTAATACTGCCTTACAGCAAACACTATGTTCAGTTCAGTTCAGTTGCTCAGTCATGTCTGACTGTTTGTGACCCCATGAACCGCAGCATGCCAGGCCTCCCTGTCCATCACCAACTCCCTGAGTCCATCCAAACCCATGTCCATCGAGTCCATGATGCCATTCAGCCATCTCATCCTCTGTCGTCCCCTTCTCCTCCTGCCCTCAATCTTTCCCAGCATCAGGGTCTTTTCCAATGAGTCAGCTCTTCGCATCAGGTGGCCAAAGTATTGGAGTTTCAGCTTCAACATCAGTCCTTCCAATGAACACTACGTAGACATTTGCTATTAATAATATCTCCTTCTTTTATCATTCTCTCATTTCTTTTTTCTTTGACTCTACCTTTTTGCTAATTTCCTTAATCTCCTCTTCTGTACTTAAACTCACAGCTGTTTGACTACACGTTTTATTCACATTTTTACGAGAAAAATCCTTTCTAATTCTGGCCATGAATTTTTATTTCCTAAAATGTAAATTTTTCCCTTCAGAATAAAATATAAGAACAGTCTAAGAAATGCAACATATCTAACATATCAAATGTGGAATGTTGTTGGTCATCACTTATTTATATACTCAATTGATTTGTCCTTCTTCTGTACAGTCAAAATATTAATGCTTTGGCAAGTAGTGCACAAATCTATGAATGCCATTGGTTTAGCAGTCATAATTTTCTTAATTTTTTCTTATCATTACAAGAGCTTTATAAATCAAATTTTCTTAATTACGTGTTTGATTGTGTTACATACGGAAATACACAAGAAAGTGTCCAGAAAATCATTGGGAACCTGCGCCCATAGGAGACCTAATTGGTTCATTTCTTGGCACTTGGATATTGGTCCTCAGTCTTTGAGTAATGTCTATGTTAGAAGTAATAAATTACTTTGTGAAATGTAAGGACATATGTTTTTACTTCTACATTTATAGAAAGTTTAGTTACATATATATGTAAATATATACACACATATATGCAATATATAAATGTATAATATTTTATACTTATCCCTATGAATTGTGCTCCATGGCTCAGTCATGTCTGACACTTTGAGACCCTATGGACTGTAGCCTCCCAGGTTCCTCTGTCCCTGGGATTCTCCAGGCAAGAATACTGGAGTGGGTTGCCATTTCCTTCTCCAGGGGATCTTTCTGACCCAGGGATCTAACCCATATCTCCTGCATTGGTTGGCAGATTCCTTGCCACTGAGCCACCAGGGAAAGCCACTCCCCCATCTCTATGAATTAGTGACTTTAAGTGGGTTTTTAATAATTTCCAGTCCACAGCAATATTTTTCTCCCATGAAGATCTATGCAGTGATAAAGTATGAATGCAGTAAGTGTCAACAACTTGAGGAAATACAGTCTTGGAGTGTTTGAATATCATGTCCTTGTGCTGTGTACTTACTCTAAGACACTGTACCAATGAGATTAAAGTAATTTTCAAAGATAATCTTGGTGACCTTCTTCACAACTCATCTGAATCTACCAAAACAATGTCTCCTTTTCCTCTTAAAAAATTATGAGTTTGCATGCTTTATCTGAGTCTTGTGTTTCTGGATGACAAAGTCTCCTCTCAGGATGGTTCTGATAGTCCTGTATTTTCTTTCATTGCTCAGTAATTCAGTTAATTCTAATTGTTCTTTTGTATTACTTCCTCCCATGGGAAATTTCCTATTATAATATATTGGATGATTTAATAGTTTTTCACTTACTGTATACTAGGACCATTTTATGGAGAAGGAAATGGCAACCCACTCCAGTGTTCTTGCCTGGAGAATCCCAGGGACAGAGGAGCCTGGTGAGCTGCTATCTATGGGGTCATACAGAGTCGGACACCACTGAAGCGACTTAGCAGCAGCAGCAGGACCATTTTAAGGTGTCTTATTGAAATGATTTCATACTTTAAAATTTGTATGTACTTGAATATATATTTTTAATTTAAAAGTGTAGGTGGGAGGAGGAATGGAACATTAAGACAACTATACTATCTTTTTCTGAAACCATTTTCTGTGGGTGAGGTCTTTTACATGAGTAAATACACTATTACATTGATTTAAAAAACAAACAAACAAAACTCAAGATAAACTAGAAACTGTGAAGCCAAAACTCCTGATCGCAACTGTTCCAGGTCCAAATTAGAATTTGTTCTTTTTTTTCCCCAAAACTGAGAATTCTGGACAAAGTATTTTTAATTTTATTTATTTGTTTACTTTTGACTGTGTTGTGTCTTCATTGCTACATGGGTTTTTCTCTAGTTGCAGCAAGCAAGGGCTACTCTCTAGTTGCGGTGCACAGGCTTGTCATTGTGGTGGCTTCTCTTGTTGTTCTCTTGTTGAAGCACAGGCTCTAGGCACACGGGCTTCAGCAGTTGCAACTCCCAGGCTCTAGAGCACAGATTCAATAGCTGTGGCTCACAGGTCCAGGTGCTCTGCAGTATGTGGGATCTTCATGGAACACAGGTTGAACCTGTGTCTCTTGCATTGGCACGCAGCTTTTTCACCACTACAGCGATCAGGGAAGCCCCAGGACAAAGTATTTATATGGAATCCACATGTTAGCCTCAGTAGACCATTCAAAAACTAAAACATTACATGTATCTCTACTTTTTTTGTTTTGTCATTTTGTTACTAAGTCATGTTTGGCTCTTTGCAACCCCATGGGCTGTATCCCACCAGGCTCCTCTGCCCATGGGATTTACTAGGCAAGAATATTGGAGCTGGTTGCCATTTCCTTCTCCAGGGGTTCTTCCTTACCCAGGGATTGAACCCATGTCTCCTGCATTGGAGATAGATTCTTTACCACCTACCCATCAGGGAGGCCCATCTCTACTAATGATGTAATAATTTGAGTGAAGATGAGACATTTCATGCAGATTCCAGACAATGAACATAATTCATAGCTTATTCTAAACTCTATACAAGATTCCTCCAAAATGTTGTTGAGTCACTTAGTTGTGTTGGACTCTTCGTGACCCCATGGACTGGAGTGCACCAGGCCTCCCTGTCCCTCACATCTCTTGGAGTTTGCCTATGTTCACATCCATTGAATCAGTAATGCCATTCAACCATCTCAACCTCTGTTGCCCTCTTCTCCCCTGCCCTCAATCTTTCTCAGCATCAGGGTCTTTTCCAATGAGTTCACTCCTCGCATCAGGTGGCCAAAGTATTGAAGCTTCAGCTTCAGCATCAGCTGATATGAACACATCAGTCATTTTAAAGACTCAGAATGAAAGAGTGCTCAGATATTTTTTTGATGTATGAAATTGTGACATTGGAAGAGTTGGAAGCAGGATATATAGAAGCATGAGTAGTACTTGGTGATGTCAGAGCCATGTAAAAGGGGAGACAAGAATGAAAAAAGGAATATTTAAAATAAGTAAAAGGATAAAAGCATATCTTTATCATTTACTTTTCCCCTAGAGGTGGGCTTTGAGGGCCTTTTTCATAATAGTAATACTTAACTTACTTAATCTTGATTATCATAATAAATTCAGAGACCAATAGTAGCCCTAGATTCACACAAATGGGTTATCCTTTTTGTTAATATATGAAAGTAGAAAACTTGTGGTAGTATATGATTTTCTAAATTTCTGTATGTCTCTCTTCATTTTCATTGTATGCATATTTTAGTAAATTACTGTTGAGAAAAAAGCATGTTTGGTTTAAAAATACAGTTCAATGTTTCAGATGGTGATCCTGTTTTTCCCTCACTGGAAATAAGAGAACAGATGCCTACTTTAACTCTTACACAAAAATTACAGGTTTCCAAACCAAAAATAGTTACCTTAATATGTACATGTTATATCTTCATTGCGATTTTCTCCTGAAATGTTGAGACTGACAGGTAGGCTGATTGTGGGTATCTTTTTTCATTCAGTTGAAACACCTCTTGTCACTTTTGAAAGAACAAGATAATTCTCTATATTGAGAACCCAAAACATGAAATTTACCATATCCTTTCTAATTCACATTGGAGCTCTGGGTACATTTTCTTTTGTATATTCATGTTTTGTTTGAGCTGTCTATGTGGCTCCTGATGCTTCAGTGTAAAAATCATTTAACACAAATGGCAAAATAAAATAAATAAATAAAGAATTTTTATGCAAGTGATGCTACTCTCCCCCATCCCCAAGTAAATAATTTCCTTAATTGAGAAGGGGGAAATGGCTATATTAATTTGCTGACAAATAGCAATCATATTAGTCTCAAAATAAATATTTTTGCCCATGTTAAGATTTTTTTCTGGTGAACTCAAATTAAAAATAAAAATGACTAAAAATATTTTCTTAATATAAAGAAAGACTAGGAAGCAATTGTGGAGACTTGACAGTAAGCTTCATGAAGGAAGGGGCTTAGACTCATTTACTACTGAATCCCCTTTGCCCAGAATAATGTCTATCTCAGAGTAGTTGGCAATCAATACATCACTGACCTGTTATCACTTAAAATTATTTTGCATCAGTTCTCTATCATATTGTATTTATTTCATAGAGAGAGAATCAGGGATATTTCTATATACAGACAAAATAAATACTTACAGAGATAAAAATTAGTTATTCCATTTAACTGTTAGAATCATATCCACATTTTCACACCATTGATTCAATTGTGATTTATACCCAAATAAACTGAGAGTATTCTAAATGGAGCTTAAAATGTTGATTTTATCTGTTCTCGTACATCTTTCATTGAAGTGATGTCTAAAATCACCTTATTAAGTTACGATTTAAAATTATGCTTATGCATTATATGTTTAAAGACACTTTATAAAAAAAGAGAATGGATCTTGTTTTTGAAACTCATGAAAACTTCTTATGAAACTTAAATATAATAGAAGGAGTTTGTTACAATTCACATACTTCCTTTTTCATACTAACAATATGAAAGTAACCGGTGTAGGCTTCTTACTAAAATATGAAGGGAAAATTAATTTTCAATTGTTTTTTCGATTTCCCTAGGTTGTCAGTCTCTTCTATTAAGAAGTTTTCCTGCAAAATATGCATGTCATGATTGAGTATAAGGTTATTAATGAGCATAATAAATAAAAAACATATCTTTTTTCTTCTTTAGTTACTTTTTAATTACATGTTTATACACTTTATAATGTACAATATCCATTAACCATTTGTTTTATTTTTTTATCTTCAAATGTTAAATTTAACACTGGAATTCATTAATCATCGAAATTAATATTGAAAAATCCTTTTATATTTTTACTTGCACTTCTTGCAGGGCAAATAATTTTCCAGTATGATAAAATTATATTAAATTCAGAAGTTTAAATTTATGTTTAAAAAGCAGGGATTGCTATTTTTTTTTAAATGGAACATTCCTGATTATCATGTATATTATTGTTTTTCAGAATGTTGTCCAAACTCTATCTTCTTTTCATAATGTAAACAAGCCATTTTCTCTCATGAACTATGTAAAAATGTCTGCTAACCCATCTGCTTTAGTTGCCATAGCTTGAATTTTAATATGAGAATGTTATTTACTGTACTTGCCCTTGCAAATTTCCCATTGTTTTCCCTGTCTTAGTAATTCTGTCTGTGAGTGGATCAGATTACCTTTGCCTTTCTGAAGATCTTGAAAATAAGTGTTGGCACTCAATCAGTGAGGCTCAGGGTTATGAGAGCTTAGTGTTTACAAACTCAGAGTAATGTGTGCCAGATTTTAAGCAAGGAGCCCAATTTACTCCGTCCACTAGGAGACCTCTTCAGAAAGTCTGATGAGTTGGAGTAATATTTTGCTGAAGTTCTATTATCTCTTTCAGGCTCCAAGGACATTGTTATATTTAAAAAGGCAGGAATACATTAAATTGCACCCCTTGTGTTTAATCCAAACCCCTAATGAGAGATTAACAATTACATTCAGCAATAATGATGTTACCATGAAATATGTATCTGAAATGACCTCTTTCAGGTATAGATGATGACTCTTTGCTTTTAACTGATCCTGTATGTGTGTATGTTAGTCGCTCAGTCATGTCCAACTCTTTGTGACCCCACCAACTGTAGCCTGTAGGCTCCTCTGTCCATAGATTTCTCCAGACAGGAATACTGGAGTGGGTTGCCATCCATCCTCTAGGGGATCTTCCCACCCAGGGATCGAACCCACGTCTCCTGCATTGTAGGCAGATACTTTACCATCTGAGTCACCAAGGAAGCCCTTAACTGGTCATACTAGAAGAAAATTATAATTCAAATATTTAAAATTAATAGTATATATAATTCCTGAAGTGTAGGAGTTGAGAGGATATTTTCTCACCTGTAAGAATAATGACACTCTTTTCATTAAATTCAATATTTGTTTTGAGAAGTGGAGAGGTTAGGACTTAACTGGAGATTATCAAATGATGAGTGTTTCAGATGGGTGGTGACTGAGTTCTCTGTGCTGCCCTGGGGACTTCACTTCTACAAGTGAACAATCACACAAAGTTCAAGTCATTAAGTGAAAGGACTGAATTTACAGAATAATATAGATTTTCAGAGGTCTTAATTAAAATTCATAGAACTTTAGAAAATTGAGAAATGCTCTCTGTTGACATTGCCAACTACTGCATTATTTGATTTGTGATTTAAATATGTGTTTCATTAGTTAATATTAGCATGCAATATTCTAGAGAGAATTGGAGTGAATTTCCTCTGGTTGTGCAGTGATTTGACACTCCTCAAAGGGAGGGAAATGAAAGATTATTGATTAAAGGACTCTGGCCTCTTTGAAAGCATCTCTTCCCCCATTATGCCTCCCAGGATGCTATGAGTCTCTGGGACCACCAAGATCAGGCATAGAAGGAATCACAAGTTCCTTTCCTAGGAGTTAGCACATCTCCAATATACCATAGCTATTTATCTACTTTCCTATAAGTAACACTTCTAGGTTTAAACAGATTTCCTAAGTCAAAAATGGACTGAAAGTTAACACTTAGGAACTGAGTATAAAAGCTAATGAGTAAACTAGTATAGGAATAAGAGCTATCTTTAGGTCTTTCTCTCTGACAGCTGTTTTTTGCTTATGAAAGTGGTATTTCTGACACCACACCAAGATTGTACAGATTGACTTCCAAAACAAGATGGAGACCATGTTTGTTTTTTTGTTTTTTATTTTTCTCTTTAGCAATGTGTTCTTTACCTATTCATCATAGTATCTGGGATAAATATTTCTAGTATAATTGCTTAATAAAGAGATGCAAACAAACACTGATGAGTTAGGTTAATGAGCCCCTTGGCTCCAAATACTTAAAATGGAACATCTTTCATTAACACGAGGTTTAGATTATAGAAACATTTTTTGGTAGTGTCTTACACCAAGGCTGCTCTTTGAATCATGTACTATAAAGGTGGCATTTTGGATCAATAATATTCCATCTCATAGAAAAGGGCTCATATGGTGATATGTTTCCATAGGGAAAAATTACTTTGGAGTTTAAACTTGGGGCTTGATTTTACTTTCTTCATCCCAACAGAACTTCTTTAAGTTGTGATTCAGGATCTCCCAGCTAGTGCTTTTAAAATCTGACAATTAAAGTTTGGGCTCATAAGCTCAGCAGGTTTTTACAAGTTATAGGTCAACAGAATCACATAGAAATGTATAATGAGAACTCACCCTCATGTACAGTAGTGATACAATCCCTTTCTCTTACCTCTGTCAAAGGCACAGAAAGCAATATTTTATTCTCTAAATACTTTCAGCCAAACTGTGTTTTGAGGTGGGCAGAATAATTAAGAGTCAAACAACAGCCTGACAAATTTTTTGCTGAAATAAAGCCACAGTCAGTTCAGTTTCAGCTTCAATCTTACAAGAATATGAATCTATTAGCGATATTTTTTTTTACTGCTAGAAATATAGTTTGATGTACAGTGCAATGCAAGAGGCTTTATTTTAAGTCTTTAATTCCGATCACTGGAGAGAATTTGTCTTTCTTTGGCTTATGAACAACTATAAGAAGGCATTGAGTTCAGTTTCCTGAAAATATTTTTGTAGAAAGAGTCACTTATGGTAGAGATACAAGTCATTTCATTTAGGAAGAAAATTGGGATTAGGCCCCCAATTCTCTATGAAATATATTTATCCTTAAAGGAAAACCATAGTCAAGGAAAGATTTTACTGACCACTTATGAAAACATGTATTAGGAAAAATTAATAATTCAATTTTAAATCAAGAGGAAGAACCTTCATCTCTCATGTTTATAAGCATTTACATCTGGGGACACATGAGAGCTTTCCAGGTGGCCCTAGTGGTAAAGAACCCACCTGCCAATGCAGGTAGAGGTAAAAGACCCAGGTTTGATCCCTGAGTCAGGAAGATCCCCTGGAAAAGGGAATGGCAACCCACTCCAGTATTCTTGCCTGGAGAATCCTTAGGACAGAGGAGCCTGGTGGGCTGTGGTCCATAGGGTCGCACAGAATTGGAAATGACTGAAGTGACTTAGCAAGAATGCATGGGGTTTCATACAGGGCTTCCCTAGTAGTGCTAGTGGTAAAGAACTTACCTGCCAGTGCAAGAGAGGTGAGTTCCATCCCTAGCTGGGGAAGAGCTCCTGGAAGAGGCAGGGCAACTCACTCCAGCATTCTTGCCTGAAGAATCCCATGGACAGAGGAGCCTATGGGCTATAGTCCATGGGGTCGCACAGAGTTGGAAGTAACTAAAGCAATTTAGCATGCACAGGTTTTCATATGAGAGTTTGTTTTCTATCACTGCTTAAGTTTTAGGCAGATAGACATAAATTACTGGCCCTTTTTCATCCAAGCTTATACATTATTGGGCAAAAGAAGAGAGGCATAGCTGGAGGAAGATTAGGCTCTCATGACTAAAGTGAATAGACCATGTGTTAAAATATATTAAATATTTATCATATTTTTTGCTTTGTAAGTACTTGCAGATAATCTGTATGATCTAAAACTATGTTTTGTTGTTGTTTTAACAAGCTACTCAACTAGATCATAATCCCAAATATTCAAATTCAGAATTTTACTATTTCGAATCCAAAATGTTTAATAATTTTCCTTGTTGATGAATAGAATGCAGTTTTATTTATCATGGAGGTACATACCTCATGCTAAATTGTGATTGAAAAGATAGTAAAATGCAACATTGTAGGAAGAAGTAATTTTTAAAAAGCTTTACTTGTTGATTCAGGTATAAAGCAAGTTAAGCAACTCTCTTGGCCTCAGTTTTTTGTATGTAAAATAACCAATAACCTACTGCAGTTATTCTATAAAATCATGAAATTTCTTGAGGGCTTATACTTTTGCAATCAACAATGAAAACATATATATTTTTCTCATTTTAAAAGTTAAATAAAAGAAAGAATCACTATAAAAAATAATAACAATAATGATAAGAAGAGTGCTGCATGGATTATTACATGCCTTTAGTAATTTCATAGCAATTAAAAGTCTTTGGGTCCTTTCAATGGCTTGACTGAATGGTGTATAAACCACACCTCAATTAAGTATGTTAAAAGTAAAAATAAAATTAAAAAAAATAAAAGTCTTTGGGTTATAATTCTAAGTTTTAAAAATTAAATTAAACTTGTCAGTAGTAGTAGTAGTAGTAGGCACAGTTGGAATGCTGTTAAATTTTTTTTAGCAGTGGGAACAAATTTGTAAGATTTTTCTTTATTTCACTATTATACAAACTGGCTAAAATTTGAAATACTATCATTTTTAAGTGGAGAGTCCCTTACTAAATCATGTTCCTCTTACAGAAGACAATGTCCAAAATAGAATGGTTATGTATATGTACGGCTGAGCCCCTTCGCTGTTCACCTGAAGCTATCACAACATTGTTAATAGGCTATACCCCAATACAAAATAAAGTTGTTGTTTTTTTTAATAGACTCAGAATATGCGTGACTTACAAAACTCCCCATGGATACAATGCACCCTAACAATGCCTTTGACTGTGGAAGAACTAGTTTGCAGAAGGTAGATGACTAACCCAGAAGTAGATGGCTTTCAAAACGAGATGTTACATCAAGACTGGCTGATTACGTAGATTACTTAAAAATTTTTTTTTATCTTAGAATCCTTAAAATAGTTCCAAAAGAATCATAGGTAGGGCTACTTTCTTAACTTCTTGAGAGAACAAAGAGAATTCTTTTCTAGATGCCCCATAACATCATTGATATAAAATGTCATTATTGCTAATTGGAATAAATTCTTACCTTCCTGATTGTAAGTCAGGGCTGCTCAAGATTTCTTTCTGATAATGTGGCAAGAGTAGCCTCACTTTCATCTATTAATGTCATCTCTTGTGTGCCTGCAAAATTTGCCAGAACTGATTAGAGCAGATATTAAATGATAATTGGACATTTAGTGCTCGTCAAACAGAAAGTGACAGATGGGGCACTAATTAAATTATAGTTCTGACATTATCCACAATGGTTTATGACTCTTCAGTGATGACCTTCATGCATCTCTTCTCCATATGTCTTCCCCTTTCTGTAGGGAAAGAAAGATAGAAGTTTGATTGATAGAAAGGAAAACTATCTCTTTAAAACACCACTGAGTAAAACCTGGAGATATTTAAAATACCTAATTTTTAAAGCTATCTATCAAAATAAAACGTTGGTCTTTGGTAAAATGAATAATCAAAAAGGGAAAACTTACTATGAAGTTAATGAACTAGGAAGAAAATGCCTATATATTTTTAAAAGATATACAAAGACAGATAAAAATGACCCTATTTATGGAAAGTGTAAAGATCTTTGTTTTGATTTGAATAAAGAAAAAATATAATTCTGATATCAGAAATGAGGATGCAGTGCTTTTTTATTAATGCCTTTTTTATTTGTTAACTCAAGCTTGCATTACTAGTTATCTCCGCCAGCTAAATTAAGAAACTTGTTGAAAAGAAAGGCGTGGGGAGAAGGATTAAAAGAAATTCTATGCCACAGTTGCTGAACCAGAACAGCATTTTACTTTTCAATTAAAAGAGAAAACACAGTGTTGATTACTTTCTAACTTTAGTTTCTTTAATTTTACTCCAGTGTTTAATAGTCTAAAAAAAAAAAAAAACTAAGAGGAAAAATCTCAAAGACTTTGATGCTTAGCTGTTGTTTTCAGCAGTGAACAACAACCCTCTGTCTAATGACTGACCACAGTTTAAATTTTTTAAATAAATTGTTTTATGTCATATCGCTTTCTCATACTTTTCTAGGAATTTTTTCTGACATATATGTACAGCTTTAGCTATTATTAATGATGGGACAGCTCTGATGACTAATTAGAACATTCTCTCTCCACCCCTACCCACACATAACATATAAGACAAGGGAACATCATTTGTTGTGACTCGTGTAATCTCTTTGGGATATAAAGATATAGAAAAAAGATGAATGAATATACTATTTATTTAGATAATTTTGCCTGAATGTGTTTTGGAGTTTAGCCTTGATAACTAACTAGCAACTTCAATTTAAAGGGTTAAATAGAACAGCCATAGAGACAGGGTTCCTGTCTGCCTGGCTATCCATGGGAATTTGGAGAATTTACCTTTTAGAGCCTTAATTTCTTCATTGATAAAATAACATGGCTTTAGGAAATGTTTTACAAGTTCTTACATACTTTCAAAAGTCTTGTATTTATATTGTGGATGACATTTAAGTTTCAAGTCAATAGAATCAATACATGTCAATAGCAGTTTATTTTTAAAGAAATTTTAATATAATATGTTGCCAATAGCATAATAGTGTCTGTATTACTCAACAAAATGCAAATGCATTCATCAATATAACTGAAGAGTAGTGTTTAGAACATTTTCTGGTTAATAGCATGCTATTCAGCTCTCCAAAACCTTTTACAGTGTTTCTCATTTTTATGTTTGTTGTTCAATAACAAAAGGCTGAATATGCAGACTGCAGTCATGGGTGTTGGAAATGTTTGTGTATGTTTATATAGGCCTTTTTATTAAGCATTCTTTTTCTGCTAAGATATTTATATCTTTCTGAATATAAACAATATAATGTCCCTTACTCTCCTGTTCTGATAACTACATTGAAATAGAAGATGAGGTTATTTGGCTGTAACATATTCTTGACCAATTTAGAAATTATGGTTTCCCTTAACTGCACATACGTATAGAACTTTGCATATATGCAAGTATTAAACTTTTTTCAGGGAAAAACAATATATTCTCTGATAGATGATTTCTAAAATTTCTTATTTTCTCCTTGCAAATCAGAACATTTAAACTTATCCCATCTTTGGTCATCTTTCTGTTTTCCATGATATGTGAAAAATAATTACTGCTAAGAGTATTTCTATGGTTCCACCTGAAAGTTATCTCAGTATCTTAACGTTATTAACTGGAGACTTGGATTAAATTAAAATGCTATAGATACTTTCCATTGTCCTACTTATTGTGACTTCATCTTCCCTATAAACAGTCCATTTTCATTCATTGCAGAAAACATATAAATAAGCTAATAGCCACATGATTTCCAGTTTTCTATATCTTTAAAAAATTTAACAATGCATCTGCTTTGAAGAGTATTAATAGTCTTTTTTTTCCTTTGGCCTTTACTGATGACCAGTTTTTTTTTTAATCATCATTTCATAAAACTCACTTATTTTGCCTATTAGCTTACTAAAAACAAACCTGTGTGCTTTGACATTAATCCAGAGGTAAGGTGATGCTCTGAAGTAATTCTAAACCTTAGGCATGCCAAGTCTTTGTTTTCACATATAATAGTACTGGCTAAAGGGCTGAGCCACTGAAGGCATAGGATACAGCTATGATTAGCTTTTTATTTCAAATTATACTAATTATGGAATATTAAAATATTAACTTTATGTATTTAGCTCATTGGTATTATAAACTTCAATGAATAGTTTAAATGTCAATAGTTTGCATTATGAAATTTTCATTTATTGAATATGTTCTTCGAGCTCCAAAAGACTTAAGGGATGAAGAATAAAGACACTATCAGTGAAATCAGAAGTATTAACAACCTCCTCGGGATATTTAAGGGCTTTCCTTGTGGTTCAGCTGGTAAAGAATCTGCCAGCGACGTGGGAGACCTGAGCTCGATCCCTGGGCTCGATCCCTGGGTTGGGAAGATCCCCCCGGAGAAGGGAAAAGTTACCCACTCCAGTATTCTGGCATGGAGAATTCCATGAACTGTATAGTCCATGGGGTCACAAAGAGTTGGACACGACTGAGCGACTTTCACTTTCCAGATATTTAAATATTCTAGCTAATATACATTCAAATTAGACAGGATTGTAAAAATTATTTAATCCAACATACATGAGTTGAGGAGACTGATGACAAAAACATGATGGAACTTTTCAATTGCCACAGTTAATGGTAAAGGAAAGGAAAGGAAAGGGAAGTCGCTCAGTCATGTCCGACTCTTTGCGACCCCGTGGACTGTAGCCTACCAGGCTCCTCCGTCCATGGGATTCTCCAGGCAAGAATACTGGAGTGGTTTGCCATTTCCTTCTCCAGGGGATCTTCCTGACCCAGGGATCGAACCCAGGTCTCCCGCATTGGGGGCAGATGCTTTAACCTCTGAGCCACCAGGGAAGTCCATATGGCAGACCTGGCTTAAGAGTCTTAACTTGCTAAACCTTTTGACTATCAATTTAGCAATCTTAGAAGTTTCTTAAGTGACAGAAGTAACTTATTTACTCAAGGTCAAGAGTGGAGAAGCTTTCTATAAAGAACCAGATAGTAAATATTTCTGGCTTTCCAGACCATATGGCCTATGCTGCAAATACTTGACTCTGCAACCATAGATGATATGCAAATGCATGAGCATGACTGTGTTCCAGTGAAAGTGTATTTATAAAAACAGATGAATGGCTGCCAAATCAACCTGGTGAGTGAGCTGTAGTTGGCCAACTCCTGATCTAAACAATTTAAAATAAATACATTATTTTTTAAATCCTAAGCTATACACTTAAAATGGTTAAAAGCATAAATTTTCTTATGTAAGTTGTTGTTGTTGTTTAGCAACTAAGTCACGCTCAACCTTTTGTAACCCCATGGACTATAGTCAGGCTCCTCCGTCTATTGGATTCCTCAGGCAAAAATACTGGAGTGGGTTGCCATTTCCTTTTCTAGGGGATCTTCCCAACCCAGAGGTAGAACCATGTTTCCTGGTCTCCTGCATTTGACAGGTGGATTTTTACCACTGAGCTACTTGGAAAGCCTTTTATTTTGTTGTTCACTTGCTCAGTCATGTCTGACTCTTTGTGACCCTATGGACTGCAGCATGCCAAGCTTCCCTGTCCTTCACCATGTCCTGGAGTTTGCTCAAACTCAAGTCCATTGAGTTGGTGATGCCATCCAACCATCTCATCTTCTGACCTCCCCTTCTCCTCCTGCCTTCAAACTTTCCCAGCATCAGGGTCTTTTCAAATGAGTCAGTACTTTGCATCAGGTGGCTAAAACATTGGAGCTTTAACATCAGTCCTTGCAATGAATATTTAGTGTTGATTTCATTTAGAATTGACTGGTTTTATCTCCTTACTGTCCAAGAGACTCTCAAGAGTCTTCTCCAGTACCACAGTTCAAAAGCATCGATTCTTTGGCACTCAACATTCTTTATTGTCCAACTCTCACAGCCATACATGACTACTGGGAAAACCATAGCTTTGACTAGATGGAACTTTGTTGGCAAAATAATATCTCTGCTTTTTAATATGCTGTCTAGGTTTGTCATAGCTTTTCTTCCAAGGAGCAAACGTCTTTAAATTTCATGGGTGCAGTCACCATCTGCAGTGATTTTGGAGCCCCCCAAAATAAAGTCAGCCACTGTTTCCATTTCTTCCTCATCTATTTGCCGTGAAGTGGTGGGATCAGATGCCATGATCTTAGTTTTCTGAATGTTGAGTTTTAAGCCAGCTTCACACTCTCCTCTCTCACTTTCATCAAGAAGCTCTTTAGGTCTTCTTTGCTTTCTGTCGTAAGGCTGGTGTCATCTGCTTGTTTGAGGTTATTGATATTTCTCCCAGTAATCTTGATTGCAGCTTGTGCTTCCTCCAGCCTGACATTTCACATGATATACTCTGAATATAAGTTAAATAAGCAGAGTGACAATATACAGTTTTGATGTACTCCTTTATCAGTTTAGAACCAGTCTGTTGTTCCCTGTCCAGTTCTAACTGCTGCTTCTTGACCTGCTTACAGATTTGTCAGGAGGCAGGTAAGGTAGTCTGGTATTCCCATCTCTTGAAGAATTTTCCACTGTTTGTCGTGATCCATACAGTCAAATTCTTTAGCAAATCAATGAAACGGAAGTAGATATTTTTCTGGAATTTTGTTGTTTTTTCTATGATCCGGCCGATGTTGGTGATTTGATCCCTGGTTCCTCTGTCTTTTCTAAACCCAGCTTGCACATCTGGGAGGTCTTGGTTCACATACTCTTGAAGCCTAGCTTGAAGGATTTTGAGCATTACCTTGGTAGCATGTAAAATGAGTGCAGCTACTTGACTCTGTAGCCATAGACAGTATGTAAGTAAATGATCATGACTGTGTTCCATTGAAAGTGTATTTATAAAAACAGATGACTGGCGGCCAAATCAATTTGGTGAGTGAGCTGTGATTGGCTAACTGTTGATCTAGACAATTTTTAAAAAATACATTATTTTTTAAAGATCTTAAGCTATACACTTAAAATGTATATGGATTCATAATAAACACAACACAACAAAACAAAAATACTAAGCAGATCATCCTATATTTCACTCATCTTTTTAGTAAGAGAGAGTTGGATAATTGGGTGCCTACACTTAAAGTGTTAGTGAACAAGGGCCAACATACAGATTGCACTAACAAAATTATTTGTGGATGATTTGAGTATAGTAATAAGAAGTCAAGAGAAACCAAATGATTATAGAAGATATTTTAGGAAAATATCACTTGAAAGTCTGCACTCTAAGCCTTGGTGTGCTCAGTCACATCTAACTCTTTGCAGCCCCATGGATGGTAGACCTCCAGGCTCCTCTGCCCATGGAATTTTCCAGGCAAGAATACTGGAGCAGAGTGCCATTTCCCATTCCAGGAGGTCTTCCTTACCCAGGGATCGAACCCATGTCTCTTGCATCTCCTGCACTGGCAGACGGACTCTTTACCGCTGGCACCACCTGGGAAACCCCCATGCCTTTAGAACCTGGTAATTAATCACATATCTGTTTAGGAAAGATAGAACCTAATGAAAAAAAAAATCTTCAAAAGAGGTTCATGTTAAAATATAGTCTAGTTTACACAGTTTAAAATAAAATATCTATAAGAGTTATCATAGAGATATTTTTGGTGGAAAAGAGATATGATCCTTAAAGAAAGAAAATACTTCCCTTGTTTTTCTTATTTCTTATGAAAAGCCTCCAAAAGATTTTTTTTTTTTAACTTTGAACCCAATCAACTGGTTTCTTAAATTAATTGTGCTCATTTTACTTTAATTTTTTCTCTTCCAACATCCTTTAAAATTTGGCAAAAGCTGGCTAGGCATAATTTCCTTTCTAATTCCTATGTTTTTCTATACAAAATTGTAATTTTCCACAAGTTAAATGATATGATAACCAACCTAGGATGACAAGTAGAGGCTGCTGAGAATGCTCAGGTGACTCTGATATCACACTTTAGATAATCAGTCTAGGAAAAGGTGGACTGTGACAAAGAGGTAAGTTTTGATAAATTTTGTCTTTTCTTAATATTTCTTGTTACTTCTTTACTGAGGCACAATTGACATATGATAAACTATACATATTTAAAATTTATTTTTGACATATATGGAAGCATATATTATACACACACACACACACATATATATGTATATATATACACACACACACGTATATCATGAAACCATCACCACAATTAAAATCTCCAAAATTTTATTTGGGTTACTTTGGATGCCTCCCTTCTGTCCCTTTATCCTTCCCTTTCATCCCATCCATAGGAAAAAATTGAGGGCAGTAGGAGAAGAGGGCAACAGAGGATGTGATGATTGGATGGCATCATTGACTCAATGGACTTGTTATATAAGTGGACTTGTACATAACATTTATGAGTGGCTATTTAAACAAAACACAGCTATCTTGAGATTAATCCATGTTATTAGATATATCAATAGTTTCTTCATTTTTATTGATGCTTTGTATTTTGTTTTATACATATTCCACAAGTTGTTTATCCATTCACTTATTTATACATATTTTTCTACATTATGGTGGTTATAATTTTGCCAAAAATTATAGCAAAATTTTATTTTGCTGCTATGAATACTTGCAAAGCTGCTATGAATATTTACTAATATGTAAAAGTCTTGGTATGAACATATATTTCATTTCTCATGGATAAATGCCAAGGAGTGAACTACTAGACCATGTACTATGACATATATTAGGTAAATTTTGCCTTCTGATATTTGTGATTCCAGTTCCTCAGTAAATAAAGGAAATGGCAAGGTGTTTCAACTCACCAATTTAAAAGTACATTGTCTCTGGGGGTCATCATAACATACACTCAGCCTACTTCTTATTTCTGGGTAGGTCTTACGGTTCCATTCACATTGTAGACATCCACATCAGCTATGTTCTACAGCTTCTCCCTACTTTTCTGTCTCAGGGCTTCCTCCAAAGATGAGAAACTTGTCATCTCATATGCAGACACAGCCAGAAGGAGGGTAGGGCAGATAACACTGAGAGCCTGCCCTACAGACTTCATATTTGTCAGCGACTGCAATCAGGTGAGACAGTTTCCTTAGAATAAGTCTTATTCCTCCTCCTTTCTTCCTTTCTCTTCATCCCACATCTCTCTCCTATTGATTCTGCTTCTCTTGAGAACACTGAGTAACATTCATACAGCTACATGTAACCGTACACTACACATGCACACACACCCCCTACATATAATCAGATGTACATAAGAGTGGTGGGGGTAGAACATGGCTGGATTTCTTGGGAGCTATCCCCCATGGCGCTAGTGGTAAGGAAATTGCCCACTAATATGAGAGACATAAGGCGCAGACCCCTGGGTCAGGAAGGTCCCCTGGAGAAGGAAATGGCAACACAGTCCAATATTCTCTCCTGGAGAATCCCATGAGGAACTTGCAGGCTACATTCCATAGGGTCACAAAGGGTCAGATAGGACTGAAGCGACTTAGCACACACACAGTGCCCTTTGTGGAAAAGCTTACTGACTGTGAATAAAGAAAGGATGGTTGTCTACTCCACATTATGCAAACAAATGCTTCGTGCAAGTTTCTATCACTTCCCTTCTTATTTTTCTTTTTTTTGAGAAATCTCTATACAGTATAAAAGATGAGAATCTATAAACATACTCTCAGGAAACTGTAAGATTTTCTTTTTCATTATGATGTTTCTTTTACAAACAAGAAAGTTTTAAAAACTGAAAAAAATGATAGCAATGAGATTGAAAGTGTTTGTCTCCACAGTGCGCTCGTGAGATTTAAAGTACCAAAAGTCATTTCCACAAAGTGGAAACCCAGTGATACAATTGCATTCAATTCATTTCTAAATTTGGTGCAACTTGCAACACTGTGGATAAGAAAAGGAAAGAAAAAGGCATATGGTTTAAGAATTTGAGTTTTCCTCAATGTGGAAACTTCTATTATTCTCAGAAACAAAGAGGCAAAAACAAAAGACAAAATTACTAAAAACTCAAGACACAGAAGTTAGAAGTCTATTTGAATTCTGACCATAAATATATGCTGTTTATTAACTCTGTATGCACTCAGTGGAGTTAATCAAGAAGACGGAGAAGGTTTGTTTATAATACACATTATTCATACAGAACACGGTTATGATTAATCATTTCTACTATCTAAACAGCTTTCATTATTTATTGTGGCTGTATTAATTGGACAGAGACTGGTTTCAGTGGTTAAAATAACCATGCCAATAAGATAGTCTCTGGTTTAGTCATTTCATACTCACTTGTAGATTGTCTCCCTCAGGCAAATTCCAAATCATAGCTCTAGCAAAGGAGAGAACAAAAAGGTAAAAACCTGAAAGGGGTTAGCTCATGCAAATACTGTGTGAAATATTTAAAATAGTGAGTTCATATTTTAAAAAAGTAAACTACATCTTATTAATAAAACATGTTTGGTTCGCTTTGGAAGTATGCTTATACTGATTAATCAATGTTTACCATAGAGCAAGAAGCCTATTAAAGGGACCAAAAACTTTTCTATGCACCTTACAAGTCGACTGACTTAACACCCAGAAGAACTCTTTGAGATCAGCACTTTTATTATGCCCATTTTATGGACAATGACCCTGAGGCAGAGATTGGGTAAGCATCTTCCACTTGGTTGTGGAGCCAGTAAGTGGCAAAATCAGTCCTTCTATTAAGTCCAGGTCATAAGTGCTACACTATATAATTGTATGCTGTGCCATGCTAAGTCACTTCAGTTGTGTTCAACTCTTTGCAACCCCGCAGACTGTAGCCCACCAGACTCCTCTGTCCATGGGCTTCTCCAGGCAAGAGTACTGAATTGGGTTACTGTGCCCTCCTCCAGGAGTTCTTCCTGACCCAGGAATCGAACCCGTGTCTCTTAGGTCTCTTACATTGGCAGGCAGGTTCTTTACCACTTGCACCACCTGAGAAGCCACATATAATTGTATGCACATACGCGTGCTAAGTTGCTTCAGTCTCTTTGCGACCCTATGGACTACAGCCTGCCAGGCACCTCTGCCCATGGGATTCTCCAGGCAAGAATACTGGAGTGGGCTGCTGTGGCTTCCTTGTAATTGTATAGACAAATGCAAAGGTCAATGTCAGTCTTTCCCCATTTTTGATGAAGGTAAGAATATTTAGGGTTTAACTAAATTTACAGTGGAATTTTTTTAAAAAAATCTGCTCTGAAAGCAATAGAATTGCAAAGTCATTCTTTCCTCAGTAAAGTGCTTTGAGCTAGACTTCCAGTTAGTTAGCCTTTCATGTAAACACCTTTTTAAAAATCTAATCATCACAGCAGGATAACAACAAACATATTATTACATGTAAATTAGAATGAGGCATATCTACTACACTCTTTGTGAAATAAATCTTGACAAGTCACAAAGGCTAAACATCGCTCTGTTCAGTAGTGACTTGTGTCCCATTAAAGATTATCTTTCACAATACCTCCCAAATTAGATTGAATTGAGCCATCAACCCCCAAAAGGGAAATTATTTCCAGTTGTCATAGATTCTCTCTCATAAATAAACTGTGGTCTCTCCTTCAGGCCTTGATTTCTATTTTGAGTTTCAAATATTTATTTTTTTCCCTTTTAACATCATCAAGAGACCACATGACATATCTAGCATACTATAATCAGTTTATGATTTAGTTGGTTTCTCTAATGTGGAAGAAGGGGAAGAGGTCAAATTCTGTCACCTTATGAAATAGATAAAAAAAAAAAACTTACAAGACCTTCTTCACCCTCTCCCTTTGAGTATGAAAATGAATGAGTGACTTAAAAATACATAATAAAAAATACGTTAACTTAAAATCCAAGTGGCAAGGAATGTAACAATAGTGAACATTTTATATATCTCCTCTCAGGTGATTGGAGAAGGAAATGGCAACCCATTCCAGTATTCTTGCCTGGAGGATCTACATGGACAGAGGAGCCTGGCGGGCAACAGTCCATGGGGTTGCAAAGAGTTGGACATGACTGAGTGACTTCACATCACATTCTCAGGTGATACTCGCTGGATGAAATGATGTTCTCCAGAAGCTGATGGGTGAGAGACAGGATCAGGTGCCTAAGAAAAATAGTTATGATACAAAGTTATTTATGACAGTTAATGTCTGTTCCTAGGGCAGGGTGGCATTGCAAACATTTCAGAATGATAAGACAGTTGGTTTCCAATGAGAACCCAATTACTTTATGAAAATTGTACTGGGGTTTGCTAATATGATCAGTGGGGTAAAATCATGGACAGCTATATATGCCTGTAATATTTCAGGTCTTTTATATACATCATTGTATTTAATTTTCACAACTTTTCTTCAGGTTCAGTGTAATTATTCCCATTTTTTAGTCGACACTTGGGTTTCAGAAAGGCTTAGTTAAAATTGCCTCAAATCACAGAGCTCATAAGAGGCAGAATCTCATCAGCCTGTCTGGTGGATTGGAACAGGAAGAAAATTAAGGTGACTTACCACATGTCTATACGTGGTTAAGGTGCGCTTTTGTGTTTTGAAGATTACTTGTTGCTAGAAAGTATCTACAGACATATCCATTCATCTCTCATTCTTCATATCCTTTGTGTTTATTTTCCTCTTCCTCTTTCCCTATTGCCTAAGAATCATATACATGGTCCACATAAAAATACTTTCTTTAGATTGCATAGAACTAAATGCATACATTTAATTATTTTAAGTAGTCTGGTAATAATGACAACGGAAGCAAAGATTGGCAATACCAAGGGAATAACATGCAAGTCTGTAAACTGAAATGGAGGTTGAGGAATATTTTATATAGCAGGAAGAAATATTTCTTTACCCAATATCTCCATATACAATATGTGATTTTCTAGTTTGCTTCCTTGGAAATTGGAACTGGAAGTTTTAAGTTAATTTAGTCTCTATCATGGCAACCCACTCCAGCATTCTTGCCTGGAGAATCCCTATGGACAGAGGAGCCTGGTAGGCTACAGTCCATGGGGTCACAAAGAGTTGGACACGACTGAGCAACTAAGCACACACAAATGGACTGAATCATACCACCCCTCAAATGGCATAATATATGGAGAAAAAGTGAAAACAGTGACAGATTTTATTTTCTTAAGCTCCAAAATCACTGCAGATGGTAACCACAGCCACGGAATTAATAGAAACTTGCTCTTTGGAAGCAAAGCTACGGCAAACTTAGACAGCATATTAAAAAGCAGAGATATCACTTTGCTGATAAAGTTCCAAAAAATCAAAGCTATGATTTTTCCAGTAATCTTGTGGAGGT
Organism: Giraffa tippelskirchi; assembly: GCF_054371585.1. Lineage (NCBI taxonomy): Eukaryota > Metazoa > Chordata > Mammalia > Artiodactyla > Giraffidae > Giraffa > Giraffa tippelskirchi. Next base: position 64,799,542 of record NC_137284.1, read on the forward strand.
GTGAAAGATGGACCATAAAGAAGACTAAGTGCCGAAGAATGATGTTTTCAAACTTTGGTGCTGGAGAAGACTCTTGAGAGTCCCTTGGACTGCAAGGAGATCAAACCAATCATTCCTAAAGGTATAACAACCCTGAGTATTCATTGGAAAGACTGATACTGAAGCTGAAGCTCCAATACTTTGGCCACCTGATGTGAAGAGCCGACTCATGGGGAAAGACTCTGATGCTGGGAAAGATTGAGAGCAAGAGAAGAAGGGGGTGACAGAGGATGAGATGATTGGATGGCATTATTGACTCAATGGACACGAGTTTGAGCAAACTCTGGAACATAGTAAAGGACAGGGAAGCCTGGCATGCTGCAGTCTATGGGGTTCACAAAGATTCGGACACAACTTAGTGACTGATCAACAACAAACTAATGTTAAATGAGGTCTTAAGGGTAGAGCTCTAATCCAATATGACTAGTGTCCTTTTATAAAGAGTAAGAAACACCAGGGATGCATGTGCATAGTGTGTGTGCATGCTAAGTTGCTTCAGTCATGTCTGACTCTTTGCAACCCTATGGATTGTAGCCCAGCAGGCTCCTCTGTCCCTGGGATTCTCCAGGCGAGAATACTGGAGTGTGTTACCATGCCCTCCTCCGGGGGCATGTGCATAGAACAAAGGCCAAATGAGGCCAGAGAGAAAAGGCTACCATCTGCAAACTAAAAACCAACCCTGCTGGCACGTTAGTCTAGGACTCCAACTCTGGAAATGTGAGAATGTGAATTTCTGTTATTTTAGTCACCCAGTCTGTGGTATTTCAACTCAGCATTAACAAATCAAGTTTCTTCATATTTTATTAAATATAGAACCATGCTTAAATAGAAATAACTTGTTCAAAGAGTTTAAAGTTAATAAAAATTTTGAAATAATAGGCACTGTGTGTAGTCTCTGCTATGTATCCTACTGTGTGCCTTTATATCTATTTTCTCATTTTATCCTCTGCAAGACTCTCATTAAAGTGAATTGATGAAATTCATTATTCTTAGAGTCAAGTTCAAAAGCATTTGCTCACTCTTTTCTTCAGTAATATATAGTGTATTTCAGGGAAGTAATGTGAGCAAAATCAAAATAGTATTTGTTCTAATAGTCCTTAAAAATAAAATGTTTATAATCTAATCCGTGCTCACTTTTCTAGTCACATTTCTAGCCTCTGTTCCATCACTAATTTTATAATGAAGAATGGAAACAGACACAGCCTGGCTTTCTCTTGTCATTTATCTTCAGTAGGAATTATCCTGTAATTGCTTTTCACAGAAGTGTATACAAATGTTGGTGAAAAGCATGGAATGTTGTGTTGAAGAGAATTAGAGATATTTTAATCAAATACCTTCCTGGCTAGTAAGAAATTTCCCACCAAAATATATAGTTTAAAGACTTTAAGTAAATATTTTTCCACACTATCTTTTAATTTCAACCTCTAATTATGAAATATAAAAAAACAATTAAGTGTAAATGTAACAGATATACAACTTAATTTTTCCTAAAGCATACACCAGTATAAATTTTGCTATATCAAGAAATAGACTATTAACTTTTCTCAGTAACTAGATAGTTTCTCCTTTGCAGTGAGGGCACTCTTCTGATTATATGATAATTGCTTCCTTGAAATGTTACTTTATTACATGTTTACATACAACTACAGTACTATTTTTTAACTTCGTGTAGAGTAAACCATATCTTTGTGATCCTTTTTTAGTTTTACTCATTTAAAAGCATTTTTTAGATTTAACCAAGTTAATTTATGTGTGTATGTGTGTTTGTGTGTGTGTGTGTATATATATATATATTTTTTTCTATTGTATAATATTCTATGAGTATACCTTAATTTGCATGAAATGTTCCCTTGGTGTCTCTAATATTCTTGAAGAAATCTCTAGTCTTTCCCATTCTGTTGTTTTCCTCAATTTCTTTGCATTGATTGCTGAGGAAGGCTTTCTTATTTCTCCTTGCTATTCTTTGGAACTCTGCATTCAGATGGGAATATCTTTCCTTTTGCCTTTGCTTTTCACTTCTCTTCTTTTCACAGCTATTTGTAAGGCCTCCTCAGACAGACATTTTGCTTTTTTGCATTTCTTTTCCATGGGGATGGTCTTGATCCCTGTCTCCTGTACAATGTCACGAACCTCTGCCCATAGTTCATCAGGCACTCTGTCTATCAGATCTAGTCCCTTAAATCTATTTGTCACTTCCACTGTAAAATCACAAGGGATTTGATTTAGGTCATACCTGAAAGGTCTAGTGGTTTTCCCTACTTTCTTAAATTTACGTCTGAATTTCCCCATAGGAGTTCATGATCTGAGCCATAGTCAGCCTCCAGCTTTGGTTTCGCTGACTGTATAGAGCTTCTCCATCTTTGGCTGCAAAGAATATAATCAATCTGATTTCACTGTTGACCATCTGGTGATGTCCATGTGTAGAATCTTCTCTTGTGTTGTTGGAAGTGGGTGTTTACTATGACCAGTGCGTTCTCTTGGCAAAACTCTATTAGCCTTTGCCCTGCTTCATTCTGTACTCCAAGACCAAATTTGCCTGTTATGCCAGGTGTTTCTTGACTTCCTACTTTTCCATTCCAGTCCCCTATAATGAAAAGGACATCTTATTTAGGTGTTAGTTTTAAAAGGTCTTGTAGGTCTTCATAGAACCAATCAACCTCAGCTTCTTCAGAGTGACTGGTTAGGGCATAGACTTGGATTACTGTGATATTGAATGGTTTGCCTTGGAAACGAACAGAGATCATTCTGTCATTTTTGAGATTGCATTCAAGTACTGCATTTCAGACTCTTTTGTACCGTGATGTCTACTCTGTTTCTTCTAAGAGATTCTTGCCCACAGTAGTAGATATAATGGTCATCTGAGTTAAATTCACCCAATCCAGTCCATTTTAGTTTGCTGATTCCTAGAATGCCGATGTTCACTCTTGCCATCTCCTGCTTGATCACTTCCAATTTGCCTTGATTCATGCACCAAAGAGGAGCAGAAGATGGGCTCGATAAAGGACAGAAATGGTAAGGACCTAACAGAAGCAGAAGATATTAAGAAGAGCTGGAAAAGCTCAGTTTCATTCCAATCCCAAAGAAAGGCAATGCCAAAGAATGCTCAAACTATCACACAATTGCAGTCATCTCACATGCTAGTAAATGAATGCCAAAATTCTCAAAGCCAGGCTTCAGCAATACGTGAACCATGAAATTCCAGATGTTCAAGCTGGTTTTAGAAAAGGCAGGGGAACCAGAGATCAAATTGCCAACATCTGCTGGATCATGGAAAAATCAACAGAGTTCCAGAAAAACATCTATTTCTGCTCTATTGACTATGCCAAAGCCCTTGAATGTGTGGATCACAATAAACTGTGGAAAATTCTTCAAGAGATGGGAATACCAGACCATCTGACCTGCCTGTTGAAAAACCTGTATGCAGGTCAGGAAGCAACAGTTAGAACTGGACATGGAACAACAGACTGGTTCCAAATAGGAAAAGGAGTATGTCAAGGCTGTATATTGTCACCTTGCTTATTTAACTTATATGCAGAGTACATCATGCGAAACTCTGGGCTGGAGGAATCACAAGCTGGAATCAAGATTGCCGGGAGAAATATCAATGACCTCAGATATGCAGATGACAGCACCCTTATGGCAGAAAGTGAAGAAGAACTAAAGAGCCTCTTGATGAAAGTGAAAGAGGAGAGTGAAAAAGTTGGCTTAAAGCTCAACATTCAGAAAACTAAGATCATGGCATCCGGTCCCATCACGTCATGGCAGATAGATAGGGAAACAGTGGAAACAGTGGCTGACTTTATTTTTCTGGGCTCCAAGATCACTGCAGATGGTGATTGCAGCAATGAAATTAAAAGACGCTTACTCCTTTGAAGGAAAGTTATGCCCCACCTTGACAGCATATTAAAAAACAGAGACCTTACTTTGCCAACAAAGATCCATCTAGTCAAGGCTATGGTTTTTCCAGTGGTCATGTACGGATGTGAGAGTTGGACTATAAAGAAAGCTGAGCACCGAAGAATTGACGCTTTTGAACTGTGGTGTTGGAGAAGACTCTTGAGAGTCCCTTGGACTGCAAAGAGATCCAACCAGTCCATCCTAGGTGAGATCAGTCCTGGGTGTTCATTGGAGGGACTGATGTTGAAGCTGAAACTCGAATACTTTGGCCACCTGATGTGAAGAGCTGACTCTTTGGAAAAGACCCTGATGCTGGGAAGGATGGAGGGCAGGAGGAGAAGGGGACGCCAGAGGATGAGATGGCTAGATGGCATCATCGACTCGATGGACATGGGTTTGTGTAGATTCCGGGAGTTGGTGATGGACAGAGAGGCCTGGAGTGCTGCGGTTTATGGGGTCGCAAAGAGTTGGACACTACCTAGGGACTGAACTGAACTGAACTAATTATAGGTAATGCCACAGTAAGGCGCTTCTATTGTGACTTAATGTGCATATAGGCAGGGGATTCTTTAAGACCAAGAGTACAGGGTATTTCATGAGGAGAATGTTTCCTGGGTGTAAGGAATATTCCTATTTATCTTTATAGTTGTTTCCAAATTCCTCTTTGAAGTGCTTCGAAAAAAGGGCAATGCATCCTTCAGCTTTGTATGAGATGTACTGTCTCTCTACAGTCTTGCAGAAACTTCCCCAGACTTTTAAATTTTGTCTTTATAATTATTGCTAAATAATATATCATGGTTATTTAATTTACATTTCCCATATAATCAGAAAATTTTGAACATACTTGAAATTTTTACTTTCTATTTAAGTTTGTTTTTAACTTTTCCCATTGTTCTATTTGATTATTTTTTGTCTTATTGATTAATGAGAACTGTTTATATAGTATGGATATTATTCTTTAGTTATGTATGTTGCAAATATAGTCTTATAGTCTTTGCATTACTATCTCTAAATCAGAAATTTTAAATTTTATTAAAGCCAAAATTAACTTACTTTATAAGATATGTTTTTTCTGTCTTGCTTATGTAACTTAAAACAGTTATTTCTTCTATTTTAATGTTTTAATCTTTTGATTTCTATACTTAAGTTTTTATTTCACTGGGGATGTCATATATGGCATGTGATCTAAATAGATTTTCCTACACTGAAAGCGATAATATTTTAGTAAGCTTTTGCACCAGTGATTTGTTGTTTGATTTGTTTTGTTTTCAATTCAATTTGCCATAGATAGTTGATTGTGATTCTGAAATTTTGCTGATTTCCATTAGTCTATTAATCTAATCCTGAGTAGATACCACACTTTCTTAATTGATCTCATGTTGTAATATTTTAACTTAACAATCATAAAGAGAATTGGTCTCTTTCTCATGTGTACTACATGTCTATAGTACTTATTATAGTCACCAGTGGACTCAGACTGATGGAGCTGTCATCATAATGTAACATCATTATTATTTTTCCTGTCAGATCTTCTTCATCTTTGCATTTTGCAGTTCAAACAACAAGCCCATTGGCTATTCCTGCTGAAATAGTTAGTTCATTGATGTTAAAGCAGATTGCCCTCTTCCCATATCTATTATTTTCTTCCTAAAAAGTCTAACAGAGGTTTTTGCTCTGATTCAATGAGCACAATCATCTCCATTTTCTTGAAAGTCTGTCTGCCAATGCAGGAGATATTAGAGACAGAGGTCCAATCCCTGGATTGGGAAAATCCCCTGAAGGAGGGCATGGCAACCCACTCCAGTATTGTTGCTTGAAAAATCCCGTAGACAGAGGAGCCTGGCAGGCTACAGTCCATAGGGTCACAAAGAGTTGGACAAAACTGATGAGACGTGGCATATAGATACTAAGAATCAAACATTGCTACATAGATTGATTATCCTGAGGATTTGCTATATTGAACAAGTATCATCTGTCTAGAACACTGAAAAAATAATGCCAGGGAGGAGCGAATAATAATTAAATGGACACAAGACTTCAACTTCAGTCTGAATTTGGCAATAAGGAGTTCATTATCTGAGCCACAGTCAGCTCCTGGTCTTGTTTTTGCTAACCATATAGAGCTTCCCCATCTTTTTCTGTGAAGAATATAATCAATCTGATTTTGGTGTCAACCATCTGGTGATGTCCATGTGTAGAGTCTTCTCTTGTGTTGTTGGAAGAGGGTGATTGCTATGACCAGTGTGTTCTCTTGGCAAAACTCTATTAGCCTTTGCCCTGCTTCATTCTATACTCCAAGGCCAAATTTTCCTGTTACTCCAGGTGTTTCTTGACTTCCTACTTTTCCATTCCAGTCCCCTATAATGAAAAGGGCATCTTTTTTGGGTGTTAGTTCTAGAAGGTCTTGTAGGTCTTCACAGAACTGTTCAACTTCAGCTTCTTCAACGTTACTGGTTAGGGCATAGACTTGAATTACCGTGATATTGAATGGTTTGCCTTGGAAACGAACAGAGATCATTCTGTCGTTTTTGAGATTGCATCCAAGTACTGCATTTCAGACTCTTTTGTTGACCATGATGTCTACTCCATTTCTTCTAAGGGATTCCTGCCCACAGTAGTAGATATAATGGTCAACTGAGTTAAATTCACCCATTCCAGTCCATCTTAGTTCACTGATTCCTAGAATGTCGATGTTCACTCTTGTCATCACCTGTTTGACCACTTCCAATTTGCCCTTATTCACGGACCCAACATTCCAGGTTCCTATGCAATATTGCTCTTTACAGCATCAAATCTAGCTTCTATCACCAGTCCCATTCACAACTGGGTATTGTTTTTGCTTTGGCTCCATCCCTTCATTCTTTCTGTAGTTATTTCTCCACTGATATCCAGTAGCATATTGGGTATCTACTGACCTGGGGAGTTCATCTTTCAGTGTCCTATCTTTGTGGCTTTTCATACGGTTCATGGGGTTGTCAAGGCAAGAATACTGAAGTAGTTTGCCATTCCCTTCTCCATGGGCCACATTCTGTCAGACCTCTCCACCATGACCCATCCATCTTGGGTGGCCCCGGCATGGCAATCCCTTAAGACTATACAGTAGAAGTGAGAAATAGATTTAAAGGACTAGATCTGTTAGACAGAATGCCTGAGGAACTATGGATGGAGGTTCATGACATTGTACAGGAGACAGGAATCAAGACCATCTCCAAGAAAAAGAAATGCAAAAAAGCAAAATGTCTGTCTGAGGAGACCTTACAAATAGCTGGGAAAAGACGAGAAGTGAAAAGCAAAGCAGAAAAGGAAAGATATACCCATTTGAATGCAGAGTTCCAAAGAATACAAAGGAGAGATAAGAAAGCCTTCCTCAGTGATCAATGCAAAGAAATAGAGGAAAATAATAGAATGGGAAAGACTAGAGATATCTTCAAGAAAATAGAGATACCAAGGGAGCATTTCATGCAAAGATAGGCTCAATAAAGGAAAGAAATGGTAGGGATCTAACAGAAACAGAAGATATTAAGAAGAAGTGGCAAGAATACACAGAAGAACTCTACAAAACAGATCTTCACGAGCCAGATAATCATGATGGTGTGATCACTCACCTAGAGCCAGACATCCTGGAATGTGAAGTCAAGTGGGCCTTAGGAAGCATCACTACGAACAAAGCTAGTGGAGGTGATGGACTTTCAGTTGAGCTATTTCAAATCCTGAAAGATGATTCTGTGAAAGTGCTACACTCAATGTGCCAGCAAATATGGAAAACTCAGCAGTGGCCACAAGACTGGAAAAGCTCAGTTTTCATTCCAATCCCAAAGTAAGACAATACCAAAGAATGCTCAAACTACCACACAATTGCACTCATTTCACATGCTAGTAAAGTAATGCTCAAAATTCTCAAAGTCAGCCTTCAGCAATACAAACCATGAGCTTCCAGATGTTCAAACTGGTTTTAGAAAAGACAGAGGAGCCAGAGATCAAATTTCCAACATCCGCTGGATCATCAAAAAAGCAAGAGAGTTTCAGAAAATCATCTATTTCTGCTTTATTGACTATGCCAAAGACTTTGACTGTGTGGATCACAATAAACTGTGAAAAATTCTTCAAAAGATGGGAATACTAGACCACCTAACCTGCCTGTTGAGAATCTGTATGCAAGTCAGGAAGCAACAATTAGAACTGGACATGGAACAACAGACTGGTTTCAAATAGGAAAAGGAGTACGTCAAGGTTGTATATTGTCACCCTGCTTATTTAACTTATATACCGAGTACATCATGTGAAACTCTGGGCTGGAGGAAGCACAAGCTGGAATCAAGATTGCCAAGAGAAATATCAATAACCTCAGATATGCAGGTGACACCACCCTTATAGCAGATGGTGAAGAAAAACTAAAGAGCCTCTTGATGAAAGTGAAAGAGGAGAGTTAAAAAGTTGGCTTAAAACTCAACACTCAGAAAAATAAGATCATGGCATCCGGTCCCATCACTTCATGGCAAATAGATGGGAAAATAGTGGAAACAGTGGCTGACTTCATTTTTCTGGGCTCTAAGATCACTGCAGAAGGTGATTGCAGCCATGAAATTAAAAGACACTTACTCCTTGGAAGGAAAGTTAAGACAAACCTAGACAGCATATTAAAAAGCAGAGACATTACTTTGCCAACAAAGATCCATCTAGTCAAGGCTATGGTTTTTCCAGTGGTCGTGTATCTATGTGAGAGTTGGACTATAAAGCTGAGTGCTGAAGAATTGATGCTTTTGAACTGTGTTGATGGAGAAGACTCTTGAGAGTCCCTTGGACTGCAAGGAGACCCAGCCAGTCCATCCTAAAGGAGATCAGTCCTGGGTGTTCATTGGAAGGACTGATGTTGAAACTGAAGCTCCAATTCTTTGGCCACCTGATGCGAAGAGCTGACTCATTGGAAAAGACACCGATGCTGGCAAAGTGAGGGTAGGAGGAGAAGGGGACGATGGAGTATGAGATGGCTGAATGGCATCACCGACTCGATAGGCATGGGTTTGGGTGGACTTAGGATGTTGGTGATGGACAGGGAGGCCTCGCGTGCTGCGACTCATGGGGTCGCAAAGAGTCGGACACGACTGAGCAACTGAACTGAGCTGAACTGACACAAGACAGATTAAGAAACAGAAGAAACTAATTTGTAAATATGGATGTCTCATAGAAATGGAACCTAAGAAGTGTCTAAACCAGACATGCTTTTATACTTTTTATACAAAGAAATGAAAACGTTTTGAGAAATTGACAAGAATAGAGGGTTAGGCCTGGGTACTTAATTAGTGAAGAAGGTGAACAGAGTTTGGGTTTGGGATAGTAAATTAATAAAGAAGAAGTAATAAGGTTTACTTATATAGGCTTCTCAGCCCAGAATTTCCTGTCCCTGACAATAAGGATCCTTCTCTACCTCCTTACATAGTTAGATGCCTGCAGGTGGAAGATTTGTTTCATGCTTTCACGGGAACAAAGGAGTATCAGTCTGTCCTTTTTTCACTAGCAGTTTCTTAAGTAACTTTAATTCAAAATAGTCAATATACCATTTGGCAACATGCTCTGAGCCCCAACATCCTAATATGTAACTCTGTATTTGTATGTTTGTTGGGCTCTATAGACGGACAGTAGACTGTGATAGGAAATTAGGATAAATGTATAACCTGGTTTCGAAGTTTTCTTTCTCATGTTCAGTGGTGTTCAGAAATTGGTTATATCAGTAGGGGTGAAAGTTACAATCAGGCATGGAAAAGTAAATCTTTTTATTAGGTAGAACATACAAAAGGGAAAAGCATTTGGTAGTGTATTCCCTGACAGATACAGTAACAGTCATGAAGGCTGTAGAGCACTGCTAAAATATTTATTTGACATTTATTAAGCAGAGTTTAATGGTAGTGACATTTTAATCTAATTCATCAGTTTAATAGATTTCGTGAAAATGCTCCATTTATTTAGATTCTCTATGTGTCTTTCCTACTCTCACTAATCATTTTTGCTCATTTGCTATTGATGTAGATTGTTTTGAAACAGTGCATTAGAATCAGAAGAATATAGCTTCATAAAGCATTATCATTAAAAACCTATCTAGATTAAGACATAGTAAGTAATTATAATTTTACAGGATTATTTTTTCATTTGTCTCTATGACGGTAAATCATTAGGACTGGGAAACCATCCATATAGATCTATAGATACACGCCAGAGGTCATCTTTGGAAACATAATCATACATTATTATGAAGCATCAATTTATAATGGGTTTTCTTCTAAAAAAATCTTTAGTAGTAATCTCTTCTAATCAACATGATAGATCTGATAATCATCAAGGGAGTATTAGCTTCAAATTTCTTTACCAAATCAGTAGAATCATTAGGATGAAATAATAAGTAGACAAATGATGTTGTTCTGCTCCTTGAGGGTATATATTTTGTACCTGATGTGTTTCTAGTGCTGATATATATTCAGCTATCTAAATTAACAAGTAATAAATCAGTAATATTGAGCTTTGAAGATTTGAACTTGTATGGATTTTTATTTCTGCTGTGTTTTCACTACCCATGTGAAGGATGATTGAAGACATATACCTGTCTTTCTGCCCAGGAGGACCTCAAAAATGGCCATCAGGAGAAAGAGAAGATTCTTTAATATGAATTTAACTAATGTTAATATTATATGATAAACAAAATTTTGTGACACTATTAATTTCTGACAGCTTTTTGAGAACTTGGTGTAATACAGTTGGTCTACTCTGAGGAAGTACTGCTCTGTATTCATCCTAGATAAATTGCTTCTGAAGGAAGTTGTGGGGAAAAAAGAAAATGAAAGCCATAGATATTGAGAAAATATTTATAATATGTGGATTTGACAAAGAAATTATGTCTAGATTATAGAAATAACTCTTATAATTGAGTAATATGAGGATGACCCAACAAAAATACTAGGTAAAATGGAAAACTACTACAGCCACTATGGAGAACAATGTGGAGATTGCTTAAAAAACTGGAAATAGAACTGCCATATGATCCAGCAATCCAACTGCTGGGCATAAACATTGAGGAAACCAGAATTGAAAGAGACGTGTGTACCTCAGTGTTCATCGCAGCACTGTTTACAGTACCCAGGACATGAAAACAACCTAGATGTCCATCGGAAGGCGAACGGATAAGAAAGCTGTGGTACATATACACAATGGGATTTGCCAGGCAAGAGTACTGGAGTGGGTTACCATTGCCTTCTCCACAATGGAATATTACTCAGCCATTAAAAAGAATGCATTTGAATCAGTTCTAAAGAGGTGAATGATTATACAGCCTATTATACAGAGTGAAGTAAGTCATAAAGAAAAACACCAATGGAGTATACTAACACATATATATGGAATTTAGAAAGATGACTATGCCAAAGCCTTTGACTGTACGGACCACAATAAACTGTGGAAAATTCTGAAAGAGATGAGAATACCAGGTCTGGTATTGCCTGTTGAGAAACCTGTATGCAGGTCAGGAAGCAACAGTTAGAACTGGACATGGAACAACAGACTGGTTCCAAACAGGAAAAGGGGTATGTCAAGGCTGTATATTGTCACCCTGCTTATTTAACTTATATGCAGAGTACATCATGAGAAACGCTGGGCTGGAAGAAGCACAAGCTGGAATCAAGATTGCCGGGAGAAATATCAATAACTTCAGATATGCAAATGCCAGCACCCTTGTGGAAAAAGTGAAGAAGAACTAAAAAGCCTCTTGATGAAAGTGAAAGAGGAGAGTGAAAAAGTTGGCTTAAAGCTCAACATTCAGAAAAATAAGATCATGGCATCTGGTCCCATCACTTCATGGGAAATGGATGGGGAAACAGTGGAAACAGTGGCAGACTTAATTTTTTGGGGCTCCAAGATCACTGTAGATGGTGATTGCAGCCATGAAATTAAAAGACGCTTACTCCTTGGAAGGAAAGTTATTACCAACATAGATAGCATATTAAAAAGCAGAGACATTACTTTGCCAACAAAGGTCCGTCTAGTCAAGGCTATGATTTTTCCAGTAGTCATGTATGGATGTGAGAGTTGGACAGTGAAGAAAGCTGAGCACCAAAGAATTGATGCTCTTGTACTGTGGTGTTGGAGAAGGCTCTTGAGAGTCCCTTGGACTGCAAGGAGATCCAACCAGTCCATCCTAAAGGAGATAAGCCCTGGGTGTTCATTGGAAGGACTGATGTTGAAGCTGAAACTCCAATACTTTGGCCACGTCATGCGAAGAGTTGACTCATTGGAAAAACCCTGATGCTGGGAAGGATTGGGAGCAGGAGGAGAAAGGGACAACAGAGGATGAGACGGCTGGATGGTGTCACTGACTCAATGGACATGGGTTTGGGTAAACTCCGGGAGTTGGTTATGGACAGGGAGGCCTGGCATGCTGCAATTCATGGGGTTGCAAAGAGTCGGACACAACTGAGCGACTGAACTGAACTGAACGATGACACTATATGTGAGACATCAAAAGAGACACAGATGTACAGAACAGTCTTTTGTACTCTGTGGGAGAAGGCGAGGGTGGGATGATCTGAGAGAATAGCATTGAAACATGTATATTATCATATGTGAAACAGATCACCAATCCAGGTTCAATGCATGAGACAGGGTGCTCAGGGCTGTGCACTGGGATGACCCTGAGGAATGGGATGGGGAGGTAGGTGGGAAGGGGGTTCAGGATGGGAAACACATGTACACCCCTGGCTGATTCATGTCAATGTATGGCAAAAACCATTTCAATATTGTAATTAGCCTCCAATTAAAATAAATAAATTAATTTAAAAAGATAATACTTAACAAAAAAACTAGATAAAATGGAAATTCCCTGATTGTTCATTGGTTAGGACTCTGTACTTTTACTACTGTGGCCAAAGTTCAATCCCTCATCAGGGAGATAAGAATCTGCAGGCTGTGTGGTGTGGCAAAAAAAAAAAAAAATACTGGGTAAAATGTTTCCTGTGAAGATGCTTCACAGGAAAAGATATATGAATGTTCATTAAGTACATGAAAAAAATGCTCAACATCATAGATACTCGTGTGTCTTCAGAAAAGGGCAATTGGTTATGAAGTACCATTATATGCAGATGACAGCACCCTTATGGCAGAAAGTGAAGAAGAACTAAAGAGCCTCTTGATGAAAGTGAAAGAGGAGAGTGAAAATGTTGGCTTATAGCTCAACATTCAGAAAACTAAGATCATGGCATCTGGTCCCATCACGTTATGGCAGATAGATAGGGAAACAGTGGAAACAGTGGCTGACTTTATTTTTCTGGGCTCCAAAATCACTGCAGATGGTGATTGCAGCAATTAAATAAAAAGAAGCTTTCTCATTGGAAGGAAAGTTATGACCAACCTAGATAGCATATTAAAAGACAGAGACATTACTTTGCCAATAAAGGTCCATATAGTCAAGGCTATGGTTTTTCCATTGGTCATGTATGGATATCAGAGTTGAACTATAAAGAAAGCTGGAGCACCAAAGAATTGATGCTTTTGAACTGCGGTATTGAAGAAGACTCTTGAGAGTCCCTTGAACTGCAAGGAGATCCAACCAGTCCATCCTTAGGGAGATCGGTCCTAGGTGTTCATTGTAAGGACTGATGCTGAAGCTGAACCTCCAATACTCTGGCCACCTCATGTGAGGAGCTGACTCATTAGAAAAGACCTGGATGCTGGGAAGGATTGGGGGCAGGAGGAGAAGGGGACGACAGAGGATGAGATGGCTGGATGGCATCATCGACTCGATGGACATGGGTTTGGGTGGACTCCGGGAGTTGGTGATGGACAGGGAGGCCTGGCGTGCTGCTGTTCATGGGGTCGCAAAGAGTCGGACATGACTGAGTGACTGAACTGAACTGAACCATTATATGATAGCCTTGACCATAGAGCCACTCTGCAGAAACAATATTATTATTACCCAGGATTTCTTGAGTATGAACGGATAAGCATGATTGCAAAACTCTCACTGTAATATAAATTAAATAGCAGCTTGCTCATTTATATGAGAAACACTGCCATCAGGTAAAATAGACCTCAAGTTGTCTAGTGTTATTCTATTTAAAAGAGAAATTTCCATGTGAAGCCAAATCAAAATTTTAAATCAAAGCAAGATAAATTACTGATGACATATGGATATTAAAGATCTTCAAACTTTTTGTCTAGATTTCTTGTCCCCATTACAAGGATAGATGTGCTAGATAGGTATATTCTTCCATCTTGCCTGTTGAGGAAATTTCTTTCCTCAATTATGCTTTGGTAGATTTTCCCAGTATCCAGTTACCTGTTGATAAATGCTTAACCAACTGACTCTTGAGGAAAAAATCCTAATTTTTAGTGTTTGCTGAGTTCCATAGTGTATATATTACCACCATGGCCAACTTCAAGCTATTGATATCAGTACAGATGATTGTATATCTGGGAAGAGATGTGCACAGCCCAGCTTTCACAAGTCAACTCCAGCTGCTTGTCAAACTACTGCAATGTCTACCTTTCAGGTACTGCTCTGTAAGTCTCTACTATTGAAAAATGGTGACTCCACTGAGGGATATTTTCTTTAAATATATTAGATATATCCAATTATGATCATATCTTAATCTTTTGAACCTTAAGATGACTTTTTATATTTTTTTCTGATCTCTCATATCCTCTTTCTACAGTTTAATTTTCAGAAGTACTTAGTTTCAAGTTGTTGGGGAGCCTTTGGTAATTTAATCCATTGATTCTCTACTCCAGATTTCTATGCTATTTTCCTAAAACTACCTACATCAGAATCTCTGAGAAAGGGGACTTAGAATCAGCATGTTGATAAATTCCTTCAGAGAAAAATTGTTAAGCTTTGAGAATTTCTGTTCTAAAAGACCTACATTTTCCTTAAAGGTAAGTCCTTTTTAACACAAGATGGACAAAAAAATGTGGTCAAAGTAGAAGTGGATAATGAGAGACTAAGCAATGGTGAGAAGTTCTTTTGGGGTGCTCATGAAAATGTAATCTTGATGGACTTGGCTTTGTTGAATACTTAGTTATAGAAGATTTTCCTTTCTCTAGTTTTGTCATATGGTAAACAGATGATTTATGGTGGTAGTTCTCAATCATCAGGTATACCAGTATCCCCTGGTGAGATTAAATTTGTATGTAATTGCTTCACATGATACTATTAAGCAGCCAGGTTTGAGAACCATTTCCAGCAAGAATCCCAAATTTTCTTAATTCATGACACTCACAATAGTTTTTTCCTAGAACCCCTTTGCCAATAAGCAAAACAAAACACCAAAGAGTTATGTTAGAGTATTAAGTGTCTTAATACATCCCTAGTGTCTTAATACATATTTACATCTCAACAACTTAACAGTAGTTTGAACAAGTAACTGTTGAAAAGAAGTTGAAAGAATAAAATAATATTTCTCCTACTTTCTTGTTGTTGTTCAGTAGCTTAGTCCTGTCCAACTCTTTGTGACCCCTTGAACTACAGCATGCCATGTCCCCCTGTACTTCACTATGTCTGGGAATCTGCTCAATCTCAACTGCATAGAGTCAATGATGCCATCCAACCATCTCATCATCAATAGCCTCCTTTTCCTCCTGCTCTCAATATTTCCCAGCATCAGGGTCTTTCCTAATGAGTAAGCTCTTCCCATTAGACAGCCAAAGTATTGGAGTTTCAGCTTCAGCATTTGTTCTTCCAATGAATATTCAGGACTGATTTCATTTAGGATGGACTGGTTTGATCTTGCTGTCCAAGGGACTCTCAAGAGTCTTCTCCAGCATCACAGTTCAAAAGCATCAATTCTTTGGCATTCAGCCTACCTCGTGGTCCAAATCTCACATGCGTACGTGACTACTGGAAAAACCATAGTTTTGACTAGATGGACCTTTGTCAGCAAAGTGATGTCTCTCCTTTTTAATACATTGTCTAGTTTGTCATAGCTTTCCTTCCAAGGAGCAAGCATATTTTAAATTCATGGCTGCAGTTACCATCTGCAGTGATGTTGGAGCCCAAGAAAATAAAATCTGTCACTGTTTTCATTATTTCCTCATTGTTTCCCCATCAATTTGCCATGAAATATTGGGATTGCATGCCATGATTAGTGTTTTGAATGTTGAGTTTTAAACCAGCTTTTTCACTCTCCTCTTTCACCTACACCAAGAGGCTATTTACTTTCTTAAATAGCCCTAATTGTTAACTGATGTGATGTGTGCACCTTGTGAGTAATGCACAACTCCTAGGAAGTTGGATTCAGATTGGAGACCTCAATCCTTTTATCCTATTCCACATTTATTTTTTCACCATACTTTCCTTTGAAGCAATTAGTAAATTCCGATCTTTGGAAAGAGATGACAACATTGAAAGAAATATAGTGTGATCATGAGCTGGTCGTTTCTATAACTCTTAAAAACTTAAAATATCTCAGAGTGCTCTTTGTGGCTCTCTAGGGCTCCTTGGCACTTTATTTGGAAACCAGAGACTTATAGAACAAATTTTATGAGAGTAACCAAAGCAAATGTTAGAATTTCAAAATAGTGATAAAGGAAAAAAAGAACTTGATGAGAATCAGGGTTGCTTGCAAAGTTTTCATTTTCTAAATTTTTCAGTCATAGAAATGAAGATGTTGTTGATGATAATTAAAAAAAATAGCTGACCTTCAACGGGAACTAGCAATGTACTAATTACTATATTTTATAATTTCCCCTATTAAATTTTAGTAACTAATGTAAGAAGTAGGTACAATTATCCTTAGTTTTTAGGTATGAAACTGGAGGCTTAAAGCTTTACTTATTCCCAGACTAGTAAGTGGCACAGATGGAGAGGGTAGGTGGTTTGTTTATGAATTCATCTAGATAGGAATCTGACTTCATCATGAGAAATAGAATTGGTGGCTAGCCTGTGGTCCCAAGGTAAGCAGGGAGATCAACTAAAGCAGTGAGAAAACAAAAAATTCCTGGCATAGATACTCTTCTTATAGAACTGTAGGAAAATGCCAATTGTAAATCCCACTAATTTGGAGGCACATGTATGTGAGTGCATATGTGTGTGTACATAGACATGCCAATACATACATACTTACATAATGACTAGATATTACACCCATACATTCAAAGTTATCAAATACTCAGCTAGGATACTGTCCAACTGTAAATGAGAACTATAAGAGGCAAAACAGTGTAAAACTAAATGTTAGAGGGGAAAAGATAGCTGACAGTAGGAGAAGAGAAGTGATTGAAGAGGACAGACTAATGACAACAGCACCTGTCATCTTGTACCTTCCTGAAACTGTATATCACCATTGCCCTTTGCTTGCAATATTAAAATTCTTAAATGTCTCTCTTGAGTTAGGCTCTGTCTCAAGCATACTGTTAAATTTTAACACAAAGATTTTGGACTAAGGACTTTGCTTTTCTCTTAAAAATATCCATTTCTTCTAGGGAGCTGTATGTTGCTTCACACGTGTTAGGTTGGGTTCCAGAGATAAAAGGGGCAGATTCTTGTGTTGCCTGCATACTGCTGAAAGCCTGTAATGACAAGTGCTCATTTGCATCTGTGAAGGAATATCAGAAAATAAAAAAAGGAAGGTCAGAAATATAAGCATATACACTTTAATTGAATCAATAAAGACCACCCAGGGCCTTTATTTTAAAGTGTCTCTATTTGTCATTGGACTTGAAAGTCACAAGAAGTAACATATTGTTAACTCTCCCCACTCCATTTCTTCCCTCTCTTCACCCCAAAGATATTGTCTTAATCATTAGGCTCTTGAAACATATGTTGTTAGTCTGCATTTATATGGGAAATTGACCCATTTCTAAGAACTTTGAGATACTTCTTAGTTGACACTTCCCTGTATTCTCTTCAAAGCTTCATCCCGTCTTCACTGCTTAACTGAATGACTTTTGGTACTTATTTACCCCTTGATTTTAGGCTTCCCTGGTGGCTCAGAGAGCAAAGAATCTGCCAAAGATGAGAGAGACTTGGGTTTGGGAAGATAACCTGGGGGAGGGCATGGCAAACTACTCCAGGATTCTTGCCTGGAGAATCCCCATGGACAGAGGAGCTTGGCAAGCTACAGTCCATGGGGTCACAAAAAGCTGGACGTGACTGAGTGACTAAGCATTCATCCCTTGATTTAATGAGCACAATCCCTCCATGTGACAATTATCTAATAAATATATTTTGGATGAATTAAAGTGTTTTGGATGAATTAATAAAATCTACCCTTTATAGAAGTATTGTTATTCAGTTACTAAATCTTTGAGACCCCTTGGACAGCGGCATGCCAGGCTTCCCTTCCTTCATTATCTCCCAAAGCTTGCTCAAACTCATGTCCTTTGAGTTGCTGATGCTACCTAACCATCTCTTCCTTTGCTGACCTCTTGCTGCTCACTTGGGCTTCCCTAATGTCTCAGTTGGTAAAGAATCCACCTGCAAAGCAGGAGACCTTGGTTGTATTCCTGGGTCGGGAAGATCCACTGGAGAAGGGATAGGCTAAACACTCCAGTATTCTTGGGCTTCCCTTGTGGCTCAGCTGGTAAAAAATCTGCATGCAATGAGGGAAACCTGCATTCGATCCCTGGGTTGGGAAGATCCCCTAGAGAAAGGAAAGGCTACCCACTCTGGTATTCTGGCCTAGAGAATTCCATGGACTGTATAGTCCATGGGGTCACAAAGAGTCAGACACGACTGAGCAACTTTCACTTCACTTCACTTTGTTTTTTGCTTTTAGTCTTTCCCAGCATCAGAATTGTTTCCAGTGAGCTGGTTCTTCACATCCAGTGGCCAAAGTATTAGAGTTTCAACGTCAGCATCAGTCTTTCCAATGAATATTCAGGGTTGATTTCCTTTAGGGTTGACTGGTTGATCTCCTTGCAGTGTGAAGAACTCTTAAGAGTATTCTCCAGCAGCAAAATTTGAGGGGATCAGTTCTTTGGCACTCAGTCTTTTAATGGTGCAACTCTCATATCTGTGCATGACTGCTGGAAAAAAGGACTATACAGACCTTTGTCAGCAAAATGATATCTCTGCTTTCTAATACACTTTCAAGATTTATCATAGCTATTCTTCCAAGGAGTAAGCATCTTTTAATTTCATGACTGCAGTCACTATTTGCAGTGATTTCGAAGCCCAAGAAAATAAAATCTGCCACTGCTTCCACGGTTCCCTCTTCTATTTGCCATGAAGTGATGGAACCAGATGTATAGTTATATCCTATTGTCTAACTAAGATTATGACATCTGGTCCCATCACTTCATGGCAAATAGATGGAGAAATAATGGAAACAGTGACAGTGTATTTTCTTAGGCTTTAAGATCAGTGAAGAAGGTTACTGAAGCCATGAAATTAAAAGATGCTTGATCCTTGGAAGAAAATCTATGACAAACCTAGATAGCATATTGAAAAGCAGAGACATTACTTGGCAAACAAATTTCCGTCTAGTCAAAGCTGTGGTTTTTCCAGTAGTCATATTTGAATGTGAAAGTTTGACCATAAAGAAAGCTGAGAACCAAAGAATTGAAGTTTTTGAACTGTGGCATTGGAGAAGACTCTTGAGGGTACCTTGGACTGCAAGGAGATCCAACCAGTCAATCGTAAAGGAAATCACTTCTGAATATTCATTGGAAGGACTGATACTGAAGCTGAAACTCCAACACTTTGGCCACATGATACAAAGAACTGACTCATTGGAAAAGGCCCTGATGCTAGGAAAGATTGAAGGCAGGAGGAGCAAAGGAAGATAGAGGATGAGATGGTTGGATGTCATCACTGACTTGATGGACTTGAGTTTGATCAAACTCCGGGAATTGGTGATGGACAGGGAAGCCTGGTGTGCTTCAGTTCATGGGGTCATAAAGAGTCAGACACAACTGAGCAACTGAACTGAACTGATCGTCTAAATATAATAGTCCACATAGTGTATCTTAAGTTACAACTCTTTAATTGAGCATTTTCAGGTCAGATTTACGCTGCTCAACAGAATTATATAATAACTATTGAAATAACTGTCTAACCAAGTTCTCTTTCTCTGGTATATCAGCCTCTCTGATCTTCATGCTTGAATCAACTTATCTTAACAATGAGTGCTGAGTAACTCAGTCTGCTCTGCACTCCAGCTGCAATTGACTATTTTCTGTGCTGTTCTCTAAGTCTGGGAATTTCACTCTTTGCTTTCTGTTATCACCTGTTGAATCCCTCTTCCACCTGGAAAGTCAGTGCAGACATATTCTTGTAAGGGAGGAAAAATAATTTTCCCTCAGCCTTTTTAGTTTCTTGGCTGAGATTCCCATATAATAAAAAAGAAAGATTTACTAAAGAAAAACTGAAGTTTAATAACAAGAATACTTTCTATATGCATGGGAGATACCCAGGAAAAGGCCCAAGTCACCACCTTAAATACCATCTCAAGCTAAAAACAAAAGATGTTGAGTAGGAGGTTGTAGGAGGTTATTAACTAAAGCACAGTAAACAAATCAGTTTTAAGTCCTTGTTTTCTCCATTAATAAGAGTTTCTAGAGATTTAGACATTCTCCTCCTTCTAATACAGAGAGACACCTTCACAAATGAATATTTTCCTTATAAATGTTAATATCTCTCAAAAAATATAACTTCTACTTTGTTTTCAGAGCTTCTCTCGTATCTGCCGTTTCTTTTTTCTTTCTTTTTTTTTTTAAATAACCAAGTCAAAACAATTCTTATGGTAAAGAAGCATATTTTATGGTGGAGTATTCTACTCCCATTCACTCTCTTTCTCTTAGCCTCCACTGATCTATGTAGTTTGAATCACTCTTTTCTTTTACTATCAAGAGGCCTTTGCTTTGATATTTCACAGACCATTTGTTCTGCTTTTGCTATGAATGGGTTTTTGCATAAAAGTTAAAATCTTTGTTGAATGAATGAATGTTTTGTTACTCACTGTTAAGCAGAGTATAAGTCATTTAATTTCCAATTCTGTTTCATTTACTAGTGACTGGGAAAATATCTACTTTAAGTCACTACTATTTGAGGTAATGCTTTGTAGTCTAGGGCTTTCCTGGTGGCTAGACAGTAAAGAATCTGCCTGAAATGCAGGAGACCCAGGTCTGATCCCTGGGGTGGGAAGATCCCCTGAAAAAGGAAATGATAACCCACTCCAGTATTCCTGCCTGGAGAATCCCATGGACAGAGGAACCTGGTGGACTGTATTCCATGGACAGAGTTGGATATGACTGAACAAATTTCACTTTCAATTTTGTAGTCTAAGTGGAGAAAAATTAGGAGAACGTGCCTGATTCTGAAGACATCAGGGTGGGATCAATCTGATGCTAGATTCTACTTTTCTCTCAAGGACTAATGAAAGCTAACTTTTCGGAAAGGTAATATCATCCATCGCTTTTTTTGTTTGTTTTTGTTTTGTTTTTCCCTTATATATGTTGAAGGTGGGCAAAGTACCCTGCCACCCAATATGTCACTTTGGCATATTGATTACTTTGAATTAGAGTTACTTCAGAAAAAAACAGGTACAATAAGGACATTCTGATTCTCCTTTGTTCGCCTGAAAGCTAAAAATAAATCTCACATGTAAAAGATATTCTCTGCATATCAGGAAGTAAAGAGACATTCTTATCACAAGGCAGAGAATTCAAGGCTAAGAAATCTGTTACCCCTTCACTAATTAGCTACCTAAGACCCAAACCCTTTTATTTTGTGAATTCGTTACAACTATTTTTTGCCTAAAAAGTGTAAAGGCTGCCTGCTTCCCTCACTTCTTTGAGCCTCGTAACTGTGGGGATACTGTAAATACAAAATTAAATTCGTTTCTTTTTGGTTAATCTGTCTTACGTCTATTTAATTTTTAGACTGACCAAACAACCTAGATGAGAAGAAGGAAAACGTGTTCCTCCCCTACTATGAATTATTGTTGTTGGTGGTTAGTTACTAAGTCTTATCTGACTCTTTTGTGACCGTGCTAGGTTCTTCTGTCCATAGAATTCTCCAGGCAAAGATACTGGAGTGGGTTGCTGTTCCCTTCTCCAGGGGATCTTCCAAACCCAGGGATCAAATCCATGTCTCCTGCATTGATAGGTAGATTTTTTACCACTGAAACACCAGAGAAACCCACAAAATGTTATATATGTATGTGTATACATATGTAGGGGCTTCCCTGATAGCTCAGTTGATAAAGAATCTGCCTGCAATGGAGGAGACTCCAGGTCGATTCCTGGGTCAGGAAGATCCTCTGGAGAAGGGATGGGCTACCACTCCAGTATTCTTGGGCTTCCCTTGCGGCTCAGCTGGTAAAGAATACACCTGCAATGTGGGAGGCCTAGGTTCAACCCCTGGCTGGGAAGATCCCCTGGCAAGGGGAAAGGCTACCCACTCCAGTGTTCTGGCCTAGAGAATTCCATGGACTGTATAGTCCATGGGGTTGTGAAGAGTCAGACACAACTGAGCAACTTTCACTTTTACTTCACTTTCATATACATACATATATATGTATACATAGTGGAGGTGATCTACATTGACTACATATATATATAGTCAATTATATTATTTTTTTCTCTTTCCTGTTCTTTTCTTCTTCAGTCTGTACAGGAGTAAAATTTTTGATCCAAAAATATGTCTCTTTGGTACAAGGATTAATTTAGGCTCATTATTAAAAGAAAAACAAAAAAGAGAAGACTAGAAAGTCTTTATTTTTATCTCTCTTTTAGCTGCCTAAAAAATAGATATAGGGTTTGTTGACTGAAATACAGTATACGCAAGGTGAGAGTTGTGAGTTGGGTTTTATTTGGGGCAAAATTACAACTACAGCTTCTCAGCTCCGAAGAACAAAGAGGTAAGGGAAAAGGTCAGTTCAGTTCAGTTCAGTCACTCAGTCCTGTCCAAGTCTTTGTGACCCCATGAACTGCAGCACACCAGGGCCCCCTGTCCATCACCAACTCCCTGAGTTTACTCGATCTCAAATCTATTGAGCCGATGATGCCATCCAACAACCTCATCTTCTGTCATCCACTTCTCCTTCCACCTTCAATCTTTCCCAGCATCAGGATCTCTCCAAATGAGCCAGGTCTTCACATCAGGTGGCCAAAGTATTGGAGTTTCAGGTTCAGCATGAGTCCTTCCAATGAATATTCAGTACGTATTTCCTTTAGGATGGACTGGTTGGATCTCCTTGCTGTCTAAAGGACTCTCAAGAGTCTTCTCCAACAACACAGTTCAAAAGCATCAATTCTTCAGTGCTCAGCTTTCTTTATAGTCCAACTCTCACATCCATACATGACTACTGGAAAAACCATAGCTTTGACTAGACGGGCCTTTGTTGGAAGGTCAGTACGTATGTGATTTTGGTGAAGGGGATATTTGTGAAGTCAAGCACACATTTTTTTGAGAAGGTTGCTGCTAGTCATGAGGAACAGATGTCTCCAGTAATGATTCTAGTGCTTTTCTAGATTTGAGATGCAAGAAGTTGGGTTCATAAAATATCCTGAAATTATCGACCTGAAGGCCTGTTCTGCCAGTGTTTCCCAGAGTACTGAGTAACTCATTCCTAATCTCCACCTTGAATTCGTTTCAGAGTGTATTGAAGGTCAGCGAAGGCAATGGCTAGTGACTTAATCCTTGTTAGAAGCAGATTCAAGTGATCATTTTTAGTTGGCAAGTTTGTTCCTGCAATAGACCTATCCCCAAGGGCTTCCCTGGTGGCTCAGAGGATAAATAATTTACTTGCAATGCAAGAGACCAGGATTCAGTCCCTGGGTCAGGAAGATCCCTTGGAGAAGGGAATGACAACCCACTCCAATATTCTTGCCTGGGGAATCCCATGGACAGAAGCCTGGAGGGCTATAGTACATGGTGTCACAAAGAATGGGATGTGACTGAGCAGCTAACACTTTCACTTTTCAGAGATATCTGCAATAAATAAGGGCTAGGTGTGGTGGGGAGAACATGGCAAGGCCTAGAGATCAGCCTGCCTTCTTGTCCCATTGTCTCTATCTGGCTCACCAAACATCTGTTTTTCTCCTCTCCCTCTGAATTGTCTTTCTCCACTTGGAAGGAAAGTTATGACCAACCTAGACAGCATATTAAAAAGCAGAGACATTACTTTGCCAACAAAGGTCCGTCTAGTTAAGGCTATGTTTTTTCCAGTGGTCATATATGCATGTGAGAGTTGGACTGTGAAGAAAGGTGAGCATCGAAGAATTGATGCTTTTGAACTGTGGTGTTGGAGAAGACTCTTGAGAGTTCCTTGGACTGCACGGAGATCCAACCAATCCATCCTTAGGCAGATCGGTCCTGGGTGTTCATTGTAAGGACTGATGTTGAAGTTGAACCTCCAATACTTTGGCCACCTCATGTGAAGAGTTGACTCACTGGAAAAGACCCTGATGCTGGGAAGGATTGGGGGCGGGGAGAAGGGGATGACAGAGGATGAGATAGCTTGATGGCATCACCGACACGATGGACATGAGTTTGGGTAAATTCTGGGAGTTGGTGATGGACAGGGAGGCCTGGTGTGCTGTGATTCGTGGGGTCGCAAAGAGTCGGACACGACTGAGGGACTGAAGTGAACTGAACTGAACTTATAAGTCCCAAACCACTACCCCCAACATACACTTTGTCTGTAACTGAAAATAAGTGTTTAGAGTGAAGATTTCAGTCATTTCAGCAAGTTATTTGGTTTTGCTGGGTCTCTCCCATGAAAATAAAGTGAAAGTGTTAGCCACTCAGTCGTGTTTGACTCTTTACAATGCCAGGCTCTTCTGTCCATGAGCTTTCTTAGGCAAGAATACTGGAGTGGTTGCCATTCCCTTCTCCAGGGGATCTTCCTGATCCTGGGATGGAACCCAGGTCTCCAGGCAAATTCTTTAT
The DNA here is from genome assembly GCF_054371585.1 of Giraffa tippelskirchi. Lineage (NCBI taxonomy): Eukaryota > Metazoa > Chordata > Mammalia > Artiodactyla > Giraffidae > Giraffa > Giraffa tippelskirchi. The sequence continues at coordinate 64,824,347 of NC_137284.1, forward strand.
CATCTGAGATGCCATGTATACATGTTATTAAAATTTCATTTAATTTTCTCCTGTTTGTTTCATGTCAGTTTAATTAACACCAGCCAGAAGAACCTAAGAGTGCAAAGGAAAATTTCTTCCTCTCCGGCAAATCTTATGTCTGCTACTAACAACTGTTTCTCCTGTCAGATGATGTTTATAAAATCAGCAAGGTAACTGGGCTTCTTGAATACACAGAATCTCTCTCTCTTTTTTTTTTTTAATGCAGTGATAGAGATGGTACTTGGCAAATAAGAGAAAGTTGGAAGAGGAAGCTCAATATATCACTATATGTGTCCTAAATGATAAATATAGATTGAAGTTGATTGCATCCCTTGATGTGCCTTTCCACATTCCTTTTGTGTATAATAATGCCACTAGTAGGTAGTGGAGACAAAGAAGAGATCTGAATAGGTAATGATGCTAATTTGCCACATGCAGGAACATTGCAAAAGTGCCCTTCTGCATGTACCATGTTAGAAGGGGAAAATGATGAGGAGTTTGCTTTAGAAATATATTATAAAAAGGAAAATTGATCTTTGTCTATGTTTGTCCTCTTTTGTTGTTGTGGGAACAATATTGAATGCTTTCCTGAAACTACTAATCAATTGCTATCTTCCTCCCAACAATCCTTTCTGTCATTGTTTGATACTCTTTATCCCGTTTCTCAGTACACGCTATATTAGGACTATTCATTCGCTGAAACATTTATTGAGTGCTTACCTGTAGTCCACACTGCATTAGGCATTATGGGGAGTAAACATAAGTACAGAAGAGAAAATACTGTTTCTACCTTAAAAAAGACATTAATCTTTCTATACCCAACACAATCTGAAGGTTGAATGCTTTTAAGGTGGTTATGAGAAATGAAGTAAATATGCATTTTGTCATCTAAGTATAAATACATAACATCTGTATTTAAAACTCTACTGTAAATCTATCTTCCACAATTTTCCTACTTTTCAACAAATTTTTCTCATTTCTTTAAAATATAATGCTAAAATCCAACATTCCTTAAGATAGTGCAATGTTTTTGCCACTTCGACTCCATTATTATTAATCATCTTAAAACAATGTGTCATATTACAGTAAATATTTTATCCTTTATTGGAATGTATGATTGATTTTACTAAGCATAACTTTTATAATTGAGACAGAAATAGAATTACAGATTTTTTTCACTCCTCCTACTTATAGAATCTAAGGAGATCTTGAGATTTTCCTGTTCTCTCCTGGTTCTTAAGAGGTAGTCAGGGAATCTCAAAGAACCTTTGACAGTGATTCTTACAACAAAGAACTGAATCAGTAGAAGAAGTCAGGGCAAAAAGCTGGGCTGGTCAGACTTTGAGAATTTATTAAATAAAAATATTATGAACAGAGAGAAGAGGTACTTGAAGCCAGATGCTGTATAGATTTTGAGGAGACAGACAAATGAAGAGAAATTTTAGGACATATTTAAAAAGCATGATGTTCAGTGACCTGCCTCTTCTCTCTTTCATCCTTACCACAGCACTCCTGCCTATCAATAAACAAATACATACTCAAGTTACTTTTAATGTATTTCAGATGAAAAAAATCACAATCAATTACAAGGTAGAGCTATATATTAGGCTTATTTGGATGTCAAAAAGTGGAAAAGTATTTTACTCATATGATATTAATCAGGTGTCTGCAGATTTTAAGTTGCTTAGTAATCAAGTGATGACCCCTTTACTTTAAAAATGTTACAAAAAATCCAGCCAACACTTACGAAAAATACTTTTATTTTAAACAAATAGACAATATACTGGGTCTGCAGAGATTCCAATGTGACAGTTCATGTGTGACCCAAGCAGCTATTTTCCAAAAATCTTCCAGGTAATTTTAATGAGCATCTGGTACCTGGAACCACTGCTGAATACTCTGATAGTTTTTCTGTCAGGGAGAATTGCCAGGAAAGTGACTTAGTGTTAAGGAGTGATTGGGTTATGTGTAAAATGGCAGTGGAAGATGTTTGCCCATTTTTGGTAAATCTGTGCACTCTTTAGGGCTTCCCTTGTGGCTCAGATTATAAAGAACTTCTCTGTAATTCAGGAGACCCAGGTTCAATCCCTGGGTTGGGAAGATCACCTGGAGAAGGAAATGGCAACCCACTCTGATAATCTTGCCTGGATAATTCCATGGACAGAGGAGCCTGGTGGGCTACAGTCCATGGGGTTGCAAAGAGTTTGACATGACTGAGATACTAACACTATGCACTCCTTAACAAATGTTGAGACAAATATTTCCATGAATTTTCATTTGTGTTTTAATTAATTGCATTGTACACAAGCTTTGTTTTCCCTAACTTTCCTTACAGTTTCTGTCTTCATTGACATCTTTAAAAACTCCTCCCCTCCTCCGTAATTATATAGCTATTACCCTATGTTCTCTTCTGGTGTTGTCTATGTACTCAATAGTAACATGCTGTAGCTTTGTCTGTGAGGTGGGAGGAGATAGGGTGAAGGAATGAGTTCCAAATATCATTAAATTTTGAGGTTATGCTATCTTTATACAATGAACTGTTATGCTTTCCAAATATTTCTGTTTGCTGTAACAGTTTAAGGATGTAAAACCCTTTCTCTTTTTTTTTTGTTTTTTGAAAGTTTGAAAGATTTCTTTAGTTATTCAACTGGATTTACCTTTGTACTATAACTATTGCCCTATAATTATTTTTCAAATTTTGACTCTCAGCATATTCAAATATTTTGCCTTTTCTTTAATCATCATTAATTAGCTATATCATTAAATTATTCATTTCACACATATTTTCAAAATACTGATTTATGTGTATTTTCTTATAGCATCTTTAGTCCAAATATAAAGTCACATTCCTTTTCATTTTTAATGTTAGTAAAACAGTCTTCTTTTTATTTTCCTAATTTTTCTAGTTAGCCCTTTTTCCATTTTGTCAGTCTTTTCAGAGAACTAGGTCTTTGAGTTAGGTTTTTTAAAACTACAATTTTTCCTATATACCAACTGATTAAAAAAAAAATCCCAGTCACTGAAATTTTCATTTTAAGATATGAAAACAAAAAGTAACATGCTGTAGGTCATATTAAGAATTAACTTATAAAACTTTTATCCTTACAGTGTTTTTATTTTATCAAAATTTAATAGACACTGCACCCAAATTTACAGTTATAAACTCTTCATTGGTTTTTATAGTGTTTTTGATTGGCAGGTTTCTCTCTTTCTCTGCTCTAAGTTTAATGTTTTCCTTATCACTCAAATGTGATTTTAAAAATTTTAAAGTATTTTTGTGTGTACATACATGAGCATTCATATTGGCCTTTTAAGAATTTAACCAAGCCTAATGTGGCCCTGATGCTGGGAAGGATTAGGAGCAGGAAGAGAAGGGGACGACAGAGGATGAGATGGCTGGATGGCATCACCGACTCGATGGACATGAGTTTGGGTAAACTCCGAGAGTTTGTGATGGACAGGGAGGCCTGGCATGCTGCGATTCATGGGGTCGCAAAGAGTTGGACACGATTGAGCTACTGAACTGAATGTGTAATTGCAATTACATAGTGTGACCTCAAAAAATAAAACCAAAAAATTTAAGAGCTCGGCAATTCTCCCTTTTCACATTCATATTCCTTGCAAATATTTCACATAGCATTATTTCAATACTTTCTTGTTTGTACTTATAATTTTAAAATTCTTGATACATCATGCACTTTCCTTCCATCAATCAAATACTACTGGGATTTACCGTCACTTAGTTAAGGGCACCTCATTCACTCAAAATCACTCCACCTCATTCACTCAAAATCACTCCACCTAAACTCAGTACTCACAAGTGATTTGTTTTGTGCATTCATATATGCACACCAATATGCACAATTCAAACCAGGTAGGTGCTCTTTGGACATAGTTCTTAAATATTGGAAACATGGAAAATGTAGAGTTAAATATTTGCTTTAGAGTTGAGAAAGCTGAGACTCAGAGATTTTGATTACCTGCCAAATATCACACAGCTGGAGGATGGTCATAGGTCAAGAATAAACTATCTCTAATCCTCAGTTGTTTAACTTGCCATGTAGAGTCATGGATGAATCAATATTTTACATGTATATAGTAGTTACAAATATTTAAAAGCAGGAAATTCCCCCTAAGTTCCTATGTTAGTGCTAACCAACAAATTAGAAATTTTCATGTGATGAGATTATTTTAGTTCTAATAAAATGTAAATCAAATTATCTTCAAATTCTCTTTTGCCTAGCTGCTGCTGCTAAGTCGCCTATTGCTTTATAATTTCATTGCCTTTTGTTTTTTTTTCTCCCTTGAGTTGGAATTTTTATGCAATTGATAATTCTATTGATCAACCAGAGCACTCTCTTAAATTTTGGGTATTTCATTAATAATCTGAAAATACCACAGCTCTGTATCGCATTTTAAGATTCTGTTAATGTTATTTAGACTCAAAGCACATGTGAACTTGATGTCTCAGTATAAAACTTCCAAATGTGACCAGATGAAAGAATATGTTAGAAAATATATACAAATATATGCTAAAAGCATAAAGGAATTTTAAAATGTCACTAGCTGTGTATGTGTCTATTTAATATTAACTAATCTATTAGTGCTGTACTTAGTCGCTCATTCATGTCCACTCTTTGCGACTCCATGAACTATAGTTCCTCTGTCCATGGAGTCTCCAGGCAAGAATACTGGAGTGGGTTTTCATGCCCTCCTCCAGGGGATCTTCCCAACCCAGGGATTGAACCCAGGTCTTTCACATTGCGGGCAGATTCTTTACCTCTGAGCCACCAGGGAAGCCCAATCTGCTAGTTAAATATGCTCTTATTCCTTTACTAAGAAAAGTTACTCTAAATTATATTTGGTGGTATTTTCTGTTCCTTGGTATTTAATTAAAGTCTTTTGAATTGAAATTTACTTATAAAATGCAAACTTAATTTCTTATATAAATTGTACAACTCTTTATCACTCTCTCTCTGTAGGTCTGTCTGTCTCTCTTCCTCTCTGTGTCCGTCTCTCTCTACCTTTTTGGCATTTATGCTTCCTTCCAAAAATTCTCATGAGAAGAGATTCTACGTCAATCAATCATTAATGTCCCATAGTGTAGGATGTATACAAGGAGGAGCAAGTGTGAAGACAGTGTCTACAGTACGACTTTTTTACTTCATTAAATGGTCAATTATATTAATTTATATGTTCCAGAATACTGGAATGGGTTTCCTTTAAACTTCACATGAAGCTGAAATTATCTAGCATTCATGTAATTTCCCGTATTACTATCAGACATTTTAGCAATACTATTAACAATATGCCAAGCCACAACTTTCATCAATATGGCAAAGGCAGTTAGAAATTGAGAGGTCCTAGCCTTGAATGTGACTCATTTTTTGTCAAATTCATCTGAGAGCCAAAATAAGATTCTGCAGTCACATTCGCTAGTTTTCAAAAAGAAGATGTAGATATAGATTTTGATTGGCAATGATAGACTAGATTCCCCGGTTGCCAGAGTTATTTACAGTTGACAATCTGACACAAATACAGATTAAATAGAAGCTCTAACAACATTCAGTTTCAAAAAAATCTTTTTTTTCTTGGTTCTCAGTCAGTTAGTAGTCATGTAAAACCTATCTATGTCAGAGATAAAAAAATTGAATAGGGCAGCAATGAGGAGGGTTAAACTTGGATAATTGCATAAATGCATCAAGGCCGTCCATCAGGTCTAAATGCCTGTTATTATTTTGGTAGATTCTGATTTATTGTTTGATTCATCACTTTTCAAATGTAGTGTAATTGTAGGATTCCAAACTTTTGACCTTTACAAATGTCAAAAGAGGGGAAAATCCTTTCTATAATGCCAATAGGTGATTTCTTTCCAAATTATATAGTGATTTATTCTTTACTTTAGTTCAAAACACTTTTGATAACTAACTAGGTTCACTTAAAATAAAACAAAACCAGAAACACCTCTTTTCTCAATTGGAATGATATCTCTGGGTGAATAAGATGTATTTTACCTGGGGGGAGTACTTTATCATGGTTTGTCTGGTAAAGGTCTGGTGTATGCCAGTTTCCCGGCATGATTATTAATTTCACACTCAAAATTGAGCCAGTTTGGATGATAAATTATATGACCACTCTATTACCAATTCTATTGGTCAAGCTTACCAGAGAAACAGAACCGGTAGGCTGTATAGATACATAAAGATAGAGGTAGAGATTTGTTTCAAAGCAAAGCTTTTAAGCTATTAGAAGGTGTTGGCAAGTTTGAAATCTGTAGGCAAACAATTAGGAAATTCTGGGACAGGATCTGAAGCAGCACTCATAAGGAGGAATTTATTCTTTTTTCAGGAAAACCTCAGTTTTGTTCTTAAGGCCTTTGAACTGATTTGGTGAGTCTCACCAACATCGTCAAGAATAATCTCCTTTACTTGAGGTTGACTAATTGTAGATGTTAAGCACATCTACAAAAGACCTTTATAGCAACATCTCTAAAAGTGTTTGATTGAATAGCTGGATTCTATAGAGGAAAAATGGTACCCCGCTCCAGTATTCTTGTCTGAAAAATCCCATGGACAGAGGAGCCTGGCAGGCTACATTCTGTGGGATCGCATAGAGTCAGACACTAAAGAGTGACAGACACATATGTATGCATAGCCTAGCCATATGTATATACACAAATCGACCTGGTTTCGGAAAATTCATTTCTATATACTAACAGTGAACAAGTACCAGAAAATAATAAAATCATCCTGCTTGTAATGGCGTCAAAAAAAAAAAAAAAACACCACTGATAAATTTAACCAAGAAGTAAAAAATCTACATTGCTGCTTGTTTGGAAGGGTGGTACAGAAATTAAAGTTGGCCACAAGAGAGGAAAACCTTAGCCTTTTTGTGCCATCTATTTCTCATATCTTCATTGGAACATTGGAAAACCTTTATCTTTCAGCAGAGCTCACATATCCTTTGGGGAAATATCCTGACCTTCTACTTGTATCTTTTGTAAGCTAAAAACTATCTTGTCTGATGTGGGCTGACACTAGAGAAGGCTGACAACTTTTGATGCAGTGATTTGCTGATGAGGACAGAGTTGGTCTCTCCAGTAGCGCAAGACTTTCAGTAGGGTGCACGTAGCCTGTTTGTTGCTTGTATTTTGGCTTGGTTGGTTATTTTGTTTGTTGTTTTATTGTTTTTATTAGCATCATAATCCAGGCTGGAAAGCCTGCCTCCAAAAACCTGTTCACAGCTGTGTCTGACTTTGGTGCTGTGGACTGGCTTCATTCTGTGGTCTGTTTGTAACTATAGTCTTGCAATTCTATTTGAGAATATGAATTGAAAGAAGACCTCAGGGTAAAACTGTGTACGAAACTGAATATAAAACCTGTGTAAATGCTTGACCTCCTGGCTTCTTTGTACTCTGGGAAACTTTAACTTTGTCCCCTAGGCCATTCAAGGAAATGCTTGAGATGATGACAAATAGTCATTCTCATTCATGCTTGCCATTCCTCCAGGCTGGCCATTCTAGGGACAGGAAATGAAGTTGTTTAAAAAAAAAAAAAAGCCACTGTTCTCCAGGAAAAAAAAAAAAATGTTGTGTTACTTCTTTGGATGAGGCCAGTACAGACCTGCTGTCTCATGTGTATACTGTTCTTTCTAAAATACTACACATGGAAGAAGTATCACTAGTCTGAAGCCACCAATATAAATAGAGCCATAGTGAGACCATATAGAGACAGAAAGAATGGCTATAGAGCCACAGCTGTTTTCATCTCCCTAGCCCAATCATGAGAAGTGTTAGTGAAGGAACCTCCAAAGAAGACGCTACCCCAACCATTTAATTAAAACTCAATGCAATCCCAAGAAACAATTGCCTAGCTGAGCCCTCTCACCTCAGATCTGTAGGCAAAATGGATGATATTATTGTTTAAAGTCACTATTTGGGGGTGATTTTGTTAGGCAGTTAGAATAGGAAAAAGGACTCCAGAATGGCGGTGGCCAAAAGACAAGGGAAAAGCCCACGAAAATAGAACAAAGGAAGGTCTGAGTGAGGACCTCAGGTAAAACAAACAGCACTCCTGTATAGCCCAATTTACATAGGGCAGGCTCAGGGGGAGGAGAAAAAACATAAAAAAAGAGGAGCCAAAATTGGGCCAAGGCCTCTCTTCTCTTCGCATCTTTTGGGTCAGCATGCCCTTATGCTTCAAGGATGTATTTTCTTTTACTTTCTAAATAAAACTGAGCTATTACACGGAGCTGTAACACTGGTCCATCGGAGGGCTGTAACACTGGTCTGTCCAAGGGCTGTAATGCTAGTCTGTCACTTCAAATTTTTGTTGTGATGAGACAGAACCGAGGAAATTGCAAACTCCCCCTACCTCCATGGCGCCGTGACTCGGATTTAACCTGGCTGAAACAACTTCAGCACGGACCCTGCAAGGAGGAGGCCAAACACAGCAGGAGCCCAACTCGGCAAAAGCTCCCACAGTGGAGGCTGAACATGAAGAAAACCCAGCACAGGGGAAGTGACAAGAAGCCCAGAATACTGGAAACAGGGACAGTGAAAAACAAACTCAGCAGCAAGCTCACGCAGCTCAGTCTCAGATTCCAGAAGACCTCTGGTTAAGGTAGGAGATCCTCACTCCTATGGCTGGAAGTACAATCTCTCATTTCTTGTTTCCTCAAAGCCCCCATGAACAGGTGAGCGGCAGTGGGTGCAACTGAGGGACTCTGGCAGTGGTTACTTCCCAGTGTGTCCTGAAGGCTCCACTATCCTCTGTGCTCTAGTAGCTGTTACCCAAGCTGGTGGGGGTTCTTCTGTCCTTAATCTTCTTTGTGCCAAGGATCAGGCCAATGAAAACTGTGAGAACTGGTCAGGTATTTAGCAGATTTTCTGGCAGGTTATGATGAGGATTCCTCAGCACGTTTTTTTTCCACTACTTTTTCCTCGTGTTCTTCAGCTCCTCTCTCTCAGGACTTGAGCGAGGCCGAAAACCATGGTGCCTGGCTTCAGGACCTAATGAAGCTCAGGCTCTGATGTCTCACTGAAAAATTCAGTTAGATAGACAGTGATAGGTAGGAGGTGGGTTTGTTACGAATCAGAGGGAAGCACACTCCACAGGGTGTGGGCCATCCAGAGGAGAGTGCAGTGGCCATGGAATATGGTGTGGCTATTTTTTTCCAGCTGGGTGAATTCATATACTAATGAGTGAAATGATCATCCCAACCACTGGGGACCACCCACTCCTCTGGCTTTTGACAGTGCCTTGGAATGGTCATTTGCATTGATAGCTGAGGAAGGCTTTCTTATCTCTCCTTGCTATTCTTTGGAACTCTGCATTCAAATGGGAATATCTTTCCTTTTCCCTTCTCTTCTTTTCACAGCTATTTGTAAGGCCTGCTCAGAAATAGAGGAAAACAACAGAATGGGAAAGACTAGAGATTTCTTCAAGAAAATTAGAGATACCAAGGGAAATTTTGATGCAAAGATGAGCTCAATAAAGGACAGAAATGATATGGACCTAACAGGAGCAGAAGATATTAAGAAGAGGTGGCAAGAAAACACAGAAGAACTGTACAAAAAAGATCTTCACAACTCAGATAATCACAATGGTGTGATCACTCACTTAGAGCCAGACATCCTGGAATGTGAAGTCAAGTGGGCCTTAGAAAGCATCACTACGAACAGAGCTAGTAGAGGTGATAGAATTCCAGTTGAGCTATTTCAAATCCTGAAAGATGATGCTGTGAAAGTGCTGCACTCAATATGCCAGCATTTGGAAAACTCAGCAGTGGCCACGGGAATGAAAAATGTCAGTTTTCATTCCAATCCCAAAGAAAGGCAATGCCGAAGAATGCTCAAACTACCTCACAATTGCACTCATCTCACACGCTAGTAAAGTAATGCTCAAAATTCTCCAAGTCAGGCTTCAGCAATACTTGAACCGTGAACTTCCAGATGTTCCAGCTGGTTTTAGAAAAGGCAGAAGAACCAGAGATCAAATTGCCAATATCCGCTGGATTATTGAAAAAGCAAGAGAGTTCCAGAAAAACATCTATTTCTTCTTTATTGACTATGCCAAAGCCTTTAACTGTGTGGATCACAATAAAGTGTGGAAAATTCTGAAAGAGATGGGAATACCAGACCACCTGACCTGTCTCTTGAGAAACCTGTATACAGGTCAGGAATCAACAGTTAGAACTGCACATAGAACAACAGACTGGTTCCAAACAGGAAAAGGAGTACGTCAAGGCTGTATATTATCACTCTGCTTATTTAACTTACATACAGAATACATCATGAGAAAGGCTGGGCTGGCAGAAGTGCAAGCTGGAATTAAGATTGCCAGGAGAAATATCGATAACCTCAGATATGCAGAGGACACAACCCTTATGGCAGAAAGTGAAGAGGAACTAAAAAGCCTCTTGATGAAAGTGAAAGAGGAGAGTGAAAAAGTTGGCTTAAAGCTCAACGTTCAGAAAACTAAGATCATGGCATCCAGTCCCATCACTTCATGGCAAATAGATGGGGAAACAGTCGAAACAGTGTCAGACTTTATATTTTGGGCTCCAAAATCACTGCAGATGGTGATTGCAGCCATGAAATCAAAAGACGCTTACTCCTTGGAAGGAAAGGTATGACCAAACTAGATAGCATATTAAAAAGCAGAGACATTACTTTGCCAACAAAGGTCTGTCTAGTTAAGGCTATGGTTTTTCCAGTAGTCATGTATGGATGTGAGAGTTGGACTGTGAAGAAAGCTGAGCACCAAAGAATTGATGCTTTTGACCTGTGGTGTTGGAGAAGACTCTTGAGAGTCCCTTGGACTGCAAGAAGATCCAACCAGTCCATCCTAAAGGAGATCAACCCCGGGTGTTCTTTGTAAGGATTGATATTGAAGCTGAAATTCAAATACTTTCGCCACCTCATGCAAAGAGTTGACTCATTCGAAAAGACCCTGATGCTGGGAAGGATTGGGGGCGGGAGGAGAAGGGGACGACAGAGGATGAGATAGCTGGATGGCATCACTGACTCAATGGACGTGAGTTTGGGTGGACTCCGAGAGTTGGTGATGGACAGGGAGGACTGGCGTGCTGTGATTCAAGGGGTTGCAAAGAGTCGGACACAACTGAGCGACTGAACTGAATTGAACTGAACTGGAATGGTCCTGCCACCTCTGGGTGTGTCATTTAGCTTGCAGTTTGGTGATCAAGGTTTAGTTGAATTTGACTTGTCATCTTGGACCCACTTGATTTTAATCAGTTTATGTTATGCCTTTCGGCTATGTCATTCTTTCAAAAATTGTGCCTGCCCCCGTCCCTCCTCTTTCATGCTCCTTTCCTGAGCCCTGTCCAGGCCCACAATGTTGCTTCTACAATCTCCTGGAGGGACAACCAGAAAATAGCTGACCCTTGGGAGGGAAATACTGTATAATATCCAATCCCTCTAGATATTCAGGCCTTCATTTTCCATATTTCCTACAACATGTGCAACAACATCTCTAATTGGACCCGCTAGGGCATGGGACAGGCACACAATGCCTGCTAGAAGTCCATCTAGCATCCCTTCAAGGGAAATCTGGCTTCTAGGGATAATGTTTGCCACTTTGGGAGTTATCTCTGCAGGCCATTTGGACCCAAACCCTTACCACCCTTCTCGTAAAGTTACAAACATACCCTAGAATCAAATCTTTGCTCCACTTCTATGGAACATCAGGTCTGTTGCCTCTTACCAATTTGTTCTTAAGCCACTAACTAACTCCTACAACCAGGACCCTGCCCTCTTGTAGGCAACCTTGCTTCACCCTGCTTTATATTAGAATACTCTAAAAGCCCCGAACTGGACCAGAGAGCCCACTCCTTTGTCATTACTTCTGTTATTACCTAAAGTGGGCCTATGACAACGAAATGTTCACCATTGGAGACACCCTAACCTGCTCTTATGGAGGACTTGGGGAGGAAATCAGTGACTTACATTCCCTTAGGACAGTAAGAGGCTTATGGCTGCTTCACCAGGTTCCCAGCTTCAGGGCACAGGCTTGGATTGCTTTACATCATGATATCTATTCCCATCTGTGGTGAACAAACTGACTATGAGTTAAAATTACAACCCCTTAATCCTACCAAGCATTGGTCACACTGGAGACCTTGGGGACGCCCAACTCCAGTCCAGGGGTCCCAGGAGGTCAACATGCCTCAACCTGCCCAGGGACCCAATTTTCGGGAGGCCGACATGCCTTGACCTGCACGGGGATTGGATCTGCATGAGGCTGTCATGCCTCAGCTTGCCTGGGGATCTGCACCCTGACCTGGGGACAACTGGCTTTCAGGTTGCAACAGTACTGGGTAGAATAAGCTTCAAAAAGACTCACCCCTAAGGAAGTCCGCCCATGGAAATTGAAGGAGGCCTATTAGTTTTTTCTTTTTTCTTTCCCTCCCTGTCATCACTGTCTTTCAGATGGGAAATAACCAATCCACTTCCTGAGAGATGACTTTGAGATGCGTCCTTGATAACTGGAAGCTGTTTGATCCTCTAACTCTAAGGAGAAGTTGGTTAAAATTCTTTTGTGCCACTGCATGGCCACGGTATCCTCTGGGGGACCAGGAACACTGGCCTGAGGATGGGAGTTTAAAACACAATACCATCCTACAGCTAGACTTATTATGCAAAAGGTAAAGGAAACGGACAGAGATCCCCTATGTCCAAATTTTCTTCCAACTAAGAGATATGAAGGAACTCTGTCTTAAGTATGGGATTGTTGTATGCCCTAAAAGTGAGCCTACTAGGCACAGACAACCAAGAGAAGGGACTTCCCCTTGAAGGCTCATCCCCCATGGCTCCCAAGTTGCCTGGTGCTCCTTCCTTGTATCCAATCGAGCCCCCATATCTGTAAGCACCCCCTCCACAGAAGCCAACTCAAGTATGTCCCTTAGTGGAAACTGGAGGAGAATTCAGACCAACCCGGGTCCATAGCCCTTGTCACTCTTAGAACTAAGACAGATCAAACAAGACCTGGGAAGCTATACAGAAAACCAAGGCAAATATATTGATACATTCCAACACATTACCTTGGCCTTTGATTTGACATGGAAAGACATCATGATCATATTTAGTCAAACTTTATCTGACCCTGAGCATGCTAGAGTCTTAAAGGAAGACTGAAGGTATGCTACAGGGCTTCACATGTCAAGAAATAAATACCCAGTAGGGGAAATTGCAGTCCCTTCCTCAGATCCTAATGGGAATTATAATGACACTGAGCACATCTGGGAAAGGGATCATTTTCTGATCTGTGTGAAGGCAGGACTGAAAGCAGCCCAGCAAAATGTAATCAGCTGGGCCCAGGTCTCAGCAATAACTCAGGAGTCCAACAAGAACCCCATTGCCTTTCTGGAAAAGCTAGAAGAGGCCCTCCAAAAGCTTACCAATCTGGATTTACCAATCTAGACTCTTACAAGGGACAGGTGATTTTAAAGGACAAATTCCTGTTCCAATGTGCATCAGACATCAGGGTAAAGTTACAACAGCTACAGCAGCAGGACCATGCTGCCTCTTCAGATGAGATGCTTCAGCCACCAATCCCTTTTATAACAGAGAACAGGAGAGAGAGACCAAGTTCCAGGAAAGGGAGAAAAGGAAAGAGACAAGGCATGCCTAGATGCTGGCTGCCCTCCAGGAAAGCCCTATGGAAACCCCGAGTCCTTGCAGGACAAGGCATGAGGCAAATGCCTAATCTGTAGACAGGTGGGGCATTGGGCCAAAGACTGTCCAAACTATGACAAGTCTCCTAAAATGGCTCGCTAGTAATGTTATCAATTGGGACATTGGGCAGCACCCTGCCCTTGGGACCCAAGAGCCTCAAGGTCAAGTGCTAAGCCTTCCCTCATGATGGTTCAACAGGAATGAAGTGGCCCACTCCAGCAGCCCACTTATCACAGATAACCATCATGGGGCTAGAGCCAAGGATGCAACTTGATGTGGCAAGTAGGTCCAAGAATTTCTTAGTTGACACAGGGGCTACATACTCTGTCCTGCCCTCCTACTCCAGAACCTTCTCCTCCCAAACCTGTAGCATTTTGGGTGCTATAGAAAAAACAATTACTAAAAGATTCACCCAAGCATTTCTTTGTTGCTGGGATGGACACAGATTTTTCCCACTCAGGTGGTCCCAGAGTGTCCTACTCCCTTATTGGGAAGAGATATACTCACTAAACTGGGGACCACCCTTGTGATGGGAAGCTTTTCAGCCCCTAGAGCCCTACAGCTTCTGGTTACTACTGAGGAACCCATTACACCCTCTCTAATAGAGAGGGACCAAAAACTATGGAAGGACAAAATTAACCCCCAGGTGTGGGACCAGGGGACTCCTGGATGAACCCACTAAGCTGAACTGGTCATCATTGTCCTCCAAGACCCCACTCAGTTTCCTAACTGGAAACGATACCCCCTCAGAAGAGAAACTCGGGAAGGATTACAGCCTGTAATAAATAAATTCCTTGCCTGTGGGCTATTGGTCTCCACCAATTTGCTGTGTAACAACCCGATCCTCTTTGTAAAGAAAAAGGATGGAAGCTGGTTGAATGGTTTAAGGTCTCTGGATCATAAATGAAGCTGTAGTCCCCCTCCATCCCACAGTACCCTATCCCTATGTAATCTTGGGAGAAATCGCTCCCACTGCCAAGTGGTTTACAGTCCTGGATCTTGAAGATGTATTCTTTTGCATACCACTGGCTAAAGAATCCCAACATCTTTTTGCCTTCAAGTGGGAGGCTCCAGGAGAAAAACACCAACAGATGACTTGGACAGTATTACCTCAGGGGTTCAGAGATAGCCCCCATGTGTTTGGGAAGGCTCTTTGCTGAGATCTCCTAGGTCTGGACTTAGGACCTACTGGGAAAATATTACAATACGTAGATGACCTACTAATCAGCTCTTCAGATGAGAAAAATGCCCAACAGAATGCAATTAAGGTTCTAAATTTTTGGCAGAGAGGGGATATAAAGTCTCCCATGCTAAGGCACAGATGGTCGAGACAAAGGTCACATACCTTGGCGTTCCGATTACACGCGGGTCCAGAAGGCTGTCCTCTGATCAAGTACAAGGAATCCTCCAGTTGCCCTCCCCTAAGACACGAAAACAATGCTGAGCTTTCCTGGGGCTAACTGGGTATTTTAGAGTCTGGATAGCAAACTATGGTTTAATTGCCCAGCCCTTATATGAAAGCTTGAAGGGATGGGATGATTCAGTCCCATTGATGTGGGGAACTCCTCAAAAGAAGGCAGAGGCTACACTAAAACAAGCCTTAACTCAAGCACCTTTCTTGAGGTTACCAGACCCAGAAAAAGCATTCCAACTTTATGTTCATGAAAAAGAAGGAATAGCCTTGGTAGTGTTAACTCAAAGGTTGGGACCTGAGTCCTAGCCTGTAGCTTACTTATCCAAGAGACTCAACCCAACCACCTGAGGCTGACCTCCCCGCCTTTGAAATCTTGCAGCTATTGCAATCCTGATAGAAGATGCTTTAAAATTCTCTCTTGGGGGCAAACTAACTATTTTTACCAGCCACCAAGTGTAAAAACTCCAAAATGGGAGAGGTCATTTATGGATATCTGATCAAAGAATCCTCAGATATCAGTTGTGCTGATGGAAAATCCAGGCCTGACTATATCCCCTTGTGGGTTCTTAACCCTGCAACCCTTCTGCCTACCCCTAAGGGCTCTCTCCCCTTTCAATCTGGCCTAGAAACCTTGGATCACTGGACAAAACCCCAAGAGGGATTGTTGGAAGATCCTCTGACCAATTCTGAGGAGTTCTGGTACACTATGGAAACAGCTTTGTCTTGGATGGAAAAGGAAGAGCCAGATATGCAGTAGTCTCCAATTTTGAGACCATAGAGGCTAAATTTTTGCCATCAGGTACTTCAGCCCAATTAGCTTAGCTCATAGCCCTGACTTGAACTTTAGAGCTAGGAAAAGGAAAAAGAGTAGCTATTTACACTGACTCCAAATATGCCTTTCTGGTGCTACATGTACATGCTGCTATTTAGAAAGAAAAAGACCACTTGACCACCCGAGGGTCCCCAATCAAATATGGTGACCAAATCCTTAGGCTTTCAGAGGAAGTCCACCTGCCCACTGAGATTTCAGTCTCCCATGGCAAAGGACACCAAAAAGGGAGCACGGAAGTGGCACGAGGGAACAAAGCAGTCAGTCAGGCAGCTAAGAGAGCAGCATTACAGAACAATGACCTAATAGGGGTTGCCACCTTAGTTCCACAGACTAATTTGCCAGAAACTCCTTCATATACTGAAGGTGAGACTCTTAAAGCTGAGAGGGAGGGCTTTCAAGAAGATCATATGGGGTGGTTGCAAAAGGAGGGACTCCTTTTTCTGCCTGGGAACCTCCAATGGAAGTTGGTTAACTCCTTACATGCCACCACTCATTTAGGGGAAAAGGCCCTCCAAAGATTATTAGAAAGGTCCTTCAGAGGAACAGGCCTCCAGACGACTATAAGACAAGTGGTCTCCTCTTGTTCCATTTGCCAATTAAACAACCCCCAAGGAGCTTGAAGACCCCAGCTGGCCCAGCCTTTCCAACGACGTGGGACCTACCCAGGAGAGGACTGGCAGATGGACTTCACCCAGATGCCAGTTTCTTAAGGATATAAATACCTATTAGTCATGGTAGATACAGTCACAGGATGGATTGAAGGCTTTCCCACCTGGAATGAGAAGGCTGAGGAGGTGGTAAAAACAAAAAAACAAAAAAACAAAAAAAACAACAAAACCTGCTCCATGAAATCATTCTGAGATTTGGTCTGCACATGTCATTACAAAGTGACAATGGGACATCGTGTACTTCTAAGGTCACCCAAAAGGTCTCTAAAGCATTGGAAATTACTTATTATCTCTATTGTGTCTGGAGATCTCAGTCTTCAGGAATAGTAGAAAGAGCCAACCAATTCCTAAAATCAACAATAAAAAAGATAACCAAGGAGACCTTCCTGGGATGGAATGAGGCTTTACCAATAGCTCTCCTCTGCACTCGTATTGTCTCTAAGGAACAAGTTGGTTTTAGTCCTTATGGGATGCTATATGGGAGACCTTTTGTTTATGTCGATGACCTCTTCCTAGAGGCTCAGACCCTCCAGTCTTATACCATGGCCATTGGGCAATTCCAACAGGATATACACTTGTGGGGTGTCAACCAGGACCAAAAAGATTCTAAAGAGTCACCACTATGTGCTCCAGGGACTCAAGTCCTAATTAAAGTGTGGAAAGATGCATCCCTAAAGGCTCAACTCCAGCCCACAGTTCCCTACCCTGTACTACTTTCTGCCCCTACAGCAGTCAAGGTACCAGGACATGACTCCTGGATTCACTACTCATGAGTCAAGCTGTGAAAGAAAACAGAAGAGGACACTCAATACACCTGTGGGCCCCTGGAGAGCTCAGATACCTATTCAGGATTACAAATTAGTGCCATTCTAATGAACACCCTAAAATTAAGTTTTGGGGGGTAAGATTTTTTAGGACAGCTCTAAAGAGCCAGCACAACTTGGCAGGGGTTGTACTCCAAAACAGACAGGAGATAGGTCTCCTGATCCCTGAACAAGGAGGAAATTGAGCCATCTTGAATGAGATATGTTTTTTCTGGCTAAATACCTCCAGCTAAGTTAAGGAAAGTCTCACAGTCCTCAAGAAAAACATTCATACCCTACATGATTTCAAAGAATGAACTGAAGAGATCTCCTGGTTGCTACAATCTCTCTTTGAGGGATTCCCCTGGTGAGGGGGAATTTGGAGTTGGCTAATGCCCCTACTAGTTCTTGTTATCACCATATTGATGCTGCTTGTGTTTCCCCATGTATTCTCAATTGTCTAACCTATTCTGTCTCTGCCCAGGTCAACAAGCTACAACATGCAGTGCCAGTTCCACAAGGATATATAAAACTACAGCTGATCAACAAAAAATATCACTCACCCTTAGATGGACACAGCTATAAGGACTCTGAGGCTTGAGACTGGCAAGAAGGGGAGGCTCAATGCCCCTCATCATCCCAGTTCAGTAGGAAGTAGCCAGAAAGACCTCTATGCCCCTATTCCCAAAGAATTGGGCCTTCTATCACTTGGGGGGGGGGAATGTTAACTCAGATGACCATTATATCTACTACTGTGGGCAAGAATCCCTTACAAGAAATGGAGTAGCCATTAAAGTCAACAAAAGAGTCTGAAATGCAGTACTTGGATGCATTCTCAAAAATGACAGAATGATCGTTGTTTGTTTCCAAGGCAAACCACTCAATATCACAGTAATCCAAGTCTATGCCCCGGCCAATAATGCTGAAGAAGCTGAAGTAGAACGGTTCTATGAAGACCCACAAGACCTTCAAGAACTAACACCCCCAAAATATGACCTTTTCATTACAGGGGACTGGAATGCAAAAGTAGGAAGTCAAGAAACACCTGGAGTAACAGGCAGATTTGGCCTTGGAGAACAGAATGAAGCAGGCCAAAGGCTAACAGAGTATTGTCAAGAGAACACACTGGTCATAGCAAACCCCCTTTTCTAAAAACACAAGAGATGACTCTACACACGGACATCACCAGATGGTCAATACTAAAATCAGATTGATTATATTCGTTGCAGCCAAAGATGGAGAAGCGGTATACATTCAGCAAAAACAAGACCAGGAACTGACTGTGGCTCAGATCATGCACTTTTTATTGCTAAATTCAGACTTAAATTGAAGACTGTAGGGAAAACCACTAGACCATTCAGGTATGACCTAAATCAAATCCCTTATGACTATACAGTGGAAGTGACAAATAGATTCAAGGGATTAGATCTGATAGACAGAGTGCCTGAAGAACTGTGGATGGAGGTTCGTGACATTGTATAGGAGGCAGTGATCAAGATCATCCCAAAGAAAAAGAAATGCAAAAAGGCAAAATGATTGTCTGAGGAGGCCTTACAAATAGCTGTGAAAAGAAGGGAAGCAAAAAGCAAGGGGGAAAAGGACAGATATACCCATTTGAATGCAGAGTTCCAAAGAATAGCAAGGAGAGATAAGAAACCCTTCCTCAGTGATCAATGCAAAGAAATAGAGGAAAACAATGCAATGGGAAAAACTAGAGATCTTGTCAAGAAAATTAGAGATACCAAGGAAACTTTTAATGCAAAGAGGAGCACAATAAAGGACAGATGACCAGGACCTAACAGAAGCAGAAGATATTAAAAAGAGGCGGAAAGAATACACAGAAGAACTCTACACAAAAGATCTTCACAATCCAGATAATCATGATGGTGTGATTACTCACCTAGAGCCAGACATCCTGGAATGTGAAGTCAAGTGGGCCTTAAGAAGCATCACTATGAACAAAGCTAGTGGAGGTGATGGAATTCCAGTTGAGCTATTTCAAATCCTGAAAGATGATGATGCTGTGAAATTGCTGCACTCAAGATGCCAGCAAATTTGGAAAACTCAGCAGTGGTCACAGGACTGGAAAAGGTCAGTTTTCATTCCAATCCCAAAGAAAGGCAATGCCAAAGAATGCTCAAACTACGTCACAAAAAATTGCACTCACCTCACATGCTAGCAAAGTAAAGCTCAAAATTCTCCAAGCCAGGCTTCAACAGTACATGAACTGTGAACTTCCAGATGTTCAAGCTGGATTTAGAAAAGGCAGAGGAAGCAGAGATCAAATTGCCAACATCCACTGGATCACTGAAAAAGCAAGAGAATTCCAGAAAAACATCTACTTCTGCTTTATTGACTATGCTAAAGCCCTTGACAGTGTGGATCACAACAAACTGTGGAAAATTCTGAAAGAGATGGGAATACCAGACCACCTGACCTGTCTCCTGAGAAATCTGTATGCAGATCGAGAAGCAACTGTAAGAACCAGACATGGACCAACAGACTGGCTCCAAATCAGGAAAGGAGTATGTCAAGGATGTATACTGTCACCCTGGTTATTTAGTTTATATGCAGTGTACGTCATGAGAAATGTTGGACTGGATCAAGCACAAGCTGAAATCAAGTTTGCTGGAAGAAATATCAATAACCTCATATATGCAGATGTCACCACCCTTATGGCAGAAAGCGAAGAACTCAAAAGCCTCTTGATGAAAGTGAAAGAGGAGAGGGGAAAAGTTGGCTTAAAACTCAACATTCAGAAAACTAAGGTCATGGTATCTGGTCCCATCTCTTCATGGCAAATAGATGCAGAAACATTGGGAAAAGTGAGAAACTTTATTTTTTTAGGCTCCAAAATCACTGCAGATTGTGACTGTAGCCATGAAATTAAAAGATGCTTGCTCCTTGGAAGTAAAGTTATGACCAACCTAGATAGCATATTGAAAAGCAGAGACATTGCTTTGTCAACAACAGTCCGTCTAGTCAAAGCTATGGTTTTTCCAGTAGTCATGTATGGATGTGAGAGTTGGACTATAAAGAAAGCTGAGCACCAACAAATTGATGCTTTTGAGCTGTGATGTTGGATAAGATTTTTGAGAGTCCCTTGGACAGCAAGGAGATCCAACCAGTCCATCCTAAAGGAAATAGGTCCTGAATATTCATTGGAAGGACTGATGTTCAAGTTGAAACTGCAATACTCTGGCCACCTGATGTGAAGAACTGACTCATTTGAAAAGATCCTGATGCTGGGAAAGATTGAAGGCAGGAGGAGAAGGGGACGACAGAGGATGAGATGGTTGGATGGCATCACTGACTCAATGGAGATGAGTTTGAGTAAACTCAGGGAGTTGGTGACTGACAGGGAGGCCTGTCTTTCCCCTAGTCCATAGGGTTGCAAAGTGTCAGACGCGACTGAGTGACTGAAATGAACTGAACTGAACTGACATAGTAGGAGCCTGCATTAAAAAATTAGGCCTATCTATGTGGTGAATCAGAGAAGGCAATGGCAGCCCACTCCAGTACTCTTGCCTGGAAAATCCCATGGACGGAGGAGCCTGGTGGGCTCCAGTCCATGGGGTTGCTAAGAGTCGGACAAGACTGAGTGACTTCACTTTCACTTTTCCCTTTCATGCATTGGAGAAGGAAATGGCAACCCACTCCAGTATTCTTGCCTGGAGAATCCCAGGGACGGGGGAGCCTGGTGGGCTGCTGTCTATGGGGTCGCACAGAGTCAGACACAACTGAAGCGACTTAGCAGCAGCAGCAGCAGCATGTGGTGAATTACAACTCTTTATGAATTCTGATGTTTAATTGGAAAATATAAACAGTATTTTGGTGTTTTATGATTTTAGAATAAGAGCCACAATTATGAGTAAAGATTTGTTTCCTTTAATAATAGAGTGGCAAAAAAAATAAAAATAAAAAAATAATAATAATAATAGAGTGGCAAACTCTAGTGTTTGAAACCTGGCACACATTAAAACCTAAAGACACTGAAGTGATAAAGTGATACTGGTAAAATGACATAGTCGTATATTCACAGGGCAAGGTTAAAGACAACCAAACAAATCTGATGGAAATGAAAATATTGCCATCACTTTTTACCTGCAATTTAAGCTAATTATAAATTTTGACCAGTATGCAGGCATTTCTTTGGTAAAGAATTGAGAATTAGGGGACTTCCCTAGCAGTTCATTGGTTAAAGCTCTGCTTTCCCAATGCAGGGGGCACAGGTTGGATCCCTGGTCAAAGAATTAAAACCCCAATAGCTGCATGGTATGTCCAAAAAAATTAATAACACTAGTGGTTATTTCTTGGTGAGATGTTATTATAGGTTATTTCTACTTTTCCCATTTTTATGTTTCAGTGCTTTCTAATATTGCTAAACAATTTTCCACAATTAATTTTGTCACAACTTTTAAAAATAGATTGCCACTTTTACATTAAAAAAAGAGGATTGATAACTATGTGAAAGCCCCTTCCTGTCTTTACACTTCTCTTTCCACCTTGTTTCATATCCCTAGATTTCATGTTCTGATTTCAAAATTTGCAAAACCCCCCAGAAACTGGCTCATTATATCAAATTGTTTTATTTTACCAAAAAGGGGAAAGCTGAAACAAGTATTTTTGTTCTGTTCTCTTTGAAAATATTTTATTTGCCTCATGAAGGAATCAGCATTTGACCATAAATTGTGAATCAGTATCTCTGCATTTAAACATAGTAGAACTTGGACAGAATCAGAGTTAAAACTAGTACTTAGTTTCCTTGTCCTGCTATTTCTTCTGTCTTCTGAAATTACCTCTAACACGATTCAAAATATATCTAAAGAAAATCTTAAAACTATTCAAAGTCCATTGCAAGCCTAAAATCAAATTTGAGATTATCAGATTAAGACAATTCACATTCTCAATCAAGCTTGTTAGATTTGCCTACTTCCAAATGCAATACTTTTGCTTGAGTTTCTAATAAGTTTTCCTATGCCCAACAGTCCCAGCTGTTCAGATAGCCTTCCGTTTTATTTACCAGCAATGAAAAATTGAGTCTTTCTTTAGCTTGAGATATGTAGGTTTCTGAAACTTATATAAATAAAATCCAAATGAGACACTACTTTCGAAAAGGATGTTCTAGTCTGATATTTGTGCTTGGAGTTTATAGAAAGCATGGAGAGATCTATTACTACCTTAGGTGGACAGTACAGTTTATTTCTATAATGAGGTACCTGTGTTTTCTTCACTTTTAGTATACCTCTTGCTGAGTGATATCTAATTTATATTCATTTTCTATTGTCTCTGACATAAATACCTTTTATAAATCTTAATTTCTTTGATCACTTTTTCTCAGAAAAATAGCACAGGGGGAAATTAAGGGTTTTCTCTGTCAGTATGTGAACTCAGTAACTGATTCAGATACACAACCTAGGATTCCAATCAGTGTTCCAGAACTCTCAGAAATCTTGGACAAGATGAAATGTATAGGAGCTCAGTCACAAGAGGATCAAATGCTTGTGCTGCACTTTGAATTTATAAGGGAAAGTGAAATGGGTTGTCACTTCTTTAATACCTAGTGGTTTAGTGTTCCTTCTTAACCTTTCTACAATATAATCTAAAGTAGTGCCATCTCTAACTTTGTTTCTTTGCAATTTAGTTTGCCCTTAAAATTACAATGGTTTTGGATAAAAGAACTTGTCTACTTGACAACCTCAGTAGAAAAAAGAAAATAGAAAACAGAGATAAGAATGCCAAAGGAAAAAGGAGTCAGGAAAAGCAAAGGGACTAATGTAGAATTTAGAATTTGTAGGCTTAGCCTACAAGTTCCCCCAAGTATCAATTAAACCAGATAATATATATTTATAATTCAAACTACATTTGCAAACCATAGGTTTCATCCTTTCTAGGAATTTCAGTAGCCATTCTTAACAAGATATAAAGAATAAGCTAAGATTTTTCTTTGTTTTCGAATAAGCCAAAAGCTAGACTTTTAAGTTAGGTTAATATGTGTTTGGATATATTTCCCTCTGCAAAGATTTTTGTTGCTGTTGTTTTTGGGGGTGGATTGGAAAACAGACGTAAGAAAAACACAGAAAAGGTAATAAAGGTGAGAAAGGGAGTTGGTCTGTATAAATCTCATTCTACACAGCTACCGTCTAATTAAGTATTGGAGTATCTCCTCTTTAATCAGGATTTTGGTATTCTATTTCTCACCTGAATACTTCGCTACCTTCTTTAATTTCCTAACTTCTTCTACATTGTTTCCATATGTTGTGCTGTTAAGCTCTTTAGCTCAGTTATCACTAGATAATTCTTCCTAAAATCTGCTTTAGTCAAGTGGTCTTGTGATCTGAAAGCTATAATGACTCTGTATACCAAGTCACTCAGGGGTGTTTGGCTCTTTGCCCCATATGGACTGTAACCAGCCAGGCTCCTGCATCCATGGAATTCTCCAGACAAGAATACTGGAGTGGGTTGCCATTCCTTTCTCCAGGGGATCATCCCAAACCAAAGATTGAACCCTCTTCTCTTGCACTTCCTGCATTGACAGGCAGGATTTTTACCTTTAGTGTCACCTGGGAAGCCCAGTTTTTATTCTACCAGTAAAATAAAGACTCCTCTACTGGGCATCTTTCTTCATGTGAAGCCCCCTACCTCATAGGCCCCATATTTAGCATAAGCCCTCCTTTCTGTTTCAGCTATCTTCAAAGCTGGACTAACAGCTTAGCATCACCTATGAGCCTTTTAGGAATGGAAATTCTGAGACCCTACTCCAGACATACTGAGTAAGACACACTAGCAACAGGGCCTAGTAATCAGTGTTTAACACATTAAAAAAAAATTTTTATTGGAGTATACATGATTTATAATGCTGTGTTTGCTTCAGGTGTACAGCAAAGTTAATGAGTTATACATGTATTAATATACATATCCACTCTTTTCTTTTTTAGATTCTTTTCCCATACAGGCCATTGCAAGATATTGAGTAGAATTCCCTGTGCTTTTATTAGTTATTATTTTATATACAGTAGTGGGTATATGTCAGTCCTAATCTCCCAATTTAAACCCTCCTTTATCCCCTGCTGCTGCTGCTGCTGCTGCTAAGTTGCTTCAGTCATGCCCGACTCTGTGCGACCCTATAGACGGCAGCCCACCAGGCTCTGCTATTCCTGGGATTCTCCAGGCAGGAACACTGGAGTGGGTTGCCATTTCCTTCTCCAATGCATGAAAGTGAAAAGTGAAAGTGAAGTCACTCAGTCGTGTCCGACTCTTAGCGACCCCATGGACTGCAGCCCACCAGGCTCCTCCATCCATGGGATTTTCCAGGCAAGAGTACTGGAGTGGGGTGCCATTGCCTTCTCCACCTTTATTCCCTAGTATTCATAAATTTGTTTTCTACATCTGTGATTCTACTTCTGTTTTGTAAATGAGTTAATTTGTACCTTTTTCTTAGAGTCCACTTATAAGCAATATCATATATTTGTCTTTGTCTGACTTACATACTTCACTTAGTATGACAGTTTCTAGGTCCATCCATGTTGCTGCAAATGGCATTATTTGACATGTCTTTTAGGTGATTCTAATAAACATTTAAGTGCTAAAGTCTGAGAACCACTGCTGCTCTAGCTCCATACAGACATACATGTATGTTATGTATGTCATACAGACATAACATGTATGTTACACATACTGATATAAATGTATGCCATCTGCTCTGACTGAAGTAACTTCTTCATCCTACCTCATCCATCATCTTCATATTATCACCAATTGCAACATTTCCTAAACTTCATTGCTTTTTCATATATTTTCCACGTCCCTATAACACCTGTCTTATAATATTCTGTTTGTAAAATTTGTTCTATTTTAGGAAAACTTATATCAGTAATAGTATTAAAATCAGTAGTTCTTATTATAAATAAGATGTGATTTTGAAAATAAATATATGATATCCAGGGCTTTTGGATGTAGCAGTGAGGTTGGAAAGAAGTGAGTGCATTTTTCAAAGGGTAAAAATGAAGAACTCTTAATTTGAAAGAACTGTTCTGTATCTTGAGTAGGTGGTAGGTACATAAATCTACACATGTGATAACATTGCATAGAACTGAATGCACATGTGTGCACACAGGAGTGCAAGTAAAACTGGGGAAATTTTTCAGTAAGATAGGTGAATTGCTTGAATGTCAGGATCCTGGTCATGGGTGAGAATTCTATTATAATTTTTACAAGAGTTTACCATTGAGGGAAACAGAGTGAAGGGTATGTGGATCTCTGTATTATTGTCATTAAAATAACTGGCTATTTCAGAGACATTTCTGTTTTATCAGTAATGTGTGTGGGGGGGGCGTGCATGATAAGCTGCTTCAGTCGTGTCTGACTCTGTGAGACCCTTGGGAGTAGCCCCCTAGGCTCGTCTCTCCATGGGATTTTCCAGGCAAGAATACTGGAGTGGGTTGCCATTTCCTCTTCCGGGGGATCTTGCAGACCCAGAGATCAAACTGGTGTCTCTTATGTCTCCAGCACTGGCAGGTGGGTTCTTGACCACTAGCACCACCTACCAGTGTTATATAAAAATGCTTGAATCTACAGACCTTGAAAAGGCTCAAATAAGGGAGAATCTTTGGGAAGACAGAAGTGGACTATGTAGATGATTCCAACACATGTACACACGCGAGTGCACCTGAGCATTTTTGTGTTTAGCAGAGAAAAATGATCAAATATAATTAAGGGTGGAAAGTACAATTGATACTGAGCAGTGTGTTTGCTAATTGTCTTTTCTCTCCCTTGAGTACAGTGAACCAAGATGGAGTGAGCCATCCTAATGTCATATGGCTATTGGCTAATAAAAAGGGAAAATAAGGTCACATGCATTATATTTTATGTACTTTAGATAGCACAGAGGCATTCCCTTGACTATTTAAAATCTGATGGGAAAAAACATTCATTGATCTCTGTCCTCTGGAAGGGTTATAGACGTGGAGAGTGTGGCGGGTGAGGGAACTACACAAAACACAGACTCTCTGTGTGTTTCCAGCACTGGCTGCTGTGAAAATGCTGGTGGGAGCCCCCACAAATGCTGCCAGGAAAGAAAGCAGCATAGTCTTTTCTAATTAAATGAACCCCTTGTTTTAGGAAGCATATCAATGAAGCCCTTGGTTTAAATTCTATTTGAACAACTACCTTGTAATTTGGAATGCTCATCAGGAACTATGTGTCATTAAGCAACACAATGTGACTTTGTAAAGGATTCATTTTAGAAATTACATTCTATTCTCTCCTTGTCTTTTTCAAGAGGAGAACCCAATAGTTAAGGGGGATTACTTTACTCCTTGCATTCTGCTCCTGTATTTATTGTTAGTGTGAGTACAAGTTTCCTTTCCTGTTTTTTTGCGTTTATAAGAAGATCTGGAAATACATTTTAAAAATTCCTAGATAGACTGAATAACATTTTAGTGTTGTATTTCAAGTCAACATTTGCCATTTGGGAAGAGAATTATTTAAATGGAATCAGGAACTTAGAGAAATGCTGCTTTAATTAACTGTTATCTCTGATTCTAAGTAAAACATGACACGTGACATACTCATGTGGCCATGTTTGACACACTCACACACACACACACATACACACACACACATAGATTCATATCCATGATTTTGTTCTCACACTCAAACTCGTTCTTTTGCATTTGTCCGTGTTTCCCTTTTTCGATCAAATTAACAAATAGTAATGTCCTCCCTTGAAACCATAAAACAATGTTGTTCACCTTGCAGTTCTACAAGAATTCAGTCATTAGGCACTGCAGTTGTTGACTGACAGTGCTCCCTTGGAAATTCAGTATGAGGTGCTCTGGGTTTTGGGAAAAAAGAAGGCCCTTAGGTAGTTGGATGTATAGCTTAGGAAGAATTTTAATGAACCCCATTACTGCATCTTTCCAAACATAGAAAAAACACAAAAGGAGGTAACTGCTCCTTGTGACTGAAAGTGAAAGTGTTACTCATTCAGTTGAGTCTGATTCTTTGTGACCCCATGGATTATAGCCCCCCAGGTGCCTCTGTCCATGGAATTCTTCAAGCAAGAGTACTGGAGTGGGTGGCCATTCCCTTCTCCAGGGAATCTTTCCAAATGAACCAGGGATTGAACCCAAGTCTTCTGCATTGCGGGCAGATTCTTTACCTTCTTAGCCACCGCTCCTTGTGACTAGCAGTAATCTTTTACCAAGATGTATGTTTGACTGTTGGTAAAGAATCTGCCTGCAATGAGGGAGACCTGGGTTTGATTCCTGGGTTGGAAAGATCCCCTGGAGAAGGGAATGGCAACCCACTCCAATATTCTTGCCTGGAGAATCCCATGGACAGAGGAGCTTGGACTACAGTCCACTGGGTCGCAAAGGGTTGGACACGACTGAGTGACTAACACATACACATGCTTGAGGAAGAGTATTCCCAGATCACATATACCCGGCTTCCCCCCAGCTCCATGGAGCAGCCCCCTCAGAGCTACTGAGAAGCTGTTTCCTGGGTTCTAGTTCTCACTAAGACCCTGAATAAAATTTAAACTCGTACATTGTGCATTTTTCTTTTAGTCAACACAGGCTTTTTCTAAGAGAACTCAGGAACTGACAAAACAACATTTTTCAACCACAGTCATTTCTTTGTTACTGACCTAGGCATCCAACTTTATTTTTGATTACGTAAATTCCTACTTCAGTGTAATCAAGTGCTGAAAATCAGAATTTAGTATGTATATTTAGTATTATTAAGCTATATTATTTTAATATTTTGCTGAAAAAGGAACAGAATAGTGTGAATATGAAAAAATAAAATATTTGCCCTCAAAATAGTCTTCATTCTAAGAAACAGGTCTAACTGCCCTATTGTAACATTAGGTAATAGTAGAGAGAAGAAAGGGCCAGATGCACATGCCTCCCTTTGTTAAATACTCAGTGCAGTGCTCTGATGTCGCATATGAACTAGCTCTTCTTCCGTTCAACTTATTAAATTCTTTCTACATCACAAATATAATAACTTTGAAAATGCCCCAGGAATGTTGCTGTTGTTTAGTCACTCAATTGTGCCTGACTCTTTGTGACCCCATGGACTGTAACCCATCAGGCTTCTCTGTTCATGGGATTTCCCAGGCAAGAATACCAGATTGGGTTGCCATGTCCTTCTCTAGGGGATCTTTCTGAATTAGAGATTGAACCTGTGTCCTCTGCCTTGGCAGGCAGATTCTTTACCCCTGAGCTACCAGGGAAGCCTGCCCCAAGAATACTAGTTGTAAAAATACTGATTTTTGTCTTCAGCAGGAAAAACTAATTTCCCCTAAAACCTGAATCCCAGGAAACTGTTTTAAAGAGTTGCTACTAACTAGATCTATAGAAAATAAAATGCATCTTGCTGATTCCATTGAAAATATCCGTAAGTAATTTTTTCATTCAGAATACAACTTCCTTGAAAATTCTCAAATTTGTCTTTGACATTTCTGGAACAACAAAGTAATGTATCATCTGCAGATAAAAACAGCACAAGGAAAAATAAGCCATTTGTTATACACGTGGAATATTTTGATAAAATTAATAACTAGTTTACTATCTCCTGACCTATATGAAAAACCTAAGGGCAAACAAATGCAGAAGCAATGACTATGTATCTTGATTAGCTCAACAACAGTTGCCATAAGAATATAATTATATTCTGTTTTTATTCCTCTATTTCCCACTCTAGGTTAAAGAATCCTTACTCTTCCTTTCTAGGTTAAATGAACAGTAGGTACTGTGTATTTATAGCTTCTATACTACAAATTCTTATCCAGGCATTGTGGGCTTACCTCTCTTTGGGACAGGAAGAGGATGGCATGCTCAAATGTCAATGTTACTTACTTAAATAATAATATATTCAATGTAATTATTGTATTTAAAAACAAACATTAGAAAATAAAGCTTAAAAATGTAAATATGCTGAAGTAGAATTAGAAATATTACAGACAATATGGATTAGAGAAGTCAGTCAAATACAAACCTATGATATTGATATGAATAATAGTATAGATATGATAGTTCTAAGTATTAATATGTACCACACCAAAGGTGTACAGTGTATAAACAATATGTGTAATGTGTGCTAAAATATATAATGTACTAGAGCAAAATGAAAGTAAATAGCATGAAAGAATGTAAGATTCAGGTTAGGAGTGGTTTTAATCCAGAAATTTTATGAAAAGAAATCCTAGAGTAACAACAATACCGTTTAGTGGTAACCAAGTGAAATAGAGAATGGGAAAAAAGGATTATATTAATAATATGAAGTTTCCTAAAACAACAATTCAAAATAAGATTTCATATGACTTAGGGAAGAAATCAGAATGTGATAAGGCAGACATATCAAGGCAAAAAATAAAGGACATTAGAAACTGCAGCCACTACCTCTTCCCCATTCCCCTCCCTATACTTAACCCTCCTCAAAAAAAAATCTATGGTCTAAACATGAAGCAAATGTTTCAGATTGAAATGATAAGACAAACAATAAGGGTGTTTACTCCTGCTTCAGTCTTAGGGGTGTGTGAGTTAGAACGTTCACTACTTCAAATCGTGGAAGATAGCTCTCATGGGAGCATGAAGTTTCAGTTAGAATAGGTCATTGAAATAAACATTCAGAAAATGAGTGACTTACTTCACTCTGTATGACAGTGTCTAGGTCAATCCATGTCTCCACAAATGACTCAACTTCATTTCTGTTAATGTCTGAGTAATATTTCATTGTGTATATGTATCACATCTTTTTTATCCCTTCGTCAGTGGACTTTTAGATTCCTTCCTTGTCCTGGCTTTTGTAAATAGTGCTGCAATGAACATTGGCTTCCATGTGTCTTTTTGAATTGTGGTTTTTCTCAGCAGCAGAAGCTAACACAATATTGTAAAGGAACTATACACCAATTAAAAAAGAAAACAATATAACTTACAAGTACCACATAAAAAATGAGTGAGGATATTTTGCTATGGATAGATCATCAGTTCTCAGATGCTCACCAGAAATGTGGGGGAGCAAGAGGTATAAGACTGGGTAAGAATCGAGAATGGAATTTGGGCAGAAGAGGAATGATTGGAGAGCCTTTAGGTTCTTTTGTTGCCTGAGGCAAGAATGTAAGCCCTGATGGGATGATTATTTAGGGCTGATTGTGGTGCTGATGCTGTGAATGTTCAGGGTAAATGATGGAGTGGTCTTGCTCCAATAGGTATGCCGCTGCTACTGATGCTAAGTCTCTTCAGTCGTGTCTGACTCTGTGCAACCCCATAGACGGCAGCCCACCAGGCTCCCCTGTCCCTGGGATTCTCCAGGCAAAAACACTGGAGTGGGTTGCCATTGCCTTCTCCAATAGGTATAGTTCCTCATCTTGCCATGTTATCTTCCTGATAATGATGTTGTTCTCAAGGATCCTCCTGTTCCCACCTCCTCCTTTCCTTTCTATCCTCATCACTTTTCCATTCCTTCTTTCTGTCATTCTCCTCCTCCTTCCCTCCTCTCTTCTAAATCACTTAATATTTTAAACTTTCAATTTTCACTCCAAATTCTTGAGGTTAATACCAGTATGTGGACATTCTCACAACTCCATACTCTATTATGATTCCTTGTGTAACATGCATTAGTTGGTCAGGTG
This sequence comes from Giraffa tippelskirchi, assembly GCF_054371585.1. Taxonomy (NCBI): domain Eukaryota; kingdom Metazoa; phylum Chordata; class Mammalia; order Artiodactyla; family Giraffidae; genus Giraffa; species Giraffa tippelskirchi. The sequence continues at coordinate 64,855,423 of NC_137284.1, forward strand.
TGTCTGACTCTTTGCAAACCCATGGACTGCTGCCGGCCAGGGTTCCTCTGTCCATGGAATCCCCCAGGCAAGAATACTGAAGTGGGTTGCTGTTCCCTTCTCCAGGGGATCTTCCCAACCCAGGGATCAAACCTAGGTCTCTCTCATTGCAGGCAGATCCTTTACTGTCTGAGCCACCAGGGAAGCTCTCCTAAAAAAGTGTTAGTCACTCAGTTGTTTCCAACTCTTTGGGACCCTATGGATTGCAGCCTCTGTCCATGGAATTCTCCAGGCAAGAATACTGGAGTGGGTTGCCATTCCCTACTCCAGGGGACCTTCCTAACCCAGAGATCGAGCAGTGTTTCTGCACTGGCAGGCAGATTCTTTACCACGGAGCCACCAGGGAAGATAAGATAACCTAAGATGACTCCTTAGGTGTATTATGATTTTTAAATTTTAATGAACATTTTAGATTTGCAAAAAATATGCAGGATGATAACAGAAAGGTCCCCTACATATGTCCAGACTACCCAATTTTTAATGTCTCAGACCGCCTTGATTATTGAAAATTCTCTAGATTCTGAGAAGTCTAGGATAGACTCAGGTCAGCTAAGAAGAGACGAAGAGGACGTTGGAAGGAGAAAGTTTTCATCTGTCACATGTTTAAATGCAAATTTTAGAGCACTATCTCCTAGGTCAGATATCTATGCCTGTTATAAAATGTCTGCCTCAGGAAAGTTGTCTCTGTGAAATATTCTTGACACTAAAAATGATGTCTTCTGTCTTGGTGCCAGAATGCTTTCTGGCCCTGAAAAAGTCTTGATATTCTTGTTTCAGTCTAGTTTGACTGGCATATGTACCCTAGCTCTGAACGTTTCTGGTTTCTGTTTGTTCACTGCTTCTGTTTCTTCTCACCCTTGACATGTTCTTTTTGTTTTCAGTTGGATAGCAGCTTTTGTTGTAGGCAAATAATGCCCCTTTAAAGATATCCACAGACTTCCCTGGTGGCTCAGACAGTAAAGAACCTGTCTGCCAATGCAGGATAACTGGGTTCAACCCCTGGGTCAAGAAGATCCCCTGGAGAAGGGAATGGTAGCCTACTTAAGTATTCTTGCCTGAAGAATCCCAGAGACAGAGGAGCCTGACAGGCTACAGCCCATGGGGTCACAAAGAGTGGGCCATGACAGAACAGCTTTCTCTTTTTGGAGTTTCCAGGTGGCTCAGTGGATAAAGTGTCTGCCAGTACGTGAGACATGGGAGACATGGGTTTGATCCCAGGTGAGGAAGATCCCCTGGAGGAGGAAATGGCAACTCACTCCAATATTCTTGTCTGGAAAATCCCATGGACAAAGGAGCCTCGTGGGCTACAGTCTATGGGGTTGTAAAGAGTTAGACACAACTGAGCAACTCAATACACACAAACATGCCAATATCCTAAGCCTCAGAACCTGAATATGTTACCTTACATGGTTTACTGGGTTGAATAGTGTCCCCCCAGTTTCACGTCTACCTAGAAGCTTTGAATGGAAACTTCTTTGGAAATTGGGTAATTGCAGATATAACTAATTAAATGAGATTGTACTAGATTAACATGGGCACTGATCCAATGAATGGTATCCTTATAAGAAGAGAAAACAGAAACACAAATGCATTAGACAGCCTATGGCAATGGGAATATGTATATTAATATGTCATATATGCATATGGCTTGGGGGATGTCTTATGAAATGACGGCAGAGATTGAAGTGAGACATCTACAGGCAAAGAACACCAAAGATTTCTGGCAACTACCAGGAGTGTGAGAGAGGCATAGCATGGATACTCTCTTATAGCCTTGAAAAAGAACTGACTCTGCCAAATCCTTGATTTCAAACTTCTAATTTCCATAACTTTACAAAAATCAGTGCTTTGTTTTAAGTTACCTGCTTTATGGTGATTTGTTACCACAGCCCTAGGAAGCTAATAAACATGCATAAAGAGATTTTTCAGATGTGGTTAATTTAAAGATCTTGGAATGGTAAGAGGATCCTGGATATCTGAGTGGGCTAATATAATCATAAGGTTCTTTATAGGGAAGAAGGGGAAGCAAGAGAACAAGGAGATATCGTGATGGGAACAGAGTTTTAGTGATGTGACCATAATAAGATAAGGAATGCAGGCAGCCTCCTGAAGCTGCAAAAGGCAAGGCACAGATTTTTCTCTAGAGGTTCTAGAAAGAATGCAGCTTTGCAGATACCATGATTTTGACCTAATAAGATCCAGTTTGGACTTTGTAGGATAACATTTTTGTATTGGTTTAAGTCACCAGTGTGTGTTAGTCACTCAGTCGTGTCTGACTCTGTGACCCCATGGATTGTAGCCCACCAGACTCCTCTGTCCATGGAATTCTCCAGGCAAGAATACTGGAGTGGGTTACCATGCCATTCTCTGGGGGATTTTCCCAACCCAGGAATTGAACCCAAGTATCCTTCATTGCAGGCAGATTTTTTACTGTCTGAACCACCAGGGAAGCCCTTTAAATCACTGTTTGTGATGATTGTTGACACAAGCAAAAGAAAGCAAATACAGACTTTCCTGGACCTATCCCTTTATCTGTCACCACCCATTCAAATCCTGTTACCCAAGAAATATCTAGTTAGACAACTAGCCTTTTATGCTTGGTAAATTAAATATGAAATGATAATTTCAACTCTGAGTTTTATTCATAGGCAGCAGAGAAGCTAGAAACAGGTTTCTCTCAGGATATGAATGTCAGGGAAATGGTTTTGCTTATAGAACAGAACTGTGTGAAAGTGTTGGCCACTTTTTTTTCCCTATCTCTTTGTGAAGCCACTCCTTTTCTTACATATCCATTGGTCCAATAAAAATAATCAATTAATTATTTAGAGTGTCTAATATATATCAGGTATTGGGAAAACAAAGACAATTAATGCACATTTCTTCCCCTCATCAAGAGTTTCTAGTGTGGTGTGGGAGAAGCTGGTAATTTGCAGAGAGGCAAACCTCAACTATAAAATGCTGTGATGAGTAATGTCATCGAGACATCACAGAAGTGCTGAGAAGCACGAGGGAGGTCCATTTAACCTAAGTGCACTAAGGCTCAGAAATTGTATAGGGATATCTGGCACTTGTTCAAAAATAACGATAGACACTAGTCAAGTGTAAACTTAAGGAAAGAGCAATACATCAAGAGGTAAAGTTAGAAAAAAGCCTGGCACAGTAGGAGGACTGAAGGCAATTTTGTATAACCCAAGTTTTTTATCTAGGAGGGGCAGAGTAAAAGACGAATTTGAATACTTAAATAGGAAGCAGACTATGAAGGATTCTGCTTGTCATGTGATGAGTTAGTGAAGAAAATGAGAAACTGTTGAATGATTTTATCTGGGAAGAGGCAGCCAGATGTATGCTTTAGCAAGATTAATCTAGTTGCATTCTAATCTGTACCGCTGGCTCACTCTAGCTCCTGTCTAACTCAACACCCTCATCTCATGTAGTTTTCCTTTTTGTTATCTTAATCTCCAGCTCACACTGCTCATTATAAAGCTCCTGAATTGCATCAAGCTCGTTATTGCTTTCGGAGAAGGAGATGGCAACTCACTCCAGTACTCTTGCCTGGAAAACCCTATGGACAGAGGAGCCTGGTAGGCTGCAGTCCATGGGGTCGCTAAGGGTCAGACATGACTGAGCAACTTCACTTTCACTTTTCACTTTCATGCATTGGAGAAGGAAATGGCAATCCACTCCAGTGTTCTTGCCTGGGGAATCCCAGGGACAGGGGAGCCTGGTGGGCTACCGTCTATGGGGTCGCACAGAGTCAGACACGACTCAAGTGACTTAGCAGCAGCAGCATTATTGCTTTAAGGTTTGTACCCATATTGTTTCCTCTGCTTGTAGCACTGTTAGCTCATCTCACCCCTAAGTCCTTGACATAAACATCATCACTCATGAAGAGGTCTTGTTAGGGTTCAGGATGAGCCTCCCACAATGTTATCACTTTAGCATGATACGAATTATTATTTTTAATATTTTTAACATTTTTTTGCTTTTAATTTATTTATTTTTAATTGGAGGATAATTGCCCTACAATATTGTCTTGGCTTCTGCCATACATCAACAGGAATCAGCCATGTGCGCTGTGCTTAGTCGTTCAGTCGTGTCTGGCTCTTTGTGACCCCACGGACGATAGCCTGCCAGCCTCCTCTGTCCATGGGGATTCTGCAGTCAAGAATACTGGAGTGGGTTGCCATGCCCTCCTCCAGGAGATCCTCCCAACCCAGGGACTGAACTCAGGTCTCCAACATTGCTGGTGCATTCTTTGTCATCTGAGCCACCAGGGAAGCCCAAATCAGCTATATATACCTTCCCTCTTGAACCCCCCTCCCACCTCCCACTCCATCCCAACCCTCTAGGTTGTCCTAGAGCAAGGTATTTGAGCTCCCTGCATCCTACAGTAAAGTCCCACTGGCTACTTAATTTTACATATGGTAATGTATATGTTTCAATGCTACTCTTACAATTCATCCCATCCTCTCCTTCCCCCACTGTACCCACAAGTCTGTTCTCTATGTCTGTGTCAAATATCTTATATTAATGCATACATATGAAATCTAGAAAGAGGTAATGATGAACCTGTTTGCAGGTTAGCAATGGGAATTATTTTGAGCTAAAGATAATCAAGACCCTGTAAGTTCAAGAGAAACAACTGCCCTTCCCTTAACTACCTAGAAGAATTTAAATTGAGGCTTTCTTCCCAGAAAAGAATTCTTACCAGAGATAAACTTGATCTAAGTGACCCCATGGGTATGGCAAGGGAAACGTCTAGTTACCAGAACATATCATCTTATTATTATTTTGTGAATGGTCCTCCTATCCTTAGAAGTCCCAGAGGCTCATCCCATTCCTTAACTCAGGGTGGCATATGCATCTCATTCTACCTTTCTTTCTCTGGGCCTCCCTGTTTACACACCTAGCTCATATTATAACCATCTATAGGGAGAGTTCCTTTCCTGGAAATGGTCTTCTATTTACATTCCTTTTGTGGTTAGGGAGAAGGTTAAAAGTTCTTCTGGAACATTTTGGGCCTGAAAAATAACCAGCCTAAATTAATCCTCATCCCAAAGACAGTGGGATAGCAAATTTTGCTCCCCAATAGACCTAACAGCCTTCCCAGGTTGTGCTAGTAGTAAAAAATCCTCCTGCCAATGGAGGAGACATAAAAGAAGCAGGTTCCATCCTTGGATCAGAAAGATCCCTTGCAGGAGGACACGGCAACCCACTCAGTATTCTTGCCTGGAAAATCCCATGAAAAGAGGAGCCTGGCAGACAACAGTCCATGGGGTTGCAAAGAGTCAGACTCCACTGAATTGACTTGGCAAGCAAGCACATAGACCTAATACCCAGCAAAATTCTTGACATATGGTCTGCATTTAATTTAGATTTATTTATTGTTGCTGTTGAATAAAGAAAAGTATAGGCTGCGGGATGTTTGTGACTGGGAAGCAGGGATTTTAAAAGGGCTAATAAAATATAACGTTGCATTATTGTTCTAGAAGGAAATTGAATGATAATGGAGTAAGCTTGCAGAAAGGACAGTGAATTTAGGAGCTATCGGGGTATAAGACCTAATGACTGACGAAACTGGTGGTAAAAGAGAAGTTGGAGTCAAGGAGAAGTTTGTCCTCAGATTTCTGTCTGAGGAACTGGCTGGCTGGCAGCAATAAAACATTATAACATTAGGAAAGCTAAAGAGAAAAGCAGGCTGACTCTGCTACTGGAGATGCAAGCTAGATTAATCAAAGTAAACAAGCTTCAAACTCAGTGGTAATCATCAATGTTTCCAATTTCAGACCTCAGGAAACAGAAGAGTTGTCTGATATTATCTCATTAGCCTATTTTTTTGCATTTAATTCATGATACTGTTAATCTTTTACTTTTAAACTGAGTCATTTCACTGTTAAGTGTGTAAGTTGTAGAGAGCATATGATTGAATCTCATCTTTTCATCAATCTTAAAAGATTTCTTGTTTCCTAGTCATAGGTATATTCATCCTATTTCCATGTATTTAAATAAATGAAAGGTATTCTTCACTAGTATAGTCCTCTTATTTTAAGTTCTCTTTTTCAATTGCCTTGTTATTTTATTTTTCTATACCTCTTTTACTAATTATATTGTATATAATTTAAAATAAAATGCTTAAATTTCCATTTATTGAATGCAATAAATAAATGCAATTCACTTATTGAATGCAAATAAGAAGCAGTATGACACCCTGACTAAGGCTTCAATCTCTTGATCTTTGTTTCTGGATTCAAATCCTATCTACTCACTTTGAAGCTATTCAACTTAAGGAAGACCTTTAAGCTCAGTAACTTACTTCACTTGTTGGGTATTTGTTGTAAGCACCCAACCCTGTGCCTGGATTTCTTATGGGGATATACCAGCATTATGTCACAAGATGAGTTTTATCTTTTTTTTCAATTTGTTTTTATCACTTGAACACATCATTTATGTGATAATACTTTTTCTATATTCTTTTGTTAATTGAATATTCACTAACTACTGCCTACTAAACATATCATATTTAACTTTAAAATAATACTACTCATACTAAATCATAACGCTAAATCATTATTCTCAATTTATAAATATGAAAATTAAGAATCAGTGGTTAAATTAGTTGTCCAAAATTACACAACCAACTAATAAACAAAAGACTCAGTTTTAAGACCCAGATCTCCCTAGCACCAAACTTTTGATCTTTCCTTTTGTCTTCATATTTATTTTGAAAATTATTGGTAACTAGCAGAGTTCCTAAGGCCTGGGTCCTGTCTACATAACATATTATAAACTGTCTGAAGATAGGATTATTGTACTCTATTCTCTGATTATGTACTTCCTTGCCTCTAAAGTGCTAATCCTATAAGAGAAAACGAATGAACCCTTGACAAATGAAGTTGCAAAATATTTGTTTATGACTATTATTTATTTTGAAGGTTAATGATGCTTTTTACTCCCTGAAAAGAAGAAAACCTTAATGCACATCTTCTAAAAGATAGCTATGCAGATTTTAAAATTTGCTACATATTATAAACTTGAAATCAATATTTCCTTCAAATGGATTTTAGAAAGGTTAAATTTGGCACATAGTAGAAGGTCATTTTAGAGGTAATGAAGTGAGGTTGTAAACTGTGTATACAGGGTAAGTATTTTGCCAAAATATCAATGTTACTTAGAACTTCATTCCTAACTCTGCAAATATTCTTTTTATTTTTGACTATCCAATTTTTTCTAAGCCTATACACAGAATAGTGCTTCTAAAGGCAAGACAGTGTGACTACATGTAATATGCAGATTAATGACTTCTTTCTTACTGATCAAATCTCTTACAAAAATAAGATTCCAGGATTATTTTCATATTTAAAGTAAACTAAGCCCATTTTATTTGGAACCATGACAATAACACAAATCTCAATGAATATAATATGAAATCTCAAAATTTTATCTTATTAATTTAAAACCAAAATCACTTAAAGAAAAGATTTAAGGATTAATTTTTAAATCAGTTTTTAATCTGCTTTTTCATTTTTCATTACAATGCAATGAAAATTTATAATGAAAAACATAGTTCTTAACCTTTAATAATTTTTCTTTCAATATATTTAATCCTAAGAAAGCAAAGGTACTGTATACCAGAAAAACAGAGCAGAATATAAAAAAAATTAGTGCCTAGTAGATATTAAATCATAAATTAACCAATTAAAATTTTAAAACATATTTAATTCAAGACAATTGTATTTACACAATTGTGCAATGATGCATTCTTTCGGAGGTAATTAAGTGAGGTTGTGAAATTTGCACTAGATATGGAATGGGATTTTAGTTTGAAACTTGACTCAGTCTAGTCAGTGCATGTATAAAATGCACAAGTCAAACTACATATTGGTAGTGATGCTTCATATTCTGAAATTTCTGTTATATTAGAAAAATAGCTGACATAGAACATAAATACACTTATTCCAAAGTCCTTATTTTATCCCCATCTGGTTAGTACTTTTGGAAACTGTTCAACTGAAGTAGGTAGTAATCAGTTTAATGTAGATTCAAACACTGTCTTAAACTTGATATGTTTAAACTAACTTAGAACCAAGAACTAACCAAGAAATAACTAAGATTCTAAGAAGTAACTTAGAATCAAGATTGCTGGAAGAAATATCAATAAACTCAAATATGCAGATGACACCACCCTTATGACAGAAAGTGAAGAAGAACTAAAGAGCCTCTTGAAAGTGAAAGAGGAGAGTGAAAAAGTTGGCTTAAAGCTCAACGTTCAGAAAACTAAGATCATGGCATCTGGTCCCATCACTTCATGGAAAATAGATGGGGAAATAGTGGAAACAGTGAGAGACTTTATGTTTTTGGGCTCCAAAATCACCACAGATGGTGATTGCAGCCATGAAATTAAAAGACACTTACTCCTTGAAAGGAAAGTTATGACCAACCTAGATAGCATATTAAAAAGCAGAGACATTACTTTGCCAACAAAGGTCCATCTAGTCAAGGCTATGGTTTTCCCAGTAGTCATGTATGGATGTGAGAGTTGGACTATAAAGAAAGCTGAGTATCAAATAATTGATGCTTTCGAACTGTGGTGTTGGAGAACACTTTTGAGAGTCTCTTGGACTGCAAGGAAATCCAACCAGTCCATCCCAAAGGAGATCAGTCCTGAGTGTCCATTGGAAGGACTGATGTTGAAGCTGAAACTCCAATACTTTGTCCACCTGATGCGAAGAGCTGACTCATTTGAAAAGACCCTGCTGCTGGGAAGGATTGCAGGCAGGAGGAGAAGGGGACGACAGAGAATGAGATGGTTGGATGGCACCACCAACTCAATGGAGATGAGTTTGGGTGAACTCTGGGAGTTGGTGATGGACAGGGAGGCCTGGCATGCTGCAGTCCATGGGGGTTGCAAAGAGTTGGACAAGACTGAGCAACTGAACTGAACCGAAATGAACTTAGAACCTGGTAAGTTAATAATAACAAATTGACAAACCAACTGCTTGCAACCAACTGAAACTAATGAAGTTTTATCAAAATAGCAACATAGGAGAAGATAAGCGTTTCCCAAAGCTTTTCAACTATTTCCTATTAAGGTTATCTGCTAGTTCACGCAAACCACGCCACTGACAAAAATCAAATTAAGATGTTGCTTTCCCAATTCAGGCTGTTGTTTCGAGTGGCTTCCTCGTACCATTATTAATGTGGGGCAGGGGAGGGGGTGGGGTGGGCAGAAATGAGCAGATCACAAAGACCAGAAAAGAATATGGTATTGAGGCTTAAATATATTCCTGAATAAGAACATTTGACTGTTGGTATTTGCATGTGGGTCTGAGCTGGGGCAGGGGGTGGGGGGGGTCTTCCTTCTAAAGAAATTTTGAAGAAAATTACAAGGTTGGCCTTTAAAAATGATTTCTATACAAAAATCTCCTTCTTGACTTAAAGTGAGTTCTGCCATGACTCAGTCTAAGAGAAACATGCAGGTAAACAAAGGGCACACTCTCAAGAGCCAACCGCTGCTATATCCATGGAGGGTGAGTGATACAGGAAAACCTTGCATAAATAAAGCCAAGGGTTACAGTGGAAAATGAATAAAGAAATTCCTTCAAAAGTGCTGTACCAAGGACTGCCAGATCAGCCAACCAGAGATCTCATTCTATTCCCAGAACAGGAAATTGTCTTAAGCATCATCCAAAGAATTTCATTATTATTGTTTATCAGGCATTCCTGTGTTTGCTAGTTTTCTTTTTTCTGAATATGAATTTTTTATTGAGTTTATCTTATTTCTGTTCCATGGTTGTGTCCAGGAGTGATAGGGACAGACAAAGTGCTCTTATTTTATAGTTTTCTAGGTCATGAGAATAGCATTCATACCTGATAAAGAGAACTGTATATCACCCTGATGTGTGTGTGTGTGTGTGTGTATCTGTGTATGTGTGTGTTCGTGCTCAGTCGTGTCTGACTCTTTGCAACTCTATGGACTGTAGCCAGCCAGGCTTCTCTGTCCATGGGATTCTCCAGGCAAGAATATTGGAGTGGGTTGCCATTTCCTCCTCCAGGGGATCTTCCCAAGCTGGGGATCAGAATAAGACAGTGTCTCCTGTGTCTCCTGCATCAGCAGGCAGATTCTTTACCACCAAGCAACCTAGGAAGCTCATATTACCCTAGACTTCAATGGAGGATTTTGGTAGATAGGCTACAGTCCATGGGGTCGCAAAGAGTCAGACACAACTGAGCGACTTCACTTTCACTTTTCAATATAAATGCAGTCACTAAAGAAGCTTGAGTGGTATTTTCCTCAGTAAGGGAAAGTGGGGTGAGGGCTCTCTGTTTGCATAAAGTCACACATTTGAATATTTGGATAGTCCTAAGATACAGAATGACAGAGAAAATCAGTCATGTCCCCAATTTTCTATTCTCTTTCACAGGAAGAAAACCCTTGATTTTCAGCTGAACACAGGGCTGCAAAGAAGAAAGGCTCTTTCCACTGTCCTTTGCAGCTAGATGTCACTAATATAATAACCTAAGTTCCTGTGAATGAAGTGTAAGGATAAATGCACTTATGGTAGCCAAGCAAAAAACAGGCAAAGTAACTCCCTTCCTTCTTTTTCTATTTTGTGGCAGCATTCAAATGTTGAGAAGTCCACAATTTAGGAGTCTCCATCTACAGATAAATTCATGAACAAGAGTTTACGTACGATCACCGAACTGGTAGGTGCTTTCCTCATAGCTCAGTCAATAAAGAATCTGCCTGCAACGCAGGAGATCAGAGTTCAATTCCTGAGATGGTAAGATCCTCTGGAGGAAGAATGGCAATCCACTCCAGTATTCTCGCCTGGAAAATCCCCCGGACAGAGGCGCCTGGCAAGCTACAGTCCATGGGATTGCAAGAGTTGGACATGACTTAACGACTAAACCATCACCACCACCGAACTGTAAGATTAGTTTTAACCTTGTTTAACTTGATCTCTCTTTTGATCTGTTCTTGTGGAAAAGTCTATACCCCATCTAATGCACTAGGTAAAGGGAGAATGGGTCAAGCAAATAATAATAATAATAATAATAATGTATTAAGAGAAAGTGGCAATTGTAGTATGTGAAATTTAAAAAAGACATAGTGCATTTGGAAATGTTTGGAGTAAATTGCCATGACAGTATCAAGAAAATGAAAACAAGTCTAGCATGGATGAATTAGGGAGTTCAAAGCATTTTGAGGGGATGAGGGGCAGGATGAGTCATAATTGCTTCACGCCTGAGAAAAAACTGGGTGTTTGATTTTACTCTTAGAACCAAGAAAATTGATCAGATGCTTGTAGGTAAGAAAAAAATCTATTACTAATAACAAAAGTAGATTCATTATCTGGAAAGCTCAGTGAGTTTTTCTTTTCTTCTTTACTGAAATATTTTTCCAAGTATCCCCACGGTAGTCTCAGATGTTATTATATTTTCTGCTTTAACAAAAACGTAATGTAGTTAGTTATTTGGAGGAGTGAATTCTCACATTTAACTTTCAGACTTTCCCGGTAGACTTATCCTCCTGGAATGCCTCTTGGCTTCCCAAACTTCTCAGCCTTAATAAACTCATGGATCTATGCTCATTTATCCACTACTACTCATTCTTGAAAAATTAATTTTTCTTTCTGATGAATCACAGAGGTAAGCTTCTGGAAACTGAGTGCTAAAGACAGTATGTTGTATATATTTGTCTAGGTTTCTGTCTCTGTGAGATCCTAAAGGCAAAGACAATTTTTAATTCTTTGCTGATTCAACACTACTTAGAAAAACACCACATATACTGTCATATCAATTGTGCATTTTGGTTTTAAAGGCTAATTTGTATTCCTAAAATGACCTCATTATTCTCATAAATCTTTAGACTATTGCAGAAATTCAAACATTTGCTCATCAGATAGTACATCTCCCAAACTGACTCTGATACAGGTACAGACTCATAATACTACTTTTCAGAAAATAAATCTCAGTTTTGGTTTGTTAAATATAATTGCCATGCACACAATGTACACAATAGAAGCATTTCCAAATGATACTGAATGAATGGAAAATAGGCTATTGAAGCAATTTCTGGAACCTGATTTTCCTTACATTACCCTTCTTTCAAACTTTGGTTAATATATACACTTCTTGAAATTGTATTAATACTTTATGTATTTTTGCTTCAACTTCCCCACTATTCATTTATTCTTTGAATTGTTGTAATTTGGTGGTTACCTTTACTATTCTACTGAAACCTTTCTCAAAAAGTCAGGCATAACTTGCCAAACACTGTCATTATTAAACAACTGGAAATATTTCATCATATTGTAAAAATGTCTTCTCCTTTGGATCTCTGTATCCTCAAAGATCTTTTCTATTTCTCTAACATATTCTTCTTTTCTCTTACTGAATATTCTTCTTTTTCCTCTATGTAACTTTACTCCAACTGCTGAACACTGGAGATTTTGTTTGTTTGTTTGTTTTTAACCTCTCTTTCTTCTTAAGTAGGTTTTGATAATTTATGTCTTTCAAGGAATTTGTCCATTTCATCAGAATTGTCAAATTTATTGGCAGGAAGTTGTGCATATTTTCTTATCATCCTTTTAATATATGTGAGATTATAAAATGTCTTTCCTCTCATTCCTGACACCAATATTATTTATCTTCTTTCTTTTTTTTCCTGGCTACAGGTTCCCTCAACTATGAGGAAAGGGGTGGATGAATAAATACTACCATTTGCTCATTCTGAGTGGGACAATACTGGTGTATATTCTACAGTTGCTTAGAGTTTCTCTGACAGAATTGAGTCCAGTTGCTCAGTCCTCCTTGTGCATATTTTATTGGCCTCTCTTTTCTGTTTCACCTTCTCCACTACCTCACTGGTGCTTGTACATAGTTGTCTTCTAAAGAATCAGAAATAAGACAGATTTGAAAACCAGTATCAAGAGAATTTAGATCTTAAGTAATATTAGACAAAACTGGAGAAAATACCATTCTCCAAATACCAAAATTAGCAAAACAATATTATTTGCAAAATTTTTTACCATATTATATACAAAGTGTCCAAGGATGAGAAAGACATCTCTCCCAAGAACAAACACTGTACTATAAACATATGAAACATCAGGCAGAAATAATTATAGGATTACTTTGGTCTTACAAACTTTGATTCTATTATGTACTAAAGTGTGCTAAATAGTGATCTTGTTTCAAAAATATTTTATTCTTCTAATGGTGTGCTGCAGTCAATGGGGTTGCAGAGTCAGACATGACTGAGTGACTGAAAAACAAATTCTTCTAATGAGACTGTCTCTAGGTCATGTAATTTCTATGAAAGTTTGTGACACATGAAATTTAATTATTGTATAATTCACAGTTTTAAATGTTAGTTCCTTCATTTTACCTTTGAGGACGCTGTGGCCCAGAGGAGTTTTGTAACTCATCCATATTTATTTGTAATCCATCTATAAATAACAGAGAACTAGGAATACAACTGGGAATAGGATTTATAAGTTCTAATTTTCAAGTCAAAGTATTCCTACTTTATTATACAATATCTCTTTTACAGTGATCAAGGTAGTTCGATATTTTATACCCTCCAAAGAATGGGTTCACATATAGTTTATTTGAGACCATGAGAATTTATACATAATTTACAAGGATAAAGCAGGCTTCCAGGGTAGCCCAGTGGTAAAAGAATCTGGCTGCCAATACAGGCGCCTTAGGAGACACTGGTTCAGTCCCTGGGTCAGGAAGGTCCCCTGGAAAAGGAAATGGCAAGTATTCTTGCCTGGAGAATTCCATGGGCAGAAGAGCCTAGTGGGTCCCAGTCCACAGGATTGTAAAGAGTCACATAAGACTAAGTGACTGAGCACATATACATTAAATATAGAGCATAGTGGTAGAAGCTAGGAAGATGTATTTGAATTTAAAAGAATAATCCCATAGTAGTAGATGAATTGATTCATATAAGCCTTTACTACTTCTTCTTCTTTTTTTGATGAAGGATTTTTTTTTTTTTTTTAACTCAACAAAATGTAAATTTCAGAATTCAAAGAACACTATGATTAAATAGTTGAGGTTAGGGAAAAGTGAATATAATGATTGGATAACAGGGTGAGAAAAGCTTATTTGTGTAAAACAATAACAAGTATCATGAAATGATTGAAAAAAATGTGTTGTGGCTCCTTGGGAAAACAGATAAAGAACTTATTTTAAAAAATTAACCAATTAGATGTCTTCATTTCTTTTTTAACTTTTTATTTTATAATGGAGTATAGCTGAACTTACATTTTTGTTTTTACCATAATGTATAATTCTGGCTTCCTGGGGATATTGGTTTCTATGAACTTCTATTTTCTTATTAAAATGTCAGGGGGGAAAAGACTTCAGGAAGCTGTATATATACCATTAAAAACAGTTTTGTTTATCTTATAACTTACTTAAATTTTTGCTTATAATTTGTGGAAATCTGTCTTTTGCTTCATTCTAGATTTGTTTTAATTTTAGAGAAGCAATGTTGATATTAGACTAGTCCCAAAATATTTTTGATAACTTGTAGTATTGTGTTTTGAAGTGAGATGGGCTCAGTCCCCAGTGATAACCTCCAGATGAAACAAAACATAGTCATAAAACAGAGTAAGCTGTTCCAGTTTATTGATAGCCTGCTTTTTTTTTTTACAGAAGAAAGTCTTAACTTTTCTTCCCTTAGACTGTCTTCAAAACCAAAGAAGCTCAAAAGAACAAATTCATCTCCATAAATTGTGGTTTATAAGCAGGCCACAATCTTTTCAGATGTTGTTGCATTCTTTAAACAAGTAGAGAAAGCAAGAAGATAATCATATGAATTTGCTACTGTTGCAGATTACAATACCAGACAAAATTACATGAAGGAAGAGATAAACAGCTAATATCTGGATTTCTGCTACTTATAAAATGCCTAATGAGATCATTCAATTTTGAATTTCTAAGAAAGACCTGTCCAGCTGGTATTCACATATGCTTTGGAGACACTCCAAAGTGTATAATATTTTACTATTCAAAATATTACAGATTTAAATATACATATAAAACACACACATATATATATGTAACTATGTGCATTTCCTGACCCTTCCATGAGAAACATCAAATCATCAACAATCAAATAGTAATAAATTCATTGAGTATCTGTATCATAATCTCTAAATACAATTCTCCATTCAAACGTTTCAAAGCTTCTTGTTAGAAAAAAAAAAGTAGCATTTTGCAATAAAATAATAGGTAAAAAAGTTCTGAAGTGAAAACTGTAAGATGAGTCTGGGACATGCTTTTGAATTTAGTGTTGGAGAAGACTCTTGAGAGTCCCTTGGACTGCAAGGAGATCCAACCAGTCCATCCTAAAGGAAATCAGTCCTGAATACTGATGCTGAAGCTGAAGCTTCACTACTTTGGCCACCTGATGCAAAGAGCTGACTTATTTGAAAAGACCCTGATGCTGGGAAAGACTGAAGGCAGGAGGAGAAGGGGATGACAGAGGATGAGATAGCTGGATAGCTTGAGTTTGAGTAAACTCCAGGAGTTGGTGATGGACAGGGAGGCCTGGTGTGCTATAGTCCATGGAGTCGCAAAGAGCTGGACACGACTGAGAGACTAAACTAGAATGAACTGAAAGTAAGGAAGCTACCTAACACTAATCATAGCCAAAATGCCAAAAGTACATAAAAACCATTGTGAAGGGGCTCTCATGGACCAATGATAGGGCAATTTGATCATCATAAAGAATAATGAATGCAACTGATTTTCAGACCATTAGTACATAAAACTAATGAATATAATTATAATTCTTAAGAAACGGAAAGGCAAAAAGACTCACCTCTGTTTGATTACCATTGGCATTAACTAGGTCTCCAAGTCCTTTCTCAGAAAATCAGCAATTAAAAGGAAAAATTAATCATGTACTTTTGTATTTCTCTATGAATTCCGTTTCAGTGTAGCAGCCAAATAGCACCAATAGACAGATACAGCTATAATTTGAGGAATCCAGTGTAAAGTGAAAATGCAGGACCCCTTGTTCAAAATTAGCATTTCAAGATGACAACCTCGGAAGGTTAAGCCAAGCAAAGGATTCTGTGTGACCGCATATGTTGCATGCCCATAAAACTGGCTCTGCTAGTTGATTTTTAAAAAACAAGCAAATGAAAAAAGACTAAGAGAAAACAGAAGAATTTTTGCTAAAAATATGGAAAGAATGACAGAATAAGATAAATTGCCACTTAACAATAAATATATTCTGGCAATAATTATAACACAAAACTAAGAGATAAGACGTTAATGAAAGTGAAAGTCAAAGTTGCTCAGTCATGTCTGACTCTTTGAGACCCCATGGGCTATACAGTTCATGGAATTATCCAGGCCAGAATACTGGAGTGGGTAGCCATTCCCTTCTTCAGGGGATTTTCCCAACCCAGTGATCAAACCCAGGTCTCCCGCATTGCACGCGAATTCTTTACCAGCTGAGCCATCAAGGAAACCAAAAGTGTTGATGGTGAGTCCAATAGAGAGCTCAGGCTATCATAACCTACTTCAACGGATTAATCTTAGTATCTCAAAAGGAAGGGACACAGGTGTCTTGTGTCTCCTGATGTGGTGCAATAGGAAGTAAAAAGCATGCACATGTGCAACCACTGATCTGATAATATCATTAAGAAGTGAAACACATGATAAAAGAAAGCTGTCGACGTTCACTCTTGCCATCTCCTGTTTGACCACTTCCTATTTGCCTTGATTCATGGACCTAACATTCCAGGTTCCTATGCAATATTGCTCTTTGCAGCATTGGACCTTACTTCTATCACCAGTCACATCCACAATTGGGTATTGTTTTTGCTTTGGCTCTATCCCTTAATTCTTTCTGGAGTTATTTCTCCACTGATCTCCAATAGCATATTGGGCACCTACCAACCTGGGGAGTTCTTCTTTCAGTATCCTATCATTTTGCCTTTTCATACTGTTCATGGGGTTCTCAAGGCAAGAATACTGAGGTGGTTTGCCATTCCTTTCTCCAGTGGACCACATTCTGTCAGACCTCTCCGCCATGACCTGTCCATCTTGGGTGGCCCCACACAGCATGGTTTAGTTTCATTGAGTTAGACGAGGCTGTGGTCCATGTGATCAGATTGGCTAGTTTTCTATGATTATGGTTTCAGTGTGTCTGCCTTCTGACGCCCTCTTGCAACATCTACCATCTTACTTGGGTTTCTCTTACCTTGGACCTGGGGTATCTTTTCACGCCTGCTCCAGCAAAGAGCAGCCATTGCTCCTTACCTTGGACGAGAGGTATCTCCTCATGGTCACCCCTCCTGACCTTGAACATGGAGTAGCTCCTCTCGGACCTCCTGCTCCCGCTCAGTCACCATTCTTTGGACATGGGGTAGCTCCTCTTGGCCACCACCCTTGACCTCGGACGTGGGATAGCATCACTACGAACAAAGCTAGTGCAGGTGATGGAATTCCAGCTCAGCTATTTCAAATCCTGAAAGATGATATTGTGAAAGTGCTGCACTCAATACGCCAGCAAATTTGGAAAACTCAGCAGTGGCCACAGGACTGGAAAATGTCAGTTTTCATCCTAATCCCAAAGAAAGGCAATGCCAAAGAATGCTCAAACTACCACACAATTGCACTCATCTCACACACTAGTAAAGTAATGCTCAAAATTCTCCAAGCCAGGCTTCAGCAATACATGAACCATGAACTTCTAGATGTTCAAGCTGGCTTTGGAAAAGGCAGAAGAACCAGATATCAAATTGCTAACATCCACTGGATCATCAGAAAAGCAAGAGAGTTCCAGAAAAACATCTATTCCTGCTTTATTGACTATGCCAAAGCCTTTAACTGTGTGGATCACAATAAACTGTGGAAAATTCTGAAATAGATGGGAATACCAGACCACCTTACCTGCCTCTTGAGAAATCTGTATGCAGGTCAGGAAGCAACAGTTAGAACTGGACATGGAACAACAGACTGGTTCCAAATAGGAAAAGGAGTACGTCAAGGCTGTATACTGTCACCCTGCTTATTTAACTTATATGCACAGTACATCATGAGAAATGCTGGGCTGGAAGAAACACAAGCTGGAATCAAGATTGCTGGGAGAAATATCAATAACCTCAGATATGCAAATGACACCACCCTTATGGCAGAAAGCGAAGAACTAAAGAGCCTCTTGATGAAAGTAAGAGAGGAGAGTGAAAAAGTTGGCTTAAAGCTCAACGTTCAGAAAACTAAGATCATGGCATCTGGTCCCATCATTTCATGGGAAATGGATGGGGAAACAGTGGAAACAGTGTCAGACTTTATACTTTTGGGCTCCAAAATCACTGCAGATGGTGCTTGCAGCCATGAAATTAAAAGACGCTTACTCCTTGGAAAGAAAGTTATGATCAACCTAGATAGCATATGAAAAAGCAGAGACATTACTTTGCCAAAAAAGGTCCATCTAGTCAAGGCTGTGGTTTTTCCAGTAGTCATGTATGGATGTGAGAGTTGGACTGTGAAGAAAGCTGAGCGCCGCAGAATTGATGCTTTTGAACTGTGGTGTTGGAGAAGACTCTTGAGAGTCCCTTGGACTGCAAGGAGATCCAACCAGTCCATCCTAAGGGCGATCAGTCCTGGGTGTTCATTGGAAGGACTGATGTTGAAGCTGAAACTCCAATACTTTGGCCATCTCATGCGAAGGGTTGACCAATTGGAAAAGACCTTGATCCTGGGAAGGATTGGGGGCAGGAGGAGAAGGGGACGACAGAGGATGAGATGGCTGGATGGTATCACTGACTCGATGGACATGAGTTTGGGTAAACTCCAGGAGATGATGATGGACAGGGAGCCCTGGCATGCTGCGATTCATGGGGTCGCAAAGTCAGACACGACTGAGCAACTGAACTGAACTGTTTGATATGCTCTCTCTGGCAGATTTTAAATCTAGAAAGAAAACAAGGAAGAAAAATGGATGGGCAGGTAAGTCAAGAAGAGAAACAATTTCAATGAAACATAAAATTCTTCACAAAAAGTAGAAAACTAGTCAATATTGTATTGCATACTTGAAGTTTGCTGAGAGGATGGCTTGTGTTCTCACCACAGAAATATAAAGAATAGCTGTGTGAGGTAATTGATATGTTAATCAGCATGATTCTGATGGTTTTGCAATGTTTACATATATCGAAACACCAAGCTGTATACTACATATACACACTTCTTATTTGTCAATTTTACCTCAGTTAAGCTGAGGAAAAATAGAGAAGTGGAAGGCGGTTCCTCTAGATTCAGATATATTTAAGAAGTAGATTAACCAAAAGTAACTTACTTGTTTGTTTCGTATTGGAAATAAAAATCATTAAAAACCAAGAAAAATTTTAATATTGATCTAGCATAATTCCAAGATATCATTATAAATATTTTAAAATAAGACAATGTTATGATGGTTATGTAAGAAAATTTCATATAGTTTATAGATCTTGGTATATGCTTTAAAATAGTACCACAAAGATTTTAGAGAAGCATAAGCTATGGATTAAGCAAGCATGGCAATATCTTATTACTTGCTGAAATCAGGCAGGGTATATGTGGTTATATGAAGATTTATTGAGCTATTCTACTCTGTATGTATTAATATATTCATAAAATTTGTAAAGAAACATATAAGAAAGCTAGTATGCTTATAGTTACTTTAGTAGCGTATATGTGTGGAGATATTTTTTAAGCATCTGAAATCATCACGCCCTGGAGAAGATAAAACTGAAAGGGCCTTTGTTTAAAATTGTTTACCTCAAATGTGTGAGTGTCATAAGAAACTAGAAATGTTCTCTGAAATGACCTGAGAATTTTTGCTACAGAGAGATGAAATAATAGGAGTCATATGGTAAAATTTAAAAAAGTTATGAATGTTGAATTAAGAATGAATTTCCCAAATAGTTGAGAATGTGGTTTAGGGACCCCTTGTTTCTTCTGTTTTGCATATTATTTATAATAGAGGTGTGATTCATATGTGAACAAACAGGTTTCCTAAAGTAAATAATGTTTAAGCTCATCAATAATATAATTTCTTAGACCTACAATGTTTTCAGGAAAACATTCTAGGATTGAATCTGGCACTGCTTCCTTAAACTATGTGTCTAAATTATTTATCAGTAAAGGGCTCATGAAATGATAAACACCATAACAGGTGGGATTATAAGTTTAGTAAATTCTCCATTTCAGAGACAATGTAGACTTTTAGAGGTAGAGTAATGCCAAGGCAGGAAAATCCAAATGTAATTGGCAGTGATTGGCTTCTATATGAAATGTTAAATTAATTTTTACAGCCAACCATGGTACTTAAAAGGGTGAGAAATAATTCCTTTAGATTGAAACACAGGCACATCAAATCTATCTTTTATTATTTTATTTTTTTAAAAAGTTACACTAATATCTGTATGCTACATGTATAGATAGATATAGATACATATGAGTGTATATATACACACATGCACCCACATATACACACACCCATTGTGTTTACAGTTGGGAAGATATGTATATAGATATGCTTGCCAACATATATTGACTGTGTCATTGATGTTAATCAACTAACTCTTTAAGCAATTAATCAAAAGGCTGAATTTCCTCATTTATAAAAGTATATCAGCAGAGTTTACTAACAATGAGCTTAAGGCTTAATACTTATTACATAATAATTAATGAAGTAATGTTCTATTATAAAAAATAAATATTTATTGTAGTATGGGAACATAAAGGTTAATTTTCATATTAAATATCAATACTTTATATATACACACACACACACACATACCTCTGTGTGCATATAAATATACATGCAAATACATACCATAAATATACATATGTATATATGTAACTGTGGAAAGAACATTTAAAATTAGAGCTATACTCTTAATGCATTTTTAAAAGTGCAGCACAGTATCATTAATAGGCACAGTGCTCTACAGCAGATCTCTAAAATGTATTCATTTGTATAATTCAGATTTTACATCTGTTGAATAGCAACTCCCATTTCATTGTCTCAGTTCCTGAGGACCACCATTCTCTTCTTTGCTTCTGTCTTAAAACCATCACCAATTACTGCTTTGCCTGTTAGGAATATTTCACATGGTTTTTGCCTTCCCTAGCATCTGAACCATCTTCATATATTTGGGGGGATTTCCCCCAACTTACAGGTTTTGAAAATGTCAAGGACTGACTTTGTCAGGTTCTATTGCAGCTGCTGCTGCTAGGCTGAGGTCAACACTGCTCTCATCAGATATACCTGATTATTGGTCACAGGGATTTTGAGGAATTCCCTGGTGCAAATGGCGATGGAGTACTGAGTTTCTCAGGTAACTGAGGTGTGGTTTGTTGATGAAACTGTAGTGCACCATCAGTCAATCATCGCACGGGACCTGATGTGAAAGTGACACCTCCACAGATTTATTCTGAAGCAGAATTGGAGACATCATTATTTACTCTCTGTGTGCGTGCATGCTAAGTCCCTTTAGTCACATCTGACTCTTTGTGACTGTATGGACTGCATCCCACCAGGCTCCTCTGTCCATGGAATTCTCCAGGCAAGAATGCTGGAGTGGGTTGCCATGCCCTCCTCCAGGGTATCTTTCTGAGCCAGGGATCGAACACACATCTCTTATGTTTCCTGCATTGGCAGGTGGGTTCTTTATCACTATCACCATCTGGGAAACCCTATTTACTATCTACATAGCTCTAAACCCAACCCATTGCCAGAGTAGGACCATAAAGAAAGCTGAGTGCTGAAGAATTGATTCTTTTGAACTGTGGTGCTGGAGAAGACTCTTGAGAGTCCCTTGGACAGCAAGGAGACCAAACCAGTCAATCCTAAAGGAAATCAACACTGAATATTAATTGGAAGGACTGATGCTGAGAAAGATAGAGGACAAGAAGAGAAGGGTCAAAAGAGGATGAGATAGTTGGATGGCCAACTCTTGCATCCATACACGACTACTGGAAAAATCACAGCTTTGATGAGACGGACCTTTGTTGGCAAAGTAGTCTCTGCTTTATAATATACTTTCTAAGTTTGTCATTTCTTTCCTGCCAAGGAGCAAGCATCTTTTAATTTCATGGCTGCAGTCACCATCTGCAGTGATTTTGGAGCCCCCCAAAATAAAGTCAGCCACTGTTTCCAACGTTTCCCCATCTATTTCCCATGAAGTGGTGGGACTGGATGCCATGATCTTCATTTTCTGAATGCTGAATTTTAAGCCAGCTTTTTCACTCTCCTCTTTATCCTTCATCAAGAAACTCAAGTCCTCTTTGCTTTCTGCCAGTAGGGTTGTTTCATCTGCATATCTAAGGTTATTGATATTTCTCCCAACAATATTAATTCCAGCTTGTGCTTCATCCAGCCCAGCATTTCGTGTGATGTACTCTGCATATAAGTTAAATAAGCAGAGTGAATATATACAGCCTTGTCCTACTCCTTTCCCAATTTGGAACCAGTCTGTTGTTCCATGTCTGGCTCTAACTGTTGCTTCATGACTTGCATACAGATTTCTCAGGATGCAGGTAAGGTGGTCTGATATTCCCACCTCTTTAAGAATTTTCCACAATTTGTTGTGATCCACCCAGTCAAAGGCTTTGGCATAGTCAATAAAGCAGTATATGCCAAAGAAAGAAGTAGAAGTCACTAATTTCTACATATTTATAACTGAGCTTTTCTTCTGTCTATAAATCTCAAAATTAAGTGGCTCTTACATAAATATTTATATCAAAGCTTATATTTGTTTTTATAGGTAAAATAAAATTGGAAATTGAAGCATCACTCTTATTAATTCAGACTACAAATTATTTTTCTTTAGAAGTTATGCTTTCTTTAGAATTTACCCAATTCTTTTCTTTAGAAATCATCCACTATTCTAGAATTGTTGCAAAAGAGACATTTCATTCGATTATGGGAGAAAAAACTCAACATGAAAAAATTAGCTCTACGACTGGCATGGACTTATTTGAGGTGGTTTCATTTTCTTTTTTAGGAGTGGCTAAATATTCCCAAGAGATTGTTTAAAGTTTTTTTTTTTTTCACAAATGGTGATTAAAGTTCACCATGGAGCCTAAGAAAGAATCATTCATGTTAACATACTTTTAAACTGTATCTGTGAAAATAGCTTTTCGAAGAACCTATTGAGCCTATGGCTAGGCCAAATTTATATGCTAGTTGAATTTCAGACCGTGTTTTTAAGTCAGATATAAAGAATTTGACAACTTTCCGTAGAAAGAATGATATATAACATTATTAATACTCAAGGTCAACTTCAATAAAGATAAGAATGAGGGACTTTCCTGGTAGTCCAATGGTTAGGACTCTACACTTATAATGGAGAGTGCTCAGGTTTGATCGCTGGTTGGGGAACTAAGATCCCACATGCCACATGGCATAGGCAAAAGATTAAATAAAGATAAGAGTAGATTTGAGTCAGTTGAAAGAGCAGGGAGATTTTTCTCTTTCTAGCAATAAATAATCAACTAGATAGTTTGGGAAATACTTCTGCTATAAAATACATGATAACAGATAAAACAATCACCATTCATGTAAATACTTAGCTTAACCTAAAGGAATGTAAAGAAAGGCAATGCCAAAGAATGTTCAAACTACCACACAATTGCACTCATCTCACATGCTAGCAAAGTGATGCTCAAAATTCTCCAAGCCAGGCTTCAACAGTAGGTGAACTGTGAACTTCCAGATGTTCAAGCTGGATTTAGAAAAGGCAGAGGAACCAGAGATCAAATTGCCAACATCTGTTGGATCATCGAAGAAGCAAGAAAGTTCCAGAAAAACATCTACTTCTGCTTTATTGACTATGCCAAAGCCTTTGACTATGTGGATCACAACAAACTGTGGAAAATTCTTAAAGAGATGGGAATACCAGAACACCTTACCTGCCTCCTGAGAAATCCGTATTCAGGTCAAGAAGCAACTGATAGAACTGGACATGAAACAACAGACTGGTTCCAAATCGGGAAGAGTACATCAAAGCTGTATATTGTCATCCGGCTTATTTAACTTCTGTGCAGAGTATATCATGCAAAATGCTGGACTAGATGAAGCACAAGCTGAAATAAGATTGCCAGGAGAAATAACAATGACCTCAGATATGCAATGACACCACCCTTATGGCAGAAAGCAGAGAAGAACTAAAGAGCCTCTTGATGAAAGTGAAAGAGGAGAGTGGAAAAGTTGGCTTAAAACTCAACATTCAGAAAGCTAAGATCATGGCATCTGATCCCATCACTTCATGGCAAATCAATGGGGAAACAGTGGAAACAGTGACAGACTTCATTTTTCTGGGCTCCAGAATCACTACAAATTGTGACTGCAGCCATGAAAATAAAAGATGCTTGCTCCTTGGAAGAAAAGCTATGGTTAACCTAGACAGCGTAATAAAAAACAGAGAAATTACCTTCTGACAAAGGTCCCTGTAGTCAAAGTTATGGTTTTTCCCGTAGTCTTGTATGGATATGAGAGTTGGACTATAAAGAAAACTGAACACCAAAGAATTGATGCTTTTGAACTGTGATGTTGGAGAAGACTCTTGAGAGTCCTTTGGACTGCAAGGAGATACAACCAGTCCATCCTAAAGCAAATCAATCCTGAATATTCATTGGAAGGACTGATGCTGAAACTTCAATACTTTGGCCACCTGATGCGAAGAACTGACTCATTGGAAAAGACCCTGATGCTGGGAAAGATTGAAGTCAGGAGGAGAAGAGGACGATAGAGGATGAGATGGTTGGATGTCATCACCGGTCAATGGACATGAGTTTGAGCAAACTCCAGGAGTTGGTGATGGACAAGGAAGCCTGGTGTTCTGCAGTCCATGCGGTTGCAAAAAGCTGGACATGACTGAGTGACTGAACTGAAATGGTGGTTTAAAAAGAGGAAAAACCAGCATTACCTGTATGGCAGAAAGACTTGGTGGTGGAAAAGTAATTTCAAAGGAGATAATCCCATCAACAAATTATGCTGGAACATTTGTGTTTCAGATGCAAGAAAATAAACAGTGTTCAGTTTCTCAAATTATATGCCAAAAGTAACTCAAAATCATTCGAACACAAATTTAAAATCTACAACCTCAAACTTCTGTATTTTAACATAGGAAAAAATCTTTGTTATATTGAGTTAAAGATTTTTCAGATGTGACAAGGAATGTAGCCTTCATAGAATAAAAAGTTGATGAGTTAAAATTGAGAGAAATTAACAGTTTTCCTTAAAATTATTTTGCAACACAACAAAATTATTTTATTCATAAAGAAATTTAAAAACTCAGTTGTTTAAATAATACTATGATTAAATTATATACAAGTATTTTTATAATTTTTATTATGCTTTTTAATTATTTTTATACTTTTTTCATTTCAGCATGCTTTTAAGGACTGATTATTATGTATATACAGTAATGATCAAAATCTTTTATACTGTTTAAATGAGTCAGAAACTTACAAATCCTGTTTATTTATTTACAGTTGACCCTTGAAATACATAGATTTAAATTGCACAGGTCTATGTATGATATATCTTGATTTTTTTTCAATAGTAAATATTATAGAACTACTCAATAAGCCATTGGTTCAATCTGCAAATGCAGAACTAGAAACACAGAAGAACAACAGATACAAAGGGCAAACTATTAGTTACACGAGAGTTTTTGATGGTGGGTTAGGGTCCCTAACCCTTGCATTGATCAAGGTCATCTGTATTTAGTTTTGGGGATTAAGTTCTTTTTAAGTTAAATTAAACTTGATTTAACTTAATTAAATTTCCCAACTTTATTGAGGTATGACTGACAGATAAATATTGTATATATTTAAGGTGTAAAAGGTAACGATGTTATACATACACATTGTGCCATGATTGCCACTGTTAGCTGTGAACTCTTATTCGCTGCATGAGGGGTCTAATTCCCTGACCAGGAATCAAACCCAGGCCCCCAGCTTTGGGAGCTCAGAGTCTTAGCCACCGAACCACCACAGAAGTTCCAACAATTAAGTCAATTAACATTTTTATCTCTATACAGTTACTCTTTTATTGTGAGTGTTGTGAGAACACAAATCTATTCATGTAGTTAATTCCAAGTTTACAAAACATTATTATTAACTACAGTCATCATGCTGTACTTTATATCTCCAGAATTTATTTATCTTCTAACTGAAAATTTACCTTTGACCAACTTCTCTCCCTGTTTCCTCCACGCTTCAGCTCCTGGTAATTGACATTCTAGAGTCTATTTCTATGAGTTTGACTGTTTTGGATTTCACAAATAAGTGAGATCATGCAATAATTTTTTCCTTTGACTTATTTTATTTAGTGTAATAATGTGCTCCAGATTGATTTTATTTTATGGCTAAATAAAATTCCATTATGTATGTATATATATATATCTCACATTTCTTAATCCATTGATCTCTTGAAGGTTGTTTCTGTATTTTGTCTTGGCTCTTGTGAATAACACTGTAATGAATGTGGGAGTGCAGATATCTTTTTGAGATACTGGTTTTATTTCCTTTGGATCTATATCCAGAAGTGGGTATGGGGGATTACATGGTAGTTGTATTTTTGCTTTTTGAGGAACCTCCTATGTTTTCTATAATAACCTTACCAATTTACATGCAAACAGACAGTATACAAAGGTTTTTCTTTTCCACATCCTTGCCAGCATTTGTTATCTTTTTTCTTTTTGATAGTAGACATCCTAACAAGTGTGAGATGGCATCCCATCATGGTTTTGTTTGTATTTCCCTGTTGATTATTGGTATTGAGCATTTCAATTCAAAGGAAAAAAGGAAAATTTGAAGAGAAGATTGAGATATTTTGAATGGTTCAAGTGTGACTATTAATATAAACTAGTCAGATTAACACAGAAAAATATGAAAAACTAGAGCTAAAAGGAAGTATAAAAGTCAAATTACACGTTCTTTGGGTAAATATTTTATTTTTAAAGTATTTTAGAAATAGTAAAATAAAAATTTAGTCTGTTTATGGTTTCACTCTATCAACATTTTTGTATAATTTGAAATATTTTATAGGATTTTTAATATATATAGGACATGAAAACGCATATTGCATGTTTTTAATTTTCATTTTATGATGTTGTATAAGCAATCATATACATATAAATATATTAACATTTAATGACTCTTGTTTCAAAGAGTCTGTTTCAAGAATAAAATATTATAAAAAATATTATTAAAAAATATTATAAAAAAATACATTCTCTGGAATCCTTGTATATTCCTCCCAAATTTTGGATTATGATTATCCAAGAAGAAATAAAAAACTAAACCCATTAGATCTGGTGTATTACATTTACGTTAGTCAAACCCAAGAAAACACATTTATTGAAAGTTTGAGGTGTGGAGGTAAAATAAGAACAAAATAATGTGAAGCAATAAAGGGCCCATGGTGAACCCTTTAAAAAATAAAATGATAGTTTAAAAAATTTATTTTTTAGGAAAAGTCATATTAATGATAATATTCGTCAAAATTACTATTTTCATGGATTCTTTTAACTTTATTTCTCAATAAAGCTTTTCCCAAGGGAGTGTGTTACAGGGTCCCCAATAACAATTTTGCCCAGAAGTGTTCTAATTAACTGTGCCAGAGGCTCTGCTATGCTGTCTAGTTAATGCTTGCTATCTGGTTCTTTGCTGGCCATCATGTATCATTGTTCAGCAAATGACAGCAGTCAGGTTATTAAAGGTGTAGATATTAAATTAACAACAGTAGTAAACATTGTAGCTGTACTTCACATCTCAGCAGAACCAATGAAGTGGATGACACTGAATCCATGCTGATATGCTGGAATGACAGATGGGCGTCATTTAACACAATACATCAGTGGGCAACCCACGTACCACAGCTGTCCTCCACTAAGTGAATTAGATCAGGGTAATTAATCTAAGGCAGAAAGTATTACTAAAGTGGATCCTAAGCAGAATTAGAGAACAATGAACTATCCTGCTCAAAAATTGAAAGGGATTTGTGCTTTAACAGTTCAAGTGCTGACAAAAGGGTTTCCAGAAGTTATTTCATTTCTTAAAATAAAAATCATAAAAATCTTCCCTTTTCTTTGAGAAACAAACTCACCATTTGGGGTTAAAATGAATGATGGCTATTACTTTGCTCCTGTCCTAAAAATATACACTCTGAGAGATGAAGCTCAGCCTAGTTGTATGTATGGATAAATTCTTTAAATTAAAACAAAATTCATTATCTTTCTTCATATATGTTTGCTCCAGATATAATGATCTAAGGGCTAGTAATTACACTGACAATAATTCACCTATCAAGCTCTCATTTTAGATAGATGTTATACAGAGAAATGAATGTATGGCTAGACAAATGATAGATTATATATCCTTTTTTCTTTTTGATTTCAATTTCCTGTCAGACTAAAGATTATTTAGATTTAGTTAGTCTTGCAAAATGTCAGGTACAGGTTCTTAACAACTTGGAGGAACTTCTTAAATATCTCATTCATTTCAAGAATCTACTTAAGCTATAATAATTTAATATTATTAACTTTTTTATTCATTTATAATAATTTGCATTTAAGGCCAAAATACTTAACAGTTTAATTTAAAAATTCCTTCTTAAAATGGTTGTTTAAATTGTTTTGATGAGCTTAAAGTACAGATTTGTGAAGTATATCTTTAAAAAAATGTTCTGGATGTTATATTTTAAAATTTATAATAGATCTAACCCATGATTTAGACAAGAGTTTGAAACTATGTTTAAAATTATCAAATAAACAAATGCATTTTCTCTAATGTTTAGCATTAAATCAATGTGTGCCTAACTGTACTTATCTTTTGTTAAAGATCTCAGGACTGAGACATTAATTTCTAACTCATGAATGCCTTATGGATTTAACTTCAAATATTTCACTATACAAAGTTCTGAAATCTTCCTATGAAACATATTTGTGACAATTGTGGCCATTGATCAAGCAGCTTGTCATTTGCTCAATTGTTGAAGTTTTTGCTTTCTTTCTCTTCTCTTGCCAGAGGTTCTTTTCTTGTACCTCTCATGGGAAGATGTGGAAAATCTACTGCTAATTACTGCAGTTAAATTTTTTAACACAGCAGGAGATATCCAAACACAATCCTTCTTTTTTTAAAGAATTTACTGCCTTCTTGTTAAGTTAGTGACTCTTAGTAGGAGGCCTGCAACAATCATATCAAACTATTGTGTGTTTATTATTGTAGAAGCATGGCAAGCTGCAGGTAGAAGAAGCTACCACATGCACAGTATCTGATTTTTAAATTTCATTCTCTTGATCATCATCTGTGATTAAACTGTGGACTAACTGCTGGTCACATTTAAGTATTAGAATTGAAAATATGTTTGAAGGACAGAAAAATAAAAAAACACCTCTTCGAAGATATTTAATCTCTCTCTAAATTCTCGAAATTAGAAAATGCCAACGTATGTTGAGTTACATAATCTACAAAATCTTATATGTATTTTTAACTAAAAGTGTAAATGATTAAATATGAAAAGAAAGGGACTATAATATTTAATTCAACTCTATTGAATAAGAACCATATTAAATTTAAATTAAGCCTGAAAGGCTTCCTTATCTTGATGAAAAGATTCTATTTGTGTTATTTTTAGTATATTAATAAGGCTAAATTTTAGTGGGTTTTAACTTTTTTTCTGATTGAGCAACTTTCTGGAATATTATTATGAGTTCTGAGCGCCGTAGAATTGATGCTTTTGAACTGTGTTGTTGGAGAAGACTCTTGAGAGTCCCTTGGACTGCAAGGAGATCCAATCAACCCATCCTAAAAGAGATCAGTCCTGGGCGTTCATTGGAAGGACTGATGTTGAAGCTGAAACTCCAATACTTTGGCCACCTCATGCAAAGAGTTGACTCATTGGGAAAGACCCTAATGCTGGGTAGGATTGGGGGCGGGAGGAGAAAGGGACGACAGAGGATGAGATGGTTGGATGGCATCACTGACTCGATGGACATGAGTTTGGGTGGACTCCAGGAGTTGGTGATGGACAGAGAGGCCTTGCGTGCTGCAATTCATGGGGTCGCAAAGAGTCGGACGCGACTGAGCGACTGAACTGAACTGAACTGAACATCTTGAATGGTCACTGAGCAGGAACCATTCAAAGACCAATTTTAGTTGTTGCATACTAATTGTTGTTGCAAAATAATTGTGAGTATATATTTTGCATTATATTCAGAAGCTCTTTATCTGTTAACATCTTCTGTGTCTCCATATAGTTTAAACCCTATACTCTGATATATGAGCAATAATAAAATGCTGCTATAAACTAATTTTATTTCTGTAACCCATGATATGACATTACAGAGTGATAGCCATATCATACTGTCCTTTGCATATAAAGCTGACATTACTGAGTCACCAATATTACAAGGTATATTTTTAGTCATATTGACATCCTGACTTTTCTACTTAAGAGCTTCTATTTTTTGCCTTGAGAATATTATTTTAACTATCTGAAATTGAGTTTCTTATTTCTAAAGTGAGGAGAATAACCTTGCATTTTGTTGGGACTCAACAGAGAGAAATAGAACAGATTTCCATGTTTAATACTTTAACTGTTTATGTTATATCAGTCTGGCAAATATTTTATACTACTTAATGTACAGAACTGGTGTAAAGTATTTAATTAATGGTTTTGACTTAGAAAAACACACACATGTATTTATAAGACCAGAGTTTCTTTGTGCAAAGCTGCTTTTTTTTGGTGACCAAAACTGAAGCCTTCTTAAAACATACTCTTGGACACTGACTAGATGAAAGCTATAAACCAAAAACTCAAATCTGCTTGGAAAAAATTTCTACCTATTGCCATACTATTCCAAGGACCAATGGTTGGATTTTACATTCCAAAAGTACTGATACATGTTTTCTTTATGAATAACAGTCATTAAAATGTAGCTCAAGCATAAAGATTTATGATTGGAGTCTCATTATGATATGGTTTTCTTCAGCAGCTAAGACTTGAACTTCAAGTTACCAAGGTATGAAAAAGACTGCTTGCAATGCAGGAGACCCAGGTTCGATCCCTGGGTCAGGAAGATGCCCCAGAGAAGGGAATGGCAACCCACTCCAGTATACTTGCCTGAAGAATCCCATGGACAGAGGAGCCTGCCAGGCTACAGTCCATGGGATCGCAGAGTCGGACACGAGTTGAGACTAACACACAAAGTGTGATTGGGAGAGTTACAGAGAAGGTGTCTAGTTTTAATAAATATATGACATACAGAATTATTATATATATTTATGAATGAAGTTGTAGAGTATTAGCTCCATGTGGAAGCCTTAGGAATAGATTAAATTATTCAGAGAAATAATTACAGAACATAGAAAAATAAGGAACAAAATTTGAATCTGCAGTATTAGATTAGTGAAGATGAAAATAATTGTGAGTATATGTGTGCACATACATGTAGCTCTGCTTTGGTTGGCAGGATGAGTAAAAATTGGAGTCATGAAGAGGAGGGATAATTGGTCTTTGGGGATTGTAGAAGTAGGAAAGTAATATTGATAAAGCCCTAAAACATTCAACTTAGAGAAGAAAATTTTCGAATGCTACATAGGAGATTAATAGACAACTGAATCTAAGAATCTGAAGGGATGTTACTGAGATTAGAGGCTAATGGAGGAAATAATGGGATCAGGAGTTCAGAGGAGCGACCAGGACACACGAAGGCCTCCCTACAGGGAGATATGAGAGTGGGATTGAGTACAGGACAGATGGTTCCAGACGCATGATGGGTCGAGAATGATTTTCTGATATTGCAAAGCTGCAAAAGTCATACGGATTCAGTAGAAACTATACTTCATCTTTGAATTTTGATCTTTTCCCCAGGCTAGTGATATATATGATACCATACTCTCTTTGTAATGTGTGGCAATGGCAGTGAGCTGCGGCTGCCAGTAAGCCATGCAATCATGAGAATAAACAACCAAACAACAGATACATTTACAATCATTCTATACCTACACAACCATTGTGCTTTTCACTTTTGTATGGTATTCAATAAATTACATAAAATATTTAACACTGTACTATCAAATAGCCTTTGTATTAGATGATTATGCCCAACTGTAGGCTAATACAAGTGTTCTGAGCACATTGAAGATAAGATAGGCTAAGCTATGCTGTTCCCTAGGTTAGGTGTATTAAATTCATTTCAACTCATGATATTCATGTTTGCAATTTATGATGGGCTTATCAAGTTGTAATTCTATCATATCTTAAAGAAGTTTTGTGTAATAAACTTAATTTATTGAGGGAAGTAAGACAATGACCTACATATTTTCCAACAATTTTAATGATGAAATGGAAGCTGTAGAAAAAATGGTTTATCAAAACTAGGATATGTGTTACCCCAGTAAACCCGAAATTAAGCTTAAAAGGAGATTTGTGCAATTTTAAGGCTAGAAGAGCTATTCCAGTTGTTAATAGGTTTCACCCAAGCTAATTTTTTAATGTTTAAGAAATTTCAATCACCCACTGATTCCAATGAATGTGCTTTCAGCTCTAGCTGAACTAGGGGATATTAATTATTGCATGTCTATTATGTAATAGACACACTTGAATGCTAAAAACCTGCATTTACATTTTAGCTTTACTATTTCCAGTTTTACTATATTTACTACATGCCATTTCTGTATCCATAAAGTATAATTTTATCACAATTGTTCTGTTTCCTCATTGTTAAATGCATATGATTTATGTCATTACTTTATAAAGAATAAATGTGATTATATATATAATTCCTCTAGCATAAGGCCTCGCACATATTGGGTGCACTATAAACGTTAATTCTTTTTTGCTTTTGTTCTTTCTCTAAGTGGAAGTAAAAATGCAAATGCTCTTTAATCCTTAATAGCACAGTTCCAAATAGAAATTGAGCTTTGAATGTTATTGGTGCTGATAATGTGATCTTTGGTTATCTGAAATGTAGTCTGTAAAAGCATTAAAGAAATTTACAGACAATTCTAATTTCCAATATATATGATTTTTAACTATTATATGAAGCATTGGTCCTATTGGGAACCATCCTGTTTGACTCCTGACTTACTAATTTTGATTATTTTGATTGGATCCCCTCAGAATAGATACTATCTGATTGCTCATTGCTGCATTAAGGTTCAATGACTTAGGTAAAGCTCATTCAATCTTTTTCAATAGAAAGGCATTATGTCCCCATCCAAAAATCATGGTAAAAAGTTTATCTTATATTTCTGTTGCAGCTGTATCCAGAAAAAACAAAGTGTTTTAAATCTGTTGCTTGGCATTATTTTATAAACATACCTTAATGGGAAAAATTCAGTTCTGATGCTTTTATTCTTGAATGAATGTTAATGAAAATTGAGAATGTACTGGTCACAGTTGTATGCTTGACAGGCAGTAGGTCCTTGACTTTGAGTGTCCCTTAATGTACATTTTAACTGTAACCATAATGTTAACAAATATACTACCTTAAAGTAGGTAGATTTCTATGTAGTACATGCTATGTACAAAGACTTTTTACACTCTGAAAGAGAACATTGATAGAAAATTAGTGTAACTGATGAGTCACGAACATGCAAAGATCCATCATGTAAGTATTTAATTCTTTTCTTCTAAGGTAACCTAAAGGCGCTATAATTTTACAGAGAGATCAACTTGTTTGAGAACAGAAGCTATTAATCTCTCCCAGAACAGGCTGCTGAATCATTCTCATCATTCTGTCAATGTCATTCTGCAACTGAGTTTCAGACAATTTTTGCAAGCATAAAATATATAGGTATTCAAAAATGCTAATATTCTTAGTTGAGTGTTCCTAATTACATCTTCAGTTTATATTTGCTTAAGGCTTTTATATTGCAATAACCCCCTCTTCAGTTTCTTCCTTTTTTATTATATCACACTTGGCTAGTGCTAGAAAGATGGCATTCTTTGGTTGATAGTCTTTACCTACTTTGCATAATGGGATACTTCAGTGAAATGTGTTAAAGAAATTTGAGATCAAAGTGAAAGTGAAATTCGCTGTCATGTCCGACACTTTGCAACCCATGGACTATACAGTCCATGAAATTCTCCAGACCAGAATACTGGAATAAGTAGCCTTTCCCGTCTCCAGGAGATCTTCCCAATTCAGGGATTGAACTCAGGTCTCCCGCATTGCAGGTGGATTCTTTACCAGCTGAGCCACAAGGGAAGCCCTAATGATCAAAAAGTAGACAAAATCATGTTTATTTAATCATTATTCTAAACTAAGAACAGTTACTGGAATAGATTAATATTTTTCTCTGAAACCCAATGCAAATCCAAGTTCTAAATGAGGAAAGGAATCCTAATTATTTTACCAGGCCATGTGGACCATCCATGTGAACTCCTTGGAAGAAAAGCTATGACCAACCTAGACAGCATATTAAAAAGCAGAGACATTACTTTGCCGACAAAAGTCCTTCTAGTCAAATCTATGGTTTTTCCAGTAGTCATGTATGGATGTGAGATATGGACTGTAAAGGAAGCTGAGCACCAAAGAACTGATGCTTTTGAACTGTGGTGTTGGAGAAGACTCTTGAGAGTCCCCTTGACTAGACTGAACTTTGTTGACAACGTAATGTCTCTGCTTTTAAATATGCTGTCTAGGTTGGTCATAACTTTCCTTCCAGGGAGTAAGCATCTTTTAATTTCATGGCTGCAATCACCATCTGCAGTGATTTTTGGAGCCCTGAAAAATAAAGTCAGCCACTGTTTCCACTGTTTCCCCATCTATTTGGCATGAAGTGATGGGACCGGATGCCATGATCTTAGTTTTCTGAATGTTGAGCTTTAAGCCAACTTTTTCACTCTCCTCTTTCACTTTCATCAAGAGGCTCTTTAGTTCTTCTTCACTTTCTGTCATAAGGTGGTGTCATCTGCATATCTGAGGTTATTTATATTTCTCCCCACAATCTTAGTGTCTTAAGGAACCTCCATACTCTTCTCCACAGTGACTGTATCAATTTACATTCCCACCAACAGTGTAAGAGGGTTCCATTTTCTCCACACCCTCTCCAGCATTTACTGTTTTTAAATTTTTGTTAAATTATGGCCATTCTGGCTGGTGTGAGATGATATCTCATTGTAGTTTTGATTTGCATTTCTCTAATAATTAGTGCTATTGGGCATCTTTTCATGTGCCTCTTGGCCATCTGTATGTTTTCTTTGGAATGATGTCTATTTAGGTCTTCTGTCAATTTTTTGGTGGATTGTTTGTTCTTTTTATATTGAGCTCCATGAGCCGTTTGTATATTTTGGAGATTAATCCTTTGTCAGTTGCTTCATTTGCAAATATTCTCTCCCATTCTGAGGGCTATCTTTTCATCTTGTTCTTGGTTTTCTGTTTTGTAAAAGCTGTTAAGTTTAATCAGATCCAAATTGTTTATTTTTGTTTTTATTTTCATTGTTTTAGAAGGTGGATCAAAGAAGACCATGCTGTTTATGTCAAAGAGTATTTTTCCTATGTTTTCTCTAAGAGTTTTATTGTGTCCAGCATAACATTTAGGTCTTTAATTCATTTTGAATTTATTTTTGTGTATGGTGTTAGGTGGTGTTCTAATTTCATTCTTTTATATGTAACTTTCCAGATTTCCCAGCACCATTTATTTAAGAGGCTGTCTTTTCTCCTGTGTATAGTCTTGCCTTCTTTGTCATCAATTGGGTGACCATAGGAGCAAGGGTTTATCTCTGGGATTTCTATCCTGTTCAATTGATCTGTATTTCTGTTTTTGTGCTAGTACCATACTGTTTTGATTACATACTGTTTTGTTTTGCATTTACCACTGCAATGAAAAGAATAAAATACCTAGGAAAAACTTATGGAAGCAAAGGACTTGTACTCAGAAAAACTATAAAATACTGATGAAAGAAATCAAAGAGGACACAAACAAATGGAAAAATATACCATGTTCTTGGATTGGAAGAATCAATATAATGAACATGAATATACTACCCAAAGCAGTCTACATATTCAGTGCAATTCCAAGCAAATTAACAATGACATTCTTCGCAGAATTAGAACAATGTTTTTTTTACAATTTGTATGCAAACTAAAAAACCCAAATAGCCAAAGTAATCTTGCGAAAGAAAAACAGAGCAGGAAGAATGAGGCCTTGGTTTGTTTTTTACAGACCTTTTGTATTTTAGAATAGATTTATATTTATATAAAAATGTTGTGAAGATAATATAGAGAATTCTAATATCTCCCTCACCCAGTTCCTCTGTTATTAATGTCTACATGAGGATATTCTATTGGTCACAGATAATGAATCTATTTGATCCATTGTTAGTAACTAAAAACCGTACTTTATTCATGTATTTTTAATTTCACTTACTGTTCTTTTTATGTTCCAAGATCCCTTTCAGAGAACAATATCACCTAGTTTTCATGTCTCCTTAGGCTTCCCTAGGCTTCTGCAATTTTCTTACATTTTCCTTGCTATGACTTTGATACTAGAGGAGAACTAATCAGATATTTTGGAGAATGTTCTTCAGCTGAGATTTGTTTAATGTTTTCTTCATGAGTAAACAAGAATTATTGGTTTTTGAGAGAAAACCCATAAAGGCAAAGTGCCATTCTCAATACATTGTATGAAGGGTACATACTCTCAATATTATTCATCTCTATTGATTTAATTTTAATCTTGTGGCTGATAAAGTGTTTGTCAGGCTTCACTACTGTAAAGTTATTCTTTTCCCTTTCTTCCATAAATTAATCTTTGGAAAGAAAGGACTATGTGTATCAGATATTTAAGGGGTGGAGAGTTGTGCTTCACCTTCCACAGGGTGGCATATCTACATTAATTACTTGGATTTTTTTCTGTATGGTGATGTGTTTATTCTTTCTCTACTTATTTATTGTAATCATTATTTTAATCAGAATATACTCATGGGTATTTATTTCATAGTTTGGGTTATAAACTGCTATATATTGTTTTGTTCAAGTTAGTTCAGCTTTGACCTTTGGAAATTCTTTTTGTTGACTCCTGGGTTCCTTTGACATACATTCATCCTTTTTTTTTTTTTTTGAGTGGCTCTTTATTTTCTGACACTAAAACATAGCCTGGATTCACAGAATTAGCCATTTCTTCAAGGAGGTTTGGTTTCTGTTATTAGAGATTTTAATTATAAAGTAAGATCTAACCACTAGGTATGCTTATTGCTCTTGGAGTGTCATTGTATCTAGGCTCTCTAGGCTGACAAAGAAAACAAATATATGTGTATATCCTAACTAGTGTGTATATGCATATCTAGAGGTATTTATGTTGTGTGTATTAGCTAGATAGATAGAGATAATATAATATATTATAGTTATTCATATCATATGTGTTTTACATATAATATGTATTATTTATTTTAAGTTAAACATGAGTTTGTACTGATATCTCCAAATTTAGTCTAGCACCATGTGGATCATTCTAGCTTTCTCTTTGCCTGTATTAACCTCTCTTTCCAACAATGAAACATGTCTCCCAACATCAATCTATTCTGTCCATTGATCAAACCCAGTATGCATGCATATTTTTCCAGAATTGTTAACCATATCTCCATTGGAAATTATTTGATCATCTAAGTACACCTCAAATTCTCCATGAAGAAAAGCTGTTTTGTGCATTGCCGTATTTTCAATGCATAACCTATAGCCTGGAACATTGAGAGGACTCCAGAAATATTTGTGAGTAAATAAAGATAAGATATGATTATGACTCAGACCAGAATCACAGCTACCAGAATGTTAACTTGAGGAATTTAGAACCATTATGTAGTAAATCAGAAAGTTTTAGCTATATAACGCTGCTGCTAAGTCGCTTCAGTGGTGTCCGACTCTGTGCGACCCCATAGATGGCAGCCCACCAGGCTCCCCCGTCCCTGGGATTCTCCAGTCAAGAACACTGGAGTGGGTTGCCATTTCCTTCTCCAATGCATGCAAGTGAAAAGTGAAAGCGAAGTCGCTCAGTCCTGTCCAACTCCTAGCGACCCCATGGACTGCAGCCTACCAGGCTCCTCCATCCATGGGATTTTCCAGGCAAGAGTACTGGAGTGGGGTGCTATTGCCTTCTCTGATATTACGCTAGGGATTAATAAAAAATAAATAACATAAAGATGATTTTTAGAAGAAATTGTGTGGCATTAGATGACAAAGTTATTTCTTATTTTTATTACATTATTTCCTTTACTAACATTTCCTTTTGATTCTTTCCTATGTTTTAAATCTCCCTTTTCCCCCACACCCCAACCTCTGGTAACTGTCATTCTAGTCTCTGTTACTATGAGTTAGACTTGAATCTTTCTTATAAATTCAGTGTTTGTGCTTAAATTATCCATCTAATCTTAGTTGTTCTCTGCTTTTTCCATTATAGCCCTTAACATATCAATCATAGTTATTTTTAATTACTTGTGTGATAGTTTCAACATCTGCATCTTACTTGAGTCTGGTTCTTATGCTCAATTCTTCTCTTCAAACTGTGGAGTTTTTTTTTTTTTTTAATACACCTTGTAATTTTTTTGTTGAAAGCTTAACTTATATAATAGAAACTGAGGTACATGGGGCTTTACTGTGAGAATTTCTGTTAATCTGGCTATTGACTGCGCTTTTAAAAATATTTTCTGTAAGGTTTCATATTTCTCGAGTAACCTTGATTTTGTCCTCCCCTATTTACTTTGGCCCTCCCTGGGTAGTCCTCCTCTGAGAGAGTCTGCATTTTGCAATTCTTTGAGGTGTTTCCACTGTTAAAACCCTGGTGGTGTGATAATAAGGTGTATGTATATGTTGGTGGTGGGTAGCATTCTATAATCTCCCAATTAAATCTCATGTGCCTGTCTTGTGACCTTTTAGTACAGTTCTCTCCTACGCCTGAGTGAAATAGGGAAACTATAGGAGGATGGAGTGAAAGTATTGCTTTTATCCATACCTTGAGACAAGATTTTGATGAGGATTTTGCACTGGAGACTATGTCTTTGTTATGGAAAATGCTCTAGGTGTCTTTACAATGATTAGCTTATCTCTCCTCCTGCCAGAGACACTATGAAATCTTTCTTGGAGAATGTGCTTTTCAGAAGATTCGAATCACATATAAGAGGGTGAAGCAAACTATAACCTTTTTCTGAAGATCAAAAGAACTATTGAAACTTGGATTTATTCTCTGACATTTAAGAGTGGTAAACAGAAATTTTGCTAAATTATGAGTGCTTTCGAGTTAAAATATACTGATGGGTTAGTGTTATGATCTACTGAGGAAACATTTTATGTGGCAAAATTCTCCATTCATCAGTATTATCTTATATTCCTTTATCCTTTTACCTTTTCTTCCTTGAAGATTATGCTTTTATCAAAATTGGGATGTCACATTCCCTTTCAAATAGACCTTTTTATAAACTTTTTTTTTATATAGAAGGTGAAAATGAAGCTTATAATAACTATCATGTTCTTTTTTTTTAATTTGGGGGAGAATATTATGTAAATTATGAACTATGCCAGGGTATAAATTATTGTCAAATCAAGTTGAGAATTTTCAATGTTAATGAGTAAGTATGCTAGCTCACAAGTTTCTAAGAACACAGAAAATGATATCACAGCAGAAAAACTGTTTATTAAAGTTGGTAGGATACAGATAAAGCAGCAATCAGAGGGAAATTTATAGCTTTAA
Source organism: Giraffa tippelskirchi (assembly GCF_054371585.1). Lineage (NCBI taxonomy): Eukaryota > Metazoa > Chordata > Mammalia > Artiodactyla > Giraffidae > Giraffa > Giraffa tippelskirchi. Next base: position 64,895,182 of record NC_137284.1, read on the forward strand.
ATGCTTATGTTAATAAGGAAATAGAATTAAAATCAGTATTCAAAGTTTCCACCTAAAGTCAGCAGAAAAAGAGGCATAAAGTATGCAGAACTAAAGAAATAATAAAAGTCAAACTGAAGATCAATGACTTAAAAAGCAAAAAAATAAACTAAAAGTTAGCTTTTTGTAAAGGTAAAAAGTAATAAACTTTTAGTTAAATTGATTATAAGAAAAATAAATATTGACATCTTAGTTTTGGAATTAGGAACAAAACAAAGAATATCACTAATTGCCTAAATAATTTTAAATAACTAGGAGGGAACATTACGAATAATTTCATGTCAATAAATTAGACAAATCTAATACACAAATCCCACAAAGATACAACTTGGCCCAGGAAGAAAAAGAAATCTTAATTTACCAATGCTGCTGCTGCTGCTAAGTCGCTTCAGTCGTGTCCAACTCTGTGCGACCCCATAGATGACAGCCCACCAGGCTCCCCCATCCCTGGGATTCTCTAGGCAAGAACACTGGAGTAGGTTGCCATTTCCTTTTCCAATGCATGCAAGTGAAAACTGAAAGTGAAGTCGTTCAGTCCTGTCCGACTCTTAGGGACCCCAAGGACGGAAAATCCTCCATCCATGGGATTTTTCAGGCAAGAGTACTGGAGTGGGGTGCCATTGCCTTCCCCTTACCAACGCTGCTACTGCTGCTGCTGCTGCTAAATTGCTTCAGTCGTGTCCGACTCTGTGCGACCCCATAGACGGCAGCCCACCAGGCTCCGCTGTCCCTGGGATTCTCCAGGCAAGAACACTAGAGTGGGTTGCCATTTCCTTCTCCAATGCATGAAAATGAAAAGTGAAAGTGAAGTCGCTCAGGCGTGTTCGACTCTTGGCGACCCCATGGACTGCAGGCTACCAAGCTCCTCCGTCCGTGGGATTTTCCAGGGAAGAGTACTGGAGTGGGTTGCCATTGCCTTCTCCTACCAACGCTAGGTAGAACCATTAAATTAATAATTAAAAATCTTCTACAAAGAAAAACCCAAGCTTAGATAACTTCATTGGAGAATTTATCAAACATTTAAAAAGAAAAAAGAAAAGGGAGGAATATACTAATTTCACCACATAGAGGAAATCAACTTAGTTCACATACTCACAATCTGTCTACACAAATATTCAACTGCAATTTTATTAAAACCATAAACTCAAGACATTGTGCTTATCAAATTAGAAAACTTCACAAATTACTAATGAGATTTCTGGGTTCTAAAATATAAAGAATAGACACAGCAAAGGTCCTGCTTGCTGTGAAATTATATATCTTCACTAACAAAATTTTATTGTACTTCCATTTCTCAGGAAATAAGAAAATCATCTAAAATGTTTTTTTATATCCTCAATGCCGCAAAAATATGTTAAAATGTATATAAAATTCAATGTATAAATGTCTAATTTCATGAAAAATTTTAACACTAACATAAGTAACAAAATAAGATACATAGCAAAGGAAAAAGTAAAGTTACAAAGCTTCCATAAACTTCCACTTATTTAGAAAATTTAAAAACCAAACTTGTGAATACTCCTGGATCAAAGAGAATTTACAAAAGAAACGAACAATTCATTAGACTTGAATGACAATTTATATAATATATGTAAAACTTCTGAAATGTAAGCAAAGTGAGTATAATTTAATGCTTATATTATAAAATCATTCTATGCTAAATCTGTATACAGGTCAGAAAGCAACAGTTAGAACTGGACATGGAACAACAGACTGGTTCCAAATAGGAAAAGGAGTACGTCAAGGCTGTATATTCTCACCCTGCTCATTTAACTTATATGCAGAGTACATCATGAGAAACGCTGGGCTGGAAGAAACAAAAGCTGGAATCAAGATTGCTGGGAGAAATATCAATAACTTCAGATATGCAGATTACACCATCCTTATGGCAGAAAGTGAAGAAGAACTAAAGAGCCTCTTGATGAAAGTGAAAGAGGAGAGTGAAAAAGTTGGCTTAAAGCTCAACATTCAGAAAACTAAGATCATGGCATCCGGTCCCATCACTTCATGACAAATAGTTGGGGAAACAGTGGTTGACTTTATTTTTCTGGGCTCCAAAATCAGACATTACTTTGTCAACAAAGGTCCATCTAGTCAAGGCTATGGTTTATCCAGTGGTCATGTATGGATGTGAGAGTTGGACTATTAAGAAAGCTGAGCTCAGAACAACTGATGCTTTTGAACTGTGGTGTTGGAGAAGACTCTTGAGAGTCCCTTGGACTGCAAGGAGATCCAACCAGTCTATTCTAAAGGAGATGAGTCCTGGGTGTTCATTGAAAGGACTGATGTTGAAGCTGAAACTCCAATACTTTGGCCACCTGATGAGAAGAGCTGACTCATTGGAAAATACCTTGATGCTGGGAAAGATTGAGGGCAGGAGAGGAAGGGAATGATGGAGTATGAGATGGTTGGATGGCATCACCGACTCAATGGACATGAGTTTCGGTGAACTCTGGGAGTTGGTGATGGACAGGGAGGCCTGTCATGCTGCGGTTCATGGGGTCGCAAAGAGTCGGAGATAACTGAGGGACTGAACTGAATTTGTGAACTGCGTTCCATTTATGATGTTATTAAAAAATAAAACAGACTAAACCCAAATAAGACAGATTTAAAGGCATAGTAAGATAAAAATAGCACTTAACAAAAGCGAAAACAAAAATACTACAGAGAAATATACAATGGAGGCAAATCTTTGTTGAAACTGAAGAAGGAAATGAGAATACATTAGGAATTTGAAAAGAAATACACATTCAGATTCAGTTTACACTAAAAATACCATCAGAATACTATCATAATTTCATGAAGATAAACTTGAAAACCTTACACAAAAACAAGTCAAACTACGATGTCTGTAGTTTTCTGTTTGACTCTTGAAGGTATACTCTTCATAACATTGTGTCATTTCATTTGGATATAATTTCTTTCAGATCTCTATCTTCATATGTATCTGTATATCACCAATGTCTGGAAATAGTACACAAAAATCTCAGCAGTCTGTAGTCAATGAAGAGTGTCTTGTGCATGCATATAATTATAAATAATGTTGATGTGAATAAGTGCTATGTCAATTATGTTCAGATATTTCATAGATGAGAACAATCACCATTGAATTTAGGGTTAGAGTGGGGATGAGGTGAGAACTAGAAAAGAGTAAATGAAATAGTTGGCACTGGGAGAAAAAAATCCATAAGAAACCTATCTCAAATTCATAGATTAAGCAAGAGCAAGAAGATAAGTAAATGCTCCAGGATGATCTTTTTAAGAATTCTTTACTAAGGTCTTTCTAGAAAGGTCGAGACAAAGACTTTGGATTAAATTTATTTATATTCCATGATTATAAACAGAGAGATCTCCTGTTCCATGAGGTCCTTCAGGGTAATAAAGGTGAAGATGTCTCTCTGTCCCTTCTGGAGATATTTTATTGAATTCAAAGATATCAAATATAATGGTTCTCTCTAAGGGGAGGAAAAACAGGTTTGCCAGCATCTCCAATGGGGTATCAAGGTTTCCTAATCCCAGGGTTCCTCTTTTGCATGCACATCTATAGCATGTGCAGACAATACCTGAGCCTTATCATGTTATTCTATGGGAATTAGGGATTAGGGATATGATACCAGTGATTACTGTTGCTGTAAGTAATAGAGCTGTGTAAATCCCTTTGTACTCATTGTCTCTTTGAAAGCAGATTAGGTGAAAATGTGACAAGACAAGCCAACCTAACCATTGCCACCATGCTGCTCTTTAGGAACAATGTATCTGATTGGAATTAGGTTGATTTTTCCAAACTCTGAAAGTTACTTAATTGATGTGGAGCTGGGAAGAGAAATGTAGGTAAACACTCCTAAAATATAATTTGCCAGCAAGATTGCACTCTATATTTATGTCATATTTACTAACAACTAAATTTAAATTCTGTTTTAGTTCTTCCTAGAAGTCCCATTGTATAGAAGGCACAAGAACTTTGATATCAGTAAAAATCACACAAGAGATTCATGTTACACGTTAAACTTATGGCTTTCCTTACCTTCATTTTCCTACAGGGTGTCAACTTTAAAACTATTAAGCAAAATTTTACAAAGACATGGAAAATAGGTGGATCATTTTGGCTTTAAGGTTATGTAGATATTGTTTTACAGTTTCAAAAGTATTTCTCTGATAGCTCAGTTGGTAAAGAATCCACCCACAATGCAGGAGACCTGGGTTCGATCCCTGAGTTGGGAAGATCCCCTGGAAAAGGGAAAGGCTACCCACTCCAGTATTCTGGCCTGGGGAATTCCAAGGACAGTACAGTCCATGGGGTTGCAAAGAGTCGAAAATGAGTGAGCTACTTTCACTTTCACTTTTCATAGCTTCAAAATATCAGATAAAATTTTGATTGCTAGTGACATCATTTTAGTCCATTTGTGAATGAGATTTAAATTTTTCATTTCAAAATTTTCTCATAAATGTATCCAAAATCAGTAATCTATAGATTACCATATACCTTATATGTACTTAAAATTGTAAAGTCTATAATAATGTGAATATGGTTAAATATAGTTCTCTTGTTTGATCAAATAATTTTATTTCATACATTTTTATAGATTTCTAAGACATCCTTCATGTTTTATCTCCTAAAGATTTTCAAAAGTTTAGCTCTGCTTTTTGGGTAAAGGATGGGGAGAAAAAGTAAATTTCAAGAAAGGTACACCTGCAAAAAATGTTGTGAACTAAAATCTTTTTCTTTGATAAGATTTTAATTTTAACATTATGTAATCACTATACATAAATAAGAGAAAAATAAATGACAGTCTAATTAATAATTGGAAGACAGAGATTCAAATTAATAGCTGCTAGTGTGAAATCTGGGATTCTGGATGTTCTAATCTAACATAAGCATTTATTTTAAATAGCAATTATAAAATTTCAGTGAAGCTTACTGCTAATCAGAATCATAAAACCAAATCCTCTTACCTGCCAAACACACACATTTGCACAGAGGGCTGCATCTTTAGAAACTACTGCTACTGCAATGTTTTCCTAAATAGACAGGAATAGTGAAAATCAAAATATATGAATATACTCTGAGCAGATGTTGTGGGTTTTATATTGTGCTGGAGTAGAAACCTAATGTGGTACATATTTAAAATAAGGCTTCACTTTTGAGGTGGTTGTTAGAATAGTTGATCCAATCCTTATGAATCAATAGTTTATAATATAATAAAGGAGGAAACTGAAAGTCTTGGATGTAGGCCCAGTGCTACTATTCACAGGTTTTGATGTCATGTCTTATGATTTATGAATAGACATATGAAAGAGATTGTCATGTCTTATGGTTCTTTTGATTATGTCTTATCGTTGGCTGAATTGTACAAACTCTATCATGTGGGAGTTAAAAACTCAGTCAGGTATTTACTCCTTCAACAAATTTAATGTCTAGTCAGTATCAGAAACTGTTTCTATGGGTAGGATTTCAGTAGTATAGGAAATGGCAAAGTCTCCGCTTTCATAGAATATTCATTACTTTATAAAGTAGGTTGAAACTGAAAATGAGCAGATGAACAAATACTTTATGTCAGGGATGGCAAATGCTATACAGAAAAACAGAGCAGAATAAATGGATGGGATAATGAAATCAATGTTAATAGGCTCAAACTCACCATGTTTTTTTCTGTCTTAAATATACAACTATCAACTGCTAGAAATTCAGTGTTATTGTCAGTGAAATACTATCACATATTCATTCATCAGGGCATTCTGGGATATTTAATACCAACTTATTATGTGTGAGATATTACAGCAGTCCTTATTTTTATCTGAGCAGTGCCAATTACTCAATATGGAATAGATTTTAAATAATGATTCCCTGACTTATAACAATATATGTGGATTGTATATATCATTTGATATTTTGTTATGTATCATGCACTTCATTGAAATTGTGTCATTATATCATAAGTGGAAAAAAATTGCCCATAAAACGTAAAGTGTAATGCATAGCAGAAAGGAATCACTTTTGTATGTCTATTCATACTTAAATAAAGGTTTCTTTTATGAGTTGTTATATAGTGGTATAGTTACAAATTGTAAATGGTGACCATAATAATACTTTTGCAATTCATGTTTACTTAAAAGTTGACTGTCAGTTTGCTTTTATATTGGGCTCCCCTGGTGGCTCTGATGGTAAAGAATCTTCCTGCAATGCAGGAGACCTGCATTTGAATCCTGGGTCAGGAAGATCCCCTGGAGAAGAAAATGGCTACCCACTCCAGTATTCTTCCCTGGGGAATTCCATGGACAGAAGAACCTGGCGGGCTACAGTCTGTGGGGTCACATGGAGTTGGATACACTGAGCAACTAACACTTTCACTTGGTTTTTACATCAATAGCATACACTATTCATCACTAGGTTCTTCCCTACTAGCTCAGTCAGTAAAGAATCTGAGTGCAATGCAGGTTCTGTCCTTGGGTTGGGAAGATCTCCTGGAGGAGGGTGTAGCAACCCACTCTAGTATTCTTGCCTGGCAGGCTAAAGTCCATGGAATCCCAAGAATCGGGCATGACTTTGAGAATAAATCACAGTATTCATCACTAACTAATATATTACTTCATCTAGAGTGAGACCTAAATTTAACTGATACTTCCTTTAGCAGGAGAACAGTTTCTTTAAAAAATACTGTACGTATTTAGAGTATCCCAAATCTATCTATCTTAATACTGTGGAAAGCCTCCAAAGTTATATTTCCTTGATACTAAGGATAATAAGTTTCAGGTGCAGACATTATTAATATTCAGTTGCTATAGAGGCAAATCTAGACCTCTGTCTGTACAAAGGAAATGCTCAAAAAATATATATCTAGTCAGTGAATAATTATGGGTGAATTATTTTTATGGCACAACTCAGAAATTTTAGCCTCTGTTTGCAGCATTGTTTGTATGAATAAATTAATTCCTTACTACTGATTTATCAATTTTGAGTTAAATATAATCATAACTAAATTCAGTCTTTCAGTAAGTGGCAAGTAAGAATGATATCATAATGTAAAAAAAATCCCAATGAAATCATAGACATATCAGTAATAAGAAGGGGAAGAGGGAAGCTGTCATCAGTGGATATTTGTACCAGTGACTTGGGTTACCTGAGTAGAGCATTCAATAGTTTTTGAATAATGCAAATATATGTCATGGGTATTTTACACATGATAGACATATTTGGGGTTGGAGAATGGGGTTCTAGACTGATGAACACAAAATGGCATTCAAAAATATTAATAATCTGTCTCCTGTCTGTAGGCTTCTTTTCTACTTATATTTCTATGGTATTAAATTTATGTATTTACCCAAATGAAGCTTATGATTCATGACTTTGTGCCTTGTACGTGTCTTCTATCTCTCATTGTCATGAACTCCTATTTATCCGTAAAAAACTCAGCTCCTGTGTCTACTTCTTTGATAAAGCCTTCCTTGATTCTATTCTCCAAAAGAGTTAACCCTTTTCTTATCTTTCTGACATTTATATGTTTAATATTATTTCTCATTATACTCATCAAACTATATGATAAGCATGGTCAGATGTTTTTCTCCTCAAGCCATGTGCTTATTGGCCTTTTTATATGGTTGAAGTATATGAAACTACCATTTTTTTCCTAAATCAGTTTCATATGTTTTAATCTAATAACATAATTAGGAACAATTATAATATATACATAATATAAATACATATATTTTATATAATGTATATATAAATTATTGTTATGATTTATAATATGCTGTATAATTAATTTTTAATGTAAATATAATATTGCTTCCAGCATCAGCTCCAGAACCTAAGGAAGTCTCTGGCACATAGTGTGTGTGTATGTGCTTAGTCACTCAGTGACCCCTTGGATTGTAGCCCACCAGGCTCTTCCGTCTTTGGGATTCTCTAGGAAAGAATAACTGTAGTGGGTTGCCATTTCCACTTCCAGGGGATCTTCCCAACCCAGGGATCAAACCCATATCTCCTGCATTGCAGGCATATTCTTTTACCAGCTGAGTTATCAGGGAAGCCCTCAAATATAGTGTGTACTCATTAAATATTTCTAATTATAATAATGGTGTTGTGATTAATCTCAAATGATGAAACAACTGTGACTTTTCCTGAATTTGGAAATTTAAGCAGGTTTTTTATTCTAATTCTGCAAGAGGTATCAGTGATTCTGGTATTAGACACAGCCTTGTTTTTATTCCAGGTAGAACAGCAGAGCGTGAAATGAAGTGACAATAGTTGCTCTCCTAAATCTATGAATACTGTAATTTTTAGCCTATTGAAGGGTTGTTATGAGTTGCTATAGCTCTTACCCAAAAGGCCAGTCTAGAATCTAGGTCTTAAAAATTGTTCATCTATATCTTAGGTTCACTATATTCATTTATATTTTGGCTGATTGGGGCTTTTAAGTCTGCACATGTCCTGGGCAGCACAAATGAGGTTTTTCTGATTATAGTAGATATTGGTTGATAGACAAGATTAGAAAACACACAATAATGAATGTGTAGTTACAGTTTACAGGAAAAAAAAAAAATCTTTAGTGATGTTTCCCTCTCTCCATCTACTTTCTACTAGACAGGTCACAACAGGGTAACAATTCTATTTTATTCTTCATAATAAACATTTGTCAACATCATATATGCCTTATGGAAAATAGCATTCTTTATAGATTAAAAAGATATTGAAAAAAACTATAAAATCCTGAAGTTCTTGGAGAAATTTTAACTTAAAAATTTATCAAAAAAATTTTGGGTAAAATGGATATTTGCATAACAAGCTTTTGGTACTTCTTCCTCAATATGGCTTATCCTTATTTTTTGACACAAGAAGATAGTAAATATCCCATCATCTGTACAATCAGTGATCACTGACAATCCTGGCCTTAAAAGCATTATGCAGTATTACAGAAGAAAGCAAAATTTAAAAAAGGATTTGTGTTTGTACCTGTCAGCTGCTTTTATTATAAGGACAGTCAGTATTATTGATATAGAAGCTACCAAAAATAACCAGCTGCTTCTCACTTTGTATGAGTTGTCATTTTTTTAAAAAAGAACTCTAATTACTAGGTCACTTTCACTTTAATTTCTCATTCATTCATTTTTAAACATCATTTATTGGTGATCTGTTTTTTTCCTGTGATGAATTAACAGAGATCAGATATTCCCTCTCACCTGAAGCTATCAAAAACTGGAAACAATGTGTGAGCAAATAGTTTTTAATACACATGACATCATGCATTTCTTCTAATTTGATACTTTGACTTCATAATTGAAACTCCCCAATCAACTCTCGCTACAATAATATGTCTGAAGATCAGAAATACTTTAGTTATGAATCATAACTAGTGCTTGGCAGCAGCCTACAATTAAAAACTTTAGCACTAGGAGAAAGAGTTACAGAAGGCAAAAGAGCTGGAAAATAAGCATTAGTTTTACCATGAGCCAACTTTCAAACCATCACCATTTTGGCAGCTTATCCTTAGTAGGACTCCTTTCTTAACATGAGTAGTTGGAATTCTTTGGAGCATTCTTGATGGTAACTCTGAATTCTTTATCCTTTTGCCACAAAGATGTCATTTGGCAAAATAGATAAAAAATAAATGCTTTGACTTTAGAGACAAAAGCTATTTTAAAACATATGAGATTGTAACTGACTAGTCAATGTTGGTAACATTGCAGCAGCTATGAATTGAGGGTGTTTTAAATGTCCTACTGAGTGACTCATGTTGCAATCACAAGGGACAACAATCATATGGTAAAAGAAAGCTACAGTGCAGTTTCTCCTCTGGCTCAGTCTTAGTATTTTGTGGAAGCTGATAAAGAATCCAGAATCAAAAGAAAGATGACTTGGAGCTTACTTTGTAGAGAGGGATGGTTTACTAGAAGCTTAGAATGTGATACAGTGGCCTGTGTTAAGCCCTATAGCAAAGGCGTCACTAATTATTTATATCCTGCTGTTAAGTGTAAAACAGGCTTGACTGCCCCTTACAACAGCTGCCATCTCACCACGTGTGCAGCATCATGAACTTTATGTGTGAGCTCTTCTGAAGAGCTTTCAGGGGCATGGGGCACTCCAAGCAGGTAGAATCCTTGTCAGAAGAGCCTTCTGAAGGGTCCTGGTGCACTGGCAGCAATTAATGCAGGTGGTATTTTAGACAAGGGAGCTAATGAGCTTTAATATGCATGCAGGTGAGGGAGTGCTGAATCAGTAGAGCCATTAATGAACCGATGACAGCCTAATTAGCTACAATTTAAAATCTATGGAATCTAATCAGAGGAGCTGAACACTGCTGAAAATCTGTTTATGAATGAGTCTTTCTAAATACTCCAATCTGTTGCTTAGTCACTGATTGATAGTAATTGCTTTTTTTCCTCTATTGTGTATAGAAAAATGCCCAATTTTGCTCTGATAGGGGAGGACACAACATTGAAGTTAAATGCCTAAGATGTTTGGCTGCTTAAGTTTAATCAGTGGATGTTTAAAAAAAATAAAAGTAAAATTAATTTTCAACTTTGAACATAGATGATTAAAAATACACCACCAGCTTCTTATATATTGTGTTGGCAAAGGTTCTCTAGTTGTTTATCAACTCCAAATGGCATATCTGAAAGTCAAGCAAAGACAGTACAACATGCAAATGCATTTATTAATCCATAATTTGTTTAAAAAGGACTTATTTATGTTAGTTATCAGATACAACAGGGCAAAAATGTTTTTACTGAATGCTTGAGATTAATGTTAATCTGAGATTAATATAATCTATTAAATATCCTATTTTAAATCAGCTGAACTAAGCATTCTTTCAGGAAATTGAGAATACTTTAAAGAAGGTGGGAGGTGATACTATTTTGTAGTGCCCATTTGTTAATAACTGATGTATAAAAGGTACAAGCAGTTTTTGTACTCTGACATTTCACCCTGATACAGCACAATTCATCTGAGAACCTTAACTGTGTAGGCTTTGATTTACTGAGTCTTGTAACACCACTGGAAGACAGGTCAGTGAGGCTGTCCTCGTTTTACAGTCAGATCAACTGAGCTCCATTTGCTAAAGGTCACCAGTGAGTCAATGCAAGAACTATAAAAACAGACCCAAGAAAACCCAGAGTGTTTCCCTCTTACTTTTTCCATTTGACAAATGGTATACCTCATAATTCTGTCATGGCAAATAAAAATTTATGTATCAAAATTTTGAATATCAACTTAGAAAAAATATGGAAAGCAGACTTATAATTGTGAATTATTTTTAAATGTTGATATTAGTTACATAAGTATGATATTATCAGTGAACAAGTTAATGAAGAGAATGGTCACATTTCCTCACTGGTGTGAATGGAAGCGATATTCAAGGATTATGTCTGTTAGATTAGCCATCGGGTACTGAGGTTGAAACATAGAGACAAAAATGGAAAGTTTTCTGTAGTTAGAAACATTTAAAAATGAAAAAAAAAAAGAAAGAATAGTCGGAGGAAGAAAAGTATGAAAGGATGAGGGCAAGAGAGATAAGATACACCCCACACGTAAATGGTCCACTAAATAACTTCAGAGTGAATGAGTGAAAGTCGCTCAGTCGTGTCTGACTCTTTGTGACCCCATGGACTGTATAGTCCATGGAATTCTTCAGGCCAGAATACTGGAGAGGGTAGCCTTTCCCTTCTCCAGGGGATCTTCCCAACCCAGGGATCAAACCCAGGTCTCTCACATTGCAGGTGGATTCTTTACCAGCTGAGCCACAAGGGAAAGAGTTGGCTTAATAAACAGATGATGCCTGCAGAGAAAAAGTGTATGTAACCCATTTCATTTGATTTTAGTGGAATCTCTGTATAAGGAGAGAGAGAGACAAAGACAGAGAGAGGGAAGAAGGTGAAAGGACATAGGCAACTCAATACATTAAAAGTTTAAGATTATGTCCTGGCACTTCAGCAGATCTTTACTGCTGGTTTTTAAAAAATGTATTGCAAGGCTATTTTATGAAATCTAGTGTGTAAATGAAAATCACTTGATCTCTGGTCCAACAGATTTTTTTTCTAATTTGGCAATATTTTGACAGGATTTTCTTTTCTGTTGTGTTATCGATTATGCATCAAATTTGTGAGCAAAATAATCTCTAAGCAAATATTTTTTAAACTCCTGCTAATGTGACACTGTTTACAAAACTGTCCATTTTCTTTGAAACAGCAAAAAAGAAAAATGTCAAAACTTTGGTATTTTAACAAATAAAACTTTATTCTATCCAACATGATATATCTTATGCTTAAATCCATCATATTTGATCACTGTTTTTCTTAATTTAATTAGCAAGAATAAGCATTCTCTGTATGCGATTTGTTTCCATATGCTGTGATGTAATAACAGTTAATCAGAAAACACTCTGTCTTGGAATTGATTTTTCTTTTTTATTATATTTGTGAATATAATGTGAGAGTAATTTTTTTTTACTAGTTCTCATAATAGCTTCTTTAGTGGTGTGTTATATGTATTATTGGGCTTCCCTGGTGGCTCAATTGGTAGAGAATCTGCTTGCAATGCGGGAGACCTGGGTTCGATCCCTGGGTTGGGAAGATCCCCAGGAAGAGTACATGGCAACCTACTCCAGTGTTTTTGCCTTAAGAATTCCATGGATAGAGGAGCCTGGAGGGCTGTAGTCCATGGGGTCCCTAAGAGTCGGACATGACTGAGCAACTAAGCACAGCACAGCACATATATACTGTTAAGCATGATCATATATGTGATATTATAATTAATCTAAGTTTGCTAAGTAAGAGTGCCACATATATTTCAATGGTCTTGCAAGTTGGAGTAGGAAGATTTCATTGAAAACACTATAAATGTATAATATTATTTGTATTTTGCATTTTTCCAATATAAACAAATACAAATATTTTATACTACCATTATTTTAAAGACAGAACATGTTTTAATTATAATATTAGACAAATTTATAATAATAAGCACCCTATAGAAATATACATTAATTCAGTAGTGTGGAAAGTTTAAAAGTCTATTAATAGTCAAGAATTCCTGATTTCACTCTTTTTTCTCATTTCTTTGAATAAAAACCCATGTCATATGTTCTCTTCACAACTGTCACCTTAGCTCTTTGTTCTTGGAATTATTAATCTCTCTAGGTTCAGTATTCTTATCTGTAGAGAGGAAAATATAGTATTCTTTTCTTCAGTGTATGTCAAGAGAAATAATTGAAATTAAGTGCCTTAGGACGTATACATAGTAAAAACTCAGCACAGATTGTGTTCTTTTGTTTGTTTGTTGTACTAAGCACTAGGAACAGTTGTCCACAATTTTTTAAATGGATGCCATTTCTGCTTCAAGAAGATTTTAATATTTTTGACAATAAAAGAGTATATGAATCAGATTTTTAATAAATATATTTTTCTATGCTATGAATAATCTACTGACTCTAAACCAATAAACATACAAGTATTCAGGTTCAAATAATATTTGAAGATGCAACCATTATATTTTTAGGAACAAGTGAACAAGTTAGTACTTGGAAGTAGACTATTTTCCACATATTTAAAATATTTCATTCAGTGGGCCAATTGTGCTGGCCTTTAATTTCAGAAATCCTAATGATTTAAATATAAGTAGTAACCAACTGTATGGCACAGAGAACGGTGCTTCATATTTTGTAATAACCTACAAGAGAAAACACTCTGATAAAGTATATGTATATGTAACTAAATAACTTTGCTGTGCACCTACAACTAATTCAATATTGTAAATCAACTGTACTTCAAAAAAAATAAAATTTTTAAATAAGTAAAATTAAAAATAAATAAATGTGAGCAGAATCCTTATATTTATGAATCAATAAGTTGTATTAAAAACTTGGTTGGATATAGATTAACCTTTTTGAGCTACTAGGTTCAGATATATCTGAAGTAAACCTTTGAATATATTAGAATCTTCAAAGCCTTTTATGTTTTCTTGAAAACTCATTTATAAATCAGACTTTATTCTCTCTCTAAATATTAATGATATCAATATTGGTTATTATGTTTTATCAATATAAACCATTTAAAAGTTTTTGAAACTAGAAACTATACCTAGTATTGTTTCATTAATTTAATTAATCATTCAATACAGATCTCTAATACATGAATATATACACCTACTGAGTAAATATTTATATCCTCTTACCATATGCCAGGCATCTAGGTATTGTGCCACATTATGGGTATTTGGAAGTCAATAAAACAAACATGATAGGTCTCTTCATAGAGGTAATAAATGATACTTCATTTTTTTTTTTAATGCTATGAAAGTTAGGTTGAGATTGCAGTTGGGAAACCTCATCTGAATTACGTCAGAGAAGACCCTTTCAGGAAAAAAAAAAAACAAACAATTAATTTTACAAAAACTTGGCCCAATGGAGCATTCTATAAAAAGAAAATTGCATATGGAAAATATATACATAGCCAACCAACTAAATGGAGACGAAAACAACAAAAAGAAGAATATATGACTGATGAGATTGATAGAGGATATATAATTCAGTAACTTCTTGGCCAAGTTACAGATTTTAGATTTGTGCAAAGTGGGAAGGATTACTTGGATAGAATTTAAAGATAGGAATTGGTAATTTAGTTTACATTAAAATTGGACATATCATTCAAAAAAAAAAAAAACTTGATGGATTAAAGACTTGAATATAAGACGTGAAATCATAAAACTCCTGGAAATACACACAGGAAATAAGCTCCTTGACATTGATTTTGATAGTGATTTTTTTTGGATTTAATACCAGAAGCAAGTGTAACAAAAGCAAAACTAAACAAGCAAGACTATATCAAACTAAAAAGCTTTTGCACAACAAAAGAAACCATCAATAAAATGAAAAGACAATATACAAAAAACAAACAACCCCCCCAAAAAAACCTAAAAATACAATGTGATACTTAAAAGCTTGAATTTTATAAAAGCCTTAATTCATAATATTTTAATAAAAAGTTTCAAAATCTTCTCATGATGTCTGTCTTTAACATATTTCTTTGTATAAAATGGAATTCTTTGATCTGTGTTGAAAGCTAAATCCAGAAAGTTGGGGCAGCTTCACTAAGATCAAACAGATGTTCACTAATCAGGTCAAAGGATCAACTCTTGGCCCAGGTCCATCACTACACATTGCCTTGTTATATTCTCTAGTTTCTGGATAGAGGCTAGTTAGTGATCAACATGAGACAGATGTTCTTACAAACAAGAGTATCTTAGTTCATTGGTGAAGGTCTATTGATAGTGTTAATATTTTTTTCAGTTGGCACACAGCATTATAATCTGACAATATCAGAGTTGGTTTGTAAATCAGACCTATAAAAAGAAATTGCCAAATTGAAAAACAGTCATTTTAGTAGAATTACTGCATTCTGAAGCCACAGATATCATGGAAAATGTGATTAAAAGTATCAAACTTTTCAAAGACTCAGCACCTTTGTCTAACAAAAATGAACCCACAGACACACCAGGATGCCACTGTATGGACTTGCATTCTTTTTTTAAATTTTGCTTTGCTTGGATGTGAAGATATCCTGTGTGACTGTGCCATCTCATACTGAAGAGTCAGCACACTGGTGCTGTTGAAAGAGCTATATTGAGAACTTTATTATGCTCATCTGAAAAGCCAAATCAGTGATTATGAACAACTTATACAGGACAGCTGAAAGTAGTTAAATCATTTTCTTGTAATACTCCCAAGATCTTAAAATGCTACAATATATAAAACACATTCAGTCACTGCAGCACTTTTACACTCAGATGAACCCTCTTGAATCTGTGGGAGCTTTTCATTTAATCCCTTTCTCCTTATTCTATTGTGAGGCAAAAGGTTTCACAAGTAGACAGTTTTCAACTTCTTGCTTTGAATTAGAGATTTAAATTCACATACTGTATTCAACCCAGAAAAACAAATCCATTTTAATAAGAGGTCTTTGTATTCAGAATGTTAAACTCCCATTTTACAGGTCTGGACAAGGTGTTCAAGTCCTATGTTGGTTACTTGGTAGCTGTATGTCTAGGAAATTTACCTATCCTAAACTGAGTCAGTTTTCTTATCTGGAAAATGGGGCTAATAGTCAAATATACTTTACCTAATTACCAGTATTAATTTGTAGTTTAAAGGTGAGATCAGGAGTTAAACAGTTTGTGTGATGGTTAAAGGCATGCATTCAAACAATGGATTTGCCATCAATTGTTGATTTGCCATCAATTGTTGATTTGCCATCGCTTGTTGAGAACTTTGGGGCAAGATTTTCTAATTTATTTTAAACCATTGTTTCTTTTTCTGTAAAAAAGGAATAATTCAGCACTTACTTCATAAAGCTGTATGAATGTTTAAATGATAGCATGGATTTAAAGCTATAGGTTTGTAGAGATTCCTGTGTTCCCTGACTTTTCTACCTGATTAAGATAGACTGGGCTGTCTCAGATCAGTCCAATAAGGGAATCTTGTGATTTAGTCATTGCCTTGATTTTTACTACATACTTCAAGAGATGTCTGTCACTCTAAGACTTTTGGTTTTAATTCATACCAGATGTGAGTTTGATCCCCTGGAGGAGGAAATGGTAACCCATTCTAATATCTTTGCCTGGAAAATCCTATGGACAGGGTAGCCTGGCAGGCTATACAGTCCATGGGGTTACAAAGAGTCAGACACTACTGAAGTGACTTAGCACTATCCCTATAATATATCCTCAAAGCTATCTGCAATGCCATATTTCTGTTTATGATATATACTACCAGAATTCCAGCCTCCTGCATGAGTCATCATCATTATCAAGACTTGGCTGAGAATACATTAATTAGACCCACTTTTCAGTTCCTCCTCTGTATCCTTGCAAACTTTTCCAATGAGCCTGCTCGATTGCCTCATTTCACTAAGGCACAGTAATGTGTTGCTACTTGTCTTCCTTGTCTACAATGCCATTTCCAAGTTGTTTTCCCTTCCTTCTCATTAAGAAACTCCTCACCCCCAAATTCTTTATCCTTACTATAATTTCTCCACACAACTAAAGTGATTGCACATTTTCACTAATCATTACTACTACTCTCACTGCATATTCAGCAGTATTTCTGTGATTTGTCACAATAAACACTTCCTTGCATCAGGCTAAATCTCCTTGGCCTTCTCTTTCTTTATCATACCTCCTGGATTGATTGACCTGGTATCACTCACCTTTCCATTTTCAAATCTATCAGTCTCACAATATCTTTGTTGACTTCTTTCCCTGTATTCCAGTTGTGTTGGATAAAATATGCCTACTCTGATAAAAAAACAAAAACTCTCACCTTTTTGAGATCTTCCTTCATCCTTACACTTTAACTTCAACATTGTTACAGGTTGATAACCTCAATTTTATCTCCACCTTGAAGTGGGTCACATTGAATTGGGTAGATCCTAATAGATCCTGTCATAACTCAAGCATTTACATACAACTAACTGACTGATAGGAGTCTCCTCTTAACTGTCTAAAGGCAGGAATGGATCTACATTAGATGTTCAGTTTTACGGAGGCTTGTGTTTAGGAAGGCCCCCTATTTGGTTTAAGGCACCATGGTCACCATTTTGAAGTTCTTAATAATTATGAGCAAGGACCGATATTTTCTTTTATACTGGGATCCACAAGTAGCCAGTCCTACCTTAGGTACCTCAAATTTAGTATGGCCAAAACAGATGACTTGATTTTTACCTACCAAACCAATTATTTCTCTCTTTAACCTGCTTCTAATATATACACAAAATGTATATAAAATGGAAATCAGGTAAGATCACTCCCCTAATTAAAATTCTACTGTGTTTTTCCATTGCATCTAAAGTGAAAATAAAATTACTTTGTATTACCCTGTATGATTTGTCATTACCCACCTTTCTGCCCTCTTAACTCCTAGCCTTATTTTCTTTCACTGTGCACCAGCCATAAAGTCCATCTTTTTATTTTGTGATTATAACAAACTTGTCATTAGTTCAGGACATTCTTATTTGCTGTTATGTTGGCGTGGAATGTTCTGTCTCTGGTACGTGCCTGTCTGTCTCTTCCTTGTTTTTCACATCTCGCTTCAAATGATACTCATTCAAAGAGATCATCCACGTGACATTCTAAATTAGTACCTGGTCCACCACTCACTATCTTAGGATTTTTTTTTCCTTTTTGAAATATTTAGTGTATTCCAATTTATCTTGCTCATGTATATACTTATTTATTTTACTACCCTTTCAACATGAGAACAGAGACCATGTATATGCAAAGTCTATGGGTCTGGGATGAAATACTGTTTAATGCATTGGAAGTATGGGACTTAGAACAATGCCTATGATATATTAAGTTTTCAATAATTATCATGCATTATTATATCAATTTTTATCATTTGTAAAGAGTTCAATTTGAAAGCATTATAAAAATTATATTGTAAAAAAATTAATTATATGTAAAATTATACTAGTACTAAAGGACTCTTAAAGTGGCATTTATTACAAGTAGGTAATGTATGTTTCTTAATCTTTAGACCCCTATACTCCAATTTTTACAGAGGAAACAATTTTGTGGGGGTTTTTTTTGTTTGTTTGTTTAAGACCTCATTTGTTTAATAAAGCAGAAAATCAAAAATTAAAATAGCAACCAAAAACGTTGATGAAGAGAAGTACTTTCAGAATAACAAAGACTTCCAAAAATCTGTTATTGTATTAAAACAACAAGATCACTGACATATATGTCAAAATCAACTTTTTTAGAGCTCAGAAACTTAGCCAAAGGCTTACAAATGTCCAAAAAGTGTTTCTTCAAGGAACATACCTGACTCTTGAAATGAACAATGAGCCTTGTAATGTTTTAACTTGCCCTGTTCTCATAACCCTCTTTCTAGCAACATGTATTCTTGAAAACTGCCAGTTTCACAATAGTGGTTGTGAATAACAGTAACCTCCCTGGAGGCTCATACAGTAAAGAGTGTGCCTGCAGTGTGAGAGACCTGGGTTCAATCCCTGGGTTGGAAGATTTCCCTGGAGAAGGAAATGG
The DNA here is from genome assembly GCF_054371585.1 of Giraffa tippelskirchi. Taxonomy (NCBI): domain Eukaryota; kingdom Metazoa; phylum Chordata; class Mammalia; order Artiodactyla; family Giraffidae; genus Giraffa; species Giraffa tippelskirchi. The sequence goes on from NC_137284.1 coordinate 64,914,254, forward strand.
CAACCATCTTCAATATTCTCGCCCAGAGAATTCCATGGAGAGAGGAGTCTGGTAGGATACAGTCCATGGGGTCTCAAAGAGTTGGGCACGATTGAGCAAATATAAATGGAATAGAATAAAATAACCAGTGGAGGGAACAAAATGTGATTGGAGCTACTCCAAACATGCAAAATCCAGAGGTTTTCACTACTTGACTTTTTTTGTGGCAGCTCCTTGGAGCTTTATTTGACATAACTTCTAGAGCTTGATTTATAAGAATAAATGATCCAGAAAATCATTATCAAAAAATAAAAATATCAGTGGAAATCATTTGTACTTGTAAGGCAGCAATACCAGTTGGGGCAAATAAGAGTTGACCAAAAATCTGAAAAGAAAATGATGTGTCATGAGATGTCTGTAGAGTGATTTTGAAAAAGCTTTGGCATATACCTGGGAATACAGAAGGACGCATCCACTGTGCCCATGGCCAGCAAGGTTCTGTAGAAGTCCAAATGTCCCAGCAGTGGCTGACTTTGAGGCAGTATACAAGCAGGAAATGAAGGCTAAGCAGAATTGTAAACTGTCAGAGCACTGAAGTCATGCTATAACACAAATTCACAGAGACACTGGGCATAGACAGAGATTTGTTACACTAAGGAATTTAAGGAAATTTGTGACCACTCAGTAGTAAGATCATTAAGCTAACCAAGTCAAGACTTCAGTCAGCACCTATGGGAAACAGTATGAGCTTTATAGAACTAGACCAGAGCAGTAACTAAACAAATATTAAAAGCAATAAACATAGGAGAAGGATATCTAATTCCTGAGTTGCCACATTATATTATCTAAAATGTTCATTTTTTTGACCATAAAAAAGAGACAAAAATGAAATCCCCAAAGAAATATGAAAATAGATATTTTTCATACCCAGGAAAACTGGTATAAATTATACACAGGAAAGTGAAAGCAGTCAATAGTAACTGAACTTGAGGAAGTCCAGACATTGGACTTACTAGGCAAAGAATTTAAATCAACTATTATTCAAACATATTCAAAGAACTAAAGGAAATACCATATAAAAAATTAAAAGAAAAATATGAGAATAATATCTAACAAAATAGAGAATCAGTTCAGTTCAGTTCAGTCGCTCACTCGTGTCCGACTCTTTGTGACCCCATGAATTGCAGCACGCAAGGCCTCCCTGTCCATCAACAACTCCCGGAGTTTACCCGAACCCATGTCCATCGAGTCGGTAATGCCATCCAACCATCTCATCCTCTGTTGTCCCCTTCTCCTCCTGCCCCCAATCTTTCCCAGCATTAGGGTCTTTTCCAATGAGTCAACTCTTCGCATGAGGTGGCCAAAGTATTGGAGTTTCAGCTTCAACATGAGTCCTTCCAATGAACAACCAGGACTGATCTCCTTTAGGATGGACTGGTTGGATCTCCTTGCAGTCCAAGGGACTCTCAAGAGTCTTCTCCAACACCACAGTTCAAAAGTATCAATTCTTCGGCGCTCAGCTTTCTTCACCGTCCAACTCTCACATCCATACATGACCACTGGAAAAACCATAGCCTTGACTAGATGGATCTTTCTTGGTAAAGTAACGTCTCTGCTTTTAAATATGCTATCTAGGTTGGTCATAACCTTCCTTCCAAGGAGTAAGCATCTTTTAATTTCACGGCTGCAATCACCATCTGCAGTGATTTTGGAGCCCCCCAAAATAAAGTCAGCCACTGTTTCCACTGTTCCCCCATCTATTTCCCATGCAGTGATAGGACCAGAAGCCATGTTCTTAGTTTTCTGAATGTTGAGCTTTAAGCCAACTTTTTCACTCTCTTCTTTCACTTTCATCAAGAGGCTCTTTAGTTCTTCTTCACTTTCTGCCATAAGGGTGGTGTCATCCGCATATCTGAGGTCATTGATATTTCTCCAAGCAATCTTGATTCCAGCTTGTGTTTCTTCCAGCCTAGCATTTCTCATGATGTACTCTGCATATAAGTTAAATAAGCAGGGTGACAATATACAGCCTTGATGTACTCCTTTTCCTCTTTGGAACCAGTCTGTTGTTCCATGTCCAGTTCTAACTGTTGCTTCTCGACCTGCATACAGGTTTCTCAAGAGACAAGTCAGATAGTCTGGTATTCCCATCTTTTTCAGAATTTTCCACAGTTTATTGTGATCCACACTGTCAAAGGCTTTGGCATAGTCAATAAAGCAGAAATAGATGTTTTTCTGGAACTCTCTTGCTTTTTCGATGATCCAGCGGATGTTGGCAATTTGATCTCTGGTTCCTCTGCCTTTTCTACCCGTAGGTTAAAATCATAAAAAAAAAACCCCAAAATCCTAGAATAAAATTTACAATAAATGAAATGAAAAATCACTTGAAGTCCTGATCAACAGATTTATATTTACAGAAGAAACAAGCAGCAAACTTTAAAGTAAATCAGTTGATATACAATCCGAAGAACAAAAAGAAAAAAGATTAAAGTGAGTAGGGTTGCAGACCTATGGGACACCACTAAGCATATGAACGCATATATAATGACATCACCAGAAGAAGGAAGAGAGAAAGAATATATGAAGAAACAGTCTCTGAAACCCCCCCAAATGTGATGCAAAATATTAATATACACATCTAAAAAGCTCAATGCATTTCAAGTAGGGTAAACTAAAAAAGATTTACACCCAGACACATCACAGCTAACCTATCAAAAGTAAAAGAGACAGTTGTGAAAGCGATAAGACAAAATTTGCATACAGGTGCTCCTCCGTAAAATTGATGGCTTTCTTGTTCTTTAGTTCCTGAGTCATGTCCAACTCTTTGTGACTCCCTAGATTACAATGAGAAGTTAAAGTTAACAGTTAACTTCTTATTAAAATCTATGGAGGCCAGAATGCAGCGAGACGACATATTTTGAGTGCTGAGTAGATCTTGTGGGCCCACGTGGCCTTTGCTGCCCTCACCTCCACTTGCTCCTCTCAGTCTCCTGCCCAGTCATGCTGGCCACGTTCACACTTGCTGTTCCCACCATTCTGACTGCTCTTGTTCTCATGCTCACTGATGTGCCTCCCCTTGGCCTGTGGTAGCAGCAGCTCCCGCACCTGAAAAACTATCTTTACAAAAAAAGGAGAAAATAAATACATTCCCAGGTAAATAAAAACTGAGAAAAATTGTATCTAGCAGACTTGCTCTGTGAAAATACTAAAGGATGTACTTTAGCTTGAAATGAGGATGATAGACAATAACTCAAGTGCACAAATGCAAAAAAGAGACTGGTAAAGGTAACTACATAGGCAAATGTAAGTATAGTAAAAATATGTATTTGCTTGCAGGTCTTTTCTCTCCAATCTAATTTAAAAGAAAATTATATAAGATAATAATCATAAAACTGTGTTGGTTGGGCTTATAACATGCAATAACATAATTTGTATGATCATTATACCACAAAGTAGGTGGAAGGGAATGCATGGAGCTATGGTTGAGAAAATTCTATGTTATTGAAAATGAATTGGTATTAATCAGAAATAATACTTCAAGTTAAGCAATTAATTGAAATCTTCAGGAGAAACACTAAAAAAAAACCTGTAAGAAAATTAAATGTCACACTAAAAGTTATTTAACAAAAAGAAGGTAGTAATAGAAGAAACGAAGAAGAAAATATATCTAAGTTTTAAAGTAAACAACTAGAAAAATGACAGATGTAAATTCTAATTCATTATGCTTCCCTGGTGGCTCAGACAGTAAAGAATCCACCTGCAATATGGGAGATCTGGGTACTATCCCTGGATTGGAAAGATCCCCTGGAGTAGGGCATGGCAACCTTCCCCAGTATTGTTGCTTGGAGAATCCCCATGGATCAAGTAGCCTAGTGCGCTACCGTCTGTGGGGTTGCAAAGAGTTGGACATGACTGAGGGACTAAGCACAGCACATAAAAGGTCTAAACACTCCAATCAAAAGGCAGAGATTGATAGAATGAATGAAAAGCCATGGCCTATATGGTGTCTACAATGGACATACCTCATATTAAAAAACACACATGGTTTGAAACATGTAAAAAAAATATCCTATGCAACATTTGTCTTTTTTCTAAAGAGATGGAATTGCAGTATTAGTGTCAGATTGAAAAAAAAAGGAAAAACACCTTGAGGTAAAAATAGTTACTAGAGACAAAGGAAATTTAAAAGTATAGAAGTGTCAATTCATGAGAAAGGCTTGAAAGAGAAAGAAATAACCTCCAGTTTAGAAAGGATGAAGCAAAACTCTCTCTGTTCACAGATAGCATGATATAAAAAAATCCTCAGGAATAAACCAGCAAAGCTTTATGTCTATTAAAGGAGATCAGCAAGTTGCAAATTACAAGATCAATTTACAGAAATCCACCATATATCTTTTCATTGAAAGTGAAAATTGCTTAGTCGTGTCTGACTCTTTGTGACTCCATGGATATACAGTCCATGGGATTCTCCAGGCCAGAATACTGGAGTGGGTAGCTGTTCCATTCTCCAGGGGAGCTTCCCAACCGAGGGATCAAACAGAGGTCTCCCGCATTGCGGGCAGATCCTTTACCAGCTGAGCCACCAGGGAAGCATAAGAAGACTGGAGTGGGTAGCCTATCCCTTCCTCAGGGGATCTTTCTGACCCAGGAATTAAACCAGGGTCTCCTGCACTTCAGGTGGATTCTTTACCAGCTGAGCTAATCTATTCACTAGTAATAAATAATGTGAAAAAGAAGTCCAGACAATGGCATCAAAAATAAAATATTTAGGAGTAAACTTACACAAACTTCAATATTTTTACAGTGAAAATGTAAGATATTAAAAAGTTGAAGGGAAATAGAGGAGACTCAGATAAAAGGAAGATACCTTATGTTCATCATATTCTCCAAATTGATCTAGTGATTGAATCTAGTACCTATCAAAATGCTAGTTAACTTTTTTTTTCAGAATAGGTGAGCTGATCTTAAAATTCACATGGAAATTCAGGTGGGCCAAGATAATCAAAATGATATTGAAAAATAACACATTTGGAGCACTCACACATCCTAACTTCAAAACCTACTAAAAGTCATAATAAAGTAATGTGGTATTGAAGTAAAGATAAATATCTAGATCAATGGTATAGAATTTGGAGTCCACAAATTAACCCTTACCTTTATGTTCAATCAATTTTCAAAAAAAGTAAAAAAGCAATTCCATGAAAAAAGAATAGCATTTTTAGCAAATGTAAAACTGGAAATCCATATGGGAAAGAATGAAGTGGGACCTGTATTTCACAGCACACACATAAAAATTGATTAAAATGGATCATATGTCTAAATGTAAGATATATAATTGTAAAATTTTAAGAAGGAAACAGGAATAAATCTTTGATGCCTTGGATTTAGCTGTGTTTGGGGATGACACCAAGTGCACAAGCAATCAAAGAAAAAGAGAGATAAGCTTTACTCTATTAACATTTTTACACTTTGAAGGACTCCTTTAAGAGAAAAAAGTCAACCCTCAGAATGGGAGAAATTACTTGCAAACAATTTATTTTTCCACATATATATTCTACATGCAGATAATGGGTCTGCACGTAGGATATATCAGTGTCAACTCAAATTTAAAAGTTAAATAACCGAATACAAGCATGGATAAAGGATTTAAACAAACATTCATCTAAAGATGGTATAAAAATGGCCAAGAAGCACATTAAAAGAGGCTCGGCATCATTATTCATTAGAGAAATAGAAATAAAACCCAAAATGCCTTTGATTGTGGGCTCTTCTATGATATTAATAGCTAACATTAAAAATATAGTAACTAAAATTCATTCCTTTTTATTGTTGTTCAGTCACTAAGTCATATCTGATTCCTTGTGACCCTATGGACTGCAGCATGCCTAGCCTCCCTGTCCTTTGCTACCTCTCTGAGTTTGCTCAAACTCATGTCCATTGAGCTGGTGATGCCATCATCCAACTATTTCATCCTCTGTCGCCCCCTTCTGCTCCTGTCCTCAATCTTTTCCAGCACCAGATTCTTTCCAATGAGTTGTCTCTTAGGACCAGGTAACCAAAGTATTGGAGCTTTAGCTTCAGCATCAGTCCTTCCAATATGAATATTCAGGACTGGTTTCCTTTAGGATTGACCAGTTTGATTTCCTTGTTGTTCAAAGGACTCTCAAGAATCTTCTCCAACACCACAGTATGAAGGCATCAGTTCCTCAGTGTTCCAACTTCATGGTTCAACTCACATATCCATATATGATTACTGGAAAAACCATGGTTTTGACTCTATGGACTTTTGTCGGCAAAGTGATGTCTCTGCTTTTTAATACTCTATCTAGGATTGTCATAGCTTTTCTTCCACAGGGCAAGTGTCTTTTAATTTCATGTCTGCAGTCACCATCCACAGTGACTTTAGAGCCCAAGAAAATAAAGTCTGTCACTGTTTTCATTTTTTCTGCCTCTATTTTCCATGAAGTGATGGAACTGGATTCCATGATCTTAGTTTTTTGAATGTTGAGTTTTAAGCCAGCTTTTTCACTCTGCTCTCTCACCTTCATGAAAAGGCTGTTTAATTACTCATTTTCTGTCATAAGAGTGGTATCATCTGCATATCTGATTTTGTTGATATTTCTCCCAGAAATCTTGATTCCAGCTTGCGATTCATCCAGCCTAATACTTCACATGATGTATTCTGCATATAAGTTAAACAAGAAGGGTGACAATATATAGCCTTGACATACTCTTTTCCCAATTTTGAATCAGTCCATTGTTCCATGTCTGGTCCTCAGACAACCATTTTGCATTCTTGCATTTGTCTTTTTTGGTTTTGGTCACCACCTCCTATACAATGTTATGAACCTCTGTCTATAGTTCTTCTGGAACTCTGTCTACCAAATCTATTCCCTTGAATCTATTTGTCACTTCCACTGTATAATCATAAGAGATTAGATTTAAGTTATGCTTGGATGGCCTATTGGTTTTCCTGACTTTCTTCAATTTATGTTTGAATTTTGCAAATAGGAAAATTTTATGGCTGAGTAGTATTCCATTTATATATGTACCACTACTTCTTTATCTATTCCTCTGTCAGTGGACAGCTAGGTTGCTTCCATGTCCTGATGATTTTAAATAGTACCAACATGAACATTGAGGTACATATGTTTTTTTGAATTATAGTTTCCTCAGAATATATGCCCAGTAGTGGGGTTGCTGGGTCATATGGTATTCTTATTCCTAGTTTTTAAAGAATATCCATATTGTTCTGCACAGTGACTGTATAAATTTACATTTCCAGCAAGAGTGCAAGAGTATTCCCTTTTTTCCACATCCTCTCCAGCATTTATTTTTTATAGATTTTTTGATGATGGCCATTCTGAATGGAGTGAGTAGTGCCTCATTGTAGTTTTGATTTGCATTTCTCCAGTAATGAGTGATGTTTACCTGGTTTTTAGGTGTTTGTTTGCCATCTGTATGTCTTCTTTTGAGAAATGTCTGGTTAGGTCCTCTACCCATTTTTTGGTTGTTTTTCTGATATTGAGTTCAGGTGAATCAACCTAGAGTCTTTTATAAAGAATAAAATAAGTCAGAAAGACAAAAGTAAATACTGTATATTGACGTGTGTGTGTGTGTGTGTGTGTGTGTGTGTGTGTATGAAAGTGAAAGTCATTCAGTCATGTTTGTCTCTGTAACCTCATGGACTATAGAGTCCATGGAATTCTCCAGGCCAGAATACTGGAGTGGGTAGCCTTTCCCTTCTCCAGGAGATCTTCCCAACTCAGGGATTGAATCCAGGTCTCCTGCATTGCAGGCAGATTCTTTACCAGCTGGCCCACAAGGGAAGCCCAAGAATACTGGAGTGGGTAGCCTATCCCTTCTCCAGGGGATCTTCCCCACCCAGGAAATGAACTGGGTCCCCTGCATTGCAGGCGGATTCTTTACCAACTAAACTATCAGGGAAGCCTATATATATATATATATATATATATATATATATATATATATATATATATATGTATGTAATCTAGAAAAATGGTACTGATGAACTTATTTGCAGGGCAGGAACAGAGATACAGACATCAAGAACAGACTTCTGAGAACAGAGTGTGAAGGAAACGGTGGGAAAAATTGAGAGAGTAATGTTGACAGATATACACTACAAAAATGTGTAAAATAAATAGCTAGTGGGAAGTTGCTATGTAACAGAAGGAATTCAACTCAATGCTCTGTGGCAACCTAGAGGGTGGGATTGGGTGTGGGTGAGAGGGAGGTTCAAGAGGGAGGAAACATATATATAAATATTTATGGCTGATTCACATTGTTTTTTGGCAGAAACCAATACAATATTGTAAAGCAATCTTCCTCCAATTAAAGATAAATGTTAAATAAAGACAGTAACAAGTGTTGTCAAAAATGTAGAATAATTAAATCTTCATATATTGATAGTGGGATTGTTGAATAGTTCAGCCGCTTTGGAACACTGTTTGGCAGTTCCCAAAAAGTTAATCATAGAGTTAGCATATAACTAAGAAATTGTACTCCTAGGCGTATATCAAAAATAATTGAAAACAAGTGTAAAAATTGTATGTGCATCTTCTTAACAGTACTATTTACAATCTCCAAAAGGTGAAAACAACACAGTCATCCATTAACTGATGAGTGGATAAACAAAATGTCTGTTTCCATACAATGGAATATTTTTGACCATAAAAAAGAATAGAATACTGATACATACAGCAACTTGTTTAAATATTGAAAACAATATGCCAAGTGAAAGAAAGTAGTCACATACTATATGATTCCATTTATATGAAATGCCTAGAATAGGCAATTCCAGTGAAGTATAGGAGATAAGTAGATGCCAGGCCTGGGAGGAGTTGAAATAAATAATGACTGATAATGAGCTTGGGATTTATTTTGGAGTGATTATGATGCTCTAAATTTAGTTAGTTGGGATTATTGCCCAACTCTGAATATACTAAAATCCACTGATGTGTGAACTCTAGTTCATTGAATTTAAACTAGGTCACAATTTCTAAAAGTTTCGTGAAAGCCAAAGTTCAAAACATTTCTAACTATATAACTGAAGGAAGATTATTCAAATAATTGAATCTGCTTTCATTTGGAAAATATGTTTTAAAATATTTAATTCATTCTTGATTGTTTGGTTAGCATATATTTAAATCTGAATCAAAAGGAACCACATTACTTTCTAAACTATTAAAATACTAGTAGGTTCAGTATTGGGCTTCCCAGGTAGTGCTAGTGGCAAAGAACTGGCCTGCCAATGCAGCAGGTGTGTAAAAGATGTAGGTTTGATCCCTGGTTTGGGAAGATCCTCTGGAGGAGGGCACAGCAATCCATTCTAGTAATCTTGCCTGGAGAACTCCATGGACAGAGAAGCCTGGCGGGCTACAGTCCATAGGGTCTAAAAGAGTCAGACACAACCGAGGCAACTTAGCACACATTGTTCAGTATTAATTACTAAATTGCAGATTTTAGGCAGGGACGTGCTAGAGCCAGTTTATACAGGCGTGTAAGAGCCATCAAATTTTCAGGAGTATTGTGAACCAATTATTATCCCAGTAGTTTGCAATTGGCCGTGGTGGCAGTGTTTATTCCAGAGACAACAAATATAGGCTACAAAGAAAGTATGTCTTGTCCAGAGAATGAGCCATTTAACTTTATAACATTGATTTCAGTTTCAAAGCAAGGGCTACAAAAATACAAATATAAGCCTGAAACTGGGAAAAATACTTGCAAAATATGTATTTTATATAGACCTTTAGACACAAAGCTCACTAAAAATGCAACCCAATGAAGTTGTCTAAAAATTGGTTCATTTTTGATCATATGTAGAATTGACAGCACTTTCATGAGTCCAAGTTTACATGCATTATAATAAACACTTCCACACATATCATCACATGAATCACAAAGAAAACAAAATGATATAAAAAGAAAAAGAGCTCAGAAAGGAAAAGGGAAAAGAGAGGGGGACAGAGAGAGAGAAGGAGAAAGGAGAGAGGGAGAGAGTGGGGCAGGGAAAGAAGGAATGAAGGAATGAAGAAACAAAGGAAGTAAAGATTATTTTTTTGGCATAAATTTTTAAAATTTGCTCCTTTATTACAGGCAGGGAAATTATAACCCAGAAGCACTAAGTAATCTGCCCAATAATCTCTGAACTTTCTGCCTCCTTGAATCCTTACTATAAAAGCATACATTTAAAGTGATAGTGAAATAGCTTTCGTCTGCTTTTTGAAATCAGTGTTCATTATATTTGTATACCTGGATTGAAGACCAAGATACGTTGAAAATTTGTAGATAGTCTGGAATGAAATCTTGGAACTGTGTCTGAATGCTATTACTCCTAACATCCATCTCGCATATCCTCTACAGAGTTGCCTTGAAATATTTGGCTTGGTGCATTGCTTATACAGAAAGCTATAATTTTATGACTAGTAGAAATACTCAATTGAAGAGTAGGTGATAATACATTTTTCCTTTTTTATTTCTTTTATTTTAACTATAATTTCCCAGTTTAAATTTAAAATCTAAGTTTTGAACAAATTAAACTCAGAATGGAATTTTCATCAAAAAGCTAGTAAAATACACTGTCATCTTTGAATAGAGTTTAGGTTTAAATGTTCTAACTTTGAGAAGATTTCCAAATTAGTTTTTCAGCTAAGAAGGTTTTCTAAAACAGGATAGAACTGCAAGGACATTATCAACTGCAAATTCAGTCTTGATGTACCTCATCTATTCTGTTCTTCACTAGTCATCTAGCCACAGGAAATAATTACCAAAGCGAATTCTAGGCACTTTTCTTAGTCTTTGAAAACTCTCATACTACTCCTGATTAAAATGTATAAGAAGGTGTTCTATTTTCTCTTTCAAATTTTAATGAAAAAAATTAGTAGCAGTCAGTACATAAGAGGTATAGGTATTAAAAAGACACGTTTAATATTCTGAATGATTTTGTTTGCCCATTTTATAATTATTACTATAAAAGCCCAAAGCATAAAGTATTTGTCTATTCTGATAAAATGGAATAATTTAAATAATCAGCCACTTATCTTCTAAATTTTAGTACAAACCTAATCTATTTCAACTTTTTTAGTTATCACAAAATACATTATGAAAAAATAGTTATCTTGCTTTTTAAAAAATCCTTTAAAAATATGTTTGACAATATATATTCCACATAATTGCTGTCATGTCACTATCTTCTTTTCACTTTCCTTGGTATTACCAAATTGAAATAATAATTATGATAGCATTTATCAACAAAAATGGAAGATGATACTGGTATAAAGTGGTATCTACAAAGAATATGGAACATGATATTGGAATGCCCTGCAGTCAATAAGCTACTGGTTATATGTACTTCCTTATTTTAGAGATTGGATAGATAAGATGATACATCTAAAAGTGCTTGGTATAGTCAAATGTGACACTCAATGTGATACAGTTAGTATATAATAAAACATTCTATAGCTGCCAATTGTTATCATTGCTATTTATATTGCTGCATAAAAAAATAAAGCAGTAAAATCAGCAATGTCCTGGATCTTTTTATTTTTTTTATTTTTATTTTTTCTGGATCTTTATCATAACACAAACTCATAATTACTGTCCTCAGAAACCTCATGTTCCCCAGATTTGATCTTTGTGGTTAAAGAACCCATACGTCTTGATGCCAACCTATACTTTACAATGAGTAATTTTTCAGTCATTTCCAATTATGTAGATGCTTTTGAAATAATATTTGTACCAAGTGGCTTTTATAAGGAATAATTTTGATCAATGTTATCAGTATGTCCTTCTATATAAAATATTTTTCCATTTTCAATATCTATATTATGTGTAATTTATGAAAATTAAAAATTTTATCCAAAATTTTTTAGCATTTCTTTTTGGCTGAACTAAAGGTACTTATAAAATTGTGTGTATGTAACATCAATGAAGGAGTCATATAATATTTTGATAGGAAATAAATAATTCTGGAAACTAGGTACACAAGTAAGTTATTGTTACTTTCATCATCCAGGGTTGTTTGTTTGTTTCATTTTTCTCAAGTTTACTTTCTTATATACACAAAAATATCTTACCAATCTGTATTTATTTGGTACTTATCATTTTCTCTGTTTCCATATAGAAACTAAGAAAATACTACATAAGATCAAATTTTCAAAGTATTCAACTCATATAGATCTAGTTGAAATAAGTAATCACAATCTTTATAATCATTTTGACAATGACCATAATGCATAATTATAATTTTGCTTTAACATATCTACTTTTCTTTGCTGCTTATGTTATTCTTACTCCGGTCTTATGCTTCAAGATGGTATTTCGTTTCTGATACTTTATCTAGTGGTCTTTTACCTTTTCATTTCTGTTTTTCTGCCCAAGGGCATGGATTAAAAACTTAGAGCAAATTATCTATGCAAAATACATTTATATGATAAAACTTTTAAATTATGAATTTTTGACATACACAAGACTCCACTGGTTTAATTATAACATAGGTTACTCTAAGCTTATGAGAAAATCAGACTCTAAGTGACAAAAAGACAAGAGTCTGCTAGCTCTTTTAAAAAGACACATACAGCTAGGTTCATCTGTGTTAAATCTTCTAGGCAAGGACTTTGTTGTTGTTGCTGAATGACACTTGCCCAGTCAGAAATGAAATTGTACCAGAAAGCTCAGAATAAAGCAACAGGAGATCATTGACCTAGAACTTGGCTCATATTCTAAAGCCTGCAAGGCCTGGGTTTATTCGTGAGAAGGAGTTGGTCACCATGTGGTGCTATTGTAACACAGCAGGCCTGGGTCTTTTTGCAAAATGAACAATAGCATTATGCTCATGGAAAACATTGATAGAACTATGAAATCTTTTAAAAATACTTCTGTGATAGCAAAGGAACTGGAGGCGGAAATGGCAACCCACTCCAGTATTCTTGCCTGAAAAACCCCAGAGAAAGAGGAGCCTGGTAGGCTATAGCCCACGGGGACTCAAAGAGTCAGACATGACTGAGTAACTGAGCAAATCATAGCAAAGGAAATAAAACAAATCAATGGAAATAATATCAATGAGCAATTTAATATCAATGAGCAATTTAATAACATCAATGAGCAAATATAAAATTTCTCAGATTTAAGGTTTAACTTGATAGCATATTTAAAAATTCCAATAGGTAAAAATCTCTGATTTTGAACACACTCTTGCATCATCTCTCTCATACACATGCACACACACACACAATATATATATGTAGATACACCTACACAGCAAGTAAATTGCTGGAATATACTGTCTTGCTAAGATTTTGCAGGACAGATCCACGAAAGCCCCATGAATTATGTGGATGAATATAACAATATCAATAGAAATGAGAGTGCATACGTAATAAACTGGGGATGCAACTAAAATAAGAATTACCTCTGATAGGACATTGAACACAAAGTCTACTAGTAGTCAGATAAAAGTGTTCTTGACAATTTAGATATTACTTTTCAGGAATGTGTAGTCTGCTTCCTGCCCCAAGTGGCTTTATAGTCTAATCTAGTAATAATCAAACAATTTTTTGTATTATCAAAAGAAAGTTTGAGTTGTTAGACTAAAACTACTTAGTACCAAGTATAATCTAGTGACTACAGTTTTAAAATTTCTGTTATATTATTGTAAAAGCCAATTTTTAAAAGCTTTCAAAATCTTCTTTAATTTCCTAAAGACTAAGATTTTGTACATATGCTGACAGAAATGAAACATCACTGAATGTGCATCATTTTTTTAAGGTAAAGAAAACAAATACTTTTGTGTTTTTGGCTACTGTTTTGTAAATTGAGGGCAAAATTGCCAGAAATAACACAAAGAAACAGACACATAAAATATTTTATATTCAGGCTCATTTGAATGTCCTGACCATTTTTTCTTCTTTAAGTATATCCAGTTTCTTTTGATAATAATTTTTGCTTACTTATGCAAAACAGGAAATCATTTTGTATAGTGCAGTTTTCATATTTAATAAACACAGGTGTATATCATTAGAATTCAACATTTGATTGCACTGAAAATAAAATAGTCGCACAATTGTAGAGCAAGGCAAAGGTGTAGAGAAAAATCATGGAATGAATTTTGGAGAGAAAACATGGAATGAACATAGGAAAAGAAGCCAGGTGATCTTTCACAGTCATTTCTGCATCTCCAAGTCCATGGTAGAGGATATATTGTATAACCTGTATGAGGACTTTTAAATTGTTTTAAAGAAGAGAGAGATTAAGGTGATGCTTGCAAGGGGAAAATAATGGCCCTGTGGAAGAGTACTTGACGTTTATATTTTTTACATAATCCAGAGATTGAAGATGGTTTTCCTTCAAATGCGGCCAAGTCATTCAGACTGAATTAATGACAAGTACAAAATAAGGCATGGATGTGAACCATGAAAGTAGACTTAGCTTCTCTGTCAAAATGGCCTTCTCTTTCTATTATTGCTGCAATAGTTTCCAGCAGGAAGGGAGAGAAAAGAGAGGAAAGGCTTTCCTCCTCCTGGCTTCTGGAGTGGGAAATGCGAGCGGCTCTTTAAATACAGTGAAATTAGGCACCATATGCATGCCCATATCTAGGGTGTTTTAAGCTAATTAGAAAATCAGACAGAAAAATAAATACAAATGTTCTTATATTGTGTTATATTATATCATATTTGATTATCATTTGTTTGAACTTTTTAAAAACCACCAGAAAGAAAGAGAGTTATTTTCTAGGTATAAATAAAATTTATTAATTGCAGCTCCTTCTCCACCAAATGACATTAAGCCAATATATTTTCAGTTAAGCAAGATAGTGGAAATGCAGATTAGCGAGTCAACATCCTACCAAAGGTCGGGCTGAGGGTTCACAGCAGAGATGCAACAGCTTCCCCAAACTACTGCAAAAACATTTCCAATGTCTTCCTAAGACTGTGTGTGTGTGTGTGTGTGCATGCGTTTTGAAATGGAAATACCTCTGTCAATGAAAGGAAAACACTAAAAAATATTGATTACATCTAAGTGCTAGTTGCTCAGTTATGTCTGATCCTTTGCGTCCATGTTGACCATAGCCTGCCAGGCTCCTCTTTCCATGGAATTCTCCGGGCAAGAATACTGGAGTGAGCAGCTGTTCCCTTCTCCAGGGAATCTTCTTGACCCAGGGACTGAACCTGTGTCTCTTATATCTCCTGCATTGGCAGGCGGGTTCTTTACTGTCTTAGCCACCAGGGAAGCCCAAATAAGAATGATTCATCAAGGATTGCCAGGGTTACCATGTATGGATACACAGAACATGCACTGTGTATATGCAGGGTTACTCTGGATTTTTTTTTTTTTTTTAGGAAACAACATGCGCATATGATTCAGTGCTGAGTCCTTTAGGATGGGGTAACAAATGGCAGAATAAGAGCCAAGTGCTAGTTCATTCCCTGCTTTAATGGTTATAATATTTGATATAGATTGCCATTCAAGACGTTTCTCTGCCTACCACTTGACTCTATGTAAAATCCAAGCCAATGTGCTATAATGATTTCCAGTGTTAAATTTAAGGAACCCTAGACTGGAAACTCCCATCGACGAAGAAGCCTGGTAGGCTGTAGTCCATGGGGTCGCGAAGAGTCGGACACGGCTGAGCGACTTCACTTTCACTTTTCACTTTCATGCATTGGGGAAGGAAATGGCAACCCACTCCAGTGTTCTTGCCTGGAGAATCCCAGGAACGGGGGAGCCTGGTGGGCTGCCGTCTATGGGGTCGCACGAGTCGGGCACGACTGAAGCGACTTAGCAGCAGCAGCAGCAGACTTTGAGATAGATTTTTTCATCCTTGTTCCTCATTTACAAACTCACAGATATTGAACACACCACTTAAGCTCTATGTCTTCTTATCTTAAATAAGACAGTAATACTTAACTGACTTGCAGAGTTTCTCTGAGAATCAGTTCATATTTTGTGTGATTACTTAAGAAACCATAGTTTTCAATAAATGTTAATTCCAATGGAATTCCACTTTGAAAACCTTAAATTCTATATCATTTAACAAATATTAAATAAATGCTAAATTTTCTCATTACTCCTATTGCTCAGTGAAACAAGAATCCAAGCAAAGTATTCCTGACCTAAGGTTAGAATTCCTTTATATATTCAATCCAGTTGGGTTAAATCAGACTGTCTTGAGATCCTCAACAAATTAAACAAAAACTAATAGAAGCTTAGATTTTCCAATTCAAAATAAATATTCTCTGCTTAAACCACCAGATAGTTTCTAGTTATTTAACAGATTGAAAAGATTTCCTCTACTACATGGATAATGTGAATAGATAAAAATCATACTAACTATAATATCTATTATATTGCAATATATGATTAATCTTTTAATGAGAAAGTTTCAAAACCTAAACTCATTCTCCCAATTATCATAAGCATATGAAAGACCTAAAACTATGCTTATAATTTCAAGAGTATGATTTATTGATTTTTACATATATTTTATAAATGTTTACATATATGTGTATATATATGCATATGTATATATATAAGGTTTACAAAACCGTTCAACATGAAGCCATTGCTTTCCTAAAATCATGAGAACATAAACTGTTTTGAAAGCTGATAGCATGTAATGATAATTGTGTGAGCTTCAGTTGTATGAGTTTTATAGTAAAATAAATAAAGGCTATTGGTGTCTGTTTATGTTGGATTTTATGTTTCTATCTGGAACACTAAGTTCACACTTGAAGACACACAAAATGAAACAACATTTCAAAAAAGAGGGTCTATAAGGTGTTGTATAATTTTTGAGGAATAGAATTTTCTCACCAGTAAATCTATGCACTTGCCAAATAAAGTTGCATTTGAAATACAGCACTGTCAGATGCTTTATTTGGGTAGAAACAGAAGGTGAATATTGAATAATGTTATGAAGCCTTTGCTATAACATGGAACTGGTCTTTCTCTCAGATAGATAGACAGACAGCTGGACTTAGTATTTGTTCTATTGAAAGTGAAAGTGGAAGTCGCTCAGTCGCGTCTGACTCTTTGCGACCCCATGAACTATATTCCATGGAATTCTCTAGGCCAGAATACTGGAGTTGATAGCCTTTCCCTTCTCCAGGGTATCTTCCCAACCCCGGGATCGAACCCAGGTCTTCTGCATTGGAGGTGGATTCTTTACCAGCTGAACCACACGGGAAGCCCAAGAATACTTGAGTGGATAGCCTAACCCTTCTCCAGTGGATCTTTCTGACCCAGGAATCCAACCAGCATTTGTTCTGTTAGTTGATTTCAATTCTGTATCTCCTCCTTAGATAGTAGTATTTGGGTGTTCCTGGTGGCTCAATGGTAAAAAATCGGCCTGCAGTGCACGAGTCACAGGAAATGCAGGTTCCATCCCTGGGTCAGGAAGATCCCCTGGAGAAGGGCATGGCAACTCACTTCAGTATTTTTGCCTGGAGAATTCCCATGGACAGAGGAGCCTGGCGGGCTAAAGTCCCTGGGGTTGCAAAGAGGCAGCACAATTGAAGCGACTTAGTACGCACGCACACACATGCACATGCATTTGGAACACAAAGAGGAGAGAAGGTCCCTCTGTTCCTTCCTGCCACTACTTGAGGTAGTAAAGTCAGTGATGGCTTAATATTTATTAAAACTAGACTTGAATATAAAATCTGTCAAAAAGGATTTATTAAATATGTCTTGAGATATATTCATTAGCAAGTGTTTATTAAATATCCATCATTGGGTAGAACATGTTCTAGCCAATGGGGATATCGCGCTAGGGAAAGCACAAAAGCACCAGTGTTAACAGATCATACTGTTGAGTCAGAACAGAAACAGAAGCATAGCACCGTCTAACATTTAACTGGTGCTAAGGATTGAAAAAACAAGGCAAGAGTCAGGGATATTAAAGAGTTCCAGCTTAGGAGAAGTGTCCATTTTTATAGAGTCTCCAGTGAAGATCTCTTTATGTTAACATTTTAGTAGAAGCCTGAAGGAAGCAGGAGACTGAGCTGTGAAAGACTTTAGCAGGGAGCGTGTTCTAAAAGGTAGTAGAACACTTACAGGGGTCTGGAAATGAAAGCATACTTGCCACCACTAAGGACACTTTGAAGCCAATATGGCTGAAACAGAATAAGTGAGGAAACACGTGGGAGAAGAAGTCAAGGAGGCAGAAGAGAACCATTTCATCTAGGGATGTATAATTCATG
This sequence comes from Giraffa tippelskirchi, assembly GCF_054371585.1. NCBI lineage: Eukaryota > Metazoa > Chordata > Mammalia > Artiodactyla > Giraffidae > Giraffa > Giraffa tippelskirchi. The sequence continues at coordinate 64,932,454 of NC_137284.1, forward strand.
CTAAGTTCTGGAGTTTTTCACTAAGTTTAAAAATACTGGAATGCTTTAAGCAGAGGAGTGATATCACCTAGTTTAACTTATAAAGGAACCATTGTATTTACACCCATGGAGTGCTCTAGAGTATAAGACTATCTTAAGTTTTACCCTGGGGTTGAGTCGGACATGCATGTGATGAGAAATGATCAAATTTTGACTATAATATAGATAGAGCAAAAAATATAGAAGGAGCAAAATGTGTTAATGGAATGAAGGTGGAGTGGGAAGAAAAATAAAGCGTCGGCAAGTGAAAGTGTTAGACTCTCAATCTTCACTCTTTGCGACCCCATGGACTATAGCCCATCAGGCTCCTCTGTCCATGGAATTCTCCAGGCAAGAATACTGGAGTAGGTTGCCATTCCCTTCTCCAGGGGATCTTCCACACCCAGGGATCCAACCTGAGTCTCCTGCAGACAGAGTCTTTACCACCTGAGCCACCAGGGAAACCCAAAAGAGTAGTCAAGGATGACCTTAATCTGCATGAATAAGTAAAAGAATGGAGATGATATTACAGATCTTTTTTGGAAATATTTAATTGAAATAAAATAGTAAAATTAAAGAGTAATACTAAAGCTGAAGATTTGGGGTTGTCAGAATAATACAGCTATTTAAAGCCATAAGATCAGATGTGTTTACTTTGGGAAGTAGAAAGCTAAGAAAATGCCAACTCTCAAATTGATTTTCAGAGCTCACAAATGTTCAGACCTCATTATAATAAAGACCAAGCAAAGGAATCTTAGAAAAGGCAACCTATAAGGCAAGAAAAATAAATCAAAATAATGTGTTATCTTGCGAGTCAAGTTGAACGAAGTATTTTAGGAAGAAGGGAATAGTTCAACAATGTGGAATGCCCTATTGACCAAATCAGAAGAGGTCTAAGAGTGGAGGATTTTATTTGGCGAAATAGAACTATTTGCTTTGGCCAGTATCTGTTCCAATAGTAGAGATGAAACCTTAATTAGAGGAGAATGAAGAAAATATAAGAATGCAGTCCTTTTGGGCCAAGATAGTGACAGTAATATAGTATGTGAATATTATGAATCCTTCTGGAGGCAGAACCTAACAATCTAATATAATTTCAAGGATAACATCTTCAAAAAGTAGAGAGACCAATTAGGCAAAAGTTCAGATACTTTAGGTGAAAGAAATTTTGGTGGTTAGAATCTGAATGGTAACAAAAAGATGATTGTTGCTGTTGTTCAGTCCCAGTCAAATCATATCTGACTCTTTGCAACCCTGGGGCCTGAAGGATGATAGGCTTTCATGTCCTTCACTATCTCCCAGAGTTAGTTCAAATTCATATCCATTGAGTTGGTGATGCCATCTAATCATCTCATCCTTTGTCATTCTCTTCTCCTTTGCCTTCAATCTTTCCCAGCATCCAATAAGCCAGCTTTTCACATCAGGTGGCCAAAGTACTGGATATGATAAGAAATGGTTTGATCTTGGCATATTTTTTAAGAGAACCTAACAATATTTCCTGAAATATTGGATCTGAGGTTTGATAGATGTGTAAAATGGCTCTGAATTTTTGAATGGAGAATCTATGGTAATATTTTTAATTGAAATAACAGTGACTTTTTTTCTTAATAGCAAGTTAAGCCATGGCACTAGCTGTTTAAAATCTTTCAATTTCTCAGTACTTTCCTTAATTAAGTTAGAATGAAACCTTAAGTACTTATTATGGTATATGTCATCACACTGTATTAAGTAACCTCCTAACCAATAATATTAATAGCTTAAAATTCTTATCTGACAATTAATTTATGTAACCATATGCTATGCTTATAATTATCATACATTATCCTTTTCTATTTACATATAGTTTTCTATATAAAATAATTTTTAAGCCACCAAAATTAAAATAAGTCCCAGGACTTATCAGTAGTGTACATATATACATAGATGATGTCTATATACATTTTTTAAAATTAAACTTGCGATTTTGTATTGGAGTATAGCTGATTAACAAAGTTGTGATGGTTTCAGGTGAACAGCAAAGGAACTCAGCCATACGTATACATGTATCCATTCTCCCTCAAACTCCCCTCCCATCCAGGCTGCCACATAATATGAGCTATACAATAGGTCCTTGTGCTATACTGTAGGTCCTTGCTGCTTATACATCTTTTCCATAAGTAAAGGAAACAAGATAACAGGAATTTTGCTAACAAAAGGATAAGTGAGTGAAAGTCGCTCAGTTGAGTCCAACTCTTTGCGACCCCAGGAACTATACAGTCCATGGAATTCTCTAGGCCAGAATACTGGAGTGGGTAGCCTTTCCCTTCTCCAGAAAAAGGATAATGTGGAAATAATTTAATTTCTGAGTGTTCTGGAAATATGAGGATGTCTCTCTGGAAATCAAATGATAGGTAAGAGACTAGTTAGATTCTCAGGAGTATGTTTGTGCTCAGTTGTGTCTAACTCTACTGTCCATGGAATTTTCCAAGCAAGAACACAGGAGTGGCTTGCCATTTCCTACTCCAAGTGATCCTTCCAACCTAGGAATTGAACCCATGTCTCTTGCGTTTCCTGTATTGGCAGATGAAATCTTTACTACTATGCCACCTTGGAAGCCCTCTCAGGGGTTTGATCTATGTATATATATATATATATATATATATATAGCAGTTTTATACTAATATATATTATTGATCAATATATAATTTTTATGACTAAAATTTTGTTTCAGAGTTTAGATTTTACTTGACATACAAGACAGATAGTAAACTGAAATGATGATAATGATGTTTTTTCAGTGTTATGAGTAACTTACTGATAACAGAGACAGTAGCTATATTGAAGACTTCAATGGCAAATGGCATGAACTAATAGAGATTTCAGAAATATTTCTATAAAGAATCTAAACCATTTGCACTTTATAGAACAAAAGCTAACAGGAAGAGATTGTTGATATAGGGAAAAAAGCAAATTTTGATTTACCATTCAATCCAAATCACTTACAGATTTATACTTTTATAAAAGAGTTGGTAACAAAGGGAAGATAGATGGAATGGTTTCTGCTGGAATAACAAAGCCTCAAAAATCTTATATAGAATTGTCAGATGTTTTAAGCATAAAATCTTGACGGATTCAACAAAGAGTTGTAAAAAGCAGGTGTTTGTTCTAAAACTCGACTACCAGAACAGTGAAGACTTCCAAGATAAAAATTAATGAAAGGAAAACTCATAAATGTGTCACAAAAAGATAATTATTATCTCACATATAATCCAGATGCTCTCTTGTGAATTGCATGTTAATATTCACTGATAGAAAGTTTAGTTTAGAAGGAAAGCTTCTATTTGAGGGTTATACATGCAGTAGGTAGAGAAGCCAGTTTGTGAATGATGATAATTGAACAATAGCAGAACCACGAGTTTCAGATTTGGAGAATTATTTAAATGTTGTTAATCCTAGTTGGTTGCAGAAGTTGCTTTCCATTTTCAAGCATTAATGGTCAATTGCAGTTTTGTTACTTGTATAAATTATATTTCTGTAAAGTTATTCTTACCAGTAAAGTCTCTGTTTTTTACATGAATTATGACATCAATAACATGTATGTATGTTCTATATGGCCCTGCTGTATGTTCTATGGCCTTGAGATGTCATGTGGTTAAAGAATAATATGTGATCCAAATTTTATAATTAATAGTAATCTATTAATTATTTGAAGTTAGGTAAATTCTTTAGAATTGAATTCCATTTGATTAAATAGCTCTTTAAGTTTCTTAGTATGTGGCCTGAGAAAATGTTGAATAAGAGTAGCTCTAGATCAAGGTAAGCGATCAGTAATCCTAGGCAAATTAACCCATCAAAAATGAGCAAGCTCCCAAATAGTGACCAACCAGATGAACATGACTCAATCAACATCAAAATCAATGAGGTGAAAAGAGTCTGCCTTCAGTGAAAATCAATGGTGGTGAAAATGGACTTCCCTGAACATGACTTTTACAGATTTGGTGCCTGACTTGAATAACAGAAATGTATTTTAATCACAACAGACTCTTGCATCTTTCTAGTCCTTTAAAATCCCCTAGAATTTAACAATAATTCCATGGTACAGCACTTGGAACTTCTTACTTTAAAACTCAGCTAAAGTCAGAAATTTCAACTATGAGGAAAAGGAGACTCTCATATCCACTCTGAATGATGATAACATCTAAAGAGGCACATCACTGGAGAATTCTTAAATAAGTAACTTACCTATCACTTAATCCCCCCAGTCATTTTCACCCTCTTGTTTAGCTCTGGAGAACACAGCAAAATATATTCTTTTCCAAGGTAGCTCAATATAGTTGTTAGAAGACAAGTCTGTATAATACTGTTCTGTTGCTTTATGTTTGTCATGAAACCAAACAGCTTTGTCTCATTTAATTATAGTCCTGATTTTCAATCTGGACTCTTGAAGAAAGTTTGAGATGGAAAGCGGTTCAGAGAATCTGTGTCCATTACTCAGTCTTGCAGACTGATTTGTCAACAATTCTCATACCACTCACTCAACCATCTCCCTTTCTCCCCTAAAGTCAAACAATACTGTTCTTTAATTCTTAATACAGAAACCCTGTCTTTTGCATACCATGCATATGACACTTTTTCCAAAGTTCCTACTTCCAAATGAGAGTTCTAATTGTCTTAATTGTGAGTCTTGAATAATGTTAGTGTCAAAATACAGTTGAACCCCAAATAATATACATTTTTATAGAAGTTCTTTGAAAATTATGACTTGTAATTCATAGTCCTCTAAAGTAGGGGTCAAGAAACATTTTTTGTGTGTGAAATAATAGTAAATACTTTAAACTTTGTGATCTTTGTGGTCTCTGATGAACTACTCAACTGTGCCACAAAAATATAGAGATAGCCATATACAATATATAAAAGAATAAGCATGGCGTGTCCTAATAAAATTTTAAACCTCATATAATTTTCATGTGTCACAAATTATTATTCATGTGTAATTTTTCAACCACATAAAACTGTAAACTATATTTTCTGTGGGTTATACAAAAACAGGTTGTAGGCCAGATTTGGGCAGGGGGCCTTAGTTTAACCACTATAGCTGAAGAGTAAACAGGAGATCTTACTATGCCTTTGTAGACATACACACTTTATTTATAGAAAGTGAAGAGAACTAAAGAGCTTCTTGATAAGGGTGAAAGAAGAGAGTAAAACTCTAACTTGAGACTCAACATTCACAAAACTAAGATGGGGCATCCAGTCCCACCACTTCACGGCAAAAAGAAGGGGGACAAGTAGAAACAATGACAGATTTTATTTTCTTGAACTCTAAAATCACTGCAGAGAGTGACTGCAGTCATGAATTAAAAGATGCTTGTTCCTTGGAAGGAAAGTTATGACAAACCTAGACAGTGTATTCAAAAGCAGAGATATCACTTAAGTGAGAAAGGTCTATCTACTCAAAGCTATGGTTTTTCCAGTTGTCATGTACAGATGTGAGAGTTGAACCATAAAGAAGGCTGAGTGCTGAAGAATTGATGCTTTTTTGGTGCTGGAGAACTCCTGAGAGTCTTTTGGACTGCAAGGGTATCAAACAAGTCAATCCTAATGGAAATCAACCCTGAATATTCATTGGAAGTACTGATGCTGAAGCTGAAGCTCCAATACTCTGTCCACTTGATGCAAAGAACAAACTCATTTGAAAAGACTCTGATGCTGGGAAAGATTGAAGGTGGAAGGAGAAGGGGACAACAGAGGATGAAATGGTTGGATGGCTTGAGTTTGAGCAAACTCCAGCAATTGGTGATGGACAGGGGATCCTGGCGTGCTGCAGTCCATGGGGTCACAAAGAGTCAGACATGACTTAGAGACTGAATAACAACAAGGCATATGCATTTTAAGTCCTCATTACAAATGACTGAAATCCCTTACATATTTTCTGCTTCTGGCATATCTTTCTATTACAAAGTTTAGCTTTCAGTATGACATATTGAACATTATTATTCCATAATTAGTTAGCATCGCTGTCTTAAATTTTTTCAGTGGAAACATTGATTGTTTTACCTTAGTTTAATCACAATATATATTGAGTATCTAAGGATAAAGCAAAATAAATAGTCACAGTCCTCAAAGATTTCCCATAATAAGCTTTGATATTCACAGTAGATTATTTTAGATAGATTTTTTCAATCCATTTGTTATGGTGAAACATTAATTAAATGCATTGTAAACCAACATGAATTCATTGTCAAAGATTATCAATCTATTTTTTAACACACATTTGTGATTCTATAGTCTGTTGAATATTAAAAAACTCATTCTAATTTAATATATGATGTATAACTATCAATTACTGGTATATATTTATATTTATTTAATACAAGCATCATAATCATTATGAATCTCTTTTGTTTACAAATAAATTATTATTATGCTTTGTTTAATTTAAAATAGTTTTTATTTGGAACCAATACCCTAAAATAAAAACCTGAGTGGCAATTCTGTTCATTTCATTTAAAGATATAAGTTCGTTCATTCAACAGATGTTTCCTCAGTTCCTACAAACAGCTAGGCAGTAGTCTAAGCATACTGATTTATAAAAACAGCTCTTTGCTCTTACTGTAGTTACCACTTCCGCTCTACCATCAAACTAGAGGTGAACGAACATTCATCTATATAGTAGGAAGAAAGTATTGTGACAGTACAGTTTTGTGCACAGTTCTAGAAAATGGGAAGAGTTCACTGAAATGATCATTATGGATATTTTTGGAGTTTTCCTAGAGTAAATGACTTTTCACTTGGGAATTGAGGGGTCCCAGCTGGAGAAGATATAATAGTGTCTAAAACAGTGTAAAGCTAAGTAAGAACAGTAAACCATTAACAAGAGTAGAATTAAAGGGTAATGGTTGAGAATATACAGAGGACCACAGGGATAAGTTGGGAGTAAAATCTTGATTTTAGTTAAATGTAAAAGGAGAATGAATTCAAACAAGAAATCTAGTTCCCAAAATACCTAGAAAAAAATCCTGAACCAACTATATTCCAATCAATTTTACTCTGTGCTTTTCTGTACTTGCTTTCTTTAATATGTTATTAAAATCACTGTGTTCTGGGGCTATATTGAAAGGCTTACCAAGTGATTTTCTCTGAAGAAAAAGGAAAATTATTTCCTATATTTCCCCATTAAAATTCCCTTGTGTTTTACCAATGCAAACTGAAGTAAATGCATATTTCTCCAACAACCCCTGCAGCCATGGGACACTATTCAGCTATTTGCTTAGGCTTCGGCTGTCCTAGCCAACCCCTGACAAAGATGTTACACACCACTGGATTTGGGACCTGCATCTTCCTAAGAAAAGGAACTGGGTGGTAACAGGGTAGTCAAACCATAATATGTCTGTTAATGGGTAAATGATGACAGGTCAGCAAGTGGTAGCCACGCTACAGGACTTTGTCTTGTGAAGTGGGCAAGAATTCCATCAAAAAAAGTTAAACAGAGAGTGATTGGCTTTATATGTATTATGTATATGGTATATAACTTAAATTATGTATGGCATATATAAAATTATATAGATAGATAGATAGATGCTGTTGTTTAGTCACTCAGTTGTGTTCAACACTTTCTCGACCCCTTGTGCTGTAGCCTGCCAGGCTCCTCTGTCCATAGGTTGCCATTTCTTTCATATATATATATATATATATAAAGTTTAACCTCTTTCTCTGCTGGTAGTATGAAAATATATTTTAAATAACCTGATTTCAATATTTTAGCAACTTTATTAAAAGTTAATTAAAATGCCATACAATTCACTCATTTAAATATACAGTTTGAACGATTCTAAGGAGAACTCCAAGACATTCTAGAACTAACAACAAAAAAAGATATCCTTTCCATCATAGGGGATTGGAATGTAAAAGAAAGAATTCAAGAGATACTTGGAGTAACAGGCAAGTTTGGGCTTGGTGTACAAAACAAAACAGGGCAAAGGCTAACAGAGCTTTGACAAGAGAACACACGGTCATAGCAAGCACCCTCTTCCGACAACACAAGAGATGACTCTACATATGTACATCACCATATGGTCAATACTGAAATCAGATTGAGAATCTCTATACAGTCAGCAAAAACAAGGCCTGGAGCTGACTGTTGATCATGAGCTTCTTATTGCAAAATTCAGGCTTAAATTGAAGGAAGTAGGGAAAACCACTAGGCCATTTAGGTATGAACTAAGTAAAATCCCTTATGATTATACAGTGGAAGTGACAAATAGATTTAAGTGATTAGACCTGATAGAGTGTTTGAAGAACTATGGACAGAAGTTCTTTCCATTGTACAGGAGGCAGTGACCAAAACCATCCCCAAGAAAAAGAAAAGCAAGAAGGCAAAATGGTTGTCTGAGGAGGCCTTACAAACAGCTAAGAAAAGAAAAGAAAAAGCCAAAGGAGAAAGAGAAAGACACACCCAACTGAATGCAGAGTTCCAAAGAACAGCAAGGAGACATAAGAAAACCTTAAGTGAACAATGAAAGGAAAACAATAGAATGGGAAAGACTAGAGATAGCTTCAAGAAAATTGGAGATACCAAGGGAATATTTTATGCACAGATGGGCCTAATACAGGACAGAAATGGCAAGGACCTAACAGAAGCAGACAAGATTAAGAAGTGGTGGTAAGGATACACAAAGTAACTATACTATTATGTCTTAATGACCTGGATAATCAAGATAATGTGGCTACTCACCTAGAGCCAGACACCCTGGAGTATGAAGTCAAGTGGGCCTTAAGAATCATTACTACAAACAAAGCTATTAGAGGTGGTGGAATTCCAGTTGAGCTACTTCAAGTCCTAAAAGATGATGCTGATAGAGCGCTGCACTGAGCATGTCAACAAATTTGGAAAACTCACCAGTGGCCACTGACTGGAAAAGCTCAGTTTTCATTCCAATCACAAAGACGGATAGTGCCAAAGAATGTTCAAACAACAGTACGATTGTGCTCATTTCACCTGCTAGCAAGGTAATGCTGAAAATCCTTCAAGCTAGGCTTGAGTCGTACATGAACCAAGAGCTTCCAGATGTACAAGCTGGGTTTAGAAAAGGCAGAGGAACCAGAGATTAAATTGCCAAAATACATTGGATCACATAGAAAGTGAAGGAATTCCAGAAAGATATCTAATTCTGCTTTATTGACTATGCTAAAGCCTTTGATTGTGTGGGTCTCAACAAAATGGAAAATTCTTTAAGAGATGGGAATATGAGATCACCTAACCTGCCAACTGAGAAACTTGTATGCAGGTCAAGTAGCAGCTGTTAGAATGGGACATGGACCAATAGACTGGTTCCAAATTGGGAAAGGAGTATGTCAAGGCTGTATGTTATCACCCTGCTTATTTAACTTGTATGCAGAGTACATCATGTGAAATGCTGGCCCGGAAGACTCACAGGCTGGAATTAAGATTTCTGGGAGAAATATCAACAACCTCAGATATGCAGATGATACCACACTAAGGGCACAAAGTGAAGAGGAATTAAAGAGCTTCTTGATGAGGGTAAAAGAGGAGAGTGAAAAAGCTGGCTTAAAACTCAACACTCAAAGATAAAAGATCATGGCATCCACTCCCATCACTTCAAGGCAAATAGATGGGGAAACAATGGAATCAGTGACAGACTTTATTTTCTTGGGCTCTAAAATCACCACAGTTGGTGACTGCAGTCATGAAATTAAAAGACTCTTGCTCCTTAGAAGAAAAGCTATGACAAACCTAGACAGCCTATTAAAAATCAAAGACATCTCTTTGCCGACAAATGTTCATCTAGTCAAAGCTATGGTTTTTCCAGTAATCATGTATGGATGTGAAAGTTGGACCATAAAGAAGGCTGAGTGCCGAAGAATTGATGCTTTCAAACTTTGGAGCTGAAGAAGATTCTTGAAAGTTCCTTGAACTGCCAGGAGATCCAGTCAGTCAACCCTAAAAGAAAGCAAGCCTGAATATTCATTAGAGGGACTGATGCTGAAGCTGAAGCTCCAATACTTTGGCCACCTGATTTGAAGAGGGAATTCATTGGAAAAGATCTTGATGTTGGCAGGATAGAAGGCAGGAGGAGAAGGAGGAGACACAGAATCTTATTTTTGGATGACATCACCAAATCAATAGATGTGGATTTGACAGGCTCCTGGAGATAGTGAAGGACAGGGAAGCCTGTCATACTGCACTCCATGGGGTCAAAAATAGTTGGACATGACTTAGTGACTGAGCAACAAGTATACAATTCAGTAGATTTTAGCATATTCACAGATATGAGAAGTAATTACCACAGTCAATTTTATTAGATTTTTATCAACTCTGGGAGAACCCCTACACTTTAGCTGCCCCTCTTGTCTTTACCACTCTCCTCTAAGTTCTAAGTAACCACTAATTTGCTTTGTGTCTCTTGATTTCCCAATTCTCAACATTTCGTATGAACAGGATCATATACTCTGTTCTTTTTGGAACTGGTTTCTTTCATTAAGTGTATTATTATCAAGGTTCATCTAAACTGTAGCAGTTTTCAGTACTTCATCTCTTTTTATGACTGAATAATGCTTCATTGTATGGATATATTTTATTTTGCTTACCCATTTGTTCCTGGATGGACATTTGGATTGTTTGCACCTTTTGGCAATTGCGAATAGTGACTCTAAACATTCATTTGCAAGTTTGTTAAAACTGACTGTTTTCAATTATGTTAGGTATATACCTGGAGGGTAACTGCTGGATCATAAGGTACCTCAACGTCTAATCCTTCAAAGAACTGCCCAACTCTTTTCCAAAGTTGTTCCAGCTTTTTATATCTACCCCCCGCCCAGTAGCACAGGTGAGAGATCTGATTTTTCTATATCTTCTCTAACATTTGCTATCATGTGACTTTTTTTCTAGCTATCTTAGTGTGTATGAAGTGGTATCTCAATGTGATTTTGATTTTCATTGCCCTGATGGCTAAGGATGATGAGCATCTTTGCATGTCCTTATTATCAATTTATATATTTTGCATGGAGAAATGCCTATTCAGATATTTTTGGTCATTTCATATCAGGGTTATTCTGTCAACAGTTCATAGTCTGTTTAGATCATTTTCTCACAAAGTTTGGCTTAATTTTAAAAATTATATTCTAGTTAAGCTCTCAAACCCCAGTTGGCCTTCTTTTTAAAAACCTGATCAAAATGAAAATAAGTTAATTCTATGTCTTTGTTAAGGTAATAGGTTTCAAATACTTTACCTCACATAAACCTCTTAATATCCTCATGAGTTGGGTATTACAAATATCTACACATAACTTAAGAAAACTGACTCAATAAACAGTTTTCTGTGTGACCAGATTGACAGAGAAGCCAGACTGTAGAGCTAGGATTTAAAATCAGTTCCATCTAATTTCTAAAACACTCCATATACTGTTATGCTTCTACTTGTACATTCTCCCACTTAACTCTCCTCAAAATTTCACATTCCTAACGGATCAAGCAAAGATCTCTTGGTATGATTTATATTTAAGGCTCTCTAAGATGTGGTGTATGTTTGAACGTAGGCTTCTCTTTAGCCTAACAAACACTCGCAGGCTATGCTTCAGTGTTTGGTAGTATCTTTCTCATTTCCATTTATTTGGCTTTTTCATCCTCTAACTCCAATGTGATAGTTGTCTGCAGCATCAGCTACATAATTTGTGGGGCCTCTTGTTCAAAAAGCAAGTAAAAAATGCTGTTAATAGAACTAAAATATAAAGCTATTTTTTTCCTCTAATGGTCTTTCTCTAGACTTGTCAGATTGCTTTTATTTCCATTTGATGTCATTCTAAGTGAAGAAAAATTTAAATGAAAAGTTATTGGCAAGAATTTTACCATTCATCGTTATATTGTGCTATGTCAATTTTGAAGGCGAATAATATGTAGAATCACTAAAATTAGACATTTCATATTTTGTAGCTCATATACATATGTATTTTGTTCTTACTAGAACAGTTAGAATAATGCACAAAATTAGCTCAAAATTAGCTGTTTTTATTTCATTTCTTGATGTATGCATATTGTACCAATGCTACCTTCAGCCCACCAATGGATAAGGAAGAACTGAAATGAAGAAGTATGGGATGGGCTGTCTTTTCCTTTCTTCTTTGTCATTATTTTCAGCATAAGTAGCTGGCTAACACAGAAAAATAACACATATAATGACAGGTGTAGGGTTCTTTAGTCATTGTGTTTCTAGGAAAATCACCTCTTTCTTTCTGCATTTTAATCAAGATGTGATTCAGAGGGAAAGCAGGGCTATACATGTGACACTCTTACCTTGCACTCACTGAGTCTTAATGGATTTTCACACATCTCAGGTCCACAGGTATCCTGTGTTCATGGGCATGGTCAGCACTATTCAGTTCAAATTGAATGGTACTTGTTTTCTGTACTGTTTTACATTTACAGGCTAAGTGTAAACATGCAATCTCATAACAGATTGGATATATTTTTCATCTAAAATATTTCTTTTAGCAGAAAATGCTATTCAGAGTAAAGGAAAGATCTCACCATATTGTGTGAACATATTTTAAAATATTGTGTCACACAAATATTTTCAAAACACATCAGGCTGTTAACTTAAAATTAGGCCTGGTGCGTGAAAGTGTAAGTAAACACAGCTCTCATTATTCAGGTCTGTCCAAGTCTGGCCGTGCCTTGAGCTGCAGTTAGGCAAGCCACCTTGCCACTCCAGCCAAAGCCTCACCACCTTCCATTTCTTCTCAAATGGAACTCATGTCTGGGTTCTTCTAAAACCAAGTTAAAACTCTTACCAAAATCAAGTGAACACTCCTTAAACCAGGTTGATCAGTCATTGAAATCTTTTCCTCAAGGACTTGTTACCAAGTTACTACAGAAGTAGATACTAAATTGTTTTTTGATGACTTTTCTCAGATCTTAACAATAACTAACTCTGACCTAGAAAGAAAGTTGGAGATAGATTTGCTTCTTTTTCATAAGACAGGGAAATAAATTCTTCTGATGGGGAGGGAAGAATGATAAATTATATATATACATACACACTCATATATATATATATATATATATCTCCTATTATGGACATGTAGAAGTTTTATTGGTGTTTTCCTAGTAACTTAATGAAATAAAGTGAGGGCTTTACATTCAAATATTTGAAAAAAATAAAGTAATTGGGTGCAGCAAGTTTAGATAGACTGTAGGCAGACAAAGCAAGTATCCTATGACACAAGCAGTAGATGTCAGGAGCTATAAATCAGGGACCCTGACACTCCTGGTGCCCTTTCCAGTCCTCTTTTGGTGATGATACAGCAGTGGAAGACCTTCCCTAAGGCAGCATTTTGCATTAGGTGTTCAGATTCCAGTAGTGATTTTAGTATGTTGTCAATTGTCTTTAGCAGCGTAGATCAACATTGCTGAATGGCTGCACGTGCGGAATTGTAATGAAAGCCTGTTGTATAAATCCTTTCAGATTTGTCAAGACAAGCAACGTCCAGTTATATCTTACTACTAGTTGAAAGGCCCACCAAGCTATATTCAAACACAATAATATTTTATATTATCTTTTAAATAATAAACAATGTGAAAAAACATGAATCAGTTAAAAATCCTAAATAAATATTACAACTATTTCTAAGTATGGTTAAATTTCATTCAGTGCAGTTTTAGAGCTAAGATCATTCTTCCTAATTTCTTAGAGTATGAATATAGAAAATTATCAAAGACATTATTGCGTTAAAGTGGATGTTTTCTTATAATTTCCTGCATTAAAAGGTGTGTGTATGATGAATACAATAGCAGTAATATTCTAAACATTAAACTTGTCCAAATTCATTGAAACATAAAATAATACTAAATATGAAGTTTGCCAAGAACATTGAAACATAATGTTAACCTATGTGGGAAAAAAATAGGTTGGTATGGTGATGAAGATATATGTTATTAGGATGAAATGCTAGATCTTTCTGTGGTTGTTATTCACAGCCTTTGGAAAATTATAGATCTCCAAAGATATTTTTAGTTCAGATTCAGTAGAACTATATCTTCACACTCACACATCATCTTTCTTGTATCCAAGTGTTGCTTCAAATTATGTGGTGCAATGACATTATTATGTTAAAGTCTCAGGTTTATGCCTTAATGGAAATAAGACCACAATATAAACTGTATTTCAAAAAGTATTAATTTTATATAAAATGCTAAAAATTATGAGTCAGAATTCAAGAAAGTCTATGAATTTTAAGTATTGTATTTGTATCATACATATATCAAAATCAGATTTAAACTGATTTGAAAATTAATATTCACTAAACTGCCATAAGATTTTTTTCTCCAACAAAACAGATTAATAGCTTTGATTAGAACAATTACCTAATAAAGTAGTATAGAATGGTTTTAATGTACTATATAAAAATTTACATTTCAAATAATAGTATAATATGGAATTGCAGAATTTTATGTGCTATTTATGTTTTACTATGGGTTTTTTAAAAAAGTGAACAAGTGAGAGCTTCTTTAAAAAAGTTCCCTAGGATAACATGCATGAAAAATATTATTTGTCCACATTTAAGCCACCTGCTTTACATGTTGGTTTTCTTCTATTAGTAATGAAGCCATTCTGCATTTGCTTTAAATTATCCTGAGGGCAAGTGCTCTTTTCATGAAAACCAGCTGTGCTAAGTAAATGCAAATATGTGCCATAGCACAATTCACTGAAGGGACAGAGCCAAAAGCACAACTTTTGGCTGTGCTAATTAATTGTGAATCAGAGCTTCATCAGAGACTATTGTCTATTACTCTATGAAAATCTTCTAGGTACATGGAGTAGTTTAACAACATGCCAATTATATGCATCTAGAGATATGCAAGAGTTAATAAAGCACCAATAAAGTACAGTCAACTTAAAATGTGGTCATTTTTAACTACCTGAAAATACTTCAGATTAAGAGCTTGCATGGGGTGAGTTACAAATTAATCAAACATCAGATCTTATGGTCTTGAATGGTGACATCATTAGTAGGACATATTCATATAAGAAAGTGGTAAACAGACTTCTTTGTATTCAGTAAGTCTTTTCAAAAAAATTGGCTTCTGTATAGTTTATAGGCAAGTTTTACAAATGGATAAGACACAATTTCTTTCCATGGTGATTTTGCATTTTGTGAGAAAATACATCAAGGTTACCATGTTGCAAAGATTCTTCATTCACACAGGTTATGATTATCACTCCTTTAATCATGACATAGCCTCTTCTCTGAAGGGGGTTCCCTGAGACTCTGCAGGACACACAGAGCTATATGTGTGTAGCTATATGTGGTGTAGCTGTATGTGGTGTGGCTATATGCGGTGGCCTTTGGCAACAGGAAAAAAAAAAAACTGTTAGGGCACAGTGAATACGCACGAGTAGGAAATGGAGGACCTAGTTTTCTCTGGAATAAGTCAAAGGAAGCTTTACAGAGAAGGTCATCTTGTTTGAACTATAAGGTGGGTGTTTTCCAGTGTGAGATGGGAAAGGCAGAAAGTACATTACATGCAAAGGCAAGAGAGCTAGATTTATCATATGTTTAAAAAGTGACAAGATATTTGGCACGACTCGAGTAGCAGAGAGTTAGGATAGATGGAATAAACCAGGCAAGGGGCTAATTTTGAGGGACTTTGGGGAAAAATAAAATTGGGAAAATGGGGTCATCATTTTTGCAGTTTTGGAAAAAAAAATCAGTCTGACCAGTGTTAAAATGGAATGAAGATGCTGTATCCAGTGAAACATATCAGAAGTTTGTCATAGTTGAAGCAAGAAATGATAAGGGCAGGAATCTTTCCTGTCTTTTTCACCATTATATTTCTAGCGACAAGACTAGTACTTGGGACATAAAGTTGAACTAATGAGCAGACAGGTGAAGGATCCAAGATGCATTTAGAAAATAGAGCTGACAGCATTTGAAGTTTCTAAGGATAGGATCAGAACATTTCCCAAACCACATTTTATATAAAGCAATATTAAGTGTAACTGATATGTTGCCCAGAGTCCAATTATGGTATTTTTGGTCAAATTACAATGGCCTGAACACCCAAACTGCTCAAACTGTGTTCATTTTACACAAACATTTGCAATGATATGTCTGAGGGTAAACAAAAAGGGTGGGTACTCTAAAGCTCCCTATTTGTCACCAGTGAGAACCCATCTGCCAATGTAGGAGACATAAAAGACACCAGTTCGATCCCTGGGTCAAGAAGATCCCCTAGAGAGGGGCATGACGACCCACTCCAGTATTCTTGCCTGGAGAATCCCACTGACAGAGAAGCCAGGCAGGCTACAGTCCATAGGGTTACACAAAGTCAGACACGACTGAAGCAACTTAGCATGGCACAGCAATCTGGAGTTACTGCATGCATCTCTGTGCTTGAGCCAGCTTCTATGGCTTGTCCAAACTCTATGTTAAATTACTTCGTGTTGGTAATCTGAAATCACCCCTGGTGGGAGTATTTACACCATGGGAATTGGCAAATGCTACAAGCCATCTTTTACTCTGAAAATCAGTTGTTAAACATTAATCAGCACATCACCAACTATACAGAATCTTCTGTGCATCTCTCTTCTTTTTGCCATTATTTCTGTTTTTTTTTTCCAGCAATTTTCACAGACGAGGTAGTCTCAACAACCATGCATCTAAAGTTGTATCATATAGTGCTGTAAAGCTGCCAACTTTATAATTATCACAACTGTGCTGGAATCCGAGTCAAGAACATACATTTTTGTTGATTCTGTACTGCACCTCACATTCCCAAGTTCTGCTTCTCCCAAGATCTTTTGGAAGAAAATTTCATGAGTCTGTCTGTCAAGTCATAAAGACTACAACCTTTCTTACTAGCCCAAATGTGGGCAGGCACCATTGTGACCCCTGTTGTCCTTCTTTTTCACGACTCTCTGACCGGATAGTTACACTCGGCAACCATGATCACCACCACTACCACCTTCCACAGGAAGAACAACAAATCATAGCACACCAGCATACAAAAAAACGCCCTAAGCATATTTTATGAATACAGATGATGTAGGAGGAGTGTAGTGGCTCCACTTCAGGCACCTAAGTGACTTGTTATGTTGTTACTATGAAGCTGTGTGGATAATGAGAAACGTGTTTCATACTAGAGAGAAAGCCAGAGTAGGGACTCAGCTATATCCAGGATTTAACATGGCACCATGTACTGTAAACCTTGAAAAGTATTACTTCAATGCACAGGAAAGCTTTTTTCCTGTGGCTGATGATGTAAATGCTACTCCTCTCAGGTGGCTGAAATACAAAATAAAATTTTAGAAAACAATGATAATGTAAACTTTGCAAAATTAAGCCTTGGTGCAAGGTAGATCATGTGCTTGAAAGAAGAGCAAACCTTGAAAAAAAAATGTCAGTTTTATTTCTGAATGCCTTTCAATATGTCAACATCTCCTCTTGCTTAACTATGAAAAGGTGGAAAGAATTTCCCCTTTTTACACTGATTTGGTGATCTTTATGAATAGGTATAGGTTATAAATTCCATAAACCATAAGTAGCACACATATAATAGCTTTATTCATTATAAAGTTTGTCTGGGAAAAGTATTATTTTAGAGAACAAAATATATAGCTTTAGCACATCATCTTAGGTATTCCCAATATATTTGACATTTTTTTTTAAAAAAAATTATACTATGTGCAAATATGTTTGTTTTGCATCAAATGGAAAAAATGCCCTTTTTATATAAATGGATATTCATGCCAGCATGCAGCTGACATCCAAGATTTACCAATTGTCTGCTTAATCTTATCACTGCAAAAGGATGTAAGAAGAACCTAATATGTATGAAATTTATATTCATTGTTTTAATAGTACAAATAACTAGAAATGCAAAATTCCCAAGATATTCAGACATTTCAAAATGTTCCTTGATGGCTCAGGTGGTAAAGAATCCACTTGCAATGCGGGAGACCTGGGATCCATCCCTGGGTTGAGAAGATCTCCTGGAGAAGGAAATGGCAACCCACTCCAGTATTCTTGCCTGGAGAATCCCACAGACAGAGGATCCTGGGAGAAGGAGGATACAGTCCATGGGGCCGTAGAGAGTTGGACATGACTGAGTGACTAAGCATAGCAAACTTGAAACAAGGATTTGTAACCAGAACAGACCCCAATGTTGAAAAAGTTTCTCATTTGCTAGTTTCGTGATCCTGGGGAAAGGTCCCAAGTAAGCTGAAGACCCATATTCTTGAAGTCAAGATAGTATTACCCTCCTCAAATATTTATTTGATGATAGGAAGCAAAAAGCTTTTTAAACTTATCATAGTATTCCACATGTACCAGTTGCTGCATATATTTAATTAACTTTTCACAGAGACTCAACTAAAAGATCAAATCTATGTGCACATCTCACAAACACTTAAAATCTATATTCTGTTAAACAGGTCTGCAGTGTGATTTTCTGAATTACTAAATAAGGATCATTACAAACTTGATTTTTTTTTTTTTTTGCCTGTTCTTTTTACTACTGTAGTTATAAGAAGAAATATGACCATTTTATGAATGGGTGAGACATTGAATGAGTTAAAGTTTAGTTTAGGCACATTCATAAAAATGTTATTACTTTTGGTTGGTTGAATAATCTTACACTAATTAGATTTATGCCAATACTATCTGAACACTTGTATTGAATGTTTTCATATTTTAAATGAGAAGTAAAGCTATAGCTGAGGAAGGGACATAAAAATATCTTCAGATCATGCTCTGAATATTTGTATGTACATAGAATTTTTGCTAATGTGTTTTCTTCAGAAATAAAGTGCAATTCTTAAATTGAGATTTTAACAAATTAAAATGTAAAAGTGATACAACTCAATGATTACTTAAGTAGCATCTTTCATCACTGGACTTTGCATTCTGAGAACCATACACTATTTAATTTTGGAATGATATAGCTTAACAAAGCAACAAAAATAGCTTTTTTTTTTTCCTTGGCATGTTGTCTAAGATGGCTGTAAATCCAGATTATCAAAATCAAACGTCAAGGCCAGAAAAAAATACAATTAAGGATTTTGTGGATTTTAAAATTCATTCAATGTATTAAGAGTTTGTAGAGTCATTTTGTATTCATCTTTAAAAAATGATTCTACAAATTCTTAATACATTGAATGAATTATAAAATCCATAAACTTGTATTCATCTCTAGTACTTCCCTGGTAGCTCAGTTGGTAAAGAATCCTCCTGCAATGCAGGGGATCCCAGTTTGATTCCTGGGTGGGGAAGATCCACTGGAGAAGGGATAGGCTACCCACTCCAGTATTCTTGGGCTTCCCTGGTGGCTCAATTGCTAAGGAATCGAACCCCAATGCGGGAGACCTGGGTTCGATCCCTGGGTTTGGAAGATCCCCTGGAGAAGCGAAAGGCTACTCACTCCAGTATTCCGACCTGGAGAATTCCATAGACTGTACTTCATTTTTTTTTTTTTTTTATGGACGTTTGAGTTGTTTTCCACATCTCATTGTTATAAATAACACTGAATGAACTTTGTCTTTTGGGACACTTGAGTGTTTCTGTAAATGTAGATCTAGAGTAGAATCCTTTGGTCATTAATTTACTTTGGTACATAACTGGCAGCTTCCAAAGCTTCTAAGTTAACTTACACTCCCACCATTCACAGTATGTGAAAATGTCAGTAAATCCCAATCTTTGTCAATCTTCTTTATCTAGACATTTTGCTCTAATAGTACCTGATTGTAGTCTTTATTATCATTTCTCTTATGACCAATGGGAATGAACATCTGTTTATATTCTTTTGGACCCATTGTGCTTAATATATTATGCTTACATATAAATAGATTTTTATGTATTGATCTCATTTCTAGTAAACTTGCTATAGGCAATTAATAATTCTAATAGTTGATCCATAGAATTATTTTAAGTTTCTATGTAGACTCTCAAGTTCTCTGCTTATTATTATGACAGTTAAATCTCTTCCTTTCCTGTGTATATGCAATTTATTTATTTTGACTGATTACTCTGTGTATACTCTCAAGAAAAATAAAAATTTCAAAGATAATAGCAGATAATTGTTTCCATTTTTGTTATCCAGGGAAAGACTTTTGTATTTTACCTTTAAATATGAAATTTAGTGTAGCTTTGATTTTGTTGTGCTTTGTCAGATTAAGATGTTCCTTGTACTTCCTGCTTGGAAATAACTTTTATGATACATAGGAGTTTGTCAAATGCTTTCCTGAATCTCTTGAGATAGCTTCATATATTTTATGTTTTGTTCTGTTAATATTGATTTTTATACTTAAAGCAACTATATTTATCTAAAAATAATAGTCAAAACTTACATAAGACTTTTAAAAAATATTGATGCCTTTAAAATACTTGTTTACTGTAAAGTATCAGTTCTTAGCTATACTAATAGAATTAAATATTACCAGCGTTAATGAAATTAACAAATAAGACTGTAGTCCAAAGCAAGAGATAAAAATATAGCTCAGAATGAAAAATATATCCAAAGGATGACTCTACTCTTTACTTTTCTTCATCAAAAGCAATGAAAATAAAAAGTAGCATTTCATCTTTAGACAGTGAGAGCTATTAAATAAAAGAGATAGTGAGATGCAACTGTCTATAGATATTAATGATTAACTATGTGCTAAGGATGGGTACAAATGAGAAATTTAATGCATTTCCTATGTTTCTGCTTTCAGTAGTTATGAGGTAAGTGAAGACAAGGGCTTTAAAAAAAGAAAGACAATGAGTTTTAATCTGGGACATTTTCAAATTAAAATGGACCTGAGATTAAAGGAGTAATCTTTTGGGAGAAGACATCCAGGTAATTTTTCATTTTTTAAATATCCTACTATTTTTCAAAATTTTGAAATGAGCATATATTATTTTTATAATCAGAAAAAATCATGAAATCATCATTATTAAAAGATTGTGAAAATTTCCATGAAATTATAAATCATCTATAATCACTAAAATAATAATCTTGTTGGGATAATTACTGAAGATAAGTTAAATAATGCTTTAAAAAATTGCTAAAAGAGAATACTCTGCCTCCATTATTCACTTACCATATTGTCTTGGAAAACTCCACAAATATCCTGAAACATTCACTTCCTTAATATTAGCATTACTCGCTCAGTCCTGTCTGACTCTTTGTGACCCCATGGACTGTAACACACCAGGCACACTGTCCATGGAGTTTTCCAAGCAAGAATACTAGAGTGGGTTGCCATTCCCTTCTCTATGGGGTCTTCCCAATCCAGCAATTAAATCCAGCAATCCATCTCTACTGTCTGAGCCACGCTGCCTAAGTAACTCTCTAATCATTATTGCCTACTTAGTATTTAATCATAACTACAGAGAAAACATCTAAAATAATCAAAAGGTAAGTCTCCATTTTCATAAGTACTAAAGTTCTGAGAATAATTTGCTTAAATGGTCTTTAAATCCTGTAAATTTCTTTTTTAGTTGGGCAACATTTCTCTTTTCTTTAGCTTTTTTTTTTCTAACCTGTCTAATCGGGCAACATTTCTCTTTTCTTTAACTTTTTTTTTCTAACCTGTCTAATCTAACAGTGATTAATAAAGAGGGAATGCCTCACTTTCATGGTATAAGATAAATTGTATCCCAATTTTAGGCCACTATATATACTCTCATGGTTGTTTTAATCCCATGATGTATTTCTGAGCCCCAAGATCTGCAACACTAGGTGCAAGATTTCAGCTAGTATTGTATACTATCCTTATAATATTTTGTTGAAATAAAATATTTCTACGCTTCTTAAGCTACAGAGACATATACCACTATAAAACATATTCAAGGAATGTTTATTCCAGTGAGAAAAAAATATATAAACAAAGGAAAATTATTTGGTATTAAATATGGATTAATAATTTTCAGAGAATTTGAATATTAAAACATTTAACCCCACAATTGCACTGAATACATTATAATTTCTTGCCTACTAAGAAGAGCTCCTAGACATTGGGATCATCAAAAATAATTATAATTAGTATGCTATAACTGAAAAAAAACACTAAGATAAGAACACTTTAATAGATGTTATATAACCTAGATAGACAAAGTACCTGAAGAACTATGGACAGAGGTTTGTGTATTGTACAGGGACAGTGATCAAGACCATTCCCAAGAAAAACAAATGCAAAAATGCAAAATGGTTGTCTGAGGAGGCCTTACAAACAGGTGAGAAAAGAAGAGAAGTGAAAGGCAAAGGGGAAAATGAAAGATATACCCATTTGAATGCAGAGTTCCAAAAACAGCAAGGAGAGATAAGAAAGCATTCCTCAGTGATCAACGCAAAGAAACAGAGGAAAACGATAGAATGGGAAAGACTAGAGATCTCTTCAAGAAACTTAGAGATACCAAGGCAACATGTAATGCAAACATGACACAATAAAGGACAGAAATGGTATGGACTTAAAAAAACCAGAACATATTAAGAAGTGGCAAGAATATACAGAAGAACTATACAAAAAAGATCTTCATGACCCAGATAATCACAATGGTGTGATCACTCACCTAGAGCCAGACATCCTGGAATCAGAAGTCAAGTGGGCCTTAGGAAGCATCACTACCAACAGAGCTAGTGGAGGTGATGGAATTCCAGTTGAGCTATTTCAAATCTGCAAAGATGATGCTGTGAAAGTGCTGCACTCAATATGCCAGCAAATTTGGAAAACTCAGCAGTGGCCACAGGACTGGAAAAGGTCAGTTTTCATTCCAATCCCAAAGAAAGGCAATGCCAAAGAACGTTCAAACTACCTCACAATTGCACTCATCTCAAACTCTAGCAAAGTAATTCTCAAAATTCTCCAACCCAGGCTTCAACAGTATGTGAATCCTGAACTACCAGATCTTCAAGCTGGATTTAGAAAAGGCAGAGGATCCTGAGATCAAATTGCCAACATCCATTAGATCATCAAAAAAGCAAGAGAGTTTCAGAAAAACATCTACTTCTGCTTTACTGACTACACCAAAGCCTTTGACTGTGTAGATCACAACAAAATGTGGAAAATTCTTCAAGAGATTGGAATACCAGACCACCTGACCTGCCTCCTGAGAAATCTGTATGCAGGTCAGGAAGCAGCAGTTAGAACTGAACATGGACCAACAGACTGGTTCAAAATTGAGAAAAGAGTATGTCAAGGCTATAGATTGTTACCTGCTTATTTAACTTATATGCAGAGTACATCCTGAGAAACGCTGGGCTGGATGAAGCACAAGCTGGCATCAAGATCGCTTGGAGAAATATTAGTAACCTCAGATACTCAGATAACACCACCATTATGGCAGAAAATGAAAAAGAACTAATGAGCCTCTTGATGAAACTGAAAGAGGTGAGTGAAAAATTTGGCTTAAAACTCAGCATTCAGAAAACTAGTATCATGATATCCGGTCCCATCACTACTTGGCAAATAGATGGGGAAACAATGGAACTATGAGATACTTTATTTTGGGGGGCTCCAAAATCACTGCAGATAGTGACTGCAGCCATGAAATTAAAAGATACTTGCTCTTTGAAAGAAAAGCTATGAGCAACCTAGACAGCATATTAAATGCAGAGACATTACTTTGCTAAGAAATGTCCATCTAGTCAAAGCTAAGGTTTTTCCAGTAGTCATATATGGATGTGAGAGTTGAACTATATAAAAACTGAGGACCGAAGAAATGATGCTTTTGAACTGTGGTGTTAGAGAAGACTCTTAAGAGTCCCTTGAACTGCAAGGAGATCAAATCAGTCAATCCTAAAGGAAATTAGTCTTGAATATTCATTGTAAGAACTGATGCTGAATCTGAAACTTCAATACTTTTACTACCTGATATGAAAAACTGACTTATTGGAAAAGACCCTGATGCTGGGAAAGATTGAAGGTAGGAGGAGAAGGGGACAACAGAGGATGAGATGGTTGGATAGCATCACCGACCTGATGGACATGACTTTGCATAAGCTTTGGGAGTTGGTGATGGACAGGGAAGCCTGGCATGTTGTAGTCCATGGTGTTTCAAAAAGTCGGACACCATTGAGCAATTGAACTGAATTAAACCATATTTTGTTATTTGAAAATATATTTTCATCTGAATTTTGGAATCTTATAAAAAGTAAATTGTATTAATGGTACTGAGTTTGGGGAAAATATAATGTAGTAGTTGGAATGGTAGATTTTGGAGTTATATTGTCTGGGCTTCAATTATAGCTACTTTGCTTACCAGCTTCATGTTAAAGATACTTTATGTGTCTCCTAAATAGTTTCATTTGTAAAACATTAATTAGTCCAAGAAATGTGCTTAGTACATTTCATGGCACAGATTTAAATAGACGTTTGTTGAACAGAGGAATAAAATATATTCTAACTTCTCATTCTCTCCTTAATCTTACCTAAAATGAAGAAAATATGATAAGAGCTCTCAAAAGCAGTTTTCCTCAACTGTTCTTATGATATATCAAAAATGAAAGTGTTTTTATTAAAATTTCAAAATGTATCAATTTTGCAAGAATGGCGTTATATACAGAAACATTTTATGTTTACTTTATTCTTTAAAATATCCCTAACATAAAGCATCTTTAGGTTGAAGTGGTTACGTACATCTTATTTATGGTTACAATAGTAGGATGTTGGGAGCCAAATTAGCCTTAATGTTAAAAGAGATTTCCAACACTTATGGCAATATTGAAATTCAGAAGTGGAAAAATCAATGATCTGTTCATGCATCCCATGAAACTATAATGCATTCATTAATAGAATCCATGTCAATATTAATATTTGTTTAAACTACATTTATTGACTGAGCCTAATGCTAGTGTTATAAAGTAGGTATTTTGAGCAGCATATGCTTCAGAAGTGGTTGATGCCTGGAAATGATTTTAAAAAGACAAAAATATATGAGCATAAAAATATACATTGTATTGTGAAATCACAGCCATAATAAACCATTTTGATATATTATATAATGTCATTTACATGGATATGTGAAAATTAGCAGTAATTTGATAATTTTGCCATATACAATGAGTAGCATCAATTAGACAATATTTTTTGAATTTTAACACTGTGGTTTTTACTGTTGTTATTTTGCTAGATGTAATTTTCACAAAAATTTTGAGTTTTAGTCTTCACTACAAGTGACATTAAAACTTACAATGTATGATGTGGATTAAATTTGCATATATGTACCATTATATGATGTTTGAAAACAATTTCATATGTCTTGTGTTTGAAATAGAATTAAAAAATCAATTCAAATTTTATAGTGCCATTAATAGATAATATCACTTCCCCTTACATATATACACATGCATTTATTTTTTATTCTTAATTACTAAGATATTTTGGCCAAGAAGAGTAAAAATAATACCAGATACTACCTACATTATACATATCATGTCCCAAGTGCACTTTTCTTCTCACAACATCTTTACAGGTAGATATTATTAGACATCATGACAGATGAAGAAGCAGGCTAAATGATATCAAGCAATTTAACCAGATCACATAAATTCTAAATAGTAAGGTCTGTGTCATTTCCAGGTAGCCTCTTCTCTCTCCAAGAAACTGCATGAATTGAGGGCACAGCAAGAAACTTATGACACATTCAAATTTGTAATTTGAGGACAGTTTAACAAAGGGGTTACTTTCAAAGATGTGGATGGGTTTAGGACAATGGCAAGAGATGGGACAATAATCTTGGGTTCATGACACAAGAGACAACTGTGTGATAAAGCCATCTGACAGGAGTTATAGTCACTAAAAGAGTAATACTTTAAACCCATGGTCAGACTAAGAGAAAGCTGAGTAAATAAATGCCCTGAACTCCCACTTCTGTTGGCCTTGGTACCTCCTTCTTGTTTCTTATATTTGCCACACTGGAGTACAGATCAGACCACTGATGTGATGGAAGGATGAAGAGTGGATCTGGAGAAACAAATGACAGCTTTTCAGAATATAGAATGCAACTAATGATGCCTAGAAAATAAAAATAGTCTAATGAGAAGGAACTATAACTTAAGTGTAAAGTATGAACCGTGTATATTTTGACTCCTCAGATTATGAAAAAAAAAATGGCTGATTGAATTTAAACGTCATACAAAGTAGTGGGTTTCAGTTATAGTTCAGTTTAGTTGCTCAGTCGTGTCCAAATCCCTGCGACCCCATGGAGTGCAGCACGCCAGGCCTCCCTGTCCATCACCTGTCCATGTTTCTCTGGCACTCTCTTGCTTTTTTGATGATCCAGCAGATGTTGGCAAGTTGATGTCTGGTTCCTCTGCCTTTTCTAAAACAAGCTTGAACATCTGGAAGTTCACGGTTCACATATTGCTGAAGCCTGGCTTGGAGAATTTTAAGCATTACTTTACTAGAGTGTGAGATGAGTGCAATTGTGTGGTAGTTTGAGCATTCTTTGGCATTGTCTTTCTTTGGAATTGGAATGAAAACTGACCTTTTCCAGTCCTGTGGCACTGCTGAGTTTTCCAAATTGGCTGCATATTGAGTGCAGCACTTTCACAGCATTATCTTTGAGGATTTGAAATAACTCAACTGGAATTTCATCACCTCCACTAGCTTTGTTCGTAGTGATGCTTCCTAAGGCCCACCTGACTTCACATTCCAGGATGTCTGGCTCTACGTGAGCGATCACACCATTGTGATTATCTGGGTCGTGAAGATCTTTTTAGTATAGTTCTTCTGTGTATTCTTGCCACCTCTTCTTAACATCTTCTGCTTCTGTTTGGTCCATAGCATTTCTCTCCTTTATCGCGTTCATCTTTGCATGAAATGTTCCCTTGGTATCTCTAATTTTCTTGAAGAGATCTCTAGTGTTTCCCATTCTATTATTTTCCCTTATTTCTTTGCACTGATCACTGAGGAAAGCTTTCTTATCTCTCTTTGCTATTCTCTGGAACTCTGCATTCAAATGGAAATATCTTTCCTTTTCTCCTTTGCTTTCCACTTCTCTTCTTTTCACAGCTGTTTGTTAGGTCTCTTCAACAGCCATTTTGCTTTTTTGCATTTCTTTTTCTTGGGAATGGTCTTGCTCCCTGTCTCCTGTACAATGTCACCAACCTCCATCCATAGTTCCTCAGGCACTCTGTCTATCAGATCTAGACCCTTAAATCTATTTCTCACTTCCACTGTATAATCATAAGGGATTTGATTTAGGTCATACCTGAATGGTCTAGTGGTTTTCCCCACTTTCTTCAATTAAAGTTTGAATTTGGCCTTAAGGAGTTCATGATCTGAGCCACAGTCAACTCTCAGTCTTGTTTTTGCTGACTCTGTAGAGCTTCTCCATCTTAGGCTGCAAAGAATATAATTAATCTGATTTTCGTGTTAGCAATCTGGTGATGTCCATGTGTAGAGTCTTCTCTTGTGTTGTTAGGAGAGGGTGTTAGCTATGACCAGTTCATTTTCTTGGCAAAACTCTATTAGCCTTTGCCCTGCTTCATTCTATACTCCAAGGTCAAATTTGCCTGTTACTCCAGGTGTTCTTGACTTCCTACTTTTGCATTCCAGTTCCCTATAATGAAAAGGACATCTTTTTTGGGGTGTTAGTTGTAAAAGGTCTTGTAGGTCTTCATAGAACCATTCAACTTCAGCTTCTTCAGTGTTACCGGTCAGGACATGGACTTGGATTACCATGATATTGAATGGTTTGCCTTGGAAACTAACAGAGATCATTCTGTCATTTTTGAGATTGCATCCAAGTACTGCATTTCAGACTCTTTTGTTGACTATGATGGCTACTCCATTTCTTCTAAGTGATTCCTGCCCACAGTAGTAGATATAATGGTCATCTGAGTTAAATTCACCCATTCCAGTCCATTTTAGTTCACTGATTTCTAGAATGTCAACATTCACTCTTGCTATCTCCTGTTTGACCACTTCCAATTTGCCTTGATTCATGGACCTAACATTCCAGGTTCCTATGCAATATTGCTCTTTACAGCATCAGACCTTGCTTCTATCACCAGTCCCATCCACAATTGGGTGTTATTTTTGCTTTGGCTCCATCCTTTCATTCTTTCTGGATTTACTTATCCTCTGCTCTCCAGCAGCATATTGGGCACCTACCGACCTGGGGAGTTCATCTTTCAATGTCCTATATTTTTGCCTTTTCAAACTGTCCATGGGTTTCTTAAGGCAAGAATACGTATGTGGTTTGCCATTCCCTTCTCTAGTGGACCACATTTTGTCAGAATTCTCTACCATGACCCATCCATCTTGGCTGTCCCTATATGGCATGTCTTAATTTCATTGAGTTAGACAAGGCTGTGGTCCATGTGATCAGATTGGCTAATTTTCTGTGATTTCTGTGGTTTCAGTCTCTCTGCTCTCTGATGCCGTCTCTCAGTGTCTACCATCTTAGTGGGGTTTGCCTTACCTTGGATGTGGGATATCACGGCTGTTCCAGCAAAGCACAACCACTGTTCCTGACCTTGGACGTGGTGTAACTCCTCTTGGCCGCTCGCCGCTCATTTCACGGTATCTTGTTCTAGGGCTTTCGGTCAACTTCCCCGCAGCTGCAGCAGGTTGGCTTACCAGTCAATAAATAACAACCACTAGTGATTGGGAAAGAAAAAGGACAACAGAAATCAATTGATTTCAAACAGTACAGTGAAGGAATAAAAAAATACCTACCTTCTCGCCAGTGTTTGCCTTTTCCACTCCTTTTTATTTTTTTATTTATTCACAGTCTATGAATTCTGAATGCAACATTATGTTGAGATGACATTGTGAAGTTATGTCTTTTTATTTCAGGAAAGTTTATAAACCTGTTTAGAAGAAGATGGGGTGAATTGTGAAAGAATGTGCTTTCTTTTTTTTTTTTAATTAGTTAATTTATTTTAATCGGAGGCTAATTATTTTACCATATTGTGGTGGTTTCTGCCATACATTGACATGAATCAGCCATGGGTGTGCATGTATCCCACTGTCCTGAACTCCCCTCCCATCTTCGTTCCCACACCGTCCCTCTGGGTTGTCCCAGAGCACCGGCTTTGGGTGTCCTGCTTCATGCACTGAATTTGCACTGGTCATCTATTTTACATATGGTAATATACATGTTTGAATGTTATTCTCGCATATCGTCCCTCCCTTACCTTCTCCCAAAGAATCCAAAAGTCTGTTCTTCACTTCTGTGTCTCTTTTGCTGTCTTGCATGTAGGGTCATTATTAACTTCTTTCTAGATTCCATATATATGCGTTAATATACTGTATCGATGTTCATCTTTCGGGCTTAATTCACTCTGTATAATAGGCTCCAGTTTCATCCACCTCATTAGAACCGACTCAAATGTGTTCTTTGTAATAGCTGAGTATTATTCCATTGTGTATATATGTATCACAACTTCCTTATCCATTCATCTGCTGATGGACATCTAGGTTGCTTCCATTCTAGCTATTGTAAACAGTGCTGCAATGAACACAGGGGAACGTGTGTTTTTCAATTCTGGTTTCCTTGGTGTGTATGCCCAGCAGTGGGATTGCTGGGTCGTATGGCAGTTCTATCTCCAGTTTTTTTTAAGGAATCTCCAAACTGTTTTCCATAGTGGCTATATTAGTTTGCATTCCCACCAACAATGTAAGATGGTTCCCTTTTCTCCACACCATCTCCAGGATTTATTGCTTGTACACTTTTTGATGGCAGCCATTCTGACTGGCATGAGATGGTACCTCATTGTGGTTTTGATTTGCATTTCTCTGATAATGAGTGATGTTGATCATCTTTTCATGTGTTTGTAAGATATCTTTATGCCTTCTTTGGAGAAACGTCTGTTTAGTTTTTTGGCCCATTTTTTGATGGGTCATTTATGTTTCTGATATTGAGTTGCATGAGCTGCTTATATATTTTGGAGATTAATTCTTTGTCAGTTGTTTTAGTTTCAATTATTTTCTCCCATTCTGAAGGCTGCCTTTTCACCTTGCTTATAGTTTCCCTCATTGTGCAAAAGCTTTTAGGTTTAATTAGGTCCCATTTGTTTATTTTTGCTTTTATTTCAACTACTCTGGGTGGTGAGTCATAGAGGATCTTGCTGTGATTTAAGTCAGAGAATGTTCTGCTTATTTTTTCCTCTAAGAGTTTTATAGTTTCCAGTCCTACATTTAGATCTTTAATCCATTTTGAGTTTATTTTTGTGTATGGTGTTAGAAAGTGTTCTAGTTTCATTCTATAACAGGTCGTTGACCAGTTTTCCCAGAACTACTTGTTAAAGAGATTGTCTTTTCTCCATTGTATATTTTTGCCTCCTTTGTTAAAGATAAGGTGTCCATAGGTGCATGGATTTATCTCTGGGCTTTCTATTTTGTTCCATTGATCTATGTTTCTATCTTTATGCCAGTACCATACTGTCTTGATGACTGTAGCTTTGTAGTATAGTTTGAAGATAGGCAGCTTGATTCCTCCAGTTTCACTCTTCTTTCTCAAGATTGCTTTGGCTATTCGAGGTTTTTTGGGTTTCTATACAAATTGTGAAATTATTTGTTCTAATTCTGTAAAAATACCCTTAGTAGCTTGATAGGGATTGTGTTGAATCTGTAGATTGCTTTGGGTAGTATACTCATTTTCACTATATTGATTTTTCCAATCCATGAACATAGTATATTTCTCCATCTATCTGTGTCCTCTTTGATTTCTTTTATCAGTGTTTTATAGTTTTCTATATATAGGTCTTTTCTTTCTTTAGGTAAATTTATTCCTAAGTATTTTATTCTTTACGTTGCAATGGTAAATTGAATTGTTTCCTTAGATTCTCTTTCTGTTTTCTCATCATTAATGTATGGGAATGCAAGGGATTTCTGTGTATTAATTTTTTATTCTGCAAATTTACTATATCCATTGATTAGCTCTAGTAATTTTCTGGTGGTGTCTTTAGGGTTTTCTATGTAGAGGATCGTGTCATCTGCAAAAGGTGAGAGTTTTATTTCTTCTTTTCCAATGTGTATTCCTTTTATTTCTTTTTCTTCTCTGATTGCTGTGGCTAGGACTTGCAGCACTATTCACATGGTAGAAATCAGAAGCAGTATAAAAATCTAACATTAGAAGAAAGAATTATGGTATATAGTCACAATATACTATTATTCACTAAAAGTATGCATAGAAACAAAAATGTTTAATTGTCTGATACCACATTAAAATAATTTAAAGTAGAAAATTAGGATGTAACAGCATAATACATTTATATTTATTATATAGTAAAAATATACTGTGAAGAACTTATATTGGCATGTTAAGATGATATTATCTAGACATTGTGCTTTTAGCTTTGTATTCTCTTGATATATATTTTAATTTTCTATAACGTATGGATCTTTCTTTGATAATCACAAATAAACATTTTATAAAATGAAATAATTTTTATGTGAAAAAAGTCCATATAGGCATATACATATTTATAGGTATTTCCTACAAATGAAGTTTATTCTTTTGAGCATAACATCTCTCTTAAAACTACACATAAAGAAAATATAAAGTAACTAGTTTATTGGGAAGCGATCAAATATAATTTTATATGTATATATGTACATATGTCTTATAATGTACATGTATAGAGTTGTTATTCCCAAGTGTTATCATTAGCTTAATTTTTTTCCATCATATTTGAAAGTAAATACAAATGTAAATGTCTGACCAATCACTTTTCTTTAAGAGCCAAAAATACTAAGCATTTTTTTTTTTTTTGAGATTGAGGACAATCCAGTTTTTAAATTAATTCTTTTTTTTACAGTAGGCCTATATTGGTTACCTATTTGTATTGCCTATGTCTTCCTCTAACAGTTTTGTAGTATCCAGCCTTACATATAGGTCTTTAGTCGATTTTAGTTTATTTTTGTTGTGGTATTAAACAATTTCATTTTTTTTCTAATTTCATTTTTTTTACATGCAGCTGTCCAGTTTTTCCAGAACAATTTATTGAAGAGACTGTCTTTTCTCCACTGCATAGCCTTGCCTCCTTTATAGATTAATTGATCATAGGTATGTGGCTTTCTAGTCTGTTCCATTGATTTATATTTCTGTTTTGGTGCCAGTACCATAATGTTTTAATAACAGTGGCTTTGTAGCATGGTTTGAAATCAGGGAGCCTGATTCCTCTAGCTCCATTTTTCTTTCTCAAGATTGCTCTGTCTATTCAGGGTCTTTTGTATCTCCATCAATCCTCACAGCAACTGTCAGTTTCACAGTTATAATTCAATGACATTTTATGAATAAGTGATTTAGTAAATGCAATATATATCAGTGTTATCTGTTGTTTAGCAACAGTTATGAATATTTATAAATTTAAAAACATTATATATAATTGTTAGTTGAAATAAGATCATGTCTGTGATAGTGGCACAGTGTATAAATGTATCTTTTTATTGTATGTTTCCCTGAGTAGGTCTGAATCATAAAATAAATTAACTGCCTATTACTTTCCACTTCTAATCATAAAATGCCACCTATATTTTAAAATTTCAACAGAGGATTTCAGATTACAAGTAATTATTCTCATAATTTATATTTCTGATTTCTTCCTGTTGTCTCTATAACTAAGGATATGAACTGTGTTTATAATGGAAAATTTTATTTGAATCTCATTTTTCCTAACCAAAGCTATAAAAGAAGCATCATATGTTACATTATATTCAAGACACTTTGATTGCATATCCTCTTCAAATTCCATATGCCTATACACTTTCTATTGCCACTAATGACAGCTTTGCATGTGTTTTGAGGGGAACTAGCATTCAATACTTTTCTGAAAATGCACATATTGTTAAGTTCTTCTTTTCCTGTCTTTTTTGGTCCCTTGTTGGTTGTTGAGGTAACAAATTCCTGGGGTATTACAATCTACAACCTTCCAAAGGAATTCTCATGGTGCTTTCAAGATCTAATTATATGACACATGATGGTAATGTAACCCATTACAAAACAGTTGGTTTAGTAGCTTATTTTTACCGTGCAATGATGAGCAATAGTGTCTCATTATCTGTTTCAAATTTAAAATCTCATTAAAGCCATCAGCAGCACTCTTACTGAAAACTTCTTAAGAATCACTTTTAATATCCCTTTTTTACCAACACTGAAATTTTTTATAAGGAAAGAAAAAGTTTTCAAGTGTGACAGCAAAGAAAACAAAACTTTATGAAAATCTTTATCCAGTTCTCAGTACTGGCGGCTCATCAGAATCAAGTGATCAGCTTATGTAAAATATTAATGCTGGGCACATGTACCTGACCAATTAAATGCATGCCTAAGTTGGTTTTGCATGGGCAAACTCTGTTTATGAGTGCTCAGCAGGCTAGCTTACAAAATATGTAGTGTGAAATTATATATTGATTTACTCTCATATGAAAAGTGTCTACATGATAATCAAACATCTCTGTACTTGATTGTTGCATTCTTACAATTCACAGATTACATGTGGGGACTGAAAGCAAGTAACGGTCCCTTGTATTTCCACATTAGGATTTGAGCTAATACCAATATAGATATCTCACAAAAGAAAGACACACTTTATATAGATTGAAACATGGCCTGATTCTATCAGGCAATAAATTAAAATAAGGTTAAAGAATTTTTTTTTTTAAATAGCACTATTTTCCTCCCACTATTCTAAACAGATATTGAATGGAAAAGTGTTTATTCAAAAACCTTGTGTTTCTCACCTCTGGATCCAAATCTTTAATTAGTCATTTGTTTTTCAAAGAAGTTTTGCAAATTTCACTTTGTCCTTTTCATTCATATGGAAAGAACTGCTAATTAGCAATCCTATTTTAAAGTTAAAATCACATATATTAGTTAGAATCAGTTAAACTTATTATGATTAGCAAAATGTTTCCTTTCTCCTTTCTACTGTGTTTTCATTTGATATGTCAGGCATAAAACTCAAGTTTTCCTGCTTACAGAACACATAAGGATTAGAAATGTTAGTATTGATGGAAGTTGTCAGTCTGTGCTCATAAAGTACTTCACTGACCTTTAATTTTGATATGAATAAAGTTTGTTGTCATGTTCATGAAGATTAAGAGGCTTGTGCTGTTGGAAGTTGAAGCCTTGTATTGATCTATAACATTTGGCTTCCTTGTACTGTTAAATTAACCCTTTTCTACTTTAGAATTTACTCAATCTATATTCCTATAATCAAAGATGATTGATACTTGCTCCTAGCAACTCAACATCTGTATCAAATTCAACTAAGACTTGCATACCTTGACTGTTTCTTAATTTTCTGGTAAAAAAATATTTCAGGCAAATATTAAGTTTCAAGACATGAATAAAACTAGGGGAATATTAAAACAACTAGCTATTAATACTTTTTTCTGGAAAAAATTGAGGACTATTAGGAGGCTTGCTCAAGAAACAGACCCACATGAAGGAAGCCTAATCCATAGTATAACAGGAAATTTGCTTTCTCTTCATGCTCTTTTCCATTCTGACTCTAACTATGATACAGAATAGTGTTTCTTCTACAAACTGCTCTTGACTGACACCTTGACTGTAAATCTTCACTTCAGTTTTTCATTTCTGACTCTCATTCCCGTTCCTGATTCCAACTCTTACATGTTGCATATACTCCAG
Source organism: Giraffa tippelskirchi (assembly GCF_054371585.1). Lineage (NCBI taxonomy): Eukaryota > Metazoa > Chordata > Mammalia > Artiodactyla > Giraffidae > Giraffa > Giraffa tippelskirchi. Next base: position 64,967,050 of record NC_137284.1, read on the forward strand.
GCTCCAACCGTACATCCATTCCTGAGCATTATCCTGGTTGGTTGACATTTCTCTTCCATTTGAAACTTGAGGACAACTTCTGTTCTTCAATTTTAATTATTTTGCATAAACATTGGAAAATTTTGCTATAATTTTGAGCATTGGCGACAAATATTTGCCAAAACTGTTCTGGTTAGGATGAAACCTAGATAGTATTTTGATTTTGTTAACATTTATAATACAAACTTTGACTATAATACATTGTTGTTAAATGCAATTATATGTAAGTACAATATTTGTATTACGTGTAATACCCATACTTATCATATGACCTAAGTACACAATGTAAAGCTGCATATTGTTAGTAGATTAAAATACTCCTGTTTTATCCTCCAGAAGTCCCAAGGGAAAGAAATAATACGACACATGTATGTTGAAAAGCTTTCAGTTTTACTTTTAATTATCAAGATCTAGGGATGGAGCAAGCAAGCAAAATGAAAGTATTGTAGCCCTATCATATGCTACAATATGTGAAAATTAATGAATATCTGAAACACAATAACAACTACAAAGACAGATTATTTTCTGGTAGAGAAGTAAAGAAATAATTAAGAGTGAAAAAAATACTTTAGCAGAGTAAGGAAGGGAAACCAAAATATAGTCTGTGATTTATAGCTCTATATCTAAATATAAGAAGTAGACGCTTAGAGACTGAATAATAATACTGTCTAGAATCTTTAAGCAGCTATTTGTGGACTTCAGTGAAAATAAATGAGAATGCATAAAAAGGCCTTACTATCTTCTTGTAACAAGTATTTTTTTAAATGAATGAGGTTACTGTTATTATATAAACATATAACTCCTGGGGATTTATTTTTATAACTGCTACTAATACTATGTACAGTAATAATCACTCATACTTTATAAAGAGGGTGCTATCACCATTTGTTTTCACCTTTTAATTTGATTGTGCCAATCATATAAAATTAGAGAATAAATCTGTTAATGATAACAGGTGTGCTTGTTAGCGTGCTTAATGGGTATTTTGATTAGTTTATATCCAAAGTATGCAAACATTTTTGATTACCTGTATACAGTACTGCACTATAGCAAAACTCTAAGATGAAGTCATAAAGAATTTCTGAATTGCAATCTGCAAAATATCCTTTAGGTTAAAGCAATGCCTCTAAGGAAATGGGGAAAATAAGATCTACAGTCTGTGTCATATAGAGTTTAAATTAGAAGTCTGATTACCTATTTACAAAACTTGTCAATGAGCTCAGTCAGCAGCCATAGATGGAAGTTTGGAATTCTTGTTTTGTAACAAAAGTATTCACAGTGTTCTATATGCTTAACTTCAAATTGCATGGTGAATTCAACAATATTTTCCAAGTCACATAATTAGGTAATACCATTAATTTTTTCTGACAATCAAAAGTCTACAATGATCAGCTTTCCACTACGTTATATGAATAAATACTCCAGGATAATAAATACTCTATTCTTGAATTTATTTCTATATTACTTAAATAATACACTTCAGACATTAAGGTTTCTAAGCAATTTTCAGTCTTTAGAAACATTTGTTGTTATGGCTTATGTGATTATGAAATAGTCTCCAGAGAGACGTGACAGGCTCACTGTTATTATATAGCTCTGCATTTATTGCTATATTAAACAACAATACCATTGCTTATTTTAAAACATCAATCCATCACACTCAGAGGCAAATTTTTGGTGAAAAGTTTCTTTTTCCTTTTCTCTCAAAAGTAACATATTCATTCAAAGAAGGATATAAAAATATACCACAAAGGCTAAAACTTATTTGTGGGTTTTCAATTTTGTGATCTTATTGCTGGGGTACTGCATTTCATTCATTCATTCTTCATATAAAAATAATATAAAAATATAGTGTATTCAATGAGGAATATATATCATCACAGAGTTTGCATCCTGGTAAGCACATAGTGTGGCCTGAACAGCTCATTGTTGAAATACTATGCCATGGTAGTGCTAGAGACAGTGTACTATGTCCAGTTTTAGAAATTTATAATAGAAACATGTGGGCTGGCTTTTTAAATTAAACTCTATTGATAGTATTTTCTGTAAGAAAAAGTAGTTAGATTATAAACAGAAGACTAGAAAATTAACTTTTTAAAAACAAACCATTTCTATGTTAGAAATTGCAAGCCCTGATTTCTGCTCAACTATTATTCTCATAAATTGTATTAAGTAAAATTAAGAACTTATGCAAACGTATTTTACTATTGTTTTTATTGTTTTAATTATCCAAACTTTTGTTTCTCTATTAGTTGATTAAAAAAAACACATAGCTATAATGAGAGAAAAAAATTAGAACAATGGAAGCATTAGGGTCTACCATTTTTCCACATCAGAGAAAAAGAGTAAAAACAAGTGAAGTAAAATGTTCAAAGGATTAATGCATATCGCAGAGCAGCTTTAAATTTTTTTTTAGTAAATGCCAATCTCAGTCGTTGAAAGTCACTTATAAGGGGAGATGGAGTTATAAGACACCAGAACTGATACTTACACTGTTTCCTTTTCATGTTCACATCTGCATCAATTAATCCTACATATATTTTACAATAACTATATTATGATTATTCATTAATGTATAGTGCAATTTAAGAATTCAGCTGAAATTTTTATTACCATTTGAAAGAAAAATTATATCGGATATACAGAAATGCATGTTTGGCTTTCTTCTATATGTGAAAAAAATAATAATCTAGACACTGAAAATGAAGTGAAGTGACATGAAGTAAAGTGAAACTAAGTGAGGAGAAAGCAATCCCTATGTAAGAGTGACCTAATTCTGGCCATTTTCGCTATTTCTTGAAATAATCTTGTTCAAATAAGGCAGTTAATGTATTAATATAAAATAAAATCTTTAAATATTAATGCATGGTATTTACTTATGTGCATGCGTCCTCAGTCATGTCCGAATCTGTGCCCCTATGCACTGTAGCCTGCCAGTCTCCTCCGTCCATTGAATTTTCCAGCAAGAGTACTGGAGCACATTGCCATTTCCTCCTCCAGGGAATCTTCCTGACTCAGGGATCAAAACTGCATCTCTCACATCTCTTGCATTGGCAGGTGGATTCTTTACCACTGTGCCACATGGGAAGCCCATTTGCTTACATATAAGTATATAATTATTTAATATCTTATACATCAAGAGTTATTTTAATATAATACAATATAACATGTGAATAATATTATTTTATAGTATAGTCCACAAATTAATGTAATATAAAATTAATATCCATTTTATTATGAAAACAGGCCATATTTATTTTGATGAGTGCATTTCCACACATCTTTTTAATGAAACATATTGTGATTAGATCAGTCAAAGAACATTCAGAGCTTGGTGTTCGGTCTGCTGAGTCAGCACTTTTCTTTGTCTCAGTTGTCTTCTTAGGAGGACTTTGCCACCTTCGCTTGTTCACACAGGAATAGTTTTCAAGTGAGCCCTGCATGTTTGCACATTTACACACTGACTGGCTAAAGTAGTCACTTGCAAACTAGATTTAACTGAGCCCTTAGTGTTCTATCAACATATTAATAAAGTTATATCTAAATGACCAAACTAATAATACTGGATCTCATTAATCGTGTTAAGACAGGCTTCTCCCACTAAAGTCCGAAGTCTTTAGCACATGTGCAATGTATTTTGTGGCCTTAAAACAATAATCGTCCCTATACCCATACATTTTACCTTAAAATATTCCTTTTATTATTCCTGGTTACAAAACAATTAGGTACATTCGTATCACTCCTTAAACTCCTAGTTTCATACTGTTCTCAAATTTGGTTTAAAAGTCATAAACATCTGTCAATTGGTTGACAAAACTATATTAGGAAGAGACCAGAGATACTGCCCTTTTAAATTGAAATGATATATAAATTAATGAGAAAAATTACTAGCATTATGAGTGATTATTATATGCCAAACCCTACACTAAGTTCTCCAGATGTATTCACAAATTCTCACAATGATCCTTTTGGTTAATATTATTAGAATTCTCCTTTATAAATGAGGATACTGAGGCATAGGAAGGTGAGGTACCTAGGTGGTAATATTTAGGTGGTGGCAGAGTGGCGATTCAACTTCCAGAAGATGAGTTCTAAAGTCAGTAATCATCAATTTTTGCCACCTTGACATGAGCATCCATAATATTCCTAATTATATTATCACTTACAGCACATTTTCACTTCTTGTCTGAAAGAATATTATGAGAAGTTTGTCAGATCATGTGCTGAAATGTAGAATGAGTATTTATATATATATATTTTAGACATGGCAAGTGTAACTTTTAGACATTAGCTTTTATATGTATTAATTTAGAATATGCTCAGTAATCACTTTTGAAAAAAATAGTAAATTGATGCATAAATGAATCATTAAATCCAAAGCATCATGGTTCAGTGAATGACTCTGAAATCAGATGACTTGGTTGAGAAGTCAATTTTTATACATTTCATTTTTCAGGAATTTATGGTGCCTTTTCCTCCCTCCCTATGTTTAAACCATGCTTTTATTATCCTGGCCATGAATATTCACTGACATTTGTACCTATTGCTTAAATTTGTAGTTCCTTTGATGTTTTTCTTAAAACCAGAGCAGTTATTTATCTCCAGTTTTGCAGCAATTCTTCCATTCTATATAGTTCTTCAAATATCATGAAGAACAGTTTAATACACTTGACTTTTCTCAGAACTCTGGGAAATAACTCATTTGAGCCAGGAGACAAACTCATTTAGAGCAGTTACCTGACTTCTTACTATCTCCTCACTTACCATGGACTTCAATCCCTTCTTCCCAAAGTTAGATCTTTGCTTTCAGTCTGATGCTCATTTCCCTTGACAGAAAGACAGAAGTGAAATACAAGTTCAGTAATTTGACTTTCTACTAACCTTATAGCACGAACTCTGAATAGCAGACCTGATATTTCCATTATCTTTTTACTTTGTATGTTCCAAATATCACTTTTAGAAACTCTTTCATCTTGTCACTAATCATTCAACAATATGTAGTATATATTAGGCACTGAATGTTATAGGACAGAAAATCTTCATGCCTAACTGTGACATCACGGAGCATACCTGAAGTAATTATATTACAAATTGAAAAGTTCAATTAAAAAGAATGAATGAAATGTGAGGACATATATAGGAGAGAATGACTAACTCTGTTAAGAGTAATAGAAAGGTTTGAAAGGTGAGGTAACTTTTGAATTAGATTTGAAGAGTTTTTCCATGTTTTCTTATATTTGCTTTGACCTTTCAGACATTATTTTTTTGCTTCTATTTTTATACTCATTCCTGGTTATGAGTTATAACCTCTGCTTGTACAATGGTTCTTTTGGCCTCATTAGAACTTACTGTCTCCATATATTTCAGGACTCTTCACTCTACTTTTCCTCCTTTTAGTTCCCTGATTCACAACACTGAACTTTCACTCTTAACAGTACTCTCGATATTCTTGTCATTTTGTCAGTTTGATGCAACCTGTTAGTAAAATCCAAGCTCTGCACGAATCAAGCCCAGGGGACTCAGTGGTAAAGAATCCACCTGCCAATGTAGGAGATGTGGGTTCAATCCCTGGGTGGGGAAGATCTCTTGCAGGAGGAAATGGCAATCCACTCTAGTATTCTTGCCTGGAGAATCCCATGGACAGAGGGGCCTGGCAGGCTGTAGCACATGGAGTTGCAAAGAGTTGGAAGTGACTGAGCACCAGAAGTAGGAATGGCAGAAGTGTACCTCCTAGTGTGTTGTGAAAATACGTCTCATCTTTGGGCAGACTAGTGATAAATAATAAGTTTATTCAAAAAAGCTCTATTAGTTTGTTAGGGCTTCCTTAACAAAGTACCACAAAATTTTATGCCTTAAATAACAGAAAATGATTGGCTTACAGTTCTAGACTATAGAAGTCCAAAATCAAGATGTCAACAGGATTGGTTTCTCCTCAGGGCTGTGAAGTGAGGATAAGTTCCAGGCCTCTCTATTTGGCTTGTAGACGGTTATTATCTCCTGGTGTCTCTTCACATCACCTTCCCTCTACATGTGTCCGTCTCTTCCACCAAATTTTCCCTTTTTACAGAAAGACACTGGTCATATTAGACAGAAGCCCACTTTAATGCCCTTATTTTAATGTGATTCCCTTTTAGAGGTAATCACATTGCTTGTCTTCAAATAAGGTCACATTTTTAGGTACTGACAATAAGGACAACAGCATGTCTCTTTAGAGGGGATTCAATACAATACAATTCAATACATAACATTACCTTAATTATTTCCCTTTTTACTATGTTTATCTACATACCCATTGTACCCCCACTATCAAAAGTATTTTAAATATTTCTCCTTTTTTTAAAACTCAAGACCCTATCTAAACCACCACTATATCATTTTCACAGATTGTCATTACTCATTCTTCAAGAAAAAATAGATAAAATATTTAAAATATTAGAAAAAAGGTCACACCTATCTCTATCAACAATATTTTTCACTTATATTTTTTATATTAAAAATAAGGGTTGGGTTTATTTCTTCTCCATATAAGCAATCTGTCTATAGCTCTTAATGATATTTCTTTGCACTTTTCAAAAACTCCTTGCTATTGGTTATGATCATCTTATTTTCAACCTTCCCTTTCTGCTGGCTTTTTCCTATCTACTATGATCTCTCTCTCTTATTAAAATAGGCAAATTCTGTTAACTAACTAGTTGTCTTTGTTCACTTGTAAAATTCCATTATCTCTCACTTGTTACCCAATTCAAATCTGTGTTGCATTACTCATCACTTCTTACAACTCCTTAAAACTTTCAATGAGCATTGTGTTATCAGATTCAGTTTGCTTAACCTTTGAAGAGTGTTTGGCACAGCTTATCACTCCAACACGAGAACTTATCACCTTACTTTTTTTCTCTGATCAGACAGCTGCAGTTTTCTACCAACTTTCAGTTCAGTTCTAGTTCCAAGTTATTTTTTCTAACTGACCATATGTATTGGATGTTGTTCAGTGTGTCTCCCTTGATCTTGTGACTTCTTATTTCAAACTTTCTTATTGAGGGTGAGGGTGGGTGTTGCATCCTGATCACTCCCATGGCTTTGATTACCAACAATAAGTCTACTCATTTCTGAACTCAAATTTGAACCTTTTTAATTCCTCCTCTTGATGCCCACTGGAGTGTAATACACCTGATCCATGGCTTTGTCAATCTTCACATGTATGAACTCCCAAAATCTGAACACCCCTACTCCCAGTTCCTCATCACATGAAATGGTATCATCATTTACCCCACTGATCAAGTAGAATTTATTGATTGAGACTGTATTAGTCATAACCATTTGGCATTTCCTTATATTCCCATTGGCTTTGGAGGGGGAAAGAATTTTGACCAAGATAAAACAACAACAACAAAAAAAACTGGGATGAAATTAGAAAGATGAATTCCCTTTCATCCTCACTCTTAAGGAATAACTTGAAAGAGTTTACTTTTGTAACCTGATTTAGAGAAGCCTTACTAGACAGGTAGACATATTTACAGAACAAATCCCTTTGTCTTTTCAAAGTGATTTATACCTTTCCTCACATCATTCACTTTTTTGTTATCTTCATTGTACTGCAGGTGTACCTCTGAAATAAAACAGAATTTGATCTTTCTCAGACTGTTAGAAGAACGGGATAAGACATCTTCCTATCCCTTAATATTGTTTGGTTTTTGTAATACCAAAAATACCCACACCTTTCCCCTCCTCTCTCTTTCTACTAATGTTACTCTTGTTAAAACCATTCCCTTTGCTTACAAGGACTATCATCATGGCTATCTTAACTGTTCTCATATCAACATGTTTTCCACATTCGCCTTTTTCAACTTTTCCCCAGAATCTTGTAAGACTTATGTTAGTAAATTTCATATTTGATTTTCTATTCCCCTGCCTAAAATTTGTCTAAGACTTGACACTGAACTTACAACAAAGTCCAAATATCTTTAGAATAGCCTATACCAAGGCTTTGCTAAGTTTTACCTCTGCTAGCTTTCCTTCCCTCATTTCCTACAATTCTTTTTCTTAACTATGCTCCAGCCATCCTGCTCCCCTCTAGGTTCCCTCCCAAACAGTATATTCTTGTGCTCTTTTCTCTGTTTCAAGACTTTTTCTCTGTTACACCTCTCTTCCCTCCTCTTCTTCATCAAACCACACCTAACTCTTACTTATCATTCATATTTTAGTTCAGATATAACTTCCACAGAATTTTCTTAACATCCTGTTATAATTTCTTGTGGTGTTCTCAAAAGAGTGTTAAATCTCAAGATTTTCCAAGCTCACAGGAGAATTTTTGGGGGTGTGTGTGTGTATAAAATCCCCTTATCATTGGAAATTTTTTTTTCTTATAAATTTGAATTTAATATTGTTTTCACTATCTATTTGGATAAACACATATTGCCAATGCTCCAAGTTTTATTCTCTGATTTTCACAAGCTTTAAGATGATACAGGCATGTTCTGAATAGTTCTCATACCTATTCAAGAATTTCTCTCTAGCTGTTAATAATTTGTCAACAGATTATCTTGGCTTAATGCTTTCTCTGCCTTCTGAAAAATGAAATGCCCAATTGTTAAATACCTTTGATTCATTTATATATGTTTCTAATCTTCTTTCATCGATTAGAATGCAGTATCTATAAAAATCTATTTTATACTTATTTTTAAAACCCTACTACATCTAAATGTGATGGCATCAGGAAACACTGAAACTGTTATTAAGATGTCCTACTCTTTATAGTTCTTAAAATATCAGATAAAGAGAGTGCTTACAAAATAAGTTAATATGTTATGAAACTGACAAAGGAGTACAGAAGCAAGCAAGTGAAAGATTTAAAACAGCTTTGGTTTGGAACTGCAGTCCCTAGGTGGTCTAATTCGAGCAGAACTTTGCCACAAGGCATAGGACCCCGGCATTGTTAGAAACCACTCAAGTCATCTGCCATTTTGTCAAATGGAGGAGCTTCCCTACCTCGTAGATGAAGCTCATCACTGCATTGACAACGCTGGGTTCCACATCATTAGTTGCCATTTGATTCTATAGCAACAAAATAAGAGAAAATTAATTATAGGAGATGCTGGAAACCAAATAGTGGAATTAAAATCCCAGCATTCTCATTTAATGGCCAAAAAACAAATTGCACTATTACAGCAGAACAGCTTTCTTAACCTCCTGTTCTGGTTTCTGCATTTTGCATGAATGTGGAGCTTATACTCTGAAATAAGCAACTTTATTAAAAATGAATCTGGAAACATTGCTGTGGAGAGTTCAGTCAGGGATTCTCTCCAATATGTGGGCTCCTAGAAATAAACCACGTCTACATTTCTGGGAAAAAACTACTTGCCTTTCTCTGTTTGGTAAGCAAAGTAACCTTTTTACTTCAAAATCATCTGTTAGACTCAAGCTGGTGAGACAGACTGGCAAACACTGGCAACATCAAATAATTATACATCCTATTCCAACTCCAGTCTAAGGCTGATTAAAACAAGAAGGTATAAACAGATCCCATTTTAAGTGGAATTGATCCAGATTGCTGCTCAGGCTAAGGTCAAAATCAGAAAGGGCTTAAAAGGGAAAGGCTGTAGGTATATAATATTCCCAGAGACTCTTCTTCAACAGAGATGAGTCCTAATGCTTCCACCATAACTATGGACAAACCTTTCAAGAAAGTACTTTGTGTAAATTACTTCTTGCTTTCATTTCCCACCCTTTAGTCTCTAATGGTACTCTTCATTATGAGAATGTAAGCTTTATTATCAATTTGAACACAAGAGTATGCTAAATGGTGAATAATGTATTCAAAAGTGCTTTCAAGTCTTCCACTTTCTTTTCAAGTTTTATGTTTAATAGAAAATATAACACTCTCCTAATGACTAAATCAACAATATTTTCATTGCTCTTATTATGTATTATATATGTATACATTGTTTGGCACATGGGCAGGCAGATAAATAGAAAGATACAGCTTTCAAATGCTATCATGTAAAGTACTGCATGATAACCTGGAAAAAATATATTCAGTTGCTACATAGTATCTTTTATTTTGTCATTTCCTATCATCTTTGTGCTTTTCTTTTTATTTATTTCTTTTTATCTTGTTTCTCTTATAACCATTTATCTCAGAGATATGAATTGATTTGTGTACAACTTATTTAGCTACATTATATGGGGGGTGTGGTAATGAATCTACTGCTCTGTGACTTTCTGAAGAGTTATTTCTGTTGGAGATCAGTTATCAAATATTTACTTCTCTCTCTCTCTTTTTTTTTTTTTAGTTTTCAACCATGTGATACACATGCTTATTTTCTTTGCTTGATGCTATGCAGAGAAGGAAAAGCATGAACATCACTTCATGTATTCCTGGTGATTACTGTATTAATTGCTTATTTATTTCATGAATGACCCTAAGGTATATGCTTTAACTGAGCCCACGATAGGCATGATCTGACAACTTACATAAACATGCATTCAAAGACAAGCATTTTCATGTTAACTATAAATGTATTCATACTACTTTTGAGAGAATTTAAATTAACCAATTCTTCATTATAATTAATATAAAATGGATCCTAACAATCACATGGTATTTCATAGATTATAAACTACTATCCCACACGTTAATAAATCTGATTTTCATGAAATTCTGGAAATTGTGTGCACACGTGTGAATGTGTGTATACACATTATAGGTGAGGCAACTGGGGCATCATGAGAGAAAAGTGTATATCCAAGTTCAAAAATGCTGAGTGATATAGAGCACAGCTGATAAACTAATTCACCTCTCCACATTTCCAGTTCACAGTAATATATGTTTAAATACTTTGAGTTTAGTTTTTAATCATTGATTTTTAGAGACTACAAAATAGTAGAAACAACAAAATTGAAATCACTGGAAATCTCACTTGTACCTACCTCTACAAAATATGTGTGTTTTGAGTTTTCTACACATAATTCTAAGGGAATAAAAAGAACTTGATTTAACAGACAACATTTAAATTAACAGCTTCCTTTAAGAGATAACATTTAAATGCACAGCTTTTAACTGGAAATAACCTAAGTACCTAATATATAGCAGGCATTTATCCACTTTGGCTACCTAAATTCTATTTTTGTTCTCTTGCAGCACTCTGATTTCCTGTGTGAAACCTTAGAGATGTTGATAAATCCAGGACCCACTCTATCAGTGAAAATTGAGAAATCTTAGGAGACTTTTCGTCACCCGGGTACATCAAACATGAACACACGAACAAAGTTCAAAAAAGTAGGCCTTTCTCAAAGCATTTTAAACTCATTTTGGTTGTTTACAGTCATTTCTTTAAATGGCGAAGAGTATTAATTTATTCAAAATGTGATATAAGTCTTGTGCTTCTAGAAGAATGGCAATGCAATACAATTAGTAAGTATAATACAGGTTTAGGATTGTAAGAAAGCACAGGAGGGACTTCCCCGGTGGTACAGCGGATAACAATCCTCCTATCACTGCAGGGGACATGGGTATGATCTCTGGTTCAGGAAGATTCCGCCTGTGTGCCACAACTACTGAGTCTGCAGTCTAGAGTCCGAGAGCTGCAACTACTGACCCCACACACTGCAACTGCTGAAGTTCTTGTGCCTACAGCCTGTGCTCTGCAAAAGAAGTCTCCACAATGAGAAGCCCATGCACTGCAACAAAAAGTAGGCCCCGCTTGCAACTAGAGGAACCCCCGCACAGCAACAAAGACCCAGTGCAACCAAAAAGAAATTAATTAATTAATTAATTAGAAAAAAATGGATCAAATAGAGACCCTGCTTAAAAAAACAAAACAAAACAAACAAACAAAAAAAAACAAGCAAGCAAAGGCAAGATTCTCTGAAAGTCAAAAAGGTTGTATTTATTTTTTTTAAATGAGAAAGGACAATTAACTGGAAACCAGGGCAATGTTTGGTGAGCAATCAGTGAACCTAAAGGTAAGGAAACTTCAATGATTAGGAGCTACGTAAGCATGGTGATTGTGTCACTATAGTCCCACTACATGATAGGACTCTCATATTAAACACATATTCCTAGAGTATTCAATAATAAACCCAGCATCCAAGCAGAAACAAATATAAATCTTCCCTGAAGGAAAGCATTCACAATGTAAGCCCTTGATATTTCTACAAGTTCAAGAAAATTTGAACTGTTAATTAAAAAAAAAAAAAAAACAGAGGAAAAAGAATTACCACAAAGGGGAAATCAGATTAATAGCAAAAACTATTTCAGATTTTGGTAATACTCAGATATAGTCCTTATAATGGGCTTCCCTGATAGCTTAATTGGCAAAGAATCTGCCTGCAATGCAGGAGACCCTGGTTCGATTCCTGGGTCAGGATGAGCCACTGGAGAAGGGATAGGCTACCCACTCCAGTATTCCTGGCCTTCCCTTGTGGTTCAGCTAGTAAAGAATCCACCTGCAATGCAAGAGACCTGGGTTAGATCCTTGGGTTGGGAAGATCCCTTGGAGAAGGGAAAGGCTATCCAATCCAGTATTTTTCCAAGAGAATTCTATGGACTGTACAGTCCATGGGGTTGCAAAGAGTCAATACGATTGAGCTACTTTCACTTCACTTCAGTCCTTATAATAATGATGTAGGAAATATTTTAAGAAATAAATAGAAAAATTTTCAGTAGTGAGAAACTGTCAAAAATGATCAGGTATATTTGACAGTTTCTCACTACTGAAAATAGAACTTAAACAAATGTAAACTAAATCATGGATATAAAATTCTCAAAAGTTTAAACAGTAGATCCAATATAGCTAAAAAGAATATTTAGCAAACTAGGAGATAGAGTTGAACATATGATACAGATATACCAGAAGACCACAGTTAGACAAATTTTCTGTCAGGCCATGCTGGGCTTGCAGTCTTATTGCTGTTGTTGTTGTTCTTCAGTCACTAAGTCATGTATGACTCTTCGCCGCTCCGTGAACTACAGCACACCAGGCTTCTTTGTCCGTCACTATCTTCCAGAGTGTGCTCAAACTCATTTCCATTAAGTCAGTGATACCAACCAACCATCTCATTCTGTCGCCTCCTTCTCCTCTTGACCTCAATCTTTCCCAGCGTCAAGGTCTTTTTCAATCAGTCAGTTCTTCTCATCAGGCAGCCAAAGTATTGGAGCTTCAGCTATAGAATCAGTCCTTCCAATGAATATTCAGTGTTGATTTCCTTTAAGATTGACAGATTTGATCTTGCTATCCAAGGGACTCTCAAGAGTCTTCTCCAGCACCACAGTTCAAAAGAGTCAATTCTTTTTCATCTACCTACCCTCAATTTTCCCCACCTCAATTTCCAGCCTTTTGTAATATAATGTAGTATCCTTGGTCTTACCTCTAAGTTTCAGACTCATATGTTTCCAGCTGTATATTTTACTCAGCTAGTTGAATGATTTGGAAGCAACTTAAATTCAACATGAAAATCCAAACTGACGCTCTTGTCCCTTAAATTTGTTTCTTAGGTAATTTAATAACATTAACTTTTTTACAACGATACAAGTGAGAACCCAGAGGATTGTCTGACCAGCTGTGCACACTCCATCACCCACACTTGCAATCTCCCCCCATGTTATATTGCTGTTTCACTTGAATAGAACTTGAATCCTTCTTTGTATTAACTGTCACCTTCTCATTGATGAAGGTGATGATTACTTCACCTGGACTACTTCAGTGGACCTTCTTGATATTTTAATTTCAATAATTTCATCCCTTGCCTGAAACCCTCTAATGAACCAGTGATATTGCTTGCAGAGTAAAGATCAGTATATTAATAAGAACAAGATTTGGTATAATCTGCTACAATTATTCTTCCCTGTCTCAACTTGTACTCCTTCCTCCTCTGACTTCATTTGAATTGTTTCAAATGGGCACTGCTTACTGACTCAGCAGCTTCACAAAAGTGTTTGCCTCTATTGAGAATGTTTGTATTCCATTCTTTTCATCTAAGTAATTTCTCCTCAACCATCAGATTCAGTTCAAATGCCATTTTCTTAGGGAATGTTTTCTTTCATTCCAGACTAGATGAGGTTACCTGTTACAATCTTTCATAGCAAATAAACTATACATTTTTCTCATAATTCTTATAATCTCATTTTTGATGTATGGCTAACATTAATGTTGAGCTTTCCTCATGTCTCAGTGGTAAAGAATCTGCCTGCACTGCAGGAGACATGGGTTCGGTTCCTGGGTAACGAAGATCCTCTGGACAAGGAAATGGAAACCCACTCCAGTATTTTTTTGGAGAAATCCCATGGACAGAGGAGAAGAGCCTGGAGGGCCATAGTCCATGTGGTTTCAAAAGAGTCAGCAACAACTTAGCAACTAAGTGACATTAATATCCATGTTTTACCCATCTCTAAGAAACCAATATCATCCTTATTGACTATAACCTCCATGAGAACAAGGGTATTTGTAATCTACTTTGTTTTACTCCTGGTATCAATCACATTGCTTGGAACATAATAGATTTTCAATGAATGGATTGATTAAATAAAGAAAAGAATGAGTAAAGAATATCAAAGCAATAAAGACAAGTTGTTAAAGCTGGCCATTTGAGAAAAGCAACTCTTTTATAAATAGATAACAGAAAATGAAACAATGCCTAATGTAAATGAAAGGATCAGTACTAAGAGAAAATATAAAAAATCTACTTCCTTTACAGCAGAAAATTGCTCTTAAAAGTAAAAGTATGGAGAGTTTACTCCCACAATATACTGAGACAATGTTTTATTCATATACAGTGATGTAAGTTTGCATCCCTTCAAAATCATGGAGAAGCAGAGTGTCACTGAAATAGTAACTTATTAATATGGGTAATTACCCTAATGCACTTTTGATATTATTGAAGAACATCATCATATATCACTTTTGCCCTTGAGATATAGTTAAACATATTCATTCCAGGACGTATATAATACAATATTAATGAAGTTTTGTTGCATTAAAAAAATTACAATTTATAGCATAGTACAAAGCACCAAAATAAAATTACCTTGAGAATAACATACCAAGTGTATTTTCAATAGAATGATGTCAGAGAACAGAAACAACTAACATTCAATATGTATGCATTTGAAAACTCTATTAAAGTAATATAATATAAAATTATATTTTAAAGTGTGGAGTTACAAAGTGAGAGTGCCTATTATTATTGTAACTGAAGAAAATTTGAAATACAGTGTAGTAATTGGAAGTAAAAAATAATGAAATATTCTATGCATCTATCATAATATTTATTTATAAATGTTCAAAAAGTATTTAATTAAAAATACAACCCAATATGAATATCCATCCACTTTAGATTAATAAGAATTTTAATTACTAGTACTCTTCAATTTGAAAATTTGTATTGCCTGTGATAAAGAGTTTCATAAAGATCAGCCAAAATGATTATTGTTTCTTACATATTATTTCTGGATCTGTATTGCTTTTATAAATATTTTTTAAATCCTTATATCTTTACTTAGTCTATTTTTTTTAAACTTAAAGCTCTTGATGTTAAACCAATTTACAAACGTATTGTAAAATAATATTTTTATTTTTTTAAATTAATGTACAGTAATATTGAAATTTTGTAGCAGAGTTTATAGTGCAATGAAGTTTTAATACATGTAGAGATGCATGTAATTACAACCACAAACAAGATATAGAATGTTTCCATCACCCCAAACTTCTCATTCTTTTGTCCCCTTAAATCATACCTTTCCTGTATCCTCTATGCTGACAGCCACTGATCATTTTTGCACTGTCAGTCAGTCAGTCAGCTCAGTTGCTCAGTCGTGTCCAATTTTTTGCAGCCCCATGGACTGCAGCTCACCGGGCCTTCCTGTCCATTACCAACTCCCAGAGTTTACTCAAACTCATGTCCATCGAGTCCGTGATGCCATCCAACCACATCATCCTCTGTTGTCCCTTTCTCCTCCTGACTTCAACCCCTCCCAGCATCAGGGTCTTTTCAGTTCGTCACTTCAGGAGGCCAAAGTATTGGAGGTTCAGCTTCAACATCAGTCCTTCCAATGAATATTCAGGACTGATTTCCTCTAGGAAGAAATGGTTGGATCTCCTTACAGTCCAAGGGACTCTCAAGAGTCTTCTCCAACACCACAGTTCAAAAGCATCAATTCTTCGGCACTCAGTTTTCTTTATAGTCCAACTCTCACATCCATACGTGACTACTGGAAAAACCACAGCCTTGACTAGATGGACCTTTGTTGACATATTACTGTCTCTCTGCTTTTTAATATGCTGTCTAGGTTGATCATAACTTTCCTTCCAAGGAGTAAGTGTCTTTTAATTTCATGGCTGCAATCACCATCTGCAGTGATTTTGGAGCCCCAAAAATAAAGTCTGACACTGTTTCCACTGTTTCCCCATCTATTTGCCATGAAGTGATGGGACCAGATGCCATGATCTTAGTTTTCTGAATGTTGAGTTTTAAGCCAACTTTTTCATTCTCCTCTTCAGTTTCCTTTGTTGCTGTAGTTTTCCTTTCTCATGATTCTATAGCTTGCAATTCTTTTAAATTGTCTTCTTTTCAATGTAAGCATAGTATCTTTGCTCTCTGTTAATGCTGGATGTTATTAACAGTTTCTTCTTTTTATTATGTAATATATGGTATGAATGTACTACATCCATACTTTAGTCATTCACTCATTGAAGAATTTTGGATTGTTTTCATTTTTGAGAGGTAGGCAATTTTATAAATAGAGTTGCTATAAACATTAATATGTAGGTTGCTGTATAAATATAGGTTTAAATCTTCTAAAAGTAAATACCTAGAAATGTCATTGCTATTTCCTATAAGTTTAACTTGATAAGAATATGCCAGAATATTTTCCAGAGTAACTGCTGTACCATTTTCCTTCTCCAGGCACTGCTCTGGATCCTTGCCCATACATGGTATTAGTATTGTCAGGGTTCTTTTCTTTCTTTTTTTTTTTCATTTTAATAATTGTGTAGTGATAGCTCACTGTGGTTTTGCTTCACATTTTCCAAAAAGCTAATAATGTTTCTTTTCATGTGCTTATTTTTCATCTATCTATCCTTCTTTATGAAGTGTCTTTTATCATTTATCATCCATCTACACTGCTTGTTTTCTTAGTATTGAGTATCGAGAAATACACAGCCCCACAAATGAAGATTTGAGCAAGTTGAAAAGCAAAGGATATACCTTTTCACTCTTCATGTAAATGGTATCTAAAATGGTCAACTTGGTTTTTGTCTACTTAAATTGATAGATTCTGAAACTAACCTGATAATCCCTTTAACAGATGGACATTTGCAATATTTTAATGAAGAAGAAATTACTGATCCCCCACCAAACTTAATCCATGAAGAGGGCTGAAAGATTGTCCTTCTTTAGCTCTACAAATTATAAGGGTACTAAGGAAAAATTTTATAGCTTATCTGTGGACAAATTTATTTGTGAGTTTAGGAAATCAGGGTTTATACTTTGATACACAAATTGTGGCTATGATTAATATCTTCTGATTAGACATATATGTGTCTATTTATTATAGATAAAATAATTTTCTGTTAAAAATTGTTCAGAAGTATAGCTCTAGTAGCAACATAATATTCCCTTAGTGTTTATATGCATTTCATTTATGCAAGTAATCTTATTATTTTAACATTTGTATTATTTCTAGTTTAATTTATCTTGTTTGCTACTATTAATAATCATAAAACATTTAAATAAATACATTTTACTATTATATCTGGTTTTGTTTCTCCATATAGACTCATAGAATGCTCCAGGCAAGAATACTGGAGTGGGTTGCCATTCCTTTCTCCAGGGGATCTTCCTGACCCAGGGATTGAACCCGGGTCTCCTGCATTACAGGCAGATTCTTTACCATCTGAGCCATCAGAGAAGCCCCATAGACTCTTAGAAATGGAATTATCTTAACAAATAGGCAATTGATCTAAATAATCTGTCTATCGCTATAGTGTAATATAGGCTATTTCATCAACTCTATCCTATGAATCAGATATCCTTTATTCTTTCAAATTTTGAGTACTTAAACTGCATGAGGAAATGACGGCTAGAGGAGAAAGAATACATGTCCAATTCATCTCCATCTACCAGATAACATACTTTGAACTTCTTTAGAAATAATAGTCTTGTATGTGTCACTTATTTTTTAAATGAGTTAAACCCATGAATATCAATCTCTACTTCAGAGGTTTATAAAACTGATTAATAGGATCTGGAGACAACCTGGAATGATTTGATTCCCTTCATTATCAAATAAAAAGGGAACAAAATAAAGATCATTCTAGTGCTAAGAGGACAGATGCTTGTTCCAGTGTTGTTTTTTGAAAGTGAAAGTAATAGTGTTAGTGGCTCAGTTGTGTTTGACCTCATGAATTGTAGCCCAGCCAGCTCCTCTGTCCATAGGCAAGAATATTGGAGTGGGTAGCTGTTCCCTTCTCCAGGGGATCTTTCCAACCAAGGGATCGAACTCGGGTCTCCTGCATGGCAGGCAGATTCTTTATTATCTAAGCCACAAGAGAAGCCCTATCGACATAGCTCTGGGTTTTTTCAGATAATTCAATAAGGGTACAAATGGCACTTCAGCACACAATCAAATGGCACTCCGTTTGTTTTTCACTATAACCTCATAATTTTGTTTTTTCTCCGTTCCCTAGATCCAAGCCACTACATCTAATCTGTGATACTTGAATTGCAAAATCTGAATTGATGTTTGAATTTGTGTTAACGTCTGTATTGAATTGATAGATGTGTCAAAGAACAAACTAATCTTATTCTTTCCTCTTAATAGTTTCCTTGGACTGTAACCCACCAGGCTTCTCTGTCCACGGGATTTTCCAGGCAAGAATACTGGAATGGGTTTCCATTCCCTTCTCCAGGGGATCTTCCCAACCCAGGGATCAAACCAGGGTCTGCTGTGTTGCTGGCAGATTATTTACTGTCTGAATCACCAGGGAAGCCCAGTTATTGATACTTTCCTTACACTTAAGTTATACAAGATAAGTGATATCTTAGATTTACAAGTGCTTTATTTACTAATAACTAACTCTGAAAGCTGAGATCAGGGTTCAAAGTTTCAGAATATTGCTTGACTAAAATATTTGAGCCTCTAGGGTCTCAAAAACTGGTTGTAAAACTTGCCAAGAGTGAATCATACTATTTCGCTTCTTAACTGTATTAGTTCTTCTAGGCACATAAAAGTGCAAAGGCAAGCAGAATGTTTTAAATAAGAGTTTACTGGACATTTTCAAACCTTCAGAAAGGTTCATGACAGCTTCTGTCCTATAAATTTGCAAGCCTATTTTTTCCCTTTGGTGGCTGCTGTTTCTTCACCTGTAATTCAGCACATAATTTCAGAAGCATCTGGGATTCTATAAATCTATATGAAGAATCACAGTGTTCTCTTATGGATGGATATTTTGGGGGGATTTTCTTTAGCTTTTTTTATTTGCCATAAATTTATACAATACATCATTATGGATAAACAGATAGAATAGGCATGTGAATACCATCAACACTGTTTTACATACCAAATCTTAACCACAGCATTAATATACCATTATATCTGAAAAGGGAATGTAAGGGGGGAAAGCGGGATTTAAATCCATGTAGTCCATGGATTTATGTTTATGTTATCACATAAAGAAATTCCTTTTAATTCAATGTTGTTGTTCAGTCACTAAGTTGTGTCTGATTTTGTGATGCCATGGACTGCAACATGCCAGGCTTCACTGTCCTTCACTGTCTCACAGAGTTTGCTCAAATTCATGTTCATTGACTCAGTTGTGTCATCTAACCATCTCAACCTGTCACCTCATTCACCTGCCCTCAATCTTTCCCAGCATCAAAGTCTTTTCCCATAACTCGACTCTTCATATCAGGTATTAAAAGTATTGGAGCTTCAGCTTCAGCATCAGTCCTTCCAATGAGCATTCAGGGCTGATTTCCTTTAGGAATGACAGGTTCGATCTCCTTGCCATCCAAGGGACTCTCAGGAGTCTTCTCCAACACCACAGTTCAAAAGCATCAATTCTTTGGTGCTCAGCTCTCTTGATGGTCCAATTCTCTCATCCCATATACAACTACTGGAAAAAACCATAGCTTTGACTATACGGATCTTAGTCGGCAAAGTGTTGTCTTTGCTTTTTAATATGCTGCCTAAGTTGCTAATAGCTTTCCTTCCAAGGAGCAAGCATCTTATAATTTCATGGCTACAGTCACTGTTCAAGTGATTTTGGAGCCAAAGAAAATTCACTGTTTTCATTGTTTCCACATCTATTAGCCATGTAGTGATGGGACCAGATGCTATGATCTTAGTTTTTGAAAGTTGAGTTTTTTAAGCCAGATTTTTCACTCTTCTCTTTCACTCTCATCAAGAGACTCTTCAGTTCCTCTTCATTTTCTTCCATCAAAGTGATATAATATACATACCAAGGTTGTTGATGTTTCTCCTGGCAATCTTGATTTCAGTTTATAATTCATCCATCCTGGCATTTCACGTGATGTACTCCGCATAGAAGTTAAATAAGCTGGGTAAAAATGTACAGCCTTGACATATGCCTTTTCCGATTTTAAACCAGCCTGTTGTTCCATGTCTGGTTCTAACTGTTGCTTCTTGACCTGTATACAGTTTTCTCAGGAGGCAGTTAAAGTAGTTTGGTACTCCTGTCTCTTTAAGAATTTTCCAAAAGTTTGTTGTAATCCACACAATCAAATACTTTAGCATAGTCAATGAAGCAGAAGTAAATGCTTTTCTGCAATTCTCTTGCTTTCTCTGTGATCCAGCATATGTTGGCAATTTTCTCTCTGGTTCCTCTGTCTTTTCTAAATCCAGCTTATATTTCTGGAAATCCTTAGTTCACAGTCTTCTGAAGCCTTGCTTACGGGATTATGAGCATTACCTTGCTAGCATGTGAAATGAGCACAATTATTGGATAGTTTGACTGTTCTTTGGTATTGCTTTTCTTTGGAATTGGAATTAAAACTGACCTTTTCCAGCCCTGTGGCCACTGTTGAGTTTCCAAATTTGCTAACATATTGAGTACAGCACTTTAACAGCATCATCTTTAATTCAAATGCCAGCTCCAGTTTTCATGTTAAGTTGATTTTAGACTGATTTTTCATCCAATAGCAACTGAAATTGTGTTCAATATTTTCAGTTGTGTGGTTGACTTGTGGAATATGCTCCATTTTTCTCTTATGCTCAATATTTTTATCACACAGTGAAAATCAATATATCAATGTATTACCAAAGAAGAAAAAAAAAAAAAAAAAAAAACATTGACAGAACCCCAAAGACTCTTCATGTAACACCCTGATCACTCATACTCCTATCTTCTCCAAAATGTAGTTACTATCTTGACAGTCAGGATAATCATTTCCATACTCTTTTGAAAAAATTTTATATAACAAAACCATGCATCATGTGCTCCTGATTTACATTTTATTCACTTATCACTGTATTTGTAAGATTTACCAGTCCTTGGGTTTGAAACCAGATATACGTGGTCCTCTGTTTCCTGTCATTACACTAATTCCCATGTTAGTTAAATTTATCCTTGGTTTTGCGTATACTTACTTGTTGAAGTGCAATTTACATGTAAAATGCACAAAATTCATGTGTTCAGTTTGACAAATTATAACCTTTTACATGTCTAAGTAGCTACCACCCTACAACAAAGTAATTGCCATTCCTATACCAGAAAATGTGCTTGTGTTCTTTGCCAGTAGTATGTTACTTCCTCGAGGAAGTTACTTCCTTGAGGAAGTAACCACATTTGCACTTCTGTGTTCAGAGCTTAATTTTGTCTTATATTTAATTTATATAAAAAGAAATAATATTATTCTGTTATGTCTTTTTCTCCTCAACATAATGTTCTTAAATTCATCAATATTATTTTTAATTAATTTTTATTGGAGTATAGTTGATTTAAGATGTTGTGTTCATTTCTGCTGTACAGCAGAATGAATCAGTTATACACATACATGCTGCTGCTGCTTAGCAGCTTCAGTCATGTCCAACTGTGTGGGACCCTATGGACTGTAGCCCCACAGGCTTCTCTGTCCAGGGGATTCTCCAGGCATGAATACTGGAGTGGGTTACCATGCCTTCCTCCAGGGGATCTTCCCAGCCTAGGGATTGAACCTGGGTCTCCTGCATTGCAGGCAGATTCTTTACCACTGAGCCACCAGGGAAACCCATATATATATGTGTATCCACTCTTTTTTAGATTCTCTTCTCATATAGGTCATTACAGAGTATTGAGCAGAGTTCCCCATGTTATACAGTAGGTCCTTATTAGTTATCTTTTTATATATAATAGTATATACGTGTCAAGCCCAATTTTCCAATTTATCCATTCCCCTCTTCTCCCTTAGTAACCATAAATTTGTTTTCTACCTCCATGATTGTATTTCTGTCTTGTAAATAGCTTTATGTGTACCTAAATTTTTTTTTTTTATTCCACTTATACAGGAGACAGGAATCCAGATCATCCCCAAGAAAAAGAAATGCAAAAAAGCAAAATGGCTGTCTGAGGAGTCCTTACAAATATCTGTGAAAAGAAAGGAAGCAAAAGGCAAAGGAGAAAAGGAAAGATATTCCCATTTGAATACAGAGTTCCAAAGAAGAGCAAGGAGAGATAAGAAAGCCTTCCTCAGCGATCAATGCAAAGAAATAGAGGAAAACAATAGAATGGGAAAGACTACAGATCTCTTCAAGAAAATTAGAGATACCAAGGGAACATTTTATGCAAAGATGGGCTCAATAAAGGACAGAAATGGTAGGGACCTAACAGAAGCAGAAGATATTAAGAAGAGGTGGCAAGAATACACAGGAGAACTGTACAAAAAAGATCTTCATGACCCAGATAACCATGATGGTGTGATCACTCACCTAGAGCCAGACATTCTGGAATGTGAAGTCAAGTGGGCCTCAGGAAGCATCACTATGAACAAAGCTAGTGGGGGTGATGGAATTTCAGTTGAGCTATTTCAAATCCTGAAAGATGACGCTGTGAAAATGCTGCACTCAATATGCCAGCAAATATGGAAAACTCAGCAGTGGCTACAGGACTGGAAAAGGTTAGTTTTCATTTCAATCCTAAAGAAAGGCAATGCCAAAGAATGCTCAAACTACTGCACAGTTGCACTCATCTCACACGCTAGTAAAATAATGCTTAAAATTCTCCAAGCCAGGCTTCAGCAATACGTGAACCATGAACTTTCAGATGTTGAAGATGATTTTAGAAATGGCAGAGGAACCAGAGATCAAATTGCCAACATCCGCTGGATCATCGAAAAAGCAAGAGAGTTCCAGAAAAACATCTATTTCTGCTTTATTGACTATGCCAAAGCCTTTGACTGTGTGGATTACAATAAACTGTGGAAAATTCTGAAAGAGATAGGAATACCAGACCATCTGACCTGTCTCTTGAGAAACCTGTATGCAGGTCAGAAAGCAACAGTTAGAACTGGACATGGAACAACAGACTGGTTCCAAGTAGGAAATGGAGTACATGAAGGCTGTATTTTGCCACCCTGCTTATTTAGCTTATATGCAGAGTACATCATGAGAAACGCTGGACTGGAGGAAGCACAAGGTGGAATCAAGATTGCCAGGAGAAATATCAATAACCTCAGATATGCAGATGATACCATCCTGATGGCAGAAATTGAAGAACTAAAGAGCCTCTTGATGACAGTGAAAGTGGAGAGTGAAAAAGTTGGCTTAAGGCTCACCATTCAGAAAACTAAGATTATGGCATCTGGTCCCATCACTTCATCGTAAACAGATGGGGAAACAGTGGAAACAGTGGCTCACATTATTTTTCTGGGCTCCAAAATCACTACAGATGGTGATTGCAGCCGTGAAATCAAAAGACACTTACTCCTTGGAAGGAAAGTTATGACCAACCTAGACAGCATTAATATGCATTAATAAGCAGAGACATTACTTTGCCAACAAAGGTCCGTCTAGTCAAGGCTATGGTTTTTCCTGTAGTCATGTATGGATGTGAGAGTTGGACTATAAAGAAAGCTGAGGGCCAAAGAATTGATGCTTTTGAACTGTGGTGTTGCAGAAGACTCGAGAGTCCCTTGGACAGCAAGGAGATCCAACCAGTCTATCCAAAAGGAAATCAGTCCTGGGTGTTCATTGGAAGGATTGATTTTGAAGCTGAAATTCCAATACTTTGGCTACCTGATGCAAAGCACTGACTCATTGGAAAAGACCCTGATGCTGGGAAGGATTGAGGGCAGGAGAATAAGGGGACGACAGAGGATATGATGGTTGGATGGCATCACTGACTCAATGGACATGGGTTTGGTTGTACTCTGGGAGTTGGTGATGGGCTGGGAGTCTTGACATGCTGGGGTTCATGGGGTCGCAAAGAGTCAGACCTATTAATAAAAACTGTTCTCCATAATGGCTGTACCAATTTACATTCCAACCAACTGTGTAGGAGGGTTTCCTGTGCTCCACATCTCCTCCAGCATTTTTTGATGATAGATTTTTTGATGATAGTCATTTTGAGTGGTGTGAAGTGATACCTCATTGCAGTTTTGGTTTGCATTTCTCTGATAGTGTTGTTGAGCTTCTCTTTATATGTCACTTGGCCATCTGTATATATTTTTTGGAGAGATCTATTTAGATCTATGGAGAGGTGTTCTTGTTAATTTTTTTTTTTTCACATTCAGGATGTGAAAAACACTGGATCCTGTTCCCAAGATAGCTGAGATTCATATGAAAGGAATGATTTCAGTGAAACCAGACTCTTGCATCTTCCCATACCTAGAAAAGTGCTATATTCCTTAACTTGAGTATCTGTTTTTAATTAACAATCATATTTTGATGTTCAGATTATCCATCCTTTGTTGTAAAACTTCTATATAACCTGGCTCCTCTCCTCACTTCCTTGGAGCATTTCTCAGAGTTACTTAAGATTTCACTGGATCAGAATGAAATCCTAAAAATTTTGAGTCAGTATACTCAGTGTATCTTTTAATTTCAATTAAAGTTTTTAAAAAAGTTTGAGTTGTGACTGACATATAACATTATATTAGATTCAGGTAGGCACCATGATGATTTAACATCTGTATGTTTTTCAAAACAATTCCCACAGCAAATAGGGTTAACATCTGTCACTATTAATAACCCGTGTTTTATGATAAAGAGTTTTAAGATCTATTCTCTTAGCAACTTACAAAATATATTTTAATATATTTTAAATGCTCTATCATTTTTTATATTAGTCACCTTAGCATAAATATTCTATCAGTGCTTTTTCCTGCTCTTTGAAATTTACTGATGTCATGGTTTTTAACATAATTATGAAAATAGTATGCTACGTGTATATGTTTATAAATAGGTATATAGAAAATAAGTGTCTGTCACTCAGTCATATATGACTCTTTGTGACCCCATGGACTGCAGCCCACTAGGCTTCTCTGTCCATGGAATTCTCCAAACAAGAATACTGGACTGGGTTACCATTTCCTTCTCCTGATATAGAAACTAAAGCATAGACAAAATAAAATATATTCTTACTTCCTATCCTACAAGTTGAATTAATGAATTTTTCAGTGTAAAAAATAAAATTGAAACAATGTATTATGGTAAAATAAATATGTTAATATAGTCATTCTAATATTTTGCTATATTTATTAGATATATAATTTAACATTCTGATATATTTATGTTGAGGAAATAGGAAAAGGGAATTGTCATAGATTGAAAAATACAAAGAAATTTTAGACAGTTTAAAAGAGCACATCATGCGTGCTTTCTATAACTTTTATTCCAGATAGTCTTCTTTATCTATCTATCTATCTATCTATCTATCTATCTATCTATATCTATCTATATATATATATATATACACACACATACACGCATAGATTGTTCTCACTCTTTTTAATAGCATTTGGTCACATTTTTAAAAAATGGGATAACGTTTTGCTACATTCATTCTTGTAATCTATTTTTGTTTCAAATATATAATAATAATCATTCAAAAACAATGAAAGGCTTTCAAACTAAGTAATATGAATGATGTACATAATGTTTATTCCACTTTCCTCCATTAGATGTGAATAATTCATTGTCAGCCTTAAATATGACCACAGGAAGAGTTTCTTAAATAAATGAAATCAAAATTAGTAACTGGTATCATCACCCTCATAGCTTTTGAAGCCCTAATAATTAGTTGACTGCTGCTGCCTGATTTCATAATTCTAAAGGCAATGGCACTGATAACAGTTGCAAATTTTTCACAACTTAAATTAATTAATTACTGAATGTGATTGACAGAATGAGGAAACAGTATTGTCTACACTGGCTTTTGTTGCCAGGCAAAAAGCCAGGGATCCTAGGCCTCAACAGAAGGGGAGGAAGTAAAGACAAATGAGGTAAATGGTTTTAATTAGGCTGTAGATATAGTCTGCTTCTAGTAAATTCTGTCAAAAAAAAAAAACCACCCTTTAATTAGAGAAAGTACAAGCACAGTGAGGAACATTTAGTGATTTTCAAAGATTTCAGAACACTATTCAGGAGTGTTGGACCATAAAGAAGGCAGAGCGCGGAAGAATCGATGCTTTTGAACTGTGGTGTTAGAGAAGAATCTTAAGAGTCCCTTGGACAGCAAAGAGATCAAACCAGTCCATTCTAAAGGAAATCAACCCTGAATACTCATTGGAAGGATTGATGCTGAAGCTGAAGCTCCAATACTTTGGACACTTGACTGAAAAAGACCCTGATGCTGGGAAATATTGAAGGCAGAAGGAGAAGTGGGCAACAGAGAATGAGATGGTTGGATAGTATCATCGATTCAATGGACATGAACTTGGGCAAACTTCAGGCGATGGTGAGGGACAGGGAAGCCTGGTGTGCTGCAGTCCATGGGGTTGCAAACAGTCAGACATGACTCAGCCACTGAACAACAACAAGCACAATGAAGAACATTCAATGATTCTCAGAAATTTCAGAAAACTCTTCAGGATAGTTGGAGAAGGAAATGGCAACCCACTCCAATGTTCTTGCCCAGAGAATCCCAAGGACAGAGGAGCCAGGCAGGTTACTGTCCATGGAGTCACAAGGAGTTGGGTACGACTGAAGTGACTGAGCGTGAGTATTCAGGATAGTATGTCTCTCTGTTTCTCATAAGGTCATGTCTATATTGATATAATGTATATCACTATGATCTGATATTTAGGTCTTTTGATAAAACAGGCTGCATGAAGCAGATTTGGGAGGTAAGAAGTAGTGGAAGTGAGATCAGAAATAAAAACAAAATTCCCATTTTAAATTGTGTGTTTTGAGTAATAATGAAGTATTTTATTCAAGTTAATCCTGAAGTATAGATTATTATTTAAATTTTTATAGAGGCTATATATTTAATGTTGTCTTGCTATCTTATGGGTAGGATACTTTTTAAGGGCTTTGATTCTCTTAATATTCGATTTCTTTGCAACAAAGAAAACCTTAATAAGGAAATATACAGATTATCTGAGGCAGTGCAGTGGTAAAGAATCTGTCTGCTAATGCAGGAGACCCAGGAGATGTGGGTTTGATCCCTGGATTTCCTCTGGAGTAGGAAATGGCAACCCGCTGCAGTATTCTTGCCTGAAAAATCCCATGGAAAGAGAATCCTGGTGGGCTATATACTTCATGAGTTTGCAAAGAACTGGACATGATGAAGCAACTGAGCACACAGATTCTCTGAAAGCCAGTATAGGTAATTCTCTTTCTTCTTTTTCTTTCTTGATATTTTTCCTCAAACTCTCAGTAATTCCTAGGTCAAGGATGACATGGCCTGTCCTCAGTGGATGTACACAAACAGAGAGACATCAAGCTTTCTAGTATCTCTTCTCAAAAGAACACTAAATCCATCAAGAGGAATGTAACTTTGTGACCTCAGCTAAACCTAATTATCTCCCAAAGCTCCATCTCCAAATACCATCACATTGTGATTTGAGGCTTCAATTTAAGAATTCTGATAGATACAATTCACTACATAGCTCTATGAATCTATTTCATGAGCATGTATTTATTTCAGAATTGAATCACCAATAGTACCTATTGAAAATGTTAGATTTACTAAAATTGTTTGAGATATGTCTGCATAGGCAATGAAGAATACAACTATAGTGTGGCAGTGTTAAGGGAACAACCTCTTCCAGTTCTGACAAAAGTCAGAAGAATATTTTAGTATTATAGCAGATATGTTATCTCAGCATCAGTTGGTATAAACAAGGATTATACACATTCTTAAAAGGATTCTTCATGACAGCCACAAAAATTCTCTAATTATTACTCTGATTCATACTTTAATTTGATGGTTTAGTTGCTAAATTGTGTCCAATTCTTGCAACCCGTGGAGCCTGAAGCCCTCCAGGCTCTTCTGTCCATGGGATTTCCCAGGCATGAATACTGGAGTGAGTTGCTATTTCCTCCTCCAATTTAATTTAGATATACCTAAATTAAAGTTTTTATGGCAGCATAGCTCATCAAGATAATTTAGCAGAATAATCCTAAGCTTCTCAGGATACAACTATCAGCATAAACTAATCAAGATGGAGCAGAGAAAGAAGCTGAGATACATGGCAGAAACTACAGAGACCTCAAGCAATTTCTTGAGAACTTGGAACCTGGAATGTCCTTTCAGAGTTTTGCCAGATGGAGTAAGGGACCCCAGCTTACGGGGAAAATCCCACATTGACCAGCTGTGGGATGCAGGCTTCCTCTAGGGAGAGAAAATGATTTTAAACAAGCCATATCCCTTCATCAGATGCTGATACCTGGAGAGTAATTCAGCTGTGAAATTTTGGCCAACAACACTGGCAGTAGATGAGAGAACGACTGACTACACTTGAAAGGGATAATGACTGTTGAATCACTGCTGCTGTTCAGTCAGTCAGTCAGGTCTGACTCTTTGCAACCCCATGGACTGCAACATGCCAGGCTTACCTGTCCTTCACCATCTCCTAGAGCTTAAGAAGTCACGTTCAAACTCACGTCCATTTAGTCAGTGATAACATCCAACCATCCCATCCTCTGTCATTCCCTTCTACTCCTGCCTTCTATCTTTCCCAGCATCAGGGTCTTTCCCAATGAGTCGGCTCTTCGTATCTGGTGGCCAAAGTATTGGAACTTCAGCATCAGTCCTTCCAATGAATATTCAGGGTTGATTTTCTTTAGGACTGACTGGTTTGATCTCCTTGCAGTCTGAGGACTCTCAAGCGTCTTCTCCAACACCACATTTCAAAAGCATCAATTCTTCAGTGCTCAGCCTTTTTATGGTCCAACTCTCACATCCATACATGACTATTGGAAAAATCATAGCTTTGACTATATGGAACTTTCTTCACTAAGATTCCCTCTCAGAGTACCACCTAAGTTTGCTAGTGATGCTGCAATATTGAACCTTATTTTTATTTTCTGACAAGACTCGCTTTTCCTTCAAGAGAAGTTGGCTTTTGCTTGTTTTGTTTTTGGCCACGTGGCATGCAGAATCTTAATTCCCTGACCAGGGACTGAACCCATGTCTTTTGCAGTGAAGTGTGGCTACCTAAGACCACTGGACCACCAGGGAATTCCTGACTTTGGCTTGAATTGAAAACTCTTTTAACAGAGGAAAATTATCTTAAACCAACTTATTTTGCTTAAAGACAGAATTTCACTCCAAAAAAGTGCTCTGTATTTGGAACCAGAGAGCTAGTCTAAGTTCTTTTGCTAATTTTTTTATGAGGGTGTTGATCTGCGGTTATGATGGTTGTTATTTGCCAATACCATTTAAGGAGAAGGAAATACATTTTTTTAAAAAAAAATTCAGGCCTAATAAGATAAAAGTATAAGGTAGCTGACCCTAAGGTCAGCCAACCAAGTAAAGAAACAAATGAAATGCAAATTCAACAATTCTCCAATAGAACAAAAGTAACAAATCCTAGAACAAATGAACAGGAGGGATCTATTCACAATAGAAGAATATCTATTGTGAATATTAGATTATATCTAATATAATCTACAATAGTACAGTATCTAGGGAAACCTAGGAAGAAATATATAAGACATATGAGGATAACAATAAAACTTTACTGAAAGACACTAAAAAAGCATGACTAAATTGAGAGGCATCTCATGTTTCTGAACAGAGTGTGTTGTAAAGATGCTGGAACTTTGTGAAGCTATGTAAACAAACTGAACTTCTTATCTTTGTCTTTCCCTGTATGGCAAGAAATCAGATTTTAATCAAATAATATGGATATTAAATTGGGGATCGTCTTTTAGCTTGCATGAAAAGAGGGAGAATTGGACAGTTATTTATAGAGGCATCTGAAATAAAGGTGTAAGGTACTCCTCCAAAGCAAATTCGGTGGGAAATGCCATACATGTAATTTGAAAAAGTGGATACAGAAAATACACAGTGGTTTCAAATCTGTACTCTGAAGAAAACATTGTCAGGACAGAAAATTATGAACTTTAGGCTTAATTTACAATTAAATTGTTTCTTATACAAACAATTGTATGTGATCTACTTCAGCATCAATAGTTGCAAGGATTTATTTATTTATGTAATCTGGATTAATACTTTTTGGAGCTGATAAGGAGTTAATTTATACTCTTTCTGTATAATCCCAATGAAAACCTTATCAAAAATTTTAGAGAAATGAACCAGACAGTTTGTTAATTAACAACGTCTTTTTTTTTTTGGTTTGCCAGATAATGAGTTAATAGGGCTATACCTTTCTTTTCTCCCAATCAAAAGGGCTTCCCATTGTCTTTCTCTGGGTGTATCTTGCATGCTGCTTGTCTGCAGTTCTCCTATTTGTCTGTCATTCAATTTCAGAGAATTTTAGCATTTGCCCAAGACCACTGATAAGGAATTACAGAATAAGGAGAAGTGCCCCTTTCTGGAACACAGACACAGAGAACATGCAAGTACATTGAGGCCCAAGTGACCTTCTGCAGGATGGTAGATGCATGCATGTCTTTGACTTATGATCGTCTGCTTATAAATTTTCTTAATAATACCTCCCTTTTCTTTAATAGATTCTACTTATAGAATGGCAAATCCTTGAATCTCTACAGTCTACTGTTATGAACATTAAAAAGAGTTTGATTTCTTCTTGAGGGGTATAACAAATCATATTTCTAGACAATGAACAAATCTGGTCTTATAAACGAATAGAGGGATGAACAATCACTTTTATTCTCCAGTCTAGATAGGCACAGGCCAGTTAATTTATGCCCCTAGTGGAAGGCTTTTGATGATTATCCTGTAAAAGAGAAGGCAAGTAGGACTGTTATCTGATTGACTCATGTGGTTTCCTCCTGTCTTTTGGCACCCGTGATTCTTCTCCTGTATATCTCAGTGAGAGTAACTCAAAGATACGAGTGTTCTCTAAAGTCTGCAAATGCCGTTACCACTGTTGCCCAGCTCCATGGTGTGTGTTCATGACTCCCCTAAATAACTGACACTCAACATGTGAATAACCACATCACAAAAGAAGGCAGTGAAAATGAAGAGCAAAAGACAAGGCATTTTGCTGGAGCACAGAATCACAGTATTTCCATCTGCATGAAACTTTAAGCATACCTTTCCACAAATGCCTAAAGCCTAGGGGACTCAAACTTCAACTTGCTGACCCTCTGCTTAAAAATTTTCCCTATTAAGTGGATTTTTCCTGAACATACATGTCATTGTATTGTTTGCCTTCCCTCATATCAATGCAACACTTTCTTATGCTAAAATTTATTTTGGAGAATATATTAGTTCTTTACCGCTCTGTAACCAATTACAACAAATAACGGCTTATTGTTGTTCTTCAGTCACAAAGTCCTGTCTGACTCTTTGAGACCCCATGGACTGCAAAATGCCAGGCTGCCCTGTCCCTCACCATTTCCTGGAGTTCACTTAAGTTTCATGTCCATTAAATTGATGACGTCATCCAGCCATCTCATCCTCTACCACCCTCTTCTATTGCCTTCAATCTTTCCCAGCATCAGGGTCTTTTCCAGTGATTTCACCTCAGGTGGCTAAAGTACTGAAGCTTCAGCCTCAGCATCAGTCTTTCCAATGAGTACTCAGAGTGTGATTTCCGTAGGATTGACTGGTTTGATCTCTTTGCTGTCCAAGGGACTCTCAAGAATCTTCTCGAGCAGCACAACTTGAAAGCATCAATGTTTCAGAATTCAACAAAACAAATTTACTATCTTACCATTTCTTTAGGTCAGAAATGTTGGCATGGCTTAGTTTTAGTTTAGCTGGGTCCTCTGCTCAGAGTTTCACAAGGCTAAAATCAGAAGGTTGGCTGGGATGCGTTATTATCTATGGGCTTGCATGGGGAAGAATTAGCTTCCAAGATCATTCAGGTTGTTGGCAGAATGCATCTCCCATGTCTGTTTCCTTGCTGACTGCAGGCGAGGTGTCACTCATAGTTTCTGGACACAGTAAGTTAAGGACAGAGTTCCTTACCACCTGGCCCTTTCCCAGGTCCTTTCATAACACATGACCTTTGCCATATTCTTTTTGGGTAAAAGCAGTTCATTGCTTCTACTCTCTCTCCAATGGAGGGAGTTACACAAGGTCATGAGTTATCAGGGTTCTATTTAGAGTGTGTCTGCCATAGAGAAGAAAAATGAACAAATAATACATTTTTAGAAAAAAAATGAGTCATAAAGGTCTTGTCCTACCAGATATCAAAATATACAATAGGATTTTGTCAATAAGTCTACTGTGGTGTAGCATCAGAAGTACTGGAGGAGGGAAATAATGGAATAGAATTGAGAGCTTATAAGCAGACTTACATTTATCTTGATATAAGGAATTTCATTTATGATAATATTGAAAAATACTCATTAAATAAGTGATATTCGGGCAATAGAATGTTGCACTTGGGAAACAATAAGTTAAAACTTATCTTACAAGTAAATATCTTACTAATGTAATAAATATGAATAAATGAAATAGAAAATATATAAGTAAAATAAAATACATAATGCTGATTCAAATTATGAGAGAGATTAATTTGAACATAAACTTTAGGAAACATATATGGAGTAGTAGCTTAATATGACCTGCCATCAATTGTATGAATATTTCCATGTGGACCTCTGACTCACTTTCCATCTTTATTTTCCATACTGAGGCTCCACTTCTATTCCATTCAGAGAACTTTATCCAGCATTCACCAAAGAATTTACTTCATTTCATTATACTGTTTGCTAGAGATTCTTGTTAATCTAGCTGTCTATTTGTATCCTTTTTATATCATGCCTTACCTAAGTCTGATGTCACTGAATTACACTAATTAAATATTTTTTGACACTTGTTTGTTTGACTATTTTTGTTACATAATAGAGTTAGTCCTAGAAGGTATTAGTCAATCAGTTGATAGTCTCAAGACCTTTTATTCTCTGCTCTTATCACAGATTTTTTATGAGTGCAATTTATACTCAAATAATTATTAAACTACAGTGGAATTACAATGTGACTAAATATAAAGCCTGATGAAATAGTTATTCTTTCATTGAACACAATGGATTCTATTATTCAGTGGAAGATACTGCCTGAATAAAATAAAAAATAAATCTCATTGAGCATATTTTGAAAAAAAAAGATATCCTATAAATAAAATTTATCATTAGTTTTGTGAGTTTGTTGTGCCTTTACATTAGCTCCATGATCACTATATCCCAATTATTCTAATATGAACATATACTCTCCTCTCCCAACTCACGCACATTCATATCTATTCATATCTTATTGGGTTTCCTATGTGGCTCAATGGTAAAGAATCTACGTGCCAAGCAGGAGACTCAGATTCAATGCTTGGGTCAGGGATATCTCCTGCAGAATGAATTGGCAATTCACTCCAGTATTTTTGCCTGAGAAATCCCAGGGAGAGAGGAGCCTGGAGGGCTACAGTCCATGGGGTTGCAAAAGAGTTGGACATGACTTAACGACTAAACAGCAACAAATAATGCTCTTATATGCACCCCTTCACTTACACACAAAATCACGTACATACAAGCATACATACATATACATACTCAAAGACTCATTTTTTAATGTAGTTGAAAGGAAGCAAAGATATACAAAAACTCTGAGGTAAGAACATTCTTTGTAACTAAAAGCCCAGCTGTAAATGACTCTGTTGGCAACAGAAGAAACCAAGGTTTTGTAAAGTGCACATAAGCATTGAGGTTGCTACCTTTTATGAAACATACTGGCTTCATCTCTGTACATTCAATTATCTGCTTGTCTTTCAAAGGTCTCAAACTGAAAATAAAGAAAAACAAAGCCACCAAAGGTAAAACCTTGCTTATCATCCATGGCCTATACAAATTAGACACAAAAGATCATTTCAAAAATACCAGAGCTCTCAAAAGCATTCCATCACAAAAATATTTAAAAATCAGCAATGAATTAAATCAATCGTGCTCCCCTGTCACACTGATGAAGGAATTGTATGCTCTATTTTCATGACAAATGCATCATTAGTGTACATACATTTAAACTGATTATTTCATTCAGCACAAGGGACATTAGGGTTAGAGTTATATAAAAACTCAAATCACACTTGATGTTTCCCAAATATCATGCTTTGTGTGGCCCAATCAAGATTTCATCAAATGTTTTATTAAGATCTGTCAGAGGAACCCAGCTGAATCCAGATGATCCCTTATTATTAAGCAAAAGTAAATTGCATTCAATTTTGGTCTGAATTTCAATGAAGTGGTTCCTAAAATACTTGGGAAATATAAGAAGGTCACTTGTAATACCATCAAAGTACTGCTGTGCATTCACATAGCTAGTGAGCTGAAAGAAATGATGAAGTGTAAAAATGGGACTTTAGCAACAATTATCAGAGCTATTATGCATAAATAAACATCTGCATATCACAAACATGAGAATCATTAGGCAAAGATGTATGAACACTTACATTTATAATAATTTTGTATTTATTGCATTTCTGATGTAACCACAAAATAAAGGAAATAGCAGGCCAGCCAATTACCATTAAAAATCAGTTTATGATTTTTAAGGTAAATTGAACTGTTGTTTATAATACGAAACAGAGTGATAATCAAACACAACTTTCAATATCAAAATATACCATAGTGATGTCAAACAGACAGTATTTTAACAAGAATCACTGGAACTCTAGAGAAGGATTAAAATCAAAGAGAAGTTCTGCACCAAGGTCTGGAAGTCAGGCTCATGTGTAATCATGCAACACAGTTTTCCTTGGACAGTTCCATTTTATACCTGGTATTTTGTTGTTATTACTCCTAATGCTTCTTCCTTTCTAAGTGTTCTTTTTTTCTTATAATAAATTGCGTGGCCATTTTTTTCTTGATTCTGATTAATACAGCTACATCAGAGCATGTTTTTTCAACTGACCATGAGAGTAATAGGTCTTTGAGTTCTCTTCTCAAGATTGTTTCCTTCCTTCTTTCCTTCACAGCCCAGGGCAAGCAAAAATGTCTTGACATCCCCATAACATGATACTAGTCCATATAGATATGCTATGCATATTTTATGTCAGATAATTTTGTCTTCTTGTTGCTTACATGAAGATGTTATAATTAGAGTTTCATTTAGGAGTATTGCTAAATTGATATCACACCTGTTGAAAGGTGGTTGACCTGTGTCCTCTGTATTGGAAAAGAAGAGTATTGTCTTCTGAACAAAAGATAGGAATAAAGACAGAGTGGCAAAAAATAAATAAACTTTTTTGGATATTCTAGGTCTTTGTAGGTTATCTATTTTTTAAATTAATTAATTTATTTTAATTGGAGGGTAGTTACTTTACAATATTATATGTATATGTTTATCCCAGCCTGCTAATTTATTCCTTCCTATGTTTTTCTTTCCCCATTGGTATCCATAAGTTTATTTTCTGTGTTTGAGTGCCCCTTCTAGTTTTGGAAATAAATTCATGACTTTTTCTTTTAGTTCCATTTATAAATGATACCATATGATGTTTTTCTTCCTCTACCTTTGTATAGCTGAATTGATGTGATTTATACTTGAAACTTAAGTGATATTATAAATCAACTACACTTCAATTTAAAAATTAAATAAAAATAAAAACCAGACAATTGCCATATAATGATATTTATAGGTAAATGAAAAAAATGTATACAGAATCTTCATTTGGGTATAACAGAAGAATGGAAAAGATAAATTGGATGTAAATTGAGCACACATTAGATAGTGATGGTTAGAATACCAGTCAGGCCAGGCACATATCTTTGAATTACTATCAATCCTACAACTTTATTTTATGGTATTCTGAAATACCTAGGATATGTAGCATGTTTGATTGTTTAATTACAAGCATCTCAAGATGAAGTAATATTACTCCATTTTATAAGTGCCAGAAAAAGGTTACAGATGGTTTATAATGAAATGTTTTAGGATATATTGTAATAGACATGCTGATAAAGAGGATAATAGTGCTTTCAAAAAAAAGGAATCAACTGAGCCCATTATTTTTAAAATAGTGAAGAAACTTTGGACTTCTGACTCATCTAATGGTAACATAAACCATTAGTCATAGCTGGTCACTGTCACTGGTCTGTCATCTGGTATCATTAAAGTTATAGTTATATAACATAACTGCATGATAACATAGCTATATATCATAATTGTATCAGTAATTTAGCATTTTAGTGATTATTCATATATACATTTAGGAAACAAAAAAATAGTTTTATAAATGTCTAATTTAGAAATGTCTAGTGTCTAATTTAAAGTAAAACAATATGCTTCGTTGTGATTAAGTTTCTTTTCTAAATTTCCTGATTATCTCCATTCTGATATCATTAAAGTGATGGAAATTGTTCAGTCTCATGAAATTGTCTGTCTGAGACACTGTTAATGCTTTGGTTGCTATGTTTTCAATATTTAGCCCATTATATTCAGCTATGGATATAATTGATTATATTTATATGGCAGTTATGCAT
This sequence comes from Giraffa tippelskirchi, assembly GCF_054371585.1. NCBI lineage: Eukaryota > Metazoa > Chordata > Mammalia > Artiodactyla > Giraffidae > Giraffa > Giraffa tippelskirchi. The sequence continues at coordinate 65,004,083 of NC_137284.1, forward strand.
TCATTCATATAGTAAGCTTCATCAAAAATAGAAAATAAAAATATGGTATCAGATTAATTCCTAGTACCGCTCTGCTAGAATAGACATTATGCAAATGATATATGCCCAGATTTTTTAAAAAATTAGGTAGATTGTGTATTCTAAATTATATTTAAAATGACACATATTGATTCATTAAAAATATCTTTATAATTGCATTATAATTATTTACCCTATACTTAAAAATTTCACTTAAAATGGAAAATATTAGCTGTCATATAGCAATCAAAGGCAGATACATTTTAATGTTAATAGAAGCAAAGTCCAATATACCACTTTAACATCATATATTAAAATAAAACTCCAATACTTTAGCTACCTGACTCTGATGCTGGGAAAGACTGAAGGCAAGAGGAGAAGGGGATGACAGAGGATGAGATGGTTGGATGGCATCACTGACTCAATGGACATGAGTTTGAGTAAACTCCGGGAGTTGGTGATGGACAGGGAGGCCTGGTGTGCTGCAGTCCGTGGGGTCGCAAAGAGTTGGACATGACTGAACGACTTAACTCACTGACTGATTTAAATAAAAAATTCCTAAATGAATTCTTTGTGCATATTTTTAAGAATAATTCAGCAATGAAAGGATGCCCATCAAAAATGGTAGGACATCATTGTTTATGAATAAGTGCAATTTCCATGGCTATCTTATACCTTACACATGTAACACTAAAATAAAGCTTTTCATTTCTTAAAGTGGCATTGTTCATAAAGAATAAGTCAGTATGTAGGCAGATTTTCAAATTTTGCTATATTCATGGTATTTACTTTTGTTTATTAAAAACACCAAAACAAACATATAGAAATATATTTTAGGTGTGATTTGATTATGGATTCCTTTCTCTCTAAAACTGATGTATCTTATAGTATAATTTTCTGAGTAGAGCATCCTGAATCAAGAATCTGTATTCATTATGTAAAGTTTATTAGATCAAATCCCCCAAAATCTTTATTTTGTTCTCTGACTTCTTCTTGTCTATTCAATCTTATCTCTCATTATTCTCTGAGATAGATTCTTTTCTCCAATTAGGTGATTCTTCTAAAAAGAAAGATTATTCTTGTCTCAGTGAATTTTCTTTTTATTCTTTTCTCTTACCTAAAATGGCCTGCAATCTTACCTCCTACATTGCAGACTTCACCAGTGAACCTTCCTTGTAGAATCACCTATTCAGTGAAATCCTACAGCTTAAGTTCTGAGAGTGTCACAAAAATGACTTCTGTATGTTAACTGCAATAGCAGCTCTACTGTGAAAGTGAAAGTGTTAGTCATGTCTGACTCTTTACAACCCCATTTCCAGTAGTCCATTAGGCTCCTCTGTCCATGGAATTCTCCAGGCCAGAATACTGCAGTGGGTAGCCATTCCTTTCTCCGGAGATCTACCCAACCCAGGGAGTGGAACCTGGGTCTCCTGCATTGCAGGTAGATTCTCTACCATCTGAGTCACCAGGGAAGCCCCAGCAGCTGTATTAATTGCTCCATATATAGTATTCACATTCTTAACACTACAATTGGCTGCCCACCCCTTCTGGAAAAGGAAGAAAGCTATGGTATTTACCCACCAACTATTGATAGGCTGAGTCCAGGTGTATTAACACCCTGGCATATTTCATCTTCCTCAGTCTGAGCAAGTTCCTCTAGTATAGCAAAGCCTTCAGGTAAAAAGCTGAAGGTGGTTGGGGTAGGATGCTATCAAGCAAATGTGCAAATATGACATGAAGTGGCTCTTCACATGGTCTATTAAGGCACAGGTAAACAGTCTACTGAAGTTCCCAAGGGAGACTAAGTCAAATTGTTCAAAAACAGTTTTTGAGATCAACTAAATTAGGTTTTCATATTACCAAAAGTATTTATTATTTTAGAGGAAAATTATTGGGATGAAATACAGGGGTAAACTTTGATTTATGATACTTGATTCATATTTTTGCCAGTATGTTAACTGTTAAAGAATATTCCAACTGATCCCTGGCACTGTTCTTTCCCTTCTCCAACTGATTTCTCTGGACAGGAGATTAGTAAATTAAAAGCATAACTTTCACTTTAAGCTAAAGTGTGAGCATGATCCAAGCCTTTATAGGAGGAATATGTGGCGAAAATTGAATCTCAAGCAAGGAAGGAAGACAGGGCTCTTCCTAGTTTAACTGCTGCTAAAGTGACCTTCAATGAATTAGTCAACCTTTTTATTCATTAGCTTCTCCCTTGTCAAAGTAAGCAGTTAAGAATATATGACTACCAGTCATGTATGGCCACAGTGAAGAGATATAGAAAACTCTGAATCCTAAGATATGGAGATTTACTGTGGAAATATTCCACGTATGTAGAAATTTTAATTGTCTGCAGTGTTTTCTCTGATTGAGCATCAGTGGGTGATATTTAGTATTTTGTCAATTTTGAATTGTTGTTTAGTTTCATGCAAGACTGTTTCACAAAACTGATTAGATTTTATGATTTCTTTCCTTGTAAAGGAAGCAGATAGTTACATGGCTGGTTTCACCTAATGGAGAGATTTATTGTCATGCTGAAGTGAAAATGTGATAAATGTATTTGCTAATTCAACCTTTTCTCAATCTGCATACTTCATATTTCAATCATATCCAAATGACTGCCAGGCAATGATTACACTCACTTGAATTACATCAAAAATGGTAGAAATATAAATATTAAGAAGACCAAACATTAGTAAAATGAAACATTAATTCTGGGAACCAACTACTTGACTTTTGCACTATTAAATTGAAACAAAAACAAAAAACAATACAGAAAACTGTCACTTCTTTCAGAGATGAAGTGTAGGCTGTATCATAGCTAAATGAGTAAGGAAAAGTTAACACAAATTTAGAAAGTATTACTTAGGTTCAAATATCATGAAATAACTCTATTGCATCTTTGCTCTTTTTTTTCTTTCTTACCTTCATCTATGGTTCACAGAGTCAATGATTAAAATTGTTCAAAACTTGGGTTATCAATTCTATGTACAATTTCATTCTTCTGGATAAAAATTAAGATAATATCTATTAGATACACGAAGAAGGATGAAGTTAGTACACCTCCTGGAGAAAAGAAGGAGTCCATTCATGAAATTATTAATTACCATGTAGTTAAAATCAATAACGCTACAGGGATAATGTTAAAGAAAAATGAACTAGGGAAACTAGGGAGTTGGGTAATCGCCTGAGTCCTTTTAATAGCTGCTTCCCTGGTCTCACTTATCTTAAGGCAATGTTTGGAATTAAATTGTCTCTAAGATTTCTTTTAGCTCTAAGATTCCATGATTTTTCTATGTGATTATTCATTTGCTGTAGCAAATTCATGAACATATTCCTGGTAGTTTAAATTTGAGAAGAGGCCACCAATTTGTCTGGATGTATGGAGAGGACAGAACTAGTGAACACTGCTTACTTTTGTGGGTCTCTCAAAATTTGACTATTTAAATTTTATATATATAGGGAAGGTAGATATTCACAAAGACATTGTCTCCTTAGATTTTAATGTGTTACTACTCATTGTTTCATATCCTTAAAAAACATAGAAAAAGCATTCAACCTGAAACCTTGCGGCTAAAGAGGATCACATTCAATCATATCTGACAATGTGAAGTTCCTGTTCTGAAAAGATCTGTTCCTTCTAGTCAACTGCTTATTAGCAAGTTCCCTGTGGATCAAGCTCAGTGTTTATTTTAGAAAAAAGTCTAGATTACACTATGCTACTAGTATACTAACTTGCTTTAGTCCTGTCCAGCTCTTTGTGACCTAGTGGACCATAGCCCGCCAGGCTTCTCTGCCCTTGGGGTTCTCCAGGCAAGAATACTGAAGTGGGTTGCCAAGCCCTTCTCTGGGGGATCTTCCTGACCCAGGGATGGAACCCAGGTTTCTTATGTCTCTGGCACTGGCAGGTGGGTTCTTTACCACCAGCACCACCTGGGAAACCCTCTAGACTATATTATGTATAAACTAATTGTCAATACAAATATTTGAAAAATTTTAAATAATATTTTTCTAACTTCCTTCCTATTATATTAATAAATTCATCAAGTAATTGTGAAATTGTTAACTTCAACTGTGTACACATTGAAACAAGTGAAATTTGATTTAGTAACAGCCTGGCTCTTAAAATTTAAGTCTCTTAACGATCAAGATTCAAAAATAATTCAAATGAGATTAACAAAAGCTTAGCATTTTATAATGCTCCATATAAAATCTACAGTGAAATCGCCTGTATGAAAAATTGTAAAACTGAAAAGTGCTACATAATTTTTAAAATTTTCATTCATTAAGAAAAGAAAACAAATACATAGGTCTAAAATAAACTTGAGGCTTCTCAGGTGACTCAACAGTAAAGAATCCACCTGCAATGCAGGAGATGCTAGTTCTATTTCTAGGTCAGAAAGATTCCCTGGAGAAGGAAATGGCAACTCACCCCAGTGTTCTTGCTTGGGAAATCCCGTGGACAGAGGAGACTGGCAGGCTGCAGTCCATGGGTTCACAAGAGTCCAACATGACTTAACGATAACACCACCACCACCACCAAACTAAAGCAAAAAAAAAAAATCTGAAGTTATGAAATCCTATGATTTTCATTTGTTTTGTTTGGGTATGTTTAAAAAAGAGATGACCATACTTATTTACAGAGTGAGGAAAAATGTATCAAAAAGTATTAGATAAAATATACAGTACTTTAAAATTTGCTACAAAATTAACATAATTGCTTTTGAAACCTAAAATGAGTAAGGGCAAAGTAAAATGAGAATCAGCTAGTTGGAACAAAGTATGTAAACAAAGTATATAGTATCAATTCTTCATCATCCTTTTATTTTGTTAATTTCAGTATAAATTCTAAAGAATTGAGTTAAATGCATCCTGAAAAAATGCCAATATGACAGTTTCTGAGGAGTTTTCAATCACTTTACAAGCAAGTCCCTAGGTCCCTCCTCAATTTAATATTTATTTATCTTTTATGTAACTGAAAACAGGTCTGCTAACACACAAGCACAATCAACCAACAAAATATCAAATCAAATCAAAACAAGCCAATAAAACTAAGAATCAAAAAGCAAGGTCTTCCTAATATAGCTTAAAAAAACTAAATAATGCAGACTATTAAGTGTACACATGTAAGGGTGTAGAAATCCAGAAAATTTTAAATTAAAAGGTAAAAGGATACAATTTTCTGTTTTACTTCAAGACTAATGAAACAAATCAGGGAACATTTTTTAAGAAAAACTAAACTTAATTACTACATTTAGAATCCAAAATTGCACAGAAAGAGATGTTAAGAATAATTTTATAACTTAAAAATATTTTATTTATATAATTGTTCCTTATGTATAAGGAGTCCCGATACAAAGGTCTCATTCTAAACCTAATAAATTAAGCAAAGATTTTTTTTTCAAAATATCATTTGTGATTGAAAGATTGTATAGTGTCTATTAAATTGTTTACATGTTCCTTAATAAAGGCACACCTTGGTTACGTGAGGAAAGAAAAAAAGTCTAGATCAGAGAAGAGAAAAAGAAAAAAGAAGTGGGAAGATTAATATTTCTCCTCAACTTCTAGGCAACACTGGAGAATGGAGCAAAAGGAAATGAATACTCTTTTCCTAGATTCCTGGACTAAGCGATGCTTTTGCAAACCATAATCTGGGCTTTTTGCTTTATAACTAAGAACAACAAAAGGAAAGATGCCTAAAGGGCTTCCTAGGCTTTAGTGTCCCCAGGAGTCAACAAGATTGCTCAACTAACACAAATAAATGGAAAAGAAAAGCTTTTTGCAAGGGTCAGTACTGTTTTTGACTATATGCAGTCTCGGCATTATGATAAATTATTTTGTTAACTAGCATTTTCACTTATTTATACTTACTATTATATAAAGCAATCCCATCAACATTGTAGTGATATAAATCTAGCTATTCCCCAATGCATGCAGAAAGCTTCACTGCTTACAATAGCATGACTCTTCAAGTCCAATTGTCCAGGCTGTTTGCTGCAACATTCGTCTGACTAGTATTAAAGACAATGATTATAAAAATCGTGGTAACCTACAGTTACTGAAAGCTTTGGTGAATGCCCCGCATTGTGAATTTTTCATTCATTGTTGAATAGGATGCATTATAACCAGAACACCTGGGGCTTTCTGACAATGCTGCTGGAAATATAAAATGGTACAAACCATTCTGGAAAAACAGTTTGGCGGTTACTTAAAAGGTTAAACATATACTTATGACATGGCCTAGCAATTCAACACTTGTTATTTACCTGGAGAAATGAAAACATATGTTCACAGAAATACTTCAACATGAATTTTCATAGCAGTTTTATTTGTAATATCCCCAAACTTGAAACAACTTAGATGGACATCAAGAGGTGAATACACACAAAGGGATAAGACTGAACAGTACAAGAAGAAACAGAATGGATATACAAGCAACAAAATGTATGAATCTCAAAAACATCATGCTGAGCAAAAGCTGCCAAGCACAAAAAACTAGATATTTTATGATTCCATTAATTTCAGACTGTAGAATAGGAAAAAAATAATCAACAGTGAAAGAAGCTGATTCGTGGTTCTCTGGGGTCAGTGATCTTGGGAAGAAATTACTGCAAAAGCCAAGCTGTGAACTGTTTAAGACTGATGACCATATTCTGTATCTGTACTTGCTCAAGGTTGCACAGGTGTATATCTGCTGAAGCTCATGGAAAACTTCACTAAAATGTTTTTATTATATGTAAAAATACCCCTCAATTTTTTTAATGGACTTAAATATTGTAATGGAATTTTCTTTTCTAAAGAGGAAAAATATGACTTTTAATGCAAAGAGATCATTAAAACTATTACTCAGAGATTTGTAGCTTACACTAACTATAATCGTCCCCACAAAGGAAAAACTACAGAAGGTAAAACCATAAACAGTATATTCCTCACCCTTTTAATGTTCCAAAAAATTGACAGATTTACAAAGTAAACATGGAGAATATTTTAGCATCTTTGACAGAATATTTAATTTAGTTAGAATTAATATAGAAATTATTATAGATAACAGAGGGGAAAACCCACAAAAATCCATAAAATAGTGTTGCAAACCTCTTTGATCAGTTAACAGTTTTTACTATGTTCATGTAATTCTGTAATCATAAAGCCATATATGTTCTACTTCATTTAAGATATTTTGATACCTGAAATTAACACAACATTGTAAATCAACTACATTCAAATAAATATTTTAAAAAGTTATTTTGATTCAAAAATGTCACTGGTATACATAATATCAGCCATGAAATTAAAAGATGCTTGCTCCTTAGAACAAAAACTGTGACAAACCTAGACAGCATATTAAAAAGCAGAGACATTACTTTGCTGACAAAAGTCCACATAATCAAGGCTATGGTTTTTCCAGTAGTCATGTATGGATGTGAGAGTCGGACAATAAAGAAAGCTGAAGCTGAAGAACTCATGCTTTTGAACTATGGTGTTGCAGAAGACTCTTGAGAGTCCCTTGGACTGCAAGGAGATCAAACCAGGCAATCCTAAAGGAAATCAGTCCTGAATATTCATTGGAAGGACTGATGCTGAAGCTGAAGCTTCAATACTTTGGCCACCTGATGTGAAGAAGTGACATTTTGGAAAAATCCCTGTTGCTGGGGAAGATTGAAGATGGAAAGAGAAGGGGATACCAGAGGATGAGATAGTTGGATGGCATCACTGACCAGATGGACATGAGTTTGAGCAAGCTCAGGACTTGGTGATAGTCAGGGAAGCCTGGCATGCTGCAGTTCATAGGGCTGCAAAGAGCTGGACACAATTGACTGACTGAACTGATACATAATGTCATAGAATTTCTGTTTTGTAATGCCAAAAATTTAGTCAACAATAATTATTTGGGTAAGTGTCATGTTCCCAAACTATACACAGGCTCACCTTAACTCACAGTATGAATTTAGAAAGTTCATTGTTTTCTTAATGCCAATCCTTTTCTAGACCATATTTCTGATTTTTCAAGCAAAAAAAAATATATATATATATATATATCAGAAACAGTACAGAATTTTCATAATCAGTAAAACTCTTCTCCTAAGGAACATACTCTTAAACCCAACTATGCTGAGTTCCAGTAGTAAAAGCCCTCCAATTCACCAGTTCAAATTGCAAGACTACTAAACAAGCTCACTGTAAAAGAACATTGTCATTAGTCAACAAGTGTATTAAAACACACCCACATAACAACTGCTGAAAACCACAGATAATTGGACTACCACAGTTGTCACGTTTTAACAGCTGAAATTAGGGTATGTCTTATAACTGAAGTTATCTTACAGTCACTAGTAGATGGCAGTAATGACAAGGAAGCAAAGAGAAAACAAGGTAAACATAAAACACAGTATAAGTGACTATCGATATGTATATACTCTATATATTCATATATATGGAATACAACGTAAGATAGATTTTAAGGTGTAAAAAGTACAAAGGATAAATAGGTAATGTTTAAAGTTCAATCTCTTCAAGAAGTTATAATGATTCTAAATAGACATAAACCTAAAAAAACTCAAAATTTATCAAAGTTATAATATTTACAAAACAAAGCATAGAAATCAATAACGGGAGAAGTTTGACATACTTCTACAGTTACCCATTAAAGAAAACATCAGGAATAATAGATTTGAACAGGAAAATGAGTAAGCTTGGTGTAGGTGTCTTATACAGAATATTGCATCAACAATAATTGAATTCAGGTTCTCCTCAAACACTCGTGTAACATTTATAAAGATTTATATCATAGGATTGGTATTATATACTCCATATTTTCTTTTATTTTGGAAAAAGATAAAAGCTACCAACAAAAATCCCAATGGAGTTGAGACTTTAAAGAGTAAACAGCCAAATAACTCGTAAATAAAGGAATAAAAGGAAAACAAAAATTATAGTAGATATTGTAAAGTAAGACTGAAAGTAAATAAAAATAATACCTATCAAATTATTGGAAATTTAGTTAAATTAGAACTTTCAGAAATATAGTCTTATATGCTAATATTTGGAAAGAAAAGAATAATAACAATTATTGAGCTATATGTGTAACATCAATAATTAGAGAGAGAAAGATAAGATAAGTATTGGGAACCAGGAAAAAGAAGGATGACTTAAGAACAGAAATTAATGAATTGAAAAATCTAGTACTTAGTCTGTGTTTTCATTCTGATCATCCTGCCATTCTGCTGGTATATACTTGTATCATATCATGGGTTTAATATGTTTACTACCGATGTTAATTAATTATGCTGACACCTTTTAATATATTAATTGACCATGATTTCTTTTGCAAAATTCCTGTTTAAGTCATATCCACACTACCTCACTTATCTTTCATAAATTGGATTGTCTTTTTCTTATTAATTTGTAAGTATTTTTTATGTATTATGAATAAATGACTTATATATAAGTCAGTATACATATCACACATAGTTTTCATTCTCTTAATTTTATTGGACATAAAATTTTAATTTTATTGCAATGTCATGTATCAATATTTTACTTTAATGGTTAGCAGATCTTGAGACTGATTTAATCAGTGCTCCTTGGAAGAAAAGTTATGACAAATCTACATACCATATTAAAAAGCAGAGACATTAATTTGTGACAAAGATCTGTATAGTCAAATCTATGGTTTTCCAGTATTCATATATGGATGTGAGAGTTGGACCATAAAGGCTGAGCACTGAAGAATTAATGCTTTTGAACTGCGGTGTTGGAGAAGACTCTTGAGAGTCCCTTGGACTGCAAGGAGATCAAACCAGTCGATCTTAAAGGAAATCAACACTGGATATACATTGGAAGGACTGATGCTGAAGCTGAAGCTCCAACACTTCGGTCATCTGATGTGAAGAGCTGACTCATTGGGAAAGACCCTGATGCTGGGAAAGATAGAAGGCAGGAGGAGAAGGGGATGCCAGAGGATGAGATGGTTGGCTGGCATCACCGACTCAATGGACATGAGTTTGAGCAAACTCCAGGAGATGGTGAAGGACAGGTAAGCCTGGCGTGCTGCAGTCCATGGGTCACAAAGAGTCGGACATGACTGAGTGATTGAACAACAGCAACCATGTTTTGCCTACTGTAAGGTTATAAAGGTGTTGTCCTTGTTATCTTCTGTAAGCTTTATTGCTTTACCATTCACACGCAAATTTACAGTCTATCTGGAAGTGGTTTTTATGTATGGTGTGATTATTAGATGGGAATAACTTTTTTCTATTTGAATATTGAGTTTTTGCATTACCATTTATTAAAATACATACTTTTTCTCTCTAATTTGTAATAGCAATTTTCTTAAGAATCATGTGATCATAGAAGTAGTGATCTCTTTACAGAGTCTCTATCCTGTGCCTTTTCTATTTGCTTCTTCTCATGCCAGTAACATATTGTCCAAAACACTTTGATAGTAGACCTTAGTATCTGAGAGTGTATGTGAGTTTTTCTTATGCAGGGTTATTCATGTGATTTTTGGTTTTTTGCCTTCCATATATATTTTTAAATAAATTTATCAGCTTGCACAAATAATGTTATGATATTGACAAGAATCCAATTTATTCTCTAAATCAACCTTGGAATATTGGCATCTTTATTCTATTTAGTCTCCTAGCTCATTAATAAAGTATACCAGTAATTTAATTAAGCCTTTAAAATTTTTTCTCAATAATATCTGTAAAGAGTTTTATTTACAAGTCATATATTTTCATTTGTTTTATTGACAGCTTTTGTTATCATAAAACATGTCTAACATGTGGAATGCATCGGAATATATTTGACTTTTATATGTTGTACACCCAGGGACCTAATTATCTGCCTTACTATTTATGAAAGTTGTCTATACCTTCTTTTCACATTTCTTCGTACACAATCATGTTTTTGGGTGCTCAGTCACTCAGTTGTATCCAACTCCGCTCAAAATTAAGCTTTATATTTTGTGTAGAGATTTTGTAGATAGCTTTTATCAGAATTTTTTCCAATATCAGGTAACATATTCACAGATTCTGGGAATTTAGGCATGGATATCTTGGGAGATATCATTCTATATTACTTTGTTGCATAGTTGCTAAGTCAGGTCTGACTTGTTTGCAACCCCATAGACTGTAGCCCTCCAGACTCCTCTGGCCGTGGAATTTCCCAGGCAAGAATATTGGAGTGAGTTGCTATTTCCTTCTCTAGGGGATCTTCCCGACCCAGGGATCATACCCATGTCTCTGGTGTCTCTTGAATTGCAGGCACCTTCTTTACCACTGCACAACCTGTAGAGTCCCATAATTTTCTCTACCACAAACAATTGTGGGTATCAGAAGCTAAATCAGCATCTAGCTATGCTTTTCAAGTACTGCATCTGTGCTGAATTTTTGTCTCTTTTTCTATTATTTACTTAGAAAGCTAGGCTAAATATTTAATTATGATTTTAAATTTATCTCTCAGTTCTGTCAATTTTAGCTTTGCATGACTTGAGGTTATGTAATTGATGGATACAATTCTATTTTATGATTGGATTCACTCTTTCATTTTATGGAATGCCCTGCCTTTACTCTCAGGACTTCCCTGTAGCTCAAATGGTGAAGAATCTGCCTGCAATGCAGGAGACCAAGGTTCAATCCCCAGGTTGGGAAGATCCTCTGGAGGAGGGTATGGCAATCCACTCCAGTATTCTTGCCTGGAGAATCCCATGGACAGAAGAGCCTGGCAGGCTATAGTCTGTGGGGTTGCAGAGTCAGACAGGACTGAGGGACTGACTGCCTTTACTACTGCTGAGACAATATATACACCTTACAATATTTAATTCCTCCACCTGACTACACATAAGGTTTATGTTATTGTCCTCATGCATTTTAATATGAAATGATATCTCTTCCTGATACATCACGCTTCCTTGTGGAATAATTTTCTTTCTGCTTTGATATTTTTTTAGAATATTTTGGAAATTTTGTTCTAATGATTATAAACTCCCAAGTCCCATGAGTCTAAAGTTGTCTTCTCTTTGACTTCAGTTTTGAAGTGTATTTTCTACAGTTTAGAGTTTTACATAGATAAGTTTCTTTCAACATCTTCAAAGTTTTTAATTGTCGGGCTTAATGTTCCCTCATTCCTGTTGGCAAATAGTTCTCTTAATAATACTCTATATTAGAAGATGATTTTTTAAATTGGTGTTTTTAAGTTTTTCTCTTTGGTTTTCAGGTATTTTTAAAATGATATTTCCATGTGTGATCTTTTTAAAAATAATTCTGAGAGGTTTTTTTTCCCCCTTTCATTAATTTTGCAGTATCTTTAGCTTACATGTCTTCTATTAGTGCCCTTGCATTACCTATTTTCCTTTTTCTAGCACTAAAATTACTTTCACTCTGATAGTTCTCTTCTGGATCTTATATATCTTTTATATTGATTTATATCCTTTTTTCTTCTGCATACTTCACTCTGGGTATTTTCTAATTGCATATTTTCTATTGCAAAAATATTTCTTTCAGTTTAAATATCTTCTTTGCTGCTGTGACTGACCTGCTTTTCAAACCATCTCTGGAGTTCATTTTTTGTAATATTAAGTTGTACTTGATTATTTTATAGACGATGGAATTGTTGTTTACACTCATCCTGTCAGCCTTTTATTTACGTAGTTAAAACAAGTTTAGTTTACTTTTTCAGCTCCATTGAAATCCAACTGATGCATAATATTGTGTAAATTTAAGGAGACAATGTGATAACTTGAGACATTATATATATATACATATATATATATAGCAAATGTGTATATATATATACACTATGTATATAAATATATTGCAAAATGATTACCATAATAAGATTAGTTAACATATTCAGCACCTCACATAATTAATTTTTGTGTTTATGTTGAGAACATATAAGACCTACTCTCAATATATCAATAATTCATCATTTTTTAAATTTATTTTTAATTTTTTTTTTACTGTGGTAAAAGTCACATAGTATAAAACACACTATTTTAATCACATTTAACAGTACATCCAGGGGTATTAAGTACATTCTCATTGTTGGGCAACTCCTCTGAATTGCTAGAGGTAGAGGAGTTGCCCAACAATGAGAATGTACTTAATACCCCTGGATGTACTGTTAAATGTGATTAAAATTGCTATCATCCATCCCCCAAATTCGGAGAAGGCAATGGCATCCCACTCCAGTACTCTTCCCTGGAAAATCCCATGGACGGAGGAGCCTGGTAGGCTGCAGTCCATGGGGTCGCTGGGAGTCGGACACGACTGAGCGACTTCACTTTCACTTTTCCCTTTCATGCACTGGAGAAGGAAATGGCAACCCACTCCAGTATTCTTGCCTGGAGAATCCCAGGGACAGCGGAGCCTGGTGGGCTGCTGTCTATGGGGTCACACAGAGTCAGACACGACTGAAGTGACTTAGCAAAAAAAAAAAAAAAAATCTCCCAAATTGTTCACCTTCCTAAACTGAAACTCTGTTCCCATTAAACACTAACTCCCAAACCCCCTCCCCAGCCCTAATCCTCTACCCCTGGCATGTACCAGTGTATTTTCTGACTCTATGAATTTGACTATTCTAGGTTATTATAAGTGGAACCCATCAGCATTTGTCTGCACCTACTGCATATTGGAATGCATTTTTAAAGTTAACTTAAAAACAAACAAATTGTTCCCTTTATCTCCATGTTCTATACAGTAGGCCCTCACCAGCCCTGGTACCTTAGCTGTAAAGAATCTCCTGCAATGCAAGAGAACTTGGTTCGATTCCTGGGTTGGGAAGATACTCTAGTGAGGGATAGGCTAACTACTCCAGTATTCATGGGCTTCCGTGGTGGTTCTGACAGTAAAGAAACTGCCTGCAATGCAGGAGACCTGGGTTTGATCCCTGGATTGGGATGATCCCCTGGAGGAGGGCATGGCAACCCACTCCAGTATTCTTGCCTGCCCACGGACAGAGGAGCTTGATGATCTATAGCCCATGGGGGTCACAAAGAGTCAGACACGACTGAGCAAATAAACACAGTGCAGCACTGCACCAGCCATCTGCTCCATATATAGTAGTGTACATACATCAATTCCAATCTCCCAATCCAATCCACCACCATCCTCAATCCTCAGTGTCCATATATTTTTTCTGTACATCTGTGTTTCTATTTCTGTTTTGCAAATAGGTTCATCTGCACCATTTTTCTAGATTCCACATCTATACTTATTTTTCTATTTCTGACTTACTTTACTCTGTGTGATAATCTCTAAGTCCATCAATATCTCTGAAAATGGCACATGCCCATTCTTTTTTATGGTTGAGAGATATTCCATCCCACTCCTCTGTTGATGGACATTTAGGTTGCTTTCCTGTCCTGTTACTGTAAATAGTGCTGCAATAAACGTTGGGGTGAATGTATCATTTGGAATTATGATTTTCTCCAGATGTATGCCCAGGAGTGGAATTGCTGGGTCATATGGTCATTCTATTTTTTAGTTTTTTAAGAAACCTCCATACCACTTACATTCCACCAACAATGTAAGAGGGTTCCCTTTTCTCCATACCCTCTGCAGCATTTGTTGTTTATAGGTTTTATAATGATGGCTATTCTGACTACTGTGAGATGGTACCTCGTTGTAGATTTGATTTGCATTTCTCTAATAATAAGTGATGCTGAACATCTTTAATGTACCTCATGGCATTCTGTATGTCCTTTTTGAAGGAAACTCTATCTAGGTCTTCTGCTCATTTCTTGATTGTATTGTTGTGTTTTTTGATATTGAGCTATATGTGGTGTTTGTATATTTTGGAAATTAATCCTTTGTTAGTTGGTTCATTTGCAAATATTTTATCCCATCCTATGGATTGTCTTTTCATCTTGTTTATTGTTTTCTTTGCTGTGCAAAGGTTTTAAGTTTAATTAGGTCCTATTTGCTTATTTTTATCTTCATTACTCTAGGAGATAGGTCAAAAAAGATCTGCTGTGATTTATATTAAAGAGTGTTCCGCCTATGTTCTCTTCAACATATTATAGTGTCCGACCTTACATTAAGGTCTATAATATGTCGGGAGTTTCTGTGTATGATGCTAAGGAGTGTCCTATTTTTATTTTTTTACATGTAACTGTCCACTTTTTTCCAGCAGCACTTATTGAATAGACTGTCTTTTCTCCATTGCATATTCTTGCCTCCTTTGTCATGGATTCAGTTCAGTTCAGTTCTGTTGCTCAGTAGTGTCTGACTCTTTGCGACCCCATGAATTGCAGCACGCCAGGCCTCTCTGTCCATCACCAACTCCCGGAGTCTACCCAAACCCATGTCCATCGAGTCAGTGATGCCATCCAACCATCTCATCCTCTGTCATCCCCTTCTCCTCCTGCCCCCAATCCTACCCAGCATTAGGGTCTTTTCCAATGAGTCAACTCTTTGCATGAGGTGGCCAAAATATTGGAGTTTCAGCTTCAATATCAGTCCTACCAATGAACACCCAGGATTGATCTCCTTTACGATGGATTGATTGGATCTCCTTGCAGTCCAAGGGACTCTCAAGAGTCTTCTCCAACACCACAGTTCAAAAGCATCAATTCTGTGGCGATCAGCTTTCTTCACCGTCCAACTCTCACATCCATACATAACTACTGGAAAAACCATATCCTTGACTAGACGGACCTTTGTTGGCAAAGTAATGTCTCTGCTTTTAAATATGCTATCTAGGTTGACCATAACCTTTCTTCCAAGGAGTAAGCGTCTTTTAATTTCATGGCTGCAATCACCACCAGCAGTGATTTTGGAGCCCAAAAGTATAAAGTCTGACACTGTTTCCACTGTTTCCCCATCTATTTCCCATGAAGTGATGGGACCAGATGCCATGATCTTAGTTTTCTGAACGTTGAGCTTTAAGCCAACTTTTTCACTCTCCTCTTTCACTTTCATCAAGAGGCTCTTTAGTTCTTCTTCACTTTCTGCCATAAGGGTGGTGTCATCTGCATACCTGAGGTTATTGATATTTCTCCTGGCAATCTTGATTCCAGCTTGTGTTTCTTCCAGCCCAGCGTTTCTCATGATGTACTAGGTAACCATAGATGCATAGATTTATCTCTCAGCTTTCTATCCTATTCCAATGATCTACATTTCTGTTTTTGTGCCAGTGCCACAATGTCTTAATTACTGTAGCTTTGCAGTATAGTCTGAAGTCAGGAAACAAGATTCCTCCAGCTCTGTTTTGTTTTCTCAAGATTGCTTGGGCTCTTTGGGGTCTTTTGTGTGTCCATACAAATTGTAAATTTTTTTTCTTCTAATTCTGTGAGAAATGCCAGTGGTAATTTGTTAGGGATTGCATTGAATCTGTATATTGCTTTGGGTAGTATAGTAATTTGAACAATATTGATTCTTCCAATCCAAGAACATGGTATATCTCTCCATCTGTTTGTGTCATCTTTGATTTATTCCATCAGTACCTTATAGCTTTCTGTGTACAGGTATTTTGCCTGCTTAGGTAGGTTTATTCCTAGGAAATTCATTCTTTTTTGTTGCAATGGCACATTAGATTATTTTATTAATTTCTCATTCTGATCTTTCTCTGCTAGAGTGTAAGAATTTGTCATTATTTTTAAATAGAAATACTTTGTTCTATAAAGAAGATAAAGTAATCGACAAGGATACAAAGAAAGTTGTGTCCTTACCATAGAGTGTATGTTAAAAAAAAATGATATAGGAAAACCACCACAACAAATATTATCAAGGGGCATGAAAAATACCTTTAAAATACCACAAATTCTAAGCACTTAAAATTAAGGTTGATGACATTATTCTTAATGCAAGACATCTAAATCTTCTATAAATAAGTCAAACTTAGACACCAAAACATGAAGAGTTGTTCAATAAAATTGTTGTATGTCATTAAAATTTGATGTGAAACTTTAATATCTAAAAAAAATAAAATTAGCAACAATAGTGAAATATGGAAGAAAAGGCAATATCATCTTTGCATAAAATAATATATAAACTATCTACAAGGAATTAAATATTAAATTTACATGATTGAAAATTTCACATAACATAATACTAGTATATTCTCTAAAATTTTTTCCATTTAGAAAATTTCCTCCAATGTAATTTTAAAGTAAGCCACTTTATATATACTTTGTTTAGTATGTATACTGAATAATAGTCAGTGAAAATATAATCAAATCAAGAATTTCATACTAATAAATATTCTTAGAGAGGATTATGTTGCAAAAGTATTGTGACCTTCTTCCTTTTTTATTTTCATAATTCATTTTTACTGATTTGCTGCTATTTCCTAGAGAACTACACCCAAAATATCATTCCTGGTTTGAATAGTACAATATAAGCAACTTTATAAGTGAAGACAATCTCCTTTTAACACTTCAAAAATACTTTACCAAGTGCAACTACATTAAGGCCAATAACTACATACTATAATACTTATGAAAATGATGATGACAATTATGAAAGCTTAAAGTTATGGAGTATTTATTATATTCCGGGCATTATACTAAATGATTAACATTTATTATCCATTGTCACCCTGCTTATTTAACTTATATGCAGAGTACATCATGAGAAACACTGGGCTGGAAGAAACACAAGCTGGAATCAAGATTGCCGGGAGAAATATCAATAACCTCAGATATGCGGATGACACCACCCTTATGGCAGAAAGTGAAGAAGAACTAAAGAGCCTCTTGATGAAGGTGAAGGAGGAGAGTGAAAAAGTTGGCTTAAAGCTCAACGTTCAGAAAACTAAGATCATGGCATCTGGTCCCATCACTCCATGGGAAATAGATGGGGAAACAGTGCAAACAGTGTCAGACTTTACTTTTTTGGGCTCCAGAATCACTGCTGATGGTGACTGCAGCCATGAAATTAAAAGACGCTTACTACTTGGAAGGAAGGTTATGGCCAACGTAGATAGCGTGTTTAAAAGCAGAGACATTACTTTGCCAACAAAGGTCCGTCTAGTCAAGGCTATGGTTTTTCCAGTGGTCATGTATGGATGTGAGAGTTGGACGGTGAAGAAAGCTGAGCGCCGCAGAATTGATGCTTTTGAACTGTGGTGTTGGAGAAGACTCTTGAGAGTTTCTTGGACTGCAAGGAGATCCAATCAATCCATCCTAAAAGAGATCAATCCTGGGTGTTCATTGGAAGGTCTGATGTTGAAGCTGAAGCTCCAATACTTTGGCCACCTCATGCGAAGGGTTGACTCATTGGAAAGGACCCTAATGTTGGGTCGGATTGGGGGCGGGAGGAGAAGGGGACGACAGAGGATGAGATGGTTGGATGGCATCACCGACTCAATGAACATGGGTTTGGGTAGACTCCGGGAGTTGGTGATGGACAGAGAGGCCTGGCGTGCTGCAATTCATGGGGTCGCAGAGAGTCGGACACGACTGAGCGACTGAACTGAACTGAACTGATCCACAATAGACCTGTAAAAATACTGCAGCTTGAACTTGTAATTTGTTAAATATCATTTAATTAGTACTTGGGTAAGTTGGGGCTTCATGTAGCTTGTCAGAATTTAGAAATGGCCTCCTAAAACATTTCACAATTTGACTCTGACAGTGTAATATTTGACACTAGCATTTACATGAATTTAATTCTCCATCAGGAAATCTTAAAAATTAAGCCCAGAGATATTTTGGAAAAATTTTATTTGGTTTTTGAATAACCCAAGAGAACAAAATAAAGTACATTTCTAAATATGTAATGTTATCAAATGTGTTATACTAGATATTAAAAGAAGAGTAATATTAGTTATATTAATTCAATGCCTGTTAAATAAGCATTTTGCTAAACTGATTTTGTTCTATTTCCATCAGTTAGGTCCCTCAATGGGTCAATTTAAAACTACCTAATAGTTAATTTTCCATGATTTTTTTAGTCTTGAGTTGTCTATAGAATATTTTAATTAGCCTCATGAACTTCAATTAATATCTAAACATGATTATAACCTCATTTATATTTTAATTTAATAAAATCACCATCAACACCATCAGGTCATAGAATTGTATGACTGAAATTGTTTCTGGCTAGTGGTATCCCCCAAAATCCTTAATTAACTTCCCTTGAGCATCCAGATGTGGAATCTCAGTATGAAGTGAACAGCAAAAACTGATTCTCTGAAAACTGTCCTTAACATTTTGTTAGATTTTGTGTGTGTGTTCATACACTGAATAAACTAGAATCAAAATATGTATGCCTTCTTATTACGATTAATTCTAATGTGTTATTCTATAAAATGCCTATAATGTCATTCTTTGATGAAAGGTCTTATCTTCATGGGTTCTTGACTTTACCCAAGTTATCTGTAACCCAAAAGGGGATACATAAAAAATTTTGACTATATGTGGGATTCTGATGTGAAGCTGTGGTATATAAAAGAATGTTTAAGAACAAAATTGATAAGTAGGGAGATAATACTTTTGCACAACAAAGTATAAATCAGTGTTTTCAAAAGAATTAAGTATAAAAAAAGAATAGTAATTAGCAATCATTTCCTTACAAAATGAAAATACAGAGTGTATATATATTTGGTTTAAATTCCATAAAAGCATCCCTATTAATGCTATTTTCCCAAAAGTTCTGAGAAAAATACGTTGAATTTCCTTGACATAGCTGTCAAACTGTCAAACAATGTACTGTCTTCTAGGTATACATAATATTTTACATAAACTATTTTTTTAAGATGCTATATTCAGAGATACTTCAGGTCACAGCCTTCTGTAACTTAAGTACAATTTCTTCCTCATTTATCTGTTTAATGTTGTTCCTTCTTTTCTACACATGTACAAATTTATTTTTCTCTATTTAAAGTTAGTTGAAATACGAATGTTTGAATTTAAAAACTGGACTAATAGAATCAGAAAAGTTAGCAGATTGTTTTTGATCAAATTTCATGGATCAAAGTGGAAAATGCTTGGCTAACACTGGTATGCCTCAGATTGATGTGCATTACCATTCAGCTATTCCAGTTGTAATCTGCTCTTAGAAATGGTACTACACCTGGAAGTCTTTGCTCTCTCCAGTGAAAGAGAAATATCCCTTAGCTTAAAGACATGAACTGAATGGTTCTCAGTTATAAAGAAATAAATGCTCTACTGACTTATCAATGACTTTTATTTTTAAATGTAAAATATACCCAGAAGCAAACACATCTATTTTACATATGGGGACAAAATCAGTGTTCAGAGGAAGCTACTTGCAGTTTATTTCAAAGATCATGAATTATAACAAAAATATAAGTGAAAAGAAAAAGAACTTAGGATAAAACCACTGTAGCATTACAGTGAATTTTAACAACAGAGCAAGTTTTTTAAGAATACCTTATATTTAATGTAGGACAATCATATTTACTGTATAAAATACTTTTTATTTCTTTTATAATAGGAAATTCACTCTATCTATGCCAGATGCATTATGTTTCATCTCTAAAATATTTTACCCCAGCTGAATATACATTTAAAATTGAAGCTTTAAAATACAGTATATGTAAGCCTATTGCAAGTGTTTTCTTCAGAGGAGAGTGGTTGGTTTTTGTATACATAATGTAAAATCTTTGTGTTCTTTACTAATATTCTTAAGTGACTTTTTAAAAGCATGTACACCAGATAGAGTGTGTACCAGAAATACCTCTGGTGCCTCAGAGGTAAAGAACCCACCTGCCAATGCAGGAAACGTGGGTTCAATCACACTGGGAAGATCCCCTGGAGAAGAGAATGGCAATCCACTGCAGTATTCTTGCCTGGGAAATCCCATGGACCAAGGAGCCTGGTGGGCTACAAATTTATGGGATTGCAAAAGAGTCAGACAGTATTGAGTGACTAAACAACAACAGCAATACTAGAGACAGAGAAATGGTGGAAAGAATGACTACAATAATGAAGCAACAAGGCATATCATTTTCCAGACAATCTGTAAATGGTAACATACTCCAAAAGATGATATGATACTTTTACCTACAATCTTTAAATATTTTATAAAAGTTGGAAGAAAAAGGTAACCTATCTATCCTTTATTCAGTTAACCAGATATTTATGTTTTGTTTTGATTTTGAGGTAATTTGGTGTGTAGAAACCTCTGGAACTAGGATTTTAATGTGACTATGTCAGAAAGCAGTCTCCTTACATCTGAGGAAAGTAGAACCAAGAACATCCCCTGTCCCTTCTCTGGCTCATCCTAGGGCAGGTATCCAGGGTCTACAACCTATTTACAGTACCTGATGTTGTCCTTCCTGTCAGAGCTCCATGATCTGAGCCATCACTTCTCTTAGTGACACGTTTCCTCATTACCTCTGGTCTTTCATTGCACTGCTACCAACAACAACAGTGATATTAAACTTTTTATCATGACTTATTGAAAGACATTTTTGCATATGTTCCGAAAAAAACTATATCCTAGAATCTCTATAAGGGAGACTCAGCAAATGCAGACTTCTAGTACTATGGAGGAGACGTGGCCTCGGGAAGAGATTTAGGCCCGTGTAGAACTTGTAACCCAAGGAAGCATAGGTAACTACACAGAAGTCACAAGAGATCTCTGTTCCTCTGGGAAAAGGCGTAACTTAATAATAACTCAAGATGTTTTCTTGATTTCTAAATTTTTTGTCTACATTTTTGGTCATGGATAACCAGAATCTGAGATCACAAGTGGTCAAGGCAGTCTTGTATTCCAGACAACTATTGTATGCAGACAGATGGAGATACTCCTTAGAACCAAGCTGCTTAGCTTAGAGTGTTTCAGCTACATGACAGAAAGTAATCCAAAGACTAGTGGATGATATATATGTTATAGTGCCTATATATCGTTTTTAAAAATCTTTTCAAAATAAAATAATTAAAATACTCTTCTAGAATTTTTATAGAATACCTAAGACCCTAAAACTGCATTTCAAGGTTCACTTGCTCAGATATTAAATTATGGGTAAAAACTTGAGAGTCCCCCAAATTTGTAGTGTGCATAGAAAAACAAAAATGATGCTTCTCATATTGGTGCTGAAGCCATTGATATTAATGAAAACTAATGATATAGTTTACATGGTTTTGCTGTATTTTAGGCACAATCCTACTCTTAAAAACACCAAGATAAGAAAGACACTATTGAATATATATATATATATATATATATATATATATATATATATATAGACACATATCTTTAATTTTTGGAAATTGAGTCAGAAAATTGGTTTGCCTAAGTTTCAAAATGAATGAAAGTGGAGCCAGAATTTGAACTAATATCTGCATGACTGTAAAATCTGTGCTTCTTCTACCACAATAAATAGAACATTGAGCATTAGGACATAAATGTTTGCCCTTCTGAAGATATACTTCATCCTTCAGAGAGAATGTGCCTTTCTCTAACAGTGTATCATTAAAGCAAAAAGAGTTTCAGGGGATCTTTTAAAACTAATGAAATTTATGAGGTCAATATATAAACATCTTTTCATGCTTATTAATATCCAATGCTATTTTTTAAATATACTGTATAAAGTATATAATTGTATACAAAATTGTACACAGTACACAAAATTACAGATTGCAATTTCCAGGCTTCCCTAGTTGCACAGACAGCAAAGCATCCACCTGCAGTGCAGGAGATCTAGGTTTGACCCCTGGTTTGGAAAGATCCCCTGGAGAAGAAAATGGCAACCCACTCCAGTATTCTTTCCTGGAGAATTCCATGGACAGAGGAGCCTGGTGGGCTACAATCCATAGGGTCACAAAAAGTTGGACACGACTGAGCGAATTTCAATTTTCCGACTGAAATTAAATATTCTGTATTTTCTATAAGTTTAATAGTGTGAGATTGGCAAAGCAGTTTTCTCCTAATTTTTAGTTTGAATAAGGAACAGTTTGTTTCTACCTTTGGCTGTCTATGGATTTCAAATTCTTAAAACACATTTTTGTTGTAAGATATACTACTTTATTCAAATGGGGCCCCCATTACAAATCATTTCACAGAGATATTTAATTCACAACATTGCAGTCAGTCTTACTGAAGAAACTATTTGGGCCAAAATATGATTAGCCAATCCAAAAAATCTCCTTTTGGACTTTTATGTGTCTTTTTAAATTCTAATTGGTGGGTACATTTAGAAATATAAAGCTGCTTGACAAATTTATCTTGGTCCTCGAAGGATTCCAGGAAAAGTCTTCCCCCAAATGACAGTATTTGTATACAGTCTAAAATGTTTTTAAAGAAAAATTCTGAAAACTCTAACAATTATGTCTAGTTATCATATTTCTAGAACTTGAAAACATAACTGTATTCCAGCCTTTATACCAGTTTTTTGAGTTAGAAATTGAAATAAGCCACAAAATTTCTGGACATTTTATATGGCCAGGGCAAACACAGGGAAGAGCTAAAATTAAAGAGTTAAAAATAGTAAGAAAACTTTGTGCTTATGGGCCATGATCTCTCTCCACATCATTTTTTGCCAAACCACAATAAATGACACATGTTGTACCTCTTATCTTTTGTGCTTTTACCATATCCAATATTTGTAAACATTTCTCTAAGCACTGAGATATTATGGCTTTTTCTCTCCAGGAGTGCATGGTCAGGTAGTCTGGAAAAAAACTGACACCAAAGAGGAAGCAATACAAAAACACTATCACAGAGGAAAACCCAAAGTTCTATTGGAACTCTGAATCCCCAAAAGGGATAGATGTTGGCCTGGGCAAGGAAGGTAACTTGAGAGCTAAGTCATAAGCTGTTTGACATTAGATAGATGAAGAAAGAATGAAAAAGCTAAGAATACTGATAGAGAAGAGCTCTGTTTACAAACTCAAGGGAGTTAGGGCAACTATAGGTAAAGTATTACTTGAAACACAGATAATAAGCAAGAATGAGGAAAGTATTTGATGACTTGCCAAAAATATGACTTGATTCCAGAACTGATGCAGAAACAATTGGTGGGATATTATTTAGTAAGGGAACAAGCATTCATGTATTTCCAGATACTCCTGTGTCAATTTTTACTCTTCCCATTCTCTCTCAGATCTAGTTATTAATATTAGCCATAATAAGTAAGGTGTTATGTGTCCCTTTACCAGTTGTGATCTGGGTTTTTTGAAATGCTCTAAAGTATACAAGGCTGATTTTCTAATGGTGTAAAAAATTAGATCATAATAAATATTGAGATACATTTTGGAACAGCTGGATGACTTGTACACAAACTAGCTGACTCACAGGTGATATTTGTCACCTATCTTGTTCACTTACACGGTCATCTCTACTTTTACATTTACATAAAAATATAGAGATTATGTTGGATAGATTCTTAATGTCAGTTCATGCTATCAGATTTTAAATGTTAAGTCTCATTCAATATTTTGATTATAATATAACCAAATGAAAAGTAAAAAAAGTGGAAGTAACTGAGGTGAAAATGCTTACTCTTGTATTCATTGCATTGGGATGGTTTATGGATTAGACTAGAAGAGAATAATATAACTTCTGATGATTATTAAGTATATACAGTTTAAGGGAAAAACTTTCCCTAAAAATAAACTTTCCCTAAAAATATGGTGTGTGTGTGTTGAGGGGGTAGATAATTTCTTTCTATCTTTCTGAATTCATGTTTGAGACTACTGTGATAAAATAAAGATTCACAAGAGAAAAATTGAACAGAAGTTTATTAACATGTGACTAACTCCTTAGCATGACTTAGAATTCAAGATTAAATATTACTTTAATTGGGAAAGGGAAAGGATAAATGTAGGTCTTTTGGAGGAGAGTCAATGATTTTCAGGAGAGAGGAATAGATGGAAGGTATGAGTTTGTGATAAAATATGCTTGGATGTGGTATCATCTACTGACAGTTTCCTCTCCCATGATGACAGTTAGTCTTTCCTGGCTGATGAAATTTCCAGGGAGGAGATTTTGGACAGTTGAGTTTTATTTGAAAGATCTGCCTTTAGGCAGATAATCGGAATTCTTCAGAGAAAACTTCTGCCTCCATTTGTTAATTTTTAAGTACTTTGTTGATTAGTGGTTCAGTGGTGTCTGACTCTTTTGAAACCACATGGACTGTAGCCTGCCAGGCTCTTCTGTCCATGTGATTCCCAGGCAAGAATACTGGAGTGGGTTGCCATTTTCTTTTCCGGGGGATCTTTCTACCCCAGGGATCAAACTTGCATCTCCTGAATTGGCAGGCAAGTGCTTTATCACTGAGCCACCCGGAAAGCCCTTCTAAATGCATACAGATGAAAATAATATACCAAACCAGCATATTCTGCTACTGATTGCTATACAATAGGGGACAAAATGTTTTTAATATAGCTTCAATATGTACAGTGATTATAAGGAGTAATAACTTTATATCTGTTTAATTATGTGTTTTTTAACACTGAATAGAAATACCTGGAGAAAATGTAACAAAATATATAAAGCTAGTATAAATGTTTTATATCTGTTATCAAGTATAAATATAGCATGGAAATACTAAGCTACTAGAAAAAATATAACTTATTTTAATTTTCTTAGTAAAAGAACAGTGGAAAACAGTCACACAAAACATAGAAAATGAATATAGTGAATAGTTTTCCTAATAGCAAAATTGTAAAAGAAATCGTTCAAATCACCAAAGCCGTCATTGACTTTTTAAAAACAATGATTCAT
Source organism: Giraffa tippelskirchi (assembly GCF_054371585.1). Lineage (NCBI taxonomy): Eukaryota > Metazoa > Chordata > Mammalia > Artiodactyla > Giraffidae > Giraffa > Giraffa tippelskirchi. Next base: position 65,029,741 of record NC_137284.1, read on the forward strand.
ACTTAAATGCCCATTTGAGCTGGCATGAAGGATTTTATAAAGAGATGATGTGCATGAATAGCCTCTGATGAGAAGAAAGCATATGAGTGTGTGTATTCAGAATTTGGTAGTTGTTTAAAAATTACGTTTACATGTAGAATACTCTTATTTAGCAAAAATGCACTTGAAATGTGTCTAGCATGATAAACTAAAATTTTAATTACTTTTAATGACAATATAAAAGTGAAACCGTGTGTTATGAGCTGTATTATGTCCTTCCAAAATTCATATGCTAAAATTCCAACCCCTAGCACCAATATATGTGAATGTATTTGGTGACAGGATCTTGAAAGAGGCAATTAAGTTACAGTAAGATCATATGAGTGAGCCCTAATCCAAGATGACTGATGTCCTTATAAGAAGAGGAGAATGGAACACAGACACATTATGGAGAGGAGATTAAGTGAAGACACAGGGAGAGGACAGCTATTTACAAACCAACAAGAGAACTCAGACTAAAACCAATTCTCCTAACACCTTTATCTTGAATGTCTAGCTCCTATATCTATGAGAAAACAAATTTTCATATTGTTTAGGCCACCCAATCTCTGATACTTTTATATAGTTGCACTAGAAAATTAACAAACAATGTAAAATATAGCTTTATCCTTTTATGGGACAATTGAAAATTTAACATCCAAATTGAGAGATACTGTAAGTTTTAAATATACCCTGTATTTCAAAGTCTTCCTTGACAGAAAATAATATGAAATGTATATAGCTGTAGTGTATGCAGCTGTATGTATGTGTATGTATGTAGTGCATGTAATAGATATAGCTGTAGTGACTACATGTAGAAATCACAATATTTTCCATATGTTGTTTTATATACTTATTAGATTGGTTTAAATATGCTATTAAAATTAAGGTCACTTTGTTTTTCTTTTTTAACATGATATTTTTGCTCTTTTTAGTATGCTGCTGCTGCTAAGTTGCTTCAGTCGTGTCCAACTCTGTGCGACCCCATAGACGACAGCCCACCAGGCTCCCCCGTCCCTGGGATTCTCCAGGCAAGAACACTGGAGTGGGTTGCCATTTCCTTCTCCAATGCATGAAAGTGAAAAGTGAAAGGGAAGTCGCTCAGTCGTGTCCGACTCCTAGCAACTTCAGGGACTGCATCCTACCAGGCTCCTCTGTCGTAGCTAACAGTAAATTTAAAATGATTTATATTGCTCATTTTATGTTTCTATTAGAAAGCTATGTTCTAGACATTCCTCTGGCTGTAATATAAGGAAATGAGAAAACTAGTTAGATGGAAGGTAACGATGAGCTCAAATCACATATTTTTAGACTTAGCATGGATTTTAAAGTAATAACTTGCTACTGATTTTAAGCATTCTGGTTAGATATAGATGCTACCATAGATACTTCACTTTCTATAAAACTTTTCCCTGATTCTGAATGATGGTCACTATATGTATTTTTTCTAGCATTTCTTTCTGATGCATATCATAAAGAGATTTTAAATGTTATGTTTCTGACTTCTTAACCAAATAATTAAGTTTGATTTTTTTTTATTCTAAGCCTATTACTGGTTTCTGAATCTTCAGTTCAGTTCAGTTCAGTTGCTCAGTCGTGTCCAACTCTTAGCGACCCCATGAATCGCAGCACACCAGGCCTCCCTGTCCATCACCAACTCCCAGAGCTTACCCAAACCCATGTCCATCGAGTCGGTGATGCCATCCAACCATTTCATCCTCTGTCGTCCCCTTCTCCTCCTGCCCTCAATCCCTCCCAGCATTAGGGTCTTTTCCGATGACTCAATTCTTCGCATGAGGTGGTCAAAGTATTGGAGTTTCAGCTTCAATATCAGTCCCTCCAATGCACCCAGGACTGATCTCCTTTAGGATGGACTGGTTGGATCTCCTTGCAGTCCAAGGAACTCTCAAGAGTCTTCAACACCACAGATCAAAAGCATCAATTTTCGGCGCTCAGCTTTCTTCACCGTCAACTCTCACATGCATACATGACCACTGGAAAAACCACAGCATTGACTAGATGGACCTTTGCTGGAAAAGTAATGTCTCTGCTTTTAAATATATTATCTAGGTTGGTCATAACCTTCCTTCTGAAACTTAGAAAATGTGTTAACATAAGAATGGAATTTTACAAGTCTCTTTGCCAAAAGTGCAAATAGTATGCTTTTTAAAATTATTTAAAACATCAAGTGTCTCTATGGAATCATTCCCTTATTACAATTACATTCCTCAAAACGTGGACTGAAATAGAGTGAAAGTAAACTTCTGCTAACATGAAAGATTGGCAGGACATGACTATAGTGAAAGAAACTGGTCTCTTGATTTTAGAGACTAAACTTTACCACTTAAAAATAAAAGATCTAAGAATGGGGTTTAAAAAACTGTTATTTAGGGTGATGGTGGCCTCATAGAGTGAGTTTGGAAGTTTACCTTCCTCTGCAATTTTCTGGAAGAGTTTGAGTAGGATAGCTGTTAGCTCCTCTCCAAATTTTTGGTAGAATTCAGCTGTGAAACCATCTGGTCCTGGGCTTTTGTTTGCTGGAAGATTTCTGATTACAGTTTCAATTTCTGTGCTTGTGATTGGTCTGTTGAGATTTTTTATTTCTTCCTGGTTCAGTTTTGGGAAGTCGTACTTTTCTAAGAATTTATCCATTTCTTCCAAGTTGTCCATTCTATTTGCACATAGTTGCTGATAATAGTCTCTTATGATCCTTTGTATTTCTGTGTTGTCTCTTGTGATCTCTCCGTTTTCATTCGTTTCTATGCATATTTTGATTTCTTTTTTGATTTCTTCTGTGATTTGTTGGTTATTCAGCAGTGTGTTGTTCAGCCTCCATATGTTGAATTTTTAATTGGTTTTCTCCTGTAATTGACATCTAATCTTACTGCATTATGAGGCCACCATCACCCTAAAACCAAAACCTGACAAAGATACCACAAAAAAAAGAAAACTACAAGCCAGTATCATTGATGAACGTAGATGCAAAAATCCTTAACAAAATTCTAGCGAACATAATCCAACAACATATTAAAAAGATCATACATCATGACCAAGTGGGCTTTATCCCAGGGACACAAGGATTCTTCAATATCCACAAATCAATCAGTGTAATACACCACATAAACAAATTCAAAAATAAAAAACATATGACTATTTCAATAGATGCAGAGAAAGCCTTTGACAAAATTCAACATCCATTTATGATTAAAATCCCTCCAAAAAGCAGGAATAGAAGGAACATACCTCAACATAATAAAAGCTATATATGACAAACCCAGGGGCAAACATTATCCTAAATGGGGAAAAACTGAAAGCATTACCCCTAAAATCAGGAACAAGACAAGGCTGCCCACTCTCACCACTATATTCAACATAGTTTTGGAAGTTTTGGCCACAGCAATCAGAGCAGAAAAAGAAATAAAAGGAATCCAGATTGGAAAAGAAGAAGTAAAACTCTCACTGTTTGCAGATGACATGATCCTCTACATAGAAAACCCTAAAGACTCCACCAGAAAATTACTAGAGCTAATCAACAAATATAGTAAAGTTGCAGGATATAAAATTAACACACAGAAATCCCTTGCATTCCTATACACCTACAACGAGAAAACAGAAAGAGAAATTAAGGAAACAATTCCATTCACTATTGCAACAAAAAGAATAAAATACTTAGGAATATATCTACCTAAAGAAACAAAAGACCGATATATAGAAAACTATAAAACACTGGTGAAAGAAATCAAGAGGACACAAATAGGTGGAGAAATATACCGTGTTCATGGATTGGAAGAATCAATATAGTGATATGAGTATACTACCCAAAACAATCTATAGATTCAATGCATTCCCTATCAAGCAACCAACAGTATTTTTCAGAGAACTAGAATAAATAATTTCACAGTTTGTATGGAAATACAAAAAACCTCGAATAGCCAAAGCAATCTTGAGAAAGAAGTATGGAACTGGAGGAATCAAAGTGCCTGACTTCAGGCTCTACTACAAAGCCACAGTCATCAAGACAGTATGGTACTGACACAAGGACAGAAATATAGATGAATGGAACAAAATAGAAAGCCCAGAGATAAATCCACCCACCTATGGACAGCTTATCTTTGACAAAGGAGGCAAGAATATACAATGGAGAAAAGACAATCTCTTTAACAAGTGGTGCTGGGAAAACTGGTCAACCACTTGTAAAAGAATGAAACTAGAACACTTTCTATCACCATACACAAAAATAAACTCAAAATGGATTAAAGATCTAAACGTAAGACCAGAAACTATAAAACTCCTAGAGGAAAACATAGGCAAAACACTCTCCGACATAAATCACAGCAGGATCCTCTATGATCCACCTCCCAGAATATTGGAAATAAAAGCAAAAATAAACAAATGGGACCTAATCAAAATTAAAAGTTCTTGTACAACAAAGGAAACTATAAGCAAGGTGAAAAGACAGCCTTCGGAATAGGAGAAAATAATAGCAAATGAAGCAATGGACAAAGAATTAATCTCAAAAATATACAAGCAACTCCTGCAGCTCAATTCCAGAAAAATAAACGACCCAGTCAAAAAGTGGGCCAAAAAACTAAACAGACACTTCTCCAAAGAAGACATACAGATGGCTAACAAACACATGAAAAGATGCTCAACATCACTCATTATCAGAGAAATGCAAATCAAAACCACAATGAGGTACCATTTCACACCATTCAGAATGGCTGCTATCCAGAAGTCTACAAGCAATAAATGCTGGGGAGGGTGTGGAGAAAAGGGAACCCTCTTACACTGTTAGTGGGAATGCAAATTAGTACAGCCACTATGGAGAACAGTGTGGAGATTCCTCAAAAAACTGGAAATAGAACTGCCATATGACCCAGCAATCCCACTGCTGGGCATACACACCGAGGAAACCAGAATTGAAAGAGACATGTGTACCCCAATGTTCATCGCAGCATTGTTTATAATAGCCAGGACATGGAAGCAGCCTAGATACCCATCAGCAGACGAATGGATAAGGAAGCTGTGGTACATATACACAATGGAATATTACTCAGCCATTAAAAAGAATACATTCGAATCAGTTCTAATGAGGTGGATGAAACTGGAGCCTATTGTACAGAGTGAAAAACACCAATACAGTATACTAACACATATATATGGTATTTAGTCAATCAGTAAAGATAATCCTGTATGCGAGACATCAAAAGAGACACAGATAAATAGAACAGTATTATGGACTCTATGGGAGAGGGTGAGGGCAGGAGGATATGGGAGAATGGCACTGAAGCATGTAACTTATCATATGTGAAACGAATCACCTGTCCAGGTTTGATGCATGATACAGGGTGCTCAGGGCTGGTGCACTGGGATGACCCAGAGGGATGGGATGGGGAGAGAGGTGGGAGGGGGTTCTGGAAGGGGAAATCATGTACACCCATGGTGGATTCATGTCAATGTATGGCAAAACAAATACAATATTGTAAAGTTAAAAAATAGATAAATAAACTAATTTAAAAAAACCTGTTATTTAAAAACAGCACATTGCCCATCGTATGCCATAATTCAAGACTTCTGAATAAAAGGCGAATTCTCAAAATAATTTGTATATAAGTTAATGATTTTTAAAAAAGGTCTCAAAGTAAGAGGAAAATTTAAGTGTTAGTTCTTTCTGCAAGATAATCTAGTAAAATATCATGAAAATTGACTTTTATCTTGTCATCGTTAGAGAGTAGACCAAGGTAAGGTATACAGAGCAACTATGTCTTATCGTCTTATGACCTTCTGTTCTTTTAATTTAGGAAGATTGCCTTTACTCTTCTTGATAAACCCCACACAGTGGCCTGTTCTAGGCCTACTGAACATTTACATTGATAAATCAGGTGTAATAAATTTTGGTTCACAGATACAGCCTTGGGGTCTTTGGGCACATTTCTTGAAAAGATCACCAGCTATTATGCAGATAAAGAGGCAATACGTCATTATTTGATGTCTTCCTCTTGGAAACTCAGGAACTGCACCTGTCTGTCTGAAGATTCAGAACATTTCCAAATAAATACTTTATGTTTCAGAGCATTTAATGATATAGAAAACACATTTAAGGTTTAGCTGTATTGCCATGAAATACATAAGAGGAAAGCAAGTCATTAAAATCCTTTAGTCTAGAAATTGCTGAAGTCTGTTTCTATGAGTTACTTTACAAAATCTCCTACCTACTGTTATAAACTCAATGGTAGTAATGAAGCTCTGTGAACAAAATAACAGTAAAAAAGCTATCTGGCAAATAGTACATTTAAAATTATGAGACTTAAAAAATAATATTTTCATAAGAGAAGTCCTTGAGGGTAGGGATGTTGGCACTTACTGATCTAGGTTACTACCTTAGACTTAGCTGTGACTAGCACTGAATTCATGTTGTTGTTCTGTCACTAAGTTCTATCTGACTCTTTGCAACCCCATGGACTGTAGCATGTCAGGCTCATTTTCTGAATGATAATTTTTAGTCACAATATTTTCTATGAATGCAAATGTTTTACAGCAAAGTTGTCATTCTTGTTCTGTACTTTACTGCCAAAGGCAAATTTGTATCTTAGGAATAGAGGTAAAGTTAATAAAACAAGTATCTGTGAGCAGTGATAATTACTGATAAATCTGTAGGTTAAGGAGACTAGCTTTAAGTACAGAAGATGTGTGTTCAGTCCCTGGGTTAGGAAGGTCCCCTGGAAAAAGAAATGGCAACTCACTCCAGTTTTCTTGCCTTGGAAATCCCGTGGACAGAGTAATCTAGCACGCTGCTGTCCATGGTGTCACAAAGAGTTGGACATGACTTTGTGACTAAACAGCAACAGCAAATAGCCCAAAGGGAAGGGATATAAAAAGACATTCCACACATCACTAATCATCATGGAAATGAAAATCAAGTCCACAATGATATATAGTCTCACATCTATTAGAACAGTTGTGTATCATCAAAAAGACAAAGGATAACAAATGTTGGCAAAGATATATAGAAAAAGGAACAATTGTGTACTATTGATGGGAATGTAAATTGGTATTGTTGTTGTTCAGTCACTCAGTCGTGTCTCACTCTTTGCGACCGCATGGACTGCAGCATGACAGGCTTCCCTGTCCTTCACTATCTCCCAGAATTTGCTCAAACTCATATCCATTAAGTCGGTGATGCCATCCAACCATCTCATCCTCTGTCACCACCTTCTCCTCCTGCTCTCAATCGTTCCCTGCATCAGAGTCTTTTCCAATGAGTCATCTCTTCCAATCAGATGAACTGTTGGTAGGAATGTAAATTGGTATAGCCACTATGGAAAATAGTATGGCAGTTCATCAGAAAATGACTCAGGAATCCTTGTTCTCAGTATTTATTTATCCAAGGGAAATGAAAACAGAATCTCAAAGAAATATCTGTAACTCCATGTCCATTGCAGCCTTATTCACTATAGCCAAGATATGAAAACAACTTAAGTGTTGTCTGTTAAAGAGGGAATGAATAAAGATGTGCTATATACATACAAAGATGTGATATCCAGATAAATAGATCGATATTGTATTCATTGATGAGAAAGAAAAAAATCCTGCTGCTGTGACAACGTGGATGGCATGCTTGAGGGTATTATATGTAGGGAAATAAGTTAGACAAAGATAGTATATGATATCACTTATATGTAAAATCTTAAGAAGTTGAACTTTGAGAAACTGAGAAGAGAGGGGTGGTTGCAAAGAGCTAGGGGCAGGGTGTAAATGTGTAGATGTTGATCAAAGAATCCAAATGTTCATTTAGGCGATGACTACATTCTGGGAAGCTAAAACAGAGCATTGTCAATATAGCTAACAGTACAGTATTATACACATCCAAGTTTGGGGGGGGAATCAGAGTTTTGGGGCATTTGCTTCTTATTTTCATTTCTAGAATATTTTATGTGAAAAACAAAAGCAAATTATATATTTCTATTATCTTTATCAGAATACAAATATTCTCAAAGTTAAGAAAAATGAATCTTACTGGTAAATTGAATTATAACGTAAATTCATTAAAGGTGCTCACTAAAAACAGCATACCATAAATATAATGAAACTGACCATCTATTCTGAACATTTGAATGTGACATATTCTGAGTTTCTCAAAGCAGAATACATCTGTATTTCTATTAATCATTCATTAAGCATAAAATGATTCCCAAGCTGGTGAAAACAGGAATACCTAAGGGGTAATTGTTTGAAGTTTCAGGCTTTCCTGAATTTACTACGGTACTCTCATGTCCTCTAGGAAGGGAAAAGAGTCATAGTTATTGAAATGGTGATACATTCTGTCAACTTCACATTCACTAAGGAACTGATAAATTGTAATATAGGGTTTTTGGCCATAAGATTAAAACAGAGAAAATACACTATTGATGCTGTGTCAGAAGTAAATAGAGATTTCTTTAATCCGATGTCTAAGATAAGAAAGGTGAAATGAAGGATCCTTGAAAGTTAGAAATATACTCATTGCTTAGTGTTACGGGTTAGTAACAAGGACAGATCATCGCTGGGGTCAGACAAGTGGGCGAGGGTTCTAAGAGAACACTTTATCTAAGTGGTGGCAGATTGGAAGGAATTCCTTCTTCTGTGGAGCAAATATTTCAGAAGCTCCTGGGAAATTTATGGTGTAAGTTCTAAGCTGCCATTTCAAAAGGATATACTTTTACTGGAGATAACAGAGACATAATAGAAATTAATTCCTGCACTGAGCCTTCCTTCTCTTTCTGTATTTGCTATTGTGACAGTAAATGACACAAAGTTGTATCACACAATGCACAGCTTTTCCCTCTAGCAGAATGGACCATTAGGGCCAATTATAACAAAGCAGTCTTTACTTTGCTCCTGCTCCCTTCTTTCTTCCTCTGTGCTTTTACAATTCACTCATTAATCCCTGCCAATGATCTCTGTTTATATATGAAGGTGCCATGTCTGGTTTTGGCCCCTGCTCTGTGTAACGCACTTGGTTCAGTTCCAAGGGTGTTAGTTTGCCCTCAACCGCAAGTTATGAAATGCCCCATGACCTGCTCATGTTTACATCTCCTTCTTTGAACATAGGATTAATTTCAAAGCTTCCTACATAAATTTCATGGGGTTTTATGATTTCTCAGCTCAGAGTTGAAACCTTGGCCAGTCATTCTTGCTCCTTCTTACAATACAATATGATCTACTATACATGTTGTGTGGATCACAAAAAACTGTGGAAAGTTCTTAAAGAAATAAGAATACCAGACCACTGTACGTACCTCATGAGAAACCTGTATGCAGGTCAAGAAACAACAGTTAGAACTGGACATGGAACAATTGACTGGTTCCAAATTTGGAAAGGAGTACCACAAGGCTGTATATTGTCACCCTGCTTATTTAACCTATATGCAGAGTACATCATGTGAAATGCTGGGCTGGATGAAGCACAAGCCAGAATCAAGATTGCCAGGAGAAATATCAATAAACTAAGATATGGAGATTACATTACCCGTATGGCAGAAAGCAAAGAGGAACTAAAGAGTCTCTTGATGAAGATGAAAGAGGAGAGTGAAAAAGCTGGTTTAAAACTCAACATTCAAAAGACAAAGATCATGGCATCTGGTCTCTTCACTTTATGGCAAATAGATGAGGAAACAATGGAAACAGTGGCAGACTTTATTTTCTGGGACTCCAAAATCATTGCAGATGGTGACTGCAGTCATGAAATTAAAAGATGCGTGCTCCTTGGAAGAAAAGCTATGACAAACCTAGACAGCATATTAAAAATCAAAGACATCACTTTGTCGCCAAATGTCCATCTAGTCAAAGGTATGGTTTTTCCAGTAGTCATGTACAGATGTGAGAGTTGGACCATAAAGAAGGCTGAGTGCCATAGAATTGATGCTTTTGAACTGTGGTGTTGGAGAAGATTCTTGAGAGTCCCTTGGACTGCAAGGCCATCAAACTCAAGCCAGTCAATCCTAAAGGAAATCAGTCCGAATGTTCGCTGGTGGGATTGATGCTGAGGCTGAAGCTCCAATATTTTGGCCACCTGATGCAAAGAGCTGACTCATTGGAAAAGACCCTGATGCTGGGAAAGATTGAAAGCAGGAGGAGAAAGGGATGACAGAGGATGGAATGGCTGGATGATATCACTGACCCAATGGACATGAATTTGAGCAAGCTCTGGGAGTTGATGAAGGACAGGGAAGCCTGGCATGCTGCAGTCCATGGGGTCACAAAGAATCGGATACAACTGGGCAACTGAACAACAACAACAACAACAAATATATGTGGTAGCTCCTTAAAGCTTTGCCATTATTTTGCCATTTTAAAGTCATTTCATTGGAATTTTGAAGGAATGAAGTAAATATATGAGCTAAAATCCCCCTCACTGCTTCTAGGATATGATTCAAATCAAAGTGAGGCTTAAAAAGTTCTTCCTGCCTGATATCATTATTTTATCTACTCTTACACTCCTCTTTCAGGCTTGGCTTACTTTAGTCACTCAGTCATGCCAGGAGAAGGAAATGGCAACCCACTCCAGTGTTCTTGCCTGGAGAATCCCAGGGACAGAGGAGCCTGGTGGGCTGCCGTCTATGGGGTCGCACAGAGTTGGACACGACTGAAGCGACTTAGCAGCAGCAGCAGCAACCATGTCAAGATCTTTCAACTCTTTAGGTTTTTGAAACTGCAGCTCTCCCTGCCAAAACCCACATGAATTTTATTCATCACTGATTAACTAAAACAGGACAATGTCTAGTAAAATGAAACTACTCAATAAATATCTATTGACTGGATCATCTTTGAATAATATTAACATTTTATATTAGATTTAAAAAAACACAACATCATAAATCTTCCTCAGTGTAGTGTTCTACTAGCATAAATGTAGCCAATACTCTTGTGACATTTTCTTTTTCATTTTACACCAAAATATGTGACATGAGCTACAGTATAAAATATTTTATGAAGTAGAACTTAAATGAATAAAATATATTGGCAAAACCATACATGAAAATCAGTTATATTACCATCTCTCCCAGAGACAAGTCTACCTTGGGCTCTTTCCATGAGAAATTAATAACATCATATTTTTAGATATTTTACATTTTATACAATATGTTCATCAGTATGACAGTCCTATAGTATGTGTAGCCATAAGCTGTTCATTCCTTTGAACATCAGTTGATTTTGGCTTAATGGTGTATTGTTAATTTATTCCCCAGTGTGCTCTTTCTCACCTCTGCCAGGTCATAAATATGGACTGGTTGCTTTTCTATGTATTTTGATCCTATTCTCAATTCAGTTCCCTATATCTACAATCCCAGGATGAGAATGCATTCACTGTACATGTATTTTCATGACAGTCACCTCTGCAAGTTGGCGAGTTGAACTCTTGAGACTTTCAGTATACTTATCTTTGGGTGGGAAATATCCAATTATAACTGATACATATGTTCAGACTTCCATTATTTTTTCATAAGCTGCACTGGAGGAAAAGAAGAGACTGAAAATGTACAAGTGGTTTAGCCTTTGAAGAACTTTTGTTTTCTTTTTTTCTATGTTAAAGAATGTGCACTTTTTCATAAAATAAGTAAATATTTTTAAGGACTGAGACAAAAGATTTTATTAGTTGTATAAGCTTTCACAAAGGATCAACCACAGAGAAATAAAATCTGAGACCTTTTTATTGACTAGCCCTTACACAGCACCAATTAAGTTCTGTTTGTACTTTTAAGTTGTTTAACTATATTAAATAATATAATCCTCACAATTGCTCCAAGAGTTGGTTGCTGTATTTATCTCCATTTTACTATTCATTTTATTAATGAGAAAGTAGGCCCAGAAACTAACCATAGGTATTTGGTGCCATAGAGGGATTTGAACCCAGGTCATCTGTTTCCAAAGTCCATATTCTTCGCTACCCAGTTACAAAGACTTGATTGTTCATTGATAATGTTTTAAATACAGAATTGCTTTTAATAAGCTGACAGAGATATCAATACATAAAGTTACTGGGAGGTTGTATTTGATGCATCTGTGTATTAATATTTGTTAACCTCAAATGACTATATAATAATCACTTCTACATAAGCAACCAGACTCCAAGTCCTGGCTCTTCTCCACCTCCCAGCTTTACCTCTCAGCTTGCTTCTGTCTGTATCTTTGCTTCAATCATACCTAAAATGGCATGTTACTCCTATCCTTACCTTTAGCCTCTGCTATGACCCTCCTAGTGAGCACCAAACTTTAAGTTTCATTCATAAATACTTCTATAAAGTACTTAGTGACCTTCAAGATTGAGTTGATGCCTCTCTCTTTTGGATCTCATGTATAGAATATTATCATAGTGCCTATTACATTTTATTGCATTCATCTTTTTTCATACATCTGCCTCTATCAATTTTACTGTGAACAAATGAGGGCTGGAAATCTGTCTCATTATATTTTGTATTTCTAGCACAGTTCCTAACACAAAATGGTAGGCAATAAATTCTAGGCCAATGCATGAACAAATGAGTGAATATATGTGTAATACATATGTCCAGGATACTGCTATTGGGTCATAAGAGAGTACCCCAGTGTGCAAATACAAAACATGGATTATTGATGGCACCTGCCCTACTTTAGCTTAAATGGTTGGCCCCAGTGATATTATTTATGCTAGCAGGGCTCAAGCAGTTCTATAGACCCTTTTTGTTAGAAAGGTTCTTTTAACAGGGGCAAATAACTGTCAAGATCACAATTGTTACCTGCATGTAGCATCATGAGCTCACAGAACATGGACAGTCACTTCTATAACTGCCTCAATAATCACCTACTGGAAACTGACACTACCAGTAGAAAGGCAGAAGCTGTTTTTGTAATCTGTGCCGTTCTCACTTTTATAATCCCAGGCAAGAGCAGAATAGTAAAGGAATGTTCCTTAGAGGCAAGAAACTTGACTCAGATCTGCTAAAAGAGTGCATTAGTCTTGCTCCAGCTAAATTCAATTAGAACCCCTGTGTGAAGTTCTAACTATTATAGAATTTTCTTCCTACCAAATTAACTTCTGCTAGATCGTTTCTTCTAACAAGGTGAAAATAAGTACGTTGTAGTTTACTTAGGTAGTGTTTAACAAAAGCAATAGATACTCAAAAGATTCTAATACAAAATTTATAGCTAACAAATTTCTTATCTGGAAAACTTTTATGGAATTTCAATCTAATGCATGTCATGTAATATTTAAGGTGCATCAGTGTCCATATTTCTTGATCAAAACAAAACATAAAACTGAGGACTTAGACTACATAATAAAAAAATTCTGAAAGCTGCTTTCATACAAATAAAAGTGCATTGGAAAAACACCAACTTAGTTAATTGCATTCTGCCTTCCTTAATTTTGGTGATTGTTAAAAGTAAGGTACTTGAGAAAAAAATTGTTTTCATTAAATAGTGATTCATGAGATTTAGAACTGAAATTAAATCAGCAATAATAAGTTCTAAATGCCAGAATTTCCATATCCATATCAAACTAATTGGTTATTACTTTTCTTTTGTTGGTGAAATGCCTCTTACTTTTCAATGTGAAATTTAAGAGTACACATTCTTACCATCATAGAGTAAATATGAGTAATGCAGTGACTATAAACATGACATTTGCAGTAACATGGCTATCAGAGTATTCTTAAAATCTCTCCAACCTGATTTTACTTAACAAAAATTTGAATGTAATTTGCTTATTTTCCCACAACTTCAACCAGTGTTTTTTCTTCAACTTACCATCAAACAGTTGAAAGAACAACTTATGATTACTTGTTTCTCTCCTTTTATTCTATTATACAACTGATAACTATCTGGCTTCAGTGTCTGAAAGTCCCAGGAAAAATTAACACTAGCATCACCAATTACAACATGATTGCTAACTACAATACTCATATTGAATTTTATTTTGTTTGGTTGTATATGATAATTCCTTTTTATTTTTTTAAAATTTATTTTAGTTAATTAATTAATTAATTTGGCTGTGCTGGGTCTTCGTTGCTGAGAAGGTTTTTCTCTAGTTGTGGTGAGTGAGGGCTACTCTCCAGTTGTCTTACGTGGGCTTCTCATTGTGGTTGGTGGCTTCTTTTGTGTAGAGCAGGGGCTGTAGGGTGTGTGGGCTTCAGTAATTGCAGCTCCCAGGCTCTGGAGCACAGGCTCAGTAATAGTAGTGCAAGGGCATAGTTGTTCCGTGCAGTGTAGGATACTCCCAGATCAGGGATCAAACTCATGTACCAAGGATTGGCAGGCAGATTCTTCACCACTGAGCCACCAGGGAAGCCCCAGTAATTTCCTTTCTTTTGCAATCCGCTTCCCTTGTTTGACATTACTAGTTCCAGTCATTTTAGGCAGTATAATATAGACCGTGTTTCAATAACAAATGAACCCTAAAATCAGAGTGGATTAACATGGTCAGGTTTATTTTTGCTTGTGCCAATTTCAATGTGAGTTTTTGGGGAGTTTTCTCCATCTTGGCTCTACATCATCTGCAGTATTTGGTCTTCCAGTTTACACTGACGAGAAAGAGAACAAAGGATGAAACGTATTGGCTCCTGACTTTCTTAGGTCACTGTTACTTAGAGTCTATCGGCCAGAATTATTCATGTGGTCCCATCTAATGGCAAGGGATTGTTTAGTGTCATATTTGGGGAAACTAACTGTCTCTGCTACCCCTGGTTTTTAACCTAACACATTAAAAACTCCCTTTCCATCTCCTGGTCCTCCATTCAAATCAAGATCTCTTGTCAGTTGTTTTCTTTCAAGCTGAAAATATTTTCTGACTGCTTCACTTCCTTTATCTGGCTTAATATATGTCTTCTAATGAATTCCATTATACATCCTTTACTTTTGCCATTTTTCTAATGTTTTGACATATATCGCCATGCTTTGCCAGTGACAGAATCTGAAAATGGCACACACCGGTCAACAAACCCAAGATGTTTAAGATAAATGATCTTCCTGTATCCCAAACGCCCTCCTCCTTTTTGTGCACATCCAGTGAAGAACTGATGCTTTTGAACTGTGGTGCTGGAGAAGACTCTTGAGAGTCCCTTGGACAGCAAGGAGATCATATCTTTCAGTCATAAAGGAAATCATCCCTGAATATTCATTGGAAATATACTTTATACTCCAATTCTCACACCCACGACTGAGCAACTTTCATTTTCACTCTTTTCTTTTTCACATCCATATATATGACTACTGGAAAAACCATAGCTTTGACTAGAGGGACCTGTGTCAAAAAGTAATGTCTCTGCTTTCTAACATGTTGTCTAGATTGGCCATGGGCTTCCCAGGTGATGCCAGTGGTAAAGAACCCATCTGCCAATGCAGGAGACGCAAGTTCAGTCCCTCAGTCAGGAAGATCCCCTGGAGAAGGAAATGGAAACCCACTCCAGTATTCTTGCCAGAAAATAAAGTCTGTCACTGTTTCCATTGTTTCCCCATCTATTTGCCATGAAGTGATGGGACTGGATGCCATGATCTTAGCTTTCTAAATGTTGAGTTTTAAGCCAACTTTTTCACTCTCCTCTTTCACTATCATCAATAGGCTCTTTAGTTCTTCTTTTCTTTCTGCCATAAAGGTGGTATCATCTGCATATCTAAAGTTATTAATGTTTCACCCAGCAAATTTGATTTTAGCTTCTGTTTCATCCAGCCCAGAATTTTGCATGGTGTACGCTGCACATAAGTTAAATTAGCAGGGTGACAATGTACAGCTTTGACATACTCCTTTCCCAATTTGGATCCAGTCTGTTGTCCCATGTCCAGTTTTAATGGTTGCTTCTTGACCTGCATACAGATTTTTTTCAGGAGGCAGGTAAGGTGGTCTGGTATTCTCATCTCTTTCAGAATTTTCCACAGTTTTTGTGATCCACACAGTCAAAGTAAAGCAGAAGTAGATGTTTTTCTGGAACTCTCTTGCTTTTCCCATGATCTACCAGATGTTGTCAATTTGATCTCTGGTTCCTCTGCCTTTTCAAAATCCAGTTTTAACATCTGACAGTTCATGGTTCACGTACTGTTGAAAGCTGGCTTGGAGAATTTTGAGCATTACTTTGCTAGTGTGTGAGATGAGTGCAATATGCAGTATTTTGAACTATTTTTGGCATTGCCTTTCCTTGGGATTGGAATGAAAAGTGACCTTTTCCAGTCCTTGTGGCCACTGCTGAGTTTTCCAAACTTGCTGGCATATTGAGTGCAGCACTTTCACAACATTATCTTTTAGGATTTGAAATAGCTCAACTGGAATTCCATCATCTCCACTAGCTTTGTTTGTAGTGATGCTTCCTAAGGCCCATTTGACTTCGTATTCAAGGATGCGTGGTTATCTAGGTCATGTAGATCTTTTTTATATAATTATTCTGTGTATTCTTGCCACTTCTTCTTAATATCTTCTGCTTCTGTGAGGTTCATACCATTTCTGTCCTTTATTATGCCCATTGCATGAGATGTTCCCTTGGTATCTCTAATTTTCTTGGAGAGATCTCTAGTCTTTCCAACTGTATTGTTTCCCTCTATTTCTTTGCATTGATCACTGAAGAAGGCTTTCTTATCTCTCCTTGCTATTTTTTGGAACTTTGTATTCAAATGGATATATCTTTCCTTTTCTCCTTTGCCTTTAGCTTCTCTTCTTTTCTTAGCTATTTGTAAGGCCTCTTCAGACAATCATTTTGCCTTTTTGCATTTCTTTTTTCTTGGGGATGATCTTGATCACTGCATCCTGTTCAAAGTCATGAACCTCTGTCCATTTTTCTTCAGGCTCTCTCTGTATCAGATCTAATCCCTTGAATTTATTTGTCACACCCACTGTATAATCATAAGGCATTTGATTGAGGTCATACCTCAATGATCTAGTAGTTTTCCCTACTTTCTTCAACTTAAGCCTGAATTTTGCAATGAAGTGTTCATGACCTCAAGCCACAGTCTTGTTTTTGCTGACTGTGTAGAGCTTCTCCATCTTTGACTGCAAAGAATATAATCAGTCTGATTTCGGTATTGGCCACCTGGTGATGTCCATGTGTAGAGTCATCTCTTATTGTTGTTGTTGGAAGAAGGTGTTTGCTCTGACCCGTGCGTTCTCTTGGCAAAACTCTGTTAACCTTTGCCCTGCTTCATTTTGTATTCTGAGGCTAGATTTGCCTGTTACATCAGGTATCTCTTGACTTCTTACTTTTGCATTCCAGTCTCCTATGATGAAAAGGACATCTTTATTGGTTGTTAGTTCTCAAAGGTCTTCATAGAATCACTCAGATTCAGCTTCTTCAGCATTACTAGTTGGGACATAGACTGGGTTACTGTGATATTGAATGACTTGCCTTGGAAACGAACAAAGCTCATTCTGCCATTTTTGAGACTGCACCGAAGTACTGCATTTCGGACTCTTTTGTTGACTATGAGGGCTACTCCATTTCTTGAAAGGATTTCTTGCCTACAGTAGTAGATATAATGAATAAATTAAATTTGCCCATTCCAGTCCATTTTAGCTCATTGATTCCTAAAATGTTAATGTTCACTTTTGCCATCTTCTCTTTGACCGCTTCCAATTTACGTTGATTCATGAACCTAACATTGCATGTTCCTATGCAATATTGTTCTTTACAGCATTGTACTTTACTTCCATCACCAGTCATGTCCACAACTGGATGTTGTTTTTGCTTTGGCTCCATCTCTTCATTCCTTTTGGAGTTATTTCTCCATTCTTCTCCAGTAACATATTGGGTACCTACAGACCTGTGGAGTTCATCTTTCAGTGTCACATCTTTTTGCCTTTTCATACTATTCATGGGGTTCTCAAGGCAAGAATACTGAAGTGGTTTGCCATTCCAGTCCCCAGTGGACCACATTTTGTCAGAACTCTCTACCATGAAACGTCTGTCTCAGGTGGCCCAACTTAGCAGAGCTCATAGTTCCACTGAGTTATACAAGGCTGGGGTCCATGTGATCTGTTTGATTAGTTTTCTGTGATTGTGGTTTTCATTTTGCCTGCCTTATGAATGGGTGGGGCCATGCTCAGTAAATCTTTAACCCAATTTTCTGTTGATGGGGAGGGCTGTATTCCCTTCCTGTTGTTTGACCTGAGACCAAACTTCGGTGGAGGTATTAAAGATAATGACGACCTTCTTCAAGAGGTCCTGTGCATGCACTGCCAGACACATTGCCCCTGACCCAGCAGCAGGTCACCACCCAACCCACACCTCTGCCAGATACTCCTGGACACTCACAGGCAACTTTGGGTCAGTCTCTTTTGGGGTCACTGCTCTTTTCTCCTGGGTTGTGGTATGTACAAGGTTTTGTTTGTGCCTTCCAAGAGTCTGTTTCCCCAGTCCTGTGTAAATTCTCTATTCAAAGCCCACTGGCCTCCAAAGACAAATTCTCTGGGGGTTCTCAGTCCCTTTGCCAGATCCCCAGGTTGGGAAATCTGTTGTGCATCCTAGGACTTTCTTTACAGTGTGAGAATTTATTTGGTATGATTGTTCTGCAGTTTGTGATTTGACTGCTCAGGAGCTCTATGGTGGGGTTAATGGTGCCTTCCTCCAAGAGGGCTTATGCCACATGCTGTGTGATTGAGGTCTGCTGCAACCACAGCCTCTGCTCCTGAGGCAGGCCACTGGTGACCCGTATCTCCACAGGAGACACTCAGACACACAAAGGCAGATCTGGCTCACTCTCTGTGGAGTCTCTAGGTCCTGCTGTGATCAAGGTTTTGTTTGAGTCCTCCGAGCATCGCGAGTGGGTATGGAGTTTGATTCTAAATGCTTCTATGTCCCTCCTACCATCATATTGGGGCTTCTCCTTTGCCTTTGGAAGTGGAGTATCTTTTTGGTGAGATCCAATATTCTCCTGTAGATGTGTTCAGCAAAGAGTTGTAATTTTGGAGTTCTTGCAGGAGAAGATGAGCACAGGTCCTTCTACTCCACCATCTTGTATTTGCATTTTTCACACATATGTACTATTTCTGCCAGTTTTACCTAAGTATGAGACTTTCCAGATGGAACTGAAAAGTTTTTTAACATATTGTTTTATGTATCATAAATTAATTTCTTATTTATTTTGCTTTATATTTAGAAATTTAATTTAGGTAGGATAAATATACATTTGGGCTTCTCCAGTGGCTCATCTATAAAGAAGCTTCCTGCAGTGCAGGACCAGGTTTGATCCCTTGGTCAGGAAGTTCCCCTGGAGAAGGGCATGACAACTCCCTCCAGTATTCTTGCCTGGAGAATCCCAAGGACAGAGGAGCCTGGAAGGCTACAGTACATTGGGTCACATAGAGTCAGCAACTATCACAAGCAACTGAATATGCAATATATAGTAAGCTGGCCTTATTTAAAATATGTAACTTGATAACATTGGGCAAATGTATACACATTTTAAAACATTTTCCCAATCAAGATAATGATCATAGACATCCCTCCAAAAGTTCCCTTGCCATCCTTTGTGATCCTCAGATTCCACACCTCCCTGCTTGAGTTTATATCAATTCACTCGGTCATGTGTGACTCTTTGTGACCCCATGGACTGTAGCATTCCAGGCTTCCCTGTCCATCACCATCTCCTGGAACTTGCTCAAACTCATGTCTGTCGAGTTGGTAATGCCATCCAAACATCTCATCCTCTGTTGTCCCCTTTTCCTCCTGTCTTCAAACTTTCCCATCATAAGTTCTTTTCCAATGAGCAACTGACCTGAACTGAACTAAATGAGTCAGTTCTTTACATTAAGTGGCCAAAGAATTGGAGTTTCAGCTTCAGCATCAGTCCTTCCAATGAATATTCAGGATTGATTACTTTAGGATTGACTGATTTGATCTCCTTGCAGTCCAAGGGACTCTCAGGAGTCTTCTACAACACCACAGTTCAAAAGCATCAATTCTTTGGTGCTTAGCTTTCTTTCTAGTCCAACTCTCACATCCATACATGACTATTGGAAAAACCATAGCTTTGACTAGATGGACCTTTGTTGGCAAAGTAATGTCTCTGCTTTTTAATATGCTATCTAGATTGGCCATAGTTTTCTTCCAAGGAGCAAGTGTCTTGTAATTTCATGGCTCTAGTCATTATTTTCAGTGATTTCAGAGCCCCAGAAAATAAAGTCTGTCACTGTTTCCACTGTTTCCCCCTCTATTTTCATGAAGTGATGGGACCAGATGCGATGATTTTCATTTTCTGAGTGTTAAGCTTTAAGCCAGCTTTTTCACACTTCTCTTTCACTTTCATCAAGATGCTCTTTAGTTCTTCCTCACTTTCTGCCATAAGGATGGTGTCATCTGCATATATGCTGCTGCTAAGTAGCTTCAGTCCTGTCCAACTCTTAGCGAGGTTATTGATATTTCTCCTAGCAATGTCGATTCTAGCTTGTGCTTCATCTAGCCTGGCATTTTGCATGATGTACTCTACATATCAGTTATATAAACAGGGTGACAATATAGAGCCTTGACATACTCCTTTTTCAGTTCGGAACCAGTCTATTGTTCCATGTCTGGTTTTGTTTCTTCTTGACCTGCATACAGATTTCTTAGGAGGCAGGTCAGGTGGTCTGGCATTCCCATCTCTTGAAGAATTTCCCACAGTTTGTTGTGATCCATACAGTCAAAGACTTTGGCATATTCAATAAAGCAGAAGCAGATGTTTTTCTGGAACTCTCTTGCTTTTTTGATGAATCAGTCGTTGTTGGCAATTTGATCTCTGATTCCTCTGCATTTCCTAAATCCAGCTTGAACATCTGGAATTTCATGGGTCATGTAATGTTAAAGCCTGGCTGTGAAAATTTTGAGTTTATATACATAGAATTTAAGAGCATGTATTCATTTTGTATCTAGTTTTTTTTTTTTTTTTTTTTTTCTCAGCAAATTCTAAGATGCATCTATGTTGAGGCAAGGCTCCTCCGTCTATGGGATGCTTCAGGTAAGAATACTGGATGGGTTGCCATTTCCCCTCCTGGGGATTTTCCTGGCCCAAGGATCAAACCCACATCTCTTATTTCTCCTGCATTGGCAGATAGGTTCTTTACCGCTAGCATAATCTGGAAAGCCCCAAGTATCAAGAGATCTTCACTTTTTTTTTTTTTTTTTTGGCTGAGCAGCATTCTGTTGTAAAGATACACCACATTTTCTTTATCCATTCAACTGTTAATGGACATTTAGCTTGTTTCTAGGATTTGGTTGCATAAAATGAAGCTGCTAGATGCATTTGTGTGTGTGTGGAAATCTTTATATGGGCATATGATTTCATCTCTCTTGGGTTAAAAGCCTAGCAGTGAAGTGCCTAGATCTTGTGGTAGATGTTATAACTTTTGCAGAAAATACTGAACCCTGTTCCAAAGGCTGCATAAGTTTTCACCTGGAGCAGCAGTGTATAAAACTGTGTTTTTCCACATCTGTGCCAATTCTTGGTAAGGTCATTTTTTGTATTTTAAACATTCTAATAGGCTATATTGTTATCTCCCTTTTGTTTTACTTCCTATTTCCCTAGCAACTAATAATGTTGATCATCTTTCATATGCTTATCTGTTACCCACCTATCTTTTTGCTGAAATATCTGTTCAAATAAATTGCCAATATTACTATGTGCTTAGTTGCTCAATCGTTTCAGATTCTTTGTGACCCCATGGACTGTAGCCCAGCAGGCTCCTCTGTCTGTGGGGATTCTCCAGGCAAGAATACTGGAGTGGATTGCTATGCCCTCCTGCAGGGATCTTCCCAACCCAGGGATCAAACCCAAGTCTCCCGCATTGCAGGTGGATTCTTTACCATCTGAGTCAGCAGGGAAGCCCAATGTTTCTATGGGATGGTTATTTTATTAAGTTTTGCTAACTTTTATACATTCTAAACAGGCTTCCCAGGTGGCACTAGTAATAAAAACCTGCCTGCCAGTTTAGGAGACCTGAGAGATACGGTCCAATCCCTGGGTCTAGAAGATCCCCTAGAGGAGGGCATGGCAACCCACTCCAGTATTCCTACCTGGAGAATCCCTTGGACAAAAGAGCCTGGCGGGCCATAGTCCATAGAGTCACAAAGAGCAAGACATGACCGAAACAATTTAGTACACACAGATGCATACATTCTGAATACAAGTTTGATATCAAATATATGCCTGGAAAAATATTTTCAGTCTGCTTATTTTTGTTTTTATTTTCTTAACTATATTTTTAGTAGAGCAAGCTTTAAAATTTGGTATTTAATTTATCATTTTTTGGTTCCGATGGTAAAGAATCTGCCTGCAGTGCAGGAGACCCAAGTTCGATGCTGGGCTAGGAAGATCTCCTGGAAAAAGAAGTGGCAATCCACACCAGTATTCTTGACAGGAGAATTCCCATGGACAGAGGAGCCTAGCGAGCTACCGTCCACAGGGTTGCAAAAAGTTGGACACGACTGAGCGACTATCACTTTCACTTTTCAATTATGGATTATACTTTTGGTTTCATCTCCAAGTAATCTTCAGGTAATGTGAAGTTATTACAAGAAATATTAAAAGTGAGTTTTATATTTCTAGGTTTTATTCTTATGCCTGTGATCCACCTGAATCCATTTCTGTGTATACTCATGGTATGGATTGAATTTTTTTTTTTTTTTTTTACTTACAAATGTCCAATTGTTTTAGCAGCATTTATTCAGAAGGCTACTACCTTTTCTCCACTGAAATGTCTGAACTTTTGTTGCATATGATTTCTACACATATGCCTGGGTCTGCTTTTAGATCTATTTTTGTATACTATTAATCTGTTTACCTGACTTGACATCAATACCACAGTTTCTGTAAAATGTGGCATTGAAAATATGCCTTGAAAATATACAGTATTATTCCCATAATTTTGTTCTTCAAAGTTATTTTGGCTGTTTGCATTCCCATTTGCCTTTTAGAGTTAGCTTTACAATTTGAACAGAAAAGTAGACTAAGAATATTGATTTGCACTGCAGTGAATCTATGATCAAATTCTGAGAACTGAGATCATAACAATATTGAGTCTTCCTGTCCAGGTATTTGATGTGTCTCCCCAGTTATGCTGTTTTTTGTTTTTTTTTTTTAATGGACAAAGTTTAAGCATTTTCTTTTTGTTTGTATTTTCTGTGTACAGGTATTGAACATCTTTTGTGGATTTCATTCCTAAATACTTAATACATTACATGTGATAGTATAAAGACTTTATTTCTATTTTATGGTTGTTTGTTGCTGATATATAGAACAACAATTAGCTTTGTATGGTACTGAGAACTTGCTAAACTCGTGTATTCATTCAGGTGGCTTTTAAAAATATAGTCGCATAGGTTTTCTAACTAGACAACCATGTCATTTGGAAAAAAAAAGTTTTTTTTAAATTTATTCTCTAATATTTGTCCTCAGTTTTTTTTCTGATTTGTATTTCATTGATTTCCAACATGATCTTGTTTTTTACTTTCATCTCCAAATTGGTGTTTAACTTACCTTTAAATCGTTATTTCTTAGGGTGGAAGTTGAGCTTATTATGTTGAGAACCTTCTTATTTTCTAATAGAGAATAATAATATTATAGATTTGCCCATATCCATTATGTTGTTGGCATTCTACAGGAGGTTATGTGGTGTATTTTCATTTTTGTATAATTCAAAATGATTCCTAATTTCAAATTTGATTTATTTTTTGACCTATGATTTTTCTTTGAAACGTTAATTTCTAAGTAATTGCAGATTTTCCAGAGATTTTCCATTATTTATTTCTAATTTATTTCATCTGTGATCAGAAATCATGCTTTTTATAGATATGAATTCTTAAGTTTATTGCAGTTAGTTTTGTAAATTAGAACATCATATAGTGTTTTAAATGTCCTATTGCACTTGCAGACTGTGTATTCTGCTGGCTTTGGTGTGGAATGTATTGGTCAAATGGATCAAGTTGCCAAATAATTTCACCAAAGTCTTACTTGCTTTTTTTTCTGATTCTTCAATCAGCATTTGAGAGGAGATTATACTTGCTGAATTATGAATTGGTCTAGATCTCCTTTCTATTTTCTCAACTTTTGATTCCCTTATCTTGAAACACTGTTATTAAATGTATTAACGTTAAAGATCATTATGTCATCTTGATGAATTAACCTTCTTAACATATGCAATAACCTTTATTATTGGTAATATTATTTGTTCTCAAATTTGCTTTGTCTGAAACTAATATAATCATTCCAAATTGCTCTTGATTTGTGCTAGCATCATATTTTTTTTTGAATTTTCTTACTATTAAACTTTTTTTTTAATTTAATGTGTGTTTTTTATAAGTAACATGTACTTGGTTCTTTCTTTTGTATCCACTCTGGCAATTTCTGCTTTTTGATTGTGGTGTTTAAAACATTTACATTTAAAGTTAATATATAGTTAGGTTGGTGATTGCAGCAATGAAATTAAAAAACGCTTACTTCTTGGAAGGAAAATTATGACCAACCTAGACAGCATATTAAAAAGCAGAGACATTACTTTGCCAACAAAGGTCCATCTAGTCAAGGCTATGGTTTTTCCAGTGGTCATGTATGGATCGGAGAGTTGGACTATAAAGAAAGCTGAGCACTGAAGAATTGATGCTTTTGAACTGTGGTGTTGGAGAAGACTCTTGAGAGTCCCTTGGACTGCAAGGAGATCCAACCAGTCCATCCTAAAGGAGATCAGTCCTGGGTGTTCGTTGGAAGGACTGATGTTGAAGCTGAAACTCCAATACTTTGGCCACCTCATGCGAAGGGTTGACTCATTGGAAAAGACCCTGATGCTGGGTAGGATTGGGGGCGGGAGGAGAAGGGGACGACAGAGGATGAGATGGTTGGATGGCATCACCGACTTGATGAACATGGGTTTGGGTGGACTCTGGGAGTTGGTGATGGACAGGGAGGACTGGCGTACTGTAGTTCATGGGGTCGCAAAGAGTCGGACATGACAGAGCAACTGAACTGAACTGCACTGATATAGTTAGGTTACAGTTACATAGTTAGGTTTCAGTTAATTTTCTCATTCTTTTAAAATATATTTTTTCTTGTCTTTGTCCCCCTTCTCCTGTTTTTTGGTCTTCTTTTGTATTGTGTACTTTTATGATTATATTTATGGATCTTTATTGTCTTAATTAAAACTCTTTGCCTTGTTATCTTGTGGGCTACAGTATTTTAGGGTTCATCTTATGCATCTTCAAATGATCACAGTCTTCCTTCAAGCTGTAGTAAACAACTTAATATTTAGTATTGTCTCTTGTGCTCATAGTTAAGAATCTTAAATAGTATGCTTCAATTTCTACTCTCCCAGATTATTTATTGTTATTAATAGTCTAATCACATGTATGATAGTCCCCATATTGTGTTTTTATCTAAAAGTCTAATAGTTTTATCTAAAAGTCTAATATTTTAAAAATAATTTAAATTGTAAGAAAATATTATATTTTCCCCTATATGGTTACTATTTCCAGCACTCTTATTCATTCTTTTGTGGTGATCTGTACTTATACCCAAATATCATTAGCATTTCCTTCGCATTTCTTACAATGGTGCAAATCTGCTTGTGGGGAATTATTTGAACTTTTTATGTCTGAAGAAAAACATGAATTAAACCTTTGTATTCTGAACCTATGTTTGCTAAGTATAGAATTCTAGGTTGATTGTTTTTCTCAATGTTAATACTTTAAGCACATTGCAGCATTATTGTTAAGTGTTAGAATAGGAAAAAGGAGTCCAGAATGGTGGTGGCTAAAATACAAGGAAGGGAAAAGCCCGTGAAAACAGAACAAAGGAAGGTCTGAGGACTGGAGTGGGGATCTCAGGTAAAACAAACAGCCCTCCTGGCTAGCCAGTTTACATAGGGCAGGCCCGGGGAAGGAGAAAAAACATATAAAAAGAGGAGCGAAAGGGCTGGGGGTCTCTCTCTCTCTTCACGTCTTTTGGGTCGGCATGCCCTCATGCCTTGAGGATGTATTTTCCTTTATTTTCTAAATAAAACTGAGCTATAACATGGAGTTGTAACACTGGTCCATGCGAGGGCTGTAATGCTGGTCCATTGCTTCAAATTTTGTTGACGAGACAGAACCTAGGAAATTACACAATCCCCTGACATTATGATCTAATTTTCAACTTTATAGTTTCTGAAGAGAAATTTACTGTTACTTTTGTCATTATTTCTTTGTATATAACACATGTTCTCTCCCTATATGCTGTACAGATTTTTCCTTTACCACTTGATTTTAGTGACATTCAGTTCAGTTCAGTCACTCAGTCCTGTCTGACTCTTTGCGAACCTGTGAACTGCAGCATGCCAGGCCTCCCTGTCCATCACCAACTCCCAGAGTTTACCCAAACTCATGTCCATTGAGTCGGTGATGCCATCCAACCATCTCATCCTCTGCCATCCCTTTCTCCTCTTGCCCTCAATCTTTCCCAGCATCAGAGTCTTTTCAAATGAGGCAGCTCTTGGCATCAGGTGGCCAAAGTATTGAGTTTCAGCTTCAACATCAGTCCTTCCAATGAACACTCAGGATTGATCTCCTTTAGGATGGACTGGTTGGATCCCAAGGGACTCTCAAGAGTCTTCTCCAACACCACAGTTCAAAAGCACCAATTCTTCGGCACTCGGATTTCTTTATAGGCAACTCTCACATCCATATGTGACTACTGGAAGAACCATAGCTTTGATGAGACGGACTTTGTTGGCAAAGTAATGTCTCTGCTTTTTAATATGCTATCTAGGTTGGTGATACTTTTCTTCCAAGGAGCAAGCATCTTTTAATTTCATGGCTGAAGTCACCATCTGCAGTGATTTTGGAGCCCCCCAAAATAAAATCTGCCACTGTTTCCTCATCTATTTGCCATGAAGTAATGGGACCACTTTCTGAATGTTGAACTTTAAGCCAACTTTTTCATTCTCCTCTTTCACTTTCATCAAGAGGTTCTTTAGTTCTTCTTCACTTTCTGCCATAAGGGTGGTGTCATCTGTATATCTGATACTATTGATATTTTTCCCAGCAATCTAGATTCCAGCTTGTGCTTCATCTACGCCAGCATTTCTCATTGAGAGACATGATTGTATTAAATTACCTTTAGTTGTTTTCTTTATAATCCTGTACTTGTTGAACTTCTTGAATCTGTAGGTTTATAATTTCATATTTTTCATAAAATAGAAATAAGATTTCAGTCATTACTTCTTCAAAATTATTTTCTATCACCTTCTTTCTCATACTTTTTGGTGACAAATTGTATGCATATAAAGCAGTTGAATTTTTTCTAGTGTTCATTGATACTATGTTTATATTTTATTATTCCCTTTTGTTTCAGTTTTGGACAGTTTACATTGTATACTTTCATGTTAACTAATCTTTTTTTCTCCATATTTAATCTTCAGTTAAACACACCAGTACAATTTTCTTTTCAATTATTACACCTTTCATCTCTAAGGGCTTGATTTTGGTGTTTTAAAGATGTGCATATCTCTACTTTGCTTTTTGAACATATGCAATACTCTTATAATAGCCGTTTTAATTCTCGTCTCCTAACTCTATTATCAGAGAAGGCAATGGCACCCCACTCCAGTACTCTCGCCCGGAAAATCCCATGGACGGAGGAGCCTGGTAGGCTACAGTCCATGGGGTCGCTAAGAGTTGGACTCGACTGAGAGACTTCACTTTCACTTTTCCCTTTCATGCACTGGAGAAGGAAATGGCAACCCACTCCAGTATTCTTGCCTGGAGAATTCCAGGGATGGCGGAGCCTGGTGGGCTGCCGTCTATGGGGTCACACAGAGTCGGACACGACTGAAGCGACTTAGCAGCAGCAGCAACTCTATTATCTATGTTAGTTATGGTTTGGCTTTGATTGATCTTCATTATGGATCGTATTTTCTTTCTTCTTTCCATATTCCTGGATATTTTGAATTTCCATAAATATTCTAGAGTTTTATTTGGTTTGCAGCTAAGTTACTGTCCTTTTCTGAAAATAGGAACACAGCAGTGTTTGAGGCATTACTGAGGCAGTAATTTGAACACTTCTAAATATTCTTCTAATACTGAAACTATTCTCAATATCCTATGAATACTCAATGTCTATGAAGCATAAGGTTTTCTTGTCTGGCTGGTGGAGATACACACAAACTACATTTTGTAACAGTTGGGATTGCTACCTTTAACCTACTTGAGTGGTTCTTTACCCACGATTAAGTGCTTTCCTCAGATTTATAAATAGATCACTACTTATCTAAATACTCAAAACAGACCATCTTAAGATTACAGGAGTTTATTTTGCAACTTGGTTCCTTCAGTGTTCTGTTTTATTAATGCTAGCAGTCTTAATGTCTCTGGGCTCTCAGTTCTATCTCTTCAACTCAAAGATTCCACTGGATTACTGGACTTTATCTGTATTTCTTCATGTGACATTCTTTTATCCTAGACTTTGGCCTGGATACTCTCTATCTGGGACATGTGCAGGGTCCACATTATACTCCCCTCCACCAGTGATCATTATTCTTCACTGCTTAGTGTTTCATGTCTTGAAATCATTGCCTCATATTTTTTTGTCCATCTTTTGTCTGTTTGTTTTTGTTGTATGTTTGAAGATAAATTTAGTCTTCTGTTACTACATTTTAGACAGAAGAGTAAATCTTTTATAAGATATTTAGTTTCCATTAACCAATAAAAATATTAGATGACAATTTCGCACACTGTCCCAAACAATTAACTACAATATATATAATCAACAAGTCACTGATGAAGTCTGTTTCAATGAAAATCATGTATCTTTACTTCCTAAGTACTCTGCTCAACAAAAATAAACTACCTTGATTAAACACAGAGTCAGAAAACGCTACACTAAGATGCTAATGCCACATATAGTTTATTATAAAAAAGTCAAATATAGAACTTTTGTGCTTATTTTATTAAGTAGAACACAATCAGATTTTGTTTCATGTAAATAAAATTCTCCCTAGCAAACCTTTTCACAATTATGAATGTATTCTCTATTTTCTTGATAAGCAAGCTAAAAAAATCTAATTGGGTGATTCAGACATTTTGTTAAAACTTTCTCTTTTTACAGTGTACAGGTTGCATTGACCACAAAGATAATAAAGCCAAACTGTTTTGTCTTTATGACAAGCAAAATTCTGAAAGAGTTCAGATTAAAATCATCTGCCTATATCGATTCACTCTCATACCAAAGAGAGAAATTGCAACAACTCACAGCTTTCAAGTTGTCCTGCCACTAATGCAGAACAAAAGCCTATGACCAGACATCTGACAGTTATTTACCATCTCTTATTCCTAGGTCTTCGGAAAGCCTCATCCAGAACTGCTGTTTCTCCTTTCTCAAAGTGATTATTGAGGTTATTAATACTGGCCCATATAATGACAGTCTAAAAGTTATTGCAACAGCCCCAAAAGAGCAAATATTAACTTTATTTAAAAAGAAACAGGTTTGAAGTACTTTGTAACTTGAAAAAATAACTGACAGTGAAATTTTTCTCTGTCTGAATCCATCTCATTTATTTTGCTGTTTCTATATTTTTTTAAATTTTCTTTTACTTTGTATAAAATCTTCCTATCATTTAAATCTAGTTCATATCATATCTTTCACAGATTTTTTTGAAGCTATTAACTGTATATTATCACACGTATTTGTCAGGTTATGTCTTTTTTACCTATTCTGATTTTAGGCACTTGCATGTCATACTATTTTGGTAGAACTGAGTCACAAGTCTCATAGTTAAAGCTAAGGTTGAAACACCTCTTACTTTTCCCAAGATAATCTTAGTGAATACCTGCCATGCCGATGTAAACTGCACTACTTTCAACTTTCAAAATTACCTTGGTTTGGATGATATATGTCAACCTAGTTTCATCAAATACTGATTCAAAAGTAATGCAGAAACATTGAAAGAAAGACGTGAAGTCACTCAGTCACGTCTGAGTCTTTGCGACCGCATGGACTGTAGCCTGTTAGGCTCCTCTGTCCATGTGATTTT
The DNA here is from genome assembly GCF_054371585.1 of Giraffa tippelskirchi. Taxonomy (NCBI): domain Eukaryota; kingdom Metazoa; phylum Chordata; class Mammalia; order Artiodactyla; family Giraffidae; genus Giraffa; species Giraffa tippelskirchi. Next base: position 65,059,724 of record NC_137284.1, read on the forward strand.
CCAGATAAGAATATTGCGGTGGGTTGCACTTCCTTCTCAGGGGATCTTCCCAACCCAGGGATCTAACCCGGGTCTCCCACATCGCAGGCAGAAACACTGAAGACTCAAATAAAACAGGAAATCCAACATTTAGCAACCATCCAAATTTGGAGGAGACACAGAAGAGCACAAATAACCTTGTTTAGAGTTAAAATAGAACCTCTGTTTTCCACAATCAAATCTCCTTCTCCTCATTACCCTCATCAGAATGCTTCTCCTCCCCTTCCTCTTCTTTATCTTCCTTATGTATTTTAAAATCAATTTTTTAAGTGTTGGTATATATTAATATTCTAGTTCTAAGAAAGATAAATGATTTTTCTTAAACATATTCATTCTTTTTTTAATTAAAATTTATAACATCACAAAAATGAACTTTCAGTTATATTGATTTAATTTTTTGGTCTTAACACTTATTTCAAGTAAAACATTTATGCAGAAATAGAAGATGTGTTTGGAAAAGAAAAGTAACAAAGTTCAAAGAATACTTGATCACTACCATCCTAGCTTAATGATGATATAATCTTTTTAGATTATCTCATTGAGCACATGTATTCAAATGAAGCTAAACGGAATCTAATTGCATAGATTTAGGAATTCTAGAATTCCTATGATAGAGACATCTGAATGTTAAATATATAACTCTATGTGTAATATCAAATCATAATATGTATATATACTTGGCATAAAATGATTCATAATAAAATAAATATGGTAACATGTTAAAAAATAAACTTATTTTAGAAATATGGGTTATTTCTGTTTACCTTGAGTTGCCTGTTATCAGGCTCGAAGAAAAATGTAGGTGAAAATATCAGCTTTGGGAGTTGAAAGAAAAGAATGGCTTGAAAACAAATCCCTTGAATTGTATATTTGTTTTCACCTGTTTAAAAGTGATGTTCTTCCCAGTGCTTCGGAAAAACAAGTTAGTAGGAATGTAATTTAAATAAATGAGTACAAAATGTAAATATTTAATTTTACAAACTGAAGTTACAGCTTTTGGTGTTTCTTTTTCTCTTCTCTTCGTGCCTATACCTGCGAAGACCCCCGTGGTTTAAATAACCAGCGTGTGTACACTAATAAAAATCCCATTAAATTAAATGGCCAGTAGACATGTAGAATGTCCTGCCTCAATTTCAGGGGACAGTTTATTACCAGACACCCTGCTATGAACATTTTATTTTATCAGGGTTAAGAAAAACATTTATGAAATCTGTTTATTTCTATTTTAAAAGTTTAGAGAATCCTGGAAATGGTGGCTTTATTTATTTATTTATTTATTTTCATCTAATGAAATGGTTGGGTGGATTCCTCATTAGGCAGTATGTAGAATGCCCTATGGCAAATGTATATAATCGACACAATCGGTCATTAATTTTCATTCCCATGCTGTTATTTTTTTCTTCCATTTGTGAGCAATAAAAGTGGCAATTCAGTGCATATTGTATTATGGGAAAGTGTTTACAGCACACGCTGTACCTGTGTTCTAACAAAAATAATTTCAGAAATACAGAAGTATTTTTTCTTGCAAATGTTCCCTGCCTTACTTCAGCTGTCTTACCTTTTAAATATGAGCATGAGTTCACATTTTTTGAAGGTGGGGCTTCTAATAACAGTTTGAGGTAGCACTGTCAATATGGTTGAAACCAGGGTGATAATTAATAGGGAAAAATTTAGAGCCTGTGAGAAGGGAAGAGAGTGAGCGGCATGATGGTGGGAAAACCAGTTAAAGAGAAAGGAAGACAATGAGAAAATGGCAGAAATTTTCTGGTGAAAGAGAGGAGAAACACAGAAAGTGAGAAATAAAAGACACTTGTAAAATCAAAGAATCAAATTCTCTATCTGGAAAAGATATGGTGAAAATTTTTGCATCATTTAGGAAGCGCAAGTAGCAGATATGCATTGGCCTCTGTGTTCTCAGAAGCCCAGTGACAAAGTAGAATATGGATTAAGCACTTTGGAAAGTATAAAGCTGGTGTTAGCATGGCAGTTTCAGTTCAGTTCAGTTCAGTCGCTCAGTCGTGTCCGACTCTCTGCGACCCCATGAATTGCAGCACGCCAGGCCTCTCCGTCCATCACCAACTCCCGGAGTCTACCCAAACCCATGTCCATCGAGCCGGTGATGCCATCCAACCATCTCATCCTCTGTCGTCCCCTTCTCCTCCTGCCCCCAATCCTACCCAGCATCAGGGTCTTTTCCAATGAGTCAACCCTTCGCATGAGGTGGCCAAAGTATTGGAGCTTCAGCTTCAACATCAGACCTTCCAATGAACACCCAGGATTGATCTCTTTTAGGATGGATTGATTGGATCTCCTTGTAGTCCAAGGGACTCTCAAGAGTCTTCTCCAACACCACAGTTCAAAAGCATCAATTAGCTGCACTGAATGAGCAGGTACTCTTGCTAACTCCCAGACTCCATGCAGGTTACATCTTGGGGTTGGTACTAGATGGGTAATACATATTATTTAGTTTAGGACAATAAAGTCGGGACTGACACTGGGGTCTAAGGACAACTGAGAAACTCAGGAGAGTGAGGAGAAAAACTATTGCTCTTATAAGACTTAACTGCCAGGCTTCGGAATAGAAAATGTTTAACACTTACAGGCAAAGTGATGGATTTCCAGACTAAACCCAAGAATTCTTAACATTCAGGTTAAATCTTCACAGAATTATTAATGTATAATACTTAAAAATAAAACCTCTTACTGAAATTCTGTGTACAAAGCTATTTGGCTGTATTTCTAGGATTTTCACCAGTATTAGTAAAGGAGAAAGGGAATATCTCACTGATTTCTAGTCAGTTGAAATATCTTAGACACATCTGTGTCAGTTGAAATATCCTAGACACATGTGTCTATACTAGAAATCAGTGAAATATTATCTCCTGGGGATTTATGTGAAAACTACATAGATGAAGTATTACAGGTAGAAAGAAAATAAAGCTGTGTTGAAAGAGTCATCTGGGTTATTCGGTAAGCCATATCACCAGCAATTAGATTTTGGTTTTAAAGTAAGTTTTATTTCCACTGAGATAAAGTTTAGAAGGGTTACTTAAAAGTCTCACACATCTCACACACTCATGTGAAATGTATGTACTTTGAGGGGAATCTATCTATGTTCCGTTGGGAGTCATTCTTTCCTATTGGGAATCTCACCTGCTGCTTCGTCTCTTTGGTCAGATTCCTGGCACGTTTTGTTTCTTGTTGTTTAGTAAAGGTGCTTTTTCTGGGATGTACTAAACCTGGTGATTTTTTTTTTTTCCTTTAGATTCGATATACTGAGAAAGAAATGGGAAGTTAAGATCACTTTTCAGAGTGCTTCGGGTTGTGTATTAAAAAGCCATTCATTCTGGAACACAGGACAGGATTGTAATAAAAGGACATGGACCAGTGAAAAAAAAAAAAGTCTCACACATCATCTAGATACACTGCTTTTTCTCCTTGGGGTGAGTCATTTTATTTTACTTTATTGAAATTATGTTTGAGAAATATCATTTTGTAAATTTAAGGTATACAGCATATTGATACATTTATATATTGCAATATGTTGCCTTTGTAGCAAGAGTTAGCACCTCTGTCTTGTCATATAATTGTCATTTTAGTGTTTGGAATAATTAAGATCTAGTCTCAGTACATTTGATGATTGTAATACAATGTTGTTATTTATTTTCACTATAGTGTACATTAGATTTTGAGGACTTAATTACTACTAGTTACAAGTTTGTACTGTTAAGCAACATTTGTCTTACACCCCTACCTTCATTTCCTGGTATCCATTATTTACTCTTTATGAGTTTAGCTTTTTTAGAGTCTACATACATGTGATATTATAAGTATTTGTCTTTCTCCATCTGACATATATTTTGCCTAGTATAATGACCTCAAGATCCCTTCATATTGTTGCAAATGGCAGGATGTCCTTTACCATGGCTAAAGTATATGTGTGTGTGTGTGTGTGTGTACTATATATATATATTCTTATTCTGTATCCATTCATCTGTTGACAGACACTTAGGTTATTTAAATATCTAAGATTACTATTAATAAAGATGCAATGAACATAGGCATGCAGATATCACCTTGTACTAATTTCATTTCCTTTCCTCCTTATACTGAAAAGTAGGGCTGCTGTAGTTCTATTTTTAATTTTTTTCAGGAAACTACACTGTTTTCCACAGTGTCTGTATCAATTTGCATTCCCACAAGGGTTCCATTTTCTTCACATCTTCAACCCTTATTATCTTTTATTGTTTTTATTTTTTATAATAACCATTGTAATAGTTGTGAGGTAATACTATTTTCAAATTTATTGAAAATGTATTGAATTCCTAATATGTACCATCTCATGTTAGGCTTAGATGCCAGTTACAATGTAAATAAAACAGATGTGTCTCCTCTATACTACTTACAATCTGAGGATATTGACAGGATAAGTATGTAATAAATATTAAGTGATGGATGATACAGGGCATGTTTTATTCTAGATACAACCACAAAGTACCATATATTATAATTAGAACTAAATTTTTCCCTTAAAAATAAAAGGAAAAAATCTGAAATCCTATGTGTCCTAGTTAGAACACTGATCTAATAAGTTGAAGGTAGGAAACCCCAAAATTTACATATGGACTTTTAGATACTTTCCAGTTACATAATCTATGCATAGTGAGACCCAAGTCTAGCATCTATTCTACCACTAATCCACTGCAGGACCTTCGGCAAGAAACTTAATGTCTATGTGCCTCTGTTTTATTATTCTGAAAATGAACTTTAAAATTTCTAAAAATAACTTTGTAACTTGCTGAGAGAAAATGAAGTTCCATTGTTGAATGGCCAGATCCAGTGAGGAGTATACAACCTGGGCATGAAGAAATGAATGTGTGAACTTGCATTAGGCTAGAGTGAATGACGCTGTCAGATAGATGGATATCTGTATGTGATGGAAGCCTGCCTTTCCAGCCTTGTCTAATGCTGGATGAGCTGGAGTCCATTTTTTTCCAATGGTTGCTTTACCATGGAAACCTCACCCACATCTCTGCTTCACTCTGCCAGGATTACAGTCTCCTCATTTGCTTCACCCCACAGAATACCTTAAGTGTCTGACCCTTCTGCTCTTTTGTCATAGACTCCTGGTTAACTTTGTCTTGGAGACTCAGAAGTCAAGACTGAGCCATTTCCCCAATATACTTTATGTATTGCAATAGTGGTCATGTAATCAGAAATAAGGACTTCTCTAGTGGCTCAGGCTGTAAAGAATCTGCCTGCAATGCAGGAGACCCAGAATGAAAAGTGGTAAGAGTGGTGGGTGTGATTCTCATAGAACAGTGAATCCAGAAATCTGGGATGTCATAATTAGTTTTACCATTAACCAGCAGTGGAAACTCATGTAGGTCACTCATATTCTTTGAGCTGCCATTTCCTTAATGGAAACTGTACTGATGTTGAGTTGGATTAGGACCAAAATCTCTTAGGTTTTGCAGTTGTCACCATACCTATGCTATTGTGTAAATCCTTTTTGGCTTTGAAGGATTTTGTTTATCAAAGCCAGATAGCGAGCTAGCAAGAGAAATTTCTGTTTGTACTGGAATTCAAAGCATGTCAGGAACTGCCAAGGAAGCTAATTTGCTCTCTAGAGACCTATTAATAAATCAAATGGATTCTTCTCACTGATGAGGCGTATAAATTAATTAAGGATGAATGACCCTTAGGTAGTTGGGATATATGAGCTGTTCTAAGCAGAGATTCATGCCAGAAGATATAGTGTTGGTTTCATGCCATGACAATAGAGTCACTCTACCAACTCAGATTTTTTTAATAGAGTTGACAATGATTACTTCTATAGAAGGTTGTCAATAGAACAAGGTTGCTCTTTTCATTTAATTATAGATACTAATATAATTTCTGAAATGTCTCTTTTGAAGAACTGGTTTTCCAACTCTTATTTTTAACTTAGGGCTTCCCTCATAGCTCAGTTGGTAAAGACTCTTCCTGCAATGCAGGAGACCCAGGTTCAGTTCCTGGGTCTGGAAGATCCCCTGGAGAAGAAAATGGCAACCCACTGCAGTATTCTTGCTTGGAAAATCCCATGGACAGAGGATCCTGACAGGCTACCATCTCTGGGGTTGTAAAAGTCCAACATGACTGAGCAACTAAACACACACACACATTTTTAAATTAAGACAGCAAATTTTGCTTTTTAAAAATAGCTCACAAGGACAGGTGAGTTGGCTACTGTTTCTTCCAGAGCCCTGGATTATAGAGTTGATTTGGTGATCTGTGTACTGTAACTGAATGTGTGCACTATTACTATCTAGTGGGTGAAGTCCAAATCACAGGTGTCAAATCTCTAGAGGAAAAAACAGAGAAACATGTACATACCTTGGGGTTTATGAAATTACTCTATAGTGTTCTCCCACACGTATTTTAATTTTTGTCCTAAGAAACACTATAGTTGTTGTTCAGTTGCTCAGTCATGTCTGACTCTTTGCAACCCCATGGAATGTAGCTGGCCAGGCTTCCCTATCCTTCACTATTTACCGGAGTTTACTCAAACTCATGTCCATTGAATTGGTGATGCCATCCAATCATCTCATCCTTTGTCGTCCCCTTCTCCTCCTGCCTTCAGTCTTTCCCAGCATCAAGGTCTTTTCCACTTCACACCAAATGGCCAAAGTATTGGAGCTTCAGCTCCAATTCATCAGTTCTTCCAATGAATATTCAGGGTTGATTTCCTTAGGACTGAGTGGTTTGATCTGCTGTCCAAGGGACTCTCAAGAGTCTTCTCCAGCACCACAGTTCGAAGGTATCAATTCTTCAGTGCTCAACCTTTTTTATTGTCCAGTTCTCACATCTGTACTTGACGACTGGAATACCCATACTATAAACATTGTATTATAAACCCTTTCAACTCAAACTATGACTTTGGACCTGCAGCCTCAGCATAACATGGAACTTTATTAGAAATACAAATCTCAAGAGTATTGAATCCTAATCTTTTTTTTAAGAAGATCTTCAGGTGATTTGTGTGCACATCAAATTTGAAAAGTACCAGTAAATACCATATTATATTTGTACCATATTATTTTTGTTTTTAAAATAACTGTAATACTGTAATTGCTAAACTTCCAATCAAGTAACACTCTAAGAAATTACACTATCGTTTGCATGCAATTTTTGAATCCCCACACCACTCCAGTTCCCCAATCCCTGAAACACACACACAGACTGAAAAGCCATGAAGTATAGTTGAAAAATCATAGCTAAAAGATGTAGTAGTGGGACTTTGGTAAGTTTCTTTAATTCTTTAACCTGATGGAGTCTAATCTTAACTCTTTCCATCTCCCCACAAAGCTTGCTCACTCTATCCCAGATTCCCAAAAAACTCCTTCTTTTAGCATTCCTGCTTTAGAGCCTTTGTACCTGTTGTTCCTCTGTCTGGATATTCTTCCAGATACACATATGGTAAACCTGCTTCCTCATTTCCATTAACTCCCTTTTCAAACATATTTAATCACAGAAATTCTCTGCATCCTACATCTCTATCTACCCTTCACTTGGTTGTAAGTTCCTGGAAACCAAGAAGTGAAACTAGCCATCTTTGATCTTTATCAGCGCTTAGAGTCAATTAGATCTCATAATTATTCTTTGCCATGAGAAAAGTAATCACTATGAGGATGAGTCAGTAACCTGAGATATGAAATATTATTGAAGGAATCTGAGTTGTACAGTCTGGAAAAGAGAATAATTGTAAACAGTCACATGCAAACGGAGATATTCATGTGGTACATAATCTAGTGTGGAAATGTGCACATGGCTAAAATTGAATAAGGTCATTCACTTAAATTCAAGTTCAGGGCCAAGAGCACATTAAATTATTTTCATTATATGTCCCTCCATATTGTTGTGGGCTTCCCAGATGACTCAGTGGTAAAGAATGTGCTTGCCAATACAGGAGATGCAAGAGATAAGGATTCAATTCCTGGATTGAAAAGATCGCCTAGAGAAGGAAATGGCAACCCACTCTGGTATTCTTGCCTGAAACATCCCACAGAGAGAGGAGTCCGATGATCTACAGTCCATGGGGTTGCAAAAGAGTCAGACATGACCTAGCAACTAAGCAACAACAATATTATTATATTTCACATAAAAAAAGTTTTAGGTCTGGTAGCATAAAATACATCTTCACGTATTAAAGATGATGTCTCACAGAGAGTAGAAGTTCTCCACAGTATTAGAAAATAAAGATATGTTGGAAAAGAAAGAGATTTAGTTTAAGGTAATAGTAGATGTTTTGTGGCCAATATCTTTTATGCCAAAACACATGAAAAAATCTAGCTATGCCTTTTGGACTATTTCAGATATGTATTTCATCTGTTCAGAATGTCAGCAAAGACAAAGAAAAGAAAGGGCCGCAAATCTAGAAGACAAATGCTACTCACGGAGTGAAGTGTCAGAAACCAGAATATTAAAGCTAGAGGTAAGTATATATTATTCATTTAAAAAGAAAAGAATAATTCTAGCTCAGCAATAATTGAGTAACTTCTCTAAGAAGTAGGAACGAATTGTCTGGGTTGATTTAAGATTTGTACGTGCAGTATGTATTTTCCAACATGGCATCTAAGACACATGCTAAATTCGAGAGTCTAGAAGTCCTTGCTTCCATTTAAGCGGTTCAGATGAATTTTGTTTATTTTTGTTCCTCTTGGTGAAATTTTAATAACTGAGGTTACTAAACCCTGGCCTCTGCTTTAAGTGGGATTGAATTATACTTTTGCATGTTTCATCACTCTACCTTGTACCCAAAGGTGTTCAATAATTTCTGTTGACTGAATAACTTGCATAGTGGTGATATGGTGAGGCATATGACAGCAGTAATTTAACATATTCCTAGTCCTGAGCTCGAATTTAACTGAATAACCTTATTCATGTATAACCATATGCAAGTTTCCATACTAGATCATGCACCAACAGGAGCTTTGCCATTTGCAATTCACTTCCAAGCATAGGCATTTGGAGCTTAATCCTTCACTTCCTCCTTCTCTTCAAGGATTTCAATCTCTGTTTAGGAGCTGGAAAGTGTCCTGAGCTATTGTAGAGAATGCTGTTCAAAATAGATATTTTCACTGAGTTCAGCAAACTCTGTGTATATAGATAGGTGTCACATTTTCTTTTCTTTTTTTTTTAAGCTTTTTATTTTGTATTTCATGTAGATGATTAACAATGTTATGATAGATTCAGGTACAGCAAATTGATACAGTTGATATATATATATAGGCTTTGCTGGTGGCTCAGAAGGTAAAGAATCTGCCTGTAATGTGGGAGACCTGGGTTCAATCCTTGGGTTGGGAAGATGCCCTGGAGAAGAGCATGGCAACTCACTCCAGTATTCTTGCCTGGAGAATTCCTATCTTATAGACAGAGGAGCCTGAGTAGGCTATAGCTCATGGGGTGGCAAAGAGTCAGACATGAGAGCGATTAAGCACAGCGGAGCACAGCATATGTATATGTACATACACATACATACCCTTGCACATACATGTACCTATCCTTTTTCAAATTGTTTTCCCACTTAGGTTATTACATAATATTAAGCAAAGTTCTCTGTGCTATATGGTAGGTCCTTGCTGTTTATCCATTTTAAATATAGCAGTTTGTCCATGGCAATCACCAAATCCCTGACTATCCCTTCCTCCCCCACCCTTCCTGTCTGATAACCATACATTTATTTTCTAAGTCTGAGGGTCTGTTTTGTATATAAGTTCATTTATATTGTTTCTTTTTAGATCTCACAATATTTTTCTTTCTCTTCTGACTTACTTCACTTAGTATGACAATCTCTAAATCTATCCATGTTACTGCAAATGGCATTAGGTCATTTTTTTAATGGCTGAGTAATATTCTATTGTATATATGTATCACATCTTCTTTATCCAGTCCTCTATTGGTAGATGTTTAGGTTGCTTCCATGTCTTGGTTCTTGTAAATAGTGCTTCAATGAACATTTGGGTGTATGTATCCATTCAGACCATGTTTTGCCTGATATATGCCCAGGAGTGGGATTGCAGGATCATGTGGTAGCTCTGTTTGTAACTTGTTAAAGAGCCTACACACTTTTCTCCATGATAGTACTACCAATTTACTATCTACAAACAATGAGGAGAGTTCCCTTCTCTCCATACCATCTCCAGCATTTATTGTTTGTGAGTTTTTTGATGACAGTCATTTTGACTGGTCTGAGGGGATATCTCATTGTAGTTTCGATTTGCATTTCTCTAATAATTAGCAACGTTGAACATCTTTTTGTGTGCCGTGTGGTCATCTTTATGTGTTCTTTGGAGAAATGTTTATTTACGTCTTCTTGCAGTTTCTTTATGGTTTCTATTAGCATGACGATATTCTTAACTTAAGTCTCTTGCCAAGGTGTTATCAGAAAAAGAAAGTTAATATGGTTCCTCACCACAACTCACCTTTGCAGCTCCTTTGTATGGGCCTACTGTGGGAAAATGAAGTTTCCATACATCTAATGATATCATTCTACTTCCTTGCCTTTCCTCTCTTCCATGGCCTTAAAACCTCCTTAATAGTAGCTTCCATGATATTCTCTTACTCAATCTGGTTCAACTGAGACAAGGGACACTATTTGCAAGCCCCAACTTTGCTGTTTAATTTGCTTGGCATATTTTGTTTTTTCATTCTTAACAAGACAAATTAAAGATTATCAATAACCAAACTACAATATCTGACTGGGCTCCAAGAACCTATTTTGGAAGTCATATTAAACATAATCAAACTTATCTAAATATTTACATTTAAAGTTTTACATTCCCATTAAAACAATACTGATTTCTCAAGTCCTGTGGACACTTCTGAATGAGAGAAAAATATCACATATAAGGAATCACTGAAAAGAAAAACTCAAAGACCAACTATTTTAATGTAACTATAGATCTTAATATAAAAACATCAAAAGCATGAGAAATTTATTTTTATCATTGTATTCTTAGCAGATCACTTCTCAACCTTTTGACTAAGATCAGTATAGGATTCTTAGCAGAAAACATATTTTGTAGTGACAGAAGACAGAGATTTGCGCAGTAGTGTCTGATTCTTTGCGACCCCACAGACTGTAGGAGACTGTCTGCCAGGCTCCTCTGTCCATGGAAGTCTCCAGGCAAAATACTGGAGTGGGTTACCATTCCCTTCTCCAGGGGATCTTCTTCATCCAGGGATTTAACATGGGTTCCAGCACTGCGGGCAAATTCTTTACCATCTGAACCACCAGGGAAGCCCTATTTTGTACTGAAGTCTTCATAATTATATGTTGCCGATATAAACTATTTAGCTAAGTATGAAATGTCAGTAGTTGCTAGGAAAAAAACATAGTTTAAGCCAAAAAATTAAATAATAAAAATTAATACGCTTTTAAATAACATAAGAACCTCTGAAATGTTTATTCATGAAATTTGAGTGTGAGAGATCCCCAAAAATATAAATCTAATTGATACAATGTATAAAAATTATAACTTAAATTTAGTAGATAAGACATTTCAAAGTATGTTCAGAAACCATGTTACCATATTCAGGAAAAAAGATGTCACATATGTTTTTCTCTTAGTCAGTTGTGATTATGAAGATAGAATAATAAAAGGCAATACAAGAAAATAAAAGTTTATCATTGAATTGGTTTATGAATATAATTAGGTTTAAATTACATTAAACATGTTCCCATGATGAGTCTGTATATAGTCTCGACTGTTTTCTGGTTACAGCTTACTGCTAGGGAGGAAGGGATCTTATACCATATGCATGTACCACACAGACATTTAATTCTTTCCTGGATGGTGAGTAGCTAAATGTACAACTTATATACCAGTTTATTGCTAAAAGCGTTTTACTATCCTTGCTATTCGAGGTGTGGCTTGATATTTAAACTATTACATACTCCATATCCAGAGGCAAATTTTTCATTAAGTATGAAGCTTCAGTTTCAGATCTTGTCACTCATAAAGAACCACTGGACAATGAACATGTTCTATGGGTCTGGTACCTGGAATATGAGGGTGATAAGAATTGAGATTTGAAATATGTGAGACAAAAGATATCTGAAAAAGGCTTATAATCATTCAATGTATAAATCTATAATTGGAGGCCTCAGTTATCAACAAAATCCATCAGAATATCAGTGATCAACACTTTTTGATCAACCTAAGAAAAAATACTAAATTTCTTTTTTTTCCTTAAGGGAATTTTTAAATTTTTATCATAATTTTCTAATTTTCATGATTGTGCTGATATTTGTCAGTATTTTTAAATGTAAAATTTTTTGTAATTAATTTTTTATTCTAATTAAATATTCAACTTTATGCCTAATTTTATATTCATAGTTTTTTTTATTATTTTCCCGAAGGACAAATCCTCAAATTGTTTAAACTTTAAGCTTCATGAAAGCTGGATCCATACCTCTGTAATAAATGGATGCTGACAAGAATAGGCTCTTGAGAGATAAGTGACAAGCTTACTAAAAAATGTTTTCATAGAGAATATATATAGTAAGTACATACAATTACTACATATGCCTAGTAACTCATACTCCCATTAGAGGCAATATAAATAAATATGTGTGTATCTATATATATATATGTGTGTGTGTGTGTGTGTGTGTGGGTGTGTCCTTAGAACAGTTCACTCAACTCTTTGATCTTTCTTTGGTTGCTAATTTCCTACATATGCATTCATTCTAATTTAAGGAGCTTAATGGAACTGCTACCAACTTTCACAATAGTGCAACCATTATATCCATTATAGAGGATGGATTTACTCTTTTATGGGTATACCTTAGGAAGTAAGAGAAAAAGAGAACAGGATTATTTTATAATATAAATTTATCTGATCATATTATTCCCCTAAGAAGGAGACAGCTAGATTCCTCTCAGCAGTTGTGTAAATCAGTGTGTAAAAAAAGCAAGTCAAAGCTTTCACAAGGGACAATGTCATTCACATTTCCTTCCATCTTATTCTATCACTTCTCCAATCTCTGATTTCAATTGTATCACCACACAGTTTTGTTAAAGTGATGCTATCAGATATTATTTTGCCTAAGGTCCATCTAGTCAAGACTATGGTTTTTCCAGTAGTCATGTATGGATGTGAGAGTTGGACAGTGAAGAAAGCTGAGTGCCAAAGAATTGATGCTTTTGAACTGTGGTGTTGGAGAAGACTCTTGAGAGTCCCTTGGACTGCAAAAAGATCCAACCAGTCCATCCTAAAGGAGATCAGTCCTGGGTGTTCATTGGAAGGACTGATGTTGAAGCTGAAACTCCAATACTTTGGCCACCTCATGCGAAGAGTTGACTCATTGGAAAAGACCCTAATGCTGGGAAGGATTGGGGGCAGGAGGAGAAGGGGATGACAGAGGATGAGATGGTTGGATGACATCACAGACTCAATGGACATGAGTTTGGGTAAACTCCGGGAGTTGGTGATGGACAGGGAGGCCTGGTGTGCTGTGATTCATGGGGTCGCAAAGAGTCAGACACGACTGAGCAACTGCACTGAACTGAACTAATATTCTTTTTCTGTGTGTGCTCAGTTAGTCAGTCACGTCCAACTCTTTGTGGCCCAGTGGACTCCTCTGTGCATGGAATCTCCTGGGCAAGAATATTGGAGTGGGTTGCCACTGCCTACTGCAGGGGATCTTTCTGACTCAGGGATCAAACCTGCATCTCTTGGGTCTCCTGCATTGGCAGGTGGGTTCTTGACCACTAGCACCACCTGGGAAGGTTTTTCTAAACAGAAGGAATTAAAAACCCTCATAGGCAGTGGTGTATTATTAAACCAAGTAGTGCTGATTGTTAGTATTCAATTAAGTAGCTGGTTAGCTCTTTTACAATATCATTTACAACACCACTGTGCTTTCTTTTAAAAAAGTTATGTAAATAGTTTGAAGAAAAATATTTCACATAGATTCCTATCTTCATTGACTACTAGTCAACAATTTCTGTAGTGCCACTCTCTCGAATAAGATGAGTTGAATAGGAAGCTTTACATCATCAATTAAATGAATAAGTGTGATTTTTTAATACACCAGATCCTACACTCTGCTCTCTATGTAGCGGTGAACAGGTATGTTCATTTAATTGTTTTTGTTCACTGCTATGTCTCTATGTTTTCCCTTATTCCTTATTTCTTACATGGAACCAAGTGATCTATGTTTGGTATAATACGAATTGCAAATGCCCTTCAGAGGAAAAGTCATTTTTATTTAGTAAATAGAAAGCAAGAATAATGAACAATACAAGAAAATTGTAAAATAATTAGGAAGTGGTTCAGAGGTGCTCATTTACAACTGAGGAAATTAAAAATGCAAATGCATTATTATCATAAAGGTAGTTAACAGACAAATGAGTAAGAAGAGCCTTCCTTCTAATTCAACATTGTTTAAAAGACACCTGCGAGTTCTAACTGGAAAAGACAAGACAGAGAAATGCAGATGGTCACATTTTGCATTATATCTATCACATTTTGCATTATATCTATCACATTTTTTGTACTCTAATTAGAGGGGGGACTCATTCTCCACAGAAAAAAGATACTGCTTATTTGAATATTTGATTAAAAGCCAGTAGATACAGTATTCAAAATACTGGCTGTGTTTTTGTGTCTGTGTGATAGTAGTGATGCAATATTTATTTTCTGTGACCCAAGGAAACTGCTGGCAGTCTGCCCAAAAAGATCTATATTTGGACTGAGAAAATTAAATGAATTTGAATTTCCTCTTTGTTCCAAGGCTGAGTTTATTGGTACTGAGTTACAATGTGGTATAGGATATTAACCTACAAGCCAATTTTTGCAGTATAGGATTGTTTGGTCTAAAATTAGATGCCTACTTTAAATAGATTTTGTGATATTCATTTTTGATTGTTTTCTTAAACACATGATTATTTCAATACAGCCATCCTAAGAGTAAGATCTGGTTTAAACTCTATGTTCAATAAATATACAATGTCATGTTTATGATGACTGGAATCATAAGCATGCAGGAACATACACATAGTTTTTTGTTTTTAAGTCTGAATATGCAAAGAGAAATATAAATATCATGCTGAACACAATAAGGAATGTCCAAATGTAAAGAGGGGAAGAAAATACACATATTTATAAACAATATAGAGAGATTTAAAAGTGCATATTCAGGTAGTTAGCGATGAATAAGGACAATTATACCTGTTTAACTACAATAACTCAGCCATTTGAAACATTTTCTCTTTTCTCCACTCCAATCTCATTTTAGAATCAAACAGAATATGGTGCAAATTATGTAATGATTTCATATATTCTGATAAATATAATTGCACATACTGTTTTTCTCCTTGTTTCTTCACAAGGGCTGTTTATTTGATCTTCTCCATTTCTCTATTCAGGCCACAGGAAATGGAAATCTGATCAATTATGCTTAGCACATCAAGATTGTGCAGATTGGTTTGTATCTCAGTGTCTAGTTCAATTCTTGGCACACTTAATAAATTGCTGTTCAGTTGAATTTTAGTGTAATCTATATAACTGGCAGGCCTTTAAGATTCCTGTTTGGCTATTTGGAGTATTAGAATAAAGTAATAGACTGTGCACTCCCCTAAACTAACTATTAATATATAGAGGAAGGTATGTTTGTGGCTAAGTAATGTGCTTAATATCCTTCTTATTATACACTCAAGCATGGTATTATCAGTGCACCTCTTTGCCTAGAATTAATAGAGCATACATAATTAAGATAGATTATTAGTAGCAGAAAGCAATATGTGTTAATTAAATAAAAAATAATTGAACAGGATCATTAGCAACAAAGATTATTTATTTAGAAGATTCCTCTGCAATTTGCTAACGCAAGACAGATTGAGGACTACATTTCATTATTTCAATAAAGATATAAAATCGCCCAATTCCTTGCTATCTGATAAAGTCTGTTCTAAGTCATACACAGCTAAACTTATCAAATGTAACCTGTTTTTAAAAAAACCAAACCACTAGACCATTCAAGTATGACCTAAATCAATTCCCTTAAGATATGCAGTGGAAGTGACAAATAGATTCAAGGGATTAGATCTGATAGAGTGCCTGAAGAACTATGGACAGAGTTTCGTGAGATGGTACAAGAGGCAGTGATGAAGACCATCCCCAAGAAAAATAAATGCAAAAAGGCAAAATGGTTGTTTGAGGAGACCTTACAAATAGCTAAGAAAAGAAGAGAAGCTAAAGGCAAAGGAGAAAAGGAAAGATATACCCATCTGAATGCAGAGTTCCAAAGAAGAGCAAGGAGAGATAAGAAAGCCTTCCTCAGAGATCAATGCAAAGAAATAGAGGAAAACAATAGAATGAGAAAGACTGAGATCTCTTCAAGAAAATTAGAGATACCAAGGGAACATTTCATGCAAAGATGGGCACAATAAAGGACAGAAACGGTATGGACCTAACAGAAGCAGAAGATATTAAGAAGAGGTGGTAAGAATACACAGAAGAACTATACAAAAAAATTCTTCATGACCCAGATAAGCATGATGGTGTGATCATTCACCAAGAGCCAGACATCTTGGAATGTGAAGTCAAGTGGGCCTTAGGAAGCATCACTAAGAACAAAGCTGGTGGAGGTGATGGAATTCCAGTCGAGCTATTTCAAATCCTTAGATGAAATCCTTAGATTTCAAATCCAAGATGATGCTGTGAAAATGGTGCACTCAATATGCCAGCAAATTTGGAAAACTTAGCAGTGGCCACAGGACTGGAAAAGGTCAGTTTTCATTCCAATCCCAAAGAAAGGCAATGCCAAAGAATGCCCAAGTGAAGTGAAAGTCACTTAGTCGTATCCAACTCTTTGCGACCCCATGGACTATACAGTTGGTGGAATTCCTCACACCAGAATACTGGAATGGGTAACCTTTCCCTTCTCCAGGTGATCTTCCCAACCCAGGGATTGAACTGAGGTCTCCCACATTGCAGGTCGATTCTCTACCAGCTGAGCTATTAGGGAAGCCAAAGAAAGCTCAAACTACCACACAGTTGCACTCATCTCACATGCTAGCAAAGTAATGCTCAAAATTCTCCAAGCCAGGCTTCAACAGTATGTGAACTGAGAACTTCCAGATGTTCAAACTGGATTTAGAAAATTCAGAGTAACCAGAGATCAAATTGCCAACATCTGGTGAAAAAGCAAGAGAGTTCCAGAAGAAAAACATCTATTTCTGCTTTATTGACTATGCCAAAGCCTTTTACTGTGTGGATCACAACAAACTGAAAAATTCTTCTAGAGATGGGAATACCAGACCCCTTATCTGCCTCTGGAGAAATCTGTATACAGGTCAAGAAGAAACAGAACTAGACATGGAGCAACAGACTGGTTCCAAATCAGGAAAGGAGTACATCAAATCTGTATCTTGTCACTTTACTTATTTAACTTCTATGCAGAGTATATCATGAAAAATGCTGGGCTGGATGAAGCACAAGCTGGAATCAAGATTGCTAGGTAAAATATTAATAAGCTCAGATATGCAGATGAAACCACACTTATGGCAGAGAGCAAAGAAGAACTAAAGAGCCTCTTGATGATAGTGAAAGAGGAGAGTGAAAAAGTTGGCTTAAAATTCAACATTCAGAAAACTAAGGTCATGGCATCTGGTTCCATCACTTCATGGCAAATAGATGGGGAAACAATGGCAAGAGTGAGAGATTTTGGCTTCCAAAGTCACTGCAAATGGTGACTACAGGCATGAAATTGAGAGATGCTTGCTCCTTGGAAGAAAAGCTATGATCAATCTAGGCAGCATATTAAAAAGCAGAGACATTACTTTGCCAACAAAGTCCATCTAGTCAATGTGTTTTTTTCAGTAGTCATGTATGGATGTGAGAATTGGCCTATAAAGAAAGCTGAACACCAAAGAATTGATGTTTTTGAATTGTGCTGTTGGAGAAGACTCCTGAGAGTCCCTTGGACTGCAAGGAGATCCAACTAGTCCATCCTAAAGGAAATCAGTCCTGAATATTCATTGGAAGGGCTGATGTTGAAGCTGAAACTCCAATACTTTGGCCACCTGAAGCAAAGAACTGACTCATTTGAAAAACACCCTGATGCTGGAAAAGATTGAAGGCAGGAGGAGAAGGGGAAGAGAGAGGATAAGATGGTTGGATGGCATCACCGACTCGATGGACATGAGTTTGAGTAAGCTCCGGGAGTTGGTGATGGACAGGGAAGCCTGGCGTGCTGCTGTCCATGGGGTTGCAAAGAGTCAGACACGATTGAATGGCTAAACTAAACCGAAATAAAATATCACTTTGTGCATAGCTCAGTAACTAAATATAAAGTAATTCCTTAGAAGACTAATTTAGTTACATGGGCTGGACTCCAAGATTCTCCTCAGATTATTCCAAGGGGCCCTTCACTGATAACTGGTGCTTCTGTTTCCCTGCCCTGTAATTCCAAGATGTCTTACAATGACTATTTAGGGCAGTGAGGCCCATCTCTTAAAGCTTTCTCCAGCTTTCCCCAGTTATTTCCCTTAACTTTCCACTCTCCTCTCAAGGGCAGCCATCAGCCCGCCCATACCACAGATCACAACTGCCTTATTTTTCCACAGGGTTACTTCACCTCTTTAAATTCCTTTGTCCCTGTGGAACTTCACCGTTAAACTGAGGAGACAAAGAGAGAGAGTGCTTTGTAGCCAATACATTTCAAATTCCTTTTCAACATGTATCTTCTTGATCGTTCCTCATATTTCATTTGCTTGTCTCATATAAGCACACTCTACTAAGTGTGCGTCCCTTATTAGCAACAAATTCTATACCTTAGCTGCTTTTTGGTGTTTATTGTCAGACATTTTAATGTCCCAATATCCTCTTAAATTTAACTATATTTTCCAGTTCTAAAATGCTCAGACAACTTGGGCCTTCTTGACATAATAAAAATATTTCCTACTTGCTTAAAGCCTTTAATTTTCCTGTAGTCAGTGGAGAGTACAAGAATAATGAATCTCAAACGCCTGTTTCATCAAATTAATTCACTAGTAATAATTTTAAGTGCAACTTACCATCTGTCTGTTGCAAAACCAATACTAAAAAACAGAAGAATAAAATTCTGAGGTAAAAAAATAATTTTATTAAAAGAAATGATACTCATTAATGACATAGCCATAAATGAAAAATGTATGTGATATGAGAAATTCTTAGAAAATACAATTTACAAACTCAAGAAAAAATAATTGAACCTGAAGAAACTTGTATAATTTAAATAAATCATTCAGTAGCTAAAAAAACAAAGAATACAAACACTCAAATCAACACGACTTTTTTCAATGATTTCTCAATTTGAGAGAACAAATAATTCCAATCTTAGTAAACAATTCCAGATAAGAGGGTAAAAAAAGATCAGGCTTCTCATCTTTCATTGTCTTGAACCCAAACTCTGAAAAGAACAATATTAAAGGTTTATCCTCACTCAGAACATAAAGAGCAACTCTCTTCCCTTCTTCAAGAAATGAGGCAAAATGAATCACATAACATGTCAAAAACATAATGAATATGATGCATCAAGACCTACCTACTGAACATAAACTCTATTTCTTATATTTTATGACAATCACAAAATAAAGAACAAAGATCACATGAGCACCTTAATAGATACAGAAAACATCCTTGATAATATGCAACAGGTGTTAAAAATTTAAACAAATGCAAACTCTTAGAAAAATAGTAAGAAAGATATTTGTTAACCCCATATTAAATGGGAGGCAAGACTAGATAGCAAATATCATAATTAATGTGAAACACAGAAAACTTTTTTTTTGAGAGCAGAAATAAGCAAATAATGGTTGCTATCACCATTCCTATTTAGCATTAGTGCTAAAAATTCTAGTCAGTATGTAAGCCAAGAAAACCATGTGAAGAGAATAAGGAAATATAAAAATCTCATTATTCAAGGAGAGCATCATTATATATATATATATATGTTTATGTACATATGTATATGTATTTATATATATATATAAATCAAAAGAATATACAAATGAATTAGTAAAATCTTTATGTCAGATACTCAATTAATATTTTGCAGAACCAGTTGCCATTTTGCTAGCCTATAATAAATAGTTAGAAATTGAAAGCTTTAAAATACAATACTATTTATATTGGCATCAAATATATGTCTTAGTTGGACATATGGTAAATGGCCAAGTTGGTATTGCAGATCAGTGGGAAAAGATGGAATTCTCAATACATGTTACTGAAACAATTAGCCATCCATCTGAGAACACAATTTAAAAGAATGTTTAAGAAGGAAGGGAGGGAGGAAGAAAGGAAGGATAACAGGAAAGAGGAAGTAAAGGAAAAGAAAAGAAAGAGAGAAAAAAGAAAAAACCCTCAATACAATTGGTTCCAAATGTTGCATAAAAAATATAAAAATAAGTACCAAGTGGATTAAATCTGAATTGTGAAAGGCAAATCATAAAGTTTTTTGTTATTCTCCCAGTTATTTTCTTCATACTTCACCATGTTGTTGTATTTTTGCTAACTTCCAACTGCCATTTGGAAAGACCTTTTTCACAATTGTGTAAGGGAGGTCTTCTTGCACTTGTGACCAGCTGAAAATGCTTGAAAGTTGACAACCCCCAGAATTAGACTGTACCCAAGGATTCTCAGGGGTTGGTACATAAATACTCAGGCTTTCTCTCTCCTTGGGTACAATAATCCAAGGGTGTGTATTTTGCACCATATCCTGTTACGATTAAGCTGCTGTTTCACCCGGAAGCTGACTGAACATGCACGTTATTGGCAGCTTTCTCTTTCTGTCTCCTTTCTCTAATTTCCTACTGACTTACCTTGTTTTGTTGTTTAGTCACTCAGTCCTATTTGACTCTTTTGCGACTCCATGGTCTGTAGCCCACCAGGCTCCTCTGTCCTTGGGATTTCCCAGGCAAGAATACTGGAGTGGGTTGCCATTTCCTTCTCCAGAGTATCTTCCTGACCCAGGGATTGAACCCCAGTCCCCTGTATGGCAGGCTAATCCTTTACTGCTGAGTCACCAAGGAAGCTCAATGTACTCTGTACCTCCCAAATAAACTGCTTATACTCAAATTCTCCCCATATGATCTCCTGGGGAAACCAGAATACCAGTGTTAGAAAAGTCCCTAGGAAGCAGATATCAGGACGAGATTCTGGAACTGAATAATTCCCCAGCAGGTGGCAACAAAGATCTGATTTCTTTAGATGAGTGACATGGTGGATTACTCCTTGAATACAGTGGCATCATAAAGACTATGACTTTACCACATGTGGTAAATTGAAAAGACAAGTGGAGGGCACCAATTGGCTTATGCAGTCTCTCTAGGCTTTGAGAGATATGATGGCAATGATAATTACAAGAACTATGAAGTTGCATAGTAAAGTGTCCTCATCATGTTCAGGAAAGAAAATGGCACACTTAAATCAGCTGACCACCAACTCAGAGCATGATGTGAAAATCAGTATTCCTCTATAACAATGTATTAAGGGACTCTGTTCTTCTGCAGTCGGACGTAAGGAGCTATCTGTGAAAATAATCAAACTGCAGAGACTTTTTTCACTGTTTCATCAAGTTTTCTGTGGCAGAATCAGGGTCCTGACAAGGAGGTATATTGACACCTGGCTGTAGGACACCTGAGCGAATAGGATAAGAAATTTGGAACATCCAGTGTTCCCCAGAGCCTTTGAATATTCCTATTTCACTTTATTATCTCCATGAAAGAAGCTAATAGCTTCCTTTGCTTAAAGCACTTTCAGAGGTTATTTTATGTGAATTTCATTCAAAATAACACTTGAAAGTCTTAGGATTTGTTTCCACTTTTTCCCTTTACTGACTTTTAAACTGATAAGATTTCAACCTGACCAAACCAGACAAGCATTATTTGTGTTTTATAAGGAAAAGAATTGATTTTCAGAAGAGCTGTCAAATCTGAAAAATTTGTATCAATACTTTAGTGAGTTTGCCTAGCAAAAGATATCAGGAGTGGTAGTTGGAAAGGAGGTGTTGCAAAATATAAGACTTAGTAAAAGTTTAGTGATTTGAAAATACAATGGCTCATAGCAAACACGATGTTTTTGCTCTCAAGAAGACTCAGTGAGCTTAAAGATATGGGTGTACTAAATCTGACCTTTTTTTTTTTATTGGGCTTCTCTGTGACTTAGTGGTAAAAAAAAAAAAAAAAAAATCCACCTGCCAATGCAGGAGACATAGGTTTGATTTCTGGGCCAGGAAGATCCCCTGGAGAAGAAAATGGCAACTCACTGCAATATTCTTGCCTGGGAAATCCCAAGGACAGAGCAGCCTGGCAAGAGTCCATTGGGTTGCAAAAGAGTCAAACATGACAACAAAAACAAAGTATATTTTTAAATTAAGACCAGAGAATCTATTGACTGACTACATGCACAAGACAGTAGATCAGCATTATACATTAATAATCTTACCCCAGGGTTAAGTTAATTTTCTTAGTCACTCACATAATACAGTCACAGGGAGCTTGATTGTCTGGACATTCCCCATTGTACCACAATAGCGGCTTATACTAGAGTGAATAATATTTAGAAACGGTCAAATGACACATGACCCCCTACACAGGGAGTCAGGCGATATTAAAGCCAACTAAAGACAGTCTGCTTTTCATTATCATCCTCTTGCATCAGCCATTCTAAACAATGTGTTTGGTAGAGTATTTCTTTTTTTCCTCCATCTAAGTTCCAAACAATTGCTGCCATTATTGCTGAATTGTGATAATAGATAGGAAAGCTTCAGATTAGCATATTTTTGTTAATTTTGCTTTAATAAACACAAAATTGTTACTGAAATTATATTTAACGTGGAAGTTTCATTTGGAGTACTCTCAATTCTACAGTCATCCCTAACACACAGGCCCAGCACCATGCAGGGAGAAAAAGTTTATAAAATTTAGAAATTACTCAAGTTCTCTTTGGGTACAGTTTTTGTCTTCTACTCCTGTGGTACTACTTTTTGACAGTACATTCAAAATTAAAATGATACTGCAGTGATTGCAAACATGAGCTTTTATAATTTTGGCATTCTATGTGCCGACTTGGAATTTTTATTTTTATCAACCTTTTGTCTGCAGAGACATTTAAAAGCTGTTAGTTTGGAACATTATTGCAATTGCTGCTTTTTTTTTTTTTTATGCGGTGTTCTTGCTAACTCTGAAATTTTGGATCTGTCAAGCTCATTATTATTTTTTAGACTTTTCCTAACTATTGGCATATCATTTCATCATGTGAAGACAAACTATTTGAGAATAAAATTAATAAGAGGGGTCTTAAATTAGCTATATGTTAGTCACTTAATTGTGTCTGCTTCTTTTGTGACCCCATGGACTCTAGCCCACCAGGCTCCTCTGTCCATGGAATTCTTCAGGCAAGAATACCGGAGTGGGGTGCCATTTTCTGACCCAGGATCAAACCCAGGTCTCCCACACCGCAGACAAACTCTTCACCATCTGAGCCACCAGGGAAGCCCTTAAGTGAAGTATGAGTGAAGGTAAATTGACAGACCTGGATGTGTATATTCTATTTAACATAAGAAGATACATTTTCTTGAAATTATTGACACATTCACAGAAGTTAAAGATATAAAACTACTGTGTTTATATTTATTATGATGACTAAGTCAATCTTTTAAAAACACATTAATGTAATTAAACGTATTGATCTAAACAGTTATTAAAATGTATTGTCATTACGTTTTCCCTTTCCTTCATGTAATATTTACTCTATGTATTATTATGTTTTAATATTTTTATAGACATGAATAAACACACAATTCAATAAAAGATAAATTTTCTCTGGCTATGTTTCTTTTCTGAACATTATATAATTTGCATAATTTCATGATTTTTATTGAAAATAATTTTTTTCTTATGGAGATTGGGATTTTAAAATATGATCTGTTCCAGGTGTCAGCTATACTAGGCAAATCATTGGAGTACACTTTACTTGAAGCAGGCAGTGCATCTCCTTAATTTATCTGTGACTTCACCACAGCTTCTAGATACCTAGGGCTTACATATATTTTCTCTTTTGTTTTGTTTTACTAGAGCAACATTAGCCCTTCAGGTGGTCTTCTTTGACAAGATCTGTAATAAAGCCAGGGCACTTTAATCTGTTTATGTGTTTGCCTCATGCTTACTTTGGGGCTACAGAAACATGTATCCACTTTCTGTTTCACTTATCATACCAGAAAGAGTGTCCTATTTATTATTATTATTAAATTTGAGCGTAGTTGGAAGCAAAGTGTTTTCAGCAATGACTTAAAAGTAATTCTGCTATTTTGTTTTTAAAAAGAGAGATAAAATGTATAGAATATTCTGTTTTAAGGTGAGATGATGCAGAATCCCATGTAAAGCTGTACACGAGATATATATATATATATATACCCCAGTAACAAGCAGAATGCTCATTCTTTCAATATGAAAATGATCCTACATCACTAACGTGCTCTTCTCCAGTAGGTTGTTTCATCAAAAATGGTTCTATATTGAGATCTAAATGTTTTTCTTCGCTATAGGTATATCGGTGGAATGACTGGATCAAACTTAGGCTTGGGCTATAGGACCCACACATAACCTCTACATCTGCCCCCTCATACACAATCCATCCAAGGGCAGAGCTTAACTCCCAACAAATGGATGGGAAACCAACCAAATATAAATGCTTCATATGTAGTGATAATCTCTGGTGGAAAAGATTCTCACTTCTTTTTTCACTCCTGTAGGTCCATTTACATGCCTTTCCTTAGAATTCCTTATAGTGGATATTCTTTTTCTGTTCCTTCAAGATCCATGAAAAAAATAGTTAAGTCATATTCTGCACCCCCCAAAATCAACGTGTATCCTCATCTCTGCCAGGAGTGCATGGCAAACACTCTTGCCTGGAGGATCCCATGGACAGGGGAGAGTGGCAGGCTACAGTCCATAGGCCGCAGAGTCAGACAGGCTTGAAGCAACTTAGCACACATGCACACATCATCTCATCTCAGGCCATATCTCCCACCAATTGAAATTAATTACCAGCTGTAGTGCTTGACGTTTTGCTCACAGAGAGGATTTTCCTTCACCACTCTTTATTGTCACCCTGAGTGGAAGGGAAGAGACATCTACCGTCTATTTTTGCATCACACAAACACATGAAACTATCCATCCATGAACCAGGCCAAGTATGATTCTTTTTCTCCAGCTAGCTATGAAGATTCTCAATGAAGGGTGACGTGCATTAGAGGCAAGTAACATGAGGATTTGGGCCATGTGTTTGTGAAACAATTGCAATTCCTGGACTGCTTAGACTCCACCTCAAAGTCGCCATTCCAATATGCACTGGATTTCTGCTTTCAGCTGATCTTATGACTCAGGGGTCTGATAATAACCAGCTATTTGATGAGCACTTCCAGTCTCAAAATTACCAAATATGATATTGTATGTTACTTGGTCTTCATGAACTGAACTGAACTGAATGCCCACTTTATGCACAGTGGATAATTTTCTTCAAAAGATGGTATGGCCTTATTTTCAAAGCAGAAATAGAGACACAGATGTAGAGAACAAATATATATGGATGTCAAGGGGGAAGGGGGGGTAGGGGGAATTAGGAGTTTGGGATGGCACATACATGCTATTGATACTGTGTATAAAATAGGTAGCTAATGAGAACATACTGTATAGCACAGGAAACTCAATTTAATGCATTGTGGTGATTTGAAGGGGAAGGAAGTCCAAAAGGGAAGGCATATATGTGTGCATATGGCTGATTCATTTTGCTGTACAGGAAAAACTAATACAACATTATAAAACAACTATACTCCTGTAAGTTTTTTTTTTTTTTTTTTTTTTAAGATAACATGGTCATGCTCCAGAACTCCAAGGATATTCACTAAGATTCTGGTAGGGTGGCTTTTCAGAGTTTCTATATTTTATTTTTATCAACAGTGAATACCTTTAGCAAGTGAGGTCAGCCAGTTTCTATGACTCAATGGATTTGGCCAACTGCACAAGAGCCTGAACCTGCCACAAAGCTCTCTTTTGCTTTGGGACCCACTCAACGTTAGAAACTCAGTTGAAATGATATCCCCAAATGTGTTACATATTTTACCTAAAATCCAAGAGACCCACTAAGCATTGTCCCTCCTTACTTGCGGGTTTCCCTGGTGGCTCAATTGGTAAAAAATCCAACTGCAGTACAGTAGACCCGGGTTCGGTCCCTGGATCAAGAAGATACCCTGGATAAGAAAATAGGAATGCACTCCAGTAATCTTGCCTGGAAAATTGTATGGACAGAGAAGCCTGGTGGGCTATAGTCCGTGGGATCGCAAGAGTGAGACACAACTTAGCAACAAAAGGATCACCACCATTCCTTACTAATAGTAAGAGAGGCAAGGGCTATTAACTTGTTATTTTACTTGGAGGATTTGTTCTGAAATACCCTAGATCACTGGAAATCTAAATTATCCCTGTTAATGGAAGCCACTAAACATTTTTCAGACTTATTTTCCACTATATGACACTCATAGGTCTTACTAGAACAATCAGAAAAAGTGGACTTTCCTCTTACCAGGGTATAAGTAACATGATGACTTTAATTTAAAGTCCTCATTTGATGTTCTTGAGGATGGGGAGGGAATGGTGAATCTCCAAGAGTTCCTTTGAAGCATCCAGTTAAAGAATTCATCATTTTTAATACCAGTCAAATCTAAGGATGAAGCTGCCAACTGTGGACAAGAATGTGTGTGTGTTCAATCGCTCAACTGTGTTCAAGTCTTTATGAACCCATGGACTGTAGCCTGCCAGTCTCCTCTGTCCATGGTATTTCCCAGGCAAGGATACTGGAGCAGGTTGCCATTTTCTTCTCTAGGGGATCTTTCTGACCAAGGGATTGAACCCACATCTCTTGAGTCTCCTGTATTGACAGGTGGGCTCTTTACCACTGCACAAAATGGGAAGCCCATGGACAAGAACAGTTAAGTAGAAACATTCTTGCCTCTTGTCCCCTCCTTCTCCTCTGCCACCTTCAATCCTGGATATACAGCTTAATGGGTGGCAAAGAAGAGAGTATAAGTAAAAGTGCAAAGTGGATAACTAGAGATCAAGATGCTAAACACTTCTCCACAGCAGAAGGCTAGCTTGAAGCAGGGCACAGCATGGGGTGAGTGGGGAATGATGTGTGTGGGGGGCTGGATAGCGAAGTACAGGAAGTACAGGTTAAATTGTGTCACCCCATATTAATATTGTGACATCTTACCGAGCAGGGTTTTCTTTTTTAATTAATTAATTTATTTTAATTGGAGGCTAATTATTTTACAATATTGTCGTGGTTTTTGCCATACATAGACATGAATCAGCCATGGGTGTACATGTGTCCCCCATCCTGAAACCCCTGCCACCTCCCTTCCCATCCCATCCCTCAGGGTTGTCCCAGTGCACTGGCCCTGAGCACCCTGTCTCATGCATTGAGCCTGGACTGGCAATCTATTTTACACATAGTAATATACATGTTTCAATGCTATTCTCTCAAATCATCCCACCCTCGCCGTCTCCCACAGAGTCCAAAAGTCTGTTCGTTATCTCTGTTTCTCTTTTGCTGTCTCGCATATAGGGTCATCGTTACCATCTTTCTAAATTCCATATATATGCATTAATATATTGTATTGGTGTTTTTCTTTCTGACTTACTTACCCAGCAGTGTTTTAAACTTTGATTTAAAAAAAAAGTTCACAGCCTTTGACCTAGTGATCATTCTCTGAGACATGTATCCTATAGAGACAGCAAAAACTAAAGATACTGATATTCTGTACTGGTAAAAGCTTAAATCCTTAAGAGCAACAATAGAAAAACTATTAAATATGACATGTCCATAGGATAAAGTATTTTTCATCCATTAAAATATTTATAAATCTACCAGTGTTAACAAGCCAATCGCTAACTGGAGGTGGGAGATATGTGGGGAGGTGGGGCTATATGTGATTAGTGATTTATATATATAAATATATATTTTCCCTTACTTTTTAAGTCAAATCATAATTTCAATAACTCAAAGATGTTTTAAAAAGAAAAACAACTAAGCAAGCTTTGAGATATTAAAATTATGTGACAGTTAAAGAGGAGTAAAATGGGGCAAGAAAGAGAACATTTATTCAGTTAGCATAAAGCCTTTTGTACTGAACTAGATTCTCCCAGATAATTAAAAATTATTTTGGTGATTTAGACTCACTTAAGGGAGTCTTGTTGTGGTGAAGGAGACTGCATAGCTCAATGAAGCTATGAGACATCCCACGTAGGGCCACCCAAGATGGATGGGTCATAGTGAAGAGTTATGACAAAACATGGTCCACTGGAGGAGGAAATGGCAAACCACTCCAGTATTCTTGCTGCAAGAACCCCATGAACAGTCTGAAAAGGCAAAAAGATATGACAAAGAAGATGAGACATCAAAGTCAGAAGGTATCCAATGTGCTACTGGGGAAGAGTAGAGGGCAATGCTAGCAGTTCCAGAAGGAACGAAGCAGCTGGGCCAAAGCAGAAATGCCATGTAGTTGTGATGGGTCTGGTGATAAGTAAAGTCCAATGTTGTAAAGAATATTACATAGGAACCTGTAATGTTAGATCCATGAATCGAGGTAAATTGAACATGGTCAACCAGGAGATGGCAAGAGTGAACATGGACATCTTAGGAATTGGTGAAATAAATGGGTGAGAACAGGGAAATTTAATTCAGATGACCTTTATATCTACTACTGTGGGAAAGAATCCCTAAGAAGAAGTGGAATAGCCCTCATAGTCAACAAAAGAGCCTGAAATATAGTCATTGCATACAACCTCAAAAATGACAGAATGACCTCAGTCCACTTCCAAGGCAAACCTTTCAACATCCTAATAATCCAAGTCTATAACTCAACCATTGATGCTGAGAAGCTGAAGTTGACTGGTTCAATGAATACCTAAACACCTTCTAGAACTAAAACCAAAAAAGATATCCTTTTCATCATAGAGGATTGGAATGCGAAAGTAGGAAGTCAAGAGATACCCAGAGTAACAGGAAAGTTTGGCTTTGGAGTACAAAATGAAGCAGTGCAAAGACTAACAGAGTTTTCTCAAGACCACACACCAGTCATAACAAACACTTTTTCCCAATAACCTAAGAGATGAGCTATACATGGACATCACCATATGGTCAATACTGAAATCAGATTGATTACATTCTTTGCCACTGAACATGGAGAAATTCTATAGAATCAGCAGAAATAAGACATGGAGTTGATTACAGCTCAGATCATGAGCTCCTTATTGCAAAATTTGGTTTCAATTGAAGAAAGTAGGTAAAACCACTGGGCCATTTAGATATGACCTAAATCAAATCCTCCATCACAGTGGAGGTGATGAATAAATTCAAGGGACTGATCTGGTACACAGAGTACTTGAAGTTCTTAACACTGTATGGAAGATGGTGCATTTTCTGGAGGAGAGAACATTGTATGGAAGATGGAAGTTCAGAACATTGTATAGGAGGCAATGACCAAAACCATTCCAAAGAAGAACAAATGCAAGAAGGTAAAGTGTCTGTGGAACTCTTACAATAGCTGGGAAAAAAAGAGAAGCAAAAGGCAAAGGTGAAAAGAAAAGATACACCCAATTGAATGCAGAGTTCCAGAGAACAGCAAGGAGAGACAAGAAGACCTTCTCTAATGAATAATGCAAAGAAATAGAATGGGAAATACTGGAGATATCTTTAAGAAAATTAGAGATACCAAGGGAACATTTCATGCAAGGATGGGCACAATAAGGACAGAAATAATATAGACCTAACAGAAACAGAAGAGATTAAGAAGAGTAGCAAAAATACCCAGAAGAACCAAACAAAAAAGTCATAATGACTCTGATAACCACGATGGTGTAATCACTCACCTAGAACCAGACATCCTGGAGTATGAAGTCAAGTGGACCTTAGGAAGCATTCCTGTGAACAATCTAGTGGAGGTGATGGAATTCCAGCTGAGCTATTTCAAATTCTAAAAGATGATGCTATAAAAGTGCTGCAATCAATATGTCAACAAATTTGTAAAACTCAGCAATGGCCATGGGACTGTAAAAAATCGGTTTTCATTCTAATTCTAAAGAAGAGAAATGGCAAAGAATGTTCAAAATACAGCACAATTGCACTCATTTCACATACTAGCAAGATTATACTGAAAATCCTTGAAGCTAGTCTTCATCAATATGTAAACTTGGAATTTCCAGATGTAAAATCTGGGATTAGAAAAGGCAGAGAAACCAGAGATCAAATTACCAACATTCCCTGGACTTATAAAGAAAGAGAATTACAGAAAAAAACAACTACTTCTGCTTAATTGAATATGCTAAATCCTTTGACTGCATGGATCACAACAAATTGTGGAAAATTCTTAAAGAGATGTAAATATCAGACCATCCTACCTGTCTC
Organism: Giraffa tippelskirchi; assembly: GCF_054371585.1. NCBI lineage: Eukaryota > Metazoa > Chordata > Mammalia > Artiodactyla > Giraffidae > Giraffa > Giraffa tippelskirchi. Next base: position 65,090,258 of record NC_137284.1, read on the forward strand.
CTGAGAAACCTGTATGTGCTCAAGAAGCAACCATTAGAACTTGACATGGAACAACATATTGGTGCAAAATTGGGAAAGTAGTACCACAAGACTGTATATTGTCACCCTACTTATTTAACTTTTATGCAGAGTACATCATGTGAAATGCTTGACTGGATGAATCATAAGCTGGAATCAAGATTGCTGGAAGAAATATCAAAACCTCAGATATACAGATGATATCACTTTAATGACAGAAAATCAAGAGGAATGAAAGAGCCTCTTGAAGAGAGTGAAAAAGCTGGCTGGAAACTCAACATTCAAAAAACTAATATCATAGCATCTGGTACCATCACTTCATGGCAAAAAGAAGGGGAAAAAGTGGAAACTGTCACAAATTTTATTTTCTTGGGCTCTAAAATCACTGTGACTGCAATGACTGCAGCCATGAAATTAAAAGACACTTGCTTCTTGGAAGAAAAGCTATGACAAAAATAGACAGTGTATTAAAAAGCAGAGACATCACTTTACCAACAAAGGTCCATATAGTTAAATCATGGTTTTCCAGTAGCCATGTATGGATGTGAGAGTTGAACCATAAAGAAGTCTGAGCCCTGAAGAATTGATGCTTTCAAACTGTGGTGCTGGAGAAGACTCTTGAGAGTCCCTTGGGCTGCAAGGAGATCAAACCAGTAAATCCTAAAGGAAATCAACACTGAATATCCATTGGAAAAACTGATGCTGAAGCTGAAGCTCCAATACTTTAGCCACCTGATACAAAGAGCCAACTCATTGGAAAAGACCTTGATGGTGGGAAAGATTGAAGACAAAAGGAGAAGGGGGCAGCAGAATGTTTGATAATTATATAGCATCCCTGACTTGAGCATGGATTTGAGCAAACTCCTGGACATAGTGAAGGACAGAGGAGACTGGTGAGCTGTTATCTATGGAGTCTCAAAGAGTCAAGTACAACTTAGCAACTGAACAACAACAATGGAATGGTTTCTGAACTTTGACTTACTTAAGAACTATTTTGCCAACTTTCAATTAATATGTGGGAATTGGATTGTAAAGTTAATAGGAATGTCAAAAAGGAAGCAGCATCCTTTTTTACATAAATAGTTTAATTTTAATGAATAAAAGCCAGGCTACTGAGAGATGGTGGGTTTGCTTCCCAGATCTTGATTTTTTAAAGCCTCCAGCTTAACCTTCAGTCCAGAGACAGATATAAAAATCAAGTTATGCACCTCTTCTCCCACTGTGCTTTCCTTCTTCTTGCTTCTCAGAAAAAGACAGCACTAGCTTAAAAGAATCATGCAGTTTACACAGACTGTAAATACGTTAGGCATAGAAACACACAGCTCAGTTATTGAAGAAACTTTTCTGGCACACAATAAAAGGAGTGCCTTCAGATCCCCATATTTGTATTTATTTAACCACTTTTTGTGGAGTCATTCAATAATCTCCAACTCTTTGCCACCACATGGACTGCAGCATGCCGGGCTCCTCTGTGATGGAATTTCCCAGGCAAGAATACTAGAGTGGGGAGCCATTTTCTCCTCCAGGGGATCTTCCTGACACAGGGTTTGAATCCACATCTCCTGCAAGTCTCCTGCATTGCAGGTGGATTCTTTACCTCGAGCCACCAGGGATCCCATTTAACCACTACTTTAATTCAAAATATCAACCAAAGTTACCTGCCACACCCCGTTTCTTTCTGAGATCGTATGTGTGCTTTGAGATTGCTGTCGTGTATCAGTTTTAAAATTTGAATCAGGGTTCACATTATTTGCTTAGTATAGGATGGTATGCTATGGGCGGGGTTATAAAATGGAGTCTGTATAGCACAGTCTCTCTGTCTTGGATTCAGTACTGTTGAAAAGTGCTGACTCCTCTGCCCGGAGCAGCATCAGCTACATCAAACACCAACAGTGAAGGCTGCTGAATGAAGTGTAATGGTGGTGATGATGTCAGCCATTTGTAAGCTTGTGAGGATTTAACATTTAATAAAAGTAAAGTCCATCAAGGTGATCAACCAAGAAACCTTTGCAAAAGTAGAGATTGCCCTCTTTGATTTGAAAAGAGAAAACCCAAACTGAGAATATGAGAAATCCAGATTCCTCAGGTAAATTGTTTCTCAGATAAAAGAACCATAAGTGAACTTGAAAGAAAATCAAGGCACACATCCTAAGGAAAATGTTCTCTCCTTGAATATATATGTACATTTCTAGGATGGTAAATTAAATGTCTGCTAGAAAGAAAAGTTCCATTCTTTACCCTCAGAAATGTATTCAGAGCTGTCTTCATGTAAACCATCTTACCATTAATATATTACATTAAGAAGTATATATGGCTAAAATTTGTCTATCTTTTGAAATTAGCCTTTCTTCTTTGATTATTTTCTAGTCTTGCCTATTTATCCTTCTTTTATATGTTTTTTTTTTCTTTTTCTTTAATTGAAACCATCTTTTCTTGCATTCACTATACCCATTTTCATCAAAAAGGTATCACAATACCATAAAAACCTACTAATTTAGTAGTCATAAAAAAACTATAATTTAGCAATCATACTTCAATGCCTTTCTCAAGTATCTAAAAATTCCAAAAAATATCTATGCATAAAAACAGAACTAATTAAAAAAAGCAGGACTGAGAGATTCAAAGGTCTCTGCACTGTCTCTTGGGCTTCTCACCTAATTATGATGAATTCTGCTTCTGTTAACTGGGTCTCACACTTAGCTCCTCTTGTCCAAATCTCCTCCCTGGAAACCTTATGCTTAGACCATGAGTGAGGCCTTAATTCATACCTGCTGGGACCTCTTTGGGAACTGAGTTCTGTATCCCCATCTACTTTCTGAATCCACTGCCCTCATCACTAACTACCACATGTTCATTATTGCTCTATACTTCTTTTACTTATGTTTTGCCTGTCTACCTTAAAAATATTTTCCCCAGGAGTCTATAGAATCATTTAGAGAGAGCTGGTTCTATGTTCTAGCATGTCCTTCCCACTCAGTCCTACTACAATAAATTTCACCTCTCTCAAAATATAACTCCTTTAATTTCCTTGAGTACTTTTCTTTCTTAAAGAAAGATCATGGCCTGCTATCAATCACTATGTTTTCTGAATGTTACATGAAAGAACTATTAAAACATCATTTCATTTTGCCCAGTTAATAAAGACCAATTTTGAAGAGATTACTAAAATCACTTATTGATTTAGGGCATGTCTTCAACTTTGTAGCTTCAATTTGCTGAGATTTCCTCTCACACAACAGAGTAAAATCAATCTAACAACATCATAAGTGTACCAATTTGGTAATTTTCTGTTCCAAAATCTGCAACATGTGATTCAATGGCAAACAGCTGTTTATTTTAGTATAAAGGCATCTGACTGACATTTAGAACTTCATGAAAGAAAGGTTTCAATAAAATAAAGCTTCTAATGTTTTTTAATAGTTAATCAAGAAAAAGGCATTCATCAGGGAAAGATATTCAAAATGTTACTGAAGTCTAAGGGTTTCTATTTCAGGCTTCATTCTCTAGCTTTTCTTTGGAAAACCAGCAGGTTGGTGTCCAGCAGGTAGATGACAGACAACATGTGGTTGAGGAAGTAGAAAATATAATCTCCAAATCTCCAAGAGAAGAGGTTCCTTCTTCCAGGGTGACCACAATTTGCTTGCATGGCATGCTTCTTTCTCATGAAGAGAGTGATATAACCCTTATTGTGAATGCTTAGCAAATTAAATTATTTCACTCTTCACTGAATAAATACAGTGATTCCAAAGACCTTTAAGTAAATGTGTCTGAGATGAATTATTAATTGGATCTCATAAATTCTGATTTGATTATGTATAATTGCTTAATTTAGAACATTGGCCTGATTGATAAAATGAATCTCTTTACATTTTAAAAAAATTCCTAGTAATGCCACTCGATTGCCTTTTATTTGACAAGAAAGGTGTCATGGAAAGTGTGCCTAATTCAATTTTCCATATCAAGTCTATACCACATGGGATAAATGCCTTTTAATCATATTATAATAATTCAGTTCAGTTCATTTCAGTCACTCAGTCATGTCCGATTATTTGTGACTCCATGGACTGCAGCATGCCAGGTTTCCAAGCTCCAACTCCTGGAGCTTACTCAAATTTCTGTCCATCGTGTCAGTAATGCCATCCAAGCATCTCCTTGTCTGTTGTCCCTTCTCCCACCTTCAATCTTTCTCAGTGTCAGGGTCTTTCCCAATGAGTCGGTTCTTCACATCAGGTGGCCAAAGTACTGGAGTTTCAGCTTCAACATCAGTTCTTCCAATGAATATTCACAACTGATTTCCTTTAGGATGGACTGCTTGGATTTCCTTGCAGTCCAAGAGACGCTCAAGAGTCTTCTCCAACACCACAGTTCAAAAGCATCAATTCTTCTGCACTCAGCTTTCTTCACAGTCCAACTCTCACATCCATACATGACTACTGAAAAAAGCACCTTATTGACCAGGTGGACCTTTGTTGGTAAAGTAATGTCTCTGCTTTCTAATACGCTGTCTAAGTTGGTCATAACTTTTCTTCCAAGGAGCAAACGTCTTTCAATTTCATGGGTGCAGTCACCATCTGCAGTGATTTTGGAGCCCCCAAAAATAAAATCTGTCACTGTTTCCATTGTTTCTCCATCTATTTGTCATGAAGTGATGGGACCAGATGCCGTGATCTTAGTTTTCTGAATGGTAAGTTTTAAGCCAACTTTTTCACTCTCCTCTTTCACCTTCATCAAGAGGCTTGTTAGTCCTTCATTTTCTGCCATAAAGGTGATATCATCTGCATATCTGAGGTTATTGATATTTCACCTCCCAATCTTGATTCCAGCTTGTGCTTCATCCAGCCCAGTGTTTTGCATGATGTACTCTGCATATAAGTTAAATAAGCAGGGTGACAATATACAGTCTTGATGTACTCCTTTCCTGATTTGGAACCAGTCTGTTGGTCCATGTGTAGTTCTAACTGTTGCTTCTTGACCTGCATAGAGATTTCTCTGGAGGCAGGTCAGGTGGCCTGGTATTCCCATCTATTAAAGAATTTTCCACAGCTTATTGTGATCCACACAGTCAAAGGCTTTGCTGTAGTCAATAAAGAAAAGTAGATGCTTTTCTGGAACTCTCTTGGTTTTTCTATGATCCAGAACTTGTTGGCAATTTGATCTCTGGTTCCTCTATCTTTTCTAAATCCAGCTTGAACATCTGGAAGGTCACAGTTCATGTACTGTTGAAACCTGCCTTGGAGAATTTTGAGAATTACTTTGCTAGCGTATGAAATGAATGCAATTGTGGGGTAGTTTGAACATTCTTTACTGTTGCCTTTCTTTGGGATTGGAATGAAAACTGACCTTTTCCAGTTTGGTGGCCGCTGCTGAGTTTTCCAAATTTGCTGGCATATTGAATGCAGTACTTTCACAGCATCATCTTTAAGGATTTGAAATAGCTCAACTGGAGTTCTATCATCTCCTCTAACTTTGTTCATAGTGATGATTCCTAAGGCCCACTTGACTTCACATTCAAGGATGTCTGGCTCTAGGTGAGTGATCACACCGTCATGGTTATCTGGTTTATGAAGATCTTTTTTGTATAGTTCTTCTGTGTATTCTTGCCACCTCTTCTTAATATCTTCTGCTTCTGTTAGGTCCTTTCTGTTCTTTATTGTGCCCATCTTTGTATGAAATGTTCCCTTGATATCTCTAATTTTTCTTGAAGAGATCACTAGTCTTTCCCATTCTATTGTTTACCTCTATTTCTTTGCATTGATCACTGAGGAAGGCTTTCTTATCTCTCCTTGCTATTCTTAGGAACTCTGCATTCAAATGGTTATATCTTTCCTTTTCTCCCTTGCCTTTAGCTTCCCTTTTTTCAGCTATTTGTAAGGCCTCATCAGACAACTATTATTATAATATTAATAAGAATTAATATAATTTTATCAAACATTTTGTGACAGATATTATAGTAAATGAAAGACACATTGGGTTTTCTTTTGTTATCCTATCAAGATTATATGAATTAGCTATATTTGATATGCCCATTTCACAGATGCAAGAAGTAGTTTTAAGGAGATCCATCATCACAAGGGAGAAGGAAATGGCAACCCATTCCAGTGTTCTTGCCTGGAGAATTCCAGAGACGGGGGAGCCTGGTAGGCTGCTGTCTATGGGGTCGCACAGAGTTGGACTCGACTGAAGCGACTTAGCACCAGCAGCGGCATCACAAGATCACTTAGATACTTTTTGGCTGCGTGGGAACTTGAACCACTATGTCTCAGGCAGTACTTTTTTATTAAAAATGTTTCTTTTCTATTCTTTTATGATTTAATTAAAGATATACTTCTGATCCATCTGAATATTTTTAAGGAGTTATAAGCCATTGTTGTTTTCAAATAGCAAGCTAATCACCTCATCACTATTAAAACATCTCAATTTTTTTCCCACTGTTTTGAAATGTCAAGTTTATTTTCTCATATATTTTCTTTCATTTTATTGTATCTACTTTTGGAGTCTCTAATCCAGCCTATTTACTTTTTTGCTTATCTGACATTGCATAGTGCTATTTAATTTACTAGCTATTACTGGAAATTAATAATATATTCAAACGGGTAGTAAGAACAATTCGCTTTTAAATCTTTTTGTTTTGAATTATCCTCAGTATTCCTTACAAGTGATTGGATTTAATTTCATTGAAGAAGAAATAACATTTTTGTTTTATTGAGGATTCTTAACTCACTGTGTGTGTGTGTGTGTGTAATTTTGTGCACGCACGTGCATGAGCACTCATATGTGTGTTTCCTAACCATAATTGTGAACTCACTTGTATTAGGGCACATTCATATGATTTCTTCTGGGACTTCAGTTGTGAGTAGAAGTGATACTCAGATTGGCACTTTTAACTTATAAAACTCTTTTTTTCTCCTTGCTGTGGTCATTGGGAAATTTTGAACTGGTTGCTTCAGGGACTTGAATCTGAACAAGGAGATGCATAACCGTTCACCAAATAAATGGTGATGAATTTATCACCATTTCACCATGTGAAATATACATCCCATGACAAGTTACTAAGTGTCCATGAGGATTTTTTTTTTAACATCGGGATTTTTGCAGTTCCTTAATAAAAACAATTATTCTATGAAGCTTTCCTTTAAAGTATGTATGCCTGGTTCTGCTAAATTTATACTAATATTGGAATACAACTGTAGAAGTTTCCCTTTTAACCTGTTTCTCTGTAAGATTATTTTAAACATAGAATCTAACATTACTAGAAGTATGAATAAAATCTTCTGTAAACCTAGTTAGGTAAATTTTTGAGTGCTGATTAAATTTATTTAAAGTTTTGGATTTTTTTTTCAGTTTAGTCATATCTATAGTTTTATTTTCAATCAGCAATTTTATATAGATTTTAAAATTTATTAACAAATTTGAAGTGTTATGTAACTATTATTTATTATCTCTATTTTTAAAATTAGATAATATTCATTCTCTTAATCTTCATTAGCTACTTCTCTTTTTAGTTCTTTCCTTTGATAGCATCCACATTATTAACCTTTTTTACTTATGATATTTATTTCAGTATGTTTTTTTTTATAGTCAATCATTTTCTTTATTATGTTTGTTTCTTCTTTCCTATATCTAAGCATAAAGTAAAGGAATTACCTATCTGGTCAAGTCTTTGAAGATATACTTACTAACTTATTTTAAGAATAAAATTTTCCTATATTTTCTTTATCTTTGTGGGGGAGATAATATGAATTTTCTTCCCAGAAACATATACTGAATCCAATGAATTTTATTAATAATTTTTAATATTGAATATTGGGGGAATTTTTATTCATTGTATTAAAAGACACAATTCTTTTAATGAAAATCTGTACTCAGCTTGGTGGTTTCTTTCAATTAAATTCAATTTTTCCCCTGATATTCAGGATTATTTTTATCTATAGCCTTTCCTAAGGGCTTACCAGATGGTTCAGTGGGTAAAAATTTTCCTGCAAATGCAGGAGACCTGGGTTTGAGTCCTGGGTAGGGAAGATCCCCCAAAGGAGGAAATGGCAACCCGCTCCAGTATTCTTTCCTAGAGAATCCCGTGGACAGAGGAGACTGGTGGGCTACAGTCCATAGGCTCGCAAAGAGTTGAAGTAACTGAGCACACCCACAGTTTTTTCCTTATGTATACTTTGATACCAGTGTTGTGTGTCCTCTTAGTAGACTTTAAAAACACAGCTTCTTTTTACCATTTTGCATGAAAGGGGCAAAATCACTACTAAATAAAAGTGATAGCTCTGTTTTCATTTTGTATATTTAGCAACAGAATTCTGAGAAAAAAAGAGACAAGTGATACTGCAGCTATCAACAGTTATTCTTTCAACTTTGGCCTAGAACACCATAGATTTTCATCCTGTTACTCATTTTAATCATTAAATTTGGAGTGTGCTATGTTGCACATGCACATTTATTATAGTCATTACAATACCAAATGGGGTTCTATTCTTTTCTGTCCCAATATTGCTGTTTACTGTGTATTGACATAACATTTGCAAAAGTCCTTGTGCATTCCCAATTTCAAAGACGAAACAGAATTACAGTCAATAAAATGTGAAGAACCGAGTCTAAGCCAGATGATAAAGCAAAAGGGTGAATGAGACATAAACACAGAGAGGTTATTGGAAAAAAGTGTTTATTTTTTTCTTTAAAAGGAAGTCCTCTGAGTAGAAAAAAATCAGATTAGCGTATTGGAGAAACAAAAAAAAAGTTTACGTTTCTATGTTAAGGTTAATGTTTTATTTCAGAAAAGATTTTAGTTCTACATTAAAATGAGAATTGTAAGCTCAAATGGTTTCACATATTAAAAACTATGACTGCTTTTACTATAAGAAACTGATTTTTAAATATTTTTTATTGAAGTATAATGACCTGTGATGCTATGTTAGCTTTAAATTCACAACACAGAGATTAGATATTTGTGTATGTTAAGAAACAATCTGATAAGTCTAGTCATCATTGAAACTGACTCTTTTAAAAGTGTTAATACCATTCGATGGCAAAGTTGTTATTTAGTAAGTTTGCTAATGCTTATCCACTATTCTGTTCAATGATGTTATTTTGATTGGTCTGTTTTCTTCTAGGGTGGTATAGCCATATCTTTGTTATTACCAAGAGAGAGAAATTTCTATAGTTGGCTGTCTGTGAGAACATTCTCTGCGAGAAAGAGTTTCATAAGATGTGAAATCAAGTAGCATAGATATGTATCTTCTGGTGGCATAATGTTCCTTCAAACAGTATTGGAAATTAAAGATGAGTTGAAGAATCCAGATCTTTGTTGAATGTATTCACTTAGATTGAAAATTACATCATATTGTTTGCAACCTATGTTACTATTATACTAATGCTTTATTATCTACTGATTTTAAAGGATCTGTTTATCTATATGGAAGCTAAAATTTGTCCCTTAAATGCTAAGAAATAATTGTTATACATATAGTTTAAATGATCAGAAAAATCTACATACTATCGTCACATCATACGGGAGAACAGTCTATCAGTAATCCTAATGTATAGAAACAATACAAAACTATAGATGCATTCTGATCCATAGAAAATACTTAGGAATGTTTGCATTTATTATAAGGTAAGAACATATTAATACCAAGAGGTCTTGAATATAAAAACATATCTTAATGATATTTTCCTAATTATAAATTAATATTTATCATAAAACATGCAAATACAAAAATATTTTAAATAGGAAATAAAATGTTCCTATAGAGCAATATGCCGTGGCTATTACATTTAGATTATCATTAATATTATGTGCACCATCTATATGCTATAGGTCAGATGTTTATAGACATTCTATAAAAACTGTAAGTTGAAAAAAATATCCTTCTAAAATAAAATTTTTATGGCTTCATGCTGCTGCTGCTGCTGCTGCTGCTGCTAAGTCGCTTCAGTCGTGTCTGACTCTGTGCGACCCCATAGATGGCAGGGGATTTTCCAGGCAAGAGTAGTGGAGTGGGGTGCCATTGCCTTCTCTGTTATGGCTTCATAGAATTCCATCAATGAATGTTCTCTAATTTAACTACCCCTTTGTTGAGGATATTTCCCATTTTTCATTAACATCTTTCTACCAAATCTTATTGAAAATGTTTGATTAATTCATTTTAATGAATTTCAAGAATTAGAATTATTTATGTTGTTCAATATACTTAGCCAAATTTTAGTATAGAGTTTTTTTTTTCCTTCCTATAATTCTACTAGATATAAAATAGGGTATATTTACTCATATATTCACCATGTTTAAGTATTATAGTTTTAATAGCTGTCACTTTTATAAGGAGAAAATGTCTTGTTTTCATTTTATTTTTTTAACAGGGAGACAAGTGCATGTTAAAATTTTTGAAAACTTTTATGACTAAGTGTCCTAGTTTCAAATCAATTTTTCTTAATTATTGTTTTTCAGTAGGGCTTTTGGAGAAGGCAATGGCACCCCACTCCAGTACTCTTTTGCCTGGAGAGTCCCATGGACAGAGGAGCCTGGCGGGCTTCAGTCCATGGAGTCGCTAAGAGTCGGACACGACTGAGAGACTTCACTTTCACTTTTCCCTTTCATGCACTGGAGAAGGAAATGGCAACCCACTCCAGTGTTCTTGCCTGGAGAATCCCAGGGACGGCGGAGCCTGGTGGGCTGCCGGCTATGGGGTCGCACAGAGTCGGACACGACTGAAGCGACTTAGCAGCAGCAGCAGCAGCTTTTACTATAATCTAGAAACTCTATCCTACTGAAATTCTTTCTCTGTCATTTAAATTCAGCCTAGACTTATATAAATCAAATCTGAAAATAACCACTATTTTAGATTACCATACTATAGTCTCACACCTTTTTAAAGGAAGAGATTGTATCCTACTACTTTCTGTTATTATCCAGTAAGAATGGTGGCACTAGTGGTAAAGAGTCCAGCTGTCAATACAGGAGATATACAAGACTCTGGTTCCACCCCTGGGTTGAAAAGATCCCGTGGAGAAGAAAATGTCAATACATTCCAGTATTCTTGCCTGGAGAATCCCATGAACAGAGGAGCCTGGCAGTCTACAGTCCATGGGGTGGCAAAGAGTTGGACACAACAGCCTGTCTGAGCAATAATAATAGCAAAAAGAATGTCATTTAAATTTCTAAAAACTATACTTTTTCAGAGCCTTCTGGCCCCATGCATTATGAAGGAAAAGAGAAATGTGCAGAAAATATTGTTATATTAATGCAACTTGGAAAAATATAATTAATATATTAAGTAGGTATTGCTCATTGAAATTTTGAGGATTCGTACCAATTTGGGGCTTTTCAAACATGTAAGATGTCTATTTTAGAAGAATCTCTGAGTATTTTTACAACAATGGCAAATCTTTGTAGTTAGACATTGATATATTATATGCAGGCACTTTCTGATTAATCTACCGCATCATTTTAATCATCCTCTCCATTAAAATTATTTCCCCATTATGATTTAAGTCTTTCACCAAAAGATAATGACAGAAAAGGGAATATGAGACGTACTTCTAATATTCAGAGATGAAGCTCAAACAGAGTATATATTACCGTCTAGAGATATTAGATATTGATAATACCACCTTTAAGATGGCTTATTGAATATGAACAGAATTATTGGTCAAAGAGATAATATAAAGATAGAAGTGAGAAGAAACTACTTTCTTGATGCTTCTTTGAGGCTATGGAGAGTAATAAGGGAGCGATGATAGAAAGCGATCATTCTTCATGTAAAACTGGAGGTGGGGAAGTTGAGACACATAGTTCATCTATGAAATCTTTTTCACTGAGGCACATCCTGAAGAAGCACTAAGTTCTGATGTCTGATCACTCCTCTAGGACACTCACATTCCCTGTGGCTTGCTTAGGTCTTTGTGACTATGCCATGACTACCAAGCTAAATAATAGTCTTCCAGCTAAATCATAATATTCAAGCTGAATAATAGTACTCTAGAAATAGTATATAAAGGTAGTTTTGGAAAGTGGACAGATCTCAGACCCAGATCCTGGTGCACATATTCTTTCCTATCATGTCTTACAACATGTTATTATCTTTTTAAACAGGTTTTAATTACATTAATTATTTACTAGCTAAGTATCTTAAATTTTTAATTTATTCTGTCAATATCTAAATTACATCAGTCTTTTACAATTACTGTAAATTGTATGTTTTCCTTTCACTCTATGAAATATGCATAGTATATATATATATATACATATGTATATATATACAGATGTGCATTTATGTATATATGAGATACAGTTTCATGACTATTATATTTCTATAAAGAGTCTTATTTTACCATATACTTTAGTCTCTTATTTGGATTATAACCTACATTTGTCCTTAAATTTCCCTTTTTAATATTGGCTACATTTTCTGTTATATATATATATATAAACACTGATTTATCTCATAAAATTTTTCATACTATATAAAACAAAATCAGCTTATGATAGTCTTTTCCACACAAATTGTAGATTACTTTCCATCTCAGTTGGAATAAATTTCAGTTTTTTTACTTTGTTTTATGGCCCCAGTGATTGTACTTCCACAGCTCGCCTTTCTGGGTCTATAATTGTCAACTCTCCCTTTGTTCACTCACTCCAGCCACACTGACCTCCTTACTAACTATTCTTTGGATACGCTGAACACTCTCTTACCTCAGAACTCTTCTTCCTCTTGCCCAGTATATTCTTCTGTTAACAACTGCATGACTTACTACCTCACTTTCTCTTGTTCCTTATTCGAACGTCATATTATCAGAGCGGTCTTCTGTGATAAATAGGATGCATGCATGAACGCTAAGTCGCTTCAGTCGTGTCTGACTCTTTGCGGACCCATAGACTGTAGCCCCCCAGGATCCTTTGTCCGTGGGATTCTCCAGGCAAGAATACTGGAGCGGGTAGCCATGCCCTCCTCCAGGAGATCTTCCTGACCCAGAGATTGAACCCACGTCTCTTACATCTCCTGCATTGGCAGGCAGGTTCTTTATCATTAGCACTACCTGAGAAGTCAGATCTAGATGTATACATACTAAATTATCTTCAGATTATCTCTTAGTCTTAGTAATGCAGAAAGGGGCAGCTTTCATTTCCACTACTTTTTATAAAGCATGTGCTATTTTGCAATGAAATTAAAATACAGAAATTAAAGATAAATAGAAATCATACCACAGTGTGTCTTTGCCTCTGTCAATCATTTATTATACTTTTCTCCTTATATAGTCCTCTTCCATAAAATATAGGAGAGTATGGTGTGAAATATTTGTCTAAGATCCATGCAATCTGTTATTTAAAAACTGCAATTATCTAGGTGTATACAAATGTATCTTTTGTATATGGAGAAAGGATATACAATTAACATCCTTGGTATTTCCACATATGTTTAAAAGGCACATTAAGTTACTTAAAATAGTGTCATTGGTTATTTCAAGTCCAGATGATTATATGTTGGAAAACACGCAGAAGTTCCGCTTCCTGACTAATGGACATTATCATCCAGATGGACTGGACTATAGATAGAACTGTTCTCCTAAGGATAATCAGTGCCTTTTGATAAAACATAAAATTACTTCTTGGTTGAAATAGTTACCTCAATTCTGGGTAGCTTCAGTCTCTTTCCAAAATATCTTGGCAAAAGAGTAGAGTAAGAAATATGTACGAAAATTGTGCATTTCTTTTAAGTGGACCATCTTTGGCATGTAGAATTTAATGGAAATAGAATTGGCTAAACTGGTAGGAAAGCCAGCTGTCGGGGCACCTTTGGAATGCTGCTTTCTATGATTTATAGGATATTGGTTTTTCTTCTGAAATATATAAATGTGTGTGTGTGTGTGTGTGTGTGTGTATATATATATATATATGTATATATATATATATATGCATAGGCTTCCCCAGTAGCCTAGCAGTAAAGAATCTGCCTGCAATGCAGGAGACTCAGGTTCGATCCTTGGGTTGGGAACATCCCCTTGAGGAGGGCATGGCAACCCACTCCAGTATTCTTGCCTGGAGAATTCCATGGACACAGAAGCCTGCTGGGGTCGCAAGAGTCAGACATGACTTACTGACTAAACCACCACCATCAACATATAGATATGGTATTTTAATTTCATGATAATGTAGTGGTTTTAATCTTTCTTCCTGTATTGTACTAGAGACTTGTAAATGTTCTATAAATTCATATTTTCTGGAAAATTTGATATTATTATTATTTCTAATTTTTATTATATTATTTCTTTGTTATATCCTTTCTATTTCCTGTTATTTTTTTAAAATTTTTGTATGTGTGTGTATGTGTGTGTGTGTGAAGTGATCTATGAATCAGATAATAAATTTGTCAGAATGTTTCTCTACTTTTATGCTCTTTACTCTGTATTTATTTCCTGTGAGATTTCCTCAAATTTGAACAGCAAACTATTAGCTGTTAACTTAGAATTCCATATCTTTGATTTCTAGGAACATTCTCTTGATCTACACTGCTTTAATTTTTTTCTCAATTAGTACTTTATTTTGTCACAATGCAGTATCTTCTCTTATCTATAACAGTATATAAAGGACTTTTCTCTAAGTCTTTCTGTTCTTTCCTCTGACTTCTTTCATTCTATTTATTACTTTTATTTTTACTGTTCATGTTAAAGGATTTTATCAGACATTTGGTGATCCTTGGCTGTCATTTATATTTGATGTGTTATGTTACCAACATGTGCTTCCTTGGTGGCTCTGACTGTAACGAATTTGCCTGCAATGCAGGAGACCCAGGTTTGATACCTGGGTTGGAAAGATACCCTGGAAGAGGGCATGGCAACCCACTCTAGTATTCTTGCATGGAAAATCTCATGGACAGAGGAGCCTGGTGGGCTACAGTCCATGGGTCACAAAGAGTCAGACACAACTGAGCAACTAACACTTTCCCTTTCATTATCAACTCACTAAAATATTGCAGTCATGGCATTTGGACAGGAGAGGTCTGGTTGACTGGTGTATTTTTTTGTTTTGCCTGGTTCAATACTTCATTTTCCACAAACTGAATCAAATTTTTTGCCTTATGAGTTTAAGTTTAGCTATCAACATATTTGGATTGGAGAATGTTCCTTTGGTTGCAGAAAAGTGTTTTCTCTCTCCCTAACCTGTTCCTGATTTTATCGAGTACAAAGACTCCAGGGTAAGCTTCTCTAGCATGAAATCCTCTTGCCTTCTGCAAGAATTAGAAAGGAATAGAAACCTGGCTACTTGGGTGGATGAAAGAGATCTTGGGGGTCTAACAGTTCCATAGACACCCAAACATGCTGTCAGTCCTACCATGTGCCTTTGCCTTCAAAAATCCCTGATGCACTGGTCTCTAATAGTTCCCTCCCACACTCACACATACTCTGTGGAGCAGTAAAACTTTGACTTTCCCTTTCCATATTCCACAGCATCACTTTTGTCAGCTCTTCCTCTTTTTGTCTTTGAGGCTCCATATGTGCTTTATCCGATTGTCATTGTTTTAGTAGGATTTTGGGATGATTCAGAGATAAAGATATGTGCTTGATTTTTCAGGTTTAAAACTAAGCCTATAATTTTGATTTTTTAAATTCAGGAACAAGTTATGTTTCCATTTATTCAGAATCCCTGTTGTACCCCTCAATAGTGTCTAAAATTTTTGTTTGTATCATTTCTACACATTTTTGTTATTTCTCTGTTTTTTGTTTTTTACATTTTGGCAATTCAAAACACAAATTTTTAAAACATTCATAGTCTTTCATTTGAAATTTTCATTTCCACAGATCTGTCCTTAGAGAATAATCTAAAACTCATATGAGGAGTTCTAAAAACAATGGCACAGTTTTGTTTTACAACAGTAAATTTACACAACTTAAATAGCAAAGGAGAAGAGTATTTCATAAGTATGTTACATGCATCAGTAACATTAAAGTGATTGTAGAAGGCTTTCAATGTCTTGAGAACATGTCTCAGATATAATTTAAGTTGATCAATTCACTTGCAAGATTAGAGGAATAGTGATAAAATCTTAATCATCTTTATCTTTGGGTATAAAGATAATGGTTGTTTTATCCATTTTGTCTATCTGCCTTTTTCCAAACTTTCCACAATGTAAAAACAGGTTTCCTTTATTTTCTAAGCAGAAAAAAAAGTGTCCATATTATGCAACTGATACCATGAGAAAATAAACAATGAAAAAAATTTTTTTCCAGATGGCTGAGTTTTAATCATTAAAACACTTAACATATATTAACAAAGGAAAGTTTCCAAAACGACACCTTTCTTGTTTTCTAAAAGTGATCTAAGATATTCATTATAAAAATTAAAGAGTGTAATAACAAATGTATAGGATATTTATAGTTTATATATAATGCATATATTTATTATTTATATTTATTTATAGATATAACTGCAGAAGCCAATGGCAACCCAATCCAGTACTCTTACCTGGAAAATCCCATGGGCAGAGGAGCCTGGTAGGCTGCAGTCCATGAGGTAGCTAAAGGTCAGACACAACTGAGCGACTTCACTTTCACACATTGGAGAAGGAAATGGCAACCCACTCCAGTGTTCTTGTCTGGAAAATCTCAGGGATGGAGGAGCATGGTGGGTTGCAGTCTATGGGGTCGCGCAGAGTCGGACACGACTGAAGCGACTTAGCAGCAGGATAGATATAATTAGACAGAACATGGTGATTTTATAAATGTAAGGCTGAATCTCAGAGAAGTCATATGGCCTTTGCAGGTGGAGTCTCTCATACTTTCTGAGATTTAAGACATTCCTCTTTGTTTGTACAGAAAAAGTCACATTCTGAGAGGTTTCCAAAGATGAGATCAAAAATTTAAAATACATATTGAGAATGTCTGATTGTTCCAAATGGTTGACTTGAAACTTAAAATTAAAATCATAAAAATGAGTTATTTAACTGTTATCTGTCATATTTTGGTAGTAATTACAAATATAACTTTTAATTGTATTAATTTTTAGGGAGTAATTTTTCTGACAAAACAAAATGATAGTACTATATTTGGAATTAACAATCTGAAGATTAGAAGGATCATTTTCGCAAGAATTTTCAAGGACTTCCTTCATTAAAATTCTAAAAAGTTCTCCATCTTTTGATATTCAAATAATTTTCCCTTAAAAGATCTATTTTCTTCTTATCTTTTACATTTCTCATCTTCTGTAATTAACTGGCATAGCTCTGCTAGAGTCTTCAATTCTTAATAGCTTTGTGTTGATTGCATTAATTCTCCAAAAATCAACTTTACTAGATTTCATGAAATCTTGAAATTTTTACAGGAATCAGAAATTTCTCACCTTTTTTGTTTAGTAATTGTTGAATAGATTTTCACAGTATCTGGAAAGCAGAAAAAGTATGACATATTTTACCTCAGCAATGCCTTGTCTTTAACAATGGTTAAACAATGGATTTAGTCCAAATGGACTATTTTAACAATCAGTTCATAATGAATATATTCATTAATGAACATCTGCCTTATTAACTATTAGCATTGGAATGAATGGCTTTCCTGTGTGCATGTTTATTTGTCCCTCTTCTAAATTGCCATGAGCTTTGCTTTTGTTTGATGTTTACAATAGTTCATTGGTCTCCAGTGTTAACATTAACTCTTCCTGGCTTGTCAGGTCTTGCTGGTACCAGCAAATCTGACTATGGCCAATTTTCCCTCAATCTTACACCCCATATCTCAGTACAAACACATTGTCTTCACTTACCAATTTCTTACAATAGCAGTAGGTAAGTTCCAGACACCTGAGCTTCCCAGGTGCACTAGCGGTAAAGAACTTGACTGCAAATGTAGGAGATATAAGAGACACAGTTTCAGTCCCTGGGTTGGAAAGATCCCCTGGAGGAGGGCATGGCAACCCACTCCAGTATTCTTTCCTGGAGTCCCAGGGACAGAGCAGCCTGGTGGTTTAGTCCATAGGGACACACAGAGTGAAATATGACTTAGCAAGATATGCAAGCTATAGACAAAGATTTGATGGGCTATCTTCTAAGTGATACAAGCTGTGGGATTCAAGTTTTGTGACTTCATTTTAACTGTTTAAAATGAACTTGGAGAATTCTATCATACTTCTATGAGAAGTTATATATTACACAAACACATGCACACACATATATGCCAATGGTATATATTTGCAGTTTCTTTCTTTTCTTTTTTTTAATCACAAGACATCTTAGAGCCTTTAATATGCTTTTAGGAAAAATGACTCTTCAATGTGAAGATGTAATATGTAGCATGTCTCAGAATCCAGTTAGCTTCAGATTTATTTATTTTTAATATATTGATGGATTACTATTGAGAGAATATTTTGAGAAACCCAGCTTACATCTACTTTGTTCCCACTTACTGCTGAATCTTATTTCATTCCCAACAATTGGGAACACCACATAGCTCATACTCATAGAAGCAAAGTGTTATATTTGGCATTTTAGTCTTATCATGGGACTCTGTGTACTGGTATTTTACTTAAAGCCAAGTTCAGTTAAAAATACCAACTCTTTGTTGAAACTTTCAAGGCATTTTCACTTTCTTTTCTTTTTTACCATCAGAGGTAATGAGCCACAGGATCCCTTGGCTTTCCTATAGACCAGTGGTTCTCAGTGAAGAATGGGAGATGTCTGGGTACATTCTTGGTTGTCAGAGTCTGGGGGGAAAGGCTGCTGCTGGCATCTAGTGGGCCAGGCCAGAGATGCTGTTATATGTTCTGCTCTGCAAAAGAAAGCCCTTAAACCAATTAGGAGGAGAGCCCAGACTGAGAAAAAAAAAAACTGCTATAGATGGCTCTGCTTTCCACACACCCTTTTCACAAATCTCTGAAGTGATATTGTGGTAAAAAAATCTGGGAGTGCCTAGGTTAAACTAAAAACCAAAAAATGTATTAATATAGATTTCTTCTCTTTCAGGTAAAATAAACATTAACTGAAAAAAGGCAACTTTCTCAAATCCCAAAAGTACAAGGCTAATTATAAACTCTTAAATAGTCTAAAACAAACACTAACTGAACTTGATAGGTAAATTAATGCCGGGGGCCAATCTCTTGCAACACTCATGCTTTGACACTTCTCTTAACATTTTCCCTCCTTTCTAATACTTGGACTGAAAGTGAATTTCTAATTCTTATTCCAGTCATTACTTAACGGGAACACCGAGGTCACCGCAAATAAAGCAGTATGAGTTAATGAGAACAGCTTTAGCCAAAGAGGAGGTATTTCTCCAAGTACATCAAGTGCTTCACATATATTAAGAAACCCCAGCTGAATCGATTTAATAATGTTGGGATTTACACAATTATTACAGAACCTTCATTATTCACCCAGCCTGCACATACCACAGCACAAATGAACATCTCAGTCTGGTGGTATTAACATTGCCATTTTCTCACCCATTCCCAGACCATCTGCTCCATGCTGATCATTCACTGTTTTAACATTTAACAGTTACCCAACTGCAACTTAGCAGATTTGTGTACTTTTGAAAACAGCTGGTTTAATAACTGCTTCAGAGCTTCTGGATAAAGAAATTATTTTGTAGTGCTTTATAATAGTCTTTTTTTTATCGGTGCCTCTGAGGAAACAGTATTATACTTGCTCCATTTATGCATCTGCAATCGCTCGTAATATTTCTTGTCACATTTGGAAACATATTTTCAGTATTTATAGCACAATAATGTAAGAAGTCTTTATTACTCTCCTTGTTTCTGCTGTTTGTTTTTTTAAAATGTCTCTGAGGGCTAGAGTGAACCTTTTGCATGGAATAATTTAGCCTGCAACAAAGGTATAAATTTGAGTTGTCTCTGACTCCACTCCTTTGCTGTGTCTTGTGAATTTGTTTCTACTTCAGTGATGTTCCTCTTTTTCCTCTTTGTTAAAGATGAGGCAAGAAAGAAAATAACTACTTGTTTCAATCTTCTGGGCCTCCAAGTAGATATATCCCCTCTGGGGAGTTTATTAGGTAACTTTTTGAATTGGCTGCCCTGTTAATGGCTGGAAGTAGCCTAAGGGCTGCTTCCAGGGTCTGGCACTGCTGTTGACTTCTTGATCTGGGTAGGGATTACAAGTGCATGTTGACTTTGTGAAAGTTTATTGAGGTGTACATTTTGCATATTCTTTTGTAGGTATATTATATTTCAAATAAATGTTCAATGAGTAAACATACCAAAAGAAGAAATTGTTTCACTGGGTTCTCTTCCTCTGCCTGGTATAAAATCCTAAACTCTTCATTATGGCACAGAAGGTCTTTGGTCCCGACATGACTGTGATCTCAGTCTAGTATCCTACTATTCCTTACTTTACACATTGTATTCAGCAATACAGAGCTGTTTGTGTTTGAAATACAACTTGCTGTTTTACACCCTAAGGATTTGCCACTGATTCTATTCACTGGTAGTGGTAAAGGAGGAGAGTAAATTTTTGTTTGTCTGTTTTGTGTGTTTTTTAATTTATTTTTTTTATTGAAGGATAATTGCTTTACAGTATTGTGTTGGTTTATTTTTTTCCAGTTAATTTATTTATTTTGATTGGAGGATTATTACAATATTGTGATGGTTTTTGCCATACATCAACATAAATCAGCTACAGGTACACATGTGTTCCCCCTCCCCCCATCTTGAACTCCACTCCCTCTTTTCTCCCCACCCTATCCCTCTGGGCTGTCCAGAACACCAACTTAGGGTGCCCTGTTTCATGCATCAAACTTGCCCTGGTCATCTGTTTTACATATTGTAATTTACATGTTTCAATGCTATTCTCTCAAATCATCCCACCCTCTTATTCTCCCAATAAGTCCAAGAGTCTGTTCTTTACATCTGTGTCTCCTTTGCTGCCCTTCACGTAGGATCATAAGTACTGTCTTTCTAAATTTCATGTATATGCGTTAATATATAGCATTTGTCCCAGGTTCATCTACCTGATTAGAACTGACTCAAATGTGCTCCTTTTTATAACTGAGTAATATTCCATTGTGTATATGTATCACAACGTCTTTATCCATTCATCTGCCGATGGACATCTAGCTTACTTCCATGTCCTAGCAATTGTAAATAGTGCTGCAATGAACATTGGGGTACATGTGTCTCTTTCAATTCTGGTTTCCTCAGTGTGTATACCCAGCAGTGGGATTCATGGGTCATATGGTGGTTCTAGTCTCAGTTTTTTAATGAATCTCCACAGTGTTCTCCATAGTGGCTGTACCAGTTTGCATTCCAATCAACAGTGTAAGAGGGTTCCCTTTTCTCCACACCCTCTCCAGAATTTACTGTTGTGCTGGTTTTTGCCAAAATTCAACATGAATCAGCCATAGGTATATACATGCCTCTACCCTCTTGAACTTCCCTCCCACCTCCCTCCCCTTCCTAACCTTCTAGGTTGTTACAGAGCCCTGGTTTGAGTTCCGCAAATCATACAGCAAATTCCCATTGGCTATCTATTTTACATATGGTGGTGTAGGTTTCCATGTTACCCTCTCCATACATCCCAACCCCCAGCAGATGGTTTTCACTTTAATGCATCCTCTTGTTTACTATAAATTCAGCATCAAAAAATAAACACTAATATTTGTATACTGACATATCAATATGATCTAATCAAATTTTTCAAAAATCATATTTTCATGGGTATTTATTTTGTCTTCCTTCCCTAGTCTAAGGCATTGTGTACAAATGTATTTTCTAATATAGTATTTTTGCTTAAATTTTTTTGCTTACATTTCCTAACTTACTACTACTGTTTTCAAGAGCTTAGACATTTTGTTATATGATTCTTTTTTTCTCAAATGGAAGTTAAGTCAATACCTACATTTTATGGGCGTTTCCTTGTGGCCTAGTGGTTAAGATTCTGGGTGTTCATTGCCAAGGCCTGGTTCAGTCCTTGGTAGGGGAATTGAGATCCCATAAGCCACATGGCATAGCCAAAATAGCCCTTGCATTTTTAGATACATTAAAACACAAGAGAAGAGACCTCTGCTTTCAATCAAGAGGAAATAAGAGTAACTGGATTTATCTTCTCATCTGAAACAAACACACAACAATAAATAGATAAAATATAAAATGATAGTATTCAAGGCACTAGACAGTAAAAGAAAGGAATCCCTGAGAAACAGAAAATGAAGAATCAAGGTGGCTAAAATTTCCAATACAGTATAGCTGTGAAGAGAACTACATAGAAAGAGAATCCCAGAGACATACAGAGTCCAAAAGTAACATTCAGCATAGTAGTGATCAAAGCATGCAAGCAAGGAAACTGTCTGAATCTGTAGAAAGAATCATATGAAAGGATAATGAGAAAGAACTCAGCACTCACATAGAAACTGGAATAATAGCTATTTTAACCAGCCAGACTAGAACATGTCAAAACTCACAGAGAATTGGCTAGAGTGCTAAAAAGGTAAGAGGTAATTACATTTAGATTAAATGATGCTCTGGTCCTGACTAACAAGTCAATTTACTTTTTTTTTTTAACAAATAAATTAAATGCATCCTTGAGTAAAGGTAATATACATATAGCTAATCTAAGCATACAAAACAGTACATGTATATATGCATTGTTGTTATTGTTTAGTCTCTAAATCATGTCTGACTCTTTTATGACCCCATGGACTAGTCCGCCAGGCTCCTCAGTCCATGGAATTTCCCAGGCAAGAATATTGGAGTGGGTTACCATTTCCTTCTCCAGGAGATCTTCCTGACCCAGGGATCAAACCTGTGTCTGCAGCATTGCAGGTGGATTCTTTACCACTTAGCCGTGTGTGTGTGTGTGTGTGTATACATGAGGAATACAAAAATGCCAAGCCCCCAACAAGATTCAGTTTACAATACCTGATACCCATAGAAGAGCAGCATCCAAAGAAACAGGAAAATATAATAGGAAGAAATGATTCATTGAAACCCAACTAGAACTAACACACATGTTAGAATTATCAGAAAAGAACATTAAATAGTTAATAATATTGCTTTACTCCATATTTCAAAGGTATAATTAGAGACATTGAAGATTGAAAAGAAAAGAACTAAACAAACTTTTAGAAAGGAAAACTAAAATCTTTGAGTTGAAAGAAGTTGGATAGGATTATTCACAGAGAGCTTCTCGGGTGGCTCAGATGGTAAAGAATTTGCCTGCAATGTGGGAGACCTGGGTTCAACTCCTGAGTTGGAAAGATAGTAATTTCTCCAAGGGAATGGCTTCTCCCTTCTCCAAGGGAATGGCTTCTCCCTTTTCCAAGGGAATGGCTACCCACTCCAATATCCTTGACTGAAGAATTCCATGGACAGAAAAGCCTGGCAGGCTACAGTCCATTGGGTCGCAAAGAGTAGGACACAACTGAGTGACTTTCACACTATTCACAGATTTGATACTACAAGAGAAAATGATAGTGGAATTGACAGCATAGCAATGCAAAATGTCTACTATATATATATATATATATGTATCATTAAATTACTTTGCTGTACACTTGAAATGAATACAACATTGTAAATCAACTATACTCTAAAATAAAATGAAAACAAAATATAAAATAAAATAAAAACAAAAAATAAAATAAATAAGTAGAAAAAAATGCTGAACAGGTAAATTAATGTGTGTCTAGTTGGTAGCCTGAAAGAATATTGGGAAAGGAGACAGGAAAAAAAAAAGAAACATTTGAAGAAATAGTAGCAAAAAAATTCTAATTTTTTTATTTATAAAATAAACCCACATGTTGAAGTAGTTCAGTAAAAGTCAGGATAAGATACATGAAGAAAATTTCATGGAGACATCATAATCTAAGTGCCAGAAAACAAGAATGAAGAGAAAAATCTTAAACCAGAAACAAAATAAAATTTGTAAATAGAAACAATGCAAGTGAAAAAGCAGATGACCACAAAGTTTAAAGTAATGAAAGAAATAATACTGTGACATAATATCACTTGAAAATAGATTCTGGTAAAGATATCTGCAATATACTCTAAAACTACACTAGCAGCACAAGTTCAAGCTAATGAGTCAATAAACAAGGTAAAGTGAAGTTATAAAAAATAATGTATCCAAAGAAAGTAAAAAAGAGGGAATGAAGAACAGATGGGGAAAATAGAAAACAAATAGCTAGTAAATGATAATAGCCATAGACTGGAAGAACATATTTGCAAACCAAATATATGAAAAAGCATTTGTACACAGTTTAGTAAAAGATTTCTAAAATTCAATTGCTTAAAAAATAGAAATATTTGAACAGATACTTTCCATTAGATAAAATAAATAAATGGCAAATAAATATATGGAAAGATGCATAACATCAAAATTATTAAGGAAATGCATACTACAGATACAACTCTACTTACCCTAAGTAGAAAAGCTAAAATTGAAGTTGACCATGCCAAGTGTTGGTGAGGACATAGAAGAATAGGAATATCTGACATTTATGATAAGAATGTAAAAGCGATTTTAGAAATCCTTTACTGTTCTATATACAACTACTTTTTTTCAGATATTTGATTTGCAAATACGTTCTTTGCAAAAAAAAAAAAGTTTTGGGAGTTTTCTTTTTTTTTAACTTATACTTGTCATGTATTCCATTTACAATTCTACTTACCCAAAAGAAATAAAAGCATAAGCCCATGTAAAAACTTGCACTCAGATGTTAACAGAAGTTTCATTTGGAATGTGTCCAAACTAGAAACATTTTCAAAGCCCAAGAATTTGCCTGCAATGCAGGCAACTTGGGTTGGATTCCTGGGTCAGGAAGATCCCCTGGAGGAGAGAATGGCTACCCAGTCCAGCATTCTTGCCTGGAAAATTCCAAGGACAGAGGACTTTGGTGGGCTGTAGCCGCTGGGGTCACAAAGTGTTGGACATGACCGAGTGACTAACACACACTTCTTTTCAAAACCCCTCAGCATGTGAAAAAAACAAATTAAGTCATACCCATACAATCCAGTGCTATTCAATACTATAACTTAATGAACTATTGTTATATGCAAAAACATTTTACATTTCAAAGTAATTATGCTGAGTGAAAGAAGCCAGATAAAAAGGCATATATATTCTACAATTACCCTTATATAAAATTCTAGAGAATCCCATAAATCACATCAGTGTTTGCCTGAGATCTAATGGAACCAAGAGTAGGAAAATGGAGGGATTGAAATGGGATATGAGGAAATTTTCTTGAGGAAATCAACATGTTCTTATCTTGATGTTTACAATAATTGTCCAGGTATATACAAATGTCAAAACTCTTTGTACACTTTAAATATATTCAAATTATTGTATGCCAATTATAAAGAGTTCTTAATATAAATTAATGTTAGCTGTTCTGTTTCTTTGCTTTTTTAAAGATTCTACAAGTATAAAAATCTTATTCTGGTTTTTAAGAAAAAGATACTATCTTAACAATTATAGGTTTATATTTAGTATATACTACAAATTTGTAAAATAGATTATTTTGACAATTAGGTTAAAACAACTGCATAGATGATATGATAGTAAAGTGGAAATTCTTATTTCTTGGACATAAGATTCAAGTCTCATTTGTCTGTTTTTATTAATGTTATTTGTCCATTCTCCTCTCTCCTGTGTAGTCCAGCTTTAAAATGTGTGGCAATTGTAATGCACAGAAACATTAGTATTCAGTATTGTTCAGTGGAATTCAATCAGTTAAATAGACAAAACCTTGTATTTGCGTGCCCACAGAGTGAGGACTCGTGGTGGTTTTTAAAGACTTCTTCTCTCACACAGCCATCAATCAAAGTGACAGCATTCTTTAGATTAACTTTGGATTCCCCAGCACAAATTAATTAATCTGTCCACTACTTCCTATCTCAGTGTTTCAATCAGCCAACAAATAAAGCCAATCAAGATTTCAATTCTTTGCTGATTAGCCAATAAACTGTGACAGTGGACTTGTGGCAGGACCTCTGGGACTCTCATAGAAGCTTATTTATAGATGTAGCAGTGCTGTGATCAGTCTCTAAACCACAAATAAGAAGAACATTGTGTTTTCTTCCCTGTTACTTTCATCAAGGCAAAAAATCCTATTTCAGGTAGAAATAAAACTGTTATAACAACCCGTTGCAAAGATATTTTCCTTGAGGTTATATTAAGGACATGTTCGGTGATGCTGCTGCTTTATTAGCATGAGATTGTATAAATGCCATGGAATTTAAAGAATTGCTTTTGTTCAAATGAAAGGATGCATGCTAAATCTGTCACCATTTTCTCATCGTCAAGTCCTTATCGATAAGAATCCTAAGTACTTATGGCAAAAGAGAATCACTTTCTGATTTTTAAATATTTATGAAAGAAAAAATTACTGTGTGTCCTAAAATTAATCAGGTACATACACTGTACCTGAAAAATTGTTCTTAGAGGAGAATAAGCCTGCCTAGAGCAAAGGATATAAACTGGGAGTTGGAAACCTAGGATTAGTAGAGGCTTGGCTAGTAACAAGCGTGTGAGCTTGAGAAAGTCACTTAGCTTAAAAAAGCTTTGGTTTTCTCTCATGTGAAATGAAGGGTATAGACTAAACCTCTAAAATTTGATGGCTCAACAAAACATACTGGTAACTTTTTTCTTATAAAGACTAAATAGAGAAAGTTTTTTTCTTTCTTTTCACCACCACCACTTTTTGAAGTTTATCCAAATATCAGTGACCTCATGAACTTGACACTGAGCAGTAAGCAAATATGAGGTTGGTAACCTTCTGGTTCCACATTTGACATTGCATTCAAGTTCTTCACCTCTTTTGTGAGCAGCCAGAGGGGAAGGAAATAAATGTAGTTAATCCTGTTCCTCAAAATATATGGGTGCCATCTGTCCCTCTTGACAGTCCATGACCTTTACCATTCTAATCTAACCATTCTACTTCTTTTCTTAAAGATTTTGGCTCCTGTATAACTATCTTTATTTTAATGCCTACTTCTCTCATTTTGGAAGGAGACCCCTCATTTCTTTGACTTCTTTACTCCTTCATGTGCTTATTTCTAATGATATTTTTGACCACACCACCTCAGTTGGTCATTTCCAATTTTACACCCAAATGTGAATTCTTTCTAAAAATCTCTATTTCAAATATTTCACCCTGTATATCAATCATCTGTCCTTTCACATGACTTGTTCCAGGATATGTACAACTAAAATCCTCTGACTTTTTAAAAGTATTAATTGTCATCTATTGTTCATCATTTTAGTCACACCCTTGGAGAGTTCTTACCTCTCTCCCTTCCTCATTTTCTTGTGTGTGCAAAGTCACTTGAGTCGTGTCTGACTCTGCGACTCAATGGACTGTTGCCTGCCAGTCTCCTCTGTCCGTGGGATTCTCCAGTAAGAATATTGGAGTGGGTTGCCATTTCCTTCTCCAGGGGATCTTTGCAACCCAGGGAGCGAACCCATATCTCTTGTATCTCCTGCTTTGGCAGGCAGGTTCTTTTACCACTAGTGACATCTGGGAAACCTATAGAAACTCTGACTTCATAATGACATGAACACATGTTATTTGTGTTCAGTTATGTGGTTCACGTAACACTGCCTGAAAAGCCAGCCATTCTCTAAGATCTCAAATTTGATTTCTCACTTTCTGTGATGGCACTTCATCATAATCCATTGAGAAAATGTAAGCTGGAAGTCTGAAACTCCCTTATCTTTCCACTAACAAATTGACTTTTTTACTTTTGAAAGTACCAAACTTGTATTTCCTCCATTTCAATAAAAAAAATATTTCTACTCTTATTCCTAAAGAAATTATGTTTTCTTTCCACTTCAGTCCTGAGCCTAATTTTCTGTCTTCTCGGAATGGTTCTTATATTTTTGACAATTTCCCTTACTTCCTGCATCTTCACTCACTTGTTCTCTACCGAGTTCAATTAAAATCCATAAATTCTTTATCTCTTACAAAATCAAACCAAAAATTGTTAAATTTGGAAACACTCTTTCTTCAACAAACACACCAGTGAAACATCTTCATGATGTCTTTGTTCTCTTTCATATCATTCTGTTTCCAAACTTCTTTAATTTTCATACATGCTTCAAGATATTCTAGTTCATTTTTAAAAAAAAATTCTTACAAACTACTCTCTTTAAAACCTCTCTTAAAGCATCAAGTAACTCTATTTTGCTAAATCCAAGGACACTTCTGTCTCCATCTTGCTCAACATTTAAACAGCTCTAAGACTTTCATATCCAACTTTCAGTTTAATAGCAGTCATGGAAATATGCCACCCAGATCTCTGTTCGAGAAAGAGATTGTCATTTGACTGCAAGTAATGAAATCAGTTGACAATCTTCAGCTTCACTGCCTTTAAGATCTGCTTCTGTTTTCAATTGCAGACAACCTCTTCCCAGACAGCCCCCAGACAATGGCTGTGGAAGGCAAGAATAACAGAGTCTATCCATTTGTGCCAAGAGTAGATCTCTTCAAATAGGTAGCTCATTATCCTTTATTACAGGGTTATAATTTTCCCTTTGCACCACTGATAAGGTGGCACAATTATTTTATTTATATGGGTCTTCCAAATAGATAGCAAGTATCATTAAAGACAAAACTCTTATAAAATCCCAAGGAATGCTCAATTTCTAACACAGCATGCATAATATATTCCAGATAAATGTTTATTAACTTGATGAATGATAAGCAAGCTAGTTCTCTTTCAAAAATTAATATTTAATTTGTCCAAAATTCTAGTATCTGCTGATGGCATGATAAAATAATCCAAACTGAGATACAAATTGTAGTCATCCTGACATTACCATCTTCAGATTTTACTCTTTTGGTTTTAGTTATTTTATTGATTTTTAAAAGTTGCTTCTATTTATTTAGTAAGCATAGCAGAATTTTAAATGTTTTCAAGGTCTGCAGCTCACTTATATGAAAGATGATGCAGAACAACAAACGTAAAAATTAATCACATGGTTAACTTAGTTTACTAACTTAATGTGGTCTCCTTTCATCACACACACACACACGCACACAGAGAATTAGTTTTGCCTCAATGACACAGCTGTATAAACTCAGAAAACTCAATTTTGAAAATATCACAACTAATAAGAAACAATTCTAGATTCCTGAATTGTGAGACAGTTTCTGTTGTTTAAGCCATTCATTCTGTGGCACTTTGTTACAGCTGCCTTATCAAACTATTATAATATATCCACTTAGTTAAGAAATACATTGAATATTAATGAGATGAATAGATCAGAGTACTAGCTACCGTGGCAGGGGTTGCCAAATTTTTTTATGTAAAAGTCCAAATAGTAATTATATTAGGTTTTGCTGGTGTCCCTAATGGTCTCTGTGGTCCTACTCCATTCATGTCATTGTAACATGAACACAGTCTTAGATGATGCATTAAAAAAAAAAAAAAAGCATGGTTATATCCCAAATCACAAGGTTTACAAATGTAGGCAGTGGGCTGAACTTAGCTCCTGAGTTAGAGTTTGCTGACTCTTCATGAGAGAATCAAATAGGGTTTAAGTTTGAAAGAGATCAGAGGTGGCACTCTTGATAGAGAATGCTCCTGGGGAAGAGATAAGTCATTTGGAAGGCAGAGATGCCCCTATGATTCTTGATAATGAAGAAAAACAAAGAAAGAAGAATTGAATGGCATAACCCCCATGCTCTCAGTAAAATAACCCATCTCTTAAAGAAACTGAATATATTAAGTCAATACAATAGATACAATCAATAGAAGAGGGTGTTATGATTTGAGAACTTACAAGCTACCTAAGTTTTTCACCTCTCTCTGCATACAACTGCTATTTCTAGCCGGGGCAGGGAGAGAAATATTTTAAACAAAACAAAAATGGAAGAAAACATCCAAACATAATTTCTCTAAAAGGAATTTGTAATGTGAGAAGTAAAGTGCTGTAATTTGGGGCTTGGCAAATTTAGAAAATGCAGTCTTAACAAGTAATACTTGTGCTTCATTGTACAAAGTGATGAACCTGTTAAAGATGGAATTAAATATTTCTTTCCCGTCAAAGCCTTTTACTTCAGAAGACTTCGTGGCATGGGCCAATAAATTATGAGTGATGGAGAGAAAAAGCACTGAAGCTAGTAAGTAAATATCTGAGACATTAAGCTAAAAAATTACTTCCTGATAAAGCTTGTAGTTATTCAAACACATAACGAACAAAAAATATAGACCCCAAGTTTCCTAGTTTTTTGAGGAAACTGTATTATAAAGGAACACCAATCCTACCTGTAGAAGCTTGTCTTGGCTCCTTGTACCAAGAGGAGATGAGCTGCCAAGGTTAAAATCCACACTTCAGTTTTGATATGACACTGGAAGATAATGCACCAGGAATAGCATTCTGGGGCCCAAAGCTGAGGTCTAACCAGATAACTTATGCTTGGTGCAGCCTAACTATTGTTGGCCATAAATCAGGGACTGCTAAATATTACCTACTTATCCCTTATATGGAAAGGAGTTTTAATGAGCTGTGTTGTCCCTTATTCATCAAAGTGAAGTGAGTGAGTTTCAAGCAGATGAGTTACCATTCAGTTTATAGGTTAGCGGACCAGGAGGAGACACATATGAACCTAATCTGGGGAGCTGAACTAGTCCAGATGTAGATCGAATAGTAAATTAAAGAGAAGTTGGGGTTATGAGAAGTAAAGTGTGTCTACATATAGAAACAAGGATTTTTGTGAATGAGGTCAGGTAAAGGGACAGACTGTGGCTAATTCATCATTTTACAGCACACCCATATAGATTTTCCTTGCTTTTCCTTTGCCTGGAAGAACTGATGGCTGTGCTGTCTGTATATACTAGTCTACGCTCAGACCTTGAGTACAGAAGTCAGCCTAGCAGAAAGAAGTCAAATGACTTTACAGAGCTTGCATATTTTCTAGGAAGTCTTGTTTTTTGTTGGTGGGGTGGGGTGTTTTGTTTTTTGATGTTTCCTTTCTTTAATGATGTTTCTTTTGTTTTCATTTTAATACGAGAGGATGAATTCTAGTGTGTTTAATTCAACTTATTATTATTATTGTTATTATACGTACTCGAACCTAATCCTCACTTACATAAATGTCCATATATATTTTGAACATTTTTAAAAATTATTTTTAATTGGAAGATAATTGCTTTACAATGTTGCGTTGGTTTCTACCATACAACAAAGTGAATCATATAAATACTCAGAATTCTTTTCTTGATGGAGCTTCAGCACAAGTAGAATTAGAAATGTTACCAAAATGTTTCTTGATTTTTCCAAGGGCCATTAGTTATGATAGGGAGTAATTGTAAGTTGCTAATTGTAAGTTAGGAAGTAATTGTAACTAGAACATTTCTCTGAAAGGATTGCACATGTTTCATAGGAACAAGATATCTTTTCTTCAGCATTTTGCTAAATATCTAAAGTGACAGTGAAAGTGTTAGTAGCTCAGTCAGCCAACTCTTTGCAATCCCATGGACTGTAGCCCTCCAGACTCCTCTGTCCATGGGATTCTCCAGGCAAGAATACTGGAGTGGGTTGCCATTTCCTTCTCCAGGGGATCTTCCCAACCCAAGGATCGAACCTGGGTCTCCTGCATTGCAGGCAGATTCTTTACCATCAGAGCCACCAGGGAAGCCCTAAATCGTATAGTAATAAAAGAACTGTCCATTTAGATATGCACCTAATTCAGATTTAAGGCATCAGTATCCACCAGTAGGTGGACTCTTACATGGATCCTGTAATCTTGAAATGCCCCAATTCAAAAATAAAATCATTCTAAATAGTTTAAAAAAAAAAAGTAATCTCAGATACTTTATGCTTTATAGAATTATTTACCCTTTTAGTTTTTCAAGCTTAATATTACAATGAACTTAAACAACTGTACACTGCGAGGTGTTATGCAGAGTACATCATGAGAAATGCTGAGAGAAATCCCATCAAGATTGCTGGGAGAAATATCAATAACCTCAGATGTGCAGATTATACCACCTTTATGGCAGAAGGTGAAGGGGAACTAAAGAGCCTCTTGATGAAAGTGAAAGAGGAGAGTGAAAAAGTTGGCTTAAAGCTCAACATTCAGAAAACTAAGATCATGGCATCTGGTCCCATCGTTTCATGGCAAATAGATGGGGAAACAGTGGAAACAGTGGCTGACTTTATTTTTTGGGGCTCCAAAATCACTGCAGATGGTGATTGCAGCTATGAAATTAAAAGACACTCTCCTTGGGAGGAGTAAGTTTCACTTACTCCTATGAAATTAAAAGTAAGTTTCACTTACTCCTATGAAATTAAAAGACACTTTCCTTGGAAGGAGAGTTATGACCAACCTAGACAGCATATTAAAAAGCAGAAACATTGCTTTGTCAACAAAGGTCTGTCTAGTCAAGGCTATGTTTTTTCTAGTAGTCATGTATGGATCTAAGAGTTGGACTATAAAGAAAGCTGAGCACAGAATTGATGATTTTGAACTGTGGTGTTGGAGAAGACTCTTGAGAGTCCCTTGGACTGTAAGGAGATCCAACGAGTCCATCCTAAAGGAAATCAGTCCTGGGTGTTCATTGGAAGGACTGTTGTTGAAGCTGAAATTCCAATATTTTGGCCACCTGATGCGAAGAGCTGACTCATTTGAAAAGACCCTGATGTCGGGAAAGATCGAAGGCAGGAGGAGAAGGGGACGACAGAGGATGAAATGGTTAGATGGCATCACCGACTCAATGGACATGAGTTTGGGTAAACTCCAGGAGTTGGTGATGGACAGGGAGGCCTGGTGTGCTGCTGCAGTTCGTGGGGTCGCAAAGAGTCCAACATGACTGAATGACTGAACTGAACTGAAGTGTTCACCATTATTAAAAATTGCTCATTACTCATTGAACTGCTATAAACCTTTGATTTACTAAAATGAACTAGATTCAGACATATAGGAGGGTGGTGGAGATAAAAAATACCAAACACTTGGGTCAAAATAAAATAAGAAACTATTTCCCTTTTTTATCATAGAGATCAAGAAGAATTATGAAATATCTCTCACTGTGATCCAAATGGGCTATTTATGGAATCTATAAAAAATAACTCAAGAATTTTGTTAGAGTCTCCAAATGTTTGGTTCTGCAGTTTATCAGACATCTGGGTGAAAACTATTGATATATATATGCTGGCATATCTACATTCTGTTAAACATATACTTTTTTTGTTAGTTAAACACATATTATTCTCAATTTTCATCAGAAGTTCACTTCATATATTTTATAGGAAAAATAATAAATTTTAACCACACTTTGGACTTTTGATAGATCCATCTTGGTTTGAAAGATCAAAAAACTATTTTAATGGCAGTTGTCCAGGATATTTTTTAATCTCTTTCTAATATCTCAGTAGGTGGTCTCAGATATCAAAAAATAGCTATTTAACTACAAAATAAAAAATTAATAAATAACATTTCATTCAGAAAGCTTCCCATTTAATTCTACATATAATGGAAGAGTGGAGCATAAAAAAAAAAATTCTGCTAATGAGGAGGAGATAGTAATGATAATACATCAATGTTTCTGATAAAACAACTAAAATCCTATACAATCATCAAAATTATAGATTAAAAACATCAGAAACCTGACAATCTTAATGACTTTGTGCCAAACAGTTATTTTAAGTAGGGTTAAGCAGAACTGACTGTAAAAGAGATCACTGAGAAAATATGCTTCAGGGAATCCTTTTCAGAATAATAATCAATATATATAATAAAGAATTATATCCAATGATCAAACTGCCAAAATTCAGTTATAAGAACAAAAAAACAGTTTCATAAAAAGATGAATCAAATATTTAAATGGACATATCAGCAAACAATATATACAAATGGCAAAAAAATATGAAAAAATGCTCAATATCATTATTTATTAAACCAAATCAAAACCACACTAAGATTCTACTGCACATCCACAAGAATGTCTAAGTAAATAAATAAGACACATATTGTCGCATTTATGTGGAGATATGGAGCAAATGGAACTCTCATCTGTTTCTATCAGAAACACAGATGACATGATAACTGTGGAAAACAGGTTGGCAGATTTTTTTTTTTTTGGCAAAAATTTGTAGAGTTAAATATTGACCTAGTAATTCCACTTCTAGTTATCCACTCAACAGAAATTTAAAAAAATAAATAAATAAATAAAAGTTGACCAAAGAAAAAGCAGAAAATCCTAAGCAAAATATTAGCAAAACAAATCCAGTGTGTGTAAAAGGACAAATTAATTTCAGAAATTTCACAACCAAATGTGAATGGTAAAACAATAGAACTTTGGAAGAAAACAGAAGAATATCTTCACAGCCTTGAATTAGAAAAAATATTTTTACACGATACAAACAGAACTAAGGGAAAACATTTTAAATAGGTCTTTCAAAATTGATTATTTCAAGGTTATGACTCCACTGGGGCTTCCCAGGTGGCACAGTGTTAAAGAATCCGCCTACAATGCAGGAGACAAAAGAGATGAGGCTTCGATCCCTGAGTTGGGAAGATCCCCTGGATTAGGAAGAGGAAATGGCAACCCACTCCAGTATTTTTACCAAGAGAATCCCATGGACAGAGGAACCTGGTCGGCTACAGTCCATGGGGTCTCAAGAGAGTTGGACATAGCAACTCAACAATAACAGTGACACCACTAATAGTATAAAGAAAAGACTGTCAGGGATGGATAATCTTAATGTGACTGTTTTACTAAGAACTCTTATTCAGAGTAAGTCCTACAAATACTCTATAAGTCAATAAGAAAGGTAGACAATCTAACAATAGTTTGGGCAAAATAACAAGTATTATACCAAAAAAAGATACATGCAAAATACCAGTGAATATATTTTTCAAATGTTTTATTTTTATTAAGTCATCAAGGAACTAAAAATTAAAATGTAATGTGATACTACTATCACTGACAAGAATGGTTGAAGCAAAAAAGTATGATAATATCAAATTGGCAGAGATATAGAACTGAAACCCTTTTATATTATCAATGGTAGTGTTGGAATATATATGTATTATGTTTTGATCCATGTGGGAGCACATATCTATATATACTCAATAGAAAAGTAATATCTATCAAAACATATTACAATAATGTGCATAGTAATATTATTTGCAATATTCCAAACCTGAAAAATATGCACATTCTCCACAAGGATAGAATGGATAGATAAATAGTTGCATATTCAGAAATGAAATAGGACACTATAGCAATGAGAATGAACATAGCTATAAGCAACACCATAGATAAATCTCATAAATACAACTGGGTGAAAGGACCCAGATACAAAATAATTCATAGTGTAAGATTTCATATTTGTAAAGTTCAAAAACAAGCAATGGTAATCTGTGGTTTTAGAACTGAGGGTAGTAGATATTTTCAGGGTGACAGGAGGAGGGCATGAGGGAAGTTTCTTGGGGTGCTTCTAAGATGCTCTTTTTTTTTATTTTAAATGGAAGATCATTACTTTACAATATTTTGATGGTTTTGCCATACATAAACATGAATTGGCCATAGGCATACATCTGTCCCCTCCTCCTGAATCCCCTCTGTCACCTCCATCCCCACCCCATCCCTCCAGGTTGTCACAGAGCACTGGCTTTGGGTGTCTGCATCATACATCAAACTCCCACTGGCTATCTATTTTGCATATAGTAATGCACATATTTTGATGCTATTTTTGCCAAATCAACCTACCCTCCCCTTCTCTCACTGAGTCCAAAATCTGTTCATTATGTCTGTGTCTCCTTTTCAGCCCTGCACTCATATGCTGTGCTGTGCTAAGTCGCTTCAGTCATGTTTGATTCTTTGCGACCTTCTGGACTGTAGCCTGCCAGGCTCCTCCAAGAATACTTGGAGTGGGTTGCATGCCCTCCTACAGGAAATCTTCCTGACCCAGAAACTGAACCCAGGTCTCCTGCATTGTAGGTGGATTCTTTACCATTTGAGCCACCGGGAACCCCTCGAGATTCAATATATATGCATTAATATACTATTGTCTTTCACTTTCTGACTTATTTCACTCTGTATAATAGGTTTCAGTTTCATCCACCTCATTATAATTGACTCAAATGTATTACTTTTATAGCTGAGTAATATTCCATTCTGTATATTTACCACAATTTCTTTATCCATTCAACTGCTGATGGACATCTAGGTTGCTTCCATGTCCTCGATATTGTGAATGAACGTTGGGGTACATATGTCTTTTTCAATTCTGGTTTCCTCAGAGTGTATTCCCAGTAGAGTGATTGCTGGGTCATAGGGTAGTTTTATTCCTAGTTTTCTAAGGAATCTCCATACTGTACTCCATAGTAGTTGCATCAGTTGGCATTTCCCAAAAACAGTTTCAGAGGGTTCTATTTTCTTCAAACTCTCTCCAGAATTTACTGTTTGTAGACTTTTTGATGATGGCCATTCTGACTGGTATGATATGATATAAGATGTGCTTTTTGATCTGAGTATTAAGACAGGTGTGTTGCACTTTTTGAAAATTTATATACTTATGTTTTTCTTGAACTCTTTTGCTTTTTCTATGATCCAATGGATGTTGGAAATTTGATCTCTGGTTCCTCTGCCTTTTCCAAATGCAGATTGGACATCTGGAAATTCATGGTTCATGTACTGTTGAAGCCCGGCTTGGAAAATTTTGAGAATTACGTTGCTAGTGTGTGAGATGAGTGCAATTGTGCGGTAGTTTGAACATTTTCTAGCATTGCCTTTCTTTGAGATTGGAATGAAAACTGACTTTTTCCAATCCTGTGGCCACTGCTAAGCTTTCCAAATTTACTGGCATATCGAGTGCAGCACTTTCACAGCATCATCTTTCAGGATTTGAAATAGCTCAACTGGAATTCCATCACCTCCACTAGCTTTGTTCATAGTGATGCTGCCTAAGGCCCACTTGACTTCACATTCCAGGATGTCTAGCTCTAAGTGAGTGATCACACAATCGTGGTTATCTGGGTCATGGAGGTCTTTTTTGTATAGTTCTTCTATGTATTCTTGTCACCTGTTCTTAATATCTTCTGCTTCTGTTCGGTCCATACCGTTTCTCTCCTTTATTGTGCCCATCTTTGCATGAAGTGTTCCCTTGGTATCTCTAATTTTCTTGAAGAGATCTCTAGTTTTTCCCATTCTATGGTTTTCCACTATTTCTTTGCATTGATAGGTGAGGAAGGCTTTCTTACCTCTCCTTGTTATTCTTTGGAACTCTGCATTCAAATGGGTATATCTTTCCTTTTCTCTTTTGCCTTTCACTTCTTTTCTCAGCTATTTGTGAGGCTTCCTCATACAACCACTTTGCCATTTTGCATTTCTTGTTCTTGGGAATGGTGTTGATCACTGCCTCCTATACAATGTCATGAATCCCTATCCATAGTTCTTCAGGCACTCTGTCTATCAGATCTAATTCCGTGAATCTATTTGTCACATCCAATGTATAATTGTAAGGGATTTGATTTAGGTCATACTTGAATGATCTAGTGGTTTCCCCTACTTTCCTCAATTTAAGTCTGAATTTGGCAATAAGGAGGATCACAACAACTGTTCTGTTGTAGATCACAACAAACTGACCAGACCACCTGCCTGCCTCTTGAGAAATACGTATGCAGGTCAGGAAGCAACAGTTAGAACCGGACATGGAATAACAGACTGGTTCCAAATCAGGAAAGGAGTACGTCAAGGCTGTATATTGTCACCCTTCCTATTTAATTTATATGCAGAGTACGTCATGCGAAATGCCGGGCTGGATGAAGCACAGGCTGGAATCAAGATTGGTGGGAGAAATATCTATGACCTCAGATATGCAGATGCTACCACTCTTATGGCAGAAAGTGAAGAAAAACTAAAGAGCCTCTTGATGTAGGTGAAAGAGGAGAGTGAAAAAGTTGGCTTAAAACTCAACATTCAGAAAACTAAGATCATGGCATCCAGTCCCATCATTTCATGGCAAATAGATGGGGAAGCAATGGAAACAGTGACAGACTTTATTTTCTTGGGTTCCAAAATCACTGCAGATGGTGACTGCAGCCATGAAATAAAGACGCTTGCTCCTTGGAAGAAAAGCTGTGACTAACCTAGACAGCATTTTAAAAAGAAGAGACATTATTTTGCCAACAAAGGTCCGTCTAGTCAAAGCTATGTTTTTCCAGTGGTCATGTATGGATATGAGAGTTGGACTATAAAGAAAGCTGAGTGCCAAAGAATTGATGCTTTAGAACTGTGGTTTTGGAGAAGACTCTTGAGAGTCCCTTGGACTGCAAAGAGATCCAACCTGTCCATCCTAAAGGAAATCAGTCCTGAATATTCATTGGAAGAACTGATGCTGAAGCTGAACCTCCAATACTTTGGCCACCTGCTAGGAAGAACGGACTCATTGGAAAAGACCCTGATGCTGGGAAAGATTGAGGGCAGGAGAAGAAGGGAACGACAGAGGCTGAGATGGCTGGATGGCATCACCGACTTGATGGACATGGATTTGGGTGGACTCAGGGAGTCGGTGATGGACAGGGAGTCCTGGCATGCTGCGGTTCATGGGATCGCAAAGAGTCGGACATGACTAAGCGACTGAACTGAACTGAAAATTGTACAAAGTTAAATATATAAAAATCTATAAACTATTGTAATAAAAGAACTGAAAACTTCTTGCAATCAAACAAAAGCTTATTGGTACTCTCTAAGGAAGATATTTTACCATATTTTACCCACAAAAATGTTAATTAAAATAAATAAATATTTAGTCTTTATTTCTAAAATTACAGATTACACATTAACAAAATAGCTTTACTTTTTCGGAAAAGCTCTTCTCTACAAAAGGGTGCCATCCAATAAGTGTGTAAGTAAGAAAGCTTTAGGAAATCACCATTTTTAGAGCTACTGGGTGAAAAGTTGATTGTCAAATTTTTCTCAGGATTTAAAAATATTACACCATCCAGTATTTCTAATCTTGGGGAAGAAAAACAAAATGCTTGCAAAGGATTAATAAAGCTATCCTCACCCTCACTTGGTGATTAGCCTTAGCATCATTGTGAATGAAAGGATAAAACATTGTGTACCTACCCACATGCTGCAAGTAGAAGCTACACACTACCTGTGAAATGTTCTTGCCAAAAAGATTTCATCTGAGTTAAACAGAGACTAGAAATCAAATTTTCAGCTTATAGGAAATACAAGTGTTGAGGATGGATGTGTGTTTCACCCCTGAATTCATATGTTGAAGCTCTAACCCTTATGTGATGGTATTAGGTTGGTGGGGTCTTTGTGAGGTTTTTTTTTTTTTTTTGTACATTATTAAGGTAGAGTTCTCATGAATGAGATTAGTGCCCTGATAAGGAAATCCCAGACACCTTTCTCACCCCAGACACCTCTCTCACTCCTTCTGGCATGAGAGGATATAACAAGAAGACAGCTGGCCATTTATGTACCATGAAATGGGTCCTGACCCTCAGCAGACACCAAATCTGCAAGTGTTTTGATCTTGAACTCCAGAGCTATGAGAAATAAATTTCTTCTTCTTCTTCTTTTTTTTTTTAATAAGCCACTCACTATATTATACTTTGTTGTAGCAGCCTGATCTAAGGCAGCAGGGGTAAAGAAACAATAATGTGGCAATCTGGGAATTTGAATGCAAGATGTATTAATATATTAGTTTTTTTAATAAATAATTACTTCAATATTGTAATAATTGTTAATTTTTAGATGTAATAGGATATTACTTTTAAGTGATACAATGCATTGATTTTATTTAGAAAAACATAATAAACTATTTCATAGTGAAGAGTCTTAATATCAATCATTTACTCAAATATTTTAGCAAAAATAGAAGATATAAATATGGAAAAAATTTGATTATCTAATCAAGATAATGGGTGTGTGGATGTACATTATATGATTTTTCTATATTTATCCATAATATTCTGCTATGTATGTAGAATAAATATGTGGCTAAAGATTTAAGCAAATTTCTAATATACAGTTAATTATATTATCATATATAAATCTACCAAATTATAGATTTTCATCTTCTTTCTCCCTAGAGTAGGAAATGCTTTGGAGCCCCTGTAGAGTTCATCTTGATTTTTTATGGTGAGATGTGCATGCTAGGTTGCTTTCAACATTTCGTTATTCATATTTTGGATGTACAAATCTGAGGTGTTTTTGATATAGATGGCGGTATTGATTACAATTCAGATACACTGTCCACAGTGAAAAAAGTCTCATCTCCATGAATCATATGCTATTTTTTACTTACATAACTACTGACTTTTAGCCTATGTTTCCTTGATATTTCACAAAGCAACTAAACTTGTGGAAACCAATACTATATTCTGTTGGGTTTCTCATTTGTTTCCATAGCTCTGTGACAGGGCAATTCTATCATCAATGAGTGAGTTGAATAATTTATTGATGAAATCTGTGTATTGGTACAAATATACTGAAAGGTTGCCTAATTGCTGACTACTCTGCTGCTTTAGTATTAGTATACTGGTGGGAAAGTGAAACTGCCTATAGTTCTCTTCATTTATTATCAGCAAGACTGATGGATAATACCATAATCCATCATGGAGAAATATCAAAATGAATTTTGTAAGATAATAGTACACTTTATTTTAAGTCAAACATTAGGTGAATAATTGTGTGTTTTAATATTACTGTTAAGGATCAATTTCATTGGAAAATACCTTCCTCTCTTGATCTTTGGTGATCCATTGTCTGCGACTTCTCAAGAGTCTCTAGTGTGTTTAATTCGGGGAGTTGGATACCATGACTGGCTAAAAGAAGAAAGTAGCATGCTTCTGAGGCAGTCTGAAATAAAAACTCAAGGGAAAAATAAAGCAACTTATGGTTACATTTGCTAATGCTGTAAATTTTCCCACACTCAGGTTTCTTATTTTCACATTAAAATCTAGCTAAATTCATAGTCCTAGTCATATCTTGGATTTATTTTTAGTGTCTGGAAGAAATCCTGTGCAAAATGTATTTTGTGTTTTGCATCATTTACTGCACATTTAGTGTGAGAACATGAAAGTATTTTCCTTTATATATGTGTGTATCTATGTTTGTGTTTTCATCTTCAGTTACTCATTAGCTTTCACTGTTTTAGAAGAAAACTACCTAAAAGAAAAAAATCTTGATCTGCTACATTAACTTACATTGATTCAGTGGTAGCTACAGCCAAGGCTGTTAAAGTGAATAGGGAATTGCCCCATTACGCGTTTTTCCAAAACAAATGTCTGCACACCCAGAATAGGCTGACTGGCCCGCAAGGCTGATGCTCTGGTTTTCAAAGATCTTAGAAGTGCTGAGTTCTCTTATATGTCTCTCAGAAGATTATTAGTGTTTAACTTGAATAAAAATGATTATTTGGCTTTCTATGCTATATTATCCAATCCCTTCTGCATAAATGAGTTATAGTATTATAAAGAAAAACTAGTGGCTGACTATAGAGGCAAAATACAAGGTAAGATAGCCATAGCTAACATCTAGGTACATAGGACCTACTGTATATAGGCAATGTGATACATTAAGGAAGTTGACAATAAAAGAATACTCTGAAGTGAGAAAGCAGCATCTGCATGTATGAGGTGCCAGAGACCAAAGCATTTAAATAAATAACTATCCTTATATTACCCAACTACGATACTCATGTTATGTCATTTTTACTCTAACTCTTTTGCACTCAAAATCGTAAATATTAGTGAGCATTCAAATAATTAGACGTTATAGTCATACACTATCTTTTAGTTTAGATAGCCATACATCAAATATCATAATTTTGTCACTCATTTTGTATCCTAGGTACACAAGAGGAAACATACATTCCTTGCCTAGAGGTGACTCATACTACAGTACAGAGACAAATCAGTTAACAAATGATCATACCAGTCTTCACACCATACTAGCAATTAGGTGAATGGTGACTAGAAAGAAAGAAGCATGTAAATGAATTGGCTTGGAGAGTCAAAAACTGATGCAGTGATCTCTAAGTGAGACCATTAGTGATGAAAATGTGTCTGTTGTTTAGAAGAAGAAGATCTGAAGGAGGTTTCCAGACACTTCAAAGCCATAGCACAGAGCATGAAATCACGTGTTGCAGGCATGGTGCAACTAGGAATTTGATTCCTCTGTAACCCAACTGATGAGGGCATATGGTGAGATGTTTTATTGAAATCAGGCAGGGTCCTGAGAAATGGGACTTATCCATAGACTTCAATCTGCAAGTTAAGAGAATTATTGAAAAATGCCATTATGGTATTGGTGTATGAAAATTTTCATTTCAGAAGCTTAACTCTAACAGTGATATGGATGAAGGCATGAGTTCGTTAATGGCAGTGAGATCACTGGGGAGGCTATAAAAGGTCATTTTTTAGTTTTCTTTATGTGTCAACATCATTTGTTGTCCTTTCCACAGTATTTAACACTGTTGTCAAACAGCATTTATCTTTAAAACAATCCGTCTCTTTTTTGTTCCTATGATCTTAGCTAAGGCCCTTTTAAGATGGTAATTGGAGAGGGAAAGTTGGGAAGTGAGTAAAAGAAGCCAACACATATAGGATATTTTCAAGAGGCTTGAATAAAGGGGAAGGAAAAGTTCAGGGAGTGTTGACAAAGGTTAGAAAAGGGGATGAAGAATGGTCATACGCTGAGAACTCTTAAGGAAAGGAAATTGTGGAGAGAGGTGAGCACCTCAAATAAATTAGGGAATGAGGATAGAAACCACACAAAAGGTTAAAAATATTTTTTAAATGATCCAATTTTAAAAGTGAATAATCTGTCTTCCATGATGTCTCGGACTAGAGCAATCATTTTGGGAGGGAGGTGGGAGGGGGGTTCTGGAAGGGGAAAACATGTACACCCATGGTGGATTCATGTCAGTGTATGGCAAAACAAATACAATATTGTAAAGTTAAAAAATAGATAAATAAACTAATTTAAAAAAAAAACTTTGGAAAAAAAAAAGAAGTGGATACATGTTAAACTGAGACTGTGAGAAGAAGACTGGTGCTCTTCTGAACTCTGCCAAGAGCCATGGAACAACAGGTCTGTGTTTAACTTTTTGTGAAGAATTAAAACAATGACTCTAAGCAGTGCTTATGTAAAAGGAGAAATGGCTGATTCAGTATTCAGTGTTTGTGAAAAAGTGTTCATAATCTCTGGTGTAC
Organism: Giraffa tippelskirchi; assembly: GCF_054371585.1. NCBI lineage: Eukaryota > Metazoa > Chordata > Mammalia > Artiodactyla > Giraffidae > Giraffa > Giraffa tippelskirchi. The sequence goes on from NC_137284.1 coordinate 65,133,398, forward strand.
AAGTCCTATGCACACAAATAGTATGTCAGAGAAATTAACAGCATGCATACCACATACTTACTTGTAGAATTTGTGAAGTTAATATGGCATACTTTAAACTTACTGTGTGGGTTCAAATATTTTGAATATTTTTTGTTTTTTATTGTTTATTGGGATAGATAACCTAACAAAGTTTGGTGTAATTGCAAAAGTTGTTGTACTCACAGTCGTGTCCAAATCTTTCGCGACCCCATTCACTGTAGATCACCAAGCTCTTCTGTCCATGATATTTTCCAGGCAAAAATACTGGAGTGGTTGCTATTTCCTTCTTCAGGGGATCTTCTAGACCCAAGAATCAAACCCACATTTCCTGCACCTCCTGCATTGTCAGGTAGATTCTTTACCACTGAGCCACCTGGGAAGCTAGTGTGTATGAGCTAAATGTACGAGCTAGTATTTCTTGTGAAGACTTTGAGAGGGTTTTTCTTAAAAAATATTATCTTTTCAAGGTTTTAGAATAAGCAATTTAGGAAAAGATTTCTTAGCTTCCCTTTCCAATAGAATTTCTAAAATCTATGCTTTATTATTTTTTTGGTTGATGTTGTCTATTTTTTTAAAATTGTGTATTGAATTGTTCTAGTGTGTTGGGTAGAACCTAGGTGATTAGGATGAATCCTTTAGTTAATCCTCATATCACCTTTATATGAGGTATTATGTAAGTAGTTCAAATTACTGTTTAGGATCATGCAGTTTAAAAGGGGTATATCTTATAAGTTATTTTGTTTTGATAATTCATGTTTTATGAGTGACTTGTATTTTTCCATATAGTGAAATTAGACTCAATAATTTCATTGTTTTGTTTATTCAGTCAACATATTTTTATTAAAAGTGATAGTGAAGTCGCTCAGTTGTGTCCAACTCTTTGCGACCCCATGGACTGTAGCCAGGCTCCTCAGTCCATGGAATTTCCAGGCAAGAGCACTGGAGTGGGTTGCCATTCCCTTCTCCAAGTAGTTTTCCCAACCCAGGGATCGAACCTGGGTCTCCTGCACTGCAGGCAGAAGCTTTACCGTCCAAGCCCATATTTTTATTGAGTGCTTACTATGTGCCAAGCAGCATGCTAAGTTCTGGTATTTAGTGGTGAGATATGCACACATGGTGACTTTGTGGAAGAGCAATACTTTTGCAACACTTTACACTGAGTCATGTGTGACAGAAGACAAAGACACACTCCAGGACTGATGTAGCAATTGTCGTCACACACATAGATGTGTTCATAAAGATGAGACAGTAAAGGTGCAGTGGACAGTTTCATCTTTAGGAATGAGAGTGCCCTTTATATCTGTAGAATGAGATTCCCTGGGTTATTCGTGAAAATAAATCTAATTATTATAACTTTTCCCCCAAGGCACTTTTAGCAATGTTTGACACTCAGGAGCTGAGCATGTTGGCAAAATTGGGGCAGGGCTCAAATATTTGTATACATGACTGAGCTCTCTGAGAATAGTAAATTCCAGACAGCCAACCGCTGGTTTTGTTTCTGACTATCTGCTTTGAGTCTGTTGTAGACAATAGCATGCAAAAAGAGGGGACAAAAACTACAGAATAGCCATAAACCCACTGGAAGTTTTCTAAGACTTTTTTGTATGTCTAGGAAGAGAAAATGTCATAAAAGAGCTTATGACATTTTAACTTTAGGAGTGAAAAGTAATTAAGTGATACTGTACTGTGTATGAGAAGGCATTGTGACTAAAAATCAGAGGGCAGGGATCCATGTGTGAATTTTACAACTTAATGGCAGTAGACTTTCAACTTCACTTTAATCACTTCAATATTCCTTAAGATATATAACAGTGCCTCCCTTTCTAATTAAGAATATGAGGGAAAACTAAGTGAAACAAAATGTGAAATTTGAGTATTACGAGGATGAGATGGTTGGATGGCATCACTGACTCAATGGACATGAATTTGAGGAAACTTGGGGAGATAGTGAAGGATAGGGAAGCCTGGCATGCTGCAGTCCATGGGGTCGCAAAAATTTGGACACAATTTAGAGATTGAACAACAAATGTAAACCATGAGAAAGTTATACTAGAGACATTGGTGGTTCCCAAACAGTCCATCTACTGTTCCAATTTGCCAATGTTTTTCAGATAAAGATGATCAGCTCTAGTCAGATGGCTTGAATAGAAGCAATATGTGTCAGGTAGAGGCAGGAACATGAAGAAACTGCCTATAACCATCTAGTTATCCATCTCCCTTTCATAACTTCTTATTGATTCTTATTTTTAGTATGAGATATGAGACTGAAGGGTTAATGAAAAGATGCATGCTGTAAGAATTTAGAAGAATAGATTTGTTAACAATTAAGATGAAAAAGGACTTCCCTGTTAGCTCAGCTGGTAAAGAATTTGCCTGCAATGCAGGAGAACCCGGTTCAATTCTTGGCTTGGGAAGAGCCACTGGAGAAGGGATAGGCTACCTACTTCAGTATTCTGGCCTGGAGAATGCCATGGACTGTATAGTCCATGGGGTCACAAAGAGTAGGACATGACTAAGTGACTTTCACTTTTCAAGATGAGAAAGGCTCTGCACAGTACAGATAGAGGCAGTTTTGGAGAATTAAAGTTTGAGATGGCAATTCATATCCAAATGAAGATGTCATGAAATCCACTGTCTTGCAGAGAATTCTGGACAGGAGATATAAACATGGGAGTTGACATATGGTTAGTATATAAGTCTGTGAGACTGAGATTATCTAAGGATGGAATTTAAATACAGAAAAAGAATAGGGACAGATCACTAGGTCACTCTAATATTATGAGGTTAGATAGAAGAGGAAGAACTAGCAAAGGGGACTCAGAAAACAACCAGAAAGATAAAGAAATCTCAGAAGTGTGTGATGTGTTAGAAGTCAAGGAAATAAAATATACCAGAAAAATAGGGAGTTATCAACTCTATCAAATGATTCTGACTGATAGCATGATGAAAATAAGGAGTAAGAAATTTGACCATTGAGTTAGCAAGATGAGGTTCCCATTATGTGTTGTGATAGCAATCCATCCTAAAATTTGTGGCTAAAATTGTGAATCTATTATTATATCTTCTGGTTCTATGTGTTGACTCATCTCAGTTGAGTGATTCCCATGTGGGGTCCCTCAGGCTGTGGCAATTAGGTATCAGTTCAGCTGTAGTCCTCTGAAAACCTTGAACGACTGTAGTATGAACATTCCTGATGGATCACTCATATGGCTAACAGTTTAGGCTGACTGTCAGCTTGAAGCTTAGGCTGAGGCTGTATGATAGGTAGGAAAGTGACCTCTCAAAGATGTCCATGTTTTAATCCCCATAAGCTGAGGATTAACTATGATATATGGTAAAGAAAATCAGCTGATGGAATTAAGGTTGCTAGTCACCTGATCTTAAGATGGGGGAAAAGTCCTGCATTATCCCATTGAAATCAGTGTAATCACAAGGGTCCTTAAATATAGAAGAGGAGGGCAGAAGACTCAATGTGAAGCAAAATGATATGATGAAGGCTCAAAGCTCATTAATGGCTTTACAGGTTGAAGAAAGGGTTTACCAGTCAAGGGATGCAAGTGATCTCTAGAAACTGGCAAAGACAAAAGAGTGGATTCTCCCCTTGAGTCTCCAGAAGAAAAATATAGCCCTGCCAGCACTTTGATTTTATCTCAAGCAGCTATTAATAAGTTTCAGGCAGACCTGAAAGATAACTATTTTGTTTTATGATTCTAAGTTTGTGGTAATTTATTATGACAGTAGGAAACTAATATAGGCTGCCAACAACAACAATATAAAACCAAAACATTCATTTGTCACATCTTCATCTGGATTAGATGCCTTTGATCATGAAGGCTGGTTTCAGAGGCAACACCTTAAGAAAACATTATCCAAGAGATTCAGATAGAAGCTTCCAGCCTTCTTAGAATACAATCTCAGATGTCTCAAAATGTCACTTCTGCTACATACTGTTGATGGAATAACTAAGGTGAGCCCAGATTCAGGGGTAGTTGAGGTAAAAAACACCTCTTAATGTGAGGGGAAGCATGTTTGTATAGGAAACAAGGAATTGATGACAGGCTTATTGAAAAATATCTATTGCAGTGGGTGAAAAAGAAAACAATATCAGTGCATGGGGAGGTTGGAAGCCTGTGGGGAGTGAGTTTAAGAAAAATCAGACGAGATTTTTGGATAATCAGAGGGACATGTTTGGATATTACTTTGAGAAAGCTTATGCAAAGAAGAGCAAAAAATAAGTAGCAATGGGAAGAGAAACAGCATCAAAGGAAAAAAAAGTATAAGAAAAAAATCTTGTTTCTATACTAAATAGTAACAATTTGTTACAGTCAAATTTTATTACAATTTTTGTTTATATGTATATGCATGTCAGAATATTACAAAATTATCACAAGTACACACCATACAAAAGTGTTCAAATATATTTTGAAGGGATCCAGTCATAGTTTTGGTTCCAAGGAAGCAGATTTTGAGGGAAACATTTTTGTGTTATTATTTATGGGTATGTGCTAGGGACTGACTTGTGTCCATCCAGAATTCATATGCTGAAGTTTTAACCCCATGTGACTATATTGGAGATAGAGTCTCTAAGGAGGTGACTAAAGTTAAGTGATATCATAGGGTAGAGTCCTGATCTGATGGAACTAGTCCCTTATCAGAAGAGGAAGAGAGACCCCAGAACTCTCTCTCCATCATGTAGCGACACAATGAGACGACAGCTGTTTGCAAAGCAGCAAGAGACCTCTCACCAGAATCTGACCATGCTGCCCTGATCTTTGAATTCCAGGCTCCAAAACTTAGAGAAAATACATTTCTGTGCTAGGGTGACTCAGTCTATGTTATTAATATCTTATTATGGCAGCCTAAGCTGATTAATAGAGCTTTCCAGGTGGTGCTAGTGGTAAAGAACCTGCCTACCAATGCAGGCAACATAAGAGACAGGGTTCGATCCCTGAGTCGGGAAGATTCTCCTGGAGGAAGGCATGACAGCCCACTCCAATATTCTTGCTTGGAGAATTCCATGAACAGAGCGGCCTGGTGGACTATGGTCCACAGGATCACAAAGAGTCGGACACAACTGAAGCAACTTAGCACAGTACAGCACAAGCTGATTAATAAGGCATTGCAAACCCAGAGATGCAGGAGTAGAGGAAGGCGAAAATGAGTTAGGGAGAGGGGAAAAAAAAAAAATAGGAAGAATCATCATTAAGTTGGCCATTAAGTATAACTTATTGACTACTATATCTTAAAAACATGATTTTTTTTTTTAAATTCCTACAAGTGTTGGTCACTCAGGTGTGTCTGACTCTGTGACCCCATGAACTATAGCCCCCAGGCTCCTCTGTCCATGGTATTCTCCAGGCAAGAATACTGCAGTGGTTTACCATTCCCTTCTCCAGGGAATTTTTCCTACCCAAGGATCAGACCCAGGGATTGAACCTGGGTCTCCTGCATTACAGCAGATTTTTTACCATCTGAACCACCAAGGAAGCCCTGGTACACAGTAAAATAGAAACCTCAGAACTTACTATAATTCAGTTAGACAATCTGAGTAACTAAGACAAATGCATAATTACATTCTCTTTTTAATGTGTGTAATGCCCCACTCCACCTAATTTGGGGGTATGTGAAGTTGGACCATAATACTGAACTTCTCCCAATATATAAACTCCCTAATAAAAACAAATTAAATTTCTTTAGTGTATTATATTTTTCATAAAAACAAAATATGCCCTTCTTCCAGCCACCTCAGACCTTTTCTGCCTCCACACATGCACTTTTGGGTGTTTTCAAGATATTCCTTGAATGATGGCCTTCACATAAATTTGAGTAGCTAAACAGATTTAATCAGCACCTTTAGCAATGACAAAAGTAACTTTTATGAACACATTTTTGTCTTCAAACCACAAATTTAATAAGCATAAAACATAACCTGTTCTGTTTAACACTCTTTCTACCCATGTAATATCATTACTTATAACGTTAAACATACTCGTAGCTGTCCTCTTTTCGCATCTCTAGGGAAAAAAATAAGAATGGATTATTCAAATGATTTAAATCCCTTTGAGACATGGGGCTTACAGTAATATTATAAATTGTGTTTTCCCTCCAAGGTTAGTTGCGATGTTGGCCTTGATTTAAAACCCAAGATCCTGTGGGAAATGGCAATGGTATTGAGTTCTGACAAATTGAATTGGTCTCAAGGTGTTGAAGGATGACTAATAAATCTGCAAGCTGATTCAGAAAATATTCTATACAAGACATTTTTTCTTCTTGAAACATATGTGACATCTTTAAGTGTTAATACCACTAGCTGTTTGGTTTACTTAAATTGTGTGTTTGGGAGTGATTTCATTCTTGGTAAGATCAACACCCAGCTGCATATGACAACTGCTTTGGATAAAGATACAAAGCAGTATTATTTTGTTTTGTTTTCCGTGCTGTGTAGCATTTTATGTCTAATGTCATTTATTTTAATTCTTGCATCTCCTAGTATGACTTAGCAAGGTATGGTTTACTACTATATTCTCTGTAGTTTGTCATGCCATGAAAGGTAATACTAGATTTGCGTAAGGGTGTTCCAGTAATGTGACTTAAAACTTGCCATTTTACTACTGTACATCAAAATACATAAACACTTTTACAGATACTGGAAAGAATAAGACAACATGTCTAAAACAAAATAGAAATTTTTAAAAATTTAATCAAGAGAGTCAAAGATAGAATTAGAGTTTGACTATAAATCTCTTAACCTAGCATTTGACAACAAAGCTTCTTAGAGGTCTATTTTAAAGTATTACTTTCTGTCAGGATATTTGCATGGATTATTTCTTCAGCATTCTAAACCATTCAATATCACAGTAATTCAAGTCTATGCCCCAACCAGTAATGCCAAAGAAGCTGAAGTTGAACAGCTATGAAGGTCTTCTTCTCTATGAAGACCTACAAGACCTTCTAGAACTAACACTCAAAAAAAGATGTCCTTTTCATTATAGGGGACTGGAATGCAAAAGTAGGAAGTCAGGAAACACCTGGAATAACAGGCAAATTTGGCCTTGGAGTACAGAATGAAGCAGGGCAAAGAGAACACACTGGTCATAGCAAACACCCTCTTCCAACAACACAAGAGAAGACTCTACACATGGACATCACAAGATGGTCAACATCGAAATCAGATTGATTATATTCATTGCAGCCAAAGATGGAGAAGCTCTATACAGTCAGCAACAACAAGACCAGGAGCTGACTATGGATCAGATAATGAACTCCTTATTGCCAAATTCAGACTGAAATTGAAGAAAGTGGAGAAAAGCACTAGACCATTCAGGTATGACCTAAATCAAATCCCTTATGACTATACAGTAGAAGTGAGAAATAGATTTAAAGGACTAGATCTGATAGACAGAATACCTGATGAACTATGGATGGAGATTCGTGACATTGTACAGGAGACAGGAATCAAGACCATCCCCAAGAAAAAGAAATGCAAAAAAGCAAAATGGCTCTCTGAGGAGGCTGTACAAATAGTTGTGAAAAGACGGGAAGTGAAAAGCAAAGTAGAAAAGGAAAGATATACCCATTTGAATGCAGAGTTCCAAAGAATAGCAAGGAGAGATAGGAAAGCCTTCCTCAGTGATCAATGCAAAGAAATAGAGGAAAACAATAGAATGGGAAAGACTAGAGATCTTTTCCGGAGAAGGCAATGGCAACCCACTCCAGTACTCTTGCCTGGAAAATCACATGGACGGAGGAGCCTGGTAGGCTGCAGTCCACGGGGTTGCTGAGAGTCAGACATAACTGAGTGACTTCACATTCACTTTTCACTTTCACGCATTGGAGAAGGAAATGGCAACCCACTCCAGTGTTCTTGCCTGGAGAATCCCAGGGACGGGGGAGCCTGGTGGGCTGCCATCTATGGGATCACATAGAGTCGGACACGACTGAAGTGACTTAGCAGCAGCAGCAGCAGCAGAGATCTTTTCAAGCAAATTAGAGATACCAAGGGAACATTTCTTGCAAAGAAGGGCACAATAAAGGACAGAAATGGTATAGACCTAACTTCTGTAACTTAATATCTTCTGCAGAAGATATTAAGAAGACGTGGCAAGAATACACAGAAGAATTGTACAAAAAAGATCTTCACAACCCAGACAATCACGATGGTGTGATCACTCACACTCACCTAGAGCCAGACATCCTGAAATATGAAGTCGAGTGAGCCTTAGAAAGCATCACTACGAACAAAGCTAGTGGTGGTGATGGAGTTTCAGTTGAGCTATTTCAAATCCTAAAATATGATGCCGTGAAAGTGCTGCACTCAATATTTCAGCAAATATGGAAAACTCAGCAGTGGTCACAGGACTGGAAAAGGTCAGTTTTCATTCCAATCCCAAAGAAAGGCAATGCCAAAGAATGCTCAAACTACCGCACAATTGCACTCATCTCACACGCTAGTAAAGTAATGCTTAAAATTCTCCAAGCCAGGCTTCAACTGTACATGAACTGTGAACTTCCAGATGTTCAAGCTGGATTTTGAAAAGGCAGAGGAAGCAGAGATCAAATTGCCAACATCCACTGGATCATCAAAAAAGCAAGGGAGTTCCAGAAAAACATCTATTTCTGCTTTATTGACTATGCCAAAGCCTTTGACTGTATGGACCACAACAAAATGGAAAATTCTGAAAGAGATGAGAATACCAGATCACCTGACCTGCCTCTTGAGAAACCTGTATGCAGGTCAGGAAGCAACAGTTAGAACTGGACATGGAACAACAGACTGGTTCCAAATAGGGAAAGGAGTAGGTCAAGGCTATAACCCTGCTTCTTTAACTTATATGCAGATTACATCATGCAAAATGCCAGGCTGGATGAAGCACAAGATGGAATCGTGATTGCTGGGAGAAATATCAATAACCTCAGATATGCAGATGACACCACCCTTATGGGAGAAAGCAAAGAAGAACTAAAGAGCCTGTTGATGATAGTGAAGGAGGAGAGTGAAAAAAATGACTTAAAACTCAACATTCAGAAAACTAAGATCATTGGCATCCAGTCCCATCACTTCATGGCAAATAGATGGAGAAATAGTGGAAACTGTGATAGACTATTTTTGGGGGCTCCAAAAATCACTGCAGATGGTGACTGCAGCCCTGAAATTAAAAGAGGCTTGCTCCTTGGAAGAAAAGCTATGACCAACATAAACAGCATATCAAAAAGCAGAGACATTACTTTGCCAACAAAGGTCCATCTAGTCAAAGCTATGGTTTTTCCAATAGTCATGTATGGATGTGAGAGTTGGACTATAAAGAAAGCTGAGCACTGAAAAATTGATACTTTTGAACTGTGGTGTTGAAGAAGACTCTTGAAAGTCCCTTGGACTGCAAAGAGATCCAACCAGTCCATCCTGAAGTAAATCAGTCTTGAATATTCATTGGAAGCACTGATGTTGAAGCTGAAACTCCAATACTTTGGCCACCTGATGGGAAGAGCTGACTCATTTTAAAAGACTCTGATACTGGGAAAAATCGAAGGCAGAAGAAGGGGACAACAGAGAATGAAATGGTTGGATGGCATCACTGACTAAATGGACATGCGTTTGAGTAAACTCAGGGAGTTGGTGATGGAGAGGGAGGCCTGGCGTGCTGTACTGCATGGGGTTGTAAAGAGTGGGACAAGACTGAGCCACTGAACTGAACTGATCTGAAGGAGGAATAGAGTATTTGCTGAGAAATAGTCTAATAAGCCAGTGTGGGATTTTGAATAATGTTTATTTTTTCAATTATGTATTTTTCCAATTTTCTAAACTAAAGATGTATTACTTTAATATTCTGAAAAATATATAATTTAAAACTAACAAAAAAACTCTGAAGTCTCATTAAACATTTCCTACACAGCATAGTAAAGAGACAAATAGTACCTATTGTCCATTTAGAAAAATATCTTTCTTCCATATTTTATGCAAATAAAAGTGATGACTACATGACTTTAAGGTATGGAACTATGAATGAAAATTAAATGGTCCTGGAAACAGCATCTGCATTTGGAAGGAAACTGGAATAATTTGTACTGTGATGGTCAAATGAGTGTCCCAAGGATGTGCTGTTTGTTAGTTTTAAGGCCCTTTTTTAAGATAATAGGAAGAGAATTGCATAAGAACATTTTCATCCATAGCAGAGGGGGAAGCCTCAAAGAGGAGGCCCCATTATTCACATACTCAACAAAAAATAAACTGCAACCTTTATTTGTCTGATAATTCTCTGGAGAAAGCATTCAGACCAACTCTGATGATTTAAACCTCTTTAGTAGCTGCAAGTATCACTGGTTTAAAGATATATCCCTGCTCAAAAAGAAGGGTTACCCTAATCCATTCCCAAGCAACTCAGTCACTATAAAGAATCATATATTTTGAGGGGAATAGGTCATAAAAGAATTCTTATAGCACCCAAAGTGCCATTTCTACCCACCCACTTATTTGTACTTGTTAGGCAAACAATAATAAAGAATTTGGCCCTGACAGAACATTTAGGGATTAAACTTCTAATGTGTCAGGCTGCCAGCTGTAGAAATGGGTTTCTTGGCTTCCATTTTTTTAGTTACTTATAACAATTTGTTTAATTACTGAACCATAAAACAGACAAAATTAATTAATAGATTGGATTTGAGGTCAGTAGTGCAGGTTCATATTTGTCATGACCACTTCCTCTGGTGGTCTCCCCAGCTCACTTTAGCAAAGACTTGGGATGGTCACAGCCACAGAGAGTCTAAAAAGGCTGCCTACATGCAACACAGATGCCTCTGCATCCAGCCAGCAGACCCCTTCTGCCTGTTTTGTGAGGTAATGCATGGAATACAAACTTGGTTTATCCTTCAGGAAATCCCCAAAAATGTTGTGCATATTTCCCTTTCCAAAAATATAGAAAGAGAAATTAAAAGAATGAATATAATATGCGTGAGTCCACTTTGCCATAGTTTTACCTATAAAAACAAAAGACATTCAAATTTGTTTTCTGGTATATGCATTCACTGATTTGTCAAAGTAAAGTACCAACTACAGTTCACATATTCATTTCCATGCCACGAATGCAATTTCAAAAACTTTTAAAAAGCAACACAAAAGAAATTTACATACAGTAGTGTACAGAGTAAATTGTATGTGCATTGGCCTATCTGAGTCTGACTGAATCACAGTCAGTAGATAAAAAAAATAAAAAGCAAGTGTTAGTATTATTGCATCAGTGAGGACACAGAAGCAGTTTTTAAATGAAAGACAAGAGAAAATAAATTCAAGAGGTGGTTTTTTGAAATGATGTACAAAATTGTTAAATTCCAGCAAGACCGATAGGGAAACATAACAGAGAAAAACCAAAATATTCATAGTAATTATGAGAACTATAACTGATTTACAGTTATTAAAGTTATGATAATACTTGGATTTACTTCATGGCATAAACATAGCAATTTCAATGAAATAGAAAAAAATCCTTAAACTAGTAAATTTTATTCAAGAAGAATTAGGATACTAAAATAGCCAATATTCATTGTGGAAGTTGAATCTGTGTTTAAAACCTTTCACAAACAAAAAAAGCATCTTATGTTCAAATGGCTTTGTAGGTAACTTCTTCCAAACATTTAAAGAAGAAAAAATACCAACAATCCATTAGTTCTTCCAGAAAATGGAAGGGAAAAAAACAGTTGCAAACTCATGGTATGAGATCAATAAAAATCTATGATCAAAGCCATCACATGTAAGGACCAATATTATTCATGAATGTAGATGCAAAAATTTTAAACAAAGTTAATTAAGTTGAATCTCACAATACACAAATATTGATAAATTTGTAACCAAGTAGAATTTATTTTAGGAATTCACTTTTTCCTTAACATTTGAAAATCAGTAAAGTTAATTGTATTAAATTAAAACAAAAGCCATATGATCATCTCAATAGACACACCAAAAATTCACTCAACAAAATTCAAATCCATTTATGATTAAAAAAAATAAACTGAGCAAACTAGAAAACTATTTTTTCCTTTATTGTGTCTAAAATATGTATTAATTAAATGTATCATGTGAACAGTAGATACTGAAATAATTTGTATTTATTCCTGGAAACAAGACTGGCTCTTCCTTTGTCGAACTTCTGGCTTAAAGCACTTAGTCATCTGGTTAGGAATTGAGCTGAGTGTGGGTTTCATGGATGCTATTTTTACTCAGTGCACAGCAGAATTCAAGTTCTTCTAGTGGTTTCCCTTTTCACTTTCATGGATTGGAGAAGGAAATGGCAACCCACTCCAGTGTTCTTGCCTGGAGAATCCCAGGGACGGCGGAGCCTGGTGGGCTGCCGCCTATGGGGCCGCACAGAGTCGGACACGACTGAAGCGACTTAGCAGCAGCAGCAGCAGCAGCAGCAGCAGTGGTTTCTTATGTTTAAGGGTGGGAGTTAAGCTACCAGAGGGGTTTTTTTTTTTCCCCATGTTCCTGTTCCAACCTCAGTTTTCAGCCATCCTTGTCTAACTACAACACAGATGGTCTCTCTTTAACAAGGATGCTTGCTCCTTCCCCAGGAAAGAACATCATTGTGTGTTACTACTTGCTGGGCTGAGAAACAGAAGCTGTTCTCTTTTAGCCTGGTCCAGTATAAGTCTTAGTTAGACTCTGTATGCCTGGGCTTTATAACTTTCTCACTGTTGCTACATCTCCTGCCCATGATAGCAAGTCTCTAATTTTACCTGTATGTAGTAGGTCTCTTGAAGGATTTTTGTAGATCTTGTAGATTTTCCTTCTACATTGTGTGCATGCATGAGTATACTAAGTCACTCCAGCTGTGTCCAACTCTGTGCGACCCCACGGCTTGTAGCCCACCAGGCTCTGCTGTCCATGGGATTCTCCAGGCAAGAATACTGGAGTAGGTTGCCATACCCTGCTCCACAGGATCTTCCCAACCCAGGGATCAAACCTGAGTCTCTCAAGTCTCCTTATGGCAGGTGGGTTCTTTACCACTAGCACCACCTTCTGTAGTTGTTGTTCAGTCACTCAGTGACTCAGTCATGTTTGACTCTGTGACCCCATCAACAGTAGCACATCAGGTTTCCCTGTCCTTCACCATCTCCCAGAGCTTGCTCAAACGCATGTCCGTTGAGTCAGTGGTGCCATCCAACCACCTCATCCTCTGTCATCCCCTTCTCCTCCTGCCTTCAATCTTTCCCAGCATCAGGGTCTTTTAATGAGCTGGCTCTTCGCATCAGGTGGCCAAAGTATTAGAGCTTCAGCTTTAGCATCAGTCCTTCCAATAATATTCAGGATTGATTTCCTTTAGAATTGACTGGTTTGATCTTGCAGTCCAAGGGATTCTCAAGTGTATTCTTCAACACCATGGTTCAAAGCATCAATTCTTCAGTGCTCAGCCTGGTGGGCTACAGTCCATAGGGTCACAAGAGTTGGACACAACTGAGCGACTAAAACAACAAAACAACCTTCTTTATGGTCCAACTCTCACATCCATACATGACTACTGGAAAAACCACAGCTTTGACTAGACAGCCCTTTGTCGGCAAAGTAGTGTCTTTGTTTTTTAACCTTCTACACTGCTGAAACTCTTTTTTTTAGTGCTGAAACTCTCAATCCTATTGACATAAGACACTGTATAGAATTCTTCCTGCCATTTCCCTAGGGGTATAGGTTTGTTTTTACTTCCCATCCCACAGCAATAATGGGATCACCCTGTGCTTTAAGGGCTTCCCTGGTGGCTCAGTGAGGCTGAGCCTAAAGGGCTACATCCATAAGGTCACAAAAGAGTTGGACACTGTAGTGACCAAGCAACAAAGACAACCTATGCTCTGAGAGCGACGAGTTTGCTGTTTTTCCACAAAAGTCTTAAGGTTTTAATTTTGCATGAGAGAGGGTACAAACAAGACCCTTCATGGCTCTCCTGTAGTAACAAATAATTCCTTCCTTGGTGCCCCCACCACCTATGGGAGGCTTTCTTCAGTCTCCCCGGACTTACACAAGCTTTCTTGTGAGTCTTATTCTTCAGTGGAGGTCCATGGAGAAGAGCCACCAAGTGAGTGAAAATTGCCTTGCATCTGAGGCACCCAAGGATTCTATGCTTTTTGGCCTAGCCCACGTTCATCTTGTAACAATGTGGTGGAATTCTAATTTCCTCTTACCCACTGGAGCTGCACTTTCTTCTCCTGCTTGGACTTCTCTCACCTGGAAATGTAAACTCAGGTCTTCAATGGAATAAAAACATGCTAATTTTGTAGCTTATATAGTTTATCCTTTTGTTGTTAGAGCAGAAGTGATGCTCTTGTCTAGCTTTATATATCCTAAGTAAGAGTAGAACCCCATCATATAAGTAATATATCCTTTACTTCTCCAAACATATGAAACACACATTTTTAATTTTTAACACATGCCATCTTCATGGGTCTTTTTCTACAGGTAGTTCCCACCACCACCCCCCACCCTGGGATAATTTTTATTCACTGTGGTTTTATTTCTTTAGGGCTTTTTTTAAAATTGCAAACATAGGTGTTTTGGAACTTAGTCTGTGGGATTATTTAAATGTTTATGTTTTGTGTTTAAGTTGCATTCCTTCTAATATAATTTGCATTACTTTTAACTGGTAAATCTTTTTATTAATAAATTATTGATGAGGGAAATATGAATTAATTTTTTCTTCTTAGTGAATCATAACCTAAAATTCAGCCAGGATTAACATTGGAACTGTGACAAATTTTTTTAACATGAGGGAAAAAAAAAAAAAAAACCTATCCAAACTTGAACCAAACTGTCATCTTGAGTTTTATCTTATATCTTCAAATATCAAGCTTGAGGACAAAAACAAACAAACAAAAATCATAGGAATACTGTGTTTAGTGAGTGAGTCTCCTTAAGCAAAATGCAAAAATACCATATAAACTTACCTTGTTCTATAACAAGAATGACTGACAATTAGCTTATATACCCAGACCTTATTTAATGTCTTAAATAAGACATTTAAGAAACTCTGATGAGATTAGTGAATATAGCCAAGAGGGAAACCGTTTTATGACAGAACGTTCAGTTCAGTCACTCAGTCCTATCCGACTCTTTGTGATCCCGTGGACTGCAGCACACCAGGCTTCCCTGTCCGTCACCAACTCCGAGTTTGTTCAAACTCATGTCCATTGAGTCAGTGATGCCAGTCAACCATTTCATCCTCTGTCATCTCCTTCTCCTGCCTTCAATCTTTCCTAACATCAGGGTCTTTTCCAATGAATCCATTCTTCACACCAGGTTGCCAAAGTATTGGAGTTTCAGCTTCAGCATCAGTCCTTCTAGTGAATATTCAGGACTGATTTCCTTTAGGATTGACTAGTTTGTACTCCTTGCAGTCCAAGGGACTCTCAAGAGTCTTCTCCAACATCACAGTTAAAAAGCATCAATTTTCTCTTTATGGTCCAACTCTCACATCCATACAGGACAGAACTATACATTTGGAAAATCCATTTGTTCCTATGGTGGTGGATTTCTGTCAAATAAGACTGTCTATTATTCCTCAGAGTGTTTGTTTTTCTGTTTTCAAACTCTCAGTTTATAACTAATGAAGAACCCTGTATTCCACTTACTTAGTCATGCATTCACTGGCTGAAGATAGGTTTGACTACTTTTTAATATGCAGCTGTATTACAGATTCATTTGGTTCTCAGTCTCCGACTTTTGCAATTTTATTTAGATTCTGGACTATTCCATTAATTATTTTAAACTGGAAAAAAAAAAAACCCTGCTGCTTTCTTGTTAATGATGTTCTTAGTAAACTGAGAAATCAACAAATATTAGGAGTGTTTATGTGGCTATTTCACACCTCTTTTGCTGTAATGCTTGGTTTCTTCTTAGATGAATACTACCATTTGAAATAACTTCAAATCATAATTAAGGACTGTGATAATGTTTGATCTGGTGTTCTAAACTATTCCTAACTGTCTTCTTTTCTGAGTTAGAAAATAATAGTGGAAGAGTAGAAGGCATACGTACTGAATGACAACAGTTGAAAATAAGCACAAAACAAACCAAGAAAAAAACCTGATCTCTCTCCAGTGAAAATAACTGGAATTAGAATGCCAAATAATTGTGCAATAAAACGACTTAGAAATATGGTTATACAGATGGCCTACATCCTTAATATTGCAGAGTTTTGAAAGAGCAATGTGGTGGACAGACTCTGTATCCAACAACATGGCAGAGGTTGTAATGTCATGATCAGGCAAACAGACAAACTGGTTAATGTAATATCTAATGGAGGAGGTTTTCCTTAAAAACGACTCAGATTTTACAAAGGCTCTAAAAGGCAGAAGCAAGAAAAGCAAGTTAAGGTTCTGATATTAATGGAAAGCATAGTATCATCTGCTTATCCTATATAATTCAAATATATCCTCTGTTCACTTCATATGTTTAATATTCTATTTGTCAGCTCTTTAGACCAAAAGGATTAAATCAGAAACACTAAACCACTAGCAATGTTTGGGCAGTATAGGGTCTCTCTCTCTAGGTAGGTTTTTGGGTCTACCTAGATGTAGCCCCAAAACCATTGGTCAGATCACATTTCTTGATTTGAGATTTGGCAAATAAAATAAGCATAACCACACAAGTTATGTGCATTTTCTACTTTTAAATAATACAATAAGAAACAGTACCAAAATAATCTTGACATCATTTTCATAATACAAAAAGTCTTTTGAGGTCACAACATCAAACTGAGGGAAAAAACTATTACAATGTACATGTGCAATAAGACTAGCCAGTTGATCAAACTGTAATTGAAAGAATAGAAAGTAAACAATATGAAGCTTTTTTTTAGTGTTTTTAGCTATTATCTGATAGACATAATGGTTGGAGAATTAAACAGAGCACCTCAAAAATGAATTCATGTTTATTCAGGAAATCAAAATTTGTTTTTTCGGTACAAACCAATGAAAGAGGATTGGTTGTTTTAGAAGAGAGAAAAAGCAACTTATGGAAATTATAACAGTGGGTTCAATATATTTACTGAACTTAGTGAAGTGAGAACAAAAAGTAATTTTGTTTGTTCTCACATTTGTTCTCTTTGAACACATTCTGAGGGCTTGTTCTTTCCTACTCCTGGATAAAATCTTGATAGATTCCATAGCATTCTCTATGATTTACAGGTATTAAAGAACACTCTCATTTTCTAAGATATTAAAAAGTCCAGTCGATCTAACATATCCTTATTCATGTCATTCAAAACTTCTCCACTCTCTTCACCTCTCTTTCCTCCCAACTCCATAGCATCCACCATCAGAAACCACCTGGAACCTGAAGCTCATTGTGGAGAACAGAAGGACAAGGTCAGTTCATTCCCTTTCCCCCGCTGTTTGCATCCTTTACTGGCTGGTACTGCAACTCTCCACTTGAAGACTGTCTGAAGAGAAGGGCAGGGGAGAGGCTGATGAGAAAAATTAAGCCTTACGTGGCTTGCGTTATCACGTCTGACTCTTTGTGACCACATGGACTATAGCCCACCAGGTTCCTCTGTCCGTGGGCTGTCCCATGCAAGAATACTGGAGTGAGTGGCCATTTTCTCCTCCAGGGGATCTCCTCTACCAGGGATGGAAGCCTTGCCCCCTGTGCCTCCTGCATGGGCAGAAGAATTTTTTACCACTGGAAAGCTTATGCAGCTATAAACCAGTATTGATATCCTTTTCAGCAGATTATCAAACACTGGTTCTTTCATTCACTAGGTATGCCCCCCCCACCTTTTTTTTCTCCTTGCATTTTTTTTTTCCTTTTTTAAAAAGGAAACACTTCTATAATGGAATATTTGATCCCAGATCCCTAGTTTCAGGTACAATCTCACCCAAGTGATGGTTTAGCACTACCCTGTCAGCTCCTTGCTCCCAGGGATATGTATTTTTACTTCAGGCTATTTTATTCAGCTGATGTTCCACTATCTGTCAATATATTATTTTGCAAATTAGAAAGGAGAGCCTCATGAGTGATGATAATAGCTCCCAGAAATGCCATTGGGTATGACTGTGGGTGAGTCCTGGGAAATACAATCCTTACCAGTTAGTTGTGGGGTGTGAATGAGTCATGGCCAACTGGCAGAGATGTGATTGGAGGAATGAGGTGCTCCATGTTTTCTGCTTTGGATTTTACCATAGCCAGTGTCCAGCTCTCAGGATGATTAAAGCAGAACACTTCTGTGGGGGTTAGGTAGGTGTCTTCAGCTGATCCAAGCCCAGGGCAGGGAGGGGTGAGTGGAAGCTTCACCCGCAGAAGATCCAGACATCCAGGTTCAGGCAAGAACCTGGGCCAGACTCATGGTAAGTTAAATAAACAGTAGAATGGGGAAAGGCAGAGAGCAAGTGGCATAAAGTGGAGGGGAGCAAAGCTGAGGTAACCCGTACAGCTGAATACCAGGCATTCAGTTTCTTTGGCATGTCAAGATCAGTACCACCAGACACCATTGGCCTTGCTGTTCTCTCTGCTGTGGAATGTTCTCTCTTCCATAGATGGTTCCCTTGGATGACTTGTGTTCATCCTTTAAATTACAGATGTCACCTCCTGTTCACTTCAGTTCAGTTCAGTCGCTCAGTCGTGTCTGACTCTTTGCCACCCCAAAGAGTGATTCACCTCGTGCTGAATCACAGCACGCCAGACCTCCCTGTCCATCACCAACTCCCGGTCTACCCAAACCCATGTCCATCGAGTCAGTGATGCCATCCAACCATCTCATCCTCTGTCGTCCCCTTCTCCTCCTGCCTCCAATCCTACCCAGCATTAGGGTCTTTTCCAATGAGTCAACTCTTCGCATGAGGTGGCCAATATAGCAGTTTCAGCTTCAACATCAGTCCTTCCAATGAACACCCAGGATTGATCTCCTTTAGGATGGATTGATTGGTTCTTCTTGCAGTCCAAGGGACTCTCAAGAGTCTTCTCGAACACCACAGTTCAAAAGCATCAATTCTTCGGCGCTCAGCTTTCTTCACCGTCCAACTCTCCGATCCATACATGACCAATGGAAAAACCATAGCCCTGACTAGACAGACTTTTGTTGGCAAAGTAACGTCTCTGCTTTTAAATATCCTATCTAGGTTGGCCATAACCTTCCCTCCAAGGAGTAAGCGTCTTTTAATTTCATGGCTGTAATCACCATCAGCAGTGATTTTGGAGCCCCCCAAAATAAAGTCTGACACTGTTTGCACTGTTTCCCCATCTATTTCCCATGAAGTGATGGGACCAGATGTCATGATCTTAGTTTTCTGAATGTTGAGCTTTAAGCAAACTTTTTCACTCTCCTCTTTCACTTTCATCAAGAGGCTCTCTAGTTCTTCTTCACTTTCTGCCATAAGGGTGGTTATGATATCTGAGGTTATTGATATTTCTCCCGGCAATCTTGATTCCAGCTTGTGCTTCTTCCAGCCCAGCATTTCTCATGATGTACTCTGCATACAAGTTAAATAAGCAGGGTGACAATATACAGCCTTGACGTACTCCTTTTCCTATTTGGAACCAGTCTTTTGTTCCATGTCCAGTTCTAACTGTTGCTTCCTGACCTACATACAGGTTTCTCAAGAGGCAGGTCAGGTGGTCTGGTATTCTCATCTCCTTTAGAATTTTCCAGTTTATTGTGATCCACACAGTCAAAGACTTTGGCATAGTCAATAAAGTAGAAATAGATGTTTTTCTCGAACTCTCCTGCTTTTTCGATGATCCAGCGGATATTGGCAATTTGATCTCTGATTCCTCTGCCTTTTCTAAAACCAGCTTGAACATCTGGAAGTTCACGGTTCACATACTACTGAAGCGTGGCTTGGAGAATTTTGAGCATTACTTTACTAGCGTGTGCGATGAGTGCAATTGTGCGGTAGTTTGAGCATTCTTTGGCATTGCCTTTCTTTGGGATTGGAACGAAAACTGACCTTTTCCAGAAGACCATTATATCTACTACTGTGGGCAATAATCCCTTAGAAGAAATGGAGTAGCCATCACGGTCAACAAAAGAGTCCAAAATGCAGTACTTGGAAGCAATCTCAAAAATGATAGAATGATCTCTGTTCATTTCCAAGGCAAACCATTCAATATCACAGTAATCCAAGTCTATGTCCTGACCAGTAACGCTGAAGAAGCTGAAGTTGAATGGTTCTATGAAGACCTACAAGACCTTCTAGAACTAACACCCAAAAAAGATGTCCTTTTCATGATAGGGGACTGGAATGCAAAAGTAGGTAGTCAGGAAACACCTAGTGTAACAGGAAAATTTGGCGTTGGAGTACAGAATGAAGCAGGGCAAAAGCTAATAGAGTTTTGCCAAGAGAATGCACTGGTCATAGCAAACACCCTCTTCCAACAACACAAGAGAAGACTCTACATGTGGACATCACCAGATGGTCAACACTGAAATCAGATTGATTATATTCTTTGCAGCCAAAGATGGAGAAGCTCTATTCAGTCAGCAAAAACAAGACCGGGAGCAGACTGTGGCTCAGATCATGACCTGCTTATTGCCAAATTCAGACTTAAATTGAAGAAAGTAGGGAAAACCGCTAGCCCATTCAGGTATGACCTAGATTGAATCCCTTGTGAGTATACAGTAGAAGTGACAAATTGATTTAAGAGACTAGATCTGATAGACAGAGTGCCTGATGAACTATGGACAGAAGTTCATGACATTGTACAGGAGACAGGGATCAAAACAATCCCCATGGAAAAGAAATGCAAAAAAGCAAAATGGCTGTCTGAGGAGGCCTTACAGATAGCTGGGAAGAGAAGAGAAGCAAAAAGCAAAGGAGAAAAGGAAAGATATTCTCATCTGAATGCAGAGTTCCAAAGAATAGCAAGGAGAGATAAGAAAGCGTTCCTCAGTGATCAATGCAAAGAAATAGAGGAAAACAACAGATTGGGAAAGACTAGAGATCTCTTCAAGAAAATTAGAGATACCAAAGGAACATTTCATGCAAAGATAGGCTCGAGAAAGGACAGAAATGGTATGGACCTAACAGAAGCAGAAGATATTAAGAAGAGGTGGCAAGAATACACAGAAGAACTGTACAAAAAAGATCTTCATGACCCAGACAATCACGATGGTGTGATCACTCACCTAGAGCCAGACATCCTGGAATGTGAAGTCAAGTGGGCCTTAGAAAGCATCACTACGAACAAAGCTAGTGGAGGTGATGGAATTCCAGTTGAGCTATTTCAAATCCTCAAAGGTGATGCTGTGAAAGTGCTGCAGTCGATATGCCAGCAAATTTGGAAAAGTCAGCAGTGGCCACAGTACTGGAAAAGGTCAGTTTTCATTCCAATCCCAAAGAAAGGCAATGCCAAAGAATGCTCAAACTACCACCTTCTGTAAGACAACTTATATAAAGTAGCCCCCCACAACTCCTTCCACTTCTGTCACATCATCCTGTTTATTTCCTCGATAGCAGTTATAAGTCCAGGGCTTGTCTTATCTGTTTGGAGTTCTCTCCCTCTATTAGAACACAGAGGCATGAGGACAGAGAATTTGTTTCAAGCACTATTGTGTGAACGGCGCCTGGCATATAGTTGGCACTCGATAAGTACTGGCAGTGCCAGGTGGCTTAGTGGTAAAAGAATCCACCTGCCAATGCAGGAGACTTTCTGAGTCAGGAAGACCCCCTGGAGAAGGGAATGGCAACCCATCCCAGTGTTCTTGCCTGGAAATCCCAAGGACAGAATGGCTTGGCAGGCTGCAGTCCAGGCGGTCTCAAATGGATGCAACTGAGCATGCATGTAGCCACAATAAGTATTTACTGATTGACTAAAATGCTTGGTGGCAATTCAACAAAATAAATAATTTAAAAAACCACTATCTTGATTTTTCGGTGAGAAACTTCCTCATCGTAATTTTTTGTTCTCAGGCAGGTCCCTCAAGCCAGCCTCTCTCAGGCCTCGAGATTTTTAAAACAAGTCAGATAATATTTCTTTTATTCTACCAACTTGAGAAGATGAATATCAGTCTCTTCAAAGGGGGCATTTGGATGTCTGTCTCCGTAAATACTAATGAGAGGGCTTAAGGTAAGTGAGAAACCCACTGCCCGCCTAATGTCTAATAATCAATCAGGAAGGAGAAGAATGTTGACTACTGCCTTCTAAGAAATTCTTACTCCTAGCCATTTCATCCTCCGCTTATATTCAGACCAGAAGAGCTGAGATTGGTGAAGTAGGACTGCTAATTTCATAGCATCATAACAAGTCCTGCTTAACACAGGCTCCCACTCTTTGTGGTTTTGGCTAAGGCTGCTATAAAATGAAAAATTACCTAAACTTCACGTTTAGTTGAATCCCATCCTTTTTTTAATGTGTTTGTGAGATACAGAGATTTGCTGCTGTTGTTGTTCAGTTGCAAGTCACATCCCACTCTTTACGACCCCATGGATGTAGCCAGGCTCCTTTTTCCAAGGGGTTCTCGGGGCAAGAATACTGCAGTGGGTTGTCATTTTCTTCTCCATATACGGAGATTGCTGCCTTACTAAAAGTATTTGAGAGAGGACAGAAATCGGATAGGGTTGTCCAGGAAAAAGATAACCTAAGAAAGGTTAATCAGACAATAGGCCATAGGTACAGAGATCAGCCAGTCCACATAGAAGCAAGTGAGAAGGATTATGGAAGCAAATGGAAGGTAGATGGAATGATTTGTACTAGCAAACAGCACATTTGGGTATCAGAATGATGTCCAATGAGTTAAGGATAGAGTGTTTGCTGTAAGTTTTATAATGTGCTGTTTACTGCATATACAAAAGGGTATTGTTCATAATCAAAACTGAAATGAAATCCAAACTATGGTCAAAGAGTTTCACATTAAAATCATCTCAAGTAACAAATTTAAAATTGAATGTTTTAGAAACTACTAAAGTCACAAAAATTTTCACTGCTTTTGTTATGTTAGAATTTTAAATGTATGATGTACCATTTTCCAGCCAATCAAGAGCCATTTATTGAATGCCAACTGTAAGAAGCATTCAAAATTAAGCACTGAAGGAAAAGTGTTAGTTTAGCCAAGGTCGCAAGGTAGAGAGGGAAAGCTTCACTGAAACATACATTGTGTGCTGAAATCACAAACAGAACAATATTTGAAACCTTTCCTAGCATCAATGAATTTAATATGCTTGCATGAGGAAACCATCTCAAAAATCAAAGGTAAAGTGTATTTATCTGTTTTCCTAATAATTTTACATAATGTTAACATGCAGTGTTCCATCCAAGTGTGTTAAGTAGCACATTTCAAGTATTTCAGTATGCATTCACAAAAGCATACGTTTGGAGATACCAGTACATATGATAGCTCATTCAGTAGAAACTAATGGTGTCCAGCAGAGAATAAGGTAATTAACTGAATTTTGTAATGCAGCCGGTAACATGATATTCAAAGCATGGGATATTTGCAGGCAAAGTGCTTTATTATCCATAATGTCAAGAGAGATCATCTCAAAGAGGATGTAAATCTCCTTTCATAAGTTGCTTTCTTCATGGCTGCTAATGGAGAATAGATACACTTTAATGATTTTGATGTAAACATTTTAAGTGACATTTTCCTCATAGCTTTCTCTTTGTACCCAGCATGTAAGTGATTGCTGATTTACAGTGATGACAGTGAGATAGGAGAATATCTTGCATTATTGGAAAATCTGTATATACTTCATGATATTGGTGGAATTCAGAGACTAAGACTCTATCCAGATCTGTATTCCTCATGTAATATTAGGCAAGTCTTTTATTTTACCATAACAATTTTACATTCTATATAATGGAAGTATCTATATCTACACTATATTACCTCTTCAAAAAAATAAGCAGGAAAAAACAAAACTAAATAAAATTTAAAAATAAGTTAGTACCTAGAGGAAAACAAATAAACAAAAGAATGGGAAAGAATAGAGATCTCTTCAAGAAAATTAGAGATACCAAGGGAAATTTTCATGCAAAGATGGGCTCGATAAAGGACAGAAATGGTATGGACCTAACAGAAGCAGAAGATACTAAGAAGAGTGGCAAGAATACACAGAAGAACTGTACAAAAATGATTTTCACTACACAGATGGTAGTGATCCCAATGGTGTGATCACTCACCTAGAGCCAGACATCCTGGAATGTGAAGTCAAGTGGGCCTTAGAAAGCATCACTACGAACAAAGCTAGTGGAGGTGATGGAATTCCAGTTGAGCTATTTCAAATCCTGAAAAATGATGCTGCGAAAGTGCTGCACTCAATATGTCAGCAAATTTGGAAAACTCAGCAGTGGCCACAAGACTGGAAAAGGTCAATTTTCATCCCAATCCCAAAGAAAGGCAATGCCAAAGAATGCTAAAACTACTGCACAATTGCAGTCATCTCACATGCTAGTAAAGTAATGCTTAAAATTCTCCAAGCCAGGCTTCAGCAATATGTGAACCATGAACTTCCAGATGTTAAAGCTGGTTTTAGAAAAGGCAGAGGAACCAGAGATCAAATTGCCAACATCTGCTGAATCATCGAAAAAGCAAGAGAGTTCGAGAAAAACATCTATTTCTACTTTATTGACTATGCCAAAGTCTTTGACTGTGTGGATCACAATAAACTGTGGAAAATTCTGAAGGAGATGGGAATACCAGACCACCTGACCTGCCTCTTGAGAAACCTGTATGTAGGTCAGGAAGCAACAGTTAGAACTGGACATGGAACAAAAGACTGGTTCCAAAGAGGAAAAGGAGTACATCAAGGTTGTATATTGCCACCCTGCTTATTTAACTTATATGCAGAGTACATCATGAGAAATGCTGGGCTGGAAGAAGCACAAGCTGGAATCAAGATTGCCGGGAGAAATATCAATAACCTCAGATATGCAGATGACACCACCCTTATGGCAGAAAGTGAAGAAGAACTAGAGAGCCTCTTGATGAAAGTGAAAGAGGAGAGTGAAAAAGTTCGCTTAAAGCTCAACATTCAGAAAACGAAGATCATGGCATCTGGTCCCATCACTTCATGGGAAATAGATGGGGAAACAGTGGAAACAGTGTCAGAGACTTTATTTTTGGGGGCTCCAAAATCACTGCAGATGGTGATTGCAGCCATGAAATTAAAAGATGCTTACTCCTTGGAAGGAAAGTTATGATTAAACGAGACAGCATGTTAAAAAGCAGAGACATTACTTTGCCAACAAAGGTCCATCTAGTCAAGGCTATGGTTTTTCCATTGGTCATGTATGGATGTGAGAGTTGGATTGTGATAAAGCTGAGTGCCGAGGAATTGATGCTTTTTAACTGTGGTGTTGGAGAAGACTCTTGAGAGTCCCTTGGACTGCAAGGAGATCCAGCAAGTCCATCCTAAAGGAGCTCAGTCCTGGGTGTTCATTGGAAGGACTGATGTTGAAGCTGAAACTCCAATACTTTGGCCCCCTCATGCGAAGAGTTGACTCATTGGAAAAGACCCTGATTCTGGGAAGGATTGGGGGCAGGAAGAGAAGGGGACGACAGAGGATGAGATAGTTGGATGGCATCACCGACTCGATGGACACGAATTTGGGTAAACTCCGGGAGTTGGTGATGGACAGGGAGGCCTGGCATGCTGCAATTCATGGGGTCGCAAAGAGTCAGACACGACTGAATAACTGACCTGACTGAACTGACAATGATTTAATAAGTATATATTTAAATTTTAAAATAGCAGGTGTGTTAATTTTTGAAAAAAAGTGAATTCAATTTTCTGTCCTAATACCTTATACATTATCTCATAGCAAACTTGTACGTTAATTAAAATAGTATTTCAATGTTACCAGTTTAGACAATACACAAACCTTGCTTCCACTTGTTTGAAATCTGGATTTGAACTGCCATCTTTTCAATTGTAAAATCTACTTTTTCTTCACCACTGTTTCCATTTTGCTGTCACCTGAAAAGGGGTAAGAGTGAGGAAACTTAAAATTCAGAGTGTTCAAATAATGTAAATGTTGACTTATTATAAATGTAAAACTAATAATAGTCCATACAAGTTAGCATAATAATTATATGCTAATCAAATTATAGAGCATTTACCTCTTTCTCTCATTTTTTCTTTCACCTACAGAGCTATTTTAAATAAGAATACTCCATGTAAGCTTTATAATGCATGTGAAATACAAAGGAAAAACAAAGAAAAATTAGGTAGGTATCTACTTCTTAAGCAAGTTGCTGAATTTTTTTTTATAGTTATTTTCCAGACTTTCTTTTATATTTCTATCAACAGTATACCAAGCATGTTTTTCTGTAGAGAATAACTTTTTTAGACATTTCCTCCTCTACAGAACAAAATTATTTTTAATTATAATCATACAATGCAATAAACAATAATGAGTAGGCAGAAAAGAATCAGTGAAACTTCTTATATTTTACTTTACATATGATCAGGTAAATAAAAATACATATTACTATACAAAAAGGGAAAATTATAGATTAATATTTTAATACCAAAAATCTTTTAAAAATAAAATTATACTTAAATATTACTCTCCCACAGTAATGAGTAGCAACATTCAAGTTCATGTTTAAGAGCTTTAGTTTCTGTCATTTTATCAAGGACTTTGTGAAAATGGGTTGGTTTGCATATCCCTTTCAGGAACTATTTTAACCAGGTTGGTTAGCGCTAGTTTGCACTTTATTGAATAATTATTTTTATAAACCTTAACTTCAAAAGTTTGTTACACATGATGCAACAGATGTATAAATAGTTTAAAATTTCATAAATAAAAGTATACTTTAAAACTTTTAAAAAATAATTTCTCAAAAAATTCTAAGAAATGTAACCTAAATAACCATTTCAAATGGTCCATATAATAATAGAATTAAATTAATTTCAGTTCTATTTCCACACAACCATTGGGCTATTGTTTATTACAAATCTAAGGTCTAACTGTAAGAATATATGATATGATCAAGCTTGAAAACACAAAATCTGCCTCCCAAAAGTTCAAATATTTTTGAAATATTATAAACTTTCAAAATAATGTAGGTACCCAAGTCCCTAGGTGTGACAGTCAACTGTATCACTAGGATTTCTTCAAATTAGTTTCCTCATAGCACATAATATTTATTAAATACAAATAATAAAATAAGCTAATGCTTAAAATAGGAACCTTAAAAATGTATTATTAAAACTCATCTGTAATTCATCAAACATTAGAGGTTATACAAACTAAGGATTATTTCAAGGAGTAATAGTGTATTTTTGATTGTTTAGAATCATGATAATAATAAAAAGTAAATTGACATTTAGTCAGTTTTATTGGTTTATGATCTCAGGAGACCACTAATCACTAAGCCTTGTTTCAGGGGCATGACTGGCTATTAGTGAATTCATAGTGTGATAGTGTTTGATGTCATTCTAACACTCAAGAAGGAACTTAAAACAATTAAGAAAATCAGAATGCCGGAAGAATTTCAAGGAGTATGAGTAAAAAAATTTTACACAAATGATTTTTGTCTTTTTTACTTTATTAGGGATAGCAATAATTTTTTAAGTGTATAAGGAACTTTTAAATACATAAAAATAAATTGTGGCATAAAAATAAACAGTACAATTTTTTAAAAAAACTATATATTTTCTCAATCTCAAGATGATTTGGGTGTTTAGTGAAAAATTGAATTTATTTTTAAAATCTAAGTTTACATTGAGTAACTGTCATTTTTTTTAATGGACATTAATAGCTACCAATTTTTTTTTTTTTGGTCAAAAACCAAGTTTCAAGACAACTAATGTAATTGGAATCCTTTGGCACAATATAATCTGGCCTTTTTAAACTTGGTTTTGAAAATGTAAGTGATTGCAAAGGTTAGTGCTAAATTAATTCCAAATACTTTCCATAAATTAAATGCATTAAAGAAACTTTGTTCCTGAGAAGCAGATGATACAGTCTCTTAGTTTATTTCATTCTGAGAGAGCATGGCCTTTATAAGGACTATTATCAATGAATTTGAAATGACTCCAAAGTTCAAACATCAGTGAAGCATCACATTGTATGTTCAAATCAGATGACCGTTTGACTAGGCAAATGCCATTTGTATTTCAGGAGACAGCCATGTTATAATCAAAAATGAATTAGCAGACATGGAAACTTCAAGCGCCATTTGTCATCTGGAACTCATGTGCATTAATATGCCTCATATCTGTGAATCTGAGAAAAGCTAAGTCAACTCCAAAATTACCATAGCATTGAAAACTAAACAGTAATGTATTTTAAAGTGAATGTATTGAAAATTGAATGCCAACTGAAAATAAATGATGGTACTACTTAAAATTAAATTACAAAAGGCTTTCTCCTTGTCCTTTACCCTGTTGTCATCCTCAGTTAGCATAGCTGTCATATTTCTACCACTTATATTCCATAACAAAAATGGTTTACAATATAAAAGGAGATAAAATACACACTCAATTCTACTGAAGTGGACACCTGATAAATATACTTGGTTTCTTATGAAAGAAAGATCTAGTATTATTCTACTATTATAATTGACTTGACTCTTCTACACAGGACCCCTTTACTAACCTATCTGGATTTTATTTTGATTATTTCTACTTCCAGTGTACAATGTTCCCTAAATGCATTTGCATTTCTGTAAGAAGAGGCAGAAGAAAACTAATCACTAATATGTTAAAATACTTAAGATATCAAGAGGTAACATACACTTTATGGTAAAAATGAAGTTATGCAGTACTTATTCTTGTCCTTAACAAGCCTTAAAAATGAACACATAAAACTTAATTATGTTTTAAGTCTAAAAGCAAATACAAATCAAAGACAGCTCAAGATGTATTTTGCCAATATTCTCATTTTGTGTACAGATGTGGGTATGTGTACCATTAAACAAAAAACACTGCTAGATACATGAATCATTCTAATTATGCTAGAAGGAAAATTGTAAAGACAAAACATAAAACCCTAAAAATCAAGTACTAGTAACTAAAACTAATTTACAGAATTTCACATTTTTATGAACTAAACGGATAATACTCAAGCTTGCAACAGCAGCAACTTTGTTCCTATCTCAAAATACTATTATAGCACTTCAGTGATAGTATAGCATTATAGTTACTTATATATATATATATATATATATATATACATATATATAAATATATATAGTATATTGGGTTTCCCAGGTGGATCAGTGGTAAAGAATC
Source organism: Giraffa tippelskirchi (assembly GCF_054371585.1). Classification (NCBI taxonomy): domain Eukaryota; kingdom Metazoa; phylum Chordata; class Mammalia; order Artiodactyla; family Giraffidae; genus Giraffa; species Giraffa tippelskirchi. The sequence continues at coordinate 65,162,570 of NC_137284.1, forward strand.
TACCTGCTAATGCAGGAGATGCAGGAGACACGGCTTTGACCCCTGGGTCAGGGATATCCCCTGGAGGAGGAAATGGCAACCCACTCCAGTATTCTTGCCTGAGAAATCCCATGAACAGAGGAGCCTGGCGGTCTACAGTCTATGGGGTAAAAGGGTTGGACACGACTGAGTGTCCATCTATAGACACTATATATAGTGTCTATCTATACATGAATACATGTAAAATGTATGTAAATATATATATGCAATTATTATAAATATATATCCATCATGTATATAATGGATATATAATGTAATTTTATTGTGTTCTTTGTGGGCAATAATTATATCTGATGTCATTTATTTCCCCTGTAAGGCTAAGAATACTGCTTGAAATAGTAAACATACTCAAAATCTGCTTATAGCATTACTGAAATTTTTCAAGTGAATTAATACCATGCTGTAAGACATGGCTCTTAAATCATAATAGCTACCATTTACAAAACACTTTCTCTTTGTCAGGCACTATACTAGGAATGGTATATACAGAGTTTTACATTCTCAAACAACTTGTCAGCAGAGTATTGTATTATATGCCCTGTTTATATAACAAGAGCTACAAGTATATGTTGAAGATTGGGCTGGAATTTTATAAATCTACTATAATCCTCATAAATATGAGTTTAATAGGGTCATGCACACATTAAGGATGATAAAACAACACTCAGAGGGGTTTCGTAGTCTCTCAGAATAAGATAGGTGTTCTGAGTTATAACAAAATGCCAGTTTAGTATGAAATAGTGATTAAAATCTATGTTCTTTTTATTATATGTTGCAGCATCTCTTGTGCTTATATAATTAGTATGCAAAGCAGAGGAACATGCCCGTGTACTCTAAACTGAGATTTGTACTAAATGAACATTTGTACTATGTACATACATATGTACATATATATAATAAATATGTACATAAATATACAATAAACATACATACATATGTGTGTACGTACATACATACATATAATAAGCACCTCTTAAAGTAAGTTTATCAGTTAATGAGCAACTAAGGATTTTGGCAATATGCAAGTCTAGTCAAAACATCTAGCCTCATAGCCTTAGTGTTCAGGTAACTAAAATGGAAACCTAACAGATTGTATAGTACTGAAGTAGAGCAGGACCCCAGGTCTTTGCCCCCATATACTCAGCCTGCCATTTGTCTGTAGAAGAATTTAAGCCAGAGAATAAGTTTAATCAGAGAAGTGATGAAATGCAGAAATAAAGGAAAACAGTGAAAGGAGACCGAATAATAATAGTTTAGTCATTAAGCAAAGTCGAGGACATTTAGTTCCTCCTCATGGGCTGTATGTAATCTTCTGAGCTACATCCACTAAACTGTCTTATAAATACTGAAACCCCCACCAGGTGAAAGAAGTTACCTACATTTTAACCAGACTGTAGCCATGACATAGGCTGCCACAATTCTGAGAACTGGCCTCAAAAAAAACGGGAACAAATTGACCCTGGAACTAAATACTGCACAGTCGTGTCCAACTCTTTACGACCCCATGGAATGTAGCCTGCCAGGCTCCTCTGTCCATGGAATTTTTCAGGCAAGAGTACTGGAATGGGTTGCCATTTCCTCCTCCAGGGGAATCTTCCTGACCCAGGGATTGAATTCACTTCTCTTGTACCCTCTTCATTGGTAGGCAGATCCTTTACTACTGCTTCACCTGGGACTCACTATACTTAAAGCAATCAAGATGACACTGATCAGACCACTACATGACTAATTTCAAGATGACTGTCAGCAGACTGTGCTGTCTCTACATGTAGCCCACTCCCTCTGCCTATAAAAGCTCTTTCCCATTGATTGTTAGTGGGGGAGTAGTCAGCCTTTGGACAGAAGACCTCCTTTCCCTACACCCACCCTACCCCTGCTTTGGTTGCTGGCTTCCGAAATAAAGCAGACTTTCCAATTTTCCTTTTTATTGGCTTTTGCATGGCAACAGATGGGCCAGTTTTTTGTTTGTTTGTTTTGTTTTGTTTGCACCCAATCTACTGCTGTGCTTTCAAGATATCTGGTTCCTCGAGGAGAGCAGCTGACCATGACAACAGGATGGGATGGCTGCAAGGGGCTCACTGCTTTTGGTGAACTGGTTCTGAGAGGACCATTTGAGGGCACATTCCCAGCAGCTACCCAAACCATTTGTTTGGGGGATCCTCCCTATTTCTCCCCTGCTTGGTGACCTTGGTGGAACAGAAACATGCATCTGGAAGAGCTGAGCTCCAGGGGATCTTCCTAACCCAGGGATCGAAACTGCATCTCTTACATCTTCTTCATTGGGAGGAGAGTTCTTTATCTCTATGCCACCTGGGAAGCAGGGAAGCCTAGGGGAAAGCTTAAAGTTAATTCTTATCATATCCTTGAAATATAAATGCAGCCCATTTTGCCTGGGACTTCAGCCTTGGGTAAATTAGTAGAAATTCAAAAGATGTTTGGGTTCATTAAACATGCATCTTGTACATTAAAGAGAAATTTTTCTATGAGAAAAATGTATATTTTTAGAGGTTATGGAATATGTCCTTAAGTTTGCCAATAAGAAATTGCTGGTATAATAGTCCTATTATTTGCTTCTTGGTTTTTTTAAGGTCTTTTAACGGGCTAAAATTTGTAGTATGCAATTAAAGCTACTAAATTGACAAAGGAAAACATTTCAGTGTTTGCATTTCACAAAGCAAACAGCATATGTGTTCTCAGAGAGAGCAGGTATAAAGACTAGAGGTATTTTATTCAGGAAAAAAATGGAGGATAATGTTGTCCTATAGCTGGCTGCTTGTGTATGGGGAAAATAAGAGATATTAATATGGATCCAATAAGTGATAAAAGGTTTGTGAGAAAGGAGCTTTGAGAAAATATTTTTGTACATTGTCAGGATAAAGATTAGACTGGATTTAATTAGATAAGTGAATTTTGTTATTAATAGTAATCTTGTGCTAGGCTAGAACTTGTTTTTCTCTCTCTGTTAAGGGAGAACAAAGCTTTCCTGGAATAATGAATTGCTTATTATAACAGACTGTAAGTTTCTTCTCTAAGTAACTGAGTACTCCAGAAGGCCCCTGAGGCATCTCAGAAGAAATATTTAAATAAGTAGGATTATTCAGTACATTAAATTATACTGAAAACACTGTCGAATAATAATTGTGAATATTCTCATGTTATACTGTATGGGTAGCCTCCTCTAGTGTTCTGGAAGTTATATGAAGATTCTAAAACTTGAATATGTTCTGGTATTATGTTGTCAATCATACTTCTAGTTATAAACTGTCTAGCGAAGTTGTCACAGAGCAAAACTGCTTATGACGTGTATCACTGCTGGTTTTAAGTCTACTGCTTGAAGCACACACACAATGCTTGTGTGACAATTGGGTATAGTTTATAAAATGTATAGCCTGTAAAATGTTTCCCCATCAACATACCTCTGTACTTGTTTGTTATGTCTGATTAGTTTGCCCCCAATATGGGTGACTAGGCAAATATATAAACAAAAAAGTAGGGACAAGAACAGATCCAGAGCAGGCAATTGAGCCATTCTGGCAACACTGGGAAATGTGTGTCTCGAACTTGTCATTAGCATGCAGGAAATAGTGCATGCCTAGAATGACTATCCTAAAGATTAAATGTGATTGTTCAAAACACATACACTTTACATTATTCTGGATAGGCGAATAATCAAAACTTGCTTTTCCTCAACTTCCAACTGGAAAGAAAATTATCAACTCTGCAAGAAAAGTATTATTGTGAAATTATTTTGTTATAGCATTAGAATAGCAAACATTTCATTAAGATTAGAAAACATAATAATTTTCTCAAATGTCCTGTGGTGGAGAATATTTTTTTTAATCTCAGTGAGCCTCTATGTGGGTATGAGATTTTGGAGATGTTAGGTAGCACTATGGTGGTACTCATTTTGCAATATATAGGTTTATCAAATTCAACACATGACTCTTAAACTTGAAAAATGTTAAAGGTCAATCAGATACCAATAAATTGGTGGAAAATGTTTTAAAAAATTTATTGAAGTTTTAATGTGATAGATGCAGATGTTCCAGACTATCTATTGATTACTATCAATATATCATTTGTTAATATAATGGCATCATAAATTTGTCAAAGAACTAATTTTGAAGGTTATATTATTGGATAAGAATAAAAATTTAAAGATTGTTTTTTATTAAGTTCATATTCACTTCACAAAAATGTGGGTGAGATGTTACATAAAATATTTTTATTGATTCTAGCAATTTAAAAAAAAATTACCAATTTTAAAACAGATTCATCTGTTGTAAACATTAATCATTTATTGATTTAGTCAATGCATATGACATATGTACTGTAAAATACACATGTACTCCTTATGATTATAATGAATATCAAATCTCATAATAACGTATATTCATATCATACTTGTACTAATATCAACTAGACTTTTTTTAGCTTAATATTAGTTCAGTTAATTTGTTTTTTCAGTAAATTACTGTGATCCTTGTCTCAGAGAATAAGGATGTTTGAAGTCAATACAAGTTTTGCATAAAGCAACAGATACTGTTTTATTATCATGTCTCCCCACTTGTATTTTACTATTTTAGGTGTAAAATTATATTTTTAGAACCACAGTCAGAAAATCTGAGATGAGTTAATTTTTTTTTAGTCAATGGTGCCACTTACACATAGGAATAGCACTTGTTTTCAGTTTTTTTTTTTACACAATTAGTGACATTATTATTTATGATCAGACATTTTACACTTCAGAGTGCATGACATATCTGAGAGTAATAGGGTTCCTGCTTTGAGGGGATTCTAATTCATCATCCCTTAATTGCCTGCTTGGAGCAAAGTCAAACTGATTCCCATCTTGCCTGACCAAAGCAGCGTTCCTTTTAGCCTTGAACATTCGATTCTCACTTCTCTTTGTAACAAAACTTATGTCAATTTGAAAAATATTCACTGCAAAGAGAGGGTAAGGAAATAAATACACTAAGATTATTCTTAGTAATGTCATTGTTACCTCCATTTTTAGGCTTGTAAGGCATTACAAAATAAGACCTCGTTGGATCCCTCAGACATCCTTAAAACCTTGCTGGCAAAACACAGATTAGGAATGAGTCAGGCCTAGAATCACACTAAGTAATGAGAAGTAAAATGTAGCACTTAGGAAAAGAATTTTTCCATGACAGAATTCCACAAGTTCTAACATTGTCACCATTTTTTGGGCATAGATCCAGTATTATTGATTTTTATGCATCAAAAGAAGATAAAAGTTCTAAAAAATATGTTTTTCTTATTTTCTTTTGCTTGTGATATGCTTGAAAGGGAGTTTTGGTAATTTGGAATATTTTGCTTTTGAGCAAAAATCTCTAATCGATGAAAGTTTGGGGAATGAAATAAACTTAAAATATTGTTTCCTAGAAAAGTATGAAAGTTCAACAAATCATTTGCATGTCCATCTTCGCCAAAGTTGATTTTCTTGGGACATTTGCCTTCTGTTCTCTCTCTGCCCAGTTTCTTTGCCTCGCGTGGCTATGTCCCTGCTAACGTACAGGAGTCTTTAACTCTCCAGGGCTCTTAAAAGTCCCCAAACATGTAATATGTCAATTAGGTCAGCTCTTCTAAGATAACAAGGATATCTTACTCCAGTGTTACAAATATTCTTTTATAAGACATATCCACCATTTACTCCATTGCCCAAGGCTCCTTTTTCTGCTTTTTACCTCACTGGAAGGAAGTTACTAAGCTTATTCAGGGTAGATTATTTTCCATGCCACATCTGTATTTTTATATTTCATAAAGAGTAAGTCATACATACAAGTAATTCACTTGTTAATGATTGATAGACTATTACATATTTTTATTTGCAATTTTGGTTTTATTGAGGTGGAATTAACATCACATAAAATTAACCATTTTAAAAATGAACAATCCATCGGCATTTAATGTAATCACATTGTTGTAAAATAGCCACTTCTTTTTAGTTCCAAGATATTTTCATCGCCTTAAAAGGAAACTCCATGCCATTAAGCAGTTTCTCCCATTACCTCATCCTCCAGCCCATGGAAACCATGATATTCTTTCTGTATCTGTGTACCTACTCTGAATAGACTATTGTATATTTCTAATGTTATTTTATGCAGGATGACCACCCGATGTTCCTCAAATCATATGACACAGCTCATATCTTGGCACATCTATATAGAAATGGTCACTTATTTGAGGATCAGTTCACAAACTCTGGTATATTGTTGTTCTGATATTGAAGGCAATATCAGAACGACTGACCAAAAAAAAAAAAGCAGTCAGAAGGCCAGGCAGTCTGTACTGATACACCATGTTGACTGCTTATGGGGTGTTGCTGAATCCACTAACCCCACCCCCCACACACTAAATGTTTCACTAGAATAAAGATGGCACCTCACAACAGAGGTCAGCAAACCAAGCTATAACCTATGGGCCAGAGCTCTCATTATCTGGGCTTTTATAACAGCATCCTCTGTCCCATGTGTGTTGATTTCAATATTACTAATTACTGGGTGTCATCTGTGTTCTGAGAGAACACTTCTTCACATATCTCAGTGTTTGTTCACCATCAGAACAACCCTACAATGTAAGCATTCTTGAAAGAGATTGTGTAGATTAGGAATCAAAATAGTTATTTTGGAGTTTTTTTTTTTCCTGTAAAGTTCATAGTATTTTTTGCTCTTCAGATCATACAACCTCAATGGCTACCACTCAGCTCCACTATATGTAGACTAATGGGTGTTGCTGGGTTCCACTAAAATTTATTTACAAAGTCAACTAGCAGGCTGGATGTGGCCACAGGGTAAAAGGAACAAACTCCAGTATGGATCATAGAACTGCTGCTGCTGCTGCTGCTAAGTCACTTCAGTCGTGTCCGACTCTGTGTGACCCCACAGATGGCAGCCCACCAGGCTCCCCCGTCCCTGGGATTCTCCAGGCAAGAACACTGGAGTGGGTTGCCATTTCCTTCCCCAATGCATGAAAGTGAAAAGTGAAAGTGAAGTTGCTCAGTCATGTCCGACCCTTAGCGAACCCATGGACTGCAGCCTACCAGGCTCCTCTGTCCATAGGATTTTCCAGGCAAGAGTACTGGAGTGGGTTGCCATTTCCTTCTCCAGGATCATAGAACTAGATTTGATTAATTACAAAGTTTCCATAAGTATAGCTACACAGAAAGCACTTAAGTTTGACACATGATTTTCTTAGTTATCAAATGAAGGTTAATTACCTCCACAAATCCCCTACATACACATGCAATTTTTATTTCATGAAATTAAATTCACTCCATCTATTTCTCACTTCATCACAATGATCTGGTATCATTGTGGTATCATTGTGGAATCTGGTATCAGTGGTTTGGGAAACAGAGAAAAGAAACTATATAAACATTCTGTGCAGCAGTTAGAACCAAAGAATGCTACACTTTTTTAAAAGTTTTTTTTTTTTTCTTTTTAGGAAAAAGGTTATGCTACATTCATTGTTGATACAGAAAGGGAAATGCCTAGAGAGAATTATGGAAATAAAAGATGACATAACATCAGGCTCTGTGTGGAGGGAAAGTCAATTCATTGATACTGTTGATAAAGGTTAACCACAAAAGATGTTAACCACAACATCAGTGTTCAATATAAGGGCAATTAGAAGAGAAAACTGTGTCTCTTACCCTAAGGATATGATCAGATTTAATTGATAGCACACACATTAAATAGGAAAACTATAATCATAATGCCTTTGTTTGTAATAACATGTCTTATTATATGGACTAATACTCTCTCTCAATAGGCAGCAAGAACTCAAACACAAACTTAGTCTAAACCCTGAAATGAATATTGAAAACTGCAAGTTATATGCTAGATCTCTCTTGTGACTTCCTGACGATATTTACAAAAGAAAGCAGCAATGCAATTAAAGATTGTCATTCCTTTCGTTTTCGTTTTTTTAAAGGCATTAAGTTATATCATAAGGACACACTCTTAGTCAACCGACTTTATTTTGTTTTCCCCAGCAAATATTTGCAATTTACTTTAAAAATTCATTTGACAATATAAAATGAAATGATCCCAGTGAGTGACCCTCTTCTTTATTTTGATCTTGATTTTTTATTTCATGTATTTAGCAATTACCCTCTCTGAAACTCCACCCTCCTTGTATTGGTACTAATTTGTGTGTTTACAGGAAGCAGTATAACAAGGTGACTAAAAACACCATTTCATGTTGTTGTTGTTTAGTGATTAAGTTGTGTCCGACTCTACAACTTCATGGACTATAGCCTGCTAGGTTCCTCAGTCCACAGGATTTTTCAGGCAAGAATAGTGGAGTGTGTTGCCATTTCCTTCTCCAGTTGATACCAACTCCATAACTTTTTAGTCCTGTACCTAAATTGATACTGATCCTTAACTGACTGATCCTTAATTCCTCATATGAGAAGTGGGAATAATTGGCTACTACCTGAGAGAGAAAATGGTGAAGATTATTGAATTATATATATAATTGCTGAAGAACTTTTTTATTCTGTCCCTATCATCTCATGCCTGGTGACAGAGATTGTCTCTAACTGATCTTGATTCCTCTTTTACTTCCTATTTAGTTTATTCTCTGAGCAGTAAAGAAACTGATCTTTTACATGTGCACTAAATTATGGCATTCCCTTGCTCAACACCTTCAAATGGCTTGAGATCATGTTTAGAATAAAAGTCAAAGTTCTCACTGTTACCATAAGTCTCCTTTTCAACTATCCCACCACTGAAACACTTGCTCATTCTAGTAAGGAAACAATGGTTTCTCTAAAATACGGCAAACTCTGCTTGCATTATGACCCTTGTTCTTCCCTTGGCCATTCACCTGACTCTACTCTTTCTAGTTCTCTGCTCAAATGTCACCTTATCACAGAAGCTTAGTCTAAATATCTTGTCCCAAATTGCTCAAGCTCAGTGCATATTTTAGTTCCTCTTCTTTCCAGGCTCTTCTTATTTCTCCTCCCTTGGTCTTCCTCCCTTCTAGCCACATTGATGTTCTTTCGATTATCTTTATACTTGCTTCCAATTACAGGTAACAGGAGGTAAGCCTCAATTTTAGTTAGTGATGTAAGGTAGGAGGCTAGGTTATATATGGAAAACATTGAGGGATTATTTTTGGAAAGAAATTATTGTCCTCACTAAAGTACATCAAAGCCTTTGTCTAAGGTAATTTGACTATGTATTTGTGGCTTAATTTTTAGACTTCTACTCTGTCCCTTGATGTATTTGCCTATCCCTTGCCAGTACCATGCTATCCTGAATACTGTTGCTTTATGTCAAGAGTTGGCAATTTTTGTTTCATAAAGTACCAGATGGTACATATTTTATGCTTTAGGGGCCATGTTATATATTCTTTGTTTATTTTTATAACTCTTTCAAATGTAAAAACTATTCTTAGCTCTTAGGCGATACAAAAGCAAGTCACCGTAGGGGCTGACCCACAATTTATTATACTCATAATTAAAATTAAGTAACATAAGTTCGAGACCCCAGTTCAATTCCTGGGTGGGGAAGTTTTCTTGGTGAAGGGATAGGCTACACTTTCCAGTATTCTTGGGCTTCCCTGGTGGCTCAGATGGTAAAGAATCTGCCTGCTATGTGGGAGACCTGTGTTTGATCCCTGGGTTTGGAAGATCCGCTGGAGGTGGGCATGGCAACACACTCCAGTATTCTTGCCTGGAGAATCCCCATGGACAGAGGAGCCTGGAGGGCTAGAGTCCATGGGGTTGCAAAGAGCTGGACATGACTGAGCAATTAAGCAAAGCACAACATAAGTTCTCTAATTTTGTTCTCTTAAAATTTTGTTTAGCAATTCTAAATACTTTAGTATGATATTAGTATTAGGTTATCAAAATCTGCAGTAAAACTTCTTGGGGTTATTATTGTAACTGGATTGTATTGCATTGGTTTTTTAGACTAACTGGGGAAAAACTTATATTTTTATTATTTCAAAATAGTATACTTGAAAGCCTATACCAGTTAACTTTATGACTGAAAATGACAAAATAAAATAATTTAGCATTCAGACTAAGACAAATTCACTTGAGACAGCTCCCTGAGATAATGTGCTCACTTGATAATGACACAGTCCTAGTGTGTGGGTAGGTGGGTGAATGGGTGTGGTGTGGCATGGTGTGGCATGGTGTGGAGATTAATGTATGGTTCCATACCACTGTGAGGTGAAGCTCTGAACTCCTTCCAATTCCCATCACCAATCAGAAGTGACAAAGAGTCATGGGGAAACTATGGTTATGATCCGTAGCTTTTCAGACTAGATACCACCAATCTTCTGTAACAACCAGTTCAGAAAATTGGTGTCTAATGGTAAACCACAATAATGATTGGCAGACAGCATAGTCAAATGGTTCATTTTATTTGTCTTAGTGGTAAAATAAGAATGGTTATAAACTCAGTCTGGACACCCATATTTATATCAGGCATGGAGACCATACTTTGATGAGGGGGGTGGGGGAGGGGGCGGCTCCTGAATGAATAGATCCTTATCTCCATGAATGAAGAACTGCTTTAAAAAAAGTTACTCAAGAATTTCTTGTGACTTAGTGGCTCACCTTTCTGTAGGTGTCTTGCTATGCTTTCACACTTTTATTTTGTGCTCTGTACATTTCTGTATCTTGTCTTCTTTCCAAAGTACATATTTGAGCCGGTTTAGCATAATTCTGAACCATTAAAAGAGGAGTTCTTTGAAATTTTTTTAACAGCTCATTAGTTTAGCATTAAACTGCCCAGTACTACATTTGTCATCTGTTAGCCTTATTATTGACCACATTGTTCCTCATTATTTACTGATCCTGTTAATTTAGAATCACAAGGAATCATAGTTTCGGGAACATTTTCTGATTCAGTTATGGCAAAGATTTGAGAATAACACAGTAGCTAATTGGAAGTTCTCTTTCACTTTGATGCCAAACCTTTCCACTATTTTATTTTTATCCTTAAGAAAATACCTAATGATTATCTTTTTTGTTTCAGAAGTTTTAAGATAGCTGTCACAAAGCAATTCATGACTTCAATTAGATTCTAAGGTCAATTCAGTTATTAAAAGAAGGGAAAAGTCTCCCACTTCTTTTTCGAAAGGATCTTGGCTGAATGGGAATTCAAGTATTAAATATAGAATATGTTTTATGCACTAAAATTCTGGCAGCAGGGTTTGAAAAGTAATTTGTTTAGCTACCACAGTGATAAGTTTTATCAGATAATGAGACACGTAACTATCACACTGTGCCGAGCTGTGCTTAGTTTTTCAGTCAAGCCCCACGCTTTGCGACCCAATGGACTGTAACCCTCCAGGCTCTTCTGTCCATGGGATTCTCCAGGCATGAATACTGGAGAGGGTTGCCACGCCCTCCTCTAGAGGATCTTCCCAACTCAGGGATTGAACCCAGGTCTCCCGCATGGCAGGCAGATTCTTTACCGTCTGAATCACCAAGGAAGCCCCTTATCACATTGGTTGTTCATAATCAAAGGTGATACAGGGCAGTTATTCATAGGATCAAGAAGTCTCAAATATTGGATGCAACACCTGTATCTAATCTTGACTCAGCAGAGACTGCCTCTTGGTTTCTAGATGCTATTTCCCTTTGGCTCTGCTATTTACATTGCAGATATATCTGTAAGTGCTTAGGGCTATCTTCTATAAAGATGGATATGTATTAAGATTGACCTTATATTTATCATTCAGCCTGAGACATATTTGAATGCTGATAACATTTTAAGCGTATCATTATAATTTTAAAAATATTCATTTAGTGGCCTAAGTGTTAGTTTTATCATGTGTGTGTGCTAAATCACTTCAATTGTGTTCATCTCTTTGCAACCCTTGGACTGTAGCCCCCCAGGCTTCTCTGTCCATGGGATTCTCCAGGCAAGAATACTGGAGTGGGTTGCCATGCCTTTGAGGGGATCTTCCTGACTTAGTGATCGAACTCACAGTTCTTATGTCTCTTGCATTGGCAGGCAGGTTCTTTACAACTAGTGCCACCTGGGAAGCCCCAGTTTCATCATATTGGCATTTAAATAAAAATGCTTATTCAAAAGTATTTTTAAATAAAATCATGTACTCTTTTAAAATATCTATCTGTGTAAATTAAAGCATGTTCAAAAATGTTACATTGAATATCTGATCATTTACAAGAGCTTAAACAGGAAATACTTATTTGTGAATTTTAATCACTTTGATACAACCATATATTTTTCAGTTTAATGTTTTTTTCAACCTAAGCTTTACAGAAAAGCTTACAAATATTTTCTTTGGTAGCATTTTTGTTAATATATTTTAAAAGGTTTACTCTTTCAACTCCCTCTTCTGTATATCTTAATTGTTTTACTTGAGAAAATAAACACGCAACAAATGCTAAGTGACTTAGTAAATTCAGAACAAATCCACCAAATGAATAATATTCACAGTAGTATTTTTAAAATATTGAATTACATAAATATTTTCCACAAATAGTCCATAAATACCTTATTATTCTATTTTATGAGACATAACTAAAAGTGTAAGTTTTCTCTTCCCAGTCTGTCATTCTGGCTCTCGGGTTCACTGGTTCAATTTTGGTGATGCATATTTATCATTAGTGAGTGAAGTCACTCAGTCATGTCCGACTCTTTGCGATCCCATGAACTGTAGCCTACTAGGTTCCTCCGTCCATGGGATTTTCCAGGCAAGAATTGGAGTGGGTTGCCATTTCCTTCTCTAGGAGGTCTTCCTGACCCAGGGATTGAACCTGGATCTCCCACATTGTGGGCGGACGCTTTACCATCTGAGACACCATTAGTCACCAGCCAAACTGATATTGTATGCCTTCTGATAAATTGTTAAACATGGTTCTAATCATGAGGAAATATCAGAGAAAATCCAAAGAGAGAGATATTATATAAAACAAACAAAAAAATCTGGCCTGTACTCTTCAAAAATATATTAAGGTCAAGAAACACAAAGAAGGGCAGACAAATTATTCTGGGATAAAGCATAAAGAGAAATGACAACTAGAGGCAATGCATATTGTGGACTGGAGATTAAAAATCAAAAGAGAACATTATTGGGACAATCAACAACATTTGAGTATATATTGTACTATGGGTTTTTATCCAGAAAATTTTACTTTTGAAAATTCTCCTGTGATCATTTAAGATGATGTCCATATTCTTAAGAAATACACATGAAACATATAGGATAAATGTCTCCACTTGTTCTACAGTAAGTTTGGGAAAATATGTGTGTTAATAGATCAATAGGGTTGAGGACAAATGAAGAAGCAAATGAGGCAAAACACCAAACAAATTCTCAATCTGAGAAAAGAGGATATGGAAGCTCTTTGTACTATTCTTGAAACTTTTCTATCAACTTGAAAATATATAAAAATTTAAAGTTCTCAAAATAAAACTTTTGGTTTTTTCCTTACTCCTGTAATATTTCCTGATATGTTTAGTCCTCTCTCCATAATGCCTCCCAAGGCGAAAGATAAAAAGAGGTCGTTAGTTCTTTTCTCACCTAACAAGGCTAATACTTCTTTTGAATTTATTTTTTTAAGACTTTTTCATCTATAGCTCTGAATAGTTTAAAAGTATTTTCTAGGTGGCTTCTCATACTTTCAATAATAGTGATTGTCTTGTGTAATGTCCTTTCCCTTAACTTGAAATGATTAGGTTTCCATACACCATCTTCTTAAAATAAGTATTTACTTAGAATAGATGCTAATAGTTTTCCAGCTGATTTGTGTCTTTGGGACTTTAATGGAAAATTCAGATATATGATCAGTCTAATTATTAAAAATGATAACTTTCTATTTGGCTGAGTTTTAAAATTTGTTCTTTTTCATCATGAGTGTGAACTTTTTACTACTATTTCACAATGAGCTCGAGATTGATAGCAATATTTTATTAATCACACAGTAATGATACACTAATTTATACTTCCTAAAATACTAAGAAAAGATGCATAATGATTTTCATCCAGGAGTGAAATTATAGTCAAATTATAAGTCCTAGATAACTTTTATGTAAACCACATAGACAACCCTGAAGCAATCCGTGATACTCTTTAGATGTTATTTGCTATATGTTGGCTTCCTAGGTAACTAAGTTTTACTAAATTTCCCAGAGTTGTAACATTTCTATGAGTTCCAAACAAACAAACAAAAAAATTTCAAAAGGCAAGAACTTTACTTTTCTTTTAGAAAATTAGTATGCTATAGGAGACTATTTACAAAATACAAATAGACTTGCTACTATATACTAGGGACCATGAGGCAAGGAAAAGAACATCAGGGTGAACCAAATACATCTCTTCCCTATCTTTACATGCTCTCAGGATGGGAAAAATAAATAAAAAAGTAAATCATATGGTAAAATAAAATTTAAGTGTAAATAAGGGAAAATAATAAAGTAGAACAGATAAAAGGAGATCAGAAATATTGACTGTATGTGCAGTTTAAAATAGACCTTTGGGAAGGCCTGCCTAAGAAGGTGAAAGAAAAAATTGAATATAAATACTTGCAGAAGAAAAAAGTCATTTCTAAAAGATAATTCCTATTAAAAATTTTTGCTATGTGCATTTAATCTTTTTTCTATAGATATTTGTGTTTTTCTATCTTGTAACTTGTGTTTTGTTACTTAGCCACATCTTAAATTTAAAACTATTTTCTATAACAGCCATTCTCCATAAGGAGTTCCAGGGTTCCCCTAGATTCCACAGAAGTATTTCACAGGATAATATTTATGGTAGAGCAAAACTAAGTAACATCCTTAGAATCGGTCTACAATGCAGGAGATCCCAGTTCAATTCCCTGGGTCGGGAAGATCCCCTGGAGAAGGGATAGGCTACCCACTCCAGCATTCTTGGGCTTCCCTTGTGACTCAGCTGGTGAAGAATCCTCCAGCAATGCAGGAAACCTGGATTCGATTCCTGGGTTAGGAAGATCCTCTGGAGAAAGGAAAGGCTACCCACTCCAGTATTCTGGCCTAGAGAATTCCATGGACTGTATAGTCCATGAAGTCGCAAAGAGTCGGACATGACTGAGTGACTTTCACTTTCACTTAGGTGCCTTACTCTTCCATGAGAGAATTGAGCATGTACAATATGTTTTGGGGGAAAATAAAAATGCCAAAGAAGTTCAGAAAAACTTCTGTTCTCCATCTTTTGAAGCTAGTTTATTGTGTGATTTTGTGAATTTTCAAATCAGTCCAGTATAGTTTGTCCTAGTTTTAGATTGTTTGCAATTTTGCTTCACTATATATATACATATATATGTATATGTGTGTGTATATATATATATATATATTTAATAACCTCTATGGCCATCTCTGTCACTGTATTGCTGTATAAATCCATGCTTGTTTAACTACAATACATTCCTATAACTGGGATCATGTATGTTAATAGCACATAAAAATCTAACATGTTTTATTTAATAAATTACTCTATAGCATTATGCTATTTATATTTCCACAATCACTGCTAAAATGTAGCCATTTACCTGAATGTTTCTTTATACAGTATTTTACTTTTATTTGTGAATCTAGTTAGGAGACAATTGTATCTTACTGATATTTTCTGTATTTTAAATTTCTAGGTTATTTTTTCAAGGGTGTTGTTAGCCCTATTGTGTAATTGGATGCACAAAAAAACAAAAACAAATAAACAAACCCTGTTGAGTGTTTTGAAAAGTATTTTTTCATTGCATTTGCAGAGATATGTAGAAGACATTGTTGCATGTTAGCTAGTTACAGGAACCCTGGACTTAAACTCATTCATTTCCTGTGGTTTACCTACTCCTTCTTTTGTGCATCTTTGTCAACTAGTTAATGTTATCTATCTATCAGAGATATGAGTATCCTAGGTTCTAGTGTGGATGCTGACGTTTGCCTTTGTGAATATTCCAGTGGACCATTATTAGATGAAGCTTTTCCTATGAGAACTTCAATGCTTATGTATATGCTGTGTAGGCAGGAGTAAGAAGTAGGAGGGAAAAATGTGTAGCAAAAAATAATATACTACACTTGGAAAATGCTTGTTCTGCCTTATTAACAAAGATAAATCTTTGAAAAAAAAATCATCTGGCTGATTTACTTGGTTGGGGAATTCATTTGTTCCCAGAGAAGTTACATTAGGATTCCATCCAGTTTTTCATAATGTATCCAGATGCAAGAAATTTAATTTATGTTTTAAATATAGTAAATGTTCTAGATTAAGGATTGTGTGCCTGCCAGATTTTAAGCTCAGCTGTTTCATTTTTTGCCTGACATACAAAAAAGAATGCCTTGAACTATATAAAACCAAGTTATTTGCCTCCTAATTTTTTTATTTGCTGATTTGTTTAAAATTTGGAGAGACCTTGCCAAGCTGAGCGCCTATACACTAGGGATGGAGCCTGAGGGATTTGTTTTTAAAAATCAATTTTTATGGGATTGAAACTAAATATACTGCCATTTACATCTAACTTTGCTTTGCAAAATGTCTTAGAAAAGTGCTTTTTCTTTAATTTGTGAATTGGTTTGAATGCCAAAGATAAGTTCAATATTGGAAAAATCAAGACGTTTGACAAACTTTTGAGAAATTTTAAGTGATGTTATTTTCTGTTCTCTTATACAATGATTAGTCTTTTTTAAATAGAGCAAATCCAATAGGGATGTTTCTTATAAAATAAACTTTGTGTCATCGCTATTACCCACCATGCCCTTTTTCTTGATTTCTAATTGTTCCTTTAATTATTTAATTATTTATAAAAATACAGGTTTCAAGTTATCATGATAGTTTGACTACCCTTTTCCCAGGTAGATGGGACAAAGTTAGACAAGAGTGAAATTTTTCACCATTTCCTAATTTATTAGGGTAGGTGCAAAATCTTTTTGTTGACATTTAGGAAATGCATAGTGTTTCCTTACACAAAACTCCTCAAACTGATGAGAAACAAATGAAGATAAAGAAATAAAAATAGTCACAAAGAGAACTGTTCCACTGAGGCAGGGAGAGTGTCTTTTCACCTGCAAGTTGAAGAGGAAAATAGGAGCCAATTATTAGATTAACTCAAGAAAATTTTAAAAAACAAACAAAAAAATACACAATTGATCAAAATGACCTGACAAACAGAGCTGGTTAAAATAACCAGATAATGATAATGTGAAGTCCTACTGAAACACATAAAATTATGTTTTGACTTTTCTGTTCTCAATTTTAATAACAGACTGAAAACAATAAATAGATTTAAGTTTTCATAGGAGATAATAAAAATATAAATTCACACCTGGGCAGAGGAGCCTGGCAGGCTACAGTCCATAGGGTTGCAAAGAGTTGGACATGACTGAAGTGACTCAGTTGCAGTAATCAAATGTATTATTTAATGTATCAGAGCTGATAGTATCTCTAGAGTCTCTACCAAGAAAAGCAAACCTTGAGTATTAATTATCACTTTATAGTTGTTCCCTTTCATTCAATAGAGTACACAATGCAGTTGCCTTTGATTCCTTAGCTTGTAGGTAATATTCTGATTTCTTCTTCTGCAGAAATTCATGTAAGTATATTCTGGCTACGATGTGTCAAGGGGGCAGGGCTATTTTATGGATGAAAACCATTCCATCTGAATGATGATTCTTTGTTTAAGGTCTCAGACAATCTACCACTGAAATTTTTAACTTCTTAAATATTCCACATTCCTCTATTTTTCAGAATTATGTATCTTGCCTAGTAGAAAGGGATCGGAAAGCTTAGCTAAGTATCTATCTCCTACTGTAAAATATTTGCTCTGCTTGTTTATTCTTCCTGTTTAGTATGTGCAGATTTAGAGTTAGGGTGAGGGTATGTGCAAGCTCACATTATACCAGGGCAAAACACTTATGAACTCAATTAATCGTATGCGCCTTTCCTTTCTCATTATAACTGTTTAAGCTGTATAAAATGAAAAAAAAATATGCTCATACTTTTCTGTTACTAGTTTTACTTTCTACAAATTTTAAAAACCTCCGAAGTTATAGGAAAAATAAGCATTTATCATATTGAAATAAAATGCCAAAATTGTCAACAAGTAAACTTGGGGGGCGTCATTTAGATTTTAACTACGTTGGTTAGCTATTGCTAAAAATTGCAGCATCACAAGCCGCGTTCAAACTAAGTAGTCTAAAACACTTGTTTACACATCTGCAGAATAGCTGTGATTCGTTTCACCTAGTCTGAGTGTGGTCATTTAGCTGTTTCAGGTCTTGGTGGCTGAGATGTCTCTGTCTTCTTCTTTCTCCTTTCATTCTCTTTCTGCGAGCAATAGCCTACATGCTTTTCATGGCAATAACAGATAGGTAAGAAGACATTATAAGTAGATGGGGCCTTTTTACATGGTTAGCCTAGCAACTGCCATACCGGTGCTTCCACTAACATGCCATTGGTCAAAGAAGCCACATGATATTATAGGTTGAACTGAGTCCCCCACAAAAGGTGACAGTGTTGTAACTCCCAGTATCTATAAATATGAACTTAATTAGAAATAGTGTTTTGCATATGATCAAGCTAAGATGAGGCCATTGAGATGAGCCCTGCTGCTGCTGCTGCTGCTACATCGCTTCAGTTGTGTCCGACTCTGCGACCCCGTAGACGGCAGCCCACCAGGCTCCCCCGTCCCTGGGATTCTCCAGGCAAGAACACTGGAGTGGGTTGCAATTACCTTCTCCGAGATCAGCCCTAATCCAATATGAATCATTCAATTCTTATATATATATCGATAAGCCCTGAAGCTACTGGAAGCTAGGAGAGAGGCATGTAACTAATTGTCCCTCACAGCCCTCAGGATGAACCAACCTTCCCAGCTCCTTGGTTTCAGGAGACAACCATGTTTTGGAAATCATAAGACAGTCATGTTTCTTTTGGATATAGTAGATCATTTTCGTGTACACTTTCACAAACAAGCAAGTTATTGCAATATTCCTGCCATTCACTTTCATTCATAGTCTTGTATTCTGAATGAGAAACCTCTGGTAAAATTCTTTACTCCTAAGAGAGACCAGACCAGCATCATAACCTCTACCTTCTTATATGTTATTATTTAACTTCATAAATGGAAACATTGAAACATAGTAAAATCTTTCTCTAAAGAATAGAGACCATTTTCTTCAACTGTACTTAGCTTTAGATGAGGTGAAAAAAGAATTGAATTCCCCCAAATAAATAAGAGCTTTTCCAATTTATTGAAAAAAAATGGAGCTAGTGTTATTCAGAAATTTGCAAAAACGGTTCTGAATATAGTTCTCTGAATGAATAACATATACATTGGACAAATTGAACTTAATGAGTTCAATAACAGCAGAAAATCTATTAAAAACTTGTTACAAACCACAACCTATTATGAGTGTTGCAGAACTTTCTTTAGAAAATTTCTTTCCAGTTCCCCTTTCCATTTAGTTGCTCTGTCAATATCTACTGCATGCTCATTGGATACAAACTGCATCATGCTGCTGTGCTCAGTTGCTCAGTCATGTCTAACTCTTTGTAGCCCTGAGGACTACAGCCCGCCAGGCTCCCCTGTCCATGGGGATTCTCCAGGCAAGAATACTGGAGTGGATTTCCTTGCCCTTCTCCAGGGGATCTTCCCAACCCAGGGATTGAACCCAGGTCTCCCACACTGCAGGCAGATTCTTTACCATCTGAGCCACCAGGGAAGCCCAAGAATACTGGAGTGGGTAGCTTAATCCCTTCTCAGGGGATCTTCCTGACCCAGGAATCAAACCAGGGTCTCCTGCATTCCAGACAGATTCTTTACCAGTTGAGCTACCAGAGAAGGCCTAACTGAATTATACCTAGTATGCAAATGTAAGAGAAAGAAAATGCACACTTCATACTCAACACACACAGGAAGTTACACTCTTGAGTATCCATACAATAAATTCCTATAGCTAAATAATTATTTTTCTTGTGTTTTCTATGTATAATAAAGATATTTAAGCAAATTAGCAGTAAAGTTTTATCCCAGACTATGAAAAGCAAACCTAATTGTTAAAGAACATTATCAACACTCTTTATTCAAGCCATAGATAGATTTAATGTGAAAATATAAACCTTAAATGTCAGGACCTCTCATTTACATGAACCCTCCTGAAGATTCCAGGAGGCCCCTGTCAATGTGATTACATGATTACATATGTTTATAAGATTTCAAAGGTCTAAAAAAAAGACAATAAAAATTTAGGCAAAATCTTGTAAACTATCCTCCCTTTGCACTTTGAATTGCTGGTATCACTGTGCCCCTCTTGAAGCACAGCACTGGAGTGGTCATGCATGGCTTTAGAATATTGCTAAAGGAACATCCATTGGGCCGTGTTTCTTTTGTGTTTAGTAAACATTTTGGGGCTTCCCTGGTGGCTCAGATGGTAAAAATCTGCAGTGCAAGAGACGAGGGTTTGATTCCTGGGTCGGGAAGATCCTGGAGAAGGGAACGGCAACCCAATCCAGTATTCTTGCCTGGAGAATTCCACGGATTGAGAAGCCTGGCAGGCTACAGTCCATGGGGTTGCAAAGGGTCATGACACTTTCACATACAACTAAGTTATTGTTATTTTCTTGACATTCACTTCCATTCATAACTTTGTAGCATAAATAATTTATTGTATAAGTTTCAATATCAAGAGTTCAGAATTTCCAACATTTTTTTTCCTGATTTGCTTATGAAGAACATAGTTTCTCTGACAAATTATTGTTGCTAATCATGAGGGAAGAGTAGTATTTTATTTCTTCTTTTCTGCTTACTAAAATTAATGATACAATCCTTTGACCTACTGGAGAATGTTTGCTCATTTTCCTGTCACATTGCTTGGACAATTATAGTAGCCAACGGAAAGCTGAGTTTGGAATGGAATCGTTTCCCTTCCAGTAACCTGTTAGATCATCCATATGATCACTATTTTAACATATGCCATTATAAGCTTGACATCTGTGAGTGGAAGGAAACTTTAATCCATACCTTAGGGGTACTCAGCATCTGGAAAAACTTTGGAATCCACAATGCAAACATGGGTTAGAGAAACATTTGACATACTGTTCTTGAAATGTGTACCAGAGATTTTGCAGGGTGAGGTGTTTGCTCTTGTTTCTAGGTAGTATACAGATGTTAAAAATACTTTTCTTTAGCAAAATGAGTGGCACTCAAGAGTTGTGTTTACTCAGAGAATTACTACCCAGGCATCACCAGCTTTGCTTTATCTTATGGCCAGGAGCAACAGAGCAGGACTTAAATTCTGTTTGGTCCTGTGCATCCCTACTTGATTCCCTCCATTTTCATTGTGTGGAGGTCTGTTTTGTGACCCATATTGGTTGATCCTTCCCTCAGAAGTTCACAGCATCCATTTTGGGGTACACCTCCCTCAATGTCTGTGGAAAGAGACTGGGTGAATCCCTGAGATTAGGAAAATTAGTTTATGACTAACTTTTTGTTGTTGTTCAGTTGCTGAATTGTGTCTGACTCTGAATAGGTCCATGTTGCTAATAAATGTATGTATGTCTATTACTTTGTGAAGTACCTCCCAGTAGTGAAGTTGTCGCAAGGTGATGAAAATCCTCCATTCACCTTCAGCCATTTGAGGCTGAGGGTACTGATACTTCTATAAAAAAAAAAAGAAAAAATACTTGATTCAGTTTACACATGATTCACTCAACAGTTGTTGGGGAAAGAGTTAAGATGTGTGTATGTATGCCTCTGTGTGTGTGTGTGTGTGTATGAGAGAGAGAGACAGACAGACAGACAGACAGACTAATAAGCAGACACAGACAGAGAGGTATACTTGGTTTGTTTGAAATTTTAGAAAGGAATGGAAAAAAGGAGCAATTATATTTTTAGAATCCTGCCTTTTCAATTGCAATTCCCATCCTCAACAACCCTAGGAAATTGAAGAGGCAGTTTCTCCTTTACATGCTTTCAGTGTAACGGGGATACTTTCACATTCATTTTGTATCTTTAGGGCCTAAAACAATGGCACATGATAAGCACCCAGTAAATATCCAGTACATTGAAAAGTGAATGAGTGAATCACAACTTCCAGTTTTCCAAAAATTACAATAACATACCTTCTTTTTCCAGTTATCTCTGATCTAAGTAACTCTCTATTTTAGCAAAAACAATAAGCAATATGATTGTTGCATTACTATAATATTTGTAGACAATTGTGGTTAACCTCTGTGCCTCATGTTTTTCATCTTTAAAACAGAACTCACAATAGTACTTAGCTCACAGGTGTGGTATGCACAGATTAAATGTGTGTGAATCATATTGACCCATGCCTGCCACATACTAAGCACTAGTAAATCTCAGTGATTATTATAATCCCCTTTTGTCAATATGGAGTAGCATTGTTCAAATTTAAAGGTGACAGTACAGTTATTAAAGCTGATTTGTTTCATGTTGCTTTCAATCTTTCATCTCTTTAAATGCACTGCCACATTTTCTAGCATGCAAAAATCCCCCCTAACAAAAATCCTTAAGCCTAATTTAGAAGATCAGAATAACATAATTAGTATTATTGACTTAATAATCATACACTCAATTTTGTAGTCTGTAAACTGAGGCTATTCTTTATTCCTCAGTGTCTGTGGAACATTTTCAAACTTGTATTATTTTTCAAGTCACAAACAAACAAAAAAAATGCTCAACAAATTTTACTAGCAGAAATTATAAAGGTCATTCTCTAACTACCAAACTATAAAACTAGAATTTAATAACATTTTAAAATTTAAAAACTTGGAAAATGAAGAGCATTTCCTTAAATTTTGGATTAAAAAGGAAATTATAGTCAATTTAGAAAATAATTACTGCACAAACACTGTATTTTATTTTATGGTGTTCAACCGTTATTGGACTTGGCGAAAAATGTGGTGTGCCTTAAGTGTTCCCATGGTTTTGGAAGTAAAAGAAAAATAATAACCTGAGTAGTTGGCTCAAGAAATTAGAAACATAGTACCAAATAAAATGAAACAGCAAATGGCAGAAATTAAAACTCTAAATAGCAGGAAAAAAATCAAATTACTTGTTAAAATATTTTAAGATTTTGTTTGAAGAGACTAACATCATCCACTTATACCTAGTGGATGTAATTGTTGCAGGAAGGGGAACACCATTCAGGTCCCGAGAGTGGACACTTGTCTAACACTGGGAAACAAACTGTCTGTGCTGACAAAGCAAGAGACTTTAATGGGAAAGGGGTGCCTGGGCAGAGAGCAGGAAGGTCAGGGAAACCAGGAGAATTGCTCTGCCTTGTGGCCAACAGTCTCAGGTTTTAGGGTGATGGGATTAGTTTCAGGGTTGTCTTGGCTAATCATTCTGACTCAGGGTCCTTCCTGGTGGCGCAAGCACTGTTCAGCCAAGATGGATGCTAGCGATAAGGATTCTGGGAGATGATAGGACACCTGGCATCTCCTTTTGATCTTTCCTGAACTCTTCCTGTTGGTGGTGACTTATTAGCTCTGTGTTTCTTACCAGACCCCCTTGTTGTAAAATAACTCACACAAATGGTTACTATCGTGCTTGGCCAGGGTGGGCAATTTCAGTCAGTGTGTTTCACCTAACAACATTAGCTATAAATATTCAATGAATAAAGTGAGTAAAAATATCAGTTTAATACATTAATAAGCAGAAAAGTTGATGAGCTACATGAAGAGAATGTATAGCCATCTCCTTCATATTTATATATTTAAGAGTTCAGGTGCTAAATAAAAACGTGCTGAATGAATGATTGATCAAAGTTGGGGTCTGAGATGACAGTAGCTCTGGCTGGCACCTTGATTGCAGCTGTATGAGAGACTCAGAGCCAAAGAATCAAGCTAAACTGTGCCTCAATTCCTCACCTGCAGACACTGATAAATGCTTGCTGCTTTAAGTTGCTAAATTTTGTTGTAAATGATACTAAGGAAAATATTCAAGCATGTAAGAGAAGGAAATATATGTGTACATTGGTCTTAACTTCCCCTATGGGAGGATTTTCTGAGTATAATGCTAAAGAAAGAAAATACAGAGACTGCAGATTTGACTACTAAAACTTCCAAAATGAAGTTTGTTAGAAAAAAAAAAAAGCAAATATATAGCAACAACTTGGGAAATAATTAATGATGTGTATAAAAGGAAAAGAGTCAGTATTCTTATTTTATAAGGAGCTTTTAAATTAATGATATATAATGAAATTCTGCAATTAAAAATGGACCAGAAACATGAAAAATAACTTTACAAAAGAAAAATGAAAAGCCAGTTAAAAGATAGATTAAACCTCACTAGTAATTAAGTATCTGTACATCTTAAAAAGTCAGCAGAAACAACGGTAAAACACCTATCTATCACCTCTTTTCTTGTTGCTGAAAGACTTTACTTTGGCACTTAAATTCTTCCTCATTTACGAAGTATTTCATCAGGCTTCTGTAAACTTTTGTAGTTTGTTCTCTTTTGTCTTGAGTTTATATTGCGTCATACTCTTCGTGTGTACCTTTGCATTTGTACTTTTAGTATTCACCTGTTTTCTTTCCCAGTTTTTAACTGCTGAGTCAAAACATTATCTTTTAACTTGTTTTAAAGTTTGATAATGATAATTATACACTAAAGTGCTATCATATGCACATCATGTTGTTATATGTATACTTTGTCTTAAAGCAAGACAGTATTATGCTCTGCTGGTGGGATGGAGATAGAAACAACTAATTTTCTGAACAATGTGGTAATATATGAAAATGTTTACATATATGGCAAGATGACATTATAGGAGTGCATATTTTTGCATTCTTAAATATCAAAAGCAAATGTACAAAATTGATGTCTATCTACAAGAGAATGAAAAAATTAATCATAGTATACTTATTTTTTAATAAATTTTGTGTTTATTTTGCCTGTGCTGGGTCTTTCCTGTGGTGAGAGCTCTTCTCTAGTTGCTAGAGGGGACTACTCTCTAGTTGAAGTGCACACCTTCTCATTGTGGTGTCTTCTCTTGTGAAATACAGGCTGTAGGGCACACGGGCTTGAGTAATTGTAGCATGTGGACTCAGTATTGTGGCTCCCAAGCTCTAGAGCACAGGCTCAGTTGTTGTGGCACATGGGCTCTGCCACCAGTGGAATCCTCCTTTGTCAGGGATCAAATTCACATCTCCTGCATTGGCAGGTATTCTTTACTGCAGAGCCGCCAGGGAAGCCCCCCATAGAACACTTATATAATAGAATGTTACAAAGCAGATAAAATCAGTGAAAAAACTATAAATAACACCATAAATAAGTATTCAAGTTATATTTTAAGTAAAAAATGCATAAGTTGCCAAAAGATATGTAGATTTAAATACAATTTATATAAAACTTTAAAACATAGATAATAATATATCATATGTAATGGATATATAAATAAATATTTAATAATTTAAAAGAGTGTATTGAAATAGTTTTTATTGAGGGAAATGGAATAAGAAAAGAATTTACTATTGGATATTCATAATTATAATGTTCTAGTTCCTTAACATAAAATCTGAAGAAATATATGTTTTCCTTTTAAAGAGGTGAATGATGAGTATGCAAAGCCTACTTTCATCATTCTGTGTTCTTGCTTTTTACATTTTTTAATATGATATTTTGAAGAAAAAAAAAAGAAACTGTTGTCTTAGGAATAGATTCTGAAGCAGAAAACCAGAGGCTAATATAGTGAGTAGTCCACGTGTGAGATGATAATGACTTAGACTCTGTTAGTAGTCACCAAGTGACAAGTGATTTGATTGAGGATATTCTTTAACATTATGATTGACAGACTTTTCTAATAAGAGCTGAGGAATAAAAAAAAAAAAATGACTTGTTTTTGGCCTGGGCAACACAATCGCTCCAAAAATGTTGAGGAAGAAACATTTGGGTAGGAGTTAAACCAAGAGTTAACATTTTGGATATTTAAATTAAAGTATCTATTAGGTCTCCAAGAAAATATTTCCAGAAGGCAATTGGGTATATGAGTTAGAGGTTAAGAGAATGGTCAGGTCTGGAAATATAAATCAGGAAGTTAGCATAAAATGATATTTAAAGTTATGATACTCAAACATGTCGCTTAAGGAGAGAATGAAGATGGAGAAAAAAACTGTTTCCTGTAACATAGTTACAGTGCCTGAAATAGATCTGAAAAGAAGAGACAGCTGAGTGTATAAGAAAGTGTGACCATTACATCAAGAAAAATGCTAGGAGAGTGTGACGTTTAAATAATAAATTGAGAGAAACTTTCATGAAATGAAACAGACGGTACAAATGCTGTAGATAGGTGATTAATATGAGAACTATGGACTGAATTAAAAAATGATAAAAAATTAGGCAAAATGAGATGAGAATTATTTTTAAGTTGGAAATTATTATACTCTATTTATATTGTAATCAGAATTACTCAGTGTAGAAGAATGTATTTTTGATGGAGATAAAGAATAGCATATCTATCAGAGCAAAAGCCTTGTATGAAGGGAATGTCAGTGGATCCAGTACACAGTGGAGGAGCTTCCCTTAGCATAGTCTCATCCAGTGCAACAGGGAGGAAGGAAGAACGTATAGATTTTTCATATGCAGATTATAGTTAGATTTGAACATGTAAAGATGATTCCCTTCTCATCTGATTGCTCTTGTATTCTTGATGAAATAGGAAGCAAGATTACCAACTGAGAATGGGAAAGCAGAAGTGTGTAGTGAAAGGTCTGAGAAGAGATTGAGTTTTTGATCGCAGAGAGGGAAATTTACTTTTGAGCTGTACTGACTCAATAAATAATGGTGGGGTAAATGGATTCCAGGAAAGCAAAACGTTCAGAGAAGAGCTTGAGAATCGAGTGAGACTGAAGGGTGAAGGCAAATAGAGTGGTAGAGTGAAATAGTCTAGACATTCAGGAATTCAATGTCTGAATGGAGCAGCTGACTTCAAGGGTTTGGAATTCTGCTCAAAGCTGAGGAAATGGGCATGCAAATCATGAACATGTAAATAGTGAGCATGTATACAAGTACTAGTGGTCACTTAGTGGAAGGTGGGTATTAGTTTGAATTATGAATTGTTATTGTGAATGGGCTTTTTGGCAGGAAGTTATATACAACAGTGGGCATGTGGGAGAGGAATAGCAGGTTTACCCAGTAGATGTGGAATTTTAGACCTCTCCTAAACCTTGTTATGGGATTAGGGTTCTATATTCAAATTGATAATGATAGAGCTCTTGCTTTCTCAATACTTATAGTCTAAATCTGGAAAAGGAAATGGCAACCCACTCTAGAATTCTTGCCTGGAGAATTACATGGACAGAGGAGCCTGGTAGGCAACAGTCCATGGGGTCACAAAGAGTCAGATACGACTGAGTGACTAACACACACTGCTGCTGCTAAGTCACCTCAGTCGTGTCCGACTCGGTGCGACCCCATAGATGGCAGCCCAGCAGGCTCTGCTGTCCCTGGGATTGCTCTGCTGTCCCTGGGATTTTCCAGGCAAGAACACTGGAGCGGGTTGCCATTTCCTTCTCCAATGCATGAAAGTGAAAAGTGAAAGTGAAGTTGCTCAGTCGTGTCCGACTCTTAGCGACCCCATGGACTGCAGCCCACCAGGCTCCTCCGTCCATGGGATTTTCCAGGCAAGAGTACTGGAGTGGGGTGCCATTGCCTTCTCCGACACACACACCCATAGTCTAAATCATAGTTCAGAACAATGTGTCTGTTTAACTTAGACATAAACATTTAAAAAAAAGTAACTTTGACAAATGCAATTTGTAATTTGTACAATTACAATGTCAAAATTTGTACAAAATCGTCAATGTACAATTTGATTTGCTCCAAGTTAGGGATGGATGATTTTCACATCTGGTGGACTGCTTCATCCTTTAGCCCCGCCTTTTTTTTCTCTTAATGCTCCACTGTAGACAGGCATTTTCTCTTGGAGACTTATCATCCCTTAAGGCAATTCACTTATGATTTAAGATGGAAATTAGGATAGAAAAAAGTACAAATTCTTTTCTGCTACCTAACAATGGTCCTGTATCAAAATCTCTCCAACTAGAAATGTATTTAAGTGGATTATTTTAGCTCCTAGTAGAAATATTTCCCAAAATAGAATCAGATACTGTGAACTTTACTATAAAGATCACATAAAGGAATGAACAGCAAAATAGTTTCTGATTATTTATCACAGCTTCAGTCTAGAAACATACCACTCTACTTTTCAGAGTGTCTCCTTATATTTCTACAAGATACAGAAATACAACATTTAAGTTCTACTTTATATTTCTAGGTGCAACTTGGCATTCAGTACCATCTTTGTACTTTCTTTCCTGAAGAGCAAAGCCATCTTTCTGTGGTGGGCTTGGGTACTAGGAAATGCAAGCTAATTTGAATGTCCCAATGCAACAGTCTCTTATAAACTACCCTAGTCTTTGTTTATGACTGTAACCATGATTTAACCAGCCTCAGTCCTTGCTCTGGTGTAGGAAATGGCAACCTTCTCCAGTGTTCTTGCCTGGAAAATTACATGGGTGGAGAAGCCTGGCAGGATACAGTCCATGGGGTCCCAAAGAGTCAGACACAACTGCCTGTGACTGAGAAGGCAGGCAATCCTTGCACTTATTCTTTTGGCCTTATTTCATCCGGTTATTTGTACTGATACATTGTATTATAAGCTTCCTGTGAGTCTTTTTTGATTTAGTCATGAGAAGACATTATGTATTTACTTTTATTTTCACACTGCTTAGAGATTATCTTGCCAACTATAATGGTTCAACTTCATCTTTTGCTTTGTCTAGAAAATACCAACCTTAGAAATATCCACTTTCATAAGTCTGGCTCCGGTTCACTTCCCCAGGCTTCTCTCTCCTAACTTGAGCTCTCATTCACTAAAATCTGAATTCACTTCCCTTTTGTCAGGCCCTTGAATTCACCAGCATTTCTAGGATCTTTTTAGTTTTCTCTCATTTGTTTCTAACATTATCCCACTTTCTCCTCTTCCTCTACCATTTAATTAACACCCCTCCTTCAGGTATCCTTTCAGAGGTCAATTCTTTTCATGACCTTTTGGCCAGTTGCTTCTCCATACTCTTATTCTCATGCTAGGCCTGATTAAGTGCTCCCTTCTATGCTCCTGAAGTCCTCCTCTATCACAGTGTTTGTGAAGCTATATTTTAATTGCTTGTTAAATAGCTACTCTTCATTATACCGTCAGCCTCATGAGAAAAAATCGTATGCATTCTGCTTATTGTCACATCCTCCTGAACTGCATATGCTTAATTAAAATTCCTTAAATCAATATATATGTACTTTTTCTGACCCAAAATTTTAGAAATATTTTAATTCACAATCTTAAAACAAATACTTTCACATTTTTATTTGAATCCCAATCTCAGATAGTAAACACATATACCCTCCAAAAAATGGCATGGACAGTTATGAAATTATTTATTGAACATTTCCTTTTTCTGTGTTATGCAGATAAACTTTCTGCTATGTTTTAATTGCATGAATTTGAAGGCCAGCAATATATGGGAAGTGTTATTGGTCAGATTGCTATGCTGGATTTAGTTAATTTTGTTTTATTTAACTGTAGTATAAAGAGTTTCAATTAGCATACTGGCAGCAATAAAATCCTTTGTCAATACATTATAGCAATATTCTAAGCATGAATGCATTTTAGTAGGGACACAAATCATTAGTAATGAAGTAGTCTTTTGACAGATTAAAAAGAAAAAAAAAAACTAAGCAGAATGAGCTGATATGCATTTTGCTTATCAAGGGGAGGCTGGAAATCAGTTGTACCATGAAGTAAGCTATAGATTATAAAAAGTCAGTAGTTTCCCCAAACTTTTCTGAATATAAAAGTTGGAGCTTATGTGATGTAATTCTCTTTCTTTCCTAATTTATGAGTTAAAACATCAACACTCTCAGTTCTAAGAAGTGGCAAATTAACAACATAATATAAATTTATATATATATTAGTTTGATGCTCTTGGTTATTAGATGAGGTTAAAAAGCAGAAAATTCAGTAGATAAAGTGGTTTACCCAAGGTACCATAGCTTGTGAATGACAGAAATGCACCTAGTAGCCAAATGTCCTGATTGATAATGATTTATATCTAAATAGAGTCCATGTCTGGATTATTGAGTCTAGAAATAAATGTTTCAGATAACCAAGGGAAAGTTTACAAAATTAGCCTCCTCCCTTTTACCTGCTTCATCCCTTCCTGCACAAACACGTGAACCTAGACCTCTGTTTTTGATGTAAACAGCAGTAGGGTCAATCTAGACATCAATAACAGACTATGCTATACTGAATGGAAACAGAATAGACCAATAAGTAAAATCTTCATAACATGAAAACTGTTCTCTTGCAGAGAGATAAGAATTATTGCATGTCAATCTCATGGTAGAATATAAAACACTTGTAATTAAAATTTTTTGAGTCAATAAAAACCTTGGATTACATATTTCCAAGGAGACAGTGCTGCTTGTTTCACTATTAATGATACACATGGAGGGATTTAAACAAATCGAGAGTAAAGTACAAAGAAGGAGAGGTGCTGACACAACAGTTATCATGACTGGAAAATCAGCCAGTGTTTCATTATTTCAATTTAAAACATGATATTGGAGTACTTGAAAATAGCCTCCTCTAATAATAAGTTGGGCATCATGAGATGTTACAAGCTTATTTAAAAAGTTAATTTTCTTAGCAATTCTTATAATTTAAAACTAAAGGTAAGCTTTAATAGAGCCTACATGCAAATCATTATAAAACCTGGATTATTTTGAATTAATGAGATTCTACTGTAATAAGAAATAATTTAAAGTCCTTATCTTTTATTTTTGTATTTACTTAGCTTAATCCTTTCTTAATTTTCTATTCACTCACCTAAGAATCAAATTTATACTATAATTTTTCCAACCCTGTAAACATCAGATTTGTGTTAGAGATTTCCTCTCTAAACTCTAGAGGGTTGAAATATAAATAAGGATTCACTTATTTCTGACTCTGTTAGCTATTCTCATTAACAGTGAGTTCTAAAAAGGAAGTAGGGATTTAACTACAGGGAGGGACACAGTGTGTAGGGGAATGTTTAGTTTCATTTTGCTATTATATCTATCACTTAGTCCTCTAAAAGTCTTTTTCGCTTGTCCCTTTAATTTAATAAAATTAAACTTAATTTTTAAACAGTCATTTTAATTTTATTTTGAGATTTGAGAATGTCGGTCTAACTTAAGGCAATTTTAGATTCTTTGAATCTTTAAAAAAAAAAGTAAAGGATCTATGCCTTAATACTGTAAAGGACCGAGTCACAGTTTGTCAATCTGCTGGCAGGGGGCTTTCCACTCAATCATTACATCACTTTACATTTCTTTGAAGATATAATTGGTATAATAATGCCTTTAGAATTTTTAAGGATTAAATGAGATGATGCAGATAAAGAATTAATACAATGACTGGCACATAGTAAATATTGAACAAACTTAGCTGTTAATAATTTTTTCTACCATTACTTAATTTTTGAGAATTGCTGGCTGAAATGTTAATTTTTGAAAATATATTAGAGTTTCAAAAATGTATCAAATGAAAAAAGCCTTCTTGGAGAGAAGATGCTATTTTTAACAAACCCTCATCCCTCTGAGTCTCATTAAATAGAATAAACTAAGAACAAAACAAAAAAGAATCAAATTTACATTCAAAGAGAAAAGACATGATCAAAATTTAAACCCCTGGTCATGAAGATGATCTACCCAACAGGGAAACTGGTATAAAACATGAAATTGATATGAAGTTCCTCAAAACCAGGAAGAATATATTGACTCAGTTTAAAAAAAAAAAAAGTTCAGCCTTGAAATGCTAATAAAAATGACAGGTGGTCAGAGTGAGACGATCTAGGTTGAGTAAGTCATTCTCTGATCGGGAAGTGCCCTGAGGTCCTCACCATTCAAACTTGCAGAACAGCCAGAGAGGTGGATCTAGGAAAGAGGAAAGCTACTCACCAACAATGCCTTTAGTTTTTACCATAAAGTCTAAAAAGTGAAGGATCTAGGGGAGAATGAAACAGGAAGAGGAAAGAGGGAGCACAGCACCAGGATCCTAAGATTAAAAGGTGCTGTCGGTCTATGATGGCTTTTTACTAAGGGAGTTTATGAGATGAACAGCTGAAAGAACACTTGAGTAAACCGTTCACACTGCCTTCTGGCATAATGCAGCAAAACTACTTCAACAAATAGCTGACTCAACTCAACTGTAGGTATAACTAGAAAGGACAAGGCTTGGAACTTATGTATACATATGGATATAGCCATCTGAATGCAGAGTTCTAAAGAAAAGAAAAGAGATAGAAGAAAGCCTTCCTAAGTGATCAATGCAAAGAAAGAGAGGAAAACAATAGAATGGGAAAGACTAGCCATCTTGTCAAGAAAACTAGAGGTACCAAGGGAACACCTAATGAAAATAACTTAAACATTGGGAAAAACCCTGGTGCTGGGAAAGATTGAAGGCAGGAGGAGAAGGGAATGACAGAGGATGAGATGGTTGGATCACATCACTGACTCGATGGACATGAGTTTGAGCAAGCTCCAGGAGTTGGTGATAGACAAGGAAGCCTGGCATGCTGCAGTCCATGGGGTTGCAAATAGTCAGACGCAACTGAATAACTGAATTGAACGGATAGATATGGATAGATAAAAGGAAAAGCACAGTAAGCAAAAAGTAAATGAATATCTGATGCAATGTGGCAAAGCACAGAGAAAAATTCTTAATATTTTCAGGTAAATAAACACTACGCATTTCCAATGGCAAAGGCATTTTGTGTGTCAGCAGATATATTGCAGCCTCATTCTTAAATTATAGTTTAGCTCTGTATAGAATTATACATTGAGAGGATTTGCAGTAGATTTTTAGTTTACTTACTGATTTTCTGGGCTGGTGGATGTTGTATTTTCTAGCTCAATCAACAAGATAGAAGGCCCTTTGTGATGCCAGTTTTAGGCAGAAAGCTAAGCTCCAGTTTGTGACATGCAAAAGCCAGACATACCAGCTGCCCTATATGGACATTTCAATACTCACATCCAGTTTTTTGCTTGTTTGTTTATTGAAGTACAGTTGATTTACAGTGTTGTGCCAATCTCTGCTGAACAGTAAAGTGACTCAGTTTTGCACATGTATGCATTCTTTCTTAAATATCCTTTTCCATTATGCTTTATGCCAGGAGATTGGATATAGTTCCCTGTGCTATACAATAGGACAGTTAATCCATTTTAAATGTCATAATTTGCATCTACCAACCCCAAATTCCTACTCCATCCTTCTCCCTTGGAAACCACAAGTCTGATCTCTGTCTGTGAGTCTGTTTGTACTTTGTAGAGAGGTTCATTTGTGCCATATTTTAGATTCCACATATAAGTGATATCATATGGTATTTGCCTTTCCTTATCTGACTAACTTCAGTTAGTTGATGATCCCTAGTTACATTAGCATCCAGTTTTAAGATCATTGGACTGGGTATCCAGCATATTTTAGTGAATTCTACTCACAGCTTTGTCTTTGTGTTGCCTCTAGCACTTGGGAATTTCAGTTTCTTACTAATTTTTGTCTATTTATTACGTTTCTAGGATTTCTGTTCATTTTGAAAAGGACTAGTCCACCACATTGCAAAGAAGTCTGTCACTCTACCTTTTGAATTCTTTCCATTTGCCTTCACAAAGAGCAAAATTTCGAAGTTTTTCCTATACCTTACTAGTTTCTTTTTCTCAGTCTCTTTCTAATTAAAGATTAAATGTTGACATTGTTCTAAATTGGTCCTAATTTTTTGCTCTGGGTTATTCTGCTGTTATGGCTGTATCTTTTTTCTACACAGACAAATGGGAATGTTATTATATTTGTTTTTCAGATTCTATTCTCTTAAAGGCTATGACTATTCTTAGAGCTTCCTTGCTACCTGGAGAGAGGTTGTGTCTCCACGAGAGTAGAAATAGAGCCTTGATGGTGCATGTTTGGTGATCATCCAAGCTCTCTCTTTGCTCAATTATACCTCCTTGGAGGTATTACAGCTTCTACTTAAAGTATGTTTCAGTAATTTCACTTTTTTCTTCATATTTTAGTGTATATCATGCTAGTGTAAGAAAAAATATGTTCTCATTGTAAAAAGAAAAAAATGAAAAAACATAAAAATATTTTAAAATAATATACATAAAATAAATAAATACACAAATCAGTTCAGTTCGGTTGCTTAGTCATATCCAGCTCTCTGTGAGCCCATGAACTACAGCATGCTAGGCTTCCCTGTTCATCACCAACTCCCAGAGTATGCTCAAACTCACGTCCATTGAGTCAGTGATGCCTTCCAACCATCTGTCATCTATCATTCTCTTCTCCTCTTGCCTTCAATCTTTTCCAGCATCAGGGTCTTCTCTAATGAGTCAGCTCTTCACATCAGCTGGCAAAAATATTGGAGCTTCAGCTTCATCAGTCTTTCCAATGAATATTCAGGACTAATTTCCTTCAGGATTGGCTGGTTGGGTCTCCTTGCAGTCCAAGGGACTCTCAAGAGTCTTCTCTAAGAACACAGTTCAAAAGCATCAATTGCTAAGTGCTCAGCTCTTTTTATGGCCCAACTCTCACATCCATGCATGACTACTGGGAAAACCACAGCTTTCACTAGACAGATTTTGTGGGCAAAGTCTCTGCTTTTTAATATGCTATCTAGGTTTATCATATCTTTTCTTCTAAGCAGCAAGCTTCATTTAATTTCGTGTCTTCAATCACCATCTGCAGTGATTTTGGAGCCCAAGAAAATAGTCTGTCACTGTTTCCATTATTTCCCCATCTATTTGCCATGAAGTGATGGGACAAGATGCCATGATCTTCATTTTTTGAGTGTAGAGTTTTAAGCCAGCTGTTTTACTCTTCTCTTTCACTTTCATCAAGAGGCTCTTTAGTTTCTCTTTGCTTTCTACCATAAGGGTAGTGTCATCTGCATATCTGAGGTTACTGATATTTCTCCCTGCAGTCTTGGCTCTAGCTTGTACTTCATCTAGCCCAGTATTTTGCATGATGTACTTTGCATAAAAGTTATATAAGCAAGGTGACAATATACAGCCTTGATGTACTCCTTTCCCAGTTTGGAAACAGTCCATTGTTCCATGTTCGGTCCTAACTGCTGCTTCTTGACCTGGATGCAGGTTTCTCATGAGGCAGATAAGGTGGTCTGGTATTGCCGTCTTTTGAATAATTTTCCACAGTTTTTTGTGGCCCACACAGTCAAAGGTTTTAGTGTAGTCAGTGAAGCAGAAGAGGATGTTTTTCTGGAATTCTTTTTTTTCAATGATCCAATGGATGTTGGCAATTCGATCTCCGGTTCCTCTGCCTTTTCTAAATCCAGCTTCAACACTGGAAAGTTTTGGGTTCACATACTGTTGAAGCTTGGCTTGGAAAATTTTGAGAATTACTTTGCTAGCATGTGAAATGAGTGCAATTGTGTGGTAGTTTGAACATTCTTTGACATTGCCCTTCTTTGAGATTGGAATAAAAACTGACCTTTTCCAGTCCTGTGGCCACTGCTGAGTTTTCCATATTTGCTGGCATATGGAGTGCAGCACTTAAATAGCATCATCTTTTAGGATTTGAAACAACTCAGCTGGAATTCCATCACATGCACTAGCTTTGCTTGTAGTGATGCTTCCTAAGACCCAATTGACTTCACACTTCCAGATTTCTGGCTGTAGGTGAGTGATCACACCATTATGGTTATCTGGGTCATTAAGATCTTTTTTATATAGTTCTTCTGTGTATTCTTGCCACCTCTTCTTAGTATCTTCTGCTTCTGTTATTTCCAAACACTTGCTGTCCTTTTTTGTGCCCATCTTTGCATAAAATGTTCCTTTGATATCTTTAATATTCTTGAAGAGATCTCTAGTCTTTCCCATTCTATTGCTTTCCTCTACTTCTTTGCATTGATCACTGAGGAAGGCTTTCTTATCTCTCTTTGCTATTCTTTGGAACTCTCCATTCAGATGGCTATATTTTTCTTTTTTTCCTTTGTGTTTCACCTCTCTTCTTTCCTCAGCTATTTATAAGTCTTTCTCAGACAGCCATTTTGCCTTTTTGCATTTCTTTTTCTTGGGGATCCTCTTGATCACTGTCTCTTGTATAGTGTCATGAATGTCTGTCCATAGTTCTTCATGCACTCTGTCAGATCTCATCCCTTGAATCTATTTGTCACTTCCACTGTATAAAGTAAGGGATTAGATTCAGCCCATACTTGAATAGCTTAGTGGTTTTCTCTACTTTCTTCAAT
Organism: Giraffa tippelskirchi; assembly: GCF_054371585.1. NCBI lineage: Eukaryota > Metazoa > Chordata > Mammalia > Artiodactyla > Giraffidae > Giraffa > Giraffa tippelskirchi. The sequence goes on from NC_137284.1 coordinate 65,198,894, forward strand.
TTAAATCTTAATTTTGCAATAAGGAGTTCATGATCTGAGCCACATCTGCTCCCAGTCTTGTTTTTGCTGACTATATAATTACATTTAATTCACAGTACTATTGTGTGATTTTTACATACTTTTTAATTTAAAATTTACTAATTTCTAGAGTCTCCATTAATAAAATAAATGAGTACCAAGATTCAATAATATTTGATTTTTTTTTTATTCACTCTGCTTAGAGAATACCTGAATTTTCTGTCTTGTGCACTTTTATGGAGTCATGACTTTGGGCTTCCCTTGTGGCTCAGTTGATAAAGAATCCACCTGCAGTATGGGAGATGCGTTCGATCCCTGGGTTGAGAAGCCCCCCTGGAGAAGGGAATGGCTACCCACTCTAGTATTCTGGCATGGAGAATTCCATAGACTGTATAGTCCATTGAGCCGCAAAGAGTCAGACATGATTGAGTGACTTTCACTTTGGCTTTCATGTATTCATGACACCTTACAGGATTTATATATTTAATCAGGCTGAACAACAACCATCCCAATTAAGAAGTGTGGTAGAAAGTTATAATAATGGCTCCCAAGGAATCATGTCTCCTTGTGTCCACACTGCAGTTGATAAATGAGAAGCCAACATTGGGAAGAAGCCAGGACCACAGTCCCAGACACATGAGGAAGACTAGTTTGGACTTCCTCTCCCAGCTGACCGTAGCTACATGAATGAGACCAGATAAGATCATTAGAAAAACCACCCAGTCAGCTATCAGAATTATGAGATATAAAGTCATATTTAGAACTACTATATTGAGGATTATTTGTAATGTGGCAATGCACAGGTGATGAAAAACACTTGGATTTAATTCCAAGAGTAATGGAGGGCCACTGAAAAATTATAGGCAAAAGAAATATGGCATGATCAGATTTTATGGAAGATCAGATGGAAGCAAGTATCAGCTGCAGAATAAATTTTGGAATTGAGAGTTGTATTTTAAGCCAAGAGAATATAGAATACACAAAGAAGATCATTCATAATGAAGGTCATAAAAATTTAGTATTTAATGTGTAGGCAGTGTAGAGTACCTGTCCAATTAGACAAAACAATCCAAAAGGAAGATGTTATGGTATCAAGGAAACCAAGGAAGAATGCTAATTTTTTAGGAATAAACCATTTTCGGTAATATTAAATATCCCGAGAATCTCGGACTGTATGCCATCAACTGAAATAGAAATTAATGTTTAAATTTTCTCATTTAGTAATATTTGGGTAGCATCATATGGGAAGAATCTTTTAATAAGTTCCTCTCATACTATAGATCTTACTGCCTACATTGTTTATGAAAAAATTAAAAATTAAAAAAAATAGTCTTCAATCGGCTTTGATGTTTACAAAATGTATGTCTAAAACTAAAAGATTACAAGATTTTGAAAACAATAAAAATTCATGTTATATGCATTTAGAATAGTATAATTATATGAAAAAAAAAATGCAACAACATTGGCCTTCACTGACTTATTGGTTCATCATAAATACAATGGAAATCACACAGACAACAGATTCAAGTTGTTACACTTAAAATCTTTGATTCTCAAGACTAGAATTCAACCATTTAAAACTGTTTTTCATTGGTTCTTGACACTGGTCATTTTAATTATTAATTCCTTAATGCTTTCTAAAGGAAAAGCTCTAATATTGTGCACAAAGTTCTCTCAGAGAATGATGTTCTAAGAAAAGATTGCATCCACAAACACAAATAATGAATACTTCAAATTTCTGTTATCCTTAGTCTACAGTAGAACAACAGGCTCACTTGTAAGACCCTTGACACCAAGAGATATTTGGGAAAGATTTTTAATCTCTTTCAAAGACTTAGTTCCTCAAGGCTTTCCTTGAGTTTATATTCCAGAGAAACTTCCAATTGACTTATCAAAGTAAACATTTAGTAAATGAACACACTAGAATTTAAAATTAATTAAGCCTCTGTGCAACATCCATATACTTGTCTCTGATTTTCATCTGTGCAAAGTGGCTTAAGGCAGTGTTCTCCAAACCATTATTCTTAAACTAATAATAAACAAGTCCCTCCATCCTCACAGCAGCCTCTTCCAGGCAAGACATTGTCTGTCTTTTCAGCCTCCATGAGGGATAAAGGGTGGGAATTGTGAGCACTGGGCAGACACTCCCCCAGCTACCTACTCATCAACAACATGCCTGTTTAGAAAAAATATAATAATAATAATAATAATTTTCAAGGTTCTTTCCAAGACACAGGAAATAACAAGGAGAAAAAAAACAGTTTCAAACTGCCAAAAGAAAGTAACAAGGATCAGATACACCTTCCTACTTGAAACCACTAAGAAACTGGATAAAATACATAAAATAATTGTTTCAAGACATCAGGTATCAGGTAATAAAGACAGATTCTTGAGAAATAGAAAAGAAACAAGTCCTGATGCTATATTCATATGTCAAGGTATATCAAATTTTATAAATGTGCAATTATTGTATATTAATTATATCCTAGTAAAGCAATCTAAAAAACTGCTATTCTGAAAAATATTTATGTTAATTGGTGGCTTCTCCAAATTAGGTGCAGGTATTCATCTTAAATTACCAGGACTCTAGGAAACACCAGAAAGAATAGAGAGAAAGAACTAAGAAATACAAACTTAAGTTGTAGTAGTAATTAGATTTTATCTTGGAAACTAGAAAACAACAGACGGTAAATAGTCTATGCTCACATATGAAAATTGTTTATGAATACCATGGCAGAGATTTAGAAAAGCACTATGGCTCTCCTAAGAGTTTTGTATTTCTGTCAAAGGCCCTTACGAAAATTCTAGAGGAAATTTGAGTAAAATAAATCTAGCAAGGGGAATAAATGAAATGGTGCCTCATTCTTTTCAGCTTTATGATTTTTACTGTCCACTTACATTGAATCATTGCAAAAGGCCACACGTTGAAGAAATGAAGTTACATTCATCTGATGAGAATCCAAAGCAGAAAATAATAACAGAATGAGAAAGATATACACATGGCTCTTAATTTTTTTTCTGAACAAATCTTTTTAAAAAATAGAATAGATGGATATCTTTGTTTTTATATTTTTACAGCTATCTCCATCTCTAATCTCTGATTTGAGGCTAAGAGAGCCTTTTAGTCTCAGAATTTGAACGAAGTAATTTTTTTAAAATTTTCATTTGAGCTCATGGAAAATTATGACATTAAAAAAATATTCCCTAGCAATGTAGAACAAAGATTTTTGTCAATCTTTTATTATCCCTGTTTGCAGTTATGGTGAGGCAATTAATTTGTCTCAAAATACTCCAATAGTGCATAAAGTTTTGGAGAAAGAGACACATTAGGAAAGATTAAAATAGGGAACTAGAAGGCTAATGGGAGCCTCAAGAAGTTTTCAAATATCTGACTAGTTTTCATTTGTCTTAACCAAAGATAAAAGAGAAAACAGGGCTAAGTAAAACTACATAAAGAAGACTATATATTACATACAAAGGGCAATTTTCTGGCTCTCAGAATTATTGAATTGTATACCTGAGGCAAGGATGTTTGGGATAGAATTGTATTTGCCTGAGCTATTTTCAGTGTGTATATTCAGAAGGCTTTTGGTGAGAATAATTCCTCCTCCATTGTTATGTGAAAGTCAGCTAAAATCCATTTATACTCATAGCTCACTGTGTGACAATTTTTGCTTTTCTCTAAGAAGAGGATTGAAAGGATTGTATAGATGAGGTTAAGAACAAGAGTTCCAAGGAGGAAAAAGTAGCCCCCTTGGTTCGTAGGGATTTCCAGCTCTTGCTTCCTCACAAGCCCTGGGATAATGTCCTACCATGTAGTTAATCACATGTTTACTTAACCTGGTTTCAATAGCTTCATGCTGTTTACAACCAACAGTCTTGAGTCACTGGAGAAATTCACCAGAATTGCTCCTTCTTACGAAGCACCCACCGTCCAGGCAAAATCTCTCAGCTGCTCACTTCCCTGAAACTCAAAATTTCAAATGAAAAAATCTTTAACTCTCTGCAGCTGATTTATTCATAGACCAGCTTTAGAAAAATAGAGCATTTGAATGAACCTATATTGATGGTTCAAAGCCAGAAAAAAAAAAAGAGTTCTGAAATTTTTTTATATGTATTTGTTTTTATTAAATCACTCTAGAATGTAAAGGACCTTTTATGCCTATATTAGAATTGTCTTTACATAAAGAAAATTTTCTCATCCTATCTTTGATTAGTTTGTATTTTATTCAGTTGTGTCCTTTCCTTGTAACATAAATGGGGCATGTTTTTATTCTCTTTTTCAAGTTAAACAGTAGTACAGGCTTAGTGCAACAAATACAACAGTGCTCTACAATTATCTGTGTCTATCAACTTACATGCCTTCTTACTTATCTACCTATATTTCACCTCTAGATGTAAACAGTATTAAAGCTCTTACTCATATAAACATAAACAGGATATATACAAAAATATATCTGTCTTATTTATAAAAAGCAATTTAACTTTTTTTCTAACTGTGATAGGTATTGTACCGCTGATCGTGTTTGTGATGCCAGTTGTCTTGCTTTTTTCACATTGTTTGCTGAACCCAGGGTAGGCAAGGCTCGAGCTAAGAGGCTGGAAGAAGACGTTAGAAGCCATAGGAACTGCAGACATGTTTATTCTCTCCTAGCTGGCATGGCAGCCATAACGCAGCCTCTCTCCTGGCTGACACAGCAGTCATATGCTGTGCTTAGTCATTTATTCGTGTCTGACTCTTTGTTACCCCATGGACTGTAGCACACCAGCAGCCATGACATAACCATTGCATAGCCATAACATAATCTCACATAACATAACCATGATGCTGCTGCAATGTAGCCCCAATGCAGCAGCAGCCAGGGAGTTTCAGCTGTAGCTTACATATACTTAAATATTTATATAACGGAAGTAGCCTATAGCCAAGTGAGTACCTCGTGACACACATGTGCAGTGCTGTAAGTGATCTCAGCTGTTACATAACCATGCAAAGTCACTGTTTACAGAACATGAGGCAAGAGGGCATGAGAGCGTGGGGCAAGAGAGCCTGACTGGTGCCATCTTAGCTAATTTTCTCTTTCCGTATAGGTAAAATGAACACACATATTCATATGAGAGCAGACATACACTTTCTTTACTCATTTTTAAAAATACTAAATCCACAAAACTCTCAAGAATAATACATTGAAGAGCTATATACCCTTCATCTAAACTACAGATTGCTAATATTATTATTTTGTGAATCGGCTGGAGTAACTGGCAAGTATCATTATCTTTCATCTCTGAAACTTAGAACGAGGAGGGAAATTAAAAGAGCATGTGGGAGAAAAATATTACGTTATTTTTTTATCCTTGTGTTAGGTCCAAATTTACTGAACCAAGTACAGTGATCAAATTAAACAAATTTAACATTGAAAAAGAATATTATCTAATATAATTCATATTCAAATTTTTCCAAGTATCCTCATAGAAAAGCTATAGATTTTCTTTCTCTTTCTGACCCAGGATCCAATCCAGGGCCATACATTGCATTTATTTTTTATGTCTTTTGACTTCCCTGATGGCTCAGACAGTAAAGTGGCTGCCTCTAATGAGGAAAACCCGGGTTCAATACCTGGGTCAGGAAGATCTCCTGGAGAAGGAAATGGCAACCCACTTCAATATTCTTGCCTGGAAAATCCCATAGACGGACAAATCTGGTAGGCTACAGTCCATGGGGTCGGACACGACTGAGTGACTTCACTTTAACTTTCAATTTCACTTTATGTCGTTTAAGTCTTCCTCCGTCTGCAACAGTTTCTTTATTTTTCTTGAGTCTTTGTTTTTTGAGAAAACAGGCCAAATATTAAGGAAAGTGTTTCTTCTCAGTTTGTATCTGTATGATTATTTTATCAGGATCAGCTTCATGTGAAGAATATTTGATAGGAGTACAACAAAAATGACATTGTGTCTTCCTTTCAGCATCAGATCACCTTCATTTTGTCTCATTATTGGTCATGAAATCATTGATCATTTAGTTAACATACCAGATTTTGACACTGTAAAGACACTTTTCCCTTTTTTATTTAGTACCTAAGCTATGGGGAAATACTTTCAGACTGTGTAACCATCCTTTTAACCTAGTGGTTTTAACATCCATTGTCTAAATCAATTAATTACCATAGAGATAGTTTTCTTTTAATCTTGATGTACTTTTACCCTTCATGAACTTTTCCAGAAGCAAATCCTTCCCAAGACTGAAACCTCTGGTCTCTTACAAGAGCTTTTTCACTTTCTTTTTGATTTCTCCAGGGCTCAAATGTGGTCTCAATATTTCCCCTATTTTTTTGCATCCCTATTGCACAGTGCTAGCCTTCATTTTCCTCCTCACTGAGTTTCTGCAGGATATTGAGTTCTGACAGGGTCTCCATAGTTGCCTCTAAGGATATGAGTTGTGCATTTTACTACTCATAAACTCAGTTTTGTCATGTTTTGTTTCCAAGTGGGTCTGAGGCTTGGATGGTTTACTTTACTATCTAGAGGAGGATGTATGGAAATATTCCTGTTTAAGTAACTGCTATTTTCCTACTGGGCTCAGAAAGTAAAGTCATCCTTGGAGGCTCACACAGTAAAGGATCTGCCTGCAAGGCAGGAGACCAGGGTTCAATTCCTGGGTCAGGAAGATCCTTTAGAGAAGGGAATGACTATTCACTCTTGTATTCCTTCCTGGAGAATTCCAAGGACAGAGGAGCCTGGCAGGCTACTAGAATTGGGAAATTCCTTTTATTTACAATGTAAAATGTCCTAAATGTCTTAGCTGAGGGCATGGATTACTGCCTGAGGGTGTGAACAGATTTGAGAACATTTTCCTGATGGGAGAGATGGCATGGGGTGGGGTGAGGCTGACACAGAGAGACATAAATTAGGAACAAATAAAGATAAAAAAAATTGAAAGGGTATAAGTGTCTGAGAGATAAAGTAACAGAAAAAAATGAGAAAAAGAAAGGGAAGTACAGAGAGAAAGAGTGATTAAGAGAGATGGACAACAGATCTGGGGGAAATGAGAAGAGCATATGAAGAAATGTATTATTGTATTATTATCTTTACTTTGTGCTATAGCAGAATTTAGGGTGTCAAAAGTCAGCAAAGTAATACCAGTTGGTCACCGAAGAAGTAAATGTTCATAAAAGTTTATTGTTCATACACGAAAATGACAGTTCTCAAACTAGGAGCATGAAAATCAAAACATGAAATGCGATTCAAGGGTACATTGTTACAAGGCAGCGTACTTAGTGGGAAGACAGTGACTGTTTATTCTTTACTGTGGTTATAATATTAGGATTTTCTTAAATGATAGGGAATTGGTTAGTGGTTACCTCATATCAACTTTGGGAAACAACTGAAGTTTTATTTATGGTTTCCAGAAACATTAAGACATGACCAAGGTCAAGTTAATCTTACAAAATAAAATTCAGCTTGCTTGTGTGACCAAACCGGCTTTTTCTGCTCAAAGAATGTTCATGCCAGGCCTGTATACATTTTTTACTTTAACAACTGAATGCCTAACTACCTTGACCAGTCAATTTGGCAAAAATGTTATCAATAGCCATAACAGTTGCTTTTACAGGTCCCAGATAAATTTCCTATTTTTAGAAGTCATCTTAACACCACAGATCTTTATTTGATAGATTGTACAAAGATCTAGACTTTATAATTCCTGATTAATATGAGTATAAAAAGGGGAAAATATTAAATTAAATATTTTACATTAACACATTGCCATAAATTTGGAGTGGGCAGCAGAAATGAACAGATCTTTAATAAGATGTCTAGCTATTTCCCAATTGCTGTACAAAACTAAAAATGCTTATATGTGTATATAGCTATTATATGTAGAGTTTTAGGGACTTCTCGAGGGGGGCACTCAGGCTTCACTGATCTTTACTCACCCTTACACTCCTACACTTAGATAATTTCTGTATATATTAAAGTTAATGTTTTATTCAGTGCACAGAATCTGACTTATTTAAATGGTTCAGTGACATAAAAATTACTAAAAGTGGGGCAGTTGATGCTTTTCTCTTAAAATTTTCTTCAGTAAATTAATTGTGGAAATCAAGTTTCCAAATTCTGTTAAGCATAAAATGTAAAGTTTGACTATTTTAACTTAGGCAATACATTTAGGCTTTTTTATTTTACTACTGTGAGATAGTATCAAAATGGCCCAGTATAACAGTTCACTTAATTTGCAATGTGAAAAATACATTTAATATCTCTGATGAAAAGCAGCTCTATTAAACTGAATGGTCTTTCTCCTGTTTTTAAATGTCTTAGGTCCTTACAATGAACTTCTAAAAATATCCTCATGCTAGTGCATTAAGTGAACATTTCATTTACCATTCTACAGATAAATATACACATAAACCATGTTTTATTTAAGACACTTAGCTGGAGTGTGAAACATGGTTAAATGAGAAATATTTAATAACCCAATTTCAAAAGGTCAGCTTTCTATTTTAATTCCTCAGAATCCATAAATTCTTGACATTGCCAGTATTTAATGAAAACTTTATTGAATCCTGTGAATAAATTAATGAATGATCTTGTTACTACATCACATTAAAACATCAATTGTCTCTCAGGCAAACCCCGAAATTAGAGTCTTTGTAATGTTAAACAGCTCTATACCTCCTGCTCTCAAAGAAGTTTTAATCCGTCTTACTCTTCATTTCTTGCCTGGTCTCTCAGCTTTTCTATCTTGGTCCAAACCAAGAGACTGCTGTTCTTTACCAATGACAGCTTTGTTCTTACTCCAGTCTGGCTTCCTTATGACAAGGTTTATTGAGATACCCAATCATACAACTTTCTGACAGCACACAATCTACAGTATACTTCTACTTCCATTAACCCCCCAAATTGCCTATTCAAATCTCAAGGCTATTACAGGCTTTTCCTAACACCCTGCTGAGATGACCATTGCTCCTTTGGTGAGTGTTCCTCTACCTCCTGTCGTAAAAATAAACCCAGCTATACATATACTCCTGGTGGGCATTGATAGTTCTTTTGTGATTGTCTTCTGCTTGAGTTCATCCAGGCCTCTGAGCATGACTTGCAAAATCCTGCATAAATTAGTCTCCTTCTACTTACGAACTCAATTACAGCTATTTTGCTCCACAGCAGCCTGCTCTCCCAATCAAATTTCCATTCTCTAAATCAGTTCAGTTCAGTTCAGTCGCTCAGTCGTGTCCGACTCTTTGCGACCCCATGAATTGCAGCACGCCAGGCCTCTCTGTCCATCACCAACTCCCGAAGTCTACCCAAACCCATGTTCATCGAGTCGGTGATGCCATCCAACCATCTCATCCTCTGTCATCCCCTTCTCCTCCCACCCCCAATCCTACCCAGCATCAGGGTCTTTTCCAATGAGTCAACCCTTCACATGACGCGGCCAAAGTATTGGAGTTTCAGCTTCAACAACATTCTCTAAATGCTCCATACTAAATATTGATAAAAACTAAATAATGAGAAGTGATGAGAACTTTGGAAGTGAAATGGGAAGTAAGGGGACAAATAAGAGTTGAGATTTCCCAGGCAATCTTGTTTGAAAGAGGAGGAGGGTGGGTCTGACTGCATCATTGAAACCAATCAGGATCCTATGGTCTTTTGCTCCCATGTCCTCAGCCTACCTTTTCTCAATGGAAAAACTTTAGCCAAAGAATAAGTTTAACCAGAGATATGAGAAAATTCAAAAACAAAGGAACAGTTCAACAAGATTAAATTATGATAGTTTAGCCATTAAGTAATACAATGAGAAAGACTAGAAATCTCTTCAAGAAAATTAGAGATACTGAGGGAATATTTCATGCAAAGATGGGCACTATTAAGGACAGAAATGCTATGGACATAACAGAAGGAGAGGATATTAAGAAGAAGTGGCAAGAATACACAGAAGAACTATACAAGAAAGATCTTCATGACCCAGGTAATCACGATGGTGTGATCACTCACCTAGAGCCACACATCTTGGAGTACAAAGTCAAGCGGGCCTTAGGAAGAAGCTTCACTATGAAAAAAGCTAGAGGAGATGATGGAATTCCAGGTGAGCTGTTTCAAATCCTAAAAGATGATGCTGTCAAAGAGCTGCACTCAATATGCTAGCAAATGTGGAAAATTCAGCAGTGGCCACAGGACTGGAAAAGGTCAATTTTTATTCCAATCCCAAAGAAAGGCAATGTCAAAGAATGTTCAAACTACCACACAATTGCAGTCATGTCATATGCTAGCAAAGTAATGCTCAAAATTCTCCATGCCAGGCTTCAAGAGTAAGTGAACTGTGAACTTCCAGATGTTCAAGCTGGATTTAAAAAAGGCAGAGGAACCAGAGATCAAATTGCCAGCATCATTTGGATCATAGAAAAAGCAAGAGAATTTCAGAAAAAAAATCCTCTTCTGCTTGATTGACTATGCTAAAACCTTTGACTGTGTGGACCACAACAAACTGTGGAAAATTCTTAAAAAGACAGCAGTACCAGACCACCTTACCTGCCTCCTGACAAACCTGTATACAGGTCAAGAAGCAACAGTTAGAACCGGAGATGGAACAATGGACTGGTTCCAAATTGGGAAAGGAGTATATCAAGGCTGTATATTGTTACCTTGCTTATTTAACTTATATGCAGGGTACATCATGTGAAATGCCAGGCTGGATGAAGAACAAACTGGAATCAAGATTGCTAGGAGAAATATCAATAACTTCAATAATATGCAGATGACACCACCCATGTAGCAGAATGTGAAGAGGAACTAAAGAGCCTCTTGATGAAGGTGAAAGAGGAGAGTGAAAAAGCTAGCTTAAAACCCAACATTCAAAACATGAAGATCATTCCATCTGGTCCCATCACTTCATGGCAAATAGATGGGGAAACAATGGAAACAGTGACAAACTTTATTTTCTTGGGTTCCAAAATCACTGCAGATGGTGACTGTGGCCATGAAATTAAAAGATGCTTGCTTACTGGAAGAAAAGCAGTAACAAACCTAGACAGCATGTTAAAAAGCAGACATTACTTTGTCAACAAAGGTCCATTTAGTCAAAGCTGTGGTTTTCCCATTTGTCATATATGGATGTGAGTGTTGGACCAAAAAGAAGGCTGAGCACCAATGAATTGATGCTTTTGAATTGTGATGTTAGAGAAGATTCTTGAGAGTCCCTTGGATGGTGAGATCCAGCCAGTCAATCCTAAAGGAAATCAGTCCTGAATTTTCATTGGAAGGACTGATGCTGAAGCTGAAACTCCAATACTTTGGCCACCTAATGTGAAGAGCCGACATTAGAAAAGACCCTGATGTTGGCAAAGATTGAAGGTAGGAGGAGAAGGGGACAACAGAGGACTAGATGGTTGGATGGTATCACTGATTCAATGGACATGAGTTTGAGCAGGCTCCAGGAGTTGATTAAAGACAGTGAAGCCTGGCATGCTGCAATCCATGGGGCCGTAAAGAGTCGGACATGACTGAGCAACTGAACAATGATAACAAAATCAAGAACATTTAGTTCCTCCTCAAGGGCTATCCATAATATCCTGAGTCTTATCCTTTGAGCTGTCTTATAGGTATTATAACCCCCACCAAGCAGAGGCAGTTAACTACATGAATATCAGACTATAGCCACAATATAAGCTGCCATAATTCAGAGAGCTGGCCTCAAGGAAAGAGAACAGCTGACCCTGGACCTAGAGACTAACTTTATATAAAACAATCAAGATGACACTGATCAAATCTTCTCATGACCAGTTTAAAGATGACTGTCAGAGGATGCTGCTATGTTTCTGAAGGTAGCCCCATTCTTCTATCTATGAAAGCTCTTGCCCACTAATCGTTAGTTGGGAGAGTTGGCCTTTGGACAGGAGTCCAGCCTCCTAAATAAAACTAACTTACCCTTCCACCAACCTTGCCTCTTTATTGGCTTTAGGATGATGAACAGCCGGACCCCTACTTTGGTAACAGTTTTAAGTACCCAATGTTGGGCTTCTGTGCTCTCCTTATATCTGGCTCCCCAGGGTTTTCCCAAGTAGAGCCTCTGGCCATGACAACGCAATGGGTGGCCTTGAGGAGCCCACTGCTAGTGGCTAGCTGACCCAAGAGGGGCATTGAGGTTCCTAGCAGCTGCCGGAACTATTTGTTTTGGTGATCCTCCCTGCTTGTCCCAAGCACAGCACTGGCTGCCAGCTTACACTTATCCTTGGTGGAATGGAAACATGCATCTGAATGAGCTGCTGAGTTTCAAAACTGAGTAAGTTCACCAGTGTGCTCTTAGGCAAACTTCTACTTAAAGCAGGAAGTCTTAACAGAGCATTTTGTCAGTTTGTCAATTTGTTCTGATGCTTGCATGCCATTGAGGAGCCTTTGTGGACATGAAGTGCTATTTGGGTAATCTGTCAATTGGTTCTGATGTGTGTCTGACATCAAGGACTATTTGTGTTTGGGAGGTGTTTGGGACTCAATATTAAAAGATTTGTGACCATTCTGTCTTCTGTTGTATGAGCATATATTCCATTTGTGTGATTGTGTCTTTGTTGTGTTTTGTAAAATGGGAAATTCAAGTTCAACTCATTAGAAAAAATTTACCTATGAGATTATGACTAAAGCAAAAGAAAGACAATCTGTTTAACAATATATGAAACAGTATTCTTTAGCCTCTGGGAAAAAATTGGTTAAAATTAAACTCCTTTGAAACTCCAAAACTGGTTCTTCCTGCACAAGCAGTTAGAGAAAACAAGCTTGAAAAATAATATTTTTAGAATTCTGACCCTGAGAGAACAAAAATATGCCTAGGAGAAATCTTGAAGCTAACACTTAACATGTTCTTGAAATACAAAACAGCCCATTTTGCCTGAGACTTTTGTCTTAGGTTTACTAGTAGAACTTGAAAAGATGTTTGGGTTCATTAAATACACATCTTGTACCACATTAAAGAGAAATTGTGCTATGAGAAAAAAAAGTATGTTTTTAGAGGTTATGGAATATGTTCTTAAGCTTGCTAATAGAAAATGCTGGTATAACAGTCCGATTACTTGTTTCTTGATTTTGTTAAGGTCTTTTAATCACTAAAAATTGTAATATGTAGTTAAAGCTACTAAAAATGACAAGGAAAGCATTTCAATGTGCAAAATGAGTAGGATATGTGTTGTTGATGAGATAAAGTATAAAGAATGGAGATATTTTTGTTGAGGAAAAATGATAACTTTGTTCCGTAGCTGGTTGTTTCTGGATGGGAAAAAAAAAAGGGACAAATCATATGGCTACAAAAAGTGATAAAAGGTGTATAAGAAAAGGAAATTTTGAGAAAATAATTTAGTGCATTGTCAGGAGTGATTAAGCTTAGATTGGACTTAATTTGGTAATTGAACTTTGTAATTAATATTAAGCTGGTACTAGACTGGAATTTGATTTTCTTTCTCCATGTTAAAAGAACAAAATTTTTCTGGAATATTGAACTGCTTTTGATAATAGATTGTAAGTTTCATTCTCTAGATAACATTGAGTATGCCAAAGGGCCCCTAGGCATCTCAGAATAAATTGAGTAACTAGGATTATTTGGTATGTTAAATTATATGGAAAACATTTGATAACTTTTAGATCATACTGCTGAACTGGGTAAGAAATTTAAAGAATTCTAATGGAAATTTAAAGAATTCTAATGGGTGCGAAGAATCGACTCATTTGAAAAGACCCTGATGCTGGGAAAGATTGAAGGCAGGAGGAGAAGGGGACGACTGAGGGTGAGATGGTTGGATGGCATCACCAACCATGATGGTGATGACATGATGGACATGGGTTTGAGTAAACTCCGGGAGTTGGCAATGGACAGGGAGGTCTGGCGTGCTGCAGTCCATGGGGTCACAGAGTCGGACATGACTGAGTGACTGAACTGAACTGAACTGACTGGAAAGCTATTGTTTTGCTTCAAACCATATTTTTGACCTTCAAGTTCAGGAGGTCAAAATGACTCATGTTCAGGAGGTCAAAAAGACTAACATACTTAAAACAATCAAGATGATGCTGATCAGACCAGTGCATGACTAATTTCAAGATGACTGTCAGAGCAGACTGTACTGATTTTGCATGTAGCCATCTCTCTTCACCTATAAAGCTCCAGCCCACTGTTTGTTGGGAGGGACAGGAGTTAACCCTTGGACAAGCGTCTACTCTACCCCCCATCACAGGTTGCTGGTCTCCTAAATAAAGCAAATTTTCCTTTCCACCACCCTCGCCTTTTTACTGGCTTTAGAATGGCAAGCAACTGGATCCTCACTTTCAGTAACATATCCTCAGCATTATTTTTTTTCCATAATAGAATCTGAGGAAAGTCAAGTAAGAGAATCTTAAAATGCTGTCCATCCCTTACATAAAGTTTTCATGAACTAAGGCTTTACGTGGAAAATTACATTATCCTATCTGCTGGCCACAGAATATGAAGGCTAGACCTATAAAATCAGAGGCTCTGAGGGTGAATCCCAGGCATCAGTACTTTTCAAAGCTCCCCAAGTAATTTCAATGTACAGCCAAGATTGAGAACCATTACTATGAAGGAAAGCAAGAGAGTAATAAAGAAAATCTTCAGTTTCGTGGTTGCTCTGGCAGGGGGGGAGAGAGAGATCTCTTCAGAAAGTAATAATCAGAAAGTTTTAACTACCTTGGCAATATTCTGTTACAAAAGCGGGCAATGATATGAGGTGTTTTTCTAATCTTACTATTATAATTGTCATGATCATGATTTATATACATTAATTTTTGAGTGAGATGTTGAATTTGAAATAATTTATAAAATTAAAAAAAATTAAAAAACTAAGAGCAGTTGTCTCAGCTGTCACTGATAACATAATCACTTAGATGCCACCAGCCCAGTATATGCCCTGAGTATAAACAGCGAAGTTCTCAAAAAACTACTTGGTAACACAAAAATGTATTTTTTAAAGATAATTATTCAATAAAGAGAAATTTCCATAATAAATATCATGGCCTTTAAAACTTTTTTCTTTATGTAATAAGCACCATCTCTTCCCTCTTGTAAATGAAAAGAAACTTAACATTTTTGAAATTTAGAAATTCTGCCATTGCTGAGCAGCTCTGATTCCATCAGGCAAAAGGCTCATTCTTTGAACTGCTTGAAACCCCAGTAAAGAAGAATTGGCCTTTTGTTCTTCTTCTACCCACAGGATACCCAAATAAACACAAGGAAGACTGATTCCATGGCTCTTCCTCTATTGCTTGCAAAGTCCAATTTAAATTTTGCAGCTAAACCTTATGTTCTGCCATCATGTTCTGTACTGTGCTTAGTCACTCAGTCCTGTCTGACTCTTTGTGACCCATTGGTTGGACTGTAGCCTGCCAGGCTCCTCTGTCCATGGGATTTTTCAGGCAAGAATACTGGAGTAGGTTACCATTTCCTTCTCCATGGCATCTTCCCAACCTAGGGATCGAAAGAGCAGTGACTCCTGCATCTGCTGAGTTGCAGGCAGATTCTTTCCCTCATGAGCCATCGGGAAAGCTCCTAAATCTTATGTTCTCCCATCATGTTCAGAAAAAGTAGAGGGAAGTGAAAGTCGCTCAGTCGTGTCCAACTCTTTGCAACCCCAAGCAATAGTCCATGGAATTCTCCAGGCCAGAATACTAAAGTGGGTAGCCTTTCCCTTCTTCACAGAGTCTTCCCAACCCAGGTGTCGAACCCAGTTCTCCCACATTGCAGGCGAATTTTTTTTACCAGCTGAACCACCAGGGAAGCCCACTGGCCAGCATTTTTGTTTTCCTTTTTCTCTTCTAATCCTGTGTTGTCATAGTGACACTTGGTTCCACCTGAACTTAGTCAAAGTGAAAGTCGCTCAGTCTTGTCCCACTGTTTGCCGCCCCATGGACTATGCAGTCCATGGAATTCTCCAGGCCCGAATACTGGAGCAGGTAGCCTTTCCCTTCTCTAGGGCATCTTCCCAACCCAGGGATTGAACCCAGGTCTCCCTCATTGTGGGTGGATTCTTTACCAGCTGAGCCACCAGGGAAGCCCAAGAATACTAGAGTGGGTAGCCTATTCCTTCTCTAGAGAATCTTCCCGACCCAGGAATTGAACAGGGGTCTCCTGCATTGCAGGCGCATTCTTTACCAACTGAGCTATCAGTAAAGCGTGATATATCATGTTATATCATCATGTTCAGAGTACTAAATCACCGTTTATATCTCACAAAAAAAAATCATCAGAATGGCAGGTTATATCAGGGAAATTTTTGAGGAATTTACTGATTATGTCAAGGTTTTGTAAGTCATTGAGATAAATCTAGTGACACTGAAGTGATTATAACTTGTTTTGATAGTGATGGCTGTTGCATTGCTCCCAAAATAGATATTATCACTTAATTATTTATTTAAATTGCCATCGTTTTCCAGATTGAAGTAAGACACTTGAAAGATATTATAATTAAAACAAATATAGTATTGCTGATCTGTTCTTTTTAAGTGGAAAACAATGAGAAAGAAATAGTAACAAGGATGTGAAGAGAACCTGAATGCTATGGTTGTCACTCCATAGTTAAATTAAATGATCTGGCTTGGTGTGAGCATTAGAACTGGGGCTAGATATCAAACAAGATAAGATTCCAAGACTCCAAAATTCTGCTCTCCTTTCAAGGGCTTGCAGCTGCCTGTGTCCCAGCAAAAACATACGGGCAGCCTCTCAACAGTAATAGAAATAAAAAAGAAGTCTGAGGTTAATACATTTCTAATAATAAACACTTAGAAATATTTTCTGATGAGAATGATAACAGTGATGTCTGAATCAGAGACTGAGGAAGTATCACTAAGTGGATAGGGGTCCTCAAACAGCAGTTCATCTTGTTTATCCCTATGTTCGTAAATAAATTTTTATTGGAACACAGTCATGACCATTTGTTTACACAATGTCTATGTCAGGTTTCATGCTGTAAAGATTGGCAGACTTAAGCAGCTACAACAGTGAACTTTGTTGCTACATAATTTCCAGGTAGCTCTGCTGCTGCTAAGTCACTTCAGTCGTGTCCGACTCTGTGCGACCCCATAGATGGCAGCCCACCAGGCTCCGCTGTCCCCAGGTAGCTCAGTTGGTAAAGAATCTGCCTGCAGTTCAGGGGTCCTGGGTTCATTCCCTGGGTCAGGAAGATTCCCTGCAGAAGGAAATTGCAAACCACTCCAATATCCCTGTTTGGAAAATCCCATGGGCAGAGGAGCCTGGTGGGCTGAAGTCCATGGGGTCACAAAGAGTCAGACAAGACTGAGCAACTAGCAATTTCATTTTCACTATGGAAACTTTCACTGATCTCTGAATTAGTAGATGGGGGTAGATATTTGATTTGAATTATCCTAGCATTATTTTAACATGGTAACTTTGAACAAATTGCTTCTCTCTCTCTCTCTTAGTTTCCTCTCCTCGAATATTTCCAAGTTGTATAGCATAACAACTGCTATATAGTAAAGTCTTTGATCTTGTTATGATCATAGAAATTTAGGTAATGTAACATATCCTGAAAAATGTACCAAGATTATTTTAAGAATTTAAAATGCAAAGGTACACTTTAATGCAATTTTGTTGGCAATTTTATTTACAGAATTTCTGGAAATGTCTTTTTTTCCTTTTGCAAAAAGCAGAAGTTCTTCATTTCACTACAGACCTCCTAAATTATATGTCCAGCATATCTAACTTCCAAGAAAGTTACATTTCTTAGATCAATCTTTGTTAATCTTATCCTTCACTTACAAATACATTCTTGTGCTTTTCAGCTAGTGAGATCTTCCTCTTGTATAATTAAGTAATTAGAAAAATTTTGCTTCCTATGATAGTCTACAAAAGCCTAACTGAATCTTTCTTGGCATTTCCATTTTATTTTTTCTTTTACTTTATTTGTTAAGAAAAAAAAAAGAAGAAGAAGAACACTGATGTACCAATGATTATGGGTGTTTGCTCCTTAAGTCATTGTTTCACTTTTTTCCACTCTAGATAGAGAAGAAATATATATGTTATGAATTTTACTGTTTAGATAGGGCCACATTTATATGATGAACTGATTCTGGCAGCTGAAGTTAATGACGCAGGACTGTCCACACACTCCTTTCCACTGGGCCCATTCTCTATGGCACTCCTTGCCAATAAGGGAAACACTTGGCAATGACATAGTAAATGGCAAGATTTTAACACTGCCAAGGGACTATGTGAGTGCTCAATGAGCCATTTCACTTTGTGAATGTCTTACTCTTTGCTCCGTGGTGTTAGGTCAGTGGGCAAATTGGAACTATAAGGTCCAAGGCTGCCACAAACATCTCTGGTAATAGAGTGTGAATTTTTTATCTCTGTGTCTTTATTTGTGTGTTTATTTGTGCGAGGGTGCTCAGTCGTGCCCGACTCTATGCGACCACATGGACTCTAGCCCTCCAGGCTCCTCTGCCCGTGGGGTTTCCCAGGAATGAATACTGGAGCAGGTTGTCATTTCCTCCTCCAGGAGACCTTCCTGACCCAGGAATCAAACTTGAATCTCTCGAGTTTCCTGAATTAGCAGGTGGATTCTTTACCACTGTGTCACCAAATTGTAAAGTATTTCTCATGTCATTTTTCAAGACACAATGCACTATTCTATCAGAATGGTAAATATTCTCTTTTGTTGATGGGTTAGTTGACCCATTACTGGAATTTTGGCACTGAATTATTTTCATTTTGTAACTTTATCTTGAAATCAATTCCCTGTTACATCCCATATCCCTCAGCTGTGATGTGAGTCATTTATGGTTTTTGTATATCAACTAGGTAACAGCATTGGCAAAGATGAGCTTCATTACTCTCTATCCTCCGATCAGCAATAGGAATAATATGAGTAGATAACAATAAAAAGGAAATATCCCAGAATTTTAAATCTGATGAAATTGTAACAAAAATAAAGATTAAGTCAACTTAAATAGTATCAGTTTGAACATAATGCTTGTATTTTCTCTCTCCCTCTCTCTCTCTTACACACAAGCACTTGTCTAGTCTCTCCTTGTCTCTTATCTGTTTGATTACCCTCATAAGGAAATCCTGTGGACAGAGGAGCCTGGTGGACTAAAGTCCATGGGGTCACAGAAGAGTTGGAAATGACTTAGTAACTAAAGAACACCACCAGAGGTATAATATATTTCAGGCTGAGGCACTATGCTATGTTTGGTAAGAGTAACGGATTTTAGGGTCAGACTTCCTGGTTTTGAATATTATGTAGACTGCTTAGTAAAAGTGTAACATACGACATATACTGTTCATTTCTCTAAAGGAGAGTTTTCTCACTTGTAAAATAAAGATAACAGTATGTATCCCTCATAGAATGATTTGAAAATTAAAAGTTATAAAGCATACACATCGCTTATTACAGCACCTTGAATACAAAAAGCAACCTCATAACTTATTTAGATAATAAAAGAAGAATTTGAACTAAAGTGAGGCAAAATATTGACTTTCAACCTACTTCTGATGCTTCTGCTCTTGTTCAGTCCTCAGAAAATGAACAGAAGTCTAGTTGGTTGAAAGAATGGTTGGCTAACTTAAGAGATCTCCTCATAAACAATTTTCCTTAAGAGTAAAACTCTTCACAAAATATGTTTCCCTAATACCTATCATTAATATCCAGATTGCCAAATTAGATGAGATTAAAAGTTTTTGATAATCCCATAGAGTTCTGTGGGATTTACTTCATCCTGGTCTCCAGAAGTCATGCTGTGACATGGTTAGGATTATACTGTCTTATCCTGGTCACGTTAGCTCACTTGGATAGTTCCTTTATCTTCATTCATAAAAGCAATAGTATAGAAAATGTGTGTAGTAAAAAATCAACATTTGCAAATCAACACCCAGCTTTATCAAACTGTAGCATTTTACCGCATTTGCTTTGAACCATTTTTAAACATGTTGTTTTTAAAGAAACAACATGTTAAAGTTTGTGATTCCAGCTTACCTTTTCAACTCATCTTCTGTTCATAGTGCCATAGTTCCGTGCTGAATTTAATCACCATTTTTTGACCTTTATACATTGTTTATATAATTTCTTCAAGTGTTTATTACTTTCACTTCACGAATCCTTAAATTATAGATAGATGATAGATAGATAGATGAATAGACTGATTTATAAGAAAATAGCCATGCTTCCAGTATTTTGAATGTCTTATGAGCCTTGGTAATTTATACATTATCCTCTAGTTCTCAATTTTCATTCAATAGTTTTTATAGAGTCCAGCTATAGACTATAACAAAACTTATTCATTCTGTTCTTGGTAGACATTGGGTGGTATCCAGTTTGGAACCATTACCATAGGGAACTGGAGTGATGTACTTGAATAAATGTCTAAGGGTCTGCATTTTTCTTGGATAGAATTCATAGGCTCTATAAAGTATAGCCTTTCAATATTATTGGATGTTTTACTAGTGACTGACAGGGTAAGAGAGTTCCGACTGCCATAAACCCTTTCTAATACTTAATAATATCAGACATTTTATAATATTTGCCAACTTGATAAGTATAAGATAGAATTCTCATGTTAATTTTTATTTCTATAATTGTTTATTAGATGGAGTAGTCTTTTATTAAACTTTTAAAATTTTTCTACTCTTGAATGAATTGTGCATATCATTTCATTAATTCTATTTAAAGATTTTTTCATACTAGTTTTTTCTTTTACAAGTTATTTAAATATTCTCTATTGGAGAAGGCAATGGCAACCCACTTCAGTGTTCTTACCTGGAGAATCCCAGGGACGGGGGAGCCTGGTAGGCTGCCATCTATGGGGTCGCACACAGTCAGACATGACTGAAGTGACTTAGCAGCAGCAGCAGCAAATATTCTCTATACTATTCTCTTGTCAACTTACTCATTGGAAGTATTTTCCCCAGATTGCCTTCCTCTATCCTTTGTATCTTTTATTTTCTCACAACAGTTCTTTGAACAAGTTATTATTATATTACCTTTATTAGCAGGTGCTCAAAAATATATATCACATCTATTTTCTCTATTCTGTGGCTTCATATAATAATAAAATTTGCAAGACATTTCTATTGATTTTTCCCTGGTTAAAAACGAAATATCCATCGTGGAGAATTTGAAAGCTAAAAAGCAGAATATAAAAATCCCATATAAAAACATATTTATTCTTGATATTTTGGACCTTACTTTGCTTTGATATTGTCACTATGATAAACAAAACTTATAGACTTAATAGGTGAAAGCAAGGCTTTTGGCAGATATTGCTGGATTGCTGTCCAGAAATGTGTTATATCATACTCCCGACAGGAGTATATGCAATTTTTGATTCTCTAAAAATTCATTAAAGTTGGTTATCAGCCTGGTGGCTCAGATGGTGAAGAATATGCCTGCAGTGAGGTAGACTTGGCTTTGATCTCTGGGTCAGGAAGATCCCCTGGAGAAGGAAATGGCAACCCACTCCAGTATTCTTGCCTGGAGAATTCCATGGTCAGTGTAGCTTGGTGGGCTACACAGTCCATGGCGTCACCAGGCATCGGACATGACAGAGCAACTAACACACACATTTTTAAAATAGTTTCACAGACTTGCTGGTGAAAAAGAAAACTTTTTTTCCTTTAATTCATAGCATTCTTAGTTCAGTTCAGTCACTCAGTTGTGTCCTACTCTTTGCAACCCCATGGATTGCAGCATGCCAGGCTTCACTGTCCATCACCAACTCCCGGAGTTTACTCAAGCTCATGTCCATTGACTCGGTGATACCATCCAACCATCTCATCCTCTGTCATTCCCCTCTCCTCATGCCTTCAGTCATTCCTAGCATCAGGGTCTTTTCCAATGAGTGAGTTCTACAAATCAGGTGGCCTAAGTATTGGAGTTTCAGCTTCAACATCAGTCCTTCCAATGAACATCCAAGACTGATCTCCTTTAGGATGGACTGATTGGATCTCCTTGCTGCCTAAGGGACTCTCAAGAGTCTTCTGCAACATCACAGTTCAAAAGCATCAATTCTTTGGCTCTCAACTTTCTTTCTAATCCAACTCTCACATCTATACGTGACTACTGGTGAAACCAAAGCTTTGACTAGATGGACCTTTGCTGGCAAAGTAATGTCTCTGCTTTTTAATATACTATCTAGGTTGGTCATAACTTTTCATCCAAGGAGCAATTTTCTTTTAATTTCATGGCTGCTGTCACCATCTGCAGCCATGAAAGGTGGAGTCCCCCAAAATAAATTATGTCACTGTTTCCACTGCTTCCCCATCTATTTACCATGAAGTGATGGGACTGGATGCCAAGATCTTAGTTTTCTGAATGTTTTACACCAGGCTTTTCACTCTCTTCTTCACTTTTATCAAGAGGCTCTTGAGTTCATCTTTGCTTTCTCCCATAAGGGTGGTGTCATCTGCATATCTGAGGTTGTTGATACTTCTCCCAGCAATCTTGATTCCAGCTTGTTTCACCCAGCCTAGCATTTCTCATGATTTACTCTCCATATATGTTAAATAGACAGGGTGACAATATACAGCCTTGATGTACTCCTTTCCCTATTTGGAACCAGTCTGTTGTTCCATGTCCAGTTCTAACTGTTGCTTCTTGATCTGCATACAGAATTCTCAGGAGGCAGGTCAGGTGGTCTGCTATTCCCATCTCTTAAAGAATTTTCCACAGTTGTTGTGATCCACACAGTCAAAGGCTTTGGTATAATCAATAAAGCAGAAGTAGATGTTTTTCTGGTAATATCTCACTTCTTTGATGATCCAACGGATGTTAGCAGTTTGATCTCTGGTTCCTCTGCTTTTTCTAAATCCAGCTTGAACATCTGGAAGTTCGTGGTTCATGTACTGTTGAAGCCTTGCTTGGAGAATTTTGAGCATTACTTTACTAGCATGTGAGATGAGTGCAATTGTGCAGTAGTTTGAACATTGTTTGGCATTGCACTTCTTTGGGATTATAATGAAAACTGACTTATTCGAGTCCTGTGGCCACTGCTGAGTTTTACAAATTTGCGGGCATGTTGAGTGCAGCACTTTCACAGCATCATCTTCCAGGATTTGAAATAGCTCAACTGGAATTCCATCACCTCCACTAGCTTTGTTCATAGTGATGCTTCCTAAGGCCCACTTGGCTTCACATTTCAGGATGTCTGGCTCTAGGTGAGCGATCACACCATTATGGTTATGTGAGTCATGATGATCTTTTTGGTATAGTTCTGTGAATTCTTGCCACCTCTTCTTAATATCTTCTGCTTCTATTAGGTCCTTACTGTTTCTGCCTTTTATTGTGCCCATCTTTGCATGAAATATTCCCTTAGTATCTCTAATTTTCCTGAAGAGATCTCTGGAATTTCCCATTCTACTGTTTTCCTCTATTTCTTTGTCTTGATCACTGAGGAAAGCTTTCTTATCTCTCCTTGCTCTTCTTAGCTTTCTAATCATAACTAAAGCAGTGCATTTTTCTTATAATTATTAATCTCTCATATCTTTGATAAATCATTTTATGATTACCTGCCCACTTGTAATGATACTAGTGATTTTTCTACTTACTTACATGACTTTGTATATTAAGGTTAGCAGGCATAAATCTTTAATATTACACATTTTCTTTTTTGTTATACATGTTTAACATAAAGTTCTTACTATTTTATATGATACTTTAAAACTATTATGTAGTTGAGTATATTGATCCTTTTTATTTATGCTATATTTTACTTCATTTATATGTTAGAGTGTTCTTCATATTGAAATCAATGAATTATTCTTAGATATCATCGATTTAACATCATTTGATACATTTTATTTTTAAATTAATAACCAAATTTCTCAATTTCAAGCGCTTGTAAATTCCTTTATAATATATATTTTGTATATACACTAAAATTTACTTCACATCTACTTATTCTTTGAAGCTTACTTCATGCCCATATGGTTTTAAAGAACTATTGGAATTTATCTTTTTTTTATTCCTGATTGTAATAGGAAAGATTGAAGACGGGAGGAGAAGGGGAAGACAAAGGATGAGATGGTTGGATGGCATCACCGACTTGATGGACATGAGTTTGAATAAGCTTCAGGAGTTGGTGATGGACAGGGAAGCCTGGCGTATTGAAGTCCATGTTGTCGCAGAGTCGGACACGACTGAGGGACTGAACTGAACTGAAGTGATTCCATTCTTTCTCTAAATAGATTTTTACATCCTCATTTTAAAATTTTTTTAATTGAGACCAAGTCTCCTGTCTGAAATAGACAAAATGTATCTGGTAGCAATCTCTAAAACTAAATGAAGGTGGGGAAAACCACATTTAATCTGTTCATTCAGAACAAGTTATTCATTCATTACAATTTTCTTTTCAGTTTTCAGTAAATCTTCTCTTTCTCAGCATAAAGCTACTTTTTATTGGTTCTCATTTGTTCTGTTGCTACTGTGAATAGAAATCTTAAAGACTTTCAGGCATATGGTAAAGCTATTTATTTTTGCTCCTTTATTTGTTCCAAGAACATTATCCTTCTCACATTAATTTTAAGCATATTTCATAGAGTTGCTTATAATATCTAGACACATAAGCATAATAGCAGACATAATGATCATTTTTTCTCTTTATTTCTAGTAGATTGTTTCTTAATTTTGTTTTATGTGTTATAGATACTGGTATGAAAATTCAGAGAAATGTTAAATAAAAATGAAGATTGCATTTATCTACCTCACATTTATAACTGTGTCTGTTCTTTAACATTTTAATATTGTGTACACTTATGAATTAAGAAGTCTTCTTTTTATTATGCAAAAGAAAAATTCTTTTGTGAATTGTCTTAGATTTTCATCAACTATGGTTACTAAATTTAATTAACTAACTAATTTAATTAACTGACACACATTTTTTAAAATAGTTTCAAAGACTTGCTGGTGAAAAAGAAAACGTTGTTATTTTAATATATAGTTGTCTAATCATAACTAAAACAATGCATTTTTCTTATAATCATTGATCTTTAATATCTTTGATAAATCATCTTATGATTAACTGCCCATTTATAATGATCTTTCTAATTTTTCTATTTACTTACATGACTTTGTTCTATTAAGGATTGCAGGTGTATATCTGTAATATTATATATTTTCTTTTTTGTTATATGTGTTTAACATAAATTTCTTACTATTTTATATGATATTTTAAAAGTATTATGTGGTTGAATATAATTAAATTATTTAATTAAATTATTTAAAAGTTTTAAATCATTTAAAAATTTAAAAGTTTTCTAAATAATCTGCAATTATAGGTTTAATTTCATCTTTGTTAGCTACATAAGAAAATATGTCAATATATTAATAAATTTTTGGTTTGGTTTTCAAAAATTTTTATTTTGGTGTATAGTTGATTAACAATATTATATTAGTTTCAGGATCCCTGGTGGCTCAGAGGTTAAAGCATCTGTCTCCAATGCGGGAGACCTGGGTTCGATCCCTGGGTAGGGAAGATCCTCTGGAGAAGGAAATGGCAAACCACTCCAGTATTCTTGCCTGGAGAATCCCATGGACGGAGGAGCCTGGTAGGCTACGGTCCACGGGGTCGCAAAGAGTCGGACACGACTGAGCGGCTTCCCTTCCTTCCTTCCTTCCTTCATGCATACAGCAAAGTGACTCAGTTATACATATACATATATCTATACTTTTTCAATTTTTTTTCTCATGTAAGTTACTACAGAATATTAAGCAGAGTTCCCTGTGCTATATAGTAGGTATTTGTTGGTTATCTATGGTTTGGTTTTTTACATTGTTTCAACTTGTGCTGGATGCTGATCAGCAAATGTAATCTGTATACTGAATAATTTAATTAGATTTCCTTTTTGGTTTATTACATAATTTTATTCTTATTCTAAATGTATTTTTTATTTATGTATAGTTGAATTACAATGTTGTGTTAATTATTCCTGTACAGCAAAGTGACTCAGTTATACATACATACACATTCTTTTCCACTATGGTTTATCACAGGATATTGAATTTAGTTCTTGTGCTATACAATAGGACCTTGTTGTCTGTCCATTCTGTATGCACCAGTTTGCAACAAAAAAATCTCAAACTCCCAATCCACCCCTTTTCCAACCACTGTTGCCTTGGGAAATACAAGTCTTCTTCTCTATGTCCCTGATTCTATTTGATCATTTTTGTAATATTTTAGATTCCACATATATGTGTTATCATATGATATTTGTCTTTCTCTGTATGACTTACTTCACTTAGTATGATAATCTCTATATCCAGCCAAGTTGCAAATGGCATTGCTTCATTCTTTTTTATGGCTGAATAATATTCTACTGTGTACATGTACCACATATTCTTTATCCACTCATCTGTTAATGAACATTTAGGTGACTTCTATGTCTTGGCTATTGTGACTATTCCTGCAGGGAACATTAGGTTGCATATATCATTTGGAATTATGTTTTTTTTCTGGATATGTGCCTAGGAATGGGATTGCTGGATTATATGCTATTTTTAATTTAGTATCTAAAGAAACCTCCATACTCTTCTCCATAATGGTTGTACCAAATTGTATTCCCACCAACAGCGTAGGAGGGTTGCCTTTTCTTCATACCCTCTCCAGCATTTATTGTTTGTAGACTTTTTGATGATGGTCATTCTGACCAATGTGAAATGATACCTCATTGTAGTTTTAATTTGCATTTCTTTAATGATCAGTGAGGTTGACTATCTTTTCATGTGCTTTTTGGCCATCTGTATATCTTCTTTGGAGAACTATCTATAAAGATCTTCTGCTCATTTCTTCATTGTGTCATTTTTTTTTTTTTTTTACATGGAGCTAAGTGGGGTGTTTGTATATTTTGGAGATTAATCCTTTTCGATTGCTTTGTTTGCAAATATTTTCTTCCATTCCATGGGTTATCTTTTCATTTTGTTTATGGCTTTCATTTTGTTTCTGATTACAAAATCTGGAGTATTTATGTGAAAATAAATACAACTTTGCATACAAAAATACATGATATAAAATTATAAATCATGCAACATTATAGGTATATAAGCAGGGGAATAAGATAATTCAGATCCTTCAATGAAGGTTAAGCAACAAAAGAACAAGACAGATAATAATCAAGAGAAGACCAGAGTAGAAAACTCACTGTAACTTAAAATAGTAAGATCCCAATTTAAAATTAGATTTAGAGATAGCAAGCCATCAGAGATTGCAGGGAACAATTTTGATTTGATCCAGTTTCTTGCAAAGAGATAGCTGACTAATGGCCACAGCAATCTGAATTAATTAACATCAATTTGTTTTTAATAACAAGCTTCTGAAGCCCATTTTGATAATGAATGCTGTCTAGAGGAAAATCAAATAGCACTTTCTGATATATGTGGAGCCACAGCTGTACATATTTGACCCCTATTTTACACAGTTGCGCCTCATTGATTTCTTCTGTTAAACTCGTGGACTGAACACTGAACAATAGCGGGAGCACTCATATATCATCCACAGAGACCCAGTCTATGAACTGTAACCCTGCAGCAGGGCCAAAGTGTTTCTGTGCCTCCAACACTGGCTGCCTGTCCTGGTGAAATATATAACACAGATGCTGTCCTTAAGAACAAACAATCCCAAAAGTCTGGCCATGGGATCAGCCTTTAGGGTACAAACAAAAATAAAAGACTTGAGACAAACTTAATGTGTAGCCGAGCTTCAACTTAATTGGCTTCAAATTTAAATCCACATAAAGTGGGCTTATTACAAAAGGAATTTCTGTATTTCCATAGAATTCAAGAGAGGATGGGAAACAAAGACATTTGAATGTATGTTATTATGAGTGAAGTGAAGTGAAGTGAAGTCGCTTAGTCGTGTCCGACTCTTTGTGACCACATGGACTGTAGCCTACCAGGCTTCTCTGTCCACTGGATTTTCCAGGCAAGGGTACTGGAGTGGGTTGCCATTTCCTTCTCCAGGGGATCTTCCTGACCCAGGAATCGAACCCGGGTCTCCTGCATTGCAGGCAGACGCTTTACCCTCTGAGCCACCGGGGAAGCCCGTTATTATGAGTAGGGTGTAAGAAAAGCTAATTCTAGTAAAGGAAAAGCTTTTCAGTATCTCCATGGATCTTTTCTCAAGGCTTGAGGAATAGTAGTTCATCTATTTATGTTAACTTACTGTTTTTAATGATGATAGTGATATAAAGGAGTGATTTAAATTAATTCTATTCCATCTTATACAACAGTTTCCATGCCTATTCAGTAGTAATTGCTTCAAAAATATTTTACATGACTTGCCTGCTTTCAATACAGAGTGAAGGGGTAAAACCAAAACACACAAATAAATGAACAAAAAGACACTAGTGTGTAGGAGGCCAGAGGACTTGGCTTAGAAATTTTAATACTAAAAGTATGAATGAGTGTGGTCATTGTTAGCTGAGTGTTGCATCTGAACACCAAGGGAGAATGACAATCTAGAATTGTGAAAAGCCACCTCAGTACTTGAATATTTTAAAACAATTCTACCTCAGTTGTATAGGATCCAGTAGCCAGAGTTCCCAGGCTCTGGCCTAATTTTTAAGTGGCATGATGCCTATTTTATAAAGGTTTGCACTGTCTATGGTTTTCCTTTTGTTTCTGCAGTTTTTGTTCTCTCTTCTGAAAAGTCCTGATATTTTAATATGGTCCCCCCTTCTAATTTATTGATGTTAGATCTATTATTTTAATAAAAAAGTATACTTAATAGAAAAGATAGTATTTATTTCTCTCTGTATTGACTTATATGAGTAAGAAAGATATTCCAAATATTACCACATAAAGTAAATTTCTGGAGCACAGGGTGTGTAACGCTTTCTCTGTGTCTTTCCTTGGTAACTTGTTCCTGGTTGGATCTCAGTAAACATTTGTCAAATATATTAATGCTTTTGATACTTGACAGTTAATTACAAAATTTAAAGATTGATATCACATTTACCCTTGAAGCTAAGTGTAGTAGAAAGAATGTGAAACAGTCTCCTTAATCCTGACACTGTTAGTCACTCAGTCATGTCTGTCTCTTCACAATCCCATGAACTATAGCCCGCCAGGCTCCTCTGTCCATGGAATTCTCCAGGCAAGCATACTGGAGTGGGTTGCCATTCCCTTCTCCAGGGGATCTTCCAGACCCAGGGATCGAACCTAGGTCTCCTGCATTGCAGGCAGATTCCTTACCTTTGGAACCACCAGGGAAGCCCTCCTTAATCCTGGTTACTGTCAATTTCCGTAAACTGACTTTTTTTTTCAAATTTTGGTTTCATGTTAGAATGTTGGTGTCATTAGCAAATAAAAAGGCATCAATGTGTAATTTACTTGCGATATTAAATAACTATTTACTACCTAATGCTTTGAGAGATAATCACTATTTATAAGCATTAAGGAAATGTGTTTTATAAAGTATTGCCCCACAGAAAGGACTTTTGGAGACCTACATTCTTCTCCTACTTCTCTCATTAACTGTGGGAACTTGAGAAAAGTAATGTGTTCCAAATTCCTTAGCAATCATATGAAGAAACTATTATTTGTACTTAAGCATTCACACGGTCAAAGAACATATAATAAAACGGTTTAAAATGCATTAAGAAACACTCAATGTAAGCATGGAAATAAGCACTCACAGTTGATGGGAATCTAAAATAATTTGTGGAGAGGCTATATTAGCAAAACAACAACCTTAAAAATATATTATTCTGCAATTTCACTTCTAGAAATTTATTCTTAGAAAGAAACTAAAAAATGTTTTATATATAAGTATATACATATAACTAAAAATGTTAAAATATATATTTTTAATTTTAATTAAAATATAAATTAATCATTATGAAATGATAAAATATAAATATTAGAAGCATTTCTAAACGTCTAACAATAAAGAATTGGCTGAATATAAATAGCTGCTTGAAAACATTCTAGAAAACAAAAAAAAAGGATAGAAAATATTGAGCATTTATGGTACCTCTTACATAAAACCTTGTTAACATTGACTGACCTCTTAATACATCCCTCCTAGTGTGTTAATGCCACATTTATCACATTTAACCCTTATGACTCAATGAGGCAAAGATTTTACCCCTGAACTACAGAAGAGTGAACTGAGGCTTACAGAGATGATAGAACATATTCAAATTCACATAATAAGTAACAGAGCAGGGACTTAAACTTGGTGGCTCTGACTTCAGAGCCTGAGGTGTTAAACTAAGCTTTACTGGTAATACTCTGTAATTTCTGCTTAATGACTGGTTTTGATCTGGGGCCTTGTGGTGTTCATCCAAATATTTTCAAAAATGGAATAAAGATATGAAAGTCCAATTCTCTGTTCCTCTTAAGAATTGGAAGTTCTATGAACTTTTGATCTTTAATGTGGCCACTCTGCCAAGGTGTTAGTAGCAATTTCTATTTTTTTTCCTTTTAAATGTTGCTTTCACTTCACAATTTACCATAATTAGTCTTACATACTCTTTGAGGTTCTAAACCTGGAAATTTTAGGCATTTAGTTTGAGATTTTTCTCTCTGTGTATATACTGATAGAAAAACAGAAAGATATACATATCAAAAATGAGTGGCAAAACTACAGGGTAACATATTTTCTTAGCTTTTTTTGGTGTATGTGCATGTTTTAAAAATATTCTGAAGTGAATAGGAAGCATTTGATAAAATAAAGGGCACATTGCTTAAAGTATAAAGTTGTCAGTAGATGGAATAATTTATTTTATGTGCAAAGAAGCTTTGGGTCAGTCATGATTCCAGTTACTTCCTAAGTATAACTGTTTCATCTCCTGGACTAATCTTTCTAAATTATAGCTTTCAAAAAATAATTTCCCTACTAAAAATATTTCAGTGGTTTCTAAGTTACCTTTGCAAACTTCTCTCCTGTTGCTCACAAATATACCAAATATTCATGCTTTCTTGTTTCTATACCATGTAAGTTGACCTTGACAGTACCTTTGAGCCCATCTCTGAATATGTGTTACACTTTCTATCTAACTATGCAGATCCTGCTGCTGATTCATATCCAACTAACTAAGGTAAGTATCCACCTTTGAAACAAACTTTTTCCCTGTCTTAATCTATGTGTGTGTGTGTGTGTGTTTGTGCACGTGTGTGTGTGTGTGTGTGTGTGAGTAGAGAGAGAGAGAGAGAGAGATTGGAGAAGACTCTTAAAAGTCCCATGGACTGCAAGGAGGTCAAACCAGTCAATCCTAAAGGAAATCAACCCTGAATATGAAGGGTTAAATCTGAAACTGAAGACTGAATCTGAAACTTAATATTTTGGCAACCTGATAAGAAGGGCCAACTCATTGGAAAAGACTCTGATGATGGGAAAGATTGAAGGCAGGAGGAGAAGGGACTGATAGAGGATGAGACGGATGGCATCACTGACTCAATAGATATGAGTTTGAGCAAGCTCCAGGAGTTGGTGAAGGACAGGAAAGTCTGGTGTGCTGCAGTCCATGAGGTCACAAAGAGTCATACATGACTAAGTGACTGAACTGATACATATATATATATACATATATATACATATATCTGTATATATATATATACACACACACACACATATATATATATATATATATATAGAGAGAGAGAGAGAGAGAGAGAGAGAGAGCTTTTCCTACTATAAACACTTAATGTCACTCAGTACCTATAATAAGCATTTAACAATATATGTGTAACACTTTACTTTGTATATGAAATTTTTCATGAATATACAGTTTACTAAATCAAATTGTAAATGTTTTGAGAGCAGGGGTTGACACTGCATTTTAGTTACAGAAAACAAGGGAAGAGATTGTATCCAGAAGGACAAAAAAAGGAGTCAAAATCACATGTTACGTGTAAGTTAGGTTATAAAGAATACTGAAAAATATCTAATGCTTTGTACAGTTAAGAGGTGACTTTAGCATGGACCATACCAGATGGACTCCAAGGCCAATATAAGATTTGACTATTAAGTATTACAATTGATAACAAAAAAAGCCAGATTTTTGATGTCCAAATGACTGCATTCTACTCAGTACAGTCACTTTAGGTTTGCAAATATTGATTGTAAAGACATTTCCACTTCAGATCTTTTCTTTTCTAAACACTCCTTTCAAATTGCTCTAAAAAATTAAAACTTTACCCTAAGAACCAAGCAACCTCACAGACAGAAAACTGTGTGGTAAGGTTAACTGATATACCTATCAGTCAAGAACCCATTAGGAAACCAATGGTAAACTCAAAGTGATTGATTAAAGAAAGCAATTAAGAGATGACTAAATGTAAAATCACTGCTGATGGTGATTGCAGCCATGAAATTAAAAGACACTTACTCCTTAGAAGGAAGGTTATGGCCAACCTAGATAGCATATTTAAAAGCAGAGACATTACTTTGCCAACAAAAGTCCATCTAGTCAAGGCTGTGGTTTTTCCAGTGGTCATGTATGGATGTGAGAGTTGGACGGTAAAGAAAGCTGAGCGCCGCAGAATTGATGCTTTTGAACTGTGGTGTTGGAGAAGACTCTTGAGAGTCCCTTGAACTGCAAGGAGATCCAATCAATCCACCCTAAAAGAGATCAGTCCTGGGTGTTCATTGGAAGGACTGATGTTGAAGCTGAAACTCCAATACTTTGGCCACTTCATGCAAAGGGTTCACTCATTGGAAAAGACCCTAATTCTGGGTAGGATTGGGGGCGGGAGGAGAAGGGGACGACAGAGGATGAGATGGTTGGATGGCATCACCGACTCGATGGACACGGGTTTGGGTAAACTCTGGGAGTTGGTGATGGACTGAGAGGCCTGGCGTGCTGCAATTCATGGGGTCACAAAGAGTCGGACACGACTGAGCGACTGAACTGAAATGTTTTGAAAAGGGCTTCAGGAAAACTGATAAGGGATATAACAGAACACCATCTGTTGTCTGTGGTAGCTATGGTAGTGAGCAATCAACAACACTAATGGTAAGACAGTTTTAGTTAATGAAAGTATAGTTACATGGAGAGGGCTAATGAAAAGGTGATTTTGCTTCATCATCCAATCTCTAACTGGTGCCTCCTATCACACAGCATAGCTGGAAACAAGAGCACATAGGAGCCTGTTGATGCTGTCCATCTCCATCAGCTTCCTGGGATGCAGCACAGGGTGCAGAGTGGAAGGTGGGTCTGGAGGCAAATAAAAAATCTATAATTCAAAAAATTGAGTCTGATTTCTAGAAATCTAATTACTTTCAGAGCCAAGCCTGTGAGTAACGGAAGTGATAAATCAGAAATCATATTATTTTTCCTTCCCTACACATCCAGTTCTCTAAACTTAAAAATTTAGGAGGCATTGTGTCTATGAAAGATTAAACTTGCTAAACAAAAGCCAAAACCACCAGCTTCTAGAGTATCAGCAAATGTTTCAGGCTCATTTGTCTGATACTTATAGATAACTTTTTTGAAGCCAATAATTAACTAGTTCACTAGGGCCTAGCCTGCCTACATGCCTGACCCTTGCTGTAGACACCAGAAGGAGAGCCTGGATGTTCTAATCATATACCAAGACTCGACCTGCTGATGGCATGAGGATGGAGAGAATCCCTAGCACTGCTGCTATCTCTCAGGCAGGCGCAGGTAAGCAAGGCATCTGATGTCCTAGCTATTTGGTAAATGGTGAGAACATACGATGCATTTGTTACCAGAGCCTACACAGCAGAAGGGTTAAACTGAAAACAAAAACTATGAAAGGGAGTTTTATCTATTGTTATTCCACCACTTGTGGGTTAAGAAATGTGGAAGCATGAGTCCATTGAGCCCATCTGGAGAGATGCTCCTTTCCATTAGTACATTTCTTTTGAATACTCAGAATTACTCTCAAAAACTGGAGAAAAAATAAGGTAGAATAGGTGGCTCAGTTGGTAAAGAATCTGCCTGCAATGCAGGAGACCCAGGTTCAATCCCTGGGTGGGGAAGATCCCCTGGCAGAGGGCATAACAACCTATTCCAGTATTCTTGCCTGGAAAATTCCATGGACAGAGGAGCCTGGTGGGCGACAGTCCGTGGGATCTCAAAGGGTGGGAGATGACATAATTCAACCACCACCTATGTTATCTAGGTTTAAATGGGAAAGTATACCAACTTAGTGTCTAAACCACCACCAACCGCCATTTTTATGTTATCTAGGTTTAAATGGGACAGCGCTGGAAGTTTGTATCTAATCAATATATTAAAGGACACGTTGGACTGGATTAGAAAAATTAAAATTGTGCCTTGTCACTTTTGTGAGTCTAATGTTATCTTTGTTACTTTTTACCTGTGAACTCAATTGAAAAAAACAGATGGAAGTCATATGGCCAACACTATAGAAAAAAGCAATTTAAAACCATTTCCTATAAATTCTGTAGTAATGGTTTGGGTTTTAAAAGGTGCCTTCTGGGATATAAACTAAAAATGAGTTTTAGCCATTTATGTTCCCAATGCTTCCTTCATTTTAGTGGTTCCCACTT
Source organism: Giraffa tippelskirchi (assembly GCF_054371585.1). Taxonomy (NCBI): domain Eukaryota; kingdom Metazoa; phylum Chordata; class Mammalia; order Artiodactyla; family Giraffidae; genus Giraffa; species Giraffa tippelskirchi. Next base: position 65,233,379 of record NC_137284.1, read on the forward strand.
TCCATCCCCTTGTTTGTTGTTCAAATCTTTATATTTCAAGGGCATTTTTGTAGAACTAAAATGGAGCTCAGCATTCATGTTATTAAAACTCTGCTTGGTTTTCCTTTTCACAATGCCGGCTCTTCTAGCTGTTGCTGTCAGTCATTAGAGCCCAGTGTGCTTCAAGGAGGTAACACTGTAAACAAGGTATATATCTAGGGTCAAACGAGCCAGGAAAGCAGAGAAACAGTAGGAAACCGAAGAGACACACTGCGGGAACACTATCTACGTCTTAAAATTTGGGTTTGCACAGTGCTTAAATGGAGCTGTGTGAAATCAAAACCCCCAAGTTTTCACTTACTGTATTTGCCAGCGAGAGAGCCAGTCTCCTTTGCACAGACTGCCTTTTCTGCATGGTCCCCTTGTTCTCCAAGCACTTAAGAGTGCAGGCCCAGTGCTGCAGAGCCAACAAATCACAAAGCATGCCTGCACTCCGCTATGTATCAAAGTCTCTTAATATGCCAACAAAGTTCTCCAAGGTCAAGAAAGCAGTTTATCAACCTTTTATAATATCTTATAGCAGCAATAAATTTATTCTAGTGTGGGACCTATGAATATTTCAGACACTCTGTGAGAAAAGCTCTTTGGCTTAAGATAGTCATGTTCCCGAGTTTGGGCTCAAGACAGAGCCATTGTTTTATCATCTCACTTTTATTGCTGTTTAGCTCCAATTAATGCAGAGTTTTTCAAGGTGCTTTCTGCTGTACCTTATTGTTAAATAAATTTAATTTCAATAAATTTTTCACTTAAAAAACACTTTAATTCTTTTGTACACTTTAAAAAAATTTTCTGATTATGTACTGTATTAAACCTTCAAAGAAACACAGGATTCTTTTTTTTTTTTCTCAAACATTCCATGGAAAATTAGTTTTGTGCTTTGAGTTTTTGTCATTTTTTTCCCTTTCTTCCTTACCTATTTCTTGTTCATTGAAATAGGTCATGTAACAATTTAGTAGAATATTGTAATACAGTCAAGCAGAGTCTTTTATCTACTTTTCAGAGTAGATATTGGGCTGGCCAAAGAGTTCATTTCAGTTCTTCCGTAAGCTCTTATGGAAAGACCCAAACAAACTTTTTGAGCAACACAATAATATTAATATTTTATCCATTTTCCAGGTTCAGTTCAGTTCAGTCACGCAGTTGTGTTCAACTCTTTGTGATCCCATGAACTGCAGCATGCCAGGCTTCCCTGTCCATCATCAACTCCCAGAACTTACTCAAACTCATGTCCGTTGAGTCAGTGATGCCATCCAACCATTTTACCCTCTGTCATCCCTTTCTCCTTCTGCCTTCAATCTTCCCCAGCATCAATGTCTTTATCAATGAGTCAGTTCTTTGCATCAGGTGGCCAAAATATTGGAGTTTCCGCTTCAGCATCAGTCCTTTCAATGAATATTAAGGGCTGATTTCCTTTAGGATGGACTGGTTGGATCTCCTTGCAGTCCAAGGAATTCTCAAGATTCTTCTGCAACACCACAGTTCAGAAGCATCAGTTCTTTGGCGCTCAGCTTTCTTTATAGTCCAACTCTCACATCCATACATGACCACTGGAAAAATCATAGCTTTGACTAGATGTACCTTTGTCCACAAAGTAATGTTTCTGCTTTTTAATATGCTGCCTAGGTCTGTCATAGTTTTTCTTCCAAGGAGCAATTGTTTTTTAATTTCATGGCTGCAGTCACCTTCTGAAGTGATTTTGGAACCCAAGAAAATCAAGTCTGTTGCTGTTTCCATTGTTTCCCCATCTATTTGCCATGAAATGATGGGACCAGAAGCCATGATCTTAGTTTTTTGAATGTTGAGTTTTAAGCCAGCTTTTTCATTTTCCTCTTTCACTTTCATCAAAAGGCTCTTTACTTCCTCTTCATTTTTTGCCATGATAGTGGTGTCACTGGCATATCTGAGATCACTGATATTTCTCCAGGCAATCTTGATTCCAGCTTGTGCTTCATCCAGCCCAGTATTTTGCATGATATATTCTGCATATAAATTAAATAAACAGGGTGACAATATACAAACTGATGTATTTTTCTCCCAATTTGGAATCAGTCCATTTTTTCATGTTCATCCTAACTGTTGCTTCTTGACTTGCATACAGATTTCTCAGGAGACAGGTAACATATTCCCATCTCTTGAAGAATTTTTCACAATTTGTTGTGATCGTAAAGCATCTGCATGCGATGAGGAAGACCCGGGTTCGATCCCTGGGTCAGGAAGATCCCCTGGAGATGGAAATGGCAACCCACTGCAGAACTCGCCTGGAAAATTCCATGGACGGAGGAGTGTGGTAGGCTACAGTCCATGGGGTTGCAAAGAGTTGGACATGATTGAGCAACTTCACTTTCACTTTCACACATTCAAAAGCTTTATTGTAGTCAATGAAGCAGAAGTAGATGTTTTTCTGGAATTCTCTTGCTTTTTCTATGATTCCATGGATATTGGCAATTTTTTCTCTGATTCCTCTGTCTTTTCTAAATCCAGCTTGAATATCTGGAAGTTCTCAGTTCATGTACTGTTGAAACCTGGCTTGGAGAATTTTGAGCATTACTTTGCTAATGTGTGAGACGAGTGCAATTATGCAGTAGTTTGAACATTCTTTGGCATTACATTTCTTTGGGATTGGAATAAAAACTGACATTTTCCAGTCCTGTGGCCACTGTTGAATTTTCCAAATTTGCTGGCATATTGAGTGCAGCACTATAACAGCATCATCTTTTAGGATTTGAGATTATTTATTGTTAATAATCAGGTACCCTCAAAAATTCTTGAACAGTGTCCTCAAATTAGAAAATAATTATTTACAGACTTGTGTTTGAGGCAACTTTAAAGTGCTAGTAATGAGGAGGGAATGGAAGTAGAAACTTTTTTCCTATTAGCCAACTTCAAAAATTGTGCACTGTCATGCCAGAGTCATGAGTCAAAGATTTTTGAGATTAATGGGGCAGAAATTAATTTTTTCCATATTTTTTCATATTTACACTTGAGTACACACACATGCACATATACCCTTTCCTCAGGAAAAGACTCCCTAATACTTATTATTATAGCTGAGATTCACAAAGTGATATTTATATGTTACTCATTTAGAAAGATTCTCAATGAATTTGGGTTTAGTTTGAACCTGACTCATTCGGAGGTTAATTTTGTTTTGCTTTGTTTTCTCTTTTATATATAACCAGCACCTCCTGATTATATATTTTGCTCATATTTATAAACTTGCTCTTATATAGTACTTTGCTTAATGAACCTGCTGTGAAGTTACTTACTTGCTTTCCTGACAGCTTTTTAAATCAAATTTATTTTTCATATTTGTGACTTTTGTTCACAAGTGTCATCATTGCATATGATATGTAATATCTGCTGTGAACGTTTACCTCTGCCTGATTAGTTCTATATTTCTGACTTTATTATTACTATTCACTTCTTGGCAATGAGATTTTTGATACCAAGATTAGCCCCTCTCCATATAACTTTCTTATTATGTGTACCTCCAGCCCACATATCATCTCAGCTCCAACAAGGCTGACTGGATTTGGCCCTGGGGTATTATTTCTGTATGAGCTCTCTGAGATGCCTTCTCTTTGCCTTTCTTCATAATTTAAATATTCTGACAAAATCACATGTGAATGAGAAGGAAAAACATAATTGTTTTCAGTCATATTGTCTCTCCCAATCTATAATAGACTATGATTTCTTAAGTTGTAGAAACTCCTTCTGTAGTCATGCTAATATGAGATATTAAAAGTGAGAAAAAATTATATTGATTTATAGTACAGTTTACAATGGATCTATAATATAGTCAAAACATGTTCAATAAACTAGTACAACATAAATTCACATGTATAACCACTACTCTACTCTTCAAACAGAACATCACAAGCACTCCAGAAACTCCTTTTATGCCTTTCTTCCTATTGTTACACCTTCAGTAACAATTGAAGACCTCCAGTCTTCACCAAAGTTAGCCTTCCTTTAAAATCACAGTTTAATTTTTGCCTGAGCTTGGACTTCATATAAATGGAATAATAGAGTATGCATTGTTATCCATCTAGATTCTAGAGTCAATATTCTTTGTGACAGTTATTCATATTGTGCAGCTGTACTTTATTCAGTTTCATTGCTTCATCATATTACACTGAATTAACATTTACTGATTGATTGTAATGTTGATAAATATTTGGGTTTACAGTTTCTTATGACTAGAGATAATGCTGCTAGGAACACTTTTGTACAAGTCTGTTCCTGTATGTCTGCACAAATTTCTGTTAGGTAGATGCTTAACATGAGTATGAATAATGGAATTGCTAAATCTTAAGGAATATATATGCTTAAGTGGAAAGTCAAATAGTTTTCTAAACATAACAACTTGCATTCTTGCTGCTTCATAACTTCACAGGCATTTGATTTAACTTCAGCTGTCTGGTGGATCTGTAATGATCTCCAATGTACTTTAAATCTTCCACCCCTAATGATAGTAAGTGAAAAAACTGTTAGTCACTCAGTCATGTCCGACTCTGTGACCCAATGGACTATTTAGCCCACCAGGCTCCTCTGTTCATGGGATTCTCCAGGCAAGAATAGTTGAGTGGGTTGCCATTCCCTTCTCCAGGAGATCTTCCTGACTCAGAGGTCAAACTCTGGTCTCCTACATTGCAGGTAGATTCCTTACTGTCTGAGGGATGTAAGGTGAGCACCTATTCATATGTGTATTTGCCATTTGTGTATAAAATATCATTTAATGCAAATTCAAGTCTATTGTCAAATTTTCTTTCTCCTTTCTGTAAAAGTTGATATATATGGTTTTTAAATATCTTATGAACATGAGCAAATATTTGAAATATCTTCTCCTACTCTGTGAATTACCAGTCTCTGTGATAGTGTGGACTAGAATATATTGATTTTAATGAAGTCCAATTTGAGAATCTTTTCTTTTATGAACACTGTTGTTTTTCTCATCTTTGAACAATCAATTTCTGTGCTGTGGAATTGAGGGTAATCTTGGTAATTTTCTGTGATACCTATCATGGATTAACTTTTGGTTGTCTCTCAAACCTTTGTGATTTTCCAATCTGCCCTCTTTTCTAGCAGCTTTCAGGAGTTGACGATGTACCGATGAGATAGGAGGAAAGGGAGTTAGACACAAACACTAGATATTGAAGGAGGGGCTCAGCTGCAGGGATGTGATAATGTCTGGCTGGAACCAGCTGGACCTATTTTGTAAAAAGGAAGGTAAATGGAAAGGAAAGTCTTATCTGTCCAAATGTTCATGACCTTATTCCAAGATCCAGATCTAAGAAACTCCTGCTGGGTATGCCTGACTCACACCTGTTAAAGTGCCTTCTTTAGAAGACATAGAAGCTTGGTTTTTTAGATGATCCCCTTACGAGTCCACCTCCTCCAGGTCCACCCTGGGGAACTACTACCTGCAATTTTTAGAGTTGACAGTCTTCCAGATGGCCTTCCACTAGCACTGCAGCTGGTCTGCTGGAAACCACACCACCTTATCCCTCTAGCCTTGTCCTATATCCTCCCTTACTGGAGGTGAGTCCTGCCAGTACTACACAAAGCAAGGCTACTTACCAGCCTCCCAGTACCAAACTGCCCCTTAAGGAAAGTGAAGTCAAGTAGGCCTTAGGAAGCATTATGAGGGGCAAAGCTAATGGAGGTGATGGAATTCCAGCTGAGCTATTTAAAATCCTAAAATAAGATGCTTGTTAAAGTGTTGCACTTAATACGCCAGCAAATTTGGAAAATTCAACAGTGGCTGGAAGACTGGAAAAGGTCAGTTTTCATTTCAATGAATGTCAATGTCATTGACATTGACAATGTCAATGAATGAAAAGCAATGTCAAAGAATGTTCAAACTACCATACAATTATACTCATTTCACATGTTAAGCAAGATTATGCTCAAAATCCTTCAAGCTAGGTTTCAACAGTATGTGAACTGAGAACTTTCATATGTGTAAGCTGGATTTAGAAAAGGCAGAGAAACCAGAGATCAAATTGTCAGTATCTGCTGGATCATAGAAAATGCAAGGGAATTTCAGAAAGACATCTACTTCTGCTTCACTACTACACTAAAGCCTTTGACTGCTTGGATCACAACAAACTGTGGAAAATTATTAGACGGGAATACCAGGCCTTACCTGCCTCCTGAGAAAACTGTATGCAGGTCAAGAAGCAACAGTTAGAACTGAACATGAAACAACCAACTGGTTCAAAATTGGAAAAGGACTACACCAAGGCTGTATATTGTCACCCTGCTTATTTAACTTAAATGCAGAATGCATCATGTTTAATGTCAGGCTGGATGAGGCTCATGCAGGAATCAAGATGGCTGGAAGAAATATCAATAACCACAGATAAGCAGATGACACCACTCTAATGGCAGAAAGAGAAGAGGAAATAAAGAGCCCCTTGATGAAGGTGAAAGAGGAGAGTGAAAAAGCTGGCTTAAAACTCACCATTTAAAATATGAAGAGCATGGCATCAGGTCCCATCACTTCATAGCAAATAGATGTGGGAAAAGTAGAAAGAGTAACAAATCTTATTTTCTTGGACTCCAGATCACTGCAGATGGCGAATGCAGTCATGACATTAAAAGACACTTTCTTCTTGGAAAGAGCTCTTCTCCTGGAAGAAGAGCTATGAGCAACTCAGAAAGTGTATTAAAAAGCAGAGACATCACTTTACTGACAAAAGTCTGTATAGTCAAATCCAGTAGCCATGTATGGATGTGAGAGTTGGACCATAAAGAAGGTTGAGTGGTGAAGAGTTGATGCTTTTGAACTGTGGTGTTACAGAAGACTCTTGAGAGTCCCTTGGATTGCAAGGAGATCAAACCAGTCAATCCTAAAGGAAATCAGTCCTGAATTTTTATTGGAAGGACTGATGCTGAAGCTGAAACTCCAATACTTAGGCCACCTGATGTGAAGAACTAACTCATTGGAAATGACCTTGATGCTGGGAAAGATTAAAGGCAGGAGGAGAAGGGGATGACAGAGGAAAAGATGGTTGGATGGCATCACCGACTCGATGGACATGAGTTTGAGCAAGATTAGCGAGTTGGTGATGGACAGGGAAGCCTGGTGTGCTGCAGTCCATGGGGTTGCAAAGAGTCAGACATGACTGAGAGACTGAACTGAACTGAAAGGAAATCAACCCTGAATATTCACTGGAAGGACTGACTTTGAAGACGAAGCTCCAATAATTTGGCCACCTGATTCTAAGAGCTGACTTTCCCCGACACTGGGAAAGACTGAAGGCAAGAGAAGGAGGCAACAAGAGATGAGATGGCTGGGTGGTATCACCGACTCAGTGCACATGACTTTGAACAAACTCCAGAAATAATGAAGGACAGGGAAGCCTGGCATGCTGCAATCCATGGGCTCACAAAGAGTCTGACATGACTGTGCAACTGAACAACAACAACATTCTTAGAACAAGACAATGGAAAATAATTAAGCATTTCCAAGAACCCTCCCACTTAGGGTGGGACTCCCTATTCAAAGTGGTTATTCAAGTGTTCCTGGATAAGGCCTGTCCCAAACTGTTAAAAATGTTTGAGAACTCTGTGCCTGCAATAACCCAGGAGGCCACCCCATACCTCCATGCCTAACTCAGCCCATCTTATCCAAGATAATTCCAAGGTTCAATTTACATAGAAACTTATAGAATGATATTGATAACAGACCTTCCTTCACTGCCAAGGTGATCTAACAGGTTTCCTCAACTTTGAGTTTAATTACCACCTCCACTCTTCCTGGAGACTCCAATCATCAAGTATGGTAGAAAAAGCAAATACTATTCTAAAAAGAACTCTTGTCATGAGACTTCAGAAACCTGGGTCTCCCTCTTGTCTGTAGCCTTTCAATGGGCCAAAATGGCCCCAAAGGGAATTTTAAATTTCAGCCCATTTAGAATGACTTATGGGAGAATCCTGTTTGACTTCAGATCTTGTTTGATGAGGAAAACCACAAATTAGTCTCCCAGAGTATTAGCTTGAGCCAAGTTCAAAGAGCCCTCCAAGAATACAGGAACAAAGTACTGCTTACCCCTACAAAAGTAAAGTTGAGGTCTCCATCCAGTCAAGGTACTTTGTCCTGCTAAAAACTTGGAAGGAAGGGTCCCCTGATGACCAGCTACAATCAAAATGGAAGGGACCATATTAAGTGTTACTAAGCATCTTAACTGCCCTCAAGCTACAGGGAGATAGTAGTTGGTTACATATGTCTAAAATAAAACCTGTGTCTTATAAATTCCAATAGAAGCCAGAGGAACCTACTCTCACAAGCCAGTGGAAGACCTCAGATACTGGTTCAAGAGAACAGATAAATGACTTCAAGTGGCGGGTTGGCCTGGTATTCCTTGTGATTTTATCATTAATTTATTATTTTATCCTAGCGGCTCTTATTCTGCCAATTTTCAGAACCCTCTGCCTGGTAAACATTTACTTTGCCCCTGCTGGGTCTGAAAAAATATATAGTAATATGATGTCAAAAACCATCTTCCTAGTAGGACTTCTCACAATGGCTGTGATTCAGGGTGAGTAGGAAAAGGATGATTTTGTAAATGTACCTAAAATAGTCACCTGGGGAAAGGGGAACTCGCTCAGTCGTGTCCGACTCTTTGCGACCCCATGGACCGTAGCCTACCAGGCTCCTCCGTCCATGGGATTTTCCAGGCAAGAGTACTGGAGTGGTTTGCCATTTCCTTCTCCAGAGGATCTTCCCGACCCAGGGATCGAACCCAGGTCTCCTGCATTGGAGGCAGAAACTTTTAACCTCTGAGCCACCAGGGAAGTCCAGTCACCTGGGGAGAAAAACTAATTAATTGTTGGAGCTGCCATAAAAACCCTGGCTTACAACAAACATTAGGATTCCCAGATGGCTCAGTGGGTATAGAATCTGTCTGCAATGAAGGAGATACAGGTTCAATCCCTGATTCAGGAAGATTCCCCTGGAGGAGGGCATGGCAACCCACTCCAGTATTCTTGACTGGAGAATTCCTTGGTCAGAGGAGCCTGGCAGGCTACGGTCCATAGGGTTACAACTAAAGGGACTGAGCATGCACACATACACATCAAACATTATAGGTACAAATAGGCACATATAACAAGAGTACTATCAACCCAAACACATGGGGGAAAACATCCTCCACTGATCTGAACATGATAGACTATTCCTATCAGTTCCAACACCTTGCCTATGTGATTCCTTTCAAAGGGTGACTTAGAACTTTTCCATTAAACATGGCTCCTATTGTTATTCAGAAAATCCATCATGCTTTTGATGCCACCACACATCTCATGGTCCTCTTGGCTATGGAAATCCTCTTTGGAGCAATCCTTGTCCACAGTATGGTAATATCACTGTAGCATTTTGGAACCCAGACCCAAACTGCATTTCTAGGAATGTTTCCATTCTGTGTGTTTATAATGAAGACCAGACCCAAGGATCCTACAGGATAGGGATGGTTGTTGTTTTTAGGTCACTAGTCTGGTTCAACTCTTTTGTGACACATGGACTGTAGCCCATCAGGCTCCTCTGTCCATGGGATTTCCCAGGTAAGAATACTGGAGTGGGTTGCCATTTCCTACTCCAGGGATCTTCCTGACCCAGGGATCGAACCCACATCGCCTGTGCTGAAGGTGGACTCTTTACCCACTGAACCATCTGGAATGCCTCACAGGGATAGAATGGAGAGAATGGACTAAAAGTTGGGCTAGAAGTTGTCAGACTCTGTGGAAGTAATGGATAAAACCTTCTTACTACATCATCTCATCTAAGCCAAGGGCAGGGAATACTCCTGGACTTAATTATTCTCGGTATGCTAAAGGGCCCTTATCTCTGCACTGTGTTCATAATCTGTCCTTTTGACGGATCTGGACAGCTGCTTCCTTGTTAAATTCTTCTATTCCCAGATCTCTTATTGAATCTTCAGGTTATGTCTGCATATGTGGCACTCCCCTAAATGGGGGCCCAAAGACAAGGCCACTCCAGGGAAGATTTGGCTCCTCTGCAGATGCTTATCCTTATATTGGTAATGTGTGGCACAAAGAAGAGTGCACATTAGGACATTTGGCCCCATTTATAGTCACTCTACATAATAATACTCAGTGCCATCCCAGGTGGGCCACTGGATTAATATTGGCAGAAGTAGGGCTGACAGGGAGATTAACAGCTCCATAGGGAGGCTTTGCCTGCCATGAGGTAACCCTAGAAAGTCCAACCAACAGTTTAAGGAACCTAGCCCTGAGCACTGGAAATGCCCTAAATATATTTTCAACTTCTTTAAACTCACTAGCCAATGTGGTCATGGACAATATATTGGCCTTAGATTACTTGCTGCCCAAGAAGAGTGGTGTTGGTGCAATCATAAACAAAATCTATTGTACCTATGTTAATAAATCAGTCCAGATTGAGAAGAACATTAAAAAGATTTATGAATAAGCATCCTGGTTATACCACTACAACCAGGAGACAAACCCTGATGCCATCTGGTCCACCATTAAGAGTGCCATCCCTAACCTTACTTGGTTGTTGCCTGTCCTGGGCTCAATAATGGTCATCCCCTTATTCTTTCTCTTTAACCTTTTGGCAAAGGTCCTGTCTTCCAGGTAACAACAGTTCCATGTCAAAATGACAATGCCTGTGTGGATTCTAGTCCATACCACCCTCTGACTTAAAACAAGAAATTTTCCTGCCCTGAGAACCTTAGACCAGGCATTTTTCTCCCTGACAGGAAGAGTCAATGTCCCTGACCAGTCCTGAATCACCTATAGAAGATTGACCATTGCCCTTGTTTTCCCGTGAGAATATGGAAGTAAAATTTCTGAGGCGAGAATAAGACAGAGGGAAAGGAATTAAACACAATACTAGATAGTGAAGAAGGGGCTCAGCTGTTGGGATGTGATGGAGACCTATTGGAACCAGCTGAAACCAAGGTGGCTTTGGGAATAGTCTGGTCATTGACCTTTAGCTCATTATACCTTCATTGTAAAACTAAAAAGCATCCCCCCTTAACTATTCCCAGGAGGATGATAAAAGGCCGCAACGTGAGCAGTAGCCCAATTCCTGGGAAATCCCCACCCTACCCCCAAATAGCAAGAATCTTCGTCCTACTCATTAGCCTATGAAATTACCTAGTCCATGAAAACCAAAGACCCCATATACTTCTGCCACTCTCACTTTTGCAGGAGACATCATGCCCTGGGGCCACTCCTCTCACTTTCTGAAATGGTACAAATTCTGCCTATGGAATGAGTATCTCTCTAAATAAACTTGCTTTCCCTTTACTCTGACTGTCTCTTGAATTATTTCTTGAAGGAAGCCAAGGACACTCATTTGGTAGTCCTAAGGACTCCTCTAGGCCCCAGAACACAACATTTCCCTCTCCTACAACACCAAGACTCATCAGTATCCCAAAGGGGAGGATCAGAGTCAACATCTTGATGAAGACTGTTTAGAAGCTGGATCTTCAGTCATCAGCTAGGGAAGTATGTAGTTAAAGCCCCTTCCAGGGAGAAACTTGAAGATGAGCATTTTTACCTGTTCTCCCTGCACTGAGTCCTGGTATACAGACATGGCATAGGGATGGGGTGGATTCCTGCTCCTGTTTAAAAATTGTCTGTAATTGATCCTTGGCTTAAATGCCACATATTTATGTCTATATATTAATGCTATTGTTTAATAGAATATGCTGTTATTGTTGTTGTTTAGTTTCTAAGTCTTGTCCAACTCTTTGTAACCCCATGGACTGTAGCCCACCAAGCTCCTCTGTCCATGGACTTTTCCAGTCAAGAATACTGTAATGGGTAGCCATCTCCTTCTCCAAGGGATCTTCCTGACCCAGTGATCAAACCCATGTCTCCTGCATTGGCAAGCAGATTCTTTACCACTAAGCCACTCAGAACTTTTGCTGAATGGATATATTAGAAGAAATACATTTTTCTCATTTGAGTTTCCTTTTTTGAGGTTATTTAAAGAGAAAGAAAACCAATATTTTTTTTTTAAGAGCTCAGAGTTTATGAGCAAATTAGTTAATGGCTTTCCAAAGATACTTTGGAAATATAGGATGATATTTCATGGAATATAAATATTTAAGCTCTTTAGAAATAAAGAGTATAAACAGACATGGATACTAAAAAGAAAAAGTAAAAAAAAAAAAATCTGACCTGCAATAACTGTATACTTTGAGGTTTGGCTGACACAGTAACATTATTCTATTCATTCTTAGCTGGTTCAGCCCTCTCTGCTCCTCTAGGTTGCTAGAGCAAATGCATTCTTGGCCTAAAATGAGATGTTTCATCTACTAGTTTGAAGGCTGTTTAGCAGACTTTGCTTTTAACAGTCAATGCTCTCCTCTGCGGAGAAGGCAATGGCACCCCACTCCAGTACTCTTGCCTGGAAAATCCCATGGACGGAGGAGCCTGGTAGGCTACAGTCCATGGGGTCGCTAAGAGTCGGACACGACTGAGCGGCTTCACTTTCACTTTTCCCTTTCACGCACTGGAGAAGGAAATGGCAACCCACTCCAGTATTCTTGCCTGGAGAATCCCAGGGACGGTGAAGCCTGGTGGGCTGCCGTCTATGGGGTCACACAGAGTTGGACACGACTGAAGCAACTTAGCAGCAGCAGCAGCAGCAGCTTTCCTCTGAAATACTCTGTTGATTCACGAAGTTGTCTGAGAAATCCATGATGTCTCTGCAATATCAGCCTGAATGACGATAAAGTACCCATTTGGAGATCAGATAATTTACTTTATTGGCTAAAGGGTTACACACATTTGGTATAAAGAGAGGCATTAAAAAATCTATTAAGGCTGAGTTATATTCTGTAGCCACCATCTTGTTACAATTAGTATTTCATTTTAATTGTGCTGCTCTATAACTTCTTATGAAAAGATACTCAATGTGAACTCAAAATAAGGTTTTTTTTGTTTTGTTTTGTTTTTTACTTTAATAGACTATTAGTCCATGGAACACTTTCTTACCATTCCCTGGGTTATATAGGGTATGGAGACTTTTACTTTACATGGTCATGGAAGTGACATGGAGTTTGCGTTTAGTTTGCTTTTACTAATCCCAAATTCCCCAGTCCAGGCCTCTCCCTCCTGTATTCCCCTTGGCAACCACAAGTATGATCTTTCCATGGAACTCAGGGCATATTTGAAGAGTTTTACTTTCACATTCTCTTACTACTCCTGCTGCTCAAACAGAAAAATGGATATGTGTATCTTTTGGAATCCAGCTGTATTTTGGAAGGCCTAGTGAATTAGTCTGGTTGTCTCTCATTTTTGAGGCCATTCCACATAGATGATCACTGGAAACATGTTTGTAACTTCTTTTTGTTAAATAAAGACACTTTCTTCTCTTGGAGAAAAAGCTCAGTCTTTTTAAGGATATTTTCTATTTTTTACCTTCTTTACCTATCAGACACTTCTAATAACTATGCTATATAGCCTCTCCAAATTCTGCAATCAGAGAGCAGTTATTCAATGCTTACTATATGATGGAGTTTTGTTTGCTTATTTTTGTTTTTAAGCTATGAAGGCTAAAATATAAATAAAGTATTCTCTGCCTTGAGAAGCTCACATTATTTTGGGGAAGATGATAAGCATTATTTTTTTAATTTAATTTATTTTTTTAATTGAAGTATAGTTGATTTACATGTTGTGCCAATATCTGCTGTACAGCAAAGTGACTCAGTTATACACATATATGCAGTATTTTTCTTAAATTTATTGATTTTTTTAATTGCAAACCTCAACATGAATCACCCATAGGTATACATATATCTCCTCCCTTTTGAAACCCCCTCCCTTCTCCCTCCCCATCCCACTCCTCTCGGTTGATACAGAGCCCTGTTTGAGTTTCCTGAGCCATACAGCAAATTCCTGTTGGCTATCTATTTTACATATGGTAATGTAAGTTTTCATGTTACTCTTTCCATACATCTCACCCTCTCCTCCCCTCTCCCCATGTCCATAAATCTGTTCTTTATGTCTGTTTCTCCATTGCTGCCCTGTAAATAAATTCTTCAGTACCATTTTTCTAGATTCTGTATATATGTGTTAGAATACTATATTTATCTTTCTCTTTCTGACTTACTGGCCTCTGTATAATAGTCTCTAGGTTCATCCACCTCATCAGAACTGACTCAAATGTGTTCCTTTTTATGGCTGAGTAATATTCCATTGTGTATATGTACCACAACTTCTTTATCCATTCATCTGTCAATGGACATCTAGGTTGCTTCCATGTTCTAGCTCTTGTAAATAGTGCTGCAATGAATAATGGGATACGTGAGTCTTTTTCAATATTGGCTTCCTCAAGGTTTATGCCTTGGAGTGGGATTTCTGGGTCATATGGTGGTTTTATTTCTGGTGTTTTAAAGGAATCTCCATACCATCTTCCATAGATTTTATCAGTTTACATTCCCACCAGTGCAAGAGTGTTCCCTTCTCCCCACACCCTCTCCAGCATTTATTGTTTTCAGACTTCTTGATGATGGCCATTCTGACTGTTTTGAGGTGATATCTCACTGAAGATTTGAATTGAGTTTCTCTATTAATGAGTGATGTTGAGCATCTTTTCATGTGTTTGTGACCCATCTGTACTGTCTTTGGAGTAAAGTCTGTTTAGGTCTTTTTCCCACATTTTGATTGAGTTGTTTGTTTTCTGGTTGAGTTGTATGAGTTGCTTGTATATTTTGGAAATTAATCCTTTGTCAGTTGTTTCATTTGCTATTATTTTCTCCCATTCTGGGGGTTGTCTTTTCACCTGGCTTATAGTTTTCTTTCCTGTGCAAAAGCTTTTAAGTTTAATCAGGTCTCATTTGTTTACTTTTGGTTTTATTTCCATTACTCTAGGAGGTGGGTCATAGAGGATTTTGCTTTGATTTATGTCATCAAGTGTTCTGCCTATGTTTTCCTCTAAGAGTTTTAAAGTTTCTTGTCTTACATTTAGGTTTTTAATCCATTTTGAGTTTATCTTTGTGTATGGTGTTAGGAAGTATTCTAATTTCATTCTTTTACATGTAGCTTTCCAGTTTTCCCAGCACCATTTACTGAAGACACTGTCTTTGCCCCATTGTATATTCTTGCCTCCTTTATCAAAAATAAGGTACCCATAGGTTCATGGGTTTATTTCTGGGCTTTCTATCCTGTTCCATTGGTCTGTATTTCTGTTTTTGTTCCAGTACCATACTGTCTTGATGACTGTAATTTTGTAGTATAATCTGAAGTCAGGAAGGTTGATTCCTCCAGCTCCGTTCTTCTTTCTCAAGACTACTTTGGCTATTTTGGGGTCTTTTGTATTTCCATATGAATTGCGAATTTTTTTGCTCTAGTTCTGTGAAAATGTCATTGGTAGTTTGATAAGGATCACCTCAAATCTGTAGATTGTGTTTGGTAGTATAGTCATTTTCACAATATTGATTTTTCTTACCCAGGAACATGGAATATATTTCCATCTGTTTATGCTATCTTTTATTTCTTTCATCAGTGTCTTATAACTTTCTGTATACAGTTCTTTTGTCTCCTTAGGTAAGTTTATTCATATATATATATATATATATATATATATATATATATTGCAATGGGGAATGGAACTGATTCCTTAATTTATCTTTTTGATTTTTCATTGTTAGTATATAGAACTGCAAGTGATTTCTGTGTATTGATTTTGTATCCTGCAACCTTGCTAAAAACACTGATTAGCTCTAGTAATTTTCTCTTACTATCTTTAGGGAATTATATGTATAGTATGGCTTCCTTAGTGGCCCAGATGGTAAACCACCTGCCTTCAAAGTGGAAGATCTGAGTTCGATCCCTGGGTTGGGAAGATCCCCTGGAGAAGGAAATGGCAATCCACTCCAGTACCCTTGTCTGGAGAAGCCCATGGACAGAGGAGCCTGGTAGGCTACAGTCCATAGGGTCGCAAAGAGTTGGACACGACTAAGCTACTTCACTTTCTTTCTATGTATAGTATCATGTCATCTGCAAACAGTGAGAGCTTTATTTCTTCTTTTACAATCTGGATTTCTTTTCTTCCTTTTTCTTCTCTGATTGCTGTAGCTAGGACTTCCAGAACTATGTTGAATAATAGTGGTGAAAGTGGACACCCTTGTCTTGTTCCTGATCTTAGGGGGAATGTTTTCAGGTTTTCTCTATTGAGAATAATGCTTGCTGTAGGCTTATCACATGTGGCCTTTACTATGTTGAGCTAAGTTCCTTCTATGCCCATTTTTTGAAGAGTTTTAATCATAAATGGGTGCTGAATATTGTCAAAGACTTTTTATGCATCTATTGAGATTATCATATGGTTTTTATCTTTGAATTTGTTAGTATGGTGTATCACATTGATTGCTTTGTTTATACTAAAGAATCCTTGCATCCCTGGAGTAAACCCAACTTTGATCACGGTGTATGAGCTTTTTGATGTGTTGCTGAATTCTGTTTGCTAAGATTTGTTGAGTATTTTTGCATCAATGTTCATCAGTGATATTGACCTGTAGTTTTCTTTTCTGTAGTTGTTGTCTTTGTCTGGTTTTGGTGTCAGGGTGATGGTGGCCTCATAGAATGAGCTTGGAAACGTTCCTCCCTCTGCAATTTTTTGAAAGAGTTTTAGAAGGATAGGCATTAGCTCTTCTCTAAATATTTGACAAAATTTCCTCTGTGAAGCCATCTGGTCCTAGGTCTTTGTTTTTTGGAAGGTTTTTGATGGCAGCTTCAATTTTAGTGCTTGTAATTGGGTTGTTCATAATTTCTAATTCTTCCTGGTTCAGTCGTGGAAGATTGAACTTTTCTAAGAATCTCTGCCTTTCTTCCAGGTTATCCATTTTATTGCCATACAGTTGTTCATAATAGTCTCTTATAATCCTTTGCATTTCTGCATTGTCTGTTGTAACCTCTCCATTTTCATTTATAATTTTATTGATTTCCTTCTTCTCCCTTTTGTTCTTGATGAGTCTGGCTAAAGTTTAGTCAATTTTATCTTCTCAAAGAACCAGCATTTAGTTTTATTAATCTTTACTATTGTTTCTTTCATTTCTTTTTCATTTATTTCTGCTCAGATCTTTATGATTTATTTCCTTCTACTAATTTTGGGGGGTTTTTTTTGTTCTTCTTTTTCCAATTGTTTTAGGTGTAAATTTAGGCTGTCTATTTGATGTTTTTCTTGTTTCTTGAGGTAGGATTGTATTGCTATAAACTTCCCTCTTAGAACTGCTTTTGCTGCATCCCATAGGTTTTGAGTTGTCATGTTTTCATTGTCATTTGTTTCTAGAAGTTTTGTGATTTCCCCTTTGATTTTTTCAGTAACCTGTTGGTAATTTAGAAACATATTATTTAATCTCCATGTGTTTGTGTTTCTTACAGTTTTTTTTTTCTTGTAATTGATATCTAGTCCCATAGCATTGTGGTCAGAGAAGATGTTTGATATGATTTCAATTTTCTTAAATTTACTGAGGTTTGATTTGTGACCCAAGATGTGGTCTATCCTGGAGCCTGTCCCATGTGCTCTTGAGAAGAAAGTGTATTCTTCTGCATTTGGATTGAATGTCCTGAAGATGTCAACGAGATCCATCTCATCTAATGAATCACTTAAGACATGTTTCCTTATTAATTTTCTGGTTTGATGATCTATCCATTGGTGTGAGTGGGGTGTTAGTATCTCCTACTATTATTGTGTTACTGTCAATTTCTCCTTTTATGTCTGTTAGTGTTTGTCTTATGTATTGAGGTGCTCCTGAGTTGGGTGTATAGATATTTACAATTGTTATGTCTTCCTCTTGGATTGATCCCTTGATCATTATGTAGTGTCCTTCCTTATCTCTTGTAATATTCTTTAAGGTCTATTTTGTCTGATATGAGGATTGCTACTCTAGCTTTCTTTTGCTTCCCATTTGCATGGAATATATTTTTCCATCCTTTCACTTTCAGTCGTATGTTTCTTTAGGTCTGAATTGGATTTCTTGTAGACAGCGTATATATAGGTCTTGTTTGTGTATCCATTCAACCAGGCTATGTCTTTTGGTTGGAGTAGTTAATCTGTTTAAATTTAAAGTAATTATTGATATATATGTTCCTATTGCCATTTTCTTAATTGTTTGGAGTTGACTTTGTAGATCTTCTTTTCTCTCTTGTGTTTCTTGACTATACAAGTCCCTTTAACATTTGTTGTAAAGCTGGTTTTGTGGTAATGAATTCTCTTAACTTTTGCTTGTCTGAAAAGCTTTTGATTTCTCAATCAATTTTGAATGAGATCCTTGCTGGGTACAATAATCGTGGTTGTAGATGTTTCCCTTTCAGTGCTTTAAATATATCCTGCCATTTCCTTCCGGCCTGCAGAGTTTCTGCTGAAAGATCAGCTGTTAAACCTACGGTGTTTCCCTTATATGTTGTTGCTTTTCCCGTGCTGTTTTTAATATTGTTTCTCTGTGTTTAGTCTTTGTTAGTTTGATTAGTATGTGTCTTGGTGGGCTTCTCCTTGGGTTTATCCTCTATGGGACTCTTTGTGCCTCTTGGACTGGGTCAACTATTTACTCTTCCATGTCCAGGAATTTTCAACTATAATCTCTTCAAAAATTTTCTCATACCCTTTCTTTTTTCTTCTTCTTCTGGGACCCCTATAATTCAAATGTTGGTGCATTTAATATTATCCCAGATGTCTCTTGACTATCCTCAGTTCTTTTCATGCTTATTACTTTATTCTGCTCTTCAGAAGTTATTTCCACCATTTTATCTTCCAGCTCACTGGTTCATTCTTCTGCTTCAGACTAGAGTATTTTTAATTTCAGTAATTCTGTTGTTTGTCTCTGTATGTTAATTTTTTAATTCTACTAGGTCTTTGTTGATTGATTCTTACATTTTCTCCATTTTGTTTTCAAGGTTTTTGATCATCTTTACTGTCATTATTCTGAATTTTTCTCAGGTAATTTGCCTATTTGCCCTTCATTTATTTGGGCTTCTGTGTTTCTAGCTTGTTCCTTCATTTGTGTAGTATTTCTCTGCCTTTTCATTATTATTTTTTAACTTATTGTGTTTGAGATTTCCTTTTCCCAGTCTTCAATGTTGAATTCTTTCTTCCTTTTGGTTTCTGCCCTCCTAAGGTTGGTCCAGTGGTTCGTGTAAGCTTTGTATAAGATGAGATTTGTGCTGAGTTAGTTTTTTTTTCCCTCTGATAGGCAATGCTCAGTGAGGTGGTAATCCTGTCTGCTGATGATTGGGTTTGTATTTTTGTTTTGTTTGTTGGTTAGATAAGGCATCCTGCACAGGGTGCTACTGATGGTTGGATGATGTAGGGTCTTGTGTTCAAGTGGTTTCCTTTGTGTGAGTTCTTGCTATTTGATAATCTCTAGGGTTAGTTCTCTGGTAGTCTAGAGTCTTGGAGTCAGTCCTCCCACTCCAAAGGCTCAGGGTTTGATCTCTGGTCAGGAAGGAAGATTCCACAAGTGGTTTGTTATGGCATTGCTGCTACTGCTGCTAAGTAGCTTCAGTCATGTCTGACTCTGTGTGACCCCAGAGATGGCAGCCCCCAGGCTCCCCCAACCCTGGGATTCTCCAGGCAAGAACACTGGAGTGGGTTGCCATTTCCTTCTCCAATGCATGAAAGTGAAAAGTGAAAGTGAAGTCACTCAGTTGTGTCCAACTCTTTGCGACCCCATGGACTGCAGCCTACCAGACTCCTTCAACCATGGGATTTTTCAGGCAAGAGTACTGGAGTGGGTTGCCATTGCCTTCTCCTCATGGCATTAAGTCAGGTTAAAACAAATATCCAAAAATGAGAAGCCAAAGATGAACCCCAGACAAATGGCAGTTACAAAATCAGGCAAATAATAATTAAAATAATGGAATATACACCCAAAAGCAAAATTGAAACAGTCCAAAAAAGTGAAGTACAGTAGATTGATCCAGCGAACAAAGGAAATCAAAAATTATATCAGTTAAGAACTAAACTAACTAAAGCACAAACTGAAAAACAAAACTAAAGCAAGGTGCCAAGTGGGGAATAAAGCAAAGAAAACAAAACTAACAAATATATTGAGAGGAAAGGAAAGAAAGAAAAGAAAGAAACAGTAGATATGCAAAGTTAAATAGAGGTAGATAAAGAAGATTTAGATACATTAAAGATTAACTGCAAGGGGAAAAGAACAGTAGGAAAAGTAAACAGGAATAAATGTAAAAAAATAATAGGTTCAAAAAAATTAAAAATTAAATTTAAAAAAAGAGAAAAAAAAGGAAGAAGAAAGAAAAAAATTAAAAAAGAAAACGCCACAGGACTGCAAAAGCCCAACGTAGAAGCAGAGGTTTATAAAAACTGTGACTTAATATATGCGTATACATATACACCCAGAGGTTCAGTTCAGTCACTCAGTCGTGTCCAACTCTTTGTGACAATGGACTGCAGCACACCAGGCTTCCCTGCCCATCACCAACTCCCAGAGCTTACTCAAACTTATGTCCATTGAGTTGGTGCAAAATCAAAACAGTCCAACAAAAATAAAGTACAATAGATTGACCCAGTGAATAAAAGAAACCAAAAATTATATCTACCATTTAAGAACAAAACTAACTGAAGCACAAACTGGAAAACAAAAATAAAGCTAGGTGCCAAGGGGAATAAAGCAATGAAAATAAAAACAACAACAAACGTTGAGAGAAAAGGAAAGAAAGAAAGAATAGATATGCAAATTTAAATAGAGCTAGATAAAGAATATTTATATACATTAAAGATTAACTGCAGGGGGAAAGGACAGTAGGAAAAGAAAGCAAAGGAATATATGTAGAAAAATAATAATAGGTTTTTAAAAATTAAAATTAAAAAAAAAGAGAGAAAAAAGGAAAACTCAATAGAACTGCAAAAGCCCAATGTAGAGGCAGAGGTTTATAAAAACAGTAAAAAAATGTTACTGAGAAAAAAAATAAAAAAGCTCAAAGGCTTAATTAGATTTCATAGTGCCAATAAAATTGACAACTAGAACAGGGGTTTGGCGGGGAAGAAAAAGAAAAAAGTAAAAAAAATAAATAAAAATCCAAAAGAATCTACAGAGCAAGTCAAAACATAAAAGTAATAAATGTTTTTCTTGAGTCACTGCTGTCAGATTCTTTTCCTAACTGGGAGTCAGAGTCCACCTCACCTCCCTAGGATGCCCTCCCACTCTGTGGTCGCTTCTGGACCTGTTGTGGGGGCAGCTCAGATTCTAATCTAGTCCTACTCCTGTGTGTTCTTGCCTCCAATGTCGACAGCTATCAGAACTAGTGCCTTTTCTTTGTGGGAGTGAGTTCTCAATGTCCTTTTATATATTCCATAGACAGTCTGCCTAGTTGATCATGTGGATTTAATTTGCAGCTTGTACAGCTGGTGAGAAGGTTTTGGGTCTTCTTCCTTAGCCACACTACCTCTGTTTTTCAACTGTGGTTTTATTTCCACCTCTGCATGTGGGTTGTCTACTGGGGATTGCTCCTGAGGCTGCCCTGGAGGACTTGGGTTTGCCCCTGTGAGGGTCAGGTGTGGAGGTGGTACAGCTGCTTGGGTCACAGGGGTTCTGGTAGCACCAGGTACTCAGGGGAATTGGCAACTAGGGCAGCAGGAAATATATAGTGGTCTAGAAGGGTATGGCAACTAGTATTGGCCAACGCGCTCCAGTATTCTTGCCTGGAGAATTCCCCTGACCGAGAAGCCTGGCAGGCCACAGTCCACAAGGCCACAAACAGTTGGACATGACCAAAGTGACCCTGTGTACACAGACACAAGACTTTTTTTGCCTGTGGCAGCTCTGCCCCAGTGAGAGTTGAGAGTGAAGGTGGTGTAGCTGCTTGGCTTGCAGGGACCCTGGCAGTGCCAAGTGTATAGGGACACAGACTGCTTCCACTGCAGGAGTTATGGCCCTATCAGAGTCTTTTTTGAGCCTCTTGTAGCTGAAGATCAGAAGGCCTCTTTGGCCAGTCTTTCTCTGTAGCTCCACCCGTTCAGGGACTTAGAGGGCTCCCTTGTCTGGGGCCGTTCTCTGTTGTTCCATGCCTCAGGCATATAGAGGGGCCCCCCTGACTGGGGTCCTACTCTTTAGTTTGGTGCATCAGTCACTTAAAGGAGCACCCTGGGTGGGGCCCTACTCTGTAGTTCAGTGCATCAGGAGTTTGATGGGCCAGCCTCTCTATTTTCAGCTGCCAATGCTGACGTGTGGGGAGAAAGAGGCTATGGCGATGGCTCCACCCACTATGTGTGACTCAGCAGTATCGCCTTGCTTCTATGGCTGCCTGGCTTTTCTCCACAGGCATTTCCCACCACAACCTCCTCCCCCACATCCCCTTGATCTGTCTCTCCAGTCAACAACAGCCCTCGCCCTGGGATTGCTCCACAACCCCTAAACTCCAGCTCCTAGCTGCTGTGCCTTCTAGAAGACCTGCATCTCTATCCAGGGTATGTATGGCTGTGGCAAGGACTGTTTGATTCTCATTCCATTTAGGCTGCCACAGATCAGTGTTTCCCTCTCAGCTTTAAATGTTTCTCCTCTGACCCAGACAATTACCCCGATGTGGGGATGGGACCTCTGCTTCAGTTCCCTCACCTGCTGAGAGCAGGTCCAGTCCTACTAACACTCCTGTTTTTCCCCCTAGTTCCTTCAACATACCGAGTTTTGCATGGGTCTGTATATTCTTTTCCACTGGTCAGGTACTCCTGTCCTCTAGCAGCTGGTGTTCTGCATGCACTTCTGTGTCTGAAGGTGTATTCCTGATGTATCTGTAGAGAGAGATGTACTCCATACCCACCTATGTCCTCTGCCATCTTGTTCTCCCCATTCTTTTTTTTTTTATTCTTTTCCATTATTGTTTATTCTAGGAGACTTGTTACATTTCCCTGTGCTATACAAGTAGGACTTTGTTGTTTATTCATTCTCAATGCAATAGTTTGCATTTATTAATCCCAAATTCCCCAGTCCAGGCCTCTCCCTCCCCAACCTCTCCTCGGCAATCATAAGTCTGATCTCTATATGTGGGATCTGTTTCTGTTTCATAGATAGGTTCATTTATGCCATATTTTAGGTTCCACATACATGTGATATTATATGATATTTGTCTTTCTCTGAATTACTTCACATAGTATGATCACCTCCATGTTGCTTCAATGGCATTATTTCATCATTTTTTCTGTCTGAGTAGTATTCCATTGTACATATATACCACATCTTTTTTTAAAATTATTTTTTTTTAAATTAACAAGTTGATTTATAATATTGTGTTAGTTTAAAGTGTAGAACATACATATATCCACTCTCTTTTAGATTATTTTCCCATTTGTGTCATTACTGACAGGGTAGAGTTCCCTGTACTGTACAATAGGTCCTTATTAATTATGTTTTAAATGTAGTAGTGTGTATACATCAATCCAAATTTCCCAATGTACCACTGCCTCCATCCCCACCTTGATAACCATAGGTTTATTTTGTACATCTGTGATTTTGTTGGGTATGAACACAACTTCTTTATCCATTTATCTGTCAACAGACATTAGGTTGTGTCCATGTTTTGGCTATTTTGAATAATGCTACTGGCACATGCATCTTTTTGAAATATAGTTTTGTTCAGTTAGACGTCCAGGAATGAGATTGCTGGATCATACGGCAATTCTATTTTTAGTTTTCTAAGGAACTGACATACTATTCTCCATAGTGGCTGTACCATCTTACATTCCCAGCAACAGTATAGTAGAGTTCCTTTTCTCCACATCCTCTCCAGCATTTGTTGTTTGCAGACTTTCTAATGATGGCCATTCTGACTGGGGAGATGTGGTACCTCACTGTAGTTTTGAATTGCATTTCCTTCATTAGTGATGTTGTGCATTTTTCCATGTGCCTGTTGGCCATCTGAATGTCTCATTTAGAGAAATGTCTGTAAAAGTCTTCTGCCTGTTTTTCAATTGGAGTGTTTGTTTTTGGTGTTGTTGATTTGTATGAGCTGGTTGTATCCTTTGGAGATTAAGCCCTTGTCAGTCACATCAATTGCCAATATTTCCCCATTCCACAGGCTGTCTTTTCTTTTTCTTTTTGGTGTATGTGTGGTTTCCTTTGCATTTCAGTAGGTTCCATTTGTTTATTTTTGTTTTAATTTCCTTTGCGTTGTCAATATTACCTAAGAAAACATTGGTACAATTTATGTCAGAGAATGTTTTGCCTGTGATCTCTTCTAGGAGTTTCATAGTATCACGTCTTATGTTTGGGCTTTCCTGGTGCCTGAGACAGTAAAGAATCCACCTGTATAGCAGGAGAACTGGGTTAAGTCTTTAAGCTATTTTCAGTTTCTTTTTGTAAGCAATTAACTTATGCTCAAAGAATTTGGGCAGTGATTTCTTTTCACTGAGATCAAGGAATGCTTCACTGAAGCCTGGAATTTAAAAGTGGGCTTTGAGGGAGAAGACATTCCAGGTTGAAGAAACAGTGTTAGTATAGGTGTAATGTCACCAAAAATTCCAAGTATCAGTGAGCAGTCCTTTGTGGCTGAAGTATAGAGTGACAGACGACACAAAATACATGTTGGGGCCAGGTTATTGTGCACTGAATGAATAGTTATAATATTAAATTTTATGCTTTAAGCAATGAGGAGTTATTGGAGACTTTTGAAGAGTGGAATGGAAAGGTCTGACCTAAAAGATTATGAAGGTAATCATACCTATGTAGAGGACAGGTTGGAAAGTCAAAGACAGAACACATGGGAGAAATGCTAGGGAGAGAAAAAGTATTTATCTTGTTTAAATTGCTTCCTTCAAAGAGAAATTTTTGCTAATTCAATATTTTATAGCCAACATTCTAAATGTTGGATGAGACAAAGTTTCATTAATCAGTGGTCACATATACCCTTGATATACTCAGGTCTTAATACTGACTGAATTGCATCCCCCTTAAAATTCATTTGTTGAACCCCTACACTCCCATGTGTCCTTAAGACAGGTAATTAGGTTTTAAACAATGCTTTAAGTGTGGGGCCCTAATCAAATATGATTGGTGTCCTTATAAGTAGAGGAGACACCAGAGATCTTTCTATTTCTGAGGAAATGAGATGAAGGTGGCTGTCTACAAGAGAGGAAGATGGGTCTTACCAGGAACCAACACTGATGGCACCTTGATCTTGATCTCTACCCCACAGAACTGTTAGAAAACACACTTCTGTTAAGATTTTCAACCTGTAGTATTTTTCATGGCAGCCAGAGCAGACTAATACAGACCTAGAAGTAAAGTTTTCTTGCCTTTAAGGTCCATATTGTCTCTTTCTCTTTTTCTAGGGATGTGATTCTGAGGCCTCAGAAACCAGGAAGCATCCATAAGAGTATTGCTGCTCTCAAGTGTTCGTGGCAAGTGAGAGGAAGAGAGTAGATTAAAGAGGTAATTATTCAGATGGAAACAAGTTGATTGAATTTATAGATAAAGGAGAGCCAGTTTTTAAAAACAACACACCTTATTCCATCTTAAGTTCTTAATCTTTCTTCATGATTATTCTTCTGAAAAACCACCTCTTGAATATAAATAAGCACCTTCAGACCTGCCAAGGAGGTGTGTGGTTTTCCATCATGAACCTGTCCTCAGTTAGGTTTGATGTCTCTGGTTTCTACTACTGCACTGTTATGTTTTTCTTTTACGTCTTAGATGTTCCTCATTTGTCATCTGATTTTTCTTTCTGCTACCATGTGATTGTTGTTCATATACTCTAAGAATCTGTCTTTTGCTTCTGCCCCTTTTCCCCAACTTTTTAGCTAGCCTAGATCAATAACTCCTATTATTTCTAGAGAAATTCTTCTGTTTAAAACTGAAATTTATAAATCTACAGACCTGTATATCTTTAAGTTCTATGTCCATGAACGGTCTCTGGATATTTCCAGTTAAATGTCTTAATAGCAATGTATTTAATTTGTATAACTCTGTGTAGTTGACAAAGCACTTTCATATGTATTATGTATATACTTGTTTTCAATCATATGTATACTCTAAGACACGTGGTATTAATTCTATTTTATGTTTATGATGCTTACTCTCAAAGTGGTAATTTTACAAGTTTTCAGATAAGTCAAATAAGCAAATCTTATTCATATGTCAAGCATAAAGATATGTAAACATGTCTAAAACTTGTCAAAAACTCTTCTTAAGTGGAACTTTAAGTGCTATCAACATAGTTGCAAATGGTCTGTCCATCTCAAATTTCTTAGTTATCAGTACTATCATTTTCTTAGTCAGTCTGTCAAGTCCAATACCTGAAATTCAATAACTATTTGTTGAAAATATAGTGAAATGACTAAAAAAAAAATGGTTCTTAAAGTTGATTCTCAATTTAATGTCTTTTTGAAGTCATTTACAAAGTCATTAATTATTCTACATTCTTCACTCCTACCTCAGTCACCCAGGATGTTGGAAAGAACAAACAAGAGGATGAGCATAAAGTAACACAGACTTTTGGATTCATATCCAGTAAGGAATTTCTTATTTTTGTTAAAGCCAGTGTAAAATTTCCAGGAATATTTAAGGATAAGTGTATCTTCAAAGTGATATTGTAAAAATAAATCCTTGATTTTTACACCATTTTCTATTTATAAACATCTTACAGAATAGCAATAATACTGGAAATGTGGTCTCTCAATATTATTATTGGTCTTTATACAAATTAAAGTTAAGTTTAAAAAAATGGGATAAAATATTATAAGTTAATACATTGCCTAAGGTAGTTTTAGAAATTTAGGAAATAATATTGGTGACTGTTTACAATATAAGGAAGATTAAGCATTTCTTAATCAAAACAAATGTTTGTTCTGGTCTGGAGACCATTTTTTATTTGATCATCCTTGGAAAATAGAAAATGTCAGGGTCATTATGTTTTACTAACTGGATCTGGCATGGGCACAAATGGTAAACTGAACTATCTTTATTTTGGTGGTAGACACTGAGAGAAAATGGGGCTGAAAAAGTATTCAGACAAAATATATCACTTATAGGTACTTATAGATGGGTAAAATAAAATTTTAATAGAAGTTTCATAAATGAATATCTCATATCATTTTGGTAAAATACAAATAACCTGTTTTGTCACACAAGGGGTAGTTTGTACATCGGGCCTGTGCGTGCATGCTTAGTCACTTCAGTCATGTCTGACTCTTTGTGACCCCATGACTGTAGCCCTCCAGGCTCCTCTGTCCATGGGATTCTCCAGTCAAGAATACTGGAGTGAGTTGCCATTTCCTTCTCTAATGCCTGGCTCATCACAATTTAAATTGTAAACCACAAGAAATGTAGAATATGATAATTAAGTTAGGAGGCGCTCAACAGATTGCAGAGTAGTAAATTTTATTAAATTTCTTAATAAAAATAACATTGACAATCTAATACAAAACTGTTTGTGTATTACCAGGTATTGCTGAAGGAACAGACAGCTCCAAATTCACTCAGAAGATGAGTTCTACTCATCTCATTTACTGAATAGTCTATGATATAATTTTAAACATCATTTGGTTCTCTCTCTGAGCACATAACATTTCAAAATAAAGAACATATCTAACATAGAAAATACTATTTTAGTACATTGTGGGAAATCAAATATAAATCTGTATTTAGAGACCATTAGCTTAATAGCTTAATATGAATTATAAAAGAAATTTGAATGCAATAATGGAGGAATAATTTGATATAAGACACAAACTAGAAGGTTTGAGGGAAAAGTAAGTACGTTCTTTGGGATTTACCTTTTTTCTTTAGCTGGGGTGATTTTTGATGGTGTCAAAAAGCCTGAACTATCTGTTTTGTATGACTTGCTAGGTGATAATGATGGCACATGTAGCTTTCTTCTTGTAATAGTCAACAAAGTTCCAGGTGAGCAATGTCCAACCGCCATCCTCACTAATATCAAGTGTAGTATGGTACGTTCCATTCAATAATTCAGGTTCAATAATGGCTTTTATGCCATGCACTTCTACACATATGTCATTTACCATTGTCTAAAAAGTGAGCTAGACCAAAAATGGTTTTGAACACTCTCTTCAAAACCACCTCTTATTAGATAACCATAAAGTAGAAAAAAATCTCTTTGACATGGTACTCTAATACTATTGATACAATAGTAATGATGCATTGATATTTTATAGGACTCACATGTGTAAAACTCTGGGTTATGTATCACAGCTTTTAAAATGCTGTGGCACTTATT
Organism: Giraffa tippelskirchi; assembly: GCF_054371585.1. Taxonomy (NCBI): domain Eukaryota; kingdom Metazoa; phylum Chordata; class Mammalia; order Artiodactyla; family Giraffidae; genus Giraffa; species Giraffa tippelskirchi. The sequence continues at coordinate 65,261,603 of NC_137284.1, forward strand.
CTTACACCAGCCTAGAAGCTGGAAATGGAAGTGCAAGTCCAGAATGTAGCTGCATATCTGCCATTCACACCAGACTCAATGTTTTTCTTATTATTTACATGAGCACAGACATAATGGTATGCATTCTCATAGGAAGTATATAAGCTACAACTCAAAAATGTGGATCACCACCCCAATGACCCCAAACTAAAAATACATTGAAATCTTTTCATTTTACTTGAATTCACCTTAAAAATGTAAACATTTAAGTTTCAGGAAAATTGAAAGTAATATTACCTCTTCAGGATTTCTGTAGTAGTTCCTGACTCCAGAAGTCACTTGGGGGACATAATTACTAGAATCACTGTTTGTAGATTTATGTTTCAATGTGTTATTTATTGTCTCAAATAGAAAATAAGAATTTTCATGGACTGAACATTTGATTCTTTCCAAAATTCATGTTTTGAACCTAACCCCCAATGTGATGATATTTAGATCTGGAGCTCAAGGGCAGCAGAACATTATACCCAATATATGACTTGTTGGCATATTGATGATTTCCAGCTGTAGGAACTTGAAAAACAGCAAGTGCAAGGAGAGGCTTTTCTTGAACTCCCATTAACTGCCTAAAGACAGATCTTCTGAAAGGAATTAAATTATAAGGAATCCTCTCCCTGGCCATCAACCGGAAGGCTGAAAGTCAACACCAAAGTCAACACCACAACACAAATTATAATACCTCTCAGCCATCCTTGCAAGGACCTAGTCATCTTTCCTAAAAACCATTTACACTCTCTTCTCTCCCCTTTCCCTGTTATTGATGATATTTAATTCTGAATTCTAGGACACTTTGGGGAGTAACTCATTTCTCTCCCATGTTTACATGAAGCATATATGTTAATAAACTTCTGGTTCTCTCTGGTTAACCTGTCTTTTCTTACAAGGGCCTCATCCAAGAACTCAGAAGGGTAGAGGAAAGATTGTTTCCCTCCTTTTGGTAGATGGAGCTGGGTCTTTGGTAGGTGATGAGGTTTACAGGAGGTCACCAGGGTGGAGCTTGTATTCCCCGAGGGATCAGTGCCCTAATGGAAGAGACCTGAGAAGGCTTGATTCCTCTCTCTCCACCCTGTGAGGTCACAGTAAGAAAGTGGCTGACTGCAAGCTGGAAGAGGGCTTCATCTCGGAACAGAATCACCTAGGCTCTGACCTGGGACTTCTCAGCCTCCAGAACTGTGAGAAGGTCCTGTGCTCAGTATTTTGTTTTGGCAGTCCCAGGCTAATTAAGACAAGCATGACATTTACCAACAACCTTAACCATGGGTTTTGTTCTCCACTTTCACCTGGGCTAGCGGTGAAAGTGGACAGACCTTCCTGTTAGCAGCTGGGCCATTCCCCAGGGTGCGCCACATTGTTTAAAACTTTCAATGGGGAAACAAGGAGCAATCATTTTAGAAGAAATCTCAGTCACCCAGACAAACTGACTTAAACTAATCTTTCTGAGTATATAAAATAACATTTCCTGTTATCATATCATGCATTAAAAGCAAGGAATGATGAGCTGAAGAGATGGAGAAGGAGAATGAGGAGAGAAGGATGACAGTGACATCAGAATTGGATCTTAATGTCTTCAGTACATTATACACTTAGTTTAAATTTTTTATTTAAGTCTATTGTTTAAAATTTGGGCACTTTTACTCATGAAAGTAATGATAAGAGTCTGGGACAGAAGGTAGCAAACCTATTCAGGTTAGGGTGCAGCCTACCTTGGCAGTGATGAAATCAGATTTGCAGGAGCGAGGGCTCAGAAATGAGTTTTCTGAATTCTGGAGAAGGGATCCAGAGAGGTGGGAGGGTTGCATTCTGACTGGGTTGCTGGCAGGATCTCTGTTATGAGGTAGAAATGTGAATCTAAAGAAGCCACATTTGAGATGTGTAGAGTGGTCTTCAGTCCTGTGGGCTTCCTAATAGCAGATCATTGTTGAGTCAAGTACAGCCTTTGTTAACTGGAGATTAGTCTCTATTTACTGGAAAACTAGCATTTTTGTAGTGTAAAAACAAAGAACTTTGGAGACTGACAACTTAGGGTTTGGAATCTAGAATTGTCTTTTACTAACTTTCTGGTCATTAGCAAGCAAGTCACTGAAACACTTTAAGTTTCAATTGCCTTATCACTCACTGTGGGTAAATACATTTGCCAAATCACTGCTATAGGTGGATCATGTTTGTAAAGCACCTGACATCTGTCTGGTATCTATGAGGTAATCTTTACATTACTACATTATGCTTATATATTATGCATTTATATTTGTATTTCTGCTCTAAAACAATTTTTTGAAAAATACATATCTTATGTATATTGAATAAAATTTAGTTTGCTAGTTTCTCTAAAGAGATAGTAGTTTTCACACTAACAAAAAAAAAAAAATCCACTAGCCACCCCGCTGGTGCCCACAGCAGCCAGATAGGCCAATGATGGCCGCTGCTCCTGCTGCTACTCCAGAAAGATACACAATGAGCCACAGAAACTCCATGCATCCCAGAGAAGCCCAGTCCACCTTGATGAAGTTTAGGAAAACATGAGACGCTTTGGTAAGTGACTACAGAAATGGCTTGTGCACGGAATTTCAGTGAATACCTTTGATGGAAGCCAGCATTGAATTCCATTTTAAATGAACAAGGCTGCCATATCATTGAAGTAATTCTCTGGACTTTCCTGGCCCAGAGTGCTGTGCTGACAGCCAGAGAGCTTCCACAATCCAGAGGGAGAAAACCTGCAGGAGACTCACAAACATTTTACTTTCTTAATGAGGCCGTGCAGCTCAGAAGAAAACGTAGCATACCCTTGCATTTCTGCTTGACTACCAGTGGTAATCACGGACATGCCTACACCGGACTGGGTGACCATAAGTTGTTGTTGAAGCAGCTTGGAGAAGTCTTTCCCCAGACTAATCTCAGGGCAGAATGAGGACAGAACTGAGTCTAATCATTCCCCACAGGAGCATTCCCTATGGTGGATACTCCCATTGACAAATTGCTTTTGATCAGCTGGCTAGAACAGGACAACCATCAGAAGCCATGGGGTCAACACCATTGTGATCATATTACTGTCACATAGTTACAGGCTGTAACCTAGTCCTGGCCAATTATTTTAAAAACAAGTTCTATGGGCATAGATTCAATATGTAGAAATCTATAACAAAACAGAAAAAAGGAAAACCACTTCTTTATAGTCAATCAGAAGTGCTCTTTTTATATAGGAAAACGTTATGCAGTATATTTACCCAATAGTCGAAGATAACTATCTTCTTTTCTTCAGTTCTAGACAAGTAGGGTTCTTACCTATTCTAGTGGTAAATTTTTGGGGGGGTGGTGCCATGTGGCATGTGGGATCTTAGTTCCCTGACCAGGGTTTGAACCTGCAACCCATGCAGTGGGAGTACAGAGGCTTAGCTACTGGACCTCCAGGGAAGTCCCTCTAAATTTGGCAATAATATTGTTCCAGTGGTAGAGTTGGCTGGGAGGCAACAACAGAAATCTAAGGCAGAGACCATAAAGCAACTAAGGCAGAGATGGCAGGATGAGCCAGAAGGGATACCTCAGGGAGATACTTAGGACATGAACTGCCAGACACTGGCATCCAGGAGTTTTAGTGGCATCACAAGTTCCATGGACATGAGTTCGGACTTACTATATACCATAGCTGTCCACTAGAACACAGGCACCCTGATAATCAAAAGTCTTGATTTGTAGTGCTAGATGACTTCCCTGGTGTAACTATTGCCATCAATTTTAAGCTATAAAGGGCTTAACAATAAGTTGGCAAAATTCCTGATGTTTTGCAAGTTTCTCATATGGTCCAGAACAAGAAAACTCTGGCACATCACTAACTTGAATTCAAGGTGAAGCAATCCAACTTTCAGTTCACTTAAATTATATTTCTTTTATCCTTCCTTCTTTGAACCTGTGGACTATTTGCTCCTTGCCATTTCTTGTAAGAATGACTAGGAGCCAGTCATAGGAGTTTATGAACATGGAGGAAACAGGCACAGAAACACTGGACGTACCCTGGACTGCACACTGCACTGTACACTAGGATGTGCACTTGTACTGTACACAAGATGTGCACCAGAAGTGGCCCAGATGTGTCCAAATGTATTCCAGATATGCATCCGAGTGTTCCAGATGTGTTTCAGATGTACATCTGACTGTACCAAATGTGTTCCATATGTGTTACAGATGTGTCTAGATGTATTCCAGATGTGCACCTGACTTTCCGATGTGTTCCAGATGTATTTCAAATGTGTTCCAGATGTGTCTAGATTTGTTCCAGGTGTGCGCTTGGACTCTACACTATACACTGGACTGTACATGATGTACACTGGAATGTATACTATACAGTGGGATGTACACTGGACTGTACACAATGTACATTGGGATGTATACTATGCACTGTACTGTACACTGAACTGTACACTTGAATGTACACTGGAATGTGAAGAAACTGAAGTACCAGCATGATGCTTTCTGGTACATCATAGACACACATCCTTTGAACATATATGTACAAAATGCTAAGCTCTAATGATCTCAGGATTTGCTTTTGATTTTTCCTCGAGGTCCAAGTAGACACAATCAGTCCAAGATGCCATAAATGTTTAAAGGTCAACTTGCTTAAAGTGATTGACTCTAGATCACTCAAAAACCAAAAACGAAAATCCCACAACTGTACTTGGTATAAATGTATATTTTTCTACCTATAACTAATATTTTTCCTAAGGAGAAAATTTGGAGATAAACATTTGTAAAGAAGTTCTTAAAAAAGAATTCATGTATACATGTTCAGTTGCTCAGTCATGTCCAACTCTGTGAGACCCTAAAGACTGTGGCTGGCCAAGCTTCTCTGTCTGTGGAATTCTCCAGGCAAGAATACTGGAGTGAGTTGCCCTTTTCTCATCCAGGGTATCTTCCCTTCCCAGGAATTGAACACATGTCTCCTGTAAATCCTGCTGTGCAGGTAGAGTCTTCACCACTGAGCCACCAGTGAAGCCCAATAATAGAGTTCAGGGAACATTAAACAACAACAACAAAATACTAAACTTCTTTCTATTCTTTTTATTCATTTGTGATTTATTTTTAAAAAATCTTTGCATCAAAAGAGACACAGGTAAACAGATCAGTATTGTGGACTCTATGGGAGAGGGCGAGGGTGGGAGGATATGGGAGAATGGCACTGAAGCATGTAAATTATCATATGTGAAACGAATCACCAGTCCAGGTTCGACGCATGATACAGGGTGCTCGGGGCAGGTGCACCGGGATGACCCGGAGGGATGGGATAGGGAGGGAGGTGGAAGGGGGGTTCTGGAAGGGGAAAACATGTACACCCATGGTGGATTCATGTCAATGTATGGCAAAACAAATACAGTATTGTAAAGTTAAAAAATAGAAAATAAACTAAAAAAAAATCTTTCTTGGGATCTAATTGAAGGAGTAAATTCCATTAGAAAATCATTCCACTTACTTTTTTATGGGAGTGGATGGAGGTCATCTAGATTTCAATGTATGATCTTCAGGTTTAAAGTTTTGTTAATTTTACTTCTTAGGGGAAAAAAAGCCCTAAATCCAGACTGTAGGACTTATCAGATCATTTTCCTAACAGCCAGTTCTTAACTCTTCCCAACTCAGTTTCCCAAGCTCTAAAAGGGTATTTCCCATCCTTTTAGGCAGGACATAAATATTGAGATTGCAATGTGTTTTAAGCATGGAATGTTGTATGAGTTAACAGGATAAATATTAATAGTAGCCTGTTAGAAGTACAAAGGCAGCGGTGGTAAGGTAACTAGGAAAATAAATTGCAGTGCTTAGTATGAGATTGGAAATCACTACTAGAACAAAAGTTTGTTCATACTGGGAGCAGCACTGCATCATGTGTAGTTCAATACCAGGTCATTTTCAATTGTTTTAATTGCCATGAGCCACTGATCTTTAGAGCTGTTCCTGACAAGCTCCTGCATTGTCTTAATGATCATGAAACGGTGCCAAAGATCAGCATTATCCCCTACTGAACATTAAATGGTATCAACCCCCTTCACTAGGTCCATCACTCAAAAGACTCAAAGTAATTAAGTTCTCATTTTTGCCTCTGGGATTCAGGCTTCCACCGACTTGTGATGACACTACATCAGCAGATGACTTACAAGTCCCTTACAAGTATAGGGGAAAAAAGTTCATGGAGGAATTGTATTTAGTCTTAAGTAACAGGGACCAGAAATTACACATTTCACTTCTGATCATAGTCCATTGGCCAAAATTAGATTTATGGAGAATGGAAAGTATAGGAGAGCACGGGAAATAGTTAATGATTCTACTGTCTCTGCCATAGAAGTCCTTCTTAAGAAATGTTTCAACTTTGTGTAAAGAAGGGTGTGGTTACTAATATACATGTGGGTACTAAAAATGCAAAATCCAAATGCACCGAAAGCTATCAACTATTAAAGCAACTATATATAATTCATCGCTGGGTCAGGAAGATCCCCTGGAATGGGAAATGGCAACCCGTTCCAGTATTCTTCCTGGGAAATTCCATGGACAGAGGAGCCTGGTGGGCTACAGTCCATGGGGTCACAGAGAGTCAGACATAACTGAACAACTGAACACACAGAACACATGTAATTAAAGAAAAAATATTTTTATGTCAGGACAACATTCTTAAGAATAACACAAACTTTGGAAATTGTCAAGTAAAGTATAAATTTGTGCTTCATGAAAATGTTTATATAAAAAACAATCACAGATGAAAAGTTACGCCATGTTCTTAGATTGGAATAATTTAGATTGTTAAAATATCCATACTATCTAAACGCAGAGACATTACTTTGCCAACAAAGGCCTGTCTAGCCAAAGCTATGGTTTTTCCAGTGGTCACGTATGGATGTGAGAGTTGGACTATAAAGAAAGCTGAGCACCAAAGAACTAACTGATGCTTTTGAACTGTGGTGTTGGAGAAGACTCTTGAGAGTCCCTTGGACAGCAAGGAGATCCAACCAGTTCATCCTAAAAGAAATCAGTCCTGAATATTCATTGGATGGACTGATGCTGAAGCTGAAACTCCAATACTTAGGCCACCTGATGTGAAGATCTGACTCATTTGAAAAGACCCTGATGCTGGGAAAGATTAAAGGCAGGAGGCGGGGACGACGGAGGATGAGACTCAAACTCAGTGGACATGAGTTTGAGTAAACTCTGGGAGTTAGTAATGGACAGGGAGGCCTGGCGTGCTTCAGTCCATGGGGTTGCAAAGAGTCGGACACAACTGAGCGACTGAACTGAACTGAAAACCATTTACAGAATCAATGCAATCGTTATCAATTCCAATGGCATTTTTTACAAAAATATGACAAAACAATCCTGAAATTTATATGTAATCTCAAGAGAACCACAATAGCTAAATCAATCTTGAGAAAGAAAGCAAAGCTAGAGGAATCACACTTCTGATTTCAAGCTGTAGTGTAAACCTATGGGAATGAAATAATACGTCACTTTTTCTCATATTAGAGGAAAGACTTTTAGCTTTTCACTGTTGAGAGTAATGTTAGCTGTGGGTTTGTCATGTATATGACCACCATTATGTTGAAGTAAGTTCCCTCTATTCCCACTTCATGGAGAATCTTTTTTTTATCTAAATGGTAGTTGAATTATGTTGAAGCTTTTTCTGCATCTATTGAGATGATAAATTTGTTAATGTGGTCTATCTCATTGATTTATTTGTAGATGTTGAATGTTACTTGAATCTTTGGGATAAATCCAGCTGATTATAGTGTATAATCCTTTTATATATTATTGAATTTTGTTTGTTAATATTTTGTTGAGGATTTTTACATCTACATCCATCAGTGATGTTGGCCTATAACTTCCTTTGTTTTGGTGGTATCTTTGTCTGATTTTGGTATCAATCGCACCATTCTTTTTATCAACATGGTATTGGAAGCCTAATCATAGCAATCAGAGAAGAAAAAGAAGTAAAGGCAATCCAAGCTGGAAAGGAAGAATTAAAACTTTTACTGTTTGCAGATGCTGTTATACTATACACACAAAATCCTAAAGGTACCACCAAAAACTTACTAGAGCTCATCAATGAACTCAGCAAAGTTGCAGGATACAATATTAATATACAGAAATCTGTTGTACTTCTATGCACTAAAATGAACTATCAGAAAGAGAAATTAATATGAAAAGATATATCATGCACTTGAATCAGAAGACAATATAGTTAAATTGGTCACGTTACCCAAAACAATCTACAAATTTAATGTAATCCTTATCAAATTACTTATTTTTTCATAGAACTAGAACAAATAATCCTAAAATTTATATCGAATGACAAAAGACCCAGAATTGCCAAAGCAATCCTGAGGAAAAAGAACAAGACTGGAGGCATAACAGACACTACTACAAACTAAAGTAATCAAAACAGTGTGGTACTGGCATAAATTTAGATGTATACATCAATGGGCATGATAGACAGCCTAGAAATAACCCCACACATCTATGGCCAGTTAATCTTCACTTGAGGCAAGAATATACAAATCAGAAATGACAGTCTTTTCAAAAAATGGTGTTCGGAAAGCTGAACAGTCACATGTAAATCAATGAAGTTAGAACACCCCCTCACAACAAACACAAAAATAAACTCAAAATGACTTAAAGACTCAAATATAAGATATGACACCATAAAACTTCTAGATGAGAATACAGGCAAAACACTTTCTAACATAAATCATAGCAATATTTAACCTGCCAAGGCAAAAGATGTAAAAGCAAAAATATACAAATGGGGAACTAATCGCACTTAAAAGCTTTTGTGCAGCAAAGGAAATCATGAAAAAAAAATGAAAAGACAATCCTCAGAATGGGAGAAAATATTTACAAAGAAAGCAACAGAAAAGGGATTAATCTCCAACATGTATAAACAGCTCAACAACATCAAAAAATCAACTCAATAAAAAAAAGGGCACAAGATCTAAATAGACATTTCTTCAGAAAAGACTTACAGATGGCTAAAAAGCACCTGAAAAGATACTCAACCTCACTAATCATTAAAGAAATGCAAATCAAAACTACAATGTGGTATCACCTCACACCTGGTCAAAATGGTCATTGTCAAAAAATCTACAAACAATAAGTGCTGGAGATGCTGAAGAGAAAAGGGAATCTTCCTGTGTTACTGGTGGGAATGTAAATTTGTGCAGTCACTATAAAGAACAATACAGAAATTCCTTTAAAAATTAAAAGTAGAGCTGTTGCATGATTCAGCAGTCCCACTCCTGGGCACATACCTGGAGAAAGCCATAATTTGAAAAGAGGCATGCACCACAGTGTTCACTGAAGCACTATTTACAAAAGCCAGGGCATGGAAGCACCTAAATATCTGTGCACAAAGGAATCAATGAAGATGTGTTGTGTGTGTGTGTGCATATATATATATATATATGTGTGTGTGTGTGTGTGTGTGTGTGTGTGTGTATGTATATATATATATATATAATGTAATATTACTCAGCCATAAAAAGTAGAAAATAATGCTATTTGCAGCAATATGAATGGGCCTAAAGATTCTCATACTAAGTTAAGTAAGGGAGATAAAGACTTACCACAAGATACTTCTTATATGTGGAACCTAAAAACATTAGTGCCAATGAGCTTATCTACAAAAAAGAAATGCAATCACAAGGGTAGAACAGAAATATATGGATACCAGAGAGTAAGAGGCAAGGGGTAAGAATAATTTGGGAGATTGAGATCTATATATACACATTGCTATATATAAAATAGATAACTAATAAGGACCTGCTGTATAGTACAGGGAACTCTACTCAATGCTTTGTAAAGGCCTATATGGAAAAGGAATCTAAAAAATAGTGGATATGTATACGTATAACTGATTCATTTTGCTGTACCCCTGAAATTAACACAATAATATAAATCAACTCTACTCAAATAAATTTTTATTAAAAATTAGAGACATTACTTTGCCAACAAAAGTCTGTCTAGTCAAAGCTATGGTTTTTCCAGTAGTCATGTATAGATATGAGAGTTGGACTACAAAGAAAGCTGAGTACCAAAGAAATTGATGCTTTTGAACTGAGGCGTTGGAGTAGACTCTTGAGAGTCCCTTGGACTGCAAGGAGATCAAACCAGTCAATCTTAAAAGTAATCAGTCTTGAATATTCATTGGAAGGACTTATGTTGAAGCTAAAGCTTCAATACTTTGGTCACCTGATGCAAAGAAGTGACTCATTAGAAAGGACTGTGATGCTGGGAAAGATTGAAGGCAGGAGGAAAAGGAGACAACAGAGGATAAGATGGCTGGATGGTATCACTGACTCAATGGACATGAGTTTGAAAAGCTTTGGGAATTGGTGATGGACAGGGAAGCCTGGCGTACTTCAGTCCATAGGGTCACAAAGAATTGGACACAACTGGGAGGCTGAACTGAACTGAAAAAACAAAAAGAAACCAAAAGGCTATCAAAGAGCCTTTTTTTTTCCTTTACTGTGACTAGTCCAAATACGAACCAGTTCAACTGCCTTTTTCTAATTGTCTTGGGAATTCATCTCTGTAACTGATCAGCAAATTAACTGCAGGCAATTATCAAATATGTTTGCTTTTTTCTTTCTTACCTTTCTTTAGACTGATGAACAGTAAAAAGACAGAAATAACAGGCAGAATCTCTAGAAATAATATGAGGAAAAAAAGGAACAGTAAACATAAACATGCAAGTGTACTGGTGGTTTTGGAGTTAAACGTTTCATATGAAATGCAACAGAAAAAGGGATTATTGAAAAGAGAGAGGATGGAAAGAGAAGTTTCAATAAGGAAAAAAATAGAGATGTCCTAGAATTTTTAGACAATGCCACTCTTATACCCCAGGAGAAGAGCTCCCATTCTTTTTGATGGTCCTTATTCTTTGGAATGCCTGCTTCAAAACTTTCTACCTCCTGCTCTAGTGTCTGAAAAGCTGGGCTGATGGCACCCCAAGCACACCATGCCTAGTCTGGGTAGAATATCTCAAGTCTAGACAGACCTGCAAGAACCTTCCTCTATGTTTTCCATCTCATGGGGTTTCTTTGACCCATCCAAATGGGTCATCTAAATGACCCAAGGAACTCTAGAATTACAAGTAAGGGGTCATCCAAGGGTCCTCTGGCTAGGTTGCTATGCTCTGGTTCCAGGAAGGCAGTCTAGCAAGTGAAATGCTTTCTCTGGGTAGTGAAGTATTTCTCTAGCGGGATCACATGAGGCCATGACATTGGTGCTGACATTCTGACTTGGAGTGACTATCACTCATCAAAGGAGTTCATGACTGAACTACCATCATAGAACCTTGGGCTTAAACCCCATGTGAGTCCATGCACTGGGTTTGCCCATGCAGTTCAAGAACCATATACCTTGGGTCTATAGTATCCACTGGTTTTAGAGGTGGTAGTAGGCACACTTCACCTGTGTCCCCCTCCAACCCAGCACTAGCACCCATCCTTCATCAGGCTTTACATAATGTGCTGTTTAGTCTTCCAAGAGTTGTCTCTATTTCTTTTGATGATTTTCCAGACCACTGTTTCACAAATTCAATGGAGCTGTGGATTATCAATATTTTCTCTTCCAATTTGTGTGGTGACTTTGTGCTCTCCTGAGTTATTCTAAAGGCATGCCAGATAAAGGAAGGACATTCCTTGTGTGACTGGAGTACTCTTCTCATTCTATTCAAACACCCTTTACCTTTATACCCAGCTGGTGGTGGTATATGAAAACAGGTCACGTTTTAAGGATGAAGTGATCACAGGCTCAAGATTCTATGATTGAAAGATATTATTCTACTTGATATTTGGTCATCTTCAAAACAGCACTGTCACATCCATGGGCGGTATGATGGATGATGCAGTGTTATAAGTAATGACACAACCAGCACTAAACACATTGTATTAGGGAACTATGGTAGAAATATCTATATTGTTTCAATACAAACAGGTTCTGAAAAGTATGACATCATGAGTAATAACAGTGTTGCTACCTTTTCCTCATGGTGGTAGATATGAAATTAGCCAGCAAGTGACACATTGAAAAGGAAAGAACATGAAGAGATGGCTCCTGTATCTGAGTGTAGAAGAACTACATTTGGACACTACAAAGAATATTCATCTGTAGTGATTGAATGATAAATACCTCATACCTCTTCTCTATCATTACCCTAAATCTTCACCAATATATCACTAGGCCTCACATAGGCCCATAATTTGGGGCACAGGGTGTTTCTTCTTTTAACAATAGTATATATTTTTCATTAAAATTATTTGATAAGGTTTTGCTCTCCTTTGTTTTCATAATCATGATTTTTAATGTCTCTACAATAAACTAAACAGCAGCTGCATCAAGTTTAATGATGCAGTTGTTGCACACTGAAACTGTGTCCTTTTTTTTTTTCTAAACATTAATGTTAAACAATGCTGTGATGTACATCTGAGATATAAACTTTTTTCCATATTTTACATTTTTTGTTTAGGATATAAACTCTGTAGTAGTTTAACATAACAAATGTTTTTAATTGGTGTATTTTGAGGACATGTTTCTCAAATTTCTTGACTCTTGCACAAAGCATTACACACAGTGTATTATACACAGTATGTGTGTATATATATATATATATATATATATATATGTATACATATATATATATATATATATCAGTAAATTAATTCTGAACCCCATTTCCACATCCCATGGCAGACCAAGTTTCTCTGTCAAGTTGGTATGAATTGCTAAAGGCTTACTGTTTAAAGAGGCTCTTGGCCTTGGTCCCTTGACCTTGCTTCCATGCATGCTGTATCACTTATATATCATACCAAGGAAGATGTGAAACTAAACCCCTTTCCCAGGGCCTTAAGAATCCACTCTTGTGTCTTGGCATATTAAAATAGCCATGCTGTTAGGATCTCACCTTCCTAATTATTCATGTGGAATTACTGAGGGGAAAAAAAAAAAAGAAGGAAGGAAGGGAGAGATGGAGGGAGGGAGAAAATTGTTATTATGAAGCCAGCATAATAGTTTTCTTATTTCCTCACTGAAGACAAATTGATGATTTGGATTATGTAAACTGTGGAACTTTTGTGTTGCTCTTTTTTATTTTAAAATAGCTACATCTTACTGAAGTATTTGCATGTGTATGTGTGCATGTGTGTATGTGGTGTGTTTTCTCTGTAAGACTCCCACAGTGAGATCAAAACCCACGTGCCCAACCATTTAAGTGATTTCTTTAATAATACAGGAAAAATAATTCCTGAATTAGGATATTCTTAGTGCATTGTTACACTGTGTACATTATAAATGTAAAGCAGGCACCAGTCCTGTCTCTCCACAGGGAGGATTTATGACATGGTACTATTATAAACCCAAGGATTTTTATAGTGTTTCATTTTATGGTCTATTCTGCCTAAAATGACCTAAGGTATAATTTTCTTCCCACTGATAGATGCCATCTACAAAGTGCCACTGCTATTGAAGGGCTGGGCTGAATCACTGAGGAAATAATTCTCACCTTTATGTCTTTTGCTTCTAAGCCCAGGCGGTAATGAAAGGGTGGTACATCAGTAAAAGGTTATTCATTAAGTGCCCTTAAGCGTGTTTGTAAGTACAGGGAACCAGAAAGACTCATTCTAAGAACAGTTCTGACTGCAACTTTTGGTCCTTTGAAGCAATTACCAGAGGTGGTCTCTGTAAATGCTCCCAGAACAAGTGAATTGTCTAAGGGAAAATAAAGTGAATTTCTAAGTAGCTTTTATAGCATGTACAGGCTCTGAAACCATTAAGCACATCCTCACACATGAGGCCGAGTGCCTGCTTATCTCCTCCAAATACATTGCGTCTGTATTCCACCTTGGCAATACATATTAAAAAAAGCTCCAGGGAAAATGCACATGAATTTGGAAGAATTGACTTATATCTGCTTACAAACAAAATAAACCACTCATGCTACAGTATAGTTCAATTCAATCAGTGTACTTGAGTTTCAATTCAACAGTATAATGCTAACTCAAGTCTGTAGTTGGGCCAGTCATTATCAGATGAATCAGTGCAATACATTTCATGTACAAAACCATAGGCAAACATTAATTGCAAGTTAGTCCATCCCACCAGTAAACTGAAGCCACCTCAATTCTTGCCACTTCCCTGGTGTTCAATTACACCTTCACCTGTTTGACTTTATATAAAAGGAATATACTTCCTATCTCACAAGATAATACAAATATTAATTGAGATACATGTCTGAAAGGTAGAGGGCACTCAGCAAATGTTAATTCTGCTACCTGTATTCCTTAATACAAAAAAAAGAGAAAAGTATTGTTAGGCACTGTGCTTTTACAGCAGAGATGGTGATATATTTTTTTGGTGTGCAACAATGTCCTACTTTTCTTTCTTCTCATTATCCCTTTCTATCTTGGAAATAATAAACCTGATTAAAATACCTGGGCATATTTCAAACTAAAGTATCCAGCCTTGGGTGTTTTTAAGTATTGTCCTTGAACTGTATATGGAAGCGTCATGTGACACTATTAGAAATTAACTTTGAAAGAAAAGGACAGAAACATTCTTCATTTTCTTTCCCCGTCCTCTTGCTTGAAGCTTTGATAAAATGGCTGGTGCTCTAGCCACTATCGGAGAAGGAAATGGCAACCCACTCTAATAGTCTTGCCTGGAGAACCCTGTGGACAGAGGAGCCTGGTGGGCTGCTGTCCATGGGGTTGCACAGAGTCCAACACGACTGAAGCAACTTAGCATGCATGCATATATTGGAGAAGGAAATGGCAACTCACTCCAGTATTCTTGCCTGGAGAAGCCCAGAGACAGAGGAGCCTGGTGGGCTGCTGTCTATGCGGTTGCACAGAGTTGGACACAACTGAAGCAACTTAGCAGCAGCAGCTAGCCACTATTTTGGATCATGAGGATGAGTTGCAGATCAGTAAACCACAAGAGTCGATGACAACTTTGTGGAGATGCCATACAAGCCCTGTATTGCTTAATTACAAACATATTTTATATAATAAAAAAATAAAAATCCATCTTGCCTATTATGTGATAAAGAAATATCTGTCTTTCCTAAGTCATTCTTATTTTATTATTTTTGTTATTCCAATATATGCAAATTTAATCCTAATGATTACCTTACATATTTCCAAATTATCCTTCCCGGGCATGACTAGTACATAATGGAACCTGGAAAACACCCAATAACACATTTTAGAGGAAAAACAATCCTTAACTGTTAGTGAATTTTGATACTGTTTTCAAAATCAAAATAATTAAATCTGTTAAATGTAAAAAGAAGTTTTTAATGAAAATGGCTTTTTCATCCTTTTGAAATTGTAGTACATGTATTTTTACAAAATATAGTACATGGATTTTTTTTAAAACTGGACAAAGCATAAAAGAAAAAAGAATCAACCATAAGCCCATTATATTTTATATATATTTATTGATTTTCTCTGTCTGCCCATCTTT
The DNA here is from genome assembly GCF_054371585.1 of Giraffa tippelskirchi. Lineage (NCBI taxonomy): Eukaryota > Metazoa > Chordata > Mammalia > Artiodactyla > Giraffidae > Giraffa > Giraffa tippelskirchi. Next base: position 65,277,131 of record NC_137284.1, read on the forward strand.
AGAGAAAAATATGCATTTCTGGCCAGAATTAGAACAAAGTTATCAGTTTCTTCAAGCCCAGATGTAGGGACAAGAAACTGTATTAAATTCACTTTAGTTATTTTGGTTTTTGGTTTAGGGGGCTTCTTTTGTCAAATTAGACACTCAGTAGTATATAGAGAATAGAAAGAGAATGTTAAACAAATACAGTTTCATGTTAAGTTTGACTCATATTTCTGAGAATTAGTTCTCCTTGTTTGCTATGAGAGCCTGAAGTTGCCTAGAAGGGTTACCCTTTCTTGAACTGGCCTTTTAATGAGCTATTTTTGCCAAGGCTATTGCTTATTTAAAATGCTGTCCATAACAAATGCAAGTCAAAAGTCCTTATTTGGAAGCCCAGTATCCGTTGAAGAGATTGAAATATCCACCCACTAATCACACTGAATTCAACCTTCACCTCAACTCCTAGTATTATACTAGTTCCTTTCCTCTGGTCACCAGAAAAGCTTCCACTTCACTAATAGAAAATCATAAGATCCATATTATATTTAGTAGAAATGTTTTAAAATTTATGACACACAGTTTAATGCTTTCCCAGTTTATCAGTGGTGACAAATCTTTCCCTACAATTATACCATTTTGATGTCAGTCACATAATGCCTTTGAAACATTGTAGAAAAAGTCTTCCCTCATACTTCATCTTGTCAACCCCTCTTCATATTTTGAGTCTAATTTAAATGTAAAATTCTCAGGGAAGCCTTTCCCAATCTAATAAATTGAATTTTCCTCCGTTACATACTTCCTTTGTACCTCATGGTTTCCTTTGGTATAATTCATCATAAGTTTAATGAAATCATTGCTTATTAATTTATCTAGTGTATATCTTCCCAGTAGAATGTGCTTTGCATTAGTCATGGACCAAGTAAACTCTGTTTACTATAGTATCCTAAGTATAGTAATTTACTGAGCAGAGTATCTGGCATTTTAGAAAGTCTACCACAAATATTTATCCAATGGCTAATTGAATTAATATGTGTCTATAAGTTTAAAATAGTAAGTACATTTAAAAGTGGACTCAGCTATCTTTCATGAAACAACAAAGTTCAACCAAGTGAATTTTAAATATTTAATTGGCTTACTTGAGTGATTCATTCAATGATATCCCTGCTTATTAATAACAAAATTTATTTATCTAATTAAATTCAATCAGTTCTTATCCTGATAGCACACACAATTCTTTTCTCAAGGTTCCTTTTTCACAAACCTTTTATCACTTTCTGGAACTATATTATTTTTTCCCTTATTTTCTCATACACAAGCAACTAGCAGTAGGACAAAATTATTCTTCCTTTTTTCCTCAACAAAAATATCACGTCTTTATACATTATCTTGCCAGCAACACAAATCCTACTTGCTTTATATACTGTAATGCTTCCTTTATAATTTTTACATATTACAAATGTTATCCTTTGAAAATCTTAACAAAACCAAGAAACAAGTTATATGAACATTTTATGATTGACCAACATAAGAATAAATTTCATAACCTCTAAAATCATACATTTTTTCAGCACAATTTCTCTCTAATGTGGTACAAGATACAGGTTTAATAAGCTAAATCTCTTCTTCCTCTTTTCTCCCTGCCTTGACTTGAAGTTTTACTAATTAACCTGAGATTGAAGTCTCAAGCAAAGTTGCCAATGTCTGTATTTCAAGGACATGGTAAGAGTTAACTTCAAGCTATCTCCCAGGTATATTTTTGTTCTCTGAGTCAGAATTCTGAAAATAGTATTTTATTAACCTAGCTTTCTCTAACTATGTATGCAAAAAAAAAAACCAGTTTTGGAGTTTCAAAAGAGTTTCATCTTAACCAATTTTCTCTGGTGTTTAATGAATACTGTTTCCATACATTGTTTTAAAAACCATCTTTCTTTTCCTTTATTCATAATCTCATAGGTAAAGTTTTTCTAATGAATTAAACCTGAATTTCCCATTTTACAAAAGGCAACAAAGATACCAATCACACAAATGAGATATACATTCACACACCAGAAGACAAAACTGTTACAAGTCCTACAAGAGGATTCCAGAAATGGAATCCCAAACACTTACTCAACACAAATGACTTTTGATGGCAGACACACTCCAGAACCAGTTGACAAAATGAAACGACACTCCGTGCTCATAAATGGTCTTTGATATCAGACACATATCAGAACCAACTGGAAAGGTGCCCAATTAGCACTTTGTGCTCACAATCAAGCCTCAACATTAGACACACGCATCAGAAACAGTTGGCAAAATGCCCAAATAGCACTTTGTGCTCAAAAGAGAAGTTTGCCTGGGGGCACACTGGTGGTAGACTTACTCTGTCTTGGAGCTGTCAGCTCGCCCAGATGTGTGTTTCCATTCCAAAAAGGAATAGCATAAGTTGACAGCCAGTGATTAGCAGGGGAGAAATAGGGAGGAACCCCAAAACAAATGGTTTTGGCAGCTACAGGAATGTAGCAAAATGTGCCAGTTTGCCACACAGGGGCTCCTTGCAGCCATCTTGGTGTGTAGTCATGGCTGGCAGTTCTACTTAGGAAAACTCATGAAACAAATAGCATGAAAGTACAGCCTCACATTGGGTGTCAAAGAAATATGAGCCAACTGCTGCCACTCAAAAGCCAATAAAGAGGCATGGTGAGTGGAAAGGAAAGTTTACTTTATTTCAGAAGCCAGCAACTGAGGGGTGGGTTATGTAGAGGAGAGTGAGCTCCTGTCCAAAGGTTGACTACCCCCATTGACAATCATTGGTCAAGAGATTTTATAGACAGAGAGAGAGGGCTACTTTCAGAAACAGCACAGTCAGCTCTGACAGTCTTCTTGAAATTCGTCATGCTGTGATTTGATCAGCATCATCTTGATTGCTTCTACCTACAGTTAGTCTCTAGTTTCAGGATCATTGTTTTTCCATTTATTTGAGGCCAGTGCTCAGAATTTTGCCAGCCTATGTCATAGCTACGGGTTGGTCGTCATGTAATTAACATATTCATCCTGGTAGAAAGCTAACCAAACTGATCACATGGATCACAAGCTTGTCTTCCTCAATGAAACTATGAGCCATGCCAAGTAGGGCAGCCCAAGATGGATGGGTTATGGTGGAGAGTTCTGACAAAATGTGGTCCACTAGAGAAGAAAATGGCAAACCACTTCAGCATTCTTGTCTTGAGAATTCCATGAACAGTACAAAAAGGCAAAAAGACATGACAGTGAAAGATGAAGTCCCCAGACCAGTAGGTGCCCAATATGCTACTGGAGAAGAACAGAGAAATAGCTCCAGAAGGAATGAAGAGGCTGAGCCAAAGTGGAAACTGTGACCAGTTGTAGATGGGTCTGGTGGTGAAAGTAAAGTGTGATACTGTAAGGAAAAATATTGCATAGGAACCTGGAATATTAGGTCCATGAATCAAGGAAAATTGAAAGTTGTCAAATAGGAGATGGCAAGAGTGATCATTAACATTTTAGGAATCAGTAAGCTAAAATGGACTAGAAAGGGTGAATTTAATTCAGAGAACCATTATATCTACTACTTTGGCAAGAATCCCTTAGAAGAAATGGAGTAGCCCTCACAGTCAAAAGAAGAGTCTGAGATGCAATACTTGGGTGCAATCTCAAAAACAACAAAATGATCTCTGTTCATTACCAAGGAAAACCATTCAATATCACAGTAATCTAAGTCTATGCCCCAACCACTAAAGCTGAAGAAGCTGAAGTTGAACGGTTGTTTGAAGACCTATAAGACATTCTATAACTAACACCAAAGAAAGATGTCCTTTTCATCATAGGGGACTGGAATGCAAAAGTAGGAAGTTAAGAGATACCTGGAGTAACAGGTAAGTTTGGCATTGGAGTACAAAATGAAGCAGGGCAAAGGCTAACAGAGTTTTATCAAGAGAACATACTGGTCACAGCAAATACTTTCTTCCAACAAAACCAGAGATGACTCTAAACATGGGCATCACCAGATGACCAATACTGAAATCAGATTGATTATATTCTTTTCAGTCAAAGATGGAGAAGCTCTATACAGTCAGCAAAATCAATACTGGGAGCTGACTGTGGCTCAGATAATTAACTCCTTATTGCAAAATTCAGACTGAAATTAAAGAAAGAAGGGAAAACCACTAGGTCATTCAAGTATGACCTAAATCAAATTCCTTACGATTATACAGTGGAAGTGACAAATAGATTTAAGGGACTAGATCTGATACAGTGCCTGAAGAGTTATGTATGGAGGTTCATAACATTGTACAGGAAGTGCTTATCAAAGCCATCCGCAAGAAAAAGAAATGCAAAAAGCAAAATGATTGTCTGAGGAGGCCTTACAAATAGCTGAGAAAAAAAAAAGAGAGAGAGAAGCAAAAGGCAAGGGAGAAAAGGAAAGATATATCCATGTGAATGCAGAGTTCCAAAGAATAACAAGGAGAAATAAGAGAGCCTTCCTCAGTGATCAGTGCAAAGAAATAGAGGAAAACAATAGAATGGGAAAGACTAGAGATCTCTTCAAGAAAGTTAGAGATACCAAGGGTACATTTCATGCAAAGATGGGCTCAATAAAGGACAGAAATGGTATGCACCTAACAGAAGCAGAAGATATTAAGAAGAGGTGGCAAGAATACATAGAAGAACTGTACAAAAAAGATCTTCATGACCCAGATAATCACGATGGTGTGATCACTCACCTAGAGCCAGACATCCTGGAATGTGAAGTCAAGTGGGCCTTAGGAAGCATCACTATAAACAAAGCTAGTGGAGGTGATGAAACTCCATCTAAGCTATTTCAAATCCTAAAAGATAATGCTGTTAAAGTACTGCACTTAATATGGAAAACTCAGCAGTGGCCACGGGACTGGAAAAGGTCAGTATTCATTCCAATCCTAAAGAAGGTCAATGCCAAAGAATGTTCAAACTACTGCACAATTTGAACTAATTTCACATGCTAGCAAAATAATGCTCAAAATTCTCCAAGCCAGGCTTCAACTGTAAGTGAACTGAGAACTCCAGATGTACAAGCTGGATTTAGAAAAGGCAGAGGAATCAGAGATCAAATTGCCAACATCCATTGGACCATAGAAAAAGCAAAAGAATTCCTTCAGCTTCATTTACTATGCTAAACCCTTTTTTCTGTGTGGATCACAACAAACTGTGGAAAATTCTTAAAGATATGGTGATAGCAGACCACCATACCTGCCTCCTGAGAAACCTGTATGCAGGTCAAGAAGCAACAGTTAGAACCAGACATAGAACAATGGACTGGTTCAGAATTGGGAAAGGAGTGCATCAAGGCTGTATGTTGTAACCCTGCTTATTAACTCATATGCAGAGTACATCATGTGAATTGCTGCCTGGAAGAAAGACAAGCTGGAATCAAGATTAATTGGAGAACTATAAATAACCTCAGATATGCAGATGAAACCAACCTCATGGCAGAAATTGAAGAGGAGATAAAGAGTCTCTTGATGAAGGTGAAAAAGGAGAGTGAAAAAGCTGGCTTACAACTCGACATTCAAAAATGAAGATCATGGCATCTGGTCCCATCACTTCATGGTAAATAGATGGGAGAACAATGGAAACAGTGTCAGACTTGATTTTCTTGGGCTCCAAAATCACTGCAGATTGTGACTGAAGCCATGAAATCAAAAGACTCTTGCTCCTTGGAAGAAAAGCTATGACAAACCTAGAGAGCATATTAAAAATCAGAGACATGACTTTGTCAACAAAGATCTGTGTAGTCAAAAATATAGTTTTTCCAGCATTCATGTATGGATGTGTATTTTGGGCCAAAAAGAAGTCTGAGTACCAAAGAACTGATGCTTTTGAACTGTGGTGTTAGAGAAGACTCTTGAGGGTCCCTTGGACTGCAAGGAGATCAAACCGGTCAATTCTAAAGGAAATCAACTCTGAATATTCATTGGAAAGACTGATGCTGAAGCTGAAGCTCCAGTACTTTGGCCACCTGATGCAAACAGTCAGTCCATTAGAAAAGACCCTGTGCCTGGGAAAGATTGAAGGCAGGAGGAAAAGGGGGTGACAGAGGATGAGGTGGTTGGATGACATCACTGAATCAATTGACATGAGTTTGAGCAAGCTCCAGGAAATGGTGAAGGACAGGGAAGCCTGCCGTGCTGCAGTCCATGGGGTCACAAAGAATCAGACATGGCTGAGCAACTGATTAGCAACAACAACCTGGAAGGGGTTTCAGTATCTGTGAGGCAGCTCAAGGTTTATGTCTCTGAACATTATGTATGGCCCCTGAGGAGGAACTAAAGGTCATTGACTTTGCTTAAACTATTATTTTTCAGTCTCTTTTGAAAGTTTTCCTTTGTTTCTGCATTTTCTCACTTCTCTGATTAAACTTATTCTTTGACTAAAGCTTTTCCACAGACAAAAGTCAGAGGAGGACTTGGGAGAAGGATCATAGTTCCTGCCTCACCTCACTGTAATACAGAATTTCAGTTCACATGGTAACTTTATTTTAGCAACAACAATAAGAAAAACAGGTGTAAAATATGTACAGATTCTGTTGCCCAAGGCTGCACCAGCTTCAGCCAATTTTTACCAAAATTTATTTCTCCTGTTTCTAGATGAACCAAGCAGCCTTTTTATGTACAGCCAAAGTCACTTCCTGTAAACATCCTTTCAATGTTTTGTCATTGTATAATAATAGACAAAATATGGTAGATAACATACTATATAATTTAAATTATAATATAAGCAGTATATAATATACATTAGACATATATAAATTTTTCTCTAGTCAATAACAGCCTCATTAATTCAACCAACAGAGTCTAATTCTTATAATATATTTTAATTTCTCACTTATCTCATACTCTGTTGTAACTCACCAATTTTTCTATAAAGTATCAGTACTGCTTATTCTTTCCATTACTGCCACGACCCAACTTGTCTAAATTTGTAACAATGCATGCATGGATACTTGCAATAAACCCAATAGCTGCATGCTCAAAACTCAAGTTAAATTGCCTTATCTCCAATCCTAAATGATTTTTGCACATCAAATGCGTGATTTTTGCACTTACAAATAAAACTAATGGTCTCCCCCAATACTGAAATTACTTATAATTTTAAAAATCTTTGAAAGCTTATTTATTTTAAAGTGTTGTCAAGAGTTTCATTTTTATAAATATGCATCAATTATTTTGAACTTTTCCAATGTTTTAGATGCAAGAAGATCAAGCCAGCTTTGGAGAGTAGACATTTTTCTGTCTTACTCCCCTCTCTCACACACAGGTCCCTCTGTAGAATTCCCTCCTTAAAGATATCTGTTTACCAGATGGGAAAATGCTCTCATCAATTCTTCTGCAGTACAGGCCATGTCTCTCTGTGTGACCTCTAAGCATTACTATGGAAACACTTGACTTGGTTCTCTACTGACCATCACCATGGGATGAGCAAAGTGGAAGTACCATTTAAAGAAGATAACATTTGGAAAATGAACTGACAATATTTTTTGACTGACCTCCCAGCTTCCTTGTTATACTGGGTAACACTTCAAAGTATAATTAGCTATTTTCTCCCATTTTGTGGCTTATTTCATGCCACTAAAAACATTATATCAGGATGAAAGTGACATTGCATATCAAATATCAGTATGTAGGTATGTTTTTTTCTTTCTTTCTTTTTTTCTTTTTACCCTTGAAAGGTAGTTTCCTAAAGGTGATAGTTCCTGAGCTAGAAGTTAAGAAAAGTTTATCTAAGACCAAAATCTCATACTAACTGGTAGTTAAAATGTATAAAAATTGGTATTTATGCCTCAGTTATTTCCAGATAATATTAAATGGTTTAGTTTATTTTTATATTTCCAATGTTGATACTTCTGCTTTCAAAACTCACTTATTTAGTTTGACAGTTTAGTTTCAAAGATTTAACAGGCAATGTAGAGGACAGATGCAACAGACTCCTGCTTGATCTCCACGTCCTAGTGTAAAAGTTTCTTTGCTATGCCTTCCCCTTGAGTGTAGACAGAACCTGTGACTTGCTTCTAACCAAAAGAATATGAAAAAGTGATTGGATGTGTTGCTTCAGTCTTCCTAAACGAATTATTCTATGTGCTTTTCTTGCTACTTACTGAAGTTAGAAGCCATGTCGGGAAATCCTACATGGCTGGGAATTGTGAATGATTCTAGTAACCACAAGCAGTTTCTAGGAAGTAGGAGACTTCTAGAAGCTCAGAAGTCCTAGAAGTCAGCTGGCTCCCAGCCAAAGGCAAGAAGGTGGGCCCTTCAGAGCCACAAGGAAATGGAGTCTGTCAAATACCTGAGTAAGATTGGAAGTAGATTCTTCCTCAGCTAAGCCTACAGAGGAGAATGCTGTCCAGATGACATTTTTATTGCAATCGTACTGTGCTAAGGACCCAAAGAAACTACTCAAAACTTCTGATGCACAGCATCTGTGAGATCATAAGTTTATGATGTTTTGAGCTGCTAAGTTAGTGATACATTTTACACAGTAATAGAAAAGTAATGAGACAAACAGCTCTTGAATTTTTTTTTCTTAGTCTTCTACATGTTAACATTTGGTATCGACTAGCCATCCAGTTCGGAGAAGGCAATGGCAACCCACTCCAGTACTCTTGCCTGGAATATCCCATGGATGGAGGAGCCTGGTAGGCTGCAGTCCATGGGGTCTCTAAGAGTCGGATGTGACTGAGCGACTTCACTTTCACTTTCATGCATTGGAGAAGGAAATGGCAACCCACTCCAGTGTTCTTGCCTGGAGAATCCCAGGGATGGAGGAGCCTGGTGGGCTGCCGTCTATGGGGTCGCACAGAATCGGACAAGACTAAAGCGACTTAGCAGTAGCAGCAGCAGCAGCAGCCATCCAGTTGCTCAAGTCATCATTTACCTTACCCTGAACTCCTATTCTATGAGAAAGTTTTCAGCTCTACCTGCAACATACACCCCATATCTGTCCCTTTCTCATTGTCTCTACTCCTATTGGCATACTTCTAGCCCAAGCTACTATCATCTCTGTTATCATACTGTTTTTACTGGTTTCTTTTGTTGCATCCTTGCCTATTTTTAATCAATTTTCCACATATAAGACAAAATGATGTATTTTGAAAAATGAGTCAGACTGTGTCATTTCACAATACAATCCACTAATCACTTCTTCCCGTTGTATTTTTAATAAAATCTTAAAATTAGCATTGTCTATATATTTTGAATACTGCCTTCAATTGTTATGGCATTTCGTATCACTACCCTGCTCATTCATGAAGTTCTGGTCAGTGGCTATCTTTCTGTTCCTCAGGAAAATCAAGCTGCTGTCTTAATGCTTTTTCACTTGATTCTCTCTCTTTCTAGACTGTTTCAATGATTGGCATTTCCTTCTCATCTTAGACTCGGTTCATTTGTTACCTGTTTAGTGTGCCCTTCCCTGACCGTATAATCTAATTACCTCAGCAATTCCTATAGCAGTACCTTATTTTATATTCTCATGCCACATATTGATTTTGGAAATTATCTTATTACTTTGTTTGTAAGTTTATTGTCTGCCTCTCCTACCAGAACAAAACTTCCGTGAGCAGGGATCTTCTCACTCTTACGCATCACTTATTCTTTACACCCACTGCATTACCTGATACATATTAGGTATGTAAATAGTATTTAAGTGTGTGAAGGAATCAGTAATTTTATAAACCTTATTTTTTACTGTTCTTCAAGAGACAATAATGAAATACAGTAGCTTGTGGATAGTTTGTATTTGGAGTTAAGGAATGATCTAATTTCATTCTTTACATGTGGCTGTCTAGTTTTCCCAGCACTATTAGTTTAAGAGACTGTCTTTCCAACATTGTGAAGTCTTTGCCTCCTTTGTCATCGATTAACTGACCATAGGTGCATGGGTTTTCCATCCAGTTCCATTGATCAAAATGAATTAAAGACTGAATGTGAGCCTGCACAGTATAAAACTCCTAGAGGAAAACATAAGACATAAATTACAGCAATGTCTTTTTTGATCCATCTCCCAGAATAATGGAAACAAAAACATAAACAAATGGGATCTACTTAAACTCAAAAGCTTTTGCAAACCAAAGGAAACAATAACAAAATTAAAAGACAACCCACAGATCAGGAGAAAACATTTGCAAATTATGTGACCAATAAGGGATTAGTCTCCAAAATTTACAGTTTATGGTGCTTAATATCATCAAAACAAACAACCCACTCCCAAATGGGCAGAAGACCTGAATAGACATCTCTCCAAAAAGGACAAATGGATGGCCAATAGCCACATGAAAAGACTTTTAGCATCACTAGTTATTAGAGATATGCAAATCAAAACTATAATGAGATATCATCTCACACTTGTCAGAATAGCTATCATCAAAAAATCCACAAACAACAAATGTGGAGAGGGTATGGAGAGAAAGGAACCCTTTTGCACTGTTAGTGGGAATGTAAATTGGTTCAGCTGCTATGGAGAATAGTATGTGGTTCCTTAAAAACAAAAAATAGAGCTACCATATGACCCTGCAAATCCTATTCCTGGTGCATCCAGAGAAAAACATGTCCCAAAAAGATGCATGCACCCCAATGTTCATTGCAGCACTGTTTAAAACAGCCAAGACATGGAAGCAACCTAAATGTCCATCAACATAGGAATTGGTGAGAAGATGTGGTACATATATACAATGGAATATTACTCAGCCATAAAAAAGAATGAAATAATGCCATCTACAGTAACATGGATGGACCTAGAGAGTGTCAAACTGAGTGAAGTAAGTCAGACAGAGTAGGAGAAATATCATATGACATCCCTTATATGTAGAATCTGAAAAGAAATGATACAAATGAACTAAATTACAAAACAGAAAGAAATACACAGACTTGGAAAGCAAACCTATGGTTGCTGAGGGGAAGGGATAGTTAAGGACTTTGGGAAGGTCATATATGCACTGCTATATTTAAAATGGATAACCAACAAAGACCCATTGTATAACATGTGGAACTCTGCTCATAGCTCTGTTATGTACTAGCTTGGATGGGAAGGAGGTATGGGGGAGAATGGATACATGTATATGTAAGGCTGAGTCCCTTCTCTATTCACCTGAAACTATCATGACATTGTTAACTGGCTGTACGCCAATAAAAATGTTTCTCGTGTTAAAGAAAATAAAATAATTTTTAAATACATTAAAAAATAAAGAGGGATGGGATCCCAAAGCTCCAACTACCCATATCTCCATAGAAGAATAACATGAGGATTTTATAATTAAACTGTTTTTAAAATGCCTATAGACTTGAAAATCAAGGAATTTAAATTATTTAATTTGATTCTTGAATGTGTTCCCAATATTGATTGTATAAGTGAGGTATTTCAAAACGTTCTTAAAAGTTTAACAAATATTTACTTAAATAGTACTTACCCTATACTAGGTACAAAGAATTTGCAGACTATTGGATTTTACTGTATTTAAAATAAATCTTAATATGCATCCCCTAGAAAGTGGTTCCTGAGGCAAAGATTTAAACAGTTGATGATTTATTTAGGAAATGCAAACCTAGGACAGCAAGAATAAGGATTAAAGGAAATGAGGGAAGAAAAAATGTGAAGTGATGCAAAGTGATGCATTACTACATTGGTTGTGTGTGTGTGCTAAGTTGCTTCAGTCGTGTCTGTCTCTTTGTGACCCTCTGGACTGTAGCCAACCAGGCTCCTCCATCCATGGGATTCTCCAGGCAAGAATACTGAAGTGGGTTGCCATGACCTCCTTCAGGGCATCTTCCCAACCCAAGGATCATACCCTCATCTCTTCTGTCTCCTGCATTGGCAGGCAGGTTCTTCACCATTAGCACCATCTGAGAAGCCACCTACACTAGCTACTGCTTCACAAATAATCATGAAGAAACACAGTGGATTCCCTCATCGTTTGCATCCACTTAACACAAGGGAATTCTCAAAAGGCTATAGAAAAAAATCATGACTTGAGGTCAGTCCATGGAAAAAAAGAAAGAATGCATCTTCCCAATTTCCTACTTTTTCCTCTTTCCTAGTGGTCCACGTTCACCCCATAGATATTTAACTCCTTTATCCCTCTGGATGGTGCCCTCAAGTTCCTTTCTGCTTCCTAGCCATGGCTGGATACCCTACCCTGTGCTGTGGCATTTTATTTGAGCCTGGGAGTAATAAAGGGAACCATAAACTCTGTGCTTGCACTGCTCAGCCTGGCTGAATGGAAGTGGTCAAGGATGAGGGCTGGACACTCCCACGATAGACTGACCCCAGTGGTTGAAGCTCAGTCTGTCTAGGAGATAGGGAGAGCAGTGGGAATCTGGTAAGGCATCAAGAGATTTATAAGTGATGTGGAATCTCATGTCTTTCTTATTAACACATCATAATATATTCAATTCCTGAGTAGAGAGAATTTTGCAATTCAATTTGTTTTGAGTATATCTTCATTAATCATCTCTTTCCAATTTCAAACCATTCCTACAGTGCCCTTCCTTGTTAATCACATCACTATAATCACACCACTGTCTTCTCAAAACTCTGATAGAAAATGGATTTTATCCCCTCATCCAATGTGCTACTAATCCCTCAAAATTCTGTCAGGTATATATCTCTCAGATTTGTCCCTGCCAATATCCTCAGTCACTTTCACAGACAGCTCGTCTTCTCTGACTTTGATTAAAACAATGATTTCTTATAAGTTGAAATATATCCCAAAAAGATACATTAAAGTTCTAAATCCTGGTACCTATGATTGTGACATTATTTGGAAATAGGCTGTCTATAGAAGAAGAGAACACGGTTCTGCTGACACCTTGATTCTGGACTTCTAGCCTCTAGAACTATAAGAGAGTGCATTTCTGTGGTTTTAAGCCACCAAGTTTGTGATACTTTGTTAACCTACCCCTAGGAAACTGTTACATGAACTAAACTCTGGGCATTCAGTATTTCAGCTTGCATAACAATTTACCACTCTGTAAGGCTAGTACTTTGTTAACCTAATGCCAAGAGCTGACTCATTAGAAAAGACCCGGATGCTGGGAAAGATTGAGGACACGAGGAGAAGGGGACAACAGAGGATGAGATGATTGGATGGCATCACGCCGTCAATGGACATGAGTTTAAGCAAGCTCTGGGAGATGGTGAAGGACAGGGAAGCCTGGCATGCTGCAGTCCACAGGGTCACAAAGAGTTGGACATGACAGAGTGACTGAATAACAACAAAGGCTAGTATGTCTCAAAGACTCTTTCTGATCTGGTTCCTTGCCTACATCTGAAGTCTGACATACTAAAATGATGCTATGTATAGGGGAAACATGTGAAATGAAGAAGACTTGAGCTTTGACTGAAATGGTTTGTATTCACTGGAAAAATAATCACAGAAGACAAATACAGTCACAAGCCATGTTTATTCCTCTCTTTTTTCTTGGCTAAAAGATTTAAAATGAGTTAAAAATCAAACTACCACCAGCCACAAACTTGAAAATCAAGAACAGACTGATTCATAATAACCAATGAGCTATTGTTCAGCCATTAAAAATAATGAAACAATGTCATTTGGCAATATGAGTGCACCTGAAGATTATCATAAGTGAAGTAAATCAGACAAATAAATATCAAATGCTCTTGATTATATGCAGAATCTAAAAAAAATTGATACAAATGAGCTTATCTACAAAACAGAAACAATTACAGACTTAAAGAATGAATTTATGATTACTAGGAGTAAGGAAGGAGAGATAGATTGGTAGTGTAGGATTAACATGTACACACTACTATATTTAAAATAGATAACCAACAGCAATCTACTGTATGGTAGAGAACTCTCTAAGTATTCTATAATAATCTAAATGGTAGAAGAGTTTGTAAAAGAAGAGATACTTGTGTATATACATATATATATATATATAACTGAATCAATTTGCTGTACACTTGAATCTAATACAACATTGTTAATCAACTATACTCCAATATAAAATAAAAAATTAAAGAAAACATAATCATGTAAAGTAAAACCAAACAAAAAATATAAGATAGTACAGAAGATCAGAGCAAATTATTATAATTAAATATAATCTTAAAATATCTGACTTGCTAATAATACGGATAATTGCTATTTTGCATACCATCATCAGCAATAAATTACAAACACTGTTTTTAAATGAATAATAATTAGTAACTAGGAAATTATGAAATTTATTATATATTTGGACATAATGATGATGATATTGTATGATGCTGTCAGTAACTTTGACTCCCTTTCTGGGGCATCAATCAGCCACCATCCTTTGAATAACTTACTAAGTGTAAACTTCAGATACTTAGTGACATTTAAGAATATTTTCTACTTTAAACAGGTTTCAAAAGCTTTTGGCAGAAGCACTGTAGGAAAAGACGATGGATAGTGGGTTTAGTAAGATTCCACTTCAAAGTGTTTGGAGTTGGGATAATGGAGGACTGGCGCCCTTGTAAATGATTAAGCATAACAGAGAGTGTTATCAAAAACTAGTACAAAGTAACATTGATTACTACAATATGGGGCTCAAAGATGGTGAAATGGAACAATCGAATACAGAGATGAGAAGGAAAAACAGCCAGGTGAGAAGATGTAGGCTCAAAAATGAGGACGTGTTCATCCTAGGCATAGGAATCTTTACCTTAGAAACAGTCTGTGACATTCAGTTTGTATGGCAAAGCACATAACAGCATATACACATGATGAAAGCAGTCAATGGGTACAAACTTCCAGTTACAAGATAAATAAATACTAGAGATGTAATGTACAACATGATTAATATAATTAACACTGCTATATGTTATATACGGAAATTAAAAGAATAAGTCCTGAGTCCATTACGAGGAAAATAAGTTTTTCTATTTCTTTAATTTTCTATCTATAAGAGATGTTGGATCACTAAACTTACTATGGTAACCATTTCATGATATGTAGGTCAAATCATTATCCTGTACACTTTAAATGTATAGAGTGCTGAGTATTGATTACACTTCCATAAAACTAGAAAAAAAAAAAAAAGGCCACTTTAATGCTATGGCAAACAAGGAAAAATTCATGGCTACCGAAAATAGTGAATTTCTTAACTAAAGAATGAGAGGAAATTCATCTTTTTTAAAAAGAGGGTATCCATGGTTTATTGAATAGGAGATCTTACCTGTCTGAAGCAGAAGGGCATTTGAGTGACACCCCATCAAGGACAGCAGAGAGCAAGCAGGACATGGCAGCAGTCTTTGCTGGATGGCGGTTGGGGCAGAAGAAATTTGTTTTCAGTTTATTACTCTCAAGATTGACACTACCAAATTCTTGTCCAAATGCCCACATTTTCTTGCTACGTACAATTTTTTAAACACGTTTATGAAAAATGCCAAAAGCATAGCTTTGAAGAAAGTGTATACAAAACATTAATCAGATGACCCTCTCTTCTCTACTCCAACTTCCACTACCTAGAGGCAGTCCATTTTAACAATTTCAATTGTTAGGACTTTCTAGAGGTTGTTGCCCCATCTATTATTCTTCTGAAAACTAATTTTTTTTTTAATAGTAAAAAATATCAACTTATAGAACCTTTACAAAACAGAGAAAAATTTCAGTGAGGAACTAAAATCAGACTCTCCCAATCATGGGGAGATAATTATTATAAACATAGTAATTTATTATTTTTCACTCAAACTTTATATTTATAAATATATATTTTATGCCCAAATAAAATGTTCTCTATATATAAATAAATAGAAGTATAAGATATACAGTTTATATTTTAAGTTTATTTTAATGTTTGCATAATATTCAACCACTTAAATATGCTAAATTAATTTAATTATATTTTCTGCCTCCCATGAGTTGCTCACACTTTTCATGTGATTATCCTTTTGTACTATGTTGAGATAAATTATCAAATCACTTTTTCCTGTCAATGATTCTATTTTCCTTGGTGCTAAACCTATTCTTTCCTGTCTCTCTTATAAATTTTAAACTTGGATTGCATTTTTATTTACTTTACAGTTCTACAATACCTTTCTGGTCCTTTCTTCTTTTTGAAATAATTTCTTTGAACATCATTTTTGTGTCCTCTGATTTCAGACTCTTGTTTTCTTATATGTCTGGTGTATTTCCTAGAAGTTAAATCTTCTTAAGGCTTATTAAGGGCATCATATAATTTTATAAAATTTACTATGCTTCTTCTAATAAGTTCTTTTCAAAGCAGAACTTTTCCCTTTGGTATTTTGCTTTTCCCAAAATCATGTCCATAGGACCTATGCTGCTGATTTTATTTTTCCCTTCATTTAAGTTTAAATGAGGACACATACCCATATCCATGTTGCCTTTGGATCATCACATTCATTTCCTACTTGTCTCTATCCCCTACCTCTTGGATAGCTGTCCAATGACCTTGTCACATTATAATTCACAAGTTGGTTACTGTGTATACTTTTCAGCCATTTGCTCATGGTCATCAGGGATTGATTTAGCATGATTCCACTGGATTAAGGTAGGGTTATCGCCTCCTTGGATTGCTTGGTTTTAAGACACACTGAGACAATTGAATGCCCAGAACACATTGTTGTAGCATCTCTAAAAACTCTTTAATTTGTTATTTTTGTTAGTTTATTAATTTAACTATTTTTATTCTTTAAAAATAACTTCATGCCTGCCTGGAGGCTCCATAATCCCGGAAGTGGTGATGCCAAGGGAAGAGGAAGCTTGGTGGCTCAGCCCAGTGCTCCTGAGGCCCCCACCAGCCTTTAAAACTCTTACTGTACACCAAAATGATCCTCACATAGGGCTTGGAGCTCACAGTGTAAAAATTTTCATTGATCATCCAATCCTACTTCTTAGTCTACTAGCTGATTGTAATTTCACTCCTTGAATGAATGTGGACAATAGGTAGGAGAGAGCAAGCATTTCTCAAGCCATCATATAACATGTCCATAGGAGTCATTCCAATTTACTGAATTAATTGATATAAGTAGCTATAGTATTTTGATCTAATTTATATCTAGAGTGTTGTCATTTGCATTAAATATTCTTTGATCTGTCACTATGTGTAGGCTGCTGCCCCATGTAAGTTGGACTCAGTTTTAAAGTCAAAATCAGTCATGTAATAGTATGTGTTAGATCACATATTTATTTCTTATGTACTTAAGTGCTCAGTTGCTAAGTAGAGTCTGACTCTTTGCGACCCCATGGACTGCTAGGTTCCTCTGTCCATGGGAATTTCCAGGCAAGAATACTGGAATAGGTTGCTATTCCCTCCTCCAGGGGATCTTCCGCACCCAAGGATCGAATCCACCTTTCTTGTGTCTCTTGCATTGGAAGGTGGATTCTTTACCACTGAGCCACTTGGGAAGCCCATTGCTTCCTTTTTTCTCCTCCTCATTGACCTAAAAAAAATGCAGAGGCTTGCTTTTCATTACAAGCTGCTATTTGCCTATCGACTAAGGAAGGATGTAGCACTTATGTCAAATGAAAAAAAAAATACATGATAGTACCATTATGCTGCCCAGTGATCTGTGATGCTAGCCATTTCCTACCAGATAGCTAATTATTATATGCATGTGAGGAAGTACAGAACTCTCATTTCAGATATTGGTGGGAAAGAAAAATAAGTGGTAATACACAGTTTTTATTGAAAACCTTTGATGTAATTAGAAAGTAGATTTAATTATGTTTTAGTTTCATAAGACCTTGAGTATGAAATATAAGATCAATCCATTATGCAGTGTGTTTCATTTGTTTAAGCTAATAGTTTTAAAATAAGAGCTAAAAAAGTTAGATCCCCCAAAATAGGCAGATTGGTTTTTTTTCTTTTTTTCTCTTAAATATAGTCAATGCCAACAAATTTATAATACTGGGAACCATTTAATCTTTAATAGAACCTCATTATTACTTTTATATCCTATTCCTACAAAACATTCAAAGTCTTCTTAAAATAGTTTGTAATTCTTGGTAAATCTCCTCTATTGGATCTGATCTAAATCTATTATTAATTAAAACAAAATTATAAAAACTTTTTATTGTGATGTAAATTTAAATAAAATTTAAATTTATCAAAAAAAAGTCTAAAATTAATTGCTTAAAAAAATGTCCAAATTGTTTCACATTGGCCAAACACTGCTCTGAAGAGCCTGTCCTTAAATATCCCACTATGACTATACTTAACATTAGCAGATTTTAATCAATGCTTTTAATAACAGCATTGGTTAAAGTGATCAAATTCAGAACAATGAAATGGAGACCACAATTTCCACAAATATTCAGTAATATATTTGAAAAGGATTGCATTAACCTATAACCTATAACCAATTTATCTGAGCTTATGTAGGAACAAAGATGTTACTCAGATTCAGTAACCCCTGTTCAATCAATTAATATCATAAATTTCCCATTCTTTAAAATATACTAGTGGCTTTTATGAACTCAATAAGGCTTTACTAGGCCACTATTATGTGCTAGACACTGAAAGAACATTACTTTCAGAGAACAAAAGAGTGAACATTACTTCCTGTCGATGTTAATACTGAATTTCCCAATATCAAAAGATGAGAGACCCGATTCTTTTGAAAAGTCAGTTTTGAATATGAAAAAATGTGTTTACTTCCCTTTGCTTCATTTTTATATAATTCCTAATAAATAAGAAGATGTCAGGGAATAGTGCAAAGCAGATGTAAGGTTCTTTTGTTCTAAGCAGGTTTGTCTCTGGGAAACCTAACAAAGGTTATAATGGGTAGGACATAGGATAGGGTGCTTACAAGCCTGAAGCAGATCGTAAAAAGTTGGATGTAGAGAGTGTAGAAAATCAACACTAAGATCTCAGTAATGGGAACTGAATGAGAATCTGGGGTGATGCAGTTAGAATGAATTAATTCTATCTATTTAATTCATCTTTGTATGACCCCATTCAAGATACAAAATTGAGGGTGACAGAATCCCATTGCCTAAGCTTAGGTTGCATAGGCTTGAATATTGAGCTTTTGAATGTGGAAAGATATAATAGAGGAAAACTTCAGATCTCTTAGGGGACAGGAATTATAATCAAATAATTATAAGAGAATTTATAATCAAACTTTTATGCTCCTGCTCAGTTGTGTCTGACTCTTTGCAACCCCATGAACTGTAGCCCACCAGGTTTCTCTGCCCATCGGATTTTCCAGGCAAGAATTCTTTACCACTGAGACACCTGGGAAGCCCCATAATCCAACTTTAACCACACACAATTCATCAGAAGGAAACTAGTATGCTGTTTATTGTAAATAGAAGCTGGATTGTTAAAACTAATTAGAAACATATATCATGGTTTCTTAACTTTTCTATCATGAACACCCTGCACCAGACCAACTCCAAACAGATGTATGAATGACATACTCAAATGTCTAATATAGGTTTTTAAACTACTTTTCAGGAGAAGTGAACCTCTACTTTAATATAGAAAGTTCCTGAGTATACAAGTGGTAATGCCTATATATGATTGTCAAATAACTATTCAAGTAGAGGTGATAAGATGAAACAAACATTAACTTCACAACAGCTGAAAGTTAAATAGACTACTGACTGCCTAAAACAATAATGCATGCATGCCAAGTCGCTTCAGTCATGTTCAACTCTATGCGACCCTATGGACAATAAAGTTGCTCAGTTTTCGATACAGCGGTGTTAATATATCATGGTTGCCACTAGATAAGTGTTTGGCTGTAAATATATAATTGTAAAAACACTTAAAGTGCCTGTTGAACATTTAATCCAGGGAGCAAGATTATACCGCCAAATAAAAGAACTGTTTCTGCGGGTAATGAAGTATGGTAGCTACTTGGTGGAGATCCTTTGATAATGTCCTTGTAAATGCTTAACCAGTTAATTCAGAAAGAAATATTGGGAAGAAATTGGGCTAAAGAGGGAAATAAAGTTGAGATCAAAAATAAATGTTAGTTTTTTCTTTGATTTCCTCGTTAAAGAAAGTCTGGTAACTTTAAGAAATTAATCAAAGAATAAACTGATACTTAGGAGGGCAGAACTAAAGACGTGATAAAATGTTCTAAAAAAATGTATACAAGCAACACCCACAGAACCCTTTGTCTCTAAAATCAGCTATGATCAGCTCTAGAGATCAGCTCTCCAATATGGCAAAGTAGCTAATGAATGACGAAGTAGGCACTTGAATAAGGCTAAATGCCTTTGTCCAAGGCAATGAAGACGCAGTGATCACCAAAAGATAGGTCAGCAAATTATTGCATATTTGCATATTTATAAGGGGTCACAAGGCTACCAGATCTTTCAAATCCTTAAAGAGATTTAAGGTTACTATTTTAAAGAATCAAAGACAGATGCACTAACTTTTAAAAATGAATTGGTAATGACATGTTAAATGGAACATGAGTTTGGAAAAATAGTTGTTAATACTATGTTCACTTTCTGTATTTTCTCAAATCACCTAATGATAACTTATTATGAGATACTCATCATAATGAAAATATCTAACATAACTGAATGTTCTTATTTTTGAAGTATATGGCATGCTATTGACATTTTAACATAAGCTATGATGAATAAGCAGGAGAAGGCAATGGTACCCTACTCCAGTATGATTGCCTGGAGAATCCCAGGGACGGCGGTGCCTGGTGGGCTGCGGCCTATGGGGTCGCACAGAGTCGGACACGACTGAAGCGACTTAGCAGCAGCAGCAGCATGATGAAGAAGCATGAATATTTTTCTTCAAATAAAATATAAATGATTATTTAAAGTAAGTAGCCTTCCATAGACTAGTAAAAAGCAGAAATTAATATTATGGAGGTTTTTTTTAAATTGTAAAGATAATATCCATCAATGGCTATACTTTTGATTAGAAATCTATGATGAAAAATACTAGGAGAGACTATCAACTAGAAGGAGAAAA
Organism: Giraffa tippelskirchi; assembly: GCF_054371585.1. NCBI lineage: Eukaryota > Metazoa > Chordata > Mammalia > Artiodactyla > Giraffidae > Giraffa > Giraffa tippelskirchi. The sequence goes on from NC_137284.1 coordinate 65,298,037, forward strand.
TTAATCAAGAAAACTGGTTTCAAAAAGGTTTGGACACTTTTGACTTTCCAGTACATTCTCTTTCTAAACATTTCTTTCTTCATGCAGTGATTCCATGATTAATATATAAAGCAAGGTAGTTCAATGCAGGTAAGACCTATTGAAACCTAAGAATCTCTGATTCTGCATTTCTTCTTAGAAAAGAAGAAAAAACATGTAAGGTAATAAATACCGAAGGTTTAAAACTAGGGAAAGAGAATTGAAATGTTTCAAGTGGTTAGCTCTGTATCATTAGTTTTTGTCTATTTTTTACGAATTCACTCATAAAATAAAGTATTTGTAATTAATAAAAGGATATCTGATAAAAGCCTACTGATATTGATTTCCTTGGATTTCATAGGAAGTACAAATATTAAGGAAATAATGAATCCATGCTTAAAAGATGTCAGTATCCTATTACAAAGTTGGAAACAAGAAGCTTTAGTTTCTAATTCAGAAACACTTAGGAATTCCAACACAACAGATGCTTAGGATTTAGACAAATTGTCATTCATATAACAGATCCTTAATTTCTTTATATAATAATGTATTGCAAAACAATAAATTGGTCAGAATTACATGAACAAAAAAATCTGTAAAAATTAAGTTTTTGTTAGGTTTAAATATATACCACATTGACAGGATCTTGACAATTTTTCTTTAAAACTCAATTTTAATTGCCTTGACCCAAGGGCAGCCGCAAGCTTGAGAAGTGACAATTTATGGATTTTATGAACCTGTTAACTTTGTTATTCATGAAAAAATTTACTTTAGCAATGCTCTGCGTCATGTTATATATGCTACTTATGAATGAACTAGCATAATAATATATTAAGAAAGTAGCATTATTAGTAATGTATGTTTGAAATTACTATCATTGAGAAATTATTTTAAGAGTAAAACTAGATAAATATTTTCTACCAAAGGACATTTGTAAAAAGGCTGCAGTCAATGGAAAGCTCAGGTGCTATAATTTGATTTGCTCCCTTAGTCAATCTTTATAGAACATTCAACACAGAATAGAATAGGTACCGGGTTACAAAAGATTAAAGATAGCTCTTCCTGCCTCCAAGACCCTTACATTCCAAAGGAAACATTTAAAATTGTTCTCCAGCTGAGAATGATAGTGATTTTTTTAATTCCAGGAAATCTACAACTTCCTATGGAATATTGAAAGTTAAAAATCTAATTTATACTCTGTATTAAAAACAAGCGTGAACTGAAGCTACAGAGTAAGAATTTCCATGAACATAATCATATGTGCAATATATATATATATATATATAATAGTTTGAGGATTTACTATGTCACAAGCTTGTGATAATTTTGTTTGACCCCTAACCCCTTTGATTCTAGTAACATTTGTTGGGCATTTCAAAAACTGCAAAAGGGCTTTTTTTTTTTTTTTTTTTTTTGCTTTACAGATGAATAAGTTTAAGTAAATATAAAATATGTCAGAGAATAAAGTAACGTCCATGATATTGGCTTGAGGGGAAAAAAAAAGAAAAATTAGGCTTTAAACTTGTCTGTCTCTGCTGCCTCCAATTGATTGAGGTGATAGAGACATTGCATGGACTTCAGTGTTTCTTCCTGTATACAGTGATAACAGTGAATCTCTGTCTTATAGTGTTGTGGTCATTGTGAGGATTAAATAAAGGTAATATTTGTAATATACTGAAGCAATAATTATAATTTTGTTATTAACACTTAAAAATATGCCAGAATATAAGCACTTGGAGAGCAGAGACGGTGGTTCAGTGTTATTGAGAGAATTGTAAAGCGACCAACAACATCACCTGGGTGCCGCTGAGAACCACGAGAGCAGAACTTCTCTGTGAGACTCAGGAATCTATATTTGAACAAAGTTTCAGTGTAATTTTAGGCACACTAAATTCTGAGAAGCCCTGTCTAGTCTGCTCTCAGCTGTATTTCTAGAGTCCAGAAATAATAGTGGGTAATAAATAATAGATTAACTAATATTGGTCTAACCATTCAATAAACTACTATCTTTTCCTTTATTTTACATTCTCTTTTCTGACTCTTACTATTGAGAAACATCTTGTAATGTTTGGTTTATTTGTACATAACAACAAAATAAGGAACCAAAACTATATTTGGAGGTAGTTTACATTGTTAGAAATTCCCTTTGGTATGATAATAATAGTGGTGTCTACATCGTAGGCGGCTGTAAACATGCTGGGTAATGCATGTAAAACATTTAACAAAAACCTCAGCACTTCACTGTGAGCACTCAAAAATAACATCTCCTATCGTATTTTGGTAGTATTTGTTCTCTAACTGAGCTAACAAATGAATTTTATTAGAAACTTATATGTCTAGAATCTTAACAAAAGATTTTCATTTTGCAAGGAAGAAGTGAAACATTGCTCTCCTTTTTGGTCTGATTTCCGCTTTTCAAGTTAACATACAGTATTGATTGCAACTCCAAAAAACCTTTCATCATATTAAGTGATAGGACAGTTTAAGCTATATTCATGCTCTTTTCCTGTAATATATAGGAGAGTTCAAAGTAAAGTATAGTAATTATCTAAGTAAACTACCTCAGCTAAGCAGTTCCCCTCATCTCAGAGATTTCTGCACAAAATATGTGGGGAAATGGAATTTTTGAAGAGGAAAGTCTTAGGAAAGTTTAGATGTAGTAATAATCCACTTTGCAAACGTTTGACTCTCTCAGCTAATTACTATGTTTATAATGAAATGCATGTTCATTAGGAAAGCATGAGACTTTGAGTTTGTCTGTTTTCTATTGGTCATCAGTAATATGAAGAAATATGTTTGATGATTTCCTGCTGAGATAAGAAACAGGGTACTCTGCAGTTATACCTGAAGCTATAAAAATGGTGAGAAGCTTCTTGTAACTTGAAAAAAAAAGTTTTCTCCTGGGAAATACACTTTTAAAAGCTTCACAGAATGTTAAAGATTTTCAAATAAGCCATAAATGGACATCTGCAGTCTATGCTGCACTTCAATAAGATGAGAATGTTTGTCATGTCAAATCTCTACAGGCTGTCTTTGCTCGTGTTTTCCTGGTTAGGAAATTTCACTCAAGCAGACTGAAACCTAACCTTTAATATTACATTCTGTAGAACAGGCCCCAGTGACACATAAGAGGATCTTATCACTGGATCTCAACGGATTTAGTTTAAAACAGCTTCTTTTCTGCAAGACAGATATCAGATGGGAGCTCTCTTCACAAAAAGGAGCCCATTTTCTCTTCAGAGTACAACCAGAGAATTGAAAAGTTGTTCAAAATAATCACAAAAAGCAGATGAAGATATTATCACCACAAAAATGCTTCATGTAGTATGCAAGGCCCTAAAACCTGTATTGATCTATTAACAAAATATGTATCTGAAAGATATCCTACTCTTTTTCAGATTGTAACTACCAAGCTGTAAAACTCACAATGCAATTTATACAAATACATACCTATATCTATACATAACTCCCTATAGAGTTCAATGATTTGAATAATCAAAATCAAGTATTATAAAATAAAGCCAATGCTGACCCCAAAGATAATAACCTATATTTGAATGAATAAGTGAGTTTGATTAATTCATAATATGATTTTTATTTATCATTTGATTTCTGCTTTATTTCCCCTGGAAACCAAAGTAGTAGTTATTAAATCCAGGAAGAAAATATAATTACTTCCTTGACCAGAAGAAAATAGATGTAAGCTTGATATTAAATTTAGCTTAATTTCAAAATTATGGACTATATATACCAGGAATGTCTCACCAAAAAATTTAAATTTGAGCATAAATTATTCTGCCTTTTATTAAAATTATTTAAAAACTATATCTTCTAAAATGCAGATAGGAGTTCTCTTCACGAGAAGGAGCCCATTTTCTCTTCAGAGTATCTTCAGATATCATGTGACAAAGGCTAATTAAAATAGATCTTTTAGTATAAATATCTCTCTTTTGAGGAATACCATATCTCCATAGAAGAATAACATGAGGATTTTATAATTAAACTGTTTTTAAAATGCTTATAGACTTGAAAATCAAGGAATTTAAATTATTTAATTTGATTCTTGAATGTGCTCCCAATATTGATTGTATAAATGAGGTATTTCAAAGCTTTCTTAAAAGTTTAACAAATATTTACTTAAATAGTACTTACCCTGTACTAGGTGCAAAGAATTCTGAACACTTTGAAAATAGTAGCTTGTTTAATACTCAGATAACTGTATGAGGTAGATGTGACTATAATCCCATTTTTGATTAAAGGAACAAAAGCATCAAGTGACTAAACAAATTGCCCAAGGTCACGAAGTTGGGGAGCTGGTGTGAATCCAGGGAGTTTGCTGTTAGGGTGTGTGCCCTTACCTACCATGTTAGCTGATATGGCTCTTGGAAGTAATTCCTTTGCTAAAATCAAATTTTCTGGAAGAATACATTGTAATTGAGTGAGAGGAATTTAGGGATTTTTCAGACATATTTGTTTAGTTGATACTTTTTTCTTTCTTTATAAAAGCATCATATTATCTATCTGAAGCCAAACACATGAGAAATCTCAGGGGGGAAATTGAGTCTTTGTAACAATTCAAATCCAAGTTTATAGAAAGAGGAAGTAGCAGTGCAATCAATACAAAAACAGAGGAATACTTTCCACAAAAAGAACACAGTCCCAAGTTCTCATGGGTTCCAATTTGAGATCTGTGGTTAAAGTAATATGAATTTTGAAGTAAAAATCTATGTGGAGTTCAAACTAGACTGTAAAATAAAACCCTAGGGACAATGGATATACCTTTAAGACATTCCTTTTAAGGGCTAGTAACTGATCATAATGGACACTGGTAGAAGCCCCAGTGATTGAGGTAAAAGAATGAGGCTCATTAAACAGACAGAGACACCTGAGAAAAGTTTTAATTAAAGACTGTTAATTTGGAATGGGGCATTTTGTATTTATTATTTTGTTTTTGTGAATTGTCTGAAATAGAAATGAATAGCTGAAGTCACATATCAGGGAGAATGTAAAAGAAAGGATTGTTCAACTCAAATGTTCACTGGGCAGTGAGAGGAGTGGTGTGGGTGAGGGGAGTGATGAAATCTCTTCATGGTCTTGCCACTGCTCAGCTCTGCCTGATTTCTTCCATTCATCAGTAGGAGCCCAATGGGATCATTAGATCTTCCAAATTCAAGAGAAATTGAAAAACCAACTTATACTGAATATGTCCCAAATTTTAAATAGTGATTATAGAGCAGTTGGTGAATTCACGTAAACTAAGACTTAGAAATCTCTTGGATATTAGATACTACATAAAACTAAGGGTAAGTACAGGAAGAAAAGCTGGGGGAATAAAGATCAATGATGATAATGGTAAAAGGCTAACAAAGAAGAGTAGAGTCTTCAGGGCAAGACAAAGGAATATTTCCAAGGAGAACCACTTTGTTCCGTAGGTCCCTGTCAAAAATGTCACATCATTGGATTTGAAGATTGGAGTTCCCAGCAAGAGTGCATATTCAGTAGAGAAACTAGACAACAGCCAGATTGGGAAATCAAACTCTTAAATACACAGTATACAACCTGAAACTATATGCAAAATAGATACTTTATTCAGTGATTGAAGAAAGAATGCTTTAAGGATACTCTCAAGAAAGAGATAGGTGACAGCTTGAAGACACATTTCCTGTGCTTGTAAGTAACTTGGAAGAAGCCAAAGGAAAGAAAGGGACTGACAATAAAAGAAAGGAATTAATTTATGGAGAAATTATTTCAGAAGCCACAGAGAAATGAGATCTCTGTCATAGAGAGTACGTTAGTTTTACAAAGGCACAAGAGGAAGTAGTAAACTTGACTGACTTAACATAATAATTTTTCCTATTCTATCGCCAGCTCCCTGAGGGCAGGGGCCATGTCTGTCTTATTCACTTCACCTCACATTCTGAAGTGGGAGGCACAAAAATGGATCCAGAAATGAATGTTGGTGATAATGTTTACTTGGACTTATTTAAGGTCACTTAAAAGTTTGTAACTGAAACACCAAAGAAGCAATGCAAAGATAAGGCTATAAGTGGGTATTAATAGATGCTTTTTTCTAATGCCTCTGTTACCTAGATTCATACAATCAGTTCATTCCCAAAGTTTGTTATCAATTTACCTTTTGTAGAATAAGAAATTTGCCAGTCCATAGCAGCTCCAAATTATAAGATCATTACATTTTATAATAACTTAGGCTGTGGGAAGGGTTAAGGGTAGGTACATAGATGGCATAATACGTCAGCAATCAAGGGACAATACAATCATTATATTTAAAAATGTTCACTGAATCACTTGTGTACTTTTGAGTTGTCTTTTTATTTCTGTTATTGGGTTTATTTCTATGTTTCTAATGCACTTTTGAAGAAAGAAAATATTAGAGTTTTAAAGGTTCAGCTGACATTAGAAGTTATATCTATTTAGCAGTGCCAATCAGGATGGCTTTATTATTTTCTCTGCTGATTCTAAGAGGGGTTACATGAGATTTAGGATTTAGTAATACAAATGACAGCATTAAAAATATTGGTGAGAATACAGTTATTATAGTTGAGCAATTATTTGGGAAGAAAACAAAATTCAGAACAGGCTGATGGATTTGAAATCTAGGAAGCAAAGAACTTAATGTTATAAGAAATGGAAGAACAAGTTTAATAGATGACATTGACAGAGAAAATCATCCCACTAAACGCCAAACTTAGAAAGTAACATTGCTAATGTATTAATATTCAGGCAGTGTACTAAAGACCACAAATGCACTGAACTTTCCTGTAATTCCTGAATTTCCTGTAGTTACTGTTTGGGGTTATAGAGGCTTAGCGAATTGAAATAATTTGCAAATAGCACATTGTAAGAAAAATGTCAGTGCATGGATTAAATACAAGCCTCATTTGAATCTAGATTTTTAATCTTAATCATTTTAATACTTCTGAATTATCATGCTTCCAGTTGACAAGAGGTGTCCATGTAGAGTAAACTAGGATTCTAGACTATGATTTACAAATGACCTTGGAAGATGAAAGAACTGAATGAGGTTAAACTATCCACATTGAATATGGCCAGAATGATGGCAAATAATATGAAAAAGAGGACCTTGGTGAGTTATAAGCTTATATCTGGAGAACACGAGCACTGCTGATGCAGAAATTTATAATGACAGATATAAAGAAAGTAGAATAATTGGAAAGCAAAAATGTCAAATGTAAAAATAGAATGTTAAGTAAAGTAGCTAAAAGAATGATTTTGGAAGTTAATAGTAAACCAAGATTCAATTCTAATAGTTCATTTTACTTAATGTGACTGTATTATTATAAAAACTTATAGTATTTTGCATTAGCTATGTATTGCTATATAATCACCACCAACTTGGCAGCTTAAAACAAAGACACATTTATTATCTCACACTTTCAGTGGGTCATTTATCTGGGCTCAATTTTGCTAAGTTTTCTATCAGGGTCTCTTACAAGGCTGCAATCAAGATCTCATCTGAAATGCCAACTGGGGAAGGATCTATTTCCAGGGTCATATGGTTATTGGTAGGATTCAGTTCTTTGGTGATTGTCAGACTGAGGACTTCATTTCCTTGGTGGGTGTCAGCTGGAAGCTACTCTCAGTCTTTCCATATGTCCCTCTCCATAGAGCAGCTCACAACATGGCAGCTTGCTTCATCAAAGCCAGCAACATGAGGAATTTGCTAGCAAGATGGAAGTCATACCCCTGTACAGTCCATTCATGGACATAATACCTCACCATCTTTGCCATACTCTGTTGATTAGAAGCAAGTCACACTCACCCTCACCTGATTCCTAACAGTTGCCTGTCTTTGTGGGTCTTCTGGGGCAAAGTTGGGATTGAGCATCTTTGAGCCCAGAGTAAGGACATGAGCAGGAAGGACATCTGTGCTAAGGGTCTGTCAGGGGAGTGTATAATTTCCTCGGTTTGGTCTCATCACAACAAAAATTTGAAGTGACAGATGTTAAAGCCCTTGGATTGTCTCAGCTCTTGGACAGATCAGTGTTACAGCTCCATGTTACAGCTCAGTTTTATTTAGAAAATAAATGAAAATACATCCTCGAGGTGTGAGGGCATGCCGACCCAAAAGACGCAAAGATAAGAGGGTTGGGGAGGGGGGAGAAAGAGAGACCCCTGGCCCTTTGGCTCCTCTTTTTATAAGTTTTTCCCTCCCCCAGGCCTGCTACCTATGTAAATTGGGCTAGCCAGGAGTGCTGTTTGTTCTACCTGAGGTCCTCACTCTGGTCCTCGGACCTTCCTCTGTTCTATTTTCGTGGGCTTTTCCCTTCCTTGTCTTTTAGCCACTGCCATTCTGGACTTCTTTTTCCTATTCTAACTGCCTAACAGTTCCTTGTGGAGTGGCTGGTGGGGCCAACCCAATGGAAGTGGAAATGGAATTCATATGCAGAATGGGGCAGTAGGGTGTAGCCAAGATACTCTTCTGTAAGGGTTTGTGTATAGGAAGGGAAGAAAAATTTAAACACATCTCTCCTCTACTATGCATTGTTTATCTACACTATGCATTGATCAAACCTCCCCATGGGCACAAACACCTACTCAACCACAAAAAGCAGCATTCTCCTAGTACCAACCAGACAACTCCTTAAAAGCTAACATTCCTTCTTAATCTTATTAGGGGTCACGATGACCCATGAACACTACTCACTTTGTACTTTCAGATCTGGACTGTACAAAATATGGTGGTGGTGATTTAGTTGCTAAGTTGCGTCAGACTCTTGTGACCCCATGGACTGAAACCAGCCAGCCTTCTCTATCCATGAGATTCCCCAGGCAAGAATATTGGAGTGGGTTGCCATTTCTTTCTCCAGGGGATCTTCCTGCCTCGGGAATCAATCCCGTGTCTCCTGCATTGCAGGCGGATTGTTTACCTTAACTAAGCCACCAAAAACTATATATGTCATTTCATGTATAGCCTATAGCCATCTGCCTCAAAAACCTATATAACTGTGCTTTGACCTTGAACAAGTAGGAACAGTTCTTGGAGCTTTCTGAGATGTTGTTCCTGGGTTATAATCCTCAATTCACCTCAAATAAAATTTTCTATCTTTTACAGATTGACTATTAGTTTTTCATCTACAAGTTATTGGCTACCATGTCCATGAAATCAAAGATATGGAGGTCTCTTACTGTAAAGCACAGGGAGCTATACTCAATATTTTGAAATAATGTATAAGAGAAATGAATTTGAGAAGAAATATATATATATATATATATACACACACATATATATAACAATCGGTGCTATATACCTGAAGCTAACACAATATTATAAATCAAACATACTTCAATAAATAATAAAATCAGTAAGTTAAAAAAACAAGGGAAAAAAAGAAGAACAAGGGTAAGAAAAATGACAACCTAGTGAAAAATATGACTTCTGGTGTGAATTGATGGGGTTCAAATTCCAGCACTGCTTCATTTTTTTTTTTTAAGCATTAAAAAAAAGAAGTATGGAGGTCTCAAAGATATTTCCTCAGGGCAAGACTCATTGTCTAAACAAGTATTTCCAGAGCACTTACAGATGTGGCATCACCAATAAAAAGTGGTGAAGCTGAAAGAAACTGTTCTAAACCATCAGCCACGTTTTCAGTCAATCCCACTTGACTGAATTAACTTTCTATTCTTTCTATAGAAAATATTTAATAATTGCTGCATATGCAGAGACAAAGGGTGTGCAGCCAAAAAGTATAGATGCATTAGGCGACTAATTAATATTGATAATAACACATTCTTTTTTGAATGTTGCAATGTTTATATTGCCAATTTATATTTTAGTTTGTTGGGATTAGTTGAAACAAACTGTTTATGTTCATATATTTTTTATTTGTAAACTTGCACATTTTTTGGTCTTAAATAGAGTCTCCTAAATGGTGTAAGCTTGTGCCCACACAAAACCTGGATCTACCCTGAAAATCAGGAATTTTTCACAACTATGTTTCTGTGTCTCTATGTGTGTTGAAAATGTGTATATGTTGTGTGAAATCTCAGAGACATTTATTCCTAGTAAAAGTCATTTGAAGATTTTTTTTTTCTTTATTTCTCTCCTTTAACAGAACTACCCTTCTTCCTATAGTTTCTGAATGAATATGGCCCCCTGAAGCATCGCCTTCTTACTTAGTGAAGTAGATCTCTGATGCCTAGATTAGGTTTAGTAATTCACAGAGATTTTCAAGATAATACTTAGTCTTGAGGCTCATTTTTAAAACCTGTAAATGAGAAAGGAAAAATTGGCTTGTCATGCGACTTCAGGAAAAATTAAGAGGTTCTTTTTTTTTTTGCCAGAGATTTAGAAAAAGTCTCCATAATCCCACTGGCATGAATTGCAAATGTAATCACCAACAAGAAAAAGGTTAAAAAGCTCTGAGGTATTGGGCCACTCTGCTTTGGCAAACAAAGGCCTCATTGTTCAGAGTAGAAGTTGGCTTCTGGGTTTCCTTAGAAGCGTAGCTAGCAGAGGAACATCCTAAAACCTTGGGCCAGCTTAGCATTAGTTAGTCAGGTCTGTTACAGCCAATGAAATACAAAATATGATAGACACTACCTTCAAAGAAGAGAAAAGAGTAAAATCTCCATTCACATTGCTACTTCACACCTTATGTTTCTTGACTCTGGAAACCACTTCCAGTAAGGCTCACAAAGGTTTAATCGATGTCTGGGGTGTGGATAGAACATATAAGGTCTTCCTTAGTAAAATATGTTGTTTATTGTACTCAAGAGAACACCTTCATAATTTACCAAGCATTTCTGGGAATGGAAACCCTTAAGTTAGTCACAACAGAGGACTCAGGCAATCAAGTGAATTTAATTTTACATTTTTTTTTTCTTCCAAGATTGGGGACAGAAATTTCTAGAATATCTGAACATAAATATAACCTTGGTATGTATGTGTGTGTATATATATATATATGGCTTCCCTGGTGGCTCAGGTGGTAAAGTTCTGCCTGCAATGCAGGGGACCCAGGTTTGATACCTCAGTTGGGAAGAGCCCCTGGAGAAGGGAATAGCAATCCACTCCAGTATTCTCTCCTAGAGAATTCCATGGACAGAGGAACCTGGCAAGCTACAGTCCATGAGGTCACAAAGAGTCAGATGCGACTGAGCGACTAACACACACACACACACACACACACGCACACACACACACACACACACACACATATAGGATAAGGATAAATAAATAAATACTGCTATTTTCAGCTTAATTCTGATTTGACTCTGATTTGGAAATAATAGGTGGCATTTGAAAAACAAAATCCAATTTCCACTGTCTGAAGAATCGCACAGATTGAACCTTAGCTATATTGGATCTTAGAGTAAAAGCTGCATTTCTCAGTCCTTAATAATCTACTTATAAGGTCCTTATAAGTTTCTTTAGAGAATAGTAAGTATTTCAAATTTTCACTCAACCGAAGTTCCCAGGAGAACACTGGGCATATCTTCCTTAAGAACAAAAAGAAGAAAACAATTGTAAAGATTCATACAACAAATAGTTACAGTTTATTCTGTGTTTTAACTGACATCTGGAAGGTTCCTACGGCTAGTACCCCTTCCAGGGATGCTGAGATAAAGCCTGGGCTAAGAGATTAGTTCACTGATTTCAACAGGCTGAATCTTCATGCCAGGGGTTAAAATCCAGGAACAGGTACTTCACTTGCCTGCTTGAGGACTGCTATCCCATCTGTAAAACAAGATCAGTTTTGCTGAAAACTGGGAGGTAAATTGATTCAAGTGATTGTAAGGCTTCTTAGAAACAAAAGGTAGTATGGAAATGCTGAGAGGTGCAGACACCACATTGCTGAATGCTTATAATTTCTGAATAGAAAAGAGAGAATTCAACCAAAACAGGGACTGAATGGACTGCACTCAAGGCAATAGAGTCTCAGCCACTAAATAAACAGAGCTTGACAGAGAAGAGAACTAGGAGTGACAAGGAGTGAGACAAAGCAGAAGGTGGAGAGAAGGAGAGTTACAGGGGACATTCAGGGATTATAAACATGTTCAACATATTAATGAGTCTATTTTCTCCTTACACTACTTTCATTGTTAAATAAATTTTTATGGGGATATAGTGGGTTTACAATAAAAAGTACTTCACTTTCTTACTATTTTTACTTTTTGTCCACACAGAAACTCTATAAAGTTTTCTCACTTTCAGAATTTTTTCTTCTTCTAGATAGACTTCTATTGTCAACTCACCCCACTGTGATTAATTCATTTTAAAGTCTCTTATATGACATTTATTTCAATTTTAGTGTTGCTTTGACATTATGCTTAAGTTGAAAGATCCATATTATATTTTGCATAAGAAATAAGGGACTATAAGAATGTGAGTGTGTGTTTGCCTAGTTTGTTTAGAAAAACAGGATAAACTACGATCTCCTTAAATGCTGGTTTGTAATGGGTTAGTGAGAGCTACATGAAGGGAACAGGAATAGAAATGAGGCTTTTCTGAGAATAACTTTTTGTATAATTTGATCTTTTGAGCAATATCATTAACTAATAAATGAATTAAAATTTATGAGAAAACAAAAGTTACATTCAATACAAACAAATAAGCTGCCCATCAAACTGAAAAAAAAATCATCCATTGATAAGAATTAATTCAAGAACCTTTAATTTCATTATTACTACTCTCTACCCTTAATAGTCATAAACATATATATCATATATACACACGTACAGGGAAATCTTACTCTTATTTGTTATAGTTTTGTTGTTTTTAGTAATAACATGGGTGTCAATTTTTTGTGTGTATTTTTGGAGAGAGAAAGAAGTAGTGATGCTGAAGCATACCAGTCTTTTCTTTTGGGGAGAAGGGAGATATACATATAGATTGAGGGAGGTGGGAAAGGGCCCTCTGTTATCTACTTTGAATTGGAAGTATCACTAATGAATCATTACGTATCTCTGTGTATATATATATACTTAGCTAGCTAACTTTTTCTTTTAGCTGCTAATAAAGAGTATCAGGAGCAATAGTACTTAATTAGTAACGAATATACCTATCACGTGAACACTTTTTTCTACTGGTAATCTCTGATGAAAGGAATTAGGGCATCTTAAGAAATAAGTGATTCAAATTCTGAGTCCTGGAAAGTTCAGGATAAGCCTGGAACACGCTATTTCTTAAAATAAGAAATGATCAAAAAATAATGAAATTGCCAAATGATACCAGAACTGGTTGAAAGGACTTACAGTGGACAAATTTAAGACAATGTAAGTATTTTAAAAAATAATCACTTAAATAAAAGTTCTTGGGCATATGGAGTTTTACATGTGTGAGTATGTGTATGTATTAATATTTTAGGAGAGTAAGTCTGTAAGGGACAATTATGTATAAGACCTCCAGTTTCTGACTATTCTCTCTTTCTTCTCTCTATTTTATCTTTCACACCCTTCTCGGTCTTAAGGACACTATACCTCTTATCCTTTATCCAAAATAATGTCTCCTAAAATGTTAATGACATTAACATCTCTCCCAAAATTATTTTTAAAAAGACCTGGGTAGGATATAACTTTTCAACTAAAAAAAAAAATTAATGGTGAACAATCAAAAATTATGTTCCTTAGTCTTTAACTGTACCTTTAAAATGATATTAATTGGTAAAACCCAGAAGAATATGATTGTCTTATGTAAACTATGTTTTAAATTTAGCCATGTGCCAACATTTCCCGAAAAATATTTAAGTCTTCTAATTTCTGCTTAGATCATAAGCTGGTTAAGTCCTTGGAATATATATGTGATTGTAGATTTAGCCTGACTTTCTAACTGCTTTTAAATAGATTTTCCCAAAGACTAAAGTTTTTAAGACCAATATTTTGACCAAACTCCATTTTTCAAATATGGGCTCTAGCTTGGCTAATTACATTGTCAGAAATCGCTTTTCTACCGAGTATAGACAAGAGAAGAACTTTATTTCAAGGACACTCATAAAGGGATCTATTTTAGACTGTAGATGAGTAAGATTTAAACTGGGTTGAAAGATCACCAATAGCAATAGTTTAAGACCATGACACTGCTGAAAGGATTTGTTTTTTAGAGAGGTTTCTCACAAAAATTACCCAAGGAAAGAAAGGAAAATTTGTCTGGCTTAGGTAGGTAATAGTGAATAACAAGTGCCTTTAACCCATGGTCTGTAGAGCTTGTAATTCAAAATACATTGACATGAGGGCATTGGAAAGTTTAGGTACTTAGTAAACAGTACTGATTTATTTACCATGACAGACAATGATTTTTAGTGATTGTCAAGTCAAAATGGCATTTATCCAGTAAAAGGCCTTGTTGCAAATGAAAAGGTCATTTGAAGCAAAAAGCCAGTGTACTTGTTTTTTAAACCTTGGCAACTTTAAATGAAATATTAATAGGTGAATTCCCTTTGCTCACTTTGATTATGTTAATGCATTTGAAATGCTTAGCATACCCATATGTGTGTGTGTATATATATACATATATTTATATATATATATGTATGTGTGTGTGTGTGGCACATTTACTGTGCTATTGTTGAATATCTGTCTCATGTTTGTCTCCTCCACTATGATTTTCATTAAAGTGGATTTCTCCCCATGATTTTATCCTAAATGCTTAGTATGGTGCCTGGAATACCACAAGGATTCAATAAAATATTTTTTGATTAATCAATACCAAAAAAAAACCCCTGGAATTCACACACTTTAAATGCTTGTTTTATAAAAATGCTGTGAAACAGTTCTTGATATTTTGAGGCTCAGAGTTTAAAATATAAATTAGATCACATTGCCTATACTATTTGGAATAATAACTATGACAACCCCATTTATTAAACACTGACTTTTATGCCAGGTGCTATGCTGTGGTTTAGGTGCATTATCTCATTCAACTGTACTTAGACACTTAATGCAAATATTAAAGCAGATTTTCTGTGATATCTAAAAATAGACCATTTCAACAAAACCTTTCATAAGCCAAAATGGTGTAATGTGGAGAAGCAATTATCTTAGGACACATCTTCCTAACAGATGCACAAAATAAGATAAAGAACAGATGCTCACAGACACATTTCAAAGCTATGCTGGTTTGGTGCTGAGATGCTTATTGTAGTTCATAAGGAAGGAATTTGATGGTGCCATCTCAGTTCTGCGGTGTGCACTGTCTCTACAAGGGCTCACTGCAAAACAAACCTGAAACTAGTTTCTCTTTTCAGATTTTTTCATAGAAACAAAAAATCCTCTTTGGATTTTTTACACTTAGCAAAAACAAGTGATAATGAAGGTCTTTCAAAAAAGGAAAGTGATGTAAAGGCACTTTCAAAAAGCAGAGGAGATCAGTACTCCCATTTTATAGATGAGAAAACTGAGGTGTTGAGAAGTCAGGTAAGTGGTAGAGTCCTGATTTCTGAACCTCAAACTAAACATATCTGTTACTGCTATTATTAGAAGTGTCTGTGAGGGACTTTCACAATTATTTAAATAAAAGAAAATTCTAGTTCCCAAACTGATGAGTGTGCCCATTGCTTTAAAAAGCTTCTTATAGGAAAAAACTGCATTTTGAAAATAGAGCTTCTCTGTGTGAACAACTTGGAAAAGGGTGTGGAGATGCTATTTGAAAGGGAAAAATCTTCAGAAATAGGGCTACTGGGTTGGACAAGCTGTTTCCATTGGTTAAGTAAGAAATGGAATCTATAACAGGTAAATGCCACATAGGCAAAATGCTTTAGAGATATTTTAATCACTGACTTCTAAAAGATTTATGATTCAGCCTTAGAATATGTGGTCACTGAATTTTGTGCCAAAATGGCTGTGGAAAACTAATTATGTCTAGATGAAATGGGAAAGCAAAATAGATAACTGAAGAATTTTCAGGATTAAGCAGAACCGAGCATGACAACAAACAGACAAAGACTTTAATATTACTTTGGAGTTTTAAATGTCATCTCTGTTCACTTCAGTGGAGGGAAGACATTGACAAATTGAACACATCAACATATGACTCTTTACAATTTGACAATGGGCTTGAGAACTGGTGTATAATATCTACATCTATTTTCCAGATATTCTCTAAATCTCATGCCCTCTGTCAGTGAAGGAAAGTACCTTGGTGAGTATAAATCACGGTCTTCTCCAATTAGATAATAAACAAACCTGTATTCTATCTGTATTGTAATCATGATGTTGTAATCTTGCTAGGATATTGAAATTTTGTTCTAGATCTGTTGTTAATACTACTTATGTTTTTTATGAGAAAAAAAAATTCAGATGATCTGCTTCATTAATAAAGTTTGTTTTGAATAGAGTTGAAAAGAAAACTGCAAAGACAACTGATAGACTAACTTTTATAACATAATTTACATTTTTAGAACATACGTATATGAGACATATAAAATATTTTATATGATTTTGAAGTTTTTATTATATTTATCAGTCTTCAGTGTGATGTGCATTTTGTCCTTATTCAATAACTTTTGCATAGGATTTACATAAATATCCCATGTCTATAGAGTTGTTTTCACTTAGAAAGCAGATAGAGAAAACTTTATATGACAAGGAGAACTCATTACCACAGTGAATGAGTAAATTATCTCACAAATATAATGAGATAATTGTCAGGAGAAAAAAAATAATGATGTTCAATGGTCAGATGACTAGGAGAATACTGGGAATTTTAGTATATTAAGAGGAATTTTAGTTTTCAGAATCTTTAAAAGGCCAAAACATACAGCTGTACCATTAGATTTGATTGAAGGAGACTTTATTCTACAGGACAGCAAAATTTGCCATCCCAAAATGTATGTCAAATACTTTCTTAAAACGAAGATTTGATTTAGATAGAAATTCATGTATTACACTTTCTTTTAGTTATTGAAGTTCTAATATCCATACTGAACTATGAGAAATGTACAAAATACTATGCATATTTCATACATTCAAGGTCATTAACCTATAACTCAGATGCAAGCAAGTTAATAAAATAACTATGAGGTTCTGTATATGAAGTGTTTGCAGTTATTTAGGAAAAAGAATGATGTAACTGGACCAGTTAGGAAAGACAGTATAAGGATGAATAAATTAGGTGAGAATTTAAAGATATGTAGAACCGTTGATGAGAGGAGAGTCCAGACAGATGAAATTGCATATGCAAGGTAATGAGGCAGGGCACTGCAAATAAGGTGAATTAAAAGAGTCAAAGTGGGCATAAATAACTAGAAAGGCAGGACTTTACATTTTAGATGGCAAAATTTTGTAAACCAGCTTTTCCAAATTGCCACTTTAATATCATCACTTCTTTGAGATACAGTAGATACTTCTGAATTTCCTCCCACTTTTCTAGGTTCTTCTGGCTGGTCCAGAAGTGAAGTTGAATGTATATAGAAAATCAAATAAAAGCTTAGTAATATTTAGTGATATTTATGGGAGAGACCCAGGAAAACTGAGCAAGTTTCCGAAATGGCTGACGATATCACCTTAACTATCATCTTCAGCCAAAGACAAAAGAGGATGCTGGGAGTAGTGGTCTGGGACTTCAAGGGAGAGGGAAATAATTCACATGGAGATGGAAAAGCAAATGTTTGATAAACAAGTTTGCTGGGCCAGGGGTGAGATCACGGGACAAAGAGCGGACTCTGATTTCTATAGCCTGCTCAGTTTCCCCACCATATCTAGCTCTTATTCTTTGCAGGCATCTCCAGTGATGGCTCTATTCAGAGAATAGGTCCTAGATTCTTAGGGCAGCAAAGAGAGAGGTAAAAAGAAAGACATCTGGTGTATTCTCCTTCTTAAAAATAATCAACCTAAATTAATCCTCATGCCAAAGAGATACATTTTGGGGTGGCAAATTTTGCTCCCATGTAGGATAGAGCCTCCTTCAGACAAACCTAATGGTAAAACTGCATATTTAGGCCTTTTAAAGGTTCTGAAGAGTAAAATTCCTCTTCATATAGTAAAATTCCCAGTATTCTCCTAATCATCTGACCATTGAATGCCATCATTTATTTTTTCTTTTTTCTCATCACCTAATGCCTTGCAATATAGCTGTTAGCAATGAGAAGCTATAGGGCATCGGTTTTACAACAGTCAAGTGACTTGATAAAATCGGTGAATTCAGAGGAATTATTTAATGACTGTGCTAGGTGGAAAAAATGGAAGAAAGCTAGAAATGGAGAGAGACCAAAATCAGAAAGAAGAAAGGGAAAATTGGCAAGCTTATCAATGCATTAGACCAAGTGTGATGGCAGTGGGAATGGATAAGGACATTAAGAATACAGAATAAAAATCTCAGATAGTAAATGAAATGTAAAAGTACAAGCACAAGACAAAGTTAAATATAATTCAGTGAAGCAAATGTCAAAAATCATTCCTCACATACTGATGTATGTTAAAAGGCCTCCAGAACAGACGTTCTACAACCATCCTGGAACTCTACTTCAGTGTTTTAATAGCATTCCTGCCAGAGAATTGCTGCTGAGCATTCATCTTAATCATTCCAGTGATATTCCACCCCTTTTGTGATAGTTTTTCAGATTTTTTTCAAGTAGATTTGCACTCCTTAGAATTTCTTGTTAACTAATTTCTCCTGACTTGTAGAACACGGGATAATTTAATCCTTATTGAAAATGATTGGAACAAAAACCTTAATTAACATTAAGGAAGTGGAATATATATTGAAAGTGGCTTGCCTGTATTTTGTACATATGGCTTTTAAGTGATTCTATACATGCTAAATCAGGAGCAAAGATAATATATTGAGAGACATATGTATTATATATAACTTAAATACTTTGAATAGCTTTGAAAACATTTTATTTGCTATTAGTATGTTACTATAGGCTCGGAGAAGGCAATGGCACCCCGCTCCAGTACTCTTGCCTGGAAAATCCCATGGATGGAGGAGCCTGGTAGGCTGCAGCCCATGGGGTCGCTGAGAGTCGGACACGACTGAGCGACTTCACTTTCATGCATTAGAGAAGGAAATGGCAACCCACTCCAGTGTTCTTGCCTGGAGAATCCCAGGGACGGTGGAGCCTGCTGGGCTGCCGTCTATGGGGTCGCACAGAGTCGGACACGACTGAGGTGACTTAGCAGCATAGAGCTTTCCAGATGGCTTAATGGTAAAGAATCCACCTGCCAATGCAGGAGATGCAGGTTTGATCCCTGGGTTAGGAAGATCCCCTAGAGAAGGAAATGACAGCCCACCCCAATATTCTTGCCAGGAAAATCCCATGGACAGAGGAGCCTACTGGGCTACAGTCCATGGGGTTGCAAAAGAGTCAGACATGACTCAGTGACTAAACAACAACATCATGTTGCTATAACCCAGAGAAGTGGTACCATATTTCATATTAATGAGACAATGTGACGTAAGTGTTAGTTGCTCAGTTGTGCCTGAGTCTTTGAAACCCTGTGGACTGTAGCCCACTAGGCTACTCTGTCCATGGTATTCTAAAGGCAAGAATACTGGAGTGGGTTGCCATTCCCTTCTCCAGAGTATCTTCCCAACTCAGAAATTGAACCCAGGTCTCCAATGTGATGTAAAGCATATGGATTTAGGAATCATTTAACTATTTGATTTAAATCCTGTCAATACCACTTTTTGGCCAAGTGGCTTTAGACAAGTTATATCAAGAATCTTTACCCTATTTTTTCTAACTCACTATATTGTAGAGGTGATAATATGTAACTCAATCACTAAACATTGTGTTTATTTGCATATGTTAAGTGGCTAGCATAATGTCAGGCATAGAGTCAGTTGAAAGTGTACCTAGATTCTGTGTCTCCTCACTTAAACTTTGAACCTCTGTGTTAACTGAATTTTTAAATTGCCTCTAAAATCTTGGCCATTAATTTTTACTTAAATCATTTTGCCACCTTTCATCTTTGTCCATTTTATGATAGTGATTCTTTCTCTGTAACACTTTTTTTTTTCCTGCACATAAAGACCGGGGTTTTATAGATTTATCATTCCTCTTCACTTTATCACTGTCACCATTGCCAAGGTAAAGAAGCACGGCTATTTCCAAAAGAGCTGATTCAGTCTATAGGAAAACTTAGGGCAGACCTTTCTATAAAAGGCCATTTGAAGTGGAATGTGTGCTGTGGGGATGTAAATTTAGCTCCCTGGTCCTACAAGATAATTGTGTTCATTTTGTCATAGATATTTTCCTGAGAACACCAGTCAAAGTGTACAGCTCGGGGACCAGATAACAAGAGCCCTTCATAACTAGCTTCTTGACAAGATTTCATACATCTCATGCAAAAATCCTTTCTTTTAACCCAAAATAGGTAGAGACAGACAGCTAGAATTCCTGATATATCCTATATGCTGCTGCTATATTTTACATTATACACACTATAGCTATCCTATTGTGCAGAACATTCATTTTCTATATACTATAGCCATATAATATATGTTAATATGCTACATATACTTTGGTTTTCATGTTCACTGGATCAGTGATAACTAACTGCTCTCAGTGAACCTAAGGATCCAGCACTACTGGATACAGATACTGCTCCACTAGATATAAAACTGGGGGCTTTTGCTTGTGTTTCTCTTGTGCAAAGAGATTGAGTGAATAGCCCCCAAGACTGATTCATTAGAAAAGGTCCTCATTTCTTACCTTCCCTACTGTAACAGTAGATCTCAGTGATTTTTATCCTTCAACTCATACCACACAAGGCTTAGCTCTCAAAAGAGTAAACTTCTTAGCCCTGGCCTGAAACGTCCACAGTCTACCACACCTTGCAATAGATTTGAGCTACTTTCCTTTATTTATTCATTCAACAAAATTACTGAGCATTTACTATGTATTGATTAGGCTACAATATAATATTTCTGAGAAATAACTTCAGAAAAAATGAAGAGATGGAGCCAAAGCAAAAATAACACCCAGTTGTGGATATGACTGGTGATAGAAGCAAGGTCTGATGCTGTAAAGAGCAATATTGCATAGGAACCTGGAATGTTAGGTCCATGAATCAAGGCAGATTGGAAGTGATCAAACAGTAGATGGCAAGAGTGAACATAGACGTTTTAGGAGTCAGTGAACTAAAATTGACTGGAATGCATGAGTTTAACTCAGATGACCATTATATCTACTACTGTGGGCAAAAACCCTTAGAAGAAATGGAGTAGCCATCATAGTCAACAAAAGAGTCTGCAATGCAGTACTTGGATGCAATCTCAAAAACAACAGAATGATCTCTGTTAGTTTGCAAGGCAAACCATTCAATATCACAGTAATTCAAGACTATGCCCTGACCAGTAATGCTGAAGAAGCTGAAGTCGAATGGTTCTATGAAGACCTGCAAGACCTTTTAGAACTAACACACAAAGAAGATGTCCTTTTCATTTTAGGGGACTGGAAAGCAAAAATAGGAAGTCAAGAAACACCTGGAGTAACAGGCAAATTTGGCCTTGGAGTACAGAATGAAGCAGAGCAAAGGTTAATGGAGTTTTGCCAAGAGAACGCACTGGCCATAGTAAACACTCTTCCAACAACACAAGAGAAGACGCTATATGGACATCACCAGATGGCCAAGACCAAAATCAGATTGATTATATTCTTTGCAGTCAAAGATGGGAGAATCTCAATACAGTAAGCAAAAACAAGACCGGGAGCTGAATGTGGCCAAATTTAGACTTAAATTGAAGAAAGTGGGGAAAACTACTAGACCATTCAGGTATCACCTAAATCAAAACCCTTATGATCATACAGTGGAAGTGAGAAATAGATTAAATGGACTAAATCTGATAGACAGAGTGCCTGATCAACTATGGACAGAGGTTCATGACATTGTACAGGAGACAGGGATCAAGACCATCCCCAGGGAAAAGAAATGTGAAAAAGCAAAATGGCTGTCTGAAGAGGCCTTACAAATAACTGTGAAAAGAAGAGAAGCAAAAAGCAAAGGAGAAAAGGAAAGATATACCCATTTGAATTCAGAGTCTCAAAGAAAAACAAGGAGAGATAAGAAAGCCTTCCTCAGTGATCAATGCAAAGAAATAAAGGAAAACAACAGATTGGGAAAGACTAGAGATTTCTTCAAGAAAGTTAGAGATACCAAGGAAACATTTCATGCAAAGATGGGCTCGATAAAGGACAGAAATGGTATGGACCTAACAGAAGCAGAAGATATTAAGAAGAGCTGGCAAGAATATACAGAAGAAATGTACAAAAAGGATCTTCATCACCCAGAAAATGACGATGGTGTGATCACTCACCTAGAGCCAGACATCCTGGAATGTGAAGTCAAGTGGGCCTTAGGAAGCATCACTAGGAACAAAGCTAGTGGAGGTGATGGAATTCCAGTGGAGCTATTTCAAATACTAAAAGATGATGCTGTGAAAGTGCGGCACTCAATATGCCAACAAATTTGGAAAATTCAGCAGTGGCCACGGGACTGGAAAAGGTCAGTTTTCATCCCAATCCCAAAGAAAGGCAATGCCAAAGAATGCTCAAACTACCTCACAATTGTGCTCATCTCACGTGCTAGTAAAGTAACGCTCAAAATTCTCCAAGCCAGGCTTCAGCAATACATGAACCGTGAACTTCCAGATGTTCAAGCTGGTTTTACAAAAGGCAGAGGAACCAGAGATCAAATTGCCAACATCCACTGGATCATTGAAAAAGCAAGAGAATTCCAGAAAAACATCTATTTCTGCTTCATTGACTATGCCAAAGCCTTTGACTGTGTGGATCACAATAAACTGTGGAAAATTCTGAAAGAGATGGGAATACCAGACCATCTGACCTGTCTCTTGAGAAACCTGTATGCAGGTCAGGAAGCAACAGTTAGAACTGGACATGGAAAAACAGTCTGGTTCCAAATAGGAACAGGAGTACGTCAAGGCTGTATATTGTCACCCTGCTTATTTAACTTATATGCAGAGTACATCATGAGAAACGCTGGGCTGGAAGAAACACAAGCTGGAATCAAGATTGCCGGGAGAAATATCAATAATCTCAGATATGCAGATGACACCACCCTTATGGCAGAATGTGAAGAAGAACTAAAGAGCCTCTTGATGAAAGTGAAAGAGGAGAGTGAAAATATTGGCTTAAAGCTCAACATTCAGAAAACTAAAATCATGGCATCTGGTCCCATCACTTCATGGGAAATAGATGGGGAAACTGTGGAGAAACAGTGTCAGACTTTATTTTTTTGGGCTCCAAAATCACTGCTGATGGTGATTGCAGCCATGAAATTAAAAGACACTTACTCCTTGGAAGGGAGGTTATGACCAACCTAGATAGCATATTTAAAAGCAGAGACATTACTTTGCCGACAAAGGTCCGTCTAGTCAAGGCTATGGTTTTTCCAGTGGTCATGTATGGATGTGAGAGTTGGATGGTGAAGAAAGCTGAGCACTAAAGAATTGATGCTTTTGACCTGTGGTGTTGGAGAAGACCCTTGAGAGTCCCTTGGACTGCAAGGAGATCGAACCAGTCCATCCTAAAGGAGATCAGTCCTGGGTGTTCATTGGAAGAACTGATGTTGAAGCTGAAACTCCAATACTTTGGCCACCTCATGCGAATAGTTGACTCATTGAAAAAACCCTAATGCTGAGAAGGATTGGGGGCAGGAGGAGAATGGAATGATAGAGGATGAGATGGTTGGATACCATCACTGACTCGATGGACATGGGTTTGGGTAAACTCTGAGAGTTGGTGATGGACAGGGAGGCCTGGCGTGCTGTGATTCATGGTGTCGAAAAGAGTCGGACATGACTGAGCGACTGAACTGAACTGAACTGAGTGATGATACCCTGTTGTGTTTTTAACTTTTAGCGAGAGATAGAGGTAAGCAGAATAGAGATAAAGTGAATGAGAGACAGACAGAGAGGAAGTAACTATGATATCAACTTCTATCTGTTTCTCAATACAGTAAATTTTTGAAATTACTGTCTTTGAAGTTATTCAAAGACATGAAGTGAGGGGACTGGATATCATGCTTGTTATCCAACAACCAGCTATACTTGTTTATCAGTCATTTTAGTATAATAAAGTTGAAAAATAAGATAAAGAAGCTGAGGATGGAAATAAAGCTGAAAAGGCATACAGGCACTAGTGTGTGCAAAATTAAAATGGGGGAAAAAAATCACCCTAACTTAAAATCATCCCAAATGGTTCAGAATGTAACTAAGATAATGATAAGCTATTTCATATAAATATCTAATGGCTTCAATACAAGAACCTAAGTATAATGAACAGTTTTATTAAAATATAAAAATCACTGACAGAGCATGCAGAAACAATCCAATCTTGGCAGCACTACTTTATGGGAAGCTCTTGGTTTGAAGATCAGAGAAGGTGCTGTTGGTCCTTAATTTATGTTAAAGCCGGATAATTTGCAGTTCCCCACAGCTTTGCCCCCTAACAAAGTAGAACTCATATATTGAAATGAAATCAAAGTGGCACAATATTATTTTAAGGAGTTTGTACTGAAATTATTAAAACATCAAATATAATATAACACTAAAGATGAGTTACAAATAAAGCTTCCAGCACACATAAATTTACATAGTAGATAGGAGCTGAAATTCATACTTTGGCTTGTAGCAGTGGTTGCTTGTTTGAAGGTAACTGAAGGAAAATATATGATATTATGTGAAACAGAACACCATTCCATGTTCGATGCATGAGACAAATGCTCAGGGCTGGGGCAATGGGATGACCCAGAGGAATGGGATGGGGAGGGATGTGGGAGGGGGTTCAGGATGGGGAACACATGTAAACCCATGGCTGATTCATGTCAGTGTATGGCAAAAACTACTAAATATTGTAAAGTAATTAGCCCCCAACTAAAATAAAAAAATTTATTAAAAAAAAGAAAGAAAGAAAGAAAATATATGATATTTACACTTTCCATAATTCATATTGATATCACTGAACAGACCTTACAATAACAATAATAACTAAAATATTCAGGCCAGCATTAATAGATTTAGCAAATAAAAATATAGGATGCCCAGTAAAATTTGAATTTCAGAAAACAATGATTATCTTTTCCATATAAATCTGCCCCATGAATTTGGAGGAATTTTTACTAAAATTTATTTGTTGTTCATTGAAATTCAAATGTATTTTATCTGGCCAATCTAAGTTCAGACCTATGCCAATAAAGATTGCATGCGTGGTTGTTTTAATGATTATATTAAAGAAAAATAGACCGACATATATATTATTTTATCCTTACTTAAAACAATAATTTGAGATAGATGATAATCAAGAAAGAATTAAGGGAGCAAAATTTTCCACCCCAAAATGTCTTTTTGGCATGAGGATTATTTAAAGTTGAAACATTAGGGCCAAAAAACTTATGAAGAAACTTGGATCTTTTCTCTAACTTACTGAAAGAATTTAGCTAGGTAGAGGGCTTGCTCCCAAAATGGAGCTGTCATCACAGCTATCTAGTCCTTTCTGGAATAGAGCAAAGAATATGGATTAGATATGATGAGAAAGACTTGGCCAAGCAAGAGATCAGAGGTAGAGATCAGAGTCAACACTGTGTTCCATAGTCTCTACCAGGTCCAGTGAATATTGGTTTACCAAACATTTGCTTCTCCAACTGTATGTGAATTGCCTTTCTCCCCTTTGAAGTCCCAAACCACTCCCCTCTATATCCTCTTTTGTCTTTAGCTGAAAATAGTATTTAAGGCGAGGGCTTCAGGTATTATGCAAGTTACAGTTTTCCTAGGTCTCTCCCATGTATACATGTTACTTAACTTTTGCTAGATTTTTCCTTTTAATTTGTCTCATCTCAATTTAATTCCTAAGGCAAAGGAGAAAAGGAAAGATACACTCATCTGAACACAGTGTTCCAAAGAATGGCAAGGAGAGATAAGAGAGCCTTCTTCAGTGATCAGTGCAAAGAAATAGAGGAAAACAATAGAATAGGGAAGACTAGAGATCACTTTTTCATGCAAAGATGGGTACAATAAAGTACAGAAGCAGTAAGGACCTAATAGAAGCAGAAGATATTAAGAAGTGGCAAGAATACACAGAAGAACTATTCAAAAAAGATCTTAATGGCCCAGATAACCACAATGGTGTGGTCACTCATCTAGAGCCAGACATCCTGGAGTGTGAAGTCAAGCAGGCTTTAGGAAGCATCACTATGAACAAAGCTAGTGGAGGTGATGGAATTCCAGCTGCTCTATTTAAGATCCTAAAAGATGATGCTATTAAACTGTTGCACTCAGTATACCAGCAAATATGGAAAACTCAGCAGTAGCCGCAGGACTGGAAAAGGTTATTTTTCATTCCAATCCCAAAGAAGGGCAATGACAAATAATGTTCAACCTACCACACAATTGTGTTCACGTCTCATGCTAGCAAGGTCATGCTAAAAATCCTTCAAGTTAGGCTTCAACATTACATAATCTGGGAAATTCCAGATGTACAAGCTAATTTAAAAAAGGCAGAGGAACCAGAGGCAAACTTGCAAACATCCATCGGATCATAGAAAAAGCAAGAGAATTCAAGAAAAAAAAAATCTACTCGTTGACTACACTAAAGCCTTTGAATGTGCAGATCAAATCAAACTGTAGGAAATTCTTAGAGATGGGAATACCAGACTACCTTACCTGCCTCCTGACAAACTTGGATGCAAATCAAGAAGGAAAAGTTATAACCAGACATTGAAAAACAGACTGGTTCAAAATTGGGAAAGAAATATGTCAAGGCTGTATATTGTCACCTTGCTTGTTTAAATTATATGCAGAATACATCATGTGAAATGCCAGGCTGGATTAATGACAAGTGGAATACAGATTTCTGGGAGAAATATCAACAGCCTCAGATATGAAGATGGCACCACTCTAATGACACAAAGTGAAGAGGAACTAAAGTGCTTCTTGATATAAGAGAAAGAGGAAAGTGAAAAAGCTGGCTTAAAATTTGACATTCAAAAGACTAAGATCATGGCATCCGGTCCCATCACTTCATGGTAAATAGATGGGGAAACAATTGAAACAGTGACAGACTTGATTTTCTTGGGTTCCAAATCACTGCAAATGGTGACTGAAGCCATGAGATTAAAAGGCTCTTGTTCCTTGGAAGAAAAGCTATGACAAACCTAGATGGTGTATTAAAAAGCAGAAACATCACTTTGCCAAAAAAGGTCTGTATAGTCAAAGCTATGATTTTTCCAGTAGTCAGGTATGATGTGATATTTGGACCATTAAAAGGCCGAGTGCCAAAGAATTGATGCTTTCAAACTGTGGTGCTGGAGAACACTCTTGAGAATCTCTTGGACAGCAAGGAGATCAAACCAGTCAATCCTGAGGGCAACTATCCTGAATATTCATTTTAAGGACTGATGTTGAAGACGAAGCTCCAATAAACTGGTCACCTAATTTGAAGAGCAGACTCATTGGAAAAGACCCTGATGATGGGAAAGAAGATTGAGGGCAGGAGGAGAAGGGGACAACAGAGGACGAGATGGTTGGATGGGATCATTGACTCAATGATCATGAGTTTGAGCAAATTCTGGGACATAGTGAAGGACACGGATTCCTGGCTTGCTGCAGTCCATGGGATTGCAAAGAGTTGGACACGACTGAGTGACTGAACAAGAAGAAGAGCAGCAAACCAGGCAGAAGAACCTAAAAGTATAGAGGAAAGCCTTTCTCCCCAACAGAGACAATTCTACATTTCAGCAATACTTATGTTTTATTTCCTCTTCCAGGAAGCACCAGTGGACATCATTGTGCAATCCGCTTGAAATCCTTGAAATTAGGTCAAGCCACCTGGATAAATAAAGACAAGTGATTTTGATGTTCACATTTTGCTGTCCTCTCTCTCTTTCTTTTTCCTTGTCTACCAGTTGGAGGCAAAGCCTCTAGAGTATCATACTAAGCCTTCGATGATGCTAGAGACATCATATGGAAGGGCCTGTGTGTCTGATTGACCTCATGGAACAGAAGACTGATCCCTCGTTCCCTCTTACCATTAGTGTTCATTAAATGGTAATATAAGTGAGAAAGAAATAAGTTTCTGAGATTTTGATGCTGTTTTATTACAACTTAACCGGTCTTATATGAATTAACCCATCTAATAATTAGAGACTAATTTAACCCATGTAAAACAGAATCTAACGTGATAGATTGCTTTTCAGTTCAGTTCAGTTGTTCAGTCGTGTCCAACTCTTTGCGACCCCATGAACTGCAGCACGCCAGGCCTCTCTGTCCATCACCAACTCCTGGAGTCTACCCAAACCCATGTTCATCGAGTCAGTGATGCCATCCAACCATCTCATCCTCTGTCATCCCCTTCTCCTCCTGCCCCCAATCCTTCCCAGTATCAGGGTCTTTTCCAATGACCTTCCAATGAACACCTAGGATGAACACCTCTTTTAGGATGGATTGATTGGATCTCCTTGCAGTCCAAGACACTCTCAAGAGTCTTCTCCAACACCACAGTTCAAAAGCATCAATTCTGTGGTGCTCAGCTTTCTTCACCGTCCAACTCTCACATCGATACATGACCACTGGAAAAACCATAGCCTTGACTAGATGGATTTTGTTGGCAAAGTAATGTCTCTGCTTTTAAATATGCTATCTAGGTTGGCCATAACCCTCCTTCCAAGGAGTAAGCGTCTTTTAATTTCATGGCTGCAGTCACCATCAGCAGTGATTCTGGAGCCCCAAAAACTAACAGAAGCAGAAGATATTAAGAAGAGGTGGCAAGAATACACAGAAGAACTGTACAAAAAAGATCTTCACGACCCAGATAATCACGATGGTGTGATCACTCACCTAGAGCCAGACATCCTGGAATATGAAGTCAAGTGAGCCTTAGAAAGCATCACTACAAACAAAGCTAGTGGAGCTGATGGAATTCCAGTTGAGCTATTTCAAATCCTCAAAGGTGATGCTGTGAAAGTGCTGCACTTGATATGCCAGCAAATTTGGAAAACTCAGCAGTGGCCCCAGGACTGGAAAAGGTCAGTTTTCATTCCAATCCCAAAGAAAGGCAATGCCAAAGAATGCTCAAACTACCGCACAATTGCACTCATCTCACACGCTAGTAAATAATGTTCAAAATTCTCCAAGCCAGGCTTCAGCAATACGTGAACCGTGAACTTCCAGATGTTCAAGCTGGTTTTAGAAAAGGCAGAGGAACCAGAGATCAAATTGCCAATATCTGCTGGATCATCGAAAAAGCAAGAGAATTCCAGAAAAACATCTATTTCTGCTTTATTGACTATGCCAAAGCCTTTGACTGTGTGGATCACAATAAACTGTGGAAAATTCTGAAAGAGATGGGAATACCAGACCATCTGACCTGTCTCTTGAGAAACCTGTATGCAGGTCAGGAAGCAACAGTTAGAACTGGACATGGAACAACAGACTGGTTCCAAATGGGAAAAGGAGTACGTCAAGGCTGTATATTGTCACCCTGCTTATTTAACTTATATGCAGAGTACATCATGAGAAACGCTGGGCTGGAAGAAACACAAGCTGGAATCAAGATTGCCGGAGCTGTGGTACATATACACAATGGAATATTACTCAGCCATTAAGAAAAATACATTTGAATCGGTTCTATTGAGATGGATGAAACTGGAGCCGATTATACAGAGTGAAGTAAGCCAGAAAGAAAAACACCAATACAGTATACTAATGCATATATATGGAATTTGAAAGATGGTAACGATAACCCTATATGCGAGACAGAATAAGATACACAGATGCACAGAACAGTCTTATGGACTCTGAGGGAGAAGGTGAGGGTGGGACGTTCTGGGAGAATAGCATTGAAACATGTATATTATCATATGTGAAACAGAACACCATTCCATGTCCGATGCATGAGACAAATGCTAAGGACTGGGGCAATGGGATGACCCAGAGGGATGGGATGGGGAGGGAGGTGGGAGGGGTGTCCAGGAAGGGGAACACATGTAAACCCATGGCTGATTCATGTCAATGTATGGCAAAAACTACTACAATATTATAAAGTAATTAGCCCCCAACTAAAGTGAATAAATTTATTTTAAAAAAAAAAAAGATTGCCGGGAGAAATATCAATAACCTCAGATATGTGGATGACACCACCCTTATGGCAGAAAGTGAAGAAGAACTAAAGAGCTTCTTGATGAAGGTGAAAGAGGAGAGTGAAAAAGTTGGCTTAAAGCTCAACATTCAGAAAACTAAGATCATGGCATCTGGTCCCATCACTTCATGTGAAATAGATGGGGAAACAGTGGAAACAGATTGCTTTTACAAATATACAATTAACCAGCTTAGCAGACTATATATGAGCACTGGGGGAAAAGATAAAATAGGGTGGACAGCTGCCTAACTGTGTCAGTCAGTGTCAAACATTTGGTAAAACCATGTGTCTACTTGGGCTTCCTTGGTGGCTCAGTGGGTGAAGAATGCACCTTCAATATGTTACATACATGAGATGTGTGTTCGATCTCTGGGTCAGGAAGATTCCCTGGTGGAGGGTATGGAAACCCACTCCAGTATTCTTGCCTGGAGAATCATATGGACAAAGGAGCCTGGTGGGCTACAGCTCATAAAGCTGCAGAGTCAGACACAATTGAAGCAATTGAGCACAATGGGCTCTTGGTAAGAGAATAGCATTACTGTTTGTTGTATGTGATTATTGACTCTGCTGGGCAATTAACTACCTCAAAAATATAAAATTAGGAAAGAATAACCAAATTGACATCATTAAAAGAGAACAAATTTAAAAAATACAGAAATTTAGATCTTTTAAGGTTGAAAGAACTACTTGCCTTAAAAAATGAAAAGAAAGGAAAAAACAAGTCATTTAAAAAGTTTTTGAGCTATAAAGATCCAATAAAATTGATTACTAAAGCAAAGCAATTCAGTTCTAGACCAGGTTTACAATATGGGTGTGGTTACCACATTTCTGGCTTTTAGATAGTCATCAGGTCACTGTTATTAAATAGAAAAGAAGGAACTTGGGAATGAGAAAGCAAAGAAATATGTTGAAGACAGACATTTGAAGGGATGAAATTAAAAGCTGTTTATTCCTTGGAAGAAAAGCTATGACAAACCTAGATAGCATATTAAAAAGCAGAGACATCACTTTGCCAACAAAGGTCCATATAGGCAAAGCTATGGTTTTTCCAGTAGTCATGTACAGATGTGAGATTTGGACCATCAGGAAGGCTGAGCACCAAAGAATTGACAAAATTCAATGGCTTATCAAGAACTCAGAAACTCCATGCCAGTTATTTCATTAAAACCCTTAGTAGCATCCCTGTCCATTAGTCACTCAGCTTATAATTTCATACTAAAAAAATGTGATGTGAAATTATATTGGAGTGGGTTGCCGTTTCCTTCTTCAGAGGAAATTCCCGACCCAGGGATTGAACCTGGGTCACCAGCATAACAGGCAGATTCCTTGCTGTCTGAGCCACCAGGGAAGCTCCACAAACTATAATATGATTAGATGTTTGGGAATATGCTTATTTTCCTGATGCCAGGCTAAATACCTTTCAACTCAGTGGTTTCCATATTTTACATAAAGTTTCCATACATACTTTACATGTTTAATCCACTTGAGGATCTTTAAAAAGTACAATGTTTCATTGAGTACAAACAATGGAAACTGCGTACAAACTGGAAACTGAGAATTATGAATATTCCTCTAATGATTCTAACTCATCATAGTTGGGAAATCACTGTTTTAACTATACTTCCTCTCTAGACTATTAGATTTACTTTGGAAGAAATAGTTTCATGAATCTTTTTTAAAATGTTTTCCATAAAGGTGCTTGAGAAAGACATCTTTAAAGAAGAAATGCAACTTTGGTCTCTATCCTAGATATTTTAGAGAAGGTAAAATTCCTGAATTATGCTGATAATTACAGTGAGTTTGAAAAACAATTGTAACTCTTTTAGTTGTTAATATAAAGAGAAAAAATGAGGTCAATTATGATCAGTAAATGTTAGATAATTTCAGTCTGTTGTTGATCATCTCCTGTGTGTGTGTGTGTGTGTGTGTGTGTGTGTGTGTGTTTGCTTTACGATGTTTTGTTGGTATCTGCCATACATCAGAATGAATATTCTTTATGTGTTTTTACATGGACAAGTTTTCCTTGAAAAGACTGTCTAAAGCATTGATTATAATGCTTTTCTTTAATGGTACAAGAGGATAATTAACCATAGCATAATCAATAAATATGACTGTTACTAAAAGTGGCTAGTGAAAGTGAAAGTTGTCCGGTCGTGTCTGACTCTTGCAACCCCATGGATTGCAGCTTGCTGGGGCTCCTCTGTCCATGGAATTCTCCAGGCAAGAACACTGGAGTGAGTTACCGTTTCCTTCTCCAAAAGTGGCTAAAGAGCCAGCTTAAAAAGAAACTTCCTTAAAATAAGAGTCCTATAACATGATGGCCAAGATAATTTGGTTCCCTTTGAGCAATGTAAGAGCTGATTCATTGGAAAAGACCCTGATGCTGGGAAAGCTTGAAGGTAGGAGGAGAAGGGGATGGAAGAGGACGAGATGGTTGAATGGCATCACTGACTAAATGGGCATGAGATTGAGCAAACTCTGGGACATAGTGAAGGACAGAGAGGCCTTGTGTGCTGCAGTCCATGGGGTTGCAAAGAGTCAGACATGACTGAACTGAACAACAGCAACAAAGTATAGTACACAACTTTCTTTTTGATCTTTGATTTTCAAAATACTGAAAAATTTCCTTATATAGATCTAAATAGCCTACCATCACTATAATTTTAACAAATAACTTTGGCAACAAAATTAATATTAAACATTAGAAATTTGCTAAGTATCAGTTTGTTCTGGCAACTTCGTAATTTTTGCATGAAACTTCTAATGAAATGTTGTTAATATGTATTTTTTCTTTTGCTATAGTTTTTCTCTTTCTGTAACAACTTCATACTTATTTCTCATTCTGACCTTTGCTCACAAGAAGCATTACAGGGTATCAATCATATTTTCTTGCCGTGCTTGAGTGGAGATCATGTTGTTTCATTTCAGGAATAATTTCCTGATGCTGTATTTAAATAGCACATCTTATGTCAATAGAAAAAGCTGTATGAAAGAATGAAAAGAGGCTCAATTTAAAAGAAAACAAAAATGATCAGGTTTGTGATTTTCAAGCATAATTATCTTGTAACTATCCACCTATAAAAAGCTCACATTGCTTATGTTTATTTTGAATGTTTTCTTCATGATGATATCTAAAAATATTAATGATATTGTCATTTAATTAAAGACCTCTAATTATATAAATTATTGATATGATAGACAAGGTTACTCATACCTTCACCAAAAGACTACATCACAAGTGAACTGTTGAACGGAGAAATGAGAGAAGCACTGAATTTATTAGAAGCAGAAAACCAATCTTGAGAGTTTGTATCAACAATTATTACTGCACAAATTTTCAACTGAAAATTTTCTTGCTCTCTGTGCTTTACCTCTATTAACAGAAAAACAATTATGGCAATTAAGTTCCATTTACTATTTCATACTGTTTTATGTCAGAAAATGCAGCTATTATTTTTATCAATAATGTATACTAATCTCAGGGAAAAAAAGGGAAACAGAAAGAAAAAAAAAACCTTCTCTATCATAGTATTCATACATTTTCTGGTTACTTTTGGCTGAACTGTTCATTTGGAAATAGCAATTTATTATACTAATGCCTTTCATTTCCAAAAAATGACACATATGTGATTGTCAAAAATTTAGAGTCTATGTTTAAAGTTTGTAAATTACCTGAAAGACTGCTGATTCACAATCATAAGAAATTTATTGTCTGCTCCAGATAGAAAGAAGCTCAAACATTATTTAAGTTAGAAGAATGTTATGACTATTCAGAGCTGACAAAGGTAGTCTTACAGTTTTCCAGCTTGACTAATCTTTAGATTACTGCTCTCCAGCTAATTCTACATTCCTGACATCCCCTTTCTTAGGTTATTTACTTAGATATACATGCAGTTAAAAACTATTTCTCTGCTCCTTTGAGATGTAAACCCTCTCCCAACCTCTTGCTAATTTTACAACCTAGAAATGTCCTTCTCAAAGACCTGGGCACCAGTAAACCACCCCCTCCAGTCTTCCTGTGCTTTTCTATGAGTTCACTTCAGTGATTAAAACTCTCATTTTTTGTTTCAACAAGGATGAGTTCAACCTCTTGGCTCTATTTAAACAATCATGAATAAAGTTTTCCTTATTTTTCAATTATTATTCCTTCTTTATTATTGTTATTCCTTCCTTATTATTCAATTTAATGCACTTTTTCTTTAACGGAGTCCATGTATCTCTCTGCTAGTTTCACAGGTCATGTGCATTAGTTCTGTCTGATTACTGCTAAATAATCTTTTCATTTATTTTTTTAATTATAACTTTTGAAAGAACTTTACCCACATTACATAGAAATTATATGGCCCCGAGGACTGGCTGAGAGGAAGTACAGATAAATAAAATGTAAATGAAAGAATGGGCTTCTTGATTAAACAAACATACATATTAATTTAAATGACTCAAATTAGCAAATAAAAATTTGCATTTATAGATTGAAAATGAGACCTAAATAGAGATACATCAATGTGTATCTATATTGATAAGTGTTCTAAATACCTGAATATTTCAGAGAAAGTTTAATAACAAGAGCTCTAAATTATTCAGATACTGGCTTCATTTCTCCATTTACCTTTCATTAAGTACAACCATAGCACCTTTCCACAAGATGATTTTTAATCCTTTTAGATTGGTAATG
The DNA here is from genome assembly GCF_054371585.1 of Giraffa tippelskirchi. Classification (NCBI taxonomy): domain Eukaryota; kingdom Metazoa; phylum Chordata; class Mammalia; order Artiodactyla; family Giraffidae; genus Giraffa; species Giraffa tippelskirchi. The sequence goes on from NC_137284.1 coordinate 65,332,804, forward strand.
GAAAGTATAGTGTACTAATTTATGTAAAATGCTCAACTGCTGAGATAACTGACTCCTTTTAACGTTTTGTCATTAATTATAATAGATTTTTAATTACCATTGGAAAGTTTTGTAATTAGCAACATCTAGCTATATAATCAGTGACCCTAAGCTTTCTAATTGACATAACACCTAAAAATTACTCCAAGGATGTTGTAATGTTGCTTCATGTCAAGAAATTAAACCTGAATTACACTTGTTTTAGACAGGATGGACTTGTGAAATTCATCAAGGATGTGCTGTGGCTCAGTGCTTTTTGGCACACCTACAATTGCCCTTGAAGCTGCTAGAAAAGGAAATTCACAAAGAGTTTGGAGAAAATAGATTTATGCATCTTAGTGATCCCTTATTAGCTAGGATGAACCAAATATTATTTGTTTATCAAGGATGTCTTTATAGAATATTTTAGGCCATCAAATTAAGATAATATTCTTTTCAATGGTACAAATAGTAACCTTGAAGGAAGATTGATTTCAATAATTTAAAATTTAAGGGCAATTTCTTAACAAGATTGAGTTCTTCCCATTCCTTGTATATTTCAAAACAATTAGTGACAGATCATACTGTAAGAAACATCAATTAATGAAAATCTAGAAAAAATTTGATGAACAGTTGCCATATGCAATTATGAATCATAGCCCATCTACTTTTAAACGTTAGAACAGTTAGAGTTATGTTTGATATCAAATAATGTATTTTAAGTATATCACAGAAAGGGGCTACTTTAAAAAAATAATTTTAATTAGAGGCTAATTACTTTACAATATTGCAGTGGTCTTTCCCATACATTGACATGAATCAGCCATGAGTGTACATGTGTTCCCCATCCTCAACCCCCCTCCCACATCCCTCCCCATCCCATCCCTCAGGGTCATCTCAGTGCACCAGCCTTGAGCACCCTGTCTCATGCATCAAACCTGGTCTGGTGATCTATCTCACATATGATAATATACATGGTTCAATGCTATTCTCTCAAATCATCCCACCATCATCTCCCACAGAATCAAAAAGTCTGGTTTTTACATATGTGTCTCTTTTGCTGTCTCACATATAGGGTCATCGTTACCATCTTTCTAAATTCCATATATATGCCTTAATATACTGTATTGGCGTGTTTCTTTCTGACTTACATCACTCTGTATAATAGGCTCCAGTTTCATCCACCTCATTAGAACTGATTCAAATACATTCTTGTTAATAGCTGAGTAATATTCCATTGTGTATATGTACCACTATATTCTTATCCATTTGTCTGCTGATAGACATCTTGGTTGCTTCCATGTCCTGGCTATTATAAACAGTGCTGTGATGATCATTGGGGTACACGTGTCTCTTTCAATTCTTGTTTCCTCAATGTGTATGCCCAGCAGTGGGATTGCTGGGTCATATGGCAGTTCTATTTCCAGTTTTTTACAGAATCTCCACACTGTTCTCCATAGTGGCTGTACTAGTTTGCATTCCCACCAACAGTCTAAAAGGGTTCCCTTTTCTCCACACCCTCTCCAGCATTTATTGTTTGTAGACTTTTGGATAGCAGCCATTCTGACTGGCATGAAATGGTACCTCATTGTGGTTTTGATTTGTGTTTCTCTAATAATGAGTGATGTTGAGCATTTTTCATGTGTTTGTTAGCCATCTGTATGTCTTCTTTGGAGAAATGTCTGTTTAGTTCTTTGGACCATTTTTTGATTGGGTCATTTATTTTTCTGGAATTGAGCTGCAGGAGCTGCTTATATATTTTTGAGATTAATTGTTTGTCCTTTGTTTCATTTGCTATTATTTTCTCCCATTCCGAAGGCTGTCTTTTCACCTGCTTATAGTTTTCTTTGTTGTGCAGAAGCATTTAAGTTCAATTAGGTCCCATTTGTTTATTTTTGCTTATATTTCCAATATTCTAGGAGGTGGGTCATAGAAGATCCTGCTGTGATTTATGTTGGAGAGTGTTTTGCCTATGTTTTTTTCTAAGAGTTTTACAGTTTCTGGTCTTACGTTTAGATAGTTAATCCATTTTGAGTTTATTTTTGTGTATGGTGTTAGAAAGTGTTCTAGTTTCATTCTTTTGCAAGTGGTTGACCAGTTTTCCCAGCACCACTTGTTAAAGAGATTTTCTTTCTTCCATTGTATATTCTTGCCTCCTTTGTCGAAGATAAGGTGTCCATGGGTGCGTGGATTTATCTCTGGGCTTTCTGTTTTGTCCCATTGAGCTATATTTCTGTCCTTGTGCCAGTACCATACTGTCTTGATGACTGTAGCTTTGTAGTATAATCTGAAATCAGGTAGGTTGATTCCTCCAGTTCCATTCTTCTTTCTCAAGATTGCTTTGGCTATTCGAGGTTTTTTGTATTGCCAAACTGTGAGATCATTTGTTCTAATTCTCTGAAAATACCATTTGTAGCTTGATAGAGATTGCATTGAATCTATAGATTGCCTTGGGTAGTATACTCATTTTCACTATACTGATTCTTCTGATACATGAACATGGTATATTTCTCCAACTATTTGTGTCATTTTTTATCTTTCATCAGTGTTTATAGTTTTCTATATATAGGTCTTTTGTTTCTTTAGGTAGATTTATTCCTAAGTATTTTATTATTTTCATTGCAATGGTGAATGGAATTATTTCCTTAATTTCTCTTTCTGTTTTCTCATTGTTAGTATATAGGAATGCAAGGGATTTCTGTGTGTTAATTTTATATCCTGCAACTTTACTATATTCATTGATTAGCTCTAGTAATTTTCTGGTGGAATCTTTAGGGTTTTCTATGTAGAGGATCATGTCATTGCAAATAATGAGAGTTTTCCTTCTTGTTTTCCAATCTGGATTCCTTTTATTTCTTTTTCTGCTCTGATTGCTGTGGCCAAAACTTCCAAAACTATGTTGAATAGTAATGGTGAGAGTGGGCACCTTGTCTTGCTCCTTACTTTAGGGGAAATGCTTTCATCTTTTCACCATTGAGCAAACCCATGTTTGCTGTGGGTTTGTCATATATGGCTTTTATTATGTTGTGGTATGTTCCTTCTATGTCTGCATTCTGGAGGGTTTTTTATCATAAATAGATGTTGAATTTGTCAAAGGCTTTCTCTACATTTATTGAAGTAATCATATGGTTTTTATTTTTCAATTTGTTAATGTGGTGTAACACATTGATTGATTTGTGGATATTGAAGAATCCTTGCATCCCTTGTCATGATGTGTGATCTTTTTAATATTTTGTTGGAGTCTGTTTGCTAGAATTTCGTTGAGGATTTTTGCATCTATGTTCATCAGTGATATTGGCCTGTAGTTTTCTTTTTTTGTGGCATCTTTGTCTGGTTTTGGTATTAGGATGGTGGTGGCCTCATAGAATGAGTTTGGAAGTTTACGTTCCTCTGCAATTTTCTGGAAGAGTTTGAGTAGGATAGGTGTTTGCTCTTCTCTACATTTTTGGTAGAATTCAGCTGTGAAGCTGTATGGTCCTGGGCTTTTGTTTGCTGGAAGATTTCTGATTACAGTTTCGATTTCTGTGCTTGTGATGGATCCATTAAGATTTTCTGTTTATTCCTGGTTCAGTTTTGGAAGGTTATACTTTTCTAAGAATTCATCCATTTCTTCCACGTTGTCCATTTTATTGGCATATAGTTGCTGATAGAAGTCTCTTAGGATCCTTTGTATTTCTGTGTTGTCTGTCCTGATTTCTCCATTTTCATTTCTAATTTTGTTGATTTGATTCCTCTCCCTTTTTTCCTTGATGAGTCTGGCTAATGGTTTGTCTATTTTATTTATCTTCTCAAAGAATCAGCTTTTAGCTTTGTTGATTTTTGCTATGGTCTCCTTTATTTCTTTTTCATTTATTTATGCCCTAATTTTTATGATTTCTTTCCTTCTACTAACTCTGGGGTTCTTAATTTCTTCTTTTTCTAGTTGCTTTAGGTGTAGAGTTAGGTTATTTATTTGATTATCTCTTTGTTTCTTGAGGTAAGCTTGTATTGCTATGAACCTTCCCCTTAGCACTGTTTTTAGTGAATCCCATAGGTTTTGGGTTGTTGTCTTTTCATTTTCATTCATTTCTATGTGTATTTTGATTTCTTTTTTTATTTCTTCTGTGATTTGTTGGTTATTCAGAAGCATGTTATTTAGCCTCCATATGTTTGTATTTTTAATAGTTTTTTCCCTGTAGCTGACATCTAATCTTACCGCATTGTGATCAGAAAATATGCTTGAAATGTTTTCAATTTTTTTGAATTTACCAAGGCTAGATTTATGGCCCAAGATGTGATCTATCCTGGAGAAAGTTCCGTGTGCACTTGAGAAAAAGAAAGGGGCTATTTAATATGCTCAAACAATCTTCAGGTGATTATTTCTCACAATACGTCACACTGAATTCATTTAATGAAATGGTTTTATACATTAGGCAGCACACAGTTTTTACATTTTACAAGGTAATTTCTATAATAGTGTTTTAAGTAACACTAATGTGTGTTTTTAACAAAATGCAATTTTCTCCAAACAGGTTTTTATAAGTATCTTTGTAATAATTTTTTTTCAGAATATATTTAGAATATGTTCTTAATTGTAAGCAGATGATTTGGTACTTGATGTAGCAGATGATTTGGTACTGAAATATTGTCTTTTTCAAAGTATGCAAAATTCAACTGAGAAAATGTTACCTTTGAAAAGAAACATAAATGACATTTTTCCAAAATTTTCTCATCATGAAGAACACTGTCAAATATCTTGCAAAAAATATTTATATGATGACTTTTGTGTATAGTTTTATAAACTATAAACTGCATATCCCTGCTCCTGACATGTAAAATGTGTGAAAATAATGTCTTTAGTATTCTTATCTTTAAAATTTTTTGTTGTTTAGTCACTAATTCTTGTCCAACTCTGCAACCCTAATGACTGTGGCCCACCAGGTTCCTCTGTCCATGGGATTTCCCTCAGGCTTTATGATTTTTTCATTACCTTATTACCACTCTTTCTGCTCCTGCTTTGGGTTGCTTAATAAGAGCATGGCTTTAAAATATTAAAAGTTGAAAATTCTCATTCCATGAAAATTTCAGTGCAGTACAAGCATTACTGAACAAAATCTAAACATCATCATGAACAAATTCTCACATGAAGTGTGCTATGTGCTCTTTCTCAGTAAAATCAAAAGAGTACAATATGCTGTTTGAATATCACTATGTTTTGTGTACTGTGTAAAAACAGTGATTATTCACTAACAGTGCTTACAGGTTTCCATGGTGGCATAGCAGGTAAAGAATTGCCTGCAATGCAGAAGAAGCAGGATGTAAGTTCGACCCCCGGGTTGGGAAGATCCCCTGGAGGAGGAAATGATAACCCACTCCAGTATTCTTGCAGGGAAAATCCCATGGACAAAAGATCCTAGTGAGCTAGAGTTCATGGGGTAGCAAATAGTCGGACATGACTGAGAAACCGAGCTCACATGATCATTTCATTGACAGGGAAGATCACAGAAGTTTCTTTCATACAACTAAATTTTTCTTAAACTATTTCTAGCAATTATTTTTCCTGTTCTCAACTACACCTATGTGTCTGTGTTATGTGGTAAGTTACTTCAGTTGTGTCTGACTCTTTGTAACCCCATGGATGGTAGCCCACCAGACTCCTCTGTCTGATAGCCTACCAGGCTCCTCTGTCCATGGAATTCTCCAGGCAAGAATACTGGAGTGGGTCCAGGGGATACTCCCAACTCAAGGACTAAACCTGCATCTCTTACGTCACCTGTACTGGGAAGCTGGTTCTTTACCACTAGTGTTACCTGGGAAGCCTGCACTACACCTGTAGTATAATTAAAAGTGTACGTATGCTATTCCTAAGTGTATGCTGCTTTTTTGGATATGAACAGAGACAATGTACAGATATTTTTCTTAAAGTTTACAAATGGTTTATTGGCTGACAGTCTGCTTGAACTTTGCCTTTTGGGATTCCACCCCTTTGAAATTGCAAACATCAGAGTTCATAAACTCTAAATGTGTTTCAAATATTAAAAAAATAGCTAATAAGTCAATATTTTTTAGTTCAAATATATTAAATTGCAATTACTTAAAATTTAATTTGTTATGTCTAATATTTGATACCAATAGTAAAATTTTTAAAACTTCTTCCCAAGGTCATACAAAAAGTGGTTTTTATATTAGTAAGATATCTTAAAAATGTTTGATGCTGTTGACCATATAGATGTCATTTATTGGAAAATATTAGCCTCATCATGGATTATATACTTATGTATTTATTTGTAGACATGGGCTAATGTAGAAGTCTGAAAAAACTAAATTCATTGCACAAATTAGTGAACATGTTCTTTTAATATAGGTGATTTTTGGTGTTGACATTATGTAACACTAAATAGTTCAATCCTATTAAAACCCAAATTATTGAAGTGAGGCATTCTACATAAAAATTTCTATCTTTTGTAACCCAACTCCTTAATCTCTTTTCTCTTATCTCCTGGGGAAAATTTCAAGTAAAATAAAACTTAATGCACATGCCAAAAATCAATGTGTTTAAGGTACCAAATTCATAGTAACCTCTACCCTCAGCTGTAGTTTGCTTTAGTTAATTTTGAGTGTCTCAGTGTATATCAAAGCGTGTCAAAGGATTCAATGTCTAAAGATTATTTTTCTATTTGGGTCCATTTAGGCTCCATTAGTTTGACTTGCTCTTTTCAATTTTGTATAATCAAATTTTCTAAATATGTCCAGCACTAATTTCTTGGTTAAACCTTTCCAACTTAGTTAGATGGGGAAGAGAATATCTTCTATATACTGAAAGAGTAAAAGTGAAAATAGTCACTCAGTCACGTCTGACTCTTTGCAACCCTATGAACTTTAGCCCAGGAGCCTCCTCTGTCCACAAGATTCTCTAGGCAAGAATACTGGAGTGGATTGCAATTCTCTTCTCCAATCTGTTATATACCAAATATATATTTTTATAGCAACTATTCCACACACTAAAAGCAAGTGATGATAAGAGTACTTTTCAATAATATATCCATATCTGAAACATATAATAGAACACTTGTAAATTTGAAAAATGTAAGGACATAGATATTTACTGATTAGCTAGTACAGTCAAACATGTAGGATTATTACTACTTAACTTTTCATCATATAATTTTGAAAGCAAAGTGATAACCACTTCATTCTATAATGACAGTTCTTGTTTTGGAATATCTTTTTAGGGAGTTTCAAATGACATTCAATGCTAAAATACTTTATGTTTAGTGTCATCTTTTATTTCACTTTAGAAAATTCCTCGGGGTATAAAATAAAAAATGACATTGATGCTAAATTAGATGATAATGTGCATCTGAAGGCTGAGTGTTTTTGCGCTACTAGGTGTAGGCTCTTAAATTATTTATTGTAAATTTCAATAATTTATAAGTATCATGAATTGAGATTTTTTAACGTTTTTTGCTATTTTTATTCTCAGACACTGTTAATGTCTTAATCATTAACTATCAATATCACATTTGGAACACTGTAATAACATTCAGCCTTAGAATATTTTATATGTTAATAAAATCTTTTAAAAATGTATCCAAAGTTAGAAAGATAATTACTCATCTCTCTCTTTTTAATAGAAGATCCCTTTCAGAGGCAAAACTGAAGAGAAACATTTTTTTTTTTTTCCTAACGCATCTTCTAGAATTTAAGTTGACTTATCTATAATCTGTGTTCTTGAATTAACAATTGATTTTGGCTGTTTCTCAAAAGACCTGAGCCAAATATGCACACCAAGCCACCCTCTTCCTCTCTATTTTGAGTTGAAGGATTGAAGATTCTTAGTGGGTTGATTTTTATATAATAAAAAAATAAAGAAAAAAAGTAGATTCATAAGAAAAAGTGACGGGTGGATTTTCATAGGACCATTCTAATTTGTATGTGATTTCGTCTACAGAGAAATAAATGTAAGGAGTGCTGCTAACAAAAGTACAAAACACTAAGATCTCTCATAACAATGAAAGGTTACTGCTTTTCCTTGGTTAATTTTCCAGGCAGCTCATGAAACAGAAATAGTAGTAGTCTCCTGTTGAATGTAAAAATAGCACTTCTTAAAATTAACACCATGTTTTTGTGCTCTCAAAATATGTGGGGTAGCATTGGGAATAGAAGAAAAATCACATAATTGCATCAGGACCATCACAAAAACAAGCACAAAAATGAATCTGACTTCCTCACTTTAAAATTGTGGCATTAGATTCAGGTGGTAAAAAGTTGTGAAGAATAATTATAACACATTTTAATGCTTATCTAGGGGATGTTTACTCTTGCCTGGAAAATCCCATGGTTGGAGGAGCCTGGTAGGCTGCAGTCCATGGGGTCGCTAAGAGTCGGAGACGACTAAGCGACTTCCCTTTCACTTTTCACTTTCATGCATTGGAGAAGGAAATGGCAACCCATTCCATTGTTCTTGCCTGGAGAATCCCAGGGACGGGGGAGCCTGGTGGGCTGCCGTCTATAGGGTCGCAGAGTTGGACACGACTGAAGGGACTTAGCAGCAGGGGATGTTTACTGCACACCAGGTTCTAGGCTATGTTTTCAAAAGCATTTTTCTCTAATTTATTTTCTACCATTTCTACAATATAGATTATAAAATAGCTAGAGAAGTCTAAATTAAGCACACAGCAGGTAGTGGCAGACTCCAAATTCAAACACCTGCTACGTTCCTACTCTCAGCTTTTCTGGTTTCATTAGTGTTAGCACCTTAAAAGGAACGAGTGACCTGGTCCAGCAATACATGCTAGACAACAGTTTTTAAGATTCAGAAGTTAAAGTACACATTTCTTAAAGGTCCCTATCTACATAAGCACAGATTTCTGACAAGGAACCTCTTCTCCCAATTCCATTCCTCCTTTTCTTCTCTTTTGGAGTAAAGGTTAGATTTCTGCTCTTTCTTTTCAATTTTTGTTTTCATTTTGAGAAATTTTATTTTAAAATCCTAAAAGTTCTAAAATTAATAAAATAGTCACCTGTATAGCCACATAAAAAATATGTGAAATCTTCTAGGTGTAAACTAGGTGCTTAAACATTGTTATATTGTATTTGTTGTTGTTGTTGTTGTTGTTCAGTCGCTAAGTTGTCTCCATCTCTTTGTGACCCCATAGACTGCAGCATGCCAGGCTTCTCTGTCCTTCACTAGCTCCTGGAGTATGCTCAGATTCATGTCCATTCAGTCGGTGATGCTATTTAATGATGTCATTCTCTGCTGCCCCTTCTCCTTTTGTCTTCAACCTTTCCCAACTTCAGGGTCTTTTCTAGTGAATTGGGTCTTTGCATCAGGTGGCCAAAGTAGTGGAGCTTCAGCTTCAGCATCAGCCCCTTCAATGAATATTCAGGGTTAATTTCCTTTAGGAATGACTGGTTTGATCTCCTGCTGTCCAAGTGACTCTCAAGAGTCTTCTCCAGAATTACAATCTGAATTACAATCAGTTCTTTGGTGCTCAGCCTACTTTATGGTCCAACTCTCACAACAGAACATGACTACTAGAAAAAAACATAACTGACAATACTGACCTTTGTTGGCAAAGTGATGTCTCTGCTTTTCAATACACTGTTTAGATTTCTATTTACTTTGTGTTATTTTATAAAAGGAAAGAATTACCAAAAAAGAAAAAATCAAAATATATTTTGTACCTAAATTCCAGTTTTATAACTTATCACCAACCACATACACAGGGGTAGCTACTAAGAGGAATATAGTTCTCCCACATGGCTTACACTTATTTCAATAATCTTCCTTCTTATTTTTCCTTGCTTTTACATGCCAAGGGACTGAAGTATATGTTTAAATTATGGAATTGGGGGTTGGACAGCTTTGGCATAAACTTAGATTGATAGGATATAGCAATTTTGTACAGGATAAAAACAGCATCTCACATCAATGGCATAAAGATGGGCTTTCTAATAAATGAGAAGAGAACAATGGGTGAAAATATGGAAAAAAGAACAAATGAGGGATTCATTTGTTATTTTTCTGAATTTGCTGTTTTCCTTGCCATTGTAAAAAATAATATGGTACTAAAATATGGCAGTCTTAGAAGAGTGTATGACTTATGTTAAACTCTTACAGAAATGAAATATGTATTTAATAAGACTTTAACCAAGCAAATATGAATATCTCAATTAGTAGTGTTTCCAATAGATTTATAGGTAACATAGGCTAATTTTATATGAAAACTTTATTTGTATAACTAGCACCTTTTCATGAGCTTGTGACTTTCTATTTATAGCAATCTTCTTTAAATGATTAGCACATTTTGTTTTGAGATAAAACACACTAAATATGCATTTGGATACCTGAAAAGCCTTATGATGGTTCAAATTAATGCACACGTAAGAATTGCTTAACCAGGGGTTTTAATGTAAAAGGTGAAGAATGCTCTAGTTTTGGAAATTCTAGTTTTAAGGCACATGAGAGAAACTGTAACAAACTGGCTTCCTGGTGGGAGAAGTGCAATTTTAGTGTTTACCTACCTCAGCCTTCTAACCTCTGAAATTTAAAGGACCACTGTACCATTTAATGCATTTTTATTTTCCTCAGTGGGGAAGTGCATTTTCCTATGATCAAGTCCAAGATTTCTAGCAAAATTCCTTTTTGCCCTCCACAAACCTGATATGTGTACACACTTTGTAAAAGACTTTGTGAGGCAAGACACCAATCTGCACAGAAAGAATTTTGCCTTGTGCAGAGAAAAGTTGTTTTCTCTCAGAGAAAACTGTACCCACAGTGCTATGCTGCATTGTTCTCTGATTATAGAAATCTGCCCTGCTGTTCCTTAATACAAATGACAGGCATTAATAACCATCAAGCACCAATATGTCAGGAAATATCCCAGGCATTATATTCCATTTAATCTTCAGAAGAGCATTCAAATATTTGTTGCTATCTTCATATTTAGTTAAAGAGAGGGAGGGATAGCCAAACTTCCATCTGAAATTCTTTGGCTCTGAAGTGAACTTTCTACCATAAGTACTGTTTATGTGTATATGGCAGTTAATACCAACAGTCAGCCAACTTTGTATGAGAATCCATTTCTCACATTTAATAATAACTAAAGTGGAAAAAGTAGTTAATATTTGCTTCAGAAAGAAAATTTTAAATCAAAAAATAAAGTGAGGTTAGAATGAGGGCTCCCACACCAAAAACCAGAGTCTATGAGCAAAAAGAGAGAGGTTGGACCATTTTACTAGCACACACACAGACAAAAATTTACATTTTGACATGTATCATTCAGCCCCAGAAGAAGGAAGATAATATGAAAGACACTGCATAAAATGCAACAAACACTGGAAAAGAATAAAGCTGTAAGACAAAGTGGTGCTGCTGGAAGATATTTCTGGGAGGATTTGATAGAAATGCATCATTCTTGTCTGGAGAATCCAATGGACAGAGGAGCCTGGCAGGCTGCAGTCCACGTGGTCACAAAGAATCAGACACGACTGAGCGACTCACACATACACACACCCATCAAAACTTGAGTTGCCTGTGTTGACTGGAAGGGTAGATTTGTTACTGATGAGCACAGATTTTGCTGTTTTTCTCTCCCAAATACTTTTCTCTAGGCCTGTTACAGGAGAAGGTGTTAATAGTGGGTCTAAAATTCGTTTACATTTAGTCAAAGATGAGAGAAATTGGAAAACTTGTTCAAGGTCACGTCATAAGTAAGTGTTGGAAAATTAGAGCCTACATTCTGTTTCCGCCTCCCTTCTCCTCTCCTCTGTCCTCTTGCAGCTCTCCTCTCTTCTTAGTCTTTCCTTCTGTCTTTCCTCCCTGTATTCTCTCCTCTATCAACTTTCTATTTTTGAATATTTTTGATGGTAAGGAGAATAATACCCTTTTCGGAGGCATGATTATTTTTCCAAAGTATTCTGACTCCTTAGACAATTGCTCCTACAAATACATTGTCTCCCTTTGAAAGTTCTCTTTACTGAATTGGCATCAGCACTATTTCTCTATTTCACTCAGTGCCCTGTTTTTAAGTATTTTACAAAATAGAAGGACTGGAGATGATTATCAAACTAATAAAGAAGGAAGACATTTTTAAAAATAAATTAAGCAGTTTAACTGCTTATAAGAGCATAAAACTTAGGACTAAAACTGTCTGTAATTATTAATTTAGAAGAAGAAAAAAGTAGAAGATAGAGTGACAAAGGTAAAATTAAAATGTATTAATGATAGCATATTTGGTCAGAAGTGAAAATAAACTTTATTAAGAAATTTATCAAAATTTTATTAATTTTTTTACAATTTGTTTTATTAAACAAAACTATATTCTAATGAAGGTAAGATAATTTATGGTGATATTTTCAAATTTTTGGTGAATTTAAAATCCAATTGACTGGAGGAATGATAACCTTGATTAAGACATCAAAAATTACTCAATGTTATATGGCACCCTTGCTGGGGAGTTTGAGGGATAATGGATATATGTATATATTATGACTGAGTCGTTTTGCTGTCCACCTGAAAATATCACAACACTGTTAATCAGCTATACTCCAATATGAAATTAAGTTTTATTAAGACAAAAGGAAAGCAACTACTATGATGATAAGATGAAACAAATTATTTTCTTGGTGTGATGAGTTAATTCTTGGTATTGATTTAGGCATAAATAAGTTAATATATTTATGTGTAGGAAATTAGCAAATATGCTAAGCATTTATCTTCCTTTCTTTCAGTTTCTTTTGTCCAAGAAGAGACATGATGAAAAGGATATGGTTTAATAAATTATAAATGCTATTTGAAAACTTAACAGCTGAGCACATGAGAGTGTTTGCAACTAAACAAAGGTCATCAGAGATTAGAAAGAGTATATTATGTTGGAAATACTAAATGAAAAGAAAGGCAGCATTTTCTTTCTTTATGAGATATTTCATAAATTAATGAAAAGAAGGAAATATATGCTAATAACAACACATATTTTAATTAAAATACTTTCTAAATAATTTATTAATATAGACAATTCTAGAAGGCACTGATTATGAATTTGTTTTCTTTAAACCAGCTCTCCATTCCACAAAATATATGAAGTTCAATTTTGGCAAACTATGAAGAGAATATACTTCATATCCTTATCTGTGAACCACTCCTGTTTCTATCTATTTACTACCACTATTTCCAGAATTTATAGTTTCACATTCATCACTGTCTACACAATGTAACTGCTGTTTTGTAAAGATCTATATATTGCCGTAGCTATAACTGAACGAGTTTCCACTGTTACTTCTAGTTGTCTCCCTTGCTTAAAGACTCTGGCTATTTATCTGTGTTCATACATGGAAACGGAACTATATTAAAGTGGAGGTTATTAGAGACACACAGGATACCTGCTCTACTTGAAAGAAGACCTTTCCAGGAAATCAATTCAGCTGCAAAATCTCCAAATTCATATAGTGGTGAAGCCAAAATTACCATGTAAGAGATGAAGGGCTTGGAAGCTGTGTCCTGGTGGGGTGGGAAATGGTGAATCTTATCCCCAGAGATGTAGGTAAGAAAACAAATTCTTAATCTGCATGTCTGGAGTGAGACCTGGGATTCTGCAGTTCTATAAAGGTCCAAAGAACTACACATGTTCATGGAACAAAAGTGGAGGAATGTGGGCCTAGTGAAATGGTGTTTTCCTAGGTTCTTGTTTTATTCTGTGTGGCTGTGAGAGTCAGTGAAGAATATGAGGCTAAATTACATTATCCTGAACTCCCTGCCTTTCCAACTCTCTATTCTTACAACCAAATTCATAAATTCAGAACTCAAGCTCAACTTTGGCTGAATTAGAAGCTATTTAGACTAAATTTTCACAGGACTCTAAGGATGAAAAGGCTCCTTTTTGACACACACCAAAAGAGATAATAGGAATCACAAATGATAGATAGTTTATGAAGCAGTTACAGATACAAAACAAAGTACAGTTGTATATAATAGTTTGCTGAAAGGATTTTAAGCCATAAATTCTTTTATATTTCTATAACTCTACAGCAATTGCATTCAAATTTTAAATATATGGTCACTGATAATGAATTTCAACTTTTTTTCTTTTTTTAAAGCAAGACTTTGGACAAACACAAGAATGGGCAGGAGCAAGAGCAAAAGTTTAACAACATGAATACATTACTTTTATCTCTGAGTTTGTAGGATATGAAGAAGTTCACAATCCTTCACATTAAATAAGGAAGCTGTACTATGAATCTGCAGAATTTGATTCTGTTTCATGTCCTGCCACTTTCTTCATCCATGGAATAGACACTTAACACTCACTGAAACATTACAAAATACCCACATGATCAAAATTAATTAAACTTTCTCTCCATTAGATTATTATCTTTCTTACATTTGTGTAGAAACATAAGTAGCAATGAATGCTTTTAAAATAAATAATTTTAACCTCTGTCACATCTACAGCTTTCTGCTCTCTATATAGTAATTTAAAACAATAGAAACATTAATGATATCTATGAACAATTTAAGGAAGCAGAAAAAAAAGTCCAAGAAAGTCTTTGCATCATAGAAAATCAGGAAATATCTCTACAGAAAAAGTGGTTAAGAACTGGTGTTAAAATGCAATGATTCAAGTTCCTACACATCAGTCTCTTTTTTGTTACATATGCCACCTGGGACAAGCAACTTGACCTCACAGGCTTATAACAGCAGGAATTTGTTTCTCAGTATTATGAAGGTGATAATGATATACCAATCTCACAGAGTTGGTCTTGGAGTTAAAGAAAAGAACCATATGAAAAATGTTAGTAAAACACCCCCTCTATGGAAATGACTCAATGCATTTTGGGAGATATCTCTTTGCTATGACATTTCATTTTTTGTTAAAAAAAATTAAGTGTAAGTAAAAGTTGGGGATGCTCCTGAACATCCTATTATGTACAGAACAGTGCTCACTCACTCAAGCCACAACAAACAATCTTCTGATCTAAAATGTCAATAGTGTCATTTTGAGAAATTCTGGTTTAATCTCAGGTTGTTTTCCTAGACCTTCTAGCAAAATATAATTTTGTTTGTTCAGGGAAATGTTTATGGCTTCATTATTCAATTCCAAAACTACCAAAAGGAATACATTCTTCTTTGACTACTTCTAAGAACATTTTGAAAATTCATTAATAATTGATGCAGATTGAATGTTTGTGTTACTCCATATTCATGTGTTGAAACCTAATCCCCAAGGTGATGGTTTTTGTACATGGGGACAGGATCACGAGGGTGGAGTTCTCAGGAATGAGGTTAGTACCCTTATAAAATAGACTCCAGAGATCTCCCTCATCCCTCTGTCTTGTGAATGTATGGCAAGAAGACAGTCATCTATGAACCAGGAATGAGCTCCTGCTAGACATCAAATCTTCCGGCACTGTGATCTTGGGCTTTACAATCTCTTTAACTGTAAGAAACTTAACTCCTGTTGTTTATAAGCAACCAAGTCTATGATATTCTGTTATAGCAGATCAAACAGACTAAGATAATAATATGTATAGTAATAAAAGGCAAGGAGGTTTGCATCTCTGCTCCATTCTTGAGTGATCAACAGAAACTTAGATGTAAACAAAACCATTTATTAGTCTCTTAAGTAAACTATAAGGCTTTTTAATATAATAGATATATACATGGCACACCTCTTACCTTTCTTCTTAATTGCTTAGCTTGCATTAACATCAGAAGAAAGTCTAGCCTCTAAAAATAGAGCTACCATGTGACCTAGCAATCCCACTACTGGGCATGTACCCAAAGAAAATCAACTCAACTTAAAATAACTTAAAAAATAACTTAAAATCAACTTAAAATAACTCAAAAAGACACATGCTCCCACATGTTCATTGCAGTACTATTTACAATAGCCAGGATATGGAAACAACCTAAATGTACCTCAATAGAGGAATGGATAAAGAGGATATGGTACATATATACAGTGGAATATTAGCCACAGAAAGGAATGAAATTGGATCATTTGTAAAAATGTGGATGGACCTAGAGACAGTCAAACAGAGTGAAATAAGTCAGAAAGGAAAAAATCAAATATCAACGCATATATGTGGAATCTGAAAAAATTGGTATAGACAAACTTATTTACAAAGCAGAAATAGAGACACAGTCATAGAGAACAAACATGGATACCAAGGGGGAAAGGGAGGGATGGGAAAAATTGGGAGATTGAGATTGACATATATACACTAGCGTCACTATGCATAACACAGATAACTAATGAGAATGTACTGTATAGCACAAGGACTCTACTCAGTGCTCTGTGGTGATCTAAAGGGGAAGGTAATTTTTTAAATGAGAGAGTGTAGTATATTTATAGATAATTCACTTTGCTATAAGTAGAAACTAACACAACATTGGAAAACAAATGTATTCCAATAGTTTTTTTTTTTTTTTTTAATCTGGCTTTGCTACAATGACACTAATATCAGCAGGTTAAACATACCACACAATCATAAAACTAATTCATGGAAACAAACACAACCCTAATAGTAACATAATTACCCAAAAGAATATTCAATAGATTTCCAGGTCTACATATCAAAATATTTGACTTGTTTTTCTCTTTCTTTCCCATAAGAGTCTTAGTAATCAACATTGTACAAAGCCTAATGATTATTTTGTTGAGTGTTTTTCAGCTCACAGTGAACATTGAGATCATTTGGGAAGATATTAAAAAAAAAAAAAAAAAGACCCCATCCATTAACAAATGAAATATGAATTTTTTATACGGACAAGGCCCAATCATCAGAATTATTTTAATGTTTAACCACACGCACTGTGGCTGAAAATCTATTGTACAAGTAGCTCCTGCTTTCTATACAAAGAACAAATTAATGAGTAAGGAAGCAAGAGATCTGTTAGTAAGCATTTTTATTGTTATCAAAGCAAAAACTTTGTACCTGACAAAGTTAAGCAGGTCAAGAAAACATCATTTAATAGAAGAGAAAGACAAGAAAGCAGTCTGAACTCATCCTCAATGAAATGAAGGGCAGGACAGTTTTTAAGATCTGGAGGTGCTGAGATTTCATACCATTTATATTTGCTAATTGACCTTACCTAAAGGAAAAGTAACCATTCTCTTTTCTCATAAAGTAAACTTTATGACAGGAGGTAGTTTTACAACTTGAAGCAGGCATCCACCAAAGCTAAGAGTACTACTCTCCCATAGAGACTGGAAATATAAGGTGTAGCAATACCCTTCAAGGTGCACTTTTCAAGGATTCAAAGAGAAGGTCTCTAGGACCTTTGCAAAGACACTCCTGGGCTGTGAAACTGTCAAGACTCAAGGGGCAGAGAAAGAATCTCTGTTTGTTTGTTTTTAAAGCAAAGGCTTTAAGTAAAAGGAGGTCAGAACCTAGAGTGAGGAAGAAGTCTGTCTAAAGATTAATCAAGACTAAGGGGACATTATGAATATTTTGGACACAGGCAATGACAGTTTCTTCTCCTCAAACCATGTTTTTCAAACTTGACTGAACATTATATTCTTTTCAGAGTTTTATAAAATGCTGATGCCTGGGTCAACCCCCAAAGAAAACCGGTTTAAATATTGACTTGGGCATCCCAATTATATTTTAATGATTATAATATATAGCCAAAATTGAAAACTACTATCCCATGGGAACTGAATTTCCTTGAGAGGTTATAAGGTATGAAGTAACTTCATCTCAGAATTTCGTCTTCAACATAGCCCTGCTTATTTGTATACCAAACATCAAACATAAAAATAGCAAATAGATGAAAGAAAGAAGGAGAGAGGGAGGAGAGAAGAAAGGAAGGAAGGAAGAAAGGAAAATTGGTTTTACTTTATCCCAAATGAAAAGAAAAAAAGGATTGATTTTGCCATGCCAAGGAGTGAAAGTTAAAACATCAGGATTAATGAGTCATGAATACACATTTTAAATTATTTTTTGATAAGTCACCTGAGGCAAAAATTTTAAATAAATTTAACTTTTCTATGTACTATTTTCCTCTGATTTATATCTGGTCCAGTTTTGGGTGTTTTTGTCTTATTCCCGATCTCATAGGCTATTTCTTAACATTCTATTTTTTCTCATTCAGGCTATAATTGTCCTCTGTTTACCCCATATTTTCTTATTTTGGTGTCAGAAATGTTAATTACCTCAGCTGGAAACCTCGTGTGTGATAATGTGCTAATGGAATCTGTATAGTGCCTTTTCTATAGGTACTGTTCATGCAACTTTACTTCGGTTTTCCTAAAAGCAATCCCCCAGGCTTGGTTGTCCAGATCAGTGGATGAGTCTTCTGGTTGTACTATCAGCACATGGAAAAGGGAAAGCAGTATCAGGTCAGGTTGATGAGTGATATTTAATTTGGTACACGTTTCTGTGCGTATGTGGCCATTTATTCTATTAATTCCCTTACTGTACTATACAAACTCCTGTATTGGTCCCCAACTTCTGAAGGTCATGATCTCCTTTGAGAAACTAATAAAAGCTAAGAAGTATCTCAGACAAGTGCAAAGATACCCAAATACCACACAAAACTGTGCACATAACAATATTCAATTATTCACTGAAATCCATTCACATACTCTAGGGCTACAGGACTTCATTAATAATCTTTTATAAAATGAAAGGGAAATCTATATCAAAGTCACTTAATGACATCAATTTTAAATAAATAAGATTCTCTGAATGATCTTAACAGTAAATTTAAAATAATCATCCAAATTACAATTTTATATTTACTTATCTCACATAGGTACAGATTAAATTCTTGCTGTACTAATGTATTTTTTAAAGTTGTGAAATATAAGGAATAAAATAACCTCAAAACTCTTTAGCATTTTCAATCATTGTGAATAAAAGAAGAAATATATGAAGAAAAGAACAAATTTACTGATATTTATGCATTGGTTTTTGCACCCTTAAATTCATTTTGGTATTCCCATTTTTGTAAGACGATATTATTTTCCTTTTTCTTTTTTTAGTTTCTCTCTTTCTTTTGATATTTAGCTTCAGCAACTGTGTTTGAGAGGTTAGAAATCTCAGAGACCATGTTGCACTGACACTCTGGATCATGAGAAAGTAGGTGCAGTGTAGTGCATCATGACAGACTGAAATGAAATTCCACCCCTGTGAAGGTAAAGTTTCCAGCCTCACTAGCACAGATTGAAATAACTCACTGTTGACTGCTGCTGCAGAAAGTGTCAGTCTATATCTCAGACTATAGCTATCAACCACTTTGTACTGGTGCCTGCAGCAGACATACAGAGATTCCAGAGTAACAAGAGGAAACTAATGCATTTCCCCAAAGTAACTTAGAAAACTTAAACAGCTTTTGAGTCTCCACTTTGTCTGCTAAAAGTTCTTGTCTCAAGGCCAGAGACATTTCTATTTGCTAGATTGGGTAGTATATGCCTTTTGGGATATACTAGCTTTTTGCTTTTTTCTTCCTATTAAAATCAAGTATGTATTTATGAACTTATTTTAATATAGGGAAACAACCTGGACAAAACAGAAATGCTTGTCAAATGAGAATTTAAACAGAATTTTGTATGTGTGTCTTCCTTTCTGTATTTCTGATTAATTACAGTGTAACTTTTACTGATTACTTTCAAATAAGCAAGAATTAGTCATCTCTGAGAATGAAAATTTCAATTCTTTATAATTGGCTTCTAAGAAAAATTAAAACATTAAACTAGTGCATGGGAACCAGTTCTTACTGGAGACAGCTCTTACTGGCCCTTGAGAGCTAATTATACACATATCGTCCCAACTCTCTGATCAGCAGTGTCACTTTAGTAGTTTGAAATGCACCCTAATAGGAGTACTTAAGGCATAGAAATTGTCAAGACTCCCAATTTCTCTACCCCTCCCAAGTTGTGGATTAACCATTTACCAGCATACTTTAGACTATAGACTATCATACTATAGTATAGTATGACATATTCTATACTATGTGTGGTATCATATGATATATAGTAGCCAGCATAGCCATATGACATTTATCAAGTCCTTTAGATAAATGTCAGTAGATGCAGGTGATTAGAGGTAGAAGGCTGCTATGCTTTCTTCTTTTACTACTTTGCAATCAGATGATGAATTACAATGAAAGCAAGTCTTAGACCTAACTCTGGCTACTGCTTATGAGATAATAAGGAAAAAGCAGTGATATGACCAGTTCTTTGGCTTAGTAGAGACCTCACTCTGTATCTACAGACACTCTTCCAGAACTTTCTATGAAAGACTTGCTCCTAGGGGAGTACATAAAAATGGCAGACATCTTCAAACTTCTAATAAGTCAAATGAGACTACAAAGTCCTCCTCATTAAAGTGGTGAAAAGACGATAAAAAATTATACACTTACAGTACTTCTCTGAAAATGTTAGTATCTTTCAAGCCAATCACGTATCTTAAACATTATTCATTCAGGTCTCAGAATAGAATTATTCTAAGCTCTCTCATACTCATTAATAACTTCTTAATGTAGATTTTATAATGATTTTTGAAATACTTAGGTAGCTTCTGCTAGAACACAAATTAATGGTGGGGTGATATACACATGTATAAAGATTTTCCTAATAAAATGGTATTAATTATTAGCTGGACAAATATGGTATCGTATCAAAAAGTCTAGATTAAAAAAAACAAAAAATTCTTCATGTTAGAGAATTATTCTCCATGGTGTTCAAGCATGCCATGTTAGCTTTTGCTGTAGAATATCTTTTCAAAGATGCTTGTGCCATAAACAGCTTTGGATGACAAAATTAGTTTCACCCTCCAGGGCAGAGGGCAGACTTGTTTCCTGAATAGGATAGTGAAGATAATGTTTCCCTTAGGGGCAAAGGTTGGACAGGTTTTCCAGGAGTCTCCTTGAAAAATTGACAATTTTCTTAACTCAAAGTTTGTCAGCTATAATACAAAGCCACTTTATGTGAAATATCTGACAACCTGATTCCACATCACCCCCCAAGGGACTTGAATGGCAAAAAAAGGAATGAGAACATGGAGCTCATGCTTTCTACCCTGTGTGTGTTAATTGCTCAGTCATGTCTGACTCTTTGCGACCCCTTGGACTATGGCCTGCCAGGCTCCTTTGTCCATGGGATTCTCCAGGCAAGAATACTGCTACACTATGAATGATAAATTCTTTTAATTCTGGCTCTACACACTTTGTGTCTTCTGTTAGCACCAGTGAGTCTATATTAAGTAAACATTAATTTGCATGGAATATGAAATCTCAGATCCTTCACAGGTTGTAGATAGATAAGTACGGAACTTATGATTTTATCACAATCCATGAAATCCAATCAAAATTTGGAAGACATCACATTTATAAACTAGTTGTAAGTTACTAATTCTGTTTATCTTGTGATATTAATACTATATGGAGAAGGAAATGGCAACCCATTCCAATATTCTTGCCTGGAAAATCCCATGGACAGAGGAGCGTGGCAGGCTAGAGGCCATGGGGTCGCAAAGATTTGGACACGACTGAGCAACTAACATATACATTAATACTATAGAAGCTAAATAGTGTATAATACTAATTATAAATTAACTCATTACATTTGTCTATAGTCTTAAGGACCTTATATAATAATGTTAATTACTCATTTATCTCTATTTTAAACATTGCAATATAAAGAAATTTTGGAAAAATGTAATATATATAATATTGACACAAACTCATTAAACTCTACATTGGAAAGTTAAAAGCATGCAGATGCTTTGGGAGACACTGAAATATAAATTTGAAAATATTCAGATGTTTAAGGTAATATTGGCTTTATTGTATACATTTAACAATATTTTCCACTAGATTTTATATACATGTAAATAATATATAGATTTAATATTTTACATAGATTAAATATAGATTATATATGTAGAATAGAGTGGAACAATATTTCCACTAGACCATTCAGGTATGACCTAAATCAAATCCCTTACAATTATACAGTGCAAGTGACAAGCAGATTCAAGGGATTAGATCTGATAGACACAGTTCCTGAAGAACTATGGATGAAGGTTCATGGCATTATACAGGAGGCAGTGATCAAAATCATCTATCATCTGGAAGAAAAAGAAATGCAAAAGGTAAAATAGTTGTCTGAGGAGACCTTACAAATAGCTGAAAAAAGAAGAGAAGCTAAAAGCAAAGGAGAAAAGGAAAAATATATCCATTTGAATGAAGAGTTCCAAAGAATAGCAAGGAGAGATAAGAAAGCCTTCCTCAGTAATCAGTGCAAAGAAATAGAGGAAAAAAACAGAATGGGAAAGACGACAAATCTCTTCAAGAAAATTAGAGATACCAAGGGAATATTTCATGCAAAGATGGGCACAATAAAGGACAGAAACAGTAAGGACCTAACAGAAGCAGAAGATATTAAGAAGAGGTGAAAAGAATACACAGAAGAACTATACAAAAAAATCTTCATGACCCAGATAACTACAATAGTGTGATCACTCACCAAGAGCCAGACATCCTGGGATGTGAAGTCATGTGGACCTCAGGAAGCATCACTACAAAGAAAGCTAGTGGAGGTGATAGAATTCCAGTTGAGCTATTTCATTTTCTAAAAGATGATACTGTGAAAGTGCTACACTCAATATGCCTGCAAATTTTGAAAACTCAGGAGTGGCCACAGGACTGGAAAAGGTCTGTTTTCATTCAAATCCCAGAGAAGGGCAATGCCAAAGAATGTTCAAAGTATTGCACAATTGCACTCGTCTCACACACTATCAAAGAAATGTACAAAATTCTCCGAGCCAGGCTTCAACAGTACATGAAACATGAACTTCCATATATTCAAACTGGATTTAGAAAATGCAGAGGAACCAGAGATCAAATTGCAAACATCTGTTGGATCATAGAAGAAGCAAGAGAATTCCAGAAAAACATCTACTTCTGCCTTATTGACTAAGCCAAAGCCTTTAATTGGGTAGATAGATCACACAAACTGTGGAAAATTCTTCAAGAGGTAGGACTACCAGACCACCTTCTAAGCAACAGTGAGAACCAGACATGGAACAACAGAACTGGTTTCAAATTGTGAAAGATTTACATCAAGCATGTATATTGTGACCCTGCTTATTTAACTTATATGCAGAGTACACCATGTGAAATGTTGGGCTGGATGAAGTACAAGCTGGGATCAAGATTGCTGAGAAAAATTTCAGTAATCTCAGATACTCAGATGACACCATCCTTATGGCAGAAAGCGAAGAGGAACTAAAGAGCCTCTTGATGAAAGTGAAAGAGGAGAGTGAAAAAGCTGGCTTAAAACTCAACATTCAGAAAACTAACATCATGGCATCTGATTCCATCACTTCATGCAGATAGATGGGGAAACAGTGAAAACAGTGACAGACTTTATTTTCTTGGCCTCCAAAATCACTGTGGATGATGACTGCAGCCATGAAATTAAAAGACTCTTGCTTCTTGGAAGAAAGGCTATGACCAGCCTAGACAGCATATTGAAAAGCAGAGACATTACTTTGCTGACAGAGGTCCATCTAGTCAAAGCTGTGGTTTTTCCAATAGTCATGTATGGATGTGAGAGTTGGACTATAAAGAAAGCTGAGCACTGAACTATTGATGTTTTTGAATTGTGTTGGAGAAGACTCTTGAGAGTCCCTTGGACTGCAAAGACTAAGACGGCCTTAAAATTCCCCTCAGCTTGCCTAAAGTTTAAACAGATGTCTTCCTGACTATTGTTGTTGTGTGTGCTCAGTCGTGTCCAATTCTTTGTGGCCCCATGGACTGTAGCCTTCCAGGCTCCTCTGTCCATGGGATTTTCCAGGCAAGAATACTTTAACGGGCTATCATTTCCTTCTTCAAGGAACCTTCCTGACCCAGGGATTGAACCTGTGTCTCTTTCATCTTCTGCTTTGGCAGGCAGATTCTTTACCACCACGCCACCTGGGAAGCCCTTCTTCCCGACAATAAGTCCCTAATTTCCCTTTTCTTAGAGTATTTTCTTCAGACAATTTGCAGTAGCAAATTATTTCTCTGCCTCTTTGAGAGGTGAATCCTCTTTCAACCTCTTTTTAGTTTTATAACCCAGGAATAACTTTTTCAAGAACTTGGGAGCCATCCCTTTGAAATGTATTCACAAAAGATAGGGTCTTTCCATGAAAAGATGCTCAATATCACAGATCATCAGGAAAATGGAAATTCATAATCTCAATGAGGTATCACTTCACACCTGTTAGAATGGTTATTATCAAAAAGACAAGAGATAACAAGTGTTTGTGAGAACATGAGGAAAAGAAAACACTTGTGCCCTGTTGGTGGACATACACATTGGTACAATCACTATAGAAAACAGTAGGAGGTCCCTCAAATAATTAAAAATAGAACTATCATATGATCTAGCACTTCCACTTCTGGGCATTTATCTGCAGAAATTGAAAGCACTAACTTGTAAAATATGTATGCGCCTCCATGGTCATTGTAGCAATGTTTACAGTAGCCAAGATATGGGAGGAACTTAAGTGTTCATCAATGGATGAATGGATAAAGAAAATGTTATATATTGTAGAATATTATTCAGCCATAAAAACAATGAAATCTTACCATTTTCAACACTATGGATGGACCTGAGGTCATCATGCTAAACAAAACAAAACCAAGCTCATAAACACAGAAGCTATATTGGTAATTGCCAGAGGCAGAGGTTAGGAAGTGAGCAATATGAGGGAAGGGGGTCAAAAGGTACAAATATCCAGTTTTTAAACAAATAATCCATGGGATGTAATACACAGTATGGTGGCTACAGTCAATAACACTATATCACATATTTGAAAGTTGCTGAGCATAATTCTTAAAGGTTCTCATCAGAAGAAAAATATTAACTGTGTACGTTGCTAGATGTTAACTGGATTTATTGTGGCAATCATTTTGCAATACACACAAATATGGAATCATGTTGTACACCTGAAATTAATTTAATATTAGATGCTCACTATACTTAAAATTTTTTTTTTTAGAAAACTTAGGGCCCTTATCTCATCTCTGTGGGAGGGTAGAAACCTTACTTCTGTAAGTGCCAATTAACAAACAAAAATGGCCTAATCACACTGACCACTTAATCACATTGATCCCACAAAAGTCCTCCAGTACTTTTCCACTAGCTTATTCTAGAACCTAAAATCTCTGCCACCATTTGTTTCAAGAGATTTGAGCTCATTCTCTCTCAATCGTAATACTGTAGTCATGAAGAAAATCTTTTTTGACTGCTTAGTTTATCTAAGATAATGCTTCTTTTTCAGAGTCCAATAAAACAATATTTTTCTTTTTAGTCACTCAGTTGTGTTCGAATTTTTGCAACCCCATGGACTGTAGCCCACCAGCTCCTTTGTCCATGGAATTCTCCAGGCAAGAATAATGGAGTGGATAGCTATTCCCTTCTCCAGGGGATCTTCTCAACCCAGGGATTGAACCTGGGTCTCCTGCATTGTAGGCAGATTCTTTACCATCTGAGCCACCAGAGAAACTAGCTTATTCTAAAGTCGTAAGAAATTATAAATATAATTATGATAGTTATCTTATAAAAATTAAAATAGTCTAAATGACTAAAAAGTAATGTTAATAAATATATGAATTTTTAGGCCCATAATGTACTTTAAGTCCCTAAAAGTATAATATGAGTTAGTTTTTTGACAAGATCATCATTAAAGAAAAAGACAAAAACACCAGAGACAAATTGCATCTGGAAGAAAAACAGGTTTAATTTGTTTAAACTTGCAAAGAAGGATTCTGATTAAGTTTTTATGCCATTCCATTGATAAGACCAAAGAAATCATAGGAAGAGGAGTTAAAGTCTGATTAAAAGATAGGGAACAAAGAAAAAGAATAATTAGGCAATTCTCAAGGCACAAAGAATTTGCCAACAAGGTGCCCAAGGGATCAACATTACACACTATAATTCAACATAACTCTAAAACAGCTGTAACTAAGAGGGAAATTTATGCTTTAGCTAGTTGGGACTTTGTGAGATCACTTTCTGTGGAAAGCCTTTAAAAAGTTAAATAATTAGTTTTGGGGCAGTAAATGAAATCCAACCCCAGAGTAAAGTATGCCATAGCAAAATGATCAGCTTAAGCTATTTACACTCACTTGTAAGTTCTAAATTAGTTGTAACCTCTCAGAAAATTGACCTGAGTCATCTCAAGAATTCTCAATCAAGACATCTCAAAGTGAAATAGAGCTCATTTATATTAACAGTCCAAGTACAAGAGAGTTCATCTTTCACCGTGACAGCCATGGCCAAGTAATGAGGGACAGGCTGAGTGTGATAGATTAATCCTAAGGCTCTTGGCAGCTTCTATTCTACTACTACATGTGTGTGTGTGTGCGTGCATGCACGTGCATGTGCTCGGTTGTGTCCGCTCTTTACAGCTCCATGGACTGCAGCTTACCAGGCTCCTCTATCTATGGGATTTCTAAGGCAAGAATATTAGAGTGGGTTACCATTTCCTACTCCAGGGGATTTTCCCTACCCAGGGATTGAACCAGTGTCTCTTCTGTCTTCTGCATTGGTAGGCAGGTTCTTTACCACTAGCATGACCTGGGAATTCCCATTCTACTTCTAACCGATGTTCTAAAGTTGCAAAACCCTCTGACATGTTGAAAACTCTGAGAACTAGACCTGACTACCAAAAGATTTCCTAATTAGTAAAATAATAATGGAAATAGTGATTGGGAATTACAATCCCCAAGACAATTTTTTAACATTAATTAAAAATGAGTACTTTAGCCTCAACAGACACAAAGCAATCAGCCTCTAATTTTGCCTCCTGTTTTGTCATTTGGTTATCTGTTGATCAGGACAAATTAATTTGTATTCCAATTCAATGAAATGATATAGAAGAGATGAAAATATTGTAAATTTCAAGGAGGGATGAAGGGAAAGACTTTGATAAAAATGAAAAGTCATTTTTATTTTGGCATAAGAAAAGTGCTAGAATGTTGCATCTACTGGAAACAAAACTAGCATGCTTCCATACTCTGGTACTAAATAATTGAACAAAGCAAATGTTACTTTAAATTTTTTTAAGACTTTTCTTACTAGAGAAAGTGGTATAACATAAGTTGTAGGACTTTAATTTTTGATCAACAAGGAACATGTACTTTTGTATGAGAAATGGGATGTTGCCTTTAAAATATATAACATATACACAAGAAAATTGTTTCCATGTTCTTACTAGACAGAGGTTTAAGAAAGGGGAATAATCCCCAGCTACGCTAATAGCACTAGACTTGGGTGTACTCTCCTCCCAAACCAAATGGGATATTACCTTGGGCTATGGGGCCAGTAAGATCATCCAAAGTAGTCACTCAGGTGGCAAAAGTAGTATGATTAGGCCTAATAGCTGCTTATTGAGGATATGGTATAGAAGAACAGAATGATAAGCACAATAGCACAGGAAATAGTAACAAAAGAAGAAATGATGTGTGTCATCCAGAAACTTGCCAGGAAAAGGGAACTGACTTGAAATTCTAAAGGTAGTGCAGGGTGGGATTTCAAACTAAATACAAAAGATTCTTTGTGAATTTCAAATTCTAAACAGAAGATGGTACTATATAAGTGTTTCAGGATGAAAAAAAAAAATACATCATGAGTAGTTAATTGGTCTCTAAAATATGTGTTTCATCACAGAAAAACCTGGTCAATATGTATGTTTTTGATCAAAATCTTTGAGTAGGATTTTCCACTCTGCATAATGTGCTTTCAATGATTCAAATTTTGGTTGTTTGGCACTCAGTTTATGTCAACAGAAGCAAATGCTTTTTCAAAGAGTTTGATATGGTGACAGTGAAGAAGAATTTTTCTCTGTCCTTCTAGATTTTTCTGGCTGAACTAAGAATTAAATCGATATGAGACAGATTAACAGGAAAAATCAAACAGAAGTATAACAGCATATTTTCCTGGGAGAAACCCAGGAAAACTGACCAGCTCAACAAAATGGCCAAAATTCTCACCCTATATACTATCTTCAGTTAAAGATAAATAAACATGTTGGGGGTAGTGGTTTGAAACTTCAAAGGGCAGGAACACAGCTCACGTGGAGATGGAAAAGCAAACATTTGGTAAATAGATACATTGGGCCAAATTTCTAGGCCATTCAGAGACAGACACAAAGTGTACTCATCTCTAGGCATAGTCGAGTTTCCACACAACACCTAACCCTTATTCTTTGCAGATATCTCTGGGGATAATTTTATTCCAGGAGCAGGTCCCCCATTCTAAATTCTTTTAGGCCATTAAAGGGGAAGGTCAAAGTTTTTTCTTGAGTCTTTTGGGCCTTGACTGTTTTCGACATGAAATAATCCTCATACCGAAGTGATATTTTTTTTGGAGGGGGGAGGTAAATTTTGTTCCATTACAGTGGCCTGATGTTATTATAGTAATAACTCATTCTATGTTTTCAGACATCTTGATTAGCTATCAAAAAAAAAAAAAAAAAAACCAAGTTCATGTCATATGTCTGCCATCTCACATCCATGTTATTTCTAGCTTTTAAAAAAAGATAGCTGGCATTAAATATAATTCTATGTCTGGAAAAATTTACTATTGAGACAAATGAGAAGAGATAGTACATTTTGCTACTGAAGTTTGAATAAGAAGCCAACATGAGCTGATTCATCTTTATTTCCTATCTATAAAAGGAAAGAGATAGTGCTAAGATAATTAGCCTCATATTAATAATTTGGATCAAAAATAGTATGCTCCTAAAATTTTCATAAACTTGAAGTTTATTTTCTTAAAAAAGTTGGGCAATTTTGTTTGTACAAAGTATATATTGTGTAAATGAAAGTGTCACATCTGAGATAATTAGGCCAATGACTGGAATAAAAATATTTTCT
Organism: Giraffa tippelskirchi; assembly: GCF_054371585.1. NCBI lineage: Eukaryota > Metazoa > Chordata > Mammalia > Artiodactyla > Giraffidae > Giraffa > Giraffa tippelskirchi. Next base: position 65,361,677 of record NC_137284.1, read on the forward strand.
CCAGGAATAGTTACTAAGTTGAGGTTTATTTCAATTTGCTTGAAATATTTAGGCAATTTGTTACCTATGTAGTTTACTTTGTTAGTTTAAATTAGACGTGTTGTAAATGAGAACCACATCAAGCTAATTAATTTCATTGGAAATTAGCTTTCAAAGGTTAGAAAGAAATGAAAAAGTATCTTCTATAATGAATTCATCTAACATGTCCTTTGCTCCTTCCTTCATAACATGGCCTTTTGCTGACATTTCCAGAAGAGGAGATATTCCAAGTACTCCAGTTTTAGTTAGCTAAGTTTCTTATTTCAAATAGCCAAGCATTTTGACATAAACATGTCCATCACTGTGCTCACTGAGGTTAGAAGGAAACCAGAGCTCAGAGAAGAAAGTAGTTTGAAGATAAGCAAAATCGGAACCTTGAAGCAGAGAAAGAAGTATGAAAAAGTGGAGTAAAATTCAGAAAGGTCAGTTCTTGAATCCATGTTGCCCTACTTTCTTAAATAATATGAATTTTATGTAATTTATCTGTGCACAACTACTAAGGGTCAACAATGGAAAACATTAAGAGCTGAAATGTAGTGCAGTTATACTTCATAAGTATTGCAGTAATATAAAATCCTAATTAATTCTATGTATGCTTTTTAATTTTTTTTTCAGTTTTGCAGTCTGTTTTTATGGATTTCTATCTTCTCCCTCATCAGCAAGTTATCAGCAGTCAGTTCTTTCTGCTAACATGTCCCTGCCTCTAACATTCCTATCATCTTCTAATGTTCTGTTTTAACTGCACTCACAGCTCAATCATTAGATAATAAATTATCATGACCTTGGCTTATGTGTTTCCTTGTAATATACAAAATTTCACACATATTCTATATTCTATTATTTTTTTTCTGATAATGCTGAGTAGACTAGGGTTGGCTTGCTGATCACTACTCAGAAATATTATTATAGCATTATAAATAATAATATAACATAGATAATGTTATAAATTAATACTGTTTTAGACTTAAATCATTCCTAAATTATTGTTAAAATAGAGAATTAAGATGCTCTGAGTTACCTGTGTGGATTTTAGTTCATGAGCTTTGCAGCATCTTTTAGCAAATCTGTCATCTTTTTCTGCTTATTATTAGGTTCTCAATCATATTTGGTAGTTACAGTAATTTCATTATTTATTAATAGTGCTATAGGATTTAAAAGATGCACAAAGTAAAAGGACTCAGATGATTTGAGTTCTATTTAAATACTCATAGAAGTAATAAATAAGTGGAAGAAGATTGAAATCCAGCGGAACTTGTTTTGACATTTTCTATTTTTCAATATCGAAAATTTTGAACTCTCAAAGAACTGCACTGTAGATGGCATTTCTCAGAGGCAAAGGTTTTGGAGGGCAATACAGTTTTCAGTCAACTAGAAAAACAAATACGTATCTACATATCATATCAGAGAGTGGCTTCGGAGAAGACAAAGGAGAGCACAGTGTGCACAGCATTAGGCAGGAAGCACTTACCAACTGGCACTTCCCTCACACCATCTCAGCGATTTATTTTCTTGGAATTTTGCAGTAAATGTGCATGTTTCACTGTCCATTTCATCTTTCTATCATCCTTGTAATGTCTTCACATATGTAAGCTTGTCAGCTGACACAACTTGGCTCTTAATAAAGCCAATGAAAATTAGTGTGTTGTGGTTATCCTACTTTTCTAAAGGATAATTTTTTCATTTTTTCCTCTTTTTATTTCTTTTCCCAAACTGTATTCTAAAATGAGCTATCAGCCAACACTATTGTAGTCAGTATTAGACTTCCATTTCAAATTTTCATTTACTTTTCCAAACACACGGAACTCCACCCGCGGGACATTACTGAGCTTGATTCTCATGGGCACTGTACAATACATAGAACCACATAGATCATATAACTACATACATTTAACTTCAATATATTATAGAAGCGGAACATTTTTCCTTCTTCTCTTCCAGGTTCTTTGGCTGATCTAATAGTTAAATTGACATAAAACAGAATAACAGGAGAAAACAATTAATTATATACATATATAAGTAATTTGCAAACCTATGGACTATAGCTCCCAGGCTCCTCTGTCCATGGGATTCTCCAGGCAAGAATACTGGAGTGGGTTGCCATTTCCTTCTCTAGGGGATCTTCCAGTATAGGCATGGCAACCCACTCCAGTATTCTTGCCTGGAGAATCCTTTGGACAGAAGATATAGATATAGATATCTGTATCTCTCTCTCTCTCTCTCTCTCTCTCTCTCTCTCTATATATATATATATATATATATATATAAATATATATATACTGATGGTTTAGTCACTAAGACTCTCGTGACCCCATGGACTGTAACCTGCCAGGCTTGCCTACCCACGGAATTTTCCAAGCAAGAATACTGGAGTATGTTGCCATTTCACTCTCTAGGGGATCTTCCGGACCCAAGGTCAAACTCCGGTCTCCTACACTGCAGGCGGATTCTTTACCGACTGAGCCATTGAGGAAGATTATATATAAATATAATCTTCTCAGGTGGCGCTAGTGGTAAAGAACCTGCCTGCCCATGCAGGGAGCATAGGAGACTCGGGTTCAGTCCCTGGATCAAGGAGATCCTCTGGAGAAGGAAATGGCAATCCACTCCAATGTTCTTACCTGGAAAATCCCACGGACAGAGAAGCCTGCGAGGCTACAATTCGTAGAGTCGCAAAGAGTTGGACACACTGAATTGACTTAGCACCACCAACATCATGCTCAATAAAAATATAAGACTCAAAGGGGTAACCAGAGCAGGAAGACTTTATACCTTTTAGATAAAGAAACAATAAATTTTTGGAGAACTGACAAAGAAAAAAGAAAGTGAAGTTGCTTAGTCACATCCGACTCTTTGTGGACTGTAGCCTACCAGGCTCCTCTGTGCAGCGGCAAGAATACTGGAGTGGGTTGCCATTTCTTTCTCCAGGGAATCTTCCCGGCCCAGGAATTGAACCCGCTTCTCCCATGTTGCGAGCAGATGCTTTACCCTCTGAGCCACCAAGGAATCCTTGACAAGTTGGAGATATCTGAGATGAGAATAATAAATGATGGAAGAATTAACAAAGTTTATTTTTACAGCGTTTCTTGCCCTAAATTTCTTGTCTCTGGCAGTAGAGATGACTTCTGCCTTCCAGGGACAAGGTACATTTTAGATGGGAGAGTTATCCTCTGTTTTCAAGAGAACAAAGGAGAGTCAGAGCACTTCTTGCAAGGACCTTTCTTAAGCACCTTTAATTCAAAATAATTAATATGCCAGTATGGTATTTGAGGGGGTGGGATGACGTATTCTGAATCTTTACAATATCAAAAAATGAACTTAACATTTTCCAACCAAAACTGCTGCCTCTCAAATTTCTTTATAAGAGGGATTTACAGTTAGAGGCAGCAGCATGTTTGAATTGGAGATACAGAAACTTAACTCACAAATAGATTTGCCTAACAGGCATGTATTGTTACTATGTTCACTTACATATATGTGTGTGAAGAATGGGATATAGGGAGATGGGGCCTCAAGGAATACTGCACCCATGTTTCTATGCTATGTTAGGAGAGGTGATAGGGATGAAGAATTAGCTCACTTATTTTAAGCCTGTCCTTGGCCCTTTATTGACTCTAACTTGTTGAAATCACAACTCTTTACTCTTGCTAATGGTGCCGTTGATTTTGTATCTCCAGAGCTAGAATCAAAACATTTAAAATTCCTTCATATTCTCTTTATCTAAACAGTTGCTTTTTCAGGCTTGTTTAATCCTGTCACTTGACCCTGAGATCACAGTAGCCACTTGGCTGGCTTTTAATGCTCAGTTCTTCAGTTTCTATGACCCTCAACAGTTTATTGTGCATCATCTTCAAGGGAAAAAGAGAGAGAGAGAAAGAGAGAAAGGAAGAGAGAGAGAGAGACAGGGAAACCAAAACAAATATTCTTTATTTCCAAAATGATCTTAATTTCTCGTATCTTTTTGTTGGAATGTAAACAATATAAGCTTTGGTTATAAATAGTATTAAATTTAACTTCTGATTTTAACATTCAAATAGGTGAGTGAACTAGAAAATAATCTCACCTATTCAGTTCCGTTCAGTCACTGAGTTATGTTTGACTCTTTGCGACCCCATGGACTACAGCAAGCCAGGTTTCCCTGTCCATCACCAACTCCCAGAGCTTACTTAAACTCATGTACATTGAGTCGGTGATGCCACCCAACCACCTGATCCTCTGTTGTACCCTTCTCCTCCCACCTTCATGCTTTCCTAGCATCAGGATCTCTTCAAATGAGTCAATTCTTTGCATCAGGTGGCCAAAGTATTGGAGTTTCAGCTTCAGCATCAGTCCTTCCAATGAACACCCAGGGCTGATCTCCTTTAGGATGGACTGGTTGGATCTCCTTGCAGTCCAAGGGACTCTCAAGAGTCTTCTCCAACACCACAGTTCAAAAGCATCAATTCTTTGGCACTCAGCTTTCTTCACAGTCCAACTCTCAAATCTATATGGGACTACTGGAAAAACCATAGCATTGACTAGAAGGAACTTTGTTGGCAAAGTAATGGCAATCTCACCTATACAACCATGTAAATTAAATTTAAACGACATCTTTTCAAAGAGTACTTTCCCAAATTGTGCCAAGCAGAATTTGCTTCATTATTTTCAATGTTCATCTAAGAATATTTGCATTTATCACAGTATTTATTATATCACATTTTGATAGTTATTACAGCAATTTCTATAGCTTTCTGACTATTCTAAGAGTTCAGTGTTTTGTCTTAATTTTATTTGCTATCCCTGTTCCATGCAAAGGTTGTAAAACAATCACATAATCACATTTACATTATTATTCCTAGAGTGTCAACATAAGGCATTACCAAAAAAATCAAATCTAGAGGCTGATAGATAGGATTATACATTTATTTTATAACTAACCTACTCTGGAGTCTTATATAAAACATTTAAAATTTCTTTGTAGTGCTCACTTAATCTGAAAAAAATTTTTTTTAAATGTTACTACTCTTTAATTTCTTCTTAGAGATATTGTGTGTGTGTGTGTGTTTGGTAGAGGTGGAAGAGCATGGTTATTCAGAAACACTGAGAGGAAAAATGCCAAATGAATATGTTAACATTTTCTCAAAATATCCCTATCATTGTTACTTATTCATTGGACATTTTACCACGTTGCATTTTAAATGTTTTATGTTACATATTCTTTTTTTTTAATTAGTTTATTTTCTATTTTTTTAAGTTTACAATATTGTATTTGTTTTGCCATGCATTGACATGAATCCACCATGGGTGTACATGTTTTCCCCTTCCAGAACCCCCCTTCCACCTCCTTCCCCGTCCCATCCCTCTGGATCATCCCAGTGCACCAGCCCCGAGCACCCTGTATCATGCATTTTCTTTAATTACTTATCTCCAAGTAAAGTTTCAAAAGTAATTTAAGGTGATTTTTACCATTTTCTACAACAAATGATTATGTTAGAGTGGTTTTCAGTTATCAAGTAAACAGTGTATAGTTAAAGATTTAGATTCTTTTAATTAATTAAAACATTAAGAATATTTTTAGGAGTTGCTTTCTATGCTACAGTTTCAAAAGAAATTTTTTAAAAATGGAAAGCTCAACATTCTTTACAATAGTCCACACATCAAGTAGATTTGATCCTTTCTGTAGTCTTTTCCATTTGTTGTTCATTTATCTTGGATGTCAGGAGTCTGTATTTCTAGGTGATGCTGTTAAAAGTAGAATCACATCTAGTGCTTTCTATTTTAAGGAATTTTTTTAAAGCCTAAGGTTAGTTTTAATTTCAAGCAATCTTAAGAAATAGAGAAGAAAAAATTTCTTGTACTGTGTTTATTTAAAAGTGAACAATCCCCCCTTGCCTCCCATTGTATGGATCTGAAAAGACTATGCTTTCCATCTTCTATTGTTGAGATTCTTAGTTGCAGACAGTCTCAATAAGTATATAACCAAGTAACACAAGTGTTAGTTACTCAGTCATGTTCAACTCTTTGTAGCCTGCCAACTCCTATGTCCATGGAGTTCACCAGGCAAGAACACTGGAGTGGGTTGCCATTTCTTACTCCAGGGGATCTTCTTGAACCAGGGATCAAACCCAGGTCTCTTGCATTGCAGGTGGTTTGTTTATTGTCTGAGCCACTAGTATATATTGAATGACAATTTTTTGAACAGGATTTTTTGTTTGTTTTTTACTATCCATATTAAAGGTATTCATCACAGATAATTTGAATATAATAAAATGTAACTAAACTGTGCTATTGTTTTTACTAAAACTAGCATTTTAATTTTTAAAATTATAGAAATGGTCATTTGCTTCTCAAAAAATCTATTAAGATAAGTAAAGCATACAGGAACTAATGGAACTAATAATAGCAAATCTGTGTTGAGTACTTGTGGAGGCACTGTTTTAAAGCTTCCCTTATAAAAAGAACTCTTTCATCCTCAAAACAATCCTATGAATTAGGATTTCATGAATGAAGATTTCAAGCCACAAGAATTTAAGTCCTCTGCTCAAATTTAAGTAGAACTTCGTATCTGTCTTTTTTAAATCATCTTGTTTGCTTGCCACAGTCAAAAACCTGAACTAGTTTAGGAAGACAAATTAGAGTTCATTGGCTTGTATGTAGAAGACATGGATGTGATTTCTCTTTGTTACTTGAAATTGGGCCTCTTAGCTCAATTGCATGCCATGTTTGCCACTTCTGTGATGTCATGGCAAGGTACACCTGTGGGAATTGGCTTAGCACTAGTGTACATGCACTTGGAATTATGTATTATTTTTCCACCCCCTTGATTCCTCAGCTCTCCAGCTTTACTTTCTTAAATCATCTGTATATATGTCTTATACCAAATTCTACTTTCAAGAGGAACCAATGTTACAACACTCATATAGGACATAATGAGGAAATAAAACTATTGAAATTTGCAAACATTTTTACTAAAATTCTATATTCACAAAGTAAATGTTATTTTGAGCTCAGACACAATTGAACTAAATGAAGCAAATGCATACCTTTAGTAAACATCAATATGCTTAATGAAATGCATAATTCAATAAAACATAATGTTAAACATGCCATGTGAGTTGCTAATAACTACTCTGAAAGTTTAGGAAATGAATAATAATCTTCTATTGATTTAAAAAAATATATATATGTGCTGGTATATGTGCATATTTTGTCAACTTTAAGACAATTTCAGAGAACCAGCAATACTTAAAAGAGGCAAATATTTTTCATTAAAACTAAGACATATTCCATTTTTAAAAAGGAAGAAGAGCAAAACATGAATAGGTTATTTTTGCAAGAAGATGCTAATTATTAATCAGCATATGAAAACTGCATAATTTCAAATAAATGAATGCAAATTAAGGAAAAGGCTTATTTTTCTTATAGATAAGAAAAATTTTATCTATAAACCTAACAAAAATTTAGAAATATACTGGATAATACTCAGTGGTTAGGATATAATAAAACTGTTCTCTATTACTGTTTATGAAACAATATTCATACACTGTCTTGGTTATTTATAAATTATATGCCAATAAAATAATACAAACTGCTGCAGAAAAGTTGCCTTGCCTTGCAAAATCATTTTCCTTACCAATATATTTAACAGTGGAAAAAAGCAAGCAATCTAAGCATTCACCAGTAGGGTGATCTATTAGTTTGCTCTTTATGTTTAGCAAGTTGTTTAAAAATGTAATGGTTTAAAACAACAAAACTTTTTACAGTTTTGTAAATTACTCACTCTTATTAGTTGGCCACAGAGAAGGCAATGGAACCCCACTCCAGTACTCTTGTCTGGAAAATCCCATGGATGGAGGAGCCTGGTAGGCTACAGTACATGGGGTCGCCAAGAGTCGGACGACTGAGCGACTTCACTTTCACTTTTCCCTTTCATGCACTGGAGAAGGAAATGGCAACCCACTCCAGTATTCTTGCCTGGAGAATCCCAGGGACGGCAGAGCCTGGTGGGCTGCCGTCTATAGGGTCGCACAGAGTCGGACACGACTGGAGTCACTTACCAGCATTAGTTGTCCAATCATGATACTGGGATTCCATGTAATCAGACAAGCCTCTCATTCTTTGGAGAGAAGCAGGGAGGAAGAAACTAGAAAATAAAAAAGATAAAACCCTTTATTATTTATACATTTATGGTGTAAGCTTAGAAAGCTGGAGACCAATATTATCATTAACCTAGCAAAAATTCTCAACAAAGTTTGATTTAAAAAGTGAATTCAACAATATGTAAAAATATATACTATTGCCAAGGGGGATTTATCCCAGGTATAGAAGACTAGACCAACTTTTAAAAAACCATTTACTCTATCACATCAACAAACTGAAAAATAAAAATCACAAGATTATATTAATAGTTACAGAAAAGACATTTGACAAAATCCAACATCCATTAATGATGAAAAAAAATCCAATAAACTTGGAATAGGGGGGAACTTCCTCAACTTGTTGAAGAATATCTACAAAATCTATAGCTATCATTTACTTAATGGTGAGAGAACCAAAAAAAAGAAAGAAAAAAAGTCAAAGCTTTCCCACTGATAACCTGAACAAGGCAAGGGTTCCACCGTTCACCCTTCCTTTTCAGCATCATATTGAAAGCTCTAACTAATGCATACGAAAGTAAGGGAAAATAAAATATATACAGATTGGAAAGAAAAAATAAAGTTGTCTTTATTGTCTTTATTCACAGATGACATGATTAACCCCCAAACTCCTGGCATTAATTAGTGATTATAGCAAGGTTGTAGGATACAAGGTTAATATATTAAAATAAATCACTCTCATATATCAACAACGACAAAGTGGCATCTGAAATTAAACCACAATGTTATTAACATTAGTACTCACCAAAATAAAATACTTAGGTATAAATGTAACAAAATATATGTAAGATCTACACATATGTGTAAGATCTACACATGAGGAAAACTACATCATTCTGATGAACAAAATCAAAGAACTGAAAAAAATGGAGAGATATTCCATGCTCATGAATAGGAAGCATCAATGCTTTCACGTTATCAGTTCTTCTCAACTTGCAATCAACAGAATCAACACAACCTCAATTGTAGGGGAACAAAATTTGTTACTCAAAATATGTCTCTTCAGCATGAGGATTATTATGGGCAGATTGTTTTTAAGCCACAGAAGTCTCAGGAAGTTTTTGTTTTTGCCTCCTAACTGCTGAAAGAATTTAGATAGGAGATATATTTCAGAAAGGGAGCTCTCACCACAGATTATTACTTACCAAGTCTTTGTTAAAATTCCTTTCTGTATCCTATTTTATTTTGGTATGGCCCTTAAAACACATTTACCAAACCTTCTCTTTTCATCTTCCTGTGAATTGTCTTCCTTCCCTTTGAAGATGTCCTAGACCCCTACCTTCTTCTCCTTGGTTGTATATACCTCATTTTGCCTGTCTTTGGAATCTCTCATGTTCATATGCCTTGCATGTACATATCTTTCTTATGTCACTTTAATTGTTCAGCCAGCCAAAATAACCATGATCAGAAGGAGGAATATTTCCCCTCCAGAACATAATTTAAATTTCAACAAGTTACTTTGTGGATGGTGGCAAACTGATTCTGAGATCTATATCAAGAGACAAAATACCCACAATAGCCAATGCAATATTTAAGAAAAAGAACAAAGTTGAAGGGCTGACGTTATTTGACTGACATTATTTAAAGGCTTAGTGTAAATCTATGGTAATCAAGAGAGCATGATAGTGGTGATAAAATAGATCAGTGGAACAGAATAGAGAACTGAAAACTGCTGCTGCTGCTGCTGCTAAGTCGCTTCAGTCGTGTCCGACTCTGTGCGACCCCATAGTCGACAGACCACCAGGCTCCCCCGTCCCCGGGATTCTCCAGGCAAGAACACTGGAGTGGGTTGCCATTTCCTTCTCCAATGCATGAAAGTGGAAAGTGAAAGGGAAATCGCTCAGCCGTGTCCGACTCGTAGCGACCCCATGGACTGCAGCCTACCAGGCTCCTCAGTCCATGGGATTCTCCAGGCAAGAGTACCGGAGTAGGGTGCCATTGCCTTCTCCGAACTGAGAAGCAGACCATTGTAAATATAGTCAATTGATCTTTGACAAAGGACAATGCAATGGAGCAAAAATAGTGTCCTCAACAAATGGTGTTGAAACAATGGACCATCCATCCTCACACAAAAGCATGAATTCAGATACAGATTTTGCACTCTTCACAAAAATTAGCTCAAAATGAATCATAGACCTATATGTAAAATGCAAAACTATCAAACCCTTAGAAGATAACACAGGAAAAAATCTAGATAACCTTGGATATTGCAATGACTTTTTAGACGTAACTCCAAAGGTATGATTCATGAAAGAAATAATGGGTAAACTAAGCTTCATTTAAAAGGAACAAATTCGGTTCTACTGAGATGGATGAAACTGGAGCCCATTATACAGAGTGAAGTAAGCCAGAAAGAAAAACAACAATACAGTATACTAATGCATATATATGGAATTTGAAAGATGGTAACGATAACCCTATATGCGAGACAGAATAAGAGACACAGATGCATAGAACAATTTTATGGACTCTGAGGGAGAAGGTGAGGGTGGGACGTTCTGGGAGAATAGCATTGAAACATGTATATTATCATATGTGAAACAGAACACCATTCCATGTTCGATGCATGAGACAAAGGCTCAGGGCCGGGGCAATGGGATGACCCAGAGGGATGGGATGGGGAGGGAGGTGGGTGGGGGGTCCAGGAAGGGGAACACATGTAAACCCATGGCTGATTCATGTCAATGTATGGCAAAAACTATTACAATATTGTAAAGTAATTAGCCCCCAACTAAAATAAATAAATTTATAAAAAAAATAAAATAAAAGGAACAAATTCTGCATATGAGAGACAATGCCAAGAGAATGAGAAGTTAAGCCACAGATGGGAAGAACATATTTGCAAACACATATTTGATAAAAGACTGTTATCCAAAATATACAAAAACTTTTAAAATTTAGCAATAAGAAAACAAACAACTTGATTAAAAAATGAACCAAAGACCTCAACAGACACTTCACCAAAATTAATTCAAAATGGACTGAAGACTTAATCATAAAATCTAAAATCATAGTGCTCCTATAAGAAAACATAAGGAAACTATCCCTTGACTTCAGTATGGGCAATGATTTTTTTTTTTGGATATGACTTGAAAAGCACAAATAGCAAAAGCAAAATCAACAAGGAAGACTAACTCAAAATATAAGACATGTAAAGAGTCAATCAACAAAATGAAAATGCAGCTATGGAATGGGAGAAGACATTTGCAAACTTTGTATCTAATAACTAGGATAATTTCTTTGTTACATGTTTGGTAGAATTCACCAGTGAACTCATTTGGGCCTGGTGCTCTCTTTTTTGTAACATTATTGGTTATTCATTCAACATATTTAATATATAAAAGCCATTCAGGAGTTTTATTTCTCCTTGGGTGGGTTTTTAGTAATTTATGTCTTCCAGAGAATTTGTCCATTTCATCTAAATTATCAAAATATTTGACTAGAAGTATACATAGCATTTCTTTTATCATTCACTGCTCTTATCTTTCATTTCTGACATTGATAATTTGTGACTCCTTTTTATTTTTTCTTGCTTAGTCTGGCTAGTGATTTATTGATCATATTGATTTTTAAATGAATTATCTTTTGGATTCATTGATATATCTTTGTTTCCTGTGTTGAAATTTCATTGATTTCTGCTCTAATTTTCATTATTTCTTTTTTGCTCAATTTTTCTTCCTCCTAAGAACTTCCTTTTAAAGAAAGAAGACACTGAGGTAAACACATTAGTTATTTAACACAATAAACTGTGACAAAGACAATTAAAAAAGAAAAAAGAAAGAGAGAGAAACCACACAAGCAATAATATCTTTAGTGAGGTTGGGAGTCAAACACATCCTCAAGCTTCTCACCTTTCATCCATTAATGTTAATTATACTATTAAGGGTGCCAATAATAAACCTTCAAATTCCTGTCATAAGCTTTAATTACTCACTGGAAATTATTCTTTTAATGAATTTCTTGATTGCATTTGCCAAACAAGGAGTTCATTAAAAGAATAATAGTCTTTGTTAAGTTTTGTTTTCAAAGTTATATCACATTTATGTGGAGAATTAGAAAATATTTTTTCTGTTTCAGTGTTCAGGAGAAGTTTATGTATTGTTGGAATTATACTTTTTGTAAAACTAGTGGAAATGATCAGTGAGTCAGCACAAGCCTGATGGTCTTTCAAGGAGCAGATATTTGACATGTTCTTTACTTATCTTATGATATTGGTCTGTTTTTATTTTCAATTTTTCTCACATTGATATCGATAAATTGTCATTTTAAATATATGCCTACAAAGACACTGAAGCTGGCTGCTTATTACTAACTATATGTATAACCTTATAGAGGGATCATGGGAAAATGAAGCTTAACAGATATCTGAAGGTTAAACGTTTTAACAGAGGGATTGTTTAATAGCTTATGAAGTGATTCCTATCTCCTGTAGTGAAAAAGGAGAACACAGTTTAGGAGAATGCTCATGCATGCTAAGTCGCTTCAGTCATATCCAACTCTGTGGGACTCCATGGGCTGTAGCCTGCCAGGCTCATCTGTCGATGGTATTCTCCAGGCAAGGATACTGGAATGGTTGCCATGACTTCCTCCGGGGGATCTTCCCCCACCCAGGGATCGAACCAGTGCCTCCTGCATCTCCTGCACTGCAGGTGGATTCTTTCCTTCTGAACCAAGGGAAGCCCCATAGGAGAAGGTCAGGGTTTGCCAGTTTGAATGGCAGAAGTCTAAAGGTTTTGATAGTAAAGAACCTACCTGCTAACACAGGAGATGTAAAAGACCCAGCCTATCCCTGAGTTGGGAAGATCCCCTGGAGGAGAACATGGCAGCCCACCCCAGGATTCTTGCCTGAAGAATACCATGGACAGAGGAGCCTGGTGGGCTACAGTCCATGGGGTCACAAAGAGTCAGACACAACTGCAGTGACTTAGCATGCACGTGCAGAGTTTTTAATCCACGATGAATACTTAGGCAATGATCATAATTACATAAAAATGTCTCATATAGTTATTAGATTTTCACACAAAGATAAGTGTTTTGCACATACTCAACAGATAAATTTATTATCTGCTATGGCATAAGGAATATTTAGTATTCATTAAATGAGAGTGGATCATCATAAAAGTCTTTATCCTTGTCATTTCCACATTGAATAAGATGAGGAGGTGGAGGAAGAGGAAGGATTGATCTTTTGGTCTCAGGGATGGCAGAGGAAGAAGAGGAGGAAGAGATGGAAAGGGGCACAAATTCGGTGTAACTTTATGGAAATACATTTTAACTTCTGACTTTCTTGCTTTCTCATTTCTCTAAAAATGTTTATTTACAACGCCAATCTTTCCACCATTTGTCCTAAGTTCAGTGCCATATCATAGAATAGTCATTAAAAAAAAAAGTCAAAAGCAATCTTAAGTAATTGGAACCCTTCTGCCAGGTTATGTAATGATAATTTGTTTTCTGACACTTCTAAGGTGTCTTCCTCATCAGCTGGCATTTGTTCAGAAGCACTCATCTCCATTAAGCTGTCTTTTGTTAATGTCTCTATTGTAGTATTTCTTAGCTCTTGAATTTCTCCAAGATCCATATCTTGATATTCACTCTCACCTTTTTGCCACATTCATCATATTTTTCATGATTTTCTTGACTGAATCTATTGTAACTTTTGTGAAGGCATGAACAATATCTGGGCACAGTTTTATCCAGCAGGAACTTACTGTTTCAGGCTTGATGACTTTCACTGTCTTTTCTATAACAATGATGGCATCTTTGATGGCATAGGCCTTCCAGACTTTGATGATGTTGTCTGTCAGAGTTCTCTTCCATAGTGTTTATAATTCTTCCCATCAAGTACCACCTATCATGAGCCTTAAAGGTCCTTATGATTTCCTGATCTAGGGGCAAACTTAGAGGCATGTGTGCAGGCAAGTAGACAATTTTGACACTTTTGGTGTTGAAACCATGGAGTTCTGTGTGGTCAGGGACATCATCCAATATTAAAAGAATTTTTAAAGTCAGCCTCCTGCTGTCATAGTACTTCCTGACTTTAAGGACAAAGCACTGATGGAACTAATTCAGAAAAAGGGTTCTCATTGTCCAGGTCTACTTGTTATACATCCAAAAGACTGGCAGCTGGTATTTATCTTTTTCCTTCCAGGCTCAGGCGTTAGCAGTCTTATAGGTAAGGGCAGTCCTGATCATACCCGACTGCATTTACACAGAACAGTAGAATTAGCTTATCTCTTCCTGGCTTAAATCCTTGTGCTTGCTTCTCTTCCTTACTAATAAATGTCCTTTGTGGACTTCTTTCCTCCAGAATAGGATATTTTGTTTGCATCTAAAAGCTGTTCAGGCAGATATCCTTTTTCCTCAGTTATTTTCTTAATGGCATTAGGGAACTTATCAGCTGCTTCTTGGTCTGCAGAAGCAACTTCTTCTGTTATCTTAACATTTTTTTAAGTCAAACCTATTTCAAAATTTATCAAACAATCCTTTGCTGGCATTAAATTCTGCAGCTTTAGATCTTTCACCTTCCTTTTGCTTTAAGTTGTCATATGATGACTTTACTTTTTCTCAAATCATATTAAAGCCTATAGGTATGATTTCCTTACAACAATCCTGTACCCACATAAAAGATGCATTTTCAACATGAGACAAAAAATGTACTTCACAAAAAGTGCAAAGTTTTCACCCCTGTTGACGTAACTGCAGCAACAGCTTCACAAATTTCTTTTTCTTTTCTTAACAGTTGGTTCTTATGTTGGATTCATTTATCTTGGAATGGTGGACAAGAGCAGCTGTAGATCTCAACCTATGGCATATAACAAGCAATTCAACTTTTCTTATGTCTTAACTTTCTCTGCTTCTTGGGAGCACTTCCAATATCACTCATGTCATGTCCTATGAGTTCCACAGCAGTGTTGCTCAAGGTTGACAGTATTGTACTAAACGCGATGACAATATACACGAGAAATGAGAGAGATTGCTTTTTACTGTTGATACACAATTTACTGGGGAGACAAACTGCTCATGAGGTGATGATTAGTGTAGTCACAGGCATTTTAAGCAGACACTTGCAACACTTGGTCTCACCAGATTAGAAACAAGAGGTGGCTATGAAATTACTGCAGTAGTATAGTATGTGGAGAAGGGCATGGCAACCCACTCCATTATTCTCCATGGCTGCATGGAGAATCCCAAGGATGGAGGAGTCTGATGGACTATGGTCCATATGGCTGCAGAGTCAGACATGACTGAAGTGACTTAGCATACCACGCACACACAGTGTGTACTACAGAAAAATTTATGCAGTTGTGATCTGATACTGCATTTTTACATTTGCTTACATTACTCTTGACTATGGATGAAACATGTTTGGTCTGTAGGTGTTTGGATGCTCAAGTTTTGATAAATTCTAACTTTATATAATAGATATATATCTGTGTGATGGTAGCAAATTACAAAATAGACTACAGTCAACATATATTGTATCTATTCATGGCATACCTAAATTTTCTTAATTATTTTGATATTTCTAGTCTGTGTGGTTCATCTTCAGTTTTTTTCAAATTTTCACAAAACTCCAAATCCAATATATTTACTCAGAAAGTCCACATATAAGTGGATTCACACAGTTCAAACCCATGTTGTTTAAGGGTCAAATATATTTAGAGAGCTCTTGGACATGAGGTCTGAACTGATCTTCCTATGTATTGAACCAAAGCATTTTGTCATGCTCTCCTGTCCCACCATAGATACAGTGGAGGTTTGCAAAGGTCAGGCAATGAACAGAATTCTGTATAAACTCTAGTTTACAGTAGGACTAGTACATCTACTGACCAATCAGGAGGTCATTTTCCTGGTGCCCAAGTCAATAATTTGGATCAACCACCTGGCAGTTGGTACAAATTTTTCATGTGTGATAAGAGGCATCATAGCAAGGAAGTACTAGTAGAAGCCTCTGCAGTTACCCTCCTCACTCCTCAACTGCATTTTGGAAAAGACAGTGAATCAAAAACAAAATCATATCTGAGAAACAATGACAGCAATTCGAGCCACATATAGAAATTTAAAGAATGCAAACATGGAGGCTACATCATATCTCCTTTTAATTTTCCAATATGGTTGCTGCAAGAACTGGACAAAAACTGGAGAATGAATGTAGACAACAGCAAGCTTAACCAAATATCAGTACTGACATTAACTGTGTTGTCAGATGTGGTTGTTTTGCTAGCACAGTTTCAAAAGGTCTGTGATAACATGATATGTTGCCACTGATTTGATGAATGGATTTTTCTGTTTTGATTAGAAAAGAGGATCAGAAATAGTTTGTATTGACATGAAAATGGTAATATTTATTTACAGCTTTACCCATGGCTCTGTTAGTTTGTTGAGCTTCTCTGGTGTCTCAGTGGTAAAGAATTTGCCTGCCATTGCATGTGACACAGGTTTGATTGATGAGTCAGGAAGATACCCTGGAGTAGGAAATGGCAACCCACTCCAGTATTCTTGCCAGGGAAATTTCATGGACAGAGGAGTCTGAAACTCTATAGTTTATGCGGTCAAAAAGAGTAAGGCATGACTTATTGACTACAAAACAACAACAACTATTAGCATGTTACTCTTACAATCCAAAGCTTCTGGACCATCTGGACATCCACAGACACAATGATCCATTACACTGATGACATCATGCTCTTTGGATAGAATGAGCAAAACCTGGCTTGTATATTAGAGGTCTCAATAAGATATACGTGTGCCAGAGGATTAGAGAGATTTCCTACAAAGATTTAGGAACTTGACACTTGATTGAACTGAAGAGTCCAGGGTTCAGGGGTGTGATAAGATATCTTTCCCAAAATGAAACACAAATAATCATAAGGAATTGATTTAGGTCATAACTGAATGGTCTAGTGGTTTTCCCTACTTTCTTCAATTTAAGTCTGAATTTAGCAATAAGGAGTTCATGATCTGAGCCACAGTCAGCTCCTGGTCTTGTTTTGGCTGACTGTATAGAGCTTCTCCATCTTTGGCTGCAAAGAATATAATCAATCTGATTTTGGTGTTGGCCATTGATGATGTCCATGTGTAGAGTCTTCTCTTGTGTTGTTGGAAGAGGGTGTTTGCTATGACCAGTGCGTTCTCTTGGCAAAACTCTATTAGCCTTTGCCCTGCTTCATTATATACTCCAAGGCCAAATTTGCCTGTTACGCCAGGTGTGTCTTGACACCCTACTTTTGCATTCCAGTCCCCTATAATGAAAAGGACATATTTTTGGGGGTGTTAGTTCTAAAAGATTTTGGAGGTGTTCATAGAATCATTCAACTTCAACTTCTTCAGCATTACTGGTCAGGGCATAGACTTGGATTACTGTGATATTGAATGGTTTGCCTTGGAAATGAACAGGGATCATTCTGTCGTTTTTGAGATTGCATCCAAGTACTGCATTCCGGACTCGTTTGTTGACTATGATGCTATTCCATTTCTTTTAAGGGATTCTTGCCCACAGTAGGAGATATAATGGTTATCTGAATTAAATTCACCCATAGCAGTCCATTTTAGTTCACTGATTCCTAAAATGTCGACATTCACTCTTGCCATCTCCTGTTTGACCACTTTCAATTTGCCTTGATTCATGGACCTAACATTCCGAGTTCCTATGCAATATTGCTCTTTACAGCATTGGACTTTGCTTCTGTCACCAGTCACATCCACAGCTGGGTATTGTTTTTACTTTGGCTCTGTCTCTTCATTCTTTCTGGAGTTATTTCTCCACTGATCCCCAGTAACATATTGGGCACCTACTGATCTGGGGAGTTCATCTTTCAGCATCCTATCTTTCTGCCTTTTCATACTGTTCATGGGGTTCTCAAGTCAAGAATACTGAAGTGGTTCGTCATTCCATTCTCCAGTGGGCCACATTTTGTCTCCACCATGACCCGTCCATCTTGGGTGGCCTTACACGGAATGACTTAGTTTCATTGAATTAGACAAGGTTGTAGTCCATGTGATTAGATTGGTTAGTTTTCTGTGATTGTGGTTTCAGTCTGTCTGCCCTCTGATGCCCTCTCTCAGTGCCTACCTTCTTGCTGGGGTTTCTCTTACCTTGGACATGGGGTGTCTCCTCTTGGCTACTTGCTCACCACTCCAGCACCCTGCAGCCACTACTCGCAGCTCCAGCGCCAGTAAAACTAGAAATGATAGACAGAGTGCCTGATGAACTATGGAAGAAGGTTCCTGACATTGTATAGGAGACAGGGATTAAGACCATCCCCAAGAAAAAGAAATGCAAAAAAGCAAAATAGTTGTCTGAGGAAGACTTACAAAAAACTGTAAAAAGAAGAGAAATATGTACATCCATGGTGGATTCATGTCAATGTATGGCAAAACCAATACAATATTGTAAAGTTAAAAAAAACAGATAAATAAACTAATTAAAAATAAATAAATAAATAAATAAATTCATTCTGGTTCCACCATTCCAAAAAAAAAAAAAGAAAAGGAGAAAAGGAAAGATATATCCATTTGAATGCACAGTTCCAAAGAATAGCAAGGAGAGATAAGAAAGCCTTCCTCAGTGATCAGTGTAAAGAAATAGAGAAAAACAATGGAATGGGAAAGACTAGAGATCTCTTCAAGAAAATTAGATATATCAAGGAAACATTGCATGCAAAGATGGGCTCAAAAGGAGAGAAATGGTATGGACCTAACAGAAGTAGAAGATACTAAGAAGAGGTGGCAAGAATACACAGAAGAACTGTACAAAACAGATCTTAACGACCCAGATAATCACGAAGGTTTGATCACTTACTTAGAGCCAGACATCCTGGAATGTGAAGTCAAGTGGGCCTTAGAAAGCATCACTAGGAACAAAGCTAGTGGAGGTGATGGAATTCCAGTGGAGCTATTTCAAATCCTAAAAGATGATGCTGTGAAAGTGCTGCCCTCAATATTCCAGCAAATTTGGAAGACTCAGGAGTGGCCACAGGACTGGAAAAGTCAGTTTTCATTTCAATCCCAAAGAAAGGCAATGCCAAGGAATGCTCAAAATATCGCACAATTGCACTCATCTCACAGGTTAGTAAAGTTTTGCTCAACATTCTCCAAGCCAAGCTTCAACAGTACGTGAACTGTGAACTTCCAGATGTTCAAGTTGGTTTTAGGAAAGACGGGTAAACCAGAGATCAAATTGCCAACATCCAATGGATCATCGAAAAAGCAAGAGAGTTCCAGAAAAACATCTATTTCTGCTTTATTGACTATGCCAAAGCCTTTGACTGTGTAGATCACAATAAACTGTGGAAAATTCTGAAAGAGATGGGAATATCAGATCAATTGACCTGCCTCCTGAGAAATCTGTATGCAGGTCAGGAAGCAACAGTTAGAACTGGACATGGAACAACAGGCTGGTTCCAAATAGGAAAAGGAGCACGTCAAGGCTGTATACTGCCACGCTGCTTGTTTAACTTATATGCAGAGTACATCATGAGAAATGCTGGGCTGGATGAAGCACAAGCTGGGATCAAGATTGCCGGGAGAAATATCAATAACCTCAGATATGCAGATGACACCACCTTTATGGCAGAAAGTGAAGAAGAACTAAAGAACCTCTTGATGAAAGTGAAAGAGGAGAGTGAAAAAATTGGCTTAAAGCTCAACATTCAGAAAACTAAGATCATGGCATCTGGTCCCATCACTTCATGGCAAATAGATGGGGAAACAGTGGAAACAGTGTCAGACTTTATTTTTTGGGGCTCCAAAATCACTGTAGATGGTGACTGCAGCCATGAAATTAAAAGACGCTTATTCCTTGGGAGGAAAGTTATGACCAAATGAGACAGCACATTAAAAAGCAATGACATTACTTTGCCAACGAAGGTCTGTCTAGTCAAGGCTATGGTTTTTCCAATAGTCATGTATGGGTGTGAGTGTTGGACTATAAAGAAAGCTTAGCGCCGAAGAATTGATGCTTTTGAACTTTGATGATGTTGGAGAAGACTCTTGAGATTCTCTTGGACTGCAAGGAGATCCAACCAGTCCATCCTAAAGGAGATCAATCCTGGGTGTTCGTTGGAAGGACTGATGTTGAAGCTGAAATTCCAATACTTTGGCCACTTCATGCAAAGACCTGACTCATTTGAAAAGACCCTGATTCTGGGAAAGACTGAAGGCGGGAGGAGAAGGGGACAGCAGAGGATGAGATGGTTGGATGGAATCACTGAATCAATGGACATGAGTTTGCGTATGCTCCGGGAATTGGTGATGGACAGGGAGGCCTGGTTTTCTGTGGCCCCTTGGGTCTCAAAGGGTTGGACATGACTGAGCGACTGAACTGAAATGAAAAACACAAACTGTTGCATTTGGCATCCCTGGTCACAAAGAAAGAATCACAGTGCTTGGCAGGCTTTTTATGTGTTCTAAAGGGAACACATTCCATACTTATAAGATACCTATTAGATAGGTCTATTCATATATTAAGTGATATATCAGACTGCCAGTGTCGTGCCCATGAGGAAGCACCCTCCATTCAATGGGCAGTGAAAAACCAAGATGATAAAATGACTCCTTCTGTTGGCGTTAGTCAGCTCTCCTCGTTGATTATTGCAGAATTTTCAAAATGTGCTCATGAATATAGTGATTTCTATCTAACCACTGTTGCAGCAGAATGTTTACCCTGCTAGCAACAGAAACCAGCACTAAGGCAATAAAGTAGTAATAAGTAATAATAATCTTTGAGGATATAGAAACAAGACAGTGAGATGCAAGTCAAATATCTCATACCCCCTCCTCATCTATAAAGGCAACCTGTTGGTACCATTCTCCAGGGCCTCACAGAATTGCCTGGTCACAGGCATGGACCCACACAAAACATAGCAACTAAGAAGAAGACTCACTTGACAAGTAAGGATTTGTGGGAATGAATCCAACTGGTCATATCAAGTGCTATGCTTTCCACAATTTCCAGCTCTGTAGAGCACTACAACTATCTATGAATAGCTCAGTAGAAGTTCCCTTGTGGAGGCAAGTCACTGCTAGGATCAGGAGCCGTACTTCAGGATGCTATGTGTGTATTAAATCAGAAAATTGTATGTTCCTGGTAAGAAGAATATATGATATTGGCGGGGGAGGGGTAGGTGCAAGTAGGAATGACTCAGGCATCCCCAGTGGCTTAGCTATAAAGCATCTGTCTGCAATGCGGGAGACACAGGTTTGATCCCTCGGTCGTGAAGATCACCTGGAGGAGGGCAAGGCAAGTCACTCCAGTATTATTGCCTGGTGAATCTCATGGACAGAGAAGCATGGTGGGCAATAGTGCATAGGGTCACAAAGATTCAGACTCAACTGAAGCAACTTAGCATGCATGCAAAGGAGTGACTCATTTTACCATTTTCTCAATAATCTCCTGAGGAACTTGGTGTTTTCCATCCTTACAAATCTGGGCTCTGCAGATTTGGATGTCCCAGTCCCCAAGGAGGACATGCTTTTATCAGGATACAGAAAGGGCACCACTGAAAATTAAGAGAACAAAGGTTTATGATCTTCATAGCATTAACGACCACAGTCAGCAGGAGATTTTGAGAAATCTTTTATATATCATTGTTGTTCAGTAGCTCAGTCATGTCCAACTCTTTGTGACCCCATGAACTGCAACAGGCTAGGGCTTCTCTGTCCTTACTATAACCCAGAGTTTGCTCAAGCTCATGTCCATTGAATTGATGATGTCATCCAACCATCTCATCCTCTGTTGTCCCCTTCTCCTTCTGCCTTCAGTCTTTCCCAGTGTCAGGGTCTTTTCCAGTGAGTTGGCTCTTCACATCAGGTGGCCAAAATATTGGAGCTTCAGTTTGAGGATCAGTCTTTTCAGTGAATATTCAAGACTTATTTCCTTAGGATTCACTGGATTGGTCTCCTAGCTATCAAAGGTATTCTTAAGAGTCATCTCCAGCACCACAGTTCAAAAGAATCAATTCTTCAGCACTCAGACTTCTTTATGGTCCATCTTTCATATAGGTACATGACTACTGGAAAACCATAGCTTTGACTATACAGATCTTTACTGGCAAAATAATGTCTTTTTAATAGGCTGTCTAGGTTTGTCATAGTTTTTCTTCCAAGGAGCAACCATCTTTAAATTTCATGGCTGCAGTCACCATCTGCAGTGATTTTGGAGCCCCCAAAAATGAAGTCTGCCACTGTTTCCATTTTCCCTCATTTGCTGTGAAGTGATAGGACCAGATGCCATGATCTTCATTTTCTGAATTCTAAGTTTTAAGCCAGGTTTTTCACTCTCCTCTTTCACCTTCATCAAGAGGCTCTTTAGTTCCTCTTCACTTTCTGCCATAAGGGTGGTGTCATCTACATATCTGAGGTTATTGATATTTCTCCCGGCAATCTTGATTCCAGCTTGAGCCTTATCCAGCCTGACATTTTTCATTATGTACTCTGCATGTAACTTAAATAAGCAGGGTGATAATATATAGCCTTGACATTCTTCTTTGCCAATTTTGAACCAGTCCATTTTACCATGTCTGGTTCTAACTGTTGCTTCCTGACCTGCATACAGATTTCTCAGAAGACAGGTAAGGCGGTCTGATATTCCCATCTCTTTAAGAATTTTCCACAGTGTATTGTGATGCACACAGTTAAAGGCTTTACACAGTCAGTGAAGAAGAAGCAAATATTATTTTTCTGCAATTCTCTAGCTTTTTCTATGATTCAACGGATGTTGCCAATCTGATCTCTGGTTCCTCTGCCTTTTCTAAATTCAGTTTGTACAGCTGGAAGTTCTCTGTTCATGTATTGTTGAAGTCTATCTTGAAGGATTTTGAGCCTTACCTTGCTAGTATGTGAAATGAGTGCTATTGTCCAGTAGTTTGGCATTGCTTTTCTTTATGATTGGAATGAAAACTGACTTTTCCAGTCCTGTGGCCACTGCTGAGTTTTCCAAATTCACTGGCATATTGAGTGCAGCACTTTAAGAGCATCATCTTTTAGGATTTGAAGTAGCTCAGCTGGAATTTCATCACATCCACTAAATTTATTCAGAGTAATTCTTCCTAAGGCCCACTTTACTTCACATTCCAGGATGTCTGGCTCTAGTTGAGTGATCACACCATCATGGTTATCCAGGTCATTAAAATCATTTTTGTATAGTTCTTCTGTGTATTCTTGCCACCTCTTCTTAATATCCTCTGGTCCTGTTAGGTGCATACTGTTGCTGTCCTTTATTGAGCCCATCTTTGCATGAAATGTTCCCTTAGTATTTCTAATTTTCTTGAAGAGATCTCAGTCTTTCCCATTCTATTGTTTTCCTTTATTTCTTTTCATTGTTTATTTAGGAAGGCTTTCTTATCTCTCCTTGCTATTCTTTGGAAGTCTGCATTCACGTGGATATATCTTTCCTTTTCTCCTTTGCCTTTAGCTTCTTTTCTTTTCTCAGCTATTTGTAAAGTCTCCTCAGACAACCATTTTGCCTTTTTGCATTTCTTTTTCTTCCAGAAGATCTTGATCACTGCTTCCTGTACAATGTTACACACCTCCACCAATCATTCTTCTGGAACTCTATAAAATCTAAACCCTTGAATCTATTTGTTACTTCCACTATATAATCATAACGGATTTGATTTAGGTCATATCTAAATAGTCTAGTGGTTTTACCTACTTTGTTCAATTTAAGTTTGAATTTTCAAATAAGTAATCCATGATCTGAGCCACAGTCAGCTTCAGGTGTTGTTTTGCTAACTGTATAAAGCTTCTCCATTTTTGGCAGGAAAGAATATAATCAATCTGATTTTGGTATTGACCATCTGGTGATGTCCATGTATGAAGTCATCTCTTGTGTTGTTGAAAGAAGGTGTTTACTATGACCATTGTGCTCCCTTGGCAAAACTCTGTTAGCCTTTGCCCTGCTTCATTTTGTCCTCCAAGGCCAAACTTGCCTGTTACTATGGGTAACTCTTGACTTCCAACTTTTGCATTCCAGTTTCCTATGATGAAAAGGACATCTTTTTTTTTTTTTTAGTGTTAGTTCTAGAAGGTCTTGGACGTCTTAATAGAACCATTCTACTTCAGTTTCTTCAGCATTAGCGTTGGGGCATAGACTTGGATTACTGTGAGATTGAATGATTTGCCTTGGAAATGGACTGAGATCATTTTGTTGTTTTTGAGATTGCATCCAAGTACTGCATTTCAGATTCTTGTTGAAAAGTGAAAGTGAAAGTGAAGTCACTCAGTTGTGTCCGACTCTTTGCAACCCCATGGATTGTAGCCTACCAGGCTCCTCATTCCATGGACTTTTCCAGGCAAGAGAAGTGGACTGGGTTGCCATTTCCTTCTCCAGGGGCTCTTCCCCACCCAGGGATTGAACCTGGGTCTCCTACATTGCAGGTAGACACTTTACTATCTGAGCTACCAGGGAAGCCCTCAGACTCTTGTTGACTATGAGCTATTCCATTTCTTCTTGGGATTCTTGCCTTATAACCACATTATTGGCTATAATCCTTGTCTTATAGCCACATAATTCCTATCTTTACCTCTGCCATCATAGGGACTTTTTCTCCTCTGTATGTCTACTACTGTGGGCAAGGTATTCTTGCCCACAGTAGTAGACATAAGGGTCATCTGATATAAATTCTCCCATTCTGGTTCATTTTAGTTCAGTTCAATTCAGTTCAGTTCTCAGTCATGTCTGATTCTTTGTGACCCCACGGACTGCAGCACACCAGACTTCCCTGTTCTTCACCAAATCCCTGAGCTTTCTCAGACTCATGTCCATTGAGTCAGTGATGCCATCCAATCATCTCATCCTTTGTCATCCCCTTCTCCTCCTAAAAGGTCGATGTTCACTCTTGCCATCTCCTGTTTGACCACTTCCAGTCACCTTGATTCATGGACCTAGCATTTCAGGTTCCTATGCAATATTTTCTTTACAATATCAGACTTTACTTTCACCACCAGACACATCCACAACTAGGCATCATTTCTGCTTTGGCTCAGCCTCTTTTTTTTCTGGAGCTATTTCTCTGTTCTTCTCCAGTAATATATTGGGTATGCACTGACCTTGGGGTTCATCTTTCAGTGTCATATCTTTTCACCTTTTCATAACATAATTACATAATAGATAAACCTGAAACTCAAATGATCTGCTTGAGTGACTCATGATATTTGCCTGAAAATTGTAACTTTTAATGAACATGTGCTGCAACTTGGCCTGAAAACCCATAATTACTTTGTGTTCACATCCTTAATGAATAAAGATTTGGGTTACACCACCAGGCAAACCTCCATTACCTGCCAAAGTGATAGTAGAGGTTGAGGAGTAGATTGAAGAGGAGGAAGAATTGGAATACCAGTTGCAAACATGAGACCAGTTGCAGCGATGAAGCCTGCAGTTCAGCCAATTTACGTCCTTCTTTAAGATTCCCCTCAGAAAGAAATGTACTTGAAAACCATCAAGGAGTTGTTCCCCAAATGTAGAGAGCAATGACCTGTGTGAAGCAAAGGATGGACCAGGTTGGCCATGGAGATACACTGCTTAGAGCTTGTTCAAGAGAGGCGTATAGTTTTATGACAGCCCTGTATACAACAGGATGTATAGTTTTATGACAGCCTTTAGCTCCATCTTCTGCCACAGTATTCATACTGAAGCTACACTGCCACCTGCCCCTGCCAGCTGCCTATAACCAATGGCTAATCACAGTAGTCCCTGGAGAAGGAAATGACAACCCACTCCAGTATTTTTGCCTGGTAAATCCCATGGACAGGGGGACCTGGCAGGCTACAGCTCATGGGATCACAAAGAGTCAGACATGACTGAGCAACTGAATCAACATAGTAGGGGGTTTTAGAGCTGATTCATTCCTATCTGACTTGGAACTCCTCCAGTGAGTAACTTCCACTTGGATATTCCTCATCATTCTAGTTGACTTTTTCAGAACTGTACTGTTCATCCAAGACTTCATAACTCATCTTTCTTGTCTTTTCTTCTTTCACATGTTCCGTACCTACATCTGGAGAAGGAAACGGCCACCCACTCCAGTATTCTTGCCTGGAGAATCCCACGGACGGCGGAGCCTGGTGGGCTGCCGTCTATGGGGTCGCACAGAGTCGGACATGACTGAAGTGACTTAGCAGTAGCAGTACCTACATCATGCTATAAAGGCAGTCCCTGCCTCTTGTTCCTCCTTTATCTTTCACAGGGTGCTCTCCCAATCTCTTATCCCTTGTCTTGGAATCTTACCTAATGTCTTGGTGTCTGCTTCCTGCAGAGCTTGAATTGATAGAACTACAAGATATTCTTATTCAGAAAATACATAAAAGCATGCAAGGTAAAGGAAAAACTGGTGTTTTTAAGAGCTAAAGTACAGAGCAAAATAAAATAACTACTTTGCTTACTATTCTTTTCCCATAAAAGTGACTGGCATTCTTAGAGAATAAAAAGATGAGTGTTACATCAGGCAGAAAATTATTTATAAGCATCACTGTGTAATTGTACACAATACAGATATTATATAACCACAATAAACTCTTCAAATTAAATATAAATGGATACATACTAAATATATGCAAGTTAAATACAAACATTAAGAGAATGTAATTGAAAAATATACCACTGATCACAAAATTTAAAAAATGGTGAACTCCTGAAATGATAGATAAATATTAAAGAAATTTAAAATGTATACTGCCTCTGCGAAGGATAATGAAAAATTTATACACTGATGTATGGGGTTAAATAGTACTCCCCCAAAACATATGTCTACCTTGAGTACTAGAATGTGACCTTATTTTGGAAATAGGAAATTTGGTTAGTTACTATTTGTTAGATGCAGTTAGCTAAGGTGAGGTCATAGTGAATTAGGATAGTATGTGAATTCAAAGATTGGTGTGCTTATAAGGCCGTATGAGGACATACAAAGGAGAAAAAGTCCCTATGGTGGCAGAGGTAAAGATAGAAACAATGTGGCTATAAGACAAGGAAGGTCAAGGTCAACCTGGAGACAACAGAATTTGAAAGCAGAAAGGAAGATTTCTTCTCTAGAGCCTTTAGAGGGAACATAACCCTACTGACACATTAGTTTTGAACTTCAAGCATCCAGAAGTGTAAAAGAATAAATCCTTATTGCTCTAAGCCTCCCTAGTCTGTGACTATTTGTTCTGGCAACACTTGGAAAGTAACACAATTGAAAATATAGAAAATATTTTACAATGTCAGACAGTTCATATTTCTTGAAATAGGTATGGATATGTCAGTGTTACATGAATAAATAGACTTTTTAGGTCACATGAATTTTGATTATGAAATGTTTGGGAATAGGACATCCAAGTCTAGAGTTTAAAACAATTACTATCAATGTATTCTTGTCTTACTATGTCATTAATACCTGGCTTTGAATATACTTTGTTAGTCATGATCATAGAACAAATGCTCACTGGCTGACAGATGTTGATTCTGAGTCTCCCCAAATATTATAAACTCTAAATGTGATCACAAAATATTTTGATTGATAGAATTACTAATTCTAAAAGCTTTAGGGAAGGAAAAAAGAAAAAAAAAAGAATAATAACTTCCCCAAAGGGAGCAACAATTATTACTACTATTAAAGACTTTCTTAAGTAATTTTTCTTAACTCAATCAGCATAATGTCAAATCTTATCAAAAATTAAAACTTGCATGCTATTCATTGATTGTCATAGAGAACAGTGAAACTTACTAAGCCAGAGGGGAGTCGCTGAAATGTTCTTAATCATGCTTATATACACATCAAGCTATAAGCATTGTGTCTCTTCAGTAGAATTCTAGCTTTTTAGCTGCTTTCAATTAAAAAAAAAACTATGCATGATATTGGGTTATATACTTACATTCCAAACACAGAAGACCTTCAACTTTAATATTTATCCCTACATATAATTCTTTCCTCAGCTCTGAACATATACACAGTTGTCTTCAAGGCCAGAAATAACATGATTGAGCTTTGTTCTTAACTCATCGCTAAAATGGAGTAAGTAAGTAAATGCATTTGTATAGTGCTTCATGCTAAATAATTTGATCCTTTCCTTAAAGTCTGTTCTTAGTTCTGTTCTCATTCCTCATGTCATCATTGTTATCATCATCATCATCATCACCCTCATTCATTATCTCTTACTTAATCTAATTGAACTAGGCAATAAGGATATAATAGTGATCCCAGATTTTACATTTGCTTGGGCAAAGCAAAATGGACGGTTGCAATCTCATATGATATGTGATAGATATTACATGGTCTTACAGTGTGCCAAAAGAATACAGAACAATGGCACTTAACTTATATTTGGAGGTTCATCATTTTATCACGATAATTTCTAGTCATCCTTCTAACCTCTGTTTACTTCAGTTAAGTCCAGTCGCTCAGTCGTGTGCGACTCTTTGCGACCCCATGCACTGCAGCACGACAGGCCTCCCTGTCCATCACCAACTCCCAGAGTTTACCCAAACCCATGTCCATTGAGTCAGTGATGTCATCCAATCATTGCACCCTCTGTCGTCCCCTTTTCCTCCGGCCCTCAATCTTTCCCAGCATCAGGGTCTTTCCAAATGAGTCAGGTCTTCATGTCAGGGGGCAAAAGTATTGGAGTTTCAGCTTCAACATCAGTCCCTCCAATGAACATCCAGGACTGATCTCCTTTAGGGTGGACTGATTGGATCTCCTTGCAGTCCAAGGGACTCTCAAGAGTCTTCTCCAACACCACAGTTCAAAAGCATCAATTCTTCGGTGCTCAGCTTTCTTTATAGTCCAACTCTCACACCCACACATGACTATTGGAAAAACCATAGCCTTGACTAGACAGACCTTTGTTGGCAAAGTAATGTCTCTGCTTTTTAATATGCTGTCTCGTTTGGTCATAACTTTCCTTCCAAGGAGTAAGTGTCTTTTAATTTCATGGCTGCAGTTACCATCTGCAGTGATTTTGGAGCCCCCAAAAATAAAATCAGCCACTGTTTCCACTGTTTCCCCATCTATTTGCCATGAAGTGATGGAACCAGATGCCACAATCTTAGTTTTCTGAATGTTGAGCTGTAAGCCAACTTTTCATTCTCTTCTTTCATTTTCATCAAGAGGCTCTTTAGTTCTTCTTTGCTTTCTGCCGTAAGGGTGGAGTCATCTGCATATCTGAGGTTATTGATATTTCTCCCAGCAATCTTGATTCCAGCTTGTGCTTCATCCAGCCCAGAATTTCTCATGATGTACTCTGTATATAAGTTAAATAAGCAAGGTGACAGTACATAGTCTTGACGTATGCCTTTTACTATTTGGAACCAGTCTATTGTTCCATGTTCAGTTCTAACTGTTGCTACCTGACCTGCATACAGATTTCTCAAGAGACAAGTCAATTGGTCTGGTATTCCCATCTCTTTCAGAATTTTCCACAGTTTATTGTGATCCACACAGTCAAAGGCTTTGGCATAATCAATAAAGCTGAAATAGATGTTTTTCTGGAACTCTCTTGCTTTTTCGATGATCCAGCAGATGCTGGCAATTTGATCTCTGGTTCCTCTGCCTTTTCAAAAACCAGCTTGAACATCTGGAAGTTCACAGTTCACGAACTGTTGAAGCCTGGCTTGGACAATTTTCAGCATTACTTTTCTAGTGTGTGAGATGAGTGCAACTGTGCAGTAGTTTGAGCATTCTTTGGCATTGCCTTTCTTTGAGATTGGAATGAAAATTGACCTTTTTCAGTCCTGTGGCCACTGCTGAGTCTTCCAAATTTGCTGGCATATTGAGTGTAGCTCTTTCACAGCATCATCTTTGAGGATTTGAAATAGCTCAACTGAAATTCAATCACGTCCACTAGCTTTATTTGTAGTGATGCTTCCTAAGGCCCACTTGACCTCACATTCCAGGATGTCTGGCTCTGAGTGAGTGATCACACCATCGTGATTATCTTGGTCATGAAGATCTTTTTTGTACAGTTGTTCTGTGTGTTCTTGCCACCTCTTCTTAATATCATCTGCTTCTATTAGGTCCATACCATTTCTGTCCTTAATTGAGCCCATCTTTGCATGAAATGTTCCCTTAGTATCTCTAATTTTCTTGAAGAGATCTCTGGTCTTTCCTATTCTATTGTTTTTCTCTATTTCTCTGCACTGATCACTGAGGAAGGCTTTCTTATCTCTCCTTGCTATTCTTTGGAACTCTGCATTCAAATCCATTTAGTTAGTCTTCTGTTAAGAAGTCATACTAGGACTAAGGTAAGGGAGGGCACAGTGCTTTGAATAGCTAAATAAAGTTGAATATAAGTGCATAAAAGAAAAGCATATAATCTAGTGTAACTCAGTTATAGAGTTCAAAGCTGGTAGTTGTGGTAAATGAGATAGGAAATACATTATGGTACTACATCATGCATACTTTTGTTAACTTTCTTACGATGTGTAGATTTCCTTTCCAAAGCTAAGTTGAGCTTCTTCAAGTTTCTTAGATTCTCTTTGGTCTTTCATACATCCAGGCTGTAAACATACTCCCATTTTTTGCCTTCATAACTCTAAGGCTTCTTACGTCTCAGGTTTCATATTACTTCCTTAAGGAAACTGTTATGATTTGCAAAATTCAAAAATATCCCCAGTGACTTGCCCTCTAAATACCATTCTGTGTGGTTAAGAACTATAGAGATGATGAGGTAAAATTCATACAAAGGGAAATTATCCTGGGTGGTCTTGACTTAGCCAGATAAACCCTTAGAAGAATGTGAAGTATCAGAGAAGTTCCCCTGCTTGTCCTGGAAAGAAGCCATCCTACTGGGAATTGCCTTTTCAAAGAGCCACAGGAGACCTCAGTCCTACAACCACAGAAACTGAATTCTGTCAGTAATTTGACTGAGCTTGGAAAAGGACTCTGAGTTTTAAATGAGACTGCAGAGACAGTCAACATGTTGATTTCAGTCTTAAAGATCCTCAGCAGAGAAACCAATTAACCTGTGTCTGAACTTCTGATAAATGGAAACCGAAAAAATAAACTCATGGTGCTTCCAGCTGCTAAGTTTGCGGTAATTCTTACGAAGCAATCAGAAAGTAATAGACTTCTAAAATTCTTACCCTAGGAATTTCCCTGATATAATACCACAAAACTCAGTTCTTTCTGTTTTGTTCACCCTTGCACCAACTACTATACCTGGCATGTAGTGTACCTTCAAAAAATATTTATTAACTCAGTGAGACATGGGGGGTGCGATTGAAAGGTTTGAAGTATTGGAATGAAATGGTAAATACCCCAAACATTAACTATAATTACACGCAATTTGGTATATGATCTGTTTCCAAGTAATTTGTGAGCTATATTTTTCACCATTGGCAGGCTACCTAAGCATTCTCTACACATTTGTCTTATACTTGTGTTTCTCTCTACATGTTATTTCTCTGATGATACGTCATTTTCTCTTGTTCTATTCTCACTTGTCTAGTTTCCCGCATTTTCTTGTGTTAACTGGAAAAGCACACACTTCTGAATCCTGCTCATGCTCCATTGTCCCAATATGTCATATAATCAGTGAAGCCTTCCTCGTTAGCTATGCTTTCCATAAAAGCCATCTTTGGTTTTCGGATGACAGATTCATGATATACGTGCTTAGTTTTCTTGAATTATGGAATGATTCACATCAATACCTAGTTCTGCATTTTGGCTGAGGGAACTATCACTGGCTTGTGGCTTTCAGGTCTAGAATTGTCCTCTCAATAACCACAGACATCAATTTTGGAAGTCATTGGATAACTAATAAAGAAAAAAAACCAAATAATTGCAATTTGTTCATCAGGTTAGATTCTGATACACTGCCACTTTCTTATGTGGTTTTCTTAGACTAAGAACAAATTTTTGTTATTTTCATAAGAATACATTTTTGTTGTTGTTGATTTTTTAACATAGCCATGGCATTGTATCAGAATCTAACCTGATGATTGCAATTATTTGTTTTTTTCTGAAAGCCACAAACTTTGCTGTACTTGGTTCCATTTTACTCTCTTTCACACCGGTCATTTCCCATTCTCTTCCTTTTGCGATGTCCCAAATATGACTGCAAAAATCATGACATTGCAAGAAACCCTTTGAATGAGGACTATTACTGGTCTATAATTTCCTAAGAAGTGGTGGTTATGAGGCCTTTATACATGCTACTTGAACATACATGCAAAGGAACATGTGTCATTAGTGAATAGATCTCTCAGAGAGCCACTGAAGTGGCTAAACTTATATTTATTTCTCTGTGTTTCTAGAGCAGTTATTGGATCCAGGAATCTCTAAATGAAAAATCTTTGCTCTCTCTCTTACTATCTCACTCATAAATACATATGTAAACATAGAAGCTTCAAGGTATGAGGAACAAATATAGAGCAGTTTATGAATTATGGGCACTGAAATTTCTGTTGTTGATCCTTTCTAAGAAGGAAGGGAGTGTGGGACAGAAGAAATTGAGACAATATGCTGACTCTGGGGAGAAAAATACCCTCCATTGTAAGGGGTCACACTTGACAAGGTTCAGGTTAAGTATGCAAATGGTCAAAGAGTTTAGAATTCTGCAGAGTAATTGTTACATTAAAAGAACACAGTTCAACAAAAGTATAATAAAACATCTCTTCTATGTCCTAGCTTGATAAATTCCTCAGGATCTTTGTTCCTAATAGAACAATTGTCACAGAAAGTAATTCACTGAGCTAAAAAAATACATTGATCTTAATACAAATGCTTGTAGAACACTTACATATATACATAAAAAATACAGAAGATAAGTGATATATCACAACAATAAGTGTGAATATGAGGTATGCATATTACTCAAGCATATTTGTTTTTCTATTTAAAATATTGAATAGCTAAAATTGGATATGATTGCATAAATAAATAAGATGTGCAAATACAAATGAGATAAAGGAATGATTTCAGACTTTCAGAAAGAAACTGCTAATCTCTCTAGGATTGTAAACATTTTCTAGTTCACAGAAATTACAGTCAAAGTTAATAAAACAATTTCAATTTGCACTAAAGATCAGTTACCTAGTTTATAAGCACAGCAGAATTCTACATCTGCATTTGCATCAGCCATGAGAAGCCAGGATCAAAATGTTGGGTAAATGTTCTTCATGTGCTATGTGACCAAGGGGGAGCTAGTGAACAAGATGGGTGTCGTGTTCCTTGTGTAACTTTAACACATCACTGATAACTGTGTAATTAAAACTTTGTAATGCTTCCCTTTGAAAATAAATTTACATCTTTTAGTTTCTAAGAAGAAATAGGCAAATTGGCTAGAATTCATAAAGTCCATTTTGTCCACAGAATCCTGGTTCAAGTACAGTGACTACATTTTCATTTTTGTTCATACCTTTATCAGTTGATGCAAAGTTGAAATAACTTTGAAGTTGATGGGATTAGATAGGCTCAAAGGTGGTTCCAAGGAAACAAAGTAAAAGGAAATTCCTGCTTTTCAACAACACCGTTTAAAAAAAAAAAACAATTTTCTAGAAACTTTACTTCTCTTTAAATCAAATGTGTCATGAGGTCCATGACAATGACATTTTCAATTTCAATTCCTAAGAAAGAAGTTAACATGGAGAAAAACCTTATTACTGTTGACTTTTCAGAGTATTTTGAGACTGAGAGAAAATTATTTTCTCCTTCCTAATCTATAGCTGGAATATTTTTAAGAGGAAATGTATTTTAAAATTTGCAAGACAATCATGAGTAGTTATTGAACTTAAACATGAAACAAGAACTTACTAAATTACTTACTCACTATGAGCTAAGACTGTATCTATGGCTTTAAAAATACAGGGAAAATAGGACCAAGCACAGCCCTCAAAAAGGCTTTAGTGTGTTGTGACAAATGATACATACACAGATTTCTAAAACACACGTGGTTACATAAAAAAGCTATGTGTGAAGTGCTGAGAAGTGTTAAGGCAATTTGTTTTAAAGGATGTGCACAAAAAAAATAGAGTAGATATTCCATGCAAAGTGAGAATAAAGCTATAGAAGTGAGAAATAGAATGCTATGAATAAAAAAGTATGTCACTCAGTTTGTTCAGAACATGGGATCTATTTGGGCAAGTAAACTGGAATTTGTGGCCGGGTAAGCATTCAAGAGTTAGATCATAAAAGACTTTGAAAGCTGTGTTAATGTATTCGCTTATTTCCTAAGTTCGTTAGCGAAGTTTTCACATTTTGCTTTATATCTAGGATCGTATTAAGGACAGATATGAGGTAATCACAATTCAGAGTTGTTAAAAGGCTACTGTCTTAATGAAAAATATTATAAATATTTAAATCAAATGATAGTGAGAGTAGAGAAGGGCAACCTTTATTTAGGAAATAAAATTAATCACCAATCAAAATTTTAACAATAAATGGCATCCATTGTAACTGGCAAGAGACTACCAGAATGTAATAGATATGCAACCACTCACACAGAAGAGATTTGATAACAAAACTGGACAATTAAGAAACAAGTGTTTAAGGGTTATGAAAAAGCAATCAAAATATCTAAACCAGACATCCTTGTCTATGACATAGGGATTATAGATGGGGACTTGAATGAAAGAACATTTTAAAACTGAAATTTAGATATGGGGTTAAAAAAGAAAACCTCTACATATAAGAATATTAAATACCTAATAAATCTAAGCTGAGAAGAAATGTCTCCAATTAAGATGTTACCATGCTGAAAACATAGGGGGAAAAAAATCCTCATTTTCATTCTTACTACTAATATGAATGAGCTATTAGTTTGGCTGGGAGCCTGGTAGGTTGCAGTCCATGGGGTGGCTAGGAGTCGGACACAACTGAGCGACTTCAGTTTCACTTTTCACTTTTCATGCATTGGAGAAGGAAATGGCAACCCACTCCAGTGTTCTTGCCTGGAGAATCCCAGGGGTGATG
Organism: Giraffa tippelskirchi; assembly: GCF_054371585.1. NCBI lineage: Eukaryota > Metazoa > Chordata > Mammalia > Artiodactyla > Giraffidae > Giraffa > Giraffa tippelskirchi. The sequence goes on from NC_137284.1 coordinate 65,396,736, forward strand.
GGGCCTGGTGGGCTGCCATCTCTGGGGTCACACAGAGTCGGACACGACTGAAGTGACTTAGCATTCATTACCATAAATGTTAAAAATGGCTAAAATGAACAGATAGTGCATGCAAAATGCAACACAGTCAAGCATAGTCAAGTCTGAAAACTATGTAATTGGATTTATTTCAAGCTGTATTCTTAGAAAAAAATTACTTATCCATTCATTCCTCAATGTGACAGTCTATCTACAAAGTCTCACAACTAACATCATACTTAATGGCAAAAAGCTGAATGCTTTCCTCTATGTTAGAAAAAAGGCAAGAAAGTCCAGTCTCACCATTTCTATTTAGCATCATGCTAGAATCCCTAGCTAGTGCAACAAGACAAGAAAATGAAATAAAAGGGATACAGAGGGGGGAAAAAAAAACCCAAAAAACTGTAGACAACATGATTCTTTCACAGAAATTCTCACATAATATATTATACAAAAAAGATGCTGAAATTAATAAATGAGTTTAATAATATTTCAATATATAACATCTATATATGCAAAATATACATATGTTTCTATAGTAAAAAATATTCAGTAATTTAAGTAAAATATGCCTTCACAGAGAGGTTAAAGCATTAAACATAGTTTTTTTTTTCTTTTTTACAGAATATGTATACTGTTTAGATGCTGACAGAAGAAAACACTTATGAAGGTAAAACAAACCTTAATAAAAAGATCCATAAATATGCATTATTCCTGGATTGGAAAGGTCAATATTTTTAAGATACCAGTTCTTCACTAAACTGATTTATAGATTTAAAATATGAAAATCAAAAAATTCAATGGAAAGAATGTAGCCAAAAAATTGGCAAAATTTTTTAACAAATACTCCACATAAGAAGGTGTTACTCATTCAGTTCAGTTCAGTTCAGTCGGTCAGTCGTGTCCGACTCTTTGCGACCCCATGAATTGCAGGATGCCAGGCCTCTCTGTCCATCACCAACTCCCAGAGTTTACCCAAACCCATGTCCATCGAGTCGGTGATGCCACCAAACCATCTCATCCTCTGTCGTCCCCTTCTCCTCCTGCCCCCAATCCTTCCTAGCATTAGGGTCTTTTCCAATGAGTCAATTCTTCGCATGAGATGGCCAAAGTATTGGAGTTTCAGCTTCAACATCAGTCCTTCCAATGAACACCCAGGACTGATCTCCTTTAGGATGGACTGGTTGGACCTTCTTGCAGTCCAAGAGACTCTCAAGAGTCTTCTCCAACACCACAGTTCAAAAGCATCAAATCTTCGGCACTCAGCTTTCTTCACTGTCCAACACTCATATCCGTACATGACAACTGGATAAACCATAGCCTTGACCAGTCGGACCTTTGTTGGCAAAGTAATGTCTCTGCTTTTAAATATGCTATCTAGGTTGGTCATAACCTTCCTTCCAAGTAGTAAGCGTCTTTTAATTTCATGGCTGCAATCACCATCAGCAGTGATTTTCGAGCCCCCAAAAATAAAGTCTGACACTGTTTCCACTGTTTCTCCATCTATTTCCCATGAAGTGATGGGACCAGATGCCATGATCTTAGTTTTCTGAACGTTGAGATTTAAGCCAAATTTTTCACTCTCCTCTCACTTTAATCAAGAGGCTCTTTAGCTCTTCTTCGCTTTCTGCCATAAGGGTGGTGTCGTCTGCATATCTGAGGTTATTGACATTTCTCCCGGCAATCTTGATGCCAGCTTGTGTTTCTTCCAGCCCAGGTTTTCTCATTATGTACTCTGTATGTAAGTTAAATAAGGAGGGTGACAATATACAGCCTTGACGTACTCCTTTTTCTATTTGGAAACAGCCTGTTGTTCCATGTCCAGTTCTAACTGTTGCTTCCCTACCTGCATACAGGTTTCTCAAGAAACAGGTCAGATGGTCTGGTATTGCCATCTCTTTCAGAATTTTCCACAGTTTGTTGTGACCCACACAGTCAAAGGCTTTGGCATAGTCAATAAAGCAGAAATAGACGGTTTTCTGGAACTCTCCTGCTTTTTCGATGATCAATGGGATGTCGGCAATTTGATCTCTAGTTCCTCTGACATTTCTAAAACCAGCTTGAACATCTGGAAGTTCATGGCTCACGTATTGCTGAAGCCTGGCTTGGAGAATTTTGAGCATTACTTTACTAGCATGTGAGATGAGTGCATTTGTGCGGTAGTTTGAGCATTCTTTGGCATTGCCTTTCTTTGGGATTGGAATGAATACTGACCTTTTCCAGTCCTGGGGCCATTGCTGAGTTTTCCAGATTTGCTAGTATATTGAGTGCTGCAATTTCACAGCATCACCTTTGAGGATTTGAAATAGCTCAACTGGAATTCCATCACATCCACTAGCTTTGTTCTTAGTGATACTTTCTAAGGCCCACTTGACTTCAGATTCCAGGATGTCTGGTTCTAGGTGAATGATCACACCATCGTGATTATCTGGGTCGTGAAGATGTTTTTTTTGTACAGTTCTTCTGTGTATTCTTGCCACCTCTTCTTAATATCTTCTGCTTCTGTTAGGTCCATACCATTTCTGTCCTTTATCGAGCCCATCTTTGCATCAAATATTCCCTTGATATCTCTAACTTTCTTGAAGAGATCTCCAGTCTTTCTCCATTCTCTTGTTTTCCTCTATTTCTTTGCATTGATTGCCGAGGCAGGCTTTCTTGTCTCTCCTTGCTATTCTTTGGAACTCTGCATTCAGATGGGAATGTCTTTCTTTTTCTCCTTTGCTTTTCGCTTCTCTTCTTTTCAGCGCTATTTATAAGACCTCCTCAGACAGCCATTTTGCTTTTTTGCATTTCTTTTCCATGGGGATGGACTTGATATGTGTCTCCTATACAGTGTCATGAACCTCTGTCCATAGTTCATCAGGCGCTCTGTTTATCAGATCTAGTCCCTTAAATCTATTTGTCACTTCCACTGTATAATCATAAGGGATTTGATTTAGGTCGTACCTGAATGGTCTAGTGGTTTTCCCTACTTTCTTCAACTTCAGTCTGAATTTGGCAATAAGGCATTCATGATCTGAGCCACAGTCCATTCCCAGTCTTGTTTTTGCTGACTGTAGAGAGCTTCTCCATCTTTGGCTGCAAAGAATATAATCAATCTGATTTCGGTGTTGACCATCTGGTGATGTCCACGTGTAGAGTCTTCTCTTTTGTTGTTGGAGGAGGGTGTTTGCTATGACCAGTGTATTCTCTTGGCAAAACTCTATTAGCCTTTGCCCTGCTTCATTCTATACTCCAAGGCCAAATTTGCCCGTTACACCAGGTGTTTCCTGACTTCCTACTTTTGCATTCCAGCCCCCTATAATGAAAAGGACATCTTTTTTCAGTGTTAGTTCTAAAAGGTCTCGTAGGTCTTCATAGAACCTTTCAAGTTCAGCTTCTTCAGTGTTACTGGTCGGGGCATTGACTCGGATTACCGTGATATTGAATGGATTGCCGTGGAAATGAACAGAGATCATTCTGTCATTTTTGAGATTGCATCCAAGTACTGCCTTTCGGACTCTTTTGTTGGCCATGATGACTCTTTCATTTCTTCTAAGGGATTCCTGCCTACAGTAGTAGATATAATGGTCATCTGAGTTCAATTCACCCATTCCAGTCCATCTTAGTTCGCTGATTCTTAGAATGTTGACTTTCACTCTTGCCATCTCCTGTTTGACCACTTCCAAGATGCCTTGATTCATGGACCTAACATTCAGGTTCCTATGCAGTATTACTCTTTATAACATCTCACCTTGCTTCTATCACCAATCACATCCACAGCTGGATATTGTTTTTGCTTTGTCTCCATCCCATCATTCTTTCTGGAGTTATTTCTCCACTGATCTCCAGTAGCATATTGGGCACCTACCGTCATGGGGAGTTCACCCTTCAGTGTCCTATCTTTTTGCCTTTTCATACTGTTCATGGGGTTCTCAAGGCAAGAATACTGAAGTGGTTTGCCATGCCCTTCTCCAGTGGACCACATTCTGTCAGACCTCTCCACCATGACCCATCCGTCTTGGGTGGCCCCACATGGCATGGCTTAGTTTCATTGAGATAGACAAGGCTGTGGTCTGTGTGATCAGATTAGCTAGTTGTCTGTGATTGTAGTTTCAGTGTGTCTGTCCTCTGATGCCCTCTCATAACACCTACTGTCTTACTTGGGTTTTCTTACCTTGGATGTCTACCCCTGAACTGTAGCACCAAGCTCCTGCGTCCATGGAATTTTCTAGGCAAGAGTACTGGAGTGGGTTACCATTTCCTTCTGCAGGGAATCTTCCCAACCCAGGGATCAAACCCGGGTCTCCCGCATTGCGGGCAGTCGTTTTACCATCTGAGCCACCAGGGATTCCCTGTTACTCATTAGGGAAACACAAAATTATAATGACATTCCAGTACATATATACTACAATGCTTTAGAGAAGAAAAAGATAGGAAAAGACAAGACTTGAATAATTTTTTGCATATTGCTATTAGGAATAAAGAAAACAGTGTAGCCACTTTGGAAAACAGTTTGGCAGCTTCTTATAGAGTCTAAGAGACATGTAGCCTATGACCTAGCAATCGCATTCCTAGATATTGGAAATGAAATTGAAATTAAAACTCATGTTCACACAAATACCTGTAAGTGAATTCTTTTAACGTTTTATCATAATTGCCCATTCCTGGAAGTAACAAGAATGTCCTTCAAACAGGAAATGCATAAACAAACTCAGGTACTTCCATACAAAAGAATACTACTCATCAATAAAAATAAGATGACCTATTGATGCATGCAACAACAGGAAGAGATTTTAAATGTTTTTTACTATATGAAAGAAACTAGCCTCAAAATACTATGTTTCATTTATATAGCATTCTTACAAGGAAAAAACTACTGAGATTAAAAACAAAACAAAAATAGACCAGTGATTGCCAGGGTAGGAATAGAGAAAAGTATTGACTTGAGAAGGACATGGGAGGGAATTTTTTTGCTGATAAAGAAATTGCTATTATAATGATTATAGTAGTGGATACATGAATATTAGCTGTAGCTCATCAGACTACACACTAAATGAATTGTACTCTACTGTTAGAAATTACATTTTAATTAAAGCGCAGGAGAAACCTAAATTTCAAGGTGAAGAAGATTGATAATAAAAAGAAAATTATGAAAATACTAATCGGTAAAACTGCTGAATTGACTTCAAATCCAGCTTAAAGGAAAATAAAATAAAATGCTTATTTGAGAATAATTTGGTGAAAGGAGAAAGGTCAGAGCCGAGACCACTGAGTGAAAGTTCAGAGAACAATATATGGGGTGTATGAGGCAGTTTAACAGATGGCTTGTAGGGATAGTCCAGACCTATACACCATAATCACACAAATATTGGGGCATATCAGCTCCAACAGAGGGCTTCTATTTTTCAATTTGCCATTGCAGAGGGACAACTTTTTTCTCATTTACTCCTTTTTGTAGATGTTCCTTGTAATTTCAACCACAACAACTTTAGAAAGACTAAATATAAAAGTTCGTATTGAACTTTGTGGAACCCTAATAGAGGCCATGTCTCAAGTCCTTGGTATGTCTTGTGAGTGTATGTGTGTGCGCACGCTCAGTCATGTCCGACTCTTTGCTAACCTGTGGAATGTAGGCTCCTCTCTTCATGGGTTTCTCCAGGCAAGAATACTGGAGTGGGTTGCCATTTCCTCCTGCAGGGGATCCTCCCAACCCAGGGATTGAACCTGAGTCTCCTGCGACTCCTGTATTGGCAGGTGGGTTCTTTACCTCTGAGGCACCTGGGAATCCCCTTGATATGTCTTGAAAGAAAGTGTAGTCGCTCGGTCGTGTCCAACTCTTTGCAACCCCATGGACTGTAGCCTACCAGGCTCCTCTGTCCATGGGATTTTCCAGGCAAGAATACTGGAGTGGGTTGCCGTTTCCTTCTCCAGGAGATCTTCCCAAACCAGGGATTGAACCCAGGTTTCCCACATTGTAGGCAGATGCTTTACCCCTGAGCCACTAGGGAAGTCCTGATACGTCTTAACCATAGATAATTCAAAATTAGTTACTTCAGTCCTGGGTTATATGAGCTGATGGACTGGAAATATTTGGTAACTTTGTATATAATTCCCTTTACCTTTTAAGTTGCCATTGATAATTCACTATAAAATATAAATTTGCAATTAATTTAAATGTATGTTGGCAGCATCAATACTGTTCATTTAATTAGTACCTCTGTGGTAGGCATTTATTTATAGCCTCATGTAGTGTCAATAATGGAAGAAATCTCACTCTAAACCACTTATTTTGTAAATGAGGCAATGTGAGTTCAAGAAGGCTCTGAGAGGTAAAGTGGGTTTTCTCAGGCCAAACAGCTAATTAGAGATCAAATTGAGTCTAAAACCAAATCTCCTAGGCATTAAAGTAACTTTTTTTCCCACTATTTATATTAACATCTTAGTTTTTTTTTCCTTTATTTTTAAACATTCACTTTTTATCAACAAATAAATACATTAGATTATGCCAGTTATCAGTAAGGAAAAATACTACTATGAAGTCAATAATTCACTATAACCATTATTAGTGTTTATGGCATATTCATTTATATGTATAATTTTGTTTGACACCACATACACTTTTGTGTTCAGCTTGTTCTCACTTAATGTGAAGTCAACATATCAGATATATTTTTGCAGGCAGCTGTGCCTACTCAGTCACTGTTACTCTAAATGACTATGTATAATTTCTTTCAGTGGGTACATTCCAATTTATTGAGCTCTTTCCCTATTGTTGGAAACTTAGGATATTTAGTGCTTCAGTTGAAAACTATCATGATATATTCAAAATTCAACAAAACCTAAGTGAATCACTGTGCTTCCTTTTGCAAAGGAAAAATAGTGGACTAGAAAAATACAAACATAGAAGTCAGGTGAGGTAATTTATGGCCTAAATAATAAAAATAAGTCATAGAAAACAACTCAAAGTGCTTGAAGGATGACTCAACATTATGGACTCAAAAATGACCTTCTGATTTCTATGCATTTTTAAAACTGATCCTTATCTCATTATTCTGTATTTGTTTCTCTTTGCCTTCTACCTGGGCTTCCACAGTGGCTCAGCAGTAAAGAGTCAGCCTGCAGTGCAGAAGCCATAGGAGACCTGAGCTCAATCCCTGGGTTAGGAAGATTCCCTGGAGGAGGGCATGGCAGCCAACTCCATTATTCTTGTGGAGAATCCCATGAACAGAGGCGGCTACAGTATAGGGTCTCAAAGAGTTGGATATAACTGAAGCAGCTTAACACACACATATGCTTTCTACATAAGTAACTGGAATTCAAATTTTAGCAACAGATATTTTCCTTGTATTATAATTTACTTATGCCAATATGCTCTTCTTCCCCAATAATTAACCTAATAACACTTTCTTACAGGTGTTTGTATACCTTTAGAGCTGAAAAAAAATTATATGTCATCTAGTTAATCCAGGAGGCCAATAATGGTTGGACCCACTTGAAGTCACACATTTATTAATAGTTAGGGCAATGCTGGTTCTCATGGTCCTACATCCAGTGTTCATTTCCTTACACTAGGCTACATAGCAGCAGCAGCAGCAGTAGTATTGGTAGTAATGGTATGGGAAACCAATTAATTTTTGTTGATATCTTTTTAGGTAACATGCATAATTTTAAGATCTTAGCATACTTTACTTCATTCAGTCTTTATATAACACCCACAAGATTAAGAATCCATTTTAAACTCCAGATGACAAAACTGAGAATCAGGAGTCATATAACTAGTAAGTAGTGAATCTGGAACTCCAATTCAGAATGTAAATATTTTGTCATGATAGTCATAATAAAACACTGAATAATAATGAATTAGTGAGATATTTAACATAATATATTGATACTCTTTAATGTTAATTAATGTTTGATAGTTAATAATAAAAAATTAGTCATCTATAAAATGACTTTTCATAAAGACTGTTTTCAACTTACTTGAATATTGTTTTAAGCAAACTTTGATATGCAACAATATACATGTGGAAATGATCAGCTTTCATAATGTAGACATCTGGTAAAATAAAATATTTTATCTCATAAAATTCAGACTTCAAAAGTTATAAGGTTATATTCCCTATATACCAAGAATGAACAAGCAGAATTTGAAGTTAAAAACATGTTATAATTTACATTAGCTCCCCCTAAAATGCAGTAAGTATTAATTTAACAAAATATGTACAAGATCTGTATAAGAAACACTATAAAACTCTGATGAAAGATATTAGGAAAGAGCTAAATAAATGGACAGATAACCCCATTCATGGATAGAAAGATTCACTATTGTTAAGATGTTAGTTCTTCTCAAAATTGATGTGTAGATTCAATGAAACTCCCATCAAAATCCTAGTGAGTTATTTTATGAATATTGATGAACTCATTTGGAGATTTATATACAGAAGTGCAAAACCCAGAAGAGTCAACTTATTGTTGAAGAAGAACAAAGTCTGAGGATTGACATTACCTGTCTCTGAGACATACTAAAAATCACAGACAAGATAGTGTGGTATGGCAAAAGAATGGACAGATAGACCAATAGAAATCTTTTAATGTTTCAAGTAAATATAATCAACTCATCACTGACAAAGGAGCAAACACAACACATTGGAGCAAAGACTGTCTTTTCAACAAATTGTCTTGGTACAACTGGACATCCACATGAAAAAAAAAAAAAAGAATTTACCCAGAGACCTTATACCCTTCACAAAAATTAACTCAAAATGAACCGGAGACCTAAATGTAAGACACAAAACTATAAAACTCCTAGAAGATAACACAGGAGAGACCTAGATGACCTAGCGTCTGATGAGAACTTTTTAGATACAACACTAAAGTTATAATAAAAGAAAGAATTGACAAAACTGGATTTCATTAAAATGAATACTTTCTGTTCTACAGGAGCCAGAGAATGAAAAGGTAAGCCACAGACTGGGAGAAATGTTTGTTAAACACACATTTGAGGAAAGAGTTATTTAAAATATACAAAGAACTCTCAAGCTTAACAATAAGAAAACAAACAATCCAATTAAAAAATTAATAAAGACTTGAAAAGACTCTTCACAAAAGAAGATATACAGGTGGAAAGTAATTATATAAAAAGATGCTCTAAGTCATATATCATTAGGGAACTACAAATTAAAGAAAAATCAGATGCCACTACTTATGTATCAGAATGACCAAAATTAAAAACACTGACAACACCAAAAGCTGATGAGGATGTACACTGCGTTAGAGCAATAGGAACTCCTCTTTTCCAGTGGGAATGCTGCCAGATTGGAAGACAGTTCAGCAGTTTCTTACAAAACTAAACATACTTTCAGCATATAATTCAGCAATCATGCTTATTGATATTTACCCAAGTTAACTGAAAAGTTAAAAGTGCACAAACATCTACACATGGAATTTATAACAGCTTTATTCATAATTGCTCAAGCATAGAAGCACCCCAGATATCTCTCAGTAGGCGAACGGATAAATACACTGCGGTGCATCTAGACAATGGAATATTACTCATCACTGAAGAGAAAGAGCTCTCAAGCATGAAAAGCCATGAAGGAACCTTCAGTTCAGTCGCTCAGTCATGTCTGACTCTTTGTTACCCACGGACTGCAGCACGCCAGGCTTCCCTGTCCACCACCAACTCCTGAAGATTACTCAAACTCAGGTCCATCAAGTTGGTGATGCCATCCAACTATCTCATCCTCTGTCATCCCCTTCTCCTCCTGCCTTCAATCTTTCCCAGCTCAGGGTATTTTCAAATGAGTCAGTTTTTCGCATCAGATGGCCAAAGTATTGGAGTTTCAGCTACAGCATCAGTCCTTCCAATGAATAATCAGGACTGATTTCCTTTAGGATGGACTGGTTGGATCTCCTTGCAGTCCAAGGGACTCTTAAGAGTCTTCTCCAACACCACAGCATCAATCTTTGGTGCTCAGCTTTCTTTTTAGTTCAATACTCACATCCATACATGACTACTGGAAAAACCATAGCTTTGACTAGACAAATCTTTGTCAGCACAGTAGTATCTCTGCTTTTTAATATACTGTCTAGGTTTGTCATAGCTTTTCTTCCAAGAAACAAGTGTCTTTTAATTTCATGGCTATAGTCACCATCTGCATATTAAAAAATGAAAGAAAGCAGTTTAAAATGGCTATATACTGTATGAGTCCAACTATGTGACATTATGGAAAAAATAAAACTATGACATTTAAAATATCTGTGAGGAATTCCCTGGTGGTCCAGGGAAGAATCAGCCTTGCAATTCAGAGGACACGAGTTCACTCCCTGGTTGAGGAACGAAAATCCCACATGCCACAGAGTCACTAAGCCTATGAGCCACAACTAGAGAGCACACATACCACAACTAGGGAGTCTGTGTGCCACAATAAAAGACCTGAGCACTGCAACTAAGACCTGATACAGCCAAATCAATAATTAATTAATTTCAAAACAGATCTGTGGTTGGTGGGGGTAGGGTGAAGAGAGGATGACTAACAGAATACAGGGGATTTTTAGGGCAGTTAAGCTATTCTGCACAATACTACAATGGTGAATTACTATACATCTGTCAAATCCATAGGATGTACAACACCGAGAGTGAGCTGTAATGTAAACTACAGACTTTGGGTGACAATAATGTGCCATTGTAAGTTCACTTATTATAAAAAATGTATCATTAGGAGTGGGAGGTTAATAGTGAGAGAGTTGCATATCTATCGGGATGGGGGTATATGGGAACTCACTGTTTTCTACTCAATTTTGCTGAACCTAAGATCACTTTTAAAGTAAAGTCTACTGGTTAAAATAATTAACATTAGAAGTAATATTTGTGCAGATCATTTCCATAGAAAAGATATCCCCTTAAAGTCTGTAGAAAAATACAGTAACTACAGTAGTGCAACCAGTGACCACGGTACATATAATATATGCATGAAGACTGCCTACTAAATCACTGCCAAGAATTTTTGCACTTCCAGAAACACTGAAAAGGCAACTGTGTGACTGTTCAATATGGAGTGCCAAGACTTGCCCACTAAATTCCTGATTGGCTCTTTTCCTATACCTTAATTATCAGTAAGTTATTCGATTTCACATAAAGTAGACACCTAAAAATACCACATTTATTTTTACTTCTCATCCTGCTGTCTTCTCTGCCCTCTCAAATATTAGCTCTTGCCAGACTTGCAGAACTACCTGTGACTCTCAGAAGCGGTTCTTAATTTTTGGCTAATCTTGCCTCTGTGTCTCACAGGTGTTGTAGCCTCATTTATCTTCTTTCTCTCTGGAGTTGTACAACCGAGAACTGTCACGCCCACCAATAAATCTAACCATAATTGTGTTAAGAGCTGGAACTCAGCTTCAGCTTCCCACTAAGTCCATTTTATTCTCACTGTCCCTCGGGGGTAAGTTGGAGAGGAATGTAGTCAGGAATTCACCGAACCAGAAGCATTATCAATTCTCCCTCCAAAGCCATAAAATGTGAAATGCAGTTTCCAAATCCCTTATGCCTATGATTAGAAATTAGAGATTAATAAGGATTGACATTGAAATTTTGCACAGAATCTGTAATTATACCTGAACAAATGAACAGGGGGAAGAATTTAAAAGGGGCCAACTGACTCTGATGCCAGTCAGACTGTTCTTAAAATTACACAGAAATGCTTCCCATTTTATTTCCCCAAGCTAATACAAAAAGGCGTGTGCTCTACTGGAAAGAAATGGAATGATAGTCCATAAGTTTTCCAATGTACTAGCTGCCTTGTGACACCCCCACACACTCCACTCTGACCATGTTTTTACATTTTTGATTGGAATGAGCCATTATTAAATGTGAAAGGGCTGAAATGCATGAATAATAGCTATTAATTATAACAATTTATTAAATGAATAAAGGCAGCTGGGATCTCAGTTTGTCCCCGACACTGCACTGATGAAGCTATAGATAAAGAGAACACACAAAAAGGTTATTTCTAGTTGTTCTGCAGTGCCTCGCTTACATCTCAAGCTTTTGTTTATAGTCATGTTGTGATTGCTTTTATCAGAATGGTTGATTCCCAGGAATCTTATCAGTGTCACATGTACAACCAAAGACACAAAACTCAACCAGTCTTCCATTGCCACTATTGCCCAGTAGAACAGTCTATTCAGGAGGAGTCTAAGCTCAGTATTACAATATGAGGAAAATTGAACAGAGAGATGAAAATTATGCAAATGCTTCATCATTTTGACTTTTTTAAAGAAAGTGTAATGAGTAAATGCTTCAGGGATCAAATTTATGAAAAATGGTGGCTAAAATATTTCAAAGACTAAAAGTATTCCACTCTCTTACACTTTTGCTTTTTTACCAATGCTCTGTAACAACCACAGAGGAAGAACACTGTACTGCTATTTTTCTTTAGCTAGTAGGCCTGCCTATAGGTAAAAATAAGTAGTATGACTCTCATTTCTATTATGATTTATCCCATTAAATGAATGAGTGCAGCTGTCGGTGCATAAAGATTTGAATTCTTTGTCGATAGACCTAACTGTACTGTCTGATTTATAGTTGGAGAGGACTTTTCTGAGAATCCTTCTTCTCCATTTGTGTAGATGTTGACTGAAGGCAAGTAACTTTTCACCTCAGACTTCCATGATGCTGCTACTGCTAAGTCGCTTCAGTCGTGTCCGACTCTGTGCGACCCCATAGACGGCAGCCCACCAGACTCCCCCGTCCCTGGGATTCTCCAGGCAAGAACACTGGAGTGGATTGCCATTTCCTTCTCCAATGCATGAAAGTGAAAAGTGAAAGTGAAGTCGCTCAGTCGTGTCCGACTCTTCGAGACCCCATGGACTGCAGCCCACCAGGCTTCTCCGTCCATGGGGTTTTCCAGGCAAGAGCACTGGAGTGGGGTGCCATTGCCCTGATACCACTCAATAATTTACCTTCCAGCCTATCAATTCTCAAGTCATTCTATGGAAACTTCTTTCCTTGTCTTTTCTCTTAAATTTTGGTATTAACTAAGCTGCTATCTCAGCATTTTCCCTTATCACCTTTATTCTCACTCATTTTCTTCTTTTTTTTCCTCTTCTTCAGTTCAGTTCAGTTCAGTCGCTCAGTCGTATCCGACTCTTTGTGACCCCATGAATCGCAGCACGCCAGGCCTCCCTGTCCATCACCAACTCTCGGAGTCTACCCAAACTCATGTTCATCGAGTCGGTGATGCCATCCAGCCATCTCATCCTCTCTGTTCTCTTCTCCTTCTGCCCCCAATCCTTCCCAGCATCAGGGTCTTTTCCAGTGAGTCAACTCTTTGCATCAGGTGGCCAAAGTATTGTAGTTTCAGCTTCAACATCAGTCCTTCCAATGAACACCCAGGACTGATCTCCTTTAGGATGGACTGGCTGGATCTCCTTGTAGTCCAAGTGACTCTCAAGAGTCTTCTCCAATACCACAGTTCAAAAGCATCAATTCTTTGGTGCTCAGCTTTCTTCACAGCCCAACTCTCACATCCATACATGACTACTGGTAAAAACCATAGTCTTGACTAGACGGATCTTTGTTGGTAAAGTAATGTCTCTTCTTTTTAATATGCTGTATAGGTTGGTCATAACTTTCCTTCCAAGGAGTAAGCGTCTTTTAGTTTCATGGCTGCAATCACCATCTGCAGTGATTTTGGAGCCCCCCAAAAATAAAGTCTGTCACTGTTTCCATCATTTCCCCATCTATTTGCCATGAAGTGATGGCACCAGATGCCATGATCTTAGTTTTCTGAATGTTGAGCTTTAAGCCAACTTTTTCACTCTCCTCTTTCACTTTCATCAAGAGACTTTTTAGTTCCTCTTCACTTTCTGCCATAAACGTGGTGTCATTGCATATCTGAGGTTATTGATATTTCTCCCAGTAATCTTGATTCCAGCTTGTGCATCTTCCAATCCAGCGTTTCTCATGGTGTACTCTGCATATAAGTTAAATAAGCAGGGTGACAATATACAGCCTTGACGTACTCCTTTTCCTATTTAGAACCAGTCTGTTGTTCCATGTTACCACATATAATTTTATATGTTTTCAATCCTGCTAGAGTTTCTAAAAATTCTGCTTGTTGTTAGTGAGAATGACTAAGAAGAGGCACATACTGGGAAAACACACCACCAAGAGATACATATTTGATAAAATATTTTTTGACAGGAATGCATATGCCAAGTTCTATACGCACAAGTAGGTATTGTTAATTCCTTCCTAATATAATTATTCATAGCTCTTCAGTCTATGGGACTTCCTTGGTGGCTCAGTGGTAAAGAATTCACCTGCCAAAGCAAACGACTCGAGCTTAATCCTTGGGTTGGGAAGATCTCATGGAGAAGGAAATGGCAACCCATTCCAATATTTTTGCCTGGGAAATCCCACGGACAAAGGAGACTAGCAGGCTACCCATTCCATAAGATCACAAAAATTCTGACATAGTAACTAAAAAATACAACAACAAAACCAGCCTATAGCCTATACAATGAATTAAATTTCTCAAGCACATAAGGGAAGTCAAGAATTTAAAGAGATTCTGACTTTGATCAGTAGCTACAGTACCTTTGGGATTTAAAATAAGCTAACGTTAGTTCTAAAATAAGTAGGATTTGGACTTCCTTGATTATCCAGTGGGTAAGATTCTGTGATCTCAACACAGACGGCCCAGGACCCAGCCCTGGTCAAGGAACTGGATCCCATATGCCTCAACTAAAGATCCTACATGATGCAACTAAAAAATCCCTCATCCCTCATACTGAAATGGAGATCAAAGATCCCACATCTTCAACTAAGACCCAGCGCAATCAAATAAATATTTTTAAAAATCAATAAAATAAATAGAATTTGTTTTCAGCTCATTCATATCAAGCCAATTTTAGAATTCATTTCAGTCCAGTTGCTCAGTCGTGTTCTGCTCTGCAACCTTACGGACTGCAGCATGCCAGGCTTCCCTGTCTACCACCAACTCCCAGAGTTTACTCAAACTCATGTCCATTGAGTCGGTGATGCCATCCAACCATCTCATCCTCTGTCATCCCCTTCTCCTTGTGCCCTCAGTCTTTCCCAGCATTAGGGTCTTTTCAAATGAATCAGTTCTTCACATCTGGTGGCTAAAGTATTGGAGTTTCAGCTTCAGCATCAGACCTTCCAACGAATTATCAGGATTGATTTCCTTTAGGATTGACTGGTTGGATCTCCTTGTTATCCAAGGGAGTCTCAAGAGTCTTGTCCAACATGACAGTTCAAAAGCATCAATTATTCGGTGCTCAGCTTTGTTTATAGTCCAACTGTCACATCCATTCACGACTACTGGAAAAACCGTAGCTTTGACTAGACACACCTTTGTTGCCAAAGTAATGTCTCTGCTTTTTAATATGCTGACTATGTTAGTCACAACTTTTCTTCCAAGGAGCAAGCATCTTTTAATTTCATGGCTGCAGTCAGCATCTGCAGTGATTTCAGAGCCCCCTAAAAATAAAATCTGTCACTGTTTCCACTGTTTCCCCATCTATTTGCCATGAAGTGATGGGGCCAGATGCCATGATCTTAGTTTTCTGAATGTTGAATTTTAAGGCAAGTTTTTCACTCTTCTCTTTCACTTTCATCAAGAGGCTCTTCAGTTCTTCTTCACTTTCTCCTACAAGGGTGGTGTCATCTGCATATCTGAGGTTATTGATATTTCTCCCAGCAATCTTGATTCCAGTTTGTGTTTCACCCAGTCCAGCATTTTTCATGATGTACTCTGCATATAAGTTAAATAAGCAGAGTGACAATATACAGCCTTGACATACTCCTTTCCCTATTTGGAACCAGTCTGTTTTTCCATGTCCAGTTCTAACTGTTGCTTCTTGACCGGCATACAGGTTTCTCAGGAGGCAGATCAGGTGGTCTGGTATTCCCATTTCTTTAAGAATTTTCCAATATTTTTGAGTTTTTAAAACAGGCTGCTTTTCTGGGTTAATCCACTGACCTTAATTTTCGGTACCATTTTCACTTAGGCACCCCAGATCTCCCCACAACTAAAGGAGTGGTTCCCAACAAGTGTGGGGAGGCCCTCAGACTCTGCTCAATGCTGGTAAGTGTCCATTGATGGTGACAACCATGCCTTAGTGGTTGTTAGTGATCTTCAACGTTTATTATAATTGTTGACTAATTACTTAACAAGTCAATTTAGATTTGGCTAAGTGATACCAAATGTTTGGTGACAATAATTTTTCTTTCTAAAGCAGTATTCCTGAGTTTTTTTTTTAATTTTCTTCGCTTTGTGATGTTCTTTTAACCAGCAAATCCAAAGAAGAGACTTTGAAAGGTCTGCATCACTGTTATTTCTGACACATAGTTAAAAAAACAAACAAACAAAAAAACAGTGCTTGAAATCACTATTCTCACAGCTAGTGAACTAAAAATAAAAGCTTTTTTTAAAACAAAAGTAAACCCTTGCCAGTATCATTATGAAAACTGTCAGTTCTACTTTTCAAGAGTAGAAATGGATCAGGGTGTGTATTGACTCTCTGAAAAAAATACCATCTCTCACCAACCATCCTGGGATCCCAAGGATGGGGAGACTTTTGAGTAAAATGTCACACAGTCCTGAGACTCAGGGGCAGAACTCAGAGACAGATGGTGAGTGAGCCATCATCCCAATATCCAGATCACTCTTTCACACAAACACAATATAAGAACATCTTCCCATGCAGCAGTTGTTAATCATTCTATTTGTGCTGATATTTTATCACTATGGAATCATGTATAAACTTGAAATGTATGCAAATATGCTTGACAGTGTTCCCAACAAAGGAATGCAACTTAAATCTATGGTGATTTTTTTTCTTATTAAACTGATTGTTGGAGACCAAAAAAGGTTCATAATATACTATGTGGCTGAAGAAGCAGAGCATTTTTACATGTTTATAAATTGATAAAAGTCTAAAACATTAAATAGATTAGTAGGCCCTTTAATTTCACTTTTGCATTCTGTTTCACTGTCTCACTCACATATGAAAGCAATTACATATGTATAACTCAAATCATTATAGTTTTTTGTGTAATAAAAAGTTTAGAAAATTAATAGGAAACATTCTATGAAATATTTACATAAATTGATACAGTGCATAAAGTAATGTCACTCTATCTACTGCTATAGAAAAATCTCAAATAATATTTTAAGTGAACAAAGCAAGTTTCTGAAGAGTATGTAGAGTATGCTACTAGTTTGATGAAATGAAGAAAACCTATACTTCTAACAGATATATGTGTCTGTGTATATATTTTGCTTTGCTCAGATGCTCAGTTGTGCCCAACTCTGAGATCCCATGGACTGTAGCCCACCAGGCTCCTCTGTAGCCCAGACTGTAACCCACCATTGGATTCTCCTGGTAAGAATATTGAAGTGGGGTGCCATATTCTCTTCCAGAAGATGTTCCTGACCCAGGAATCAAACCCAAGTCTCTCACATCTGCTGCACTGGTAGGTGGGTTCTTTACCAGTTAGTGCCACTTGGGAAGCCCTTGTGTATATATGCGTGTTTATATATACATGTATATTTTATGTATACACATAATGAAGATATAAGAAATCATTAATAGTAGTTGCCTTTTGGTATGGGGTAGCTAAACAGTCAGGAAACATGAGAAGGAGAAATACTTAATTTTATCCTTTTAAAATTGTGTATGATGCACTAGGGCTACTTATTACAAATAATTTTTAAAATAAAAATAAATCATCTATTAATTGCTGTTGTATAAAGCCGTGAGCTAGAAATAATAAAATACAATTTCATATACTGTACTTTCTGGCTTCTTCCTTGCCTTAGATATTACTATTCCCAAATCAACAGAAAGTGGGGACTTCAGTCAAGTATTTAATATGTGCAAGGGATTTCCTAGGTTCTCCAATGTAAAAAATTACTTTCAATTTGATTCAGGGCCTCAAAATGCTAAACTTAACATGAAATCTATGCTTTTATTACACTATTCTTGTGAGCATTACACTAAAATCTAAGGTGAAGCTTGGATAATCAATACATCTAGGGATTCTATGTCCTGTTTTTATTCTTCTGAAGAAAGTTGCCAACAGCTTTCAAACAATGCTTGCTGCTTGTTAATATATTTTTGTGTATTAGTGTTTCATAAGTCTTACAGTTAAAGATAGTCTAGAATTTACTTTTAAGTACATTGGGTTTAATTTCCCTTTTGACCAATATCTGTTGCAGTACTATCGATTCCTTTCTTCTTTGAATTACAAAGGTGTTTAAAATAAATGTAACTGGAAGAATGAAACTTTTATCTATCTCCTTTGCCCCATTAAGAGAAGAGACTAGGTAAAATAATGATGTCTTACCTAAAAGCTTAATAAAATCAATTAATACATTTAAAATTCATTACATTTTCTAGCATCTTTCTTCTGTTTCACTATTTGTTTTCATTGTCAGTTAAAGGAGGAGGTATTAAAGGTACATATGGCCCAGGCAGTTTCCATTATGGCATAGTCTCCCAGAAATAGTTTCATTAATTAGGTACATGAAGGCTTATGTGTGGGTTTGCATGTCATGATATAGCATTCTTGGGCACCAATCATTTTTTTTTCTAAATAGAATGAATTCTACTAGACAAATGCATCCAACGTAAAAAGAGATGGATGTGAATCAAAATGAGTTTTGTGGGTAAGAATGGAATTGTTGAAGTCTCCTCAAGGTGAAGCTTTGAAGAAGGTAAACCGATAGGAAGGAGAGTGAGTGAAAGGACTTACTTGGTAGGAGATCATTTGCAAATAAGCTGTAAAAAGTAATATTAGCAGCCAATGTCGAATATGTTTTATAAATATTGCAGTTTGCTTTATTTTTAAAACATTTGGAATATTCAAATATAACCATGGCAATAAAGGCAGATCCAAGTGATAAAATAGGCTTGGTACTTTGATATTAGATATGGATTTGGCATTTCATTATTCATTTATTTTGAAGTAAACAGAAGACTTACAAGAAAAAGCCACTACAAGAGATAGAGATGGGATAAGTACTGCATAAAGTGCATAAATATGGGCTTCACTGGTGACTTAGATAGTTCAGAATCTGCTGACAATTCAAGAGACCAGGGTTCGATCCCTGGATCAGGAAGATCCCTTGGAGAAGGAAATGGTTACCTACTCCAATATTCTTGCCTGGAGATTTCTATGGACAGAGGAGCCTAGTGAGCTACAGTCCATGGGGTTGCAAAGAGTCAGACATGACTGAGTAACAAACACACACTATAAATTCATATAATTTAACTAAATATTCTTTGTGACTGAGCTATCTAGATATTCTGGACAAAATAATATTTGCTTTCTTTTAGTAGGGAATTTGTATTCCTAGTTCTTCAACTACTTTACTTTGGAACACTTTTTTTCTAACAGTCTACACATATTGTATATTACTGCTAAAGAGATGCATACATTTCCCCTTAAAAACTTCTTAATTAAAACAAATCAAATGACTACAAGGGCACTTACAAAGGAAAAAATTTGTATACTTGGTAGGTTGAACCTAAGACTAGAGACAAAGATATGATTATTTTGACTGCTTTGTTAATTATATCTCTTCACAGAAAAAGAAGTGGAGAATTAAAGAAACCACATAGACATAGACTATACCAAATGATACTTTCATCCCAAATTGCTGTGGGTTTCTTTTAAGATAAAAATCTTTTCATTAGATTCTGTTGGATTCATCAAAATAATTGATTAAATTATTTAGCTTAATCTGGGGAGACAATACAATTAGAAGCACACTAATACAGTGCAATCAAATGGTTTGATCACTCACCTAGAATCAGGCATCCTGGAATGTGAAGTCATGTGGGCCTTAGGAAGCATCACCATGAACAAAGCTAGTGGGGGTGATGGAATTCCAATGCAGCTATTTCAAATCCTAAAAGATGATGCTGTGAAAGTGTTACAATCAATATGCCATCAAATTTGGAAGACTCAGCAGTGGCCACAGGACTGGAAAAGGTCAGTTTTCATTCCAATTCCAAAGAAAGGCAATGTCAATGAAGGCTCAAACTACCACACAATTGCAGTCATCTCACACACTAGTAAAGTAATGCTCAAAATTCTCCAAGCCAGGCTTCAACAATACGTGAACCGTGAACTTCCAGATGTTCAAGCTGGTTTTTGAAAAGGCAGAGGAACCAGAGATGAAATTGGCAACATCCGCTGGATCATTGAAAAAGCAAGAGAGTTCCAGAAAAACAACTATTTCTGCTTTATTGACTATGCCAAAGCCTTTGACTATATGGATCACAATAAACTGTGGAAAATTCTGAAAGAGACGGGAATACCAGACCACCTGAGCTGCCTCTTGAGAAACCTGTATGCAAGTAAGGAAGCAACAGTTAGAACTGGACATGGAACAACAGACTGGTTCCAAATAGGAAAAGAGTACATCAAGGCCATATATTGTCTCCCTGTTTATTTAAATTATATGTAGAGTGTATCATGAGAAATGCTGAACTGGATGAAGCACAAATGAATCAAGATTGCTGGGAGAAATATCAATAACCTCAGATATTCAGATGACACCACCCTTATAGCAGAAAGTGAAGAACTAAAGAGCCTCTTGATGAAAGTGAAAGAGGAGAGTGCAAAAGTTGGCTTAAAACTCAACATTCAAAAAACTAAGATCATGGCATCTGGCCCCATCACTTCATGGGAAATAGATGGGGAAACAGTGGAAACAGTGACAGACTCTATTTTAGGGGGCTCCAAAGCCACTGCAGATGCTGACTGCAGCCATGAAATTAAAAGATGCTTGCTCCTTGGAAGGAAAGTTATGACCAAACTAGACAGCATATTAAAAAGCAGAGCCATCATTTTGTCGACAAAGATCTGTCTAGTCAAGGCTATGTTTTTTCCAGTAGTCATGTATGGATGTGAGAGTTGGACTATAAAGAATGCTGGGTGCCAAAGAACTGATGCTTTTGAAGTGTTGTGTTGGAGAAGACTCTTGAGAGTCCCTTGGACTGCAAGAAGATCCAACCAGTCCATCTTAAAGGACATCAGTCCTGAGTGTTCATTGGAAGGACTGATGTTGAAGCTGAAACTCCAAAATTTTGGCCACTGACATGAAGAACTATCTCATTTGAAAAGACCCTGATTCTGGGAAAGATTGAAGGCGAGAGGAGAAGGGGACGGCAGAGGATGAGATGGTTGGATGGGTCAACGACTCAATGGACATGAGTTGGAGTTGGTGATGGACAGGGAGGCCTGGTGTGCTGCAGTCCATGGGTTCGCAAAGAGTCGGACATGACTGAGCAACTGAACTGAAATGAATTGAATCTGTCCTTTTCCCAACAAAAGTGCCATTTTGATGAGGGGAGAAAATGCAGTTGTTTGTAGTAAATTCATTTATGGAAATAACATTTTTAAATATTGGAACTATTTCCATTGATATGTGATTCTATCGTATAAAGGAAGTCTGAATTTTTTTAACAATTGTGTCTGCACAGATAAACTTGAAAAGCAAATTTTCTAATTTCTTTTCCAGTCTTCCAAATGAATTTTGGGGGTTTTAGATACATTTGTTTTTTAAAGGCTAACTTTCAAAAAGTGGTCAAGTTATAATTTTATACACATAACAAAATGAATCCCTGTTTAAGACTTTAGCACATTAATAAGGAAACAGGTGAGATGTTACAATCAGATGAAAGAAGAATCCAAAAAGCAAACACATTAATAGATCAGGAATACTGAAATGAAAGTGCAAATGGATGCAAAGCTGTTCTTTCCATGGCAAGAGGAAAAATGGGAGGGTTGCCCAACACTAGACAGAATACATCTGCACATCTAGAGACCAGAATTGTTTTCCATTGCTCTCAGGAACGATACCGATGGAAATTAAGACCTTAAGAAATTAAAAAATAACTCCCCAAAATCAGAATCAAATAACTTGAAAGAGTATGTTATGGACAGTGCATTGCTTTCCAATGACGGAGAAACTTTTCCCCACATTTTAAAGTGACAATTAAGAAAAAAACTTTTGAAATAGTTTGCAAGTAGACATCAGAGTAGATAGAAATACATCACATAGATTTCATCAATAACCTTCAAATGAATGATGATGGGATTAGAAAATATGTACCATGATTTAGTAGGCTCAATTGATATTGACATTCTTTCATTGTGCATACATTTCTTCCATGGAGGAGAGCTTGGCAAACCACTCCAGTATTCTTGCCTAGAAAATTCCATAGACAAAGGAGTCTGGTGGGCTACAGTTATGGGTTACAGAGTTGGACATGAATTAAACTTAGCAAGAAAATGATGACAGCTGTTAAAGCAATGCAATGCAATAAACTTAGTTCTTAAACTTCAAATCTCTGTATTACAAAATCTCAAACCAAATTAAAAAAAAATCATATACGTTTTTGTAAGAACAAATTGCTTATACTATTAAATCATGTATAACACAATGTTTATTTCATTTTTACTTTCATTATAAAATGTAGAAAAATAAATAAATAAAACTTCAGCTAAACTGATCCAATCACTCCAAACTTAAAAGAAAAAAAAAAAAATCTGTAGAGTTCTCTGCTTTCTGCCACCATCCTGCTTCCATCTTAGCCCATCCTCTCTTCATTGGCTCCCACTTCTATTAAATTTGCCTTCTCTCTGAAACCTTCCACCACTGCCCCAAGGTCTCTGAGGAACACTCTTTTCTATAAACAAGAAACTCTCTTTGTTCAGCAATGAGCATGTGCCATGTTGCATCATCCATGCATCAATCAACTGTATACCTCCCCTCAATTAAATTGCTGTTTGCTAGGAAGCCATGCATGAATTATGTAACTCATTGTATTACTGACATTCAGCTTAGTTCCTTGATTAAGGAGAAGGTTTTAAATGTTGGTGACAATGTTTCATGCAAAGTCTAGTTTTATTTATTTATTCATTTTTTAATTAAGGAAACATGTAGCCCTTTTATTAGGCCTGATGAAACTGGTTACAGGAAAGAAGACTTCTTTTAAATTCATATTTTCTTTAAAAATGTCAGGCAATATTTTTCAGACAGGAGCTAATGTTCTGTATTATCTTATTAGTGTTCACCACTAATTCATAGTCTGTTTTCTCAACCTGATAGATTCAAAACTCAATTATTAACTGTCTGAAAGTAGATTAATTTCTATAAATAAACTGACAAGTCAATTCTGAACTGTGTTAAATAAAAATGATAGTGATAGTTAATAATTTACACATGAAAACAATTACTGACTTCAGGGCTAAGATATGGGAGAATCTATAAGAAAAGTTCCTAGACAAATGAGTTTTGTATGATTGTTGTAAGGGCAACATTGTTGTAAGACAACGTTGTTGTCTTACAATCATTGTTGTAAGACAAATGATTGTTGTAAGGTAGGTGATATTCATCTTTCTTTATGCCCTGATGAGTTATCTTTCTTGTCATTTCTGTGTATATTCAACTTCTCTTCTGTGCATAAAACTGAGGCCAGTGGTTTAAAGATCACTTCCCCTCCTGAACAATACTTACAAAACTAACATATTTTCCATGCCCCATCTATATTAATTCTATTTCAATTCCATTCTTTGCATTTTCCTACAACACTAGACGAAATATCTGTCATCTCTTGGTAATTAAATACAAATCACTTCTCTTCTGAGTTTTTATAAGAACAAAATCATTCTTTCCTGCTTTACTTACTGATAGAGTCACATTTCCAAAAACAAAATTCCTGAATCCTTTAATTGACTTGATCACAAGTTTTATAAATCAGGGAAACATTTGCTTCCAAAAGGTAGATTCTCATTTTTAAAATCACAGCAAAAGAAAAAAGGCTCTCAGAATTTCAGAGATTCTCTTACGTCACCTGTGGACATAAGATTGGTATCTTTAGAGTTGGAGATTCCTCTAGCTCCTACCACTATGGTCTAACAAAGAGAAAGAAGTGGTGGAAACGATGCTCAGTTCTGTTCACTTCAGTTCAGTCACTCAGTCGCATCTGACTCTTTGTGACCCCATGGACTACAGCACACCAGGCTTCCCTTTACATCACCAACTCCTGAAGCTTGCTCAGGCTCATGGCTATCAAGTCAGTGATGCCATCCAAACAACTCATCCTCTGCCATCCCCTTCTTCTCCTGCCTTCAATCTTGCGCAGCATCAGGATCTTTTCCAATAAGTCAGTTCTTCCTATAGGTGGCCAAAGTATTGGAGTTTCAGCTTCAACATCAGTCCTTCCAATGAATATTCAGGACTGATTTCCTTTAGGAGATGATGCTAGAAAACTAAAACATAATTGGGGAAAATCTAGAAAATCTATAGTTATTTGGGAAAGATGAGGAAGACTGAAATTCAAGATAAGTTTAGCTTTATAAATCACTTAACTTAAAATTTTAATTTTGGGATCATAATAATCTAATTCATAGTAAACAAAGACCTGATCCAGTGAGTTAAGAAACTGGGCTGCATAAACAAGGTTTGGGTATTTTTACAGTGGATTGGAACCTATCTTTCATTAGTTTATTGAGGATAAATGAGTTAAGCTTCACTTTGTTTAACATGAAATTAATGTCCTTCTCCATAATTTGCAAGGGATGATGAAGTAGATTTACAAATTTGTATTCCTTAAAAATACACGAAGTCCCACAAAAGAGTTTTTTTAAATGAAAGAGTGAATTTGTTAAGACAGAAACATATGTCACCTCTTGAAGTTAAATCATTAATGAAGTTTTTTAATGAGAGCCTAATGCTAACCAGATATTCTTTTATGTGTGTATTCATTCATCTGACATAAAATTAAGAACAAAAAGAACTTCTTTGATTAATGACCTCTGTTAATCATTTCAGTAGAACACATGAAGACACTGTAAAAAATTTTTATTTCACTAACAAATTAAGCTTATGTTAATCATAAGTGTCACTCACATGCAAATTATGTATAAATATTCAGGGTGAGCTATATTTTATCAATTGTAACAGAAAACTTGTCAGTCAGTGTGGGTTTAAACAAGCAATTAGGGCATGAGTTACTAAACATTTTCAACAAACAGACTGCATCAAACCCAAATTAGGATCGTTCAAAGAAATTTCATTGCATCTTAATTGCACAGATGCGTGAACTGCCAAGAATTTCTGCATTCATAAAATAAAAATACATTAGTTTTACATATGTTATAGTCTTTTCAACCCTAGCCTCTTCATAATCACTTTTGAAAACTCGTCTCATAACCTGAGTCTTTGTTGTCATCCCTTTTCTGATGGTTATAGCTTCTGGGGAATTCAATTCAGGTAAATAAGAAAAGCCCAAGGGGGATTAACTTCTGAACTAAAAGGTATAAAACAGGATTCTTCACACCTTCCAATTAAACCAAAGTTACTTCTCTTAGCTGAACCTGTAGGACTCAAGGGAGACTGGGTTTGTCGAATGGTGCCTGGGGAATCCCAGGGACGGTGGAGCCTGGTGGGCTGCCGTCTATGGGGTCGCACAGAGTCGGACGCGCACAGAGTCGGACACGACTGAAGCGACTTAGCAGCAGCAGCAGCATTGTATCAGAATCTCACAATCTGAGGTTTTATTTCTTTGCAGCGTCCTTAAAAAAAAGTTAATTCAAGGCACAAACTTCTTGCAATTCCTTGATAACACTTATTATAAAAAAAACAACTCATCTCCTAAGAAAATACAGCCAAGGATGATGACTCAAGTTAAGAAATAGCTAATTGTGGCAATTCCTCTAATAGCTGGAATGATCTTATAATTTGTTACTCAAAATGGGACAACTTTGAGAAAGTACAAACAAAAATGTAAGAACTCACTACGGTGTAAACATTTGCATTAATAGTAGGATGAAATCACAAAAACATGGAGAACAAAACAAAAAAATGGTAATAAAAAACAAGAATGACAGGAGGGAAGAGAATCTAGGAGTAGGACTGGGAAGCTGAAATACTGGTTTATTGCTTTAATAATATTATGATGAAAAAATACTAACAAAAAAAGCAAGTGGTAGTCATGACCATATACTGTATGCAATTTGCTCCATTGCATTAATACTCACTGTAATTTATCATGCATATACTTTCAGCTCATAATTTTCTGACTTCATCTTCAAAACCACACTATAGGTTATGTAGTAATATCCTTATTTCAGATCCTACAGAGTTAAGTAACTTTTCCAGTACACAGGCATCACTTGGAGATTTTGAGGGTTCAGTTCTAGCCCATAGTAGAGCAAACACTGCAATAAAGCAAGTTACACAAAACGTTAGGTTTCTCAGTGCATGTAAGTTCAGTTCAGTTCAGTCACTCAGTTGTGTCCGACTGTTGGCGACCCCATGGACTGCAGCACATCAGGCCTCCCTGTCCACCACCAACTCCTGGAGTTTACTCAAACTCATGTCCATTGAGTTGGTGATTCTATGCAACCATCTCATTCTCTGTTGTCCCCTTCTCCTCCCACCTTCAATCTTTCCCAGCATCAGGGTCTTTTCAAATGAGTCAGTTTTTTGCATCAGGTGGCCAAAGTACTGGAGTTTCACCTTCAACATTAGTCCTTCCAATGAATAATCAGGACTGATTTCCTTTAGGATGGACTGGTTGGATCTCCTTGCAGTCCAAGAGACTCTCAAGAGTCTTCTCCAACACCACAGTTCAAAAGCATCAGTTCTTTGGCACTCAGTTTTCTTTATAGTCCAACTCTCACATTCATACATGACTACTGGAAAAACCATAGCCTTGACTAGACACATGTAAAGCTTTGTTTAAAGTCTACTGCAGTTGTATTGTACTATGGTTAATAGCATTTGTTTTTAAAAACAGTGTATGTACCTTCATTAAAAATATTTTATTCTTAAAAATGCTAACCATAATCTGAGCCTTCAGTAAGTTGTAATATTTTGCTGGTGAAGTATTTTACTGTGATATCAATGGCTGCTGACTGGTCAGGATGGTGGCTGCTGAAGGCTGAGGTGACTGTGGCAATTTCTTAAAACAAGACAACAAAGAACTTTGCCACATTAATTGATTTTTTCTTTCATGAATAATTTCTTTGTAGCATTCAATGCTGTTTGATACCATAAAATTTCTTTGAAAATTAGAGTCAGTCCTCTCAAATCCTGCCTCGTTTTATCAGCCAAATTTAGGTAATATTCTAAATACTTTGCTGTCATTTCAATAATGTCCATAGAAAGATCATAGGAATAGATAGGAATAGATTATATCTCAAGAAACCACTTTCTTTAATCATTCATAAAAAGCAACTCCTCATTCACTAGTTTCCTCATGAGATTTTAGCAATTCAATCACATCTTTGGGCTCCACTTCTAATTCTAGTTTTATTGCTATTTCTACCACAACTTCAATTACTTCCTCTACTAACAACTTGAATGCCTCAAAGTCATTCAAGAAAGTTGGAATCTTCTTCCAAACACCTGTTAATGTTGGTATTTTTACCTCTTCCTAAAAATCACAAGTGTTCTTAATGGCATCTAGAATGATGAATCCCTTCCAGAAGGTTTTCAATCTGCTTTGCCCAGCTACATCAAAGGCATTCATATCTATGGCAGCTATGTCCTTATGAAATGCATTTCTGAAATAGTAAGACTTGAAAGTCAAAATTACTCATGATCCGAAGGTTGCAGATAGATGTTGTGTTGGTAGGCATGAAAACATTCATCTTGCACATCTCTTTCAGAGCTCTTGGGTAGCCAGCTGCATTGTCAATGAGCAGTAATACTTTGAAGTGAATCTTTTCTTCTAAGCAATAAGTCTCCACAGTGAACTGAAAATATTTGGTTAACCATGTTGTAAGTATATGTGCTGTAATTCATACTTTGTTGTTTCATTTAGAGAGCATATGTTAAGTAGATTTACCATAATTCTTAAGGGCACTAGTTTTTTTTTGGAGTGGTACATGAACATTGGCTTCAACTTAAAGTCACCAGCTGCATTAGTCTCTAACAAGAGAGTCAGCTTATTCTTTGAAACTTTCAAGCCACACATTGACTTCTCCTGTCTAGCTATGAAAGTATTAGTTGGCATCTTCTTCCAATAAAATGCTGTTTTGTATTCACTGAAAATCTGCCTTTTAGTGTAGCCACTTTCACTATTTTAGAGAGCTCTTTCAGATAATTTGCTGCACCTTCTACATCAGCACTTGATGCTTCATATTGGGCTTTTATGTTATAAAAGAGCTTCTTTCCTTAAATCTCATGAATCAACCTCTGCTAGCTTCAAAATTTTCTTCTGCAGCTTCCTCACCTCTCTCAGCCTTCATAGAAATGAGAGGTAGGGTTTTGTTCTGGATTCAACTTTGGTTTCAGAGAATATTGTGCCTGGGTTCATCTTATATCCAGACCACTTAAACTTTCTCCATATAAGCATTAAGGCTCATTTGCTTATTTTTCATGTGTTCACTGAAGTATAATTTCCTTCAAGAACTTTTTTTATTCACAGCTTGGGTAACTGTTTAACATGAAAATTCTAGTTTTGCCCTATCTTAGCTATTGACATGCCTTCCTCATTAAGATGACTCATTTCTATCTTTTGATTTAAAGTGAGAGGCATAGGACTCTACCATTCTCTCAAACAATTAGAGGTCATTGTAAGGTTATTATTTTGCCTAATTTAAATATTGTTATGCCTCAGGGAACAGGGAGGACTGAGAAGAGGGAAAGAGACAAGGGAATGGCCTGTCAGTGAAGGTGTCAGAAAACACACAAAACAATTTTCAATTAAGTTCATAGCCCTATATTTTTCATGGACCACACCTCCCCAAATTACAACAGTAGCATCAAAGATCACTAATCGCAAATCACCTAAAATATACTAATAATGAAAAATTTGAAATATTCTGAGAATTAACAGAATGTGACAAAGACACAAAATGAAAAAATGTTGGAAAATGGTACAAATAGAATTGTTTGATGTAGGGTTGCCACAAACCTTCAATTTATAAAAATAATGCAGCATCTGTGAAACACAATGAAGTGAGGTACAATACAATCAGATATGGCTGTAATATGTAGATGTTCATCCAACTTCAAGCTCTATGTCATTATTCTTTGTCTATTTTCTAATCCTATTGATATCTTTATTAAATCCCAGGTAAATGATTCCTCTAGATATTGACAAGGGGAGGCACAGAAACAAGGTAGATGCACCCTTTGTTGCTAGCACTTGACCAGTTAATGACATAACCAAGCAAATGTTATACAACCACAGAAAATGTACATACAAGCATACACTTGGAAACTATTTAATAAGCCAGAAGTATGCCACCCAGCAAACTAAAGAAGGAATACTCAACATGTCAGAAAACATCAAATGAATACTTTACAGAAGTCTGAAAAAAGGGAAAAGACTTAAGAATGCTGAAAACATACTAAAGAAGAAAAAGATAATTGATGTCTTTTGAAATGGCATATAACCAGAATTAAAGAAAAGAGAAAAAACACTTCAGCAACATTTTTTAGAATTTGTCCAAAAAATCAAAATCAACAAATTGATAACTCAGGCTAATTTTTTCTCTCCCCACTATGCCCCCACCATTGCCGGTTATGATCAGATCCTCAAAGAATTCTTTTAAAATCACTGTCCCATTTTTTAAGAAATTAATAGGTAGGGGTAATTTAATTATCACAGAGTTGTTTTAAAAATAATGTTAAATAAGTACAATAAAGCTTAAAATATAGCGGACACTTTCCTTCTATGGTGGCTTAGTGGTAAAGAATCAGCCTGTACTGCAGGAGACATAGGTTCGATCCCTGCGTCAGGAAGACCCGCTGAAGAAGAGAATGACTATCCACTCCAGTATTCTTGCCTGGAAAATCACATGGGCAGAGGAGTCTGACAGGCTACATACAGTCCATGGGGTCTCAAAGAGTGTGACACAAGTTAGCGCCTAAATCACTACTACCACCAATAATAATTCATCAAATCTGAATTCAAAACTGAAAGGGATACATATTGGAAATGTAAATGATTGCCCACAAATCAGTTCTTCCAAAGAGTATCTCATTTGTCAAAGTTCTAGAAGAGGAGCCCTCAACAGTAACCCTACTTCATGCTCAGCCAAAATTAACCAGCTGACCCTAGTCGAGTTTATTAAATTACATTTTCAAATTTGAAAAGGGTCTGAAAATAAATCGGTTAGCTGTGAGACTTTGACCTGAAACATGGCTTAGTGTTGAGGCCACAGCCTATCGCTTCGGGTTGGCTGTGATGAAGTTTTTACAAACAGGTAAGAGAAAGGAGAAGCTTAAAAGTGTAAGGAAAAAGAAAAGAGTAGAGAGAATAGAGTAGCAGGGAGGTTAGATGGAAGGAAATGAGGGAGGCAGGGAAAGGGAGTGGGGGAGGGAGAGAGAGACAGATTGAGGGGGAGAGAACCATTTGCTATGAAGGCTAGCTACATTTCCTTTATTTGGATTTCTTTAAGACTCCCCTAAATTTACATAATAATCCCCTTCCTCTTTTTACTGAGTTTCTCTCAGTGGGTTTCAGCACTTTGCAACCAAATTATCCTTGACTAAGGCAGGTTAGGACCTTAAAATTAAGTAAAACTATTTAGACTAACAATAAGGTTCCAGCTGCTACTCTTCTTATTCTTTACTAAGAATTGAGCAGTTTTGTTACCTCTGCTAGATAAATGGTTTGTGAGGGTGTCCAAGCCTTGATATATAGGGTAAGGAACAGAGTTACGCAGTCAGCAGTGAATAGAATCATTTCAACTTGGAAAAGAAAAGGGCTAGTAAATGAGAAATCGATCCTAAGCTGCTGTGAATGTAACTCAAATGTCTGAGCGGTCTTTAATTACAAAGGAGGACACCAATGACCACATTTTAAATCCTGACTCACAAGATTTAAAGCAGGGGGGAGGAGGTAGTCTGATCAGTCAGACATGGGACCAGGGTGAGGACTTTGGGTTTAAGCTGTAACTTAGAAAATTAAAGTTTGTCTTGTTTGCTTTGGTTTTAGATGAGTGAGAATAGCACACAACATGATCACTAATGATTTTAGCATGTAGTGCAGTGGAAGAGAGATACCAGTTATATAACCGTATTGATTTATGACAAATCTTACCGTAGCTGAAAGGTTATGTGTGAAAATATCCAACTATCAGTTTATTTCCAACTGTTGCCACTATGCTTTGAATTACCACCATAGATTCTCTGATATTCTGTACCCCTTAGGCTATTTTGTAATTCTATTGTATTAGTTTTTACTTGCACACCTTATGAAACTATTTCTTCTCTCAAAGACCCAGCCTTGATAATCTTAGAAATTTATGTCAAATTCAACTGGTGTATCAATTATTTAAAACATTATACTTTAGGAGCAAGATTATTTTAGTTGCCATGCAAATTAAATCATGGCATAATTCAGAGTATGCAATTTAGACAGTTTAGAACAAAATGGTTGCAGTTTCTGAGTCTAGGGAACCCATGACTACTGTCCATCATGACACTTTAACAGAGAGTTTTCACCACCATTGCCAGGAAAGAAAAGCTCTGGATGACCTGACTGTGTTCCCAGTCATGACTAATACACGGCTAACAAAGAATTGTTTCCTGATCTAAGCAGTGTCATTGTATTTCCCCACTTGAAATTTCGATTTAGAAGGCAGATGCCAGTTTATCAGTATTGATCTAGAAGTTCACAGAGAAGGATAGCTTTTAGAAAAAAAGAGAATAAAAATTTAAACTAGTTTCTTTTTTGGGAAAAAAAAAATCTTAAAGTCCCAGAAAATAAGAGATAGTAGCATTAATTTTCATTTATCCAGTTCCGGATTCCAGTCTCTACCAGGGACAAGTATGATTCCTGAATTTCTAAACTTTGTGAGATGCCTAGAACATTTTCTTATTTAAAGCTAATGTAAACAGGATTGTATTTTTTTCTCATCAAAGTAGTTCGCATTATATTACCCAGGAATTGTGAATCTGTTTTTGCTTTTTCAGTTATGTCAGCTGGTATCTTCAACAGGACTAAATTATGGTATTAACCATATACATATTAATTAATTGATATTTGCCTTTCCAATGTGTATCTTTTCAAAATTTAATTTAAAATCACTTTTCTAAAAAAAAAAAAGAAAAACTGAGAGACCATATTATCAAACGAAGTAGAGTTACTCCTCTCCTTTAGTTTTTTGTACCTTCATAAGGCACTGATACCAACAATTGCACTGATTTTTACATTCCTCAAAGGCGAAGCAGAGTGCCCTGGGTATGCTGTCTCATAGAAAAGATACTGTGTGAATATTTGTTTAATTTAAAGGCCAAAGGAGAAGAGTAATGGGATCTATCTAGGACAATAATATAACAGCAAAAAATACCTTAATTCCCATGAATTATATTAAAAACTTGTGCCACCTTTTAGTACAATGCCAAATCACTCTGAACATAATTCTACAGTAAATGTAAGAGTAACAATGGATTTATCAATCAGAAAAGATAATTATTTTCTTTCTCTTCAAGAAATATAGTTTTTAATAACACTTAAATTATTTGCATCAGAGATAAAAAGTCTCTCTGAAATTAAATTAAAAAAGAATAGAATTAATTTTGTATTAGAAAAAATGGCAGTTTGTGACTAATACTATCATACAATATCTATATGTGCAATGATGCATAGCTTAACTTTTCTTAATACATATAAAATGTACCATATACAACCCTTCGAAGGGGTTATTTAGAACACTAACTGCCTAACAGATATCACAACTACAAAATAAATATCTACTGCTTTTTTTTGATGTAAAATTATCCTTAAATAATTTTAAACAGAGTATGTTTTGTTAATATCCTTCTCTCCCAATAAAAAACAATAATGTGTACTTTGGTTTTAGTATTTTCTATTTAATATATTACTCAGAGGACAGACTTCAAAGGTCATTGGAGAATTTATTGCTCTCATACTTACTCTTAACTATGGACCAATAAAACGTATCTCCTATATACCTACTACATCACCCCCTTGCAATACCACATTCTCAGAAAATCTCAGTAAAAACAGTCATTGAAGTGAATTCATGCTGACTAATGCTTGTAGGAGAGGCTCTATGTATATTTTGAGAAAGATGCATTCAGTAATGCTAAGTGCATCCATTTGGAAGTTTCCACTGTCTATTCAAGAGAAGACTCTATACATGGACATCACCAAATGGTCAATACTGAAATCAGACTGATAATATTATTTCCAGCCAAAGAAGAAGAAGCTTTGTACAGTCAGCAAAACAAGACCTGAGGCTGACTGTGGCTCAGATCATGAACTCCTTATTGCAAAATTCAGACTTAAATTGAAGAAAGTAGGGAAAACCACTAGATCATTCAGGTATGAAATAAATCAAATCCCTTATGATTATACAGTGGAAGTGACAAATAGATTCAAGGGATTAGATCTGATAGAGTGCCTGAAGAACTATGGATGGAGGTTCATGACACTGTACAGGAGGCAGTGATCAAGACCATCCCCAAGAAAAACAAATGTAAAAAGGCAAAATGGTTGTCTGAGGAGGCCTTACACAAAGCTGAGAAAAGAAGAGAAGTTAAAGGCAAAGGAGAAAAGGAAAGATATACCCATCTGAACACAAAGTTCCAAAGAATAGCAAGGAGAGATAAGAAAGCCTTTCTAAGTGATCAATGCAAAGAAATAGAGGAAAACAATAGAATGGGAAAGACTAGAGATGTCTTCAAGAAAATTAGAGATACCAAGGGAACATTTCATGTAAAGATGGGCTCAATAAAGGACAGAATGGTATGGACCTAACAGAAACAGAAGGTAATAAGAAGAGGAAACGAGAATACACAGAAGAACTATACAAAAAGATCTTCATGATATAGATAACCATGATGATGTTATCACTCACCTAGAGCCAGACATCCTGGAATGTGAAGTCAAGTGGGCCTTAGGAAGCATCACTATGAGCAAAGCTAGAGGAGGTGATGGAATTCCAGTTGAGCAATTTCAAATCCTAAAAGATGATGCTGTGAAAGTGCTACACTCAATATGCCAGCAAATTTGGAAAACTCAGCAGTGGCCACAGGACTGGAAAAGTCAGTTTTCATTCCAAGCCCAAAGAAAGGCGATGTTAACGAATGCTCACACTACTGCACAATTGCACTCATCTCACATGCTAGTAAAGTAATGCTCAAAATTCTCCAAGCCAGGCTTCAACAGTACATGAACCGTGAACTTCCAGATGTTCAATCTGGATTTAGAAAAGTCAGTGGAACCAGAGATCAAATTGCCAACATCCGCTGGATCCTGAAAAAAGCAAGAGAGTTCCAGAAAAATATCTATTTCTGCTTTATTGACTATGCCAAAGCCTTTGACTGTGTGGATCATAACAAATTGGAAAATTCTTTAAGAGATGGAATACCAGACCACCTGACTTGCCTCCTGAGAAATCTGTATGCAGGTCAGGAAGCAACAGTTAGAACTGGACATGAAACAACAGACTGGTTCCAAATTGGGAAAGGAGTACGTCAAGGATGTATATTCTCACCCTGCTTATTTAACTTATATGCAGAGTACATCATGAGAAATGCTGAACTGGATGAAGAACAAGCTGGAATCAAGATTGCTGGGAGAAATATCAATAACCTCAGCTATGCAAATGACACCACCCTTATAGCAGACTGCAAAGAAGAACTGAAGAGCCTCTTGATGAAGGTGAAAGAGGAGAGTGAAAAAGTTGGCTTACAGCTCAACATTCAGAAAACTAAGATCATGGCATCTCGTCCTGTCACTTCATGGTGAATAGGTGGGGAAACAATGAAAGAGCGAGAGATTTTATTTATTTATGTGGCTCCAAAACCACTGCAGATGGTGACTGCAGCCATGAAATTAAAAGCCTCTTGCCTTTTGGAAGAAAAGCTATGACCACCGTAGACAGCATATTAAAAAGCAGAGACATTACTTTACCAATCATGGTCTGTCTAGTCAAAGCTACGGTTTTTCCAGTAGTCATGTATGGATCTGAGAGTTGAACTATAAAGAAAGCTGAGTCCTCAACAACTGATGCTTTTGAACTGTGGTGTTGGAGAAGACTCTTGAGATTCCCTTGGACTGCAAGGAGAGCCAACCTGTCCATCCTAAAGGAAATCAGTCCTGAATATTCATTGGAAGGACTGATGATGAAGCTGAAACTCCAATACTTTGGCCACGTGAAGCGAAGAACTTATTCATTGGAAAAGACCCTGATGCTGGGACAGATTGAAGGCGGGAGGAGAAGGGTTGACAGAAGATGAGATAGTTGGATGGCATCACTGATTTGATGGACATTAGTTTGAGTAAGCCAAAGGAGTTGGTGATGGATCAGGAAGCTTGGCATGTTGCATTCCATTGGGTCACAAAGATTTGGATACAAATGAGTGACTGAGTTGAACTGAACTGAACTGAGCTGACTGTCTATTCATGGTTTTTCTAAGTGAGAAATTGGGCTTAATATTTTCTTCAAGGTCATCATGATAGTGTTTGACCAAATGAATATCTATTTTTGAATATCTGCATTAGTGAATTTTTGGATAATTGGATAACTTACTCAGTAAATGAATCACTGCATATATGAAGAGTTGAATTAAATACCCTCATTTTGCTAATACTTGCATTCATCAAGAGTACTTGTATCATTCTCAAGATTGCTTTGGCTATTCATGGTCTTTTGTGTTTCCACACAAATTTTAAATATTTTTTTTTGTTCTAATTCTGTGAGGAAATGTCATTGATTATTTGACAGGTATAGCGCTGAATCTGTAGATTGCTTTGATAGTATAATCATTTTCATAATATTGATTCTTCCTATCCAGGAACACGGTATATCTTTCCACCTATTTGTGTCATCTTTGATTTCTTTCATCAATATCTTATAGTTTTTTGAGTAACAGGTCTCTTGCCTCCTTAGTTAGGTTTATTCCTACATATTTTTTTTTTTTGATGTGATGGTAAATGAGATTGTTTTCTTGATTTCTCTTCCTGATTTTTTGTTGTTAGTGTAGCATGCAAGAGGCTTCAGTGTGGTAATTTTCCATCCTGTAACTTTACCAAATTCATTGATGACCTCTAATAGTTTTCTGGTAGTATCTTTAGGACTTTCAACGCATAGTATCATATCATCAGCAGATAGTGAAAGTTTTATTTCATTTCCAATTTGGAATTCTTTTATTTCTTTCTTTTCTCTGATACTTGTGACTAGAATTTTTAAAACTATGTTGAATGAAATTGGTGAGAGCTGATATCCTTGTTGTGTTTGCAATCATAGAGGAAAGGCTTTCAGCTTTTCACCATTTACAGATCTACAGGTTTGTCACATATGGCCTTTAATATGTTGAGGAAGTTTCCTCTAAGTCCACTTTCTGGAGAGTTTTTATCATGAATTTTGTCAAAAGCTTTCTCTGCATCTATTGAGATGATCATGTGGATTTATTCTTCAATTTGTATATATAGTGTATCACATTGTTTGATTTCCATATGTTGAAGAATCTTACCACCCTTTGGACAAATTCCACTTGATCTTGATGTATGATTCTTTTAACATATTATTAAATGCAGTTTGCTAGTATTTTTCTGGGAATTTTTGGGTTTATGTTTATCAATGGTCTTGGCCTGTGATTTTCTTTTTGTGTGGTATCTTTGTCTGGTACTGTTATCAAGGTGATGGTGGCCCCATAGAATAAGTTTGGGAGTGTTCCTTCCCCTATAATTTTTTGGAACAGTTTCAGGAGGGTAGGTTTTAACTCTTCTCTCAATGTTTTATAGAATTTTTAAATTTATACAGAGACACAAAAGGCCCTGAATAGCCAAAGAAATCTTGAGAAAGAAGAATGGAGCTGGAAGAATCAGGCTCTCTGATTTCAGAAAATACTACAAAGCTACAGTCATCAAAACAGTGTGACACTGGCACAAAAACAGAAATATAGATCAACAGAACAGGATAGAAAGTTTAGAGATAAACCCAAGCACCCATGACCACCTAATCTATGACAAAAAAGCAGGAATATACAGTGGAAAAGGAAACTCTCTTCAGTAAGTAGTGATGGAAAAACAGGACAGCTATATGTAAAAGAATGAAATTAGAACACTTCCTAACACCATACACAAAGATAAACTCAAAATGGATTAAAGACCTAAATGTAAGGCCAGAAACTTTAAAACTCTTAGAGGAAAACATAGGCAGAGCATGCAACGACATAAATTAAAGCAAGATCCTCTATGACACACCTCCTAGAGTAATGGAAATAAAAACAAAAGTAAACAAGTGGGACCTGATTAAACTTAAAATCTTTTGCACAGGAAAGGAAACTATAAGCAAGGTGAAAAGACAACCCTCAGAATGGGAGAAAATAATAGCAAATGAAACAACTGACAAAGGATTAATTATCAAAATATACAAGCAGGTCATACAACTCAATACCAAAAAAACAAACAACCCAATCAAAAAGTGGGAAAAAGACCTAAACAGACATTTCTCCAGAGAAGATATACATAGGCTAACAAACACATGAAAAGATGCTCAACATCGGTTATTATTAGAGAAATGCAAATCAAAGCTACAATGAAATATCCCCTCACACTGGACAGAATGGCCCTCATTAAAAAGTCTACAAACAATAAATTCTGGAGAGGGTGTGGAGAAAAGGGAACACTCTTACACTATTGGTGGGAATGTAAATTGATACAGCCACTATGGAAGACGATATGGAGATTCCTTAAAAAACTTGGAATAAAACCACCATATGACTCAGCAATCCCATTCTTAGGCATATACCCTGCTGCTTCTACTAAGTCGTTTCAGTCATGTCCGACTCTGTGCGACCCCATAGATGGCAGCCCTCCAGGCTCCTCTGTCCCTGGGATTCTCCAGGCAAGAATACTGGAGTGGGTTGCCATTTCCTTCTCCAATGCATGAAAGTGAAAAGTGAAAGTGAAGTCACTCAGTTGTGTCTGACTCTTCGTGAGCCCATGGACCGTAGCCTACCAGGCTCCTCCATCCATGGGATTTTCCAGGCAAGAGTACTGGAGTGGGTTGCCATTTCCTTCTCCACATATACCCTGAGGAAAACAAAATTGAAAGAGACACACGTATCCTATTGTTCATTGCAGCACTATTTACAATAGTTAGAACATGGAAGCAACCTAGATGTCCATCAACAGATGAATGCATAAAGAAGTGGTGGTATATATACACAATGGAATATTACTCAGCCATTAAGATGAACACATTTGAGTCAGTTCTAATGAGGTGGATGAACCTAGAGCCTATTATACAGAGTGAATTGAGTCAGAAAGAGAAAGGTAAATATTGTATCCTAACACATACATACAGAATCTAGAAAAATGGTACTGAAGAATTTATTTGCAGGGCAGCAATTGAGAAACAGACATAGAGAATAGACTTATGGACATGGGGAGAGGGGAGGAGAGGGTGAGATGTATGGAGAGAGTAACACAGAAACTTACATAACCATTTGTAAAACAGATAGCCAAAAAGAATTTGCTGTATGGCTCAGGAAACTCAAACAGGGTCTCCGTATCAACCTAGGGGGGTGGGATGGGGAGGGAGATGGGAGGGAGGCTCAAAAGGGAGAGGATATATGTATACCTATGGATGATTCATGCTGAGGTTTGAGAGAAAACAACAAAATTCTGTAAAGCAATTATCCTTCAATTAAAAAAATAAATTAATTTAAACAAATCTACAAACAATAAATGCTGGAGAGAATGTGGAGAGAAGGAAATGCTTCTACACTGTTGGTGGGAATGTAAACTGGTATAGCCACTATGAAGAAAAGTGTGGAGGTTCCTTAGTAAACTAAAAATAGAGCTACCACATGATCCTGCAGTCCCCATTCTGGGTATATATCTGAAAGGATGCATGCACCATGATATTCATTGCAGCACGATTTACAATAGCCAGGATATGGAAGCAATCTAAATGTCCATCAACAGAGAAATGGATAAAGATATGATACATATATACAATACAATATTATTCAGTCATAAAAAGAAACAAAATAGTGCCACCTGCAGTGACATAGATGGACTAGAGATTATCATACAGAGTTATGTAAGTCAAAAAGAAAAAGACAAATATTATACATTGCTTATATGTGGAATCTAGAAAAACTGTACAGATAAACTTAATCACAAAGCAGAAATATAGTCACATGTGTAGAAAACAAACATGGTGACCAAGGGGGGAAGAGGTGGGGGGATGAACTGGGAGACTGGGATTGAATTATATACCCTATGTATAAAACTGATAACTGAGAACTTACTGTATAGCACAGGCTTTTCCGGTAGCTCAGTGGCAAAGAATCTTCCTGAAAAGCAGGAGACTCAGGTTTGATTCCTGGGTTGGGAAGACTCCCTGGAGAAGGAAATGGTAACCAACTTCAGTATTCTTGCCTGAGAAAGCCAAAGGACAGAACAGCCTGGAGGGCTACACTCCATGGGGTTGCAAAGAGTCAGACTGGACTTAGTGACTAAACAACAACAACTGTATAGCATAAGCAACTCTACGCAGTGCTTTGTGGTGACCTAAATGGGAAGGGGATCTACTAAAGAGTGGAAACATAAATATGTGTATACATATGTGTACACATATATACGAACACATATGGTATTCAGTTCAGTTCAGTTCAGTCGCTCAGTCATGTCCGACTCTTTGCGACCCCATGAACTGCAGCACGCCAGGCCTCCCTGTCCATCACCAACTCCCAGAGTTTACCCAAACCCATGTCCATTGAGTCGGTGATGCCATCCAACCACCTCATCCTCTGTCGTCCCCTTCTCCTCCTGCCCCCAATCCTTCCCAGCATTAGGGTCTTATCCAATGAGTCAACTCTTCGCATGAGGTGGCCAAAGTATTGGAGTTTCAGCTTCAACATCAGTCCTTCCAATGAACACCCAGGACTGATCTCCTTTAGGATGGACTGGTTGGATCTCCTTGCAGTCCAAGGGACTCTCAAGAGTCTTCTCCAACACCACAGTTCAAAAGCATCAATTCTTCAGCACTCAGTTTTCTTCACTGTCCAACTCTCACATCCATACATGCCCACTGGAAAAACCATAGCCTTGACTAGATGGACCTTTGTTGGCAAAGTAATGTCTCTGCTTTTAAATATGCTATCTAGGTTGGCCATAACCTTCCTTCCAAGGAGTAAGGGTCTTTTAATTTCATGGCTGCAATCACCATCAGCAGTGATTCTGGAGCCCCCCAAAATAAAGTCTGACACTGTTTCCACTGCTTCTCCATCTATTTCCCATGAAGTGATGGGACCAGATGCCATGATCTTAGTTTTCTGAACGTTGAGCTTTAAGCCAACATTTTCACTCTCCTCTTTCACTTTCATCAAGAGGCTCTTTAGTTCTTCTTCACTTTCTGTCATAAGGATGGTGTCATCTGCATATCTGAGGTTATTGATATTTCTCCTGGCAATCTTGATTCCAGCTTTTGTTTCTTCCAGCCCAGTGTTTCTTATGATGTACTCTGCATATAAGTTAAATAAGCAGGGTGACAATATACAGCCTTGACGTACTCCCTTAAATTCTATATTTGACGTGCTCCTTTTCTTATTTGGAAGCAGTCTGTTGTTCCATGTCCAGTTCTAACTGTTGCTTCCTGACCTGCATACACGTTTCTCAAGAGACATATGGTATATATATGTATATATACATATACATATGGTCTGGGAATGACTACTTTTTAATCAATTTGCCATACAGCAGACTCTAATACAACATTGTAAAGCAATTATATGCCAAGAAAAATTTTTTAAAGAGTGTGCTTGTATCAGTGTGTATAGGTTATGTTATGAATGGTCATTAGCAAGAAAGTCTAGTGAGAGTCAATTTAGTATTTTGATTTGTGCAAAATAAGTGAAACATTATAAAAAGAAATGCGTGAGAAACTAAATTAGTTTTTTAATGAGAAAATCAAGTTAAAATATACTAAATGATAATTTAGACTTCACAAAATGGATTCTATGGAAGTGTTTATCATGGATGCTGTTAAGAAAATGTAGTTTACTGAACTTGTTTTCCCTATATTAAAAATGTAGCATTTTCATATTCTCAGACATTTAAGAATATTGGCAGGCTTATTTCAAGTTATTAAGTGTCAGAAAAGTGTCCATGACCAACATGAGAAAACAGGCTCTTCATGCTTTTCAATAATCAAAACATATTCAAATGTAAAAATCCAATAATTTAATTGCAATGACAAACTCGGTGATGTGTGTTTATCTTGCTTTTACACACAGGGATTTACTAGAAATCACCTTATGGAAAAGTAGCTCTATGTGCTAAAGTCCAAATTCAATGGAGCACTACCCATAAAAGTTATTAAAATCAAATGGTTCTTTTAAACTTTAAATTTAAACCCAGAGAGCTAGATAATCCAAAAGGAAATTAAAGGAAATGCCCTTCTGGGAAATAGTCAAATTGCCTTTGGGGAAAAAATGCTAAGTGATAGGACACCTCTTCCAAACAAAAGAAAATCCCACATTTCAGTGGGAAAAATTATATTTATTCATGTATTTTGAAACTGCACGAATAAATTTATTTTAAAAATTAATTTAATGTATATAACTTATATAATGTATATAATAACTAATAGGACCAATTGATTTCCCTTATATTCTATATTTGTACCATTACTAATGGTAGCTTTTAACAGAAAACAGTTCTCAATACTAATAACTCTTCCCTGTGATTCTGATTTCTTACAATAATGAGCAGGATATTATAAAATGTTCCTTTCACATGAAATAAGTTCTCAAAAAGTTTGTAGCCTTTAATATTTAGATTCCATGATTTATTTTCTGCAAGCTTATCATTTTAGCAACTAACAATGAATAGAGCACAAAAATATAACTTAATACTATTCCTTCATATAATAAATTGTATTTTGCCTATCTATATATATGCATGTATAGAGCATTTGATATTTGAAGAATTCTTGGAATATATTTTTTAATATGATAATATACTATGCCACTAGATAAACCACCACCAATTCTTTAAAAAGTAGTTATTTTCAGATCATAAAGTATTAGTGTTAGA
Organism: Giraffa tippelskirchi; assembly: GCF_054371585.1. Lineage (NCBI taxonomy): Eukaryota > Metazoa > Chordata > Mammalia > Artiodactyla > Giraffidae > Giraffa > Giraffa tippelskirchi. The sequence goes on from NC_137284.1 coordinate 65,438,829, forward strand.
AGTTAATAAGAGAAGTAAACAATCACATGGCCATGTTAAAAGAAATCTTAAGTAACTGCCATGTCAAAGAGAAAGTCATGTACTCCAAAAATACATTAAAATCCTTGGATATGTACTAAAGTCAGAGCATCAAAAGTTATAACATTTACCCAAATTACACTCAAACGTTAGTCCTTTGAGTGTAATTGGTCTTTATTCAACTTAATAAATTAGATTATTGAGTATTAAAATTCAAAAAAATGCGAGAGGAAAAAAGAAAAAAAGAATCAAAAGAAATGAAGACAAACTCAGGGACCTCTGGGACAATGTGAAATGCCCCAACATTCGAATCATAGGAGTCCCAGAAGAAGAAGACAAAAAGAAGGCCATGAGAAAATACTCGAGGAGATAATAGTTGAAAACTTCCCTAAAATAGGGAAGGAAATAGTAACACAAGTCCAAGAAACCCAGAGAGTCCCAAACAGGATAAACATAAGGCAAAACGCCCCAAGACACATATTAATCAAATTAACAAAGATCAAACACAAAGAACTAATATTAAAAGCAGCAAGGGAAAAACAACAAATAACACACAAAGGGATTTCCATAAGGATAACAGCTGATCTTTCAATAGAAACTCTTCAGGCCAGAAGGGAATGGCAGGACATACTTAAAGAAATGAAAGAGAAAAATCTACAACCCAGATTACTGTACCCAGCAAGAATCTCATTCAGATATGAAGGAGAATTCAAAAGCTTTACAGACAAGCAAAAGCTGAGAGAATTCAGCTGCACCAAATCAGTTCTTCAACAAATGCCAAAGGATCTTCTATAGACAGGAAGCACAGAAAGGGTGTATAGTCTCGAACCCAAAATAACAAAGTCAATGGCAATGGGACCATACTTATCAATAATTACCTTAAATGTAAATGGGTTGAATGCCCCAACCAAAAGACAAAGACTGGCTGAATGGATACAAAAACAAGACCCCTATATATGCTGTCTACAAAAGATCCACCTCAAAACAAGGGACACATACAGACTGAAAGTGAAGGGCTGGAAAAAGATATTTCATGCAAACGGAGACCAAAAAAAAAGCAGGAGTAGCAATACTCATATCAGAAAAGTAGACTTTAAAATAAAGGCTGTGAAAAGGGACAAAGAAGGACACTACATAATGATCAAAGGATCAATCCAAGAAGAAGATATAACAATTGTAAGTATATATGCACCCAACATACGAGCACCGCAATAGGTAAGGCAAATGCTAAGAAGTATGAAAGGGGAAATTAACAACAACACAATAATAGTGGGAGACTTTAATACCCCACTCACACCTATGGATAGATCAACTAAACAGAAAATTAACAAGGAAACACAAACTTTAAATGACAAGGTGGACTAGCTAGACCTAATTGATATCAATAGGACATTTCACTCCAAAACAATCAATTTCACGTTTTTCTCAAGTGCACACGGAACCTGCTCTAGGATAGATCACATCCTGGGCCATAAAGCTAGCCTTGGTAAATTCAAGAAATTGAAATCATTCCAATCATCTTTTCTGACCACAATGCAGTAAGATCATATCTCAATTGCAAGAAAAAAACTGAACTGAACTGTTGCCATAGACTGATTTTTTCCCCTCAAAATGTATGTGCTGAAACTGAATTCACAGTGTGATATAGTATTTGGAGACGAGATCTTTGGAAGGTGATCAGAGTGGAGCACTCACAGATAGGAATAAAGGGAGGTGATCAGGGTGGAGCCCTCTTCGATGGGAATCAGTTCAGCTCAGTTGCTCAGTCGTGTCTGACTCTTTGTGACCTCATGATCGCAGCACGCCAGGCCTCCATGTACAACAACAACTCCAGGAGTTTACCCAAACCCATGTCCATTGAGTCAGTGATGCCATCCAGCCGTCTCATCCTCTGTCGTCCCCTTCTCCTCCTGCCCCCAATCCTTCCCAGCATTAGGGTCTTTTCCAATGAGTCAACTCTTCGCATGAGGTGGCCAAAGTATTGGAGTTTCAGCTTCAACATCAGTCCTTCCAATGAACACCCAGGACTGATCTCCTTTTGGATGGACTGGTTGGATCTCCTTGCAGTCCAAGGGACTCTCAAGAGTCTTCTTCAACATCACACATCAAAAGCATCAATTCTTTGGCACTCAGCTTTCTTCACCATCCAACTCTCACATCCGTACATGACCACTGGAAAAACCATAGCCTTGACTAGACGAACCTTTGTTCGCAAAGTAATATCTCTGCATTTAAATATGCTATCTAGGTTGGTCATAACCTTCCTTCCAAGGAGTAAACATCTTTTAATTTCATGGCTACAATCACCATCAGCAGTGATTTTGGAGCCCCTCAAAAATAAAGTCTGCCACTGTTTCCAATGTTTCCCCATCTATTTGCCATGAAGTGATGGGACCAGATGCCATGATCTTAATTTTCTGAATGTTGAGGTTTAAGCCAACTTTTTCACTCTCCTCTTTCACTTTCATCAAGAGGCTCTTTAGTTCTTCTTCACTTTCTGCCATAAGGGTGGTGTCATCTGCATATCAGAGGTTATTGATATTTCTCCCGGCAATCTTGATTCCAGCTTGTGTTTCTTCCAGCCCAGCATTTCTCATGATGTACTCTGCATATAAGTTAAATAAGCAGGGTGGCAATATACAGCCTTGACGTACTCCTTTTCCTTTTTGGAAGCAGTCTGTTTTTTCATGTCCAGTTCTAACTGTTGCTTCCTGACCTGCATGCAGGTTTCTCAAGAGACAGGTTAGATGGTCTGTTATTCCCATCTTTTTCAGAATTTTCCAGTTTATTGTGATCCACACAGTCAAAGGCTTTGGCATAGTCAATAAAACAGAAATAGATGTTTTTCTGGACCTCTCTTGCTTTTTCAATGATCCAGTGGATGTTGGAAATTTGATCTCTGGTTCCTCTGCCTTTTCTAAATCCCGTTTGAACATCTGGAAGTTCACGGTTCACGTATTGCTGAAGCCTGGCTTGAAGAATTTTGAGCATTACTTTGCTAGCATGTGAGATGAGTGCAATTGTGCAGTAGTTTGAGCATTCGTTGGCATTGTCTTTCTTTGGGATTGCAATGAAAACTGAGCTTTTCCAGTCCTGTGGTCACTGCTGAGTTTTCCAGATTTGCTGGCATATTGAGTGCAGCACTTTCACAACATCATCTTTCAGGATTTGAAATAGCTCAACTGAAATTCCATCACCTCCACTAGCTTTGTTCGTAGTGATGCTTTCTAAGTCCCACTTGACTTCACATTCCAGGATGTCTGGCTGTAGGTGAATGATCACACCATCGTGATTATCTGGGTCGTGAAGATATTTTTTGTACAGTTCTTCTGTGTATTCTTGCCACCTCTTCTTAATATCTTCTGCTTCTGTTAGGTCCATACCATTTCTCTCCTTTATCAAGCCCAATGGTATCTTTAAGTTTCTTGAAGAGATCTCTAGTCTTTCCCATTCTGTTGTTTTCCTCTATTTCTTTGCATTGATCGCTGAGGAAGGCTTTCTTATCTCTCCTTGCTATTGTTTGGAACTCTGCATTCAAATGGGAATATCTTTGCTTTTCGCTTCTCTTCTTTTCACCGCTATTTGCAAGGCCTCCTCAGACAGCCATTTTGCTTTTTTTGCATTTCTTTTCCATGGGGATGGTCTTGATTCCTGTCTCCTGCACAATGTCACGAATCTCTGTACATAGTTCATCAGGCACTCTGTCTTTCAGATCTAGTCCCTTAAATCTATTTGTCACTGCCACTGTATAATCATAAGGGATTTGATTTAGGTCATACCTGAATAGACTAGTGGTTTTCCCTATTTTCTTCAATTTATGTCTGAATTTGGCAATAAGCTGTTCATGATCTGAGCCACAGTCCACTCCCGGTCTTGTGTTTGCTAACTGTATAGAGCTTCTCCATCTTTGGCTGCAAAGACTATAATCAATCTGATTTCACTGTTGACAATCTGGTGATGTCCATGTGCAGAGTCTTCTCTTGTGTAGTTGGAAGAGGGTGTTTGCTATGACCAGTGTGTTCTCTAGCCTTTGCCCTGCTTCATTCTGTTTGCCTGTTACGCCAGGTGTTTCCTGACTTCCTACTTTTGCATTCCAGTCCCCTATAATGAAAAGGACATCTTTTTTGGGTGTTAGTTCTAAAAGGTCTTTTAGTTCTTCATAGAACCCTTCAAGTTCAGCTTCTTCAGTGTTACTGGTCAGGGCATAGACTTGGATTACTGTGATATTGAATGGTTTGCCTTGGAAATGAACAGAGATCATTCTGTTGTTTTTGAGATTGCATCCAAGTACTGCATTTCGGACTCTTTTGTTGACCATGATGGCTACTCCATTTCTTCTAAGGGATTCCTGCCCACAGTAGTAGATATAATGATCATCTGAGTTAAATTCACCCATTCCAGTCCATCTTAGTTTGCTGATTCTTAGAATGTCTACGTTCACTGTTGCCATCTCCTGTTTGACCACTTCCAATTTGCCTTGATTCATGGACCTAACGTTCCAGGTTCCTATGCAATATTGCTCTTTACAGCATCGGGCTTTTGTTCTATCACCAGTCACATCCACAGCTGGGTATTGTTTTTGCTTTGTCTCCATCCCATCATTCTTTCTGGAGTTATTTCTCCACTGATCTCCAGTAGCATATTGAGCACCTACCGACCTGGGGAGTTCATCTTTCAGTGTCCTATCTTTTTGCCTTTTCATACTATTCATGGGGTTCTGAAGGCAAGAATACTGAAGTGATTTTCCATCCCCTTCTCCAGTGGGCCACATTCTGTCAGACCTCTCCACCATGACCCATCTGTCTTGGGTGGCCCCACGTCACATGGCTTAGTTTCATTAAGATAGACAAGGCTGTGGTCCGTGTGATCAGATTAGCTAGTTTTCTGTGATTATAGTTTCAGTGTGTCTGCCCTCTGATGCTCTTTTGCAACACCTACTGTCTTACTTGGGTTTTGCTTACCTTGGATGTGGGGTATCTCTTCACGGCTGCTCCAGCAAAGAGCAGCCGTTGCTCCTTACCTTGGACAAGGGGTAGCTACTCACGATGGCCCCTCCTGACCTTGAATGTGGAGTAACTCCTCTCGGCCCTCCTGTGTCCACTCAGCTGCCACTCCTTGGACCTGGGGTAACTCCTCTCGGAATAGTGCTCTACAAAAAAGAGACCTCGGAAAGCTCCCTCACCCCTTTTAACCATGTGAGGGTAGAGCAAAAAGATGGTCCTCTATCAATCAGGAAGCAAACTCTCACCAGGTATGATACTGCTGGTTCTTTCTTTTTGGACTCTCCCAGCCTCTAAAACATTGAGATAGAAATTTCTTTTAATAAATCACTCAGTCTAAGGTATTCTGTCATATGGCAGCCTGAACAGACTAAGACAACTGTTAAGAACATGTCCATGAACAATGTTCTCCATGGCAGCATGGCTGGTAACAGTAAAAATTACTCACCAAGGGAAGCAGCTGCCTTTGCTACTCTGATAATTATCCTGAACCATTCAGGCTAAGTTAGTGGTGGCTATACAACTGTGCTGGATTGTCATAATGCTTGCATTGTTGGTAAGTTTGCTCAGCTGAAGGAGATTATTCTAGAAAGTGACCCCAAGCTGTTGAAACCTGTTGATATTTCCATCATTCATATGGTTCTGAGATTCTTTGGTTCACTTTACTGTTTGTGGTATTAGACAGATGGTTGCTCTGGATATCATCAAGGTAGTGGACAAGAAGGTTGCTGGTACTGGCAAGGTCACCAGGTTGGCTCAGAAAGTTCATGAAAGTGAAATGAACAACACCCACCTTCCTGTCCCCACCAGTTTTCATCATCTAGTGGAAGATTGGTTCTAGATTAGTTTCAGTTGGCCATTTAAGTTTCTTCTTAGTTATTTATTTATTTTTTAATTAGTTTATTTTCTATTTTTTAACTTTACAATATTGTTTTTGTTTTGCCATACATAAAAATGCAGAATAAAACACCGGAAAGAAAGGGGTTCTTTGTGGGCCATTTGTTTTGTCTCTCTTCCTGTGTGTATGTATGATTTTTAAATGATTAGCTTTTAAAATCCATACTTATTTCTATGTTTAATTGGGGGATAATTGCTTTACAAATTTGTGTTGGTTTCTTCAATACAGATCATGAATTGGCCATGAGTATACACATATCCTCTCCCTCTTGTACCTCGCTCCCACCCACCCACCCCCAACCTCACCCCCCCAACCTCACCCCTCTAGGTCATCACAGAGCACTAGGATGAACTCCCTGTGCTATTATATATAGCAACTTCCCACTAGCTATCTATTTTACACATGGTAATGTATATTTCAATGCTACTCTTCATCCACACTTTTAAATCAAATTAACTTCACAAAAATCTGACCCACTACCTGAAGATTTATTAAAGTGAAGTTTAATGAGAAAAAATGTGGGGAAAATGATAATTATTAATGCTGGTTAGAATGCGTTGACTACATTTATAAAATAATTCATCAACATATTTCAAAATGTCTAAAATTATAAATAGAATCTCACCAAGCAATTACATATTAAGACAATAATCTGTTATGCAAAGACTATATGATAGATCAATGTATTTTTTTATTAAATATTTCATTTTGAAATAATTGCAGCTTTTCATGTAATTGTAAGAAATAGCACAGAGCAAAAGATTCTGTATAGCCTTTACAGAAATAGTACACAGTCTTCCCCAAAGAAAATGAAAACCGTAGTATATTATACCAACAAGGATATCAGTATTAATAATCTAAATACAGAACACCCAGCACCAGAAGGATCCCTTAATTTTGTCTTTTTAAAACCACATCTACTTCTCTCTCATCTTAACCTCTGTGTTCCTGTGTGCATGCTCAGTGGCTTCAGTTGTGTCCAGCTCTTTGCTATCCCATGGACTGTAGCCCTCAAGGTTCCTTTGTCCATGGGATTCTCAAGGCAAGAGTACTGGAATAGGTTGCCATTTTCTCCTCCAGGAAATCTTCCCAATCCAGGGATCGAATCCACATCTCCTGCTTCTCTTGAATTGCAAGAGGATTCTTAACACACTGACCCAACTAGGAAACCTCTTAACCTCTGGGAACCACTTATCTGTTTTCCATTTCTATAATTGTTTTTTTTTAATTCAATAATACTTTATAAAGATTGGATTTTTGTTTTCCATCTCTGTTTTTATTCACCATAATTTTCTGGAGTTTCATTCAGGTTGTTGCATGGACTGGTCTTTTGTTATAGTTGTTTGGGTTCCTGAGGTTCATTTATTTTGTTCTGTTTTTTTTTTTTTTAGTCCATTTTCTCTCTTTTGCTCCCATTAAACAATTTTTATTGTTCTGTCTTCCAGTTCATTGATTCTTTCATCTGTGCTCTTCTTCTCCTATGGCATCTATCTATTGAGTTTTAATTTTATTATTGTATTCTCAGGTCTAAATTTTTTAATTTGGTTCTTCTTTATCTCTTTATTTCTTTGCCCAGACTTTTTTTTTTTTTAATTTGCTTTAAGCATGTTCCTGATTGCCCATTGAAGTATTTTTTTTTTATGATGGCAGTTTTAAAATTATTGTCAAATAATGCTAACATTTCTGTCATTCCAGTGTTGACATCTATTGATTGCCCTTTTCCATTCTGTTTGAGTGCTTCCTGGTTCTTTATATCACAAGTGATTTTCCGCCAAAACAGATTTTTTTAGAATATGTTATGACACTCTCGATCTTATTTAATATTGTTTTGACTGCCTTCCTTTGACACCTGTTTGGCAGAAAGGGGATGAGGTGGGGTCTTGTTATTGTAGCTGGGGATCAAAGTCCAGGTTCCCACTCAGACTTCATTCACATCCAAGGGAGAGGCTCCTTATTACTGCTGGGCAGCAGTAGAGTTCTGATTCCCCATTACCCTCCTAGAATACCTTCGTGGTTGAAAGTAGTTGTTCTTCACTACTTTTCCCCAAGTGGCCTCTATGGACACCAAACAGGACTAATGTCATTACTTCTGGGCACTAGAGATAGTCCTGAGTCTTCACCAAAAATATTCTGATACCACCCTAGGGGTGAAGGAGAATAGTGAAGGTTATGACCAACCTAGATAGCATATTTAAAAGCAGAGACATTACTTTGCCAACAAAGTTCCGTCTAGTCAAGGCTATGGTTTTTCCAGTGGTCATATATGGATGTGAGAGTTGGATGGTGAAGAAAGCAGAGCGCTGAAGAATTGATGCTTTTGAACTGTGGTATTGGAGAAGACTCTTGAGAGTCCCTTGGACTGCAAGGAGATCCAACCAGTCCATCCAAAAGGAGATCAGTCCTGGGTGTTCATTGGAAGGACTGATGTTGAAGCTGAAACTCCAATACTTTGACCACCTCATGCGAAGAGTTGACTTATTGGAAAAGACCCTAATGCTGGGAAGGATTGGGGGCCAGGGAAGAAGGGGACGACAGAGGATGAGATGTTTGGATGGCATTACCGACTCGATGGACATGGGTTTGGGTAAACTCCGGGAGTTGGTGATGGACAGGGAGGCCTGGCGTGCTGTGATTCATGGGGTCGCAAAGAGTCGGACATGACTGAGCGACTGAACTGAACTGAACTGAACTCCTGTATGAAGGTGTTATTCTTTTTTCTGTTTTTAAATTTATTTTTAATTGAAGGATAATTGCTGTACAGTATTGTGTTTGTTTCTGCCATACATCAACATGAACAAATCATAGGTGTAGATATGTCCCTTCCCTCTTGAACTTCCCTCCCACCTCCCACCCCATCCCACTCCTCTAGGTTGTTACAGAGTACAGGGTTTGATTGTCTGCATCATACAACAAATCCCCACTGGTTACCTATTCTACATAATAAAACTACCATATTACCCAGCAATCCTGTTACTGGAAATTTTCTGAGGAAAACCATAATTGGAAAAGACACATGTACCCCAATGTTCATTGAAGGTGTTAGTCTCACTGGGTCCCTTGTGTCATATAGCAAATTCCCACTGGTTATCTATTGTACATAAAAAGTTAAGATATTATCCAACATTCCCATTAATGGACATATACCTTGAGGAAACCATAATTTGAAAAGACACATGTACCCCAATGTTCATTGCAAGTGTTATTCTAGGTGGCCTAGGTGGTCTGCATTGGTTCCACAAGGTGAGGGCTCATTATCAGCCAGAAGGAATGAAATGGAATGGAAGTCCTTGGCTCCCTAGTTCGCTTTCTCTTACACCACACCAGCAAGAGGATGGGAGTGACTCACTACACCCTAGCAGAGACAGGGTTTAGAATCACTAATCTGAAATAGTGATTATTGTCTAAAAGTTTCTATCTTGCTAGACTGCTTTTCTTCTGGTACCTTTCACACACAATTAGATTAAAATAAGTTCAAACTACTGATAACACAACAAGCTGTCCAGGCTGTGGGGAAATAGGATCTTGTACATTGCTGGTGGGAGAATCCTATTAGTACAACCACATTTGGAAAGCAATGTGTCAATAACTAGTCAAGTTAATGTGTCATTTTCTAAAACCCAGCAATTCTACATGTGAGTATCTATCACAGAAAGAGGAAGGTGTAAAAAGATGTTTATTGTGATATTAAATGTTTTAAAATATTGAAAAAATAAAATAAGAATCATTCATATATAGTGGGATGATTTATTCTCCCAATAGAATATAATGTACTAGTTAAAATGAATGAAGTAGGCTTACGCATCAACAACAGGGAGATATTGCAAAAACTTAATATTGAGTGAAAATAACCATTTTTAAAAGATACATATAATATAATATTTTTGAACTTTTAAGATATACAAAGACTACATGATAATGTGTGTATAAAATATAATTATATACATATAAGAATGACATATACTAACTTCATATATTCATTACATCTGGAGAAGAAATCAGGAGGAAAGTATGAGGGAGAGGTAGTGTTAGTCACTCAGTTCTGTCCGACCTTTGTGACCCCATAGACTGTCACCTGCCCAGCTCCTTTGTCCATGGGCTTCTCCATGCAAGAATACTGGGGTGGGTTGCCATTCTCTTCTCCAGAGGATCTTCCAGACCCAGGGATCAAACCCAGTTCTCCAGCATTGCAGGTGGATTCTTTACCTTCTGAGCCACCAGGGAAGCCCATTCAGGGAAGTATGAGGTGGGGTAGGGCCTTGGCAATAGCTGTAACATTTTTTTTCTTAAAAATAAAAACTTTTGAAGAAAACATCAACATGTGAATTACAGTCACAAGCCTCTTTGTCCAGTGCTAAAGAAATATCAGGACATTTGTGAAGGAAAAATTCATTAAGGTGGCACAGTAGACGCAGCCTAGCAATGCCTCTCTGTGACCTGCCACATCCTATAGACATCTGCCCTTTGTTACATTCAGCACCCTTTTCAGAATAAGTAACCATGACACTGCAACTGGTGACTGTAACCATGAAATTACAAGACACTTGCTCCTTGGTAGAAAAGCTGTAACAAACCTAGACAGAATGCTAAAAGGCAGAGACATCACTTTGCTGACAAAGGCTCATCTAGTCAAAGCTACAGTTTTTCCAGTAGTCATGTATACAGATGCGAGAGTTTGACCATAAAGAAGGATGAGTGCTGAAGAATTTATGCTTTTGAACAGTGGTGTTGGAGAAGATTCTTGAGAGTCTCTGGTACTGCAAGGAGATCCAACTAGTTAACCCTAAAAGAAATCAACCCTGAATATTTAGTGGAAGGACTGATGCTGAAGCTGAAGCTCCAATAGTTTGGCCACCTGATGCAAAGAACTAATTCATTGGAAAAGATACTGATGCTGGGAAACATTAAAGGCAGGAGGAAAAGTGGGGGTCAGATAATGAGATGGTTGGATGACATCATTGACTCAATGGACATAAGCTTGAGCAAATTCCAGGAGACAGTGATGGGCAGGGAAACCTGGTGTGCTGCAATCCATGTGGTTGCCAAGAGTCATACATGACTGAGGGACTGAAAAATAATGATACTGATGAATCTGAAGTATAGCAACATTGATCCCGAACACCATTTTGTTAAAAATTTGTGTTTTGCAGATACAAATTTTAGGATTTTCCACATAAACAATAACTGAAATTCATTATAATGAAATAAAGTATATGAAATTTTGATATTGAAAATCAGGAAACATTCTGCTAGGAAAACATAGGCTGGAAAGATTTTTTGTGGGGTACACTTTTAGTCCCCTAAGCTTGGACACTAAGATTGCTTCTATTGTTTCATTAATGCCAGTAATACATTAGGATATATTTGAGGGTAGTCTTTCCTGTATTTTGGATTATTTGTTTAGTACTCTTCAAAGATAAATTATTGTGCGTGTGAGTAAAAAGCATTCTTTCTTAGACTTAAAAAAAAAAAATGTCTAAATTTCTTTCCTGAAGCTAGTATAATGAGACATCCTGTGGAGCCTGGCAGGAAAACTGCCAGTTTCAAAGACATAAGCATTTTCTACCATCTAAAAAGAAGATTGGAATTTACCTTTTCAAGCTAACAGCTTTTTTTATATGGGGAGAATCATTTTATCAGGTCATTTAATCAAGCCGATTTAAATAAATACCCTCTATTGTCCTTGGAAAGGATTTGAATTGTTTGAAAGAAATCAAACAAAGAATTTGTAAATGAATACTTTAAAAGTTTTGCTTAGTAATGAAAATAGGTGAACATTTATCAAATAATTGTTGTTGTTTAATAACAAAGTTTTATCCCATTCTTCCACCCCATGGACTGCAGCACTCCAGGCTTCCCTGTTCTTCACTGTCTCCCTGAGTTTCATCAAACTCATGTCCATTGAGTCAATGATGCCATCCAACCATCCATTCTCTGATTCTCACTTGTCCTCCTGCCCCTTGATCTTTCCCAGCATCAGTGTCTTTTCCAACGAATTAGCTCTTTGGAATATTGGAGCTTCAGCTTCAGCATCAGTCCTTCCACTGAATATTCAGGGTTGATTTCCTTGCAGTCCAAGGAACTCTCTCTCAAGAGTCTTTTCAAGTACCACAGTTTGAAAGCATCAATTCTTTGATCCTCAGCTTTCTTTATGGTCCAACTGACACATCTGTATATAACTGTATACAGGTGGAAAAATTATAGTTTTGATGACAGACCTTTGTCAGCAAAGTGATATCTCTGCTTTTTAATACGCTATCTTGGTTTGTCATAGCTTTCCTTCCAACGAGCAAACATCTTTTAATTTCATGGCTGAGGTCACTGTCTGCAGTGACTTTGGAGCCTAAGTAAAGAAAATCTGTCACTGTTTCCAGTATTTCTCCTTCTATTTGCCATGAAGTGATGGGACCAGATGCCATATCTTAGTTTTTAATGTTGAGTTTTAAGCCAGATTTTCCACTCTGCTCTTTCACCCTTATTAAGAGGCTCTTTAGTTCCACATAATTAAGACTCTCCAGACAATACAAAACAAATATTCACTCTTATTGTTGATAATCTGGATTTGAGCTGTCCTATTCCTGAACAATTTTGCTTATTCTTAAGGAATGTGATAATGCTGACAGGAGATTGCAGGGGAACTATCACAGGTAGGATGGGTCAGGCTGATCAAGAAATTATGGCCAAGAACAAGGGACTATGATTCTATGTGAACACAAGATGTGATTTTACACTGCATACTGTACTCTTGGAAACTGCACTCTCTGGGTATTATAATTGGCCATGACAGATCAATAGGTAAAGACATTTCTTTCTGAGTAGAGGGCAAGATTTGCCCTGGAAAAAAAAAAAAGGATATACTTTCTGCCCATGAGCTTAGGGCAGAAATTGGATGGGTCTTATACTGGGCAGAGTGAGAGTGGGGTTTGTTGGGGGAGAAATAAATTTTTTCTCTCTTCAGGATCAGAGGGTGAATATTTTTCTGAAATCCAAGGCTTTGGAACAATGATTAAAGAACCTAAATGTATATCAGAATCGTCAGAGAGGAAAAATTTGCAAAACACTTGAGAAATTTATTTTCATATCATAGAGTAAGGCTTTTGCTGCTGCTGCTGCTAAGTCGCTTCAGTCGTGTCCGGCTCTGTGCGAACCCAGAGACGGCAGCCTACCGGGCTCCTCCGTCCCTGGGATTCTCCAGGCAAGAACACTGGAGTGGGTTGCCATTTCCTTCTCCAGTACATTTAAGTGAAAAGTGAAAGTAAAGTCGCTCAGTCATGTCTGACTCTTTGCGAGCCCATGGACTGAAGCCTACCAGGTTCCTCCGTCCATGGGATTTTCCAGGCAAGAGTACTGGAGTGGGATGCCATTGCCTTCTCGGAGTAAGGCTTTTAGTTAAGGTTATATTGTATCATTTTACATTATTGTATTATATGTAATCATACAAGTGGGTGTATGCATCCAAATACATATTTAGAAATTCATTGAAATTTGTAAAAAAAAAAAAGGAAACACGTGTATTAGAATGCTTATTTTACTTTTCAGATTGCTTGTTTTTGTTCAAAACAGAACAAAACTGTCTATTCAGTTTTAGAGTCCAGGGCTACTCCCCATTAATTAGTATGAGAAAAATCATACACTATTTCTCACAAATAAAAAATCAATAGTGGAGTATAATACATGATTATAATTAAATATTAGAGGATTGATAAACTATGAATTTCAAATTATATAGGACTCAAATTTAATCCATAGATCCCTGAGAACTTATTTTGAAATTATCCCATTTTATATAGTCTATAGTTTGTGCAGGAGTCATATGGCTCTAGGTTAATAGTGATTGTAGATGTGTCTCTAGAGTCCCATCGTTCTAGTATTGCTGTTTTAGAATATGCAAAATGATGATGAATATTGATGATGGAAATTACCTCTGAATTGCATGGTCTTACACATTATCACTAAGAAATGTAGAAAATTAATATTCAATAAAGCTCCAAAATATCATGTTAATGAATTTCTTAATGAAAATAATTTTCCCCTGAAAACATGATATATTTCTTGTGAATATCTGCTTTTTGGCTTCTCAGTCTAAAGATAGCAATATTTTTTTTTAAACAAAGCCATCTCCAAAGCCAGTACTCCATGCCGTGACTAAGCATGTTCTTTGATTCCACTCTACATAGTGCCGTCTATGGAGTAATATATCATGTAAGCACCTTTTTCTGATGATGTATTACTCAGATGCATCATCAGCCAGATCAGTGTTTCTAATGATTTATAAGTCTACTAAATCACTACAGTGAGGTGCAGCAATGATATAGTATTCAAAGCTGGTTCCAGATGGACAAGAAGGATTCATGAGCAAATATTAGTGATCTGCAATGCAAAATCAGACAAAATAGGAAAATAACAGTATGCTGAATAGCAGTTCCCTTATTTTTAAGAAAACATATCATTTTCAACTATTTAATCAATGGTGATAACTGGCTAACATATTCGTTGGTTTCATCATTCTTTTGTCTGAGTCAGTACATAGGAGAGATAGTTTTAAAGGCTGATGATCTGAAGTGATTAACAGCAAATCTGAATGATTATTTACCTAAAAACTACAGTAAAAAAATAAGAGAAATAGAGCCTCCAATTTCCAGTGCCTGCAGACTTGGAAAATGTCCATCACAAGCAATCTTAGGTTTTAGATTATGTAGTTTTAGTGAAACATTGCTTATATATTACAGAGAAGACTGGTTTTAGGAGCTTTTAGGATGGTTAACTTTTGCAAACGTATTTTTTAAAACTCAAAAACAATAAATGTACATTAATAGTAAAACAAAATTCATTGAATATCATAAGTAAAATTTCCCTTTCAACTCTTAATCTCATTCATTATTTGAAAAAAAAAGGAAATGGCAACCCATTCCACTATTCTTGGGAAGAACTAACTCAATGGAAAAGATCCTGATGCTGGGGAAGATTGAAGGCAAGAGGAGAAGGGGACGACAGATGATGAGATGGTTGGATGACATCATCAACTCAATGCACATGAGTGTGAGCAACTCTGGGAGTTGGTGATGGACAGGAAAGCCTTTGGTGATGGACAGGAAAGCCTGGCGTGCTGCAGTCTATGGGGTAGCAAAGAGTTGGACACGACTGAGTGACTGAACTGATATTTCCAAGCTGTGGCTGCTAAGAGGTCCTTGAAGCAGTGATACCTGAATAACATGACACATCTTCAGCTCGGGTCTTAGTTTCTAAATACCGTTATTCACTAAAAGGAACTAGGATTCTGAAAATATAAGATAAGCCTAGAGCATTTTGTGATACTACGTGCATGCTAAGTTGTCTTAATTGTGTCCAACTCTTTGCAACCCTATGGACTGTAGCCCCACCAGGCTCCTCTATCCATGGGATTCTCAAGGCAAAATACTGGAGTGGTTTGCCATGCTTTCCTCCAGGGGATCTTCCTGACTCAGGGATCAGACCAGCATCTCTTATATCTCCTGCATTAGCAGGCAGGTTTTTTACCATTAGTGCCATCTGGGAAGCCCCTTTGGTGATCCTAGAAAATAGTAAAGAGATCCAAAAAATGGGGACATGCTGAAAGGGTGCAGAAGCCAAAATAAAAGAAATTTCAGTGGCCAAAGCTGGAACAAACTGGGTAACAAAGTATTGGATGGCAACTCATACAGTAACATACATAATTATGTGTGTATACCAGATGGGCATTCCCAGATAAAATATGGGACATACAATTAAATTGGAATTAAAGCTAAATTGAAAGATTTTATATATGTATATTTCAGGTATGCCTGGAACATACTTATACTAGCAATAAAAATTATCCATTCCTTAGCTTAAATTAAAATTTAATGGATGTCTTGTCTTTTTCTTTGTAAAATCTAGCCTTCACAATACAGACAGATGATAGATAGATAGCTAATAGAGATTGTCTTACAGAAGGCTTCTAATTAATGAGTGTAGAAAGATTGAGATAAATAGAAAACTGTCATTAGAACATCATAGTAATATTTGTGTAAGGAAAGATCGACTGATGGCTGATAAAATTAGCATGTGAAAGTTTGTGGAAAAACAAGATGGTTACATAGTCTCAAAATAACTCCCTCAACATACAAATGAGAAAACAAAGTAAATATGTCCAAGTCCTAACCTCAGGTACCTTTGAATATGACTGTATCACAATATACAGTTTTACATATTTAATTAAATCTTTTGAGATGAGATTATCTTAAATTTAGGTTGCACCCTCCTTAAAGTGAGAGGGAAATAAAAGTCATTCACACAGTAAAGCCATATGAAGACAGACGGAGAGTGTGGTGATGTATCTACAAGGAACACCTAGGATTGCTGGTCAGTCACTAGAAGCCGGGAAAAGCATGGAACATATTCTCTGCCAGGGTTTCCAGAAAGAATAAATACCGCTGATGCCTTAATTTTGGCCTCCAAATGTAAGAGAATATATTTCTAACATTTTAAGCCCCCAAGTTCATGGTAATTTTTTATAACAGCCCAACAAACTTAATATACCAAATGATCAAGGTTGACATGACCGGTGAAGAGACATATTATTGTCACATACCCCATTAGGATACAATGAAAATCAAGTATCACTTCCATGGTATGTTTGCCATAATGCATTAGTTCGAAGCAATAATGAATGAACAACAGATAAACTCAATCTGAGATATATTTCACAAATTAATTCATCTGAAATATTAAAAGCTATTAAGGACAGGAAGGATAAGGAATGACTGAGGTACTGTCACAGACTGTAGGAGAGAAAACATAATGACTAAATTCAGTGTGGTATTCTGGTTTGTATCTTGGACCAGAAAAGGACATAAATGAAAAAATTCTTGATATCTGAATAGAGTTTATAAATGAGTTGATAGTACTGTGCCAAACTGAGTGTCTTTGTTTTGATAATTATGACATGGATATGTAAGATGTCAACCTTACAGGAAGCTGGGTGAGATGTTTAAGAGAACTCTCTGAGTTATTTTTGCAGCTCTCCTAGGAGTGTAAAATTATTTTAGAATAAGTATTAAAAAAATTCACTGATAAGACCCAAACTGAGAAGTTTCATTTGAGTTTTACAGGGAGAAGTAACACTAGCAAGTTGTATGAATTGAATTGTGTTTCCCCAAATTTATATGTTGAGACCCTAATC
Source organism: Giraffa tippelskirchi (assembly GCF_054371585.1). Taxonomy (NCBI): domain Eukaryota; kingdom Metazoa; phylum Chordata; class Mammalia; order Artiodactyla; family Giraffidae; genus Giraffa; species Giraffa tippelskirchi. The sequence goes on from NC_137284.1 coordinate 65,455,921, forward strand.
CCCAGCACCTCAGAATGTGACTGTGTTGGAGACAGGGCCTTTAAAGAGGTAATTAAGTTAACATGAATTCATTAGGATGGGTCCCAACCCAAAATGACTGGTGACACCTTGATCATGGATTTTCAGCCTCCAGAATTGTGAGACAATACATTTCTGTTGTTCAACCTCCACCCCTACCCCAACCCCTTAGTGGGTATTTTGTCAGGCAGCCTTTGTAAACTAATACACAGGGAGGGTAAACTATTGCTCCTGATGGCTGTGGTGGAACTCCACAAGCTTTGGATAAGTTAACATCTTCAAATTTTAGGTTATTTATCTAAATATGAGTAATAATAAATAATAATAATAAATTCTTTGTTTAGCATGAAGGAAGAGGTGGAGTTCAGGACTTCAAGGGGAGAGGTGAGCAGGAAGGGATATTATGGGAAATGGGAGATCAAAGTGTAGAAATGAAATAAAGGATAATCCCAATGAACTCCATGACTAAATAACATCCCTAAGAAGTTAATTTGCTTGCATCAAAACCTAATTATAAATGCTCTTTCTGCCATCTATAACTCAAGTTTCTTTTTGTTCTTTTATAAAACTGAAATCAAATATGCAATAAAGTATTAATAACAGCTAGGGCTCTAAAAGTTAGACAATAAAAACCTTCAGATATTTGAATTTGGTTATCCAGTTAGTGTCAGTAAAACATAAAATATACAAAATTCACAGTAAATAATATCTGTTAAATGATGATTTTTCAGAAAAAAATAAAATTACAGCCCTCATATATATAAAGGAACACATGTTAAAGATCATATTTAATTCACGAAGGAGCCAGGCAGATGTTTTAACCAGTTTGAAAGAGAATCCAAAAATCAGAAACGTTTATAGATCAGAACAGTGAAATGAATATGAAAATGAAGAGAAAACTAGCTTTTCCCTAGAGTGTCTATTGATTAAAACAGACAACAGGACTCTGTAGAGGTTGTACCACCAAGAGTCTAAGTGTTACTATGTGTATTATAGGAAGAAAAAAGACTTTGACTCAGTGTTAGAACTCGCTTTGTGAGGGTTCTTTGGAAACTGTGGGAATCAGCAACACAGGAATTATTTTTACTTTTTTGGCCTATGGCTACATTAAAATATCCTAGCCCCAAAGTACCAACATTTCAACTTCTTGAAGAAGCAGCTCATTAAGACCTCTATTTATATATGTAGAAAAAACCTTGCATTTCAAAACAGCATGTATATATTGTCTGGAGAATGTGGATGTCTTATTCTATTCCTTCTTTGTTGTTAATCATATAGATACCTATAAAAAAGGCCTAAAACATCTACTTCTGCTTCACTGACTACACTAAAGCCTTTGACTGTGTGGATCACAACAAACTGTGGAAAATTCTTAAAGAGATGGGAATACCAGACCACCTGACCTGCTTCCTGAGAAAGCTGCATGCAGGTCAAAAAGCAACAGTTAGAACCAGACAAGGCACACCAGACTGGTTTCCAAATTGAGAAAGGAGTACATCGAGGTTGTATATTGTCACCTTGCTTATTTAACCTATATACAGAGTACATCATGCGAAATGTTGGACTGGGTGAAGCACAAGCTGGAATCAAGATTGCCAGGAGAAATATCAATAAACTCAGATATTCAGATGACACCACACTTATGGCAGAAAACAAAGAGGAACTATAGAGTCTCTTGATGAAAGTTAAAGAGGGGAGTAAAAAGCTGACTTAAAACTCAGCATTCAAAAAACATAGATCATGGCATCTGGTTCCATCACGTCATGGCAAATAGATGGGGAAACAATGAAAACAGTGACAGAATTTATTTTCTTGGGCTTCAAAATCACTGCAGATGGTGACTGCAGCCATGAAATTAAAAGATGCTTGCTCCTTGGAAGAAAAACTATGACAAACCTGAACAGCATATTAAAATGCAGAGACATTACTTTGTCAACAAAGTTCCATCTAGTCAAAGCTATGATTTTTCCAGTAGTCATGTATGGATGTGAGAGTTGGACCATAAAGAAGGCTGAGTGCTGAAGAATTGATGTTTTTGAACTATGGTGTTAGAGAAAACCCTTGAGAGTTCCTTGGATTGCAAGGAGATCAAACCAGTCAATCCTAAAGGAGATCAGTCCCGAATATTCATTGGAAGGACTGATGGTTAAGCTGAAACTCCAATACTTTGGCCACCTGATGCAAAGAACTGACTCATTGGAAAAGACCATGTTGCTGGGAAAGACTGAAGGCAGGAGGAGGGGGATGACAGTGGATGAGATGGTTGGATGACATCACTGACTCAATGGACATGAGTTTGAGCAAGCTCCGGGAGTTGGTGATGGACAGGGAAACCTGGCATGCTGCAGCCCATGAGGTCGCAAAGAGTCAGACATGAATGAACGATTGAACTGAACTGAAAATAGGCCTAATTTGAAACAATAAAGCATAAAACTGTATATAAAAAAACTTAATCATTTAACTAGAGATCAACACTTATTCTTGAATTATGAGGAACAATTAAAGTGAGTAAAAAGGATGCTTTGGGGAATAGATTCTGATGGGAATGTTAAAATAATTAGACTTTTTTGGGAGGGATGGGAAAAAGAGTAGATCTAGCATAAATACATGAAAGAACATGGTAATACATTTTTCCCCCTTCGCTATTAAGAGCAGAAAGAAAATCAGTTCATTTTACTTATGAAAAATGTGTATTAGAACACATAGATATGCCAATGTTAATTTTTTAAATGTTTGCAGAAGGGATTTACTGATATCCTTTCCATACTTTAGCATCTGAAAGACAATAGGTTCTCATTTATCCCAGGTGGCCTAAAAGTAAATAGAAAATGGACTAAAAAATCAGAATCACTTGGGAAATTGTGTAAATATTGCAAAAATCCATCTCAGAATATTCAGCCCCAATGTATCAGTAGTGAACCCTAGGAATCAAATATTTACATTTTCAGATGTTGTTAATGTACTGTTGGTGTGGAAATCTATTTCACAATATATCCTCAACCCTTTTTTTCTGACTTAGTCTATTAACTATTTAGTGTCATTTGATTTAAATGTCAGCAGTATAAGTTCATGGGAACAGTGAAGTGAAAAAGGCAGAAATGTGTTAGTAATTCCTGGATTTTCAAGTTTCAGAAACCCATTACAATCCTAAGTGCAATATTTATATTCCTGACATAGAAGATAAGGCTGTCTTAAGTCAGATACCTTCTCCTGGTTTGCATATGCACTTTTACTCAGAACAGAAGAAGGCACCTGATTAAAGATGTACCAAAACATACAGGTACAGCACCTAACACCTGGCAGTGCTTTGGAATATTTTCAATCTAGTTCTTTCTTGTTATATTCTATTTTTACAATGTTCTTATATTATTCATTAGCTTTAGCAAGTCATAATCATTTGTTTCTCAAAGTCCCTCAGGATTCATTCACCTACTTTGCTGATAATGAAGTGGCTTCTTTCTGTTTTACCAATAGCTATCAGCCTCCTGCATTTGAAATGTTTGTCAATATTCCTCTTTAAGTACTGCTCTGAAAGTGATCCTTTTGTTTTTTTAAGGACACATGTCTGCTATTATAGTTGGTATTTGATGAGCAAGTCATTGTGACAAATAAGGATTTTTATATCTCTGGTTTTACTCAAGTCATATCTTGTTTTAAAACATAGCAAGTGTACTATTGACCTGAGACAGTGAATCTAACTGTAGAGTTTTCCTTTTTATATGTATTTAGGACAACAACATTACTGAAGAAAACTTTATTAACATAGTGAATGAGGAATGTTTTTTCTGCCCCATTGTTCGTCAGACCCCCTTGATAGGTGGAAAGTAAAATGTGGCCAGAGAGACAGAAAAATTGAAAGGGAATGAGCAGTTCTGGCAACAATAATAGAAAAGTGTTCTGTGAAAATGGATTATAGGTTTATTATTAATATTAAAGCTGCAATTCTAAATAAATTGTCACAATTTACAATAATCATTTACCACAATTACATATATATACTTCGAAAATTTTTCCTTCACCAGTAATCTCAGATTGGAGGCACTGAAGCTAACATTAAAATGAGAACAAACTCACACAGGGCTACACTGTCATTGTGAGACACCGGGACTCAAATGAAATTCAATTGAATGGCTGCTATTGCTTTCAGAGAAGTGATTTCAACTCACATCTTCCCAGGAAATGAAGAATTCTTTGGTAAAGACTGAAATCTTAGCAAAAAAAATAGAGAATCATATGTTCAGAATGGATTTCCTGGCTCTGAATTTTGTATCCTGGACTTGGAAGCAAAACAGATTCCAAAGAGGCTAAAGACAGACTTGAGATGACTCTGAATGGAAAGTAATTCACCTATTCTGAATGTAGGTGAGGTACATAATCTAATTAAACCTAAGATCCCTCATACATAAGATAGTATTATTAATACCTACCTAAGCATCTATTAGAAGGAAGAAATAAGTTAATTGATGTTAAGTGCTTAGCCTAGTGCCTGGATTGCAATAAAAATCACTTTATGGTAGCTGTCATTGATATTTGTCAATGCTCTCCTCCTTTCACTTTGCTGGAAATTTCCTAAAGTAAAGAAACTCTCCAGAGTTTTGTGAAATTATTCCATCTTATTGCTGCCTTTGTTAGCCAAGTGGCCCATGAGGGCCTTAAATTGACAATAGTCTCCTCACGTAAGTGCACATCCTAGATAAAGCCCAAACAGTCATGAGTATGACGCAAAAATGTAAGTGCCTGATATGACACCCCAATTCCTAAAGTTACTAGCCCCCAGATAACACCTGAAGGAGCTCACCAAAACTCCATTCCTTTTGGTTTGAATTAACCAATCTAGCCTTAGTTCTAGAACCCCAAAGCATATCATCCCCTGATACTAATAAAGGACCCAGATCCTACCACTCTCTCTACCTGCACTTTACCCATGTGACCCCTCAAGAGACGCTTGCCATGTATACCTCCTCCAGGACCTGTGAATAAGAAATTTCTCTGTCTCAATTTCTCTGGTGGTCTTTAGTTGAACCGTGGTGGCTCACCATCTGCCACCTTGAGACATAATGAATTTAACATTTAACAAAATGTTAATTTAACAAAATCACAATACTAACATACCAACAGATAAAGCTATACTTTGCTGGATGAATCGCCTTTGAAGCCCCACTGTTGAGACTGTATTGTCCATGTGCTTAAGTTGCATCTCCAGAAAAGTACAAATCATTCACATTTAGGTTTATGTAGGACAGACTTTATTTTCTTGGGCTTCAAAATCACTGCAAATGATGACTGCAGGCATGATATTAAAAGATGGTGGCTCCTTGGAAGAAAAACTATGACAAACCTAGACAGCATATTAAACAGCAGAGACTTTGCCGACAAAAGTCTGACTAATCAAAGCTATGGTTTTTCCAGTAGTCATGTACGAATGTGAGAGTTAGACCATAAAGAAGGCTAAGAACCAAAGAATTGATGTTTTTGAACTGTGGTGTTGGAGAAGAATCTTGAGAGTCCCTTGGACTGCATAGAGATCAAACCAGTCAATCCTAAAGGAAATCAACACTGAATATTCATTGGAAATACGGATGCTGAAGCTGAAGCTCCAATACTTTGGCCACCTGATGTGAAGAGCCAACTCACTGGAAAAGACCCTGTTGCTGGGAATGATTGAGGACAAGAGCAGAAGGGGGTGGCAGAGAATAAGATGGTTGGATGGAGTCACCAGCTCAGTGGTTCTCAGTCTGAGCGATGGTAAAGCCTGGCATGCTGCAGTCCATGGTGTCACAGAGTCGGACATGACTTGGCCACTGAACAGAAGCAACAAAGTCATACTTAACAATAAGTCCCTCTCAAAAATCTAAGTGGATTTTGATTGAAAAATATTTTTAGATGTATGGAAAAACATGCCAACAACTATTAGAATGAATTACATAAGAAAAAAGAAAGGAGTTCTCTTACAGAATGAATGGATAGATGATTTATTTTGGTTTAATTCTCTAGTGTATCTGTTTTTCAAGTTGCCTTATCATAATTCAACAAAGTGGCTTAAAACAACATGTTTATTATTTTACAATTCTGATGGTAAGTATGGGTTATGCGGGACTAAAATTAAGATACATTCAGGGCTGTGTGCCATTTAGAAGCTCCAGGGGAGACTCCATTTCCTTTTTTTTTTTTTTTTGGTTGTTGGCAGAATTGAGTTCCTTACAGCTATAGGACTGAAGTTACTGTTTTCCTGCTGCCAATAAACTGAAGGCTCTTCTGAGCTCTTAGATACCACTGGCATTCTTTAATTTATGGATCCCTTCTTTCATCTTCCAAACCACTAAAGGGAAAGAAGGAACCGAGTTCATCTCACATTGCCTTTTTCCAACTCATTCTTCCATCCTCTTCCACGTTTAAGGATTTATGTGACGACTACACTGGGTCCATCTGGATAGACCAGGATCAGGATAATCGGCCTATTCAAAGGTCAACTGATAGCAACCTTGTGCTTTCCTGGTGGCTCAGATGGTGGAGTCCGCCTGCAATGCAGGAGACCTGGGTTTGATCCCTGGATCAGGAAAATTCCCTGAAGAAAGGACTGGCTACTCGCTTCAGTATTTTTACCTGGAGAATTCCATGGACCGAGAAGCCTGGTGGGCTACAGTCGATGGGGTCTGAGCAACTAACACTTTCACTTCATTTTCAAGCAACCTTAATTTTATCTACTAGCTCAAATCCCTTTGTCAGGTAACTTAACATATTCGCAGAATCTGGGGGATCAGGATGTGGACATATCTAGGCATTATTACACTGCCCACTAAAGCAAGCTTTCTGAGAAAGAAAACCCGAATTTTGTATGTCCAACATTATCAATTTCCATGTCTTTTTTTTCCCCCAATAGACTGTAAAGTCTGTGAATAGAAAGAATATGCCTTTTATCTTGAGCCCTCAGGTTCAGTTTACAGTAGAGCACCAGGTGTGTTTTCAATAAATATATGCTGAATGAATGATTAGTTGTGATGAAAATCCTATCTGTTCTGTCTAGTCTCAATGTGTTTTAAGGTTTCAAAAAGGCAAGAGATGAAGAAGTTATTTCTAAAATGTGTCCTACACACATTTATAGTTTTATACATTTTTACTTTACAACATAAAAAATATTTATACGAGTATCAGGTATTAGTGATCAATTTGATAGTTTTCCTTTTATGTACAGCTATACTTCACCTAAAATTAAAGATTTTAGAAGCTGTCTTTAGAAACTTCATAGTGACCGGTCTGTGTGCACTATAAACAGTATTAAATTTTAGAAAAGGCAGGCAGATCTGACATGGTTAAAGTACTTTCACATCTATCTGGAATCACAAGCCTTCAATATGAAAGCATAGACCATGTGGTGGAACTCCTGACAAGCTGACAACTCATCCCTATTAATTTAATAGTTGAATGAACAACAGCTTAGAAATCAATGGTTACATCCTTCCCTGTATTTTTAAATTCTGCTCCTCTGGAAGTGTTCGACATGGGGTTAAAACAGAATCTGAGAAGAAATACAAATAGTATAAGAGTCTTGTGTTCTTACTTAAGCCTTGGGCACAGCTGAGCAGGAAGTTTAGTTGCTTATAATGTTACAGTATGTTACAGCAGTAGGTGGAGAAAATTGCCATTTGAACTTACACTTAAATTCTATGAATGTTTCAATAGTTTTGAGGGCACGCCTCCCAAATGTAACATAGTTGTTTACAAAATAAATGTATCAAAAAATATCTTTCTGATATACTAATAATTATTAGAAAAAATAATGGAAATAAATTATCTTCATTAGCAATGAAAATGTACATTTCCTAAGGATAACATGAGAAAATTACAATACTTTTTTAAAAAGTCATTTAATAATTTGTACAAATGGAAAGATATAGTATGCTGATGGATGAAAATTTTCTCTTTCTTTGGATTCCAATTATCTCTAAATAGGTTTACTGTTTTCATCTCCAATTTTATCTCTAAATCCACTTACAATATTCATCAAAATACCAAATTAATCTATTAACATTAGAAAATAACCTTAAATTTAACTTGGAAGGATAAATAGGCAATGGTAAACAATACAATATTTTAAAAATAATAACAATGAGAATGTAGTGGTACTATAAACTGTTAAAGTAGAATTAAATTTTCCAAAAATTAAGATATTGGGAAAGGAGCATCAATTAATATAATTAAATATAAAATGCTAAAAGAGACGTGATCAAGAAAATTTTTAGCATATTACTAAGGTACAATCTCAAAACATTGAGGAGAAAAGAATGATTCAATAAATAGTGCTAGAAACTTTTGGGGGAAGGGTAAGCTTATATCTTTATCTCGTGACATATAGATAAAGCCTAGATAGAATAATGATTGAAGAAAGAATGGAAAAAAGCTGGGAGAAGGAAGGAAGAAAGGGAATTTTTTTTTTTTCCCAAATGCTACAAGGTTTTATTGTTGGGATTTGGAGAATTTTTATTTTCTGCATTTTACTTAAACATTTAATTTTTGTGCAATGACCATGTATTATTTTTGTGATACAAAGATAATTTTTTTTTTAGATGACTAGGTTTGCATTCATGCTTTATTTTACTATTCTTCACTGATTGCATTGGAAAAATAAAGTGAGATTTATGGCATGATTATTCTACAGGACTTTATAATACATTTTATTTTTCTATTATTATTATTTTTTAATAAATTTATTTATTTTAGTTGGGGGCTAATTACTTTACAATATTGTAGTGGTTTTTGTCATACATTGACATGAATCAGCCATGGGTTTACATGTGTCCCCATCCTGAACCCCCCTCCCACCTCCCTCCCCATCCCATCCCTCTGGGTCATCCCACTGCCCCGGCCCTGAGCCCTTGTCTCATGCATCGAACATGGAATGGTGTTCTGTTTCACATATGATAATATACATGTTTCAATGCTATTCTCTCAGAATGTCCCACCCTCACCTTCTCCCTCAGAGTCCATAAGACTGTTCTATGCATCTGTGTCTCTTATTCTGTCTCGCATATAGGGTTATCATTACCATCTTTCAAATTCCATATATATGCATTAGTATACTGTATTGGTGTTTTTCTTTCTGGCTTACTTCACTCTGTATAATGGGCTCCAGTTTCATCCATCTCAATAGAACTGATTCAAATGCATTGTTTTTAATGACTGAGTAATATTCCATTGTGTATAAAAGCAAACGCATGTGAGTATGTATATAATATAAAAGAGAAGGGACAACAAAATCTTTAGTGACTGAAAAGAAAATGAATTCATATTTTCTGAACAGTCACACTACTATGATATCTAGATCTTATTGTGTAATTTGATTGTTTTCACAAACATACAAGTTTCTTACTTAGTCTAAGGAATCAGTAGAGTTAAAATCTGGAGTGAAAAATATAAGAGGTAAGACTGAAATATCTTGCTATACCAAAAAACAGCTGAGCTCTCAGACTATTGGTATCACAATTGTGTTCAAATAATGTAGGAGCAAACGTGAAGTGATTGCTGATGGCCAAAGAAGAGATTAATTGAGCATGCTTATCAATAAGAATTATAATGGTAATAAATCACAATGCATCATATATAGTTTACTCCATGATATAATTATAATACTAAATAAAATGAAATATAAGTGGTTTTGATTTTTTTTTTTTTGGTCGCTAATAAGGAATGCCAGGGAAGCAAATTAATATTTTAAAAATGTGTATATATAAGAAATAGAATTCATTCCACCTTTTAAAATACAAATTCTACTTCAGGGTTATCAAAGAGTTGCTCAGGAGAAGTTTCTCTATATTGAAGTATTCCAACAAACAAATAAACAGGAAATAGCGGAATTTGAACATTATCATTTTGATATAAATTCTAAATAAATCAGAGCAACTATTAATAAAGGTTGTTAATATTCCCCAAAACAGTGTGCTTTTTGGTGAAAGTACATAACACTAGCTACGGAGTTTTCTTCCTTAATATTCTTGCAAGTGTTCATAAGCATAAGAACATGGAAGCTATAACAGGAAGATTCAGTGAGCAAAGCCCTGGTCATATGAGACTCTGTATAACAAATAACCTGGTTTCTTAAATAAAAATAAATTGCAGGGAAAAAATCAAAGAGATGGAGAGGAAATGTGTATACTGAAAGAGTCTTAACTGTAATAAATAGAGTTTCCTTCAATCATTAACTGAATAAAAAATATAGAACATGTGAGCCAACTTGGGGTGTTTTATATATTGATTATTTGTTCAGTATATAAAACTGATTATATACTTCAGTTATAAAGCCAAGTGGGTTTAGGAATCATTACTATGAACAAAGCTAGTAGAGGTGATGGAATTCCAGTCGAGGCATTTCAAATCCTAAAAGATGATGCTGTTAAAGTGCCAATATGCCAGCAAATTTAGAAAACTCGATACTGGCCACAGGACTGGAAAAGGTCAATTTTCATTTAAGTGCCAAAGAATGCTCAAACTACTGTACAATTGTGTACATTTCACATGCTAATGAAGTAATGCTAAAATCCTTTAGGCTAGGCATCAACAGTATGTGAACCAAGAACTTCCAGATACACAAGTGGGGTTTAGAAAAGGCAAAGGAGCCAGAGTTCGAGTTGCCAACATCCATTGGATCAGAGAAAAAGCAAGGGAATTCCAGAAAAAACATCTACTTCTGCTTCCTTGACTACACTAAAGCCTTTGACTCTGTGGATCACAACAAATTGTGGAAAGTTCTTAAAGGATGGGAATACCAGACCATCTTATCTGCATCCTGAGGAACCTGTATGCAGGTCAAGAAGTAACAGTTAGAACTGGAATGTAAAATGGACTTTTTCAAAACTGGGAAAGGAGTGTGTCAAGGCTGTATATTATCACCCTGCTTTTTTAACTTATATGCAGAGTACCTCATGCAAAATGTGGGTCTGGATGAATCACAAGCTAGAGTCAAGATTAGCAGGAGAAATATCAACAACCTCAGGTATGTAGACGATACCACTCTAATGGAAGAAAGTGAAGAGGAACTAAAGAGCCTCTTGATGAAGGTGAGAGAAGAGCGAAAAAGCTGGCTTAAAACTCAATACTCAAAAAACTAAGATCATGGCTGCCAGTCCCATCAGTTCATGGTAAATAGATAGGGAAAAAGTGGAAATAGTGCCAGATTTACTTTTACTTGGGCTCCAAAATCACTGTAGCCATGAAACGGTGACTGCAGTCAGGAAATTAAGACATTTGCTCCTTGGAAGGAAAGGTATGACAAACCTAGACAGCATGTTAAAAAGCAGAGATATTACTTTACCAACAAAGGTCCATATAGTCAAAGCTATGGTTTTTCTAGTAGTCACGTATGGGTGTGAGAGCTGGACCATAAAGAAGGCTGAGTGCCAAACAACTGATGTTTTTGAATGGGGTGCTAGAGAAGACTCTTGAGAGTCCCTTGGACTGCAAGGAGATTAAACCAGTCAATCCTAAAGGAAATCAGACCTGAATATTCATTAGAAGGACTGACGCTGAAGCTCCAATACTTTGGCCACCTGATGTAAAGAGATGACTCATTGGAAAAGACCCTGATGCTAGGAAAGATTGAGGGCAGGAGGAGAAGGCAGTGGCAAAGGATGAGATGGTTGGATGCTATCACTGACTCAATGGACATAAGCTTGTGCAACTCTGAGAGATAGTGAAGGACAGGGTAACCTGGCGTGCTGTAGTCCATGGGGTTTCAAAGAGTCATATACACCTTAGCGACTGAACAGCAATGGGTATACAGAGGTTTGCTATTCTCTTTCTCTATTTTAATATGCTTGACACTTTCCATAATAAAATTTAAAAGATGAAAATGCTGTTTTTAAAATAAATATTATTCCTTTGTACTAAAGAGCAAAAAGATAAAGTAAAAGAATTTTATGATTATTTAAATTGCATGTTAGTTATTTAGTTTTTTTGTTACTAAACTTTAAAATTTGAAATAAGTAATAAGATTCTAAATCTCCATCAGAACTATCATCCTCTAAGAAACAGTCACAGTGAATCCATAAATAAGCACAGTTCCTCATTGGGCTGGTAGACAGAAAAATGGAAACTTTTCTTTTTCTTTTTAAGAAGAGAAAAGACAGGTTTACCCATATCAGATTTGCTTTTTAAATGTATTTTTATTAGATTACAGTTACAGTGAATTGACATATATCAGATTTAAGGTCACAATTGTCATTACATTTGCCCTGATATTTTAAGAGGCAAACAAAAATTGTCAGAAGAAGCATTACGCTGACTGATACAGACAATAGAAAGCACTTCCTTATATCATAGCTACAATTCACTACGAATGTGTTTGAAAGATGCAGTGTGTCAAGTACATACAATGTGGTAGAACCTACGCTTCTTACTAAGACATTTTATTGAAGATATCACTATGTAACTCCACTATCAGTTCTTCAGAAATAAGAGGAAATACGTGAGAAGTACATTATTAATGAGATTATGTAAGTCTAAAATAATGACAATTTTTGAGAGAATACTTCTTTGTAAGGTCAAATAGATGGCACTAGTCTTAAGTTCAGATCAGAGCTATAATGGACTAGAAACACTAGAAATTATATCAGCTTTCTTTGATATAGAAACAATAATGAAAACACCCTTATGTTTTAATGTGATAAGTATATTTTACATTGAGATAACAGAGGTTTGAGAGATAATATTCTTCAACAAGGTGGAAAAGTAGGACAATTTTATTGGGAGAGGGGGTTCAAGATTTTGTTTATTTGAATAGTTTGTAGCCATCATTATGTTTGATCCTGAGAGGCAAACAAGGGAGAGAAAGTTCTTGGACCTACTTTAGAGCCTGAGACATCTAGGCTGAGGGAGACTTATTTCTAAATATTTTATTTTCTAGAGTTTCCATATTATAGTTACCTTGATATTGACAAGGAAATATAATTAAATAAATCAGTTCAGTTCAGTTCAGTCGTTCAGGCGTGTCCGACTCTTTGCGACCCCATGAACTGCAGCACACCAGGCCTCTCTGTCCATCACCAACTCCCATCTGGAGTCTACCCAAACCTATGTCCATCGAGTCGATGATGCCATCCAACCATTTCATCCTCTGTCGTCCCATTCTCCTCCTGCCCCCAATCCCACCCAGCATTAGGGTCCTTTCCAACGAGTCAACTCTTCACATGAGGTGGCCAAAGTATTGGAGTTTCAGCTTCAACATCAGTCCTTCCAATGAACACCCAGGACTGATCTCCTTTAGGATGGATTGATTGGATCTCCCTGCAGTCCAAGGGACTCTCAAGAGTCTTCTCCAACACCACAGTTCAAAAGCATCAATTCTGCGGCACTCAGCTTTCTTCACTGTCCAACTCTCACATCCATACATGACCACTGGAAAAACCATAGCCTTGACTAGATGGACTTTTGTTGGCAAAGTAATGTCTCTGCTTTTAAATATGCTATCTAGGTTGGCCATAACCTTCCTTCCAAGGAGTAAGCGTCTTTTAATTTCATGGCTGCAATCACCATCAGCAGTGATTTTGGAGCCCAAAAAAATAGTCTGACACTGTTTCCACTGTTTCCCCATCTATTTCCCATGAAGTGATGGGACCAGATGCCGTGATCTTAGTTTTCTGAATGTTGAGCTTTAAGCCAACTTTTTTACTCTCCTCTTTCACTTTCATCAAGAGGCTCTTTAGTTCTTCTTCACTTTCTGCCATAAGGGTGGTGTCAGCTGCATATCTGAGGTTATTGATATTTCTCCCGGCAATCTTGATTCCAGCTTGTGTTTCTTCCAGCCCAGCGTTTCTCATGATGTAGTCTGCATATAAGTTAAATAAGCAGGGTGACAATATACAGCCTTGACGTACTCCTTTTCCTATTTGGAACCAGTTTGTTGTCCCATGTCCATTTCTAGCTGTTGCTTCCTGACCTGCATACAGGTTTCTCAAGAGACAGGTCAGATGGTCTGGTATTCCCATCTCTTTCAGAATTTTCCACAGTTTATTGTGATCCACACAGTCATATGCCTTTAAATCTTAATTTGGTCCCCAAAATTAATTTTGAAGTTGGATGGTTAATTTTTGATTCCTGGAACATATTATGGTGAATTGTTTAGTGTTTCTTTCAGAAAGAAATCTAATAAAATGATGTAGATTCTAAACAAAATGATAGATATTGAAACAAAATTTCATCTTTATTAAATACCATTTGTATAAAAGAGAAAAAGAAGATAAATGAAAAAATTTTAAGTCAATCTAATTAAATCAGCACGTAGCTACAAATCCCTGATGGTAGATAAGTGACTAATTAGACACTTAAGATTAATGAAGATTTTCTCTTGTGTGAGATTAATTATAAAGGATGAGTGACCACTGAAGATGCTTTAAGCTATTATGATTTTTAGCATCTTTAAATCTAATTAAAACCAAAGGAAAATTATCTGAACCAGTCATGAAATATTTTACATGTTAAGATTTTTATGATTCTGAAGATGTACCTCAAAGTAAGAATTAACTCTTTTACCCAAAGTCTGGAATTGCCATGGATAAGCTAAGACAAGGCATGAATGTATCTTCTATTGAGAAAAAATATTTTTAATGATTATCAATGACAATATTCATATAGAGCTGAAAACTAAAGCATAAATCAAATATTCAACATGGACTTTGAATTCAACACTAAACACTTCAATCAAATAATTATTGTTTCAGTCACCAGCCTAAAGTAACTATCACTTAGAGATTCATTCAGAGACTAGCAACAGAAGCCAAGCATAACAGTGACTTATATAGATGCAAGCCTAAATCTCTCATATAACATGTGTTCTGAAAAAAGCACTCCACAGTAGGTCTGACAACTCTATTGTGTGATCAGAACCCAAGATTCTTTTCTTTTGCTTTACTCTCCTTGTTATTATAAAAGTTGCCAAGTTAAGATCCCATAGACTACAGCCCACCAGGCTCCACTGTCCATGGGGTTTTCCAGGCAAGAATACTGGAGTGAATTGCCATTTCCTTCTCCAGAGGATCTTCCTGACCCAAAGATCAAGTCCATGTCTCCTGCATTGGCAGGCTGGTTCTTTACCACTGAGCCTCACCAGGAAAACCTGCTACTCTCCTTAGCACTTGTTTTCTACCTTCAAGTTAGCCTCAAGTTACAAAATATTTGGAATTCCAGGCATCATAGCTGAACTCAAGCAAAGAAACAGGAGGATGAAAAGTACCAGTCTGAGGGCTTATGCTAAGTGTGTATCCCATCTAGAGGAACGAGTTCCTCTCTGTGCCTTTTGCTCATATCTCTTTCATTGTCCAGCTATACCTCCAAAGTAGTTAGCAGTATTTGCACATGGGATCTTACTATTTCGTTATTGCCTTTGTTTTTAATTAAGGGAGGAGAAGGTAATGGCTGTCTAATAGGCGGCTAGCTGTATGTTTCTTTACTCTGAAAAGCACATAATTATTTGGTGTACCTACCAAACAACCAGTAGGTCAAAGAGTTCAAGTACCAATTACACTATCTCTAAAATTTTAATTTTGGCCATTACAATTTGGTATTAAGTGTCCAATATGTTTTTGTTCAAGTACTTAGGAAATCGGAGAAGGAAGTGGCAACCCACCCCAGTATTCTTGCTTAGAGAATTCTATAGACAGAGGAGCCTGACCTGCTGTAGTCCATGGAGTCACAAAGAGTCAGACATGACTGAGTGATTAACACACACACACACACACACACACACACACTTAGGAAAAGCTGTTAACATGATAGAAATGGCATTGGGAGGCTAATTTTGTTTTTACTCTTTTTACCATTGAGAGGAAGGTACACAGCACAGTAAATTGTATTAAGCGACATGACTCTACCTTTATATGTCTGCTTCACTCAGTCACTGAATCTAGGGTTCCCAGGAAAGCCTTGGCCTCAAGAAAGCAGCTCTCTGAAGCTTAGGCAGGCCCTGAAAAAGCTGAGAAGTGGAAACTTCACAATACACAGCTAGGTAGAAAATCCTTTTGAAAGGGGAACATAACAGTGTATTTCCATGTCTACCAAAATCCACCATCCCAAATCCATCCCTCACCAGCATTCTCAGGCCAATTTTACTTTTCCAGTACTTTCATGGTCACCACAGAGCATGCGTGTGTGTATAAGTCACTTTAGTCATGTCGGACTCTTTGCGACCTCATGGATTGCAGGTCACCAGGCTTCTCTGTTCATGGGATTTCCCAGGCAAGAATAATGGAGTGGGTTGCTGTGCTTTCCTCCAGGGGATCTTTCCAACCCAGGGATCAAATCTATGTCTCTTACATCTCCTGCACTTGCAGGTGGGTTCTTTACCACTTGGGCCACCTGGGAAGCCCTCCACAACAAGGCAAGAGAGTACAAACAGGCACTACCTTGGCTAAACTGGATCTCTCATAGATTCCTCTCTTTCTCTTACATAACAATGTCCCTACCTCACTCCATTGAGACAAGTTAGGATCATCCTGGCCAAAACCCATTAAGGATAGAGTATTCCGTGGTCTTTAAGAGTAGATTTTGATTTTAAAAGAGAGAAAAAATGTTGAGGGAGAAAAGGAAAGAGGAAGACATTTATCTTTCAGATTCAAACACCATCAGAGTAGGGATACAAAATAAAATAATGCTTCACAACAGGGCAGATACAACTATTTAGGATATTAAATGAATATATATCAGAAGTAGAGCAAAGGTACCAATCAAAATGGGTTCACATAAAATAGGAAGTTGCTACTGGGAAGAAATGTCATAAAGTTGAGAGGAATCTGTGGTGAGGCTCATTCACCTTGAATCTTATAGGAAAATCCATACCCAGACCATTTATTTCATTTCTTTTTTTATTTATTGGAGTACAATTGCTTTACAATGTTGTGTTAGTTTCTGCTGCAGTATATACATGAAGTGTTTCAGCTATATGTTTACATATATCCCCTCCCTCTGGGACCTCCCTCCTACCCCATCCCCAACCTATCTAGGTTATCAAAGAGTACCTAGCTGAGCTCCTTATGCTATACAGCAGGTTAAAGTTGAAAGCTTTTGCACAGCACAAAACCACAAACAAGATGAAAAGATAACCCTCAGAATGAGAGACCATTATTTGCAAGTGAAGCAACAAAGTATTAATCTTCAAAATATACAAACAGCTCACGCAGCTCAATGTCAAAGAAACAAACAACCCAGTCAAAAATGGGCAGAAGACCAAAACAGACATCTCTCCAAAGAAGACATACAGATGGTCAAGTGGTACAAGAAAAGATGCTCAACATCCCTATTTACTAAAGAAATGCAAATCAAAACTACAGTGAGGCATCATCTCACACTGGTCAGAATGGCCATCATCAAAAAAATCTGCAAACAGTAAATGCTGGAAAGGATGTGGAGAAAAGGGTGCCCTGTTGCACTGTTGGTGGGAATGTAAAGTGATAACAGCCACTATGGAGAACAGTATGGAGATTCTTTAAAATACTTAAAATAGAACTACCATATGACCCAGCAATCCCACTACTGGGCATATACCCTGAGAAAACCATAATTCAAAATGACACATGTAGCCCAATATTCACTGCAGCACTATTAAAAATAGATTATTTGGTGTAGATGACAGTTTGGATGCATCTTAACTTCAGCTTCTGAATTGTAGTCCATATAACATCTGATCTAGCACGTTGCTTATTAATATCTGTTTATTGAGCAGGAATGAACAGGAGGCATTCTTGAGTGAACTCCCTCATTCAAACTTTATTTAGAATCATCCTGTAGTAAAGAATATATTTCCATTTACAGATATCAAAAAATAGATATTCATGAGCAGAGATTCCAGAGTAGAGTGAGCTAAACCAGACCCCAAATGGTAGTCGACACTGTTTGGGAGCCCCATTGCCTCCAAAATGACCGTGAGACTCCATTAGAAATGCATTCATTTTGGTAGCTTATCATGCAAAATCCAAATAGGTGAAAATTCGTCCTCTAAGAAACTTGGACATTATTCTGCATTTCCAAAAAGTTACTTTGAACTCCTTATTTCCAATATCCACAACCTGCAAAATAACTAATTTTGCCCCAAACTATTGCTGTACCTACATACATGGGCCAAATTCACCTCTGCTCCTTTCTCCTAAATACCTCTCCCCAGGTTTTCTTCACAGCTACAACAATCCTCTCAATCTCCTCCTTGGCCAGGGCAGTCAGCCTAATCAATTCCCCTTGGATTAGGCACTATTGAGCCATGTCCACTCAAGAGACAGCTGGTAATTCTCAGCTTGCTTCTCTCAGCATCACTGAGCAAAGCTGTTCTTACAGGTTGGACAAACTTAACCACATGAAAGCGTGAGGCCCTGGGTGGTAGGATAATCACATTTCTTCCTCTTTTGAGCTTATCACCTGATCTCTGACAGCTCTCCCTCTCATTCCAATTTCAGATTTAAAACCAAACATGTTACTGTGCCATTAACTACTGTGCATATTCTACCATAGTAAATTTATCCCTGTTCTTAAATATCAAATTAGGCATTAAACTCCTTTAAAGGAAATTTTGTGCAGGGTGAAAATTTAGTAAGCAGAAATTGCATAAAGACTGAGAGGTTAATCTAATCATTCTTAACTCATACATCTATAAAGATAAATCTCTAAAGTTCAGCCTTTTATTTTCTCTGTAAGTCCCCAAACTAACCAGAATGGCTTCTGGAAAACTAATTTAAATAGCCATATCATGCTATAAGATCATATTGATTTCCTTCACGTGAGTGTTAACACACATTAGATAATTACCACCAAGAGAGAAACAGGCTAATCATTATAATGTGTCCAGTGAAAATTCACATGTTGATGGAAAGAATATTTAGAAAATGAGGAAATCTGAACTCCAGTCTAAGTCTGACTCTAACTAGATGTGGCACATTCTCTGATATTTCTGGATTCCTGGTTTCTCATCTGACAAATAAGGGGATATAACAAAATTATTTCAAAAGTCTTTTCTGAATCTAAAATTGTACATTCTGTTCTATGGGACATTCTTGTATCAGATCATTAATACATTATGATAATTTCATTGGGCAATGTTTCCTGCTAAGTAACTATTTGCATATCACAGGAGGATGTCCAGAATTTTGTGGAATCAGAACTAATTTTTTCCCACAATGCAAAGACAGTTGCTTCTATAATTAGATGACTTCCATGTTATTGCAAATAAAAACATTACAAGTTCAAAGTTTGAACTGTAATAAATAAATTAAATATTATGCTTTTAAAAGTTTACCCTCAGATTTCTTCCCAACTTTCTTAAATCTAATTTTTGCTCAGTTGGCAAGACTGGTAAACACATCTGGTTGGTTGAAGAAACAATATGCACAGGAGAATATTAAGATACAACTACCCTTGAGGCAAATCCAAAATGATAAGTTAGATTTGAACAGTATCTCACCACCAATTTAAAAAAATGTAAAAAGTCTGCTTCTTTTTTATATTTAGATATAATTTTTTTTTTAATGTCCAACTTCAAAAATATTCATGTGTATCTCTGTACTTGATAACTTAAACTGACGAAAAATGGGAAGAAAGTACACTGTCATCTAATCTTGGGACATAAGAAACTTTTAAAATGATCATCTAAAAACCACTATCTTAGAATAAGAAGTTTTCCAAGGAAGCAATAGAAGTTCTGATACAAGTCGAGAAATTAGAATCTTTTTATTATTTCCTAACAACTTTTCCATGTTGATACTTATTATATGCCTAACTAGTGAACCAGTGACGTTGCTCAATCGTGTCCAACTCTGCTATCCCATAGACTGTAGCCTACCAGGCTCCTCCATCCATGAAATTTTCCATGCAAGAGTACTAGAGTGGGTTGCCATTTCCTTCTGCAGGGGATCTTCCAGATCCAGAGATCAAACCCAGGTCTCCCGCATTGCAGGCAGACGCTTTACCTTCTGAGCTACCAGGGAAGCCATATTATATTCCTGCTGCTGCTGCCACTGCTAAGTCGCTTCAGTCGTCTCCGACTCTTAGCGACCCCATAGACAGCAGCCACCAGGCTCCCCTGTCCCTGCGATTCTCCAGGCAAGAACACTGGAGTGGGTTGCCATTTCCTTCTCCAATGCATGAAAGTGAAAAGTGAAAGTGAAGTCGCTCAGTCGTGTCATATTATATGCCTAGCACTGTGCTTATTGTTGTGAGAGCACGAAATCTCATTAGAGATTATACTTTCATGACCCATTCTACAACTTAAAAGGTTATAGTATCTTTATATTATACATCTTAATATTATATTCTGATAAACATTTTATATTATATTTCCTATTTACATTTGATATTAATAAGGCGCAACAACAGGTCCTTATACTTGTATATGGACTTCCCGGAGGCTCAGCAGTAAAGACTGCCTGCAGTGTAGAAGATGTGGATTCAATCCCTGGGTCGGGAAGATCCCCGGAGAAGAAAATGGCAACCCTACTCCAGTATTCTTGCCTGGGAAACCCCATGGACAGAGGAACCTGGTGAGCTCCATGGAGTCACAAGAGTCAGGTACCATTTAGCAATAACAGCAGTAGCAGCAGTTGATCTTTTTCCCTTTGTTAATGCATTTTTAAACCTATTCAATGGAAAAGTTTTACTTAAAGTTGCAGTCAAGGACTTTAGTGAACTGCATCCATTTTAACCTGCTGAGTTTATCACATCTTAGAAGATGACATTTTATAATTGCTGATGAAACCAGGCATGATGAGTTATACTGATAGTGCGTAAAGCATATGATCAGTAAAATGAAACAGTTTATTGAAAATGCATATAAAGAAACCCTTCTTAAAATTAATATTGCTTTCATTCACTTTA
This sequence comes from Giraffa tippelskirchi, assembly GCF_054371585.1. NCBI lineage: Eukaryota > Metazoa > Chordata > Mammalia > Artiodactyla > Giraffidae > Giraffa > Giraffa tippelskirchi. The sequence continues at coordinate 65,476,777 of NC_137284.1, forward strand.
AACCAGCCATCCATGTTTATTATTATCCTAGCAAAAAAAAATCCAAGGATTGATAAAATATAAGGTATTTTTTAACCTTAGTTCTCCATGCTCAATGCTGACAAATGGTTTCATTAAAATACACACAAATGCACAGATACACATTGAGTTTTTGATTCGTTTACGTTTTGATGTTTCTATCTATGCGGTTTTGATTAAATCAAAATAAGCTTCTCTCAAATCTACTGTAATATAAAGAATATTTTTCAAATCATGCCAACAAAACAGTTCATGGAGAAATTAATATTAGACACTAAAAATGAAAGTATAGTTATTGATATAAGATTTTATGGATCTTAAAGATTTAGAAATAATTTTAGCTGTTATTACACAGAATACTTCTATGACTTCACAGGTCAATATTATCATCTTCTGCTATAGAAAACACTACCAGCTGAGTTATTAAGGCCCGCTGAGCAAATGTCCTGAAAGTTTAATGTGGTATAAACATCACTTTACACATAGAAATTGATTCTTTTAAAAATAGGAATATAGTAGTGAATTATACATGTAGGTTCAGCCTTAATTCTTCTTGTACAGCTTGAAATGCCATAGTTTATTAAGATTAACATTACAAAATGTTTAACTTGGCTCCCCTGAGTACATAGGGAATGATATTAGAAAATAGCCATTAAAGCCATCAATAGCTTTTACATTTAGCAACTACTCTGTTGATTTTAAACAATTACAGCTTATTATCAGTTTTTTGACTGAAATATTAGAAGATGAGTTTGTGTGCCTAACAAATTTTCCTATGTTTAAAAATATATTAATTCATATTTAAAAATTAGCAATAGGCTGGTTAAACAAATAACTGTTGCATAGGTCTGCATTTTTCTATGTGTGCATGAATTTCAGTTAAAGTCAGTCAGCTAATTTAAATCTTCTGATTTCTTCTATGGAAGAAACACTGTTATTAATTAACTACAGTTAAATAAAAAACATAAACTAATAAAAATCACCATAACATGTACTGAGGTACCAGGATAAGGACAATGGAAAAGAGAGAAGAAATCTTTAAAAAAAAAAAAATAGAAAATAGATTTCCTTCTACAGCTTTTAAAGTACTTATTTATTGTACATATTCATATTTATTTGAGTAAATGTTTGAGTATTTAAGTACTTAATGAGACATTCATGTGAAACAAAGAAAAGAAAAGAATTTCATGGTAATGTTTTAATAAATAGAATTAAATGTCATTTAAGCATAGTTTATTCTTGGTACTGAAGGGTTATTCAATAAAGGGATAAACTGAGCCAAACTGCTTAATAGGAAACTGCTTTGTAAATGAGTTGAGTTCTATTTCTTCTGGATTTAATATGACTAAGAAAAACATTCTAAAATCCTGTGCTTTGTGTGATCCGCTGCCACATTTTTTTCTATCACCTATTGGTACACCAAATTAATGTACCAAAATACATTCAGTTTAGTTCAATATACCTGCCCCTTTAGATCACAACAGTGTTGTCTTCTGCTCAGGGTCTTATGCAAGACATCTTGTTTCACTTCCAGAAGAAGGTCATTATTTCCCTTCAACTGTGAATCATCTGATTCTTTTACTTTTCTATCATTTTCAAACACCAATGTCATTTTACATCTTAACCAGTCCTAGATCTGATATTTTTATCTCCAAATCTTATTCATTCTACAGTTATTGAATGCAAGTCTGCAAGTTAAAGCATTGCTATATTTTTTCACAACTCTGCATTTAGACATATTTTCATGCTTCAAACAATTAACCATATTTCCCAGGTGACTTTACTTAAGCAGGGAGATGAGAGGAATTATACAAGCATCTGGGATTCTGCCACACCTGACAAATTTTATTAATGATTAAGAGTCTCATCTCAGTTTATTAAAAAGTAATCACTTATCTGCAGCTACACAGCAATCACTGGTGAAGTTAACAGGATTTCAGCATCCATAATACATCTTCATTCTTTATACTTAAGAGAGAAAAATATTTTAGGTGAGAATTATGACTGGTTTTAATACCCAAAAAAGAGAGAAGCAAGTGAAATATTTTACATTTTGGAAATCCTCTTTTTATTAGAATTAAGTATTTTTTTAAAATTATGTAAATGAGAAACAGTTAATTTTTTTGCAAAAACTTACAAGTTGAAGAATGACAACTTTCCATAAACTTGGAAGGAGTCTATAAACACAATTGAGAAAATAAGATAGAAAAACATAAGAAAATACTGATTTGCTCTTTTTCTCCTTGCTTTTATAGCTAATTATTCAAACACAAATATGTATTTATTAACAAAAAATGTATAGAGTAACAGTGTAAACACAAGCCACCCACCTTTGCTCCCTTGAGCCCACTACCTGGCTTTACTTTATTCTCTTCCTTAATGTCCACTAGTATAAGTACTGAACCTTTGAAATAAATAAAAGCAAGAAGTGTGTCAGTTAAGATAAATTTTGAGTTAAACAAATGTTCAATGGAAAGTGCCTTAAGCAATACAACAGCCATTTTCCTACATTTCGAGAATCCCCAATGAGGCAATTCCAGAGTATGTAGTGATTCACTGATGTTAATGTAAACCTAGCTCTTTCTCTTACATCATCTCTCTGCTCTGAATTTTTCAGTGCATCAGAAGTGTGTCCTACTGAGATCACAGCAGGTCTGTCTCAACTCTGGATATCACATTCTCACATACCAGCAACCATAGAAAGAAGAAGAAAGAGACAAGCGATGGTTTATCATACTTCATTGTTTAGAAGAAAGGAAAATATTTCTCAGTAGTCACCCAGAAGACTTTCCTTTACTCTCATTGGTGAAAATTGGGTCATAGGCTCATCTCAAAATGAACCACTGGTAAAGGTGAATAGATCAACTCTAATTGCTTAGCTCAAAGTTTATCCCCTACTGGAGGTCATGCCTTTACTGAAAATATTGCTGCCAACTTAAAGAAGCATGAACATACATACAAAAAAGAAGAATGGACTGGTGAATAAACCACACAACATGTTTACCACCAGAGCTAAGTGGTTTAAATTCTCATGTCAAAACTTGTTTGGAAAAGTAAAAAAGCAAGGATGGAGAGTTGATAAAGATGGCACACAAGGTGAATGGAAAGTGAATTTTCCAAATACATATTATGATAATGCTGAAATCATTCTCAGAAATAAAGTTTCAGCATGACTGGTCTTTCAATCAAAGGTTATCCCACATAGGGAATAACATGCATGCTTGGGGAAGCTGGAGCTCCAATACTTTGGTCATCTGATGTGAAGAACCAGCTCATTGGAAAAGACCCAGATGCTGGGAATGATTGAGGGTAGGAGAAGAGGGCAACAGAGGATGAGAGAGCAGCCATAGCAGCAGCCATAGCATAACCATAACATACCATAATGAAGCCATAACATAACCTCACATAACATAACCATGATATTGATCCAGTGTAGCCCCAGTGCAGCAGCAGCCAGGAGTTTCATGGTGGAATTCCTACAGGGAAATAGCACAAAGTAACCTGTGACCAAGTGAGTACCTTGTAACATGCATACGCAGTGCTATAAATGATCTCAGCACTGTGCAAAGTCATTGTTTATAGATCATGGAGTGAGAGGGCATGAGGGCATGGGGCAAGAGGGCCTGACTGGTTCCATCTTATTAATTTCTGGACACTAAGCTTGATCACCTTTTACTTTAAAAAAAAAAAGTTTATTTATCGATTTTTTAACTTACAATATTGTATTTGTTTTGCCATACATTGACATGAATCCACCATGGGTGTACATGTGTTCCCCTTCCAGAACCCCCCTCCCACCTCCCTCCCCATCCCATCCCTCCAGGTCATCCCGGTGCACCAGCCCCGAGCACCCTGTATCATGCATCAAACCTGGACTGGCGATTCGTTTCACATATGATAATTTACATGCTTCAGTGCCATTCTCCCAAATCATCCCACCCTCACCCTCTCCCATAGAGTCCATAATACTGTTTAAAATTGTACTAAAATATACACAACATAAAGTGTGTGATTTTAACCATTTTTGGGTGTAACATTCAGTGGCATTAAGTACATTCATATCTGCAACTATCACCACTATTCATCCCCATAACTATTTTCAGCTGGCATGACTGAAATTTTTTACCCTTTAAAAAATAACTTCTAAATCCCCTTTCCTGTTCCCCTAACAACCACTATTCTATTTTCTATCTCTATAAGTTGGACTACTCTAGAAACCTTCATAAAGTGAATTCATATAAAATTTGTCACTTTCTGTCTGGTTTATTTCACTTAGCATAATATCTCTGAGGTTCATCTATGTTGTAGCATATGTAAGAATTTCCTTCTTTTTGAGGCTGAATAATATTCCATTATGTGTGTGTGTGTGTGTGTGTGTGTGTGTGTATACACACACATACATACATTGGATACATATATATCAAATGGCTCAAAGAAAGAAAATATTTTATCTTTTTAGAATATTTGCTGTTCCTTGTTCAGTTACTCAGGTGTGTCTGACTTGTTGTGACCACATGGACAGCACCATTCCAGGCTTCCCTGTTTTTCACTGTCTCCCAGAGTTTGCCCAAGCTCATGTCCATTGAGCCAATGATGCTATCCAACCATCTCATCCTTTGTCGTCCCCTTCTCCTCCTGCCCACAATCTTTCCCAGCTTCAGGGTCTTTTCCAATGAGTCAGCTCTTCCTAGCTGGTGGCCAAAGTATTGGAGCTTCAGCTTCAGCCCTTCCAGTGAATATTGAGGGTTGATTTCCTTTAGGATTGAGTAGTTTGATCTCCTTGCAGTCCAAGGAACTCTCAAGAGTCTTCTCCAGAACCACAGTTTGAAGGATCAATTCTTCGGTGCTCAGCCTTTTTTATTGTCCAGCTCTCACATCCGTACATGACTACTGGAAAAACCATAGCTTTGACTAGACGGACCTTTGTTGGCAAAATGATGTCTCTGTTTTTTAACATGCTATGTGTAGGTTTGTTATAATTTTTCTTCCAAGAAACAAGCATCTTTTAATTCATGGCGCAGTCACCGTCTGCAGCGATTTTGGAGTCCAAGAAAATAAAGTCAGTCAATGTTTCCATTGTTTCACCATCTATTTGCCATGAAATGATGAGAATGGAAATCATGATCTTGGCTTTTTGACTCTTGAGTTTTAAGCCAGCTTTTTCACTCTCCTCTTTAATCTTCATCAAGAGGTTCTTTAGTTGCTATTTGATTTCTGTCATTAGGATGGTATCATCTGCATATCTGAGGTTATTGACATTTCTCCAGCGATCTTGATTCCAACTTGAGCTTCACCCAGCCTGGCATTTCGCATGATGTACTTTTCATAGGAGTTAAATAAGCAGGGCGACATTATACAGCTTTGACATAGTCCTTTCCCAGTTTGCAATCAGTCTGTTGTTCCATGCGTGGTTCTAACTGTTGCTACTTGCCATGCATACAGGTTTCTCAAAAGACAGGTAAGGTGGCCTGATATTCACACATCTTTTAAGAAATTTTCAGTTTGTTGTGTTCCACACAGTCAAAGGCTCTAGTGTAATCAATGAAGCAGATATTTTTTCTGAAACTGCTTTGATTTTTCTATGATCCAATGGATATTGGCAATTTGATCTCTGGTTCTTCGGCCTTTCCTAAATCCAGCTTGTATATATGGAATTTCTCAGTTCATGTAATGTTGAATCCTAGCTTGAAGAATTTTGAATGTTACCTTGCTAGCTTGTGAAATGAGTGCAATGTGTGGTAGTTTGAACCTTCTTTGGCATAGCCCTTCTTTGGATTTGGAATGAAAACTGACCTTTTCCAGTCCTGTGGCCATTGCTGAGTTTTCCAAATTTGCTGGAATATTGAGTACAATATTTTAACTATCATTTTTTAGGACCTGAAATAGCTCAGCTGGAATTCCACCACTTCCACTAGCTTTGTTTGTAGTAAAGCTGCCTAAGGCCCGCTTGACTTCGCACTCCAGGAAGCTGGCTCTAGGTGAGTGATCACACCATGGGGGTTATCTGGGTCATTAAGACATTTTTTGTATAGTTCTTCTGTGTATTCTTGCCACCTTTTCTTAATATCTTCTGCTTCTGTTATTGTGCCCATCTTCACATGAAATATTCCTTTGGTATCTCTAATTTTCTTGAAGATACCTCTAGTCTTTCCCATTCTGTTGTTTTCCTCTATTTCTTTTCATTGTTCACTTAAGAAGGCTTTCTTATCTCTCCTTAGAATTCTTTGGAACTCTGCATTCAGATAGGAATAACTTTCTTTTTCACCTTTGCCTTTCACTTTTCTTGTTTTCTCAGCTATTTGTAAGGCCTTCTCAACAACCATTTTGCCTCTTTTTCTTGGGGATGATTTTGATCACTGCCTCCTGCACAGTGTTATGAACCTCTGTCCCTATTCTTCAGGCACTCTGTCTATCAGATCTAATCCCTTGAACATATTTGTCACTTCTACTGTATCATCAAAAGGGATTTGGTTTATATCATACCTGAATGGCCTAGTGATTTTCCCTACTTTCTTCAATTTAAGTCTGAATTTTGCAATGAGTTCATGATCTCAGCCACAGTCAGCTCCCAGTCTTGTTTTTGCTGACTGTTTAGAGCTTCTCCATCTTTGGCTGCAAAGAATATAATCTGTTTTTGGTGTTGACTATCTGGTGATATTCATGTGTAGAGTTGTCTCTTGTGTATATGTATATATCTTTTTTGAATACTTACCTGGATATGCAATTTAATAGAATTTAGGTTGCTGTTTCTAGTCTGTTGATACTGGTAATAATTATATCCTTCTAGTTGAACTGTATCTAACCTTCATTTTACCAGACCTTTTGGTAAATATAGATTTAATCAACTATTTTCTTCTGTCAGACTCAAATAAGACAGGCAGATTTAGAGATTTGATATTAGGTACTTGTTATTGAGGTTTTCTTATGATAATGGACACCATAAGAATCTTGTATACATGTACAATGAATCCTGTACATTTAATCACATCTTTGATAGTCATACTACACAATTGTGTGCTTTCCTGGCAACTTAATCAAGTGGCAAATACTCTCAATAGCAGCATCAGTAAGGAACAAGGAGGTATTGCTAAAGACAACCATAATTTTCTTACACAGGTACCAAAAGAATCTTGTAACTATTGAAGCTTTGTAGGAAAGAAAATAAATTACTGCTTAGAAATCTAAGGCCTTGTTTCAAACCTAATGTGTTGGTCTCTCTAAAGTACATAAGAACAGATGTTTAAACTCAAAACTCAAGAAATAATATTAGATTTCTTTTATTTCCCCTCTAAAAATAAAGACAAATCCTGAGTTAAATAAATCACTTCTATTTAGCAGTCGGAGACTTCATGATTAGCTTACTGTTATACTGAATAACAGTAGTAACTGGAGAAGAACTGATGAAGAATCTAATTTTGTCCAACTTGATTTGCTTAGCAAATGATGATATGGATATATAGGAGCTCAGTTTCCAAGATATGCGGTGAAAAGCAGACCTTGAAATAGCAAGTGTCACTTAGCTGAAATGTACTGATATATTGCAGCAGCAAAACACATCAAAATGTATTATTAATAAGTATTTAAATGCAATTTTTTTGTTTTATCTGAGATCCAAGGACAGTAGGCACCATCTACTTTCATATTTCAAAATGGTATGCCAGACCCTTTAGGGTACATTTTCAAAGGAATTGATTGAAAACTACTGTTGTAATCTTTAGATGACTATTTACTTTCAACCTACAAATGAGATTGGTAAAGAGACCAAGAAAGGACGGATAGGTAGAGTAATTATTTTGAAAACCTGTGATAATTTTTTTGAATTTATTTAAAAGGTAAGAGTCTGGCTGAAGCAAAACATATCAGCATATTAGAGGGGCAGTTAAAGACCACACAGGGAAAAGACACAGTACAGAATTGTTCTTTCAAAGAAAGTCATCTGAAAGAGAAAGAATAACTCTATAGACAGATGCTGTGCGGTCTATTCTCTACTGGTTGTCCAGAGGATATTGAAGGCTCGTCTGCCAGGAGGATGATATATGTGGAAATTACAAAGCTCCTTCTCCCCCAAGAAATAAAATGCCAAATGCAGTCTACCACTGGAAGGTTAAATGAGATTTCCCTGTTCATTGCCTCTTATTCCTCTCCCATGTTCAATGCTGATATGTCAGAACTACAATTAGCAAGCTAGGAAGAAGTGTATGAGTGGATTTTAAGAGAAAAAGTAATCTGATCACTTTTCCTGTGGCAGTCTTATTGGAAGCAGCTGGTTCAAACTGAGAAGGGGGTTAAAATTAAAATAAAGGTTATGAGGTGGGGAGGTAGTGTTAGTCGCTTAGTCATGGCTGACTCTTTGCAGCCCCATGAACTGTAGCTCACCAGACTCCTCTGTCCGTGGAATTCTCCAGGCAAGAATACTGGGGTGGGTAGCCATTCCCTTCTCCAGGAGATCTTCCCAACCCAGGGGTCAGACCCAGGTCTCCCACATTGCAGGCGGATTCTTTACTATCTGAATCACCAGTATTGATAATTACACTGAATCAGATATTATTATTGAACAGAATATTTGATTTAAAGTGATGGGAGAACTTTTTACTATTTGAGAGTGATGTATAAGTTATACTGCATAGTAAGTCCATACTCAGAGCCAAAAAGTGAATTAACCAATCAGAGTGGGTCCTACTGGACAATGAACATATGGGCACAGGTTTGTTTGCCCACATACGGGCATTTGCTTCCATTTATGACACAGGTACTAGGTCTTCTTAAAATAAGTGTAGGTAGACAAAAATGGAATCAATTTAAAGATAAGCATTTAGTAAATTACAATACAGATGATGAGATTGAAAAAGATTGTGAAAATTATGTTCAAATGACTGAAGTGTGAAAAATGTAGTTGACGAAAGATATATTCTTATCTGGACCACATTTTCAACACACATGAAATGAAATCATTTTCATCCCCAAGTCTGTTCTTGTTGCCCTATTTCTTAGCTTGAATTATTTCTATCTATCCAGTCTAACAGTGATACTTCTCTGCTCTTTCCCATTACTATTGCCCATTCATTGAGCTAATAATCCATAATTTTATCTTTTTCTATGTTCATACTATATTTGATCTTTATGTGTATTTATGACATTCTCATGATAATATCACTAGAACATGCACATAGTTTACATATTCATTTTCATTTCTACATATTCAGCTTACCTCTATTATTTTATTTAAACTAAATTATTAAAAACCTCTCTCATTTCTTTGTAATTCATATCATTTCTCTAAGCTACTCTCACTGTGTCCCCAGAGTTGTCATTCTAAAACCCAATTCATATCACATAACTTTCTAGATTAAAAAGTCTTTATCAATTTTTCATTGTCTATAAGATAGAACTATAACTCTTAGTATGGTAAATGGTGTATCATATTGTAGCCCTGAACTAAGTGTCCAACATCATCATTTTCTTCACACAAATCCTAATTTGGTGCTCAGACACACAAGGTTTTGTAATAATAATTTACCTTTGAAAAATTGTTACTTCTGACAGAATTGCCTCTCTTCTCTAGTTGTTAAGTTTCTGCTTCCCCTTTATGATGTAACTCATTTATCATCCCTCTATAAAACCTTTCTAAATTCCTAAAAGCACATTTAATTTTTCCTTCCTCTACAACACCAGTTAGTTCTTTATTATAGAATACTCTGCAATGTATTGTGCGATTTACGTATATTCCCCCTTTTATTACTGTAGATTTAGTCTTATTCATGAGAGGCAATTCAATATATCATTTCAGATCTAATGTTCTGTGGTCAAGAAGACCTGGGTTAAGGGCAGAGAGTATGCAGATTTCTGGTAAATGTCAGATGAATGAATGAATAAATTAATTAAATGAGCTGAGAACCATCCCATACATATATCTATTCATTATCCCAAGAAATCCTTCTCTTTTCAAAGGACTAGTGCAGTGAAGGTCTTATTCCCTTTTATTTTTTTAATTGAATCTCATTTAGTGTATAGAGATGAAAAATGAATTTAAGATGATGCTAAAAAAAAATGCCCATTTTGTGCTCTTTGGTAAAATACTACTTGTTAAATGAGTGAATTGAACTATACAATGTATGGTCCCTCCCACTTCCCACAGTCTTTGACCTCAAGAGGCATGTCCCTGCTTTGTGGTAGGCTTATGTTTAACCATGCCTTATAAAGATTTTATGACATCATTAAAACTATAATTGTGCATCATCTAATTATGTCACTAACACATACAAATTATGTGATTAGAGCCATTTACATTAAACATGCAATTAGATCAAATTATGCTAATAGGCAAATGCAGGATAATTAACTAAAATTAATTTTAAAAGCAGAGAAATTAACTCAGATAAACTACATTCACATATTGTTACATATTTAGAAATAAGCAAGTAAATACTCTTGTTTTATCTGTACTAGTTCAGGCCCTAATCAACATGTTTCCCTACCTTCTCCTTCCCTCCCCAATTCAAGCTAAATATAATAGAGGTATGGGTCCAGAACACAGATCCAAGACATTTCTCCTGTGCTAAAAATCTTCAGTAGGTCTTTTCTTTGATAGGTACAATCCGTACTTCTAATCTTTAAGAGTAGGATTGACCTGACTTTCAGTGAGTCTAGTGAATTATCAGACCTGAGGGTGGTTTGGTGAAACCTCTGAAGTCTTGGTTGGTTCCAGAGGTTAGGGTGCTCTAGGTTAGGGTGTGGATTCTTCCCTCTAATTTTGTCATTAGACTTTAACTCCTTGCAGATGGAGTCAAAGTTTTGCAGTCTGGAAGATTAACTTTTCTATAATTACTGCTCTAAAAATTATTTGAATAATTCCATCATTTATGTCATATTATTTTGGGGAACTGTTACTTTTCTTTTTCATTGAAAATTGAGATCTTCATGACTCTTCTCATCCCAAGTAATTTTGGACTGTAGCCTGGTCATTCTGAGAATTACGTTATGAGAATCATGTGCTGTATCAGTCTTATGGTTAATGTTGACAATTTTTTCTATTGATGGGCAATTAACCTGTAGATCAGGATGGTTTGCCAGGCATCAGACTACAGATTCTAACCCCCTTCTGTGCAGTAGTTGCAAAATCAGTTCAGTTTTCATAGTTTGGTGATGCTGTTCCGATTTGTCCCATGTATGTACACTAAGTGGTTCACCATACATCTGCATAAAGTCTGCATATTAGTTCAGTCTTAGGGTCTTTAATATATAAACTAGATTTAAGCCCAAGAAGGTATAGATTGGAGTGAACCAAGAAGTTCATTGACAGTTTTATGTGTCGTTAACTTTCTGAAATTATGCTGTCATTCTGATAATTTGTTTCCCTGTTATTCTTTTTTTCCCTGAAATTTCTCTGCCAAGAAATTGTTCACTTGCACAATTGTGTCATGCCCAAGGCCATGGGACAGGAGAACAGAGAGTAACAAACAAAAAGCAATGAGGGTCTGCCCTGCCCTCTTGGAAATACAGCTTCATCATATAGAAGCAGTTTCCATACCCTTGGAGTTTGGGATCCTGCAGAATCACTCTTAAAACTGTCACAGTTGTCACCATAAAATTGCTTTGGGCCTGGGATGTAAAACAATAGAGAAAAAAGAGTGATGAAAAAACAAAACAGAGTGTTTACTTCTACTTTTTCTGTACTTAGAAGTTCCCTTTACCATCCCTTGCTGCTGCTGCTGCTGCTAAGTTGCTTCAGTCGTGTTCGACTCTGTGTGACCCCATATACGGCAGCCCACCAGGCTCCCCCGTCCCTGGGATTCTCCAGGCAAGAACACTGGAGTGGGTTGCCATTTCCTTCTCCAATGCATGAAAGTGAAAAGTGAAAGGGAAGTCGCTCAGTCGTGTGCGACTCTTCGCGACCCCATGGACTGCAGCCTACTAGGCTCCTTCGTCCATAGGATTGTCCAGGCAAGAGTACTGGAGTGGGGTGCCATTGCCTTCTCCGACCATCCCTTGAGTCAGAACTAAAAGGTTTCTACCAAGACTCTAACTCTATCACAGTTCTCACATCCATATATCTGAGAACACTGATGGTAAACTCAATGTTGGTCCTGTGGCACATCAAATTTTGGTGTCCTTCTTCAATCTACATGCTTCTGATTATTTTTTCAGAGTTCTCAAATAGCAATCAATAAATCAATTAATTAATCAATAAATAAACTAGTAAAATTTTAAATAGCATCTAAATTCAGAGACTGTAGTGATTGACAAATCCCAATAGAGTCGTGGATGATAGTACATAGATAAATTACTTCCAGGACAATTTTATGGAAAATAGAATTCCAAAATTGACTGAATAATAAATATAAAACACATAGTAATCTCTAACTTCTTTATAATTTTAATCAATAGTTTTAAAAAATCCTTCCCCCAAAGCATAAAAATTTGAAGATATATAGGTAAATTTTACCAAATCTTCAACAAATTGTCCAAAATCTAGGCAGAACCTGAGGACTTCTAAATTTTTTATACTAAGATTTTCTTACTTTAATATCAAAACAGGACATGGAAAGAATGCAAAATGAAAAATGTAGCCCAAATTCACTTGTGTCATAGTTGCTGAAATCTACCTAAATATTAAAAGTCACATCCAAGTTGTGGATATTTAAAGATATTATGGCCAAGTAAAATTTAACCCTTGAACTGCAAAGATTATTTAAACTTAGAAAATTTAATAATGTAATTCATGTTTTTAACAGAGTAAAGGAGAAAATTCCTTTACTTATTTTAAAGGATGCAGAAAAACCACCAAACACAAATAATAAAATCTCTTAGAAAAATAGGAATAGAAAAGAACTTTGTTAGCTTGATAATTGCCATCTCCTCAAAACCTAGAATAAACATCATATTTAAAGTCAAGAAGAAATATATGTTAGCCCTATTGTGTTACATATATCCTATTGATTTATTACTAGTTTACATAATGAAATACTAAGTGTACATAAAGAAACTTTTTGGGTCTATTTTAAAATAAGAGGTTTTCTATCCTGTTTTCAGCTTTTGAACAAATTTTCTAGTTTCTACACAGAAATTTCTCTTTGCTGGATCTAAGGAATAACATTTTATAACACAGTCCATGCTGTTTTTGTAATACTGCATGGGGCTGTATGTCATTTAATGAGGCATTTCTCTTCATCAATCTGAGAAACTGAAATGTTTTCATGCTGTGCACAAAGATGAGAATTTATAGAATATGCTTGACTAAAAAATTTCTCTATTTTTATCTCTATATAAATCAATAGATTTGAGCAGTTGATGATATACTTAGTGTTTAGCTCACATTTTTGCTTATAAGAATTTAGATAGGCTATTGAGAAAAGTATTCACGTGCTATTAAATTTGAGAAATTATTCTAATTATATAGATTTCCTTTCTCCTCTGCCACTCTCAAAAGGGAAGAACAAACAAATTTACTATTGAATCCTACACAGACTTTAGTGTTTAATTTTAAATATCTTCCTCATGGATATTATCTACATGATGGAAAACACGTTAGCAGGGAAATATAGGACACTGTAGTCACACATTTCATTGTCTCAGACCACAAAGAAGAAAAAGACACCCAAGTCTGGAAGATATAGTTTTAGACTGTATACAGTGCAATTAAATCAGCTGTGTAGTAATGACAATCATATTGAGCTAAATTACCTTTAATGGCATATTCATCTGTCCATGAATGGAAAGAGTGCTAATGTAGGAAATAATATTACTTTTGTTTCACTTCATTTTTGCTTGCTGATGAAGCTTTATTTCATCATATCTTTAACTTCTCTGTCTAGTTCCTTATAGCTGTGTTATAATGGAGCACAAGCTAAGACAGGCAAAACACCATTCGTTCAAATGTTGGCCGTTTTATACCTGATTCAAATGACTTCAAAAAGCATCTTTGTTCATAGATGGGTAGGAGTATAGTTGGGAGCTGGATCACTATGTATTTCCTTATTTTCTATGATGGAACATGTGAAATAAACTATGCATAACTTAGGTCTCTTATGAAACAATCAAAATACAAAGGCAAAATATATTCCAGATACACAAAACTAGCAAGCAGACAGTGAATTTTTAAATAGCATCCATTTTGTTAAATTTCTACATTGTGTCTTAAGCAGAGGCAACAAGGTTATAAGCCTTAGTAGTCAGTTAAGCCAAAAATGCTAGTTTTGGTAAAATGATTCACTCATCATCATTAGAGTACATATGCAGGGAATTTGGTCATTGTGTTCCCAGCTGGCAGCTTTTACTAACATCTGGGTTATTAACATCAGAATCAGCAATCTAGAGAATTGTTTCTTCTAACACATCCAGCTAATCCTGGACCCAAATTAGTTCTCTTCCAAATCCACCTGCAGTAAGATGTACCAGTCAAGTGGATTCCCCTTCCACAGAATTGTTCGATTTAAAAATAAGTGTATATTGAGATTAAATATTCCAGAAGAATCCAGGCCTGGCTTTCTGTCTGCAGACAACTTTCAGTATCATGTTCTTGGAAAGTGAAAATCAAGATGCAAAATTTCACTTATCAGAGAGAAAATTCAATGAATATTCAGAGATTCTCGCCAGTACTTAACCAAAGCTATTGGAAAGATGGGACATTTTCCTTATAGTTGAGACAAGCAATCACATCTTAAGAGGTATCTTATCATAAATATTTGGACAGTTGTTTAACCATATGCTTGTATAGAATACGCTCATAGCAAGTTTAAATGGAAGCTTTGCTATACTGTTTGAGTAACTTGACTTGAAGATGGTTACTACCTTGTTCTTTAATCTAGATTGAGAAAATTTTTACAATGTAGTGAAAGGGGTCTAAACCCTCTTCTGATCTTATAATTTATTTACAAATTATTAAGATAGTTTAGTGCCAGAACATTTTAAAATTTGATTTCTCAAATGGATTCTTAAGACTTAGTTGATTCTTTGTACTTAACTCTCTGAGGAAATGAATTACTCTGTGACACATTTGTACATAATTTGCGATTCTGGGTGATCCTACCATAAACCAGTGTGGGTTTTGTTTCTAGTTTTGCAACATGGTTTGCATCATTGCCATTTTCTCTGATCCCACATCCCCTACATCAAAATATGTGTTTTTTTCCCCACTGAACACTGACTGTGGTTCAAGCACACATTCGATCAAACTCAACTTCATGCTATTTCTATTAGATTCCCATTCATGCATATTGTGTTTTGAGGAAAATATTTCACATTTTTCTCACAGTAATTAAACAAATTGCAGTACATTTTTTCACAGAATTCCTGTCATTCATCAGAAAATCTATTCAAGCGAATATTTGTTTATCAGGAAATATAATCAAGAAAAACAATTAAGCAAGAATGCGAGATAGGAAACACTAAAGATAGCATAACTGTATCTGCTCCCATGATCATGTTATGTGAAATATATATATGCATGTATGTATGCATACATATATATCACATTTATGTGTATGTATATTTACAGTTTTTGCTGACAATAAGGATATTCACCAACATGCTGGCAACAATTATCCTTGAGTGGTGTAATCATGGATGCTTAACTCAATATTTCATCTTAATTTAATTTTCAAAAATGTCTCTAATGAAATTAATTCTTAATATGAAAATTGATAAAGTAATTTAATTTTTCTTAAAGCTGCTTCATCCTGCAAGTCTTTCATGGTTCTTTCAGATAGACTTAAAAGATCTTTCTTTCATTCTTTAAAGGAATTTTATGCACTTATCATAGCAGTATAAATATGTTTCCTGGACTGATTCCACCATGAGATTTTGAGCCTCTAAAGAGTAGGGGTTGTGATAAAATCGTCCCTGTACTCCCTAGTATTAGTACAGTGCTTGACTCATAATGGCACTAATCATACTTTTCAGAATGAATGAATGAATAAATCATCAAGCAAAGTTTGACCAAATGCATAAAATGAGAACTGAAATTGTTCTGATTAAGTCTAATTATCAAAAACTACTTCAAGTTGAGCTAAATGCCACAGGTATGTAATGCATTTCTACCTTTTAAATTAAAATTGTTCATCCAGAACCATACACACTGTGAGCCTTCAATTAGTATTGATTGAGATAATTCTATGAGAAGCATGAGTTAGGCCAGTGAATGGCACAGAGAATCTTAATTCAGATCATGTTTCTAAATGATAACTAAAGCTTCAAGTGAATATACTAGGTAGCAATTCTATTCAGAGAAGAAAATCGGGGCTTGGTTTTTAAGTCATTTATTACTTATAGATTTGTATAAATTAGGAAAATCTGCAGTATAATTTGAAATATCCTTATATTTCATACTACTATCATAACACAAAATTATAGAACATTTGTACATGGTTAAAATAATAATTGCAATAATAATAATATATACTACATTAGATCTCCTAAGTATAGTTATTTATACATATTGAAAGTTTAAAATAGAATATTTCTTTTTCATTCTTTATAAAGCTTAATCCCAGAAAATGTAATATTAAGTTGATACAAAAGTAATTGTAGTTTCAGATCATAAATTTTAAATCATTGTAACTAAGCTCAAACATATCTTTATTAATCAAAATAGGAACCGTTATTATCAACACATTTTTGCCATTGAGAAATGTTTGTTTATTCCTGTAGCATAAAAATCCATGCTTCAGAATTCCGTGAATTCTTGGAAAGCAGTTTCTGCCTCTTGCATCAGAGGACAGGAGACTGAAACCACAATCACAAAAAACTAGCAAATCTAATCACATGGACCACAGCCTTGTCTAACTCAATGAAACTAAGCCATGCCGTGTAAGGCCACCCAACACGGACAGGTTATGGTGAAGAGGTCTGACAGAATGTGGTCCACTGGAGAAGGGAATGGCAAACCACTTCAGTATTCTTGTCTTGAGAACCCCATGAACAGTATGAAAAGGCAAAAAGATAGGACACTGAAAGATGAACTCCCCAGGTCGGCAGGTGATGGAGCCAAAGCAAAAACAACACCCAGTTGTGGATGTGACTGGTGATAGAAGCAAAATCCAATGCTGTAAAGAGCAATATTGCATAGGAACCTGGAATGTTAGGTCCATGAATCAAGGCAAGTTGGAAGTGATCAAACAGGAAATGGCAAGAGTGAACGTCGACATTCTAGGAATCAATGAACTAAAATGGACTGGAATGGGTGAATTTAACTCAGATGACCATTATATCTACTACTGTGGACAGGAATCCCTTAGAAGAAATGGAGTAGCCATCAGTCAACAAAAGAGTCCGAAATGCAGTACTTGGATGCAATCTCTGAAATGACAGAAAGATCTCTGTACATTTCCAAGGCAATCCATTAAATATCACAGTAATCCAAGTCTATGCCCCGAGTAGTAACACTGAAGAAGCTGAATTTGAATGGTTCTATGAAGACCTACAATATCTTTCAGAACTAACACCCAAAAAAGAGGTCCTTTTCATTACAGGGGACTGGAGTGCAAAAGTAGGAAGTCAAGAAACACCTGGAGTAACAGGCAAATTTGACCTTGGATACAGAATGAAGTGGGGCAAAAGCTAACAGAGTTTGCCAAGATAACACATTGTGCATAGCAAACACTCTCTTCCAACAACACAAGAGAAGACTCTACACGTGGACATCACTGGATGGCCAAGACCAAAATCAGATTGATTATATTCTTTGTAGCCAAAGATGGAGAAGCTACATACAGTCAGCAAAACCAAAGCTGAGAGCTGACTGTAGCTCAGATCATGAGCTCCTTATTGCCAAATTTAGACTTAAATTGAAGAAAGGGGGGGAAATCACTAGACCATTCAGGTATGACCTAAATCAAATCCCTTATGATTATACAGTGGAAGTGAGAAATAGACTTAAAGGACTAGATCTGATAGACAGAATTCCTGATAAACTATGGATGGAGGTTCGTGACATTGTACAGGAGACAGAGATCAAGACCATCCTCATGGAAAAGAAATGCAAAAAAGCAAAATGGCTGTCTGAGGAGGCCTTACAAATAACTGTGAAAAGAAGAGAAATGAAAAGCAAAGGAGAAAAGGAAAGATATACCCATTTGAGTGCAGAGTTCCAAAGAATAGCGAGGAGAGATAAGAAAGCCTTCCTCAGCTATCAGTGCAAAGAAATAGAGGAAAACAATAGAATGGGAAAGACTAGAGATCTCTTCAAGAAAATTAGAGATACCAAGGGAACATTTCATGCAAAGATGAGCTCGATAAAGGACAGAAATGGTATGGACCTAACAGAAGCAGAAGATATTAAGAAGAGATGGCAAGAATACACCGAAGAACTGTACAAAAAAGATCTTAATGTCCCAGATAATCACGATGATATGATAACTCGCCTAGAGCCAGATATCCTGGAATGTGAAGTCAAGTGGGCCTTAGGAAGCATCACTATGGACAAAGTAGTGGAGGTGATGGAATTTCAGTTGAGCTATTTCAAATCCTGAAAGATGATGCTGTCAAAGTGCTGCACTCAAAATGCCAGCCAATTTGGAAAACTCAGTGGTGGCCACAGGACTAGAAAATTTCAGTTTTCATTCCAATCCCAAAGAAAGGCAATGCCAAAGAATGCTCAAACTACCACACAATTGCACTCATCTCACTTGCTAGTAAAGTAATGTTCAAAATTCTCCAAGCCAGGCTTCAGCAATACATGAATTGTGAACTTCCAGATGTTCAAGCTGGTTTTAGAAAAGGCAGAGGAACCAGAGATCAAATTTCCAACATCTGCTGGATCATCGAAAAAGCAAGAGAGTTCCAGAAAAACATCTATTTCTGCTTTATTGACTATGCCAAAGCCTTTGACTGTGTGGATCACAATAAACTGTGGAAAATTATGGAGGAGATGGGAATACCAGACCACCTGACCTGCCTCTTCAGAAACCTGTATGCAGGTCAGGAAGCAGCAGTTAGAACTGGACATGGAACAAAAGACTGGTTCCAAATAGGAAAAGGAGTATGTCAAGGCTGTATGTTGTCACCCTGCTTCTTTAACTTATATGCAGAGTACATCATGAGAAACGCTGGGCTGGAAGAAGCACAAGCTGGAATCATAATTGCTGGGAGAAATATCAATAACCTCAGATATGCAGATGACACCACCCTTATGGCAGAAAGTGAAGAAGAACTAAAGAACTTCTTGATGAAAGTGGAAGAGGAGAGTGAAAAAGTTGGCTTAAAGCTCAACATTCAGAAAACTAAGATCATAGCATCCAGGCCCATCACTTCATGGCAAATAGATGGGGAAACAGTGGAAACATTGGCTGACTTAAATTTTTTGGGCTCCAAAGTCACTGTAGATGGTGATTGCAGCCATGAAATTAAAAGACACTTACTCCTTGGAAGGAAAGTTATGACCAACCTAGACAGCATATTAAAAAGCAGAGACTCTACTTTGTCAACAAAGATCCATCTAGTCAAGGCTATGGTTTTTCCAGTAGTCATGTATGGATGTGAGAGTTGAACTGTAAAGAAAGTTGAGCGCCGAAGAATTGGTGCCTTTGAACTGTGGTGTTGAAGAAGTCTCTTGAGAGTCCCTTGGACTTCAAGGAGATCCAACCATTCCATCTTAAAGGAGATCAGTCCTGGTTGTTCATTGGAAGGACTGATGTTGAAGCTGAAACTCCAATACATTGGCCACCTGATGCAAAGAGCTGACTCATTGGAAAAGACCCTGATTCTGGGATAGATTTAGGGCAGGAGGAGAAGGGCATGACAGAGGATGAGATGGTTGGGTGGCATCACCGACTCAATGGACATGAGTTTGGGTAGACTCCGGGAGTTGGTGATGGACAGGTAGGCCTGGAGTGCTGCAGTTCCTGGGGTCGCCAAGAGTCGAACACTACTGAGTGAGTGAACTGAACTGAACTAATTTACACGGACTTTTGATCATCTTAACAACAAACTGTATGAGTATCATGCACATTTTACAAATGAATAAACTGTGTTACAAGAAGTGTAATTTCTTTAGGATCATAACAACTGGTCTTTATTACAGAGTCTGCCTGATGTCAGTTTCTGTGCTTTTAAAAGCAATGCTAAAGTGAGAAAAATTATCATGGCCAGAAAAATAAAATTCTCTGCTTGATAGAAAATAATCTTGTGTCCTACATGTTAACTAGTAAATGTTTTATATAGTTAGAAATTCTCTATATTTTAAGATTATTTAGGTCAAAATTACCTGAATCAAGCCTTATAGAAGATAATAATAAGGATTAATTAAATGATATCTGATAGGTATTGTTGATTCCTTGTCAGAATGAAACATATAAAATATGAAAGGTATTAAGTTAAAATACTTATCTCAATAAGGGAAACACAGGTAAATGTTTTAAGAGTTTTTTTCCGAGACAGCAAATATAATCCATACCATAAATAAAATAAAAATTATATGATATGTATCACAGGTTTTTTTCAGATTCCTATACTATCATACTAAGAGAATTTGGTCCACCAGAGATAATCTCTGAAAAATAAAGAAAACAACTATCACTAGATGTTTGTAAAATGAAATAAGATACATCTTGGGAATGGAGCCTACAATACAAAGCAAGATCAAAGGCACTATTATTACTTTACTAAAAAAAACAAAACAGAAAAACAATCTGCAACCAGGAAACTTTCATATCATAAAAGTAAGGTGAAATAAGATCTCAGTCACTAGAAATGGAACTGTATTCATAAGTCTCCAATGACAGAACCTTAATACATTAATGTTGTTCAGACTCAGCATCAAAGAATGTTTGAACAATCCCAGCTGCTCGCTTCATTAGCTAAGAGAAATATAACAGTAGTTCTTGCCTAAAATCTTAAAAAGAAAGCCATGTAATAGTTTTAAATATTCCCAAATATTATGGGTTTCAGGTGAATCTCAAGATATTGATAATATCTTGCTTGTTTGAGTGGTTATTAGTTCACACACCAGGTGGAGAAAGGGGGTGATAACAGGCAGTGGAATCTCTTAGCATTTACTTCTGATAGGGCTCTAAGCCAAGCCAAATTTGACTTAATGTACTGCAATGCACAACACCACCTGTATTATGGTGAACCTCTTCAGAAACCTGAAAACATCTCCCTTTCCTAAGAGAAAGGATTTCATATAGTTTATAAAAATTGCTGTTTGCACCCTAAATATTTTTGACAGTTGAACACATTCAGTAGGGTTGTATTAAAATAATAAATGTGAGAAATGAGGTAAAGAAACCTAACATAGGGAAACTACTGAATTAAATATGACATATCCATATACTAAAATACATATGCAGCCTACACAAATCTGTTTAAAATCATTTAATAACATGAGAAAATACTCATAAATTCCAGATGAAATGCTATATAATTTCTTAGACGTTTCCAATTTCATCATTAGTCCTAGAAGTTAGCCTCGCCATTATGGTACCCTGTTATCTTTCTCAAAAAACATATAAAATTCATTAAAAGGTTAATTATATCACCATGAAAGTGAAAGTGTTAGTCGCTCAGTCATGTCTGACTCTTTGTGACCCTGTGGCATATAGCCCACCAGGCTCCTCTGTCCATGGGATTTTTCAGGCAAAAATACTAGAATGGGTAGCCATTCCCTTCTCCAGAGAATCTTCATGATCTGGGGCTTGAACCTGGGTCTCCTGCATTGCAGGCAGATTCTTTACTGTCTGAGCCACTGGGAGAGCTCTATATCATCACAGAGGACAACAAAGAGGAACTGAGAAGTAAACTTTAGACATTTAGCTAGTTCACTTTCAAAATTTCTTAACCCTGCACACCTGTCTTCAAATGGGCAGTATTTAAATGCATGTGTCAGCTGAACTGTAAATTTTCACCAGTCATGGACTTTCAAGTTTGTTAATAAATTTATGAAAAATTTATATTTATTAATGCCTTAACTATTAAACACATGAAAACCTCAAAGTGTACAGGAAAATTTCCTTTGTTTTCTGTTCACATAATTTCTGATGGGAGCAAATGTATATTAATATACAACAATGGTATTCTGGAAGAAGCTAACTAGCCGCAGGTAAATTCAACATTATTAAAAGTCTTGCTTAGTTTAGCAGTCCTGACCTTTGATTTTGCTGGTGTTTTGTAATGGATGCTGACTCATATTTCATGCTCACAAAATTCTTAGGAAACCAGTGTTAAAGATCACTGTCAATAAATTCATTATAAGAAAAATAAAGTTGCTACGTGGACTAAACATTTTTGTTATTCTGACTAGTAAATTCTCTCTTTGAAGACAAACAGGAATCCTATTTGGACTTCTCAGGTGGTGCTAGTAGTTAAAGAATCTGCCTACCAATGCAGGAGATGCAAGAGATGTGGGTTCAACCCATGAGTCAGGAAGATCCCCTGGAGTAGGAAATGGCACCCCACTCCAATATTCTTGTTTGAAAAATTCTATGGACAGAGGAAACTAGTGGACTACAGTCCACAGAGCCACAAAGAGTTGTACATGACTGTGAACTAAGCACGTGCACAAAGACACACACACACACACACACACACACACACGTATCCTATTCATCATGTGATGGCTCGAAACATGATTCCAGTGCAGTTGTCCCAGACAGTCTGGTGTTTCCCACTCACTACAAAGGGCCAAAGCTGAGAAGACTTCCAGAACTCAAGGCTTCGATGGAACATCTGCCAATGTCATTGCTTAGAAGAACAGACATATTCAAAACGAATTTTCTAGCTTCATTTATCTCCTTATTTTTCCTTATTAATGAAGCATCTCTCAACGAACACTCATACACAAATTTATCTGAACTCTTGAGATGTGTTAATATAATCAGTCTACTCTATATATTTCTGTTTAGAGCCATTAAGTATTGTATTTTAGAAAGAAAATATTTGCAAAGAAAATCTGACCTAATTAAAAATTAACAACAATAACATATAGTTTCTGCAGTTGAATAAGCTACTTTCTGTAAGTTCTAACCAATTCAAACATTCAAGGTTTTCCCTTCGTTGCTGTGCATACTATGCTTTGTTTAATACAGACCAAATTTTTATTTTGTTTTTGTTTTAATAAGTCCTGCTCTTTTGCTCATTATCATTAACAAGATCACTTACTTTTCCAGTCTCCACATTTTTCTTAATGCTTTCAGATTAATCTACTGCAGCACTCAACTTTGCCTTTTATTTCCAGTTTTCCTTTTGAACCTGAATTCAATGTCAATACAGTGGGATTTTTAGCTGAGGACAGAACCATATTGGGCTGTGATGTAGCTGCATTATGTTCAAAACAACTGTTGCAGTCATTTGATTCCCATTCATCCTGAAGCCTGATTCTCAATTCTGGCACAAAAATGGTATCCCCTTTGCTCACTGCCAGAGCCTGTTGTCTGATAGTATATTAGATAGAGATTACAGCTCAAACAAAGGGAGAGCTGTGTAACAATAGCGTTACAATTGGACCATGGAGATATCTAATGACCATTTCAAAGGGTCCTACTAACTGTAGTTAATGAAGCCTCAGGGTTCCCCAGGAATATCTGAACTTGGACCATTTGCCTCTGAATGCTACTGATGGTCATGAATTCACTGTGTCTCTTTCACCTTATCCTAACATTGCATCTATTGTTGGTAAGTCAGCTCTGTAGTGACATTTAAGAAAATAAATCATGAAATCCTTGAATGAGTGCAGCCAAGGGGACTGGTCAAAATACTTGAGATCAAGTAAAAACTACTGAAATACTAGACATCAGATTGAATTTGATACTTTTCCCTTCAATGAGAAACTCTCTCCCTATGTGTTAACTGCCACTTTGTGAAAAGATGAGTGATAATATCAAGTACCAACAAAAGACCATTTGTTTTCTCCTGTCTAACTCAATTATTAAATGATCCGTTACAAGATCGTTTTTTATTCTCTCATAGCAGGTGTTTCAGACTCAGATAATGAGCCTTATGGTGCAGGAATTGCATCTTTAATTCCAGTTAAAAGCTGGACTCTCACCCAGTTGGGCAGAAGGGTGAATATGGTAATTGACTAGTGACTCAAACTGGATGAGGAGCATTGGTGAGTCATTCATGACTTAATGCTGAGCTTCCTATAACCAGTAGACTATTTTAGCAATTTTAAGAGAAGAGTCTAAGAAAGTGTACTCCTGCTGATACTTAAATGACAATTCAAGTGGTAGAAGAAAGATTTTGATTATTTGTGGACAGTGACAGAATATCTTAATGAAAAGAGAAATATCCAAATGTTTTTGACTTTTGGTGTTCTATGAAGAAAGCATCTGGTTAGCAAAATTTGTTTCACTCTTCATCTGAGTGTTGAGGCAACATAGTACAATTGTTTTCTAAACAGGACACTATCTGTGATCATACTGGTCTGGGATGATGAATTTTAATAAGAACATTTTATTAAAATATATAAATATTATATTAAACAAAACTATTTGTTAAAAGAGAGTGATTCTAGCAATTTAAAAATTCTTACATTATGATGGCCAGAAACTCGTCTGGGCTACTTTAATATTTCTTTTGGATAATATAGGCTATCATACAGAATAAAAGAAGAAAAATGGAAAAAGATTTCCATAATAGAGACATTACTAAAGAACCAAATATCTTCTGAGACAAAGTGGGAAAGAAATTTACCTACAAGCAAATATCTTTGAGCTAAAATTATGGTGACTGAGAGGCAAAGAAGAAAGCAGGACAGAGGAGGGAAGAGATAAGGGTGAAGAGTTATGCTTTTAAATTCCTTCAAAGAAAATTATCATTTAATTATTAAACCCACAGAATATTTTCAAAGTTTTCTTAGACTTTAGAAACATAGTCTTAGGTTTTGGAAAAATCTAATGACAAGCTGAAAAAATACATACTTCTGGACCTCCTAAGTTTGCTCAGTTGTCTTCCTTTTTCCTCCATAATGCTTCAGATAAAATTCTGAGTTGTAACTACAAAACATTATGTTCTATGGGAACTTTAGTATGGTCTCACTGTGACTTATGGTTTGTTGTTTTTATTTAGTCACTAAATTGGGTCTGACTCTTTGGTGACCCGCGTGGACTGTAGCCTGCCAGGCTCCTCTGTCGATGGGATTTCTCCTGTAAGCATACTGGAGTGGGTTGCCATTTCCTTCTCCAGGAAAACTTCCAAACCCAAGGGTCAAACCCACATCTCCTGCACTGGCAAGGGTGTTCTTAGTAAAGGACACTGAGCCTCCAATAGGTTTCCCAAGTGGCTCAGTGGTAAAGAATCCACTTGCCAATACAGGAGACACAGGAGATGCAGGTTTGATTCCTCAGTTGAGAAGATCCCTTGGAAGAAAAAATGGCAACCTACTCCACTATTTTTGCCAAGTAAATCCCATGGACACAGGAGCCTAGCGGGCTACAGGCCATAGGGTTGCAATGAGTTGGACATGACTGAGCGCACATACACTAGGGAAACCCAGATTTATGGTTTATGTTGTTTTACATAATACTTCTATTATTAGAAAACTATTGAGAGCTACCTTTCAGAATAAAACCAATGTGACTCAAGAGGGCACAATTCGCTTTACCTCTTTTATATAAGTGATGCATATTTTAAACTTTGATCACTCCAGAAAAATCTTTATGATAGAAATTGTAAATAATCTCTAGCTTGCACCAGGGCCACAAAAATAATAGTTAAATGGTAACGACATTAGAGAAAATAGTAGAGACTTCTAAATCTTTCTATTGCATCAGTAAAAATTACTTTTATCAGTTAATAGTTTGACTTATCTGTCACTGTATGCTGAGGAAATGAAATATTAAATAACATACTATACTTCAGGACATAGAAAAATTAACAAATATTATATGATATCCACAATTTTGCTTTATCCTGAACATTTGCTTAAAAGCAAGCATCACATTTTCTTCTTTTTCATATTTCACATTTCCCATATTGATTTATAATGTTTTCTGAATGAATAAATTATTCCAAATTATTTTATGTATTTTTTCTTAATTGTATGGCCTTTTCAGAACTAGTGCACAATTGTTTTAGCTCTGGTGTATCTCAATATATTGATTGGAATAACTTTAACAGATCATCCATCTCAGCAGACACTGGTCAAATACCAACCATATAAAGATCTTATTATATTTAATCACACTGGTTAAATCCTCTGTATCCAATTCTTGATTATTTCTACATGGCTTTGGGGAGGACGGAGAGGAAAATTAACATTTACTGAGCATAAGACCTCTGGTAGGCATGAACCCATACAAGTGATCTACAATAAATATTCTCAGGTGAGGAAACTGAGGTTCAAAAAGTTGTAATTATTGGGTTAACGTTGGACTTTAAGTTCAGATGGTTAGAATGTTACAAAGCATGAGCAACTGACTTTAAAACCCAGGCTCTTTTCTTTTAAACCTACACCATCTAATACATTTTCTAATCTAGAAGAACTGGATTTAGTAACATATATTACATAAACTTGTAGCACACTATTTTCAATTTTAAATAAACTAACAGTGAGGAACAGGGGAAGGAGGAAGGGGAGGTTGGGAAGGAAAAAGGTGGTAATGGCTAGTTTTTGTTAAGCTCTTACTTGTCTGTGGGCTCTAGAATCAGAATGTCTGCGTCTATTTTTGACTATGAAACGTACTGGGGAGGTGGCTGTGAGAAAATGTGGTGTGTAGTAATGCCAAGCTCAATCCTTCATCAATAATTTGGCCTTGCTCTTCCCCTACTTTGCTCCACTCCACCTCCCTCTCCAGCAATGAGGTCACACACGTGCGTTTTGCTTCAGGTTCTGTTTCTAGGGAACCCAAGCTTCAGTGGTAGCTTTGTCAGTACAATCCGCTAACATGGTGCATTGAGGTCAACCAGAATCCCAAGAGTCAATAAAAAACCCTTAACAATAAGTGTTTCTGTTTTTTAAGTTCCATTAACAAAGTCTTGAAAAAAGTGAAAATGTTAGCTGCTCAGTAGTGTCAGACTCTTTGTGACCCCATGGTCTGTAACGAGCCAGGCTCCTTGTCCATGGAATTCTCCAGGCAAGAATACTGGAGTGGATACCCATTTCCTTCTCCAGAGTATCTTCCTGGCCCAGGGATTGAACCCAGGTCCTCCAGTCAGATTCTTTACCATCTGAGCCACCAGGGAAGTCCCGTAGTTCTTTAAATTTTCTTTGTTTCATTGCAGTGAAATCCATAATTTTGTTTTTTCGTGTATAAAATTCATTTGATTTCTTCCTTTTCTAGTTGCTTTAGGTGTAGAGTTAGGTTATTTATTTGACTTTTTTCTTGTTTCTTGAGGTGAGCCTGTATTGCTATGAATCTTCCCTTTAGCACTGCTTTTACAGTGTCCCAAAGGTTTTGGGTTGTTGTGTTTTCATTTTCATTCATTTCTATGCATATTTTGATTTCTTTTTTGATTTCTTCTGTGATTTGTTGGTTATTCAGCAGTGTGTTGTTCAGCCTCCATATGTTGGAGTTTTTAATAGTTTTTCTCCTGTAGTTGACATCTAATCTTACTGCATTGTGGTCAGAAAAGATGCTTGGAATGATTTCAATTGTTTTGAATTTACCAAGACTAGATTTATGGCCCAGGATGTGATCTATTCTGGAGAAGGTTCCGTGTGCGCTTGAGAAAAAGGTGAAATTCATTGTTTTGAGGTGAAATGACCTATAGATATCAATTAGGTCTAACTGGTCTATTGCATCATTTAAAGTTTGTGTTTCCTTGTTAATTTTCTGTTTAGTTGATCGGTCCATAGGTGTGAGTGGGGTATTGAAGTTTCCCATTATTATTGTGTTATTGTTAATTCCCCCTTTCATGCTTGTTAGCATTTGTCTTACAGATTGCGGTGCTCCTATGTTGGGCGTCTATATATTTATAATTATATCTTCTTCTTGGATTGATCCTTTGATCATTATACAGTGTCCATCTTTGTCTCTTTTCGCCACCTTTGTTTTAAAGTCTATTTTATCTGATATGAGTATTGCTACTCCTGTTTTCTTTTGGTCACTATTTGCATGGAATGTCTTTTTCCAGTCCTTCACTTTCAGTCTGTATGTGTCCCTTGTTTCGAGGTGGGTCTCTTGTAGACAACACATATAGGGGTTTTGTTTTTGTATCCATTCAGCCAGTCTTTGTCTTTTGGTTGGGGCATTCAACCCATTTACATTTAAGGTAATTATTGATAAGTATGATCCCATTGCCATTTACTTTATTGTTTTGGGTTCGAGACTATACACCCTTTCTGTGTTTCCTGTCTAGAGAAGATCCTTTAGCACTTGTTGGAGAGCTGGTTTGGTGGTGCTGAATTCTCTGAGCTTTTGCTTGTCTGTAAAGCTTTTGATTTCTACTTCATATTTGAATGAGATTCTTGTAGGATACAGTAATCTGGGCTGTAGAATATTTTCTTTCATCACTTTAAGTATGTCCTGCCATTCCCTTCTGGCCTGAAGAGTTTCTATTGAAAGATCATCTGTCATCCTTATGGGAATCCCCTTGTGTGCTATTGGTTGTTTTTCCCTGGCTGCTTTTAATATTAGTTCTTTGTGTTTGATCTTTGTTAATTTGATTATTATGTGTCTTGGGGTGTTTTGCCTTGGGTTTATCCTGTTTGGGACTCTCTGGGTTTCTTGGACTTGGGTGATTATTTCCTTCCCCACTTTAGGGAAGTTTTCAACTATTATCTCCTCGAGTATTTTCTCCTGGTCTTTCTTTTTGTCTTCTTCTTCTGGGACTGCTATGATTAGTATGTTGGTGAGTTTAACGTTGTCCTAGAGGTCTGTGAGGTTGTCCTCATTTCTTTTAATTCTTTTTTTCTTTTTTCCTCTCTGTTTCATTTATTTCTATTATTCTATCTTCTACCTCACTGATCCTATCTTCTGCCTCCGTTATTCTACTGTTGGTTCCCTCCAGAGTGTTTTTGATCTCATTTATTGCATTATTCATTATATATTGACTCTTTTTTTATTTCTTATAAGTCATCGTTAAACCTTTCTTGCATCTTCTCGATCCTTGTTTCCAGGTTATTTATCTGTAACTCTAATTTGTTTTCCAGATTTTGGATCATTTTCACTATCATTATTCGGAATTCTTTATCAGGTAGATTCCCTATCTCTTCCTCTTTTATTTGATTTCAAGGGCATTTATCCAGTTCCTTTACCTGCTGGGTATTTCTCT
Source organism: Giraffa tippelskirchi (assembly GCF_054371585.1). Classification (NCBI taxonomy): domain Eukaryota; kingdom Metazoa; phylum Chordata; class Mammalia; order Artiodactyla; family Giraffidae; genus Giraffa; species Giraffa tippelskirchi. Next base: position 65,505,937 of record NC_137284.1, read on the forward strand.
GCCTTTTCTTCTTGTTTATATTGCTGTGTTTGGGGTGGTCTTTCTGTTTTCTGGCAGTTTGTGGTTCCTCTTTATTGTGGAGGTTCCTCACTGTGGGTGGGGTTAGACAGGTGGCTTGTCAAGGTTTCCTGGTTGGGGAAGCTTGCATTGGTGTTCTGGTGGGTGGAGCTTGATTTCTTCTCTCTGGAGTGCAATGAAGTGTCCAGTAATAGTTAGTAGAAGGAAAGAAATCTTAAAAACTAAGGCATAAATAAATGCCAAAGAAACAAAAGTGACCATAGCAGAAATCAACAAAACCAAAAGCTGGTTCTTTGAGAAGATAAATAAAACTGACAAGCCATTAGCCAGACTCATCAAGAAACAAAGGGAGAAGAATCAGATCAACAAAATTAGAAATGAAAATGGAGAGATCACAACAGACAACACAGAAATACAAAGGATCGTAAGAGACTATTATCAGCAACTATATGCAAATAAATTGGACAACTTGGAAGAAATGGTTAAATTCTTAGAAAAGCATGACTTCCCAAAACTGAACCAGGAAGAAATAGAAAATCTCAACAGACCCATCACAAGCATGGAAATTGAAACTGTAATCAGAAATCTTCCAGCAAACAAAAGCCCAGGGCCAGATGGTTTCTGAGCTGAATTCTACCAAAGAATTAGAGAAGAGCTAACACCTATCCTACTCAAACTCTTCCAGAAAATTGCAGAGGAAGGAAATTCCAAACTCATTCTATGAGGCCACCATCACCCTAATACCAAAACCTGACCAAGATGCCACAAAAAAAGAAAACTACAGGCCAATATCACTGATGAACATAGATGCAAAAATCCTTAACAAAATACTAGCAAACAGAATCCAACAACATATTTAAAAGATCATACATCATGACCAAGTGGGCTTTATCCCAGGGATGCAAGGATTCTTCAATATCTGCAAATCAATCAATGTAATACACCACATAAACAAATTAAAAAATAAAAAACATATGATTATTTCAATAGATGCAGAGAAAGCCTTTGACAAAATTCAATATCCATTTATGATAAAAACCCTCCAAAAACCAGTAATAGAAGGAACATACCTCAACATAATAAAGGCTATATATGACAAACCCACAGCAAACATTATCCTAAATGGTGAAAAACTGAAATCATTTCGCCTAAAGTCAGGAACAAGACAAGGGTGCCCACTCTCACCACTACTATTCAAAATAGTTTTGGAAGTTTTGGCAACAGCAATCACAGCAGAAAAAGAAATAAAAGGAATCCAGATTGGAAAAGAAGAAGGAAAACTCTCACTGTTTGCAGATGACATGATCCTCTACATAGAAAACCCTAAAGACTCCACCAGAAAATTAATAGAGCTAATCAATGAATATAGTAAAGTTGCAGGATATAAAATTAACACACAGAAATCCCTTGCATTCCAATATACTAACAACGAGAAAACAGAAAGAGAAATTAAGGAAACAATTCCATTCACCATCGCAATGAAAAGAATAAAATACTTAGGAATATATCTACCTAAAGAAACAAAAGACCTATATATAGAAAAGTATAAAACATTGGTGAAAGAAATCAAAGAGAACACAAATAGATGGAGAAATATACCATGTTCATGGATCGGAAGAATCAATATAGTGAAAATGAGTATACGACCCAAAGCAATCTATAGATTCAATACAATCCCTATCAAGCTTCCAACGGTATTCTTCAGAGAACTAGAACAAATAATTTCACAATTTGTATGGAAATACAAAAAACCTCGAATAGCCAAAGCAATCTTGAGAAAGAAGAATGGAACTGGAGGAATCAACCTGCCTGACTTCAGGATCTACTACAAAGCCACAGTCATCAAGACAGTATGGTACTGGCACAAAGACAGATATATAGATCAATGGAACAAAATAAAAAGCCCAGAGATAAATTTACACACCTATGGACACCTTATCTTTGACAAAGGAGGCAAGAATATACAGTGGAGAAAAGACAATCTCTTTAACAAGTGGTGCTGATAAAACTGGTCAACCACTTGTAAAAGAATGAAACTAGAACACTTTCTAACACCATACACAAAAATAAACTCAAAATGGATTAAATATTTAAATGTAAGACCAGAAACTATAAAACTCCTAGAGGAAAACATAGGCAAAACACTCTCCTATATAAACCACAGCAGCATCCTCTATGACCACCTCCCAGAATAGTGGAAATAAAAGCAAAAATAAACAAATGGGACCTAATTAAACTTAAAAGCTTTTGCACAACAAAGGAAACCATAAGCAAGGTGAAAAGACAGCCTTCAGAATGGGAGAAAATAATAGCAAACGAAGCAACGGACAAACAATTAATTTCAAAAATACAGAAGCAACTCCTGCAGCTCAATTCCAGAAAAATAAACAACCCAACAAAAAGTGGGCCAAAGAACTAAACAGACACTTCTCCAAAGAAGACATACAGGTGGCTAACAAACACATGAAAAATGCTCAATATCACTCATTCTCAAAGAAATGCAAATCAAAACCACAATGAGGTACCATTTCACGCCCGTCAGAATGGTTGCTATCCAAAAGACTACAAGCAATAAATGCTGGAGAGGGTGTGGAGAAAAGGGAATCCTCTTACACTGTTGGTGGGAATGAAAACTAGTACAGCCACTATGGAGAACCGTGTGAAGATTCCTTAAAAAACTGAAAATAGAACTGCCATATGACTCAGCAATCCCACTGCTGGGCATACACACTGAGGAAAGCAGAATTGAGAGAGACACGTGTACCCCAATGTTCATCACAGCATTGTTTATAATAGCCAGGACATGGAAGCAGCTTAGACGCCCATCAGTAGACAAATGGATAAGGAAACTGTGGTACATATACACAATGGAATATTACTCAGCCATTAAAAAGAATGCATTCGAATAAGTTCTAATGAGGTGGATGAAACTAGAGCCTATTATACAGAGTGAAGAAAGCCAGAAAGAAAAACACCAATACAGTATACTAACTCATATATATGGTATTTAGTCAATCGGTAAAGATAACCCTATATGCGAGACATCAAAAGAGACACAGATAAATAGAACAGTATTATGGACTCTATGGGAGAGGGCGAGGGCGGGATTATATGGGAGAGTGGCACTGAAGCATGTAAATTATCATATATGAAACGAATCGCGAGTCCAGTTTTGATGCATGATACACGGTGCTCGGGGCTGGTGCACTGGGATGACCTGGAGGGATGGGATGGGGAGGGAGGTGGGAGGGGGGTCTGGAAGGGGAAAACATGTACACCCATGGTGGATTCATGTCAATGTAAGTCAAAACAAATACAAAATTGTAAAGTTAAAAAAATAGATAAATAAACTAATTTTAAAAAAAAGATTCATTTGACTTAACAAAAATCCATTAGACTAGGTTGTCACTGTTACCTTATGAGGTAAACTACTATGTAAGTTTTATTTTTATTGTCTTTAGATGCAATCAATACAAGCACATTAAGAAGAGATTAGTCTGAATGTAGGTTAGCATGGATAAGGATTGTATAGTGTTGAGGCTTTCCCATTATAAATTATTTTTCTTTAAAGGTCTTTCTTAATGAACGTAGGAGACAGAGGATACAGAGAAGAAAGAAGAAGAAACAACACGTTAATGTTAAAGATTGAGAATAGGCATTATTCTAAAATAGCTTGCCCATACATGAATCATATATCAATAGTGCTGATATAACATACGTAAAGCATGAGAAAAAAAGCAAATACATGAACACGTCACTCAGCTCCAGAAGTAAACACTACAAATAGTGACAGGACTATTGCACAGACAACACATTTAAGCAGGGAAGCAAAACCCATAAAATGTCCTGGTACCGCAGTTCTAAACGTGAAACTTTAAAGAGGAAGTAATGCTCTTTGAGGAATTTGCTGTCCTTTGGCGGGAGATGGAGTACCAGAGATAACAATCCCCAGACATGTCAAATTTACATAGATTTTTTTTTTCAATTTTAAAAGAGATTATATTTGTGAAAACAACTAAGTTAACATTTTTGTTCTTTCACTATTTCCTTGAACACTCAAACTAAATTGTACACTAAAAATATTTCGAAACTGTCCTGAATTAAAAGAGACGGTGAAAGGTGCTTCCTGACTATGTGTCTTTTGGCAACAGAGGCAAATTTGGTGATATTCTTATTATCCCAGATACAAAAATCCAGCATTTTCAGGAACAAACACCACAAATTCTTGAGAGGCCTTTTGCACAGAGGGTACATTTAAGCAGGAAGGCAAGCACCATGTAATTTCCTGGTATGCCAATTCTAAATGTGCAACTTGACAGGGAAATTTAAAGCATTCACTTATACTCTCCAGTTGTTCAAAATTATCTCTGAAGTATGCAAAATTGAAATAAACGGGGGTATTTAAAAATAATACACAATTTAAAATTACACATTCACAACTGAATATTCATAATTAGAAAATCTACCTCTGTCTTTAAAAAGATTAACCATTAAAAAAAATCTTTCTCAATGTTATAAATATATCTGGTGTCTAAAGTAAAAAAAAAAGCCTATAATTTTATTTTTAATCTCTTTTTTTAATTCAGCTTCTGCATCTCGAGATCTTGATTCAGTTGCAACTTCTGGCACTTCACGGGCAATTTGCCTGGGTGTTGCCTGAGCATTTCCCCTCACATTAGCTGAGCGGGTGACTTGGCTTCGGACACTCAGAAGTTATCTCTCAGTGGGGCGCAAGTTCCTTATGTCACTCTTCTAGCCTCCCTGCCACCACATTACTTGTGGTTAGTTTCATGCTGAGCACATTTTCTTTCACGTTAATACTTGGTTGTTTTTCAAATGGTTTTGCAGAACAGATGTTCTTATTTGAGTTCCCATCTTTCTTCTTTCCCCTGACATATTTTTCACAAAAGACTTCCTTGCTATTTCTCTTTATCCATTCCCCTCTCTGGGGGGGCTGAGGGGAGGGGAGAGGGAAAGACTCATTCTAAATCATCCTTTAAAAAAACTGTTTCTTAGATATCTTCCTGTGTAATTTGTCCCTACCTATTCCTCCTGATATATATTATACCTTCATTGAAAAGAAATTTGCTTGCTGATTTTTTATCTACTCCTATGTAAAATTTCTTCTGTAAATTAGTATATTTTTATTTTAATATTTTATGATTAGACAAATTTTTACACAGCACTTGTCAATGTAGTCTCTCTAAATATATATTGATTTTATTCCAATTTTCATCCAGACCTAAGCCAGTGGTCATGAATTAAAGGGAATTAGCTCCCTATATCTCTTTTCAACTTCCTTCTGTTGATTTAAATCTTGTTGTTCAAGATTTGAATGTTACATGCTTACTTTCCATCACTTGTCAGAGATGACTTCTGTCTGCAAGTTTGATCAACTAAAAATGCTCTTAAGGTTTCCTATTGCTGAAAGTCTTTCCCTGAGGAGAGACACTGTAATCTCTGAAAGAAAATGAAGTTTTTCTCTTACTTCTCCAAGAGTAAAATCGATGTTTTTGGATTCAGAGATCCAGAAACAACTGGCTCTCTGGCTTTACCTTCCTGTTGCTGATATCCTCTGCAAAGTTGTGTAGAGTAAGATGAAATGTATCTACAACACTCTTCCATTTTTTCAGAACTAACTTGACTTTAAATTCAATTTTAAAAAATTGTTGAGGATTCATTTATTTCAAACACATTGTTGTTAGTTTATCCCATAGACACAAATTTTCATTTTGATAAAATTTCTTTGAATCTAACTTGTTCCATATGCTCTTGAGGTAAACTCTTGACAAAGAATTTACAGGTTGCAACCTAGGTGAGGGAGAAGCTTGAGTGTTGAATCAGAGGCCATTACAGTGATCAGTATGGTCCAATACACAGATCAGTTTCTCTCTCTCTCCTCTCTCTCTTTCTCTCAGCAAGAGGATTAGTAAAAGGAAAATAAAAAGCTTCTGAATAATTCTGTATTAGTAGATTGTAAACTTCAATTATTTCTTCTCAAAAACTTTTTTTTTAAGAGAAAGGGAAGTAGAAATCTTTCCCAAATAGATTATAATTCAAAATCTCTTTTGCAAAGGTATTTAAACATTTTTCATTAATAATAGTAATCTGGAATCCTAAAATTTCCTGTCACTTTGAAATGTCAATTTGTTTTTAAGAAAAAAGAAAAAGAAACCCCCAACTCCATACAGCCCAGCATTAAGCCAAAGTCACTTCATATCTGAAACATGCCATCAGCTACCTCTTCCTGAGAAGGAGGGTGGCATGCTGTTAATGCCTGGCTGTCACTCACACAGGGCTGTTAGGCAAGGAAGGTGAAGAAGGGAACTATTAGTCTGTAATTCTTAAAATTTACATCCCCTGTAATTTTCAGTGAATGCTTTACTTTTTTGGCATCTAAATTAGACAGAACCACAACCACTGCCACCGGTTCATGGCATTTTCCTAGAGTGAAGGTAGATAGAACAGTTAGCTATTTCAAGACTAAGAAAAGAGAGAGGCGATTTTGTTTTCCATCTTGACTTTCTTGTGATGGTCAAATAATAGAAATTTGTTTATCCCACTTGCCTTCTTTAATGACCATGAACAATGACAGATCCCAGGAAGAACGTATGACACTCTCTGCTCTCTGGAGCCTAGTGTATTCTCTGTCAGGAAAAAAAAATAAAAATTGGCTTTTATGTTTGTAAAGTTCAATTCCCAGGAGAGTAGGTTATAAGTGGCAATTAGCATAAAATATCCCACATTCAGATCTTGTTCGAAGAAGAAAGACCTGGGATTTGGGGGTTGATTTTTTTCCCTATCTCATTTCTGGAAATATACAAACATGATATAGTTGCTCCTCACTCTATTATTTATCATATGGAGTTCATAACCGTGCATGATATTTTACTCAAGAAGTGGAAGAAAACAAAGCACTGGCCTAATGATAATATAGCAGTAATGAGACTGAATTGTTTCTCAGGAACTAATACTTCCTTCATCCTGACATTTTAAAACACAGCCCTAATGGCCTGGAGAAATGAACTCTCTCAATCAGTTAGCCTGACCTCTAAATTCTAGCTTTGACAAGGGACAACCTATGATAACCTAAGTTGCACAAATCCCCAAACCTAAATTTTCTCATTTTTAAAATGAGAACATTGGATCTAATAATCTCTAAGTGGTATTTCTTTTTTTATTTTATTTTATTTTTTTTATTAAATAAATGTATTTATTTTAGTTGGGGGCTAATTACTTTACAATATTGTAGTAGTTTTTGCCATACATTGACATGAATCAGCCATGGGTTTACATGTGTTCCCCTTCCTGGACCCCCCTCCCACCTCCCCCCCCCATCCCATCCCTCTGGGTCATCCCATTGCCCCAGCCCTGAGCATTTGTCTCATGCATCGAACATGGAATGGTGTTCTGTTTCACATATGATAATATACATGTTTCAATGCTATTCTCCCAGAACGTCCCATCCTCCCCTTCTCCCTCAGAGTCCATAAGACTGTTCTATGCATCTGTGTCTCTTATTCTGTCTCGCATATAGGGTTATCGTTGCCATTTTTCAAATTCCATATATATGCATTAGTATACTGTATTGGTGTTTTTCTTTCTGGCTTACTTCACAGAACAAAGGACTGAGCGATACCAGAGGAGAGCTAGCCGGCTGCGGACCGCCCCATCCCCCGCAGGACACAGCAGGCAGGCGGGGCCAGCCAGAGCCGGAAAGGGGTGAACTCGGCCCCAGAGAGGGCACCCCCTACCAAACTGCAAACAGGCTCCCAGTTTCCAAGTGGTATTTCTAATTGCCATTATACATCTGAATCCAAAGAGAAAGACACTGGAGATGGCAGAACTTCCGTTTCAAGTTGACATTCTTCTTCAAAATCCTCTGCTCTACACTGAATAGTTCAGAACCACTACAAGCTCCTTCGGTTCATGAAGCCTTGGTCTCCTCATTCATCAAACAGAGGGGCTACCTCTGCTTCCACATGCCATGTTGGCATGGGAATCCATGCAGAAGGGTGCAGCCGTCTGCCAAGTACCTGGGAAGTCCTCCATGAATGATGACTATTATTATTTCTGAAAATCAGTAATAGTGGTTAAAACTATTTGCTTTGCTTTCTACTCTAACAATTGTTCTCTAGGAGAAGAGATTTTCTCTCATTCTGATGTAATAGCTTAAAGTACAACTGGTTTCTGTATAGCAGTACTTATGTGATAAATGCACAGCAAACTCTGAAACATTCATTATTGACAAAACAAGAGGCCTATACATTCATTATACTAAAGAAAACAGAGTTTAGTCAGTTCTGCTTTATTGCAGCATGTGTTCCTAAACTCCTAAATTGTGCTATGCAAAATCGTGCATCTAAAAAAATAAAAACAACACTATGGGGCTTCTGGGAAAATGAGGTGACAACACTCAAAAACTTCATTGTTGACACGAGAAAAGACAAGTAGTGATCTAATATAAACAGTAGCATGTTAAACAATTAAGAAGCTCATGAAGGGCATGGTAGCCAACTCCAGTATTCTTGCCTAGAAAATCCCATGGACAGAGGAGCCTGGCAGGTTGTAGTCCATGGGGTCACAGTCGGACATGACTGAGCGACTGACACACACACAGTACTACAATAAATATGACACTTTACCTGAAAAATGACATGACGTTGCATTTTGAAGGACTGCAGCCTGTGACGTAGTGTGGAGTCCAGGAAGCAGTGTGTCCTGGAATCAGAAAGAGAGTTGTCTACTACCAGGTGTGTTTGGGTGTGGTTCATAGCATGTGGGATGGACTGAGGTGGTTGGTAGATGGCTGAGGTGTGTGCCTGTGTGTGTCTGGTAGTATATTCCTGGGGGTCTTCATTCAGCTGAGGGCAGTCTTCTGCCTTTACTTAGCATTTCTTGATGACAAAATCAGATATAAGCAAAGATGAAAACTGCATTATGCTCAATATATCAAACACTTCAGAATAAATTTGCATTTCCAAAGTAAGTGTTATAACAGAAATGACTATGTATAGATTCCAGGCAGTATTTACTCTCAAACCTATTCTTTATTGAGATTATGCGTATATCTGTATGTGCATGTATGTACCTATAACATTGAAGAACAGAAAATGAGTAGAATTTTCTCATACATATCTATAGTAAAATTGTTCTTGGTTGAGTATTTTGCATAGTGCTGCATATTTTTCACCATACTAATGAACAATATTTGTTTTAAAATAAAATCAAGTAACAGGGAAAAAATGGGTCTTACAAAATCCTTATAAGCACTCTTGCTTTGAACCTTTCTCTCAAGTTCCATGTGTGTCTCAATTTCCAGCTCCAGTGAAAGCAAGAGAGAAGGCAATGGAGAAGGAGAGATACAGAGAAGAGAATAGGGTAATGGAAATTCAGTTTAAAATGCAGACAAATCTGCGGTTTCTGCTTGATAGCCTGTAACATTTCCATGTAGTGCACTTTGCATGGCAGAGTAGCTGCTAGTAATAGAATTCTCTCACAGTGGAGGTTAATTACTTTTCAGCTACAGCAAAATAAATTTCCTGTCAAGCCCACGGACAGGAATATGCCAGTGTCCCCGATTTTACCTGCAGTTTTAATTCAGCGTTAATATCTGACACTTGCTTGCATTTAGTGGGCTGTTCCTCTGAACAGTAGGAGCCCCAAAAGAGTGTTGAAGGGCTATCAGTTATGTAGTATCAAGTGTGTGTTAAAAAAGTGCTCGGCCTCTCCCAGAGTGCACCATAAGGAAGATTAACTGAGCTGCCTCTCACTTCAGAAAACAGGACCGGCCTTCCTGGTGATGTGGAAAAGTGCAACTTAACACAAGACAAGAACCGGGGAAGTTCATTTCCCTCCATCCCCAGTGGAGCACACCCTAGCTTTCAGTCACATCTCAAGCTGACTGTGCATGCGAGCTGTCTCTTAAGTCATGTCTGACTCTATGGACTGTAGCCCCTCCAGGGTCCTCTGTCCATAGGGATTCTCCAGGCAATAATACTGGAATGGGTTGCCATGCCTTCCTCCATGGGATCTTCCCTACCCAGAGATTGAACCCAGGTCTCTCGCATTGTAGACAGATTCTTTACCATCTGAGCCACCAGGGAAGCCCATGAATACTGGAGTGGGTAGCCTATCCCTTCTCCAGGGGGTCTTCCAGACCCAGGAACTGAACCAGGTCCTGCATTACAGGTGGAGTCTTTACCAGCTGAGCTACCAAGGAAGACTTCATTTCAGTCTATTCTCCATTTTAATAAGGAAAAGCATCCTTCACAACATCCTGAACTTTATAGGATAATGTATCAGCAGCTTTTTATAATTATCCTGTTTAAGAGCTCAAGTTTTTCCCTAAATGTAACCTCTTTTCTATGACCACGGTCATGTCCTATTCCTGGAAACAGACACTGTCACAGTCAGTTAATAAATGCCAACTTTGGCAATCCTGAAGGACCATCAATAGAGAAGTGAGCCTACATCACTTCCCACTGCATAGACAGCTGCACAGCAGAGTAGGAGAACAGAATGAAAAAGGAGAGTGTTACTCTATCAAAAAGACTAGAGTTCATACCTAAAATATTTGTGATTATCAGTTAGCAAAGAATATGGGAAGATATTTTCACACATGTTCTTTCCATAATTCAGCTCTTCATTTTCAAAATTTACAAGCCTTCATTTTCTTCCCATAAAAATCTTTATTATATATATATAATATATATGTAAATATTATATATATATCTGAGTATCCCACCCATTAAACCCTTCCTGATTCAGCTAATTCTATGTGGTCTCACTTTCCTTTGAAATGCTATAGAATTCTGTTTTATTCTCTCCAGTGGCACTAATTATACTATCTCATATAATACCGTTAATGCAATTTTTAACCACTTTCTTTTACAATTAGATTGCAAGTACCTTATGACAATGTTTATTTTGCTTTTAATTTACTGCAGCCCCTAGCATGATGCCTTGCATCTAATTAATCCTCAATGAGTATTTGTTGAATTGACTTTTCTTGAAGTTTAATCCTCTTCAGAGACAGAGGAAATTGGAGGAGAAGATTCTCAGTGCATTAGAAAATCTTAACTTGTCTGTCTCCGATACTTTGTAATGAATTTATTTGCAATTCAGAATTTCTATGGAAAAATGATATTTGAGTGTGGATTTCTGAGTGTTAGACTATTTTAAGATGCTAAGTCATTTTTATTTGCTTTGTTTTTTAAACTTATTTATTTTAATTGGAGGCAAATTACTTTACAATATTGTAGTGGTTTGTGCCATACATTGACATGAATCAGCCATGGGTGTCCATGTGTTCCCCATCCTGAACCCTCCTCCCATCTCCCCCCCCATCCCATCCTTCTGGGTCATCCCAGTGCACCAGCCCTGAGCACCCTGTCTCATGCATCAAACCTGGACTGGCGGTCTGTTTGACATACGATAATATACATGTTTCAATGTTATTTTCTTAAATCATCCCACCCTCACCTTCTCCCACAGAGTCCAAAACACTGTTCTATACATCTGTGTCTCTTTTGCTGTCTCGCATATAGGGTTATCATTACCATCTTTCTAAATTCCATATATATGTGTTAGTATACTGTATTGGTGTTTTTCTTTCTGAATTACTTCACTCTGTATAACAGGCTCCCCAGCCCCCGGGGAATGAAAGATGAGTCTAACCACTGGATTGCTAGAGCATTATCTAGGTAATTTATTTATAAGATATAAAGATTTATTCATGGAGAGGAGTAATGCATTACTCACATCCTATTTGGCAAAAAGTTCTCATGGCCTTGCCTAGCTGCACGGTGGCTGTGAAATTAAGAATACACATGGCTATGTATTTGAAGCTATCAAAGGAATTAAGAAAGTCTTTACACTGTAGTGAACTTCACTGTGAATTTATATGTGAATATAAGAATGAATGAGAAAACTGAAAATGGCAAGAAAAAACAACTTCATGTCTTTGAGACAAACTTAAGTTCAAATATTGAAATAATAATTTAAAATAATTTCACAACTATAAACCTTTTGTATATCAGTATATCACCCTCAGTTTCAGGTACGGTGGTATGAATGACATCCTAAAATGCATTTTTTTCATTTACCTACTTTGATGCTAGAATCAGAATATTTATATTAAAACTTCAAGACTCATTTTAGCTTGTTAAGATTCAGAAAAAATCTAAAAGGAAATAAATCTGTGAGTTAAAAAAAAAAGATGTTAAGTCAAATATTCACTTCTGCTGGAGGTTGGCAAACTAATAACCAATATTCATTTTTTTCTCTTTTCAAGGTTGAATCAAACAGAAAATGAGATACTTGGGACAGACTGATGGAGACATCAGTTTTACTAAGCTTAAGTGTGATGGGAGAACATGGCTGAGATGTCATCGTTAAATCAAGTTTCCTAATATTTCATCCCTAAACAAACCTATGCATTCTTCACAAGAACGAAAGATAATTCACATCTGCTCATTTGAAGCAGTGTAAAGGAGGAATAAACAACTTTTGAATAATAAGTTTCAAGTACTATTGGGGTAAAGAGTCTGTTATGAAATAAATCTGGGGCCACAAACTTTTTCTGCAAAGTGCCAGACAGTAATTACTTTAGGATTCATGGGTCATATAGTTCCAACTCTTAGTCAACTCTGCTGTTGCTGATGGTGTGAAAGCAACCATAGATATATGTACTATGTACAAGAATGAGCATGTCTGTGTACCAATAAAACTTTACTTATGGATTCTGATATCTGAACATTCTATACTTTTTATGTGCCACAAAATACTATTCTTTTGATTTTTTTTTTAAAACAGTTCAGCTCCCAGGTCATACACTGGCCAAATTTACTCTGTGGGCCACAGTATGACAAGCCTCAAAATAAACATTAGAGTTCACTAAAAATTTAACTCAATGTTATCAGTCTCCTACTCTAACTAAACCAAGAAAAAAAGGGTTGATAGCATTCATCTACTCTATAATTTCTGTAGCTTAATTTTGAGTTTACGTTCCTTTACAGCTACCATCAAAGATTTGTAGAAACTACTATCTGTGCTGTTGCTGCTGCTGCTAAGTTACTTCAGTCGTGTCCGACTCTGTGCGACCCCATAGACGGCATCCCACTAGGCTACCTCAGCCCTGGGATTCTCCAGGCAAGAATACTGGAGTGGGTTGCCATTTCCTTCTCCAATGCATGAAAGTGAAAAGTGAAAGTGAAGTTGCTCAGTCGTATCCGACTAGTAGAGACCCCATGGACTGCAACCCACTAGGCTCCTCTGTCCTTGGGATTTTCCAAGCAAGAATACTGGAGTGGTTGCCATTGTCTTCTCCTCAAAGAGGAGAGTGAAAAAGTTGGCTTAAAGCTCAACGTTCAGAAAACTAAGATCATGGCATCTGGTCCCATCACTTCATGGGAAGTAGATGGGGAAACAGTGGAAACAGTGTCAGACTTTATTTTGGGGGGCTCCAAAATCACTGCTGATGGTGATTGCAGCCATGAAATTAAAAGATGCTTACTCCTTGGAAGGAAGGTTATGACCAACCTAGATAGCATATTTAAAAGCAGAGACATTACTTTGCCAACAAAGGTCCATCTAGTCAAGTCTATGGTTTTTCCAGTGGTCATGTATGGATGTGAGTTGGAGGGTGAAGAAAGCTGAGCACCGAAGAATTGATGCTTTTGAACTGTGGTGTTGGAGAAGACTCTTGAGAGTCCCATGGGCTGCAAGAAGATTCAACCAGTCTATCCTAAAGGAGATCAGTCCTGGGTGTTCATTGGAAAGACTGATGTTGAAGCTGAAACTCCAATACTTTGGCCACCTCATGCGAAGAGTTGACTCATTGGAAAAGACCCTGATGCTGGGAAAGATTGAAGGCAGGAGGAGAAGGGGACGGCAGAGGATGAGATGAATTGGATGGCATCACCAACTCGATGGACATGGGTTTGGGTAAACTCCGGGAGCTGGTGATGGACAGGGAGGCCTGGCGTGCTGCGATTCATGGGGTTGCAAAGAGTCAGACACAACTGAGCGACTGAACTGAACTGAACTGAATATCTAGGAGGAGTTTTTAAATCTACCAAAGGAGGAAGATGGTGATCAAGCAATGTGGTTATTGGCAAACCAACAACATTTCATCTTACCTCCACACAGACCTTAATGCTAATGTATTTACAAGAGAAGCAGAAAAGGTCATAGGCAGAAGTCTGCTCAACTGCAGGACTTTAAGGATTAGCCTAATTTAGGGGCACAGGACAAGGACTTCGAAGTGCTATGAGGGGTACCCAATTATCCAGGAAAAAGTTAAGCAAAGGCAAACTCGTGACATTTACTTTCCTGCTTATTTTGTGAAAGGGCAAAGAAGTACACTTTCACTTGACAGCTTCACTGTTTTCTGTGGGAAATAAAACTGGCAGTTTCTAGTGGTGGAATACTGCTGCTGCTGCTAAGTCACTTCAGTCGTGTCCGACTCTGTGCAACCCCATAGACAGCAGCCCACCAGGCTCCCCCGTTCCTGGGATTCTCCAGGCAAGAACACTGGAGTGGGTTGCCATTTCCTTCTCCAGAGGAATACTAGCTCTAGTTAAATTTACCCCACAGCTCCTCACGGTTACCTCCGCAGCGGTACCGGCAGGGCACGCACCTGCCCTTCATTCAAGGGAAGCAGGACACATCCATTTCCAGCTTCCCCTGAGGTCAAGCTTCCTCAATCGCCCCAAACTTCATTCTATTCCCTGTGCCTTTTCTCCGTTTACCTCATTTTTGTTCTTTAACTATTTTCAGTTGCAGAAAACACAGGACATTTTAGAATAAGGAGTTACATTTTATCTTTCCCTTTTCCTTCTTTGTCCCAAGGAATAAACGCTGCAAACAGTTTGCTCTATGTACTGATATTGATTTTAAATACTAACATTAAGTATGTGACAATTGTAAATACTATTACTTAGAGTTATTTTCATTTTAAATTTTGCAGTAATGACATTCTGCTATTTTTTTTCCCTATAACTTACAGCAGTTGTCATTTAAGAAAATCATGGACAACTTTATAACTCAGTACAAATATCTTTTTCTTTTTCCCCAGGATAATTTCATGGCAGGGATAAAGCATTGTGTATCAGTATATAGTATGCCTCTAGTGGGTGATCTGTGAAAAGATTTCCACTTTTTTTTTTTAAACACATAATGAGAAATTTGGATTACATCGTCTATTAGAGTTCTCTTTGGTTCTAAATTTGTTAGACTTTATAAGCGCATTTCTATGCTTTACCAAGTGTAGACAGAGGTCTTGTACCTTACCAGTTTTTTAAATGTATATAAGGAAGAAAATAGAAGAACATGCCTATAAAATGCGGTGTCAGGGAGGCGGTCCTAAGATTTCAGAGGAATGGGGGGGGGACCACTTTCTCCCCCACAAGTTCATCAAAATACCATTTGAATACTGAGCAAATTTCACAAAACAACTTCTGAACACTGGTGGAGGACACCAGGCACCCAGAAAGGCAGCCCATTCTCTTCAAAAGGAGGTAGGACAAAAGATAAAAGATAAAAAGAGAGACAAGAGTTAGGGACTGAGATCTGTCCCACGGAGGGAGTCATGAAGGAGGAAAAGTTTCCAAACACCAGGAAACCCTCTCACCAGTGGGTCTGTGGGGAGTTTTGGAATTTCAGAGGGAAACATAACAGGAAGAAAAAAAAAAAAACAAACCCACAGAATACTTGCCTAACCCCAACTCCCAGTGGAGAAGTAGCCCAGACACTGGCGTCTACCACCAGTGAGCAAGGGCTGAACAGGGAGGTGCGAGTTGCGTGCTTAGGGTAAGGGCTGGGTCTGAATGTTCTGAGGACAATCTGAGGGAGCTAACGTGAGATAGCAACCCAAACTGTGGGATAGCTAGAGAGAGAGAGAGAAAAAAAAGAGAAGTTTCCCGCGAAAAGCTCTAACCTGAGGCGTAGCCTGGCCAGCTCACAGAACAAAGGATTGAGCAAATACCAAAGGAGAGCTAGCCAGCTACGGACTGGCCCATCTGCCTGCTGGAGGCAGAGAGGCAGGCAGGTGACAGCCAAAGCCAGAAGGTGAGGGGCAATCTCGGCCCCCAGAGACTGCATTCTCCATCAAACTGTGAGCAGGCTCTCAGTTGCTAATGAAGTCTTCTTGGAATCCTGGACAGTTGACATCTGCCAGGAGGGTCATAGCCAGAGATCAGCTCTACGGAGGAGACACACAGCACACCTGAGAAGGTGCTTTCGCTGCACACCTGGGAAACTGAGCGGCTGGGACCAGGGGGATGATTAAGATGCACAGACCACCTGGGACAGTGCGCTTACCAAGCACCATGATGCCTGAGCTGCTCGGACCTGGAAAGGGCACTAAACTCACGTGCAACTGAGTCTGTGCCTTTGTGGAGCACACAAGAACTTGAACCTGAGCAGCTTAGACCTGGGAAGTGCACCAAACCCAGGGCCTGCTTTGGACAGTTCCCCTGCAGAGCAACCTGGAGCCTGAGCAGTGTAGATCAGGAAAGCAGAGACACTGTAAGCGGCGCAAACCCAGTGTGGTCCATACACTGCAAGCATTCTCCACACACACCAGTGATATTTGCAGTGTTCCTCCCTCCCCACAGCACTACAGAGCAAGTGAGCCTAAATAAGGGACCACCTTTGTCTCCTTGTGTCACAGTGGAAATTAGACACTGAAGAGACTTGCAAACAGAGGAAGCAAAAAAACAAACAGACAAACAAACAAAGAAGAGGGAACCACTCTGGAGTGACAGGTGAAACAGATTAAAACTCTGTAGTTAGCATTGATTAAGCATTGAAAGGGGCCTATAGACATTGAGAAGAAGTATAAGCTGGAACAAGGAACTATTGGAAACTGAACTCACTCCACACTGCCCTCAACAGCTCCAGAGAAATTCATAGATATATTTTTACTATTATCATTTTTTATTTTTTATTTTTAAGTTCTTTACTACTCTTTTAATTTTCATTTTTATAACATACTATTACCTTGCAAAAACTGACCCCATTTTTAAAGCAAATTTCATATATGTATATTTTATAATTTTTGTGATTGATTTTGTTTCATATTTTTAATACTGTATTTTTCAGAGTCTAACCTCTACTCTAGATTTTTAATCCCTGCTTTTTGGTATTTGTTATCAACATTGTACCTTTAAGAATCTAACCATCAGTACCCATTTTTACTTACAGGAGTGATTACTGGCTTGATTGCTCTCTCCCCTTTTGAATCTCCCTTTTCTCCTCCAGGTCACCTCTATCTGCTCACTCCCCCTTCTCTTCTATACTTAACTCTGTGAATCTCTCTGGGTGTTCTGGGCTGTGGAGAACACGTAGGGAACTGATTACTGGCTAGATTGGCCTCTCCCTTTTTGACTCCCCCTCTTCTTGTCCTGGCCACCTCTATCTCCCTCCTCCCTCTTCTCTTCTTCATGTAACTCTGTGAACCTCTCTGGATGTCCCTCACTGTGGATAATCTTTTCACAATTAACTGAGATGTATTATCATCTGTGCTGTAAGGATGGAGAAGTCTTGAGGCTACTGTAAGAATAAGATTGAAATTCAGAGGCAGGAGGCTTAAATCCAAAACTTGAGAACACCAGAAAACTCCTGACTCCAGGGAACATTAATTGACACAAGCTCAACCAAAAGCCTCCATACCTACACTGAAACCAAGTTCCACCCAAGAGCCAACAAGTTCCAGAGCAAGACACACCATGCTCATTCTCCACAATGCAGGTACATAACCCTGAATATTAAAATACAAGCGGCCCAAAGTCACACCAATCTCATAGACACCTCAAAACTCACTACTGGACACTTCATTGCACTCCAAAGAGAAGAGATCCAGCTGCACCCACCAGAACACTGACACAAGCTTCCCTAACCAGGAAACCTTGACAAACCACTAGTCCAACCACAGGGAGCAACCTCCACAGTAAAGAGGAACCACAAATTTACAGCCTACAGAAAGGGCACCACAAACACAGCAATGTAAACAAAATGAAAAGGCAGAGAAATATTCAGCAGGTAAAGGAACATGATAAATGCCCACCAAACCAAACAAAAGACGAGGAGATAGGGAGTCTACCTGAAAAAGAATTCAGAATAATGATAGTAAAGATGATCCAAAATCTTGAAAAGAAAATAGAGTTACAGATAAATAGACTAGAGACAGGGATTGAGAGGATGCAAGAAATGTTTAACAAGGACCTAGAAGAAATTTAAAAAGTCAATCAATAATGAATAATACAATAACTGAGATCAAAAGCACTCTGGAGGGAAAGAACAATGGAATAACTGAGGTAGAAGATAGGATAAGTGAGATGGAAGATGGAATGGTCAAAATAAATGAAGCAGAGAGGAAAAAGGAATTAAAAGAAATGAGGACAACTTCAGAGACATCTGGGACAATGTTAAACACTCCAACGTTTGAATCATAGGAGTCCCAGAATAAGACCAAAAAAAAAAAAAAAAAAAAAGGCCATGAGAAAATACCTGAGGAGATAATAGTTGAAAACTTCCCCAAAATGGGGAAGGAAATAGCCACCCAAGTCCAAGAACCCCAGAGAGTTCCAAACAGGATAAACCCAAGACAAAACACCCCAAGACACATAATAATCAAATTAATGAAGATCAAACACAAAGAGCAAATATTAAAAACAGCAAGGGAAAAGCAACAAATACCTCACAGGTGGAATTCCCATAAGGATAACAGCTGACCTTTCAATAGAAACTTTTCAGTCCAGAAGGGAATGACAGGATATACTTAAGTGATGAAAGAGAAAAACCTACAACCCAGATTACTGTACCCAGCAAGGACTTCATTCAAATATGGAGGAGAAATCAAAAGCTTTACAGACAAGCAAAAGCTGAGAGAATTCAGCACCACCAAACCAGCTCTTCAACAAATGCCAAAGGATCTTCTCTAGACAGGAAACACAGAAAAGGTTTATAAACTTGAACCCAAAACAACAAAGTAAATGGCAACTGGATCATACTTATCAATAATTACCTTAAATGTAAATGGGTTGAATGTCCCAACCAAAAGACAAAGACTGGCTGAATGGATATAAAAACAAGACCGCTATATATGTTGTCTACAAGAGATCTACCTCAAAACAAGGGGCATATACAGACTGAAAATGAAAGGCTGGAAAAAGATATTTCATTCAAATGGAGACCGAAAGAAAGCAGCAATAGCAATACTCATATCAGATAAAACAGACTTTGAAATAAAGGCTGAAAAGAGACAAAGAGGGATGCTACATAATGATCAAAGGATCAATCCAAGAAGAAGATATAACAATTATAAATATATATGCACCCAACATAGGAGCACTGAAATACGTAAAGCAAATGCTAACAAGTTTGAAAGGGGAAATTAACAGTAGCACAATAATAGTGGGAGACATTATACCCCACTCACACCTATGGATAGATCAACTAAACAGAAAATTAGCAGGGAAACACAAACTTTACATGTTGCAATGGATCAGTTAGACCTAATTGATATCTATAGGGCATTTCACCCCAAAACAATGAATTTCACTTTTTCTCAAGTGCACATGGAACTTTCTCCAGAATAGAGCACATCCTGGGCCATAAAGCTAGCCTTGGTAAATTTAAAAAAAATTGAAATCATTCCAAGCATCTTTTCTGATCACAATACAGTAAGATTAGATGCCAACTGTAGGGGGAAAAAAGCTATTAAAAATACAAACATATGGAGGCTAAAAACACGCTTTTGGATAATTAACAAATCACAAAAGTAATCAAAAAAGAAATCAAGATATGCATAGAAAGGAATGAAAATGAAAATACGACAACCCAAAACCTATGAGATTCAGTAAAAGCAGTGTTAAGGGGAAGGTTCATGGCAATACAAGCTTACATCAAGAAACAAGAGAAAAATAAAATAAATAACCTAACTTTACATCTAAAGCAGCTAGAAAAAGAAGAAGAATTCCAGGGATAGTAGAAGGAAAGAAATCATAATAATTAGGGCAGAAATAAATGAAAGAGAAACAAAGGAGACTAGAGCAAAAATCAACAAAACTAAAAGCTGGTTTTTTGAGAAGATAAATAAAATAGACAAACTACTAGCCAGACTCATCAAGGAAAAAAGGGAGAAGAATCAAATCAACAGAATTAGAAATGGCAATGGAGAAATCAAAGCAGACACAGAAATACAAAGGGTCTTAAGAGACTACTATCAGCAACTATATGCCAGTAAAATGGACAACGTGGAAGAAATGGACATTCTTAGAAAAGTATAACCTTCCAAAACTGAACCAGGAAGAAATAGAAAATCTTAACAGACCCATCACAAGCATGGAAATCGAAACTCTAATCAAAAATCTTCCAACAAACAAAAGCCCAGGACCAGATGGCTTCACAGGTGAATGCTACCAAAAATGGAGAGAAGAGCTAACCCCTATCCTACTCAAACTCTTTCAGTAAATTGCAGAAGCAGGTAAACAGCCAAACTCATTCTATGAGGCCACCATCACCCTAATACCAAAACCAGACAAAGATGCCACAAAAAAAAGAAAAGTACAGGCCAATATCACTGATGAACACAGATGCGAAAATCCTCAACAAAATTCTATCAGAATCCAACAACATTTCAAAAAGATCATACATCATGACCAAGTGGGCTTTACCCCAGGGATGCAAGGATTCTTCAATATTTTCAAATCAATCAATGTGATATACCACATTAACAAATTAAAAGATAAAAACCATATGATTATCTCAATAGATGTAGAGAAAGCCTTTGACAAATTCAACATCAATTTATGATAAAAAAAAAAATAACCTCCAAAAAGCAGGCATAGAAGGAACATACCTCAACATAGTAAAAGCTATATATGATAAACCCACAGCAAACATTATCCTCAATGGTGAAAAATTGAAAGCATTTCCCCTAAAGTCAGGAACAAGACAAGGGTGCCCACTCCTAACACTACTATTCAACATAGTTTTGGAGGTTTTAGCCACAGCATTCAGAGATGAAAAAGGAATAAAAGGAATCCAGATTGGAAAAGAAGAAGTAAAATTCTCATTATTTGTAGATGACATGATCCTCTACATAGAAAACCCTAAGACACCACCAGATAATTACTAGAGCTAATCAATGAATATAATAAAGTTTCAGAATATAAAATTAATACACAGAAAGCCCTTGCATTCCTATACACTAACAATGAGAAAACAGAAAGAGAAATTAAGGAAACAATATCATTCACCATTGCAACGAAAAGAATAAAATACTTAGGAATAAATCTACCTAAAGGAATAAAAGATTTATATATAGAAAACTATAAAACACTGATGAAAGAAATCAAAGATGACACAAATAAATAGAGAAATATACCCTGTTCATGGATCAGAAGAATCAATATAGTGAAAATGAGTATACGACCCAAAGCAATCTATAGGTTCAGTGCAATCCCTATTAAGCGACAAACGGTATTTTTCACAGAACTAGAACAGATAATTTCACAGTTTGTATGGAAATACAAAATACCTTGAAGAGCAAAAGCAACATTGAGAAAGAAGAATGGAACTGGAGGAATCAATCTGCCTAACTTCAGACTATACTACAAAGATACAGTCATCAAGATAGTATGGTACTTGTACAAAGACATAAATATAGATCAATGGAACAAAATAGAAAGCCCAGAGATAAATCCATGCACCTATGGACACCTTATCTTCGACAAAGGAGGCCAGAATATACAGTGGAGAAAAGACAATCTCTTTTAACAAGTGGTGCTGGGAAAATTTGTCAACAACTTGTAAAAGAATGAAACTGGAGCACTTTCTAACACCATACATAAAAATAAACTCAAAATGGATTAAAGATCTAAATGTAAGACCAGAAATATAAAACTCCTAGAGGAAAACATAGGCAAAACACTTTCCAACATATATCACAGCAGGATCCTCTATGACCCACCTCCCAGAGTAATGGAAATAAAAGCAAAAATAAACAAATGGGACCTAATTAAAATTAAAAGCTTTTGCAAAATGAAGGAAACTATAAGCAAGGTGAAAAGACAGCCTTCAGAATGAAAGAACACAATGGCAAATGAAACAACGGACAAAGAATTAATCTCAAAAATATACAAGTAGCTCATGCAGCTCAATTCCAGAAAAATAAACGACCCAATCAAAAAATGGGTCAAAGAACTAAACAGACATTTCTCCAAAGAATACATACAGATGGCTAACAAACACAAGAAAAGATGCTCAACATCACTCATTACCAGAGGAACGCAAGTCAAAACCACAATGAGGTACCATCTCATGCCTGTCAGATGGTTGTTATCAAACAGTTTACAAAAAATAAATGCTGAAGAGTGTGGAGAAAAGGGAATCTTCTTACACTGTTAGTGAGAATGCAAACTAGTACAGCCACTATGGAGAACAGTGTGGAGATTCCTTTAAAAAGTGGAAACAGAACTGTCATACGACCCAGCAATCCCACTGCTGGGCATACACACCAAGGAAACCAGAATTGAAAGAGATAGGCGTACCCCAATGTTCATCGCAGCACTGTTTATAATAGCCAGGACATGGAAGCAACCTAGATGTCCATTGGCAGACGAATGGATAAGAATGTAGTGGTACATATACACAATGGACTATTACTCATCTATTAAAAAGAATGCATTTGAATCAGTTCTAATGAGGTGGGTGGAACTGGAGCCTATTATACAGAATGAAGTAAGTCAGAAAGAAAAACACCAATACAGTATATTAACGCATATATATGGAATTTAGAAAGATGATAATGATGGCCCTATGTGCGAGACAGAAAAAGAGACACAGATGTAAAGAACAGACTTTTGGACTCTGTGGGAGAAGGCAATGGTTGGATGATTTGAGAGAATAGCCTTAAAACATGTATATTACCATATATGAAATAGATCACCAGTCCAGGTTCAATGCATGAGACAGGGTGCTAAGGGCTGAGGCACTGGGACAACCCTGAGGGGTGGGATGGGGAGGGTCCTGGGGTGGGGGGATTCAGGATGGTGGACACATGTACACCCATGGCTGATTCATGTGAATGTATGGCAAAAACCACTACAATATTGTAAAGTAATTAGCCTCCAATTAAAATAAATAAATTGATTTACAAAATAAAAAAAATGCGGTACCAGCTATAAAAATTATTTGTAAAAATTTTTATAATACAATTATTTATTTTTTAATGTTCTGGCTATTAGAAAATCTAAATAATTAATAAAAAGTAAGCAAGTAACCAAATATGTAGGTTCAACATAAATATAAACTTTATGTTATTCAAACACACGTGGCTTTATTAAATGAAAATCACTATTTAAAAAATTCACGAGAAACTTTCAGTCTGTGATTCTTTCAGAAGTAAAACTGCTGGGATGGAGAAGGAGAAGTAGCAAGATTTCACACATGTAAATAACTTCTAAACTCAATTTCTTACCAATACATGAGGGCTACAATTTACAGTGGATAGGTGAGCTTTTTAATGAACCAGATTTCCTTTCTGGGCAGAAGTCTCTCTAGGACAAAACCAAAGCTGTTGTTGCTGAAGAAGAATGTTGTGGTTTATGCATTGTTACTCTGCTCATAATTTATCCAGAGCCTGTAATTTACAGAAGGTCTGTTGTTCACCTCATTCATCACAGAGAGACACTAAGGAGAAGAAAGCTGTACACATACAAAAATTAAAAATCTATTTGTTGCCCTTGGCAAGCTTTCATTTCTTGTTCAACTCAGTTTATTGTGTTTAACTCTTATTGGTTTATTTGGGGCTCTGCAAAAGAAAAATGAGCCTGCTTTGTTGATCTCCTACAGAAACTGCCTCCCAGAAAGTCTCCAGGTTTCCTTATCATTTTGTGTCCTTACTGATGATACTAAAAGTAGGATGGTTATGGGTCAAAAAGTTTTCCCACGATATTTCCTACTTTGCATTTGTATTTAAAGTAATCAATGCTGCTTTATAAAGTATTTGAAATAAACATAGCAGCCAAAATTTTTCTCTTCTTTCCAATAAATCACTACAGAGAGGCACTCTGGTATAGAGTTTAAAAGCTTACAACTCCTTTCACCTGAGTTATCTTAAGCAAGTTACTTGGACTCTCCAGACCTCATTTTCCTTACTTATAAAGGGAAGTAATAATATTACTCAAATTTCCTAGGGGAATCAAAAATATTAGATGAGTTATTGCTTATAAAACATTTAGGAGAGTCCCTCGCATACATCACAAAAGTGACAGCAATCGTTACAGACCTTTCAGATATCTTTTCTTATTCTGTCTGCTATAGACTGAATGTTTGTGTCCCTCCACCACTGAAGCCCTACCTCTCAAGGTGGCTATATTTGGAAATAATACCTCCAAGAAAGTAATGAAAAGAGGTCCTAACAGTGAGCTGGGCTTTGAGCCCATGGAATTTGTATCCTTATAAAAAGAGACATGAAAGAGTGCTTTTGCCCTCCCTGCACTAACGAGGAAAGACCACGTGAGCACACAGTGAGATGGCAGCCATTTGCAACTCAACAGGAGAACTTGCACAAGACATCAATCTTGCTGACATCTTGACCTTGAACTTCCAGTCTCCAAAACTGTGAGAAAATAAATTTCTGTAGTCTAAACCACACAGTCTATGGTATTTTGTATGATAGTTTCAGCAGACTATGACACAATGTATTCTCTGACATCGTTTATAAAATCAGCTGAACTAAATTGTTTTATTTACTGAGATTTTTTTTGTTTCTGATTTTTATCATGTCTTTTTTTGGGTTTCTTGTAGACATTGAAGAGCTTATCCTAAATTTTATATGGAAAGGAACAGGCTCTTAGAATAGCTAAAACAATCTTGAAAAGGGTGAATAAAGTGGGAGTAATCAGTCTACCTCTTATTAAAGCTTACCTGTATATAGAAGCATCAAGATGTGTCATACTGGTGGAGTGGTAGACACACAAATTAATAGAAAAAAGAAGCTAGAAATAAACCCACATAAATATACTCTACTAATTTTTGACCAAGTTACAATGCCCAGTTAAGAGAGGAAATATAAGCTCTTTAAATAAATGATGCTAGAACACTTAGTTATCCACAGATACAAAAGTAATCTTTCACCTAAACTTCACAGTTAATAAAAAACTTAACTCAAAAGGCTCCTAGACTTAAGTGGAAAACCATGAAACTTTTAGGGAACAAAAATAGAAAATATTATCTTGGACTATGCAGATAATTTTTAGACTTGACAACCAAAAGTGTAATCCATAAATTGACACATTGGATCTCATCAAAGTTAAAGACTTTTCTTCTGTGAAATGGAATGGAAGAAACATTGCTTGCTTTTTCCTCTGTTCACAAGATTAAAAGATAAGCTACCTATTGGGATAAAATATTTGCAAACCACATAGCTGATAAAAGACTAGTTTCTACAACTAGTATCTACAATTCTAAAACGTAACAATAAAAAATAGACAATCCAATTAGAAAATGGAAAAAAAAAGAAAGACATGAACTGACATTTCATAGAATGATATGTTTAGGTGGTTAATAAGTACACGAATAGATGTTTGACATCATTACATATTATGGAAATGCAAATGTAAATTTCAATGAGCTATCACTATTGAAATGACTAAAATTTTAAAAAATGACAACACCAAATGCTGGAGAAAATGTGGAGAAACTGGATCATACGTTGCTAAAAGAACTTTAAAATGATACAAACATTCTGGAAAATAGTTTGTCAAATTCTGATAAGACTAAATATGCAATTACCATGTGATCCAACAATTGCATTCTTGGACATTTATCTAGGCAAATGAAACTTATGTGTACATAGCAACCTGTATGTTAATATTCACAGAAACTTTACTTGTAGTAGCCCCAAACTAGAAACAACCCAAATGTCTTTCAGTGGATAAATTGTTAAACAAATGAGTTCATCCATATCATGGAATACTACTCAGCAACGAAAAGGAAGAAGCCACTGATACTTGCAACACCTTGGATGTATCTTCAGAAATTTATGCAGAGTGAGAAAAGCCAATCCCAAAAGGCTACCTATTGTGTGATTCCATTTATATAACATTTCTAAAATGACAAAATTTTACAGATGAAGAACAGATTAGTGGTTGCTAGGGGTTAGAGATGAAGGTTGTCAAAGGAGGTAGATATAGTTACAAAGGGGCAGCACAAGAGGTCCTTATGACAATAAAACTGGTTTTTGTCATCACTGGGATGGTGATTACACAAATGAATGCATGTAAACTAGTAATATCTGAACAAGATCAAAGTATTGTGTCAATGTCAATATTCTGTACTAAAGTTTTCTGGGATTTTACCATTGGAGGGAACAGGGTGAACAATACATGATTCTTCTATATCTCTTAACTTCATGTGAATGTACAATTACCTCAAATAAAAATTTAATTCGAAAAGTAAACAGGATGAAAATAAAAAAATAAAACAAGAGAGATTATATAATCAGTTTGTTAACTTCATAA
Organism: Giraffa tippelskirchi; assembly: GCF_054371585.1. Taxonomy (NCBI): domain Eukaryota; kingdom Metazoa; phylum Chordata; class Mammalia; order Artiodactyla; family Giraffidae; genus Giraffa; species Giraffa tippelskirchi. Next base: position 65,532,489 of record NC_137284.1, read on the forward strand.
TTTTACTATCATCAGGCAATCCAGATATTATGAGTAATTGATATGATTCTGTACAGCATGGTTCCTAGAATATAAATAGTCTATACATTTAGTTGTTCTCCTAATCTCTTCTTTTAATATCAGAGCTTTCTGGTCCTTGAAAACTTCAATTTGTAACTGGACTTGATAGAATAATTAAGACTACAGTAATTACCATGCAGAACATTAGTCTCAAATCTTCCAGTTAAAGAAAAGTTGAACTTTTGACATGGATATAAAACAGGCCCAGAAGGCTGCTGTTCAGCATAGTTTGATTCTTGGATTCAATTTCTGAACACTTTGAAGTCATTTTATGCCACTTGACTCAAATCATTCATCTCAGTGAAAATTTGTTAGCTAAATGTCAGCTCCTTGGTGTTAGTCTATAGACTTCACAGAGGAAACCAAGGCTGTCTAACAATGTTTAAAAAGATACTTCAAGATCAGGCAGCATGCCTAAGCAACAGAGGACGCCTTCTGCTGTAGAAGATTCTGGCTGTAGGATAGCTTTGCTATCAGTAAATATATCAAAAAGAAATAAATAACACATTAATGCACTAAATGAATTGCAACATAATTCCTGCTGAGAAGAAAATCTTCCCGGATTTTAAAATATTTTAACATCCTTTCTTTCCTGTTTCTACTAATATGGTAATTTAGAGTAGTTATTATTATAATTTGTAAAAGACATAATAGGGATTTGTTGGTTCGAGTAGCTCTCTGCATGTACTGTAGGCTGTCCGCTTTGAAGATACCATCTTCTTCTCTCTAGTTTCAAAGACAGCCTCTGTGATCAATGTGTCAGCAGAATCAAGCTGAACAATATCTAGGCAGTATTAATTACAGGTAAATCTAAGGTATTAAAATATTTGTTTTCAGACTTAGTTTCAGTTATTAGACAAAGACAATAGTAGATTGTAGTTACAGATTAGTAAGAAGATGTTGGTAGCATTTTAAATAATCATTATTTTACATGCTTTTTTAGATTCCTCAAATTCTAAAGTCTCTTTCCCTTAAAAAGTATAGCAAGTGAATTTATATTTAGTCTTGTCATGTGATCACATGTAATTGTCAGCTAGACATCAACATAATGTGATGAAATAAGAAAATTTTTCCACACTACCACTGAAGGCAGGACAATTAATATGTGCCATCATTTTAATTTTATTGCCCCAAATTTTAATTATTACAATAAATACATTTGGCGTAATAACTAAAATTTAAAAAAGTACTAAATCCTTTGATGGAGCAGGCGACTAAAAACATAGATATGTGGCCACTTACCTTGGGGGACTGGAAATAAGAGGGAGGAGATTAACTTTTCTATTTTGGAACAATATTGAAATCAAGGTTTAAAAAAAAATAAGTGCAGCTTGGACAGTATCTTTCAAAAGTGATAGCAGCTCTTTTGTCATTCCCTGCATGCTCAGATTTCTTCCATATAATATATAGCTATTAACAAGAACTCCATCTTCTAATCTTGGCTGCCTTAAAAACATTAGCAGGGGCCATTTATCATCATATTTCTTATTAAGGCTTGGAAGACACACTACACAGCAGTGGCTCTTGGAAGTTGGAACTGTGAAGAAAAATCACTCTATTATTTTCTCACTGATTGTGGCTAATGTTAAAAATAATTACTATTAGAAGATTTGCCTGTATTTTAATTGATGATTTCCACAGATTTAAAATTACATTCCATGTTATCTAGAATTATTCATAGTTGCTTCTTTTCCTCCCTTTTATTTGGATATTTTACAATTGCTTAGAGTAGTGTTTCAAGTTTTCCCACTCAGCCATCCAGACAAAATCAGTTCCCTATTAAGATGCATGGAACAACCATTGGGCACTGGCCCAGTATATGTAAAACAAAAACAAAATCTAATTATGGTTTGCTTGGGTGGATAACATAGCCAAAAACCTGATGTGTTCCTTCAGTTATTATTTATTCCTCTTTACTGTTTAGTTCTAGGCTTCCAAGGTGACGCTGGTGGTAAAGATCGCACCTGCCAATGCAAGAGACATAAGTGACACGACTTCAATCCCTGGATCAGGAAGATCCCCAGGAGGAGGGCATGGCAACCCACTCCAGTATTCTTGCCTGGAGAATCTCATGGACAGAGGAGCCCAGCGGACTATAGTTGCAAAGTGTCAGACATAACTGAAGCAACCATTTTGTTCTACTTACTAATAATTATTTAGAAATATTTTTCTTTTCCATATTTTGCACTAAAGGGATAAATTTCAGCAAATAACTGATCATTGCTCTCATTCATAAAGAAATTTCATTGGTTTTCACTTCTAAAACATTTGATGAAACTGAAACAAATATCCTGCTTTCCTTGATCTAAATGATCATGTCATAAAAACAGAAATGATATGAATATATATGCTTCTTTCTTTTTCCCCAATATCCAGGTTAGCATATTATAAACCACAGATCAATATTTTGTTTTGTTTTGTTTTTTTGCTTAGTAAGGTATCTTGGAGATAATTCTTTAGGGAAACATAGACAGCATCTCCATTCATTTATAGTCATGTATGTATGCATCACAATTTAATTGGTTCTGAATGATGAATGTCATGATTGTTTACTTTTTTTTTCTATTCCATACCACACTTTACTGAATAACTCTGTGTGTTTGTTCTCTTATTGCATTTGTCTGAAACTGGAGGATAAAATTCTAGATATGAAGGCTATACTATATAATATTTGAGCAATATTATGACATTGCAATCTGCGACAGGGTTTTTCAACATCAACTCTATTGATCGTTTGGGTTAGATTGTTCTTTGTTGTGGAAGAGTGCCCTGTACATTCTTAGATGAGCAGCATCCGTGGCCACACTAGATGTTGGTAGCACCTCCCCTCCTCCCCACAATAACTATTTCCCCATCTCCACTACTCTGCTCTGTAACATTTGTGATACCAAAAATGTCTCCAGATGTTGCCAAAAGTTCCCTGTGTGTGTGTGTCTGTCTGTGTATGCAGTCAGTCATGTTTGACTTTTGTGATCCTATGAACTGTAGCCTGCCAGGATCCTCTGTCCATGGAATTTTCTAGTCAAGAGTAGTGTAGTGGGCTGCTATTTCCTTTTCTGGGAGATCATCCTGACCCAGGAATTGAACCCGCATCTCCTACGTTGGCAGGCAGATTCTTTACACTGTGCCACCTGGGAAGCCCAAATGAGAGAATAAAATAACTCCTGTTAAGAGCCATTGTTCTAGGCAGTTATATCATTTACAGAATTACCAGCTGGGTAAGACTGTTTGCTCCACTGACTAGGTGTGTGATATCAAGCTTCAGAATTTTCACAATGTTGATGAGGATGGGAATGGAATCTCAGTATCATTTCAACTTGTATTTCTCCTATCATGAAAAGATGAGCGTCCTGTTGTATATTTTTTGCCTTTTCTCTGAATTGTCTGTTTATCTTCCTTATACTTTATATTTGATAGTCTCTTTTTACTTTATAATTTTAAATTTCTAGGTGACCATTATATATTAGATTATTTCTTTGCAATATGCAATGTTTTTAATACAGAATTTATTATTTGTCTTCTGACTTTTGTTACGGTGCTTTGATGATGCAGATTTTTATTGTTTTTGAAGCTATATTTATCAATCTTTATTTTTATGACTTCTGAATTTTGAGCCATAATTAGAAAGGATTCCTATTCCATGTTTTCCCAGGTGTCCACCTATATTTTTGTATAGTGCATTTACAGTTTACCTTTTATGTACAGTTATCATCCTGGAAAGGTATCTAATATTCAATGTATCAACCTTGTTTATGCAGATTTCTTCATAGTGATTTTTAAATTACAACATTCTTTTATTGGTTTTTTCCCTTTAACTACTAGAAACATACAATTTGGGTCAGTGGTAAAGAATCTGCCTGCCACTTCAGAAGACATGCGTTCGATCCCTGGGTCGGGAAGATGACCTGGAGAAGGAAATGACACCCCACTCCAGTATTCTTGCCTGGAGAATCCCAAGGACAGAGGAGCCTGGTGGGCTACAGTCCATGGGGTTGCAAAGAATTGGAAACAACTGAGCGACTGAGCTTGCAATACATGCAAACATACTATTAACCAAAAGACCATGGCTTGAGTGGACACTGGAAGGTATAGTCTAAAACTGCCTTATATTTATCACATGAATTTTTAATTCTATGAGAAGAGTCTGTTTAGTAGAATCAGAACTCTAGACGTAAATGCAGGTTTATAATTTTTTTAATATTAAGCTTATTTTTCCATAGTTGTATGGGTTTCATTTTTGTTTTGCAATAGGTCAACATTCAAAAAACTCAAATGCAGATTGCTTTTAAGACAAACTTCATTACTATAATATTTGAAACATATGAAGTAACATATGGGAGCTCTCTTTGGGAGCTCCTTGGCTTTTAATATGAGAAGCACTAACCATATCATGTGAAGATGCTCCTGTGCCTTTAAAAGAAATTCTTTTATAATAAAAATCGGTGTACATAGACAAAAACCTCCCCTCTGAGCCAGGTTTATTTTTAGGTAAAACCACAGAATCTAATCAGCTTTCCTCCTGTAATGTAAAGTGGAAATATAAAGATGCCTGATTATTTTGTGTTAGGACCAACTGTTTCATTCTATCATCTGTCTTTTTCTATCACCTCCACTGTGATATTTTGGAATAGGGCCTCTGACACATAATAGAAATCTTCAGAGGAAACATTAATATGTTCCTTAGTTCAAGTAGTCAGTGTTATCACAGAAGCAAATGAAAAGTCTCCCGACCTTTTCATTTACTTCTCTGACAACAGGCTCTGAGAGGAAAGATTTTTGCCAGCTGTTTTAGTTTTAAATTACAGTGCCATGATTGGTTTCATTTCTAGGTCACCCATAGCAACCATTATATGCAAGCACAAGACGAGCAATGGATGCATGTGAAATTCTTAGGAATTTAAGTTCAAATGCTGTAAATTTATTACCAAGAGGTTTTGTTAGTTTGGATCTGGCAGGTAGGATAAATTCACGTCACTTGTTCATTAATTTCTTTTTTAGTTTCATATACTTTAAAAATTATTAATTATTTATACATAATCCTCATTAATAGTCAAAACAGGATCAGATAGTTTTGAGATGTGTCCCACTGGCCTCCTAACAGGCTTTTTGGTGGAAGCAAGAAAGTTTGGAAAAGAGAATGAAAATCAAGAATTTACACCTAATGTACCTCCATTCTTCAGAATCCCGTATCAGAAGTGACTGGATCCATATTATTTTTCCCTCTTTTTTTCCTTACTTCTTGTTTTCTAAGTTATTGTTTTTCTCTACCTGATTTGTTTCTTCCCAGTTCTTCTTCTCAGGAGCCTAGAAGCCCACATGGATAGAGAACCTTGGCTTCTGACATCTCAGCACTTTCCAGATGTTTCCACACCTCTGATTTTACACTGGTGCTTGAGAGTGTCTTGGCAGAGGGAGTTCACCTCAACAAGTAAATTTTTAATCCCTGAGGTTCCTTATTTTCCTACTATTCAATGATACTACAAATTGCCTTTTGATGAATGCTTAAGCCAGAAGTTTGCAGATTTATTAATAAAGTGCCAGATAGCAAATATACTAGTCTTTGTAAGTTATATGGTCTCTGCTACAGCTACTCAAGTCTTCCATTGTAATGCAAAAGCACTCATAGACAATATATAAGCAGATTGAATATGATTGTGTTCTAATATAACTTTATTTGTATATACTGAAACTTTCATTGCAAGAGTCATAAACTATTAATCTTTTGATTTTTTTTCTATCATTAAGATACTATAAAAACCATTCTTAGCTTGAAGCATACCAAAAAAAAAGAGGACCATATTTAATCCAAAAGTCATAGTTCACCAGCCCCTGTTCTAAACAGTGATTCTTCACCTTGAGTGTGCATTAGAATCACTCACAAAATTAGTTATAACAGACTGCTATGCTTTACCCTCAAAATTTCTGATTCAGTGGTTTTAGCTAGGGCCCAAGATTTTCTCTCTAAGAAATTTCCAGGTAATGCTAATGTTACTGGTCAAGGGACCACATTTTGAGAACCATAGTTCTGTTTCAAGGGTTAGCAAACTTTTTTTTGGTAAAAGACCAGATAATAAATATTTTCAGCTTGGCAAACTATATGGTATCTGTTACAGCTATTAAACTCTGCCACTGTAGCACAAAAGCAGCAAAATTCAGTCGTGTCCAACTCTTTGCGACCCTATGGACTGTCATCTGCCAGTCCATGGGATTTTCCAGGAGAGAAATACTGGAGTCAGTGGCCATTTTCTACTCCAAAAGCAGCAAATGACAATAAAATAAATGAATGGAGATTCAGTGTTCTAATAAAACTTTGTTTACAAAAGCAGGTGATGGCTGGGTTCGGTTTGTGAATGTCATTTGCTCACTCAGCATTTAGAAGTGTGTGGGTGCTAAGTCGCTTCAGTCGTGTCTGACTCTTATTAAGTGGAAGATAAGAAACCTATTCATGTTATCTTGATGAATAAAGTTTAAAAAGTTTTTGCCTAACTTTCTGAGCATACAATGATAAAAATAAATTTTAACTGTGTTTTTTTATAAATAGTTTTTATCAACATTCATGTAGCTATATCTGTGTGAGACTTCACTGATAAGTAAGAAAATGTGCATGAAGAAAAAGCATTGCTTTTGCTCCTCCTTTATTGCTCTGTTGGCTGTTAAGAAGTAGGTTTGACTGTTTTCACTAAAAGATACTTGTAGATATTTATCAAATTAGCCTGAGAACCAGTATCATAAAACAACACTCTCTAAATTATCATTTTTCCTTGAGCTTTATGACTCTTTTTGCATTCTAAGACACTATTTTGGCTTTAAATTCCAAACATTTTACCTAGTTTTGTAACATATGTATGTTCTTAGACGCATCTGGATATCAAATATCTCAGAGAATCCCAGAGCACATGGGTCTGTATGTCTGTGCATGCACACTTGTATCCACAGATAAAACAATTTTCTTTGCTAAACTATTTCAGTTTTCTCTAGATCCATTTTCCTGTGTGGCAGGCTAAATTACATTTTTCTTTCATCCGTTTTAAATATCTTGTGATTTGTCCTTCCATTCATAGTTTAAACTGAGAGGACAGGAATACTGACAGCAACAGGTCTATGGATGGACAGCTCCATGTTAGGATGAGGAGAGGCTGGAGTCCTCTATAGAGCAGAATTACTTTGAAGTGTAGCATTAACACTAACTAGTCTATCTCTTCTAAGGAGCCCTTCCCCTCCACTTTTTTCTAAGAGAATTCTCTGGTATCTTGCCTGGTGTAAATGTCTGATGTATATACAGTTGACATTCATAAAATTTCTATTAACATCCTTGTTTTCAGACTTTCTGTTCTCCTGTGTCCCTGTCATACTAGCTGTCATTGAATCTAAATACCTTAGAGTGAATATATAACATCATGTTACTTCTATATATATACAACATCCTCAGATTTTATTTGCAGAAACTTAGTGCCAATGACAATACATTCTTGGTGGGGGAAGCATCCTAAAACTCCAAACATTAACTGAAGTTTGTATCAGAGAAACAAAATTTAGCTTATCAGTAAGCACTACCATCTCTAACAGATAAATTTTACAACTGAACAACTAAATTAGCAAGTTGTGTATTGCTAAGATTGTTGGTAGATGCAAACTGTTTGACTTCTAGAAATCCAGGCTACTTTTTATCAATGTGGTCTGGACCATCAGGCGCTAGTCTTCATTCTCTTTTCACAGGAAAGTGAAAGCCATTCAGTTGTGTCTGACTCTTTGCTACCCCATGGACTATAGTCCATGGAATCTCTAGGCCAGAATACTAGAATGGGTAGCCTTTCCCTTCTCCAGGGGATCTTCCCAACCCAGAGATCAAACCCAGGTCTCCTGAATTGCAGGTGGATTCTTTACCAGCTGAGCCAGAAGGGAAGCCCAAGAATACTGGAATGGGTAGCCTATCACTTCTCCAGTGGCTCTTCTCGACCCAAGAATTGAACCGGGGTCTCCTGAATTGCAGGTGGATTCTTTACCAACTGAGCTATCAGGGAAGCCCACAGGGGAGCCATCCATTTCCTTCCAGGCCTCTTAAACTCATACTTGTTACTTTCTCATCATGTAACAAAGACAGTAGAATGCCTTTCAGCAGAAACTTTACCTAACTGCATTATTTCAGACAGGTTCTGGAATTTCCTTAAAATCTCTTGGTAAATTTTCCATTCAGCTTCCAAATGTATTATACATGTGCCAAAATGCCTTTGGTTTGATAAGGTGTGACGGCACATGTCAAAGTCAATTGCTGTCAAATCCAATTTATTACTCTATCGAAAAATTGGACATGTTTAAGTTCAGCTTAATTGAGATTGCTTATTACACACTATCTTCCCTGAGTGGATATAAAGTGAATGCCACTTTAAGTATAGGAGAAGTTTCAGCAATAATGTAAAAATAGCATATGATGAGCAGATAAGACTTCTATGTAAGGCACTATTATTTGCCACCACAACTGCTTCTAATGTAGCAGTTCTGTGTAACACACACTCTGCAAAGGAAGCAAAAGCAATCATAAGCATTTTTATACCCAAAGGCTGTTCATGCATTTATAGTATTGATTGTGTCAGCATTTTACTTATAAATTCCCTTTTGGATAAGTGTACAGCAAAGCTGTAAACCTCCCAAAATTATGTTTTAAAAAATCATTTGTGTTTAAAATAAAGTAACTTGAGAATATTTTTAAAGACTAATCACTGTTGTCCACGTTATTAAGTAGCAAACGCATCAATCAGTCTGTGTAATAGAAAGGCCCTTGGCAAAAGTAGATGGACGATATAAGGAACTTTGAGACATTCAGAAATGTTTACAAATATAAAGTACTCACAGGCAACTGGAAAAGTATTCAGTTCAGTTTAGTTCAGTAGCTCAGTTGTGTCCAACTCTTTGTGACCCCATGGACTGCAGCATGCCAGGCCTCAATGTCCATCACCAACTCCCGGAGTTTACTCAAGCTCATGTCCATTGACTTGGTTGGTGATCATTGAGTTGGTGATGCCACACAACCATCTCATCCTCTGTCGTCCCCTTCTCCCACCTTCAATCTTTCCCAGCGTCAAAGTCTTTTCAAATAAGTCAGTTCTTTGCATCAAATGGTCAAAGTACTGAAGTTTCAGCTTCAGCAACAGTCCTTCCAATGAATATTCAGGACTAATTCCCTTTAGGATGGACTGGTTTGATCTCCTTGCAGTCCAAGGGATTCTCAAGACTCTTCTCCAGCACCACAGTGCAAATGCATCAATTCTTTGGCACTCAGCTTTCTTTATAGTCCAACTTTCACATCCATATATGACTACTGGAAAAACCATAGCCTTACCTACATGGACCTTTGTTGGCAAAGTAATGTCTCTGCTTTTAAATATGCTATCTAGCTTGGTCATACCTTTTCTTCCAAGGAGCAAGCATCTTTTAATTTCATGGCATCAGTCCCTATCTGAAGTGATTTTGGAACCCCCCAAAATAAAGCCTGTCACTGTTTCCACTGTTTCCACATTACTCTATTTGCTATGGACTGATGGGACCAGATGCCATGATCTTAGTTTTCTGAATGTTGAGTTTTAAGCCAAATTTTCACTCTCCTCTTTCACTTTCATCAAGAGACTCTTTAGTTCTTCTTCACTTTCTGCCATGAGGGTTGTGTCATTTGCATATCTGAGGTTATTGATATTTCTCCCAGCAATCTTGATTCCAGTTTGTGCACCATCCAATCCAGTATTTCCCATGATGTACTCTGCATAAAAGTTAAATAAGCAGGATGACAATATACAGCCTTGATGTGCTCCTTTCCCAACTTGGAACCAGTCTGTTGTTCCATGACCAGTTCTAGCTGTTGCTTCTTGACCTGCATACAGGTTTCTCAAGAGGCAGGTCAAGTGGTCTGGTATCCCCATCTCTTTCAGAATTTTCCACAGTTTATTGTGATCCACACAATCAAAGGCTTTGGAATCATCAATAAAGCAGAAGTAGAGGTTTTTCTGGAACTCTCTTGCTTTTTCGATGATCCAGCAGATGTTGGCAATTTGATCTCTGGTTCCTCTGCCTTTTCTAAATCCAGCTTGAACATCTGGAAGTTCATGGTTCACGTATTGTTGAAGCCTGGCTTTGAGAATTTTGAGCATTAATTTACTAGCATGTGAGATGAGTGCAATTGTGCGGTAGTTTGAGCATTCTTTGACGTTGCCTTTCTTTGGGATTGGAACGAAGACTGACCTCTTCCAGTCCTGTGGCCACTGCTGAGTTTTCCAAATTTGCTGGCATATTGAGTGCAGCCTATGTATTGAAGGCGGGAAAAGTATTAAAAGTTATAAAATATTTTGCTTTAAAACTTTAAGCAGTAGATCACAGTCCCAGTTACAGACATCACAGTATCCTATACTTTTATTTCATGGCATTTATAAAACTTGCAATTAGTTAATTACTGCTTGCATATTTTTGAAAAAAACGTCTCTCACAAGACTGCAAGTGCATGGAGACAAAAATTGCACCTCTCAGTTTTATTCCCAGTCATGTATATTGACTTTTGTCCATAGTATGTGTCCAAGCTGAATGACAAACTTACATTGTAAGAAGCACTTGTTTAGTTTAATAAATAATTTATTGATCAGTAAAACACATGAGTATCATCACTTTAATCACTTATTTCAGTTTCTGAACTAGATTTTCTTTTACATATAAATAAAATCATGTTTATAGAAAACTAATTTCACTTTAGTGTATATGGATATCTTTATCCCCCCTAAATAATTTTCTTGAATTTATTCTGAATCATTTTTCTGAATCTGAATTTATTCTGAATCAGAACCAAAAAGGAAAATCTAGTTTTGGAGAATGGGTTTTACAGAGGAATAACCTGCATTTATTTTTTTTTGTAATAATTTTTTAATTTTTTTTAATTATAATTGTAGGCTAATTACTTTACAATGTTGTAGTGGTTTTTGCCATACATTGTCATGAATCAGCCATGGGTGTACATGTGTTCCCCATCCTGAACCCCCCTTCCACCTCCCTCCCCATCCCATCCCTCTGGGTCACCCCAGTGCACCAGCCCTGAGCACCTTGTCTCATGCATTGAACCTGGACTGGTGGTCTGTTTCACAAATGATAATAGACATGTTTCAATGCTATTTTCTCAGATCATCCCACCCTCACCTTCTCCCACAGAATCCAATAACTGTTTTATACTCTGTGTCTCTTTTGCTGTCTCACATATAGTGTTATCATTACCATCTTTCTAAATTCCATATATATGCGTTAGTATACTGTATTGGTGTTTTATTTTTTTGACCTACGTCACTCTGTATAATAGGATCCAGTTTCATCCACCTCATTAGAACTGATTCAAATGTATTCTTTTTAATGGCTGAGTAATAGTCCATTGTGTATATGTATCACTACATTCTTAGCCATTCGTCTGCTGATAGACATCTAGGTTGCTTCCATGTCCTGGCTATTATAAACAGTGCTGCAATGAACATTGGGGTACATGTGTCTCTTTCACTTCTGGTTTCCTTGGTTGGTGTGTATGCCCAGCAGTGGGATTGCTGGGTCATATGGGAGTTCTATTTCCAGTTTTTTAAGGAATCTCCACACTGTTCTCCATAGTGGCTAGTTTGCATTCCCACCAACAGTGTAAGAAGGTTCCCTTTTCTCCACACTCTTTCCAGCATTTATTGTTTGTAGATTTTTGGATAGCAGCCATTCTGATCGGTGTGAGATGGTACCACATTGTGGTTTTGATTTGCATTTCTCTGGTAATGAGTGATATTGAGCATCTTGTGTTTGTTAGCCATCTGTATGTCTTCTTTGGAGAAATGTCTGTTTAGTTCTTTGGCCCATTTTTTGATTGGGTCGTTTATTTTTCTGGAATTGAGCTGCAGGAGTTGCTTGTATATTTTTGAGATTAATTCTTTGTCAGTTACTTCATTTGCTATTATGTTCTCCCATTCAGAAGTCTGTCTTTTCACCTTGCTTATAGTTTCTTTTGTTGTGCAAAAGCTTTTAAGTTTAATTAGGTCCCATTTGTTTATTTTTGCTTTTATTTCCATTACTCTGGGAGGTGGGTCATAGAGGATAATGGGCTGTGATTTATTTCTGAGAGTGTTTTGCCTATGTTTTCCTCTAGGAGTTTTATAATTTCTGGTCTTATGTTTAGATCTTTAATCCATTTTGAGTTTATTTTTGTGTATGGTGTTAGAAAGTGTTCTGTTTCATTCTTTTACGAGTGGTTGATCAGTTTTCCCAGCACCACTCGTTAAAGAGATTGTCTTTTCTCCACTGTATATTCTGGCCTCCTTTGTCGAAGATAAGGTGTCCATAGGTGCGTGGATTTATCTCTGGGCTTTCTATTTTGTTCCACTGATCTATATTTCTGTGTTTGTTCTAGTATCATACTGTCTTGATGACTGTAGCTTTGTAGTATAGTCTGAAGTCAGGCAGGTTGATTCCTCCAGTTCCATTCTTCTTTCTCAAGATTGCTTTGGCTATTCAAGGTTTTTTGTATTTCCATACAAATTGTGAAATTATTTATTCTAGTTCTGTGAAAAATACCATTGGTAAACTACTGCATTTAGACATGGATTCAGTTATTGAATAAAATATTCAGCCTCAGCTTTTTTAAGTTTTATTTTTTTTCAGCTTTAATGCAATGTAGTTGACAAATAAAATTATAATATATTTAAAATGAATAACATGATGATTTGATATACATATACATTGTGAAAGAATTCAATCTAGTTAATTAACACATCCATCACCTTACATATTTATCTTTTTTATTTTTTTGGTGAGACCATTGAAGTTATAGTCTCTTAGTAAATTCAATTATTTCATCTATGAAATATGGTACTACCAACTATAGTCATCTCAGACCTCACTCATCTTATAACTGAAGGTTTGTTACCTTTTACCAACCATTCCTTGTTTTTCATCACCCTCATTAAGTCCATGGCAATTACTTTTACATTATCTGTTTTTAGTTATTTCTACTTTTTTTTCTCCAAGGGATCTTCCCAACCCAGTGATCAAACCCATGTCTTCTGCATTGCAGCTGGATTCTTTACCAGCTGAGCCACCAGGGAAGCCCTCTACTTATTTTAGGTTTCATATATAAATGATAATATACAAACCTGTCTTTGTCTAGCTTATTCTACTCAGCATAATATTCTACAGGTTCACCAATGTCGTCACAAATGAGGAGCTCCTTTCTTCTTTAAGGCTGAATAACATTCTGTTATAATATATATAACATATTTTCTTTATCCATTAATTTGTTGACAGATACTTAAGTTGTTTCCATGCTTCTATTATTTTGAATAACACTTCCATGAAGATGGAAGTACAGGTATGTATTCAGGATAATGAATTTTATATTCATTTGTATATACTTCATACTTTGTGCTGTGATTAGTGGCTCAGTCATGTCTGGTTCTTTGAAACCCCATGGGCTGAAACCCACCAGGCTCCTCTGTGCATGAGGATTCTCCAGGCAAGAATACTGGAATGTGTTTCTATGCCCTTCTCCAGGGGAATGTTCCAAACCCAAGAGATTAAGTTCAGGTCTCTGCATTGCAGGCAGATTCTTTACCATCTGAGGCATCAAGGAAGCCCTACTGGATCATATGGTAATCCTGTTGTTAATTTTTTGAGAACCTTCTACTGTTTGTATAATGACTATAACAGTTTACATTACCATCAATATTATACAAAGAATCCCTTTTAAGAAATTCTACTGGGGTGAAGTTTTCATAAAAAACATCCTGATCTTCACCATCAGACCTAAATCATCATATGAAGTGTTGTATGTGGCATATAGGTCGTATCACATAAGGTTGCCTCTCATTACACAGGGGGCAGTAATGATGCAGGAGGTTGGGGAGGGAAACATGTAGGGAAGAGTGCTTTTATTGTGGTCAGTACTACTATTACACAAAATTATATTATGATTTATAGATTTAAGTTTAATTTCACTTATCTCACATGTTAGTAAAGTAATGTCAAAATTCTCCAAGCCAGGCTTCAGCAATACATGAACCGTGAACTTCCAGATGTTCAAGCTAGTTTTAGAAAAGGCAGAGGAACCAGAGATCAAATTGCCAACATCCACTGGATCCTTGAAAAAGCAAGAAAGTTCCAGAAAACCATCTATTTCTGCTTTATTGACTATGCTAAAGCCTTTGACTGTGTGGATCACAATAAACTGTGAAAAATTCTGAAAGAGATGGAAATACCAGAAAACCTGACCTGCCTCTTGAGAAACCTGTATGCAGGTCAGGAAGCAACAGTTAGAACGGACATGGAACAACAGACTGGTTCCAAATAGGGTAAGGAGTACGTCAAGGCTGTATATTGTCACCTAGTTGTTTTTTGTTTTTACTTATATGCAGAGTACATCATGAGAAATGCTGGGCTGGATGAAGCACAAGCTGGAATCAAGATTACTGGGAGAAATATCAATAACCTCAGATATGCAGATGACACCACCCTTATGGCAGAAAGTGAAGAGAATTAAAGAGCCTCTTGATGAAAGGGAAAGAGGAGAGTGAAAAAGTTGGCTTAAAGCTCAACATTCAGGAAACTAAGACCATGGCATCTGGTCCCATCACTCCATAGCTAATAGATGGAGAAACAGTGGAAACAGTGTCAGATTTTATTTTGGGGGGGCTCCAAAATCACTTCAGATGGTGATTTCAGCCATGAAATTAAAAGACGCTTACTCCTTGGAAAGAAAGTTATGACCAACCTAGACAGCATATTAAAAAGCAGAGACATTACTTTGCCAACAAAGGTCAGTCTAGGCAAGGCTATTGTTTTTCCAGTAGTCATGTATAGTATGAGATTTGGGCTATATAGAAAGCTGAGCACCGAAGAATTGGTGCTTTTGAACTGTGGTGTTGGAGAAGACGCTTGAGAGTCTTCTGAAAGGAGATTCAACCAGTCCATCCTAAAGGAGATCAGTCCTGGGTGTTCATTGGAAGAACTGATGTTGAAGCTGAAACTCCAATACTTTGGCTACCTACTGTGAAGAGCTGACTCATTGGAAAAGACCCTGATGTTGGGAAAGATTGAAGGCAGGCAAAGAAGGGGACGACAGAGGATGAGCTGGTTGGATGGCATCACCTACTCAATGGACATGAGTTTGGGTGAACTCCGGGAGTTGGTGATGGACAGGGAGGCCTGGCGTGCTGCGATTCATGGGGTTGCAAAGAGTCGGACACGACTGAGCGACTGAACTGAACTGAACTCATCCTGAAAAGTTAAACAAGTAATAGCAACACTGAAAATGTCAAAAGCATTTCCACTTTAAGAAACACAATTTATAAATATATATTTTGTCTTTTATATGGAGTCATGATGAAATAATGCTAAAATAAAAAAGGAAACAATCTTTTAAAATATCCAGGATATCTAGACCATGCTTGCACAGTGATAAACCCTGATCAAATCATAAAACCTCACATTACGTATGATGGTTTCTGTCACTTGTACAACATTGTTTTTATTCTACTCATCGCATTGAATTGAGAATAATGCTTACTTCAGTTTTAGAGCTAATAGCCGTTGTTAGGTTATATCATAACATTAAAATTAACTATGAAGTGCTTTTGATAGTAACTTTTTTATAACATTATATACAAAGACATATCTGTAGTTTGTCTGACAGGGTATCTTAAAGATGAATTGTTGCTCAGAATGTTTAAAGAAAAGGAAAGATGTTTATACAAAAGAGCCATTCAACAACTGTAGAGCTGGTGAATCTCAAACGCCACAGCCTGTTGAATTATTATAATGATGGATTGGCTTTACTATCTTCAGCTAACACACAGATCTTCTTGTCTAGAATAATGAAACTTGCCTTATTATAATTGGTAGTATGGGGCTTCTCTGGTGGCTCAGGTGGTAAAGAATCTGCATGCAATTCAGGAGACTGGGGTTCTATCCCTGGGTTGGGAAGATCCCCTGGAGAAAGAAATGGCTACCCACTCCAATATTCTTGCCTGGAGAATTCCACGGTCAGAGGAGCGTGGGGGGTGGGGGGCTAAAATCCACAGGGTGGCAAAGAGTAGGACATGACTGAGCAACTAACGCTTTCACATGGAGAATACTAAAGATGTTAGCTTCAGTAAAGAAATACACAGACATGTTGACATGAAGAAATATATGGGATATGGCATGTTATTATATAACACTTTAATTGGATATACTGTCTGGATATCATTGTTTTATACATTATGTGTTCAGTTGAGTTCTATTCTTAAATCTGCTACAACATTTCAAAAGACTTTCCTTCAGAAAGCTTCTATTTAGGCATCAATCATTGCTTAAACATTGTCTTCTCCATCTATTTCAATGTATCATTGCCAATACGTATTTTTGTAGAAATATGTATAAACTTTACATGTTCATATAAACATCACAGTTTACTTCATAGTCTTTGTTTAAAGGAACTAGGGCAGAACCGAATGGTTGAAATGTTATTTCTAACTTTCCCCCTCAAAATTATTAAAAACAGTGAGTGAGCGGTGAAGTTGCATCCTCTTGGAGTATCTAAAGAAAAGTAACACACTTTCATAGTTTGGACAGCTATTTCCACTTTAGAAGAGATATTCAGATTTATTTATTGCTTCTTAGGAGTTTTCTTTCTACTAACTCTGACGTCCTTATACCAGATTGGCCCTCTGCTACTATCAGTTACTGGGACAACACTCTATATTGTTTATAATTATGCTATAATTATTTTAAATCATACATATTTCTCTTTCTTGCTTATGTTTCTCTGTTTAAAGTTGCTTGGCACCTGTGTTTGGTATGTGTGTAGACAGACAAGAGTCCAGTGATATTCCAGGATCCCATTACATTAATGTTGAATATTGAATTATTCTCTTGGAAATATAGAATAAATGCATACATTATTTGCTTTCGTTTTAGATTCAGACATTTGGTGTATTTTCTCTTTTTTCTTCCAATCAGGCATATAGCTGATCTTTGACAATTGTTGCAGTGAGGTCAGGGCTTACCTCCTGGCTCAGCGGTAAAGAATCAGCCTGCATTGCAGGAGCCACAGGAGATGTGGGTTTGATCCCTGGACCAGGAAGATCCCCTGGAGGAAGGCATGGCAACCCACTCCAGTATTCTTATCTGCAGAATCTCATGGACAGAGGAGCCTGGCAGGCTACTGTCCACAGGGCTGCAGAGTCAGACACGAATAAAGCGACTTGGCACACGTGCACACATACCAAGGTCGTATTTCACAGTTATCACAGGCTTTAGACACCTAATCAGTCAAAGACAATCTGAAGCCATAGGTCATATTGTGGTTAACATATTATTTTCTTGGGGAAAAAAAAAGCAAGTTGCAGGGACAATGCAGATTAATGAAGAATTCAATTAGCTACCTCTTCTTAGAAACAGAGTTGCATCTTTCTCTGGGTGAGGACATTTTTTATCCATCTCTTGCTTAAATAACATCAACCAGATTGAAAACCAATTGACTGGAACATGTTAAATTCAACTCGAGAACACAGCCATCTTATTTTATAACATTGTCATTCAAGACACTAATCAAAGTCATAGAAAGAAGATATAGGTCATTTACACTTTGAGATTTATGAAGGCAACTGAAGACTACTTAGTAGAATTATTTCAAGGAATTAAAGATTTGGATATATATATAGAACTGTCTTACTCTTCAGCCTCTGTTATTAATTGTACTTGTAGATTTGAGACTAATAGTTTCCATGTAATTTTATTGATGACATAGAATCATCAGTTCAGTTCAGTCACTCAGTAGTGTCCAACTCTTTGTGACCCCATGAACCACAGCACACCAGGCCTCCCTGTCCCTCACCAACTCCCGGAGTTTACCCAAACTCATGTCCATCGAGTTGGTGATGCCATCCAGCCATCTCATCCTCTGTCGTCCCCTTCTCTTCCTGCCCTCAATCCTTCCCAGCATCATAGTAACATAGAATCTCAGAATATAGAAGGAAAATTAAGGATTTAAAATTCTGTATTTAAAATAATTTTACATATATAGAGATGGGCTTCCAAATGGAATTTGAATGAATTGAAAGATAGTTATCTCAGAAGTTATCTTCTAATCTGAAGACTGAAAATAAAGAGTATAAATAGACTTATTCCTGAGCATCTTTGGTGTGTTCCTTGAGAATTATTAGGTGAATGATCTGGATATTTGTAGGGGTCTAACACAGTCCATTGGGTCACAAAGAGTCAACACAATTGAGCAACTAAACATATACACAAAGTGGTACATAGGCAGAAAAAGGCAATGAGAAATCAGATCTGTCAATCTATTTGATTGCTATTATAGGCTGATGAAGAGTGAGGACATTCAGGTCACCACAGGCAGCCATCTGGTGCTGGACTTACTTTTCTCCATGTCACCCCAAGTCATCTCCTAGCTTCTTTCCTCCAGTTTTCTCTGAACACAAGTACTAGTGTGCCCCAACTATATACCCAAGCTTATTGCTTATAACGTGTGTGTGTGTGTGTGTGCGCTCAGCCGGTCAATCGTGCCCAACTCTTTGCAATTCCATGGTCTATAACCCACCACCCTCCTCTATCCATGGAATTTTCCAGGCAAGAATACTGGAGTGGGTTACCATTTCCTCCTCCAGGGAATCTTCCAAACTCAGGAATTTAAACTGTGTCTCCTACATCTTCTGCATTGACAGGCAGATTCTTTACCACTCAGCCTCCTGGGAAGCCCTAACAGTAAATCATTGTTGGAAGCCATTCAGGAACTACTGCCGGATGACAAAGTCACGGCACCACTCAAGGAGGAACTGCAAAGCGGTTTCTCTCCAGGATCGGAACCTTCACTCCTTCCTGTTTCTACACTTCTGTTTTGGCTAGCTAAGTTTCTTTCTTTCTGTTGGGAGCCGTTCTGGAACTACTGCTGAATGACAAAGTCACGGCACCACTCAAGAAGAAACTGCAAAGGAGTTTCTCTCCTGGATCGGAACCTTCCCTCCTTCCTGTTTCTATGCTTTTGTTGTGGCTAACTCTGTTTCATTCTTTGATGGCTGGAGTTGTAGGGGCTTCCATGATGAGGTCATGAGAGTCCAGGAAAAAGAAAAATGATCCCTTGCCCCAGAGAAACATTCCAAAAATGATTAAACCTACTGAGGCCCCTGGCTGGTGGGTCCTTAACACTCAGCCAGGGAATAAGGCTATGATCATTTGGAAAACAAACCCTAAGCCTATTGTGACCTGGCCTCATGAGGAGATTGTTATTGATGACTGGAAAACTTGGGTCATGTATCAGGGAAAATTACAGAAACTAAGCCTATTGCCTTTTCTCATAAAGATTGGGATGCTAGAAATATTTGTGCCCCTTAGAATCTAAGAGTAAACAGAAAGAAATATGTGAATTGTATTGTAAATGGTTTCTAGGTAAACTGCAAAAGACTTGTCCCTGCCAGAAATAGACTTGTGTTATGTGGGTAGATGGTAAACAAACCATCACTGACAATGGCTGTACTATGAGAAACTTTTGCCCTTAGACACCACTATAGTTCTTATTCACTGAAGCAAGATGCTGTATTTGCTGTAGTAGCAGGCTGTACAGAATATGTAGATGGAATAATATGATTCATAGACTATGTTTTAGTAAAATAAAAATAGGTTTTGGGGTAAACATGTAACCAAAATGTGACAAAGCACTAGGAAAAAACTTTTAACACATCTTAGAATCAGGGGATGTTGATCTGAATGGAAAAATATTGTAAGAATCATTATGTAGCAGAACATCTGCTATCTAAATAGAGACTAAAGCAATAAAGATTATGGTCCTTGGGCCATCAAAAAAAACTCTGTCTCCTTCTTTCCTCTTGCTGACGCCGTTCATCCCTTGGGTACCCCTGGACAAGCTGGAGCAGGACTCTGGCAAATCATATTTAAAATCAGGCTATAATCTTATAATATTTAATCTTTAAAACAACTTTAATACTATCTTGGGTATTTTTATAAATTAATATTATAAAGAATTATTTATTGAAACAAACCAATAGACACAATCCTAAGACTTGATACGAATTTCTCTGGGACGATAAGCCATTATCCTCTCCAAGTCAGTGGCATTTTCTTCAATAGTAGCAGCTTGTCCAACTAACAATACACTTTCCATCTCTTCCTCTCATCATCTCAGTAACCACCATAAAG
Organism: Giraffa tippelskirchi; assembly: GCF_054371585.1. Classification (NCBI taxonomy): domain Eukaryota; kingdom Metazoa; phylum Chordata; class Mammalia; order Artiodactyla; family Giraffidae; genus Giraffa; species Giraffa tippelskirchi. The sequence goes on from NC_137284.1 coordinate 65,552,748, forward strand.
TGCCAGTATGTTTACCAAAATATTTCTCACACCGTATCCTATCTTCTCCTTCCCAATAACATAATTTGTGTTGAGAAATTAGTTTACCAACTTAACCACCTTCCTATTATTTAAAAATATTCATAATGGGAAACAGTCTAACATAGCTGTTAAATATACAACCTCTGGAGTTAGACTGTGCTAGGTTCAAAATTATATTTGATTGGTGTCAAGTTACTTAATTTCTCTAAGAAATTGCTAAAACAAGTGAGACAATTATAATGTCTGCTATAATATTTGTAGTAAAGTAAATCATATCTATATATGTACACATGTAAAATTTTAAAAACACTCTAGTATAGATAGGTATTAAATGAGTTTCTCTTTACTTTTATTAACTCTAAGATTTAGCTCAAATATTTCTTACTCAGTTAAGATTATAATATTTCTGGAAAAAAATCAATCCTTGCTTCTACTCTTGTCTTATGATGTCATCTTACAAAGTTCCAGAATAGAAATTACTATATTGCATCATTACTATTTACTTCTCTGTCTCCCTGGAGAAAATGTCCTTGAGGGAGAAGCCTGTGACATTGGTCACTTACCCTCAGTTAACTGCATCATGCCTCACACAAAGAACACATTTAGTATTAATGGCCCTTAAACCTAGCTACCAAAATGCTGCTATGATCTTCTAGTGAAAATTAATGTAACTATGAGGCCAAAATAATTCAATAAGCATATACTTAGTTTCAAGAAAAAAAATAAAAAGTAAAGAAACTTCTGTTATTCCTAGGAAATAAAATTCCTTATGTTTCTTTTATATCCACACTTGTTACTTTAAAGGGAAATTTAATCAATGAACAGAAAATCACATTAGATATATAGGATTCTTACATTCTAAAAAAGAAACAGATATAGACATTTTCTCCTAACATCTAAGCTAAATTTTAGCAATATTTATTTCAAGGTGCAGTTAACTGAAAAAATCTAGTCACAAATTCTAAGAGTAATTTTCAAGTTCTAAGGCAACAGAACTGCTAAAAGCATATGCTATTGGTGTTGATAAAATTAAAATGATGAAATTTAACTGAAGAGCAATTTATGCAACTTAGAGGTTGTAAATTAAATAAATAAAAAGCATGTATGATAGTTAATCAATGATATTGACATCTGCTTTCCCTAAGGATCCATAAGTGAATATTGTGGTGAAGGTTAGTAAGGTAATTAGATGAGCAACTACTTTAAACATATCTCTAAATGATAAAATATGGTACTAAAATTTCTCTGAGAAATAGATTTCTGAAATAGATAGGACTAAAAAGATTTTAAACATCTAAATCTATGTATGTTTTAAAAGGATTTCATAATCAAATTAGTAACAAGGCTTAACTTTAAGAGGAAAAATAAGAAAAGTATACAGAAAATCTCTATAATATAATGATAAATATATTATGTATATCATGATAAATAAATGCTACTATCTATCAGTTGCAACTAAGCTGAATTGAAATAGTAAGAATGTATATACAAATAAAAAATCTAAATCTAGCTTATTCAAATGATTTTAATGGAATTTTATTTAATATCACATATCTCATCTGATGGCTCACTCAGTGAAGAGACTTCCTGAAATGCAGGAGACCTGGGTTTGATCCGTGGGTTGGGAAGATTCTCCTGGAGAAGGGACTGGCAACCCACCCCAGTATTCTTGCATGGAAAACTCTATGTACAGAGGAGCCTGGTGGGCTAATGTCCCTGGGGTTGCAAAGAGTCGGACATGATTTAGCAACAAAGATCATCTCACCTTTTATAATAAAGTCTAAATTCTTTTTCAAAATTCAGCACATGGAAACTTTACATTAAAAGAGTTTGGTAATAGAATTACAAGTGCAATTGAAACATGAGTAATAATTGACATGAACATTTCAAAAATAGAATGTATTAAGAATGTATTAAATCATTAATTTAGCTGATGATCAAGAAAGGAAAGCAGAAAAGTATTTACAATCTGTGTCTATTTAGAGTGAGAGATAGACTTTGTTGGACCCTTAATGGTGGAATAAAATTAAAATAGTGTTATTGTTAAGGCTTAATATCTTTGCACCCCAGATTAGCTCAAAATAGTCTCAAAATGTTAAGATTGTTTAGAAAATATTATTTCTTTTTTATGTAACTATTTCCTTTACTAATTAAAAATCCATAAAGATTTATGATTTTAGTAATTGCAGGTTAGATAAGTTAGATTTTCCTTCTGAAAAAAATCAGAAAACTGGAGTGAAAATTCTGCTTGAAGGCACAGAACAGCTAAGAAATAAATAATTACCAGACCAAATTCAGGAGCAGACAGAAATTCAGATATAAGAACTAAATATCTGGAACTTTTCAATCTTTGGATATTTGCTGGTTCTAAGAGATTTTGAGTGTATTAATTGATAGCCTCCTTATGGTCACTCAGTTGGTAAAGAATCCACCTGCAATGCAGGAGACCTGGGTTCGATCCCTGGGTTGGGACAACCCCTTGGAGAAGGGAAAAGCTACCAACTCTAGTATTCTGGCCTAGAGAATTCCATGGACTGTATAGTACATCGGGTCCCAAAGAATTGGACACTATTGAGTGACCTTCACTTTCACTTTGACTTTTTGCTAAAGGAACAATGTGTAAAAACATGGCCACCTAATTGTGGAAGGGCCTGAAAACTACTTGAATTTGCTTGGGACCCAAGAGGGCAATATCCTTTGAAAAACAAAAAGCTAAATGAAACTAGAAGTAAAGTGGCCCTTCCAAGGACCCAACTCCAAACTGCCATAATCCTTGAAACTGGATGAGGATGTGTGCAGATTGTTAGTGCTACAGACACATGAGAGAAATAAACATAAAACTTTGGGATATGAAGATGACTGACTTTCTAAGACATAAGTTATTTCATATGTTAAACATGTAATGTGTATCACAAAATTATAAATAAGAAGTGACAATGGAGAGACAAAATTACATAGATGAGAATAATAAACAAAAGAGAGAGATCCACAGGTTCTCCATATGTTAAATTAAATGAGGCCACAGGCTAACAATACAAAATAACCAAGCTTAAATTTTCAGGCCTCCCAGGTGGCACTAGTGGTAAAGAATCTGTTCTCCAATGAAGGAGATGTATAAGATGTGGGTGTGATCCCTGGATCGGGAAGATCCCCTGGAGAAGGGCATGGCAACCCACTCCGGTATTCTTGCCTGGAGAACTCCTTGGACAGAGGAGCCTGGTAGGCTACAATCCACAGAATCACAAACAGTTGGACATAACTAAAGTGACTTAGCACACACGCATGCTTAAATTTTCAGAGTAAAATATATTTCTTTGGAAATTTTGGAAGAAACATGGGCTAGCTGGAGAAAAGTAAATAGAAAATCTAGAATGAAGAATAGCAATAACTAAAGTTAAGAACTCAGAGTGTGGTCTGACACACAACTCAAAAAATAAAATATGTAGACTGAAATGTGGATAGAAAAGACAATGGAAAATAATATGAAAATGAAATGGAAAATAAAAAGAAAGCATTTGATATATGGTACGAGGTAAAAATATATAATGCACCTGTTGAATCACCCAGATGAAAGGCAGGAGAGGATGAAACATGCTCAGTATCGAAGAGATGGTGGCTAATATCCAGAAGTAGTGACTAATATCAGCCACAAATTCAAGAAGTGCTGCAATGTCAAGTTTTAAAAAGAAACAAGAAATATAGTTCAAATCACATTATAGTAATTCCTCTGAAAACCAAAAGCTAAAGCAGAGTGATAGCTTGCAGGCAGGTAAAGAATCAGAAGCTGACTGCCTTCAAAGGGAAAACAATAACATTGTGAGCTTATCAACAAATTCAATAGAGAATAGGAGATAATTAAATGATACCTTTAAAATGCTGAAGGAAAATAGCTATTAAATTAGAATTCTATGTCCAGTACAAAATATTCATTAAGTATAAAAGTGAAATAAATAAATTTTCAAACAAGAAAAGGTGAGAAAATACATCTCTAGAAAATCTGAAATAAAGGAAAATATAAAAAGAATTCTACAGGAAGAAGAAAAAAAAAGAACACAAATAGAATTTTGCAGGAAAATATAAAGAGCAAGAAAAGGGAAAATATACTATCAATTGCCAGTACTTACATATTAATATATTAATGAACATAATTGTAGTATATAACTAAAGAGGCAATAAATAGCAATCAAAAGTGCTTAAAAGAAGGAAAGGGTCTAACTGTCATTCAGTTCAGTTCATTTCAGTCGCTCAGTCATGTCTGACTCTTTACGACCCCATGAATCGCAGCACGCCAGGCCTCTCTGTCCATCACCAACTACCACAGTCTAACCAAACCCATGTCCATCGAGTCAGAGATGCCATCCAGCCATCTCATCCTATGTCGACCCCTTCTCCTCCTGCCCTCAATCCTTCCCAGCATTAGGGTCTTTTCCAATGAGTCAACTCTTCACATGAGGTGGCCAAAGTATTGGAGTTTCAGCTTCAACATCAATCCTTCCAATGAACACCCAGGACTGATCTCCTTTAGGATGGCTGGTTGGATCTTCTTGCAGTCCAAGGGACTCTCAAGAGTCTTCTCCAACACCACAGCTCAAAAGCATCAATTCTTCAGCGCTCAGCTTTCTTCACCATCCAACTTTCACATCCATACATGACCACTGGAAAAACCATAGACTTGACTAGATGGACCTTTGTTGGCAAAGTAATGTCTCTGTTTACAAATATGCTCTCTAGGTTGGGGATAACCTTCCTTCCAAGGAGTAAGCGTCTTTTAATTTTATGGCTGCAATCACCATCAGCAGTGATTGTGGAGCCCAAAGAAATAAAGTCTGACACTGTTTCCACTGTTTCCCCATCTTTGATAAATCAAGATGCATGTGGCAATCTCTAGGTTAAATACACAAAAAAATTTTTAAAGTAGGAAATATGTGAGCAAAAGTGTATATAACAAGCATAAAGAATAGAAAGTCCCATCGCTTCTCGGCCTTTTGGCTAAGATCAAGTGAAGAATAGAAAGTCCTCACTAAAATTTAAATTCAATATTTATGATTACATTAAAGATAAATGGATAAAACTCTAATTAAATACAAAGGTTGCTATACTTGATTTTAAAAATCAGTGTTCTGTTTATTGTTTATAAAACAGTAAGATACATAAAAGATTAAACTAAAGAATGCAGAAAGTTATGACACACAAAGACAATTAAAATAAAACATATATAATATTAATATGAGACATTAGGACAAAAAGCATTTCTAGAGAAAAAGAGAGTATTTCACAGTGATAAAAGAGTCAATTTAGTAGAATGTATAACAATTCTGGGATTCCCAGGTGACTCAGTGGTGAAGAATTTGCTTGCCAATGCAGGGGCCCCAGGAGACACAGGTTTGAATGCTGGAGTAGGAGCATACCCTGGAGGAGGAAATGACAACTCACTCCAGTGAGCTGCCAGCATAATCTTGCCAAGATACTCCCACGGACAGAGGAACCTGCTGGGCTACAGTCCATGGGGTGGCAAAGAGACACGACTGGGCATGCACATAACAATTCTAATTTTGTTTGCAACATACAAACATAGGCTTACCACATATGAAGCAAAAGTCTATAGGGAGAAGGTGAGGGTGGGACGTTCTGGGAGAATAGCATTGAAACATGTATATTATCATATGTGAAACAGAACACCATTCCATGTTCGATGCATGAGACAAGGGCTCAGGGCCGGGGCAATGGGATGACCCAGAGGGATGGGATGGGGAGGGAGGTGGGTGGGGCGTCCAGGAAGGGGAACACATGTAAACCCATGGCTGATTCATGTCAATGTATGGCAAAAACTATTACAATATTGTAAAGTAATTAGCCCCCAACTAAAATAAATAAATTTATAAAAAAAAAAAGTCTATAGAACTAAATATTGAAATAGACAAGTCTATAATTCTATCAAAAAACTTGAATAGAATTTTTTTAACTACAGAACAGAAGCCATGAAATCAGTAATAAGTGATTAGAAGACCTAAACAACATGTTTAGGAAACTTGACTTAATGTTAAATGTATTGTGTGTGTGTGTGTGTGTGTGTTTTCTAAGTGTTATGTCATTGTATGCAAGAACTGCAGAATGACCTTTTAATTTGCAACCACGTAAGAAATTTCAGAATTTGAATTGATATATAGTATAATCTTCTGACCACAATGCAATTGAGTTAGAAAAAATACTAAAAAGTTAGCTACAGAAAAAATATATATACACATATGCTATTGCTATATACAAATATAATAGCATATATGAATGATGTAGCTTGGAGGATTTGTATTTGCCAGATTCTGAGAAGATGGGGGTTCCTGGCATTGTGCCTAACTTCCCTTCCATGGCACTTGCCGACCAATTGCTCATCTGGGTTTTGGGATCATAGAAAAGTTTATACCTTTGAAAAGAATGATTCATACAAAGTTGACAGTGTTGAGGACTTCATTAATATTGACCTCCAGCAAATTAGCCCAAAGGTTAACAAACTGAAGGGGCCTTCAGAATCAAAGAGCAAAGAGGAGTTGATGAAGAATCTATAGGTAAATTATATCAAGAATATTGTCATCGGTGTAGCTGATGAAATGAGACCTCTTTTGACTCTTAACATTCCTAATTGTAGTCTCTATTAAGATTTCATCAACAGGTTTGGTTTTACAGTATTGGCTGAGGAGTTTTCCTGGCCACAGGTAATATAATATAAGGAAATTTTATTGGTTGTATCTTTAAAATGTATCCATAATAGGGCCACTTTTGTCACACCCATTGCTACTTTTCTGGTAGAAGCTACTATTATCTCTCATGTAGATTATACTAGCCCCTAAACAATCTTCCTATTTTCACTCTTGTCCCTCTAAAATGTATTCTCATGAAGAACACAGAGAATGATCCTCTAAAATTATAGTTCAGATAAAATTACTTCTTTTTCACAAATTCCTGCTATAGCTTCCATTTCATTCACAGTTAAAGCCAAACTTCTAAGGATGGCATGTACATCTTGATTTAATTTCTCCTACTCTTCTGATGCTCCTATCCTCATTGATGCTATCACCACCTCCCATCTCTTTTCTAATTTTATATCCTATTTTTCTCTCATTCTATCTCAGCTATACTGGCCTTCCACTTTTCCTTAAAGAGCAAGCATCCTGTTTAAAGACAAGGCACATATCACATGATATTGCTTGTATGTTGAATCTAAAACACAAAGGATACAAATGAACTTCTCTACAAAAACAGAAATAGAGTTATCTACATAGATACAGAAAACAAACTTATGGTTACCAAGGGTAAGCAGAGGGAGAGGAATAAACTGGAACATTTAAACTGACATATACACAACTACGATAGCTAATAAGGACCTACTGTATAGCACAGGGAACTCTATTTAATACTCTGCAATGGCCTATCAGGGAACAGAATCTTAAAAAAAGAGTGGCTATATGTATATACATAACTGACTCACTGTATATGTTGTACACCCAAAACTAATACAAAATTGTACATCAACGATACCCCAATAAACATTTTTAAAAAGATTGTAGGGGTTTTGCATTAACTCCTTGCTTTGCTTGGGAGCATCTTTTGTTAAATATTTGCTCATCTCACATCACACACTTCAGATCTTGGTTAAAATTTTATTTTCAGTGAGGACTGCCTGAACATTCCATTCATAAATATACCCAGACACCAATACCTACACCTATAGACTTTAATTCCCATGATCTGCTCCATCTTATGGAGAAGGAAATGGCAACCCACTCCAGTATTCTTGCCTGGAGAATCCCAGGGACGGCGGAGCCTGGTGGGCTGCCGTCTATGGGGTCGCACAGAGTCGGACACGACTGAAGCGACTTAGCAGCAGTAGCAGCTCCATCTTATATTTTTCTTTGGCACATAGCACAATTCTGTCAACTTTTTTATTGTTTTGTTTTAACACTCAAGGTTCCCAAGAACCCATGATTTGGCCTTACACACATTTTATGATCAATAAATATTTTTTGAATAAATTAAATACATTAAATGAATAAAGAAATGAATATTAATTTCAGAAAGTAAAATTAGAGAATACTTATCTAAATTAAGACAGATAGACTTCAAAAGAGGATTAGAAGCGTAAAAATCACAAAGAAAAATATAACTGGCATCTTTAATTAAAAATTTATTTAGATAAAAATATAAACAAAGTTAAAATATCTATTCTGGATAGTTATCTACATATTGATAAGAAAACACAAACAATCCAGTATAAAAACAGGTGAAAGATATAAATAGCATTATATGATCAAAAAATTCTAAAAAACAATGAAATACTTGAATGTTTTTTCCAGCCTTAAATTTAAGCAATAATGAGACACTATTTCTCCCATAACATTGACACAATATTAAATGGTGATTATTTTGAATAACAGTAAGAATGAAGAACCAGAACATTGCTAGTGGAAGTGTGATAGCTTTAGCTCTTTTGCAAAGTAGTTTGAAAATACCAACCAAAAATTAAAATACAGATATTGTTTGATAAAATGATTCCCCCTTTAGAAATCTAATATCTAGAAATATATGAGTAAAGTTGCAAATATAAATGTATGTCTAGATAAATACACTGAAGCATTGCTTATGGCAACAAAACTAAAAATAACATAAATATCCATAAAACAGTGGACTAAAAATGTGATATATATATAATTTATATATATATATACATACATACATGTAATCTTAGTGAGGAAAATTATACAGCTATTAACAATAATATATCAGTCTAACAAAATGGATTGGCCTCTGTCTGCTGAGCTAGAAGGAAGTTTAGAATATACTTTGGTTCAACAAGGGCTTTCCTGGTAGCTCAGTTGGTTAAGAATCCACCTACAATTCAGGAGACACTGGTTCAATTCCTGGATCAGGAAGATCCTCTGGAAAAGGGATAGGCTACCCACTCCAGTATGCTTGGGCTTCCCTGGTGGCTCAGCTGGTGAAGAATCCGCCTTCAATGAGGGAGAACTGGGTTCGATGACTGGTTTGGGAAGATCCCCTGGAGAAGGGAAAGGTTACCCACTCCAGTATTCTGGCCTGGAGAATTCCATGGACTGTGTAGTCCATGGGGTTGCAAAGAGTTGGTCACGACGTTCACTTTCACTTTGCTTTAACATGAGCAAAGCAACTTGTAGAGTAATATCTAAATATGGTGTGATTTAGGCAAAAACATCACAAAGAACAATTATTAAAAATATTGAAATAGTTAACATAAACATCGGGAAAGGTAAAAGGCCAAAAATGAACTATCCGGGTGAGAATGGGGGTAGCAAATTTTCAATCTTTTCATTTATTTATTTAGAATATTTTTTTCACTTCCTACATTGAGTGCATATAAATCTGTTATTTAAAAGAAAATTTAATACAGTACAATAGTATAATTTTGATATCAGATAAAATCAGATTCAAATTTGATGCTCATTGTTAAATTCCCATGTGACCCTAAGTATGCTAATTAATTACTCACCAACCTCATCCACCAAACAGGTGTTAATACAAAGGATTATATAAATCATTTATCAGATATATAAAGGCACAATATCATCTGATTAAATAATGGATGTTAGTCTTATTATATTAATTCTTGGATAGTACACAATAATAAAGTCAAAGTATTGCAATTGAGAAGTGAGATAATAAGATGAGAGGAGAAGGATGGGAGTGGATAAAGGAAAAGGAAAGGAAAAGGAAATTAACAGTCATTATAAACTTGCTGTGAGTCTAACAATAGCAAAAAGATTGGCGTTAACTAAATCCTTAAAGCACATGACTGCACATCTAAAGTACTGACAATGAATAATAAGTGAGGTATCATATTACTTTCAGTATTAGAGTAGGAAGCCACTGCAAGAAACTTGTCTCAGTGTAATAAAAAGTAATATAAAAATTATTTTGAAAAATTAGTGGCCATTATTTTTCAAAAATTGTGTATCAGACAAAGGCTAAGACACGGCCAATTCTTTGGATCCTTTGAAAAACACTTTATTCCCACATTACTATTAAAGGCTTTAATCTTCATTTTGGAGGACACTCATTGCTAGAGAGGCACTAACTATCGTGTTTACCTAAATTCATAAACTGTTTTCATAAATAGGAATTTTAAAGTAAGTGAAAAAATATGTGAACTGACAAAACACATTATTTCAATCTAGTCACTTACAAAGAAAATTTCTTGGGATTGAAAGGGGAAGAATTATTGAAAATAAATGTCTAGCCTTTCAGAAGAAGATACAGGAATCTCTTTTGATAGCAAGGAAAATTTTATGAATGCCTTAATATTTTTGAATGTTTACTTATTTTTCTTAATAGAGGTGAAAAGTGCCAAGATATATTTAATATTAACACAATTTGCAACAGCATGAAACTTTGCACTTTAACAGCTTGCACCTACCAAAAATTGTATTGTAAATACATATTTGTGAGCTTGTTATTTTAGTTAATTATATACTCAATTAGAAATCATGGTAGAGCTGGCAGTTATTATGACTACAAATAAATGTTTATTTTTTGTGGTTTTATATTTTATAACATAATGACTTAACAAGTCCTAAGGAAATTTAACCATTAGCTTTAGTGAGTCAGCTAATTCTATATCTCTGAATAGCATTCCTTGTCTGACAGGTTTAAGAAATATGTGGTAAATGCAGTAGAAAATTCACTATAGGAACCAGATATGTAGATTTTTTTAAAATAGATGTACTTTTGTAGAGTTTTCTCATTTACATATGGCAAGTACACAAGAAATTTTCATCCTTTTATTTCCTCAAATAAAAATCCTCTTGTAAAAATGAATAGTATATAAAAATTAATTTTTAGAACTATCAACAGCTTGAAAGAATAGGAATGATATTTCCCTCTATTCATAGCTGAAAAACAAAAGAACTACAAAATGAATATTTATTACAGAATAAATTATGAGATAACAGTGAAAAACACTAGAAAAAAGATTATATGTAATGAAAGATTAAAAGTCAATAGAATTATAATTCTTAAATGTCTAGAATACTTTCTACATATAGGATATAACCATTTTTTCACTTTCCATGCTCCATATGCTTCTTTTCAAATTACTATTGTTCAGTGAAAGAGAAAGAGGACAAACAAACAAACACAGTATTATTTGTAATAGAACTTAGCAAAGTCATTGTCTTTCCTGGTGCCTCTAAAAAAGAGAATGGTTTAAACTGCTTTTCTGCTGCTGCTGCTGCTAAGTCGCTTCAGTCGTGTCCGACTCTGTGCGACCCCATAGACGCTTTTCTACCAGGGCACTATTCTCAAAAAGTGGCTCCTGTGAAGGATACTACTTACTTAGAAATTATACTGGGAATATAGCTAAGAAAATTTATTTCATTATTAGAACTATACTAGGGGATACTTTATTTTTAAAATTTTTACTAGGGTATAGTTGATCTACAATGTTGTGTTAGTTTCAGCTGTACAACAAAGTGAATCTGTTATATATCTACATATATATCTACATATATATATATATATCCACTCCTTTTTAGATTCTTTTCTCATATAGGTCATTACAGTAGGAGACATTTTAAAAGAAGTTCTTTAGGCTTGAGTGAGTAAAATGCCTTATAGAAAACTTGGATCTATAGAAAAATAGAGATCACTGGAAATAGCTAATACATGATTGTTAATAATCTGTTTTTTTCACATTAATCTCATTAAAGGATAACTGAATATGTAAGAATAATGATGATGTACTGTGGAGTTTATAATACATTCAAAGTCAAATACATAACAAAAGAGGACAAAGAATGGAAAGTAAAATCAAACTATTTTTGTAGGTTGATTACAATATATATTTGTTTGACTTCATTTCAAAGTAAATAATGATGTATTATTGTAAGTAACTTTGATATAGTGTAATCCCTGGATAAAATAATAAAATAAAAATGAATTAATTAATGTACACAACTAAAAAGTTGTTAGACAAAATAAACACCAAAAGCTTTCAATTAACAAAAAATCAGGAAGGGAGAAAAATGGGACAAAGAGCAAATAAAGAACAAATAGGAAAATAGATCCAAACATGTTAATAATTACATTCAGTTTGAATAAACTAAATACTTCAATTGAAAGACAGAAATTTTCTACTATGTTTAAAAAGTGAAAGTTAAAAAATAATGGTTCGTTGACATGAATCTACCATGGGTGTACATGTTTTCCCCTTCGATGTATGGCAAAACATATACAATATTGTAAAGTTAAAAAATAGAAAATAAGCTAATTAAAAAAAATAATGGTTCAAAGTGATTTTAAAGGAAATATTTCGAGAGCAGTAGTATTACAAAGGATATTTCATAATGACAAATGTTGTTTAGTCACTAGGTCATGTTCGACTCTTTGCAACCCCATAGAGTGTAACCTGTCAGATCCCTCTGTCCATGGGGTTTTCAAGGCAAGAATATTGAAGTGGGTTGCCATTTTCTCTTCCAGGGGATCTTCCTGACCCAAGCATGGAACCGAATCTACTGTGTCTCCTACATTGGCAGGAGGACTCTTTACCACTGAGCAACCTAGGAAACCCCAAAAAGAAATTAAATAAAGCTAACAAAGCCATATAAAAATTCAACAATAAGTATGGAAAATGTTAATAAATCTTCCCCTTATGATGGAACAATAGACAAGAGCAACTTGTCAAATAAAGTGAAATATTTTTAACTTAATAATTAAGTAATTAGCATGTAAATAATACCACACCCAAGACTTCAAATATAGATTATTTTATGTTCACAAAGCAAGTTTCAATAAATATCAAACATTCCAAATCATTCAGAGTAGGTGCTATAAAAACATTCAGTTCAGTTCAGTTCAGTCGCTGAGTCAAGTCAGACTCTTTGCAGCCCCATGTGCTACAGCATGCCAGGCTTCCCTGTCCATCACCAACTCCCGGAGTCTACCCAAAGCCATGTCCATTGAGTCGGTGATGCCATCCAACCATCTCATCCTCTGTCGGCCCCTTCTCCTCCCGCCCCCAATCCTACCCAGCATTAGGGTCTTTTCCAATGAGTCAACCCTTCGCATGAGGTGGCCAAAGTATTGGAGTTTCAGCTTCAACATCAGACCTTCCAATGAACACCCAGGATTGATCTCTTTTAGGATGGATTGATTGGATCTCCTTGCAGTCCAAGGGACTCTCAAGAGTCTTCTCCAACACCACAGTTCAAAAGCATCAATTCTTCGGCGCTCAGCTTTCTTCACCGCCCAACTCTCACATCCATACATGACCACTGGAAAAACCATAGCCTTGACTAGACATACTTTTGTTGGCAAAGTAATGTCTCTGCTTTTAAATATGCTATCTAGGTTGGCCAAAACCTCCCTTCCAAGGAGTAAGCGTCTTTTAATTTCATGGCTGCAATCGCCATCAGCAGTGATTTTGGAGCCCCAAAAAATAAAATCTGACACTGTTTCCACTGTTTCCCCATCTATTTCCCATGAAGTGATGGGACCAGATGCCATGATCTTAGTTTTCTGAACGTTGAGCTTTAAGCCAACTTTTTCACTCTCCTCTTTCACCTTCATCAAGAGGCTCTCTAGTTCTTCTTCACTTTCTGCCATAAGGGTGGTGTCATCCGCATATCTGAGGTTATTGATATTTCTCCCGGCAATCTTGATTCCAGCTTGTGTTTCTTCCAGCCCAGCGTTTCTCATGATGTACTCTGCATAGAAGTTAAATAAGCAGGGTGACAATATACACCCTTGATGTACTCGTTTTCCTATTTGGAACCAGTCTGTTGTTCCATGTCCAGTTCTAACTGTTGCTTCCTGACCTGCATACTGGTTTCTCAAGAGACAGGTCAGATGGTCTGGTATTCCCATCTCTTTCAGAATTTTCCACAGTTTATTGTGATCCACACAGTCAAAGGCTTTGGCATAGTCATTAAAGCAGAAATAGATGTTTTTCTGGAACTCTCTTGCTTTTTCGATGATCCAGAAGATATTTTGTTCCAATGATCTATATTTCTGTCTTTGTGCCAGTACCATGCTGTCTTGATGACTGTAGCTTTGTAGTATAGTCTGAAGTCAGGCAGGTTGATTCCTCCAGTTCCATTCTTCTTTCTCAAGATTGCTTTGGTTATTCAAGGTTTTTTGTATTTCCATACAAACTGTGAAGTTATTTGTTCTAGTTCTGTGAGAAATACCATTGGCCACTTGATAGGTATTGCATTGAATCTATAGATTGCTTTGGGTAGTGTACTCATTTTCACTATGTTGATTCTTCCAATCTATGAACAGAGTATATTTCTCCATCTATTTGTGTTATCTTTGATTTCTGTCATCAGTGTTTTATAGTTTTCTATATATATGTCTTTTGTTTCTTTAGGTAGATTTATTCCTATTTCATTCCTTTCATCTCAATGGTGAATGGGAGTGTTTCCTTAATTTCTCTTTGTGTTTTCTCATTGTTAGTGTATAGGAATGCAAGGGATTTCTGTGTGTTAATTTTATATCCTGCAACTTTACTACATTTATTGATTAGCTCTAGTAATTTTCTGGTGGTGTCTTTAGGGTTTTCTATGTTGAGGATCATGTCAGCTACAAACAGTGAGAGTTTTACTTCTTTTCCAATCTGGATTCCTTTTATTCCTTTTTCTTCTCTGATTGCTGTGGCTAAAACTTTCAAAACTATGTTGAATACTAGTGGTGAGAGTGGGCACCCTTGTCTTGTTCCTGACTTTAGGGGAAATGTTTTCAGTTTTTCACCATTGAGGACAATTGTTTGCTGTGGGTTTATCATATATGGCTTTTATTACATTGAGGTATCTTCCTTATATGCCTGCCCTCTGGAGGGTTTTTATCATATATGGATGTTGAATTTTGTCAAAGGCTTTCTCTGCATCTATTGAGATAATCATATGGTTTTTTCTTTCAATTTGTTAATGTGGTGTATCACATTGATTGAATTGCAAATATTGAAGAATCCTTGCATCCCGGGGATAAAGCCCTGGTCATGATGTATGATCTTTTTAATATGTTGTTGGGTTCTATTTGCTAGAATTTTGTGATGATTTTTGCATCTATGTTCATCAGTGATACTGACCTGTAGTTTTCTTTTTTGTGGCATCTTTGTCTGGTTTTGGTATTAGGGTGATGATGGCCTCATAGAATGCACTTGGAAGTTTACCTTCTTTTGCAATTTTCTGGGAAAGTTTGAGTAGGATGGATGTTAGCTCTTCTCTAAATTTTTGGTAGAATAACCAAGTATTTCTATGGGAGATCACTAAAATCATATCTCTAGCCTGAATATGTCCCTTGCACTCAAGCTCTTTATCCAACTAGCAATGTAATCTTTACTTAGATATTTATTAGGCATCTCAAACCTGTCACATCCAAAGCAAAGGTCAATTTAACTCCTCCCTAGCTTTCTGCACCTCAGTAAATGTTTTCACCATTCATTCATTTGCTCAGGATCATAATTTTCATCCCCCATTCTTTTTTTTTTTAATATCCCACATTAATTCCATTATCATATTCTTCTGGTTCTGTAAATTATATTTTCCTTTCATTTAACCATTTCTCTGCAGTTTTGTTGCTACCCTCCTAGGTCAAAACATATGTTCTCCCTCCTACTCTGGTTAATAGCCTCCTAACTGATCTCCCTGTTTCTACTCTTGCCCTTTCATTCTACTCTGCATACAGCAACCAGAGTGAATTGATTTAACATGTCGGATTATGTCACTGCCCTGATTTAATAGGCTCCAGTGAAAGAAATCCAAAGATGTTAACAGAGGTTTCTTGATAGATTGCAATTAATCTGGCCTTAATATTCCTACAGTTGCAATTTTCTTGATTTTCTACAATTATCATATAACCATTTATTGCTTCTGAAAAGAAAGAATATATATAAATTGGTTTGGCAAATCAAGATGGTAAAAACACTCAACAGTTATAAAAAGAAAAGAACATTGAGAGGAGGTAAAAGAAATGAGAAACAGTTTGTTACACTGTGATACATGAATATTTTATTTCAATTCTGAAAGAGGGAAATTAGTAAGATTGTACAGAAATAAAATGTCAGGTGAATACCTATTATCTTTTATTGTATATGAATATAATTGCTCTTACATGGTTTACTTCATAATATCCAGGAGCATATTAAATTCTTTGTAGTTATATTCACACCATTAAAAAGATAGAAGACATACAGGGGAATATCATTATTCGGATTGGCTACATTGAAAACCTATACCTAAAATAAGAGCTTAATTGCCATGTCACTAAACTAATCTTATATCAGTTAAAATTAATGCAGATACTTACTACAGAATATTCTTGCTTTTCAAGTTTGTTTAAGTAAATAGAAATTATGGATAAAATTTTGAGATAAGATGGTTTGTATGACCTCAGACATGTACCATATACACATAGATATTAGGGATTTAAAGAAATTTGGAGCCAATCTGGAATAATTCCTCCCATGTCACAAAAGAAAAATGAGACCCAAAGAGCAGAAGCAATTTTTCTCAAACTTCACTGTCAGGAACTAAGAAAACAAATGCTTGAGGTTAATATCTTAAAAATTAATCTGCTGCTTGTCCCTGACTAATCCATGTAGCTAAATTCCCTTATATTGTCCTTGTCATCTACATTTTGACTATATTTTTCTTACATAAACAGGAATTCTAAACTGGCATCCTAACCTAAAGTATCCACAGCTGTGAACACAAGAAGATGGACAACAGCCACTGATACATAGATGAGAATACAGCACAGCACCAGCCATCACTTTCTACTTTCATGCTAACTTCCCATTCTACCCCCAGATTGGTAGATGCCAAAAATAATACACCGTCTCAACTGTCTCAGTGTTATAAGAAGTTATCAAAGGGGATGAAAAAGAAAGTGAAAATGCAGTGAACACAGGATGGCTCATTCATTTTCCAGTCAGAGCTGCCATATTATTGTAGAATCTCAAAGTAAGAAGTGACCTTAAAGACAGTTTAATGCAATTTCACCAGATGCATGTGACTTATGTCAAGAACTTTTCTAGGTTATGACTGAAGACATTTTTGTGAAAACAAAATAATTATTTCTTAAGAAACTTCATTATATGTTTGAATAAATCTGTTATACATTTTAATTTTAAAATGACTTTGAACATATCTCCCAATGCTCCTAATTTTTAATTTCATTGCTCTCTCAGTACACATACACACACACCCATATAAATATAAATATATATATGTACACACACACAGATATACGTATATCTATATATATGTATGTATATATATATATACGTGTATATATATATATACACGTATATATATATATGTATGTATATAGGTGTGTCTTTCTTTTTGCTTCTCATTTTTTCACAGAAGAGAAGCAAAAAGCAAAGGAGAAAAGGAAAGATGTTCTCATTTGAATGCAGAGTTCCAAAGAAGAGCAAGGAGAGATAAGAAAGCCTTCCTCAGCAATCAACGCAAAAAAATAGACGAAAACAACACAATGGGAAAGACTAGAGATCTCTTCAAGAAAATTAGAGATACCAAGGGAACATTTCATGCAAACATGGACTCAATAAAGGAAAGAAATGGTATGGACCTAACAGAAGCAGAAGATATTAAGAAGAGGTGGCAAGAATACACAGAAGAACTGTGCAAAAAACATCTTCATGACCCAGATAATCATGATGGTGTGATCACTCACCTAGAGCCAGACATCCTGGAATGTGAAGTCAAGCGGGCCTTAGAAAGCATCATTATGAACAAAGCTAGTGGAGATGATGGAATTCCAGTTGAGCTATTTTAAATCCTAAAAGATGATGCTCTGAAAGTGCTGCACTCAATATGCCAGCCAAATTGGAAAACTCAGCAGTGGCCACAGGACTGAAAGAGGTCAGTTTTCATTCCAATCCCTAAGAAAGGCAATGCCAAAGAATGCTCAAACTGCCACACAATTCCACTCATCTTACACACTAGTAAAGTAATGCTCAAAATTCTCCAAGCCAGGCTTCAACAATACGTGAACTGTGAACTTCCAGAAGTTCAAGCTGATTTTAGAAAAGGCAGAGGAACCAGAGATAAAATTGCCAACATCCGATGGATCATCGAAAAAACAAGAGAGTTCCAGAAAAGCATCTATTTCTGCTTTATTGACTATGCCAAAGCCTTTGACTGTGTGGATCATAATAAACTGTGGAAAATTCTGAAAGAGATGGGAATGCCAGACCACCCGACCTGCCTCTTGAGAAACCAGTATGCAGGTCAGGAAGCAACAGTTAGAACTGGACATGAAACAACAGACTGGTTCCAAATAGGAAAAGGAGTACGTCAAGGCGGTATACTGTCACCCTGCTTATTTAACATATATGCAGAGTACATAATGAGAAACGCTGGGCTGGAAGAAACACAAGCTGGAATCAAGATTGCCAGGAGAAATATCAATAACCTCAGATATGCAGATGACACCACCCTTATGGCAGAAAGTGAAGAGGAACTAAAAAGCCTCTTGATGAAAGTGAAATAGAGTGAAAAATTTGGCTTCAAGCTCAACATTCAGAAAACTAAGATCATGGCATCTGGTTCCATCACTTCATGGGAAATAGATGGGGAAACAGTGGCAACAGTGTCAGATGTTATTTTTTTGGGCTCCAAAATTACTGCAGATGATAATTGCAGCCATGATATTAATAGATGCTTACTCCTTGTAAGGAAAGTTATGGCCAACCTAGATAGCATATTAAAAAGCAGAGACATTACTTTGGCAACAAAGGTCTGTCTAGTCAAGGCCATGATTTTTCCAGTAGTCATATATAGATGTGAGAGTTGGACTGTGAAGAAAGCTGAGTGCTGAAGAATTGATGCTTTTGAACTGTGTTGTTGGAGAAGACTCTTGAGATTCCCTTGGACTGCAAGGAAATCCAACCAGTCCATCCTAAAGGAGATCAGTCCTGGGTGTTCATTGGAAGGACTGATGTTGAAGCTGAAACTCCAATACTTTGGCCACCTCATGTGAAGTTGACTCATTGGAAAAGATCCTGATTCTGGGAAGGATTGAGGGAAGGAGGACAAGGGGATGACAGAGGATGAGATGGCTGGATGGCATCACCACTTCGACGGATATGAGTTTGTGTAAACTCCGGGAGTTGGTGATGGACCAGGAAGCCTGGCATGCTGTGATTCATGGGGTCGCAAAGAGTCGTACACGACTGAGTGACTGAACTGAACGAACAGATTTAGGTTTGTGTGAGATCAGAGATAATCCCTCCAACTGAAATCTGAATAGAACAGAGTCCCTAAAGATTATCACCTTGATAACAAAAGTATTAATTTTACTATATCTTGGAGTTAAGTCAATTTATTTTACAGAATGAAATGGCAACCCACTCCAGTAATCATGCCTGGAGAATTCCATGGACAGAGGAGCCTAGCAGGCTACAGTTCATTAGGTTGCAAAGAGTCAGACCTGACTGAGCATCTATCACTCACTCATTTTGCTCCAGATTTTGTGTGAAACATCTTACACAGTGTTTCATTGTACTCTAAAACAAATATATGATGTGATATTATTATCCCAGTTTCTAATAATTAGAAAGGTTGAATTACTTGCCAAAGGTCACACAGTAACACTTGTGCAATTCAATTCCAGAATATTTGAACTTTTACTACTTCCCCAAATTAATATTAATACAACATCCTATTAACACAAACTGAGACTGAATTTGCTTTTTTGTTAGGCACTTCATACCACATACTCATATTAGCTTACTGTCATTTATAGAAAAAACAAAAACAAAAGAACAAGAGGAAGTGAAACTATGCAATGCCTGAAATACAGAATATTTTCAATTCTATGCCTTTGAATATTTGTTTAAAAATATGTTAACTAAAGATGTGTATCATTCTTCACTTATATAAACCCTCTCTGTCATTATTGTTGTAACAGAGGTATTCTTTGTCTCAAAAGTCAGGGTTTTCATAGTAAGTTTTTAAATAAAAATACTGACCAATGGACTTAGGCTAATTTTTGTTCTTGCATAAAATATCAAATTGTTTCTTCATTCATGTAGTGATGACATATTATTTGCATATTTCTTTTGTAAAAGATTAACCAGTCTCCAAAACAAAATTAGATGATCTCTTAATTCTCAGCTATTAATTTTTTTCTCCTGAAATCAGAGCAAAATGCCAGCTATAGTAGTTCATATTCTACCTCATCTGAAGTTCTGAATTCAATGCCATATTATTAGTTTCATTTAAAAGTTTTATCATCCTGTGAAGACAATTCATTTCATAAATTAGTAATTTCAAGGTGCTATGTTCTTAACATGTGCATTTTCTCTGAGAATAGCAGAGAAATAGCAATAATTCCCATATTAGTTCATTGTTATAAAAAAATAAGTAAACCTTGTTTTAAGCAGTTTTCCTATATGTAATATCTACAAATTATAGAAACTGATTTTTAATTTCATGCTATTTTTATATGTAATTCATCCAAAGCTCTGCAAAATAGTATGTTCTTTCAATAATTTCAATATGTAATGGATGCACAAAAAAACATTTTAGAAGAAAATGATTTTTCATAGGAATCTTAAAAATTCAAAATTTGGAATAATTTTGAGCATGCAATTTTTATTCAGCCTAGTTATTTTCTTAACAAAGATATTGTGACGCACCTCCTAACACTGAAGGCAAGAAAATCTGGCATCTATGTTTCATGTAGATGCCTCAAGGTGTCTCCCCTCTCAATCAAACTTTCTAGTCTAACAATACCCTGCAAAGAACCTAACTGTCCATCACAAACTACTCAAAGATAAGTGACCCCAATGACTATGTATTAAAGAGATGGAAATATCAGACCACCTTACTTGCCTCCTGAAAAACCTGTGTGCAGGTCAAGAAGCAACAGTTAGAACTGGGCATGGAACAACAGACTGGTCCCAAATTGTGAAAGGAGTATGTCAACGTTGTATATTGTCACCCTGCTTCTTTAACTTATATGCAGAGTACATTGTGTGAAAGGCTGGGCTGGATAAAGCACAAGCTGGAATCAAGATTGCTGGGAGAAATATCAATAACATCATATATGCAGATGATACCACCCTTATGGCAGAAAGTGAAGAGGAACTAAAGAGCCTCTTGATGAAGGTGAAAGAGGAAAGTGAAAATGCTGGCTTAAAACTCAACATTCAAAAAACCAAGATCATAGCATCTGGTCCGATCACTTCATGGAGAATAGATGTGGAAACAATGGAAACAGTGACAGACTTCATTTTCTGGGGCTCCAAAACCAGTGCAGATGGTGAGAAACGTTTGCTCCTTGGAAGAAAAGTTATGACCAATCTAGACAGCATATTAAAAAGCAGAGACATTACTTTGCTGACAAAGGTCCACATAGCCAAAGCTATGGTTTTTCCAGTAGTCTTCCATGGATGTGAGACTTGGCCCATAAAGAAGGCTGAGCACTGAAGAATTGGTGCTTTTAAACTGTGGTGTTAGAAAAGACCCTTGAGAGTCCCTTAGACTGCAAGGAGATCAAACCAATCTATCCTAAAGGAAATCAGTCCAGAATATTCATTGCTAGGACTGATGCTGAAGCTAAAACTCCAATACTTTGGCCACCTGATGTAAAGAGTCAACTTATTAGAAAAGACCTTGGTGCTGGGAAAGATTGAAAGCAGGTGGAGAAGGGGATGACAGAGCATGAGGAGACTGGATGGCATCACTGACTCTGTGAACATGAGTTTGAGCAAGCTCTGGGAGACAGGAAAGGACAGGAAGACAGGCTAGCTGCCATCCACGGGATCATGAAGAGTTGTACATGAACTGACCTACTGAACAACAACAACAAATGTCTAAGTTTCCATTCTAGAACAAATGGAATACTCACAGAGTTTTTTAAATGCAGATAAAAATAATGTGATTTTTATAGGCTCAACTATGCTGACAACTTTATTTTAATTGAAAAAAAAATAATGCCATCATTTGACACATCTTAAAGCTATGCTTGAATTCTCTCACATAAATCAGTTATAAGAATAAGGAGTGGCCAGAAAGAAAAACACCAATACAGTATACTAATGCATATATATGGAATTTGAAAGATGGTAACGATAACCCTATATGCGAGACAGAATAAGAGACACAGACGCATAGAACAATCTTATGGACTCTGAGGGAGAAGGTGAGGGTGGGACGTTCTGGGAGAATAGCATTGAAACATGTATATTATCATATGTGAAACAGAACACCATTCCATGTTCGATGCATGAGACAAATGCTCGGGGCCGGGGCAATGGGATGACCCAGAGGGATGGGGTGGGGAGGGAGGTGGGTGGGGGGTCCAGGAAGGGGAACACATGTAAACCCATGGCTGATTCATGTCAATGTATGGCAAAAACTATTACAATATTGTAAAGTAATTAGCCCCCAACTAAAATAAATAAATTTATTTAAAAAATATATATATATATGGAGATTTTACCTTTTTAAAATCCTTTTGAATGCATGATTTTATTACATCCATAAAATTTCCTCATGATAATTTGAGGGAGTGTTATCATTCCTCTTTTATAAAAAAAGCTAAATAAAGTTTTCTGATACTTTAAAAAAAAAAAAAAAGAATAAGGAGTGTAGAAATTACCTTCAAAATATTTCCATTACTTGGAATTTTTAATTATACTTTTTGTGTTCTATGATATTATACCTAAATGTCTCCAGACATAAGAATCTCAACAAAAAGATAATTTTAATTTCTTGCGTATTTGAACTTTTTTTAGAATTATAGGAATAAACTATCTAATATATGTTTCCATTATGTTCTGTAGCCTCCAGGTAATTATTTATGTTTGTATATTTCCTTCTCTATTCCACATAACATATACTCCTTTTGATTACACATATTATCTATTCCATTTTCCATTCATGCCCTGACGTTTTTATCTTATATATTGTGATTAAAACCCAACTCTTGTTTTTCCTATTGAATAAGAAGAAGCTTATTTGAGTTATTGAGTGTAGCAGTGATTTATTTTTTCCCTTCTTAAGGAATGTGTTATTTATGTATTTAACCTATGTAAAAAGATTAGTAGGAAAATCAGAGAAGAGGTGGAAATTGATACAGGTAAACCAGAATCTTTTTGAAAAAAGAACATGTTAATGGAAGAAAGATTCTAATTTTTTCTCAGAGAGATTTATTTTTGTTCTGGTGATAGTGTTTCCTTTTTCCAACATGATTAAAGGCTAAAGTTTCTTTATTTTCTAAAGTTTAATTTCTTCATGAAAGACTTGCTCAACCCACCTCCAACAGTTTGAAAACTATAATACATTACGGATTTTACTCAGGTTACTGGGTTTCATTGTTTTTCTGAGGGACATGTGCTGCTGCTGCTTCTAAGTTGCTTCAGTCGTGTCCGAGTCTATGCGAACCCATAGATGGCAGTCCATCAGGCTCCTCTATCCCCAGGATTCTCCAGGCAAGAATACTGGAGTGGGTTGCCATTTCCTTCTCCAGAAGGACATATGAATGCTACGGATATCTGCAAATATGTCTTTGAATATGTTAGAAGATGGACAAGCAGATTCACACTTTACATTTCTCTGATTTTTCTTTTAATTTTGGAAAAAGAATAATGGGAGCTAAGTGAATAATTGTTATGTTGACTATTGTGGCCTTTGCCTTTGGTAGAGCCAACTAAATACCACATAAGTGTTCTGATAAAATAATTTTTCATCAAGGAACTACTCTTTGTTGCCCACCCAGGTCTGAAGTTGAAATTGAATATGGATTTTCAAGTATTTACTACTGAATTGAGTGAATAAAAGTAGGAGAACTTGAAGACAAATTTCAGAAAAATAAACAAAAAGATTTGGCAATTTAAATATTGAAAAATAAAGTTAATGCTCAAGGAAGTTGTTCTAAAATGTAGAATAATGTCCATGGAAAACAGAAAAGTGTGTGATACGAAACAAATGTTTGTTTTTAAAACTGTTCCTTGAAAAGCTGGAGAGAAAACTATTATGTCCTTATCAGTATACTTTTCCAGTAGAAAATGCCATAAAACATAGCTTCAAATAAACCAATGAAAGATTCATCTTATGTCTTCTTAACATATATTTTTATATTAATTAAAGAACTACACTAGTTTTTTAAAATGTCAGTTGTTAATTAAAGTCACTTAAATATAGCCTAATGGAGAGGGAGGTGTTATACATATTTATAGCTCAATCACCTTGTTGTACAGCAGAAACCAACACCACATTGTAAAGCAATTATCCTCCAATTAAAAATAGCCTAAAGGAAAATATATAAGGCAGTTCTACCAGCTTCCTTGCTAACTTCTTGTGCATCCAGGTACCCTGATATTTTCAGCTTTTGCTCTAGGAAACTTCCCTACAGATTTTTCACTTGGTTCAGTTTCTTACTCATCACTTCAAAAAGTCCATTCCTAAAGCAGCAGAACCTTGTTATGCTCAGTCTGTCTAACTCAGTTTGTTTCCCCTCATCCCCACAGGACTTATTATATTTCAGTGAATCTGTAACATAACATGCATAAAAATATAGTTTATCACATTGTGGCTTTAGAAGATGTACATAAGTTCTCTGACACTCCTGTCTTCAACAAATGAGTGTAATTCTCATCCTCTTGAATGGAAGCCAGACGAAATGATCATTAATGAACAGAATGTGCTGGAAGTAGCAATGAGGCTTCAATGGAAGCTGGATGAGATGATTATTAAGGAAGAGAATGTGCCAGAAGTAACAATGAGTCTAAGTCTGCTGAGTAGCCTGCTGCGAGGGAAGTCAGCAACCATGGATATCATGAAGACTGTGAAGATGCCCACATAGAGAGGAGTGAGGCTTCCTTCAAACAATCAGCATGACTGACTGGCCATCCCTGGGAGTGTGTCACCTTGAAAGTGCATTGTTTGGTTCCAATTAAGCTATCAAATGACTGCGGTCTCAGCCGATTTTTGACTATAATCTTATGAGAGAAGATAGTCAAAACTCCCCAGCAAAGCAACTATCATTCCTAACCTATAGAAACTATGAGAGTAAGACATGTTAACTATTATTTTGAGACATTTAAGTTTGAGCAATATATAGATATGTAGCTATAATAATCACTACTTAAAAAGTACTGCCAATGATATTTACAAAATCCTCCTTATCACTTAAATTGCTACTTTATATCTAATGAAAGAGATCTTTGAAACTAAGTAGACCTAGATTTTAATCACATGTCACTCTCTTTCATATTCATAAAAAGAAAATGCAAGTGGAAATGCATCTTCATTGAAGATGATATACGTAAACCTTCTTCATTTTAGTATCCAACTTATCTGACTGTACTTTCAACTCAGGATTATCAGCATCTGTGTTTTCAACACAATATAATCTACAGTGTTATTAGAGTATCAATGAGGGACATTTTTATTTATGACTATTTTCATTTCTGTATAAGCCAGATATTCTCATATTTGTATTCTAAACACTCTGTCAAGAAATAGGAACTCTCCCTCTTGCACATAATTTCCTAGAACTTTGCCCATTTTTCTGAGAAATGATGTTTTTATCACCTAAAGGATGAGTGACTACGTAATCTGAAAATAGAGGCCAGTTCCCCACAAATAACACCTACCAAAAGGCCTTCCTATATAGAGTGACCACAATTAATAATAATTTTCCAGCTCCATGAAGCTCAGGGTAAATATGACTAAAATGAACGGACTCCCTTGTAAAAGACAATCGAGAGGTATGTATACTGGTTAAGTGGAACATTAATATATTAATGAAATTGATGACATTTGTGATTTATTTCGTTGACAGAATTTAGAATGAGATTCATTTATCATTATCCCCTGGTCATCCATCAGCAGTATATGGCCCCAAGTGGTTAACCTTTTATTAGCAATTTAAGCTTTCTTTGTAGTAATTATACTGGAGAAAGAATACACTATCTGCACTTTATTTGGTAAGTAAAACATAAACAAAATTAATATTTTATGGAAAATAATATTTTATATTCTTCAAATAATTGTTCTACTACTGTTTCTACGTATATTATATTGCTCTATCTTCTATTGCCCCCAAAGTACCTGGTTTGAAAAGATAATTAACATTAGTTCTATAGTAATACTCTCTCTTTTCTTCAAAAGGAAGCTAGGTAATAAAGTCCCTGGTAAAAATGGATGAATTTTAGGTAATATCTACTTGATACGTAAGATGTTCAAGACTTAATCAGGTAACATCAAATACGTACACATACACACTCACATACACACACACACACACACACACACATTCCTCACAGATTCTAGGTGAGTCCAAAAACTTGCTCTGCTTTTTCAAAGTTAAAGTCCCTAAAAGAAACATTTTGGAGTTGGAAAGATTCAGTGAGACAGTGTCACAGTAGACTAATTAAAATGCAGAAATCATGAGAAAACAGCCTCTGGAAAACTGATCAAAATTTATAACATTTAGATCAATTTCTGAAAACATGGCAGCTAAAGAGTATTACATTTTAGATTAAGTTTAGCCCTGCTTTATTTCCTTGTTACCTAATGAGTTCAAACTAAGAATAAAGGTGACTGTTTTCTCTTTACAACTCGAGGAAGTTTTCCTAAGAATATTCTTGAGTAGTCTCTTAATGATTCATCTTGTTCTATCATTTTTACAGTGGCTAGTAAATAAATAATAAATACAGGATAATGCTTTGTACTAGATATTTTAAAGTGAGTTCTTTCTTAAATTTATCCATAACAAGATATTAAATTATGAAATGAATTAAATTATTACATTTCATATTAAATGCTGAAATAAATATATTTGGATTATTTTCAAAATGGAAGGGAGATAAAATATGAGTATGGATCCCAGAAAGAGTTAGATGGTAGGAGGGAAAGGTGTGTAGGGTTTGGGACAGATAGAAAATCCAGAAGTTGTCAGGAAAACTTCACAGAAGTTATGAACTATGAGCTTAGATTATTTGTAATGTGTAGGAGGGCATTATACAGGAAACTTTTGGTTGAAGATATTCTAGGCATAAGGCTTCCCTGATGGCTCAGTGATAAAGAATCTGCCTGCCAATGCAGGAGACATAGATTCAATCCCTGGGTTGGAAAGATCCAACTGGAGAAGGAAATGGAACCCCACTCCGGTATTCTTGCCTGGGAAATCCCATGGAGAAAGGAGCCTGGCAGGCTATGGTCCATGGAGTCACTAAGAGTTGGACACAACTTAGCAACTGAAAACATCAACAACAACACAATTCTAGGCACATCAAATAAAACATACAAAGTTCTGAGATAACATCAGAAACAGTGAAAAGTTCAATGGGGAGACAATCTAGGATGCATGATGGAAACTAGTGTAATATAAGGTCATAGATGGGGTACATTTCAGTTCAGTTCAGTTCAGTCACTCAGTCGTGTCTGACTCTTTGTGACCCCATGAATCGCAGCACGCCAGGCCTCCCTGTCCATCACCAACTCCCGGAGACTACCCAAACTCATGTCCATCGAGTCAGTGATGCCATCCAGCCATCTCATCCTCTGTCCTCCCCTTCTCCTCCTGCTCCCAATCCTTCCCAGCATTAGGGTCTTTTCCAATGAGTCAACTCTTTGCACGAGGTGGCCAAAGTATTGGAGTTTCAGCTTCAACATCAGTCCTTCCAATGAACACCTAGGACTGATCTCCTTTAGGATGGACTGGTTGGATCTTCTTGCAGTCCAAGGGACTCTCAAGAGTCTTCTCCAACACCACAGTTCAAAAGCATCAATTCTTCAGCACTCAGCTTTCTTCACCGTCCAACTGTCACATCCATACATGACCACTGGAAAAACCATGGATAATTAAGGAATAAAGGATGCATGGTGAAGGAGAGTACATGGATAGATGGGAAGAGAGTATAACATTCATGGGAGCAAATCTGTTAAGAGAAGCCAAGGCAAACACATGAAGACTATGTGGATATTACTATGGAGTTTTGATTTTATCCTCTGGCAATGGAAGAGCCACTAGTATTACACTGGGAAAGAAATAATCAAATGTAAAAAGTATGAGAAATTCATCCTGATGGCTATATAAAGAATGGCCAGGAAATCAGAGGTGGCTAGGCCAACAAAATAGCCCAAGTATAACTTGTAGACTTCTCAAAAGCATCAAACTCAGAGAGGTAAGTCCTTAATGAAAGAACTGTAGGCATTATGACTTGGAAAGACATTGAGTATGTAAGAATTTATCTAGTTCATTTTAGATCACCATTAATAAACTCTTTGTTAGAGAGCATGTAACAGAAAAAGACAATGGTAAGGTCAAAACACACCTATTAACCAAAACCATCTTAGTTCCTCATCTCATGAGTTTGACACCAGAATTGTGAACATCTATTTCAACATATTTTTAAAACATGCATTCTGGAATGATACTGTGTTTAAGGCATTATGTTAGATGCTAGAGCATTAGGTTAGTTATTATTGGTACGGCATGAAGTTAGATGAAGAGGCAGAGGTGGGAATGGAATAAAGATCATGAAGTAAAGATGCAAAAAAATAGGGCTGCTAGTAGATATGAATTAAACTTTATGGTTCCATTTTAGTTCCTCAATACTTAAAATGGCTTTTTTTTTTTTTGTACTATCTTAGGAGATCAGTTATGGGTGTTCATTGGAAGGATTGAGGTTGAATCTGAGACTCCAATACTTTGGCCACCTCATGCGAAGAGTTGACTCATTGGAAAAGACCCTAATGCTGGGAAGGATTGGGGGCAGGAGGAGAAGGGGATGACAGAGGATGAGATGGCTGGATGGCATCACCGACTCAATGGACATGGGTTTGGGTAGACTCTGGGAGTTGGTGATGGACAGGGAGGCCTGGCGTGCTGCGATTCATGGGGTCGCAAAGAGTCCGACACGACTGAGTGACTGAACTGAACTGAACTGAAAACACACTAATACAGCTTGGAAAGAGAAATAATTTCAGAACCCAAGGACTAATAATCTTACTGACAAAAGGCCTCCATAAGATGAGAATGAAAGGAATTAGAAAACATTTGTGTGCTGATCTACTTGACCTGAATACTTTATGCTTTACTGCCTGATTAAATCAGTTCCTAGTGCTACTGGAGTCTGAAATAATGGCTGAGAAAATTAGAATGAGTCTTAAATTTACTGATAATTTTGGCAAATGTTGAAATTTGGTCCATGTGCAGTTTAGCCCATTATGCTTCAGTGGTTTTTAATGTACTTTTAAGATTTTTTTCCCCAGATAGAAATTGTCTGCCTTACCTTCAGCGAAATTGTATCCTCAATGAAAGATCAGATTAAATGGAATAAGCGCAATGCTTATAAATTTGGATTAAGAGAACATAGCTGAAAGGATACTTAAAATGTATCTTTAAACCTAAGTACAAAATTTCCATATATACCTTGAAATATGTATTGGCGTATTAAATGTGCTCAGTAAGCTAAGCAATGTGTTAGATAATTAATAAACATTTAACAGCATTGATTTTTATAGCCAGTTTTATTGAACTTCTTATCAGTATTGAGCAGATGGGTCATAACTATGAAAAATTATATTTTAAACACGATTAGTATATGTGGATTATATTTGAAAAATACTGTTCAGTGAAGCATTTACAAATGTAATTTAATGCACAGAGCAAGACCCCAAAGTTAAGGTATTTTTCCTCCATTCAATATAAAGTTACTTAACTGATACATAAAGAACATTATGAAGTTGTTTAAAAATAATTTTAAATAAAAAATTCCCTTTATGAAAGAACAAAGTAGTATGTACATCTATTAGCAGCAAACAATTTGATTTTTTTTTTTACTTAGTACCAATATATAACATCATTCTTATTACTCTTTAAAATGATCCTTAATATTTACTAAGAATTATGTTTGAAATCTTATGTAACTACTGTATGAATATATATAGCTAAGATAATCTTTATTAATAATAGCCACTGTGTAATGTCTTAAATTGCAGAGAAAACACACACGTGCACACATGTGCACATCAAACATTACTTGACCCCTGTAACAGGACAGAGAAAATGTGACAAAGTCAGATAATTTGTGTTTTTTCCCCAAATGAATTTATAAATAATATTTACATATTTGGGGCATTAGTTAATTATGACACAGGTATATTTAAGATAAATGAAATATAAACCAGTCGATCCTAAAGAAATCAACTCATTGGAATGAACACTCATTGGAAGGACTGGTGCTGAAACTGTGGCTCCAATACCTTGGCCACCTGACACAAAGAGCCAACTCATTGGAAAAGACCCTGTTGCTGGGAAAGAAAGATTGAAGGCAGGAGGAAAAGAGGATGACAGAGGACAAGATAGTTGGATAGCATCACCAACTCAATGCACATGCATTTGAGCAAGCTCCAGGAGGTGGTGAAGGACAGGGAAGCCTGGCATGCTACAGTCAGTGGGGCTGCAAAGAGTCAGACAAGACTGAGCGCCTGAACAA
The DNA here is from genome assembly GCF_054371585.1 of Giraffa tippelskirchi. Taxonomy (NCBI): domain Eukaryota; kingdom Metazoa; phylum Chordata; class Mammalia; order Artiodactyla; family Giraffidae; genus Giraffa; species Giraffa tippelskirchi. The sequence goes on from NC_137284.1 coordinate 65,583,271, forward strand.
CAACAACAAATAATGCTATATTTTACAGCATATGTTAAGACCAAAACAAGTCAAAATTGAGTCTATCACAATTCCCAAGAAAGATAAGCAGCCTCTAGGATGATCTTCAATGATCTGTAACTCCTGATATTCAAACCTTTGTGTTGTCTCCATCCACAGTGCACCAAAGTTGTTCAGTATGACAAGAGCATGTGGCAGATGTGATAGTATGTCACTGTTAAGATTTGGTTATTAAAAAAAACTGTTGACTTCTATCTTAGGATTTTTTTTTTCTCCTCTCTCATCATTTACTCTGAGAGAAGTCAGAGTCCATGCCAGGCAACCCCAGAAGGGATCATTGACACAAGGAATTGAAGTCTTTAGAACAGCCAACCAAAAACTTGAGGCCTGTCAATAACCCTGAGAAAGTTTGGAAGCCTTAGAATAAAATTGTGGTCACATCTTTAAGACCTTGAATTAAAACTACTTAGCTTCTCTCAGATTTCTGATTCACAAAAAATCTAAGATAATGAAATTTTTGTTATTTTAAGCTGCTGACTTTTTAGTTAATTTGTTAGGCATATGTGTGTACTCAATTGCTCAATCATGTCCAACTCTTTGCAACCCCAGGGACTGTAGCCCACAAGGCTTCTCTGTCCATGGAATTTTCCAGGCAAGAATACTGGAGTGGGTTGCCATTTCCTTCCCCAGGGGATCTTCCCTACCCAGGAATCAAACCCATGTCTCCTGTAGTAGCAGGCAAATTCTTTACCACTGAGACACCAGGGAGTTATTAGGTAACAATTGATAAATACACCAAATGGCGTATCTAGCCTGGTAGGCATATAGCTTGATAGTATGGTGTGTACAGAAAAGAATGGGAGAGTATGTGAGTGCTTATTGCATTTACAGCTTAGCTTATAGATAGATAGATAGATAGAGAGAGAGATAACGTGTCAATACAGGAAAAAATGTATAAATGTGTACTGAAATAATGCTACAAAGGAAATGACCTTGAAACACAGATAAGAGGGTCATTTTTATCAAGGGCCTACATAAAGCTTTATAGAAAAGCTACAAGTATACTGATGTGCAAATGATGACATGAATTAAATAGGTTAAAACATTCCAGACTGAAGACAAGTTTTGCACAAAAGCATAAAACTTTAAAAAGGGCAGAAAGTATATAGGAAATAAAGAAATTAGCTGGGCTATATATGCAATATTTCCATATGTAAGTATGTAATTACATTGCATATAAAATGAATTAGATAAATAGAATAGGTTAATAGTCCAGGTAGAGCATAAGTTACATAATTTAAGACCTCAAAATATATCTAAGCTTTGTAAATTGAGAATAATATCTTTACAAACTTCCTTTTTCTAACTTCAAGTATAATGCTCTTTATACCAAAACAAATCCACCTTCTTAGTCTGACTTTAGACTTTATGGTGCATTAGCAAAAGAACATATTTTTCTTCATTCCCATATCATCCAATTCTCATCTAGATCTATTGCTCATTGTGAATTGATTCATTTTGATAGAAGATTTTGATGTGCTAACTTAATAGAAAAGAAAACTAACATTGCCCGCTGAACAGAACATTTCTATGTAAAAAGAGCATAGTCAAGGACCTGAAAATGTATCCTTTTCACAGGATTACTCGAGTATAAAGTAAGCTTTATTCATATTTCAGTCCTGTCTTATAGTGTTAGCCATTGTGATACACATATGGTTTTGCAAAAACATCTATATTGCCAGTTCCTATATCACTAAAGATCTATTAACAAAAATCAATTGAATACATGTAAAAAGAGAAGGAAATCAGTCAATCCTAAAGGAAATAAGTCTTGAATATTCTTTGGAAGGGCTGATGCTGAAACTGAAACTCCAATACTTTGACCATCTGATGCGAAGAACTGACTCATTGGAAAAGACCCTGATGCTGGGAAAGGTTGAAGGCAGGAGGTGAAGGGGACGACAGAGGATAAGATGGTTGGATGGCATCACCTACTCAATGGACATGAGTTTGGGTAAACTCCGGGAGTTGGTGATGGACAGGGAAGCCTGGCGTGCTGCAGTCCATGAGGTCACAAGGAGTCAGACATGACTGCAACTGAACTGAACTGAAAAAGAGTAGGGTAAAAAATATCTGTGTGTAAGAAACAAAGATAAAACCAATACAATCAATGATATTAATGTTTACATTTTACTTCAGTCATGGATATCAAGTTAGTAATTGGCAAATTAACTTCTACACACAATAAATTTCAAAATAACCAAGCTAAATCTGAAAAAACAAATTAAGAAAGAGTATTTGTCCTAACATGTATTAAATTTAAAAATCTTAAATTAACTCAGAGACAAACAGAACAGCAGAGTGCACCTAAATATATGTTTAGGTGGACACTCAGTTTATAGGAAACCAGCAAAAAAAAAGCATAAACTACTCAGTATCTGCTGTGGTAAAATTTTGGTATAGTGATGATTTTCCATCTTGAAAAGTAGAAAAAACTAAATTCCAGATCTAGTTATGATATCATGTTATGGCTAGCATTACAGTCTGATAATGTTGTAGTAACCATCTGGAGAAACCATCATGAGAAACACTGGGCTGGAGGAAGCACAAGCTGAAATCAAGATTGCCAGGAGAAATATCAATAACCTCAGATGTGCAGATGACAGAACCCTTATGGAAGAAAGTGAAGAAGAACTAAAGAGCCTCTTGATGAAAGTGAAAGTGGAGAGTGAAAAAGTTGGCTTAAAGCTCAACATTCAAAAAACTAAAATCATGGCATCCGGTCCCATCACTTCGTGGCAGATAGATGGGGAAACAGTGGAAACAGTGTCAGATTTTATTTTTCTGGGCTCCAAAATCACTGCAGATCGTGACTGCAGCCATGAAATTAAAAAACTCTTACTCCTTGGAAGGAAAGTTATGACCAACCTAGGTAGCATATTAAAAAGCAGAGACTTTACTTTGCCAACAAAGGTCCATCTAGTCAAGGCTATGGTTTTTCCAGTGGTCATGTATGGATGTGAGAGTTGGACTATAAAGAAAGCTGAGCTCCGAAGAATTGATGTTTTTGAACTGTGGTGTTGGAGAAGACTCTTGAGAGTCCCTTGGACTGCAAGGAGATCCAACCAGTCCATCCTAAAGGAGATCAGTCCTGGGTGTTCATTGGAAGGACTGATGTTGAAACTGAAAATCCAATACTTTGGTCACCTCATGTGAAGAGTTGACTCATTGGAAAAGACTCTAATGCTGGGAAGGATTAGGGGCAGGAGAAGAAGGGGAGGACAGAGGATGAGATGGCTGGATGGCATCACCGACTCAATGGACATGAGTTTGGGTAGACTCTGTGAGTTGGTGACAGATAGGGAGGCCTGGCATGCTGTGATTCATGGGGTCGCAAAGAGTCAGACAAGACTGAGCTACTAAACTGAACTGAACCACCTGGATGTCTGTGTCAAAGAGGAGCTTAAGGTTATACTAATGTTAGAGGGAAATGGTGCTGTGATGATTTGGAAAGTCTGCCATTAGAACAAGAAAGAAAAGAGGCGGTATTCTAATCTTCATGCCTACATCTGTGAAAGAGGTTCAACACATACACAAACATAATGTTAGCCCAAACTCTGATGCACTTAACAAATGTTATTGTAAAATTTTAAAAGACTAAAAATGTTAAGATTTGATTATTTGGAAGACTTTAGGGGAAGAAAGCTCAAATTTAGCCTTAGAGAATAAGTTGTATATTGTTAAATACATCTTTAAAAAACGAGATCTACCATTCCAGTATAAAATGCAATGCTATTATACATCGTTCAACATTCATTTTCAACTTGGTTTTGTCATATTATTTTGTTGGACTGTCTCAGGACCTTAAGAGTATCATGAATTATTTTATTTGTAAGAGTTGTCTTTTGGTCAGTGCTATTTTGATCTCAGTAGTAATACATTCAGTACTATCCAATTATGTGACACACTAATGCATTTCTCTCTAACTAATAGATATCTGAATAATAGTGAGTTGAACAAAGTTGGCTTCTTTCTTTCACAAATGAGAAAATTCATAAAGAGACAGTTTATGACATTCCTTTGGCTGCTCGGTGATAACATAGTAGTTCCATCTACTTCTACCCCCCTGATCTACCAAAGGCATGTGAACACTTCACCTCATACTTACTGACCTATTGTAATGCTTCTTAAACCTCAAGACACCAAGTTCAAGCTCAAGGTAAAAGGATAATGGAAGAATAATGAAGAATCTAGACATATCTAACTTTTTTTTTTACTAGGGCATCAGATTTCACCATTCAGAGCTTCATCCTTTCTGGCTGTATGGGAACCATCATCCAACACTTAGGTCCAAACACATTGCTCTCCAAACAAAATTAATACATAGTTAAAAAAAAAAAGAGGAGGGGGAGCTGAACAGGTAATATAGCAATTAACAATGTCTATATCACTGAATGCAATATTACATAAAATGGTTGCAGTAAGCCTCCAGCAATAATTTTTAAGAAGCATTTAATCAATGATGTTATACAAAATCATTGTAAAGAGAATCACTGTCCACTCAAAAATCATTTATAGATTACCTACTATGTGACAAGCACTTTGTTAAGTTCTTTGGATATATAAATTCTAAGGCTTATTTTATATACACATTAGTTTTTCAAAAACCAAATATATTTGACTTGACATTTTAATACAATCTTTAAAAACAAAAGCTCTGAGTCCTTCACATCTACAGTAATATTTAAAATGTCAATAAATAAAACTAATTGTATTTTTATACCCTAGAATAAAGAAATACCATTTACAAAAAGATCAAAAAAATCAAAACCTTAGGAACAAGTCTAACAAAAGAAGCCCAAGGTATTCATACAAAAAAGAAAAAAAAATTACCAGAGAAATTAAATAACATATATGGACAGAAATTCCATAAACTGAAAAGATCATTATTTTAAAGGTTCTACTTTTACTCAACTTGACAAATAAGATTAAGTCAACTCAGTGAAAATCACAGCATATTCTTGTCTGGGTATTTATATGCTGGCATTAAAATTTATATGAAAAATATCTAGGATAGTCAAGACAATGATGAAAAGTTCAGGATTCACCCTACCAGATCTTAAGACTTACCATAAAGATACAAAAAATAAAGCATGCAATTGACACAAAAAACACAAACAGACTAAAGGAGTGGAAGAGAAATTTCGTAAATAGACAACCCCATGGTCATCATTTAATGTGTGACTACAATATAACTGAAGTTGACACAAGGAATATACATTGTGTGATTCCATTTATATGAAGTACAAAATCAAGCAAAACTAATCTATAGACTAAGAATGAACATAGTAGTATTTGGGTAAGAGGACAGTAATTGAGAGATGAAAGAAGACTGGAGGTTCTTGAAATGACTCATCTCTTAATTTAGGTGCTGGGGTCTCCACTGTGTAGAAATTCATTGCACTTACAATTTGGATATTTTATTTATGTTTCTTCCACTTCAACAAAAAGACTACATAAAAATTGAGTTATTGTACCAGCAACAACCAATACACATTTTATTTTAAAAAATAGAACTGATTCAATTTGTTAAAAAAAAAAAATCTTTGGGATACATTTAAGATGAGATGTGCAAAATCATTAGGAATAATCAAATACTATAAAGGACACTGAGACTTGAATAAATGAAATAAGTACTTTGCTCAAAAATGAGAAGACACAGTATCATAAATGTTGATTAAATATCAATTTAAAATACAAATTCAATAGAACAAAATTTCAATATCGCTTTTCATGAAATTTGCCAAATTGACTTCTATACACAATAAACTTCAAAATAACCAAGCTAAATATGAGAAACAAATTAAGAAAGGATATTTGCCCTAATATGTATTAACTTTAAAAATCTTAAGTTAACTCAGAGACAGAATGACAGAGTGCACGTAAATATACATATATGGAAACTTAGCATATAGGAAACCAGTGAAAAATGGGTAAACTACATATTATCTGATGTGGTAATATTTGACTTTGGGTATGGGTGATAATTTCATCTATCTTGAAAAGTATTCAAAAACTCAATTCCAGATCTAGTTCTGTTTAAAACTCCAATTAAAAACATTAAACTTTATAACTGTCAGTAGAAAATATATAATAGTACTTTTATGATCTCTGTGAAAGTAAAGTATTTCTTAGAAAAGTCTCTCAGGGCAGAAGTCGCTAAAAGTAACACATTTGAACATATCAAAATCTAAATGGTCATTTAACAAAAATATCCCATAAAGATGAACAAAAAACTGGGAGAAAATAAATAATTGGAAAAAGATAGGTATACATATATAAAGAACGTCTATAAGTTAGTAATAATTTACAATAGAGAAAATTTAAAGGGCATATCTCGAACAACATTCTAATTAAAATAAAATATTTTAAACACAAAGTAAAATACACACTATCAATCAGAGGCCCAACTTCCAAGTTCATAATGATGGAGATCATCAAAAAGAACTAGTTCTTGGAATTTATTTCAATTCTTTCACTGACAAGAACAATATCAACTACTTCCATCTCAGAAAAAAACACTATTAGTTTTCTTCAAAAGCCAATCTGTCTCATGAAAAAAATCCAATCTCTCTTCATTACTTTCACCTGAACAAGATATCTATTTAGCCAATGTTTGAGACAAAGGAAAACAAGAGTTCCATAGTTCACTATAAATCTCACATGATTATATCATACAGATAAAGTCCAAATCTGAGATTTCACAGGGAGTATTAAGAGCCATTTGCCTCGAAGGTGCTTCTGTTTTTAGAACTAAATGATGCACACTTCCATAAAATTCTTTGTCACTGAAGATTTGTAACATTCGTTCTCCCTCAGGGCTGCTACTTGCAAAATGGTTTTTCATCACGATGGCTAAATTGACTGCTACTCTTTTGTTATTATCTTCAATGACTAAATCGAAGCTTTGAAATTTGAGCCATTCTGTTTTCATTGGCTTCGTATGATGGTGGTTTAGTTGCTAAGTCATGTCCAACTTCTGCAACCCCATGGACTGTAGCCTGCGAGGCTCCTCTAGCCATGGGATTCTCCAGGCAAAAATACTGGAGTGGGTTGCCATTTCCTTCTCCAGGGTGCTTTAGTATAAGTAAGAGCTAATGACTACAGAAAGGCAAACTTTAATAGATATTTCCACTGAGGAAGCCCCAGAAAAACCTGAGATGAAAAGCGACCACTGATCTTCATTTGGATGTTTGATTCTTGCCTCACATAATGGATATCTTTTCTCTCTTTTTGGGCTTCCTTGGTGACTCAGCTGGTAAAGAATCCCTCTGCAATGCAGGAGACCCGGGTTTGATCTCTGGGTTGGGAAGATCCCCTGGAGAAGGAAACATTCCCTGGAGAACGGAACAGCTACCAACTCCAGTGTTCTGGCCTGGAGAATTCCATGGACTGTACATAGTCCAAGGGGTGGCAAAGAGTCAGACATGACTGAGCGACTTGCTCTTCACTTCACTTCTCTTTTTTCTGATCTTTTAGCAGAAGTCTTAATTATTCCAAGAGTTTAAAAGAACAGTGATTGTTTCTTGAGGATATTTTAAAGGATTGTCTTAAGGCAAAAATAACATTGTTATAAATTTAATGTTTAAAATATCTTGCTACTACCTTCATAAAATTATGAATTCCAGTTCCAATTTTTAATTGCTTAAAGAATATATCATTTCACTAATATCAACCTCCCCCTTAGGTTCAAGTAGAATAACAAAGTATAAATTTGTTTAACAGACACATTTTAAAAAATTAAAATGACAAACGACTACTCTTCTTAGATATAAAGTCACTCCTATTTTCTTTTTAATAAAATTTCAAAAGGAGAGGGAAATACAATGGCTATTCATATATATCTCAAAAACGTTAGCCATTTTATATTATAAATATTATGTATTACTCATTATATTATATATTATATTATATATTTTATATATTTATTAACCACATTAAATATATAGTGAGCACAAGAGGCAGAACATAATCTTGATTTATGCTGCCTAAACCTTGAAGTATCCTTGCTTATTTTCTAATACTTGCTCTCTTAAATGCTTCTCAATTCTTTGAGAACCTTCCACAGATATTTTTTCCTAAATAACTTTTTAAAAATACAGTTTTTTCATGTTACTTATAATTTAAAACTTTATTAATAATCAAGGCAATATAATTCCCATGAACACCTTAGTAAAATTGGGACATAGTGCATAATTTCATAATGGCAGATGTTCTATTATATTTATTATTATTTTTTAGATTTTTTTCACAAAGAATTTTTGAAGGCTAGAATTATTTAAACATCTCCACATTTTCCTCAAGAAGGACATCCCTCTGTCCAAACCACATTGCTAAGAACCTAGAGTAAAACTTGTCTATCTTCCTCAGCATTTTATTTCAAGTTCTTAGCAATGTGCTTTTTTATAAGATGGGAAGGGTCTCAGTAAATATTTGTGTGAAAGTGAAAGTCGCTCAGTCGTGTCCGACTCCTTGCGGACCCCATGGACTGTAGCCCGCCAGGCTCCTTTGTCCATGGAATTCTCCTGGCAGGAATACTGGAGTGGGTAGCCTTTCCCTTCTCCAGGAGATCTTCTTAACTCTGAGATGGAACCCAGGTCTTCTGCATTACAGGTGGATGTATTCTTTACCATCTGAGCCACCAGGGAAGCCCAAGAATACTGGAGTGGGTACCCTACCCCTTTTTCAGGGGATCTTCCACATCCAGGAATCAAACTGGGGTCTCTTGCATTGCAGGCAGATTCTTTATACAAATATTTGTATAATGGATGAATTAAATGCCCAACTGAAAGAATGGATAATGAATGTGTAAGGATGTTCTTATTTTTCATGTACCCTGCTCTAGTCTTCCTGGGGATCATGTGCAGAACATTGTACTAACTGCAAACAAAAACTGCTTGAGTTAGATGCTATATGTGTTCATTTTCAGTTAAGAAAATCGAGGCACAGAGAGATTAAGCAAGCTTTTCCAAATCACTAGGTTAGTAAATGATAGTTATTAGAACTCAGGGAATCTTCTCTTACTACATGCTGTATGTACATTCGACAGGAGTTACTTAATTGGAGAAAGGAACACAAAGAAGGAAGAGGGGGAAAAGGTGGAAAGAGGAAGAAATGACTAACAGAGTTTCTTTTAAAAACCTTATTATTTTAACCCACTTAAAAAATCTTAATACATGAACCGTGAACTTCCAGATGTTCAAGCTGGTTTTAGAAAAGGCAGAGGAACCAGAGATCAAATTGCCAACATCCGATGGATCATTGAAAAAGCAAGAGAGTTCCAGAAAAACATCTATTTCTGCTTTATTGACTATGCCAAAGCCTTTGACTGTGTGGATCACAATAAACTGTGGAAAATTCTGAAAGAGATGGGAATACCAGACCATCTGACCTGTCTCTTGAGAAACTTGTATGCAGGTCAGGAAGCAACAATTAGAACTGGACATGGAACAACAGACTGGACCTAATTAGGAAAAGGAGTACGTTAAGGCTGTATATTGTCACCCTGCTTATTTAACTTATATGCAGAGTACATCATGAGAAACGCTGGACTGGAAGAAACACAAGCTGGAATCAAGATTGCCGGGAGAAATGTCAATAACCTCAGATATGCAGATGACACCACCCTTATGGCAGAAAGCGAAGAACTAAAGAGCCTCTTGATGAAAGTGAAAGAGGAGAGTGAAAAAGTTGGCTTAAAGCTCAATGTTCAGAAAACTAAGATCATGGCATCTGGTCCCATCACTTCATGGGAAATAGATGGGGAAACAGTGGAAACAGTGTTAGGCTTTATTTTTTGGGGCTCCAAAATCACTGCTGATGGTGATTGCAGCCATGAAATTAAAAGACGCTTACTCCTTGGAAGGGAGGTTATGACCAACCTAGATAGCATATTTAAAAACAGAGACATTACTTTGCCAACAAAGGCCCGTTTAGTCAAGGCTATGGTTTTTCCAGTGGTCATGTATGGTTGTGAGAGTTGGACGGTGAAGAAAGCTGAACACTGAAGAATTGATGCTTTTGAAGTGTGGTGTTGGAGAAGACTCTTGAGAGTCCCTTAGACTGCAAGGAGATCCAACCAGTCTATCCTAAAGGAGATCAATCCTGGGTGTTCATTGGAAGGACTGATGTTGAAGCTGAGACTCCAATATTTTGGCCACTTCATGCGAAGAGTTGACTCATTGAAAAAGACCCTAATGCTTGGAAGGATTGGGGGCAGGAGGAGGAGGGGACGACAGAAGGTGAGATGGTTGGATGGCATCACCGACTCGATGGACATGAGTTTGGGTAAACTCCAGGAGTTGGTGATGGACAGGGAGGCCTGGCATGCTGCAATTCATGGGGTTGCAAAGAGTTGGACATGACTGAGTGACGGAACTGAACTGAACTGAAAAAATCTTACTTGGCACATACAGAAAATGTTATATTGAAATAATTATAATTTTAAGCATAAATACTGCAAATCAGCATTGTTCTGTCTGTCTTGGTAATAAAGCTTATCAAATCAATGCTCATCTAAAAATAAAAATAGATGTCTACTTTTATCACTATTTTGTTTGTTGTATTTTAAACCAAATACAATTTAATAGTTTCTCACAAAACTTTTGACTTCATAGGAAAATATTGCCTGGTAATTTTTCACTCACTATTAAAGGCCAGAAACATCATTTGAGATGATGAAAAACTATCATTTATGAAAATATGATTTAAACATTTTATCTTTTCCAGCTAGGATCTATGCTAATCACATAAAACACAAAGTAGCAAGACAAAGTGACTGATGACAAAATCTATGAGACCAACACTGAAACTATGATCACCATTGTGCTTTTCACTAACAGGATTTCAGCAGTCTGACAAGGCTGTCTTTTGGTTTTGAATTAAAATGGGTCTAGCACAGTTGGAAGAGCTAGGGAATTGCATTGAAGCCCCATTTACTCATACAGAACAAATATTGTAGGAGAAAACAAGAGTCCCAAGTTTGAGTAATTTTGTGTGATGAAGCAAAACATACTCCCCACTGAAGATCCACATTGTACATTAGCATATTGAAAATTATGATAAGTCAAATAGTAAAGGAATTGGTTTAATTTTGTTTATTCCATGACTTTAAATTTTCACTTGACTACAAATTTCACCATTTTTATGTAAACTATTTACACTTTCTATAGCACTGGTGTTTCTTGGAACACACAATGAGAAACAATGCCTTAAGAAATGCCTAAAGCACCCTAAAAATCTATGTGCCATAGGACAGAGAGAGAAAGATGGTGGTGGTAGCAATTTAGTTTCTTAATTTCTTCAAAATTCTCCATTGAACATACAAAATAACTAAGTAAAACAAAATAAAGAAGATGATATTTACAAAAAATACAGTGAAATGTTATCCCCAGGAACCACAAAATATAAATGGGTGTGTTCCAACCATTAATAGCTATAAGATATGACTGATATCAGCATATGAACAAATGGAAAAATATCTCAAAGTATGAGGACATTTTTGACCACAAAACAAAAGAAGAAGGATTTCTAGAGCAACAAAGCCAAAAAAGTAATGCTGATTCATCTTTATTTCTAAAACTATGAGAAGCTTTTTACCTAAACATAAATACTAGAAAGTGATTACAGTCAAATTTTATATAACATTATTTTAAGAAAAATAAAAAAGCAGTAAATGGCTTCTTCACACAAGAGGAAAATACATTAGGAAAAAGAGTCCAAAAGATTAATGAAAATTTAACAATGAATATTTCAAAACAGGCCAAAAGAAATTGAGAAAATGGAAAAACCTATGAAAGAACCAGGGACACTGCCATAAGAAAACAGGCAAATATGTAAAATATTTGAAAAGAGAGGTTATGAAACTGAGAAAGATATTTTAGAATTAAAGAAAAAGTCATTTAAAAATGAAGTATAAAGTAAAATAAAAGTAGAAAAACAAATTAATTCAAAAGGGAATTTCTTAGGAAAAAGCAGAAGATATGAAGGATGAAATTTACCAAACTTTAAAAGCAATAAACAAAGAGATTAAAAACAAATTTCAGAGACAGTTGTAGACGATATAAACAAAATCCAATATACATACAAGTTTCTCAGGAAGGACTAACTAATGGAACAGAACAAGTGTAAAAAGTATGACTAAGGAAAATTTCACCCAAGAAAAAGAAGCATTAAACTATACATTGAAAGAATAAATGACATACCTGAAAAAATTAAAGCAAGATAGTGAAAACTGAGAAAATTTTGTAATACAATTATTGAACTGTTATGCAAAAGAGAAAAACAAAAATACTTTAAACTTCCGGCCAAAAATACCAAGTAATGAAAGAAAAACAGATTATGATTGCAGGTTTGTTATTGTCGTTTTGGTTTGTTTTATTTAACAGCAACGTTTTATTCCAAAGACATTGAAATAATGTGTTTAATTCACTTAAGGAAAGAAACAGTAAGGAAAATATTTACATGCAGTTAAAATCTGTCAGTAAAAACTGAAAAGCATGCTGCTGTCAATATGGAGGAACAGGAGAATGTTTTATTAATCTATTTCTGAGGATTCTCTTAGAGAATGAGTTTCATACAGCCAAGACTAGAGAGCCATTGACTTATGGACTGGTGATGATTTATTATATATGGGCTTCCCTGGTAGTTCAGCAGTAAAGAATCAGCCTGCAATGCAGGAGTTGCAGGAGACAGGTGGATCCCTGAGTCGGGAAGATTTCCCAGTTGAAAACAAGGCAACCCACTCAAGTATTCTTACCTGGAGAATCCCACGGACAGAGGAACCTGGAAGGCTTCAGCCAATAGGATCACAAAGAGCTGGACATGACTGAAGCGGCTTAGCATGCACATCGCGCACGTGCATGCACACACACACACACACAAACACACACACACACACATAGACATAATTTATTCTAGAATTAAGGTAAACAATGAATGAAAAGAAGCCGGTATAGAATATAACAGCTCTATTCTTTGATTACTCATTTTGACACATGGGATAAAAACATGAGACTATAGAAAAATGAAGATAAATTCACTGATTAAACCATAATTAAAAGTGTATTATTTAAAATGAGATGAGACAATAGTGAGTATGGGGAAATGGAGAGACATGGTTACTAGCTAATTTTAATACTGTTCATAGAAGTGACTTTCACTTGCTTGTGAAAGGAGTGGGACTAAGGCTATTATATAATGATAAGAACAATATCAAATAATGTGAATGTAGGAGGAATCAATATTTTAAATGTGTATAAAATTTGAACAGATGAAATCAAGTGGAATGGACAGGAAGAGAAGTGAGACTTATCAGAACATATTTTGACTTTAGTAAACTATATTTTGCATAATTTAAATTTCAAGACCCTAACACTGCAAAGGAATAAACAATTAAACTCTCCATGTATCCAACTGGTGGCATAAGTACACAATTTTTACTTCAAATTCCTTTAATGCAATATATTGTAATTTGATTGTTAAACTGTAATGAGATATACACTAGTGACAACAAAATTTTAAAATATTACTTTGTAAACTATTTTAAGTAATAATACTGTTCATACTTTTTCACTTAGTTTTATTTAGAAACTTTTATGAGTGTGTGGGATAAAGTAAATGAGCATGTAAGTTGTTCTTTACAACTGGAATTTTCAGTTTGGGATAAAAAAGATCTGAGAATCTGTGACACTGGGATAATACTCCATATTATTGAATTTGATTTTGAAATATCAGTATGAACTCATAATATATTTTATCTTATATATATATGTAATATATATACACACACACACATATGTGTGTGTGTGTGTGTATGTCACACACATTTGATATCTCTGTTCCCAGAGAAAGCCTAAAAACAATATATCAATGTAGCCAAGATATTTTTTTGATGAGAAAAAGCAAAGAAGGCTTTAGGACTTATGGTCATAAAAAAAAAAAATGATTAAAAAGCAGCAGCCAAACAAAATAGGCTCCTACTATGCATGTGTGCTAAGTCAGTCCAGTCCACGTGACTCTTTGCGACCCCATGGACTGTGTGCCAGGCTCCTCTGTGCATGGGATTCTCCAGGTGAGAACAGCAGAGTGGGTTGCCGTGCCCTCCTCAGGTTCCTACTCTAGACTACACTAAATTGAAACAAATCAGACATATTTAACTCTGTGAATTCATAAAGATTGTAAAAGGAAAAAAAAATTTAAATCCTTATATGTGACTTGAATTGTTCTGAGGAGTCAACTCATTATTTTGGTAAAAACTAAATATAATTTATCTTTTCTGTAGGAACTGTCCTTTAGATTTACCAGTGAGTAAATAATGAAAAGAAATTCATAGAAAAACTACAGCCAATAAATGAATAAGGAATGAAAGATTATTATTATTTTGTAACTCCTAATTAATCATTGGATCTAGGCAATTATTAGGAATTTTTAACATCATGAAAAAAGATGCAAATGTTATATACAACTTAAGGAAGTGGTTTTGCCAAAAATATTTTTTTCCCTAAATTTGATTAACCCTTGGACCTAATTATCATTTTACAAGAAATTCAGGGAACAGAAAAAAAAATGTCTAATAATGACATGTGGCTGAAAATTATCAAATTTGAGGGTGTAAGAGGTTGCACAGAAAAAATATCCCAGTGTAACTTACAACAGCAACAAACAAAGAATATATAGGGAGAAAGTTAATGGAGGGATACTTTTGGATTGAAAAGTTTTTAGAAAATATAGCAACTAATCATATCTCAATTTTTTTTTTTTAAATCCTAATCCACATAACCAAATTTTAAGAAAGGGAAAGGGAGAGATAGGAATATTATAACACAATTAGAGATATGTAAACATTGAATAGACATTTGATTTTTTAATTATTAAATTATTTAGGTGAAATATGTGATTATGCTGAAAAATTCTTATGCTTTAGACAAAAGTATAGATGATGAGATTTTCTTAAAAATAGTTTAAGGGGTGTAATTATAGACAAAACAAGTAGATATGAATAGAAGGCTACAGATGAAACAAAACTTATTAACAGTAAAAAATTTAAGGAATTAAGTATGTTGTACATGGAGCTTATTTAACTTATATGCACAGTACATCATGAGAAATGCTGGGCTGGATGAAGCACAAGCTGGAATCAAGATTTCTGGGGGAAATATCAATAACCTCAGATATGCAGATGACACCACCCTTATGGCAGAAAGTGAAGAAGAACTAAAGAGCCTCTTGATGAAAGTGAAAGTGGAGAGTGAAAAACTTGGCTTAAAGCTCAATATTCAGAAAACTAAGATCGTGGCATCCGGTCCCATCACTTCATGGCAAATAAATGGGGAAACAGTGGAAACAGTGGCTGACTGTTTTTCTGGGCTCCAAAATCACTGCTGATGGTGATTGCAGCCATGAAATTAAAAGACGCTTACTCCTTGGAAGAAAAATTATGATCTACCTAGATAGCATATTAAAAAGCAGAGACATTACTTTGTCAACTACGGTCCGTCTAGTCAAGGCTATGGTTTTTCCAGTAGTCATGTATGGATGTGAGAGTTGGACTATAAAGAAAGCTGAACACAGAAGAATTGATGCTTTTGAAGTGTGGTGTTGGAGAAGACTCTTGAGAGTCCCTTGGACTGCAAGGAGATACAACCAGTCCACCCTAAAGGAGATCAGTCCTGAGTGTTCATTGGAAGGACCAATGTTGAAGCTGAAATTCCAATACTTTGGCCACTTGATATGAAGAGCTGACTCATTTGAAAAGACCCTGATGCTGGGAAAGATTGAGGACAGGAGGAGAAGGGGACGACAGAGGATGAGATGATTGGATGGCATCACCAACTCGATGGACATGAGTTTGGGTAAACTCCGGGAGTTGGTGATGGACAGGGAGGCCTGGTATTCTGTGATTCATGGTGTGGCAAAGAGTCGGATAAGACTGAGCGACTGAACGAACTGAACTGAACATGGAGCTTAACGCTATTTTCAAATGCTTGAATTTTACCATAATAAAATATTTAAAAGAAAAATATATATTCACATATACATGTATATATGTATAGTTTTTAATGCTTATACTTTATAATGCTTTTTAAATCTCTCTATATATAATATTTAAAAGAGAGCTTTATATATGTTTGTATATATGTATATATGAACATGTCCATCTATATAAAATGTTTAAAATAAAACTATAATTTACTTTAAAATATTTTTATTATGAACATATATTAAATTAAGTATGATTTAGTTATAATTAAGTTATATGTATAACTACATGTATACAATGTCTGTATATATGTAAGCTATTAGTATATCTTGGTGGCTATCCACAGACCATCTCTCTTTTATTTTCATGGATGAACCAACTTTTTAGAGTACAGTTTCAGGGTTAAATATGAAGCTAGGAATTATTGATGACATTACTGATGGAATGAGGAACTAGGTTAATATGTTTTAGATTCACTAATTAAAAACTTCCATGCATTTCTGGACTGAAATGTGTAACCACACTTACTTACCAAAGCTTATAATTTCTATAGCAAAATCATCATTGAAAAAAGTTAACAGGGTACTCATGCACATATATCACTTTGAAAAAATACTTCATAATGATTTCTTTAAATGTTTCCTATGTGTTCCAACTTGTTTCCTATGAGAATTCTGAGTGGGAATTAATGCATTCACTAGTCAGCATTTCAAATAACTCCAGTGGTGATGACCTGAACTGGAAAATGAATAGACCATGGAGTCTTATAAACTAGTTAACTATCATCTCTGCCACATACTACCTGTGCAAAGTTGAAAAAATTATTTAATATCTTTTAATCTAAATGTCCTCTTCTATAAAATGGAGAAATAATATAAAAATAATAATAAAATAATATATATATCACCTAGCACATACTAAGTACTCACTAAGTAGTTATTAGTAATAAACATTATATTGGGATTAACATATTTCTGAAATTATCTTCAGTTGACTGTAGAAAGATCTAAAAATGAATTTTCACTGTTAAAAAAGGTTTCTATTTATAGTCACTTGAGTGCATGTTATCTCAAAACCATTTATGGAGAAATGAATTAATTCACTCAATATATGAATATAAATGGGCTTACATATTCATTTTTCACCTCTGGAAACTTCCATTCAAATCCTTGCTTCAGTCTTGAGTGAAAATGAATGTAATGGTCTGCCTCATCAATAGCCACATTATCACAAAGCTGCCATGCAAGTCAGTATAATTTAGTACAATTGCCATTCTGTCAGTCTCTGCTCAAAATTAAGCCAGGATCAAAAATAGCAAATTGTTTTACAATTCTTCACAGCACATTGAAGAACAGTATCCTTAAATCCTGCTGCCCATATTATTTTTGCTCTAAGCAATGTTATAAAGAAATTTAATTCATGGCTTATATGCTCCAGAGATATGGTTTTCAAGCTGGTCTAAACATTGTAATCAACAGCAACTTTTTAAGATACATTTATGTCCAGACTCAAATCCAGAAATTCTGATTTGTTGGTCTTGGATGGGAGTCAGGAAGTGATATTAAAAAACAAATAAGTAAATGCTCAAGGGATTTTCTTTGGTGATAAAAATTAGTATCTTGCAACTCAAAGCTGGTTCATGGGCCAGAAGCTTTGCCATCATCTGGGAACTTGCTAGAAATACAGAATTACAAGGTCCCACCACAGCACTGCTGAACAGAACCTGCATTTGACAAAATCCCCAAGTGAATCACACTCACATTATAGTTTGCTGAATACTATCCAAGTTTGCCTAGAATCCACTGAATTTCCTTCTACTTAGGCTATACTTTGGGGCTTGACACATGGTTCACTAACTAATCTTTTTGGTTACATTAGTAGAAAATATTTAAAAAATGAAGTGGAGGTAGTATTTATACAGTTATAAACTATTTTAAGCCTGATAAAAGAATTTTCGGGTGTTTTAGAAGAGGAAGCCCATAGTATTTTTAAGCATCATAAATAGGTATTCAAATTTTTCCTTGGAATACAGAAAATGTCATCTGAATCTTACCTTAGAGTTATAACTAAGCATTTAGATGAAATGCAAGTATAGTTTTGGATTTTTAAAAAAACATAGGATCAAGTAGTTTACATTCAGTTTCTAAAAGAATATGCATATCAATATCTATATATAAATACATATGGTAATCTTTTTATGTTCATAAGAGGATGTATAGAAATTATCATAAATCCACAAACTTCCAAATCATGATTCTCTTCCTTGAGAATAATCAACAGAGATTTTCAAACCCCTGACTGGATTTATATAAAATGAAAATGTAGTTGAAAGTTTTTTCTTTCCATTTTTAACATACAACAGAGTAATATTCTAAAGCATTAAACTTCCCTGTATGAAGTTCTCCAAAAACATTCCATTCCATTAAAAACAAAACAAATAAACAGCACAGCTTCTTAGTCTGCTGTAAAAACTCAGGCTAGCTCTCCCCTTCACCTACTCACACACAGAGATCCACCTTTTTCCCTTGGTCACACCAAGCTCACTTCCCACATGGGGACTAGGGATAGTTCCCCACTCTCCTGCAAGGCTCAGTCCTCTGGCTTTCTCATGCCTGTCTCCTTCCTGTCATTTAAATCACAGAGAGGGCTGCTTTAAACACCCAACCTGAAATAGCTACCTAGCCAATCTCTACTAGACTTTTTAACCTATATTCTCGATTATTAAGTTATTCATTTTTAGTTTCCATTTTACCAATTAAGGATATAAGACTCATGAAAGAAGGGGTACTGTGTCTATTGCTCACTACTGTAACAAGAAATTTTAAAGAGGCATTATAAAATTATAAATCCCATAGGAAAAACAATAGGCCAATCAGAATCAGTTGGAAGTGTGTGAACTTTGCATATTAAATATTAAAATGTCTCATTTATTAAGCATACCAGTCTCAGTACTGGGCTGTAATAGACACCGTCTCTAGTTCTCACAGCAGCACTCAAATACTGACAAAGTTGGTGTTGTTTTGCAACAGATGAATTTCTGAGTCATAAAGATGATAGGACTTATCAAACATCCCATGACTAGTATTACGGAATAAGAATTTAAACCCAGAATATCCTGTACACAAAATACCCAGCCCCACACTCCCACCCATTAAAAGGTTGATGGTCCATATAAAGGAATCATTAGGATACCTCCTAAGGGTCAGGAAGTTTTAACTATAATACAGATCATGTGTTGTTTAGCCACTAAGTCATGTCCAACACTTTAGTGACCCATGGACAGCAATCCACCAAGCTCCTCTGTCCACGGGTTTTTCCAGGCAAGAATACTAGAGTGGGTTGTCATTTCCTCCTCCAGGGGATCTTCCCGGCCCAGGGATCAAACCTATGGATCCTGCACTGGCAAGCGGATTCTTTATCACTGAGCCATCAGGAAGCCCTGATATTGCCCATAACTTGATTCTATTAAGATTATTTCCATGCTATCATAATTCTATGCTCTACATCAGAATACAATATGAAATGTATTTACATGTATGAAGTTAGGGATATAAACATTTATTTACTCATTTAGCTTAAAGCATAGATATGATACATTAGGCCTTTCCAACATTAATTCCCTCTCCACAAATTCTTCAAATCATTTTTAAGTACTCAAAATTTTCTCCTCTTTTTAAAAACAGTTCTCATTTCAGAACAGTTATAGATTCTTAAAAAAATTATGAGGATGGTATGGAACATTCACATATACCCCACACCCAGTTACCACAATCAATATCTCATGATAGTATAGTACATTTGTTATAATTAATGTACCAATATCATTACTTTATTATTCAGTCAATACATTATTCCATTGTCCTTGGTGTTTACCTAATCATCTTTTTCCGTTGCAGGATCCTATCATGATGCAATTTTGTTTTTGTCATCATGTCCCCTTAGGTTACTTTTGTCTATAATTGTTTTTCAGACTTTCATTGCTTTTCATTACTATGACAGTTTTGAGAAGTAGGGAAAATGAAAAGATATTTCATAGAAATATCCCTAAACCTGGATTGTCTGGTATTTTCTCATGATTACACTTGGGTAAAGTGTTCTTAGGAGGAAGACCATGGAGTCAAGTACAGTTATTATAATTCTGTGGTCTCTATTTACAAATGAAGTAAAGTACTATCTTCATTATATCTTATCAAAGGAAGATTTATTATCACCATTTTACATTGGATATCACTATTCATCACCTGAGATAATATTAATCATGTTCTCCACTGGATAGTTAATAATTTTTCCCTCTTTGTTCTTTGGAGGGAAGTTACAGTGTATATCCCACAATTAAAGAATGGGGAAATATGGCCTCCCTCTTTGAGGGAGGACAATTTATATAAACTATTTGGAATTCTTCTGATTAGGAGATAAGTCTACCCCCAACAAAATATATTTGTTTATGTAATCACTTATTTATATAATCAAAGAACCATAGCTTATACTTTGGGTTATATAGATGATCACTGACTTACAACTGCTCAACTTACCATTTTTCAACTTTACAATGGTGTGAGAGCAACACATACTCAGGAGAAATCGTGCTTCCATTTTTGAATTTTATCTCTTCCTGGGATAGCAATGTGCGGTACTGTACTGTCTCATGATGCTGGCAGTGGCAGTGAGTCATAGCTCTCAGTCAGTTATCATGAGGGTAAACAACCTATACACTTACAACCATTCTGTACCCATACAACTATTCAATTTTTCACTTTCAGTACAGTAGTCAATAAATTACCTGAGACACTCAACACTTTATTATAAAATAGACTTTGTGCTAAGAGGATTTTGCCCACCTATAGGCTAATATTTTTCAGCACATCTAAGGTAGGCTAGGGGCTTCCCTGTTGGCTCAAATGGTGAGGAAACTTCCTGAAATGCAGGAGACCTGGGTTCAAGTCCCAGGTTGGGAAGATACCCTGGAGAAAGAAATGACAAACCACTCCAGTATTCTTGCCTGGAGAACCCACTGACAGAAGAGCCCAGCGAGGTACAGTCCACACGATCGCAAAGAGTCAGACACGACTGAGCGACTAATACTAAGTTAGACTAGACTAAGCTATGATATTTAGTAGGTTAGGCTATTAAATGCCGGAGAAGGCAATGGCAGCCCACTCCAGTACTCTTGCCTGGAGAATCCCATGGACAGAGGAGCCTGGTAGGCTGTAGTCCATGGGGTCGCTAGGAGTCGGACACGACTGAGCCACTTCCCTTTCACTTTTAACTTTCATGCATTGGAGAAGGAAATGGCAACCCACTCCAGTATTCTTGCCTGGAGAATCCCATGGGCGGAGGAGCCTGGTAGGCTGCAGTCCATGGGGTCGCTAAGAGTCGGACACGACTGAGCGACTTCACTTTCACTTTTCCCTTTCATGCACTGGAGAAGGAAATGGCAACCCACTCCAGAGCCTGGTAGGCTGCCGTCTATGGGGTCGCACAGAGTCGGACACGACTGCAGCGACTTAGCAGCAGCAGCAGCTATTAAATACATTTCCAACTTATGATATTTTGAATTCATGATGGATTTATGGGGATGTAACCCCATCATCAATTGAGGAAGAGTTGTAATCCAATATAACTTTGTTGTTGTTGTTGTTAAAGTTACTCCAACTTTGTCATTGAGCACTCTTTAAGTTAGCACTGATGGCCCTTTGACATATCTACATAATTGTGTGTTGTTGGTTTGTTGTTGCTGATGTTTTTGAGCACTTCCTTACTCTCTGGCACTACAGGGTGTTCCAGGGTCATCTTGAATATTCTTTGCCAAAATCTTAAATCCAGTCATTTTCCCAAGAATCGCTAGTTTATTTTTTTTGGAGAACAGTTAAGGAAGCCACAAACTGGGCTCTAAATGTGCTACTGCCTCTAGGCCCTTTCAGCCAATGAAGACAGGAAATACATGTGTTTATACTTACCTATGCATATGTTAATAAATATGTCTATGAGTAGTCTAAATATAAAATCTGTATCTACATTACTCTAAACTTGAGTTCATTCTTATGCTTCCAACTCTAATCCATGACCACATGGATCATTCTAGCCTCCTAGCCTCTTGATTATCTGTAACTTCTCACTTCCACAGTGAAAAACCCAGATCACAACACCAATTTACACAATCATTCAATTTCAGAATACATATTTAGTGATATCAACATCACTAACCTGTAGCCTCATGGGAAATAACTTTTGTCAACTAGAGTGCACTGTTTAGATAGAGTTCCTTTTACCTTTAGTCTTATACAGTCTACTCATTTCCAAAGTTACTTAGGCATGTACATTCTCCCATATACCCTAAATAATATTGTTTTATACATTTGGAATACAGCTAGATTGCTTTGTCATATTTTGTACCCCATCCTGGGAACTCAGAATCTCCTAAATTATTTTTTTATTCTACATACATTAAAATGCAATTTTTGCTCTGTAAAGTTCTATGGGTTTCGACAAATGCATAGTGTCAGTATCCAACATTAGAAAATGAATAGCTTCGCCACTCCCTACTTAGAAAAATGGTGTATCAAAACGAAGCAAAGATTAAAATAATACAAAAAAGTGATACTTCATACCTGGATATTTTGCAGACATTAGTGGCACCATCAAGTCTTGAAGGTTCCAGGGGTAGCACATGGCCAGATCCAGCAGATCTAATTTAGATGTGAATGGGGATGCTCTTTGGATCTTTTGGCAGGCACCTACAAGGGAATCACATTATGACTCAGGATTTGGGAGCAAAGTCTTACCATCTTCTGTTGATAACTGTTCCCTTTTGGAAGACAGTTTTTAGTGTGCTGTTGGGCTTTAGTTGAGACTGAATGCTTAATCATGAACTACCAAGTTCCATGCGACCTGAACTGCTCATTATG
Source organism: Giraffa tippelskirchi (assembly GCF_054371585.1). Classification (NCBI taxonomy): domain Eukaryota; kingdom Metazoa; phylum Chordata; class Mammalia; order Artiodactyla; family Giraffidae; genus Giraffa; species Giraffa tippelskirchi. The sequence goes on from NC_137284.1 coordinate 65,606,215, forward strand.
AACTTAGTGTTGTTTGATCCAGTAATCCACAAAGCTGGGAAGGCATAGAAGCAATCCATCATCAAATAGATGCTACATATATGTATGAAGTAAGGCTCAGGTAGGCCCTAAGGACACAAGTCAATTGCAGAGTGAAGTGGCGCAAATTCCCATGGTCCCCACCCCTGCTACATTAACTTCTGTTTCCCAGTCTCCATATATGGTCTCATGGAGATTTCTGAACAGTCGACTGACCAAAGAGAAAACTTGGTTGTGGTTTACTGATGGCTCAAGGCACATAGGTTCCACCTGTAAGTGCACAAATTCAGGACTATGGTCCTTGTCCCTGAAGGACAGTAGTGAAAGGAAACCCTCCCAGAGAGTAGAACCTTGAGCAATGTACCTTGTTGTTCATTTAATCTTTTTTGGTGTGTAAGGGGAGTTATTGAGACCTTTGAATTCATAAAACATATGTTTCTGAAACGAAAAACACTAATAATTTTCCAAAAAGTCCTTATCTTCTACCTACTCAGTTATTAGATATGAGAATATTTTGCACTACATTATTTGGCTGAGTTTCTAGGGAAAAAATTAAACTTAAAAGGTCAAAATGTAGTTGTTTTCAAAAATGTTCAACCAGAGATTTGCTGTGAACATAGTCAAGGTAACAGCAACACAGAATGTATTTTTGTATCTCTTTTCCTAATAGCTTGTTATATAATCCTTAGGGGGCAAGTAATTTTTCATAATGATAGTAATTGCAATAGAGTTTAAAGCAGCTGAAAGCCAAGGCCATGTCAAACTTTTATGTCAAATAAGTAGAAAGATAAAGAGGGGAGGAGGCAGAAGAAGAGGAAAATAATAGGGAAAAAAGAGAAAATATGTATGTGTTCCATCATTGTAGACATGGAATGAAAGGGAAGTATATGAAGTTTAAGACTATTTCCATGAAATTTGCATTCTAGATTTTCCTTTTTTTAAGTGTGAAGAGCGCTATATACTCTGGTTTGTTGTGACAGAAAATAGAGGGTATTTCATTGCTAATTATCCCTTCTAACATTCCAAACACATTTGACAGCAGTATGATGGGGGAATTCAGTTATCTACACCTATTTTTGCACTGTGCCAACGGTTGGCATAATGTTTCAAGCAACTATAAAGCAAACTTTGCACAGACACAGGGAGAAAAACAATTGCCTACTTGCCATAGATTCCAACAAAGTGATATCCTCTCCAATGTCAGAAAGTGAACCTCATGTAGACTACAGTATGAGAGCAATTGTATATTGTTCAATGGTTTATAGAGATCATGCACATGAAATATCCCATTTACTACTTGCAGCAGCTGTTTAAAGGAGAAATCATTAATATATTATGTAATTTGTCCAACTCACAGTTTGTATGTAATAGGACTCTATTGATTACCTGAAAGAAATATCTTTTTACAATTGCATAATCAAGAAATCTTAGAAGTAAGCTATACCTGAATATTAAAGATCCAAGTAGACCATTTCTGTGTTTATATGCAGCACAGAGATGATTGACCTAATATGACCAGGAGTGTCTCTCAGAGAGAAGAGTGACTCTTTTCCATATTTTATGATGTTTATTAACCTCCCTCCTTCCTGAAGATAGATACATTTTAAATACTATGTTCTAACAAAGTATATGAGTTTCCCTGGTGGCTCAACGGTAAAGAATCTGCCTGCAATTCAGGACATGCAGGTCCCATCCCTAGGCCAGGAAGATTCCCTGGAGAAGGAAATGACAACCCACTCTGGTGGTATTCTTGCCTGGAAAATCCATGGATAAAGAAACCTGGTGGATTATAGACCATGGGATCTCAAGAGTCAGACAACTTAGTGACTAAACAACAACAAAGGATACACTCAGCAGTCTTTTTTAGAAAAAGTTACTGTGCTAAATTTTGGGATAACCAAATGTTCTTTTGATAAAGTTGTGTTTATATTGTGTCCCAGAAAGAATCTACAAGCCATATGAAGGGTAGCAAGATATCATTTTTGATTACTAAAAATATTTTGAGGGCAGGTAAACACAAAACAGGGCTTCCCTGGTAGCTCAGCTGGTAAAGAATGTACCTGCAATGTAGGAAACCCTAGTTCGATTCCTGGGTCAGGAAGATCCCCTGGAGAAGGGATAGGGTAACTGCTCCAGTATTCTTGGGTCTCCCTGGTGGCTCAGATGGTAAAGAATCCACCTGCAATGCGGGAGATTTGGGTTTGATCCCTGTGTTGGAAAGATCCCCTGGAGGAGCGCATGGCAACCCACTCCAGTATTCTTCTTGCCTGGAGAATCCCCATGGACAGAGGAGACTGGGGGGCTCCTGTTCATAGGGTCACAAAGAGTTGGGCATGATTGAGTGACTAAGCACAGCACACAGAGCAAAAATCAAGCTGCATGCAAGGATGACTCTAAGATCCTTAGAGATATGGACCTTGCTTCATTCATCTAGGTAGCTCTTTTATGAGAAATTAACTCGATTCAATGGTGGTGTCAAGTATACTACTATGAATATTACTGTGGAACATTACTGTTATGGAACAGAATGGTTCATAGACAGAATTAAAGTAATCAAATCATGCAGACTACTAAATCAATTTAAGAAACAAGAGTAAAGCTTGGATATTTTAACAAACTTAGGATAAGGTACAAGTGGATAGAAGAACCACATTACCTGCATCCTGAATACCTAACATTTATTTATATCCCAACTCTGGCCCACATGAACCATTCCCACTATTAGTATAATATTTTAATTGCATGTATTATATGTTATCTGTACTACATGTACTTATCTTAATTACTTGTGTTATATGTAACTACATGTTTTGAGTTACAAGGACCAGGGTTGTAGTTAACAGAGATTACAGACAGAAGGTTCCTTGGGCCCATGACGTGTATTTGCTCCATCAGAGAGACACCAAGACAAGGATGTCTGGCTGAAAGCTGTAGCTTGGCTCAACAGCCATAAGTTTTATTTGCATTTTAGTAGAGAGGACATAGTAATATAAGATTAGACAAGGCATCACCAACGGGTCATGAGACTGAGACATTGCATATTTTTAAATACCTATAATAACATATGAATATGGATATAGATACAGATATAGATATGTAGTAGGTATATACAGTATGGTGTGATCATATATACATATATAAAACTTAATAAATATTAAATATCTCTGCTTCCTTTCATCTCTTTCTACACATCTTCATTATTATTATTTAATTAATATATTATTATTTATACCTAACACAACTTATGAGTTTCATCCATCCCGTTAGCTTTCTCCTTCCGAAAGCAGAGTTGAACATTCAGAAACAGTGAAGAAATTCACAGTGCAATAATCCCAGACTTATCAATTTGGATAATCTCAGTAATGCAACATTTCCTCAGGCAACCATTTTCCATTTTGAATTTAAAAAGTCCCCACTGCAATGGCAATAATTAGCCTTACTCAGTTTAAAAAAAGGGGATTTTCCCATACCCTACATAAAGATCATGGTGTCATTTGGAAAATTTATAATATAAAACATAATTGGATTATGAAAGATAACTTGCATATGAGAAAGGAAATCATAAGACTAGTTGTAAAAGAGTATATTTTAATACTGCAATAGCAAATATTTTATTTTGTTACCAAAATCATGTTAATCCATTATACTAAAAAACCTTAAATTTTTAATAACTTCATAATCCTGTACAAGATCTCACAGTTCACTGATGAATTTACCTACCAAGTCAACCTTATGTTAATGCTGGTATCTGATTACATGCATATCAGAGATGTTCTCTTATATGTTACTGAGCTATTCATTACTCTTCTTGAAGTATAAGGCTATAAGGCATTCTTAGTGGAGTTTTGTGTTTCCATCTTGAGAGCATTTATGCAATTATATGCTAAAGAAAATTGTCTAAGAGAAAGAAAAGTAAACCACAATCATAGTAACCTGCAGTTTATACAATTTTTAGAATATATGTATTAGGTTGTCATGCAAGATTGAGAAATTACATCAATTATTTGAAAAAAAAACTGATATAGAATTTAATGATTATTCAGAGGCAAAATGACACTAGGTATTAAATATTACATATAAACTCCTTAAACTGGTTAGACTCTGTTAACAACATACTAAAGCATTAAATAAATGGACTGATCTAACTTAACTTGCTGTCAGTAAATCAGTAGACAATAGGAGCAGTTGGTACCAGGATATATTAATATGCTTGCAATGCTGAATGAGTGGATGATATCATATGTAAAAAACTATATGTATAAATAAAATATCATATATAACATGCAATACATATAAAAACAAACATGTATAGAAATGTTTACATTTAGTAAAAGGCTCTCTTTTTCAGTGCTTTATATATCATATTTCCCTGTCCAGCATTCTTTCTGTTTTTTGTTCACTCTCACTAGCAAGCCAACAACATTTTAAAATCTGTGTTGTCATCAACTATGAGCACTGTCAGCTGCACCATCTTGTCTGCACTAGGAGTTCTTTAAGCCTAAAAATACACACACTGCCAGAGCACTCATCTAAAGCTTTATTTGGAATATGCAAAATTAATTTGGAGAGAAGAGGAGAAATTATATTTGTTCCATATAAGCTAGAATTGCGTATGTATTTTATGGCTCAACTTTTGTTTGGGGATTTTGGGTTTGTTTGTATGAATGCATGTCTCTCAAGAGGGCCATACACCAATTTATTTTTATTGATTTAAGTTTTTTTTACAAGACATGTATAAAATAGGATTTCTCCTGTGCACAGTTCCAGGATTACCATGTCAGATAGGATTCATCACATCTAAAGTGTGTGTGTGTGTGTGTGTGTGTGTGTGTGCTCAGTCATGCCTGACTCTTTGCGACCTCATGGACCTCAGAGCTCACCAAGCGCCTCTGCCCTTGGAATTTCCCAGGAAAGAATACTGGAATGGGTTGCCATTTCAGTTGGGAAGATCTCCCCAACCCATGGATTAAACCCGTATATCTTGCGTCTCCTGCATTGGCAAGCAGATTCTTTATTGCTGCGCTACCTGGGGACCCCCCCTTTCATCATTTAATTCCCTCATCCTCAGTTTCAAAAAATTCTTGTTCTTTCCAGATTATTATGGTCAAAAATGCACAGCAGCTAGAACTATGCTTAAATACCTACTGGTATGTAATCTAATCTCTTAAAAAACCATTACCTTATAACCAAACTCTATTGTTCAATCTCAGTATTATTTGGCATGATATCTTGGCTATATTTTTTCCAAAACTAAATGCTCCATATCCCTTTCACTAAATACAGTGGGCAGATTAATCTTAACAGAAAGCTTTCAAACATAAACTTTAATAGCACTTTAAAGAGCTTCAGAATGGAATTTCTTCTTTAATTAAGGAGATGTTACTTTGTACATCATAATTGAAATACATCAAAAAGTTCCTTGTTAAAGCTCAAGATATATTACAAAACTATTCTGCAGCATGGCTGCAGGGCTCTGCTAATTGGAAGAATGACAAATCAAATTCCTGAGAAACTTATGTCAGTTGGAATGCTGGAGATGGAGCAATTTATTGAAATTACATAATCAAAACAATTAGGAAAACATGTCAACCATGTGGTTTGTTTTATTTTGTTAAAATTCTATACAAACTAAAATCAAATATCATCAATGCACCATTTGTCTTTATGAGTAGGTGTATATAAAGATATTTATATATGGAGAGAAATTTAACATTTCAAACTTAATAGCACAAGTTTATGTACCTTCAAACTCACCAGTCTGGAAATCCTCTTGGAATAAAGAATAAACTTTTAGAATCAAATCAAATTTTATCACTGAAATTTGACATGAGGTACTTGTTTTAAATAGCCAATGTGTTTTAGAAAATACTGTTTATATTAAAGGTGCCAATTATCAGTGGTCTGATTTTTGTAGATTTCTCAATTATGAGCTGCCTTTATTTAGTTGATTAAAAACTGTCTTCCAAAGCTGAACTATTTGTTTTTATTTTTATGTAGTACAAGTTGTTTGGGCAGATTACACACTGTCCAGGGCAAAACTAACATATCTCTCTATTCAACTCTCTCTACCATATTCTGAAGATACTATTTTCAATTTCCTTTTCAAATGTTTCACTGAAAACATATCACTAACCCCAGGCACACTTGAAGAACTAGCCTTACAGAGGTCTTGCTGCTGCTGCTGCTAAGTCGCTTCAGTCGTGTCCGACTCTGTGCGACCCCATAGACGGCAGCCCACCAGGCTCCACTGTCCCTGGGATTCTCCAGGCAAGAATACTGGAGTGGGTTGCCATTTCCTTCTCCAGTGCATGAAAGGGAAAAGTGAAAGTGAAATCGCTCAGTCGTGTCTGACTCTTAGCGACCCCATGGACTGTAGCCTACCAGGATCCTCCGTCCGTGGGATTTTCCAGGCAAGAGTACTGGAATGGGGTGCCATTGCCTTCTCCCTACAGAGGTCTTACCTAACTTCTATTTCTAAATCCTCCCACATCCTTGTTTTCTCCACCTCCTCCAAAACAGCAGAAATAAAGGCACGCTCCTCCTCCAAAGACAACTTCCTCTGTACACTTTCTCCAAAATCTGCCTCTGTTAATTATCCCTTCCTGTCTGTCTTCCGCAATCTTTACTGTGTTCAACTGCATACTCTCAACTACATCTGACTAATGACATCTTAAACATGTTCAATCCTTTGTCCATTTTCCAAAAAAATGTGTGGAGAAGAAAAAAAAAAGTCTCTTTCTATTCAATGTTTCCATCCTATCCAATACTACCGTATATATTTTCTCCTTCTTTATAGTCATACTTCTAAAAGGAGATGACTTTTTAGAAAACTGTTTATTACCTTCATTTGCTTGTATATCGCTAACTCTCCAACTCACTCTAGTTTGGCTACCGATCTCACCACACCAAGTCCAGTTGATACATGTCAATCCTGGCCTTAAGCCTTGTGCCCTCTCAGTGGTATTTGTTACTATTCATTCATCAATTCAATCACTCACCATGACTTATTAATTCCTGAAGGACACACAAAACAGGGCTTAAATTAGGTATAAGAGATAGTAGAGTGAATGAAAGTTACAAACATCAAAACCCATAAAGGGGAAGAGACAGATAACGTGAAAATAATGTAACTAATACACTGTTGTCATTGCTGAGTTGCAAATTTGTATCTGACTCTTTTGTGACCCCATGGACTGTAGCCCACCAGGCTCCTCTGTCCATGGGACTTCCCAGGCAAGAATGATGGAGTTGGTTGCCATTTCCTTCTCCAAAGGATCTTACTGAATGATGGATCAAACCTGCATCTCCTGAATTACAGGCAGATTCTTTACCGCTGAGCCAACAGGGAAGTCCTGGTGGGGCTTAATGAAAATAAAATACATTAATGAAAATAAAATTAAATGAAGCAGAGAAATAAAGAATAGCTTGGGGGTGAGTCTGAGTTCAGTTCAGTTCAGTTCAGTCACTCAGTCATGTCCAACTCTTGGCGACCCCATGAACCACAGCACGCCAGGCTTCCCTGTCCATCACCAACTCCCGGAGTTTACCCAGACCCATGCCTATCGAGTCAGTGATGCCATCCAGCCATCTCATCCTCTGTCGTCCCCTTCTCCTCCTGCCCCCAATCCTTCCCAGCATTAGGGTCTTTTCAAATGAGCCAACTCTTCGCATGAGGTGGTAAAAGTACTAGAGTTTCAGCTTCAACACCAGTCCTTCCAATGAACACCCAGGATTGATCTCGCCTAGGATGGACTGGTTGGATCTTCTTGCAGTCCAAGGGACTCTCCAGAGTCTTCTCCAACACCACATTTCAAAAGCATCAATTCTTTGGCACTCAGCTTTCTTCACCGTCCAACTCTCACATCCATACATGACCACTGGAAAAACCATAGCCTTGACTATATGGACCATTGTTGGCAAAGTAATGTCTCTGCTTTTTAATATGCTATCTAGGTTGGTCATAACTTTCCTTCAAAGGAGTAAGCATCTTTTAATTTCATGGCTACAGTCACCATCAGCGGTGATTTTGGAGCCCCCCAAAATAAAGTCTGACACTGTTTCCACTGTTTCCCCATCTATTTCCCATGAAGTGATGGGACCGGATGCCATGATCTTAGTTTTCTGAATGTTGAGCTTTAAGCCAACTTTTTCACTCTCCTCTTTCACTTTCATCAAGAGACTCTTTAGTTCTTCTTTGCTTTCTGCCATAAGAGTGGTGTCATCTACATACCTGAGGTTATTGATATTTCTTCCGGCAATCTTGATTCCAGCTTGTGCTTCCTCCAGCCCAGTGTTTCTCATGATGTACTCTGCATATAAGTTAAATAATCAGGGTGACAATATACAGCCTTGACGTACTCGTTTTCCTATTTGGAAACAGTCTGTTGTTCCATGTCCAGTTCTAACTGTTGCTTCCTGACCTGCATACAGGTTTCTCAAGAGACAGGTCAGATGGTCTGGTATTCCCATCTCTTTCAGAATTTTCCACCGTTTATTGTGATCCACATAGTCAAAGGTTTTGGCATAGTCAATAAAGCAGAAATAGATGTCTTTCTGGAACTCTCTTGCTTTTTCGATGATCCAGCGGATGTTGGCAATTTGATCTCTGGTTCCTCTGCCTTTTCTAAAACCAGCTTGAACATCTGGAAGTTCACAGTTCACGTATTGCTGAAGCCTGGCTTGGAGAATTTTGAGCATTACTTTACTAGAGTGTTAGATGAGTGCAATTATGCGGTAGTTTGCGCATTCTTTGGCATTGCCTTTCTTTGGGATTGCAATGAAAACTGACTTTTTCCAGTGCTTTGGCCACTGCTGAGTTTTCCAAATTTGCTGGCATATTGAGTGCAGGACTTCCACAGCATCATCTTTCAGAATTTGAAATAGCTCAACTGGAATTCCATCACCTCCACTAGCTTTGTTTGTAGTGATGCTTTCTAAGGCCCACTTGACTTCACATTCCAGGATGTATGGCTCTAGGTGAATGATCAAACCATCGTGATTATCTGGGTCATGAAGATCTTTTTTGAACAGTTCTTCTGTGTATTCTTGCCACCTCTTCTTAATATCTTCTGCTTCTGTTAGGTCCATATCATTTCTGTCCTTTATCGAGCCCATCTTTGCATCAAATATTCCCTTAGTATCTCTAATTTTCTTGAAGAGATCTCTAGACTTTCCCAATCTGTTGTTTTCCTCTATTTCTTTGCATTGATCTCCCAGGAAGGCTTTCTTATCTCTCCTTGCTATTCTTTGGAACTCTGCATTCAGATGGGAATATCTTTCCTTTTCTCCTTTGCTTTTCCCTTCTCTTCACAGCTATTTGTAAGGCCTCCTCAGATAGTCATTTTGCTCTTTGCATTTCTTTTCCATGGGGATGATCTTGATCCCTGTCTCCTGTACAATGTCATGAACCTCTGTTCGTAGTTCATTAGGCACTCTGTGTATCAGATCTAGTCCCTTAAATCTATTTCTAACTTCCCTTGTATAATCATAAGGGATTTGATTTAGGTCATACCTGAATGGTCTAGTGGTTTTCCCTACTTTCTTCAATTTAAGTCTGAATTTGGCAATAAGCAGTTCATGATCTGAGCCACAGTCCGTTCCCAGTCTTGTTTTTGCTGACTGTATAGAGCTTCTCCATCTTTGGCTGCAAAGAATATAATCAATCTGATTTCGATGTTGCCCATCTGGTGATGTCCATGTGTAGAGTCTTCTCTTGTGTTGTTGGAAGAGTGTGTTTGCTATGACCAGTGTGTTCTCTTGGCAAAACTCTATTAGCCTTTGCCCTGTTTCATTCTGTACTCCAAGGCCAAATTTGCCTGTTACGTCAGGTGTTTCCTAACTTCCTACTTTTGCATTCCAGTCCCCTATAATGAAAAGGACATCTTTTTTGGGTGTTAGTTCTAAAAGGACTTGTAGGTCTTCATAGAACCGTTCAACTTCAGCTTCTTCAGCGTTACTGGTCAGTCCATACACTTGGATTACCGTGATATTGAATGGCTTGCCTTGGAAACGGACAGAGATCATTCTGTCGTTTTTGAAATTGCATCCAAGTACTGCATTTAGGACACTTTTGCTGACCATGATGGCTACTCCATTTCTTCTAAGGGGTTCCTGCCCACAGTAATAGATATAATGGTCATCTGAGTTAAATTCACCCATTCCAGTCCATCTTAGTTTGCTGATTCCTAGAATAATCCAAATTTAAACAGAGTGGTAAGAAAAGGTTTAATGTTAATGTGACAAGGAAGTGATAGAGTGGAGCTATAGATGAGTGAGAGAAGGGCTTTCCATGAGAGGGCGGCAGTTTTAATGCTTAAATTCAGAGCATATTGCACATCCTCTTCTGATGTCCCCCTGACTGCACATTCCTGGTTCTTTTTCTCTCTCATTATTTCTCTTTTTTGCTTGGAGGCTTCTTCTCCTCCATCAGCCTTTAAGCATTGGAATGCCTTAAAAATATGCTTGGCATTCATTTTTTTCCTTTTTAAATTCTCCTTTTGATATTTCTTTCAAAATTATGATATCAATAATCATCAACATGGGTATCTCTAGCTAAAACCTATACTCTGAGTTTATGACTTTCATATCAAACTGCCAACTTGGCATTGCAATTTGAAAGTCTCAAAGGTAATTTTACTCAATTTTCTGCAAGAAATATGGTCTTCCTTCTACTGTTCTCTAGTTTAGTGAATGACATTATCTTTCTTTAAGTTGCTCAAGCCAAAAACTTGGCAGTGATCATCAATAACACATTCTTTTATCATGTCACACACCAAATTCTTCCATTTTAACACACTTAATTTGTCTCTATTCAATTAAATTCTCTCCGTCTACATTTTCTCATTTCTAGTCCAAGAAACTGTCATCTTTCCCCTGGAATACTGAAACATTCTTCAAATCATTCCCACCTTTATAGAGATCTTCACATCGCTGCCAGGTTGATCATGAATTTCAATCTATTGCTTAAAACTTTGAATAGTTCCCTATGTTCTTATGAGGAAATCCAAAATACTTAGTATGGGATACAAAGCCACACAATCTGATTCCAGTAACCCCTCTGACCTCATCAGCCACCATTTCCTTCTCTTTTTTCTGTATTCTTGACAAACTGACATTTTACTTTCTTGAATAGGATGTGCGACTACACTAGAACCTTTGTATACATGTGCTACTATTCTTTATATTGGAATTTCATCCTCAACCCTTTTGCCAACCTAGTCCATTTTCATCCTTTCCATTCCATCTGAAAGCTGAATTTTCCACATTAACCCATGACTCATCCATCAGAATACCCTGAATTCTATGTTATATAATTCTGCAGATTATGTACTTTTTTTAGCAATTGTTAACACAGTGGTTATTTTTCATGTATACATGCAATTGTTTGTTGAATGCCTATTTTCTTAATACAACTGTGAATTCACTAAAGCCTGAGACTGTTCTGGTATTGTTTTACTGCTGTGTGCCTAAAACCTAACACACTGTCTGTCACTGAGTATGCATCAATGCATTTGTTGGATAAATAAGTGGATAAATAGGGTAAAAGAGTAAACACATGTAAAATATCATTTACCTTTGCTACCAGACTGTTCTTAGGCATGGTTGGTTGGTATCTTTTGTCACTTATTAAATATACTCCTTTAGGCAAGTTATATAACATCATTAAATCTGTCATCTATAATTTGAAGAGAATTACAGTACCTACTTAGACATTAAAATTAAAATAAGTTTATCCTTGTAAAGGACATAGGGTAGCACCTTTCACATGGTAAGTCCTCAATAAATAATAACAATAGCTTTTGTTATTTTTGATCTTCTCTAAATTGCTTAAAGCAAAGCCTTAACTCCAAAACTCCATGTTAATTAACTCAGTAGTTAATTTTTTTTAAGTGAAGCATAATCCCCCAGAAATTAGAATGCTGTTTGAACTGCAATCATTACGTTGAACTGCCATAAGGTGCAAGTATTCATTATAAAGTTTTAATTACTTCATATACATGTGAGTTGGAGAGGTCTCTCCAGTTCTTACAATTTATCCTTTCCAAAAGTTTTTTCTTTCTTTTTTTTTTTTTTGATGTAGGATAAAAATTCATTAACTGATGACTATCTAGCAATGTAATCAGCCCTCAATAAATCCTGATTGAGAAATAAATGACAGAGAGAAAGGGAATATGGCACCATGATGATTTGATCACTCACCTAGAGCCAGACATTCTGGAATGTGAAGTCAAGTGGGCCGTAGGAAGCATCACTATGAACAAGGCTAGTGGAGGTGATGGAATTCCAGTTGAGCTATTTCAAACCCTAAAAGATGATGCTTTAAGGTACTACACTCAATATGCCAACAAATTAGGAAAACGCAGCAGTGGCCACAGGACTGGAAAAGGTCAGTTTTCATTCTAATCCCAAAGAAAAGCAATGCCAAAGAATGTTCAACCTACCACATAATTGCAATCATCTCACACACTAGCAAAGTAATGCTCAAAATTCTCCAAGTGAGGCTTTAACTGTACATGAACTGTGAACTTCCAGATTTTCAAGCTGGATTAATTGCCAACATCACTTGGATCATTAAAAAAGCAAGAGAATACCAGAAAAACATCTACTTCTCCTTCATTGATTATGCCAAAGCCTTTGACTGTTTGGATCACAACACACTGTGGAAAATTATGAAAGAGATGGGAATACCAGACCACCTTACATGTCTCCTGAGAAATCTGTATGCAGGTCAGGAAGTAATAGTTAGAACCAGACATGGAACAACAGCCTGGTTCCAAATTAGGAAAGGAATACGTCAAGGCTGTATATTGTCACACTGCTTATTTAACTTATATGCAGAGTACATCATGTGAAATGCAGGCTGGATGAAGCACAAGCTGAAATCAAGATTGCTAGGAGAAATATCAATAACCTCAGATATGCAGATGATACCACCCTCATGGCAGAAAGTGAAGAAGAACTAAAGAGCCTCTTGATGAAAGTGAAAGAGGAGAGTGAAAAAGTTGGCTGAAAACTCAACATTCAGAAAAAGAAGATCATGGCATCCGGTCCCATCACTTCATGGCAAATAGATGGGGAAACAATGGAAACAGTGATAGACTTTCTTTTCTTGGGCTCCAAAGTCACTGCATATGATGACGGCAGCCATGAAATTAAAAGATGCTTGCTCCTTGGAAGAAAAGCTATGACAAACCTAGACAGAATATTAAAAAGCAGAGACATTACTTTGACAACAAAGGTCTATCTAATCAAAGCTATGGTTTCTCCAGTAGTCATGTATGGATGTGAGAGTTGGATTATATAGAAAACTGAGTTCTGAAGAATTGATGCTTTCGAACTGTGACGTTGGAGAAGCCTCTTGAGAGTCCCTTGGACTGCAAGGAGATCCAACCAGTCAATTGTAAAGGATGCTGAAGCTGAAACTCCAATACTTTGGCCACCTAATGAGAAGAACTGACTCACTAAAAAATACCCTGATGCTGGGAAAAATTGAGGGCAGGAGGAGAAGGGGATGACAGAGGATGAGATGGTTGAATGGACACGAGTTTGAGCAAGCTCCAGGAGTTTGGTGAGGGACAGGGAAGCCTGGCATGCTGCAGTCCATGGGGTCGCAAAGAGTCGGACACAACTGAGTGACTGAACTGATGCTTAGTGAAATAAGCCAAACACAGAAAGACAAATATTGTAGGATCTCACATGCATGTGGAATTTTAGAAAGACAGACTCATAGAATCAGAGAGTAGGAGTGATGGTAGCCAGAGTTTGGGGGGTAGGAAAATGGTGGTGATGCTGGTCCAAGGAACAAACTCAGTTATACAATGAGTAAGTTTTCAGAATCTAGTGTATAGCATGGTGATTATAGTTAATAAGACTATGTATATTATACACTTGGCATTTGCTAAGAAAATAGCCCTTCAAATGTTCTTACCATACACACATATACAAAATAACTAAAAATAATATCTATTTTTACTTGTGAGCTAACTTTAACAGATAAAGATAAGCAGAAAAGCCTATTATTGTTCAAAAAACCTACATTTATTTGGTACCATTTGTATACCAAGTATAATCAGAAGTACTAAAGAGGATGGCCTTGCAGAGCCCTGAAGCCTACAATTTACGGTTAACCTGAAACCACAGCTTAAATATATTTCATCCATGCTTTGGTCATCTTGTAAGTACTCTCCTCATCCATAAGCAAAGAAAGTGTCATGAGGACTATCAGAATGTTACAACCACTGGGATGACCAAGAGAAACTTAGGAAAAGAAATGTGAAAATCCAAGTAACAAAACATCATATTCATGATGAAAGACACCTACGATTCCATTCTCTAATCTCCAGCATATTAAACTGTACTTACTTCTCCAGTTTGAAATATTGCTTGTTTACAAATGTACTTAAAAAAAAATATGTCCCATTTAAATCTATTCCTTTCTGCTAAAGCACTGAAATATTAAATCTGGAGAGATGATTTTTAATAAGGCTGAAAACTATTGTTTTAGAAAATTGACAGGGAGTGTTTGTTTCTGTCAAGCACATGTCAGGTTCAGAATGAGCCTCCCCCAAATGTGCCCCTTTGGCATCAGATTATTTTGAGCTAAAGGCAAATGAGACTGCAAATTCAAGAGAATTTTCCTCTCCTTTAAATATTCAGAAAAATTTAAATTGGAAATTTTTCCCAGAAAGTGTTATTACTGAAGATAAATTTTACCTCAGAGATTCCATCTATCAGTTCAGTTCAGTTCAGTCGCTCAGTCGTGTCTGACTCTTTGCGACCCCATGAATTGCAGCACACCAGGCCTCTCTGTCCATCACCAACTCCTGGAATCTACCCAAACCCATGTCCATCGAGTCGGAGATGCCATCCAACCATCTCATCCTCCGTCGGCCCCTTCTCCTCCCGCCCCCAATCCTACCCAGCATTAGGGTCTTTTCCAATGAGTCAACCCTTCGCATGAGGTGGCCAAAGTATTGGAGTTTCAGCTTCAACATCAGACCTTCCAATGAACACCCAGGATTGATCTCTTTTAGGATGGATTGATTGGATCTCCTTGCAGTCCAAGGGACTCTCAAGAGTCTTCTCCAACACCACAGTTCAAAAGCATCAGTTCTTCGGCGCTCAGCTTTCTTCACCGTCCAACTCTCACATCCATACATGACCACTGGAAAAACCATAGCCTTGACTAGATGGACTTTTGTTGGCAAAGTAATGTCTCTGCTTTTAAATACGCTATCTAGGTTGGCCATAACCTTCCTTCCAAGGAGTAAGCGTCTTTTAATTTCATGGCTGCAATCACCATCAGCAGTGATTATGGGAGGGCAAACAATTACTAAACATCTCTTCTTCCTGGGTTTCCATAGTGACTCAGTAGTAAAGAGTCTACCTGCTGATGCAGGAGATGTAGGTTTGATCCCTGCCTCAGGAAGATTCCTTGGAAGAAGGCATGGTCACCCACTCCAGTATTCTTGCCGGGAAAACCTAATGAGCAGAATAGCCTGGCTGGCTACAGTCCATGGGGTCACAAAGAGCCCCATGAACCTCTTCTTGCTATTGTCTGGTGAATGACCCTCCTGTCTTCAGAAGCCCCAGGACACCATTCCATTCCTTAGATCAGGATGGCATATAAACCTCACTTTGCCTTTCTATCTCTGAGCCTACCATGTATATAGGGTCTCTCACCCTCCCACACATGTAGGTTTCCTGAAGGACTGAAATTAAATTTGATTTTCTCTTGTTACTCTGTCTCAAGTCAATTTAATTCTTAGACCATCCAGAAGAACCTAGAAGGTTAGAGGAAAGATTTATTCCTCACTGACACATAAATGTTAAATATAATTTGCATTTTTAAAATGCGTTTGTTCCATCATTATGCATTATCAGTTTTTCCATGATTCACATTTGACTCACCGAACTAGTATGAATTTATATTATTTTCACATAAATTATATATAAATCAATATATAATGAGCATTCACAAAACAAAAGTAAAGAAATGAAAAGAAAAGAAAAAGAATACGGTAGCTCTCATCTTTCGTGGTGATAAACAAAATGTTTAAAATACTCCACATGGTATTCAGTTGTAGAGTCATCCATTGTGTCATAGCGTATTACATTAAAAAAATATGACAACTTTTTAAAAGTAAGCAAAGAAACAAGCATAGAAATGAAGAACTCTGTAAAAAATAGGTTTAAATCTTTTGGAGGGATGTCATACTGAAAGAAGGAAAAAGCATGCTGCTTTCTTCACTGATTTTAAGCATCTGCTGACTGAATGATTAGAACATAGCCATTCCTTGAGCTGAGATTAAAATTTCCATATGCAAATTGACTGGTTGCAAATTCTTTCCTTACTTTTACTGTTATTTTGTAACCTCAAGCTCACACTTTCTGATTTTCTGCACTGTGGCTTTAGCCAAATATCTGGGTTTTACTGGAGGCAAAGTGCAGAAACAAAGAGGTCAAGGATTTACTGAGTGACTTAATGAATAAGCAAGGAGAGCTCTAGAGCATCCCTCCTTTGTAAACAGATAGCCAACGGGAATTTGCTGTATGGCTCAGGAAACTTGAACAGGGGCTCTGTATCAACCCAGAGGGGTGGGGTGGGAAGGAAGATGGGAGGGAAGTTCAAAAGGGAGAGGTTATATGCATACCTATGGCTGATTCATGTTGAGATTTGACAGAAAACAACAAAATTTAAAAAAAAAAACTGACACCATCTATTCACAAAGCAATTTCAGAATAAATATTTTCCATTAAAAAAAAAGACTACATCAAAGAAACAGGAAGATGGGGGAAGGTCTACAACCACACGCCAATTAGGTATCATTTAAAGTTACTCTACCTACAATTAATAATATCTTTAAAATGTCCTAAATTGTGATGCTAATAAACTCCTAATTTGCTTTAATAATGTCCTCAAAAACACAAAAATGCTCTATTTGAAAGACAGAGTCTAAACTTTATGAAAGAAGGGAAATCAAATCAAGAAGACATAAAGAAAATTGAATCAATCTCTACACTCACTTTCATCCACTGTTTCTTGCATGCATTCATTCATTTGTTCAGCAAACATTATTTGGGAGAAACCTGAAGCATGGTGAGGACCCACTGTTAGTTACTGAACCAATGAATTAGTGAAAGGTAAATGTCTCAATAGTGTACCTCTAGAGAGTTATTTCTTAGGCTTCATTGAAGCCATCTTTTAAACAAAAACTATTGTGTTAAACAAATCTAGTGTATAAAAATTCAAATTTTGATAAGGATAAATCACTGATAACTATTTGCCTTAGGAAAAAATTAATTGTACAAATTAATTCATTTAAGGAATCATTTAAAAGGGGGCTGCTATTCTATGCAAATATAATAACTCTTATAAAATGAAAAATAAATTTTCTTTGTGGCAAACTCCCTAGCCTTTTCCTCAGAAGGCTTATTTCGTTAATATTTAACTTGAGGTCAGCAAGAATTTTTACCCACTTATGACAACCTATTTGAATAACAGATTTTAAAATGGTTCATCTTCTGAGGTTTTTGCATCATGTGACATATTAATATATGATTGCAGGCAGAGCTGGGTTACTTAAAACAACAGAAGAGATTAGAGAGTCTTTGGGAGATAATATAGAGAACGAAAGGGAGTAAAGCGTAGAGAGACAATAATGAGAGAGAACTAAGTGCCTTCAATGGGGATTTAATACAATGAACTATGTGGCAAGTCGTTACTTGTCAGTCCTGTTTGTGAGAGGATGGAAATTCTAGGAGACACAACTAAGATCTAAGTCTGCCCTCAAAATGGATACAGGTGAGAGCAAGCTGCTCCTGAATTAACTCAGTATAAAATTCATAACTAAGCCATAGTTTATACTCTGATCAATTCATCAAATATCATTAAACACCTACTAATGGCAGGCATATGAAGTTTCTATAAATACATGAGTGACTGGAACAGAGTTTCTGCCTTTGTAGAAACGACAGGCATAAACATAGTCGTGAACTGACCTAGGTTTGACGATCCACAAATGCATCATACAAAGTTCTAGAAGAGTGTCTTTTTTAGAAACAACTCCGATTTTCTCAGGAGATAAGAAAAAATCATAGAAGAGGTAACATTAAGTTCAGTTCAGTCACTCAGTCGTGTCCGACTCTTTGCAACCCCATGAATCACAGCATGCCAGGCCTCCCTGTCCATCACCAACTCCTGGAGTTTACCCAAACTCATGTCCATTGAGTCGGTGATGCCATCCAACCGTCTCATCCTCTGTCCTCCCCTTCTCTTCCTGCCCTCAATCCTTCCCAGCATCAAGCTCTTTTCCAATGAGTCAACTCTTCACATGAGGTGGCCAAAGTATTGGAGTTTCAGCTTCAACATCAGTCCTTCCAACGAACACCCAGGACTGATCTCCTTTTGGATGGACCAGTTGGATCTTCTTGCAGTCCAAGAGACTCTCCAGAGTCTTCTCCAACACCACAGTTCAAAAGCATCAATTCTTTGGCGCTCAGCTTTCTTCACCGTCCAACTCTCACATCCATACATGACCAATGGAAGAACCATAGCCTTGGCTAGATGGACCTCTGTTGGCAAAGTAATGTCTCTGCTTTTTAATATGCTATCTAGATTGGTCATAACTTTCCTTCCAAGGAGTAAGTGTCTTTTAATTTCATGGCTGCAATCACCATCAGCAGTGATTTTGGAGCCCAAAAAAATAAAGTCTGACTCTGTTTCTACTGTTTCCCCATCTATTTACCATGAAGTGATGGGACCAGATGCCATGATCATCGTTTTTTGAATGTTGAGTTTTAAGCCAACTTTTTCACTCTTCTCTTTCACTTTCATCAATAAACTTTTTAGTTCCTCTTCACTTTCTGCTAAAAGGGTTAGTTCAGCCTTGGTGAAAAACTGTAGAACCAACAAATAAAGGAAACAGAAAATAGAGAAATGAATAAGGTGCATGTAGGAAGATTCTAAGAAGTGAAAAAGACATATAGGGAAGAATGAAGGCATGAAATACAGACTCCATAGATTTGGAGAATGACAAGTGGTTATGCAAGATTGAAGCCCAGGATACAAGCATCCGAATGTGAGATCAAGTCAAACAGAAACAGAGTGATGGAGATTTTATGTAGTGTGGGCTACAAAATCTCCAATTCTTCACGAAAAAGCAAGATCATAGAATAAAATGAGTTCTGGGTAATGGGCTAAATCTATGACCACGTGACAGGCAGAGTCTTGACAAATGTTTCCTCTCCTTTAAATGAGGGAAAAAAAGGAGTGTTTGAGTCACCCACATTTACAACTCAGTGATTTATATTCAAATTAAGCTTCTTTCTTATAATCAAAAGAGTTGCCTGCTATTCGTGAAACATTCATATGCTTAGAACTTTGCATATATATATCTTCACACCCATCCATAGAATAATAGACTGCAAAGGAACAGAGTATGGTAGTCCACAGTATAAAGGACTGTGTTTTGCTGAACAGGAAGTGACTCTAAAGTACCTGAATGCAGCTTTGGAAAATTATTTAATTTGTTTACTTTTTAAAAATTTTTAATTAGAAGATGATTGGTTTACAATGTTGTATTTGTTTCTGCCATACAACAACATGGATGAGCCATAAGTATGCATTTATCCCCTCTCTGTTGAGCCTCCCTCCCATTCCCCTAACTCACCCACTCTAGGTCATCACAGAGCACCAGACTAAGCTCTCTGTGTTATACGGCAATTTCCCACTAGCTATCTATTTTACACATGGTAATGTACGTATTTCAAAAAGAAAAATAAATATTGTATTTAACACATATATATGAAATCTAGAAAAATGGTACTGATGAACCTATTTTCAGGGCAGCAATGGAGACGCAGACATAGAGAATGGACTTGTGGACACAATAGGTGAAGGAGAGGGTGGGATGAACTGAAAGAGTAGTTTCCTTATTTTTATCTTCAAGGACCTAAATTAGGATGTTTATTTTTAGATTATTTTTACTGTCATTGTATGGTCAGGCACTGTAGAAAGAAAAAATTATTCTGACACTTATTAAAACAGTAATGACAACTTTAGTCAAGACTAATGCAACAGAGGAGAGAGATCAGGCTTAACTTTGAATACAAAGACAAGTGGAAATTTAAAGCTAAGAAGTAGAGTGAGAGAGTCAGTCAATGTAAAATTACTCAAAGGAGACATCAAAGATAGGGAGATTCTTGCTAAAGTGACTTGACAAAGTGCTTGTCAAAGAGAGGCCAAGGACTTCTATATCACAGTTGGGGCCTGAGGAATTTGATCAGATATTAATGTGATCAGTCATCAATGGTGGGGGAATCCTCTCTAAACTGACTTGGCCAGATTCCTGCTAAAACTAGGCCATACATGTCTGACAAAGATAGAATGATACCCAAGGCCTAGTCAAATGTTAGTCACTCAGTTGTGCCCAACTCTTTGTGACCCCATGGACTATAGCCTGCCAGGTTCCTCCATCCATGGGATTCTCCAGGCAAGAATACTGGAGTGAGTAGCAATTCCCTTCTCCAGGGGATCTTCCTGACCCAAGGATCAAACCCACGTCACCTGAGTCTCCTGTACTGCACGTAGATTCTTTACCATCTGAGCCACCAGGGAAGCCCTCTAAAAAGAGGCCTCATAGGAGCCTGACTAAAGTTTGGTCAAGGAGAGAATCTATTAAAAGAAAAAAAGCTGGATTGAGATGAGCAATAGCAAGCTTTGCTCTGCCTGTTATGCAGAACCAGATAAGACACTCCAGACAAAATGAGATGAAATTTAAAAGTCTGCTAAATTTCATGTGGCCACTAGAGATTGAAAAGCTTCTGTACATAATATATCTTTGCTCTCCTGTGTGTACTGTTTGTGATCAAGCAAAGAAGACATGAGACACTTCAACCTTTATGCCAAAACTATCAATATATAAAATTTTTCCCTTTTATTCTATATGGCTTTTTTTCTGCTTCTTTTTGTTTCTAAAGGTCATTTTCCAGTTAGAATTAAATGATGCTTTACACAGAAAGATTAAAAACAATTTTTTTTAAATAGCTGTAACTGTTAATTTTTTGGAGGAAAGTTTATCTTTAGTGATCCACTCAAATTTAACTTATCAATACTTGCATGCTATGGGAAATATTCTAAAAGTAGAAATTTATCAGGTTGTACTCTGTTTATAACATAGTTTTGAACAAAATCCACCAATAAAGTATAGAGATGTGACAAAGTCAATATGCATGTTTTTAGATGTGATTTTTACATTACTACATTCTCTGCAAAAATTTATATTTTAAGTTAATCTGGGCATCTTTTTTCCAAATTAGCACTTAGATGTCTTTAAAAGCAATCCCAGAGTTATACTGAACAAATAACAGATAACACAACCAGAGGCATGGGAAATTTGTGGCCCTGTCAGAAATTTAAAGTCTTTTAGGTAAAGACCAACTTGCAAAACAAATTTTTTAATGCAATGAAACATTGTTTTAATATATTGTAACAAAAATGTTAAATAATCAGTAAACATCAAACAGGCCAAACTGTTTAATGTTTTGCATGCTAGAGTTAAGAGAAAGTGAATATAAACTAAGCATCCAGCTAAATAATTTGTATAACTATAATAATCCAAAGGATGCCATGAGGAAGTACATAATGAACAAAAAAGCATATAGATTTTGTCAAACTTCCCTGTCATGTCTTCACGGTACCTGAAATAGAAGGTGTCACTCCCTTGACATTTTTATCAAAGTAAGCAACAGTTAGAACTGGAGATGGAACCACAGACTGGTTCCAAATAGGAAAAGGAGTACGTCAAGGCTGTATATTGTCACCCTGCTTATTTAACTTATATGCAGAGTACATCATGAGAAACGCTGGGCTGGAAGAAACACAAGCTGGAATCAAGATTGCTGGGAGAAATATCAATAACCTCAGATATGTGGATGACACCACCCTTATGGCAGAAAGTGAAGAAGAACTAAAGAGCCTCTTGATGAAAGTGAAAGAGGAGAGTGAAAAAGTTGGCTTAAAGCTCAACGTTCAGAAAACTAAGATCATGGCATCTGGTCCCATCACTTCATGGGAAATAGATGAGGAAACAGTCGAAACAGTGTCAAACTTTATTTTTTTGGGCTCCAGAATCACAGCTGATGGTGACTGCAGCCATGAAATTAAAAGACGCTTACTCCTTGGAAGGAAGGTTATGACAAACCTAGATAGCATATTTAAAAGCAGAGACATTACTTTGCCAACAAAAGTCCATCTAGTCAAGGCTATGGTTTTTCCAGTGGTCATGTATGGATGTGAGAGTTGGACGGTGTAGAAAGCTGAGCGCCGAAGAATTGATGCTTTTGAAGTGTGGTGTTGGAGAAGACTCTTGAGAGCCCCTTGGACTGCAAGGAGATCCAGTCAATCCATCCTAAAAGAGATCAATCCTGGGTGTTCATTGGAAGGTCTGATGTTGAAGCTGAAACTCCAATACTTTGGCCACCTCATGCGAAGGGTTGACTCATTGGAAAAGACCCTAATGCTGGGTAGGATTGGGGGTGGGAGGAGAAGGGGCTGATGGAGGATGAAATGATTGGATGGCATCACCGACTTGGTGGACATGGGTTTGGGTAGACTCCGGGAGTTGGTGATGCACAGGGAGGCCTGGCGTGCTGCAATTCATGGGGTCGCAAAGAGTTGGACACGACTGAGCGACTGAACTGAACTGAACTGAATCCAATCGTGGACAAAATGTTGACAAAATGATTATAATATTCACTGAAAAAAAAAAGAACATCTATTTTTTGAAATACATTCTTTTTCCTTAGCTCCAATGATATAATGATCTCCTCATTCTTCTCTATTATATTTTCTTTTTTGGTTTTAAACATTGGGGTTCTTCAAACACATGTGCTAGATCCTTTTCAGACTCAGTGTTCAGTTCAAAGAAAACATCCTTTGAGAAATGCTTGACTATCTTTCTGAAACCCTACGCATTCTTCAGTGAGATCTCGTGTATGTGCCAACAGTACATTCTACTATCTGCTCAATATCTCCTAAGCACATCAGAAAGGCTTGTTAAACCAGTGTGCTCAATAGTGAACTCATCTATTTCCCAACAGCTGCTTGAATATGGTTCCTTATCTCAAGTAGAGGACATTTGTTCCTATTCAAAACATTCATCGGACCAAATGCCCTGCACGGCCTTATCTCTATAGAGTTTACCATAATTTCAGTTTCACAGAGTGTCTCACATCACTCTGGCTACCTCACTCTCATTCAACCTTATTGGAAAATTCATCATCAGAGCACTTGATTTCACCTCCTGAATATAAATTTTAAATTTATCCTATCCCCTTCATTTCTTCCACCAGTTTAGACCAAGTCACTATTATCTTTCACCTGAACTCTTCCAGCCCCTTCTGGTTGACCTAGCTCTTTCAGTTTTCTTCTTCTTCCAAATAATTCTCCATGCCACATACCAGAGTGAGATCAATCTCCTCTAATAATCTCATATTCATTTTATATAAATGCTAAAATTCTTAATTTGGCCTGTATGGCTCTGTGTTGGAGAAGGAAATGGCACCCCACTCCAGTATTCTTGCCTGGAGAATCCTGTGGATGGAGAAGCCTGGTGGGCTGCTGTCCATGGGGCCTCAGAGAGTTGGACACGACTGAAGTGACTTAGCATAGCATATGGCTCTGTGTGGTCCACCTACTGTCTGTCACTCTCTACTGTTTTTTCTTAAATTGTGTGCCATACTTTCTGTTGTAGCTACACTCTCCTTTTATCAATGCTTAAACAACCTACATATCCTTGCATTGCATGGTCATTGCCTCAGTTAGGTTTTCTCCAAATTCTTGTCTAGGAGTTTTATAGTTTGTGGTTTTACATTTAGGTCTGTGATCCATTTTGAGTTAAGTTTTGTAAAATATTAATTGTACCAAGGAATAGAGAAAAAGAACTTCCCAATAGATCATTTGGCAAAAAATGAACTGAATATTAATAAAGAGAAAGTAGACCTATTAAACATACTGAAAGATATTTAATATAATAAATAAAACTTCAAGAAACAAAGCATATAATACCTTTTGCCTATGAAATTATTCTAATGTCATAAAAATCATAAAGTCCCATGTTGATGGATATATGGTGAAAGGAGCACTCTATTACTACTATCTGGGAAGTCATTTTTGGTAGTATTAAAAATCTTAAAATTTACACTTCCATTCATTCAATAATTCCAGATCTGGAAATCCCTCCTGAATGATTCAGTATACTGAAATAGGTATATGTCTGAATTTATTTTTTAAAGTAGCATTTAAAATACAAAATATAGAAACAATCTAGATACTCAACAGTTGAGAAGTAACTTATTAAATTATCACATATTCTAATAGGGAAGTGAATTAAGTTATGACATAGTCATATAATAAATATATATTTTAAAATCAAAAATGGAGTAGTTTTAAAGTAATAAATTGCAGAAATTCCAATTTTAATCTAAATGCAAAAGCAAAATGAAAAATTATTTAAATCATATGATTGAATCTATTGAAGCCATTATCATGAAATCTGCCACCCATATGAATATCTTTATGCCATACATTCTGTAAGTAAGTATACCAAAGTTGCTTGTATTTTCACTGGATTTAAAAATTAGATGTGTTATTATCTCTATTTATGCAAATTCCAAAAAAAATCAGAGTCATTTCTTCTCTTTTTCATGGAAAACATTATATTCTGGATTGTCATTTACTTGAATTTAGTATGTGGCTAATATTTCTTAGATTTCATTCAAAATGTCTTTCAATTAATTAAAAATATAAAAGGACATCACTTTAGTTTGTATCAATTAGAAAGTCTCAGTGAGAAAATAATTTTAATTTCAACTTATTAATGAAAGATCCAAGGTCATTTATCATAATTTACAAATAATAATATTAATAGCTGAAATGTGTTGAGATACTTCTCTGTTCCTTATGAGCATTTCTTCATTGAATCTATACACAACCACAAGTGATAAATATTATTATAATCCTACTATTATGAGTGAGGTCCTGTGTCACGGAGAAGTTAGGCAATGTATACAAGGGTCACAAAAATGGCTTTTGAAATAAATACTCATTACACATTGAAAGCTTTCAGCTTTCAGAACTAATACGTCTATAAACTTCTCAGTTTATATTTCTTCATAAATGATGTACTAACAATTACCAACATCCTCTTTGAACAGATGAATAATCTTGGATGTGTTTCTGCATCAAGTGCCAAAATTGGGACTGTCAACAGATTTCCTGAATCCTGGCCCTGTACTTTACTCACTAGCTCTGATGAGCTGTATAAGCTCTCTTGCAGACTAAGATAAATCCTGCTATGCTGCACAGCTGGTACTCAAAAATGTCACTGTTGATTAGATATTTTTAGTCATTTAATTTTTGCTCCGTAAGCTAGATTTCACTCCTCCTTCATGACTGACACATATTGTTTCTGTCTTTTTCTTCCGTCCATATTTTTCTTTAGGGGATTTGTTATAAGAAACACAACATGTTATCTTTAACAATACATCATCCGCAGAAGGAAAGCAAGGAGAATAAAAGTAGAATCTTACCCATGAAAAATACTGCTTTAGCTAACTTATCCCAAATTGAGTTAGTTTTGTAAAATATTTGCTACAAGATTAAAAACAAATAAAAACCCTAAATCTGAAGTCTAAGTAACAATGTAGAAAACAAACAAACAAACAAACAAACCCTAGTAACCTAACAGATCCATATTAGAAAATGTGAAGAAACCTCCAAAGGCTTACAAGGGAGTATTATGCTTTTTGAACAAATATCTGGACAGTTATTATGTATCAAAAGTCACAGCTGAAAGTTAAACTTGTGGAAATACATAATGTTTCTGGAGAGAAGAGGAAATAATTTATATTCTCATATATTGATTTTATTAAAAAGGGAAAAACCTAGTAATTTCAACTCCATAATACTAAACTCAACATGCATTATACTATGAAATAAGATAATATGACTGAAGAAGTTGAAATAAATTGAGTAAAATTTCTATTCTATTGATCTGAATCTCATTTTTTTTATACAATATACGTTTTCAAATAAAGTGTTTGGTAGGCAATAATTAATAATAATCAGTAAATTTTCTGAAAATATTTGTAACTGTCAGAAATACTTACTACTGTCAACTAATCATTTTCATTTTTGTTTATAACCTTAGTTATTTTGGGACTTCCCTGATGGCTCAGCGATAAAGAATCCACCTGTAATGGAAGAGACACCAGTTTGATCCCCAAGTCGGGAAGATCCCCTGGAGGAGGAAATGGCAACCCACTCCAATATTCTTACCTGGAGAATGTCATGGACAGAGGAGACTGGAGGGCTACAGTCCACTGGTTTACAAAGAGTCAAACACGACTGAGTGAGTTAAAGATTTAAAAGAATGCTCATTGTAAACAAGTCAAATAATATATAAAGATTAAATATGAAAACATCTTGATATCAGAGTAAAATCACTTTATATACTATTTTATGCACATGTATGTTTATTTTCATGAGTAACATATATATATATGCACACATAAACATTAAAGTATATGGCAGACACTGAACTAAGGATTTACATTTATTATCTATTTTAACCTTTACAATATTACAAAAATCCCATGAACTAGGAAACTTTGACAACATCCACAGGGTTTTCCACAGCCTTTAAAAGTTTAACAGAAATAAGGGATAGCTGAGGCAATGTAACCTCACAATTTTATAATTTATATAACAAAGTAGCCTGCTTAGTTTATATATACATATGAAGGTTTTGATAACACAAATCTCAATTTTAAAAGGCTAGGAAATCTATGAGGTTCATCCATCAACTGTCTTTAGTTTAGATCACAAATTACCTGAAACACTTCAATGAACTTTATTATACTGCTATACTGAGAAGGTAAAGATGGAAAAATGCTAATCATGCTTAATTAAATAAAAAGAAGCCTTTGTCACATCTTTCTAAATTTTTCAATATGATTTGTAATCTGTGATTTTCTTCTGATGCTTCTGTCTCCATGATAATAAGCAAAAAGTAATGAGAGTACCTATTTTAGCTTCTGGGGAGGGGAGCTGCTTTAGGAGAAGGGGAATGACATGTAACTAGATGTCCTAACATCCCTCCTAACATAAAATGCCTGAACTTGTATTTCTGTTTATGTCAAGTAAGTACCTTTTCACAGAAAGCATTGGCTTTTCCAGCCACACCCGTACCAAAAGTTGCCTACATCAAATTGAATATGTACAATGTTTTCCCTTTTAAATCAAAGTGAAACCAAGCTAGAGCCCATGGCCATTTATTTCTCTTTAACTCAAGTAATTATATAGTTTTATTGGTCTCTGACTAGTGCAGGACCCAGGGCAGTTCAGAGTGGAAATGAGTCTCATTAATTCCCGTTTCTACAGTTTGTTCCAATAGCTGTGGGATGGCAACATTTTTTACCTACTGTTAACAAAATCAAATGATACAGGGATGCCTATCTATTTCACCATTTTAAAATGATCCACTATTGCCAAAATAAATGGATTAGAGAAACATTCATTAGTTGTATTGAGCCCCACCACCTAATCTTGCTATAGACCCCAGTCAAATGGATTCTTATTCCCTCTGGCTGGGTACCAGAACAATCTTCAGCAATTAGTGGCATTGCTACTCAATCTTTGTTTTAGTCTTATTCCACATTACACTGGACATTTAGTACTTAAGAATAAGGTCCTCTGAGCTATTATTGCCAGAGAAATGTTTAACGATGTTATATAGGAGTGTTAAATTTGATTCATCTCACTGCATTTAATATATTACCATTGATTAGTATAAAAATATGAACCACATATGTAATTTTTCATTTCCCAGTAATCACTTAAAGAAAATAAAAGGAAAGAGATAAAATTAATTTTATGAATAATTTTTATTTAACAGTGTATTCAAAATATTAACATTTTAACCTGTAATCAATATGAAAACTGTTAATGAGATATTTATATTCATTTTTCATACTAAATCTTTGAAATCTGATAGCTATTTTTCATTTAGAGCACTTCTCAATTTAGACCAGCCACATTTCAAATATTCAAATGCCACATGTGGCTAGTGACTGCCAAGTTAGACAATATGTCTGTTTATGTTTATTTCTACCTATCTCTCTACCTGTCTGTCATCTATATCACTCCAAATCCTCTCTAGCACAGGGAGAAACAAATGTTTAAAGTAAAAAAAAAAAAAATAGCTAACATTTGTGTGGCAGGTAATGGTTTGCTAAATATTCTAATATACACAAATATATGTGACTTGCAAATTAGTGCCATTATTTTTTGGCTATATCATAGCAATTCCTAAGGTAGAAAGTGTGATATATGTATAAAAGAAAAAAAAATGAAAGTTTATTTGAGCTGAAATTGACAGTAACTATTTCTCCATCCAAAGATGAATAATACATAATTTATACAATTACAAGGTAAGTACATCTTTATAACAGCCTCACCTCTTAGAAAAACTTGTCAGGGAAACAAAAAATACAATTCCAAAAAGCTACAAGAGCTCATCCATGAACTTGGTAAAGTTGCAGGGTACGGAATTAATATACAGAAATTTGTTGTATTCTATACATGAATGCCAAACTATCAGAAGGAAAAATTAAGGAAACAATTTCATTTAGAATCACATCAAAAAGAACAAAATATCTAGGAATAAGCTTACCTAAGAAGGTAAAAGACCTGTACTCTGAAAACTATAAGACATTTATAGAAATTGAAGATAAACATGAGCCAATAAAAAGATATATTGTCTTTATGGGTTGGAAGAATTATATTGTTTTATATTGCCTGGTTACCCAAGGCAATCTACAGATTCAATGCAATCTCCATCAAAATGCCAAGGGCGTTTTTCACAGAACTAAAACAAATAATTTTAAAATCTGCATTGAAACACAAAATACACCAAATAGTCAAAACAATCTTTTTTTTTTTTTAATTAGTTTATTTTCTATTTTTTAACTTTACAATATTGTATTTGTTTTGTTATACATTGACATGAATCCACCATGGGTGTACATGTTTTCCACCTCCAGAATCTGGAGGAATCATGCTGCCTAATTTCAGACTATGCTATGAAGCTACAGTCATCAAAGCAGTATGGCACTGGCACAAAAAAAGACATGCAGATAAATGGAACAGACTAGAGAGCACAGAAGTAAACCCACTGTAGTCAATTAACCTGCAACAAAGGACCCAAAAACATACAATGGGGAAAAGACAGTCTCTTCAATAAGTGGTGCTGAGAAAACTGAAGCGCTACATGTAAACAATTAATATAGAACATTTTATACAGAAATAAACTCAAAATCAATTAAAGAATTAAATGTAAGGCCAGAAACCATAAACTCCTAGAAAAAAACAGAGTTATCCTAGAAGAACACTCTCTGACATAAATTGTAACAGTATTATTTTTATCTTAAGCAGAGGAACTAAAGCAAAGATAAACAAGTGGGACTTAATTAAACTTAAATCTTTTGTGCTGCAAAGAAAATAATCAATAAAACAAAAAAATAAACTCCTGAATGGAAGAAAATATTTGCAAATTATATGACTGATAGTTGTTAATATAAAAAGCATATAAACTGTTCATATAACTCAACATCAAAAAAAAAAAATTAAAAATGAGCATAAGACCTGAATAGAAATTTTTCCAAAGAAGACATATAGATGGACACTGTCACATTGAAAGATGCTTAACACTGTTAATCATCAAAGAAATGAAAGTTAGAACCACAATATGGTTCTAACCATATCTCTTCTAAAGAGATATATCACTTCACATATGTTGGAATGGCTATCATGAAAAAGACCTCAAACAACAAATGTTGGGGAGGATGTGGAGAAAATGGAATGCTCATGAACTGTTGGTGGAAATGTAAATTGGTGCAGCCACTGTGGAAAATAGTCTGGAGGTTGCTCAAAAAACTAAAAGTAGGACTACTGTGTGACTGAGCAATTCCATTCTGGGTTATATATCTGGAAAAAAATGAAAATACTAGTTTGAGAAGATACATAAATCCTGATGTTTCACTGCATTATTTACAACTGCCAAGATATGAAAACAATCTAAGTGTCCATTAACAGATGAGTGAAGAAAGATATAGAATGCATGTGTGTGTATATAGATACACAATTGAGTACTACTCAGCCATAAAAAAGTTGCCATTTGCAAAAACATGAATGGACTTGGAGGGTGTTGCGTAGGTGAAATAAGTCAGATAGAAAAAGACAAATATGGTATGACATCATGTATATGTGGAATCTAAAAAATAAAACAAACTAACAAAATATAACAAAAAAGAAATAAGCTCACAGATATAGAAAACAAACTGTTGGTACCAGTAGGGGTGGGCATTATAGGGGCAGGGGATTAACTGATACAAATTGCTATTATAAAATAAATAAGCTACAAGGATATAATGTACAGCATAGGGAATACAGTCAATAACTACAAATGGAATATAACTTTTAAAAGTGTGAATCACTACGTTGAACATCTGAAACATATAATATTATACATCAATTATATCTCAATAAATACAACTATTACAACATTTACAATTCCAACCTGATGCCTCTTTGTTCAGCAAGGCATAGAAAGAAGTTTTGGATAGTGCCCATATACCCAGTTAAGTCTAGAGACCAGAATTGGAGAGGGGTGGCTTGTTCCACATCAGAATGTGTATTGTGGTTAATGTGCTTGATGGAGAGTGAGTGTGAGAAAACCCTTATTGCTTAGAAGAAGGGGCAGGTGCCACAGGCATGACCATAGGACAAATCTCATTTGGCAAAAATATCCAAGAGGATTATCGAACCAAACCTCTTACTCTTCTGTTCTTTGCCTTATTAATAAGAATAACATTACTCACTACTTTCACAAGAGCTATTAATAGCAAGTCCATATTTGTGTCATTTTTTAAAAAAATTCTCAATTCTTTTTAGAATCTCTGTATATTGCTTGCCGCATATCTTTCTGTCTTTACACTCACCCATATTTCTAGCCTTATTTTTGAATTGTTCTTTTAGTTAAAGAAAACTCTGGTGTTAATAGATAGACTTCACTAATGATTTCCCATTACTACATTGTTTAAAATATTAAAATTATAATCTATTACCTGAACTACTGTAGGTTGTATTTTTTTTTTTAAGTATCCAACCTCAGAGTAATTCTTCACCTAAACACAAATAGAGCATTTTCATAAAAACAGTAATAAGTGTACAGTTGCTGACTCCTAGACTACCTGTATCATAAAGGTCTCACAAATACATTTACTTCATCCCTTCTCCTTATTTTTTTTTTTTAATAAATTTATTTATTTTAGTTGGGGGCTAATTACTTTACAATATTGTAATAGTTTTTGCCATACATTGACATGAATCAGCCATGGGTTTACATGTGTTCCCCTTCCTGGACCCCCCACCCACCTCCCTCCCCATCCCATCCCTCTGGGTCATCCCATTGCCCCGGCCCTGAGCCCTTGTCTCATGCATCGAACATGGAATGGTGTTCTGTTTCACATATGATAATATACATGTTTCAATGCTATTCTCCCAGAACGTCCCACCCTCACCTTCTCCCTCAGAGTCCATAAAATTGTTCCATGCATCTGTGTCTCTTATTCTGACTCACATATAGGGTTATCGTTACCATCTTTCAAATTCCATATATATGCATTAGTATACTGTATTGGTGTTTTTCTTTCTGGCTTACTTCACTCTGTATAATGGGCTCCAGTTTCATCCATCTCAGTAGAACCGATTCAAATGTATTTTTTTTAATGGCTGAGTAATATTCCATTGTGTATATGTACCACAGCTTCCTTATCCATTCGTCTGCTGATGGACATCTAGGTTGCTTCCATGTCCTGGCTATTGTAAACAGTGCTGCGATGAACATTGGGGTACACGTGTCTCTTTCAATTCTGGTTTCCTCGGTGTATATGCCCAGCAGTGGGATTGCTGGGTCATATGGCAGTTCTATTCCCAGTTTTTTAAGGAATCTCCACACTGTTCTCCATAGTGGCTGTACTAGTTTGCATTCCCACCAACAGTGTAAGAGGGTTCCCTTTTCTCCACACCCTCTCCAGCATTTATTGCTTGTAAACTTTTGGATAGCAGCCATTCTGACTGGTGTGAAATGATACCTCATTGTGGTTTTGATTTGCATTTCTCTAATAATGAGTGATGTTGAGCATCTTTTCATGTGTTTGTTAGCCATCTGTATGTCTTCTTTGGAGAAATGTCTGTTTAGTTCTTTGGCCCATTTTTTGGTTGGGTCGTTTATTTTTCTGGAATTCAGCTGCAGAAGTTGCTTGTATATTTTTGAGATTAATTGTTTGTCTGTTGCTTCATTTGCTATTATTTTCTCCCATTCTGAAGGCTGTCTTTTCACCTTGCTTATAGTTTCCTTTGTTGTGCAAAAGCTTTTAATTTTAATTAGGTCCCATTTGTTTATTTTTGCTTTTATCCTGCTGTGCCTTCTCATTATTTTTAATTCTAGTTCTCTGTTATTGCTGCCTTTAGCTCTCCTTTTAATATGGCAACTATAGAGATGCAATGATTCAAAATAGAACAAAAGATGTTGCCATTTCCTACTTCTGTAGCCAGGGATCCTCATTCATTTTTCCTGTGATTATTTAGCAAACATAAGACAGATCTTTGAGAGTAGGCAAGGATAGCTTCCCAGATGACGCTAGTGATAAAGAATCCACCTGCCAGTGCAGGAGATGTAACAGACGTGGGTTTGATCCTTGAGTTGGGAAGATCTGAAATAGCAACCAACTCCAGTATTCTTGCCTGGAGAATCTCATGGACAGAGGAACCTGGCAGGATACTATAGTCCATCAGTTTAGTTCAGTCGCTCAGTCGTGTCCGACTCTTTGTGACCCCATTAATAGCAGCACGCCAGGCCTCCCTGTCCATCACCAACTCCTGAAGTTTACCCAAACTCATATCCATTGAGTCGGTGATGCCATCCAGCCATCTCATCCTCTGTCGTCCCCTTCTCCTCCTGCCCTCAATCCTTCCCAGCACCAGGGTCTTTTTCAATGAGACAACTCTTCCATGAGGTGGCCAAAGTATTGGAGTTTCAGCTTCAACATCAGTCCTTCCAATGAACACCCAGGATTGATCTCCTTTAGGGTGGACTAGTTGGATCTCCTTGCAGTCCAAGGGACTCTCAAGAGTCTTCTCCAACACCACAGTTCAAAAGCATCAATTCTTTGGCACTCAGCTTTCTGCACAGTCCAACTCTCACATCCATACATGACTACTTGAAAAACCATAGCCTTGACTAGACGGACCTTTGTTGGCAAAGTAAAGTCTCTGCTTTTTAATATGCTATGTAGGTTGGTCATAACTTTCCTTCCAAGGAGTAAGCGTCTTTTAATTTCATGGCTGCAATCACCATCTGCAGTGATTTTGGAGCCCCAAAAAATAAAGTCTGACACTGTTTCCACTGTTTCCCCATCTATTTCCTCAGATATGCAGATGACACCACCCTTATGGAAGAAAGTGAAGAAGAACTAAAAAGCTTCTTGATGAAAGTGAGAGAGGAGAGTGAAAAAGTTGGCTTAAAGCTCAACATTCAGAAAACTAACATCATGGCATCTGGTCCCATCACATCATGGGAAATAGATGGGGAAACAGTGGAAACTACAGTCCATAGGGTTGCAAAAAGTTGGACATGATTGAAGCAATTCAGCATGCATGCCCGCAAGGGTGGCAAACTCTGTAAAGAAGCAGGTAGATTTCAGTGTGATCTAGTTGGGTTTTATAGCACATTAGAGATGACTGGGATTGGAGTCTTTTCCCTGGTATCATATTTTTGAAAGTATTGTGACACGTAGGATTCTCCTTGATTATTGATTAACCTCTTGAGAAACCTTGCTAATTGGAACAAAAACACAGCTGCTGGCAAAGATATACAAACTACCTCTGTGGGATTAGGACATAATTTAGGTTAGAGCATAAAGCGGAGGCCACACGTCCCAGGACGGCACAATGCAATCTATGCTAGAAATAACAAGAATATTAAATTTTTTCAATGGGTTTGTGACACATCAAAAATCTTGGAAACCACTGGCTTTAAAGATTGTTCTTCTAGCTGGATTTTGTTAGTTAATACCTACCATAAAAACTGCTGAATTATTAGTAGACGGAAAAATTCAAGGCCAGGCCAATGAAAGAGACAAATGCATCTGAAATTTCAAAGAGGTGAATAAGTGAATGGAAATACTTTGAATTGTCCCTAGTTTTGGATAAGTGCTTCATTCAGTGATTTATTATGTGCGTGCATGCCAAGTTGCTTCAGTCGAGTCTGACCCTTCGCCACCTTGTAGACCATAACCCTCTTCTGTCTATAGAATTCTCTAGGCAGGAATACTAGAGTGGGTTGCCATGACCTCCTCCAGGGGATCTTCCTGACCCAGGGACTGACTCTGTGTCTCCTGGAACTCCTGACTTGCAGGCAGATTCTTTACTGCTGGGCTACCGGGAAGCCTCCCCTATTTATTACTTTCCTATAAACATGTGATTAGCTGTAAAAATTATTAGTAATTCTTATGCTTTACAAAATTAAGTCAAAATAAAACTTGGAGCAATATTTAAAGAAATACCAAAAGCTAGAGCTGTTAACTAACCCAAACTCAATTAAATCAACTGTTACTCTTTGGCTACTGTATATTTTTTTTTTTCTATTCTCAGGAAATCTTTTCTTTTTCTCACTGCTAAGCTTTTAAAATGCTCTATACTTTTACTTTCCTCACCATTTCTTAAAAAGTATTTTGTTTCTGACTAAAGAAAGTTCTTATTCTACTACTTCCATTGTTAGATAAAAGCCATTGCTATCATAACTAAGGTGAACTTGTGTCTTCATCAATAAGCAAATCTTCTCCTGACACCTAACTACCTTTATAAGAAAAAGATTTCTTGATATTTCTTCTTCAAGATCCAGAAGATTGGCTCATAACACCCTATGTCATGAAAAACTATTATAGTTTATGATAAAATTAAAAGTCCTATAGATAAAAAAACTAATTAAAAAATAAAAAAAATGAAAAAGTCCTGAAGAAGAATATTAAGCCACCAAAACACTTCTTTATTTTATAAGAAAATCACGTATGTGGCAATGCAATAGCATACAAGGGCTTATAATGTAACAATGGTTTGCTGGTTGTTAAGCTTTATGGTGACTGCAGCCATGAAATTAAAAGATGCTTACTCCTTGGAAGGAAGGTGATGACCAACCTAGATAGCATATTTAAAAGTAGAGACATTACTTTGCCAACAAAGGTCCGTCTAGTCAAGGCTATGGTTTTTCCAGTGGTCATGTATGGATGTGAGAGTTGGACGGTGAAGAAAGCTGAGCACCGAAGAATTGATGCTTTTGAACTGTGGTGTTGGAGAAGACTCTTGAGAGTCCCTTGGACTGCAAGGAGATCCAACCAGTCCATCCTAAAGGAGATCAATCCTGGGTGTTCATTGGAAGGACTGATGTTGAAGCTGAAACTCCAATACTTTGGCCACCTCATGGAAGAGTTGACTCATTGGAAAAGACCCTAATGATGGGAAGGATTGGGGGCAGGAGGAGAAGGGGATGACAGAGGATGAGATGGCTGGATGGCATCACTGACTCGATGGACATGGTTTTGGGTAAACTTCGGGAGTTGGTGATGGACAGGGAGGCCTGGCGTGTTGCAATTCATGGGGTCACAGCGAGTTGGACACGACTGAGCAACTGAACTGAAATGAACTGAAGCTTTGTAATGTTAATGATGTCATACTATGTGCACAGTGTTTTTGACTCACTGTTAGGTTTCTAAGATTCATCCTTGTTGATGTGTGAAGCTGCTGTTCATTCTTTCACTGACAAATAGTATTTCATTGTGTTAGAATACAACAATTTATTTGGCTATTTTTCATTTCAATGAACATTTTAGTGGTCTCCAGGTTGTTTGTTTTGCTCTTAATAGTAAAACTACCATGAACATTTCTGCCTGTGCTTTTCATTCACACATGGAACCATTTCCCTAAGCAGTGTAGTTTTCAAACCTTTAGACCACAGTACACAAAAAGGTACAGTTTACATTTTAACAAAGACAGTGTATAGACACACATACAAAAGAAACTGAAACAAGTTTCTACAAATAACCTTTACCCTTACTATTTAAAAGGCATTCTAATATTTTCTATTATATTTCCATATTATATTGTATCGTGTATAATAACTATATAATATGTTATAGTCTGTTTTTGTTCTATTTATTTTAAAAATGATTGTAAGAGCATTGAAATTGAAACCAGAAGTTTAAAAATATAGCATTAGGTTATATACTTGGTAGCAAAAATGCTCAGTTTTAAAATATGCATTTCTTCAATCTTGGAAGATGACAGCAATTATTTTCAAAATATGATTGCGTCAAATGAAAATTCACCACTGCCATGAAACAGTTCATAGTATTTCGCATCCTGGAAACACCTGATACTTTAAGACTTTTTTTTTTTTAACCAGTATAGATGACATAAAATATCTCATCATTATTTTTATTTTCATTCCTTTAATGAGAAGTTGAATATCATCCCATATTTCATCCTCTTTGAAATGCTATTTGAATTTTTAATGTGATTTCTAGTATCATTATTTTATATATTGATTCATAAGAAAGGCTGGTACATACTTGATACTAATTCTATCCTAATTATATACATGTCCCATTTTTCATCTGAGTTTGGGTTTGCTTTTCACTTTCTTTATTGTGATTTTTAAAAACAACAACAAATCAAACAAACAACAAATCAAATAGTATATGCATTCTTAAGAATATGAGATTCTTAATTCCTGGCTCAATGCCACACAACCAGTAATTAAAATTGTATATTCAAACATTAGTAGTTTTAACCTGGATATTACCCTGAAAACCATCAAGAATACTGCTTCTCTAGTATTGGCGATCATATTCTGTTCTTTTCTTAATTTTTACATCACCTTGTTTCATACTTAATTTTCTTTCTTGCCCTTTAATTTTTATAGTAACTTGTTCATTTTTAAAACTTATCAAATATCAAATTTATGCTCATGCTCAGTCACTTCAGCTGTGTGGAACTTTTTGTGACCCCATGGACTATAACCCACTAGGCTCCTCTGTCCATGGGATTTTCCTGGCAAGAATACAGGAGTGGGTAGCCTTTCCCTTCTCCAGGGAATCTTCCTTACCCAGGTATCAGACTCGCATCTCCTGCATCTCCTGCATTGCAGGCAGATTCTTTACTGCTGAGCCTATATTTAGCAAAATATACATTAATTGCATTATTGTTTTCTGTTCCTTAAATTATCTATCTCATTCAGTGTCAATTTTTATCTGGCTATCCGGATATTGTCTTAAATGCTGCTGGTTTTCCTAACATGCTTTCAGGCCCATGATTATTTGTTCATATTTATTACCAAAGACCTGAGCATGTATTTTAGATTTCCTACATGTTGGGTGTGTAAGTCTTTTCACAGCTGGATCTCTGCCATCAGGTGAGATTCTCACTAGGATCTGTGTATTGGGTGAAACTTGATTAATAAACTTCACTTTAAGGTGAACAAGCTTAGCATTCTCTGTCAGCCTACATCTTTGTGTTTGCATATGAGAGATAGTATTTGTGTGTGTGTGTGTGAGAAAGAGAGAGAGCATGTTACACGTGTGCCAGCTGGGCAGAAGTGAACATATGGCATTCCTAACTTCTGAAATTGTCATATGTTGACCTACTTCTTACTATGAGCCTTCATTTAATCAATGGTTCTAATCCTAGTACCCCTGTGAAGTTCTACTAGGTAAATTGTTCTCTACTAGTGGCTTCCTTAGTAGATGCCACTAACTCCCCACTTAGCTCATTTTCAGTACATACACTTGCTATCTTCCAGAAAATTGCAGACATCTTTTCGTCTTTTGTCATTCCTTCTCTTCCTCTGCAATGGACTTATTTACCTATTTATTATACCTCTTATTTTCATTTAGGTTTTGACTCAAGGAAGACACAAAACAAATAAATGAGCCTGGTCTTCCATCATGAAATAGATAGCATACGTCAGTGTCAATGAGTACATAGTTGTGTTAGCCTGAAATGTGGGAAGGAATGACAAGTAATCGCATGGGAGATTCATTTATTCATTCAACAAAAATACTGGCTGAGAAAGAGCAACTAGATGAGCCATGTCAGATTTGTCAAGGGAAGGGACAGATTAGGGGGTTGTTAATGGTTAAAACTATCCAGTACTGTGAAGTATATAAACAATATAAGGATTCTCAAGAGATTCTGCCCTAGTGTTTGAATCTATGAGATCTCTTTTGGCTGAGTGGGCCCTTGCTTGTCCAAAAACCTCTGCATCTTCTCTGTCAACCCAAATCCAACTTTTCTTAATATGATGCCACAATTCTATTTCAGTTTAAGACATTCAGGAAAAAAAAAAAAAAAGACCACCTGAATCCTCCTAAATTGAAAGTATTTCTCTAAAACTACATATCAAAGCATTCTAAATTTTCTATACTTCACTTTTTTAGTTGCACCTTCCTTAAAATGTTGAAATTATAAAATATCCCTACGATTCTTAAATTGAATGATCTGATCACAAAGCACAATTCAGATACTGACTTTACCACACTATAGCACATCAAAATATGAATGAGATCTGGTCCTCTCTAAACAAGATTTTATGAGGATATAGTGAAAATATCTGTGGTCCTTTATTTTCATACTATATTTTAGGACAGTTGTGTGCCTTTTGCTGATCTCTGAACGTCACTTCCTTTCCTGGTGCAAAATAATGAACTAAAGAAGTTACACTACTGCTATTTAAACTCCCACTGAACTGGACATAATAGAATATAACTTTCTTCCAAATCTCAATTATAAATCCCCCAGAATATCCCCAATAATCAGCTCAAGCTAAGATAAGGAAATGCTAAGAACATTTATCTCATAAATTTGAGCTTCAAAGGGTTATCTTGAACCCTTTCACTGTCATAGAAGTATCCAAGCAAAGGTCAGGCTCTCATTAAAGCTTATCTGAAGCCAGAGTTATATGTTATGGTTTATTGCCTCAAGTACCAATTAATACAGGATTAAAGAAATGAAAAACCAGTGATTCATACCTTTGCAAGCAAATCTTCATACTTCAGCATAAAGCTGAAATATTGTCATTTTAGTCATGTAATATTTTATTAGGCACTTAAATCTGGAGGTTTTATCAAAAGATATATAACATTTATTTTTAACAAAATGCAGAGGATATTTGGAGAACATTTACTCAAAAATCCAATAAAGTAAAATCTTAAAGGTATTTTCTAGCCAGCAACTTAAATGAGAACATCAATTATTAATGAGGTTGAAATGCTTAATAATAGGGGTCTAGAAAGAGGCTATACAGAATTGTTGAAATATCACCATGAAATCGAGGGTGAGTGTCTTCTTAGGAGGCATAACAATAAAAAGCATAATTGCACACTACAGCATTTTGCCCTCAAAGCTGTTGATGGTGGGGAGAAGTCAAAGAAAGAATGGTTAAAGACTAGGGGAGTATGTATACAGGAGTTCTCCCCTGGTTATTTAAATAATAGTAAAAGGTTATTATTTTATGTAACCTGGACACTTCCTCACCCTTCTTGTAGATAAATGGTAAGCCATTATTACTAATAATCTCCTTCAAACACTCTCAAGTGCCTTTTACATGTATGTCGGTTTCATGATTACCATTTGCTCTATATTACCAGGGACCCTGAACCGTGCCCTCCAGCAGGTTAAACTCTTTATGCCTTTGCTCCTAGAGATACCTAAACTCTGCATCCTACTCTCATCATTACCTGTCACACAATACACTAAAAGCATGCACACCATGTCTGCTTCTAGAAAGTGAATATTGTCTCTCCAAATATTTAACATCATTACAGCAACTGAGTCTGCAGGTGAACTCAGAGGTAAAATCAAAAGAAAAATTCCCTGTGAACAGCAAGAAAACAGGTTTTAGGAAGAAAATCATCTGTGATAAATTGAGCTTCTTTGGGATATGCATAGATAAAGATGGGTTCTTACATTATTACTGTCATTGAAGAGGAGGCTGAAGTCATAAGCATCTTAGGATTTTTTGTGACTGACATACTATTGCCCATTTTTGGAAATGCAGCTTTGTAAAGATCTCTGCATTGGCACTAGCTTAAAATCTAATGTACTTTTTCTATTTTAACAAGGAATATGTAGTTGAAATTTGATTTCTCTCTATTGATTTATACGAAAGAAACATTTTGCCAAAGTAGTTTGTCCATATGTGATTCTACTGCTCAGCTGTTTCTTTTTCTGAGTCTTTTCATTCCCATCCCACTTCTGCAGGCAAGCACAATAACTCACCCTGGGCTAAGATACAATAAATAAGGTTATCCCAAAAGGATCTAATATCTTTTCTGCAGGGATTAACAAACTCATTTCCTCAGTGCTCAGGCCACATAATTTCTCTGATCACAGAGAGACACACCCTAACTCAAGGATTTAATGGGCCTGGTAAAAAATCAAATATTTTATGAATATTATCAACTTACCTCTAAAAACTCTGAGAATATTAAGTCTCTCTGCTTTGAAATACAGGGGTGATTTTTGCTGAGTGAAGTTTTCAAGTTGGAGATGAGGGAAACAGCACTATAGCTTAAATAGATAACCACGGTGTAAATATAAAAAATGTAAAGAACACTGTACTTTTATCCAAAATCCTGGGATTCAAGTTCTGCCTTTAATACTTATCAATTCTAGGTCCAACAACCTTACTTTTTTTTTTCTTATCTGTAAAGAATAATAACGCCTGCCAACATAACAGAAATGTTATTAGAATTAAGTAAAGTCATTTACAAAGAAAAAGAATGGCATTCACAGTGATGGTGGTGATTCACTGAATCAACGTCTGGACGGAATGCTGTCTGCTGCTGTTGTTGGTACTACTGTCTTTTTTTTTCCACCTTAATTTCTTGACGGAAAAAAATTTTTTTTTCTAGGCAAAGATTGGACTTGATTGGATTAATCTGAAAACGAAAAATGCTGCCATCAATGTCTCCTCTCACTTTGGGGTTATGCTGATTTTCATCTCTCCAACTTCAATTTGGAAAATTCCTGCTATCTAACCCCAAATTTCTCTACTTCCTCCTCACTCTCACTTATATTCTCACAAAACTTATTATTGGGCTTCTTTAAAATCTCCCAATCCTTGAGTTTCTAGAATTGATATTCCACAGGTAGCTCAGTGATAAAGAATCTGCCTGCAATGTGGGAGATGCAGGAGACACGGGTTTGATTCTGGGGTCAGATGATCCCTTGGAGGAGTAAATGGTAACCCATTACAGTATTCTTGCCTTAAAAATCCCATGACAGAGGAGCCTTGCGGGCTACAGTTCATGGGGTCACAAAAGAGTTGGACACAACTGAGCATGTGCGCACACAAAGTATTATTCTTCAGGTTCACTTGTATTGGCATCTATCAAAAACACTGCCTTACTCCCTTGACCTGCCACTACTCCATCAGCTAGTAATGCTCTGGGTCAGATCAACTCCTGTTTTATGTTTGTTTGGTTGTTACTTTTGTTTTTCTTATTCTGGCTATCAAGCACTGCTAGATAAATTGCTCAGAGGCACTAATAGCAATTGCTGATACCAATTTAGGCTTTCTAGACTTCTTTGTGTCTCTAAAGTCATTTGAAAGTAATTCTTTGGGGTTTGGGTCATTTCTATGAGCCATCGTGTATATTTAGTACAAAGTTATTTCAAATATTTTACCGTTCTCTTAAAGTTTCTTTGATCAAAACCAACCCATTGCCTTGAGCAAATGATCTAGCTTCTTATTATATCATGAACATGGAGCAACTGAATAGGAATATTCTCCAAATTCTATCCTTCCCACTCTAAGTAAAGGGTCTCAGTTCTTTTCTTCTGCCTTAGAAGTAAAGAAACCATCTTCTTTGGAGCGTGGGCTTTTCTCCACACTCATTAAGACAAGATTTTCTTCATTCTTTAGTTCTGTGGTCTGTCAAATTTTCCTGTTCCTATGTCTCTAATTTCTTTCTTTTTATTGGTTCCTGCTTCTCAGTTAAAAATTTATTTAAGTAAATGTTAGTGTAACCTTGCCTCCCATCAAGCTATTAACTGCTCACTTTTTTTTCCTTCATTAACATATTGAGAGAGAATCTGTTGTAACTGGAAATTTGTGAGTGTCTAAAGAGATTTTTTGATTTTTAATTTTGCTTCTTATAAACTTCTTTTTTGACTTTTAATAAACTTTCATATCGTCAAATTCAGAGTTAAATTGAAGAAAGTAGGGAAAACCTCTAGACCATTCAGCTATGACCTAAATCAAATCCCTAATGATTATATAGTGGAAGTAAGAAATAGATTTAAGGGACTTGATCTGATAGACAGAGTGCCTGATGAACTATGGACGGAGGTTCATGACATTGCATAGGAGACAGGGAGCAAGACTATCCTCAAGGAAAAGAAATGCAAAAAAGCAAAATGGTTGTCTGAGGAGGCCTTACAGATAGCTGGGAAGAAGAGAAACAAAAAGCAAAAGACAAAAGGAAAAATATATCAATTTGAATGCAGAGTTACAAAGAATAGCAAGGGGAGATAAGAAAGCCTTCCTCAGTGATCAGTGCAAAGAAA
Organism: Giraffa tippelskirchi; assembly: GCF_054371585.1. Classification (NCBI taxonomy): domain Eukaryota; kingdom Metazoa; phylum Chordata; class Mammalia; order Artiodactyla; family Giraffidae; genus Giraffa; species Giraffa tippelskirchi. The sequence continues at coordinate 65,648,978 of NC_137284.1, forward strand.
TAGAGGAAAACTATACAATGGGAAGACTTGAGATCTCTTCAAGAAAATTAGAGACACCAAAGGAACATTTCTTGCAAAGATGGGCTCGATAAAGGACAGAAATGGTATGGACCTAACAGAAGCTGAAGATATTAAGAAGAGGTGGCAAGAATACACAAAAGAACTGTACAAAAAAGATCTTCATGAGCCAGATAATCACGATGGTGTGATCATTCACCTGAAGCCAGACATCCTGGAATGTAAAGTCAAGTGGGCTGTCGGAAGCAAAACTACAAACAAAGCTAGAGGAGGTGATGGAATTCCAGTTGAGCTATTTCAAATACTAAAAGATGATTCTGTGAAAGTGCTGCACTCGATATGCCAGCAAATTTGGAAAACTCAGCAGTGGCCACAGGACTGGAAAAGGTCAGTTTTCATTCCAATCCCAAAGAAAGACAATGCAAAGAATGCTCAAACTACCTCACAATTGCACTCATCTCACATGCTAGTAAAGTAATGCTCAAAACTCTCCAAGCCAGGCTTCAGCAATACCTGAACCATGAACTTCCAGATGTTCAAGCTGATTTTAGAAAAGGCAGAGGAACCAGAGATCAAATTGCCAACATCTGCTGGATCATCGAAAAAGCAAGAGAGTTCCATAAAAACATCTATTTCTGCTTTACTGACCATGCCAAAGCCTTTGACTGTGTGGATCACAATAAACTGTGGACAATTCTGAAAGAGATGGGAATACCAGACCATCTGACCTGTCTCTTGAGAAACCTGTATGCAGGTCAGGAAGCAACAGTTAGAACTGGACATGGAACAACAGACTGGTTCCAAATAGGAAAAGGAGTACATCAAGGCTGTATATTGTCACCATGCTTATTTAACTTATATGCAGAGTACATCATGAGAAACACTGGGCTGGATGAAGCACAAGCTTGAATCAAGGTTGCCAGGAGAAATGACAATAACCTCATATATGCAGATGACACCACCCTGATGGAAGATAGTGAAGAAAAACTAAAGAGCCTCTTGATGAAAGTGAAAGAGGAGAGTGAAAATGTTGGCTTAAAAGTCAACATTCAGAAAACAAAGATCATGGCATCCGGTCCCATCAATTTATTGCAAATAGATGGAGACACAGTGGAAACAGTGGCAGACTTTATTTTGGTGGGCTTCAAAATCACTGCAGATGGTGACTGTAGCCATGAAATTAAAAGACGCTTACTCCTTGGAAGAAAAGCTGTGACCAACCTAGACAGCATATTAAAAAGCACAGACATTACTTTGCCAACAAAAGTCCATCTCGTCAAGGCTATGGTTTTTCAAGTAGTCATATATGCATGTGAGAGTTGGACTATAAAGAAGGCTGAGTGCCGAAGAATTGCTGCTTTTGAACTGTGGTGTTGGAGAAGACTCTTGAGAGTCCCCTGGACTGCAAGGAGATTATATCAGTCCATCCTAAAGGAAATCAGTCCTGAATATTCATTGGAAGGACTCATGCTGAAGCTGAAACCCCAATAGTTTGGCCACTTGATGTGAAAAGCTGACTCATTTGAAAAGACCCTGATGCTGGGAAAGATTGAGGGCAGGAGAAGGGGATGACAGAAGATGAGATGGTTGGATGGCATCACCGACTCAATGGACATGAGTTTGTGTAAGCTCCAGGCGTTGGTGATGCACAGGGAGGCCTGGCGTGCTGCAGTCCATGGGGTCGCAAAGAGTAGGACATGACTGAGTGACTTAACTGAACTGAATGTTGCTTTATTATCCATCTAGTCACTTCTTTTTCTCTCAAGATTCAGTTATTCTTTCCCATAGTTTCAACTACAATATATACATAAACATAGTTTAATCTCTTGATACTATTAATATCAATTGCAATTTTCTTTGATTTTATCTGGACTACTGTAAATATCTCAAATTTTGAATGTCCCAGAGTAAAATTTTGGATGTTCTTTCCTGCCTCCACCTCTTGAATACAATTTAGTTTGTCACTTCTCTTCAATTCAACTTCCTTCTTTTTCATCTGAATTCTCTTTTTGCTGAATTCCTAAAGATAGTTCAAGATACAACTCTAATGTGACTTTTTCATTAATCAATTCATTCATCTAGTTATTAATTCATTTATTCAATTACTCAATTTTTATATTGAATTCCTGACATGGAATACAAACTGCTTTAAACACAGAAAACACTCTAGTAAAGCAAATAGAGTATACTCCTGGCCTAATGGAGCTTTGCTGAAATATACCTTGACTTTCCCTTTATGAATAAATACTTCCCTCTTTAGCACATTCATGTTGTTGTGCAGTTCAATATTATAATTTATCATATTTAAGCAATTTGCATGATTATTTTTGTGGCTTCCATATATCAGCTAGATTCCTTAAAGAACTTGTTTTGCTTAAGTGTGCCTGAATAGATGTGTGGCACTGTTGTTTTTATTCTTTTCCGTAGTACATCAATCTTATGGTTACATCTTTAATGTTTGTTGTTGCCTAAGTAAACTTAACGTGGGTTCTGAGAGGCCAATACACATTTATGGACTTGAATGTTTAAGAGCACTTGCTCAAAAGAATTACTTTTCTAGACATTGGTTCCCTTGTGAAAACTTACCCTTTTTGGAATTTGATAAACTTGTTTTATAATTCTACCTAATATGCAAGGACTGGTAAATAGGAAAACAAAACAGAAAAATTCTGTAAAGCAATTATCCTTCATGAAAAATAAATTAATTAGAAAAAAATGTTTAGTTAACTTAAGTTTAGTAAATTACAAATTTTGGGTCAATATTTGTGGTCATCAAATTATATATCATTTGATGAACCCAATATCTTGAAATTTTCTTACTACTTTTTACTTTACTTTGTGTATAACCTGAGGGAAAAAAATGAAACTGCATTTGATTTAACTCTAGAGTACAATTTAAAAAAAATATCTTTGGGTTATGGAGACACAGAAAAAAACAAGAAATTTCATCAGAACTTAATGTTAAAAAGAAAGTTTTTATTGGTGGCATATGCAACACTCTGATTTGGAAAGAAGAAGCAAAGACAAAGACAGTAATAGGCCTTATCAGTGTCAGTTATTAAAGGAAAAGTCCATAAAATACATGTGTTTACTGAAAGATTTTTGAGTCCATCTGGAACTTAAATTTCCTATCTTTGATATGGTTGATGCTGCTCACCCAGTTACCAACAGCATCTTAATATAGTGCTTAGTGATACTTAATAAAATATTTGTTAAATATTTTAATGATTTTAATCATTCTTCATTGCTTCCTACTTTTTCTATAAGTAAATAAAGCTGTATTATAAAATATAAAATATAATATTAATTTTATAATTTATAAAATATAAATACTGTCTTCATAGAAACTTTTTTCCAATTGTTGAAACCCAAATCATAATATCTTTCAAATCAAAATATAGTGAAATTCTATATTATTAAAACATTAAATATTTGAAATAAATCTACCAGGTCTCAACTGAATAAATACATTTGCAATTAAATGATTGAAACAGGAACCAAACATAGGTATAACTTTTTATATGACCATGATGGCACATATTTAACAGTCTGAGTAGGAGAAAAATAAAAAAACTGAGTGATTTTAAGACAGGATGACTTATCTAACAAAAAAATTGCATTAGATTTGTGGCCTTTACTTTATATTTAATTCCCCAAATCACAGCAAGTAAGATAGAACTTGAATGGTAGTAAAAAACTACAGGGCAGTAGCCACTCATGGCGTAGACAGCCTATATTATGTCTAGTGGATTTGTCGTAGCTTTCTTTGTTGAATCTGGATTTAGAATTTTTTTTCTGTCTACATAAAATAAAGGGAGGAAGAGGAAAAAAAAAAAGAGAGAGAAAGAAGAAGAAGGAATGAGAAAGTGAGGAGGGGGAGAAGACCATTTGTGTCTTCCATCCAGTAGTTCTCCAAGCATGTACAGCCTATTGAGTCTTATTTCTCCAATTTTCTTCACCTTCTTTTCACATTCTAAGTCTCTTCATGATCCGTTAAAGTTATTCCAACAGAGCATATTTCTCTTAAAGCATGATGCTTATAAACAAATGTAGGGGAGCAAAATTTGCCACTCTTAAAATGTCTCTTTGGTATCCAAATTATTTCAAGCTGAAACAATCAAGGCTTGGAAAGAAACTTTGAACCTCCCCTTAACTGCCTGAAGAACGTAGATACAGGACCTGTTATGGGAAGGGATTGATTACAAGAGATACTGCTTGAACAAAGTGTGTTTGAGGTAGGAGATAGATGGGCTCCAGATTGGACATTTACGAGTCAGCCTCCTCTTTGCGTTTCCTGAGGCAAGAGATAGGTGGGCTCCAGTTGAGAAACTTACAACCAGCCTTCTGTTTGCTCTCTGAAATGGAAACATCTCAAGGGAATAATCATGGCAAGGACAAAGAGAGGCAAATAGCCTGTCTGAGTAAAGGATAAGGAAGACACTACACATGCGCACAAAGGCTGCTTGAAAAGTCAGAGGACAATTCCAGGACATGATGAGTCTGGATCCTCCCAGAAGCCTTCACTTTGAGATCCAGCTTGGCTAAGGTGTGCGTGCACACCCCAGGGGAGGGTCCTGAAACAAATTAGCCAGGGGGACACAAAGCAAGATGACTGGCCTGAGGGAAGACAAAGACCTAGAAAAGTGCTCGCTTATAAAGGATTTAAATGTCCCAAAAGTGCTACTCAATGATCTTGCCTGAGCACATTTTCACATGTACTTTTCAATAAACTTTTTACTTTACCTTCTGCCTCCTTGCCTGAATTCATTCTTGACTAGGCAGGCAAAGACTAGGGACCCTAGCCCTAACTGCTGGTCCCTGTGGTCCAGGGCTTAGACCTCTTGGTCTGGGACACTAAAACCTTGCTCCCAGCTACCGCTCACTGCTGCTTACTACAAGTGTCTGAAGTCATGTAGACAGGGAGAAACCTAGCATAGTCTGTCTATTACAATTCTTTGCGTCACATTGTCTCTCCCTGGCCCAGCAAATACTTTTCCAAACATTGTGCTTTTCCATTTTCATGTAAATTGCCTTCCTCCTCTTTTTCAGTCCTAAGCCACTAGACTCAACACTCTCTTCTGTCTTTAGCTGAAGATGGTGTATAAGGTGAGAGCTTTAATCTTCTGAGTTACTCGGTTTTCCTGGATCTCTCCCACGTATACCTGTTATTAAACTTTTATTTTCTCCTTTTAACCTATGTCTTGTCAATTTAATTATTAAACCAGTCAGAAGAACCTAGAAGGGTAGAGACAAATTTCTTCCTCTCCAACATAAAAGATTTGAGGAATAAAGCTGTCTCTTTAAACCTTTAAATGGTTACCATCCTTTGGGATTTCATGAGGTTCTACTCTCTGTTTCTTGTCTTCTCACTATACTTTCTCTTCCAAGGGACACTGCACCCCTTTTCATGATTGCTTTTGTGCTGATAACTTCAAAATTTATATCAATTCTACTGAAACCTCTCTTCTGCTCAAGATTTTGGTTTCAAGTCCTCTGACAGCCAAAGGTTAAAAGTAAACTGAACACATCCTATATCCTTCAAAATATTTTCTCTTCCTTTGGTTCCAGTTCCTTAAGATACAAAGATAGTCAATATCTTAAGCTCTTCTTACTTTGCATACTCAAGCACAGTGGTCAATAGTTTTCACCTCTGTACTGTATCTGTCTTTCTTATTAACTCATTTATGGTCTATTGTTGGAGTCTCCTAACTGGTTTCCATGTCTCCACCTCAAATTTCATACTGCTTGAACCAAGCTTCCTAAACTTCTTTTACTACATCACAGCCCCCTTCAAAACATCACAGCGATAAATGAAAATCACCTTTCTACCTAGGTGACAAAATTGTGCTAACAAATACTATCATAAAAGGAGACATTCTTTTTTTTTTTTTTGGTAAGGATTGGCTAATTGTTGTTTATTATTTTATTATCCTGTGAAACAGTTTAAAATCTTTTCCTTTCAATGGGAAGGAAGAGGTAAATTTTAATATGGAATAATGGAGTTCCTGCCACTTCTTTTCCTCCGGAAGGAAGAAAACCATGCCAAATCCCGCTCCCCTGAAAGTACTGCCATGAAGGGCTGGCAAATCAGCTCTCTCTCAGAAACAGAAACACAGCTGCAAATATTATGTTTGGCCAAGCCCCTCCTTTTTTCCCTGTTGCTGTTTCCTTCATTCAGTTTCCTTCTTCTTAATAGTGCTGGTAAATTAGCATGGGGAGGCCATGTGCTGGATTTTGGGCGTGTGCCTTCAGGGCTCAGAGCCATAGCGTTCAGGAGTCATGCTGTGTGGGCCATTAAACAAATGGCAAAGAAAGAAGAAAACAGTCCTCCTTAGCATAAATATCCAATGATTGATGATAGTCTTCTTTATTTATTTCTGCCCAGAGTGTTTGCAAGTTTACTCAAAGAGTCAAATACTGGCTATAATACAAATCCCCAGGAAAAGATTTCATATTTCACACAATAGTTAAGTCAGTTCTTCAGAGTGGATTTTCTTCTCTCTCGTGCATAAAGCAGTTTCTTCCCTGCTCACCCCAGAACTATCCTCTGCCTGTTTTGACGCCTGTGTTCATTTTAGCTGTTAAGCCAAAATCTATCCCTTCACCCTTATTTTCTAAATAATTTAACACTGAATAAGTGACACTGTCTAGTAATATACAGAGATGTATTTGTTCAAAATTCAGTGCCAGAATCTATTTTTTTCCTCTTTATTAAATCATGGCTGTTACATTTATGGCCGATGGCAGCTCCTTATGCATGGGACATCTTACTTCCTCCAAAACACAACAGCCTCTCTAGCAAGCAGTATTCCATAAGGCGTGGAGGCCTGCCCATCCCAATGGAGCATCCCCATGGAGCATCAGCAGAAGTGTGTTCCTTTCTCCTTCTTCTGTAATTCCCAGCACATTCAGTGGATTACATACTGTTTATGCACCATGCCGCCTCCCTGATCCCTGTTTCTTTACAGTACTTACTTCTGCTGCTAAAAGGAAAATAGGCTCTGACAATCCTCTTTGGCTGCCAAAGCCGCTGCCTCCGAATGAACACATCCTGCTTCCAGGAGTCAAGCTGATCCCTCTGATCCCTGAATCCAACAGGAGTTCAAAAGGATTCTGCGCGTCTCAAAGGGCAAAAACTGCTATTCGTTTAGGATTTTCGGGCACATTGGAGCTTCGCCACAGAAGAGCTGATGCTATCCTGCCTCGTGATTCGGCCGCCGCTGCTGAACCAGCTCAAATCACAGATGAATCCAGATGAATCTGAAGGCCCCAATCTGCCTCCGACGCTCGATCTCCTCTTGCCTGACACAGTTCAGTCCAGACATAATAACAGGCCATTGAATTTCCCTCTGCAGCTGGGAGCTGACTGTAAATGCGAAAGTTAAGTTGTTGAAATGATGTATCAGGGGACTTGCAAATGAATATACTGTCATTCCAGCGTAACCCAATTTATCCTGTGTTCATAGTGAATGGTTTCAGAGACTCAGTTTAAACCCCTTACTTAACGATGTTTTGAAAAAACATCTTTAGAACACATTCCCCAAGGAAAACTGACAACTAAGATGAAAGCGATGAAAGAGACACAATGGTATAGTGTATTTTATGACACTTCTCATAGGAGGATTTAAAGATGTTAAAAAGTGAATGATTTCACAATATTCACAGGAGATAGGTAGTAAACACCCCGAAATTAAAACATAATAATGAAATAATTATGGCAATACTCTGTTATTTTATAATTCTCTTGTTAAAGACAAAGAAAGAAAATGTTCCACTCTGAGAAAAGGAAAACAAAAATCAATTTTTATAAAGTTTATAAATCTGTTGATTTGAAGAAATGGGTACCATTCTAGGGTTAGCAACCAAAATGAATACAGTGTATTTGCTGTATTCCACTTAGAAATATCCTCCTATAAAGGCCCTAAAAAAATTATTTAATTTATATTCTTATATCTTGAGCTTAGTATTCATAGAATAGTTTTAACAAAATTTTTATGTTTCTAGGCCAAATTCTTGGTCTTATATGTTTTAATTATAGTAAAAGTATATCTGTATAAGGGTTTCATGATAGATGATATAAATATAGGCAGTTAATTATATCTTCGTCAAGGTAGCATATGAGGTCTAGGTTTTCTGAAGATATGACTATGTGGTTAGCTTTTAGAAAAAAAGATTTTATCACATAGGTGAAAAATTTTAAAGTAAGGATTGATTTTCCCCCTAACAATGCATAGTCTTGGAGACTGCTGCATGCTGCTGCTAAGTCACTTCAGTCATGTCTGACTCTGTGCGACCCCATAGACAGCAGCCCTCAAGGCTCCTCTGTCCCTGGGATTCTCCAGGCAAGAATACTGGAGTGGGTTGCCATTTCCTTCTGCAATGCATGTGTGCATGCTAAGTCACTTCAGTCATGTCCAACTCTGTGCGACCCTATGGACAGCAGCCCACCAGGCTCCTCTGACCATGGGATTCTCTAGGCAAGAATACTGGAGTGGGTTGCCATTTCCTTCTCCAAGTCTTAGAGACTAGAAAATGCTTATATATTGGGAGGGGCAATGAAAAAGATTAATCACTTTCTCCAATTCCGACTGACTTGGTTTCATCTTCTCTCCCTTCTAAAATATGAGTAGGGCTTGTTGAAGACACAAGTCATTCTTTCTTCACTCTGCTTCATGGAGCAGCTTAAAGCCTTGGGGCTAGAATTATCTGAAAGCTTGTTCACTCACAATCATGGTGATTGATGATGACTATTTGCTAAGATCATAGTTGAGCTATTGACTACTTCCTTACAACAGACTGGTTGAGTTCTAAGGATGAGTGTCCTGAGACTATGAGCACCGAGTAGAAGACATATCACCTTTCATGATCTAACTTTGGAAGTAAGTCATGCAGCATAAATTCCAGCAATATTTTATAATTCTCTCATTAAAGAGAAAGGAAGAAAATGCCCTACTCTGAGCAAATAATAAATAAAAATTAGTTTTTATAAAGTTTATAAATTTGTTTATTTGAAGAAATGGGCACCATTCTAGGGCTAGCAACCAAAATGAATAGTGTATTTGCTCTATTCCACTTAGAAATATCCTACTATGAAGGTCCCATTAAAGGCACTATACGTAAAGGCAATCACAAAGGCCCAAGTTCAAGGTGAAGGTGGATTATACCTTTTAGCGGAAAATTGCAAAGTTCTAGAAAAGCATATAATAACCAATAAAGTTGTTGTGGCCATTTTTGCAAAATGCCAGTATCTGATACTATACAAATGTATACCTTTAGTATAGTGTTATTACATTCTAAATAAATACATCAGATTACTAGCTGTTTATTAGGGTTTTGTTATTTAATGACAAATTTATTCTTCCTTTTTTGCCCACTATACTCTGAGTCCTGTTAGTAGTAACCAAAAGAAAAAAAAAAAAAAGTCTCTTCAATATGTGGTGCTGGGAAAACTGGACAGTTAGAATTTTTTTAACACCATATACAAAAATAAACTCTAAATGATGTAAAGATATAAATGTAAGTCCAGATACTATAAAACTGCTAGAGGAAAACATAGGCAGAACACTCTTTGACACACATTACAGCAATACTGTTTTTTTGACCCATCTCCTAAAGTAATGGAAACAAAAGCAAAAACAAATAAACGGGACTCTTAACATTTTTACACAGCAAAAGAAACAATCAACAAAATAAAAAGACAACCTACTGAATAGGAGAAAATATTTGCAAAGGATATGATCAATAAGGGATTAATATGGTCAGCTGGAGCGGCGAGCAGTGGCTGTGAGGCACTGGAGCAGCCGAGAAGACAGATCCCACGTCCAAGGTCAGGAGTAGCACCTGCGCTTTGCTGGACTGGCCATGTGGAGAAACCCCACGTCCAAGGTCAGAAAAACCCCAGTAAGACTGTAGGCACTGGAGCTGCTGTGAGGAGATACCCCACGTCCAATGGCAAAGGAGAAGCCCCAGCAAGATGGTAGGAGGGGCTAATTCACCTTTAGAATCAAACCCTGTTTCTTCCAGAGATGCTCAGAGGGCTCAAACAAACTTTATGTGGACCAGGACCCAGGGACCCCACAGAGACTGAGACAGAACTGTGTTTGAGCATCTCCTGTGGAGGTACTGGTCAGTAGTGGTCTGCTGCAGGGACAGGGGCTCTGGGTGTCAGTATGGCATAAGTCCTCTTGGAGGAGGTGGCCATTAACCCCACTGTAGAGCTGCCAGAACTTACATAGGACTGGGAAATAGACTCTTGGAGGGCACAACAGAAATTTGTGCACCAGGACCCAGGAGAAAGGAACAGTGACCCCACAGGAGACTGCCCCAGACTTGCCTGTGGGTGTCTGGGAGTCTCCAGCAAAGGTGTGGGTCAGTGGCGGCCTGCTTCAGGGTTGGGAACATGGACTGTAGCAGTACATGTCTGGGATCTTTTGAAGGAGGTCACCATTATCCTCATTACCCCCACCATAGTTTGGCCCCAGGTAAATAGCAGGGAGGGAGCACAGCTCCACCCATCAACAGAAAATTAGTTTAAAGATTTTTTGAGCATGACCCCACCCATCAGAACAAGATCCATTAACACCTTCAGTCAGTCTATCCCATCAGGAAGCTTTCATAAGCCTCTTATCCTTCTCTATCAGAGGGCAGACACTGGAAACCACCATCACAGAAAACTAAGCAATCTAATCACGTGGACCACAGCCTTGTCTAACTCAGTGAAACTATGAGCCATGCCATGTAGGGCCACACAAGATGGACTGGTCATGGTGGAGAGTTCTGGCAAAATGTGGTCCACTGGAGAATGGAATGGCAAACCTCTTCAGTATTCTGCCTTGAGAATCCCATGAACAGTATGAAACAGAAAAAAGATAGGACACTGAAAGATGAACTCACCAGGTCGGTAGGTGCCCAATATGCTACTGGAGATCAGTGGAGAAATAATTCTAGAAAGAATACAGAGACTGGGCCAAAGCAAAAACAACACCCAGTTGTGGATGTGACTGGTGGTGAAGCAAAGTCCAATGCTGTAAAAAGCCATATTGCATAGGAACCTGGAATGATAGGTCCATGAATCAAGGCAAATTGGAAGTGGTCAAACAGGAGATGGCAAGAGTGAACGTCGACATTTTAGAAATCAGCGAACTAAAATGGACTGGAATGGGTGAATTTAATTCAGATGACCATTATATCTATTACTGTGGGCAAGAATCCCTTAGAAGAAATGGAGTAGCCATCATAGTCAACAAAAGAGTCCGAAATGCAGTATTTTGATGCAGTCTCAAAAATGACAGAATGAATCTCTGTTCGTTTCCAAGACAAACCATTCAACATCATGGTAATCGAAGTCTATGCCCCAACAAGTAATGCTGAAGAAGCTGAACGGTTCTATGAAGACCTACAAGACCTTCTAGAATTAATACCCAAAAAGATGTCCTTTTCATTATAGGGGACTGGAATGCAAAAGTAGGAAGTCAAGAAATACCTGAATTAACTGGCAAATTTGGCCTTGGAATACAAAATGAAGTAGGGCAAAGGCTAAGAGTTTGGTGAAGAGAATGCGCTGATCATAGCAAACACCCTCATCCAGCAACACAAGAGAAGATTCTACACTTGGACATCACCAGATGGTCAACACTGAAATCAGATTGATTCTATCTCTTGCAGGAAAAGATGGAGAAACTTTATACAGTAAGCAAAAACAAGACTGGGAGATGACTGTGGCTCAAACATGAAGTCCTTTTTGCCAAATTCAGATTTAAATTGAAGAAAGTAGGAAAAACCACTAGAACATTCAGGTATGACCTAAATCAAATCCCTAACGATTATACAGTGGAAGTGAGAAATAGATTTAAGGGACTAGATCTAATAGACAGACTGCCTGATGAAATATGAACAGAGGTTCATGATGTTGTACAGGAGACAGGGAGTAAGACCATCCCCAAGAAAAGGAAATGCAAAAAAGCAAAATAGCTGGCTGAGGAGGCCTTACAAATACCTGTGGAAAGAAGAGAAGCAAAAAGCAAAGGAGAAAAGGAAACATATACCCATTTGAAAGCAGAGTTCCAAAGAATAGCAAGGAGAGATAAGAAAGCCGTCCTCAGTGGTCAGTGCAAAGAAAGGAGGAAAACAGTTGAACAGGAAAGACTAGAGATCTCTTTAAGAAAATTAGAGATACCAAGGGAACTTTTCATGCAAAGATGGGCTCAATAAAGAACAGAAATGGTATGGACCTAACAGAAGCAGAAGATATCAAGAAGAGGTGGCAAGAATACACAGAAGAACTGTACAAAATGATCTCCATGACCCAGATAATCACGATGGCCTGAACACTCACCTAGAGCCAGACATCCTAGAATATGAAGTCAAGTGGGCCTTGAAAAGAATCACTACAAACAAAGCTAGTGCAGGTGATGGAATTCCAGTTGAGCTATCTCAAATCCTAAAAGATGATGCTGTGAAAGTGCTGCACTCAATATGCCAGCAAATTTGGAAAACTCAGCAGTGGCCACAGGACTGGAAAAGGTCAGATTTCATTCCAATCCCAAAGAAAGGCAATGCAAAGAATGCTCAAACTACCTCACAATTGCATTCATCTCACATGCTAGTAAAGTAATGCTCAAAATTCTCCAAGACAGGCTTCAGCAATACCTGAAATGTGAACTTCTAGATGTTCAAGCTGGTTTTAGAGAAGAAGAGGAACCAGAGATCAAATTGCCAACATCCGCTGGATCATCGAAAAAGCAAGAGAGTTCCATAAAAACATCTATTTCTGCTTTATTGACTATGCCAAAGCCTTTGACTGTGTGGATCACAATAAAATGTGGAAAATTCTGAAAGAGACCTGATGTGCCTCTTGAGAAATCTATATGCAGTTCAGGGAGCAACAGTTAGAACTGGACACGGAACAACAGGTTCCAAATAGGAAAAGGAGCACATCAAGTCTGTATATTGTCACCATGCTTATTTAACTTATATGCAGAGTACTTCATGAGAAACACTGGGTTTGGATGAAGCACAAGCTGGAATCAAGATTGCGGGAGTAATATCAATAACCTCAGATATGATGATGACACCACCCTTATGGCAGCAAGTGAGGAAGAAATAAAGAGCTTCTTGATAAAAGTGAAAGAAGAGAGTGAAAAACTTGTTTTAAAACTCAACATTCAGAAAACAAAGATCATGGCATCCAGTCCCATCACTTCATGGCAAATAGATGGAGAAACAGTGGAAACAGTGGCTGACTTTATTTTTAGGGGCTATACAATCATTGCAGATAGTGACTGCAGCCATGAAATTAAAAGACACTTACTCCTTGGAAGAAAAGTTATGATCAACCTCTACAGCATGTTAAAGAGTAGAGACATTACTTTGCCAAAAAAGGTCCATCTAGTCAAGGCTATGGTTTTTTCAGTAGTCACGTATGGATGTGAGTTGGAGTATAAAAAAAGTGGAGCACCAAAGAATTGATGCTTTTGAACTGTGGTGTTGGAGAAGACTCTTGAGAGTCCCCTGGACTACAAGGAGATCCAAGCAGTCCATCCTAAAGGAAATCAGTCCTGAGTGTTCATTGGAAGGACTGATGTTGAGACTGAAACTCCAATACTTTGGCCACCTTATGCAAAGAGCTGATTCATTGGAAAAGACCCTGATGCTGGGAAAGATTGAAGGCAGGAGAAGGGGATGACAGATGATGGCATCACCGACTCAATGGACATGAGTTTGAGTAAACTCCAGGAGTTGGTGATGGACAGGGAGGCCAGGCCTGCTGCAGTCCATAGGGTCACAAATAGTTGGATACGACTGAGCGAGTTAACTGATCTGAACTGATATATAGGTAGTCTGCACCACTCAACATCAAAAACTAACAACCTGATTTTGAAAATGGGCAAAGGAATTGATTAGCCATTTTTCCAAAGAGGAAATCCAGATGACTAACAGGCATACGAAAAGATTTTCAATATCACTAATCATCTCGGAAATGCAAATTAAAACTACAATGAGATATCAGCTAATACCTGTCAAAATGGCTGTCATCAAAAGAAACACGAATTGCTAATGTTGGCAAAAATGTGGCAAGAGGGAACCCTGGTACTTTATTGGTGGGAATGTAAGTTGGTTCAGCAATTATGGAAATAGTACAGAAGTTTCTCAAAAAAATAAAAATATAACTACCTTATGACCCAACAATTTCACTCCTGGATATATATCTGAAAGAAACAACACTAATTTGAAAAGATACATGCACCCCAATGTTCATTGCAGTATTATTTACAATTGCCAAGGTATATATATTATATATATAAATACAAGATACGTGTGTGTGTGTATATATATATATACATATATATATATAATGGAATAATACTCAGTGATAAAAAAGAATGACATTTTGCCATTTTCAGCAACATAGATGGACCTGGAGGGCATTATGCCAGGTGAAATAAGTTAGATAAAGACAATATTTTATGATATCACTTAAATGTAGAATCTCAAAAAAAAAAAAAAAGTTAAGAAGACTAGTGAATATAACCAAAAAAAGAAAAAGCGAGCTCACATGCCAGGAGCCAGCTCACGAGATCCCCAAAAGGACTGATTTGAGCACAGCTTCTCAGGCCTCAGGGATTCTCGGAAGGCTGCCTCAGCGCTCACCTTAAAGATATCTGTCTTTCTGATGTTTACTATAATAAACCTCTTCTTATTTTCTATGACTTAGGCAAAAGGCCTTTCCTGATTCCCTTCTAAAATAGATCATTCTGAAACCTCAAATCAACAAGGCCCCTGAATGGTAGCACCCTAAATAAAATTATCTGGGATATAGAGTATGCTGATCTAAATTTCTTTTACTAACATTGTTTAATAAATAAGCCTGTGCCTTTAGAGCTAATATACATGACTGCTCCTTAATAATAAAACAACATTGAGAGCCTCCGCACAGAAAGCCCCTATGGGCACAAAACCCTTCGCAGGAAAAAAGGCTTGTTAGGAAATATAAGAAATATTGCTTTATGAAACTGTTACTTAGTCTATATTTACTTACTATGTTTTTACTTTTAACGTATTTAGCCTATATAATGAAAGCATAATAGTTAAAAATTTATATAAATAGAAGTCTAGCTTTAATACAAATAATAAGACAATTGTTGATTTAACTGATGATTCTTACTTAGAGCGGACCTTCAGCTTGCTGTTCTATGACTTTATGGAACCACATTCTTTTCTGTTAAGCTCAAGGCATAGAGTAAATTACCAAAAACAGGTTTTACCTTGAAACTTTCTATTGATGAATTCTTTCCTGCTGTGCGTGATACAAAAGTGTTCTGACTGATCAACCCTTATCAATAGGAGAGTCACAAGATGTTAGCAGACCCCCAGGCCAGAAGATGATGTAAACAAAATGAACTAAGATATGCAAACGATGTCGGTAAGGGTCAACACTATTGACCCATTAAGCTGCTTTGGTATGACTCTATACTTTACATTTGTTTCTATGTACCACTAAAAATATAAAAGCTGTCTTAAAAACAATAAAGTCAGGAAACACTTGGAAACACCGAGACTCGAGACTCGCTGTGTCTTCTCATTCGCATCGCCGACGCCGTCCATCCTGAGGGAACCCCTGGACCTGCTGGAGCTGGACTCCAGCACTCACAGATATAGCGAACAAACTGGTAGTTACCAGTAGGGAGAGGGAAGAGGAGGGGTAATATAAGTGTAGGGGAATAAGAAGTACAAAGTACTATGTATAAAATAAGCTACAGGGATATAGTTTATAACACAGGGAATACAGCCAATATTTTGTAATAACAATAAATGGAATGCAACTTTTAAAAATTGTGAATCACTATATTCTACATCTGTGAATTATACAATATTGAACAGCAACTGTATTTCAGTGATAAATAACTAAATAAATAAAATTAAAGAAAGGAAGGCAGGAAAGAAAGAAAGTCAGTCAAGAAAGCTCTGGACAGTCTATAACATGGACTGACTTGAAGTAACTGAAATTTTTGGCATAATTTCTAGACTGTTTAAAGACTTTATTCCACCTTTGTCTCCCCAAGGCTGACTTTAGATTATTGTGTTGTACTAACAAATTGGTAAAGAATGAGATACAAATCATAACATGGATGTTAAAATATATTTTGATGACTTGAAACATTTCTGACTCTGGTCATAAATAGTAATCAAGAATTTTGAATAATAGACTAATATTTTCTGGACAAATTTGGTGGTGGCGGTAGTGGATGAAGAGTGGGAAGAAATGTTGATAATGTATCTTTATTTAATTAATAAATTTGATTTTTTTCCCTTCAAAACAGAAGAGCTACAAATTTAGAAACCACATAATGCATATCAAGTGATCATAGCTGGCATTTTTGAAGATCAGATGTGTCTAAAAGTGCCTGTGCCCTCAGGTGGTTTCTAACATGTATTGACCTGAGCAGCATTGCATGGTGCAGATATTTTCACTGTGATATCTACTTGAACATTTTCTTTAAAATGTTACAATTTTTATCTGGGTCAAATACTGTTGCATAACTTATGACAAAATAGACTATGGTTTGTAATGTAAAGAAGAGTGATGTTAGAAAACAAGTTAGAGAAATATAAAATTGTAAGTTTTTTTCAAACTAATCTCAAGATAATCTCAATCAGGTCATGAACTGTGTTTTAACAAGAAGCGTGATTATATCCAATTTGTTATTTGTTTTAAATTATAAGATTCAAGACTGTTCATATTTGCAAAATGTTATTTGAAATCTGTATGCAGGTCAAGAAGCAACAGTTGGAACAGGACATGGAACAACAGACTGGTTCCAAACAGGAAAAGGAATATGTCAAGGCTGTATATGCAGAGTAAATCATGCAAAATGCTGGGCTAGATGAAGCACAAGCTGGAATCAAGATTGCTGGGAGAAATATCAATAACTTCAGATATGCAGATGACACCACCTTTATGTCAGAAAGTGAAGAAGAACTAAGGAACCTCTTGATGAAAGTGAAAGAGGAGAGTGAAAAAGTTGGCTTAAAACTCAGCATTCAGAAAACTAAGATCATGGCATCTGGTCCCATCACTTCATGGCAGATAGATGGGGAAACAATGGAAACAGTGGCAGACTTTATTTTCTTGGGCTCCAAAATCACTCTAGATATTGACTGTAGCCATGAAATTAAAAGACAGTTGCTCCTTGGAAGAAAAGTTATGACCAACCTAGACAGCATATTAAAACGCAGAGTCATTGCTTTGCCGACAAAGGTCCACCTAGTCAAAGCTATGGTTTTTCCAGTAGTCATGTATGGATGTGAGAGTTGGACCATAAAGAAAGCTGTGTGTCAAAGAGTTGATTGAACTGTGGTGTTGGAGAAGAGTCTTGAGAATCCCTTGAACTTCAAGAAGATCAAACCAGTCAGTCCTAATGGAAATAATCCTGAATCTTCATTGGAAAGACTGATGTTGAAGCTGAAGCTCCAATACTTTGGCCACCTGATGCAAAGAACTGACTTATTGGAAAAGACCTGATGCTGCGCAAGATTGAAGGAAGGTGGAGAAGGGGACGACAGTGGATGAGATGGTTGAATGGTATCACTGACTCAATGGACATGAGTTTGAGCAAGCTCTGGGAGTTGGTGAAGGACAGGGAAGCCTGGTGTGCTGCAGTCCATGGGGTCACAAAGAGTCAGACATGACTGAGCAACTGAACTGACTGATTTGAAAAGCACTTACAAATAATCGAGACCTTTTCACTTTTTAAAATACAAAAAAAACAGAAAAAATATGTGAAAATCATTTTAGCACAAAATATTAGAATTCTAAAAAAATAAGATTTTGATATCAGTTTCAACCTGTATATTTAATTCCAAAGTTAAACCTGAAATGACATGTACTTTTTAGCATCTATATTTACAAATTAGAGTCATTTATTTATCATTAATAATAAAGCAATTTATAGGAAAGGTATCAAATGAGAGAAAACAAAATTCTCTTTATATATATTCACTATTAAAGATGTAATTCAAATAAAATTTAACATAAAATAACATGCTTACATAAAACTAAACATGTTGCTTGCCATTATTTCTGTTAACTTCACTATGTATCAATCATGAAAATCGCAAAATATTTTATTCAGTTTTCTAAAAATAGTTAATAGAATTATCCATTGTGTTGAAGGGCTTCCCCCCAAAATATTTCAAAATTACTTGAGAACAAATAATAAATATCATTTGACATAAAAAAACTATTTCTGAAAATGCATTGATATGTTAATTTAGTAAACATTTGCAAACTATGTAAACAAGAAATTTTTCTTCTCTATCAGAAATACTTAACCTCAGTCAACACTACCTTTGAGGAATGTGAATCCAGTGTTGTCATCAGCTTTTTTAAAGTAATGTATAACTTTAATGTATAATCCACATAAATGGGTAAAACTTCTTAAATGTGCATGACAAACAACCACAAAGTGTGAACGTGTTAGTCAGTTAAGTGGACTGTAGCTCTCCAGGCTCCTATGTCCACGGGATTCTCCAGGCAAGAATACTGGAGTGGGTTCCCATTCCCTTCTCCAAGGTATCTTCCTGACCCAGGGATCGAACCTAGATCTCCCACATTGCAGGCAAATTCTTTACCATCTGAGCCACCAGGGAAACAACCAGAAACTTGCTTTTAAACTGTCCAGAGGGGTACTGGTTTGCAACTTTTTGCTGTAGGTTTTCAGTGGAAAGAAATAACATCAGGACATAAAACCCTGAAGCATGAGATTTTCCCACTAAATTTCTTTTCAGTCAACCATGTCTTTCACTTATAGTTTAAGCAAAATACTCATTGTACAGATATGAAAAGATCAGAATAATGCTGCAGGACCTCCTGTAATGCTATACAGATTACTTGACCTACACCACTGAAAAACCATGGCAAAGCAAGGTGTTTTGTAAGTTTTAATGCACTGTGATCTTAAAACTCTTTTCATCTCATGTCCTTTCATATTACCTCTTATAACTATGGCTTTTGACAATCAATTGACTCACATATAGACTGTACATAATGAACTATCCCAAATAGTTTTTGCCCTAGCATTCAAAAAAGGTACTTTATATTGATTTCCTTTTAGTAATTTGAATATATGCACTGTATATATTTGAAATATCATTAAAATAGAAACAAACTTACAACAGCATACTGTGGCCTTAATGTAAGAAAAGAAGATATATATTTTCAACTCCTTTGTTCATTTTTTCCCCTTTCCTTCTAAAAATTGTTTCTGTCAATTTTAATTTTCATTGAGTTGACTAGGAAAGGAATATAAGGAGACAGTTGCCTCCAACTGCAAATAGCAGTAGAAGATTAGTAAATGTTTTCAGCAGTTCCAGGTTTCATTGAACCTGTCTTGAATGATATGGGGCCAAACAAAACATGCATTTCTGTAAAAGCAGTAAGAGACATCATGGTGTTTTAAGTTTAGGAAATGAAAATAACTCAAAAAAAAGACCCCAAAATCACAGCATGAAAAAGGTAAAAAGGAATTGCCATAAATAAGAATTTAAGACTCTACTGAGCACAAAGGTGTGAGGCAATAGTATCTTTTTATTTGAGAGGAAAATTAATACAATATAGGTTCAATATCACATGTGGATTTTAATGGTTATCTTTGTAATGGCATACAGCGGGTCCATTATAGCAATTTCTCCAAGGTGCCTATATCTCCATCAGTTTTGAGCAAATAATTAATATCTTCAAAGCTTCTGTTTTTGCTTTAGAGGTCATTCCATTTGGTAATTAAAAACAGAGCAAATAGAACAATGAAGTTACCTGTGAACCAAAGAATCATAAAAATGTAACTTCTCAAGTCAAATGTAGAAATGATTTGGAATAAGTAAGAAGAATAAGGAAATAAAGTTATGTGCCCCTTCTCCAGGAGATCTTCCCAAATCAGGGATTGAACCTGGGTCTCCTGCATTCAAGTAGTTTCTTTACCAACTGAACCACCAGGAAAGCCATACATTTTTTAAGAGAAGTTAAAAGTAGTCTGTCAACTTCTTTTAATTTCCTCATAACTTAGCACATCTTAACTTCAAATTAGTTAAAGAAACTCTGCTAGTTGCATGTGTATTCTCTTTACAGGGACTGTCTGAACACTGTAGAGATGGACTGTGGAAATCCTATACCATAGCCCAGTCACAGCAGATCTGAGGGTTTGCTATATTAAAGTGTCAGAACCCAGACTGAGGAAGAGTTAGCTAAGTATTTAGATGAAAATACATTGACTCCAATGCCAGGGATGCCTCCTAACAGAGCTGAATGTATAATGGCCACCAATAATTTTTTTTTTTTCATCACAGAAATAGACTAACCTCAGTTTAGTCGATTATCGATTTTAGTATCCCTACATATGAAAATGTATTTTAGATGAAACATAACATTTCCTCTCTGAAAAGACTATTAGACTAGATAAAATACTCTGGACTGCATTGGTGGGAAAATTAGTAAAAATGATATTTCTGCTATATAAGTGAAAATGAATCTTTGATGTTGTTTTTGATGGTCTGTAACATGTATCCCTTGTATAAAATGGTATTTGCCATTTTATGGAGAGCCACAGCAATAGAAAACATGAACTGAATTGCTTTATTCACAGGTAGGATGACTCTTTTTACAGAAAAATATTATTGCAACAACAGAGAGAGTATTTTGTTCACTGTGTGGTAGGTACTCTAATAGGACTGCAAATAAGTCCTCAAAGTAAAAGAACAATGACAAAAATAGGTTGGTTGAACAGAAATAGTTTTTTACAAGAAGTCTAAGTATAGGACAAAAGGTATCCTTTTTCATCAATCTTATGATATTGTTCTTAGAAGGTGTATGTATGTGTGAGTGAAAAAATGTGTATATTTAGTGAATATATGTATGTACAATCACTATGTTGTGTATGTAAATATATGTGTATATATATAGTGAATATATACATATACACTCACAATATATATATCCATATCTATATATATGAAAAGTAAGATCAATTATGTTTATGATTTTAATTAAGAAATTAGCCAATATTTTAAATTCCAAATAGACATAAATTGATACCAAATATGCAATTTTAAAATATGATTTTTGTTTATACTATAAAAGTGAGTAAATGTGATAAAAATGAATCTTTGCAAAAATATTGACAGAAAAGTGAAATTAATTTAATTAAACTTTTATTTAAAATGTTTTATGTTGTAAATTCTAGTACTAGAAAGGCTCTTATTCAAGTTAATAGGCTATGTCTAAAATAATATCAACATGACCATGCATAACGTATAGTCTTTTAAAATTTCCTTCCTCTTCATTGATAATAAGTATGATATTCATGTAGCAAAGGTTATAATTATTTCCTGAATATAAATGTTTTTCTATTACACGTAAAACATCTAGAAGACTTAGCCCTTGACTGAAACTAAATTTCAAACATTAATAAGAAAAAACATAAAAAGCAAATGTTTTCTTAGTTGCAAATGAAATTAAAATATTTTCATTTGGGTTTATCATAAATTATACAAGATCTTTAAAACAAAGTTAGCTGAGGAAGATTTTTTTTTAAACTCCAGACATTTGGGAAAACATTTGAGATACTCAATAAACCCCAAATATGGCCAAGTTCACCCATCCCTAAAAGTAATTAAGAGATAGTTTTAATCCCTTCATTTGAATTAATATCCTATTGAGCTTGAGCTATATTTTCTATTTCACAAAAAATTTCATGCAAGTCCTCATGACTGTAAATGAAACATATATAATTGTATTTTTTTTATTCCTTATTTACCCCTCACCATAATCAGGGGCAGCCTTGGATTTCAAATCTAAGGGCAATACAGTTGTCTGTTGGTCTAGCAAGCCTCACACTACTGTCAGTCCACTCAGTTTAGCAGATCATTCATTTTTGAACAGGGAGCCTTGAAGAAAATAATCCAATATTCTACTAGACAATGAATACTGGCAGTCAAATATGTAGGAAGAAGTGCTTCACTCCATTTTAATGTATATTCATGAAGAAAAAGTTTTTTGTCCTGTTAGAATGTTTGCCTGTAGATGTATTTATGGGGTGAATCATTGGGGGAATCTTGTATTTATGGGGAAAAGAGGAGAGGCATAGAAAAGAGAAATCAAGGGGCAGTAAATGGCATAAAAGAAAAAAAATGATTAAGTGGTATTGGAATTTTGTTTCTTTTAATTTAAAAATTCTTATTTGACTCACTAAGACTGTCCTCAACAGCCCAGGTAGTCAACACAGGCCAAAATTTGAAGCTCATCACAACTCCATAAATGCTTTGACTCCTCAAATCAGATAAGTTAGCTCAAGAGAGTAGATTTGAGTACCTTATCCCTAGATGGCCATTTGTTTTAAATTGACATTTAAGGTAATAATGTTCAGTTATTCCCTAACATCTTCTCATTATTTCAACTCAGGCACAGGAAACACAAAAGGAAAGTAATCAGGTGAAAATTTATCAAGGAATAAAGTGGTTTAGATTTGCAAAAGGAATGGCCTGAGTTTTTCAATCCAAAAGATATAGACTTTTTATGTTATATATATACATATATATATATATATATAAACATAGTTCAACTGAGTAAATTTTAAAGATCTTTTTGGTTTTATTCAGCTATTCATGAATTGAGTAGCATGCCATCTAAGCAAATAGAAAGGAGCTCTAAAGATCTGTACAAAATGAAAGACTTTTATAAGCAAAATGGAACAGGAACAAGGAAGTTATACTAGGCAAAAAAGCAGGTTGGTCATTGCAAAGTTGGTTTCCCAGGTGGATGCACTGGTAAAGAATCCACCTGCCAATAAAGGAGACACAGGTTTGATCCCCGGGTCAGGAAGATCGCCTGGAGAAGGAAATGAAAACCCACTCCAGTATTCTTGCCTAGAAAATTTCATGGACAGAACAGTCTGGCAGTCTACAGTCCATCAGGTCGCAAAGAGTCAGACGTGACTGAATAATTGAGCATGCATTGCAAAGTTATGTTCCTTGAGAGAACTGCAGAGGTCTACAAGGAAACTCACCTAAGTAGGGTGATCAGACAATTTCTGACAGATCAATTTAAGATTCCATTTCTCGGAAAGGCAGAAATAATAATTGTCTTTGGTGATGTGGGACCTAGTATAATTGACTCCATTTTGGGCCTGTTGTCTTGTTTTTAACAATGTAAATGTAGACTGAAAACATGGATAATATAAGAAGAAAGAAATAAAGTGAGACTATGCTATGTCAGGCATCTATAAAGCCTAATTTAAAACCCCAAGATATTTAGTGATGAAAGAACCTATATGCAACATTTCCTTGGAACCTGAACCTTCTCCTTTTTTCACTTTTGGAAAGCTCAGAGCATGGGGAAGGGTATATATGAGGTCAATCTCTGGCTATCTATTGGTCAGACTTACTTGACTTATCCGCTTTCATTAGCGATCCTTTCATTTTTGCTGGAAAAATGTGAAAAAGGTAAGTTTAACCACCTCACAGCCTTCTGATATATTCCATGCTTACCTTTGGGGTAAGATCATGGCAAAGAAACAATGGAAACAGTGACAGCCTTTCTTTTCTTGGGCTCCAACATCACTGCAGATGGTGACTGCAGCCATGAATTAAATGACGCTTGCTCCTTGGAAGAAAAGTTATGACCAACCTAGACAGCATATTAAAAAGCAGAGACCTTACTTTGTTGACAAAGGTCTACATAGTCAAAGCTATGGTTTTTCCAGTAATATATGGATGTGAGACTTGGACCATAAAGAAGGCTGAGCGTTGAAGAATTGATGCTTTTGAACTGTAGTGTTGGAAAAGACTCTTGAAAGTCCCTTGGACTGCAAGGAGGTCAAATCAGTCAATCATAAATGAAATCAGTCCTGAATATTCATTGGAAGGACTCATGCTGAAGCTCCAATACTTTGGCCACCTGACGTGAAAAACTGACTCATTTGAATAGCCTCTGATGCTGGGAAAGATTGAGGGCAGGAGGATAAGGGGATGACAGAGGATGAGATGGTTGGATGGCATCACTGACTCAATGGATATGAGTTTGAGCAAGCTATGGGAGATGGTGATGGACAGGGAAGCCTGGTGTGCTACAGTCCATGGGGTCACAAAGAGTAGGACACAACTGAGCAACTGAACTAGACTGAACTACCTATGAGGTTAAGTTTACCAAAGAAAAAGATATTTCAGTTATTCTATAAATTGGTTTATCTGTACATTTGAAATGGTGAACATCTTGTAGGCAATCAATCATCTTGAGATACTGTGTTCATCACCTAGTGTTTCTATCAACAAGCTAAACATTAATAGATGAGAAGATGTTTCAAATATTTAACATATAAAAATTATATTTGGTGACAACAGACTGAAACATACTGTAAAAAAGAGCATTACTCCTTTTCTTTAGATTTTGACTTCCTATTTTGAAAATTAAAGTGTTAGATTACAAACATTAAAGTCATGCCTAGATTTTCTAGGCTATGTTGATATTATAAGCAAGTCCAAGACAAGATGTCCAATACACGTTGTTTTACACTTGCCAAACCCTATAGAGAGTTTGACAATATCTTTGTAGTGGTTAGAGTACAGGTTCAAGAATTAGCTCAATTTAGGTTCAATAGATAAGGTTTTGATCTTACATTGGCTGGAGACTTTGGAGAAATTATTTCATCTTTTGAAGTTTTAGTTCTTCATCTGCAAAAATAGAAAATGTATTGATAGCTACCATCAAGGCTTATAAACATGTGGCATCCACCTTTTCAGTCCTATGAGTTGTTAATAGTCAAAATCACTTCTTGTTGGTTAGAACCTCTACTCAGCCTAAGTACTTTGAATATTAACTATTAGAATAATCTTGGTACTTCTTAATAAATATTTATTCTAAATTATCTGTAGTACCGGTGGAACCATGTCTGGCTCTTTGCGACCCCATGGACTACACAGTCCATGGAATTTTTCAGGCCAGCATAGTGGAATGGGTAGCCTTTTCCTTCTCCAGGGGATCTTCCTAACCCAGAGATTGAAGCCAAGTTTTCCAATCCTGCAATGGCAGGTGGATTCTTTACCAACTGAGCTATCAGGGAAGCCCTCAATTCTGAATATATTCTAGTATTATTTACATTGAACAACTATGGCAAATACAATTTTAGAAATTGATTTTACATGTTATTTGAAAGTGTTTCAAAACCTTTCTATGCCAGATAATTACTTAAGGAGTGATGTTTTATTATAGAAATTCTAACTCAAGCTCTGGTTTAAAATATTACTATGTCTTACTCTGATAAAACTTGATGAGGTACAAACACATCTCCCCTTTCCAAAGGAAAATTAGAATGGTGCTAAAAATCATTAGCACCTAAGTGAGAGCTCTTTACATATACACAACAGAGTAAATTAAGATTAATTTTAATATTTTATTTGGGACTAATACTTAAAAGCTAGTTGAATTATAAGAAACTCAAAACGTACTGTCTAGAAAAAGATAAGTAGTAAAATAATTATTTATCTGTAGGAATTCTTGAAATACAGTCTCAGATCATATTGAGAGTTTCCCTCTCAACAACAGACAGTGACATGGGAAATCCATATCAAAGAATTCTGATAGTACAGGTCTTGATTGGCATGGCAAAAGTGGAGGAGTGATATCATTAAACAAAAATAATGGAAATCCCTTAGGTTATACAGACTTAAACCCATGATTACAAATGTGCATTGATGGATAAATATCACTTCAATCTCCCTTCACAATTTAGTATATTCTTTTCATTCCAGCTATTTTAGGATTTGCTGACAGGCTACTTCCGAACACCACTGTCCAATAGGTGCAGGTTCTTATCACAAAGAGAGCTCATTTGCACCTGCTTAGGGCTCTGGGTAGAGGACAGTAACTGTGTCAGTGTTGCTTTTGCTTATTGCATTTACATTTCAAAGTGGCTAAATTGTTTTGGAAGTGTATCTCAGTGTGGAATCCTTAGTAATCTCTGCTTGATGTTTAAAATACTTGGTTATCTCCAGAAGTAAAAAAAAAAGACCCATGTATTCTTGAACGTCTGTGAAGCTTCAGAGGAAAAGTAAAATTGCTTCCAAATAGTCAACTCAATGGACACAAATTTGAGCAAACTCTGGGAGACAGTGAAGGAAAGGGAAGCTCAGTTTGCTGCAGTCCATAAAGTCGCAAAGAGTCGGACATGACTTAGTGACTGAACAACAATAACCAAGCACAAGTTTACAAGCAGTTCTTTCTATAGATACAAGTTTACAACTAGTTCTTTAAAGGCTTATAGTGCCATTAATATTTAAAATAAAATTGTTAAATGCTAAGTGTTGAATGAATTTTAGATACATCTATGCCAGTTAATCCTCCTCATTTCACAAATGAAAACACTGCATTCCAACAAGCTTATTACATTAGTAAAATAATATAGTTTGCAATTGGAGACGTCTCAGTTGGATTCCTGACTCTGTCACTTAAGCTATGGGAATGCTAAGCCTCAGTTCCATGATCTGCTAAAGAGTAAATAAAATAGCTGAAACTATCAGTTATCAGTAAACTAAGGAAGAAAATCCAGTGAGAAGGACATGACAGACCACTGAGAAGATAAAAAACAACAGGATGGTTATAGGCCTCACAGAAGGAGATGGGAGCACACAGCATGAAGTATTTTAATATCTATTGCCATATCGATCTGTCAGTTTGACCTTTTATAGGCCAGTAAAATGATGTTGAATGTTTTTGCTTCATCTCCAGTTCCTTCCTCTCCTTAACCCACCCTTCTCTATGTCTAGAGTGCTTCCTGGCCGGCATGGACCATATCATCATGTTCCTGCATCCTCTAGTTTCCTGTTGAATCATGGTAAGGACTCAATACCCTTGTCATCTCAAGGCAGAGCTGGTAAACAGGTAGGCTTTACTATCCACTGTGGTCCCCCTGAGTTACTTTTGTAAATAATCTGAGTCAATCTTCCTGGAATTATCCAGTTTCAAAAGTCTGTGTTTCTGACCCCGGGTTGCTGACTGATACAGCGCTTGATCCCTTAATCCTACTACAATTTCCTGGAGGTACAAAAAGGCTCAAATGATATGACTCCAAAATGACTCTCTGGTTTTAATTCAGACAAATTGCTCTAGAGCATACCCATTCTGGTTACAGTTTTGAACCAAGTTCTTGCGGCAGCTTTCTGAAAACCTGAACTAGTTGCAGGGTTAAAGGTCAGACATGTTGGGTTACTGGGATGTGGGACTGTCAAGTCTGAGCGAGTCTGAGGGGTTTCAAAAAATTATTTGTAAGCGTGGATGAAATAAATAGAATGTTTATTTAGTGCTAACATGAGCCTTTTTAAAAGTTCTGTTAAAAACCGAATATCCTCTAATGTTGGAGAAGGAAATGGCAACCCACTCCAGTATTCTGGCCTGGAGAATTCCATGGACTGTATAGTCCATGGGGTCGCAAAGAGTCAGACATGACTGAGCAACTTTCACTCACTCACTCATCCTCTAATATGATCTATTATTTTAGAAAAATACACCTTCTTGAGTTCAGTAAAACTTTTGTCAGTTTATGTATAGTTCTTTGTTTGTGTTCATATTTCATCATGTTTGACTCTTTGTAATCCATTGGACTGTAGCCCTCTACAGTCAGGCTCCTCTGTCCATGGGATTTTCCAGGCAAGAATACTGGAGTGGGTTGCCATTTCCTTTTCTGGAGATCTTCCCAACCAGGGATGGAACCCCTGTCTCCTGTGCCTCCTGCACTGCAGGTGGATTCTTTACCTGCTGAGCCATCGAGTTATCAGTTTATAATTATATGTATAAGAACAAGGTGAAAAAATTAGATGGGATTTGATAACTGACTCAATGCTTATGTCCCCAAAATGTCAATCAATAGATTGGTCTCCACACACTAGGCAGTCTCCACACTGTTTGAAGACATAAAAATGACATGGAATGTATAATATATAAAGTTTTAGAAGACAATATTAAGAGGAATAGTTAGTATGCTAGAACTAAGACTAAGTTTCCTTAAAACATAAAAATAGGGGCTAAAGTTCAAAAGATAAAATTTACTGAAAATTAAGGCACACTTTAATTTCAAGTTCAAAAAAGAAATGCATTTTGCAAACATAGCATCAATTTAAGCTTAGTTTAGTCAAAGTTTATGTGAGATATATTAGAGCAGTTTTAGTCAGCCACAAGTTTGAAATACACTTGTGGAATGATGGCTTGACTAAAAATACACTTATATTTTTGACTGCCCTTCTCAAGATGTTATCTGGAATAGTATCTTTGTTTCTCAGTGGCATATTTTGAGAGGAAGCTTTGAAGATCAGAGAACATCTAGGTGGTAAAGGAAACACACTAAGAAATTGTTAAAAGTGCTTTGTCATATTAAAACGAAGAAAGTCAAATTTCAAAAACTTAATAACTAAGATCTTTATTTGAGGGGTAGTCTGTTGAGAGAAAGGGAAGCTATTCTGTGTCTTGCCAATAAATTAGAACCCGTGGGTAAAATCATAGGTAGTATGATTTCACCCTAGTGTAAAAATAGCAATTACAGCTGTCCAATGACCTGTTAGTTCAACTTTCAGAACACCAGCTGAAAGCACAGCACAGAAGTAATCCATGATCTGGAAGAGAATAGACTTAAGTGTCAGAAGTTCTGAGCCTTCCAGGGACTAAAACCTATTAGACAAAAATGTCAGTTCTGTGCCCAGTTGCAAACTCTATGCTTATTCTCTAGGTGAGAATTGGGCTGTATATATATATATGTATATACACACACACACTATATACACATACATATATGTTTGTGTGTAGGTGTATATCTACACATACATTAGTGTTTCTCATAAGAGTGGGTAATATTGTGTATTTCACTTCACCATATGTCCAATATATTTCCAGAGCTATTATATCCGTGTCTCTTCTCTGTTGTATACAATTTATTCATTTTCATCTTCAATATGTAGAGCTCTTCACCTTTCCATGCAATTGGTAAATTTTTCTATTTCACAATTGCCAAATATAAAAACACTGTCCTTTTGACAACAAATTCATGTCTATCCAACTTAGTTTGAAAATAAAATACTTAAGCCCCTAAACTAGAATTTCACTTTCTAATATTCTTATAAATCATGATTTTTTTTTTCAGGAAAACAATGAAATTGGTCAAATTTTCTAAAGCTGTCAAAGATACATTTATACAGGACTATTACGAAACTCTATACAATTAAGATCAATGTAACCCGAGAAGGAAATGGCAATCCACTCCAGCATTCTTGCCTGGAGAATCCCAGGGACAGAGGAGCCTGGTGGGCTGCTGTCTCTGGGGTCGCACAGAGTCGGACACAACTGAAGTGACTTAGCAGCAGCAACAGCAGCATTGACCTGTAATTTTTTTGGGAAAAATTGTTATAAAACAATTTCATAAAATACTTGATAGAATGAGAATAAGTCTCTCACTCAACATAAACATACAGTGAGTCTGATCTGAAGTCCTTTCTCTCTGCTTCTAACATGTCCAGCCTTTAAGGCCCCTCCACCCTTACCTGTTTTCAATTATGCCCACATTTTCTCTTAAGTCCTATTAATTAGTAGGTTTCAGGTAAGTCAAACACCTCTATCTATCTACTCACTCATTCTGAAAACATACAGGCCAAGGCAAACAGAAATTCAGACTCATATTTTCATGAGACTCTAATTTAAGCAAATATGTAAATTCTTCTCTGGACCAAATCAACTATATAATTTTATCAATCATCTTCTTAGCAGAATAAGTATGGTTATTGAATTAACTGTGAATGAATATGTAGAAACATACTGTATGATTCTATACATATACATAATATACTGTATGATTACCTATAAATCTCTCTTTTTTTAGAAAATTGCAATTTTAATACTATCTTACCCAAGCCAGATTATGAATTTAGGAAAATATCCTTAATTAAATGACTAAAATTGCAAAAAATTATGGAGCAAATACTACCATAGTTAAGTAGAATAAGTTTAAAAATAATTTTGTAATAAAGGGGTGGTTTATAACCTTATTGGGTCTTAAACTATGAAAAATCTCCAACTCTTTGGATTCAAAATGCACAGACTCAGATACAGACAAAAAATGCAGCATAGTGTACTCCATGTCAAACTGTTCACTTCATTTTCCCCTTGGAGTTAGAAAGTTAAATCTAATCAAATTTATATAGAAAGAGAAAAACATTGGGAAAAGTATGCTTTATCAAGAAGTTTGAGTAAGACTCAAATCTACTAAATTAGTATATTTTCCAAAACAATTCTACATGTGCCACACTTTTATTCTGTTACATTCACATGGATGAAAGAGCAATGTTCCATTTAGATAAGCAAAAAATAAGGTCATACATAGATATACATATGCTTCTCACAACATAGTTCATGGAAACATGATGATCTTGCCATACACACACTCTTAAACAAAGTACTTCTCCCTTAACTCCCATCCCTAGAGACAATCATGAGTGTTGTGAAATGTCAAGAATCACTCTTTGACTCCCCCTGCTCTGTTCTCCTTTTTTCCTCCCAAGGACAAGTCTACCTTTGTCCCTTTGAGGGAAATACAGATTTGGGGGAAAGAGGAAGCTATCAGTTTAAGTATACAACCTACAATATTATTTAGTGGCTAAAACCTTGAACATCAAAAAGAAGAGGAATAATGAATAAAGATTAATAAAACTGGGAAGAATGACCTTCTGGATACACAACCCCTTTTCTCACATGGATTATAAACTTTTGGCTCAGAGAGTTTTAATTTCTTAAACTCTAATGCTGAACCTTGAGTTCAACCCTAAATATAATGAAACTGATTATGATATTACTATAATATGCTCAGTATTTCTTATGGAACTCTTCTTCTTTATATGCTCTCAGAAGAAATCATAGATTGGATTGTTCTCTGGTAGCAGCTATGCCTTTATGCTGACATATCCAGATATCTATCCAAGATCCATAGTGACCAATAACACCCATTCATGGAATGACTGACTTGGAAAATGAATCCTGCTTTCAAATTATTAGTAGAGCTCAGATAACTAAAATTTAAGCCT
The DNA here is from genome assembly GCF_054371585.1 of Giraffa tippelskirchi. Taxonomy (NCBI): domain Eukaryota; kingdom Metazoa; phylum Chordata; class Mammalia; order Artiodactyla; family Giraffidae; genus Giraffa; species Giraffa tippelskirchi. The sequence continues at coordinate 65,680,097 of NC_137284.1, forward strand.
CATAACCTCCTAGGCTTTATCTTCTAAACTGAAATTACCAATCACAGATTTTATACATCCACATGTGATCTTTCCAAACTTGGGTAATGGCATTCAAGTTCCTTCTAGGACATTTTACATCCAAGGACCCACATCGGTAGTAGCAAAAATCTTTTTATGCACTAGAAAATTGAACAATTTAAAAAAAAATGACATCTTATATACAGACAATTGAGAATTCATATAAAGCAAAGAGATATTGTGAATGTTTTGGTGAACAAAGATAAGCAAGTAATGCGCTACATTAATTTTTAAGACTGCATATTCATTTTCTCAAACAATTGCATCTTTTATGCCTGCCTTAGTTTTGAACACATTTGTGTAAAGTATCTTTATGTAATAATATATTTGATCATGCAAAATTAAACACAATTTAGCTTTTCCTGGTAATAGAATAATGCTCACTTAAGATTTCTTATTTTACTCAAGACAGTTTCAAAAGCCAGTGGGTCTATATTCCCGAACACCTATTAAAAAACTAAACCAGAGGGAAATCTCCTAAATATTGCTGAATCAAGTTATTTTCTCAATTTGAAACTCTATTGATTCATTTTGAGATGTTTTCTTATAGCATCAATGTCTGACCAGAAATAATAGTCACCAAATCATATTCTTGATCACACAGAATCACTTAAAAATTGAAAAAAACATGTTTATATTAGGTGAGTCAATGAAAGTGTTTGTGTTTACATTAAAAAAAGAGTAAGAAAGGCAAAATTAGTATATATTAACATTTTTTTCAATTTGTATAAATAATTTACCCATATATTATTTAACATTTCATGGTTTTTCATTACTACCTATTCTCTATCACCTTTCTCTTTCACTTTCCAGCAGCATCCAAACCTATCAAACTGTATGTCATTTACTAAAAATGCTATACTATTTTTTTTCCTGGATGCCTTTTCAGTCTTCCCCCAGAATTCTTCTGTATAAAGTATCCCTCAGTATTTCAATCAAGGATTTTTCTTATTGAAATATTTTATAACACTTTCCAAAGTTATAAAACTCCTCATATTGTTTTCTGTATAACTCTATCAATATTTATGGCATTATGTTGAGAGCATGAATTTTATTATTTGTATCTTTTAATAGATGCGAGCTCCTTTAGCAAAAAGACTTTGTCTGGTTCATCTAACATTGACTACCATATGCCTGTAATAGAGGTTGCCAAATTGAGTAAATGAGTGAATTAACAAATGAAGAAACAGGGCTATAACTTTTGGTGACTCCTGTACACATTGCCATATAACTTAGCTGAAGTCCAAAGAATGTATATATGTAACCTAAAAAGGAAATCTCTAAGCAATTAATCTGGTCTATCAACTCAAATTCATTTAGCTGTTATTATTGCCATTACATCACAGACTAATCATTTTAGCTATTTTAAAGGTCAAATCAGTGACCACTGGAGTACATGTGTCTCTTTCAATTATGGTTTTCTCAGGGTATATGCCCAGTTGTGGGATTGTTGGGTCATATGGTAGTTCTATTCCTAGTTTTTTAAAGAATCTCCATACTATTCTCTATAATGGCTGTATCAATTTACATTCCCACCAACAGTGCAAGATGGTTCCCTTTATTCCACATCCTCTCCAGCAGTTATTGTTTGTAGATTTTTTTAATGATGGCCATTCTGATTGGTGTGAGGTGATAACTCATTGTAGTTTAGATTTACATTTCTCTAATAATGAACCACGTTGAGCATCTTTTCACGTGTTTGTTGGCTATCTGTATATTTTCTTTGGGGAAACCCATCGGCAGATGAATGGATACAGAAACTGTGGTACATGTATACAATGGAATATTACTCAGCTATAAAAAGGAATGTATTTGATTCAGTCCTAATGAGGTGGATGAACCTAGAGCCTATTATGCAGAGAGAATTAAGTCAGAAAAAGAAAGACAAATATTGTTTATTAACACATGAGTATGGAATCTAGAAAGATGGTACCGATGAACCCATCTGCAGGGCAACAATGGAGATGCAGACATAGAGAACAGACTTGTGGAAACAGTAGAGGAAAGAGAGGGTGGTCTGAATTGAGAGAATAGTATGGAAACATATACATTACTATATGTAAAAAGGATAGCAAGTGGGAATTTGCTGTGTGACACAGGGAGCTCAACCCAGTGCTCTGTGACAACTAGAGGGGTGTGATGAGGTGGGAGATGGGAGGCAAATTCAGGAGGGAGGGGACACATGTATACCTGTGGCTGATTCCTACTGATGTATGGCAGAAACCAACGCAATATTGTAAAGCAACTAATCTTCAATAAAAAAAAATTTAAAAAAAGGTCAAATCAGGTAATCACTCAATTCAGTTACTACATATTCCAGCCCCTTCTCTGGGGTTAAAACTGACCAGGAAACTTGGAGTTTCCTCTTAAGAGCTGAAATTACCTCTGGATAAGGCACAGATTAATCTGACCATTAAAAAATCATTAGTAAATTGGCAGAGAAGTTGACTCTTAGCAGCAAGATGTGATGTAAAGAATGTAAGTTTCAGAGTCAGACAGATACGGTTTCAGTTTCAGAAAACTCTACCTTCAAAACATGTGACACTGGGTAAGATATCGTAGCCCTGCTTTCATTTATTTATTTTTATTTTTGATAGTTAAATACTAATATCTACCTTATGAGTGAGGATGGAGTAATGGAAGGAGGCCAGTTAGTCAACAAATGAAAAATGCTTTGTTCTGTATCTGACACATGGTAATCAATAAATATTAGTTTACTACTTTAACTGTCACTTTTTCTTTCTAACACTCTTCGCTGATCTTTACTTCACCTGACAAACGTTCTGAATGTTGGTGCTATTTGATGGAGAACCATAGATACCATCAAAGACTTTCTAATGCTTAGAATGCAGCAGAAGGTAAACTAATATTAGAATACTGAGCATATAGTGTTTCCCTTCCTCTCTCTCTTCCATTCCTTTTCTTTCTATCATTTTCTTCTTCTCCTCCTGTTCTTCATCTTCCTTTTCTCTCTATGAATCTAAGCAATTTTAACAATTACAAAGACACTTTTAGACTAAAAGTTAATCTTTATAAGGCTTTTTATCAAGTATTTGCTCTCATTTCCTCTAAAGATAGTCAATCACCTCTAATCTTTATTTCTGTATAGATTATCTTGCAGACTCATTTTTTCCAGGTTCATAATAAAGTATTTAAAACTCACCACAAGCTGATTAAAGCATGTTTTGTTTTCTTTTCATCAAAGATGTACTGATACTGTTTTTACAAGCCTTTTTTTATTCAACTTAGTAAAGAAAATAGTATTAGGTAATTTGTTTAATTTTATGGGAAAAAACCCAATTGACTGATGAATCTTTCACTTTTCAGCTCATTTTTTGAACATTAGGTAAGTAGATACAAATTAAATTCCATTGGAGCAGGCATTATAGGGAAGCATTTTTTAGCACTAGCAGAGATTATAGCTACTGAGATAGAATTTTAAGGTGTTAGACAAGCATTTGGTGGACAGTGGTTAATAAACACTAATTAAGTCAGCTACAAAAAACCCCTTGGGATAAGATCAATATTATTAAGTGTTTAAACTGGCTTTCTACATTTACTGAGTCTATATGCGGTTGGGCAAGCTGAGTTTCTTCCTTTGCTCTTCTGCTTTTTCCTCCCCTTTCATTTAAACTGAAAGTTGGCTTGCAAATTGCATTCCTAATCATCTCTTACTTTTTAAAGACGCTTATTTAAGTTGCCACATATATATTGTATATTGCATAGTATTGCCTAACTTGGAGTACTGAGTGTGGTTGATACATAAAGCTGATGAACATGCTAGGATTCAGAATGAATATTAACAAGGTGAAAAGAAAGGTTCCCACTTGCATCTTCCAAGGTAGTTCAGTTCAGTTCAGTCGCTCAGTCATGTCCGACTCTTTGCGACCCCATGAATCGCAGTAGGCCAGGCCTCCCTGTCCATCACCAACTCCTGGAGTTTATCCAAACTCATGTCCATCGAGTCGGTGATGCTAAAGTCTGCGCTCCAAGGTAGAGCCCCATGCTAAAGCTCCAAGGTAAAATTGTACTTGATTGACTGTGGAAGTAAGAGCAATCCTGACTTCAGCATTAGCTGCTGTAACCTAAAGCTAAATAATGGTTATCTAGATACAAGCAGAAATCAACATATGCATAGGATCTGATGTGTCTTATGAATACAAGCTGCTCTCAGTCAATTATTGGTTACTTAAAATGCCGGCTATAATAATCATTATCATTAGTAGCAGCATCAGATGTATAAGTGGGACTTGTTTACTATCTGTCAGGTAGCAAGTGTTTACTTTTCATCCTTATGGACACTGTTTGAGGTCCGCACTATCAGCACTATTATGATCTCCAATTTACAATGAGTAATCTGAAGCTCAAAGGAGTCAAGTGTTTGTCAAAAATGGCACAGTTACTAGATGATAGTGTTGAGATCTGAACTGAGGCAATATTGTTCAAGAGTCTGCGATCTAAGACTATTTTCCATTGTGCTCAAGGTGCAAACTTTTAATCTCACTGAGACTGATTCTGGGATTTAGCCTTGGTGGAGAGACTGTCAACAGTGCCTTAGACCATCACTGATGGCACTACTGTAATCAAACTAGTTACACAGGCAAAGCAGGAAAGATCTATTTTGTCATAATAAAAGTCAGAAACACTGGAGAAAAGAAATAAAGTCAAGTGAGCAGAGAGGACACACTTGAAGACTAGAACACCAGAAAAGGAACAACATCTACCATTTTCTGAGAAACTAATATTCTAGTTTTATTCTTTTCAAGCCAGCACTATTTGCAAAGGTCCTTATAGTTTTCAACACAATAATGTTAAAAATAACAAGACCTGAGAGTTTTGAATCCTTACTGTGTGCCCAGCACTGAAAAAGGCATTACACATCAATTCATTTATTTCTTACAACCTTATAAAAGAGATATTATTTGCTTTATTTTGTAAATGAACACAGTAAATATTAGGAAACTTATTACATTTTTGAAACTAAAAAATTAAGAAAGGAAATAAAAAAACTATAAACTCCAATAGCAAGTTATCATTGTATAAGGAAAAATAGAAAGATGTATAATTTTGATTTTTGGTGTGGATATAGAACACATGATATAGGTCCCCTTACACACTGCTAGTGAGAGTCTAGGCTAGCATATCCATCCTGAAAACTACTCGGGAAGGCAACTATATTGCCAATTTTCATTTTGGACATATATCTCTGAGATATACATAACAAAATTCCATAAAGATATTTATTGCATCATTATTTCTGACAGTAAGGAGTTATAGGTGTCTATCACAAGAGAATCAAATAGATAAAATGTGATAGAAGACTACCATGAGATGTCATGCAACAGTTAGAAGCAAATATGTGTGTGTGTATCCATCCATATCTGCATAGATAAATCTAAAACTACTACATGGAAAGTGATAAAATATTTTCAAATTATATATCTGATAAGGGACTTATGTCCAAAATATACATAATGTATAGCACAATAATAATAAGCCAGATAATCCAGTTAAAAATTAGTTAAGGATCTGAATAGATATTTTTTCCAAAGAAGATACACAAATGGCAATGAGCACATGGAAATATGCTCAATATCACTGGTCCTTTGTTGTTGTTTTTATTTAGTTGCTAAGTCATGTCCAATTCTTCTGCAACTCCATGGACTGTAGCCCACCAGGCTCTTCTGTCTCTGGGATTCCCCAGGCAAGAATACTGGAGTGAGTTGCCATTTCCTCTGCCAGTGAGTCTTCCTGACCCAGGGAAAGGTTTCCTGCATTGACAGGCAGATTCTTTACCACCAAGCCATCAGGAAAGCCCATCATTAGTCATTCAGTTCAGTTCAGTTCAGTTGCTCAGTCATGTCCTACTCTTTGTGACTCCACGGACTGCAGCATGCCAGGCTTCCCTGTCAATCACCAACTCCTGGAGTTTACTCAAACTCATGTGCATTGGATCGGTGATGCCATCCAACCATCTCATCCTCTGTCATCGCCTTCTCCTCCTGCCTTCAATCTTTCCCAGCATTAGGGTCTTTTCAAATGAGTCAGTTCTTTGTATCAGGCGGCCAAAGTATTGGAGTTTCAGCTTCAACATCAGTCCTTCCAATGAATTTTAAGGACTGATTTCCTTTAGGATGGACTAGTTGGATCTCCTTGCAGTCCAAGGGACTCTCAAGAGTCTTCTCCAACACCACAGTTCAAAAACATCAATTCTTTGGCGCTCATCTTTCTTTATAGTCCAACTCTCACATCCATACATGACTACTGGAAAAACCATAGCTTTGACTAGACAGACCTTTGTTGGCAAAATAATTCATTAGTCATTAGGGAAATGCAAATCAAAACTCCACAATGGAATGCCACTGTTCACCCACTAGAATACATTATATATAATAAAAAAGGCTTGAAATAACAAATTTTGATGAAAGAAATTTAAACTCTCATGCACTGTGAAAAAATGCAGCAATGTTGGAAAACAGTTTGGCATTTCCTTAATATGTTAAACATAGCGTTAGAGAGAGGGATGAATTGAAAGAGTAACACTGAAAAACGTACCTTACTGTATGTAAAACAGACAGTCAGTGGGAATTTGCTATATGATTCCGGGATCTCAAACCTGGTACTCTGTGACAACCTAGAGGGGTGGGATGGGGTGGGAGGTGGGAGGGAGATTCAAGGGGGAGGGGGCATATATATACCTATGGCTGATTCATGTTGATGTATGACAGAAACCAACACAATAAGCAATTACTATATTGTGTATAAGTTACAATTATTATAAGTAAAGCAATTATTTCCCAATTAAATTTTTTTTAAAGTTACCATGTGACCCAGAAATCCTACTCCTTCCTAGGTATACACCCAAGACATCTAAAAATATATATCCAAACAAAGCCCAAATATTTATAGAAGCATTACTCAAAATAAGCAAAAGTATAAATAACCAGATATCAACCATAGACAAACAAAAAGTGGTATTAATATATCCATAAAATGGAATATTGTTCATCTTAAAATTTTTTACTGATACATACTTCTACAACATGGATAAACTTTGAAAATAGTATTCTATGTAAAGGAGTCAAAAATATCACATATTGTATGATTCTATTTGCATGAAATACTCTTAGTAGGAAACTATAGAGAAAGAAAATAGATTACTGGTTAATGGAGGGCTGGAGGGATCAGTGGGAGTCCGGGAAATGACAGTGAAAGGTATGAGATTTCTGTCAGTGAAATGAAGTGTTCTAAAAGTTTTTGTGGTGATGGCTCCATAACCTTGTGAACATATTTGAAGAATATTGAATTGTGCATGTTACATGGGTGAAGTGAATGGTGCATGAATTGTAAACACTTCTTCAATACATTGTTAAGTAAAAAACACATGATACTAAATGATGTAAACAAAATGGCATAATGAACAGCTCCAAGCTACTCTCAATTTTCAAAACATTGAAAAATAATTAGCAATTGTTAGAAACAAGTTTGTAAGAACTCTGGAAAAGGTTTACAACAACCAATTGAATGCTAAATCAAGAAAAAGTCAACTTTAAAGCTGTAGAAAAGCTCTGTGGCATTTTTTGCCCTTGTTCCATCCCTTCCCTGACTCAGTGGTAGTCTGGAAGAGGATAGCCACTATTCCCAGCATGGGATTCTGGTACCCACTTCTGAAGGCAATGTCTCTGTTTTGAGCAATATGGAAGTCATCTTGGCCAGAGAAGTAGCAGATGCCTAGGCAAAAGATTAAGATGTAAAACAGAACAACAAAGTCCTAGGAAAAAATACCAAGGAGAGTTTCTTTGGGAAATGAAGGCATTAGAAATTACCTGTATACACAGAGCTTCACAAACCTTCAACAATGACCCCTTTCTCTTTACTCCTAGTAGATCATCTCAACTAAATTATTAATTATCCCCTCCATGTTTTTAATTTGTCATTAATAATGATCCTTTCTCAACATTTCAACATAATCAAATACATTCCAACCTTAATAAATGTCCCTACCCATATCCAAGCAGCCCTACCTTTCAATTTATCCCTCATTTTACAAGGACAAGCTTCTTCAATGGATTATCCTAAACTGCCTCCATATCCTCACCCCCTAGTATTGCCTTAATGCAGTAACTATGAGTTTCCCTTCAGTCCATGGGGCTGCAAAGAGTTGGCTATGACTGAGTGATTTTTCTTCTTTTTTTCTTCTGAATACCCAAGATCTGTCCTTTCCAATTTGAAGGCTGAATAACAAATGGCTAAATTCAACATACAGTCTGCACATGCTACACTATTTAATTGTCTTAAATATTTGCACTATTTACCAATTCTACTTTGAAATAGTCTTTCCTTTGCTTCTATGATATGCAGATGCAATTGGTAGTCTCAAAAAATTTCTTGGTTTTTCTTTTCAACTATTAATTGTCAAGGTAAACATCATTCCTTCCCCACTATATTATAATTCCTACTAAAATATTAGTTCTGTGTTTAGAGAACATATAAGAGATGACTCTACACATGGATATCACTAGATGGTCAACACTGAAATCAGATTAATTATATTCTTTGCAGCCAAAGATGGACAAGTTCTATACAGTCAGCAAAAAAAAAAAAAAAAAGACTAGGAGCTGACTGAGGCTCAGATCATGAACTCCTTACTGCCAATTTCAGACTTAAAATGAAGAAAGTAGGGAAACCCCTAGGCCATTAAGGTATGACCTAAACAAATCCCTTATGATTATACAGTGGAAGTGACAAATAGATTTAAGATATTAGATCTGATAGACAGAGTGCCTGAAGAACAATGGACGGAGGTTCATAACATTGCACAGGAGGAGGTGATCATAATCATCCCCAAGAAAAAGAAATGCAAAAAGGCAAAAAGGTTGTCTTAGGAAGCCTAACAGATGGTGGAGAAAAGAATTGAAAGGCAAAGGAGAAAAGGAAAGATATACCCATCTGAATGCAAAGTTCCAAAAAATAGCAAGGAGAGGTAAGAAAGACTTCCTCAGTGATCAATGCAAAGAAATAGAGGAAAACAACAGAATGGGAAAGACTAGAAATCTCTTCAAAAAAATTCGAGATACCAAGGGAACAATTCATGCAAAGATGGGCTCAATAAAGGACAGAAATGGTATAGACCTAACAAAAGAAGATATTAAGAAGAGGTGGCAAAATACAGAAAAGAACTTTACAAAAAAAGATCTTAATGACACAGATAAACACAATGTTTTGGTCATTCACCTAGAGCCAGACATCCTGGAGTATGAGGTCAAGTGGGCTTTAGGAAGAATCGAAACAAACAAAGCTACTGGAGGTGAAGGAATTCCAGCTGAGCCAATTCAAACCCTAAAAGATGATGCTGTGAAAGTGCTGTACTCAATATGCCAGCAAATTTGGAAAACTCAGCAGTGGCCACAGGACTGGAAAAAGGTCAGTTTTCATTCCAATCCCAAAGAAAGGCAATGCCAAAGAATATTCAAACTACTGCACAATTGCACTCATCTCACACACTAGCAAACTAATGCTCAAAATTCTCCAAGCTAGGTTTCAAGATTACATGAACAGAGAAATTCCTGGTGTATAAGCTGGATTTAGAAAAGACAGAGGAACAAAAGATCAAATTGCCAACATCCATTGGATCATAGAAAAAGCAAGAGAATTCCAGAAAAACTTCTGCGTCATTGACTATGCTAAAGTCTTTGACTGTGTGGATCACAATAAACTGTGGGAAATTCTTAAATGGGAATACCAGAACACCTTACCTGTCTCCTGAAAAACATGTATGCAGGTCAAGAAGCAAGAGTTAGAACCAGACACAGAACAATGGATTGGTTCCCAATTGGGAAAGGAGTATGTCAAGGCTGTATATCTGTCACTTTGCTTGTTTAACTTATATGCAGGGTACATCAAGCAAAATACCAGGCAGGGTGAAACACAAGCTGAAATCAAGATCGCCAGGAGAAATATCACTAACCTCAGATATGCAGATGACACCACCCTTATGGCAGAAAGCGAAGAGGAACTCAAGAGCCCTTGATGAAAGTGAAAGAGGAGAGTGAAAAAGTTGGCTTAAAGCTCAACATTCAAAAAACAAAAATCATGGCATCTAGTGCCATCACTTCATGGCAAATAGATGGGGAAACAATGGAACAGTTACATACTTGATTTTCTTTGGCTCCAAAATCACTGCAGATGGTGACTGCAGCCATGAAATTAAATGATGCTTGCTCCTTGGAAGAAAGGCTATGATGAAACTAGACAGCATATTAAAAAGCAGAGACATTACTTTGCCAGCAAAGGTCTGTGTAGTCAAAGCTATGGTTTTTCCAATGGTCATGTATGGATGTGAGAGCTGGACCATAAAGAACGCTGAGTGCCAAAGAATTGATGCTTTTGAACTGTGGTGTTGGAGAAGACTCTTGAGAGTCCCTTGGACTGAACAGAAACCAAACCAGTCAACCCTAAAGGAAATCAGTCCTGAATATTCATTGGAAGGACTGATGCCGAAACTGAAACTCCAATACTTTGGCCACCTGATGCAAAGAGTCAACTCATTAGAAAAGACCCTGGTGTTGGGCGAGATTGAAGGCAGGAAGAGAAGGGGACAATAGAGGATGAGATGGTTGGATGGCATCACTGACTCAATGGACATGAGTTTGAGCAAGCTCTGGGAGTTGGTGATAGACAGGGAAGCCTGGCATGCTGCAGTCCTTGGGGTCACAAAGAGTTGGAAACAACTGAGTGATGGAACAACAACTTTATATGTATTTGGTCTATCCTGGAAAAAATACTGACTTTGCCAGCTGGATATGTCCTCATTGCTCTTGGAGCACAAATCTCAGGTTGTGTCATCCTCTCATATGAATTTAAATCAATTTTTTAAAGCAGAAAATTTCTCCTAATTTTTTGAGATAAGATTTTTCCCTGGTTAGAGAAATAATTATCCAATTAAGCATATTTTAACAATAAACATTATAGATTTAATATTTATGTATTAAGAATAAATTGGATTTGATTATAAGTCAAGAAGAATTTCTTGAAAAATAATCCTGTTTGGTATGCAGATTGGAGAACTGGGTAGAAAAAATATAATGTTTCTATAGCACATCTATTATTAAATTAAATATCTACTCAAATCAATTAACTGCATATGCAGCAGTTTAAAAATTCTATAGGTAGATAATTAAGTCTTTCCAAAAGAATTATCCTAACTTTTCTTTACAGACTTGTCTCCCATACAATTTATTAAACAAACAGAAACAACTTTTTTTCCAGCCAGGCAAATATATTTATCATCATCTAAACATATCTTCTCATTTCAGCCTGTGATTTCATCTATCATATTGCTTCTTTTCTTGGAAGGACCACTTTATTCTTCTTTATCTATTTCAAGCTATTTCTACCTCCAAACTCTGACAAAGTACATTCTCTTTAAGAAAAGTTTTAAACTCAGCCCATTATGATCTATTTCTTCTTAAACTCCCTTGCACGTAATAGGATTATGCTTTAAATAATAAAATGTAGAAAGTGGCTATACCCAAGCATACATGTTTTCTGTTTATATTTGGAAAGTGTCACTACTGTAAATATCATTATTTTGACTATTCCCATCTTTCTATTATTTATCGTCTCATGTTTTTCAATGTCTCCCCAATTAGATCATAGTATTTTACGATATTACCTAGGAATCATAGCTCTACTTCTTCACATTAAACACAGCCACCAACACACTATATATGTTCAATGAATAATTGAAGAAATAAAAACTGAAGAAAAGGAAAGAAAGAAGGGAAAAAACGCAGGAAGGAGGCTGAGAAGCAAACAAATCATGAAATATGGAACAAGTAAAATGGCCCTCAGTGATCCCCAAATCACTTTATAAACACATTTTTAAAAAAGGCTGATGATTGAGGTTAGAGAATTAATGTTTGTAAAATTGCTTAAATATTATGCAGTGCTATACAGATGCAGGCATTAAAAACTAATCTAAATCTGAAACCAGAATGACTTCTGTTCTGAATACTGTACAATTGCCTTTTGAATTTGCCACACACAACTCTGTCCCTTTGTAAATTTACTGGAAATTGTGCAACGCCTATGGGATTAAGCATGATCCAAAGTGAATTCTAATGAAATTCTGTGAAGAGTCAGCCGTCCTATTACTAAGAGATACTTGTCTTTTTTTTCCCAAGAGACAACTTAAAAGTCTTTACCTGAAGACAAGAGATTTGCTAGACAGCCAGAATGTTAAAAACTCATTTCAAATCTTTTTACCATTTAAAACATAGATTTAAGAAATCAAGCTATGACTGCTGAAGAGGTTGTTTGATTTTTAGGTCACTAGAAATTTCCCATTGCATGTTCTACAATAGATATTCTACAAATATATAAACATGTATTTGCACAGATTATGACATCCCTTACAAATATGCCTTTAAAATCTAGAATAAATTTTTATATATTTGAACAAATCTTCTACTGCCAATTGTTGTTTACCATAAAAATAAACAAACCACAGGTCTGCAATTGCATCATTAGATTTGTTTCAAGTAATACCAAGTATGTGACAAAAAGAAAACAATTTAAAAATAATTTCAAGACAAGACACACAATTAGCTAAAAGAATTTTTAAGCTAATTTAGAAGATATTTTTTATATATCCTACATTTAAACATTTAAATATAAGAAAATTGATATATACATGCTTTCAAAATAGCAACATCATTTTATATCTGTACATCAAGTTTTAAATTCCCTTCATTACCTTTAAATGCTATTTGAAGTGTCTCATTTTTGCATTTCCTAGCTGACAGTTTTTCTACTTGAAGTACTATAGTTTATTTAATTTTTATTTTAATCATTTAAATTTTTTTTTTTTTCACTTTTGCTGAATTGCTTATGGGATCTTAGCTCACTGACCAGGGATTGAATCCAGGCCCTCTGCAGTGAAAGCGCAGAGTCCTAACCACTGAAAGTAAAAGTGAAAGTCACTCGGTCGTGTCCGACTCTTTGTGACTCCATGGCCTATACAGTCCATAGAATTCTCCAGGCCAGAATAATAGAGTGGGTAGCCTTTCCCTTTTTCAGGGGATCTTCCCAACCCAGGGATTGAACCCAGGTCTCCTGCATCGCAGGCAGATTCTTTACCAGCTGAGCCACAAAGGAAACCCTCCAAGTACTGAACTGCCAGGGAATTCCCTGAAATACTATAATTTATTTTAGAGCACATTAAATTTAAACACTATAACAAAGATATTAATTTGGAAGTAACCATTGCAATAATTGCATTGCATTTCTCCTTGGCAGGAAAGTTATGACCAACCTAGACAGCATATTAAAAAGCAGAGACATTACTTTGCCAACAAAGTTCTGTCTAGTCAAGGCTATGGTTTTTCCAGTAGTCATGTATGGATGTGAAAGTTGGACTATAAAGAAATCTGAGTGCCTAAGAATTGATGCTTTTGAACTGTGGTGTTGGAGAAGACTCTTGAGAGTCCCTTGGACTGCAAGAAGATCCAACCAGTCCATCCTAAAGGAGATCAGTCCTGGGTGTTCATTGGAAGGACTGATGGTGAAGCTGAAACTCCAATACTTTGGCCACTTCATGCGAAGAGTTGACTCATTGGAAAAGACACTAATGCTGGGAAGGATTGGGGGCAGGAGTAGAAGGGGACGACAGAGGATGAGATGATTGGATGGCATCACTGACTCAATGGACATGAGTTTGAGTAAACTCTGGGAGTTGGTGATGGACACGAAGGCCTGATGTGCTGCAGTCCATGGGGTCGCAAAGAGTCAGACGTGACTGAGCGAATGAACTGAACTGAACTGATTGCAATAATAATGCTAAAATAAGGTAGGTTGAAAGTATGGATCAGACAAAGAATGACAAATTCTACATTGGATCACTTATATGTGGAATCTAAAAAATATAAAAAAAATAGTGAATATAACACAAAAGAAGCAAAATCACAGATATAGAAAACAAACTGTTCAGGATGGGGAACACATGTATACCCATGGCTGATTCATGTCAATGTATGGCAAAAACCCCTACAATATTGTAAAGTAATTAGCCTCCAATTAAAATAAATAAGTTAATAATAAAAAAACCTAGAAGCAAAAAAGATAAATAAATAAATAAAATCAAGAAAACAAACTGGTAATTACCAGTGGGGAAAAGGATAGAAGGAAGGGCAACAAACAAGTAAGAGGTTAAGAAGTACAAACCATCAGGTATAAAATAAGCCACAGAATGAAGCAGAACAAAGGCTAACTGAATTCTTCCAAGAGAATGCACTAGTCATAGCAAATATTCTTTCAACAACAAAAGAGACAACTTTACACATGGACATCACCAAATGGTCAATACTGAAATCAAATTGATTACACTCTTTGTAGCCGAAGGTGGAGAAGCTGTATACAGTCAGCAAACACAAGACCTGGAGCTCTAGATAATCTGACTGTGGCTCAGATTATCAGCTTCTTATAGCAAAATTCAGGCTTAAACTAAAGAAAACTGAGGAAAACACTAGGCCAGCAGATATAACTCAAATCAAATCCCATATGAATTCACAGTAGAGATAACGAATAAATTCAAGGGACTAGATGTAGATAACACTGTGCCTGAAGAACTATGGACAGAGATCCGTAATATTGTACAGGAGGTGGCAAACAAAACCATCCCAAAGAAAAAGAAAAGCAAGAAGACAAAGTGGTTATCTGAAGAGGCTTTACAAATAGCGGAATAACAAAGAGAAGCCAAAAGCAAGGGAGAGAGGGAAAGGCACATCCAATTAAATGCAGAGTTTCAAAGAATAGCTAGAAGAGACAAGAAGGCCTTCTTCAATGAATAGTGTTTAATAATAGAAGCAAACAACAAAAGGGGAAAGAGTAGAGATCTCTTTGGGAAAATTGGAAACATCAAGGGTCCATTCCACTCAAAGATAGGCACAATAAAGGATAAAAATGGCAGAGACCTAATAGACACTGAAGAGATCAAGAAGAGATGGAAAGAACACATGGAAGAACTGTAGAAAAAAGATTGCAATGAACCAGATTACTATGATGGTGTGGTTAGTCACCCAGAACCAGACATTCTGGAGTGCAAAGTCAAGTGGGCCTTAAGAAGCACTACTGTTAATAAAGCTAGTGGATATGATGAAATTCCAGCAGAACTATTCCAATCACTAAAGGAGGATTCCATCAAGGTTTTGCATTTACTATGTCAGCAAATCTGGATGACCCAGCAGTGGCCACAGGACTGGAAAAGATCAATCTTCATTGCAATTCCCAAGAAGGGTAGTACTAAAGAATGTGCTAACCATCAGACAATTGCATTCATCTCCCATGCTAGTAAGGTCCTGCTTAAAATCTTGCATGCTAGGCTTCAGCATTATGCAAATCAAGAACTTCCAGGTCCAAGCTGTGTTTAGAAAAGGTAAAGGAACTAGATATCAAATTGCCAACATTCACTGGATTATGGAAGAAGCAAGGGAATTTCAGGAAAACATCTATTTCTGTTTCATTGACTATGTTAAAACCTTTGACTGTGTAGATCATGACAAACCGTGGAAAGTTCTTAGAGAAATGGGAATACCAAACCATCTTACCTGTCTCCAATGAAACCTGTAGGCAGGTCAAGAAGAAACAGAACCCTGTAGGGAACAACTGATTTGTTCAAGATCAAGAAAGGAATAGACACTCTGCTTGTTTAATCTGTACAATGAGCACATCATGAGAAATGCCGGGCTGGATGAGTTGCAAGCTGAAATCAAGATAGGCAGGAGAAACATCAACAACCTCAGATATGTGATGATACGACTCTAATGACAGAAAGTGAAGAGGAACTAAAGAGCCTCCTGATGAGGGTAAAGGAAGAGAGTGAGAGAGCCAGCTTAAGCTTAAATATTTAAAAAACTAAGATCATGGCATCCGGCCCCATTACTGCATGGCATATCAAAGGGGAAAAGGTGAAAGTAGTCACAGACTTCCTCTTCTTGGGCTCAAAAATCACTGCAGATAGTGACTGCAGCCATGAAATCAGAAGATATTTGCTTCTTGACAGGAAAGTATAACAAACCTAGACAGAAAAGCAGAGACATTACTCTGCTGACAAAGATCCAAATAGTCAAGGCTATGGTCTTCCCAGTGGTTATGTAAAATTGTGAGAGCTGGACCATAAAGAAGGTAGAACACTAAAGAATTGATGCCTTCAAACCGTGGTGCTGAAGAAGACTCTTGAAAGTCCCTTGGACAGCGAGGAGATCAAACCAGCTAATCTTAAGGCAGATCAACCCTGAATATTCACTGGAACGGCTGATGCTGAAGCTGAAGCTCCAGTATTTTGGTTATCTGATGCGAATAGACAACTCATTGGAAAAGTGCCTGATGCTGGGAAAGATTGAGGGTAGAAGGAGAAGAGGGCATTAGAGGATGAGATGGCTGGACGGCACCACCGATGTAATGAACATGAACTTGGGCAAAGTCCTGGAGATGGTGAGGGACAGGGAGGCCTAGCATGCTGCAGTCCATGGAGTCACAAAGTGTCGAACATGACTGGATGACTGAACAACAACAGCAACAATTACAAACATATATTGTACAACACAGGGAATATAGCAAATATTTTATATAACTATAAATGAAGTGTAACATTTAAAAATTGTGAATCACTATATTGTATACTTGTAATATTATATATCAACTATACTCCAATTTTTAAAAATGTGTAAATTAGATATGACAAAAAATCTGTGAATGTACATATAATATGTAAAATATAAATATGTGCAATCTTCAAAAAAGTAATAAATCATGGTGATAGTGTATGTACTTTTTAATCAGTTAATTTATTATTGAGATAAAACTGATTTACAATATTTATTCATTTCATGTATACAATATAGTGATTTGAAGTTTTTATGCATTACCAAATGATCATCACAATAAATCTAGTAACCATCTATCACTATACAAAGCTTATCACTATATTATTGCCTATATTCCCTGAGCTGTACAGTACAATCCTGCGACTTATTTATTGTAAAACTAAAAGTTTGTACCTGTTAATCTGCTTCATCTATTTTGCCCACCTCTCTCCCCTCTGGCAACCACCAATTTGTTCTCTGTATCTATACATTTGTTTCTGTTTTGTTATGTTTGCTCATTTTTTTTGTTTGTAGAATTCCATCTAGGTGAAATCATATGATATTTGTCCTTCTCTGCCTGACTTATTTTATTTAGCCTAATACACTCTAGGTTCACTCATCTTGTCATCTTCTTTGTACATTCATCTATGATTGAGCCCATATCTTGGCTATTGTAAACAATGCTGCAATGAACATTACACTTATTGCAAAGTGGTAAAATGGCACTTTAACTCTGTGGTATTCCTCCAAAAATATATATATAACTCAGGTGGCTTTGTGGTAAAGAATCCGCCTGCCAATGTAGGAGATGTGGGTTCTAACCCTGGGTCTGGAAGATCCCCTGGAGAAAGAAATGGTAACCCACTCCAATATTCTGGCCTGGGAAATCCTAAGGACAGAGGAGTCTGATGGGCTACAGGTCACAGGGTTGCAAAGAGTCAGAGATGGCTGAGCGACTGATCAGGCATATATAACTCAAGTCTAACCATAAGATGAACATCACACCAATACCAATGGAGACACATTCTATAAAATATCTAATCAGTATTCAACAAAACTGTCAAGGACATAAAAGATATAGAAAGTATAAAAAACTGTCACAATCAAGTGATGCCTAAGAAGATATAATGACTAAATATAATGTGAGATTCTGAATAGAACCCTGGAACAGTAAAAGGCCATTAGATAAAAGCTAAATATTTGAATGAAGTATGTACTTAAGTTAATAATGTATTAATATTGGAATACTAATTGAAACAAATGTAACATGCTAACGTGAGATATTAATAATAGTGAAAACTGTTGTGGGAGCTCTCTGTATTATTTTTGCAATTTTTTTTTGGTAAATCTAAAGCTATCTAAAATAGTTTATTTACAAAAATCACATTTAGAAACATATAGATCATAAGAAACTATAAAAAAGAATAAAATTATTTAAAATAAATAGAACTTCTAGAAATAAAAACACACATATATAAATTAAAACACAATATTAATGTGAGGTATTAGCAGCTTATTGCATGTGTGTCTGTGCTAAGTTGCTTCAGTTGTGTCTGACTCTTTGAGTCAGACGTGTCTTCAGTCATGTCTAAATCTAGACTCTATGGCCCTATGGACTATAGATCGCCAGGCTCCTCTGTCCTTGGGATTTCTGGAATGAAAAATGAAAGGCAAGAATACTGGATTGGGTTGCCATGCCCTCCTCCAGGGGATCAGGAAACTAAAGGGAGAGTTAATAAACTAGAAGATCTGTCAGAAGAAATTACAAAGAACAACACAAACATATGAAAAATGAAAAAATGAAAGAAAAGTGTTTCAATCATCACTGTTAGAGCAGTTTTCTGTCTCGTTAATTTGTGTTTTCTTTTCCTTCTATTGAGTTTAGGCTAATGTCCTACTGACAGCTACATAAGCTAGTTCCTTAAGTCAATACATTTTGGCTTTCATTTTAATATGAATACAATGTCACAATTTTCTTCAAAATACCGCTTGTGTTGTATTCTACAATATATATATTACTATTTTAATAAACAATTTTAATATTCCTTTTATTTATTAATTGACTAGATATGATTTTATATTTTATAAAAGAGGATTTTTAATTTATATTTTTGTTTCTAATTAGCTCTTCATTATTTTGTTTACAGAAAATGTCATATAAATGATGAGGCTGAGATTTGCTGTTTTGCTAAGTGGTTTTTAAAAAAGATTCTATATATTCTTGAGAAAAATGGATAGTCTAAAATTTGGGGTTGAAGAGTAATATAAATATTCCTTTAAAATATCTGAAAATTTAATATTTTTATAAATATAATAAATGAAATACTTTTACATTCTAATTGAGTTTTGCTTACACATAGGAGTATGATACATTTTTATATACTGATTTTATATCATTAAACCTTACTTTAATTCCAATTATTCATTTCTAGATTCTTCAGAATTTTCTAGGTATGCATTAATAATATCTTTGGAATATCTATGAACAATTACTTTTATTTCTTCTTTCCAAATTCACATATTTTTCATTTTTTTCTTCTTCTTAATTTACTAAGAACAGTAAATGTTGAGAAAAATGGGGATAGTAAGTCGTTTATCCTGAGTTGTTTATCATTTCAGATAGAAAGTTTTCTTCATATCGTTATTAAGAATGGTATTTCCTATGGTTTTATTACACCTTTTCTTTTAGTTTAAAGAAGTTCCCTTCTATACTAGTTTGGGACTGTTATTATGAATCAATACTGATTTTGCATCAAATGCTTTCTCTGCATCTATTTGTGTGATGATGTGATTTTTTTTTCTTTAATCCCTTCATGTGATAAGTATATTAGTTAGTTTTCTAATACTTAACCAATCCTGTATTCTTTAGGTGAAACTGATTTGTAAAATATATATCTAATATTATTATCCTTATTATGAGTGGTTGGATTTGGGCCCACCTTAATGACCCTAAGATTACTTAACCTGATCATCTGAAAAGATTCTATTTTCAACTAAAATCTTATTCACAGGTACTAGAAGTTAGAACATCAGTATCTTCACAGGGGGGTAAGGTGGCAAGTATTGGGGTGGGGAGGGTTGGGCAATTCAATCTATAGTACCATGTAAAAATATTAGATTATGGTGATGTTGTGGAATAATCTGCCTGTGATTAAGTTGAATATCTCCTAGATATATACTGTTATCTATTAAAACTCAATCAATGTATGATTTATTAATGTTTATATTTATTAATGTGGTATTAAGTTTATGTTTATTAATGTGATAACAGACTATATACTTTTAGAATTCTAAAGGGAAAAATAGGAGAAAAGAAAAAAAACTGCAATGAAATATAAATTACTACATTTTCACTTTACAGAGCTGTGATATATATTTTCTTCTTTATCCTTTTGACTTTGTCATTAAATAAACACATATTCATAAGAGATATCACCCTAATTGGGATATCTCTGAATTTGGTACAGAAAAAGGTCACACTTAATGAAAACATATCAGATTAATCACCATGTCTTGGTCCTGGCCATAGTGTAATATCATAAGCTTCATACTGAATTTATATTGTGTATATATTTTAAATAAGTCAATTAAACTCTATATATTTAAATGTAACACAATTTCTAAAACTCACATATCAGAAGCCTGAAAGTTAAGAGACAACCACTCCTCACACATTCACATATACATGCAAAGTCTGAAACAATGAACAGCCTTCATAGTCTTAGATAGATGTCCCAAATTTAAAGTTCAAAAAAATTGCCATCTTTGTTAGGATTAAGAGATGCTGTCAAGAATTCTGCCAGAAAGTAGTATCTTCAAGGGAAATCCAAGTTTCAGTCAAAATCATGAGCTATTAGCTTCATCAATAGTTTAAGGCTCTGTGGGAGTCTGTTTGCCATAAAACAAGATTTCCAAAAAGTACAATGGGATAGTGGGACCACAGCCAGAAAAGTAGGATTCAAAACCCAAAGGGATAAAAAGGTGAGAATTAAATAACAGATTTTAACCTGAAGGACTAATATTTTTAATCACAAGATAAGTCAGGTTGGGATTAGTAAGCTTAAGTCAATGGAAGAGGGGGGAATACTGTCTCAGGTCTCTTTTAGCAGTATATATTTTCTATTTTCCCTTGAAAATGTAGATTTTTTATATTACTATGACATTTGAATCTAACTACATTTTCTTCCTTCACACTGAAATTTAAGAAGTACACTGATTATAACTAAAAATCATGAAGTGGTTCTCGGGTAATATATTTTAAATGTAGGAATATGGACAGGATGAGAAAGAAGATCTTTTTTTTCCTGCAGACTATTTTAATGTTTCTCATTCTGCAAACAGTACCCTCAGGCAAAGTCTTGTACCTGTTGCAGAGACTTTAAAAAAGAAATCTCAGTTCCTATATGACATTTGCACACTGATAAAAGACTCTTTCCTGAATTTTATTAGTATCATCAATGAAGATGCTGGCATATAGTAATTAATGCATATTAAGTGCATAATATTTTACTTGATTCTATACTTAAAGACGGGAAGATTAAGCTGAACATTTCTACTTTTATTTCTCTTGCTTCATGTATTATATAAGTGAATATTATAGCTCTAATATTTTGGCTAAAAAAAAGTTTTCGTGCTAACAAGCTCATAGGAAATAACACTGATGAAGTTTAGAATATAATTCTAACCCTTCAACTTTATCACTTACCTTATTTTACATAATTTGTACCTCTATACTTAACTATTTGAGCAAAAAAATTATCTTTTTTAACTTCTGTTTTTTATATTTCTTAAAAAAAATTGTGACTGCTAATTTTTTTTTTCTTTTCTTTGAAGAATGAATCCATCTCTGGTGACAAAGCACATGGGACTACATTTAGGAGAAAGGTACATTCTGTCCTGGACAAACTGTTGTTCAGTCGCTAATTCATGTCTGACTCTTTGTGACCCCATGGACTGCCACACGCCAGGCTTCCCTGTCCTTTACTATGTCCCAGAGTTTGCTCAAACTCATGTCCATTGAGTCAGTGATGCCATCCAACCATCGCATCCTCTGTCGTCCCCTTCTCCTCCTGTCCTTAATCTTTCCCAGTATCAGGGTCTTTTCCAATGAGTCAGCTCTTCGCATCAGGTGGCCAAAGTATTGTAGCTAAAAGGTTAAGGGTCTCCATCCCTACTGCAATTGTAGAAGGTTAGCTTCTATTTGTTTCAAATATTATGAAAAATATCAAAATTGGGCTGATACTTGTCTGTGGATTAGGTTAAATTTGATTATTTTAGTTTACTAGAAAAAATGAATTTCAGAGGAGAAAACCAGCCTTAAATAAATAAAGTGAATTTAGGAAGCTTTGCTAGACTAAAATTGAGAAAAGAATACAGTACAAAAGTTGCTAAGGTGGCAAGTCCCACTATACTATTAAAAATATTGATAGACAATTGTTAATATAGCACCTCTGAGAGGATACAATGAAAAGGCTAAGATTATCTTAATCCTCTTTGCAAACAAGATGAAGGTTTTTGTTTGAACACTGAAATTTAATTCAATCAAAAAGCCAAATGTCTTTTGTGCACCATTTGCAATGTCAGAAATGCTATGCTCAATGATAAATAAGATGCAACCCCTATTCTCAAGAACCTTTTCTCAGTTTTGATGTTGTGAGATATGATTCACTCATTTTATTTTCCCCAGTGGATGAAGACAATATCCAGAGTGATTTTTGGATGTTAGGGGAAAAAAAAGAGAAACTCCAGTTTCACTATAATGGATTAAGTTATATCAGATAAATATCTTGCTGAGAGAATTTAGTAAGAACTGATAATATGGAAAATAAGTTGCTTTGAAGTCGTTGGAGAGCTACTAAGTTACCAAAATTTAGCATACCAAGATCTCTTAAGAACTGGAAATACATTCCTATTAGCTTAGCAGTTTGGAGCAGTGTTTGCCTTGAGCTTCATGAAGAAACAGAAGGGTAACAGAGATTGAGTACATAAATGGAAATTTGCAAGTAACTGGAAGAAAAAATAAACCCTGCATACAGCCTTCCTAAAATCCAGGAGAGAGAAAAATTAGGGCTTAGGACCCACCAAGGTTGAGACTCTCAAATTTTCTAGGACTTATTGTAAATAGACAAGGTTTAAAAAGTTCTGAACCTCAACTTGAATCTACTCATTTTCTAACTAAATTAAGAAATAAATGTTTTCTCTACCCACCAGAAACAAATGTTTACCTTGTCTGAATGAAGAAAACATCACCCAGGGATTACTTTTTTCTTAAATTATGACTATATTGATTAAAAATTGCTAGACATATGAGTAGAGAGAATCAAAAGAAAAATATGACAATAACTGATTATAGTTCATTCAGACACTGGGGGTATAAGAAATCAGATATAATTGCTATTAATAACCTGAAGAAAAGAGATGAGAAGATAGAAAGACAAATTAAAAAAAAACTGGAATCTATAAAAAGAGTCAAAAGGAAATCTAGACCTAAATTACACAGCAACTAAAATTAGGAGCTGAATATGTAGATTTAACATATAATTAGACAAAGCAAGAGACAGAAATAATAAATAAGAACAGCATAAAATGTGAGAATTGAGGGGAAAAGATACAAAAAAGAATTGAAAATAATAAAACTATGAGGAATAACACAGATAAGATAGAAAGACAATGTAAAGACAAGGTATATATATATTTGATCCTTGAGAAACATGGGTGTGAACTGCATGGGTCCACTATCCAAGAATTTTTTTGTTGTTGTTAATTCAATAGTATATACAAGTGGCTCAGTGGTAAAGAATCTTCTTGCAAAGTAGGAGCCTCAGGAAACACAGGTTCTATCAGGAAGTTGCCCTGGAGGAGGGCATAGAAAACCACTCCAGTATTCTTGCCTGGAGAATTCCATGGACAGAAGAGCCTGGAGGGATACAGTCCAAGGGGCCAAAAAGAGTCAGACATGACTTACGTGAGTTGGCATGCATTGATTCAAAATTGTTTGAAGCTGGAATCAAGATTGCCGGGAGGAATATCAATAACCTCAGATATGCAGATGACACCACCCTTATGGCAGAAAGTGAAGAAGAACTAAAGAGCCTCTTGATGAAAGTGAAAGAGGAGAGTGAAAAAGTTGGCTTAAAGCTCAACATTCAGAAAACTAAGATCATGGCATCCAGTCCCATCACTTCATGGCAGATAGATGGGGAAACAGTGGAAACAGTGGCTCACTTTATTTTTCTGGGCTCCAAAATCACTGCAGACGGTGACTGCAGCCATGAAATTAAAAGACGGTTACTCGTTGGAAGGAAAGTTATGACCACTCTAGACAGCATATTAAAAAGCAGAGACATTACTTTGCCAACAAAGATTCGTCTAGTCAAGGCTATGGTTCTTCCAGTGGTCATGTATGGATGTGAGAGTTGGACTATAAAGAAAGCTGAGTGCCAAAGAATTGATGCTTTTAAAGTGTGGTGTTGGAGAAGACTCTTGAGAGTCCCTTGGACTGCAAGGAGATCCAACCAGTCCATCCTAAAGAAGATCAGTCCTGGGTTTTCATTGGAAGGACTGATGTTGAAGCTGAAACTCCAATGCTTTGGCCACCTCATGCGAAGAGCTAACTCATTTGAAAAGACCCTGATGCTGGGAAGGATTGAGGGCAGGAGGAGAAGGGGACGACAGAGGATGAGATGGCTGGATGGCATCACCGACCCAATGGACATGAGTTTGGGTGGACTCAGGGAATTGGTGATGGACAGGGAGCCTGGTGTGCTGTGGTTCATGGGGTGGCAAAGAGTTGGACACGACTGAGCGACTGAACTGAACTGAACAGATGTAAAACTCAAATACAGAAGGCTGACCCTCTCTGATAGAATTAGAAGAATTGTTGATTTTTTTCAGTCTGTTAAGCTTTTTGATTGTTGTTTGGATGGAGTGACAATTTCCAAATTCCTTGTATGAGGAACTGGAAATAGGAAGTGTGTTGGAAACTTAATTTTTCTTAAGGTAGGATATGGATTGCATGAATTAGTAGATTTTTTTTTTGTTTTATGTGCCTTAACTAGTCTATTAAAATATTAAAAATCAGAATGTATGCAATAACAATAAGGACTTGAGAATTATAAAAGGAATTAAAATAATATCTTGCTTTAAGTTTATTTTATCAAGAAATTGTTTAGGTGGAAAGGTAATCAACCACATGGTGCATAAAGGTTGAGATATTTCTGAGACTATCCTAGAGGACATTAAAAAGGTATTGAGTGGTTATAATTTTTATTTCTAGATTTATTTTAAATTATCAGAAAATAATATACAGTGACAAAATTTATAATTTAGATTAACAACTGAGCAACTGTTCTGCTTTAAGAACCTTTGATTTACTTGTTTTATTTGTAGGATTACTGTTGCATCTTTTTCCAACGTACTTGCTTTAGTATTAAAAACCTATGGTGTTCAATTTGTCTTCCCCAGAAGTCCATGACTCTGTAGACTACCTGATACTGACAATATTTTATTCCAGTATATGACTGAAGCTGACGAATGCCCCCTCAACAGAGCCATAAAGTGTGACTATACTTTTAGTCAACTTTAAGAACTACTGAAAAAATAAAACTAATTTTAATAGTAATTGATTTCCTTATTAGAAAAGACCTGTGTGTTCATCTAATTGAAAAATAATTAAAAGTTGAAAAGGGGAAAAGTACTTGTATGGCTTCTACTATGAACACATCATGGTTAGCAGTTTGGTGTGTCTCTTTTTTCACTACATAAGCCTTTATATGCTTGTGACCTTTCAGTCTTTAAAAATATATCATTTAATACTCTTAATAATTATGAAAGTGACACATATATTGCAGAAACAAAATAAAATATAAAACTCTTTGAAGAACAAAATGTAATTGCCCTTTCATCAGATACTGCTGCCTATCAATCTAGTAGCCATTTTCCCATACTTTATTATGTTTCATCTCAAGTTAGCATGGGTGCTTTCTCCCAGCTCTCTGCCTTTGATATTCTTACCTGGGGAGAATGTGGAAACTGCTTTCATTTGTTCATTCATTTATTCATTCATTCTTATTTGTTGCCAAAATTTAAAGGGATTTCTACTGAATTTGTTGACAATGAAATTGAACCAAAAATATATTTGGTTGGCTATTAAAAATTTCCTCCCTAAAAATGGAATGAATCTACCCATATCAGAATGTTTACAAGACACTTCATTCCTCCAACCCTCAGATTCCAAAACACAAAGAATATGAACCAGAAAAAAAAGTATATAGGTATGTATTTACTGTGCTAAAGCTAGACTTTGAAATTTATAGGACAGGGTGATAGGAAAGAATCCTGTGTCCAGGGAGAAAAATCCATATTCCCTGATCCTTCAGCTATCCAGATGCAATTTTAAACAAGAAAATTGTTTAAACTATCTTTTAGTTTTTACCTATCTTTCCAATTGCCCTTTGTTATATAAAGAATAAAGCCAGATGGAAGAGAGTGAAGGCATTTTCTGATTGCTTTTTAGTTTTCTATTAAGCTTCTTAGCACAGAGTAGATATACAAAAGGATATGGAGTAATTTTTTTCTTGTTGCCCCAGAATTATCAGTGTGGCTCAGAGCTAAAAACAATACTCCACAAACTACTGATTACTGACCAGAATTGAGAGACGAGGAGGCCCATTTTATCACAGTTTGCTAAGAGTTAATGAAAAATGGTAACAATAACCCTATATGTGAGACAGAAAAAGAGACACAGATGCATAAAACAGTCTTATGGACTCTGTGGGAGAAGGTGAGAGTGGGATGATCTGAGAGAATAGCATTGAAACATGTATTATTATATGTGAAACAGAACGCCATTCCAGGTTCGATGTGTGAGACAAATGCTTATGGCTGGGGCAATGGGATGACCCACAGGGATGGGATGGGGAGGGAGGTGGGAGGGAGGTTCAGGATGGGGAACACATGTAAACCCATAGCTGATTCATGTCAATGTATGACAAAAACCACTACAATATTGTAAAGTAATTAGCCCCCAACTAAAATAAATAAATTAATAAAAAAAAAAAGAAACTTTCTCACCTCGACTACAGCTTTTTTTGTAAGACCGAGAGGAGACTGGAGGAGAGAGTCATCAGGTTTATAGAGAAAGTTGTACAGGGTGCTTCCTGAAGGACATATTGCTTAACTCACTACTCAGTTGATGAGAAAGAGAGAGGAGGAGTGTGCTTCATTTCTGTCTCAAAACAGGAGAGTGCAGAGAAAAGAAAATGACTTGTAGAGCAAACAGTATAAGGCTGCCCGAAATCAGCAGGATAAACATTTCACTCCCCAGCTGGATGTCTGTTTAGCATGCAAACCCTACACTTCTCTGAGCATGGCAGAGGAGATGTGAAGAGAAGTAGTAGGGACAGAGAAAGGATGATGGGAGGGCTGTTCATACCCAGCCATGTGGTATGGGAAGGAATGCATGAGTTTCTCTGCCAAAGTCAAGTGGATCTCACAAAAGCCTTTATGGTCTTGCTGGTATTTCATCCAAGAGTGCTACATGCTGGTGGGAGGACTGCAGCAAGAGCAGACCCTTGGAAGGAGTCGAGCCAGAACTGGACTTTCTGCAATAGAGAAGTATCGAGTGGAGAGACTCCACAGGCTCGCCAAAGAACTCAGTGGGGTGTTCATCTGAGAACTTGTCAGGAGCCGCGATAGGCATTACTGACAAAATGGAGGCACGGCCCCAACCCCCTCTCCTCATCCCGCAGGCACTGTCCTGGGATGAAGGAGTTAGGTCTTGTGATTCTGACTTGTCCTTTCCTTCCTCTGGTTGAGTTGGCTGGAAAGAATGTTATAATCCATAAAGTTAACTATTGACATTTGTTCAAGGATCTTTACAAAGAATGCTCCAGGATGAACACATAGGCTGCAGCTTGAGACCATGGGAAACATTGTTATCTGAAACCTGCCTGTAAGGGGAATGTTTATGGCAAAAGAAGTTTGCTGAGTTTAGGGGTTAGGAATAATTAAGAATAGTTAGAAGCTAAAAGTTTAAGGTATGTTGTAGTGTTGGCATATTTTACTATAGCTTATAGAAACTAGGAATTTTAGAGATACTAATAGCTAAAAGCCTTTTTAGGATATGATGAGCTTAAGTTACTAGGGGATAACAGGATTTAAAGAGATAAGAAATAAACTGAGGAATGTGATATACAGCCCAGAGACACACTTGAGTTACAATGTTATCACAAGGACACTTAAGAAGAAACTCTGAAGGACAACAATGATTTATGGAGACAGTAAATATGGGTGAGGGGAAACTGAAGATGTCATACCTCTGACCTAATGCTTTCGTAAAAGTATAAAAGAAAACCTGATGCTTAAAATAAACATGCAGCCCAGTGCTTTGAGTGAGAGACTGCATCATTTTCATTCACTGACGCCGTCCATCCCTTCAGGGTGTTTCCCTGGCTGCCGGAGCTGGACTCCGGCAAGAACTCTCACCTGGACAACTTCCATAAAGAGGGCATCAATATCTCCTCAGAGTCAGTCCAGGAAATGGTGATTCTCACTGGAGAGAGAGGTACAACTGTGACTAGTCCTCGTTCTTCTCCCCCATCATCAACCCTGGAGAGCCCAAGCTTCAAAGAGCAAGGGGAGGGACCCAAGCCTTTGCTACACATAGAGAAATAGATGCGTGTGAAATCAAGATTATGCTTTAAATTATAAAGCATACTGGTTTAATGACAAAAGGGTCTGGATCATATTTGAAATCTGCCCAAGATTTCATTAAAGAACAGGAAAGAAAAATAAACCAAAACTCTGGTGAAAGTGATGACTGTAGAAAAACAACTATTTACGGTTTATATTTCACTGATTTGAAACTCCTTAAAAAGTTGGTAGCATATAGAAAAAAGGGACAAAACCAAGGAAAATGTCTCTTAGCATTTTTTACTATTACAACCCACAAAGCAAAAGATTAAAATAATGTACTGCTTTTTGCTTTAGCTTAGCTGGTCTGAGTGTTGTCGACTTCTAACAATTTCCAATTAAAGCAGCATGACAGTTATTTTAAAAGTAGGCAGAGAGGAAAGAAACCAAGTGAAGAAGGAAAAAAAAAAAACAACCACGAACACAGGTGCTATACAAAAAATCAGACAACCTGGTTTCCCATCATCCTTTGCACAGCTACCTTTCTACCCACTTGGATTTCATTAGCAATTTAGTGTTTAGCATGTTGGTTACAGTAGCTAAGTGTTAATTGGCTATTTGGCATGTTATGCCAAGATGAACCTGATTAATTAAAAGAGGAAGCACTATCCTTTGAGCAACAGGGCTGGGGCACTGATGTTGATGCCTCAGGTTGAGTGTATAATGAGACTTGTAGCTTCAGGCAAAGCGATGCTGCACGCTTTCAGTCTCTGGCAGAGCACTGAATGAAGTATTAGCTCTGCAGTGGACCCCTGCTTATCAGCAACCTTGCTATTACTCTCCCGACCCTGATGTGCATAAGCAATATTTTCATCCTCTTCCCAAGAGATTTATCTGGCTGTTGAAGTAGAAAATGAATATTTTACAGTTCACTTGTCTGATCAATTACCTACAAGCTGCTGTAGAATTTTATAGCCAGTGGGAGAGCTGTGTAGGTGATGATAGAGAAATCTGGAGGGAATCTCTTAGCCAACTACACAAAAGGGAATAAAACGGTGAATGAGCCATCAGTAACAGTTCTTTGTTTGGTATGGGTCTAGCCAGAAATTACAGTGTAACCAATTAATGAACTTAAATGTTAATCAGCAGAATGTGAATTCTAGAGGTGAGGAAACTTCACTGTTTGATTAGAGGATAATGAGCTGCAGAATGGTTCAAAGCCAACCGCTCTCAAGGCAACAACTCCCTTAGTCCTGCCATTTTTGTCTTCTGTAATTGGGTGAAAATCTTTTTCCAGTGACATTTTGTAGTTTAAAAAATAAAAGTAAAATGTTCATATCTGAAGAAATGTTTTGTCCCCTGTCTTATAGAAGAGAATATTATCATTGCTGACTTTCAAGGAAACTTATCTTTAAATGAATATCCGCCTTGCATAATTTTTATCATTAAATATTGCTTCATGTGATCTTGACTGAACAGTTTAAAATCACCTTCTCAAAAGAGTGACTGTCAAAAGGAGGACTTCTTTCACCCCCTAAAATAAATAGCCTAAATGACTCTCAAATACATTACAGTTAGTTTAATCCTTAATTTGGGGGGATTTTTTTCTTTTTTAATATTTATAAATCATGTTACTGGAATGATATTTTTAAACATAATTTGTCTCAAGGTTTACATAAATATGTAGCTGAAGTGTGAGAAATACTAAATAATACAATGACTAGGATCTGTTATCTGTCTAACAAAGTCCACTATTCTCCTCAAACTATAAAGCTGGCCTTGACAAACAAACCAAAAGTTATGCACTTCTAAGTAACTGCTAAAAAAAAAGTGAACCGAGATTTTACTTTGCTTAACAAGAGAAAGTGGAGTAGATTTTACTTACATACAGTGATGATAAAGTCATTTTTCAGTGACTAAAAGAAAAGATGATCTTTAAGAAGAAACAAACTATTTTCTTGAATATATATTAGTTTGGAAATGTTTTATTTGTATTTGAACAAACTACATTTTTGAATTTCCATAATGAAGTTTTACTTTACCCACCAACAAACTATTCCATTAAATGATAACTTCAAATTGAAAAAGAAAGAAAATAAGGTTTATATTAAAAAGATGAAGGTCTATGGAGGATTAACATCTTGTTCTTCATTCTATTACAGTTTTCTTTTTGTCTGGTTTTCTTCTTGTTTGGTTTTCTTCTGTCGTAGTGATTAAATGACAAATCAATACCAAAGAGTAGAAGTTTTAATCTCTTTTAGATATGTCAAAAGTAATCTTGGGTCATATATTTAAAATTTAAGATGCATTTAAAAATGTTCTTAATCTACAATTGTACAAAAAAATTTCCTGTATTATGTAGGACTCAGAATGTGAATCCCCTTATAAAAAATTTTAATTGCTAAGATTAACCTACATCAGATTGAAGTGCTTGAAAACAATACAAATTGATAAAATGTGTGAAACATATACATCAAAACTATCTGAAGCCTTGATACAGTGAATCTGACTCACAAGTGTTTGTGTAACTATAACATTTATGGAGATTTTCATTTCACTACATAATATCAGAACAATTCTATCAGTTAGCTGATGTCTTTTGGTCTTATTTTTAATCTAGTTACTCACTTATTGCTTTTGGCAAAAAACAGTCCATCAATGTTTGTTTTGCTGATTTTGTAACTAGGTCGTTTCACCTCATTAGTTTTTGCATGCCTTTTTAGTTTTTTTTTTTCCCCTGCATATTTTAAGTCTTTCAATTTCCCCCTTTATTTATTTTATTTTTCCTTCTGTTTCTTTTTCTTTTCTCAATAATAAAATGACTATGAGGGTTCCCTTTTCTCCACACCCTCTCCAGCATTTATTGCTTGTAGACTTTTGGATAGCAGCCATTCTGACTGGTGTGAAATGGTACCTCATTGTGGTTTTGATTTTCATTTCTCTATCAGCAGATGAATGGATAAGGAAGCTGTGGTACATATACACAATGGAATATTACTCAGCCATTAAAAAAAATACATTTGAATTGGTTCTATTGAGATGGATGAAACTGGAGCCCATTATACAGAGTGAAGTAAGCCAGAAAGAAAAACACCAATACAGTATACTAACGCATATATATGGAATTTGAAAGAGGGTAACGATAACCCTATATGCAAGACAGAATAAGAGACACGGATGCATAGAACAGTCTTATGGACTCTGAGGGAGAAGGTGAGGATGGGATGTTCTGGGAGAATAGCACTGAAACATGTATATTATCATATGTGAAACAGAACACCATTCCATGTTCGATGCATGAGACAAATGCTCAGGACTGGGGCAATGGGATGACCCAGAGGGATGGGATGGGGAGGGAGGTAGGAGGGGGGTCCAGGAAGGGGAACACATGTAAACCCATGTCTGATTCATGTCAATGTATGGCAAAAACTACTACAATATTGTAAAGTAATTAGCCCCCAACTAAAATAAATAAATTTATTTTAAAATAAATAAATAAAATAAAATAAAATAAAATGACAATGAGATTTTCACAACACTTATTGTCTCTCCCATAGAAGTATCCTATTATATCCTGAAGTCCTCAAACTTAAGCCTTTCTCAAGGCTTTGTTGTTATTTAGTTGCTAAGTCCTGTCTGACACTTTGTGACCCCGTGGACTGTAGCCTGCCAGGCTCATGTGTCCGTGGGATTTCCCAGGCAAGAATACTGTAGTGGGTTGCCATTTCTTTCTCCAGAGGATCTTCGCAACCCAGAGATTAAACCTATGTCTCCTGCATTGGCAGGCGCATTATTTACCACTAGAGCAACCTGGGATGACTAGTACAAAACCACAACTCTCAGCTTTATCAGCTCTGAGCCACAGTAAGATACATAACTTCTCCAACTACTGTAAGAGGAGAATAAGTTGTAGCTACCTCATAGATTGTTACAAGGACAAATAAGTCAACACATGAAAAACAGAAAATTGTCTGGCACATAGTAAGTATACATGAAAATTAGCAATTAAATAATAAGCTAAATACATTCTCAATATCAAAAGAATGCTCTATAGTATACAATATTATTTAGAGTCTCTAGCTAATGTTTCTTTGGGAAGATTGACTCTTTTGTCATTGGCCAACACAGAA
The DNA here is from genome assembly GCF_054371585.1 of Giraffa tippelskirchi. NCBI lineage: Eukaryota > Metazoa > Chordata > Mammalia > Artiodactyla > Giraffidae > Giraffa > Giraffa tippelskirchi. The sequence continues at coordinate 65,712,561 of NC_137284.1, forward strand.
TGTGTGAAACCCATCATCTATCCATCTGGTTACCAAAATGGTCTTTGTCTTTGGCTCTCCCTTTCACTGATGGTCTGTCTGTTTGCATGAAATCCATCGCAGCACTGTTTACAATAGCCAGGACATGGAAGCAACCTAGATGTCCATCAGCAGACGAATGGATAAGGAAGCTGTGGTACATATACACAATGGAATATTACTCAGCCATTAAAAAAAATACATTTGAATCGGTTCTACTGAGATGGATGAAACTGGAGCCCATTATACAGAGTGAAGTAAGCCAGAACGAAAAACAACAATACAGTATACTAATGCATATATATGGAATTTGAAAGATGGTAACAATAACCCTATATGCGAGTCAGAATAAGAGACACAGATGCATGGAACAATTTTATGGACTCTGAGGGAGAAGGTGAGGGTGGGACGTTCTGGGAGAATAGCATTGAAACATGTATATTATCGTATGTGAAACAGAACACCATTCCATGTTCGATGCATGAGACAAGGGCTCAGGGCCGGGGCAGTGGGATGATCCAGAGGGATGGGATGGGGAGGGAGGTGGGTGGGGGGTCCAGGAAGGGGAACACATGTAAACCCATGGCTGATTCATGTCAATGTATGGCAAAAACTATTACAATATTGTAAAGTAATTAGCCCCCAACTAAAATAAATAAATTTATTAAAAATAAATAAATAAATAAATAAATAAATAAATAAATAAAAAGAAAACTTCTAGTAGAGTTACTCAAGAAGTTTGCTTGTTAAACTACAGACTTTGGAGCCCAACCCAACAAAATAAAGCAGAACTTTTGAAGATAAGATTCAGAAATTCATTTTAAGTGAATTACATTTAAAACAATATGCTTCCCTGGTGGCTCAGATAGTAAATAATCCACCTGCAATGTGGAAGGCCTAGGTTTGACCCCTGGGTTAGGAAGATCCCCTGGAGAAGGGCATGGCTACCCCCTTCAGTATTCTTGCCTAGATAATCCTATGCACAGAGGAACCTGGCGGGCCCCAGTCCATGGGGTCACAGAGTTAGATATGACTGAGCAACTAGACTAACACTTTCACTTCACTTTCACCTAGATAAGAACCCAGATGATTCTTTTAGATGACACTGGCTGCATAAGTATAATTCTCATTTTTGGTTACCTTTTTCTTTTATCCCAAACATATCTTCTTGGTATGTTTTATCTTTCACCAAAACTTGTGAGATATTGAGGCAAATTATTACTTTGTCTAGAGAGATTTATTTTTATGTGCATTGATTAACAATGAAATAAAATTTTCCATTTTTCTATAAAGGGATTTTAGACAGAGCCAAATGTAGGGACCTTCACTTGAGTCTCTAAATGATGTTATTACTGCCAATTGCCTTATTTATTTAACATCCTACCTCAGTGTCCCAGGGCCCAGATAATAGCATGTTTCTAAATGATATCCACTTATTTCAGCTTCATGGAACTGAAAAATGAAAGTGAAAGTTGTTCAGTCATGTCCAACTCTTTGCTACCCCATGGACTGTAGCCATTCTGGCTCCACTGTCCGTGGGAATTCTCCAGGCAAGAATACTGGAGTGGGTTGCCATGCCCTCCTCAGGGGATCTTCCCAACCTAGGGATTGAACCCAGGTCTCCCACAATGCAGGTGGATTCTTTACCACCTGAGCCACCAGGGAAGCTGAACTGGTTCTCTAAAATGGAACAGTAGTAGCCTAGACTGTATCCATTCAAGAGGACACAACATCAGAATTAAAAGATCAGGCTTATAATTCATTTCTGCTTCTAACATTACATAGTTCTGAATAAAGTTTTGGCACTCATCCACTTAAATATGAAATAAGAAAATCCCTAGTCCATAGAAAACATGTTTCTATAGATTTCAAAAAACATTTTTTGAAGGTAATATACAGTTTCTGGGGAACTCACATCACAGATGCTTCTGAGTATTAGAGCTTTATTTTTACCCTGGAGAACTAGTATGATTCTTTAAGTAACTCATATTGTTTCCCTTTTGCCTTGGTTGCTAGGATGCATGGAATTACATTTTGTTTTCAATTACCATATTATTTCTAAATCTATATATTTTGGAGCAAAACTTTTTATCTGACTTTTACCTCATTTACACTCCAATCAAAAAGTACAATAATGCTTTCAATATATTATCTTTTTGTAAGTAGGGAAGATCAAATAATTATAAACAACTGCCTAGACAATCACAACACAATGGACTCTACTGTAAATAAGAAAAAAAATTTGGAATAATAGAATCATAGGAAGGCAGACTATCATTTTCCTTCTTCAAAATGGTAATGAAAAAGCTAATGAATTATCTTTAAAACTAAAGCTAATGAATTATCTTTAAAATTAATTATCTGATAAAGCTAAAAATAATGTTTCAGAAAAGAAAACATTATATAAACCCAAAATTATGTTATATATAGGATAGTGATATGAATTCTCCAATAGTTTTTGCTTACTGTCAATGAAAATTAATCTACACAAATAGAAGACTTTGTACTCTATTACAAACTAGAACAACACTGAGAAATATTAATTACTTTATAACTATATTTATGACTAGTAGTTTCTCATGTAATTTAACTCTTTAGTATGGTTTTATCATAGCATCTTGACCTAGCTGACAAGAACATCAAAGAGCTACATAAATTCAACATTAGTTTTAGGGGTTTTTTTTCTTTTTATAAAGCTAATTGTAGAAGACTTTTAGAAATTAGTATCAGCAGATCAACTGGCAACAGTGTCACCATGTAGGTAACAAATTGAAAATAGGAAAGCTTAAAAAAAAAAAAAAAAATGTGGTCTCTCTTTATCCAAACAAGCAAACACACTTTTATTTCACTTCTCTGTTAGCCACTGTAAGTGAGGGAAGATAACAGTTTTTAAAAGTAAGTAAAGCACAGAAAGCCTTAAGTGAAGCAAAAGAACTTTCACTGGGATGTTACAATTATTGTTTTCACATATTTTCTTTGGAAGTCAGCTGCCACTTTTAGTCTTCTGATGCACTTGGGTACAAAGAGAAACTGCAAAGCTAAGTGGGATTTTAAGATCTTAATTTCATTGTTCAAAAAAAATTTTTTTCTTATTTTAAACTAGAGCTCATTGTGTTATGAGGCAAACAGTATTCCTATGAAACAAAGTCCCACTGGATCTCTACTTCACCTTTAGAGCTTCTAGCAACTTAATTGAGTTTTGGAGGAAGTACAGAGAAATTTCTGCAAGTGAAAAAAATAGATACACACAAACCGACACATGTACTAGTAAATGTTTGTAATATGAGTACTACTTACTCTATGAGGCAGACTACTACTACATCACTTCTCCAGATTGGCCTATTTTGATTAGAAAGAAGATTTTCTTGCCCCCGGCACATAGTGTTTTCTATGTGAGGTGTCACTTGTGTAGAGCGATTATCACCTAGTTGTTTTCTTTCGTATTAGTCTTCTTCTTTCCTTATTCTTTGGCTTAAGAGAGCAGGCTGGTAGTGGCTGAGAAGGTAAGTCTTTTTATCTGTGCCAATTGGCGCTTCAAGGTTGCTGGCTTCCTCAGCTCCAGGTCCAAGATATATAATGTGAAAAGAAATCCACCATGTCATTTTTTTTTTTCTTTTGCTTCTGAAGTCCTTAATCACTCTACCTTCTTGTCTCCACATGTCAGAGGTTTCTTATGCTTGTTTTATAAATAAAGCCTAGGGTTTTTAGTTAAACTCAGAAGGAGAAGGGGTGGAAAAAACACATCTACTTCACCTTCCTTGAACTGGACTCCTGGTTTTCTGTATAATTTGAGATTATTGCCATGAAATCTCACAGAATTACTTTCTGTCTCATACCTCTGCCAAATTCTCTTTTGAGAGTCCTTCAACATCACAACTTTCTTCTCATGGACATTTTCATTAAGGAGAACATGTCATATTAGGTCAAGTAAGAGTTATATCCTCTTACATATTCTAAGGCTTACAATGGCTCAAAGGGCATTTGATTTTTGGCCTCCTTATGATATTACAAAAGTTAAATATACTACCCTGCAGCTATAATTCCCCTAATAATTATTTATTGATCCACATTCCATACATTTAGTAAAACTTTTACCCATCTGTTTCTGATTGGAGATAATACTATCTTTTTAATGCAAAGAATTTAACAATAGCAATCACACTACCAGGACCACCTACTTTGCCTTAGATATTGACAAACCACTTATCTTATATAAGCGACCACCTGCTTTGTCTTAGATATTGTACTATGTGGAAAAGAAGGTGAATATTTTTTTAAATAAATTTACATTCCAGTGGAGGAAACAAAAAAGGCAAACAAGTAACTAGAATGCTAGAGTACACAAAATATAGCTGAACAATCTCGTAAACAAAAACCTTTCACATGTAATAAGAAATCTGAAAGTACAGCATCTTAAGAACATCAGATTCCTTGTGTATTTTTATCTCACTGTTCTCAGCATATGGCTTTGTTTCATAGTCATGAGGGTAAACACAAAGGACAAAAAAAGGTCCTAAAAGTCTCACAAATGACTCCCATTTATATCTCATTGTCTATTCTGGGCCACCTTTAATTGTAAGGGATTCTGGGCAATGTCCTTTTTTCTTAAGATGGGTATACGAATCTTATAGAAAAAGTGGAGTCCTATGAGTAAAGACTGTCTTTCTTTTCTATGAGTAAGGAAAAAGCAGAAAATAAGCATTGCAGACAGAAGATGTAAGCCTGTTAATGGAGATGAAGATGGAGGAAAGGTTACTTTCCTGACACAAGATAATTTGAATGAGGTGTAAAATCTAATTGGAAGTAAAGGTTTCTGCTAGAGGGAATGGCATATCCTGAGTTTCAAGAAGTTTTTGGAAAATAATGAGTATTCCTGAACAAAACAAACAACAGGTAAGGAGAGAGTATATGACTATAAACATCATTACAACCTTATGCTGGAGCTTGGTGGTGGTGGAATCGAAAGAGGACTTTATTTTACAGGGATTAGAAAGTCACTAAAGGTTTTCACAGACGACTGATATTAGATTTGTATTTTGGAAGGAGAACTCTAGTGGTAGACTTGAAATGAATTAGAGACACAACTGAAAACCCATCTTAATCTGACATTGGAATCTAAAGAAGCCCATCATTTATCATTTTGTAGAAACAGCTCTGTCTAATTATTTAGAAACATTTTTCTGCAGCTCTGTCACACTTTCTTGAGGAGAAGAAGTCACAATTATATATGATATTCTAAGTCAGTCTTCCTATGGTTTCCTATAAGGTGAGCTAATGCTTTCTGCCTTGTTTCCTATGGTCTTGCTTGTGCTGCCAAGCAGTTTTTACAGTGTCCTTGGCTCTGATTCTCCAAGCTGTTTTTACAGTGTCCTTGGCTAAGATTCTACCAGGAGCCTATTGGAATTGGTTGGATCTCTGAAAAATGTAGAGTTGATCAATGTTTTTCTCTCACTCAGTCTATAGTATTTTTTTTCATATTTGTGTACAAGGTTGATTAGGTTATATAAGCCAGCAGCTCATGGATTGTTTTGTCCTTTATTCTATTGCCAATTGTGTGTAACGAAAGTTTCAAATTTTTGATTGAACTTCAAGTATTCTACAAATGTATGACATGCATTTATAAAACATATCATTGAGTATTTTAAATCTTTATAAGTAAACTACACATACATCCAAATGTCAGTATTAACATCTGCCTACACATTAACTATTGTTAATTTTCCATGGCAGTTCAGCTCATGTGTATACCCAGAAACAATTTTCTTATCATCTCTGAGCATATATTTATTTTTTTATGTAAATCATTGAGTAGGAAGTGTGTAGTTTTACATGTGTCATTCTTTGAACTTGGCCCTGAGCATGACTCCTTATAATAAAGCTCTTGGCAAGCCACTGTTCTTTCATGGCAGACATGAAACTGGTTTAATTAAATGCCAGGCAAAGCTCTATATATATTCTTAGGAATTATATTGTAATAAGTGAACATATAAATTACTTTATCCTACTAATGTTGCATTATGTATGGAGCTTTTTTGTACTTTTAGAATATCTAAATTTTATGTTTTTAATAAACAATTCTATCTAAATTCGTGCTTATAAATGTTATTTGTTTTCAAGTGAGGTACAATAATTATTCAATTAATCTTAAAAATAGAATCACCTACTTGATAGATATGAGTTTGAGCAAGCTCTGAGAGTTAGTGATGGACAGAGAAGCCTGGCGTGCTGCAGTGCATGGGGTCACAAAGAGTCAGACCCGACTAAGAAACTGAACTGAAACTTTGATAAAGAGTAATGACTGTGATAGGATCAAGCAGACTTAAAATCCAAGGACAATTTTTATTATACTCTCAATGACTGTTTCCACAACCATTATCAATCACACTGACAATAGTATGTAAACCAAAAGAATCACCTGAAAGTTTTCATAGAAGCTCACTCAAAGACAAGAAAGTAAAATAAGTTGTTTTTTTATGTTTTACATATATGCGATTGAAAGTGAAAGTAAAGTTGTTCAGTCCTGTCCGACTTTTTGCGACCCCGTGGATTGTAGCCTACCAGGTTTCTCTGTCCATAGGATTTTCCAGGCAAGAGTACTGGAGTGGGTTGCCATTTCTTTCTCCAGGGGATCTTCCCGACCCAGAGATCAAACCCTGGTCTCCCACATTGTAGGCTGATGCTTTTACCATCTGAGCCACCAAGGAAGATTAATATTTTCCGAATTCTAAAATAATTTTATGTCATACACTTTTATATAATAATATTGTGGTCTCTGCAAAATTACATGTAATTTTAAAATATAGGATAAAGAATGTAAACATTCACAACAGTCACTTCTTTTTAGCTTATTGCAAGCAGCTTAATATTACTAAAATAAAATTAAGTAACAGATAGAGTTAAACCCATCACATGTGAAAGAGAAGAGATAAAAATAGAAAAAAAAAGATATTTAAATCCTGGATGACTAACATCACAACAAATACGTGATATGGATCAACTGGAGGAAAATAAAATTAGAGCCATAGCCAGGTAATCTGAAGCAGAAAGAATCCCAAGACTGATCATCCAAATAAACCCATACATTTGTCCAAAGTTTAAAATTATGTGGATCTTTATTAGGCCAGAAAACATTTGGGGAATTAGTTTACATTCCTTTTGCTTTCTACTTTTATTTCAGCTTTTTTCTCCCCTTCTTTTCCCATAGTCAGCCTTGCACTGACTATGGAAGTGGGAGACGGTGGAAAAAGATAAAATGAGTGTTATGTCCATATTGGTTTTTCTTATGACCATGCCTCCCTTTGCACTCTCAGCTCCAGTTATATTGGCCATTTTGCTATACTTAAACCAGCCAAGTCCAGAAAACATCAAGGCCATGCACTTACTGGTTTTTTTTCAAATTGTTTGTTTCATTCATGCATCTGTTCAAATATCACTTTTACACAGAGCCTATTTCCATCTGCTCCTCATAGTGCTCCAACTTCATAGAAATTTGGATTATCAAAAATCATGATTAATATTATTTAAATATTTAAAATTAAAATTATTTATTTTCAATTTTTTCCTATAAGAATGTTTCATGAAGGCAGAGACTTTGCCTTTTTGCTTACTGCTAAATAGCCAGTGAAGTGTAGTTTGGCATTTGGCATGTTTAACTAACGATCATGTGGCTTCCTGGTAGCTCAAATAGTAAAGAATCAGCTTGCAGTGTGGGAGACCCAGGTTCAATTCCTGGGTCAGGAAGATGCCCTGGAGAAGTAAATGACAACCCACTCCAGTATTCTTGCCTGGAGAATGCCATGAACCTGGTGAGATACTGTTCATAGATCTCAAAGAGTCGGACATGACTGAGTGACTAACACTTTCACTATTGGTCAACCCTAATTGTTGACCAAGCTGATGAATATTTCAGAAATTATAGCCATTATAAAATATAGATTTTTCTTTCTTATGAAGTAGACAAGAAAAACCTAAGCTGCTGTTCCTAAAGTTAAAAAAACAAAAACAAAAACACTATCCCAGGCAGGAAGAAAAAATTAAGAGAAAATGATGGGAGCAGAGAATAAGTGAAGAGAGGGACCCTGAGCCCTAAGACCTGTGATGAGCTCCAGTGAGCTAGGAAGACATCTGAGAAGGGAATGACTATTGGGAACTGTGTGTTGGTGTGTAAGATGCACTGCCTGTGTGCAGATTCCTATGCCTTAGCATGTCAATTCACAGGACCTGAAAAAAGAGGTAAAATATTTTCATAGTTACATTGGAGCTCAAACTGGATGAGTTCCCTGGAACTTTGAGACCGTTCTGGGGATAGGAAAAAATACTCAAGTAACTGGTTAAGCTACTTCCACTCTAGTAAATGGGAACTTGGGAGTTCAATTGTTAGATTAAGTATTTGTGTTCCTTGTGCACTTGAATTTATGGCTGAGATTCACAACCACTGTGTTTACAGTTCAATTGAATGAGAATACACGTATTTCTGATTTCCACTTGCTTGTTTTCTACTGTACATGCAGGTGAATGCAATGAGGATACATTAAACACTTTACACTTAGACAACAGGGGAATTTTTTGCTAGTGTTTGGATCTGTTTTTAACACACTATAAAGAATGTTGGCAAAAATGTAATGACATCTGTACAGACAGTGTGAAAGCACTGAGGTCAACAACTGCCGAGATGGCAAGTATGAATCTATTGCCCAAATGTGTTCAAGTCAGCACCACATGTTGCAAAGAAATTATAGGAGCCAGCATCTTTCAAAAACAGTTTGGGGAAATGTCACAAAATTGTCAAATGTATTAGCAGCCTATTAAGTAGGAAACTTTTCCAGAATTATCTCTAACAGTCTAGAATCAAGGTGGAATATGTCATATGAGACAGACTCATTATTTTTGCTGATGAAAACAATCTCAAACACACCACCTCTCTCAAACATGTTTGTGAAAAATATGTTTGGAATGGTGCAAATATTTTTATTTTTTAATAAGCTGAAGGGCTTATTTCAACAATGGGGAATTGTATTGTTAAAGTGCATAATGTTGCAGATAAAGTTAGTGGATGGAGTCCAGATTCAACTTGACAAACAAAATAAATGTTGAATGTCTTGAGAATTTGAAAGAATATCTGAAGCAAATGTTGCTGACAAGATTTAATTTAAAATATCATCATTCCGTTGATGTGTGGCAGAAATCAAATCAATATTGTAAAGCAATTATCCTTGAATTAAAATAAATTTTACAATACTCTTTATTCATCTGTAATATTTTAAGATATACTTGAAAAATAATTTTTCACCAAAGTTCCAAACTGGCTGAGGAACTTAGTTTTCTACCTATTTTAAATGTTTCACCTATCAGAGGATACAGGCAGTTATTAGAGTTATTAGAGGCTGTGATTGATTGAACTGTGAATAAAAATCTCTCTACTACTGAGAATTCTGCTGATTTAAAATGAAGAGCATCCTGTGAATAGAATATTAGCTGTTATTGTTGCAGCTGTGCATCTACACATATTTGGATTTTTTTCTGTTAAATTAACCAAAACAAAATTGTGAGATAAAGTGGATGCTAAGACACACATGTATAAAATTTTTTTTCATGCAACATTTCTTAATCCAAATTTTTGGTTATTTTCCAAAAAACTATTCTGTGATTTTCAAGTATCACATTTTTGATGATTTTATATTATATAAATGCCATAAAACTGAACTTAATAAATACTATTTGTATGCCACTATCCTTTCTGGAGTCTCTTAGGGATGTCTATACCACACATAAAAATGTAATATTATAATAGTAGTGTTATAAAGGAAAGGCATATGTTACTATCAGAGTCTGTGACAATTTTTTTTAAGACATAAAGTCAGCGAAGCCTTGTTATAGGAAGTCTTGCTTGAGTTGAGGTCTACGGAACTAACTGGACTGAAGCAGGGAAAACCTTGTCAGGTAACAAGAATGCACAGAAGATGGATGTAGCTACAAAGCTGTGAGAATGGGAAAATAGGTCAGAATGGGAGGCCAGTGTTGAGATGAGAAGCAGTCAGGGCTCAAGCTAGGGAGCTCAGTCTTCATTCTAAGACCAATGGCAAGTGATTGAAATCATTCCAGTAAGAAATTACTTGATCATATATGAACTTTGAAGAAGTCACTCTGGCTTTATGAGGAAAACAAATTAGAAAGAAAAGAGAGAAGATGATGGAAGACAAAGGTATTAGGCTACTGTGGTATTCCAAATGAGAGAAAATGGTAGCTTAGTCTATCAAACTTTGAGAGAAAATAGTAGATAGAATGAGTTGTTGTTGTTGTTGTTTTTTAAGTGGAGAATTACCAACAAACTGCCTTTGAGTATATTAAAGTTCCTTGAGTTTGTTAGTTGTTTAGGTGTTTAACCTAATGAACAGCATGAATGATGATACCATCCATATGTCATTCTAGGCCTCTATTTTGTTCCACTTAATATGCAGGTGAAGAAGGCAATGGCACCCCACTCCAATACTCTTGCCTGGAAAATCCCATGGACGGAGGAGCCTGGTAGGCTGCAGTCCACGGGGTCGCTAAAAGTCGGACACGACTGAGCGACTTCACTTTCACTTTTCACTTTCATGCATTGGAGAAGGAAATGGCAACCCACTCCAGTGTTCTTGCCTGGAAAATTCCAGGGACAGAGGAGCCTGGTGGGCTGCCATCTATGGGGTCACACAGAGTCGGACATGACTGCAGTGACTTAGCAGCAGCAGCAGCTGCAGCATAATATGCAGGGGCTAGTTTCTAATACTGTGTCCAGATCTAACATAACATAGAGGATTAAACCAATTAATGAAAGATTCAGACAAAATCAGCTTACCATAATGTCCCATCAAATAAGGTCATCTTTCCTTTGGTTTCTCTTCAGTGATATATTATTCAGAGATGACTTATAAGAAAGGAAATAGAATAAAATATGAGTTCTTATTCATGATGTAAAAGTTGAAATTAAATGAGAATTCTACTGAAGCTATTTGCCTTCAAAAACATGAAATAAAGACAGTTTTCTTTAACCCTTCATTTTAAAGTTTCCTTGAGCTGTTGCCTTGTACCATTTTCAGCTCTTTCATGTACTGCCTTTTTCTAGAAGTATGGGATCACTCAGTGCCAGGAACCCACCCGAGGAAATAACAACCTCTGAAAGTTCCCAAATTTACTCATTTTGTTCCAGCATTACTTTGAAGAGCTTAAAATTCTGAATCAATATTTGCTTGTGGTTTTGAGGATGTTGGCATTTGCATAGTTACAGTATAGACTTTATACTGTATGCTTTACCTGTTGAATATATTCATCCTCGGTGGTGATGTTTGTCTTTACAGTAACTATCATGTTGACCATAGAAAATGAGAAAGTAAGCCTTGGTCTTATGCATATTATAATCTTCCCTGCTGGAGCTTGCAGACACAGCATGAAAAGAAAGCTGGACATAGTTATAATCTCTTTAATACCATCTAAAAATGTAGTTTTATTCTAATTTCTAAACTCATATCTCTCCTTGGATGATATCTAGATATATAAAAAGCTCATTAACATGAACATTTGTAGCATATATTTTAATTTAATTTTTCATTCTTTCTATTTAGCTTTCCATGTCTTTAAGATTATTTTCAAAAACATTTATGGTCTCATTTCATAAGTCTTTATTTATACTCTATGTTAAATTATACAATTCATATTCATTAATATAAATTCACATGAATATTCTTCAAAATTCTTTCTTATGTAGAGAAGACCAAACATCTACAATCCATAAACCTGCTATTTAACATGAATTTGAGGCAGAAGGGTTTTTTTGGTGATGAATTTTCTATTTCCCTAGTTTAGGGAAGTATTTGCATATCCCTTAAGGAACATGGTCTATAGAGCTTGTTACAGACACTTTCCTGGGCTATTTCTTAGAAACAGCATTTTATAAAGGGGAAAACACTAGGGAAAGAGTCAAAGAACTTTTTTCACGTAAACTCCCTGAATGTCAATTTCTTCATAAATAAAATTGGTATAATGGTATCTTCCCTGCTTATCTTAAGGAATTGTTTTGAGAATCAAATGAAATAATAATTGCAAAGCATTATAAAAGCTGTAAAGTACTATTACTGGTGAAAATATATCACCATTTTTATAGGGAAGCCTTCTGTTACATAAACAAGGCATGCTTATTATTTTTATTATGACATGATCACAATCATATTGATGATTATTGTATTAGTTTCCTATAGCTGCTATAACAAGTGACTCCAAACTTGGTGATTTAAAGCAACACAGATTGATTGTCTCATAGTTCTGGAGTCTGAAATTAATTTCAATGGGCTGGTGTCTCAGTGTCACCAGGCCTGTTCCTTTTTGAGGTGCTAGGACAGGTGTCCTTGCCTTGCCTTCTCTAGCTTCTGGAGCCCATCTGTATTCCTTAGCCCATGACCTATTTTTGCATCACTTCAACCTCTTACTTCTAGCATCATATTGCCTCTTCTCCCCTCTAGTCAAACTTCCTGTCTCCCTCTTCCAAAGGACACTTCTGATTATAATACAGGGTAACAGCCTCATTTTAAGATCCTTAACTTAATCACATCTCACAAGTCCCTTTTGCCTGTAAGGTAGCATCCACAGGTTCCATGGAATAGGATGTGGGTGTATTGGGGGTCATTAGTCTGCTTATACCAATTCTTAAAACATTAGCATTGTAGCCAAGTACCTGTGAAAATAGGAAATCAGATGAAAGCAATCAGTTACTGTTCATGAAGGCATTTACTTGCAGTGCATTGCCCTCTAACCTGAGGACTAAAAAAATCCTTGGAATACATTCAATATAAAAATTCATTGGTCCAATAATAAATATTAAAAGCATCTCTACTACAGTGTAGTCAATCCTGAAATGTTTTGAGATGAAAATGGCCCTTCTGTTAGAAAGGCTAGGCATGGCTGAGCCTCTACAGAGAGGCTAGAGCTGAATGATTGGAAGCATCAAAAGCTGAGGAGGCTCTGTGCTCCCAGCTCCATTTTACAATAGCAAGAGTATTGTCTGCTTAAATACTAGACTTCCAAAAATACATCTGGTTTATTAAAGGTCTTGAGATAAAAAATAGACTTTCCAGGTGGTGCTAATGGTAAAGAACCCACCTGCCAATGCAGGAGACATAAGAGACCAAGGTTCAATCCCTGGGTTGGGAATATCCCCTGGAGGAGGGCGTGGCAACCCACCCCAGTATTCTTGACTGGAGAATTCCATGGACAGAGAAGCCTGGCAGGCTCCAATTCATAGGTTCACAAAGATTTGAACATGACTGAAGCACATACAAACTACTACTACTAATAATAACAATAATAGTCTGGAAAAAGCTACTTCAAAATGCCATGCATTCTGTCCAGAATACCTTGACAAGGTATGGGTGAGGAACATCTTTTCACATATAAATGATTCATGGTTCTAGCACTCCCATAAAACCCTGATCCAGGGTTACTTTCTCCCACATGTAATCATGCTAATACTTCTTTTCTATAAAAGCACTAACCAGTCATAGAGGTTTTGGTTGTTGTTGTTTTTAGCTTCACTGTTCTTTAGTAAGTGATCAATTATGATAATGGGTCTTATTAGAATTCAAGGATAAATAGAAGTCTTGAGCAAATTACAGTTCTTTTCAAGTGTTGAATTCCCAAATGAATTCTCATATGTTTAGGCCTATGCAGGCAAAGCAGTATTAATTTTAATCTAAGTGGCTTAAAGTAAATTAGCATCCTTTCTCATCCCACCCATTGTTTACTCACAATTCTCAACCACAGTTGAAATTCGTTTAACATTTTGATTGAGTTATAGGTAAAGTGATAACTATAAGACAATTTTTCAATTTGTATCCACATTATACAGTTTTAAAGTTTCAATTCAGAAGCCTATGGACAGAGGAGCCTATCAGGCTGCAGTGGAGTAGCTTTGCAACTCACAAAGAGTTGGACATGACTGAAGAGACTGAGCAAGCAATGGAATCTTAATATATGAATTAGAAAAATGATTAAGTTAATACAATCTGAATGCTTGCCTTTTATCTATAAATCACATGAATGTGTGATTTTAGCTAAAGAAAACAACTGACGGTTGTAGAAGAAGAAATCTAACCTCTGCAATTTGCATTTTGAAAAAAAATGTATTTCAGACTATGCCTGATTAATAGATCTAAAGTTAAGAAACAATTGAATGTAGTAAAGAATATGCAATATTTTATCTTTTTCCTCCTTTGTTCTCTGTAAACTACTCCTACATCTCTGACTTCCACCTGCTCACTTCTATTGAGCCCTTTTAACTTGATTTCACCCTGAGCCCATTCCCACCCAGCATCTAATTGCCTTATGGTTATTAATGGGGTTATCAATCATATGCCTCCCAGACTTCAAAGCTGTGGATTGCAGAGTCATTTCTAATTTTTCCCTGTTCTTTATCCCAATGTGCTAATAGAAACCAAATAACCCCTTTTCCTTTTAAATACTCTTTGATTTGCATCTTATTTCCAATTATCTATATCATCACACTGGACAGAAATTAGGGTGATGGCAAGCTTATTTTGACTTGTTCTTGTTCAGTGGCCACTTAAATTTAATCTCCCAGGCTTAGCTTAACCTGGTGGCTTAGAATCTGAGAATCTGCCTGCAATGCAGCAGACTGGGTTGAATCCCTGGGTTGGAAAGATCCCCTGAAGAAGAAAATGACAACTCACTCCAGTATTCTTGCCTGGAGAATTCCATGAACAGAGAAACCTGGTGGGCTACCGTCCACGAAGTCACAAAGAGTCAGACATGTCTAAGTGACTAACATTTTTTCCAACTGATTATTACAGAAATTCTTTTTAAATATTGTTTCGTCTACTTGCTCTCTTAAAAATGTTCGCTGCTCTTCCTCAATTCCTTCACCACTTTTTTGAGTTCTTTCTTTGTTGAGCCTCATCCTACCAGTCTGACTTGATTTCCACAGTTCATGTTTCTTCTGCCACAGAAATTTTAATTTTTCACTGCCCCAAATTTGTTCCTCCATTTTATGTGGCTTTACTATGTTGTGAAGTCATTTTTTTCTATTCATATTTCACAGGCATTCAGATCATTCTTTGAGTTTTCTTTGATGTTTGAAGTGCTTCACACAAGCATAAAACACTGCTCACTGTCAAAGTGAAGCAGGAAGACCAGTGAGAAAGCAATGAAGCACTAGACGGCCAGAGTAGTGCTATTGATAGCAGTCAGGCTTTCCATAAAAATTACATAGATTATTAGATGATAACCTTATGGTTTATTTTGCTGATGATAATCATCTATTTCTAGAATGTGGTTACTGTCTGAGTTTTAGAACTATATATGTAATGTAGTTGTGCATTTTCATTACTGAAAGTAACTTAAATATAGTCAATAGATCTAGGCAAACACTTCACAGCATTCCTGTTATCACTTGACAAGATCAAGTTAACTTATATTTTTAAAATTTTTTGTAAACTAAATAAATTTACAAAATACATTTGACTAAAAAAAACACATGTAACAAAATTAAAGCGATTTCAAGAAAATGCTTAAAAATTAGAATTGGGTCATCTACTTTCTTCAAAATTTCAGAAGCATCAGTGAACGATCTTAACCACCATTGAAGGCCAGGGAGTAAGTTTTAAGATGCAATTTGTTTGACTATGGAAACTATAGGTTTTAATATTTTAATATTGTTCTAACAATTTCCTAAAGAAGGTAGATTGACTTCTTCTTAAGGACACCTTATACAAATATAGGAACTACAGTTATGAAATGAGCAGTTTATCTCCTCTGTTAACTAATGCCCTATCATTAAAATCAGTAAAACTGAGATTGTTTGGAAGAGTACAAGTAGTTATGCTTGGAATTTACAAAATTGCTTTCAAACTGCACTCTTTCCTTCTCCAAATTAACTCCTCTGATGGACTTTTTCTGGCAGTCTTTTTCTGCTTTCTCAAGCTATAATTAGTCATTGAGGATTGTCTCAGTGCACGCCTGGAAGACATTATAAACTCCACTCGTAGTTCTTTCTCCTTGTTAAGAAAAGTCTCTCTCTGAATCATATAATCTGAGGAAACTAATGACCAGATAGTGATTTGGGAACATCATGACCGCTACTCCTCTTTACTAGCATGGGTACAAAATGATTGGTGCTCTGTCCTTTTAAAGCTACCAGTAAAAAAGAAGCACAGCTAATAGATTCAAAACAAAAAAAAACTTGCCTAATTTGCACATCTGGGTGGAACAGAAAAAAATCATCCTGATTTTAATAAGTTTTTTGTGTCTTCATGTAGTAATAAAACAAACCAAAAAGACTGATAAAATCAAAGCCAGTCATTCATAATGTATTTGCAGTTACACTGTAGCTCATTTTTATTGAATAGTTTCAGGCTAAAGCAACATTTAAATGCTAGATATTTGATATTTGCAATTTTGAGAGGAAGTGCCGAATTGGTTTAAAATAGCTTCAAAGATGTAGATATTCATGTGGGAATTAATTGGCATAAAGAAGAAGGAAAATTGCTGAAATGATTTACATTTACCTGTTCATAAAATCTGCTGGGCTTCACACTAAACATTGCCCAATGCTTAGTTGTAACTTTGGGCTTTTTTTTTTTTTTTCCATTAATCACAACTACACCACAGAAGTTCTGACATGAACAAATATGGAATGTATCCTACTTTCTCTGTGTAGTTGTAGTGGGGAAAGCAATATAATGTTAACTCAACAAGGACAGCTTTCCTCACCAGTCTAAACTCACAGAATCAGATTTTTCCATATCTCAGTCTGGGAAACAGATTTTACCAAAGCTGAATGCTTAAGTGCATGCATATTAAGTCATTTCAGTCATGTTCAACTCTTCACAACCCTATAGACTATACCCTGCCAGGCTTCTCTGTCCATGGGATTCTCCAGGCAAGAATACTGGAGTGGATTGTCAGGCCCTCCTCCAGGGTATCTTTGCAACTCAGGGAATGAAGCCATGTCTTTTTTGTCTCCTGCACTGCCAGGCAGATTCTTTACCACTAGTGCCACCTGGGAAGCCCCTGAATGCATATGTGGTTGCTCTCAAACATAATGCACTTTGCTCTATATCTGGTACATGTTCCAAAATTGCTAATTCTTCTTGAATCTCACTCTAGATCAGATGTAATGAGAATGGGAATTGATTTAAATGTAATAAATAATACGTATTCTCTACTAGAAGTCAAACTTTTCATTTGATTTTATACCCTTACTCTGGAGTGTAGTACTCTGCTACCATGTACTTGCAGTACATTATTGCTTAATGAAAATAAAGTGATAATACACAAAAATTCTGATCTGCTCAAATGATTTTCTACAATTTTCAAACTCATTTCAATCCTTCTCTTTTAACAAACTACCAATGTGTAATGAATAATATTTTATATTTTAAAAAATGTGAACTGGGCTTCCAGTTCAAGATGGCAGAGTAGAAGGACGTGCACTCATCTCCTCCTGCGAGAGCACCACAATTGCAACTAGCTATTGAACAACCATCGACAGGAGGACACTGGAACCCACACACACAAAAAGATACCCCACATCCAAAGACAAAGAAGAAGCTTCAGCAAGATGGTAGGAGGGGCACAATCATGATCAAATCAAATCCCATACCCGCGAGGTGGTTGACCCTCAGACTGGAGAACAATAATACCAAAGAAGTCCTCACACTATTGTGAAAGTTCTGAACCCCATGTCAGGTTTTCCAACCTGAGGATCTGACAAATGGACTGGTTATCCCCAGGGAATCTGGCTTTGAGGGTCAGTGGGATTTGATTATAGGCCTTCCAGAGGGCTGAGGGAAACAGAGACTCCAGTCTTTGAGGACACATACAAAATTTTGTGCACACCAAGACCTAGAGGAGAGGAGCAGTGACCCCACAGGAGACTGAAACAAAACTACCTGCTAGTATTGGAGGGCCTCCTGTGGAGGTGTGGGTCACAAGGGGCTCACCACAGGGATGGGTGCACTGGAAGGGCCCCCTTGGCATAAACCCTCTTGGAGTTCACCATTAACCCTACCAAAGACCCCAGGTCTTGGTCACCTCAAGCCAAACAACTACCAGGGAGGAAGTACAATACCATCCATCAGCAGAGAATTGAATTAAAGCTTTACTGAGCAAGGCCTTCCTCATCAGAGCAAGACCCAGTTTTTCTCACCACCAGTCCCTCCCATCAAGAAGTTTTACACAAGCCTCTTAGCCTCATCTATCAGAGGGCAGAGAGAAGAATCAAGAAGAGGCACAGTCCCACAGCAGCTAAAACAAAAACCGTATTACAGAAAGTAATCACAATGAAAAAGCAGAAAGCTAGGTCCCAGATGAAGGGACAAGATAAAATCCCAGAAAAACAACTAAATGAAGTGGAAATATGCAATCTTCCAGAAAAACAATTCAGAATAATGATAGTGAAGATGATCCAGGACCTTGGGAAAAGAATGGAAACAAAGATTGAGAAGATGCAAGAAATGTTTACCAAAGACCTGCTACTGCTGCTACTGCTAAGTCGCTTCAGTCGTGTCCGACTCTGTGCGACCCTATAGACGGCAGCCCACCAGGCTCTGCCGTCCCTAGGATTCTCCAGGCAAGAATACTGGAGTGGGTTGCCATTTCCTTCTCCAGTGCATGAAAGGGAAAAGTGAAAGTGAAGTCGCTTAGTCGTGTCCGACCCTTAGCGAACCCACGGACTGCAGCCTACCAGGCTCCTCTGTCCATAGGATTTTCCAGGCAAGAGTACTGGAGTGGGGTGCCATTTCCTTCTCCACCAAAGACCTAGAAGAACTAAAAAACAAACAAACAGAGATGAATAATACACTAGGAGGAATAAATAGTGGGATAACTGAGGCAGAAGAATGGAAAAATGACCTGGAGGACAGAATGGTGGAAATCACTGCCACAGAACAGAATATAGAAAAAAGAATGAAAAGAAATGAAGACAGCCTAAGAGATTTCTGGAAAAACATTAAACATACCAACATTTTCATTATGGGGTTCCAGAAGGAGAAGAGTGAGAGAAAGGACCTGAGAAAATATTTGAAGAGATAATAGCTGAAAACTTCCCAAATATGGGAAAGGAAATAGTTAGCTGAGTCCAGGAAGCACAGACTCCCAGGAAGGATAAACCCAAGGAGGAACACACCTAGACACAGAGTAATCAAACTGACAAAAATTAAAGAAAGAGATAAAATATTAAAAGCAACAGGGGAAAATGACAAATAACATACAAAGGAAATCCCATCAGGCTGTCAGCTGATTTCTCAACGGAAACTCTACAAGCCAGAAGGGAATGGCATGATACATTTAAAGTGATGAAAGGAAAGAACCTATAACCAAGAATACTATACCCAGCAAGACTCTCCTTCAGATTTAATGGAGAAATCAAAAGCTTTCCAGACAGCAAAATTTAAGAGAATTTTTGCCAAGCAAGCTTTACAACAAATGCTAAAGGAACTTCTCTAGGCATGAAACAGAAGAGAAGGAAAAGACCAATAGAAAATAAACCCAAAAACAATTAAGAAAACAGTAATAGGACCATACATATCAATGATTACTTTAAATGTAAATGGATTAAATGCACCAACCAAAAGACTGACACTGACAGGGTGGATGAAACATGTGCATGTATGCACTTCCACTTACTGCATAACTCTGCTTGACTCCCCCCCCAAGCCAAATATATAAAATTATTTTATATTGTTAAGTTAATCATGTTCCCATTATGATTTGCAATTGTAATTATCTTTTATAATTTGTCTGACTATTGATATTGAAAACTGATAAATACCTTTTACCACTGAGCAATATGGCATAGGAACCTGGAATGTTAGCTCCATGAATCAAGGCAAATTGGAAGTGGTCAAACAGGAGATGGCAAGAGTGAACGTTGACATTCTAGGAATCAGCGAACTAAGATGGACTGGAATGGGTGAATTTAACTCAGATGACCATTATATCTACTACTGTGGGCAGGAATCTCTTAGAAGAAATGGAGTAGCCATCATGGTCAACAAAAGAGTCCGAAATGCAGTACTTGGATGCAATCTCAAAAACGACAGAATGATCTCTGTTCATTTCCAAGGCAAACCATTCAATATCACGGTAATCCAAGTCTATGCCCCGACCAGTAACACTGAAGAAGCTGAAGCTGAACAGTTCTATGAAGACCTACAAGACCTTTTAGAACTAACACCCAAAAAAGATGTCCTTTTCGTTATAGGGGAATGGAATACAAAAGTAGGAAGTCAGGAAACACCTGGCATAACAGGCAAATTTGGTCTAGGAGTACAGAATGAAGAAGGAAAAAGGCTAACAGAGTTTTGCCAAGAGAATGCACTGGACATAGCAAACACCC
The DNA here is from genome assembly GCF_054371585.1 of Giraffa tippelskirchi. Lineage (NCBI taxonomy): Eukaryota > Metazoa > Chordata > Mammalia > Artiodactyla > Giraffidae > Giraffa > Giraffa tippelskirchi. Next base: position 65,732,962 of record NC_137284.1, read on the forward strand.
TCTTCCAACAACACAAGAGAAGACTCTACACATGGACATCACCAGATGGTCAACACCGAAATCAGATTAATTGTATTCTTTGCAGCCAAAGATGGAGAAGCTCTATACAGTCAGCAAAAACAAGACTGGGAGCAGACTGTGGCTCAGATCATGAACTCCTGATTGCCAAATTCAGACTGAAACTGAAGAAAGTAGGGACAACCACTGGACTGTTCATGTATGACCCTTATGATTATAAGGGTCATATCCCTTATGATTATACAAATCCCTTATGATTATACAGTGGAAGTGACAAATAGATTTAAGGGACTAGATCTGATAGACAGAGTGCCTGATGAACTCTGGACAGAGGTTCGTGACTTTGTACAGGAGACAGGGATCAAGAAAATCCCCATGGAAAAGAAACGCAAAAAAGCAAAATGGCTGTCTGAGGAGGCCTTACAAATAGCTGGGAAAAAAAAGAGAAGCGAAAAGCAAGGAGAAAAGGAAAGATATTCCCATCTGAATGCAGAGGTCCAAAGAAGAGCAAGGAGAGATAAGAAAGCCTTCCTCAGCGATCAATGCAAAGAAATAGAGGAAAACAACAGAATGGGAAAGGCTAGAGATCTCTTCAAGAAAATTAGAGATACCAAGGGAACATTTCATGCAAAGACGGGCTCAATAAAGTACAGAAATGGTATCGACCTAACAGAAGCAGAAGATATTAAGAAGAGGTGGCAAGAATACACAGAAGAACTGTACAAAAAAGATCTTCATGACCCAGATAATCACAATGATGTGATCACTCACCTAGAGCCAGACATCCTGGAATGTGAAGTCAAGTGGGCCTTAGAAAGCATCACTACGAACAAAGCTAGTGGAGGTGATGGAATTCCAGTTGAGCTATTTCAAATTCTCGAAGATGATGCTGTGAAAGTGCTGCACTCGATATGCCAGCCAAAATGGAAAACTCAGCAGTGGCCACAGGACTGGAAAAGGTCAGTTTTCATTCCAATCCCAAAGAAAGGCAATGCCAAAGAATGGTCAAACTACCGCACAATTGCACTCATCTCACATGCTAGTAAAGTAATGCTCAAAATTCTCCAAGCCAGGCTTCAGCAATACGTGAACCGTGAACTTCCAGATGTTCAAGCTGATTTTAGAAAAGGCAGAGGAACCAGAGATCAAATTGCCAATATCCGCTGGATCATCGAAAAAGCAAGAGAATTCCAGAAAAACATCTATTTCTGCTTTATTTACTATGCCAAAGCCTTTGACTGTGTGGATCACAATAAACTGTAGAAAATTCTGAAGAGATGGGAATACCAGACCATCTGATCTGTCTCTTGAGAAACCTGTATGCAGGTCAGGAAGCAACAGTTAGAATTGGACATGCAACAACAGACTGGTTCCAAATAGGAAAAGGAGTACGTCAAGGCTGTATATTGTTACCCTGCTTGTTTCACTTATATGCAGAGTACATCATGAGAAATGCTGGGCTGTAAGAAACACAAGCTGGAATCAAGATTGCCAGGAGAAATATCAATAACCTCAGATATGCAGATGACACCACCCTTATGGCAGAAAATAAAGAAGAAGTAAAGAGCCTCTTGATGAAAGTGAAAGAGGAGAGTGAAGAAGTTGGCTTAAAGTTCAACGTTCAGAAAACTAAGATCATGGCGTCTGGTCCCATCACTTCATGGGAAATAGATGGCGAAACAGTAGAAACAGTGTCAGACTTTATTTTGGGGGGCTCCAAAATCACTGCTGATGGTGATTGGAGCCATGAAATTAAAAGACGCTTACTCCTTAAAAACAAGGTTATGAACAACCTAGATAACATATGTAAAAGCAGAGACATTACTTTGCCAACAAAGGTCTATGGTTTTTCCAGTGGTCATGTATGGATGTGAGAGTTGGACGGTGAAGAAAGCTGAGTGCCGAGGAAGTGATGCTTTTGAACTGTAGTGTTGGAGAAGACTCTCGAGAGTCCCTTGGACTGCAAGGAGATCCAACCAGTCCACCCTAAAGGAGATCAGTCCTGGGTGTTCATTGGAAGGACTGATGTTGAAGCTGAGACTCCAATACTTTGGCCACCTCATGCGAAGAGTTGACTCATTGGAAAAGACCCTAATGCTGGGAAGGATTGGGGGCAGAAGGAGAAGGAGACGACAGAGGATGAGATGGTTGGATGGCATTACCGTGTCGATGGACATGGTTTTGGGTGAACTCTGGCAGTTGGTGATGGACAGGGAGGCCTGGCGTGCTGTGATTGATGGGGTCGCAAAGGGTCGGACACGACTGAGTGACTGAACTGAACTGAACTGAACTGATTGTCATTATGTAAGTATCAGCCACTTAATACCATTGTATCAGGATTGGTCAACAGAAAAATAATAGAACTCTATATCACCAAAGTAAAATCTAATAGAAAAACCTGTAATCACTTTTTAAAATCCATATGCATATCAGAAATATCTTGAAATTTTTTCAAAAATACAATTTCCCAGGTATTGTTTTTTCCTCTAGAGCTCCAGGTATGTTTCCAATGAGCAGTCATGTTTCAAATCAACTTGACCACATAATGATCTTTTACTTTTATCTAGTTTGTTTCAATTTTTCTATTTCATATTCAGTGTTCCCATATCATTTAGTTTATGTTTTCCAATTTCTCCATCTCTTATCTCTCTCTCTCTTTTTTTTGGTGTTCTTTCTCAAGCATTTATCAAGTGTAGTAAAAAAGCTTTTGTATACATGTATATGGGCTTCCCTGGTACCTCAGCTGGCAAAGAATCAGCCTGCAGTGCAGGCTACCCCAGTTTGATACCTTGGTCAGGAAGATCCCCTGGAGAAGGGATAGGCTACACACTATAGTATTCTTGGGCTTCTGTGATGGCTCAGATGGTAAAGAACACCTGCAGTGCAGGAGACCTTGGTTTGGTCCAGGGCTGGGAAGATCCCCTGGGAGAGGGCATGGCAATCCACTCTAGTATTCTTGCCTGGAGAATCCCCATGGGCAGAGGATCCTGGTGGGCTACAATTCATGGGGTCACAAAGAGTTGGACACAACTGAGTGACTATACATAGCACAGCACATACATACATGTATATGTATAATATATATATTTTAGAAAACTTATGAGTTTTTGCCTAACTAAAAAAATTATGATATTTTTATTTACTTGTTTGACTTAGTATGAATAGAATGCTAGATTTCTAATTAAGAATTAGATATGCAACATGCATCAATGATTTACTGTACAGCATAGGGAATAATAGTCAATATCTTATAATAACCTAAGATGGAAAATAATTTCAAAAATTATGTATTTGTATTTGTCTAACTGAATCATCTTGCTGTGCATCTGAAACATTGTAAGTCTATTATACTTCAATTATATATATATATACATATATATATTAAAAAAAGAAAGTGAACTGAATAACTATGGTATGCAGTCCTACAGATGCATAGCTAGTAGAAATATAAGAGGAGTCCTTTAGTAAAAATGATGTAGAATATGTAGGAGATAAACTGCACACACATGGAAACTAACTAGAATTAAGCAAATACATAAAGCAGATAATATATAAATTATACCTCATAAATTTTAAAATGAATATAAGAATAAAAATGCAATTAGACCTTTAGAAAATGAAATGGAAGCACTAGCTCACAATATAAAGTAAACATAAAAAGTTCTAATTAAAGAATAGAAATATAATTTCATAGTGGATCCAGGAGACAAAATATTCGATTAAACTAGTTCAGTTCAGTTCAGTTCAGTCGCTCAGTTGTGTCCGACTCTTTGTGACCCCATCAGTCGCAGCACACCAGGCCTCCCTGCCCATCACCAACTCCAGGAGTTTACCCAAACCCATGTCCATCGAGTCGGTGATACCATCCAACCATCTCATCCTCTGTCGTCTCCTTCTCCTTCTGCCCCCAATCCTTCCCAGTGTTAGGGTCTTTTCCAATGAGTCAACTCTTCGCATGAGGTGGCCAAAGTATTGGAGTCTCAGCTTCAACATCAGTCCTTCCAATGAACACTCAGGACTGATCTCCTTTAGGGTGGACTGGTTGGATCTCCTTGCAGTCCAAGGGACTCTCAAGAGTTTTCTCCAACACTACAGTTCAAAAGCATCAATTCTTCGGCATTCAGCTTTCTTCACTGTCCAACTCTCACATCCATACGTGACCACTGGAAAAACCATAGCCTTGACTAGACGGATCTTTGTTGGCAAAGTAATGTCTCTGCTTTTAAATATGTTATCTAGGTTGGTCATAACCTTGTTTTTAAGGAGTAAGCGTCTTTTAATTTCATGGCTCCAATCACCATCAGCAGTGATTTTGGAGCCCCCCAAAATAAAGTCTGACACTGTTTCCACTGTTTCGCCATCTATTTCCCATGAAGTGATGGGACCAGATGCCATGATCTTAGTTTTGTGAACGTTGAACTTTAAGTCAACTTTTTCACTCTCCTCTTTCACTTTCATCAAGAGGCTCTTTAGTTCTTTATTTTCTGCCATAAGGGTGGTGTCATCTGCATATCTGAGGTTATTGATATTTCTCCCAGCAATCTTGATTCCAGCTTGTGTTTCTTCCAGCCCAGCGTTTCTCATGATGTACTCTGCATATAAGTTAAATAAGCAGGGTGACAATATACAGCCTTGACGTACTCCTTCTCCTTTTCCTATTTGGAACCAGTCTGTTGGTCCATGTCCAGTTCTAACTGTTGCTTCCTGACCTGCATACAGGTTTCTCAAGAGACAGGTCAGATGGTCTGGTATTCTCATCTCTTTCAGAATTTCCACAGTTTATTGTGATCCGCACAGTCAAAGGCTTTGGCATAGTCAATAAAGCAGAAATAGATGTTTTTCTGGAACTCAAATATACATTTATGGAGAAAACCAGTAATTGAAGATTGGTTGTTCAGTCACTAAGTTGTGTCTGATTCTTTTCAATCCCATGAACTGCAGCATGCTAGCGTTCCCTGTCCTTCACTATCACCTGGAGTTTGCTCAAACCATGTCCATTGAGTCAGTGATGTTATCCAACTATCTCATCCTCTGTCACCCCTTTGTTCTCTTCCCTCAGTCTTTCCCAGCATCAGGGTCTTTTCTGATGAGTCGGCTCCCCACATAAGGTGGCCAAAGTATTGGAGCTTCAGCTTCACCATCAGTCCTTCCAATGAATATTGGTTTATTTTAGGACTAACTAGTTTGATATCCTTGCTGTTTAAGAGACTCTCAAGCATCTTCTCCAACACCACAATTTGAAAGCATCAATTCTTTGGCACTCAGCCTTCTTTATGGTTCAACTCTCACATCTGTACATGACTACAGGAAAAACCATAGCTTTGATTATACAGACCTTTGTTGGGAAAGTGATGTCTCTGCTTTTTAACATGCTGTCTAGGTTTGTCATTGCTTTTCTTCAGAGGAGCAAGTGTCTTTTAATTTCATGGCTGCAGTCTCCAACTACAGTGATGTTGGAGCCCAAGAAAATAAAACCTGTCACTGTTTCCACTTTATCCCCATCTATTTGCCATGAAATGAAGGGATTGGTTTCCACGATCTTGGTTTTTTGAGTGTTGAGTTTTAAGCCAGATTTTTCACTCTCCTCTTTTACAAAATTGAAGATATATCAGTTGAAAAAATGCTTTAGTTTGGATTAAAAGGGATCACTGAGCAACAGCCATGATTCACTCCTTCCTTTAGTCTTTCAATAGATATTTATACAGCAGGTACTTATTGGGTTAGCCAAAGAGTTCATTCAGGTTTTTCTGTAAGATGTTTTGGGAAAACCCAAATAAACTTTTTGGTCAGCCCAATATTTAGCATACATTACATCAGGTACTGTTGTTAAGTAGTAAAGATATAACTGGGAGAACACATTAGCAGGGGAAGACAGGCAATAAAGTTAATAATTATATTATGGAAAGAGTGCAGAGCAAGAGTTTAGAGCGGTCTGGAGGGTTGCTATTTTCCTTCTATACCTTTATTTTCTTTTTCGTTTCATCTGACTTGTACATGGAGTGATATATAAATGTCATCTTTAAGCAGAACAACGACAAAATATTTTACAGAAATAAAAGAAGACTTGAATTATCTATTTTATTTCCCATTATGTTTCTGGAAAACTGACTTGCAATGATCATTGCATGTACTTGTATTTCTTTCTTTCTGTCTAGCTATGAGATCTTTATTTTCTGTAATTTCTGCTTAATAGAGATGATTGTCATGCTTCACAGGAGAAAAATAGATACATAACTATTATACACACATAACTGACAACTCTTTATTATAAATTGTATCTTTTAGCATCTAAAAGTCTGCATTTTTAGGCTTAATAATTTTTAGATTGAATTTTACTTGCCTGATCCAAGATCAAAATCTGTAATTTGTTACTTTTATTTCTTTGGTATATTTTGTATTCTTTCATTTTTGGAAATTCTGAAACATTTGCTTTAGTGTCTTTTGTACATATCATTGTACAAAATGATACACTATGTACAAACATATCGTTTTTTTCCTTTTGGAGCCAAGCTGAAAATTGTTTTATTTTATGAGGTGAACTAAGCTCATTTACATATTTTCATAAGGTAGTGATGTTTTATTTTCAATTAATAACTGTATTAGGTGATACTTGCTTTTATAGCTTAATGATTTTCATTCTTCTTGATAGTTTACATTTCCTTTGATATTTGAAAGGCCTGTGTTTCTTTTCTAGGAGTCACCTTGCTGCTTAGTTCAGTGCATTTCAGTCACTCAGTCGTGTCCGACTCTTTGTGACCCCATGAACTGCAGCACTCCAGGCCTCGCTGTCCATCACCAACTCCTGGAGTTTACCCAAACTCATGTCCATTGAGTCGGTGATGCCATCCAACCATCTCATCCTCTGTCGTCCCCTTCTCCTCCTGCCCTAAATCTTTCCCAACATCAGGGTCTTTTCAAATGAGTCAGCTCTTCACATCAGGTGGCCAAAGTATTGGAGTTTCAGCTTCAACATCAGTTCTTCCAATGAACACCCAGGACTGATCTTCTTTAGGGTGGACTGGTTGGATCTCCTTGCAGTCTAAGGGATTCTCAAGAGTCTTCTCCAACACCACACTTCAAAAGCATCAATTCTTTAGTGCTCAGCTTTCTTTACAGTCCAACTCTCACATTCATACATGACTACTGGATAAACCATAGCCTTAACAAAATGGACCTTTGTTGACAAAGTAATGTCAACAACTGAAAATCAAGATCAAGCGAGCTTTCGCCCTTCTGCTCCACGGGAGGTTTCTGCCCTCCCTTAGCTTGCCTTAGGACACCTGCATTACTGTTTGACAGGTGTACCGCCCCAGTCAAACTGCACACCTGGCACTGTCCCCGTAGCAAAATGCTCTTAATTCCATCACATTTTACTACATGTTTTCAGTGTTTAATACGATCTTTGACTTCTACATATCACCTATTCTATATTCCTCTTTCCAAAGCCTTTCTCCTCTCTTTCTTTATTTGCATTATACCCACTTTGTCAGAACACAAAATGTACATATTTTATTCTTTCTCCTACTTATGTGTTATTTTTCTCTCTTATGACCAGCTTTGTCTGAGTCCTAGTACTACAATACTGAAACCAAGAGTCCTTTTGCCAAACTTGCTGTTCGTGTCATAGTTTGATGAAATTCATCCTCTAGTAGATTGCTGAATAAGGACTCATGGCTAAAGAATGTCTGAATTTTTATATAACTAAAATAATTTTTCTATAGCCTTGGCATTTGAAAGACAGCTTGGCTTTTTGGTTCACAATTTCTTTCCTTGAGCTTTTCCTTGCTTTCTCTTCTCCTTTTGCCAGAGTCATGCCAGTTTGTTTTAACTTTGATCTCATGTCTCTGAAACTTGAAGATTGTTCTTATCTTTAAACTCTAATAGTTTTACTAGGATATAGCTCAGTGTTTATCATTTCAGTAGTTCCATTTTTAAAATGTATTCTGCATGTATATTCATATGAGGAATAGAGCTATTTATACAGAGCTATTCTTGTAAGCAATGCTTGTGTTAGCAAAAGATTGGAAACAACATGAATGTCAACCAATACCTGACTGATTAGATAAATTATTGTACATTCATAGAGTGGAATTATTTTAAAAAGTGACAATCTTTCACATTCTAAGGCAAAACTGTATCCACGATTCATTCTGTTCACCCTAATCCAATCTGACTTCTATTCTCATGAAAGTGAAAATGAAAGTCGCTCAGTCATATCCATTTCTTTGCGACCCCAAGGACTGTAGCCGGCCAGGCTCCCCTGTTCATAGAATTCTCCAGGCAAGAATGCTAGAGTGGGTTGTCCGTTGCCTTGTCCAGGGGATCTTCCCAACCCAGGGATGGAATCCAAGTCTCCTGCATTGCAGGCAGATTCTTTACCATCTGAGCCACCGGGGAAGCCCAAGAATACTGGAGTGGGTAGCCTATCCCTTCTCAAGGGGATCCTCCTCACCCAGGAATCTAACAGGGTTCTCCTACATTGCAGGCAGATTCTTTACCAGCTGAGCTCATAGCTCTATTGAAACTGATCTTGAGGGAGTCGCCAAAGGTTTTCATGTTGTCAAGACTGTTGGATCCTTTTCTGTCTTTATCTTAACTTTTCTATAAATGATTTATTTCCATTAGCCACTGTTGCTTTCTTGAATACTGTTCTCCTTCAGATTTTATAATATATGCTGTGGTTTCTTTTTTCCCCACACCTTATCCTGTCTCTTCACTCTCCTCTATAGGTTTCTTTCTCCACCCACCTTGTAAACATTGAAGTAGCTCAGGGATCAGTCCTGGTTCCTCTAGTTTTTCCTACAAGCACTCTTCCCCAAGGATCAGAGTCATCAAACAGAATTTAAATCACATCAGAACTTGTGACTCTCAAATCTAGAATTTTTCTTTAATATTTCATTACACTTATTATACAATCCAAATACCTCACATAAACCCTAAGATACCAATGCCTTGTGGTCTGTCTACCCTCCATTCTTATAATCTCTATTCCCCTTACCCCTACCCACAAGATCCAGTAACACTGCCTTGTGAAATTTCCTAGCACACATCATATACTTCCTAACATCTGGAAATTATATTTGTTATTACCTATCCCTAAGATCTCTTTCCTTGGCTTCCCTGTGGCACTTTTTTATACTTCAGAACTAAACTTAAATAGCATCTTGTGAGAAAAGACTTCCTCACTACATTATTCAAAATATTGTGTCAGCCTATAATGTAGGAAATGTATATATAAAGGGAAGGAAAAAAATGATGAGCCATTGAAGTATAGGAAAAAGTACTCAATTTTCCATTTATATTTGTTGTTATTACATACCTTCAGATATCAGTGCATATGTTTTATAAAATTTATAATGAAATAATAGTATATACATATACATACATACATACATTTAAATACACTTCTATAAAAGTGTACACAAAAATTTAAATTAACATATATATGTATTTGATGTATGTTTAAAGACCACTGTTCTTTCATTACTCTGTTTATAGCCTTTGTGACTTAATTATTAGCTATAATTATTTTCAATGTATGTATTCACTTTATTTCCTGAATATATCATAAATATCATATTCATTATTATATCTTCACTACCTAGTATTATTTGAGTGATTAAATGAATGAACTATAATTATATAACTTAATTTATAGGTATACTTTAATGTGTATAACATCAAATACAATAAAATATTATGTAGTTTTATATATAATTTTTATATTAGGAAAAATATTTTAAATTATTACAGATTTTAACATGGGGTTCACGATGCCAATGAGATAAAAGAATAAAACTAAACTTTTATTCAGATCCCTAACAGAAACTCTGAATAGATGGAGAGTGATACTGCTTTCCTTGCTCACACAACTTAAAAATAATAGTGTCTTTTGCATATGAAAATGTAAATTTTGGGCAATTCCCATTAAAGTCCTAATTTCCCAAAATACTGGACTCAATAATTCTGATTATTGGAACAATTAATATTTAAAACTGCTAAGAAAGTTTTAGAAAGTAAAAAATTAGTAGTAGAAAGTGTTTTTATAATGAATATTAGTGCTACAACCAAGAAAAATAAGAAGTTCTTGAGAAGGCTCAACAACACCCCTGGCATAGATGCCTCAAATCTTGAAATTTCCTAAGCATAAAAGGAGTAAGGAAGAGGATGGCCAAGATGGCAGAATAGGAAGACCCTAACCTTACCTCCTCTCATGGACCCACCAAAATTACAACTATTAGTAGAGCAACTATTGATGAGAAAGACTAGAAGATTAGCAGAAAAGATCTTTCTATAACTAAAGATAAAAGAACAACCACACTGAGATGGGTAGGAGGGATAGAGATACAATATAGCCAAGATCCACACCCTTTGGGTTGTGTAACACACAAATGAGAAAATAATTACAACTGCAGAGGTTATACAACCAGTATGACAATAGATAAATGACTAGATAAGAAAAAGTTCAATTCAGGCTCATACATAGTTTATTAAAAGTTCAAATGTGTGTGCCCAATTAGGTTACCCCCAAATTAAAAAAAAAATCACTTAAGAATACCATGGAATGGAAATTGATATTGCACATAAAAGTGCATGCTAAATATTAACATACATTTCTCCATCATTGTGGTTTAAAAAATGATAATGGCTTGGTTTTCAATTTATTTTGTAACAAGAAATTAAATATTAATATTGTTTTTTTGAATGAATAAATTTCAACTGGTAAAAGATTTAGGATACACAATGATAATACCAAAATTTGTGGACAGGTATATGTACCAAATATTTCAACAACATATTTACTATTTTCATATGTGAAAATGGAAATAAACTAACGCTTTTAGGAGCAAACTGTAGAATGTAAAACTTAACAAAATCTTCTTTGTGGGATTATATTGAAGATGGTGCATTTTTTTTTGTCAATGAAATAAGAGAGCTTGCAATCTGATCCAAACAAAGTCAAGAAGAAATATGAATATATCACAGGAAGATTTGGGATAATTTCCTCTGACAAATAAATAATTTACTCATAATGGGAAAGAAAGTGTTGCATTTTTAAATATCTTACTCATATTTCCAAATGTTAGCCTGTGATTAATACATATTAGATTGTATTGAAGATTTCAAGGTAGAGATAATAGGCTGTATTACACACACAGCTGACAGAGAGACTAAATTTTTGAAAATCTAATGTAACAGAGATCAAATTTCTCCAAATTCCCTCATGACCATTCTGTCATTGTGGTATGTTTGTGTGTATGTGCCTGCCCCCCCCCAAAAAAATATATATAAAATGAATTTTTAAACTCATATTTCTCTCCAACCCTCTAACCCTTATCAAATATTCTTATGTATCATCTAATCTCTATGGTTTGTCTTAATCTCTCTCACTTATTCTGCTCCCCTCAATCTCATTAACTTCTAATTTTATGCAGAATAATTTACTCCCACTTAAACTTCTAATTGCTAACTTTCACATGCATATAGGAAAATAGGAAAATTTCCAAATAGGAAAAGGAGTACGTCAAGGCTGTATATTGTCACCCTGCTTATTTAACTTATATGCAGAGTACATCATGAGAAACACTGGGCTGGAAGAAAACAAGCTGGAATCAAGATTGCCGGGAGAAATATCAATAACCTCAGATATGCGGATGACACCACCCTTATGGCAGAGAGTGAAGAAGAACTAAAGAGCCTCTTGATGAAGGTGAAGGAGGAGAGTGAAAAAGTTGGCTTAAAGCTCAACGTTCAGAAAACTAAGATCATGGCATCTGGTCCCATCACTCCATGGGAAATAGATGGGGAAACAGTGCAAACAGTGTCAGACTTTATTTTTGGGGGCTCCAGAATCACTGCTGATGGTGACTGCAGCCATGAAATTAAGAGACGCTTACTCCTTGGAAGGAAGGTTATGGCCAACCTAGATAGCATATTGAAAAGCAGAGACATTACTTTGCCAACAAAAGTCCGTCTAGTCAAGACTATGGTTTTTTCAGTGGTCATGTATGGATGTGAGAGTTGGACGGTGAAGAAAGCTGAGCGCCGCAGAATTGATGCTTTTGAGCTGTGGTGTTGGAGAAGACTCTTGAGAGTCCCTTGGACTGCAAGGAGATCCAGTCAATCCATCCTAAAAGAGATCAATCCTGGGTGTTCATTGGAAGGTCTGATGTTGAAGCTGAAACTCCAATACTTTGGGCACCTCATGCAAAGGGTTGACTCATTGGAAAAGACCCTAATGCTGGGTAGGATTGGGGGCAGGAGGAGAAGGGGACGACAGAGGATGAGATGGTTGGATGGCATCACCGACTCAATGAACATGGGTTTGGGTAGACTCCGGGAGTTGGTGGTGGACAGAGAGGCCTGGCGTGCTGCAATTCATGGGGTCGCAAAGAGTCGGACACGACTGAACGACTGAACTGAACTGAACTGAACATGCATATAATAAAATTGGTCAGACTAAGTTCAGTTCAGTTCTGTTGCTCAGTCGTGTCCAACTCTTTGTGACCCCATGGACTGCAGTACGTCAGGCTTCCCTGTCCCTCACCAACTCCCTGAGCTTACTCAGACTCATGTCCATTGAGTCGGTGATGCCATCCAACCATCTCATCCTCTATCGTCCCCTTCTCCTCCCACCTTCAATATTTCCCAGCATCAAGGTCTTTTCCAATGAGTTAGTTCTTTGCATCAGGTGGCCAAACTATTGGAGTTTCAGCTTCAGCATCAGTCCTTCCAATCAATATTCAGGACTGATTTCCTTTAGGATTGACTGGTTGGATCTCCTTGCAGTCCAAGGGACTCTCAAGAGTCTTCAATACCACAGTTCAAAAACATCAATTCTTCAGTGCTCAGCTTTCTTTATAGTCCAATTCTCAACCCATACATGACAATTGGAAAAAACATAGCTTTGACTAGCTGACCTTTGTTGGCAAAGTAATGTCTCTGCTTTTTAATACACTGTCTAGATTGGTCATAGCTTCTCTTTCAAGGAGCAAGCATCTTTGAATTTCACGGCTGCAGTTATCATCTGCAGTGATTTTGGAGCCCCCAAAAATAAAGTCTGTCACTGTTTCCATTGTTTTCCCATCTACTTGCCATGAAGTGATAGGACCAGATGCCACGAACTTAGTACTCTTTGACTTTCATCAAGAGGCTCTTTAGTTCTTCTTTGCTTTCTGCCATAAGGGTGGTGTCATCTGCATATCTGAGGTTATTGATATTCTCCTGGCAATCTTGATTCCAGGTTGTGCTTCATCCAGCCTGGCATTTCACATGATGTACTCTGCATATAAGTTAAATAAGCAGGGTGAAAATATATAGTCTTGACGTACTCCTTTCCTAATTTGGAAACAGTCTGTTGTTCCATGTTAGGTTCTAACTGTTGCTTCTTGACCTGCATACAAACTAAATAAGCCTTCAAATTGTTAGGGTACATCCTCCTGAGAGCAATCCTTGGGGTTATAAAATACACACATGTTCTCTCTTCTCTCTCTCTTTCTCCCTATCCTTTAAGCCAGTTACATAGAAATGCACCTTGTCGTGTCATACAGGACTCCATGCTGAAAAGAGCCCATTCTTGGTTAATCCTCTGCTGTTATCTTTAAAATCTTATGAGAAATGGAGTATTTCCTACTATGTCAATAAACAATGATGCCTTAGCCATCAGCCATTCTAGCCCTCCAAATGTGAATTTAAGAGCCTGAAGGGTGCCCTGGAAAAATAATGCCTGTCTGGCAGCCATCAGCCACGCCCCATGGTGAGTACTGAGGAGTTGGGGGGGGGAGGAATGAGAGGTGAAAAAAAGAGGATACTGGCCACAGGTAACTGAGGTACATATGAAAGGAATGATGTCAGTTAGCCCAGAATATTGCATGTTCCCATACATAGAAAAATGCTAAATTCCTTAACTTGAGATATCTGGTTTTCTTTAATTAATAATAATCTTTTGATGTTCTGACTACTTGACCCTGGTTGTAAATTTCTGCATAACCCGACTCTTCCCCCTGCCTCCTCAGAACAGTTCTTTCAGTGTTACTTGAAATTCTGTCTTCCACGTTTAAAGCCCTAAAAATTCCCATCAGATAGAACATAACTCTCAACTTCTAGGTTGTGAATATTTTTTAAGTCGACATTTAATAGCTTTTGAAAAAGGGGTCTTGAATTTTTTTTTTTGCTGCTTTTTTTTTTTTTGCTCTGGGCTCTGAAAATCCTGATTTGTTTTGATCTCTCTGCTGTTTCTCTCTGTCTTTTTGTCTCTGTCTTTCACTGTCTCTCTCTGTGTGCCATATACACATATATACAACACTCAAGATTAAAAATTCATAGATCTAAGGCTGTAAAACTGAAATAACAGTGTTACATCAAGAGAAATACGAAGAATGGGGAGGCAGTGAAATATATATTCATATTTAATCATGTTGCTTCAGATGCAGAAAAGTTTGGTACTTGAAATATGATGTTTTAAAAAGAACAATGGAACAAGAAATATTTAACAAACCAAAAATCTTAATATGTCAATTCTATATCTATAACAATGCCAAAATGTATCCAAATGCCAAAATGCCCTTAAGATTTTTAAGAGAAATTACACTAAGGATTAATTAATAAATGTTTAGAGACTTGGGTTTCTTTTACTAGAGGACAGATTAGTATTAATTTTATGTCAGAAATCAGGAAATGGTTTCTTCTTCCTTCATCACATGTAATTCCATATGATCAAGCCTTATGTGAACTAACTCTTAAGTAGAATTGAATGCAACAATACAAAGTATACAAACCTTTGGGACTCTGAGTCATCTTTTATTGTGCTTGATTATCAGCTAGTCTTTCAGTTTCACTTGCTGCTAAGCGCTTTTCCATCTAATTGCATAGGGACTGATTTGTTTAGCAACCTCTGCTTAGAATTGGGCTTTGTTCTTTCCACTGTGCACACCATGTTGGCATTGTTTTCCTGTTCCCATTGTTTCAGTTTGTACATTTCAACACAAGCATTTTGTGATTCAAATTATCCTCCCCTCAGTCCTCCTGTATATAAGTGATATTAACCTTTGGCTTTAAATATACGCTGCTAAGAGCTGCTTTGGAACTTTCATTGAAAATGACAGAAAAAACAAATAAACATCTATGTTGCTAAAACCGTACACACAAAATAGTCATAGTAAATGACAACAGTAATTGAAATGGAAATAGAGAAAATATACATTTTGGAAACACCAGGATAAATCAAGTTGACATCACATTCCATAAATTCATACTGCAATTTGTTTTTCAAAATAATTATGAAAAATGCTTATTTCCTTTGACAATTGACATAATACTTTATAGTTATGTGTGTTTAAGCTGTGAATTATCTCAAGAACTGTAAAGCACAGGACCTCATTAAGTCACAATTGTGTCATATTAAGAATTATACACAAGTAGGATAAAATAAAAAAATTTTTAATCATACTTCCTGAGGGTTTTTATTTTTTTTTGAAACTTTTATGTACTAAGGCTCTCACAGCATCAAAACTAAAATGAGAGACTAAATCTACTGAAAAACTTAAAGGAAAACTTTTCTTTAAAAAATTTGGATGGATATGTCTAACTCATAGAGTAAATGTATTGAATCATGAATAAGATAAATAACTGAACAAAGGTAAAATAGATACTTGTTGCACTTTTTAATGTTAAGTTTCATAAATGTCCTTGAAATTCTCATCTTAAAAATATTATCATAATAATAGTTTTTAAAAAGAAAATTTTGGAGAAGTATAAAAGTGAAATGGGGGGGAGTCTAATAGGTTAGAACAAATCTATTTTATTAATGTGTGATATTCTACTGAGAGAATTAATTCTTAGGTAGGTTGATAGGGAGTCCAAGGCCCTTGAGGAGGAGGAGGCAAACATTTTTTACATTCCTTCACCTTAGTCACATAGGACGTTTTATCCTTAAGCTCTGAGTTACTATGGCAATGATCTATTTCACCTAAGACTAGCTTTCTCTAAGCCCAGAGCTAATGTTTACACAACAGAACAATATATCTTACTCAAGAACCTGCTTTTCTTCAAAGTCCTATGCCTTTGATTATATGGATACAATATATCCTGCCCAGAGAAATTTTGTCCAGATATGTTCCCCTTGGTTAATCTTGTTTTGATGTTATCTCAAGATGTATGTTGTAGGAGAGGAGTCTGGTAAAATTTTCACAACATTGAGGTATTTCTTTTATCTATATTTAACAGTCCGCTAAAAGTATATAATGCCCCAGCTAAACTAGCCAGGGTAGGTATTCTACCCCTTTTCAGCTTCCACTGGAAGCTTTTCGCTATCCTTTCACTTTAACAAAATCTCTGCTACACAAAGCTCTGAGTGACTGAGGCTGTGTCTTTGGTCCCAGAGTGAATTCTTCTATTTTGAAGATCATGAATCTGACAACATTCACCATAAGCTATCACTACCTGGGTACATGCTACAAACTGGCTAGCCCACTTTTCCCTTAGGGCTTTGGTTGATTAAAAAAAAGAAAACATGAGGCATGGATCCTAGAATTTATGGCTATCTAGGGAGACAACATCCAGTAGAGAAAATTATTGGAACTCGTGGCTGTCAGAACAGTAAGAACTTGAGGGATTGAGATCTTTAGAGTAAAAGAAACCTTTAGATGAGTGGGCATGGCATTCTGTCAAAAATTTCTCCTTAAGGCACTAGCTGAGTAATAAAATTCAAAGAACAACTTCTAAGAAAAAAAGAAAAAAAAAAGCAGAGAGTAGCTGCTGAGACATTATGTTTTAAGCAGCTATTCCAGCAGTTCTAAGGCACTGGGGAGATGAAAACTGGAGTTCAGAACCACTACAGAAGAGAGCCTTAAAAAAAAAAAGCCTCAGTCTTTCAGTGGAGACTCCTAAAGGGGCAACACCTATGGAGCAGAAGCAAACCCGAAGTAAATCATCACTTATGGAGACAAGGTGATATGCACATAGTTTAATGACCTACAAGAAGAAGATAACATCACAGAGAGTTACAACACTTTTCTATTCATAGCTTCTGTCATTCAGTCAAAAATTACCAGACTTATTGGAAAACAGGACCAAATGACTGAGAAACTCAAGGGTAAAAAAGCAAAAGTAAACCAACAGAAGCTCCAGATTTTTGAGTTATTGGCAATATATTTTAAAATAATTATGCTTCATATGTTCCAAATATAAACACAAAGATGAAATATTTTCACCAGAAATTTGGAATGTAATTTTAAATAAAGTAGAAATCAGGTATGTTACAAAAAAACTGAATTTAAGATATAGACAAATTTAATACAGTAGGAGAGAGAAAATGTATAACTATAGAATCACAAGGAAATACACATAGAAAGTATATAGCTGAAGCAAGCAAGAAAAAGAAATGGAGAAGAAACTAAGAGACACATGAAGCATGATGAAAAAGTCTCACATATCTATAACTGAACTCCAAGAAGAAGAGAGAAAGAGATAAGTATGAGAAGAAATACTGGCTGAGAATTTCTCCAAAACTGATGACAAGCATCAAGCTATTTGATGCATTCAGGAAGCTCTATGAAGCACAGTGTGGCTACATGAAAATAACACCTAGGCACATCATAAAAAACTGCTAAAAATTAAAACAAAATAAAATCTTTAAAACATGAAAATAAAAAAGGCACATTGGTTTCAAAAGAACAACAGTAAGGATGAAAAAAGAGACAGAGCCATTTAGGTCTGAAAGAAAATAACTGAATCTGTACTTAGGACAAAATATTCTTCAAAAATGAAAGCTATGTAAAGGCTTTTTTGAAAAGCAAAATCTCAGAGAAGTTTAGGCCATGGTACTTGTTCTAAAAGAAATACCAAACTTAATTCTTCAGGCAGAAAGAAAATAATCCCTGATTAAAATATATTAAAACTGTGTGGGAAGAATTAAAAGCTCTGAAAGGGGAAATACTGGACTATATCTAAAGTAAATATTGAATGCTACTACAATAATAATAATGTATACATATATATGTGTGTGTGTGTGTGTGTGTAGTTCAATATATGTAGAATTAATATTCATGATATTAATAATGTAAAAGGTTGGGGGAAATTTTTAAATACTTTCATTGATCAGAAAATGTGAATTAATAAAGACATATTCTAATCAGTGAAAGAAGCATATTGCAATTTATAGGGTAAGCATTTAAAGCATTAAAAGAATAAGAAATAGCATGTTGTTTAAAAAGCCAAACAATAAAAATGTAACAAAGAGCAGAAGGGACCAAAAAATAAATGGTAAGATTATATAAACCCAAATATGTAAGAAATTATTATATATTAAATACTCAAATTGATAGGCTAAGAGAGATCATTAGAATGGAGATACAACTATTTCTGCTTAAAGAAAAATAATATATATAAATATATTAAAATATATATTATTTAACTATAAGAATAGATACAGAAAAAATAAGAGCACAGAATATTAAAGGATGACCTAAAAGAGCTGTAATTAGACAGTGAAGATTATAAGGAAATTAGCTACAAAAGACAAAAAGGAGAATTTTGTAATAATGAAGAGACCATTAACAGCATTATATTTTATATACCTAAAATCATATCCTCAAAACACACACAAAAAATTTAATTTCTATAAAGTGAAATTCATACATCCATTTAAATAATAGAGATCTTTAATATATTTTTTCAATAACTTACATAAGCAGAAAAAATAATAAACATACACACAAAAAAACTAGATCTGATATTTATAGAAAACCACACCCAACAACTGCAGATGAACGCTGTTTTCAAGTGTATACATAACATTTACCAAAACTGATCAAATGTAAGGCCATAAAGTAGTGCTCAGTAAAGCTAAAAAGACTGTTAATAGAAAAGGATATTCTTTGATTTTGGTGGAGTTAATTAAGAAATCATTATCAAAGGTAATTCCAAGAAACCTGAATCAGTTTGGCAATTAGAATACAGTTTCACATAACCAGTGGAACTAAGGAGAAATCACAACAATTAGACATATTTTGAACTGAATAGTACTGAATACCTGACACATAAAACTGGTGAGATACAGTCAAATTTATACTCAGAGAGTACAGACAATGCTGTGCCCTAAATGCATATGCTGAAGAAACAACAAAAAAAGACAATGAAAATACATGATCTTAGCATAAATCTTAAGAAGAAACAAAAAGAAGAGCAAATGAGGCTCCAAAAATTGAATAAATGAAAAATAATGAACCAGGGAAATAGAAAAAAATTGAAACAGCCAAAAGAATAATAATAATTGGCAAAGCCTTTGCAAGACACA
The DNA here is from genome assembly GCF_054371585.1 of Giraffa tippelskirchi. Lineage (NCBI taxonomy): Eukaryota > Metazoa > Chordata > Mammalia > Artiodactyla > Giraffidae > Giraffa > Giraffa tippelskirchi. Next base: position 65,752,274 of record NC_137284.1, read on the forward strand.
CACAGAGAAAGACAGAGACATAGAGAAACAGGGAAATAAAGAAAGGAGGAGAAAGTTTCCTTAGGTAGTTTCCTCGAAGGTATGTGCTGAACAGTATCCAGCTGACTGTGCCAGGAGGATTCTCCTCGTGGTTCCAGAATTCTCTCTTTGTACAGCTTTCTCCTACCTGGCAATGTTTCCATAAAATTCTACTTGCTTTTGTCTCCACATACTCTCAACTCATCTCAATTCCAGAAATCCTTGTCTGGAAAATTATTTTAAGGTAAAATTATAGGATTTCACTTTTAGTTTCCTCTCTCCCTAAAATCACAGCCTTTCATTGTCCTATATACAGTATCATAAATATCATTTTTTGTCTTTTATAATTTTCTCTTTCTTGGTTGTTTGGGGATGGGGGTGCAAATTTACTGGGTACCCTGTAATTCCATTTGGCTGTAAGTAAAAGTATTAAAAATTACTTTAAATCAACAGTAGTTATTTTAAAAGGGAAAATATCAAAATACACTAACTTATAGTACCTAATATGATCAAAGTGATGTTTAGCATTCAGTGGGAAAAAAATGTCTTGAGATATATAGAAAAACTTAATTCACTGTTCCTTTCTTGAGAAATTTATGCTTTCTGTCAAGGCAGCTGTGGAAATCATATGTGTATCTACTCAAAATTTTCATACTTATATAATACACAGTAATATAATATCTGGCTAATTCCCTGATCCTTTTAAAGGCAGATCTATGTAATTAGCAACTGGACCTGGAAGGTACTGTTGTGAGATTAGCTACCTGCTATTCACAAGCAAGGAAATGCCTTTCTGTGGGCACAGAGGAAAAAATGTCCTTTATAGGTATGTCAGAATCTGTACAAGAAAATGCACACTCTTCACCAATCTGTATCACAGAAAAGTCCAAACATATTTGCTTGGAATAAATTCTATTTGCTAATCTGATATGTGGGAGAGTTATGGGACCATATTTTCCTTCCAATAGTCTCAGAGTTTATAACAATGATTCTATTTGTGGAAGTTTGAATACTGACACTTTTCCAAGAATGGGATCACTATTTTTTCCTTTAAGGTTATCCTTAGTTTAAGGATTATGTAGTTATGAGAAAGATATTCAAAGTTAAATTGTTTCCTGCTCTGTAATAGTACATCAATTTATCCACTTGTCTTTCTCTACACAATGGTGGTGGCAATTCAGATCAATTTTACCAGAGTTGAGATAACTAAGAGAAAACATAAGCTAGATTCATAAGTAAAAGTCAAAAATAAGAGACAAGATAGGACAAATTGACATTCATAAAAAAAACAATTAATTGATACTCCAAATTCCTTCTGAGGCTTTTTTTTAAATCAATGTAAATTTTATTATTTCACATATCTTTCTTTCCATAAAACATATTTTGGCAATGGTATAATTTATTATTTATTTAATGATTATGTTAGATTAGCTTCTCCCAAAAGTAGCCCTTGAGACTAGGATTTGAATGTAGGTACTGAGACTAGGATTTGAGTATAAGTACTTCTTTAGAGAGATAATTCCAAGACTTACTGGGGGAGAATGGAAAATTGAGACAGAAAAAGAAAGTCAGCTTCAGGGTATGTAAAAGACCAGATGTCCACTAGAAGCAACTGAGGTTTAATTCTTCTGGAGACTCTTAAAAATTTGTAATATGACTTAAAATTTTAAGAGTATTTAAGAATACTGAGGGGATCACTGTAACATTTGCTACAATGATTGAGGATATTTTTATATTCAGTTTATTATTAATAATAGCAATTATTCAATTAATTAATTGATTTAAAAATTTCAAAAAGGTTAATTTCCTCCTGAAAACAGACCACACTTTGAAAATTTTCATATTTATGAATGTATGTGTTAGTGAGGGAGTTGCATAAATACATTGTTTTGTTTTCAGATAATTAGTATGTCATAGAAAAGGAAAGTGGCACAAATTGTTAGTTTTGATCATTAGACTTTAAAGAGTACTTTGACTCTTAAGTACTCTTAAGTACTTAAGACTTGCTGTCTTAAACTTTTATCTAAAAATTGCCAAGTGAAACTGCTTTTTCATTTGTAATAAAATTGTGAATGACCATTGATTCTTATATAATATTCCACAAGAAGAGATTTTTAGCATGTGGCTAGAAATGTAACATGTTCCTTTGGTAATTGATATATTTATTTCTTATGATTATGTTGCTTTAACTTGTGTCCTGACTTCCAGAATGCTCAAACTTAAATTTCATTTTTCAATTATAGTGATAATGGTAATCCTAGTGGTTGTGTGGTTAAGTCCTCCTTTCCTTCCTATTGCCTCAATTATTTAAAAGAAACTTAGAATTCTATAAATACATTAACACAGAGACATTCCAATGTTTTGGTAGAACATTTTTGTAACTTATGCTAAAGGAAAATGCTTCTAAGCCATATACTCTTCTATGTAACAGGAAAAAAGACATTTCCTACAAGAGACCTCTCAGTCTTCTATATCTGTTGTTGTTCAGTCGCTCAGTCATGTCCATCTTCTTGCAACCCCACGAATTGTAGCATGCCAGGCTTCCCTATCCTTCATCATTTCCCGGAGCTTGCTCAATCTCATATCCATCAAATTGGTGATGCCATCCAACCATCTCATCCTCTGTCATCCCATTCTCCTCCTGCCTTCAATGTTGCCCAGCATCAGGGGTCTTTCCTAATGATTCAGTTCTTCACATCAGGTGGCCAAAGTATTGGAGCTTCAGCTTCAGCATCAGTCCTTCCAATGAATATTCTGGGTTGATTTCCCTTAGGATTGACTGGTTTGAGTTCCTTGCAGTCCAAGGGACTCTCAAGAGTCTTCTCCAACACCACAGTTCAAAAGCATCAATTCTTTGGCACTCAGCCTTCTTTATGGTCCAACTCTCGCATCCATATATGACTACTGGAAAAAATCATAACTTTGACTCTACAGACCTTTGTTGGCAAAGGTCTATATCTGAGAATACTGCAGTAATGGGCCTTGGTAACCTTCCACTTAGTCTAGGACTAGAGGTTAAAAATAGAGATGGTAACCACAAAGAAGAAGACTTATTCTTCATGTAACTTACAGGAGATTTACCCTATGACTTGACAACATACTTTTTTTTTTTTTTCTTCACAGAGTACATAGTTGGGAGAAAATAATTAGCAATACTTTCTCATGGCAGTTTTAGGGGAATTTTTTTTTCCTGATTCTGGCTACCATGTTGGGGAAATGAGTTGTGTGCCTTTTTCTCAAGTCATTATGCCAGTATTACTCAGAACCAGGACAGAGACACAAGAGAAGACTCCTAAGTCACTCACTAAGCAATGGGTAATCACGATTAGAGGCCAGCATTAGTGATTTCCAACTGAGAGATAAAATTCAGGATATAAGAGAATGAAAACACTGAATAACTCGAATTGTTCAGGGACACTGGCTGCTTGAGGCAGGTGGTTTAGACAAAGAGGGAAACATGGGGAGCCCTCTACCACAGCTCTTCTAGTGCCCTTAACACAGTTAGTGTCATATGAGAGTTGTTCACATGGAAGTCCCCTCTTTCACTAGATTGAACCAGTCCTGGGCAGGTGCCGCATCTTACTCAGCTGAATAATACCCATTGTGCATCTCATCTTAAATATACTAACTAGGTCCCCTACATGCTTAACTCAATTGTGCTGAGGTAAAGTTCAGGAAAATCAGCCTTCACAGAGGTAAGATAAATGTTGCCATTCAAATCACAGCTGTGTACATAATTTCAGTAAAATATGCTTACTTCTTCTAAAAGATACGATAAGGAAAGATTGTTATGCTGTTACCATAATTATTTCACCAGGAAATTGATAACCTAAAAGAGTCTATTTGTAACTGTGCTGAGGAATTCTATGTATCAAATTAAGTCATTTTTTCAATGAGATCATTACTAGAGGCAAATATATGACTTTCAGAATGTTATTTTTAGAAATTTAAATTCCTTTGAAATGTCAACTTAAAAAAAAAATTACTGGAAGAACGTAGAGTACATATTCACCGTCTCTTCCCTCCCCCATGTTTAAGAGTCACAAATACTCTGATCTGCACTATATCATACCTAATATTTCTCTTAGATAGTAAGAGCTATCACTAAGCCCAAATTGAAACATTATAGATCATCTACCACTCAAGAACTCTATCAAAAACTCTTGTTTTAAATAATTAATTATGAAATAAGAAATTCAAAAAATTATATACTGAATAGTACACACTATACTTTGGCCACTTGATGCGAAGAGCCAACTCATCAGAAAAGATCCTGATGCTGGGAAAGACTGAGGGCAGGAGGAGAAGAGGGTGAAAGAGGTTGAGATGGTTGGATGGCATCACCAGTTCAACGGACATGAGTTTGAGCAAACTCCAGGAGATAGTGAAGGACAGGGAAGCCTGGTGTGCTGCAGTCCATAGGGTTGCAAAGAATCTGACATGACTTAGACTGAACAACAACTACAACAAAATATAATCACTACATATTATTGATAGTTTCATCTTATTCCTTGCTGAATACTGAATAGGAAGACAGGATTTTGTCTGAATGGCTGTATGTCACAATAAACATCACATTCTCCCCTGGAGAAGGGATAGGCTACCTACTCTAGTATTCTTAGGCTTCCCTGGTGGCTCAGACAGTAAAGAATCCATCTGTAATGTGGGAGACCTGGGTTTGATCCCTGGATTAGAAAGATCCCCTGGAGTAGGACCTGACAACTCACTCCAGTATTGTTGCCTAGAGAATCCCCATGGACAGAGGAGCATGGCAGGCTACTGTCCATGGAGTTGCAAAGAATCGGACATGACTGAGTGGCTAAGCACACACACACACACACACACACACACACACACACACACACACACACACACACCTGGCACATATTTTCTCAGTTGTAGAATAAGTGCGGTAGGCAGCAATGACATTCTTAAATGCTTTAAAGACTGATATTTTAAACTTTAAATTTTTCCCAGTGACATGAAGAGTTAGCGTAATGGTGTGTACTTGTTTTTCAAGATGCTGAAATGACTTGGCTCCAAAAACCAAACAAAACAACAGTAAAAACAATAAAAAGTAACAAGCTTATAAGATATACAAACTTTAGGGAAAAGGACCTAAAATTATTTTTGAAATGTTAAGAAGTATATTTTCACCTGATGAATTGGATTTTGCAATTTCACAATCCATCAATAATCTGAGATTTAACATTCAGCTTACTGGTTAACATATGTTTAAAGCCAAAATAAACTAAAGAATGATATTTAAGATAGTAACACAAATACATGTAACATTGGGCATGTCTTCATGTCCCAGCCTAATCCTGTCACAGAGTTCTAAAGCCCATCTTCCACTCTGACTTCAAGGCATTGCTCTCCAAGGCATTATTATGAGTCATTACTTTTCTCTGTCTCCAATCTCTTCTTTTCTATTCAATTACTTCCTCTTGCCTATCATTGGTACCAAGCCTCTCTTGTCTTAGAACCCCTCTCATAAACCATATTAAAAAAAATTTGTACCATGCCCTCTTTAAAAAAAAAATGAGCTTGTACCTTACCATCTGATGGAGAAAATAAACATTAACCAAATAATTACCCACTAATCAGTATATAATTAAAAGCTATATAATTGCAAAATCCATGGGATTATTTCCAAGATAGTTCTACTTTATCAGTAGCCTTGATATAGTCAATATGTCCTTCTTGTAATCCCCTCTTGTTTTACTTGCTGTGATAATTCTTAATGTTTCTTTGGCCAATATCTCCACTGCCTTTGTAATTATGGGTTATTGGTCTTTGTTTATATCTTCAGTGTAAGTGAGTTTCCTATGGCTATACTTTTTAATTCTCTATCTTAAATCATTTTCAGTCCATGTTATCTTCAGAATTGCTCATTTTAAGGCTACATATATCTTTCCAAATGATAAATCCACTGGTTGCCTTTCAGAGTATATCCTAATTGACTTATGCATCACTAACTTTATTGATTACTTCTCCCATGCACTGCCCTTTCTCCATTGTCTTTTTTCTCCTTTTTAGCAACAACAATAAAAAGTTTCTCCTTTCATATCTAACAGTTCTCCCACTGTTTCTGATCATTACTACTCAATGTCTGTTTCTTCATGTTTGTTGCTACTTTTTCATTATTCTCTTAATTTCCCAGGATGACTAATGTTTTCTGTCTTCCTTTAATCTTGGTTTAATCATTATCTCAATAATTCTTTTCTTTCATATAGCTTTAGCCATAATCTGGTGAATTCCAAACCTTTCTAGATAACCCAGGTCATCACTACAGGGAGATAATATTCTACTTGTGAACTAAACATTATGTCACATCTCTGACTTAATCATACCAGGATAGAATTCATCATGCTATGGCTTTATGGGGATATTATTTATAATAATTACTTCACTGTGTAGAGATTATTGGTTTGCCTAACTCCCTCAATATAGACTATGAGCTCTTTAAAGGCAGGGGGACTTCTAGTCTTCATCTCTTTAATGTCTAACATATCATCAGGCTCTTGGTAAGTGCTCAATAACAATACTGTAATGAATAGTATTAGTCCATTGAAGGCACAGATCTATTTCTGGCATGTTAAACCATATTTTACTGGAAGTATATTTGAAGAGTGAAGTAAAAAATTTTAATAGTTCTACAGAGAAAGAAATTATAGCGCTTCCTTTTATCATCATTCCATTATTCTCAAGTTGACCCACACTGGTTAAAGCATTTTACAATTACTAGTTTCTAGTATGAAATAACGGAGAAGGCAATGGCACCCCACTCCAGTACTCTTGCCTGGAAAATCCCATGGACGGAGGAGCCTGGTAGGCTACAGTCCATGGGGTCGCTGAGAGTCGGACACGACTGAGCGACTTCACTTTTACTTTTCCCTTTCATGCACTGGAGAAGGAAATGGCAACCCACTCCAGTATTCTTGCCTGGAGAATCCCAGGGATGGCGGAGCTTGGTGGGCTGCCGTCTATGGGGTTGCATAGAGTCGGACACGACTGAAGCGACTTAGCAGCAGCAGCAGTATGAAATAAATACTTCATTTTTTTAGCTTCTAACTAAATGGAGCAACATCCCTAACAGAGCATGACTTTCTCTTCTAGTTAAGTTTTGCATTTACACAGCAGAACAAAATAAGGGGTATTTTTCCACTTGCTCTTTCACATGTGAGAAATGGATAGTCCAGCCTCCCTTTTCATGACAGCATCTCAAGGATTTCTATATTCAGATAGGGTGACACTCCAAAAAATTTAAGTCCTGTTTGTGTTTTAAATGGAAAAAGAAAAGTATCAAGATCTTTTCCTTGAAAAAAAAAAAAGTGGCACCTTTAGGGAAAGATATAGAATAAAGCAAGTGAGATCAAACTAAAAATCTTAAAATCTCAGTAGCAACTGATTAAGATTGACTATGATTTCTCTTTCTCTCTCTCTCAAAGTTCAATATAGAGATTACAATATATATTGTGCTTAATTATATAAAAATACTCAAAATATTCTGAAAAATTAATAGCTTCATTCTTTTATAAACAATGAGAAAAACAACTGATCTAAAAGTATTTAGTGAAAACTCATTAAGTAGCTTAGTATTCAAACATAGGAAGTGTTTATACTTTATTAATGAAAAAGTGAATAAAACAGTGGGGAAAAAGAATAAAAAACTACGACTAAAGAAAAGAGAACAGAGACATTATAAGATAAAAAAGAAATTAATATGTAATATAAGATCTGAGAATGATTTAAAAATAAAGCAGCTAATTTCTTTTACTTATGCTAAAGGATTATTTTCATTCTATTCTTGCTTTTCTTGCTAACAGAACAAAATTCTATTACACTTTGGCAACATCAATGCTACTTTCATTTGACATAAAATCTATACCCATTGGAACTTTGTAAGCACTAGACACAAGTTTCTGTGGACAATATCTTAAAATATGTGGAGGAAATGATGACTCACACACAAAGAACTTGCTGGATTCTTTCAATAGGCATTGATCTCACAGACAGTTTTCAGTGTGGTATTTTAAGTGATTGAAATATTTATGTGTCCTGCTACAAATCATTTTTCAACTGGGAATATAATACTTTCTGATAAACTACTCTTCTTTTTTTTTTTTCAGTCCATATTTTCTTCAAAGAGGCACTGTTGAAAATGAAGGCTTTTCTTCAATACCAGGGTATAGAGAAGCAAAGCTAGCTTAGGATAAAAACGCCTTGAAAAGACATATTTTCTCAAGCTGTGCAAAATTCTAAGATGCAATCAACAGAAAGACAAAAATACTTTGCACTTATATACAACTCTTTACCAATAGCTATCAAAGCATTTCTAAAACACAATCATTAACCCGTATCTAAAGATGTGGAAACAAATAGACACAAAAAATTATAAATCAGTCAAAAGGTTGAAAGTATCAATAACAATCAAAATTCTCCTCAGCTTCATCAGTGTAGTAGAAACTTCACTCTCCAGACCACCATGCTGCTGCTGCTGCTAAGTCACGTCAGTCGTGTCCGACTCTGTGCGACCCCATAGACGGCAGCCCACCAGGCTCCTCCATCCCTGGGATTCTCCAGGCAAGAATACTGGAGTGGGTTGCCATTTCCTCCTCCAATGCATGAGTGAAAAGTGAAAGTGAAGTCGCTCAGTCGTGTCCAACTCTTCGCGACCCCATGGGCTGCAGCCTACCAGGCTCCTCTGTCCACGGGGTTTCCCAGGCAAGAGTACTAGAGTGGGATGCCATGGCCTTCTCCGCCAGACCACCATAAGAAATGTTTAAAGCTCTATTACTTCTATTCCACATATTCTTACAGTTTGATTGCCTGGGAAAACTCACAGTATAATTAGAGTGACAATTGCTTGAGGATACCAAGAATGAAAAGAAGGAGGAAAAGAAGAAATGCATCTAGGTGTGAATACAGTAAGCTATAAAAGGGTACAGCAGAAGATAGAGCAGGTGGCTATAGTCTGTGGACATCTGTTGAGAACTTGATACTTATTGGAAGGCAGTGAATTATGGAATGGCTTAAAGCTTCAACCTGGAAGATTATTCCAGCAGACATGCTTAGAATGACAGAATAGTTGGAATTTAAACAAGATTATCATCATCATCATAGTCACCCTTATCATTAGAGCATTTTATACTCTTTAGATGCTTTCTTATACAATGTTTCACTTCTTCCATTCAACATCTCTATTTTGCTGGTTAAAAAATTGAAACAGAGTTTAGTATTCCACGTACACAACAATTATAGGGTCAGTGGTAAAATTAGCTCAAATGTCCTTTTACTTAGAACTATATTTTTAAAATTTCCAGAGCAGGGTAAAACTAATTTAAAGTCAAAATCAATTTAAAGGCAACTAAAGAAATCATTCTGGAAGTATACATAAGCTAGTTAGGAGTTTGCTAAATTTATAAAGAAATGGCATTGTCTTCAGAGAAGGCAATGGCAACCCACTCCAGTACTCTTGCCTGGAAAATCCCATGGATGGAGGAGCCTGGTAGGCTACAGTCCATGCGGTCGCTAAGAGTCAGACACGACTGAGCAACTTCACTTTCACTTTTCACTTTCATGCATTGGCGAAGGAAATGGCAACCCACTCCAGTGTTCTTGCCTGGAGAATCCCAGGGACGGGGGAGCCTGGTGGGCTGCCGTCTATGGGGTCGCGCAGAGTCGGACACGACTGAAGCGACTTAGAAGCAGCAGTAGGCATTGCCTTTCATATATGCTAAAGGAAAAACTCCAAACCAATATGCAAAAAGCCCCAATGAATCACCAACACATTTAGATGAATTAATTTCAAGTTGCTTTCATAGCAACTTTCACCTTTTAATATGAAAGGTGCTACTATTTTATTGTTTTATATAAGAAATATATAAGATCCAAGTATTAAATAGAACATATCTTGTCCTTCAGAATTCTGCTCATGGCTCATATTTCCTATTATATGCCAAACAAATGGATGATAAACATAAACGTTACACTTAAGCTATAAAATTTGTTGCCAAAAAATGAGAAAAATTTTGTGACTTGTTTAGGTAAATGTTTCTTTGAAAAGATACAAAAAGCACTAATCATAAAAAATAATGGACTTCATCAAAGTAAAACATTTTGCTCTTCAAAAGAAATTTAAAGAAAAACCTAGACTAGATGAAAATACTTGCAAAACATATGACAATAATTAGCGCTGATATTATATAACACACTCTCATAGTACAGAAAAAACAAAACACAAAACAGAACCAATAAAATGTGGGAAAAAAATTTAGATAGTCATCCAGACTTAATCAAATACCCCTGACTGCCATTTGACTAGGGAAAACAGATGAACAAAAGCACATGTGTGCCCACAGCCATACATAAATTTACAATGTCAAATGCTGGCAAGGAGCTGGAGCAACTATGACTCATTTCTGGTGGGAATGTAACACAGTACAATCTCTTAGGAAGAGTTTGGCAGTTCTCATAATGTTAAACATATATTTACCTTAAGACCAAGAAATCTCTGAGATGACCAATACTGCAGAGTATGAAGACTCTGAAATTACTCCCTGTCACAGACATACCAAAATCACAATTGCTTACAGAGCAGCTATCTATGAGAACAACACAAAGACTAGAAGAAAATATTTTCCATTACCAAAGACATAAAGAAAGAGCCATGAGAAAAATAGAGGAGAGCTTGAGATGCAATCTAGTCAGGACTCACACCCCTGGGCTGATGACCCACAAATAGGAGTATCACAATAGCAAAGGTACGCCCCAAGGAGTGAGGGCTCCAAGTCTCACACTGGGCTCTCAATTCCAGGGGTGCTGCACTGTGAGGATGAACCAAAAGAACATCCAGCTTTGAAAACCAACAAGGTTCATGTTTTGAAGATCCAGAGGGTTACATGAAACAGAGAGTTCACTCTTAGCAAATTATTGACCAGAGACTTATTAATACATCTTTTGTCACCCAGATGTTATTGATCAGAGATGTTTTGGTATTCACTTATGTAATAAATTGCCAGCCATGGGCATTAGTTTCTGAAAAATCCCCCAGTCAATGATATGTTAAAGGATACATGCAAAATTTCACGTGCTTTGAGTCCCAGTGCAGAAGCTTGAAAGAAGCCTGGGTTAGACAACTTTTCCAAGCTCACGGAATGTAAAAAAAAAAACCTACCTAACAGAAATAAACATAAAGAATTGGGCAAAATGAAAAGACAGAAACATGTTAAATATGAAGGAATAAGACAAACCTTCTTATAATAAGAAAAAGCACTAAAGTGCAATAAAGCAATCCATCCAATAAAAAGTTCAAGGTAATGATCAAAAAGATGGTCAATGAATTTATAAGAAGAATGAATGAGCAAATGAGAATGTAAAAAAAAAAAAAAGTTAGAAAATACAAAATAGAACCAAACAGAGATAAAGAATACAATAAATGAAATTAAAAAAAAAAAAAACTAGAAAAAATCAACAGTGGATTAGATAATAGAAAGGAATGGAGAAGCAACCTGAAAGACAGAGTAGTAAAAGTCACCCAAGATGAACAGAGCAAAGGAAATGAATTTAAAAAGTTGAGGTTAGTTTAAGAGATCTGAGACAATATCAAGTGTACTAACACTTATGCTGCTGGGATCCCAGGAAAAGAAAAGAGAGAGAAAAGGGCAGAGAACTTGTTTGAAGAAATAACAGCTGAAAACTTTTCTAAATTGGAAAAAGAAACATATATCCAGATTCAGAGACTACAGGGAGTTCCAAATAAAATTAACCCAAAGAGGTTCACACCAATATACACTATAATTAAATGGGGGAAAAAAAAAGAAAGTAAAAAGAGATATTTTAAAAACAGAATGAGAAAGACAAACAGTTACATGCAAGGGAAATCCCATAAAACTTTCAGCTGACTTTTCACAAGAAGCTTTGCAGGCCAGAAAGGAATGGCACAAAATATTCAAAGTGATTAAACAGAAGAACCTATAATCAAGAATACTGCAGATGGCAATGTTATTATTCAAAATTGAAGAAGAAATAAAGAATTTTATGAACAAGCAAAAGTTAAAAGTCTTTAGCACCACAAACCTGCTTTACAAGAGGTGCTAAATGGACTTCTCTAAGCAAAAAAGAAATGACTATGGTTTTTTCCAGTACTCATGTACAGATGTGAGAGTTGGACCATAAAGAAGACTGAGCACCAAAGACTAGATGAGTTTGAATCATGGTGTTGGAGAAGACCCTTGTGAGTCCCTTGGGCTGCAAGGAAATCAAACCAGTCAATCCTAAAGGAAATCAACCCCAGATATTCATTGGAAGGACTAATGCTGGAGCTGAAGCTCTAATATTTTAGCCACTTGATGTAAAGAGGTGACTCACTGGAAAAGACCCAGATTCTGGGAAAGATTGAAGGCAAAACGAGAAGAGGGCAGCAGAAGATGAGACAGTTAGATAACATCACTGACTCAATGGGCATGAGTTAGAATAAACTCAAGGATATAGTGAAGGACAGGGAAGCCTGCCATGCTGCAGTTCATGGGGCTGCAAAGAGTTGGACATGACTTAGCAACTGAACAACAAGAAATGTAAAATTATGAAAGGAAAAAATCTCACTAGTTAAGGCAAATATACAGTAAAAGCAGTAAACCAACCACTTATAAAGTTAGTAGGAAGTGTAAAACAATTATAAAATTTTAATTTTATCATTATGTATTATAATTATAAAGACAAAATGGACTTTTTTTTTTCTTCAAAATGGACCTTAAAGCAAAAAATGTAACAAAAGACAAAGAAGGTCATTACATAATGATAAAGAGATTTGTCCCACAAAAAGATGCAACAATTGTAAATATATATGTACTGAACACTGAAGCACCTAAATGTATAAAACAAATGAACATACATAAAAGGAGAAAGTGATAGTAAAACAATAATAGTAGAGAAATTTAGCATTCCACTGACATCAAAGGACAGATTATACAGACAGGAAAGCAGTAAGGAAACAATAGCCTTCAATGACATATTAGGCCAGATGAACTTAATACATAATTACAGACCATTTCATTCAAAAACAGCAGAATACACATTCTTTTTAAGTTCATGGGGAACATTTTCCAGCATAGAGTACATGCTAGGTCACAAAACAAATCTCAATAAATATTCAATACATGAAGACTGAAATTATATCAAGAATCTTTTCTGAACACAATGCTATGAGACTAGAAGTTAACTAACTACTAGGAAAAAGCTGCATCAAACACAAATGCATCAAGTCTAAACAACACACTACCAAACAACATAAACGTCCACTGAAGAAACCAAAGAGGAAATTAAAAAATAATGAATACAAATGAAAATGGAAACACAATGATCCAAAACCTATGGGATGCAGCAAAGCAGTTCTCAAAGGAAAGTTTATAGCAATATAAGCCTACCTCAGGAAGCAAGAAACAGCTCACATAAACAATCCAAACTTACGAGTATAGGAACTAGGAAAAGAAAAATGAACAACACCCAAAGTTAACAGAAGTAAACAAATAATAAGCATCAGAGTGGACATAAAATAAAGTGGACATAAAAAACAACAGGAAAGATTGCTGAAACTGAAAGCTGGTTTTTCAAAAGATTAACAAAATTGATAAACTTTTATCTGTATACATCAAGAAAAAAGAGAACCCCAAAAAACAAAATCAGAAACAAAGAGGAGAAATTACAACTGACACCACAGAAACACAAAGGATCATAAGAGATTACTATGGATGAATACATGTCAGTAAAATTAACAACCTAAAAGAAATGAATAAATTCGTAGAAGTGTATAATATTCTAATTCATATGAGAATGAAATTGAAGTTATGAACACTAATTATCAGTAATAAAATTGGATCAGAAATTAAAAACAAAAACTCCCAACAAACAAAAGTCTAGGACCAGATGGTTTCACAGGTGAATTCTACCAAATATTTAAAGAAGAATTAACATCTCTTCTACTAAACAAATATTGAAGAAGGAATCCCTCTAAATATTCTATGAGCCGAGCATCACACTAATAGCAAAACCAGATTAAAAACACTACAAAAAAAGAGAATTACAGGCCAATATCCCTGATGAATATAGATACAAAAATCCTCAACAAAATGTTACAAACTGAATTCATCAATATACATCAGTATCAAGTGGAATTTATCCCAGAGATGCAAGGATTCATTATATTCAGAATTCAATCAATTAACAAATTGAAGAATAAATATCATATGATAATCTGAATAGATGCAGAAAAAGCTTTAGATAAAATTAACATCCATTCATGATTTAAAAAAAAAAAACCTCTCAACAAAGCAGGTACAGAGGGAACATACTGCAATGTAAGAAAGCCCATATGTGACAAAATTATAGCTGACATCATACTCAACAGTAAAAAGCTGAAAGCATTACCTATAAGATTAGAAACAAGATAGGAGGCCCACTCCTGCCACTTTTACTCAACATAGCTTTCGAAGTCCTCACCACAGATATCATACAAGAAAAAGAATTAAAAGAATCCACATTGGAAAGGAAGAAGTAATCAGTCACTTTTTGCAGATTATATGATACTATATATGGAAAATCCTATATATGGACAATACCAAAAACTGTTAGAATGAATAAATGAAATAAATGAATTCAGTAAAGATGCAGTATACAAAACCAATACACAGAAATCTGTTGCATTTTTATATAATAATGAGCTATCAGAAAGAGAAGTTAAGAAAACAGTTGCATCAAAAAGAAAAAACTTAGCAAAACATCTAACTAAGGAGGTGAAAGACCTGTGCTCTGAAAACTGTAGGACATTGAGGAAAGAAATTGAAGATAATGCAAATAAATGGAAAGATACACTGTGCTCTGGGATCAGAAGAATTGCTACTGTTAAAATAGCTATACTACCCAAAGCTAACTACAAATTCATTGTGATTCCCATAAAAATTCCAAAGGTATATGTTACAGAACTAGAACAAATAATTCTAGAATTTGAATAGAAACACAAAAGACCCCAAATAGGCAACACAATCTTGGGAAGAAAGAACAAAGCCAGAGGCATCATGCTGTCTGTTTTCAAACTATAATACAAAGCTATAGTCACCAAAACAGAATAGTACTGTCATAAAAACAGACACATAAATTAAGAGAGCAGAATAAAGAGTACAGGGAAAAGATCCACATGTATGTGGCCAATTACTTTATGACAAAGGAGGCAGAATATATGTAATGTGGAAAAAGGCTCTTCAATAAATAGTACTGGGAAAACTTGAGAGCTACATGCAAAAAAAATTAAACTGGATTAGATTTCATACCAAATAAGCAGTAAACTCAAAGTGAATTAAAAATTTTGATTTAAGATCTGAAACCATAAAACTCCTTGAAGAAAACATAAACAGTATGTTCTTTGACATTAATTATAATAATATTTTTGGATCTGTCTCCTCAGGCAAGGGAAACAAAAGCAAATTATACAAGTTGAATTACATCAAACAAAAATCATTTTGCACAGTGAAGGAAACCATTAATAAAAAGAAAAGACAGCTAATTTAATGTGAGAAGATATTTGCAAGCAATATGTCTGTAAAATATTAATATCCAAAATATACAAAGAACCTATACAAGTCAATATCAAAAACAAACAACCCCATTTAAAACAGAAAGAGGACATGAACAGGTATTTTTTCTCAAGAAGACATAGATGTCAAACAGCGATATGAAAGATACTCAACATCACTAATCATCACAGAAATGAAAATCAAATCTATGTGAGATGCCACCTCACACCTATCAAAATGTGGTGGGGGTTTAGTTGCTAAGTCATGCCCAACTCTTGCAACCCCATGGACTATAGCCCACTAGCCTCCTCTGTCCATGGGATTTCCCAGGCAAGAATACTGCAGTGGATAGCCATTTCCTTCTCCAGGGGATCTTTCCCACCCAGAGATTGAACCTGCGTCTCCTGCATTGGCAGACAAGTCCTTTACCACTGAGCCACCAGGGAAGCCCTCTGAATAAGATGAAGATATATTATCCTGAGCTACAGAGAGTAACGCAAGTTGATAGAAGTAGATATCCTCATTGGTAAAATGGAATGAAAATGCCTTCCTGGCAGAGTTGAGATAAGCGTTACTGAAAAATCTATGTTCATTCCTAAGACAATGTTTGGTCTACTAGAGACATTCAATAAGCATCAACACCCACTCTACCTTAGCTAACCTTTGAAATAAATCATTCACCTCACAGAAGCAAGTAAAACACAGTTTGTATAAGCTGCTAAAATTCCTCTAAAAATAATTCCCTTCAGCAGTAAAATGCATGCCACTGTTTACCACGCTGCAACTTTACTCTGGAAGATGATACTCACTGCCAATATAATCCTTTGGGCTTCTTCTTGGCAGATGCAGGGACATGACCTGTTTCCTTCTGTTTTGCCAATCTGTGTCTTCCCTTCTTATCCCTTTGTTACAAGGAAAGGCTGAGAATGCCATTTCTATGCCAGGGAATGCCCCGTACATGAAGATCAGGTGGACGCTTGTATGGGTCAAGTGGCAGTTCCAATGGTGAGCAGCAGTACTGTATTAAAGTGTGTTTCAAAAAAGCTGAACAGGGGGTGTTTGATCAGATGACCATCACGAAAGCAGATGCTAATAAATTAGAAGGTGTGACTATACAGGGAACGGTCCAGAAAATTGTGCTATGCAGCAGCATTCTAGGTCCTGTTATAATTCAGTTTCCCTATTAATAAATTTTATGGTCCTACATTTTACCTAGTAAGCCTGTCAGTAGGCTACACTTCTCCTGTATAATTGTAGTGACTTTACTCGATATTGCATTATCTTGTCATTAGGGATATCACAAATATCAGCATAAAAGTTTGTTATTTGAATAACATACAATAAATTTTGAATACAATAAGCCTATGAAAATCACTTTTTAGTCTGTGGTTTCACTGAAGTTTACAGTACATAATGCTACAGAAATTCTCCAAGGTATTTTTCAAAGACTGCCAAGAATAAATGCATAGTTTCTATTGTTTACCATTCTACAGGCAGCAAGATCCTGGAGTGTGATATTGGCTTTTCATTGTTGCTCAAACCAACAGTATCCCACTTGTATATGATAAAACATCAGGAAAACAATAGTCTTTCAACAAATTATAACTAAACATAAATGCTACTGAGCCATCTTTCTGCATGAGGGGATTTGTTATTTTAACATAGTAGAGCCAAATGAGGAATCCTGACTAGAAGACTACAAAATAATATTTGTTTGAGGAACAAGGGTAAAATTTTTGGATTGCAAAGAATAGAATTTCCCATTGTAATTATTGTTTCAGTCTCATTTATCACTGGTGCTTCTATAAGTCTTAGCAAAAGTATATACATATGTAGTCTTGCCTTAAATATTAGCAAAAGATTTTGGGGAGGGAGAAAAATATACTATTTACAATAAGCTAAATTATTATTGATGTGTTTAAATAATTAAAATCAAGGATTTATAAAGCAATTCTGTAAAGTAATTCTGTACCATACTTTATTACACTTTTGGCAGTGCCGACACTTAAAATATTTAAGGTGATAAAAAAAGGTTTTTGTCTATTTTATTTCCTCTGAAAAGTAGATAAATACCTAATTAAAGAGGTAGCATCCAGCTTCACTGATTGTATATCTATGTTTTAGAAGCAAAACCACTATCTTAATAGTTTCTACCATAACTTACAATGTGACTAATTATAGCCATGTACAAAAAATTCTATGAGAAGTGATTAGTAATTCTAGGTCTATGGAAATCATGCTAATGTGGAGAATTATGGTTAGTCCAAAGGGTTGTATCCATTCCC
This sequence comes from Giraffa tippelskirchi, assembly GCF_054371585.1. Lineage (NCBI taxonomy): Eukaryota > Metazoa > Chordata > Mammalia > Artiodactyla > Giraffidae > Giraffa > Giraffa tippelskirchi. The sequence continues at coordinate 65,770,146 of NC_137284.1, forward strand.
ACAGACACTAAGATCATCAACACATTTCATATGAGCTCTGTTGAATAACTCTGGCCAACTTCACAGATGAGACAATAACTAGATGGACATGAAAATCTGAAGCAAAATGAGGCAATGGCATACATCATTTAATCATTTAAAATGGTCTCTGTTCAAAGTAAAAAAAAAAATGTCTAGTGAAGCCAAAGGGTAAGGTGCCATCTGGCTCTAGAGATGGCAGATTTCCTGAAAAAAAAATATGAAAACTGAAATTGAGACAGAAATAAAATATATATATATGTATATATATGTGTGTATATATATACATATATATATAGTCCAGAAAAATAAAACTTAAATGATGCATGTGACAAAATTATTATAAGATGTAGTCATGATTGTGCTAAGTTGCTTCAGTCATGTCTGACTTTTTGCAAGTCTAATAGACTGTTGCCCATTAGGCTCCTCTATCCATTGGATTTTTTAGGCAAGAATTCTGGAGTAGATTGCCATTTTCTACTCCAGGGCATTTTCCCAACCCATGGATTGAACCCTCATCTTTTACCTCTCCTGTATAGGCAGGCAGGTTCTTTACCACTAGTGCCACCTGGAAGCCCAACATGTAGTCATGCTCCTTTTTAAATCATTTGGCCCCTAAAGTAGACTTCTGTTTAAATAATCAATCAAATGATTTTAAAAGAATATATACTAAAGATTAGTGTAATAAATAATAAATATAATATCAATATATAATAGTATATAATATATATATGTATATTGGAAAAGTCTAGTGGCATACTAAGACCAAGAAAATAATGCTAAAAAATTTAAATTAAAAAAAAACATATAAATTAGCAAACTTGTTCTCTTTTACAATAAAGTTATTTCTATAGTTCAAATTTTTTATTAGCAAATCTCAAAGAACTGCAAGATGTTTTGTACCAAGTAATTGTTTCAAGAGATATTGTACCATATACTGGGGCATGGTACTTTTTTAACTGGGCAGCTTTCATCATAATAGCCTTTGTTGTCACTATTTGAATCATAGTAGCATAAAACTTCTCATCACTTTTTAATATTAAGTTGAGGAGAATATAAACAACTGGAGATAAAATATAACCAAATATATTATCTGAATTAGAGTTGCACTACCACATCAATGACAGTATTTCTCTGGCAAAATAGTGCATGTGTTAAACTAAAATATATTTTGTTTTCAAAAAAATCTTCCCTGTTCTGCTCTAATGAAACTTAGCCAGTTTATATTACATTCTGTGAATTTACCCTGATGTGTGCAGATACATCATCTGGCCCACAGGAGAAGTGGTAAAGGAGTATTGGAAATCACAGAACATAATTGCTAATCTTCACTTCTTTTAAAAGATCTTTTGTTTAATACTGATTGAAAGGAATTCTCAGAAGGTACTAAATTTCATAGACTATTGCAAAAGGTAACCACTTATATTCCTTCTAAATATAGTTGAAATTTTCAATGAGTGGTGGTATCATTTTGTGAAAACTTACTTTAGATGTCTGTTTATTGCATTGTCAATTAAATTTCTGTCCTTCAGTCTCTAAATCTCATTACCTCATTTATGGAAAGAAATAAAATCCAAACAAACAATTAGAGTTGGAAGGCAAATTATTGCTGCATCAGAGGAATACACTTCCTCTAACAACAATCATTCATACTTTTGGGAAGTCCTTGAGTACATATTCAAGAATGGCCTCTTCAGTTTTAATGATACATTCAGGAAAATTTAATTTTTATAATAACTTTGCTTTCTTTGGGAGAAATTATAGGTAGACAGACAGAAATGTAAGTGTGTGTGTATTCCTATATAGGAAGAATGGAGAGAAAGAGAGCAAACATACGTAATATGAGCTCTACTGGCTTCTTTAAGTGGAAATAGATACTGAAATATTTCAATTCTAAGGATATGATATGTAATGTCAAAACACTCACTGGTAATTAGGAGCTCTAACCATTATGTTATATTAAGAAGCAATGGTATGTATTTACTAAACAAGAAAATGATGAGAAGTTATTATTTAGGGATTAAACTAAATACATTATGATAATCAGGGAAAAGGAAAAAAGTATTTCAGAGAGGAGTCTGCAAAAAACTATCCAATCTAAACATGGTTTGAAACTTTGATACTTTCAATAAACTAAACAAAGATGGTATGTGCCTTTCTGTACCAAAAACTGACTCGGAAAGAGAAAAGTCTGATTGGAAAAATCTGAATATATATAAAAACTATTTGCTGTGAAAGCAGTAACTAAACTGAAGTGTTAAGTCTGGAAGTTAAAACAAAAAAAAGAAAAAGTAACTCTAGCAAAGTTGTTTTCGACATATTACACTTACATTACATGGGCTATGGACACTTCATATTTCCACTTCCAGTAAAAGCTGTTACCTCAGAAATGGCAACCATTACAACATACTTGCCTGGGAAATTCCACGGACAGAGGAGCCTGCCGGGCTAAAGTCCATGGAGTCGCGAAAGAGTCGTAAACGACTTAGCAACTAACCAACAAGAACAATTTGATTGTTATTTGTAAATATGGTCTCAGTGGAGATATTTACTGAAATTGCTTTCACAATTTAGAAACTCCACTATCTCATTTATTAGCCATAGGCTAACATCAACTTGATTCATTTATTCACTGTTCAATAAATATATTTAGGATAGGTATATGTATTCCGCTCTAATCATAGGGATTAAAAGTGTATTCATGGTTGATGCAGTCCCTGTTTTCAAAGACTTTACTGTTTTGGGAAAACAGATAAACCCATAAAAAGCATTAGTGAAGTTCTATGACAATTAGTTTTGGGGACAAATGCAAAAGTAGGAAGGATTATACATTTAGGAGACAGAAAAAGGTTATTCTGGATGAAAGGACTAAGGTTTAAGATCTGAATGATAAAAAAGGAGAGGCATTATATTCATAAGAAAGAACTGTTGCAAATGTACTAAGAGAAGTTATTCATAAATTTCATTTTCTCTAGCATTAGGACATGATAGAATTTTGAAAGGTCACATAACCAGAACTGATTTTGAAATTCAAGGTCACAAACTTTTTGAAGTTTTAGATAATTATTTTTTCTGGCATTTACCTACCTGGCACATAAAAATGAAATTCAATACTACCTACTACATTAAACAACACCATAAATTCCTTAAATAGGTCTTTTCATATTCATTTCCACTTTTTTTAGTCATTTACCACAATTTTATCCTTTCCAGAAATATTTAAAGGAATTCAAATTTGCAACCTCAATCTCAAGTTTGTAATAGTGTGTAAAGTTTGCAATAGTGTGTGTTGCAATAAATCTGTAAATTATAGTTTTACTATATTTCCTGGTGGGAATATTAAGCTTACCAGTAAAAAGAATTGATTATTTCTACCAAACATCTTTAGAAATATGCATACCATAAGTACACAGATTAATGCTTTTCATTAACAGCCCATGTAATTACTACTGAGATCAGTAAATAGAATATTACCAGCATACTGGAAGTCTTTCATAATTCATTCCAGGTACTGATCCTCCCCTCCTCTCCAAAGTAATCAATTAACTTGAGATGAATTCCAATTGATCCACATTCTCACCAACATTTGACAATGGAATGTTTTTAATTTTAGCAATCTGTTACTTAATGATATCTGATATTCATGTGTGTTTATATTCCTCTTATGACTAAGCAGATAATGAAAATCATTTCATATGCTTCCTGATTACTTGAAATTCTAGTTTAAATCTTCTCCCCACATTATCTGTATTTTAATTAATTTATTTTTATTCAAGGTTTAATCAGTTTAAATATGGGGTAAATACTGATATATTAAGGCTTAAATTTATCATCTCATAATTTGTTTATTATCCATATTCTGTGTTTCCCTCCCTCCCTTCCTTCTTTCTTTCTCTTTTTTTCTCTCTCTCTTTTTGGTAGGCTAGGGGTAAATAATTGGATACACCCTAGTCTTTTTGCCTCAGATTGCTCACAATTTGCTTTGCATTCTTCATATTAATTCTCTATGTACTTAATTATGAATATTTTCTAATAATCTATATTTTAAGTTAATAATTCTATCTTTAATCCTCTGCCTGTTGAGTACTAAATTTTAGTTTTGCTTTTATTTCTATAGTGTATGACCTTGGATAAGTTAAAGGATCTTAAAGAGTGTACAAAAAGCTAAGTATTTGATGAATTAGATATGAAAAACAACCTCAAAATCTACTTATGTTCAGGTCACTGTTATCTTCAGGTTATAAAGAACTAGAATTTCTGTACTTTATACTCAGATGTTTCATAAACATACTAATTTTATTATATAGCTGAAGATTACAAATATTACTTATAGTAAACATTATAAATATCTACCCAACATTCATCACAGGCCTGCGGGGCAGAGAGATCAAGTTAACTCACCCACAGACAACTAGAAATTTACACGTCATGTGCATGTGTGCACGCTCAGTCATGTCCGACTCTTTTGCAACCTCATGGACTATAGTCCACCAGTCTCCTCTGTCCATGGGATTATCCTGGCAAGAACACTGGAGTGGGTTGTCATTTCTTCCTCCCAGGGATCTTCCCAACCCAGGGATCGAAACCACATCTCCTATGGCTCCTGCATTGGCAAGTGGATTCTTAACCATTAAGCTACCTGGGAAGCCCTTACAAGTCATGATTTGAACCCAAATTTCTTTGACTATTAAACTCAGAGTCCCAATGTGGGTGCTAGATTGATATAAAATTCAGATATAAAACTGTTCAACTGGAAACCAATTTTGATACATACACCATCATTTAATAAAGGGCAAAGCTATGATGTATGATTCTCTGGCACAGTAATTTTTTCCAGTAGTACAGAGTCATAGAATTATTAAATGAAGTTTCCCCATCAACTGTTCGGAGGCATTTAAACAATATCTAGTGACAGATGAGAACGGACACTGGCACAGTTTAAAGAACTCTAGTTTGGTAATATGGAAAGCAGAATTATAAATATTTGTGATTTTTTTTTCTCATATTAAAATATTGATAATCTCTGAAGCAAATGATATAGGAACAATTTTATAATTCAGGTTGGGAAAGGATTTACATATTTGGGTTTTGCCTCTGGCTGAAATCCTCCTTACAGTAGTGATACCTTGAACAGTCTATATAGAAGAGGTATGGTTTTCTCTCTTTGCAATCAGAAACTCTGCTTATTGGTTTTTCTTCACTCGGTCCTTAACAATAATGCCAAAAGTAAAGGTTTAAGAAGCATTTGTTTTCCGGCATTTCTGAAATGAGTACCTTGAATAATACCTTTTCTTTCATTCTCAGAATAAACCAAAATATAGAAAATTAGCTTCCCCAAGAAGTGGCCGCATTTCAAAAAGCCTTTTTAGGATTGAGTAACCTGTGGTGGATGAAGTGGAAGTGTACTTTCAATGCCACCATTTATTTCTAAAAAGGATTCTGTCAAGAGTCAACAAAAGTGCCACTGAATAACTTCATTTGAAATTATAACCACTTTTCCTTCACCAAATTAAAAAAAATAAAAAAGGAAAAAGAAAGTGCCTAAAGGGAGTGAGCAAATTTAGCTATTATAGGAAAGAAAAGGAAATGCAATTGGTACCCAAAGCCTGTTTGGTCAAGTTAAAGGAGTAATTCAAAGAAAATGAGTACTTGTAGCATGCAGAGTTCAACTCTTTTCACCGGGCTCTGGACTGCAGGCTGTCACTGGCAGAGGAGAAACAAAATGATGCGCTGGCTGTTTCTGTGCAGATCATATTAATTTAAAACCTGAGAACCTGAGGCACTTGAGGAAGAATGACTTTTCTATGTGAACAAGTAGCATGACTATTATGTTACCCCCCAGTCTGTCGCTCTCTGTCTCTGTCTCTCTCACTTGCTCTCAGCAGTGCCCAACCTCATGCCACTCAGGTACCACACCGGAGTTCAGCATTTCCCTGGAAAAAGCATGGGAGTTGGACTCAAGTAAGGTACCAACAGTCAGAACCTGGCCACCTGAAGGGTTTTTAATTCTCTGATAAAGTGGATAACCGCTTTTGATCTGACCAAAAGCAAAAATAGCCAATACAATCTTCATACAAAGTTAAGCTCATTTCATTTCAATGTCTTTTCCGGGCAACTGCCTTTTTCTTTCTTCTGGTGTTCAGGTGAATGACCAGAAAGCCAGCCCAATTACCAATGTTTTGACCACTTTAATTTCTAAAGGCTGCAGATGGCATCCCAGCCACCTCAGATGTCCTCCCCTTCATGGAATGCAAACAAATGTATCTGGGGGTCAGAAATCCACTTTAAATGAATAAAACAAATGATACAAGCTATCAAGCAGAGAGTTCTAGTCACTTGGACATGGCATGCTCCATAAATAGTCAACTATGATTTTTAAACATGGTCTGCACCACTTGGCCAACTCCGCTTTATGTAATGATCTCTCCGTTTCAGCTGTAAATATTTACCCAATATTCTTTAACTCAAATTCCTTAGAGAATGAAACTAATTGACCAAGAATGGATTATGACAGGGAACCCCTTGAGTCACATGCTTATTCTTATCCAGTCAATCAGCACGGAAGGATTATGGTCACATATTTAACATACCAACTTATTCATTGTACATTCAGTTGGTTAAGGGCTATTCCTTCAGACGTAGCAATGGGAGTGCCAAGCATTCTAATAGCTGACCTCTCCAACAGTACAAAGGTCTTTCCTAAAGACTTAGAAACACAGTCATCTAAAAATACAAGAGACTTTAAGAACGCTGTATTTCCTAAAAATAATCTATAAAGTGACAGCAAAACGGCTTCTCTTCCTCAGCTCAGCGACAGGGGCAGCCCCTCAGTCGCCGCCACTGCTGCTGAGGCCAAGCCCTGCCGCGCGCGCGCGCCCCGCGGCCGCCATGCAGTTTATGTTGGTTGCTCTTTAGTCGTCAGGGAAAGCTTCGACTGCAGAGATGGTGTGTCCCATTATCAGACAAAGAAAAGAAAAAGATCACAAGAGAACTTCTTCAAACCGTTTTAGCACGGAAACCTAAAATGTGCAGCTTTCTTGAGTGGCGAGATCTGAAGCTTGTTTACGAAAGATATGCCAGTCTGTATTTTTGCTGTGCTATTGAGGATCAGGACAATGAACTAATTACCCTGGAAATAGTTCATCGTTATGTGGAATTACTTGACAAGTTATTGTGGCAGTGTGGAACTTCATACCATTTTTAATTTTGAGAAGGCTTATTTTATTTTGGATGAGTTTCTTTTGGGAGGAGAAGTTCAGGAAATATCCAAGAAGAATGTCCAATTGAGCAGCCTGATCTACTGCAGGAGGAAGCTGAAACCCCACGTAGTGTTTCTGAAGAAACTGGACTGACATAACTCTCCTCCCCTCTTGATGTCTTCTTGTGGCATTTCACACACTGTAGATGGTCACTGCCTTCATGTCCATGTTAGCTAACGGTGTAAGATGATGTCTTGTCAGTATTACTGTTCTGCTAAGCTGCTTCATTCAGGCCTACACTATTTTTCTTTTGATAGGGAACTTTGGTTAATCAAGTGATAACAAGGGACTTAAGTATGAGTTAGAATGAATGCAGGAAAAAAAAGTTACTTTTTCTGGCTATTTTGAAGTTTATAGGTCTGTTTCTCTTGAATAGGTTATTATCATTACCTTGATTATGTGTATCTACGAATATGACACAATCGGGCAATATACATTTATTATTCTCTTTGGCAAAAAAAAAAATCATGTGAAACCTGGTTTTATGAAACCAAAGACTACTGCATTTCGGTATATATGCAAATAAAGGGAATTGACCTGTCACATATCAAATGAATGAAAATTTCACTCTATGTTGAAACTTAAATATACCAAAGACCCTTATTAGAAAGCAAACACCTTAAAGGGAATACACAAAAGGCTAATGGAATGATGCTGTTTTACACTAAAAAATATTTCATAGGCATTCCAAACATGGGACAAGGAACAGAGATCAGCTGTTTCATAATAGTTGCTGCTGCTGCTGCTAAGTCGCTTCAGTCGTGTCCGACTCTGTGCAACCCCATAGACGGCAGCCCACCAGGCTCCGCCGTCCCTGGGATTCTCCAGGCAAGAACACTGGAGTGGGTTGCCATTTCCTTCTCCAATGCATGAAAGTGAAAAGTGAAAGTGAAGTCACTCAGTCGTGTCCGACTCTTCTCGACCCCATGGACTGCAGCCTACCAGACTCCTCCGCCCATAGGATTGTCCAAGCAAGAGTACTGGAGTGGGGTGCCATTGCCAGTAAACATGCTATTTTTAAGGCCAAGCAACATTTGACTCCTGAGATAAATTTTTTGTGGTCATTATCATTTAGTCACTTAGTTGGATTGTTTTTGATGCCTCCCAAATAAAATGGAAATGTTGACTTACCAGGGCTTCTTAATAACAGTATCTTATGGAAAATGTGTTGCTCTTTTCACAAAGTGTTGAATAAGTCATTGTTTAAAGCACAAATATTCCTTCTTGGGTGCTTGTTACAGCCAAGTTTATTTTACTCCCCTATTGCTTCCCTCCACTTAGAAGTGCAGCAAACTTTAGGGCAGCTTCCTTCCCTTCCATGGCACTGCCTAGTTATTGGAAGTCCTAAATACAAAAACAGACACCACCTCCCATGAAAGTCTGAGTTGAATGAAGTAAAATGGCATTAGTGGGAGCTATATTTTTTAAGGATATACAGCTGTTTCAATGTCATTTTTATACATACTTCTACGTATGTATACGTCTTCACAGTTTACACTTTTCATTTGTATCTGCTGGGCTGGATTAAGCTCTGTTGAGATTGTGACCAATATTCAGGCCACATGAGCACTGTCTTACCACATTGCCAATTAGTTGTAATAAATGTTCAATGTACACACAAAAAAATAATAATAATCTATAAAGTATTGTCCTATAGGATATTTAATTATTAAAAGGTTTTCTGGATTTGGGAACTTCATGAAATACTGAACAGATTTATTTATTTAATCATATCTGATTCCTTAGAACCTTTAATATATTCATATACACTGTGACTTTCTTAAAAATGAATTAATGTTAAGTCACCTCAGTCATGGCCAACTCTTTGTGACCCTATGAACTATAGCTTGCCAGACTCCTCTATCCATGGGATTTTCCAGACAAAAATACTGGATTGGGTTGCTATTTCCTCCCCCAGGGGATCTTCCCAACGCAGGGATCAAACTTGTGTCTCATATCTCTTGCATTGGCAGGCAGGCTCTTTACCACTAGCGCCAGTATTTATATTTCTCAAAGTTTTATTTTGTTAATTTGTTATGTTTTGCCTGTTCTTTTCATTAAAACACCCTTCTATTATAAGAATTTCTTAGTATACCTAAAACTTGTGTTTGAGACACACTAATCTAAAATCATTTTATAGATGAGAAAATGGAGTTACTATAAATCTTTGGTGAATATTCTTATAAGCATCTGCTATATGCCAAAACAACCCACTCCAGTGTTCTTGCCTGGAGAATCACAGGGACGGGGGAGCCTGGTAGGCTGCCGTCTATGGGGTTGCACAGAATCGGACACAACTGGAGCGACTTAGCAGCAGCAGCAGCAGCAGCAGCATTTGCCAAAAATTTTACTAAAAAATAGACAAAGCCCCAACTTGTTATCTCTCTAGGCAGGATGAAAGTAGGGATTGTGTGGTATTAGGTATTATACATTCAAGTCCTACTAGCTTTATGATTTCAATGAAAGGTGGTTGAGTAAATTTTAAATGAATGAAAAAGTAGTTTTTAATCCTGGCTATGAATCAGTATCTCTCATAGGTATGTTCAACAATGAACAACAAAACAAAAACTCTTATAAGCTTAGGCACACTCCAAAGTTACTAATCATAATTTCTGGGTTAATGACTGCCAGATTTTTAATATTTAGCAAAATCTATTCACCCCCAGGAGCAGCACCTTCCAGTCTCTGACACCACTCCAGCTCTGTTTCTGCAGCCACTCCTCCTCTCAGGCCTCCCTCAGTAGGGATCCCTGGGTTATATTGGCTCATATGCATAATAGAGGACCATCTTCCCATCTCAAGGTCCTTAACCACATCTGTGAAGTCCCCTTTCCATATGACATAACACAGTCACAGGCTGGAGTTAGGGTGTAAATTTCTCTGGGGCCCCAACTCAGCTCACCACAGTTCCTTTGATCAGATTAGAGATGTTCCCTTCTTATCTTTGGACACTAAGACTTTTATTCAAAATAAGCTTTGAATCTTAAAAAATACTTTTACTGCATCTATTGAAATGATCATTTAATTTTCTCCCTCATTTTGTAAACAGGGTATAGTATACTGCTTGATTTATGAATGTTAAACTGACTGCGTTTCTGGCTCGGTTTGCCTGGATTGATCACCATTCTGGGCTTGGGGCTCATCTTCATATTAACCATTCATTACTTTCACATTGGGCTTCCCTGGTGGCTCAGTGGTGAAGAATCTGCCTGCCAATGCAGGAGACACGTGTTTGATCCCTGTGTTGGGAAGAGCCCTTGGAGAAGGAAATGGCGACCCACTTTATTATCCTTGCCTGGGAATTCCAACGGACAGAGGAGCCTGACGGGCTACAGTCCACAGGTTTGCAAACAGTCGGACACGACTGAGTGACTAAACAAAAACAAACAATAACAATAGGCAGCTCTAATATCTAGTCAAGATTGAGAATCAATCATTTAAAAATATGCGATTTATTAGTGGCATAGGCAGCATTAAAACTGAGGATACTTGACATCCAATCTAATAAATAGTCTACTACACTAATGTCAAATAGGGACACTATTCAGGCTAAAATACAAGTACAGAGAATGGCAGAGACATATCCAAGGACCCACGGCAAGGGACTGAGACTGAATACAACCTTAGGGAATTAAAGGAAGGGCAGACCGTGTAGGAAGACTCACTAGCAGAATGTTAGGGAACAGGATGCTCAACCAAATAAAACATACAGCCAGGGAACCAAAGCAGAAAAAGGCTGAACTGAGAAGCATGTTTGGCCCTAGGAAAAGGTAAGAAAAGAACCTAGTTGCTGGGGTGAAAAACACATTATTACCAACTTTTATTGACACTGTAGAGTATATTCTATGTACTTTATATGGAGTATCTCATTTAATTCTCAGAGTGTTACTATGAAGTGGGAGTCATTATAATCCCCATTTTGGAGAGCAGAAAAATATAGCTGGAGAGGTTAAGAAAGTCTGTAAGATTATCAACCTAGTAAATACAGAGCTAGAACTCTATCCAAAGCAGCGTGAAATTAGGTCATGAAGCCAAAAAACCAGCAGCAGACAGGCCCATGCATCTCATGGCCTGGAAGTACTGCTCAAGTCTTTCTTACATTTCCCAGGAGTCATGGACTGAACCTGGAGGTAAACTTTAAGGAGCCTCAGTTACAAAGTTTGGAAGATGAAAAGAAAAGAAATTCAACCGGGTGATTAAACAAGAATTATTAAATTCCATATTTGTTAAAACTTGAACTAAAAGAGGCTGTTGACAGAACATCAGGCCTCCTGGAAAGAGTTGCATTCTTTGAGGGTCTGGATTACCTTCAGAGCTCAAGAGAGATTCAACACAGTCCTCAATTCTAATACTTACTAACTTTGTGTTTTCATTGTTCAACTCTGGTTCAAGATGTTTTAACTATTCTAAACACATTACTAAAATAATCCCTTCTAAAATAAAGGGATAAATAAGCTTACATACAAAGCTGGTTGTTTTCTTATCTGTCTAGATTATTCCCATGAATATTTATCACTAGTTTTAGAGCAGTCTGATTCCTCTTTTATGGCAGTTGTGCATACCAAATTCTGTTTTCATGGAAGAATAAAATTTACAGCATCCTGATTCCTAATCAAAGTTACTAATTTCCAAAAGGAAATACACTCCCTTTGAAATAAAGTCCCTAACTGACAGGAATTACTTTTTTTTTTTTTCTTCTTAATGACAACAGTACACATACTGAATACATACTTGTGTTCCCACTCATATGGGCTTCCCTGGTGGTAAAGAATCTGCCTGCAATGCAGGATGCCTGGGTTCAATCCCTGGGTCAGGAAAATCTCCTGGAGAAGGAAATGGCAAGCCACTCCAGGATTCTTGCCTGGAGAATTCCACAGACAGAGGAGCCTAGTGGGCTACAGTCCATGGGGTCGCAAACAGTCAGACATGACTGAACAACATTCACTTCATTGCCACTCATACAGTTCAGTTGATCCAGTTTGAACAGTATAAATTTTATGTACAAATTTTATATATTTTATGATGACTTAATCTCATTAGCCAAAGTTCATTCCTTATTTTGATTCTCTCTCCTCTTTCTCCGTCTAAATGTGATCTCAAGCCCCTAGAGCAATATATTGCATTGGGAGATACAAAAAATTCTGGTAGCAAAAATATAGGAATTTGATATGATAATAAAGTGCTTCAGGGAAGCATAATGTATTAAAATCCAGTCTAGCCTCACTGTCTATTCATGAGGAAGGGGCAATCATTTTAAAAGTTTTCAAATGATATACAGAGCATTATTTTTTTATAATAAGAATCTAGTGGGTGTATTTAAATAAAGCATCTTCAAGGACTGTAACTAAATTTTCACTGAGAAAGATTTTTTAAATTAAGATGGGGATGGATATATATATATATATATATATTAGTAATCTAGTGTGAAGTAACAAACTACCACAAAGTTAAAGGATTAAAACAACACACACTTATTACATCAAAGTTTCCCTGGATCAGGGGTACGAGAATAGGTTAGTGGGTCCTCAGCTGAGGGTCTCACAAGGCTGCAATCAAGGTATCTGCTGGGTTCTGTTCTTATGTGGAGTCCTGACTCCAAAAGTATAAACTTCCAAGATGACTAGGTGGGTTTTAGAATATATTTCCTTGTGGGCTAAGAGCCTAGGCTTCTTGCTAGCCATCACCTACACATCACTATCCATTCCTTGCCCTGTGGTCCTCCCAACATGGTTGCTTACTACTTCTAGGATAGCAAGAGTGCATGGAGCCAGTCAGCTAGCAAAATAGAGTCTTATATAATGTACAGTAATCACGGAAGTGAACTACAAACACATTTGCCATTGGTCAAAATAAAATCCCAGGTTTCACCCACACTCAAAGAAAGGATTTTACACAAAGGTATGAATGTCAGGTGGGTGACCACCCTAGAGTCTATCTGTCACAGAATGGTAGAAGCCAGGGTGAGCATAGCTTGAAAACCTCTCAAATGCTGCAGATATATTGCTCTCCTTCAGAGAATCATTGCCTTCTATCTGCCATTGTTTCCTCTTAAAATGAATTTGTTGGTCATTTATGTCAAATTCTCTTCTAAATACAAATCTAGAATCTACTCTAGTCCCACTTACTGAAAATATCTTAGAGAGGTCCTCAGAATTGACCTGATGTTTACGATGTTAAAAATATGATGTTCAGAATAGCTTAAACGTGAGAGCACTTACTAACATCATCTTATTGAAAGGATTAAAATTTCTGACTATATGTAATACATTTTCCCAGAATTTTAAATAAAGGTTAATCCCAACAAATTCCCTAAATTTTGGATTTTCCTTGTGTGTGAGTTTGTGTTAGTCACTCAGTCATGTCCAACTCTTTGGGTACCCATGGACTATAGCCTGCCAAGCTCTTCTGTCCGTGGAATTTTCCAGGCAAGGATATGGGGGTGGGTTGGCATTTCCTTATCCAGGGGATCTTCCCAACCCAGGGATCGAACCCAGGTTTCCTGCATTGCAGGCAGACTGAGCTGCAATTACTTTACCCACTGAGATGCTAGGGAAGCCCTAAACTTTTTCATAAGATGGGATCCATAGGCAACCCAGGGATCAAACCCAGATCTCTCACATTGCAGGCAGATTCTTTACCAGCTGAGTCACCCGAGAAGCCCAAGAATACTGCAGTGTGTAGCCTATCCTTCTCCAGGGAATCTTCCCAACCCAGGAATCAAACTGGAGTTTCCTGCATTACTGGCAGAAATTCCAAGCCTGGGATTTGGATTTTCCCTAGAATTACATAATAGCAGTAATATAATAAAATGAGTTTTCAAAAAGTGTTAGCAAACTAAGGCTCTTTCCAGCATCTTAAACTTTACAAATTTGGGAGTCCCCTTCTTTAGTTATTAAATTTATTGTAATAAAACTACAGATCACAATCATAATTTGGATGTTTAAAATAACAGCTTTGGAATATTAGAGGATCATTTTTAACATGTAAAGAACATTTCAAAGAATAAGGTGAGGAAAAAGAAATCTTAAGAATTTCACCAGGCAGTATCCTTTAGAAAAGAAAAACCAGTGCCAGGGAGAATCAAAGATTTCTTTTGTATCAAAAGAGGCCAAACAAAGTGTCTTCCTTTTTATTAAGACATGTGATAATATGTAACACTAGATTCATAATTTTGTCAACCACTGACCTTTTTTCTTCTAACACCAACCTTACAAATACTTTAAAGAATACTTTTCCCCTTAAAGGTAAATCCAATTGATTATTACTATTTCAAAGTAACTGCTTCCAAGCAATCTTTTAGGTTCACAACTTAAAAGAAGTGCATGATCTTTGACTGTTTTCCTGATTTGAGTACCATTTTCACTATATAACTTTATCCACCCTTTAGAATTTTTTCTCACCTTAAGATAACTAAGGAGAAAAAAATCTCAATAGATATTTTTCCAAGAAATTTGTCATTTCCTACCTTTTCATCAGATTCATCTGATCTTTCTGAGGGTGATCTTTTAAAATCTCTTTTATTTCCTTTCTAGTTCCCAGAATACTCTACTGGTTGACTAAAGATAAAAACCTAAGCATCTCTGAAGTAATATTTTTAAATTAAACTTTCTCTGATTTGAATATAGAAACAGATTTTGAGGGTGTTGGTTTCATTACAGAGAATTGCATTGTGTTGAAAAGAGGAATAATATTATATATTCCAAAGAATCTGGTATAGATTTGTAGACCAGGAGGTGGGCAAGGCTTGGGAAAATTAGAAAGGGCAGGTGTGAGAGAATAGGCAGAAAAGAGTGAGGATGAGATAAGCCAACTCAGCCTTTACGTCTTATCTCCGATTGTAGTTAAACCATCACTTATGAAATCACTCAATATTGTCTAGGCCAGCAAAACAAGGAAAGTGCTCTGGGACTACTGGTACTTTTGTACTGATTTAAGAATAACTGGGGTATTCTCTTCATGATTATAACAAAAGTAGGAGTTATCGTTGGTCCCTTTCAATTTAGATTTCGTTAAGCAGATTTACTAATCACCGGGAGAATTATTTTAGCTACTGACTAGATTTCTCTATACTTAATATGTAGCATGTTCATGATATTTTAACCACACACTATCTAGTCAAACCCTTACTTAGGCATCTATGCATTACTAAGTGATATCTTGGTCATGTTGTTGAGGTAGTTTTTTTGGCTACAAAAACATCAAATTTGTATAGTTTATGAGCCCCACTGTCTTATTTAGGGGAGATGCCCTCAAGCTTTTTGCTCTTAAAACTATTGTTATATATGAAATATATTTTTTATTTAAAATTTTTTGTCTTTTACTGAAATATAGTTGACATTAATACTATGTTAATGTCAGGCATACTACATAATGATTTGATATTTGCATACAGTATGCAATGATCACCTCTATAAGTCTAGTAACTCTTCATTCCCAACCAAAGTAAAGTGAAATTCCCTCAGGTGTGTCTGACTCTTTGCAACCCCATGGACTATATACTCCATGGGATTCTCCAGGCCAGAATACTAGAGTAGGTAGCCTTTCCCTTCTCCAGGGGATCTTCATAACCCAGGGATTGAACCCAGGTCTCTTGCATTGCAGGTGGATTCTTTAACAGCTGAGCCACCAGGGAAGCCTATACAAAGTTATTATATTATGAACATTATTATAAACCATATTCCTTATATTGTATATTACATCACCATGACTTATTTATCATATATCTGGAAGCTTGTAACTCTTAATTCCCTTCACCTACTTTGCTCACACCCAACACTCTTTCCTTTAAGGGCAACCTCTTTGCTTTCTTCATACATGAATCTGTTGTTGTTTTGTTTTTATACATTGCATATATAAGTAAGAGTGTGCAGTATTTCTCTTCCTCTGTCTGCCTATTTCACTTAGCATACTAATCTTGAGATTCATTCACGTTGTTGCAAATGTCAAGATTTCCATTTTTTATAGATAAGTAATATTCCATTGTCCTTTTGAAGGAGGTCACCACTACATCTACCATAGTTTGGACTCAGGCCAAACTACAGGGGGGGAAACACAGCCCCACTCATCAGCAGGAAATTGGATTAAAGACTTACTGAGTATTGACTTGCCCACCAGAGCAAGATCCAGATTTTCCCACAGCCAGTCTCTCCCATCAGGAAGCTTCCACAAGCCTCTTATCCTCATCCATCAGAGGGCAGACAGAATGAAAAGCACAATCACAGAAAACTAACCAAACTTATCACATGGATCACAGCCATGACTAACTCAATGAAGCTATGAGCCATGCGATGTAGGGCCACACAAGACAGATGGGTCATGGTGCAGCATTCTGACAAAACATGGTGCATTGGAGAAGGGAATGGTAAAGCACTTCAGCATTCTTGCCTTGAGAACCGCATGAATAGTATGAAAAGTAAAAAGAAAACCATTTAAAAAGGAAATCCCCAGGTCAGTAGTTGCCCAATATGCTACTGGAAAACAGCGGAGAAATAGCTTCAGAAGGAATGAAGAGGTTGAGCCAAGGCATAAACAACACCTAGTTGTGGATGTGTCTGGTGGTGAAAGCAAACTCTGATGCTGTTAAGAACAATATTGCATAGGAACCTGGAATGTTAGGTCCATGAATCAAGGTAATGGAAGTAGTCGAACAGGAGATGGCAAGAGTGAACATTGACATTTTAGAAATCAGTGAACTTGAGTTTGAGCAAGTTCCAGGACTTAGTGACAGACAGGGAATCCTGCTGTGCTGCAGTCCATGGGATCGCAAAGAGTTGGACGCGACTGAGTGAACTGAACTGAACTAAAATGGACCAGAATGGGATAATTTAATTCAGATGATCATTGCATCTACTACTGTGGGCAAGAATCCTTTAGAAGAAATGGAGTAGCCCTCCTACTCAACAAGAAATTCCAAAATGCAGTACTTGGGTGCAATCTCAAAAATGACAGAATGATCTCAGTTTACTTCCAAGGAAAACTACTCAATATCATAGTAATCTAAGTCTAGATTACTAGACTTAGATTCTAGCCCAACCACTAATGCCAAAGAAGCTGAAGTTAAATGGCTCTATGAAGACCTATGACCCAGATAATCACGATGGTGTGATCACTCACCTAGAGCCAGACATCCTGGAATGTGAAGTCAAGTGGGCCTTAGAAAGCATCACTACAAACAAAGCTAGTGGAGGTGATGGAATTCCAGTTGAGCTATTTCAAATCCTCAAAGGTGATGCTGGGAAAGTGCTGCACTCGATATGCCAGCAAATTTGGGAAACTCAGCAGTGGCTACAGGACTGGAAGAGGTCAGTCTTCGTTCCAATCCCAAAAAAAGGCAATGCCAAAGAATGCTCAAACTACCGCACAATTGCACTCATCACTTCCCTGGTGGCTCAGAGGTTAAAGCGTCTGCCTCCAATGCAGGAGACCTGGGTTCGATCCCTGGGTCGGGAAGATCCCCTGGAGAAGGAAATGGCAACCCACTCCAGTATGCTTGCCTGAAGAATCACATGGACGGAGGAGCCTGGTAGGCTACAGTCCATGGGGTCGCAAAGAGTCGGACACGACTGAGCGACTTCACTTTCACTTTCACTTTCACTTTCACATGCTAGTAAAGTAATGCTCAAAATTCTCCAAGCCAGGCTTCAGCAATACGTGAACCGTGAACTTCCAGATGTTCAAGCTGGTTTTAGAAAAGGCAGAGGAACCAGAGATCAAATTGCCAATATCCGCTGGATCATCGAAAAAGCAAGTGAGTTCCAGAAAAACATCTATTTCTGCTTTATTGACTATGCCAAAGCCTTTGACTGTGTGGATCACAAGAAACTGTGGAAAATTCTGAAAGAGATGGGAATACCAGACCATCTGACCTGTCTCTTGAGAAACCTGTATGCAGGTCAGGAAGCAACAGTTAGAACTGGACATGGAACAACAGACTGGTTCCAAATAGGAAAAGGAGTACGTCAAGGCTGTATATTGTCACCCTGCTTATTTAACTTCTATGCAGAGTACATCATGAGAAACGCTGGGCTGGAAGAAACACAAGCTGGAATCAAGATTGCAGGGAGAAATATCAATAACCTCAGATATGCGGATGACACCACCCTTATGGCAGAAAGCGAAGAAGAACTAAAGAGCCTCTTGATGAAGGTGAAGGAGGAGAGTGAAAAAGTTGGCTTAAAGCTCAACGTTCAGAAAACTTAGATCATGGCATCTGGTCCCATCACTTCATGGGAAATAGATGGGGAAACAGTGGAAACAGTGTCAGACTTTATTTTGGGGGGCTCCAAAGTCACTGCTGATGGTGATTGCAGCCATGAAATTAAAAGATGCTTACTCCTTGGAAGGAAGGTTATGGCCAACCTAGATAGCATATTGAAAAGCAGAGACATTACTTTGCCAACAAAAGTCTGTCTAGTCAAGGCTATGGTTTTTCCAGTGGTCATGTATGGATGTGAGAGTTGGACGGTGAAGAAAGCTGAGCACCGAAGAATTGATGCTTTTGAAGTGTGGTGTTGGAGAAGACTCTTGAGAGTCCCTTGGACTGCAACGAGATCCAGTCAATCCATCCTAAAAGAGATCAATCCTGGGTGTTCATTGGAAGGTCTCATGTTGAAGCTGAAACTCCAATACTTTGGCCACTTCATGCAAAGGGTTGACTCATTGGAAAAGACTCTGATGCTGGGTAGGATTGGGGGCAGGAGGAGAAGGGGACGACAGAGGATGAGATGGTTGGATGGCATCACCGACTCGATGGACATGGGTTTGGGTAGACTCCGGGAGTTGGTGATGGACAGAGAGGCCTGGCGTGCTGCAATTCATGGGGTCTCAAAGAGTCGGACACAACTGAGCGACTGAACTGATGAAGACCTACAAGACCTTCTAGAACTAATAACCAAAAAAACATCCTTTTCTTTATAGGGGACTGGAATGTGAAAGTAGGAAGTCAAAAGATAACTGGAGTAACAGGCAGGTTTGGCCTTGGAATACAAAATGAAGCAGGGCAAAGTTTAACAGAGCTTTGCCAAAAGAACACACTAGTCATAGCAAACACCCTCTTCCAACAACACAAGAGACAACTCTACACATGGATATCCCCAGATGGTCAGTACCAAAATGAGATTGATTCTATTCTTTGCAGCTGAAGATGGAGAAGCTCTATACAGTCAGCAAAAACAAGACTGGGTGCTGACTGTGGCTCAGATCATGAACACTTTATTGCCAAATTCAGACATAAGTTGAAGAAAGTAGGGAAAATGACTAGGCCATTAAGGTATGACCTAAATCAAATCCCTTACAATTATATGGTGGCTGTAACAAATAGATTCAAGGGATTAGATCTGATGGACAGACTGCTTGATGAAATATGGAGGGAGGTTCATAACACTGTACAGGAGGTGGTGATAAAAACCATTCCCAAGGAAAAAAAAAATGCAAAATGGCAAAATGGTTGTCTGAGGAGGCCTTACAAATAGCCAAGAAAAGCAAAGAAGTGAAAGGCAAAGGAGAAAAGGAAAGATATACCCATTTGAATGCAGAGTTCCAAAGAATAGCAAGAAGAGATAAGAAAGCCTTCTTCACAATATTGTAATAGTTTTTGCCATACATTGACATGAATCAGCCATGGGTTTACATGTGTTCCCCTTCCTGGACCCCCCACCCACCACCCTCCCCATCCCATCCCTCTGGGTCATCCCATTGCCCCGGCCCTGAGCCCTTGTCTCATGCATCGAACATGGAATGGTGTTCTGTTTCACATACGATAATATACATGTTTCAATGCTATTCTCCCAGAACGTCCCACCCTCACCTTCTCCCTCAGAGTCCATAAAATTGTTCCATGCATCTGTGTCTCTTATTCTGTCTCGCATATAGGGTTATCGTTACCATCTTTCAAATTCCATATATATGCATTAGTATACTGTATTGTTGTTTTTCTTTCTGGCTTACTTCACTCTGTATAATGGGCTCCAGTTTCATCCATCTCAGTAGAACCGATTCAAATGTATTTTTTTTAATGGCTGAGTAATATTCCATTGTGTATATGTACCACAGCTTCCTTATCCATTCGTCTGCTGATGGGCATCTAGGTTGCTTCCATGTCCTGGCTATTGTAAACAGTGCTGCGATGAACATTGGGGTACACGTGTCTCTTTCAATTCTGGTTTCCTCGGTGTATATGCCCAGTAATTAGCCCCCAACTAAAATAAATAAATTTATAAAATTAAAAAAAAAAAAAAAAAAGAAAGCCTTCTTCAGTAAACAATGCAAAGAAATAGAGGAAAATGATAGAATTGTAAAGACTGAGATCTCTTCAAGAAAATTAAAGATACCAAGGGAACATTTCATGCAAAGATGGGCACAATAAAGGACAGAAATGGTATGGACCTAACAGAAGCAGAAGATATTAAGAAGAGGTGGCAAGAAACAGAAAAATTATACAAAAAAGAACTTAATAACCCAGATAAACATGATGGTGTGATCACTCACCTAGAGCCAGACAGCTTGGAGTGAAAAGTCAAGTGGGCCTTAGGAAGCATCACTACAAACAAAGCTAGTGGAGGTGATGGAATTCCAGCTGAGCTATTTCAAATCTTACAACATGATGCTATGAAAGTGCTGCACTCAATATGCCAGCAAATTTGAAATATTCAGCAGTGGTCACAGGACTGGAAAAGGTCAGTTTTAATTCCAATCCCAAAGAAGAGCAATGCCAAAGAATGTTCAAACTACCACACAATTGAACTCATTTCACATGCTAGAAAAGTAATGCTCAAAATTTTCCAAGGGAGACTTCAACAGTATGGAAACTGAGAACTTTCAGATGTTCAAGCTGGATTTAGAAAAGACAGAGGGCCAGAGATCAAGTTGCCAACATCCACTGGATCCTAGAAAAAGCAAGAGAATTCCAGAAAAACATCTATTTCTGCTTCATTGACTATGTCAAAGCCTTTGACTCTGTGGATGACAACAAACTGTCAAAAATTTTATAGAGGTGGGAATACCAGAACACCTGATCTGCCTTCTGCGAAACCTGTATGCAGGTCAAGAAGCAACAGTTAGAACCTAACATGGAACAACAGACTGGTTCAAATTGGGAAATGAGTACTTCAAGGCTGTATATAGTTACCCTGCTTATTTAAATTATATGCAGAGTACATCATATGAAATGCCAGGCTGGATGAAGCCCAAGCCAGAATCAAGTTTGCCAGGAGAAATACACCTCAGATATGTAGAAGACACCACCATTATGGCAGAAAGTGAAGAGGAACTGAAGAGCCTCTTGATGAAGGTGAAAAAGGAGAGTGAAAAAGCTGGCTGAAAACTCAACATTCAAAACACTAAGATCATGGCATCCAGTCCCATCACTCCATGGCAAATAGATGGGGAAACAATGAAAACAGTGACAGATTTTATTTTCTTGGGCTCCAAAATCACAGTAGATGGTGACTGTAGCCATGAAATTAAAAGACACTTGCTCCTTGGAAGAAAAGCTATGACAAATCTAGACAGCATACTAAAAAGCAGAGACATTACTATGTTGACAAAGGTCCATCTACTCAAAGCTATGTTTTTTCCAGTAGTCATGTATGAATGTGAGAATTGGACCATAAAGAAGACTGAGAACCAATGAATTGATGCTATGTAACTGTGGTGCTGGAGAAGACTCTTGAGAGTCCCTTGGACTGCAAGGAGATACTGCCAGTCAATCTTAAAGGAAATCAATCCTGAATATTCATTGGAGGGACTGATGTTGAAGCTGAAGCTCCAATACTTTGGTCGCCTGATGTGAATAGCTGATTCACTGGAAAAGACCCTGATGCTGGGAAAGATTGAAGGCAGGAAGAGAAGGGGATGACAGATGATGAGATGGTTGAATGGCATCACCAGTTCCATGGATATGAGTTTGAGCAAGCTCCAGGAGATGACGAAGAACAGGGTAGCCTGGTGTGCTACAGTCCATGGGGTTGCAAAGAGTCGGACGCGACTGAGCTACTGAATAAGAACAACAATACTCCATTGTGGGGGTTTCCCTGGTGGTTTAGCAGTTAAGAAACTCCTTGCAATGCAGGATTCTTGGGTTTGATCCCTGGCTTAGGAAGGTCCCCTGGAGAAGGACATGGTAACCCACTCCAGTATTCCTGCCTAGGAAATTCCATGGACAGAGAAGCCTTGCAGGCTGTAGTCCATGGGTCATAAAAGATTTGGATACAACTTGGCGACTAAAGAGCAACAATAACAACAATGTTCTATTGTATATATCAACCACATTTTCTTTATCCATTCATCCACCCGTGAAAACGTAGGTGGCTTTTTATCTGAGATATTGTAAATAATGCTGCAATCAACATTGATGTCCATATAGCTTTTCTAGTTAGTGTTATTGTTTTCTTCAGTTAAATACCCAGAACGGAAGTTGCTGGGTCTATGGAAGTTCTATTTTTAATCTTTGAAGAAATTTTATACTCACTTTCACAGTTTTTGCACCAATTACAAGCCCACAAGCACTTCACAAGGATTTCCTTTCTCCACATTCTTGTCTTTTTAATGATAGCCATTTATGGTAAGTATTTTATAATAGGAGTTCTTACTATTTAAAATGTGTACTATTCAATACAGAAAGGATAGGTTTTAATAAAATAAAGTGGGGAAATCACTTATAACCAAGTTAGCCAAATGCCCTGGCACTCATGGCTTTTAAAAGCAATGCTCTGCTATCCTTGCTGGCCACTTGATAAAGAGATGGAAATTGATCTCTATCACTCAGGAAGTATCAGAGCGACCATACATGACCTTCCTTAATAAGAAAAGAAAAACAGTTCTTAGCTTAGTGTGTTTTTGTTTGTCTTTCATGGGAAGAGGTTGTTCCAATTCACAGTGTGACAGGGAGAGTGACTGAGCTCTTTGATGAAAAGAAGGAGGCTTCATTGGACATTTTTTAGTTCTCACTTCATTCTGGGCACACAGAAGATTACACTTCCTAGATCCTTTGCATTTAGAGAGGATATGTGGGTTTTGTAACTAGTGGTATTATCCATGAACTAAAGAATAAAAGGGAATATGTAAGATTCCCATGTGCTTATTATTTCTTTTGATGGCAGTGGAAGAAGGCATGTGAATCTATGGTGTACAAATGTCACGGTGGTGACTGAATCAGCCTTGCATTTTGTGACTTTTGAAAAACAGGTATTTTCACACTAGCTGTGAGTGATTGATGTAAACTCTAAACAAATCATTTCTCTCCAAAAATAAAATAAAAGCAATGTTCTGGATTGTAAGAGAAAGAGATTAGTCATGCATGGACCAAACACATAAAATTTCTTAGCACGTGGAATTTCTATTGCTTCAGAAACTTTTTCCTGGGATTTTTATTGATTTATTTCAAGGAAAGGTGTTTTAAAAACAGCATAGCATAGTGGTTGAAAACTTGGACTGTGAAATCAGAGAGCCTGAGTTCAAGTCTCAGCTCTGCCATTACCAGTCCATCTTTCAGCTAGTTAACTTATCCTCACTTTACTTTCTCCATATTTAAAGTGGGGTTAATAGTAGTACCTACCCATAGTCCTATTGTAAGAATTAACATTAAAGTTTATAAAAGACTTTTAATAGATCTAGGCACCCTCAGAGTGCTTGATTAATAAATAAATCTGACTGTAATGAATTTCTCTCTATATATATGCGAGTAGACAAGAAAATATTTTTTGAAGATGGTGGAGGAGTAGGATGGGCAGACCACTCTCTCCCCCACTAATTCATCAAAAGATGATTTGAATGCTGAGCAACTTCTACAAAACAACTTCTGAACGCTGGCAGAGGACACCTTGCACCCAGAAAGGCAGTCAATTCTCTTTGAAAGGAGGTAGGACAAAATATAAAAGACAAAAAGAGAGACAAAAGAATTAGGAACGGAGACCTGTACTGGGGAGGGAGTCGTGAAGGAGGAGAAGTTTCCAAACAGCAGGAAACCCTCTCACCAGCAGGTCTGTGGGGAGTTTTGGAATCTCAGAGGGCAGCATAACCAGGAGAGAGGAAAAAAAAAAAAAAACCCACAGAATACACGCCTAACCGCAACTCCCAGAGGAGAAGTATCCCAGACACTCGCGTCTGCCACCAGTGAGCAGGGGCTGGACAGGGTAAGGACCAGGCCTGAATGCCCTGAGAACAAAATGAGGGAGCTAATGTGAGATAGCAACCCAATCTGTGGGATAGCCAGAGAGAAAAAGAGAGAGAGAGAGAGAACTTTCCCGTGAAAAGCTCTAACCTGAGGCACGGCCTGGCCTGCTCACAGAACAAAGGACTGAACAATACCAAAGTAGACCTAGTTCGCTAGGAACCAGCCCATCCCCCTGCCAGAGGCAGAGAGGCAGGCATGTGACAGCCAGAGCTGGAAGGCAAGGGGCAATCTCGTCCCCAGAGACAGCATCCTCCACCAAACAGTGAGCAGGCTCCCAGTGGCTAACCAAGTCTTCCTGGGACCCTGGAATGTTGATACCTGCCAGGAGGGTTGCAATCAGAGATCGGCTCCCCAGAGGAGACACACAGCACACCTGAGGCAACACTCTTGAGGCGCACCCGGGAAACCAAGAAGACAGGACCAAGGAGGTTATTAAGACACATAGCTCACCTGGGACAGTGCACTCACCAAGCACCTGGGTGCCTGAGTGGCTTGGACATGGGAAGGGTACAAAAAGCATGCCCAACCGAGTCTGTGCCTTTGTGGACTACCCAAGAACCTGAACCTGAGCAGCTTAGACCTGGGAAGTGCACAAAACACAGGGCCCATTTTGGATATTACCCCTGAAGAGCAACCTGGAGCCTGAGCAGTATAGACCAGGAAAGCACATGCTGCTGTGAGCTGGGGCAAACCCAGTGTGGTCCATACACTGTAAGCACGCCCCACACATGCCAGTGATATTTCTCTGCAGTGTTCCTCCCTCCCCACAACATAGCTGAGCAAGTCAGCCTAAATAAGTGATCACCTTCATCCCCTTATATCAGGGCAGAAATTAAACACTGAAGAGACTTACAAACAGTGGAAGCCAAAATAAACAAAGAGGAGGGAACTGCTCTGGAAGTGACAGGTGCAACAGATTAAAACCCTGTGGTTAACACTGACTAAGCATTGGAAGGGGCCTAAAAGACCTTGAGAAGAAGCATCAGCTGGAACAAGGAACTATCTGAAACTGAACTGACCCCACACTGCCCTCAACAGCTCCAAAGAAATTCCTAGATATATTTTTACTATTATCATTATTTTTTTTATTTTTAAGTTCTTTATTACTTCTTTAATTTTCCTTTTTAAAACCTACTAATACCTTGCAAAAAAAACCCCCTATTTTTAAAGGAAATTTCATATATATATATTTTTTATAATTTTTGTGATTGATTTTGTTTTGTATTTTTACTCTAGATTTTTAATCTTTGCTTTTTTGTATTTGTTATCAATTTTGTACCTTTACAAATCTAATCTTCAGTACCCATTTTTACTTAGGGGTGTGATTACTGGCTTGATTGCTCTCTCCCCTTTTGATTCTCCCTTTTCTCCCCAGGTCACCTCTATCTCCTCCTTCCCCCTTCTCTTCTATACTTAAATCTGTGAATCTCCCTGGGTGTTCTGGGCTGTGGAGAACACTTAGGGAGCTGATTACTGGCTGGATTTGTCTCTCCACTTTTGACTCCCTCTCTTCTCCTCCTGGTCACTTCTATCTCTCTCCTCCCTCTTCTTTTCTCTACATAACTCTGTGAACCTCTCTGGGTGTTCCAGACTGTGGAGAGCACATAGGGAATTGATTACTAGCTAGATCGCTCTCACCCCTTTTGACTCTCCGTCTTCTCTTCCTGGTCACCTTTATCTTCCTCCTCTTTCTTCTCTTCTCCATGTAACTCTGTGAACCTCTCTGGGTGTCCCTCACTGTGGAGAATCTTTCCACAATTAACCTAGATGTTTTATCATCTGTGCTGTATGGATGGAGAAGTCTTGAGACTACTGTAAATATAAGACTGAAAGCCAGAGGCAGGAGGCTTAAATCCAAAACTTGAGGACACCAGACAACTCCTGACTCCAGGGAACATTAATTGACAAGAGCTCATCCAAAAGCCTCCATACCTACACTGAAACCAAGCTCCACCCAAGAGCCAACAAGTTCCAAAGCAAGACATACCATGCTTATTCTCCAGCAATGTAGGAACATAGCCCTGAGCATTAAAATACAGGCTGCCCAAAATCACACCAAACCCATAGTCATCCCCAAACTCACTACTGGACACTTCATTACACTCCAGAGAGAAGAGATACAGTTCCACCCACCAGAATACAGGTGCAAGCTTCCCTAACCAGGAAGCCTTGACAAGCCACTAGTCCAACCACAGGGAGCAACCTCCACAGTAAAGAGGAATGACAAATTTACAGCCTACAGAAAGGCCTCCCCAAACACAGCAATCTAAACAAAACGAAAAGGCAGAGAAATATTCAGCAGGTAAAGGAACATGATAAATGCCCAACAAACCAAACAAAAGAGGAAGAGATAGGGAGTCTACCTGAAAAAGAATTCAGAATAATGATAGTAAAGATGATCCAAAATCTTGAAAATAAAATGGAGTTGCAGATAAATAGACTAGAGACAGGGATTGAGAAGATGCAAGAAATGTTTAACAAGGACCTAGAAGAAATAAAAAAGAGTCAATCAATAACGAATAATGCAATAACTAAGATTAAAAGCACTCTGGAGGGAACCAACAGTAGAATAACTGAGGCAGAAGATAGGATAAGTGAGGTGGAAGATAGAATGGTGGAAATAAATGAAGCAGAGAGGAAAAAGGAAAAAAGAATCAAAATAAATGAGGACAACCTCAGAGACCTCTGGGAAAATGTTAAATACCCCAACATTCGAATCATAGGAGTCCCAGAATAAGAAGACCAAAAGAAAGGCCATGAGAATACACTTGAGGAGATAATATTTGAAAACTTCCCTAAAATGGGGAAGGAAATAGCCACCCAAGTCCAAGAATCGCAGAGAGTCCCAAACAGGATAAACCCAAGGCAAAACACCCCAAGATACATATTAAACAAATTAATGAAGATCCAACACAAAGAGTAAATATTAAAATCAACAAGGGAAAAGCAACAAATAACACACAAGGGGATTTCCATAAGGCTAACAGCTGATCTTTCAATAGAAACTCTTCAGGCCAGAAGGGAATGGAAAGACATACTTAAAGTGATGAAAGAGAAAAATCTACAACTCAGATTACTATACCCAGCAAGGATCTCATTCAAAAATCAAGGAGAATCAAAAGCTTTACAGACAAGCATAAGCTGAGAGAATTCAGCACCACCAAACCAGCTCTTCAACAAATGCTAACAGCTCTTCTTTAGACAGGAAACACAGAAAGGTTTATAAACTCAAACCCAAAATAAAAAAGTAAATGGCAATGGGATCATACTTATCAATAATTACCTTAAATGTGAAATGGGTTTAATGCCCCAACCAAAAGACAAAGACTGGATGAATGGATACAAAAACAAGGCCCCTGTAAATGCTGTCTACAAGTGACCCACCTCAGACCAAGGGACACATACAGACTGAAAGTGAAGGGCTGGAAAAAGATAAATCACACAAATGGAGACCAAAAGAAAGCAGCAGTAGCAATACTCATGTCAGAGAACATAGACTTTGAAATAAAGGACATGGAAAGAGACAAAGAAGGACACTACATAATGATCAAAGGATCAATCCAAGAAGAAGATATAAAAATTATAAATATATATGCACCCAACATAGGAGTACCGCAATATGTCAGGCAAATGCTAACAAGTATGAAAGGGGAAATTAACAGTAACACAATAATAGTGGGAGACTTTAATACCCAAATCACACCTATGAATGGATCAACTAAACAGAAAATTAGCAACGAAACACAAACTTTAATGATACAAAGAACTAGTTAGACCTAATTGATATCTATAGGACATTTCACCCCAAAACAAATGAATTTCACCTTTTTCTCAAGTGCAGACGGAACTTTCTCCAGGATAGATCACATCCTGAGCCATAAATCTAGCCTTGGTAAATTCAAAAAATTGAAATCATTTCAAGCATCTGTTCTGGTCACAATGTGGTAAGATTAGATGTCAACAGGAAAAAAAAAACTATTAAAAATACAAACATATGGAGGCTAAAAAACACAGTTCTGAATAACCAGCTAATCACAGAAGAAATCAAAAAAAGAAATCAAAATATGCATAGAAACAAATGAAAATGAAAACATGACAACACAAACCTATGGAATTCATGAAAAGCAGTGCTAAGGGGAAGGTTCATAGCAATACAACTCACCTCAAGAAACAAGAGAAGAATCAAGTAGATAACCTAACTTTACACCTAAAGCAACTAGAAAAAAAGAAATGAAGAACCCCAGTGTTAGTAGAAGAAAAGAAATCATAAAAATAAAGGCAGAAATAAACGAAAAAGTAACAAAGGTTACTATAGCAAAAATCAACAAAGCTAAAAGCTGGTTCTTTCAGAAGATAAATAAAATAGACAAACCATTAGCCAGACTCTTCAGGAAAACAAGGGAGAAGAATCAAATTGACAAATTAGAAATGAAAATGGAGAAATCACAACAGATCACAACACAGAAATACAAAGGATCATAAGGGACTACTATCAGCAACTGTATGACAATAAAATGGACAACTTGGAAGAAATGGATGAATTCTTAGAAAAGTATAACCTTCCAAAACTGAACCAGGAAGAAATAGAAAATCTTAACAGACTTATCACAAGCATGGAAATCGAAACTGTAATCAAAAATCTTCCAACAAGCAAAAGCCCAGGACCAGATGGCTTCACATGTGAATTCTACGAGAAATTTAGAGAAGAGCTAACACCTATCCAGTCAAACGCTTCCAGAAAATTATAGAGGAAGTTAAACTGCCAAACTCATTCTATGAGGTCACCATCACCCTAATACCAAAACCAGACAAAGATGCCACAAAAAAGGAAAACTATAGGCCAATATCACTGACGAACATAGATGCAAAAATCCTCAATGAAATTCTAGCACACAGAATCTAACAAAATATTAAAAAGATCATACATCACAACCAAGAGGGTTTTATCCCAGTGATGCAAGGATTCTTCAATATTTGCAAATCAATATGATACACCACATTAACAAATTGAAAGATAAAAACCATATGATTATCTCAATAGATGCAGAGAAAGCCTTTGACAAAATTCAACATCAATTTATGATAAAAACCCTCCAGAAAGCAGGTACAGAAGGAACACACCTCAACATAATAAAAGCCATATATGATAAACCCACAGTAAACATTATCCTCAATGGTGAAAAATTGAAAGTGTTTCCCCTAAAGTCAGGAACAAGACAAGGGTGCCCACTCTCACCACTACTATTCAACATAGTTTTGGAAGTTTTAGCCACAGTAATCAGAGAAGAAAAAGGAATAAAAGTAATCCAGATTGGAAAAGAAGAAGTAAAACTCTCATTGTTTGCAGATGACACAATCCTCTACATAGAAAACCCTAAAGACACCACCAGAAAATTACTAGAGCTAATCAATGAATATAATAAAGTTGCAGGATATAAAATTAACACACAGTAATTCTTTGCATTCGTATACACTAACAATGAGAAAACAGAAAGAGAAATTAATGAAACAATTCTATTCACCATTGCAATGAAAAGAATAAAATACTTAGGAATAAATCTACCTAAAGAAACAAAAGACCTATATATAGAGAGAAAACTATAAGACAATGATGAAAGAAATCAAAGATGACACAAATAGATGGAGAAATATACCATGTTCATAGATCACAAGAATCAATATAGTGAAACTGAGTATATTACCCAAAGTAATCTATAGATTCACTGCAATCCCTATCAAGTGACCAACGGTATTTTTCACAGAACTAGAACAAGTAATTTCACAATTTGTATGGAAATATGAAAAAAAACCCTCAAGTACCCAAAGCAATCTTGAGAAAGAAGAATGGAACCGGAAGAATCAAACTGCCTGACTTCAGGCTATACTGCAAAGCTACAGTCATCAAGACAGTATGGTACTGGCACAAAGACAGAAATATAGATCAATGGAACAAAATAGAAAGCCCAGAGATAAATCCATGAACCTATGGACACCTTATCTTTGACAAAGGAGGCAAGAATATACAATGGAGAAAAGACAATCTCTTTAACAAGTGGTGCTGGGGAAACTGGTCAACCACCTGTAAAAGAATGAAACTAGAACACTTTCTAACACCATACACAAAAATAAACTCAAAATGGATTAAAGATCTAAATGTAAGACCAGAAACTACAAAAGTTCTAGAGGAACGTATAGGCAAAACACATAGAAGATCACAGCAGGATCCTCTATGACCCACCTCCCAGAGTACTGGAAATAAAGGCAAAAATAAATAAATAAATGGGACCTAATTAAACTTAAAAGCTTTTGCACAGTGAACGAAACTATAAGCAAGGTTAAAACACAACCTTCAGAAAGGGATAAAATAATAGCAAATGAAGCAATTGACAAAGAATTAATCTCAAAAATATATAAGCAGCTCATGCAGCTCAATTCCAGAAAAATAAACAACCCAATCAAACAATAGGCCAAAGAATTAAACAGACATTTCTCCAAAGAAAACATATAGATGGCTAACAAACACGTGAAAAGATGCTCAGCATCACTTATTATCAGAGCAATGCAAATCAAAACCACAATGAGGTACCATCTCACACCAGTCAGAATGGATGCTATCGAAAAGTCTACAAACAATAAATGCTGGAGAGGATGCAGAGGAAGGGGAACCCTCTTACACTGTTGGTGGGAATGCAAACTAGTACTGGTGAACAGTGTGGAGATTCTTTTAAAAAGTGGAAATAGAACTGCCATACAACCCAGCAATCCCACTGCTGGGCATACACACCAAGGAAACCAGAATTGAAAGAGACACGTGTACCCCAATGTTCATCACAGCACTGTTTACAATAGCCAGGACATGGAAGCAACCTTGATGTCCATTGTGAGATGAATGGATAAGAAAGGTGTGGTGCATATACACAATGAAATATTACTCAGCTATTAAAAAGAATGCATTTCAATGAGTTCTAATGAGGGGGATGAAACTGGAGCCCATTATACAGAGTGAAGTAAGTCATAAAGAAAAACACCAACACAGTATATTAATGTATATATATGGAATTTAGAAAGATGGTAATGATGACCCTATATGCAAGACAGCAAAAGAGACACAGATGTAAAGAACAGACTTTTGGACTCTGTGGGAGAAGGTGAGGATGGGATGATTTGAGAGAACAGCACTGAAACATGTATATTACCATATGTGAAATAGATCGCCAGTCCAGGTTAGACGCATGCGACAGGGTGCTCAGGGCCAGTGCACTGGGACAACCCTGACGGATGGGATGGGGAGGGAGGTGGGAGGGGGTTCAGGATGGGGGACACATGTACACCCATGGCTGATTCATGTCAATGTATGGCAAAAACCACGACAATATTGTAAAGTGATAGCCTTCAATTAAAATAAATACATTAGTTTTTTTTAAAAAATAAAACATTTTTCAATCTGTTGTTGCTGCTGCTGCTAAGTCGCTTCAGTCGTGTCCGACTCTGTGCGACCCCATAGACGGCAGCCCACCAGGCTCCGCCGTCCCTGGGATTCTCCAGGCAAGAATACTGGAGTGGGTTGCCATTTCCTTCTCCAGTGCATGAAAGGGAAAAGTGAAAGTGAAGTCGCTCAGTCGTGTCCGACTCTTGGCGATCCCATGGACTGTAGCCTACCAGGCTCCTCCGTCCATGGGATTTTCCAGGCAAGAGTACTGGAGTGGGGTGCCATTGCCTTCTCCGCTCAATCTGTAATAGAAGCTAAAGCAATTATGTATAATAAACATAAAGAAGGATGGCCAGGTGGCTAAACCAATGGTGGATGACGTAAGCTACACAGACAAAAAGCTGAAGAAGGAAGATGGAGACCATAAACCAATTCTATATCCAATATGCAGCTAATGTGCAAAATGTGTAAGTACAATCTTCTAACTTTCTTTAGTATGCATGAGCAGCAATGGATGTTTGCAACTTATTTTAAAGTGTAAAATTTTAAGCTGCTCTAGGATCTACAGGATCCTTTCTGAAAAGGAAAATAAATGAGCTGTTCCCGTTCCAAGTGAAATATCAAATAAAATGTTGAAAAGGCTTTCTATCAAAGAAATGGTTTCTGCTATATTTTATACCTGAGTTAAAAAAATAAAGAAGCATTTTCATGTTTGGAACACTAAGAAATTTAGATTTGCATTGAAGTAGGATAATTTTATAACAAAGTACAAAATGGCAAGCTTAGTTTGCCACCTAGTATAATTACTTTTAAAAGAACACACTAAAAGAACATTTTGCTAAACACAATTCCATACAAAAGGCCATAAACATAGACAAAGTATTTAAAAATAAAATGAAGGGGGAATCACATTGAACAGAGAGGCATAATCATGAGTTCTGCAAGCAAGTTTGGTAGAAAATACACCCAGAAGAGTGAAGATAAATCCTGGGAAGCCTGTAGAAAAGGGTGGCCTCAGATTCTAGAAAGAAAAAGAAAAAAGGTTTGAAAGGACATTAATATAGCAAAGCTATGATAATAGGGAGAAGTTGAGAGAATGGATGTGTATTTGTGTGTGTGTGTGTTCTAGAGTGGGTTTCCATACCCACCTCCAGGGGATCTTCCCAACCCAGGGATCAAAACTGCATCTTTTATGTCTCCTGCATTGGCAGGCGGGTTCTTTACCACTAGTGCCACCTGGGAGGCCCAAGAGAAGGGATATATATATATTTATATTTATACATATAAATATACACATATCACCGATATGAGGCATTCACATGTAATTAGAAAGACATAATTAATAAATGGAAAGAATGCCCAGGATAGAAATTCACACTAAATTTTAGATATAGGTTTTAATTATTTTTTAAAAAGATACAAATATACCAATATACAAGTATACCAGCAAAGAAGATTAAATATAGGAGCTTAAAACCAAAAGAAACTTAAATATTGTCAAGTCAATCTTATCATTTTGGAGATTAAGGAAATGAGGCTCAGAAAAAAGCAATGACTTGCTTCATTCCACAGAACTGGTTAGTAGTAGAGTCAGAGCATGGATCCAATGGCTTGATTCACTGAGTCAGTGCTCTTCACAATATACCCACCCAACATTTCATGGCAGAGGACTGAATTTTTCCTCACCCAATTAACCTGAACAATGTTATTCCCAGTAATTCAGACAAACAAGTAGATTCAAAATCACCATGAATACATATCAAACAAACAAAAATTCTCTGTGGTACATAGTACTAAAAATACTTATAAAAGTATGGAAAACATTTTTAAGTATAAATACTGTGCCTCTTTATTGGTAAATAAAAATTAAGAGTCATTGAACTTGCTAGATGAGATTCTTAGACTCTAAGTATACATGTTGTAGCTGAAAATAATTGTAACCCCTCAATTTTCTGTGCATTCATTCAATTATATTTATTGAGCATTACTACATGCCAGCCACTGTGCTGGAATCCAAGAGACAGTAATTAATACAGACCTTTTTTTTTACCAGCCATGCACTAATTAATGATTAATAATTAACTTCCTAGGGAAACAAAATTATGCTGTGTAGCACCTGCTAATTTCCATGGTATAAATACTCCACCATGACGTACTCTCCCAACAGAAGATATACCATGCAGGTCCACTGGTATGCTGGAGCTGCTCATATTTGCTTATGTAAATGGCTAATCTTAAGCTACCAAAGTAACATCACTGAATATGAAATTAAAAAGAGATGTGCTATAACAAACTATTATTTGGTGTTTACAGTATGACTGCCATCCTTTACAAGTAAATATGAGCTGGCTTCAGCATACCACTGGAACTTCACGGAGTATCTCCTGTTGGGAGTACCAGATAATTGACAAGTAAACTAAAAATTACATAAGATATTACATACTGTAGTATAAGTATTGTGAAGGAAAGACAGAGGGTAATGGCTCACTGGGAGAGGATTGTTAAGGTGGAGTGGATGTGACTTTCTAAAGTGATGACATAGGCATTAACAGATAAAAATGAGCTGAGGAATGGGCTTTCCACGTAGAAGGAAAGCTGGGGAATGCACAGGAAAAGTATATTCTGGAAAGCAACCAAACTTCCTGTGAGTTAATCACTAATACATGCAGATTACAGTAGATAGTAGAAAACATTTTACTCTTTTTGCTTATTCACCATTTAATTCCAAGTTCTTTGAGCTTGAACTCTTCCCCCTGCCCCAGCAACATCATTGATCTTTTTCTACTTTTCTGCCTTCTTTCTTGGGGTTCTGAAGAAGTGGCACAATGTTCTTACTATTCTGATTTCCCTCCAGATTCTTTTCAAGTAGTTAGGGCAGAGCCCCACAGTGTATTTTAGAAGGAAGCTTGAGGTCTTTTGGACTACCCAGAACAGAATATTTACAAATCAAACCATTCTTTGTAATATAACCATTACACCCAGGTGGCTCAGTGGTAAAGGATCCACCTGCCAATGCAGGAGACGCCAGAGATGTCGGTTTGATCCCTGGGTTGGAAAGATTCCCTGGAGGAGGAACTGGCAATCTGCTCAAGTACTCTTGCCTGGAAAATCCCATGAACAGAGGAACCTGGTGGGCTACAGTCCATAGGGTCATAAAGAGTCAGACACAACTGAGAGACTGAGCACATATAGATCAACCACAAATGCAACTTACATTTTACTCTTTCTTATCAAAGACCTTTCCCCCGCCCCAGGCAATAATCAATAGACAGGGAAGGGAAATAGGAAATATAAGAAAATTCTTTGCCTTCACATAAATTTTTAAAATTATTTAAAATTCATCATTTTAAGTAATTAAATAAGAACTTTATACTCTGTTGACAGTCGTTCACTTTCCTGTCCATGGTGTGAGATCAGGAGAAACTGCGACTGTATTAATTTAAAAAAGCAATAGAATTTATAGTACTGAATATTCCAAAATCCTTTCAAGATGCCGTGTTTAATATTGTCACTGAAGTGCACACATTGGTAATGCTACCTCATGTGTTCACCCTCTGAGCCATTTCATCTACACCCAAAGGTTTAACATATTTCCTTTTGAACTAAGAAAATATCCTACAATTTCTAATTGAGTGAGATGCCAGGAACACTAGGGACTTCCTTGCTGCTAACAGAAATTACACAGCACCGATCTGATCTCTTTGTCTATGAGAATTTGTACAGCAAATAAATCCAAAACAGTAGTGAAACTATATCACAAGGAAATTAGAAGAGTGGGAGATTTTATGTTACAGATTTAAATGAGTTTTTAAAAAAGGTTTTAGAAGTTCTGACAAATTTTTGTTGAAATTATTTCTATGGCTTTGGCCATAGCTTCCATATTCAAGTCCCATCTATTTTCTACATTTGAGTGAATTAAAATGAGCAATTATTTCATCAACTTTGTACTAAAATATAGTATGAGCATACTTTTGGTTTTCAAGGATAAGGTTCTTAAATATACACATTATGGAAGAAAAAAATTACTTCAGAGTGTGCACTGAGAATTAAAAAAAAAAAGTATGCCCATGCTTCTAGAAAAAGACTATCAGTCATTAAAGCGGATCTAGCAGATCAGCTTTTAATCCCATTGAATCAATCAATGTCAGTTCTATAACTTAGGACTGAATTTTAACCAATGTGATTAATCAAGGACATTGAGCTTTAGTGAATGGGCCTCTGTAAGATGGAGATCAGTATCAGCCTCAGGCTTTGAAGGTCAGCCAATAGGTGGCAGATTCAGTCCAATGAACACTTAAAGCTGTTTTAACATACTCTTTCTGGTCTATATAACACAATTTCAAAAGAACACTTCCCCCCAAAGCCCATATAAAATCAGTTATTTTGTTCCAAGACTAGGTGTAGTCAATATAGCTCTCTGTTACTCAGGTAAGTAATAAATTTAGCCATTTGGTTTCAGATATTGTGTAATTGTTTCATCTTTCTACCAAATTGACTGAAAGTCTCTTTCTGTTACATGACTGAAATTCAGATATATTAATATTTTATGAGACTATAACACAAGGACACCATCCATACTACAAAATTGTTAGGGCCCTATGCATTTCAAAATTCAGAACTGTTCAAATTTACAGAGTTAATACAGATGCATATACTATATATCCTAATATCTTCAGTGGAGTCTGGGTTTGATAGTCAGTCAACATGTCCACAGCAAAACAGTGGTATAAATAAAAACTATTAATAGCCTCTCATCTGTTCAAGCATTCAGGGAGGATTTTGCTACCAAATGTTCACATCAATTCAAGTTCTCCCACCAGATGACAAAAAAAAGCTTTGGATTTTAAGAGCTCTTGTGGAACTTTCAATTTTGGAATTACAGGTTAAAGATTATGGAGTTTATATATCTACTGACATACAAATACAGAATTATTAAGGCAGAGCTATGCTCTAGATATTCTCACATTTAATAAAAGATAAAACAGCAAAGCAGTAATTAAAAATATATTTCAGTTCAGTTCAGTCACTCAGTCATGTCCAACTCTTTGCGATCCCATGGACTACAGCATGCCAGGCTTCCCTGTTCATCAACGACTCCTGGAGCTTACTCAAACTCATGTCCATCGAGTATGTGATGTCATCCAACCATCTCATCCTCTGTTATCCCCTTCGCCTTCCGCCTTCAATATTTTCCAGCATCAGGGTCTTTTCAATTGAGTCAGTACTTCACATCAGGTGGTCAAAGTATTGGAGTTTCAGCTTCGTCCTTTAGGATTAACTAGTTGGATCTCCTTGCAGTCCAAGGAACTCTCAAGGACTCAATTAAAAATATATTTAATAATTATTAAAAAGAAATCCACAAGGGACTTTCCTGGCAGCCCAATGGTTAAGATTTCATGCTTCTATTGCAGGGGAAACAGGTTCAATCACTGGTTGAGGAATTAAGATCCCTCATGCCACGTGGTGTGACCAAAAAAATTTTTTTAAATCCACATGAATGATAGAAGTTTTCTAATGGGGACAAAGGATGTGGAAGGTGTTAATCAGGGATGGCTTCCCGATGATCTCGAATTGTGTCCAGAGGAATAAGTGGATATTAAACAATGACACACAAAAAGGAAGAACATTCTAGGCAAAGCAAAGAGAATGTCCTAAGGCAATAGTTAATGAGGCTATCTTGTATTTCATACAATTCAGGTGAGTTGATAAGTAAATGAGTGGAGGGAAAGGAGGCTGGAGAAACAGAGACTGGTGGAGGAAAATTCATATCAAATACATTTAGGAAAGCAGGATAATAAACTGTGAAAATATGGTAAAAATACCAATATTCATTGTTGTATTACAACCCAAAATATTTTTTAAAATTCATGAGTTTATACTGCTACAATAATTTTTAATGGGAGAGAATAGACAATTTTCTGTGCAGAAAAATTCCATATTCTGAACAATTTATGTGATGCTGCCTGTTGAAGGAGTTAGAGCATTAATTCCTACCCCTTAATTGTGGGCTTCACATAGTGATATTTTTCCAAGGGTACAGTATAGAGTGATGGGGGAAAGAGTAACTTTACAGTATAGAAACCTAAAAAAACACTACCTCCACTAGATGATAAAGGTTAACACCAACAGTGACATCATGTTGATAGAGGTATCCTTGATCTGATATGATGAGACTGGCTCTTTACCTCTGTGGCCTTACTCCCAAACCAATAACCCCAGTCCAGTCATGAGGAAAACATCAGCAAATCCAAACTGAGGTGATCTACAATATTTCTGATTAGCACTCTTCAAGATTCTCAAAATCATCAAGACAAGGAAAGTCTGAGAAACTGTCACAGCCAAGAGGAGCCTAAGGAGACAAAAGCAAATATAATGTAGTAGTCAGCATGGGATCTTGTGACGGGTTAAAAAAAAAACAAAACTATGAGAATATGAATAAAATATGGACTTTTGTTAATAGTAATGCACCAATATTGGCTCATTAGTTGTGACAAAAGTACTATTCAAATGTAAGATGCTACCAGTAGGGGAAATTTGGTAATGGGTACAAGGGGATTTTCTGTATCACCTTGGGATTTTTCTTTGCACCTTATCATATCAAGAAATTTTCTCAGTCCCATACAGTATTTCATATAAAAAGAGTTCCTTAGCCAGACTGCTCAAAAGTTGGAAATAGCCTCTCTCTGAACTTCCACTTCAGAGATGCTACTGGGATTCTGTCAATATAAGATCCTTCCTTCCTACAATAATTGATAAATTCATCTTTGCCTGATAATGGGCTAAATGTGACTTTTTTTTAGGAAGTCTGCAGTCAACATCGTGCAACATTCATGTAAGCAATAATTTTGACCTAAAATTCCTTTGGTATAAGAGGATCTAATACATTTTGGTAACTGGTCTTATGCTTCCCTGATAGCTCAATTGGTAAGGAATCCACCTGCAATGCAGGAGACCACGGTTCAATTCCTGGGT
Source organism: Giraffa tippelskirchi (assembly GCF_054371585.1). Taxonomy (NCBI): domain Eukaryota; kingdom Metazoa; phylum Chordata; class Mammalia; order Artiodactyla; family Giraffidae; genus Giraffa; species Giraffa tippelskirchi. The sequence goes on from NC_137284.1 coordinate 65,808,994, forward strand.
TGGGAAGATCCACTGGAGAAGGGATAGGCTACCCACTCCAGTATTCTTGGGCTTCCCTTGTGGCTCAGCTGGTAAAGAATATGCCTGCAATGCGAGAGACCGAGGTTCGATCCCTGTGTTGGGGAGATCCCCTGGAGAAGGGAAAGGCTATCCACTTCAGTATTCTGGCCTGGAGATTTTCATATATATCCCCCACCACTGATACTCTTCCCCATTCACATTAGTTCTCTGAGGGTCACGGGTTCTTTTATGAATTGTAATATAAAACTTCTCTCCTTACTGCTTCCAGACCTCAAACTCTTGAAATTATGCACATAAGAAAAGAATCAAGAATTTCCTATGTCATGTTCCAACTATCAAAGACAATTGTGACAGTTAAATTATAGTGGCCATTAACTACTCTATTATTTTATTCTTTAAATGATGTAGTATATTTATGAGAGAATACACAAATACCAAAGAGTGAGGAAAAAAAGCAAAAGAGAATACTTTAAGTTTCTATTCATCTAGAAGTAGAAATGGGAATATAATAACTAATTATTAAATCAAATCATGTTAACATTAGATTATAGTAACTGCTTAGTAATTTGCTGTCCTAACAAAGCAGCCATTACCTAATGATGGCAGCTATTTACCCAGATGGAAAGTCACAGGAAATTGGAACTACTGCCACACCACACAGCATTAATCAGAATAGCCATTGTTAATGGCCCATTCAGTGTATCAACTCAATCATGATTAGTAGGGGTGGTTCAAGTTCAAAGAGTTGAGAAGTTAGACAGAATGTTTCTTGGTCCCAGGACCAGGACTCTGCTGTTCACCAATCTGTTTGCCTCGGAGTTTTATGAGCTGGTTAGAACATGGTTCAAGGGATGCATAGCCCTATATGGGCTAGGTAGCCTTGCCCTCCTCAGCTATCTTAAGCCATGGTAGAAAATTTTGAAATGGCTATTTTTTTAACTCAGCTAGCCTGTTTCAAAATATAAAACACATCATCCCTCACTATTAACTCACTATTTTCCCCAGCCTTGACCCTCAATTCATCTCCAAAGAGCAAAACATTTCTATTTCTTACTCCATTCCTGAACAGTATACCAACTATAAATATAATGCATATCTTATCTCAACTCTCATCTTCTTGAGCAAATATCAGAGACTGAGAAATAAACTGTTACACGTTAATATGTCACAGAAATAAAAAATTTTAAGTCTCATAATTTATTTCAAAGTTATGTCAAAGTGTTCCTGAATGTGAAAATTCTAGGTGTCAAAATGGTTAAGCCAAGTAACTCATCAAGATATAATATTTCCATTACTATAGGGAACCATTGTTTATAAAGGATCAAATGAAATGTAGAGTAATGTAATACAAAACACAGATTATAGCCTCTACTCTTGATGCTTCAGAATGATTTTAGTCTATGAAAGAGGGTACTTTTTTTAATTAGAAATGACATGAACAGGTCTCTAAGTGGGTTGCTATGACAACAGAAATGATCCAGCGGTCTGTGGCTCAGGCGAATAGGATGAATTAATATTCATAATCTATTACTCAGAAGGTTGGGAGTCCCCACAGAAAGAAATGGGAAAAGGTATGAAACAAGACAGTTAGAAATGCCTCATTGATTCTTTTCAATGAGAGAAAATCTCAGCAGATGGAGTAACTCGTAGAGATAAAAGTAAGAGGAACCATCTACATTCAAAGATTTTAAAAGAGTTGGTTCTAAGTAACACTACAATGAGGGTAAAAAATCTTAGGCTAGTATTAAAGAGTTGTTATTGCTTTAACTGTAACTCTTAATTTAAGCCAGAACCTTCAAGGTTGCCTGAAGTTGTCCCAACTCAGAGGTAATTCCTGGATGTCAGCAGAAGTAGGCAAAAATAACCTCCACAGGAAGATGAAAAATCAAGTACTGATCTCATAACCAAAGGGTAATCTAACATATTAGGAGGTAAGTAAGCATGAGTAAAAGTCAGGAGAAAAAAAGAAAACAATAGATTTAGATCTTAAGTATAACTGTCTGACTTCGAATATAAAGTATTATCTGTTTCTGCTATTTAAATTAAAATTAAATAAAATTTAAAATTTGGTTGTTCAGTCACACTAGCTATATTTCAAGTGTTCAATAGCCACATGTAGCTAGTGGCCATTGTATAGGACAGCACAGATATAAACATTTTTGTTATGGTAGATAATTCTATTGGACAGGGTTGGTTTAGAATATTTATAGCTATAATACATAGGATTAAAAAGATAAGTATATAGTAATAGATGTGTCAGAAATTATTAGATTTTGGTACATTGACATGAATGCATTTCAATGCGATTTAGCAAACAATGTGTTATCTTATTAAAATAAAAACCAAATTACAAAGTGTTTCTATCTCCCCTACAAATGCACTTGTGCTCATTTGAAGTTTATCCCTTAATCTGTAGCCCCATAGTAACCATTGGTCTATTTTCTATCACAGTAATTTGTGGGTTTTTTTCTCCAGAAATTCACATTAATGGCATTATGTGGTATAGAGTCTTTTGTATTTGGCTGCTTTCATCTATCATAATGCTTTTGAACTGCTTCTTTGTTGTCTTATGCATCAGCACTTCATTTTCTTCTATTGCTGAATGGCATTTCATTGTACAAAAATACCATGAGTTGTTTACTGATTCACTAACTGATGGAAATTTGAATTGTTTCCAGTTGTGGGCAATTATTAGTAAATCTACAATAAACAATCACATATATATGTTTGTGTGGATATATATGTTCATTTCTCTTGTGTTAATACATTCGAGTGAAATTACCAAACTGTTTTTCCAAAGTGACTGCATCATCTTGCATGCCCACAAGCAACAGCAATATGTAACAATTTGAGTCACTCCACACTACTGTCAGCATGAGTATTGTCAGTCTTTTTCATTTTAGCCACTCTAGTAGATTTGTGGTAGTAACTCGATGTGGTATTATCAGCTTGCATTCCTAGAAGGAGTATTAATATTGAGCATGTTCTTCTGTGCTTATTTACCACTCACTTACCCTCTTTAGAAAAGTTTCTGTTCAAAACTTTTGTCTGTTTATTTCAAAAAATTGAGCTGTTAATTTTTGGTTTTTAGGTAAAGAAGTTACTTATATGTTCTAATTCTTGATCAGGTATTTTGAAAGTATTTTCCCAAATGTATGCCTGCCTTTTCAGTTTCTTAACTGCTTCAAAAAACAAAAGCTTTCAAAAAAAAACAGAGGATTTTAATTGCAATTTGTAAACTTCTTCCTTCTATGATTCATGCTTTTAGTGTTTTCCTCACTAATAAATCTCAAATAATCAAAAGTGCTGTAGATATTTTTCCTATATTTTCCTCAAAATTTTTATAGTTTTAGTCATTTTTATACATATGTGATATATGTTGAGTTAATTTTTTTATATAGTATGAGATGAGGACCAAGGATAATTTTCACAAAGATATAAATTGTTTTAAGATTATTGAAAACATTTCCTTCCCCATTCAATTATAATAGCAATTTTTTTTCAAAAATCAATTGACCGTGTATTTGTAAGCTGATTTCTGGACTACCTTGTCTAATGAACTAAACTATAATTATATTTACTCCAATATACCACATTGTTTTGATAACTGCAACTTTACACTAAGTTTTAATATCTGGGTGTACAAGTATTTCAAAAGTTTTGTTTTTCTAGGTCATTTACATTTCCATAGACGTGTATAATCAACCTGTAAGTTTTATAGCAACATAAACAAAAATAGCCAGATAGTAATTTTAAAGAAGTTATATTGGATTTATAGACCAATCTGCGGAGAAGTGCTCAATTCAACAATATTGAGTCTTGCACTAAATGAACATGATTTATCAATGCATTTATCAGATATTTTTACACATATTTCAGCAGTTTTTGTACAGTTTTATAAAATGCATCCTAATTATAATCTCAGTTACCATGAGACTGTACAAAAAATATATTTCCTGTTTGTATGAGTTTCTTGGAAGATGACACCATGCAAAATGAGGACAGTCTGTATTTCATGTGTCTTTATGCTGTTGTAAAGGTTATTTTTATTTCAATTTTCAACGTTTTGTTGCTGTCATATAAAAATCCAGTTGCTTTTCTTATATTCCAAAATCATTGTAAAATGACTCACTAGTTTAATCCTTTTTTTATGTCTTTACCTTTGAATTTCTGCAAACATTTTCAGGGAATAAAAATAGTTTCATTTTTCTATTCAGTTTTGTGTCTTTTATTTCTTTTCCTTACCTTATTTCACTAGTTGGAACATCCAGTACAATTTTGGGTACAGATGATGAAAAATTCCTGTTTAAAGCCTAAATTAGAGAAAAATCATCCTTTATTTATCATTAAGTGTAATCAGTTCAGTTCAGTCGCTCAGTCGTGTCTGACTCTTTGCGACCCCATGAATTGCAGCACACCAGGCCTCCCTGTCCATCACCAACTCCCGAAGTTCACCCAAACCCATGTCCATCAAGTCAGTGATGCCATCTAACCATCTCATCTTCTGTCGTCCCCTTCTCCTCCTGCCCCCAATCCTACCCAGCTTCAGGGTCTCTTCCAATGAGTCAACCCTTCGCATGAGGTGGCCAAAGTATTGGAGTTTCAGCTTCAACATCAGTCCTTCCAATGAACACCCAGGATTGATCTCTTTTAGGATGGATTGATTGGATCTCCTTGCAGACCAAGGGACTCTCAAGAGTCTTCTCCAACACCACAGCTCAAAGGCATTAATTCTGCGGCGCTCAGCTTTCTTCACCGTCCAACTCTCACATCCATACATGACCACTGGAAAAAAAATAGCCTTGACTAGACAGACTTTTGTTGGCAAAGTAATGTCTCTGCTTTTCAATATGCTATCTAGGTTGGCCATAACCTTCCTTCCAAGGAGTAAGCGTCTTTTAATTTCATGGCTGCAGTCACCATCAGCAGTGATTCTGGAGCCCCCAAAAATAAAAGTCTGACACTGTTTCCACTGTTTCCCCATCTATTTCCCATGAAGTGATGGGACCAGATGCCATGATCTTACTTTTCTGAACGTTGAGCTTTAAGCCAACTTTTTCACTCTCCTCTTTCACCTTCATCAAGAGGCTCTTTAGTTCTTCTTCACTTTCTGCCATAAGGGTGGTATCATCCGCATATCTGAGGTTATTGATATTTCTCCCAGCAATCTTGTTTCCAGCTTGCGTTTCTTCCAGCCCAGCATTTCTCATGATGTACTCTGCATAGAAGTTAAATAAGCAGGGCGACAATATACAGCCTTGACGTACTCCTTTTCCTATTTGGAACCAGTCTGTTGTTCCATGTCCAGTTCTAACTGCTGCTTCCTGACCTGCATACAGGTTTCTAAAGAGACAGGTCAGATGGTCTGGTATTCCCATCTCTTTCAGAATTTTCCACAGTTTATTGTGATCTACACAGTCAAAGGCTTTGGCATAGTCAATAAAGCAGAAATAGATGTTTTTCTGGAACTCTCTTGCTTTGTCGATGATCCAGCACATATTGGGAATTTGATCTCTGGTTCCTCTGACTTTTCTAAAACCAGCTTGAACATCTGGAAGTTCACGGTTCACGTATCGCTGAAGCCTGGCTTGGAGAATTTTGAGCATAACTTTACTAGCATGTGAGATGAGTGCAATTGTGCGGTAGTTTGAGCATTCTTTGGCATTGCCTTTCTTTGGGGTTGGAACGAAAACTGACCTTTTCCAGTCCTTTGGCCACTGCTGAGTTTTCCATATTGGCTGGCATATTGAGTGCAGCACTTTCACAGCATCATCTTTGAGGATTTGAAATAGCTCAACTGGAATTCCATCACCTCCACTAGCTTTGTTCGTAGTGATGCTTTCTAAGGCCCACTTGACTTCACATTCCAGGATGTCTGGCGCTAGGTGAGTGATCACACCATCGTGATTATCTGGGTCGTGAAGATCTTTTTTGTACAGTTCTTCTGTGTATTCTTGCCACCTCTTCTTAATATCTTCTGCTTCTGTTAGGTCCATATCATTTCTGTCCTTTATCGAGCCTATCTTTGCATGAAATGTTCCTTTGGTATCTCTAATTTTCTTGAAGGGATCTCTAGTCTTTCCCAATCTGTTGTTTTCCTCTATTTCTTTGCATTGATCGCTGAGGAAGGCTTTCTTATCTCTCCTTGCTATTCTTTGGAACTCCACATTCAGTTGGGAATATCTTTCCTTTTCTCCTTTGCTTTTCACTTCTCTTCTCTTCCCAGCTATCTGTAAGGCCTCCTCAGACAGCCATTTCACTTTTTTGCATTTCTTTTCCATGGGGATTTTCTTGATCCCTGTCTCCTGTACAATGTCACGAACCTCTGTCCATAGTTCATCAGGCACTCTGTCTATCAGGTCTAGTCCCTTAAATCTATTTGTCACTTCCACTGTATACTCATAAGGGATTTGATCTAGGTCATACCTGAATGGTGTAGTGGTTTTCCCTACTTTCTTCAATTTAAGTCTGAATTTGGCAATAAGCAGTTCATGATCTGGGCCACAGTCTGCTCCTGGTCTTGTTTTTGCTGACTGTATAGAGCTTCTCCATCTTTGGCTGCAAAGAATATAATCAATCTGATTTCGGTGTTGACCATCTGGTGATGTCCATGTGTAGAGTCTTCTCTTGTGTTGTTGGAAGAGGGTGTTTGCTATTACCAGTGTGTTCTCGTGGCAAAACTCTATTAGCCTTTGCCCTGCTTCATTCTGTACTCCAAGGCCAAACTTGCATGTTACGCCAGGTTTTTCTTGACTTCCTACTTTTGCATTCCAGTCCCCTATAATGAAAAGGACATCTTTTTTGGGTGTTAGTTCTAGAAGGTCTTGTAGGCCTTCATAGAACCGTTCAACTTCAGCTTCTTCGGCGTTACTGGTCGGGGCATAGACTTGGATTACCGTGATATTGAATGGTTTGCCTTGGAAACAAACAGAGTGTTAATATTTGCTGTAAATTTTTCATAGTGATTTTTTTGCCAGATTGAGAAAACTTCGTTTTATTTAATTGGTTAAAGCTGTATTAAGATGTACTATTTTAGTATTTATTCTCATTTGTTTCTATTTTTGTTTCCCTTTCTTGCCTTCTTTTGGAATATATGAGTATTACTTTTAATTTCACTTCAATTTTATCTATTTTTTTAGCTATACATTTTTGTTACTTCATTATCTTTTAAAGAAATTAAAATTAGAAAAAGTATATTCTATGTTATTTTCATATTTACCATTCTTGGAACTTGTTATTCTCTCTTGCTTTCTCTTTTGCTCTTGTGCTCTCCCTCTCCCTCTATTTGTTCACCTTTTATCTGTCACTTTCATTTCAAATTTCAAATTCTAGCTGCCTCATTTTGATCTCTGTCTTCTCAGTTCAACTAGGCTTTGTGATGGTTCCTCTCCTTGCACTGTAATCAGGAAATTACCTACAGTCAGTAACCTAGGTCAACTTTAGGCCCATTTCATTTGCTTATTTTCTCTCAGACATCACAGCTCTGCCAGTCTTCCTACTGTCCTTTGCCTGAAAACCATTATTTCACTTAATTTTCCAGTTTTCTTGTTGTTTCCAGTGAACAGCATTTGCTGTGGCAATTAATCCTTCATGGGCAGAAGTTGAAATTCATTTTTTACTTTTAGATCTGTCTTCTATCTTATCTAATATTAACAGTAGGATTCTGACTTTCACTTTTGTCTTAAATAGTTCTCTAGTATACAGTTCAAAGTTGTCTTTTTCATTGTGATCTCTCCTAATATTGTCATTTAATAGATAAGTTGAGATAATTTACTTAAAAGACAAATATATTTGATTTTGGCAATTTGGTTTCAATTAATTGGTTTTGTTTGCATAGTTTAATCATTCTTTTTCATGTTGATTTATTTCTTTGCATCTTGATGTATATGTATATGTAATTCTTATGTTTATAAAGTATTGTTGCTATTGTTCTAGCTTGACTAGATTTATAGTTTTACATTATACTGTTAGCACTCTATTTACAAAATATTAATTTTGTACTGTGAGCAATATTAAAATTACCTTATTTCTTCTCTCTTTCTCCACACTCTCTTCTTCAACAATATACATTAGCCAGTAAGATTTTCTTTCTAATTTAGAACCCATGAAATGCCAATGATGCTTATGTTTATATTTGATCTATTAAAATAAAATAATATATTTTGGATTCTAGCTATATACTAGAAGTGAGGCAATCTGAGAAACTACTTAATCTTTAACTTGGTTACCCCTGTTAAATTAATTAAACAGTGGGACAGTTCAATGACAGTGGCTCCAATGTCATAGAAGTCTAAATAAGCAAACGAAAAATCTAAGCCTGTAAAGGCCTTATGGTTACAAAATTGAAACCTAAGGACAACCAGTTACAAACAGCCAACTAGGTTTGAAGCTATAGCCTACCAAATAATTTCCTGTCTTTACTATCACACTTTCTGTATATAAGTCTTTCCCATAGCTTCTGTCAGCAGAGTGCTTTTAACCAGTTCCAGTTTGGCACGGCCCCCAATTGAATCTATTTTTGCTCAAATAAATTAAAATGCTTTAATATGCCTCAGTTTATCTTTTAACATGCTTCTCCTTACCACATGTGATGAGATATGTCCTCTCTACTTCTACATACATTTACATCCTATTCTATTCTCTTAATCTCCCCATTATAGTTGTAATCTATAGTTAAATATTTTAAATTTTCATTGCCAGTCCTTTAAACTTGGTTTCCCAACTCATCTCTTAGCCATAGAAATTCTGTCTTGTAGCATTTTCTCAAGGAAGGCTCACAAAAAATTTCCCTAAATCTTACATTTCAAAGTAGCATGACTGGGATTGATATAGCTGAAGTGCAATTTCACATATTTATACTCTTCAGAACATATATGTATGTTCATCATTGAGTGCTGATGTTGAATCCTGGTGAAAAGAAATACAAAGTCAGTTTGATATTTCACCCTTAAAGAGATTTGGTATTTCTCCTTGGAAGCACAAAGTTTCCTCTTATCCCAGTGTCCCATAATATTACTAGGCTATGTCATGCAGCTAATCTGGATCAATTTTTCCTAGCCATATCTTTTCTCACTGTGTTAATTTAGCTGTTTTATTTCAAGACGCCTTCTGTTGAACACTGTGTCTAACATTGCATTTAATGTTTGTTCTATTTCATTCCTTTGCAATTCTTCTTTGAAGTATTATCCAGGATCTAGTCTGGTTTCTGTAGGGATAAGACTGGTGAATAGAGCTATAGAGCTATTATAGGGATGAACACCCACTCATCCTTTAAACCTTTGAGTGTGACACTGATTTCCATGCCTAAACCCTAGATGCAATTTTGTTTTGATTTACTATCCTGGCCAGAGGTGGTTCGGTTCCAGAAGCTTTTACTTGACCTTCCATACTATGATGGGTCCTACCATGCAAGCCAAAGGCCCAAAATGGGGTTTATGCCAACTATCTAGTATGTCCATCCCAATGGTATACTCAGACAACAGAGGAAAAAAATCACAGAATAACTACAATAGGTTCACTGTGAATTGGACCATGGCCAAGACCCTCCATTACCTAGTGCCCACATGCTCCATTTTAATAAAAATACCATAGAAACTATTATTTAAGTTCTCAAACTATTCCCCTTTCTCCAGTATACAGTTAGTTACTGATGTAAATCATTGTAGGCTCCTTTGTGGAAGAACATGAAGGTTTATTACCATGTATGCTTGTCATGGTATTGCAGAGTCCTTTTCCTGGGGATTTAGCATTTTCTTCAATAAATAAATTACAGGTCTGGAGACTGAAATTTGGAAACTGGACAGGGGTGATAGCTTTTTACCCAGTTAGGTAATGTTCTCTCCTACCATCATACCTAAGCAACAGAGGAGAATAGCCATTGAACTTCTTGGTGATTCTATGCCTTTCTTATCAGAGCTAGCCTTATGATATTAATAAATGGTGCATTCCCTGGACATTTCCATAGAACACAGCAATATGGCAGGTCTTCCAACATTACAGTATTTCACTTCAGCATGCAAACTTCTCTGAGTTTTTTCATCCTGCTTCTGTTGTCTGACATAAACAATTCAGCACTTTAACTTCACTTAACATGGCTACAGCATGCTTGTCCACATCTCTTGTGATCTTTGGCAGGATATTAAATCTTGAATTTCAGGAGAGTGCTTCAAAATCAATAACCTCTCCCTTATTTGATTTGTGTACTGACCCCTTTCATAAAGCATCCTCAGGATTCAGTCCTGCACATAATCCCCCAGCTCCGGAGACTAGTTCTTGTAGTTCCTTTGTGATAGAAGGCCTTTACTCCCTTGTTCTTTTTTATCCCTGGTTCTGACTCAGTTTGCTATGAATCAATCCTAGTTATAGTACTGGGAAAAGTAGGGATATATGCCAAGAACCAGCATAGCTGTCTCATTGAGGAAAGAAATTTGCATGACTTTTTGAAAAAGTGCCACTACAATGCTGAGAATTCTCTCAACAACTTGTTCACTACTGTATGATTTAAGTCCTATATATGCTGCTTCTGATAACCATTATAGGTCAGAAATTTTATCTGTTTACTTGTTTGATTTTTTTATTCTTCTTTGTGCTCCTGAATATATTCCATAGAGAGCAACTGAAGTTTCTGGTTTATGTAAACATATGCAATTTAAAGTTCAATGTACTTTTAATATAACAACTTGGCTTCAGGAAATTCAGTACAATTTGAAAAGTATGCATTTGTACAGATATTTGTATATTTCCATGTAATGCCCATGATTATTGATATTAGAAACCTTTTTTTAGATTTGGAAATTATAGCTGGATCATCTGGAATTTATAATAGAACAGCAAGAAGCCCAGGGGTTCTTGACAATCTTTGCAAATTTAAAGATAAATATTTCATTTTACAATCCTTTGGAAAATAATCCCTCATTATCTTTTAAAAGTAAAAGTACACAAAGCCTTTGACCTGGTAATCCCCCCCTTTTGGGAATCTACTATATACAAAATATATATTCATACAATGTATTTACTGAAGCATCTTTATGATGGCAAAAATCTGGAGTCAATTATAACACCCATCAATAAGAGAAGAGAATGATTTAATAAATGGCAGTATGTCCATGCGAAATAACATGCAGCTTTATATAAGAGGTACTTTTATAACCCTGGAAGGAAGAGTGATCATGCTATCACATTAACTGAAAAAAAGCAAATTATACAGTAGTAGGCAATATAATTCTGGTTTTTATAAATATATGTTGAGAAAATTGTTTAAGGCCATGTAGAATAAAGAGAAGCATACTGGGCTGCATTATAGAATGACATAGGAATATAAATGGATGAAATTATTCATTTTTGTTTTATATATCTTGAAATTAATTTACTCATCACAGCTGCTGCTACTGCTAAGTCACTTCAGTCATGTCTGACTCTGTGCAACCCCATAGATGGCAGCCCACCAGGCTCCTCCGTCCCTGGGATTCTCCAGGCAAGAACACTGGAGTGGGTTGCCATTTCCTTCTCCAATGCATGAAAGTGAAAAGTGAAAGTGAAGTCGCTCAGTTGTGTCCGACTCTTAGCGACCCCATGAACTGTAGCCTACCAGGCTCCTCCGTCCATGGGATTTTTCCAAGCAAGAGTACTGGAGTGGGTTCCCATTTCCTTCTCCACTCATCACAGCAAGCATGCATTATTTCTTCAACTAAGAAAAGCAATACAGAAAATGTGAAGGATGAAAAAGTACAAGAAATATTCTAGGACTGTGCAGAAAACACTGAAGTACCTACTTCCGGGATATAACAAGACATCAACAAAATTAGAGGAAAAAACAGTAAATTGGCTTTAAATCTCAAACCACTTTATCCACATTTTCTATTTTTTATGCTATTGTCTGCATCTATTAATATCCATCAATTAATTTCTTCAGCAATCAGTCATGATTATTTGGAATCATTTAAAACCAGAGTACAACTTGTATACTTGATTTTATGACTAGGCCTGTATATTTAAATGGTTTCTTGTTCTTATAAGACATTAAGCAAGAATGTTAACATTCTTGATAACACTGCATGTTAAGAATGTTCTTGCTATGTTAACATATTACTTTAGTCATTGGTTGTGAATGAAGTTTCCCACCTCCTTTATGAACTTTGAGAAACATTCCAATTCTAATATAGTCTCATTTATATACCATCAACTCATACAATTTATATAATCAATCCTCCCCCTCTTCAAGTTTTATGTCCTGTAAACAGTGTCAAAAAAAAAAAGTCCCTCCTGTTATGGAGTTTAAATGGAGAGAGATACAGATAAATTTATAGAGTAAAATGTCAGGAAAAGACGAGTGCAGTGACAGAAAACAAACCAAAGCAAGCAGACAGAGAATTAATTAGTGTGTTCTTTGGAAGGGTGATCAGGGAAGATCTCCTTCTTAGAAATGAGCATTTGAGAAGAGCCCCAAAGGAAAAATTACAGCAATTCATGGGAATATTTGTAGAAATAGCTTTTGGAGAGAAGATGCTATGAAGTACAAATGCCCTAACTAGAATGGATGAACCACTTTAATCATATAGAAAACCCAGCCTCTACAGGCATGGAGAAATGGCAGGAATTAGCATGCCAAAAGTCTCATTGCCAAGCTGAGTAAAGTGGCTAGAATAGGACCTGAGGCAAGGTGAGGGCTGAGTCAGGAGTACTGACACAAAGCAACTCCCCTCAAGTTTAGTCCCAACTTGGGGTCAACCAAGGTTTGGCTTCTAATTGAAACACTACTGCCATTCTAGGAAATATTTTTAAGCTTTCCCACTTGTAAACTAGAAAAATAATAACCCAGTACTCTGACTGCTTCATAGACATATTTAGAGTTCCTACCCTTTAAAAGAACTTAGAAGTTAACAGAGTATACTGAACATCAGAGTACTTAAATATATAATGTGCATGCTCAATTGCTCAGTTGTGTCTGATTGCCTGTGACCTCAGGGACTGTAGCCCACCAGGATCCTCTGTCCATGGAATTTTCCATGCAAGAATATTGGAGTAGGTTGCCATTTCCTACTCCAGGGGATCGTTCTGTAGGAGCGTTCCCAAGTGGCACAGTGGTAAAGATCTGCCTGTCAATAAATAGATAAAGCAAATGCTAACAGAACTAAAAGGAGAAATAAATCACAATAAAATAATAGTTGGTAACTTTAATATTTCAACTCTCAAAGAATGGCTAGATCTTTTACACAGACAGTTAATAAAGAAAGAGAAGATTTGAATAACACCATAATCCAAATGGTTATATAGACATATACAAAACATTCCATCCAACAGCAACCTAATACATATTTTCCAAGAATACGTGGATCACTTTCTAGGATAGATCATATATTAGGCCATAAAACAAGTTCAAGAAGACAGAAATTATATTAAGTAGCTTTCCAAACTACTGTATTATTAAACTAGAAAAAATAACCAGAGAAAAGCTGGAAAATTGACAAATATGTAAAAATTAAGCAACACGTTCCTAAACAACCATGGATCAGAGAAGAAATAAAAAGGGAAATTAAAAAGTATCTTGAGACAAATGAAATAGAAACACAATATAGAAAAACTTATTGGATGCAGCAAAAGCAATTCTAAAATGAAAATTTATAGCAATAAATGTCTACATAATTAAAAATTTGTATGCTGAAAATTATGATATTGATGAAGAAATTGAAGAAGATACAAACAAATCACTCCTTTTAGATACAAATTCCTTTACGTCTTCCCAGGTTCTGTGACTCTAAATATTCCCTCTCCATCTCAGAGGAAAAGGGTTGGCTCAGGTACTGGCTCAAAAAATTGGAGACAGTTCCCTTAATTTACAACAATTTCCATAAGAGACATGTCAGTGCTACCCATCCTCTCTCTGGTAAATTATCTTCTCCCTTCAACTTAAATAATATAGGTAGAGTCTCCAATCACAGTACCCTACCTCTAAAGAGAGGGGCTATGACCCGTGATGGAGCAAATCATAATTCTTTATGGCATTTTTCCAAACTGAAAGAAAAAGCATTCTATAGTTTAGGAAATGGCAACCCACTCCAGTATGCTTGTCTGGAGAATTCCACGGGCAGAGGAGCCTGGTGGGCTACAGTCCACGGGGTCACAAAGAGTTGGACACAACTTAAGCGACTAACACACAAGTATCTGGTTACATGAGCTCCCAAATCTTCCCTGGTCATGGTTTTCACATAATATCTGGTTTACGAGCCCAAATTTGACACACAGACACAGGAGCAGGAAACAGGAGAAAAAGAAGAAAACCCTGAACAAGTTGGAGTCTCTGTTTTCATCTTCTTTCCAACTCTTCCATTTTCCTAGTTTGGTAATTAGAGTTAATAAATACCCTTTTCAACCTAAGCTAACTCAAATGTGACCTGCTTCTAAACAAGAGAATATGGAAAATATGTCGTAATATCACTACAATGATTATAAGACAAAAGTTCAAAGGATTTTGCAGATGCATTTAAGGTCCCTAATCAACTGATTTTAAATTAATCAATGAGGAGATTCTCTTTACCGGGTTTGACTTAATTAATATGCTCTTTAAAGAGGGTCTAGAGGTCAGAGCTGAGTGAAATAAAAACACAAACTCTTTCCTCTTTCCTTTAGCCTTAAAGAAGCAAGGCACCATGAAACCTACAGCTGCAAGGAACTGAATTCTGCCAACTACAACATGAACTTGCAAGAGGATTCTGAGCTTCAGTAAGAAACTCAGACTGGCTGAGATCTTGAATGCAGCTTTATGAACTCTGAGCAGGGGATTCAAGTAAACTGTGCCTGTACTCCTGACCCAATGAAAAAGTAACATAAGACAAGTTTGGTATTTTTAAGCTGATAATATTGTGATAATTTGCTTTTACTCAGCAATAGAAAACTAATACACGATTTCATTACATACTAATCCCGAAAGCAAATACTAAGTTGACGGTATTTTGCAAAAGAAATTTGGGGATTTGGTTTTAAAAGAAGGCACAGGATTTGGGGATTCTAAGGCAAGAATATGCCACATTCTCTATTCTGCCTTCTGTGGACAAGGAAGGAATTGTAATTACAAAGAACAGTGGCTAACAGCAGGCAGTATAAGTCTACTAAGAGAGATTAAGAGTCATTAGCTGTAGTGGCATTTTTATTTCATCAAGATTTTTCGAAAGACCAAGTGTCTTCCAGACCTTAAATCCTTGAGTTTAAATCTTTTAAAAAATAGAACAGGAAGTTCTTGGCATAGAGACTGCATTTTTCATGTCACCATAATAAAAGATTCTACTTCCAATTCAATGCTATCCATAATGTAAACTATCAATTCATACTAATCAACACCAGCTACATCATGGGAACTTTATAAGCTGGAGAGCCTCCTGAGAAACTTAAAGTTGATAATTCATCAGCACAAACTCAAGAAATCAGCACACTAGATAACTTGTCCTTGAGTGCCCTTGGTTATTCACAGGTCATTAGAGTCCTAGCGCAATAGCACAGAAGATAGCTTAATTAGTTATAAGGAAAACAAGAACTTACTTAATACTCAATACATACAGTTTCTAGGCTGTGCTCTTTACAAACTCATTCTTTCCTCAAAACCATGGGAGAAAAATATTACCTCCTCTATTTTAGGCACAGAAGCCACACAATTGTGAAATGACAGAAGAATGATTGAAAGCCAGATTTATTTAGTATTTGCTTTAGCCTCTACAATACTTCCACATATAGGATGCATAAGTGTTGTAAGTGGTACTCGTAAACTATGTTGAGAAAAATATGAAACTCAAGCCAGATTCTCTTATGTGAGTGCTGAGCTAAACTTCCTTTTCAGAAGACCGTTTTTGAAAGTTGAAGTTATGTTACATTGTTTTCCCATTTTGGTAACCACCCAGGTGATGATTTGGTAATCATTCAGTTATATGTTGTAAACACATGATATAGTGACTTAGAGAAATTTCTACTCATCCTTTAGGTGAAGAATTGAAACCTTTATAGAAGACATTAATAATATTAAAAATCATTGCCCAAGACATTCATATCAAAGAAACCACCTACTAGAAATTGCTGTCTACTTGCTATCCTTTCCTTTAAGCACTCTCAGAGTTCTACTTCCCTGGGAAATTGAAAGTCACTGAGTCGTGTCTGACTCATTGCAACTCCGTGGACCACAGTCTGCCAGGCTCCTCTGTCCATGGAATTCTCCAGGCCAGAATACTGGAGTGGGTAGCCATTCCCTTCTCCAGGGGATCTTCCCAACCCAGGGATGGAACCCAGGTCTCCCACATTGCAGGCAGATTCTTTACCAGCTAAGCTACCAGGGAAGCCCAAGAATACTGGAATGGGTAGCCGATCCCTTTTCCAGAGGATCTTCCCAGCCCAGGAATCAAACAGTGGTCTCCTGAGTTACCAAGGAAGCCCTATAAAGAGAATTTAGATAAAGAGCCTCAGAATTAGCCTCAGACATTTTTTCCACTCTCAATCTCAAACCAATCTTGGCTCATCAACTGCTAAGTCATTTAGTTTGTGAATGTAAAAACTTTTGATTTAGGTAGATTCTCTAGACTGAAGGCATCAATTGTAGGTAGATAACTCTTCATGTGTACCTTCAGTTCCAATCAATCTCCAAGATCTATCACAACATATTTAATTTTCTGAGCACTGTCTTGTACATTTGACACTTGCTTCATTACATTATCTGGCTAACTGAGGCCCCTCGTCTCTCCCTAAAGTACTTTCTTTAAAATGTTTTCCACTGGATTATAATTCAAGCTTGAAAATTCAAAAATGTTTACTCTTTCATATCAATCATCTATAATTTTATTGTTTATAATCTCCCAGATGAATCTCTTTCCCAATTTTGACTGCCACTCTTTTCTCTTAAACACTTATTAGTGGGTCATCTTCAATAGCTTGCAAGTAGATACCCTGGCTCCAGACTTTCTTTTATATATAATCATCTTAAAATGACTGCTAGATTAATTTCCTGAGCAGCATTTTAATCATAAGACTTACATTTTCTAGGGTTTAAAACTTAACTATCTTTTGAATGTTATTTCAAAATCAAAAGTTTCCTTATCATTCAAAATCCATCCTGAAACTATTGCTGAGTTTCCTAACACTTTCTTGCTCATGTGCTAAGTTTCACACAAATTAAACTATCCTATATAAACATACCTTATATATAACAAGTGGTCCAGCATCTCTTTCTCTAGTTTGCTTACTATTGGACTGGTAGAAATTGAAGTCTTTTCCTCTTCTAGTAGGAAAGACAACATTCAAACATCAACTTCCTAGGATTAGATACTTCCTCCCACTGTTCCTTGTGTCTCAGCTGGTAAAGAATCTTCCTGCAATGCCCGAGACCTGGATTTGATCCCTGGGTTGGGAAGATCCCCCGGAGAAGGGAAAGGCTACCCACTCCAGTATTCTGGCCTGGGGAATGCCAGGGACTGTATAGTCCTTGGAGTCAGAAAGAGTTGGACGGGATGGAGTGACTTTCACTTTCACTTAACTTTTCCACCAGTAGGAGGAACTACCATATTCTAAGCTGCTGAAATCTCAAAGTATGCACAGATGACTCTCCCAGTACTCCCAGAATTGTTGGCATTTAATCCCTGAATCTAAAGTCTGAGCTCTAAGTATTTATTCCTGTTTATAAGGTTATTTTCATGCTTGTGCTTAAAGAAAATAGAACAGTAGAGTGGACAGGAACTCTTCTGAAGCACAATCATGGTGCATTCACATGTCTGACATTCATTCCTTTCAAAATGATGCCAAGAAATTAAGGGTGAACTGCCCCGTGACATTTGCCCCCACCAGTAAGTAGTTTCTCAGCTTATATACCATGATACCGTAAATTCTGCCCTCACCCATCTCTCTAAACACACCTACTTTTGCTTGTATAATGTTCTCAAGTTTAAATGTGCTCTTCAAAGAAAAGTTCTGCCTTGTCTTAAGTCATTTTCAAATCTTATTTATTCCATGTCTTATTCCCCTTGTTCTCTAATCAGGAGAAGTTTTTCTTTGTTCAATTTCAAAGCGTTAAGCACTTTTCCTACACTGCTTTTTATTTTTATGCTGACAATATTGTTTGCATGTTTTTATCCAGATTCAGAAACAATGATAAGAATTCACTGTCTTTCCTAAATTCCTGCATATCAGGCTACAATCTCTCACAGTTTATTCTGCATATTACAAGTATAACTAAAGAAAATACAGGAATAATTTCTTCCCTGAAAGAATGAAACTGACATCTACTGGTTCAAGCTATCTGGAGTAGTCCAGATAGCTATCACTATCACTAACTTATCACTGGTTAGTCCACTAAAAAAAAAAAAATTGACTGATGATGTCTAACAATCTGACTCAATCCAGATGCTTCAGTTCTGTTGGGGTTGGTCAAGATGATACAGTTATAATTTAAGTACTATTTTTATGAATGTGAGAACTGTTTATTTTATCAAATTCTCAATTCATTATAATATTCTTATTATATTCTTAAACTCTTAGGGTGTTTGGGATGGAATTGTACAACTCAGATGTCTAAATATATAAGGCAATATTGACTGAGTTTCAAAAATATGATAAAGCAAATATATCCATATTATTTTTATGATTCCGTTCATTTAACTAAAAACATGAACATGCTTCCAAAGCCTTTGATTATTTTAATAGAATATGGTGAATTTTATCCCATCTGGTTCTACACATGAAAAAATCAGCACAAAATTCAGAACTGGCCAATTTTACAGAGAGAAGAGCATAAAAGGCAGTTTCTTATGATCTTTCAGGAGAAAATCCACTTGAAATACTGTGAGAAAGGCAGTCTTGTGATATTTCTCATTATAAAAGGTCACTGCTCTACTCATTTATCACTATTTTATGGAAGAAGCAGAGTAGATTGTGTCTAGGTGGGAGCACTGTTGCTCAGAAGAGTTTAAAAAATTACCTGGTGTTAAGAGGGACAGAGAAATTACTTGGCATATTGCAAACCAGAGTTTGGAACTATATTGCTAATGTTAAACATTAGAAATATTTTAAGATGTGAGAGTAGAAAGAGAAATCTACACTAAAGGGGCTATTCTCTTCTTTATAAACATCTCCTCTTACCATAAAGGGGGACTATTTATGAGTTTAAAAAAAAAAAAGGGATACTCCCTGGGCATTTAGGTTTCAATTCTCTATTACAGATCACTGGAGAATAATTATATGTAATAATAGATACTAATACAGGGAAAAATGTACATAGAAATATTCCAACACCTCAGATAAAATAAAATAGACTTCTTAAAAACTCTACATAAATGCTAATATACCAGATTTTATTCCTGGGTCGGGAAGATCCCCTGGAGAAGGAAATGGCAACCCACTCCAGTATTCTTGCCTGGGAAACCCCATGGACAGAGAAGCCTGGTGGGCTACAGTCCATGGGGTTGCAAAGAGTCAGACAGGACTGAGTAACTGAGCACTCACACACACTATGTTCATGACTATAGAATTGGTAACTGGACAAAGAACTCATAAACAGCAGTTTTAAAAGCAAAATATATAAAATTGTTCTTGCTAACTACTCAAAAAAAACAAAATGTTGTGCACAAATTGCTTTGCCTTTCTATTATATGCTTTATATCATGTGAAAGAGGGAAAACTGTAAATTTATCTTGTGTAATTCATTCATTAAAGAGCCACGAATATAATATGAATGATTACAACTAAATGTGAAAATATAAAGCACAATACATATGGTGTCAGTATCATTTCAAGAACAGGTCTACACAATGATAATGAGCAGATAAAAAATGCATCCAGCAAAATAAAGGAAAACAATTTCCTACTATTATTGATATTTACATTAATGGGAAAAGAAAGTAAAAATACAGTCTAATCAGTTATTTCATATTAATATATAAGAAACAATATTGGTAAAATTCAGGTTTAAATTTTAAAATGAAATTCATTTAAAAAGCTATATTATTGTCATATAAAAATTAACTTCACAAAATTTTAGCCTGATTTTTTTGTGTGTGTGAAGAGTGAGCTGATCTTTCCTTCACTTAGACAGTTTCTAAATTTGCATACGTATTTTAGAAGAATGTGCTTTCATTAATAAAAGCTGGATTCTACTACAAAAAGAAAAAAGTCTTGACAATGTCTGCTTGAGTGCATCTGGCAAGGGAGCCACAAATTTAACTTCTGAGCATTTCTAAGGCAATATGGTTCTTGAATAGGACTTTTGTTGGAGAACATAAGTAGGCATAATGAGCAGCCAATCATGAATTTCTCTTCTTTCACAGTTAGGAAATAAAATAAAGAAAATATGCAATAATATTATACTGTTTTAATTGGACATATTTACATTCCTATAGTCCTAACTGAAATTTCTACCATAGTGTGGATGTATTCTACATATTAGTGATTCTCATTATTAGGGAGTTTATGCAGCCAAAGAAGGCTTAATTTTTCTTGGAAATCTTAAATTTTCTTATTTAAGTATAGAATTCTTTATACTATGATGCCTCTCTCTTTTCACCAATCAATTCTGCTAAGCAGTGAAAATTTTGATTAGAAAACCTGTAGTCTGCTGTTTTGGAGAACCAGAGACAAATCTAACAAAAGAGAGAGTCACTGAGGTGCAGTGCCAATTCTACATGCAAGGTTGGCCTAAACAGCTACTCCCTAAACCACACTTGCATAAGGCAGGCTCCAAGCAGCACAAAGTTCAAAAACAATTGAGATTTAATGTGTTACCCAATGCAAGAAGCACAAAGCTTGCAGTTTTAGTTTAGACAGGTTAAGTTATAGCTTTTAAAAAGGTGGAGGTTGGGAGAGTAAATAAAAATTCTCAAAGAAATATAACAGAATCTAAATTGTCTACAATAAGCCACTCACAATGTCCAGGACACAATTTAAAGCAGATGGGTGTATGGAAAATCCAGGAAAATGCAATCCTTTCTCAAGTGAAATATAGTCAACAGAGATAAACCTCAAGATGATCCAGATGGACGTTTCAGTTCAAGATGGAGCAGATGGACATGTGCTCATCTTCTCCAGCAAGAGTGTCAAAATCACAACTAGCTGTTGAATAACAATTCACAGGAGGATGCAGGAATCTACCAAAAAAAAAAAAAATCCCACATCCAAAGACAAAGAAGAAGCTGCAGCCAGATGGTAGGAGGGGAACAATCATGATAAAATCAAATCCCGTACCCTGAGTGGGTGACCCACAAACTGGAAAACAATAATACCAAATAAGTTTTCCCATTATTGTGAAGGTTTGGAACCCCATATCAGGCTTCCCAGCCTGGGGACGTGACAAGGGCCTGGGAACGTGACAAGGGCCTGGGAATCCCCAGGGAATCTGATCTTGAAGGCCAGAGGGATTCGATTACAAGAATTCCATAGCACTGGGAGAAATAGAGACTCTCGTTGTGGAGGACACAAACAAAACTTTGTGTGCACCTTGACTCAGAGGAAAGGAACAGTGACTCCACAGGAAACTGAACCAAAACTACCTGCTAGTGTTGGAGCGTCTTCTGCAAAGGCATGGGTCAGCAGGGCTCACCACAAGGACAGGGGACTGGCAGCAGCTGTCTGGGAAGGTTGCCTTTGGTGTAAAACTTCTTGGAGTTTGTCATTAACCCAAGCATAGAGCCCCTAGATCCAAGAGCCAGGTGGCCTCAAGCTGAAAACTACCAAGGAGGGAATGCAACCCTACCCATCAGCAGATAATTGGGTTAAAACTTTATTGAGCAAGGCCCTGCCCACCAGAGCAAGACTCAGTATTTCCTACCACAAGTCTCCCCCCCATTAGGAAGCTTACACAAGCCTCTTAGCCTCCTCCAACAGAGGGCAAACAAAAGAAGCAAGAACAACAGTCCCACAGTGACTGAAACAAAAACCATATTACAGAAAGTTAATCAGCATGAAAAAGCAAAAAGTTACATCCCAGATGAAGGACAAGATAAAATCCTAGGAAAAAAAAAGAAAAACTAAATAAAGTGGAGATAGGCAACCTTCTGAATGCAGACTTCCAAAGACTAGCAAGGAGAAAAAAGAAAGCCTTCCTCAGTGATCAGTGCAAAGAAATAGAGGAAAATAATAGAAAGGGAAAGACTAGAGATGTCTTTAAGAGAGATATCAAGGGAACATTTCATTCAAAGATGGGCACAATCAAGGACAGAAATGGCATGGACCTAACAGAAGCAGAAGATATTAAGAAGAGGTGGCAAGAATACACAGAAGAACTGTACAAAAAAGATCTTCACGACCCAGATAATCACGATGGTGTGGTCACTCACCTAGAGCCAGACATCCTGGAATGCAAAGTCAAGTGAGCCTTAAGAAGCATTACTACAAACAAAGCTAGTGGAGGTGATGAAATTTCTTCAAATCCTAAAAGATGATTCTGTGAGAGTGCTGCACTCAATATGCCAGCAAATTTGAAAAATTCAGCAGTGGCTACAGGACTGGAAAAGGTCAGTTTTCATTCCAATGCCAAAGAAAGGCAATGCCAAAGAATGTTTAAACTACCACACAGTTGTACTCATCTCATACACTAGCAAAATAATGCTCAAAATTCTCCAAGGGAGGCTTCAACAGTATGGGAACTGAGAACTTCCAGATGTTCAAGCTGGATTTAGAAAAGGCAGAGGAACCAGAGATCAAATTGCCAATTATGATCTATGCCAATTGGATCATAGAAAAAGCAAGAGATTTCCAGAAGAACATCTACTTCTGCATCATTGACTATGCTAGTCTTTGACTGTGTGGATCACAACAAACTGTGGAAAATTCTTAGAGATGGGAATACCAGATCACCTTACCTACCTCCTGAGAAATCTGTACGCAGGTCAAGAAGCAACAGCTAGAAATGGACATGAAACATCGGACTGGTTCCAAATTAGGGAAGGAGTATGTTAAGGCTGTGTATTGTCACCCGGCTTACTTAACTTATATGCAGAGTGCACTCACTCCTTAATCCTCAATAGAGTCCTATCCTCACCACCCTATAGGAATTTATATTTTAAAACATAGCAGCTCGTTTCTATTCAATTTTCAGTTCTCTGAACTCAATTTCATTTAACTTTATAGCATGTATCACTACTATCATCATCTTCTTGATTCATTTCATTCTTTTTCTTCTCTAGATATCCATGCTGATTGAGCCTTTTACCCCTTAATTCTCCTTTTATATTCCTTCAAGCTCATTCTAACTCCCAAATATATGAGTTTCTCCAATTTCCTTCCTTGGCTGTCTTTCTCCACTGTCTTCTTTACTTTCTTCTTCCTTGGCCATCACTCCATCTGTCTAGACTCAATTATCTCTTTAGTGTAGTGACTGTGAAATTGAAATCTCCAGACTGGTACTTCATTCAAGATATTTTTTAAGGTCAAATATGCTACATATGCATTTGACATCAGAAGTCTATATAATTCATTTTATTAAAAACATGCAACAAATTATTAAAAAGTCATTTTTTCATCTACCAGATTAATATTCCCAAGGTTTCGTCTTTACTATGTTCTCCCTTTACTCAGAAATCTTTGATGGTTTCCCACTGGGCACCAAGACGAGCCCAATGTGTCTGGCATCATCATCTAAGACCTCTTTAAGAGATATGACAGGTTGGCTAATGCGATGCTTCTCCATCTACTTTTAGTGCAATTTCCAGTCAGAGCTTACAAAAGAAAAATCACATGCCTCAAATTTTCTGGCAGCTGAGGTCTCTGCATATAACTTAGCTTCAAGAAATAAACACCCTTTCAGGACTTAGGATGAGAAAATGGGAACATCAAATGGTAGGCACGTAGATCTTCAGTAAATTGCAAATATAGCTGCATGTTTCAGTTGTCTAAGAATGACTCCTGTCCAGTCAATTCCTATTTTGGGGGTACTGAGCTGCAGTGGCACCTCCTTTTCAATCATTCTCTTGCCCAATTATGTCAAAGGAGGCAATGTTGCTTCTTGTGGTGAGCACAATGGTATTTTTTCCCTCGCTAAGCCAATTTTGTAATACAGTTCTGATACTATGAAGTAAGTCTGAAAGCTCAACTCAGAACACCTACCCTAGACTTTCCAATGATGCTGTAAGATATGGCATCATCTGCTTAATTCCCTTTTGGTTTAAACTCACTAGAGTGGATTATACTATCTACAATTGAATCCTGGAAAATATACCCCCACAAAGTCTATAGAGAACCTACCCACAGGACCATATCCATTGTTACAAACTCATATATGACTCATACTCCAGGAAAATTTAGCAACTTACTATTCCTCTTTTTAGCTCTTCTGTTTCTATCTTTGCCCTTCTGCAATATCTTTGCTTCAACCATTCCTTCCATATGTCTGACTTAACTATCTCTCCCTCTGATTCCCATATATTCTAAAGCTCTCCATTCTTACAAACCTTATCTCCTCCTTATGTGTGGGCACGCTTAATTGCTTCAATCATGTCCAACTCCGCGACCCTATGGACTGTAGCCTGACAGGTTCCTCTGTCCATGCGGATTCACTAGCCAAGAACACTGAAGTGGGTGGCCATGCCCTCTTCCAGGGGATCTTCCTGACCCAGGGATCAAAACAACATCTCTTCTGTCTCCTGCATTGGCAGGCAGGTTCTTTACCACTAGCACCACCTGGGAAGTCCTACCTCCTCCTTAAAGCTTTACTAATATCCCCAGCCAGAATAGTACCTCTCTTTCTACTTTTCACAGTATTTTACTTGCAAATTATTTAACCCACTCAGTTAGGTATTGTCTTCACTTAACTGTAAATGTTTGAGGGCTTCCCAGGTAGTGCAGTGCCAATGCCTGCCAATGCAGGAGACAGAGATGCAAGAGACATGGGTTTGATCCCTGGGTCAAGAAAATCCCCAGGAGTAGGAAATGGGAACCTGTTCCAGCATTCTTGCCCAGAAAATTCCATGGTGAAAGAAGCCTGGCAGGCTAAATTCCGTGGGTCTCAAAGAGTCAGACATGAGGCTATAAATGTTTTAAAGGCAATAAAATCTAATTTCTTATTGTATTTACAATTTTTTAAATCACCTAACAAACCATACCACTTGTTTTGCCAAGCAGTGCACCACATGGCCCCAGTTAACACAAGTCTTTTCCTCCAGGCTGAAGTCCTAGCAATAGAGAACTTTGTCCTTCCTTCTATGTTTAATAGCAACTGGAAGAGCCATTGTAGCATCTGTGTGAACACCTGATGAATAGTTAGCTTGAATTACTTGAATAACAGCTTTTCAACTCTGTGTGAACGTTTCCCTAATCAAAGAAAAAGTTATCATAGAAATTACAAGTCAAAGATACTTCAGCTTACTATCCATTTCTCGCCTTTCTGGCTACTGGATGCTACATTCTTTGATAATCATGCAGCAAACATCACAAAAATGGGAGTTTAGTTGGAACATTGATAATCTGCAAAAATCTGAATTAGTTTTTGCTGAGGGGTACAGTATTTATGGTAAAATAAATCTCTTTTTGCTTGAGTAATGTATTTTCCAGTTTAAGAAAAAGATGGGTTTGGATTTGTTACTTTTGCTTGCAGAGAAAAAGTGAACCCACAACATGTTCTATAGCGACAAGTACTAAGAGTTGGACTCAATACCTTAGCTAGTCCATGACCAGAAACGCAGTGAATTTTGTAAAATTAGATTTCAGTAAATATTTGAAGATTGGATGCATGTGTGATTTTTGTTGTTGTTGTTGTTTTGTTTGTGTATGTGTGTGTGTGTGTGTGTGATGAATTTTCAAGAATAAAACAGGCTAGTGAGGGAGATTTTAGGAAGCAAATGTACTCATCAAAGCAGAGCAATGAAGAGACTTTGATCTGCCTGGACACTGACTTGACCCTTCATCAGGATAAATCAATGCAGCAAAATAAATTATCACGGCTTTGCTTCAGAACTAGTTTTGAAATGCCTAGAATGAAACAGATCAAATGAGAGAATCAAAGGAGATGAGGTCTGTGAAAGCACAAAGAACATTTTCAAACACAAAACAAATGTTGAAAAGTCTATAATTGAAATAAAAGTAGGCTAGGAATGCCAGGGAAGCAGTTCCCAATTATTTTCATTTTTTCACTAACCAATATGATTTAACACTGGACAAGATTCTGTGACAAGTCATCTTCTTTGGGAGTTCAGATGTGGCCCAATAATTTGATGAAGTTTTTTACATGAACCTTCATAGAAAGCTTTCTTCATTTATTTGTACGTTTAAGAAACTTTCCTTATATCAAAGTAAACTTTTTTTGTTCATTTGAAAATTCCTGTTTTGAGAGAACTTGGTTCAGACAGCAAAAGTATCATCATTTTCTTTTCAAAAAATAGTATTGATACCTAGGGCAATGTATGTTATGCAAAATATTCACTTTACCAGCTGAAATGAGAATCCTCATTTTAATATAGTTTCCAGAGGCTTAGACCATGGTTTGAACGGTAATTACTTGCAGGGAAAAATTTAAAGATCAAAAATGTCCATTTGCTTCCTTAACCCAAATCTAGTATTTTCTCTGTTGGAAACTGACTTTGATTTCTTCTGAAAAAATACTTAAGTTTCAGTGTACTGCTTAGAATTTCTAAAGAAAGTAAGATAGTATAAAATATTTTTAAAAATGCAATGTTATTGAAACAATAGTTTATACATAGGAAAAATTACTATTCTTGTGAATTAATGACTAATTGTAACATATTTTCTTGGAATTCTTATTGTCTTATTGGAAAACATGCTTTCAAGTGAATTTTATTGTTTATTTATACAATATGTGAAACTGAGAAATTTTGGATTTTGTTAGCTTTGGTGTACATTAATAGAATTTTACACTTACTTGTTTAAGGAGTGTCCCTGTGAACTCAAAATATTAAGACTCCATGAAGCTCACCTAAAATATAGCTTACACTGAAATACTTACATTTGAGTGTATGATGTTTCTGTACTTATAATCTGAGTAGCTAGAAGTCATTTGCTAGAAAAATAACTTTCTCTAAATCTGATTCTTATTCCACTACTGAATAAACCATTTCTAACCAAAACTGTGATAGAGGTAATAGGATGATGGAAATTAAATAAATCCTTTTTGAAAAACAGTACTCTCCTTGATTAAACATGTCTTGCTTCCCCATTTATCTTGGTCTCCTTGATATTTATTGGGTTAATCTTTTTCTTTTTGTAAATGATTCAGTTAGCTTTCTAACCTAAGATTTTTTTTTTAAATCTAGGTATAAAATACTAAGAGCAATATAACATTCATAGCTATATGTTTCATTTACACCTTTTTCATGCTATGCCCTTGCAAAATCTATTAATTCTAAAATAATTTTTGAATTGTTAATAAATGTGTATTACTAAAGTATGGTTTTAGAACTCTAAGTTCTTTATAAAAAACCCTTTGGTGTGTATATCTCATTATTATGTGAAATTTATAGATAGCATAATAAGTAAATTATCAGAAAGTCAGAAAGTATAAAATAATGGTAAATTAAACTGGCAATTAAATAAATAACTGTGTTTTAGTTAAAATGTATTTTATTAAGAGGTAGACAAAAATCTGAGAGAGAAAAAATGTAAAAATAAGAATAAAATTATTTGAGTGGTGGAAAAAAAGAACTAGGTTGATTTTATAATTATTGATATCTAGAAGTTGTAATAAAAAAAAATAGAAGATTCTTTACATGGATGCATAAAATTATTCTCCAAGCTAGGTTTCAACAGTACATGAACCAAGAACTTCCAGACGTTCAAGCTGGATTTAGAAAAGGCAGAGGAACCAGAGATCAAATTACCAACATCTGCTAGATCACAGATAAAGCAAGAGAATTCCAGAAAAATATCTACTTCTGCTTCATTGACTACGCTAAAGTCAATGAAGTCTTTGACTGTGGATCACAACAAACTGTGGAAAATTCTTAAAGAGATGGGAATATTAGACCACCTTACTTGCTCCCTGAGAAATCTGTATGCAGGTCAAGAATCAACAGATAGAATGGACATGAAACAACAGACAGGTTCCAATTTGGGAAAGGCATAGGTGAAGACTGTATACTGTCACCCTGTTTATTTAACTTATATGCAGAGCACATCATGCAAAATGCCGGACTGGATGAAGCACAAGCTGAAATCAAGATTGCCAGGAGAAACATCAATAACCTCAGATATGCAGGTATTACCCTAATGGCAGAAAGGGAACAGCTATTAAAGAGGCTCTTGATTAAGGTGAAAGAGGACAGTGAACACTTTGGCTTAAAATTCACCATTCAAAAACTAAGATCATAGCATCTGGTCCCATCATTTCATGGCAAATAGATGGGGAAACAGTGGAAACAGTGTCAGACTTTATTTTTGGGGGCTCCAAAATCATTGCAGATGGTGACTGCAGCCATGAAATTAAAAAGTGCTTGCTCCTAGGAAGAAAAACTATGACCAACCTAGACAGCATATTAAAAAGCAGAGACATTACTTTGCTGACAAAAATCTGTCTAGTCAAAGCTATGATTTTTCCAGTAGTCATGTATGGATGTGAGAGTTGGACCATTAAGAAAGCTGAGCGTAGAAGAATTGATGCTTTTGAACTGTGGTGTTGGAGAAAACTCTTGAGAGTCCCTTGGACAGCAAGGAGATCCAACCAGTCTATCCTAAAGGAAATCAGTCCTGAATATTCATTGGAAGGACTGATGCTGAAGCTGAAGCTCCAGTACTTTGGACAGTTGATGCAAAGACCTGACTCACTGGAAAAGACCCTGATGTTGGGAAAGATTGAAGGCAGGAGGAGAAGGGGATGACAAAGGATGAGATGGTTGGATGGCATCACTGACTCGATGGACATGAGTTTGAGCAAGCTCCAGGAGTTGGTGATGGGCAGGGAAGCCTGGTGTACTGCAGTCCATGGAGTCACAAAGAGTCGGACACGATTGAGTGACTGAACTGAGACCATTGTCAGGAAGGACTCTGTAGGTTCTAAAGTGATATTACAAGGCACCAAAATATTCACTATATTATGAAAATTAAAATATCATCCTGAGAGTTGATCCTTTCCTACTCACGGGCAGAAAAGTTTGAAAGTGAGAAAATTAGAAAAATCACCTTTAACATTAGGAAATCAAATACCCAAAAGCTTTTATTTTCTAGTAATGAACATTTCAAAGCTCAAGACCATTTAGTAGTAGTCTGCAATGAGAGAAGCATTTTAAATGCAGTATCTGTGACTCAAAACTCATTAACTTACAGAAAGCGATAAATATATATATGGGTAAAGCGAGGCAAAGAACTGTGATATGTGTCAGTTGATTTGATAGATCTAACTATAAGCTGATCATCCTTGTGCATTTGTTTTACTAGCATTAGTTAGTAATCTCTAGCATACCATGGAAAACAAATGATGAGGAAAGAGACTGGAATCAGGAAAAAATATCTATTAGGAATCTAGAGCAGAGAACTGGTGGATGAAATGGAGAGCAAACATGTGATGGGATAGGATGGAAAGGAAAGGAAAGGCTGAATGAATATAGAGACAAGTTATAAGAGATGGTGTCTTATCAGTTTAGCCTCCTCCCAAAGCAGGCCTGAGGAAGAATTTAGCTGTAAAGAAGGATGGGGAGGTAAAGCAGGAATGGGGGATATACTTATGATCATGTTACAGAATTCACTTCCCAGTTGGTGCTAGTGGTAAAGAACCTGCCTGCCAATGCAAGAGACATAAGAGACACCGGTTCAATTCCTAGGCCAGGAAGATCCTCCAGAGAAGGAAATGGCAACCCACTCCAGTATTCTTACCTGGAGAATCCCACGGACAGAGGAGTCTGGCAGGCTCTTGTCCATATGATCACAAAGAGTTAGACACGACTGAAGCTACTTAGCACACATGCACAAGGGCACTCTAAGTCATGCAAATCCCCCTTTACAATGATTTCACTATAGGTGGAAAATGGAGAATTTAGCCATCAAATTCTGCCCTGTATTTGTTGAGGGTTAATCTCAAGAGCACTAAATAATTCCCTCTAACATTTCCATCTGTATCTGGCTTGGAGAAAAACTCCTCTGGTCCCTGAGACAGCCTCCAGGCAGAGGGTGCTTAATGTCAGCACTTTCAGAATGGTCCTTGGAAGTAGCAGGGGAACTCAGAGTTAGGCAGAGGAATTTGGGGCAGGATACCAAGCTCTACTGGGCTTCCCTGGTGGCTCAGAGGTAAAGAATTCACCTGCAATACAGGAGACGTGGGTTCAGTCTTCTGAGCTGGGGAGATTCTCCAGAGAAGGAAACATCCTCTGGAGAAGGAAACAGCAACCCACTCCAATATTCTTGCCTGGGAAACCCCATGGACAGAGGAACCTGGAAGCCTACAGTCTATGGGGTCACAAAAGAGTCAGACATGACTTAACAGCTAAACAACACCAACAATCAAGTCCTACTGAAGATGGAAAAGACGATGCTCTCCTTACTGGCACCTGAAGTACATCATTATGTGTACCCTAGATTCCAGCTTATTGATAGCTCTCTTCAACAGAATGTTCCGTGTGCTACATACCCCTTTCACCAGGATCCCTCCCCTTCTACTCTGTCAAGTGAGCCTCTACCATTGCTCGTTCATTTAGGGAGATCAGGAAGGTCTCTTCCCCTCACGCTCATCCTCCATGCAGCACACTGCTTAAGGCCTTTTGTTTTTTCTTCCATCCCAGTGGGGGGATGTCACTGATGTAAAATAATAATAAAGACTATTCTCACAATAGCATATCTGAGTTATGCTTTGAACGTGATCAGTAATGGGCAAGAGAAAAGTTTATTTACCCTTCACCATGTGGTAGCTCAGACGGTAGAGAATCTGCCTGCAATGTGGGAGACCTGGGTTCAATCCCTGGGTTGGAAAGATCCCCTAGAGAATGGAACAGCTACCCACTCCAGTATCTGGCCTGGAGAATTCCATGGACAGAGGAGCCTGGTGGGATACAGTCCATTGGGACACAAAGGGTTGGACACGACTGAGTGACTTTCACTTTCACCATGTTTCATTCAGGAGAATTAGAAAGTTTTAAAAGGTCAGACCACATATATGGCATCCCATATTTGCCCTTGTCTATCCAGTATAGAAGAGGATAATGGAGAGAGGGCAGAAGAGACCCAGGGAAGCTTCAGTTCAGTTCAGTTCAGTCACTCAGTTGTGCCCAACTCTTTGCAATCTGTGGACTGTAGCACGCAAGGCTTTCCTGTCCATCACCAACTCCCGGAGCCTACTCAAACTCATGCCCATCACATCAGTGATGCCATCGAACCATCTCATCCTCTGTCATCTCCTTCTCCTCCCACCTTCAATCTTTCCCAGGACCAGGGTCTCTTCCAGCGAGTCGGTTCTTCGCATCACGTGGCCAAAGTATTGCAGTTTCAGCTTCAGTATCAGTCCTTCCAATGAATATTCAGGACTGACTTCCTTTAGGATAGACTGGTTGGATCTCCTTGCTGTCCAAGGGACTCTCAAGAGTCTTCTACAACACCACAGTTCAAAAGCATCAATTCTTCTATGCTCAGCTTTCTTAATGGTCCAACTCTCACATCCATACATGACTACTGGGAAAATCTTAGCTTTGACTAGACAGACCTTTGTCAGCAAAGTAATGTCTCTGCTTTTTAATATGCTGTCTAGGTTGGTTATAGTTTTTCTTCCAAGGAGCAAGCATCTGTTAATTTCATGGCTGCAGTCACCATCTGAAGTGATTCTGGAGCCCAAGAAAATAAAGTCTCTCACTGTTTCCATTGTTTCTCCATCTATTTGCCATGAAGTGGTGGCACCAGATGCCATTAGCTTTCTGAATGTTGAGTTTTAAGCCAACTTTTTCACTCTCCTCTTTCACTTTCGTCAAGAGGTTCTTTAGTTCTTCTTTGCTTTCTGCCATGAGTGTGGTGTCATCTGCATATCTGAGGTTATTAATATTTCTCCCAGAAATCTTAATTCCAGCTTGTGCTTCATCCAGCCCAGCATTTTGCATGATGTACTCTGCATATAAGTTAAATAAGCAGGGTGACAATATATAACCTTGACATACTCCTTTTCCGATTTGGAACCAGTTTGTTGTTCCATGTCCAGTTTTAACTGTTGCTTCCTGACCTGCATATAGATTTCTCAGGAGGCAGATCAGATGGTCTGGTATTCCCATCTCTTTAAGAATGTTCCACAGTTTATTGTGATCCACAAAGTCAAACATTTTGT
This sequence comes from Giraffa tippelskirchi, assembly GCF_054371585.1. Taxonomy (NCBI): domain Eukaryota; kingdom Metazoa; phylum Chordata; class Mammalia; order Artiodactyla; family Giraffidae; genus Giraffa; species Giraffa tippelskirchi. Next base: position 65,841,209 of record NC_137284.1, read on the forward strand.
CATAGTCAATAAAGCCAAAGTGGATGTTTTTCTGGAACTCTTGCTTTTTCGATGATCCAGTGGATGTTGGCAATTTAATCTCCGGTTCCTCTGCCCTTCTAAGTCCAGCTTGAACATCTGGAAGTTCATAGTTCACATACTGTTGAAGCCTGGCTTGGAGAATTTTGAGCATAACCTTGCTAGTGTGCGAAATGAGTGCAATTGTGTTGTAGTGTGAACATTCTTTGGTATTGCCTTTCTTTGACTTTCTTTGGGGAGCTTAGAGAAGAAGAAGAGATAACAAAGTGTGAAGGGAACTCATGGATGCTTATCCAGGATAGACCCTACATCATTCCTGGAGACTTGATAGAGATGGGAAAGCTATATTTTGCAGCTGACCTCGGACTCTGTATGCATGAATTATTGTCTAGGAAATTGTCCTCTTCACTTTCCTAGGCATCATGGGCACCCAGAGTGTGTTACGCATGCACATAACTAATTTTTTATAATGCGTGTCCTACGTGCCAGGTGCTGTGCTGTGTTATATGCTGGTGACACTAGTGAATAAATAAACATAGTCCCTGCCTTCATGGCATTTAGAGTCATAAAATGTAGAGAACACCCCATCGATGATTCCTTTTTTTGCTTCCCCTAGCTCACATCTTATCTTATTTCCCTCTTGAGTCATCTTTTACATCCTGCCTTACTTGTGGGCAGGGCTGGTCTCATCTAACAGATTAAGAGCTCCCTGAGGGTTCAGACTGTTTCTTCTCCTACACAAATACTAGCTGACTCTGACTGATGGACAGAGGCAGCAGAGATGAATGATGGTCTCATTTAGTGTCTGGCAGAAGTCTTGATTTGAGCATTTCAAGCCTACAGTGTGCTTGACCTAATCTGCTCAGCTGTATGCACAACTGTGGAGAAGGTCCTTTGCCTGAAGGAGTCTTCCTCCACTTACTTTTTATCTTCAAAGCAACATACTTAGTGATTAAAGCCATATGTGTTACACTTATTCTGGAAACAACACTGAAGCTTGAGCTTTAAATATGATGGGACAAAGTTCAACTTTTAGCCACTGCTTTTAAGTTTCTGGGAATGAATATTCAAAGTGATATTCTTTAACAGAGAATTTTGAAGTTTCCACCACTGTGTGATTATATAGGCAGTTATAATATTAGGGAATAGCCCAAGGACTGAAGTAGAACAACATGGTGAAAAGGACAAGGACTTTAGATTGAGAATCAGTAGTCATTTATTAACTGTATGAATTTGAACAAGTAAATTAATCTCTCAAGATCTCAGCTTCATGTTAAAATAGGATGTTAATACCTCTTTAAAAGATTTAAAAGGATTAAATGAGAAAATTCATGTGGAGTACCTCACATACTATAACATACAGTTGTCACAAATGATGCCTATTTATTTCTAAGGTAGATATGACAAATGTTTGCCAATTGTCCCTGTTTAGTTCATGACCAGTTAGGTGTGTTATGTGCTGTGATAAGTCGCTCAGTCGTGTCTGACTCTTTGCAACCCCATGGCCTGTAGTCTGCCAGGTTCCTCTGTCCATGGTATTCTCCAGGCACGAATACTGGACTTGGCGGCCTTGCCCTCCTCCAGGGGATCTTCCTGACCTAGGGATTGAACCCACATTTCTTATGTCTCCCGCATTGGCAGGCAAATTCCTTACCACTAGCGCCACCTGGGAAGCCCAACTGAGTAATGGAATGCTTTTGAAAAACTAATGCCTTATAGCAGATGCAAAATTAAATAATAAGACATAACAAGGAACCATGCATGATAATAGGGAAAAGGACAAAATATAGTTAAAATATTCTTATTTCTGAAAAGTAAAGGGGACAATATTCTTATGGTAAAATGCCAAAAGTATATTATTATAGACACTTTGGTAAAATTTTTATTTAAATCAATGGAAAGGGCTTAAAAAAAAATTCAACTTTCAAAACTTTCCCCAAATAGAAGAAGAACCATAATAGTACCGCTTCTATGAGGGAAATTAATCTATGGAGAATTCCCAGAAAACAGGAATCATATAACTTCTTCCTAGTTCCTCTTGAAAGAAATCAGAAAAAGTGGCATACTAATTTCTCCTCTCTCTGATTCACCATAAAAATCATCAAGCCATCTTTCTTGCTAGATGTGTGGTTTTCAGATCAAGCAGAGACAAATCCCAGTGTCATACGTGGGAACTATTAACGTATACATAAAAAACATAGGATTGGTATTCTAAGTCCAGAGATACAAGCATCTACTCAAATATTACAAAATGAACTTACTAGGATGCTACAAAATGGAAACACTCACAGACACACATGCACACACACACATATTTTTAAGCTATCATAGCACTTTGTAACCCTCTGAGGACACTCATTAAAAAAAATATATTTCAGTCAAGCATACATTTTTCATCTGCATTTTAGATTACAAACTACTTGAAAATAAAGACTATGCCTTGTTTATTTTTGTAACTGTTTTATTTCCTGTAATGCCATCAGGAATCAGCCCCTGACACAGCTCAAGGAAATAAAGAAAATCAATTTTGTGAGTGTTTAATATGTGCCAGACACTAAGCTTGGAGTTTCTTATAAAATACCTCTTTGAGTATATTACTGAATTCAATATTTTGATATAATACCAGTCTTCCTGGCCTCTTGTAAAAACCAAGGTGATGCCTCTTTGCTTTATCCAAAACAGCTTCAAAGGCAACGAGTTATCACATAGTAGTAGTTTAAAGGCATAGCTGTGAGCCTCATAATTCTATCTTCTCCCATGTAAAGTCTGAACTACAGACCAACTCGAGTGAAAATATTCAGTCTAATTAAAGAATTTTCTCTTTCAAGCTACAAATCTGAACAGTTAGCATAAAGGAAATGTCTAAGAAATAAATATCACTAAAATAATGAGTCAGTAAGAGTCATCAAGTGTCAGCTTCCAGATACTATTTTCCTTTTTAACTCACACAGGTTATGTGTGACTGTGGAGAAGGAAACTGGTACGATTCTTTGGTAATCAGGAAATACAATTTAAGTTAGAGGCTTACAGATGTTCGAAAGAATAATATAATCCACAGATAAAATGTAGATCTCTCCCTCCTCCAAAGATAATAATTGAGAGTATTTCTAAATAAGCAGTGATGTTCAACAACTTTTCATGTGCCTGTTGACCCTCTGTATGTCTTCTTTATACATAGGTCTAAATACAATATTATACTTGTAGAAGTTACTGATATAAGGCTATACACAAATTAAAAAATAAGTAATTTTTTTTAATGTCCCCATTGAACAAGGCACACTAAAGCAGTTGCCTCATGCATTTGCAAGCAGTTTTTAAAAGAGTCAAAGAATCTCTTTTATAATTTTACACATAGTCTCAGAAGGTGAAAAATTAGTTTCACTTTTACTCAGCAGTTGACTCACATAAGATGAACTGAGATCAGAAGGACAAAACTGACACTGGAAAAGGAAAAGTTAAATGCAGGATTCTGAGTTACGTTCAGACTGGAGAACACCAATGGGAGACTAAAGCTCTCTCTTTACTGAAGCAGGAGTTTGAAGTACTCTTGTGCAGTATAATAGCATAATTGACCCAATTAGGGCCCTATTCATCAGAAATTAGATTTCTGCAGGTGCCAAGCACAAAGGCTTTTAAGAGCCTTCTTGGCTTCTCACTAGCAACATTGGGAAATTGCAGGCAAAACAAAACTGCAAAATCTGCAGTTTAATATCTTTCCTCAAGGTATCTGCTGAACCACACTTTAATTTTAAAGACAGATGAAAGGGACACAACTTTAGAGTCTTTTCCCTTGTCAAGACAGCCCTTTTCTGATAAGCCTATGGCTGGCCATCCTCTTTAACTTGGCTTTAAAGAAACACTTTTAAAAGCAACAACCATAGCCTATGATTGAATATTCACCTTTCAGAGTATCTTATTCCAAAGTCTGTCCAATTCAGATCATTTTGGGGGGATTCATATTGTATTCACCATTTAAGTTTGTAGAATCCAGAATGTGCTCAACCACATCCTTTAGATGATGTTTCTTCAGATACAATTCACATGACATAGTTGAAAAATCTGTTTAAATTGGGTCTGAGATTCTTTTTTTTTTTTTTTTAATAAATTTATTTACTTTAGTTGGGGGCTAATTACTTTACAATATTGTAATAGTTTTTGCCATACATTGACATGAATCTGCCATGGGTTTACATGTGTTCCCCTTCCTGGACCCCCCACCCACCTCCCTCCCCATCCCATCCCTCTGGGTCATCCCATTGCCCCGGCCCTGAGCCCTTGTCTCATGCATCGAACATGGAATGGTGTTCTGTTTCACATATGATAATATACATGTTTCAATGCTATTCTCCCAGAATGTCCCACCCTCATCTTCTCCCTCAGAGTCCATAAAATTGTTCTATGCATCTGTGTCTCTTATTCTGTCTCGTCTGAGATTCTTAAAGAGAAACTGATGGTATGTCAAGTGTTCCTGGGTGTACGGGATAGAAAAGAGGCAAGAAAAAGCCACTCTTTGAAGATCAAGGGATTCCTGAATAAAGTTCAACTCTGATATTTTTAATAAAATGTTCTCATTCACTGATAGGATATGAAGAAATTAACTCCCCTAACTTCCCCAGGTTTACCACTTGGAATACATACACAATCGCTCTGATTGTCTATTCTCAATTTTCTTTCTAGCATTGATGATTATTTGAATTATGTTTAGATGAGTGTATTTACTTATCCCGATTTCTGTATCTCCCATTAAAATGTGTGTTCCAGGGGAGCAAAGACAATGTCCCACTTATTTACTGCTTTCTCCCCCATCCCTAGTGCCTAGAAAACTACAGTCAGCCCTCCCAACACATAGATACAGATGCAGAGGGCCAACTGTACCTGGTCACTTTATATAAAGAACTTGAGCATCCAGGGATTTAGGTATCTGTGAGGGTCTTTGAATCATCCCCCCGAGATACTGAGTGATGGTTGTACAAGGCACACAGTAGAGTCTCAATGTATGTTTCTTGAATGAATAAATAAATAAATTTATTTTCTTTAGAGAAATTTAAAATCAGCACATTAAAGGTGTACCAATATTAAGGGAAATAACACCCCTGGCTTTCTTCATGGGTTCAAGTGGAATATATAAGATCTGGAAACTATACAGTATAAGGTTGAGTTAGCTTTAAGCTGGATTGTGGCCAGACCCATTTCCAGTGCTAGAGATGCTATATATCAAACTTTCTACTACCCTTTATGACAACTGAAGGAATATACACCCAAAAATAAGTATTATATCCCCTTCCTTCCTCCAGCTCCCTGCCAATTACAGCCCAATTTTCCCCACTACGTTGTGTTACACTTTACTAGTTATACTTAACTGATAGCTCAAAACCTACCTAAGCTTTAAATTCTCAGACCAACATACAGACACCAAATCCTAGAGGTGCCACTTCTTAAATATCTCTCCAATATCTCTATCATTTTACCTTCATCCACATCTTAGACCAATTATTTTTTGCTGACCATTGAGAGAGTATCATAACTGGTATCCTCATTTCAGTTTTCCTTTTATCTTCCCAACTGTCCTTCATATTTGTATTCATATATTTTTAAAGTATAAGTCTGATGGGCATCTAGGCTGCTTCCATGTCCTGGCTATTATAAACAGTGCTGCAATGAACATTGGGGTACACGTGTCTCTTTTAATTCTGGTTTCCTCAGTGTGTATGTCCAGCAGTGGGATTGCTGGGTCATATGGAGCAGCCTAGATGCCCATCAGCAGATGAATGGATAAGGAAGCTGTGGTACATATACACAATGGAATATTACTCAGCCATTAAAAAGAATACATTTGAATCAGTTCTAATGAGGTGGATGAAACTGGAGCCTATTATACCGAGTGAAGTAAGCCAGAAAGAAAAACACCAAAACAGTATACTAACATATATATATGGTATTTAGTTAATCGGTAAAGATAACCCTGTATGTGAGACATCAAAAAAGACACAGATAAATAGAACAGTATTATGGACTCTGTGGGAGAGGGTGAGGGCAGGATGATATGGGAGAATGGCACTGAAGCATGTAAATTATCATATGTGAAATGAATCTCCAGTCCAGGTTCGATGCATGATACAGGGTGCTTGGGGCTGGTGCACCGGGATGACCCGGAGGGACGGGATGGGGAGGGAGGTGGGAAGGGGGTTCTGGAAGGGGAACACATGTACACCCATGGTGGATTCATGTCAATGTATGGCAAAACAAATACAATATTGTAAAGTTAAAAAATAGAAAAAAAAGAATCAAACCAAAAAAAATAAATAAAATAAAATAAACTGGGCTAAACCTATACAGAAAAAAAAAAAGAAAATTCAATGTAACATTCTCAAGACCTGTGAACATTAAATGTTAAAGTAATTTAAAATAAAAAAATAAAGTATAAGTCTGATCATATGCCTTCAATATATCCAATTACCTACTCAATATAGTATAAAGTTCTTAGTAGGACATAAAAGATTGTTCGTTACATGCTTTGCCTGTTTTCCAGCCTCATCTCCTGTTGCTTCCTATAGTCACACTCTTGCTTTCATAGTAACCTCTGCTCTTTGGCTATTCATCTCTAATAGCAACAATGTATTCCATCCCCCCATTCCTCTTCCATTAGGAAAGTCCTTCTAAGTCTCAGGATTCAGCACAAGTGCCAGCATACTTCTCTGGGGACAGACGTAGGTACCTGGAGAGAAACGAGTAGTCTATCTGCTCTGGTTCAATATCATCTTCTTGAAAGCCATCTATTTTATTATTGCAAATGTTTGTGCATTTGTGTGTCTCACACTAATATGGGACCTCTTTTAAAGCAGAGCATTGTACAGAGTATGGACATGCTTGCACAATGAATAACAGAATGGCCCCTTCTCACTGCATATTAGTTTCCTTTTCATGACCAGCCTAGGTACCTCTCTGAACTCAAGGGCTCCAGTGCCTCTTTTAAAGGGCTCATCGGTTTAGGTGAGGTCCATCCAGGATAAGCTCTCTTTTGATTAACTCAAAATCCACTCATTATGGACCTTAATTATATCTACAAAATCCCTTCACCTTTGCCTTCTAATGTAACATCAGCATGAGTGGTACTTCACTGTAGTCACAGGTTCCAAATACACTCCGGAGAAGGGAATTATGCAAGGGAATGAGTTAGTGGGAGTCACTTTACAATTCTGTCAGAGCTGGGAACCTCTAGACTAACTAATGGTCCTCAGTCTTCAACTCACATCACTAGGGTGATCTGAGAAATTTCACAACCAGGCTGAAATTAGAGGGAGCCAGTGAAATGAAGTTAGGAGTATGGAGATATCTCTGGGTTTATTCGCCAACAAAGAGCTTGCCATGTTATTTTCTAAATGCTTGTCTTATTCTTTCTACTTCATGTGTGGATGGTCAAGTAAATGATAGATTTGCATGTGTATGCCATTTTTTAATGACTAGCAGGGTTTTTTTAACTTTCAGATGCTTGTTTATCTCTATATCTATATTCATAGATATAATGTGAACCTTGTGAGGGCAATGAGAATACCATATTCATGTTTACATTTCAAGTGCCTATATCTCAATATTTAATCAGGACTCATCCAAGTAAGCAGTTCTTTCTAATTCTGCTCAAGTTAGATCCTTTGTCTTGTTTGACCTTTGGATTGCCTATGTCCCTTATGAGATAATAGATGAGAAGGACATTTGCTGTTTGCTTAAAATATCGTACAAATGTATACATAATTAGGTTCCTTGTTGTTGTTGTTCAGCTGCTAAGTTGCGTTCGATTCTTTGTGACCCCACAGACTGCAACACATCAGGTTTCCCTATCCTTCATTATCTCCCAAAGTTTGCTCAAATGCCATCCATTGAGTCATTGAAGTCTTTTCTAAAAAGAATGTTCTAGCTCTTTGGCAGACAAAAGGAAATATACGTGAGCCTCAGCTCTCACAGCTTAAAAATGTCTTGGAAGTTACCATTTCTTCAAAACCAATTCAGGTCAGTGATTTCACAGAGCTATTCCCGAGGACTTTTGCTTCTTCAGCAAAATCAGGCAGACAAAGGCCTGTGAAATAACATACGCCTTCTACCAGTGGAGAAATTTGGGCTCAGCCCTGTGTGTGCTCAGGCTTTCTATCCCTCTGGGCAGCAGACCTGTCCTAATTCAAACTCCCCACAAGACATTCTCACTCAGAATGCTGCCAGGGCAGGCCCCAGGTCAAAGGGAAGAGAAGAGCAAAAATAGAGAACTGACATGACACTTAAGACACTATCAGTGCCCCATGTCTACACAGGCAGTGGCTTCAATAATGAACTTGTTCAATCTTCAGTGATGCATGAAGGAAAAAGAGACACACAAAAGCAAACTCACGGGAAATCCTCAGATTCTCATATAGTAGAAAGGCGGCTGGTGATTGATTCAGCCACATTTTTGTCATCTGAAGCCAGCTTAGTGTTAGAAACATCTTTGCAGATCAAGGCTTTAACCTAAGGAATGTGGATTGCTTCAGAGAGCCCAAGAATCCCCTGAAATAAGAGGGAAAAGGATTTTCCAGTACATGCATGTAACACAAATGGCATTTGGGATTTTCTCTGCCCTTAGAGGCTCAGAGAATTTTCACCTGAACTCCAGATTCAGGCTGTGGGGTACTAAGAAGCCCCCCCACTGTGTGTGTGCCTTACTGTGCGTCTTTCTGTCTTACTCTGGTATCAGGGCAGCCTGTTTTGTGTTTCCTTACTTCAGGACCAGAAGTGAAGCTCTGTCTTTCTCACTTGCCTTCAGGAGAAACTCCAATCATAGTAAACACATCGGGACATTTACAGAGGTACCAACATTTGTGAGGTCATGAAGAAGCAGCTAATAAGAGTTCCCTGGATTCCTTTCACCTCCTTCTTTTTCCTTGTAGTTCATGTCCACACATGCTCTCCTTTCCAAACCTATGTTTATCACATAGACCTTTCCTGTACCATAAAGAGGGCTTCCCTCATAGCTCAATTGGTAAAGAATCTGCCGGAAATGCAGGAGACCCTGATTCAATTCCTGGATCAGGAAGATCCTCTGGAGAAGGGATAGGCTACCCATTCCAGTGTTATTGGGCTTCCCTTGTGGCTCAGCTGGTAAAGAATCTGCCTGCAATGCGGGAGACCTGGGTTCGATCCCTGGGTAGGGAAGATCCTCTGGAGAAGGGAAAGGCTACCCACTCCTGTGTTCTGGCCAGGGAGAATTCCACAGACTATATAGTTCATGGGGTCACAAAGAGTCCGGATCCTTGAGAAATGTCATCCAGTCCCTGCTGTCTTATAGGATCCTTCCAAAATTATATGCCTTCCTCAGTTTTCTGCATTTGGGGGAAATAAACATTTTCTATGTTTATGCCTATGAGCTTTTGTTCCCTAGAGAAAAAGTGAAAAGCTTTAACTATATTTTCAAAAAGCATCCATGATCCAAAGTGAATAAGAACAATATCCTTAGAGGAAGTGTTTGGAAGTCACACTCCACTGCCAAGAGAGATGAATGGTACAACACACATAAGCCCCTGGTAAGACTAGAGTGTTCATCTTCTCTCTGTGCCCTCAAGGCAGCAAAGTCTAACTCTAGGTTCTCTTCAGAGCAAGGTGACTGTACTTCACATCCCAGCCATCAGCCCACTCCTCTGGGCCACCTCCTTGGCTTTCCCCATCGCTCCTCTCCACTTTCAACTCTGCCCAGTACACTCTGTGGAATCTCCTAACATTATTAATAAATACATTTTTTTCACAACCTCTTATCAGAACATTCTATCTCCAGAGTGGTAGTACGGCCTAACAGTTTAAGAGTTTGAATCTGAGATTAGTCTTTCTGTGTTCAATTCTTTGCTCTACTATTGGCTAACAGTTATGAATTTGGGGAACTTCATTTTTCATCTATAACATGGGATAATAATAATCTTCATGGAATATTGTGAAGGTTAAATGAGTAAATATCCCCTGGAGAAGGGAAAGGCTACCTACTCTAGTATTCTGGCCTGGAGAATTCCATGGACTCTATAGTCCATGTGGTTGCAAAGAGTCAGACACGACTGAGCAACTTTCACCTCACTTTCACTAGAACTTATATATAGCTGTATATATAAATACAGATCTATATATAAACACAGAACTATTAATCTGTACGTATAATATAGAATTTAGAACACAGCAAGTTTGCAGAAAGGGTTAGCTTTCTTTGTTATCCTTTTTTCGTGATCATCCATTATCATTAAGTTCCACATAAAAGATCTACCATGAAAATATCATTTCTCTGGGAGCTTCTCTAGTGGACTCCTTCATTTCCCACATGCTCCAAACCAAAGGCCTGGGTAGAGAAATTGGCAAAATGCCAACTCATCCACCCATTTACACATCCATGTCCAACCCAAACCACTAAATGGAAGATAGCTTTATTATTTATTAGCTTAAAAAGAAAAGTGAAGTTTAGTAGGATGATATGTTAGGAATGAAGGTTTAGCTAACACTGGAAAATATGGGAAACTGCTCAGGAATGAAATATGCTATTTGAGGACATAGCAGAGTCCCTGTCTTAGACACAGTAACAGAAGTTGTGTGCCTGTCGCCTTTCTCTGATGTTAGAAGAAGGATTACTGCCTGAAGAGGGACTTCGGACTTCATTTTAAAAATCCCTTTCAAAATAAAATCCTGTGAATCCTGGATCTCCACGGAATTTGTTCATACGCCAAGGAGCACACATGAAAAATGTCGGTAGTTTCATATGGGTAACACAGTTTGGGTTAATTGGGGGTAGGGGGTGTACAGCACTTTTGGTTACTAGACTCTGCTTGGCTCTTTGACTCACTTGTGTGACCTTGAAGAGGTCACTGCATCTCTATCAGGGAAGGGGAAAGAGGATGTTGCACCCATGGCTCTCACAAGCTTTTCAACTGTAAAATTCTTTTTACTACTGAAAGCCCATGGAGAAGCTCGATATGTAGCAGAAATAAACTCCCAGCAGGAAGGATTTCAGTAGGGATGATAGAGAACTAACCAATTCCCTACCTCCCCACAATCTCATATCTCTAGGGTCGGCCATTCATGTGGCTTCATACACCTTCAAAGATTGCTTAGAATCAGCTTTCAAAACAAACCAACCAACCTGAATGAAGTGGCTTCTACAGTCTTTTCACCTCTGAGATTTACTTTGTTTATCTATATCTTTGAAATTAGCCATGTTTTATCCCTGTTCAAAATCTCTCATTTGATAGTAACATTCAGCTAAGATCAAAGGAGTTTAGCATTGAGTTGGCATTGTTTTATGGCTTGTTTTAATATTATTCAGGAAGACAAGAAAGACTACATTGATCGTGTGGTCGTTTGCTTTCTTATTTACATTTTAAGAGGATATAAGAATTTTTATACTCAATATGAAGCTGCATTCTTTTTGCTACAAACATATGCGTTTTCAGATATAGTATATATTTCATATATTATTGATAGCAGATGTTATATTTAGGTGTTTGTGTGTGCATACACACATACACACACACACACACACACACACACACACACACACACATATCAGCTTCCCTTGTGGCTCAGCAGTAAAGAATTCGCCTGCAATGCAAGAGATGCAGGTTCAATCCCTAAGTCAAGAAGTCTCCTGGAGAAGGAAATGGCAATCCACTCCAGTATTCTTGCCTGGGAAATCCCATGGACAGAGGAGCCTGGCAGGCTACAGTCCATGGAGTCACAAAGAGTCAGACATGACTTAGCAACTAAACAACAACAACAATATGTATCTATATATATGCCACATCTAAAAAATTTTTTTCATAAGTGAAAAATCCAGGGAAATACTTTTTAGCTGCTTTCAACCTCATTTAAAGACATAACAGTTTTTAAGTAGTAATATAAAATAAATATGCAAGTAATACTTTAAAGAAAGGAGAACAGCATAATATTTGACTATGATGAACTTCTGGAATTTAAAGGAACTCTTATATGGGTATCAAATATTTCAAGATACAGTTTAGTAGTGAAAAATTATGTTCATGACTAAGGATAAAATCTTCAGCTAAAGATGTATCTGGTGGAAGAAAATATTTTCTAGTTTTTATTATTGGCTGGAAATGAAACTCTAAAACTTAACTTGCAACCCAGTAAAAGAGAAATTAAATTAAAATTGTCACTATTATAGGTAGAAAAAAACAAGATACAGATTAAAACAAGCAATAACAAGAAACAGTAAGATACTGATGAAAACAAGTAATTATGGGACACACATCATTTTCTATGATAAAACTGATATTTCTTAAATGCTGTCATCACAATGTAGTTAGCACTAGTCAAGACTTTATTAAAATACTCAATCTTGTTTAGAGTGAACAAATTAAGTTATCTATAGGACTACAGACAAAGCCCTGAAGAAAGTTACAAATATCTATCACTAACGAACTAGAATGTGTCTTAAGACATAGTATTTAAAGGATTTTGGCCTGTTCCCTCATTTGACCAGATGCTCACTATTGCATTAACATCTGCAATTCCATATTATCAAATTCTTAATACTGAGAAAAAGAGAAAAGTTAATGATCCTTATCATTAACACTGATATTGATGCATTTGCTACTTCAATGGGAAACAGTAAACAAGGGCGTTCAGTCACCAAACACTCCTCCGAAAAATGACCTCAGACAGGAAGAAAGAAATACACTCCTCTTCTTCTGTTCCTTTGTCTCTTTCATTCCCTTCATCAGCCAATGGGTAGAATGAGTGGTTTTCATACTGCCTGAGCTTCCTCAACTGCTGCTACTGCCTTGTAGCTGTTTAGATTCTAAGTCGTGTCCCACTCTTTTGGGACCCCATGGACTGTAGCCTGCCAGGTTCCTCTGTCTATGGGATTTCCCAGGAAATAATACTGGAGTGGGACGCCTTTTCCTTCTCCAGGGAATCTTCCCAACCCAAGAACTGAACCCACATCTTGTGCATTGGCAGGTGGATTCTTTACCAATGAGCCACATTTGAAGCCCCTGTTAAGTGCTTTAGCCTTCTGTAATCTGATGATTTTCCTTCGACACTCAACTAAAAAACTCTTCACTTCAGATTACAGTGGACTTCCAGTGGCAAATTCAATAGCATTTTTAAATTATATAAACTTGATTGTGCTCCCATATTTGAATATAACTTGCTTGCATTTTTGATGATTCTTTTCTCATTTGGTTCAGCTTTTACTCCTCTGGGTATTATTTTCAGCACTTTGACTGATTTCCCTCTTGCTGTTTGCCTCTAAATGTTAGTGTGCCTCAAGGTTTCATGCAAGGCCCTCATCTCTCTGTACCTATTTTCACTGGGCAAACTCCTCAACTCCTGTGCTTTCAACTCTCATGCATGTCCAGGTTGCCCTGTTCCAGCATTTGTTGTCAATCTATCTTCCTATTACCTACTGTTTTTACTTTTCAACTATCAAAATAGTATTTCTCCACTTGGATCTTTCAAAGGCAGCCAAAATAAAGAATGCCTAAAATGGAACTCACACTTCTATTTACAGTTAATTTTATCATGCTTTTACCAGATGCCTAAATTAAAAACTTTGAACCCTTCTCAAATCTTCCGTCTATTCTGCCTTTAATTCCCACACCCCCACTGAGTATTAAACACTAATGATCTTCCCAAGTTAGTGTTTTTACAATTATTCCTCTGTCCATCTCCCTCTGCCTTTTGTTGTTGTTTAGTCATTCAGTTATGTCTGGCTCTTTGTGACCCCATAGACCAGCACACCAGGCTTCCCTCACACCATCTCTCAGAACTTGCTCAAACTCATGTCCACTGATTTCCTTTAGGATTGACTGGTTTGATCTCCTTGCAGTCCAAGTGACTCACAACAGTCTTCTCAAGCACCACGGTTTTAAGGCATTGATTCTTCAGCTCTCAACCTTTTTTATTGTCCAGCTCTCATACCTGTAAATGACTACTGGAAAAACCATAGCTTTGACTATACAGACCCTTATCGGCAAAGTAATGTCTCCGCTTTTTAATACACTGTCTAGGTTTGTCATAGCTTTTTTTCCAAGCAGCAAACATCTTTTAATTGCATGGCTGCAGTCACCATCTGCAGTAATTTTGGAGCCCACAAAAATAAAGTCTGTCACTGTTTCCACTGTTTCCCCATCTATTTGCCATGAAGTGATGGGACCAGATGCCATGTTCTTAGTTTTTTGAATGTTGGGGTTTAAGCCAGCTTTTTCACTTTCACTTTCATCTAGAGGCTCTTATTCCTCTTCACTTTATGCCATTAAGGTGGTAGCATCTGCATATCTGAGTTTATTGATATTTGTCTGGCAACCTTGATTCTGGCTTGTGCTTCATCCATCCTGGCATTTCGTATGATGTACTCTGCATATAAGTTAAATAAGCAGGGTGAAAATATATAGCCTTAAAGTACTCCTTTACCAATTTTGAACCAGTCCATTGTTCCATGTTGCTTCTTGACCTGCATACAGGTTTCACAGGAGGCTGGTAAGGTGGTCTGATATTCCCATCTCTTTAAGAATTTTCCAAAGTTTGTTGTGATCTACACAATAAAAGGTTGTAAAGTAGTCAATGAAGCAGAAGAAGATTTTTTCTGGAATTCTTTTGCTTTTTCTATGATCCAGTGGATATTGGCAATTTCATCTCTGGTTCCTCTAACTTTTCTAAATCCAGCTTGCACATCTGGAAGTTCTCAGTTTACATACTATTGATGCCTAGCTTGAAGGGTTTGAGTATCTTACTAGCATGTGAAATGTGTGCAATTGTATGATAGTTTGAACATTCTTTGGCATTGCCCTTCTCTGGGACTGGAATGAAAACAATTTTTCCAGTCCTATGGCCACTGCTGAGTTTTCCAAATTAGCTGACATATTGAGTGCAGCACTTCAAAGGCATTATCTTTTAGGATTTGAATTACTTATTGGACACCTTTATCTAACAACCTCACACTACTTCAAACTCAGTATGTCCACACACTGACTCACTGACCCAAACTGTCTCAAATCTAGGTAGCAGTATAAAGGTCATTCATCATCATGAAAAACCAAAATCTGAAAACCCCCAAACTCTAATAAGATTACTCCCACTTTCTCTCCACCATCATTACCACACAAAGTAGGTTACCAAGGCCTATCAATACTGCCTATTAAATATCATAACATTCACTATCTGAACCATCCCCTTTGCCTTTCTGTCATTTAGGTCAGTGTATAGTCTAAATTCTAAATTTAATTTCTAAATACCAAGTTCTCAGTCACAATTCTCATGAGCTACATAATATAGAAAATGAAAACAAATACATTGTATATAAAAAATCAAGTTTATGAAATAAAAGAATACACCCTCTTATTAACATATATCATAATTTTTAGCTGAGAAAAATTTAACATAATTCAAGGTTCTCAAATAACACTGAAATGGAGAAAGAACTAAAAGACTGTTCTGGTTAGAAAAACCAATAAATAAAGAATAAAGTATATTCTTTGCTTAAAAATTCTTTTTTTCTTCTTTTGGTCTGGATGAAATGTTGAGTAAGAGAATGTTATATTGAAAATACTATTACCTATATATGGATATGACCCGTGTTTGTAATGGATCATTATTAATTGCAGGCCTCCCATGAAGAGTGAATAGATTTGACTTCTTTTCAAGGTGGGCTGAGCCGAGAATCTCTGTTAATGTCTGTCTTAGAAGACAAATGCTACAGACTGATGCTTATGTTCTCCCAAAATTCATATATTAAAATTCTAATTTCCAATGTGATAGAATTTGATGTGAGGGCTTTGAGATATAATTAGATTCAAACAATGTCATGAAGGTAGAGTCCTCATGATGATATCACTACCCCAGAAAAATAGAGACACAAGAGCTCTCTCTCTTTCTCCCATGAGGACATAGCAAGAACAAGGTCATCTGCAAGCCAGGGAGAGAGTTCTCACCAGGAATGGAAATAGCTTGCACCTTGACTCTGTACTTCCAAGTCTCTAGAACCATGAGAAATAAAACTCTGCTGTCAATGGTATTTTGTTATAGCAGCTGGAACTGACAACAGATTTATCCCATTTTGGACTGCCAAAATAACTATATGCTATGAAGGCAATCCATTTTTCGCTAACATCTAATTCTTGTTTTATCTCTACAGGAAAATCCTGTTGAACAGAACAATTATTCGTCAATGAGCCATATTTGCAATGCCTTTGTGACTATGTAATTTATTTACTTTCCAGGTCTAAAAGGGGATATAGGAATTGGCTCTCCTAAGCCAATATACCCCACATTTTTGTTTATTTTATAAATAAAAACTCCCATGAATTGCTGTGTCCATTAATGAAAGGAAATAACCAAATATATTAATCAGAAATAACTTTGGGAAAAATAAAAAATAACATGACTAAGAATAGATAAGGAAAATAAGGAATATGAAAGTAGGCATTGATTTACCCATTCAGTGATATCAAGAACAATATCTCTGTGAATATCTATGATTTCAAAATGACTGCTCTAGCTCCAGTCATTGGATCCCAATCCAAGCATAAGGAAGGAAGGAAGGAAGGTGTCTACTATATATATTCTCTTTACCAAGACAGTGAAAGGTTTCCCAGATACATCCCTAAGAGGCTTCTTTTTATATATAATTAATCAGAACTATATCAATTGGCCATTTATCATGTTAAGAAAGACTGTGAAAGAATCATGCAACTTTCTCAGTCCATGTGGTAGAGACAAGGAAGAGAGAAGGGTATTGGGAACAAGTTTGGGGCCAGTCTACCAATCAGTTCAGTTCAGTTCAGTTCAGTCACTCATTTGGATCCAACTCTTTGCGACCCCATGCTCTTTGCGATCACAGCACACCAGGCCTCCCTATCCATCACCAACTCCCGGAGTCTACACAAACTCATGTCCATCAAGCCGGTGATGCCATCCAGCCATCTCATCCTCTGTCATCTGCTTCTTCTCCTGCCCCCAGTCCTTCACAGCATTAGGGTCTTTTCCAATGAGTCAGCTCTTCACATCAGGTGGTCAAAGTATTGGAGTTTCAGCTTCAACATCAGTCTTTCCAATGAACACCCAGGACTGATCTCCTTTAGGATGGACTGGTTGGATCTCCTTGCTGTCCAAGGGACTCTCAAGAGTCTTCTCCAACACCACAGTTCAAAAGCACCAATTCCTTAGTGCTCAGCGTTCTTCACCGTCCAACTCTCACATCCATACATGATCACTGGAAAAACCATAGCCTTGACTAGACGGAACTTTGTTGGCAAAGTAATGTCTCTGCTTTTTAATATGCTATCTAGGTTGGTCATAACTTTCTTTCCAAGCAACAAGCATCTTTTAATTTCATGGCTGCAATCATCATCTGCAGTGATTTTGGAGCCCAAACAAATAAAGTCTGACATTGTTTCCACTGTTTCCCCATCCATTTCCCATGAAGTGATGGGACCAGATGCCATGACCTTAGTTTTCTGCATGTTGAGCTTTAAGCCAACTTTTTCACACTCCTCTTTCACTTTCATCAAGAGGCTTTTTAGTTCCTCTTCACTTTCTGCCATAAGGGTGGTGTCATCTGCATATCTGAAGTTATTGATATTTCTCCCAGCAATCTTGGTTCCAGCTTCTGCCTCTTCCAGCCCAGCATTTCTCATGATGTAGTCTGCATAGAAGTTAAATAAGCAGGATGACAATATACAGCCTTGATGTACTCCTTTTCCTATTTGGAACCAGTCTGTTGTTCCATGTCCAGTTCTCACTGTTGCTTCCTGACCTGCATACAGGTTTCTCAAGAGGCAGGTCAGGTGGTCTGGTATTCCCATCTCTTTCAGAATTTTCCACAGTTTATTGTCATCCACACAGTTAAAGGCTTTGGCATAGTCAATAAAGCAGAAATACATGTTTTTTGGAACTCTCTTGCTTTTTTCATGATCCAGCAGACGTTGGCAATTTGATCTCTGGTTCCTCTGCCTTTTCTAAAACCAGTTAGAACATCTGAAAGTTCACGCTTCACATATTGTTGAAGCCTGGATTGGAGAATTTTGAGCATTACTTTACTAGAGTGTGAGATGAGTGCAATTGTGTGGTAGTTTGAGCATTCTTTGTCATTGCCTTTCTTTGAGATTGGAATGAAAACTGACCTTTTCCAGTCCTGTGGCCACTGCTGAGTTTTCCAAATTTGCTGGCATACTGGGTGCAGCACTTTCACAGCATCATCTTTGAGGATTTGAAATAATTCAACTGGAATTCCATAACCTCCACTAGCTTTGTTCGTAGTAATGCTTTCTAAGGCCCACTAACTTCACATTCCAGGATGTCTAACTGTAGGTGAGTGATCACACCATCGTGATTATCTGGGTCGTGAAGATCTTTTTTGAACAGTTCTTCTGTGTATTCTTGCCACCTCTTCTTAATATCTTCTGCTTCTGTTAGGTCCATACACTTTCTGTCCTTTATTGCACCCATCTTTGCATGAAATTTTCCCTTGGTATCTCTAATTTTCTTGTAGAGATCTCTAGTCTTTCCCATTCTGTTGTTTTACTCTATTTCTTTGCATTGATCGCTGAGGAAGGCTTTCTTATCTCTCCTTGCTATTCTTTGGGACACTGCATTCAAATGGGAATATCATTCCTTTTCTCCTTTGCTTTTCTCTTCTCTTCTTTTCACAGCTATTTGTAAGGCCTCCTCAGACAGCCATTTTGCTTTTTTGCATTTCTTTTCCATGGGGATGGTCTTGATCCCTGTCTCCTGTACAATGTCACGAACCTCCGTCCATAGTTCATCAGGCATTCTATCAGATCTAGTCCCTTAAATCTATTTGTCACTTCTACTGTATACCCATAAGGAATTTGATTTAGGTCATACCTGAATGGTCTAGTGGTTTTCCATACTTTCTTCAATTTAAGTCTGAATTTGACAATAAGGAGTTCATGATCTGAGCCACAGTCAGCTCCCGGTCTTGTTTTTGCTGACTGTATAAGAGTTTCTCCATCTTTGGCTGCAAAGAATATAATCAATCTGATTTTGGTGTTGACCATCTAGTGATGTCCATGTGTAGAGTCTTTTCTTGTGTTGTTGGAAGAGGGTGTTTGCTATGACCAGTGCGTTCTCTTGGCAAAACTCTTTGCCCTGCTTCATTCTGTACTCCAAGGCCAAATTTTCCTGTTACTCCAGGTGTTTCTTGACTTCCTACTTTTGCATTCCAGTCTCTGCTGTTCCAACTATCTACCAATTGATTCAGAATTTAAAAAAAAAAAAATTGAAGCTAAGCAAATTTGTAAAATGCCTCAACTATCAGAAACATAAAATTTAAAATTTCATTTCATGGAGAGACTTTCTTTCTATCTTTAAATACTTTTCACAGTATTAGGCCAAGTCATGGTACCATGTCCCCTTAACAGATCAAAAAACAGCAAAGCAAGCAGATTCATAAGTCTTTGCAGACATCTTAGGCCTATGAATTTTTTAAAAGGTTACTGTATTTGTACGTCAGCCCATGTTCCCTGTGTGCCCTTCAGAGGAATTAATTCATCATTGGAATCCAGAGCCGGTTTCCTGAAATAAAACCAACAACAGACCTGGAGCATGAGTTCAGAAGCAATGAGGTAGAATGAGTAAGAATTTGGCAGCTGTTTTAAGTAGAAATAAGTTCCATACCTGGTCCTACCCTGCTACCCATGTGACTGAGTGAGATATTTAGCCTGCCTAAACCTCCACTCCCTCATCTGTAAGAAGAGAATGTTAACAATATCTACCTTGTAAGACATGAATAGGAAAATGCATGCAAATTTGGCCATGAGATAAGTGTTCAGGGTTGTTGAACAGACTGCTAGTTACCTACCTAATAGCCATTTCCTCTTAATATGGGGATATGTATAGAAAGACCCCACCTCCATTGAAAATAAGGGTGACCATTTGGCAATATTCCAATCAGTGATATGTAAGCATTGGGGTTTCTGAGAATGCATCTTTCTAAAACCATGCTGAATAGTTGGCACATTTTACTCTCACCTTTTTTTCTCGACTGATGCCTAGTGTCCAGCTACCATCTCATGACTAGGAAAGGTATAATTCAAAAAAGAAAAAAAAAGTCTGGTAGTTTCTTGAAATTGCTTGCAAAATGTTTTCAATAGTATGTTGTTCTATTTTGGGATACAATGGAGAATTAGATACTCATTTCTTGGATTGCAACTTCAGTGTCACAGAGATTGTCAGCAAAAGCATTAATACAAATACGGGGAACCACAGCAAATCAAAAAAAGAACTCACTGTATTTACTACCTTAGGAGAAAAAAAAAAATAACATCACTTTCCTCTGAAATGATATAGAAAAATAGGAAGGATATCATCTATTTGTTCTGTTCCAATGAAATTTGTCTTATAACCATGTAATAAATTATGAAATAAAACAAAAAAAGTCATATTCCCTCCTCATACCTGCTATATCATTTTCTCAATAGAAATTTCACAACTGATATTCTTTGAGCATAGTACCGACTACAATGTGGACAACATTAGAAGAATTCATCTTTGCTCAAAGCTTTCAGGAAACATATTAATAATTTTCCATCCTTAAAAAAATGGGAAGTGACTCCCAAGACAAGAACCACATGTAATAAGCAGATTTAGGCCCAAAGAAGTTGATTCAAATATCCTGAACTGAATACATTGACTGTAGGTGAAAAGCCTCCTTAAAAACCTCCTTTTGAGTGATATTTTAAATAATATTTACGAAACTATTGGAAAACCTACAAAGTATGAAGAAAAAAACTTTTGAGCTACAAATGGAAAATACCAATGCATTTTCAATTTACACTTTTTTCATACCACTTCCTTTGATATTCAGATACTAATCTGTTTGCTATTTTTTAAGGCAAATTACTTAAAATGGCAAAAAGATTTTCTTAAAAAAACAAGAAAGTGAACAAACATAAAAACTTGATCTTCATTCTATACCAAGCTCTACAGCAGAACAAATCAAACACTGCTTGCTTCATTTCTTTAAGTGAAAACCTTCAGATTTGTACCCTTTAGATAGATGCCATTCATCCCGTTTCAATCATTATGCTTCCTATTTAGGGGCTATCATTAGTGTGGCAATAGGTGAAGCCAGAGGAATGAGTGAACTCCCTGAAGGAGAAGGCAAAGAGGGAAAAAAAGTAGGGAAGAGCTGGAGCCATGTTGTAAGCAACAGTTACAGATAGTGGGAGGAGGACTGTGGGAGCAAAAAAAGGGATCATTGAAACTGAAGAGAAAAGTGGTATGGGTCAGCGCACTAGGATTTTGAATGCTGGAGAAACCAACGGAGGACAGGAGTGACCTTCTGTGTGAAAATATCTGAGAGGCTGAAGATAATACAACTGAAAAAAGTGTCATTGATTCTAGCAATAATCTGGATAATTTTGACCTCAGGAAAATGAATCTCAGTGGTTAAGACAGTATGATGATAGGTAGGTGATACATCAGCAAAGATATGTAAGATCCAAGCTAAAATAGCCATTAGTGCCAGGAAGAAAGGGTAATTTTTCTTTTATAATATGACAGTCTTCTCTGTTGTTTTAACATGTTTGTCTTGTTTCACTTCCCTTCTTGTTATTGCTAATGCTAATTCACCTGCCTCTAAGAATATCCTCTTGTACTTTCTAAAATTTTATTAAAGACACACAGGAATTGGGTTTATTGTATATTCATTCTGGATATAACTGTTTATAAACATTAAGTATTTGTGTTGGATGGACAAGTGGCTCTGGCCCAATATTAAAGTACATGCTGAGTTTATTTTTGACCTTGTAAGATAATTGTCTGCTTAATATTTGTCTGTGTTCTTTGTCTTCAAGGTTATCAGATAAGTAGTATCTGAATGACTAAATCATTCCTGTACATAAGACTTCTATGTTTTCCTGAAAGATCTGTAATATAGGCCCTAGAGATATCACCCTGGATAAAGGCTGGAAAGTGAAAGTCACAGAGGATTGCTCCTGGAAACTTACCAGTGTAAACCACTGAGAACCCCTGAAATAATCCCTAAGGATCTTCCTCATTTTAGCCCTTTGACTAGAAACAAATATTTTAAGAGCTTTAAATAACTAATTTTTTACTTCTTAATCTAATCTATAGGTGAAATGGCTTGCATCATTTAAAACAAATCCTACAACTATACACAGTATATGAAATGATTCCTATTTTAAATGATGAAAATGGTTTAAATACTGGCTCTAGGTTCAAGAACATTCAGTTTGCAGAAACTGGATACATATTGTTCAAATATATTCCTGTTTTAAAATATACACTTTAGATGCCAAAAGGGCTGGCAGTTTTTTTTTTTTTTAATAAGACATACTACTATTTCATCAATCATATATCTTTAATGCAGCTGCTGGAAGTGGCATATGCTCTATAAGTAAATTTTAATTTTATATCTGTTCATTTGAAATATGTATCCAAAGCTTTTAAAAACATTTTAAGAGAATAGTGCTTATTACACAGATTTGGTAATATCTGTTGCAATGCTCCCTATTTAAAAATTAAATAGTTAAACACCGATTCTTTCCTTAATCCATCAAAAAGAACATATCTATGACTTTGGATTTCTTTGCAGAGAGATAAGTCTATTCCCATGATTGCTTTAAATTCATTCTGAGTTTAACAGATAGAGTACCACAAGAAAAGAATAGCATTTTCTGATATGCTTATTAACATTTTCTAAGGATTAAAAATAAAAATCTATAATAATGACAGCTAGAAGCCATTTCTATGTGTATTTTACTAAAAAGCACTGTTATTAGTAACGGACACCACTTAAATGTCTAGTTTCTTTGTGTAGATAAGACTTACAGGGTTTGAAGGTTAATCTGAAGTTTCTCTAAACCAATTCTTCAAGCAAATTTGACTGAACATTTCACAAACTCAGCTCTTTTGCCTTCTCTGTAATTTGGTTCAGATTGTACTAAAATAAGGTTTTTGTCCTGAGGCATACAAATATTTATAAGAATAAAAGGGGAACACTAGAAGAAAAACTTTAAATATTATTATTCTCACTGTTTTTGTTGTGACATAAAAAAATGCAAAGCAATAAAATGTCAAGGTAAAACAATACTGTAGTGTGTATTTAAAGTCATTTCTTAAAAATAAAATTTAGTGGTCAAAAATTAGAATGATCAAAAAATTGTCTATATCTAGTACCACTAAGGGAAAGGGAACAGCCTAATTATTTTGCTGGGACCCCAAGAACAAACTAGTCAGTTCTAAGCAAACTGAGACCTAAGATATATGGTCAGCTGAGTTACAGTTTAAAACAAGGCAAGATAAATTGTGGTCTTGATGACAGGAAAAAAAAAAAAATATATATATATATATATAAATGAGAATCTGAAATGAGAACAAAGAGATGGGAAGCAATGCCGGAGGAAGAAACACAGAGACCTATAACTTGCATTCAGATAATGAAATTCCCAAGATAGAATATACAGGGGAATAAATGATAGTGGTTTACTGGGAAATTCAGGACTCTTAAACATTTTGTTTAGAAAATATAGTACCCTCAAATAAAGTATAATATTGGAAAGGTAAAAGTAAATACTGGAGGCAGTGATTAAAGTCTTCCATATAATTAATACCCTGGACAAAAATGAGAGAGAACCAGTCTGTGTAAGCAGATGATGCTACCCTCAGGAATGTAGCAGAATCCAAATAAATATCTGCTGGACCATGGATGAATTCCTATCAGTCATGAGGAAATGGAATGAGTGCTTGGGTACCACAGTGAACTCAATCTATGCAACAGAGAATATATATGACAACTATCCAGTTGAACAAAGTGTAAAAAAACAATGATTTTATAGCCACCTATTTTCTACTGGTCATGAGTTTATGTTTAAGAAGGAGAAATGAGAAAGTTAAACACAAACTTTATGAAAAAAGCTTGAAAAAAAAAATGGACCTCTTTAGTGAACATTCAGAGAAGTAACTTCTTTCTAAATATGTTACAAAGACATAAATATTTAGAAAACTATTTGTAATCACAAAAAAAGACATAGTTATTTGAAGTAGCAGGAGACAGACATCCAAAAGGAGAGAACAGGAAAAAAAAATTTAAATATCAGAATAAATGTAAAGACAATTTTATCTTTACAAATGTAAAGATAAATAAGGTTAAAATGACTAACAACAACAAAAAGATAACATTCCCAATTACAGTCTGTACAAATAGAATTGACTTCCAAGAATCTCAGGGTTCAGAGAAAAATTCAAAGAACCTAAAATAATGCAAGAGAAGATAAAACATATGAGAATATACAAGGCTCCAATGTGAGAAATGGATATATTCCTAAGGAATAAATTTAAAAAATTAAAATAGAAGGACTAGTAAAAGATAATATAAAACTCTTTTTTTCTGATTAAAGGGAGAACTGACTTTCAAATGGAAGACTAGCTTATTTCAGAATAATTATACCACAGAGAAAAATTATAAAGATAAATATATTTTTTCAACTGCTTGAAAGAATGGAGGTGTTACCAAATCAGAGGAGACCTGCATGACAATATTCTAGGGAGAAGAGCAGCTATGAGAAATGTCTTGCAGATTTAGGTAAATTAAGTTCATTGGTTGGGTTAGGTATGTCCTGTCATCTAGAATTGGCAATAAATCCATTTATGGAGAAAGGATTGTTAGATACAACTGTCTAGGTATAGAGGCTACCAAAGTATCTTGAGCATAATGAACACAAGTTGTAACATAAAATATTGGTTGCTTCTGTGCTGAACTTAGTCTCTCAGTCATTTCTGACTCCTTGCGACCCCATGGATTATAGCTCGCCAGGCTCCTCTGTCCATGGGGATTCTTCAGGCAAGAATACTAGAGCTCGTTCTCATGCCTTCCTCCAAGGAATCTCCCCAACCAAGAGATCGAACCCAGGTCCCCAGCATTAGTTAATTCTAGATTGATTATTATGTGAACCCTGAGGAAAACTGGAGAGCTTCAGAGCAATAAACAGATCATTGAAGAAAAAGAACATACGAACATTGAAGCTTTACTCAGTCAGATAAAACAGTAATCAATAAAAATACAGAATAGAATTTACAAACATTAAAAGAAATTAATTTTAAAATGAATTGTAATGAATGTCAAATATTTTACCATACAGAACATAATCATCATATTCTATACAAATAAGAGACTATATCACTCTCCAACAGTTGAAAGCTGTATTTACTTTAAATTTACAATCTTTATTTATTCAAGTGCCACAAACAAGAGAAGTTCATGTATTTTACAAATGTGAAAATGTTATCAGGAATCACATTGATCAATACTCACAGAAACACTTCCTGTCAAGGTCAAATGATAACCTCAGACTATGCAAAGTAAAAACAGCCGGCAGCTGCTATTTCAAGAACTGACTTGTTTTACTACAACTCTGGCATTGTTTCATTTTCTAATGGTGACACTGCAGTTTTAGCTGCAATAATCTCATAGCATGACAGATGCTCTTATAGGCTAATTTTTCTTCAAATGACTTATTTAAAACCTTGAAATGTGTGTACAGATGCACACTGTACAAGTACTGTCACATTCCTATCGGCTCTCAAAAATTCATGAAAAAAATGACATGTTAAGTTATGTTGTAAATGAATGAAGAAAAACATTTCAAATAGCATGGAGAGAGCCAATAATCTATTAAAATGAAGTTGAGGAAAAAAATTAAAAGGTGCCATCAACTCAGCTATTTATTTATTCAAAGACAGTGTCTAAATGAGCCATAACTGACACCAGAGACATTTAGCTACATATTTTAATGTCATATCAAATTTAGTGGCGTTCTAAGTGTATAAACAATATATTTGCATCATATTAGTGACAAATGTCATGCTAATACCATAGCAAAATGACTACAAGGGGATTTCATAACTTATTTACAGAATGTATTTCTAGGTACAAGAATTCATTTAGAATTGTCAAACAACCAGAGAATTACAGGAACTTTTATTTTACAGCACATATGCCATTGATATTTCTAGTGTAGTAAATTCTAGATGTTCTTCCTGTGTTTTGTAGAGTCAACCATTGTTATTAGGTTTCTTTTAGCATTTCTAGATAAGAGCTGACTTTTGAACCTATATTTCTCAATCCCATTTATCAATGCCCCCAGGATCTCCCCTAAATGGTTAATGATTTCTTTTTTACTAAAGTCTCCTTTTAAGAAAAGTCAGGTCACCAGAAATACTTCAGTTATTGGAACATAGTTATCTTTCCTACTTGAGGATAAATCTTTTCTCTCTTCTAACCTTCCCGAGTTTCCCATTATCTACCTGGGCCATTGAAACCTAGGAATTACCAGGGCCACTGTGCACCATGAAATACAAGTTCTTGCCCCATGAGAAGTGGTTTTGTGATGTCTCCTACACCAAACTGCTTCCCAAATTGTTAAAAGTTACACATCCTTTGAAACAAGCACTAACAGGATGACTGTATTTTAACATATATTAAAAAGTATTAAGTTGTTTTAAAGAGAATAGATTTAAAAGAAATTTTTATCTTTATAGACAATTAAAGTAACCATTTGGTTCGCTGACTTCACTATCAGCAGTGATGGTCTAGTCCTATTCCCAAGTGGCTTGGTGGTAAAGAATCTTCCTACCAGTGCAGGAGATGTAGGTTTGATCCCTGTGTCCGGAAGATACCCTGGAGAATGAAATGTTAACTCATTCTGGTGCTTTGTCTGGAGAATTCCATGGACAGAGGAGCCTGGTGACTACAGTCCACAGGGTCGCAAAGAATCAGACATGACTGACCACACACTCATACACCTATCTGATAGAACAAATTAACAGAGAAATATAATTATTAAACCCACGTTAACTTGGACATGACTTAGTGACTGAACAACAAAAAAGTGCCTCTCTTACATGAAAATAATTCTGAAACTATGAGGCTGAAGGGCCACCATGAACTTGTCTTAAAATATACTTTCAAGTTATAATAAACTCTAAAAAAAGTGTGTGAAGCAAAGCGAAGTGAAGTTGCTCAGTTGTGTCCAACTCTTTTTGACCCCATAAACTGTAGCCTATCAGGCTCCTCTGTCCATGGAATTTTCTAGGCAAGGGTACTGGAGTGGGTTTCCATTTCCTTCTCTAGGCATTTTGGACTGAGAACCTTGCAAATTCTCACCCTGCCCCTCATGAGCAGGGTGGTCTTAGGCTGTCATTTACCACCACCTCTTAAACAGTTCTCAGGGCAAAAGGCCAAGTGGCCATTTATCACCGAAGCACACATCCCTGAGAGTTGACAATAGCTACGTTGTATTTTCTGTGCATCTCCACTGTCCGGCCATAATTCCTGACTTCCCCAGGCACTGCAAGGCTCCAGGTTGGGTGGGGGCTGAATGTGGCTGATGAGCACATTCAGGCATCCTTTCCTGTCCCCTGTGGTATCTGTCACTGACCTGGGTACAGCAGTTAACACAAGTGTGGGACAGAACACATTTCTTTAACCATAAATGTGCTGCCTATGGTTTTACACACTGTGATGTAGTTTCATTACGTCCGTAATTCTTTGGGTTTGATCAAATAGCCTGGGTCATTCTGCTCTGCCTCACACAGTTGGCTGTGCTTGGGCCCTGTTCTCAGCCCACAAAGCAGAGTGCGGGTGGTCCAATCTCAGACTCACAGAGCCGGAGAGACAATTCAGGCTGCTGGCTGTCAACATCATCAAGCAGCAGAAACTCTTCCTTAAATGAAACCACATGTAGAATACACAGAAACATGAACACAAACTGAGGCAGGACAGAGACCAGGTCGCTGGACCTTCAGCCCCATCAGGCCCGAGTAACCTCTAAGGAACTTTCTGGGTCCCCTAGGTTTCCATAGAAACCAGGGAAGGACCAGGAGACAGAGTCTAAGCCTTTCAGGCCACAGAGGCGAAAACAACACCCAGAGAAGGAAAGTGTCACATTTGAAGTGAGTGGATATGATCCCAATGGCAGGTTTCAGTTTTCTCTTCAAAATTCTAACACAATTGCATCAGCTAGAAAAATGGAGATGGTGCCACGTTCTGGAAAGTCTAAGTTCTGGGGGAATCTTGGCTCTCTCCTGTTAACTGTGGGGCTCTATACAATCAATCATTCAGCTTCTCCAAGCCTCAGTTTCCCCCTGTGTAATAATGCCTGCCCTGAGGACATGCTGTGGGCATTGGGTGCCAGGAAATCCATGAGGTGCCAGGAAATCTTTGTAAAATAGTCATTTTTACTCTTTATAAAAATAGTCATTAATGGTACATGTGGAAAACAAAGAAATGACGTATTCTCTTTTTTGTTTTTTTTTTCTTATAAGGCACTTGCATTTCTGACAATCTGTATTTCAGCTATTAATTTGTTCACTGACTTCAACTAAAGTCACTAGGTTCAAGGATAGATGAGCTCACCACAGTAAATCTGAGTTTCAAACATCACAGCTACTGATAACCAAGTTTTTCCATTCAAATCAAATTAGAACTCTGAAAGCCTCCTGAGAAATCTGTATGCAGGTCAGGAAGCAATAGTTAGAACTGGACATGGAACAACAGACTGGTTCCAAATAGGAAAGGGAGTATGCCAAGGTTTTATATTGTCACCCTGCTTATTTAACTTATATGCAGAGTACATCATGAGAAATGCTGGACTGGATGAAGCACAAGCTGGAATCAAGATTGCCGGGAGAAATATCAATAACCTCAGATATGCAGATGACACCACCCTTATGGCAGAAAGTGAAGAAGAACTAAAGAGCCTCTTGATGAAAGTGAAAGAGGAGAGTGAAAAAGTTGGCTTAAAGCTCAACATTCAGAAAACTAAGATTATCGCATCTGGTTCCATCACTTCATGGCAAATAGATGAGGAAACAAGGGAAACAGTGAGAAACTTTATTTTGGGGGGTGACTGCAGCCATGAAATTAAAAGATGCTTGCTCCTTGGAAGAAAAGTTATGACCAACCTAGACAGCATATTAAAAAGCAGAGACATTTCTTTACCAACAAAGGTCAGTCTAGTCAAAGCTATGGTTTTTCCAGTAGTCATGTATGGATGTGAGAGTTGGACTATAAAGAAAGCTGACTGCCGAAGAATTGATGCTTTTGAACTGTGGTGTTGGAGAAGACTCTTGAGAGTCCCTTGGACTGCAAGGAGATCCAACCAGTCCATCCTAAAGGAGATCAGTCCTGGGTGTTCATTGGAAACACTGATGCTGAATCTGAAACTCCAATACTTTGCCCACCTGATGCGAAGAACTGACTCATTTGAAAACACCCTGATGCTGGGAATGATTGAGGGCGGGAGGAGAAGGGGATGAGAGAGGGTGAGATGGTTGGATGGCATCACCAACTCAGTGGACATGAGTTTGAATAAGTTCCAGGAGTTGGTGATGGACAGGGAAGCCTGGCGTGATGCAGTCCATGGGGTCACAAAGAGTTGGACATGACTGAGTGACTGAACTGAACTGAAATGCTCTAACTTATCTGACTATTACCCCATAGTATCATAATTTTCCTAATTTTCTGAGTGTATCATTCTACCCCTTTTTATAAATGTTGATTTTGACATGATCTAGGATTTAGAACCCTCAAATAATCCTGGCTTTGTTAAAAGTGGATAGCCATAAGAAAAAAGTACTTTACTCAATTAGCTTAACTTCTCTGAGGCTGAGCTGTATTGAATACGAGGTCTTTTCCTCATGAGGCTTATTCAAAATTGTTATTTCTTATGATGTGCTTGATGAGATACAATTTAAGAAAAACAGCAGATCTAAACATGTGAAGATACAACCTAAAAGTGTCAATATTTGAATAACTTCTTGAGAATTTTATTATGTCCAGACTTCATTACAAATAATACCACTTTGATATTTCAGTTTCTGTTATTTGCTTAGGTGCATCTTGTTTTTAATCATTCTCTCCATGACTCAGCTTCCTTGGGCGTTAGGGAAGAGACTTCCACAATTTACTGTATGTAATGAAGATTTCTTGGAAAGATACACTAGCTCCTCAGACACTAGCTCCTAACTCTTCCAACGCAAGGATATGCAGTTGGCTTCATAAAGAACTGGAAAAGTAATTCCTTAGGTGAAGTTTTGACTTGAGCACAGGTGGCCTGATTTCTTGTCCTCATTGGTAAATAACTGGTTATGGACCAAAAGACTGCTGTCTTGCATGGAGCACTCCCTGTTGGCAGATTTGATGCCGGTGGCTATTGAGGTTTGAGATATCCCTCACATTGCCCTGTGGAAATTCTCCACGTGTGCTTCAGCTCCCTCTTTTAATCAGCTGTAGAACTGCAGCATTCTTTTCACCTGCGTCAGGATTTACAGTGTAAGGAGAGACATTGGTAGTGCAATTCTCTTAAAGAGTAGCTGTGTAGAGAGGTATCTCTTAGGGTTTTATGAGCTCTTCTTTCAGCCTCCTGAATATACTCAGAAACAAGAAAATATGATGCAATAAAATGCACTGTACTGACCTCTGAGAAAGAATAGCACATTTCAGAAGTAAGGAAAGAGATCCTCAGTATGATTTTCTAGTAAATCTTCTGTTCTTTTGTGGCATGTTCAGGTAAAGCATGTGTCTTTTTAGTACAATAGAAGAGAAAAAAATACATGTAACATGCATATAATGTTCCGATAAAAACAAAAAGCCGACTTTCAAATTTTTTGCTTTTAATAGATTTAGAGAATTAACTTAGAAAACGAATACAACAAATACTGAGTTGCTAGCTTCCATATAAAGGACTTAGTTCAGAGCTTCAGAAAATTTACTTGTAAAATTAAATTTAATGAGTAATGTAAATGAATTGAAAATTCTATTAAAGGTCATAAAAATAAAATATTCTATAGTTGCAGTTTGTCAGCTTGAATGGAGTCAGAAAATGGAGTTCAAAAAGAATGACAATTTGCAGTAGCCTTACTTCAAAGACAAAATAGAAGATCATAATTTTAGCTGAATTTACATATATGATTCTGAATTTTTATGTGTTTTAAAACTGAAGAATCATAAATACATAAGTAAAACAAATGCAATTTGGAAAAGAGTTAGCTGACATATGTTTTATCTTTGATAATTTCCAGGAATCTTTACAGCAAAATAACACGAAAAGTAGTAAATAAAGAGTAGCCAAATCTTTACAATCAGCACTAGAAAGTAAAAGATCTCTATTGCTTATTTGATATTATCCTTAAATATTCTATCTGCTTTCAAATGTTTATTCTCATTCCTGAGAATAGCTGATAGAACTTCAAGGTATCTGTATCTATTAATATAAGCTTTTGAGAGCCATTTACAGTCATTGGTCAATGCACATTCTGCCGATTTTAGCATTTTAACACAGTAAAAAAAATCATTAACTTTTCTATACTTGCTAATTTGACTGAACTGACTTGGTAATAATTGGATATAACCATTCAGTTCAGTCAAATTAAGTGATAAAACATCCCTGAAATGTGAGCATTACATGAGGTCCCATCCTTGACCCTTTTTATGTTTTCACTTTAATTATTTTCTCTTGTGCAACCCATGACCCCTTTCATCATCTATATGCTGATGACTTGATCAGGAACTTGAGTATGGACATTTCTCCTCTCTTGGGTTTCATATTAAACAACATCATGTGGATGTCTGACTTTAAACTTTAAACTCAACTGGTCCAAAATGAAGATCATATTTCTTAGGATTATGCCAATTTTACTGAAGTATAATGCATACACAATGAAATATATTAATTTTTGTTGTTGTTATTCAGATGCTAAGCTGGGTCCAACTCTTTGCGACCCCATGGGCTGCAGCATCCCAGGCTTCGCTGTCCTTCACTATCTCCTAGAGTTTGCTCAAACTCATGTCCATTGAGTCAATGATGCTATCCAACCATCTCATTCTCTGTCACCTACTTCCCCTCTTTCCCTCAATTTTTCCCACCAACAGAGTTTTTTTCCAGTGAGTCAGCTCTTTGCATCAGGTGGCCAAAGTATCAGAACTTCAGCTTTAACATCAGTCCTTCCAATGAATATTCAGGGTTGATTTCCCTTAGGATTGACTGGTTTGATCTCCTTGCTGTCCAAGGGACTCTCAAGAGTCTTCTCCAGCACCACAGTTCAAAAGCCTCAATTCTTTGATGGTCAGCCTTTGGTCCAATAGGTGTGAAATTTAATGAGCTTTGAAAAATGAGGATACAGAACATTCTATCATACCAAAAAGTCTCCTCCTACCCTTTGCAATTAATAGCATCTTTCCATTCTCTACCCTCTAGCAACTATGAATCTGCTCACTAAAGGTTTACCTTTCCAGAATTTTGTGTGTATGGAATAATACAGTGCATAGTCTTTTTTGTATGGCTTCTTACATATAATACAATGCTTTTCAGATTCAGAGCTGCATGTATCAAAGCAGGATTCCATTGCATGCATGCACCACAATTTATCTATTCATAAACTGATAGACATTTGGGTTTCTTCCAAATTCTGATTATTATGAATATAGTTGCTAGGAACATTTACATACAAATCTTCATTTATCTTGAGTAAATACCCAGTAGTGGAATTGCTGGTTTGTATGGTAAGTGTATGTTTAGCTTCATAAGAAATTGTCCACTTGTTTCCAAAATGGCTGCAGCATTTTCGCTCTCAACAGCAATTTATGAGATTTCCAGGTGCTGCACATTCTTGTTATCACTATTTCGGGTCATATTGTCCTCATTGTAGCCATTCCAGTAGTGTGTTTTGCTATCTCATTGTGGGTTTCATATGCATTTCCCTAATGGCAAATATGTTTATTTGCCAGTAGTAAATAACTCCAGGAGAGCGTCTGTTCAAATATTTAGCCCAATTTTGCTGTTTATTACTAAATTGTAAGTATCTTTTGTATAGTCTGGATATAAGATTTGTAAAATCTTTTCGTTCATTCTATGGTTTGACATTTCATTTTCTTAACTGTCTTTTGAAAAAGAAGAGATTTTAATTTTGAAGAACTTTGATTTTTTATTTTTATGTAGTCTTTTTATGTGAGTGTTCTGTTAAAGAAATTTTTGCCTAAATCAAAGGCACGGCAATTTTTCTCTTATGTTTGCTTCTAGAAGATTTTCAGGTTTTTGCTCATATTTTAATGATTCAAGTTAATTTTTGCACATAGCTGAAGCTTTAACTGTTTAATGTTGGGGTTTGTCTGTGTGAATGAATGGATAATAATTGCTACAGCACCACTGGTTGAACAGATTATCTATGCCATTTTTCATGATCTTAGAATTTTTATAAAAATCAATTGGCCAACAATTTTTCTGAATGTTATATTTCATTTCCTGTATATCATCTTTAAACCAAAAGCACAATGCCTTGATTACTATAGTCTTAAAAGTCTTGAAGTCAGATAGAATAATTCCTCCAATCTTATTCCTTTCTTTAAAATGGTGTTGCCTGTTTCAAGTCTTTTACATTCCCATTAAATTTTAGAAGCAGCCTGTCAGATTCTATTAAAAACAGATAGACTTCTGGAATTGGATTGGGATTGTTTTGAATCCACAGATAAATTTAAAGAGAATTTACATCTTAATCATATTAAGTCCTCTGATTCATGAACATTTGATATTTCTCAATCTATTAAAATTTTCCTCAATGTTGACTGAAATGGTTTTGGTTTTCAATATAAAGAATTCTTGGTAAATTCTTCCCCAAATATCTCATAATTCTTTTGCTGCAGAAATGGTATTTTAATAATTTCAATTTGCAATAGTTCATTGCTAGTATTTAGGAACAATAGATTATTGTATGTTATTCTCATATTCTACAACTTTACAAAACTTTCCTATTAGCTCTGGAAGCATTTTCTGCAGATTTCTTAGGATTTTCTACTAGACAATCATGACATCTGTAAATATAGTTTAATTCTTCTTACTAATCTAGCTGTCATTTTTTTCCTTGCCTTACTGCATATGATAAGAAATCCAGTACAATATTTAACAGAAGGGATAACAGAGAATATCTTTGCCTTGTTCCAGATACTAAAGAGAAAGCATTCAGACTTTCATTAAATATCAGTGATGTAGGCTACATAAGTTTTTCATAGCCATATATTAGATTGAATAAGTTCCTTTCTATTCCTTGGTTGCCAAAAGATTTTGTCATAAATGGGTAGTGAATCTGGACAAATGAAAACATAGAAGATGCTGAGGTTTAATTCTTCCTAATCCATCTAAGAGGCATTTCAGAAACAGGGTACAGGGGGAAAAGCCAAGAATAGATATAACAAAAAAAGGTATTTTTCAGGAGATATCTTAAACCTAAAAGATATATTCAAGGGACAGTTTTCAGAGATGAAGTTTTCATGTAAAGGGGTTTTCAGGTACCCAACACAATGAATGACAGAAAACCCATACATAGACATTCCTCAAAAAACAAACAAACAAACAAACTGGGAACAACCAAAATAAAAATAATATCTCAAAAATTCCAAGGTTCAGAAACCAGTTACCCAAAGAGTAGTATTAATCTGATTGACATCAGACTGACTTATGAGCTACATGGAATTCGAGGACAAATGGAGCACTATCTTCAAAGCTGTGAGGTAAAGTGACTTTGAAAACATATTTTGACAGCAAACTATGAATAAATAGAAAATAAGGTTAGTGTCAGGAAACAAGGAGACTCAATGAAGTTTATTTACCTCATTCTTGTTTTTGTAAAAACAAATAAACTTAAAGACCTATCTAGCCCATAAAAATTTTTTTTAAAAAAGCAACAAAAGAATAAAATTTTACTGAAGATGGTGTTATTGAACCAAGATTTCAAGAAAAATAGGTTCCCAAAAACAACCAGATAAGAGTCTACAAAGTAGATGATCTCAATGACTAATAGCAATCAGCAGAATGTTTATTCTTTAGGAATAAAATGGATTCCATTGCAAAAGGAGAAGTGAGGATGAAATAGAGATGGTCTCCTCATATATATTTTAAAAAGAAGTTAGAAACCCTATGAACAATAAAAATACATGAAAGTAAACTATAACCCACATATCTAACCCCCTAAAATGAAGCTTCACTTCCAGCCATTGATAGGATGAAAGAAATGAGAATATATTTGACTGTACAGATTGAAACAGTATCTGTGGAATGGTAGAGGTGGCCTGCAATAGAATTGGTTACATTTCTTCCCGTAAAGATTCAGTTACACCATTGCTTCTGTAGTGAATAATATTTCCATACATTTAACACTGTTTAGTTTTTTTTTTTCCTAATCTTCAGAATAAACCTATAAGCAATGAATAAAAGAATTATAATTACAAAAAAAGAATACAGATGTTATCAGTTCTGACACTGTAAAAGCAACAGGATAGCTGGCATATGTATAACTGGGTCTTGGGGTAGGTGGGAGAAGTGTTGGGGAGTTGGCTCACACAGATGGTTATTAAGAGATACCTGGCATTGTTGGAAAGAACTGCAGTGAATGGTTTAAAGCTATAATATTAGCAAATAAAAGAACGGAAGCTAATGTGCATTATACATTTTTTTAATGAGATGAGGGTAAATGGAATTGGTATCAGTAATTAAGTTCCTCTTTAACAATCAGGACTCAATATTATCTAAATTTGATAAATTTAAAAATGGAGCATAGGCTATTAATTAAAGTGGTGGTAGCCAACCAGGTAGACTAAAAACTGAAATGATTTGTCAACTTTTCAAGTACCTTCTTCAAAGCTGGTGAACTTGAACTCTCTTAGGAGGTCAGCCAGTTCATGTAGATGAAAGAAGCTGCCAGAAAAGAGAAACCATGGCAAAGAGACTGTGGCTTCCATTTAATTCCAAATCTTTGTTGCCAACAAGGAAGCAGGCCCAGTGTTCCCAGACATTCTAATTGTGCAAAAGATTTCTCTGTGACCTTCAGATTTTGTGTATCAGAAAATAATTAAAGAAGTGATTCAAGAGTCAGTGTTGTATGGACCAAATGAAATGTGATTCTAGGTCACAGTTTGCTTATGGACCACTAGTTTTCCATTCAAGTAACATAAATGGTCTCGTTTTATTACCAAGTCTTGACAGTATGAATGCATGTTGTGGTTTTCCGTTTATTCAGAATTTGGAACGTGTTACAGCTACAAATGTGGTAATTTAAAATAATTAGACTGGAAAGGATACTTACCATATGCTAATTAGGCAAGTAGTAACTTTTCCAGTATCTATCTGTATCTCTGCTTTTTTAAGGTGAATAATAACAGCTGATTCAGTTATCTCTTGGAATTTTGGTAA
This sequence comes from Giraffa tippelskirchi, assembly GCF_054371585.1. NCBI lineage: Eukaryota > Metazoa > Chordata > Mammalia > Artiodactyla > Giraffidae > Giraffa > Giraffa tippelskirchi. The sequence continues at coordinate 65,877,463 of NC_137284.1, forward strand.
AGCCTAAGTAAAAGAAGGTCTATACAAATTTGTTTTGAATAACCAAGAGCTATACACATGTAAGGCTGCATTATTAATAAAACTACATCCTCACTCCATCCCACCTCCAAAAGGAATATGCATTCCTAGGATGATTTGATGGTTAATTTTATGTGTTGATTTCACCAAGCTAAGGGATGTCCAGATACCTGGTAAAACATTATTTCTGGAAGTGTCTCAAGCTTGTTTGCAGAAGAGATTAGCATTTGAATAGATAAACTGAGTACAGAAGAGATCCGGCACCAATGTGGGTGGGCACCATCCAATCTACTGAGGAGAGAGGAGAGATACTATTAAACAGGCAGTGATAGGGTGACTTTGCCCTCCTTCTTGATCTGTGGCATCAATCTTCTCCTACCCTCGGACCAGACCTCCTGCTTCTTAGGCCTTTGGGCACTTACTTGGACTTACACCATAGGCTCCACTGGCTCTCAGGCCTTTAAGTTGGGACTAGATCTACACCATCAGCTTCTCTGGCCTCCCCCTTCCAAATGGCAGATTGTAGAACTTCTCAGCCTGAATCATTGCACGAGCCAATTCCTCAGAATAAATCAATCTATCAATTGATTGACAGTCAATCAGTAGATCAATATATCCTCTTGGTTCTGTTTCTCTGAAGAACACTGAGTAACACAGAGGTAGAGAGCAATTCTCAGGTTTTTGGCTACAAAATGGAGTCAAATGCCTTGAAAATAATAGATGATTAATAAGCAAAACAGTGATTTGTTGCTTTCGCTATGAAAAAACTGTTATTGCACTCTATACTTTTAAAAAACAGATCACACTGCTTAGCTGATTTCTATCTTATGATTGTAGTTTCTTATACTAAAAACAAAACCATTGTATCAATTATAACATACTAGGGGAAGAGCAATGAATGACTAGTGGTTGGTATTTCCTTAGATGCAGCATATAGCTAAGACAGCAATAAAATATCATATTTTGTCCTTGGGAAGAATATACCTAAAAAGGAATGCACTATCTGTGATTTCTGAAAAGCAAAGGTGTGCAATGACAAGAGCCCTCAACAGAGACTCAGAAAAGCATTCTTACTGTGCCAAACCTATCACCTACGAGCTGTGTGACCTTGGTCAGGCCACTATCCACTCTGAGCTTGACTTCCTTATCTCTAAGGTCACACTTGATTCAGCTCAAAAGTTCTATTGTTGCTTTTGTTGTTTAGTCACTAAGTTGTGTCTGACTCTTGCAACCTCATGGACTGTAGCTCGTAAGGCTCCTCTGTCTATAGGATTTCCCAGGCAAGAATACAGGAGTGGGTTGCTATTTCCTTCTCCAGAAGATCCTCTTGACAAAGGGATCAAACCTGTGTCTCCTGCATTGGCAAGCTGATGCTTTACCACTGAGTCACCAGTGAATATTAAATGTAACTATATTGAAATGAACAAAGCTGAACAGAAAGAGAGAAGCATAAATTTTTATTTGAAAAAGAAAAGGCAAAAATAACTTTCACTGTGTGAAATAATGAATAAGGTCTGAGTCATGTGTATAAGTAAATAAAATTGAAATGAATTATCTTTCTGTTCATATTTGTAGATTCAAAGACAACCTAGAAGCTCCAATACATAGGTACATGATAAAAATACAGCTTTTTATCTAGATATTTTTACAATGGAAAACAGAATTGTATTTGTCAAAGAAAATGGATATCAAGAATTTCTTCCACTGCCCTTTCAAAACTAGTGCCAAGGTTAAAGCTTCAAAGGGAACAAGGGAAGGTAACATGGTGGAACAGTAACAGAAACAACAAGGTTTAGTGGAAAGTAGTCTTCTTTACGTAACGTGATAGCCCTTTCTTCCTCAGGTACCTCATCTTACCAGAGAGCCTAAGTATTTTTATCAAGTATTTTAAAAAGGTGAGACTTTACCAAGTATTTTCCAAGTTTCACAATCCTACCATCACTATCAAATGAATCTACATGCAAAGAAACTCTGATTTTCTGTTAACCATTTATAGCATCATATTTCACTAACCAAAAAATAAAGGTATGTTTTAAATTCTTAGACTCAATCTTAATTGCAAGAAGCAAGATGAAAAAAATTACATTTAAAGTGGAATTTCCAGTACAAGAGTGTTCAAAACACAACTCTATGCCTCTCAAAATTGGCATTGAGGAAAAAAAGTGACTTTTATTTGAGAATAGAGCCAAATTGAAAAAGGAGTGAAAAAGTTGGCTTAAAACTCAACATTCAGAAAACTAAAATTATGGCATCCGGTCCCATCACTTCATGGCAAATAGATGGGGAAATGGGGAAACAATGAAAACAGTGACAGACTATTTTTTGGGTTCCAAATTCCCTGCTGATGGTGACTTCAGCCATGAAATTAAAAGATGTTTGCTCCTTGGAAAAAAAGTTATGACCAACCTAGACAGCATATTAAAAAGCAAAGACATTACTTTGCCAACAAAGGTCCATCTAGTCAAAGCTTTGGGTTTTCCAGTAGTCATGTATGGGTGTGAGAGTTAGACTATAAAGAAAACTGAGTGCTGAAGAATTGATGCTTTTGAACTGTGGTGTTGGAGAAGACTCTTGAGAGTCCCTTGGACTGCAAGGAGATCCAACCAGTCCAGATTGAGGGTGGGAGAAGAAGGGGACAACAGAGGATGAGATGGTTGGATGGCATCACGACTCAATGGACATGAGTTTGGGTGAACTCCAGGAGTTGGTGATGGACAGGGAGACCTGGCGTGCTGCGATTCAGAGTTGCAAAGAGTCAGACACAACAGAGCGGCTGAACTGAACTGATGGATAGTATACATGACTCAAAATCTCTCATCCCTCCCAAGGAAGAATTAAAGGAAATAAACTGTTGTATTAAAGAGTCGTGAAATTATAAAACCTGTAGAAACTGAGAGAACCAGGAGAGAAGAAAAATCTAAGGAAGAGATGGAGTAGATTTCAAGGGCTACCCTACAGAACCATCTTTAAGAAAGAACTAAATTCTCAAATCGTCTTTCCTTAATTTGTTGCAAATTCCTTCACCCTTCAGTCTACACTGGAATTGATCACTTGCTCAGCAATTTGTGGGAGAGAGGCTATGTTGGTCTTGAACAGCTCCAAATGTCTATAAGAGGAAAAAAAATATTAGCTGTGACTCTCTTGTTAAGCTGCCAAGTGCACACAGGGCTTTTAAAAATGTCATTGCCCAGCTTTCTACCTACCCCCTGAGATTCTTTAGTGAAGGAAAGATGGAATACGCTGTACCACATTCATCAAACCTGACTCTGTTCAACCATAGTGAGATCGAAAATACCTGAGAAGAAATGGTGGGTCCTAGCTGAGCATCATAGCAGCATAAGCAACATTGAGAAGACAAGGAAACACACAGAAAGTTGAAAAGCAAACTCATTTTTGTGCTTCTGGTGAATCTAATGAACTTCAACAGTTTTGATAAATAGTACTTTTAAAACTTTAATCTGGATAGCATTTGCATGTGGACTTGGCATTATATAAAATAAAATATAATTCAAACATCTTTATTAGGCATGATTCTATATGTTTTAATGAAATAAAATTAAATCATTGTCACTACATGCCTACATACCTGTGGGTACACATGATAACAAGAGTTGGGATAAAAGGTATGAGTTATAGGAACACTGAAAGAATTAATTTATTAACGGAAAGAAAAGTGATATATGAATGTGTCACACTACAAATAGAAGAGTAAATAAATATTTTACTATACACTGAGCGCATCAGACCTATTATTAAGTTGTATTTAACCACATCCTCTTATGTGGTTATTTTTAAAGCACAGCAATTCTTTGGAATCCTATTTGATGTGCTGGCCTATAACATTTGACCACACTTACAGCACAAGTGTAAAATCAATTTTCTGTTCTCCCATTTGTCTCTGTACTGATGTTAGTTGGCTCTCTAATGGAATGACTCTTCTGGAGAGGTAATTTTACTTCAGAGTGGCATTTCAGAAGACTTAAATGGGCTGAAGAGATGGCATGTGACCTTTAAGAATATTTTAATTCTACCTTTCTTTGAAAAAAAAAACTGTTAAACCCCTCTATGTTATTACATCTCTGATGCCTGTTTTGTTCCTCTTTGTATTTACTATATCATAAGTAAGTTTGGTGTTTATGTCAAAATAATACTGGGAATTTCAGTACCTACCAAATTTGATACTTGTGTTTTTTGCTGAAAAGGATAATGTCACAATTAAACAATGTGTATTGTGATCCAATTTTCTGATTATTGTTTCTTTAAGATCAATATCATGCTCTTAATCTTGCTTATGATAAAATGATATAAATAAATTTTAAATTGAAATGCACAAATACTAAATAATCTACATAAAAAATAAATTTTAAATGTCATTGCATATAATCTACTTTTTTGAGGACATGTTCATTAATCATGTTACTTTAAAAAACAGGATTTTTAGTTTTCATGAGATTTTTAATGTATTTTATCTGTTACATCATTTATACTTTCTCTAAGTAAACAGCTATGTAATTTTATTTCCAATTGAATATTATTTATAAAAACTGAGGGTATAGTACATTGCTATATAATTTACTTCACTAATTTTAGAAATCTTGAGATATTAAATACTAATTTTAGCAGTTTTTCAGTTGGTTTCCTCCCATAGTTATAGTTTATCTCTTTTGGAAAAAAAATCACTGTATAAATTTAAAATTTTTTTCTAGCATATGTAATCTCTGAAATTTTTTCTTCAGTATAGGTAAATACACCTCCTAAATCCTAATGCATTATCCCAAGAGGTGACTTGGAAATAAACATACCGCTTCATACAGGGTAGAGAGTATTGGTATTACATTTTAGAATTTAGACAGCATACATCTTAGTGTGTTCATTATAAATCACAATTGTTTCTTTCTTCTTCAAAATGTAATTCATAATGACAAAGGGCATGAGAAAGGTATTACTGACAAGAAGAAAATAAATATATTTGTTAAATCTTGTTGTGCTCAAGATTTTATATGTACCAATACTTCTGTTATAAGGTCACATAAAACAACCACCATGGTATCTACTAAACACATCTAGTACACTGAATACCTTTCTGTATATTCTACACATATCTGTTAACCACAGGCCTACTTTCCTAATCAAAAGGAAGAGGTAAATACTGTCCCTGAAGTTAACGCTTGAACAACACAGGCTTGATGTGTTTGGGTTCACTTATAGGCAGTTTCTTTTGTTTTGTTTTGTTTTCCCACTAAATACATGCTACAGTAGCACATGATCTATGGTTGGTTGTGTGTGTGTGTGTGTGTGTGTGTGTGTGTGTGTGTTCAGTCACTTCAGTTATGCCTGACTCTTTGTGACCCCATGGACTGTAGCCCACCTGGCTCCTGTCCACAGGATTCTCCAGGCAAGAACACTGGAGTGGGTTGCCATTTCCTTCTCCAGGGGATCTTCCCAACCCAGGGATGGAACTCTTGTCTCCTGCACATCTCCTGCATTGGCAGGTGGATTCTTACTTCTGAGCCACCAGGGAAGCCAGAATATGCAGGTGTGGAACCTCAAATACAGAACTGTAAAACTATGGACTGATTTTCCACTATGCAGGAGGTCAATGGCCCTTACCCTTGTGTCGTTCAAGGTTCAACTATATATCAAGATTTGGACCATCTTCCCCTACAACCAGTTCATCTCCCAGTTGTCACATTTCATACAGGTAAAAATTGATACAAAATCTCCAGTGGAAAATAAATGACTCAAGCAGGGAAACCTACTCTAGATGATGAAATGGATAGAGATTGTTCACATGGCAACAGGAAGGTCACCTGCAGAACTGTCTTCTGAACCTCTCCTCTCCCCTTGCCTACTTCTGACAAGACTGAATCCTCTCTCTTAAAACTTAGAAATCTTTTCTTTCTTTTTAATAAGGAAGGCAGCCAAGTCCTTACAAATAATGACCAGGATCCACCTACTAGGCCTAGCCATTAGTGGGAGATAATCCCTGCGGCAGCAGTCATATTCAACAATAGATCCTCCAGGGTGATCCACCCAGGAAATCAGATTGGATTTAATCTTAACAAACGCAATGATATATTTTACTGCAGCAACAATAAGCGTTACGTGTATATGGGAAAAAAAGAGGAGACATCCTTTACTAAGACAACCTATTCATGGCTTGTTCTTCTATTTTTTTTTTCCACACTTGTGAGATTTAGTTTTGCCAACAGATGACAACTACACTTTTCTTCTTTCCCCACCTTGGCACTGGTTTCTAAGGCACAGGTTTCCATCCTCCAAATGGGTGACCTAGAGTGATCTTTCACATTGCATTTAAACAAGAGATTACTACCTACTACAGCTTTTAATTATACTAAGAAAGTGGGTTGAAAAAGAACCCCATTATAGATACCTTGAATTCTATCCTTCCTCCTAGCTGGATCATGTCGAACTTATTTGAGTTTATACTAAATTTGGAAATGGATAGTTGCTTAATGCTCTGAATGGTAAAACATGGGTCTCACCTCAAGTATCTAAGCTTTCATTTGTCCAAGATTATTTTCAAATCAATGTCACACAAAATGCATTGGAAAACACATGAAAAGTTTCATTTATAAAATAGTGTTTTGAGTTATCCAGGATTCTCTCTGTTCTTGGAAACTCTGAATGTCATAATTTTATAGTGTTTCTAAATGTTTATGCCCAGTAACCAAGTGTAACAATTCTTACTAGTGTGTATTTACATATATATGAATATATATATATATGAATATATAGAGAGAGAGAGGGGAAGGAGGGAGAAAGAGAGAAAGAAGAAAAGAGATATACTTTGAGAACCATAATAATAATTATGGTGACTTTACTAAAAGCCATCAAGATATTCAATTGTGAGGAGAATATAATATGTTAAAATGGGAACATTAATATATTGTTACTGCTATATTTAGAGTATCAGGATTTAAAATAGATTCTTAAAGGATATTTTACTTTAATATTTCTAATTAGCACAAGTATTTATTCAAGTTTTCCATCACTGAAACTAGAGTTCATATTACTGAAAAGAGAAGAGCACTTGATGGTTTCCAGTATTCTGATGGTTTCATTAGAAATGAGGGCAGGGACAATGACCATTGCATTCAATGCTTCATTTCAGGCTCCCAGAAGACTGCCTCACATAAAGCAAAAGCTCAATAAACAATCATCAAATAAATGAACATGCAATCTGACACGACCAACAAAAGCTACACAACTTTGTTTACAATATGGCAAAATTATTAGACAAATTAGATTTGATTCAAACTGATAGGATAATCATGACCTTCTGTAAATATTCTATATATTTTATTTATGCAAGCTTCATTGTAAAGACTTGAAACAGAATAAGAACTGTCTTTAATTGTAAAAAATCTCATGTGGAGAACAAATAAACCCCATGAGAACAAATATCTTCTTAGGATCACTTTATACACTATTCTACCAAAAGCATTCCTCAAAAACATGCAGTTACTCTTAACAATTTATCTCACATACTTTCTTTATGTTGCAATGCATTTAAATATAAAAGCATCATAGATATTGTCTGACTTTTCTTTCATTTTTACATTATCCTAAAATATGTGAAAATGTCATTTGGCCAAAGTTGTACTTCTAATCTCATTTTTGTTCTTTATATAACATAGCTCTCATGAAGCAAATAAGCCCTGTACAGAAAATTGAAAACTGCTTATCAGTTTAACCAAAGCACAAACTTTGATCTACAAAGTCAGAGACACATTTCTTTTCATTACAAAACAGGGGAAGTCAAGCCTTTACATCATGGAGAAGTTGAGTTCCTGCCTATGTAGTTGCTAGAAATCTAAGGAGCCCGATTACACAGCAATTGTCTCAGACAAACTGAGCTTTGGATCATTGCACTGAACTTAATGTATCAGCATAATCATCCCACTTCTTTGTTATTTTTTCTTTTCCTTTTACAAAGAGCAAATGAATCAGAAATGTACCTACTGGTGGTCACATTTGACCATTTTAGACATCAAAGCATGGTACAAAATTCAAATATTTATATTTTGATACAATTACATGAAATTTTATGAGAAGTCAGATTTTTAAGGCCCTAATAGAGCACATATTTATAGGAAGAACACTACTCCAGGTGCCTAACAGATATCCTTAAAAATCTATTGTGATATTTTCCATTTATTGGACCTAAAGAAATTTCTAGTACTAGACATAGATAATATTCTAAATCTTCTAAATGTCTATGTAGTCACAAAATATCTTTTACTTCAGTTCAGTTCAGTCGCTCACTCATGTCCAACTCTTTGCGACCCCATGGACCACAGCACTCCAGGCCTCCCTGTCCATCACCAACTCCCGGAGTTTACACAAACCCATGTCCATCGAGTCGGTGATGCTATCCAGCCATCTCCTCCTCTGTTGCCCTCTTCCCCTCCTGCCCTCAATCCTTCCCAGCATCAGGGTCTTTTCCAATGAGTCAACTCTTTGCATGAGGTGGCCAAAGTGTTAGAGTTTCAGCTTCAACATCAGTCCTTCCAATGAACACCCCAAGCTGATCTTCTTAAGGATGGACTGGTTGGATCTCCTTGCAGTCCAAGGGACTCTCAAGAGTCTTCTCCAACACCACAGTTCAAAAGCATCCATTTTTCAGTGCTCAGCTTTCTTTATAGTCCAACTCTCACATCCTTACACGACTACAGGAAAAACCATAGCCTTGACTAGATGGAACTTTGTTGGCAAAGTAATGTTTCTGCTTTTTAATATGCTGTCTAGGTTGGTCATAACTTTCTTTCCAAGGAGTAAGCATCTTTTAATTTCATGGCTGCAATCACCATCTGCAGTGATTTTGGAGCCCCCAAAAATTAAGTCAGCCACTGTTTCTACTGTTTCCCCACCTATTTCCCATGAAGTGATGGGACCAGATGCCATGATCTTAGTTTTCTGAATGTTGAGCTTTAGGCCAACTTTTTCACTCTCCTCTTTCACTTTCATCAAGAGGCTCTTTAGTTATTCTTAGCTTTCTGCCATAAGGGTGGTGTCATCTGCATATCTGAGGTTATTGATATTTCTCCCGGCAATCTTGATTCCAGCTTGTGCTTCTTCCAGCCTAGCGTTTCTCATGATGTACTCTGCATATAAGTTAAATAAGCAGGGTGACAATATACAGCCTGGACGTACTTCTCTTCCTATTTGGAACCAGTCTGTTGTTCCATGTCCAGTTCTAACTGTTGCTTCCTGACCTGCATACAGGTTTCTCAAGAGACAAGTCAGGTGGTCTGGTATTCCCATCTCTTTCAGAATTTTCCACAGTTTATTGTCATCCACACAGTTAAAGGCTTTGGCATAGTCAATAAAGCAGAAATAGATGTTTTTCTGGAACTCTCTTGCTTTTTCGATGATCCAGCGGATATTGTCAATTTGATCTCTGGTTCCTCTGCCTTTTCTAAAACAAGCTTGAACATCTGGAAGTTCATGGTTCATGAATTGCTGAAGCCTGGCTTGGAGAATTGTGAGCATTACTTTACTAGCGTGTGAGATGTGTGCAATTGTGCGGTAGTTTGAGCATTCTTTGGCATTGTCTTTCTTTGGGATTGGGATGAAAACTGAACTTTTCCAGTCCTGTGGCCACTGCTGAGTTTTCCATATTTGCTGACATATTGAGTGCAGCACTTTTACAGCATCACCTTTGAGGATTTGAAATAGCTCAACTGGAATTACATCACCACTACTAGCTCTGTTCATAGTGATGCTTTCTAAGGCCCACTTGACTTCACATTCCAGGATGTCTGACTCTAGGTGAGTGATCACACCATCGTGATTATCTGGGTCATGGAGATCTTTTAGTAGAGCTGTCTAGAACATGGAAAGATCCCAGTACTTGGAATGTCTCCATAGTAGAACACACAGGCATGTAGTGCTCAATCACCCACACATTGTTGAAAGCAAATCAGACTGAAAGAGCAAAAGCTACCCCATGAAATTTTGTTACATCCCTCAGTTCCCAAGATGGAAGAGCAAAAAATAAGTTTAGGGGTGCAAGACAGATAGGGAAAGTGTGGTCACTCTTCATCTATTCTTTGGAATATAAATTTAAGAATTCAAAAGCAACTAGACACATAAAAATATTTCAACAGTATATTCAGCACTCAATTTATTCAGCAAATATAGGTTTGATATGCTGAGTGTTTAAATTTTGCTGGGTAGCTAATGAAGCTTTCTGAAGAATTTCCTGTGCAAGGTTAGAAACAAACTTTCCCCTTGGGGTTCCTGAACTAGAACACTTTATAGTCATGATTTGCTGGAAAGAGCTTTTTTCACTATGATCTTTTTTAATTTTGTTAAAATATCATTGATTGACAATGTTCTGTCAGTTTCAGGTATATAGCAAAGTGACTCAGTTTTATATATATGTATATATTCTTTTTTAGAATATTTTTATTATAGGTTATTAAAATATATTGAGTGTAGTTTCCTATGCTATATGGTAGGTCCTTGTTACTTATATATTTTATATATATAGTAGTGTACACTATGATCTTTCGACTCATCAACAGATGGATAGATTTTATTTTCTTAGAAAATCTGGTGTTATCATAGTTTTAACTATTTAGTTTATGCACCTGGATTCTAATTTGTTGGCCATTCTCTGCCTGTATTCCTACAATGTAGATACAAGTGATTTTTCTAGCTGACTAGTAAAGCACAGGGTTTTTCCACTTTGGCACTCCGACATTTGGTATGCATCATCCTTTTTGTGGAGGACTGTCTTGTGAAGTAGACACTGTTAAGCAGTATACCTGCCAGCAGTAGTGTTCCTTCCAATTGTGACAACCAAAAATGTCTCTGCTGCTGCTGCTAAGTCACTTCAGTCGTGTCCGACTCTGTGCGACCCCATAGACGGCAGCCCACCAGGCTCCCCAGTCCCTGAGATTCTCCAGGCAAGAACACTGGAGTGGGTTGCCATTTCCTTCTCCAATGCATGAAAAGTGAAAAGTGAAAGTGAAGTCGCTCAGTCGTGTCCGACTCCTAGCCACCCCATGGACTGCAGCCTACAAGGCTTCTCTGTCCATGGGATGTCTCTAGACACCACCAAAACTGTCTATTGAATCATGAATTGAAGCGTGTACTGGAAGATTGTTCTTAACACTGATTGGTTGTGTAACATTTGATGGAGTTGGAGGTACAACACTGTTAGAAGAGTACTTCGGTATATCTGCAGAAAAACCTGACTTGGTTTATAACTTCTCCCTTATAATGATTTGTTTCAGTTGTGCCAATGTATCCTTGTTATGAAAGATAAGTTCCAACCAAGTCAACAAATTAGTTAAGATATGGTCACACTCCAGTTATAAGATAAATAAGTAGTAGGGATATAACATACAACACGAGTCATGTCTGACTCTTTGCAAAACCATGAACTGCAGCACACCAGGTTTCCCTGTCCTTCACTATCTCTGGGATTTGGCTCAAACTCAAGTCCATTGAATTGGTGATGCAATCCAACCATCTCATCCTCTACTCTCCCCTTCTCCTTCTGCCCACAATCTTTCCCAGCATGAGGGTCTTTCCCAGTGAAAATAAAAGACCCTTTGGGCTCTTTGCAGCAAGTGGGCACTGTACTGGAGCTTCAGGATCAGTCCTTCCAATGAATATTCAGGGTTGATTTCCTTTAAGATTGACTGGTTTGATCTCCTTGCTGTCCAAGAGACTCTCAAGAGTATTCACTAGCACCACAGTTTGAAAGAATCAATTCTTTGGGGCTTCTCTCTTGGCTCGGATGGTCAAGAATTCACCTGCAGTGCAGGAGACCTGTGTTTGATCCCTAAATTGGGAAGATGCCCTGGAGGAGTGCATGGCAACCCACTCCAGTATTCTTGCCTGGAGAATCCCCATAGGCAGAGAAGTCTGGCCAACTACAGTCCACGGGGTTTCAAAGTATCGGACACAAGTGAGTGACTAAGCACAGAGCCTTCTTTATAGTCCAATCCTCACATTAAAACCATTGCTTTGACTGTACATACCTTTGTTGGCAAAGTGATGTCTATGCTTTTTAATACATTGTCAAGGTTTGTCATACTTTTCCTTCCAAGGAGCAAGCATCTTTTAACTTTGTGGCTATAGTTACTGTCCGCTGTGATTTTAGAGCCCACAAAAAGTCTGTTACTGTTTACATTGTTTCCCCATGTATTTGCCATGAAGCAATAGGACTGAATGCCATATGTTTTTTGAATATTGAGTTTTAAGCCAGCATTTTTACTCTCCTCTTTCACCTTCATCAAGAAGCTCTTTAGTTATTTTCTCTTTCTGCCATTAGGGTGGTGTCATCTGCATATCTGAGATTGTGGATGTTTCTCCTGGAAATTTTTATTCCAGCTTGAGATTCATCCAGCCAAGCATTTCTCATGGTGTACTCTGGATATAAGTTAAAAAAGCAAGGTGACAATATACAGCATTGAAGTACTACTTTCCCAATTTTGAACCAATCCATTGTTCCATGTCCAGTTCTAACTGTTGCTTCTTGACCTGCATACAGGTTTCTCAGGAGGCAGATAAGGTAGTCTGGTATTCCCATCCCTTAAAGAATTTTCCACAGTTTGTTGTGATCCACACAGTCAAAGGCTTTAGTGTAGTGAATGAAGCAGAAGTAGATATTTTTATGGAATTCTCTTGCTCTTTTCTTTGATCCAATGGATGTTAGAAATTTGATCTCAGGTTCTCTGCCTTTTCTAAACCCAGCTTTACAACTGAAAGTTCTTGTTTCACATACTGTTGAAACCTAGCTTAAAGGATTTTGAGCATTACCTTGCTAGCATGTGAAACGAGCATAATTGTATAGTACTTTGAACATTATTTGGCATTGCCCTTCTTTGGGATTGAAATGAAAACTGATCTTTTTCAGTCCTATGGCCACTGCTGAGTTTTCCAAATTTGCTGGCATATTGAGGATAGCACTTTAACAGCATCATCTTTTAGGATTTGAAATAGCTCAACTGGAATTTCATTACCTCCACTAGCTTTGTTTGTAGTTAATACTTCCTAAGGCCCACCAGACTTGACACTCCAAGATGTCTGGCTCTAGGTAAGTGACCACACCATCGTAGTTTTCTGGGTCACAATATGACAAGTATAATTAAAAGTGCTGTATGTTATACATAAAAGTTGTGAAATTTTAAGTTCTCATCACACACACAAAAATTTTTCTTCTTTCTTTAATTTTGTATCTATAGGAGATGATAGATGTTCACTAAACTTATTGTGGTCATCATTTCATGATATATGAAGGCCAAATCATTATGCTATATACCTTAAACTTATATTGTGCCATATGTCAGCTATATCTCAGTAAAACTGGAGGGGAAAAGAAAGAGTGCATGTTTGAAATAAATATGGTCATACTTTTTCAAGGATACAACAAAGTACACAAAAAGACACTCTTTATTAAAGGTGAGTACACTACAGAACTATCAAACATGATATTGTCAGTACTGCTGCTGCTAAGTCGCTTCAGTCGTGTCCGACTCTGTGCGACCCCATAGACAGCAGCCCACCAGGCTCCTCTGTCCCTGGGATTCTCCAGGCAAGAATACTGGAGTGGGTTGCCATTTCCTTTTCCAATGCATGCATGCATGCTAAGTCACCTCAGTCGAGTCCAACTCTGTGTGACCCCATGGACAGCAGCTCACCAGGCTCCCCTGTCCATGGGATTCTATAGGCAAGAATACTGGAGTGGGTTGCCATTTCCTTCTTATTCTAAATGTTACAAACTCTTATAGTGGTGGCATGCCTCATATCCAAATAACTAAAATCTAGTCCTGTGTTACAGTCTAATGAAAGTATGTAAGGAATCAGTAGAGTCATTTCTTTAAAATATCCCCAGGGATTAAAAATTATGAGTGAATGTATTCAATGCATCCCTACTTCCTAACCTCCTTCAACAAAAGGAAAGCAGTTACTGGTGCACTGTGCATATTTCAATACAGTATAATAAATAAATGCACATTATACATATAATTCTAAACATAATTGTAAAAGTAATTTTGTTTCTAAAGCGGCAAACGGAGGCCTCTATCATTCAGTTTAAATACATTGCATTTTATACAACCCTAGTGAAGGATAAAGCATGTGAGTTATAACTGTTGTATAATTCCGCATGCTCTCCAGTGAGAACCTTTTAGGAACTTCTGCCACCTGTTGGTCATAGGTTATAGTACATAAGATCAAGACCAGCTGCTAGAGATTTTCTATGTATGAGTTTTACTGGGGCTATTTGCATTTATCAATATTTATGAATATAATTTTTATCATTTTCCATTTAATCATACTTAATTAACTTATGGTGTATTTTTTGCACAGTTGTCATATGATTTAACATCCAAGAAGTTTGCTCCAAAAATGATTTGGATTTTGAAACAGAGTCAAATCTTGCTTGAGATTAGCTAGTTTTACAAAGAAGTGATATAGTGTGTTAAAGAATAATTCTATAACATGCCTTTAATATTCGTAATGGTTTCTACATTGCTGACTTCATTCAATAATGATGTCAACTCACACAAGATGATAACATTGTTTCAATGAAGGAAATTATTGTTAAACTAATGACTTAGCTATGGAAAGAGATATAAGTATGCAGAAAAATTAAAAAACTCCAAAGACAACTTATCACTAAAATAGAGCATAGACCTATATTATTATAGAAAAAATACTCTCCATATACAAATACTAGAATATACATTTTAGTGGATTACTTCAAAACTAAGAAGTCAGAATAAAAGCCTTATAAGAATAAGATGACCCTATATGCAAGACAGCAAGAGAGACACAGATATAAAGAACAGACTTTTGGACTCTGTGGGAGAAGGTGAGGGTGGGACGATTTGAGAGAATAGCATTGAGACATGTATATTACCATATGTGAAACAGATCACCAGTCCAAGTTGGATGCATGAAACAGGGCACTCAAAGCCGGTGCACTGGGACAACCCAGAGGGATGGGATGGGGAGGGAGGTGGGATGGGGGTTCAGGAGGGGGGACACATGTACACCCACGGCTGATTCATGTCAATGTATGGCAGAAACCACTACAATATTGTAAAGTAGTTAGCCTCCATTAAAATAAATTAATTTATATTAAAAAAATAATATAAAGAAAAATGCTAAATGTGAAACATCTCTTTGGATATATTTCTACTTCTGAACTAAATGGAAGAAATTTGCTGAAGTTTAACCAGCTAAACTGTGAGATTTTATCAATCATTATAACAATACCACTCTTAAGGGTATAAAATTATATATACAATAACTATTTTTAATCAAATACTGCATGTGCTAGGTAGGTGCTCTGTTAGGTAAAAGATTCTTAAGGAATAAAATACGAAAAGGGGCACTTCTCTTGTTGAAACATATACTTATCAACATGCTACTCCATTTTAATTACTGGTGGTTTTGATGAATCACTTTGGCTTTTTCCATAAACTAAGCAGCAACTGAAAGAATTGTGAAAACACTGGCTTTGCCTTGCTGTAGTTAAAGACTTCAAAAAGTAATGGAAAAGAGTTTCAAAGATTAACATTAAAACATTGAAACAGAGAGACGCAATAGTAAAGAAAGTGAAAGTAAAAGTCGCTCAGTGGTGTCCAACTCTTTGTGACACCATGGACTGGAGCCTGCCAGGATCCTCTGTCCGTGAAATTCTCCAGGCAAGAATTCTGGAGTGGGTTGCCATTTTCTCCACCAGGTTGTCTTTCTGACCCAGGGATGGAACCCAGTTCTCCTGCATTGCAAGCAGATTCTTTACTGTCTGAGCCACCAGGGAAGCCTAGTTTTTCTATTTTTTGTTTTTTTCACTATTCTAGTAAAGGGTGTGAAAAAATCATGATAGACCTGGCTCTTAGCAATGACTTAACCACTTATAAGCTGAGTAATCTTTTCAAGTCTATTAGCTTTTTGAGTATTCTCTTCCCTTCATTCAATATCAAGAGCATTACAGGAGGAAAGATTAGACTCAATGATATTTAAGTTCCTTTTCAGCCATAATATTCCACTACTTGGAACAAGTCTCAGTAATATCTTTATATTTTAAAATTATCATGGTCATTAATCTCGTAACAGTCTCAATAAATCTAACAACTCCCTTAAATTTAGCCATTTTTTGGAGGTAGTCCATGTAGGGCTACTGATCCATTAGATTTGCTGTGGCTTTGTCATTTTGGAAGGCATTAGCTTTAAGACATTTACACTGATGTAACTTTTTTTCCTTCCAACTAATATTCTCTAATACTTACAGTCACATACTGGGGAAAGAAAAATGAACAAGAGATGATTCTCGTCTTAACGTAGGTAACAACATAGTGTAAAGGTCAAACAGAAACAGATAATACTGGGAAATGATAAGAGAATTCACAAAAAATAAACATAAAAACCACCTAACCGAGTCTTATGGTAAGTGAGGAAGGGGTCAGAAAAAAGCTTGCTAAAGGAAGGAAATACTCAATGTAGATTTTGAATGTCTTGAAAGATGACTAAGAGTGTGCACAGAAATAAATAATGTAGATAGATCTATCACATTATTAGAAGCATCAAAAAGAATATACAGAAATGAAAACACAGTTGAGGACAGAAAAGAGAAGTTTTTAAAAAATACCATGCAAAACAAAATATATAATAATAATGTACTTTGGAATGAAGCAAGCATGATTGGAAAGAAGATGATAGATATTAAAGATACCAATTTTATCATTAGCATTTCTTTAATTAGATACCAGATTAAGTAAAAGAGAAACAAATAAATATTCAAATGTAGAACAGAAGTGTACGTTTCTGAAAAAAGTTTTAAATATTCATATTAAAACCACCCAGGAAAAAATTGATACACAATGGATAACATCAAGATATATCGTATTAAAAGGAGTAAACTTCAAAAATATTCATTGCTGGCTTCCCCGGTGGCTCAGTGATGGAGAATCCACCTGCCAGTGTGGGGGACACAGATTCGATCCCTGGTTCTGGAAGATCCCACATGCCACAGAGCAACAAAGCCCGTGGGCCACAATACTGAGCCTGTGCTCTAGAGCCTGGGAGCCACAACTGCTGAACCCTGCCTGCCCTAGAGTCGCTGCTCCCCAACAAGAGCAGCCACTTGCAATGAGAAGCCCACGACCACCACTACAGAGTAAGCCCCACTCCCAGAAGTTAGAGAAAAGCCCACACAGAAACAAAGACCCAGCACAGCCAAAATAAATAAAATTATATAAAAATAGTCATTGTAAAAGGAGGGAATGCAGGATGCTAAATCTTTCATCCCCTCACCTTTTTTCCTTAACAAGCATTATGTTTGATGCACATACTAACTACATTTGGGCCTCCTATTCCGACCCAAAGGTCTTAAGGCGGATACCAGAGAAAGAAAAATCTTTTCAACTGATCCATGGATAAGACATGTAACTCTCGCAACTAGCAGATCCAGTGGTCATCTGAGGGTCAGTAGCAGATCAGAGTGCTTTATGTGGCCCCTGGCAAGTCCTAACCCAGGAATCACAACGGAGTTCCTGGGTCCCTTGAATACACTCAGGGTGAACATAAAGCAATTTAAAGCGAGTTAACAAATGGTTCCACGTGATATACGTGCAGTAAATTAAAGCTGAACTACTGGGGCTAACACAGACTCAGATGTGGCACTAAATGAACAAGGCAATCTTCCTAGAGAGCAGGACATCAAGCAATATATCATTTTGCTTTTAAGAAGATATAACCGTAAGTAAGGGATTTACATAGATGTCAGAAGCTAATCGTCCAACCAGCTAGTCAAGGACATTAAAGGAACAATATTGGAGCACTGCTGATGAAGATTTTGAGAAAAGGAGACATGGACAGTGTCTTAGTTTGGTCTTATAACAAAACGGCACAGGTAGAGTTTTTTAAAAAAAACATGTATTTCTGACAGTTACGGACACTGAAATTCCAAGATCAAGGAGCTAGTAGATTCGTCCTTGGTGATGGCTTACTTCCTTGCTTGCAGACAACCACCATCTCATTATGTGGTTACACAACCTCTTCTTTGTGTGCAGATGGAAAGAG
Organism: Giraffa tippelskirchi; assembly: GCF_054371585.1. Lineage (NCBI taxonomy): Eukaryota > Metazoa > Chordata > Mammalia > Artiodactyla > Giraffidae > Giraffa > Giraffa tippelskirchi. Next base: position 65,895,553 of record NC_137284.1, read on the forward strand.
AGACATTTCTGCATCTTCTTCCTCTTCTAAGGGCATGAATCCCATCATGAGGATCCTACCCTCCTGTCATAATCTAAACCAAATACCTCCCAAAGGTTCCATCTCCAAATATGATCACACTAGGGGTGAGTAGCATAATGAATTTGTGGTAGGGGAACACAAACATTCAGCTTATAATGGATAAGCTTCTCATACTCGCTACTGCCTCTCACCAAGAAACTCACTTCAGTGCAAGAAAAATAAAGTGGGAGACTGAAGCCTATGGGATTACTGGTCTTACCATGTAGTCCATCACCCAGAAGTGACAGCTTTATAAATGGTGAAAGAGTCTGTGGGGGAGCTGGCTATAATATGAGTTAAAAGATCTTTTACATACAGAGCTCTATCCTGCAGAATGGAATATATGTACAAACACATATGTAAGTATGGTGATATTTCCCATAAGTTGCCCTCATGCATCCAGAAGCAAACAGGGGAAACAAGAACAGTTAACATAAACTTCACACACCTAATAGCCCTCTCTAAACAACTATTACTATTTGTTTGGCATAATTTTTTCGACTGCAGGGATAAATAAGTCTCTCCCCTCCCTATTATTCTCAAACAGCCTGCATTTTATTGCACACCTGCACCCTCTTTCAAAAGCCTGGGCACCACTTCTTGTAGACATACATAGTCATTTCCCTTGGTAATGCCTATGCCACCTGGGGAGTTAATCTGAAGGGTTTCCATCACCAGGTAAACACTATGTCCCAAACTGTCCATTATCGGAAACTTGGAAAAACATCGTTCTTCTCTATATGATCAGTTCTCTTCCCCCTAATCAGAGCTGTGGTGGGCTCCGGGAGATTTTGGGACTTCACTTCAGCTACCAGCTACTGAGTAGAGATAGAGAGACTAACAGAACTCCTAGAATGGAGTTCAGCTACTAATGGTTCAGCTATTGGATCACCAGGGAAATTTAGGAGTCTGAGTCTTTTAAACAATCTTGTCTTTTTACATGGATGACTAAACAACAATGTATAAAAGACTGACTTTAGGACATAAATTTTAAGAGGTCAATGTCTCAAATGTAGATTTTCTTCACAGAGATTTTCTAGGCACATTTTTAAGCACTGGAACTATAGAAGAAAAAAAAAATCAAGGATGTGTGTATGTGTATGCTAAGTTGCTTCAGTCATGTCCACCTCTTTGTGACCTCATGGACTGTGGCCCACCAAGCTCCTCTGATGATGGGATGCTCCAGACAAGAATATGAAGTAGGTTGCCATGCCCTTCTCAAGGGGATCTTCCCGATCCAAGGATTGAACCCATGTCTCTTATGTCTGCTGCATTGGCAGGCAGGTTCTTTACTGTTAGCACCACCTGGGAAGCCCTAAGGATGTCCAGGTCACTAATAAGCTTACATTCTAACCAACTGTAGCCAAGTAAGGAAACAAACAGTAAATCTATCACTTAACTGCTGATAGTAGGAAATTTCATAGGGTAAATAGGGTAAAATAGGGTAAGTTGATTGGAGTGAAATGGATGCAAGGCTAACTTAGCTAGGGTAGTCAGAAATGGAAATGTTGAGACAATGACAGTTAGGCAAACATATGTTGAGGGGCTGGCTTTGGAAAAAGTGAGGAAGGAAGGAGCCTCCCAAGCAGAGAAAATAGCAAATGCAAAGACTCTTCAACAGGAGGAGCCTTAGGATATATTCATTGTGACTGTGGCGTAGTGGAGAGGGGTAGCATACAAGAGATGAGATCACAGAGAGGAGGGCCATAAGCTGCAGTCACAGAGAAAGGGTGGAGGGGAGTGAGAGAGTTTGAATTGTATTCTAATTGTAATGAAGCCACTGGAGCATCTGAACCAGGGAATCAATATGACCTGATTTATGACCTGTTGTTGTGATGGGGAAAATGGGGGAAAGAGGGTGATCAAAGCGACCAGATAGAGAACAGAACTGATAGTGGCCAAGAATAAAGTTGTTGAGTTGAAGATGGTGAATAGTAATCAGATATAAAATATTGGAGATAGAGCCGATATATGCATCCTGATGAAGTACATGTGGAATGGTTTGAGAAATGAATGATACTTGCCTGGAGTACTCACGAAAAATAGTTCTAATACTTAGTTTACCATGATTGACACAACACCTATGTTAAACTAGTATCATATATTTGGAGAAATATCTAACCACAATGATCTTTAAGATACAATCAACATGAGGGCTTCAGAATGCTATTCTAACCATTGAACACGACTGGCATGAGTTCCAGTCAAAGTCTTTTCCTCGCCCTTTAAAATATGCAATATTTTCATTTATAAGCTCTATAATATAATTTATTACTATACATGATGCTAAAAAGCTATGTAATTCTACAAAGATGTTCATAAAATTATACAGCAAAAGAAGTAATCACCCTTTGATGATAATAGTTACAAATGTTTCTTCTCTCTTATGGTTTTATTTTTATTTTGTTTTATTTATTTATTTAGTCATTCACTCATTAAACAAATATTTACTGAGCACCTTCAATGTGGCAGAGAAGATACTATTATCTAGGGACAAAATAAAGTGGGCACACAGGGATAAAAGACCTTCTCCCTACATCAAAAAGCTTACGATTTAGTGGAGGAAAGTGACACATATACACACTCAGGCATGCACACAAGTACACACATAAATAATAATTATGAAGCCCTAAGAGCTGTTAATTTTTCCAATAACTTTCAAAAGATTAATATCAAAAAGTTTCTAGTACTAGTATATAAAAAATGGAAAAATATAAACTTGTAGGTTTTTAAATATTTAATGTTTAGAAACCCGTATTAAACTGCTATTATTTACCATAGATAGATCAGTGTACATAAGTGTATCCTATTAGTGGTTTTAAAGAAAATTGTTTAACTAAATCATACTAGAAACACTTCTGGTGATTACCTTGTAGGGTCAAAATTATTCCTTGCATGCTAAGCCACTTAAGAGGGAGAAAAATTTCATAAATAAACAAATCTAAAATGCTTCGAGGTGAAAAATATATTCCTTGAGCATTTGAAAAAATACAAATGTCAAAACTGATTAGATTTACTTTATTAACTATCAAAAATAAGCTTCTTTAATTCAAATGCAAAGAATTTGACAGAAAACCACATGTAAATGTTAACTGCTAAAAGCAAAAACATGTTTCTCTTTGGTTGATGTTAATTTTTGCATAGTGCCTGCTGTAGTGCACAGTTCCTCAAACACAAAAGCCCATCAGAGAAAAAGGAGGCATCAAAGTTCCTAACTTAAACCTAAAAAAAAAAGTACAGAATAAAGAAATGGAAATTAAAGCTATTTCATGCCCTCTTGGTGAAAAAAAAATTGGAAGTAATAGGGGAAACAGCTTTACAAATGCCTCCACTATTTGGATGCATAGTGGATGCATCCACTTTCTTCTAGTATCTCAACATGTAAATTTTGAGTTTAAAGTGAGCTAGGAGATCCAAAGTTTTTATAAGAGAAACGTTTCACCCATGAGGTAATTTAGATAGAGTACATGTTTGCACTTACAGTCCCAATCACTCCAAAAGGAAAAAACAGCATTATTTCCTAATACCACAGACACTAGTACATGTCAAAGTACATTTGGGAAGGAATTTCTCCTAGGACCCTGATAACACAAGCGTAGACAAAATAAATCTGTCATTGTGAACAAATTGCCCACAAAGCCGGTTCTCAGGGGCAGCCTTCGTACTCTCACTCAGCCCTTTGACACTGAGGGATTTCTTCCATGGACAGTGAGAAGATGCAGGTCTTGGCAGAACAGTGCAGGTACCGGCTGAGTGCACATCCTCACACAGGTATCTTCTCATGCACCTTTCGCCTGGGTCTGCTGCCCAGGTCTCTTGTCCTCACTGTCCATGACAGTCTGCTCCGCAAATGCCCTCTGAGGGCACTATTTGTTGATAAAGTCCTGACAGATGCCTGTTGAAGCCGTTGAAGGCTCAATTAAGTTCGCTTAAAATAGAAACAATACCCGGATTTCACTCAAATCCACTTGGAGGTGTGTGTCAGCGTGGAAGCTATCAAAAAGCTTGTGGGACTCTCTCAGTAGCATTTCACTAGAGCCTACTCATGTCAGAAGCTCAACTTAAAAGTTAGCACTTGAATGTTGACAAATGCCCTCCATTCTTAATTCATTCCTAAGCTTTGATAACACATTTTTCCCTGATCTTCTCTTTTTTTTTTTAGTTTCATAAAGTCTCTTCAAATATCCTAATAATGTCAACATATATTACATAGCACATATGTTTTATTTCTTAAAGGTTCTCCAAATTCCTGATATTGTCACATACATCACACAGCACGAAGCTTTGGAGTTTCCTTCTTTGCAGTCCTTATTAGTAGGATACAAGGGGATACACACAGACAGATTTGTCATTTCAGTGGTAATGGATTCCCATAGTCTCTGATATTACATCACTCTTTCAGTAAGTTTACTTTTCCTGTAGACAAAAGAAGGATTAAAGCAGCTATAACTCAAATTCTATCTATCTACTGGGTGAAGAGGTCCAGTGTTTCTCAGAGAGAGTTTATGGAAGTGAAGAAGAAAGTTTTTCACTTCCCTTTAACCTCTTTTGCCACCCTTCTATTCTTTCCAACCATCACTCTCTAATATCTGAAATATGATCTCTGAACCACAGGATATGAAGAAAAGTGCATAGAACATTTTTGATGAGACCAGATCGTTTTGCTAGACACTACTGAGAAAAGAACAGAAAAAGCACAATTAATAAAACCACTTGTACATGAAAGAATTATGAGGCATCATGCAGGTCATTAAACATAGAAAATTCCCCTTGCTATGTCTTCAGGTTGGTTCAGACAAACTTCTTCATCACCACAGAGGACTGTGCCACAAGATCTCTATCAGCTTGTCCCAACTCATGATTCTCTTGCTGAGGGAGAGAAAAATGCAAACACACAGAGACAGTACTATATATTTGGAGAGAATAAAATTGCCTAATTTTTTAAGACGTGTCCAATACAGTGTGTTTTTGAATTAAAGTTTTGGAAAATGTTGCACAGAGATAATTTTGCTCATTATATGTTGACTCCAAATTATGTATGTCATTAAGACAAATCATGTTTAATGTATTCAAAATAGTAGAATGCTCGCTTTAATCTCCAACACAAGCTTGTGCAGTTAGCAATTCATTATTTTTTTCACATACTATGGAATAAACAGCCAAATTCTGCCCAATGCCAAACTGACTCTCTGGGTGTGAAGTGTAAATTCGAGTGGCCCATGAATCATTCTGAGCATTAGAATAACATTTCACAAAACTTGAAGAGTGAATTCAAATGAAGAGAACAAGATATATGCCTTATAAGGTACTTCAGAATCTTAACCTTATTTTTATTAAAAGAATCATTCGTCTGGCATGTACTTTATGACAATGTGCTAGGCAGTAATGCCATAAAATAAACAGGTAACAAGAAAATGAACTACAAAGTTATCTAACACATACAGAGCATCTTTGAATGGCAGGCACTTTACGTGTATCATCTCATTTAATAAACACAGCAATCTTATAAGCTGGTTTTATAGGACACAGAGAGAAGAATGCATGTGCAGAATCTCTATCTCATAAGAATCCAGACATCCGGTAGATAGTAAAGTTGATATTTGATTCTGGATCTGTATGACCCAAAGTTATGAAAAACTCTATTCTATAATTCACTAATTGGTTTGCAATGATGATTTAATGGCTAGAAATTATTAGAGGATTCCTTGATTACTTGTTTATTATCACATTTAGGTTCACAGTAATGAGTATAGCCAAGTGTACTTAGAATTGTAGAATTAGGAAGGAATTTCATATATCGAGGAGGGAAGATTAAGTTCAGCTACAATAGGAGAAAATTTCCTAATAATAGTAGAAACTTATTTCTCTCAAGTAAAGAAAAGCTTCAAAAAGACAGTCTAACATTAGTGTAGATGCGTCAGGAAGTTTTCAAAGACATGGACTCCTTCCATACTACTAATTTGCCGTCCTTAGATCTAGACTTCTTTGAGATTCAATAATGCTGCTAGAGTTCCAGCCATCCCACCTATATTCCAGGAAACAGTATGAAAGGAGAAAGGAAAAAAGAATGGTTCAGCATCTCCCTTTAAGGCCTCCTTGAGTTTACTGCTAAAACTACTGCTCACTGGCCAAAATCAAATCCCATGTCTACAGTCTGCTACAAATATTCAGGAAGAGAATGAGAATAGATATGAAGAGAGAATAAAAAGGGCCACACTTGAGAAATAAATTAAGAAACAAGTTTTCTTTCTCCTTCTGGTGCCCAAGTTTGGATAAAAACTAACCATCTCATCAGACCTAAAGATTTATCTCTACAAGTTTTGAAGTGCTGAATTTCATCTGGGGAAGGGAAGCAGCAAAATTACTATGGTCTTTCACCTCGTCTCTCCCTGGTGTCCTCAGACAGGCTTCCATGTGAGGATGTGGGGGAATGGGCTGACATTCAGTCTCTATACAGATTCCAGGCCAGGAATCCCTCAAGGCTATGTCCGCTTAGAAGGGTGTCTTTTTAAAACTCTCATCAGTTTTAATGATGAGAATGAGCCAGCTGCAGTCCTTGGTCTTAGAAGCTGTTTGTCATCATTAAGGTAGCACTGGCCTTTCTGCTGCCATGTCAGATCTGGTTTAACAAATTTAGAGGATCCTCTGAATTATTTCCAAGCAGTACCCTTATCAATAAAATCGTAAGTAAAAATTTATCAGCACTCCAGATGTATATACAGTGGCTTTTTATAAGTTATATTCCTGTCCTAATGAACTAATCTATTATTTATAGTGTAAAACACAAGAATGTAATACCAAAAGTTAATATAATAGCAAAGGAAACAACTTATAAATAATTAATTTCCAAAATATATAAACAGCTCATGCAACTCAATACCAAAAAAATAAAAACCCCAATCAAAAAGTGGGAAAAAGACCTTAACAGATATTTCTCCAAAGAAGACATACAAGTGATCAACAAACACATAAAAAGATGCTCAACATTGCTCATTATTAGAGAAATGAAAATCAAAACTACAATGAGATACCATCTCACACCAGTCAGAATTGCTGCTAAGTCGTTTCAGTCGTGTCTGACTCTGTGCGACCTCATAGACGGCAGCCCACCAGGCTCCGGAGTCCCTGGGATTCTCCAGGCAAGAATACTGGAGTGGGTTGCCATTTCCTTCTCCAGTGCATGAAAGGGTAAAGTGAAAGTGAAGTCGCTCAGTCGTGTCCGACTCTTAGCGACCCCATGGACTGTAGCCTACTAGGCTCCTCCGTCCATGGGAATTTCCAGGCAAGAGTACTGGAGTGGGGTGCCATTGCCTTCTCTGCCAGTCAGAATCAGTTCAGTTCAGTCGCTCAGTCGTGCCCGACTCTTTGCGACCCCATGAATTGCAGCACGCCAGGCCTCCCTGTCCATCACCAACTCCCGGAGTCTTCCCAAACCCATGTTCATCGAGTCGGTGATGCCATCCAACCATCTCATCCTCTGTCGTCCCCTTCTCCTCCCGCCCCCAATCCTACCCAGCATTAGGGTCTTTTCCAATGAGTCAACCCTTCGCATGAGGTGGCCAAAGTATTGGAGTTTCAGCTTCAACATCAGACCTTCCAATGAACACCCAGGATTGATCTCTTTTAGGATGGATTGACTGGATCTCCTTGCAGTCCAAGGGACTCTCAAGAGTCTTCTCCAACACCACAGTTCAAAAGCATCAATTCTGCGGTGCTCAGCTTTCTTCACCGTCCAACTCTCACATCCATACATGACCACTGAAAAAACCATAGTCTTGACTAGACGGACTTTTGTTGGCAAAGTAATGTCTCTGCTTTTAAATATGCCATCTAGGTTTGCCATAACCTTCCTTCCAAGGAGTAAGCGTCTCTTAATTTCATGGCTGCAGTCACCATCAGCAGTGATTCTGGAGCCCAAAAAAATAAAGTCTGACACTGTTTCCACTGTTTCCCCATCTATTTCCCATGGAGTGATGGGACCAGATGCCATGATCTTAGTTTTCTGAACGTTGAGCTTTAAGCCAACTTTTTCACTCTCCTCCTTCACCTTCATCAAGAGGCTCTTTAGTTCTTCTTCACTCTCTGCCATAAGGGTGGTGTCATCCGCATATCTGAGGTTATTGATATTTCTCCCGGCAATCTTGATTCCAGCTTGTGTTTCTTCCAGCCCAGCGTTTCTCATGATGTACTCTGCATATAAGTTAAATAAGCAGGGTGACAATATAGAGCCTGGACATACTCCTTTTCCTATTTGGAACCAGTCTGTTGTTCCATGTCCAGTTCTAACTGTTGCTTCCTGACCTGCATACAGGTTTCTCAAGAGACAGGTCAGATGGTCTGGTATTCCCATCTCTTTCAGAATTTTCCACAGTTTATTGTGATCCACACAGTCAAAGGCTTTGGCATAGTCAATAAAGCAGAAATAGATGTTTTTCTGGAACTCTCTTGCTTTTTCGATGATCCAGCGGATATTGGCAATTTAATCTCTGGTTCCTCTGCCTTTCCTAAAACCAGCTTGAACATCTGGAAGTTCACGGTTCACGTATTGCTGAAGCCTGGCTTGGAGAATTTTGAGCATTACTTTACTAGCCTGTGAGATGAGTGCCAGTCAGAATAGCCGTCATCGAAAAGTCTACAAACAATAAATGCTGGAGAGGGTGTGGAGAAAAGGCAACTCTCTTGCATTGCTGGTAGGAATGTAAATTGATTAGCCACTATGGAAGATAGTATGGAGATTCCTTAAAAAACTAAGAATAAAACCACCATATGACCCAGCAATTCCACTCCTAGGCAAATACTCTGAAGAAACCAAAATTGAAAAAGACACATGTACCCCAGTGTTCACTGAAGCACTATTTCCAATAGCTGGAACATGGAAACAACCTAGATGTCCATCAACAAATGGACGGATAAAGAAGCTGTGATACATATATACAATGGAATATTACTCAGCCATAAAAAGGAACACATTTGAGTCAGTTCTAAGGAGGTGAACAAACCTAGAGCCTATTATACAGAGTAAAGTAAGTCAGAAAAAGAAATATAAATGTCATATTCTGATGCATATATATGGAGTCTAGATAGATGGTACTGATGAATTTATTTGCAGAGCAGCAATGGAAAACAGACAGAGAACAGACTTATGGACACAGGGGGAGTGGTGGAGGGAAAGGGTGAGACATAGAGAATAACATGGAAATTTACAATGCCATATGTAAAATAGATAGCCAATGGGAATTTGCTGCATGACTCAGGGAACTCAAACAGGGGCTCTGTGACAACTAGAGGGGTGAGATGGGGCGGGAGATAGGAGGGAGGTGACATGGGTGTACCTATGGCTGATTCTTGAAAACAAAATTCTGTAAAGTAATTATCCTTCCATTAAAAAATAAAGTGTCAAATAAAAGAAAAAATATATAATAATTGAAACACAAATCAAAAAACAAACAGTAGGTAGTAGTTCTAATCTCTTCTTCCTGAATACCCATAGAAACTCCTGTCCAATCCTTGGGAAAGGCAGCTCATTTCAGAGACTATTGTTCTAGAATATAAACCTCGGTTCTAAAAATTTCTCCTTTGCCATATACCCACCCTTCTCTGAACTCTTCTTCCCCTTCTAATGGCCTTCCTCCCAGCTGAATCATCTCCATTGAATGCACCCAAACAGCTGCAGCTCTCCACAGAAGCTCTCTAGCAGAATTTCAAAAGGAAGGGCTGTTTCTTAACACATTACAATGTATTTTAAACATACAAAAAGAATTTTTAAATGCACACTGATTTCTCACACTGACCTAAATTCCTCCCAATGCAGTTGGCTTCTGAATCCTGATCTGTCAGTAGTGGGAGTGGAAAACATCTGTTACCGTTCTATGTCTGTGATTTCTTCAAATAACGTGAATGTCACTATTATCTGAAATGGCCACTTGTCAAATTTTAAGGCACTTATTAATTTGCTTTTGGTGTCCTAGTGCATTTTTCTTATCAAAATGATAGTCATGAGGATGCAAATACTGAGGATATATAACCATATAAGGAAATGAATGTTCCTTGATTGTTTTCACAATTCAAGACAAAGCCTGAGATTTCAGCCCAAGCACCCAGAAGATTTTGTAAAGCTGCCACTGAGGCAGGCACATGGTTCATTCAGTCCCACTCCAATCAGAAAGACACAGGCACGTTAGAGATTCCAGGGAACTAGAGAAGATTCAACAATGTGAGCTGTTTGACTAGTCCAACCTAATTTAGATCATCCTTGTAGTTCAAGGGAGCCTGCATTTGGCTGAGGTCTTTGGGCAGCGGAAACAACCCCCTGCAAGATTACTGGGCTTAGTCCTTCTTGTCTTTGAGATGGATCCAAAGCAAGACTGCTGACTTTTCATAGCTCAGTTGTGTTAGGGGGTGCTCTCAGTGGACCAGTAAAGCTCTCTGTCTCTAGGTTTGACACATATAGGAGCACAAAGAATGTTAAAATTGCTTAGACAAATCTCCCTGGACATAGGCAAAATTCAGAAAGATTAAACTCCCGAAAAGTACAATTCACCATACTTTTCTTTAAGGACTAGACCAGACATTTTGCCAAATAAATTACTCATTATTTGTTCTCCATGTTGTTAAAAAAAAAACACAAAACCCTGAACTTCACTGATGTCACCATTCCATAGCCTCAAAAATGAAAGTCCAGTTGAATATCTATTTTTAGAGATTTACTGAACTGGAGTGGAGGGGTTGGGGAGTAGGTTGAAGTGAAAGCAAAAGGCTCAGAGAAAAACATTATTCCTCAGGAGTGAGGAGAAATATTTTGATGGGTCATTTCGATGGTAGAAAGCACTATCTTGTTCCTTTGGCATGTCTCTGGGAATTTGTAAGATGTAAAGAAGAAAATCATGCATGTTAAACCTAGGAAGCCAGATACCAGGTCCTTAACTGCAGGCTTGGACCAAGACCTTCATGCCCTTACTTGATTTGGAAGCAGGAAAGCCAGACAATTGGGCTTGGACAATGAGCACCTAGAAGTAATTAATGTGGGAGGAAAACAGGGGGCCCATCTCAAGTGTTCAGGAATGACCCTTGGAAGAATAGATGTTAAAAATAAGACAGAAATTGAATTTCTTTCCAACCTACTGAGTGGGTCTTGGGCAGATATCATTTGATTTCTTAAAAAAATTCAAATATAGCAATTCATATACCCACAAGGCAGGGTAAAAACTATACTATACCAATAATAAAATACCTCATATTCATTCGAATTTATTTATTTACAGTCTGCATCATCTGAAGTTCAGTAGAAAGTAAATGATTGCTACTTTAGTAAGGATTGTCTCTTTTTTCAACCCTCAAGTTATAGTGAGAAGTATTTCTGAATGCATTCATGGTAATTGTTATGATTTTTGTTAATCATAGCTAAGACTCTCATCTCATGTATAGCCTGTTAGTTTTCCATAAACTAAAATTATACTTATATGTGTATATATATATATATGATCTATGATAGAAGGTATTGACCACAAGGAAATAATTTAAATAATCAGGCATATGCTTTTTAAATTATGGAATATTTCAGGCATATTAAAAAAGATGGAGAACAGATAAGAAATATTCATATATTCATTGCAGACTTGAAATCCTGTAATTCCCACACTCTATTAGATGCCATCAAAATTTTAATTTTAGCATTTAGATTTCTGTTAATGTTTTTGATAGCTGTACTTTACACAATTATATATCAAAAACAGTAGAAAGAATTATTTTGTTTTTAAAATTTACATAAATAATATTGTAATACATACATGAACACTTTCTGAAATTTGCTTTCGCTTTGTTAAACTATACATTTTTGTGAATTAGACATGTTAATTTAAATAGCTTTAGTCCATTCACCTGCTATATATTATTTCATCAATTAAATTCACATTATTTATCCATTATCTGATGATGGAAATATACACTGATTCTAAATTTTCATCGGATACTGAAAATAAGATAAATTGTCTTAAGGCAGCAGTTTTCTTAAACAATTCTTGTATTTTTTTGTCCATATGTGTCACAATTTCTTTTAACTAGATTTAGAAATACAATTGCTGATCCTAAGAGTATAAATATATTAGACATTGTAAAATTGCTCCCCTAAGAAGATAACACTAATTTATCACCTATCACCAGCATTGTAGGGGCTTCCTATAGCTCAAATGGTAAAGCATCTGCCCGCGATGCAGGAGACCAGGGTTCGATCCCTGGGTTGGCAAGTTCCTATGGCGAAAGGAATGGCAATCCACTCCAGTACACTTGCCTGAAGAATTCCAAAGACAGAGGAGCCTGGCGGGCTACTGTCCGTGGGATCGCAAAGAGTCAGACACGACTGAGCGACTAACGCACGCACGCACGCACCAGCATTGTACACTTGCCTGAAGAATTCCAAAGACAGAGGAGCCTGGCGGGCTACTGTCCGTGGGATCGCAAAGAGTCAGACACGACTGAGCGACTAACGCACGCACGCACGCACCAGCATTGTATGACACTTCCCATTTTCCACATATGATATTGTCAGACTTTCAAATGTTTGCCATCTTGGTGGAATTCAGTGCATTTCACCAGCGCTTTTATTCATTTTCTATTACTACTATAACACATTACCATAAACGTAATGACTTGATAATAACACAAGTTTATTATCTTCCAGTCTTGGAGATGAAATGTCCAAACTGGGTCTCAAATCAAGGGATCAGCAGGGCTGTTTTCCTTCAAGGCGTTCCACCGGAGAATCTGTTCCTTTGCTTTATCTAGCTTCTATGGGCTGCTTCATTCCTTGGCTTGTGGTTCCTTCCTCCCCCTTCAGATTTCTCTCTGATTCTTCTGCCATCATCTTCCACATATAAGGATCCTTGTGATTACCTAGGATCCATCCCAATAATCGAGGATAATCTCACCATCCCAAGGTCAGTTGATTAGCAAACTTAATGCCTTCTGCAACTTTAACTCCTCTTTGTATTGTAAACTAATATATTCAGTTTCCAGGGACATCTTCAGGGGTCGTTATTTTGCTTAACACAGGGTTTAATTTTGTATTCTCTTGGCTACCACTGACATTGTCTATTTTTACATTTTATTGACTACTTGGGTTTCATCTCTGTGAATTTCCAATTTTTTCCATGAGCTCTTTTTCATAAAATTTGCCAAACCTCTTTGTATTTTGAGGTTTCTAATAATTTGTAAAGTACATATATTTCAAATAATATCTCCAAATCTCTGGCTTATTTTTTACCTTTTGTTGGTATCTGTAATTCAGAAGTGCTGCTCCCAAAGTTGTTGTTGCTCTACTATAGCCAAATTTATCACCTTCTGGTTTATAGTTTTGGTGACTCAAGAAATTTTTCTGTATATTATTTCCCAACTGTTTGAAGCTGTTATACAGGATGCAAAAACTTCTGTATAGTAATTTGATTTACAGGAATTTGTTGCTCACTCTTACTAGTTCTAATAGTTTATATGCAAATTCTTTTGAATTTTCAAGGTAGAGGATTTTGATATCTTCAAATAGAATTTTTGTTTCTTCCTTTCAAATTCTTGTACATTTTATTCCTTGTATTGATCTTACTGTGCTGACTGGAACTTTAAATCTAATATTGAATAAAAAATAATTGCAGATATTCAAAACTGCTTCATAACTCTGAAAAATTAATTCTAAAATTTTATCATTAAATTATTAAGTATAATTCTTCTGGAAGTTCATGGTAGATATCTTTTACAAAGTAATTTTTTTCAATTCTATCTTGACAAGAGTTTTATCACAAATAGTGATTTAGTTTTATTAATTAATTTTTCTATTAACTGACAAGTTTCCAATGTAAAACAAATTTAAAGATAATGTAGGTTAGTTTTTCAATATATCAGTATATTATAATTTAGCTGATATTGATTAAACTTTGAAGCAACAAAAAGTAAATATATATATATACAAATATAATTATTGAATACAATCTAAAATTCAATATTTATATCTTCTAAAATAATATGTGTTAAAAGTTATGACAGTGTCTCAATCATTCAGGATAATAAAACATTAATAAGCTACGCTAAACAGTGCCAATATTTTTTAAATTATCTTTCTTCCTCTTTCCCCAGGTTTGAATCTCATGCCTTTAATTTGCAATCCTCACTAATTACCTTCTGAAGTCATCTACCAACTCCCTGTGGTTGGAAAACTCAGCAGGGGCCACAGGACTGGAAAAGGTCAGTTTCCATTCCAATTCCAAAGAAGGGCAATGCCAAAGAATGTTCAAACAATCGTGCAGTTTTCCTCATTTCACATACTAGTAAGGCTATACTCAAAATCCTTCCAACTAGGCTTCAGCAGTACATGAACTAAGAACTTCCAGATGTACAAGCAGGATTTAGAAAAGGCAGAGGAACTAGAAATCAAATTGCCAACATCAGTTGGATCATGGAGGAAACAAGGGAATTCCAGAAAAACATCTATTTCTGCTGACTACACTAAAGCCTTTGACTGTGTGGATCACAACAAACTGTGGAAAATTCTTAAAGAGATTGGAATACCAGACCAACCACCTTACCTGTCTCCAGAGAAACCTGTATGCAGGTCAAGAAGCAATAGTTAGAATCGGACATGGAGCAACAAACCAGTTCAAAATTGGGAAAGGAGCACGTCAAGGCTGTATATTGTCACCCTGTTTATTCAACATATATGCAGAGTACATCATGCAGAATGTCAGGCTGGATGATTCACAAGCTGAAATCAAGATTGCTGGGAGAAATATCGACAACCTCAGATATGCAGATGATACCATTCTAATGGCAGAAAGTGAAGAGGATCTAAAGAGCTTCTTGGTGAGGGTGAAAGAGGAGAGTAGAAAAAGTTGGCTTAAAACTCCACATTAAAAAAAACCAAGATCATGGCATCTAGTACCATCGCTTCCCAGCAAATAGATGGGGAAAAAGTGGAAGTAGTGACAGATTTTGTTTTCTTGGGATCCAAAACCACTGCAGATGGTAATTGCAGCCATGAAGTTAAAAGACACTTGCTCCTTAAAAAGAAAGCTATGACAAATGTAGACAGCATATTAAAAAGCAGAGACATCACTTTGTCAACAAAGGTCCTTATAGTCAAAGCTGTGATTTTTCCAGTAGTCATTTACAGATGTGGAGTTAGACCATAAAGAAGGCTGAGCACTGAATAATTGATGCCATCAAATTGTGGTGCTGGAGAAGACTCTTGAGAGTCCCTTGGACTGCAAGGAGATCAAACTATTCAACCCTGAATATTCACTGGAAGGACTGATGCTGAAACTGAAGCTCCAATACTTTGGCCACCTGATGTAAAGATTCAGTTCATTGGAAAATTCCCTGATGCTTGGTAAGATTGAGGGCAATAAGAAAAGGGGGTGACAAAAGATGGGACAGTTGGATATCATCACAGATTCAATGGACACGAGCTTAAGCAAACTCTGGGAGAAAGGGAAGGACAAGTAAGCTTGGCATGCTGCAGTCTTGTGGGGCTGCAAAGAGTTAGACACGACTTAGTGACTAAACGACAACAACCAACGCCCCCATCTCAGTCCATCTCATTCTTTGAAGATTTTAGTTCTCAGCTTACTGTCAACTCTCTTCACTATAACTGCTATTATTATTTCTGGAAATATCTGTAATTGTATATCTGATGCTTTTCACACCCAGTACTCTTAGTCCTTGAGCTCCTTTATACATAAGAAAAACCTCCTCACTCTTTTTTAGCAAAGCCCTTGATTATGTCATTACCAAATGCTAGAGTCTCATTCCACTCAGTTCTAGCCACTACAATCCCCAGAAATAATCTCCTATTATTCCAACTCTCTTCTTCTTGTCCTGAATGCAACTCCAAAAATCTTTTGACCACAGACTAATATACAATTGATCCCTTAACCTTTTCATTGCTCTTGATCTTCATGTCTTCCTTATACACCTTGAAATGGATAATAGCGTCAAAATCTTGCAAAAAGACCTATGCAATCACAAAGTTAATGGCTGGAAGACTTTTCAGTCATTAAAACATAAGAGCCTGAATGAATTTATGTTTATTTTTTTTTCTGTATTAAGTTAGCTGTATTTTATCATATTTAAAATTACTCCAAACTTTTTTCTCTCTGATTTTGGTTTCTTGACTTTTCACGGTGTGCTTGATTTTACCAGATAAGAGCACTTGGGGTAAGTGAAATAGAACAATAATTAGTACCAATGATTTTTCAAAATTAATATATTAGGCCCTTGAGTGTTGTTTTTTCCCAATTGGATATTAATGTGATTGACAGAAAGATGCCAAGAGGTACAATGTTTTGATATACAGCTTCATTAATGTCAAGGAACAGAGGAGATTTACTGAAAAGCTAATGAAGCTTAATCTTCAAGACCCCATACTTGCACAGGTCCCTTCTAAGGCCCTGGGAGGTGCAAGCAATGCATTCACATGGTCATGTTTTTGTATAAAATGCAAAAATAAGCAGTTTTAATCACAAGCTGTTCAAATGACTGTTGCTTTTCTCTCAAATAAGACTAACTTGTAAAATCAGTGGAGCCTGGGCAAGAATACAAACAGAGGCCCCATCCTGCAGCCCAACCCCAGTTATACTCCAGACTCTACCCAACAAGGCAAGGGTCCTCAGCTTACATATCACCATGTCACTCCAACCCACACAGCAGAACTCCACCTACACTCTCCCTACCTCCATTGCTAAAATATCACCTCCCCAACCAAGATCAAACCAGTCAATTTTAAGGGAAATCAACCCTGAATACTCATTGGAAGGACTGATGCTGAAGCTGAAACTCCAGTATTTTGGTCATCTGATAAGAACAGCCAACTCACTGGAAAATTTTCTGATGCTGGGAAAGATTGAGGACAGAAGGAAAAGAGGGCACCAAAGAATGAGATGGCTGGATGGCATAAGCGATGCAATGGACATGAACTTGGGCAAACTTTGGGAGATGGCGAGGGACAGGAAAGCCTGCCATGCTGTAGTCCACGGGGTCACAAAGAGTTAGGCACAACTGGGCAACTGAACAACAACAAAAACCAAGACCTCAGGACTTATGTAACTGGAGTGCTGAAAAAGAGGATGCACCTGAGGGAAATTCATGCCCTGAAAGCATGCTTGAGGCTCCATGGAGCAGGAGGTTCCAGGGCTCCTGGTATCTGGGTCATGGTTATAGGGGATAAAGGGGAAAAGATTGGGGTTCACCACAGGCTTGGGGAGGATACATATTCTTATGGTCCATCAGACTGCCTGTCCCAGGTCTAAGGCCATTTCTGAGGCATTTAACTCTGATCTCCTCCTTTATCACAATTTTCCTCAAATAAGATGACACTGGAATGGACATAGGAGTCTAAGAGATGGTTGACTTGGGGATAGAATTTCTGTTTCATTTAGTGGAATATGTCTATATGGATTGCCATCACCTCCAGGTATAATTTATTGGTACTGCAAATTCTGATATAGAAATTGTGTTTAGGAGCCCTCCCTATACAGACTCACTTATTGAGGTGACCCAAAGAACAGGGCCAAGGGATCACATCACAAAATGACACTCTTGTACCTGGAGCTGGAATATATGGGAAGTAGGGAGAAACAAGATTTGAGGAATACAGACAGAAACTAGCAGAGAAGAAACAAAGTTGAAATGACATAGCCAGAGCAATATATTTGCAGAAAAGTCTTCTAAATTTTATGCTATATATGTGAAAGAATCTTGATAAAGGTTTTGCCAAATTTGACCTCAAAAAGACCCTTAAAAAAAGTGTATATAGCTTCATCAATAATGAGTTATAAAGCCAAAATAATTTTTATATTATCAATAATTAAGTCAATCAACCATTCTCTATACAAACTACTTGAAAATCATTGCCACACAAAGAGGTGATCAGAGAGCATGCAGCCAAAGACATAGGGGAAAAAGTATGGTAAAGTTGTTATTTCTCTGAGATTTATGATGCTTATAGTATGTATCTGCTCTTAAGATGTATTTGGGCTTTCCTTTTGACTCAGATGATAAAGAATCCGCCTGCAATGCAGGAGACGAGTGTTCGATCCCAGGGTCAGGAAGATCCCCAGAGAAGGAAATGGCAACCCACCCTGGTATTCTTGCCTGGAGAATCCCCATGGACAGAGGAGCCTGGTGAGCTACAGTCCATGAGGTCACAAAGAGTCAGACACGACCGAGAGACTCAGCACAAGCACAAGATGTATTTACCAAATTTACATTTCAATTAGACATTTTTGTATCTATAAGTTTACATTATTTTTCATAAAAAGGGCTTCCACTATTATATAAACTTTAGGCCCCACAAAACTTGGGTCCATCCTGGCAAAGAATAAGGAATTATATCAGTCTGAAGGTGAATATTCAAAGCAGAAGACAGAACAACGTACTCTCAGACTAGTAAGGCCCTTCTCAAGACTCCAAACTCCTCTGGAAGAAGCGTCACTGTTCTAGATGCCACCTATAGAAAAAGGATCCCACTAGGCATGAGAAGCTCATCTTGACCATTTTCACGGGGAGGAGGCTTCACATCCTGTTCCTTGCACACTCTTCACCAATTCTTTTGAAAACGCTGGCTGCAGGCCTGTCTACTCACCAGATTCTAATAACGTGCAAATCAACACTCACACAGCCCAAATCCAAACATAAATTGCTCTATTTTTATTCCAAAACTTGATGAATCTGAGCTGTGTTTTCAGAAGTAACTCTCAGCAGGTTCAGACTTCAGGTCAGTCTAAGGACCACACATGTGTTCTCCCTCCAAAGAATTCCATTTACATGATGAAAAGGATACTGTTTCCAGAATGAGACTTTTAAAAATATTATGTATTTTTGAGATGCTTTCTACAACCTAGTTTTGACCCTACCTTCAGCACAAAAATATAATGAACAAGAAAGAGATTTGACTTGGGTCTAGATATTAGCTTAAAACAGAAAGCAGATGCTTTCAAAGTCAGTTGCTGCCTGAAAACTATCAGGTAGATTACAGGAATGTGGCAATCCTCATCTTTACTGCATGTTAATGTGGCAAGATATCTAGAACCAGCATTTAACAAATGCTAGTGCACTTCACCTATTTCATAGGTAAATGAGTAAGTCCCCCTGTCACATACGTGAACCACCAGAAGAAGTAAATCCAGAGAGGTAAGGAGAGTAGAAAATTTTTTTCTTTACAGACTCACAGTACTTTAAAGGGTAAATGAAACAGATCTGAAATCACTACCACTCCCTCAAGCTTTTTTTTATACCAAATCAGACGAGACGTGTAGCCATTATTAAATATGTGTGGAGCTGCTGGTTAGAAGCCAGAGCAGTGTATATTCTGTCCTACTTTTCTCTGAGTCTGCTATTGGAGCTATCACTGTAACTGACAAGAGCCCTGTACTCTCTTGCCAGGAGGCAAAACCAGTCTGGGGAGCAGCACTCAGTGACTGCACATTCTTCCCTTGGAGCTATGACAAGAGCTGATCTGTGCTGCCAAGTCCAGTTATACAGATTGTCACGGCCCCCTTGTTTCTCATAGATTGTAAGAAGCCCTGACTTAAAAGAGTGCCAAAATAAATCTGCTATATTAAATAAGGATGAGCATAGGTTTACACATTTCACTCTAAAAGCCTAGTCAAGTCATATCTTAGAGTGTGTCTAGTAAATAATTATTTATACAGTGAATAAACTCTTCCCCTGGAAAAAATACACACCAATGCTGCCAAGCTAATCAACTTAAAACAATTATGTAAATTAAATAACTG
This sequence comes from Giraffa tippelskirchi, assembly GCF_054371585.1. NCBI lineage: Eukaryota > Metazoa > Chordata > Mammalia > Artiodactyla > Giraffidae > Giraffa > Giraffa tippelskirchi. Next base: position 65,915,385 of record NC_137284.1, read on the forward strand.
TGACTTTTTCGTCTAGGCTCTCAAGTCAGACTATATACCCTTGAAGCTAAATTAGCATATTTTCTTAGCTGATTCATCTAAGACTATCACAATATTCAACTGAGCAAAACTGGCTTGCACAAAAACTTGTGCATTTGAGGGTTACCTTAACTTTAATGCTAAAATGTCACCAGCTAATAATGACAGAGACAAGAGGTACAGAATAAGGTATTCATTAGTCAGTTTCTTACTGAACAAGATAGAAGTACTTTATAAACTTTGATGCTTAGAAGTCTATTTTGATGCATTCCCATTATAAACCAATAAACTAGAAATTAAAGACAAACTATCACAGGTCTCTTTCATGTTACAGATTTTTTGATTCTTTATAAATAATATTGTATTGAAAATGTCATTAGTCTTTGATATTAAGGTAAAAACCACTTCATCCAACATCCATTTTCACATAAAGATTCACTTTCCAGTCATCAAATGATTCTTTTGCACATATACAAAGAAGTCTAGTATTCTAATCTGATATGTTTGGTCCACTGTTACAAGGCATAGGTTATAGTATCATGAATCTGAATAATTTTGAAGTTTAATGTATTCTTAGATGCACTCCCTTTTTTCAGACAAGGAAATTAGGCTGAAAGAAGTTCCATGACTTACCCAAGGTCAAAGAGTTCTTTAACCACAGGCCAGTGCAACAATGAAGTTTCTCCAACACTTGGTCCCATGTTCTTCCATTACAGCTCAACTTGCATAGCAAAACCTGATCAACTGCCTTAAGAAAGAAACATTGATTTCCAAATATATAAAAGTCTAGATGTGAAAAATTATTAAATATGTGCTTTTTACCTGTTTAGCATTAGATTAAAAGGTGAGCAAAGTAATAAAACAAAGTTGTGTTAGTAATTACTTTTACTTCTTACTGAATGGTGTTTAAGTTTGGAAAGACTTAAGAGAGATACATGTCATGCCAGAAATTAAAACCATAATAAAATAGCTACTGTTAAATTGTTGTTTTTAAAAATGTAGAGAAAACAAAATTATTACATATGATTTTATGAAAAACTAAATATGTCATGTTTAACTCATCACCAATTAGAATGATTGGTATCTCAATTATTGATATTTTACTGTTGATTTTTTCTCCATACTGGAGTTAAGTGTGAATAACTTGGTGTGAGCAGAGAATTCTGCTCAATATTCTATAATAACCTAAATGGGAAAAGAATTTGAAAAAGAAAGAAAAAATGATAGTGTAAACTGCAAAAAATTAGAAGTTAAAATACTCTGTGCATGAGGGTAATACTGATTTCTTAATTTGTTTATATGAAATTTTGCTCGAGGGTAATCCAAGAAATTCAACCACTCAATAAAGTTTGCTTCCTTATTTGAATAATTCATCTTTGCATCTACTTGTGTTATCTGTCAGCCTTTCACTCTCCTGTACCCATGTTAATCATTATGCAAAGCTATTTACCTTAAACAATTTTTCATTTCATTAGGCTACCAAAAAAAGTCCACATTTTCAAAGGAAAGTTTTCCTAATAGCATAGAGCTGGTGCTTTTTTAAAAGCAGAATTTTCTATATAAGACAACTTAATGGTTACTCAAAAGTCATAAAAGACAATATAAATGTTAAAACCTTACCACATATATTAAGTAATCCTAAAAATTATTTTATTCAATAAACAATAACTCTGTTATGTCAAATTTTTTAAAAAGTTCAACTTCCATACTGCAATGAAGATTCCGATTTGAAAAATACTTGTTCAAAACTGAATCCCTACTTTCCTGTCCTATTTTTAAATCTACCTTTTCTCCAATATCCCCCAATTCCCTAAATGCAACTACAAAACATCAGGACAATCAGAGCTAGGAATACCTGAATTCCCTCCACTTTCCCATTGTCCACTAGCAAATGGTTATCCAAAATAGGCATAAACCCTAAACTATGCTCCCATTATGCTAAAAATAGCTTCAAAACGACCTTCTGGCTTTTGCTCTTGATTCTCTGCAGTCTGCTTTCCACATACCTGCAGAAGTGATTCTTTGAATTGTTTACTGAATCCTGCATGCATCTGACCAAAAACCTGTTTATTTTTTTTCACATTTGACAGTCTTACTGACCTCTTCCTTACTCCCATTTAGCACATTTCCTCTTATGTTCCAAACATGTCTTCCTTCCTGACACTTGCATGTGTGTTTTTCTCTGCCTGGAATGCCCTTCCCTCTTTTCTCTGCATGTTATATTCTGTTCATTGGTCATAATTCAGCTAAACTTCTCAGAAAGCCTCTTCCTTTCATCTCACTCGAAAATGGATTCTCAGAATCCAACCCAACCTACTCTCATGTTAGGCTTCCAGATTCAATTGTTTAAGTCATCAACCTGTCACTGTTTATATGTCTTTGATTTAATTGTTTAATGCTGATGGCTTAGCCTTTCTCCCCACCCTGACTATAACCTCCTGAAGAGAAGAAACCTTATCTCTAGTAGTGCACCAAAGTGCCTCCAATATTTGGCAAATTTAAATTAATGACCAATTGGTAAAGATGTGGGTAAAATATGAAAATTCTCATAGTTCTTTATAACTTTCATGATGCTGGTGGTAAAGAACCCACATGCCAGTGCAGGAAACGTAAGAGATGTGGGTCCCATCCCTAGGTTAGGAGGATCCCCTGGAGTAGGGCATGGCAGCCCCCTCCAGTATTCTTGCCTGGAGAACCCCATGGAGAGAGGGGCCTGGCAGGCTACAGTCCATGGGGTCACAAAGAGTTGGACACAACTGAAGCAACTTAGTACATGCTTATAAAAGTAAAACAAAGTGCTCTCAAGCATTTTCAAGTTAAATAAAGATAGCATTCACATGGGTAAAGAATCCTAAGACCAAGGAGAACACATCTAAGAATATGCTTTGATGACTACATATACCCTGATGACTATTGAAGATATTTTTACTGGGATCATCCCGAGGCATTGCTTCCCTGGTGGCTTAGCGGTAAAGAATCTGCCTGCAATGTAGGGAATGCATGCAGGAGATGCGAGTTTGATCCTTAGGTCTGGACGATCCCTTGAAGAACTAAATGGCAACCCATTCCAGTATTCTTGTCTGGGAAATCCTATGGACAAGGGAGCCTGGCGGGCTACAGTCCAGGGGATCACAAGAGTTGGCCACAACTTGGCAACTAAACAATCCCAAGGCACTGGAATTTAACAGATAATTCAAGTGAAGCTTTTTTTAAATTTTTTTGAGGTACTACATACCTTTGTCTACTTAGCGACAGAAAAAGTTCTTCATGGACCTATGTTCTGGAGAACAGCAATTTCAAGACCAAGTAATATCTGTAACTGGCAGATTATTCATAAATTGTGATAGATTTTTGCTGATAATGATGAGCTCTTTCACCCCTTGTAACTTGCATGCATTGGTGGTACAGCTAGAGAGAGTCAGAGAACTATCTGAAGCAGAGGTTTACCTCAGTGTGAAGCTAATTAAGCCACACAGGGGCTCTAACCCCCGAATTTGCCCTCATTAGCATCATACTGTAACCAATGAAGCCACCTAACCAGACTGATTGAAGGCCAAAATACTCCTACTGACATCCCACCTCTCATTTTTGGAGAGAGAATATGAGAATTTCAAGAGAGGAATCAGCATTTGATATTTACCAGAAAGCCTGGTGATAAATTCCACAACTTTAATTAACAGATATTGTTAATTTAATGGGATGGTAAATCTCATACTTCAAATGGGATGGTAAGTAACAGTTCAAACACCTTTAGATATTGTTGGTAAGGTCTATTTCATTATTCTCTAAATTATACCATTTTCCCAAATAATCTACGCTGCAAAGGTGGAAAACTCATGATGACAGCATAGAGGGCTTCATTTCTCATATGAAATATCTTCCTAAAAGTGAATAATCACACACTTGTGTGTGTATATGTATGTATGTATGTATGTTATATGTATGTATGTATACATATAAAACAGTATATGCATACATACACTGTTCATATATGCTGCTGCTGCTGCTAAGTCGCTTTAGTCGTATCCGACTCTGTGCGACCCCATAGACGGCAGCCCACCAAGCTCCACTGTCCCTGGGATTCTCCAGGCAAGAATATTGGAGTGGGTTGCCATTTCCTTCTCCAATACATGAAAGTGAAAAGTGAAAGTGAAGTTGCTCAGTCGTGTCCAACTCTTCGCGACCCCATGGACTTTAGCCTACCAGGCTCCACTGTCCATGGGATTTTCCAGGCAAGAGTACTGGAGTAGGTTGCCATTGCCTTCTCTGCTGTTCATATATAGTTTCCCCAAATTCTGAACCCCATTATATGCTCCAAGGCAACAAATGAAATAGTATCATATTGATTTCTTAGAGTAAATGTGCTTCTACCTTGAGTTTTGAATGTTCTGAAACATGTTTTGTTCACTGCACTTGTTCTTTCTGTTATTTTGCTTTCGGACAAAAAATTTTTATCTTTGATGACTGGCAAAATGAATATGTGATAGTACTGAACTATCGCAAAGAAAATACAATGGAAGAATACATCAGGCTGATGTTAAGTTTTGCAGTAGATCAGGAACAAGAAATAAAAGATAAATCATCGATACAGAGAAAAAACTAGTGGTTACCAGTGGGAGAGAGAAGGGGAAGGGGCAAAATAGGGGTAGAGGATTGGGAGCTACAAACCTTTAGATATAAAATAAGCTACAAAGATATATCGTACAGCACAGGGAATATAGCAAATATTTTATAATAATTACAAATGGAATATAACCTTTAAAAATTGTGAATCACTATAATGTACACCTGTAACATATAATATGGTACATCAATTATACTTCAATTAAAAAGAAAATGTAAAAAAAGAAGACCACAAATAGCAAATGTTGCTGAGGATGTGGGAAAAAGAAATTCTATTACACTGTTGGTTGGAATGTACAATTGGTACAGCCCCTATGGAAAAACAGTATGGCTGCTGCTGCTGCTAAGTGGCTTCAGTGATGTCCAACTCTGTGTGACCCCATAGACGGCAGCCCACCAGGCTCCTCTGTCCCTGGGATTCTCCAGGCAAGAACACTGGAGTGGGTTCCAGTGCATGCATGCATGTTAAGTCGCTTCAGTCGTGTCCAACTCTGTGCGACCCCATGGACAACAGCCCATCAGGCTCCTCTGTCCACAGGATTCTCTAGGCAAGAATACTGGAGTGGGTTGCCATTTCCTTCTCCAAAAAACAGTTTTATGGAGCTTCCTCTAAAAACTAACAATAAAACAACCATATGACTCATCAGTTTCACTCCTTAGTACGTATTCAAAGAAAATGAAAACACTAATTTGAAAAGATGCATGCACCCCAATGTTCATAGCACCATTATTTACAATAACCAAGATATGGAAACAAATTAAGTGTCCATCAACAGATGAACTGATAAAGAAGATGAATAGAAACTATAAAACTCTTAGAGGAAAACATAGGCAGAACACTCTATGACATAAATCACAACAAGATCCCCTATGACCTACCTCCTGGAGTAACAGTAATAAAAACAAACAAGTGGGACCTAATTAAACTTAAAAGCTTTTGAACAGCAAAGGAAACTAACAACAATATGAAAAGACAACTCTCAGAACGGGAGAAAATAATAGCAAATGAAACAATGGACAAAGGATTCATTTCTAAAATATATAAACAGCTGAGAAGGCAATGGCACCCCACTCCAGTACTCTTGCCTGGAAAATCCCATGGATGGAGGAGCCTGGTAGGCTACAGTCCATGGGGTCGCTAAGAGTTGGACACAACTGAGCGACTTCACTTTCACTTTTCATTTTCATGCATTGGAGAAGGAAATAGCAACCCATGCCAGTATTCTTGCCTGGAGAATCCCAGGGACAGTGGAGCCTGGTGGGCTGCTGTCTATGGAGTTGCACAGAGTCGGACACGACTGAAGCGACTTAGCAGCAGCAGCATACAAATCAATACCAAAAAATCAAACAACTCAATCAAAAAGCGGGATAAAGACTTAAACAGATATTTTTCCAAAGGCATACAGGTGGCTAACAAACACATGAAAAGATGCTCAACATCGCTCATTAGTAGAGAAATGCTAATCAAAACTACAATGAGATATCACCTCACACCAGTCAGAATGGCCATCATCGAAATATCTACAAACAACAAATGCTGGAGAGGGCGTGAATAAAAGGGAAACTTCTTGCACTATCAGTGGAAATGTAAATTGATTAGCCACTATGGAAGACAGTATGGATATTCCTTAAAAAACAAGGAATAAAACTACCATATGATGCAGCAATCCCACTCCTAGGCACACACGCTGAGGAAACCAAAATTGAAAAAGACACATGTACCTCAATATTCATTGTAGTGGTATTTCCAGTAGGTAGAACACGGAAACAACCTAGATGTCCATTGACAAATGAATGGACAAAGAAGCTGTGGTACTTATATACAATGGAATATTACTCAGCCATAATAAGAACACATTTGGGTCAGTTCTAATGAGGCAGAAGAACATAGAGCCTATTATACAGAGTGATGTGAGTCACAAAGAGAAAAATAAGTATATATACTGATACATGTATGTGGAACCTAGAATGATGGCACTGATGAAGTTATTTGCAGGGTAGCAATGGAGACACATAGAGAACAGACTGGTTGACAAGGGAGGGGGGAGGAAGAAGAGTATAGGATGTATGGAGACAGTAACCAGGAAACTTATATTACCATATGTAAAATAGATAGCCAAAGGGAATTTGCCGTATGACTTAAGGATCTCAAACCAGGGCTCTGTAACAACCTAGAAGGGTGGGATGGGAAGAGAGGTGGAAGGGAGGTTCAAGAACAAGGAGACATGTGCATATCTATGGCTGATACATGTTGATGTTTGGCAGAAACTAACACAATTCTGTAAAGCAGTTAGCCTTCAACTAAAAAATAAATAAATTTTAAAAGAGAATTGATAAAGAGATGAATATATATATGTATATATATATAATGGAATATTATACAGCCATCAAAAGAGTGAAATTCTGCCATTTGCAACAATGAGGGAGGACCCAGAGAAAAGGAAAGATATAGTCATCTGAATGCAGAGTTCCAAAGAAAAGCAAGAAGAGATAAGAAAGCCTTCCTAAGTGAACAATGCAAAGAAATAGAGGAAAACAATAGAATGGGAAAGACTAGAGATCATTTCAAGAAGATTAGAGACACCAAGGAAACATTTCATGCAAAGATGGGCACAATAAAGGACAGAAATGTTATGGATCTAACAAAAGCAGAAGATATTAAGAAAAGGTGGTAAGAATGCACAGAAGAAGTATACAAAAAGATCTTAAAGGACCAGAATAACCACAATGGTATGATCACTCATCTAGAGCCAGACATCCTGGAGTATGAAGTCAAGTAGGTGCTAAGAAGTATCATTACAAACAAAGCTAGTGGAGATGATGGAATTCCAGCTGAGCTATCTCAAATCCTAAAAGATGATGCTGTGAAAGTGCTGCAGTCAATATCCCAGCAAATTTGGAAAACTCAGCAGTGGTCACAGGACTGGAAAATTTTAGTTCCCATTCCAATCCCAAAGAAGGGCAGTGACAAAAAATGTTCAAACAATTGCATTCAATTCACATGCTAGCAATGTAATGCTCAAAATCCTTTAGTTAGGCTTCAACAGTATGTGAACTGAGAACTTCCAGATGCAAAAGTTGGATTTAGAAAAGGCAGAGGAACCAGAGATCAAATTGCTAACATCCACTGGATCAAAGAAAAGAGCAAGGGAATTCCATAAAAATATCTACTTCTGCTTCATTCACTATGCTAAAGTCTTTGACTGTGTGGATCACAACTAACGTGGAAAATTCTTCAAGAGATGTGAATACCAGAACACCCTACCTGCCTCCTGCGAAACCTGTATGCAGGTCAAGAAGCAACACTTAGAAATGAACATGGAACAATGGACTGGTTCAAAACTAGGAAAAGAGTACGTCAAGGCTGTATATAGTCACCCTGTTTATTTAACTTATATTCAGAGTACATCATGAGAAATATCAGGCTGGATGAAGCACAAGCTGGAATCAAGATTGCCAGGAGAAATAACAATAACCTCAGATATGCAGATGATACCAACCTAATGGCAAAAAGTGAAAAGGAATTAAAGAGCCTCTTGATGAAGGTAAAAGAGGAGAGTGAAAAAATTGGCTTGAAACTCAATATTCACATAACTAAGATCGTGGCATGAGTAAGAGACATAAGCAGACACTTTACAAAAGGAAATGTACAAATGGCAAATGAACTCATTAAAAATGTTAAACATCATTAGAGATGAAGAAAAAAATTTTTAATCCTCTAATAAAGTACCACTACACACCAGAACACCATTACATTTTAGTGAACCTTTGAACTTTTATGCATTGTTGACAGGAATATAAAATGATACAGACACTTTGGAAAGTGATTTGGAAATTTCGTATAAAATTAAACATACTTAGCCTTTGATCAAGTAATTCCGTTCTTGAGAATTTCTCAAAGTAAAGGAGAATAGGTGTCCACAAAATGACTTGTACAAGAATGTTCTTGTAGGACTATCTATAATAAAAAAGAGTTGGAAGCTATCCATATATCTATCAACAAAGAATAATATATTCATACCATAGATGGTGCAGTAGTAAAGAATCTGCCTGCCAATGCAGGAGACTCAAGAGATGCCGTTTAGATACCTGGGTTGGGGAAATCCCCTGGAGTAGGAAATGGCAACCCACTCCAGTATTCTTGCCTGAAAAATTCCATGGCCAGAGGAGCCTGGTGGGCTACGGCCCATGGGGTCACAAAAAGTTAGACACAACTGAGCATACACACACACCATGGAACACTGCTAGACGGTAAAGAAGAATAAACTACTGGCAGAAGAAACAACATGAATGAATCTCAGAAAATTTATGCTTAGTGAAAGAAATTCAGTCTTTCAACTTAAAATCCATCAGAAGTTTCTAATCACCTATAGATACACTGAAAAGTGTTTTGCATAACAGGCTCAGGTCTCCATAATCAGGTTTCAGCTTTATCTACCTCCACTTCTCTCAGCATTCCAGAGATTTCAACAATACTGTATTTCAGAATTTATAAACTTTTCTGTGAAGATAGTAAATATTTTAGACATCACAGGCTGTATGATCTCTGTCAAAAATACTTAACTCTGCCTCTGAAGTACTCAAGATGCCACAGACAATAAGTAAAAAAAGACTATGTGTGTTTCAATAAAACTTTATTCAAAAGACAGGCAATTGTCTGCATTTGCCCTCAAACACATAGTTTGTGACTCCAGTTTGGTAATGAGTCCTTGACATAAAACCAAGTTATACTCTACTCAAAAGAGTACCTACTGTATGATTCTAGGTTAGAGTAGACAAAACTGCATGTGCTAAGTTGCTTCAGTTGTGTCTGATTCTTTGCGACCCTATGGTCTATAGCCAGCCAGGCTCCTCTGTCCATGGGAATTCTCCAGGCACAAACGCTGGAGAGGGTTGCCATTTCCTCCTCCATGAGATCTTCCCAACCTAGGGATTGAACCCTCGTCTCTTATGCTTCCTGCATTGGCAGATGGATTCTAGTGCCACTAGCACCAACACTTGTGAATAGACAAAACTAGTCCCCAGTAAATAATACCAAGGTAATGGTTGCTTTTGAGGGTTGTTCAAGGGACTGTCTAGGAAAGGGTACAAAGGGATTTTGTTGGATGGTGGAAACTTTATGTCTGATGGGCATGTGTGTCCGTGGGTGTTAACATTTTTCAAAGCTCAATTTTAAAAAATCAAAAGCAAAACTGAAAACTGTTACATCAAAAAATAAAAACTGATGCAGATACAAGTATCTAGAATTTACAATTAATGTTCTATGTATTCTGTAACGATAGCCTGTTATAAAGATTTTAATGAAATGTCCTTTAAAAGAACTAAAAAATTCTCAGGTTTATATATAATAAAAATGCTACACAATAATGAAAACTTATTTTAAATGAATTTCAATACTGAGAACATCGTGTCACAATATAACTTTGTCCTGTTGTGTATGCCAAGCAGATTTCCATGACAGTAAACCATTATTCAAAATTTTCAACTTTTCACTACTAAAGTGAACAGATGCAACTTTTCACTACTAGAAAAGAAGAATTAAATGGGAAAGCTGGATGAAACTAAAAAGAGTAAGACTGCCATCAGACTTAAATATAAATTTTAAATGTTATACATATATGTGTATACGAATATACACACATATAATACCTAAAAATATATATATGGAAATATAGTGTTTCTTAATGACTTGAATTTTGAATCTTGTATTTGAACGTGGCTCCACCACTTACAAGCTGTGTGACTGTGGGTAAGTCATTTAATCTTTTGGTTTCTGAGTATAAAATGCAGATAATACAAGTATCTAAAAAAGAGAGTTTTGTGAGGAATCTATGAGACAACACAAGAACAAATTTTTGAGCAACACTTTAGACATACTGAAGGTTCAATAAAAATTAGCTGCACTGTTCTTATTTTATTAGTTATGTCCATAGATGAAGATATTGGTATTGCTACAGGAGTAAATATGAATATGGATATAAAAAAAACACTAAACAATAATGATTTTCCCTGGGTTGTGGGATTATGAACAATTGTTTAAATACTTTATGATTCCTACATTTCTTCAGTAAAAATTTTTGCAATAAAAAAAATTTTAATCTGGGGAAAAAATTGTTATCTCCCCAAATCCCAGGCAAACATTCTAATGCCCTCCAAGGTAGTCCAGCTGTCCTTGAGATATGCAGACATCCTCCTAAGTGAATTCTCTGCTATAACTGAAAATATCTCCTCAATAATTAAAGCATTAGCCAGTTGGCCTTTTCCATAAAATCATAACAGAAATGGCTGATCACCACATTATGTAGGAAATTCTGTATCCCATGGCTGGAGATTAATAGAATGGCATATTCCATTGACATTGTCATACTAAGCAACAGTGTTCTCTCCATGCAGCCGCAGAAGTGGGTACGCTGTTCTGAGCCAATCTAAGGTGATTACCACAGAACAGCACTCATTTTACTAACAGCAAGGCATATTATCCTTCATGCATGGTGTAGCATCCAAGTTTAATAAAATCCTGAAAGTGAAACGGAGGACATTTGGGACAAGGACCCTAAATCCCATGGAAAGTATTTTGTCACCTCTTACTTGTTTATCACTTGTGTGTCACACAGCCATCTCAGTTATGCTAACAACTCAATTTAATATAAGGACAAGTGGATACACCATAGTAGAAAGAAGGCAACACTGATATTACAGACTTGAAAGTTTGATGAAAGGAGCAGAAACATCATCCTTTTTCTGTTATAGACTTTTCCTTGGTGTAGGGGATAAAACAGAAGACCATTTCATATTAGGATGGCATAGATAAATAAGAAAGTAGTTTTTAAATTACAATTTTTGGTGAGGCTCACCAAACTCTAAAGATTAGCACTGGCCTCATGTTAATTCTGGAGATTGGGACAGATGTGCCACTCTCCAACCCAGCCCACTCAACTGCCAGTGTTCTTTTTAAAAGACAAATCCTTGCATTTTAAAATTAATCAGAAGCTCTACCATCACCTACAAGGTAATAAGAAAACTGCTTTATTTAGCAGGCAAGGGCCTCCATAACCAGGCTCCAGGTTTGTCTACTTCCACTCCTTTTGGTATTCCTGAGGCTTTGGCAACAGTAGTTGCTGGTCCCTTAACACAATACCTTATTTTTCCATACAGCATCATACTATATATGTTGTTTTGTGTACATAAGGTGTCCCTTTTTCCTTTGTCCATCTGAATTATTCTTGCTCCTTTAAAATTAAGTTTGTAAATTTTCTAAATGCTGAATTGAGTTGCTTACACCTCTTTTGAGTTGCCCATACCTTGTATGTTGGTACCACATTAACATAAGTATTATTGACACATGCACTTGTCTTCCTAGAGGAATGTGTGTTTCAGGAGAGCAGAGGAGAGGTTGTGTCATTTTTAAATTGCCATTTATTTACAATATTGTGTTAGTTGTAGGCGTACAGTATAGTGATTCAGTAGTTTTGCAGATTATACTCCATAAGTTACCACAAGGTAATGGGTATAATTTTCTGTGCTATACAGTATATCCGTATTGCTTACCTATTTTGTATATCATAGTTTGTATCTATTAAACCCATATCCCTAATTTGTCCCTAACATCTTCCCTCTCCTCTTTAGTAACCACAGTTTTTTCTATATCTCTAAGTCTTTTTCTGTTTTGTATATACAATCTTTTGTATTACTTTTTTTCATATTTTACATATTTTCCTCTGTGAGTAGTTTAACTGATATATCTCAATAGGTTTCTCTACAATCCTTTCTCTTACCATTGTATCAGCCAATTAGAAGAACCCAGAGCCTAGTTAAGCTTTCAAGCTCTCTCCAGGTAATATCAAGTCCCTAGAACAGAATAGCATTTACTAAAGTGTACTACCTGAAATCTCAGTTCTACAGGGTGTTAATATTTATTATGTGAGAAGAGGATTCTGTGGTCAAATCAGTAAATGGAAAAATGTTTTCTTAATGAGGACTCCTCAGAGCCTTTAATACATCAAAATGTATCAAAAATTTTATATATTAATATATGTGGATATATTATACAAGAGTTATTGCATATATAACCATGACCCATTTTTTCCAGGGCACCTCTCACTGTACTAGTGGTCTATGAAATACACTTTGAGAAATTCTGCTCTTTCATCCAAAAGAAAGATGTAAGGAATATGAGATATTTCAAGAGTATCATGGCAGTCCAGTCTTCATATAAGACAGGCAAGGGAATGACCACAGTTGGCTCTGGGTCATCTCACTAAGTACAATTTATCCCCCAAATAAGAAAGTTGTGTATATGAGAATAGTCAGATGGAGTTTTTCTTGGTCACATTTAAATCATTTTTCCAAATTAAAAAAAAAAAAAAATGGAGGCAATTGCAGGCAAAGCAAATATCTACATTAATTCAATAGAAATGGAAGACTTCTGAAGTCAAAATAATGAAGTAGAGCATGCATTATCTTACCTAAAATTCTGTGTTAGAATTTCTTGTGGGGGTAGCTTAACATACAAAAAAAGATTACACAAACTATCTTTTGAATTAGAAATAAACAATAACAAATGTGCATCCATGGGTCTTTCATTTGGAATGCTAAATAAATCATATTATACAAATGACGTATGTGTAGTTTCTCACCTGCATGTGAGCAAAGACGTAGAAATATGACTTGCAAGGAAAGTCAATTGAGGTCAACAGTGATGGTCGGAGAAGGCAAACCACCAAGTGGCACCAGCTGTTCGTGTGCTCACTCAGGAATGTCCAACTCTTTGCAGCCACATAGATGTAGCCCACCAGATGCCTGTGCCCACGGAATTTTCCAGGCAAAGGATACTGAAATGGGTGCCATTTGCTATTCCAGAGCATCTTCCAGACCCAGGGATACAACCTGCCTCTCTTGTGACTCCTGCAGTGGCAGGCAGATTCTTTATAATAGTGCCAACTAGGAAGCCTACCAATTAAGACAGACTTGAGATCAAAGATAAGTGCTGGGAGCCCTAAACATGAGTAGACAATGGGTAATACACAAAATTCCAGGCAAATAGCTGGTCCAAGTCTGCCTATGGATAGAGAATATTCATCTAGTCAATAGAGGTTCAGCAGAAAGACTTCAGTTTGATGTAAGTGAAAGTGAAAGTGTTAGTCGCTCAGTTGTGTACGAGTCTTTGCAACCCCACTGATTGTTGACCACCAGGTTCCTCTGTCCATGGGTTTCTCCAGGCAAGAATACTGGAGTGAGTTGCCATTCCCTTCTCCAGAAAGTGAAAGAAAGTGAAGTCGCTCAGTCATGTCCGACTCTGTAACTCCATGGATTGTAGCCTACCAGGCTCCTCCGTCCATGGGATTTTCCAGGCAAGAATACTGGTGTGGGTTGCCATTTCCTTCTCCAAGATATCTTCCTGACCCAGGGATTGAACCCTGGTCTCCCACATTGTAGGCAGACGCTTTACCATCTGAGCCACCAGGGAAGTCCCTTGGCAGGTCAGTCTAAACCCCTGACAGGGTTTCTGCCATAAGCTGTATGAGGTCACCACAGAACCGCAGAGCAGGGCTCCTCACTTGCTTCATGCAGGGCATGTCATTCATTCACACAAGTACACCGTAGAGTCAGTAAAGTACAGCAGAAAACATGTTCTCTAGGAGAACAAAGAACTAGAGCGCCAAGCATCCTTACCTTGTCCTGAAGAATCACGGATGAGCCTCCAAGATGAAAGGTTGCTGCTGAACCACAAAAGACGCTGGGATTCTTGGCCTCCGGAGGAGAAAAATTCAATCCGTGGCCAGTGATGAGACTTGATCACTCAGAGCTTTTGTGTAATAAAGTTTTATTAAAGTATAAAAGAGATAGAGAAAGCTTCTGACACAGGCATGAGAAAGGGGCAGAAAGAGTGACCCCCCTTCTCCAGAGGGTGTTCCCAAACCAGGGATCAAACCTGGGTCTTCTGCATTACAAGCAGATTCTTTATTGTCTGAGCCACCAGGGAAGCCCAATATACATATGTTTAAGAAACAAATTTTATTTCATGCCCATCTTCCTTATTCAAAGGCTTCTCTGTCCATGGAATTTTCCAGGCAAGAATACTGGAGTGAGTAGGCATTCCCTTCTCCAGGGGCTCTTCCTAACCCAGGGATCAAACCCAAGTCTCTTGCATTGCAGGCAGATTTTTTACAGTATGAGCCACCAGGGAAATAAGAGGAACTGGTTAAATTAAAACAGGTTTCAGATCTTAGAAAACTAGAGATTATGTATTGGAGTCTAATCAGACTCACTTTAGCACAATTGGTTAGAAAGTTTGGCTGTTAAATAAATAGTTCACAGAGAGTCCTGAATTTAATTCTATATTCCATCTCTTCCTAACTATGAGATCTTCGGAAATGTTCTTTGTGAGAAATTCCCAAGACTATCAAGACAATTAAATGAAATAATGCATGTAAATTAAGCAAAACCCTCCCTATCACTCAAAAAATATTTAGTAAAAATTGGCTATTGTTAACATTGACATGTTTCCAGGATAGTAATTATGGATCAGGATGAAGCAAAGAGCTACTTATATTAAATAACTGGAAACTTAGGTAATAGGAACCTCTTTATCAGAAGGGAAGCCAAGAGAAAACCCATTAGGCAGTTTAGACATTTAGGGAACAACACTGGACCATGTCCAAGGTCTAATTCACAGTCAGGTGTCTCATGTTTAATGTCAGGTCTCAATGATTCTTCTGGTTTCACCATTAACCTGGGTCACCCCAGCTGAGTGTGCCAACATTTAGCACATTCTCTATCTCTCTGTGCCTCATGAAGGTATACTTGGTAATATTTAGAGACTGCATTCATCAACAGGCTTCTTCAGTGAAAAGCATGAGTAGAGAGCAGAGCATGGGGCTGAAGATGACCTGCGTCTGAGTCTGTACTTTACCTGAGCAGCTAGGTAACCTTCAACAGGCCTTACTAATGCATCAGTTTTAACTTCTAGGCTTCTAAGATGAGAAAAATACCTGCTTCAGGCAGGACTTGAGCAGGAGCTAGGGTAGGACAGAGGCCATAATTGGGAGATGTCTTAGGATGAAGAAAGTAGAGGCTAGTGGCAGGCAAGAAGGAACTAGACTTGCTGTTTACTTCCTGTCTCACTAAATCCAGGCCTGATCTTTTTTCCATGATGTTTGAGGCCTTCTACTGACTTCCCTCGATTCTCTTTTTCTCGTCTCACTTCTTAATGATCTTCTGGTACTCATGCTTCTTCATTGAGCAGAGAGTACACAAGCTGCTGCTGCTAAGTCGCTTCAGTCGTGTCTGACTCTGTGCGACCCCATAGACGGCAGCCCACCAGGCTCCGCCGTCCCTGGGATTCTCCAGGCAAGAATACTGGAGTGGGTTGCCCTTTCCTTCTCCAGAGTACACAAGGGTCACCTAGAAATTCTTTGTCAGTTAATGTTGCCCCTATGGCTACTGAGAAAATCAGAGACATGTGTTCCTGATTTTGCAGACCACAGGCCAATGTCAATGTAGAAGGTAACCCAAGCAATTCTAAAACACAGACACACACAGAGCTTTGCCTAACTTTGAAAATACTGCTGTTACCTTGATCTTTTTGTCAGTCAAGGAGACATAATCACCCAATGCCGATATATATGGGTATATATATATACACCTGTGCTCACCCACCTAAATGTCATCTTGTCATCACTAATCCATGACTCATATTCAGCTCAAAACTGGACAATTAAAAATGGAACCTCTAACTTTGAGTTATACAAGACAGACAAAATATGGATATGTGATATGAACTTTTCTCCCTTAATATACACTATTTAAGTAGAAGCAAAATGTTTGCCCTTCTCATCCTGCTTGAAATGCAAACTGTTAGAGCCACTGAATCACCTACAAAGCTTATACTAATTTTAAAAATCACCCTCTGAATTGTTCTTTCTTTGGTTAGAGTCCTCCTTTTGACTGGCATGCCCCATAAAAGCTTTGCAAATAATGCAAAGAGGTTGCTAAGTAGAAAATATTTCAAGAGTTTTGAAAATATAAGCCTGACAGAGTCCCAGCCTTGAAGCCCTCAGTTTACAAGAAAATTTATTGTCTATACATTGTTTTAGCATTAGAATGCAATATATGGCACTAAATCAAAACTGAGACAGCCAAACACCTACAATTCTATGCTGAAGTAAAAAACAAAGGACAAGAACTATCACCCAGAGAAGGGAAAAAATAAGTATCAGGGAAAGAAATGACTATAGAAAGCACCTTTGGAATATTTTAAACTATTATTTTCTGGGCTTTGAGTTTGAGCCAGTAAGAGACCATCATCTTCTTCAAATGGCTTCAACAGATGGAAAACAAAAATTACCAATGAGTACACTGGGACCTTGTTTCACAGCTCTATACATTTGAGACACATTTCAAAGAACTAAAACTGAATACCCTCCATAAATATGATGGTAATGGTTACAGATGTGACAAGCATGAAGTTGGCCAGAGGAGGAAGACATTGTAATTTTTGTGTTTTTTCAACATGTTAGTTTCTGGAGCCAGGAAGCTACCATTTCCAGAGGATATCACAACAGGTGTAACAGGCAGCAATTCAACACACACTACCTTGGACTCCCGGTGACTCAACTGATTTTGCCTGGCAATGAACAAAAGGTTTATTCCAAGTCTTAGAAAAATGTGAAAGGATCATCATAGGAGCAACAGTTGAAAAAAACAACTGCATTCTATTTAGAAAAAAAAAGTAATTTTTTAAAAAGGTGGCTTTATTAATACTGGTTCTTTGTGCTGGAATTTAATAGCTCTCAAGATTTGTCTTGGTCCTGAAACTGTAATTCTCACAGGTATGCCACCGTAACCTCAAACTACTTGGATATGAAAGACGTAATAAGAACAAATAATTAAATACTGTTCTCAGTAACGTGCTCAGTCAGAATCCCAATTTAGTGCCCAGAAACACTGAGGAAGAAATGAAGAGGAGAGAAAACAGCAGAAAATGCTCAACACATAAAAGAGCAAATGGCCTAACTTGGCTTTGGGCAGTCTGTGTATACTCTTCTTCAGATTCCGTTAAAGGTTGTTACAAGATATTGAATATATTCCCTGTGATATATAGTATGTCCTTGTTGTTTATCTATTTTATATATAGTGGTGTGTATCTGTTAATACCAAATTCCCAATTTATCCCTCCCCACCCTTTATCCTTTGGTAACCATAACTTTGTTTTCTATGCTTGTGAGTCTACTTCTGTTTTGTAGGTATCATAATAAAATTTTTCAAACTTTTAAATGATCCAGATGTGCAGCCTTTTAAATTAGAAACATACATATAGTGGCTAAACCATATATTTCAATGTTACATAACAAATAGCAACAGAAGAAGAATAGTATTGTTGAGTATAGTCAAGGAAATACAAGAGATTTTTAACAAGCTGAAGTCAGAACACATTGTTTCAAGTGTCCCCATAGACAATTCCAAGGTCCAGCATTTTAAAAATCTAAATAATAAAAGACAAGTAACATCATACAATAAAGGAAGGCTTCACAGACATTTCGTGAGCTCTGAGTTAGGTGATTACCTTTTCTCTCATGTTTCCTAAATAGTGCAGCTTCTATGTTATTTTGCCATACATAAAAGATAGCTATGCTGATTTTTATCCAACAATAGCACAGCCTTATTCATAACCCCAGCAAACACATGATGAATAGAACCAAGTCCAGATTGTGCCAACTAGATTGTTTTGTTGACCCTGAAGGACAACCTATTGTATTTCAAAGCAACTATTACTAACATATACAAACAAAATGTGGGATGGCTTAAATTTTAATTTGGAGTGTGCAGCTGGTTCTGTTATTTACCTTCCATCTGTTAACCCTTTCTCCTTCTTACCAAAACCTGAATTTTTTAGGTATTAATACCCACAAACGGCCTAAATGACTTATGGGACACAATATTTCTAACTGCCAGTATTTGTTTCTGAAATGTTCATCCAGTCATTATGACATCCAGTGGGATATATTGCAAAAACAGAGAATTGAATATTTGTGCACATCCTCTTCTAGTCATCTGGATATCGTCCAAATGTAAGCAGCAAATGAGGCTTTTTATAAAATCCTAATAGGGCAATTTGTTCTGATATCCACCCATTTATCTCATCCAGGAAAGTCAAGGCAAGGTCCTGTTATGGATCTTGTTATAAGCAAGGTATTTTCATGATTGAGTCTATGCTTCCTCAGTCTCATCTAAAACTGATCTTCCCAAGCCCTTGGAATACTGATGATGTTTATACTGTTGATAATGAGCCCAAGCACACCACTTCCCCAGGGTTACCATCTATTAGACTGAGCTACTGTCATGAAATTGTTGTTTGATGAAGTTCATTCAATGATAATAAAGTCACAAGATAATTTTGTTAATTTTGTTGTTTTTAAAAATATCCAAATACAAGTTGTCCTGGGAAAGGGTCAGGTTTTTAGATTATGCTACATACTTCTAATGAGGCTTCTAGGGTTTAAATATTTTTATAACAACTCTAGAGAACTCAGGGTCAATTAGTTGTTGTTTAGTCACTCAGTCATGTCCAACTCCTTGCAACCTCATGGACTGCAGCATGCCATGCCTCCCTGTCCTTCACTGTCTCCTGGAGTTTGCTCAAACTCATGTCCATTGAGTCAGTGATTCCATCCAACCACCTCATCCTCTGTTGCCCCCTTCTCCTTCCCTCAATCTTTGCCAGAATTGGGATCTTTTCCAATGAGTCGGCTCTTTGCATCAGGTGGCCAAAGTA
The DNA here is from genome assembly GCF_054371585.1 of Giraffa tippelskirchi. Taxonomy (NCBI): domain Eukaryota; kingdom Metazoa; phylum Chordata; class Mammalia; order Artiodactyla; family Giraffidae; genus Giraffa; species Giraffa tippelskirchi. The sequence continues at coordinate 65,934,799 of NC_137284.1, forward strand.
TTGGAGCTTCAGCATCAGTCCTTCCAATGGATATTTAGGGTTGATTTCTTTTAGGATTGACTGGTTTGATCCCCTTGCTGTCCAAGGGACCCTCAAGAGTTGATTAGAAGACACGGGGGGGAAGGAGATCTATTTGATTTATACCACATATAAAGTGATAATGACCAAAACCAAGGTTATCAAGACAAATACTCAAGATATTGCGCTTAGTGACTAGTTCTAAACCATACCATCTGGACACTAACTAGGATAGAGACACATTTCAACATGTTGACAATGGTAGAATTTTGACACAAACTTAGATACTTTACTTAATGATTTTACAATATATCACCATCAATTATATAAGGCTTCCCAGGTGGTGCTAGTGGTAAAGAACCTGCCTGCTAATGTAGGAGACATAAGAGACATGGGTTCAATCCCTGGGTCCAGAAGATCCCCTGGAGGAGGGCATGGCAACCCACTCCAGTTTTCTTGCTTGGAGATTCGCATGGACAGAGGAGCCTGGTAGGCTATAGTTAAGATCACAAAGTGTCAGACAGGACTGAAGTGACTGAGCATGTGCACGTCATCAATTATATAAAGTTTTGAGGTATTTCATTATGTGGCCACATTTAACTGGGTTTGACAACATTAACTTGGACACCTCTCCTAACATGCTCTTTATTTTATTCATTTATTTTCTGCCACCCTCAGTAGAATATAAGCTCTCATAAAGTTATGTGTTATTTTTTATACATCCCCAAACCAGGGAATTGCGCTTAAGACATAGTAAGCAACCAAGAGATATTTACTGAATTATTGAGTGAGTAAACTAGACCATATGCTCTGCAAAGGAAGACCTAAGTTGCAGGCTTCCAAGTATCTCCTAGGCATGGTGCTTAGAACAAAGATAAATAAGCAAATTGTCATAGTGCATCACCGGCTTGGTAACTTGGCAAAGATTTGTATATTTTCACACCTTAACCACAAGAAGCATCTTGGGACACTGTAACATTAGCATTAATATTAAAACTTAATCCATCCCTGGAAATTGGTAATCACTTGTTCCCTTTGATTTTTTGGCAAAGAGTTTCTAGACGCCCTAAGGGAAGAATTCATGAATGATTGCTGAGCATGACATCATAGTCATCAAATCATTTTATTCATGACACCCAGGGAGCCACTAAAACTAAATTATGTCAAGTGCATCACTTGAAAATAAAAGGCAGAGTGCCTGGGACCTGGAGACATCACTAACAGATTAAAAATACAGAGCTTGTAAAATAATGACTAAATTGGTGAAGAATTTTAAAAGGTGAAACAGAGTCCTTCATATATGGGCACTAGATTTATATCCAATTGACTATGAAGTTAAAACAAAATTGGAGAACAAGAAATACTTGAAATAAGTGTAATACTAAAGATAAGTTCTTTCTTAAACAGGTCAACAAAAGTTAAGAAAGAAACATGATGAAAATGCTTAATAAAATCAATCCAGATCTTGCTTGACTTCAAGGACACAGTTCATGTATTACTTTCTGTAATTTTCACTGACAGATCAACCCATTTTTGTTGATAAAGTTAACAATCAAGACAATTTTATTTTCTGACAAGCAAGCTGTAGCTTGCATTATGGTTGCGTGCATGCTAAGTTGCTTCAGTGTGTCTGACTCTTTGCGACCCCATGGACTGTAGCCCTCCAGGCTCCTCTGTCCTTGGAATTCTCCAGGCAAGAATACTGGAGTGAGGTGTCATGCCCTCCTTCAGGGAATCTTCCTGACCCAGGGATTGAACTTGTGTCTCTTAAGTCTCACGCATTGGCAGGCGGATTCTCTACCACTAGCGCCTCCTGGGAAGCCCCCATTTTATGATTAAGGTACTGAAAATGGAATGAGGTGGATATGTCCTCATCTTCTAGTTTATATACTTGAAGAAGATTATGTCTTAGCCTTTACGTTAAGGTCAACTACCACAGCAAGGCAGGCATGTTTACGTTTTTAATGTGGCTCCTTCACGTCCTTCTCAGTGTTCATTTCATAAGGGCATATGATGTGGCACCACTCTCATGTCCTTCATTAAGTCACCTTTTCTCACAGCAAAGTGCTTGGAGGTCTTTTAAACTAACCAGCCAATGCTATTCCAGGAAACTCTTTCCGTATCACTTCCTTAAAACAAAACAAAAATTATTTAGCAAATCTATACCTATGACAGAGTTAGACTCTTTGGCACGTGTCATTTCATTTTAATCTTTACTACTCTGTAAAGTAGAAATTAATAGCCCTGTTTTATTAATTCTGAAACTGAAGAGTCACGACTTGCTGAAAGAAAAAGAGCTGATCCATCAGTTTAGCTATACTGATACCAGATATTTAAGGCTGGAGTTTTTTGTTTGTTTCATAACAGCCTTCCTATTGAACTTCTCAGAGTTGTTCGGTTTTCACAATACACTTTCACATTCTGTATCATCATAGCAACTGTTCAATAAAGATACTAGAAAACTTTCTCCTAAGAGTCAAAAACAATTTAAAGACCTAGTTCACAAATGAGAACATCCATGGATGAAAAATAAAATAGGCTACAAGGGTAAAAGACCATTTATTTTGAAAGTCTGCAGCCTGCACACACAGATAAATGATTAGTCTTCCTTGATTTGTATGCTGCTGGTAGCTTGTCTGAACCCTTCAGGTCATGACCATGACACTGGGATACTTTTGATTTTCTTCTTAATTGAAAATCACATGGTAACGATGGCCAAGTTCTGTGTAACACAATCTCATCATCTCTCAGGGGCAATCAATGACTTCAAAGCTGTCTGGCACTAATAGAAGTACACTCAGACAGCTTTAAGAAGAATACAATCACTGTCTTCTCTTTTCTAATTTTTCAGCACAATTTAGAGCAATCGAGGAAAGAAGTGTGTGACTAGAAGAGAAGATGTGTTTTTATCTTGGTTTTATTTCTTTCTAACTAATTTACCTTGGGTAAGTCACTTAACCTCTCTGAGCCTCAGTTATCTCATATGTAAGATTTGGAGATAATCACACTTGACCTGCCAATATCACAGGGCAGTTATGAGAGAATCATTTGGCATAAGGTGGATATAAAGTGTTATGTAAATATAAAGGGCAGGCAAGGAAATCTGGAGATTTTCAATCAAGTACCTTATTTTTATTTTTCTATTCAAATTTTTCAAATTTAACATTCTATAATGTAGGAGAATGAAAATTTTTGCAAGCTTTTCCACAAGGTTTTTATTTTTCTCAAAGGGTTATAAGTTTCTGGTTTATTTTTATCTTCGATGGTTTTGTTTTTCATTCTACATTATACATGCTCTTGAATAAAATTTTTGGAATAATATGTAACATAGTGGGGGAAATTACCCATGACAAATTTCACAGACATTTTAATTTATTCATTTACATGCCATTTCTTTGCACACATTTATAAATAAATACATACCGTTAATATAAAATTAGAATCATTGTTTAGAGATTTATTTTTTCATTTATCAAGAGCTTCATGCAGATTTTTAGTCTGTGGAAACGAGATCTTTACATAAAAACAACTACTTCATGAATAAATATAACATTTAATTTTTGAACATACTGAAGTTTCTTTCAAATTTATACTATCATCAGTAATTATAGATAATTATATTTATATGTAAATTGTCGACTATTTTTGAGTATTGTTTTATGATTTGCACCTAGAAATGGGATTTCCAGTTTAAACATGTTGAACATTTTTAAAGATTTTGCTACAGATTGAAAAATGGCCTTCATAAATGGTGTTAATGTGTACTCCCACAAGGCATGAATAAAACCTTATCTTAAGTCACCACCCAGAATCAAACATCCTATCACACACTCACACACAGAGATCGACACACACATTGTACACACCAAACAATGCGTAGCATCTATAGAGACGATGAATACACGTTAGTTTGCAGTCAAATCTCAGATTGGTAACAAACACTTTTATGAGGCTAAGAGACACATCCAGTAACCTGGGGTGATACTACTTAAGAGACTGAGGATATGCATCTTTTAGTCACTGATTATTTACTTAAGATTCTTAAAAGTGAAATGTACTGGGGCAAAAATTCATGAACAAGTAAAAACAAACCTTATATACATTCTCAAATTCACTTTCCACTATGATCATGTTGATTTAGTTTTTTGTAAATGACATTTTTCATTCATTCTTTTAACAAACACTTACTAATCACTTACTCTGCGCTAGACATTGTTCTGGGCACTGGAAACACAACAATGAACAAAGCAGTCAGAAACTCCCACCCTCACAGGGTTCAGGACCTAGTTGGGAGGAGAGAGACTATAAACAGGATGGAGAACTAAAATATAGATGGACACAGAAAGAAGCAAAGAAGCGGGAAGGAGAGTAACAAGGGTGGGACTTAAAAACTTCCACATTGAGTGGTCAGGTAAAACCTCAAAAAGAAGTGACATTAGAACAAAAATCTCACTATGCCACTGACAGATTAGGTAAACTGAAGTCAAGAACTGGTCAATGGACTTAGCAATGCAGTGATCTTTTCTGACTTGTTAAGACCAATTTCAGTGGGCTGATAGGTGTCAGAGCTTGAATCTAAGGGAGAAAAGTCAAAGAGGTCATTAGATCTGTAGGTACAGATCTTTCTCCACTTTCAATGAGGCTACCTACTGAAAACTCATCAATAAGTTGAAAACATCATAAGTTGAAATGTATTTAGTACAACTAACCATAAAATATCACACTTCTAGCCACACCTACCTTAAATGCATTCACGACACTTACATTGGCCTTCAGTTCAGTTCAGTTCAGTCACTCACTCAGATCCGACTCCTTGGAACCCCATGGACTGCAGCACGCCAGGCCTCCCTGTCCATCACCAACTCCCTGAGTTTATCCAAGCTCATGTCCATTGAGTTGGTGATGCCATCCAACCATCTCATCCTCTTGTCATCCCCTTCTCCTCCTGCCTTCAATCTTTCCCAGCATCAGGGTTTTTTCCAATGAGTCAGCTCTTCGCATCAGGTGGCCAAAGTATTGGAGTTTCAGCTTCAACATCAGCCCTTCCAGTGAACACCCAGGACTGATTTCCTTTAGGATGGACTGGTTGGATCTCCTTGCAGTCCAAGGGACTCTCAAGAGTCTTTTCCAACACCACAGTTCAAAACCATCAATTCTTCAGCGTCCAACTCTTAAACCTATATATGACTACTGGAAAAACTGTAGCCTTGACTAAACAGACCTTTGTTGGCAAAGTAATGTCTCTGCTTTTTAGTACACTGTCTAGGTTGGTCATAACTTTCCTTATAAGGAGTAAGTGTCTTTTAATTTCATGGCTACAGTCACCATCTGCAGTGATTTTGGAGCCCAAAAAAATAAAGTCTGACACTGTTTCCACTGTTTCCCCATCCATTTCCCATGAAGTGATGGGACCAGATGCCATGATCTTAGTTTTCTGAATGTTGAGCCTTCAGCCAACTTTTTCACTCTCCTCTTTCACTTTCATCAAGAGGCTCTTTAGTTCTTCTTCACTTGCTGCCATAAGGGTGGTGTCATCTGCATATCTGAGGTTATTGATATTTCTCCCGGCAATCTTGATTCTAGCTGGCGCTTCCTCCAACCCAGCGTTTCTCATGATGTACTCTGCATATAAGTTAAAGAAGCAGGGTGACAATATACATTCTTGACGTACTCCTTTTCCTATTTGGAACCCGTTGGTTGTTCCATGTCCAGTTCTAACTGTTGCTTCCTGACCTGCATACAGGTTTCTCAAGAGGCAGGTCAGGTGGTCTGGTATTCCCATCTCTTTCAGAATTTTCCAGTTTATTGTGATCCACACAGTCAAAGGCTTTGGCATAGTCAACAAAGCAGATACAATTTTTTTTGGAATTCTCTTGCTTTTTTGATGATCCAGCAGATGTTGGTAATTTGATCTCTGCTTCCTCTTCTTTTTCTAAAACCAGCTTGAACATCTGGAAGTTCACTGTTCACATATTGCTGAAACCTGGTTTGGAGAATTTTGAGCATTACTTGAGATGAGTGCAATTGTGCAGCAGCTTGAGCATTCTTTGGCACTGCCTTTCTTAGGGATTGGAATGAAAACTGACCTTTTCTAGTCCTGTGGCCACTGCTGAGTTTTCCAAATTTGATGGCACATTGAGTGCAGCACTTTCACAGCATCATCTTTGAGGATTTGAAATCACTCAACTTAAATTCCATCACCTCTGCTAGCTTTGTTCATAGTGATGCTTCCTAAGGCCCACTTGACTTCACATTCCAGGATGTGTGGCTCTAGGTGAGTGATCACACCATCGTGATTATCTGGCTGTGAAGATCGTTTTTGTACAGTTCTTCTGTGTATTGTTGCCATCTCTTCTTAATATCTTCTGCTTCTGTTAGGTCCATACACTTTCTGTCCTTTATTGAGCCCATCTTTGCATGAAATGTTCCCTTGGTATCTCTAATTTTCTTGAGGAGATCTTTAGTCTTTCCTATTCTTTTGTTTTCTTCTATTTCTTTGCACTGATCACTGAGGAAGGCTTTCTTATCACTCCTTGCTATTCTTTGGAACTCGGCATTCAAATGGATATATCTTTCCTTTTTCTCCTTTGGTTTTTGCTTCTCTTCTTTTCACAGCTATTTGTAAGACCTCCTCAGACAGCCATTTTGCTTTTTTGCATTTCTTTTTCTTGGGGATGGTCTTGATCCCTTCTCCTGTACAATGTCACAAACCTCCGTCCATGGTTTACCAGGCATTCTGTCTATCAGATCTAGTCCCTTAAATCTGTTTCTCACTTCCACTGTATAATCATAAGGGATTTGATTTAGGTCATACCTGAATGGTCTAGTGGTTTTCCCTACTTTCTTCAATTTCAGTCTGAATTTGGCAATAAGGAGTTCATGATCTGAGCCACAGTCTGCTCCCGGTCTTGTTTTTGCTGACTGTATAGAGCTTCTCCATCTTTGGCTGCAAAGAATATAATCAATCTGATTTCAGTGTTGGTCATCTGGTGATGTCCATGTGTAGAATCTTCTCTGTGTTGTTGGAAGAGGGTTTTTGCTATGACCAGTACGTTCTCTTGGCAGAACTCTATTAGCCTTTGCCCTGCTTCATTCTATACTCCAAGGCCAAATTTGCCTGTTACTCCAGGTGTTTCTTGACTTTCTACTTTTGCATTCCTACAGTTGGGCAAAATCATTTACCATAAATCCCATGTAAATGTATCGAATACTGTACTGAAAGTAAAAAACAGAATGGTCTTAAGTGTATTGGTTGCTAGCCCTCATGGATGACTGAAAGTTGAGGCTCACCACAGCTAACCAAGAATCACAAGATGGTACTGTATCACCCATCAGTATTCCAGGAAAAGATCAGAATTCAAAATTTGAGGTATGTTTCTACTGAATGCACATCACTTTTACATCATCATAAATTTCCCTTGTTAGTACTTAAGTCAATGAGGAAAAAGGCATCTAATCCAGGTCAGGAGACTGGAGAGTAGTTTAGGACTACTAATTCAAAGACCTCACTCAGAATAAACTTTGTTTATTTGGCTGAATGTCCTCTGTGTATCATATACCCAGTGTATACTTCTCAGCCTAGAGCTTTACTTTAAAATGCTTAAATATGGTGTGTGAATTACACTGGGGAAGGAAAAGAAGGTAACCTATATTTGGAAGTATCCTCACTCAAATCTGCTCTCAGTGGTAGCCATGCAAGTGCTTAAGAGTCATCAAAATCTATTTTCAGAACATCCACTAATTAACAGAAGGTAAGTGAGTAATAATTTTCATTGATAAAACAAATGTGTTCAAGATACGTGGTTAGCCAGAAAGATTTGCAACACTCCCTTGCTTTGATAAACATAAAAGATCTTGAATCCCAGTTACCCCAGTAGCCTATTTGAAATAGCTCTTTAGGTTAGAAGCTCCATTTAGGCTTGTGCATCCCTGCTTCATGAAGGATTTTGATTTGAAATCCAGATTTAACAGTTGGCTGAACTTGCACACTGTTAATTTCACCTGGGAGTGAAGTTCTCATGCATGTGCTTGCCCAAAAGCCTGAGGGCCTCCTACAGCTATTCTCCCTAAACTTCTGGTTCAGTCTTACGCCTAGAGTGCTGAAGACAATTGTGAGCAGGAAAAAACAAAGTTAGAGTGTTTTCTGGATCTCCAAAATATGCATGGATGCTGCACCATCTTCTAAGAGATTCACATGTTATCCCATAGAGACTGGGGTAACATGGATGCCATAGAAGCCTCCATGGTCTTTGAGAAGAACCTGAATCAAGCCTTGCTCTGCCTTTATAAACTCTTCTGTGTGGATTCCTGGGGAGTCACTTCCTGGGTGAGGATGTGGAAATTTTCAAGATAAGTGACCACCTGACCAGGTTACATAGCTTCCTTGAGTAGTTACTCTGTGAGCGGTTAATTGCCAAGAATGGCAATGGACATTCAGTTTGTGTCTCTCAGTAGGGTTGCTTCAGTACCTTAGCCTAAAGGCTTCTCCTCAAATTTCTTCCAACATTATGGATGTTTATTGGCCATTCTCCAAGATTCACAACCACAAGCCAAGTGACAAGAGTAAAGCTTCTCTATTTTTCCAAACAGCTTAAGCTCAACGTTTTCCTTTCATTTATTTTATTTTGTTTTTATTTACAGATTTCTGAAGAAACAACTGTTTCTTCTATTGATTTTTACCCATAAACATGTGGGTAGATTTTCCTAGGTGTCCCTCATTAAAAAACCTGATTCCTATTTGAATAGTCTAGGACAATTCACCTCAGAGTCTCCGGACAAATTTCCAGTATCTTTAATAACTTTTACCTCCTGCTTCTAGTACATAATTATCTGGCTCTATAGAGATGAATTTATGCCTTAAACATTTGAACTATTCTAAAAGTAATTAGGAATAGTGACATTGAAATCAGGCAGAAATGGTGTCTACCAGTGCTACCATTTTCAGGCTGTGAAATCATAAAGCATATGATTTAATCTTTGAAACTCGTTCCCATCATTTGTAAGATAAATATAATACTGTCTTTCTTGCAGTGTCATGAGAATTAAATAGAATAGTATATGTGAAGTGTTTAGCAGATTGCCTGGCACATAATAAAGTCTGGATAAACGGTACCTAATATTGCTATTAAAATAGTAATATTTTCTTGCCAGCATAAGTGCCACAATTCTCAGTGTGCTTGATTTGACACTTGCAGTTCCTATTTTTTCTTACAACTGGTTTTTCAACATGGTAGGACTATGTCACCTGTCACCCACGGCCAACATGCATTACAAGGAAAGGTATGAATGAACAGCCAGACAGCAATAAAATCGCTCTACATTCCTCAAAGAGCAACTTGTATATAGTCAGAGGGTGGCTTTATTTTTAGTTAATAAATTGATTCAGTATCTTAGAAGCATGGTTTGTAGTAGGAATAGATAGAAACCCACCCTCTTCCTAGGTAACTGAATCCTCAGTGGTCTCTCAGAGCTTTGTTAATAAATAATTCCTTCTAAGATATAGTAATGTTTTACAATTAATCTTAATATATATTATTTTCATTTTGTATAGCCTTCTATATTCTGGTTGGTTTTCATTTTGTTGTTAGCATTTTGTTTGTTGTTGTTCTGAATTGTTTTTTTTTCTATTCAGAGTCTTAGAAACTACCTAACAATTTTCCTGTTGTCCACTGAACATGCTTTCATGTCTTCTTACAAAAAAATGATCAGAAATAATGTCGAGTATAATGTAGAAATGCTGTATCAGCATATGTTCTCTAAACATTTAATAATCTTTTAAAAAAGAACTATTCGTACAGACTCAATTTATTACTAAATTATCTTAATTGACTGCACTTCACAAGATTCTGTAAGAACACTTAAAGGTCAATTTGATAACATTCTTCTAGCATCATCTCTGCCCTACTGGATGGCACCATTTTCACTCAGACATCTCAGGTTTTCATTCTTGTGTCATCGCAAAAGAAAGCATCACCACAGTTAGACCAAGACACAAAAATAATACCTGCAAAGGACGGAGGGAAAAAAGAAGCCGAAAACGTTTCAATTGTATGTTGTTCCAGAAAGCTTGTGAGGCTTTTCATGAAAGAGCTCTTCAAGTAAATGAGCTAATGACTAGCGCTTCCTCCCTGAGAAACTGAACGGAGCCCATACAAAAAGTTCAGTACGCATCACTGAGCAGGCTTCACTTGAACACACTCAGCAGCAGAAGAAAACTCAGTCAATAAATCTCACAGCTTTGCAAGTCATTTTGTTTCATGATTCCCTCAACACGCATGTTCTAGGAAGCATTTATTTGCAAGCTCTTTTGAGGATACCAAAGGTAAGAGGTATGCTCCAGGCTTCCAATGAGCTTACGCTTGACCCAAGGAGCTTTTAAAACTACTCATAGCATAAGAACACAAATTTGAAATATCGAATATGCCGCCAAATATATGTTTGACAGAGACAAGGAGTTCAATGAAAGGCTACAGGAGAGAGATTCTTGCTGGTTGAGAAATAACAGAAATCTTCATAGAGAATTTGAGGATTATAAATGAGGGTTTATTCCAAAATTGTGATGCAAAAGATGATAGATATTCCTTGACAAGCAAAGTCTGTTCAAAGAAATGAAAGTAAGTATGCAGTGAGTTAATGTGTCTAGTTACAGTGGAAAATTCATGTAAGAGAATTATTCAGAAGAAAGATTTTAAGTACTTTGTGGACAGTTTAAGTAAAAAATAAGACAGTCATATCACTAGCTATTTTCAATTAAAATAGCAAGTGTTTAGTATCTCAAGAAAAACCCTTCTTCTATCCACACGCACACATGCCCCAGAATGAAATGGAAGACTATAAAGTAGAAGAGACATTTAAATTCTTTACTTACTCTCTTCAGATTTCTGAATCTTACTGACATATGTCCTGCATCCTTCCCTTGACAGTTCAACTCATAATTTCTTCCTTCCTCCCAAAACCTGAGTCACTTGCTATCACTGTCTCTTATATGGCAATTTTGTTTTGACCTTACTTTGCTCTTTTTATGAATATTATATCCTTAGAAAAATTTTAATATATCTTGAGAGCAGATAGCATGTTTCATATTTTTATGCCTTATATTTATTTTCATTTATTAACCTAATATTTCTGGTATTAGTGCCTCTGGGTTGTAAGAATGGTCACTTTATATATTCTAGTGAAAAACAAAAGAAATAAAAGAAAACACTATAACCTCACTATCTACTAAATAAAGTGAATTGAAGAATAAAAATATATGGATCTGTCTCCACCCCAACAATATAAATGCTTTTAAAATAAGCATTCTTTAAGTGTTATCTCTGAACTTTTTGGACTAAAGGATACGGACACATTTTAGTCCTAGCATTTAACTTTAATAGACCAGAGCTTTATAATTACTTCAGAGTGGGCCTGGGGAATAATTATGCCACCATTTGGTGAATTTTCTTCTCAGATGACATCAACCTGAGTATTCAACCTCACGGGGCTTTTTAATAGAGGGTAGTCATCTCAAGTTGCTATGACAGTTAGCTGTAGAAATTTTATTAAAACAGATTAGAGTCCAGTGTAAATTGGTTGGAATATCAGAAATTTCTGGACTTAGCATTGACTGAGGAGCTATAAAGCAATGTAATGTGAATATCAGTTATACAAACATGCCATGTTTACTTTATTACTATTGAGGTTTAGAAGATACATTAAATCAATATATTTTTCCTTGACCCATATAAGACCTATAGTGTGATAAGCACAGGAATCAGGCAGCTAGATATCAAAATATTTCTCTTAAAAAATTTCTTACAGTATAAACAAGCATAAAATTAAAGGGAATAATACTATAAACCTATATACTAGATCATTCAAATTCAATATTCATCAATTCTTGGCCTCATTGGTTTCATTCATATACTTCCATGTATTTTCTTACCCCCAACTGGATTATTTTGAAGCAAATCACAGACTTATATATCACTTCACCCATAAATATTGAAATATATATCAATAAAATAAAAGAAATATATATAACAAACCATAAAGTCATTAGGGGTTTCCCTGGTGGCTCAGACAGTAAAGAATCTGCCTGTAATACAGGAGACCTGGATTCAATCACTGGGTCAGGAAGATCACCTGGAGAAGGGAACAGCAAACCATTCCAATATTCTTGCCTGGTGAATTCCATGGACAGAGGAGGGCTATAGTCCTGGAGGGCTATAGTCCATGGGGTTGCAAAGAGTCGGACATGATAATATCATTATCATACATAAAGAAAATAAATAATAATTCCTTAATATCTGTGATAGGAGCCTTCTAAGATGATCCTCATCTTCTGCTTTGCAAGCCGTTGTTATAATTGCTCCAATTGAGTGTGAGCTGGATGTAATAAAGAATATAATTTGGAAGCAGCCCAGATGCCCATCAACAGATGAATGGATAAGGAAGCTGTGGTACATATACACAATGGAATATTACTCAGCCATTAAAAAGAATACATTCGAATCAGTTCTAATGAGGTGGATGAAACTGGAGCCTATTATACAGAGTGAAGTAAGCCAGAAAGAAAAACACCAATGCAGTATACTAACACATATATATGGTATTTAGTCAATCGGTAAAGATAACCCTGTATGTGAGACATCAAAAGAGACATAGATAAATAGAACAGTATTATGGACTCTATGGGAGAGGGCGAGGGCGGGATGATATGGGAGAATGGCATAGAAGCATGTAAATTATCATATGTGAAACGAATCGCTAGTCCAGGTTCAATGCGTGATACAGGGTGCTCGGGGCTGGTGCACCGGGATGACCTGGAGGGATGGGATGGGGAGGGAGGTGGAAGGGGGGTTCTGGAAGGGGAAAACATGTACACCCATGGTGGATTCATGTCAATGTATGGCAAAACAAATACAATATTGTAAAGTTAAAAAATAGAAAATAAACTAATTAAAAAAAAAAGAATAGAATATGGCAAAACTGATGGAACCTCACTCAGATACAAAGACATTGAGGATTCATCTCTCTTTCTCTTACTTACAATCTCTTGACTCTCTCTATCTCTCTCTGTCTCTCTCATTTTGTCTCTTTCTGAGCCCTTATCTATAGAAAGTAAGCTCCCTTGTTGTGAATGGTCCTATGGACAGACCTAGTGTAGGAAGGAATTGATGACTGGCCATCAGCCAGATTTCAGCTTCAGCCTACCAACAGCAGCAAGAAAGAACTTGAGAGCAGATTCTTCCTAATCAAGCCTTGAAGCAGCTGAACCCCTAGAGAATACCTTAATCATAGCCTATGAGAAATCTTGAGGCAGAGGCACCCACATAAGCCATGCCCAGATTCCTGACCCACAGAAATCATGAGGTAATCAATGTTTGTTGTCTTAAGCCACTAAATTCTGGGGTAATTTTTTACATGGTCATAGATAACTACTATATACCATTATATATTCGATCAGTATTCAAATTCTCTCCATGTCTTATGGATGATTTTCATCAGTTCAGTTCAGTCACTCAGTCATGTCCAACTCTTTGCAACCATGTGGACTACAGCATACCAGGCTTCCCTGTCCATCACCAACTCCCAGACCTTACTCAAACTCATGTCCATTGAGTTGGTAATGCCATCCAACCATCTCATCTTCTGTCATCCCCCTCTCCTCCTGCCTTCAATCTTTCCCAGCATCAGGATCTTTTCCATGAATCAGTGCTTCATATCAGGTGGCCAAAGTATTAGTGCTTCAGCTTCAGCATCAGTCCTTTCAATGAATATTCAGGACTGATTTCTCTTAGGATGGACTGGTTGGATCTCCTTGCAGTCCAAGGGACTCTCAAGAGTCTTCTCCAACACCACAGTTCAAAAGCATCAATTCTTCAGCACTCAGCTTTCTATTGGTCCAGCTCTCAAATCTATATGTGATTACTGGAAAAACCATAGCTTTGATAGATGGAACTTTGTCAACAATAATGTCTCTGCTTTTATATATGCTGTCTAAGTTGGTCATAACTTTTCTTCCAAGGGGTAAGCGTCTTTTATTTTCATGGCTGCAGTCACCATCTGCAGTGATTTTGGAGCCCAAGAAAATAAAGTCTGTCACTGTTTCCATTGTTTCCCCATCTATTTGTCTTGAAATGAAGGGACCAGATGCCATGATCTTCGTTTTTTAGAATGTTGAGTTTTAAGCCAACATTTTCACTCTGATCTTTCACTTTCATCAAGAAGCACTTTAGTTCCTCTTCACTTTCTGCCATAATGGTGGTATCATCTGCATATCTGAGGCTATTGATATTTCTCCTGGCAATCCTGATTCCAACTGATGCTTCATCCAGCCTGGCATTTTGCTTGATGTACTCTGCATATAAGTTAAATAAGCAGGGTGACAATATACAGCCTTGATGTACTCCTTTCCCAATTTGGAACCAATCTATTGTTCCATGTCCAGTTCTAACTCTTGCTTCTTGACCTGTATACAGATTTCTCAGGAGGCAGGTAAGGTGGTCTGGTATTCTCATCTCTAAGAATTTCTCACAGTTTGTTGTGATCCACACAGTCAAAGGATTTGGCATAGTCAATAGAGCAGAAGTAGATGTTTTTCAGGAACTCTCATGCTTTTTCTATGATCCAGTGCATGTTAGCAGTTTGATCTCTGGCTCCTCTGCCTTTGTAAATCCAGATAGAACCTCTGGAAGGTCTTGGTTCATGTACTGTTGAGGCCTCGCTTGGAGAATTTTCAGCATTACTTTGCTAGTATGTGAGATGAGTGCAATTGGGGAGCAGTTTGAATGTTTCTTAGGATTGCCTTTCTTTGGGATTGGAACGAAAACTGACTTTTTCCAATCATGTGGCCACTGCTGAGTTTTCCAAATTCTCTTGCATGCTGGCTGCAGAACTTTAACAGCATCATCTTTTAGGATTCGAATTAGATTTGAAGTAGCTGGAATTCCATCACCTCTACTAGCTTTATTCATAGTGATGCTTCCTAAAGCCCACTTGACTTCAAATGGATGATTTTTATAGATGGTTTATTTGAATCAGGATCCAAATAAGATCCTCACATTTCATCCAGTTATATACGGTTTAAGTTTTCTTATCACTAGATTCCTTTTCCTGCAATTTTTTTCTTTGCCACCCTCCACTTTTGTTATTGAAAAGCTGATATTAAAGACCCTGACATGGTGTGAAAACAATGGATTTGCCATCTCTTCCTTCTACTCCTATTAAGTCCCCAAAATAGCTCTCTGAGAGGAAAGTTTAGATGCCCTGAGCAACTACCCTTTCTCAGAGTCACAATTTGAACTGGTCTGGCATAAAAATAGCAGAAAAAGGCTACTAGCCCCAGTGAATGGGAATGGGGAATAAGTTATTAGTCAAAATGACACCATTTTAGACTTAAATGAAATGTGAGGGCTATACAATCAAATATTTAATTTATTTATATCAAAATTTAAAATTCACCTCTTATCCTTATTACTCTTGAATAAATGAAGCTTCAACTAAAGAATGTTTCTCATTGTAGAGTCAAGAGAAAGACTTCATATCAGTTTTTCCAGTAGTCATGTATGGATGTGAGAGTTGGACCATCAAGAAGGCTGAGCACTGAAGAATTGATGCTTTCAAACTGTGGTGCTGGAGAAGACTCTTGAGAGTCCCTTGGATTACAAGGAGATCCAACCAGTCCATCCTAAAGGAAATAAATCCTGTATATTCAGTGGAGGGACAGGTGCTGAAGCTGAAGCTCCAATTCTTTGGCCACCTGATGGGAAGAGCAACTCATTTGAAAAGACCCTGATGCTGGGAAAGATTGAGGTCAAGAGGAGAAGGGGGCAACAGAGGATGAGATGGTTGGACGGCATAACTGACTCAGTGGACATGAGTTTGAGCAAACAGGGAAGCCTGGTATACTGCAGTTCATGGGGTCGCAAAGAGTCACACATGAGTTAGTGACTGAACAACAAAAACTGACAATGTGCCTGCCCTTAATGAGTTCATAATTTACTAGAAAAGTTAATCAAACAATCATACACATGCATGTGCAGACACATACATGGACAGAATGTGAGAGAGAGATGAATTTTAAAATATATGAAATCCTTTGAAAGAAAAAGTTGCTCTGAAAAACATAATAAAAATCTAATACAGTCCAGGAGGATAGGAAAGGCTTCACTAATGTCAGAGCATTGGACTAAAATAAAAAAGAAGATATTTTAATGAAGAAGGTATGTAAAAATGAAGATATTGCATTAACCATATTAAAGATTTTTAGTTTTACCCTATGACCAATGACAGGATATTAAAAAATTTTAAGCAAGAGCAAGATGTGATAGCACTTGGATTTCAAAAAGCATGGACAATAGGTTGAAGAGGGCAAACGTGGTGTGCGTGGCTCAACATCTGTCTTAAACACTAGCCCTTTGATTTCACTATCCACACAGATGATACTTCCAATACCCTAGCCATTCTATTCCTTGACTCTATTCTCCAATGATTTTCTCATCTATGCTACTTCAACTACCACTGCCCTCCCTTCATAATCTCAGTTTTAAGCATATCACCTTCTGGTCATCACCTCCTAACATTTCCAATGCATTTCTTCCACTAATATTAGTTTCCTATTGCTACTGTAATAAATTACAAACATGGTGGTTTAAAACAGTACACATTTATTGTCTTACAATATCTTCACAATTCAGTGTAAAATGGGTCTCACTAGCTAAAACCAAGATGTCAGCAGAATCTTCTCCATTATTAACCCATCAGCAAAATTTGGCATAGTTGATCACTTCCTTCTTGTTGAAACACTTTCTTTACCTGCTTCCCAGGACATCACTCTCTCTTAGGATCTCTTCCCACATTATGGCTATGATTTCTCAGTTTTTCCTCACTGGGCTCCCTTCACCTTTCTAAGCTCAAACATTGGAGTATTCTAGGGTCCAGTTCTTAGATGTCTTCTCTTGTATTTAATCTCTCTGTTCAAGTCATCTTATCTTGCTCATGGTTTTAATTACCACTATAATGTATGCACTCAGATATCACTGTACTTCCACTGAAATGGGTGTTATTCTACATGTGGTATAGTGTTGTGAGTAAAAATCACAAGCTCCAAGGGCAAGTTTCTTGGATTCAAGACCCCACTCTGTCACTTGCTAACAACGTGGCACTGAGCAAGTTAATACTCTGTGCCTCAATCTCCTTATCTGTAAAATGGAGCTAATAATTTTTGAGCTCACAGGGATACTGTGAGGACTAAGTAAGTGAACACATATGCCAAGTTCTTAGAGCAGTGCCCAGCATATTGCAGTATTCAGTAAATTCTGCATATTATTTTTAGGCATCCACTTGATTTTTTCAAGTCTAAAATCCTGATTTTTCCCCAGAAAACATATGTTCCTATAGCCTTTTCTATTTTAGCAAATAATAATTACATCCTTCCAGATGCTTACGAAAAATAATTGGGAGTTTTATTCATTTCTTTCCTTTATACCTATGGCCAAACCTATCAGCAAATTTTCACTTCTACCTTCAAATCACATGTGGAGTCTTACAGCTTCTCACCATTTCCATTAATAATACCTTAGTCTCAACCTAAGTCTTAATCTAAGATGATTATTCCTCATTCTATTTAGCTCATTTCTCTAATTACTGGTTTCACTCATTCTACTCATCCCCTTTAAAGTTAATTTTCAATAGAACAGCCATCGTGACCACATTAAGTCATAAGTAAAATCACTTTATCTACCCCAAACCCTCCACTGGTTCTGCATTCAGAGTACTCCAATCAAAGTACAAGCCAAGGCCCTTACAATGACCCCAAAACCTGTGTAAGATTCTGCCCCCATGCTCCGTCTCAGTCCTTAACTACTTACTCCATCAGTTACTCCACTGCGACCACACTGGTCTGCATGATGGTCGTCAGTGCTACCAAGGAACCTTTTACTGACCAAAAAGCCTCTTATTGGTGAGACTCCATATTTCCTTTACTCCACTTTACCTCTCCTTAGCCCTTACCACCATTCAGTAAATATTTATTAGCTCCCACCTCTTCTAAGTAAACCATCAACTTCATGAGGACACAGTTTGTTTTATATAATGTTGTATTTCAAATGCCTAAAACTGTGTCTGGCACATTATAATCACTGAATGAATAAGTGAATCTATTCTCAATCAATGATTTTATGTCTTATACAACCAGTTGAATACTACTGAGTGAGCGACAACTCTCAACACATATTTCAATTTTGCTGGAAAGGAAATGTTGTTACATGGAGTGACAGAGGCGGTGCTGGAAAGGGCCAGGACCAGGAGGTTTTGTGTAACTTTCTAGGGAGACTAGAGTTTAGAGTGGAAAACCTGAAGGCTCTAAGATAACACACACACACAAAAAACCATAGTTTGGGCTAAATGAATTAGGGCCAGGTTTCAAGAAGCAGTATTGTAACGATTAAAAGGTGAAGGCTGCCACCTTGGTTCTCGGCATTTTTCATCTTTGCGCAATAAAAATATTTTTGGCAAAGGACTTCTATGTGTCTAGCCTCATTAAAATCTTTCAGAAACATTAGGAGGAATTACTCTTAAAGCAAAGAGTGTGTTTTGGTTGACTTGAACGGAGTTTAAAGAATTTACTATCAGGGCTTAATCTTTGCATGGTGACTTCAATTTCTCTGTAGTCAATCATCTGAAAGGAGTCATTTCACAATATATGAACCAAATGAATGGCTAAATATATCCTATTTGGTTTTTCTTCCTCCAATTGGCCTTGATGACTCTAGGAATAAATGCTATGATTCCTCAGGCTTTCAGAAGGAAAGCAGATTTTTAAGCATTTTGCATCACACAAGAAATTTACATATGACTATTGAAGAAAATTAATCAGAGAAGACTGCCACCCATCAAGAATTAAGATGACTTAGATATGCAAGAGCAAGCAGGGGACATTGTTTATAATCAAATCAGCACCAGAATATCAAGAGGCAAATACCATTGACATAGCCTTAAACCACTTACAGCATTGATTAAATAGACAAATATTTTGTTCAACATAATGATTGCTCAATCACTGTAATTTTCTTAAAACATAAACGGCATGGTCTCTTAAATTTTAGGCTTTATCTGATAAGCACCTAGGTTTTCCCACAGATACCTAACTAGCTCCCTTACTCACTTCCTTGAGATATTATCTCAGGTCACCTCTCAGGCGAGCTTTCTCTGACAACCCTGTATAAAATTACAATCCCTCTTTCAATTTTTCTACTTCAACTATCATTTATTTACTTACTGTCTTTGCTCCCCACTTGGCCCCAACTAGACTGTGACATTTTTGAAAGCAGAAGCTTTGTTTTGTTGTGGACATATTCCCAATACCTGGTATACTGTAAGCACTCAAGAAATATTGCTTGTTTGTTTGAATGAATGAAGCATACTTATTTGAAGGAGAGGCTGTGAACAAATTAATTTCACACCGCTCTTTACAGCTGAAGTTACCCAAAGTTTATAGTTGTTTCAGAGAAATAACATAATACAGAGGAAAGATAGGAGGAAACTTTGCAGATAAGGATTTCAAAGGCTTAGTTATTCATCTTAGCACTGCCATTTCCCAGCTCTGCAACTTGGGTAAATTTTAAATTCTTTATGCATCAAGGTTTTTATTTATAAGTGTCAACTACTCATTCCTCCAGAAGACCAGCAGTAAAACCTATTGATAAAGCACAGCTAACGTTATTAGATTTAACTGCAGTAGAAGAGACCATGACAAAATGTCCCAGATCTGAGAAGCTGGAAAAGCGAGAACATTTATAGGGTTTTTAAGGCCCAGGCTGGGTGATTTTAAAGCAAGTCTTTCAAGAACTGAGGTGGGCAGGATTAATGACATAATACTTTTGGATTGGTTGGCCCATTGAAGTGAAAGTCTTGAAGCGATTCTTGTTGAGCTAACTGATAGTCTTGATTAAAAAAAAATACTGTTTTAGTTGGCTCACAGTTTTATCTTCTTGCATTAAGTGTACCTGGAATAAACAGCTGAGTTAATGTTTTTCTTGTTGTTCTCAATATTGGGAAAGTAAAGTGTGTCTGTATCCAGTATTTTAACACAAGGACAAGAAATTGTATTGATTTCAGTCCTTAAAGATGAGGTCAATAGTTTCTGCCCAGTTTTCAGAGTGAATAAGAATAAACTCAGATAGTGTGTTTCCAAACTTATAGATAGGCATGCTGCTATTATTGTAAAACACAATACAATAGTTATTTATATTCAAACTCATTATGTACAAGAAATAGTATTAGTCTCAGGAAATGATACTGAGAAAAATAAGACATGATTATTATTTGCAGGAGATTACAGTTTGGACAGGTGGTTAAAGCTAGTAAAAGCAAATAACTGAAGAAAAGCCAGAATAAGGTATGTGCCGTAAGAAAGGTACCTAAAAAAGTGCTACAAAATTTTCAATAAGGAGACCTGTGTTTGACAGTGACTCAAGAAAAGATTTATGGAAGAGGGGGCATTTGCATTAGTTTGTAATCTTGAAGAAGAGAGAGGATTGTGTCAGTTGCGCATAGAAGAACTAGGATGAATTCATGCCAGAGAGAAGCATTAGCCTGAATAAAAGCACCTGACCTTCTAAGGAATTGTTCGCACTGAAAAGCATTCTACCGTCCAATTAGTTTGAGAAAGCTAGTCAAAACTAAACACTTTTCTTTACTGCAGGCCATTGTAGGCTTTCATTTGTGAATATGCATTGCCTTCCATAAAGGACACACAGTACGCCCCCTTCCTAAACTTATGTTACAAGAGACAACGCTTCCCGTATTTTAAAGTGTCTCACTGGACTTGCTTCTATCAAACACAGTCTAGTTAACACTGGAATGGAGAGAGGTAAAAAAGTTGGAGTAGAGTGTGGGGAGCAGCAAGGTCATGGAACAGCAAATAGTTCTGTTTACCTGGAGCTAAAAAAGTTCTTGGGGTCCAAAGTTTAAAAAACATCAAGCATTATATATATTTCAGTAGAATGAGGGAAACAATCAATAGAGTGAGCAGAAACTATTATTAAACAATGCTGGACACGGATCTGTTGGTCAGCATTAGGTAAAATACACAAGGACCAGGAGAAAAGGGAATCAGGAGAGCAGGTTTCAGAGTTCCACAGTACCCTACATAAAAACCATAGAGAGACATAGCTAAGGGAGGGGAAGTAATGATAAAAAGATTCAAGAAACGATGAGGTAAAATCTACAGAATATGGCATATGAGAGGATAGAAGAGGTGGATTATAAATCAGCGTTGATACTGAGCTCCCAAGCCTGGTTCGTAGAAGGATCCTGATGTTAGTGACAGGAAGGAAATCAGGAAAATATTTGGAGGTAGATGTTTAAAGGTGAATTAAAGCAGTTTTTTGACATCGTGAATTTCATATTCCACCTCTTTTAAAAATAATACTATGTGCACATAACATTAACACTTCTTTATCCATCTGTGTAAGGACAATACTTTCAAGAAATTTTTTATATTTCCAGAATGTAAAAGTTTTATGATTTTTAACTTTCTATGTGAAATTTAATGCTATTAAAACATGCTTTATAAGTTAATAAAATGCTCATTTTATTTTCTATTATGCAGAATATATCTCATAGTTACAACGTCTATGTAGTAGAAAGTATAAAGTGCATCAAAACAAATACTTGTCATAATTTATCCAAACTAATTATCTTTGAAAGGTAAATTTCAAATCAGCAGAACCTTACTTTGCTCAGATAATTAGCATTGTATAATAACTAAGCATTAGACTGATTAAGAAAGAGTAAGTTGACAAAAAAAATAGCTTCTCAAGTGGATGTTAAAGTCAATACTGTAAAGGAAGTTTTAAATTCTCAGCAATTTTAAATGCTCAAATTGCTGAGACATTCTCCCCAAAATTGTCTTGCCATAAAAATCATCTGTTAATTTAGACTAGAACGTCTTCATTTCATTTACATAACACAAGCCCTGTCACAGTACGAAGTTACCTAAAATAGTTATTATGTCTTTGGGCAAATATAGGCAGACAGCACTGGCGAGAAAAGCATGTGAATGCTTAGATCCCCTACAGAGACAAAGATTATATGTCTGGTTTCCTAAATACCAGAAGCAAGATTGGATTAAAATTGTGCCATTGAAAGACTCCCAAATGCAGCTGGTTGCTATCCAAGAGTCTCTCTTCCCAAACGTACTCGATTCCCAGGAGGAGGATTTTCATGGTGCAAGGGAATGAAATACTCTTCCACTGGTTATGGTTTGAACAGTTTTCTGTGACCTTGAGAAGGGTTTTCTCAGCATATTCATCTATACACATCTCATTGACTCAGCTTTGGAGGTCTGTTTAATTGGTAAAGTATTCTGAGATGTTAAATAAAATGTGCTAGACAAGTATGATGTGTTTTCCTTTTCAAGTCCATTTTGAAACCACAGTTAAACAGAATTAGATCTTTACATCCTGCTAATCACCAGGAAGATGAGCTAACTATAGAGTAATTTAGAGCAAAGAGTACAGAGGATAAGAGGGTAATCTCTAGAAACTACTTTAAAAATACATGATTTAAAAAACAATAAAATACAAATGGAGAGTAAAGGAGGGAAAAATAAAGATAAACTGACTATAGCTACAATGACCCGTCCCTAAAAAACAGAGACGAAGCACAGGGCATTTTAGAGCAGTAAAATTATTCTGTATGGTACTCTAATGATGAACGCAGTGATTATGCATTTATCAAAACCCATAGAACTCTGCAGCACAAAGAGAGAACCTTAATGCATGCAAATATTTTTAAACAAACATTTAGGAAGTCACAGGATCTCAGGAAAGAATGCACACTGTGATAAGAGAACCTACCTGTATTAAAAAAGTATAAAACAACCTCACTGAAGAGGACAGGCAAAAAGGCCTGATGTAAGTAACTTCGGAAAGGAGTAGAGTCTATAAGACTAAAACAAAAAAAGCTACATGTAAACACTGTAGCCAATTGATAATATTCTTTCCAATGGGTAATGATTCTGGTACTATTATAAATGTAAACTGGAATGGAACATTTAAGTAAGGTTTATCACTGTTGGAATATGAGTTTATAAACAAGCAAGAGTGAGAGGCTAGAACAACTCATGTGGTCATAAACTAGAGTTGAAGACATCGGTAGGAACTCAGATTTTTCTTAAAATAGATACAAGTGTTTATATACAGAAATATTTATAGATATGTGTACCTCCATGTATTAACATAAACATATAAATTTTCTTACTCTATTATCTGAGGGGACCTAAAAGAAACAACACCTTAATAATAATGAGCATAGCTAACACCCAGACCTTGGTTTCTAATACCATTCTCCTATAAAGGAACAAGGATCCTTGGAGAAAAAGCTGATTCTAGAATTGGAACAGGAAATATACAAGGTGAGCTTTGTGCATCTTATAGTGCCAAAGAGTAAGAAAGTGATCAATTTAATCAGCAAAATAAATTCATTAGTATTGCATAATTATCCAAAATATAAAATTAATATCTATAAGTCAATACTGACATATATAAATACATACATACAAGATCAATACTCTTACAGAAGAATTCCATATAATCAGTGTCGATACTCTGCCCTCAAGTATCTCTTTGTAGTCATCTGTATTCTTCTCTTCCAGTAACATACGGAGAAGAAATATAGGAAGAATTTGTTGAACTTTGGATTCAGAAGTTGCAGATATAGAGATCTAAAGGGATGCTTAAGCTAAATGAGGTAATTCGTGTATCCTTTATGAAAATAGACTTCATTGATCATGTATGTAATTCAACTATTCATTTAATTTATCCTATAGTAGGATAGTGTTAGTCGCTCATTTATGCCAACTCTATGCAACTGTAGCCTGCCAGGCTCCTCTGTCCATGGAATTCTCCAGACAAGAATACTGGAGTGAGTAGCTATTCCCTTCTCCAGGGAATATTTCTGAGACAGTGATCTAACCCAGATCTCCTGCCTTGCAGGCAGATTCTTTAACATCTGAGCCACCAGGGGAAGAAAGGGAACATTTCATGCAAGAAAGTGAAAGTGGAAGTGAAAGTTGCTCAGTTATGTCCAACTTTTTGCAACCTCATGGACTATAGAGTAGATGGAATTCTCCAGGACAGAATATTGGAGTGGGTAGCCTTTCCCTTCTCCAGGGGATCTTCCCAACCCAGGGATCGAACCCAGGTCGTCCACACTGCAGGCATATTCTTTACCAGCTGAACCACAAGGGAAGTACAAGAATACTGCAGTGGGTAGCCTATCCTTTCTCCAAAGGATGTTCCCGACCCAGGAATTGAACTGGGGTCTCCTGCATTGCAGGGCACGATAAAGGACAGAAATGGTAAGGACCTAACAGAAGCAGAAGAGATTAAGAAGAGGTGGCAAGAAAACACACACACATAAAAAAAAAATAAAAACTATACAAAAAAAAGGTCTTAATGACCTGTATAACCACGATGATGTGGTCACTCCCCTAGAGCCAGACATCTTGGAGTGTGAAGTCAAATGTGTTTTAGGAAGCAATACAGCAAACAAATCTAGTGGAGGTGATGGAATTCCAGCTGAGCTATTTCAAATTCTAAAAGATGATTCTCTTCAAATGCTGCACTTAATATGCCAGCAAATTAAGAAAATTCAGCAGTGGCCATAGGACTGAAAAGGTCAGTTTTCATTCCAATCCCAAAGAAAGGCAATGCTAAGAACGTTCAAACAACCATACAATTGTGCTTATTTCACATGCTAGTAAGGTTATGCTCAAAATCCTTCAAGCTAGGCTTGAGCAGTAGGTGAACTGAGAATTTTCAGATGTACAAGCTGGATTAGAAAAGGCAGAGGAACCAGAGATCAAATTGTCAACATCTGTCAGATCATAGGAAACGGCAAAGGAATTCCAGAAGAACATCTACTTCTACTTCATTGACTACACTAAAGACTTTGTGTGGATCATAACAAACTGTGGAAAATTCTGAAAGAGATGGGAATACCAGACTACCTTACCTGTCTCCTAAGAAATCTGCATGTGAGTAGAGATGTAACAGTTAGAACTGGACATGGAACAACAAACTGGTTCAAAATAGGAAAAGGACTAAGACAAGGTGGATATTGTCGCCCTGTTTATTTAAATTATATGCAGAATACATCATGTGAAATGCTGCACTGGATGAATCACAGGCTGGAATCAAGATTGCCCAGAGAACTATCAACAACCTCAGATACACAGATGATACCACTCTAATGGCAGAAAGTGAAGAGGAACTGAAGAGCCTCTTGATGAGGGTGAAAAGAGGAAAGAAAAAAGCTCATTTGCAACTCAACATTCAAAAGACTAAGATCTTGGCATCTGATCCCATCACTTCATGACAAATAGAAGGGGGGAATAGTAGAAGCAGTGACAGATTTTATTTTCTTGGGCTCCAGAATCACTACAGATAGTGACTGTAGCTATGAAATTAAAAGATGATTGCTCCTTGGAAGGAAAGCTATGACAAACTGGGATACTGGGATGGGTTGTCCTTTCCTTCTTCAAGGGATCTTCCCAGGGATTGAACTCACATCTCTTGAGTCTCCTATATTAGTTGGTGGATTCTTTACCAGTAGTGCCACTTTGGATGCTAAAATATAAGGATGGAGGTACTGGGGATTGAACCCAAGACCTCATGCATAATAAGCATGGGCTCTACAAGTGAGCTATACCCCAGGCATGACAAACTGTGAAAGTGTACTAAAAAACAGAGACATCACTTTGCCAAAAAAGGTCCATATAGTCATAGCTATGGTTTTTCCAGTAATTACATATGGATGTGAGAGTTGGACCATAAAGAAGGTTGAGCACTGAAGAATCGATGCTTTTGAATTACGGTGCTGGAGAAGACTCTTGAGAATTCCTTGGACTGCAGGGATATCAAATCAGTCTATCCTAAATGAAATCAACGCTGAATATTCATTGGAAGGATGATGTGAAACTCCGACACTTTGGCCAACTGATGCAAAGAGCCAACTCAATGGAAAAGACCCTGATGCTGGGAAAGATTGAAGGCAGGAGGAGAAAGGGGTGACAGAGGATGAGATGGTTAGAGAGCATCACTGACTCAATGGACATGAGTTTGAACAAACTCCAGGAAACAGTGAAGGACAGGGATGTCTGGTATGCTGCAGCCCATGGCAAAGAGTCAGACACAACTTAATGAGACACAACAACAAATAGTATGATAAGATTTAAATGCACTAACAGATAAGTTCTTTATTCCCAATTAAAACTTGCCCTTGGGAGAATGGCATGGAAGCATGTAAATTATCATATGTGAAACGAATCACCAGTCCAGGTTCAATGCATGATACAGGGTGCTTGGGGCTGGTGCACCGGGATGACCTGGAGGGATGGGATGGGGAGGGAGGTGGAAGGGGGGTTCTAGAAGGGGAAACCAGGTACACCCATGGTGGATTCATGTCAATGTATGGCAAAACAGATACAATATTGTAAAGTTAAAAAATAGAAAATAAACTAATTAAAAAAAAAACAAACTTGCCCTTGAGATCAAGGCATTCCAAGTTTATTACCTCAGGAAAGAACATACATAGCCCAAACCAGAAAGCCAATTTGTTGTCTTTTGTGTTTCCAAGTAGGCTTTTGGGTTTCTAAGTAGGATTTGGGGTTTCTAAGTAGACTTTTTAAATTCATTTAGAAAAAATAATTTAGAAAGCTAAAGATATTTAAATTTAAAAGCTACATTTTTGGAGAAAGAATAAGGCTTACACTTTAAAACTTTCATT
Organism: Giraffa tippelskirchi; assembly: GCF_054371585.1. Taxonomy (NCBI): domain Eukaryota; kingdom Metazoa; phylum Chordata; class Mammalia; order Artiodactyla; family Giraffidae; genus Giraffa; species Giraffa tippelskirchi. Next base: position 65,961,592 of record NC_137284.1, read on the forward strand.
TTGGATGTCAAATGCAAATTTCTGACGGAAAAAAAGGTATAAAGTTTAGTACACAAAAAACTGGGAAAAAATGACTACGTTAACATAGGTTCATTGGTTGTAACAAATGTACCTCTCTGGTGAAATATATTGATAATAGAGAAGTCTATGCATGGGTGGGGGCATATGGGAAATCTCTATATCCTCCCCTTAATTTTGCTATGAAACTAAAACTGTGCTAAAAGAATAAAGTGTCAATTAAAAAAGAAAGACAAAGTTCGTGCTAAGTCACTTCCAGAGTTTGATCAGGAGAGAAAGAGGACCAGAAAGAGGAGAAAAGAATTGCTGGAGAAATGTCCCTGCTCCCTAGCCTCTAACAGTAATTGTCAGGAGGCATAAGTCAAGAAAATCAACCCTGAACATTCACTGGAAGGACTGATGCTGAAGCTCCAATACTTTGGCCACCTGATGTGAGAAGCTAACTGATTGGAAAAGACCATGATGCCGGGAAAGATGGAAGACAGGAGGAGAAGGTAGCAACAGAGGATGAGATGATTGGATGGCATCACCAACTCAATGGACATGAATTTGAGCAAAATATGGGGGAACAGTGAAGGACAGGGAAGCCTCGTGTGCTGCAGTCCATGGGGTCACAAAGAGTTGGACACAACTTAGCAACTGAAAAACAATGAACAACAAGTCATGGCAACTGGGGTTCTATATGATAGAACCCACAGGAGATTTTTCCGTCAAGATCCCTGGATGATAAAAGGGAATGTTTAAACAAATAAAATTGAAGTAGACTCTTAAGTCTTCTGCAAGCCATGGAGAATTGGAGGAGAGTCCAGAAGTTTTCCCTAACATTAAGAGGTGTTATAAAAGAGACAGAAGGATAAAATTCCCCAGTCATAAAGGTATCTACATGTCAAGACTGCTGACTGGGAAGATGTGATATTGGTCAGTCTAAGAAAAACCATGTAGTCCAAGTGGGATCATTTTAGAAAAGAAAAGCAATGTGATTCAAAGGGAGAATGAGCAAACCAAAAAGTCTCCAGAATTACACTGTGAACTTTATGAACAGGGACTAAGTCCTAAAACTCTTAGGACAGTGCTATTCTGTAGATTGGAGAAGGCAATGGCACCCCACTCCAGTACTCTTGCCTGGAAAATCCCATGGACGGAGGAGCCTGGTAGGCTACAGTCCACGGGGTGGCTAAGAGTCAGACACGACTGAGCGACTTCACTTTCACTTTTCCCTTTCATGCACTGGAGAAGGAAATGGCAACCCACTCCAGTATTCTTGCCTGGAGAATCCCAGGGATGGCGGAGCCTGGTGGGCTGCCAACTATGGGGTTGCACAGAGTCGGACACGACTGAAGCGACTTAGCAGCAGCATTCTCTAGATGGATAGTGATCAGTCAATAATCAGGAAATATTTACAATCCACAAAATATATACTTTTAATCTCTAGAGAGTATAATGACTGCTATTGCTTAAAACTTCTAGAAAAATCATGTTAGTATCATGGAAAAATGGTAACTACCAACTACCACTCTGACAAAAAAATAAAACTGACACCCTTAGTCTGTATTCCAGTTATTCTCTGAATGAATCCAGCATACCCCTAACTTCAGGTAATACATACTTTCTGATTCTCCAGCCTGTAACATTCTTACTCCAGATAATCTGCAAGGCTCTCTTCCCCCAGAATTAGATCTCTGAGAAGCTTTACCACATGAACTTACCTAAAATGTAAACATGAATGCACGCAAACACATGCACACACACATTCACATACTTCCAAAAAGTTTACTCATTTTCACTAGTCTGCTTTATTTTCCTCTAGAGCTCCCCTTAGTATTAGATATAAGATATATGTATGTACACACATATATACATATACATATATGTTTCTTATCTGTCCCCAGCCATTAGAATGTAAGCTCTGAAAGAGAACATTTTGTCTGATATGATCCTGGGTGGTGGATTGGCTCATGGAGGACAGTGACTCCTGGGCAGCAGTGAGCTAGTAAGCCTCCAACATACTCCAACATCGGCTCCAGCCTTCCCCAGAACCCCCTCCCAGCCACTCCAGCAGGGCCTTTGCCTCAACCCCCAGCCACATGTTGATCAACACTCAATGGCCAGTGAAGATTTATACACTCAGTGATGACTAGCAGTTGGACCACCAGGGCACCAGGCCTGTCATCCAGATACGTTGAGCAGCTGAAGGTCATGTCCCTGCTAGTTAGGACCTGACACAATGTGGTCCACTGGCGAAGGGACTGGCAAACCACTTCAGTATTACTGCCTTGAGAACCCCATGAACAGTAAGAAAAGGCAAAAAGATTTGACACTGAAAGATGAACCCCCAGGTTGATAGGTGTCCAACATATTACTGGGGAAGAGGGGGGAAAGCTACAGATGTGAATAGCTACAGTTGGACATCTGATGTGAAGAGCCAGCTCACTGGAAAAGACCTTGACACTAGGAAAGGGCAGGAGGAGAAGGGGGTAACAGAGAATGAGATGGTTGTATGGCATCACTGACTCAATGGCCATGAGTCTGAGCAAACTCAGAGAGATAGTGAAGAACCAATAAGCCTGGAGTGCTGCAGTTCATGAGGTCACAAAGAGTTGAACACAACTTAACAAGTGAATAACAACATAATCCAAATTTCTATAACAGTGCCCAGCACATAAGTATTCAATGCATATTGACAAATAAAGGAATCAAGTTTTCAAGGGATAGCCAAGACTTCTCTGTATTGGAACTTAATTGTAAAGTTATTTCTTGAAATAAGTCTCATATCATCTGGAGCTTTCTAATATATTTCATTATGAAGATTTTTATTATCAATGCTTTCATTTTAATGGAATGTGACTTGCTGAAGAATAATCTTTCATATTAATTTTTCAACACACCTGGAAGTTGACCATTTCCTTATATCTGAGATAATTGCATTATTTTCTGCACATAGTTTTCTCATCAGATTCAGGTTGTATAATCATCATTGCATTAAAAAAAAAAAAACTTACAAATTCAGGCTGCAAAGAAAGTAGGTATAGGCCTAACTTTGTTAGAGCCAAAAGGGAAAAAGTTAACAAATATAAATTCTATTGGTTCTTAACCAATTAGTATATTTATCTCCTTACTGGAACTCTTAATCTCTGTCTTTGGAAGCTCTTTCCCTGTACTGTCAAAGAAGCCTATTTGCGTGTGTGTGTGCTTATATAACAACTACATGTCCATCAGAGCACATAAACTCAGATCCTGTCTCAGGCTGCTCCTCATTCTCATAATTAATTTCCATGATTGTGTTTGATGGTACACCATCTGCACACCTAATAGACTTTTTTCAGGCTCTGTTGTCCTTCATTAAACTCTATTTAAACTGGAGACTTATAGGCAGGAGAAGTGCCCAGATATTATTTGAAAGACTGGCTAATATATTACCCTAAAGAAGCCAAAGTCTCTCAAACTAATAATGTCAAGCAATGAGTTTTCAAGTCCTGCCATAAATAGTGGAAGGCAGCCATGTGCCATAAAGATATAGCTTTGAAATAAGTGGTATAAAGGAGAGGTGCTGCAAGCTATTTATCCAAGAGAAAGTTTAATAACATACAGTTATTGTTTCTGAAAATCTGGGTGACTTTTCTTAATTTGGACCAGATACATAAAGGCCCTCCCCACATAGCAACTAGATCCTAAGGTGGGGTGGAAAGGAAAGAATTTTTAATATATTCCTGGGCTTAAGAAAGGTAATGGAAACCTCCAATCCTTTCTTACAGCTCTAGTAATAAAAATAAGCAAACAATAAAATTTGAACTGTGAATTCTGATGTGGAGTGATGAATATTAAGCAAAAGAGAAGGATTCTCTGAAGGCAAAACTCATGCCAGGTCTGCTATTTGAAGACTGTGTGTTGGCCTAGCAGCCAGAGGGGTAGCTAAAACAAAGACTTAGGCCTTAAATTCTGAACTCTTAAAAGAAGCTAAAGTAGTTAAAAGTTGGAATTCTTTTAGCTTCTGATAAAAGTAAATGTAAATCCTCTCTCGAGAAGAAATTTCCTATTTAGACCTTCAGGATTCTTGCAGAATAAAGTAAAATAAAATTAGATCATAAGAAAGAGAGTTCTGTCAAATAAGCAAGATAACAAATCTGAACGAGAAGCAATCCATGAAAATAATAAGTTTTAAATTTAGAAAACCCAAGGTTCTCAAATGTTGCACTTATCAGTATAGAATATAAGTTAATTATGTAGGAAAGGTTAGCTCATAACAATGAGCTAACAATGGTGAATTTTTAAATGTTCAGGTTAAAAAGAACAAAATAGAACACTTAGAATTAAAAATCTAATTTTTGAAATTAAAAAAACTTAATGGATGGCAAAATACAAAATAGGCATAACTGATAGCAGAAATAATGAACTTGTACTGTTCAGAAAGAATGGTTAGGATATTGATGAACCTCAAACTTTCTTTAGAATGCTACCCATGGTAAAATTTCAAAATGTCAATGATTAAAAAGAATAGAAATAGAGGCTATAACTTTTGAATACTAAAATATGAAAAGTAAACTTTAAAAAAACTTAGTAAAAGAAAAATGCAATCAAGTTTTTAAAATGCAAGAAAGGAGAAAAAGGAGTATAGAAAAAAATGAAAGAAAAAGACAAAATAAGATCATGAAAGTAAATCAAAATATATCAAAAAACCCAATAAATATATCTACTTTATAAGATATCCACTTCTTATAAGAGGCAAGGAAAACGTAAGGACATAGAATGGTTGACATATACATGCTGCTATATTTAAAACAGAAAACCAATAAGGGCCTACTGTATAACACAGGGAGCTCTGCTCAATATTCTTCTTTTTTTTTAATTTATTTATTTTAGTTGGAGGCTAATTACTTTATAACATTGTAGTGGTTTTTGCCATACATTGATATGAATCAATATTCTATAATAACCTAAACGGGAAAAGAACTTGAAAAAGAGTAGATACTGGTATTTGTATAACTGAATCACCATGCTACACACCTGAAACTAACACAACATTGTTAATCAACTGTTCCAATATAAAATAAAAATTAAAATAAGCTTAAAAAAAAAAGTAAACAAATGGGTTGAGAAACAACAATGATTTACTGTATTTCCCAGGGAAGTATATTCAAAATCATGTAATAACATGTAACAGAAAAGAATGTGAGAAATAAATAAATAGACTTCCCAGGGGGTGCTAGTGGAAAGAACCTGCCTGCCAATTCAGGAGACTTAAGAAACTTGGGTTATATTTCAGTTATAACTGGATCACTTCACAGTACACCTGAAACTTACATAATATTATAAATTAACTATATTTCAATTTTTAAAAAATGTTAAAAAATGTAAAGGAATGGCAAAAACATATATAAAGTCATGGAAATTTTGAAAGAGATGGAGTAAGACTCTGATAAAGACAAACTAATAAAAACAATGTTCGGTATCTATAATAATATCAGAAAAATAGACTTCAAAACTAAAGCAGCACTTAGATTAAGAGGCTCACATCATTGTGATAAGAGTTCCAGTTCACCAGGATGACATAACAATTCTTAACTTGCATGTACCTGCTAAAATGATCTCAAACTACATTAAGCAAAAATTGATAAAATTCAGTTGTCAAATGTATTCTTTCCTCAAAAACTAGTAGGTTAAAAAGACTGAGAAGTACTAAAAATATAAAATACTTGATTTCTAATTAAGTATGACTTAATGAACATTTATTCTTTTGTTCACCTAACAATTAAAGGATGCATATATCTGTCAGTTGTGAACACATTTGTAAAAAATGACCATGTAATACACCATGAAGAATGTATAGTAGTTTCAAAATATGCCTTCAAATGTTTTGACATATATCCTATTGAGATATGAGTTCTATGTCATATTTTGTTGATCTGGGAATAGCTATAACTTCTTTCGTCAATGGAGCTCAATGGAAAAAAAGTGACTATATGACTTTGCAGGCTAAGTCATAAAATGACACACTGCTTTCTCCTTATTTGCTCTTGGAGCCCTGAGCCTCAAGATGAGAAGTCCAACTATCTTCAGGCCACCAAGTTGGGGAGATCACCTTAGCCCTCTGGCCAGCTGAGCCCAATCTTCCAATCACCCTTGCCAACACCCCAGACATGTAATGAAACGTGTTCTCTCTAGGTCAGTCCATCCAGTGATGCCGCATGGTATAAAAGATTCACTCATACAATTCTGTCTAAAATTCAGTAAGTAACTAAAACAGTAGTGTAAAATTATGAAGAGCAAAAATTATATAGACCACATTCTCTGACTCAGTACAATTAAAGTTTCAGTCAGTAACAGGAAGATCAACTTAACAGTGTCCTTATATTTAGAAATTAAAACTAACTTACAAAGAAAAGGAAATAATATCAAGGTAAAGATTTTAATAATAATTTCTAATGTTAACTAAAATTCTGCATAAGAAATCCTGTGGGATAAAGCAAAAGTGGTAATTACAGAAAAATGTACAGCTTTAAGTATTTGTATTAGAAAAGAAGAAATGAAAATGTTGAAAAATCACTTGTGTATAATTTAAAAATAAACAAAGAAACCTTTGAATAAACCCAAAGATATCCTATCCTTAGCTCAAAATTCCACAAACACTTAGGCATTCAGGCTTAATTGCATAACCCACACAATTCTTAGTTCACAGTTCAGAGTTAATCATCTTCAGCTAATCCTTTTATTATCATCATAAAGTCTTAAATTAAATATTTGTTTTAGGTTACTAAAGAAGGTTAACCAGGCCAGTTAGACCAAATTAACCACTGAACCAAGGTTCAGCACAGGTTAGGTTCTCCCCTGTAGAATTCTGTGCTCATTTACCATATTGCTATCTGGAGAGTGTTTACTTAAGTGACATTACATTTATGTGTGTGTGTGACATTATATGTTTTAGCACTTCCTCAGTTTTCTTCTCATTTTACAGTTATTATCTGATGCTTCAGGTCTTTCCAAGAATCTGTAAGGTTAAAAAAAAAAACATAATGGAAGATGCTACTCTCTTAATATTTTTTACACACTATTTGCATTATTGCTATTTGGAGAGTGTTTACTTCAGTGACATTACATTTGTTGTGCGTGTGTATGACATTACATTTTATGTTTTAGCACTTCTCAATTTTCTTCTCATTTTACAGTTATCGTCTCATGCTTCAGGTCTTTTCAAGAATCTGTAAGGTTTAAAAAAAAAAAACTACAATGATATTCTAATATATGACACTAAAACTTACTTAGTAAAGCCTTGCCAATTCATACACAAGATTAAAAAACATAATGGAAGGTGTTATTCTCTTAATATTTTTACACAATATCTTTAAGAAATATGAATAAATCAATATGCTTTACTATAGCCTCTATTAATCTGCAGTATTTTCTAGGGTAAAGATTAATTTTTTTACCACAGCAGTACCCCTTCTGTCTATGCTGACAGTGAATCACCTCAAGCAAACAACTCATGTCTTGTCCCTTTGGTATTGTCTATGAGCAATGCTGTGCCTTCTGAAATTCTTTTTTGTTCTTCCCAGGTGCAAATTTTATTTCCTCCAGTTACATAGTAAGCTAGAGATAAGATCTCCATCAGATAGCAATCCTGTTTTAATAAATACTAGTTAATGGGGTAGAAAATGGATCACAAAAGCAGCACGATAATTGTCAAGAGCTTCCTTTGGTAGATGTTATGCTGAGAAATAATTTTCATTATCATTAGTGAGTTAAAAGATCACCTGATATTCAATTTTAAGCCTGAACTTCCCATCTGACTGGTTAGTCAGAAATATGTTGAGTGATTATTTTATTCTTGTCCCACAAGATTCCTATTTGCCCCTTCTGTTGGGATAACCTATGATTGCCACTTTGATCAGCACTTATTTCCTGCTTCTTAACTCAAATAGTGATATTGATGTCAATTAAGCACTTTCTACATGACAAGTATTGCTTCAGAGTTTTACATATATTCTTATTTTACTCATCTTGCTATCACTATGAAGTAGATGATATTTCATTCTCAGTTTTGAAACGGGGAAATCAAGGCACTGAAAGTTTAAGTAACTTGTACAATGTTATAGTTAGTAAGTAAGGGGGTGCCTGGAATAAAATAAAGAGGCCAATCCTTTATGTACCTTATTACATCAGGATAAAGGGACAAAGAAAAGAAGTTTCAGTGTGGTGTTTCATGTCATTATAAATGGTGGTGCAAACATGGAAAGAGATTGGCTAGGAACACGTACACATTTTTCCTCCATCCTTCCACACCACACTCTCCACACTCCCTTGCTTTCTCATTTGGGTCTAATGTTGAAAGAGAAGCCAACATCTTCTCCTGAAATAAACTCTAACATTCAGACAATCTAATCAACGAATAAACTTATGATGAGATCGTACAACCAAAGGCTTCCTTGTCATTTTTCATGAGATGGAGGGTTTCTTCTTATCATTCAATCATGAGCTTTGCAATGCTCAACTAGACACCAGGAGAAAGGAAAAAAAAATAAAATAAAAGACATGATTTTTACCAACAAAGAAGCACAACATAATTGGTTACCCACAGCACACAGGCAGGGGAAAAAAATGACTAGAAATGTTTTCAAAGCATAAATGGTTACAAATGATCACATTGTAAAGAGAACAAAACCACACAACAGAAATGTAAGATGAATTTCCTGTCATACTGAAACGGTGACACAAAAGGAAAGTTTCCTGGAAAGTGGAGATTAGAACTAGGCTTTAACGGTGTGACATGGGAGGAGAGTGTTACCAGCTACTCCTCTCCTGACAAATGTCAAGACAGCATTATCTCAGGTGTACCGTGGGCAATGGGGTCCCTCACAGCCCTGTTATTGGATACCATTCTCCTGTCTGCCACACTGCCTGAGGACTGTATCCACTGCACATTTACCATGGGCTGAAAACATAGCTCTCCTTTCTGGAACAACAATTGTTACAAACACATTCCGTTCCTAAAACACATAAAAACTGGAGGATACCTTCAAAGCAAAGCAGAGAAATACAAGTGTCATACTTCGTCTGTCTGGGCTCTCCAAACTCCCTTGCAGAAAATTATTTCATTTTGGACTTTCTTAGGAAGAGACAAAAATTCTAAGATTTAGAATCTTGAGGGTTACAGTGTTGAGTTCAGCGAGAAAATGAAAGCCTGAGAAAGGGGGAAGAATTTGTAAGAAAAGAGGCAGAAAAAAGGGCTTATATCAAAAGCCCAAGGCAGAATTCTACAGACGCAAATTTCAAAAGTTTAAGAATTTTATAAACTTTATTTTCCTCAGAGATTCTTTATATTTAAAGCAGTCGCAGGAAGCACTGTTTGTTTTCAGCCTCCCCTGTTCTGCTCCTCTTCCCCTGGACCTTTGGCAAAGTCAAAAGCTGACAGTCAGAATAAGTAGTTTCAGTAGCTTCAGCTCCAGGCTTTGATTTGGGGAGAAGGAGAACCTGCTACCTGGCCTCTGGCCTTGAGATGGAGTTATATGCAGCAGTTCTGATCTTCTCCTTTGTAGCAATGGAAAAGGTATATGTTTTCTCCTTCCTTTTCTTGGTCGATTTTTGTCTAGTTGTCCTGACATCTGAAGAGGTAGCTCATGAGAAAAATCTCAGTAACTAGTAGGTGAATCCCTACTAACATTTGAACAAATAATTGATCCCAACTTTTCAGAAATATAGGATACAGATCTATTCTCCTTTTTTCCTTAATCTCTCTCTCCTGGTCCAAATAAAGTGTGCTGTTCCAATAAATCACTGAGAAATTACAGTTTCTCAAGTCTGCCTGCTGGAGATGTATAAAAAATATGATGCCCTTTTTTTTTTTTTTAAGCTTCACAGGCAGAGTCAAGAAATGTTTGTTACACCAAAAGTTGTCAATGGAATTAAGGCAGGTTTCCTGTATTTGTCATATTTCTGCCATATCTGCTCTCTTGATCATGAAACTAAGAGGACATAGGCAGTTTTACAGAGAAAACACATGAGTATCTTCCTACAAACACCAGTTGCCACCCTGAATATTATATTTAAATCTGTAGTACATATCATTCTTTATTCAGGAAATGTCCTGGTTTCATACTTCTTATCTAAGAGGTAAATGTGCTGTATTTCTGTAGTTTGGTGGAGCAACTTTAGAGTTCCACTAAAGTTTGATAAGGCCTGGCATTCTAAAATAGTGGAATGGAACTCAGAATTACAGTAGGACCTATCTCTTCCTCAAGGATATATCTCAGATTACAAAAGAGTGTAAATACCACTGAATCATCATCTAATTATGGGGAAAAAATGGTAGCATTAGAAGACAAAGATGATAATTCTGAGTGAGGAATACTCTGTATTTGACAGTCACAGGATCAATTGAAATAGTCATTATCACACGAAAGGAATCATAGACAATGGTTTCTGCTTAAAATGATCTGACTTTATATTCATTGCAAAATTAAAAATTAAAAAGCAGAGACATTACTTTGCTGACAAAGGTCCATATAGTCAAAGCTATGGCTTTTCCAGTAGTCATGTATAGATGTGAGAGTTGGACCATTAAGAAGTCTGAGTGCCAAAGAATTGATGCTTTTGAACTGTGGTGCTGAAGAAGACTCTTGAGAGTCCACTGGACTGCAAGGAGATCCAATCAGTCCATCCTAAAGGAAATCAGTCATGAATATTCACTGGAAGGACTGATGCTGAAGCCGAAGCTCCAATACTTTGGCCACATGATGCAAAGAACTGACTCATTGGAAAAGACCCTGATGCTGGGTAAGATTGAAAGCAGGAGGAGAAGTGGACAACAGAGGATGAGTTGGTTGGATGGCATCACCGACTAGATTGACATGAGTTTGAGCAAGCTCCAGGAGTTGGTGATGGACAGGGAAGCCTGGCATGCTGCAGTCCACGGGGTTGCAAAGAGTCAGACACAACTGAGCCACTGAACTGAACTGAAAAATTTTACACATGGTAATGAATGTTTCAGTGCTACTCTCTCAATTCTTCCCACCCTCTCCTCTCCTGTGTCCATAAGTCCATTCTTTATGCCTGTGTCTCCATTGCTACCTTGCAGATATGTTCATTAGTATCATCATTCTAGATTCTGTGTGTTTGTGTGTGTGTGTTAACATATGACATTTGTCTTTCTCTTTCTGTACTTACGTCACTGTTTAATAGGCTCTAGGTTCATCCACCTCATTGGAACTGATTTCTATTACATTTCTATTAAGCCTACTGGCAAATATTTGTTGAATGCTTATTTGTGAGGAATTAGAAGTACCATGCAGTAGCAGCAGAAGTACCATGCTGGGACTCCCCAGGTGGTGCTAGTGGTAAAGAACCTGCCTGCCAATGCAGGAGATATAAGAGACACAGGTTCAATCCCTAGGTTGGGAAGATACCCTGGAGGAGGAAATGGCACCCCACTCCAGTAGTCTTTCCTGTAGAATTCAATGAAAAGAGGAGCCTGGTGGGCTATAGACCATGGGGTCGCAAAGAGCTGGGCAAGACTGATCGTCTAAGCACATACATAAAAGTACTATGCTTAACCTTTTTTTGATAATTGATCAAGATTTAACCAGAAAAATACTGGCTAAATATAACATGGTAGATTGTACAATATTATTGTCAGTCATTCACTTCCTCTTTCACTGTGGAAGAATTATATCTTTGCTCCATTAAATTGGACTTGGTTATATGACTTGCTTTGGCCATTGGGATGTGTATATATATGCCATATACCATGTGTAAGTATAAAATTGAAAAGTAAATCCATGGCTTGACATAGTCTGGTGAATGAAGTGATTGAAATAGTATACCTAAATAGCAGTCATTATGTTTCCTGCTCAAGACCAACGAGTCAGAACAGTAACACCATGATTCCGCACAAGTTGCAATGAGGAGGCACGCTCCTCTTGGGGAGCATATCAGATTCCAATGGATAGCTTGAGTACTGAAAAAAAAAATCTTATTCTCAAGAAATCTACCCCCAAAGGAGAGGATGGAACTTAGCAAATTTGGCATAATCTTGACCAAATATTTTGATTTTTTTTTTATAGTATCCCTCTCTGGGGAAGAAGTATATATCTCTACAGTATAAAATTCAGAAATGTCCAGGTAACCTGATTCAGCCAATGAAACATGGACAGAAGTGACATGTGGCACTTGCAGACATGAACTTTAACAGTTTGTGATTCTCCATGTCCCCTTTACTTACACCACTGAAGTTGAAATGCTCAGAATAGACTTTGCTCAATCATATCAGGTTTGGGGCAAATAAACTGTGAAGTAAAGTCACAAATGACCTATAAACATGCTTCTTGCATGGATGAGAAATTTGTGACTTTAAATACTGAGAAATGGATCCCTTTGTTACTGCGACACAGCCAAGCTTATTCTAATAATACCATTAGTCTGGGAAGCTAACATTCTTTCCTGATAATCATGAATTTAGTGAACTTCATAGCATCCAAGTGCTTCTCTCTATAATTATTTCTCTCAATTGACTTTTTGAAAGGTAATGTACAACAGATAGTTCAATCTTACATTATGACAAGGACCTACAAGTACATCTACTCCCAATGTTGATTTCAATGTTGATTTTAGTTTTAACAATTAGATGATGTAAATAAGGAGCCTAACAAAGATGTTAGCCTGAAGAGAGGAGATAAGCCAAGTAAATGCCCATATCCATCATTTTCTAAAAAAAATTCATCATAAGCAGTCTCTGACCAAGACAGAAGTGATAGATGATAGGTAGTTAGGTAAGTAGGAAGATAAATATGCAGAATTCTATTCCTAAGTCAAGTTTACCTATAATGTGGAGAGATTTAAGTAGCTATGACAGAGTATACTTCTCAACCACCAGTTTTATTTTCAGTAAAACACCCATAGTTTCAAGTAAAAAGAAATCTTCAAAACTAATATAGAATTATTCTAAAATATACTTCTAGACAGCTATATATGAAGTGATTATTTATAAATCAGTCAAAATAAAGCATCGGACTTCTGTTAATGACTTTGGTTTTAAAGCAATTCATCTAGATGCTTTCTTTCTTCCAGGATGAGACAGAAGAGTTACTCCTTTATTAAAGCCACCCCAAAGTCATGATACTAAAATCATGCCACCTTTATGATGAGTGAATGCCTAGATCACTCTTTACTCTTGAAGACGGAAATACTTCCAAATCACCTGAACATGGAATTAAATTACAAAGGAAAAGATTTAAAAGACAAGAAGGGGTGAATTAAACACATCTTTTCAATCACTTTGGAAATGATTGTCTATGAAGTATAAAGAGAGCATTCTTACTTTCTTCTGGCTTAGATGCAGTCTAAGATCTATATGGTCAAATATTAACAAATTTCTACCCAGAGAGTCAAAAGCCAAAGAAAGAGCATTAAAATCTGTGATTTTATATTATTAGCACTTTAATCCTGTATTATTCTTGGAATTTCATACAAAGAATTTGGGTTTATTAGGCATCCCCAGTGGAAGGGATCCAGAGAAGGCACTGGCAGCCCACTGCAGTACTCTTGCCTGGAGCATCCCATGGGCGGAGGAGCCTGGTGGGCTGCAGTCCATGGGGTCGCTAAGAGTCGGACATGACTGAGCAACTTCACTTTCACTTTTCCCTTTCATGCATTGGAGAAGGAAATGGCAACCCACTCCAGTGTTCTTGCTTGGAGAATCCCAGGGGCGGGGGAGCCTGGCGGCTACCATCTATGGGGTCGCACAGAGTCGGACACGACTGCAGCGACTTAGCAGCCAGTGGAAGGGACAGGCCTCCCTGAGCTCACTAGCTCTGCACATCAAACATTGAGCTACGAAGTAGGAGCTTATAATTTGTCAAGCTTGTATGTGACATGTTTTAGATTGCTCAACTTGTATTTCAGTGTGTTTATAATTTAGAGAAAACAAAGGCCCAGTGAGGCAGTATCCTACCCATTGAAGTGGTAAAAGTAAACAAATTAACAAGATTGGAACTCTGCATTTCACAGGTGCCTTTAAATACTCATGATGCAACAACTCTTTCCGGGTTGGCCTTTAGCTATTGATGACTGCACTTCACCATCATGCTGCTTATTTCTAAACATATTAATTTCAGCTTGACATTTGCTTTGTGAACATTTGATTCTCAGAGTTAAGAAAACAGCTCATCTAGGAGAACAGATATGCAAAATTAAAGGTTATTTATATAATCACTAACAGTGATGTTTAAGATGCTTGGAACTGCTGTGAAATTTTAGGGTTATAATATCATGCTACACACTTAAAAATTAATTCAAATTAGTTTGGAAATGAGCACTTGTATATCTGCTGAAAATTTCATTAACAATAGAAATATGGGGTTATAATCAAAGAAATGGTAGAACACTAGGAAGATGTCTACAGAGATTAAAATTGGATTCTTTTTTAATATCTCCATTTAGGACCTAAAATTAACAACAAGCTGATTATTAAAATGTACAAATAATAAGAAAGAATAATAATACACTCATTAAAAAAGAATTTTAGGTATTTAAAATGTAAATGTCAAAATTAGATTAATTTTAAATGGCAAAGATCTGGAAAATAGATATAGATATTAGAAAAAAAGAAGGTGAAATATCTGGAAAGCAATTATGTAAATAAATAAAACCACAATATTATGTGAAAATCTCAATACTATCTGGAAAGAAGCTGTTACAGTTGGGAGAGTTGAGGCTTTCTATATCTAACATCTCAGCTATCTGCCCCACTGGACATTGTACTGTGTATGGAAATGAAGATGATTAATGATATTAAATAGATGGGAATAATATAAGGCATTATTAAACCACACTTTGTTCTTTTGATACTATGGTATCAAAACTAGTTCACATGATTTTCAAAGTCTGATAAAAAGAGGACCAATCATTCAATACTCTAGGGCAAGCCAATAATTCATAATGAGTCTCCTGGTCCTTATAGTACACTCAAGCTGCAATTAATCACCCCCAGTTCAAATCACCCACTTTGTGCTAATTCTCAGGGCTTTGGTGGAAAGCAGGGCTATAAACTGTCTCTTCTTCATCTTCCAGCTGAAAACTGTGGCTATCTTAAAGCCAAGGCCACTATAATCTAGCATATTCCCTCAAAGCGTTACACAGTTTATCAGCTTTCTTATTATCCAGGGTCACGGTCTGGCAGGGAAGAGATAAAAGAAATCACTGGAGATGCTGTTCTGAATATATCGACAGAGAAACACCAGGGCCTTGACCACCATAGTTCTGAAACCTGTTCTTAGCAGAGTATTCTAAGCTGTTGACCAGCAGCTGTTAATCACAGTGAGTTTACAAAGGCTCCAGCATGGAGTAAAATATTTTATGTAGCCATAAAGTATCTCTTGGAGAGTTCTGAAGAAGAACCACTGGAGCAGTATCTTTTTTTTTTTTTTTTGTTCACGATTCTATTTGGGCCAGGCTCAGCCTTAAAGTTCTTTTGCTTGTCTCATCTGAGAATATTCAGGTGGCTTTTTTTTTTTTTTTTTTATAAATTTATTTATTTTAGTTGGGGACTAATTACTTTACAATATTGTAATAGTTTTTGCCATACATTGACAAGAATCAGCCATGGGTTTACATGTGTTCCCCTTCCCGAACCCCCCACCCACCTCCCTCCCCCTCTCATCCTTCTGGATCATCCCATTGCCCCGGCCCTGAGCCCTTGTCACATGCATCGAACATGGAATGGTGCTCTGTTTCACATATGACAATACACATGAGCAGTATCTTTTTAAATTAGGAATGATGATACGTTTCAAAATGTGTATACAAATGTTTTTTTCTTTGAGGCTAAATAGAAGCAAGTAAGAAACAACACATCCCATCAACCGGTCCAATGACTTTCTGATCTTTAAACTCAGGAAACAGAGAGAGAAGAGCAACTGCAATCACTGCCTGAAAGACAGCCTGAAAGATGGTCAGTCTATGCTCCAACCATTAATATAGGCAGAAGTCAAGGGTGATAAGGGCAAAAGAGCAAAATTGCAATTTTGCCTGGATAAACCCTTTTCTAGCTCTTGCAGATAACAGAGACAGACAGTCTAAAAAGGTTAATGCTAATGACATTCACCACTGAAAAATGAGCTTAGGTGCCCCCCTCTGCCCACTCTCTTTCTTCTTGGGTAATCATAATAGATAGTTGTTCCCTGTGATTAAACAATTGGGAAATTACTAAAACAATCTGAAATAAACAGACATTTATAACATTGAAATATTAGAAAGGAAATAAACTGGCATTTCAAAGGCATTTTACCGAAGGAATCTTGTAGTTTTCAAGTGGAAAGGAGTTGTTTTGGCACAACAAACTAGAACTACCTAAACAATCTAATCTAAGACACATGTTATCTCCCTCCAAAAATCTTCTGTGGATGAGATATCAGTTTTGTGGCTTTCATGAGCATATTTTGAAATTAATATTTTAATATGTAATATTTAAATATGCTGAGCCAAGTCAGTCATTGATTAGATATTCCTCAAGAAAATATCAGAATAAATAAGGTTGTGAACAGCCATATTCTAAAGATCTATAAGGAAATCAAGATGGTTCTCTTATCACTCAGAAAGTTATCATGAGTTTTATTCTTAGAACTTCATATATAACTTCTATAATTCATTTCTGCACATATTTTTATGTAATTATATCTCTTCTTTGATTATAAACAATCCTAAATTTCAGATTTTGTCTTTATATTTTCAGTATCTATGCCAGTTTCTGACATGTTGTAGGTGTTAAAGAAACGCTTTCTGAATGAACAAACTGGAAATTTTTTGTGTTCTGAAACACAACCTTGGATCATCTCAAGGACTGTCACTTCTATATCAACATTCTTCTCTTTTTTTTATTACCAACATCTTCCTCCTTATTAGATTAAATTCTTATGTCTCGAACCGTTCCAAATCCTCCCTTTCCCCACATACCACCCAAGCTATTTTTCCTTCCTGTTCCCCCCAAATTTCTAGTCCCTGTTGGCACTTTTTCACCTACCATTTATTCTTCCATCCACTCCAATCTGACTCCCTATCTTACTATTGCAAAGACATTCTTAATCTGATCTTTAATGGCTTCCATGTTGAATATCCAATGATTGCTTCTCTTTTTGTATTTAATCAAATTTCTCATATGATTTTTACACAGCTAAACATTTACTCCATTACTCACATTTCTTTTTCATAATTCAGTCCTCAGTTTTCTCTATCAATATTCTTTGTCTCAATAATCTAATTCATTTCTAAGTCTTAAAATGTTATCCACATACTGATTTTTCAATTTTTATCTCCTTTTTATTATTATCCACACACTGATGATTTGTAAACATTTATCATATATATATATACATATATATATGTATAAATATGTATGTATTTATACAAATATATAAATGTATGATAAATATATATATATATATATATAGTTCTGAATTCCTTACTCATATAGCCAGTGGGTTCCATGACTTCTCTAGATGGATGACTTAACATATTCAAAGGAACCTAGTGATTCCTTTAACTTTGTTTCTTAACTAGTCTTTTCTTAGTAAAAGATACCAACAAACTGCTCAAACCAAAAACTATAGGATTTACTCTTCACTCTTCCCTTCCTCGATAAATCCACATAAGATCTATAAACAAACTGTCTCTTCTACTTCCAAAATAAACCCAAATCTCGCCACTTTAACTCATCATCATTTGTATCCCTCTAGTTCAAGTCACCACTCTTACCGGAATCCTTTTCTATAGTGGCCTCTAAACTGTGACAGTCTTCCTACTTCAACGGTTGTTCTTCATATGCTCAGTTTATTTTCCACTTAGCAGCCATTATTTTTTTAAATGAAAATTAAATTGCATTGTTCCCCCACTTAAAACCCTCTTCCCCAAAGCACCCCGAAAAGAATTCAAACTCCTTACCAAGATTTATAAGATCCAACCATGTTCCAGCCCTCAAATGCCTCTCCAATTTCATTTTCTACTCTTCAACCACTCTTGCTTCCTTTCTTTCCTTGAAAACTCTGAACTTTTCCCAAGTAAAGAACTTATGTATTTGTTCCCTTTACATAAAAATCATTCTTCCCTTGGCTCTTTGTATGGCTAGTTCCATCTCACCCTTCAAGACTCACTTCAAACAGTCTCCTCAGAGAGGCTACCCATGAGCACCCTACCAAAAGTAGCTCTCCCTAACCCCTCAGCTCAGTTATACTGTTCCATATCAAGATATTTATCACAATCTGAAATTTTGTTTACTGTCTGTTTGCTCTAGCTAAAATATAAAATGGTCTTGCTCAACTGCTTTATTTCTGAAACCCAGAATAGTGTCTGGCAAGCAACAAATAAATAAATAAAATTCATGTGTTAATGGATCAATGAATAGATTATGAGAAATGGAGTAATTTAAGAAACATATGCTCTTGAATATCTTACATAAAATCCTAACTACTACTGTAGATTCCCTTTTTTGGTCGGAATCAATCAGCAAAACATGAAACATATAAATTAGCTCATCAAATCATTTTACTGGGAGATTTTTTTTTTATTGTAGAGGAGGGGGATATTATCCTAGAACCCCTGCCTCATCTCTGTACCTTTAAGTCAGATCTAATATTTCCATTGGATTAAAAAAAATGAGCTATAGAAGCACAAAGGTTTCATTCTATGGCCAACTCAACTCTTTCCCTTTGTCCTTGGTTCTTACCCTGTCTATCCACTCCAAACCCCTAAATGCTTCTGCCATTTCAGAATCAATGATCTGTGGGAAGACTATCCCTGAACATTCTTGAATTCCCTTCTCCAGGGGATCTTCTCAACCCAGGGATCAAGCCTGGGTCTCCATCACTGCAGGTGGATTCTTTACCATCTGAGCCACAGGGAAGCCCCACAAACATTCTTGTATTATTCTTGTTCCATTGGCTTTTTTTCCTTTCATACCACCTGGAGTAGGATGCATCAAGTTATGATGACTGGTAACTCTACCTTGAGCAGGAAATTCCATGGTAACTATTAGTTCAGTTTCTTCTTTCTCTTACCCAAAGGGGATGGTTGGCAGATTTGGCAAATAAAAATGCAAGACTCCTAGCTAAATTTAAATTTCTGATAAATAACAGTTTTTTAAAAAATAAATAGATCCCACATTTGCATGGAACATATTTGAGAAATACTTGTGAAAAAAATCATTCACTAGTGTAAATTTAAATAGGTGACCTGGATTTTATCTGGCTACCTTACAAAGGTGGGGTTTTCTCAGATATTGGTCCAAATGAGGAGAGAAGTTCTCTCTAAGTCAGAGTTCCCATATATGAAAGATGAAAGAATTAAGTGAGCTTATGCATAAATTCATCAAGTATTATTGACCATATATTTTATATTCAGCACTGTTGGAATTACTGGACATTCAGTGGCCAAAGAAACAGACATGGGCTGATTCAAGCTAATCATCCAGCATAGGAAAGAGAAAATAAACTTTAAATAAACAAATAAGTTCAGGTATTATCCTCCTTTCTCAAGGTTTTGCTCAGATTTTCTCTCTCTCTTTCTCTCTCTCTCACACACCACATCCAACAGAAACTAGCAGTTTTAGTTATCGATAAGTTTAACATGGTTCTATTTAATTTTTCTTGCAATCAAGTGATGGCCTCCTTTCAGAAAGAAACAAGCCAATATTATTACCATTCTACCAGTAATGTTACAGAAAAATTAAATAGTACTGATGTTATCACATGCCTTGCAGAATTTTTTTGAGATCTTGATTTTGGATTTTAAAGTAGAGTAAAACTCACTTTTCATCTAAGTAGCAGTGAGTTTATTATGAATGGACTGTCTTAAGATAAGAGGATCCTTTATGATACTTATCATCCAGATTTGCCTTATTTTTTCCTATTAACATGCTCTGCAGTTATCTATTACTTTGGATCAAAAAGTTTTAGCTCTAAGCATGAATTAGTTAGTGGTAATGTTGAGTTAAATATTTATACATACCATGGCAGGAAAAGTCAAGGAAATGTATTCTAAAGTCCTTTATTAACCTGATATGGTGAAGGTTAAAGAAGTTTTTATGGAAGAAATGTTTCATTTAAAAAAAATAATATCGAAGCAGAACAAAAATACATCAAAGGTAATAAGTTGAAGGACTACCCTCTCTGATACATAGACCTGAATGAAAAAGCATTTATCAAAAATTGTCCCCCACCTCTGACTTCCAGCAGCAAGCACCAGAATATGAAATACTCTTGTTCTAGCAGCAAGGGCTAACACAATGAAAACCAGCATGGTTGGCAGGGCTCCTACTGAAGCCTACTCTTGTACTTCAGTGTCCTCAGTGATTTCAGTTTTCTCCAGTCCCCCATATCTGGTTCGTCTATTCTCACACACCCTGGGACCTTAAAGGCTAACCCATGATGGTCAAGCTAAATAGAACTCCTTTTAACTTCATCAACTTTTTCTCCAGCCTAAGGCATCCTGTCCTTGATATGAAGACAAGAAAAAGAAATGACAGCATCATTTACCATTCCAATCACTAAACCCACATTTAGGCACTTCAGTTTCAAAAGTCTGAATATCATGAAGTCTCAATTCAATCAGCCCCATGTAGGTTATGTTAAAAATCCTACTAAAAATCTGTAAGTTTTCATCAGTGCTTAGACTAAGCCTGGGGCCATTCCAAGATACTGGTGAAAAGTTTAAATTATGAATTGTTATTAAAATGGAGTTTCACTACTTTTCTTCATGTTCAATATCTGAAATTAGGTCAATTCAGTCCTATCTTGTAGATATCTTACTACAAAAAATGTAATTAATATTAATTATATTAATTTGCTCAACAAAAAATGTATTCAGTGTTACTATATTTTGGGTATTGTGAGGGGCACTAAAGAATACTACTATAAAAATGTGGTTATGTATCTAATGTTATGTGTAAATGATGTTTTCAGAATATTTGATATGCCTAGAAAATAGTATACATTGTTTAAAACACTTGAGATTCAAACACTAATTATTAGGGCAATTTTTATTCTTTTATCTCTAGATGAGTAGATAAGATATGTAGAGTCAAGTTATTTACATTCTGATGAAAGACAAAAGCATACACAGTTTACAAATGTAGTAAACTTGGGCAGCAGGAGTATGGAGCACCATAAATCATTGAACATAGAACTAGTCATAGAGCATAGAATTACTGTGGTCTGAATGCTTGTGTCCTCTCAAAACTCATATGTTAAAACATAAAGCTCTATATGATAGTATTTAGAGATAGAAGGCTTTGGGTGATTCAATTATATGGTGGAACCCTCAAGAATGGAATTAATGCCTTTAAAAAGGAGGATCTAGAGTGATCCCTCGGCTCTGTATGTCATACGAAGATAAAATGATGTCTGAGACCTGAGGAGAACCCTTACACACCCAGACTGGCACACTTATCTCAGACTTCCAGCATCCAGAACAGTGAAAAATAAATTCCTGTTGTTTATAAGCCATCTAGCTTGTGGTATTTGTGTTATAGCAGCCCACACGAGCCAAGTCAAAGTTTCACATACACGGCAGCCATATCCTCCACTATCCTGCACTACCCTCCACTGCACTACATAGAATTTTGCACAAAATTTTAAATAGTTATTTAGAGTTTACTATTGAGAATTCATATGTGAACCAGATGATAAAGTTCCTGTCTTCAGTAGCGTCTACTCTACTACATCCTCATTAGCATACAACAGAAACTATACATTTATTTTAATAAATATTGGAGTACAATCCACTCAAATGATATAAATGCCTTCTTCTGAGGCCCGGTGCCATGCCTCCACATCTTTGAGTTCTTAGTAGACACTTCTTGAATAAATAAATGATCTCTTGCAAAGCATAAAAAAACCTTATTAGAAAACTGTATTATCAAATATCACTTCAAAACAGAAAACTTAACTCTAAAATGAAGCCTTTAAAGAGACTGAGAGACTTGCCCAAGGTTACACACTTAGTATAGAAGTTAGCTTGCAGTTTTGTTGAAAAAACAGAAGAAAATAATGGAGTGAAGGAGCTCGGTAAACTCCAGAACTAATGTGTTGACCTAAAAGGCACTCACAGGAAATAGCAGCAGCAGCTTTCAGTACTCACAGTTATCACTCATTTTTCAAACAAACCTTGCAAGATATTACCCTGGATTTCTACCATGCTGGCTTACTCTGCCACTTTTAACATCAGATGCTATTTAAATGAATTATCTTCAAATAATAACTATCATTTGTGTTAATAACAATCTTCTAAATGATAATGATTATTTGTGCTAATAATAACTATTAGTCATAACTAATCACTCAGTCATATCTGACTCCATGTGACCCCATGGACTATAGCCCATCAGGCTCCTCTGTCCATAGGGATTCTACACAAATCTTAAAGTTTGGCAGAATGGTTGGATTTCTATAGTAACTAAATTCTTTCTATAAAATTTCTGAACTCATAAGGAAATTTGAAGGTGTGCTATACATTCAGTTAATGACTGTCACCTAGATCAAGATGCATTAATGCTTCCCTCAGCTTGACTAAGATTTAGACAAGCTTATCCCTGACTCCAGGTTCCAGATCTTCCTTTTCTTAGAACATTTCCTTCAGAAAGCTTGTAATTTGTAAAGTCTTTCTCTGCCCCTTTGAAATGTAAATCTTTTTAAAACCCTCTTGAGAGCTTTACACTCCAGACATGTCTTTCTTAGGGGTCTGGGAATCACCTCTTCTAAAAGTAATCATCAAAGGAGATAGCATCACTCTTTCCCAGTTTCTGTGAAAAGGTAGAAGCCTAACTTTAGATGGCACATTGCTCCAAGTTACAAAATTGCTTCCTATCATGAAAATATGAGAAGTTAACTTTTCCTTTGGAAAAAGGTTAAAGCCAATTAGAAGACACGGATAGTCTATGACTTATCCCTAATGTCCTCTAGTACTTTTCCACTAACACTCCAGTCCATAAAAAACTACTCCCTATGTTGCAGTGCAGTTCAGACTTATTCTAGCATCACTCCCCCACTGCAATAGCAGTGAATAAAGTCTTCCTTGCCTTATACCTTTTTTGGTGCAATTTTTGCTTTGATACTACATTTTTAGAAAAGATTTTCATGGTATATGGGCATGTCACGTATACAAACAAAACACAAAACAGAGAACACTTCATTTACCATAAAGATACCAAGTCTGGGACAAAATATAAATTCAAGTGGTGATATTGATTGAAATGTTTCTGACATTTAATAAGTGAATTTATTCTTGCCATTCAAAGGGTCATTTTCACAGGCCAGAAACAGTCATGGAAGCCACCTATGTGAAAGTCATTAATCTCAACGTTATTTGCAGAAATTCGAGTAACTTAAAAATTAAAGTAAAATACATTTGAGTTATAACCAGATATCTATAATTAACCAATTCTACAAAAGGAACCTATACTTGGCAGTTCAAAGCCACGTATGATCAATAATAGGTACTCCCTGTACTTCCAATTCAATGCCACACCCTTTTCCTTTTCTACTCTGGCAATTAAAAGAACAATAGAAAGAAATCAAGTTACTTGTCATAAGGAAATGTAAATGAGAAAAAAAACCAAAAAGACAGAATACAACAAGCAACAGAGCATTCAGAAGATAAAGGAGGAGGAAAATCAATCTGAATGTCTAAAACCAAAATGCAAATTAACATCACCAAACTTGAAAAATATCTCCTTAAATTAGACAATTTGAATGTGGAAATGAACTCAAACATAAAGATATTCATAGTAAGTTTGCCCTGTTCTCATTGCTCAGAATAGCAAGAACCAATTTTAAATGATAGTTCATCAATATGAAACTTCTGAAGAAGACAGACCAACAAATTAAATTAGAATCTAATTTCTCATAAACTGGAATGATAGCACATAACTGACATACCTATGTCCTAGAGAAAAAAAAATAAAGAACTAGGAGTGTAGGTAAAGGAGACAGGAAGTTATGGAACACTTTCCAAACTGCTCTCTAATGAATTGAGAGAAATAATATTTCCTAAAGAATACAATCTTAATATTTACCCTCAAACAAACCAATAGTCTTGAATGATGAAAGTAGCCCACACTGACTATGGATGTGAAAATGCAGACACACATGGAAATAAGTTAACAAAAAGAGTCATTTCACAGGAATCAATTTCATATTTGTAAACATTACTTGGCTTTAAAAAATTCCCAAGTGAATGTAGTAGTCATAAATCATAATCATCTTTATTAAAATGCTACTATTATTTCAGTTAATTTTACAAGAGAAGCTTTGTCAAGAAATAGAAATAAGATCCATGAAATAGGAAACATTCAATCTATTAACTTTCTATGTGATTTATACAGCATGGCATAGTTCAGAAAAATATAATGAAATTCAATTATACAGCTAATTTGGTTCAATGTTTATCGAATTAATTTTATGAAACCAAAAGTAGCAGTAGTCTAAAATAATTTTTAAATCACAGAACTATTTATTCAACAGGTATCAGATTGGATCTTAAATCTCCCTATATAAATTTCATTTACTGTGTCAAATTATTTTAAAGAATTTACAACCCAGAAACTGCAACATGTATTTCTAATGAATTCTAAACACCAGTGAAGTGCTCTCAAAGACTTACTAGCTCAATAAACATACAAAACAATAACATTACAGACCTTGTCATGAAGGTATTCATCGATATACTCTCTACCACAACATGATTTAAATTTAGTGCAAGTGCTGACGAGAAACAAAAAGCAAATTCTTTGTTCACATTTTCCTTTCGTAGAGTAACAAATACTATTAGACTTAATATTTTGTATCTCATTTGTGTTTTCTCTTTTTATAGCAGCAATTAGTGCACACCCAGAAATCACTATACTGACATTTGTGCATGCATGTTAGTTGCTCAGTCGTGTTCAACTCTTTTGCAACCCTATGGACTGTAGCCTGCCAGGCACCTCTGTCCATGTGATTTTTCCAGACAAGAATAATGGAGTGGGTTGCCATTTCCTTCTCCAGGGGATTTTCCCAAGCCAGGAATGGAACCCGGGTCTCTCATGTCTCCTGCACTGACAAGTGGATTCTTCATACCACTAATCCACCTGAGAAGCCCATACTGATATCTGTAGCTCTATTCATTCAACCACTATCTTTTTTACTCAAAGGCCAAGAAAAAATTCACACTGAAACATGAAGATTCCATATTTAGAAATCATATTTCCTAACCAAGAGGAAACAAAGAAAATTGCACCTCTTTTCCTCTAGGAATATTTTCCCAGAATAAAGTTTAATTTTTGAGGAAGCAGAAAACAAAGTCCATGATTTTTTACTTAGATTTACATTGATATCTAGCTCCAGTTAAAATCAAATACTGTGATTCAACTGAAATTAACACATCATATGAGCAATCAGTACTTTTATTCTCTCATTAAAGCTATTGTGATTTTTATAAAGTGATAGATTATTTTATAAAGTGATCTCACAATTTGTGATTTTTATAAAGTGTTGACCTATATAATGCTATAATTTATTTTTACCATTTTATAATTTTCTTCTAAGTTTGTCTGCATTTGTTGTTTATGAGAAGGAAAACAGCATTCTTAAAAAGCTGCTAACAAAGTTTACACTGAGAATTTGGAGACTATGTGTTTGCTCAGAACATAAACATATATAACTAAAACTTGAGTGTGATGCTAAACACTCCTCAGAAGGATCAAAATCAATATGTTAGAATATTGAAGAGAATTTGTATGTTCCACAGAAAGAAAGGTGGGAGAAAAGGAAAATACAGAGAGATGAGAATGTGAGAGAAGAAAGTCAGAGGGTAGTGAAAAATCATTGGAGCCTGATAGAGACGCTCCACTGACCTCACAAACATTTAATAAGTTTTTTAAACTCAAGAGATATTTAATGTGCATGAATATTTTCAGAAAATGGTGAGTGATCACATTTTCACACACAGATTAACATCAGACAACATGGCAAAAGCAAGTGAAGATTCAGGAATAAAAGACTATTGAGAAAATAAGGCCCTGGAAACTTCAGACAAAGCTTGAAGATGTTCAAGACTGTGCCATTAGCCTTCAAGATAATCCCCCCTAGATGTCAAGAGTCTAGGAAGTTCAAGCTGGCAGCCAAGTAAGGGACAATGCTTGAATGGAGGGAGATTTTAAAAGGGATGTCAAACTGACTTTTTTGCAATTTCCTGTTTGTTCTTAGATTCTTACATAATTTCTTGTTAACTATGCCTCTTTTAGTTGCATTCTTTTTCTATGTTTTTGTTAGATTTAGAATTTTCTTTCCTTCTGGGATTTGTGAAAGTTCTACTGTTGGACTCTCCATTCTTTTTTGAGCTGAATTTCCTTAAAGCATCTCTCATCTTGGTAACTGCATAGATACCAACTAAGATAGCTAAGGTCATCATACAAAGATGTACACAATACACATACAAAGTGTATTGATATGGTATATCAATACCAAAGACTGGTGGATTAAAAAACAGAAACTTATTTTCTCACAGTTCTGAATACCAGATATCCCAGATCAAGATGTTAGGAAGATTGATTTCTCGTGTTTCACTCCTTGGTTTACAAAATGGCAGCCTTCCCCCTGTACCCTCACATGGTCATCCCTATGTCTGCATCATGATTCTCTATTATAAAGACATCAATCATATTGGATTAGGGCCCACACTAATGACTCCATTATAACTTAATTATCTCTTTTAAAGACTCTATTTACAAATACATTCACATTCTGAAATATAGAGATTAAGGCTTCAACACATGAATTTTGGGGAAACACAATTCAGTCCATAACAGTAACATTATCATATTTCCTCTGAAATTATGTGATCTAACTTATGGGAATACCAGACCATCTGACCTGTCTCTTGAGAAACCTGTATGCAGGTCAGGAAGCAACAGTTAGAACTGGACATGGAACAACAGACTGGTTCCAAATAGGAAAAGGAGTACATCAAGGCTGTATATTGCCACCCTGCTTATTTAACTTATATGCAGAGTACATCATGAGAAACGCTGGGCTGGAAGAAACACAAGCTGGACACAAGATTGCCGGGAGAAATATCAATAACCTCAGATATGCAGATGACACCACACTTATGGCAGAAAGTGAAGAAGAACTAAAGAGCCTCTTGATGAAAGTGAAAGAGGAGAGTGAAAAAGTTGGCTTAAAGCTCAACATTCAGAAAAGTAAGATCATGGCAACTGGTCCCATCACTTCATGGGAAATAGATGGGAAAACAGTGGAAACAGTGTCAGACTTTATTTTGGGGGGCTCCAAAATCACTGCTGATGGTGATTGCAGCCATGAAATTAAAAGACGCTTACTCCTTGGAAGGAAGATTATGACCAACCTAGATAGCTTATTTAAAAGCAGAAACATTACTTTGCCAACAAAGATCCATCTAGTCAAGGCTATGGTTTTTCCAGTGGTCATGTATGGATGTGAGAGTTGGACGATGAAGAAAGCTGAGCACTGAAGAATTGATGCTTTTGAACTGTGGCGTTGGAGAAGACTCTTGAGAGTCCCTTGGACTGCAAGGAGATTCAACTAGTCCATCCTAAAGGAGATCAGTCCTGGGTGTTCATTGGAAGGAATGATGTTGAAGGTGAAGCTCCAATACTTTGGCCACCTCATGCGAAGAGCTGACTCATTGGAAAAGACCCTAATGCTGGGAAGGATTGGGGGCAGGAGGAGAAGGGACAACAGAGGATGAGATGGTTGGATGGCATCACTAACTCGACGGACATGGGTTTGGGTAAACTCCGAGAGTTGGTGATGGACAGGGAGGCCTGGCGTGCTGCGATTCATGGGGTCGCAAAGAGTTGGACACGACTGAGCGACTGAACTGAACTGAACTTGTCAAAATCTGTTTCACATCTGAATGAACCTTCCCTGTATAACGTGTTGTATTCCTTTACCATCATATATTGAAACTATTGTTTCTCATCAAAAATTGCATGTTTATAAACAGACACACCTACATACATAAGTCAGAAATCCCAATACAGGCAGGTTTGTGTTCTGATCATTCTAGAGTAGAATCTTTATCCTCTATATACTGGATTGTATCTGTGAATGCACGTATGTGTGTATCTTTATGTGCTAATGCATTAGCATTATTTATTCACAGTATCCTAATTAGGGTTATGAGGGATTGATTCTTAGCACTACCATAGAAGTCACATATTCTAATGCAGTGAATCACACATGGAATTGTCTATTGCGCAACTATCTAGTGATCAATGTGTATGTCTATTTGGAGTAGGTAATTTGAGTCAGAAACCTCAGATGGTATGCTCAAACTCAAATCCATTGAGTCAGTGATGCCATCCAACCATCTCGTCCTCTGTCATCCCCTTCTCCTCCTCCTTCAATCTTTCCCTGCATCAGGATCTTTTCCAATGAGTCTGTTCACATCAGGTGACCAAAGTATTGGAGCTTCAGCTTCCGCATCAGTCCTTCCAATGAATATTCAGGATTGATTTCCTTTAGGATGGACTGGTTGGATCTTCTTGCAGTCCAAGGGACTCTCAAGAGTCTTCTCCAACACCACAGTTCAAAAGCATCAATTCTTTGGCGGTCAGCTTTATTTATGGTCCAACTTTCACACTCACACATGACTACTGGGAAAACCATAGCTTTGACTAGACAGACTTTTGTCAGCAAAGTAATGTCGCTGCTTTATAATATGCTGTCTAGGTTTATCATAGCTTTTCTTCCAAGGAGCAAACATCTTTTAATTTCATGGCTGCAGTCACCATCTGCAGTGATTTTGGAGCCCAAGAAAATGAATCAGTTTTATATATATATATATATATATATGTATATGTATATGTATATGTATATATATATATATATATATACATATATATATATATATCTCCACCCTTTTTTTAGATTTCCTTCCAGTCTACAAGCACTGAGTAGAGTTCCTTGTTCTATATAGTAGGTTCTAATTAGTTATTTATTTTATATATAGTAGTGTATATATGTCAAAACTCCAAATTTGTCCCACTCCCCCTTGTGCCCTTGGTAACCATAAGTCTGTTTTCTACATCTGAAACTCTATTTCTGCCTTGCAAATATATTCATCTGAACCATTTTTATGGATTCCACATATAAGTGATATTATACAATACTTGTCTTACTCTTTCTAACTTACTTCACTCTGTATGACAATTTCTAGACCCATCCACGTCACTGCAAATGGCATTAATTTGTTCCTTTTTATGGCTGAGTAATACTCAACTGTATATATGTACCCTATCTTCTTTATCCATTCCTCTGTCAATGGACATTTGGGTTGCTTCTATATCTTGGCTATTGTAAATAGTGCTGCAACAAACATTGGGGAGCACGTATCCTTTTGAATTATGGTTTTCTCTGGATATATGCCCAGGAGTATGATTGCTATATCATGTGGCAGCTTTACCTTTAGATTTTTAAGGAACCTCCATACTGTTCTTCAAAGTGGCTATCCTACTTTACATTCCTACCAACAGTGTAGGAGGATTCCTTTTTCTTCACACCCCCCTCCAGCATTTATTGTTTATAGATTTTGTGATGATGGCCATTCTGACCACTGTGAGTTGATACCTCACTGCAGTTTGGATTTGCATTTCTCTAATAATTAGTATGTTGAGCATCTTTTCATGTTTTTTTTTTTTTTTGGCCATCTGTATGTCTTCTTTGAAAGAGAAATGTCTGTTTATGTCTTCTACCCATTTTTTTATATGGTTGTTTGTTTTCTTGATATTGAGCTACATGAGTTGTTTGTATATTTTGGAGATTAATCTTTTATTAGGTGTTTCATTTGCACATATTTTCTCCCATTCTGAGGGTGGTCTTTTCATTTTTTTATGGTTACCTTTGTTGTGTGAAAATTTTTAAGTTTAACTAGGTCCCACCTGTTTGTTTTTGTTTTCATTTTCATAACACTAGGCAGTGGATTGAAAAAGGTCTTGCTATGATTTATTTCAAAGAGTGCTCTCCTTGTGTTTTCCTCTAAGACATTTATAGTATCTGGTCTTACATTTAGGTCTTTAATCCATAATGAGTTTATTTTTGCATATGGTGTTAGGGGGTATTCTCATTTTATTCTTTTACATGCAGCTGCCCAGTTTTACCAGCACTACTTATTGAAAAGACTGTTTTTTCCTCCATTGTATGTGCTTGCCTCCCTTGTCATAGATTAGGTGGGCACAGACATGTGGGTTTATCTCAGGACTTTCTATCTTGTTCCATTGGTCTATATTTCTGTTTTTGTGCCAGTGCCATACTTTCTTAATTACTGTAGCTTTGACATATAGCCTGAAGTGAGGGAAGTTGATTCCCCAAGCTCTGATGTTATTTCTCAAGATAGCTTTGGCTATTCGTGGTCTTTTCTGTTTCCATACAAAGTGTAAATTTTTTGTTCTAATTCTGTGAAACCAAATGGCAATTTGATAGAATTGCACTGAATCTATATGATTGCTTTGGGCATTATAATCATTTTCACAAAACTGATTCTTCCAATCCAATAACATGATATCATGATATATCTCTCCATATATTTGTGCCATGTTTGATTTTTTTCATTGGTATCTTACATTTTTCTGAGTATAGGCCTTTTGCCTCTTTTTGTTGTTGTTGTTCAGTCACTAAGTCATGTCCTATTCTTTACAACCCCATGAATTCCAGCATATGAGGCTTCCCTGTCTGTTCTTCACTATTGCCCAGAGTTTGCTCAAACTAGTATCCATTGAGTCTGTGATGCCATCCTACCATCTCAACCACTGTTGCCCCCTTCTCCTCCTGCCAGCATCAGAGTCCTTTACAGTGAGTCAGCTATTCACATCAGGTGGTCAACCAACTGGAGCTTCAGCTTCAGCATCAGTCCTTCCAATGAATACTCAGGGTTGATTTCCTTTAAGATTGACTGGTTCGATCTCCTTGCTGTCCAAAGGACTCTCAAGAGTCTTCTCCAGCACCACAGGTCGAAGGTATCAATTCTTCAGTGCTCAGCCTTCTTTATGGTCCAACTCTCACTTTTGTACATGACTACTGGAAAAACCCAGAGAAGGCAATGGCACCCCACTCCAGTACTCTT
This sequence comes from Giraffa tippelskirchi, assembly GCF_054371585.1. Lineage (NCBI taxonomy): Eukaryota > Metazoa > Chordata > Mammalia > Artiodactyla > Giraffidae > Giraffa > Giraffa tippelskirchi. Next base: position 65,992,720 of record NC_137284.1, read on the forward strand.
GCCTGGAAAATCCCATGGATGGAGGAGCCTGGTAGGCTACAGTCCATGGGGTCGCTAAGAGTCGGACACGACTGAGCGACTTCACTTTTACTTTTCCCTTTCATGCACTGGAGAAGGAAATGGCAACCCACTCCAGTATTCTTGCCTGGAGAATCCTAGGGACGGCAGAGCCTGGTGAGCTGCCGTCTATGGGGTCGCACAGAGTTGGACACGACTGAAGAGACTTAGCATAGCATAGCATAGCATACTGGAAAAACCATAGCTTTGACTACATGGACCTTTGTCAGTAAAATGATGTCTCTGCTATTTAATACACTGTCTAGGTTGGTCATACTTTCCTTCCAAAGGAGCAAGTGTCTTAATATCATGGCTGCAGTCACTGTTCACAGTGATTTTGGAGCACAGGAAAATAAAAATCTGCCCGTTTCCACTTTTCCCCATCTATTTGCCATGAAGTGATGGGACTAGAAACCATAATTAACATTTTTCAATGTTAGAGTTTTAATCCAGCTTATTCACTCTCTTGTTTCACACTCATCAAGAGATTCTTCAGTTTCTCTTTACTTTCTGCTACCAAAGTGGTATCATCTGCATATATGAAGTTGTTGATATTTCACCTGGCAATCTTGATTCCAGTTTGTGCTTCATCCAGCCTGGCATTTCACATGATGTACTTGGCATATATAAATAAGCACAGTGACAATATGCAGCCTTGACGTACTCCTTTCCCAATTTGGAACCAGTCAGTTGTACCATGTCCAGTTCTAACTGTTGCTTCTTGACCTGCATACAGATCTATCAGGAGGAGGTAAGGTGGTCTGGTATTCCCACCTCTTGAAAAATTTTCCACAGTTTTCTGTGATCCACACAGTCAAAGGCTTTTGTGTCATCAATGAAGTAGAAGTAGATATTTTTTCTGGAATTCCCTTGATTTTCAAATGATACTATACAAAAAAAAAAAAAATCCTAAAGGTGTTATCAGAAAACTAGTAGAGCTCAATAAATTTGGTAAAATTGCAGGATACAAAATTAATACACAGAAATCTCTTGCATTCCTGTATAGTAGCAATGAAAAATCAAAAAGAGGGATTTGGGAAACCAATCCATTTACCATCACATCAAATAGAAATGCCACTCTTTCTTGAAGTGCTAGTGCTGCCTCTCATAAGTGATTTCCACCACATTACAGAGCTTTTATGAAAATTAATTGTAGAAAAAGGCCAAAAGTATTGTGAAGTCCTGGGCTTCCCTAGTAGCTCAACTGGTAAAGAATTGGCCTGCAATTCAGTTCAGTTCAGTCGCTCAGTCGTGTCAGACTCTTGGCAACCCCATGAACTGCAGCACGCCAGGCCTCTCTGTCCATCACCAATTCCCGGGGTCTACCCAAACCCATATCCATCGAGGCAGTGATGCCATCCAACCATCTCATCCTCTGTCGTCCCCTTCTCCTCCTGCCCCCAATCCTACCCAGCATTAGGGTCTTTTCCAATGAGTCAACTCTTTGCATAAGGTGGCCAAAGTATTGGAGCTTCAGCTTCAACATCAGTCTTTGCAATGACCACTCAGGATTGATCTCCTTTAGGATGGATTGACTGGATCTCCTTACAGTCCAAGGGACGCTCAAGAGTCTTCTCCAACACCACAGCTCAAAAGCATCAATTCTGCGGCACTCAGCATTCTTCACCGTCCAACTCTCACATCCATACATGACCACTGGAAAAACCATAGCCTTGACTAGACGGACTTTTGTTGGCAAAGTAATGTCTCTGCTTTTAAATATGCTATCTAGGTTGGCCATAACCTTCCTTCCAAGGAGTAAGCGTCTTTTAATTTCATGGCTGCAATTACCATCAGCAGTGATTTTGGAGCCCCAAAAAATAAGTCTGACACTGTTTCCACTGTTTCCCCATCTATTTCCCATGAAGTAAGGGGACCAAATGCCATGATCTTAGTTTTCTGAACATTGAGCTTTAAGCCAACTTTTTCACTCTCCTCTTTCACTTTCATCAAGAGGCTCTTTAGTTCTTCTTCACTTTCTGCCATAAGGGTGGTGTCATCTGCATATCTGAGGTTATTGGTATTTCTCCCGGCAATCTTGATTCCAGCTTGTGTTTCTTCCAGCCCAGCATTGCTCAAGATGTACTCTGCATATAAGTTAAAGAAGCAGGGTGACAATATACAGCCTTGACGTACTCCTTTTCCTATTTGGAACCAGTCTGTTGTTCCATGTCCAGTTCTAACTGTTGCTTCCTGACCTGCAGACAGGTTTCTCAAGAGACAGGTCAGATGGTCTGGTATTCCCATCTCTTTCAGAATTTTCCACAGTTAATTGCGATCCACACAGTCAAAGGCTTTGGCATAGTCAATAAAGAAGAAATAGATGTTTTTCTGGAACTCTTGCCTTTTCGACGATCCAGCAGATGTTTCCAATTTGATCTCTGGTTCCTCTGCCTTTTCTAAAACCAGCTTGAACATCTGGAACTTCATGGTTCATGTATTGCTGAAGCCTGGCTTGGAGAATTTTGAGCATTCCTTTACTAGCATGTGAGATGAGTGCAATTGTGCAGTAGTTTGAGCATTCTTTGGCATTGCCTTTCTTTGGGATTGGAACGAAAACTGACCTTTTCCAGTCCTGTGGCCACTGCTGAGTTTTCCAAATTTGCTGGCATATCGAGTGCAGCACTTCCACAGCATCACCTTTGAGGATTTGAAATAGCTCAACTGGAATTACATCACCTCCACTAGCTTTGTTTGTAGTGATGCTTTCTAAGGCCCACTTGACTTCACATTCCAGGATGTCTGGCTCTATGTGAGTGATCACACCATCGTGATTATCTGGGTTGTGAAGATCTTTTTTGTACAGTTCTTCTGTGTATTCTTGCCACCTCTTCTTAATATCTTCTGCTTCTGTTAGGTCCATACCATTTCTGTCCTTTATCGAGCCTATCTTTGCATGAAATGTTCCTTTGGTATCTCTAATTTTCTTGAAGAGATCTCTAGTCTTTCCCAATCTGTTGCTTTCCTCTATTTCTTTGCACTGATCGCTGAGGAAGGCTTTCTTATCTCTCCTTGTTATTCTTTGGAACTCTGCATTCAGACGGGAATATCTTTCCTTTTCTCCTTTGCTTTTCGCTTCTCTTCTCTTCCCAGCTATCTGTAAGGCCTCCTCAGACAGCCATTTTGCTTTTTTGCAATTTTGCCTGCAATTCAGGAGACCCCAGTTCAATTCCTGGGTTGGGAAGATACCCTGGAGAAGGGATATGCCACCCACTCAAGTATTCTTGGGCTTCCCTGCTGGTTCAGATGGTAAAGAATCTGCCTGCAGTGTGGGAGACCTGGCTTCGATCTCTAGGTTGGGAAGATTCCCTGAAGGAGGGCATGGCAACCCACTCCAGTAATCTTGCCTGGAGAATACCCATGGACAGAGAAGCCTGGCAGGCTACAGTCCATGGGGTCACAAAGAGTCGGACACAACTGAGTGACTAAGCACAGCACAGCACTGTGAAGTCCTAAGAAGAAAAGCATAAAGTAAAACCAAGTAATTGTCTTATTATCATTATTATGCATCTCTATGTCAGATTGCTTCAGAAAGGTCACTCACTGAACTGAAAAATCTAGTATTGGAGTGAGTGATATACTAAATTGATTAGTATTAAAAATGGTATATAAGAATCCTTGCCCCTCAGGAATGTACCTTTCATTAGTCAAATTACTAAATATAAGTACTAAAGCGGTACTCCATGCATAGCAACAATTACAGAATTCTCAGATAACAAATAAAGGTTAAATTTGCCTCCCAGCACATATAGATTTGTCTTCTTATTAAACACTCCACAACCAGAACATAAAATATTTACAGTTCTAGGGGTTCCAATAACTTCTTAGTAATTTTATAAGGCACTCTCTGAATAACTATTAGGAATGACATGATACTGTATGAAATCAAATCTGTAGATTTGATAAGTATAGAACTTCTTAGTAAGTGTCTTTGTGTTCTCAAAAAATGTAGACTGTTCAAGCCAGGAATCTAACCTTTAGCAAAACAAAAACGAGAATTTCAAGTGTTTTCCATGCTCTGTCAGTGCTACCCACTTTTAGTCATCAGAGAAATAAGCTATGTAAAAGAATCTGTATATTAATTTCAGTGAGGCATTTTGATGCTCAACAGAACTGGGATGAATCAGGATTCAAAAATGTTTGCCTGTCCAATTCATGCAAAAGGCCAGCCAATTCAAATGTAGTTGTAAGTTAAAATATCAGAATTATTGTGCATCTGGACATAGCTAGATTATTATGTGCCAACAAAAATGTCAATTTGCTATAGAGATTTGTAAATTATTACTCACCGCTTATGAAATGTGCTCATTTCTGTTTACTTTCATTCACACGTATGGCTTACTTTTTAAAAACTACAAAAAGTAAACAAAAAATTAAGAATTTGTTGCCAACAGAACTGCTTTACAAGAAATACTAAAGCAATTTCCTCAGGATTAAAGCAAGTAAACCCAGAGAGTCATTTGAATCCACACAAATAGGGAGTACTAGTAAAGGTAATTATGTAATTATATTTTTAAAAGACTATAAATACATTTTTATTCTTTCTCATAACTTATTTATAAAGCAATTTAATAAAATAATATGTATATGATATAATGTTGGACTTATATAGATATGTAATATTTTGTAATACATTTGCTAATAACAGCTTTAAAGTCATGGGTAAGAACAAAGCCAAAATCACTAAGAAATATCTATGAATGGTAAAGTAATAATTGTAACAATTATAACATTTGTAACATTAATAGGTATATATATGTGTGTATATATATATATAATATCACACAAAGGTATAACAGGGAATAGAGCTATATAGGATAACATTTGTATATATTGGAATTAAGCTAGTATATACCTGAAGATGATTCTAACAAGCTTAAATGTATATGACTAGCCCTGGAGCAATCACTAAGACAAAAAAAAGAAGAAAAAATGCTCAAAATAATTTAGTGAAACCTCATTAAAAATGTTGCAACATTAAATAGAAATGATTTACTGAATACAAAAGGAAACAGTAAAGAAAAATAGAGAAGCAAAAACTTCAAGATGTGAAAAAATAAAATGGTGGATATAAATACAGCTGCAGTAATAAAAACTTATATGTGAATAAATTAAACAAACCAAGAGGCAGAGATTGTTAGACTAAATTTTTTCTAAAATTCACATGTCGAAACATTAATGCCCAGTGTGACGGTATTAAAGGGTGGGACCTTTCGAGAAATCCTTAAATCATGAGGTAGAGCCTTCACAAATGGTATCAGTATTCTTAGTAATTAGTGTATAGAGACCTCACAGGGATCCAAAGCCACTTCCGCATGGAAGGAGCAAAAAGCTGCTAGCTATGAACCAGGAAAGAGGGTCCTCATCTGACCATGCTCATATGGTGACCTCAAACTTCCAGTCTCCAGAACTGTGAGAAATACATTTCTGTTGTTTAGAAACTACCCAGTTTGTGGTGTTCTGTTACAGCAGCTGGAACAGACTAACACAGTACCACATGTGCAGAAAACACCACATGCATAGAATGTATCGCTCTGCTCTAAGAATATATCAAGCCAACAATGCTTTTGAAAAACCAACAATTCTTGTCTCACATAAGGGAACAGTTAATAAGCAAATGGGCAGATTTGACTTATTTGGATAAATGATTCTATCATGGATGCTGTTTTAAATAACCTTTTTGGCTTTCATCCTGCATGTCCAAAAGTGATATTCAAATTTCACCAGATATGAAAAGAGCCAAGCAAGGTCATTATACAGTGGAGTTCCTTTGCAGTGTTCATGTTAAGACCAAGGTTACTACCTGTCCAATAGACAAATTGTATAACCATAGAAAGATGTTTGTGGTGCCTAAGACAAGTCTTTACCCATAATATTACATAATAATGGGCACTGTTATGATATTACAGGGCTTTCTTTATTATAGAATAAAGTATAGACTCTAATGCTAATGATCAGGTAATAGATACAGGCATAGCTAATAGGCAAGATTTTCATTTGCCAAGAATGACACCACTTTTTAAAAAAATTATTGGGTTTGTGTGTTCATTTTAAGGTTTAAAGTGTTTTTGCATGTGGCATTTCAACTAATCCTCATGAGGATAAATAAAATCTAGGACAAAGCAAGAGAATATATCCCTTTACCAATAATATTTTCATTTTTAAGTGAAACATGGATAAAATCATTCTGTACCATGCATTTGATGGAGAAACTAATAGTTTTTCTCTGATATTCAAGACGGTCATCAGATCATATGCTCAACATTTAGCTAGTATAGATTTATGCCTGACCTAGGCTATTATAAATGTATGAACTTTTTTGTAAAAAAAAAGCAATTTCAATTTGCAGTTAATCAAATGAGTTATTTCTTTAAGATAGTATCCTAGCAACTTCAGACAGAAGAGGAAGTCCTGCTGATGTTAGAAAGAGATTTGTTTATCACATGCCCAGATCTAACTTCTGAATGTGCTTCAAAGTGTTGCTTTGATCAAGCAACTATCAAAATTTTATGTTATAGAACTAACAAGGTTGTAAGAATCATTTCACAATTTCTGAATCTGAGATGCCCATAGAGACGAGCAATTGTCATTTATAATAAACAGGCTTCTTTAAGTAATAAATTAATGAGAATGTATATCTCAAATAAATCCAAGTAAGTTATCAGTAACAAAATATTTAACTAAATTTTTCAAATATTTGAGCTGACAGTTAAATAGAAGTTTTCCAACCAACCTTAAAATACACCTTACTTGTATATTGTCCAACTACATATATCAGTCAGTGACAGAGGGAAAGGGTTTGAGCCACTAATTTCATCTTCAAGCTTAAGAAAGCCCCTGATCTTCGCCTCCAACCTCGACTCTCATTTAAAGCCAGAAGTCAAAAAAAAAAAGAAAACACTAACTTCAGCTAAAAACCAGCTAACAGTCCAATGCATTCAGGATATTCCATGACTTCATGTCTCTATTAAAGTTCTCTCAGGTAATTTGATGTAATAAGAGATGTGGCCTTGACTCTACAATTTAATGCAAAAATGTAAGGGCCCTATTCATTGGTCAGATTAAGTCAGAGGAAGGGGCAGGAAATGCAATAACCAAATCCAAATTTGGAGGTATTGATAGTTCAGGAAATTTTCCAACCTAGACCACAAAGTTAAACAGCCAAAAAGAAACTGACCCATGTAGGACTTTGAATTGGGCCTTAAGGAGAATACATCAACAAGCTATGCAGAGAAAATCTCAGTTTCTTCAAGTTTTATAATCTAAGATACTATAAAACTTTATATTTGAAAATAAAGATGTGTGCTTCACTTTTTAAATCTTGTAATTCATAATTAATTACTAACAATCAAGGAAAACAGCCTGTAATGCTTAAATTTCACGCCTCTAAATTTCATTCCCTGAATTTAGTAAGTAGAAAGACATTCTAAAACTATTAAATATTGCTTATTGTTTACCCTCCCCATCACTCCCCATGAATCAATGACTATTAAGAAAGTAGGTTAGGCCACGAGCAATGCTGAACATAATGGATACTGGAAATAATGATGTTAAGAAGCAAGATGTGGAGCAAATCAATAAATCAGGAAGGGAATCATCTACCCTTAACTGATAACAAAGACAAGGTCAATAATAACATCTCACCTCTAATAAGTTTTAGGCATTGTGATAAATTCTTTATATATATTAGCTTATATAATTTTCATAACAAACCTACAAGTTATAAATTAATATTACACCCAATTTGTAGCTGAAAAAAAAAAGAGGTTTAAAGAGCTTATGCCACTTTTCCAGAATTATTCAGAAAGTGACAGTTTGAATTCAATTCAGGTCTCTATGCTCCCTAGCCTGTGAATACATGCAAGATGCTACCCAGCCTTCCATCGAACCCAGCAAAATTGCTACTATCCTTAGATAATGTGACATGCCTGTTTCTAGGAGACAACAAATCCTATAATGTTATATTTATAAACAGTATCAATGCTTTACCTTCCCAGGAGCCATTTCCTCACAACAGCATTTACAGTTTGGGTATTCATCATGTAGAATTAGATTTGTCTTTAGAGAACAGAACACCTTGTCCCAAAATAACAGTAGTTTAAGTAATATGGATGTTTATTTTTCTTTATATTAGGAAAAGTTCAGATGTACAGAGTCCAGAGCTTATGTGGCAATTCCACAGGCATTGGGATCCAAGCTTAGCCTGTCTTTTATACACATTAATCTTTAGAGCTGGCTTCCATTAACAGCATTGCCTCATAGTACAAGAAAACTGCTTAAATGTTAGCCATCTAGTTTGAGAAAGGAAGAAGGAAGAGGAGAAAAATGAAAAGGGGCATATCCTCCCAAATGAGTCCACATGTTATTAGAAAAAAAAAAAAAATCTAGAAACACCAGCGCCACATCTTGCACTCACATCTTACTGGCTACTCATAATTCTAAGGATGTTTGAAAAATGTAGTCCAACTGGGCAGGCTTCTGTTAGTAAAGTGGATGGGGTAATAGATACTATATCAACATCTAGCAGTTTCTACCACTGACAGTGAGAAATAATCACCATTTAGGCTTTTTAATATCATCTTAAGAAACTGTTTCCAAGTCAAAACTTCTAAATAAAAGTTGGCATCTGGTAGAAGGAACGTTTATTGACTCCCTCAGAAACACATAAAAGGATCATCATCAGACTTCTATTGCTTATTTAATAAACAAACATTCTTCTAATCATTTATAGTAATTTCAAGTTTGCTAATTCAATATAAAATACAAATGTGACACAAGTAATAAAGGACTAATAACAAAAATCCTAAGCTAGTAGGTAATACACTTCTAATTTATTCTACTTCATTTGGCTCTGTTCCCTGGAAGGATTTCATGAACTTATGACAAACTCTGGTCTGATAACCATGCCCATAATTAAGATTCCCAATCTCATGCTCTGTGTTTTCTTTATTAACTTATGTAATCTCAGATGTAGCATCCTCTGCTCCACTTCTATTAACCTGAATAGATCAAACTATAACCTGAAAGTATATTTAATCTAGTTTCTAATCAAATACCCTTCTTTGCTACTTCACTGAGAGAAAATCACACAGTCCCTTACCTCTGCTTCCTCTTCTAAATTCTTACTACATCTTCTTCACTTTCTTTTAAGTAACTATACATGTATTTTTCTTCCCTCAAATATACTCTTATAAATAACTATCATCTGTAATAAAATGTGCTAAAGTAAACAATGTGGCTTCATAGTATAGAATGAGAGCTCATTGGTAGAAAGAATAAGAGGCAAGTTTAGATAATGATCCCTAACCCTTACAGCTGCCCCATAGTGGATAAGACCACCTCGAGGGAGAGACCATAAGCACCAGCAAAGGCTAGATGCTAACTAGCAAGAAATACTAAAAAGTGAACTGTTGTATTGAGTAGAGGTCAACTGATTCCCTAACATTCTTTCCCACTAAACAATTTCGTAAAAATTTTAAAATAAATTGAGTTGCGATACAACTCTCCAAATGATCGCTAATGAAATGTCACATTTTCTTGGATATTAACCTAGCTCATGAAATTACACTGAACCCTCTTTAGGAGTCCCTGTGTAAAACATTTAATACTAATTAGACAGTAAATTTCAGATCTAGCATTGACATAGGGAGGAGAAGCAAAGAGGATTATTAAATAGAGGTGATAATTACACTGATTTTTATTGCTTTTAGGAGAACTTAAAACTTAATCAGCTCTTCAAGTGTTTCACTATTTACATTGATGACAAAGGATTAAATATTGAGAGAAAATACAAAGAGCTCTAAAGAAAGCTAAGTGAAAATCTATTATCACCATTAACTATTAATAATAGTTAAGCAATATTAGAAGACAAGGTAAAAGTCTATAAAAATATACTAAATAACTTGATTGTTCAAAATTATTGAGCAAGTTAATATACTGCTATTGTAAACTATACCAAGGTAAAACTTTTATATTTTTACATTGAAGTGATAATTTTTGTTTCTTAATTTAATGATTTTTTTCTATTTTAGTAATGTCATTAAGTAGATATGGTTATCCTGAGACTGGGCTCTTGAATTTCAATAACTTCACTTCTATAGAACCATGCATACAAAGAAATAATGTTAAAAAGCCATTTTGAGTTAGTATTCCACAGAGTTATTGCTTTAGTCGCTAAGTCAGGTCTGAGTCTTTTGCATCCTGATGGACTATAGCCCATCAGGCTCATCTGTCCAGGGGATTTTCCAGGCAAGAATACTGGAGTGGGTTGCCATTTCCTCCTCCACGGGATCTTCCCTACCAAGGCATCAAACCCCTATCTCCTGCACTGGCAGGAGGTTTCTATACCACTAAGTCAACAGGGAGGCCCCATTCCACAAAGTACAAATCTGTATCTTAATGGAGAAGAGACATGGGGATCAGGGTGTGTGCTGAATCATACATTTCATTTTTGAGCTCCCTGTCAATATCATACCACTTTAAAAAGAAATGAAGTGTTTTCCTATAAAATAATCTCTATTTTCATGGAGCAAGATAGAAGAGTTAAGGCTAAAGAAAATGTAGTGATGGCCTAGAATTCTTGAAAACCCTATCGAAAAAGATAACAACTGAATTTAATTTATGCTGAATTTAATTTATGAAGAGAGTTAGAAGAACATGAGGCACAGGGTGCTGACTCAATTTCATCTTCAAATTGGAAAATAGCAATATTAGCATAGTTATTAACAGAAAAATAGCTTGCTCATATTATTGCAAAACACTCTAAGAAATAAATTGTTATGATATATAATAATAAAATTGTCTATGCTGAGAGGCTTTGGTGATATTTTAAATTAATTGATTTCTAAAATGGTTTTATCTTTACTGTAATACATCAGTTTGTTATAGAAATCTCTGCATGATGTCTTGAAAGAAGTGTGTTGCAATTATACATACAATAAACCAAACCAGTAAAAGCTCATAGTCTAGGCTTATAGATACTGTATGATGGGAAGACAACATTGAATAGTGGAAAGAACATTAAGTCAGGTATGAACCTTGGTGTAACCTGATTGTCTGTGAAATTATCAAGGTGATTAATCTCTCAAAATTTCAGTAAACTGATATGGAAAATTAAGATATCAAGTCTAGTTACATATTCCCCATTTCCTGCATCCAAAAAAAAAAAAATGCATGAACTACAGCAGATACTTGACACTTGAGAATCATATGTCCCTCCTCCCATCCACAACTTCCAACACTAACATAATATTTCAGTCCTCTTGCAAGCAAGAGGCAACCACTTGGTTGACCATTTGTCAAGAAATACATTGAGAAATACACAATCAACATGGTTATAAGAAAAACCACTTAATAATTTTCTCTCCCAAGATGCCGTTAAAATAATATTAAAGTTCTTTTACAAAAATATACACACATGTGAATGCATAGTATATTTCTGATAAAGGTGAGTGAGGAAGTGGGTTGAAGGAAGCCACAGTCTAACATCCATGAAGAGGATAATGTAGGAGGAAGCCAACTTCAACCCTGAATCTAGAGAGATAGATGAATGCAGGGTCACATCGGAAATTGCACCTGATGCAGAAGATGCTGGAACTATAAACTGAAGTGAAGAACACCTTTAATAGGTTCATTCCTAGACTAGACACACCAGAGGGGAGAATTCATGAGCTCAAAGATATGTCAATAGAAACGTCCAAAAGTGAATCACAGAGATAAAAAGGAATGAAACACACACACACACATACACCCCAAACAAAAACTCAGAACATCAGAAACTATGTTGTTGTTTGGTTGCTAAGTCATGTATGACTCTTTGTGACCCCATGGACTGTAGCCCACCAGTCTCCTCTGTCTGTGGGATTTCCCAGGCAAGAATATTGGAGTTGGTTGCCATTTCCTACCCCAAGGGATTTTCTCAACCAAGCGACTGAACCTGCATCTCTTGCATCTCCTGCATGGGTGGATTCTTTCCACTAGTGCCACCTGGGAAGTAAAAAAAAAAACGAATCCAGTTCAATTCAGTTCAGTTCAGGTGCTCTGTGTGTCCAACTCTTTGCGACTCCATGGACTGCAGCACACCAGGCCTCCATGTCCATCACCAACTACCGGAGTTTACTCAAACTCATGCCCATTGAGTTGGTGATGCCATCCAACCATCTCATCGTCTGTCATCACCTTCTACTCCTGCCTTCAATGTTTCCGAGTATCAGGGTCTTTTCAAATGAGTCAGTTCTTCGCATCAGATGGCCAAAGTATTAGGTTTCAGCCTCAGCATCAGTCCTTCCAATGAAAATTCAGGACTGATTTCCTTTAGGATGGACTGGTTGGATCTCCTTGCAGTCCTAGGGACTCTCAAGAGTCTTCTCCAACACCACAGTTTGAAAGCATCAATTCTTCAATGCTCAGCTTTCCTTATAGTCCAAATCTAACATCCATATGTGACTAGAGGAAAAATCATAGCCTTGACTAGATGGGACTTTGTTGGCAAAGTAATGCCTGCTTTTTAATATGCTGCCTAGGCTGGTCATAACTTTTCTTCCAAAGAGTAAGCGTCTTTTAATTTTATGGCTGCAATCACCATCTGCAGTGATTTTGGAGCCCAAAAAAATAAAGTCTGTCACTGTTTCCATTGTTTCTCCATCTATTTGCCATGAAGTGATGGGACCAGATGCCATGATCTTGGTTTTCTGAATGCTAAGCTTTAAGCCAACTTTTTCACTCTCCTCTTTCACTTTCACCAAGAGGCTGTTCAGTTCTTAGCTTTCTGCCATAAGGGTGGAGTCATCTGCATATCTAAGGTTATTGATATTTCTCCCAGCAATCTTGATTCCAGCTTGTGCTTCTTCCAGACCAGCATTTCTCATGATGTACTCTGCATATAAGTTAAATAAGCAGGGTGACAATATACAGCTTTGATGTACTCCTTTTCCTATTTGGAACCAGTCTGTTGTTTCATGTCCAGTTCTAACTGTTGCTTCCTGACCTGCACACAGATTTCTCAGGAGGCAGGTCAGGTGGTCTGGTATTCCTATCTCTTGAAGAATTTTCCACAGTTTACTGTGATCCACACAAAAGTTTTGGCATAGTCAATAATGCAGAAGTAGATGTTTTTCTGGAACTCTCTTGCTTTTTCGATGATCTAGCGGATGTTGGCAATTTGATCTCTACTTCTTCTGCCTTGACTAAAACCAGCTTGAACATCTGGAAGTTCATGGTTCACGTATTGTTGAAGCCTGGCTTGGAAAATTTTGAGCATTACTTAACTAACATGTGAGATGAGAGCAATTGTGCAGTAGTTTGAGCATTCTTTGGCATTGCCTTTCTTAGGGATTGGAATGAAAACTGACCTTTTCCAGTCCTGTGGCCACTGCTGAGTTTTCCAAATTAGCTGGCATATTGAGTACAGCACTTTTGCAGCATCGTCTTTTAGGATTTGAAATCACTCAACTGGAATTCCATCACCTCCACTAGCTTTGTTCATAGTGATGCTTCCTAAGGCCCACTTGACTTTGCATTCCAGAATGTCTGGCTCTAGGTGAGTGATCATACCATTGGTCATGAAGATCTTTTTTTGTATAGTTCTTCTGTGTATTCTTGCCACTTCTTCTTAATATCTTCTGCTTCTGTAGGTCCATACCATTTCTGTCCTTTATTGAGCCTATCTTTGCATGAAATGTTTCCTTGGTATCCCTAATTTTCTTGAAGAGAAATCTAGTCTTTCCCATTCTGTTATTTTCCTCTATTTCTTTGCACTGATCACTGAAGAAGGCTCTCTTATCTTTCCTTGCTATTCTTTGGAACTCTGCATTCAAATGGGTATATCTTTCCTTTTCTCCTTTGCTTTTTGCTTGTCTTCTTTTCTCAGCTATTTATAAGGCCTCCTCAGACAGACATTTTGCTGCTTTGCATTTCTTTTTTTTTGGAGATGGTCTTGATCCTTGTCTCCTGTACAATGTCACGAACCTCTGTCATAGTTCATTACGCACTATCAGATCTAATCCCTTGAATCTATTTCTCACTTCTACTGTATAATCGTAAGGCATATGATTTAGATCATACCCAAATGGTCTAGTGGTTTTCCCTACTTTCTTCAATTTAAGTCTGAATTTCGCAATAAGAAGTTCATGATCTGAGCCACAGTCAGCTCCTGGTCTTGTTTTTGCTGACTGTATAGAGCTTCTCCATCTTTGGCTGCAAAGAATATAATCAATCTGATTTCGGTATTGACCATCTAGTGATGTCCATGTGTAGAGTCTTCTCTTGTGTTATTGGAAGAGGGTATCTGCTATGACTAGTGTGTTCTCTTGGCAAAACTCTATTAGCCTTTGTCCTGCTTCATTCTGTACTCCAAGGCCAAATTTTCCTGTTACTCCAGGTGTTTCTTGACTTCCTACTTTTGCATTCCAGTCTCTTATAATAAAAAGGACACTCTCTTTTGGGTATTAGTTCTAGAAGGTCTTGGTCTTCATACAACCATTCAACTTCAACTTCTTCAGCATTACTGATTGGGCCATAGACTTGGATTTGGGTGATATTGAATGGTTTGCCTTGGAAATGAAGAGAGACCATTCTGTTGTTTTTGAGATTGCATCCAAATACTGCATTCCAATCTGTCTTCAAAGAGAGAATGTGTCATTTGACATAAATGCTACATCCTTCCTCACTGGATAGGCAAACAGCAGCTCAGTAATGGATTCTTAGTGGTTATGAATCCACCTACCAATGCAAGAGATCCAAGAGATGCAGGTTCTTTCCCTGGGTCAGGAAGATCCCCTTGAGTAGGATATGGCAACCCATTTCTTTACCACTGAGCCAACATGGAAGCCTTCAGGAACTATGCTGCTGCTGCTAAGTTGCTCCAGTCATGTCCAACTCTGTGTAACCCCATAGATGGCAGCCCACCAGGCTCCCCTGTCCCCGGGACTCTCCAGGCAAGAACACTGGAGTGGGCTGCCATTTCCTTCTCCAATGCATGCATGCATGCTAAGTCACTTCAGTCGTATCCGACTCTGTGCGACCCTATAGACAGCAGCCCACCAGGATTCTCCAGGCAAGAATACTGGAGTGGGTTGCCATTTCCTTATCCATCAGGAACTATGGGACCATTTCAAAAGGTGTAATATACCTATTTTTTTTTGGCTATAACTTGTGGCTTGTGGGATCTTAGTCCAGTCCCTTAGTTCAGGGACTGAACTCAAGCCTTTGGTAGTGAAAGTACAAATCCCTATCCACTGGCATGCATGCTCAGCCATTCAGTCATGTCTAACTGTTTGCAGCCCCATGGACTGCATGGACTGTAGCCCTCCAGGCTCCTATGTCCATGGGATTTTCCAGGCAAGAATGCTATTTCCTCCTTCAGGGGATCTTCCTGATCCAGGGATCAAACCCACACCTCCTGAATCACTTGCATCTTCTGCATTGGCAGGTGATTCTTTATCACTGAGCCACCTGGGAAGTCCCCTAACCAGTGGACCACAAGGGAATTCCTCTGCATAATTTCTAGCTATAGTGCTAAGAAAAGACTATAAGTGGACAAGGGTAGAAACCAGGAAACCACTTACAAGTTGATTTCAGTAATCCAGGAGAGATATTATGATGATGTAGGCCAAAACTGCAACAGTAGAGCTAATCACAAGTAGTTAGACTCTGGATATATTTTGAAATTGTGTTAACCCTTGGTTCTAAATATAATGAATAGTTTATTTTTGTGTCTTGAGTTAAAATTCACATGCATTGTTGAATTTGAGCTTTATAAAACTTCCAAAAATACTTTAAAAAATAATTTATAGCAGACAAAAAGGTAGTTTGAAATGCTAAGTGGTTTTTTCTGATAACATAACTAGTCAACTTTTGCTGCCTACACAAGTTTCAATGTTAATTTTGATCCTTTTGGTAGCCACCAGAGGAAGTGTTACTCTTTGGAACAGAATACATAACCCTACCAAAATCTTACAGCTAAAAAAGCCCTCTAGTACTGACACTGAAGAATTCTAAACCATGTTTGAGCTAATAAGCCTATTTTGCCTACCTGGACGCACGATTGACACAAATTTACAAATAGAAATCATTCTGATTCATTCGTTCTCTTAATGATTATTGTGCATTTATTCAGGAAATCATGCTAGTGGAGAAAGACAATAATAGTTTGGTGCCTTTGCACATAGACACAGCCTATGAGGCAATTTATTATCTGTGAATTCATTAACATGAAAATTTTAAATGTTCTCATCATGTTGAATAGGAGCTTGGTTACACCTATTATGAATAATGGAATGATACATATTGTTGTCATATTATTGTAATGCAAGACAACAGGCAGTTGCTTCTTACAATAACATAACCTCCCCTTTTCATAACTCTTCTCATTCATGGCTCCTAGATGGCTTTACAAACATTAATTAAGACTTACATCACCTCTGTGAGGCTGGGAACTGCCACAGTTGTCATCCTGATGCCAGACTAGAGATTAAACCATGTTATTAGAAGCAGTGCTAGGGTGAAAGCTCATAACGTTTCAAACCAGAACTTTTAAACAATATAACAAATTCCCATTCCATCATCCTTTGTTGCACCCAGGTCTCAAATTTAGCTATTCTGTAGCACCTATTCATATCTTTGTGGAAATTGTGCACACCAATTGCAGAAGTTTTCAGATTAAAGTGTATTTATTTTGTATATCTTCATCTTAATACTGCCAAGGACTAAAATTCTTTTAGTAGGTCATCTTCATTAGTATAATAAGTTAAATTATCTTTTACAGCCATCGAGAGAAGGCAATCAGGCTATGTTATTCCCAGCCCCCAAGACTGCCTCCCAACTTAGTTACAGGGTGTGGAATCGAACTTCTTATCCTCTAACTTTTCATCTAACTTGCTCTAGTGAGCCGTGCTACATTGCACTTAAACAGAGTATGCTAAGAATTAATTTTCTTTAGAAGGTCAGCTTTGCTGGAAGATTGCTGCTCTTTTCTTCATCATTAAAAAAAGTAAAAAATAAAAAGCTATGTTCTGAAAAGTCATCTTGTATTGTGTCCTCCACACTCTAATATAAAACTGAGAAAGTTTTCAGTGCTATTATAGGGTCACATTGAAGAAGCTACCTATTTCCTCACAAATTATCTTCTCTTTCATTCAGTGTCCTGTTGAAACACCTAAAAGTGTTTACTCTCATTTACTTTCTCAATTCTTTATTACTTCCAAAGTATCAATATTCAATCTACTATCATTTTGATTGCCTGTAAATATTAGCATAATCATTTGGCTTTATTATGTATGGCTTTACACAGTTATCTTTTCAAAAGTGAGTTTCTATATAAAAGAAAAAAAAAATTGTTTGACTTCAGGGTTTGTTTTTTCCCGTCTAGTCTAAGCCCTTTAAGCAATTCTGCATAGGCAGAATAAAGCAATAAATGATAAAAATGTGCCTTTTAATTACACCTTCTCTATATGGATGGGGGTGAAATTACCTCTTTTATCTATTAAGATGGATGAAACTCACACTTCAAAGACAATGTGGAACAAAAGTATCCTATACATGTTCAATATTAAATTACTGTCAACAGCTGGGGGCTGCTAAAAATTCCACCAAACAGCATGATTTTTATACAAAGGAAACATTAGTACTTTCTGGCTCACAATGTTGGTATGTTTACTTTTTTAGCAAATCTCCCTACTTGAAAGAAATACAATTCAATTAAATATAGATTGTGAGTTTCCATATTACAGCATCCTTGGTACTAATTTTTCAGGACTATGTGAGATAGAAGGACAAAACTTCACTTACTACTTTGAAATATAAAGGAAGATATTACACTAGATCTTTTTTTCAAGAGTTATTGAACAGCCCCTGGCTAGCTGAATAAAAAAGAAGATATAGTCAGTGCTTTTACAATATGCATTCACTTTAAAATAAATGCTATAATTATATGGATATAAATAAGCCACTTTTCAAGAGATTGTATTGTTTATACAGGGCCTTATTATTTAATATTTTGTGTTATCATTCAACTTCAACTTCTCTCTGAAAAGAGAATGAAATTTAAAGGTATAGTAGAAAAGAGATGTATATTTATTTCATAATAAAGTTGTTCCATTGTTTTTTCATTATAATTTGGCAAAAATGTTATTTAAATTCCTTAAAAAGTCATAAAGGCAAAGAGCTTGATTTATTATTTATATAAGTTATTGCTGCTTTTATTTATTTGAAGAGTACGTCTTACACCTGAAAAAATTAATACATTAAGAATATACTAAGTTCTGATTAATAATTCTGGCACATGTAAAAATGTAGACTCATTATTACCATACTAAAGGAATAATCAATACTACAAAGGCAGAACATTCTGTTTGAGTAAAACTTCCTGAGCTAGATCTTGACGGAGGTCCCATTTTAACCCTGCAGAGCATGGAAGAAATTATTATTCATGTACAAATTTAGAATAAGTGTAAATAATTTGTCTTCTTGATAGCAGAAGAATACCCAGCATTATTCTTGTTGTTCTAAATGCTTTCAGTAACAGTGCTTTCCAAACAGCCTGCCTGCAAAATCTATCCCAAAGTAATTAAACAAATTGATCTAAATTGGCAATGAAATTATTTAATATTGTCTATCTGAATTTTAAAGAATGTCCGCCCTAGTCAACTGGAATACTTTGGTTTTGACACACTAGGTTGATACTGAATTGCTACTTCCTACAATAATTAGACAAAAGCAATATTTGCTTCTCTTGGCTAATTCTAATTCATTTATGTCCTCAGTGTGATATTTGACTCAGTTATTTTCTATCCCAGTGGACTATTCATCCATGTCATTGGCTGTATCATCAAAGTGTGTGTGTATTCAGTCACTCAGTCATGTCGGACTTTTTCAGTCCCATGGACTGTAGCCCATCAGTCTCCTCTGTCCATGGGATTCTCCAGGCAAGAATACTGGAGTGGGTTGCTATTTCCTCCTCCAGGGGATCTTCCTGACCCAGGGATCAAACCCATATCTCTTATGTCTCCTGCATTGGCAGGCAGGTTCTTTATCACTGAGTCACCTGGGAATCCCATCATCAAGGTATCAGGATAAAAAGTAAAGAGAAATGATTTAAGACACAATTGTACATTAACTTGGAGTTATATTTAGTAAGAAAGGGGACAGATCTAACCACTGACTACCAAAATGTTTAATTTACAAGGAGGCTGTGCCAATCTATACTAAATTTACATAAGTTCTGTAGTTGATCTCTGCAAAATCCAATGAGATAAAAGAATACCGTAAATACTTTTGTAAACTTTTTCAACTTTGTACCTCAATGTACCCATTCATTGAACAGAAACCTGACTTATCTATTGAGGATTATGTTATAATAAAGTAGGCAATTAATAAAAATTATTCTGCTTGTTTTAGTTTATCATATCTCCCTATTTCCCACCTTTAAGATGGAAAGACCCTAATGCTGGGTAGGATTGGGGGCAGGAGGAGAAGGGGATGACAGAGGATGAGATGGTTGGATGGCATCATCGACTCGATGGACATGGGTTTGGGTAGACTCCGGGAGCTGGTGATGGACAGAGAGGCCTGGCATGCTGCAATTCATGGGGTCACAAAGAGTCGGACACGACTGAGTGACTGAACTGAACTGAACTGATCCTTCCTAGAGGAAATGGTGAAAGCTCAACTCACTTTTGGAATATCAATTATCTACTATCTGTAAGATTTATTCATCTGACACATGATATTTGTTTCAGTATACTTCATATACTAGATGGTATCATGACATGAGAATTGAGGTTATTTCCTTATTTTATAACATATCAGAAATCACAGTCCCAAAGCTATTGATTAAACCCTGCTGAAACCAAACATGTGATTTACATTTCCTTGAAACAATCCTCTACAGTCTCACTCTTTGTGAAACATAATTTTCACTGAAATCAGTTGGCTTTTCAAGACACATCCCCTAGCAACCAACTAAGAGAACTTAGTCATTCTTTCTAAAATACCAATAGCAACCAACAGTTGGTTTGTGCACATAAATCAGCTATCTAGACTTAACTAAAATACTATGAACTCTATGTTTTCACATCTGAATGATTTTTTTATTTTTAAAATGTTTAAAAATAATCCTACAAACGTAAAACCCAATGACCTCTGCATATGTACTAACACTGAAATATTCAACGAAGTAAACTGTGAAGCAAAGCTTATAGTAAAAAAAGAATGTCTATTGACTATTCCTTTCTAATATATTTGTGAGCTGCACCTAATTTTTAAAAAGAAAAAATAGGGTTCCCCTTCAGATGTCAGACCTATAACCTTCTTACTTGTACATACATCTACTCAGGTTAAGTTTCAGAGCCCATGACCTCTGAAATAGTTTTCAAGGAAAGATTTGATAGAATTCATCCTTACTGTGAGCTCTTTCTCATCTTCACTCAGCTTCTGATAAAGTTGCTCAACCTCAGTATTACTAACATTTTGGGTTCAACCTCAGTAGTATATCTTGCTGTTTATTTTTTGCTTATGTGAGGGTAGAGCAGTGTTGTATAAATTGTAGATATTTAGCAGCATCCCTGGTCTCTACCCACCTGATGCCAATACCAAACTCTTCCAGCTGTCACAACCAAAAATCTCTTCAGACGTTTTCAAAACTTGGGAAACAATGAGCCAAAATTACCCCTGGTTGAGGACCACTAGGATAAAGACTTTAATTGACTTTTCATATAGACCTATCACTTCTTTTTTTTTTTTCTAAATTTATCCTGAGATAGGGAAAAATATTCTTTTAATCTGAGATTTTTTTTCTCTACTTAGGTTAGGGAGACTGGTTTTTATCTCTATTCTAGCCCCTGCTCACTGTCTTCTTTAAGAATTATATTAATAATACTAAATATCTTTAATTAGAATAAATTTTTGAGAGGAGTATAAACTGCCTAAATGTGTGTGCATTTTTGCCAAGTGATTCTACTTCTTTAAAGATAACTTGTATCCCAGTGTTCATTGTAGTACTATTTACAATAGCCAGGTCATGGAAGCAACCTAGATGTCCATTGACAGATGAATAGATAGATCAAGAAGTTATGGTATATATATCTACAATGCAATATTACTCAGACATTAAAAGGAACAAATTTGAGTCAACTGAACAGAGGTGGATGAACCTAGAGCCTGTTACATAAAGTCAGAAAGGCAAAAATAAATATCATATACTAATGCAAGTATATGGAATCTAGAAAAATGGTACCGATTAACCTATTTGCAGGGCGAGAATAGAGTCACAGATGTACAGAACAGACTTGTGGACATAGCAGGGGAAAGAGAGGGTGGGATGAGTTGAGAGAGTAGCATTGAAACATATACATTACCATATTTTAAATAGACAGCTAGTGAGAAGTTGCTGTGTAACAAAGGGAGCTCATCCGGGTGCTCTGTGACAAGGGGTGGGGTGAGAGGGGTGGGATGCAGTGGGTGGGAGGGAGGATCAAAAGAGAGGGGACATGAGTGTACTCATGGCTGACTCACGTTGGTGTATGGCAGAAACCAACACAACGGTGTAAAGCAATTATCCTCCAATTAAAACCAAATTTAAAAAAATATTTTAAAAGCTATCTTAAGAAAATAGACACAGAAACATTTGTTTTGTCATTGTTCAGTCACCAAGTCATGTCCGACTCTCTGCCACCCCATGGACTGCATGCAGCGTGCTGGGCCTCCCTGTCCCTCACCATCTCCTGAAGTATGCCCAAGCTGAGACAGTTGTTACTAGTATAGATTTTGAAAGGAATGAGGTGGAAACAATGTAATTCTCTAATAATAGGGAGAGAGCTAGATAAATCATGTTCTATACATATAGGGAAATGCTATGCAGTATTTTTTTTAATGTTGAAAAGTCATATTAATGGAAATTTTAAAGTAATATTTAACTAACTTATTTAAGTGATATTTAAGGAAA
This sequence comes from Giraffa tippelskirchi, assembly GCF_054371585.1. Taxonomy (NCBI): domain Eukaryota; kingdom Metazoa; phylum Chordata; class Mammalia; order Artiodactyla; family Giraffidae; genus Giraffa; species Giraffa tippelskirchi. The sequence continues at coordinate 66,014,714 of NC_137284.1, forward strand.
GTAATCAAAACATATTATGGAGAAAAACCCATAGAGCAGCATGTACATTACCATACAATTTGGTAGACTATAAAAAGAGTTATGTCCAGCTCTTTGAGACCCCATGGACTGGAGTACCCACTCCAGTGGGTACTTACCCTCCAGTGGGTAGCCTTTCCCTTCTCCAGGGGATTTTCCCAACCCAGGGATTGAACCCAGATCTCCCTCAGTGCAGGTGGATTCTTTACCAGTTGAGCCACAAGGGAAGCCCGAGAATACTGGAGTGGGTAGCCTATCCCTTCTCCAGCAGATCTTCCTGACCCAGGAATTGAACAGGGGTCTCTTGCATTTCAGGTGGATTCTTTACCAACTGAGCTATCAGGGAAGCCCAAACTATAAATACACACAGAAAAAACTTTGGAAGCACAGATACCAAATTATTAACCATGTATTGCAAGTATAGATATTGAGTGATTTTTCTTATTTTCCTTTGAGGTTTTCTATGTTTTATACATGACATGTTTGTCACTTTTAGAAGATAGAAAGTGAGTTGTTGCTATCAGATTGAAAATTATTAGTGGTTATATAACTGTGTGTTTCTTCAAAGTCTCAGGTCTTTACACTAAAAACAAGTGAATTTTAATGTATGGCAACTAAATGGATACTTGTATGAATCTTGTGTGCACCACATCAATTCAGGTTACATTTCTACATCACAAGTCTCTTTATTTAGTAAAAAATAAAAAAAGCAAAACACTGTATTTGCTGTTATTCTGTGTTCCATCAAATTTAGTATTCATATTTTTACTGTCCTTCTGTCTGGACCAAAGTAAAAGCAGCTAATCAAATAGCATCTTTGAAAATATGATAGCATTCAAGATCATATTTTCAGAAATTCTAAAATATTATATATGTGTCATGGTGGTTTAGCTGCTCAGTCATGTCCAACTCTTTGTGACCCCAAGGACTGTATTCCACTAGGCTCTTCTGTCCATGGGATTTTCCAGGCAAGAATACTGGAGCGGGTTGCCATTACCTTCTCCAGAGAATCATCCCAACCAAAAGATCAAACCAGGGTCTCCTGCATTACAGGCACATTCTTTACCAACTGAGCCACCAGGGAATATATGTATATATGTGTCATATATATATATATATATATATATATATATATATATATATATATATATATATATATACGCTTATATATGTTTTGCATCTAATTCTGCTTCATAGACTACACTAAAGCCTTTGACTGGATTACAACAAACTGTGGAAAATTCTTAAACAGATGGGAAAACCAGACCACCATACCTGCCTCCTAAGAAATCTGTATGCAGATCAAGAAGCAACAGTTAGAACCGGACATGAAACAACGGACTGGTTCCAAATTGGGAAAGGAGTATGTCAAGGCTGCATATTGTCACCTTGCTTATTCAACTTAAATGCAGAGTACATCATGTGAAATGCTGAGCTGGATGAAGCACAAGCTGAAATCAAGATTGCCAGGAAAAATATCAATAACCTCAGATATGCAGATGACACTACCCTTAGGGCAGAAAATGAAGAGAAATTAAACAGTCTCTTGATGAAAGTGAAAGAGGAGAGTGAAACAGCTGGCTTGAAACTCAACATTCAAAAAACTAAGATCATGGCACCCGGTCCCACCACTTCATGGCAAATATATGGGGAAACAGTGGAAACAGTGGCTGACTTTATTTTTGGGGGCTCCAAAATCACTGCAGATGGTGACTGCAGTCATGAAATTTAAAGACAGATGCTTGCTCCTTGGAAGAAAAGCTATGACTAACCTAGACAGCATATTAAAAAGCAGAGACATTAGTTTGCTGACAAAATTCAGCATAGTCAAAACTATGTTTTTTCCAGTAGTCATGTATGAATGTGAGGGTTGGACCATAAAGAAAGCTGAGCACCAAATAACTGATGCTTTTTAACTGTGGTGCTAGAGAAGATGCTTGAGTCCCTTGGACTGCAAGGATATCAAACCAGTCAATCCTAAAGGAAATCAGTCCTGAATAATCATTGGAAGGGCTGATGCTGAAGCTGAAAATCCAATACTTTGGCCACCTGATGTGAAGCACTGACTCATGGAAAAGACCCTGATGCTGGGAAGGACTGAGGGCAGGAAGAGAAGGGGACGACAGAGGATGAGATGGTTGGGTGGCATCATTGACTGGATGGACATGAGTTTGAGCAAGCTCCAGGAGTTGGTGATGGACAGGGAAGCCCTGGTATGCTGCAGTTCATGGGGTAACAAAGAGTCAGACACGACTGAGCTATTGAACTATATATAAAACATGACATATATATATGTCATATATATAAAACATTTACTAATACATTGAATTACAGTAGGCTTCTATTGAAATAAATTTGGTTGTTTTTCTACTAATAAAAAATTAGTTTTGAAACAGAATATATATGTTCATATTATATACATACATATATATATATATTCTTGAATGAATAGGAAAGTGTTTTATGCATAGAAAAAAATTAACAGATCCTCAGCCCATGGTTCTTAAAGAATGTGTAAAAAAATAATTATAGACATGGAAACTGTTTCATTTAGCAATAAAATGGAGTGCTATTTTCAATGAACATTTCTTTTAATAAAATTGTATTTGTGAAATGTTGCCCTCAAAACTACCACTTAATTATATCTGAAATCTAATCAGGTCACTTATTTAAGGAAAGAGATTGTAGGACTCTTAAATACTAAGCCAAAAAACAATTGAATTCCAGAGCTTATTCATTCTTTTTTCTGTATAGGAAGTTATCTAGAAATATTACTTCAATTAGAGTTTTCTGTATTAGCTTTTCTCTTCCTTTCAATGTTAAAATAAATATTTTTATATCTAAATAATTTAAAGAATTTTTTTCTCTGAGGCTGAATAACTGCTTTTTTCCTATAGTCTGTTTTTCTTGGGTTAAACATTTTGTTAGGTCCATTATAAGCAAAATATCAATAAGGAGATAAGAGCTAGCATAAAGCCATCATGCTCCACAGAATACACAGATTAGATGAAAATTGACTCAGGGGAGGAAAAAAAAAGAGTCTCCCAATCTTCACATATTATTTCTTCCCTACCACACCTCCAAAAGAACCCTTCCAAATAACCTCAATAATTCAGAAGTTTGCTTTTCATAGGCAAGATTTGTCTTTAAGGGAATTAATGAAATCCTTCTTTTTAGAATTATTTTCTCAGTTCTCACATGATTAGACCATGTTAAAAAGAGCACTTCAAGCTTGCTTAAAACAGTACTTTTCAAATCTTGCTCCATCAGTTATGTGGTAGTTCAATCAATGTTAGATAGCATCAAAAATCTATTTCCTGTCCCTGACAAGAGAAGGTGGTCCCTAAGATTAACTGTTCTAAATGGCAAATGCAAACTTCATACTATCTCAAATCGCCAACTATGCTATTTTTGCCTCTACATGTTATTGGAACGATGGTCAAAGCCTGGTTCTTTTAATTACATAAAACCTTAATTTTTAATTATGATTGAAAGATAGTGAAAAGATAAGCCACCAAATCATCTCAAAGTCACTGAAAGGCTGAGACTGTTTTCTGTCAGGTGTTTGGCTCATAAAAGCTGATTGAAGCTATATAGTCCTTTAGTTTCTGTCAAATACCATCAAAAATGAAACTGAGGGTGCCAGAGAAATTCTCAAAATGGTGTATGCACAAAGGTGTCAGACACAGTTTTTCAGGAAAAAGGAACACAAATCTCAACAGCTTCTCACTTCAAGAAATAAATTAAAATATAGAAATACTTCTACTATCTTTAACTGAAATACCCAAAGCAGCAAACACCTAAAAACACCATGCTAAATCAAGATTTCTGTTGATAATCTTTATTTCACTTTTATATCTGTATTTAGAGAAAATACGAAACTATTGTGGAAAGTTTGGGAAAGAAAATCAGAAGTAATGACAATAGCTAGCTAACATTTAGCACGGATGTCAGGCGCTGTGATAAATCTGTGAATTCATTTAATACTTAAAACAATCCTTCACGATTAACTTCATGATTAAGTGCTATTACCACTACTTTTAAGATGTAGAAACTAATGTAGAAAGTAGCATATGTGGCATTCAAACCCAGACAGCTTTGCTCAAGGATTCATGCAGTACAAAAAGATTAGATTTATCCACGGTTCCACTGGACAGAGAACAGATTTTATTTATTCTTACGCATGTATTTCTTCTATTGAATTTTCAAACCAATTTATTACAGCTCAAAACAATAGCAAATTAAGGATGTCAAATTTATTGGGAAATCTAACCAAAAAAATTAGCACCAAATATTATGTGTTCACTTTATGAATAGATGCAGTTATTTTCACTACCTATTTTTGCATGAAAATACTGAGGTTTAACTTTGTACTTTAAACTAGGATACATAGAAACAAACATAGCTTTCTTTACTGTTCTGGATTCCCCAGTTCCTACTAGAGGCAGAAAAAACGTGAACAGTTAGAAGTAACTAAACTTCATTTTGCTTAAAAACAATCTATTTTTTATAAATATTCATGCAATTCTACATTGAAATTCTCTAGGTTGACTTCTTTTTCTTTGGTTCTCTTTCCAGACTCTTTTCCTCTGCCTAGATGGTAATTATACGTGGAAAAGCCTCTGTACCCTCAATGTCAAGGAACTGGAGGAGGAGTGATGAGCAAGGGATGTCTCCCCATGCCATTCCCCACTCCAGTCCCATCTCTGAGTCTGTAGCTCTGCCCTCACTATTGGAAATAATTTTGGTCTGGTCTGTAGACATAAGCAAAGTACTGTAATGGTTCCCGGGGGATTCAGCCATTTCTAATGATAATGCATCACTGAGACATGTTTTAGAAATACAGAATCTTAGGACCCATCAGACCTATAGAATCAGAATATACATTTAATCTAGATCCCTGGTAAAGACACTTCAAAGTCTGAAAAGCACTGCTCTAATGGATAACATCCTTCTTTTTTATTTTATGATCTTTGATCCTATCCTTCATTTTGTTGACAATCAATGTCATTCCTTAGCCTATACATCCACATAGGAGAAAATATGTTTCAAAAACAATTCCCAATATCTAAAATAAGACTACCTTTATAATTTTTGTGACCAATCAAAATTTTTTTCTCCACACTTAATTATGAAATCTTCCTATTTTAAATGAGTTAAATTTTGCTACAAACATGAAATCTTCTGCATTTTTTTAGTTTATTAAAAGTCATATTTTACATAGAGTAAAGGATTTTAGTTTTCTTTATATTCGTCCAAACTGTATGTATATTATCAAGTTTACTCTTAAATAGTTAATTTTCTAGTTTACTGATCTTCTGGATCTTTTTTCAGTTAAGTTTCCTACCATCCATTGCTAATGTATGGTTATTGTTTTCTACAGCTATTGTTTTTACTGTTTTGACAGTCATTTTGTAATAAGCACTAATAAATAATGTTAAACATTCTAGTGTATACTATGCTTTATTTATAATTCATGTAGAATACTCCTAACAGAATTGTATTTGATTTTTTAATCCAAAGCAGGTTTTTTTTAGACAATGGAGAATTTCTTTTAGAAAACTATCTCTAAGATTGAACATTTCTATTATTTTGGTTCCTGTTCTTTAATTTATTAATTTCTGATTTTATCTTTACAATTTCTCTCCTGCTTTTCCTGGGATTGTTTTAGGGTGACATTTCTAATTTATCTGATACTAATGGTATGACACTCTTTTTTCATTTACTTGATACATCTTTCTCATCCTTTAACTTTTAAGCAATCTATATCATTTGTTTTAGATACAAAGCATTTTAAACACTGACTGTGGATTTTATCTAACAAGAAAATTAGAGATACCAAAGGAACATTTCATGCAAACATAGGCTCGATAAAGGACAGAAATGGTATGGACCTAACAGAAGCAGAAGATATTAAGAAGAGGTGGCAAGAATACACAGAAAAAATGTACAAAAAAGATCTTCATGACCCAGATAATCACGATGGTGTGATCACTCACCTAGAGCCAGACATCATGGAATGTGAAGTCAAGTGGGCCTTAGAAAGCATCACTACGAACAAAGCTAGTGGAGGTGATGGAATTCCAGTTGAGCTATTTCAAATCCTCAAAGGTGATGCTGTGAAAGTGCTGCACTCGATATGCCAGCAAATTTGGAAAACTCAGCAGTGGCCACAGGACGGGAAAAGGTCAGTTTTCGTTCCAATCCCAAAGAAAGGCAACGCCAAAGAATGCTCAAACTACCGCACAATTGCACTCATCTCACATGCTAGTAAAGTAATGCTCAAAATTCTCCAAGCCAGGCTTCAGCAATACATGAACCGTGAACTTCCAGATGTTCAAGCTGGTTTTAGAAAAGGCAGAGGAACCAGAGATCAAATTGCCAATATCCTCTGGATCATCGAAAAAGCAAGAGAGTTCCAGAAAAACATCTATTTCTGCTTTATTGACTATGCCAAAGCCTTTGACTGTGTGGATCACAATAAACTGTGGAAAATTCTGAAAGAGATGGGAATACCAGACCATCTGACCTGTCTCTTGAGAAACCTGTATGTAGGTCAGGAAGCAACAGTTAGAACTGGACATGGAACAACAGACTGGTTCCAAATAGGAAAAGGAGTACGTCAAGGTTGTATATTGTCACCCTGCTTATTCAACTTATATGCAGAGTACATCATGAGAAACGCTGGGCTGGAAGAAACACAAGCTGGAATCAAGATTGCCGGGAGAAATATCAATAACCTCAGATATGCTGATGACACCACCATTATGGCAGAAAGTGAAGAACAAAAGAGCCTCTTGATGAAAGTGAAAGAGGAGAGTGAAAAAGTTGGCTTAAAGCTCAACGTTCAGAAAACGGAAACCACAGCATCTAGTCTCATCACTTCATGGGAAATAGATGAGGGAACAGTGTCAGACTTTATTTTTTTGGGCTCCAAAATCACTGCTGATAGTGATTGCAGCCATGAAATTAAAAGACGCTTACTCCTTGGAAGGAAGGTTATGGCCAACCTAGATAGCATATTTAAAAGCAGAGACATTTCTTTGCCAACAAAAGTCTGTCTAGTCAAGGCTATGGTTTTTCCAGTGGTCATGTATGGATGTGAGAGTTGGATGGTGAAGAAAGTTGAGTGCCACAGAATTGATGCTTTTGAACTGTGGTATTGGAGAAGACTTTTGAGAGTCCCTTGGACTGCAAGGAGATCCAATCAATCCATCCTAAAAGAGATCAATCCTGGGTGTTCATTGGAATGACTGATGTTGAAGCTGAAAGTCCAATACTTTGGCCACCTCATGCGAAGAGTTGACTCATTGGAAAAGACCCTAATGCTGGGTAGGACTGGGGGCAGGAGAAGAAGGGGATGACAGAGGATGAGATGGTTGGATGGCATCACCAACTTGATGGACATGGGTTTGGGTAGACTCCGGCAGTTGGTGATGGACAGAGAGGCCTGGTGTGCTGCAATTCATGGGGTCGCAAAGAGTCGGACACGACTGAGCGACTGAACTGAACTGAATTAGAGACGTTTAAAGTTTTGTTATAGGATTTCAGTACACTTGCATTTATTATCAAAGGTGCTAAAATGAAGTGAAGTGAAGTGAAAGTTGCTCAGTCATGTCCAACTCTTTGTGACCCCATGAACTATACAGTCCATGGAATTCTCTAGACCAGAATACTGGAGTGGGTAGCCTTTCCCTTCTCCAGGGGATCTTCCCAAACCTGGGATCAAATCCAAGTCTCCTGTATTGCAGGCAGATTTATTAACAGCTGAGCCACAAGGGAAGCCCAAAGGTGTTAAGCTTGGCATTATACTGTCACCTGGTTTTTTGCTTTCTTTATCAGTGTTTACTTAACCACTTTATTTGTTCTCTTCATTAAAAAAAAAAAAGAATACATTTAGCTTCTTTCCTTTAACTGTTCAAAAATCATTTGTGAATTACAATTTGATTACTTTCCATTTTTAACAACTTTGAAAAGTGAAAATATTAGTCACTCACTCATGTCCAACTCTATGGGACCCTATGGACTGTAGCTCTCCAGGGTCCTCTGTCCATAGAATTTTCCAGGCAACATTGTAGAGTGGGTAGCTATTCCCTTCTTCAGGGCATAACCTTACTTGAATCTATTTCTCTAATTATCAATGTAAATAATATAATCACATCTATTAGTTTGTTTAGAAGAAAACTAGTTTTCTTTTCAAATTACTTCCTGGTATTGTTGTATAACTGAACATTTTAGAGAATGTTGATTATCTGTTATAAATTAACTCCTTTTAATAATTAAAATATTAAATGATAACCACTATAATTATAGATGTCAAAAATAAACATTGATTAATATCAATCTACGAATCTAACCAAATTACAATATACCAAAATGAGAGGATCAAGGAAAGAGAACTAGGCATGCTTGTTATGGACACAATACAGTCAGGGAGAAAGAGAACTAAATCCATATCTTGTCTATGAAAAGCCAATAGATAATTTCTGAAAAATGAAAAAGTAGTAGTAGCAATGTAAGAATATTATTGATATTTAGATATGCAGATGCAAATGCCAGAATAAACAACTTAATAAAGGAGTGGGACATAGGGGAAGAGAGAGAGAACTAAATTTCATGAAAAGAACTTGTAGGACCATTTCACTCCTTAAAGTATATGCATTCATGACCTTATTTTCAAATACAAACATTAAATTAAAAATATACATTCTATAGGTATAGCAGTACAAAAGTACCAAAGTGATATTGCCTGCCTGCATTTTCTTTTAGAATACCTATAAGTTGGTTCTATTATTAGCTATATAAAACAAATGCTTTCTGAAATTTCTTTCTGCTTTTTGTAATACAAATTTTAAGAATACTCCTTATCTTATAAACATCATATTGTTGTTTATTTATTTGACTTTATGCTTACTCATTCTTGAACAGAAGTCTCTCCATGCTTAGAAATAGACCAGAGGCAGCGGTGTCTGGCTACTCTTGATTCCCCTCATTTTCTACCGTTTTGCTCTAGAATTCTCTCAACAGACATCAATCTAAAATGTTGTCCAATATAAATTTATATCATTATTTTAATAATTTGGCGGTCTTTGGGAAGAGGCAAGAAGAGGCTCTGGGAACTCCTAGCATTGGAACATGATTTCCAGCCTCTTCTCTAGTGAAGCCATCTTATCAGAAAGCAACTTTGTTCTGGTTTAATTCAATTTTTATACTTTGTACAATATAAACTCTGCCTCTGACTGGCATGTTTCCTGATGTTGTTACCCACTTCATTGGAAACAAACCTCCATCTGCTGCTGACTTTCTATTTGCGTGTCCAGTGTGTGAAAAATTCCGGCTCCGTGCTAGTACTTCCATGTTGTATATCTAATAGAGAAAGGGATGCCCCAACATTGCCTCCAGATTTCACTTTTGTTGAGTCATGCCTGACTTTCATGTATTTTTTCAAAGCAGAGATAGTAAAGAGGAGACACAAATAAACTTCCTTCGGTCAAGGAGGATCTGAGTCCTAACAGAAATCATTTTATTTACTTGTGTGGGGGGGGGGGGTCCAAAAGTCATGGTTAAGCTGTTACAGTGCAAAAATTTCTTAAGGGATCACAACTCAAAGACCCCTCAGTTCTCTCCAACTTCTCAGAGGCAAAACTTCTTACATTTGGGGTCAGCTCCTGAGTTTATTTTGTCAGGCAAAATCTGGGTAAGGGGTGAAGTGAAGAGAAAATGAAACAAGAAGACAAAAAGATAAAATATTTATCTATTTAAGAGAAAAAGTTTGGCTAGAAAGTCAGACAAGAACTACATGAGTTCTGTGTTAGAAATATTTCCAGGATTGGGATTTGAGAGAGTGGAGGAGAGTTTCTAGGAACTGCCAGCATCAGTGGGGAGGATATAAAGAGTGGCTGCTACGGGAAAGGTGGATTTTACATTTAATAAGTGTAATGGGCTGGATGATATCCCCTAAAAGATGTGAACATATCCTAATCCTTGAAGCCTGTGATTATTATCTGATTTATGATTAAGGTTTGGGGATGAAGAAGCTATCCTGAATTATCCAGGTAGGTAGTAAATGCTATCACAAATGTCCTTATGTAAGAAAAGGCAGAGGGAGATAAGTTGGAAGCACACAGGAGTAGGCAATTCAGAGATGGAGGCAGAGACTGGACGGATGCCACCACAAGCCAAGGAATATTTGCGGCCACAAGAAACTGGAAAAGATAAGAACTAGAGTCTCTTCTAGAGTCTAGAGCCTCCACAGGAAAGGGGGCCCAGCTGATACCTTGATCTAGACTTCTAGCCTCCAAAACTGTAAGAGAAGAAATTTCTGTTGGTTTAAGCCACTCAGTGTGTGGTAATTTGATAAGGCAGCCCCTGGAAATTAATATGACTATGATTGTCCCTTTGACAATTCTCCTGGGAGTAGGTTAAGACTCTGAAGTGTTTTTAATTATATTTTAGCTAACAAAGCATATTTCTTTAAACACTGTTTAAGGATGGAGTCATGCAAAGTGATTGAGTCAGAGTACAGAATAACAAGTAACATTAGCAGAGTATTTCCTGTGTGCAGGCATTTGGCTGAGCAGTTCACACACATTAATTCTTTTCCTCGTAAAACAAGGATGTGAGTCTTCAAGAGTTGTACAGCTTGGAGAAGATCACAAGACAAGTGATCAGTGGTAGACCTGGGGTTAAAACCAAAGTCTTCTGAATTTGAAACCCAAGGTCTTAGTGGCTAAAAGGCATTGCACTGTTTTTCATCTCAATTTGTAGCTGAGGGACTAGTTAGATGCTTTTGTGCCTGTCCCTTTATCATTCAAGTGTTTAAACCTTTTTATCAAAGAAATTGAAATGATGGCTTAGTCTGCATGAAGATTTCTCTAAAGCCACACACTACCAATACAGTTTTTAGGAAGCACATCTCTGTTCCCTGGGATCTCTGTTTTTGATATTAGAGGTACCCCTGTTAAAGTCCAGTTGTTTGCTGTTCACATTCTGAGAAGTGTCGCCCTCTCCTCTACCCCAGTCAGCTCTTAAGTAAAGGAGTGACTCGAGTCTTTCTCTGATCCTCTCTCATAAACCAGGTTTTATTCCTTCACAACACTTAAGTAATCATTTTTTTAGGATGACTATTTTTATTTTCTAAACCAAAAAAATTTTGAAATAAAAAGTGTCCTGTTGATAATTATACAATTATGAAATGCTCAGACCAGGTTCACTGAGCAAACTGGCATGTATGATCATTCTATTTCCTTAGTGGGTTGAATATTTCAATCCTCTCTTTCCTTAAAGACTGTAAGGCCTAGAGACCAGGGACCTGATTTATTTCTGTTCTTCATTTTATCCTCAATGCCTAGTACAGTGTCTTGTACTCAGTTAATATTCAATAAACACTTGATTAAAGAGCAAATATAAGTTAGCAAGTGATTTTATATGGTGGTAAGAAGCATGGCTGGTATATTTATAGCATATGGTAAAATTCACAGTCACTATCTTGAAAAATATTGGAATTATGAAACAATTTAAATGGTTGAAAATAACCCAGACCAAGGCGAAATGAACACATCCAAATAAGATTAGCGCCAACTCACAGGGGGCAATTTTTAGCCTGATGAGGCAGGTAGTTCTTTTGGCAGAGCACAGCCACAAGCCCTTGCTATGGCAAGTCAGAATTTCATCTCATCCAATTTGATTTTGTTTCTAGAGCCACAGGCTGAGTCACCTCTGATATGTAGTGCAATTTGTTACATCACTATACACTGAGAATACTATGGACCAGAATTCTCTAAACATTAAAATACATTCTTTACTTTCAGAAAAAAACATATTATTGAAATGTTTAGAAGGCCATGAAAATTATCTGTAATCTATGATCTTGCTAAAAAAAGCTAAAACTATTTCATGATTCCCAGTAAGCTGATAATTTTAAAACCCTTATCAGTAAAAGCCAATATTTCCATTGAACTATTACCGTGCTACTTTGTTATATTCAGGAGGATTTATTTCAGTTGTTGTGGTTTTTATTTTTAATATAAACAGATAATATCCAAGTTTTGCTTTAGAAAAAAAAAATGACTCTAAATGCTGTTACTATTTACCGAACTATGACCCAGAAGCAAAAATAGGTTGAATTTGTTTCTTATTGACTAACTTGCAAAATGTTAGCCTTCTTTCTGAGCTCCTTGAAAGCAAAATAGGTACCACACAAATAGATGTAAAGATTGTCTTGATTGTAGGCTTGTAATTAGGCCGTTAATAAAAATTAAGTATCAGTGAGCACCTTTCCTGGGAAAATATGATAAGGGTGGTGCTGAAAATCTGGCATCCTTACAGTACCATTATCAGGCTCTGAAAAATCTTGGCTGAATTGAAGCTGAAAAATAATTTACCACATCACCAGCTGAAACAGGATGTTCAGCTCATCCAAAGTCTACTTACTGTACATTTGACTCTCTCCTCCAAGAGGCTTGGAAATCATTCACAGTGAGATAACTAGTTATCCAAAGATAGGCTGACAAGCACAATGTAGGAAAGGTAGATGCCTGTACCGATTAAGCTCCAGGCTATCACAGTTGAGCTGCCCAAACCTGAAGAGAGTAAGAAGATAAGGAATAAGCTATATGGACCAAAACTTAGTTTATAATTTAGAAGAGAGCGTTGAAGTTATGAAAAAATCCTAATTAAAGATATTCTCTCCATATATCTCACATGCTCAAATCTCTGACAGTTTTGAAATGGAAATATCTTTTCTCCTAAAATTCAATATGTTAAAACATCTGTAGCACATTTCCCTTGACTGTTGATTATTAGAAGTATCTATTCATGATTTTTTATGAATTTCAAAACATTTTATATCTGTGTTGGACAATGGACTTAATACTAACAGAAGTGAAAGAATGTTGGAGATTAAATGTTGAAACAAAAAGAAATAGAATTGAAACACTTGGTCTTTACTCAAAAGGCTTTCTGAAGAGGTTGATCAATGGAAAGATATTCAAAATATGGAAATCAATCCAGCTGTCAGGAAAGTTTCACCCTTGTCCTTTAGAAAAGGTTAATAAGAATTTATTATTAATAGGCTTGAACTTAGAGTTCCAAATGAAATGTGAGTAATAGTGGTGAGCCAGGTATATCATTTGAGAAGTAAAGTAATGGCATGAGGTTATTTCCAGGGCAGTAAATGACTATTACTTCATCCCAATGCAACACTGAAGTGGAAAACACTTCCCTCATTAGGTATAAGACAGTTTCTCAAACGCAGCCCTGAAACACCCAGCCTCTTTGCATTACCAGTGGGCATCTAGACTCCTAAAGAGCAATTAACCAACATCTAAGACACTCCCATGGTGTAGATATTTTGAAGTGCCATGGCCATATGATGGGAACAATTTTGCAGTCTGTCGTTTTTCCAAACAATTCAGCTTATTTTTGCTCACAAATTACCGTTTTCTGAATACTAACTCTGAAATGGAGTTCTAAGGGAAAAAAAAGAATATATTCTGCTGATATCTAATCTTCTATTACTTCATTTCAGTCCAAATCATATATATTCAAAAACCACATTATATTACTGTCATCATATGTTATGTAAGATTTTGTACTACTTAAGTTATATACCTGTTATATCGCTAGTCATCAGTTCTTTGGACAGTAATCAATATGATGGGTGATATAAGTGATTTCAGATGAAGGATTTGCTGATGAATATGAATTGCACCTCTTCTTTCTTGCCCTGACTACACTTTTGTGGAGTTATTCATCACCATTGCAACAGAAGAGGCTATAAACATTCCAGGAGGGAAACAAAAAGTCTCTGTAAGTTATGGACTAAAAACTGAGCTCTCACAAACGTTAGAGCATCCTTTACTTAGAGAATTAACATCTACTAATATTAAGTTATATCCTTCCTCACTGAGTTTCTTTACTTCTAAGGGGAAGTCATATTTCGAAAGTGGCTTTTCCTAAATTAAAGATAAAACTTTCTCCTTAGGACAGAAAGTATGAGTGATCAATCTATTTTAACCTGGTTCTTTAGAAAGTGAGTAAAGGATGAAAGGATTGTTATAAAGAAAACTGGCTCTAAGAAGCGATGCAGAACCTCTGTATTTGAAACACAGAAGAGATTTTGAAAATAGATATGTAAATTTTTAAGTCATTTTTTTCATTGTGTATAAAATTACAGGATAGAGTTTTCATTTTTGATTAATCGGAAAGTCAGGGGAGTGTAAACAAGTCTAATTTCTACACACTATGCTTTCCTTGTGGCTCAGGGGGTAAAGAATCCGCCTGCATTGCGGGAAACCTGGGTTCGATCCCTGGGTTGGGAAGATCCCCTGGAGAAGGGAAAGTCTACCCACTCCAGTATTCCGGCTTGGAAAATTCCATGAGCTGTATAGTCCATGGGGTTGAAAAGAGTCGGACACAACTGACTGACTTTCACGCCAACCTGTAGGCTTTCCTGATAGCTCAGACGGTAAAGAATCTGCCTGCAATGCAAAAGATTCTGGTTCGAACCCTGGCCAGGAAGGATCACCTGGAAAAGGGAATGGCAACCCACCCCAGTATTCTTGCCTGGAAAATTTCGTGGACAGAGGATCCTGGTGGACTACAGTCCATCAGGTTGCAAAAGAGTTGGACATGACTGAGTGACTAACATTTTCATGCCAACCCTTGGTAGAGGGTTCCCCGAAGTGTTGACTTCCCAAGGTCTCTAAAGCAACAATGTAACTGCCTGCTGTCATCTGTAAATAGGACCTCCAAAGTCATACATGCTTTGATAAGACAGGGCATCCCCCCTGCTGTAGTGCTGCCTCACTCAGCAATATACTGCCTAAAAGACCTCTTGTAAGAAAAAGAATACATTAGAACAATTGTTCAACTTCTTCAAAAGGACTGTCAAAGTTTGTACTTCATTAAGCCTTACTTCCTAGTTTGTTGTAGTCACAGCAAGACAAGAAATCCAAGCCTTCTGGCTCATTCCTCACTTACAAACACATCTATACACTCTCCACACTGACCCAGCTTCTGTCCTTTCCTATCTTTCAAACTCGACCACTGTGCTACATTGCATTCTCAACCTCTTCCCTAAATTTCTCTTTACCTTCTTATAATTGAAAACTGGTTATCCATGAAAAATCTATTCGTCCTTCAGCAAATAGACTTCAGGGCCTTTTTTTTTCCATCCACACACTATAGCACTCAGAAATGTCCTCCTTATTCCTCTCTGTCTTCTGATAATTGGCATCTTTATTCTTCCTTAAAAGCTCTAACGTGCTTTAAGGACATTCCATCAACCCTCCCACCACTAGTATTCTTTGTTACACTCCTATAATGACCTCTGGTCAACTAGTCTCCTTTTTATTTTTTTTTTAACTTTAGTACCTAGATTATACCCTTATTCTGCTTGTCATCATCCATATAAGACTACCTAGGCAACTCCACCTCCAACAGTTCAATATCCTATCCTATCTCTGCCAACATACGTCATCAGTAAGTACACCACAAGCAAAATATCAATTTCTAGTATCCCACTTTCAGACCAAAATCTTATATCTTTCTAATTTACTTACTGTAGAACACTTACCTCCATCTGTCTCCCCACTGATACCTCCAATCAATTGACAATCCTCATCTGTATGAGTTTTCTAATGCTGCTATAACAGGTTACCACAGATATAGTAGTTGAAAGTAACACCTATTCATTATCTCAGTTTCTGTAAATCAGAAATCTGGGCAGTGTGGCTCGGCTGGTTCTCTGCTAGTGTCACTTAAGACCCAAAGTGAGGTTTTGGCGGGACTGCCTTCCTCACTGAAGGCTCTTGGGATGTTTCCACCACCAAGCTCATTCAGGTTGCAGGTAGAATTCTGTTCCATGCAGTCCTAAGTTCCATGAAATCTCTTTTCGTTGCTAGATGTTAGCAGGGTTTCTGGAGGTCACTCACACCACTTGGCTTATGGCCCACTCTCCATCTTCAAAACCAGCATCAGATGGCCAAGTCCTTCTCATTCTTCATATCTTTTTGACTTTCCCTCCACTTTTTGACTCCCCTCTACTTCTAAACTTTTAAGGGTTTATGTGGTAGGATTGGAGTCATCCAGATAACCTAGGAAGACCTCTCCACCTCAAGGTCTGTGATCATAATTACATCTGCAAAGTCCCTTTTGCCACATAACATAACATTTCCAAAGATTCTGGGTATTATGGTATGGATGTTCTAAGTGAAGTGAAAGTTGCTCAGCCATGTCCAACTCTTTGCGACCCCATGGCCTATACAGTCCATGGAATTCTCCAGGCCAGAATACTGGAGTGGGTAGCCTTTCCCTTCTCCAGGGACTCTTCCCAACCCAGTGATGGAACCCAGGTCTCCTGCATTGCAGGCAGATTCTTTACCAGCTGAGCCACATTATAAAGAGGCTCTTATTATGCCTTCTTCACTTTTCAATGTCAGTAATTTTTCTTATTTCCTCTCCTTTTTCCTTCTTACCCAGTTTAGATGTAATGAAACATCACTATAGTCCACTCCTCTGTAAAATTCCTCCATCACT
This sequence comes from Giraffa tippelskirchi, assembly GCF_054371585.1. NCBI lineage: Eukaryota > Metazoa > Chordata > Mammalia > Artiodactyla > Giraffidae > Giraffa > Giraffa tippelskirchi. The sequence goes on from NC_137284.1 coordinate 66,031,271, forward strand.
TTATTTCTTTCATTCTTATTTGCTTAGAAAAATCCTAATTCTGGCCAAATCCAACTTGACTCCAACTCCACGTATTTATCCAACAATCTGAACACGACTGGAGAAAAACATACCAGAATTGATTGTACATATCTCATTTTAGTCTAATTCTGCCAGTCATCCTCTATGTATTACTCATGAAATCAGTTTTTCACTCTTCAAGAAGACTATTTTACATCTTTTCCATGCTCCTAGATCTTTCAACACTCTCCTCCCTAATTCCTTCTCTGCATATATTTCCACCACCACATTTAGTCTATAGTCATGTGTTTTACTTCCATTAAAAGTGACACATTTTCTCTTCTCCTTCCCTTCTCTTATCTAAGGCCACTAATGCACTGAACCAAATACTCAGTTACTTTATCAAGGAGATAGCTTACATAATTCTCAATCCTTTTCCCACAAGTTTTCCGATTCTTCTGCATAATACCAGTCAGAATACAAGCATGGTGTATTATCTCTCATTTTAATATCTTCCCTTAATCACTTCATTTTTTGCTTCCATTTATAGAAAAATTCATCAAAAGAATGTTCTGATACCTGTTATATCCTCTTCCTCACTTCTTAATTCACTATAGCCAGGCTATTGTCCCTTCTCTTTCACTGAAACCACTCTTTTCTTCATCACCAGCGATCTTCATCTTGTTAAAGCCAATTATCAGCACTCCATTCTCACTATACCAAACCTCTGAATGGCAACTGACACTGTGGAACACTTTCTCCTTCTTGAAACACTTTCTTCCTTTGACTCCCATGATACCACTCCCCAGTTTTCCTCGTAAACCACACTTACCAGTCCTCTTTAATCCCATGGTGTAAATTCTTCTCTCATCAACTGCTCACTATTAGAGAGGCCCACATCTCAGAAATTTGGCTCCTCTTATCTTCTGTCTATACATTCACTGTCTAATCTCATTCAATTTTGTGATTGCAAATAACACATATATGGCTCACAAATCCACAGGCTCAGTTTTCCTTCACTGAATATCCAATTACTTCTCCTCCTATATAATTGGTATTTCAAACTTAAAACCAAACTCTGGACTGTATCCCTTATGACAGAGGCAACTAGGCAATAGTTTCCAAATGCCCATTATCTCTTTTTCCTTAGACCAGGAAGTGAAAAGTGAAAGTGTTAAGTCATTCAGTTGTGTCTGACTCTTTGCGACCCCATGGACTGTAGCCCGCCAGGCTCCTCTGTCCATGGAATTCTTCAGGCAAGAATGCTTGAGTGGGTTGCCATTTCCTTCTCCAGGGGATCTTCCTGACCCAGGGATCAAACCATGGTCTCCTGCATTGCAGGCAGATTCTTAACCATATGAGCCACTAGGTAAGCCCTTAGACAAAGATCCCATTATTTTCAACAGGGCATATGACCACCTTGAATCATGATTATCTTTCTCAGCCTTCCTTGCAGTTGGATGTGATTATTTTGTTAAGATTATGCCAGTGGGATGTAAGTAGAAATATGTAACTTTTGGAAAGTGCCATGTTCAACTCCTGAAAATTGTCCTTATAGGGAAAGAGGATACTTCCTTGCCCCTGGCCATGCCAGCCCTCAAAAGACAGTACGTTTCTCTGCACATAGGAAGAGAGAATGCTGGATTATACTGCCATATGGTGAGGAAGTTATGCCCCAACATGGCCTCTTCACTTCAAGGATGAAGCTTTGTTTGACATGCTAAGAGAACAGGTGACTTATTTTCCATTCAATTGTGCCCCTTATCTTCCCTCAGCCAGCAATAACCCAGTAACTTGGATCAAATATAAAATCCCAAAATCAGAATTTTAAGCAAAAATATACCCATAATTCCACCTGAATTTAGTGTCTGCTCCATCCCCTATCACCCTGTGAACGTCTCAGAGTTCACTGAGTGCAAAGCACTGGTTGGAGTACAGCAGCCTCTTACTTCAGTGAGTCTCCTGAATAACTAAATAAGGAATGAAACCCTTCAAATCTTGGAGTTACAAGGGCATACATGAGCACTATCCATCTGTAGTCTCAGCACTGAGAGACTGGATATCTTCAGTCTGGATAGTTGCCAACAAGATATCTCCCTATATGGACCATATGAAATGTATAACTGATCACATTGGCTTTTTCCAGTAGATTCTTAAAGCAGTACTATGGAAATCTGCATGTGCCTTTCTATGCATTAATCTGATTTTCCATTTATTGCTCTACTATTTTCGTCGTGCTCATTTCCTCTATACTGATTATATCCTTTGTACATTTTTTGTATTTTTGCAGACCACCCAAAAGTCTTTGTGGAATAGGCTAAAATAATTATGCAAATTCAATAAAATTCTCTTGTCTGGAATGGGTTAACAGAGCTTACAAAGTACTCAGCGAGAAGTGGGGATGTGGATTCAATGCTGACAATCTATTTTTAGATGACTACTTGGCTCTTCTTTACCACACAAGTAAGATTCTAATTTCAGGAAGGCTCTCCTATGCTTAAATTTAATTGACTATGCATTGTCATCCTTTTATATTAATCTCTGCTTTTTAAATGTGTTTTAAGATGACTGACTGATTGCACCATTGAGACAGAGACCTGCTCTCTGAAATAGGCACTTCATAAGCCAATACTTCTAGACTTTTCAGGTCATCACAGTCATTTTCTCATATAGAAAAGCAAACAAACATTACCAAAGCTTTTCATAAGTAAAGGTTGAAATTATTCAGAACAGATGAGGTTCAGTTGGAGCAAGACTGGCATAAAGAGAGAAGTCTGAAAGAATGATGTAGGGAATCAGCAGGAAGGATACAAAGAGATGCTGCTGTGTTATCTGTTGTATAAATACTAAAATTATAAAGAAACTATGCGATAAATGGTAGCACTCTGTTTCCCTTATATGTAGACATATTGATGAAAGTGAATATTCAAGGGTGAATTTTAAATATTATATGAATGAAAAGAAACAAGAGCAAATGAAAGGACTACTGTGAGCCCTTTTCCTTCAAATCTAAATTTACCAAGGAAAAAAGAAAAAAACAACTATCATCCATCTTTCTTTTCATCTTTATATCATATTATCTAGCCACAATTTCCACACATTCCAAAGATTATGTATCAGTATCTTTACACTTTTCAGATATTAAAAAGTCAAGCACGTCTACATTTTGTACACATGATATTAACTGATTTGGGAGAGCAATATAATCATGATCTCATTCATATGGTAATTTTTTACACGATACAGACACTTTCTAGGGGAGCTCAAAATCTAGTAACTCAAAATAATTATGCAATAAAAATACAGCTTCAGGTCCATCATTTATTTGAAAAGCAGAAAGCAGGATCTCTGAATGAACTTAATGTCTTAGGAGGTGATTAAAAAAAATTAACTCTTTAAGTGGAGTTTTTCTGCCTGTCATAGAGAGCAATTCAATTCATATGATAGTTTTGTACGGTTTTCAATCCATGTCAACTTGGTTAAGCTGAACTACATTTCCTAGAACTCTGAGGACAGAGTTATGTTTCTGTTAAGGTGGGTCTCAAAGATTCTTGTGGAAGATTTGATGGCACCAGTAAAGAGTAGTCCTTTTGTAATTCATCCCCATTACTATCAAGGGGTTGACTCAGTTTGCTTTGAGGCATCAGCTAAGCCTGCAGGTATGCTACCTCCACCTGGATCCTCCCTTAGCTTCTCCAACTCCTGGGTCAGGGGTATGTGATTAGCTTCTTGACAAAGGGCCTCAGCTTCTACAGGACCTATACTACTACCAAAGTCAAAGACAATAAGAACTGATGTGTTTCAGTCCATCCTTATGGATTCCAGCTCATCCTTGCAGGTTTTCGCTCACTCTTAATATCTCCACTTCATGCCCATCTTCCCTATCTGCCTGCTTTGTGAACTTTAAGCTCCAGATCAGACAAGGACCTTAAAGACAAAGACCTTAAAGAAACTGCTTGTTGTTCAGTGGCCCAGTCGTGTCCAACTTTGAAACCCCATGGACTGCAGCACACCAGGCTTCCCTGTTCTTCACCATCTCCTGGAGCTTGCTCAATTCATGTCTATAGAGTCAGTGATGTAATCCAAGAACCATCTCATCCTCTGTCATCCCCTTTTCCTCCTGTCTTCAATATTTCCCAGCATCAAGGTCTTTTCCAATGAGTTGGCTCTTCGCATCAGGTGACCAAGGTATTGGAGTTTCAGCTTCAGCATCAGTCTTTCCAATGAATATTCAGGATTGATTGCCTTTAGAATTGACTGGTTTGATATTATTGCAGTTCAAGAGACTCTCAAGAGTCTTCCCCAATACCACAGTTCAAAAGCCTCTATTCTTCAGCACTCTGCCTTCTTTATGGTCCAACTCTCACATCCGTACATGACTACTGGAAAAACCATAGCTTTGACTATATGGTCATTTTTCAGCAAAGTGATGTCTCTGCTTTTTAATATGCTGTCTGGGTGTGTCACAGCTTTTCTTCCAAGGAGCAAGCATCTTTTAATTTCTTGGCTGCAGTCACCATCTGCAGTGATTTTGGAGCCCAAGAAAATAAAGTTTGTCACTATTTCCAATGTTTCCCCATCTATTTCACATGAAGTGATGGGACCTGATGCTATGATCTTCATTTTTTGAATGCTGAGTTTTAAGCCAGATTTTTAACCTCCTCTTTCACTTTCATCAAGAGGCTCTTTAGTTCTTCTTCACTTTCTGCCATAAGGGTGGTGTTATCTGCATATCTGAGGTTATTGATATTTCTCCTAGGAATCTTGATTCCAGCTTGTGCTTCATCCAGCCTGGCATTTTGCATGAGATACTCTGAATACAAGTTAAATAAGCAGGGTGACAATATATAGCCTTGATATACTCTGTTCCCAATTTTGAACCAGTCCATTGTTTCATGTCCAATTCAACAATCTCTTATCATCATCCCTGAGAGGGCAGATAGAATGAAAACCACAATCACAGAAAACTAACCAAACTGATCACATGGATCACAGCCTTGTCTAACTCAATGAAACTATGAGCCATGCAGTATAATGCCACTCAAGACGGATGGGTCATGGTGGAGAGTTCTGACAAAACGTGGTTCACTGGGAAATGGAATGGTAAACCACTTCAGCATTCTTGCCTTGAGAATCTCATGGATAGAATGAAATGGCAGAAAGAAGTTGCTTAACCAGCTCTCGAAATTGTGTAAGGTCAAATCCCTATAACAAACACAAACTCCTTGACACATATTTGTATATATCTCCTAGTGTTTCTAATTCTTTAACTGAGAGGTCAGTGATAAAACACAATCATACACATGTATATATGTATATGTATACACATATTCATATTTGGATATGTATATATGTCATTTAACACAATAGTTCTAATTCCCTAACCAACTATATATAGGTCAACCAGACTAGAATGATAGAAAGAGCCTCATTTATCTTCACTTGTAAAGCACAAATGCAATTACTCTGTAGTTCTGGAATAATTGCCTCATTGTCATTTTTTAAACCTTACACAGTTCCAACCCAAATACTTTGGTGACTATTAAACTCCTTTTAATTCCCTGTGTAAGTCTGGACTGTAAACACTTCCTCAATTTTGGAGTTTCCTTCTGTCTTGGTCCCAGAGAGATCTCACCAGGATAATTCCATCATTCCTTCAAAGAACAGGGAAATTTGTACAGATTATCCATGCAATAAGAAATTTCATGGTTCGGGATGAATACATACATGTAAGATTTGTCCATTTTATGTACCCATGTGAAAGTCGTTCAATCATTGTCTGACTCTGCACTGTAGTCCACCAGGCTCCTCTGTCCATGGAATTCTCCAGGCAAGAATACTGGAATGGGTAGCCATTCCCTCTTCCAGGGGATCTTCCCAACCCAGGAATCAAGCCCAGGTCTTCCACATTTCAGGCAGATTCTTTACCCAATCAGAGACATCAGGGAAGCCTATTTCATCTACACTATATCTCAGTTTTAAAATAAAACATATTTTGTGTTCCAGTAATTGCTACATATGTATTTTAATAAAACGCCCTGAAAAAAACAGTCAGGCCAAGAGGTCAAGATCAGAGTTTGTCATAAATTAGGTCTTTCAGTATGTTCACTTACTATACACAACAGGAAGAAAATAACCATATCATTTTTTCTAAAAATAATAGCTGTATTGGCACCTTATAAAATCAATATATTTTATGGCAAAAAGAATAAATGCAAGCAATTCAGGAAATTTTTTAAAAGAAGGAAATGCCACCACCCAGAAATAATCAACAACTTAGAAAATGTCATTCTGGATATCTCTCATTCTATTGTTGTTGCTTAGTCACTAAGTCATGTCCAATTCTTCTAAGAACCCATGGACTGTAGCCTGCCAGGCTCCTCTGCCCATGGGATTTCCTAGGCAAGAATACTGGAGTGGTTTGCCATTACCAAAAAATAGTTAGCTAAATAAATAGTTTGGTAGAGAAACAGTATATAATATTAGGATCCATCTATAGTTACATAAAGAGCACTGACTTAGCTTTTGTACAAATCCTCAAAATTCTCAAGTGAAGTAAGCAAGTTAAATACTATTTCTGTGTCTCAGTTTTCTCACAAATAAAATCAGGGGGAAAGGTAAAAGCTTTTTCATAGGGTTGTCATAAGGATTAAATTAATTATTAGATGCAAAACACTGAGAGCATATATTCAATAAATATTCATTATTATTTGGTAGAGAAAGATATTTTAATCTTTAAGACTTCAATACAAGAAAGCAAACTGAAGAACTGGCTGATTAATGCTTCTTTAATACTAGTTTCTAAAGATCTCAATAACCAAGAACACTGTTAAAAGATGTCCATATGTTGTGTTTATTTTTGTATGTTTCTTTTAAAACAGTATTGATTACAGTTTGTTAAGAAAAAAAGCATGAGGATAAGCACAGATATTATTGTTAGTTATATTTAATAATTATATATTTGTTATATTTTTATATTATTTTGTTATTATATTATTTTTCTATGTCAAAATTTGTAAGATTTTTTTCTGTTCTCTATTCATAATTCCCCCAGCTAAATGAGGCCCAAATTTAAGTGGATTCAATGATCTGACCAGTCATTCTACTGCTTTTTCATTTCTGAGTTCTTTATTTGGATTTGTCTCTTGATGAGTTAAATTTCAGTTTATTCATTTATTGTAGAATAATTTGGGGGTTTTATATCCCCTGAGTTCTTCCATGTTTGAGATGCTTTCCTATTGCCTTAATTCCAAAATAAATACTTAGCTAGGTAGTATTCTTTGATCACAGGTCTACTTCTTTAGAAATCTTTAGAAGTTCCATTGTCTTCCAACATTGAACATACTTAGAGAAGCCTGAAAGAAGCTATTATACAGGGAAATTTTTCTTCAGAATTGTGCTTATTTTTTAAGGTTTATTTGTTGACTTCTGCACTTCAGGTATATCAATTAACTTTATATTTTATCTTCTTTGTCCTTCATATTTGTAAGCTGTCTCTACCCATGCTTTGATAAGTTTTTGCTTTTTATTCCTTCTCCTTTCACTGAGATCATCTCTCCTCAATGCTGATGATTTCATTTTAGCTCCTTACTGTATCTTTGCTGTTTCTAATTTACTTGTCAGATATGTAATGGAGTTTGCTGTTGTGCCTCTTTATTGGCTATTTTTTTTATCTCACGTTGCCCCTTATTCTGCTGCTTCTCATTATTGCTTAATTCTATTCTTCTCATTCCATTGTATCTGAGTTACAGAATTTATATTGTATCTTGGGAAGTTTTCTTTTGTTATTTGAATTTTATTACAGATTGATTGGATGATCTGATGGAGTTGTGATGTCTCTTTTTATTCAATCTTTTTGCGACAGCATGTTTGCATAGTCTCCCTATATCAATAGTGAAGTGAAAGTGAAAGTCGCTCAGTCGTTTCCAACTCTTTGCAACTCCATGGACTATACAGTCCATGGAATTCTCCAGGCCAGAATACTAGAGTCAGTAGCCTTTCCCTTCTCCAGGGAATCTTCCCAACCCAGGGATCAAATCCATGTCTCCTGCACTGCAGGGAGGTTCTTTACCAGCTGAACCACCAGGGAAGCCCCAGAATACTAGAGTGGTTAGCCTATCACTTCTCCAGCAGATCTTCCTGACCCTATATCAATGCTTCAGTCAAATGTGACTTTGCAGCTTCTCCCAAGAAGAAGTGGAATCTATTTCCCCATCCCTTAACTTTAGTTAGGACATGTGGCTTTTTTGGTCAAAGGAATATGGTACACTTGTTCAAAGACTAGGCCTCAAGAGACTTTGTATACTTCTGATTCCTCTCGTTCACCTCTGTTCAGCCAGAATGTGAACAAGCCTGGGGTTATCCTGCTGAAGGGTAACAGACCATATGGAACCAAGATGAACAGTCCCAGCTGAGCCATCTTAGACCAGTCAGTGCCCAGATGATCTGGCAACTGACAACAGGCTGAAATCTGAGCCTAGCTAAATTCAGAACTGCCTAACTGAGCACAGGCCAATTTATCAAACTCCAGAACTATAAATGAAATGAATGCTTGTTATTTTAAGCTACTAAGTTATGGTGATTTGTCACAGGAAAAAAACATAACTAATACAGTCTCTGTACCTTTATGTCTCATCTTGCTGAGAATTAAACATTGGCTTATTTACCCAGAATTCCTGCTTCCTCTAATGTGTTATTGTTCAGTTGCCTGAGTCCTGTCCAACTCTTTGCGATCACATGAACTGCAGCACGCCAGGCCTCCCTGTCCCTCACTCGCTCCTAAAGTTTGCCCAAGTTCATGTCCTTTGCATCAGTGATGCCATCCAGGCATCTTATCCTCTGATGCCCTCTTCTCCTTCTGCTCTCAATCTTTCAGGGCACTTTTCCAATGAGTCGGCTGTTCACATCAGATGACCAAAATACTGGAGCTTCAGCTTCAGCATCAGTCCTTCCAACAAGTATTCAGGGTTGATTTCCCTTAAGATTGACTGGTTTGATTTCCTTGCTGTCCAAGGGACTTTCAAGAGTCTTATCCAGCACCACAGTTAGAAGGCATCAATTCTTTGGCATTCTGCCTTCTTTGTGGTCCAGCTCTCACAACTGTACATGACCACTGGGAAGACCATAGCCTTGACTGTATGGACCTTTGTTGGCAGAGTGATGTCTCTGCTTTTCAACACACTGTCTAGGTTTGTCATACTTTCCTGCCAAGAAGCAATCGTCTTCTGATTTCATGGTCACCATTTGCGGTGATTTTAGGGCCTAAGAAGAGGAAATTGTCACTACTTCCACATTTTCCCCTTCTATTTGCCATGAAGTAAGGGGATGCCATGATCCCAGCTTTTTTAATACTTAATTTAAAGCCAGCTCTTTCACTCTCTCCCTTCACTCTCATCAAGAGACTCTTTAGTTCCTTTTCACTTTCTACCATTAGAGTGGTATCATCCACATATCTGAGGTTGTTGACACAAGAGAATTCCAGGGAATTCTCTAAAATAGTATGAGTAAATTCTCTTCTTTACCTATGACAATTGGCCCCTTGTATATCCCATATTTCCACCTCTTCCACACTTTTAGAGGAATTCTGGCTACTACTTCTTGTCTATTTTGCTGAAATCTAAGAGGATAAAGATGGAGTAGCATTCAGTTGGGAGGACATTCAGCATTTGCTGAGTTTCTAAACTTGCTTCATTCTTTTGAAATGCCACAAATGCTGCATATCAAGCCCAGTTGTTAGGGGAAACCTGACTGAAACCGCCCACCCTGGCCAGGCACCATAGTAACCATGTGCATATTACGCTATGACAGGAGGTCCCGGTAAGGAAGATGAAACTAACAAACCATCACCAAGTGGAAGAATTTAGGATAGGTCAAAAGGAGAGACACGTGTCCTTCCAACCTCCCAGGATCCTTCTTGCTGGCATCCATCTTGGCTGAGCAAGGCCTGCTTCACCAGGAAGGACCATAAGTCAGAATGATTAGCCAGAGACGATGTGAAACCAACCCCATCACCATAAAACCTGAGATGGCGAGCCTCGTGGCAGAGCAGTCCTCCTGGGTTCCCTTACCAGCCTTCTCTCCATCTAGGGGCCCCTTCCCTATTAAATTTCTTTCTGTGTCCGCATGTGTACCTCCTTGGACAATTCTTTTCCGAGTATTAGACAAGAACCAACTCTCGGGCCCTGGAAGGGTTCCCCTTCCTGCAACACTTTCACGTTGTAAGATTTCCATCTCACTCTTATGGGCTGCAACTCATTCTCCTAACACTAAGAAATTTTGCCCTAATGAACACTGATTTTTTAGAGGTAGGTAGGAATGTCTACTTATTTTTTTTATTTTTACTTTCAAGTGTTTTTCTCTGCCTTTTCACAGGGATATTTATTCACCTTAAAAGACCATTTCTCTCCAAATTTGAGTTGGTAGTAAAAATTTTCAGTTTCATTATGTATGTTTCTTTCTGCCATACAGAAAGCAGGTGTTTTGGGGTAGGGGTTAGGTAGTAGCTCACCAGAATTGTCTTTCTTCTTCCTCAGCTAACACTTTTTAAAGTTTCTGTCCTGGTGTTGTATCTGTAAGGGTTAATTTTGAATTCACAGAGGATCTGCTTTTGTGACTTTAACCCTTATCTTGCTGCTTTTGTTATTGTTGGTGTACAGAATGACCCGCCTCAGGGAGAAAACCTGAGTCAGCCCACCTGTAGCAGGACTGTGAGGAAGTGAAACTAACATATCCCCCTGCCTAAGGCTTGTCATTCTAGGAGATACTTACAAGAAATTAAATGGTCTTTTTACTTTGTTTCCTTACCTCTCCCATCTCTGATCCATAAAAGGACCTGCCATCCAGGCATGAGAAGATGATTATTAGGAAACGCCAATCTACCACCTTCTTGGTCAGTCAGCGTTCCAAATAAAGTTGTATTCCTTGCCTCATCCCTTCATCTACTGAATTTATTGGCATATCCTGCAGTGAGCAGAGTGAGCTTGGACTTGGTAATAGTGTTATAGCTCTTTCTCTTAATTTTTGGCTACTTGTAATTTGGAGATGCTTTCTGCCTACCAATGTGTATTTTTCAAGTATACTTTCGAGAGAGATTTTACTTTATCCATGAACTGGTCATACATGTATCCCATTACACACGGTTATACACAATAACATCACAGTTGTCTATGATTCTTCAGAGAAGTAAAACCCAGAAGTATAAAACTCTTCATAAGTCTGAAAAGGTGAATCTGTCACTTCAATTGTATAGTTACTCCTGCCCTAAAGATTGTTACCACTTACAAGACATTTGAAAAGCCTTGTGATTCCTAACTAGGTGACTGACAACACTTAAAACAAGTACTCACTGTTGGAAAGGTCTAAAATTCAAAATCAGGGTGAACTGTTCTAGGAAGTCAGCTTGAGGCATAAGGGATTCTGAAACCTGCCCAGGTCTTTTTCTTTGTTCTCCCAGCCAGAACCCTTCATGATGAATAACTTGTTCTCCAAGGCCTAAAGCTTCCTATGCTTCCTTTGTCCTTCTGCTTAAAAGGCTTTTATGTTGGAGAATCCCTCACATCCTGCCTTTTTTCCTTTTTCTTTTTTTTTCCTTCTCAAAGCAGGGCTTCTGGAGACACTTACTTTTAGCTGAAGGGGTTTTGTATTTGCAGCCTATTTTGTGGCTAAGGATATAGTAAATTAGTGACCTCCTTTTCCTTATTTGCTATGTAGAGTTTATTCAATTTAGCTTTTTAATATAAAACTGGCATGAACTAGAAGAGGGTAAAGAAAGGTTTAAAAGTCCTGCTGGGCACCCACAACTTAGAATCTCCAAGTGCTTGTGGGACTTTCATAAATCAAGAGGAGAAAGACTTTCAACTGAACCCTAAAGAGAAATATCAAAAGCCCCCTCTTTTCTATCTCTCCTTCAATGATTTTTTTCCTACTATTATTGTTTTACAGGTGTCTATGGTATAGGGATAAAATTTGGAGGAATTTTGGAAAAACATTATAATGTAGACATGAAATCGTATATAAATTCTCTGCAAAGTTTTCATTTTCAAATCAGACCAGAGTTGTCACATTGTCTGTTCTTGTATTGTCACAGTTGTACAGCATACAGATCATCCTAGGATCTCAGGGAAGCTTTCATAAAAAGGAGAATGGGGTGACACTAAGACTCAGAAGCTTATACCACCATCCATGCACTGTTTCTTAAAAAAGAAAAATCAGTGTTACTATTTACAGTAACAGTAGCGACAATCCTAAAAAAAAGGAAAAAAATATATTCCCAACAGAATCCTTAAGAAGAGATAGCAAAAATCTGAAAGCACTGTAAATGAAAGAATTTTCCAATCGCTTTTCTCTCTTGTTCAACATAAAACTTAATTACAAAAGTAGCCATAGGAGACTGCAGTTGGTTTTGTATACTCAGCCTCCATTCCTTCTATTTTCCAGACCCTTTACACACAGCAGGGTCTTCTGTTGTTCAGGTTACCTCTCCCTCTCCTGTCTAAGAAGTGGTGGGTATGAAACCCAAACTTGAACAATAAGATTCTCTTCCATCCCAAACTCAGAATCCAAATTTTAAGTATAATGGTATTTGTTATTGTTCAGTCACCCAGTCATGTCTGATTCTTTGCGACCCCATGAACTTCAGGATGCCAGGCTTCTCTGTTCTTCACTGTCTTCCAGAGTTTGCTCAAACTCATGTCCACTGAGTCAGAGATGCCATCCAGTAATGAGATATAATTGAGTGGCATAAAAAACTAAAACCAGCTGGCTTTCATCACCCCAAATGAAATTTTAAAGCATGTTTCACCTCAGCAATTTTAAAAATTATTGATGCCTGGGTCCACCCACGAGACCCTGATTTAACTGGTCTGGAATGTGGCCTGAGCATCAAGATTTTTTTAAATTGCCAAGGATATTGTGAATTTCAGTGAGAACTGAGAAACACTGCTCTAGGTCATAAGAGACCCAGTTTATTCCTACTACCTTGATCTATGAAATGCCTTGATTCTTATCTCTTCAAAAGCTGATTAATTTTTTCTTTCATACTGTGAAGTACCGTATATTATTCCAATAAATATTGCCTGTATTAACCAAAGTCAGTTGCTGCTACTTTAAATGCAGTGCTGAAGATAGTGTAGGCTGACAACTTTTTGGAAAATATCTTCCTAATAACTCTTCCATGACTCTAAAACTAAACTCTTCTCCACCATTCATAGGACCACCATAAATGGTCGCACAGAGTATTTACTGTCCAGGGCTCTTGGCCAAGGAGGGAAGAGGGACTATAATTTAGACTACAATCTTCTTGTATCCTAACAAGGGACTTCATCTGCCCAGAGAAAAAGACACTCTTTAAAAAAAATTTATACCATGGTGTCATCTACTTTTCAAGCCAGAAGCCCATGGAACTAATTTGCCAAAAGAGAGTGTCTTTTTCTAGTATGTACAAAGAAGAAACGGGAGAGTAGCCTGACTATCCACTTTCTAACACGATCAGTCAGGTTTTTAGACTGCTTTAACCATTTAAAGACCCTATCTCTCTCACTTTCAAGATCTGCCTACTAGTTTTCAGTAAAACTAAGGCTACTTAGTTTTCAGTAAGAAGAAAACATTTTATATTATTCACATATTTATTTCAAAATCTATTAATCATATATCTGTTTTCACAGTGTCTAGAAAGGATTTGGATTCACTTGAGGAAGATAAGTGTCTCACCTGATCATAGGGTCAGAATTTGTAGAATCAGGAAGTAAACAAGCTACGAATCAAAATATCTATCTACTGATTTAAAGCAGTGTTGGTATATCAGATGCTTTTCTCCCCCACCCTAGGTGAAAAGATTGATAAAGAGAAATGAAGTATTGATTTAATTGTGTTTAAAAAATATTAAAAATTTTCACTGAATTCAGTTTTTAAAAGATATAGTATTTACTAAAATTAAAGATGTTTGCTTCAAATGATTTAGGATGATATAACAGTTTCAACATGTTTAGGCAATTGGCAGATGTGAGTTTGAATATACTCTAATGATGCGTTTCTCATACCAAATTCTTAAGCCAGCTCATAATGAAAATTAATAGGAGATTCTCAACCATATGTATTACACAGCCAGCCATGATCTGAGAGAGGTACAATTTTAAGTACTTAGAGGTTGATAATTATCAGCTTTTGTTTGCATGAAGATTTATATCATTGGCACACAGGATTTTATTCATCATTTCCACAGGAGGGCAATTTTCTTTTCACAGATCAAGGTGTCCAGCTAACGTTTTATTTTCACTTGCTTTATTTAAGTTTTTATATTAATCTCTCAGTACAAAATTTTAACAGATTAAACTGATTTTTAGAAAATGATTGTAGATTATTAAACAATCAAAAACATTTTTCCATATACAAAAATACCCAATGGTGTTTGTTATTTGAGCAGATCAGCATGAAATGAAGAGTGTGAACCTTTCAGTTTAATGTTAATTAAGTCTTACACAGAGTTCATAGACATCTGAGAGAAGGAAACACATCAACTAAAGAAAGTGTTTACATAAGTTATATGTGAAAATAACTGGATGCGTGGATTTAGGCCTTAGACTAGCCCTGTGTGCACATACTCAGTTACTTCAGTCATGTCCAACTCTCTGAGACCGTATGGACTATAGCCCAACAGGTTCCTCTGTCCATGGGATTCTCCAGGCAAGAATACTGGCGTGGGTTGCCATGCCCTCCTGCAGGGGATTTTCCTAATCCAGGGATCAAACCCATGTCTTTTATGTCTCCTGCATCGGCAGGCGAGTTCTTTACCACTAGCACCACCTGGGAAGCCTGACCAGCTCTGTGCTTTTATGGAATCCCACAGAATCCCACATGGGGAGTCTTTATGCAAGATGAGAAGAATTGTGACTATTAATAAACTGACATTCAAAAGATATTGTTTAAATTGCTACCACAGGTTCACTGTGTCGCTGTAGGATTGTTGGCCCTGATTCAAGTTCAGAAATTCCCATGGCACTCTCATAGGTTAGAGCTTAATTCCCATCAGAAACCAACTGGAGAGGTCTGATATTTTTTAGATATCATATTATTTATGATCAGTGAAAAGAAAATTGAAAATATCCCACAAAATAATCAATCTCTCACTTATGGTCTAAGATAAACTATTTGCACAAAACACACAGTAATCATATCTTATAGTACTTGGCGAATAACACCCCTTTGGGATTTCAGTAAACCTATAATCCTTAGAGTTCTTTTAAATTCTACATCACTAATATGGTTTAATGGAACCAGCAAACTAAATTACATGAATTATGCCAGCTTGTCACAGAGGTGATATTTACATTCATGCTAGTTTACTAATATTTGGACATCTGTATTTTGAATGAAACTATGCATGACAGTTGATCAGAGAATCATTTGTTCAATTGCCATAGTAATCCTCTACATAGTAATCCTCTGTATTACTTGGAAAATGTGAAGAAAAATACAATTATTTTACCATATTTACCCAATTATTTTTTATTGTATCATGTCATGTTAGTAATATCTTTCATGACTATATTTCTCCTTGGGTTTTATCTTAAATACAGTATCCTTATGGCCCAGTTTTGGTATATATACATATATATATATATGTATATATATCACATAATATGTCAAGGCTTCAACTTTCCCTTGAACTTTCAAATGAAGTCATGTGATTTCAAACCTATTAATAAACTTAATCCCAATCAAATTAACAGTATCATTTGAATTACTGTGGTTATTGATGACTATAAAAGTTAGCCCTAAATTTAGCAACTTAAAGCAACAAACATGCATTATTTCACAGATTCTTTGTGTTGGGAATTCGTATTTAGCTTTCCTGGGTACCTCTGGCTCAAAATCTGTCATGGGGCTGTATTCAAGCTAAGCTATGTCAGCTAATGGGTTCCCTGGTGGCTCAGTGGTAAAGAATCTACCTGCCAGTTCAGGAGATGCAGATTCTATCCCTGGGTCAAGGAGATCCCCTGGAGAAGGAAATGATAGCCCAGTCCAGTATGCTTGCCTGGAAAATCCCATGGACAGAGGAGCCCGGTGGGCTACAGTCCATGGGATCACAAAAGAGTTGGACAAGACTTATCGACTAAACAACAACAGCAACATGTCAGCTAAAGCTCTGATGTCAATGAAAGCTCAACTGCGGAAGGAGGGTAATGAGCTTCCAAGCTCACTCCTGTGTTTGCTGATATAGATCAGTTTCTTGTTATACATGCTCTCTAAGACTGCTAGCTTTCCCCAGGACAACCAATCTGAGAGCAAAAAAGAACACCAAGATGTAAGCCTCAGTTTTTATTGATATAATCTAATCTCAGAGGGGCTTCCCTGGTGGCTCAGCAGTAAAGAATCTGCCTGTAATGCAGGAGCCTCAGGAGACTTGGGTTCTATCCCTGGGTTGGGAAGATCCCCTGGAGGAGGGCAGAGCAAACCACTTCAATATTCTTGCCTGGAGAATCCCATGGACAGAGGAGCCTGGCTGGCTACAGTCCATAGGGCTGTGACTGAAAATGACTTAGCACAGTCTCAGAAGTGACATCCTATCTCTCCTCTTGTATTCAGTTCATTAGGAACAAAGTACTTTACTACTCAGCCCATACTCAGTGGGAGACGATTACTCATGGGTCTCAATCGCCACAAGTAGGGATTACTAGGTGTCATCTAGAAGCTGCTTACCATATTACTATTCTCAAATCCAAAATATTTAAATCTGAATCTGTGGTAGTTTCCTCCCACATTAATAATCCTTTTTCTCTTTAATAATACCCCTTCACCTTGCCATCAAGGGTCAAAGTTTCATGTACTTTTCACTCCTGCTAAAACTCTGATACAACTTGTTGAGACTCAATTTTCCACTGCATTTCACTTGGATGTGCCTTTCTCATTTCATAGCTACCATCTTAACTCAGACTGAGTCATCTTTTTTTGATCAATTTAACTATCTTTACAATTGGCCTTATTCCTTAAATTCATATCTCACACTACTGCCTGAATAATTTTCCTACCACACAAATTTATCAAGAACTGTCCATCTCAACCATTCAGGACAAGTCATAGCATCTTAACTGGATGGATCTCAACTTGATTTTTACTTAACTCTCTCTATTTTTCACAGTCAGTCCTGTTTTCTAGCCAAATTAGCCCATTCACTGTCCCCCATGATGGTTTGCACACTTCTCTAACTATGTATCTATGCTCACCAAGTTCTTAGATGACTTTTCAACAATTTCCAATCCCAGCATCTTTTGGGATCCATTCAAATCAAATACTGTCTAAATTCATTCTGTATTCACTTGTTTAACCAGTCAAAAATAAAAAATACTGCTTGCTAGATACCAAACACTAAATCCGTTAGTCATGAACATTGGCTGTTTTAAGTTACTCTGCTCTAGATTGTCTGTTACATAGAATTTCTGAGATAATGGTTTCCTAACTGATGCCAGATCCAAATGCATATGTCTAGCAGGCAGTTCGGAGAAGGCAATGGCAACCCACTCCAGTACTCTTGCCTGGAAAATCCCATGGATGGAGGAGTCTGATAGGCTGCAGTCCATGGGGTCGTGAAGAGTCAGACACGACTGAGTGAATTCACTTTCACTTTTCATTTTCATGCATTGGAGAAGGAAATGGCAACCCACTCCAGTATTCTTGCCTGGAGAATCTCAAGGATGGGGGAGCCTGGTGGGCTGCCGTCTATGGGGTCACACAGAGTCGGACACGACTGAAGCGACTTAGCAGCAGCAGCAGCAGCAGTAAGCAGTTATGCAGTAATCAAGAGCTTTGGAGAGAGGCTTACACTGTAAGTCATCACTTGTCACTTCAGCTGAAAGTGTTTTCCTTTCCTAGAATTTCTCTACACTATGTGCCTAGACAGCTAACATGATGATTTCCACATTCAATCTCATATCGTGAGTTATCTTTTTAAATTCATAGATTCTGTGTCCTGGCTAGATCATAAAATTTTAGCTATGATTTTTTTGTACTTTGCACATGTAAGCACTGAAGAAAAATTTATTGATTGGATAATAACAAAAAATACTTTCGTCTAAATTATATCATTAGTTAGCCTGTGAAGTTCTTACCATTCTGTTTCTTTTTAAATTTATTTCCCATTCATCATATCCAAGTAATTCTACCAATAAATACTTGAGCATCTCTTTTTCCTAGAATGGATTGTCTGGTAAAGTTGCCCCATTAGCAATAACTAAATATCCAAATGACTTTACTCTTAAAATAGAAGTGTTTATTATAAAACATTATTTAGCCCTTCTTTCAGGAAACAGAAATTTAACTGCCTTAACCATTAATATTAAGATATCATAAAAAGCCTTATATACTTACAGTCAAATAAACAATGTCAAAGTATAAAAGCTTATCTTTCTGAAAGATTATGGCATACACTGTCACAGCCTAACGAACCTCCTCCTTACCCCCTCACCTACCTTCTTCCTTTGAGTTGGGGAAAAGAAATCTTTAATACTTAAACCTCAAAACAGCTACATTTGAAAATCAAAATAGTTATTCATGAAAGCAACCCAGGAATTATCAAAGAGATGTCCAAAAGAGTAAAACATTGAGGATCCACAAAGAGTCAAAGTGTTGATACTGGGAAATAAAAATTAAAGAATTTCTTGGTTAAAGAAGATCTTCTTGCTAACATGGCATGAAGTTCTGCTTATGATGGATGGGCTGATTTTGCGAGAGCTAGGAAACCATATTAGGAAGGTGCCTTCCCAGGCCCCTGTGATGAAATGATAAGTCTGAATCACTGTGGACACATTATACTTGCCAGAGATTGGTTTAGGAATGAACATGTAAATCAGTCCTTGGTGTAAAGGTGAGTTTCTTATTGACTTGAGGGTAATTTTTCTCATCAGAAAAAACTATTAACTACAAAGTAACTACATTTACTTTGATTTTTAAAAAGTTCATTTTATTAAAGTCACATATTTAAAAATCTAGTTCTCAAGCTTATAGATTTATTATAATTATAATGATAATATAGCTAGTTTTAATAATTGGTTTTAGAGGCCATTTGATTAATGTTTGGCACCATTTACAAACTTAGTTAAGCAACTTCCAACATTTTAATCTGTGTTTATAAATTAAATGTGGGCTTCTGTGGTGGCTCAGACAGTAAAGAATATGCCTGCAATGCAAGAGACCCGGGTTCCATCCTTGGGTCAGGAAAATCCCCTGGAGAAGGGAATAGCAGCCCACTCCAGTATTCTTGCCTGGAGAATCCCATGGGCAGAGGAGCCTGACAGGCTGCATTCAGTCCATGGGGTCACAAAGAGTCACGTATGACTGCGAGATTAACACACACACACATAAATTAAATGTATTCAAATTGTAAAACATTTAAATTATTTTACTTATTACAAACTCTTTGAGTTCAAAAATAACTTCTATATTTAACAAATTAAACATTACTATGATGAATCATATATTCTCATAAATGCTTCAACATTATATATAAATCTAGCAAGATTTTAATGCAAAACACAGATCAAAATTGATAATTTTATATTTTAAATCAGAGTAACCAAGCTGATTTCTAAGGGTAAGTCTACTGAACTCAGTTTCTTAAAAACTATATAAAATGTCAATTATATAATACCATTGTTTGATTATCTTAAAGTTTTTGGCACTGAATTCTCAACCTCCCCAGGTATGAAAGGTGTTTAATTATTTAGGTAATAGTTATGTCATGACAGGCAATTTTGAGGAATAACCTCTCCATCAGTATGATTGCTTAACAGCCATATATTTCAGCTGTATCATCACTGTTTGTTTTTTTTGATAGAGTATCCTAGTTCCTCTTTATAGTCTAAAACAAGGATTTTATAACTAAGAGAAAAGTTGTTCTAGCACCTTTAAGTCAGTAGAATCTCTGTCCCCAGTTTATGCACGTTAATGATTCAATTGTACTTTGCATTTTTAGCTATTAAGAAAATGTTCTTCCTGTCCAACCCTAAAGGTAATTAAGTTTTACACAATCTGATTTTCTCTTCAAAAGTTCCCTAACTTTTAGGGAACTGCTATCATACAAAATGATCTCTAGTAGAATCCTGAAGATTTTATATGAAACTGCCTGATTTCTCAAGGTACTTCCATGATCATTAGACTGACACTGATCAGTGGTCTCTGAAGGGAAGTCTGCCATAGGCTTCTGCAAAAATAAGAGAGATATACAGGAGGAAAGCAACTCTTCCTTAACTGAGTGTTTTCCTGTCTGCAAGTGGTACTTATATCCCCAAAAGCCTTTTTGTGACTTTGAGGAGGCAAGACTAAAACCTAGCAAACACATCAAGTTCAATGAAGCCATATCTGAGACATCCTACCTCTTAGCTTTTTATTAAATGGGATAACTCAGCCAGTTTGAGTTGAATTTTATGTTACTTGTAGCCCAAATCTCTGTAACTAATAATGTAATCCATTAAGACTTACATATAATCAAGAGTCAAAGTTACAGAGGACCATACTAGCAAACACTATGTATCAAGTAATACACTAGTTTCCCATATATACACAGCAGTATATTCAACGCCAAGGATTTATGTAGAATAGATCTCACGCAAACAGGTTTTTATGGCATGTATTATCTAGTGGTTGCATATGTGCATTCTCAGTGGTTGTCATGTCTGACTCTTTGTGACCCCATAGACTGTAGCCCCCACCAGGCTCCTCTGTCCATGCGATTTTCCAGGCAAGAATACTGTAGTGTGTTGCTATTTCCTTCTCCGTGGGATCTTCCCAACCCAGGGATCAAACTCACGTCTCCTGTCTCCTTCATTGCAGGCAGATTCTTTACCACTGAGCCATCAGGAAAGCCCCTATCTGGTGGTTATTCAAGAGTAATGAAAACAATATAAACTGACAGAGGCTAAATAGAATGGTCAGCTGGGTTACTGTATGTTCTAGTGATCTACGGTTGCATAACAAACTACCCCCAACATTAGTGGCCTAAAACATCAGCAACATTTACCTGACTTACAAAGCTGGAATTTAGGTAGTGTTCACAGGGAGTTTGTCTCTACTCCACTCAGCATCCACATGAAGATAAGAGGTTGTAATCAACCAAAAGCTCAACTTTCAGGAAGACCTCAAACATTGTAGGCTGGCACAGCTAGGAATCCTCAGACCTCTTACAAGCTTCATGGAGAAAGAGAAAGGGAGAATGGGGGAGAGAGAGAGAGAAAGAGAAGGAGAGAGAGAGAGGATGTGAGAGAGAGAGAGAGAGGATGGCAGAGAGGGAGAAAGGGAGAGAGGATGAGAGAGAGAAAGACAGGAGAGAGAGAGAGAAGCAGGCAGAAGCTGCTTCATTTTTAGAACCTCGCCTTGGAAATCACGTAACCTCTTTTCTACCTCATTCCATTTGCAGCGGTAGTCAGGGGCTCACCTGAATTCAAGGAGATAGTCTCTCCTTAACAGGCTCTACCTTTGGGGAGAGGAGTGACAAAAAGAATATGCGGGAGCAGATATTAATGCACCCATTTTTGATACAATCTACCATACTCTGACATCACAGATATTTTTCAGTTGAATCAAAAGCAATTTCTTAAAAGAGAAATTTTAGTCCAACCTTAAAGAATTTGAGAGACCTGGACAGTCACACTAAGTCTGTTATTTTAAGATAACATATTTTAAACCAGTCATTTTTTAAGTATATAGTTTATATCAAGAAGCAACAAAATAGACAGCTCTACTTAGAGGTTCTCAATGGCTTCACTATCTTAATTTATAAATACCCCAAATCCAGTTCTTGTCCCCCTTATCTACATGTGCAAAATAATCTTAAAAATAAACATTGTGGAAGCTTTTTATAACACAGAATTTTACTACATAAACACAAATATCTTCAACCTTTTAAACTTTTCCTCAGGCTTAGGGGAAAATAAGCTATGAAATAAACTCCAATGATTTCTAACACAGGGCAAAAATTAGCCTTAAAATTATTGCTTTGAACTAAAATGCAAGCTCTTTCATGTCCAGGGCTTCTATCACTTGGTTCAGTACTCCTTTATAGTCCCCACTCTGCCTAGAGCACTGCTTTGCAAATAATAAACTGAATGCATGAATAAATAAACCAGTTCTTATAAAGCACTTTTATATATTTTTCCTCAAAATAACTTGTGACATAAATATCATTACTATTGGTCCCATTTAATAAAATAGAAAGGTGAGAAACCAGTAAATGAATTTCCCAAAAGGTGAGAAAGTAGTCAATGAGTTCCCCAAAGTTACAGAAATAATAAAGTGTAAGAAATGAGTAGGAACTCAAGTACTTGTCTTACTCAAAAACCTATATCCTTTCCACTGATTATTGATATATTTTACATGTTGTCATGTCTTTCTCTAAAGTATTATTTCAGACATGGATTTGTGCTTTCTTTGATCCTCACAAAATACCCCAAAATAATCATTCTATACAAAACATCCTCGAAGGTTGCAGCTCCACTGTCATGATTATTGTTAAATTTTCCAATTTCTACATATCATTTAGGTATTCATCTCCCATTTTCTTCATTTATTAACAACTTTAATACAGCCTTAGTGAATGTTTTCCAACACCTAGAATATAGCCAAAACTTCTTTTTAACCAAATATAGCTACAGTGATCAGGTTATGCAAACATCACAACGTTAAGGTTAAAAAAAAATAGTAAAAGAAAGGGACAATAATCAATTGCAGCACATTAACTTATCAAAGCAATGATAAATATTTAATACATGGAAATATCTAATAACAGAAACCAGTTCTGTTACAAGGAAGGGCATATTCATATGTAATACATGACCATAATTAGAGCACATTTGCATATTTACCTTGGGGAACTTTTCTCAAGGAATTTAATTTGCATTCTGACCCAGAATTCTCTGATGAGAGACATACAAAGAAAAAAGAAGAATGTTTTAAATTCATGTATGGCAGAATTTCAACTCTGACTCTCATTTTGCCCATAGATTAAGGAAAGTTGAAAGAATTAAATGAGATGATGTGTTTATAGCAAGAAAGAAACAGTCATCAGTCACAGTGAATGGCATTATTTTCCTCATTGTTGTCAAGAATAGAATGTCTGCCCCATATCCAGGATGCAAAGGAAGCTACTTTATTGCCAAGACTTCAGAGCAGGGAGAGAAGAAGGGTAGGGAATCATAATGTACCAGGAGAGTTAACACTGAAACAAAGTCTCCAGATATTTTCTATTTGGGAAATAAGGAGACCAGAATATCAGAATATACTTTTAGGATAAAATGCTCTCTTCCTGAGAAAAAAGCCCAGGAAGCCAAATGGTTATACCAATGCAAAGCAAAACAGGTGGGTTGTATTGAAATTATGGTTCCAAAAACACAGTCTATAAAACATTGTACTGTAAGTCTTGGCAAGACTCCTGCCTGCTTCATGCTGCTTTTCAGAAGCAGGACCCACCTCCTAAAGGAGAATGCTGAACCCAGACACTTAGCTGAACTCTGCCTATGCTTGAAGATCAGAGAAAGCAATCTTCATACTGCAAGAAGGATGAGAGCGAGGAAAGACCAGACCACTTGACTGGGTTCCAACAAAGAGATCGGAGGATGATGAATAGCAGCTAGAACAAGCCATCATTTATGTGCAAAGACAGGTGAGGAGGTGAGGGGAGGGGGTGGTGAAGTCACAAACAAAGATCCTAGTTTCTGAAAACCAGCACAAACACAAGCTTTAGATCATTCTGAGCCATCAAAATATAGCCCTACACTCTTCACTTTTCCCACGCTGGGCAGCCATGTTTCCAAAGCCTGAAGCAGCACACAGCCTATGGATGAAGGGTGAGTGGTCTGAGCAAGTGGATTCTGGAGGAATATAATTGTAAATGCAAGAGGAAAGAAGTGTTAGTCGCTCAGCTGTGTTCAACTCTTTGGGACCCCATGGACTGTAGCCCACCAGGCTCCTCTGTCCATGGAATTCTCCATGCAGGAATACTGGAGTATGTTGCCATTCCCTTCTCCAGGGGATCTTCCTGACCCAGGGATCAAACCCAGGTCTCCAGCATTGCGAGGAGATTCTTTATCCTCTGGCTCACCAGGGGAGTGCAAGGCAAGAGGAATCACTTTAAATGTCCTACATTGTCCCACAGATGGAAGACCAGGAAGGCTGTATCAAAGCTGCTTCAAAGCTGCTGCCTGAATTCAGTCTAGCTGACTGAAAGCAACTGCTAGACTGATCCCAGTCATGAGAAGCCACTGCTGGCAGAAGTGGTTTCCAACCATGGTCACTGCTGAAGGAGCAGCTGCTTCGAGCTGGAATGGGAGTAGCTGCTGAAGGTGACACAGCAAGAATCCCCGCCACAGGGAGAGGGGAGTGGATGGGGCGGCAGGGTGGGGAGTGCTTGGAGTGGTGGGTAGCTTCACCCTGAGCAGCCCTTTCCAGTTTTTCCAGTTCAGAGACCCTCGGCTCAATCTATTTTGCCCTCAAATTACAGTTGGAAGAAAAAGAAGTGATTCCTCTGTCCACAGGGAAGGTAGAAATTGTTTTTCATTTTCTTATTACATAGAAAGAATAAGTGTTCACATCAATGAAAAAGACCTGAATATCACCTGAGCCTCACATCTCTAGCCAGAAGACAGACAGACAGACAGAGGAAGAGAGTTAGATATGTGACATCCTATGGAAAGCAAATTAACGAGTGGACTTCACTGTGTATGTATTTCAAATCATCACGTTGTACATCTTAAGTACATATTATTTTAAAATATATTGATAAACCCTCCTACACTGTTGGTTGAAATGTAATTTTTTGTGGCCACTATGGAGAACAATATGGAGGTTCCTTAAAAAGTGAAAAATAGCATTACCATATGATCCAGCAATCCCATTCCTGGGCACATATCTGAAAAAGACAAAAACTGTAATTCAAAAAGATACACGCACCCCAGTGTTGGTAGTGGGACTATTTACAATACTCAAGACATGGAAGCTGCACACCTGAAAATAACATGATAGTATAAATCAACTATACTTCAATTTAAGAAAAAAAAAAAACATGGAAGCAATCTTAATGTCCATCAGCAGATGAATAGACAAAGAAGATATGGTATATGTGTATACAATGAAATGCTATTCAGCCATAAAAAGAATGAAATAATGTCATTTGTGGAAACAAGATAAACCTAGAGAATGCTATACTAAGTGAAGACAGAGAAAGACAAATACCATATAATTTATATGTGGAATCTAAAATAAAGATTCAAATGAATTTATTTATAAAACAGACATAGGAAACAAAATTATGGTTACCAAAAGGGAAAAGGAGGGCAGGATAAATTGGGATTTGGGACTAACAGATACACACTGCTGTGTAAACAATAAGGACCTACTATACAGCACAGAGAACTATACTCAGTACCTCATGATAATCTATAATGAAAAAGAATCTGAAGAATAGGTATAGGTGTGTATATATATATAAACAATCACTTGCTGTATATCTGAAATATAAATCAACTATAATTTAAAAATATATATACAAATATACATATATATATATATTTTAAAGAATGAGCAGGCTTTAGAAAGTCTATTTTTAAGCATTAGTTTTTTTTCTCTGCCTCTAGATTGAGTTCAGTTGTACTTAATCCTAGAGAACACAAAAATTAATTCTCAACCTTTCCAAAGGTGATGATGTTCTTGTCATTGTTATTATTGTTGTTGTTAAAAGCCAATTAATCCTGTGCTCTTTCTATGAATAATTGACTTTCCATTCAGGTTTTTAGATATAGGTCTTTGCTCTCTGGTTTTAGTGAGTCCAGGTTTTATTAAAATTAATACACCTTTGAAAAACCACCTAAAACATTCATAGGTTTTAAATGTGTTTCCAGTTTGTGCAGATTCTGTGCTCTTTGGGGAAATTTCCCTGAATTTTCAGTGAACAGAGAAGGCTTCAGTTCTGTCACCAATGCTCAAGTCCATCCCAAAATGATCATTTTTTTTTTTAAACTGGGATATAATGTCTACACAATGTTGTGTTAGTTTTTGCTGTTCAGTGAAGTGAATCAGCTGTATACATACAAGTATACACTCCCTCTTGGGTCTCCCTCTCTCCCATATCCACATCCATCGAGGTCAGCACAGAGCACCAAGTTGAACTCCCTGCACTATATGGAGAGACCTGTAAGACTGGGTGAGAACTAGTTGATTGAAATGTATTCTTGCTCGGCTCAGCTCAAAGCCTGATTCAAGTCAAAAGGTTATGTTGTTGTTGTTGTTTACTTGCGAAGTCTTGTCTGACTCTTTTGCAACATCATGCATTATAGCCCCCAGGCTCCTTCTTCTGCCCATGAGATAGCCCAGGCAAGAATACTGGAAGGGGTTGCCATTTCCTTCTCTGGGGGATCTTCCTGACCCAGGGATAGAACCCACATCTCCTGAATTGGCAGGCAAGTTCTTTACCACTGAGCCACCTCATAGAAAAATATGCAAGAGGTCATATGGCACTCCAAATCCATCGCTGGGTTTTCTTTTGATTTGTTATTCTTCTGTTCTTTCCTACCTTCAGAAGTTAGCAAAATTTTAAGAGGAGGCACGCAAGATCTACCTCTGCTTACATGGGCAAGGAGATTATGTGTTCCTTAAGTATTTAATAATCACTGATTTGAAGTATTATGCTAATTCTTGCTTTAGATCAATCTGAGGATTCATTCCATTATGCTACTATACTCAATAAAATTAAGACTGTCTATGCATAGTTGTTGCATTTAAAAGCCCCCTTTCATTACCTTTAGATATCATTCGAGATGAGAATACATAAGGAAAGAACCAGCATGGGCTCTCTGTTCCTTAGAGTAATACATGGGTTGCAAAATGTCTTTTGATAGGTCCAAGTAATTATTACAGTGGTGAAACAGGTATTCAACCACACACTAAGGGCTTCCCTGGTGACTCAGATGGTAAAGAACATGCCTGCAATGTAGGAGGACCCATGTTCCATCCCTGGGTGGGGAAGATCCCCTGGAAAAGGGAATGGCTACCCATTCCAGTATTCTTGCTTGGAGAATTCCACGGACAGAGGAGTCTGGCAGGCTACAGTCCATGGGGTCAAAAAGAGTCAAATATGACTAAGCGACTAACACTTGCATTTTCCACACACTAAATATTTGAAGTGGTAAGAGGAAGTACAGCAAAGTATATTTTTACAAGCTTGAATCACAAATTTTTTTTAGTTCCTTTATTTCTCCTTTTTTTAAAGATTTTTTTTGTTGTTTTTTGGCTGTAGTGGGTCTTTGTCACTGCATGCAGGCTTTCTCTGTTTTCAGCTAGAAGAGGTGATGTGCAGGCTTCTCGTTGTGGTGGCTTCTTGATAATGAACGGTGTCAGATTCGTTATCTCCGAAGAAGATTTAGTTTCAGGACCAGGAACCAAGCTTGATCGCTCAAGAGCTTTTGTGTAGCAGAGTTTTATTAAAGTATGAAAAGGGACTTTTCATAGAAAAAGTTTCATAGAAAAAGAAGCTTTCAGAGAAAGCTTCTGACATAGACATCAGAAGGGGGACAGTGCTGCCCTCACTAGGCTTAAAAAAGGGAGTTATATACTTTTTCAATTGGTTATTACAATAAATCAAAAGAATGTCTCAAGGTTGTAAAGATCTTACTAGACCCACTCCCACAATTCACATTTTAAGATAATAAGATTAGTCAGATAGTTTTCAAGAAGAAGAAACTGTTCTCAAGCAGGATATATTGTTTTCATATAATCGTTAGTACAGAGTTTAAGCTGAGTTGTGTTGTGTAATAAAGAAAACAAAACAAAAAATGCTTTATGTAATTAAGACTAAGGAATGTAGAGAAAGAAAAAAAAAAAAAAAAAGACATTTGTCCTTTTCTCTTTCTTGAGAATATCAGACCCCTATCTCCACCTCAAGAGCCCCAGACCACTTTCTCCTCCTCGGGGACCCTGGATTTCTTATCAATCTGCCTAGGAATTGACTCTCTCATTCTCCTGTTGTGAAACAAAGGTTCTAGGGCACGCAGGCTTCAGTAATTGCAGCACATGGGCTCAGTAGTTGTAGCTCGCAGGCTCTAGAATGTGGGCTCTATAGTTGTGGTGCAAGGGCTTAGTTGCTCCACAGCGTATGGAATCTTCCCAGCCCAGGGTTCAAACTGGTGCCCCTTGCATTAAAAGGCAGATTCTTAACCACTGGACCACCAGGGAAGCCCCCTATTTTTCAATTTTTAAACAATGTCTGTGTACTGTTTCATGACCAATAATCACACATTTGTCTAAAATATATAAATATATGTGAAGTGTTAGTCACTCAGTTGTGTCTAACTCGTTACAACCCCATGGATTGTAGCCCACCAGGCTCCTCTGTCTACAGAATTCGCCAGGCAAGAATATTGGAGTGGGTTGCCATTCCTTTCTCCAGGGGATCTTCCTGACACAGGGATTGAAACTAGGTCTCCTGCATTGCAGGCAGACTCTACCATCTGAGGCACCAAGGAATCCTATATAAATACAGGCTATAGTATTAATTTAATACATTAAATAACCACTTAACTGAAATTTTACACTTAAATCTAGAAGATGTCAATACACATCTAGGGGCAGCAGGAGAAAGAATGTTATGTCAGTGTATTGTTTGTTGCTTCACTGGGTGTCAGGGAAGCTGTGCACCCTGTTCCATAAATCCTACATATGATTGAAGGTGCCTGAACAGCTGGTAGTTAGGACCTACTCCATCACAATCACAGCCTTAACCACTGTACCCTGAAGCCTTGTGGGCTTAGCCACTGACTGCTAGAGTCAGTTCTCAACCATAACTTAGTTTCCATGCCAGCTCTGGGATCTTGACTTCAAAGCACTCCCTTTCCGGCCTCGGGGATTCTGCACTTCATTTTGCCAGGTCTTCCTAGAAGCAGGAGTTGAAATAAGGCCACTGGGTCTTGATTAGAATTAACCCCCACCCTAAGGGTTAGAATTACAGTTTCACAGAGAATGATTTCCTTAATCAAGTTAGCAAAAACTGAATAACACCTTAATCTCAGGACCCTGGCTGCCTCCAGACTCTACCTTGAATATCTATAGGGTTTGTCATTCAAGCACTCTTACTTGAATACGAAGATCTAAGCCAGGTAGCTTGAAACCCACCTCCTAGAGCTTAAAGAGATCGGCATTTTTGATGCCAAAGTGAGCAGCCTATTTAGCCTCAGCTTTTGGGATAAACCTATTACATTTACAGTTGACTCTTGAACAACATGGGCTTAAACTGTGCAGGCCCACTTTTACAGTTTTTTTTTTTTTTCAATAGTGAAAGTCCCTCAGTCGTGTCCAACTCTTTGCAACCCCATGAACTATACAGTCCATGGAAATCTCAGGCCAGAATACTGGAGTGGGTAGCCTATCCCTTCTCCATGGGATCTTCCCAACCCAGGAATTGAACTGGGGTTTCCTTCACTGCAGGCAGATTCTTTACCAGCTGAGCTACCAGGGAAACCCAATATTATTTTTTTCAATATTATTTATTCAATAAATACTAAAGTACTACCTGATCCTGAGATTTGTTGGATGCACACATGTAGGACCGTGGAGTACAGAGGAAGGTTGACTATAAAGTTACATGTGGATTTTGGATTGGGGGCTGGGGAGGAGTCACTACCCCTAACCCCAGCATCATTTAAGGGTGAACTGTACTTTCCAATCACTTCACAAGTTGGTGGGTTGGACTAGAACCAGATTCAAAACTCAAATGTCCTAAATGAGTCTGTTTCCCATTGGAAAACATTGTGTCTGTTTAACTTCCTCAGTTTTAATAAGTACTCAAAGTGTGACAGTCCCCTCTCACTCCACATACCCCAAAAGAACACAGATATAGTCCTCTTTCCTGGGAGAGTCTCAAAGCTCTAGGCACCATTAATTGGAAAATATTTTGAAGGTAAGTGGAATAGACTATCCATCTGTATATTCATATGATGACTTGCAAATTGTTGATTGTCTTTAAAGCGTGCAACAGAGTTGAAAAAGTGAATAGTCTATTTCATGTAATGAGAAATGCAGCATGACAACTTTCCCATAGGAAGAAAAAATCAAGGAAGAAAAACATTTTCTAACCTGTGTTAGACAACTTCTGCAATCAGATAAAATCCTTCTTAAGGCACCACTAAGTGTGTCCCCTATGAACAAGACGCTGCAGTCTTCTGATTCTCATGAGTGGTTAACTTGAGAGACAAACATTTTCAGAAAATGAATCAAAGAGGTGGGGGGCAAGAGCTGTAAGAATGATAAAGATAGAATAAGGACAAGTTCTAGAGGGCCCACAGGGGATACCTGGAAAACAGAGTGAAAATGACACCCTGGAATTGCAGCAAAAAGGAGGAAGATTGGAAGGAAAAGTAACTAGAAAGAGCAAGAAGTGGTTTTCTCTGATTTTTTCAGAAGAGGAAGAAGTTTCAAAAGAAAAAGAAACAAAATCACCATACATTTCACCTGTTGAAAATAAGAACTCATTCAAGAAAAAGCAACTGCTACATGAATGAGCAAAAAAGGACTCAGCCACAAGCCGACACTGAAGCGGTGTCCTACTGAGGACAGAATAATAACACTAACATTTAGTGAATACTTGTTATGTGCCAGGCACAGTTCTAAACATTTTATAGGTTAACCCATGTAATCCTCATAATAACTCTGAGGAACTCAAGCCAAAGAAAATCTGGGAACAGAGTATGGGGTGGAGGACAGAAAATCTCTCTTGGCTCCTGAGGATTATGACTGATCTGGTGTCATACTCAGCATGGGCTCCATGAGCCTGGACATTGTGGAATTCTTGATCAGCTTCTACAGACTGCAAATCCAGTGTTTTATGTTCAAAACAAAAACAGAAAACTCCTTAATGAAGTATGTTAAGCAAAGAGCGCTGGAATTATCTAATGTATTTTCCAGGAGCTGACCAAAGTCAAACATGATGCCAGGGACAGTTCTGACAAAGGCTTATATTGATATTCAATAAACACTGACTGCTTCAGCCTTGTGTTCAGAGAAAAAGAAGGTGTTCTTTAGATAGACAGACAGAGCCACATTTCTGAAAAAGGTGTCTAATGATTGTTTTCTTTGGGATTTTTTAGCTTACATTAATGTACAGTGTAATCCTCAAAAACTTGGCGATGGGCTTGGGGAAGGTATGAAGTATATTAATGTAAAGAAATGACAATGGAAAATACAAACCAAAGAGATACATATCATAGTTGTTTTCATCATATATTGGTGATTTTTTTCATTTACATAACCAAGAAATACACAAAGCAACTGGTTAAAAGGCAATTTTTCTAGTTAAAAAGGGGAAAAAAAAACAAAACAGTCCAAACACTTCATAAAAGGTGCCTTTTCTTTTTATTTCAATTTTATGCTAAAATTTCTCCCTGCTCTCTCAGCAGTATTATTTGACCCATTTAAAATTTCAAACTCCATTCTGAAGCTGTTTTAAGATTATTTTCAAAGACTTCTGGTAAAGTATTGGAGGGTGTGTGTGTGTGTGTGTATGCATGTGCGTGTGTGTGCTCACAACACACAAATGCATTCATGTGTGTTTTTAACAGTAAAAATAAGAAACTACCTTTCCATTTGGGTTAGAACTGAAATGAAATGAGGAATGGCTGCCACCAAGCAGAAAATGTGCTCACTTTATGTGTGCCAGTTAATTACGACACTTCAGAGGCGCTTCCGAAAGGATAAGGCAAGCTGCATAAATTTAGCTGTAATCCAGGCAGGCAAAACTAATTTGCAGGGGATGGCCTTATCTAGCCGCTGCAGCCTTCTCAGAAAATTAACCTTGGATATTTGGGCCCAATTCAGAAAGTGTTTGATTTTTTTTTTCCTTTCCCTGCTCAGTATAAGAGAATTTTTGAATTCAATACAATACCTGACTTTTAAGAGGCACGATGAATGCTGTAGGCAGTTCAGAGTTATTACTGACAAGCAAAAATATATATTTTATATATACATATAGATGATTGTCCTTCATGCCCATTATCCTGCCTTCTTACATGTGCATCAGAGGGTTTATCAGTGTAGGTATAGGGGGTTTCTCGGATTAAGAGAAGGATGCAACTCATTTTTAATGTACTTAGAAAAATTCATCAAAGTTCAGTGCAGAATAAGTCATGCATACTGACTTGTTCATTTCAGTGGAAAAGAAGAAATCTCCATTAAAAATAGAAGTTTAATGAAGTGTTGGAGCTGAGTTTTGCCTGTTACTGCGACTATCACTGATTTGGACCCTTCCTTGATTTCCCCCTATTAATTAATCTAACAGCACAGTTAAATGTTTACTTAATTATTTAATCATGTAATCACTCATTCCATCAATATCTACTGAAGTCAGTATGCTTTCTTGTGTTTTCTCATTTAATCCTTATAATATCCCTGTTTGTATTTCACTCTTATCACCAGTAAAAGAGGCAAAGATTTCCTATGCCAGTGGTTCTGATACATTTTAAAATTTCTGAAATCAGTGGCAATATATAAGCATGGAAAGAGCTTTTATGATTACATGATAAATTTAAGGCTTTTTCCCCTCGAAATTTTGACTTTGATATAATAATATCTTTAGAATACAAATATAGCTTGTTCTGATATTTCTAAATTTTAAATAGCAAATTGAATTTTTATTGACCAGCTTTAATAATAAATTCATAATAAGCCCCACATGACTATCAATAGTGGCTGAGCTGAACTTGGAAGAAAAAGTTTTTTTAAACATCCCATCTATAATATAATTATTGCTTCACTCATTTTAAACCATAGAGTTACTTATGTTAAAGTGGTATGAATTCAGTTGGCAATAATTGTTCCTGAGGATGTCACAATTAAGCAGAAGGGAGCATATTTATAACAGTAAAAGAGCCATTTTAAAACATAGATTGCACACTGAATCATGAAATGTGAAGCAATGACTCCCATTTGGATCTAAATTTTCCTCATACTTGTTCAATAGCCAGGTCTAAATGTTATGGCTATTTATAGTTATACTCTAGGGTGAAAGGGTGGGGGAATTAGATGTTATAAAGAATCATACATAATGCATGAAGACTTAAACTATATTTTATGAGAACTGAAAAATTTAAGGAACTCTGCCTGAAATATGGAAATGTCACACCAAGCAGAACTTTTCCATACACAATAACGTTAGTAAAGATTCAACAGACTAGAGTATAGCAAAGCTTCAAAGCATCCTGGTCTGATCTTCATTTCTCTTACATATATTTTAATGAAGAATTTAAATAAATGTACTGAGGCTAAGTTTGAAGGTCTCTGGGAAAAAGTCATTACTATAGATGCCAATGCAGTAAACATCTGCTGTCTGTGGAATCAGTTATAAAACAACTAAGCAGACGTTTGCTTATATACTTTTATCTACCATAAACCATTTGAAACTGAATGTTTCTTAAAGAACTTTATATATTAGAGCAGTTTTAGGCTTACAACAAAATTGAAAGTAGAGAGTAGAAATTCTCCAAATATTTCCAACTTCCCACACAAACACAACTCCTCCCATTATCAACGTTACTCGCCAGAATGGTACACTTTTCACCAAAGATGAACCTACACTGACACATCACAATCATCCAGAGTCCATAATCTACCTTAGGGGTTATAAGTGGCTTTTAAAAGGTATTTTCTATTTCAACCAATCTCTTAAAAGTTTGCTTATGAAGAGGTCCAATTCCACTGTCACAACCTAAAACAGAATGAGGCTGTGTAACCAATCCCCACCTTGACACACTCACCCACAATGTTATACGTCCTTTAAAGTCCCTGGTGGCTCAGATGGTAAAGAAGTGAAGTGAAGTGAAGTCGCTCAGTCATGTCCGACTCTTTGCGACCCCACGGACTGTAGCCTACCAGGCACCTCCGTCCATGGGATTCTCCAGGCAAGAATACTGGAGTGGGTTGCCATTTCCTTCTCCAGGGGATCTTCCCGACCCAGGGATCGAACCCGGGTCTCCGGCATTGGAGGCAGACGCTTTAACCTCTGAGCCACCAGGGAAGTTCAGATGGTAAAGAATCCTCCTCTAATGCGGGAGACCTGGGTTCTATCCCTGGATTGGGAAGATCCCTCTGGAGGAGAGCAAGTCAATCCACTCCAGTATTCTTGCCTGGAGAACCCTATGGACAGAGGAGCCTGACGGGCTACAGTCCATGAGGTCACCAAGAGTCAGACACGACTGAGCGACTAAGCACAGCACAAGTTCAGGAGAGTCTACATAATCACTCTGAGTCCACAAGGGTCTAACCAATACAGTGCCTGTAATATAAAAGACACAAAATAAATGCTAGCCAAATGAATGTGTGATTGAATAAATGTCTCAATGCTGGATAAATAAATGAAAAACAAGTGTTAGATTGTTTAATTTACACAGACAATTCTGTGCTTTATCGTCTCAGTGTTTTAAGAAGCTCTGGGGTGTCCTTGCTTGTGTTTCAAGGTAAAGGACCTAGAACCACACCCACTAGCTTCCCATCTATCTCCACCACCACCCCATTCCTCCCACCCCACAGACATACTGTTCATTTAACTCCAGCAAGAGAAACTCTAGTTTTAAAAGTTGATAAAATATGATGATGCTTTGAGAGAACAGTTCAAGTAGCAGTTTGATTTACCTGAACATATCCAAGAATACTTGTAGTGTACAAAAAACAAAGTGCACTGTATTCTATCTGTCCAGACATTCTAAAGGACACATTAATCTTATCATATCACATTTGCTACACATAATGTGGATTTTGTTTCCATTTGTTTCCAGTTGTTTTGATAAACAATTATATTTACTGTTTCACAGTTGAAAAAAACAATTCTGTCCTTTAGCCTCCATTTTCTCAATTATTATAAAAGGATATCTTATTATTTATCAACATTTACTAAGCTAAAATTAATCACATTGCTCTTCCTTAGACTTACATGGATTTTCAGGAATTTACTAAACGAAATGATTTTTCTTTAAGACAACATACTCCTTCTGTTATTCAACCAGCATTTATAGGTTGCCTACTATGGACTAGAGCCCTGCATGACCCTGGAGGTACAACAGCATCAACTCTCACAGAATGAATGATATTCATTTACTTTTTGAATCCTAGAGAACTTTTATAAATACCATTTTGGAATCATATGGTTATGTAGCTTATAATAACTAAATTAGCTGTAGTTTTGCAAATGTGATTCAAAATCTATGGTGTTCCCCAAATTTTCTTCTCGCTGCACTTATTAGGGACACAGCAGAAGTCAAATTTACTGCTGGTTGTAGCAATAAAAACAAAACAAAGTACTTCAAGAGAAGCACACTAAGAAAGGGAATGACGTTATCTTTTCAAAAGTGGGGTCGAAAATCCACAAATGTAAATATACATTTATATATTTTGTAAAAAGTCATATATTGTACTTTTTCTGATTTTTTATTTTATTGTTAAATTTATTTATCTTTATTTATTTTTAATTGGAGGAGAATTGCTTTACAATACTATGTTGGTCTCTGCCATGTATCAACATGAATCAGTCATAGATATACATATGTCTTTCTCTCTTGAACCTCCCTCCCACCTCCCACACCATCCCATCCCTCTAGGTTGTCATAGAGAACCCGATTTGAGCTCCCTGTGTCATACAGCAAATTTCCAGTGGCTATCTATTTTACATGTGGTAATGTATGTTTCCCTGCTACCCTTTCAATTTGTCCCACCCTCTCGTTCTCCACTGTATGGTACATATATACAGTGGAATATTACTCAGCCACAAAAGGAATATATTTGAGTTGGTCCTAATAAGGTAGATGAATCTAGAGCCTGTTAGAAAGTAATTCAGAAAGAGAAAGAGTGAAGTAAGTCAGGAAGAGAAAAACAAATATCATATACTAACACATATATATGGAATCTAGAAAGAGGTACTGAAGAACCTATTTGCAAGGCAGCAATGGAGACACAAATACATTGTGCTTTTTAAAAAAACTTCTTCTTAACCCTGTGCTTTCTTTTAGGACACAACAATTGTTTTATTTCTTCTAGAATTTTAAGTATTTCCAATCATTATATTGAGGAACAAAGTTCCTACTGTGTCTGATTCTCTATAACATAGAGCAGTAGCCTCCAAATTTGGGTACACTTTTTTCTTGATGTGGGCAA
Source organism: Giraffa tippelskirchi (assembly GCF_054371585.1). Classification (NCBI taxonomy): domain Eukaryota; kingdom Metazoa; phylum Chordata; class Mammalia; order Artiodactyla; family Giraffidae; genus Giraffa; species Giraffa tippelskirchi. The sequence continues at coordinate 66,067,433 of NC_137284.1, forward strand.
GAGGATTACTTCATTGGGGTGCAGGGAAACCAATATTAGTATTTTAATGTATACTTATGTTTATAAAAACATTTAAATTTCACTAATCATTAATGTACTGATTGATACTGGCATCTTCCTTGGCTCACAGATCAGAAGGAAGAGGGTGGCCATGTAGTGGGTGAGGTATCCTGAGGAAACCACAGAAATCCTACCATGTGGAGGCAGTAGTAGCAACACCTTCTCTTCTGATTCCTTTTCAGCATACCATGACATTATTGCAGTTTACACCTGCCCTGGTACATTAATGTACTGGTTTTGTGTGTGCTGTGCTTAGTTGCTCAGTTGTGTCTGACTCTTTGCGACTCCATGGAGTGTTACCTACAGGCTCCTTTGTCCATAGGGATTCTCAAGGCAAGAATACTGGAGTGGGTTCCATGCCCTCTTCCAGGAGATCTTCCCAACCAAGGGATTGAACCCAAATCTCCTGCATTGCAGGTGAATTCTTTATCAACTGAGCCATCAGGGAAGCCCACTGGTTTTGTAGAGCAAAGCAATCAACCTTCACAAAATGGACACACAGTTTAAAAGGATTCATACAATCAACCTGGGATTGGAAATACTATGATCTAAAGTGAACAGTAACAACTGGACCAACATTCCTACTCCTTGTACAAGCTCTCCAATGATCACATTAAAAATCTAAGGCAATGACACTCTCATCTGCCAAAATGTCAGTCTATAAAATCTAAACTAATAAGACCACTTGAGTGATGGTTTTAAATCCACTGAAATGAACTATGTTCAGTTCAGTTCAGGTCAGTAGCTCAGTTATGTCCAACTCTTTGTGACCCCATGGGCTGCAGCATGCCAGGCCTCCCTGTACATCATCAACTCTTGAAGCTTGCTCAAACTCATGTCCATTGAGTCGGTGATGCCATCCAACCATCTCATCCTCTGTCATCCCCTTCTCCTTCTGCCTTCAATCTTGTCCAGCATCAGGATCTTTTCCAGTAAGTCCGTTCTTCACATCAGCTGGCCAATGTATTGGAGTTTCAGCTTCGACATCAGTACTTCCAATCAATATTCAGGACTGATTTCCTTTAGGATTGACTGGTTGGGTCTCCTTGCAGTCCAAAGGACTCTCAAGTGTCTTCTTCAACAGCACAGTTCAAAAGCATCAATTCTTTGGCACTCAGCTTTCTTTATGGCCAAACTCTCATATCCATACATGACTACTGGAAAAACCATAGCTTTGACTAAATGGATCTTTGTCAGCAAAGTAATGGCTCTGCTTTTTAATACATTGTCTAGGTTTGTCATAGCTTTTCTTCCAAGGAGCAAGCATCTTTTAATTTCATGGTTGCAGTCACCATCTGTAGTGATTTTGGAGCCAAAAAAAATAAAGTCTCTCACTGTTTCCATTGTTTCCCCATCTATTTGCCATGAAGTAATGGGACCAGATGCCATAATCTTAGTTTTCTGAATGCTGAGTTTTAAGCCAGCTTTTTCACTCTCCTATTTCACTTTCATCAAGAAGCTCTTTAGTTCTTCTTCACTTTTTGCCATAAGGGTGGTGTCATCTGCATATCTGAGGTTATTGATATTTCTCCTGGCAATCTTGATTTCAGCTTATGCTTCATCCAGACCAGCATTTCTCATGATGTACTCTGCATATAAGTTAAATAAGCTGCGTGACAATATACAGCCTTGATGTACTCCTTTCCCAGTTTGGAACCAGTCTGCTGTTTCATGTCCAGTTCTAACTGTTGCTTCCTGACCTGCATACAGATCTCTCAGGAGGCAGATAAGGTGGTCTGGTATTCCTATCTCTTGAAGAATTTTTCACAGCTTGTTGTGATCCACACAGTCAAAGGATTTGGTGTAGTCAATAAAGCAGAGTAGATGTTTTTCTGGAACTCTCACGCTTTTTAGATGATCCAACGGATGCTGGCAATTTGATCTCTGGTTCCTCTGCCTTTTCTAAATCCAGATTGAACATCTGGAAGTTCATGGTTCACGTACTGTTGAAGCCTATCTTGGAGAATTTTGAGCAATACTTTGCTAGCGTGTGAGATGAGTGAAATTGTGCAGTAGTTTGAACATTCTTTGTCATTGCCTTTCTTTGGGATTGGAACTATGTTAAAGAAAACAAAATAACTCTAAAAGATTGTTTAGTCCAATTTTATCATCCTCTTACTTTCCATTTTTATGTATGCTATACATACATACTAGTTCAATTATATGATTTATACATAAATAAATGAATAGCAGGAGAAACACACAGAATATTTAAATAATAAGGTTGCACTATATAAGAAGTTTGGAATCCATCAACCCAGAGAAATGTACTCTACTACTACCAGGGGTCCAGGTAGAGGTCACAAATACCCCTTCCTATCTTTGTAGGAATCTTGGAATTCCTATTTCTACAGACAGAGAATTATGACTGAAAAAGAGACAGCATTTTACAAATGAGACATCCCCAATTCTATTATATCTGATAGCACGCCTCTCATTTGAGCTTCTTACAACAATAAAATGAGTTCATGGAAAACGGTCTTTTATCATTCCCCTTCAAAGTACCAGAAAACAGATTCAAAATTGATAACTGTTAATCCCTTTTATTTAGGGATTAACCTCTTATATCTGATGAAGAAAAAATTTGGTAAGCAGGTAGAGATTTATTTAACTTTTCTGAAGCTTCATATAGATAAGGCTTCAATGCCCAAGCTGAGTGGTAATTCAGGTTTCATTATTTAAATTAATAATGTAGTTTCTCCTGGGTTCAGGATTTGGGGATCTGTGCCATTATGAGTGGGCATGTTAGAAAGATGATCAGGATGAGGCTTGGTGGTCTAATCATACTTCCTCTAGTCTGGTCAAGCCACGTGTCTATTGATATCGGCAGTCCTTAGAAGAACAAGAACTGGAATCAGTCTCTAATTGGAATTTAAATTAACTTTCTTTGGGTCTGAAAGTTCCCATGGGCATATTTTTAATTCAGGCTTAATGTTCATTAGCCAAGCTTTGCCCTGAATTTGTAATTTGGGTCTTTGTTCTAATTTCCAGGTCACAAGTCCACACATTTTACTATCTTCTAGATTTATGTATTCTATGATCATGGAGTATGGAGGAGACAGAGCTGTAAATAAACAGTAAAGAAACACTGTGGTGAGTGACAATAAAAGAGTTAACATGACTTCCTTGGTAGCACAGTGGATAAGAACCCACCTGCCAATGCAGGGGACACAGAGTTCTATTTCTGGTCCAGGAAGATTCCACATGTTGTGCAACTAAAGCCTGTGAGCCACAACTATTGAGCCTGCACTCTAGAGACCACAGCCATGACTACCAAAGCCTGGGCATCCTAGAATCTCAGGCAAGAATACTGGAGTGGGTTGCCATTTCCTTCTCCAGGGGATTTTCCCAACCAAGGAATTGAACCCAGGTTTCCTGCATTTCAGGCAGACTCTTTACTGACTGAGCTATAAGGGAAGTCATGGAGAAGGGTGGACAACTGTCTAGGGGAAGTGTATCACATATGCAAAGAATGGAGTCATGCTTCCCCAATGGCTCAGATGGTAAAGAATCTGCCTGCAATGCAGGAGACCTGGATTCAATCCCTGAGTGAGGAAGATACCGTGGAGAAGGGAATGGCTAACCACTCCAATATTCTTGCCTGGAGAATTCCATGAACAGAGGAGCCTGGTAGGTTATACTCCATGGGGTCACAAAGAGTTGGACATGACTGAGTGACTAACTTTCCTTATGTGTGTTCACAAGTACTAAAAACATCAGGTGGTTTAGTGTGGCTGGGAATTTTGCACGGGCAAAGTTAGGGCAAGGAAATAGAGAGAAGGCAGAAATTTAGTAGCAGAAGATAAGGTCAGTAATATAAATCAAGATAGTATTTTAAGGGGCTTTTATGTTTTGGGAGGATTTAATTTTGTCCTGGGACACTAGAGAACCATGAGATTTTCATTACAGAAGTTAATATTATTTTCTTAGAAATAGCTCTTCCCAGTATCTACATCTCATCTCTAGAACAGTCACAACTGGGCCAGCACCCAATATTTACTGTAAGTTTTGAGAGGTGTTTCTGACCCAATATTTACTATGAGTTTGACAGGTGTTTCTGAATCTTTGACATTTTAAATGGCTGGCCCCACCACCTGTTACACAAGAACGTGCTCTGGCTATCAACTCTTATCTTCCCACAATATCTTTATCTTTTTCTCATCACTATAGAATATAAGTATACTGGATAAACTCTCAATGATCTAATTAAGGAAATCTTTGAGAATTACATTTCTGGGATTCAAAAATTTGTACTTTAAAATTTTAAAGAATTTAAACATTGTGGAATTGTCTCCAAAGAGAACTGAAACAAAATACAAGCCTTGCTGATCATAGTCATTTAAAAAGCAAGTTAAAAATAATGTCTAATCATTTTTTATTTCATCTGTAAGATCATAATCAAGTTAATTACTTCTCTACTTTTTGGAGGTAAATGCATGTACTTTTACAGAAAAGGAGTGGAGTTACTCAACTACCATCCAACAACTGTTTTGGCAGCATAGATGTTAACAACTTTTTTATGTTTATGTTCAACATATAGAACTTTGGGCTTCAGGAGATCATTGAGGATGGAATCATTACTGCAGAAATAACTGAATCACTCCTGAACTGTTAATGGTCTTGGCTGGTTTCTTTCTCAAACATTCCCCTCCTAATCCTCCACTCCTGTCACCACTGATGGACCAATGATCAGTTATAACTGGGCTGGATTAAGAGAAACATCAACTTATAGGAGAAATATCAACTTATAAGAGAAACATCAACCTCACACCTCTTTTTCTTTCCTTCATTTTCAATCTTTGTAGATTAGTCACAGAAATTATCAAAAATATCCTCTACAGTTTCTTTCAAAGAAGGAAAAATGCAAGCAGTGATAACCAAAAAGGCTCTTCAACTTAACCACATATTAACAAGTTCTTCACACTTGTGTAAAAATATTAATTTCAAAAGCATTACTTTCACAAAATAATGTTAGTGCTTTTTACTCTTATGAGCAAGGCTTTGCAGAGATTGTTTTCTAGAATTTAGCCATGCTGGTATTTAGTAAAGGAAGTTTTACTAACAAGACATCAAAACACCAAGTGATTACTTTTTAATTTAGTCCAAGGTAGAATTCTGTAGTTTAAAATCAGTGATCCATTGTGAAGTTCAATTTCCCAATTGCTTAATTTATGCATACAATTTAATGATATTTCATACAGTATACTTATTCAAAATGCAGTAAGCTTCCACATAACAATATGGGACAGAATTCCAAATACACCTGAGATTTTACAGTTTTTCCAAAGACAATCGGCAAGCATTCAACAACTAATTTTGTTCTACTATTATGGATTTTGTACCATTAAAAGACCAAAAAAAATGCCATTTACTTGTGAAATATAGAAATTAATAGATTATAAAGCTTTCCCCCTTACTGTTTTTCCCCTATACATGCTATTTCAGCTACTTATTAAGAATACTAGGCTAAACTAGTTTAGATTCCTTAAAATGCACAAAAAATGTACACTTGTCTTTCTCAATGTCAAAGTAAGTTGAGCATCTCATTTGTTCATTTTTGTGGGGTGTTTTGGGGTCACAGATTAGTGAATAGTTCCTTATTTTAAAAGTCAAGAGAAAAGCTCTACAAAAGGTATCTGAGTTATAGCTCCAACTGAGAGGACAACAGGATAAAAGTCAGAAATGTAGAAGTAGAGATGAAACATAAAACATTTCACAAGTGTTTATCCAAACAATGGTCCTAAGAGATAAGAGTATCATTCCTATAAACATAACCACTATAAGACCTAAGCGAAAACATTAATCAAAATGGTCTTCATCAAAGACTGAAAATGTACAACTCTTAGGCTAGACTTCTATTTAAAAAAATAATACTCGCTAGAAATACTAGTTACAAATGAAAGGGACAGCTCTATTACATTAAAAATGAACACCACAAAATCATACAAAATAATTTGTGCTGTCAGAGATCCAGATCAAGATGGTGAAGTAGGCACATCCTGAGCTCACCTCCTCCCACAGATACATCAAAACTTCAACAGTGCTGCGATGAACATTGGGGTACACGCGTCTCTTTCAATTCTGGTTTCCTCGGTGTATATGCCCAGCAGTGGGATTGCTGGGTCATATGGCAGTTCTATTCCCAGTTTTTTAAGGAATCTCCACACTGTTCTCCATAGTGGCTGTACTAGTTTGCATTCCCACCAACAGTGTAAGAAGGTTCCCTTTTCTCCACACCCTCTCCAGCATTTATTGCTTGTAGACTTTTGGATAGCAGCCATTCTGACTGGTGTGAAATGCCAGGATACAGTATACTAATGCATATATATGGAATTTGAAAGATGGTAACGATAACCCTATATGCGAGACAGAATAAGAGACACAGATGCATGGAACAATTTTATGGACTCTGAGGGAGAAGGTGAGGGTGGGACGTTCTGGGAGAATAGCATTGAAACATGTATATTATCATATGTGAAACAGAACACCATTCCATGTTCGATGCATGAGACAAGGGCTCAGGGCCGGGGCAATGGGATGATCCAGAAGGATGGGATGGGGAGGGAGGTGGGTGGGGGGTCCAGGAGGGGGAGCACATGTAAACCCATGGCTGATTCATGTCAATGTATGGCAAAAACTATTGCAATGTTGTGAAGTGATTGGCCCCCAACTAAAATAAATAAATTTATAAAAAAAAAAAAAAAAAAAAAAACTTCAACAGCTCTGAGAACAACCTGAACACTAGCAGAACAGATTGTAACTAAAGGTATAAAGAAATGGCCACGTCAAGGCAGGTAGGTGCAGCAGAGACACGGTCTAGTCAGAACCCACATATGCTATCAAATGCAAATCTGTGTGCCTGATGCACAATGAGACCAAACAATACCAAAATGCAGGAGTTTGGAGCAGAGAAATGTCTATTGCAGGGTCATGCAAAACCCTGCAGGCTCATGCCTTAAAACCCTCTAATTCCCAAAAAGTTTTCAATAAATCCCCTTTATAGGAAAGGTAAGGGAGGGGCGGGGTTAGTTGTAAACTTCTTGGCATCAGGAGCTTTATTCTTGAGGTCAGATGAAGGTCAAGTCACAATGTTCCTCTAAACCTCTATCATTCTCCATTCTGACAAGAAAGGGCAAGGGCCAATGCTCAACTTTCACCTTCCAAGGGCCAGGCCCTGGACAAGAGGAGGGAGTCCCTGTGCGGGCTTTTGTGGGCCTCAGTCAAGCACTCAGTCTGAGTCCTCCCACCAGTGCCCAGATCCAGCTAAGGAGACAGATCTTAGCTGGTGGTGCCCTCAGGGCCAGGCCCCCAACCCTGCCCAGTTGTCATCACTGTGGGAGCCAGGGGCCCAGGACCCAACCAGCCCTCAAGCTTTTCACTCAAACTGGAGAGAATTGCTAGTATAGAACCAACAGAAATACATGTTTTAGCAAATACCAATCAGGTGAATTCCCAGCGCACAACAATTGCCATTCTTGGAGATTAGCCCCAACCACATAGGTGAACCTGAAGTAATGATGTGCAGTGTCTTGCTACTTACCCTGACCTCTGGGCACCTCCTCGGGGCAGATCTCAGCTGTAGCAATCTTCTGAAACTTGAAACAGTGAGACCAATGCTGGTTAAAGCTGTTAGCTTAATAGCAGTGTCCCCATACTCCAGTTGCTGAGGCCTCTCTGAACTGCAACCCATAGAGACAGACACTGCCATTAGGTCATGGAGATGGAGATGGGGGTGACGTTCTCTGCTACTTCAAGGCCTGGGCTTGGCCAGTGGGTGCTCCCAGAAAAGCCTCTGGAGCAATGTGGGACACAGCCTTCAGCCTGTCTCCGGGTCTCCCAGCTCAATAGCTGGCCAGAGAGCCCCTGATCTGCCTCTCACTGCTCTCTCTGCCACAAGGACCACTGGGAGCTCATTATTGGCAGAGCGGCACCTCTAACCTCCACGCTCAGGGGCTCATGCTAATGGTCTCACTAAGGGTTGAGTGCTAACAGCTGTGGGCCTGCTCCACCCCTATTCCAGATGCAGTGACTCACTTCAAGTAGGAGAGATATCACAAAGGCAGAGGTCCCCCATGAGGAGAAATGCAACGAAACTAGATAGAAAAACCCCTGCAGCAGTCCAGCTGAAAATAATAGTCATTTGTAGCAGAGTGGTGGCAATGGAAATAGAAATCAAGAGTTCAAGAAACACTTAAGTTTACAATTAGCAGGACTCAGAGATAGATTGTATTGTGCATGGAGAAGCTAGGATGGTTAGAGTCAGTTTGGAGCATCCTGAGTTTAGGGTGCCTGTGAGATTGTTGTTGTTCTGTCGCTCAGTCATGTCTGACTCTTTGGGATACCATGGACTGTAGCACACCAGGCTTCCCTGTCCTTCACTATCTCCTGAAGTTTGCTCAAAGTCATATCCATTGAGCCCATGATGCCATCCAACCACCTCATCCTCTCTTGCCCCCTTCTCCCCCTGCCTTCAATCTTTCCCAGCATCATAGTCTTTTCTAATGAGTCAGCTCTTCACATCAGGTGACCAAAGTACTGGAGCTTCAGCTTCAGCATCAGTCCTTCCTGTGAACATTCAGTGTTGATTTCCTTTAATATTGACTTGTTTGGTCTCCTTGCTGTCCAAGAGACTCTCAAGAGTCTTATCCAAAACCACAGTTCGAAGGCATCAATTCTTTGGTGTTCAGCCTTCTTCATGGTCCAACTCTCACATCCGGGAAGAAATCTCAATAACCTCAGATATGCAGATGACACCACCCTTATGGCAGAAAGCGAAGAAGAACTAAAGAGCCTCTTGATGAAAGGGGTGAGTGAAAAAGTTGGCTTAAAGCTCAACATTCAGAAAACTAAGATCATGGCATCTGGTCCCATCACTTCATGGCAGATAGATGGGAAACAGTGGAAACAGTGACTTTAGGCTTTATTTTGGGGGGCTCCAAAATCACTGCAGATTGTGACTGCAGCCATGAAATTGAAAGACGCTTGCTCCTTGGAAGAAACGTTATGACCAACCCAGACAGCATATTAAAAAGCAGACATTACTTTGTTAACAAAGGTCTGTCTAGTCAAAGCTATGGTTTTTCCAGTAGTCATGTATGGATGTAAGAGTTGGACTATAAAAAAAGCTGAGTGCCAAAGAATTGATGCTTTTGAACAGTGGTGTTGGAGAAGACTCTTGAGAGTCCCTTGGACTGCAAGGAGATCCGACCAGCCCATCCTAAAGGAAATCAGTCCTGAATATTCATTGGAAGGACTGATGCTGAAGCTGAAACTCTAATACTTTGGCCACCTGATGCAAAGAACTGACTCATTTGAAAAGACCCTGATACTGGGAAAGATTGAAGGCAGGAGAAGGGGACGATGGAGGATGAGATGGTTGGATGGCATCACCGACTCTATGGACATGAGTTTGAGTAAACTCTGGGAGTTGGTGATGGACAGGAAGGCCTGGCGTGCTGCAGTCCATGGGATTGAAAAGAGTCGGACACAACTGAGGGACTGAACTGAACTGAACTCACATCCATACGTGACTACTGGAAAAACCATAGCATTGACTATATGGATCTTTGTTTGCAAAGTAATGTCTCTGCTTTTTAATACATTGCCTAGGTTTGTCATAGCTTTTCTTCCAAGGACCAAGCGTCTTTTAATTTCATGGCTGCAGTCACCATCCACAGTGATTTTGGAGCCCAAGAAATTAAAGTCTGTCACTGTTTCCATTGTTTTCCCACCTCTTTGCTTTGAAATGATGGGACCTGATGCCATATCTTAGTTTTTTGAATGTTGAGTTTTAAGCCAGCTTTTTCACTCTCCTCTTTCACTTTCATCAAGAGGCTCTTTAGTTCCTCTTCAATTTCTGTCTTAAGGGTGGTGTCATCCGCATATCTGAGGTTACTGATATTTCTCCCAGCAATCTTGATTCCAGCTTGAGCTTCATCAGCCCAGCACTTCACATGATGTACTCTACATATAAGTTAAATAAGCAGGGTGACAATATACAGCCTTGAGGTACTCTTTTCCCAATTTGGAACCAATCCATTGTTCCATGTCCATTTCTAACTGTTGCTTCTTAACCTGCATATAGGTTTCTCAGGAGGCAGGTAAGGTGGTCTGGTACTCCCATCTCTAAGAATTTTCCACAGTGTGTTGTGATCCATACAGTTAAAAGGCTTTAGCCTGTGAGGTATACAATGTGTGGTATAAATGCCTATAAGTTGATGGATATATGGATACAGAGCTCTGAGAAGGTGTCAGAGCTACAGATGTTAATGTTAATAACAATATTACTTCATAGATCTGTTTAGGAAATTCAATATAAAAAGTGTCTAACTGTACCTGCAACTTAGTAGCTCTCACCTCTCCCTTGAACAACCTTCTCTTAACTTTGTGAATTTATTCCTGGAGTGAGTACCAGTAGTCCTGGGCCCCATTTCCCAGACAGCTAAGATCAGAAAATGAACAGAAGTAATGACTTTGATATGTGTTAATTGCCCAGTAGTGTCTAACCCTGTGACTCCATGGACTGTAGCCCACCAGGCTCCTCTGTCCATGGGATTCTCTAGGCAAAAACAGTGGACTGAGGAGCCATTCTCTTCTCCAGGGTATCTTCCTGGCCCAGGGATCAAACCAAGGCATTTCAGGCAGATCCTTTACTGCCTAAGCCACCAGGGAAGCCCAGAGGCTTTGATTCCACGCACTATTCAAGTCCTTTCAAATGACCTATATGGTGACTCTAGGAACATCTCACAGGTCACTGAAATAAAGTTATATGTTAGAGCTCCACCAAGCCATTTGGCAGGAGAGAGCAGACAAATAAGATCCTCAAGCTTTCTCTAGAAAATGTTTTATATGGTAAAGCATATGTTAAATCAACAATGTTAAGACTCCAAACCACGAAGTCAAATTTCTCAGTAGGACCTATTACCCTAAGAAATATATGTGTTTCTATGCCTGTTTGCTCCCTCATCAACTTTTGTGGGTGCCCAGTAATTCTAGAGGTTCTCATGTGGTAATTATACCTATAGTTTGAACACATACTTTTCAAAAACTATATCTATCATTTGGTGGAAAATCAGTGCCCATAACAAGATACTACTTACCATACCCCTAGTTACAAAGCTATTTCCAAGAAAAAACATTTATAGACTTTGGCTGAGAGAAAGATTGGTTATAAATAATAAACATTTCTCTCCTATTTGTGCCATAGATGAAGCAAAGATCTTTCCTTTTTTTCCACCCTCAGTTCAGTTCAGTTGCTCATTCGTGTCTGACTCTTTGCAACCCCATGGACTGCAATACGCCAGGCTTCCCTGTCCTTCACCAACTCCCAGAGCTTGCTCAAACTCATGTCCATTGAGTCAGTGATATCATCCAACCATCCCATCCTCTGTTGTCCACTTCTCCTCCTGCCTTCAATCTTTCCCAGCATCAGGGTCTTTTCCAATGAGTCGGCTCTTCATATCAGGTGGCCAAAGTATTAGAGTTTCAGCTTCAGCAACAGTCCTTCCAATGAATATTCAGGACTGATTTCACCCTACAGCAGGTTATAATTAATCTCAAGAAATTGAGTAGGTGAGTGTATATTATCCATGTTCAGACTTGTGGCATATGTCCAAACTTTGTTCATTTTAGTTTTAAAAAGAATCATCAGGAATATAATTCTTGTCCATCAGCCAATAACTGCCTACACATTGTTCTAAGCACAATTAGTTGAAGACTTAGTTTTCTCACCCTATATTGGGCTCTTGCACACCAAAGTGCTTTGACTATGCTCAGAAATTACAAAATTATGCTACAGGAAAAAAAGCCTTGAAATCTGAAGCTAGAATTATTTTTTGCATAGATAGATGGTAGATGATACAAAGAGAGAAAGAAAGAGAGATTAAAGATAGATACTTTATTTTAAACCATTTATATTTTGTGTGCACCAGCCAAATCAATATCATTCTTTTTCCAGTCTAAGAAATGCAGATTTCCAATGAATACATAAACAATTGAATCCATTAAACATTTACAAAACACAAAATTCTGAGAAACACAAAGATACAGGGTAATGTAAGGAAAATTTTTATCATATGAAAATTTTAACCTGAAATAAAAGCATGATCCATTAACCTTACTTCAGAGCTTACACATTGTCCAAAGTCAAGACCAACAGCAACTTGCAGTTAATGAAAAGCAACACAGAATGTTAGAAAGTCTACGTACTGTGGGACTTTAACAAGTCACTTTACTCATTTGAACCTGTTCTGCCATCTCTAAATGGGGTGATAATTCCTACCAGGCAAAACTAGCTAAGGATTAAGGTACTTTAATACTCATACAGGCCATTACTATTTGTTATTGCTATGATTACTATTGATCTGAACTTCATTTTAAGATAACTTATTTAATCATCGCACTATTTCTTAGCCAATATCAGTTCATCACAAGAAAAAGAGTTCATTGTCAAGAGCCCTTGTGACCCATTACTCAATAACTAGCAAGTAGGCTAGGTTATTTTCTATCAAAATGTCATGTCAAGTTTCAACAAGATTCGTTAGATCATTAGCTGTCAAATTACTGTGTCATCAAGCTGCTGTATCTGCTTGACTATTTTATTTTTTTAATCTGAAAATGGCTGCAAGTTTTGCCTGCTTGTCTTTTATAAGGAGAACCATTAAGAATTTCATTCTTTTTATTTGGTTGGTGTAACTAGATTAATCATTTTTACATATTAATATACATAAAGCCATAATTTATATTAAATCATTACACAATGCACTGAAGAAGGTGTACCTAAAATATTGGAGTTGATATCTGATAACAAAAAGAGGATATGTCTTATCCAACCTAAAGGTACACCTAAGCAACTAGAGAAATAAACAAGTGATGGGGCAAATCACCTAAAAAAATTCAACTTTGATTTAAATTATCTAATTTTTCCTCTATTTTAGTTTATAAAACTGAATTCTTAAAATGATGCTGCCATTTTATTCATGTGAATTCTTTTTAATTTACTATAATTTGAAGGAATTATTTTTCAACATTAAAATTCACTATCCCATACACCATGTCTGTATACAAATTTTAAATTTTAGATAAATACCTAGTGACGTTGCCTCTACTTTGTGGAAAAAACAAATGATGAAAATTTCAAAAAAATTAAACAGATATTTCTTTTTTCATACAGATGTTCCATAACTTTTAGATGAGAAGTTCTGTATTATTTGAACATAAATGTACAGAATCAGAAGGAAAAGAAAGTTAAATATCTTAATTTACACCACAAAAGTAAAAATAAAATTTTAAAAGATAGCCTCAACATCAAGTGAACCAGAAGTTTCAAATTCTGGGACTTCCCTGGTGGCACAGTAGATAAGAATCTACTGGCCAGTGCAGGGGACACAGGTTCAATCCCTGGTTGGGGAAGATCCCACATGCCACAGAGCAACTAAGCCCATGCACTCCAATTACTGAGGGAGGTCTGGATACCTAGAGCCTATGCTCTGCAACAAGAGAAGCCTGCACACCGCAATCAAGAGTAGCTCCCGCTCACCGCAACTAGAAAGCCTGTGCAAAGCAACAAAGACCCAACACAGGCAATTAAGCAAATAAAAAGTTTCAAATGCTGCAAATGGTCATATATATTTCTTTCTGTTCCCACTTCAACCACACCGAAACTCCCCAAGTGTAGGTTTTGATTCCTTTTGTGCAGTTTACTATGTCTTCCTGCCTCAGTCTTTTATCTCTGTCCCCACTGTCAATCCACATCTCACATGGACCACAAGGCCATCCATCCCAGAGCCCAGCTATGCTCATGAAAAATCTTGCCAAAGCCATCACTGTCTGCAAACAAATTCCAGATATTGCGGCTTTGGCCATCTGAACCCAGAATATTTTTCCTTCCTTACCTCTTACTATTTCCTAAAACAGTTTTTTCCACTTGTTCCTCAAACACTTGTCTGGTTAGACACCTTTCAGAAAGAAAAGAAAACAAGTTGGGAAGAATTGCATACTAATATGGCTCCTGGCTTTCCTTAATATAATAATCTTTGAAGGAACTAATAAATTCTATAGTAAAGAAACTTGTGTCTTTTCTTTTAATCTCGTATTTTCACATTTTCTTTCTTACCTGACTTCAAAATTAATACAATCAAACAAAACTAACAGTCTCGCTCTCTTTTCAAAAATACTTACAATGTGTTCTACAGACACACATTAGGAAATTGTGTTCTTAAATTTACCCTGGGCCCCAAGCAAGTTGAACGCATGTCCATTCTAGGATCACACTTGTACTTTGACACCCTGTCCCCCCTCATTGCTGCCTAGTGACTTGTACATATGTCTTATTTCTGCTACTATGTTGGAAGCTGTTTGAGGATCAGATTATATCTACTTAATTTTATAAAATCTTTCAGAGAGTCATAAACATGGCAGAAATATTCATATTTGTCACCTTAATGAATGCATAGTCATAGCTTACTGAGGGCAGAGACCTTCAGGGTAGAATGATGAGAATTAGGGAATCTTGAAGAATGCATGAGGAAAGGCCAGTGAAGATAACAGAGCCGACAGGTTCTCTCAGCCATTATGTAGCCAGGAGAAGAATATTGCTTATAACCTTATGGTGGGATGAGACCCAAATAGAGCTTCTTCGCTTACAACATAGAGGAAGAAGAAGTAAAACTAAATTTTAAGAAACTGCAATATACAGCAGAGCTCTTCAAACGGATGGAGCACATCATTTTGAAAAGGCAGGAATTTTAAAGAAATAATTTCCATATTCTCAACTTCTGTATGTATTTTGCCTGAAACTTAGTCTGCAAATCACTAAAGTTCAGGTTCTCCCTTCTCCCTTCCTCCTTCCCTTTCACACTCAACCAGCTTTCCACATGACAAAAAGAAGTCACAGCCCTTTTGTGGCTCATTTCCTCCCAAGGTATAAATCTTCCATGGCAGCATAGGAACAACTTGACTGTTGCTTTAATCAAGGCATCATAATAAACTCTCTCATCCATCCATATAATTTGACATTTTATATTTAATAATGATATGTAAAAGTTTATATGATGTTTATACTGTTTTAGTCAATTGTATGTTAATGTTTATAATGATAACTCAAGGCAGGTAAAAAGTTTAATACTTAAAGACTTTGGTTATATGAAAAAATCATTTCAATTTATAAATGATCTTTGTTGCAGAGAAGTATGATAGGGTGATCAATAAAAGTCTTTCAAGCATAAAAGTATATTACATTAGTATAAAATTCTTTGCAGAAAGTGGAATGGAAGTACAAGCTCAAGGAGAAAAAAGAACAATGTAAAAATTTCAATGATTATATCATATTCCAAAGATTATATCTTATATATTAATATATACATACACATACACAAATTATATACATATATATTTTAATAGATATTGTTATCAAACTACTTATGCTTTGTATTGCTTAGAATACATTTAAAAGAGTGATGAAATTAAAATTTTGTAATGTGAATATTTATAATATACTGGTAATTATATACTCTCAAAAAGTTTTCAATTGATTGTGAAAAATGATGAATGTCTATTTTAAAATGTGTGATGGTACATATTCTAAGTTTTTTTTCAAAGAGATATGTGGGCAAAAGTGAGACTACAGGCTTAAGGCTAAAAGGAAGAGGTTTGAGACTACTGGCTACCACCCTACTTCTAGACTAGAAAAAAATGAGAAGAAAAAGAAAAAAATCAGCTACTGTTGTGGGTATACACATATACATACACCCTCCTTCCCTCATTATTCCTAACCCCCATCCTTTGCCTGCCTCTTCCACCAGCTCCACCTCTGACATATTTGGTGGTAAAGCCAAGGGTTTCATTCTTTGGGAAGAACCAAAGACCAGGAACCTTAAATTACTCCAGAGCAATGATCTATGGCTGTCATCTTGTCTCCACCCTAGAATGACCCACATTCATAAAGCTAGAAGTTGCAACAGGCAATGGAGGCCCCCAGGGAAGCGGAAGCAGGGACATTGACCAGGTGCAGGAGGACCCTGGAGGGATGAACTTGGGTTAAGAGTACAAAGGTGTTCTGGGTGAAGACTGCAGTAGACTACTTCAAATGCTGATCAGGCCCAGAGATAATAGTGGGACTGGTGGTAGGAAGCAGCTCCATGCAAGGCCTGAAAGATGGAGCAGTCAGATGTGTAGACAGATGGAGTTGAGTAATTGTGAGACATTTTGGGGGCCTTGTGAAGAAGAAGAGATTTGGGTTCAGTGACCCAGAGTAGGACACTGAGCTGAAGGATGTTATGATATGGCTCTCAGTCCAATGTCATCCTTGACTCCTGTTTCTCAGACTGAAGATGTCCATGGTTGTGTGGGTCATACTTATATTTTTTGTTCTGAAACTCCCTCTTAGAATCGCCTTCACTATGTCCTCGTCAGTCCTGGTATCAAAATCACACAGAGGGCTAAGAAAGTATTCACTTGATTAAGGTTTAAATACCCACAGTGAAGGAAAAAAGGAGTTTGAGATGCTAAAATACTTCATGTTGATTTACCACATTAAACAAATTCTGAACATAATTACTTGACCTTTCATTTGCCTATGCAGACCAGGCTACCTCTAACTGAAGGGGGAAAACATGAGATTTCAACAGGTTGCAGGCTTTTGTAGATCTCAGGATTGCAGATCCATGAACAAGAGCCATTATAAACAGAAACAACAGGAGTGATCCAAGTCCTTAGTATCATCACATACATCAGAAAAAATGCTTTTGTCTCTAACCCACACACAAATGCATACATTTCCAGATATTTACCAAGAGGCAGATTCACTTAAGATGGTTGACTATTTCAGTTCAGTTCAGTTCAGTCGCTCAGTCGTGTCTGACTCTTTGTGACCCCATGAATCACAGCATGCCAGCCTCCCTGTCCATCACCAACTCCCAGAGTTTACTCAAACTCATTTCCGTTGAGTCAGTGATGCCATCCAACCATCTCATTCTTTGTTGTCCCCTTCTCCTCTCACCTTCAATCTTTCCCAGCATCAGGGTCTTTTCAAATGAGTCAGTTCTTCTCATCAGGTGGCCAAAGTATTGGAGTTTCAGCTTCAACATCAGTTCTTCCAATGAACATTCAGGACTGATCTCCTTTAGGATGGACTGGTTGGATCTCTTTGCAGTACAACGGACTCTCAAGAGTCTTCACCAACACCACAGTGTGAAAGCATCAATTCTTTGGCACTCAGCTTTCTTTATAGTCCAACTCTCACATCCATACATGACTACTGGAAAAAACCATAGCCTTGACTAGACGGACCTTTGTTGGCAAAGTAATACCTCTGCTTTTTAATATGCTATCTAGGTTGGTCATAACTTTCCTTCCAAGGGGTAAGCATCTTTTAATTTCATGGCTACAATTACCATCTGCTGTGGTTTTAAAGCCCAAAGAAATAAAGTCAGCCACTGTTTCCACTGTTTGCCCATCTATTTGCCATGAAGTGACATTACTTTCCCAACAAAGGTCGGTCTAGTCAAGGCTATGGTATTTCCAGTAGTCAGGTATGGATGTAAGAGTTGGACTATAAAGAAAGCTGAGCACCAAAGAATTGATGCTTTTGAACTGTGGTGTTGGAGAAGACTCTTGAGAGTCCCTTGGACTGCAAGGAGATCCAACCAGTCCATCCTAAAGGAGATCAGTCCTAGGTGTCCATTGGAAGGACTGATGTTGAAGCTGAAACTCCAATACTTTGGCTACCTCATGCCAATAGTTGACTCATTGGAAAAGACCCTTATGCTGGGAAGGATTGGGGGCAGGAGAAGAAGGGGATGACAGAGGATGAGATGGCTGGATGGCATCACCGACTCAATGGACATGAGTTTGGGTAAACTCCGGGAGTTGGTGATGGACAGGGAGGCCTGGCATGCTGCAATTCATGGGGTCGCAAAGAGTTGGACATGACTGAGCAACTGAACTGAACTGAACTGAACTGATGGGACCAGATGCCATGATCTTAGTTTTCTGAACGTTGAGCTTTAAGTCAACTTTTTCACCCTCCTCTTTCACTGTCATCAAGAGGCTCATTAGTTCTTCTTCACTTTCTGCCATAAGGGTGGTATCATCTGCATATCTGAGGTTATTGATATTTCTCCTGGCAATCTTGATTCCAGCTTGTGTTTCATCCAGGCCAGCGTTTCTCATGATGTACTCTGCATATAAGTTAATAAGCAGGGTGACAATATACAGCCTTGATGTACTCCTTTCCCTATTTGGAACCAGTCTGTTGTTCTGTGTCCAGTTCTAACTGTTGCTTCCTGACCTGTATACAGATTTCTCAAGAGGCAGGTCAGGTGGTCTGGTATTGCCATCTCTGTAAGAATTTTCCACAGTTTGTTGTGATTCCACAAAATATATTTTCTCCACAGAAAATAGTCAAAAAAGTTAACTTAGGAAAATTTATTTCTGACCAAAGAAAAGTTCTCTGGAGTTCCCTTGGATAAACGTTTGTCTACTCCTGGGAACTGTGCTCTGTGACTTAAAGAAATGAGCACTCCCATGGAATCAGATGACCTCAATTCCAACCTAACTCTACCATTTACTATTTGGTTACCTTAGACCTCAGTTAATTTCTCTGTAAAATGAAGATAGTGCCTGCCTCAAGGGGTTGTAAAATTTAAATATAAGTAAAATTGTTAATGTCAATGTTGATTAATTTCCCTTTCTTATGACATCTGAAAGGTATTATGCCTGCATTAAGTACTTGGATGTGAATTGGCCTCCACCTGAGAGCAAAGAACAATGAACTGAAATAGAAATATAAAAGAATAATAAGCACATTTTTATTGGTTGATCAAAAAGGCCAACATTAGAAAAAGCAAAAACCTGCAAATTACATGAATCTAGGTTAATTGTGCAGGAGGTTTTTCTGGTTACAGTGAAGACTTAAAAATTTAAATCACTTTATTCATAGATATTCAAATATATCTAATTTAGCCTAAATTGACCTCTCAACATAAATAAATGAGTCATATAATGAGTCACATAAAAATATTAATTTTTTAAATGAAAAAATATCAAGAGGATGATTTTATTTTAAGGAACTAAGCTTTATTTTTGTAAAAAAGCACCTAGGTGGCTCAGTGGTAAAGAATCTGCCGGCCAAAGCAGGAGACACAGAAGACACGGGTTTGATCCCTGAGTCGGGAAGATCCCCTGGAGGAGGAAAGAGCAACCCACCCCAGTATTATTGTCTGGAGAATCCCATGCACAGAAGGAGCCTGGTGGGCTGCAGTCCATGGGGTCTCAAAGGAGGAGGACACAACTAAGCACACATGCAAAGACTACAGAAATGCCAGTAGGAAATACTTTAGGCAAAAATAATAATAATTATTATACTGATATTAATAAGTAGCTAAGATTTACTGATACTTATAATCAGGTACCAACTGAGTGCTAGTATGTTACAGACATCGGTAGGGAACATTTATATATATTAACTCCTCCTAGCCCCACAACAACCCCACAAAATAGGCATTATTATTGCTGTTACTGTTATTATTATGACTTTATGAAAGAAGAATTTGAGGCCCAGAAAGGTCTCCCAAGTAGAAGGGGGAGGATCTAGAAAGTTGGCTTGCTTAACTGCTAGGGGGTAATACTATTGGAAATAGTCTGTGAGATCTGAGGAAAATGAAAATAAAAAGTAAACTGTCAAAGGGGCTTTTTCCTTCTGATTGTCTTCTCACTCCATGTCCCCATGGGGCTGATATAAGCACAGATCTTTTGTTAGAGCCAAGAAAAGAAGCATATTCTGCCTAAATCAATTTTATTAGTGCCAATTTAGTTACCCTTTTAGCAGTATGATTTGAAACACTTGTGAACATAAAAGCACTGGTAAGATTTCATTGTTTTTGTTTTTACTGGTGAGAAAGACAATGTTGATATAAAACAAATATAATTGAGAAATTTCTAAATGTACACCTATTTTTATTTTATTATGCTAAATAAACCCTTTAGTGTGTTATAAAATACATGATATAATAATAAGTTCCCATTTACCACATCAATACAAGAAATGGTAACAATTTTCTATATTATTCAAGACATTAAAAGGTAGAGAGATGCCGACTAAAGTCCTGGCTTTATGATTATTATTGTTGCTGCTGTTGTTCCTATTTCCACATTTGTGGTACTTTTCTCAGGAATAGTAACCTAAGAAAGTGAATCCTATTTGCCTTGAGCAAAACAGTCATTTCTAATCCATGCTTAGGATTTCAATATGATCATCAGATGGTTGGTGCAGGCACGCATGCTCAGTCTCCTCAGCATGTCTGACTCTGTGCAACCCCATGGACAGTAGCTCGCCAGGCTCCTCTGTCAATGGGATTCTCCAGGGGAGAATGCCCTCCTCCAGGGGAATGGGTTACCATGCCCTCCTCCAGGGGAACTTCCCAACACAGGGAGCGAAGCTACTTCTCTTGGATCTCCCACATCGCAGGCAGATTCTTTACCCACTGAGCCACTGAGGAAGCCCCCAGACATTTGGTAACACTTTGAAAATACAGCTTGGATGACTCAAATTCTATGCTCATGTCTGGGAGCCCTCTCTAACTTGGAAAACCATTTGTAGGTATCAAGCAATCAAGTATGCACACCTTCACTGAAAGGGAGTGACAAAATTTGACTAGTTTATCTAGAGAAATAAAAGGAAAACTCAAAACAACATGATCTCTGTTTCAAGGAATAAGCTCAAACAGAATAATAACATACTTGGTCACCTGATGCGAAGAGCTGACTCATTTGAAAAAACCCTGATGCTGGGAAAGATTGAGAGCAGGAGGAGAAGGGGACGACAGAGGATGAGATGGTTGGATGGCATCACCGACTCGATGGACATGGGTTTGGGTGGACTCCGGGAGCTGGTGATGGACCGGGAGGCCTGGCGCGCTGCGGTTCATAGGGTCGCAAAGAGTCAGACATGACTGAGAGACTGAACTGAACTGAACTGAATGGTGATAATAAAAGCAACAACCAAATAAACATTTAATGTCATAGACACTGTTTAGACTTGGCCTAAAATACCTAAAGACAGTGTCTATTTGAATCTACACCAATCTCAAAATTACTTTAGCTATCAAGCAACTTTTATTGCTTTGCATGTGCCAATGATGAGATAGGCACCAGGATCACGTGGATAATTAGTAGAGAGACACAGCCTCTGACCTTGTGGAGCTTAAGGACTACCTCTGTTCACCCCAAGGAGACTGGATTGAGCGAGGGAGACCAAGAAATGATGGACAGTGGTAAGACGATGAAGTGAGAGGGGAGAAACAAGAGTAGAAAAAGATGGGCAGAAGAGTGAGAGTGACATAATGAAATACATTTAACAGTAAGAAAGAGAAAAGTTGTCCCCAAGGACTCAGAAGCACTCAGCTCTGCTTTATTCAATGATCTGAGATAACTTTAATGTAACTTTTTTTATAATACCAAAACCTTTCATTATTATAGCAGTCTTCATTAGGAGTCTAACTTTATATTCTTATATTAATATTTATAGTTTCTAAGGCAAACAGTAAGTTTCCATATTTTATTATATTATCTTTCTTTTTCATTAAAGCTAACATGCTGCAGAGATCAAGATCTAACAATGAGGTGATAAAAAATGAAAAACTGTAAATGTCAGCTCCTTATGAGGCCATAATAGCTTAATGGCTGATACTGCATCAACAGTGTATGTAGAAACAATACACATAGTATGTGTGTATACATATACACACATATATATATATATGTGTGTGTATATATATACATATATATATTTAATTACTCATATCATCTGTATTATTTTTTAGAAAAGTACTATAAGCAGGAATAAACAAAATTAACTTTGTGTAGCCATAAAAATTATTTATTTCTAAAATAGCTTTTTATTATAAAATATGTACATTACATGTATAGTATTAATACGTAACTTTATATATTACATACCTCATATTTAACAGTGAAAAGCCATGATTATTTATAAAAGAACATTTTTAGCCATTAAATGACTATATCATTTGATTCACTGAAATTTTCAAGCACATTTTTTTGTGATAAAATTATCTTATAGCATATTCCCTCCATTCCTTTATAACTCTTCCTTCAATAATTAATTAGAAAAAATGTATTTGTATTAGTTTAAAGAAACTATTTTGTGAAAGGAATGTTAAATCTCTGTCTCAGACAAAAACATTTACATAGTTAGCTTTAACCATAATTAGGGAAACTGTGACCAATGCAATATTCTTTGTACAAAGAAAGGAAGCTAGCTATAGCACAGGCTCAACATCTCTAGTGTGGTATCAAAGATGATTTAAATAGGATCCTTCAGCATTGGCTAACCTAGATAAAATCAGTCCCAGAAATTCAATGGAATGAAATAAACATGATTTTGTGGTATCTTAGAGTACAGCCTAATGAGAGAAATAACAAGATGTAGAATGTATCTCTATATGTGGGCATTTAGAGAAAAAATAGGGATGACTATTTGAGAATAACTCAGCCTTCAACTCATATACTATACACAGCTTATGAAACATTTCACATACTATAACTTTGGTGCTGTAATCTTAATTAGAGTGGAGTTGGTGCTACTCCAAACCTGTCTCATTGGGTAGTCACATATTTTTCTTACATGCAACTGGTTATAAGACATTTTTTTAAGTTCTTCTAAGAATGAAAAAAAGCATTGCCAATTAAAGATAACATGCCTTTGTTTGTAAGACACATCCCATTTCCAGAAATACTAAAGTATGAAAAAATGTGCATCTTGGAATCAGTGAAATCTAATAAAGAAAATTTCATTCAAACTGTCCTCTGGTCTAGTCTTTAATTTATATTATTAATGTTTCCCCAGTGACCTAGGCTGGTTCATGTTTCATACCTAAATATCAGAATAGTAGCAAGTCTCCTTTACTAAAGTCTGAATAGTCAGCTCCTCTTTCTGTCAACATAGCCACTTCAGAGAACATCTTTAATCATATCTCAGTGCCTCTTCCCTGATGGCTCCCAATGTCTACAGCAAGATCTGTACCATCCTTGAGAGAAAGGAGGCCCATGCTTTTCTAAAGTGTTTCCTTTCTAAAGTGCCAAATATCTCATTACAGTATGTCTCCTTACCACCCATGTGATGGATTGGTATTGTCACAAAGATAACAAATGGAGCTACTGGCGTTAATAGAAAGAGAAGAACACAAGTTATTTGACTGGAAATAAAAGATACACAAACATGTTGCATGAAGTTAGGGGAGGCAGAATATGAAATCTAAGCTTCCCAGCCCCTCAAACCCCCTACAACGTTTGCTGCTGATCATGATATCTCCTGGTTGGAGTCCTTGGGGCAGGAATAGAGATGCAAACACAGACTTGTGGACACAGCAGGAGAAGGAGCAGGTGGGACGAATTGAGAGAGCAGCGTTGAAACATATACATTATCATATGTAAAACAGATAGTGGGAAGATGCTGTGTAACATAGGGAACTCAACTCTGTGCTCTGTGATGACCTAGAGGGGTGGGATGTGGGGAATGGTGGGAGGGAGGCTCGCAAGGGAGGGCACACATGTATGCCTATAGCTGATTCAGATTGTTGTATGGCAGAAACCAACACAACATTGTAAAGCAGCTATCCTCCAACCAAAAACAAATTAAAAACAAAAAAGATCTTGTCATTGGATTTTCGATACCCTCCTGTCCTCCAACAGACCACCAGCTATGCTGAAGACCTTAGGTATGTGGTACATACTAGAGTCTGGTGGGCTACATTTATGGGGTTGCCAAGAGTCGGATACAGCTGAGCGACTGAGCACACACACAACATGTGATACATGCTAGTACAAAAGGTGTGATAACCAGTACAGCTCTGGCACATTCTGATTAATGGCTTCAGGACCAGGTAAAACAAAGATCAGTTCCCCAGGAATAACATCCCCTAACAGAACTATGTTTTGAGCTAGAAATGTCTCCTTTATCCCCATATATACTTTATTTCCAATTTTGCTTTTTTGTTGGAAAAGAATATCTTTTTATGCTGAATGTTACCAGAAGTCTCTCTCACTGAGCAGGCACAGAGAGACTTTGTGACATTCAATATGACACATGTGGGCATTGTCTTGTCCACAGCAGAACAGGGTATTAATATTTCTATGTCTAACCATTTCAAGTCTACTTACAAGTAGAATAAGCTGCACAGTTCAAAGTGAGGAACATAATGGCTGTTGGAATTTTGATTCCTTAGGTGAAACTTCTGATATTTTAATGACACTTTATTAAAGGGAGAGAAAAAGGTAGCCTTTTGAATCACAGAAAGTTCACTTCCAACACCTACCCAGAGATATCTGTGAAATGACTAGTGAGAGGAAAATACATCTCACAAGGAAGAATCTTACCTCTGAACTCTTTCAGTTCTGTCCTCAGATCAAGAAAACTAATCATTAGGGATAATGCCTACAGTTCTATTTTTAGCTCTAGTAAGGAGAAAACCTATTATTTCTTTCACTCCCTGGATGAGACAGAAAATATCCTCTAGGAGTCTAATAACATGAAGTATTCTGCTGATTTTTCCAATTGTGGGGAAACACCTATATTTTATTGTAAACGGAGGATAAATAATGAGTCACAGAGGTAAAAAATGATGTCTAAAATTCTACTTTGGTTACAGATAAGACAAGGACAACCTGATTCAACATGTAGTGACTATAAATGGTCCTGACCTCTCAGGACCATCCCGGTAAGTTGGGATTTGGACTCATTTCTGAGTGCCACCCAGTATGTGGCACTGTGAAGCAGTGGCAGTGGGAGGTGCTCTCATTGACCTGTCATTTTCCTATACTTCTGGCCTGGGGAGATAGCACGAGATGGACTACATGGAATGGGTTTCCCCACAAGAAAGGGGAGAGCAGGTACTAGAAGAGTGCTGGACAGACATTAACAATAGAGCTTTCTCTGATTTTAGCTTTAATATCAGCTTAATATTTCTACATGGTATTGACTCCTGATCAGTGGAGTAGAAACACAGCAATGTGTTAACTACCATTGACTAATTATTGTTAAATAATAATTGAAAGAAAATCTATTTCCTATGACTTAGATGCTTGTCCCAGATCTATAGGATGCCCTCTCAGTATTTTCTGTTTTGTCAGGTTTTATTTCAAAATAATTTTTGATCATCCTTTATACTGGATGCTGAGGGTGTTTTAATCTTCACTCTAGTTAAATCTATATTTATGCCTTGAGAATTTTCAGATATAACAAAAATCCACTGAGACACATAGAGATGTATCATTTTCTTGTCTTCTGAGAAAGCTGGCATATATTGTTAAATGTAGATAAAATATGTTTTAACAAAAGCAATTTAGAGCTATCATTGGTAAATAATGAGATATAAATGGGAAAATACTGAAAATTAACACAATTTTTAAATAGGATTAACTATTAACCAACTATTTGGAAGCTCAAATCCAATTTATGTAACTGCTTGATTAAATACATTTTTTACTTTGGTATGATAAGAACGTAATAATTCACTGCTTTTTTCACATTGATCCAGCTCTTACGATTATAGTTTATATTTCAGACAATTAAGAATGCCAGACATTCGATTATACATCTACCTGTTAGGATGGGTTCTACAGCAATGAGAAAAAAAAGGCATCTAACTTAAACTGACTTAAATATGAAAGACCAAAGTAGGTTAAACCTTAGTTTGACTTAATTAAGAGAGTTTTCTACTTTATACTCCTTTATGGGTCAGCATCCTATTGATAACTGAGTCTGGGCCTCATATCTCTGCAGGAAAACACTGAAAAGAGAAATCATTACCAAGTTTCCTAGAATAGCAAGATCAACTTTTCCAGGAGCCTTCAGCCAACTTTTTTCATATGCTTTAACCCAAATTATATCAAAGACCCATTTCTATACTAATCATTGACAAACATATTGAACAAGTCATTTTTACCCCTAGAACTGGCAAAGGATCAGCTATTCCTTATGGTAATCAGCTGCACTAAATCACACTTCTTAGAGGAAGATAAAAGGGCAAAATGGGTATTGAGTAGGCACCAATTACTGCCCTAGGATGACGTTCAAGCAATATATTTTGCTCGAGAAAATAGCTGGAATACTTAGTTTAGAAAGGTGTTCAGTATGTAGACTTTCCTGACACCCTATTTTTTTGCTATAAGAACAATAGTGCATGCGTATGTGCATGCTCAGTCATGTCTAATTCTTTGCGACCCCATGGACTTTAGCCTGCCAGGCTCCTCTGTCCACAGAATTTTCCAGACAGGAATACTGAAGTGGGTTGCCATTTCCTTCTCCAGGGATATTTCTGACCCAAAGATCAAACTGATGTCTCCTGCATTGGTAGGCAGATTCTTTACCACTGTGCCACTTGGGAAACCCATAAGAACAATATTATCAATTAAAATGAAATCCGATTTTAAAATCACTAATAATCTCACTTCTCTAACTCAATTTCCTTTAAGATTATGGCCTTATTTTTTCTACTAATTACATTATAAACATCTCTGTATATTGTGATACAGTTTCCATACCCCTATTATTAATTCCTTTATAAAATTTTGATGAGTTCATGTATATAACTGACAATATTTAACTGTAAAATTGTGGCTGAGTACATGCTCAGTCGTGTCCAACTCTTTGTGAACCCATGGACTGTAGCCCACCAGGCTCTTTTGTCCACAGAATTTTCCAAGCAAAAATACTAGAGTGGGTGCTATTTCCTATTCCAGGGGATCTCCTTGACCCAGGGATCAAACGTGCATCTTTTGCATCTCCTGCATTGGCAGGCAGATTCTTTACCACTGCACCACCTGGGAAGTCCCACTGTAAAATTAATTTAAATTTAATTCTAAAATATTTGGCTGTTTCCTACATTTTTCATTGTTTTCATGATTTGAGGGGGTTAATTCCTTATTTTCAACCTATCTTAGAAGTAATGTAATTGTTGCCATGAAGCAAAAATGGCAGTGTGACTACCTCGCCATCTGAATGCCACTTTTACACAATAAACTCTAGATCCAGATAAAACAAAGAAGCATTTCCTGATATGATATGGACAGGGAATATACTGTATCTGAAAGGCAGAAAAATCAAGAACAACATTCAGAAGGAAATTGTACTAGACTATGAACCAGAAAATATGTTACAGAGTAATGTTTGCGAAGTCTCAAAGAGGCTTCCTACCATCTTTAAATTGAGCCCATTCATATAACATGATGTCAAGAATAAAATGACAAAAATAGCCTCTGCCCTCTCTTCTGCCAACAGATAGGGAGATGGTTTGATAGTACGTGGTAATTTTTGGAATAATATTTATTTTTCCGCTTTCAAAAGTAATATATGCTCATTGCGGACTTTTCTAAAAATTCAGGAAAAAGTATATAAAAGCAAATATAAGCTATCTGTAATCCTACAGTTCAGAAATAACTCAGTTCAGTTCAGTTCAGTTCAGTCACTCAGTCGTGTCCGACTCTTTGCAACCCCATGAATTGCAGCACGCCAGGCCTCTCTGTCCATACCAACTCCCGGAGTCTACCCAAACCCATGTCCATCGAGTCAGTGATGCCATCCAACCATCTCATCCTCTGTCGTCCCCTTCTCCTCCTGCCCCCAATCCTATCCAGCATTAGGGTCTTTTCCAATGAGTCAACTCTTCGCATGAGGTGGCCAAAGTATTGGAGTTTCAGCTTCAACATCAGTCCTTCCAATGAACACCCAGGACTGATCTCCTTTAGGATGGACTGGTTGGATCTTCTTGCAGTCCAAGGGACTCTCAAGAGTCTTCTCCAACACCACAGTTCAAAAGCATCAATTCTTCGGTGCTCAGCTTTCTTCACCGTCCAACTCTCACATCCATACATGACCACTGGAAAAATCATAGCCTTGACTAGACGGACTTTTGCGGGCAAAGTAATGTCTCTGCTTTTCAATATGCCATCTAGGTTGGCCATAACCTTCCTTCCAAGGAGTAAGCGTCTTTTAATTTCATGGCTGCAATCATCATCAGCAGTGACTTTGGAGCCCCCCAAAATAAAGTCTGACACTGTTTCCACTGTTTCCCCATCTATTTCCCATGAAGTGATGGGACCAGATGCCATGATCTTAGTTTTCTGAACATTGAGCTTTAAGCTAACTTTTTCACTCTCCTCTTTCACTTTCATCAAGAGGCTCTTTAGTTCTTCTTCACTTTCTGCCATAAGGGCGGTGTCATCTGCATATCTGAGGTTATTGATACTTCTTCTGGCAATCTTGATTCCAGCTTGTGTTTCTTCCAGTCCAGCATTTCTCATGATGTACTCTGAATATAAGTTAAATAAGCAGGGTGACAATACACAGCCTTGACGTACTCCTTTTCCTATTTGGAACCTGTCTGTTGTTCCATGTCCAGTTCTAACTGTTGCTTCCTGACCTACATACAGGTTTCTCAAGAGACGGGTCAGATGGTCTGGTATTCCCATCTCTTTCAGAACTGTCCACAGTTTATTTGTGATCCATACAGTCAAAGGCTTTGGCATAGTCAATAAAGTAGAAATAGATATTTTTCTGGAACTCTCTTGCTTTTTCAATGATCCAGCGGATGTTGGCAATTTGATCTCTGGTTCCTCTGCCTTTTCTAAACCAGCTTGAACATCTGGAAGTTCACGGTTCATGTATTGCTGAAGCCTGGGTTGGAGAATTGTGAGCGTTACTTTACTAGAGTGTGAGATGAGTGCAATTGTGCGGTAGTTTGAGCATTCTTTGGCATTGCCTTTCTTTGGGATTGGAACGAAAACTGACCTTTTCCAGTCCTGTGGCCACTGCTGAGTTTTCCAGAGTTGCTGGCATATTGAGTGCAGCACTTTCACAGCATCATCTTTTAGGATTTGAAATACCTCAACTGGAATTCCATCACTTTCACTAGCTTTGTTCGTAGTGATGCTTTCTAAGGCCCACTTGACTTCACATTCCAGGATGTCTGGCTCTAGGTGAGTGATCACACCATCGTGATTATCTGGGTCGTGAAGATCTTTTTTGTACAGTTCTTCTGTGTATTCTTTCCACCTCTTCTTAATATCTTCTGCTTCTGTTAGGTCCATACCATTTCTGAATGTGGTCCACTGGAGAAGGGCATGGCAAACCACTTCAGTATTCTTGCCTTGAGAACCCCATTAACAGTATGAAAAGGAAAAAAGATAGGACACTGAAAGATGAACTTCCCAGGTCAGTAAGTGCCCAATATGCTACTGGAGATCAGTGGAGAAATAACTCCAGAAAGAATGATAGGATGGAGCCAAAGCAAAAACGATACCCAGCTGTGGATGCGACTGGTGATAGAAGCAAAGTCTGATGCTGTAAAGAGCAATATTGCATAGGAACTTGGAATGTTAGGTCCATGAATTAAGGCAAATTGGAAGTGGTCAAACAGGAGATGGCAAGAGTGAACATCGACATTCTAGGAATCAGCGAACTAAGATGGACTGGAATGAGTGAATTTAACTCAGATGACCATTATATCTACTACTGTGGGCAAGAATCTCTTAGAAGAAATGGAGTAGCCATCATGGTCAACAAAAGAGTCTGAAATCCAGTACTTGTATGCAATCTCAAAAACGATCGAATGATCTCTGTTCGTTTCCAAGGCAAATCATTCAATATCACAGTAATCCAAGTCTATGCCCCGACCAGTAACGCCGAAGAAACTGAAGTTGAACGGTTCTATGAAGACCTACAAGACCCTCTAGAACTAACACCCAAAAAAGAAAGATGTCCTTTTCATTATAGGGGAATGGAATGCAAAAGTAGGAAGTCAAGAAACACCTGGTGTAACAGGCAAATTTGGCCTTGGAGTACAGAATGAAGCAGGGCAAAGGCTAATAGAGTTTTGCCAAGAGAACGCACTGGTAATAGCAAACACCCTCTTCCAACAACACAAGAGAAGACTCTACACGTGGACATCACCAGATGGTCAATACCGAAATCAGATTGATTATATTCTTTGCAGCCAAAGATGGAGAAGCTCTATACAGTCAGCAAAAACAAGACCGAGGGCAGACTGTGGCTCAGATCATGAACTGCTTATTGCCAAATTCAGACTTAAATTGAAGAAAGTAGGGAAAACCACTAGTCCATTCAGTCATGACCTAGATCAAATCCCTTATGAGTAAACAGTGGAAGTGACAAATAGATTTAAGGGACTAGATCTGATAGACAGAGTGCCTGATGAACTATGGACAGAGGTTCCTGACATTGTACAGAAGACAGGGATCAAGAAAATCCCCATGGAAAAGAAATGCAAAAAAGCAAAATGGCTGTCTGAGGAGGCCTTACAGATAGCTGGGAAGAGAAGAGAAGTGAAAAGCAAAGGAGAAAAGGAAAGATATTCCCATCTGAATGCAGAGTTCCAAAGAATAGCAAGGAGAGGTAAGAAAGCCTTCCTCAGCGATCAATGCAAAGAAATAGAGGAAAACAACAGATTGGGAAAGACTAGAGATCTCTTCAAGAAATAACTCATTATCACCTTTAATGTTGTTTCTACAATTTGTATTTTAATGCTATAAAATTAGATGTAATTCTGTACCCTGTTCAATACTTCATGTTGTGAGGGGTGATTTCAAGCAGTAGAATACCAATGCAAAACTGAGTGACACATTATATTTTGATAGACTGCACTTTATGTCAAAGTAATAAAAAAAAAAGATCTTCAATACACCGACATCAAGTCTTTCTCTGTTAAGTAAGCAAAGAAAATTACTCTGATGTGATCACCAGGCAGGAGTCACAGAAGCAGTGGATTCCTGATGTTGTTGTTCTCTTACCCAGAAATACTTAAAATGCAGGGTACACAGTGAGTCAGCAGGCATGGGCCTGTTCCCCAGTAACCCTGCATACCCCTCCACATGCATAATACAAGACAGACATCATCTCAGTATTCTAAGAACTTTAGTTTTAAGTGCAAACCCTAGAGTCAGAACTCCACACAGCACCTGTCCATTCACCAACTGAGAATTTACCTGAGGGTGTGTATATCACCACCAGGTATCTAGTCTGACAGGCTCGATCCCTGTCACCTGGCTTGAGTCTGAAGTCCCAACCTAGGGACTAGTGCCACCCAACCCTACTATGCCACTCTCATAATTATTTTTTTAATTTGCTTTTTTTTTTTTGCCACTTCACCCAACTTGTGGGATCTTAGTTCCCCGACCAGGGAGGCCAGAGATTGAACCCAGGCCCTCAGCAGTCTAAGCTGGGAGACCTAACCACTAGACCACCAGGGAAGTCCCCCAAATGTTCTACATAGTGTTATCTTAGAAAGACAGGACAAAGAACCAGAAATCTACTTGTCTGAAAATAACTTCAGTCCCTCGTGGACACCTTTGCAATTCAAGTAGGTGGTTGGCCCTGGAAAAGCAGTCTGGGAATAAAGTAGAAGACTGTCTTTTTATTTGCTTCTACAAAATGATGTAGGCTTCTCCCTAAGATTTGGGATAACATTCTATGGTCTGTGTGCACCTGAGGGTGATAAATGACGATGCAAAAGTATATTTAGCTTCCCTTCCCACACAGCGACAGCAACGTGGATGCTTCTGTGTGTGAGTGTGATGCAGTTGGAAACGTCAGTATTGCCAACTCTTATCTATCCCTTGATCTATTTTTGCAATACATCTTTTTCATCAATTACAGTTGGGCATTTGTGCATAGTCTGCCCTCTTGGATTGGAATTTCTCTTCTACTGAATTTTTGCTGAGACCACCCATGAAAACTGCATGGCAGGATTTGGAATAAGAACTGCAGGTTCAATGTTCTCTCCACTACGTAACTGTGTGTCTTTAGTCAAGTGACTAAATGTCCTGAAGCCTCAGTTTTTCCTCCTGTGAAAATGGAATGACTAATGTCAGACTTTATGTTGCAGTGATTTTGAGGTTCCAGTGAGATAATGTTTATCTGAAACTTTACTCACTAAAATACAAAAGTAATCATAGCTTCCATGCTTAAACCCTTGAATGGCTCTCTCAATTTATAATAAGGTTCTAAATACTTATGAAGTCCTTCCTTATCTTGCTTTGTTTCTGTCCAGCGTCATCTCCTGTATCTCCCTGCTGGCACTTCAACACATTAGCCACTTCATTCAGCCTTTTCATTTTCAAGATAAATGGGGGGTGGGGGGAGTCAATTTAACTATCTTTTTAAAACATATGCTCTGCATGTTGTTCTGAGAAAAATCCTTTGAATACCAAAATGTAATATTAATATAGGTGATCTTTGTATTATGACTCTATGTCTGGCCTTTATAAAAGATGGTTTACTCATTTCAAAACTGTTTCATACTCAACAGGTGGTATGCCCTGTTTGACTAATTCAGAGTGGAGTCAACAGCAGATGGATAAACAGCTTGGCATCTGGCTTTGGCCTTGCTGCAGAAATGCCAAGAGAAGCCCTTGCATCCCTCAGTACCTGCCTTTTCTAAGGTTTCTGTTGTCACAAGAATGGCTCATTTTGTGGCTCCAGCAATGCTTGAAATTGACTGTCTGGTATCACAGAATGCCTGACCCTGACCAGGGGGCAAATGTCAAACTATGCCAGAATACACAGCTTGGTTTCAAACTGACTAACAAAATTCACTTAGGGGAAGGGCATTGTGCTGATTTGATGCCAAAAACTGTGGGAAATTATTCCATCCTTAATTTAAAAGTTCACTTTTCGGGTTGCTAGTCAGCCATGCTAAATATAAAAGTTATAGAAACATATTTCCCACTTTTATCCTTTCTTCTGTGTTTTGTCACTTTCATTCCTCAAAAACTCAAATGGAAATACAAAGCACTCAATGTAGTCTGCTTTTGCTATGTATTTGCTTAGGTGGGATTCCCAACAAGCAGCACTTGAATTGGGTATTCTTAGGCAAGAGAGTAAGGGAGTGCTTTCAAGAAACTAAAGGAAACAGGGTGGACAGGGGAAGAAGTTTGACAATGATGTAACTTCAGAAGTCAACCTTCAGACTTCAGATGCCGTGTGGGGCCACCCAAGACAGACGGGTCATGGTAGAGAGGTCTGACAGAATGTGGTCCACTTGAGAAGTTAATGGCAAACCACTTCAGGATTCTTGCCTTGAGAACCCCATGAACAGTATGAAAAGGCAAAATGATAGCACACTGAAAGATGAACTCCCCAGGTCAGTAGGTGCCCATATTCTACTGGAGATCAGTGGAGAAACAACTCCAGAGAGAATGCAGGGATGGAGCCAAAGAAAAAAACACCCAGTTGTGGATGTGACTGGTGATAGAAGCAAGGTCTGATGCTGTAAAGAGCAATATTGCATAGGAACCTGGAATATTAGATCCATGAATCAAGGAAAATTGGAAGTGGTCAAACAGGAGATGGCAAGAGTGAGCGTTGACATTTTAGAAATCAGTGAACTAAAATGGACTGGAATGGGTGAATTTAAGTCAGATGACCATTATATCTACTACTGTGAGCAGGAATCCCTTATAAGGAATGGAGTAGCCATCATAGTCAACAAAAGAGTCCAAAATACAGTACTTGGATGCAGTCTCAAAAACGACAGAATGATCTCTTTTTGTTTCCAAGGTAAACCATTCAATATCATGGTAATGCAAGTCTATGACCCGACCAGTAATGCTGAAGAAGCTGAAGTTGAACAGTTCTATGAAGACCTACAAGACCTTTTAGAACAAACACCCAAAAAAGATGTCCTTTTCATTATAGGGGACTGGAATGCAACAGTAGGAAGTCAAGAAACACCTGGAGTAACAGGCAAATTTGGCCTTGGAATACAGAATGATGCAGGGCAAAGGCTAATAGAGTTTTGCCAAGAGAACACACTGGTCATAGAAAACACCCTCTGCCAACAACACAAGAGAAGATTCTACACATGGACATCACCAGATGGCCAACACGAAAATCAGATTGATTATATTCTTTGCAGCCAAAGACGGAGAAGCTCTTTACAGTCAGCCAAAACAAGACCGGGAGCACACTGCGGCTCAGATCATGAACTGCTTATTGCCAAATTCAGACTTAAATTGAAGAAAGTAGGGAAAACCACTAGACCATTCAGGTATGACCTAAATCAAATCCCTTATGATTACACAGTGGGAGTGAGAAATAGATTTAAGGGACTAGATCTGATCGACAGAGTGCCTGATGATCTATGGATGAAGGTTCGTGACATTGTACAGGAGACAGGGATCAAGAACATCGCCAAGAAAAAGAAATGCAAAAAAGCAAAATGGCTGTCTGAGGAGACCTTAAAAATAGCCGTGAAAAAAGAGAAGCAAAAAGCAAAGGAGAAAAGGAAAGATATATCCATCTGAATGCAGAGTTCCAAACAATAGAAAGGAGAGATAAGAAAGCCTTCCTCAGTGATCAATGCAAAGAAATAGAGGAAAACAATAGAATGGGAAAGATTAGAGATCTCTTCAAGAAAATTAGAGATACCAAGGGAACATTTCATGCAAAGATGGGCTCAATAAAGGACAGAAATGATATGGACCTAACAGAAGCAGAAGATATTAAGAGTGGCAAGAATACACAGAAGAGCTGTACAAAATAGATCTTCACAACCAAAATAATCACGATGGTGTGATCACTCACCTAGAGCAAGACATCCTGGAATGTGAAGTCATGTGGGCCTTAGGAAGCATTGCTATGAACAAAGCTAGTGGAGGTGACGAAATTCCAGTTGAGCTCTTTCAAATCCTAAAAGATGATGCTGTGAAAGTGCTGCACTCAATATGTCAGCAAATTTGGAAAACTTAGCAGTGGCCACAGGACTGGAAAAGGTCAGTTTTCATTCCAATCCCAAAGAAAGGCAATGCCAAAGAATGCTCAAACTACCACACAATTGCACTCATCTCACATGCTAGTAAAGTAATGCCTAAAATTCTCCAAGCCAGGCCTCAGCAATATGTGAACCATGAACTTCCAGATGTTTAAGCTGGATTTAGAAAAGGCAG
This sequence comes from Giraffa tippelskirchi, assembly GCF_054371585.1. Lineage (NCBI taxonomy): Eukaryota > Metazoa > Chordata > Mammalia > Artiodactyla > Giraffidae > Giraffa > Giraffa tippelskirchi. The sequence goes on from NC_137284.1 coordinate 66,102,470, forward strand.
AGGAAACAGAGATCAAATTGCCAACATCCGCTGGATCATCGAAAAAGTAAGAGAGTTCCAGAAAAACATCTATTTCTGCTTTATTGACTATGCCAAAGCCTTTGACTGTGTGGATCACAATAAACTGTGCAAAATTCTGAAAGAGATGGGAATACCAGACCATCTGACCTGTCTCTTGAGAAATCTGTATGCAGGTCAGGAAGCAACAGTTAGAACTGGGCATGGAACAACAGACTGATTCCAAATAGGAAAAGGAGTACGTCAAGGCTGTATATTGTCACCCTGCTTATTTAACTTATATGCAGAGTACATTATGAGAAACGCTGGGCTGGAGGAAGTAAAAGCAGGTATCAAGATTGCCGGGAGAAGCATCAATAACCTCAGATATGCAGATGACACCGCCCTTATGGCAGAAAACGAAGAAGAACTAAAGAGCCTCTTGATGAAAGTGAAAGAGGAGAGTGAAAATGTTGGCTTAAAGCTCAACATTCAGAAAACAAAGATCATGGCATCTGGTCCCATCACTTCATGGCAAATAGATGGGGAAACAGTGGAAACAGGGGCTGACTTTATTTGGGGGGCTCCAAAATCACTGCAGATGGTGATTGCAGCCATGAAATTAAAAGACGCTTACTCCTTGGAAGGAAAATTTTGACTAACCTAGATAGCATATTAAAAAGCAGAGACATTACTTTGCCAACAAAGGTCCATCTAGTCAAGGCTATGGTTTTTCCAGTAGCCATATATGGATGTGAGAGTTGGACTGTGAAGAAAGCTGAGCACCAAAGAATTGATGCTTTTTAACTGTGGTGTTGGAGAAGACTCTTGAGAGTCCCTTGGACTGCAAGGAGATCCAACCAGTCCGTCCTAAAGGAGATCAGTCCTGGGTGTCCACTGGAAAGACTGATGTTGAAGCTGAAACTCCAATACTTTGGCCACCTGATGTGAAGAGCTGACTCATTGGAAAAAACTCTGATGCTGGGAAGGATTGGGGGCAGGAAGAGAAGGGGACGACAGAGGATGGTTTGATTGGATGGCATCAATGATTCAATGGACATGAGTTTGTGTAAACTCTGGGAGTTGGTGATGGAGAGGGTGCCCTGGCGTGCTGCGATTCATGGGGTCTTAAAAAGGCAGACACGACTGAGTGACTGAACTGAACTGAACCTTCAGACTGGTCTCACAAGGACCTTGGGAGCATTTATTGAATCTTATAGATGGGATCAACTAGAGACAAGAAGGCTATGCTGTCATCTTCTCATGTCAGCCAGTCACTAGCCTATGGCACTTTCAGGTTAGTTAGCTCTTATCAGCAAGAGCCAGTATCCTGAAGAATGCAACTGTGAGCTCTGAGCAACCAGCATCTATAGTATCTGGGGATGGATGCACCATCCTAGTAATGGAGATCTGGGCAGAACACCAAAGATTGTGCCCACTCCATAAGCCTAGCATATTCATCCCATAAATCTTTGATATTTTGACGATGTTCTTATGAGCATTTTTTTTTTTGGTAAGGAAGCCTAAATACAAGTAAGGATGAACTTTGAGTTCTAAACTGGGCCATACCTATTATAATCTCATAAAAATAGCAAGAATCTGAGAATGTGGAAAAGATGTAATTTACTTTTATCCCAGCAAATTACGGGTAGCTGATCATGATCTATAGGAACCTCAAGCAAGGGATACCTAATGGGTTTGTTTGTTTGTTTGTTTTTTCTAAACCTTTTTTTCCCCATTCTACTATTATTTTGCAAAGAATTACTCCTAGAAGACAAGTAAAAGCTAACCCGTTCTTCAAAACTCAAAACCTGTGATGACAAAATAGTGATTTATCTCACCAGTAAGAATGCAGTAAAATTTGTCTCTATTTCAGAGGAGCCAATCCAGAATTGCAATTCTGAATGGAAACTATTGTGCATTAGGTAGCATTTTACTGGAAAATAGTTTTGTTATTAAAGTCCAGTGATTTAGACTGCTATTCAATTCTGTTTAGTCTTGTATTTTCTTTGAAAGCTTTCAATCACCCAAAGTCATCATATCCAAATACTCAGAAGCGTTTTTCCTCTCTTTTACCAGATTCTCTCAAGCTTAAACAAATAAGCATTTTGGATTTTACTTCTCATCTAACACTGTTTTATTTTGTTTTATACTACCGGGGACACAGAGGCACTAATGGGCCAGACCTAAAAAATTTAAACTGTGGGTGACCACATATGCAGACAATCTTGATACTACATCAATGCTTTGGGCAATATTACAGGCACATTTCAACATTACAGAACACACATAAGGGAATGTATCAACAGATTAGCCTGGGACCATAAACCATCAAGAAGTACAGAAATAGTCTCCATACCTTAACCTTCGCAACTGCGCCAAAAGCAAAGAGACCTTTACCCTGAAGCTAATGAGGCTTTCATTTCAGTGCCCTTCTCTCGTTCCTGTTATGTTCAAACCCTGGGAATGACCCTACAACATATTTTCACACGTTCATCTATTTTTTAAATTTTGCAGAAGCCATATATTTAAGATTCCATTTTTTAAAGAGGAGCCCCAAGTTATAAATTTCATGTCCTTGGAAACTTAGACAAAACACATGGATTCTGCCATGCTTACCTGTTACCAGGACTGCTTCTCTACTTAAGCAGCCAGGTTGTGATGTATTGAGAGGAACTGATTCTTTTGTCACCTGTGACCCACACATCTTCAGGACATGGCAAAAGATTCAGTGCCTGCTTTCATCAACCCTGTGGCTAAAATCTTTATTTAGAAATGCTTATCATGAGTATTCCCACTACATCTAACAGATGCACTAGAATGTACAACCTCATGGTCTCTTTTGATTTCCCTGTCCTGCTTGCCACACATCCTTAAGTGACAGTCAGGCAAGGGGCACCCATGCATTTATCTGAGGATACAAGATTGTCTCTCTATTAGTGGGTCTGTGGCACCTGAGTCTGCATATGCCATTTAAAAGGCTACAGCATTTTAGATCCAATCATAAGGCTGCCAATTAAGGTGTAATTTATCTTTGAATAAAAATCATTTGGAGCTGTTTTTCTTTTATCCCCAGGCTGTTATTTACTGTAAATTTCCAGCAGGCACTATGGACCAGCTTCTTAACCCGTTTGAAAACTATCTAGTGCAGATTAATTTGCAAATGGACACTAAATAAATACTCATTGATGATATGTGATGATTTGGGAAAGATTTTCATTAAAGGTGTTTGATGGGGATTAAATCTTTATGAAAACACTTCTGGGCCAGGGTTACTTTCTCAGAGTCATGACTGAACCATTTCAACAGCCACTAGATATGGAAATCCCTCATATTTACACCAGCTTCATGAATTATATAATGCCACTGAAACCTGAATCCATTAATAGAGTCAGAAAATACGTTTTAAAGTCTGAGAAGAGCTAAAAATGGTTTCTTCTCCTCTAACTGGGAGACAGAAATACCAATTTTGTTTGAAGAAGATCACTCACCAGAACAAGCTCCTCAGCCTACACATTAAATTCTAATTTTCTCTAGACCTATTCATTTACTATTTCAACAAAATATATTTCAAGTATTTTAGAACAAGGAAATATATGCCAAGACTTAGAATAATAAAGTGACTTTGAAACAGCTTTCCTCCCTAATCAGGTATGCTTGTTTCTGTAAAAATAGAAAAAAGAATGCCCTTTCTTGTTTCTATAAAATAAAAAAAAAGAATGCATTTTTTTTTTTCTTTTCTTCATCCTTTGAGTTGATAGGACTGAGCCGACTCATTGGAAAAGACCCTGATGCTGGGAAAGATAGAAGGCAAGAGGAGAAGTGGGCAACAGAGGATGAGACGGTTGGTTGGCATCACCGAGTCAATGGACATGAGTTTGAGCAAACTCTGGGAAATAGTGAAGGACAGAGAAGACTGGCGTGCTGCAGCCCATGGAGTGGCAAAAAGTTAGACATGACTGAGCAACTGAACAACAACAAAGCTCTCCAATTTTTTTTCGTCCTGTCAGTGCTCCCTAGGGAAGGCAGGAATTTCCTTCTGAGGTCATGTAATGGAGGCAATATAATTTTATAAAATCAAAGAAAGAAAAACTCGAATTCTTGCTCTCTTTTGTTCTCCTCTTTATTCTAAGGACAAGGGCAGAGGTCTGAGTCACTCTGCTTATACATTCTAAAAGAGTAAGGAAGAGGCCCATCATGGCCTCCTCTCTCCAGATCTTCCCATTTAGGATTTCAAGGCCCTGATGGCAGCTTATGTCTCTATCACATAAGTTCTACCATCTGAATTCTGACACTCAAAGGCACACACTAGGGGAAAATATAGCAGATCTGGCCACTAGGTGTTCATTGTTGTTGTTAAGTCTGATAATCAAAAATAGTAGATTCACTGCCTATTAGAGCATAATAGAAAGATAGGAAGGACCGGCTTCCTTGGTGGCTCTGTGGTAAAGAATCTGCCTGCCAATGAAGGAGACACAGGTTCAATCCCTGGTTCAGGAAGATCCCCTGGAGAAGGAAAGAGCAACCCACTCCAATATTCTTGCCTGGGAAATCCCATGAACAGAGGAGCCGGACAGACTACAGTCCATGGGGTTGCAAAAGAGTCAGACATGACTTAGCAACTAAACAAGAACAATAAAGATAGATCATTAAGAATTTTTGTTTTGGTCATGATATCTCCAGCAGATAGTAACCTGAGTTTAGTGATCAGATTTTTTTATTTATAGGAATCACCCATGTTAGTTAAGTAGGCAAGGGTGCCTCTCCTGCTCCTTTGGTTCCCTGGGACCAGAGCTGGTACATAGAAGATACTTCCACAGCTGAGCCAGGTCAACTTCCAAGGCAAGCACCAACTTAGCACTATAAACCATTACCACTTATGGGTTTAGAATGGCTGTTCGGTTCATGCTCTATTTGTAATGGAGACTCAAAAGAAATACCAACCTCTTCCCCAGGAGTCAGAACTCTGGACAATCATATATGCAGCAAGTAGCACACAGAGGATGAGCAATCACAGACACCTTGGGAGATTCGGTGACGACTTCAACCCATAATACTGAGAGGACGAAGTGTACGTCTCCGCAAAGACCTCAAATCCATGTTAACTCTTGACCCATGGCAGATCCTTGAGAGTAGAGCCTGAGAGGAGCCAAGTGTCTGAGAGTTTTGAAGTGACACTGCCACAGATACACAGCATATCCTCTGACTTACAGGCCACTGAAATGTCACAGAGAGATTGAATAGGAAAGAAGCCGCATTATTTATCATATTTCTTTGCTGAGGACCCCAAAATACTACCAAAGATCATATTACCTATAGGGGCATTATTTATACTACACATTTACCAACTAAACATATAGGGATTTGAATAGTGTTTTTCATGCCCAAAGAGACACTGTCAAATAACAATAGTAGTGACAATACTGTGTTTAGTTGTACAGTTGTATCCGACTCTTTGCGAGTCTGCGGCCTGCCAAGCTCCTCTGTCCATGGGATTCTCCAGGCAAGAATACTGCAGTCGGTTGCCATGCCCTCCTCCAGGGGATCTTACCAACACAGAGATCAAACCCATGTCTCCCAATTGCAGGCAGATTCTTTACTGTCTGAGCTACCAGGAAAGCCCAAAAATACTGGAGTGGGTAGCCTATCCCTTCTCCAGGGGATCTTCCAGACTCAGGAATCAAACCGGGGACTCCTGCATTGCAGGGGGATTCTTTACCAGCTGAGCTATCAGGGAAGCCCAGAGTGACAATAATAGCTAACATATACTGAGCACTTAGCATGTGAAGGGACCTGGCCTAAGGGCTCTGTACATGATTTCACCTGACACTCGTGGCATGCTTCTAAGGTAATAGATACACTAGTAAAACAGTATATTTATTTGTATAGTTAAAATACTTAGCTTTTATCCCCACTCTCCCATTTATATATGGTGTGATCTTGTTTCAGTTTGTTTGACCTTGTTAAGTCACTTCATCTCTTAGTCTCAGTTTCTCCATAAGAAAATTAAGAACCCCATTTCCTGCCTTCCATACCCCATAAGATTATCATGAAGATTAAGTGACAATGGATGAAAAGCTTGCTATACACTAGTAAATACACAGACGAAATTATTTCATTATCTACAAAATAAGGTTTTGTGTGTTCACTTGTAGCCACTGGTTCTCTTGAGATAGAAAATGTTTTCAATGCATGACTATTTGCCAACACAGGAAGGTTGCCCTAAATACGACAACCTTTCTGTTAGTATAGGCATCGCAAACCTCTTTTAGCATGGTCCACCAAAATAGAGAGACCACATAATCTATATAATACACGTTAAGATTTCCATGAAATGCATAAAAAACTTTCATAAAAAACAAAACAAAAAAAGTTTTGTGAAAGCTACAGGTGGTGAAATTATTGATTCCATCTAGGCTTTATTTTAATAAGTTTTCAGATGGCTTTTTATTATATCCTACAGGCACTTGAAAGGTGTTTCAAAAAACACTTCTCTTTGATAACTTCCAATCTTTTTCATCATCTCCCTGTGTCCCACAGAAGTTATCAACATCAACATGCCTTATCTTAAAAGTCTTCATTAACCAGGGCTAATTATTTGAGAGTTAGGCCTCTCTTTTCCACTTCAAGTTCTTAATCAATGATTCTACAGAGAGTTACTTCATAGTGTGAGATTTTGTGGGTTAGGTTTTTTCCTCCATTTTGGGTCACATCAGGGCTACTTCTGTGAAATTCAATTAGAACCTTATAATAGTTCTCTGTAAACTTCATTACTTCAAAAAAGAACGGGAAGATCTTGAAACGAACCTACAACTGCTGGGGAGAGTTTATTAACACTTTGTCAGAAAATGTAGTTTTTGTCTTAGGCAGATCAATCAAACCCACTTCAAATGGCAAGTCCCTTCACTCCCAATGTGAAAAACACAGACTTGTCTACCTCCCTCAAAAAATATTTAAAAACCCTCCAATTCTTCACAGCTGTAACATGATTGAAAAAAATTTTCCCCCTTTCAACTTAAAAAAAAAAAGTCACTTTTCATTTGGCATAATTATTATCTAGGGACCATAAATGAGTTAGCTTAAAAAATGTATTATTTTAGAGTACAGCCTAGAGAGAAAGAAAATTCTGTAATTTTAACAAGATTTAAAGCTAATTTGCAAGATGGCGGAGGAATAGGACGGGGAGACCACTCTCTCCTCCACAAATTTAGCGAAAGAACATCTGAACGCTGACCAAACTTCACAAAACTACTTCTGAAGGCTGGCAGAGGACGTCAGGCTTCCACAAAGACAGCGCATTATCTTCAAAAGAGGTAGGAGAAATTATAAAAGATAAAAAGAGAGACAAAAGAGTTAGGGACGGAGACCCGTCCCGGGGAGGGAGTCGTAAAAGAGGAGAAATTTCCAAGCACCAGGAAACCCTCTCACCGGCGGGTGAGGGGGAAGATTTCTTATCTCGGAGGGCAACGTAACTGGGAGAAAAAATAAATAAAACCCACAGATTACGTGCCTAAAGCAACTCCCAGCAAAGAACCCCAGACGCTCGCATCATCCGCCACCAACAAGTGGGGGCTGAACGGAGAGGAGCGGGCGGCACTGCCTAGGGTAAGGACCAGGCCCGAGTGCCCTGAGGGCAATCTGAGGGAGCTAACGTGAGATAGTAACCTAAACTGTGGGACAGCCAGAGAGAGAGAGAACTATCCCGTGAAAAGCCCAACTCTAAGGCACTGCCGGCCCGCTCACAGAACAAAGGACTGAGCGATACCAGAGGAGAGCTAGCCGGCTGCGGACCGCCCCACCCCCCCACCGGACACAGCAGGCAGGCAGGGCCCGCCAGAGCCGGAAAGGGGCAAACTCGGCCCCAGAGAGGGCACCCCCTACCAAACTGCAAACAGGCTCCCAGTTTCTAAGCAAAGACTGCCTGAGATCCCGGAGGGTCGACAGCCGCCGGGAGGGTCGCAGCCAGAGACCAGCTCCCCAGAACCGACACAAAGCACACCGGAGCCGGGCGCGCCGGTAAACCGAGGCGGGGACCAGGGAGGTGATAAGCCGCACCGCCCCAACAGGGGAGAGCGCGCTCGCCAAAGCAGCTCCGACCGGGAACGGCACAAGGCGCGGGCGAAACCGAGTCTGCGCCTTTGTGGAGTAACCGGGAGCCTGAACCTGAGCGGCTTAGACCTGGGAAGTGCACGCAGCTCAGGGCCCGCTCCCCGGCCGAGTAACCTGAAGCCTGAGCAGGGTAGACGGGGAAAGCACACACGCCGTGAGCGGGGGCGAACCCAGTGCGGCCGAGACACTGCGAGCTCACCACACACACGCCAGGTTTGCAGTGTTCCTTCCTCCCCACAGCACGATTGAACAAGCGAACCTAAAGAGACCACCTCCACCCCTTTGTTGCAGGGCGGAAATTAGATACTGAAGAGACCTCCAAACAGAAGCCAAATAAACAGAGGGAAGCGCGTTGGAAGTGACAGGCCAACAGATTAAAATCCCTGTAGTTAATACCGACTGCATTGAAAAGGACCTATAGATCTTGAAAAGTATAAGCAGGAATAAGGATCTATCTGAAACTGAGCAGACCCCACACTGCTCACAACAGCTCCAGAGAAAGCCCGGGATATATATTTTTTTACTATTATTATTTTTTTTTAAATTAAAAAAAAATTTTTTTCTCTTCTCTCCTTTTTCTTCAAGTCCTCTATTACACCTTTAACTTTCATTTTCATAACCCACTATTAACTTGCACAAAAAAAAAACCCTACTTTTGAAGCAAACTGCATACATATATCTTATACCTTTTGTGTTTTCTTTTTTTACTGTTTTTTTCCTGTTTTACTTTTTTTACTGTTTCTTTTTTTACTGTTTTACTGTTTTTTTTCTTTTTACACTTTTTCCTTTTTTCTTTTTTTTTATATTGTAAGTTTTGTAAGAGTCTAACATTTACTCTAGATTTTTAATCTTTGTTTTACATATTTGATATCAATTTTGTACATTTAAGAACCCAATCTTTAGGACCCATTTTTACTCAGGAGTGTGGTCACTGGCCTGATTACTCTCTCCCCCTATTGATGCTCTTTCTTCTCCCCCAGGGAACCTCTATCTCCCACCCTCCTCCTTCTCTTCTCAACCCAATTCTGTGAATCTCTGAGGGTGTTCTGGGTACCGGAGAACACTTCAGGAACAGGATACTGCCCAGATCTCTCTCTCCCCTCTTGATTCCTCCCTTTCTACTCATGCTCACCTCTATTACCTTCCTCTCCCCTCTCTATGTATCTCTGTGAACCACTCTGAGGGTTCCAAACTGTGGAAAGCACAGAGGGAAGTGCTTACTGGCTAGATTGCTCTCTCATTTGAATTCCCCTCTTCCCCTCCTGGTCACCTCAACCCCCGCCCCCCACCTCATCTCTCCATGTAACACAGTGAACCTTTCTGGGTATCCCTCACTGTGGAGAATCTTTTCACCATTAACCTAAAAGTTTTATTATTGATGCTGTATGGATGGAGAAGTCTTGAGGCTACTGCAAGAATAAGACTGAAAGCCGGGGGAAACATTAATTAATGAGACCATCCAATAGCCTCCACATATACACTAAAACCAAGCTCCACCCAAGAGCCAATAAGTTCCAGAGCAAGACATACCACGCAAATTCTCCAGCAACGCAGGAACATAGCCCTAAGCATCAATATACAGGCTGCCCAGAGGCACACCAAATCCACAGACATCTCAAAAATTAATACTGGTCACTCCATTGCACTCTAGAGAACAGAAATCCAGCTCCACCCACCAGAACACCGACACAAGCTCCCCCAACCAGGAAGCTTTGACAAGCCACCTGTCCAACCCCACCCACAGTGAGGAACCTCCACAATAAAGAGGAACTTCATACTACCAGAATACAGAAGGGCCACGCCTAACACAGCAATCTAAACAAGATGAAAAGGCAGAGAAATACTCAGCAAGTAAAGGAAAATGAGAAATGCCCACCAAACCAAACAAAAGAGGAGGAGATAGGGAATCTATCTGAAAAAGAATTTAGAATAATGATAATAAAAATGATCCAAAATCTTGAAAGCAAAATGGAGTTACAGATAAATAGCCTGGAGACAAGGATTGAGAAGATGCAAGAAATGTTTATCAAGGACTTAGAAGAAATAAAAAGGAGTCAATATAGAATGAATAATGAAATAAAGGAGATAAAAGACACTCTGGAGGGAACCAACAGTAGAATAACGGAGGCAGAAGATAGGATAAGTGAGGTAGAAGATAGAATGATGGAAATAAACGAAGCAGAGAGGAAAAAAGAAAAAAGAATCAAAAGAAATGAGGAAAACCTCCGGGACCTCTGGGACAATATGAAACGCCCCAACATTCGAATCATAGGAGTCCCAGAAGAAGAAGATAAAAGGAAAGGCCATGAAAAAATACTCGAGGAGATAATAGTTGAAAATTTCCCTAAAATGAGGAAAGAAATAGTCACAGAAGTCCAAGAAACCCAGAGAGCTCCAAACAGGATCAACCCAAGGCGAAACACTCCAAGACACATATTAATCAAATTAACAAAGATCAAACACAAAGAACAAATATTAAAAGCAGCAAGGGAAAAGCAACAAATAACACACAAGGGGATCCCCATAAGGATAACAGCTGATCTTTCAATAGAAACCCTTCAGGCTAGAAGGGAATGGCTGGACATACTTAAAGTAATGAAAGAGAATAATCTACAACCCAGATTACTGTACCCAGCAAGGATCTCATTCAGATATGAAGGAGAATTCAAAAGCTTTACAGACAAGCAAGAGCTGAGGGAATTCAGCACCACCAAACCAGCTCTCCAACAAATGCTAAAGGATCTTCTCTAAACAGGAAACACAGAAAGGATGTTTCAACACGAACTCAAAACAACAAAGTAAATGGCAACGGGATCATACTTATCAATAATTACCTTAAATGTAAATGGGTTGAATGCCCCAACCAAAAGACAAAGGCTTGCTGAATGGATACAAAAACAAGACCCCTATATATGCTGTCTACAAGAGACCCACCTCAAAACTAGGGACACACACAGGCTGAAAGTGAAGGGATGGAAAAACATATTTCATGCAAACGGAGACCAAAAGAAAGCAGGAGTCGCAATACTCATTTCAGATAAAATAGACTTTAAAATAAAGGATGTGAAAAGGGACAAAGAAGGACACTACATAAAGATCAAAGGATCAATCCAAGAAGAAGACGTAACAATCATAAATATATATGCACCCAACGTAGGAGCACCACAATATATAAGGCAAATACTAACAAGTATGAAAGGGGAAATTAACAATAACACAATAATAGTAGGAGACTTTAATACTCCCCTCACGCACATGGATAGATCAACTAAACAGAAAATTAACAAGGAAACACAAACTTTAAATGATACAATAGACAAATTAGATTTAATTGATATTTATAGGACTTTCCACCCCAAAATAATCAATTTTACCTTTTTCTCAAGTGCACATGGAACTTTCTCCAGGATAGATCACATCCTGGGCCATAAATCTAGCCTTGGTAAATTCAAAAAAACTGAAATCATCCCAGCCATCTTCTCTGACCACAATGCAGTAAGATTAGACCTCAATTACAGGAAAAAAACTATTAAAAATTCCAACATATGGAGGCTAAACAACACGCTACTGAATAACCAACAAATCACAGAAGAAATCAAAAAAGAAATCAAATTATGCATAGAAACGAATGAAAATGAAAACACGACAACCCCAAACCTATGGGACACTGTAAAAGCAATACTAAGGGGAAGGTTCATAGCAATACAGGCGTACCTCAAGAAACAAGAAAAAAATCAAATAAATCAACTAACTCTACACCTAAAGCAACTAGAGAAGGAAGAAATGAAGAACCCCAGGGTCAGTAGAAGGAAAGAAATCTTAAAAATTAGGGCAGAAATACATGCAAAAGAAACAAAAGAGACCATAGCAAAAATCAACAAAACTAAAAGCTGGTTTTTCGAGAAGATAAACAAAATTGACAAGCCATTAGCCAGACTCATCAAGAAACAAAGGGAGAAGAATCAGATCAACAAAATTAGAAATGAAAATGGACAGATCACAACAGATTCCACAGAAATACAAAGGATCATAAGAGACTACTACCAACAGCTATATGCCAATAAAATGGACAACTTGGAAGAAATGGACAAATTCTTAGAAAAGTATAACTTTCCAAAACTGAACCAGGAAGAAATAGAAGATCTTAACAGACCCATCACAAGCACGGAAATCGAAACTGTAATCAGAAATCTTCCAGCAAACAAAAGCCCAGGACCAGACGGCTTCACAGCGGAATTCTACCAAAAATTTAGAGAAGAGCTAACACCTATCCTACTCAAACTCTTCCAGAAAATTGCAGAAGATGGGAAACTTCCAAACTCATTCTATGAGGCCACCATCACCCTAATTCCAAAACCAGACAAAGATGTCACAAAAAAGGAAAACTACAGGCCAATATCACTGATGAACATAGATGCAAAAATCCTTAATAAAATTCTAGCAAACAGAATCCAACATCATATTAAAAAGATCATACATCATGACCAAGTGGGCTTTATCCCAGGAATGCAAGGTTTTTTTAACATCCGCAAATCAATCAATGTAATACACCACATTAACAAATTGAAAGAAAAAAACCATATGGTTATCTCAATAGATGCAGAAAAAGCCTTTGACAAAATTCAGCATCCATTTATGATAAAAACCCTCCAGAAAGCAGGAATAGAAGGAACATACCTCAACATAATAAAAGCTATATATGACAAACCCACAGCAAACATTATCCTCAATGGTGAAAAACTGAAAGCATTTCCCCTAAAGTAAGGAACAAGACAAGGATGCCCACTTTCACCACTACTATTCAACATAGTTTTGGAAGTTTTGGCTACAGCAATCAGAGCTGAAAAAGAAATAAAAGGAATACAGATAGGAAAAGAAGAAGTAAAACTCTCACTGTTTGCAGATGACATGATCCTCTACATAGAAAACCCTAAAGACTCTACTAGAAAATTACTAGAGTTAATCAATGAATATAGTAAAGTTGCAGGATATAAAATTAACACACAGAAATCCCTTGCATTCCTATACTCCAAGAATGAGAAAACAGAAAGAGAAATTAAGGAAACAATACCATTCACCATTGCAACAAAAAGAATAAAATACTTAGGAATATATCTACCTAAATTAGAAACAAAAGACCTATATATAGAAAACTATAAAACACTGATGAAAGAAATCAAAGAGGACACAAACAGATGGAGAAATATACCGTGTTCATGGATTGGAAGAATTAATATAGTGAAAATGAGTATACTACCCAAAGCAATCTATAGATTCAATGCAATCCCTATCAAGCTACCAATGGTATTTTTCACAGAACTAGAACAAATCATCTCACAATTTGTATGGAAATATAAGAAACCTCGAATAGCCAAAGCAATCTTGAGGAACAAGAATGGAACTGGAGGAATCAACCTGCCTGACTTCAGACTATACTACAAAGCCACAGTCATCACGACAGTATGGTACTGGCACAAAGATAGAAATATAGATCAATGGAACAAAATAGAAAGCCCAGAGATAAATCCACGCACATATGGACACCTTATCTTCGACAAAGGAGGCAAGAATATACAATGGAGAAAAGACAATCTCTTTAACAAGTGGTGCTGGGAAAACTGGTCAACCACTTGTAAAAGAATGAAACTAGAACACTTCCTAACACCATACACAAAAATAAACTCAAAATGGATTAAAGATCTAAACGTAAGACCAGAAACTATAAAACTCCTAGAGGAAAACATAGGCAAAACACTCTCCGACATAAATCACAGCAGGATCCTCCATGACCCACCTCCCAGAATATTGGAAATAAAAGCAAAAATAAACAAATGGGACCTAATTAAAATTAAAAGCTTTTGCACAACAAAGGAAACTATAAGCAAGGTGAAAAGACAGCCTTCAGAATGGGAGAAAATAATAGCAAATGAAGCAACAGACAAACAATTAATCTCAAAAATATACAAGCAACTTCTGCAGCTGAATTCCAGAAAAATAAACGACCCAATCAAAAAATGGGCCAAAGAACTAAACAGACATTTCTCCAAAGAAGACATACAGATGGCTAACAAACACATGAAAAGATGCTCAACATCACTCATTATTAGAGAAATGCAAATCAAAACCTCAATGAGGTATCATTTCACACCAGTCAGAATGGCTGCTATCCAAAAGTCTACAAGCAATAAATGCTGGAGAGGGTGTGGAGAAAAGGGAACCCTCTTACACTGCTGGTGAGAATGCAAACTAGTACAGCCACTATGGAGAACAGTGTGGAGATTCCTTAAAAAACTGGGAATAGAACTGCCATATGACCCAGCAATCCCACTGCTGGGCATACACACCGAGGAAACCAGAATTGAAAGAGATGCGTGTACCCCAATGTTCATTGCAGCACTGTTTACAATAGCCAGGACATGGAAGCAACCTAGATGTCCATCAGCAGACGAATGGATAAGGAAGCTGTGGTACATATACACAATGGAATATTACTCAGCCATTAAAAAAATACATTTGAATCGGTTCTACTGAGATGGATGAAACTGGAGCCCATTATACAGAGTGAAGTAAGCCAGAAAGAAAAACAACAATACAGTATACTAATGCATATATATGGAATTTGAAAGATGGTAACGATTACCCTATATGCGAGACAGAATAAGAGACACAGATGCATAGAACAATTTTATGGACTCTGAGGGAGAAGGTGAGAGTGGGACGTTCTGGGAGAATAGCATTGAAACATGTATATTATCATATGTGAAACAGAACACCATGCCATGTTCGATGCATGAGACAAGGGCTCAGGGCCGGGGCAATGGGATGACCCAGAGGGATGGGATGGGGAGGGAGGTGGGTGGGGGGTCCAGGAAGGGGAACACATGTAAACCCATGGCAGATTCATGTCAATGTATGGCAAAAACTATTACAATATTGTAAAGTAATTAGCCCCCAACTAAAGTAAATAAATTTATTTAAAAAAAAAAGACAACAACAACAAAAAAAATAAATAAAGCTCATTTGCCATATTCTTTAATAGAAAGCAAAGGCGAAGCCAGCTCAGCAAATCAGCACAATTATGAGCATATTAAAAAAGGGAAATACTGTCCTGGTGGCTCAGACAATAAAGAATCTGCCTGCAATGCAAGAGACCTGGGTTCAAACCCTGGATCAGGAAGATTCCTTGGAGAAGGGAACAGCTACCCACTCCAGTATTCTTGCCTCAAGAATTCCATGGACAGAGGAGCCTAGCAGGCTATATAGTCCATGGGGTCGCAAAGAGTTGTACATGACTGAGCAACTTACCCACTTGAACTTGATAATGATAACAGCAAATGGTAAGTACTCAGAAAAAGCAAGACTTTAAGATTGAATGAAAGAACCCACAGAGCAGACATAATAATCTGCATGGACAGGAAAAGAGGTTGATAAGGAAATCTAACATGACAGGGGGATTATGAACTGAATACAGAAATATTCAGATAGTATTGGGATGGGAGGAATTACAAGTAGCAGTAAGGAGACTTTGAAGAGTTACTTTCAGATAATTAAATGCAACATTTTGAATAGCTAGCTATCTATGTGATTGTTGGTATAAACTTCTGATATTCCTTTTTGGACTTTATTTCTGCTTTCTCTTAAATTGTAAGCTATCAAAAGACAGAAACACAGTACCTGTTTCCATCATAACTAACTCCTTTACAGCACCTGGTTCAGTGCTCTTGCAATGTTCTATAAAGTGCATTAAATTTGTTTGATAGACTAGCTGTCTTAACCATATGGCAAAAAAAAAAAAAAGTATTTATACAGCAATAAAATCAGTAACAATCATGTCAGTTCTATTCACTGTATATGTGGCCTCTACATCAAAAAGGTATTACTTTTACTAGCTAAAGGGTATTGCTTCTGACTGCCTTGAGGTCATGCAAATAATAAATAATCATTCAATGAATTTCTCTTTAATAATTTCTTACAATAAATATTTATGCAGTGCTTATAGTTTACATTGTACTATTTGGGGATATTATTCCATTTAATCTCACTTAATCCCAGAATATTTCACTGAGCTTCTGTTAATTTTCTGGTAAATTTCTTGCCTATATCTCCACCCTACTTTAACCTTCAAGTGGCAAGGCAT
Organism: Giraffa tippelskirchi; assembly: GCF_054371585.1. Lineage (NCBI taxonomy): Eukaryota > Metazoa > Chordata > Mammalia > Artiodactyla > Giraffidae > Giraffa > Giraffa tippelskirchi. The sequence goes on from NC_137284.1 coordinate 66,118,713, forward strand.
TTGCTAAAAGAAAAAAGAAACACACAAATGTCTACAGTCACTGAATTATAATTTATACTCGGTTTCCTTCAGTTAATGTGTAGGTTGTTAGCTAAATTTAACATTCTGACCTTGTGTACCAATTTGGTAGATGAAATTCAGCAAGAATTATCATCACAACTAAAAATAACACCAAAGCTATCAAAAAAAAATCAAGTCTGTAACACCTTTGGTGAATCTTTTCCTTTTTACTTGTTTTCATTCACAATTAGCCTCTTGACAAAGAAATTGAATTATTTGGTAGGTTTATCACTATATTTCTATTTTGGCATAAAGACTCTGATCTCATCATAAGGAAACTAATATGCGCTAAAGGAAATTAGACACTAAGACCACTTTGGACCATGAATCATAGCCAAGATTCAAATGTTAACATTTGAGCTGTCCCTTCCCAAAACTCTTAAAAGGGCATTATCCTGCATTTGCCCTTCTAAATGTCCTTCCTTTCAAATTTTGGTAACCTTAAAGCAGTAAAATTGGCATGTAGGAACCCAGATTTCAATGTCTCATTTATCTGCCCTCTGAGACATTTGATCTCATAGTACTCTCTAAAATTTACTCACCCCAAGTCCATTCATTTATGGCCGATCTGATAAAATAATCTGAACTTAGGTGCTACTACGAAAGTGTATTTGCATTTGAATAAAAATCTTTTGGAAATCTGATGATTTCAATACCAAAAAAATGACTTCAGTGATGGTTTCTTCAAATATACATCAATGGTTATATGGCAAAACATATGAAAATGATACCCCTACAACACTGCCACTCATTGACCTACTCTGACTAATCACAGGCTAGTTCTGACTACAAGCCCAAATACATTTGCCAGCTGTCCATTAAAGTGAATAAACTATGGGTCCTACTCTCAGAGGGTTTATGCTCCAGATCAGTAGTTCTCAACTGACAAGGATTACCTGAGCCTCTCTTTTAGGGATTCTAATGTGCTGTCTGAGGCAAAGATCCTGAGTTATCAGAGCTAAATTCAGAAAATTCTGTTCCAACCAAGAAAAAGTGATAAATACAGAGGGGAAATATATATGTGTGTCTGTGTGTGTGCATGCTAAGTCACTTCAGTCATGTCCGATTCTGTGTGACCCCATGGACTAGAGCCCGCCAGGCTCCTCTGTCCATGAGATTCTCCAGGCAAGAATACTGGAGTGAGATATCATGCCCTCCTCCAGGGGATCTTCCCAACCTAGGGATCGAACCTCTGTCTCTTCTTTACCACTAGCACCACCTAAGAAGCCCCATATAGATACGTGTCTGTGTGCTAAGTTGCTTTAGTCGTGTCTGATTTTTTGCGACCCTATGGACTGTAGCCTGCCAGGCTCCTGTGTCCATGGGATTCTCCAGGCAAGAATTCTGGAGTGAGTTGCCATGACCTCCTCCAGGGAATCTTCTCAACCTAGCAATTGAACCAACGTCTCTTACATCTCCTGCATTGGCAGTCAGATTCTTTACCTCTAGCGCCACCTGGGAAGCCCCATAAATATACATACTTATACCTATACATATGTGTGTATATGTACCTATATATGTATGTGTGTGTGCTTATGTTTGTATGTATACATAAGTTCAATTCAGTTCAGTTTCTCAGTCGTGTCCAACTCTTTGTGACCCCATGAATTGCAGCACACCAGGCCTCCCTGTCCTTCACCAACTCCCAGAGTCTGCTCAAACCCATGTCCTTCGAGTCGGTGATACCATTCAGCCATCAAATCCTCTGTCACCCCCTTCTCCTCCTGCCCCCAATCCTTCCCAGCATTAGGGTCTTTTCCAATGAGTCAACTCTTCGCATGAGGTGGCCAAAGTATTGGAGTTTCAGCTTCAACATCAGTCCTTCCAATGAACACCCAGGACTGATCTCCTTTAGGATGGACTGGTTGGGTCTCCTTGCAGTCCAAGGGACTCTCAAGAGTCTTCTCCAACACCACACTTCAAAAGCATCAATTCTTTGGTGCTCAGCTTTCTTCACCATCCAACTCTCACATCCATACATGACTACTGGAAAAACCATAGCCTTGATGAGACGGACCTTTGTTGGCAAAGTAATGTCTCTGCTTTTAAACATGCTATCTAGGTTGGCCATAACTTTCCTTCCAAGGAGTAAGCATCTTTTAATTTCATGGCTGCAATCACCATCAGCAGTGATTTTGGAGCCCAAAAAAATAAAGTCTGACACTGTTTCCACTGTTTCACCATCTATTTCCCATGAAGTGATGGGACCAGATGCCATGATCTTAGTTTTCTGAATGTTGAGCTTTAAGCCAACTTTTTCACTCTCATCTTTCACTTTCATCAAGAGGCTCTTTAGTTCTTCTTCACTTTCTGCCATAAGGGTGGTGTCATCTGCATATCTGAGGTTATTGATATTTCTCCTGGCAATCTTGATTCCAGCTTGTGCTTCTTCCAGCCCAGCGTTTCTCATGATGTAGTCTGCATATAAGATAAATAGGCAGGGTGACAATATACAGCCTTGACGTACTCCTTTTCCTATTTGGAACCAGTCTGTTGTTCCATGTCCAGTTCTAACTGTTGCTTCCTGACCTGCATACAGATTTCTCAAGAGGCAGGTCAGGTGGTCTGGTATTCCCATCTCTTGAAGAATTTTCCACAGTTTATTGTGATCCACACAGTCAAAGGCTTTGGCATAGTCAATAAAGAAGAAATAGATGTTTTTCTGGAACTCTCTTGCTTTTTCGATGATCCAGCAGATGTTGGCAATTTGATCTCTGGTTCCTCTGCCTTTTCTAAAACCAGCTTGAACATCTGGAAGTTCACGGTTCACGTATTGCTGAAGCCTGGCTTGGAGAATTTTGAGCATTACTTTACTAGCATGTGAGATGAGTGCAATTGTGTGGTAGTTTGAGCATTCTTTGGCATTGCCTTTCTCTGGGATTGGAATGAAAACTGACCTTTTCCAGTCCCGTGGCCACTGCTGAGTTTTCCAGATTTGCTGGCACATTGAGTGCAGCACTTTCACAGCATCATCTTTCAGGATTTGAAATAGCTCAACTGGAATTCCATCACCTCCACTAGCTTTGTTCGTAGTGATGCTTTCTAAGGCCCACTTGACTTCACATTCCAGAATGTCTGGCTCTAGTTGAATGACCACACCATCGTGATTATCTGGGTCATGAAGATCTTTTTTGTACAGTTCTTCTGTGTATTCTTGCCACCTCTTCTTAATATCTTCTGCTTCTGTTAGGTCCGCACCATTTCTGTCCTTTAACAAGCCCATCTTTGCATGAAATGTTATATACTTGTACATATATACGTATCTGTATGCTTACCTATATATGTATGTATACATATTTGTACCTATATATGTGTACATATTAACTTGAATAAGTGCTAAAGCAAAATGGGGAGAAAGTGCCAAGAAAAAAGAAGTGTAATATTAATGGCATTGAATAAAGCAGAGGGAGCTTTTGAGTTTCATTTGAAATGGTAACATTTCCTTTTTATGCTGAGGAAACACTATGAGTAAAGTATGCAGATAGGATCTTGCATGGCACACTGGGGGAATAGAAGATAACTGGGGTGGGTGTGGGTGTTGAGGTAGGTTAAGGTTCATGGAAGAACGTTTTTTCTTTCTCCTTCAGTCAAGTCTTTAATAACTTGATGAGTTTATAAACCAACTGGGGTCCAGGACAAAAGACCAAATAAAGGCTTAAAAACTGAAATTCATATAATAAGATTAAAAAGAAAAACAGAAAGTTGAAATCTAGTCAGCTACAGCTATCTGAAAGCAAACAGAGCATGTCAACTCAAATTTCATGGAGGTGAACATGAGTCTTAGCAATGGAGCAATATAATTTGAATAAAGATTGATGGCTCTTGCAGATTCATATTCTTAATGATTTCAGATAATTTTCTTAGGACTACCTAAAGCTACGAATGCTGGGAGGGAAATCAGAATCACTGAAAAGCCACATGTGCCTAAAATAAAGGCAACTGAAATGAGAGTAAAAGGGAGACTGCTTGCTCTCTTTCACTCCTTTGGTCTAGTAAGGGAGTCAGAAATGGCTATTGCCCAATAGAATCATTCCATGATCCTGAGAAATAAGGTTGAACCCATTCTGTCAATGAGTGGGTGGGAAGTGTTTGGTTTAAAGGAAGGGCCAGCAATATTTGGGGAAGGAAGGGCTTCCCTGATGGCTCAGACATTAAAGACTTTGCCTGTAATACAGGAGGCCTGGGTGCAATCCCTGGGTTGGGAAGATCCCCTGGAGAAGGGAAAGGCTACCCACTCCAGTATTGTGGCCTGGAGAATTCCATGGACAAAGGAGCCTGGCAGAGACAAAAGAGTCTATAGGGTTGCGAAGAGTTGAACCCGACTTAACAACTAATACTTTCACTTTCAGCAATGTTTACTCAGTTAACTCAAGGGGATGCCAACAGTAAAACTTTTAAATTCCTCTCCTGAGACAAACTCTACTGGTTCATAATATAGAGACCTGAAAGGAGACATCCTTAAACTTTGTTTACCATATATTTTAATGGTGAAAATGAAGCAAAATAGAATGAACAAAATATAATATAATGTAATATTCCAACCAACCAAGATAACTATTTATTTGTCTCTTGAGACAAGGTTCTTCATAGCCATCCTCACGTGAGCTAGTCACTTTCTTGTCTTCACTCAACAAACTACTTTCTTCCTTAAACACTCTCTCTTAGCTTCTACATCACTGTGTTCCAAATTGCTTCATGTCTCAAGTGGCCCTTCTCAAATTTTTCTTAAAATTTCTGAATATTGGCATACCCAGACCTTATTTCTCAGCCCTCTTCTCTTTCTTTCCTTAACTATATCCTTTCTCTACTTCAGTTATTCTGAAGTGTAGACCTGGGACCAACAGTCATAACATAATCTGGGAAAATTAGAAACAAAAATTTGGAAGCACCGTTCCAATGTTACTAAACCAGAAACTCTGAGGATAGGGCCAGCAATTTGTGTTTTAACAAGTCAACCCTGTATGTGGTTCTGATGCACACTAAATTTTGAGAACCACATCTACAGGTGGTCTCATCCAAATGCAAAGCATCAATGTATGCTTATCAATGTATGATTATGACTCCTAAATGCACACCTCCCACCTGATCCCTACCCCAGACTCCAGATGGTATACTCAACTGCTAGCTTGACATATCCACTTAACTGTCTACCAAGCATCTCTAACTTGTGTGTGTATGTGAGTGTGTGTTAGTTGCTCAGTAGTGTCTGACTCTTTGCAACCCCACGGACTGTACCCCACCAGGTTCCTCTGTCCATGGGATTTTCCAGGCAAGAATACTGGAGTGGGTAGCCATTCCCTTCTCCAGGGGATCTTCTCAACCCAGGGATCCAATCTGGGTCTCCTGTATTGCAGGCAGATTCTTTGTCATCTGAGCCACCAGGGAATATCATCTAACTCTAACTTAATATTGTCTAAATATACCTCTTGACTATTGACTTCTCCCAAATTTGTCCTCCCATTTACTCAGTAAATGACACTCATTCAATCAATTGTTCAAACTAAAAACTTGGAATTCATCTTTGATTCCTCTTTCACTCATCCCTTCATCAAATTCACCAGCAAGCCCTGTCAATGCACATCCAAACCACATTCAAGGATCTAATTATTTCTCTTTCTCTTCACTACTACTACCTTAGTACAAACACTATCCAGGGAGACAGAATCAGCAAAATTAAAACAAAATAATTAAATCAGAGATTTTAGGATTTTAAGGAATCAAAGGCAATGTAACATCATAAACATAACAAAGGAGGAGGGTCTCAGGTCAAAAGTATAATTAATACAAGTCTTTAGGATGCCAAAAAGGAGGAAGACTGAGAAAAGACGTTAGTGACACCTAAGAGGTCAAGGTAGAATTTAAAAGACTATGTAGACTTAAGGCACACATGGAGAAATATTTTGAGAAAAAAAAGGGAGAAGATAAAAGTTGGCTTTGATTTTCTCAAAAAGTCAGTCCTGAGGACACCTGCTAGGAGAAATGACTAAGGAGTTGAAGAAGGAAGCAAAGGTTTGAACAGTCCCTGCAAAGAAAGACAAGTTTAAAAAAACAACATAAGAAACAAGTAGCTTAGTTAACATTAATGTGAACCTGTGTTCTGGGGCATCTGACCACTTTTGTCTAGAAATATGCTACACTGAATATTGGGGATAGTTCTCTTTATGGTGGGTCCTCAGATGATTTAAACATTGATTTGGATTATCACATATTATTTTATTCATAGCACTTGGTCAACCATGAAGGGAATGGAAGCACTGGACTTGTTATAATGCAAAATTTATTCCAGGAAATTATATCACAAATAATATAGACCTTCAGTTCAGTCAGTTCAGTCATTCAGTCATGTCCGACTCTTTGCGATCCCATGAATCGCAGCACGCCAGGCCTCCCTGTTCATCACCAACTCCCAGAGTTTACCCAACTCATGTCCAATGAGTCAGTGATGCCATCCAACCATCTCATCCTCTGTCGTCCCCTTCTCCTCCTGTCCTCAATCTTTCCCAGCATCAGGGTCTTTTCAAATGAGTCAGCTCTTTACATCAGGTGGCCAGAGTATTGGAATTTCAGCTTCAACATCAGTCCTTCCAGTGAACACCCAGGACTGATCTCCTTTAGGATGGACTGACTGGTTGGATCTCCTTGCAGTCCAAGGGACTCTCAAGAGTCTTCTCCAACACCACAGTTCAAAAGCATCAATTCTTCAGTGTTTAGCTTTCTTTTTAGTCCAACTCTCACATCCATACATGACCACTGGAAAAACCATAGCCTTGACTAGATGGACCTTTGTTGACAAAGTGATGTCTCCGCTTTTTAACATGCTGTCTAGGTTGGTCATAACTTTCCTTCCAAGGAGTAAGTGTCTTTTAATTTCATGGCTAGCATTTCTAATTACATGAGACTTTTTTTCACTTCCTTGGTAACTATTTACATTATTATTTGGAAAAGATACCTACTCCAGCATCAAAGTATAGCAGAAAGATAACTTCCAGCTAAAGTAAAAATGATAAAGAGAAAACTTCCTGAAGGAAAAAAGATGAGCTTCGACCAAAACTAGAGACATAAGCTGACCCAATGTAAATCTAAATCCACATTATAGTATAAAAAAATGATAATAGAATTTGACTTTATACCTAAAGGTTATTTGATTTATTGAATCTAGAGTGGCAAAGATAAGTGCTCCTTTTTAAAGTTAGATTTGTTTTTTCTGTTTATTCATTTAGCTATTAATAACTTCAACTGGATTACTTCCATGTGCCTGGCCCTATGGTAGGTGTCTGGGCTATGGAGTTGTCATCTGCATCCAAGCAGCATGTAATAGACTGAAAGGCAGCCAGTCAGCAGATCTGGAGAATGCCGTAGGCATCACTTCATAAATCAAAGAAAGGGCAGCTTGACCAGACTGGAGGAGTCAGAGAAGGCTAAAAGCTGACCCTTGAAGGCTTAACATGTGTTTTCAAGATGAAAGGAGGGGATATCCTGACCTCTCTTTTCTCATATATCCTGAATTCTCTGCATAAATGCTACACAAAGTGTGGTCTGAACTAGGGTCAATCCACAAACAATTTCTGGTCCAGGATAAAGTAAATACATAAACTGAGAGTAAGCATTTGGAAATTTGGTACCAATTTGACAAGGATAAGCCTACTGAATCTAGTAATTAAAAGTTAGGACTTGAATTTTGGATCTATTTGTTTTTATCTAATTATGCTAATAATTCATTTTTATTTTGTTTTCAAAAAGTGCTAGTCTATGATTTGTTGAAAATGTTTTTAAAAACTGAGCTGAAAACATGTCCACACAGAAACCTGTACACGAATGTTTAGAGCAGTTTTATTCATAATTGCCAAACTTAAAAGCAACGAAGATGCCCTTCAGTAGATAGATGCATATATAAATCCAAACAACAAAATATTATTTAGTGCTAAAAAGAAATGAGCTATCAAGCCATTAAAAAAAAAAACAAACATGAGGAGTAAGCTTAAATGCATATTACTAAATGAAAGAAGTTAATTTGAAAGATTATATACTGTATTATTCCAAGGGTTATATATAACTTTCTGGTGAAGAAAAACCTGGAGACAGTAAAAGAATCAATGGTTACCAGGGCTTGGGGGAGGGAGGGATGAATAGGTGGAGCACAAAGGAAACTTAGGACTGTGAAATCATACTGCATGCTACTGTCATAGTGAGCACAAGTCATTATACATTTGTAAAAACCCATCGAATGGACAACACCAAGGGTGAAGCCTAATATAAGCCATGAACTTTGCGTGATAAGAATGATAGCTCCTCTGACTATATGAAACATCGTGATAACCTCTTGTGGGAGCCAAGAAAAATGAACCAGAGGGGGTAATTATTAATATGCACCACAAGTCACAAATCTGGTAAAATTTGACAGTAAAAAAACTCAAACATTTTAGCAATATATAAGTTAAAATGTAAAGCCCATCTAAAACCCTGCTCAGAGACAATAAGAATCATCAGTATAATGAATATTACTGTTTTTATCTTTGTGGAATAATACTACCTATACAGGCTTCTTAACTTTCCTGCACATTCTCCCATGCAGATACAGAAAAATTATAACTATGAAGATTTAAATTTGCTAAGTCCCTATTATGTGCCAATGTTCTAAAAATTTTACAATGCATTATCCATTTGCTTCTCATGAAACCCTATGAAGTAGATATCACTATTCTGCCCATAATACAGATGAGAAAACTGAGGCAGAGATACAAAAATAATCTGATCAAGTCCAAATGGGTTCTAAGTGTCAGATCCTGGAAAAAGAAATATATATAGTTCACTTTATTTTTTCAGTGGCTACTTAGCATTTCTGGGCTTCCCTGGTAGCACAGCTGGTAAAGAATCTGTCTTCAATGCAGGAGACCTAGGTTCTATCCCTGGGTTGGAAGATCCCCTGGAGGAGGGCATGGCAACCCACTCCACTATTCTTTCCTGGGAATCCCCATGGACAGAGGAATCTGGTGGCCTACAGTCCATGGGGTCTCAAAGAGTCGGACACAACTGAGCAACTAAGCACAGCACAGCACAGCACTTAGCATTTCTATTTTTTAATTTAATGATTTCTATTTTAATAGATATTTGGATGATTTTGTTTTACTATTATAAATAATTCTGTGACATCCTATACTTTATTCACTTAAATTAGTGTTTTTATACAATAAATTCCTTTATGTGGAATATGAGATCCAAGGATTTAATACATTTTGATTATTACAAATTCTCCTCCAAAATGCTAGCATCAGTTGATGCTCACACCAATCATGTATTAAGTTCTCAGCTATGCATCCTTTTCAAACACCATACATTACCACTTAAACATTCTTTTTCACCCTTACAACCAAAAATATCTTACTACTGTTATAGAAACTTTAAAGTTAATTATAAAGATGTGATATTTCTATAGTTGACTATACATGGCATCTGGGATCAGGAATCAAATTCCTATTTCTTACTTCCCCTTCTTCTCTGCCTGGGGAAAGAGGGGAGGGACAGCCTGAGACCTCCCTAAGAAGCCCTGGCACTAACTACAACCAACAAGGTTTGGCCAAAACTGGACTGGTGTTTGGAAAGTGCTAATTCAATTATCATCCAGCTTGCTGAAGTCAACCACCTGTCACTCACTCATCATGGAGCGTGAGGCTCTTGTTTGATAACTTTGCTAAGGGCTGCACAGAAAAAACAAATTATACTACTGCATTAGTCAAGCAGTATTCATTGTTTTTCCTCCTCACTGTCCTCTACCTTAAGCCCACCACATAATTCATTTGCATGACATCCCTTCACTTGAACTATTTGTCCTTTAAATGGCATTTTAGCATTTAAGGTCCTCTAGCTGTCTTCCTTCCCCTTTTTCCTTCAGCTGACACTTTCCCTAGAAAAGGCTTGACATTCACGAAGTCTAAAGTCTTCTGGTGATACCAGATGTAACAGGAATGGAAGCATGATTAGCACTGTGGAACATTATGTCTCTTTAGCATGGTTTGGCTCAGGTTATAGAACCTGGGCAGCTGTAACACAGACAGGGGCTGTGGCCATTTCCCTTCTATTTTATGATCATCCTGTTTCATTTCTTTGTGCTTTCACTACATCCTGGCCTAGCAGTCTGTAGCAGCAGGCTAGAGAGATAAGGCCTTCTGGTAATAAATAAAGTAGAAGGTTAAAACCACAAGAAAGGCAATGTGGGAAATTGTGATGACAAGGCCATATGTTTAGCCTTGGATATGTCCTCTAAGAGTATTTGGGAGCCTCTTTACCCTCTTTTAAGAGGACTTCACATTTATACTCTGCCTATCATCCAAACATTCATAAAAGCATATGCTTCATAGCCAAGGAAAAAGATTGTTTGACAGTACCCGTTTCTCATTCTAGAGAGTTAAGCACCCCAAAAAAGGCATAGTATAAGTGCTTCCACTCAAAATAAAATTCTATAGAATTTTGAATTTTACTGAGAAAAAAATTTAGAAAAATAATAATTTCCTGATGTTTAACCACAAAGAGGATGATCCTTAGATACCCAAATATGTAGATAACAGAGTTCTATAAAGGGATGGTACACAAATAGGAAAACGGTAAAGTCAAACATATTTAATTAATTGAACAACATGACCAACTGATAAATAAATGGAGCGGGGGGGGAGAAACCCTGGCTAGTGTCCATCATGTTATCCTTGACACATACTGGCTTGCATCACAACTGCCGGGAAAAAAAAAATAATTCACATAATATACAGCTCCTCATTTTACTTTTCATTCAAGTCTCCTCAACCTTAAATATGGATCTGAATTCCATTGTTAAGGATGCATATCCCAATAATTGTTTGGGAAACCAGAGAATAATGAGAGAAATTTTCAATCCTTTTCCTATGCACAGAAAAAAAAAAAAAAATTCAGTACAGACTTAGTAATATTTAGTAATTTTGCCTGCATAGCTCATCTTTTCCAGGTTTTTTTTTTCCCTTGACCACCTCAATACACTACTTTTTTGCTTGATCAAGAAAGAAACATATCAAGGCTGAACAAAAAAGCTACAAATGAAAGGAGTGCCTGGAAAGCAGAAGACAGATATGTTTACTAAAGCACGAAGGCTCCCCCTTGTGATGCATTATGGACAGCTGGGAGGCAGCAACACTAGTGTTGGATGTCAAGTGGGCATTTAATATACTAGTCACTGTATCTCATTATTGGTTTTTAATTGATTCAGAGCCCCTCTAACATGTGTGAGTAACTACAGAACCCAGTCATCTATGGAAAAATCATTAAAAATAGCTGCAAGCATTTTATAGAAACCACAATAAATTCCAAATGGATTAAAGATTTAAATGTAATAAAATACCTAGTAAAACTTTAATGAATAATTTCATGATCTTTAACTGGGGAATAATGTTCTAAACAGAACATGAGAGTCAAAAGCCATAAAAGAAGAAGCTGTTGGTTTGATACATAAAATTCGTAAACTTCACCTAAATTTCTTAAACTAAATTAGGAGAAAACTAAAGAAAAAAATATTTACAATATATACAACAGATTGGTATTTAATACACTTCTGAAGAAATGAGCTCCTCCAAAATGTTTAAGAAAGAAAAAAGTACCATAAAGATATATCCAATTTCACTAGTAATAAAATGTTAATAAATAAATAAAAATTAAAAGACCAAGGAGACAGCTTTCTTTTTTCATTTGCCTTCCAACCTGACCCATATTTAAAAGAATGATAATACTCAATGCTGAGTTTTCAGTAACAGACACTTTTATCCATAGGTAGATATATATATATATATATATATACATATATATATATATACACATATATATACATATATACATATATACATATATATATATACATATATATATACATATATACATATATATATACATATATATATACATGTATATATACATATATACATATATACATATATATATATATACACACACACACACATTTTCTGTGTAGTAATTTGGTTATATATATATATGTAAATATGTATGGTGGTGGTGGTAGTGATTTAGTCACTAAGTCATGTCTGACTCTTGTGACCCCATGGACTATAGCCTTCCAGGCTCCTCTGTCCATGGGAGTGCCCAGGCAAACATACTGGAATGTATTGCCATGTTCTTCTCCAGGGGATCTCCCCAAGCTAGGGATGGAACCCACATCTTCTGCACTGCAGGCAGATTCTTTACTGCTGAGCCACCATGGAAGCCCATATAATATATATGTGTATATAAAATTGTACGTGCATATTCTTTTAACCAGTAAGGCAATCTCTACAAATTCATCAAATGGGCATTCTTGCATAAATAAGCAATTAATATTCAAAGTATTGCCTATTATAATAAAGTATTGCAAACAACATTAAATGTTGATTTTTTTTCAGATTCAGGAAATAAGACTCATACAAAAGAAATACTATGCAGCTATTCAAAATGATATAATCATGTTGTTTGATTTCATTAATTGTCTATGACAAAACTGCTAAATTAGAAAGGCACATATTACATAATCCTACTTTTTATAACTATATTTTTATGCACACATTAAATTTCCAGGTAATCCGTGGTTTAAAGTCAAGAATGGTTATCTCCCTGGGAGGGAGTCTGTAGAGAAAGATAGCATATCTGGTGATTTCTTTCTTTCTTGATAGCTTCCTTTGTTTTCTGTGTTTTATATAACTGATAACTAGAACTTAAAACAAATTATTTATCCTTAAAAAATATGATGAAATCTTCATTTTAGGCTTTTTTTCTCCACCGTAATTGCTTTTTAAAGACTGTAGATAATGAATTAGAAACAGCTAAACATATTTGTAATCTGTGTGGTGACTATTTTAACTCTGAAGGAAATTGACTCTGCTGCTGCTGCTGCTGCTAAGTCGCTTCAGTCGTGTCCGACTCTGTGCGACCCCATAGACGGCAGCCCACCAGGCTCCCCCGTCCCTGGGATTCTCCAGGCAAGAACACTGGAGTGGGTTGCCATTTCCTTTTCCAATGTATGAAAGTAAAAAGTGAAAGTGAAGTCGCTCAGTCGTGTCCGACTTTTAGCGACCCCATGGACTGCAGCCTACCAGGCTCCTCCGTCCATGGGATTTTCCAGGCAAGAGTATTGGAGTGGAGTGCCATTGCCTTCTCCGAACTGACTCTAGCAGTTGGTTATGAATATAGAAAACCATAGCTAAACTAAAACTTCTACAGTGGAGTAGATACCTGCAGTTATTTCCTCCAAATGTTCCATTTTTCAGACAAAAAAATTCTTAATTAGGAAGATGGAATACCTTTTTCAAATCACAGAGCAATGGGCAGCCAGTCAAAATGAAAATTCAGATACTCTCACTCCTCATCAACTACCTATATGACTCTAAACCCCATTTTTGTGACTTTTATTGAAGATGAGTATAAAAATAGAATTTAAGATAGTTCTCGCAGCATGCTAGTATTGTCTTGAACAGTAACATAAATAATAATACTGACTGCAGGAGTACTGTCTTACTAGGAAGGGCAGACCCAAACCACCCATGCCCCAAATGTGCTGTGGGTGACAAGCGCTGTAACAATGAGGAGGAGAAGGAGGAGGGCGTACTACCACTGAACCATTGTACTGTGCAAGCCCCTGACAATGCTTTATATGCATTGTCTTATTTAATTTTCACTGTATAAATAGAAATTTGTTATTTTCTGCATTTTCTTGAGGAAACTAGGTTTAGAAGCGTTACTTACCCAATATCATAGAACTAGCATAACATTCTAGCACCTCCTGTATACATTTAACTCCAAAATTCAAAAATAAAGGGCTTTTCACTGTTACCTTAAACTACCTCAAAGATTCAAACCACAATGCATGTCTTCCTGATAGTAGGTTAGAACTAAGCACCATTCTCATAATGTCCAGCATATTATATTATAATGTATTATCAGCCATATTGCAATATATTTTCATGCCTCCTTTAAAAATGGTCTCATAAATAATGTGATAATCAATAGTCAGCCTCTGGATTACACCTAGAAGCACTGACCCATTGCATACTCATCAGAAGACAGTGTCTTTCTGCTAAACTGTCTTCAGACAACTTAAGAGAAAGTGGTGAGAATACCAATAAATTATTATATAGCACACATTCAATTATACTTGGACACTGTTTTAAAATAAGTAATGGATATAAATCTTTAGTAGATCTGACCTTACTAAATTTTGCTGTAAATCTCCTTCCTCATTCATTTGCTCTTTTTGTTACATTCTTCGTACATGTTTATTTATTCAGTTCAGATCAGTCACTCAGTTGTGTCAGACTCTTTGTGACCCCAGGGACTGGAGCACACCAGGCCTCCCTGTCCATCACCAACTCCCAGAGTCCACCCAGACTCATGTCCATTGAGTTGGTGATGCTATCCAACCATCTCATCCTCTGTCATCCCCTTCTCCTCCCACCTTCAATCTTTCCCAGTAACAGGGTCTTTTCAAATGAGTCAGTTCTTCGCATCAGGTGGCCAAAGTATTGGAGTTTCAGCTTCAGCATCAGTCCTTCTAATGAATATTCGGGACTGATTACCTTTAGGTTTGACTGGTTGGATCTCCTTGCAGTCCAAGGAACTCTCAAGAATCTTCTCCAACACCACAGTTCAAAAGCATCAATTCTTCAGCACTCAGCTTTATAGTACAACTCTCACATCCATACATGACTACTGGAAAAACCATAGCCTTGACTAGATGGACCTTTGTTGGCAAAGTAATGTCTCCGTTTTTTAATATGCTGTCTAGGTTGGTCATAACTTTTCTTCCAAAGAGCAAGTGTCTTTTAATTTCATGGCTGCAATCACCATCTGTAGTGATTTTGGAGCCAAAAAAAATAAACTCAGCCACTGTTTCCATTGTCTCTCCATCTATTTGCCATAAAATGATGGGACCAGATGCTATGATCTTAGTTTTCTGAATGTTGAGTTATAACCCAACTTTTTGACTCTCCTCTTTCACTTTCATCAAGAGGCTCTTTTGTTCTTCTTGACTTTCTGCCATAAGGGTGGTGTCATCTGCATATCTGAGGTTATTGATATTTCTCCTGGCAATCTTGATTCCAACTTGGGCTTCCTCCAGCCCAGCGTTTCTCATGATGTACTCTGCATGTAAATTAAATAGGCACGGTGACAATATACAGCCTTGATGTACTCCTTTCCCTATTTGGAACCAGTCATTCCATGGCCAGTTCTAACTGTTGTTTCCTGACCTGCATACAGATTTCTCAAGAGGCAGGTCAGGTGGTCTGGTACTCCCATCTCTTTCAGAATTTCCCACAGTTTATTGCGATCCACACAGTCAAAGGCTTTGGCATAGTCAATAATAGAGTAGCAGATATTTTTCTGGAACTCTCTCACTTTTTCGACAATCCAGTGGATGTTGGCAATTTGATCCCTGCTTCCTCTGCCTTTTCTAAATCCAGCTTGAACATCTGGAAGTTCAGGGTTCATGTACTGTTGAAGCCTGGCTTGGAGAATTTTGAGAATTGCTTTACTAGCATGTGAGATGAGTGCAATTGTGTGGTAGTTTGAGGATTCTTTGACATTGCCTTTCTTTGGGATTGGAATGAAAACTGATATTTTCCAGTCCTGTGGCCACTGCTGAGTTTTCCAGATTTGCTGGCATATTGAGTTCAGCACTTTCACAGCATCATCTTTCAAGATTTGAAATAGCTCAACTGGAATTCCATCACCTCTACTAACTTTGATCGTAGTGATGCTTCCTAAACCCCACTTGACTTCGTATTCCAGAATGTCTGGCTCTAGGTGAGTGATCATAGCATCATGATTATCTGGATCATGAAGATCTTTTTTGTATAGTTCTTCTGTGTATTCTTGCCACCTCTTCTTAATATCTTCTGCTTCTTTTAGGTCCATACCATTTCTGTCCTTTATTGTGCCCATCTTTGCATGAAATATTCCCTTGTTATCTCTAAATTTCTTGAAGAGATCTCTAGTCTTTTCCAATCTGTTGTTTTCCTCTATTTCTTTGCACTGACTGCTGAGGAAGGCTTTCTTATCTCTCCATGCTATTCTTTGGAACTTTGCATTCAAATGGATATATCTTTCCTTCTCTCCCTTGCTTTTTGCTTCTCTTCTTTTCACAGCTATTTGTAAGGCCTCCTCAAACAACTATTTTGCCTTTTTTCATCTCTTTTTCTTGGCGATGGCATTGATCACTGTCTCCTGTACAATGTCATGAACCTCCATCCATAGTTCTTCAGGCACTCTGTCTATCAGATCTAATCCCTTGAATCTATTTGTCATTTCCACTCTATAATCGTAAGGGATTTGATCTAGGTCATACCTGAATGGTCTAGTGGTTTCCCCACTTTCTTCAATTTCAGTCTGAATTTGGCAATAAGGAGTTCATGATCTGAGGCACAGTCAGCTCGCAGTCTTGTTTTTGCTGACTGTATAGAGCTTCCCCATCCTTGGCTGCAAAGAATATAATCAATCTGATTTTGGTGTTGACCATCTGGTGATGTCCACATGTAGAGTCTTCTCTTGTATTGTTGGAAGTGGGTGTTTGCTATGACCAGTGCGTTCTTTTGGCAAAACTCTATTAGCCTTTGCCCTGCTTCATTCTGTACTCCAAGGCCAAATTTGCCTGTTACTCCAGGTGTTTCTTGACTTCCTACTTTTGCATTCCAGTCCCCTATAATGAAAAGGACATCTTTTTTGGGTGTTCGTTCTAGAAGGTCTTGTAGGTGTTCATAGAACCATTCAACTTCAGCTTCTTCAGCATTACTGGTTGGGGCATGGACTTGGATTACTGTAATATTGAATGGTCTGCCTTGGAAACAAACAGAGATCATTCTGTCATTTTTGAGATTGTATCCAAGTATTGTATTTCTGTTTTGCAAGTACTGCAAGTCCTGTTTACTTATTACACTATTTTAATTTCCCGTTCAATCACTCTGTTTATATTTGTTTTCTCAGGCCTTAAATTCTACTCATTATTTCTCCATCATTCATAGTGTTGGCTCCATGTGCTCTTCATTTACCTGATCCTTCTCTCAGAAGCAGGAATGAAGAGCAGTGAAGGAAAGCAAGAAGGGAGAACCCTATAGAAATGAGAGAGGCTGGAATTTAGGGCTTTAACCCAGTGAATCAACTAGTTGCAGAGAGAAAGTAGAGAGCATGAAGTCTATTTGACCCTCCTTCTCCCCAAGTTTGAAAGTGAAAGTTGCTCAGTTGCATCCGACTCTTTTTAACCCCATGGGCTATACAGTCCATGGAATCCTCTAGGCCAGAATACTGGAGTGGGTAGCCTTTCCCTTCTCCAAGGGATCTTCCCAACCCACGAATCGAACCCAGGTCTCCCACATTGCAGGCAGAATCCTTACCAGCTGAGCCACAAGGGAAG
Organism: Giraffa tippelskirchi; assembly: GCF_054371585.1. Lineage (NCBI taxonomy): Eukaryota > Metazoa > Chordata > Mammalia > Artiodactyla > Giraffidae > Giraffa > Giraffa tippelskirchi. The sequence goes on from NC_137284.1 coordinate 66,136,180, forward strand.
CCCAAGAATACTGGAGTGGGTAGCCTGTCCATTCTCCAGCTGATTTTCCTAAGCCAGGAATTGAACCAAGGTCGCCTGCCTGCAGGCGGATTCTTTACCAACTGAGCTATCAGATCTCCTGAAATTTAAATGTGACAAAGATTCTCTCCTTGACCTATCTCTGGCCAGGTACCCCTGAGCTCTCTTCTAAACTAGCCCTCAACCAGCCCTCAACCTTAGTCTATAAAGGCTTGAACACATTAATGTAGTTTCTAACAGCTCAAGACTATTTCCCTGCGACAATCTTATTCCCCCTTAAAGTGTCTGCCTGAGAAAATTCAAGGTTTTCTGAAGAATCTGTTCAAATCAACATCTGAATATAGGGTCCCTGTGTCTCTGTCTATACGAGAGTAGAAGCTTGGCTTCAATAAGTGCCAGTTAAAAAACCCAGATGGATTTCACACAGATCAATTCCCACTTCTCACTTGTTATAATTGTTCACTTCCCTGAATCTACTGAGCACCTCTTTAACACCCTTCCTATTTCCACATTCCCCCTTTAGAATGCTCAATCACCTCTGTACAAACTGAAATTGACTTCAGTTCACCCTGGAATCTTTTCTTGACTGCAGTAGTATATTACTGATTAAAATCTGTCCTGACCACCTTAAAATATGTCTGGCTTTGCTTATCTTTCATCATGGGGGCATGGATATTTGGCAAGAAGAAAACCAGGAAGAACCTAGAGGCACTTCTAGATGTGGTGGACAAGTAGCTCGTTCAGTTTTCTGAGAGCTCCTCTTCCTTTTAGACACTCTTTCCCTAGAGAATATGGTGAACGGGACTCAGAGGTGAAGAAATGTAGGGTGTCACTTGACTTGGGCTTGTTTTATGCTCAAGGGGGAAAAAAGCAAAGGATGCTATCCAGTTTCCTTTACATCTCTGGCAATCAATTCACAAGGATAGAAAATAAGCAAGGAGCTTTAGTGACTAAACAATAAATATTATCCACCTGTACTTAATCAAGCTTAACTCCCAGGAGAAATTTAGAATATATTATATTATGCATTAATGGTGGAAACAAAATGGAACCAAGTAGGAAGATGTGACCAGTAAGAGTGAGAAGTAGCTGTGAATATAACACAGAGGGTACTGAATGGGATTCCTGGGCCCGAGGTAGGAATGGAAGAATAACAGGAAAGTGTGACAAAGTGTATATAAGGATCAGGAGGTATAGCTAGAGGATCTGGACCCAAACCCTCTCTCTGGCCCTGACCGGTTGTGTATTTGTGAGTGATCCTGCCATTTCACTAACCTTCTCTGAAATTCAATAATTGTCCCTAGATAAAGCAGGTAGTAATACTTGGCTTGCAAAACAACACAGAAGCTATGTAAAATGCTTAGCGCAGAGTCTGACACCGAGAAGTATAATCAGTTACAGAGCGAGATTTTTCTGCTATTATGCATCTAGGGTTGTCTGATCTAACAAATAAAAATACAGGAGACCCTGTTAAGTTTCCCATTTCTGATAAACAAGATATAAGTTATTTAGTATAAATACGACCTATACAATATTTGCCCCTTATTTATCTGAAATTCAAATTTACCTGCATATTCTATATTTTATCTGTCAATCATACAAGTGGCATTCAAAGCTGGAGTTAAATAGGCCATGAGTATCTCACCTTTGTAAAGGACCTACAAGCAATTAAGGGCCAAAGGTCCTCCCTAGGACTCATGAGGAACTGAGCCAGACTGGCTCTGCTCCTCCCAACCATCTCTCACATACCCTATCCATGGTGAATTTATGTCACCAGAGAGAGCTGAAGAAAATGTTAGAGGGAGATGTGTTGGAATACGGAATTATTAGCCTAGGGAGAGAATAGTTTTTCTATTTTCTACCTCACTCTCAAACCAAGTGTGAGCACATCCTTCCCTAGGTGGAACTGAGTTGATTATGTAGCCGAGTTGCGAGTTGCTGACATGCCCTCTGGACCTATGAGGCAGCAGAGTTTTCTCTCACAACAAAGATGCTTGTTTTTCCTGTGAGTCCAGTAACACTAAAAAAAGTATGGGGATTCGGGAGGTTCATGAAGAGTTAAAGTCAGAGCAGCCTGGCTCGCATCATATTCAGTGCAATGATGAGGTTTGAGTGGGCCTTTTAAAGCACTCACAAGTGAATCTTACATGAAGAGACAATATTTAGCTGCCCATAATGCAGACAACAGACTTCCCAGTTGCCGCTAGTGGTCAAGAACCCGCCTGCCAATGCAGAGACAGAGACATAAGAGATGCAGTTTCGATCTCTGAGTCAGGAAGATTCCCCTGGAGGAGGGCATGACAACCCATTTCAGTACTCTTGCCTAGAGAATCCCATGGACAGAGGAGCCTGGTGGGCTACAGCCCATGGCATCACAAAGAGTCAGACACAACTGAGCAACTTAGCACACATGCAGTGCAGACAGCAGTGATGGTGAGTTAACTCATTATGGTGATAATCCATAGAAGCTTCAGCAGTCGGTAAAGATCTACAGCAGTCTCAGGTAAGTGAAAAGACTTAACTTCCCTCTAACTCCTACTCCTGAACACACAAAAGGGAGGCAAGAAGTAGAGAAGGGGGAAGGAAAGAACAAACCACAACCTTCCCACTGCCAGGTCCTCAGGCTGAATCCTGAATTCAGGTCCTTGAGGCTGAATTTATGCTGAGAAAATAAACATGAGGTCTGAATAAGATCTGAGGCACAAATTTTAAATTGGACTAGACAGGGCTAAATTTTCTAATAACTAAAATAAAACCAGAAAGGCTGAGATTCACCCAAAATGACATGAAAGATGACAAGGAAAAGGAGATCTAACCAAACATGTTTGGAAATAGCAATTGAAAAAAATAAAATTGTTTCACGTTTGATTCTCCACTAAGTTCAGCCTCTCTTGGTTATGATTATGTGATTATGCACAGAGTAAGGTGGCTTAGTGGTAAAGAATCTGCCTGCCAATGTAGGAGATGCAGGTTCAATCCCTGGGTCAGAAAGATCCCCTGGAGAAGGAAATGGCAACCCAGTCACTCCAGTATTCTTGCCTGGGAAATCTCACCAACAGAGGAGCCTGGCAGGCTACAGTCCATAGGGTGGCAAATAGTCAGACATGACTTAGGGACTAAACAAGTATAGTCAAGCCAGTCTAACAGGACTTAAGTAACTCAGTGCATTTCAGAACAAGACTGAAGTGTAGGCTGGTGAGGTGCATGAAGCAGAGGTAAGTTCCAGTATATAAATAAAGGTATCAATTAAATTGTGAGTCAATAAAGATCAGAAATATTAGGCCTCAGGGAAAGGCTAGCAATAATAAGGCAGACGTTGTCTACAGCCACCAGGTCCATTGTTGAGTTTTGGAGATGCCAAGTACCCGGTAAGACAAAAATGGATTCCTTGTGGACTTAGATTTGGAATTCTGCCGTTCAATTTAGTGTCTGAAATGTAAGGTTATATTTTCCTAAGGAAAAAAAAAAAGAGCATGAGAAAACCATTTCAAAACTAGTAAATGAGTAAAGTCTTCTTTATATTATTTGAGCTGAGATTCTTTGCAACAGGTAACAGCCAGACAGCCAACCATCAGTTTGAGATTTGCTGCTGACAGCTGCATAGACACTTCTTGGAACATTTGAAACAAAGAATTGGGGTGTAGAAACCTCCACAGAAGTATCATGGCCTCCATGCTCATGTCACAAAATTATCCCTTTCTTTTAACCTTTAGAGCCTTCTTGTTTAAATTGTTCTTTTGCCTTTAGTCCTGTTATACTCACAGTACAGCTTAGCTCTCAGTTTGTATTTTTCAGGGGTAGTGCCAATATTAGGTGGCATTTGTCCCTCGCAAAAGATTAGCTTTGTAAAATGAATGAGAGATCATGATCTTTTCTTCTTACTGTTTTTATTATTTGATATGTATTCAGAACTAAAAACATATATTTCAAAGCACTGCTGCATGCTTAGTCACTTCAGTTGTGTCCAACTCTTTGTAACCCTTTAGACTGTAGCCTGTCAAGACTCCTCTGTTCATGGGATTCTACAGGTAAGGATACTTCAGTGAATAGTCATTCCCTTCTCCATATCTTCCAGACCCAGGGATTCAGCTTGAGTCTCCTGCACTGCAAGTGAATTCTTTACCATCTGAGCCTCGAAGGAAGCTGATCAAAGCATTATATGATGTAAATAAACCCAGAATTTTGGTTTCACTGGTTAATGAAAGAAGATTAATTGTTGATATTTTGAAGGAGTGTGTCAAGTGAAATTCAAAACTTAAAATATTAAATACTGCTGAAAATGCCCATTTAGTGTTGTTGAACTTTTTTACTAAAAATGAAAAAAATCAATAAAATACCCAAAGTCCCTCTAAATTGCTGACCACAAAGAAGCTAAAATAGCAAAAGATAAAAAACAAAACTTTATTCTAATTACAGGATGTAGAAAAATGTATGCCAATTCTCAGATGTGTTCGGTTGGGGCAGAAGCATAGATCTATCTTTTTTCATAGTTAAGTACACAGGGAATTGGGATAGTATTAAAATTACCAAGTTCCTGCCACAGGGAGCATCTATTGAATAAATAAACAAGATATCCTCAATCTAATTTGCCAACACTGATGAGTACATGTGGCTTATGTGGTAGACAGCATTCTGAGACAATCCCCAAGATTCCCGCTCCCTGATGGACAAGCCCTGTATAATCCTCTCTCTTTGAGGGGTGGCCAGGCCCACTTGCATTGTGGAAAGATCCTAACTCAGGGTTCAATATCTGAGTTATGAAGATCCCCTGGAGAAGGGAATGGTAACCCACTCCAGTATTCTTATCTGGAGAACCCCATGGACAGACGAGCCTGGTGGGCTACAGTCCATGGGGTTGCAAAGAGTCAGACACCACTGAATGACCAACACTGGCGTATACATGATGAGATAGGCCCTCCCATGATTATGTTCTATAGCACAGTATGCTTTGAGAAAGGGAGATTATCCTAGGTGGACCTGAGCTAAACAAGTAAATTCTTAAAAGGGGCTAAGCCCTTACTGGTGACAGAGGATTGAAGTGTAACAGGGATTCCAGTACAAGTGAGATTCTCCCACTGCTGGCCCTGAAGGAAGAAGGGGCCATGTGGCAGTGAATGCAAGTGGCTACAACTGCAAGGAGCTGCATTCTACCAACACCTGAATGAAAAATGAAGTGGATTCTTCCCCCAAACAGAAATGTAGTATAGCCAAACCTGAATTTAGCTTGTGAGACCCTGAGCAGAGAAGGACTCAATTAACCCTGCCTGGACTTCTGACCTATAGAACAGGAACTGGATAAAGTCTGTTCTTTTAAGCCGCTGCTGCTGCTAAGTCGCTTCAGTCATGTCCGACTCTGTGCAATCCCGTAGACTGCAGCCCACCAGGCTCCGCTGTCCCTGGGATTCTCCAGGCAAGAACACTGGAGTGGGTTGCCATTTCCTTCTCCAATGCGTGAAAGTGAAAAGTGAAAGTGAAGTTGCTGTCTGACTCTTCACTAAGTTTGTGTTAATTGCAATGCAGCAAAAGAAAATGAATAAGGAGGACAACAGTTACCACTCAAAATTGGTTTGTCAGAAAAGAAGTGATAGTTGAGTTAATCTTACAAAAGAAAGTCAAAGCATATCATAACTCTAATCTAGTCATGAGCACATTACACAACTCAAATTGAGATATATTCTACTAAATGTGCTTCCCAAGTGGCAGTGTAGTAAAGAATCTGCCTGCCAATGCAGGAGAAGCAAGAGATGCTGGTTTGATCCCTGGGTCAGGAAGATCACCTGGAGTAGGAAATGGAAACCTGCTCCAGTATGGTATCCTGCTCCTGCCTGGAAAATTCTACTAAATACCTGACCAATACTCTTCAAAATTGTCAAAATCATGAAAAATAAGGAAAAAAACCATTACAGACTAAAGGAGACTAAGGAGACATAAGACTAAATATAATGTTTTATCCTGGATGGGATCTTATAAGAGAAGGACATTAATGGAGCAACTGAATAAAGTCCAGTGTTTCATTTTAAAATAAGAAACTGAATAAACGAGAAGGACCTGTAAAGTATCATAGAAATATCTAAATGAATTCAATAGTGAGCAAGTGAAGTTTAAACAGATTTGATTTTATATGTATTAAATGCTACTGTTTTGCTCATATACAAATTTGATAAAATATTATAAAAATTATTTACAGTCACTATTTTTAATAAAAGTATTAGTTACTTTTTTTTTTAAAGAAAGCATGTGTGACATGCAAAAGATGTATACTTCTGACAGACTTATCTTTTCTTTCTGGTCTCAGTGGATCCCCAAGGTCAGACAAAAGCAAAAATAATAAGTGTAATGGCTTTTTATTCCATCCCATTGCTAGCATAGGTCAGGCGGTAGTCGGAAGATTAGAAGATGTCATCTTCTAATCTGAGCTTCTGATACTTAGGAGATCACTAGAGAATCCACAAGTTTAAAGAGTCTCTTCCAGAATGTTTAATGTGCTTTGTAAAGGTGAACTCAAAGATTTACCTGCAGAGGGGAGAAAGATCAGGCCAGGTCCCACAGCAGCCAGCATGACACTATTAACATCAAATGCAATACATTCCATATACTGCTTTAATTATCAATGCTAATAGAAGCAGCATGGGGCAGTAAATTCAGGATTTAGCTAGTGAAGGAAAGCTAGTTTTCATGTTTCATTTTTAAAGGCTTTATATTCCTGTTTAACTTCAGGTGTCCTTGCATGTTCTTTCGGACCAGTTCTTATTATATTCTACAAAGCTCTTATTGAAGAAAAGAAAAGGAGGGAAGACCACTAAGATTTTCTTTTTCTTTTTTTAACTTCAATTATTTACTGTCAACACTCACGGTAAAAGATCACAGACTGTAGATATACTTCCCTTCTTTGCCTTCAGATGATGAGGATTTTATCTGATTTTTGTACTGCTATTTGTCCATTTGAGAACATGTATATATGATGTTGTGTTTATAATGCATTTTCAGATATATTATCTCATGCTTTGACTCAGAACCAGTTTCCCCAAGAGTTAGAAAGAACAGAAATTACTATTCCCTCTATAAAGATAAGGAAATTGAGGCTGGGGCAGGTAGTGTGAGCTGACTACCAATATCTGAATGAGACTTTCATTCCTGGCCCAATGCTATTTGTAAGCAGATGTGCCTTTGGCTTCTGGTCTCTGCTCACACTTCTGTAATATGCACACCCACTGCCTCAGCCCTGCTGATCCACACCGAGGGGGAGAAGCATATACAACTACTGCTTTTCAACACAACAACATTCCACACAACATTATAAGCCTGCAGATTCTTCTTCATCAGAGGACATTCCAAGGCCATGACTTTCCCAGGCTCTGCACTGCCATTGACACTGGCCGTGCATGGCTGCTGTGTTATGAGTCAGACAGCCCCCTGGCTTCACACTTAAAATCAAATATTATAAAAACTAAGATCATGGCATCCAGTCCTATCACTTCATGGCAAGTAAAAGGGGAAAAGGTGGAAGCAGTGATAGATTTTCTCTCTTGGGCTCTAAAATCAGTGCAGATGGTGACTGCAACCATGAAACTAGGAGATGATTGCTTCTTGGACAGAAAGCTAAAACAAACCTAGACAGTGTGTTAAAAAGCAAAGACATCATTTTGCCGACAAAGTTGTGTATAATCAAAGCTATGGTCTTTCCAGTAGTCATATACGAATGTGAGAGTTGGACCATAAAGAAGGTAGAACGCCAAAGAATTGATGCTTTCAAATTGTGGTGCTAGAGAAGACTCTTGAGAGTCCCTTGAACTGCAAGGAGATCAAATCAGTCAATCCTAAAGGAAATCAACCCTGAGTGTTCATCAGAAGGACTGATGGTGAAGCTGAAGCTCCAATAGTTTGACAATCTGATGCAAAGAGCTGACTCATTTGAAAAGACCCTGATGCTGGGAAAGATTGAGGGCAGGAGGAGAAGGGGGTGACAACGGATGAGATGGCTGGATGGCATCACTGACTCAATGGACATGAACTTGGGCAAACTCTGAGAGATGGTGGGGGACAGGGACACCTGGCAGGCTGCAGTCCATGGGGGTCACAAAGAGTCAGACATGACTTAGTGACTGAACAACAACAAGCCATACTCAGTGGGGACTAATGTCATTGATAAACCCTGGCTACTGTACTTCCCCAAATTATTGGCATTTCTGCTACTATTTTTACTGCTTTGGACTTCTTAGTACTCTTTTCTCTTTCCTAAGCAAAGCTTAAAAGCCTGCTCAAGCTCAGTTCCCCTGTGAAGACTTCTTTGACTCACATAAGGACAAACTCATGGATAACCACTTGAGTGCCATTTGGCCCTGAATCTCACACAACAATCCTAAAGTTTAGACTTTGACATTGTTTCTGGATAAGACTAGGTTGTCAGTCACGGAATCATCAGAGAACTTTAAACTTATATCCAATCCCTAACCACATGACCTACATAATACACCAACATACCTATGTTTTTATAAATTATATAATTGCCATTTGAAGGATATAATGAATTATGATTTTAAGTGTTAGTTTGTTTTAACTTTTGAAATTCACAGTCGTTGAAACCCTGTTTCTATCAATACATTACTTCATTTTTTTAAACTAAAACTAGAATGTCAGCTATGAAAGGGTCATTGCTTATTTCAAATTCTAGGAGGTCCCACTTCCAGGAGGACCCATAATAGAAAGATGGGTAAAAAATTGATAAATGTATATTTAGAAATTTACTTGCATTATAACCTAAGTGACATAACCTTTTAATTGGAATTGTGCCTACAGGCTACCATTGCTGGTAACCATTTTAATAGATGCATTGTTTTTAAAGAAATCATGACAGAAAATTAATAACAGATTTTGAGATGAAGCTGGCTGGTTAGTTCACAGGACTAGCATTTCTCTATTTCAAATATAAGTGAGCTAAACATAACTTTTTTACAGAGAAAAAGAAACACAAAAGCAGAGTTAATAAAATAAAGTTTAACAAAAGAGCAGGTTCAGTCTCTTGGGTTTAGAGCAATTCATACAACACTTTTGCATATAGAATAATATCAATCCTTTTCTCACCCACCTCAAACACCCCTTCCTCAGCCAGGCCCATCCTCTATTCTTGCTGAGCCAATCTCCAGGTGGTCCCCACTAGTTTTTCTTTTCCATCTTACACCTGGTTTCCTTTCATAGTCTGTGCAAGCTCTCTTAAAGCTCTCTTTCACACATGAACATTTTCTCATAAGGAAATCACTTTCCTGATTTCATCCTAACAAGTCCACAATTATGTGTAGGGTCTCAGAAAAGCTGTATGGTATCCCAAGACAGGGTTAAACAACAGCAAAAAAACGTTTATAACTGTATCCTAGGAATTGATACATGTAGAAAGTTATTTTGTTTTCTATTTCTGCTATCTGCCCTCTCATATCCAACACTGCTCTTCTTATTGGAAACCTTTTTCTCAGAAAATCAGCTGCAACCATCACTGGTTGAGATTTAATTTGTATTTACCATGAATAAAATTACATTCCTTTCCCTCCCACCATTTGTAACCACAATAATGCACTATTTTTAATTCTAAATTATTTATTTTTCTCCTTTTAATAAAGGAGTCATGCTAACTATCCTGATTTAAAGGTTTTTCTTCTTGAGGAGCTACAGTAATGAAAATTGGCACCAGTTCTCATACCTAGAGACAAAAATATTTACAAGCACCTGGAACCAAAGCTTACTGGCCCTACAAGAAACAAGTGTACTCTGTATCTCTGTCTCTGTCTCTCTATTTTGTTTTCATGTAAATCTTTTTTATGCAGAAACAACATATTTCATTTAGACAGATCTCATTGTCCCTTTAACCTAGGAAGCTGGCAGAGAAACTTGAAATCAAAAAAAGGACAAGATGGCATAGTTATATGTGGCCAAAGGTAATGCATACTGTGCGGGCAAAATAGAAATTTTTCTAATGATTTGAAAGACTGATTTAGTAAGTCAAATTCTCCCCAGTGTCTGGATAGAGCTCATGAGAGCCCCATGGAAGCAATAGGGAAATAATTCTCTGCTTCTCGGTGATGAGGAAGTTAAAACCCAGGAAGGTTTATGACTCGGGCAGGAATCTGCACCCCCTGTCTGGTTTTCTATCTCTTGGACTAACATGCCATAAGCCAATGATTCACCATTCTAAGAAGCAGTTTAAATACACAAAATGTTTAAGATTACCCCCAAGTGATTGTTTACTCAGATCACTACCACTCTTATTATTGTATTGTATTTATTGATGGCAGAGAAGACAGAAACCAAAATGTCAGCCAAACAAAAGCAGGACATGCAGTCACTGATTGCAAGCCCATCTCATATTTAGAAGTTCAGAAGCTGAGCTAAAAAAGCAAGCATGTACCCTAGGCAAGAAGCAGTAGCAACAACACACATTTACAGATTATGAAAAAGGCAAATGTTCAGAGTCTGCATTGTTCAGCACAAAGAATCCCCAAAAGCTTTGGAGACATGTCCTTTTAATGAGAAACAATAGTTTGTGGCCAGATGCTCGTCATCATTAGCAACACTTTAGTACTAAAAAGAGGCACAAAAGGAGGCTATGAGCCCAGAGATTTGAAAATAAAGACCTCAATGGATAAGTGCATTTATTAATATAAATGGTTCTGAATAGACTCTGCTTCTGCTCCAAGTCTGTCAATTACAGCAATAAAAATAATATACCATTCCAAAAAAAAGAAAATCCAGTATATTGAACATATCTGGAGATACCTTTTTTTTTTTTTACTAACTGTAATCAGATCTGTTGCATGAATGTAAGAACAACAGCAACAAAATTTTTCTTGAAAATTCTGACATCCTTTAGGTTGGTTTTACTCTAGAGACAAGAGTCTAGCATTATCCTGATTTTCAGCTATTTTGCTGTTGAACAGAAATAATCTAAATATATTTCCATTTAATAATAGAAGTAAGAATATGAGCTCCATGGTAAAGTTGCCATAAAGAAACATGAGTAAGTGAACAAATATACCATACTGCGCTGGTATTTCCCTTTTTCATATTGATTGAAGGAAAGGCAATTTAATTGATATTTATGTTATGTATGTTAGTTGCTCAGTCATGTCTGACTCTTTGTGACCCCATAGATTGTAGCCTGCCAGGCTCCTCTGTCCACGGGATTTTCCAGGCAAGAATACTGGAGTGGGTTGCCATTCCCTTCTCCAGAAAATCTTCCCAACCCAGGGATCAAACCTGGGTCTCCTGCATTGCAGTCAGACTCTTTACCATCTGAGCCATAAGATTAAAAACAAAATAAGTATATTAAAGTTCATCAAATTACATTAATATCTTAAGACTTTGCTGTTAGACAGTATGAGTTTAAATCTCAGCTCTAACACTTCCTAGTTGCATGACTTTGACCCTGCGATGTAACCTCATTAAACTAAACTAAACTTCTATACTTTTTCATCTGTGAAATGGGAATGGTAAAAATGTTCACTTTATAGGGTTGTTGTAAGGATTAAAGAAATAATCCATATGAAGAATTATGACAAGCTCTGGCATTTAGGATATCTTCAATGTATGTTGATTTTTTATTAACATCTAAAATTTAAAGACACCTTAGGAAAACTTAAAAATTGTCATCCAGGAATTTTACAAGCCATTTTACATTTGAGAATTGTGATTTGTATTTTAAATATGTCCATAATATCAAAAAAGAAATCAAATTCACTGTCTAAGCTATTTTTCCATGGAGGTACATTAATGCAAATTAGACAGAATGACTTTTCCCAGTTATAATTGTGCTGAAATGAGGTGGAAGGAACAGAAAGACAATTAACTTTAGGGGTTTTTTTTGTAATCTCCAGCAGTTCGGAGTAGGTTTTAGTGCCTGATGGTTGTAGACTGTCAATTCTGCCAAGCAAAATTATTCAGAGACCTTCAAGGGGCTTTGTTTATCTCATTTTTCAATTAACCTCTGCGTTTTAACTTCATCATAATGCCTATGCCAATTCACACCAAAGAACAAATTAAAAAAAAATCCTCGTTTGCTGTCATTATTTCTTTGTTTCACAAATCAAGTTTCATTTTTCCTTTTTAAGGCATAAAGAAAATGCATGAAGGATGTACATTTATTTCAGATCACAAAAGGCCAGCAAAGTGGCAAATGATTTAATATAAATGAAGTTTTTGTGTTAACCTTTTTCTCTTTCTTTTCTCTTACTCGTTTCTTCATGTGAGGTAACAGGTAAGTCTAGTACTGCTGAGAGCAAAGATCAAAGTGTGCTTAAAGGCTGGGATCTTTGTTATCTTTGTCTTTTGAAATTTTGAGGTCTACATGGTTACATGTAAGACAAGAGATCAGGATCCATCTTTTCTTCCTTGAGAGTCAGTGTCACTAGACCTAAATCTAAATCCATGTATCACCTTCAAATGTATGGTAGTGGCACTAAAACACCTCCTCCTCATTTTTATTGTCAGTAGCAAGATAAAAGCAGCTTTTAGATAATCATGTCCAGGTTTTTTCACATTATTTAAGATAAACTTGAGATTTTGATCTTTTAACCAATAAGGTTCCATACTGACAATTAAAATCCTGTTTTTTAAAAAGTTCCAAATGACACAGAAAGACAAATGGTGGCTCAGATGATAAAGAATCCATCTGTAATGCGGGAGACCTGGGTTCAATCCCCGGGTTGGGAAGATCCCCTGGAGAAGGAAATGGCAACCCTCTCCAGTACTCTTGCCTGGAGAATCCCATGGACAGAGGAGCCTGGCATGGTACAGTCCATTGGGTCGCAAAGAGTCAGACATGACTGAGCAGGTAACACTTTCATATATATATATATGTGTGTGTATATATATATGTGTGTGTGTGTATATATATGTGTGTGTGTGTATATATATATGTGTGTGTGTATATATATATATATATATATATATACACACATCACTTATATGTGGAATCTAAAAAAAAGGATACAAGCAAATTTATTTACAAAACAGAAGTAAACTCACAGATCTAGAAAACAAACTTACAGTTACCAGGAGATAAGGCAGGAAAGGATAAATTGAGAGATTGGGATTGACATGTACACACTACTATATATAAAACAGACAATATAAACCTGCTGAATAGCAGAACAAGAAACTCTACTCAATACTCTATAATGGGCTATATGGGAAAAGAATCTTTAAAAAATGAGTGGATATATGTATATGTATAACTGATTTTTGCTGTACACCTGAAACTAACACAACATTGTAAATCAACTATGAAAGTGAAAAGTGAAAGTCGCTCAGTCGTGTCCCATTCTTTGAGACCCCATGGACTATACAGTCCATGGAATTCTCTAGGCCAGAATACTGGAGTGGGTAGTCTTTCCCTTCTCCAGTGGATCTTCCCAACCCAGGGATCAAACTCAGGTCTCCCACATTGTAGGTGGGAGCTAAGCCACAGGAAAGTCCAAGATTACTGGAGCGGGTAGCCTATCCCTTCTCCAATGGATCTTTCTGGCCCAGGAATCAAACTGGGGTCTTCTGCCTTGCAGACAGATTCTTTACCAACTGAGTTATCAGGGACAACAAAAATTTTAAAAACAAAAATAAAAAGTGCCAAATGATTGCAAAGAATGCACACCATTTTCTATTATTCCGCCCAGGTAGTAAAAATCTGAGATTTGGTATGTTTCTTATGTTTAAAAATCTTCTTTGAAAGCACACAATAAGTTTTCAATGAATAAGACTATAGTATCAAGTGTTATATAACCTATAGGAATTTAATGTCTATAATGGGTAAATGTGAGTTAAAAGCTAAGCTGGTTACTTGTAAGTATTAAGAAAAAGACACAACCAAGAACATCAACATTCAGGGGCAAAGGTGTTTTTGAATGGATTGCACAGTTCAACGTAATGCAAATAAATATTAATAGAAATCTTTAAATAATGAGCCCATTCAATAGAAAGTCTATAAAAGCTCTACATATGAGGGAAGCAATATAAAGGCCATCCAGTGGATTAAAATTAGAAATATGTGTTTCTGAAGGTGACTAAGTAGGCATGGCCAGATAAGGGTCATTACTTTCTCCTGAAAATAAATATTGGTGGCCCCAAGAAATTCCTTAATTATTCGCAAGTCTCCTTCAATCGACATTTTTTTTCCTTTAAATTAAAGAGTGGGATTATATAGAAAGTTTCCATTATGACAATTACAGGCTAATTTCTACTGAACCAAGTCATTAGGTGACCTTGAAATGAAAAGTGAAAGTGCTAGTCATTCAGTTATTTCCAACTCTTTGCAACCCCATGGACTGTTGCCCACCAGGCTCCTCTGTCCATGGGATTTCCCAGGCAAGAATACTGGAGTGGGTTGCCATTTCCTTCTCCAGAGGATCTTCCCAACTAGGGATCAAACCTGAGTCTCCCACATTGCAGGCAGATTCTTTACCATAATCTACATCTAAGCCCTAACTTAAATGAATCGCATCTCCGTATAAGAAGTACAGACTCAAGTTATTATAATGTTTTTCCTCTGAAGACACTTACACTAAAGTTAACACTTCAATACTCTTGCTTTGTCCCCATACACACCATTCAAGTATGACCTGGTCTCACCTCATCTATTTTTTTTGGAATAAAAAACTCAGTCAGTAACAGCTTTTAATCATTATAAGTCTATTGTGGATTTTTAACTAGATTTGTAATCTACCAAATAAAATTTTCTATATCTTATTCTTCATCCTTATAAGTGAGGCAGAAAAGAATTTGATATTTTATTCTTTGGAATAAAAAATGAGTCATTGAAAAATCATCTTAAGTAAAAAATATATCTAATTTCAAGGCAAAAAAAACAACAACAACCAAAAATTAGAAATATAATTCCAATAAAGAAATACTAGCTCAAGTACATTTTTTAAAATATAGCATGTTGAAAACATAAAAATGATCTGTACCCAAAGGTAGTAAGCCTACAGATTCTACACTTCAAAAGAATTGTGAATTGCAACAGCAATAGCCCCAAGGGAATTAATACAGCACTCTCTTTCATCTTTCTGTGTTAACAAATTTCTTCCTAACTTGCACAACCCAACTTTTAACTGAGGTATAGTCAGAAGGACTTGCCAACTTCTGTGAATATTTGTCTGAATGTTTGATGCTGTCACAAAGTTTCTACTTTGCTCAGGACAGAGTGGCTGCCAAAGGATTCTGAACTCTGCCCTCGTCAATACTAGAGATCTCACTTTCCAGTTCACTGGACACAGAGATGTGGCCCACAGAGCACAATGAGAGTGAGGAAAACTGACTCAAGAATATTCTGGATGACTTCGGACACTTCGGCATGGGAAAAGCCATCATCTCCATCACTTACAAAAGCAAAGCATAGAAAAGAACCCACTAATATTCATGCTATCCTTTAGAAATATAAAATATTAACTATTGACATGTAGATGTGATCTTTGGTTTTTAATGGTACCTGTAAAGTTCACCAATTATGGAGAAATGTTTTATGCTTCCAAATATTGGTATATAAACATTTCAGATATGTGTATACAACCAATACTTAACATGTATGCATATTTGCTTATATATTGAGTTAAACAAACAGTTGAAAAACAACTACTGTTCTTTACTTTTTTTCCTTACAGAAAACATTTTGTTTTGAACAAAGCCAAAACCCTAAATAAATACTTCATGATTCAAATACAGTATTTGTTGATTTGTAAGGAAGCATTTTTATTGATTACTTTGATTTTTATAATTATTTCTATGTATAAGTTTGTGTTGAGTTTTCCAAAGATAGCATTTGTATTAATAAATATAGTTTATGTTAACATCCATTTAAAAATTAGTTCCATACTCCCTATATAAACATCCTCATTAAAGTAAGTTTTATGTTTCAGTCACTCTCATATGGCCTTAGAGAAGGTAAAAAGAGGGCTTGAGAATTAAAGGTGTGAAATCATAATCATTTTTTAATAAGACTTCCAAAAGAATTATAGAACCAGCTTCTAAAGCTTCTTTTTAACTTAGCAAACTTAAGACAGTATAAGAACTAACAGAAAAAAAATGAGAAAACAAAAAACAAATTTGTCAGACTTACCAGAATAAATGAACAAAGTAAATTCTTATAAAATTTCTACTACAATTCAAGTAATGATGTATATGAAAGATAATACTATACTTAGATAGATTAATTTTGTTTTCATTCAGAACCACAAATATAACTTAAATATTCTCCTCAACTCTGATGACAAAGAGCCATGAGAGAAACAAGGAAAACTGCTGCTGGTATTTATTAGGAAGAATATTTTTCCATGTAGTGTCAAGTCATTTCTAAGGTAAGTGACTTTCACAATATATGTTTTTGTTTCTCCCAATTTTACTAAACTTTATTTTATTTAAAAGAGAATAGGTCAACAGGAGATGCCCCTTACGTGTAAACCAATACTGAAGTCTGAAGTTACAGACAGATTTATAAATACTTCCTGTACTGTGATCCCATAGAATGATAGCGGTCTACACAGGACTGTAGATCTCAAAGCAGAAACCAAACTCACCAGCAAGGGGGCAAGGCACACTGGGAGGCTTATGAACAAGTGAAAGCCATCTGCTCAAGAAAAAGTGATGAGGTTTCTCTTCAGAAGAGCTACTGTATTTCATGTAATCTATGATGCTCTCAGGGATAAAAGGCCCATTATTCTACATACTACCAAGAATTCTTAAATTACCAGTCATAACTGTAAAACAGCATGGATTTCATATGTATTTCTATTTCAGATATTGTAAAGTGTGGAAAATATGAATATCATCATCATTTGTGTTGAGATATAGAAGAAGTGTCGATTGAAGAGTGTAAAGATGTAGAGTTTGTGTTACAAAAAGCAGAAATTGTAAGAAACAAAGTTTAAGTGGCTGGTGAGGAGTAAGTGTGTGTGTTGGAATGGAGAGGACAATTCCCAGATTGTGAAGATGACTGAAAAGCGGAATGGGTCACTAAGGTGACCTTGTGTATTGGGAGACATTAAAGGATATAAAGTGAAGTACGCCTGGAGGTAATGACGTGACTTCATCTTTCTTATTGAGACTTTGAACTAAAGGTCTTTCTGTACCAGGCTAGGATGGAACGTCTAGCCTAAGATTAATAAATCCCACAGTCTTGCAAGAGCCTGAAGTTGCAGAGCCCAGTGTAAGCAGAGATGCAGGAGGTCACCATCAGGATGATTGTCTCAGATTGTGTCTGGTCAGCTACTGTTAGGACTTCCAAGAAAATGCAGCTGATGAGACGCCACAGAAACTGTGTACCCCTAGGTGCAGAGATTCAGCCATATGCCAAATTGTTAAGTAAACATTATATTAAGGTGTTAGTAACAAAATCTTCTCTCTTTAATATTCATTCAAAGTACCCACTGACCTTAAAGTAGCATTAAGTACAGCACAACTGTCCTGAGAGAATTAATCATTTCCTTATCACTAGTCAGGAATCATATTCCCAAATGCTAACACTTGCCCTCTAATAACTCACTTCTACCTTTTGCAGATCCTTGGTTGTGTGCCCAGGCCCTCTCCCTGACCTCAGCAGAACAAGTTGGCTGCAGTGCAGGCTGTCCTTGAAGACCACCTGGGAGCCTCAGATCGTGCCCAGTGCAGCAGCCTGTCGGAAACGGGCTACTGCCAGCACGGAGCAGGCAACACCTGTGCCTTGCCGTCTGCACTGGCCACTCTTCTCACTTCCAAGGATCTTGAACGATCCAGGTCAAGCCATTCTCCAATGATAATGTGGGTATGGATACTCCTCAGGTCATCTTGTCCCCACTGCACCATCAGTGCTGAATAATGACTTGAGAAGTGTGTGAAATGAATCAGAAATTAAGGATTGAGTTAAGTTTCTTTTAATTCCCAAAGTGCCATGGATATGACTAGGATTTTATTCTCTAACACGATGTCAAGCAGTGTGTGTGCTCAGTCGCTCAGTCGGTCCAACTCTTTGTATCGACTGTAGCCCGTCAGGCTCGTCTGCCCATGGAACTTTCCAGGCAAGAATACCGGAGTAGGTTGCCATTTCCCACTTCAATATCATCCCACCTCCTTGTAAAGATGTCACACAAACACACACACACACACACACACACACCGTAAACAATTTATCTTGGATTATAATGGTATAATTGAATCAAAACTCAACAACCCATCTCATAAATATTTCTAGAGTTTTCAGTTTCTACTTTACTGTGTAGGATGCTGGGGCTCCAGGAATTATCCCTGCCTTCAAGTAGCTCAGAGTCTGAAGGGAAAGACTAAACAGACCTCCTTATATTTAGTAAAATGTAGACTAGATAAGGAACACTAGCATCTACAAAATTACTTCTCAAATTACGTTTTTAATATTTTTCAAGTAAGATCTCCTATCTGTAAACAAAAACAGAGTTCATAAATGGAAGAAGTTTCTATTTTTCTAAACCTGGTCCAAAACTCAGCTTCCTCTCCTTCCTCAATTAACTCTACCCCCTCTGCTATTTGGCTTTATATGAAATCAATACTCTAATTTTCAAAACATCTGGGAAATGTTTATTGCATTAGAAATATTTAAAGATTTTTTTAATACCTTTGTCTTGAATTGACTTAAGGAAAAGATCATGATTTGGTGGGAAAAGGGGGGAAGTGGTCAGAATTCAAAGCACAGAGAGATCTCGATAAATCCCAACTGACCTGTGATTCTGCTGGATAAGTCTCATTTCACCAGCTGTGGCAACATTTACCTAGTAGTTTCTTCTTAAGAGGTAAGGACAAGTTTTTTAAATCCTACATCTTTAATATAGTGGAGAGGACGAGTGCTAAGTAGAAATCTGTTTAATGGTGTGCTAGTATTATGTGTGAATAGAACTTAGTTTCAAAAGATGTGAAGTCATGGCTTCTAGCTCATCATATTTTTTTTTAGTCTCTAAGAGCAGCTGTTTGATAAGGTATACTGCTATTTTTTAATTTATATGTGCATCAAATTTTAGTTGTATTTCTCAAATCTAACTAGTTAATCTTGAAGTACTTGTATGACCATTATGGCAAACTACAGTATCTTATTTTAATATAAAAACTACCCTCAAAGTAGTTATTCTACTTTAGCAACTAACAAAGTAAGGTACAGGAGTCTGTTTTTTCACACAAAAAAAGTAAGTTTAGCATCTGGTGAACAGTTTATAAATAGCTATAAAAGTATAATATAAAAACAAGTGATCAATTGGCATTCACACAGAAACTTTAGCTGATTAAAGATAGTAATGAGTACATTAAAATACTAGAACATTTAAAAAATTACAGTCAAAAGACCAAAGGCCTGGATTCCAAACCTTGCACCATCATCTGATGATGATAATACTTGAATAAGTCACTTATGTCTTTTTGTAAGTCAATCCCTTCATTCATAAAATAAGGCAAGCAGCACCCCTGAATAGGATCCGTGTAAGATTTGAATGAGAGAAAAGATTTATGAAGTGTTTACTATGTATTATTAACCTTTCTAAGCACTTCACATGTTATTAATTCAATCCTCACAATTATCTTAAGTAAGTACTATTATTACATCCATTTTATCCATGAGGAAGTTAAAGCCTTGCAAAGTTAAATGGTCCACCTCAGGGCACCAAGGACTCTCTTTGTAGCTCTTACCTGGAGAACAGGATTAAAGGGCCATAGCCATAAACTCTATTTACTGCACAAAGTAAGGGGTTGAAAGAAATAAGCTTAATTGGCTTCTTGATCATCAATAAAATGACCTTGGATAAATGATAGCTTCTTTTCCCTACTTAGAAGTGTTTTCAGAAAGCAAAGGCCCCGTCTTCCTGCTGATGAAATCCACAAAGTAAATATATGAGACTAGGTGCTCTAAGAGAGAGAATGTCATTTCCATCATTATTTTAAAGAAGAAATGTTCAGCTGGTGGTGAAAAGTCGGTCTAAGAAAGATACATCAAGTCCATACTGTAAAAACAACTTTTTCTTTTGTATTCTCTGCTCCATACATTTATGCTTATGAATAGAAAATGATTAAAATAAATAATAGGGAAATGTAAATTCAGAAAGTATGAAAGATATTAATTCTGCGATTAATGAGGTAGATCACTTAGTATATGTTACTTGCAAAAATATAGGAATTTCAAGATAAATTGCTACACCTCAAATATTCTCCTTTACCCTTTTTGTTTTATCAGCTGCTAAGATCTCCTTGCCAATGCAGGAGATCCAGGTTCAATCCCTGGGTCAGGATGATCCCCTGGAGAAGAGAATGGCAACCCACTCTCAGTATTCTTGCCTGGAAAATCCCACGGATAGTAGAGCCTGGTGGGCTACAGTCCATGGGGTTGCAAAGAGTCAGACATGACTCAGCAGCTAAACAACAACAGGGCTTACCCTGAAGATCTCTGTACTAATGCATACTCTAGTCTTAGCCAGAAAGGATTTGTCTTCAGTCTCTAAAGTCCTTTTAGGGTACACCTAGAAATAATACAAAGCAGGGTAAGAAGCATGTAGCACCTGCCATAGACTAAGACCTCACCTTATATTTGTACTTGATGACTGCTTCTGGCCTTCCAGATTCTGAATTCTGTATTAATTTCTTTCAAGACTAGACATTTGCCTTCCTGAATATACCACCAGTCCTCTTCAGAACAGCCCTACTTTCTTGCCCCTGAAGCCCAAAACATACATAGAGCCTAATAATTTATCTGATTCCATGGAGAGGCATAGATTCATGAGAACTGTTTCAGCTTCAATGAAAATAAGAAAAAATGCTATTCCTGGGTCAATTGTGATATGAGAAGCAGTGGATTTAGACAAGAGATGTTAAATCAAAACCAGTGCTGTCAAGATACAATCCCTAAAGAATAAGAGAAGAAATAGTAGTTTATCTTCATATTATCCTGATATTTTGAGTTTGCTTTTGGAAATTCTGAACATCCAGAAATATACTGAAGATATTTCTGTGTTGATGCCCTGCCCCAGGTGTCTTTAGAAAAGTGAGAAAGTGGAGTCGCTCAGTCACGGCCGACCGTTTGCAACCCCATGGACTGTAAACTACCAGGCTCCCCAATCCATGGGATTTTCCAGGCAAGAATACTGGAGTGGGTTGCCATTTCCTTCTCCAGGAGATCTTCCCGACCCAGGGATTGAAACCGAGTCTCCCACATTGTAGGTAGACGCTTTACCATCTGAGCCACCAGGGAAGTCCAAGTGTCTTTATTTGCTATCTATTCTGGTTCCTCTCTGGGTAGAATATACTAATTCCCAAAAATAAGGTTTATATGCCCATGTGTCACTTCAAAATATGAACAGGAGTATTTAGGCTGCTTTTGTCAGCACCGAAATGAAAGGAAGAAAATTATGACCATTAGGCAGAGACCTGGTCTCTCTCCAAAATGAAAAATTAGGGAATATAAGAGGAATTGAGGAATAATCATGCATTGGTTTTAACCAAAAACGATATATTCTATACAGTGCTACAGGATACTGTCATACAAATTCAGGAACTTAGAATCTTCAGTGATATATTTTACCATTCAAAACCTTTTGTCAAAAAAGGTAAAAGATAATTGTAAGTAATTTTGAGAGAAAATAGTTACTACAAATGGTATCAAAATGGATGTGCCTGTAGTGTAAATAGTTGCTTCTGGATTCACTTTTTCTTAAAAATATTCTGATTAGGGCAGCTTAAAATTAATCCCCTTTCACTGATCTTGGCAGAGGATTTTTGGCAAGTAATTCTATTTAAATTACTACACAAAATTAATCCCTTTCATTGCTTAAGGCAAAAGGGAAACCAGAGAAAAACAAAGAATATAAACTGGGGTTGAGATAGTTACATTCAATTCTTTCTTTCTTAATTGAAAAATTGAATGAGGTATTTTGTATTATAAGTAAATCCTTCCTCTATTTTTATTTTGCTGCCTTCTAAAGGAATAAAAGTCATGTCTTACAAAGCAGATAAAACACTAGTTGTATGTCTGAGTGAAAATATATGATCATTTACACAATACATGAAACTAAAATTTTTGTATCAACCAAAATGAAAGGTAACAGAAGAACATGGAGAAATTTTTCTCCTATTCTGATTTAAAACAAAATCCTAAGTTGTGCCTATCTCTCTGAGTTTGGCAAAAATTAGCTCATACAATGTTGTCAATAAGCTAATCGTTGAAGGTTTATATGTTGTTTTTTCCATTCTAAGATACTTTAGAAAACAGTTTTAAAAAATAAAAACAATAAGGGGGAAAAAAGTGTTTTCATGGTCCAAGATGGTGATTATCAGTGTGGAGGGAACAAGCCAGAAGAAGGGATGAAGAGGCAAATGCATTGCCTCTTTTTTAGAATATTTTTTGTTGAAGTATAATTGCCTTACAATGTTGTATTAGTTTCTACTGGACAACAAAGTGAATCAGCTATATGTATACTTATATCCCCTCCTTCTTGAACCTCCCACCCCCACCCCATCCCACTTCTCTAGGTCATCACAGAGCACTGGACTGAGCTTCCTGTGTTGTACAGCAGTTCCCCACTAGCTATCTATTTTACACATGGTAGTGTATATATGTCAAGCCTACTCTCCCAATTCATCTCATCCTCCCTTCCCCTGCTTTGTCCACATGTCCATTCTCTAAGAGATGTTAAGTGGCAACCAGCAGGCTGTAACATACTCTGCCTCTTTAGATTCACTCCTCTTACAAGTGGAACACACTTTACCTCTCCTGAAGGAATCCAATGCCAAAGTCCCCTCCAATTCCAGTATCCAGATCAAAGTCCAGCATGTCTGAGTGATGAGTCTGGACAGGTCTGCAAAACTACAAATCAAATACAAATTACTTTCCCCCCTACTATAGCTAATGGTGAAGTAGGAATAGGATTTCCCATTAGGAAAAGGGGTAAATTATAAGTATTGAAACACAGCCATCTCTGGTCCTTTGCAATTATCCAAAGTAGCTTTGCTGTCATAGTTAGCTTGGAAATTGCTGTATATTTGGTTAAAGCTGCTGTCTTGCTTTGGGTAACAGAAGTAGTGAGCTATTTTAACCCTGGGAGGTCTTACACTCTCAGTTTGCATTCCAGTTAGAGTCAGATATGGTTGAGTTTATCAGAGCAATATTTCCTCCATCTCTTCTTTTACCCTGGCCAATTCTACCCTAAGTAAATACCTCACTTCTAAAATCTGTGATAGCAACAATAACAATAACAAAATTTTGAATTCTTATTTTCCCTAAAGCTTTGAGGATAGGCAGGCAGATAGACTGCGTTCCAAGAGAGTTTTGGGAATGGTGTTCCCAAATATTTACGATGACGTAAAGGAGGTCACCAGCTTCTAAACTGCAATGAGTTCTTGTTACCTGGAAGCTTACACTAATCCAACACCACATGTTATTTACAGCATTCCATTTCTGATGAAAAAAAAAATTGAATTACTTAATCTTAGATTAAGTTGCAACTGACAGAAAATCCAAAAAAAAAAAAAAAATGGTGGACTAGACAAGGCAACAGTTTATTTCTCATTTAAACTCCTGATGTATGGTTCAGGACTGATTGGATATCCCGTAGGTTCCGGGACCCAGGCTTCTTTTATTTTGTTGCCATTGACTCCTAGTGCTCTAGATTTTGTGTACTGATACTTGGGGTACATTCTCACCTCCTTATCACAATGGCCAGAGACAGATGACCACATTTTGCAGGCTTCCTAGCAGCTAGTCTTCCAGAAGTAATATTAATTGTGCCAATAAGATGCACTTGTGGGAGGTCTGGAAAGTAGAAATCGGAAGAGGCTTTATTTTAGCTGTTGGATTCTGGTCTTTTCTCTTTTTTTCTTTTTTCTGTTAATTTGAACTATTTTTATTTTCTATTAGAATATAGCTGATTAACAATATTGTGATAGTTTCAGGTGAATGGTGGATACATGTGTCCATTCTCCTCCACACATGTATATATACATATACATATACATGTACATATACATATACATATGCATATACACGGGCTTCCCCAGTGGCTCAGTGGTAAAGAATCTGCCTGCAATGCAGGAGCCTCAGGAGACACAGGTTCAATCCCTGGGTCAGGAAGATCCCCTGGAGAAGGGCATGACTACCCACTCCAGTATTCTTGCCTGGAGAATCCCATGGACAGAAGAGCCTGGTGGGCTACAGTCCAGTGGGGTTGCAAAGAGTCGGACACGACTGAAGCGACTTAGCAGCAGCAGCAGCAGCATGCATACACATACACATACACATACATATACATTTTCCCCCATACATATACATGTATCCATCCTCCCCCAAACTCTCCTCCCATCCAGGCTGCCACACAACATTAAGCAGAGTTCCCTGTGCTATCCAGTAGGTCCTTGTTGGTTATCCATTTTAAATACAGCAGTGTGTATATGTCCATCCCCAAATCCCTAACTACCCCTCTCCCCATCCTTCCACCCAGTGACCATAAGTTTGTTTTCTAAGTCTGTGAGTCTCTTTCTGTTTTGTAAGTAAGTTCATTTGTATCATTTCTTTTCCTCATATAAGGGATGCCATATGATATTTCTCCTTCTCAGGCAGAGGTTATTTTACACGAGTGGATACAGTGGTGGCTCTCAAACAATTTTCAAGAGATGTGAGTATTTGCAGAAGCCACATTCTAAAGACCACTCTTCAGTAGTATGGGCAGCCAAGGTGGTGGCAGAGGCGGACAGCAACAGCAGCAGTTGTCTGCCCTCTGCCTCAGAAACACAATGATGCAAACTTAAAACCAACTGTCCTCTGGTGGTTCTCTAACTTCACTCTGCCAATCCCCGTGCTTATTTTGTAAGTACTTAATTCACCGTGCTAAGTCCTTCTCTGGTTGGGATACCTGGGGGTGGTTTCTATTTCCTAGCCTGCATGCTGGCTGATATAACTAGTGTGTTGTCCTTATCACATGCTTGAAGCTGAAGCAGACTCAGTACTCCCACCTGTATATTACCATCTGAAGAAAGAAAGGGAAGGCTAGGAGAGGGAAAGCAGTTTCCTCTAAAGGGCATAACCTCAAAGTAGCACACATCACTTCCTCTAAGAAACATTAAACAGTCAACTGGCACATCAAGCTACAAAGCAGACCAGAAGGGAAAATGCCAGCAGGACAAACACTGGATCAGCTAAAACCTAGGAAAGTTAATCGATGAATAGAGAAAGAGGAGACTTGGATACCGGGGCCAACTAGCAGTCTTCACCACAGATCTCCCCAACATACTACTGCTGCTGCTGCTGCTGCTAAGTCGTATCTGACTCTGTGCAACCCCGGAGAAGGCAGCCCATCAGGCTCCCCCATCCCTGGGATTCTCCAGGCAAGAACAGTAGAGTGGGTTGCCATTTCCTTCTCCAACGCGTGAAAGTGAAAAGTGAAAGTGAAGTCGCTCAGTCGAGTCCAACTCTTCATGACCCCATGGACTGCAGCCTACCAGGCTCCTCCATCCATGGGATTCTACAGGCAAGAGTACTGGAGTGGAGTCCCATTGCCTTCTCCGAATATACCACCTACTTTCAGCAATAAAGTCACTGTCATTTTAATTAAGGAAAGAAAACATACTGAAAAAAAAGTAAACAGAGTGGAAAAAAAAAAAGACCATGCCAAGTTGCCAAGTGTCACCATTTCAGTAGTAGCCACCAAGACAAGAAACAGGAAAAGGTCATTTTGTCATAAATTTAATTCTATCAATAAAAGTTGTTATTGAATTCCTTTCTTCTCATCCTGGTCCACTGAGATCTACCACAGCCTTCCTCACACACACTCACATACATGCATTCAGTAAAGTAGTGCATTTCAGCTTTCTTCATTATGTTAGACCAGCTTCCTTTATGTCCCCAGAGCACTAATTCACCAAGGTCTTTGTTGTTTGAGTCACAATTTGGTACCACACACATTCAGATATTTTATTTTCTTAAGAGAGTTTTATTATGACCCTTAGTCATGACCTTTATTATTTCCTTTTTTGTGGTCTCTCTTTTCAAATTATTCTGTTCAAGAAAGTCAAACCCCAATTAGGAAACATTTCTCTTTGCTTCAGAGAAGGTGGTGGCATTTTCAAAGCTCTTGACTTGGTGCCTTAAAGAATTTGGACAGAAAGCAGCGCTTGAATCCTGTAATTATATGGCATTTGGAGCACAGATTATGACAGGTGTGCAAGCAGGACCAAGTAATGAGAGAGTTGGCAAAACAGCTGAATTGTCACATAATTCATTGGTCAAAAGATAATCGTAATAGTAATAACAACAGGTCTTTAGGCAAACTAGAATTTCAATTCTGGCTCAAAATAATTTTCCCAGTCAGAATTTCAAACATGTTTTCTATACGAGTTGCAATGTTTTATCCAATCTTTTGGCTTTCAATTCACCCAGAACATATATCATATAACTCTGTCCTGTTTCTTACCACAGAAAGGATGATATTGTAGAACTGTAATGATCACTTTGCTCAGCCTCGCTTTCAAGAAAGGGTTTTTACCTCGTGACTGTTGTCCCACATTTCTTATCAAGACCACGCCCCACCCCTAGAATGGTGCCTCAGCTTGCCATCTGTAAAACTGGAATCACAGAACCTACTTCAAGTGGGTAGTCAAGAGGATTCGTTAGTTTATTTTTGTAAAACTTTTTACAACAAAGCTTGGAAAATATTGCATATTAAATCAATGTTTGTTAAATCTGAACAAACTACTTAAGAGAGAGAACTCTGGGTCCAAGCGAATGGCACAGAGGACAGGAGCCCCTATACTGCATAGTGAACCATCCCCTGGAGAATATCCTCTGAGGCCTTCAGCTAGGTTTTCCCTCTTCCTTATCAACAGCACAAGCTTTCCGTTCCTTTGATACTTCACTCATCAACCACTGCAACAGCTATTCATATTCCCCTTAGGCCCAAATTAGGCACTCAAATGAACAAGATATTGTCTACCAAGAGTATAAATTGTTTACGGATTCTCAAAAGAATTCAGAAAACTGTATTAGTTCATTTTGAATAGACGTTCACTTTTGTTCAACCCATTCTCAGATCGTGACACTTTCTTGTTCAAATGTATTCTGCTTAAATGCCAAAGTCCTTGCAAAACATGGCCACTTGATGCCTCCCTGACTTCTCTTATCAGGCTTCCCTTGTCCTTCCTGCCTCAGCATACTTCACTCACCCCACCCCTCATTGGACTCCTTCTGGTGCTTCAACATACTGACTACACTCCCATCTCAAGAATTTTGCTTTTGCTCTTCCCTTTCGTAGAACTCTCCTGTTCTCTCCAGAGCTGCACAGTATACTCCCTCACCTTCTTCACAGCTTTGTTTACAATGAAGCTTGTCAAGCTACCCTATGCAATATGGAACCAAACTATCCAAACCCCTGTTCATCTCCGGTACTCCTTATCCCATACTATACAACAGTTTTTTCTACAGCAATTATCAGCACGTAAACTACGTATTTACTTGCTTATTTGTTCATTCTCTGAACAACCATTCCTATACCCTGTCACACAACAGGATGTGAGCTTCATGAGCACTGGAATTCTGGTCACTGGGGTATCCTATACCAGCAACTAAAAGAAAGCCTAGTGCATTATAGGTGACCACAAATATTTGTTGAATGAATAAACAGATAAATAAATAACTATATAATTATCTGACTCATGTTTCTTTTCTTCTACTAATGCTGCCAGTTTTCCTAGTTTGGGCAGGCGACTGCAATACATAGGGCTTCCCAGGTGGCTCAGTAGTAAAGAATCTGCCTTCAACGTGGGAGATGCTGGTGATGGGGGTTTGATCCCTGGGTCCGGAGGAGGAAATGGCAACCCATTCCAGTATTCTTGCCTGGAAAAATCCATGGACAGAGGTGTCTGGCAGGCTATAATCGATACACAACCACTCCAATACTTAATAACTGAGCCAACAAATCTTGGTGAATACAGTCCTTCACAGCACTGACCTACTCAATGTGTCCAAGCTGTTCTCAATCTACAGTGTCCCCCAAACTCACCTGACCTCTCTTTTTTTAATGAAGATTCTGACTCAATAATCGTTCTAATCACTCTGATAGAGGAGATATCGCCACTGCATTTTTATAAAGGCTCCATTATATGCTTAAAACATGTCTAAAAGAAGCATGTCTGCATGCTAAGTCACTTCAGTCATGTCTGACTCTTTGCCATACCATGGACTGTATCCCGCCAGGCTCCTCTGTCCATGAGATTCTCTAGGCAAAAATACTGGAGTGAGTTGTCATGCCCTTCTCCAGGGGATTTTCCCCACCCCGGGATCGAACCTGCATCTCTTATGTCTCCTGCATTGGCAGGCAAGTTCATTACCACTAGTGCCACCTGGGAAGCCCAAACAAAGAATACTTAAAGGAAAAAAAAAGAAAGGAAAATACCTTACAATCTATTTTGGGAGAAAAGGGGGCATTGATTTTATCTTTGTATACTCAACTCTAGCACAGTATCTAGAAAAAGTATGCACCCTAACTTTCTATGTGTTGTGCTGTGCTTAATCGCTCAGGTGTGTCCAACCCTTTGACACCTATAACGATTCTCCAGGCAAGAATAACTGGAGTGGGTTGCCATGCCCTCCTCCAAGGGATCTTCCTGACCCAGGGATCGAATCCAAGTCTCCTGTGTCTCCTGCATTGGAGGTGGATTCTTTACCCACTGAGCCACGTGGGAAGCCCCAGTACATCTCTGCCACTCTAGAAGGTCTCATCAAAATGTCTCTTCAAAAGAATGTCAAGATCAAAACCATTTGGAGGAAAATTTAAATGAGAGAGCAAACGAGAAGAGCTGCCACTGTTTACTTCATTCTATCCATTCCCCTAGGAAGACACTGACATGTTTTGAACTGTCAAAACATAGTAACTGTATTACTTTCAGATTAATTTGGTGTATCTGTTGATGACTGTTGTGATGAGCAAATGTTTCAAATGGATAAAAACAGGAAAGAAATACATTATAAATATTTTATCTCAATTTCTGTTTTCAGTTTGGCATTTTATTTCTAAAATCTTAGCGGCAATAATCATATATTTGGCAGGTGCATTCAGTTCAGTTCAGTTCAATCGCTCAGTCGTGTCCGACTCTCTGCGACCCCATGAATTGCAGCACGCCAAGCCTCTCTGTCCATCACCAACTCCCGGAGTCTACCCAAGCCCATGTTCATCGAGCTGGTGATGCCATCCAACCATCTCATCCTCTGTCGTCCCCTTCTCCTCCTGCCCCCAATCCTAACCAGCATTAGGGTCTTTTCCAATGAGTCAACCCTTCGCATGAGGTGGCCGAAGTATTGGAGTTTCAGCTTCAACATCAGACCTTCCAATGAACACCCAGGAGTGGTCTCTTTTAGGATGGATTGATTGGATCTCCTTGCAGTCCAAGGGACTCTCAAGAGTCTTCTCCAACACCACACTTCAAAAGCATCAATTCTGCGGTGCTCAGCTTTCTTCACCGTCCAACTCTCACATCCATACATGACCACTGGAAAAACCATAGCCTTGATGAGACGGACCTTTGTTGGCAAAGTAATGTCTCTGCTTTTAAATATGCTATCTAGGTTGTCCATAACCTTCCTTCCAAGGAGTAAGCGTCTTTTAATTTCATGGCTGCAATCACCATCAGCAGTGATTTTGGAGCCCAAAAAAATAAAGTCTGACACTGTTTCCACTGTTTCCCCATCTATTTGCCATGAAGTGATGGGACCAGATGCCATGATCTTAGTTTTCTGAACGTTGAGCTTTAAGCCAACTTTTTCACTCTCCTCCTTCACCTTCATCAAGAGGCTCTTTAGTTCTTCTTCACTTTCTGCCATAAGGGTGGTGTCATCCGCATATCTGAGGTTATTGATATTTCTCCCGGCAATCTTGATTCCAGCTTGTGTTTCTTCCAGCCCAGTGTTTCTCATGATGTACTCTGCATATAAGTTAAATAAGCAGGGTGACAATATACAGCCTTGACGTACTCCCTTTCCTATTTGGAACCAGTCTGTTGTTCCATGTCCAGTTCTAACTGTTGCTTCCTGACCTGCATACAAGTTTCTCAAGAGACAGGTCAGATGGTCTGGTATTCCCATCTCTTCCAGAATTTTCCACAGTTTATTGTGATCCACACAGTCAAAGGCTTTGGCATAGTCAATAAAGAAGAAATAGATGTTTTTCTGGAACTCTCTTGCTTTTTCGATGATCCAGCGGATATTGACAATTTGATCTCTGGTTCCTCTGCCTTTTCTAAAACCAGCTTGAACATCTGGAAGTTCACGGTTCACGTATTGCTGAAGCCTGGCTTGGAGAATTTTGAGCATTACTTTACCAGCATGTGAGATGAGTACAATTGTGCAATAGTTTGAGCATTCTTTGGCATTGCCTTTCTTTGGGATTGGAACAAAAACTGACCTTTTCCAGTCCTGTGGCCACTGCTGAGTTTTCCAAATTTGCTGGCATATCGAGTGCAGCACTTTCACAGCATCACCTTTGAGGGTTTGAAATAGCTCAACTGGAATTCCATCACCTCCACTAGCTTTTTTTGCAGTGATGCTTTCTAACGCCCACTTGACTTCACATTCCAGGATGTCTGGCTCTAGGTGCATTAGATACCATAAACACAAAACATTTCTTTACCAGACACTGCATCTAAATTATAATGCAAATTAATTATGTTAGAAGTAAGAAAAGCCTTTTTCTGAGCAAAGAGGAGCATCTATAGACATACTTTTCTTTGAACTAACCAGTTTATGCATATATACATAAGGGAATTAATGAAAGCACTCTAGCCAAGGATTAATGGCACTTAGTCATTATCAATACCTTTTGTTCCAAAGATGGAAAAACATTTTACCAACAAATCTGTTAATCCAGAAGACTGTCTTTTAAGGGAGAATGACTTTGTTCCCCATCTAACAGAAGCAGAAATCAAAGTCTAAAGAGGATGAAATTTTGAGGAAAAGTCTCGTAAATGAAAAATCTTCTTAGGTTATGTGTGTTCTACCTTGGTACATGCATATCACTGGACGTCACTATCTCTGTGGTTCATTTTATAATGAGACTACATATACTGCAAAATGGTTAAGTATTATTCAAATGAAAATACCAGTTCCTGAATCAAGTGAAGCTCTTGTTCAGCCAATATTTGTGTTGCTTCTCTCCATTTTTAGAATTAAATGCAAAGAATTCTCTTAGTTTCAAGGAAACAAATTGAGCAAACTCTTCCAAGAAAAAAATTTTCAGTTATACTCAATACAACAGAGAATAGGTATTCACTAAAAATATCAGATGTACATGCATCAACTTTAAGTGTCTGAAAGACAGAAAGAGGCCACACAAAATCCTTTGTTAACAGAATGTATCTCTTTGTTAAAAAGCCCTTTGCCAATCTTCTAAACTGTGAATATACCAGTTGGATGGCACTTCTTTCTCACAGCCATCTGCTCCTCTGAGTCAGTCCTATGGGAAACAGTCTATACTAAATTTGTCACATCACACCTTATTTCCAGGTAAACAGAGTGACAGCAGTAGAATTCCAATTCCTTTGCTTATTCCATCTAACATGGAGATTAGCATACACCAGCAAATAAGTTTTGAAAGTTTGGGGACCACAGTATGGTGATTGTCTTTACAAGCATGTATCCGAGCCAACCTGACCATGATTTCTACTCTCATTTCCACCCACAGATGCCATTCCTGACAATAAAACCCTTTCCAATGGCCTATAGTTTTCTTTCTAGAACAACACTATGAGTAAGTTTTTGGTGAACTCACTTATCTCTTCCATCTACAATAGATGAGTGGATTAAAAAAAAGAGAAAGTGTTTGGTTACATACATAATACTATTTAAGCTGTATTCATGAGAATTCTTTCGGGTACAAGTTACTGAAGCCCAGTGCAATGAAATACAAATTATATCTTCAATCTCTGAATGAGCAAGACTCATGTTTTCTATAGAAAGACAGCCTATCTCAGATGTCAAACTCTGGACCAATCAGCTGTGCCAGGGAACAAGTGAGAATACAGCTGCTCTGAAGAGCACACCATGGATGGAGAGATATAGCCAGAGATGCAGGGAGATGCAGGAATTAGGCAGTCAGTCCTGTAGAGGCCAATGACCTTTTCTTCTGTGATTTAACCTTTGATATTGGCTATAAAGGAGTTCACTTCTGAAACAAGAAAGTGCAAAACCTAATTCACAGTTCTGGCCATTTTAATAACTACTGTGTAATCTAACTAATCAAATCAGTCAGTTGACAATCTAAACATACCAGGATAAGCTCAAAATTCAGTACCTCTCCAGTGCCAAACTAAGTCTTTCTCCTCCTCTAGATTTTGTTTATAGAGTGAAGTTATGCCCTAAAGTTCTTCTCTTTTTTAATAATTGCATTCTTTCCTCTGTTGGACTGAATGTGGGATTACATTTTTTATTCAATTTGAAACTTGCATATTCTGGATTCATGCTGTGTGCTAAGTCACTTCAATCATGTCCAACTCTTTGTGACCCTATAGACTGTAGCCCACTAGGCTCCTATGTCTATGACATTCTCCAGGTATGGATACTGGAGCAGGTTGCCATGTCCTCCTCCAGGTGATCTTCCCAACCCAGGGATCAAATCCCTGTCTCTTATGTCTCCTGCATTGGCAGGAGGGCTCTTTACCACTAGCACCACCTGTGGGAAGCCCAATATTCTGAATTCAGTTCAGTTCAGTCGCTCAGTTGTGTCCGACTCTTTGCGACCCCATGAATCGCAGCACACCAGGCCTCCCTGTCCATAACCAACTCACGGAGTTTACACAAACTCATGTCCATCAGGTCAGTGATGCCATCCAACCATCTCATCCTCTGTCGTCCCCTTCTCCTCCTGCCCCCAATCCTACCCAGCATTAGGGTCTTTTCCAATGAGTCAACTCTTCGCATGAGGTGGCCAAAGTATTGGAGTTTCAGCTTCAACATCAGTCCTTCCAATGAACACCCAGGACTGATCTCCTTTAGGATGGATTGATTGGATCTCCTTGCAGTCCAAGGGACTCTCAAGAGTTTTCTCCAGCACCACAGTTCAAAAACATCAATTCTTTCGCGCTCAGCTTTCTTCACCATCTGACCATCACGTCCATACATGACCACTGGAAAAACCATAGCCTTGACTAGATGGGCCTTTGTTGGCAAAGTAATGTCTCCACTTTTAAATATGCTATCTAGGTTGGTCATAACCTTCCTTCCAAGGAGTAAGTGTCTTTTAATTCCATGGCTGCAATCACCATCTGCAGTGATTTTGGAGCCCAAAAAAATAAAGTCTGACACTGTTTCCACTGTTTCCCCATCTATTTCCCATGAAATGATGGGACCAGATACCATGATCTTAGTTTTCTGAACGTTGAGCTTTAAGCCAACTTTTTCACTCTCCTCTTTCACTTTCATCAAGAGGCTCTTTAGTTCTTCTTCACTTTCTGCCATAAGGGTGGTGTCATCTGCATATCTGAGGTTATTGATATTTCTCCCAGCAATTTTGATTCCAGCTTGTGTTTCTTCCAGCCCAGCGTTTCTCATGATGTACTCTGCATATAAGTTAAATAAGCAGGGTGACAATATACAGCCTTGACGTACTCCTTTTCCTATTTGGAACCAGTCTGTTGTTCCATGTCCAGTTCTAACAGTTGCTTCCTGATCTGCATACAATCAAAAGATGGTATTTAAACTACAAAGATTACATTATTAATTTAGTAATTGAAGTTTTTTTCTAAAATATAAATGAGCACTACATTTTAATGTGAGCTCTGTTTTGAGTCAATTTTAGTTTCAGGAAATAAATCATTTAATTCATCCAAATAAGGAATACACTTTGCTTCTGCAGTACAGTTCAGTCACTCAGTCGTGTCTGACTCTTTGAGACCCCATGGACTGTAGCACGCCAGGCCTCCCTGTCCATCACTAACTCCTGGAGTTTACCCAAACTCATATCCATTGAGTTGGTGATGCCATCCAACCATCTCATCCTCTGTCGTCTCCTTCTCCTCCCGTCTTCAATCTTTCCCAGCATCAGGGTCTTTTCAAATGAGTCAGGTCTCCGCGTCAGGTGGCCAAAGTTTTGGAGTTTCAGCTTCAACATCAGTACTTTCAATGAATATTCAGGACTGAGTTCCTTTAGGATGGACTGGTTGGATCTCCTTGCAGTCCAAGGGACTCTCAAAAGTTTTCTCCAACACCACAGTTCAAAAGCATCAATTCTTCGGCGCTCAGTTTTCTTTATAGTTCAACTCTTATATCCCCACATGACCACTGGAAACGCCATAGCCTTGACTAGACGGACATTTGTTGGCAAAGTAATGTTTCTGCTTTTTTAATATGCTGTCTAGATTGGTCATAACTTTTCTTCCAAGGAGTAAGCGTCTTTTTATTTCATGGCTGCAGTCACCATCGGCAGCTTCTTACTTCTCACTTATTCATGCATCGTTTCAAACTCTTCTACCAATAAGACATAATTGAGCAAATGCAATTTTTTACCATTTTAAATATATCTTAATATGCTTAATATGTAAATATAATTCTGTAATATATTTTATTGAAATACCATATTATATATTTACATATAATATTCATGAAATACATGAAATATGTTATTAATATGTTAAATGATTTCCTAAAGAACAGTATGTTTTGGGGAAAATCTTCGTAAGGATCCAGAATTAAGAATTAAAATGAAACTATACAGAAACTATGTTTTATATATCACTATTCTTTTGCTTTTTATGTTCCTACTAGATTAATTTCTCCATACCCCATTTCTTCAATCTAACTACAAAAAAGCCTGGAATCAGTACTATCACTTCATCATTCTGTTATTTCTTTAAAGTTTCTCATAAAGGTCCACAACTCATTTTCATGCATAATTCTATTTTTATAAATACTTAATTTTTTAACAGTATAGTTATTTTTTAAAAAGACAAACCAAGCACCAAGAGACCTAAGTTCTAAAGCTACCTCCACCTGTAACTCATTTTGTGGCATTGATCAAATCATTTAACCTCTTTAGAATCATTTTAAAGTAAAGATGTTAAACATTCCCTCAAGCTTGAAGACTACAACTATCAAATTTTATATTCACAAAATTCTAATCGTCCTTAGAGACACTGTTTAATGGAAACACTATATAATAACCGGTAAAATTATTGAGAAACTCTTTTTATAATGCCATGCTTCTCCACACTGTATCTTCCCTGAAAAATTCTGGAAAGAAACAATTAATTTGAACAGGCAGAAGCAGATATGAACCAAGAAGTGTCATCACAGAAATAAATAGATCAGGAACCATCTTTTGTAAAGAGCTCAGGACTGACCACCTATCATCAATTTCCCATAATTGCACTTTATCAAAAGCAAAACACCAATAACTTATTTTAAAAACTTAGTAGCCTTTCAAAATGTATAAAAGTAAGTAAAAAAACTCCATAATGGCATGGATAAACTCACTGATGGCTATCAGTTATTGTTTACTCTGTAACTCTTTGGTGAACATTTGACCTCTATGACCATATTTAGTTCTTAAACTTCCCCTTATGATAGGTCACTTGATTTCCTTTTTACTGAAGCTTGAAGTTAAAACTATTTTCCGAAGCTGTTAAATGTTGGGAGTTGAGACTCAATACTATGTCTGACAGATTCCAAGGCTCATGTTCTTACCATTTCTGCTATATTGTGTCACTTCACTTCATAACAATGCATATTATTTGCAAATAGCAGCCCCACAGTACAGAAAAGACTACTTGGGTACATTTCTTTTGGCTTTTTGGAAACAGGCAAATCTATATACTGATTGATATATATTGCAAACTGCATCACAATACCAACAGAATACACAGACTCTATATTTAATTTTTGAATATCCAAAACATTCAGAAAACAATGAAAAAGACACCCATGAACTTACCACCTAAATTTATGAAACAAGTGATAATACCATATTTACTTCTGATTTTTTTAAAGAAATAATAATGAATCATAGTTGTGGAAAAGTAATTTAGACAAAGGTTAAGTGTCTGCAGGTAAGTGTCAGTATTGATTTAGTTGCTTAAATTATCACATTCAGAATGTATCAGAAATGTGAAAAGTCTCTTCTCTGTTGTTTGTTTCCCTTAACTGGGCTAAAAATCAATGCTGTGGTTTTTTCCAGCAGCAAATTTTCATTTGATACCTATTTATTTCTAAAAATGGAATCACAGGAAAGTTCTACCTTTAGAAAGTCAAAATATCTGGTGCTAGCTGGAAATATCTTTTCCTAGGATGTCTAGACTAATAAACATAGCATATTATCTTATTGCCACAGGATAAGTTGCTTACTGAGAAGGTAAATTCTTTTTCTATTCGATGACAATATAAGTCAATGTTTAATTTGTTTGATGGATTCCTCATATCTTCTTCATGAAATTAGAATGGAATTGAGGGTAGAAATTATGAGAGCCAGATTAATTAAATATCACCCAAAGTTTATAATATAAAATAAGTTTGGGGAAAAGAGTCCAGCTTTGTTATAGGAGGCTTTACATCATGTCATACTATGAAGATATTAACTGTATTGTTCACAAACCATTTTATCATACTTTTGTATATGAACTACTACACAGCCTTTTATAGAAGATGTTTAATACTTGATTTTACATGTTTCTTGGTGACTTATTTACCATAATTAAAAACTTATTAAAATGCACAAATTATCTAAGACTGTAAAGCTTATTGTTAGGGTTCATTACTACTTCTGGTCATAATAATATTCTCAATAAATATTAACATTCATTTATAAAAAGTGTAGGTACAGTTAAAACCCCTCTCACTCTCAACCCTTTCTCCCTGGAAGTAATAATTGCCCTAACATTTGTGTTATCATTTTCATGCATATTATTATACTTTTACCACAAATGTACATGAGACATTGTAAAATATTTTGTGTTGTTTTATGTATATTCATAAATATAATCACATATGTGTTACAGGTTGCAACTTGCTTTTCTCATTCAACATTATCCTTTTGAGAATTATCCATGTTGATATCTATAGTAACACGTTTACTTTCCACTAGACTTCTACATTCTTGCCTTCAGTGATTTCTTGATGTCCTGATTTTATCTATTCAATATACTTTATATAGTAAATTTCAAATCACTAATATGCTACTTAATCTCTGGGGACAGTATGTTTAGCTTGAAAAAACATCCTCTTTAGAAAGAACAAAATAGTTTTGCTCACCCAGTTTGCAAAAAGTTACTTTCTGGGTGTACCTTACTTGCTTGTAGAGATGAAATCTCCCTTTTAGTAACTATAAGTCATCAACAACAGCTGACTCAATTTGAATTATCAAGTAAAAATATTCTTCCCTGTGAGCTAAAGTCCAGATGTTAGTCTTACAATTTGTGATAGTTGTACGTGAATTGTAAAGTAAGTCATGAGGGTCAGCCACAGAGTTCTCAAATAAGGAAGCAGAGCTACCAGAGGGGGAAATACGAGAGAAAATAGAAGATTAAGAGAAAAATGCATTAAAGGAATTGATCATGTTACCCACTCTGATTGAGGTTCAGCATTGAAATTGTGCTCATTTTGCCCTGAGTCACTTTCCCTTATCTACCACGGACGCATCATTTTAGTTTGCCTAGTACTTCCTGTCTTTTATCACTACTATCAACTGAGCAAACACTTCCAGCAATCTCTTCAGTTCTCTCTCTCCTTCTTGAACTTCATAAAACTTCTCGAACCACAAATATGAAACACAATCAGCTTCTGTCATTTGTGTTTCGTATTTGCACAGGAAGTGCAGTCCAAACTAAAGTTGGCTTTACTTTGTAACGGGGTTCCTTTAATAGCTTTTTTTTTTAAATAAAACAAATTCCATTCTGCCTATAATTTTCAGATTGCATCTTGCTTGAAGATGAGGTGGTTGATGTGAACAAAAGAATTCCGTTTAAGTAAAGTGGTCTCATTCTTGGAGCTATATTGTCACTGACGAAAGATAAACAGCCAATGAACAGGAACATTGAAATTAAAGAAATCATCAACTGGGGTGCCAATTTTATTGTGTAAGATTGTAAGATCAAAAAATTATTGTTTATTAGCCTACTGAAGTGCCTTGTTTTTTCTGAAAACTGTTACTCTTTGAAATTACCGACCTTAACGTAGAGTAGACACATTTACCAAATCGATAGCTCTTGTTTTCTTATGGTTCTTAATGGTCTACAGTGAGTTTTCAAATCACAATACTATTTGATGCTTAGAACCATCAGAGGACATAAGTGGAAAACATAGTCTTAATAATTTATAGGGGAGTAAATTGTTTTTTAGGAAATCAACCCTTAATATTCATTAGAAGGGCTGATGCTGAAACTGAAGCTCCAATACTTTGGCCACCTGATGGCCAAAGAAGAGCTGACTCTTGGAAAAGACCTTGATGCTGGGAAGGATTGAGGGCAGGAGAAGAAGAGGATGACAGAGGATGAGATGATTGGATGGTTAAATGACAATGGACCTGAATTTGAGCAAACACCAGGAGATAGTGAAGGACAGGGAAGGCTTGTGTGCTGCAGTCCGTGGGGTCGCAAAGAGTTGAACATGACTTAGCGACTGAACAACAAATTATTTTTAATCATATCCAGATGACTGGCAGGTCCCAGAGCAAGTAGGAGAACAAGCAGTGAAACTCAGGGCTGCTGACACCTGGTAAACAACATAAAGGATCTTTTTAAAGATTTTTTTCATATCATTTGTTTTGCCATCTGTTTTGGTTTTGCTAGGGCTGTCAATATTTCACTTTAGGTTCTTCCAATTACTACCACAAAAAACTAAAAAGACATAGTAGTGACTCACATTCCAGAGACACTCAATAAATATTGCTTAAATAAGTGAGTGAATAAATGAATTCTCATATAAGCGAGCAGATGTTTTAATTGCTAAAAAAGCATTAAACACTATGCCTCTTTTTGGAGTTCCTAATAATTATTATTTGGCAAGTTCCTTAGTAAGAAAAATGTTTCCATTTATAAGGTGATGGGCATGTTACATTTTTTTTCCCCTTGCTAGACTACAGCAATTCAAAAACATTTGATTTTCAGGTAAGCTTGTCCTATAGAATCAGCTACAAGCAAATCATTTTCCAACCAATTCATTCACATTTCCAAAGGAAATATTATCTCTCCTGGGCAAGCAATAAAACCAGCAGACAGTGCAACAGCAGCAGGAGACACTTTTCAGAGATAATATGTGGTGTCTGATCAAGTGGTATCGCCAAACAAAGACAGATGGAAATAGATTAATTTTAGTACTATTCAATACATTATGGCAGTGTGGTCACTGTGGACTTCCCACAAACATTGCTCCCTTCTAAATTATCAATTATTCACATTAATTCAGTTTTAAGAGATAAATAGTAGGCTTTTGTTTTTTATTTTTTAAATGAACTTATTCCTTAAATGCTTAACATTTAACACCTAAGGATTAAGGAAAAATGTCTCAATTTTAGGTACTTGGACATTTGTTAGTTGTTTTTGATACATCATGCTAATTCACACTATAAATCTTCCAGTTGGATATTATTTTGCTGCTAAACATATAGGAGAATTAAGACTAAAAGAATTATAAGTCTGAACATCCAGTTATTTGGACCAAGATTATCTCCATCCATAGTCTATGGTCTTCTAAAAACATGGGCTGGATCCACTTTTTATGGAATATTATTGGTCAGCCTGTGGACCACATGAGCACTCAGTGTTTTCTCACTTTCAGGATCGTTAAGTTCTCGCTCAGTCCTAGACTATGAGAACAAGGAAGTTCTCATCGTGGTTAGAATTCTCCACTAAAGAGGCCTGAGCCTCTGAGATCCAGGCAAAAGCTTCATGAGTTACTCCTGAAGGAACACAAGCACCCATATACACATTTTCAACACCTGAAATCCATTCTTCCACAGGCAAGACTGAGATTAGCTGTTTAGTAACAAGTTCCCTATCTCCTTCCATTTCCTTCATCTCTACTCCTTCTTTGTCACTAAAGGCTGCAACTGATATTTACTCTAACTGGATTTTATGCATTATTGAGGAAAGCAGAAAGAAAGTCAGGTTGATTCGCGTGGATTTTCATGTCTGACACTTTGGAGTCACAACTCATTTTGAGAACACAGAGGGTTATTAATCTTCTACCCCCTCCCTTAAACGTACATTCACAAATATTCAGGGAACTTCAAATACAATTTCAAAGAGAGAGCTAAAATAATCCCATTTTGCCTCAGATGGACTTTCTTTTCACACTTCTTAGAATCACTATGGATCTTAGATGTCAAGAAATAAGAAGAAATTAAATTTGGAGAGACATCACACACAACTGGAAAACTGTTCAGACAACTTGGGACTTCAGAACTCAATAAATAAATTCATTTGTGGAGATATTTTGCTGACAGATCATTAGAAAATGCTGAGGTTCCTTAGGGGAAGTCAAGTTCTTTTATAGCAAAATTATAATCCTCAGTACTTAATAGTCATGTGAAAAATAATGTCAAAATACTATTTCGATTGAAATTTTCGCTTTCAACTGGTTTATATTGTGCTGTATAGAAAATCTAAGTTGCTAGGTTCTAGATAAATATAATAAGCAAACTTGTTTATACATTAAATAGCACTTTCAAAATGTCAAAGTTCAGTATTTCTGAAAATGAAAGCACACATTAGGTTTTAGAAGTGTAGAGACGTTCACAAATAACATAGTCAAGAAGATGGTTCAGTTCAGTCGCTCAGTCGTGTCCGACTCTTTGCGACTCCATGAACTGCAGGACGCCAGGCCTCCCTGTCCGTCATCAACTCCCTGAGTCTACCCAGACTCATGTCCATCGAGTTGGTGATGCCATCTAGCCATCTCATTCTCTGTCGTCTCCTTTCTCCTCCTGCTCCTAATCCTTCCCAGCATTAGAGTCTTTTCCAATGAGTCAGCTCTTCGCATGAGGTGGCCAAAGTATTGGAGTTTCAGCTTCAACATCAGTCCTTCCCATGAATACCCAGGACTGATCTCCTTTAGGATGGACTGGTTGGATCTCCTTGCAGTCCAAGGGACTCTCAAGAGTTTTCTCCAACACCACAGTTCAAAAGCATCAATTTTTCGGCGTTAAACATTCTTCACAGTCCAACTCTCACATCCATACATGACTACAGGAAAAACCATAGCCTTGACTAGACAGATCTTTGTTGGCAAAGTAATGTCTCTGCTTTTTAATATGCTGTCTAGGTTGGTCATAACTTTCCTTCCAAGGAGTAAGCGTCTTTCAATTTCATGGCTGCAATCACCATCTGCAGTGATTTTGGAGCCCCAGAAAATAAAGTCTGACACTGTTTCCACTGTTTCCCCATCTATCTGCCATGGAGTGATGGGACCAGATGCCATGATCTTAGTTTTCTGAATGTTGAGTTTTAAGCCAACTTTTTCACTCTCCTCTTTCACTTTCATCAAGAGGCTTTTTAGTTCCTTTTCACTTTCTGCCATAAGATGGTTGCTTCACTTAAATAATGAATTGTAAAATAAAGTAAAAAATATAATTCTCAGAAGAGACAAACCATTATGCCTACATTTCAATGTGAAATTTAGCTCAAGATCGTTTATTCTTAAATGAACAGACAGTTCTCTAGTCAAAGTAAATACTTTTGGTAAGGCATCATGTTTCTTGAAAATATCACAGAAGAACTAATATACTAGAGAGATACATTTGGGGATTTAAGCTCGATGACTGTATGTGTGCTCAGTCACTTTGGTCGTCTCCTACTCTTTGCGACCCCATGGACTGTAGCTCGCCAGGTTCCTCTA
Source organism: Giraffa tippelskirchi (assembly GCF_054371585.1). Taxonomy (NCBI): domain Eukaryota; kingdom Metazoa; phylum Chordata; class Mammalia; order Artiodactyla; family Giraffidae; genus Giraffa; species Giraffa tippelskirchi. The sequence continues at coordinate 66,178,004 of NC_137284.1, forward strand.
TCCATGGGATTCTCCAGGCAAGAAAACCGACATAGGTTGCCATTCCCTTCTCCAGGGGATCTTCCCGACCCAAGGATTCAACCCAAGTCTCCTGCATTGTAGGCGGATTCTTTACCATCTGAGCCACCAGGGAAACCCCTTTAAGATCCATACAACATCTTAAATGACTGTGCATGAAGATTCTTACCCGTGAGAAGTTTTTAACTGCTTTTTGCAGTGCAACCCTCTCTAAAAAGAGTCACTAGAGATAAATGTTTCTAAATAGGATTACACTCAACATGAATTACACATGAAAGAAAGACTACCATGGGTGAATTTCATTAGAAAAGAACCAAAAGATAAGGCAGAAGAACGGATCACTTGGAAAGAAATGTCATCACATACAGATCTGTTATTTGTGGAACTGATTTCCCCAGACTTTGGAGAGCCTTGTGCTGTGTGTCAGCATTCATTTCTTTAGGTTCATTTTGACTAGCTCTTCCATGAAAATGTGGATTCTTTCATTTCATTGGAACAAACAACCTTCTCTTTAAAAAGTAATTTATTAGCCCACGGTGGCAAGGCAGTCTACTGTTTTAGCTCCATAGGTTTCTTTCAGACAAGGTACATGCCCTCAGGAAAGCAGATAGTGATAGTGATAGTGAAAGTCGCTCAGTCGTGTCCAGCTCTTTGCGACCCCATGTACTATACAGTCCATGGAATTCTCCAGGCCAGAATACTAGAGTGGGTAGCCTTTCCCTTCTCCAGGGGATCTTCCCAATCCAGGGATCGAACCCAGGTCTCCTGCATTGAAGGCAGATTCTTTACCAGCTGAGGCACAAGGGAAGCCCCAGGAAAGCAGAAATGGACTAGAATTGTAAGAATATCTATGTCCAAATCGAGCTATATGTTAATCTCTCTGAAAGGAGAGAAAGAGAAACAAAGGAGAACTCTCAAGATGGCCTCTCTGAAAGAAGATTCAGCATCTGAAGTTTGGAGTGTATCTCCAGACCTGGGGGTCTAGTGGCCCTAAAGCACAGAAGATGTCAACCCATCCACCAATTGGCAATATAGGCTGGAATACCACACAATCCACTCTCCTTGGTCCTATTCAAGGCTCACTGAGCATCCTTCTGATCATAATTTGCCCTTTTGAGAAAACTGGCCACAGGCAGAAAATGTATTGATCTGCAAACATTTTTAGATCCTCTCAACATATTCAGTTCTCAATGTAAATTAATATATCGGCTTTCTGGTTTTTATTCATCAATGTCTATTAGTTTGTTCTGTGTAAGTCAGCTCCCTGAGGCAAATTTGTTCCTGATCCTTTGACAAATTATATTTTTAAGCTTGTGTAATATTTTTAAGCCAGGGAACTTGACCTGTGTGCTTTTTACATTCAAGAAGGTAATGGCCCTAGTTGTTTTATATCTAATCTGCTATTTCTTCAGTCTCCTGTCTTTATAGCTTTGAATAAGGGTATATCTCTACATATGCTTCTGGGTGCACAGCTTCACAAGCAATGTGATGAAGCCAGTGTTACAGTGTTCAGGCTACAGATGTTGCTGCTGTCAGGATGGACAGCTGGGATACAGTGAGAATGCTCTTGCCAGTTGCCATCAGCTACATGCTGCTTCCTTCATTTATCATAGAATGTAATGTTATTGATACTATTTTCTATGATATGAATAACACCAGGAAGCACTTACTTAAACTACTCCATTGCTCAATCATTTAATCAATCCACATTGTTTTCATCACCAAATAATAAACAAATCATGACCTTCAAATCTTGTCATAAGTTTTTTCTTTTCCACTTACCTTGTTATGTTTATTATATTTGCATGCTCAGTCATGTCCAACTCTTTGCAATCCAATGATTCTTCAGGCAAGAATACTGGAGTAGGTTAACATTTCCTTCTCCAGGGGATCTTCCAATCCAGGGATCAAACCTGAGTCTCATGTTTCCTGCATTGGCAGGTGGGTTCTTTACCACTAGTGCCACCTGGGAAGCTCTTCTTATTATCTCCTGACAAAACTTAACCACACCTCTTCATCCTTGGCAGTTAAATCCATCTATCATCTAATAGGTTCCTCCTCTCCCTAATTCTCATCCTGATGGCAACCATAAATAGCCACTCTACTGGGACCAATAACTTTGAGACGCTCTCCTTAATGAACCAATGAACCTAAACCAGAGGCAAATTGGCACCATAAGTAGCCAGTTTGATTGTCCACTGTACAGAAACATTTGTTCTCCAACCCTTACATAGTAACTTATATGAGTACATCCTACCTATCCAAAAACCCATATCTTTCATGCTCCCCTGCAGTTAGGTGTAGCACTTCAAAGTTTAAGTTGAGGCCATACTTTACTTCCTGAAAATTAAGCACACCCTGGGGATATCACTGTGTCTCACAACTTTGCAAAATTTCAAATATTTTCAAAGTTCAAGTTTTTTCTTCAAAATATAGACTGTAGTTTTCCTAAGTAAACTGGTAAATGTGCTTAGTCACTCAGTTGTGTCCGATTCTTTGCAACCCCATGGACTGTAGTCCACCGGGCTCTTCTGGGCTTCCCTGGTGGCTCAGACGGTACTTTTCCATACCTCATTACAATCTTAAAGTTGTTCCTTATAATCTGACTGCATGAACCCTTTACCTATACTGCATGCAAGCGTGCATGCTAAGTCGCTTCAGTTGTGTCCAACTCTTTGCGATCCTATGGACTACAGCCCACAAGGCTCCTCTGTCCATGTGATTTTCCAGGCAAGAATACTGGTGTGGGGTGTCATGCCCTCCTCCAGGGCATCTTCCTGACCCAGGGATCAAACCCACATCTCTTATCTTCTGTACTGTTAGATGGGTTCTTTACCACTAGCATCACCTGGGAACCCCTTAACCTACATTATCTCATTTCAAAGTACAAAAATTGTTGTACTTTTTGTTGCAATGGTGAATGGTATTGTTTCCTTAATTTCTCTTTCTGTTTTCTCATTCTTGGAGTATAGGAATGCAAGGGATTTCTGTGTGTTAATTTTATATCCTGCAACTTTACTATATTCATTGATTAACTCTAGTAATTTTCTAGTAGAGTCTTTAGGGTTTTCTATGTAGAGGATCATGTCATCTGCAAACAGTGAGAGTTTTACTTCTTCTTTTCCTATCTGTATTCCTTTTATTTCTTTTTCAGCTCTGATTGCTGTGGCCAAAACTTCCAAAACTATGTTGAATAGTAGTGGTGAAAGTGGGCATCCTTGCCTTGTTCCTGACTTTAGGGGAAATGCTTTCAATTTTTCACCATTGAGAATAATGTTTGCTGTGGGTTTGTCATATATAGCTTTTATTATGTTGAGGTATGTTCCTTCTATTCCTGCTTTCTGGAGGGTTTTTATCATAAATGGATGCTGAATTTTGTCAAAGGCTTTTTCTGCATCTATTGAGATAACCATAGGGTTTTTTTCTTTCAATTTGTTAATGTGGTGTATTACATTGATTGATTTGCAGATGTTAAAAAAAACCTTGCATTCCTGGGATAAAGCCCACTTGGTCGTGATGTATGATCTTTTTAATATGATGTTGGATTCTGTTCGCTAGAATTTTATTAAGGATTTTTGCACCATTGCAACAAAAAGAATAAAATACTTAGGAATATATCTACCTAAAGAAACAAAAGACTTATATATAGAAAACTATAAAACACTGATGAAAGAAATCAAAGAGGACACAAACAGATGGAGAAATATACCGTGTTCATGGATTGGAAGAATTAATATAGTGAAAATGAATATACTACCCAAAGCAATCTATAGATTCAATGCAATCCCTATCAAGCTTCCAATGGTATTTTTCACAGAACTAGAACAAATCATCTCACAATTTGTATGGAAATATAAGAAACCTCGAATAGCCAAAGCAATCTTGAGGAACAAGAATGGAACTGGAGGAATCAACCTGCCTGACTTCAGGCTCTACTACAAAGCCACAGTCATCAAGACAGTATGGTACTGGCACAAAGATAGAAATATAGATCAATGGAACGAAATAGAAAGCCCAGAGATAAACCCACGCACCTATGGACACCTTATCTTCGACAAAGGAGGCAAGAATATACAATGGAGAAAAGACAATCTCTTTAACAAGTGGTGCTGGGAAAACTGGTCAACCACTTGTAAAAGAATGAAACTAGAACACTTCCTAACACCATACACAAAAAATAAACTCAAAATGGATTAAAGATCTAAACATAAGACCAGAAACTATAAAACTCCTAGAGGAAAACATAGGCAAAACACTCTCCGACATAAACCACAGCAGGATCCTCCATGACCCACCTCCCAGAATATTGGAAATAAAAGCAAAAATAAACAAATGCGACCTAATTAAAATTAAAAGCTTTTGCACAACAAAGGAAACTATAAGCAAGGTGAAAAGACAGCCTTCAGAATGGGAGAAAATAATAGCAAACGAAGCAACAGACAAACAATCAATCTCAAAAATATACAAGCAACTTCTACAGCTGAATTCCAGAAAAATAAACGACCCAATCAAAAAATGGGCCAAAGAACTAAACAGACATTTCTCCAAAGAAGACATACAGATGGCTAACAAACACATGAAAAGATGCTCAACATCACTCATTATTAGAGAAATGCAAATCAAAACCACAATGAGGTACCATTTCACACCAGTCAGAATGGCTGCTATCCAAAAGTCTACAAGCAATAAATGCTGGAGAGGGTGTGGAGAAAAGGGAACCCTCTTACACTGTTGGTGGGAATGCAAACTAGTACAGCCACTATGGAGAACAGTGTGGAGATTCCTTAAAAAACTGGGAATAGAACTGCCATATGATCCAGCAATCCCACTGCTGGGCTTACACACCGAAGAAACCAGAATTGAAAGAGACGCGTGTACCCCAATGTTCATCGCAGCACTGTTTACAATAGCCAGGACATGGAAGCAACCTAGATGTCCATCAGCAGACGAATGGATAAGGAAGCTGTGGTACATATACACAATGGAATATTACTCAGCCATTAAAAAAAAAATACATTTGAATCGGTTCTACTGAGATGGATGAAACTGGAGCCCATTATACAGAGTGAAGTAAGCCAGAAAGAAAAACAACAATACAGTATACTAATGCATATATATGGAATTTGAAAGATGGTAACGATAACCCTATATGCGAGACAGAATAAGAGACACAGATGCATAGATCAATTTTATGGACTCTGAGGGAGAAGGTGAGGGTGGGACGTTCTGGGAGAATAGCATTGAAGCATGTATATTATCATATGTGAAGCAGAACACCATGCCATGTTCGATGCATGAGACAAATGCTCAGGGCCGGGGCAATGGGATGACCCAGAAGGATGGGATGGGGAGGGAGGTGGGTGGGGGGTCCAGGAAGGGGGACACATGTAAACCCATGGCTGGTTCATGTCAATGTATGGCAAAAACTATTACAATATTGTAAAGTAATTAGCCCCCAACTAAAATAAATAAATTTATTTAAAAAATAATAATAAATAAATTGTTGTACAGTGAATAGTGGCAAGAATTGTGAAGTGTCTGGGATTTTACTCTACATTCAGGCTAATGAATTAGCCTAATGCAGTGTCAAAGGTGCTGGCAGAAAACATGAGATTCCTGGGTCAGAAACAAAGAACTTTATTAGTCTTGGCATAGCAAGCAGCATGAGCTTCATGTTCACATTAGTTCTTCTATCCCCAAGGTCTCAAGGGCAATATGTAGGGGCCCAGGTCTATGCTGTATACACTGTGGGTTTCTGTCATTGAATTTAGGAGACCTTTAATCTTTTACAATGAGCTAGAAGCAAGCCCACACTTAGCCCCAGAAGAAGACATTAACTTTGTTTTACAGGAGAGGAAGCAAATCCTCCCTTTGCTAGAGAAGGAGACAGTCTCTCTCACAGGCTGTCTGTTAAACAAACATCCTTGAAAAGAATTGGAAAGTAAGAAGGTTTCAGTGATTCTGCTCTCAACAGTTACAGATGCATGAATTGTCACCTAAAAAAAAATGACAATGGTCAGACTTTAGCATAGGCTCTATGAAGACGGGAATGAAAACATTAGATTGAAGTAACTTCTATTTCCTTCCTCCTCCTCACCTATCCCCTGCCCAAGACCAAAGAAAAGAACAAGGGTAGCATTAATGATGTTTAAGGGAAAACAAACTCTTTGCCCAGCCAAAGTGGATAGAAACATCAGGTAATTATCGAGTGAACTTAGGTTAAGAAGTCAGTTATGTGTGCTCTCAAAGATGAACTCCTGTACATTATGCAGCAATCCTGTCCTTCATGCCTCAGTCTCTGGCAGTGCAGAGGACAAGGATTTGAAAGTGGTGCCAGGAATAAAAGAGTCTGTCCAGACACTTGAATAGAGCTGGCTGGTGAAAGATGTGGGTAAGTAACCAACTTGGGCACCCAGAGAAACAAATTATTTCAAAAGAGGACTCTGATTTCTTTCCTTTCTGTGATTTTTTTTTCCTTTTGATGCTCATCTCTTTTCTCCTCCTCTAGCTTATCCACAAGCTGACAACACTCACTACACAACCAATATGACTTTATTTATTTTTTTAATTAGTTTATTTATCTATTTTTTAACTTTACAATATTGTATTTGTTTTGCCAGTATGACTTTAAATGGTATGAATCTGAACTTATTTAATACAACATGTCAGAAAGGTAGATTCTAGCATTGTCTTCCTTTTATAGAAGGGGAAAATGAGGCATTAAAAAAATTCAGTATCTTCAAAATCACACAGCTAAGTACACTGCATAGTCAGCATTTAAATGTAGAAAGTCTGATGCCAAAGCCCATGCTCAGTACTACAGGACATTACTTCTCAGTTTTAGAACCCCATTGTGTTATTCTCATAGCCTTATCCAAGCCCAAAGAATAATATACAAAGACAGAGATACTCTTGTAGGAATTTATGAAACATGGGATGCTTGTTTTCCAAAATTGTAGTTATTATGCCATCTTATTTATGTTTTCTTTCTCTTTGTATTTAAAAATCTTCCAAAGTTGACTGACAGGATCCAATCTGTACTTCCTAATGAAATATGATATTCACTGCAAGAATGTACTATAATCTATATAATCATTACTCTATTCATGTGCATCCACCTTGTTTCCAGTTTGTTCCCATTACAAATATTCCAGCAGTAAACTGCTTTTACATAAATCTTTACAGACCCATGCTTTTATTTCTTTGGGCTCAATTCCCAGGAGTAGGTCTGCTAATTAAAGGATATGTGTCTCCTATGCAGGAGACACAAGAGATGCAGGTTCAATCCTTGGCTCGGAAGATCCCCTGGAAGAGGGCATGGCAACCCACTCCAGTATTCTTGCCTGGAGACTCCCATGAACAGAGGAGCCTGGCAGGCTACAGTCCACAGGGTCACAATTGTCGGACACAACTGAAGTGACTTTGCGCACAAGCACGCATCTCTATATTAGGTAGACAATGCCAGATCAAATTCTGAGTCTCATTTCACCAATAACACACAAGTGTACACTGTGTCCACATCTCCATCAGGGTATATGTAATTGCTTCTTTTAAATGCAACACTTTGATGGGTATAAAGTGATTTCTTACTATTTAATTTGCATTTACCACATGGTGAACTTCAAATTCTTAACAAATGTAACTGACCATTTGGATCTGTTCTTCTATGAATTACATTCAAATCATTTTTGTTCACTGTTAATAAGGGATTTTTTAAATTAGACTTAAATTGTTACACTGCATATTTTTAATAGGGTTAGTTTTTTAATAGGAGTTTTTAAATAGGATTCTTTCAATAAAGAGCCCTATTTATTATTGAAGACCTCTTTATTGTAGATATTAGTCATCATTTTTTCATTTGCATTTTAATTTTTCCCCAAATCTTTCATTTCTATTGAAATTATTTATGGCAACTTTTATATAAAAGATTTTAATTTATAAATATTTGAATACATTTCTATTGTCTTTCATAGATTCTGAACATCATATGTCTAATAAGACCTCTCTAGTCTCTAACTTTTACATGAGCTAATCTACATTTTCTTCTATGATTTTTAATGTTTAAAGTTTTAATCTTTCTGAAGTTTATCCGTATATAAAGGTGTGAGGTAGGCTTTAAGCTTATTTTCTTCTCAATGGATAGCCAAGTTGCTAGAATCTTTTAAGTAAACCATGATTTTCCTATAAAATTAAATTTTTGTCACATACTAAATTCTCCTGCTTGGTGGGATATATTTTGGACACTATTCTACTTCTTTGGTCTATCTGTACTTTTTTGTGCCAAATAACACTGCAATTAACAGTTATTTAAAGACTAAATGAGAGGAGAAAGGAAATAAGCTGCAATTTTTACAAACCAGTGAAAATAAAGAAATAGAAAAAGAGAAAACAGAGCAGCATATATAATAAAGCAAAATCAAATAGAAGTCTGTTGTCAGACTAAATGTGAGAGTTTCTCTCTTTCAAGCTTTGCTGCTATTGTCTCCAGTGTGGTTAACACAAGTCAGCAAATCACTTGGAGACTAACATTAAGTATTTAACTATATTATATCATTAATAGTTGATAACTTTTTATAAAAACATGGTTTATCAGGGCTGCTTTGATGTATTTTTTAGGAAAAATCAACATTGCAGTAAAACAAATCTTTTTTTAGACTGGAGATATTGAACCTATGTCATTATTTCTACTAAATGCCCACAAAGATTTTGTAGTTGACATTATGTTAACTAAAGAATGGGACTTCCCTGTAACTCAGACAGTAAAGACTCTGCCTGAAATACAGGAGACCTAGGTTTGATCCCTGGGTCAGGAAAATCCCTTGGAGAAGGGAATGGCAACCCACTCCAGTATTCTTGCCTGCAGAATCCATGGATGGAGGAGGCTTGTGGGCTACAGTCCATGGGGTCACAAAGAGTCAGACACAGCTAACCAACTAACACCACCACCACCACCACCACCACTACTACTACTACTACTACTATCTAAAGAATATTGATAGGTGACTGTCAACTAAGAGACAGCAGATAAGATTTTTTTGATAACATTATTTAATCTGAAGAATATTGTTGGGCAAAAACCAAATAAGTGACAGCTGTTCAGGGTACCATTTTGTTACCATCCCAGCAGTTTTAACAAAGGGATGTTTTCAACTAATCAGAAAACTGATTCAGCCACTAAACCATGTTTCCTTTCTTGCTGTTTTGTTCCCTGCTGGATAGCTTACATTCTACATATGGCAATCATTTTGAATGTATGAAGTACTGTGGTATATGAAGTATTTTTTCCATCCTTGTGGATTTGGGGTGGTTTTGTCACTACCATCACCATTGCTATTATTTTAGTGGTACTATCTTGAAACAGTATTTGTTAAAGGTAAACTTACATAAGCAACAAAGAAAATAATTCTTACAGAAATCAGGTATATTATCTCACCCATTTTCACCCTATAACATCTTGGTAATGTCAGCCTTATTTAAGTAAAACTTTTCAGAAAGTTCAGTTTCTCAAGTATATGTATCATTTGTTTAGTAAAATGGTTCATTAACAATATGAGAAAAGTAGAACAATAGGCATTTCCTTCATTCCTCAGCATCTAGTCCTGATTTCAGTTGGAGATTAAATTGCCTGACGCCCTCACTGTAATAATTGCTGAGGCTGGTTTTTATGAGGCTATCATGAAGAACGCTTCAAACTTTCAAGGGAATGTCATTTAAAAGACAGAAAATTAGATGCTGATATGCCTAAGTAACTGCTGATAATTAATTAAAATGAGTTTCAATTAGTGAGTTCTTTAATATCCCACCCTTTCCTAAAAAATGTTAATAGGTAGTCAATAGGCATTATTTTGAGCATTGTAGTATTAATACACATACAAATAATGATCCTAGTCTATGTTTAGTTTTAAAAAAATAATCAAAAGCATCTACTTCATGCAGAGGAGATGCTATACTTCTATCACCCTAATGGTGTGAAAATGTAATGATGTTTTCCTACAAAGGAAAATCTCTTTCCTTTGATGTTTGAGTTTGGCTTCCATTACCACAGCCTAAGTAAGCTGAGAAGAAAACACATTACCCACACTATCAAAGATACCATGACTGAGCTGCTGACAAGCATATACTTAATTGCAGGATTTAAAATGATGTGTCTGCTTTTGATTTTCATGGTGACAACTCTTTACTAAAATAATAAAAGCAGTACTACCTAAAATTAGCAGATGCAATATCCTATTACTTTATAGAGGTATCCGGAGAAAAAAGAAGTAGAAACCCTAAAGATGCTCAGTCTAAAATATGAGTCACTGTATGCTGTCATTTTTGTAAGTTTACCTTACTCTGAAACATTCAACTTGACATAAATATCTTAAACCTGTTTACACACGGGTAAAACTCCAATTTTTCCTAGAAACATAAATTATAATATAAATTATTACAGACTGAATGTATAACATATTTTAATAGATGTTGTACTTTTCCAATCCAGTTCAACTGAGATATTCCAAATTAAAAGGTATTCTGTAAAAATTATTTATGTAAAACATAGAGAGAGAGGGAGAAATGATATATCATGATGTGAAAGCAAGAGTAACCCATCTTGAAAGATCTTTATGAGAATTAAGAATTATTTGCAATAATTAAGAATTATTTTCAAATTACTTTGCAAATAACACATTGCAATGTACCTACTTCCAAAAAGTATTGTATTGTTTATCAGCTTCATTGACAAGAACACAATATAAAAAGTAAAGATCTTGAGGTTTATAATATTTTATGGAAACAGGTTAGGGTGGGAGAAATAAGAAGAAGGATAGAGTAAGAGAGAGAGAACGAGGGAGAGATGAAGAGCTGTGTGGAAGCAGGGGATAAGAAGGCTGGGTTGAGGCAGTGGCAAATCTGCCTCAATGGAAGCTGTTTGAGCTCCTCTGAATGCTTTCATCCCAAGGATGTCTTAGTGTTTGTGACAGTGATGCCTATCAGACCTTTCAGAGAGTGATCAAAATAGAACTCTTTGTCAAAGAAATTGAATAAGCCATTACAGGAGCTCAAGTGGACTGACATATTCAGTGTTCCAGTGCATATTAGAATTCTAGGGATTCTAAATGAATTCTGACTATGGAAGCCCATATTGTATGAATTCTGATGAGGTGGTGGGCAGGAACAGAGAACATTCATCAACTCCTGCACTTACATTGTACATTGGATCCTCAGAAGATGGAGATATTGGCCTGATTCTGGAGTTTGAGTGGTCATGCTGAGAACACAGCAGATAAGCATAGCCAAAATTTCCAGACTGCCCTTTTCTTGTACAGACATAAACCTCTCAGAATCATTTAAATTCCATGAGGCTCATCAAAATAAAGCCAATCCATTCAGTGGAGTAGCTATTCTCCAACTGGACATGCCAGTTACACCATGGCCCAAACCTATTCCTATTAGTACTTAATAAGACATTAAATAAGGAGATCAAACCAGTCAATCCTAAAGGAAATCAATCCTGAATATTCATTGGAAGGACTGATGCTGAAGCTGAAGCTGCAATACTTTGGCCATCTGATGTGAAGAGCTGACTCACTGGAAAAGACCTTGATGCTGAGAAAGATTGAGGGCAGGAGGAGAAGGGGGAGACAGAGAATAACATGGTTGGATGGCATCACTGACTCAATTCACATGAGTTTGAGCAAACTCAGGGAGATAGTGAAGGATAGGGAAGCCTGGAATGCTGCAGTTCATGGGGTCACAGAGAGTCAGTCACGACTTGATGACTGAACAACAAGAACAAGATACTGAATATGTTGTTAATATATATGGTTGTAAGAACAAAGTTCTGGTATGCACCAGAGAGGTATCCTATAAGCAAAGTACAGAATTAAATGACCCATCATCTTCCACACTGATATCATCCTAGATCCCTAAAGAAACCAATAGTTCACACTGGCTAGTCCTATGGATTTACTGGAAGTGTCCATTCTTTCTTTATAGATATCAGTGATGGCTAGTTAACTGGCAATTTTTTCCCAAGTAATAAACATCAAGCAAAGAGTCTAAAGATATGGCCTAATGGATATTTGGACTTATGTCAAAGGAGTTGGAGAATTTTACCATGTGTTTTCTTCATTACCTTGTCTACTTTCAGAGTCAACTGTGTACTCACACAATTTGTCCCAAAAATCAGGGTATTACTCTTATGCTTCAAAACACATACTAGTTAAGTTTTCTTCCATTATCTTCTCTTATTTCTAGTGAAAAAAATAAAATCCTTGTTCATGAGGTTGACACTGTATAACATGTCATTTCATCAGATCCAAATGCAAGGAGTACAAAAGACTCCAAGTGAGAAATCTCAAATAAGAGAAAGTTGAGATACTCCCTTATGAGTAAAAGGAGTATATACTCCCTTTCAGTATACTGAGAGAAGATTTATACATATGGAGAATTTACAGTTGAATTAGTGATAAGTACAGAGGTAAAGATAATGCTCAAAATCCTTTAAGCCAGGCTTCCACAGTATGTGAACCAAGAACTTCTAGATATACAAGCTGGATTTAGAAAAGGCAGAGGAACCAGAGATCAAATTGCCAACATCCATTGGATCATAGAAAAAGCAAGAGAATTCCAGAAAAACATCTACTTTTGCTTCATTGACTATGCTAAAGCCTTCAACTGTGTGATCACAACAAACTATGGAAAATTCTTAAAGAGTCTTATAGAGATCAGAATACCAGACCACCTTACTTGCCTCCTGAGAAATCTGTATGTAGGCCAAGAAGCAACTGTTAGGTCCTTCCAGGCTGGCTTCACAAGACTGTGAACGACAGAAGGGAAGCGCATGGGGACTGTCCGCTTTGCTGTGACACCCTCTCATTCTTCGTAAGGACTCAGGGATCTCCTGAGCATTGCTTTGGGTCAGATTGAGAACTGTGGCTTTGAAAGCATGTTTGCCTACACCAACCAGTGATAAGACCATCCTGGATCTCACAAGGATCAGACTTGTGCAGAAAAGAGAAGCCTTAATTGATTTGATCTGGCTGGCTGCCAAGAGAGCAAGAGAAGCATGAGAGGTATTACCATTGAAAGACTTAGCAGAGATCAAGCCCTGAACCTTTGCTGTGGGAACACTGACTCTAAGACCCTAGACTACCAGAGAACTAACCCTAGGAGGTATCAAATAGTGAGAACTCACACAAGGGAAACCACTATAATACAAGACCCAGCATCACCCAACCACCAATAGCACCCTGTGCAGAACGCCTCATTGAAACAACAAACAAAACAAAAATACAAACCAAATCATCAGCAGACAGGATTACCACCTCACTCAGCCTTGTCCATCAGAAGAAAAACAAACAAAAAAATCTCAGCACAAATCTCACCCTATACAAAGCCTACACAAACCACTGGACCAACCTTAGAGGGCAGAAACCAAGAGGAAGGAAGAATTCAACCTTGAAGCCTGGGACAGGAGACCTCAAACACAATAAGTGAAAAAAAAATAATAGTAATGAAACGGCAGAGAAATATTATACAAATGAAGGAACAAACTAGAAACACAGAAGTCCAAATAAATGAAAAGGAAATAAGCAAACTACCTGAAAAAGAATTCAGAATAATGATTGTAAAGATGATCAAAAACCTGGAAAGCAAAATGGAGAAAATGCAAGAATCAACTAATAAAGACCTAGAAGAATTAAAGAATAAACTTGCAGAAACAAACAACACAATTACTGAAATTAAAAATACTCTAGAAGGAATCAATAGCAGAATATCTGAAGCAGAAGAACAAATCAGTGAGCTGGAAGATAAAATGGTGGAAATAACTTCTGAAGAGCAGAATAAAGTAAAAAGAATTAAAAGAACTCAGGATAGTCTCAGAGACCTCTGAGACAATATCAAGGTACCAACATTCAAATAATAGGGGTCCCAGAAGAAGAAGAGAAGAAGAAAGGGTATGAGAAAATTTTTGAAGAAATTATAGTTGAAAATTTTCCCAATATGGCAAAGGAAATAGAAAACCAACACCAAGAGGTACAAAGTGTCCCATATGGGATAAACCCAAGGAGAAACATGCCAAGCACATACTAATCACACTAACAAAGACTAAACACAAAGAAAGAATATTAAAAGCAGCAAGGGAGAAGCAACAAGTAACATACAAGGGAAACCCCATATGCTTAACAGCTGATCTTTCAGCAGAAACTCTGCAGGCCAGAAGGGAATGGCAGGATATATTTAAACTACCGAAAGGGAAAAATCTACAACCAAGATTACTGTATCCAGCAAGGATCCCATTCAAAATTGATGGAGAAATCAAAAGCTTTTCAGACAAGCAACAGTTAAGAGAATTAAGTACCACTAAACCAGCTTTACAACAAATGTTAAATGCACTTATACAGTCAAGAAATACAAAAGAAGAAAAAAGATCTACAAAATCAACCCCAATTAAGAAAATGGCAATAGGAACATATATGTCAATAATTACTTTAAATGTAAATGGAATAAATGTTCCAACAAAAAGACACAGACTGGCTGAATGGATACAAAAACAAGACCCATATATATGCTGTCTACAAGAAAACCACTTTAGACCTCAAGACACATACAGACTGAAAGTGAGAGGGTGGAAAAATATATTCCATGCAAATGAGAAGCAAAAGAAAGCTGGAGTAGCAATCCTCATATCAGACAAAATAGACCTTAAAATAATGAAGATTACAAGAGATAAGGAAGGACACTACATAATGATCAAGGGATCAATCCAAGAGGAAGACAAAACAACTGTAAATATCTATGCACCCAACATAGGAGCACCTCAATACATAAGACAAACACTAACAGACATAAAAGGAGAAACTGACAGTAACACAATAATAGTAGGAGACTTTAACACCCCACTCACACCAATGAACAGATCATCAAGCCAGAAAATTAATAAGGAAACACAAGTCTTAAATGATACATTAGATGAGATGGATCTCATTGATATCTTCAGGACATTCCATACAAATTCAGAAGAACACACCTTCTTCTCAAGTGCACATGGAACATTCTCCAGGATAGACCACACCTTGGGTCACAAATCAAACCTCAGTAAATTTAAGAAAATTTAAATCATATCAAGCATCTTCTCCAACCACAATGCTATGAAACTAGATATCAATTACAAGAAAAAAAAAACTGTAAGAAACACAAACACATGGAGATTAAACAACACATTTCTAAATAACCAATAGGTTACTGAAGAAATCAAAAGGGAAATCAAAAAAAATTCTAAAAACAAATGACAATGAAAACACGACAATTCAAAACCTATGGGATGTAGCAAAAGCCGTTCTAAGAGGGAAGTTTATTGAAATACAATCCTACCTCAAGAGACAAGAAAAACATTGAATAGACAGCCTAATTTTACACCTAAAACAACTGGAAAAAGAAGAAAAAAACCCCAAATTAGTAGAAGGAAAGAAATCATAAAGATCTGAGCAGAAATGAATGAAAAAGAAATGAAAGAAATAATAGTAAAGATTAATAAAACTAAAAGCTGGCTCTTTGAGAAGATAAACAAAATTGACAAACCTTTATCCAGACTCATCAAGAAAAAAAGAGAGAAGAATCAAAACAACAAAATTAGTAATGAAAAAGGAGAGGTTACAACAGACAATACAGAAATATAAAGGATTATAATAGACTATTATGAATAACCTGGAAGAAATGGGCAGATCCTTAGAAAAGTTCAATCCTCCAAGACTGAACCAGGAAGAAATAGAAATTATTAACTGAAATTACAAGCACTGAAGTTTAAGCTGTGATCAAAAATCTCCCAAAACCAAAAGCCCAAGACCAGGTGGCTCCACAGGAGAATTCTATCAAACATTTAGAGAAGAGCTAATGCCTATGCTTTGAAAACTCTTTTAAAAAATTGCATAGGAAGGAACACTTTCAAACTCATTCTATGAGGCCACCATTACCCTGATATCAAAACCAGACAAAGACAACACAAAGAAAGAAAATTACAGGCCAATATCACTGGTGAACATAGATGCAAAAATTCTCAACAAAATTTTAGCAAACAGAATTCAGCAACACATCAAAAAGCTCATACACCATGATCAAGTTGGGTTTACTCCAGGGATGCAAGGATTCTTCAATATGTGCAAATCAATCAATGCGATACACCATATTAACAAATTGAAAAATAAAAACCATATGATCATTGCAATAGGTGCAGAAAAAGCCTTGGACAAAATTCAGCACCAAATTATGGGTGCTCTTCAAAAAATGGACAGAGAAGAAACCTACCTCAACGTAGTAAAGACCATATATGATAAGCCTACAGCAAACATTATTCTCAATGGTGAAAAACTACAAGCATTCCCCCTAAGATCAGCAACAAGACGAGGGTGTCCACTTTCACCACTATTTTTCAATGTAGGTCTGGAAGTCCTAGCCACAGCAATCAGAGAAGAAAAAGAAATAAAAGGAATCCAGATCAGAAAAGAAGACATAAATCTCTCACTGTTTGCAGATGCCATGATACTGTACACAGAAAACCCTAAAGATAGTATCAGAAAATTTCTAGAGCTGATCAGTGAATTTAGCAAAGTTGCAGGATATAAAATCAATACACAGAAATCACTTGCATTTATATATACTAACAGTGAAAAAATCAGAAAGAGAAATTAAGGAATCAATCCCATTCACCATTGCAACAAAAAGAATTAAATATCTAGGAATAAACTTACCTAAGGAGACAAAAGAACCGTACACAGAAAATTACAAGACACTGATGAAATAAATCAGAGATGACATAAACAGATGGAGAGATATTCCATGTTCCTGAGTAGGAAGAATCAATATTGTGACAATGACTATACTACCAAGCACAACCTACAGATTCAAAGTGATCCCTATCAAATTACCAATGGCATTTTTTACAGAACTAGAACAAAAAATTTTGAAATTCATATGGAAACACAAAGGACCCTGAATAGCCAAAGCAGTCTTGAAAAAGAAGAATGGAACTGGAGGAATAAAGCTTCCTGACTTCAGATTATACTACAAAGCTACAGTCATCAAGACAGTATGGTACTGGCACAAAAACAGAAATATAGACCAATGGAACAAGATAGAAAGCGCAGAAATAAACCCATGCACCTATGGATACCTATATTTTACAAAGCAGGCAAGAATATACAATGCGGCAAAGACAGCTTCTACAATAAATGATGCTAGGAAAACTGGACAGCTGCATGTAAAAGAATGAAATTAGAATACTTCCTAACACCGTACACAAAGACAAACTCAAAACGAATTAAAGACCTAAATGTAAGACCAGAAAGTGTAAAACTCTTAGAGGAAAACATAGGCAGAACACTCGATGACATAAATCAAAGCAAGATCCTGTATGACCCACCTCCTAGAGTAACGGAAATAAAAACAAAAGTAAACAAGTGAAACCTGATTAAGCTTAAAAGCTTTTGCAAAGCAAAGGAAACCATAAACAAGGTGAAAAGACAACCCTTGGAATGGGAGAAAATAATAGCAAATGAAACAACTGACAAAGGATTAATTTCCAAAATATACAAGCAGCTCATACAACTCAATACCAGAAACACAAACAAGCCAATCAAACAGTGGGGAAAAGACCTAAACAGACATTTCTCCAAAGAAGACATACAGATGGCTAACAAACACATGAAAAGATGCTCAACATCGCTCATTATTAGAGAAATGCAAATCAAAACTGCAATGAGATATCACCTCACACTGGTCAGAATGCTGCTGCTGCTGCTGCTGCTAAGTCGCTTCAGTCGTGTCCGACTCTGTGCGACCCCACGGACGGCAGCTCACCAGGCTCCGCCGTCCCTAGGATTCTCCAGGCAAGAATACTGGAGTGGGTTGCCATTTCCTTCTCCAGTGCATGAAAGGGAAAAGGGAAAGTGAAGTCGCTCAGTCGTGTCCGACTCTTAGCGACCCCATGGACTGTAGCCTACCAGGCTCCTCCATCCATGGGATTTTCCAGGCAAGAGTACTGGAGTGGGGTGCCATTGCCTTCTCCGACTGGTCAGAATAACCATCATCAAAAAG
This sequence comes from Giraffa tippelskirchi, assembly GCF_054371585.1. NCBI lineage: Eukaryota > Metazoa > Chordata > Mammalia > Artiodactyla > Giraffidae > Giraffa > Giraffa tippelskirchi. Next base: position 66,196,100 of record NC_137284.1, read on the forward strand.
TCTACAAACAATAAATGCTGGAGAGGGTGTCAAGAAAAGGGAACACTCTTGCACTTTTGGTGGGAATGTAAATTGATACAGCCACTATGGAAGATGGTATGGAGATACCTTAAAAAACTAGGAATAAAACCACCATATGACCCAGCAATCCCACTCCTAGACATATACCCTGAGGAAACCAGGGTTGAAAAAGACACATGTATCCCATTGTTCACTGTAGCACTATTTACAATAGCTAGAACATGGAAGCAACCTACATGCCTATCGACAGATGAATGGAAAAAGAAGTTGTGGTACATATATGCAATGGAATACTACTCAGCCAAAAAAAAAAAGGAACACATTTGAGTCAGTTCTGATGAGGTGGATGAACTTAGAACCTATTATACAGAGTGAAGTGAGTCAGAAAGAGAAAGATAAATACCATATTCTAACGCACATATAAGGAATCTAGAAAAATGGTTCTGAAGAATTATTTACAAGGAAGTAGTGGAGAAACAGACGTAGAGAATAGACTTATGGACATGGAGAGAGGGGAGGAGAGGGTGAGATGTATGGAAAGAGTAACATGGAAACTCACAATACCATATGTAAAATAGATAGCCAACGGGAATTTGCTGTATGGCTCAGGAAACTGAAACAGGGGCTCTATATCAACCTAGAGAGGTGGAATGAGAAGGGACATGAAGGGAGGCTCAAAAAGGAGGGGATATATGTATACCTATGGCTTATTCATGTTGAGGATTGACAGAAAACAACAAAATTCTGTAAATCAATTATCCTTCAATACAAAAATAAATTTTAAAAAAATGGTGAAATTCTAACAAAAAAAAAGCAACAGTTAGAACTAGACACGGAACAATGAACCAGTTCAAAACTGAGAAAAGAGTACATCAAAGCTATATATTGTCACCCTGTTTATTTAACTTATATGTAGTTATATAATCATGCAAAGTGCTTGGCTGAATGAATCACAGCTTTAATCAAGATTGCTGGGAGAAATATCAATAGCCTCAGATAGGCAGATGACACCACCTCATGGCAGAAAGTGAAGAGGAATTAAAGGGGCTTTTGACGAAGGTGGAAGAGGAGAGTGAAAAAGTTGGCTTAAAGCTCAACATTCAAAAAACAAAGATCATGGCATCCAGTCCCATCACTGCATGGCAAATAGATGGAGAAACAATGAAAATAGTGATGGACTTTATTTTCTTGGGCTCCAAAATCACTGCAGATGGTGACTGCAGCCATGAAATTAAAAGACACTTGTTCCTTGGAAGAAAAGCTATGACTAACCTAGACAGCGTGTTAAAAAGCAGAGATATTACTTTGCCCACAAAGGTCTGTCTAGTCAAGGCTATGGTTTCCCCAGAAGTCATGCACAGATGTTAAAGATGGACCATAAAGAAGGCTGAGCACCAAAGAATTGATGCTTTTGCATTGTCGTATTGGCAAAGACTCTCGAGAGTCCCTTGGACTGCAAGGAGATCAAACCACTCAGTCCTAAAGGAAATCAAACCTGAATATTCATTGATGCTGAAGCTGAAACTCCCAATACTTTGGCCACCTGGTGCAAAGTGCTGACTCATTAGAAAAGACTCTGATGCTGGGAAAGATTGAAAGCAGGAGGAAAAGGGAATGAGATGAAATGGGGAGAAAGGGAAGGATGAAATGGTTGGATGGCATCACCAAGTCGATGGACATAAGTTTGAGCAAGCTCCAGGGGATACTGAAGGATAGGGAAGCCTGATGTGCTGCAACGACACGACTGAGCAGCTGAACAACAACAACAACAAAACCAAAACAAGCAATGAAAAAACAGCGATTATTAACTTCAAGAAAACATAAGATCGTGTAAAAAGGGAAAGTAAGAGTTTACTATGTGGCCCACCATAGATAAATAGATAATAAAAGCTAGAAATTGGCATGGTTTTTTAATGCAAACCCAGATAAGCCATCTGAACAAAACTAACATACAACTATGCCAGAAAAATGCATATATATGAGGTCAGGAAGAGCCCCTGGAGAAGGAAATGGCAACCCACTCCAGTATTCTTGCCTGGAAAATTTTACGGACAGAGGAAACGGTCAGGTCCATGGTGTCACAAAAAGTTGGACAATTGAGCACTATCCACATACATGATGAGGTCAGTGGTGGTTAGTGAAAGTGAGCTAAATCTACATCTTCTAAGTTATTTGTTATTTAGCAAAATAATAGCAAACATTAAAATATTTTAAAAGTTGAATCTAGTTACTTATAAAGAACAGGCAATGGTAAGGGAGAACAGTGAGAGATCGTTGTCATTCATAGAAAGCTTAATTTTACTTTAAAGTTATTTTTTACATATACTCCTTATAAAATCATTTTTACATTTCAAAAAGCAACCTATTTAGGTCCATTTCATTCCCCCATCCACTCAAACTCAGAATTCAGACATCTCTTCTTCCAATAGTCCTTAGAAACTCAAAATATCCAGATGGTTTATTTAGCCTTGATTCTGTCCCTATGTCTTCAGAGTAAATCAAAACAAAACTTTGAAAGACAGTTTTTTAGCATTATATTGAACTGATTCATGATCTGATCTTCATAATATTTTTCAAGACTTCAAAACTAGAAATACATTTACATGTGCCAAAACATTTAGCATGTTTGATTTTCATGCTTTTCTTTCTGCCATAACATTAATTGAAAAATACGAATACTAAAATCTCAAAATTTTATTTTCCATTATTTTTGACATCCATTATGTTTTTATGCACATCCCCAACTTTCCACCTCTTTAGTGTAGTGTGGGAACAGCAGAAGTTATGAGAGCTGTGGAGTAAGCCAGAATTGAAATATTAACTCATTTGCTAATTCCAATCACATTAATTGCCTTACATTCAGTATTTAATGCATGTTGTTGCATTTATGCTTTGTCCTTTTGCTGTCATTCATTCACTCACTCATTTAGTTATTGAAACCCAGTAACTGTGATAACCACTAGAGAATTTCCATGAATTAACTTCTCAAATAGATTTTTGTTCCTGTTAGATGAACTATTTACTCAGAACTCTTTCATATAGTGCACAGCCTATAATAAATACATAACACCTCCTTAAAAAATAAACTTTCTCTTCTGTCATTTGGATTTGGACAACATTGGACAGCAAACTCAGGGAGGTAGTGATGGACAGAGAAGCCTGGCATGCTGCAGTTAATGGGGTCTCAAAGAGTTGGACACACCTTAGCGACTGAACAACTTATCATATAATAAAAAAAATTAAAATATAATATTTATCGTTCAGTCAACTCTCTGCAACCCCATGGACTGCAGCACACCAGGCTTCCCTGTGCTTCACCATCTCCTGGAGTTTGCCAAAATTCATGCCCATTGAGTCGGTGATGCTATCCAAACATTTTATCCTCTGTCTCACCCTTCTCCAACAGGGACTACTTCATGTGACTTTATTTTCTTAAGTAGGCAGTTCTACTTAAGAGTTAGAGTTAGTGTTTGTTTATATATATTTAGTTAGTTAGTGTTTGTTATATATATTTCAAATATCCCATGTGTATCAAAACCATTTACCATACATAAGTAACAATTCTAGTATTTTAGAAAGCTATGAAAAGTCACAAGTAAAATATTCTTCCTGTCACCATTTATTAAATTATGCCAGGGTTGATAGATTGCCACTGTTGCCATTTAAAATATTAACCAACCTTCAAACTGTCCTTCAAGGACTATTTATACACACAACCCAAACCACATACAAAGTTAAACAAATGTAAGTAACAAAGCTGAGCTGTATATAAACAGAATTTGAAATATGATATAAAATATTAATTCAATGTTGCAAAGAAAGTAAATTTGAGAGGTTACATAATAAGAGCTTCTATAGGCATGGTGTATCTTGAAAGAGAACAATTTAGAAATGAAAACGTTCTCATTGCTGATGGATGTTCCCAACACTTTCTTTTCCTTATATTCAGATGTATAAAATACACAGTTTATCAGATAATACTATACTGGTGCCAAATCATTAAGCTCTCTCCATATTTTTTTCCAAATATGTGTGATTCACCAAATTTTGGTCATCATTTTGCACCACTGAGGATCCAAAACAACTAAACCAAGAAGGACCTCACTGATTTCTTAAATGCCATGGTGCAGGAGAACCCTAAAAGAGCTAAGTTGAGGCAAGGGTTAGGTCTCACACCTGAATAAGGACAAAGACCTACTTAAAGCTTTAGAGAAGTCAATAACCTGGCTATCAAAATTTTATAAATTAATTTCCATTTACTTTATTTGGGTGGTTGTCTTTCATCTTCACTGCCAATGAAACCTGACATTTCATTCCTAGGAAAAAAACTTATGAGGCATAATGTGGTCACAATTACTTCATAAACAATTATTATGAACAATATTCTGAGCCAGGCAGAGTCAGAAAGGCAAATATCTATAAAACACAGATCTCCTAACAGCGCACAATCTACAGGAGACTGTAAGACAAATTTCTGGAAGGCTAGCATGAAGCATAATGGAAAATCACAGAAATCCTCAGAAAGTCTGTCCAGCAGCTTCGACCAACGATGAAACTTGAAATTCATAAACTGAATTTTCCAAGGACTTATATCTTAGTTAATTTATATATTCAGAATACTTTTTTCTTGTAACACAGCTGTCTTTTGATTAGATAAATTAGAAAACTTGAAAAAAGAATGTGACAAACTAAAATTAGATGAAAAAAGACTATCTTATTTTTACATTTTATTTTTCCTCACATATTATAAAATATATGTAACTTTGATGTATTTTGTGAAACAATACTTTGAAATACCATGATATTTTACTTAACTTGTTTACCAAAAAAGGGTGAAAATAATAATTGATAAAATGAATATACTTCTTTGCAATTCAAAAATCCCTAAAATTTGTTATTCTAATAAATCATTGTATCAAGATGAACATACAATAGAAGTTATACCTCTGAGAGTTTATTTTGGAAAATAGGTTGGTCAGGTATTATGATATTCAAACATTTGAAAGGTTTTTCTTTCCCCTGAATAATATATTATTTGGCATTAATTTCATCATTTTTATGTGAAATTTGACCCAAATTTGCTTTCTTATTTGTATAAAATTCTTTTGATATCACACTTGAAAGAAAAAAGATAATGATAAAGTAGAATCCTTTTTCTATAATAAACAAGCTAGAGACTAGCACCTTTTGATTATATTTTATGATGTGCAAATCCTAATTATACAAAGGGTTCCTTTAAATTACAGAGTGCCAAAGCCATGACAGAGAAATTAAAATAATTATTTAGTTTGCAAACTGACTCAAATAAGAAAATATACAATACTATTCTTTAACCAAGCAGTATAAGGTGCTCTGAAATAAAAAGAAAAGAAAATAACTAATTGGCCAGGATTTTATAATAATGCCTCTTAAGGCAACAAAGAAGAGATATGATCTTCACATACAGAGCTCTAGGGATGCTTAAAATTTAAACTATTGAGAATGCCATTTCTCCCTCACCTTGCATAGTGTTCTTAAAATAAAACATTTCCTTTTCATTTGCTAAGATATGATAGTCATTATGTGTCCTTTAAATTGGTTTCATTAAAATCCATTTGCCTTAAAGGTGATTCAATATCAGAAAATCTGTTAATATACTACACCACATTAATAGACTAAAAGAGAGTAATATATGTCTATTTCAATAGATATCAAATAGAAGCACTTAAAAAACTTCAACATTCACACAAGAAGAATGTCCACTTTTGCCACTGTAATTTAATATTTCCCCAGAAGTATCAGTCAATGAAAGGAAAAGAAATGGAAAAGGTAAAATCTCCATGACTTGCAGATGAAATTTTATATATCTAGAAAACCTCAAGAGATTAATACAAAGCTATAATAAATAGTAAGAAAATTCAGTAACAAGTCTGATTATAAAATTATGCTCAAAACAATAATTTCTCCACATATAATCTATGACTCATTAGAAAAGATATTAGGAAGATATTATAATAGCAAAAAGATAAAACAGAACTTTTAATGTGAAAAACTTATTTAAAGAAAATATTTGAAATTTATTGAAATACAAAAGAACTTTATTCATGGATACAAATACTCAAAATTGAAAAGGTTCAATTTATACTAACAGGATTATTTTTGAAACCTTGTAAAATAACACTCAAGTTCATCAAGAAATACAACGTGAGCATATCCAGAAAAATCATGAATAAGATAATGAGGGGCTACTTACTATATATTAAATTATATTGTGAAGCAACAGTAATTAAATTGCTTTGGTACTAGGGAAATATTAGACAAATTGAACAGAATCGATACCCAAAATAATATGAAAATATACTTGACATTAAAGGTGATTTTTCAATTACTAAGGAAAAAGAATTTATTCAATAAATGAACTTGAGACAACTATTTGGCTATTTGGAAAAAATAAATGCAGATTTCTCCTTTATCCTACTAATCAAAATAAAAACAGAGTACATCAAAGAATTATTTAGAAGTAAAAATATTAAATGAAAAATGTATTTGTAATTTTGGTGTAGAGTTGGCATTTGTAAATAGGAAACAAAACCAAGAAGTCATTGAGATGTGACTTCCCTGTTGGTCCAGTGGCTAAGACCCTGTGCTCCCAATGCAGGGGGCACAAATTCAATCCTTGGTCAGAGAACTGGATCCCACATGCCACAACTAAAAGGTCCTGAACACTGCAACAAAGATCATAGATCTTGTGTGCCCCAACGAAGACCCACACACCATAATACATAAATGCAATAAAGATTTTTTTTTTTAAAAAAGAAGCCATGGTGAGAATGGATTGATAAATTCGAATAAATTCAACATTTGATTATAGTAATAAGATATCCTAAAGTCAAATGACAAACTACAGAATATTTTTTAATGCATGACAAAAATTGTTATTCTTAATTTAAAAATTTATAAAATTGAATAAGAAATGATAAGTAATACAACTTTAAAAAATAAAATAGGAATAACAGAAGAAAAGGCAATGCCCAAGTAGAGATAAGGAGGAAGTCATAAAAATTAAGTTTGCTCTTACTTCTGATTTTAAAAAGCAGATGAAAATTATAATGAGATGCTGTTTCTTATCTACCCTATTGGCTTCCCAGGTGACTCAGTGGTAAAGAGTCCATCTGCCAATGCCAGAGACGAGGATTCAATCCCTGGGTGGGGATGATCCCCTGGAGGAGGAAATGACAACGCACTCCAGTATTGTTGCCTGGGAAATCCCAAGGACAGAGGAGTCTTGCAGGCTACAGTCCACGAGGTTGAAAGAGTTGGACATGACTAGCACCCACCCCACCCCATCTATCCTATTAGCTAATTCAAAAGTTATCTTATACGGTGTTGTAACAGGAGGTATGAGGAAAATGAATAAATTGGTAAAATAGTTTTGGAAAGGAATTTGACAGTGTCTCTCAAAATTGGACATCAACTCAATGGACGTGAATTTGAACAAACTGCAGGAGATAGTGGAGGGCAGAGGAGGCTGGTATGCTAGTTCACAGGGTCAAACAGGGTCAGACACAACTTATCCCTAAAACAACAACTCAAAATTGGAAATACATATACTTTTTTAACCCAACAATTCTGCAGCTAGGAAATTACCTTATAAAAATGTTAACACAAGTAGTCCAAGATATATAAAAGGGTATTTTTCACTATAAAATTCAATAAAATAACTAGTAACTGTAAATTATTTAAAGGTCACTGATGAAATACAGGTTATATAAATGAGACTATATGTATTGGAAATCAAAGTCAGCATTTGAAAGAATAGTATACATAAACTTATACTCAAATATTTTAGTGAAAAATAGAAAGTGCAGAACTATGGCAATATTTGAATATACTTTTTGCAAATTATATATATATATATATACATATACACACATGTATATATATTTTAATCCTCTGGAAAAATCACAAGAAACTGTTCATAGTAGTTTCCTTAGGTTCTAAGAGTGGAGAGATGTCTTTAGATTGTCACCATAAACTGATTTCATGGAAATATGGTCCACTTTTTTTTCTTTTTTCTAGTAAAAACATAAATGTCATGTACAACTGTTTTGTGACCCCATGGACTGTAGCCCGTCAGGCTCCTCTGTCTATGGGATTTCCCAGGCAAGAATACTGGAGTGGGTTGCCATCTCCTTCTCCAGGGGATCTTCCCAACCCAGAAATCAAACTCACATCCCTTGCATTAGCAGGCGAGTTCTTTACCACTGAGCCACCAGGGAAGTTCACCTGAGACTTTTACATAATTATAATTTAATGTGGGTTCAAACTGTTAAGACACAGTGCCTATTTTCAAGGTGCATATAAAATCTAGATGGAAAGCAAAAAACAAATACAAAGGTAACTATTTTACCAGATAAGACAGAAAACAGATGCCACTAGAGCAATGGAAACAGCTAACTTGTTAGTTTTAAGGAATATCCTGTCCTGCTGGGCAAGAGGCCAGAGAGAAGAGCAAGAAATAATTGTGCAGGATGAAGCAACTCTAAGCCTTTGAATAATTTTCAATCTTCTCTCCCTTTTGAAGCTTTACTAAGCTTTGGGGATAACTGATGTGGTGATGTTCTTTTCTTGTCTGGAAAAATGTACAGGGCCATTATCCTAATCAACAGGAACTGAGAGACATGCAGATTTCTTAGGCAGAAAGTTACTTGCAGATGTCTCATATAACTCAACTCATCACATTATAACTCCAGCATAAACTTCTAAAATAAAAAAGATTCAATAAATATGGCTAGTCATGCCATCTAAATTTTACAACTCACTAAAAAAAGTTGGCAAGATATGAACAAGTTTCTCTATATTTTCACCACCCGTAGGTTAAAAAATGAAAGTGAAATTCACTCAGTCATGTCCGACTCTTTGTGACCCCATGGACTATGCAGTCCATGGAATTCTCCAGGACAGAATACTGGAATTGGTAGCCTTTTTCTTCTCCAGGGGATCTTCCCAACCCAGGGATCAAGCCCAGGTCTTCCGCATTGCAGGCAGATTCTTTACCAGCTGAGCCACAAGGGAAGCCCAAGTTAAAAAAATATCCTCGCCAATTTTTATTGCTACACAGTAGAAATTTTCAAGAGGTTATTTTCCTCAGCTCTATTAATCCCATATCATCTGGAATTCTTCTAAAAAATGTTCTATTCATCTGCCTCTAAGACTTTTTGTCACTATTTCAATCTGAGAAAGGAAATTCAAATGAAATACCCAAATGAGGAAGAGATTTATTTACCTTACATCATTATCAGCTATAATATTCCCTTTTCTCTACCTAACTCTAGCTTGAATTTCTACTCTTTCTGAGAATTTTCAGATTATGAGAAAGAAAATTCAATAAATAAGGGGCATTTTCCCCCAGGTCCTAGTGTACACAAGATTTTGTGTGTGCCTCCCAAAAGTGAGGTCTCTGTTTTCCCCAGTCCTGTGGAAGCCTACAGCCAAATCCCGCTGACAATAAGGGACATTTTAAACAATTGCTCTATTCATATTTTAATGCTTTATTTTAAAAATATATTTATAACCAGAAAATACACCAATCTTAAACCATTCACTAAAGGAATTACAATACACAGAAGAATGCAAGAATACACAGAAAAACTATACAAAAGAGGTTTTAATGACTCAGATAATCACGATGCTGTGGTCACTCAACTAGAGAATGACATCCTGAAGTTTGAAGTCAAGTGGGCCATAGGAAGCATTATTATGCACAAGGCCAGTGGAGGTGATGGAATTCCAGTTGAGCTATTTCAAATCCTAAAAGATGATGCTATTAAAGTACTATGCTCAATATGTCAGCAAATTTGTATAACTCAGCAGTGGCCACAGGCCTGGTAAAGGTCAGTTTTCATTCCAATCCCAAAGAAAGGCAATGCCAAAGAATGTTCAAACTGCCACACAATTGCACTCATTTCACATGCTAGTATGCTCAAAATCCTTCAAGCTAGGCTTCAGCAGTATGTGAACTGAGAACTTCCACATGTACAAGCTGGTCTTAGAAAAGGCAGAGGAACAAAAGATCAAATTGCCAACATTCGTTGGATCATAGAGAAAGCAAAGAAATTCCAGAAAAACATCTACTTCTGCTTCATTGACTACACTAAAGCCTTTGACTATGTGGATCACCAAAAACTTGGAAAATTCTGAAAGAGATGGGAATACCAGACCACCTGACCTGCCTCTTGAGAAACCTGTGTGCAGGTCAGGAAGCAACAGTTAGAACTGGACATTGAACAACAGACTGGTTCAAAATTGGGAAAGACCCAGAGGGATGGGATGGGGAGGGAGGTGGGTGGGGGGTCCAGGAAGGGGAACACATGTAAACCCATGGCTGATTCATGTCAATGTATGGCAAAAACTATTACAATATTGTAAAGTAATTAGCCCCCAACTAAAATAAATAAATGTATTAAAAAAAAATTGGGAAAGGAGTATATCAAGGCTGTATATTTTCACCCTGCTTATTTAACTTGTACGCAGAGTACATCATGAGAAATATCAGGGTGGATGACTCATAAGCTAGAATCAAAATTGCCAGGAGAAATATCAACAACCTCAGATATGCAGATGATTCCACTCTAGTGGCAGAAAGTAAAGAGGAACTAAAGAATCTCTTGATAAGAGTGAAAGAGAAGAATGAAAAAGCTGGCTTAAAATTCAACATTCAAAAAACTAAGATATGGAATCTGATGCCGTCATTTCACGGCAAATAGATGGGGAAAAAGTGGAAGCAGTGAGATTTTCTTTTCTTGAGCTCTGAAATCACTGCAGCCATGAAACTAAAAGACGCTTGCTCTGTGGAAGGAAAGCTATGACCAACCTAGATAGCATATTAAAAAGCAGAGACATTACTTTGTCGAAAAAGGTCCATATAGTCAAAGCTATGGTTTTTCCAGTAGTCATGTATGGATGTGAGAGTTGGACCAGAAAGAAAGCTGAGCACTGAAGAATTGATGCTATTGAACTGTGGTGCTGGAGAAGACTCTTGAGAGTCCCTTGCACTGCAAGGAGATCAGACCAGTCAATCCTAAAGGAAATCAATCCTGAATATTCATTGGAAGGACTGATGCTGAAGCTGAATCTCCAATATTTTGGTCACCTGATGCAAAGAACAAACTCATTGAAAAGACTCTGATGAGGGGAAACACTGAAAGCAAAAGGAGAAGAGGTCTGCAGAGGATGAGATGGTTAGATAGCATCACTGACTCAACTGGACATGAATCTGAGCAAACTCCAGGAGATAGTGAAGGACAGAGAAGCCTGGCATGCTGCAGTCTATGGGATCACAAAGAGCCGGACATGACTTAGCGACTGAACGACAAGAGGAATTAGAAAAATACACTACAGATTCCCCAAAGAGGGAGGGAAAGCATAATTCTTGGATCCAATTCTTTTGTTCCTTTTCTATTTGACTTGTGTAAATAAGAGCTAGTTAGGGAGAAATACTTAAAACCAGAGACTAAAAATGCTTCCCTCAAGTCCTTGTTATTGTTGTTGTTAGCCACTAAGTCATGTCAAACTCTCTGTGATCCCATGGACTCTAGCATGCTAGGCTCCCATGTCCTCCACTATCTCTCAGAGTTTGATCAGATTCATGTCCATTGAGTTGGTAATGCTATCTAACTATCTCATCCTTTGCTGGCCCCTTCTCCTTTGCCTTCCCAGCATCAGGATCTGAAGTCACTACCAGTCGCCAAAAGGCAGGGGATTTCTCATCTGCAGTTTTCTTTGGTAAAGAGGTCAAACAGGTTTTTGTTTTCATAATTAGGAGAGAAAAAAAAAATCATGCATCTGTCTGTAGTGTCAACATTCTTTGAGGTTGGCTCACTTAATTATACTTTGGGTTACATTTCCCTTCACTTTGTAGCCCTAGGCCTCCCAAGGGCAAGAGGATTATCCCAGTATTTACACAAATCAGTAGTGTTAAATCTTGCCCAAACAAAGATTTAGGGGGATTTACTAGTCATTTTGTAAGACTCTGGCTCTTTGGAAGCTCTTCAATTCTAGAAAACTGAGTTGTAAACAACAACATTTAAGATGGCATTAATAAACATGTATTTCACTGATTATTAATATGACCATGACAGAGCACCTATTTCTCTCTCAGAAAAAGGTTAATCTCATTGGCAAAGCAGCCTAAGAATGGCTCCCAACTCTATATTCCTAAGTCTATTAGACAGATATTGTATGTATTAGACAACAAAGGCTTACAGTCAAGTGTAAGGGCAAAAGATACGGTAATGATTTACTAAAACAACCAAAATTGTCATCTTCCTTAATAACATACCATTAGAACAATTAACTGTTAATTAGTTAACCTGGCTTCCCAGTTGGTGGTAGCTGTAAAGAACCTGCCTGCCAATGTAGGAGACGTGGATTTGATTCCTGGGTTGGGATGATCCCCTGAAGGAGTAAATGTCTACCCAGTCCAATATTCTTGCCTGGAAAATTCCATGGACAGAGGAGCCTGGCATACTATAGTCTATGGGGTCACAAAGAGTCAAACACAACTGTAGCAACTTGGCACACATCAAACAGAACAATTAAGACCACACTTTTTAAATTATATCTAAAAACATGTTGAAGAAAGAATTCATTCCTAAACTCATTTAGTATGTTACTTCTCAAAAGATTTTCATCACTAAACTAAACACAGGTATTAAATCATAAATCAGAACTTGCTGTTTTGGGTTTTACCCTTTAACTTCCCATCCCACCATCTCTACTGGATTTGTCCAAAGCCAGTGCTTATTTAACTATATGCAGAGTACATCATGAGAAACGCTGGGCTGGAAGAAACACAAGCTGGAATCAAGATTGCCGGGAGAAATATCAATAACCTCAGATATGCAGATGACACCACCCTTATGGCAGAAATTGAAGAAGAACTAAAGAGCCTCTTGATGAAAGTGAAAGAGGAGAGTGAAAAAGTTGGCTTAAAGCTCATCATTCAGAAAACTAAGATCATGGCATCCAGTCCCATCACTTCATGGCAGATAGATGGGGAAACAGTGGAAACAGTGGCTGACTTTATTTTTCTGGGCTCCAAAATCACTGCAGATGGTTATTGCAGCCATTAAATTAAAAGACGCTTACTCCTTGGAAGGAAAGTTATTACCAACCTAGACAGCATATTAAAAAGCAGAGACATCACTTTGCCAACAAAGGTCTGTCTAGTCAAGGCTATGGCTTTTCCAGTGGTCATGTATGGATGTGAGAGTTGAACCGTGAAGATAGCTGAGTGCCGAAGAATTGATGCTTTTGAACTGTGGTGTTGGAAAAAACTCTTGAGAGTCCCTTGGACTGCAAGGAGATCCAACCAGTCCATCCTAAAGGAGATCAGTCCTCGGTGTTCATTGGAAGGGCTGATGTTGAAGCTGAAACTCCAATACTTTGGCCACCTGATGCAAAGAGCTGACTCACTGGATAAGACCCTGATGCTGGGAAAGATTGAGGGCAGGAGGAGAAGGGGACGACAGAGGATGAGATGGCTGAATGGCATCACCAACTCAATGGACATGGGTTTGGGTGGACTCAGAAGTTGGTGATGGACAGGGAGGACTGGCGTGCTGCGATTCGTGGGGTCACAAAGAGTCAGACACGACTGAGTAACTGAACTGAACTGAATAATAGTTCAATTCATTAAAAATTTAAGAAACCGTTCTTGAGTTTTCTAAAATATTACACATATTATGTGGTAGAGAAACAAAAATAAATAAGACAGAGTGCTTATCCTCAAAGAGATTAGTGTTCATACATAAAATCAGAAGAGTAATTTTAAAACAAAATTTAAAGTATAGTAATGTGTGCTGTTTACAAGGGGGACCAAAGAGAATGTGGCAATTAATGTAGTGAGGCAAGGAAGACAATGTGATGTGGACAGAAAGAGAGTGCTATGGATGATGAGTCTAGAAAAGAAGACTGGACCCTGCCCTAAACCATGTTGTATATGCAAGAAGGGCTATCAGATTCAAGTTGCCACACAAGTTACCTGTTTTTAAAAGATCATTCTAAAGGAGACGTGAGGAATGTGGAATAAACTAAAAGAGAGACAGGAGTCAAATGGTAGTTAGGCAAGAGAAAAGTAGAGCTGTCACAGAGTTGATGACATGACGTGACTTGCAGTTTTGATATGATATCATCAGAGTAGATCAAGTCTATGAGTTGTCATTCTATTAAGGAATTTAAAAAAAAAAAAAGGGTGGTTGGTCTTTTATTTTTTTTCTTCCTAATTCAAGATGGCCTTGGTGTTATATTAAATATCCAAGCAGCCCCATCTCTTACCAATGATGGCTCTCCTTGGCTGTAAATCTCCTTGTGGAATTGGCTAAAATTCCCACCAACTAGAGATTTATTTGTATTAAAAGTATAAATATAAGGACTTCCCTGGTGGTCCAGTGGTTAAGACTCTGTGCTTCTAAAGCAAAGGGCACAGGTTTGAGTCCTAGTTGGGGCACTAAGATCCCACATGCTGTGCAGCAAAAAAAAAAAAAAAAAAAAAGAGTTTAAATATAAAAAAATTAATATTAGAAACATTTTAATATAAACAGTCCTGGTAAGATTAGGGGGTATCAGTAATTCATGATAGAGTAAACTAGCTCAAACAGACTGCCTCCTCATTAATATACCAGGGGAAATTGTTTGGGAACATTCTTAGGGGGAAGAAATTATAAAACAACAAAGACAGAGGAAGAACATACTCCAGCAAGAACAGGCCTGGATGACACACTAAAGGGTATCTGGGGGCTCCAAAAGAGTAGTTTGAGGAGACTGAGGACTCGAGTGGTGAGGGTAGGGCCATTCTTAGCAGGGCGCAACCTCAGTGCAATCATACACCTCCTCCATCAGTGTTCATTGTAAACTGATTCTCTCTTCAAGAACAAGAACATCAAGAGCAGTCTCGAAGGGAAAAAGTTGCAGTGTCAGTAGAAAATCTATGATAAAGTGGAGTGAGCTCTGTTTTCACATTTGAAGAAGAAATACTGACATTTTTTGTACAAATAGATTGCAGAGTAACCTTTTTTGTTGTTTTTTTTTAAACAATAGATGGCAGAATCATCTTTCCTTTACACTGGACAATATGCTGGAGTCTCTTCTGAGCATAAATAGTGATGGGTCCAGGGATATGGTCACGATTCATAATTGCCCAAGACTGACTCATAATAAAGTTATCAAAAGTAAATTCACAATATTTCTAGAGTCCAGCTCTGAGTGTCACTGATTTAGGATTTTTAGTTTTAAGAATTCAGAAACCTATACATATAATCACAGCAAAAAAAAAAAAAAAAAACTGGCTATTGAGCTTCTCCAAAGAATCTCCTAAAATGTTTTTATTTTCCCTATAGCTAATTCATGTTGATGTTTGGCAGAAACCAACAAAATTCTGTAAAGCAATTCTTCTTCAATTTAAAAATAAATAATCTTTTTGAGCTGCAAGCAGTAACTATTTCCATACGATTATCAATCTCATAATTGATGCTTTTGAACTGTGGTGTGGGAGAAGACTCTTGAGAGTCCCTTGGACTGCAAGGAGATCAAACCAGACAATCAAGGAAATCAATCCTGAATATTCATTAGAAGGACCGATGCTGGGGCTGAAGCTCCAATACTTTGGCCACCTGATTCAAAGAGCTGACTCATTACAAAAGACCCTGATGCTGGGAAAGATTGAAGGCAGCAGGAGAAGGGGATGACAGAGGATGAGATGGTTGAATGACATCACTGACTTAATGGACATGAGTTTGAGCAAGCTCCAGGAGATAGTGAAGGACAGGGAGGCCTGGTATGCTGCAGTCCGTGGGGTCACAAAGAGTCAGATACAACTGAGAGACTGAACAGCAACAATAATCAATGTCATTGGCTACAGAATCATTATCAAGGGTTCAGGGCATCAGTATAAATTATTAAAATCTCTAAGCTGTTTACATGTATGGAATTTCTCTATCTATTTTCTCTCTTTATTTAAATTCTTGAAGAAGTCTAAAGACTCATGAAGGAAGCTTTTGGACAAAAATCACAAATTGCTTATTATGGGGGGGGTGATTAAATTATGTCCAACGGAATGTTTATTTACCCTTCTAGATAATGACGTTAAGTAAAACCTGCTGCTGCTGCTGCTAAGTCGCTTCAGTCCTGTCCGACTCTGTGCAACCCCATAGACGGCAGCCCACCAGGCTCCCCCGTCCCTGGGATTTTCCAGGCAAGAACACTGGAGTGGGTTGCCATTTCCTTCTCTAATGCGTGAAAGTGAAAAGTGAAAGTGAAGTCGCTCAGTCATGTCTGACTCTTCGTGACCCCATGGACTGCAGCCTACCAGGCTCTTCTGTCCATGGGATTTTCCAGGCGAGAGTACTAGAATGGGTTGCCATTGCCTTCTCCAGTCTTTGCAAATGGCACTATGATATTATCTAACTGGAAGTTTAAACTTTGCAAGAGTAACTATACAAAAAGTTTCTGGCTTAATCATTCCAAGACTACAACTATGAAAGTAAAAAACGGTGTCATGTGTTAAACAGTAGGCCATATTCTTGTTGTTCAGAATATAGCATAAAAGTCAGTGGGTCCTGGTAGTTTATTTATTTCTTCCAATTTGTATGCATTTTATTTATTTTTGCTGTCTGGCTTCCAATACTATTATTAAATAGAAGTGGCTACTTCAATTTTTTTTAAAAACTCAGTTGGGTCATTAGGACAGAAGCTAGTTTCCCGACTTCTGTTTCTGCTTCTCCCAATCTACCCAAATAAATCCATTCTTCAAAGTCACTATCAGTGTCTTCTCCTCCATGAAGCTTTCCCTGAATTCTCCAGTCTCTTCCAAATGTGTCAATAATAAGTTAATTTTTATTAATTTTTTGAAGTTTTTATAAATTTTTAATTTAATTTTAGATGTGTTTATGGCTTATCTCCCTAACTATAGTAGAAGCTTCTTTAGCACAATGACAAGCAAGTACTGGGGCTTCCCTGGTAGCTCAGCAGTAAAGAATCTGCCTGCCAACGCAAGAGACACTGGTTTGATCCCCTGGTGGGGAAGATCTCCTGGAGGTAAGAGATGGCAGCTCACTCCAGTATTATTGCCTGGGAAATTCCATGGAGAGAGGAGCCTGGCAGGCTATAGTACATAGGGGTGCAAAAGAGTCGGGTACAACCTAGCGATTAAAACAATAAGAAAGTAGTAAATATTTGGCAACTATTTATGTTTTGGATTTGTTATTTATCTCTAATCATCTCTTTCCTGCCAACCTCAGTATAAACTAGATCAGTTGGACAATTTAGCTAGATTGATGGTTTTCAAACTGTACTTCAAAGAACCCCTCAGAAATTGAAAGGGAAAAAATTGGGCCAAGAGAATAGAGCCACAGGCTAGCTTCATAGGAAAGCCTCATTGCCTTTGGGGAAATAGATATGGTATAAAAGGTAATGAAAGTGAACTAAACAAATTAGCAAAGAATGAACAGAATTGTGAATGATTACCCGGGACGAGTTACAATCATCTTTAATTGCCTTTAAATTTGAAGATCTCACTGAAGTAGAATATCAATAAGTGCTTGTTGACTGATGATACGTTTTTCTTTTCTCCAGTCTAAGAGCTCCTGATTGTTATCCTACTACCAACACATTCCATGTTTTTTTAATAAAATTCAGAGACTTGTCTAATGAAGGAAATTAAAATTTAGCTTCAATATCATCTGGTAATTAAATCCCAGTCTGCTTAAATTGAAATAAACAAATCAGACAGTGCAATCCATAGAATTCATAAGTTCTTATCTAATATTTGTAATAATCTAAAATTACTGTTCCTCTGGTGGCTCAGCAGTAAAGAATCTGCCTGGCAATGCAAGAGATGCTGGTTTGAGCCCATGCTGGGGAAGATCTCCTGGATGTAGGAGATGGCAACTCACTCCAGTATTCTTGCCTGGGAAATCCCATGGACAGAGAAGCCTGGCAGGCTACAGTCCATGGAGTCGCAAAGAGTCGGACACGATTGAGCGACTAACACTTTCACTTCAGGTCTAACAGTTATCATCTACTTCCTTGTGCCTTTTCTTGATATAAGATGTTCTGCTGCTACACAGCTTCCTACTCCCGGTAATACCACTTGTTGAAATATGGAACATATCTGCTGTGTTCACCACAGATGTTAGCAGAGTCCAACACATAGCAAACATCCAAAAAATTTAGATTTTGGTGAATGGATAAAATGTTTAATATATTAACATCAGGAAATCATTTTCACTAATGTTAATAGCTTCCAATATAGATTAGCCATATTTGAATTGGCTCTTTTTAAGCACCATCTTATAATTTTCTCTGTCATATCTCATACACCCAATACTTCTCCAAGAAAGGCAAAATAAGGTGCTGGAAAATAGCATGGATTCCACAGTCACATAGCACTGAGTGTGCTTCTGAACCCTAACACTTGAATGTAAGCAAATTATCAAATGTCTCTATTCAAAGACAGTCTCCTTACTGGCTTTTCAGGGTCTCTGTGCATATTAAATAGAATGTAAATATATATATATATATATATATATATATGAAAGTTCACTTCCTAGAACTTGGCAGATGGTAGGCATCAACAAGTGTTCCATTTCCTTTCCTCTCTGAAGCACATTTTTCTGTACGTCCAACTCTTTTGTGACTCCATGCTCTGTAGCCCACGAGGCTCCTCTGTCCATGGGATTTTCCAGGCGAGAATATGGAAGCAGGTTGCTATTTTCATCTCCAGGTAATCTTCCCAACCCAGGGATTGAATTCCCATCTCCATGGACAGAAGAGCCTGGCGGGCTACAGTCCATGAGGTCACATAGTGTTGGACACGACTAAAGTGACTAAGCAGCAGCAGCAGCTCCCAAATTGCACGCAGAGTCTTTACTGTCTGAGCCACCAGGGAAGCGTGTATTTGGATCTGGTACATATAAAATGGTTGCTTGAGAACCGCAGTCCAGAGGGCTCTGCTTCTGGAATTCACCTCTCCTGCACCCCAGCCAATAACCAAGCCTCAGGCCCTTGCCACCATCCGAAACCAGCATTAGATCTTATACTAACAAAGAAATTTAAAACTCTTAAACTACAGAAACCAGAGAAATCTTATCTGTTTCTTTCATTTACTCAAAATTCCTGAGGGGAAAGCTAAACATGAGAGTACCTTGTTTTAAGTTCTTCTTATTTAACAAGGAATGCACTTCTAGAGGTAATAGAAATTTTGATCTAGTTAATACTCACTACTCTCTTTAAAACAGACTTTTAAAGTTACTGCTGAAATTTCTTTTCTTGAGTTTTATCACCTGTAGAAATCAGAGTAATTTGAAATCTTAGTACCTATTACTATTTCATTGAACATTTCCTCAAAATCTTAGGTAACTCAATTTTAACATAAAGTATTAATTAGCAATTTATTCCTTCTTAATGCCAAAAGTGACCTTTATTCAGAGGTTGTTGAGGTAATTCTGTGATGTAACCAAATTAAAATTCAACCTTACATACAGGCAATTATTTTCAATCAGGTCCTTTAACAGTGGCTAAATAGGCACTTGTATTACTCACATTGTAGCTTATTTCCCCACAGAGAGTTAACAACTGTTGTTCCTCTATGTAACCATCACACCTAAGAGTTTTCTGCAAAGCCAAGTCAAATGTATGCTCATTCTGTAACAGAGAATAGAGGAATAACTGCGTGCTCCCACAAAATAACACCTTATTTCTGTTTTTAAAAAACAGCTCTCATTTGTCACAGTGAGATGCTTCATGTGTGCATGCGTACTCAGTCACTTCAGTCACGTCTCACTCTTTCCGAGTCTGTGGACCATAGCCTGCCAGGCTCCTCTCTCCATGGGATTCTCCAGGCAAGAATAGTGGAGTGGGTTTCCATGCCCTCCTCCAGGGGATCTTCCCCACCCAGGGGTTGAACCCGCGTCTCCTACATCTCCTGCATTCCAGGTGGATTCTTTACCCACTGAGCCACCTGGGAAGTCTGAGGTATTTCATATAGCTAGCTGTTTTTTCCCTTGGTTTTGCTCACCTCCCTTCCCTTTACCTCAGTTACTTTTATTCTCCAGCCCATATACTAACTACACCCTTAGCTCTCAATCTCTTTCACTTTACCATTGAGACTATTCTAGAATGATTTTCTCTAGTCCTCTCATGGATATTGCTTTCTCAATTACTTTAGTTTCCTAAAAAGAAAACAAAGGAATAATTTCCACCAAACTGAAACTACCTTGTGAGTATGCTGTAGTTTATAGAATTCCATGCCAGATGTTTCACAGAAAGGTATTAAACAACTAAGAATGCTATAATAATATTCATTGATTCATTTATTCCAAAAAATATGTAACATTTTTAACATTTCAATGAAAAGATCTCCAGATTCTCCTTTACTCTATCCATCCCAGATAATAATGAAAGCCTTTCTGATTTTAAACAAAACTAGGATGACCCCATGTTCCATTCTTATTTGGCTACATGTATAATTATTTTTAGAAAGCATGATTTTGAATATAACTAGATAAGCAGAGTGCAAAACAAAATCTTGTTGCTCTGTGTGTCTCAGTTCTTTAAGGATGTGAAGTAGGAAGCAGTTTCAAATGCGACTTTCCACAGTTGGATTTCATTCTACTTATTCACTCTACGAATACCCATTGAATATGAACTATGCTCTGAAGACTGTATAAGATTTGAAGGATGCATTGATGAAGAACCAGAGTAGTTCCTGCTCACGTAAGCTGAAACTCTTGTAGTCTTAAAAGTTGAGATAGTGAAACAGAGGAAAAATACAAGATAATTTGAGAGAGCAGGACCAAGGGTCCTGGTTTAAATTGGAATGACAGAGAAGGCATTCATGATTAGGTAGGACTTGTAAGTATCAAACAAGATAGTTGATGAAAATGAACAACCCTAAACAATGGATAAATATGATTAAATACCATCAAGTGACTGTTTTCTGTAGTTGCGAAGGTATGAAAAAGTAGGGGGTTGATATCGGGGGTGGGGATGGCAGAGCTCATGTGATCATGCTAATGTAATGTGTTGAGAGACTCGAAATGGGGCACTCAACATTACACAGCTGCAGGCCATACACAAGGGTTTAAAATGCCTTCCCCCTCTCCACTACACATAGTGAACACCAGTCCATGTCAAGGTCTTTGTTTTTCCACCACTTTTTTAGGCATGATTTATTTTGAGAACAATTTCCAAAATCAGGAGCCCCTGAATCCAACTGGAACTTTCATAGTGGTAAATTACAGTGCCATTGATATGTTTGTTTGGCATTCATGAAGGAGGAAAGGATTAAAAGCTAAGTGGAGCCACTGAGAGAAAAGTTAAAACCTCCTTCCCCCTACCCCCAGCACATTATTAACAGTCTCAAGTCCCCCTTTTCTGGATAGTGTCTCAGATTATTTTAAGATGCAGGATAAATTTGAAGAACATTGGAGAAGGTACTTATTGGGAAATTCTAACTAACATACATTTCAGAAAAAGGTTATTCATTGGAAGGCAGGCCAGCGGACAGAATGAATGCCATCAGTTGTTAAGTTTCTTCCTACAGACTCATATTTGTCACCTTTTCATTGCCCTGGAAACTCAGCACACTAAATTCATGAGTAAAGGGCCTGTGAGACAATTGTGCTAACAAGCCCTCCATATTATGTTGATTTTTGACCAAATTTTAAAACACTATAAAGAAAACTAGCCAAGTTTACACAATCTTGAACAAACATGGTAAAGCATGCCTTTCAAAGCACCGGAAAATTTGTTTTGTCTTTATTCAATGTCTATTAAACAATTTGGTTACAAATTGTTAAGAAATTTTGAGTTTCAAATACTGAATTCTGAAATTGATGTATTGCTAAATATTTTGTAGGGATTCAATTTCAACATATTATTTTATCTAGATATTTACTCACATCAGAATTGTTTCCACAAGCAGACTGTAAATTTTTGAAAGATAAGTGACTGCATCCTTTTGAATGCCCCACAATAGTGCCTCCAATAACATATGCACATAAAATACTTGTTAAATAAATACACATTAAGCCAACTTTAATTACAAAACCAGCTGCTGTCAGTTGCATTGTCTCACATGTGTTAAAAGTCCACTGGGCTTCCTGAGAAACCAGTGACCATATTTTTAGTTTCCTTTTCACAAAACAGTTCACTCTTCTGGCTGTCAAAGTTCACACCACGAACAGCCTACCTTCTTCAAATGTATTCTGAAAAACGCTTTACCATTTCTCTTCCGTGCTTCTCTGGGACCTCTCCTTATTTTGTTTTACTTTCTTGTCCTTAGTAAAGCATCACCAAACAAAGGACAAAATAAGAGCAATGAAACAATTGTGTGGTGCCTTTTGTTTCACAGCTCTGCTCATCTGTGGCACAAATAGCAGAACCCATGGTTAATCACCACACTTCTGGTTCCCAGGGCACTCATGAAGCTGTCCATATGGTCTGTTCAAAACAGGGACTCATACATATATCAAATACAAATTATGCAAAGAAATGTGATCGTACAGTGGAACCAAGTCATAAGAGAAAAATACCTGTTCAACAAAAACAGAAACCTACTTTCAAAACTCTCCACGTTTCTGGTTCCCAAGGTAAAGCAATAATAAGTACACTAGATAAATCTTCATCCTAACATTAACTATGATAATCTCTCAGACATACTCAACTGGAAGCTTTCATTTTCATTCGTACCCAAGCGAAAGAAAAAAGTTTAATAGATTACTTCCATTTTCTTTAATGTTTTAGGCTTTTCAAATCTTGCTGCTTACTCTCAGTGACTTAGTCCCTCTATGGTGAAGTCTTTAAGTATGTTTTTTTCCCATAATTTCATCTTTAAGCTTTATTCTGCCTCTTTTTCTACTGGCTTAGACAACTTTTAGCCTTAGGTTGGGTAACCACATAGTTTGTGATTCCAAACAGGACACTTTTGAAATGAAAGGAAGCACAAAGAAGAAAAAAAGGATAGTACAACAGCAAATGAAACAAAGGTTTTGCTGGGAAGACTGAGAGATACAGTCACCTAGCCTTAGGGTTTGCTTTTTGGTCAACAGAGACTTTCTCCTATAGTGTTTAAGGTTAATCAGAAGAGTTACATAACCAAAAGCTGTCTGACTGTAAGTTGGATCCTATTTTCCATGTATATCACATTTCTAATGGCAGTCAACTGAGAAGGGCAATTAGAAAAATATCAAACTTTTCATGAGATACTAGAAAGCTAAAATCACTAGCAACTAGAAATCATGGACCCTAAGTGAAAGCAAAAGTCACTCAGTCATGTCCAACTCTTTGCGATACGGCCCATGGAAATCTCCAGGCCAGAATACTGGAGTTGGTAGTCTTTCCCTTCTCCAGGGGATCTTCCCAACCCAGGGATTGAACCCAGGTCTCTCACATTGCAGGTAGATTCTTTACCAGCTGAGCCACAAGGGAAGCCCATGGAGACTAAAACAAGGGGGAAAAAAAGCTTTTAAGTGCAACTATGTGCTAGATATCGAATCTATGGAGAGAGAAAGTGAGAGATTAACTGCATCTTCTCAACAATCTTTATAATTTATGCATTAGCATTCCTATTTTAATAAATAAGCAGCCCATCCATTGATGGGGAATGTGTGAATTGCTACAAATTTTAGGAAAGTAATCTGACAATACTTACTGAAAGTTTTAAAGTGCCAACCTTTAGATCCAACAATCCTACTTCAGGATATATTTTCTTAAAAATGAAAGCACCTATGCACAATGATATATGTACAAGGATGTTTATTACAGTATTGCTTTTAGTGGCAAAAAAATAAAATTAACCAATTAGAAATCACATCAATAAAAGCATACCACATAATAATGTGTACAGTATGATCTTATTTTTGTTTAAAAAAAATCACAGGTTTTATGAAAAACAAAATCTATATACAATATATACATGATTTATTTTATTGTATTTACACAACAAAGATACTTTGAGCTCTCAATATGTTCTAGGATGTTCTCGATGCTACATTGCTATCTACTTGCAGTAGCAGAGAGGGAGATTAACCAGGATTCACATCAAAATATTAATGACATCAGAATAACAGGACTGGCAAAGGAGAAGTCAGATGAATAACTCTTTATTCACCTCCATGTTTTTTCTGACAGGATATAATGAGTATTATTAGTTTGGAAACCTTTAAGGAACCAATAAAGAAGAGAATGGTGCATCTCATATATGCTGAAACAAAAGCTCCTTGCTCTTAAGGAACTAAATGAATTGACCTTCTGGACACAACTAGAAAGTGGTCAACTTAAGTTCAGATCCTTGGCTAACTCCTGGGGCCCATAGGAGGAGCTGTTGCCTTAAAATCAATATAACATTTAGAGATTTAGCTGTTCATTCAAGATAAAACAACCTAGAAAGAAATAAAAAGAGATGTAAAGTTAAAATAAAAACTAATTTTCATTCACATACAAGTTTGAAATGCTTTCTTCATTTTACCAACTTTGATCCTAATTTCCCTAATTTTATATGCTACCTAAAAGCTTTTCTACAGCAGAGATTAATAGCTAAATAAAGGCTAAATAAACACAGTTCTCCAAGAGTTGTAAAATCATTGTGAGTTCTGGAAGAGAGAGGCTTCTTACATGAACAGGGACAATTAAGATAAAAATATTAAAGAAGACATATATTAGCTCTATTAAAGTCCAGCTTTAATACTGGGCATTGTGTCAACCACTTAATTAGCATGGATTCAAAAACTACAGTTTCTTTCCACACATATCAAAATATGTATCAAGAAAGTCCCCCCGAAAAGTGGCAAACTGAGAACTCAACAAAATATAGAGCAGGTGTTGCTTGAGTTAAAGTCACAAAGAACAGTACTAAGGGGGAAGGAACACATAGAATAGGAAGAAATCAGGAACTCTTGTACCAAGAATAGAATCAAAATGTAGTCCAATGTAGGCAAATAGGAGTTGAGAACTGGAAAGTCTGCAGCAAGGCTTACTGGCCCCATCTCTCAGCAGCCCCATGGGGGGCAGACAGGCTGCAATCCTGCCTGGGGTTGTACCATCCTCATGCCCTTCTGCCCAGTCCTAGAAGGCTGCTGGCCCCAGCTCCTGATTGTGACCTCAGCTCTAGTAAATGGCACTGATTAATAATGGCCTCTTAAGTCTTCCCTGGTGGCTCAGTGGTAAAGAATTCCGCCTGCCACTACAAGAGATATGGGTTCAATCCCTGATACGGGAAGATCCCGCATGCCTCAGAGCAACTAAGCCCGTGTGCCACAACTACTGAGCCTATCCTCTAGAGCTTGGGAATTGCAACTACTGAGCCCATACGCTCCCTAAAGCCCCTGCTCCACAACAGGAGAAACCCGAACACCACAACTAGAGAGTAGCCCCCACTCACCTCAACTTGAGAAAAGTCCCTGCAGCAATGAAGATCTAGTACAGCCATAAATTAATTAATTAATTAAATTTTTAAAAAATGGTCTCTTAATTCAAATTTTTATGGGGGGAAAAAATTCTGGTTAATTATCCCAGTTGTCTTACTAAAAGCCTTTTGTCCTACAGTGTGTACAACCCTTGGTCAGCCTGTGGGACAGTTGGCAGAGGACTGACAGCTCAGTTCTGAGTGCATGAGGAACACGCCCATTCAGCAAGCACTATGAGTACAGAAAGTCCTAAGGAGAGGTATGGCTTCTGCGTCTCACAAGCTTATTTGTAAGTCAGTCATTTGGAATTTGTACAACTTTTTCTCATGAAAAAAAGAAGAAAGAGAAATAATCTTAAAAAAAAAAAAAACTCAATTGTCTACTATGAGTTAAGCATAGTGATAGTAATTCATTTTCTACTTTCATTTTTATTTCATTCATGCACCAATTCTTTAAGCAAGTTATTGTTGATGAGGTGGTTTATATTATGCTTGGCTCCAAAGATAAATATCAATGTCTTATTAAAACCAAAATATCTATTATGTGCATATATGTTCAGTCACTCAGTCGGGTCTGATTCTTTCCGACCCCAAGGACTGCTACCTGCTAGGCTCCTCTGATCACAACATTCTCCAGGAAAGCATATGGAAGTGGACTGCCATTTCCTACTCCAGATCTTCCTGACCCAGGGATTGAATGTCTTTTCAACGTAGTGCTTCCTGCATTGCAGGTGGATTCTTTACCGCTGAGCCCCCACAATATGTATTAACCACATCCAAAATAGGATGAATGATAACCATCATCCAAATCATTGTCTTAACAGAAAAATATACCTCAAGTTCCAACCTTAGCTGTTAACAGCACACTTCCCCCAGTGAGAGCAACAATTTCATCTTCTTTCTCTCATTCATTCAATAGTGAGGCATGTCCACTCTAGACAATAAGTAGTCTACTGCCCGTTGCCTAAGAGCGGGGCTTTGGGGTGAGACATGAACATGAGAAGCAGGCAGTTGGCAAAGGTAAATACATGTTTTACAGTTTTTTATTTAAAAAAAAAGTACTGTGAGGACTGAGGACGAGACAGCAGAAATAAAGTTAGAATGAATTTTACAGTGCTTTTTCCCTAAAGTTTCTGCTTTTTTTCCCTACATATTACTACTTTAATGCTAGTATTAAGAAATTATAAAGTACAAAGATGGGAGATAGCAGTAGGACGCTGACCTCTCTGACACAGCTTTGAAAATGCTCAACCTGTGAATAAGACAGAAAGGGAAGAGGCTGAAAGAAAGAGAATTCTGCTGACCCTCTCTCAGGAACCCATTTGTAAACACAAGGACATTCATAAGTCAGGCATATGCAAGTCAGGGACTGTGTGTAATTGGATCATATAATATGACATTCATCCCTGACTTTTTTCCCCTCACCTAGTCTCCTGGTTTTATATCCTACTTTGATGTAAGATAATATGGTTGTACATGAGCAACTTGAGTTAAAAAATAGACGCATAAAATTCTCTCAAGCTAGATACTCAGCAATCTAAATTGTGAGACACTCTTTAGCCAGAGACAATTTCATAGAGAAGAGAAGTGCAGCACTGTATTACACAAATGGAAAACAGCCTTTATTTCCTTATTAAATTTTCAAGGAGTTGCATGGAGATTTAACCACAAAGCTCACATTATTTAGGGGATTTAATTATTGTTTGTTTCTTTCTTTCATTTTCTGTCTCCAAATAAAAGCATATTTCATTACATGGTGAGCGTTAATGCTTTTTAAAAGGTTCAGAAGAAAAAAAACACATGCTTTTCAGAAAAGCAAAACCATATTCCTTATTGTCTACACAAATTAAGAAAAGCCATGATTGCTCCAGGATTGAACATGAAAAGAGGGGGAAAATGTTCAGGCAACACATTCTCAGATTACTCTTTGGTAGCACGCTTTCTAAATTTTGGAATTTGGGTCTGCCATGGCATGGGCTCACGGAGAGAGGATACTATAAACTTTAGGAAGGTGGTTTCTAAATACAAGGTGGCCAGAATCAAGCAGGAAGAACCTAAAAACATACAGATTCCCTGTGTTCCAGTACAAACATTCTGGAAGCCAATCTTCCAAAATTTTACCTTGAGTAAGATCTCTCTGTAAATCACTTACAGCCTACAGACACTTGACCAAAAAAATACATACTTGAAAACCATACATTGCCTTACAGAATTGTTTTTGCTTCTCAAATTATGAACCTTACATTATCTTCAAGCAGAATCACTTAGCATGTTTGTTTAAAATGCAGATTTTCAAACTGAATTGATTCTTTGTGGAGTGGGATCCAGGAATCTTTTCTTTTAATAAGAACATTTCAAAGTAGATCAGTTTTCTAGTGCTGAATAAAAATTACCACCAACTTAGTGGTTTATTAGCTCACAGTTCTGTAGCTCAAAAGTTTGATGTGACTCAACTAGTTTCTCTGCTCAGGGTCTCTCAAGGTTTCAGCCAGACTAGGGAGCCCTGGTGAAGAAGCCCCTTTCAGACTCATTTAGGCTGTTGGCAGAATCCAGTTCCTACAGTTCCAGGAAGGAGGTTCCATTTTGCTGTCAGCTGAAGGCTGTCTCAGATTCTAGAAGTGGCCACCATTCCTTCTCCGGTGACTCCCTCTACAGCCAAGCCAACAACAGCTGTCAAATCCCACCTTATGCTTAAAGTGTCTCTGATTTCCTCTTCTGTCATCAGGCAGAAAAACCACTCTGGTCTTAAGGACTCATATTAGATCAAACCCACCAAGATCATCTCTACCTTAAAGTCAACGTCACAGTTGACATATCATCATGGGGGTGATACCTCATTATTTTCACAGGTTCTGTGGATTAGGGTGAGACATCTTTCAGAAGTTATCCAAAAATCCTTCCTGCCACACTCAGTCTCTCTTATATTCTGGTGTGTTGACTCATTCTCGCCTATAGAATAGCAGTAGAAACGGTGTATGTCTCTTCCAGGCCAGAATTTTTTTTTTTTTTTAACTCAGGTGTTCCTTCTCCAGTACCTCTTCCCCAACCTGCCAGATGACTTTGAGGCCATAATGGATGGTGGAGCCTCAAATAAAAGAGCCCTGAGTCCCTGAATCACTGGGTGGAAGAGAATTGCTCACAGGCTACGTGAATCTATAGTGAATTCTTAATGAGCAATAAATGTATTTTTGTTGGGTCAAACTATTAAAAATTTGGCATTGATTTACTACAGCAAATAGTGTTATCTTACCAAATATCTGGTTTCTTCTGTTTCTAAACATATAGTAAGCAAAATTAAGTCAAAATATGCATTTTCTGAGTAGAACTGGACAGCTCTCAGTTTGAAGTATAATTTCTTCAAGTAATAGTTTTATGATCTTACAAAAGTTATTTCACCTCCTCGACTACAATCAAATAATAACAAATTTCTGAGGCCTTAACTAATTAGAATACAAGGACTAAGACTTCATGTTCCTGTTTTAGAAAAGATCATACTTTATATTAACAGTCATTGTTTAGTCACTAAGTCATGTCCGATTCTTTGTGACCCCATGGACTATATAGCCCACCAGGCTCCTCTGTCCATGGGATTCTCCAGGCAAGAATACTGCAGTAAGTAAAGCCATTCCTGTCTCCAGGGGATCTTCCTGACCCAAGGATCAAACCCATGTCTCCTGCAGTGACAGGTAGATTCTTTACCTCTGAGCCACCGGGGAAGCCCATATTAACAGTTAACACCTATTAAATTTAACTAATCAGCCTCTTCATGCACAAATATTTTGATATTAGAAATACTGACCCAAACAATTGAAAAAAAGTCATAAGAACCTTAGACTCCACATAAGCAATTCAGTCATGCTTGTAGACATTATGTTTCTATGTTTTATGTTTTAAAACATATATTCTCTGTACCTATAGGTATTGTATATCTGCTACAATAAATAAAAACAGATGTTTCATTAAATACCTGGAATGAATAAAAATATCCATTAGCAAAACACAGAAAGTGGGAATTACCTCTTCAGTACTATCCCCAAGACACATCAAAAATAGATAATATTCAGTTCCTAAGCTAGGAAATCCACAAATACACTTAAGATGACTATTTTGAAATGAAATTTTCATTTCATGTATAGAGAGGGTTTTTTTTTCCTTTGGCAAATCAACATTTAGTCTGTAAAACACGATGCTCACTCATAATGTCATGCATCTCACTCACAATAATTCTTTCTTATTAACTGCTTGGGCACAATTTATTTTCCTCTCAGGCTGTGAAGGTGCGTGCAAGTGCAGCAGACTCTGGCTGGAGCTGATAAGCCAGCCCATAACAGCAGCACTGCTGGCCTGATGAGATTTGTAAGAAGACAATATTCCATTGGCTCGGAAAACTATGCTGTATATCAAACCTATCAAAAATAATATCTACAAACAATGCCTTGATGCATTTGCCAACTCTCACAGAGAGCTCTCTGGTGTTCTGAAAATATAGTTTGATTTTTTTTTTCTGTTGTAGTGAAGAAATACAGACCATATATTTTTTTTTAAAGATCCTTGCTTTTGTTTACATTTTTTTCACTAAGCGTGGTAGTCTAAAAGAATATTTTTAAACCCTGGCTTTCAAACAGTCATTGCTACAGTTCCCGAAGAGGATAGATTATCCATCCTTTGAGTTAGGACTATTTATTTCACAGGAGAGTTAAAAAAAGAAAATCAAGAAATGATCAAAAGAGAAATATGTCACAATCTTACAAACTAAAATCTCATTAGAAGGTCTCCAAAGCTTTTTTAGATAAAACACTTATGAAAAAGGCAAATACTCCTGCTAAAAATGTGATTTTCATTCTGTTTAGAATAATTATTTATTTTAGTTCCACACAATTTCTCAAAAGCACATATCATATTTTAATCTAGTATATATTTGTGATCTTTGTTTCCAACAAAAATATGCTCCTAAGAAAAATATTACCTTAAATACAAACCACTGAGGAATCTAAACAAATGACACACTAGATATATTCACTTTATGTATGTATTGCATAGTTTAAAGGAAAATAAGCTACAGAAGATGCTATCATATTTAGATAATACTTTATAATTTACAATGTACTGACATGTATTTTCCACAACACTATGAGGTGAACATGGCTAGTACTAGAATTAGCTTCAAATGCAAATTGTCATTTTTCTGTTTACTGTATGCTCTACATACAATACCTCATTTAATCCTCAGAACAACCAAATGACATTTCTTAGAAGGCAATATTCCACTGGCTCAGAAAAAAATTCATGTTGTACATCAAACATACTCAAAAATATCTAAAACATGCTTTGATGAATTTTCCAGCTTTCACACACACACACACACATACACACACACACACACACACACAATCTGTTGCCTATCTAAAACAAATATGATTTATTTTTTTCAATTTTTAAAAAAGAATAAGGAACTTGAAGCATAGGTGGGATTGATTACTTACCTAAAACCAGAAGTAGAGGGACAACTATATGCTTTGAGTACCAACTAAAGATGTACTGAGTGCTTTATATACACACATACAATCACATGATCTCAGTTAATATTACCAACTGCTCCTTAAGCTTGATATTGTTATACCTCTTTTTTCCCTATCTCTCAGGGACACTGGCTTCCTTATTGCTCCAGTGGCTCTTTGTGTTTCCATTGTCATAAAAGAGAAGATTTTAACATGACCAATAGATGTCTGCAAAATCCTAAGGTAACTAGGATATGGGCACTTTGTGGTATTTTCTCATCCCTTATGGTGCCCTGGAAATAATTTTGTAACCACCTGTGATTTTACCTTTTGCTGTGAAATCAAAGCAGTTTCATGGTAGAGCCAAATTAGACAATATAAGGGCTCTAGGAAGAGTCTCTGATAAGTCCCATCCTTCAGAATGAAAAAGAGGTAAATATTGAGAACTCAAAAGAATATAATTTGTTTGTATTCTTAAACAATGTGTCCTGTGTTACAAATCAACCTGTATTCTTAAAATTTTCTTATTGATCTTTATAGGAAAGAAAAATAATCCACAAACTATAACTATTTCATTTCTATCCAAAACATTCTTCTGAATCTATGTAGTTTTACTCATTTTTCTTGAGTTCCTCTAATGCTACCCACCTTGCTGCCATGATTCATTTCTAGAATCCCTTGAGCTGATCTCTGTACCACAGTCACAAGCATGGCTTCCCACATTCATGTCAAAACATACACTGATATATATGAGTAGATGGGCAAAGACAACACTATCACCAGGCAGAAGTGCTTCCCACAGGAAGACTTCCATTAGACACAGTTTCCGACAAGGAATGTCAATGTCCTGGTAGAATCAACAGAGGCCCTCCAAGGGAAGCAGTGGGTTAAGGGGACACAAGTTAAAGTAGCCAAAAGGATGCACATTAGTTTCAACTTGGGTTTCTCTTGATTAAAACATCGGGTCAGAATGTGAAAGCAGCAGAGCTGTCCTGAAGGACTTATTTAATCCTAACCACACACTACCTATACTGTGATTATCTATTAATCAGATGTTATATCTGTTAGCTATCATCCGTTATGGTTTTCTTGATACCCCATATAGGTGGGTTTAGCATAAATCATGATGCTTTAGATTAGATTTCAACTCCAAATTTGTAACATACTAAAACATCTCAATGAGTTGTGAGGGATGTCACAATAATTCATTACTTGTCAGAGTGTTAAGGTTTGGAAAATGATCCATTTGAAAAATTAGATCACATTAAAGGTTATTCACATAATAACATCAGGCTTCCCAGTGGGAAAAAAGTCACAGAGTAGGACACGACTGAGCATGAACTCACCACTGCACCCATATAATAACATCATTCTCACACTTACTAGGTTGTATACTCAGGTGGGTAATTTCATCTCTTTTAATTCTTCAGGAAAGTACCTCACACATAGTAAGCTCTCATGAAATAGTTGTCAAATGAATAAATCCTATTTGTATCCCAATATACTTTCCTGAGTAGTACAGAAAGAGTGACAAATTCATCTGCTTGCCAGGAATTACTTATAGCCCATGGAAATTTTATATGCCCATGGAAGTATGTCACCTACGTAAACACTGTCTATAAGAAGAACTGCAACAGCAGAAAAGAGAGGATTAATACTCTATAGCTGAAACAAATTATTTTTCTTTTTTTTAACCTCAAAAAGAACATTAAACCAGTGCTTGTTTTGGATGGAAATCATTGTTAATTATTATAGTAGCAACAACAGTTACTATAAAATACTCTGTTATGATAATAAAAGTGAAAGTGAAGTCACACAGTCATGTCCAACTCTTTGTGACTCCATGGACTGTAGCCCACCAGGCTTCTCTGTCCATTGGATTCTAAAGGAAAGAGTTTTGGAGTGGGTAGCCATTCTCTTCTCTAGGAGATTGAACCTGGCTCTCCTGCATTGCACACTGCATATAAAATATAGTTTATATGCATGACCTCATTTAACCCTCACAATCTTATAACCTAGTAGTGATTTCCTTTATTTAGATACACCAAGTGGTCACACTGGTAGTAAGTGGCAAAGTGGTATTCAAAGCCCTTTCAGTTTGATGCCCAAATCCATACTTTTTTCACCTTAACTTGCTGCCTCTATTGAACAATTTAAAAGAAAATTATAAATGTTCCAAAATTATTAGTTACATCTCAGTTGTAATTTTATTTTCAAAGTTCAAAAATCCAATAGCAATACATCAAAAAAAAAAAGATTTTGGTATGTACAAGGCTTCATATTGCACTATATTGCACGCCAGACCATATTGTCAATAAACCAATGTGTAAGAGGATCATTTATATTCAAGGCAAGAAGACTTCTTGAAAAAAATTACTTTAAGCTGTACTTTTTATTCCCCAAAGAGAAACTTTTCACTTTAGCTTTCCAAGTAGGCCAAGATATAAGCATTATTTTGCCAATATATCCACACAGAAAGATTGTTCCCTGGGTGCAAAAAAAGAAATTATACTATATTCTTCATTGGTTCCTGTGCTAATTTTGGCCTTTCACATAAAAGGCTTTCCTGAACTGCTGTGACAGGTGGGTGATAATTTTGTGATATAACCTCTAGGCCATACAATACTCGGCCAAAGTTACCAAAATAATTTCATTGAAGAGAATTTGGATTCTAGCCCTTCATAAATAAAGAACATGTTCTTTTAAATAGGGAAACAAAGCCAAACAGAAAGCAGCCAGTGTCTAATTTTACAATTTAGCAAAGGTTAGTGCATCTTTTCATAGCATACTTCAATACCTCATAAAGCTCTCTAACTATGGATAGCCCCACTATAGAATTAATCCAGATAATAGTATCCTGGCCCCTCCTTTCTCTTTTGCCTTAGTCTGTGTGCTTTTATGACCACCTGTCAGCTCAATGGGAATAATCCACAGAACTACTACATCTGAACGTTTTAGAAAGCTTGAACAGTTCCATGCAATCCTGGAAGCACTTCAAACAGAGAACAATGATGTTTAAAGTGAGCTTATTCTTTTTCCTTCCAAAACTATTTCTCCTCTTGTGGTTCCATTTTCTTTGTTTAATGCCCACTGGTTACCTAGGTTCACACCTCTAGATTTTAGATCATTTTGACATTTTTTTAATCTTTCACTCATCACAAGTAAACATTCTACTGCATTTAACACTCAGAATCTGAATATTTTTACCACTTACACTGCTGCCACCTGATCCAAGCCACTGCTTTTTTTCACCTGGGTTATTGAAATGACCTCACATTAGGTCTCCTTATGTCCTCACTTCCTCTTGTATCAGTTAGGATTAGGCATTGGTATATATGACAGAATATCCAAAAAATGGGATCTTAAATGAGACAGGAGTTTCCTTTCTTCACATGTGAAATAGTCAAGCTAGAGGAAGTTCAGGGCTGGTATGATGTTCTATGATATCAGTGAACCAGGCCCCTATCATGTTGCTCCATGATGAAGATTTCCCTAATAGTCTAGGATGTTCACTCAAGCTTCAGCCATAAGTTCATATCTGATTCACCATGTAGCCAGCAAGGTTGAAGAGGAAATTCTTCCTCTTTTAAAAGTCAATTTCTGAAAGTTGCACTTAACATTTCCAATGTCCATTCCTAGGGCTGAATTTGGCTTCATTGCCACACATAACTTCAAGGGTGCTGGAAAGCGTGGTCTTAATTCTGGGTAACCAAGTGATCAGCTGAATTTTTCTTTTTTTTAATTCACTAAGTCGTGGGTCCTGTGGATGATCTGTGGTCCGCACCCCTCCGCTCCGCTCACTGGATGCCAATCGATGCAGACCCAGGAGCCCACGAAATGGGCGTTCCCAGCCACAATAGAGACCCCTGAGACCCGGGACCCACTGCCTAGGAGCTTGGAGGAGGCGCGCTCCGCCCCCGACACGGCCAGGTGTCGATCAGCTAAATATTAATGGAAGATAGAATAAACATGGAAGGGGAAAGTAAATAACCTCTGACATAACCCACTAGAGTCATTTACCCATACATCTACCTGAGGAATCCTTTTAAACATAAGTTCTCAATTATATCTTCCAAAGCTCTTCAACAGTCCACAAAGCCATATATGAAATAGGAAGGACTAATCAGATCACCCTTAAACACTGCTGGTCTTCAATGTTAAATGAGATAATTCAGAATGGCTTCGTGTCCAACATATTCAACTACATAGATGCAGGCACAGAGTAGTCAAACCACTGGCTCTAGGAAGGATTTGGGGTTTGCTAGGCAAGTAAGAGAAAGTGGAAAAGGCATGGCAGAGTTGAAGGAATACAATAGTGCATGAACTATGGAGTCTCACATGGGTAAAGATGGAAGTAAGGGTGTGAGCAGAGTGAGTATTTTGTCCCACTCCTCCAAGAATCGGATATAAATGGGATTAAAAGTACAAAAATTTTATAGGGAGAATGCTTCTGTAAAAGAAAATAGGAATGGAGGCAGAGAGGACAAGGAGGACTGCCAGATCATGATGCAATCTATCCAACTCATGGGACAGAAGGTTGGGTATAAGTACCCTAGATCGCCATGCAGTCTAAGGGAAGTTCAGCAAGCCATCAAAGACCATGAGCCAAAGTTGACAGAGGAGATGCATGTCTCCCAAGAGTGGGTCTGCCTTAAAATGCCCACCAACTCAGACACTGGTCTTGACAAAAATGTAGCAATTCATTTCAGGTGACCAATGCAGCTGCTGGGGTCCTCTGTCAATTTGGTCCCTGTTACAGAAGGTCTGCAAGATGCATTCTCATAGCCACTACATTGAGAGACATTTTTTAAGTTATGTAACCAAAAGACTGTATGTCTCAAGGTATTTCTGGAAATCATATATTAGAGGGAACAAACTAGATATACAGAAGGCAGAAATACTGACATTAAGATTTAAGATGGAAAGCAGTCAGTGGTCAAGAGTGTGACCATGATGATAAATAGCTGATGTAGGAAGGAGACAAGACCATAGGAGGAGGAAGAATCAAGAATAAAGAAGACAAGGGTATTAAAAAGATCTTCCACATGGGTTATTGAACCCATCAAAATTGTGAATGGCGTAATCTAGAGAGAATGATCGTAATTCAGATACTAAAATCTTCATAGAGTTAAGAAGTAACTTGGGGTCTCCAAATAACTGTGCAAGGGGGCAGTGGGTATTATAATCTGATGATATGAGTTTTAAAGCTGTGACTCTCTAGAGTCAGAAAGGGTGAAAAATTTAAAAACAACAATGAAGAGCAAGTAGTATATCTATACCATTTCCCAGACCACTGGCTCAAAGAGCATGGGAAAGGAAGCAGTCACCCATCAAGAAGGACAGAGGCAAAACATTGCCATCAGTATTGAACTTCAGCTATGGGAAAAAAAAAAAAAATGAAAGGGACAGAAATAATGCTGAGCTTTGAAGGTAAGATACTTTTACTTATGATAAATGTATTCTAGATGGCAGAAGAGTTTTAAGAAATAGAAAAAAGGGAGAAATGGGATTCTACTTAGAAGCTGCATGGAGCCATATGGGAAGGGAATCTAAGAAATAAATAATCCAGATGGGCTTTGAGTTTCTTGTGGTAAGTGATATAAGCAGGAATATGGGACTTGCTTCAGTAGATACTGTGTTTGGCAGATTTCTGTAGAGAAGCCCTCCTCTAAACAGTCTAATTCTATTTTTGGTGAGATTAGGCTACCAAAATGTACCTATAGTGAATTCTTGGACTGTATTCTTTAAGCCTAATTAAATCACCTTTTTAGATCTTGTATTTGACTTTTTCTAAAGTTTGCTGCAACAGGAAACAGTAACAGTCTGGTTTATCTAACTACAGAACTGCCATATTTCCTTCACTTCTTCCCTTCTTCTAATGTGCTTGTCCATTAATCCCTGATCAAATACTATTCACTTCATCATGTCTTATTGCTCATGTTAGTTTAATTAGAACTAAATCTTGAGGCAGATTGGGAATCAAATCTCAGGCAATAACCATTCTCTGAGGATCCCCTTGATTAGTCCTGTTTTCTACCTGGTGATTTTTGAAACAACTAATATACGTAGTTCAAGTTCTTTCTACAGCTCCTAATATTCTGCAACTGTTGGGAATATTCCAATTGGACTATCAGAATTATTTCAATGCATTGTATCAACCCTTCTCTACCTTCACAGAAGAAGTACATGTCTATACTATATAAACATAAGACTTAAGAGAAACAGAATACCCACCTATGTCTATATAAATGATATTGCATCATGATCCCAGAGGGAGTTATGCACAGTAAAGGTGTAAGATTCCTTTTCTTGGGGACTGAAAAATTCCTTTGTAAGTGTGTTCCTTCGATTTTATTCTTTTCAGCTACAAATCACTATTAGGCTGTTGTAAATGGATTCATCTCAAAATAAAAATATGGCAAGTTGCCTTCTGCTATATCCAACAAAAGAGTTGCTAAAAGATAACAATACTTTCAGGGAAGAAGATGAAAATGCATCTCTAAATCCATATTATGAGCTACACCAAATCGTAACAAACTGTTTGGGAAAGAAGGAAAACATCAAAGAGAAGTTATCAGAATAGGATGGTGTCAGATGTTGTATCTAGATTAGAAGATATCCACAGAAGATGAATAGATGAAGTTTCATTTCTATTTGATACAATTTCAAAGTGGTGAATTTCACTCTATTATAGACATCAAATGAGAAGCTCTTCTTAGCCACATTATTGGTTTCAAATCAATGTTTTTTTGACACCTCTGTGTATATGTACATATATACACACATGTTACACATACAAACACACATATATTTCTCCTTTAAAAGCATAACATTCATGATTGGAATACGTACCCAATTAACATTACTTCATTCTCCATCATACATTTTCTTCTTTCTCCATCACATAGCTTTCCAGAAGGGACAAGAAAAATAAAACTTAAAATGCTATTGTCTGCTAAAGCTTTGTTGGATTTCACTTCCTTTTACATCAGTACCAATATTTCTAGCTTCATTTCAGGAAATCAAATGTTTCAAACAGCATTTCATCTTGTTCTGGACATAAAAAGACAATTAGAATTAAAGTGGCAATGTCTACAAGAATAAGAAAAAGGATTTTGCCCTTTAATAATACCTGCTTCATTGCCAAATTGATTATTTAAAATAAAGATAAGTCTGTGTTAAGGTGAATGATGTAGATTTGGCTATTCAAAATCCATTCATTTTGGCCACTCTCCTCATTAACTTAACTAGTCCTGCAAGCAATCCACATTGATTAGGGTTAAATTAATAAATCAGCTAGGTTCCAATCTATTTTTTCATCAATATAGCCAAAAAGAGTATAAATGAAAAAAATGACAAGGAGAAAAATATTAGCCTTTATTTTATTCCTGTTTGTTCTCTTGTGATGAAGATCCTTGAAAGAAACTTAGCTTGCTTTATCAAAAACAAAGTGGTTTAAAATCACATTTAATTTCATGTTCATCAAAGGAAAGCAATATATTACTAATCAAGATACAGTCTATATGGATTATTATCCTGCCTTTTACTAACCAAAGATACCCTGCATAACCCACCACTGCATCCAGAGTAAAACATCTCTCCAACATGAAACGGAAGAATGGTCTTAAATCAAATGGAAATTGTTAATGTTAGAGGTACAAGTACTACAAATGCACTGGTTTGTTGGTTTTATTCTTAAACCACAGAAAAGAAATTTTTTGCAGAGTGCTTGCATATTTTTAATTCTTAAAACACACATACATGGGCAAAAGTGCATACACACACCTTTCTAATACTTCACTTGCTCAGAGTGAACATTGGCACATTTCTACTCCCAAACACTGAGGGGATTTTCATGAGGCAAATTCTCAGCATGCCCACTTCCAACCACCTTCTTTACATTAGTTCCAATATATAAAAACTTGTTCCACAAACGTTTCATATGGCAGGCACTGAGAAAGGCACTAGAGCCCACTAATGAATGTTTCTGGGCTCCTTCTCTTCCCTATACTCAGTGGGAGGAAGTGCACTTCAAGATCTTTCTTTTGCCTCATGATGTAAACTGTAAGTATGGACAGTTTCACCATTTAGGCTCTTACCCTGAGTGTTCCTCAAAACCATCTTAGTGCATAACACACCCAAATAAAACAGAAATTCAGTATCAAAGGAATATTTTAATCAAATTGTCATCAGAAGATGGGAGAAGAGTTATACTACAATCACAAAGGGAAAAAAAAATTCTCACAGCACTATCCATCCCAACTAACCCTACTTCTTCTTCTCATCTCAGCTGATATATTCAAAATCCCCTAACTGCTATACCCTACCCAGCAAAACCAAAACCCCAATAGTATTCCAAACAGCCTCCACTAAATAAAACCTCAGTGGCTAGCCAAACCCCAAAGAAGTGTTATTTTCATTCCCCTCAAACCTTCCATTATCTGTCTACATTTATATATCATATCTATCTATAGAGAGAGAGCTTCCCTGGTGGCTCAGATGGTAAAGTGTCTGCCTACAATGCGGGAGACCTGGGTTCAATCCCTGGGTCGGGAAGTTCTCCTGGAGGAGGAAATGGCAAACCACTCCAGTATTCTTGCCTGGAAAATCCCATGGATGGAGGAACCTGGTAGGCTACAGTCCATGGGGTCGCAAAGAGTCAGACACAACTGAGGGACTTCACTTTCACTTTCACTTTGAGATATACATATATATATATGTCATATTTCTTCTTATTTGAATCCTTGCCACTGAACTAACGGCTCATGCAGTCTTTTCATCATATCATTTACTTGAGTAAATGTACCCATGACCATGATTCCTTAATTTAGAAAAAGAATGTCATACCTGGATTCTTGAAAGCACAGAGCATGTCCAAGCTACATATAGTCTTGGTTCTGCTTTGCTGCTCAGTCTTAAACCAGCTTCAAAGCAGAAGTCCAAGTTGGGGCATTGAAGTCAAAATTGTTTGGTTGTGTTACACAAACACACTGGGACTGCTTACAGACAACACCACAAAGGCCTGCAGAGCCTTCTATCCAAATAATTTGCTGCTGTTGTTGTTTAGTCGCTAAGTGTTCTCCAACTCTTTGTGACCCCATGGACTGTAGCCCACCAGGCTCCACTGTCCATGGGATTTCCCAAGCAAGAATACTAGAGTGGGTTGCCATTTCCTTCTCCAAGGGATCTTCTCAACCCTGGGATCAAACCCGCATCTCCCTTATTGGAGGCAGGTTCTTTTCCACTGAGCCACAGGGAAGCCTATCCACATAATCTCTCTTACATAAATACACTCAGTCTTCAAACCACTCCCTTTCTAAATCCAAAACCCAATCAGGCATCTCCAGCTGCATGTTCAATAGCCTCTTTGTGTTTTTAGATACAGAGTAAGGAGACTCTTCCCTGTGGCTCGGTGATAAAGAACCCGCCTGCAATGCAGGAGATGTGGGATCTTCCCTGGGTCAGGAAGATCCCTGGAGAAGGAAATGGCAATCCATTCCAGTATTCTTGCCTGGGAAATCCTATGGATAGAGGAGCCTGGTGGGCTATAGTCCATGTTGTTGCAAAGAGTCGGACAAGACTTAGCAACTAAACAACAACAACAACAAGGAGAAATAAAAGCTGGACAAGAGAATGAAATAGGGCAGGGGTGTGGTACTTACTTGCATACGTAAGCAATTTCTCCTCTCCTTTCCAAGGGTCACAAAAGATGAATATACAAAATTGATAAAAAGCAGACAAGCGGTAGTTACAGGGTGAGGGGTAATATAATGTGGGGAAGTGAGAGGTACAAAGTATTGGATGTAAGATAGGCTCAAGGATGTATTGTACAACATGAGGAATTAAGCCAATATTTTGTAATACTATAAATGGAAAATAACCTTTCAAATTGCATTTTAAAATGTTTTAATTTTGTAAAATAGATAAGACCTCAATAAGCATTATTGTTGTTCTTGCGGTTGCAAATACTATTTCTATTTGTTCCTCTGTCAACCATGAGAAAAGAGAGCCAAATCAAGATACTCTAAAAAAACAGATGCTTGCGCTACTACAAGCAAAGTGGAGGAAAGAGGGACTATCCTTGGCAAGGACGAGTTTTAATTGATGACGGCTGCAGCACTAATGAGACTGCCTCCCATCGATATGGCTCCTGCTCTTAAGTACCCCTCACAGGGGCAGCCATAGAGACAGACAGAAACGACCCATTCTGTTGCCAGAACCTCCCTTGTGGCGACGTCAATAATCGGAGCAGCCCTGATCCTCTGCTTTTAAATCCGTGTTGTCAGCTCATACCACGTTTAGGGAATTAGGCTCTCCAGGGAAATACCAGTTAATAGAAAAACTAGAGAGAAACCAAGTGTGGCTGTAAAAGGTGGCTCTTATGCTATATGGCCAGTGTGGATTATCAGCAAAGATTAGTGTCATGTAGCCATTTTTTTCAAGGCTTTAAAAAATAAAAATTTCAGTGGCAAATTTAACTGTTTAAAAGTATTTCTATATAGTTTCAATTTTCCAGGTGAGCAAGATATTTTAAAGGCAGATATTCATTTCTGCAAAAGATATGAATAGCCTAAAAGATTTGAACTTGAGGAGAAGAAAATAAAATTAAGGGAATTCACCCCCAGTACACCTCAAACATCCAGATATCTGATAACACCTTTTTTTGTTTCTCAACTGTCTAGACTGGTTCTTTGAACTGCCCATTTTATTAAAAATAATAATAATAATAATAGTTGCAATTGATTGTGTACCTTGTGCCACAGTGTACCAAGTACTATAGATGAATTGCCTCATTTATTAACCACAACCTTCTGGATAAGTACAGTTGGAAATGAGGACATTGTGGGACAGAAAATAAAAGTAATATCCCAAAATTCACATAACTAGCTCCTGACTGAACAGGGATTCATCCCTTGCAGTCTGAGTCCTAAACCTGTTCTTATAATCATTAACTTTACTGCTTTCTTTTAATTTATCTGATCAAAAAGAGTTCATCAACTAAGTTCATATCTACTTAAAAGTAGAAGGTCAATCATTTAGAAGCAAACTCTTTGCCATCTTTTTTCATATTTTCAAATTAAATCCAGACAAGTCAGTACATATTTCAATATCACACAATTTTACTGCATTTTTTAATATCACAGTTCCTCTTCACTTTCCAATATCCAC
This sequence comes from Giraffa tippelskirchi, assembly GCF_054371585.1. Taxonomy (NCBI): domain Eukaryota; kingdom Metazoa; phylum Chordata; class Mammalia; order Artiodactyla; family Giraffidae; genus Giraffa; species Giraffa tippelskirchi. The sequence goes on from NC_137284.1 coordinate 66,238,229, forward strand.
CATCGAGACCTATCAATTTTACCTCCAAAAATAATCCTGAATTAGTTCACTATTCTCCAACTCCACTGCCATCTCTCCTGAATTCTTCAATAACCTCCAAATTTATGTTCTTCTTTCCACTTATACTCCCTCATCCCTAAAATAGTACCTAATAGTATGATTTCTGTAAAATTTAAATCATATTATGTTCCTCTTATGCTGATTTTAAACTAGAAATAAAGGTTGAAACATTTTTCTAAGTAGTCTATTCTATCTTTGGCCCTCTGCATGCTTTTTTGTTCATGTGTTTGTTTAAAAAACTAATAGAGAACTACAAATTGCACTTAGTTTTCACACCACTTGAAAAGCAACTTTTCATCACCTCAATGGGAAGAGCGCAAAAATCCTCAACAAATCACAATCAACAAGATGTTTTCAGGATAGGTTAGACATGTGTATACATCTTTGGTTACCTATGTCAGCAAATTTTTTCTTTGCCTAGTGGACCAATTTCTGGGCAAATTTGTTGTATGTCCCAAGATTGGAAGGTAACTATATTTTGTATGCCAAAAATAAAGACAAAGACTATGCTAAAGCATGAGATATTATTGGAAAAGAGCTTAATAATAAAAAAAAAAAAAATGTAACACAGACCAGTCAAATACCCAAACTTCGAGGTCTAATGAGTCTCCTATGGAAAAAACACCAGTTGGCAATTTCTGCCTAAATGATTATTGACTCCTAAATAAGACTTTCCCGGGTTTCCGCTTAATGCATGGTTTATTGATTTCCTATTATGTGCACAGCAAAAGACTGAATAATGTTGAAATATGGTCCCTGCTCTTTAACTGATTAGTCTACCAAATTATACACACTTATAATCAACTCTTGACTCAAGTATCTCTTCCTCGTAGGTAGAAGGTCCCAATTGACTTCAATGTTTTCGTACATCAAGAATTTCTTCACAGTGATGCTATATTTTTGTATATCCAGTATCTTTTCGCTAAAGAAAACCAAAGTACAAACACTGTAATTAATTTATCCTATATTTCCAATACTTTGGAATTAATTTTAGATAGAATGCAGCACAATAACCGACATAAACAGTGAAAGGTTGTAAACTGAAGCATGAAAACCAAAAGCAAGAACTTCAGACCTGATTTCAAGGTCCAGACTCAATCAAAACTCAGAACCTTGTGAACAGGTGCAAATGACAGACTCATGCCCTCAGGAAATAAGAGTGGTTCAAAGTGCTAAATCCAGCTAGGAGCTGCAATATCATCTATTGCTTATCCTTTGCATTACCTGACTTTACAAGATTAACCTGAACAGAATTTAAGTTTTAACAATGATTTAAAGGAAAAGTGAATGATATCTTAAAAACACTAATGTCAGAAATACTGGAAGATGGATAGCGACTTTTCTTCACTAAGGGATGTATTGAATGTCTACTGTGTATCCTGATTTTGGTAGGCACCCTGACTAGTTTTTCTTTAACTAAGCTTTTGAACACCATTTACTTAAGATACACCCATGCAGGCAAATAGCTACCAAAGAGAAATGTGCAATATAATAAATGACATCAGTTTAATAAAACTTTATATCACGCTACAAAGAATGACTCAACTGCCTTTTATTTTATTTAATAAAAATTTGCCATATGCAGTGGAGTACAGTGAAGTGGAGACACCAAGATCTTTTTTTAAATGTAAGAAAATACAGTGTCTGTTACCTTTACCTTTTATGAGTTGCCTGTTCTCGTGTATTTGGCAAGACAAATAGAATTACATACTGTGAGTGACTCAGAACAGAGCTTCACTATCAATCATCCCCCTGGCTCTGCACAAATTCTGTAGGGCATTCGGGACATTTTTCTGCCTATGAATATTTTAGACAAGAAGAATCCCTGAAAGCTTCCTGATGGATTAATACAAGAGAGGAGGACGTTTTCATGTTTTATAGCTATTTGCCAAAGTACTACAGCCATTACTACACTCCAATGAAAAGAAGCCTCTTTAAACAGAAAGAAGCAGTCCTGTGGAAGGGTTCTGGCTCCTTTATCATAAACTGATTTCAAAGTAATGATATATAATATATAAATATTGCATGCAATCCTCGGCAGAAAATGAAATGCTGCACTGGTGCCCATGCCTTTACACCTAGCAATAATTGTGGAGGGGAAAAAAGAAGGAACAAAATATATGCCAGTTATTTAAGAAGAGAAGTTTGCTCACATTCCTCTTTAGCCATGCCAATGAAATAACAAGCAATTTCTTGGCTTCTCTATTATTTTATTGTGGGATTCACACCCCTGAATAGGCAGCAGAGTATCATTCTCAAGAGCAATTCACAGCTTCTCAAATAAAGCTTACACTTTTTTAAAGATAACAGGAAATTTAGAAACCACAGAAAAACAAGGAAAAGAATTACTTGTGAACCCACTACTATTGATATTTTAAAGTATTTCCTTCCAGATTTTTATATGTAACATTCCATATCTTGTTTCCACTAATATTTAAACATTTTTCCAAGTTATTATAAAACTTTCATAAATGTTTAAATGGCTATATAACGTTCCATTAAGAATTTGTAACAAAGTTGATTTAACATTTGTCCATGCTGGGAAAGATTGAAGGTGGGAGGAGAAGGAATGACAGAGGATGAGATGATTGGATGCTATCACCAACTCAATGGACATGAGTTTGAGTAAACTCCGGGAGTTGGTGATGGACAGAGAGGCCTGCCATGCTGTAGTCCATGGGGTCACAAAGAGTTGGAAACGACTGAACGACTGAACTGAACTGATGTCATATATGTAGAAGGAGCCCAATTCTTACCCATAAATATCATTAATTCACATCACTCTTCATATATATTTCACTTATTTTTATTACTTTTTTATTTCTAAATTAAGCAATGTATCTTCGATCTAGAAATGGTGGAATAACACATCCAAGTTCTCAACAACGGAAGAGGAACAGGTTTTGTTGTTGTTATTGCTGTTTTAATATATCTTTTCTTACTAAGTACAGTATAGAGAAAGTTCATATATATCTAGAGAATAAACTTGTAACTACCAATTATAACATGCTTTACCATTTACTAACATCCTCACAACTGCACTGGGATATATAATCATCTAACTTTTTCAAATTAATAAATTATAGAAAAAATAATACAGACATTATGCACTCAGAATACACCAGAATGAGAACACTAAATAACTCTTGAAAAATTAATTTTCGCTTCTTGCCAATAATTGAAACAGAGTTATTTCAGTCAAGAGACAGATCTTAAACTTACAGAAAAAAAAAAGCAATTCATGATAAAAGACAAAGAGCAAAGAAAAAGGTATCAGAACAAGATTCAAGTTTTAGCATGAAGAATTGAATCAGTCAGAGTTCAACCAGAAAATAGACCCACCATGAGTTTGGGCTAAGAGATTTAATATAAGAGTTAGATCTAACACAATAAGAGGAAAAGCTGGGCGAAGGAGGTTCAAGAAGAAAGTTGGAGGATCAGAGTGAGAGTGACCAGCCAGCCAGGCAATGTGAAAAGCCAAGCACATCCAGCCACTAAAATGGGACTTGAAAGGACTGTGCAGCTACTGAAACAAAGCAGGACTTTATGATCCTGGCTCCCACATGTCCTCTGTCTGCCTGTTGTCTGTGGAAAACTTTAGCCAAAGAATAAGTTTAATCAGAGAAGTGAGAAAATGCAGAAACAGAGGAAAACTGTCAAAGGAGACCAAATAATAATAATGTAGTCATTAACCATTGGAGAAGGCGATGGCACCCCACTCCAGTACTCTTGCCTGGAAAATCCCATGGACGGAGGAGCCTGGTAGGCTATGGGGTCGCTAAGAGTCGGACACGACTGAGCGACTTCACTTTCACTTTTCCCGTTCATGCACTGCAGAAAGAAATGGCAACCCACTCCAGTATTCTTGCCTGGAGAATCCCAGGAATGGCGGAGCCTGGTGGGCTGCCATCTATGGGGTCGCACAGAGTCGGACACGACTGAAGCGACTTAGCAGCAGCAGCAGTCATTAACCATAGTCAAGGATCTTTAATTCCTTCTCAAGGGCTACAAATAATATTCTGAGCCATATCTCTTGAGCTGTTTATACTAAAACTACACCAAGTGGAGAAGTTACCTACATGATGACCAGACTGTAGCCATGATATAAGCTGCCTCAGTTCTTTAGAATTGACCTCAAGAAATAGAAACAAACTGACACTGGAACTAAAGATTAACTGTATGTAAAACAACCAAGATGACACTGTAAGATCTCCCGTGACCAATTCAAGATGACTGTTAGAGCTGACTGTGTTATTTCTGCATGTAGTCTTCTCCTTCTGTTTATAAAGCTCTCACCCACTGATTTTCATTGGGGGGAGTCAGCCTTTGGACAGATGTCCACTTTCTCCCTAGATGCCAGCATCTAAAATAAAGCAAACTTTCCTATCCACCAACCTTCTTTTCCTTTCCTGACCCCTTTATTGGCTTTTGAGCGGCAAGCAACTGAACCCCTACATTGCAGTAACACTACTTCTCTGAGTTCATGACAGAGAGTTGGGAGTGGGCATGGAGTCACTGTAGATCAGTAATCGGAAGGAAAGCTGATGCAGACCAAGAGCCAGCTGGAACTTGCCAGCACCTATAGGTGCATTTGTATCTTTCAGTCCCTGTATCGAACCACGCTGACCTACGGAGATGGTTACTGCTTCATTTTTGCCTTCCAAAAATTACATAAAGTCCTCTTTTGGCCAATGCTAACTTAGGGAAGAACATTCTAATACATGTAGTTCTGGTAAAAGTGACACTCTACAAACTACCACAAGAGTCTGGAGTAAACGGACAGGTCACTAGCATTATAACACGGCATGCCTCTTCTTTCTAACAATGGTTCTTGCCATCATAGATAGAAAAAACTCAAGAATTAAGGAAAACTGCAACGCTGAGGGCAGAAAAAAACAAAAGTCTTCTTTTTACACTAAAACATGAAAGGTATAATGGGAATAAGCAAGTAAAACTGTCCAATTTGCATGTCTAAGGGAGAAATGATCTAGTAAAATTACTTTCTCAAGTTAATAAGGAATTGCTTCCTCATTAATCATCACTGTCATTAAGCAAGATTCAACTAGAATCTTTGCTACTCATCTATTATAGCTTATAAATGTAATATAAAGTTTTTTGCATTTATTTTCTCAAATTTTTGAAGGGAAAAATAAAACTTAGAAGGTCCACAACATGAAAAGGAAGATGGCAAGAGAAGCGCTAAATGATCACACTCCATCAATCTGAATGGGACTGATGGAATGTGAAATAAGTTCTAGGGCAAAAATTCACCATGGAACAGTAGGAAATGTCAAATATTATTTATTTGTTTAGCATTATAAAGCACAGGTAGGAAAAGAGAAATGGAAAAAATGTTTTCCTTAAATAAAATGTCTAAACCATTTTGGGCACTGAAATGTGTCCTATGTCCCTCAAATAAGAAATGTAAAGCCATTGCTGTTTTGAAAAAAATAAATATTTTTCTAAAAACCAAAGTATAATAGTAAATATGGACTATCACAGTAAAACTAGCTTACAAAAACAAATTAAAATGACATATGATAACCTAGTAATAGACTGCCTAAATAATCAAAATGAACAAGAAAATCTTTATCTGAATTATTTTAATTAATTGTTAAAGATGTTTTCAATTTAAAATAAATTATTATTTCAGAACTGCTACATGAGTTGCTAAGCACACAAAGATGAATAAGATATATGTAAGGGGAAAGTTGCTGTTTATATTAGCCTTGCAAAATCTAAACCTCCTTCTAGTTTGTGTGCAGGGTCTCTATTATCTTGGTGGCAGATCAAAAGCTTCTTCCCTTACAGGAGCTGAAAATGTTAGCTTTTTCATTCTTGCACATTCCTAGTCATTCTTGCAAATAAAGAATAATCTTATGAGTGAGGCTCTGGCAATTGAATGCAACTATACATGACTCTAACTCATTCACACTGTCTGCAGATGGAGGCTGCAAGGTCAGGGCACAGAGAGGTCTATGGAAAAGCCGAGCAACAGTACAATTGGTGTTCTGTCATGGTTTCCTCATTGGACCAGTTCTGATACGGGATTTGGACTTTGTTCCTAGAAACATTTTTCCACACCTAGATTTCTAGCCTTCCATTAAACCTGGCAGGTATCCAATATTTTTTCAATAAACTCCTGCTTCATTGGAGTATCTGCCGCCTGAAAATAAGAACTCTGAGTGATGCACACGTTTCCTAGCCTTAGAGCTCAGCCTGAAAAGAGAATCCATATAAAAGGCACATACATGATATATCTAATTAACAATCAACATTTCCATTGTGAGGTCTCAAAGGCACTTCAAACTTGTTGTTATCTTTTAGTTGCTAAGTCATGTCCAACTTCTTTGCGACCCCATAGTCGCAGAGGAGCCTGCCAGGCTCCTCTGCCCATGGGATATCCCAGGCAACAATACCAGAGTATGTTGCCATTACCTCCTCCAGGGGATCTTCCCCTCCCAGGGATTGAACCAGGGTCTCCTGCATTGCAGGCAGATTTCTTTGCCACTGAGCCACTGGGGAAGCTCCATTTCAAAAAAGCTCCAACTTGAACTCAAACTGGGCCCTCTGTCACTGTTCTCTGAGTCAGTGATTGGTATCATTCTTCTGATTATTCATGGCAAAAAACAGTAAAACTTCTCGAAACTCCCTCTGCCTCATTCTCAATATCTAATACATCATCAAATCCTATCAATCTGGCCTCTTAAACATCTCTCTAATCATTTACTACTCTGCAGTATAATCACCATCCTCAAAGGCTTAAGCTTCCATGCTGTCTCACGGGACTGCCTTCATCAGCTACCCTTCTAAGTTACTGATGACCACATTATGGCTTCCTTCCAAAGTATTTTTCACAAAGTGGTCTTTTTAAAACTCATATCAAGCCATATGATTCACTTATTCCAACTTCTCAATAGTTTCTCAAGGTTCTGGATCCTCTAGCCCCTGCATGTCTTCCCACTATCATTTCTGGCCACTTTCTGCCCCTAGTATTTGCATTCCAAACACGCTAGCTTTCTTTCCTGTTCTCATTGCTCCCGACCCTTCTCCTTGTTTTGTATCATTACGTTCTACTCATCCTTCAAGTTTTAGTTCAAATATCACAACCTAAAGGAAGTCTTCAATGAATGTTGGACTATATCTGGTATTCTTGTTAAAAGCAATCAAAGCTCCCTGTATTTTTATTTATAGCATTTATCACAGTTTACAATTTACAACATAGTACCTATACTTAACAATGCTGTATTGTACACTAAAAAAATTTGTTAAGACAACTCAAGTTAAGGGGGTCTTACCACAAAAAAGGATGGGAATAAGAGGAAACTTTTGGATGTGATGGATATGCTTATTACCTTAATTGTGATAATGGTTCATGAAAGTATGTATATGTTCAAACCCATTAAATCCTCCACATTAAATACACACAATTTTTTTGTATATCAACTATAATGCAACATTGTTGCTAAAAAAATTTTTAATACAGACCTACTGCTGTTGATGTGTTGATCAATATTTTAAAAAATCATCTTGAAGGGGTGTATGTGACTTACAATTTGAAATAAATTTAAACTATTTAAATTACTTTATTAAAATGATTTTTAAAATTTTTACAATTAAAAAATAAACTATAAATGCTCTTTATTATAAATTTTATGTAGTCTGTTGATTTTCACAGAATGCTTTTGTTATTTTTTGCTGAACTGTTATATCCACAGCCAACCTATAATTGCAATTGACAAACTAGTGTAGTTCCAATAGGAATGCTAATTGATGTTTCCCTTTACATTAACAAGTACGATAAAATAATGAAGCATGTCATAACTCACTCATTCATCAATGATATAAAGGACTTTTTAATAGATTTTAATAATGGAAGAGTACTTCTTTTTTGTTCTATTCACCATTTAATGACTACAAATACAGCATACTTTTACATTTAATCACATTATTAATATTTTCTCTATTACTATCTTAAGTCTAGGTAGTCAAAACAATAAATCAAGCTCTGTTTAATAAAATTTGCCAATTTCTGTGGGAAAATACTCCCACAATGGCCAATTGCAACTACCAACAAAATGTCATTAACATAGAGTAGGGAATGATATACACACAGTATCACACTGCTATCGCATATGTCCACCATGATAATACAATAGACAGAGATAACCCTAACAGCATAGATAATAGAAAAATGTAGCAAAATAACTAAGAAAGATATGTTTTGAATATTTATTATCTTTGTTTTTCAAGGTAATAACATATTTAATCAAAAATACCTTAATGTGAAAAAGGTGAACTATTTTTTTCTGTGTACACCGCTGATGTTATTTTGGAAATATTAAGGCAACTTTTAAAAATATTACACATAATTTTTAATAATGACTCCATGTAATAACTGACTTACAATGTTTCTTGAAACTTTAACAACTGGTTCTTGAAAGCCAGTAGAAGCTAACTCCAGCATGTTGTAGGCACCACCAGCATGGTGCAGCTGTGTACTTGTTCCTCTCTTAGCTGGAATGACAATTCTATATTTCTCTATTTCCTTTATATAACTCTAAACTAGTATCAATATTGGTATTTTACTGTGTGTATTCATAATTCACAAAACTCTTAATGTGAGTAAAACAATTTTAACTTATTTCAAATATTTAATATACTTTTTAAATAAAATATCACTAAAAATATGTTGGTCAAATATAAACTCCAATATACATTCTCATTCTAATAAAAATTATGAGCAAATAAACTATTACAAGTAAAATAATTAATCAAAAATAACAAAGCATACAACATTAATGTGAATAAGTTTTCATTATATACAATGTTATTTAGTTTAAAAAACAAATTGTGTCAACAATAGCATTATTAGTCATAGATATATTTTTGTATAAAGATTTCCAGCTGCTATAAAGGTTCTCTCTGACTCAGCTCTGGTCAGAAAAATGTTAAAGAGATGGTTATAAGCTATCTTCAAATATTTTACCCTGATTCCTTTATCTTCAAAGAATTTCATCATTTTTCAAGTTGGTAAAAATATTGATATCTTTGGAGAGCTCTATTTGAACAGCTCTTAGCATTCTTGCAGGGACTGCACTGTGTTTCACAGCAAGTTACAGTTTCTGATTCAAAGAAAGCATTTCACATTTTGTGTCATCATCTTTAGTTTCAAAATATATAGATGAATATTCCAGGACAGAGACACTGGTAGAAACTTCAGTGCCCTCATGTTCATATCCTACTTGTTTGGAAAACTTTAAACTGGGCACAAACAAAACCTTGTGTGCACCAGGACCCCAGAGAAAGGCTGCCTGTGAGTGTCCAGGGGTCTCTGGCGGAGGCGTGGGTTGGTGGTGACCTGCTACAGAGTCAGGGGCACTGAGGGCAGCAATGTGTGCATGGGACCTTCTGAAAGACTTCACCATTATTTTCATTACCTCCACCATAGTTTGGCCTTAGGTCAAAAAATAGGGAGGGAACACAGTCCTGCCCATCAACATAGAACTGGATTAAAGATTTACTGAGCATGGCCCTGCCCATCAGAACAAGACCCAGTTTCACCCTCAGTCAGTCTCTCCCATCAGGAAGCTTCCATAAGCTTCTTATCTTTCTCCATCAGAGGGCAGACAGAATGAAAACCACAATCACAGAAAACTAACCAATCTGATCACATGGACCACAGCCTTGTTTAACTCAATGAAATTATGAGCCAGGCCACCCAAGACGGATGGGTCACGGTGGAGAGTTCTGACAAAATGTGGTCCACTGCAGAAGTGAATGGCAAACCACTTCAGTATTCTTGCCTTGAGAACCCCATGAACAGCATGAAAAGGCAAAAAGACAGGACACTGAAACATGAACTCCCCAGGTCAGTAGGTGCCCAATATGCTACTGGAGATCAGTGGAGAAATAACTACAGAAAGAATGAAGGGACAGAGCCAAAGCAAAAACAATACCCAGTTGTGGATGTGACTGGTGATGGAAGTAAAGTCCAATGCTGTAAAAAGCAATATTGCATAGGAACCTGGAATATTAGGTCCATGAATCAAGGCAAATTGGTAGTGGTCAAACAGGAGATGGCAAGAGTGAACATCGACATTTTAGGAATCAGCAAACTAAAATGGCCTGGAATGGGTGAATTTAACTCAGATGACCATTATATCTACTACTACTGTGGGCAGGAATCCCTTAGAAGAAATGGAGGAGCCATCATAGTCAACAAAAGAATCCAAAATGTAGTACTTGGATGCAATCTCAAAAATGACAGAATGGTCTCTGTTCGTTTCCAAGGCAAACCGCTCAATATCACAGTAATCCAAGTCTATGCCCCAACCAGTAATGCTGAAGAAGCTGAAGTTGAACACTTCTATGAAGAACTACAAGACCTTCTAGAACTAACACCCAAAAAAGATGTCCTTTTCATTATAGGGGACTGGAATGCAAAAGTAGGAAGTTAAGAAATACCTGGAGTAACAGGCAAATTTGGCCTTGAAGCACAGAGTGAAGCAGGTCAAAGGCTAATAGAGTTTTGCCAAGAGAATGTACTGGTCATAGAAAACACCCTCTTCCAACAATACAAGAGAAGACACAATACATGGACATCATCAGTCGGTCAAAAGTGAAATCAGATTGATTATATTCTTTGCAGCCAAAGATGGAGAAGCTATATACAGTCAACAAAAGCAAGATCAAGAGCTGACTGTGGCTCAGATTACGAACTTCTTATTGCAAAATTCAGATTTAAATTGAAGAAACTAGGGGAAACCACTAGACCATTCAGGTATGACCTAAATCAAATCCCTTATGATTATACAGTGGAAGTGACAAATAGATTCAAGGGATTAGATCTGATAGAGAGAGTGCCTGAAGAACTATGGACAGAGGTTCATGATATTGTATAGGAGGCAGATATCAAGACCATCCCCAAGAAAAAGAAATGCAAACAGACAAAACGGTTGTCTGGGAGACCTTACAAATAGCTGTGAAAAGAAAAGTAGCTAAAGGCCAAGGAGAAAAGGAAAGATATACTCATTTGACTGCAGAGTTCCAAAGAATAGCAAAGAAAGATAAGAAAGCCTTCCTCAGTGATCAGTGCAAGCAAATAGAGGAAAACAATAGAATGGGAAAGACTAGAGATCTCTTCAAGAAAATTAGAGGTACCAAGGGAACATTTCATGCAAAGATGGGCTCAATAAAGGACAGAAATGGTATGGATCTAACAGAAGCAGAAGATATTAAGAAGAGGTGGCAAGAATACACAGAAGAACTATACAAAAAAGATCTTGATGACCCAGATAATCACAATGGTATGATCATTCACCTAGAGCCAGACATCCTGGAATGTGAAGTCAAGTGGGCCTTAGAAAGCATCACTAAGAACAAAGCTAGTGGAGGTGATGGAATTCCAGTTGAGCTATTTCAAATCCTAAAAGAGGAGGCTGTGAAAGTGCTGCACTCAATATGCCAGCAAATTTGGAAAATTCAGCAGTAGCCATGGGACTGGAAAATGTCAGTTTTCATTCCAATCCCAAAGAAAGGCAAAGCCAAAGAATGCTCAAACTACTGCACAATTGCACTCATCTCACACACTAGCAAAGTAATACTCACAACTCTCCGAGCCATGCTTTAACAGTATGTGAAACATGAACTTCCAGATATTGAACCTGGATTTAGAAAAGGCAGACAAACCAGAGATCAAATTGCCAACATCCATTGGATCATCGAAAAAGCAAGAGAGTTCGAGAAAAAATTCTACTTCTGCTTTATTGACTATGCCAAAGCCTTTGACTGTGTGGATCACAACAAACTGTGGAAAATTCTTCAAGAGACGGGAATACCAGACCACCTGACCTGCCTCCTGAGAAATCAGTATGCAGGTCAGGCAGCAACAGTTAGAACTGGACATGGAACAACAGACTGGTTTCAAATTGGGAAAGGAGTACGTCAAATCTGTATACTGTCACCCTGCTTATTTAACTTATATGCAGAGTACATCATGTGAAATGCCGGGATAGATGAAGCACAAGCTGGAATCAAGATTGCTGGGAGAAATATCAATAACCTCAGATATGCAGATGGCACTACCCTTATAGCAGAAAGCAAAGAAGAACTGAAGAGCCTCTTAATGAAAGTGAAAGAGAAGAGTGAAAAAGTTGGCTTAAAACTCAACATTCAGAAAACTAAGATTATGGCATCTGGTCCCATCACTTCATGGCAAATAGATGTGGAAACAGTGGAAATAGTGAGAGACTTTATTTTGGGTGGCTCCAAAAAAACTGCAGATGGTGACTTCAGCCATGAAATTAAAAGACGCTGGCTCCTTGGAAGAAAAGTTATGACCAACCTAGACAGCATATTAAAAAACAGAGACATTACTTTGCCAACAAAGGTCATCTGTCAAAGCTATGGATTTTCCAATAGTCATGTATAGATGTGAGAGTTGGACTATAAAGAAAACTGAGCACCAAAAAATTGATGCTTTTGAACTGTGGTGTTGGAGAAGACTCTTGAGAGTCCCTTGGACTGCAAGGAATCCAGCCAGTACATCCTAATCAATCCTAATATTCACTGAGGGGACTAATGCTGAAGTTGAAACTCCAATACTTTGGCTGCCTGATGTGAAGAACTGACTCTTTTGAAAAGACCCTGATGGTGGGAAAGATTGAAGGTAGGAGGAGAAGGGGATGACGGTGGATGAGATGGTTGGGTGGCATCACAGACTCAATGGACATGAGTCTGAGTAATCTCCGGGAGTTGGTGATGGACAGGGAAGCCTGGCGGGCTGCAGTCCATGGGATCACAAAGAGTCAGACACAACTGAGCAACTGAACTGAACTGATATCACTTTGGGTTTAAAAAAAAGGTGGGGGGGAGGGTTATTTAACAAATTTTTCTTCTCCACCATGAATTGCATATATTGTTTTATTGACTGTGATGTCAAAACATAACTGTTGTACGTCAGTTATATCTCAATAAAGATGGAAAAAAGTTAAATGGGAAGCACCTTAGAAAAATAAAATGTCATGTTTTATATTATTTTAAATACCATACTTTCTATTATTTTAAAATGCCAAAATACCATAAGATACTATATCCCTCTGGCAGCTATTAATTTTTTTGCCTTTTTGGATATAGTCTATTTCAGTCTATGAACTACCCAGAGCTACCATCCCTGATGTAGTAGGTATAGTCAGAACTTCAATATGTCCTTCCCAATTGTAGATACCCTGAGAGAAGCTCTACAAAGGCCATCTCTGGACAGCTGCTATGGCCTGGACAGCACTCTAAGTTCTGATATCTCTCCAGCTAAACAAGAAAGGATAGCCTTAGCTTGCCTGATGACTTAAATTGTGTCTGATCTAGTCAATGTACAACATTTGGGGTTTGTTTGATTGTTTTATTGATGGCCAATGGGACAGGGAAGGAGAGATGCAGGAGATGAGCTGCTGAGAATGGTGTTAGGGTAAGAAAGAGGAGGCAAGAAAGGGAAGATAAAGGAATCGGGAAAACTGCCAATAAGTATGAACAAGTTATTGATCAATACTTGAAATAATAGTATCCCACCAACAAAATATATCAGTCTCTCAGTACTTAATATTAGCTTAATATACAGGGCATTAATTTTTTTTAAATACAGTGTAACCAACATCACTACTGGCTCAGTGACTTTGATAATACTGATACCTAGCAAAGAACAATGTCCCCAAACTGAAAAAAATATAATCTTGTTCTGGCATTAGGGAACTGTATGTTAAAAGAGCTAGAAAAGTGAATAGGTATAGAGAGAAAAACTTTCTTTAATTATCCTTTCAGATTTAGCTCCCTCCCTCCCCCCCCCAAAAAAAAACACTAAAAAAAGTCAATTGGCAATTTCAACAATAGGGAGATAAACTTGCTCTTTGATATGTTTATTTTAAGTGGCTTTGATATCAGTATACTGCAGATATATAAGGAGGGTCCCTCAGGATGATGACATAGATCGTTCTGGACATCATCCTCCTAAGAAGATGGACTAAAACTATCCATCCAGAAACCGGGGGTGAGGCTGAAGCACCCCTCTGGACAACAGAGGAAGAGAAGGACTACATTAGAAGAGTGGACATCTCATTTCATCTTCTCCTGCCCTCAGATTGGCATTTATACCGTCACCTCCCCTGGTTCTCAAGTCTTCAGATTCAGACCGAATTACACCCACCAGCTTTCCTGGGTCGCCAGCTGGCAGACTGGAGAACCTGGGACTTTTGAGAACATGAGCCAGTTCCTCATAATAATTCATATATATGATACACTGGTTCTGTTTCTCTGAGAAAACCTGACTAATAGAATTATCTATAGGGGAAGGAAGGGAAAAAGCAAAAGAGAACAAGGATAAAGCTAGAATTTTCAGAATACATCTTGCTTTGTGTATTTGATGTTGGGAACATATACATAATTATATATTCACATAATTATAAAATTTAAAAAATTTAAAGCAATCCTTAAAAAAGCAAAAGCAAAAAAATGAATAAACTAAATAATATAAAAGGTTAGTAGCATAACTGCACACACCATTATCTCAAGTGTTTTTTAAACTACTGTAATTTGGCCCAAAATGTCTGGTGGAATATATATACTAAGCTGCAAATAAATTTTAAAAAGCTGCAAAAAAATTCTTTAACTGTTTGCAGCAATCATACCATTGAAGGTAATGTTGTTATTGGTATACTGAGTGTATTATGAAAAAAAGAAAATGAATAATTCTATTGGCATTGGTGAAAATAGGAATTTTTAGCAGAATACAAAAAGAAGCAAATATAAGATTTAAAAGGTTAAGTAAAATCTCTCTGTTCTTCAATTTGAAATAAAATTATCAATATGAAATCATGATATATTTTATCTTTATTTTTAACACACACATTTCCTAACTCTTCACTAAAAAGGCAATAGCATGCTTAATACACAGTTTGTACTTCTAAGTATCATTTTCCACTAAAAGAACTAATACTCCTTGGACAAAGAGAGGATTCTAAAACAGGGCGGGAAGTGTACAAGATGATTCTATAAAAGATTTTTTCAAACCAGAAACAAAAAAATCTATCAAAGAGTACTGAGGACAGATAGAAAGGATTCAGGAACTAAGAATGTTTTTTTCTAGCCAAAATATGGACAATCTGAGAATCAAGAAGAATAATAACTGTAATGTATTGAAAAATCAAAAATGTCAAAATTCATGAATACATAATGATACTTTTAAAAAATTATTGCACACTTTAGAAAATACTAGGGAATTAGGTCACTATTTCGAAAACATATATATTCTGACTTTCTTGCATGAATTCAGGATATTTGAGGGTAATTAAACAGTTGATTCGGGAAAGTTTCTATTTACAAAAATATTTCATGTAATAAATTATTAAAGGAGATTAAAACATCATCATTTTTCAGTTCCCAATAAAACAACATATTCAAGCAGTGATCACCAATTCCATTGCTAACATCAACAAAAGAGAAACAACCAGATATCCTGTGCCCTCTACGAATTTCCTTTGAAATTTTCTTGCAAAAAAGAAAAGAAAATCAAACTGATCTGGTCAAGACTTTAAATCTAACTACTTATTTATAAAAAGTGAGGGAGGAAGAGGAACCTATTAAAGAAAACCATGAGATGCAATTGGCAAAATCCATATTGTAAGAAAATGTACAGAATAAATTGCTATTGAAAAATTAAAAAGAGAAAGAGGTGGAAACTCAAATTAAACTAGATTTCAGATGAATATTTGCAACTGCTTGCTATTGTGAACCTATTTAGATCCCTATTTGAACAAAAATAAAATTATGAGACCATCAGGAACATTTAAACACTGACTGGATATTTCATGACATTAGGTAAATTTTTAGGAGAGATCATGACATTGTGATTACATTTTAAGGATATCATTTAGAAACAAATACTGAAATGGTTGTTTAAGAAATGATATAAACTGAGGAATATTAATAGGTGAAAGAGATTGACCATTTTTTTTAATCATTGTAATCACTGTTAAAGTCATGCCCGTCAGAAGAGAATTCACTATACTGATTTCAAAAACATATATGTTTGAAATGTTTCATAACAAGAAGCTTTTTAAAGTATGATATTTTTAGAAACTAAAAATCTAGAGATCCTCAATAAGATATTAGTAAATTTCACTGTATAAAAATTCTAGAGCTCTACACACTCTAAGCAATAGATATGGAAAGACTGAAAATGCTATTTATAGTTTACAAACCAGCCCAGGGATTTAAAAAACTAAAAGGAATAAATTAAACTTTATCATTCTTACAAAAAGTAAGAAAGTTAGAAAAAAATTAAGAGAGGTAAACAGGAAATACAAAGTAAAATACAAAGTAAAATGTGAACTAGAAACTAGTTCACACATTCAGTAAAAAGTAAACACTGAGAATATAACAAAAGAAACTGAGGGATCAAGGATAATAGTAGGCAAGGTCCAAAGGCCAAAAGCCTACAGTATAGCTTTCAGCTCCCCAAAATACTACATACACACACACTCATACACACACTCATAGAGCAAGCTATTCATTCTTTCATCCAAACACCTAATGAGAAGCTACTAACTCCTTAGTAGTTTCTCTGGAAAATCGCTGTTCCATTCAGAATTGCATTTTGGGCTTCCTTCATATCTCAGTCAGTAAAGAATCTGCCTGCAATGCAGGAGACCTGGGTACAATCCCTGGGTCAGGAATATCCCCTGGAGAAGGAAATGGCAACCCACTCCAATATTCTTGCCTGGAGAATCCCATGGACAGAGGAGCCTGGCAGGCTATAGTCCATGGGATGGTGAGAATCAGACACAACTTAGCGACTAAACCACCACATTCAGAATAAGTCTGTTTTTCTTGTAAGAATAAGAAGTATTAAAAAAAAATTCAAACCCTAGGGAATGCCAATACCTGTCAGGAAATGATATGCACCATCATACTCATGCTCAAAGTCACAGGGCACCTCTGACCCTGGTCACTTGAGTCCAAGACAGATCCACAGCCATACAGATGGAATGAGAGTGCCCACACCAGGCTGAAGAGGGTCCTCAGTTTAGAAAAGTTTGGGGTGATTCCAGAAGGATATTGACAGTACAGAATCAGTAAAATCTCATTAGGAAAACAGAAATTGTGCTAAATAGTTCGAACAGAGAGCATTTACTACAAGGAACCCCTACAGAAAATGATCAAAGGACTGAAGGATCAAAACATTTCAAGTGAGGAAAACCAGAAAATGAGAACTACAAAAGCTGCTACAACCCCTTGGGCTCAAATAACAGAAGGCAGGAGACGAGATTACCAGAATCCAGAACACACTGACTGCTAAAATGCTAGGGACTGCTGCTACCCCTGAAACATCTCCATCTCTGCCTGAACCATCAAAAGCCACTGGGAACAGTAGTCACCTCTGGCCTCTGTTTTGGTACCACTGGAACCCAGGAATCACTTTGACAACTGGTGATACTACCTGTGTGTGCATGCTAAGTCGCCCTTACCAGTAACTGTACCTGAAATAATTTAAACACTTACAAATTATAGAAATTACACCCATTCTAGATTTTTGACTCCAGCAACCAAACAGCAATTAACATACTCACTAATGATTCAAGAGTTTTACAATAAGAATGAATCACTATATTCCCAAAGGCTTATTTTTAGTTGGCCCAGCTATTTATTGCTAAATATACTATCATTTAATTAATCTAGATTCTATGGTGTTCTCTAATTTTTGGATATCCCATATTTAAGACAAAGCCTAGGCTTCTCAGGTAGTAAAGAATTCCTAAGTAGAAAAGAATCCACCTGCCAACGCAGGAGATGCTGGTTTAGTCCCCTGGTTTGGGAAGATCCTACTTGCCGGGCAACAATTAAATTCATGAGCTACGACTATCAAGCCTGTGCTCTAGAGCCCAAGAACCACAACTACTGAAGCCCTGCATGCCCTAGAGCTGGTGCTCAGCAACAAGAGAAGCCACTGCAATGAGAAGCCTATGCACCACAACTCTCACTGCAACTAGAGAAAAGTCCACACAGCAACAAGACCCAGCACAGCCAAAAAATAAACAAATCAATAAATAAAATTATAAAACAAAGCTTGGTCTATTAGGTATTAACACTGACATCACAATAACTCATAAAATTACCATTATATTCTAGGAAAATATAATCAAATAATAATAGAAATCTTTTGTTCTTTAATGTATACAGTAACAAAAAATTCAGTTGATTGAAAAAAAGTCATTTTGTTTGATATATCAGGACATTTTCTAATATATAAAATGTCATCTACCAGGTATAAATGTAAAATGATGCCCTACTTTCTAAAATTCCCATTCACCCATCGTGTAATATATCATGCTTCATGCTGTTTTACATTATGTAAAATAAACAATGAATACAGACTCTGGATTCTAATGCCTGAGGTGTGAAATTAGTTCTCTGTCAAGTGTGTTTTTGATCGTTAGAGATTTAAAACATTCAGAAGTGTGTCAGTCTAAGACACATTTCTTCAGTTCACTTACAAGAAATGAAAAGTAATCTAGATATTTAAAAGAAGAGAATGAGACTGTGTAATAGAATGCACTGTGTTGTGATTTTGCACACAGTCTTTGGTATTCATTGGATTTTATGCATACTACTCACACGGGCAATAAATAGTTCACATACTCAGTTTTGCTAATTTTTCCTCTGAGGCTCCTTTACATTGCAGTTACCACAAATCCTCCATTATAACAAGATCATCTTGTTTACAGAAGTATAATCTCAAAAAACATTTGCATCTCTAATGTAATTAAGTACTTGTTCACATGGTAATACATCCCACCTAATCTTCTATTTACAAATTTCCATATCTGCACAATGAATAGAAATATTTTTGTGGTTAATAAAAATCACTGGGGACTTCTGAGCTAAGATGGTCTAATAAAACTGATGCACAGAATTTCCTTTCCCAACATTTAATTCAGTGAAATAAAAATAGCAAAACCCAGGAAAAATTCAGGAGCAGCAACTAGGCAATCTAATGCCATGAAGCTCAAAAAACAGCAGCCTAGAAGGGGGGAAAAGAGGAGGATCTGGAGCAGAGTGGCAGGAAATTTATAGTGAAGAACTTGGTCTTATCCCTCAAAAGCCAAACTGTAAGTTGTCTCTGAATACCTCCAAATCTGGGGAAAATGAAATGAGTGATGTTCTGATGTGGAGTAGACTCAGATATAGAGAACAGACACGTGGTCACCAAGGGGAAGGAAAAATGGGGGAGGACTGGACTGAGGGTCTGGAATTAGTAGATGCAAACTGGACAAGAAGCAAAATCCTATTGTACAGCACATACGCAGTATGAAAATAATATAAAAAAGAATGTATATATGTATATAGCAATCACTTCGCTGAATAGCAGAAATCAATACATTATAAGTCAATTATATGCTTCAATGAAAAATAAATTAAGATAAAAGGAATACACAGCCATTGATTGTAATTTGTTGAATAAAATCACTGCCTCTCATGGAATTAAAAGTGAGTGAGTCAACTCTGGTTTTATTTATCTGAATTTTCTTTCTTTCCTTCTTAGTAAATTTGGCTACAGGATTTTCAATTTTGGTTATCTTTTCAAAAAACCAATTCTTGGTTTTGTTGACTTTTAATGTTTTTCCACTCTGTTTTATTTCTGCTAACTAGGTTTGTTCTTTTTCTAGTTCCTTGAGGTATACAGTTAAATTGAGATTTTTTTCTTTTTTAATGTAGGTGTTTATTGCTATACAATGTCCTCACTAATACTTTTGCTGCAGTACATGTTTTGGTATGTTATGCTTCCATTTTTATTTGTCTTGAGGGGTTTTCTTTCCCCTTTTTGATGTACTCTTTGACCCACTGGTTGTTCAAGAGTGTGCTGTTTAATTTTCACATATTTGTGAATTTTCCAATTTTCCTTCTGCTACTGATTTCTAAAATGGCCAACAGTTATGTGAAAAGATGCTCAATATTAGTATCATCAAGGAAATGCAAATCAAAACCCATGTTTTGCATGTGTCAGAATGGTTATTATCAAAAACAGACAACGAGTGCTAGCAAGAATGCGGAAGAAATTGAAACCTTTACACCATGATGGTGGGAACACAAACTGGGGCAGCCACTGTAGACAGTAGCATGGAGATTCAATTCAAAAAACTGAAACTATAACTACCATTTAATTCAGTAACACCACTTCTAGGTATTCACCCAACAGAATTGAAATCAGGATCTCAAAGAGATATATCTACATACTCATGTTCACTGCACTATTCATAACAGCCAAGATGTTAAAAAAAAACTAAATGTTTATCAACAGATGAATGGATAAAGAAAATGTGCTATCTACAAACAATGGAACATTCCCAGATTTTAAAAAAGGGGGGAGGTGGCAGAATTCTGCAATTTGTGACAATGCTACCGAAAGCTCGGCCTCTCTGTACACCAGTGCCAAATCAAATCCTGGAGACAATTTTGGGTGAAGTAGAAAAGGACAGCTTTATTGCTTTGCCAGGAAAATGGTTTCAATGCAGCCTGAATATAAAGTCCTTTCTTCTCCTAAAGACTTCAACTGATTGGATGAGTCCTACCCACATTCTTGAGGGTAATATGCTTTACTCAAAGTCCACTGATATAAATGTTAATTATGCCTAAAAAAATACCTTCATGTCAACATCTAGATTTGTGTTTGACAAAACAACTGGGTACCATAGCCTAGCTTTGTTAACCCGTAAAATTAGTTAAGAGAGAAACAGTGTGAAGGAGGGAGAAAGGAAGAAGAGACAGAGGTCACAAGTTTATGGAAATAAATTGAGAATCAAAGCAGCATAATAAAGTTTAATAGCTAAATAAGAAACTATAAGTAATAGGATATATATAGCTAACAATTCAATTATCAGTCTAGAGAAAAAAAACCTGATAAAATCATATTAATAACAGATTTTAAAATGCAAACATATTAAGAAGATAAAAGTAAAGCAAATAATATGAAGGAGAAATTAGGACGATTCAAAATAAAGTTAACTGATGTCCTTTAAGTAGAAGCCTTAATAAATAAATTTCCATGGGGAAAAAAGGAATTAAATCTTCAAATCAAAAAAGCATATCAGATTTCAGGAAAATCCTAGTTAAGTTATTGAACTTCAGTCAGTCTGGCCTTGGATTTCAATACAGAATATTTTATGCCACCAGCACAAGAACAATGTGTACAGAATTCTATTAAAGCATGTAGCCATGATATTCGTCAAGTATAAAATCAACAGTCTGTCATTCTAAAACACGAAAGAATCTAGGGACCACAAAACTCATGAGCCTTTCTTCAGAAACTGCTTTGTAAAATATATCAAAATGTAAAGCTACTTTTATAAAATGAATGAAAATAACAAACTTAGAAATGGTAAAACAATGTAAAAACAAGTGATGAGCTGTGTCTCCATTTAAGTAGAATATAAATAAAAGCACATAGATTATGCTTATAGAATAGAACGTAAATGCCAGAAACCTGGACAGTATGAAAATAATAATGTTACTGACATATACCAGTAGATTAAAGAAAAATATTATAAAAGAAAACATGAGGGTACTAATTCCCCATCATCAAAAAGAAATCAATCAACACCCTCTTAAATTGAAGATGTGGTTTTAAAAAGGCTCCAAATTCTTAATGATTTTCATAATCTTTTTATTTAATCTTAAAAGGATCCTTTAAGAAATAATGACTCAAAACACTTGAGTTTTAGCAATTTTTTTTTTTAGAAATGGTTTATTTTCTGTTAACCAAATTTCCATTTTAAGACTGTGTGGAAGAACAGCTTAAAACCACTCAGGGGTCGTTCCTACCCATCCAGTGGCCTAAGCAGTGGGACCTGCAGAGCAGCCTTTGGTGGAAGGCGGAGTACTCCAGTCTTCAATGGGGAACTGCTGAATAGGCAGAGAAGGCACCTGCTCTCCTTTGGACCAGCCCGCCACCTCAGGTTGAGTAGCAGTGAACTCTGGAGCTGGAGCAGTCCATTCCCCCTGAAGTTCCTCCTTGGTTACAGCCTTCTCAGCTGCAGCCTGCTCTTCCATTTCGGTCTCTTCAGGATCTGGAGTGGAGATCAGGCATGACCTCCCATGGGTGTTCTTGGAAGATGGTGCCATGCACGAACAGAACTTCTCGGCCGAGCATCCACCACATCAGACTCACTGAGCGAGTTCCCTTTTTAGGATCTTACAGCAGGATACATCAACTCAGTCTTAAAATAATACTTTTGTAGCAAGTATTACTATCAAGCTCCACTCACTGGCCCAGAAACCCTTGTGGTGTTTTAGAAAATCTTGCCCCTTGTGGAGCACACTGCCTATACTTGTGACTTCATCGGCCAGTGGCCTCAACTCCAAACGTTAACAATGTGCAGTTAGCAACTTCTTTCACTCCAACTTATTTTCATTTGCTACCTCTTGTTGTTGTTCAGTCACTAAGTGGTGTCCAACTCTTTGCCACCCCATGGATTGCAGCACGCCAGGCTTACCTGTCCTTCACTATCTCCTGGAATTTGCTCAAATTCATGTCCATTGAGTTAGTGATGCCAACCAACCATTTCATCTTCTGTCATCCTCTTCACCTCCTGCCTTTAATCTTTCCCAGAACTGAGGTCTTTTCCAATGAGTCAGCTCTTTACATCAGGTGGCCAAAGTATTGGAGCTTCAGCATCAGTCCTTCTAATTTGCTACCTTTAAATTCAAATAAAACTTAATACATTTCATTCTTAAGATATCTCTTACAACATGGTCTTGTTTCATGAAAAATATTTTTCAAAGCCTTCTTTCTAGCCTCTATTTACATACATACATAGAAAAATTATGGAATAATGTTCACTTAACATTGTTTGTTGGGGGTAGTGAGACTGGAGATCATATTTATCACTTTCTTTTCTGCAGTTTTTTGAATTCTTAAATCCTTCATTACACAAATAATAAAGCAATTTTTCTATGAAAAGAAGTTTTGGTATCAAATGACAAGAATGAGTTCCACAGACATAATGTCTTCTAGATACATACACGGAGAAGGCAATGGCAACCCACTCCAGTATTGTTGCCTGAGAATCCCAGGGACAGGGGAGCCTGGTGGGCTGCCATCTATGGGGTCGCACAGAGTCCGGACATGACTGAAGCAACTTAGCAGCAGCAGCAGCAGCTATATACGAAAGTTACAATACATTGACATAAGTATTAGCTTTTCAAAGGCATGTGTACCTCATTTCCAGAATTAGATAATAATTTTCTTGCAGAGAAAAGTGAAAGTTCAGAGTTGTTAATGATGCCTACCAAATCACTAGGCACTTAAAAATTACATGTTTATAATTCCATGCATGGCATGCATGCATGCTCAGTTGGGTCTGCCTCTTTGTGACCCTATGGACTGTAGCCCTCCAGGCCCCTCTGTCCATGGAATTTTCCAAGCAAGAATACTGGAGTGGGTTGCCATTTCCTTCCCCAGGGGATCTTCCAGACCCACAGATCCAAACCCTGTCTACCGTATCTACTGCGTTGGCAAGTGTATCCTTTATCACTGAGCCCCTTGGGAAATCCTTATAAATATACATTTGTACACAAAAAATAAATTTTAAGGTTTGGTTTTTCTTTTCTTTCTTTTTTTTTTTTTTGCATTTTGAACCATCATTCTGTTAGCAATCAAAAATTAGTCTAGTATTCAAATATATGTCTGGTGTTTTTTTTAAACACATGTAAAACTTTTAAAACATAAAACACAGAATAATCTTATATCATGATTTCTCTGAAGGAAGAAAATTAAAAGATATTTACATTTGCATCTGTAAAGAACCTCTGGAAGAATATAGAATAACAGAGTTAGTGGTACCTTAAATTTGCTAATCAGACATACTTCCATTTTCCCTCCCTATTCTTTTCGTCAAGATTTTAAAAAATATCTAAAGTGATCAAAACAATTTTTTTCAACAATACTTATTACTCAGACCTACATGAATCTAAGTGGCAGCTGCAGTAAAGCAAAACTCTCTGATCATTCCTCCTAACCTTATTGGTTCCCTTGCTAGTAAAAAGGGTGTGAAAAGGGATTAAATTCTCATTTACCCAAGAACCCTCTCAAGTGATGTTCAACTCAAGGTGTCTGGACTACAGCTGCTGACAACTGCCATAAAACGGGGGAAGACGCACATGAAAAGGATAGAAAATTATGTACAAGCGAAGTATACATATAAATACTTGCCCTTCAAGCTGAAAGGGAAGACATAGACATGCACATTAAGAAATAAATAGTTAAATAAAATAATTGATTAATTATGCCCTGTTAACTCCTTATTTGACTTCAAGGAGGAGGATATATGATAAATATATACCATGGTAATCTGGCAATTTTTTAAATTAGTTTGAAAGTGGGGATGGTAGGAGAGGAGAAGTAAATATTCTTTATGTTTACTCTACTTTGGACTTAGAGCTTCATTTTATAAACCAGGGCTCCAAAGTTTGGACTCGGAAAACTTGGGATGAAAAGACAGCAGTTACCTAGGCCAGATCTTTTCCCATGTACTCACTCAATGTGTTACATTTAACAGAACTAATGTACCTTTGAACAGAAATGACAGTCAAGCCACAATAAAAGCAGCTTTGTCTTCAGTCTGAATATTCTTTAAATGAGAGCAGATTTTTTTTTAAACTAATTTATTAAGCGGTGACATAGTGAGTCGTTTAGGTAAAGCAGGGTCTATTCTCCAAAACTGGGGGTACCTCAGCAAGCCCATTAGTGAAATGACTACAAAGATACATTGCTGGAATAATTGATTTGGATCACTAAGAAGGTCAAATTGGACACATCAGTATTTCATTATCCTATTAGTCAGCTAAAGATAAACTAGCACTTTAATAAAATTGAATTAAATGTATTCTGTAAGTCCAAGTCTTAATAACCATAGCCAAAATGCCAGTTGAGCCACAAAAAATTATCCTAAGTGTTTAAAAAACCTCAAAATACTGTTCTGTAAATTAAATGAAAGTCTTTTCATGTTTGTACCCAAGTGTCTATGTCAATGTATTTATGGGTATGTGTGTATGCATATATGGAGTAAGAGTCTGAAAAATGATATATGGGTAGGCTTTATGAAGATAACATATGGGTATGATTTATAAAAATATACATAGTCTGAAAAATTATTTATAAAAATGTATATATAGTCTGAACTGAAATATGATTTTCTCATTCTTCAATAAAACTGAGTTCCTTTCTTTATGTTTTATAATTAGGCTTATTTCTTATCCCTACAGGAGAAGGCAATGGCAACCCACTCCAGTACTCTTGCCTGGAAAATCCCATGGATGGAGGAGCCTTGTAGGCTGCAGTCCATGGGGTCACTGAGTCAGACATGACTGAGCGACTTCACTTTCACTTTTCACTTTCATGCATTAGAGAAGGAAATGGCAACCCACTCCACTGTTCTTGCCTGGAGAATCCCACAGACGGGGGAACCCGGTGGGCTGCTGTCTATGGGGTCGCACAGAGTCGGACACGACTGAAGTGACTTAGCAGCTTATCCCTACAAACAGAAAATTTTACTATACCACAGTTTAGTTTTCTATTGTTGTTTAATTATTTATATTAAGCAATAAAAAATCCTTTGGGAGGGATTTCCTTGGTGGTCCAGTGGTTAAGAATCTGCTCCCCAATGGGATATGGGTTCCATCCCTGGTCTGGGAAGATCCCACCTGCTTTGGAGCAGCTAAGCCTGTGCACCACAACTACTGAGCCATACTCTAGAGCCAAGGAGCCACATGTTAGCCTGTGTGTTGCAACTACTGAAGACCCCGCGATACAGCCCCATGCTGCACAACAAAAGAAGCCACTGCAATGAGAAGCCCATGCCTCAAAACTAGAGTAGCCCCTACTCACCACAACTAGAGAAAACCAGCACACAGCAATGAAGACCCAGCATAGCCAAAAATGAATTAATCAAATGATTAAATGTTAAAAATCCTTAGGGAAAAAATTCTAATCAGTTCTTTTACCTACGTAACTGATTCACATTTGTATCCTTTAGCTCAGCTAGTAAAGAATCTGCCTGCAATGAAGGAGATCCTGGTTTGATTCCTGGGTCGGGGAGTTCCCCTGGATAGGGATAGACTACCCACTCCAGTATTCCTGGGCTTCCCTGGTGGTTTAGATAGTAAAGAATCCGCTTGCAATAGGGCAGACCTGGGTTCGATCGCTGGGTTGGGAAGATCCCCTGGAGGAGGGCAAGGTAATCCATTCCAGTATTCTTGCCTGGACAATCCCCTTGGACAGAGGAGCCTGGCGGGTTATACAGTCCATGAGGCCACAAAGAGTTGGACACAACTGAGTGACTAAACACAGCATATAGGTAAGTTTTAGAAATCGCTTATCTAGAGTGCATTAACACAAGGCAGATAAAACATGGCTTACAGATGTTATTACAATGTGGCATTCTGTTTCATGTTTCATATTGTTTGACTTCGTTTCTCATAATACCTGTTTAGCAGTTGTTAGGTGCTAATTATAAATTTGAAGAACTCCCAATCATCCAAACAGACATGTAGACACTGATTTGTATTAAAATACAAATTGCACACTTTAAGCTTTAATCATATAAATGTATAAACGTGAATGCTAATCTATTAATGTTCAAATTGTGTAGATTAATATGCTCCTAATGTTACAGCTCATGGGTGTTTTGAAAGCTAACCAAATTGAAAACACCACTCCTGACAATGCAAGGATGCTTTTGCTATTGCTGTTAGACCAGCGTCTTGTTTCTAAATATATATAACACAACAATTTGAAAGACTTAAAATTCTATGAAAATGTAGATTAGTAACATATAAATGACTTTCTAAATCTCTTTTTAAGCCATGCTCAATGTTTATGAGAAACTGGTAATCAAGATATGGAAAAATGGAACAACCCCACTCTAACATGTTGATTACAGCTCCTCCCTGATCTCTACCAACAGTTTACTTCAGTTTATTTTTTTAAAGCTCATAATTTATATGAAAAGACATGGGTTGAGATGAAAATGTGTAGAAGAAAACAATCCTCATAAAATAAAAGAAGTGCTGGCTTGCTTAAGGATGACATAGCATCTATCAGTAAAATGAAACAGCTGTCTCCAAAAACAAAGATAAAAGTGGAAGACCTTCATAAGGAAACGGAGAGGGAAAACCATGCTATTTCATTCGAACTCAAGAGTCCTGAAGACAAAGAAAGGTCAGTCATTGACGGGTACATCAGCTGTTGTAGAACTACTCACACTGAACGCTGAGGTCCAGGGGGTCAACTTTGTTCTGAGCGGTTTCAGTCTAAATGCCAACTGTTCAGAGATCTTTCCCAGCCACTCTCCCTTGTGTAGTTGCAGCTCATTCAACCAGCCCAGCAGCACTATTATTTATCCCTCACCCTGTTCATTTCCTTCAA
This sequence comes from Giraffa tippelskirchi, assembly GCF_054371585.1. NCBI lineage: Eukaryota > Metazoa > Chordata > Mammalia > Artiodactyla > Giraffidae > Giraffa > Giraffa tippelskirchi. The sequence goes on from NC_137284.1 coordinate 66,265,758, forward strand.
GGAACTTAGCACTTAACTGTTTTTCCCACTGCTCCAAGAGAGCAGGGTTCTCTTAGAATTTGTCCACCACTTTATTTGCAGCATCTCTCACACAGTGCCTAGCACACATAGTAGGCATGCAAAAAATAGTCATTGAATTAATCAACAAATATTCCACTGCAACAGAGAGAATACCAAGGCCCAACTAGTCCTAAAAAAGATGAGCTGCGACTCCCTAAAGATGGATTCTGGATCTTCTATCTCATCATCATAGTTCTCTTCCTAACTGACTTTTTAGTATCACTGAACTCATCATTGTAAAAAATGTTAACAGATTTTTTAACAGACTCACAAAATTCAACACAAAAATTCTTCTCCAAAACTAAAATGCTGGCCTATGCCTCCAAGGAGACTCTATGAACCTATGAGAGAGTTTGGAACTATAGGTACTAGGTTTTTTGTATCATCTGTATGCTAAAGATATTATAATTTGTTATAGAAAGAAATATTCATTTACTGACAAAATTTAGATACTTTATACTTATTGCAGAACCAAAAAGAAAATGCGCTGTGAACTACACTTCAAAGATAGATATAATTTTTCTTTTTATGCTGGTCATAGCAAACACCCTTTTGCAACAACACAAGAGAGGACTTCACACATGAACATCACCCAACGGTCAGTACTGAAGTAACACTGATTATATTCTTTGCAGCCAAAGAGGAAGAAGCTCTATAAAGACAGTAAAAGCAAGAACTGGCTGACTGTGGCTCAGATCACGATATTCATATTGCAAAAATCAGGCTTGAATTGAAGAAAGTTGGGAGAATACTAGGCCATTCAGATATGATCTAAATCAAATCCCTTATAATTACATAGTAGAGGTGACAAATAGATTCAAGGGATTAGATCTGGTAGACAAAGTACCTGAAGAACTATGGACAGTGGTTCATAACATTGTACAAGAGACAGTGATCAAAACCATTCCAAAGAAAAAGAAATGCAAGAAGGCAAAGTGGTTGTCTGCGGAGGCTTTACAAATAGCTGAGGAAAGAAAAGAAGCAAAAGGCAAAGGAGAAAGAGAAAGATATATCCAACTGAATGCAGAGTTCCAGAGAACAGCAAGGAGAGATAAGAAAGCCTTCTTAAATTAACAATGCAAAGAAATAAAAGAAAACAATAGAATGGGAAAGACTAGAGATCTCTTCAAGAAAATTGAAGATATCAAAGGAACATTTCATGCAAGGATGGACACAATAAAGGACAGAAATGGTAAAGACCTAAAAGAAGCTGAAGAGATTAAGAAGAGGTGGCAAGAATACACAGAACAATAAAAAAAGTGCTAACAACCCAGATAACCACACTGGTGTGGTCACTCACCTAGAGCCAGACATCCAGAAGTGTGAAGTCAATTGGGTCTTAGGAAGTATTACTATAAACAATGGTAGTGGAGGTGATAGAATTCCAGCTGAGCTATTTCAAATTCTAAAAGATGATGCTGTGAAAGTGCTGTGCTCAATATGTCAGCAAATTTGGAAAACTCAGCCTGACAACAGGAATGGAAAAGATTAGCTTTCATTCCAGTCCCAAAGAAAAGCAAAGCCAAAGAATGTTCAAACTACTGTACAATTGTGCTCATTTCACATGCTAACAAGGTTATACTTAAAATCCTTCAAGCTAGCTCAGCAGTATGTGAACCGAGAACTTCCAGATGTACAAGTTGGGTTTCAAAGAGGCAGTGGAACCAGAGACCAAATCACCCACATTCATTGGATCATGGAGAAAGCAAGAGAGTTCCAGAAAAACATACTTCTGCTTCACTGACTACGCTAAAGCCTTTGACTGTGTGGATCACAAAAAAAATGTGGGAAATTCTTGATGACATGGGAGTAACAGACCACCTTACCTGTCTCCTGAGAAACCTGTATGCAGGTCAACAGTTCAAACCAGACATGGAACAACTGACTGATTCTAAATGGGGAAAGGAGTCCATCAAGGCTGTATATTGTCACCCTATTTATTTAACTTATATGCAGAGTACCTCAGGGCTTCCAAAGCGGCTCAGTAATACAAAATCCACCTGGCAATGCAGAAGATGCAGGAGATTCAGGCTCGATACCTGGGTCAGGAAAGTCCCCAGGAGGAGGAAATGGCAAACCCCTCCAGTATTCTTGCCTGGAAAATTCCATGAACAGAGGAGCCTGGCAGTACATGGGGTCTCAAAGAGTCAGATACAACTGAGCGGCTGAGCACACATGAAGAGTACATCATGTGAAATAACAGGCTGGATGACTCACAAGCTGGAATCAAGATTGCGGGGATCAATGTCAACAACATCAGATATGCAGATGATACCACTCTAATGGCAGAAAGTGGGGAGGAACTAAAGAGCCTCTTGATGAAAGTGGAGAGTGAAAAAGCTGGCTTAAAACTCAACATTCAAAAAACTAAGATCATGGAATCCAGTCCCATCACTTCATGGCAAATAGATGGGGAAACAACGGAAACAGTGACAGACTTTATTTCCTTGGGCTCCAAAATCACTGCAGATGGTGACTACAGCCATGAAATTAAAAAATGCTTGCTCCTTGGAAGAAAAGTTATGACCAACCTAGACAGCATATTAAAAAAGTAGAGACATTACTTTGCCAACAAAGGTCTGTCTAGTCAAGGCTATGGTTTTCCAGTGGTCATGTATGGATGTGAGAGCTGGACTGTAAAGAAGCCTGAGTGCCAAAGAACTGATGCTTTTGAACCATGGTACTGGAGAAGACTCTTGAGTGTCCTTTTGACTGCAAGGAAGATCAAACCAGTCAATCTTAAAGGAAATCATACCCTGAGAAAAACATGATCCGAAATGACACCCCACTTTTATTGCAGCACTGTTTACAATGGCCAAGACAGAGAAGCAACTTGAATGTCCATTGACAGAGGAATGGATAAAGAGGTGGCACATAAATACAATGGAATGTTATTCAACTGTTAACAAGAATAAAATAATGCCATTTGCTGCCATACAGATTGACACAGAGAGTGTCATACTGAGTGAAGCAAGTCAGACAGAAGGAAAAATATCATATCACATTCCTCATATGTGGAATCTAAAAAAAAAAAATTATACAAAGGAACTTACCTACATAACAGAAAGAGACTCACAGACTTAGAAAACAAACCTAGGATTGCAGAGAAAAGAGAATAGTTAGGGACTTTTGGAAGGTCATGTACATACTGCTATATTTAAAATGGGTAACCAACATAGACTTATTGGAACACTGCTCAATGTTATGTGCCAACCTGGATGGCAGGGAGGTTTTGGGGAGAATGGATATACGCATATGTACAGCTGAGTCCTTTCACAACATTATTAATGGGCTTATACTCCCAATACAAAAAAAAGTTTAAAGTTAAAAAAATAGAATAAAAAATAAAGGAAATCAACCCTGAATATTCGTTGGAAGGACTGATGCTGAAGCTGAAGCTCCAATACTTTGGTCACCTGATGCAAAGAACTGACTCCTTAGAAAAGACCCTGATGCTAGGAAAGATTGAGGGCAAAAGAGTAAGGGGGAAGCAGAGGATGAGATGGTTATATAGTATCACCGACTCAATGTATATGAATTTGAGCAAACTGCGGGAGATAGTGGAGGTTAGAGGAGCCTGGTGAGCTCCAGTCCATGGGGTCACAAAGAGTCAGACACGACTTAGCAGCTGAACAATATTTTTTTAAAACTTCAGTGTAATGACTATTTCAGTTTCAGTTAAATGTGTTTAATTTCTTAAAAAAAAAAAAAACTTCACAAAAAAACATGAGTTAATGTACTTTCCCATTTAAAAATCGTTGTGCTTTTACAGACAAAATACAATAATCCTACTTAGAATACTTTGTTCTAATAGCCGATGCCATAAATAATAATAATTATCGGCTTCCTAGGTGGCTCAGTGTGTAAAGAATCTGCTTGCAATGCAGGAGACACAGGAGCTGCAGGTTCAATTCCTGGCTCAGGAAGATCCCCTGGAGAATAGCATGGCAACTCACTCCAGTGTTCTTGCCTGGAGAGTCCTGTGGACAGAGGAGCCTGGTGGGCTACAGTCCATGGGGTCACAGAGAGTCAGACATGACTGAGCAACTGAGCACACAGGCGCGCAACTTAAAACATACTATCCACTAGGTATTTTATATAAAACTATGAATTCATAAAATTATCACAATTCTATGAGAGGACTATTTATAGCTCTGTTTTATAGTCAAGAAAACTGGAGGCTGAAATGAGTTTAAAAAAACTTTCTAAGGTCAAGTTGCCAGTAAATGGTACTATCAAGGCACTGCAGTTAAAAAAAAACACATAATGAAATGCTGTGATGGGCCAAGCAATAATCTCATATCAGAAGAAAAATATTTATATACACAAAATACTGAAGAAAAATCATCAGTGATTTTTAGATACTGAACATATAATTTCTGCAAAGTGAATATCATAATTTTTCCACACTCTGTGCCTTGGATAGCTTTATTAAACTTAGCCCAAAACCTATCCCATGCCTCTTTGCTTTGACAAAGCTCTTTTCTACGTTACAAAGCTCATATTGTAAAATGTGGTATTGAAGGGAGATGTAAAAGAAGATTGTAAGTAATTTTCTTATTATCAATAAAATTCCACATTCCAAAGGTACACTGGTGGACTCCCCTGCTGTTGGAAGGTTCATGGCATGTACTGTTAAGGTTATTACATCCCGCAGATAGTCACAGTATTCTGAAGGTAGATCCTGGGAAGTGAGAATAATTCAAAGAAAATGTCATTTATTTTCTTTGTCCTTCCTGTCTGCTGGGATTGAATGTTGATTTTTTTTTTTTTTACCTATTTAATTGTTCCCCTAAGCACATCTGCAAAAAGATACACCATATCCTGAAACCATTAAATGTTCACCCAAGGAGCTTTTTCTTGAATCCAACAAAATAATTTTTTTTTCATTTACGATCTAATGTGTCTGTAGTGAGCATTGACTTTGTGTCCTTCTAAAAGATGACCATGAAGTCTGACACAGGTTGCTTAGCAACTGCCTTATGCCCAGAAGTAGAAATAACTCTTTGATATACTCACTATGTGTATTTCTCCTGATTTATTTCATTTGCGTTTAGCATGGGAGATCAAACAGAATCATTAGAATCCTACTAACGCCCCCAAGGGTAGAAGAGCTCCTGGTCCACTTTAAGCTAAAGTACCCAGAGATCAAAACAGCTTATGTGTCATCACAGAACAGTACTGCAGAGTAAAAAGAACAATAAATACACTGTGCCTGTCCATTACCAAAGGCAAGGTGCATACATTCTCATCAGTGCTGGCACTACACTGGTCTTTGAAACTTGAAAATAATTCTCAAACTGTTATCTATAAGCTCACTCTTTTTTTTCAAATGATAAAAGACTGCATACTTCTCATTATGTGGTTTGCTAAAAAGTCGTTGATATCCTAAAGGACAATCCATTGTTTTAATGCATGATATAATGTAATTTATCTTGCAGCAAGAACAATACTAATCACTTTACTTGTTTACATCAACCATCACTCTTCAACCCTCATTGTATCTGATCCAATCTAAGCTCATTTATATTATTCATGACTTGTTTATATAGAAAGAATTCAACCAAACACACAGTGGTACTGCACTTCAGAACAATAATCCATGCAGACGAGTCCTGGGTCTTAAATCCAAAAATGAAAAGCTTAAAAGCTTTTAAAATAGAATTTGGGGGAGGAAATATGTAGCTAATATTATGATGTAATAAATGTGAAAACATACGATATTGGTAAGGATAAAAATTTGAAAGAATTTTAATACAGGAAACCAGTCAGGTTTTTATAAGCCTACTGTTTTCAGCACAAGTTTTCAAATTTCAGTGTTCTGGAAATCTGCAAACTTTTTTATACCAAACCAAATAACAAGTAGAAAATCTTTTTAAATGGTAAAACATTAATTTAGAAACCTCAAAGTTATCAATATAATAACATCAAGGCAAAATTTACCCCATTACAAGACTAATATTTAAGGAGTTATTTTGTTTTACACAATTATTTAAAGATCACCTAAATGTCTATGAAATGAAGACTAGTTAAACTATAACAATCCATACAGTGAATATAAACAGATAAATTTAACAATATATATAATGGAGTATGTTGCAAAAGCTTTAGTTCCTTTTTTCTTTTTTGTTAATGATGTAGATCTCTACAAACTGATATAGAAACATTCCCAAAATAAATTGCAATGTGACTAAAGAGGGGTGCGGTAGAATGGTTTGCTATTACATTTGTTACATTGTGTTCACAAAAGGAAGTTTTATATGTGTGATATGAGTGAAAATGTATGTGAGTGTAAATACTACAAATATGTGTGATATATTATACATAATATCTCTAGGAGAATGTACAAGAAACTGGTAATAATTTTTGCCCTTGAGAATTGTATATATTGGTGACATTTTTCACTGTACATTTAGGCAAAACTTTATTTCTCTTTATGTTCTATTCATGTGATATTACAGAGATAGAAAGGCGGACTCTCTTTTTCTTATTGATAGAGAAAGAACACACAGCACACAGTGCCCAATAGATCCCAACTGTAGCACATGTTGATCAAGAAAGATTGAACCATAAAAATAAAACAAGCATGGGAGAAAAATCAGAATATTTAGTCCCACTAACCCAAATTCCAGCAAACAGAATTAACAAGACTTCAGAATATGAAAGAATAGCACTTTTCTATGAAATACTATTTCTCTTAGATCTGAATTCTAACAACAAAGGAGAATTTAATAAGGAATTACTCTAAGTCAATGCAAAAGATCAAAACTTCTTTTAAGTGAGCTAATAATTATGGCAACACAGTAGCACCACAAATGTGCTGTGCTAAAAAAAGAAAGAGAGATAGCTCTAAAGGAATACATTTCAAAGTGGGTTCCACATAACACAACTCTCATGAGAGGCTGCCACAAGAGAAAGTTCCATGGTCAAATAAGTTTAAAATATTGTACACTACATCTTTGCAGAAAAAAATCATTGATGTGTTGGAGACTCTGGGTAACTGATGTTGCTAGAAACTTGTTTCAAACTTCTTGACCACAAAAATATTTTCATACATACACAACTATTAAAATTCCTGGGAACTAGTACTTCATTGATCCCATTTTGGGAAACACTTCTTTAAGAATATAAAGAATATAAAAATACTTCTTTGATGACCTTCCCAATGAGCAAAAACATACCTTATCAATAAATCGGTAAGACTATTATTAAAAGGCTATGATTAAGCTGGTTATTCTGCTTTAGTTAGTCAGATGAAGTTATTAAATAAGACATTGCAATGAACTTTCAAGAATAATTAAGTTAATCTTAATCCATACTCAGACTACTGTTTTGTTTACATCATAACATTTATCACTACCTGTTTTTTTTGTTTGTTTATTTATGTGCTTATTTGTTATTACCTATTTATTCCCACTACAATGTAAACTCCATAAGAATTAGGATCCTGTCTGTCTTACTCAATGCTGTATCTCCAGTACTTTGAACAGCTTTTGTTTATACCAGTTTCTCAGGGCGCATACTAGTTTCTCAACAAATGTTGACAGAATACTTGAATAAATCTAGTACTTTTCTCTTTGTTCCCTCAGGTCAAAAAAGAACTTCTCACTTTTTCTCCTTAGACACGAGCAGTTAAAGGAATTTCTGCTTTGTTTTACTAGATGTGTCACCTTGAATAGGTCACTTCACTGCTCTATACCTCAACCTCTCCAGCAATAACAAAATGGTTGAGGCAATGAGTTAATATATACAAAGCACTGAGAACAGTGTCTAGTGTATGGTAAGCACTCCATGAGTGTTAACTGTGATGATGATGGTGGTGGTGGTGATGGTGGTGGTGGTATTATGTTCTAAGAAAACAATCTTAAATTTAAATGAATTTGGAAAATGGCTGACATAAAATTAAACAGATATTTTATTTCATTTTTAACATCTTTTAATATGCCTCTGTGAATCTTCAAGTAGACTCAATTAGAATAATACCAAAAATTGACCCTTAGGTTGTCTTTTATAAACAACATAACGAATATCTCCTAGAATACCAGAATTTCCAAAACATACAGTTTAGGAAGAACTCATTTAGAAGTGTTTCAATAAAGCAAATACATACATAAGACCTCACTTCATCCACCTCAGAACACATAGAAATTCTAAGAATGATAAACTAGAAAATGAGTGGATGCAAAAGGCACCTAGATCAATGGTTCAATTTATTATTAACCTCTCTTTAGCTTAGGCTATGGAGGTCAAACATGCTCTGGCTGTCAGTGTTGTCTTTTTGTGAAGCTCCCTGACATTAGTCCCTTATCATGTTAGCAGCTGGCTGGATGGTTTCATTGAAGGTTAATGCTTGGGCTCTCATCTTCAGTCTTCTGCACCCTGGTGCTAGCTTGGGACTGTTGCCATTCTTGTCTCCCAGCTACCTTATTTTGCAAAAGATCTAAGTTACCACAGTCTTTTCAGTCAATGAGACTTCAAAGGATAAAAGAGAATTTTGTCATGATCAAAAGACTAAAGTTGTAGTAAAAGAAAGAAAATCTGAAGGTCTTTCACCTAACAAGCTGCTACATAAATGAAAAGGATTAACAGTTAATTTTTAATGCTGTTTAAAGGAAAAGAATTTTTATTTAAACTTGTGTAAGTGAAGTCGCTCAGTCATGTCCGACTCTTTGCAACACCATGGACTGTAGCCAACCAGGCTCCTCCATCCATGGGATTCTTCAGGCAAGAATACTGGAGTGTGTCGCCATTTCCTTCTCCAGGGGATCTTCCCGACCCAGGGATCGAGCCCAGGTCTTCCGTATTGCAGGCAGACACTTTACCCTCTGAGCTACCAGGGAAGCCATAGATCAAGACAAAATTAGAATCCCAAGAGCCAATAAAGGCACCCCCTGACAGGGAAGCAATGGTGATGAGTCAAAGTGTAGTACTATGGTGTAGTGAAAACATAGGCTCTGGAGCATAATAAATCTGAACTGCAAATACAACACCACGTTCTCCCAGCTTTGGGCCCTCTCTGAGTTTCCATATCACTATCTACAAAATTATAAAACACTATATAGATAATATTCATTAAACAATTACTTGGAGCCAGGCACTATTTTAAGCTCTTTATGTGGATTAACTCCTTCATTCCTCACGTCAATGGCCTCTAGCCCAGAACCACCAAGAACATACCTTTGGTCAAACGAGGTTGGTTTTATTGACTTGTGACAATGAGGTAGACCCTGTATCAGGAAGAACTGTGAGGCACCTCAGCTAGTGGGTGTTAGAAAGGACTAGGATTCAGGACTGTGTTAGTAATTTAGGGAAAGTTCTAGAAAGTGGAAAATAGCTTTGTATTTGATATGATCAGAAAGTGAAGGTAATTCTATAATTAGTATCTTAATCATTCTTATCTTCTAGTCAGGAAGAGTAAGGCTAGTTTGGTAAAGAGGCTACAGTCATTCATTTTAGCCAGGATAGGGGGACACTTGGTCATTTTTGTGGTTTGGGCAATGTTTTGTTTTTGTCTGTATTCAGACATGATAATACAGTAGTCTTGTTTTTCTCTTGATTCCTCACAATCACAGAGTGGCCTTGTCTGCCACTGATGGTCTGTGAACTTGTTTAGGTCCCCAGGTGGTTCAGTGGTAAACAATCTGCCTGCCAATGCAGGAGATGCAGGTTTGATCCCTGGGTTGGGAAGATTCCCTGGAGAAGGGCATGGCAACCCACTCTAGTATTCTTGCCTGAAGAAACCCCATAGACAGAGGAGCCTGGAGGGCTACAGTCCATGGGGTCACAAAGAGTCAAGCATGACTAAGCAATTGAGCACGCACAGACAAACCTGTTTATGTTCATCAGGCAAAATGCCACAACCTAGCTGCCAGTGTCAAGCTAGCTTCTAGAATGCCAAGCCCTAGCTGATAGAGCTGGGCCAGCTCCTGACTCTCAGGCGCTGCTCTCCTCTTTCTCACTTACAGCAACATTATAGGATAGGTACTATTTATCATTGGAAGAGACCCTGATGCTGGAAAGATTGAAGGCAAAAGGAGAAAGGGGCAGCAGAGAATGAGATGGTTAGATAGCATCACCAACTCAATGGACATGAATCTGAGCAAACTCTGGGAGACAGTGGAGGACAGAGAAGCCCAGAGTGCTGCAGGCCATGAGGTAGCAAGGAGTCGGACACGACTTAGTGACTGAACAACAAAAACAACAACTACTTATCTAGATTGTGAAGATGGAGAAATGAAGGTCACTCAGCCATTAAGCAAAAGTGTGGAATTCAAATCCAGATAGGTGACAGGCACTATTCCACGTGATACATAACCAGCATTCCTAACCTCTGTACTATTTCCACCTCTCAGTGTTAGTCATTAACACCTGACAGGATGGCTGTAAAGATTTGTAAACACCTGGCTCATGACAGAACTTTCATGAAAAGTGGTACCTATTATTATTAAACAGAGAAACTAAAACATTCTTAATTTAGGTTTACTTTCAGTTGCACAGAAGGTCCTACTTTATGGATTGAGCATATCAAGAGGAGCAGAAAATCTGACTCAAGGCCAGATTTTGTCACTAATAAACCATGCAAGTATGAGCCACAAGACTTTATAAAACCATGCAATGGTCTGTCCCCAAGGAGTTCTGAGTGTTTTTTTCAATAGTTGCCATTGAAAAGTTCTAACTGTTTTAGCCAAAATATTTAATCCTGTTTCTAGAAATGCCCTTCTCTAAGTGTTCTCTGGAGGCAAGTAAAAATACAAATAAAATGCATTTTTTCATGTATAAGACTGGAGTCATTTTTTTAATTATCTTTAAATATATACACAGTTTTCATTTTATTCTACTGATGACTGCATATTAAAAGTAAAGTCTGTGAGGGTCCCAATGCTACATTAGTGTCAGAAACAGGTACAAAAATATGGCATTTTTCAAATATGTTCTTAAAAGCTTGATTTTCTTCTAAACACAAATTCTGTGTATATTATTAACTTAAAATTAAGAATAAGACAAAATTCACTTATTCTTTGATTTCAACTACAGGCTCCTGGCACATTCATAGTAACTCTGGCTCTTATTGCCTGTCACTTGAACATTCTAAATTCCATTGTCCTTACCACTCTTCCAAATTAATTTTTCCTATTTCTCATCCTTATTCTCTATTAGTTAACAAAATAGTTCAGGTTGATTTGGCTTACTGATAATAAACCATCGTCTTAACCCTCCAAGATGGCATATTTGCATATTCTCATTAAGAAAAAAAGATTAATAGAGGACTTCTAAGGCATCACAGAAGCAAATGCAAGAGATAGCTTTAGCCATATATATATAGAGAGAGAGGGAGAGAGGAAGAGTTCGAGCTAGTTTCTTGAGTAGTTATAGGTAACCTATAGTTTGGTATTTCAGGAGTACTCAGTCTTCATTCTTACTTCTAGAAAACTATACATGTGTTACATGTTTATGGACAGGAAAAGGAAGGCTGATTCTGTAATCAGCAAATACAAAGACACACACTTACAAACACAGTGTCATTGTTTGGCTTCTATGGGGTCAGGATTTAAAGATTTTCTATTTTGCAACTAAGTTAGTATGCAATAAATTTTAAGTACTGAAATTAGCCACATCAACATGCTGCCAAAACAAAATAATATCTCAACTCTTGAAGGATTCCAAAGGGAAAAACAATAGTAAGGGACAATATTTTGGAACTTACATTCCAAGAAATGTCTAGAATTTAGTTCCTTAAATCTGCTATCTGGGATGCCTCCTAAATTTAGATTTGTTCAGTTTGTTATCTAAGAAAAAAAGAAAGAAAGAATATCAACCAACCCAAATTTCTAGATTCACTTTTTTGTGATAAGTATGAACTTAACTACATTCATTACCATAAACTGTAATGATTAATCCTAAAGAAAAGGGAACACTCAGTATTGTAGGTAGAGCACTGGACTTGTATCAGCATGACTAAACAACTGACTGAGTTACATATCTGTAAACTGAGAGAGGTAGGGAAAAGAAGTAGTTCCCCGGGGTTCTGGAACTATTTTCAAAATTTCAAAACTATAACAGAATTAATGTATTTTCTCACAGTAAGTGTGCACTAAATACTAGAATCTTTTTACATGGTAGAATTTCATTATCTCAGGATGGTGTCATTGCCGAACTCATGCTAAAGAGATCAGTAGTTATATGTGTTCAGATTAATTTAAAATGAAAAACCTAATTATCATTTAAGGAGTGCTCTTGGTGAGGAAAAAGACAAAATATTTCAAAATGTTGAATCACTGGAGAAAAATTAATTAAAAGAGCCTTTAGCAGTGAAAAGGTCAAGAACCACTCGTACCAGACAATGTCTATGATATCTACCTGCTACAAAAATCAATATAACTATGCATCATTTTTAATATTTTTGAATTCTTTATATAAATTAGATGAAAAGCAGATCAGATTTTATTTAAAGCAGACTTAAAGTTGTTTGAAAATTTTAAATGTCCACATTCTTCCATGTCTATTCACAAGAGTATATTTTCAAGAATGGTTATAGTCTAACAACTATAAACCAGCCTCTTTAGAATTATCTACTTACTAAATTTTTCTATAAATGTATAAAGTTCAAATGGCAATAATGCCCATTTTAAACAAGATTACAAATAAATTTAAAAGATTTAAAACTAAAAATGTTGTTTGTAATCCTACAGTGACATTTAAGGAAATGATGAACATTTTGACAATGTGTTCATCATTATCTAGTACTTTAGAATTCAAAAATATAAGCTCTGATTAGAAAAGTCTAAAATATCATAAGATCCTTTAAAGTCGCCCTAACTCAAACACAAAGTGTCAGCAACTACAGAGTTTGAACTGCAACAGTGAGTTTACGTGTATTCTTTTGCAGTTTGTTTTGTTTTTAAGATTTCCCAAAGACACACACCAGTGTATTTGAAACAGGATCATCAAATCCTGGGAAAGCTTGGTCCTTCTTTCTTTTACACAAGTACACAGTATGAAACATCAAGTAATCTGGCTTCTATCTACACAGAAGTACAAATGAAAAACAGTGGGACTGTAACAGTCTGGCTAGCTGCGTGAGGACAGCTTGTAGAGACTAAGGAAAGATGAATGCTGGACTGTTATCTCAGCCTACCTACACAGTGTAACTGGGTGATGGTTTTGATGATCAGTCAATTCATCCCTAGAATTTCAAATATCTTAGGTATCGTAGAATTCATCCAGTCCAACCCCCCAGTTTGTCCATGATAACCCAGAAGCCAAAGAAATGTAAGACACTCTTTTATAGTCCTATAGCTAGTTGATGGTTAGATCTTAAATCCAGATCTCAGGTCCTGCCCAATGTTCTTTCTACTACCATAAGTTAGAAACCATTTTATTAACATGTTATCGCTTTCTCTAGCTTCCAAACCTGTCAAGGTTGTTATGCCTTAACATTTGCTCAGTTGCTGCCCTCGCCTGTGACTCTTCGGTGGAGGGTCTGCTCAGATGATGCCATGTTGTCATAGCCCTCCGACATCCCCAGTTCTGTTCAAATGTCTTGCTTCCCTGATCCCTGCACCTCAAACCTTACCACAGCTTTAACTCTACTCTCTCCTTCGAATGAGTAACCTGGTCACCTGTGGCTTTTGGCTTACCCTTGGTGATTCCTGCTAATCTCCATCTGTTTGTTTCAATCCTCCAAAACGTTTAAGGTAAGTGTCTGCTAAATATCTAACCTTTTTAGCACTCTTGTTATTCCTTTATTTTGTTTTCTTCTCAAGTAACTGAAGAGGCCTTTAATGCAGACTCTTTGAACCCGATCTTCTGTCTCAACCCTGAACAGATGGTTCTCAGGTCTGGGCAGAGCCTCTTCAGTCTATTCAAGTTATTGCCTTTCCTGTCAGTTCCTGGTTTCTGCTGCCCTCTAGTAGCCAGTAGTAGCATGACAGGATTTGAAACAAGAAAGGCATATTTTTGTTGAATTTAATTACTCAGTGGGGTTGTTTCAGCATCATGCAAATACAACCCAGGGGAAAAAAAAAAACTGATGTATAACTGGAGCCACCACCCTGTGATTCCTCCCCCTCCAGGCCTGAGTCAGAACACAGTTTAAAGTTAGAGCTATAATGGGGCTAGTTATCTATACATGCAATAAATTCTCTTATATATCAGTTTATTTGCTCCAATCTGATGCCCGTCAATGGTTCCTTTCAAAAGTCCAACTCTTTAATGCCCTCACCTGTTCAACTGAAATCCCAGCATTAGGAACACATAAAATGGAAAAAGTGACCAAAAAGCAACTTAAATTCCAACAAACGGGGATTACTTAGATAAATTCGGTAACATAATGTTATATATTGTGACTATGTAAAATTTTTTTTATACAAACCAAAAGTACAAAAAACATACAATATTAAGTGCAATAGCTAAACATAAAAAAAGAAGAATTACAGCAAGAACCCAAAAACAGAAAGAAATGATCTGAAAGGTTAATTGGTGGTTAGTTTTTATATTATCTATAAGCATTTTATAACATTTTATAATCATAAAAGCTGCATCTGTGGGTAACTAAATAGTGGGTCACTCATGCTTGGCTCTAAGACTAAGAGAGTTAGATCTCCAAACAGAACTTTTGTGGCCTGTGCCTGTCATCATACTGATGATAATGCCATTATCATAGCCAAGGACATGGATAATAGGAATGTGGGTGGAATAAAATGTTAGTGGCAAGATAAACCAGAGGGTAAGTCACACTCTTTGGTTGCCCTTCTGCCTAGAGCATCCCTGGGAAAGACAATCCTTTTGGCCAATTAAGCCCACTAAATTTTTCAACAATGTATATGGGAACAACTTCAAAAGTGAGTGACCAGATGTTCCACTACTTTCAGTCTGTGGAATCTTGACAAATTTACATGAATTATGTAAATTTTTTAAAATAAATGTGATCTTTTGTGTAGCCAGGTTGGTGAAATAGGCCAATCCATGTATGTAAACAACCCTAAGGGGGATATGGAGTAGGAATCGTGGTGTCAGCTATCACAGATGTTTAAGATTTCCAATGTATATACTGTCAATATCCTTCTAGAAAATTTGTACCAATCTGCACTGTGGGTGTGGGATAAATGAGACATACTGCAGGTCATGTACATTTTCCAGCATGCTTGCTCTAAATGTGCTGCTTTCTCTGGTTCAAAAAAAGGGACGATCTATTATAATAAAAATGATCATCATATGTGCTCTTATTTTATTATTTCAAGCAAATCCTACTCTACGTTTGGTTCTTCCTCACTGTAGGTAGTAAATTTCTTGCCACTCATCCATGTGCACAATAAATCACATATGCATAGTAAGTGAAAACTGTTACCCTGAAGTGAACTACTGAACACAGTCAGAACATTTCAGTTTTCCTTGTTTTGGTTTCTAGAAGATATTTTTAGTAACAGTAAGTATTTGAAAGTATAATTTCATTGGCCCTCTTGAGTCCTTTTCATTGTACTCATATCACATTTTATCAGTTGACTAAATACAGGTTTCCCAATAATTTTTAGTGGTAATTTCCACACGCCCCATGAAAGGAAAAGATGCAAATTCCTCAAAAAGTATGAAGACTAGGATTCCTGTTTACTTTTTTTTTTCATTCAACAATTATTTGTTGAATATTTGATACATGCCAAGTATAGTTCTAGGAGTTGGGGCTATAACAGTAAGAAAAACTGATCAAAAACAAAAATCTCTGACTCCGTTCTTTTCCTCCCTGGCTGCTTGAAGATCAGCTGCCATCATGAGAGAAACAGTAACTATCTGAACCAGGAAGTTCATGACCAACCAACTGCTTCAGCGGAAACAAATGGTCATCGATGTTCTTCACCCTGGAAAGGCAACAGTACCTAAAACAGAAATTCGGGAAAAACTGGCCAAAATGTACAAGACCACACCAAATGTCATCTTCGTATTTGGATTCAGAACCCATTTTGGTGGTGGCAAGACAACTGGCTTTGGCATGATTTACCATTCCTTGGATTATGCAATGGGCTGCCGTCTCTGGGGTCGCACAGACTGAAGCACAGTCGTGTACTTCGGACACGACTGAAGCGACTTAGTAGTAGTAGTAGTAGGATTATGCAAAGAAGAATGAGCCCAAACATGGGCTTGCAAGACATGGCCTGTATGAGAAGAAAAAGACCTCAAGAAAACAGTGAAAGAAATGCAAGAACAGAATGCAGAAAGTCAGGGGGACTGCAAAGGCCAGTGTTGGTGCTGGCAAAAAGAAGGAGAAAAGATTCTGCAGTGACCATATCTGTGGTGATTTTACAGATTTTTCATGAAAGAGAGAATAAACTAAGACCTTTTCAGTACAGTTCAGTTCAGTTGCTCAGTCGTGTCCGACTCTGCAGCCCCATGGACGACAGCACACCAGGCCTCCCTGTCCATCACCAACTCCTGGAGTTTACCCAAACTCATGCCCACTGAGTTGGTCATGCCATCCAACATCTCATCCTCTGTCGTCTCCTTCTCCTCCTGCCTTCAATCTTTCCCAGCATCAGGGTCTTTTCAAATGAGTCAGCTCTTCACATCGGGTTGCCAAAGTATTGGAGTTTCAGCTTCAACATCAGTTCTTCCAATGAACACTCAGGACTGATCTCCTTTAGGATGGACTGGTTGGATCTCCTTGCAGTCCAAGTGACTCTCAAGAGTCTCCTCAAATACCACAGATCAAAAGCATCAATTCTTCGGCGCTCAGCTTTCTTTATAGTCCAACTCTCATCTCTGACTCCCTTAAGCCTACATTTCAGTAATTAAGTATTTTTTATCTATATATCTTTTATACAAAGCTCTATATCTAACCCATGACAAATCCCATCAGCTTTCCCTTCAAAATATATCCAGAGTCTGACCACTTTGCACAACCTCCATAGCTAATTTCTCTTCTCATCATCCTAAGAGTATTTTTGGCTGTTTTCTTTGCTTTCAACTTCCTTCTCCCTCCACCCCCTCATCACCATTCACATACACACAGTTTATTCTCAACATAGGAACCAATGTCACCCTTTAAAACCAAAGTCAAATTCATTGCTCTCTTGCTTAAAGCCCTCCTATGGCACTCCAGCTCACTTAGAGAAGAGCCAAAACTGTGCATTGGTCCACAAAGTCCTACAGAATCTGGCCTCCTGATACCTCTCTGACTTGATTTATCAATCTCTCCTTTGCTCATTTGCTTCAGTGATGGTGGCCTCCTTGCCTTTAACTCACAGGATATCTTTGTGCCTTGGGGCCTTTGCACATGTTACTGCCTCTGTCTGGAATACTCTTCTCCAAATACCCACAGGACTCACTCTCTCACCAACTTCAAACCATACCTCAAATGTAATCTTCTTAGCAAGATGTTTCCTGACCATTCTATTTAAAATGGCAACCTAGTATTCTTCCTGCCTTCCTAAATAATTTACTCCAAAGCCCAGAAAGGTAAACATTCATGCAGGGTAGAGTTAAGGGGCAGCAAACCTGTGCAATACATAAGAAGCGATGGGATGAGGAGGCCTTCAATGCATGGGCCACTGTCAGAGGAAGCTTGAAGTCAGATGTCAAGATCTAAAAAGGAAAAGATGAGTGGAGAGTGAAGAGTTCAGTCATGAGGAAGTGAGAGCCGGTAGCAGCATCAGGAAACTGGTTATATTCAGCAAGAAGTGATCTAATACAAAAACATGTTAAAAGTAATGGCAGCCAAGTTTCTACTGGGGGAGAAGGGATTTACAAATATGGAAAAGGAGAAAACTAAAATGAACTGTGGTGTTGGACTGGAGCTGGAAGCTAATATTAACTCGTGCTTTCAGTATATTAGATATAGAAATAAACATGTATGTAAATGTATATATGTATATGTGCGTATAATCATACATATAATCCCAGCTCTGTTCATTAAAAAGATCTGGGGGCAGCAAACTCTTACTGGCTACAAGTATATCTAGCACTCAGATCTTAGTTTCAAAATATTCAATGTCATTTTCCACTTACAGGGTCCAGGGTCTTTGAAAGTGATAGATTACAGGGAAGGGCAGAGAAATTACAAGATAAACCTGAAGCACCTAACATGCCAGAGAGAAGAAAGTGCTCAAAGATGAGGTTTTGTCAAAATGACATGGATGCCAGCTTGAAAGTGACCCCACTGGCCAAATATGGGAAAATTTGAGCAAGAAATTGAATGCTAAAAAAAAATATAACCTGCTGAATAAAACAAAATTCATGAGTTCACCCTGATATAAAGTTTTAAGATAACAAATAAATGGAGAGAAGGGAAAGATTTTTCTCTATAGCAGAATGATGACTAATAAATGTAGTGAAACTCATGGACCATCATAGTAATAATCAAGCAAGAAATATAGACAGATGCTAAATCTAGTGGATGAAAGTCAATGCAAAATGGGATATTTACATACTCTCAAAATACCTGCCCATAAAATGCGTTTTTAATTACAAAAGGAAAAAGAGTAATTTTACAGTGGTGATGCCTGACTTCTTAATGAAGTGATCAAAATTAACATTATCAATTATGAGACAAACTGAAATCACCTATCACTTGACAGGATAAAATAAGAACACAACTTTACTTATGTTGCATTTTACCAAAAATGTATAATTGGAATTTAACCATCAGGAATCATCAGATAAATCCATATACAAGGACACTCTACAAAATGTTCAGCCAGAAATCTTCACAAGGGTCAAGGTTGAAAGTCAAAGAAACATCAAAAAACTGTGCTTTTTTCCCAGCCTCATTGAAATATACTTGACAAATAAAATTGTAAGATATTTAAAGTGTGCAACATAATAATTTGATATACGTATACATTGTGAAAGGATTCCCCCATCAATGAAAAACTGTTTTTGATTGAAGGACACTAAAAAGACACGACAACTAAATGTAATATGTGTTTCTAGATGAAGTCCTATTGCATAAAGAACATTACTAGGACAACTGATGAAATGAGATGAGATGGCAGTAAAGGATCAGTGCTAATATCCTAATTCTTATGGCTCTGCTATGGTTGTGTAGGACAAAGTTGTTGTTTGTAGTTATGCAGTCAAGAGTGATAGCCACTTCCTCTAAAATGGTTCATATAAACAGTAATTTCTTATATCCTTTTTTTTTTCTGTAAGTTTAAAGTAATTTCTAAATAAATATGTAAATGATGGCTTCCCAGGTGATGCAGTTGTAAAGAATCCACCTGTCAATGTAGGAGACGCAAGAGACATGGGTTGGATTCCTGTGTCCAGAAGATCCCCTGGAGTAGAAAATAGCAACCCACTCCAGTATTCTTGCCTGAGAAACCACATGCACAGAGGAGCCAAGTGGGCTACAGTCCATGGGTCGCAAAGAGTCGACATGACCGAGCATCCATGTGTGCTCCACGTGTGTTCCATGTAAACAGCATTATGAATCCATCTAACACATTCCCCATTCTCTGTTCCGCTTTATTTGTCTCCAGAGCACTTCTCAACATCTGATACACAACACATTTTACTTACCACTGAATATAGGCTACATGGATTTTTGTATTACTTTTCCTTCTGTTTTCTAGCACCTTCCACAGTATCTGGTCCACAAATGATGCTCTATAGGTATGTGTCCAATGAATCGAATTTTCCTGTCCTCAGGAGCAGATTGCCTGTGAGCTGCTGCTAAAACAAGTACATAATTGCAGCAAACCAGTTAGCAGGCATAGATCTGCTTGATGACATATATAGAAAAAGAAACTCTTCTCGAAAGAAAACACTTTCTGCCGAAGTGCAGATATACCTATTCCTAGACAAACCTTGATTCACCATAAAGGACAGTTTAGCCCCTTAGAGCCACAGATTCCCGAACTCCTCTAATTTCCTTGGTAGTTTTGTGTAACAAAGTGGCCCATGGCAGTTTTTTTCCAGAACAAAGAAACAGTCTGCTTCTGACTCACAGATACAGAGATCTAACTAGTGGATATCAGTGGGAGAGGGAAGGGCGCATGGGCAAGATAAAGGTAGGGGATAAAGAGGTACAAACTAGTATGCATTAAAATAAACTACAAAGATATATTGTACAGCATAGGGAATGTAGCCTATACTTTAGAACAACTTTAAATGGAGTGTAATCTACAAAAATATTCAACATCACTATGTTGTATACCTGAAACTAATATAATATTGTAAATCAACTGTACTTCAGTGAAATAAAGAATTAATTAATTTTAAAAAGAAAGTCTGAAGTCTTCTTCTAAGTCAATTCAAGCTATCTCTTTTTTAAGCCAGATTTTTATTTAAAAAAAAAAGTTTCTGGGCTTAAATGGACAATTACTTGTTTTCTCTTCTACTAATCCCATCAAACTTCTCAACATTCTTAGAGCAAATTTAAGTCAAGACATCTTGTTCAAACATCTGTTGAGATTTTGAAGTGTACACTGGGAAAAGTCATATAAAATTTCCATTTGAAAGAGCAGTATTAATCTGAAATGTTTTTTACTTTATTTGTATTTTCCTTATTAGTCATACAGTTCTCCAGAATTTAGTTAAATATGAGAATATTATGAGAGGCAGCAGGAGTATTACAGTATGTCTTATAAGAATATGAGTCTTATAGTCAGAAAGACAGAGATTCATTTCAGGTTTACCAATCATTAGCAGTATAATCACAAGCAGGTTATTTAAATTTTCTAAGCATCTGTTTCTTTATTATAAAACTGGTATGATAATGATGATGCCTACCTTATAGGCTAATTTAAAGATAAAAAAGTACATAAAGCACAAGGCCAGCCCATTGTGAGGAACATATAAAAGTTAGCTTTTATCTTTTGTAAATGTCATTTAAATGTAAAGTCCATATATTAAATATAAATATACAATAAACCTAATGGAAAGAAAATATATAACTTGTGTTTTTTCCTTCTAAGTTTCATTCTGGTAAATTTTATTCATGCAATCTCATTTTCTGTAACTCACATTAACATATCCTTGAAAAACATCATAGTGATATAAAGGTAAAAATGTAGCTTTGACTACATTGTTAATATTTATGGAAAGCTCCAACTGTATGTAGAAATTAAATTATTTCAGCTTGAAATTGACTTGTAAGACATGACATTTCATTTTCATTTGCACACATTTTGTCTCTAACAGATTAAATAATTTCCCAAATCAGCTTGAATTTGTCATATCTGTTTATAGCTAAAGGTAACAGCCAAATTGTTTGGGGCTAATTTACATAGTAAGTATAGTGAAATTTTTATTTTATATAAAATATCAGGTATAAATATTATTTCAACAAAATGCTAAAGAAGTTAATAATGTAACTTAACTATATGATCTATGTACATTTGTATTCAAATGTCATTAAAATGTTAATTTAAAAAAAAACAACAACCAAGTGTTACATTGGCTGCTCTTTTCTCTTTTTCAGTTAACATGGTTAATTAGTCTTATACTAAATCTGGTTTCGTAAAGCTAGCACCAGTTTTTCCAAAATCACTTAACTTTAAAGTTGAATGAAGAAAATATTTCCAATCCTGGAAAATAAGAAAGAGTAGAAAACTCACACTTCCCAATCTCCAAATGTACTACAAAGCAATGGAAATCAAGACAGTCAGTCAGTTCACTCGCTCAGTCATGTCCGACTCTTTGCGACCTCGTGAACCACAGCACACCAGGCCTCCCTGTCCATCACCAACTCCCAGAGTGCACCCAAACTCATGTCCATTGAATCAGTGATGCCATCCAACCAGTTCATCCTCTGTCGTTCCCTTCTCCTCCTGCCCTCACTCTTTGCCAACATCAGGGTCTTTTCAAATGAGTCAGTTCTTCGCATCAGGAGGCCAAAGTATTGGAGTTTCAGCTTCAACATCAGTCCTTCCAATGAACACCCAGGACTGATCTCCTTTAGGATAGACTGGTTGGATCTCTTTGCAGTCCAAGGGACTCTCAAGAGTCTTCTCCAACACCACAGTTCAAAAGTATCAATTCTTCGGTGCTCAGCTTTCTTTATAGTCCAACTCGTACATCCATACATGACTACTGGAAAAACCATAGCCTTGACTAAACAGACCTTTGTTGACAAATGTCTCTGCTTTTTAATCAAGACAGTGTGGTATTAGAAAAAGATAAATACTGATAGCTCACTGGAATAGAATTGAGAATCCAGAACTAAACATATACATCTGTGGGTCAACTGATTTTTGACAAGGTTGTCAAGAACATTCAATGGGGAAGGAATAATTTTTTCAACAAATGGTGCTGGGACAACTGGATGGCCACGTACAAAAGAATTGTCTTCTGGTATTACAAAATCTGGGCTTTCCTGATAGCTTAACTGGTAAAGAATTTGCCTGCAATGCAGGAGACCCTGGTTTGATTCCTGGGTCAGGAAGACCCCCTGGAGAAGGGATAGGGTACCCACTCCAGCAGTCTTGGGCTTCCCTGGTGGCTCAGATGGTAAAGAAACCACGTGCAATGCGGGAGACCTGGGTTCCATCCCTGGGTTGGGAAGATCCTCTGGAGGAGGGCATGGCAACCCACCCCAGACAGAGGAGCCTGACAGGTTACAGTCCATGGGGACTCAAAGAGTCAGACACGAGTGAGCGACTAAGCACAGCACATCACAAAGTCTAACATTTCCTGTGCTGCATTGACTTCTTTGAGCCTTGAAGGGCCCCAACGTCTTAAGCATAAGATTCCTTGTTCTTGTGAGATATGCCCCCCACCCTGCAGGAAAGGTTTCCCATCTGACTAGTTTCTCTGTCAGCTGCACCGATACAACACACTCCGTCCTCAGTTTAATGGGCTTTATCTCCTTGCCAGTCCATGAAATTTAAACAAGCCAATCACAAACAAGCCAGTGATCTCCCATGGGAGCCAGGGATCACCTCATCCTCTGGATATTCCAAAGTGTGACTCCCACAGCCTCTGGTTATCCTTACTATTCTCAAGTGCAGCCCCCATGTGGCCTTGTATGATATGCTGTGTCGTCCTCTGGGGCTGCAAGCATGATTGACTAATAATCTTCTATTGGATTTCATCTGTCCAGTGCTAGATATCATGAACTCAGCCATCTCGTACTATTTATGATAGAGGATACCTCCCTCACCAACTAGGTAAATAGTAGGTGATCAAAACATCTTTACCTCACAACAGATACCAAACAATTCAAACTGGATCAAAGTCCCTAAATGTAAAAGCTAAAACTATAAAGTTCATAGAAAACACAGTATTTGACAAAGAATTCTTAAATATGACACTAAAATCATGAGCAACAGAAGAAAAAAAAATAAACAACTTCATTAAAATTAAAAGGATTTTTAAATACTTATTTATTGATTCGGCTGCACCAGGTCTTAGTCGTGGCACATGGGATCTTCAGTCTCTGTTACGGCATGGGGGATCTTTAGTTGTGGCATTCGAGCTCTTAGTTGCAGCATGGGGGATCTAGTTCCCAACCAGGGATCAAACTGGGGCCCCCTGCATTGGGAGTGTGGAGTCTTAGCCACTGGACCACCAGGGAAGTCCAAAATTTAAAATTTTTGTGCTTCAAAAGACACCATTAAAAAAGTAAAAAACACAACACATATAATACAACAAAAGAAAATACTTTTAAATCATATATGTGATAAGGACCTTATATCTAGGTTATGTAAAGAATTATTACAGCTCATTTAACAAAAAAAAAGAGAACCCAATTTTTAAAATGAGCATTTCTCTAAAGAAGATATAAAAACAGCCAATAAGCATATGGAAAGATTCTCAATATCATTAGTCAACAGAAAGGTACAAATCGAAAACAAAATGAGATACCACTTCACACCCACTGAGATGGCAAGAATTAATAGGTCAGATAATAACAGAGGCTGATGAGGATGTAGAGAAATCAGAGCACTCACACACTGTTGATGAGACTATAAAATAATTCAGTCACTTTGGAAAACATTCTAGTAGTTTCTCAAATGATTAAACATAGAGCTACCACATGACCCAGCAATTCAACTTTTAGATATACACCCCAGAACAATGAAATATATGCCAACACAAAAACTTGTGTAGGAATACTTACAGCAGCATTAATCATAGTAGACAAAATGTGTGGGGGGGAACCGAAATATCAATCAGTGGACAAATTCAGAAATAAAGAGTAGTATATTCATACAATGAAATATTATTTGGCCATAAAAAGAAGAAGTACTGATATATAGTACAGCTTGTTGTTGTTGCTAAGTTGCTAAGTCATGTCTGACTCTTTGCAACCTCACAGACTGAAGCAAGCCAGCTCCTCTGTCCTCTATTATCTCCCGGAGTTTGCTCAGATTCATGTCCATTGAGTCAGTGATGCTATCTAACTATATCATCCTCTGCCACTCCCTTCTCCTTTTGCTTTCAATCTTTCCCAACATTGGGGTCTTTTCCAATGAGTCAAATCAGGTGGCCAAACTGACTGTTCAGCAACAATCCTTTCAATGAATATTCAAGGCTGATTTCCTTTAGGATTGACTGGCTTGATCTCCTTGCAGTCCAAGTGACGCTCAAGAGTCTTCTCCAGAACCACAATTCAAAAGCTTCCATTCTTCAGCTCTCTGTCTTCTGTATGGTCCAACTCTCACATCTGTACATAACTACTGGAAAAACCATAGCTTTGACTATATGGACCTTTGTCAGAAAGCAATCTCTGATTTGAATACGCTGCCTTAGGTTTGTCATAGCTTTTCATCCAAGGAGCAAGATTCTTTCCCATTTCATGGCTGTAGTCACCATCTTCAGCAATTTTGGAGCCCAAGAAAATAAACTCTGTCACAGCTTCCACTTTTTCCCCTTCTATTTGTCATGAAGTGATGGGACAAGATGCCATGATCTCAGTGTTTTGAATGTTATTTTCACACCAGCTTTTTCACTTTCCTCTTTCACCCTCATCAAGAGGCTCTTTAGCGCCTCTTCACTTTCTGCCATTAGAGTGGTATCATCTGCATATCTGAGTCTGTTAATATTTATCCCGGCAATCTTGATTCCAGCTTGTGAGTAATCCAGCCTCGTATTTCACATGAGGTACTCTGCATAGAAGTTAAACAAGCAGGGTGACAATATACAGCCTTGTTGAACTCCTTTTCCAATTTTGAAGCAATCAATTGTTCCATGTTCAGTTCTAACTGTTGCTTCTTGACCCACATACAGGTTTCTCAGAAGAGGGGTAAGGTGGTCTGGTACTCTCACCTTCTCAAGAATTTTCCCCCAGTTTGCTGTGATCTACACAAAGGCTTTAGCATAGTCAGTGAAGCAGAAGTAGATGTTTTTCTGCAACTCCCTTGCTGTCTCCATGTTCCAAGGAATGTTGACAATTTGATTTCTGCTTCCTCTGCCTCTTCTAAACCTAGCTTATACATCTTGAAATTCTCTAAGTACTGCTGAAGCCTAGCTTGAAGGATTTTGAGCATAACCTTGCCAACATGTGAAATGAGCACAAGTATATGGTCGTTTGTACATTTTGGGGTACAGCTTGAAAAGTGTTAGTCGCTCAGTCATCTCCAACTCTTTGTGACTGTGTGGATTGCAGCCCGTCAGGTTCTTCTGTTCATGAGATTTCCCAGGCAAGAATTTTGGAGTCGGTTGCCATTCCCTTCTCCAGGGGATGTTGCTGGTTCGATTCCTGTGTTGGGAAGATCCACCGGCGAAGGGGTAGGCAACCCACTCCAGTATTCTTGGGCTTCCCTAGTGGCCCAGCTGGTAAAGAATGTGCCTGCTATGCGGGAGACCTGGGTTCCATCCCTTGGTTGGGAAGATCCCCTGGAGAAGGGAAGGGCTACTTATTCCAGTATTCTGACCTGGGGAATTCCATAGACTACAGTCCATGGGGTTGCAAAGAGTCAGACATGTCTGAGCGAGTTTCACTCCTGTATTGCAGGCAGATTCTTTACTGTCTGAGCCACCAAGGAAGCCTTTTGGTACAACTCAGATTAATCTTAAAAAAACATGCTAAGTGAAAAAAGTTAGTCACAAAAGCCTCCATATTATATGATTCCATTCATATGAAAGACCAGAATAGGCAATCTATAGAGGCAGAAGGTAAATTACTGGTTGCTTAGAGCTAAGAAAGTTATGGGGGAGCAGGATGATAATAGCTAAAGGCTACAGAGTTATTTCCTGAGGTAAAAAAAATGTTCTAAAATTGAATGTGGTGACAGTTGCACATCTCTGTGAACATATGAAAAATCATGAAATTATACACTTTACAAGGATGAATTGTATAGTATGAAAATCATATCTCAATAAAACTGTTTAAAATATATACTGGCTACTACCAGAAGAGTACTACATTATATTCAAGAAGATTGACACAAATACACAGATGACTTATCTGTAATAGATAGTTTTTTTTTTTTTAAAGTAAGCAAATTTGGTATTATTCCTTGCTTGGAAATAATTATGTTTTCCTATAAAATATTACTTGATGCTAGTATACCAAAAGGATTGAGTTGGATGATCCACTGGTCTGAATAAATACATCATTTTGTGTTTTTTATATTATAAGTAAAAGGGGGGGGATGGATAGAATTTTTAGAATGTAAGCTCTGAGTAGAATGAACCTATTCTTTTTCCTCATTACAACTTCTCCTAGTTCCTTGAAACCATCATCCCTCTTCTGATTTTATTATAGTTGTCTCTTTGCAAAACTTAGACAGAGCTACCTAAAATGATGTTCTATTTAATCTTCAAGAAGCATGGTGGAGTCTGGATCGACCACTACTCTATTTGGTAACCCCTGGCAGATAGCAGCCTTCTCTGGGGCTCCTCAGGAAGCAACTCAAGTGCTGCCCACAAAAAATGAGTAACCCTTGGTGCCTCCATTCTGTCACACAATGATGAGCATGGACAAGGATGTGTTCTATCATTCGGACATCCTCAAGTGTTTCAGCACTCAGTCACTGCCCATTCCCCGTAAGTGACCCAGGAAGCTGTTGAAGGAGTTTATGTTCCAGTCAATCAAGCAATACAGCCCATGCTCCAGGATGTTGGAGTGAGGAGGTCAGGCAGAACCCTGGGCAGGTACAGATGGTGACTATATCCCAAAATGTCCTCCTAAATAACTCATGGTTAATTTGTCCTTTCTGTAGCCACCAAGCTAGCTGCAGGAGGATTCTTCTAACAATGCAAATGCATTTAAATTCTTGGCCTGGAAAAGTTTAACTGGATTTGAATCTCTTTACTATCTCAGAAAAAGTCCAATATTGCATTTGTCAGTGAAAAAAACTTTTTAAAATCATTTTTGAAACTGATTTCAATTCCTATAAATGTCCTAAAAATTCTATTTTAATTTTTATTATATACTTACTTATTATATCAATAATAACTATCAAGAATTTAAATGTATCATCACTTAAAAGTCTTAAGCAATAATGGCATATGGCTATTATAAAGGGAAAAAAATTCTGATATTAAAAATGATATGCTCAGAAAACAAGCTGAAATTTTTCATTAAGACATTTTAAAGGATTTTATTTAGAATTGCAAACAAATTCAAAAGTAATATCTTCTGTAGTATTTTCTATTCATTATTCTCACTAAGTATATGTTACTAAAATGTAAAATTGATAATATAAAATTTTTCCACCAAGACCCATATAGATGCCTCAAAATGCCACAAAAATTGTCATTACTTTGTCATTTTCCTGCCATTGACATGAAAAAATTTAGGAAGGCATTAGTTTAAATTCAAAGGCCAACCATTTTGAAGAAGCCCACATTAACAATATTTTCTCCTGCCCACATCTCCCCCATACTCCTGGACATTCTTGTTTACGTCTACTACTCCAATTTTCAAATCTATTTAACCTCTGGCCTTTATATGAATTCCCACTCCCAGGCTGCTATGTCTTGCTTTGAAATGTAATCAAACTGTAATATGGCTACACAATCCTTTCATATTTTTCAATAATTTCTATAGACTATTACCTAGTCAATAGAAAATGCATCCTCCTTTTTTAAGAAGAGTAAAACCATTTGTTATGAACTGAATAGTGTTCCCCTCAAATTCATATGCCCAAACCCTCAAAGTGACTGTATATTAATATACGGCCTTTAGCTAATGAAGGTTAAATGAGATCATAAGGGTAGAACCCTTATCTGGTAGGACTAGTGTTCTTATAAGAACAGGAAAAGACATCAGAGATTTCTCGGCGCGCACACACACACAAAATAAAGTTCATGAAAGAGAACAGGAAGAAAACAGTCTGCAAGCCAGAAAAAGATGTATTACCAGAAAATGAATTTTCTGGCACCTTGATCTTGGATGTCCAACCTCCAGAAGTGTAGGAAAACAAATTTCTGTTGTCTAAACCATCCAGTATGTGGTACACTGTTATGGCAACCCAAGCTCCACACTTGATCTGTTACTACATACTTTGCTGTGTGATTGCATACTATCTTCTTTATTTTCTTCTGAGGAAAAAACAAAAATGGGAACCAGAAACATCTCATCTCCAAAATAAATCCTTCCATTCGTTCTGCCTTCCACCAAAACTCCTCTTTGTTTTTCTTTCCCTTCTCTCTGGTATCAGCTACTTTGGGACACAGAATTATTAGTGAGATGGTTGTTTGGGAGGCAAGAAATCAAAGTAAAGAGAAATAAAGTTTAACTTAATGAAGGTAATTTTCATTCACACAATAGTGAACTATGAAGAATTCTCCTTGCTCTTCACCAAAGCCTTCTCTATGGTGATGAAAGCAGTTCTCTCTAGGTTCATTGTCACTCTCCCTCTGAGACTATTGGACTAACTGGTAGATTTCTGGACTTTGGCCTCCCTTTTTTAGGTTACACTCACTATCACCTTCTGTAATTAATTTCCATCTAGAGATAAGTGATATAATTATGAATTGGTAATATTTTTATTTACTGGAGAATATTAAGTTACAATTTAATTATATTACTGCTGTTTATATATGATATGATTACTTTACGCCTGGAGATTTTATCTACACTCACTGTCTCCATTTCCTCATTTTACACTCATCCCTCAACCTATTCCATAGAGATTGCTCTTTTTACAGTTCTCATGTTGCCAAATTTGATGGTTATTTTTTTTCTTATTGAAGTTTTCAGCAGCAATAGTACAATTCACCACCATCACCTCCATTCCTTCTTAAAACAGTCTCCTCTATCCATGTTCAGTACACTACACTCTGTGTTACCACCTGGATCTTAGTCTCCTTTCCTGTTCTATCTTCTCTACAAAGTCCCTAAATGTTGGAGTGCCTCCAAATCAGCACAGGACTTCTTTACTTCTGTATCTGCACACTCTCCCTATGTTTCCTTAACCACTACCTTATCTTACAATATATTGACATGTTGATGCCTCATAAGTGTCATCATGTATATCTCTCCAGGTCTCCAGAACCACATATCTAAGTGCTTACTTGATATTTCCACTTGGATGTCCAACAAGTAAATCAAACTGTCTATCTAAACAGAATTCTTAATTTTCCCACAGATCTTGTTTCTTACCAGGTTTCTGATAGATCAGTAAAGGGTATAGCCACACAGTAGATGGCTCAAGCCAAAAACTAAAGAGTTATCCTTGATCCTAGTCTTTCTTTTCCTTCTTTAGTCAGTCAGTGTTAGCTGCTCACTTGTGTCTGACTCTGCAACCCCATGGACTGTAGCTCACCAGGCTCCTCTCTTCATGGGATTCTCCTGGCGAGAACACTGGAGTGGTAGCCATTCTGTTCTCCAGTGGATCTTCACAACCCAAGGATTAAACCTAGGTCTCCTATGTGGCAGGCAGATTCTTTACCACCACAGTCATCATCAAATCCTACTGCTACTAGATCCACATTGTATCTAAAATCTATCCTTTTCTCTCCATACTCATTTTTGTTGTTGTTGCTGTTTGTTTACTAAGTCGTGTCTGAATCTTTATGACACCATCGACTATCACCAATGAGGCCTCTCTGTCTATGGGATTTCTCAGGCAAGAACACTGGAGTAGGTTGCCATTTCCTTCTCCAGGGCATCTTTCCAGATCAGGGATCAAACTGTGTCTCCTGCACTGGCAGGTGATTCTTTACTGCTGAGCCACCAGGGAAACCCCTCAATACCCATTGCCACCCCCTTAATTCAAAGTCCACTATGTCTCACCAAGATTGTTAAAAAGTGTCTTGTAACTAGTCTCCTTGCCTTTGTTCTTGTCTTCTTCCATCCATAATCCAAACAGCAATCAGATTATTCTTTGTAAAACAAAAAGCAGATCATATCACTTACTGAATAAAAATCTATTATCAGAATAAAGTCCAAATTCTTTACCCTGGCCTGGCTCTTACCTCTTCTTCTACTTCTTTTTGTATCAATTTTCGCAAGGCTATACTCTGACCATATTGGCTTTATTTGGTTCCCCTTTGAAGCTTCAGGGCTTCCACGGTGGTTCAGACAATAAAGAATCTGCTGCAATGTAGGAGACCTGGGCTCGATTTCTGGGTCAGGAAGATCCCCTGGAGAAAGGAATGGCAATTCCCCCTCCATAATTCCTGCCTGGAGAATAATATGGAGAGAGGAGCCTGGTGGGCTACAGTCCATGGGGTAGCAAAGAGTTGGACATGACTGAGCGATTAACACTACTACTGCACTACTGCAACCTCAGTGTCGTTGTACTTGCTAACACTTGTGGCTATACAGCTATTCCAGCTCTTCCCTTGGCAGCTTATTCCTACTATATAACTTCCTCACAGAGAAATTTCCCTATGATTCAAATCAAAATACTTCCACCCGTTCTGTGCCCTCTCTCTTTGTTCTCTATCTAGTCATCCTGTTTATTCCCCTCATGGTAATTATCACAATCTAACATATTTACCTGTTCATCTGTCTCCTCCAATGAGAAGAGGGGCATTTTCTGTCTACATTTTCTGTCTCTGCATCCACAGTTTATGTCACTAGATAAATACTTACTGAATAAGTTGATAGATGAATAAATCAGTTCAGTTCAGTCGCTCAGTCGTGTCCGACTCTTTGCAACCCGATGAATTGCAGCACGCCAGGCCTCTCTGTCCATCACCAACTCCCGGAGTCCACCCAAACCCATGTCCATCGAGTCGGTGATGCCATCCAACCATCTCATCCTCTGTCGTCCCCTTCTCCTCCCGCCCCCAATCCTACCCAGCATTAGGGTCTTTTCCAATGAGTCAACCCTTCGCATGAGGTGGCCAAAGTATTGGAGCTTCAGCTTCAACATCAGACCTTCCAATGAACACCCAGGATTGATCTCCTTTAGGATGGATTGATTGGATCTCCTTGCAGTCCAAGGGACTCTCAAGAGTCTTCTCCAACACCACAGTTCAAAAGCATCAATTCTGCGGCGCTCAGCTTTCTTCACCGTCCAACTCTCACATCCATATATGACCACTGGAAAAACCATAGCCTTGACTAGACGGACTTTGGTTGGCAAAGTAATATCTCTGCTTTTAAACATGCTATCTAGGTTGGCCATAACCTTCCTTCCAAGGAGTAAGCGTCTTTTAATTTCATGGCTGCAGTCACCATCAGCGGTGATTCTGGAGCCCAAAAAAGTAAAGTCTGACACTGTTTCCACTGTTTCCCCATCTATTTCCCATGGAGTGACGGGACCAGATGCCATGATCTTAGTTTTCTGAACGTTGAGCTTTAAGCCAACTTTTTCACTCTCCTCCTTCACCTTCATCAAGAGGCTCTTTAGTTCTTCTTCACTTTCTGCCATAAGGGTGGTGTCATCCGCATATCTGAGGTTATTGATATTTCTCCCGGCAATCTTGATTCCAGCTTGTGTTTCTTCCAGCCCAGCGTTTCTCATGATGTACTCTGCATATAAGTTAAATAAGCAGGGTGACAATATACAGCCTTGACGTACTCCTTTGCCTATTTGGAACCAGTCTGTTGTTCCATGTCCAGTTCTAACTGTTGCTTCCTGACCTGCATACAGGTTTCTCAAGAGACAGGTCAGATGGTCTGGTATTCCCATCTCTTTCAGAATTTTCCACAGTTTATTGTGATCCACACAGTCAAAGGCTTTGGCATAGTCAATAAAGCAGAAATAGATGTTTTTCTGGAACTCTCTTGCTTTTTCAATGATCCAGCGGATATTGGCAATTTGATCTCTGGTTCCTCTGCCTTTTCTAAAACCAGCTTGAACATCTGGAAGTTCACGGTTCATGTATTGCTGAAGCCTGGCTTGGAGAATTTTGAGCATTACTTTACTAGCGTGTGAGATGAGTGCAATTGTGCGGTAGTTTGAGCATTCTTTGGCATTGCCTTTCTTTGGGATTGGAACGAAAACTGACCTTTTCCAGTCCTTTGGCCACTGCTGAGTTTTCCAAATTTGCTGGCATATTGAGTGCAGCACTTTCACAGCATCACCTTTGAGGATTTGAAATAGCTCAACTGGAATTCCATCACTTCCACTAGCTTTGTTCGTAGTGATGCTTTCTAAGGCCCACTTGACTTCACATTCCAGGATGTCTGGCTCTAGGTGAGTGATCACACCATCGTGATTATCTGGGTCGTGAAGATCTTTTTTGTACAGTTCTTCTGTGTATTCTTGCCACCTCTTCTTAACAGCTTCTGCTTCTGTTAGGTCCATACCATTTCTGTCCTTTATCGAGCCTATCTTTGCATGAAATGTTCCTTTGGTATCTCTAATTTTCTTGAAGAGGTCTCTAGTCTTTCCCAATCTGTTGTTTTCCTCTATTTGTTTGCACTGATCGCTGAGGAAGGCTTTCTTATCTCTCCTTGCTATTCTTTGGAACTCTGCATTCAGATGAGAATATCTTTCCTTTTCTCCTTTGCTTTTCGCTTCTCTTCTCTTCCCAGCTATCTGTAAGGCCTCCTCAGACAGCCATTTTGCTTTTTTGCATTTCTTTTCCATGGGGATTTTCTTTATCCCTGTCTCCTGTACAATGTCACGAACCTCTGTCCATAGTTCATCAGGCACTCTGTCTATCAGGTCTAGTCCCTAGATGAATAAATGATTAGACACTATTCTGTACCTATACTCTAGTAACTGATAAATTTGGAAATCCTTAGTTCATTCTCACATTTGCAGAGCTCAGAAAGAGAAATTTTTACAAGTGACTGATTTGCATTCATTGCTCATATATTCTCCAAAATTCTCAGAGAGTAACTGAGCTTAAAATTCTACATGTATTATATCCACTACCAAATGTACATGTATACATACTAACTAGAACCAAGAAAGTATTTGTTGCTAAATTTATAGTTCAAAAGCAGATCTGTTATCTTTGGGATCTAATTTATTTTCTAGGTTTCCTTCTAAATACCAGCTTTTATCATATTTATATTGATTTTATTTCCATAACTTTTCATATGTTTTAATATCTTAAACTGCCACAATTTCTTTGATATGTTATAATCCAACCAGCTGCTTATTAAACTACTTTGTCTTCTTCCTGTGGTAGTTCTTTGTGCTGTTTGCTAAATATTTCTGACCCTACCTTGTAAACACATGGTCAGTTGCTCTTCTCTGCCCACTTTGATTTGAGACAATACCATCCAACTTACACTGACTAATGAGAGGAAGGAACAGTGGCAGATGTCATTTTTAGTCTGATGGCTTAAGAATAACATTTCCTTCCCACTACTGTAGTGATTGTGTCAGGTGACCAATTACCTCAAATTTCCCAGAACTGAGTGATTCTCTAGGACACAGGAGTTCCAGATGAAAGATCAGAACAATACCAGAAACATTGTTCTGGTTTGACTGGGAAGCAGGGTTTTCAGTGCTAAGACTGGGAAATATCCAAACAAATGAGAAAAGGTGGGTTATCCTATGGTTTTGGAAGAAAGTATTTGGTTGAAATTTCCACTAGCTTTGATTCCTTAGTGACTACTATGAACAGAACCTCTTACCTAACTCACAGTAAGCATGTAGCATGAAAGAAAAACAAATTTGGTTTAGTAAGCCACTGACATTTGGGAGTTTCGTTTCTATGTTATAATCTAGCCTATCCTGAAAAATGTAAAAATTAGTACCTTCCAGTCAGGTGCTGCCAAAACA
The DNA here is from genome assembly GCF_054371585.1 of Giraffa tippelskirchi. Classification (NCBI taxonomy): domain Eukaryota; kingdom Metazoa; phylum Chordata; class Mammalia; order Artiodactyla; family Giraffidae; genus Giraffa; species Giraffa tippelskirchi. The sequence continues at coordinate 66,299,834 of NC_137284.1, forward strand.
ATTGTTGTTGTTGTTCAGTTGCCCAGTCATGTCCAACTCTTTTTGATCCCACAGATTGCAGCACGCCAGGCCTCCCTGTCCCTCATCATCTCCCGCAGTTTTCCCAAGTTCATGTCCATTGCATTGGTGATGCCAACCAGCCATCTCAACCTCTGATGCCCTTTTCTTCTGCCCTCAATCTTTCCCAGCATCATGGACTTTTCCAATGAGTCGGCTGTTCGCATCAGATGACTAAAATACTGGAGATTCGGCTTCAGCATCAGTCCTTCCAGTGAATATTTAGGGTTGAGCTCTCTTAAGATTGACTGGTTTGATCTCCTTGCTGTCCAAGGGACTTTCAGGAGTCTTTTCCAGCACCACAGTTTGAAGGCATCAATTCTTTGGCATTCTGCCTTCTTTACGGTCAAGCTCTCACAACTGTACATGGCCACTGGGAAGACCATAGCCTTGGCTATATGGACCTTTGTTGGCAGACTAATGTCTGTTTTTTAACACATTGTCTAGGTTTGTCACCCCTTTCCTGCTGAGAAGCAATTGTCTTCTGATTGCATGGCTGCAGTCACCATCCACAGTGATTTTAGAGCCCAAGAGGAAGAATCTGTCACTACTTCCACCTTTTCCCCTTCTATTTGTCTTGAAATAATTGGGCTGGATGCCACGATCTTAGTTTTTTTTAATATTTAGTTTTAAGCCAACTCTTTCACTCTCTTCCTTCACCCTCATCAAGAGGCACTTTAGTTCCTCTTCACTTTCTGCCGTTAGAGTGGTACCATCCACCTATCTGAGGTTGTTGATGTTTCTCCCACCATTCTTGATTGCAGCTTGTAAATCATCCAGCCCAGCATTTCTCATGATGGGCTCAGTGTATAGGTTAAACAAACAGGATGACAGCAGACAGCCCTGTTGTACTCCTTTCTCAATCCTGACCAATCAGTTGTTCCATACGGGGTTCTAACTGTTGCTTCTTGACCCGCATACAGGTTTCTCAGGAGATGAGTAAGATGGTCTGGTATTCCCATCTCTTTAAGAGCTTTCCACAGTTTGTTATGATCCACACAGTCAAAGGGTTTAGCATAGTCAATGAAACAGAGGTAGATTGTTTTCGGAATTCTCTTACTTTCTCTATAAACCAGTGAATGTTGACAATTTGATCTACAAATGTGACACTGGGTTCAGGCAACAGGTGAAGAGGAAAGTCTTTTCAGAGGCTGAAAATATGTTTGTCCAAAAACTATGCCATGGCAAAACATCTGGCAGACCTGTTCCCTGAAATAACTTGTATGGGAGATTATATACCTAACAAACTTGTGATCCTAAAGGAAAAGGTTGGAAAACGAAGGTTAGCAACACGTTCTAGTTGGCATTGCCTACATTCAATGAGATATCACAGGAAAATGAGAAGCTCATGAAAAGAATTGGCTGGTAAGAAGCAGAAATATATGATTTAGAGAGAAAACAGAAATTCAGTGATTTGTAGAGTTGAAAGCGGTAATTCTCCTCAAACTCAAATAGTAAAACAGCGAATTAAAACTGATTAAAACTGAGCCTCTGGCAAATATCAAAGCTAAGGTTTGTGCATAAATTGAGTTGGCACCCAGTAAATAGTTTCAGTTGGACAAAATGCCCCAAGGTAAATAAATTAAGGGTATGTTTCTGCTGTAGGAGTCTGATAAGTTGAAGGTACTCCAATTAAGGTGAAGCACCAAGAGATCATAATGAGATGAGAGTGAGAGTAATAGAAAGAAGAAGAAGGTGGTTAGAAAGAAAAGATATATAGTAAATGTATCTATGTCTTTAAAAGAGCTGCAGGTGTGTTATAGGCATATAAAAGTCACTGGAATCAGATTAAACACTTATTAAGTTTAAAAGAGCATTTTTCTGTCAAATAAATCATGAGCCTAGACTAGAAATATCTGAGACTGTTAGAGTCTTAGAACAACCCCTGGCCTCTAACTTTCCTCAGACAAAAAGCAGGTTCAAGAAAGGCTACTCAGCACCCAGGGAGGGCATATTCTCCAGTATTTATTTTAGATGAGACCAAGGGAAATACTGAAAAGTACTCTTTAAAAGAAAAGACCTAAGAAATACAGAGAACAATGGACTGAGCTGCATCTCCCAGAAGCTAGAATTACCCAATCAAGGGACGCTCCCTATCCCTAGGGAAGGGGATTCTCATAACATGGAGAGATTTTAGAGCCTTAATGGACCAGAGACTGATGTGTGTTCCTACTCTGTCTTCTTTCTGAATGGATATGTTTATTGGGACTATCTGGTCTCATATACGATTATATATTATATCATTGAGTATGTGGGAGGCAGAGAGTTCATCTCATAATTCTTAAGTCTCTAGATCAACAGGACATATGTTCAGACCTAGCATAGAAAAAACTACACTCACTCCTTGCTGTAGAAACTATTATGTATCATGTAGGGATCAATCTCAACTTTGAACATGACCCATATTGAAAACTTCCCACCAAGGAAAACATGTCAAACTTCATTAAATTCTATTCAGTTAAGCCATGAAGATGTGGGGTATTATGGAGTGAATGTTTATATTCCCCCAAAATGTGTATGTTAAAGCCCTAAAATCCAGTATGATAGTATTTGAGATGGGGCCTTTGGGAGATGATTGGGGTTAGGTCATGGGAGTGGGGCTCATGATGGCATTGTTGTTGTTTAGTCGCTAAGTCACATCTGACTCTTTTGTGACCCCATGGACTGTAGCCCGACAGGCTTCTCTGTCCATGGGATTCTCCAGGCAAAAAATACTAGAGTGAGTTGCATTTCCTTCTCCAGGGAATCTCCTCAAGCCAGGGATCAAACTTGCGTCCCCTGTGTCTCTTGCATTGGCAGGTGGATTCTTTACCATTGAGCTACCAGGGAAGTCCTCATGATGGCATTAGTGGCCTCATAAAGAGACACCAGGGAATTTGCTGTCTCTCCCTCTGGCATGTCATAACATAGAGAAGGCTACCTACCAGGAAGTGTTCTCACCAGAAACCAACCCTTGCAGGCACCTTAATCTCAGTCTTCCAGCTTTCAAAACTGCAAGAAAATACATTTCCTTTGTTTAAGCCACTATGTGTATGGTATTTTGTTATGGCAGCCTGAGATGACTAACATAGGGGGATTTTTCTGTTTTAACAAGTAATATTTCCCTAATAAACACATGTAGTCTAAATTATTTTTTAAATATCTTTTCAGTTGGACTTTGATTCCAATGTCTCCTCTCTCAAATTCACATGTACAAATATGCCAGATTAATCTTCCAAAAGCAAATCTCTTAATTTTATCCATCATAAATGTTTCTCTTCAACCACCATATAAAATCCACTCTTATCTTTTCTTCCTTTCTTGATCTGTCCTCAACACACATTTTAGTCTTATCTCTGACTACCAGCTTGCATACCTCATGCTAAAAACCTTATACCTTATATTCCTATTTATCACCATCCAAATATACCTTTTGTTTTCCTGTCTCCCAGAACATATATCAAAAGCAGGTATGAGCCATGAAACAAACACCAAAGTAATTAATTAAAGAACTGCATTTGAGTTCTCTTCCCTTTACACTCCCCTCCCCACTTCACCCCCTTATCCTCAGCCACCTTCCCATAAGCAGCATAAATCACCAGGAGATAATGAAAGCTGTGGTAGGGAGAAAGGATTATATTTCCTCTTCCATAAGGCCTGACATTTTAGCACAATAGTTAAGTTTGTGTGCTCTGGAGGTACCATTCCTGATTTCAAATCGCATTTCAGCAATTTGTGTTCTGTGTAACCATAATTTGCTTAACTTCTCTACTCCAATTTCTTCATCTGTTAACATAAGAATAAAAATACTCAAAGGCAATGAAAAGAGCAAGCTTACAGTTAAGGCAAATTTAAGCCATTCCCCCCAGGTTGTGGATTCTTAATGCCAGATCATTGTGCCTGTGGCGTCAGGACTCAAATGTTTGGCACCCCTTGATAAGCACAGCTGAAAATAGTGGTAAGAGGAAGGTGGTAAGAGGAAGGACTTTGGAGCTATGTAGATCTAGATTCAAATGCCTGCTTTTATAAGATGGTAGTGTGACTTACTCAACCAGCCTCCTTGAACTTTATTTTTTTGATATTGAAATTAGTAAAACAACAGCAGCCCCAAAGGACTGATGTGAGGAAAAAAAGTGAGATAACCAATATAAACAGCCTTGCACATTTAAACAAGAGCTCCCTTCCCTCCCCTCACTGTCCATTACAGAAAGCAAGAGCAAAATTAATCCTCCTAATACCTTAAGCTTTACTTTTTATCCCTAGCAGTCTGATTATTCAATGTTTCTCCATGTTCTTTGCTTTCTAAGCTTTTCTTTCCTAACATAGCATTTTATTAGGTTTATGCTTTTAAGAAGCAATATAAATTAGCTAAAATGTCTTTCTGTTTTCTTTCCAGTGAACTAATTCTCACTGCAATCTAAAAAATAAATAGCACTGTATTTCTTGCAATTTATGATCTGTGATCATGTTTACAAAGTGATATGCCAGCAAATACCAAACTGATTTTCTTCTTCTGGCAACATTTAGCTGAATTAAAAAATTATACTTATTTGAAAATCAACTTTAAAACTAGAATTAAAATTATATTTTATACCAATATGGACCAGCAGTATGATCTATTTTTGTTTCCTTGTTTATGGACCTAAAAATTAGTCATAGGCATACAGTTCTTATTTCTCCATATAGTAATTTATTCTCACTATCCATTAGGTCCTTTGTTTTATTCGCCTGCAGTAAGGAAACTAAAAGAAGAGGATATTTCCTGTTCATAGTCGTTTTGCTTCAATATGAAAAACAAGTCTATAAATTTATTCATGACTATTAGGCACTGTGGGATTCTACTAAGAAGGGGTATATCACCATATTATAATGATAAACTAAAAATGCCTATATACATTATTTTTCTAGAGTAATTCAAATTAGTAGCTTCCATGTAGAAACATCATATAAGGTATCTACATGGTAAACTCTCAGTAATTAGGGTTTTTCAATAGCTATTTTATTGATGTTTCATATATAAACCCTTGGGTGTTTATAAAAAACATTCTATTGCATTTTATTTTCATTTTAATAGCATCTAAGCACTTGAGTTTCCACTTCTAAACACTCATTCAAAATTCAACTATCATCTACAAATTAAGTTATACTATTACTCAGAAAATGTCTATAAATCAAAAGCCTCTGCAATCACATTATGTTCTATATATTCAATCAATGAATACTTGCAGGTCTATTAAGTGCAGACACTGTCAGGCCCTGGAGATACAAGGATAAACAAAACAGACATGGACACTCTTCTCGTGGATACAAAGAAAACCTCGGTGCAACAATCAAGATGTGTGAAATGGGGAAGCAGATTTACTTATAAAGTTTTTGTAGCCATCATAAATATAAAGTCCATGGCCATGTGTTATGAGAGACACAAAGGGGAAAAGAATTGCAGATTGAAAGTCACAGTCTGGATTTTTTTTTAACCTTCCTTTCTTTTCTCCTCTTCATTTTATTTTTTAAATAAAAGATTTAATAAGATTTCATTTTTTTAGACCAGATTTAGGTTCACAGAAAACTTGAGGGGAAGACAAAAAGATTTCCCATATAGCCCTTGCCCTACATATGCATAACCCCCCATCCCTATTATCAACACCCTCCACCAAAATGGTACATTTGTTACAACTGATGAACCTAAACTGACACATCACAATCATCCAAAGTCCACAGTTTTCATTATGGTTCACCCTTGCTATTCATCCTATGGGTCTGGACAAGTGTGTGATGACACATATCCACCTTTATGGTACCAAGCAGAGTATTTTCAGTGCCTTAAAAATCTTTTGTATTCTATTTACATATTCTTACCTCAATCCCTGGCAACTGCTGAACTTTTAACTGTCTCTACAGTTCTGTCTTTTTCAGAGTATCATACAGTTGGACTCATACGGTAATGGAGCCTTTTCAGGATGGCTTCTTTCATTCAGCAATATGTATTCAAGATTCTTCCATGTCTTTTCATGGGTTGATAGCTCATATCTTTTTAGTGCTGAATAATATTCAATTGTTATAGGATGTACCACAGTTTAATCCATTCACCTACTGAAGGACTTCTTGGTTTCTTTCAACTTTTGACAATTATTATTTGACAGCTGCTATAAATATCCATGTACAGTCTTTCTGCACAAGTTTACAACTCTCCTGGGTAAATATCAAGGAGAGGAATATCTGGCTCCTATAGTATGTTCAGTTATATAAGAAATTGCCACCCCACCAAGCTGTTTTCCGAAGTGGCTGTACAATTTTTTCTGGATTCTTGATTCTGTTTCGTTAATCTATGTCTTCTTTTCCAGCATGACACAATCTTGCTTACTATAGCTTTCTAGTAAGCCTTGAAGATGGGTACTGTCAGTTTTCCAACTTTATTCTCCTTCAATATTGTGTTGGTGATTCTGACTCTTTTGCATCTCCACAAAAACTTTAGAATCAGTTTGTCAATATCCACAAAAATAACTTACCAAGACTTTGATTGGGGCTACACTGAATCTATAGCATGTAAATACATTGCTGCATTGAATCCACAGCATATAAATGCATTGTTAGCATTATCTGAACAAACTGCTATCTGTTAAATTATGAAGGAAAATTAAACTTTTCATTTTACCTTCTTTTATTCCTTCTTCCATGTACTCCCTTTGAGTAAATCCAAGTTTCTGACCTACATTATTTCTCTTCTCTTAAAGAACTTCTTTTAACATTTCTTGCAAGGCAGATCTACTGGCAACGAATTCCATCAGCTTTTGTTTGAGAGTCATTATTTCTCCTTCACTTTTCAACAATTTTGCAGGGCACAGAATTCTGGGTAGATGCATTTTCTTTCTCAAAACATTTAAAATATTTCACTCCACTCTCATCTTGCTTGCATTGTTTCTGAGGGAAGCTAAATGTAATTCTTGTTCCTCTACAAGTAATTGTTTTTCCTCTGGCTTCTTTTAGGATTTTTTTTTTTTAATCCTTGACTTTTGGTAGTTTAAATTTAATATGCCTAGGGATAGGTTTTTTCTTTTTTGGCATTTACCTGCTCAGTGTCCTCATGGATCTGTGAGCTAGCTTATGACATTAATTTTGGCAAATTCTCAGTCATTATTATTCAAGTATTTCTTCAGCTCCTGTCTCTCTTTTTTCTCCTTCTATTTCCATTACACGTATGTGTGAAGTTGTTCCACACAACTTGCATATTCTTTTGTTTATTAGTCTTTGTTCTGTTTGCTTTCCAGTTTCCAAGGATCCTATTCATATATCCTCTAGCTCAGAGATTTCTTTCCTCAGTTCTGTCCAGTTTACACACAGCCCATCAAAGGCCCTCTTCATTTCTGTTATGGTGTTTTTGATCTCTTGAATTTATTTATTTATTTTTTTGGCTGGATAGTAACTAAAGTTCTATGTTATTCAAACCCTGTTCTCTTTTCTCTATATAATCCTGATTTTTTTACTTAGTTTCTAGTGAACAATTTGAAAGAAACACTTTATAAAAGAGCAGCAGTTTTCATATCTGTGTAAAAATCTCAAAGCATGTTGGGGACTTGATTCTGTTCAGCTAAATGGGGCATCATTTGTACTATCGTCACCCTCAAGAGTTGTTCATTGTGATCACCTCATCCCATTCTCTTTCCCCTCCCTAGATGTCCATTTCCTTCCTTCCAGCTACCTTAGATTTTAAGGAAAAACAAAACAAAAAACCAAAAAGAAAAGAAAATACTAGCAAATAGCTTAATGATAGGAAGAGGTTTTCAATTAGTCACTTTTTATTGATTTTATTATTCTACTATGAACTATAAGGAGAAAATGAACAAACATTTCCTATTTGAGTCCACTCAGTGCCGTGCTAGAATGAGTTCAACATCAGCTCTTAAGAGCTAATTCTTCTCTCACTTTTTCAACCTTTGATGATAAAAACAAGGTGGTACCTTAAACTTTGCCACAGTAGATGTATTAGTTTTCCCATTGCTCCTATAACAAATCACCATGAATTTAATGGCTTAAAACACAAAATGCTATCTCACAGGTATATTAGTTAGAATTCATTGGACTGAATTCCTTTTTGGAAGCTCTAAGAGAATTCATTTCCATAGGTTTCCCAGCTTCTTAGAAGCTTCCCACATCCCTTGGCTCATGATCTCCTTTCTCCATCTTTGAAGCCAGAAACATTGCATTTCTTTTATCATTCTTTTATAGTCACATCTCCCTCTGACTTTCCTCTTCAGACTCCCTCTTTCACTTTTAAGGATTCTTCAGATTACACTGGACTCTGAATAATCCAGGATAATGTCCCTATTTTAAAGTCAGCTGATTACCAACAGTAATTTCATGTGCAATTTTACTTCTCCTTTGCCATATAAACAAATTTATTCTTAGGTTCCAGGGATTAATAGGTGGACTACTCTAGGGGAAGGCCTTCATCTGCCAACCACAGAAATCTGCAAACGCTACAAATCAGGATTTTCCCCTCTGGAGAGCTGGTTGTTAAACATTTACCTGCACACCACTGCTTCAAGAGGGCTGCTAAGTCGCTTCAGTCGTGTCCGACTCTGTGCGACCCCATAGACGGCAGCCCACCAGGCTCCGCCGTCCCTGGGATTCTTCAGCCAAGAACACTGGAGTGGGTTGCCATTTCCTTCTCCAATGCATGAAAGTAAAAAGTGAGAGTGAAGTCTCTCAGTCGTGTCCGACTCTTCGCGACCCCATGGACTGCAGCCTACCAGGCTCCTCCGTCCATGGGAGTTTCCAGGCAAGAGTACTGGAGTGGGGTGCCATTGCCTTCTCCAGCTTCAGGAGGGAACATGAGACAAATGCCGTATGAAAACGATAGGATTTAACAATTTAGCAATTTAACAAGATTCTCCTAACAAAGTTGCTTTGTAATTTAAGATGTTGAAATACACTATATAACAAGGAAGGATAAATTACTTTTTGACCAGTCTAAAGCAAATTAACTTTGTAAAGTGTCCTTATTTAGGATGGATCATAATGGAGTCTGAAAATCTTGTATAGTATTAACTCTTTTCCTAGAAAAGCTCTGGTTAGAAACAAACAGAAAAGCTTAGTATAAAGTATACAAGCTGCTGCCTTTTAAGATTAAAAAAACAATAGCAGGGAAAAAGACTTGAGATAAATTTTTCCAGATGCTATTTATCATTCAACCAGCATCAAAAAATTCTTTCAATATCAAGCATGGATTAACTCAGTATCATTTTCAACTGAGGAGAAATGACCTACATAACAAGATTTTAATTCACGGAGTCATAATGCAAATCAGAGAGGGTGGAACATTATTATGGCATGCTATGTGGGCAAGCATTGCTTGAGCAAACCTAGGGAGAAACATAAATCACACTTCTTAGACTTATAGCTCTGGTATAAAAGGGGAGTCACCTTGAAATCAGTGATATTTACAATAAAAAATTACTGGATCAGATTGTTGGTAGTTGGATAAGCTTTTACTGAACAGTTCTTTTCTTTCCTTTAAGCTTTTTATAATATGGCTTTTAAGTTTCCCATTAAATTTCTGATGGAAGGAGAGAAAGAAATGAACTCCAGGCTTTATAATACAAATTATATAATATTTAAGTAATACTTATTCTGCCAGGAGATATATTAAGCCTCTTACATATATTATCTTATTTAATTCTAAAGACAACCTTATGAGACAGGTCTAGCAGGTTCAGGGAATGAACGTGAAGTCAAACTATCTGGATTCAAAGCTTGACTCTATACCACTTCCTAGTTAAATATGACCCTGGGCATATTTTTATGTCTTGTTTTCTTCATTTGTCTAAAAAAGTTGGTGGGGGAGAGGGTTGAGTACTAAGTCAGCCTTACAATGTTATAATTAGTAAATGAAGTAATACATATTGTCCCTGGCTCAATGATGTTACCCACTGGTGTTATGAGTTTCATCCTGATATGAGATGCCATCTTGTAACCCTTTCTCTTGTCTTTTTTACCTTCTACCTACTCAAGAAAAGTGGAGATTTCCTCCAAGATGAATTCTATCAATCACCCTAGAGGAAAGGGACAAGCTGCTACAATGGGAAACACTCATATATATATATATATATATATATATATATATATATATAAAATTTCTATGTATATTTTTTACTTGAAGTTTAAATTTCAAATTTAGAGGTTCTGTTTTGCTCTACAGTAACTGCTATTTGTTCAGATAACAAAGCTCCTGCATGCCCTATTTGAGCATTTTTGAGAGAGTGGTAACACAGTAGCATTCCAACATATTCTCTGACACCACTAAAGGAAAGCCTTGGATATATAAAAAATGCTTTCTGTGAGTTAGTTATGCTGAGTATGCATTGCTTTTATAACTGGAAAGGAGAAAAATGGGAAAAAACAAAATGGATATCTTTTGGAAATGGCAACTGTGGTATATGGACTTTGGGAATTTTTTCTTTTAATGAAAGGAGGACTCATCTAGTTTTATTTGTGCTTGTACCTAACCTTTCCTTCATTCAGATTCATCCTAATTAAAATGTTGTGCAATAAGAGAATAAGCTTGAAATGCCAGGGTAGATGTTTTTCAGTATAAAGATGATGCTTTAGTTGGAAAATTTAAAAGACCTATTAAAAACTTATCCACTGGGATTGGTGATGTAAACTATAGTTCAGAGTCCTTTCACTAAAGGTATTTCATATTTCTAATTCTGGTTCTCTGCCTCCATCAAAACCACTCATAGCAACTTAAGATTAGCCACTCTAGACACCTGATGAATTGGTCCTTTATTCATTAACAAATATTTTTTGAACACCAACTATATGCCAGGTACCATTCCAGGTGCTGAGGATATATCAACAAACAAAATGGCCAAATATTCTTGTACTCATAGAGTGTACATTTTAGTAGAGGAAGATATTTAAAAAGTAGTCAGAAAGTTTTACTGCAGTTAAGAATCAACCTGCAATTCAGGAGACTCGGGTTTGATCCCTGGGTTGGAAAGAGTCCCTGGAGAAGGAAATGGCAATCCATTCTAGTATTCTTGCCTGGGAAATCCCATGGACAGAGGAGCCTGGCAGGCTACAGTCCATGGGGTCGCAAAAGTCAGATACGACTTAGCAGCAAAACAATCTAGCTTTTACCGAGTAAAATAGGAAAATGTTGGTGGATAGTGAACAAAGAAATATATCAAAGATAACTTTTGAGTACTGCGTTAAAGATCACTTTGGCTGCTGTTGTTAAGAACAGATTGTAGACAGGGAGACCCAGTTGAGAGGTTATTTTAATACTTCATGTTAGATGATGGCTTAAGACCAAGGTGATAGTGGGGAAATTACGTGCTGAAAATAGTGAGATTCTGGGTATTATTTTGAAGGTACAGTAAACATACTCAAATATAGCAGATACAGGGTGTTGAAGAGTTAATGAAGACTGAATCTTGGACTGAACTACTACCAAGGATGGTGTCCCTATAAACTGACATGATTGAAAACAGTGGGACTGAGGACTGTGGATGCAGGAATTCAGATGTTCACAAGTTCATACTGGACATCTTAAAGATGCCTCTAAGACATCCACATGGAGAGGTCAAGTGAATAGATACACACACACAAACATACATGAAAAAAGACCTGGTCTGAAAAATTACTTTTAACAGCCAAAGGATGGTACTTGAAGACATGACACTGGATGAAGAGTTCAGATAGTGAAAAAGTCCAAAGGTTTTTTTTTCCTTTGGCACACTCCAATATTAAAAGCTCATGGAAACAAAAGTGTATCACCAACAGACTGAGTAGAAAAGCCAAAGATGTAAAAGAAAGACAAGCACATTGTTCTAGACAGTGAAGGAATATTTCAAGGAGTTGGGTAAACTCTATTAGGTCAAAGTGAGCAATGATAATCGTTTAAATTTAGAAACGTGGCAGTCATTAATGCCCAAAACAAAAGCATTTTTAGTTAAGTGTAAGGGTAAAACCTGATCAGGTTGGGTTAATAGACTTGAAAAAAGCAAAATTCAGTATAATTCTTGCTTGCTTCTTGTTTCAAATACCATGTCGTTGTTCAGCGCAAAGTCCTATCTGACTCTGACCCCATGGACTGCAGCACACCAGGCTTCTGTGTCCTTCACCACCTCCCAGAGCTTGCTCAAACTCATATCCATTGAGTCAGTGATGGAGTCGCTTGACGAGTCAATCATCTCATCCTCAGTCATCCCCTTCTCCTGCCTTCAATCTTTCCCAGCATTAGGGTCTTTCCCGAGTCAGCTTTTCACATCAGATGGCCAAAGTATTGGAGCTTCAGCTTCAGCATCAGTCCTCTCAATGAACATTCAGGGTTGATTCAAGTACCTCCTGGGAAGCATCTGTCAATTCTGAAAATGGCAATTTTCAAATATACAAAAATGCTACCCAAGGCAACATCTGTCCTGAAATGTAGTTTTGCCTGACCTCATTAAGATGAGGAAATGTCAAAGTAGTCTGCCGTATATTTAAATAAGCAGTACAGTAAAAGTATAATTCTAAACAACTTCATTCAAGGGAGAAAAAAATGGCATGCTATTTTCCTGGCAGCATTCATATCTGATGCAGTCCTAAGTGACAGTCAACTTCCATTGCCACTTCGGTTTCTTTAACAGTGGTAACTGGATGTAGTTTCTTCAAGACATATCTCATGCCAAACTTTACATTTTTATGTGGGCAAGTCCAGAAATACTGACCACAAAGAGATTATTAACGAGTCTTAAAAGACTTACAATTTTCTAGTACTAGAAAATGTTATGACTACTTTAAGGCATTTATTTGGAACTACTTAATAAAATCTTTGTCTTTTGATTTAGGTATTTATAACTAAAGCCCTGTATTTCTTTGCATAATTTTAAACCTTGAGGTGATTTGTAACAAAGCATCCAGAGTGGTTCCCGACACCGGTGGGAATGAGGCAATTTTGTCCACTAGGTAACATTTGGCAATATGTTCTCCAGAAGAGAATGTCACTGGCATATAAGGCAGAGGACAAGGTCACTACTAACCACGCTAAAATAAAAATGCACAGGATAGGCTACTACAACAAACAATCTGACATCTGACTCAGAAAGTCAACCATGGCAAGGCTGAGAAATTCTGAGGATAAACATTATCAAAAGATAAGGAGCTTAAAGTGGTCAGTTCTACATTCAAGACTACCTGGGTTCAAATACAAATAGTTGTGTTCAAATACATTCATGTGTTCTGCCTTCAGGGATACAGAGAGTTGACAGCACTATACCATTTTATATCAGGAACTTGAGCATCTGTGAATTTTGGTTATCTGCGGGGAGCGCACAGTAAGTGTTCCCGAAACAAATCTCCCAGACACCAAGGGATAACTGATTCACATTTGACTAGTAGAATGAACTTGAATAATTTAATCTTGGTTTAATTGGTCTTGGTTTTCTTACTGTTTAAAAACATTTTTGAGATAATTCACATAAACATTTAATTCAGTTCCTGACAAGTAAAATGTGCCATTACTTTGTAAACACAAAATATTTATAATGTAGACCTATATATTAAAATCTAAAATTGTCTCACTCAATTCCTGAAGCTCCTACAATGTCATGATCTACACACACCAAGTGGAAAGCTGATATATGACATGGCTAATTCTTGATTAGCCACCACTGAAATGTTCTGCTCATTGGATCAAAATTGCTACTAACATACGTCCTAGCCTTTGAAAACCTGCCAAAACTCAGAAGTTCTCAAGAGCTCTTCTTGGCCACTCACTTGGTGAGTAGTGATGGAGTCAGATACAACTACAATCCCCAGCCAGACCATGGCAAATGACAACCTAGAAAATTTTCAGCAGAGAGAATGACACAGTAAAAAGCAGTATTAACAAAAGCACATTTTTCAATATCAGCCAGTAACAGAAATTCAGAGGTTTTCATCTCGCCAATCCCAAAGAGGCTTGAATAATCTTCCAAATCTACCTTTCATTTACAATTCCAGTTCTTCAATATGCCCCAGTGTTAACAGCCTGTACCCAAATTAAAGTGTCTTATTAGAGCTGCTTAAAGTCTTATTTTCAAGTTACACGAATACACAGAAATTCAAGAAATTCCTTAAATTCTAATAGTTTATTTCCCATATCCTAAGTTATGAAGTTCAGAGTCAGTAGAGTTTCAGCGTTAAATAATGACACACATCAAGTTTCATACTATTTATTCATCAGTGTAAACCCCAACACAATACACCAACATGATTTCGTGCATTTAGAGGGGAAATATTTCCCGGTTAAGTGGAAAATTGTGCGGATGGCTTCTGGAAGACCTTCATTCTAAGCAGCTTTATAGTGAAATATTTCATTTAGAAGTCTGGACCTTCTTTCTTCAGTTTGCTGTAATCTACATTCACAGAGTAGAACTTGGAAAAGAAAAAAGATATTTTAGATAAATCATACACACAAAGATGCTATAGAAGTTTAAGATCATTTTTATTCACTTTCTATAGTAACAATTATAGACATGAATTTTTACTAGAATTATTTAACAATATAAAAGTCATTCAAACAAAGATGTTAAAATTCCAGTCCTTAATAATGGTTTTGGTAAGGTAAAAATATTCAATCTTCCTCAGAAAAGCAGAGTCAGTATGATCTGTTGGAACTTCTTTTCAAGTGAATAATTATGGATTCTTCTGACGTATACTTCCAGTTCTTATGTTTTTCCTTTCATCTCTATTAGGTATAGGAGTGAATCTCCAACAGAATGAGTATCAGTTATCATCCCTATTTGGTCAGCAAAGTGCTATAATTTAGATGGGAAAGATTTAAAGCAATAAAGATCAGCTAATAATATAAATTTGTAATGCTTTGTTGCATGTTTGTTTCTGTTAGTTTTTAGATAAAAACTGGCCTGCTTTGATGGCTTTTCTTTCCATTTTTCTCTCTCCTTCACTTAGAAGTTTCCTTAATTTCCTAACCCAGAATGCATCAAAATCAAATTCACACTTTACCACCTTTGGTACAAAAGCTTTTAAATATATTTAAATGTATTTTGGAAATTTTTTAATTTCCATAAATTTCCCTATATTCAACTTAATTTGAAATATATTTTACTATCATTTCTTTAAAAACTGCCTCTAACTCCCAATAATTTTTTAAAAAATGATTTATACTTGAAACTGCTCTAGCAATCCTACTAAGGAAACATTAGGATTCGTAATAAGCCCAAATAAGGCTATAATACTGAAGAGGCTAGGCTATAATTACTTGAAACCTATATTATTTAACTCCAAAAGTATCCAAACTGCAGAATTTGTCATCATTTTCTTCAGTTTTTAAGCAAGAAGCTCATAAATATGTGTCCATTATTTCTTCACTTTTATTTCTTCACACATACCCTAACTTATTGATCTCTAATTGAAAATTTCTTAATTTTATTTGACTTTTAAAAAAAGAAAAATTCCCAGGTTGTGAAGCTTATCCTTGAGATACATACGTAGACATTTATAAACTTTATAAACATTAAAGTATAAATCAGTCATAAAGCAGTCTTTTGTTCTGACAGTATTCACCTATGAAGTAACTGAAATAGACAATGAGACTTGAAAGAAACCAACTGTTCATCTGTAACATACTAATAAAATGTTAAAGACAACATTTATAAAAGGAACTGCAGGCTATATTTTAAGAAATAAATGTTTATTGGGCTGTTTTAAAAGATCCCAGGCACTATAGGCAGAATCATTTGTTTTATCTTAATTATCACAACCTTACTCATTCTTTATAAAAGAAGCCACTGGGATCAAGTTATATGACTTGTCAGAAGCAGGATCAAGCTCCTACACCCAAGCAGAGTGGAAAGTTCACAGCATTTTTGCTAATTTTCTCAAAACTAAGCAGAATTCTGATATGTTTGCTTTATTCGGCTCCGTGTACCAGTATCAGAGTTCTCTGTCGAAGTAATTTTCAAATCTGCTTTATTTTTCAGCTTCCATGTCCCCAATCCTTTCCTCAATTTAATGGTAGCTACCCTCGAGGTATCTGAAACAACAGCTGGGAAGGCACAGCATATTCTGATCTTGGCTTCAGGGTACTTGATCCCGTTGAGAAGTGTTGCTAGACCTTCAATGCTTAAATCCTATCTTAGTCTCCTCTCTTGTATTAGTTAGCTTTTGCTAGAATGTGAAATAGCAAAAAATAATCACCAAATCTTAGTGGCTTTCAAGAAAGGTTTATTTTTCATTCACATTATCTGCCTTTCTAAGCTGACTGCTTTATGGTCTTTTCATTTAATATGGGCTGAATGAGAAGCCCTTAACTGTCAATTTGGTCTCAGGAGATAGATGGAAAAGAACAATGGAGGAACCCCACGCTCGTTTAGAAGTGGCAGATATCACTTTCTTTGATTTGACAGAGCAAGTCACATAACCAAACCTGATGTTAAAAGGGCCAGAAAAAAAATTCTCTTAGGTGAGGGGAAGTGAATGACAGAGAAAGAATAATCTAGTCTACCTCACTGTTTAGGTTTAACAGCAGTAGTAGACATTATACATGCCAAGCTCACAAGTTTTTGGACTTGGTTCCCTTCTATTTCTGCTTGCAAATGTCCCAATTCTTCTAAACTCATCTCTTGGCAAGTAGAGCCAACAACAGTCTACTAACATTCTGTTTTCCAAAATCTTCTTTAATGAACTCTTTAGGCACAAGCTCTGCTTTCCAAGTTATAGCAGGTGACACTTTATCAGATATTTTGCCATTATATGACTCATTTTTCCAGGCTCTAATACTAGTATCTTAGCTATTCACCAGAGAAGGCAATCGCACCCCACTCCAGTACTCTTGCCTGGAAAACCCCATGGGTGGAGGAGCCTGGTAGGCTGCAGACCCATGGGGTCGCTAGGAGTCGGACATGACTGAGTGACTTCACTTGCACTTTTCCCTTTCATGCACTGGAGAAGGAAATGGCAACCCACTCCAGTATTCTTGCCTGGAGAATCCCAGGGACGGCGGAGCCTGGTGGGCTGCCATCTATGGGGTCGCACAGAGTCGGACACGACTGAAGCGACTTAGCAGTAGCAGTAGCTATTCACAGCCCAATCTATGCCACACACATTAGATTTCTGCTGCAGCAACGTTCCATTTCCAGCTTACATGGCCTTATACTGGCATGTGTTACCATATTCTTGTTGTTGCTGTTCAGTCACTAAGTCATGTCTGATTCTTTGTGAGCCTATGAACACCATATTTTAAAACACTGGTGATCAGTTTCATTAATCACCTGGGGAGTTTTCTGAACTACATACCAGAGATTCCAATATGCTCTTGGGGTGAGAGGACCAAGGCCTGGGGTTTTTTTGTTACTGCTATTTTCTTTTTTAAAGTTTATTGGATGTGGAATCATTTTCTCCAGAATGGACTTAAATTTACAGGAGAGAAAAAACAGGATGCTTGCATATCATATTTTGAGGCAAAATGTGACACAAATTAGATGGCTCACTTCAGGTTCACCAGAACATTTTTGTTTCTTGTAGAGAAATCTGTTGGAGATTTGGAAATGCTATTATAATCAGAAGGTTGAGCAGAAGGCTTGGAGTCTGCAAAAGGTGATAATTATTTTAAAAGCTGCTGTCATCAGTAATGACAGTATATATCTACAATAAGGAGATATATCTGCTAAAAGGTCCTAGACACTCCTTGCTCTGGATACTTCTCCCTAACAGTGCTCAAAGAAACTGCTAGTATTTGATGAAAGAGGCTAGCACAGTGGAAAATTCATGGCAAGTTATACACTTTAAATGGGTAAACTGTATGATATATGAAGGGCTTCCCAGATGGCACTAGTGGTAAAGAACCAACCTGCCAATGCAGGCGACATAAGAGATGCGGGTTCGACCCCTGGATTGAGAAGATCCCTGGAGGAGGGCATGGCAACTCACTCCAGTATTCTTGCCTGGAGAATCCTATGGACAGAATAGCCTCGTGGGCTACAGTCAATCAGTTCAGTCATTAGTCGTGTCCAACTCTTTGTGACCCCGTGGACTGCAGTACTCCAGGCTTCCCTGTCCATCATCAACTCCTGGAGCTTGCTCAAACTCATGTCCATTGAACTGGTGATGCCATCCAACCATCTCATCTTCTGTCTCACTCTTTGACTCTCTGTGACAGTCCATAGGGTCACAAAGAGCTGGACACAACTGAAGTGACTTAGTACACACATATGGTATATGAATCATATCCTAATAAAGCTTTGACATGCTAAGGGTTTTTTCTTTGTATATGCAAAAATTTTACACTCTTTATGACACTACAAGGATTTTTTCTTTGTATATGCAAAAATTTTACATGGACGCACAGCTGTATCTGGGGAATAAATGGTCTCAGATTTTCAACAACATGGATAGACCTTACGGGCATTATGCTAAGTGAGGTAACTGAGACAGAGAAAGACAAATACTGTATGATCATCACTTAAATAGAATCTAAAAAGTCTGAATTTATAAAAAGGGAAAGTAGAATGGTGACTACCAGGGGATGGAGAATGGGGAAATTGGGAAGATATTAAAGACAGAAACTTGTGACTAGTAGCTCAACAAGTTCTGGAGGCTTAATGCACAATATAGTGATTATCATCAACAGTATCATAAATTTCAGAGTTGCTAAGAGACTAGCTCTTAATTATTCTCAACACAAAAAAGTGATAATTATGTGAGATGATAAAGGTGTTACCTAACACTACTGTAGTAATCATAGTGTAATACATAAATGCACCTAACCAACAAGCTATACACATCAGACTTAACAATATTACATGTCAATTATGTATCAATAACATAAATAAAAGTAAATAGCCTCAGTCCATGAAATCATTCTTTGAAGGAGTAGTTTCACAAATTAGTTTTGCAGAAAGATGTCAAAAAGGTGTACCTAGAAAGTTTATGGTAAAATATAAGTTTCAACTGATTTTCACTTCTTCCTACAAATTCTCACCTGAAATATGTCAACCATACCAAAAAGAAAAAAACCACCAACCAAACCAGCCACAAGATTAGTTACTCAAAGTGTGGTCCATGGACCAACAGCATCAATATCATCTGAAACTTTATCAGAGATGCACATGTTCAGTCTCCACAACAGATCAAGTGAATCAGAACCGCTGGGGGTGGAGTTGAAGAATCTATTTTAACAACCTCTCCAGTGATGCCTATGTATGCCGAGGTCTGAGACTCACTGCACTACACTACCCAAGACTGGAGAAAAGGTTAACCATACTATCTCTTTTTTCCCTTAGTCAAATCAGCAGAATTGAGACATTATCTTCATTTCCCACCCAGACTCTAAAGCCTGTGAATAAAAGTCCTTAAAAAGATATTTATTAGAAAAATATACCATTTTATTTTCACAAAACAATCGAGCAATTTCTCAAAGTTCATTATGATAGAGTTTTACTTGAATCTCCTATTTCAAAAAAAGCAAAATTTATTAAAATACTCTTTGCAGCAATTCTGAAACAATTTTTAGCTTACCTTGTACTGATCATTAGGACCTAGTTTGTTCCAGGGTTCTGGGTTATTCTTTTTGTCCCAACTACAAGAAATATATAAAACAATATAATTATTAAAGTTACAAAATACTATTTAAAATAGTTTTATATTCAAGAAGCAATCATTTTGAATAGATCAAATTCCATTTCCTATTGGATGAAGTAGTGTTATTTTCATTATAGAGTTGAAATAGAGATATGACCCCTAATAAGCAAACCCATGTAACAAGTTAGAAAAAGGTACAACACAGAAAGCCCCTTGGGGCAGTTATCCTTGTTCCTAACCCTGTCACAGAAAACTTTATTTAAAAAAAGAAGCATTCCCTATTGTAGAAAAACAGCCCCCAAAAAACACTTAAAACATACTAGCAACCTTGATTAAGTGTTTTATAAAGTTACTGTTATCTCAATCCTCACAACATTACAAAACAGGTACTGGCAGTTCTACTCAACCAATGAGAAAATGCAACTTAGAGAAATTTGGATAATTTCATGAACCAGAAAAGAAAACAACAGTAGAACTGGGATCTGAACTTCCTTTAGGACAGCAAATTTCGGCTTCTTTTTACTACTTGACGCTGCCTCTATAGAAAGATGGAGGTTCCTAAATCAGTTTGGTAAACCATCAAAGTTCTAAACATTTTTAAACACTTACCAGACATCGGGATTGAAAAATGCCAGCCGCGCAACGTACAGTGCTGCTCCAGTCCCTCCTGCTCCAATAAATATGAAGAGGGGGATCAACTGTAAGCCAAAACAAAATAGACGAGAATTAACAGTCATCTTCAAATACCTACATACTGATAAAAGTAAACAAAAAAGACTACAGTAGTTTCTACACACTGATTCCTAAATCTCTAACCATTTTTTTTTATTTTAATAGCTTTATTGGGATTTACATGCCATAAAATTCATTAACTTCAACAACCAATGATTTCCAGTAAATGTATAAAGTTGTGCAACCGTCCCACAATACAATTTTAGAACATTCCCATCACCCCAAGAATCTCTCTCAGGGCCACTGCTGCCACCTGCATCCCCATGTTCAGCCCCAGGCAACCACTAATCTGCGTTCTAACTCTAGATTTACTTTCTCTTCAAACCACCTTTTTAATCTGGTCTTAAAAGTTTCAAAAAAAGACTTCATTTTTAAGGAAGATTACTTTTAACGATGTTCAATAGTTTAAAAAAAAGGAATTTCTAGAATTTCTAAAGGTTGTGAAGATAATTCTGATTTAACGTGGAAAACGTTATATTGAAATTTTAAATTTTCTAAGAAAACACATCATCTTTTTTACCTAATAGTCATACATCACTCATTAAATTCCAGCTTCTCGCATATCAAGGCTTGAAACACAAGCTCTTGGCAAATTATTTAAGCTTGCTTCGATACAAACGTTATGAAAAACAAAAATTCTGTTAAACAAAGTCTGAATAAGCATAGAGAAACACACCTACTATAAATACCGCTATTACACATAATCTCTGGAAACGTACTGCTAGCACACTTAGTGCACAGTTAGGCAATCAGATTTAAAAATACAAATTAAAGACTGCGTAATTGAGTTTTCGGACCACCGGACGTTGATGTGCAAGGGGAAAATACGTGAAATGTAAAAGAACTCAACGCAATTAAACTTCGCACTCCTAAAATATCACAAAATATCAAGACGTCAAGAGAAACTGAGGATTCCAAACTCAGAGACCCTCACATTTTCCTTAAGGCCTGGTGGTGCAATGCAGTGAGAATAAGGCTTTTAACAGCACAACAAACAGTATACCTGACCTTTCCTGCTGTCTAACCCACGCAGCGCACAACTATCCCTCCAGGTACCACCGACCTGCAAAAGGACGCCCGCCCACCACACTGTTCCAACATTTTCTTTTGCCCGAGAATATCCCTCACGTCCCCCATGTCAGGCCAAACCCCACGATGCAAGGCGTGCAAGGTCAGAACTCAAGGTCCTGGGGCAACTAGGAGAACAGGACAGAGTAAGGCAAGGTCCAGCCCGGAGAAAACCTTAAGGGGCTGAAGGAGGAAGCTCCCAAGGGACTGACGCAGCCGCCTCCCCTAACAAGATAGACAAGAGAAGACACTGGGAGAGGGTTTAAGAACTCACGCTAGGATGCTTCTTGGCCTGACCGATGATCTGGCGGAGCATGGTTGCCACAGAGGCCTCGAGTCCAAACCGAGAGAAAAACTAACCGGCAAGGCCGAAGATTAAGCACTCACCGCACCTGGGAGGAGCGGACGTCCAAAGTCACTCAGGACCTCCTACCTGAAGGACCCCTGGCTCAGAGGGCGGCCTGCGGCAAGAGGGCCCGGATGCAGCTGTCCTGGGTAATGCCTGTTTGACTCAGCACCTCTCGCGTCGGCTCTAACCTGGCCAATTGAACAGCGTTCGACTGCAAAGCGAAACAGTCTCATTCCTATGACTTGCATACTTTCAATGGGTAATTTTTTGCGTCAAAACTAGAAACCTACGATTGACTACACGGGCACTTTCTCGGGAGGCCCCGTGTTTGAAGAGGGGGCGGGCAGGCGCACGCACGCGCCTTGAGCTCGGCGAGCCGGGTGCTTTAGCTAGGCGTCCACGAGCCTGGTCCGCGCGCCGAGACGCTGGGGGCGCGCGTGCCGGCTGCGCGCCGGCCGCCCTGACAGCCGCTCGGGGAGCTGCGCGGCGCCTCTGGCTGCTGACCGCCGGCCGCCTGGAGGGCAGGTCGAGTCTCTAGCCGCTGAGGTCAGCGACTGCGGTTTAAAACTACTGCAGCTGCTTCCTGTCCTTGACTGTCATTGAGGGCAGAAGTTAGAAACTAGTAAATGACTTAAAGATGGCGGTAGTCTTGTCAATGTGATCTGGAAACCGTTCCTGGTCGTCGCTTAAGTATTCAGGGCTTCGCTGGTGGCTCAGACCTGGTAAAGAATCTGCCTCCAATGCGGAAGACGGGTTCGATCCCTGGAACGGGAATATTCCCTGGAGCAGGAAATGGCAACCCACTCCAGTATTCTTGTCTGGAGATTCTCACGGACAGAGGAGCCTGGCTACAAAGGTGCTACAAAGACCTTTGCGACAGTGCCACTCTCTCCTCTGCCTGGGTCTGAAACTGCATTCTAAAAATATGTTTTTATTGGTCTTGTCACTACACATAATCTTTTCCGGTATCCCAATACTTCAATTCTCATTTACCTGTTTTTTCTTTTTCTTTTTTTAACCCAAAAGTCTTCCCAGGCATTCGAGGACACTCTGAACCCCAACCTCATATGTAGTTTAAGCATTAATCAAATGATCACACCAGTAATTGGAGCTGGAAAGAAAAGTCTCCTCCAAAAACATAATGGGAGACCTGAAGGAGAAGACGTTAACCAAACGAAATGGAGGGAAGTAGATGTATAGACAGAGGTAATAGTTGTGACTGTCCGAAACTAAAGAGACTTTTTAAGAAGGGAGGTCTGGTTTGATTGGAACTTGAAGACGTAGAGAAAGCGGGGGGATTAGATCTGTTGGACCGGTGGTCATTTACACAGTATGGGTTTTATGCTGAGAGCATTAGGGAGTCAGGCAAAAGCAAGATGTGGCTTAAAGTGATTGCTTTGTCTATGAAAATTGAATTACTGGAGATAAACATGAAAGAGGAGGGAATGGTTAAAGGGCCATTGCAATAGTCCATGTGAGATAATGGTAGCTTCCACTAGTGTAGGAAATGTGATGAAGAAAAGATTGCAGAGATATTTAGGAGGTAGCACTAAGACTTTGTGATTGGTCAAACATAGGAGTGGGAAGAGGAGGGAGTCCAGGATAGTTTCAGAGGTTCCTTTCTAACTCTGGATTTTGATGCCAATTATTGAGATTAAGAGAATTGGACCATAAAGAAGGTTGAGCTCTGGAGAACTGACGCTTTCGAATTGTGGTGCTGGAGAAGAGGTGGTGATTATTAAAATGACATGAAGCTTATGAAAACTGTTATCTTTCTCATTCACTCAGTAAATCTTTATTAAGTACCTACTCTGCATCTGGCACTGTTTTAACTATGGCAGGGAAAGAAAAACTTGTTCCTCGCTGATGGAGTTTACATATTGGTTGGGAAGACAAACAAACAGGAGGGAAGGGGGGCAGGGCACAATCTTTAAACGAATGGCATAGCCTGAAGACATGACATAAACTGATTAGAATCAAATAGGTCCAAGATGGCAGACTAGTGGACTTCCACTAGATTTTGAGCCTCAGTATATGCTGGTTGTAACACATCAGCAAGCTAAAAGACACACCCACAGGCACCAAGATGGTTCAAAGGCTGACAATAAAACACCAAAAAATGAGCAGTAGCCCAATTCCTGGAATTCTCCGTCCTTTCCCTAAAATAGTTGAAGTAATCCTCCCATTCAAGCCCATGAAATTACTCAGCCTGTTGAAGCTAATCACATCACGTTTTGCCGCTGCTCTTGCCTTCTAAGATGGCCCACACTCTGTCTATGGAGTGTGTTTCTCTCTAAATAAATCCACCTCTTACTTACCACTTTGTCTCTCACTGAATTCTTTCTGCGATGAAATATCAAGAACCTGAGCCTCATCTGAGTCACTGCAGATTGTGACTGCAGCCATGAGATTAAAAGACGCTGACTCCATGGAAGAAAAGTTATGACCAACCTATACAGCATATTAAAAAGCAGAGACGTTCTTTTGCCAACAAAGTTCCATCTAGTCAAGGCTATGGTTTTTCTAGTAGTCATATATGGATGTGAGAGTTGGACTGTGAAGAAAGCTGAGCACTGAAAAATTGATGCTTTTGAACTGTGGTGTTGGAGAAGACTCTTGAGAGTCCCTTGGACTGCAAGGAGATCCAACCAGTCCATCCTAAAGGAGATCAGTCCTGGGTGTTCATTGGAAGGACTGATGTTGAAGCTGAAACTCCAATACTTTGGCCATCTGATGCGAAGAGCTGACTCATTTGAAACGACCCTGATGCTGGGAAAGATTGAAGGCTGGAGGAGAAGGGGACGACAGAGGATGAGATGGTTGGGTGGCATCACCGACTCAATGGGCATGAGTTCAAGTAAACTCCGGGAGTTGGTGATGGACGGGGAGGCCTGGCACACTGAAGTCCATGGTGTTGCAAAGAGTCGGACATGACCGAGCGACTGAACTGACTGACTGACTGAGCTTCATTAGGTCCTAAAACCAGGTGTGTGATCTCAGTTGGAAGACTGTGGGTCTTGGCCGGGTTCAATTCTTGGGTGCTGCTGCTGCCGCTAAGTTGCTTCAGTAGTGTCCGACTCTGTGCGACCCCACAGATGGCAGCCCACCAGGCTCCCCTGTACCTGGGATTCTCCAGGCAAGAACACTGGAGTGGGTTGCCATTTCCTTCTCTAATGCATGAAAGTGAAAAGTGAAAGTGAAGTCGCTCAGTCGTGTCCGACTCCTAGCAACCCCATGGGTCTGCAGCCTACCAGGCTCCTCTGTCCATGGGATTTTCCAGGCAAGAATACTGGAGTGGAGTGCCATTGCCTTCTCCTCAATTCTTGGCACATGGGTTCAAATCCCAATCTGAGGAGAATGGTTTCAAAACCATAAACAAACAATTAAGATAATTTTAGAGATTTGTTGTTAGTAACTCAGTTGTGTCTGACTCTTTGTTACCCTATGGACTGTAGCATGCCAGGCCCCTCTGTCCATGGGATTTCCCAGGCGAGAATACTAGAGTGGGTAGCTGTTCCCATCTCCAGGGGGTATCTTCCTGACCCAAGGATCAAACCCGCATCTCCTGAGTTTCCTGCATTGCTGGTGGATTCTTTATCATCTGAGCCACCAGGGAAGCCCATTTTAGAGACTAATAAACAAACAAACAAAAAAAATAGAATAATGAGATAGAGAAGGACATGGAGGAGTGGAGGAAAGAAGTTTATTTTAGTAAAAGTGAATGTATAAGATTCCTTTGAGAAGGTAATATTTGAGCTGAAACCTAAATGAAAAGAAGGTAACCTGCTGAAGATCTGGGGGAAAAACATTCCGATTGTCAAGAAAAAATGGTTTTGAGGTTTAAAAAAATAATAAAATGCTCAAGGGAGGCCAGTATGGCTGACCCATAAAAAAATGAGATCAGAGAGGTTATAAAGGTGTCTCCGACATTCACTTTAGAAACTATGGTAAGGAGTATGGTTATGTTGAAAGAAAAGATCAGCACAAAAATCATGGAAGATACTTAGATGTGAACACAGAAGCCTAAGATTAGTAAGTGTAGGTAGGCTTTCAGTAAAGAAATTAGAAGGGGAAGATCTCTCCTTGCAATATTTCATTTTTAATGATAACAATTGGTAATAAGTAAGTAGGCATACAGGATTGCCATTGCTAATAAGAAAGTAAAATCCAGTGACTGTTTTTTCAATGATCTAGTTTCTAGAAGTAACAATAATATAGGTAGTCAAGGGATGACTTTGAATCATTAGCAAAGCAGGGTTGTACTGTGCTTAGTCTCTTAGTCGTGTCCAACTCTTTGCTTCCCCATGGACTGTAGCCCACCAGGCACCTCTGTCTATAGGGATTCTCCAGGCAAGAATACTGGAGTAGCTTGCCATGTCCTCCTCCAGGGGATCTTCCCAACCCAGGGATCAAGCCCAGGTCTTCCACAGAATTGCAGACAGATTCTGTATTAACTGAGCCCCCAGGGAAGCCCAAGAATACTGGAGTGGGCAGCCTATCCCTTCTCCAGGGGATTTCCCTGACCCAGAAATTGAACTGGGGTCTCTTGCATTGCAGGCGAATTCTTTACTAACTGAGCTACCAGGGAAGTTAAATTTCATTTTTCAAAGTTTTTTTGGGGGGAGGACATTTGGCTTGGGAGATGTTAGTTCCCTGGTCAGGGGTTGAACCCAGACCCCTGGCAATGGAAGCATGGGGTTCTAAACAATGGAACACCAGAGAATTTTCTATATTTCATTAAATATTAACCAAAATGTCAAATTGTAAAAGTCTACATTTTTCACAATAAAGTTAGAGGAAAGAGTCAGTGACCAATATTTAGAAAGAGATGGGAAGATTAGAGATGACAATCTGGAAAAAGAAGCCATAGTAGAATATACATGTAAAAACAAACTTCAGCTTTAGAAAGGATTGGTATGTGTGGCAGATTATATTATGTACAAATTCTTGCTGCTTCTCCCTGGAAGAGGTATCACCTACTTGCCTCACTAATGTCAGGCTTGATAAGATGACTTACATTATTTGCTAATGAGATGTGACAAGTAGTATTTGTCATGCACAGGCAGAAGCTTCAAGAGCTAGCATGTGCTGTGTTCTGTCTTTTCATTCTGCCACAAGATCAGCAGTGTTGTATATAGAGCCTTTCCTGTCATGCTGAAAACTACCTGGAGCAGATATGTTGCTGAGCTATGGTGGACATGCATTGAGAATGAAAAAGAAACAAGTCACCAGGTTTGAGAGTAGCTTGTTACTGTAGCATAACCTAACCTACTGAGATTAATACAGAATTTGGTTCCAAAACTGTGGTGGTGTGTTATGATAAAAAAAAAAAAAAAAAAAAAAAACCCTAAAATACGAGCTATTGGATTCAGGACTCAGCAACAGGTGACAAGGTAATTATTCCTAGAGGCTAGAAGGATGACCATCTATGTTATGCAGTGCCAGAAGGTTTGGTGAAATAGTTCTCAATTAATTAGAAGGCAGTTAATGTCCCTGGTGAACTCAGAGCTTTCAGTGAAATGGCAGGCAAAGGGCTTGTAGCAACACGCGTCAGTTACTGTTGGCAACAATTGACACACTTGTAGTACAGTAAAAAGAAGGACTCAGAAAATAATTGATCAGTTTGCAAACTATAATGATAGAGAATGGAGCATCTAGAAAGTCAGAGAAAAAAGGAGGGGAGATTTGCTTCCATACAGATGATATATCATGAAAAAGGCAGAAGGAATGAAAGTTCACCAAGTACATAATGTGTAGGAGGAATTGAAATGAATTCAGTGTGGTGGGAGCTTAGGTTTCATAAGGAAGAGTTATTGGAAATGAGGTGGAAAAGATTAACACAGATTTTTGAGAAGTTGAGATTTGGAACTTTATCTTTTAGGTGGTAAAGATTTATAAGTTTTATATCTAAACACAGGATAAAACAATGGCAGGGCATGCTATTAATATATTAATAAACAAAGCTGTTTTTCATTAAAACCATTCCACTCTGAGACATGTGTCCCCTAGATTTCTTGTTCCTTTGTTCTATTTAATTTTGTGAATAATTTTAAAATACCAAAATATTATTCAAATTAAATGCAAGTTGTTCAGTGAATAAATCTAGGCAGTATATCAATAGCATGCCCCCAAATTATTTCTTTTGCATGATTTCTCTGAAGATTCAAGCCCAGAAAATTCTGGAAGGTATAGTAATTACGTATTGTTATTAAATGTGTGACAGTAAAGAAATAGCTTCTTTAGAGAAGAATAATTTGATAAGTGAACCATGGAGTACGACTATATTAATGCAAATTGAAAGCAGAATCTTATATTTTTTACTCTGTTTGCATTTAGCGTTTAATTATTTTTCTAGCAGATAAATTGACAACCAGAGTTGTTTTTCTGATAACACAAATATAAATTATACCTTCACTTATTAATAAAGATCCTGCAGCTATCCTTAATCTAAAAATAAATGTTCTTCTAATAGTATTGTGGTTGCTTAGCATAAACTGTATTTAATTATACAACTTCTATTATAAAAATGAAAACATATTTTGTTCTGTGAAAGTTTACTTCCACTCTTATATATCTGAAAGCCTCACATACTGTCATCAGTTTAAATTAAATAGTTGAAGCATTTTTTGAAGCATTTTATGTACAAAATTCAATGAATACTAAAAAGTAAAGAAGCGCTAGTAATTTAAAATCATGGTACTTTTCACTGAAACCTTCTGGTTAAATATTAATTTTAGGAAAACTGTATTTATTAAAAATTTTTGGAAAATTATGCCATACACATAGATCTTTAAACTATATCTTTTTGAGAATAACCATGTTCTATTCTTCTGTGTTGCCACTTGTTATCTCTCTGCAGTTTCTATCTCTTCTATGAATCTATTCATTCAGTCATTTGTTCATTCATATATTCATTTTAAACATACGTTAAGTGCCTACTACTTACTGTTCATCATGCTAAGTGCTTAGGATAAGATGAATAACACACTGCTGTCTTTCTTCAACATCTTATAATCTCGTGGGATAGGAGTATAATTATTACAAAGCTGTATGATAAGTGCTACAGTAAATACTGATATATAGCTTAAGGTTACTTGATGTATGAATTCACTTCTGGAAATGTTGAGTCTAGGATTATCTACGAAATATCCAATCAGAGATGTTTTGAAGGCTGGAAGAAATACCGCTAGAGTTCAAGAGAGAAATTTGGTCTACAAGTACAATATAAAAGGAAAGGGCATACATGTGAGATTTATGGAAATTGATGAGCTTGGCTACAAAGAATCTGTAAGAAGGAAAGTGTAAGGAGAGAAGAGGATCAGTGCTGTGATTCTAGAAAATATGCACAAAATGAGGACCAGGCCAAGTGGGAGGAGTTAGAACAGAAAAAGTAGAATGAGTCAGAAATGTAGGCTGATATATCCATCAGGGTTCAACCAGAGAAACAGAGCTTCTAGGATATATGCATGTATAATAAGAGTTTTATTATAAGGAATTGACATTATGCAATTGTGGGAGTACTGTTTCTAATTGCATCGTGAAGTCAACAGGAAAGATAGTCAGGAAAGGAAGAGAACATGAGGAACAGAAGCAAAGGCATATTAGAATCTATGGGAATGGGTGGAGCCCGTGTGAACAGAGAGACCACAATGGTCTCTCATTACCTCCAAACTCTCAGGCTCAATGATATGGGTGTCCTGCCAAAGACACTGGAGTCCTTTGTCACAGACCTAGACATAAACCTAGTTCAGAAATATAGAAACTAAAGGAGGGATTTGGCAAGAACAAGAATACTAAGAAGTGCCCTGGGAGATCTGCATTTCTGACATACTCCTCCTTACCCTCACTGAGTTGTAGCTTCCTAATTTCCTCTTGATAATCAAAGTCAATTACCCAAGCTAATAGAATAACCTCCCATATGGTTGTTGATTGAAGAGCCCCAAGTGATCAGGTGGCAGTCTCAACTTCCGCTTTAATTGAATCATTGCTCTATGTCCTGATAAAAACTTTTCTTGACGCTAGGGCTTCTAGATCAGCAAAGCTACAGTTGCAAAAGTGATAGGAATTTCACTAGCGGATTTTTAGGGAAAATAATAAGAACCGCTTCCATATGATCTTTCTCTACTGTCCTTCAGGGTCAATCCAGAGTTGAACTAAAATACTACAGCTGTTTAATATTGACAGTATTTCATACAGAAACATCTGTTTACTGGGCTTAAATATTTCTCCTTCAGTTAACTGGTCGAAGGATGTGTTCCATGTAACCATAGGTGCCAGCTGGTTGAGAGGGGATCAGATATTATTGCAGGAGTATAGAACACAGGCATCTATAACATTTACTCATGCAATTTACTTATACCTTTAGGACCAGCTTGGACTCATCTGGTTTCCATCTGATGATAGAATGCTGCTCTGCATATTCAGTCTTATGGCTTTGTTGGTCGGACAAAACCCAGTTCATGATGGATAACTTAGTTTGCATGGTAACTTGCTTCAAGTACTGATAGATCTGCTAGGTTATTTTTTGTTCTTATCATTGAAGTATAGTTGTTTCACAATGCGGTGTTATTTTCTAGTGTAGAGTGATTCAGTTATATATGTATATAACTGAAATATATTCTTTTGCAGATTCTTTTCCATTATAGGTTATTAAAAGATATTGAATATAGTTTCCTGTGTTATAGAGTAGGACCTTCTTATTTATCTATTTTATATGTAGTAGTATGTGTTTGTTAACCCCAAACTCCTAATTTATCCCTCCCCCCTTTCCTCTTTGGTAACCGTAAGTTTGTTTTCTCTGTGTGAGTCTGTTTCTGTTTTTTAAATAAGTTTATTTGTATATATATTTTTAGATGTCACATATAAGTGGTTATATATGAAACTTGTCTTCCTCTTTTTGCCTTGGGAGACTGACCCAAGAAAACACTTGTATGATTTATGTCAGAGAATGCTTTGCCTGTTTTCTTTCTATTCTCTGAGTTTTGTGGTGGCATGTCTTATATTTAAGTCTTTAATCCATTTGAGTTTATTTTTGTGTGTGGCAAGAGGGAGTGTTCTAACTTCATTTATTTACATGTAGCCATCCAACTTTCCCAATATCACTTGCTGAAGAGACTGTTTTTTCTCCATTGTATATTTTTGCCTCTTTTTTCAAAGGTTAATTGAGTGTAGGCTGTGGGTTTATTTCTAGGCTCTCTATTCTGTTCCATTGATCTATATATCTATATTTGTGCCAACACTATGCTCTTATGATTACTGTAGCTTTGCAGTATTTTCTAAAGTCTGAGAGGGTTATATCTCCAGCTTTGTTCTTTTTCTTCAGGATTGTTTTGGTATTTCTGGGCCTTTTGTGGTTCCATATACATTTTAGGATTATTTGCTCTAGTTCTGTGAAAAATGTCATGGATGATTTGATAGGGATTACACTTAATGTGCAGATTGCTTTGGGTAGTATGGCTATTTTAATTATATTAATTCTTCCAATTTAAGAGCATGGGATATCTTTCCATTTATTTTAATCATCTTCAGTTTCCTTTATTAATGTTTTATAGTCTGCATATAAATTTTTCACCTCTTTGGTCGGGGTTACTCCTGAGTATTTTTCTATGGTATTTTAGAAAGGACTCTTTAAAGCTTTCTCTTTCTATTATTTCATTGTTTATTTAAAGAAATGTAACAGATTTCTGTATATTAATCTTGTATCCTGCTACCTTGCTAAATACATTACCTGAATACATTGCTGATTAGAGTATAAATTGGGACTATGCTTTGAAAATCTGCTAAAGTTTAATATTTGAATACAATATGGCCAATAATTTACTCTGAGATATAAACCCAACAGAAATGTGTGCTTATGTATGCCAAGACATGAACAAGAATACATATAGAACCATTATCTATAATAGCATAAACTGAAAAGAGCCAAAGTGTTTATCAAGGGTAAATGAAAACTGAATTGTGGTATATTCAAGCATGTGCTTCCACAATGCAAATGAACTACAATTACAACAATGTAGATTATCCTCAGAAAAAATATTAGTCAAAGAAACCATTAACAAAATAACATATACTATATGGGTTCATGTACATAATATGTGAAAAAAATAATCTCAGACTGAAGATAATGACTATATTTATAGGCCACAGAGGGTACTAATTGAGGGGACACAAGGGAGACTTTTTTGGCCTTGGCATGGATGGTGTTTATAAGGGTGTTTTGTTCCTTGAGCCTTTCATCTGTATGTTCATTTATTTTTCACTGTCCTCCGATATTTTCCAATAAGAGTTTTTTTGGTTTTTTTTTTAACTGAGTTGTGTAGATCTAGAACAGTATTGACGAGTTTGCTTATGTTCTGTCACTGGAAGACCTGATGGATTAAAAAGAACAGAAGGTATTTATTTATGCATTCTTGTTTGTTTGAAAGCTTTGCCACCTTTTGAGTTGATGACACGAAACCTCCTGTCTCTAACTAACCTTATTTGTCTGTCTAACATACAGTGTTGTACACTTTGTGATGTTGCATCAGTGATGCTGTCTTTGCCCATCTGCTTTGCTTTCTTGGGACTTGCCCCTTGTGAAACTCAGCCCCTAAGAGTGCCATTCATATGCACTGAAACATAATTAAATATCTCAGCTTGTCTAAGAGATCTGTCTAATACACAGCTATTACAGCAAATATTGAAATACCTCTTTCATCTTCTCTCCATGCAGAACAAATACTGATAACATTTCACAGTATCATATTAGTTTAAAAACAAGCTGTGTTACAGTGTGGATGAACCATGAAAACACTATGCTAGATAAAAGAAGCCAGACACAAAAGACCATACATTTTTTATTTCATTTGTACAAAAATCCAGAATAGGCAAATTCCAAGAGATAGAAAATGGATTAATGACTGCCAGGGTCTAGAAATACGAAAACAAGGAGTCACTACTAATGGGTTTGGGCTATCTTTCTGTGATGATGTTATATATGTTCTACAGTTAGATAGTGGTAATGATTGTACAACTTTTGAGTATGCTAAAAACCATGAATTTTACACCATGGAAGTGTGGATATTATGGTATGTGAACTGTATCTCAATAAAGATAAAAACTCAGCCCTGAGCTAAGCATCTTTTTAAAAAAAGTTATCCTGTTACGTCTGGAGAGATGACTGGCTAGGGCACAAAGATAGAGTGAAAATTTATTTTCATAAAAATCTTTTGTGCATTAAACATTTTTTACTGTGTGTACATATTATCTATGAAAAATTAATTTTAAAATGTCAGTATTATTCATTTTTTATATATGTGGAAAGTTTTTACTCTGTAATACTAGAGCAGATCCTTGCTGCCTTGGAGAAAATTCTGTAGTCAGTATATTTTACATAATTTGAAAAGGGTGGTTACCAATGAACCCTTTGTTAGAAGACATTGAGATGGTTTTAGAAGTTCCCAGTCATCCAGAGTTGCAGCTGAAAATTCTGATTCTAACTTGATTTCTATTCCTTTGTAGATATTCTGTCTTTTCTCTTTAGAAGCATTTAGTATTCTCTTGAAGCTCAGATATTTCAGCACCATCTTTTCATATTTCATCAATATTGTTTTCTCCTGAATATCTCTGAAAACATTAACTATTGTGAGATAACATGAACCATAGACTCTACAATTAATTAAGTGATCACAAATGACAGCCGTTTGGCTAGCTGCTGGCTCCAGCCCAACTCAGTATTTCTTATTTCATCCTAATAGTGATAAAATAATAATTTCCATTCTGCCATAGCAAACATTGTCACCAAAGGTTTGCCTTCAATAGGCACCTTATTCCTGGTTATTACATTTAATACTGTAAATAACTTTTTTTTAATCACTGCATCTTTATCTATTTTCCACTGTTAATGAACTGTCTGGGCTTCCCCGGTGGCTCAGTGGGAAAGAATCTGCTTGCTAATGCAGGAGACTCGGGTTCAATCCCTGGGTCGGGAAGAGCCCCTGGAGAAGGAAATGGCAAACCACTCCAGTGTTCTTGCCTGGGAAGTCCCATGGACAGAGTAGCCTGGGGGACTACAGTCCACGGGGTTGCAAAATAGTCAGACTTGACTTAATGACTAAACCACAACAATAAATGAAGTCATCACTGCCTTTTGACACACACTAATTCAAACAATAAATCTTTAATTCTCATGGTTGAGTTTTATTTATTTATTTTCTGAACACCTTTCTCTAGCAAGCATTCATATCAAAGAAGATTTTAGTAGAAGAAATGGAAACCACTATAAGAATTTTATACTGAAAAAAATGCAAAATCATTAGAAGGGCTGAAAAGTGAAAGTCAGTGATCCAAAGGGGCTTTGAGCTTCAAGATCGTACAACTGTAGCTATGATCTAAAAGTCAAAAAACAAAGTGCAGCTATTGTTGCTAATCTTTTCCAGAACTTGTTCTCCACCATGACGTTATGCCTTTGAAAATGGTGAGTAGATGGCAGAACATAGATTTTACTTTCATAGTTAATGGATCTTGTTTTGCTACTGCTACAGCTGAAAGAAGGTGGCCTCTGTCTCCTTTTACCTTCTAAATCTATGATGTACATGAGATCTGATATATATGAATTATATAACTGTCTTAAAGATTTTTAAAAATCTAAATCCTCTCATGTTGGTAGTTTTACTAAAATATTCATTGATTTTTGGTTGCCTCTATGTCTATATACATAGAAGAGGTGGATTTGGTAGCCTGAATTTTTGTATGTTGCCTAAATAAGAAGTCTTGTTCACCTGGCAGGTAAAAGAATGCAGGTTCTGTTTATAGATGTCCTCACTCTGATCATTACGGTGGGCAGGAAGAAGATCAGTGATGTAGGGAGAGTACATGTCAGTAGGCTCTCTTTCATGATTTATGAATGATTTTATATGCTGGATCTTCCTATTTCTTATGACAGCTCATGGCACTGGGTTTATTATCCTTCTTTCTCCTATAAACCTGGTGCCCATTCTGGTAATTTCTGGAATCAGACTTCTTACTTAATAAAAATGAATTTAAAGTTATATTCTGGGGAGAAACACTGTTTTCAGGCCCTCTGCAAATGGATTTCTATGAAGCTTTTTTTCCTTGTTATGACTTAGCCAGCCTATTATCCAAGTCTTAGCTCTTTCACAGGTCTCATTATCTGTCATTTGAGGGTTATACAAGGACTTCTGAAAAAACTGATTTCAGTGACTCATCTCTTTCACCCAGATGAGATTAAGCACTTTTTCGTCAGGTGGGTTTTGTTGGCAATCTGAGCCTACCTCCATAACTGTTAACATTGTTTTCTACCCTCAAAAGTTTGCTTGTGACACTCTGCTAAGATCTATAGCAGAGTTATGGTTTTTTGGCTTTATTTATATTATTTTTTTCCTGTGATTTCAGTGAAATTTGGGGAGAGTAGATATGTAACTGACATGTTCCATTACCTTTTGTGAGCCAGATCTGTTATCCTTCAGTCAGTCAGTTCAGTCACTCAGTCGTGTCTTGACTCTTTGTGACCCCATGGAATGCAGCACGCCAGGCTTCCCTGTCCATCACAACTCCCAGAACTTGCTCAAACTCATGTCCATCAAGTTGGTGATGTCTGTTATCCTTAGGTTTATAACAAACTGATTTCCACTTTTCTGGTTTCTTAAAATACTAATCAGGACCTACAGCTTCTCTCTCAA
Organism: Giraffa tippelskirchi; assembly: GCF_054371585.1. Classification (NCBI taxonomy): domain Eukaryota; kingdom Metazoa; phylum Chordata; class Mammalia; order Artiodactyla; family Giraffidae; genus Giraffa; species Giraffa tippelskirchi. The sequence goes on from NC_137284.1 coordinate 66,335,264, forward strand.
ACCAGATAATACAATTCAATTTTTTTCATTTCTTATTTTACTTTCCCCACACACTCCATCTTTTTATCTCCAAGTATCTTGAATTTGGTTACAAATCATTTTGAATTATGACACTTCCTGAAAGCCAACTAAGGACCAGATGCCACCTTTGGATATTGAGAAAACAAGTGGCTTCCATTTGAGGGGCTTCATGATAACTTCATACAAACTTTATACATTTCTACTTTATACAAGGAGGTACAAGAAAGATACTGAAACGGGAAAGAGTTTACTAAGATTTTACAGTTTTGGAATGGAAGTTCCTCAGTATGATAGAAAGGTTTGAGCGGGTACATAGCACTAGTAGTTTGGGTCAGGGAACTAAAGGTTCAGAGAGATAAGAGGGTCAGAGACACTGCATTTTTAGCAGTGATGAGGAACACAGAAATATGAGGTTGCAACAACTATGGTTGTGGTGGAATGTCTTGAGGCATTCAAGGTAGCCCAGCTTTCAGGGAATCTGACTAGTCATCTCTATTCCTCTATTCATCCTGGTCATTTACTTATGTCCTTTCTTTGGTCTGGAAATTGCATCTTTTTTTCTCTCTTCTCCAGCCCAGCTCAGACACTATGTCTGGAGCTAAATGAGACTTTTGGACTTAACCTGGTGGTCCAGTGGTTAAGAATTCATTTGCCAATGCAGGTTTCCTCCCTAGTCTGGGAAGATTCCATGTGCCCTGGTGCAACTAAGCCCATGTGCCACAACTACTGAGACCAAGCTCTAGAGCCTGCAAATCTCAGCAAGAGAAGCCACTGCAATGAGAAGCCCACAGCCCACAACACGAGAGTGGCCTGCTTGCCGCGACTAGAGAAAGGTGCACAACAACGAAGACCCAGCACAGCCATAGATAAATAAAATTTTAAAAGTCAAAAAGAAAAAAAAAAAAACCTTTCTTTAGGTAGACTTCTCTTAGCATGTGTACTTTTTCTCTAGCAGCCCTTTTCACAATACATAGTAATTGCTCACTGACATTTCTTTCCTCAACTATATCTTAAGCTCTGGCAGGGTAAAGATAACTTTCTTGCTGAAGGTATAGCCTCTATATAATCATCCCCTAAATTGCACTCTGTAAGTATTTATTATTTTTTGAAATTTAGTATTATAAAATTCAATTACAGCTCACAAAAGAATTCAACATGTTTTCTTTAAAGAATAAGTGCCCCTACTGTATTGCATGATTTGCTTCTTCTTTATTTCATTTACAGTCCTTCCTAACTCTCTATTTCCCCATGTTACAAACATTATCAGTCAATATATATCTGGGGCATACATAAACTGAATCAGCTTTATTCTAATCTTCCTTTCTCCTTAATATCAGTTCAGTTCAGTCGCTCAATCGTGTCCGACTCTTTGCAACCCGATGAATAGCAGCACGCCAGGCCTCCCTGTCCATCACCAACTCCCGGAGTTTACCCAAACCCATGTGCATCGAGTCAGCGATGCCATCCAACCATCTCATCCTCTGTCATCCCCTTCTCCTTCTGCCGCCAATCCTTCCCAGCATCAGGGTCTTTTCCAATGAGTCAACTCTTCGCATGAGGTGGCCAAAGTATTGGAGTTTCAGCTTCAACATCAGTCCTTCCAGTGAACACCCAGGACTGATCTCCTTTAGGATGGACTGGTTGGATCTTCTTGCAGTCCAAGGGACTCTCAAGAGTCTTCTCCAACACCACAGTTCAAAAGCATCAATTCTTCGGTGCTCAGCTTTCTTCACCATCCAACTCTCACATCCATATATGACCACTGGAAAAACCATAGCCTTGACTTAGACAGACCTTTGTTGGCAAAGTAATGTCTCTGCTTTTAAATATGCTATCTAGGTTGGTCATAACCTTCCTTCCAAGGAGTAAGCATCTTTTAATTTCATGGCTGCAGTCACCACCAGCAGTGATTTTGGAGCCCAAAGAAATAAAGTCTGACACTGTTTCCACTGTTTCCCCATCTATTTCCCATGAAGTGATGGTACCAGATGCCATGATCTTAGTTTTCTGAACGTTGAGCTTTAAGCCAACTTTTTCACTCTCCTCTTTCACTTTCATCAAGAGGCTCTTTAGCTCTTCTTCATTTTCTGCCATAAGGGTGGTGTCATATGCATATCTGAGGTTATTGATATTTCTCCTGGCAATCTTGATTGCAGTTTGTGCTTCTTCCAGCCCAGCGTTTCTCATGATGTACTCTGCATATAAGTTAAATAAGCAGGGTGACAATATACAGCCTTGACGTACTCCTTTTCCTATTTGGAACCAGTCTGTTGTTCCATGTCCAGTTCTAACTCTTGCTTCCTGACCTGCATACAGGTTTTTCAAGAGACAGGTCAGATGGTCTGGTATTCCCATCTCTTTCAGAATTTTCCACAGTTTATTGTGATCCACACAGCCAAAGGCTTTGGCATAGTCAACAAAGCAGAAATAGATGTTTTTCTGGAACTCTCTTGCTTTTTTGATGATCCAGCGGATGTTGGCAATTTGATCTCTGGTTCCTCTGCCTTTTCTAAAACCAGCTTGAACATCTGGAAGTTCACGGTTCACGTATTGCTGAAGCCTGGCTTGGAGAATTTTGAGTATTACTTTACTAGTGTGTGAGGTGAGTGCAATTGTGCGGTAGTTTGAGCATTCTTTGGCATTGCCTTTCTTTGGGATTGGAATGAAAACTGACCTTTTCCAGTCCTGTGGCCCTTGCTGAGTTTTCCAGATTTGCTGGCATATTGAGTGCAGCACTTTCACAGCATCATGTTTCAGGAATTGATATACCTCAGCTGGAATTCCATCACCTCCACTAGCTTTATTCGTAGTGATGCTTTCTAAGGCCCACTTGACTTCACATTCCAGAATGTCTGGCTCTAGGTGAGTGATCACACCATTGTGATTATCTGGGTCGTGAAGATCTTTTTTGTACAGTTCTTCTGTGTATTCTTGCCACCTCTTCTTAATATCTTCTTCTTCTGTTAGATCCATACCATTTCTGTCCTTTATCGAGCCCATCTTTGCATGAAATGTTCCCTTGGTATCTCTAATTTTCTTGAAGAGATCTCAGTCTTTCCCAATCGGTTGTTTTCCTCTATTTCTTTGCATTGATCTAGAAACATGTAAAAAGTATTAATACTGCTCAGATTCTAACATTTTAACATTGTTTTTAAAAAACAGCTAATCTGTATATGAATAAACGTGGCATTTGAAACTGCTGAAGGACTGAAATCCAACTGTATATACTCTCCTTGTATTTTTATGGATTTAAAAATCCATCTTAAAAAATAAATTATCTAAGTGTATACAAAGCACTATTCCACATTCATGGAGACACACTCACTGCTCTGTCCTGTCAGAAACAAAAACCTACCTATTTGGACTGAGGGCCCAGCATCAGGGATTTGCAGGCAGAGGGTTTGGGAAGGCTCTCTGCTCCCGCTCGGCATTACTCGGCTCCTCTCGGCTCTCCCTCGGCTTCGCGTTCGGCTTCATTCGGCTCTGTTCGGCTCCTCCTCTCGGCGACACAGCCGAGGCGACTCGCGCGCACGCGCCCTCAGCTTCTGCTGCTCTTAGGGCCGCTCTCTAGCTCGTGTTTTCACTTCCTTCTCTTCTGAGCTGTATCCGGGTCGTTGTTTTCTCTATTGTCTTAGGCAACAGGCCTCGGACTGTGCAGATTCTGGGTCTTTTGTTGCTTTTGTTTGCGAGATAATAAAGTTTTTCTTTCCTTTATTTTTTTATCTAAGCATTTTAACGGGGTAAATTAACTCCTCAGGGCTGCCAGGTTGGCCGCGCTGCCTGGGCCGGAGGGCGCCTTTGGCCAGGGAGCGCCGAAGGAAGGCGCTCGAGCGGCCGGGGTCGGTTCTGCTAGGACCGGGGGTCGGGGGGCGGGAGGGGAGCGGCGTGGCTCCACCTGGGGCGCCCCGGTCAGGTCCGCGGCGCCGCCTATTTTTAATAGCATCTTTTGGATTTATTTTCTTGGTCTCAGTCCTCGTCCTCGGCGCTGCCTGTGCTATCGCAGCCTCTCCCTAGGTCTCCTCCAAACGACCACCTCGGATTCCTTAGTAAGTGTGTCGGAGGCCTCCGCGGGGAGACAGGTCCATTTCAGCCCTTGAAGAAGTCGGGGCTGGCGGGGGCAGGGCGGGGGTGGGAGAGTCCTGTGGGAAGATGTACCCTCCGCGGACGCTCCCCCTCCACGATCCGTCGGAATAGACATAGCTTTTTATATTCCCTGGGCTTTGCATTTTCTGTTGACTGTTAACAGTGTCTTAGTGAGGGATTACAGAGAGCAAGTCTCAGAGGTAAGATGTTCAAGAGGGCCAGTTTTGATTTTGGTCGCCCTGGGCTCGTATTGCTGCGCCTTGGGGCTGAACCTGCCCGTGGAGCTGGCCGGCCAGCCCCAGTCTTCCCACCCCAACCTTCCACCACACCATTTGCTGAGAACTGAATTAAGACAAAGATTTGCACCACATGCAGGAGGTCATCTGTAGCTTCCTTCAGCACCACTGCTCTCCCTCGCGCTTGGTGTGATTATGAATGACGATGTAATGTTTTTCTTTTAACAGTGGATCGCAGCTCCAAGAGGAGGCAGGTGAAGCCTTTGGCAGCTTCTCTGCTAGAAGCTCTCGATTATGATAGTTCAGATGACAGTGATTTTAAAGTTGGAGATGCTTCAGGTAAATGTTTATTTCTCGCTTCCCTTTTCCCAGCTCTTTGGAGTTGGGCTGATTTTCAGACGTTGCTTAAAAAGAATGGATTTTAATTAAAATGTCAATATAAAGTTAAAGCACATAAACTTTATTTTGTCCATTTGATTTCCTACATTTCCCTTAGAGCGTGTCACTGGATACTACTATCACTACTTCTGTTTTTGTTGCTACTTATTAGATAACTGTCAGAGAAGGATTTATTTCAAAGATGCAGTAATATTGTAAATCACCTATACCTGATTAAAGGCTTCCCTGATAGCTCAGTTAGTAAAGAATCCGCCTGCAATGCAGGAGACCCCAGTTCCATTCCTGGGTGGGGAAGATCCGCTGCAGCTAAGAGATAGGCTACCCACTCCAGTATTCTTGGGCTTCCCTTGTGGCTCAGCTGGTAAAGAATCTGCCAGCAATGTGGGAGACGTGGGTTGGATTCCTAGGTTGGGAAGATCCACCAGGGAAGGGAAAGGCTACCCATTCCAGTATTCTGGCCTAGGCAATTCCATAGGCTGTATATATAGTCCATGGGGTCACAAAGAGTCCGACACTAACTGAGCAACTTTCACTTTCATACCTCAATAAACACCAAACAAAAAGACACAGTGGAAAACAAAAAGACACAAAGATGCAGAAGTGTTTTCTCTGTTGTTTACTTAAAGATATATTTATGCTTCTTTTATGGACAGTGGGGAAAAATCGTGAGGTAATCTTAAAGTAGAGTACCGTTCTGAGAGTAATAGGAGCCTCGAACCACCCAGGAACAGGGTTCCTCTTTTCAGATTGCTTGGCACCCTCTGAAAGGAGTTTTGCTTTTTGTCTATTAGCTCCCTTACCAGTGTAAAATGGACAAAAGTAAAAAGTTGTACTTTGGTAGGTGCTGGACCTTGTGGATTGGGCCTTTAAAAATCTGAGCTACAAAGGATGTATGCTTGCTCATTTTATTTTGTGATTTTAAAAATAAACTTTTAAAAAAAGTCTTAGGGTAACATACACAACTGAAATCATATAATAACATTGTACACAATTGAAAAATGGAAAGGTATTTTTTCCTTTTACCTATTGTTCATTGCAATTCAACAGTCATATCTACATGAAGTTTTCATTGCAGGAATCTGAGAGATACAAATTATGTTTAAATATTTTATGTGAAAAATACAAGTACACACGAACAATAAAGATTGCTTAGTTCCACCCCTTTTGACAGAAATTTAAATCAAGTGAGAAATTAAAGCCCTCTTAATTTTATCCTTTTAACAGTTTTAAATTATTCTTCTAGAGAATTTTCAGTGCTTAGTCTTATTTCTCTCCTGATTTTTTTTTTCCCCTGCCAAATGTGGTAGGAAGGGATGAAATTTGGTTGTGTTGTGTTACTATTTTACTTTTAATGGCATCAACAGGCACAGTTTGCAGTGTGATTTACCAACAACTTTTTGTTTCTATAACCTCATTTAATTTTTACAATAACTTTGGAGGAGATACTATTTTACAGATGACAGGGGCACTGAGTTTAAAGAATTTGCATGAAACCACTTAGCCTAAATGGATCTAATCCAGTTCTTAGAATTCTCAACATTTTTAATGCTTTCACTGCTTAGGTCCTGAAAGTAGATAGATGTAACCTTAAATTGAAACTACTGTACTTACTTATCAAGGTGACTAATTGAGGTTACTCCCAGCAATCAAAAGTTGTAAAGTTTATCTTGTTTAATTTTTTTACCCCTTTATTTCTCAGCTCTTTCATCTCTCACTTGGTTTACTGTTGTTTGGTATTTCCAAAGAAGGGGAAAAAAAGGAAGGGAAAGAAGTAAAATCTAAACCTATTTCGGTGCTCTTGTTGAAAACTGTGGCAGAAAGGAGTATCCTTGGCTAGAATGCAGCTTTGGTTTGTCATGTTGAGATTGTAAACTGACAAAAATGGTTGGGTCTCAGAAATTATGACTTATTAGAACACTATTAGGGAAAAATTAATTTCTTTTAAGTATTCCATAATTAGTTTTATGACAGTAAATTCTGACTTTGCATATAACTTTTCTTGTTTTATTTATTGAAATGTAGCACTTCTCTTTACAAGGGTTAAAATAATCTAATGATACAAATTACTTTCTCAAAATAGTTTTTGGTATCAAGCTAAATGGAGACTCCTCACCTTGTTCAATTTTAATCATGGTTGATGTGAATTATCTGTTTTTTGTGAAAGTGGTAGAATGAGTTTTGTTAGGTTGATAATTTTTTTTTTTTTTTAGTTTTCTAAAGCACTTAAAAATGTATACTTTCGGTTGTCTAGTCTGCTATACTTGTAATTTCCTTCCTGGGCCCCAAAGGTCACAAATTTATTTGTGCTGCTCTTGTTATCATAACTGAGAGTTTAGTAGAAAATGATTTTTTTTTTTTTTGAAATGGGTAATAGTAGAAAAATCGAATTGTATTTTCCACTCTTGGTTAAGGTCTATTGTCTCCCATAGCTGAGAGATTGGCTTATCTAGACTACCAGTGCTTCCTGTTTGAATCCTTTCTCTTCTCTTTGTAAGACAGTTGGACTCTTATAGAAAATAAGACATTTGAGTTATCACTTTTTCAAACATGTTGAAGTTGTGGAATCCCAACCCTACTTAGTAATAGGTGATTAAACTGGAGGTGGAAAAATAGTAACTGAATAGTAATAATCTTTAATAATAGCTAGTAATAATAGTCTTTCTGATCATAGCTAATTTCAAAGCAGTGTTTAGAATCTGGACTTCCTTGGTGGTCCAGTGGTGAAGACTCTGCCCTTTCAATGCAGGGGTTGCTGTTTCAGTCTTTGATTGGGGAACTAAGATCCTATATGTTTCATGGCCAAAAAAAGACCCCCACAAACTTGTTAAAAATGACTAACTCAATAAACTGTTGACTTCCTTCAGACTTAATGTTACAGTGGTTAGAGTGGTGGGCCTCAGTTTTTTAATTGGATTCTATGCCTCAATTTCTTCTGGTATTCATTTTGAATTCTGAAATTCTGACTACAAAACTTTATATTTCTGTCTGGTTTTAAGAATAAATACTGAAATTTCTGAAAACCGATTACCTTGCAGATAGACATAATTTATTTTTATACTTCTCAGATAAAATAGAAAAAGATAAAATTCAGAAAAGACCTGCCAATAAAATTGGCAAGTTATTATCAACAGTTAAGTGTTACTAGCTTCTACCTTTAGAAAAGTATGAACTGAAAATAGACCATCTTTTATTATTTTATCTCCAATGTGAAAGTAGAACTAAATTTATCATTTTTGATTGAGGACAATCGCTAAATAAATTTTCAAGTTAATCCTAAAATAACATGTAAGTGTATCAGATTTATGGTGGTTACCACCAGAAGAACCATATATAGAAATGTTAGCTGGTACCCTATGAAATTAATTAGCTTTATAGGATAAAGGCAGTTGATTATTGGCAGTTTCATAGTTGGACTTAAAGTGATTATATCTGAGACTATGACTTAAGACTGGGGATAGGAGACATTTAAGATAGGGTTGAATCTGCCTGCAGCGCAGGAGACCTGGGTTTGATCCCTGGTTTGGGAAGATCCCCTGGAGAGGGAAATGGCAACCCAGTCCAGTATTCTTGCCTGGAAAATCTCCTGGACAGAAGAGCCTGGTGGGCTACAATCCATGGGGTAGCAAGAGTCGGACACAACTTAGTGACTAAACCACCACATGCAACTGGAATAATGTTGACCGTAAACACACGTATTACTTTTATTAAACAAGATAAAATAGCAGTTCTGTGTCTCCCCAACCCTTAGCCAAAGTAAGATGGTTAACTTTAGCTCTTGAACCATAGTTAGTTTTGTTGCTGTTTAGTTGTTCACTCATGTCCGACTTTGTGACCCCATGGACTGTAACCTGCCAGGCTCCTCTGCCCATGGGATTTTCCAGGCAAGAATACTGGAGTCAGTTGCCATTTCCTTCTCTAGGAGATCTTCCCTACCCAGGGATTGAACCCGCATCTTCTGCATTGCCACACAGATTCTTTACCACTGATCCACCAGGGAAGCCCATAGTTAGTTTGGTTGGTCCAAATTGCCATAAAACGATTTAACCAAAAGACTGAGACTAGATTTTGCCTTGGTAGTATTTTCTGCTTAACTGACTTTGGCTAATGAGCAGATCTGGTTTTTCATTAACCAACTGTTGTTTTGCTTAAACACTCTTTGCTGGATGTTATGGTGAATTCACAAAGAAATAATGATAATACTGGAATAATTAAATACAAAAGCAGATACATGTTATAAGGCATGATCTAGTTCCAGTCTTTCAAAGGAGATGGGACTACTTTAGACTGGCTTGATTTAGAACGATTCATTGAGGAGATGAGAGTTGAACTAGGAAGTGAAAGAGTCCCAACCTAGGTGAGGGAAACATTAGGTGTTAAAGAGTGTGGAGGATGGTAAGTATCAGTTATATATGGAGATCAGAATTTGAATAAAAGAACAGTGAACAAGATGAGCCTGGGAAAATAGAATGCACTCAAATTGAGGTCTTAACCTGTCAGACCAGGGTTCTTAATCTCAGCAACACTGGCATTTTGTTTTGGTTAGTTCTTTGTTGTGGAGGCTTGTCCTTTGTATTGGAGGATATTTAGCAGCATTTCTGTCTTCTATTAACTGCCGTTAACATCTACCCTACCTAACGCTACCCCAGCCCTGCCCTTTTGTGGCAACCATTATGTCTAGACATTGTCAAATGTTTTCTGTGGGACAAAATTGTACCCACTTGAGACCCACTGGTCTAGATTTACCCAGAGATTATAAAGTGACACAACTGGAAATAGAGTAAGCAGTAGAAGATGAGTTGTGTTGACTGGCTTTTTAAAAAGAGATACACTAGATCAGCTTACAGTGTCCCCAGGATGATAACTGAAGAACTGCTAGACTGGTGATGTGTCTGTTATCTGGTGATAACACTGGTGATGTGTTGTATATGTGTATAATCCTAATTATTGTTACATCAGCCCAGTAAACAGAATAGTTAAATAATTAAGATTGATGAACAAAGATGATTCTTTATATTACAAAGCTACCATAAAACTGAATTAAGTCATTCTGATTTAATTACTTAATATTTATTAACTGATTCCATTATTTAATATTTATCATGGGAAAACTTAAGCATTGAATATTGTGAAGGGATTCTTTAAGGTTGATTTCTAATTTCTTTAACTGTAAAACATTTAACTGTCTTAGTGGAAATAGCTGTTGCTTGGAGAGGTTTTGCTACACTGTATTTGAGAAAGGTTACCATTAATTTAACTGACTAGGAGATAGGGATTTCAATTTTAAAGATTTTTTTTTCTAATTAAAATTTTTTATTGTAGAATTAGAATTAATTCTATTCTTATGTCCACAATAGCTGTATTTGAAATATTTCTGGTTTATTTCTCTAGTCTATTATTTTTACTTTTTTTTATGGTTGTAAGAGTGATGGACTTGGAACATTGTTTGAATTCGTAGAAATAGGAAATTTTTCATTGTAGTCTACAAAAATACAATTATAGATAGCCCAGGACTCTGATTTTTCTCATTGTCATTATTACTAAGTAATGCCTGTGACTAAATATTGTTTGTCTCCGTCCCCCAAGTGCATATGTACCAAAAAGAAGTTATGACTAATCAGTTGAAGTTATTTTTCAGAAATCAGAGAAAAGTAAAATTTGATAATTCCTGATCCCCTGCAGTTGGAATATGGCTAATGTGTTATATTTGGAGAATGGAGGGTTGGGTAAGCTACTAGGATTGAAATTTGTGGGAAAATCTCAGATTTTTCTAATAATGTTAACAAATATAAAACATTTAATTAATCTATTTAAGATTCTGCTTTCTATTCAGGCATAATAAGAAAACAAGAACAGATTCAAAGAGTACTTTTAAAAATAATTTATTGGCATTGGCAAAAACAACCAAAACAAAATTGCAGAAATTCTTGACATTTTGTAAAATTTCCAAGTAATGTTCACCAAAGTTGGATCGGTCTTGGTTTTGATCAGGAGCCCACATTTGTGCCCCACTTGATCATTTTTTTCTATCTACTATTATGTTTTTACTGGTAAAAATTATTAGGAGTACTTTTTAATTAAGAAAAAATTCTACAAGGTTAATCCAGAAGAAAAGTACCTTTTTTCCACTTCCCAGCTCTCTTAATTATAATTAATTATATTTAGCTATAATTAATTATAATTAATCTGCATTGCTGGCAGGATGTTCCAGTTTTCCTTAGTCAGTATGCACAAAGATCCATCTTTGCCTCTGAAGCATTTGATTAACTCTGCTTATTATTGATTATATCTTTATGTGAAAATGAGCTTCACTGGTGGCTCAGAAGGTCAAGAATCTGCCTGAAATGCAAGAGACCTGGGTTTGATCTCTGGGTCAGGAAGATCCCTGGAGAAGGGAATGGCTAGTATTCTTGCCTGGAGAATCTCATGGACAGAGGAGCCTGGCGGGCTACAATCCATGGGGTCGCAGAGTTGGACGCTACTGAGCAACTTTGACGTTTATCTAAAATTACCTAAGAACTTTGCTTTTTTTTTTAAAATCAGAGGTATTTTTTCTTGGTAGTTTGAGTCTAATAGTTGTGAGTGGTATGAAAAGATCACCATTTTTTTCTTTAATGATTTGTAGAGCTGTTGGACTTACCCTGTTTGTAAGTGATACTGGGTCCACACTCTTCTTAAAATTTGCTCACAAATTCAAAGATGTTTCCTATGTTTGATGTAAACTTATTTGATGATAAAATCTGACTGGAACTGATAGTTTATTTGTAGTGTTTACTTATACTTGTAAATCTTTATAGTTTTCACTGCAGAAAGAATGTATTTGATTATACTACAGTACCATAGACCCCACTGGTGGTGTTAGTGTAATATATTGTGCATGCACGATGCTACGTTTGCGAAATCTGAAAAAAAAAAAAAAAATCTAAATTCTGAAACACATCCAGCTCCAAAAGTTTCAAACAAAGGATTGTTGGCTTACATGCTATTACTCTTGTGGCCTTTGCAAGATTGTTCAGGTTGAGAATGCTTTTTTCACTTCAATCCTGAATGACATATAGGCACTGTATGATAATCCTGAGATTGACAGAGCTTTTACAGGCTCAATCAGCATCAACTAAATGTTAGTCTGTGTTTTTTATGTGATTTAACTTTCAGGATTTTTCTTCATCAGCTGTTTGTAAAGGATTTCTGAGATATTTTAGAAACCAGATACCAATAACAGACAACTTTCTTTACTTTGAACGCCCAGGTAATTATAGAGGCTAATGCTGATTGAGTTAACAGAAATTAAAATGGTGCGAAAATATGAATTTTTTCTGTGATTTTATGATTACCCTTTTCTTGGTTATAGGTACAAAATATGCATCACCCCCCAGATTTTACTATTGATGTTGGCTACGACCTGACTATTGACTGGTTTGTTTCCTACTTCTTCCTGCTCTCCTTCCACAAATATTGTAGATTCTTATTTATTTGATTATATGTAAAGAGGCTTGGAATGCTACTCAATAGTGTTGGTCTAACAGGGTGTGGACTGCCCTAGGCAGGAATGGATAGCACTTGCTAGGAAGCTTGTGGTCTTGCATGAACTCTTAATATCCTCAGCCTATCTTTTTAGTGACAACTGTGCTTGCTCTTGTCTAAGACGGATTAGTTTTTTGAAAGTGCACTAATTTATTTCAATCTAGTGGCTCTAGTAATTAATGCCTAGAACCTTTGGAAGTTTAGGTGACTCTTTTGTTGATATGAACAGTATCCTAATAAGCAGAAAAATTGGTAACTTAAATCTTGCAACCTCCATTTTCTGTGCCATTGCTATTGTCTGTTTTTCCCTTGTATATTTGGTGCTCCTAAATTTGATTGGTATATTAGAGATGTGGTACAGGTTGACTGTCATAAGTGTCTGGGTTCACTTTTGCTAAGTAAAGAGTGAGATAAATGAAACAGGTTTTTTTTTTTTGGGTCAGATTTTTCTTGCTCTGAATGTGACTCCATGCTTGCAAGTCCATGTAATTTATGAAAGAAAGATGTAAGAGAAGAAAAATGTAATCTGTATTGTAAAGTTAAAATCAAGTGCTCAATTTAAAAAGAAGCACATGTAGAAAAAAAAAATTGCCTGTAAAGTACCAAGTATAGTGTGAGATGTATGACACAAAATAGTGGTCCTTGTTTTAAAGCATGTTTTAATTTAGAGTTACATATATTCATCTTCATTAGTGCTATACTAAACTAGAATCATTATATCAACTTCATTGATTTATTATTTAATCAGGTTGGGAATGTCTACCATTCTTTGACTTAAATTTGTTTATATTGTTTTGCAAGTTATTCACAGATTTTGGTGGTTTCATTTGTGTCAGCGTTGTGTGTGTGTGTGTGTATGTATATACATATGTGTGGTTTTTTTTCTCATATTTTCAACAGATTCTGAAGGGAGTGGTAATGGAAGTGAAGACCCTTCAAAGGACAGTGGAGAAGGTTCCTGCAGTGATTCTGAAGAAAATATTTTAGAGGAAGAACTGAATGAAGACATTAAAGTAAAAGAAGAACAACTTAAAATTTCTGCAGAGGAAGAAGTACTCTCATCAGAAAAACAGTTAATTAAGGTGGAAAAGAAAGAGGAAGAAGAGAATGGAGAAAGACCTAGAAAGAAAAAGGAAAAAGAGAAGGAGAAAGAAAAAGAGAAAGAGAAGGAGAGAGAGAAGGAGAAAGAAAAAGCAACGATATCTGATAATGTGGCTGCTGCTGCTGCTGCTTCCACCACACCAGCCACAAGTCCTCCTGCTGCTAACACATGTCCTTCAGTCCCCACTACCACAGCTACTGAGGAGCAAGTCAGCGAGCCAAAAAAGTGGAACCTTCGTCGGAACCGACCACTTTTGGATTTTGTGTCCATGGAAGAGCTGAATGACATGGATGACTATGACAGTGAAGATGACAATGATTGGCGACCCACTGTAGTAAAAAGAAAGGGAAGATCTGCATCTCAGAAGGAAGGAAGTGACGGAGACAATGAGGATGATGAAGATGAGGGAAGTGGGAGTGATGAGGATGAGAATGATGAAGGCAACGATGAAGATCATAGCAGTCCTGCCAGTGAAGGGGGCTGCAAGAAGAAGAAGAGTAAAGTTCTTAGCAGAAACAGTGCTGATGATGAGGAACTGACCAATGATAGCCTGACACTATCTCAGAGCAAGAGTAATGAGGTAGATCAACCCAATTTTTATGATATCTGTCTGTCTGGGGAAAAGGGAATTCTCTAAACCATTCTACCCATTATATTAAGTGGCTTCCTTGAAATCCTGTTCTTAGACAGCCGTGGGAGTGAATGAGCACCCTAACTGTAACATTTATTCATTTGGTCAGCCCACTTTTATTGAGTATCTCCTACTTGTCACCATCCTCAAGGAGCTCATAATCACAGTTCCCAAGGAGCTCAGTCTATACTTAAAGAAATATTTTTATGTCCATACCCTTGGGAAATGGTAGAGTTTTTTCCATTTTCTATCCCCTCAGTCCATTGTTCATTGGACTGCTAAATGGTCCTGAGTGGGTTATGAAAACAAAAGAGTACCTTTCTTTCAACTTACTTGTATCCATATCTGTATAAAAATTTAAAATACTTTTAAGAGTACTTTCAAGTAGAGCAACAAAGAATTTAATTGTCTCAGGCTTTAGAGATTCATTTTAAAGGTAATTCCTTTTTTAGTTGTAGCACCCACCTGAATAGTCACCAGATCATTGCTTTAGGTGTGTGAAAGTAAATACAAATTATATATTTGCATATGTTTAGTGAATAAGTTCTCTCTACAAAGAAATGAAAACAAACATTCTATGCTAAAACAAACATTACTATCATAAAACTACAATAATGACTCAGTTCTTCCACTTGAAGTTCTACTACTGAAAGTTAGGTTTATCCATTGGGCCCAAGATGCAACTTTCAAGACTTCAAACACATTTGTATCTCTTTGTCTGTGTGTTTATGTATATGTTTTTCTTCAAAAGAAAGACTGAATTGTTGTCTTACATGTAGATGTACCTGTTACATCACATGAAAGAACTATAATGATTGTCTGTCATTCCATTAATGTGTTGATAGCCATGAAAATTTACTTCTTTAACAAGCACTTATTTTTTGTTTTTTCATGTTATTGAAGTAGATTAAACTGGTAGAAAGATTTTCCTTTTGTGCTTTATTTGTTCTTTTACATTTCTTCTGTTTACAAGTTTTACATAACAGTGATTTTCTATTTTAAGTTTCATTTGAAAATTAGATGTTTAACCAAAATAATATGTAGCAGATTAGGAGGTGTTAAATGTCAGCAGAGATGAAGCAGTAGTTGATGTTTTAGATTATAACATTGGCTAACTTCTAGGTTGCCCATTTTCCCAAGAAGAATGTTGCCTGATTCCAGTGCTTTCCTAATTCCTATCTTTAGGTAAAGGAAAATTGTCATTTGGAATATAGTATACTATTCATAATGATGTAGCAAGACAGTCTGTATTTCCAATTTAAGGAAACAGAAGTATGGAAAATCCAGTTGTTCGTAATTGATTTAAGCATGTATCCAATTTATTTTATAGCACTTTATGCTAGTCTATATCTCCTGACTAAGTTTACCTTTGGCAATATCACTTTCTTCAATTCTATTAGCATGGCAATCACACAAGGAGGCTGGCTAGTGATAGGGGCAGTATGCATTGGGTTTATGCTAAGGTGTGAGGGAATGTCTAGAAATTTGCCATGTAAAATCTATGTAAATTATCCAGTTGTTAATAATCCATACTATATAATAAATTGCTTGAGAGATTGTAGACTATATTTTATGATACATATAAAGGCGACATGTGCTGTTTAATTTTCTTCTGCTAAACAGAAGAGATTTTGGTAAATAGGGCTTTATTTAGGTTAACAGTCCCTAAGGAATGAGATTCCAGAGATTTCTTGGAAAAGTGCTTTGATAAAGTTGTTAAGAAAGGTCTTCTTATAGTAACTAAATTAATTCTTTTTGTGTTAATTTATGTTAATTTTCCTTTTGCTCCACTCTATAGAAATGTAGAAGAATTTATGGAAGATTAATTTTCCCTCAATAATATTCTACCTGAAAGATTGATAACTGTGTTTTTCTAAGACTGTTTTTCAAACTCCTTAATTATTTTTGATGATTCTGGTTCTAAGTAAATGTCATTCAAATTAATGTTAAATTTTAATAGAAAACTAATAAATTCAGTTTATTTTATTATATATTTCTAAATTTCCTATTTGTATAATCTTGATTTTGTAAAAAGATGACCAAAAATAATCCTTCTTATCTCACCAGTGTTTGAATTTTAATCTTCCTGGTTGATTTAGGTAGTGATACCTTGCCAAGTATTCATTAGTTAATACCTATATATCCGATTATATTTGAAATTTTATTTTTCTATGCTTTTACTTTGTTTCAAATACTACTTTGTAGTAGAGAGAGCTGAAAATGTAGTTTTAGAATACATAATAGAATTGTATTTAGCCTGTAAGGAGGCAGATTTTTTTTTTTCTTGGCTTCTGTCAGGTGCTGTATTAGGGCTGTGATATTGGGTATTATGTAAATGATGCCCAGGAACTTTCATAATTTTGGAATTTTTTAGGGGAATTTGACATTCTTTTTGAGTGGAGGCCTTTTATAATTATTGGCTCTTAATGGTCTTACTATGTGAATGCTGTAGGCCTTGAAATGCTCTAGAGCAGTGATTCTCAAACTTTTTGGTCCCGGATAGCTTTATACTCTTAAAAATTGAGGACCATAATTATTATTATATAAGTTATATCTTTTGATATTTGCCATTTGCAGTTAAAAGTCAGAAATTTTAAAAAACGAAATGTATAGAAGCATAGAAGTTGTTGGATTGGTGACACCATCCCATGTCATGTAGCTTCTGGAAATCTTCATCATATACCCATGAGAGAGAGTGAAAAGGCAAATATCCATAGTATTTACCTTTTAGAACCCCTGAAAGAGAGTTCCCTAGACCACAATTTGAGAACTACTGTTCTAGAATTGGGAATTTGATAACCTGCATTTTCTTCACATGGGCATATCTTTGTCAGTGGCATTATGGTATTTTTTTGAATTTAAGTGCAATCTGACCAGTACTCTTGGAATATGGTTACATGTCTTTTTCATCCTTTTATTTTGAAGTTTCTGAGATTCATTAAGGTTATCTTACCTTTTAGTTTTCTGAAGTAAGTTTTTTTGGGGGACGGCTGTATAGTATTTTCAGATAATGGTTCCTGGACTTTGAAACAAGCACTTTGGGTGAGAATAAATATATGATAGAAAATCATCTTAGTAGAAATTTTCAGGTGGAAGTTTTTTTTTTCCCCTCATAAAAGGCTCTGTTATGTTAAATGGATTAGATGTCTTGCTGTGTGAAGAAATAGCAGTTGTCACCTGAATTTTCCTAATTTTCCCCATTTCTGTCTCTTTGTATTTAATTTTTAGTAAGAGTCTGCAATGATGGGTATCATCCAGAATTGCCAGTTAATTTTGTTTTCTCTGCCTCTAAATAATAATATGTGTAGCAAGGAAATGGAATAGAGATATAATTAAGACATTTACTGTTTTTCTGAGAAAGATGGACAAACAGGAAAATAATAGATAGAATTAGAGCTACCTATTGATGCTCATTTTTCTGATCCATAGACATTTACTTATTTCCCACATGGGTAAATCTTTTTTTCAAGGGCTAATTAATTGTTGTAACTCCACCAGAGAAATACAGGCGGAGTGCATTAACATGAGTAGCTTCTCTGTCATCAAACTCTGGTCATTTGCTCATTCTTTTTTTGGTCTGTTATATTTTTAATCTGGATGTGGTATTCTTAAAAAAAATAAATAAATAAAAGATTTATGATAGGAAACTGTTTAAACTAGCAGTGCTTATTGAGGCTTATAACTTACCTTTTGGGATTCCAAGGAAGATTCCCAGTGTAGTAAATGGTCAGCTCATATTTCTCTTTTTGAACCGTCTTCAAAGTACAGAAGAAAGGAGAATGGGAATGATCATTTATTGAATACCTAGTATGTATCAGGAACATTTTTGCCATGTGTTTTCTTGTTAATTCTTATAAGAACCTGATGAGGTAGGTATTATTTTTGTCATCCCATTTTACAGATGAGAAAGCTTCAGTTTTGAAGTTTTGGGATGAAAATCTGGGCAGATTTTTGTTTTGCTCACTGTACTAAAGTACTTTAAAACATGAGTTTTCTTTTTAGGAAATTTTAACCTTATTTGCTAGCCACGTGCAACGCCCCCGACTACTTTGGTTTTATAACAAAAGGAGTGAAGTATAGAATTTTAAAGTGCTAGAATTCTCAAGAGAAAGACGTTGCCTCCTTGTTAACTTTTGCATTATTTTATGATTTGTTGTCTAGGTCAGCTGCAAGTTTAGATTAATTACACAGAAAATATCTTGAAAGAATGTTATTAATTGTGACAGTCGTGTCATTCAGATGTTATTTACAAATTGCTGTTGAAATTACTTTAAATGTTACCTGTGGATATTGGTCAGTTTAAAAAAATATAGAAATATAAAAATATTAACATGGAATAATATATTTAATGAATGTGTGATATGGAACTAATTTATTCTGTTTCTGAATATGGTTAGGTTCTTAAATGAAAATACATAGACTCAGATGCCATCTTTTATTACATGTAATGCTAAGCCCAGTGCATTAAATGGCAGACATCATTATCTTGTTAATTTGCATTTAAAGTTTAAATTCATAATGCCGAAGGTTTAAATTAAATGGAGCACGCTCTTCCTTTTTTTTTTTTTTTTTAACATTTCTGAATGCATTTTCCTTTCTCCTTTTATATTGCAATTAACCAGGTGTTGACTAGGTATTTTTTGACAAAAGCCTAACAGAGTAGTCTGACTCTTCTAGCCATCAGTCTGGATTCTTTTTTAGATGATTTTTTGTACCTGTATACACCAATTTCCAATGCAGTTTGATGACTCTGGAAATTCTAGATTCCCCAGCACTAAAGGAATTTAGTCTGTAACTATGCCATCACATACATATTTGCCTATATGTTATCTTGAATTGATTTTTTTTTTATTGTTTAATATGTGTGTGTCTTGTCTCCCCTAGATAGGATTATAAGCTTGCTAAGTGTAGGAACCATTCTTACATTTTTAAGACTCATATAGAATTAGTGATTACTTGTGGATTAATTTTACCTTCTCTGAGTTTCAGGGGTCAGGCTATATCCAGAATGGCAAAGCAGATGAAGAGTTGTTGGTTATAAGCTTGGTTTTATATTTCCTTGGGGAGAGAGAATATGGAACTTGGAGAGAAGTGAAAAACTAGAGAGAGGGTTCTTAGAGGGTCCTTTAACAAAGAGATATACTTCTCAAATGTGGCGCACTTGGGAATTACTAAAATAATGGAGTATGCAGCATAATTTTGGAAATGCACAAAATGATTTAAGGTGAGAATTTTATTAAAATTACCTTTTAAATATGTGATTTTCTGATATTTTATTATTAGGACTCGCTGATTCTTGAGAAGAGTCAAAACTGGAGTTCTCAAAAAATGGACCATATTCTGATTTGCTGTGTTTGTCTTGGAGATAATAGTGAGGATGCTGATGAAATAATTCAGTGTGACAATTGTGGCATTACAGTTCATGAAGGTAATTTTGCTTTGTTTTTCTTCCTTTTAGAAATGACTGGTTGACACTGCATTTGTATAAGTAATATCAGCTATTTTTCATATGTATTATACTAATTTTTCTATAATATTTTATGATATTTAACCTGAAACAAGACATACTGAATTTTAAAATTATGATGGGTATTATTTTTTCAGATTAGGTTCATTTAAAATGTGTTTTATAATAATCAAAATAGATTATTACTGTATATAAATCATTATTTCTTTGAAGGTCAGTGCTATGATATTTTCTTTCATGGCATTATTTCTAGTTTTTAACTGAAATTTAGGTATAGGAAAAAATCTAGTATGTTCATTTAGTAGAGTGCATTCTTGAAAAAGGTACAGTTGAGTCTAGTGGTATATAGTTTCTTTTATCATAGTTATAATTTTTAAGTTGAAAGGGGAATTTGTAGAGATCATCTTTTAGAATCTGAAATAGGAGCCATTGTAATACATTGAAAGTATTTTTCCTGATTATGAATTTTGTTGTATTTAAAATTTTTTATTTTGACATAATTTCTGACTTGTGAATTTCTGTATGCTCTTCACTAAGATTTCCCAGATGGTGATATTTTGCTATATATGTTTTATCTTCTTTCATATAAAAAATTTTCCCTTACCTGTCTGAGAGTAAACTGTAGACAAAATGTTCAGCTCTATCTCTAGTGCCTTATTGTGTATTTCTTAAGAACAAAGATCAAGGAGATTCATTCTCTTACAAAGTCACATAATTATCAAAGTCAGAAAATCACCATTGGTAGAAAACTGTTACCTAGTCTATGACTATATTCACATCTTGTCAATCATCCCAATGATGTTGATTCTAGCAAAGTAAAATCCAGGATTATGAATTGCATTCAGTTGTCATATCTATTTCGTTTCCTTTAATCTAGAACATATTTTGAGTCTTTGTGTTTCATGCCATTGACATTTTTGAAGAATACAGGCCAGTTCTTTGATAGGATGTCCTCAATATTGGGATTTTCTTATGTTTTCTCCTGATTAGGTTCACGTGCTAACCTGATGCTTTTGGCAGAAGTGCCTCAGAAGTTATCTTGTGCTCTCAATGTATTATGTTAGGAAGCATGTAATGTTTATTTGTCCAGTTACTGATGATGTTATTTTGATCACTTGGTTGAGAGGGTGTCTTCCAGGTTTCTCTGTAGTAAAGTGATTTTTTTTTTCCCTGCCAGTTAATTTTTTCTTATCAGAGTCATGACTGCTACAAAACAAGTGTTTCTGTGGCCTTGCCCTTACCTGCCTTTCTGGTATTGCCACCTCCTCCCAAATAGTTTTGGGTGTCTGGTGGACTTATGAGACCTGTGGGGCTTGGACTTCTTTAACCAGTCCTCTTGTCTTCATATGAAGCTCTCCGCCCTTGCTGCTAAGACTCACTGTGGGAATGTCTCCTGTTGCTGTTATTTATTCTTTTTTTTTTTTTTCAGTAGTGTTTGTTTAGAACCTTCTGAGTGCTAGGCATTCTGTAGGTTTCAGGCATGTAAAATAAACAGAATATAGACAGTGCTGACTTCATGGAGCTTAATGTATAGTAAGAGACAGGAATGAAAATATAATACAGTAATATATATCAGGTGGTGGTCTGGACTGTGGGGAAAAATAAAGCAGGAAAAGGAATATTAGGAATACTATGAATGGAGGTTGTTGAGTGGGCAGGTGGAAGTTTCTATTTATAAAGGCTGATAAGGAAAATCCTCTCTAATGAGGTGACCTCTGAGCAGTGACCTGAAGCATGTGAGTAAGCAAGCCTTGTGAATATCTGGGGAAAGAGCACTCCAGAATGAGGGAGTAGTGAGTGTAAAGATGTTGAAGTAGGAACCTGTCTGGAGTGTTTGTATGATGACGTGGAGGTTAGTGTGGCTAGAATTGAGGGAGTGAGCTGCGTAGTAGTGGAGGCAGAGATGGGGCAAACCAGTTGGGGCCTTAGAGGTCATAGATTTCAGATTATACTGAGATGGATATGTGAAGACCTAAGTGAACTTTAAGCAGAGGATCAGTATGATATGATTTATGTTTTGGAAGAATCACTGCTGGGTTGAGAGTAGACTGAAGTGTGTCTAAAATGAGAATCAGGGAGACCATTTTGGAGACCATAGCAATGATCTAAGACAGGAATAGGTTTATAGGTAGATAGTAAAAGTTTGGTTTTAAACTTTTAGAGTTGAGGTAAGATATAGAGGCTGGTGAGATAAATTTGAGACTGATCAGCCTGCAGATGTTATTTAAAACTGAACCTGAATGTGCTTTCTAGGGAATAGTATAGTGCCTTGAGCACTTCAAGAGGAGTTGAGGAGCTCAGGGCCAGGGAGACTGGAGAAGAGCCTTGAGTAGTGACCTGGAGTAATGAAAAGTTTTCAAAATAGATTGTAACTGTCAAATACTGTTTTTAAATTAAGATGAAACCTGTCTTATGGGAAATGACCCTAATGTGTGGTAAACTCCAAGTCACTACCAGGCAAGTCATCCCAAACCTTATGGGAAACAAGGCTTACAGACAAAATGCTAATGTCACATGGTTTATTAAATAAATGTAAAATACGTAGAAGCAAGGGGAAAATATGGGGTTAGTTAACGTGGTATGTACTGTCAATTCCGCTACATTGTTCACACAGAACCAACCTTAGTCAAATGTAAGGGGGGCATTCCAAGAATATTAATACTGGGGGCCATCTTAGAGGCTGCCTACCACAGATGCAAAGATGCTAGTGTGTGGATGGAAGGGACCAGAGGAAATGTAAAGTTAGCAATTGATGATGTCAGGAAAGAAAGGGGAGCAGTTGCTGGAGCAAGTCCGTTGAGTACAAGGCTAGAAAGGATAGGATCCAACACAAGGGAAGAGATTTAATAGATAACAGTTGGCATAGTAGAAAAGAGAATCTATGAATACAGAGGTAGGTAGGATTTTGGATGTGGCGGTTAGAACATGTGGAATTGAATGCTTATTTTCTCAGTGAAATAGGAAGCAGCCATTAGCAGAGTATAGAGGTGGGGAGATGTTGGAGATTTGAGGGGTGAGAGGTTGGTATAGAATAGTTATTTGGGGGAATAAATGGATTAGGGAAATACATACATAATATTGTGTGTATGTGTGTGTATACTTGCGTATATGTATTCACCCATGTTATATGTTGTGTGTATATAATGTATGTGTGTATATATTACCAGATAGCAATAAGGGACTACTTGAGATTAGTGGTAATGATTATTACCTTAGACCAGTCAACATGGTTGTGTGTATGAGTTCTTTTGTTTCTCCAAGAGTGGTTCAGATTTCCTGGAGAAGTTGCAGAATAGGTAAACATCAAAAGTAGCAGCTGAGCTGCCATTGTTTGCTGTGTTGATCACCACCGATGGTCACAGATGTGTTACCATTGCTTGTATGCATGACTGTCAGTGCCGATGCGTGATGCAGGCATGGCTAGTACTATTAGTGTTATCGACTATTCATGCTGAGGGTACTGCCTCTACTTCATAGGTCATGGTTTTGGCCATGGATGTGATATTTAAGGCTAGCACAATGGTTTTAAGAAATTGAATTGATTGTTAACATTTAAAAACTGAAGATTTTATTTTACATATTTTGGAATTTGAATTTCTCTTGAAGTTCTGACAGCAGGTGTTTTTCACTTTGATGGAAACGATCTCCTGGAGTTGAATAGGGCCGATGAAGTCTATAATCTTCAGTTTACCACTCTTTTCTGTTAAATCCCTTACTCATGTTTGATAGTTGCCTGGTCCTTAGAAATGTTTGAATGTATCTGAGGGTGATGTGTCTTGCTGCTGGTAGTCAGTCTGCTACAGCCTTGTGGTCTCAATGTCCCACAGCTATGATAGTAAAGCAACTCTTTTACTATAGCTGCTTGCTTTTGGACTCAAGTCTGCATCTCCTGGGGACTACTACCCTGTACAAATCACAAGGAACTCTCCCTTCTGACCTGTTATTTGTTTATTTATTGAAGTATAGTTGCTTTATAATATTATATTAATTTCAGATGTATAAAATATTGATTCAGTATTTTTATAGACTATAATCCATTTAAAGTTATTACAAAACAGTGGCTATATTTAGTGGCTGTACTGTACAATGAATCCTTGTTACTTGTTTATTTTATTCCCCTATGCTTATCTGGCCCCTCCCACTTTTCCTCTCCCTGCTGGTAACCATGAGTTTGTTCTCTAGATATTGAGTGTATTTCTGTTTTGTTATATACATTTGTTTATTTTTTTCAGATTTCACATATAAGTGATAACATACAGTATTTGTCTTTTTCCATCTGACTTATTCCCATACACATAGTACTCTCTGGGTCCATCCACGTTGTTGCAAATAGCAGAATTTCATTCTTTTAAATGGTTGAGTAATATTGTGTTGTGTATACCAGATCTGTGTCTGTTCATCTGTTGATGTACTCTTAGGTTGCTTCCATGTCTTGGCTATTGTAAATAATGCTGCTATGAACATTGGCGTACATGTATCTTTTCTAATTTGTTTTTGCTTTCTTTGGATGTGTCCCAGCAGTGGAATTGCTGGATCATATGGTAGTTTGTTTTTAGTTTTTTGAGGAACATCCATACTGTTTCCATAGTGGCCATGCCAATTTACCATGCCACCAACAGTGTTAAAGGATTCCCTTTTCTCCACATACTCACCAGCATTTTTATTTCTTTTTAACTTTTAATTTTGTATTCCTCTAAAACAAGGTCAGCAGCCTGTCAAAAGTAAAGTTTCAGTCCTTTACTTATTTATCTGAATAGGGTCTTTTATGGCTAATTATTTTAGTTTTTAAGGTCTTTCTCACTGTTCAGTTCAGTTCAGTCGCTCAGTCGTGTCCGACTCTTTGCGACCCCATGAATTGCAGCACGCCAGCCCTCTCTGTCCATCACCAACTCCCGGAGTCTACCCAAACCCATGTCCATCGAGTCGGTGATGCCATCCAACCATCTCATCCTCTGTCGTCCCCTTCTCCTCCCGCCCCCAATCTTACCCAGCATTAGGGTCTTTTCCAATGAGTCAACCCTTCGCATGAGGTGGCCAAAGTATTGGAGTTTCAGCTTCAACATCAGACCTTCCAATGAACACCCAGGATTGATCTCTTTTAGGATGGATTGATTGGATCTCCTTGCAGTCCAAGGGACTCTCAAGAGTTTTCTCCAACACCACAGTTCAAAAGCATCAATTCTTCGGCGCTCAGCTTTCTCACTGTATACTTGAACTATTGCTGCATCTAAAGTAAATAAGGTTTAAAGTTAAATGAAAATGTTACTTTTACATATTTCAGTAGTTTTTTAAAAAGTTGTGCTACTCAAAAGTGTGGTCCACAGATCACAGCATTAACTGGTAGCATCCGTATCACCTGGACACTTGTTAGAAAAGCAAAATCACAGGCCAAGTCCCTAACCTTCTAAATCAAAATCTGTATTATGGCGGGTCCCAGGGTGTTTCATGTGACCATGGAACCATTAGCTCCATTGATAATATGAAGGAGTGGCTCAGTAAGGCTTACCAGGGTATCTACACTTCATTATTTTCAAGACAACCATTGGTTACATTTAACACCAGCTTATTCAGAAGGATAGAGGAGGGAAAACACAGCTTGCCAATAAAGCAGCCTGGTGCTTTTCTCATTTGTCTTTGTAGTCGTCCCTCAAGCCAACAGCTCACATAGTGGGAGGTAACATCTCATGTGCGTACACATACAGAAACATATTTTTCGAAAAGATCGATGGTCAATAATATGCAAACTCCTCTTGTACCCTCTGTACCTCTGTTCTCACAGCTCTCCCCTTCTCCTACCATCTAGGATACATTCATGTACCCTGCACTGCATTTTGTGTCTTGTCAGTCTCTTAACCTAAAACAAGTTTCTGTCTTTTTGTATCATTTATGTTGACATGTTGAAGGATCAGAGCGTTTTTAAAATGTTATGTAGAGTATCCTTCAATCTAGATTTGTTTTATTGTTTCCTTTGGATTAGATTCAGTTTAAACTTTTGTTTTTTTTTTTTTTTTGATAACAGTGCTATGATGACGTTTCACATCCAGAGCATTTAATGCCAATTTATTGCATTGTTGGTGATGTGTTAAGGTAGTGTCATCCAAGCCTCTCCATTTTAAAGCTATACTTTTCTCTTTATATAATGAGTACCTATAGGGTAATGACCTTTGAGACTTTATAATATCCTATTGCCTAACAGCCTTATACTTAGTGGTTTTAGCATCATTGACAGAGCCAGTTATTATGCGTGTGGCTGCAGGTTGGGGGTTTTCTATCATTCTTTCTACATTTATTAGACAACTCTTGTTTTGTAAAGAACTTCTCCCCTTTTATCCTTTTGCAGTATTATTGTGGTCTCATTATCATCTATAACCTGATTACTCTGATACTTAAATTGTCCAAATTTTACCAGTGAGAGCCCCTTCTGTCAGGCTCTTAACGTACACAGAAGTGTGCAACACACATTTGCATGTTTGCACAGTCCCCACCTTGCAATAAATAAATAAATAAGATAAATTCCATAAGATTCCCCTCCCATGACTTACTTTATTTTACTCATTTCTTAATCTTGAAATTCTTTTCATATGAGTTACGTATGGGATATGTTACTACTTTTTTTAATGGTATGTATTAATAGATATAGAATGGATCGACCATAATGTCTTTACTTTTTTTTGTTTCTAGTTTCCCACGGACATTTAGTGCTAACAAATATGTGTCATATATATTCGTGTCATAATTTGTACAGGATAGATTTCTAGAGCGAATCAAAAGATAAGTACATTTAAACTTTTTAACAAACTTTGCCAGATTGCCCTTCAAAAAGACTGTATTTATTTGTATTCTTGCAACAGTGTACTAACTACTTGATCACTCTGCAACACTGCATATTAGTAAATTTTAAAAAATCTTTTGGAGACTATCTCTTAATTAAAATATGTGTTCCCCTTATTAGTATTGAAGTTTGGTATTAATATATGTGGCCAGTTTTTTTCTTTTTTCTTAATGGTTGCTGTACACTTCTCATGTCACTCCTTTTTTTTTTTTTTAAAAGGTACTTTTTTTTACTTTTGGCTGTGCTGGGTCTTCATTGGTGTGTGCAGGTTTTTCTCCGGTGAGTGGGGGCTGCTCTCTAGTTGCAGTGTGCAAGCTTCTCATTGCTGTGTCGTCTCTTACTGTAAATCACAGGATCTAGGGTGCAGGAGCTTCAGTAGTCGTGGTGCTTGGGCTCAGCTGCCGCACAGCACGTGGGATCTCCCCTGACCAGGGATTGAACCCCGTATCCCCTGCATTGGCAGGTGGACTCTCAACCACCGGACCACCAGGGAAGCCCTCTTTGTCACTTCTTAACCTGTCCTTTTTCTTATTGACTTATTGGAACTTTCTTTTTTAGTAATGTTAATCCTTTGTCTGTTATATGTGTTACAAATAGTCTGTATCCTTGGAAATACTTTTTCCACCTTGTCCTGTACCTTTTAACTTTGTGGTATTTTTCACTGTTTAGAATGTTCATTTTTTTTTATACAGTCACATATGTAGATCTTTCTTTGCTACTTGTAAAATTCCAAAATGAATTTTTATCTAAAATTAATGAATCTAGAAGAAGGGAAATTTTCTAAGGCATAATAGGAAGCTAGTCTTGCTAGGTTTTGTGGTTTTGGTTTTTAATCAGGTGCCTAAGTGACAGACTTCCATATTGTATATTAACCAGGCCACTTTTCCTTAAATATTTTCATGGTTAAATATGAACTTCTTCAATGTTTTATTTTATAAAAAGCTAATTGTCCATCATATGTATTGGGTAAGTGGGCAAGTGAAAGTTGCTATCATGTCCGACTCTTTGAGACCCCATGGACTATACAGTCCGTGGAATTCTCCAGGCCAGAATACTGGAGTGGGTAGCCTTTTCCTTCTGCAGGGGATCTTCCCAACCCAGAGATCAAACCCAGGTCTCCCACTTTGCAAGTGGATTCTTTACCAGCTGAACCACGAATGAATAGTAAATAAAATGAGGGAAGTACAGAACAGAGAGAAGATAAAACATTTCTAACAGTCCTAATATTCAGACAACCATAGTTAGTGCTTTGATGTATTTCCTTTATCTTTTTCCCTTAAAAGAAATGCTTAAGTAATTATAATTTAGAGAGATTTTTAAGTTGAGATTTTGCTAAAAGATAGTTTTCCAAATGTACTTTTTAAATGTCTAATTCTTTTCAGAGTACTTCATCTAAATGTAGGTAAATCTCTTTTCTTTTGAGGTTGCAACTTGTCACTTAGTATAAACACCATTGTGACAGGATCTTGTAACTGACTTGTAATAATAGGGTACCCCTGACTGTGATGTCAGTTATCCTGATATATTGATTGCACTGTGTCTGAAGAAAAATGTCACCTGCCTGTCATAGTACATGACAGAGCATTACGTAGTATACTTGCCAACAATGTTTTAAAATAAGGTCTCTAAGAGATATTTCCCCCCTTTTATTTGTTTTCCAGTCTGCTATTAGCCTAGCCCTAGACTTTTTTTTTTTCTTAGCACATGAAAAAATGTATCCTTAGCAGTGTTCACTGTGTAGCAAATGTTCAAGTAGTCACCATTTGGACTTTATGTGTCAACAGAATTTTGGCTGTTTTGTGCCTTAGGATATATTTGTGATAGGTATCATGCATATTGTGAGTTCTTTTCTCATCAGCAGCAATATTACTCAATTTACTTAAAAACTTTTAGTAGGTTTTATAATCAGAGTTCTAGTGATAGGATGTTAAGTACAGAAAAAAATGTTTTAAATGGCAAATTTTGTGTTCCTGTTTTTTTCTGTACTGAAAGATAGGATAAATATTAAATACTTATTGAAGGTGAGGTAACTCAGCCTCAGATATGTGGTTGGTAAAAGTTACATAGGTAGAAAGTAGAAGACTGTAGGTCTTTTGGTCCGCAGTGACAAGTTGAATGGGGAAAGTTTCCTCTGATTTGGACTGTACTATTTCTTGAATAATTCAAAACAATTATAGACACATTTTATATTATTTTTCATTAAATATGGTTCACATAGGTTATGTGTGCTACTCAGAGGTTGATAGTAATTGTTGAGTCATGTCCAACTCTTTTGTGACCCCATGGACTGTAGGCCTCCGGGCTCCTCTGTGGGTTTCCCCAGGCAAGAATACTGGAGTGGGTTGCCATTTCCTTCTCCAGGGGATCTTCCCAACCCAGGGACTGAATGTGTGCCTTCTGCATTGGGAGGTGTATTCTTTTTTTTTTTTTTACCACTGGGCCACCAGGGAAGCCTTGATCATAATTGCAAGAAATAAAACATTTCTAACAGTCCTAATATCCAGACAACCATAGTTAGTGCTTTGATGTATTTCTTTTATATTTTTCCCTTAAAAAAAAAAGCTTAAGTAATTATAATTTAGAGAGATTTTTTAAGTTGAGATTTTGCTAAAATAACAGCAAACATGTTTTTCCTGTTTACCCATTTTAAAACATGAAAAACTTATATGAAATAGGTTTTATATATCTATAAATTTTTAATTTTCTATATTTCATCATATAAAAAAACTTTTTTCCATAATCATATTGAAGGTGTACTTTTTGTATCTTTTACTCAAAATTAGATAGGTTGAAGAGAATAAACCTCATTTTATGGTAGTTTAAATTCTGTTTTGTATGAAAGAAAGAAAAAGATGTTAAAATATATTTAGTCATTAATTTAAATGGATTAGAGTAGATATAAATGTTAGAATTTCAGTCTAGAGCTCAGTAGATGCAACAGGTATGGCAGAGAAATATGGAAAAGCGGCAAGTGAAGACTCTGTAATGGTAATAATGCAGTGTGGATCATTTTTCAAGGGCAGGGAAGCTGAAGAAGAAATACTTATCCACTTGCTCATTGTTCTTTAAGCTTATGTGATACCAATGTTTTAGGTTGCAAACTAGGAGTTTCCTAAAAGAGACCCTTAGAAATCACTTCTGAGGTTTTTGTAGGTGATTTAATCATTGTACAGATGTTTATCAAGTGTGTGGTATATTCTTTAAAAATTAGAATTGAAATTTTGCTTTATTCTAAAAGAGTTAGCTGCTATGATTTACCTTGATATTGGTGAATGAGATGAGTAAAATGGAGAGTCATTTGGAGGGTTTATTATCTTGGGACTTCGTGTGAATATAATGAAAAAATTTGCCTGAAAAATATTATTTTGTAAAGAAAATAGTTTTTTTCCTTGTGGTATTACATAACTGTTTGAGAATTCACTATTTTTTGTTGTTCTGTGATTTTTTTCTTCAAATAAAGTTTGCTTACTCTTATTTTTACTGAAAAATGTTCTTATCTTGCTGATAATCAATAATAACTACTCCCAAGAGGAAAATTTTATTTCTTTTTCATTTTATGGTTTATCATTTTAATAATGTATATCCAAGCAGAAATGATGAAGGTGATAATTATTATCAAGCACAATTAGATGATTTAAAGAAATTAATATTTTGATTCTTTTTCTTGTGCATGATAGTTAGCTCCTTTAAAATTTTTAGCATTCTTCTGTATGACATTTGGATTATGTTGAGGTTCACTATTGTAAAACCTTTGAATAACATTTGTTGTTCAGTCGTTCATTCATGTCCGACTCTTTGTGAACCCCCATGGGATGCATCACGCCAGGCTTGCCATGTTCTTCACCAACTCCCATAGCTTGCTCAAACTCATGTCCATTGAGTCGGTGATGCCATCCAACCATCTCATCCTTTGTTGCCCCCTTCTCCTCCTGCCCTCAATCTTTCCCAGCATCAGAGTCTTTTCAAATGAGTCAGCTCTTCGCATCAGGTGGCCCAAGTATTGGAGTTTCAGCTTCAGCATCAGTCCTTCCAATGAATATTCAGGACTGATTTCCTTTAGGATTGACTGGTTTGATCTCTTTGCAGTCCAAGAGACTCTCAAAATCTTCTGCAACACCACAGTTCAAAAACATCAGTTCTTCAGCACTCAGCCTTTTTTACAGTCCAACTCTCACATCCATACACAACTACTGGAAAAACCATAGCTTTGACTAGACGGACCTTTGTTGGCAAAGTAATGTCTCTGCTTTTTAATATGCAGTCTAGGTTGGTCATAGCTTTTCTCCCAAGAAGTAAGCGTCTTTTAATTTCATAGCTGCAATCACCATCTACAGTGATTTTGGAGCCCGAGAAAATAAAGGCTCTCACTGTTTCCATTATTTCCCCATCTATTTGCCATAAAATGATGGGACCAGATGCCATGATCTTAGTTTTTCAAATGTTGAGTTTTAAGCCAGCTTTTTCACTCTCCTCTTTCACTGTCATCAAGAGACTCGCTAGTTCCTCTTCGCTTTCTGCCATAAGGGTGGTATCATCTGCATATCAGAGGTTATTGACATTTCTCCCAGCAATCTTGATTGCAGTTTGTGCTTCATCCAGCCCAGCATTTCACATGA
The DNA here is from genome assembly GCF_054371585.1 of Giraffa tippelskirchi. Lineage (NCBI taxonomy): Eukaryota > Metazoa > Chordata > Mammalia > Artiodactyla > Giraffidae > Giraffa > Giraffa tippelskirchi. The sequence continues at coordinate 66,366,172 of NC_137284.1, forward strand.
TGTACTCTGTATATAAGTTAAATAGGCAGGGTGACAGTATACAGCCTTGATATACTCCTTTCTCAATTTGGAACCAGTCCATTGTTCCATGTCTGATCCTAACTGTTGTTTCTTGAGCTGCATACAAGTTCCTCAGGAGGCAGGTAAGGTGGTCTGGCATTCCCATCTCTAGAAGAATTTTCCACGGTTTGTTGTGATCCACACAGTCAAAGGGTTTGGCATAGTCAGTGAAATCAGTGAATAGCATAAGGTCGACAATAATTAAGGGATTTGCTTGAAGCAGCTTATCCAAGTTGTAGTTGCAAGCAAGTTTTTATTTTTCTGCCTACCAGAATAATTTAATTATAATCTATATTGAGTGGTACTAGGGGAATAAAATGCACAGGACTTGACTTATTAGCAACACTTAGTAAATTGTTACTTTAAAATTGTTGACTAGTATGCATGGTTCTTTGATTTGTTTGATTCAATATTTATTTACATACTTATTTGTTTCAAGTTGGGTATCTTTGGTGGTTGTGAGAAGACAATTTTCATCAGGCTCCTGTTGTCTGTGTAGTGTTTAATCAGTTCCAGTAGTCACATGATGTTACACTGGATGCATGGAAACTTACCTCCATGGTGAAACCTTTTGAGAGAGAATTGTTACTTACATATGTTTCTCATAGTGGTATTTTTAATGGCTTCAATTTATTGGAGGGTAGTTTGAGTTCTTCTTAGAATTTGGCAATAAGACCACCCTATTAGGATAAACCTGGTCAGAATTATCCTGGGATGGTTAATAGTAGGCTATTTGTAGAAGTGGCCTATCTTGAGAGGTAATAAATGTGTCTTAGGAGATCAGAGAAGTGCCCAAGCCTAAAGATGATGGGCATAATTGAAACTATTAGTAGAATTAGGTTGTTATCTATTTAATTTTTTTTAATGTGTATTAAATTATTTTTCTTAAGTACATTTTGTCATGAGAGCAGTGTCTTCCTGTCTAGAAAAAGAGAGATAATATGAAGTTTGTGGTACATCCAGCACCATTTAGGTAAAAAAAAACAAAACAAAACTACTTAGGAGTCATGACTATTGTAATTAAACAGGGAAGTACTGTTTATTATAAGCCACAATAAGGGTTGATGTCCTACTCTAAAATGTGAAGGATTATGCTACCCTTCTTTTCATTCATTTCAGTTCTGGATACATTTTTACAGAAGTTAGAAGAATTATAAATGTTAAATAGATCAGATACCTTGTATAGCTCTAGACGGGCTCAGTTGTGAATGGAACTCGTTTGTTTATCTCTAAACTATTCAGATTGCTCTGTAGCCTTAATTTATGTGTGTGTATGTCTATTATTTTCCTTTTACTAGTACTTACTTTGCATTTATGGTTGTATGAATTTGTGTTTTAACCCACCACCTCCACAATTAGATCAGAGGTTTTTGTTTGTATGTTTTACATGATCATGGTCTTTTAGATACATTTAAATGCTCAGTACAAAGGTAGCTTGAAAATATTTACTAATTAATAATTCCTAGACTCAGTAGTTCTGGTTTCTGTATAATGAAAACTCATATTTTAATGTATTTTTTGTAAAAAATTTTAAAGAACAGTAAAATTTTCCTCTGCTGTAATGCTTTCCAGTAAACCTAAACTTGTCTTAAAGAGTTATGTCAATGCATACACTATGGTAGGTGAATACATATTTTTATAAAATAATTTCAGTTCTGTGTTTTGACTTTAATATCATTCTTCTAAACCATTAATTTTTCAGAATTACTCTCTACTTCCTTTCCCCTTTTCTTTTATAACTTTATAAATGTGAGTTTAAAATGTAAACTGTAACCATGCTTTTCTTTTTTTGTTAGGTTGTTATGGAGTTGATGGAGAGAGTGACTCTATTATGAGTTCAGCTTCTGAAAACTCCACTGAACCTTGGTTTTGTGATGCCTGTAAATGTGGTGTTTCCCCTAGCTGTGAACTGTGTCCCAATCAGGATGGAATTTTCAAGGAGACAGATGCTGGAAGGTTGATGTCATAATTCTTTTGTGTTAATATACCTGCTTTATAATGCATATGCTTCTATTTTTGTATTTATGATTTTCTGAGTTAGACATTTTCATTTGATTGCTTCTTTGTGTCTTTTTGACACAGAGTAAGTGGACAGGAGGCTACATTATCAGGGCAAAGAGGAGAAAAGATCATTTATTGAGTATCTGGGTTTGCCTTTATAACCTATAATGCCATTTAATCTTAGGAATGGCCGTATAATAAGAGAGATGGTAAAGTTGCCTGTTTTATAGGTAGAAGCTGAGGCTCAGATCTTTACATAGTTTTGAACAAGTTCATAGTTAAATTTGAACTCAGATCTGTTTGACTTCAAGAGTATATTACTAAATAGAACCTATACAAAGATTATAAAAGGGGATGTTTAATTTAAAGAAGTACTAAGCTATAATAAACAGTAACCATAAAGATATAAAAGAACTCTGAAGAATAATACTGTAGAGCTGAGAGAAAGTTTCCAGGGAATGACAAACTTGGAAGGAAGACACGTTCCCCAAGACTATGATTCAGGCCTTGTTAGAGAAAGTATAGTTTGAGCCTACTGGATGGGAGAGAAGTTGGCTGGTTTGCCTGGGCCAGTACAGGCAAATTGTTACAAGTGGGTAACTGGGCAGTGGTTTCAAGCCAGGAGTGTGTGGTGTCTAGGTTGAGAGGGCCACAGAAAAGTGATCTCCAGGCTGAGTCTGCAAGGTCACTGAGGGCAGAGCACTGGTGGGGCGCCTTCTTCCCGTCCTGCAGAGAAGCCCCTTCCTCTTACAGTGCTTTCTGCCACTCTACTGAGACAGAGCCGAGGATCGTGTAGATGGGAAATGCTGATGGGATTCTGTTCATTATTTCAAAGCAGATATTGAAGAGTGGATTTGAGCTAAGAGGCACTAAAATGATAACTGGCCCAGAGAACTATGTTCTTTTCACTATATTCACACTCATTTTTAGTATCACATTTGAACAGTTGTCATTGTTACAGTGTTGGCATCTTTCTTGTTTTTCCCCAGGAGACTACCAGTTGGGATGGGTGACTAATATAAGATTAGTTCCTAACCTTTTATATATTATGAATCACTACTTACCCTCTTCCCCCATGTAAGAAGGGGTACTCAATTTTTTATTTTACCACATATAGATATTTCAGTATTTTACTAAATGTTGAATGTTTTAATAAAAACAGTGAAATAACCTAAATAAATTATCATGATCATTTTTCATATTTAACATTTTGAAATGATAGGATGCATTATATGCCCAAAAAATGGTTATTTCTAAACTTAATAAATTTTATTTTAGTAAAGTAAAAGCTATTTTTCTCATTTTTACCTCATTTGGTGGATAGGCCCTTGAGAAGTATTGCCATACAGTTGGGATAGCAGAGTCTATCATGGAATCTAGGAGACTGTATATTGAGGGTATCTAGAAAAAATGACTACCCTGAATATTGATGTCTAGGAAAATGACTAAAAATTTTACTTCTTGTCCCTCATTGCTTATCCTAAAATAAACACATAACACATTATTTGATGTATTGAATTGAGTCTGTGGTTTGACAATGGCATTATTTTATGCCTGGAGTCACTTTGACCTAGAATTAGAAAATTTACTACAACATTAAAAGTGTTTGCTTTCAAGTTGGGCTGCCTATATTTGTATCCTGGTTTTTTCTTACTAACTGTGATTTTAGGCAAGTGATTTAACCATTTTATGCCTCAGTTTCCTAGCACTTTTGAGAGGATTAAATGAGATGATGAAAGTGCTGCACTCAATATGCCAGCAAATTTGGAAAATTCAGCAGTGGCCATTGGACTGGAATAGGTCAGTTTTCATTCCAATCTCGAAGGAAGGCAATGCCAAAGAATGCTCAAACTACTGCACAGTTTCTCACTCATCTCACACACTAGTAAAGTAATGCTCAAAATTCTCTAAGTCAGGCTTCAACAATATGTGAACTGTGAACTTCCACATGTTCAAGCTGGATTTAGAAAAGGCAGAGGAACCAGAGATCAAATTGTCAACATCTGTTGGATTATCGAAAAAGCAAGAGTTCCAGAAAAACATCTTATGTCTGCTTTACTGACTATGTCAAAGCCTTTGACTGTGTGGATCATAACAAACTGTGGAAAATTCTTCAAAAGATGGGAATACCAGACCACTTGACTTGTCTCTTGAGAAATCTGTGTGCAGGTCAGGAAGCAATAGTTAGAACTGGACATGGAACAACAGACTAGATCCAAATAGGGAAAGCAGTACGTCAAGACTGTATATTGTCACCTTGCTTATTTAACTTATATGCAGAGTACATCATGAGAAATGCTGGGCTGAATGAAGCACAAGCTGGAATTAAGATTGCTGGGAGAAATAGCGATTAGCTCAGATATGCAGATGACACCACCCTTATGGCAGAAAGCGAAGAGCTAAAGAGTCTCTTGATGAAAGTGAAAGAGGAGAGTGAAAAAGCTGGCTTAAAACTCAGCATTCAGAAAACTTAAGATTATGGCATCTGGTCCCATCATTTCATGGCAAATAGATAGGGAAACAGTGGAAACAGTGACAAAGTATATTTTGGGGCTCCAAAATCACTGCAGATGGTGATTGCAGCTATGAAATTAAAAGATGCTTACTCCTTGGAAGAAAAATTATGACCAACCTAGACAGCATGTTAAAAAAGCAGAGACATTACTTTGCCAACAAAGGTCCATCTAGTCAAAGGTATGGTTTTTTCAGTAGTCATGTATGAATGTGAGAGTTGGACTATAAAGAAAGTTGAGTGCCAAAGAACTGATGCTTTTGAACTATGGTGTTGAAGAAGACTCTTAAGAGTCCCTTGGACTGCAAGGAAATCTGACCAGTCCATCCTAAAGGAAATGAGTCCTGAATATTCATTGGAAGGACTGATGCTGAAGCTGACACTCCAATACTTTGGCCACCTCATGCGAAGAGTTGACTCATGTGAAAAGACCCTGATGCTGGGAAAGATAGAAGGTGGGAGGTGAAGGGGACGACAGAGGATGAGTTGGTTGGATGGCATCACCGACTCAATAGACATGAGTTTGAGCAAGCTTGGGGAGTTGGTGATGGACAGGGAAGCCTGGCGTGCTGCAGTCCATGGGGTCGCAAAGATTCAGACATGACTGAGCGACTGAACTGAACTGAAATGAGGTGATTTCTGTAAACAGTGTAGTTGCTGAAACTTTAAGTGTGTAATAAATATCTCCTTAGTTCCTTTGCTGCCGCTACTTCTAGTGTAGTGCTTTTTTTTAATTACTGATATTGTTCCATTTATTTAAGGTAATCTTAGAATAGTAGCTGCATAAATCCTTTTTTAATAACTTTTTGGTCCTGGAAGTTGAAATTTATGGTGATAAATGGTTGTGAATAAGTAAGGCAGCTTTGGGAAACAAAGGGAAGAGCATTTATTTTACCTTTTCTCTTGTCAATAATTTGAAATTTCTATTGAGGAAATATAAAGTAGCTCTCTTACCACACTCATATATAATATATACTAATACACAGTCCACAGACTAACTTGTACAATTGTCTCTGAATGAAGAAAAGGGAGGCTTCTTTAACCATTCAGTTTTACTAAGATATATTTATATTGACTTCTGTAGATCTTTCATATATGTAGGCACCTCCCTTGATGATGCAGCCTGGAAAATTTTTTAATGCTCTTTGAACATTTTATTTGTGTTGATGCCCATACTTACCTGTAGAGTACTGTGGGAATTACCGGTCTTGATACAGTTTGAAGGATGTAATACTAGCTTGAATCAAGAGCAAAAAAGCCAAGAAGATCTGACAAGGTATTTAGTACTCTAGCTTCAAATGGAATACCGATGAAAAGAAAGAAGTACATATGGAAAGAATGAAAAAAGTTTTGAAATTTTCTTCTATTACATAGGCTCTTTAGACTGTTTTTCCTTCTGTGTCTGATGGGAGCTACATATACTACAATAGAAAACAATGCAGTTTAATGTGAGAAGACGATCAATACATTCTTATCATTAAATTTTTTTATTTTATTTCTTAAAGAGAGCATTTTATCCTGTCTTGGTGGTATTATAAACCTGAATATGGGAAATATTGCACATACTTTAATATAATAGCATATCACACCTTATGCTGCAAGCATTTCACATACTTCTTTGTCACTTTCCCACTGCCTGTCTGGTGCTCTGTTCTTCAGTTCAGTCGCTCAGTAATTAATTACTGAATGAATAAATGAAGGAATGAAAATAACTCCTGAAGTGAATTTTTTTAATGTGTTATAAAGACACTGCAAGTACAAAGCATTTGAAAATCAAGTTTGATCGATGAATATAGTTCTTATTTGAAATGAGTTTTTGAGAAGTATTTTTCTACTTAGTTTGCTTTATTAAAATATGTAAATTTAAAAGAATCTATTAATAGCTTCTAGACAATCTATTAATAGCTTCTATGACAATTCTGCCTCTGGTTTTTGGTGGTCTTATGGGATGCTTGTTTTCTGTTCCCTTTCCTAATCAACATCTGCCTTCATAGCTCCAAGCAAAATGAATGATAACGTAACAAGGAAGTTTATTCCTTTTTGATTTCTCAATTTGTCTTAATTACAAGGTTCTAAAGTACATGCAGTTAAACAAATTAACAAAAATCTATGTACAACAGATATTAAAAAGGACCAAAATTATGTCAGCTGTTTGGTATATATTTTAATAAAGTCTCAAGTTGGCATCCTCACAAGTATGGTTGGGGAAAATGATACACTTTTGTGCCAATCACACTGAAATGGCAGTTTCAATCTATAGTACTTGTGTGACTAGTTCTAAAAGATTTTAAGAAGGTCAATATGAAGCAAGCAGCCAGCTGTTGGGTTTATCAAAGATAAACTCCTACAGAGTACAGCGGCATTTAATACATCAGTGGAGCATGAAAAAACTACACAAATTAAATTGAGAAAGCAGCTGCTCGTTGAAGATGTGTATCTTTATATTGAACTCCACAGGATGCGTTTGGGAAGTTGGATTAAAACATTTTATCAAGAAAATCTCAAAACTTTGAATTTTCTTCCCAATAAAAAAGGGTAAATTTTAAAGATTTGTAACTATTTTCCCCAGTGCCTCTATAAAATGATTGTTAGTCTTATTTCTTTAAGACTCATAGTGCATCACAAAACAGAACCATGTAGCAATCGTAGCCTCTCAAGCTATGATAAAGCAGAATTTGTTGTTAATATTTTCACAAGGTTAAGAGATATCTGCCATTTCATTTTTACCCTCTTTCTTGCAGAGATGAGGGAGATCTGTTTACATTTCAAAATCTAGTGGTCCTGTATTTTGTATGGTTGTAAGCAAATAGAAAGGGTTCCTAATATATTTTATAGAGGTTCAGAACAGTTTTTAAAAAATGTATTTAGAATCAACTCCTACTGTTTTTTTTAGTACACTGAAACTCTGAACATTTTGTTGTTGTTTAGTGTTGTAACATTGTCCAGACTTTAAAAATTATTTATTTGTGGGGCACATACATAGTACATAGGTTGTATGGTGAACAGATGAGCTGAATGAACTGTGACTTCCTTATATTATCACAACTGTTCTGTCCAGTCTCCTATCAATCAGTTTCAACCTAGCAAGAAAGAAAGTTAAGCTGCACATCAAGAATATTTTTTTAAATATGTCCTTAAGGATTATCCAATAGCTTTTAGAAAAAAGTAGCAGGAAAGATCAATGTTATATAATTTATGCAGAGTAACTTCACAATTCTTAAATTAGGATCCTTAATTCTCAGAGTGCTTAAAATAATGTGAATACCTTTCCATGCATATGAAAATGTTTTGTTTCATTTGAATAGTGGTTTTCTGCAAATATTTAAGACTAACAGATAAGTGCAAGGTACGGTGAATTTTAAGTGAAAGGCGATTATAGTTGTTAACTCTCAGTTTTGGCTAAGCTGCTGGAAAAGTAGTGCTTATTGCAGTCCCCTTTTCTGTAACTAAATGATATAATTATATAAGTGTTTAATATTCTTTAGCTGTATGTCTGAGTTTTTGAGACCTGGCCGTAAAATTCTTGCAGTAGTTATTTGATATGGCGCATGTATTTTATGTTTATTTTCCATATGGGCATTTTATCAGAAGGTTTGATAACAAAATCACGTCTTTTCTCCTTATAGATGGGTTCACATTGTTTGTGCCCTGTATGTTCCTGGTGTAGCCTTTGGAGATATTGATAAATTACGACCAGTAACACTAACAGAAATGAACTATTCCAAATATGGTGCCAAGGTGAGACAAATTGTTTTTGATTGTCTAAGAGAAAGTTTTACTTGTTAGTTTATGTGGCTTTTTGCTAATATCATTATTAACTACAGAAATGCTTATTACTAATTATGCTGTTGCTTGTGTGCGTGCTTAGTCGCTCTGTTGTGTCTGACTCTTTGTGACCCAATTGGGCTGTAACTTGTCAAGTTTCTCTGTCCATGGAATTTTCCAGGAAAGAATAGTGGAATGAGTTGCCATTTCCTTCTCCATGGGATCTTCCCAACCCAGGGATTGAACCCAGGGTCTCCTGAATTGCAGGTGGATTCTTTACTGTCTGAGCCAGCAGGGAAGCCCAATTATGCTATTGGAAAGTACTAAATCATTTATAATTGACAGTAATTTTCCCAGAAAGCCGGTAATATATAAATTCTTCCATGTATTTGTAGTTTAGTTTAACCTGTGGGGAAAAATGATAGTTGATATCACTGTTATTTCCCTGGCATTTGGCATACTGCTTTGTGTATAATGAATTCTCAGATTAAATCCTTATTTTTAACCAGTTGGACCAAATATGAGCTTAATTTCTGACTTTACTTTTGAAGTGAAATTTATGAAATTATGAAAAGAGTGCTAGATACACTCATTATTTTACTCCGATTTCAAGGACTGATTTTATGACTACATAACCTGCCCTAGCAAATGAGTCTCCGTAGATTATAAACTGGTTTTTCACTATGACTGAGCTTTAGATTATGATTGATAAGATTACACACTTATTAGTTTAAACTTAAGTATAGAATTACTGCACACATCTTTAGAATGCTAGAACTAATTAGGCACTGATATATATTCTCTTTCCATTACTGTCTGTTGGGCATTTGGGAAGGGAGTCTCTTGAAGAGCATTAGTAGCAAATTAAAGGTAAGGTGAGAAACTTATATATTGTTGGAAAATTCTGATTTTAAACTTTGATAGTTTCTGCTATTATATCCAGAATATCCTCCTTGGACTGTAACAGTCACTCCAGTAATCTTTTGCTTTGGTTTGGGTAATTGCAGCTTCCCTCTCCAGAATTGGCTACAGCTTCTAGGCCCTAATATTGAATTTACTTTCCTCAGGTAACTGTACACTGTCTTGTTGGTTCTCTAATGCCTTTAAACTGTAGTAAATAAATACTAATTTGTCTACATTTTCTAGTTGAGTAGAAGCAATACAGATTACCTGCTGCTGCTGCTACTAAGTCGCTTCAGTCGTGTCCGACTCTGTGCGACCCCATAGACGGCAGCCCACCAGGCTCCGCCGTCCCCGGGATTCTCCAGGCAAGAATACTGGAGTGGGTTGCCATTTCCTTCTCCAGACAGATTACGTAGTCCACCACTTTTGGAAATGGAAGTTCCTACTTTTTGATAGCAGCTTCCATCGAGCCTAAAAGGGACTGACTTCCATCATTTTCAATAGGCATGTGTTGTTGCCATAAATATAAATCTGAAAGTAATTTAAAAAAAACAGTAAGCAGATACTACTTCATAAAACTGAGGCTAGCAGTGACCTCTGGATTAAAAACGAGTCATTAAATGTATAATTATCAGCTGATTTTTTTTTTCATTGTCACCTGCTTTTGTGTTGAAGTATTACTAGGAAATGGAGTAAAAAAATTATGTACTGTCTAGCTCATCTGCAAAATCAAACCCAATGTTGTGAGTTTTATCTTAGACAACTCTCTAGATCACATTGTCTATCCATTTCCTAATCCCGATTACTTTTTTCCCTGTGTTCTCAGTTGCTTCGTTCCCTAGCATTTTAAATGATTCAAGCAATTGAGGAAGATTCTATTTTCTTTGTTAGATTGTTCTATAGTCTTTTAAGACGTCAGTGTCCGACATTTTTTCTTTGTGTTCTTTCAGAAGTCCCTTGCCCAATTTCATCATATTACATTAAATTACTCATTTAATGTAATTTTATTACATTAAATTACATTAAATTGTTATCCTGAACAATTTGATTCTGTACATGGTATTGACATCCTTTAAATAGTTTAATTTCTCCCCTTCTCCATCCCCCCTCCTCTCTTTTTCTTTGTTTAACAGTGTTTTGGTTTCATGTTTATATTACTACTTGCTGATATTTTATACCATATATATACTACTGTTAATGGAAAAGACCTTTAAACTAGGCAGTAGAATGTCAGGAGTTGCCAGTGTTTTCACACCTGTGCCCAGAACACAGTTCTTGGATAACGGTGCTAATCTATCAGTTTGGTACTGTCTACCAAGTAGGTACTGACTATTGCAGTATTACAATGATGTTTTTAGCATCTATTGAAACTTTTTCATTTTTCTTTTTAAATGTTTCTCTCATATTTAATTTATATAGAATGCATTTACTAAGCAGTTCTTCCTTAACTGGCTACTGACGGTCTTTCATAATTTAGCAAGTTTTTTTGTGAAGGTTCATATTTATAGAGTATATTTTGATAGTAGGTTTTTTTTTTCTTTTCTTCCTCTCTGTGGTTTAGTTAAAAGTATTAAAAAATAAATTAGGGTGCTGGCATTTGGGGTAATTTCAACAGTTTATACCTTTAGTTTTGCAGTTTTTCCTTTTATATACAGGAAGAATATAAATCATTGGTTATACTGTGTATTATTATCAATTGCACAAAGTTGTTTACTTAAGATTGCTTCTGCTTCTCTTAAATGTATTTTAAAAATGTGTTATTTCTTTGATTTCAATGTCTAGATCTTTTGGTGAATTTTCTCTGGCTTCTTACTCGTTTTCTTTAATTTTTTCAAATAGTATATTACTGTTGAAATAAGTGTCGTTTAGTGGTTAAGAGCATGGACTTTAAGATTATCTGGTTAAAGACTGCACTTACCTCAGTTTTCTCATGTGTAAGATGAGAATGACTGTAGTACTTCTTCCACATATTATTGTGAAATAGTGTCAAATGATACTATATATAAATAATTACATACATTAATTCATGTAAAGTGCTTAGAATAGTGCTTAGGGCATGGTAAGCCCTCAACTACTTATTGTTGTAATCATTATTATATAAGTGGAATTTTGGTTTTGTAAAACTATATAGAGAATTACTTTTTTTCATATAAATATTTGGCTTACCTACATTTTCTGTTTATATTGATATACTATTGGTACTATTGGTTCACTATTTGTATTTTGTAGATGCTTTGTATGAGAATGCAGTTTTTGTTCTGGGAATGTTTTCCCTCTGAGACTTTTCCTATTATTCCGTTGTAGGAGTGTAGCTTCTGTGAAGACCCTCGTTTTGCTCGAACTGGAGTTTGCATTAGCTGTGATGCAGGGATGTGCAGAGCCTATTTCCATGTGACCTGTGCTCAGAAGGAAGGTCTGCTTTCAGAGGCAGCAGCAGAAGAGGTAGGTTTATTTAAATCCATGGTTGGTGAATATGTTCATAAGACTTATCATGACTCCATTATACTCTCCAACAGGTGTGCATTTTAAAATAAATTTGTGAGTTTATTCTTTAAGTCTTTGTCTAGATCACTGGTCTAAAATTTCGAGTAAACAATATGTATGAATTTTTTTCAGTCTTAAAGCTAGCCATACATTTGGAAAGCCTGTTACAAATTTTATAATGAAATCTGACAGATAAAATGAAACATAATTCGAAGTGTTTTAAAGCATTATAATGTCTGCATAACTTGCATAAGAATCTAAAATTATATTTTAGTAATAACCTTGCTCTGTTTCTCTTTAAATAAAATCATTACCCTGTCTTCAGTACCTGCATTTCTATTTCTTTACAATTATTTGTAATTCTAAAATTTTCCCACTAGAAATTTAAATTAAGCAATCAGTCATTTTCAAAGTATGTTTTTGGGACTCTTCGATATTCTTTCAAGGTCTGTGAGGTTAAAATTGTCTTCATAACAGTATGAAAATAGTACGTACTTTTTTTGCTCTTAATTTTCTCACAGGTAATAGTGGAGATTTTCAGAGATTATATAGCATATAACAATATAACGTATGAATGTGGAAGCAGTTTTGAAAATCCAGCGGTCTTCTTTTAATCTAGATATTAAGAGACTTGCAAAAATGTAAAACAATGTCACTCTTCTCACTAAGAATTTTTCTGTATGTAAATCTTAGTATTTTTCATAAGTTGTTATTTTTATTAATATGTAGTGGGCTTATTGTTATTTTAAAATAAATGAATATTTTAAAAACTTCTCAATTTTAAATTCTAATACGGTAACTAACTCACATAAACTCTTTGCAGGTTTTCAAAACCTTTTACTATTATAAGGGGTCCTGAGACCAAGTTTTGTTAATTTTTTTTTTTAAGCTTTTTATATAAGTAGATAATTGAGTGTTCTATAATTCTTACTTTATATATGGAATAGATTTATGATAATATCTAAGCCTCTGTTGTTATGCTCTCTTTATTGGGTGAATTTTCAGTGTCATGTAAAAATACATTTTTTATGTTGGGCTTTCATCTTCCTCCATTTTATTTCATAGACAAGAAACAAGTAAAAAAGATAATCTCATGAAAAATTTTTGAGCCAATTTTACGGGACATATTTTACCAATGAATGAATCCTATTGAGATTATGTTTTGGGCACATATATCTGTTTTTGTGCCAGTCTCTGATTATGATGAGTTATATTTTGATTAATTGAAGAAGAGTACTAAAGGGACATTAAGCATTTTCACAGCTGTTTGGTAGACCTATATAGCGGAGCAGTTGTATAATGGGGTTATGTAGGTTACTCACTGGTCATAGCAAACACCCTCCTCCAATCACACAAGAGATGACTCTACACATGGACATCATCAAATAGCCAGAACCAAAATCAGATAGATTATATTCTTTGCAACCAAAGATGGAGAAGCTCTATACAGTCAGCAAAAAAAAGACTGGGAGCTGACAGTGGCTCAGATCATGAACTCCTTATTGCAAAATTGAGACTTAAACTGAACAAAATAGAGAAAACCATTAGGCCTTCAGATATGACCTTTAGGTCAAATCTCTTATGATTATACAGTAGAAGTGACAAATAGATTGAAGGGATTAGATATGATAGACAGATCTAATCTGGAAAGCTATGGACAAAAAGAATCATGACATTGTACAGAAGGTGGTGATCAAAACTATCCCCAAGAAAGAGAAATGCAGAAAGGCAAAATGGTTGTCTGAGGAGGCCTTACAAATACCTGAGAAAAGAAGAGAAGCAAAAAGCAAAGGAGAAAAGGAAAGATATTCCCATTTGAATGCAGAGTTCCAAAGAATAGTAAAGAGAGATAAGAAAGGCTTCCTCAGTGATCAGTGCAAAGCAATAGAGAAAACAGTAGAATGGGAAAGACTAGAGATCTCTTCAAGAAAACTAGAGATACCAAGGGAACATTTCATGCAGAGATGGGCTCAATAAAGGACAGAAATGGTATGGACCTAGCAGAAGCAAAGGATAGAAGTGGCAAGAATACACAGAAGAACTATACAAAAAAGATCTTCATGACCCAGATAGCTACAATGGTGTGATCACTCACCTAGAACCAGACATCTTGGAGTTGGCCTTAGGAAGCATCACTATGAACAAAGCTAGTGGAGATGATGGAATCCCAGTTGAGTTATTTCAAATCCCAAAAGATGATGCTGTGAAAGTGCTGCACTCAATAGGCCAGCAAATTTGGAAAACTCAGTAGTGGCCACAGGACTGGAAAAGGTCAGTTTTCATTCCACTCCCAAAGAAGGGCAATGCCAAATAATCTTCAAACTAGTACACAATTGCACTTATTTCACATGCTAGCAAAGGAATTCTCAAAATTCTCCAAGCCAAGCTTCAGCAGTATGTGAACTGAGAACTTCCAGATGTTCAAGCTGGATTTAGAAAAGGCAGAGGAACCAGAGATCCAATTGCCAACATCTGTTGGATCATAGAAAAAACAAGAGAATTCCAGAAAAACATTTACTTCTGCTTCATTAACTACCCCAAAGCCTTTGACTGTGTGGATCACAACAAACTGTGGAAAATACTTCAAGAGGTGGGAATACCAGACCACCTTACCTGCCTCCTGCAAAACCTGTATGCAGGTCAAGAAGCAACAGTTAGAATCGTACATGGAACAACAGACTGATTGAAAATTGGGAAAGGAGTACGTCAAATCTGTATACTGTCACCCTGCTTATTTAACTTATATGCAGAGTACATCATGCGAAATGCCGGGCTGGCTGAAGCACAAGCTGGAATCAAAATTGCTTGGAGAAGTATCAATAACCTCAGATATGCAGATTGTACCACCCTTATGGCAGAAAGCGAAGAGGATAAAGAGCCTCTTGATGAAAGTGAAAGAGGAGAGTGAAAAAGCTTGCCTAAAACTCAACATTCCATAAAACTAAGATCATGGCATCCCATCCCATCACTTTATGACGAATAGTTGGGGGAACAGTGGAAACAGTGACAGACTTTATTTTCTTGGTCTCCAAAATCACTGCAATGGTAACTGCAGCCATGAAATTAAAAGACGCTTACTCCTTAGAAGAAAAGCTATGACCAACCTAGACAGTATGTTAGAAAGCAGAGACATTACTTTGCCAACAAGGCAAAGCTATGGTTTTTCAGGTGGTCATGTATGGATTTGAGAGTTGGACTGTAAAGAAAGGTGGGCACCAAAGAATTGATGTTTTTGAACTGTGGTGTTGAAGAAGGCTCTTGAGAGTCTCTTGGACTGCAAGGAGATCAAACCAATGCTCGGCAGAAATCCGGAGAGATAAAAGAAGTAAGACTCAGCAAATCAGATAAATCTCAGTGAATATCTGGATCAGCGAATCTGTAGGTTAAGGTTATGACTTTACTTCTGGAAACTTTGAACTTTGTAGCAAGGATGGTTTTTTTGTAGCCATTTCTTTTAGAACTTGTTGAGAGGGCTTTGCCTTTTATACTGTGGTAGTTTGGGTCTCTTTGTATAGTGTCATCCTACATTATTTTTGGTAGACAGTAGCCATTTAATTAATGAAAATGTGTGAAGTAGCCATGTATGGGACGGTGTGTATAATGGGGTCCATAGTGATTTAGAGATTGCATCTCCACATCTAAAGGCATTCAAATTAAAACAAAATACAGTATTACACTGAATAAATAGTTTACAGTTTATGGTCTGTATATCTATATGCTGTTGCTGCTGCTAAGTCGCTTCAGTTGTGTCCGACTCTGTGCGACCCCATAGACGGCAGCGCACCAGGCTCCCCTGTCCCTGGGATTCTCCAGGCAAGAACACTGGAGTATTTGTGAGCTAATCTGGGGAAATTTACAGGGAAAGTTAGAGGAATCACCATGTGGAAATTGGGCCTGAGGTTTTTTCCTTGCCTTGCTCCCTTTTTTGATTAGGTAGGAATTCTGGATTTTGGAATAATGAAGTGTGACTTTTCTCTCCCCATCTTGTTAAATGAACTCTTTTGGGGGAAATGATTTAAAGCGTATTTACATGCATTTGTGGTTTCTTCTTGTAAACAGTTATATAATTGAAAAATCATAAAGATTTTTTTTTAATCATAAAGATTTTTGAATAGTGTTTTAAAATACAAGACTTAGCATGAATCAATATTAATGAAGTTTGCTCTTGTCAGTAAACATCTTGTTAAAATGAACTTCTTGGCTACTTTTCCTGGTTGTACTTCTGTAGATTAAGATTTATGTAATGCATATTTGATTAAAAAATAAATTTTAAATCAAAATAGATCTGCTGTTTGTGAGTATGCCTTGTCTTCTGTTTCAGTTTTATGACATTAGAGAAGGCACTTTTTTAAAGACTGTTTTATTAAGTTGGATTTCTTACTTCTTAATGGCTGTTTTATATAGGCAGTCAAAGAAAGATTGAAAATGAGAGTAAGTACTTTGGTTTCATCCAGTGACATCATACACCCTAGCATACTTTTTTCATCTTTTTATAGCCTTCTGGGTAGGATTAGGGGCAGGAGGAGAAGGGGACGACAGAGGGTGAGATGGTTGGATGGCATCACTGAGTCGATGGACATGGGTTTGGGTAGACTCCGGGAGTTGGTGATGGACAGAGAGGCCTGGCGTGCTGCAATTCATGGGGTCGCAAACAGTCGGACACGACTGAGTGACTGAACTGAACTGAACTGAACTGATAGCCTTCTGCCATAGTACTTTATCCTATTAGTGAGATCTATTCTATTGCTTTTGACCCATTTTGTGAAAATTCTGGATTATTTAGAATATTTAACCATGCTATGACAAAATATACCTTATTGTTAAAACCAAACTATAAAACAGGCCCAGTTATGCTGATTGCAACTTATGTTTCACATCATTTAGTTAGCCTTAAGATTCCTTATCTTTCATTTAAACCATATGGTAGTTTCTTCTATGATAAAGTATGATTTTGGTACTGTGAACATTGTTATAATCAGTTACCATGTAAAAAATTCTCTTTGAAACAATGTGAAATTATGTATCAATTTTTTTCCTACAACTTTTGATTTAATGGATTGAAATCATTCATGGATTAAATTTCAAAGGCTCAAATTAGATATTTCGCACTGAACTGATGCCTTAATATTGCTAGAAGAACCAGGATTGGTAAGAATGGCTCTTGTTGGATCAAAACATTTTTAAATGAATTAATGAAGAAGTTACATCCCTTAAAAGCAGATGTTTTGTATGAAATCTTAAGTAATATTTTTATATGGCTGTTTTAGGCATTATTTTAAAAATTATTCTGGATGAACTCTGACAGTTACTCAGATCACTTTCTCTCACACTCCATATCTAATCCATTAGCATACCCGTCTTCAAAGTATATCTAGTACATGTTCAATGTCTTCTTGCTAATAAATTCATTGCTGTGCCGTAGTCCAAGTCTTCTTTTGTCACCTAGATTAATATAATAACCTCCCAGCTCTTTCTAGCCTTGTCTTGCTAGAGCAGAGGGTGGCAATTTTTTCTTTTTACTATGAAGAGCCAGATAGTAAATATTTTAGGCTTTGTGGGCCTATGGCTTGTGTGTAACTATTTAACTTTGCCACTGATTATGAAAAATCCATAGACAGTATATAAACAAATGAACATGGCTGTGTTCAAATAAAACTGTATTTCCAAAAATAGGCAGTGCCAGATTTGGCTTTCAGGTCATACTTTAGTGTCAAGCCTTTTCGTAGGGAACAGAGGACATTTTCAGTTGTAGCTAGTATTATCCCATTAAAACCTAAGTCAGATCTGGTCACTCCTTTGCTCAAAACCCTTCGGTGGCTTTGCATCTGATCCAAACTAGAGGCCAGTTTCTCTGCTAATTTATAAGGGTCTGTGTGATCTGGCTTCACATTACCTCTCTGAGTTTATTATTTCCTCTCATTCAGCCTCATTGGCTCACTTGTTGCTCCTTCAATGATTGGCAAGGTGAGCTCCTGCTCTGGGCCTCTGTATTTGTTTCCTTGCATGGGCTGCCCTTCCCCAACATGGCTCATTCCCTCAGTTTTTTCAGGTCCTCATTCTCTATCTACTACTCACTGTGGCTTTTCTTGGTCGCCCTGTCTAAAGTTGGAATCCTCCCCCTCCCATAACAGTTTCTATTCTCTTTTCTGCTGTTTTCTTCCCTTTTTTAACTAACCTAACCACTGTTCAATATAGCTCTAGTAGTTTTCTGGTAGTGTCCTTAGAATTTTCTAGGTATAGCACCAATATCATATGCAAACAGTGACAGTTTTACTTCTTTTCCAATTTGGATTCCTTTTCTTTTTCTTCTGTGATTGCTGTGTCTAAGACTTCCAAAATAACTATGTTGGATGAAAGTGGTACAAGTTGGCATCCTTATCTTGTTCCTGATGTTATAGGAAATGCTTTCAGCTTTTCACCATTGATTATGATGTTAACTGTGGGTTTATCGTATATGGCCTTTTTTATGTTGAGGAATGTTCCTTCTATGCCCACTTTCTGAAGAGTTGTTTTTTTTAAATCATAAATAGATATTGAATTATGTCAGATTTTTCTGCATCTATAAAGATGATCATATGGTTTTTATTTTTCAATTTGTTATTATGGTATATCACGATTGGCTTATAGATACTGAAAAATCTTTGCATCCCTGGAATAAGTCCCACTTGATCATGGTGTGTGGTAATATGTATGATTCTTTTTATTTTGTTTATTGTCTGTCACTTTCATTATGACATAGATTTATGAGGACAGGGGTTTTTTGTTATTATTTTTCACTGTGTTCTCAGTGATTAGAATACAACTTGAGGGACCAATCCCTTCTGTCATTCACCTTGTATGTGATCAACAGTTTAACATTTGAGGTCTTTTTTTTTTTTTTTAAGATTTCACTAAGAAAAGAGTTCTAGAGTAAAATTAGTTTTCAAACCATCATTTTGTGTATAGTGAATTACAATTTGATTTCCCATTTATCCTTGTTTTGATTTCCTATTTATCTACAGGCATTGCCTGAGGGTATTTCCTTGGTACTTTTTCTTGTGGTATTAGAATAACTTTATTCATACATGTGTCTCTTTGTCTCTTTGGTTTGCATAAGTTGCTCACTGCTTCCTCCAGCTTGTTTCCCGTTAGCAGATAGATCACTTTCACTTTAGTACTTCTCTAAGAATCATATTTAATTTTTTTTTGAAATATGACTGTAAGAAATATAATTTACTTGGAATTTATACAGATTATCAACTGCTCCAAACATTTACATGAGCCATATTATTAGATGTTTATGTACCTGGATAAAATTATTTTGATTCTCAACTATTATTCATTTAGCTGATGTGTACTTTTTATACTTTTGTTGTTGTTGAAAGCCTTATTGATTTTTTTCTTTTGTTGTAACTGGGAATGTTGATAAGCCTGTTTCTTAGTACGTTATATAGTGTTCTTTCTTTCAATTCTTAATAGTAGGTGTAGCTGTGTGTTTGCTTATTACCTGGTTTGTGATATTGTGAATTATGTTACTGACTGCAATTCTTTAATTTTCCAGAAATTTCAGAGCCACATGTGGAGTCTACTACCAATGTGCATGTGACTTTTATGATAAGTGTTTTGGTTGTTCATCTTTTTGATGTTGTACCTTATCTAGGCTTTTGGAAGCAAGTAATAGAATACTTAACTGTGGTAGCCATGTGTTAACTTATCTCATGACAGGAGACATAAACAATAGTAGTTCTGGAGTTGTTTCAGAAGCTCAGTGATCAAGTCTTATTTTATTCTTCTATTCTACCAACATTATTGTCTCATGGTCTCAACATTGCTGGAATAGCTCTAAATAAGCACTGTGTTCTTTCATTATAGAATTCAAAGCAGAGGAGGAGGGGAGAGGGTTCTCTTATCATTAGGACTGAAAAGTTTTCTCATATGTTCATTCCAGTAGATTGTCCCGTTATCTCATGTGTCAAAATAGTCATTATGGCTATCGTGAGCAGTGAGATAAGATGAATAGGTTAAACCTGACATTTTCAGTTTCTGTCAGAGAAAATGAATTTTACAAAACAGGAATATGTTGGAAGGGAATGGCTGGGGGAGTGAGCAGCTAACAAACAGTTTGCTACAGCCAGCCTAAAAAGTTGGCAGTTTATTTCCTTTGACTGTAGCTCATCCACATGCTTAGATTAAATGAAGTAATGTTTTTACTAGGTATTAAAAGAAGGAAAATAAGAATCAATTGTTTTGAATAAAAGAAAGAAACAAATGAAAATGTCACCGTTGCCATTTTTCTCTTCCTTGCTTCACAGTAGAAGAATTCTGATGTTCTGGCCTTTCTTTTCTCTGGGTTTGATCTGTTACCTTATCTTTGCCCTTTAAGAGTGTCATCCCCTTTCCTTCCAGCCTCTCTCATCACAGCGGAATTGGCTTCTGAGTAGCGTTTCCTTTTCAAGACTTTTTTTCTCATTATTTTTTTTCAAGTTAATATTGACTTTAGTTTTATAATCTTACACACAGAACTTTAAGGAATATTCTGTATGTCTGGGCTTCATCTTATTTTTTCCTACTTTGTTTTCTCCTTCGTTTCATTATTCACTCTCACCTTCTAAACACACACTACAGTCCTTACTAAGTTTTTAAAATTAATAATTAAAGCTTAATTAAATTATCTCATGCTTTGCATATTTTAATAAGCCACCTCAAATCTTTCTTGAATGATATAAATAAGAAATAACCTATAGGATAAAAACACACCAGTTTTGTTTTTAATACAGTTAATATAATTATTTTTCAGTTAACTTTGTGAGTTTTGTGTCAGTGTCTAAATATGTCTACCATAAGACTGTATTTTTATCTGCTTATAAATTGCAGTTAAAAATAGTGAATTTGGAATGGTGCGACTGTGTAAGGAAATAATAAAATATTATAAATGCAAATGGATAATTCCTAAGTATGTGCGGAGCTGATTATTAGGACTTTTCCTAGATAAACAGATATTGCATAAGTTGAACTTTAGGCTGCAGAGTAATATAGGGTTTTTTTTTGTTTTAACAGATATGGTTAAAAAATGAAAAGTAGAATTGAATACTTTAAAGTGTTATATAATCATTAAATCATAAGTATTTTCCTGCCAAAAAGAAATGTTAATGTCAGATTTTAATGAGCTTAATATAAATAGTTAATACCTAATGTTTTCGTAGAATCTGATGCCAAAGGATAATTTTGCTTTCATAAAGTATTATTTTTCTGTTAGCTAGACAAGTATTAATTTTTCATATAAAAGATATAGATAAGGGTAATATTTTAATGATAGGTAAAGAAACTGCTTTTTTTAAAAAATAAATATCATTTAAATACATAAAATTCTTAATATAAATTTAAATTTATATTAAGTTTAAATTTAAGTTCACCTTGGTTTTAGACCACCATATTTTGCCTACAATATGTATGAGTTTTAAGAATGGATAAAATACTTAAGTCATAAAAGTGAAAAATGAACAAGTGATAAATGCTAAAAATGGGAAAAAATAGACCATTAAAAATGAGATTAAATTGAATACAGATTCTCAGCTAGAATAAGATCTCAATAAAGTTAAGTTGGTTACTTTCAGTTTTTATAGGAATAGGTACTAAACATCTGTACATATGGCTTTGTGAGAAACCTATATGCAGGTCAGGAAGCAACAGTTAGAACTGAGCATAGAACAACAGACTGGTTCCAAATAGGAAAAGGAGTACGTCAAGGCTGTATATTGTCACCCTGCTTATTTAACTTATATGCAGAGTACATCATGAGAAATGCTGGGCTGGAAGAAACACAAGCTGGAATCAAGACTGCTGGGAGAAACATCAGTAACCTCAGATATGCAGATGACACCACCCTTATGGCAGAAGGCGAAGAAGAGCTAAAGAGCCTCTTGATGAAGGTGAAAGGAGAGTGAAAAAATTGGCTTAAAGCTCAACATTCAGAAAACTAAGATCATGGCATCTGGTCACATCACCTCATGGAAAATAGATGGGGAAACAGTGGAAACAGTGGCTGACTTTATTTTTCTGGGCTCCAAAATCACTGCCGATGGTGATTGCAAACATGAAATTAAAAGATGCTTACTCCTTGGAAGGAAGGTTATGACCAACCTAGATAGCATATTGAAAAGCAGAGACATTACTCTGTCAACAAAGGTCCATCTAGTCTATGGTTTTTCCAGTAGTCATGTATGGGTGTGAGAGTTGGACTGTGAAGAAAGCTGAGTTCCGAAGAATTGATGCTTTTGAACTGTGGTGCTGGAGAAGACTCTTGAGAGTCCCTTGGACTGCAAGAAATCCAACCAGTCCATCCTAAAGGAGATCAGTCCTGAGTGTTCATTGGAAGGACTGATGTTGAAGCTGAAACTCCAATACTTTGGCCACCTCATGCGAAGAGTTGACTCATTGGAAAAGACCCTGATGCTGGGAAGGATTGGGGACAGGAGGAGAAGGGGACGACAGAGGATGAGATGGTTGGATGGCATCACCGACTTGATGGACATGGGTTTGGGTAGACTCCGGGAGTTGGTGATGGACAGGGAGGCCTGGTGTGCTGCGATTCATGGGGTTGCAAAGAGTTGGACACAACTGAGCGACTGAACTGAACTGACTCATGTATATTGTCAAAATTTTTTTTTTTGGTATCTAGACACTAATCTTTTGTGCATTTGTAGTAGTGTAGTGTCAGTTGCTCAGTCGTGTCCAAATCTTTGTGACCCCATGGACCATAGCCTACAAGCCTCTTTCGTCTGTGGAATTCTTCAGGCAAGAACACTGCAGTGGGTTGCCATTTTCTTCTCCAGCATTTTGGCATTGAATTTGCATTAAAATTTTTCATCTGTAAAAGGTTCTAGAAATTTCAAGTACTAGATTCAAGAAATTAAGAAATCTTGAGAATGACTTTGGATTTACACTCTGAGTGAGATGGAAAGCCATCAGATTTGCATAGAGAACATGTGAGTCAACTGATGTTTAGAAGGATGACCCTGATGTTTGTATTCAGTATAGACTATAGAGAGGCAAAGGTGAAAGTAGGGAGAACAAATAGAATGGTTTAGGTTTTAAGGATAGAGGTAATAAGAAATGACAGATTTTGTAAATACCTGTTGAGAGATTGTAGAGTAAACAGAAAGAGAGGGGGAAAGGGTGATTTCTCTTTAGCCTGAACTTCTAGTTCAGTCGCTCAGTCATGTTTGACTCTTTGCGACCCCATAGAATGCAGCACACCAGGCTTCCCTGTCCGTCACCAACTCCCGGAGCTTGCTCAAACTCGTGTCTATCAAGTCGGTGATACAATCCAACCATCTTGTCTTCTGTTGTCCCTTTCTCCTCCTGCTTTCAATCTTTCCCAGCATCAGAGTCTTTTCCAATGAGTCAGTTCTTCGCATCAGGTCGCCAAAGTATTGGAGCTTCAACTTCAACATCAGCCCTTCCAATAAATAATCAGAACTGGTTTCCTTTAGGATTGACTGGTTTGATCTCCTTGCTGTCCCAGGGACTCTCAAAAGTCTTTGCCAACACCACAGTTCAAAAGTATCAATTCTTTGGTGCTCTGCTTTCTTTATGATCCAAGTCTCACATCCATACATGACTACTGGAAAAACAATAGCTTTGACTAGAAGGACTTTTGTCAGTAAAGTAATGTCTCTGCCTTTTAATATGCTGTCTAGGTTTGTCGTAGCTTTTCTTCCAAGGAGCAAGCATCTTTTAATTTCATGGCTGCAGTCACCATCTGCAGTGATTTTGGAGTCCAAGAAAATAAAGTCTGTTACTATTTCCATTGTTTTCCCATCTATTTGCCACGAAGTGTTGGGCAGGATGCCATGATCTTAGTTTTTCAAATGTTGAATATTAAGTCAGCTTTTTCACTTTCCCCTTTCACTGTCATCAAGAGGCTCTTGTGGAGCTTCTAATAGAATGGAGTTACGGTTTGCTGCTGCTGCTGCTAAGTCGCGTCAGTCATGTCCGACTCTGTGCGACCTCATAGATGGCAGCCCACCAGGCTCCTCCATCCCTGGGATTCTCCAGGCAAGAGTACTGGAGTGGGGTGCCGTTGCCTTCTCTGGGAGTTATGGTTTACTGAGGTGGAAAATAATGCAGGAAGAGCAGATTTATTGCAGGAGGAAGGAAATTGAGGACAGTTGTGGTCATGTTGAGTTCAAAATGCCTATTAGGCCTGTAAGTAGAGACATTAGGTCGGTAGTTGATTATCAGAATCTGAAGTTTAGGGAAGCAATCAAGGCTAAAGATACAAATTTGGGAGTGTGAGGATATAGATAGTATTTATGGTAAGATGACTGGGTGAAATTACCTAGAGTATAAGAGGAGAAGGAGATGGGAAGAGTTCTGATGACAGTCATAAGGCTACCTCGGCATTCAACAGGATTGAAATTTGGAAAAATAAGGAGGAATCTACCAAGGAGACTGAGGAAGAGTCATTAGTGAGGTTAGAAAAAAAACAACTAAGACAGGTGTTTCAAAGAGAGAGTAAACAAGTTGTGTCAAAGGAATAAGATTAAGACTGAGAAATGACCATTGGATTTGTCAAAATGAAGGTCAGTTTTCACTTGACAGGAGCTATTAGAGAGGTTGAGAGTAGTTGAAAACTTAGGAGTGGAACAGAATTGAAGACAGCTAATACAGGCAGGGCTTTAGATTTTTCCTTTTAAGGGGGACTTAGAAGTGAACCACAAATGAGAGCCCAGGGAATGTCTTTTAAGTATTTTTAAAGGATATTACAGTATTTTTAGTATGCCAGTAGAGAGAAAGAAATGTGCAAGAGGTAGAATTGCTGGAGGGAAGATGGGGTGGAATTAATCACAACTGAAGGTCAACCTTAGATAGGAACATTGGGCAGTTTATCCCCAGTAACAGGAGATTAGTCAGAGGATATGTGTAGACATGCAGATAGGTTGAGGTATGCAGTGACCGGAGGTTGTGGAAGTTCTCATTTCATTGCTTTTCTCCTCTCTTTGAAACCTCTCCAGTGAAATAAATAAGGCCATCATCTGCAAGTTAAGAATAGAGAGGAGTTACTGAAAGTTTTAGAGATGAAGCTGTTCAGTGATTATCTATAAAAATGGAATGGAAATTAATTTGGGAATGTGTTCAGCTGCTCTGATGCAGGTTAAAATAGGGGAAGAGTTGTATTTACCTGTGCTTTAGGTTTTGTCAAGTGAGGCAAGATGAGGAAGAGAGGAGCAAGTGAAGAGAGGACTGAACCTTGCAAACAAGTAATTAATTGATGGGCCATGAAATAATCGGGTAAAGAGGGCAATCATGTGCATGGGCTCTGGGGCAGTCAGAGGATAAAAGTCTGTACATTGGAGACCTGAAAGGTATTAAAAACTTGTTTGAGTCTGAAAAGAAGTGATCAGGAAAGATAGAAAATTATGCTCAGAGAATACTTGAGGAAAGAGTTCAGAATCTAGGTACAGTCACAGGAATTAAATGGCTGAGGTGAGGTGGAAAAGATGGTGTTGTAACTGAGAAGATAAATATGTTATGCTCCTAACTCATGATAGTATTTACATTTTTCTGCTTTCAGTAAACAATTTTATGCAGATATCAATAAAGCCTCTCTACTTTTCTTAAAAATAGTTTTTACAAGTGCCAGTTGGTTCTCATTGTACAAGATTTCCTGATAGTTTCTTTCAGCTTTTAGTCCTTTGAACTGCTGAATCAGTATTAGTCAGGGAACTTTGTTTGGAAAAAGTTGTTTTGATTTTAAGATTCTAGAACAAATCATGAAATTCAGAGGTCCACAAGCTAAATTTGACCTGTAGATACATTTTGTTTGATAAGAATAGTGCAATAAAAAGATAACTTGAGTTGATGGGGCATTCCAGTTTGTCACAGTTCCCCACCATTTACCCCACATTCTGCTTTTCCCCTTACTTCCATCATGATTTTTGTCTTATAATTTCCCAGCATCTTTACATCTTTTTACTCATTTATGTTTACTGGTAACTGTTTCTCAAGGCATTCACATTTAGAACTCTTTGCCTTAGACCTACTGAAACACAATCTCCAGAGTTGGGCTTTTGTCATTTCTATTTGGAAATGTCCTGAAGTAAATCTGATGACAGACAATGGTTGAAAAAGACAGCTTTTACTTACTAGCAGTGGATCTTGGGTCAGCAACTTAACCTCTCTTGTTTTCAGTTTTCTATCCGTAAAGTTGATATTAAAATAATAGAACTTACCTCTTGTGGTAGTGATAAGAAATAAAGGAGATAGTATGAAAACAGGTACTATGCCTGGTACATGGTGGATATTCAGAAAATTTTTTTCCCTTTCCATTTTATACTGGGAGTAGGATCTTGAAAGTTTCTCTAGGCAAGTTGGAGGGATATTCCAAGTCAACCAGATTATTAATTAGCACACTCTTTTGAATGGTTTCATAAAACTGAATAGCCAGTAATTTGAACAAGGAAAAAGTTAAATTCTTTCTATGATTCCAGACTGATTTTATATTCAGGGGAGTTTGGTTCCAGGGACCAGATGCCTCTTACTTATTGCTTCATATTCCTTTAGTTTGTTGTACTTTCTCACATGGTCATAGATGGTTTATCACCACCTTGCCTGGGTTGTACCCCACTGGTAGGAAGGAAGAGAAGGTGAAGAGTGGACATTTCCTTTCAAGGGTCTGGTTAAGAAATTTCATAAACTTCATTGGCTGGACCTTATCACGTGGCCATACTCAGCTGCTGAGGATCTGGAGCAGAAATTTTTTAGCAAGGTCATCATGTATCCAGTAGAAACTCAGAAGATTCTTTCTAGTACTAAGGGGAAAAAGGGGAGGATAGATGTTAATGGATAGTGGTTGCTTGATATATCTGTGTTCATTCTCTAAACAAGATTAATCCCTTGGTCTTGATAGCCTTTGACTTAGGATTTATTGTCCCCAACCCCAAGTCATGAAACAAAAGAAAAATTACTTGGGTTACTTGATCCTTTCCATATATCTTTTTGACCAGAGATGACTGGTCTTTTTACCAAGTCAGAGTCTTGGTTCTAATGCTTAACTGACCTATGCAAGCATGAATTCTATCTCTGATAACTCAATTTCAACATTACCTACTACTTTAAGACAGTAGAATGGTTCTTGAGATCATTTTGACTATAGTTCAATATATTCTTTATTTCCACTTACTCTCTTCTATTGCCAGGACATGTAGAGCACATTGTGAGAAAGCAACTGTGTGTGAGTGTGAATGAGAGAGAGAGAGAGAGAGAATCCAATCTCCTGTCTACGTTTTTGTATTTATTTCTGTAGCTATATGAAGTAATTATTATTAAATCTGTTTTGTTAATGAGTTAACAGAGACCCAGAGATAATTAGCAACTTGTTGAAAGCCACAAAAATCTTTAATTGGTGGGGCCAGGTTTTATGTCCAGGTTTTTATATATCCAGATTCTCTAATCCACAGTATTCACACACAGTGCTATATTGTGACATCTGTGGATATCATACTAGAAAATTGCATTGTATACTTTGCTGTTTTAATGTTAAACACACTTTGGTTTTACTATATGATGATTTTTCTTTTTGTACTTTTCATTTGTTTCTTCTTTTGTTAGCATCATGATTTCTCTTTGGGTTGTAAAACCCCACCTTACTAAGAGACTCTAACGTAACTTAGGTAAAAACCGTACGTGTAGCTTACCTGTTTTTCTCTTTGGGACAGACCTGAAGAATGAACTACTTGTTACTTTGCTGGCAGTCATATTGCAGAATGCTTTTTTTTGACTACATATTTACAATTTTTTTTCCTGTTTTTAATAGTAGATTTCCTTTTATGTTTTGGTATCCTATTAGTTATGAATAAAAAAAAAATGTACCCATTAAGGTAGTACCATAAAATAAGACTATGAGAGAGCAGTGTTTCCATTTGAGGTTTTAGAAATTTGTGAAGAGTTAAAGAGAATATCTGAAGTGTTTTATTGATGAGGCCTGGGCTTTTTTTTAAACTTATTTTGTATTAGGGTATAGCTGATTAACAAACAATATTGTGATAGTTTCTGTTAAACAGTGAAGGGACTCACCATACATATATGTGTATCCATTTTCCCCTAAATTCCCCTCGCATAAGGCCTGACCTCCTTAATCTAGTTTTATCCCAGGTAGAGTTTGCCTGTGCATTTCTCATCAGTTAGAAATGCCCTACTTACCTGTGTTGACTAGTCCTGTATTTTCTAGATATATTGTTGTTTTATAATATTAATCTGTGTATTCATAACTTTAATGACAGTTTCTACCTATGACTGTTCATATCTTATTTGTTTTAAACAGTGATTTTTTTTTTTTAGGTAACAAGTGTAATTTAATGTAATATCTAAGTTTTGATTTCAGTATTTTTAAATCCACAAGGCCATATAAAGAAAAAAAATTGTTAATTTGAGTTCGGTATACAGGATTAAGTTCCTAAAGCAGCGGTTTTTATCATTATGTATAAAACTTAATTTTGTAATTTATTTTTAGAAATAAGCAGCACTGTGGTATATTCTTCAAAAAGGAAATATTATCTCTTGTGGCTTTTTTTAAAATGGCTCTTTGGAGTAAAAATGTTCATTCCCCCCCCCCTCTGTTTTTCTATATAGGATATAGCAGATCCATTTTTTGCTTATTGTAAGCAACATGCAGATAGGTTAGACAGAAAGTGGAAGAGAAAAAACTACTTGGCTCTACAATCCTATTGTAAAATGTCTTTACAAGAGAGAGAGAAGCAGTTATCACCAGAAGCACAGGTATGAGATTCATTCCAAAACTCGTGTTTTTTTCTTTCAAGGGTATAGATTTCAGGGAATTCCCTGGTGGTTCAGTGGTTAGGACTCTGCGCTGTTACTGCTGAGGGCTCCAGTTTGATCCCTGGTAACAGAGCTAAGATCCCACAAGCTATACAGCCTGCCCCCCCCAAAAAAAAGTTAGAAATTTAAGATCTCATGCGTCTGATATGTGATGTATAATTGTGAAATTTGGTTAGTGTAATTGTGAAATTACTTAGAAAGTGGACTGTCATTAAGGTAAATGGAGAGTATAGTTTGTGGTTGAATATATTACTCATCACCTAGTCTCAACAAAGCAGTCATTTATAAAACATGTTTCTAATACATTAAAGAATGTGGCTTAGAGGAAATTGTTCTATCAGTGCAGTGTGTTGACCACATCTTTTTTCAGTCTGTTCTAAGATTCATATATGCAAAGACTTTGATTAGTTTGCCTGTCATAAAATATATTTGTATGGAAATTAAGTAAATTTATGAAGACTAGTACAAGGCTAGTTGAGAAGAGAAGCTTCAGCTTAATCATACTAGTTTCTGACAACTAATCATAGGCTATGGCAGTTGTTAACTAGAGGTAGACCTAATTTATAGTAACCCAAGAATTATGCTGTATACCTTAAGGACTGTGGATAGATATAATTTGCCTCAGTAGAGGAACTTCTGGTCATTGTTACTCTTGCTAAGTGTGGAAATAAAAATCATAAGTATGTTGCATTTTAATATCTTTTAAAATTTGTAACGTTTCTTTTATAGGCAAGGATCAATGCCCGGCTTCAGCAGTATCGTGCCAAAGCAGAACTAGCTCGATCCACCAGACCCCAGGCCTGGGTTCCGAGGGAAAAATTGCCCAGACCACTCACTAGCAGTGCTTCAGCCATTCGCAAACTTATGCGGAAAGCAGAACTAATGGGGATCAGTACAGATATCTTCCCAGTGGACAATTCAGATACTAGTTCTAGTGTGGATGGAAGGAGAAAGCATAAGCAACCTGCTCTCACTGCTGATTTTGTGAATTATTATTTCGGTCAGTATAGGCCCTGATGCATGCACATTTTCATTGAGAACAATTTGCCAATAGAAATATTTGGTACAGTGTCAATTTTTAGAAATTTTCTAGTCTTGCTACATATATCAAGTATGTTTATTTTCCTAATAAGTTGTGGATTGTTGTAAAATGCTAATTTAATGTATTTGTGAGTAGAGTTTAAAGTGTCTAGGTTTATCCATGTGATCATCTCTATGGCTAGCTTCTTCCTTTGTGTATTTTGTATATCAGCTTTTATTTTCTTCTAAACTAAAACTGGATGTTTAATTTAACTAGAGAGAAATATGCGCATGATTCAAATTCAGGAGAATATGGCTGAACAAAAGAATATAAAGGATAAATTAGAGAATGAACAAGAAAAGCTTCATGTGGAATATAATAAGGTAAAACAAACAACATAATGTATTACATCTTATTGATGATTTCTTTTGTGATTTTTTGTTTATGTTTCATTTTGAAATTCCTCTGGAGTTTCTATGACTTGTCTATAATT
The DNA here is from genome assembly GCF_054371585.1 of Giraffa tippelskirchi. Taxonomy (NCBI): domain Eukaryota; kingdom Metazoa; phylum Chordata; class Mammalia; order Artiodactyla; family Giraffidae; genus Giraffa; species Giraffa tippelskirchi. The sequence goes on from NC_137284.1 coordinate 66,396,229, forward strand.
CCAACCCCTTGTTATCTTCATTACCGTCACTAACACTGAGTACTTTCTATGTGCCAGGCACAGTTTTGAGCATTTTTACTTGTATTAACTCATCTCATTCTCACTTTGGCTTTATAATGTGGCTTATGATTACTGCTTCTTTTTTCAGAAGCGTAAACTGAATCCTAAACAGGTGAAGTAATTTGCCCAGGTTCACAAAGGTAGTCAAGGCATAGAGTTGGGGTTTGAGGCCCAATAGTCTGACTCCATTCCTTATTCCTAACCACTGTATTATAGAACTTATCTTTCTAAGTTACAGAAAACTTTAACTTACTTTTGAATTACTGTTTTTTTCTTGAATTGTTTTGTTACTTTCAATAAAAAAAACCTCCTGGTTAAAAGTTCTCTTCTACATCTTCATTCTAAAGATGAAGAAGTTCATGAAGAAATGTATAAAAGCAAGTTGTGACTAAATGTGAGGTAATAAGTAACATGAGCAAAATCTGGATGGACTTTTTCTTTTTGGCTGTGCTGGGTCATCATCATGGTGCGAGGGCTCATAATGCAGCAGGGCTTCTCTAGCTGCAGAGCTCGGGCTCACTTGACCAGAGGCATGTAAGATCTTAATTCCCCAACCAGAGATCAAATCTGCACCCCCTTCATTGAAAAGTGGATTCTTAACCACTGGACCACAGGGAGGTTCCCAGGATTGACTTATTGATATATAACATTTTCTTCTCGTTGGAAAAATGGTGGGAGTGCACCTTGATACACTCATAAGGATTAATTAGTGTGTCTGTGAAATTATACAGTAAACTATAGTAGAATATGTTAAGTATTATTATTAGTAAAATGCTAACATAAGATGCTTACTTTTTGTTGGTGCTGCTTAAATAGTTGGAGACTTTCATTTTTCAGTGTATTGTGACTTGAATGTATTAAATATATATGGAATAGAAATGTAGATATTTTGGACATTGATAAATTATTTATATTTTCAAATATGTTACTGAATATTGTAATGGTCTACTAATTTGAATTGTTTACATTATAGCTCTGTGAATCTTTAGAAGAACTACAAAACATGAATGGAAAACTTCGAAGTGAAGGACAAGGAATATGGGCCTTACTAGGCAGAATCACAGGGCAGGTTAGTTTCTTTCCAATTGCTCTCTCCTTCTCTTCTTGCTTTCTGTATGATTTCAAAGATTGGATCTCTAATACAACTGTCACTTCACTAACTGAAGAATTCTGTTTAATCAAGGCCAGCTAATCCTCTGGGATAATGGTTTCTGCCTGAAATGCATCTAGAGCTTTGCAAGCTGCCTACTGAGAACCTGTAGCTTAATATGGTTATTTTAACAGCTATCTTGTTTGCAAATTTTTTTCATTTGCTCTAACTGATTGACCTGTCATTTGTGATGAAGTTACAATTTGAAGCATGAGTTACTCCTACCATATTCTTCTGCCTCTACGTAGCACTTTTAGATTCCTTGCCACATTTCTTCTGTCCTATTCTTGTGCTGTAATTAGTTGTGTTTTTTTTTAATGGGGGAAATAAATGTAAAAGGAAAACTGGATTTATTTTCATGTTGATGGGTTTTAAACTTATAAGAAATGGTTTTTGAAATTTAATATTAAAATGTAGTTTTTCCCTTTATTAGTTTTATTTTAATTATGAAAAAAATTACCTTATCCTTGAACATATTGAGCCTATTTAAGTTCTTGGTATTGAAAAGAATAATCATTGCCAAATGGACTTCTTTGAATGCTTTTTTTAGTACTGTGTATTTAATTCTTAAATTAATAATTCATTTGAATAATTTCAGTTATTTCTTTAAGGATGATGAAGATTCACTGTGGTCTTTTCACTATGGAAATAGTTTTATTTGTGAAGGAAGGTTTTTAAAGAATAGATATTTTTTGTGGTACTTATTTTAAAGGTTTATAAAGAGCCAAATTCATTATATAGTTTGTGTAGACACATTGTTTTAGACGGAGAAGGCAATGGCATCCCACTCCAGTACTCTTGCCTGGAAGATCCCATGGACGGAGGAGCCTGGTGAGCTGCAGTCCCTGGGGTCGCTAAGAGTCGGACACGACTGAGCGACTTCACTTTCACTTTTCCCTTTCATGCACTGGAGAAGGCAATGGCAGCCCACTCCAGTATTCTTGCCTGGAGAATCCCAGGGACGGCGGAGCCTGGTGGGCTGCCGTCTATGGGGTCGCACAGAGTCGGACATGACTGAAGCGACTTAGCAGCATTATTTTAGAAAGTAATACATACTGACATGTATTGTGCCATGCTAGCTTTGAAGATGCTTCTTTTGTGCACAAAGTGTATGTGGCATATAGTATAATGAATAACATAAGAGGTGAGAATGAGTAGTTACATATGCACAGTTGACTTTTGTTTCTATTGATAGGCTATTGGTGAATATTTGGAAGATTATAGTGTTTTATATTTTATATTTAGTGAAATTAATATTCAATGCAAGCCTATTAGTTTACTTGACAAGCTAGCATTATCTTTTGGCCTGATTTGCAAGTTTGTCTCATAAGAATCTATTTAGTATAAGTTATGAAAGAATGTTTTCATTTAGTAAATCACTTGAAACAGAAGCACATGCATTTCTGTGTGCAAATGTAAAATACATAGCAGAAGTAAAATCCATTTGTACTACTTGCAGGACACTTTTTTCTGGTTGGTTGAACAGATGCTGGCCCACTGGGCCACTGAGAAATGACTTTGATAGATGGTTGCTGTCTGAGAAGCCAGTATACTACAGATTAGTAGAAACCCAAAGAGAATCTAATTCGCTTTGTGAAGAGTTTGGTCCAATAAGATAATTTTTCTAATTAACCTTTGGAGCACCAGTGTAGCTGTGGTATTGAAGAAAATAAACGGCCTCAATATTCTTTTTGTCAAGTGTTCTTTTTTTTTTTAAGTTCTTGAATTCTTGTCCTTGTCTTTCACTTTTAAAGCTAAAGTAGAAGTTTAAATTTCACAATGTTTTAGTGGTCCAGAAAAAATTGATGAAAGTGTGTAATTATAGGCTTCTCACAGCAATGACTATGAGACAAAAACTCATTTTAGTCCTTTTTGCCAGTGTAAAAAGCTTGTAAAACATTTCCCCCTCACAATCCTAGCATATTAGTTGACTTGAATGGCGCATAAAGAAAAATATTGCTTTATATTTTTTCTTTGAAAACAAAATAAACTGCATTTGTTCAAATCAATAGAAGTTGAACATACCGGCAATTTTGCGAGCACCCAAGGAGAGAAAACCAAGTAAAAAAGAAGGAGGCACACAAAAGACATCTACTCTTCCTGCAGTACTTTATAGGCAAGTAATGAAATTTTGACAGATTAATATAGTGTATTTTTAAATGAATACTTTTTAGTAGCAAGATGCTTTAAATATTTGTGGATGAATTATGTTTATATCAGCATTTAAAGTTAAATGCGTTTGAAGTTCATTTTATTAATACCTTCATCAAAGATACTTTCCAGACTGAATGATGATAGAATAGATTTGCTCCTCTTTCAATGACAAGAGAGATCACTTTTTCTATACTATAAGTAACTGGGGTTATATGTGCACAAGCTCCATGGAAAAGTCCTCTTTAGAGAATTGGAAAGTGACTTTTAAGTAATGTACATGATTATTTTCTTAAATAGCTAAAACAATATGTTAGATAAATGGCCATTTATATTTTATTTTGCTTAGAGTCAGTTTTAGAGGTTTACATGTGTTTTTAGGTAGTGTTGGATATTATAGTTTGAATTACTGCCTTTGTACAGTGATAGTGGTGAATAATGAAGATAAATTTTAGATTTGAATCTGTTTACATTTTTTTCTCTCTGTGCTCAGTTGTAGTAATTTCATTTCCCCAAATATTTTTGTTCTTTTTTTTTTTGGCTCAGTATTTTACAGTGTTCACCATTGTAACAGTTTTATATAGTTATTAAGATTTCTTTCCATACCAGTAGGTTTGGATCTTACTTTTTTCCATGTAGCTGATGAAACTAATTGAGAAAAGTTTAGAAGATGCAAGTATATTTGTATGTATCCTTACACACACAAATGTATCTATTCACACACACAAGTAAATACGCTTATGTAAATTTATACATATTCTCCCCACAACCTCTTTCTTTCTCAGAAATAGCAACAACAATATCAGTCTCAATAACTACTTTCTCTTCTAGCTTGGAGGCTTTCTCCATAGGTAATAGCAATTAACTTCCTTGAAATGTGGGAAAAGCTCACTAGTGTCTATAATGTACTTTATGAAGACTAGCACTTTCACAGTCTAGCTTTTCCAGATAAAATTGTTTCATTTGAAACTGTCAGGCTTATCACTTATGCTTCTGACTTTTCATCACAACAGCTCATTTTTGTTTCAGAATACAGTTTAGTAATTTTTCATTTTTACTCTGAGCAACTTTGAGACCAGGTATTGGTCTTTGTTGTATACGTGTATATTTGATTTTTTTTCTAAGGTTTTTTAAAATTCAAACATCGTTGCTGTTTCTGTATACGTATGGCTTTTTTAGGTTCTCAACAACTTTTTCCTCACCGTTCACATTCCTAATATAAGTACACCCTGGATTTGTAGATCATGGTGTTTGTGCTCTCAGGAGTAGTTGACCTTTTGCACAAGAAAAGTTAGATTTCTTAAGAACAATCAAAAATCTGAAACAACAGTAACAACAATAATAAAACTTCCAGTTCTTTATAATAAATATTAATTGGTATATTTTTAAGACTCAAAGTCTGATTCTGTAAAAAGACTTACATATGTAGCTTATTTACATGTTGAAGGTTCTTTGAAGGATTTACAATTAATGGTAGAAAATAAACTGAATTTCGTTTGTAAAGTAACTTCCTTTTAGTTTTAGAGAGGTAGAAAATTGAAAAATATTTTTATTTAATAATTTATTCCTAGAGAAAATCTGGTCTGATGTTACATGGGCTTTAGGTAATAATTAAGATTAAGATGATGTTAGAATAAATAACATACGCCCTTCTCTGAATAGTTTGACTCCAGCAAAATTTAAATTTATACTAGATCTAAGCTATTTTTCTACATTCTCAGAAGTATTTAGACTGTTGCCATTATTAAAAGATATGTGTTATAAAACAAAGTATTTGATTTTAATTAAAGAAATATTAAGTTAAATCACAGTGAAATTTTGAAAATTTAAAAATACGCCATAAATTAACTATTCACTATGATAATTATTATTCTAATCCTTTATTACTGGCTTTATCAAAGTTGTGGAATTTGTAAGAAGAACCATGATCAGCATCTTCTTTTATTGTGTGATACCTGTAAACTCCATTACCATCTTGGATGTCTGGACCCTCCTCTTACGAGGATGCCAAGAAAGACCAAAAACAGTTATTGGTAAGTGAGCTAAAGAGCATTTAGATGTTAGAACTGGTGTTGCTCTTAGTTTCAACAGTATAAGATGAAGTGTTACAACATATTTATGCATAATAAAGTTTTCAGTATATTTTTAATTAAAAATTTTATAATGTTTTCCAATAATATTGACATATTGGCATTTAAAAGTCATGTATATTTAAGGTTTGCAACATAATGATTTAATATATGTATACACTGTGAAATAATGACCACAATCAAGCTAAGTAGCATATTCATCACCCCACATAGTTATCATTTTTTGTGGTAAGAACACTTCAGACATAAATGTTTATTACAGTGTTATATGCATAGAGATGTAGCAGTTTTTTTGATAAATGAATTTTAAGTTAATTGAGGCTATTTTATTGTCTTAGCAATTGTTTCTTAAGGCATGAATTCTGTTTAGTGTGTTTATAATTCTCTTTATTATAACATTTTTTCAAATTTTTTATTTCTGTTTTTTATCAAGGATTTGCCTCCATATTCATGCTTTAAATGTAGTTTAGTATTTTGTTTCTAAATTAGTGTCACCAAAGGCTTTACTTCTGGTAGTTGCCATTTATGCTAGTTGTATATTTAAATTCAGCCATTTTTGGTAAATCTAGAAACATTTGACTTATGTTTCTGAATTTTTTCATTAACTTAGGCATGTTGAATCACTACAGATGTTTGATAAAAGTTTATGATACTTATAAGTTTTATTCTTTCCTTAATTTTAGTCTGAAGAGAAAGACAGATGTTCAAATTCTAATAGATTGATTCTGTATAGGAAAAATATAGGCCACAGGGTGCTTTGGAAGGCACATGACTATTCTTTTTATACAAATTTTACACAACTTCTAGTTTTAGAAAAGACTAGACCCCAGTCTTAAATGATAATCTGTACAAGAAGGTGTTTATTTATCAAATATATTAAAGAATGTTTTCTGACCTCATTGTTTTATTTCATAAACCTACGTTTGTCCATTTTATTAAGAAGCTCACATTCTTTCACCATTTTCACTTGATTACTTTTTCATGAAGTGAAGAGAAAGTTACTCAGTCATGTCCGACTCTTTGCAACCCCATGGAATAACAGACTATGGAATTTTCCAGGCCAGAATACTGGAGTCTGTAGCCTATCCCTTGTCCAGGGGATCTTCCCAACCCAGGGGTTGAACCCAGGTTTCCCGCATTGCAGGTGGATTCTTTACCAGCTGAGCTGCAAAGGAAGCCCAAGAATACTGGAGTGGGTAGTCTATCCCTTTTCCAGTGGATCTTCCCAACCCAGGAATCGAACTGGGGTTTCCTGCATTGCAGGTGGATTCTTCACCAACTAAGCTCTGAGAGAAGCCCTTCTTTTTCATAGTGCTCTTTTATCAATTTGCCTGGAGACAGTCATACTGGTCAACTCTTTTCAAATATAGTGGAATGTATTACTTTTGATTTGTGAGTGCTTTTGAAACCAGAATTTAAGAGAAACTCCTGTCATGTATTAGAATATCAGCAGTGTTAATAAGTATCCTACATGCGTTTCTAAGTTGAAAACCAGTTTGGTAGTCTCCAGGGCCAGGGAACTTTAGCATTATTATACAATGACATTGTTTTTCTTTAATAATAAAGATTTTTAAAAGGGCTTCACTCCATTTTTTATATGTATTTATGTATGTATATTGGAGAAGGAAATGGCAACCCACTCCAGTATTCTTGCCTGGAGAATCCCCATGGACAGAGGAACCTGGTGGGCTACTGTCCATGGGATCGCAAAGAGTCAGACATGACCGAGTGCCTAAGCACACAGCACACATATACAATGAAATTGTTTTCCTTTAATAATAAAGATTTAAAAAACCTCCTTAACATAAGTTGGAGTGTATAGTGCTGAGGATCAAGAACATATAGCAAACTGAGAAAAATCTCTTAGTATTTCAGTATGATGGTAGTCCTTTGGCATAAATTCCTAACATGAATTTTCATTATTATTACTTTAAACATCCTATTTCTTAGGATCTTGTGTACCAGTTAATGTAGCAGACATGCTTTTTCATATTTTAAAGGCTATTTATAAAATGAGGACTATAGTGTTTAACAGATTGTTGAAAGACCTGCAAATAGTGTTTTCATCTATATTGGCTTTATGTACTGCAAGTATCATGTGGCAGTTGTCTTGAAATAGGAATAAATTTCTGCCTTAGCACTTAGATTTTTTTTAGATTTTTCTGAGTTGTTCAGTGTTTTGTGGTTTTCAAAGCATAACATTTTGATTTATCTGAGTGCTCTAAAGCAAGTTTCTTTGTCACCTAAATGTATTAACTTTTGGTGGGGATAAGCATGAGAAGCTAGAGACTATCCTGACAAGGAATATAGTTACAAACTGAGAAACAAAAGGGGAAACAAGTCACTTAAAAAACAAAAAAAAATCCCCACAGTGATTTATTCTAAAAAGATACTTGTTTCCATATCACAGAAATGCATGTATATTAAAAATATTTTTATTTGATGGTAATCTATGAATCCAAAGAATAAAGTGCTTGGTTTTTAACAACAGTTATAAAAATCTTTAGGTAACTAATGATAATTGACTCTTATGGGTCAAATTTTTTAGTGTTAAAATTTTTGCTTAAATGGAAATTTTAAGATACTAAAAGTAGTATCTTAAATTTAATTTGCATGTTACCAATAGTGCATTTGTATTAGCCACACATGATACTTTGTATTTAATTCTGTTATTGGAGTTCAGAATTTAAAGCTGTTAAAATAAATATTAATTTGATATTAAATTACAGTGCTAATGAGTGAGAGGTATGAATTTTTACAGAATTTTCTCGGTTGGTATATTCAGCACAGCTTGCCATTACTTAAGATGCAAGGATATTATAGCTGTGACAAGTAGAGTCGGTCAATGAATGACTGATTTTCTGATGTCGCAATGTATGTCATTTGAGGAAAAATCACGATTTCTTAAGGGAAACTATCTTTTTAATCAGTACTAGGCCTGTTACATTTGTTCACTTAAATATGTGGCAGTATTACATGTGTTTTTATGATACGTATTAGGGATACATGAAATTGCTTTGTACATTTTACATGTATTGTTGTTACTCTTAAAGGAGTGTATGTGCTTTTCTGTATGTATGGTCATTATATGCCTATGGTCACACGTTCCTGTGTACATTTTCATATATTTCTAAACATATACCTGAATTTTGTATTTATAGAAACCATGGCTGATGCTGGAAGGTAAAAATAAATGTATGAAATAATATTTTTTTCTGTATGTAGGCAGTGTTCTGAATGTGACCAGGCAGGGAGCAGTGACATGGAAGCAGAGATGGCCATGGAAACCTTACCAGATGGGACCAAACGATCAAGGAGGCAGATTAAGGAACCAGTGAAATTTGTTCCACAGGATATGCCCCCAGAACCCAAGAAGATTCCAATAAGAAACACGGTAATTTATTCTTTAGTAGTCATAATAACCCTTAACAAAACTCTGAGGTCAAAATTTAGAGGGTGAGTAAGACGAGGGCGAGCATATACTCCGTAGCCAATGAAAGAAACATATTGCTTTTGGTTTTTCTTAATAGTTTACTGTTTTATATTATGAAATATACTATACCAGTTACACATGAGAATGTATAGTTTACATATTCAATGCAAAGCACAATAATAATGAAGCTCCATTGTGTTCACAAACGCACTTTAAAGATAGAACATTACCAAAACCTATGAAGTCACCTTTGAATCCCTCAGGACTCACTTCACCATCCATTTAGTCTAGAGGTAACCTCCTTTCTCAAGTTTGTGTTTCTTATTCACTCCATTTTTTGTATGTATTTGTGTATGTATATTGGAGAAGGAAATGGCAACCCACTCCAGTATTCTTGCCTGGAAAATCCCGTGGACAGAGGAGCCTGGTGGGCTACAGTCCAATGGGGTCACAAGGGTCAGACTCGACTTAGTGACTAAACTACCACCATCGTGTGTGGGTATATTCATAAGTAATACATAGTTTTGCACAGTTTGAATTTTGCGTAAGTTGAGTCAAACTGTTTTTTTCCCCATTATTTGATATTTTGACCAACTTTACCTTGATTTGATTCATACATGCTGATCTGTGTAATTATAGTTCATTTGTTTTCACCAGTATGTCATTTTTTATTGAAAATAAATCATTATTAATTTATCTTTTTTACAGTTTGGCAGTTTTGTTTCCATTTTTTTTACTTATAATAATTTTATTTATTTATTTTTAGCTGTGCTGGGTCTTCATTGCTATGTGGGCTTTTCTCTAGTTGTGGCAAGCGGGGGCTACTCTCTAGTTGTAGAGTGAGGGTTTCTCATTCTGATGGCTTTTCTGTTGCAAAGCACATGCTCTAGAGTGCATAGGCTTCAATTGTTGCCTGGGCTTGTGGTTCCCAGGCTCTAGAGAACGGACTCAATAGTTGTGATGCACAAGCTTTGTTGCTCCATGGCATGTGGGATCTTCCCAGATGAAGGATCAAACCTATGTCTCCTGTATTTGCAGGTGAATTCTGAGCCACCAGGGAAGCCCTCCATCTTTTTGCTTTTATTAACAACTTCACTTTAAACATTTTTCTAAATCTCTTCTGCAGCTTGGTAACAAGGAGTTAGGGTATATAGCAAAGCAGGGATTTGCTTAGTTACAGGATATTGGCATCTTCAGTTTTGCTGGTAAGTGCAATATTTTCTAAACCAGGTTACATTTATACCAGCAATGAGTAATGTTACTTTTTCTGCCAAACTTGGTCTGTCCAATGTTATAATGCTTTCCAGTGTGATATAAGTAAATAGTAGTCATTTTATTTTCCATTTCTCTCAATACTTAGTTGACTTAGAGCATCTATATATTTTTGATTGGTTGTATGTGCAAATCTTATTCAGCTTTTCTATCAGGTTGTTAGCCTATTTTTTATAAAAAATTCTCTCGGGTCAGAGTTTTAAAATTTTTTTCCAGAAAACATGTTAGTTATTACCAGGTGCCTGGGAGCTCTACCAACCTAAGGCTATTTTAATAAAAGTTTGTCCTGTGTGTCTCTTCCACTACATGAGTATCGTTAATTTCTACTCCAAAGCCATGAGCAATGGCTTACAGTATGAATTCTTAGGGGAGACATTTTTCACTTTCTTACCTTGAGCCAAGGCAGGCGCATTTTACAAATCTGCCTACCCCTAAGGGAGATGTAAATATACTTTTAGGGATAATTGTCATCAGTCATCTGTTTTGTTATGTGTTTGGTTTTAGTCTTAATTTTTTCTTTCCCTTACAGTAACAGTTTTCTTAAAAGTTTTTTTTTTTTAATCTGTAGTAACCATCTGTATTATAATCACTTAAAAAGTTTTATTTAAGAGAAATAACCTAGATTATTTCATTCAGTTTTGTGTTATGGACTCATTTGAAATTGAGGAGGCAAATCTGGGAATTGTTATCTTTCAGATAATTGAAATACTTAGTTTTGAGTGCTCTAAATTGATCAGCTTGAAATAGTTTTTTTTATAATTTCCATTAGTTTAAAACATTTTTTAGATTTCACAAATATATTTTGTTTACAGATGAACTAGAGAGAATTTTACTTCTTTAAATAAGCCTGCTTGTTTCTATTTCTAAAATATTCTTCTGTAACTCTTTGATGCTATTATATGCAGCTGTTCTTAAGATCTTAGAGAAAAAGCTGTTATTACTTCTTATGTCTGTGTTTGCATCGATTATCTTCTTAGGGAACATTTTTTTCTAGTTTCTTTATTGTTTAAAGAAATCTTTAGGAATGATATTACCATTAACTTTGGAGTTATCATATAGAGGGAAATTTTGTACATATTATAGTGATATTTGTGTGTCCATAGTTTAGTGTTCCTTAAGATAAAACAAGATTCCATTTTTTTCTAATTTACCTGTCTGCTTTTTAGCCTAGAATTATAAGGAAGTTTTTAAATTTTCCAGTTTAGTCCAATGCCTTTCATCATATCCTTTGTCTCTAGTTTCTTTGTGTAAAAGTTCATTTTATAGTAGTCATATTATTCTATCAAAATTTTGAAGAAAATTTTACCCTTGTGACATAGAGGATTCATGACAGACCTTAAACTTCAATTTCTCATTTCAAAACAGCATCTCACTAATAAAACAGTTCAAATGATCATTTGTTCTCTAAGTTTCCATTTCTGTTAAATTTGTTATGTTCCATTGGATTATAGTGATAGCACAATTTTTAGAAAAGTAGTTTGGGGTTCTTTCATGCTAGTTAAAATGATTTCATCTTCTTTCAGAAACCCATATTGTGGGTTGTATGAATTGATATTCTGTTAGAATGATTTTATTTAAAAAAAAATAAGACTTTACAGTAAAATTAAGTAGACAGAACTTGAATCTCTTATTTTGAAGTCTGTCTCTGGAACTGTCCAAGAACCATCGAAAACAAAAAATGATCAGAGCTGCTATAGATTGAAGTTCCATTTTTATTGAATAGTTTTCCTTATCCTGTTACTAATTTCTCTCCTTTTATACTTTATAAACATACTTTATATCTTTGTTTAAAGTATATTTAAATATACTTTATATCTTTATGTTTAAAAATAGCATCATGGGAGTAAGGGAGTAAAAGGGAGAAGGAAGGCATTCATGTGTTAGAATATTTGAGTAAATACTGGTATGTTGCTGGTAATAATTTAACATCTTTTTATCTATACTGCTAATAAGTCAAACTACTTTATTATTTTATAGTTCTTCCTATTATTTGACCTTTGGCTATTTTATTTCATAACATTTTTCAAAGGTAGGTAAGTCAGAAGTGGATGTGAGTATATGTTTACTATTACATGAAATAGTTTAATAGTAACAGTACCAAACATTTTCTGAGGATTGATCATATACCAGACACTGTAGTAATCTTCCTCCTACTCCCCTTTAAAAAAATTAGTATTTAGCTATTATAACTTTTGTATTATTCAGGCACAGAATCCTCCAGTAATTTACCTGTAATCTTACACATAGTAAGAAGAATAGGAATTGAACCCAGATAGCTGAATTAAGAAGTAGTGTCTTTTCTGAGGTCTGTAGAAGAGCATTTATTTGTGGTGCAAATGGAATAGTTGTGAAAACATTTGATCATTAGATAACATAGTTGGGAATGTGATACTGTCATCTGGTACCAGAATGCTCATGTGTCTTTCCACAGCATAGTGTTATCTCTGAGCAGCCAGACACATACCCACTTACTGACTTTCAAAACTGAGTTCATTCACATTAAATATTACATTTAACACTGTTTTTCTTTGTACTTTCAATTGAGTGTGAACTGTTTTCCTTTTCAAGCTTGTGCAGGAGTGTTGGCAACACTCTTGTCAATCACAGTGTAATGCTGTAGAAGTTAATAAAACATTTGAAGATTATTTTACCTTGAGGAAATTGATATTTTAAAAAATCAGAAAGAAAAGAAAAAAATTAGAAGCAGCAAATCAGTAAGTACACTGATGGCATGTTTATGTGTGAGCTACCAGTATAAGTTTATTTTATTGTTCTCTATTTTGGTTTGTATTTTTTTCTACCAAATTGGGTACTGTGAAACCTGCCGTGGGAAAAAAGGAGTATTGAGTGAAGTTGGACAAGTGCATGGTGGGTTTTTTTACATTTTTTTCCTTTCCTAACAAGTTATCCCAAATTCACCTAAAACATTTGGCTTATTGCATCTCAACTTCTTTGATTAAGCAATGAATATCTTTTTGATTTGTTCACTTGGTTTGATCACTGTTAAGAAAGATGAGCCCATAGACTCAATCTTTGTGTTCCAATGCCTCTTTTGTGCAAAACAAAGCTACTACTAGAAAAATGGCATCCACTTTTTCCTGCTGACAGGCAGTTGCCATTTATCATGACCAAAGGGTGCAACAGGGAGTAGAACACTTTGTTAAACCTTACTTTATTTTTATTATTTGGATACTGAAGAAAGTCATTTTTTATTTCATTCTACTCTGATTTCCTTAATAATAATATATAGAAATCTGAAGGGATATATCATGTTTTGAGACAGTAGATTTAATAAGATATATATGCTTTTCAAAGAAAGTAGTCTCAGTATTATTTTTTCTATTAGCAATATTTCTACCCAAAGATCATAAAAAGATTAACCACTTGAAAAAAATTATAGCACTAAAGATTTAGTGTTTTCTTTTTTTTAATGGGTTAAAAGAGCTATTTGTATAAGAATGAAAATAGTATACTTTCAGAAAATATCCTTCCTATACAAACATGGAGATTCTCTCTGTTTTGTATTTTAATGTTATCTCATATTTAATTGCTAAGTTATCAGTGTTTCTGAAATTTATCATTCTGAATGTTAGAATAATTTTTAAATTAAGTTTTAACTATAAATGTAATGTGAATACTTTTTTTGTTGTAAGAAGTTTAAAAATCCAAAGTCTTTTATAACTCTTTTCCCAGCATTCCCTTTCTCCAACCCAATTCACATGCCTTGATTCTATCTTTATTAGAAGGGTATATATTTTGAACTTTGATTATTTGACATTTCTATAGGTGTATCTGTCAGAGAACAAGAAAAGAAATGATGAATGAGTCATATAGAAAAGTAGTATGGGGATGGTTCAAGACACATAGCATATAATTCAAGTATTAATAAATAAAACAGGAATGATCTGATTTTATAAAATTTTTCACATATTGTTTCCTGCTTCAGAGATAAGACTTTATAACACTTCTTCCATTGGCTCATAAATATCCCATCTCCAGTATTTCAGTGTCTTAGTAACCATTATTCTCTTTTATTACTGGGTACAAATAGGAGGAGTAAGTTTAAAGAAGGAAAAGGGTTGGAAAGCATATTTTAATAAACTTTACCTATTCTTTAGTATGTATTTAATATTTATTCATTTGTCATAGCTACCCTGGAGAAGGCAATGGCACCCCACTCCGGTACTCTTGCCTGGAAAATCCCATGGACAGAAGAGCCTGGTAGGCTGCAGTCCATGGGGTCGCGAAGAGTGGGACACGACTGAGCGACTTCACTTTCACTTTTCACTTTCATGCATTGGAGAAGGAAATGGCAACCCATTCCAGTGTTCTTGCCTGGAGAATCCCAGGGACAGCAGAGCCTGGTGGGCTTCCGTCTATGGGGTCGCACAGAGTCGGACACGACTGAAGCGACGTAGCAGCAGCAGCAGCAGCAGCATAGCTACCCTATGAATTAGTTACTAATATCATTGCCATTGCTAATATCATTGCCGTTGCTAATGTCATTGCCAAATGAGAAACTGAGGCAGAGAGTTTAAGTTACCTGTCTAAGGACAATATCTTCAAAGTGGCAGAACCAAGAATCAGATTTAACTACTAGCTCCTGAGCCCTTAAACTACTTTATTAGGCTGCCTTTCTAGACAAGATCCTTTCATGGACTTCCTTGGGCTAGAATCACAGAACCTTCATGCTTCCAGAAGCTTAGAAAGTAAGGATTTGGTCTGGAAAATGGAAGGGATTCTATGAGGAATTCTGGCCTTATACCACAGTTGAGGGCCTGAACATCAAGAAAAGATCACCATAGGTTGGAGGAGCTCTGCTGAACATCAGAGAGACTGTCAATGAAATTATCCTGAAGCACTGAGCAGAGGGTAGGAGCTGACATTAGATCAGAGAACTTTGGTGAAGACCTCAGCCTGAACATCACTGGTGGTAAGGGGGTAGAAAAGTGAGTACTTGTGGGAAGGTCTGCAAAGCCTGTCAGGACTGTGAAGTGGGGGCTGATGTAAAGGTCTGCAAGGCTGCAGCATCTGAAAAAACCAAGCATCTGAGACCTGTTATTTCTTGAGAAAAACTGGCCTTCACTTTACTTATCTGCTTCAGATATGAGGTACTGTCATGAAACTGTACAGGCCAGGAAGCTGTGGGAAATGTGGTTTCCAGCCTTAGACTGCTTAAACAAGGTGGTGGTAGTGTTGGTGGTGTGTCTGCCAGATTGACCACAGACGATCATGCATAGTAACCAGTTGCAGCTCAATGTAGTGATACTTCGCATGTGGTAGGTGCCATAAAGAGTAACACCTCCAGACTCCTTCCCCCACCCCACCCCACCTCTTACTCCCTTTTCTTTCTACCTTTAAATGTAAAATGACCATACTTCATACAGTGTTTTCCCTTTGATTCTTATATTACATAAGACAATGTAATATCTTTCAACTATGACTTTTTATTATAGTACTTTCTTTCTGCTAATTTCAAATAGTTTCTTTTTCCTTCTTCCACCTTTCCAGTTTGTTTCTCTGTCATTGAGCCAGAACAACTTGTAATACTGTTGACCTTGTAGGTTGCTGTTTTACTAATAAGTGATACATTTACTGTTAATCCCTTGGACTGCAAGAAGATCCAACCAGTCCATCCTAAAGGAGATCAGTCCTGGGTGTTCATTGGAAGGACTGATGTTGAAGCTGAAACTCCAATACTTTGGCCACCTGATGCAAAGAGCTGACTCATTAGAAAAGACCGTGATGCTGGGAAAGATTGAGGGCAGGAGGAGAAGGGGATGACAGAGGATGAGATGGTTGGATGGCATCACCAACTCAATGTTCATGAGTTTGGGTAGACTCCCGCAGTTGGTGATGGACAGGGAGGCCTGGCGTGCTGCGGTTCATGGGGTCACAAAGAGTTGAACACGACTGAGCGACTGAACTGAACTGATCAGACAGTTTTACGATTTAATAATATTCTAGTTTTAAGACTTAAGTGCTTTCTCACACCTTTAGAGATCCCAGTAATTCTGTAGTTATTTCATCTTCTCTGATTTTGCTTATTTTCAGCTTTATCTCACATCATGTAGAGGGTAGATGGTGACTTGTAATGCATGCAACACAATTCTCAGCCTCAGTGGTTTGATCTTTAATTAATTTTGTCCCCTTGAGTAAACTTTCAGAGTGTAGTAAAGATGAACTTTTGTTTGTAGTATATAAGAACATGAATTGATGTTACATTTTCTTCACAGTTGCCAAAATTGTAGGGAATTACCTTTTATGTGAGTGCTTTGGTCATATTTATTCCTGAGTTGAACAGTTCTTTATATTAAGCAGTAAAAATTGGCTACATGGATATCTAGGTCTTTCCATGTTCTATGGTCTTTGTGACTCCTTGTCCTACTCTTGAACCATGATCAGATTAATTTTTTCAACATATATCCATTGAGCAACTAATGAGGTAAGGCACTGGGCAATAGATGCTGAATAGAACACTAAAATGAAGACATGGTCTGTGTCCTCAAAGAACTATGCTGATGGAAAGTTGACCCTCAAATAATGTAATATTTTATAAACTAGAAGGTAAAGTGTCCATATGAGGGGGACATTAAATTACACTAGCAGGTATCATGCTAAATGAAATGGAAGAGGAAAGACAGAAGATTGAGATGAGCAACAAAGACGGCAACTTGACTATTATTGCCGTCAATAGTAGGAAAGTATTCTACTGGCTGAGAAAGTCCTTATTTTCCACTGCTGAAAACCTTAAAGAAGTTGAAATTTTTAAAGTAACAGCAAGTTGAACACGTGTAAAAGCTTTGGAGACTTTAGCATAAAATTTAGTGTAAAAATTTTGAACCACATACAGTTGTCATTTAACACCTGTGTCTTATCTTTCTTACATGTTTTTATGAGCATCTTGATGCCTGGCAACAGCTCCTTGCATTAGTAACTGCAAAATTTTAAATAAGTTAATTGGATCAAATCTTAATAGCTAATGTTAGTACAGATTTACTTATCAATTAAAGTTATTGATGATTAATGAGTTAAAGCACCTTCAGCAAAAAGTCTCTTAATATTTCAATTATTTAATTTTTTCATATATATAGATGTGAACATTTTTTTAGGATAGCTCATTTCTCTTTAAATGATTCCTGTGTTAAGGAAATTTTGATCATTAGTCTATTGATTGAAGAGGTGTTTTTTTTAACTTAAACAACTTCCTTATATTTATTTAGTTGAAAATATATTTAGATATGACTTCTAATTATGCTTGAGAAAATAACCAACCATTGAAACTTAATGGTATTTTCCTCTCTAGGACAATTTCTTGATAGCATTATTTCCTTTAAAAGATAAATAAATGGTACAAAATCAAATTCTTGAGTGTTTTAGATAGCCTCGAAACCTATAAGATAGTATAGCACCTAGATTAGAATTCTAGTCCATACTCTGCCAGTAACCCTTTGTGTGACCTTGAATAAGTAATTTGCTTATCTTGTTTGCACTCAGTATCCTCATTTATAAAATAGATGATCTGCAATCTTTTCTAGAACCAAAAGTCTCTTTCTAAATTTCACAATTGTATTTATTTTCTATCCCTAAGACTGTTTATGGAAGGGTTAAAATATACACATTGACATTCAAATAACCTAGAAATTTTGGTAATATTTTGTAATTATATTGTAGAGTTTTTAGTTTTGTCTTATTTTTAAAGATCACATTTGTTAGTAACCTTAATCTTTTCCCTTTCTGGCAGTTACCTTTGTTACAATCATTGTCTCCTTCTGAAAAAATTATGTGAATGATTCCAAGAAAGTGGGTCAACAGATGTGTAGGATAACTTATTTTCATGATTTTATTTAAAAATTTTTTTAAGTTCTCCTTTTGTTTCCTTTCCAAAGTAACATTTGATCGTTTTACTTAGCCAGGTTTATATTGACTTCTTCATGATAGTAACTTTCCAGAGATGAAATATCAAGAACAACAGAATAATAGAACTATGCTCTCTAAACACTTTATGAACTTTTAAACATTGACACACTTTTTGCCCTGTTATTGGTCTAAGGCTGGGTAGGCAAGAATGAGGTGGGTGCCGAAGGAAAGAATACAGTCAGATTATCTCACTAATTAAATTTTGAGGGTTCTTATTCAGTTTATTTTTAATGAAAGGAATGAATGGTTTTAAAAATAAAGTATTTGCCTTTCGTTGTATTTGTAATTTATTTTTAAATCTAAGAATGTCTTCTCACAACCTTCAGCTACCTTGCAAACTGTCTTCCATATGGTCACATGTGTCATATAATTTCTTAAATATTTTCTCTGAGACCTCTCTCCTCCAGTTCTAATGTGAATTTTTCTTTAATGTTAACCTTGAACTCTGTTTCATCATCATCCCGGGAATTCCTTTTAACCTTTGATAGATGGAATTTCCTGTTGCTTGCATTTCAGTTTTTTTTTTTTTTTTCATTTAGTCCCTTATCTTGATGGGGCAACTCTTTCAATGACATACTGAGTAAAGATTAATAGGAGGTAAATTTTTTGAGATCTTATGTGTCTAAAAATCAATTTTTTAAATTTCATTATTTATTTGGCTGTGTATAAAATACTACATATTTTTTTTATTAGTTAAATACTGATTCCTAAAATGTTGATGTTCACTCTTGCCATCTCCTGTTTTGACCACTTCTAATTTGCCTTGATTCATAGATCTAACAGTCCAGTTTCCTGTGTAGTGTTGCTCTTTACAGCATTGGAATTAACTTCCATCACCAGTCACATCCACAACTGGGTGTTGGTTTTGGTTTGGCTCCATCTCTTCATTCTTTCTGGAGTTATTTCTCTACTGTTCTCCTGTAGCATATTGGGCACCTACTGACCTAGGGAGTTCATCTTTCAGTGTCCTCTCTTTTTCCTTATCATACTGTTCATGGGGTTCTCAAGGCAAGAGTACTGAAGTGATTTGCCATGTCCTTCTCCAGTGGATCACCTTTTGTCAGAACTCTCCACCATGACCTGTCCATCTTGGATGGCCCTACATGGCATTGCTCATAGTTTCATTGAGTTAGACAAGGCTGTAGTCCATGTGATCAGGTTGGTTAGTTTTCTGTGATTGTGGTTTTCATTCTGTCTACCCTCTGATGGATAAGGATAAGAGGTTTATGGAAGTTTCCTGATGGGAGAGACTGACTGAGGGGGAAACTGGGTCTTGTTCTGATGGGTGGGGCCATGCTCAGTAAATCTTTAACTTAATTTTCTGATGATGGGTGGGGGCTATGTTCCCTTCCTGTTTGACCTGAGGCCAAACTATGGTGGAGGTAATGAAGATAATGGTGACCTCCTTCAGAAGGTCCTATGCACACGCTGCTGCACTCAGTGCCCCTGACCCTGTAGCAGGCCACTGACCCATGCCTCTGCCAGAGACTCCTGGACACTCATGGGCAAGTCTGGGTCAGTCTCTTGTGGGAGATCATGGCATCTGGTCCCATCACATCACGGCAAATAGATGGGGAAACAATGAGAGACTTTTATTTCTTGGGCTCCACAATCACTGCGGATAGTGACTGCAGCCATGAAATTAAAAGACACTTGCTCCTTGGAAGAAAAGTTATGACAAACCTAGACAACGTATTAAAAAGCAGAGACATTACTTTGCCAGCAAAGGTCCGTCTAGTCAAAGCTATGGTTTTTCCAGTAATCACACATGGATATAAGAGTTGGACTATAAAGAAAGCTGAGCACCAAAGAATTGATGCTTTTGAACTGTGGTGTTGGAGAAGACTCTTGAGAGTCCCTTGGACTGCAAGGAGATTAAACCAGTCAATCCTAAAGGAAATCTTGAATATTCATTGGAAGGACTGATGCTGAAGCTGAAGCTCCAGTAGTTTGGACATTTGATGCGAAGAACTGACTCATTGGAAAAGACCCTGCTGCTGGGAAAGATTGAAGGCAGGAGGAGAAGGGGACAAGAGAGGATGAGATGGTTGGAAGACATCACCAGCATGATGGATGTCAGCTTGAGCAAGCTCCGGGAGTTGGTGATGGACAGGAAAGCCTGGCATGCTGCAGTCCATGGGGTTGTAAAGAGTTGGACGCGACTGAACTGCAAGTAAGAGGAAGATGTGTTTATAGACTATGAGTCAGAGATACGCAGCCTTTGTAGATGGAGGAAAGGGGCCAAGGAATGCTGGCAGTCTCTAGGAGATGGAAAAGCAAGCAAAGTGATTCTCTTCCTAGAGCCTCCAGAAAGGAATGCAGCCTGGCAACACCTTGATTTTAGGCGAGGAACACTTATGGTATATCATTGTGGTTTTGATATGCATTTCTTTGTTGGCTAATGACACTTGATATTTTAAAAGAAAAAGAAATGATGTAGCCCCTTCTACTTTTCTGTTACCTGTTCTCTGTTACATAGTGCAAAAATGATGTTGTAGTTGGACTCTTAAACAAATGAAAAGTGACAGATTATAGATCTGTTGTAAAGCGTTATTAATCTGTGTCATTATTGCCATCATCCCTCAATTTTAGCTCTTATGATCTAAGAAAGTAAAACCTAGTGTGATAGCATGATGAAGTTCTGGAAAAGTACTCTGAGGAGTAATTAATTGAAAGATTATTCACATAAAGTTATTTGATTTTGCTGCCCTTGTTACTTTATAATTATTTTTTTGGTATGTTTATTAGCTTAACAGATGAATGAACAGAGACTGTTTACATAATAAAGACCTGTTCATTTATCTTTAAATATTTAAACTTCTATTACCTGAATGCTAGAATGTTTGGATAGTAAAACTGGAACCAATAATTAGAGCTATCTTATATGGAACATTCTGCCTTGTTATCTGGAATAACCGCAGCTATGTGACTATAAGGGATGTTTTTGGAAAGATTTTCTGCATTGAGTAGAGATTATATGAAATAACATTTGATTTTAATTTTAAGGTTCGTGTGTGTGAAATAATCATAATTAAAAGTAAATTCATGTGCCCTTAGTATGTTGTGGGTTTCTTTTCTACATTTCTAACCCAATTACCATCTTTATTCTCAGTTACTTAGCAGCCTGGATATCTAGGTACCTCATGCCTTCATTACAATTCCAGTATCTTTCCTACCTCCTTTGTTATTTTAGTAATGTGTTTGCTACTGTCCTTGATTCTTTTATCTTCTTGCCTATCTGAACTCTTTCTTTTTCCATTCCTTCCCCAGGGTCACCAGTGTCACATGTAAGTGTGTTCCTTTGAGAATTTTGTTTCCAGTTTTGTTAGGCATTTTCTCCATACCCATCTTTAAGGTGAATGTAGTTTTATATCAACTTTATATCATTATTAAGAGTATAAATTATGAATGACTTGAATTTTAGGACAGTTTTGATTAAAGATTTGAGCAGTATGTGACTTTATTTTTATGTTTCACCTTAGTTTCCCATTCCAAATTTATAAATAATTATACATTTAATTATTTGTTCTGAACCCAAGTGGACAGAGGCTGTCCTGTTCACCACTATATGTTTGTTACATACTACAGTAGGTACTTAGTGTGTATTTCACCAATGAGTTCTTTTCCACTGTTGCTATGTATCAGAAGCTAGTATACTTTGAGTCTTTTCCCTAGCCCTTTATTGTTAGGAAGGGAATTAGTTTGTTTCTCCTTGTATGTATTAATCATATTTCATTGGTGAAGCTATAGAATTACTCGAAAGGCAGCCTTCCCTTTATGTATCTTGTTATTTAGACATTTTCTCTGCTTTTTTTTTTTTAATGTAGAAACTTTTCACTTGCTTTTAGGCAAGGAAATTACTTTTGAAGAAAATATAAATTAGCTTACCCGTGTTCCTTTTGAAGTTACTTTAAAATTGATGTTTGTACTTTTTGGCATATTTTCTAATAACTTTAATGTAACTTGAAAGCTTTCATATTTTTTTTTCATTTTCTTTACACTCTGTGTCATCTAGTGACTTTTCATCTTTTATACAAGTGCCAAACGGACTTGTTGGGACTATCTTTCCATACTCTTTTACACACAATGTCTCATCTTCTACTCTCTTTGAAGTTGTCAGATCTATCTTTCTGTCTCATACAATTTTATATTGTTTTATGTATCTCCTTTTTTGGAAAGATAAATGCAGTAAAATGTCAAAGTACTTTTTAGCAGCTTTGACTGAAGCCATATTTTTTTCAGAATTCACCTTTTCTTAGAGATCATTATTCTGGAAATAGACTTAAACACGTTGTTAATCTGTTTTCCATTTTACTTAACAAATCAGTAGTCTTAAGTGGCAAGCTTCATTTGAAAGATAATCAAATATCTTAGAGAGTCTGCTTTAGTTTGTTTTTAAAATAGTTATACACATATGTTTTATGTCTGTTGTATAGTCTATTTAACAGAGACTGGTAAGTCCTGAAAATTTTTAAATCTGCAATATGTTTTTCATACATATAATTTTTAGGTGCTAGTTTAGCAGAAATAATAGAAGCATTGGATCCAGCCCTATTGAAATGACTAAAGGCAACTAGGCATTCATTGCCCAAGTCTTTATTTGTTATCTTTATGCTAACGATTTTGATTAATTAATGTATTTCTGAGAAGAAAGGATTACATATCAGAGTTATTTTTGAGTTATTATCAGACCCAAGGGGGTCTTAGATACTAAGTACTTAGATACTAAAGTACTAAACAGATTATATAACCTGTGTGTCTGTCACAGATCCTTAGAAGAAACCTAGGCAAAAAATTCACCTTGACTCACTTGGAAGAGAGCCACTGTGGGTTTCCTTACATCAAGTAATCTTATTCAGGACCCACAGGCTGCTGCTGTGCTTTTTGCCTTTTGGAAATTCATCATTTTTACTTATTTCCAGCTGTATGAAATAAAGAGAACAAGGACTAGGCGGAGCTTCAGAATTTCCGGTATTTTGAATATGCCATTACCTATGAGAAGGGTATTATATAAACATTTGTTATGTAAAATGTAGCTTTTATTTTACCTATTTAGGCTTGTGGTTATTTTAATTTATAGTGTTAAGTGAAACTGGTCATGATATTCTTTTTATTTTCCACCTAATTTCCCAACCCAGTTAATATAAATTAGGTAAAAATAAACTCTAGTCAGTTGACAAGAAGAGAAAACACTCATTTTTGGTGATCACCATTCCATCTGTTGTATGCCTACAGCCAACAGAAACAGATGGTGCTTCGTTCACACATTGTTTATATATATAACGTTTTTCTTTTGAATATTTTATGAGTTTTAATAAATGATTGTTTTTAATGTATTTTTTTAATTGGAAAACAAATACTTATTTTTAAGGAAAAAATATATATGCTGTATATATATTTCATTGAAGTATTTTGAACAGCTGCAAGACAGCCGTGACATATTCCTCAGCATAAATCTGAAGCTATTTTAGCCTGACAGAGGTTTTCAAGGTTTGATTGTCCTAATTAACATTAAATTTTAAATTTTGTTAATAAAGAAGCATTTTACCTTTTTATATAAAAATTATATAGGAAGGAATTCTTCATTTTGTCTAACCACATGTGGCTTATTTATTGTCATTTGTGTAAGTGGTGATTTGTCATCAAAAAGGTGTGTCAAACTTAGAGAAATCGGTGCACAAATGACTATGTGAAATCCGTCTTAATGATATCAAAGATTTTGAGACACTATCTTTAAGTTTTAAATTTAGTTCATTTGTGAAATGAATCATTCTAACCTTGGGAAAATAATCATACACCTGACTTGGTTATAAATTAAAATAACCCAGAATTAATTAAATTAATTAAAATTTGTTACCCATAACTTCATGGCAAATAGATGCGGAAATAGTGGAAACAGTGGCTGACTTTGTTTTTTTGGGCTCCAAAATCACTGCAGATGGTGATTGCAGCCATGAAATTAAAAGACGCTTACTCCTTGGAAGGAAAGTTATGACCAACCTAGACAACATATTAAAAAGCAGAGACATTACTTTGTCAACAAAGGAACGTCTAGTCAAGGCTATGGTTTTTCCAGTGGTCATGTATGGATGTGAGAGTTGGACTATAAAGAAAGCTGAGTGCAGAAGAATTGATGCTTTTGAACTGTGGTTTTGGAGAGCCCCTTGGACTACAAGGAGATCCAGCCAGTCCATCCTAAAGGAGATCAGTCCTGAATGTTCATTGGAAAGACTGATGTTGAATCTGAAACTCCAATACTTTGGCCACCTCATGTGAAGAGCTGACTCATTTGAAAAGACCCTGATGTTGGGAAAGATTGAAGGCAGGAGAAGAAGGGATGACAGAGGATGAGATGGTTAGATGGCATCACTGACTCAGTGGACATGAGTTTGGGTAAACTCTGGGAGTTGGTGATGGACAGGGAGGCCTGGCGTGCTGCAGTTCATGGGGTCGCAAAGGGTTGGACATGACTGAGTGAACTGAACTGAGCGTGTTTATTAGTCCAAATGAGTGAAGTTATTGAAAGATTTATTTATTTCAGATGAATGTGCTATTAAAATGATGCCTATAGCTACAAATGTTTTTATTCTTTCCTAACTTAGATACATTATCTCTAATATTATGTCACTCTTTGTGGGTGTTTTTTCTGCTCCTCTTTTCAAGTAAATGTGTCAAAGACAGATAGAGCCAGGTGATCTAAGTGGCTCAGACTGTCAGTGTCCCCTGAGCAAATAAAGTTCTTAAAAAATAACAAAGAAGAAAAAAATAGGAATGTGTTAAGGTTTGGAATGATTTTCAAACTTTCATTTACTTTTAAAAGTGTAATGATTGAAAAAGAAGCACAATTTGGAAATAAGCTTTCAATCATTTGGAACGTCTAGATAATATATCTGTGTTAAGTTCTAAAGCACATACTTGTTAAATAATTTTTTTTTTCCTTTCTCCATGAACTGTGTTCTCCCTTCTGCTTTATCTTGTTTCTAAAGTAGTGTCAGGCTCAATGTATACCATGAATTGACCACCTGGTTATGAATACTTATGTACATCTAAGATGGGGCAAGCTCCTTGATTATTGAAACTTGTTGGATGAGGCAAACTTATTTTTTCCCCCCTGTTGTTTCTTCTTTTTAACTCCCCTTATGTTTTTGATTCACTAGGGATACCATGTTTAACATATTTTGTCTGTTATGTTTGTAGACTGGTGTGAGTTACAACAGTTACAGTTGCTGTCACTTCATTAAAACTAGGGGGAAAAACCCACTACTCTCAGTATTTTCTTGGTTGTGCGACTTGATATTGTGAAGCATTCTGTTTGGATTAAATCCTCTTATTTTTAATTTTTGGAAATGCTGGTTATATCATATTTGCTAAAGAAGCTTGCTATAAATCACTTTGGTAATGGATCATGTTAGTCATTGTATGTATAGGGTACCAAATTGAGTAGAATATAGAGTCAGCTTGAGGTATTGAGGTCTCCTCTCTATTGGGTAGATTTGTCTCATTTACTTGTTTCAAAATGTAAGAACTTTTCATTTAGACATCGGAGTGTTACAGTTTATTTAACTATCAAGTGAGAAAAAGACATTTGCTTTCTTTTGATAGTTTTACTCATCTCTATGTGGAATTAAGGAGCAATATGTGAACCATGAACTTCCAGATGTTCAAGCTGGTTTTAGAAAAGGTAGAGGAACCAGAGATCAAATTGCCAACATCCGATGGATCATCGAAAAAGCAAGAGGATACCAGAAAAAACATCTATTTCTGCTTTATTGACTATGTCAAAGCCTTTGACTGTGTGGATCACAATAAACTGTGGAAAATTCTGAAAGAGATGGGCATACAAGACCACCTGACCTGCTCTTGAGAAACCTGTATACAGGTCAGGAAGCAACAGTTAGAACTGGACATGGAACAACACACTGGTTCCAAATAGGAAAAGGAGTATGTCAAGGCTGTATATTGTCACCCTGCTTATTTAACTTATATGCAGAGTACATCATGAGAAACACTGGGCTGGAAGAAGCACAAGCTGGAATCAAGATTGCCAGGAGAAATATCAATAACCTCAGATATGCAGATGACATCACCCTTATGGCAGAAAGTGAAGACGAACTAAAGAGCCTCTTGATGAAAGTGAAAGAGGAGAGTGAAAAAGTTGGCTTAAAGCTCAACATTCAGAAAACTAAGATCATGGCATCTGGTCCCATCACTTCATGGCAAATAGATGGGGAAACAGTGGAAATAGTGTCAGACTTTATTTTTCTGGGCTCCAAAATCACTGCAGATGGTGATGGCAACAATGAAATTAAAAGACGCTTATTCCTTGGAAGGAAAGTTATGACCAACCTAGATAGCATATTAAAAAGCAGAGACATTACTTTGCCAATAAAGGTCCGTCTAGTCCAGGCTGTGGTTTTTCCAATAGTCATGTATGGATGTGAGAGTTGGACTGTAAAGAAAGCTGAGTTCCGAAGAATTGATGCTTTTGAACTGTGGTGTTGGAGAAGACTCTTGAGAGCCCCTTGGACTACAAGGAGATCCAACCAGTCCATCCTAAAGGAGATCAGTCCTGGGTGTTCATTGGAAGGACTGATGTTGAAGCTGAAACCCCAATACTTCTGCCACCTGATGAGAAGAGCTGACTCATTAGAAAAGACCCTGATGCTGGGAAAGATTGAGGGCAGGAGGAGAAGGGGACGTCAGAAGATGAGATGGTTGGGTGGCTTCACCAACTCGGTGGATATGGGTTTGGGTGGACTCTTCGAGTTGGTGATGGACAGAGAGGCCTGGCGCACTGTGGTTCGCGCAGTCGCTAAGAGTCGGACACGACTGAGCGACTGAACTGAACTGATGTGGAATTAAATTATTAATCTTGGATTTATCATGCAAGAAAAATCACTGAATTGAGAGTTGTGAGACCTGGGTTTGAAGTTCACCCTAAGTCATCAGCTGTGTGATCACAGCTGATCAAGTTACTTCTGTGACCTGCCTTCTCAGAACTCTAAGATGCTATAATTTCATGTTGCTAGTACCTTATTTTTCTGGCTAGAAATTGTTTATGTTGGTTTCTTGCATTTAGTTATTTAAAATTGCTGCAGGAATACATAAATGATTACCTTCTTGTAATATTTGCACTTAAGTTAAAATGACTTAGATAATTATAAATGTTTATTCATTTAAAAATACTACTTTCATAAAATATAAAACAGACTTTATAAATGTAGAGATATGTAACTGTAGTTGTAAGATAGGATCACTGTAGCATTATGCTTTATGATAGTAATTGTAGTATGGGTGATAGCTTACAGTGAATGATGTGGACTTGTGATCTCCAAAGATTTAGCTTCAGGATCAGGGACCAGGCTTGATCACTCAAGAGCTTTTGTGTAGCAGAGTTTTATTAAAGTATAAAAAGGGAGAGAAAGTTTCTGACATAGACATCAGAAGGGGGAAGGATAGTGCCCCCAACTCACTAGTCTTATCAAGGCCTTATATACTTTTATGAGGCCCCCCCACAACATACATCTTAAATTAACAAGATTAGAACTAACAATAGAAAGGTTTTACCAGACCCACTCCCACAATATGTCTTAAGATAACAAGATTAGTCAGAAGGTTCTTGTTAAGGAGAAACATGTCCTTGAGCAAGATAGATGGTTATAGTGACTAAGACAAAGCTATGTAGGAAAAAAACCTTTGTCCTTTTCTCCTCCTTGAGATCCCCAGACCCCTTTCTCCTGGAGAGCTCTGGACCCCTTCCTCCTTGAGGGCCCTGGACACCTTACCAACCTACCTAAACATTAGCTCTTTAATGGGTATGTAAAGCTTCCAATTGATGGAATCAAGCCAGATGTTTGAAAATTTAAAGTATTAATCAGAAATGGTAAATAAAAAGAACTGAGAACGTGAACTTGGAGCATTGACACATATACTTTAAAAATTAATTCAGCGAGTAGATGATTCAAAAACTAGATGACTCAACAAAAGATGGGTTGAATGAAGAGAAATATGGAAATGTGTGAAGGCTGTTTGAACATTCTTTAGATGTTCATAGAACTAAAATAAGTAATTTGAATATTTTTCCTTTGATAGTGGTTATTTATTTTGTTCATGTTATTGAAATGGCTCTATGCATAATTTTTGCAAATTGAAAATAGATTATTAGAGAAGGGAACAATAATTTACCCTTTTTGTCAGTGTTATCATTTGTATTATCTGGTGTATTCATTTGTAGTTCAATCCAAATACTTATATTTATTTTATTTAAACAAATTTATTGAATTTCTATGTAATATGCATTATATTAAGTTTAATTGGGCGAAAAGATGAATATGACTTGGTCCTCACCAGTTTTGAGAGAAATTGTGTAGGGGGACAGAATTTGAAGCATAAAAGGAAGGAATGTCATAGAAGGGAAAGATGACCATACAAAGAGCTAGCCGTAAGGTTTTAATTAGAACTTGGGTAAGTGTTGTCAATATTAAAGGCTGTTTTCAAACTTTAATGTGTATATGGCTTACTTGAGGATCTTGTGAAAAGACAAGTTCTAATTCAGTATTTTGTTGTGGGCATGAGATTCTTCATTTCTAACTAACTCCCAGTGGATGCCAGTGCTTATGAACCATGATTCATATTTTGAGAAGCAAGGCTTAGTACTAATTCTTTGGAATTAAAAATAGATGTATGTGTGCTCCGTCACTCAGTCATGTCCAGTGTGGACTGCGTTTGAAACCTTTCCCTGGGTACAGTCTTCCTTTTTCTTCCTAATTTCTTCTATAATATAATCAAAATATACTGATTGACAGTATAAATGTAAATGAATATGTTTTCTTTAAATTTACTTATTTTGAATGACTGATTTAGTTAACTCTTGGTCATCTGTTGTTGTTCAGTTGCTCAATCTTGTCCGATGACTTTGTGATCCCATAGACTGCAGCTGGCCAGGCTTCCCTGTCCTTCACTACGTCCCTGAGTTTGCTCAAACTCATACCCATTGAGTTGATGATACCATTCAACTGTTTCATCCTCTGTTGCCCTCTTTTCCTCCAGGGGTGGATTAAACAGAATGTAGTTAGCCAGGGTTCCAAATAACAAGTGACTTGGTACTGTGGAAAGCTGAAATGACAGTAATTTAGAATTGTTTGGTCCCTACTGTAACTTGGGAATAATGTTCCTTGATCTCACACAAAGTACTTTTTGAAAGTGGTGCCTCCTTTCTCTTCATTCTCTCTTAAGAACAGTGATCTTCACATGAGAATTCTAAATCTCCAGAATCAGTGCTACGTGGGTCGAGATTTTTAACATATGGGCTGCAAATACTATTGTACTTGTATTACTTTAAAACATACGAATGTTGTCTTTCACATGATAAATGTGTTCTGAAATACAGGATATAAGTTTTAAGAATTTTAAGTAAATAAGTTCACCTATACCATGTCACCTATACCATGTTTTAGTTAATTTTATTTTAACCAGAATTGGGAGACATCTGAGACCTTTGCCTCCCACTTGTTTCATAGCTGTTAAAAATTGATTCTTTGTTACTCAGACATGTTTGTGCAGCACACAAACATACACACACACACAGAGGCATACAATAGATGTAGTGTGAGTCCAGGTTTAGCTCTAGAAGTCATATATGATAAGTTATGAAAGTTTAAATGTTCTACATAGATCATCATAGTATGACATCTATGGTGTTCATAAATCTTCAAGCTAATTTTGTATTTTATTTTTCTTATCAGATATCTGTTATTTAAAGGTAAAGCACTGCCTACTATAGGCTGAACTTAATTTGTCATGTTTTTATTTTCTATGATATAAATTGTAACAAAGTGCAATAGAGCAGTACTACATTAATTAGAAATGCTGCTAACTTTCCAAGTGTTTAACCTAAGCAGTAACATTTAACAGAGAAAATTTATTTTTACTGTTAATTAAACATTGGATATTTTTGTGGATTTTTCTTTCTTTCTTTCTCTTTTTTTCAGAGAACCAGAGGACGAAAACGAAGCTTCATTCCTGAGGAAGAAAAACATGAGGTTGGAATAAGTTAAGCATATTTTGCATAGCCTAAACTTTGAGAAACTTCCTTGCTTAAAATTATTTCTGTTTTCCTCATATCCTGATTTTATATTTTGTTTCTTCCTTGTATGACAGGAAAGAGTTCCTAGAGAGAGAAGACAAAGGCAGTCTGTGTTACAAAAGAAGCCCAAGGCTGAAGATTTACGAACTGAATGTGCAACTTGCAAGGGAACTGGAGACAATGAAAATCTTGTCAGGTAAGCTGGATGCTGAGACTTTGTCTTTAGGGGATTAAGGTTCCATCCTAATCATTTTCTCATCACAGATATAATGGGGGGGGGAAAAATCACAGTATAGAACCTTTCTTAAAATATTATTTAGTGAAAAAAGTACTTCAGAAACAAATTTCATCCAATGTGCTACACATGGTTATTCTCTGGGTTTAGATATAGTTAAGAGTGATAATCTGGATTTTGAACAAAAGAGAATTAATTTTCCCTTGACATGAGAAGTTGACTGTGTTCTATATATAGAGGCCACAAAAATAATTTGATTTAAACTCTTTGTGCTAAGGTTATTATGTTTTATCTCATAAAGCAATAAAATTACTGAGTTTTGTTAGCATATAAAAGTTGATAAGTTTTTTAGCAGTAATGATAAGAAATACTTTTTATTGACACAAGCTTTGTTAGTACTTTCTTATCATTTTTCAAAAAAATGTGTTAAATGCTTCTCTCTTATGAAATAAAGAAAGGTGAAAAGATGGCCTAGATAGACATTTTTTGTTTTCTGTTTTTTCTTCTTTGTTTCTTTGTTTTGTTTTGTTACTTTTTTTTTTTTAAATCAGACATAATTCTAATCAGGAATCTCAGGTGATATGGCATCGTGGCTATTCCTGAGGGTCCAGAGACTGCTAATTTTAGCCATTTGCCTCTCTTGCTGAAATGATGAAATTGTGCAAAGCTTTCAGTGAGATGAAGCAGTAGGTGGGTGATCAAAAGGAGACCTCATCTAAAAAGAGGTATCCTCTTTCAAAGGACAGTGACACAAAGAATTTTTTAGTATGTTATGGGAACACGTTCTGAATTCCTTCAAAAATTGTCTTTTGCTAAACCCCTGACTAACTCATGGCATAGAAAATAAATGATTCAAAAATTATTAGTCAATGTGTATTAATACCTTTATAAGATTTTAAATATTTGCTTCCAAAATGATATCATTTATTTGTCATTAAAAGTATATAATTTGCTTGTTTTAACTTCTTAAAGTAAAGGCATGTGGTTTTAAATTTCACGACTTCTTTATGCCGTCATTGAGGTAGAAAAAGAAAAAGTGTAAATTCCAGTGAAGAAATACAAAGTGCTTCAGCAAACTTGAAAAAGTCTGTAATATTAGACCTCTGTTTTTTGAAATACTTTATGTAGAATATCATGAGAGCTTTCCTAGAGATTAAGTTCATTTAAGTTTAGGGTAAATTAGTTCTAGTATCAGAAGAGACCCATGAATAATTCTCATCACAATATGATTTTCTGGTTTATATAAAAAAAGAAATCCCAAGCATAAGCGTAACATACTGGAATGCATAAAACAACAAATAAATAAAACAAAAAAAAAGCACTCTTAATTAAAAGCATAATGAACAAAAATTTAGTCTAGAAGAAAATACCCTTGGGGGTTGAGAGTGGCATTGTGGGGCATGATCATTTTGAAGCAATAGTAAAGCTGGTTATTCTTTTTATAACTATTAAAATCTATGTAAATATCTACCTTCTATTTTTTTATGATAGTAGGCTGATGCAGGCCTTTTTGCTATAGACTCTATATGTTTTTGTCAATTTTTTATTTATTTGGTCATGTATTTGAAAAAAAGAACCCAAGAAGTAAATACAATTTTCATCTTAAAAACCACTTTATAACAAGAGTATCTCCAGGACATTGTTTTATAGTTGTCTTAAAAAAGAAAAAATAGGTATCATCTTTCTTTGATTCTTGATAAACATTTTTAACTATTATTAGCCTTTCCTCTCACTTATTTAATCAGTTCCTATTATAAAAGTTTCATCCTCACTTTCATTATTATAACATTCCAGTGTTGGATTTTTGTGAATGTCTTCTGGAAGGTAAAGATATTTTTGTTACTCTAGAAATGATGGATATACAAATCTTCTTCCTTAGTTTTGCCTTGTTAAGAAGATAATATCAGATTTTCTGCAAAGATTTTAGAGGTAATGAAGAGGGAATTAAATGTTTTATAAACATTATATATTAATAATGCTCTGAGAACAAAATAAGCTGGATATAAAGCTTTGCCATAAAATGTTTTATAGTTATGATGTGATTGTTCTTTAAAAATACATATATATTTTATCTATATTTTATACACACACACACACACACACACACATATTTAGTTTAAGCACATTGCTCTTGAGGTTAAAGAAGAATTTTATATAGAATTTCATGTGTTTAAAGAGGTACGCTTATAAGCCAATATCTACCATTTCCCCTAAGATCTCTTTTATTTTGTAATTGGTACCATCATTGTTTGCAAACCCCTCTCCCCAAAACCCACACTTTTATGATTAAGTTGCATCTTAAATATTATGTACACATGCTATTTTTTTAACTTTACTTTTAAGACATTTTAAATTAACCTTTTTTTTCCCCTGAAGATATATTTCAGTGCTTGATCATATTACTTATTGTATATGTTTATTAAGTCCTCTTATAAAATTAAACTTCTTGGGTCATAATTTAATTACTAATATTATATTGAATATACTGTATTTTCTCAGGTTCCTTTGAACTAATGTACATGACTCACTGGAATCGGCTGTTTAGCAGCTTTGATTTTGAAACCACACTTCTCTATGTAATTCAGGCTATATAAAAAATTCTTAAGATGTTCCTGGCTTTTTCAGTTATTTGTAAATGTGTATATGTTAATTTACATGTATGATTTTTTTAATATCACGAGAATGTTGCATTCAATTTGTCAGTTACCTATAATAGTAGGTTCCAAATGTTATTTTCTGTTTTGCCTCTTAAGTTTTCTCTGGTCTTTGACAAGTAATTTAGAATTTCTGTGTCTTGGTTTTTTCCTCTCTTGTACATGATCACAATCATGCTGTGCTCCATTATAAGCTTTGTGAGTTATTCTGTATAAGATAGTAGGGCAGTGATATTATTAATGCTTAGTAATTCAAAGAATGCATGTATGTGTGCTCTGAAATAAGGGTTCTAATTGGTAAATATGTTACATTAATAATACTAATGCATATTTTTTTACCTTTCAGAGAATGTGCTTGTCCTGTTTTTGTATATGATTATTCTTGCAATAAGGGAGACAAAAAATTTGAATTTGTTGAAACGTCCCTAAAATGATTTGACAAACTATTTCTTTTAAACATGGGAAATATGAAAGTTATCAGTGTCTCATGGATGAAAGATGGTTTACATTATTATATGGATTTAAAAAAAAATAGTGCTTCCTTTTTTGCCATCTACTTTTTAAACTTAATTAAAATTTAGCTGGAAAGTTTCCAATTGAAAATATATTCCTCTGTGTTATTTAGTGCAATTAAATGCTAAAGGGCAAATTGAAACTGTCTTCAAATTATGAGGTCTTTGGGGATATTTATCTTTTTGCTATGAATGTTCCTTATTGGAGTTACTTTTGAGCTCTTAGTGATATCTTACTTGGTTTTGCTTCCTCAGTTCCTGGGACATTTAATGCTCAGTAAATGCTTGGCAAATAAATGACTTTGCCATATGAGTAGTGACCGATTATTCTTTGCTGAATTAATTTAAAAACATTTACTATTCTAATTTATTCCTAGAACAAATTGTTCACTCAGTATAAGTATTTGATAAAATGTTTAAAAAATAAAGTCTTCATGTCGCTAAAGAGCAGTAGTTTTTTTCTGTGTATTAGGTAAAGGACTAGGAATCCCAAATTTGAGATGTTGATATATTAATGTAAAAGTAGAAATAAAGTGATTATTCTTCTTGAACATATTTTATTTTCAAAAGATAGATTTTAGAGGTAGGTTGGCTATTGTTTTCTACACATCTTTATCAAACTATCAAATTAGGAATAAGACCAAAATTTTAGGCTTCAGATTTTATCTTAACTGTAAACTCAGTGGGACACATTTTATTACTTAACGGGAGATAGAGAGGAAAACTGCTACTGCTAAGTCACCTCAGTCATGTCCAACTCTGTGCGACCCCATAGATGGCAGCCCAGCAGGCTCCGCCGTCCCTGGGATTCTCCAGGCAAGAACACTGGAGTGGGTTGCCATTTCCTTCTCCAGTGCATGAAAGTGAGAAGTGAAAGTGAAGTCGCTCAGTCGGGTCTTACTCTTAGCGACCCCATGGACTGCAGCCTACCAGGCTCCTCCATCCATGGGATTTTTTTTTTTTTTAATAAATTTATTTATTTTAGTTGGGGGCTAATTACTTTACAATATTGTAATAGTTTTTGGATTTTCCAGGCAAGAGTACTGGAGTGGGGTGCCATTGCCTTCTCCGAGAGAGGAAAAAGGTCTCCTAAAACTAAGATCCTTAAAATCCATTGGTCCTCTGAAGTAACATCTTTAGTTTTACCTTGTATTGTGGCCATTACTTAGAAGCACTGAAGGTAGGAAGTGATCTGTGCAGCTGTTTTATTTTTATGGCTAAGTCTATACCATTAAATGTTTACTATATTCTCTTCCTTATTTGAGTATATGGCAAATTATATATATAGATATTGAACCATTTTGGTTGCAGGGTTAGGATGTTTATTTGGTCTGTTAACACTGTTATTAGCATTTTTATTTATTTGGCATTTTAAATATCTAGCTTCTGAGTGCCTTCCTCAAAGCAATTTGATGGTATCATAAGTTACTAGGAACACAAATTCATATTTATCAATTATTTCAAATATTGGTCTCTGTGATAATTCAGATTTTTCAATTTATAATTACCTTTCCTGTTTTAGCTTGTTGGAGGTTTATAGATTGCCTGGGTCATAGTAAGGGGTGTTTTTTTCCCCAGAGATTCGATTAGACTAAGAGAGCAGATCTTACTTGTAACTCTGTGTTCACAGAACATAAGATCACTTTAAATACTAATAGATTGTTTTAAAGTACTTTAAAAAAATAAAACTTATTTTCATTTCTCTTAAGAATAATTGATTACATTTGGTAGATTGCCTAAAATATTTCATACTGTTCATGGGGTTTTCAAGGCAGGAATACTGAAGTAGTTTGCCATTCCCTTCTCCAGTGGACCATATTTTGTCAGAACTCTCCACCATGACCCGGCCGTTGTGGGTGGCCCTACATGGCCTGGCTCATAGTTTCATTGAGTTAGACAAGGCTGTGGTCCGTGTGATTAGATTGGTTAGTTTTCTGTGATCGTTGTTTTCAGTCTGTCTGCCCTCTGATGGAGAAGGATAAGAGGCTTATGGAAGCTTCCTGATGGGAGATACTGACTGGGGGGAAACTGGGTCTTGTTCTGATTGGCAGGGCCGTGCTCAGTAAATCGTTAATCCAATTTTCTGTTGATGGGGGAGCTATGTTCCCTCCCTGCTATTTACCTAGGGCCAAACTATGATGGAGGCAATGAAGATAGAGGTGACCTCCCTCAAAAGATCTATTGCATGTACTGCTACAGTCAGCGCCCCCAACCCTGAAGCAGGCCACTACTGACCCACGCCTTGGCCAGAGACTCCTGGTCACCCACAGGCAAGTCTGGGGCAGTCTCCTGTGGGGTCACTGCTCCTTTCTTCTGGGTCCTGGTGCACAAGTTTCTGTTGTACCCTCTGAGAATCTAATTCCCAGTCCTGTGTAAGTTCTGGCAGCTCTATGGTGGGGTTAATGGCGATCTCCTCCAAGGGGGCTTATGCCATACCCAAGTCTGCTACACCCAGAGCCTCTGTCCCTGTGGTAAACCACCACCGACCCGTACCTCCACAGCAGATGCTCAAACACAGTTCTGTCTCCGTCTCTGTGGGGTCCTTGGGTCTTGGTGCACACACGGCTTGTTTGAGCCCTCCGAGCATCTCTGGCAGGAATGGGGTTTGATTCTAAACACGAATTTGCCTCTCCTACCATCTTGCTGGGGTTTCTCCTTTGCCCTTGGACGTGGGGTATCTCCTCACAGCTGCTCCAGTGCCTACTGTCTTACTGGGGTTTCTCTGACCTTGGACATGGGGTATCTCCACACTGCCGGTCTAGCGAAGTACAGCCGCTGTTCCTGACTTGGGCATGGGGTATCTCCTCCTATCTATTTCTGCTTTATTGTCTATGCCAAAGCCTTTGTGTGGATCACAGCTGTGGAAAATTCTTCAAGAGATGGGAATACCAGACCACCTGACCTGCCTCTTGAGAAACCTGTATGCAGGTCAGGAAGCAACAGTTAGAACTGGACATGGAACAACACACTGGTTCCAAATAGGAAAAAGAGTACGTCAAGGCTGTATATTGTCACCCTGCTTATTTAACTTATATGCAGAGTACATCATGAGAAACGCTGGGCTGGATGAAGCACAAGCTGGAATCAAGATTGCTGGGAGAAATATCAATAACCTCAGATATGCAGATGACACCTCCCTTATGGCAGAAAGTGAAGAAGAACTAAAGAGCCTCTTGATGAAAGTGAAAGAGGAAAGTGAAAAAAGCTTAAAGCTTAAAGCTCAACATTCAGAAAACTAAGATCATGGCATCTGGTCCCATCACTTCATGGCAAATAGATGGGGAAACAGTGGCTGACTTTATTTTTTGGGGCTCCAAAATCACTGCAGTTGGTGACTGCAGCCATGAAATTAAAACATGCTTACTCCTTGGGAGAAAAGTTATGACCAACCAAGACAGCATATTAAAAAGCAGACATTACTTTGCCAACAAAGGTCCGTATAGTCAAGGCTGTGGTTTTTCCAGTCGTCATGTACGGGTGTGAAAGTTGGACTATAAGGAAAGCTGAGTGCTGAAGAATTGATGCTTTTGAACTATGGTTTTGGAGAAGATTCTTGAGAGTCCCTTGGACTGCGAGGCTATCCAACCAGTCCATCCTAAAGGAGATCAGTCCTGGGTGTTCATTGGAAGGACTGATGTTGAAGCTGAAACTCCAGTACTTTGGCCACCTCGTGCAAAGAGCTGACTCATTTGAAAAGACCCTGATGCCGGGAAAGATTGAAGGCCGGAGGTGAAGGGGACGACAGAGAATGAGATGGTTGGATGGCATCACTGAATCAATGAACATGAGTTTGAGGAAACTCCAGGAGTTGGTGATGGACAGGGAAGCCTGGTGTGCTGCACTCCATGGGGTCACAAAGAGTAGGACACAACTGAGTGACTGAACTGACTGACTGACTAAAATATTTCAAATGATTTATTTTATTTTGATTATACACTTTCCAATTCATTGTTTCTTATGTAGTTTATCACATAGTAATCAGTCTTAATGATAAAATTTGCATATTTATGTAGGAATGTCAAGTGATGGTGCAAATGTATATTATTTGGATATTTAGAAACAAATAGAAATTTTAAAATTTGTATTCTAATAAATTTCGAATTATTAAAAACATTTCCTGCACAAAGACATTTCTGGCTAATCTTCTGTTTCTATTCCTTAGTTTTACCAACAGTTTCAAGGATAGGTTTTAATGTTTTGTTTTGTTTTGTAACCCTGAGTAGGTGATTGGTGTAGTACAAATTGCTGTATTCTAAAGGATTGTTTCCAAAGCTTGGAGGTCTAATATTTCTTTCAGTTGTGTGTAGTAAAATGTATCACCTCATGTCACCCTTAATGTCCTGTGTGATATATCTCTTCTTGAAGTTCACTGCTGTTAGTGCTGTAATATTACTTGACTTTACTCTCTTGCAAGCCTGGCCATCTAGAAGGCACAGTCTCTGTTTTACATATCCTTATAGCTTGCCTGTTCTTACTCCAAGTCACGGAGCAAAGAGCGCCTCCCTGTGGTAGTTAATGGCTTACACACTTCATAGGAGGTTGCGTTACAGATTCATTGGCCAGATACTAAATCTTCCTAATTTTTATTTTTAATATAAATAGGCTTAAAAATATCAAAAATCTGATATAAAAATCTAATTTTACATAAAAGGCAAAGATAAAGTAGCATATCAAGATGTTAAAGACATATAGATTTCCTCTAACTCATAGCCTGAGGAAAGGTGCTACTTTAACAAGGTTCACATCAAAAGGGAAGGTGAGTGTAGCATTCTAAATACAAACTGATGAAGCGTTAGGAATTATTTAAAAATTTAAACAGAGGAGTATAATTATGTCTTGAAACTTCCTTTTCTTAAGAGTTTTAACTGCTTAAAAAACTTACATTTACTTTTTGAATAACCATTATAAGAAATAGTTTATAGAAACAGATTTTCAAGGTAATTCTGATATGAATACCAAACAACATCACCTAATGCATAAGTAAAATTAAAATTGAATAGAATTCAGAAACGTATTTCTGTCATATTCTGGATAGTTTAACATCATTATATCCATATTTTGAGAAAATATTTCTAAATTTTCATTTTGTTTAGCTGACAATTGATTTTTAAGCTTTTTGATGTTAAGAAAAAATCTAGTGAGGTCTACTTTATTTTTGAAAGTTTATTATAATTTTTGAAGACCTGGTTACATATTTGTATTAACTTAAAAAAAAAAGCTTAATTCAATCAGCTTAATACCAGAATTAAAACTCTGTAAGAATGCTAGCATTTAATATATGAATAATGCTGCAAAAAATAAATCTACTAAGTTCAGTAGTTGTGTGTGTGTGTGTGTGTGGTTAAAGTTACAAACAGTGAAATATATAAATGTTAAATGAATAAATTGGTGAATTTTAAGAAAAGCATGTAACAATTTTTTATGATGTGCTTATGTAACTCCCATTTCTCTCAAGACGTAGAACAGTTTTCATCACTCTCAAGAGCTGTGTCCTTTCCTAGTCATTCCCTCTTCTCAAAGGCAAGCACTTTTTTATTTTTTTCCCCTAGAAGTTACCTCTTGTAGAACATATAAATGGCATGTTTAGTTTTTATTTGATTTCAGCCATTGTAATGAATGTGTGAGGGAATGGCACTGTGGTTTTAGTTTGCATTACCCTGATGTATAATAATGTTGAGCACATTTTTATATGCTTACCGGCTGTTTGTATGTCTTCCTTTGTGAGCTAATTCTTTTGCTCATTAAAAAAAAAAAATTGGATTGTATGTTTAGTATTGAGTTTATATGAGTTTTTAATATACTCTCTATTTTGCAAATACATGTTTTTCAAACATACAATCTTTATCTATGGCCTGCTTATTCATTTTTTAACGGTATTAGAGAGCAGAAATTACTAAGTTTACTAAGTTCAGTTTAGCAACTTTTTATTTTATGATTATTGCCTTTGTGTCGTATCTAAGAAGTCTTTGCTTAGGTCCAGGTCACAAAAATTATCTTTGTGTTCTTCTAAAAGCTTTATGATTTATCTTTTATATTGACATTATGTGGTTCATCTGAAGTTAATTTTAAACTTCAGGTAGAGTTAAGGAAGGTCTGTTTATTATCCCGTGTGGATTTCTAGTTTTCTAGCATCAATTTTCTAGCATCAATTCACTTTTCTAGCATCAATTCACTTTTCACTTTCACGCATTGGAGAAGGAAATGGCAACCCACTCCAGTGTTCTTGCCTGGAGAATCCCAGGGACGGGGGAGCCTGGTGGGCTGCCGTCTATAGGGTCGCACAGAGTCGGACACGACTGAAGCGACTTAGCAGCAGCAGCAGCATCAATTTTCTAATAAATTTCTAGCAAGCATTTCCTTTCTACATTAAGTTGCTTTGGTTTCATTGTTAAATATTAATTGACTTTTTAAATGAGGGTCAGTTCCTAGACTTTGTATTCTGTTCCATCAAGCTATGTACATATTTCTAGGCCAGTACTAATGTCTGGATTATTGAGGCCTTATCGTAAGCTCATTTGTTATTTGGGATCCTTTGCATTTTCATATTAGTGTCAGAAAGAGCTTTCCATTTTTATTAAAAGGAAGAAAGCCTGGATATGATACCAAAAAAAAGCACAGGCCAGCAACAACAACAAAAATATATATTAGACTTCATTCAAAGTTAAAAATGTCTGTGTCAAAGGAAACTACCAACAGAGTGAAAAGACAACTGACAAAGTGTGAGAAAATATTTTCAAATCATACATCCAATGAGGGATTGATATCAAGAATGTAAAAAGAACAATAAATCATCTACAACAATGAAAAAAACTTATTAAAAATGAGCAAAAGACTTGAACAGACATTTCTCCAAAGAAATTCCACAGTTATTAAGCATATGAAAAGATGCTATACATTAATCATTAGTGCAATTCAAAGCAAAACCACAATGAGATACTGCTTCAAACCCATTAGAACCCAAACTATTATTAAACAAACAAAAATAGAAAAGAAGAAGTTTGGAGGAGGATATGGAGAAAAAGAAATTTCACTTCCAGAGAGTATATACCCCAAAGAATTGAAAGCAGGAGCTTAAAGATGTATTGTACATTCATATTCATGACAGCACTATTGCTATGTGTGCTTAGTTGCTCAGTCATGTCCGACTCTTTGTGACTCCATGGACTGCAGCCCACCAGGCTCCTCTGTCCATGGGGATTCTCCAGGCAAGAATACTGGAGTGGGTTGCCATGCTCTCCTCCAGGGGATCTTCCCAACCCAGGTCTCCCGTGTTGCAGGCAGATTCTTTACCAACTGAGCCACCAGGGAAGTCCAAGAAGACTGGAGTGGGTAGTCTATCCCTTCTCCAGGGTATCTTCCCGACCCAGAAATCAAACGAGAGTCTCCTGCATTGCAGGCAGCTTCTTCACCAGCTGAGCTACCAGGAAAGCCTGGCAGTATTATTGGTAATAGTCAAATGGTGGAAACAAACCAAGTGTCCATTAATAGATGAGTGGATAAACAAAATATGATATATACATGTTGTTGTTGTTTAGTCACTAAGTCATGTCCCACTTTTTGCAATGCCATGGACTCTCGTTCACCAGGCTTCTCTGTGCATGGTGTTTCCCAGGCAAGAATACTGAAGTGGGTTGCCATTTCCTTCTCCAGGGGATCTTCTTGATCCAGGGATCGAACCTACGTCTCCAGCATTGGCTGGTGGATTCTTTACCACTGAGCCACCAGGGAAGCCCTCAGGATATATTTCAACCATAAAAAGGAAGGAAATTCTGACACATGCTATAACATGAATGAACACTGAAGACCTTAATGCCGACTGAAATAAGCCAGTCAAAAAAGGACAAATGTTGTATGATTCTACTTAATATGGGATACTTAAGAGTAGTCAAATTCATAGAGAAAGTGGAGTCGTTCTTGCCAGGAGCAGGATGACTGGGGAGTTAATGTTTGAATAGATACTGAGTTTCAGCTGTGTAAAATGATAAATGATGGTGATGCTTGCACAACTGTGAATATACGTAATGTGTCAGAAATGTACACTTAAAAACGGTTAAAATGGTAAATCTTACATATATTTAACCACAGTGTTTCAAAAGAAGCCAACTGGAATTTTGATTAGCTTTGTGTTGAATATGTGGATGAATTTGGGGAGCATTAACAGAATTGTTTCCTGATGCATAAACTAGGTATATCTTA
Source organism: Giraffa tippelskirchi (assembly GCF_054371585.1). NCBI lineage: Eukaryota > Metazoa > Chordata > Mammalia > Artiodactyla > Giraffidae > Giraffa > Giraffa tippelskirchi. The sequence goes on from NC_137284.1 coordinate 66,437,987, forward strand.
TATTCAGATTTTCAGATATCCATTATTTTTTTTATCAATGTTTTTATAGTTTGCATTGTAGAAGTCTTACATGTTTATTATTAAATGTATTCCTAAGCATTTAATGTTTTTGATGCTATTGTATAAGAAATTTTTAAATAAGATTTAAAAAAAATAACTGTTTATGCAGGTGTTGAGAGCTGCCAGATGTTGAGGTAGTCAGTCAGGATCAGAAGCCAAGCTGAACGTTACGGTTAAAATCAGAAGGCTTTTGCTGTTTAATGGACCCAGGGACTGGAGTGAAGAAGAAGGGAAAGGGCTAGGAAATAGAAAAATACTGAGTCAGTGGTGAGAAGTGTTAAGACTTCTCAATAAGGAGATCTTGGCACAAGTAGATGCACAAGCAGTGTTTCAGTCTAGCTTTTCCATCCTTCGCAGATGGAGACCTAAAAAAGTTGTATCGACTTTACAATCCTGGGATAAGGCCATCCTGGGCCATATATTTGGATTTCATTTGCTAGTATTTTGATAAGGGTTTTGTGTCTCTATTCATGTAAGTATTATTCTTACAATTTCTTTTCTTAAGTCTTTATCAGATTTTGTTTTTCAGGTTATACTGGCCTTCTAGAAGATGTTAGAAACTATTCTATTTTTTAAAAGCATTAAAAGATTTCATGTCTTCATTGAATTTTCATTGAATTCCTCAAACGTAACCATCTGGACCAGAGTTTTCTTTTTTTTTGTTTTAATTTAACTTTAATTGGAGAATAATTGCTTTTACAGTATTGTGTTGGTTTCTGCCATACATCAACATGAATCAACGATAGGTGTACATATGTCCCATGTCCCCTCCTTGAACCTCCCTCTCACCTTCCATCCCATCTCACCCCGCTTCATTGCCACAGAACACTGGGTTTGAGTGCCCTGTGTCATACAGCCAATTCCCACTGGCTATCTGTTTTACAGATGGTAAGGTACCTGTTTCAGTGTTACTCTCTCAATCCATCCCACCCTCTCCTTCCTCAACTGTGTCCACAAGTCTGTTCTCTTGGTCTGTGTCCCCATTGCTGAGTTGCAAATAGGTTCATCAGTATACCATCTTTCTAGATTCAACATATATATGTTAATATATGATATTTGTTTTTCTCTTTCTGACTTATTTCACTCTTTATAATAGGCTCTAGGTTCATCCTTTTCTTTAGAACCGATGTGTTCCTTTTTATGACTGAGTAATACTCTATTGTATATATGTACTACAGCTTATTTATCCATTCCTCTGTTGATGAACATCTAGTTTGCTTCCATATTCTCGTTATTGTAAATAGTGCTGCAGTGAAGATTGGAGTGTGTGTGTCTTTTCCAAGTATGGTTTCCTCAGGATATATGCCCAGTAGTGTGATTGTTGGGTCATATGGTAGTTTATTCCTAGTTTTTTAGGGAATCTCCATACAGTCTTCATAGTGGCTGTATCAATTTACACTCCCAGCCAACAGTACAAGACGGTTCCATTTTCTCTACACCCTCTCTAGCATTTATTGTTTGTAGATTCTTTGATGGTGGCCATTCTGATTGGTAGGAGGTGATATGCCTCATTGTATTTTGATTTGCATTTCTATAATAATGAGCAGCGTTAAGTATCTTTTCATGTGTTTATCAACCATCTGTATATCTTCCTTGGAGAAATGTCTGTTTAGGTCTTCTGCCCACTTTTTAATTGGGTTGTTTTTTTTTTTTTTGGTATTGAGTTGAATGACCTGCTTGTGTATTTTGGAGATTAATCCTTTGTCAGTTGTTTCATTTGCTATTATTTTCTCCCATTCTGGACTAGAATTTTCTTTGTTGGGAGGTTTTTGGGAATTAATTTTATTTTTAAAAATCTTTACTTATTTATTATTACTTTTTATTTCTTGACTGCCCCATGCAGCATGTGGGGGTCCTAGTTACCCAGCTAGAGATTGAACCCACACCCACTCCATTGGAAAGGCAGAGTCTTAACCACTAGACCACCAGGGAAGTCCCTCGACTTTTAAAATATTTAGATAATAGAGCTATTGAAAGCTTTTTCTTTTGTCTTACCTTAGTTATGGTAAGCTGTGTTTTTCAAGCAATTTATTGATTTTATTTCAGTTGTCAGTTGCTTCTTTTCTTGAGTATGCTTATCTTTTGGATGGGCACTACAACTGTTTGATTGAGACTTTTCTGCTTCCTATACTATTTCAGATCATATTCTTTTCTAGGACTAGGTCAGTATTTACTCCTTTCATGTATCCTTCCAGACTTACATGATCCCATAATGATGTTTTTCTTACTTTGATTGTCCTTGGGATGCACATAAAATCCCACATCATGCTTTTTATCCACTTCTTGAAAATTATCTATGAATTACTTTTTTCACTAGATTAAGTCAGGCCTTCCATTTATTCATGATTCTCATAGTCTTCTACAATATGGTACAGGAAATTAATCAGAGTAAATTTTTGTTAAATTATTTTCTGATGCACTGCTAAGTCTATGCATTTCAGCTTTATACACTGAAATAGTGTCATCTCTTTGAGAGCAAAGACTTTTCTTTAGGTCTTAATTGATTTGTTTTTTCATTTTTACTTATTAAAAACAAACTTTAAAATAGTATATACTTGTAGCAAACAACAACAAAAAGGGTAGGTAAATAAGGGTTTCTGATTGACTATGATTACTTCACTGAGAATTAGAAGACCTCAGTTAGTCCAAGCTTGTCTCTTACCAATTGTATCAAGTTGCTGAATCTCAGAGGGTCTCTGTTTTTTTATTTGAAGAGAAAAGATGTCAGGCTATATCATCTCTGAGCTCTAACAGACTACCTCTGATAATCATATGTGATGTTTCAAGTTCCCAAATCTATGATAAATTACATTCCCTCACAGGCTCTCCTGTAAACACATACTTTCAGAATATCTTTCTAGACTATCCTGTAACTGTGTAGAATATATATATTTTTTGATTAAGTCTCTTAGAGTGGAAGTCATTCTTGTTGCCTCTTCTCTCATTTAGCTAAAGAGACTGAAAAATAAGTTCCCTTGGTACAGCCTACTTCCTTTGATAAAGAGCAAATATTTTTTCTTTTTAAAAATAAGTATATTGAGATTTAATTTTCATACTGTACAAATTCAGCCATTTTAAATGTAGACTGTTACAATTTTTAGTAAATGTATAGAACTGTTCAGCTATCAATAGAGTCCCATTTTAGAGAATTTTCCATTACCTCAGAAAGTGCTCTGCCTGTTTACTGTCAATCCTAGCTCCCACCCTCACCCTCAGACAACCACTGCAAATATTCTCTTGTCACTGATTCTTCATAGCCTATTCCTTTCCCAATCCATTTTTTTCATCTTAATATTACTCTTATGGACTTCCCCAGTGGTCCAGTGGTTAAGACTCTGCACTCCAACTGCAGGTGTCTTGGGTTTGATCCCTGGTTGGGGAAGATTCCATATGCCATGTATCCCATATCCCATATCCCACCCTCACCCTCACCCTCAGGAAACCACTGCAAATATTCTCTTGTCACTTGTTCCCCATAGCCTATTCCTTTCCTAATCCATTTTTTAATCTTAATATTACTTTTACATGTGTTTGATTAAATAAAATTAGTTTCTGTTTTTTTCTTCAAAAAACAATTTTTTTAATGTGCTAAAGGCAACAAAGATTCTTTGCTGGATCAACTTTAGTCAGATTACTGAACTTTCTCCGAAGTTCATCTGTATGTTTCCTTATAATGTCTGGTTTTAGCAGGAACCCTGCTCAGTCAGTTTAACCAGAACCTCTCACCCTTGATGTCTTCTGGTTACCCTAGGTATCTGATCAGGTTCTTTAGTCTCTACCATTCTGATCACCCAGGCATATCTCAAGAAAAAATTCTTTCAGGTCAGTTTAGCCAAAACCCCCTTAGCACTGACATTTCCGCTTACTAATTTTCTATCCATTGATCCCCACCATGCACTTTTTCTATAAATTCCCTCTTGGTCATACTGTATTCAGGGTTTGGCCTAGTCTTTCTGCCCCAGTATAAAATCCCAATGCACTGGTTCCTAAATCTATCATGATGGTCCTAAATAAAGCCTGCCATACCATCTTGAACACCTGTCATTGAATATGTTTCTTCTTTAACAAAAGAATTTAATGAAATAGATACTTCTAATTAAAGTGAATCTTGTATATGAAAAACTTATCCCATTTTATTCCTTCAGCATGATATTTTGCATTGGATATTTTTAAAGCATACCTGCTAAATTTATGTGAAAAGCCTAAATGTTATTAAATTTTAGAGTCTCTCTACATTTTGGGAAACAGTTTTATATAATGAATGATTAAAAATAGGTATTTATAGCCAGGCACCTGGGTTTGAAACCTGTTTCTGTTATTTGGGAATTCTGCCTTTATGTTCTATGTGGTTTGGTTTCTTTATCTGTAAGATAACCATAGTCAGTAATACCTAACCCAGAGGTTGTTGGAGGATTAATTGAGATAAATAGAAGTAAATGGCCTGGCACAGTAATTAGGGAATTGTAAATACCCTATATATGTGCAAACAACTGTAATAAACCATTTATATAATGCTTATATGGACCAGATACCATATATATATGTACATATTGAATCATTCAATCCTTACAGCTACCCTATAAGGTGAGCAGTAGTATTGCTTCCATTGAATTGATGGGGCAACTAAGGCATAAATAACTTCCCAAAAGAAAGTAGTGAAACTGCTAACTCAGATTCAAACAGTCTGTGCTCTTAGCTCATACAGACTCAACATAAATTTACATTTCAGCTCCCTGGTACAATAAAACTTGCCTTTGATAAATGTATTTGTTTCAGGCTAAATGATGACATCCCTTTTGGGATCATATCTGATGTTTTGGATTTTTTTTTTTAATTAAATTTGATGTTCTTTGCGACTATAGTGCTGTAATCTTTATTCTTCCCACTATACTATTTGATTTTCTTTGATATTAAAACGATTTATTAAAATAACTACTTTTTGTTTTTAACTATAGATGATATTATTCTTCATTTGTATTTTATATTAAATGAGAGGCATGCTGCTGCTGCTGCTAAGTCGCTTCAGTCATGTCCGACTCTGTGCGACCCCATAGACGGCAGCCCACCAGGCTCCGCCGTCCCTGGGATTCTCCAGGCAAGAATACTGGAGTGGGTTGCCATTTCCTTCTCCAGTGCATGAACAGGAAAAGTGAAAGTGAAGTCGCTCAGTCATGTCTGACTCTTAGCGACCCCATGGACTACAGCCTACCAGGCTCCTCCATCCATGCGATTTTCCAGGCAAGAGTACTGGAGTGGGGTGCCATTGCCTTCTCTGAATGAGAGGCATAGGACTCAATAAATGTGACCTTTGTAGATGTTTATCTCTGGGACTTTTGTTTTTAAGGAAATATACTCTATCCTTTTTTCAGGGGCAAGTTACATCTTTTACAAATAACTTTCAGGGTGAAGGGTATATGAATATATTTACATTGTATTTATGTTATACACATTAAAATGGTATTAGTGTACATATATAAATCACATACATAATGTTGCATATATTAATTGAAGTTGCTGTTTGTGAAAAATGTGTGATGTGTCTTATCTTTACCTTTTTGGTCACTCGTCATTTTAATTGTGGTCCTCTGTTTACTAAATACTTCTGTAGTCCCTCTGTGTTGTCTTGAAGAACACAACAGCATCACTCTAATAATATACTGAAGAAATCTTGAGTATATAGGCACAATGATGTGAAAATTTAGAGAGGTGAGTATTTGTATTAACCACCAGTTGTGGGGAAAAAAAAAGATCACAAGTGCAGTATATTTGCATTTGGCAAATTAAATTTGAAAAACAGATTTACGTCTGTTGTAGTCAGCCTTTTAATTACCTGTGATCTGAGGGTTTTGTTTTTGAGAAGAGAGATTATTTAAATGAGTAGAACAATACAAGTTAGTAGACAAAGAATTGCGGTCCTTTGAAATTCAGTGAGCAAATAAGAACATTATCATTTCAGAATCTGCATAAAATAAATGTTAGTTTGCTCCCAACTTGGGAAATTTTGCATCATTTAGTTGATTCTTTAGCATACATAAAACTGAGACTTAAATCTCAGAAATACATAACCTCAGAATTCTTTAACCTTAGGGTGATCTTGTTCAGGTTTTAAAATGTACATGTGTGAATGTGTGTGTATTAGTTATAATGTTGTATTTGAACAAATGTTTTCATATTTCTATCTCTATTTTTTGAATAAGGATAAAAGTAAGTTATCAAACCTCATTTTTTCCCCTCATTTCACCCTATTCACTTATTATTTAGATATGGTATATGTCATTATTACAGCTCTAATTTTCCACATAATGCTGTTAACATATATGAAGAAGTTGTTAATTAGGAAAACCAGGAATATAATTTTCTTGCTTATTAAGGACAGTCTCTCTTTGGCAGTGATAGTGCATTGAATGTTTATCTTAATATGCTCAAAAAATGAACCTCACTTGAAAACTTAATTAGATAACTAACCAGGCAAAATGATGGTGGAGAGTATAGGACTAAAACTGAGAGTTTGAAGATGTGTCACCTTGAGGATGCAGACAACTTTTCTGGAAACCATCTATCTCATTCATAAATTAAGCAATGTATTATATATATTTGAAAATCCCTTTTAATTTTCACATTCTGTGATTTCATTATATCATAGACTAAAGGAGAAGAGAAGGAAATTCAGAAATGAAAAATACCCAGGAGTCTGGGATTTTGAACAATTTACAGCACAAACCTCCCACCAACAGTGCTATTTTTTATTGTGTTAATCCATATTATTTTTCTAATTTTGATGTCAGTTATACATTTTATAGGTCATAGCTTACCAGAAACATATGAGTTAATTTTAAGGCAGCCACTTTTCATTTTTTTACTAATTAAGATGTAGGTTTGTGAGAAATAGTTTATAGTAGAAACTGTTTTCTTTCAATCTGAAAAGTTTTTTATTAATTCTATAAAATAAAATATTATAGATAGAGCTTTTAAATATACTTTAAATATATTAATATAAGTAATCTCAAATATTTGTTGATTAAAATGTTATCTGGGTATTTATAGCATATCTCATTTACTGTATCTTTATAGTTCTTAATTGATTTACATGTATGATATATGGTTTCTTTTCATTTTAATTTCTGAGAATTTTCCTTTTAATTGTTCATTTTAACCCTTCTTGTGAAACAGTTTCAGTTACATTTATCCTAAACTGAAATGAGTTAAGATTATCAATTTCTGAATTAGCTCTTTCTATAACAATGCAGTTAATAGGATTTAAAATTAAATATAGTATACCTGTGTACAGCAGGCTCCCATTTACATGGAGTTTTCTCTAATTCTGGCGTTATTTTCTAGACTGACCTCATGTATTATTAAGAAAATATGCAATCAAGAATTAGGTTGATAATGTGAAATGAGTTGATAGCTGACTTTTACCACTGCACATAAACAGTGCAGTTATTCTGAATCGCAGTATCACTTTCAGTCAGATAACCACTAAAATCACTGCACTGTGGTTTCTGAAAATGCCATAATCCTTCAAATGCCACATTAAACCGAGAGAAGACCGTCAGTAGTGCCTGCACGGTTATGTAGAAGGATGAGCCGTGAACCAAGTGAAAAGATGTTCTGGAAGAACAGTAACCTTTCCCTTGATGTGTGCATTTCCCATTACATTTTTGACACAAAATGTTGCAGAATGATTTAATGGTGGCATTTTGTTTTGCTGACTCCTTTTTTTCATTAAAAAGAAACCGAAGTTTAGGATAGGAATGTAGGGGAAGAGTGACCAAGCACTGAATTCTATTATAGGAATCTGTTTTCAAAATAAATAAGTTAATTTTTTTTTTTAGTAACATGACTATTACCCCTTTACATTTTATGTTAACTGTGATACACAAATCATTTAGTTCTATTATATCTTTAAAGCAGTGTTTTTATTCTTTCAAGTTAATTTTTTTTTCTCCATTGTCCTCCCCTTTCCTTTTTCTTCCTAGTAACTCTTGATCAGAAATGACATGTCAGTAAATCAGGACAGCTTTGTTTAGTAATTACATAGACCTCACCTTGGAGTGGCAATGGCACCCCACTCCAGTACTCTTGCCTGGGAAATCCCATGGATGGAGGAGCCTGGTAGGCTGCAGTCCATGGGGTCGCTAAGAGTCGGACACGACTGAGCGACTTCACTTTCACTTTTCCCTTTCATGCACTGGAGAAGGAAATGGCAACCCACTCCAGTATTCTTGCCTGGAGAATCTCAGGGACGGCGGAGCCTGGTGGGCTGCCGTCTATGGGGTCGCACAGAGTCGGACACGACTGAAGCGACTTAGCAGCAGCAGCAGACCTCACCTATTACGTGTAACCAGAAAGTATCCTACTTTTTATTGTCACTTTAGATGTGTATTATTAGAGCTGATTTTATAGGCTCACTGTCTAAAGATCAATGCCTGTTAACTTTGAGAGGGCACATTTCTATTGGGAATGAAGTCATAAAGTTGTCACACATAAAACTTTTTTGCACCTATGGAAACATGCTGAGAAAGAGAAAGTAACTTTCTAAAATATATTTTGTAACATTTGTACAGCATTGGACTCTGTTTTAGAGTTGATACAGAGTGCCTGGATATGGGCCCCATCACACAATAATTTAAAAAACAAAACCAAAAACCTTGGAAATGTATTTTGCACATACATATTTCTTAGTATCTCACTTTTGAAAAAAGATAACATCAGATAGTATTTGACTAAACACTACTTTGGTCCCCCTGAATCCCCGGGATTATAGGAATATTCATAAAAGGTGCAATTTCAACTAAAGAAATGGAAATTTAACTGGAAATTTCTCACTCAATCTGCCCGTTTTCCCAGCTGGCTTTAATAAGAGACCATCACTCTTTATGAACTCTATTGTCGATTATATTTAGTTGCCTGACAGACTTTAATTCTGCTGCTCTTTCTTGCAAATGTCTCAAAATGGGAGGGTTTACATTGAGTTCAACAGTTTGTCTTCAAATGATTATATAGACCAAAAGAACTAATTAGAATAATATGCAGTGTGGATATAAATCCCTATGTTTTCAACTAAAAATGATTTGGCACTTTGTTAATGATATAATTTAAGTATGCCTTACTGAGCAAGTACCTTTCTTTTGCTTTCCGTTTCTTTTTCACTTTCTTCCTTCCTTTTTTTCTTTTTTCCCTCCCTCTTACCCTCCTTCCGGAGAAGGCAGTGGCAGCCCACTCCAGTACTCTTGCCTGGAAAATCCCATGGATGGAGGAGCCTGATAGGCTACAGTCCATGGGGTCGCTAAGAGTCGGGCACAACTGAGCGACTTCACTTTCACTTTTCCCTTTCATGCACTGGAGAAGGAAATGGCAACACACTCCAGTGTTCTTGCCTGGAGAATCTCAGGGACGGCGGAGCCTGGTGGGCTGCTGTCTATGGGGTCGCAGAAAGTCAGACATGACTGATGCGACTTAGCAGCAGCAGCAGTACCGTCCTTCGCTTTCCCTTCTTCCTTCCTTCTTCCCTTTCTTCCTCCCAACTGTCCACCATTATTACCAGAAAGCCACAGAAATTTGTTAATCAGTTTTCTGAAAATTCTCAGATAAAGGGAACTGTTAGTATAGGATTACCCAATAAGATAATTGTAAAAAAAGAAACAATGGTAGCCAGTAAAGCCAATGGATTTGTAAAAGAATAGGTAGGTTTAAGCCAGTAGGGAAGAATAGACCAAGGCTTTCCCAAAGAGAAGAGATGCTTTGTGAGCATTCTCAGAAAGATAGGAAGTCCTTTTGTGGCAGAGTTCTGTGCAGAATTATTTGACCTAAAATACCACAATTTATGATTGTTTGGGGGATTGTAATATTACATAAGTAAGATATAAAAAGATACTTAATGTACTATTTTGCATAACTATTACTATAATATTTTCTAACATTGTAGTTAAAAATAATTACAAAATTTAAACATGTTCATGAAGAAACTGTATACATACATTATACATACATACGCATACAATTCTGGAAAAAACTAAAACCATCAGTATAATAAATGTTTGGCATATACAGATAGACTTTTATTTTGGAGATACTGGCATACTGGATTAGAGCATATTTGTTAATTTAACAGGTTGTTTTTTAAGTATTAATGCAATATATGTTGTTTTAATTGCTTAATAAGGGTACAAAGAAATGTTATTTTCACCCTGCTTCCTCAAAACCCTTTCCCTTTGAGGTAACAGACATAGTCAATTAGTGTATAATCAGCCATACTTCTTTCTTCTAAGTGCAAACAAAATATTCAGGGTGTATTGGCTGACTTCCTCCCTCTCTCCCTTTTATAGCTATTGTAGGCTTTACTCTGAAACTTCCCCTGTTTTTTTTTAAACTTGAAAACACATACTGGACTTTTTCAATAAATATAGAACTAAACCAGTCTTTTAAATAGCAATAAAATAATACAATAAAATAAACCATAATTTATTAGTACTTATCTATAAATGTAAATTCATGTTTTTTTGTTTGATTTCTATCCCAAATTGAGTTTGCTAGACCAAACTATATGCATATTTTACGTTTTAATATATATTTTTGTATCATTTCCCAATATACATAATTGTGTGAGGATGTTATTGGATAAGTTTTTGACAATTTGGTTTGATAGAAATTGACATTTTGAGTTTTATTTTGTGACTGTGTGGTTGAATATTCATATATTGATTAGCCATCTGGATTTTCTCATCCATGTATTGTCTTTCCATATCTTGTGCCTCCTTATTGAGATGTTTTCTCTTTTTTTAAAAATGAGTTTATCACATATTTTTGGTATAGGTTATAGGCCTTTTCTTTCAGGTATTTTGTGTGTGTATGTGTTTTGCTTGCTAATGATACTTTTGGCAAAACTGAACTTTTAATTTTTATATGTTATCATACTTATGTCTGAAGAAACTAATATGTGTTATTATGACATAACCAACTAATATCTCATACATTAGCTAGTCAGGCAGTGCATATTATTTGTCTCTGCCCTTTGGATGATCTATGTGCAGTTTTGCTTGAAATATTTTTAAAGACCTGCAGAGATACTATGTCATTTAAAAACAGTTTTAGTTTATATTTTTGTATTAGCATAATATAAGATGTTAGTTTGCTTTACTGGTGTATGTCAAATTCTTTTGATTTAAAAAAAATTTGTCGTTCAGAGACTATTTTGTAACTTTTTAAATATTGAGAATGCATATTTTCAAGCTCTTTGAAGCTTCTTTTCAATTATGTAACTTTTTATATAATGTTTTGGACCTTATTAATAGTGTTTGGTGATTGGACCTTGAGGAAATCGAATTTGTGTTTGCTGGTTGATTACAAAGGCAAAATTATTTTTTTAATTGAAGAAGTCACTGATAAATTCTGAATTGCTAAATTCAGAATTCAAAGGCATTTAAATTTTCTAAGTACTCTTCATTTTTGGTCTTGTTTCAGCATTTAATAACATTGGTGACCAGCGTTCCTTCTTAAAGCTTTTGTTTTTCCTATTTCAGTGTTTTACTGTCTTTCCTATCAGTGGCAGAAAGTGAAAGTGAAATTGAAGACACGTGTCCCACTCTTTGCGACCCCATGGACTGTAGCCTGCCAGGCTCCTCTGTCCATGGGATTTTCTAGGCAAGAATACTGGAGTGGGTTGCCATTTCCTTCTCCAGGGCATCTTCCCGACCTAGGGATCAAACCCGGGTCTCCCGCATTGCAGGCAGACGCTTTACCTTCTGAGCCACCAGGGAAGCCCTGAGGCACCATCAGTGGCAGAACAGTGTTAAAATGCTTGTGTTTGGGAACCAAATTATTTGGGTTCAAATTCTCAGCCAACAGTTATTAGTTTTGACTTTGAGTAAGTTATATAATCTCTGTGCCTTCAGTTCAGTTCAGTCACTCAGTTGTGTCCAACTCTTTGCAACCCCATGGACTGCAGCACACCAGTCTTCCCTGTCCTCCACCATCTCAGAGCTTGCTCAAACTCACGTCCGTTGAGTCAGTGATGCCATCCAACCATCTTGTCCTCTGTCATCCCCTTCTCCTCCTGCCTTCAATCTTTCCCAGCATCAGAGTCTTTTCTAGTGAGTCAGCTTTCTGCATCAGGTGGCCAAAGTTTTGGAGCTTCAGCATCAGTCCTTCCAATGAAAATTCAGGACTGATTTCCTTTAGGATGGACTGGTTGGATCTCCTTACAGTCCAAGGGACTCTCAAGAGTCTTCTCCAACACCACAGTTCAAAAGCATCAATTCTTCAGTACTCAGCTTTCTTTATAGTCCAACTCTCACATCCATACGTGACTACTGGAAAAAACCATAGCTTTGACTAGACTGACCTTTGTTGGCAAAGTAATGTCTCTGTTTTTTAATATGCTGTCTAGGTTGGTCATTGCTTTTCTTCCATGGAGCAGGCATCTTTTAATTTCATGGCTGAAGTCACCATCTGCAGTGATCTCTGTGCCTTAGTTTCTTCATTTATGAACTGAGAATAGTAATTGTTTCTACCTCATAGAATTACTGTGAGGTTAAATGAATAGAAATAGAGGTTATATGGCTTCATCAACTCCCTCTTAGTCTGTTATAGTAACCACCACCTTCAGTAGTTTGAATGTCTCTAGTCTCCATCTAGTTGTCTAAAGAATTTGTTCATGTTGTACTTAAATTTGTCCAGAAGCTTCTGTTTAGTTACAAGGTAAATCCAGAATCTAAAACATGGTCTAAGGTCTTCCTCACCTGACCTCAGTCTTTTTAATCTACATTTCAGTTATTCACAGTTCAAGATAACCTAGTTCTCCTTCCTAAAACTTTCACTTAGATTAATGCCATCTTATTTCAACTTTAACTTATGTTCTATTAGTCACTCAGTCATGTCCAACTCTTTGTGACCTCATGGATTGTAGCCTGCCAGGCTCCTCTGTCCATGGGATTCTGCAGGCAAGAATACTGGAGTGGGTTGCCATTTCCTTCTCCAAGCGATCTTCCCAACCCAGGGATCGAACCCAGGTCTTCCACATTGCAGGCAGATTCTTTACTGTCTGAGCCACCAGGGAAGCCCCAACTTTAACTTGCTCTTAGCTAAAATGATCTCTTGTTTTTTTCTGGAATGAGGACTTCTCTCATTTATATTTAGTCTGTAACGTCAAAATCACTGCTGATGGTGATTGCAACCATGAACTTAAAAGACGCTTACTCCTTGGAAGGAAGGTTATGGCCAACCTAGATAGCATATTTAAAAGCAGAGATATTACTTTGCCAACGAAAGTCCATCTAGTCAAGGCTATGGTTTTTCCTGTGGTCACGTACGGATGTGAGAGTTGGACGGTGAAGAAGGCTGAGCGCCACAGCATTGATGCTTTTGAGCTGTGGTGTTGGAGAAGACTCTTGAGAGTCCCTTGGACTGCAAGGAGATCCAATCAATCCATCCGAAAAGAGATCAATCCTGGGTGTTCATTGGAAGGTCTGATGTTGAAGCTGAAACTCCAATACTTTAGCTACCTCATGCGAAGAGTTGACTCATTGGAAAAGACCCTGATGTTGGGTAGGATTGTGGGCAGGAGAAGGGGACGACAGAGGATGAGATGGTTGGAGGGCATCACCGACTCGATGGACATGGGTTTGGGTAGACTCTGGGAGTTGGTGATGGACAGGGAGGCCTGGCGTGCTGCAAGTCATGGGGTCGCAAAGAGTCGGACTCGACTGAGTGACTGAACTGAACTGAACTTGGTCAATTCATGATTCTTAGTGTATAAGTACCATATCCTTAAAAAAATATTTTTTTATTTTTAATTGGAAGATAATTGCTTTACAATGTTGTGTTGGTTTTATTATTAGTGTAGGGCTAGGCAAAACAACCAACAGAAAGGAATAAAAATCCCAGAAAAAGGCTTATGCACATAAAAAACCTCAGTAATTGTATCTTTTAAAAATTTATTTAATTTTAATTGGAAGATAATTGTTTTACATTATTGTGTTTTCTGCCATACATCAGCATGAATCAGCCGTCAGTGTATATGTATCCACCCCTCTTGAACCTCCTTCCCATCTTTCAGTACCATATATTGATACTTAAGTTAATTTTGCCAGTCCCAGCCTCCCTCCATGCTTATCACATAGTATGCCCTTTACATAGCTGAAGAGAATAGAGAATCTATAGATATTGATTAAAGTCAGTCATATTTAATATTTTAAGAGTAATATTCATCAGTTATTACTGGGAACTTGGCTTAGTTAATGTTATTTTTATATACAAAATGTTGAAACCTTATTTAGATTGGGATGGTAGTTTTTGTCATACTTTAGTGTAACTTATAGTAATTCAGTTCATTTTTTTCTTCATGGCTGTATTGTTCTATGAGTTAAGATACAGTCAAATTCTTAAATGAGTTTTATTACCCTTCACATTCCTCTGGTGTTTCTAAGGATAGTTCCTACTTCTTTGAAACCTGAATTTTCTTTAATCTGAAAATATGTGTGCTAACCATTAGTTTTTGCTAATTTTAACTGCTTGGGCAATACAGAGTCAGTTAAGTTAAATCTGACTAGATCATAATACAATTTTAGTCAGAGTAGAGGAAATAAAACTGTACTTTGTTTTGTAATTTGTAACAATCTGGATTTCCTTTCCATTTTAATCTGAAAGAAAATTATTAACAGGTTGAGAAATCTAATAGGGCTTCCTAGGGTAATTCCATGGCAATAAAAGAGACTGGTTTTTTCTTTACCTTTTTTTTTTTATGGTTTTGTTTGCTTTGTTTTTTGTTATAGGTACTTTGGTATAGTACCATAGTTTTCTGTTTCACTCCAGTGATTGGCGTCCAAGGTGTCTTTCCCCATGCAGTTAATCATTTCAGTGGCTCTTGCTGACTTGGATTATGCCTATGAGCTACTTCTCTGACCCTTGTTACTCTTCTCACTTGGTAGTTAATCTCTAGATTATTTCATTCCTGTTAATATCTTCATTTGTATGTGTGTGCCTGTGTGACGTGCATAGTTACCTTTATAAGACTAACTCTAGCACTCTTTTCTGTGTTAGGTAAGCATTTTAAATATGTAACTAAAAAAGCAACTATGAATAATTTAGGAAAATTAAGATGATTTCTGGAAGTTGAATGGAGACAAAAATAAGAGTAAAAAAATAAAATATACATCTTTAACGTAAAGTCATTCAGGGTAATTACTGTTTGTAGAACATAATTCTTTAAGTTTTCACTTCTGGTAGAATACTGCTTGTTTCCTTCAGCATAACATTTAACTTTGTAAAATTATCATTATTAACTTTAGAAAGAAATTTGTATTGGTTACACACACAAGTACAGATGTATACACACAATAGTCTATTTTCTAACTTGACTATCTTACAAATTATCAAGTGACTCAAACACTGACAATTAATGAGAATAACAATATTTATTATTTTCAGGAATTTAAAAGTATCTAATTTGTAAATATTGTATATTTTATATGTAATTCTACTTTTTTTGTTTTGAGGTGAGGAAAAATTTAATTTTGTACTATTTTAGTTGTGCTAGTTTTATACATGCTCTTAGTTTTATCATGAAAACCTTCCTCTTTGGATTTTATCACAAGGAAATATTGAAATAAAATTATTTAAATTATATTTATAGCCATATTAATAGAGGTAAAATTATCCATACTCAAAACACACGAATCCCAGAATAAAAGCAGCTTAAGCATTGTATGGGAGGGGAATGTTAAGTATAGCAAATCAGTAGAACAAAAAATATATATCTTTTACAGATTACAAGATAATTACATGGGAATGAAGAAAACTGTTTTAGAGTATAAGTATATGCTCCTCAGTTCTTACATAATAGATATACCTAGAGATTGGAAGGGAGCAAGAGTTAAGCATGCTATTTTTTTTTTAGTATGGTAGGACTGTGAGTAAAACATTAAAAAATTTTACAAAATTTTAAGTTACTTACACTTTAAAATACAGTCCTAATTGACTACACACAAAAAAAGGCTAATTAAATATAAAAAAAAAATGACTATGATTAGTTGGCCTAAGCCAAGAAAAATCTTGCGCAAACTTTTACTGAGAAATTGCTAATTCTTGGGAAAACATACTTAAGTGAAATATAATAAACATAAAAATTCTTCCTCAAAGAAGACACTAAAGGTGGCTCAAGTAAGTTTTTGTGCACATTTTAACTTTAGTTAGTTAAAGAACAAAATTATAAACAGTGAAAGTATATGTCTACTAAGGTATAAATAATTCACAAATTGGTATATATGTATATTTTTTTAACATACCTGATTATTATAAATTAGGTCCTCAGTGTTATCTGGCAATCCTTCCATATTTTCCTAGTCAGCTTGAACTTTCATTTCTGAGAGCACCTGTTTCCATTCTTCTCATGCTCCTTATCTCATCACCTTTTCTCTTCCTTCATATTTATTAAATGACCTTGCCTCCTGCTTCACATAGAAAACAGAAACCATCAGGCAGAAATCCCTAAACTTTCTGAGATGGAAGCTATAACTTACTTACATCCATAGGCTTCTGTCTTCCACCACCCTTTCCTCTCTTTTCATAACAGTATAGTAGAAGAGGTGTTCCATTTTCCTTCTGAAACTATCAGGTCTACCGGTGCCCCCTGAATCCCATTCGTCATGACTCTGATTATTTCCTATTCTTCGGTAATTACCTTCAATTTCTCAGTTGATTCCTTTCCTTTGGCTTTCAAATCACGCCATTCTCTTAGATATTCTCCTATCTCTCTGGATTGTAGCTGTTGTTCAGTCACTAAGTCATGTCCGACTCTCTGCAGCCCCATGGACTGCAGCACGCCAGGCCTCCCTGTCACTCACCATCTCCTGCAGTTTGCCCAAGTTCATGTCCATCTCTCTAGATAGTCCTTTTGTAGACATCTCTACCTTTGCACTTGTTGCTCTTCCTAAATCTCTGTCCAAGTTTCTTTGTTTTCATTCTACACAGTCCTTGGTGATCTCATCTTTGATGTCTTCTTTTTTTTAATTCAGAATACTCCCAAATTTTTACTTCTAACCAGACTCTCCACTTAGTTTCTGATTGGTATAGCCAAATGCCAGCAAAACGTTTTTCTGATACACTCTTTTAAAAAACTCCTCTTCTTCAAATTTTATTCCACATATTCTCTCCCTGATAAATTCCTACTTACTTTGTAATACTTGCTTTAATCCTGTTAGTGTTTTCTCTTGTTAATCCTTTCCTTAGCCAGCTCTCTCCTACTAATCAAGCAAAGATAGTCTGTCTCCCTAATATGTTTTATTGGCAATTTATGCAGGCCTGTATGCTACTAATGCTTGTTACTTTGTATTAAACCTTTCCTGTATAGAGTCTTACACTTCAGTTCACTTGACCTTCCATCAGACTGTGAATTCAATGGAAGAGTTATACTTTTATCTTAAGTGCCAGAATAAAACTTGGCATACTGTCATCTTTGTGATTATTCAGATGAATAGTTTTTAAGAGATCACTTGGTTAGTGTGAGTTAGGCTTAGAACCCAGACTTCTTGACTTCAGTGTTCATTACCACACTGTATCTACAGGCTCTGTTATTAACTTCTTATAATAATCCTACTCTTTATAAAGACGCTGTTATAGTGCACAGTTGTGTCTTTACATGCCCTAAAAACAGTATTATTAGTTTTAACAAAATGTTTATACTTTTTAACCTTTTATTCTAGTATCTGGACTGTTGATCATTTTAGGTTCATTTTAATTTGGAGAATATAACTCCATCTGGATTAACTGCACAAGTCTTTTCATTGTTTAAGTACTTACTGGAATACTAAATCTTTTGCAGTGCTATGTCATTGTATGTTGTTGAATTTCCATATTTTCCTTTTGTGACAGTAGCTACTTTACTCTGTGACATTTTATTGATTTAGTCTGGTCACTTGAATGTAAATGGTACAAAACGTTTAATTCTTCATACATTTCTTGAGCTTTAATCTTCACAGTCACATCTTTTTAAATTCTGCACCCATTATAGAAGAAGTATTATATCCTATATATAAAATTGCTCATTTTGAAAACTTCTTAGATCTTCTTGTTCTGATGTTTGTTTGGTCATCTTAAAAATCCCTGAAAACGATTTTTGGTAACTATGTGTGATTTATTAATATCAGATAGACATGTTATCAATGGGCAAACGTTTAAGTCTCATTAAACCTCTTTTTTTTTTTTAAACTGTTAAGTAAGAATAACTTACTCTCTATATAAATAAATACAAGCACATATGTGCATATAATATGCATAACATTGGTTCCTTTATACCTCATTGCTTACCCTGTAGTGCTCTTAGAATTAAAGTTCAGTAAACTCCCTGGCAGTCCAGTGATTAGGACTTGGTGCTTTCCTGGCTTTGGCCCAGGTTTAATCCCTGGTCAGGAAACTAGAATCCTGAAAGCCATGCAGCTTGGCCAACAAAAGAGAGAGTTTGGTTTGGAATTAGATTGTTTTCTTCTTGATTTTTTTATTTTTATCAATTGCAATTTTGATATATATTAACTTTATTTGTTAGTAGAACCAGAGTTAGAAACTAGAACACAATAAATGTCCAAAAGATTCATTTACTGTTAAATTGGATTTTTTTCCTTTAAAACCCTGTATAATAAAGAGACAGAGAAAAATTTCTTGTGATCTTTGTTCCCTTGCATGTATTATTATTATCTGAAAATTAAACTGTCAATTCCAGAGTTTATTACCTGTTTCTAAAACAGTGGAATTTCCCAGCAAGAATACTGGAATGGATTGCCATTTCCTTCTCCAGGGTCTCTTCCCAACTCAGGGATCAAACCTGCATCTCCTGCTTGTCTGGGGGATTCTTTACCTAAGACTGAACCACTGGGTTCAGTACCTCCTTTCATTTGCCCAAATTGCTTGTTTGGAGATTTAATTTGTGTTAGGCAAGGACATGTTGTTATTTAATCAAAGTTTGTTTTATTATACTGTTATTTTAATTCTTTGCTGAATGAAAGTGAAAAATTTAGGGAAAAAAAATAAGAAGTGAATAACTCAGTTCCCTCAGCCTTTCTCTCAGATATACTATATCAGTTATATAATTCCTTATGACTTTCCTTTGACCCTGATCTGAATACTCCATGGTTTCTTTAAAAGTTGAAATTCAGAACTCCACAAACATTTTTTAACGAGGTACTTAATGTTTATCTGTATTCCTAAAATACTTTGGCAAGTTTGAGAAAAGTGAAGATAATTATTACCTTCCAACTACACTATTAAAAAAGTGATTATATGACTTAACTTTAGTATAAAATTATTCATGCATTCTATGTGTGTGTGTGTCATTTTTTGGTACATAGATAATACATGAAGCCCATGATCGTAAGTGTCCTAAGTGTGATTTAGCCAGTTGAATACTGTGAGAATTGATAGATTGAACTACATGAAAGTAACTCTTTAAGTGTATTCTCTCCAGATAACAGCAAGTGGAGGAAGAATTCTGCTTTGAATGAAATTTGTTGGGTGGTCCCTGTAAACGCTCAGTAAATCAGATGGACACAGACCCTGCTGCACAAGGAAAATAGGCCTAGGAAAGACTAAATCAATGGGATTCAGTCACATCCAAGATAAATTACATGTCAGTAACTTGCTTTTTAAGTGACTGAAATCTTCCAGACCCATTTCTTTTGTCAGTTACTCATTTGAGTCAATTATTAAAGAATTGAAAAAATTGCCTGATTATATCAAGGACCTTGTTGTGACGTGGCCTTTAAATGTAGATCATTTAAAAAGGAAAGTTGAGTTTCTTATAATGAGTATATTGAGCACTCTGACCAAAAAAAATTTTTTGATTGTGCTTTTGAAGCTTTCATTTGTAAAGAAATTGTGGAATCTATTTCCCTCCAGTTCTTTTAAAAATAAGATTCCTAAAAAAAAAAAAAAAAATAAGATTCCTATGTTTAGTCTCATCAAATTTATTTTCTAATCTATTTAATATTAAGGAAATTAAAATCCATTTATTTATTCATCAAATTGTCATTTAGAAGGTATATAAAGGCATAAGACTTTATATGGGAATGGGAATGTTTATAGAATGATGAGGGAGAAATTTCCATGTAAATGAAGGTGACATTTGAGTTGGATCTTGAAGTATGAGCAGGTTTCAGAAGATTGAGATAGGAGGTACCAGATCCTTGAAGAGAATGAATATGATTAAAGACATAGAGTACATCATGAGAAATGCTGGACTGGATGAAGCACAAGTTGGAATCAAGATTGGCGGGAGAAATATCAATAACCTCAGATATGCAGATGACACCACCCTTATGGCAGAAAGCAAAGAAGAACCAAAGAGCCTCTTGATGAAAGTGAAAGAGGAGAGTGAAAAAGTTGGCGTAAAACTCAGCATTCAGAAAACTAATATCATGGCCTCTGGTCCCATCACTTCATGGCAAATAAATGGGGAAACGGTATAAACATTGACAGACTTTATTTTGGGGGGCTCCAAAATCACTGCAGATGGTAACTGCAGCAATGAAATTAAAAGACACTTGCTCCTTGGAAAAAAGTTATGACCAACCTAGACAGCATATTAAAAAGCAGAGACATTACTTTGCCAACAGAGGTCCATCTAGTCAAAGCTATGGTTTTTCCAGTGGTCATTTATGGATGTGAGAGTTGGACTATAAAGAAAGCTGAGCACCAAAAAAATGATGCTTTTGAACTGTGGTGTTGGAGAAAACTCTTGAGAGTCCAAGGAGATCCAACCAGTCCATCCTAAAGGAAATCAGTCCTGAATATTCATTGGAAGGACTGATGCTAAAGCTGAAACTCCAATACCTTGGCCACCTGATACGAAGAACTGACTCATTTGAAAAGACTGTGATGCTGGGAAAGATAGAAGGTGGGAGGAGAAGGGGACGACAGAGGATGAGATGCTTGGGTGGCATCACCTACTCGATGGACATGAGTTTGAGTAAACTCTGGGAGTTGGTGATGGACAGGGAGGCCTGGCGTGATGCAGTCCATCTGGTCGCAGAGTCAGGTGCAACTGAACTGAACTGAAAGACGTAGAGTGGGATCCTTAGAGTCATTTGTGATGTAGATTGAAGGTAGATTGGGGCCTGGATTCAGGCTAAAGATTTAGCGAATTGGGTAAAGAATCTGCCTGCCCATGCAAGAGACGTAAGAGACGTGGGTTTGATCCCTGGGTTGGGAAAGATCCTCTGGAGGGTGTGGCAACTCACTCCAGTATTCTTGCCTGGAGAATCCCATGGACAGAGGAGCTTGGTGAGCAGCAGCCCATGGGGTCCAAAAGAGTCAGACACTACTGAGGTGACTAAGCACTTAAGCACACACAGTGGGGATTCATTGAAGGTCAGAGATAACAGAGAGAATAGTACTTTATGAGGTTGATATTGTGGTGACCTGTGTGATGAATGACCAGTTTGGGGCCTCGAACTTAGACTGATGGAAAACTAAATGGAAAGGATTCAGTAGATTCAGGGGATATAAGTCCACACCAGTGGTTACAGCGGATAATTAGCCAAAAATGAGGAGGCAAGGAAGAACGGGGTGTGTTAAACCAAACTGTCCATTTCTTTCCTTTCCTATTTTTTTGGCTGACTTAAGATGTCTGCACTGTTCTCTACTATGTTATTCTGTACACTTGAGCTTCTTCATTGTTTCCTCTTTCTTCCTGTCTGTGTTTCTCATTTCCAATGAGGCCTCGGATTCCACTCTGTTTGCCTTGGCTGTCCACTTTTTTTATTGCTAGTAAAACTGGTATAACTGCGTTCTTTAGCTCTAATATATGTTGATTCCTCCAACTTTCTGGTTTATTCCTTGCCTAATTAAAATATCCTAAACCTGAACTCCAGTCACTGAGGGAAGTCCACCAGAATCCTCCCTGTCAGAGCAGGCCACTCGTTCTCCCGCTTCTTCATTTTCTCCTGAACCCAGCTGTTCTTTGTTCTCCAAATAGCATCACTCCAAGGTTGTCTTAAACATTTGCTGAATCATTTAGGGTAAAAGGGTCTAAAATTTAAAATTGAATGCTTTATACTACTGTTCTTAGGAGTTGCTTAGCCATCCCTAGCACTAAGGATATTGCCTTTGTGCCTTAGACCTAGCTTTATAAAAAACAATGATCAGTGATTTAAGTTAATATCTTTAGAACCAAACTGATGCTGTATAACACATCATGAAGAGATTAGATTCTAAAGAGGAAATTCAAAAATAAACTTGAGTCTTGTAAAGGAAACTATACTTGAAATTATTTTTTAAGAATGCTCTTCTGTAGTAAAAATTGAGAAAGGGATGTTTAATGTTCAAGATATTTGTAATTGGATAATGGAGGTAGACCAGCTGCCACTGAATCTTTCCTGTTAGGATAGTATTCTGATAAAATTTGGGTTGAAAAGAAAATGTTTATTCAGTATATATTTTTTCCTTTATAACTAAGCTGATTTGATGATTTTATTAGACATGTGGAGAGGCTAACCTGCCTCTCACATTTAGTATTAAATGATGACATTCATTGATTTTCAAATCTATATTAAACCATTAAACCTCAAGTAACTTAGTATGATTTATAAATATTTTTGTTATGTGTTATTGTGTTTGAATTTTTAAATTTTCTTTTTAAAATAAATGCATTATAGACAAGTAAATTGTAAAAAAAACAGAAGCCTGAACATGGTAACTGTTAATTACATAGTGAAGTGTGGTATTTCTGGAGTATGCAATTTTAGAGTAGTAAACATAATTTTAATCATATATAGCAGTGAAATATTTCTCATTTCATGCATTTATTTTTCAGTAAAATTTATTTTTTGTAATTTTATACTCATTATTTATTGCAATGTGTTAATATTGTTAACTTATACATCAAAGGGGTTATTCAGTTATTTAGAAAGACTGGTATTCCACCCATAGCTCTTGCTACTGGCTAGATGAATGACCTTGAGTTACATTACCATTATAGTCATTTTCTCATCTATAAAATGAAGGTCTCAGCCTCATTTTTTCTCAGATTTTGTAACTCATAGTAATTTCAAAACAAATCCTATACAGTTCTGAAAACGATCTCACTGTCAATTTGGCACTTGAATCATCTGCTCAGTATCACTACTTAAGTAACAGGCAAAGAGCACCTGCCAGAACAGAAGTATGTAAGTCACCCATTCCGTCTAGAGGCTGTTCTGATCACTGTTAGTTTCCTTCTCCAAGTCAGCTAAGGTATCTCTTCTTAATAATTTCAATCATTAGAATCATATAAAACAAATATTATCTAACTTCTAGTGTTAGAAACCAACTATATTGTTTTCTGGAGAAGGCAATTGCACCCCACTCCAGTACTCTTGCCTGGAGAATCCCATTGATGGAGGAGCCTGGTAGGTGCAGTCCATGGGGTGGCTAAGAGTCAGACACGACTGAGCGACTTCACTTTCACTTTTCACTTTCATGCATTAGAGAAGGAAATGGCAACCCACTCCAGTATTCTTGCCTGGAGAATCCCAGGGAGGGGGAAGCCTGGTGGGCTGCCGTCTGTGGGGTCGCACAGAGTCGGAGAAGACTGAAGCGACCTAGCAGCAGCAGCAGCATATTGTTTTCTGATTTTCTTTTTTTTTTTTTTAATCAAACATCCTGTTTCATCTGTTCCTCCTGTAACAAGGTTTTGATTTGTACTGTTTGTATAGATTTGTATAGTTTTGGACATATGAAATAGACATTAATTGGAATTAGAATTTGTAGATAAGATAGGATATGAATTTTGGAGTTGATGGATTTTGAAGCCTAGATAATAATATATAAGAAAATCATATTTTAACATTTTATTAATAATTGAACCCCAAAGTCGTTATGAACTAGAGATTAAAATAATGCTAGTGTTACAATAATGCTTACTATATCCCAGATCCTCTTCTCTGCTCTCTAAATGTATTATCTTATTCAGTTTTTAACAGCAGTCATATGAGATGTGGACATCTAAATTTTGGAGATTAGATAACTGAGGTACAGAGACATTAAACATCAGGAAGTAGAAATTGTTCCAAAGATATATTGAAACTGTGTTACATAAATTGTTATTAGAATATTGTTTCTTCCCTTCTAATACACATACTACTGTAGTGTTTGATAAAGCTAATATTGTTCATGTTAGTTGCCAAGTGTTTAGTTTTATATTAGTTTGCAGAGTGTTGATTAAGGGCCAGTGTGCTAGTGTTTTCTATAGTTTATCTCATGTAATCCTCAAGGCAACTCCATTAGACAGATATTCATTTTACCCCTAGGTTATGACTGAGGAAACAGAAGTTTTAACTTGTTCAAGATCACACAATAGGCAGAATAGGAAGTAGTAGAATTAGTTTTGAGTTTAGGCAGTCTTGACTCTGTTGTGAATGCTCTGATCATTAGACATACTGCTGACCAGACAATGCTTCTTTAGCGTATTTGCCTTCACTGGGGCAAAAGTAGATGTTTCTTCTTGATCAGTAATTCCAACTATACAGGAAGCTTGCCTCAGGGAAGCCCTTTGAAAATATTTAATTCCTTTTTTTTCTACATTAATTTGTAAGTAAACTTATTAGAAGCACATGGGATAAATACAAAGTCAAGGCTTGACCTCTGATGTAAAAGACCACATAGTAGCCTTCTGTCCTAGGAAGATAGCACACAGTATAAATCATATTGCTTATTCTGAAAATTAAGTGAAATTTTAGAATGGAAGAATATTAGTGATAGCTTTTTAGTGTTTTCAAAGTTAAATCTAGATTTAATTAGAATTTAAAGCAGATTTCTATGATATCTAGTGTTTCTGTATTCAAATTCCTATCAGTGTTAAATACAAATACATCTTTGGATTGTCTGCTAGTCTCCATTGTTTTTGCATGTAAGTTCAAGTTAAATGTACTTCTGTGATAAATGATGTGGTTGCTTCCTCTTGCATTATGCTTATCTAGTAGTGCTTAACCTGCTGACAAAACATTTCTCAGAATATCAGATTTAGAATGTAGGTAAAGCTCATCACTTGGAGACTGAAATGCTGAGAAAAGTTAGCACATGTGACTCTTCAACAAGGGAATTCAGCTCTTCCTATCTGTTTCCTTGTTATTCAGTGAGGGACTTCTGTTCATTTTGTTTACTTCTCATATGTTGATAAGTACATTTCTCTGAAAACTATGTTTCATGTTATATTCTTTTTTTCTTGTACAATTTTATTTTTCCTCGCTTTGGAGGTTATTCGGTTTGGCATGGTAGCTCTTCTCAGTAGCGCTTTGTCTGTGATCGTGCCACTTTTCACTTTCTTTTTCTCAGTAGAACTTAGAAGCATTAAACACATCTCTCTAATAAATATTGAAATGAACTTTTTCTGTGATGTGTGACTAGTTGGCAATTTCACCTCATCTACGCAGATGTAAATATCTGAAGAGAATGATAAAATTTTGTTTACCACAATCAAAAAAGTTACCTCAAATTGCTAGGCATCTAAAATTACTCAGAAAATTTATTGATAGGGAAATAAATACAAGAAACATTGATGAAAGTTTTTAAAATAAATACAAATGAATGACTTTTGAAAATTTAGCCAAAATTAGTGTATTTATAATCAATGACCAGGTCTTTACAATGACATATATTCTGTCACTAGTTGCACAGATCTACTCAAATAGCTAGTTGGGGATATACTTTTCATAATTGTAACGAAGCATTTCCAATATAGTCTTTAATAAAAGAAGGCAGTGGAGGCCAGGGAGTAAGAATCATCTGAAAATTTCCTTCCTGAGACTCTACTTGAGTAGAACCAGTCCTGTACTGTACTGATTACGTGTACTTGTTTTTAGCACAGTTGCATGCTTTCTCAAGCATTATTAAATTGCTGTATTTGATGAGAAAACAGCAAACTGCTATTTTTAAAACATTTATTGATTGAACTACATATTTTCTTGTATAAATGCAAGCCCCTCATCATTTTTATGCTTTATTTTTTTGTTTCAGTAAGATTTATTTTGACAACTAAAAGTAATAAGAGTAATACAAGAGGCTACTCAGTGTTTCTAATGATAGAATAGTTCCAGTTTAGCTAGTAAAAACCTTTGCAAGATCATGGCATTTAGATTCAGGGCATCTGTCTCTTTGGACCAGATCATATGTTATTTAAATCTACCATGGTTATTTTTAGTGTGTTTCATAAGACATAGTGCAGATCTGTGATCTTTAAATGTTAATGTTCTTTTCTTATCACTTTACTGTGTAGATACCCTTCATGAGACCCAACTCTGCCACAGCTCATCCTCGGAGGCAATCCTGGAAACCTCTTTTATAAGTGTGATTTTTAAAATCTGGATAACCCTCTCAATAATTGAGTACATAAAGTAAAGGAGAACAGCTATCTTGTCCTTCCCATAAGCTTATCACTGCAAAAAGTTGCCTTTGCTTGTCAGGTTTGAATAGAATGTAATTGATTGGTTTGTTGGTTGGACTGACGAGGCAGTTAATTTGCCTCTATGGATTTTTTTTCTCTTTTTTTTTTTTCCTTCTTCAACTTTTTTTTTTTTGCACTAATCAGAAACATTTGATATGTACATTGTTGAAAAATACTAGATAATGTCTTGTCAGAATTGTCCATTAAGTAATGTCTTCCCCTCTTGCTTCTTTGGCAAACGATATGCAGTGTTTGGACTTACTAAAGAGTTGTGGAAGCCTGTGGGACTTACATGCAATGTGCTACTCATTGTTGTTGAACAAATCTAGTAACAAACAAGAAAGACAATGCATTCCATTAGTCTGCTGTTCTGTTTCATCCAGCTAATACATGTATTCATATATGAAATGCTACATTGGGAAACAACTGTAGACTATATTAAATGTTACTTTTATTTATAATATTCAGCAAAAATGAAAACTTGTGAAAGAATATGCCATTCTAGTTTTGACTCATTAGTTCTAGTGTGAAAGCACTAGTATTATTAGCATGCAGTTTTTACAACTTCAGATTTTAAATAAGTAAGATATATCTGTGTTGATCCCTAGATATTTTTAGTAACCAAACTTACTGAGTCTTCATTGACTTAATACAAACTTTCTCTGTTCGGTTTAATTTTACTTTTCTCAACCATAAATATGAGGTTACAAAATAAGGAGAGAGATACAAAGCTTATTGACTATACAACCTGCCAAATGAAAGATCTTCATCAACATCTGTATCTTTCCAAAGGTTTGCAGAATTAAAATTTGATCTTCAAGCTTTAATGATCCAGTTTTAAATCAACGACAGAAATATATTGAATGTTTCATCACTTCATCTTGAACTGATTTAGAAGAGACTCTTTGCTGAAATTGAAATGCATATTTACATGTAAATTGTCAACACGTCTCTTGGAATTACCTGATTTATAGATGTGGTTTGGGACATCTTTTCAGGTATAGTGGCAATTGAAAATAGTTTAAGCATTAGGAATAGAGTAGGAAATGTTATAGATAATCAAAAGCAAGTGTCAATATAAAGTTTCTATATGCTAGTAATCTATAGTTATACTAAGGAACCATAATTTATTGGATATGTAATAAAAGTAGAGTATATAAAATATGTATAAACCGAGATCATTAACTTATTGAAAGACCTTGTAACATTGGAAGAAAAATATTAATAACCTGTAGCAAAACCAGTAGGCTTTTTTTTCCCTTAGGAGAAGGACTCACTGTTTATCGCTGTGTAATCTTAAGAAAAAGTTGGTAATGATTACTGTCGCTGAATTCTAGCTGATTTTAAGAAAAATGGCAGATTTCCATTGCCTTAAAAAAGAATATGCTAATGCATTGGGACCTGATCCTCCTTTGATATATGGTGAGAAATTACTAATGATCATTTTATTTTAGACTTGTTTTTTTTAAAAAATGAATAAGTCTTATGCTTTTGATGTCACTGTCAATCAAAATCCTTTCCACCTTTTTCTGTTTGTAATAACATATTGTCTTCATTCTCTGTCTTACTTTATACTTCTGTGGTAGATATCCTGTTCCATATTTGGTGCTAGCCCTAAGAATCTTGGTCACAGATCACAAATACAAATATAAAAATGTAAAACACAAATATAAAACACAAGAATTCATAAGATCATTGTTCCTGCAAACCTGTATTTGGAGTAGAACTTTTAAATAGAATAGGATAAAACACTTTCTCCTAATAATCTCCTAGACACTTATATTTCCAGGGAACAGAATTAACCCTTTTCTGAAATTGGTCCAGTTGTTATTCAAAGGAGATATTAGTGTGTACTTAAGGGAATATACACTAAACTGTTCTTATTTTACAGACATATATAAAACAGCCAAACAAGTGAATGATGGTTCATTGTCACATAATAGGGAAAGGAAAAAAACACTGAAATATCAAGGGGTAAAATAAATAACCCTGAGATACAAGAAGAATGGCATGACAGTATATAGCAGTGGTTCTGAAACTTTGTAGTACATCAGAATCACAGGAAGAGTTTGTTTAAAAGCAGATTGCTCACATACCACCCATCTTCTTTTAGTCCTCTGTATTTTACTCCCTCCTCCTTCTCCCTGCAGTTCGTGATTAAGTGGATCTGGGATGAGGCCAGAAAATTTGCTTTTCTAACAAGTTCCCAAATGCTGCTGCTGCTGCTGGCCAGGGACATCCTTTGACAACCATTTGTATATAATATTTTTTAAAAGAATCATGATGTTGTGCTTGATATCAATTGATTGAATGTGACTTTAATCTCATTCAAAGGGCCCTTGAATTTTCAAAAATATTTATTTCTAGGTAAAAGAGATTGTGGTAATTCTGTTTACAACACATGCAGTATAACTTCTTTATTATACATAAGTTCAATTAAATAGGTGTTTATTTTATACCTGTTACAGAGATAGCAGTACTTTAGGCACAGAAATGAATCAAGGCGCATAGCCTTTGTCCGTAGTAACTTTGTTAAAATTTGAAATTAGGATTATGTTTAACATGAAAGCAGAAATTAACCTTAACTTTTATCCATTTTAAGTTTGTAAATGAAATTTTTTTATCATTTGTCTATCATTGTTATTCATGTGTTTGAGTGTTTATCTGATTTTGCATTTATAATAGTAAAAATAGATCGATGACTAATAAATAATAAGAATATTCACACTCACTACCCTATTTCCCTGTTTTTCCATCATATACTTAAAGGGATCACTATTTTTAAACACTTAATACTCTTTATTTGACAAAACTTACCACTGTTTCACTTGTTTCTCAGTATGGGAATATTTTATTAATATTTCACCAAATTCTTTTCAAGGAATTCAGAAGGACTCTGCAGCAGAATAATATGTTGACATTATTAATTTTTCTTTAAATTTTCTGGAATCATTTCAACGATTAAAACTTGTTTAAGAGACTCAGCTTTAGAGTTGCGTGATATATGAAGGCAGAAATTGTTTCCTACTTGTCTGAGTCAGCACTTTGTCAGTTTACATAACACTAAGGATTGTGATTAAAAATATTTCTGATCTGGACATGCTTTGCAAATACTTCTTTTTTTTTTTTTTAATCTAATGAAAATGTAGGCTTTTTTCTCCCAGTACTCAGTTGTAAGACTTTCTGTAGGCCTGCTGATAAGAGTCACTGCTGTTCAGGTACATAAGATATAATGAAGTTGGATGCTCATGCTGGGCTTTGTAAATAAAATGAGATTGACCCCCAGCCATTATGTCATTTATCTAATTTACGTTGTAAAATCAAGATCTACACTATTGATTAGAGAATAATTAGTTAATTATGAGCAGGGAAATACAAAGTTGTGTGGAACTTGAGCACAGCAGGCTGTACTGCTGAAAAATTTCCAAGGGCATGAGCAGATGGAGATCAGTTTATTAAAGAATGAAGCAGACGTGTTTCAGGTATGAAAATGTCTCATCGTTCTCTCATGCTGTGAAGAGGTACTTGACCTTATTGTACATTTTCATATGAATTCTTTTGTTTCATGTTGTATTTTTTCCTTTCACTTTTAATCTTATAACTTGGCTGCTGCAGATGTAGCAAGCTGAATTAATCCCATTATTTATGTGAAATTAAAAATGAATTTGGATTTTAATAATTATCCAAATGTTTTTTCCAATTAATATACTTAAATGTGTAAAGGATATTTTTGTGTTTCCTACCACTCATTCATTCATTATTGCATGTGATGGACGTCTGTAGTGGCATTAATAAAAATATGTTCAAGAACTCCGTATTAGTCATTATATGTGAAATATGTTATAATAGACATTTTCTAATTATTTAGAAAATGCTCATATAGGTTGTTTGCACTAAAAGTATTGTAAAAAGGAATAAAGTTTGCCTTTATTGATATTAAGTGTTATTCTAATATTGGTAGAATGCAGAATTTTGTGCAAGCTTGTATTATTTTAGAGGTGATTTAACTCATGGGACACAAACCTATATTTTCTCCATCTGTTAAAATGAATAATTGAAATAATTGGCTACCATTCAATAAAAGAGTCTATCACTACTGGTTAATACCTTTGTGTAGGTGTTTTAACTGCTAGTAAGATTTTATGTAAGTAATCTTATATTCAAATCCACTTTTTTTGATCATTCTTATATAGAATTTTTACATAGAAGTGATGAAAAAGGAAGAAAGTCCAACCCACAATTCTCTTGATACTTAATTGTGTGTGTTTCTTTTTTTTAAGTGAACCAATGTAATAGTGTACATTTTCAGAGTCAGTTTTGTTTTGCTCCATATAGACCTGAAAGGGATCTAAATCAAATGTTCATTGACATAAAAAATAGCTATGATTATGGATCATCGTAGTTATAATACATGTACATCACTTTTCAAGTCCCATGTGTTGGATTTATGTTCTTTCTGAAATTTAGCTGATCATCTAGCTATAAATTATATATATATATAATATATATATCATATATTATATTATATATGATATATATATGTAATATATATATAGGAGGTGCACTTAATTTATTTTGGTTAGTTTTAAAAAGTAGTTACTTAGTGTACTCTCCCAGTAAAATTATCAATTGGAAATTAAGGGAGTTTAAGAAACCCTTTGGGACACTAGCCTGTCTCTTAGGTGTAGACGGAAATGTTTCTTTTTACTTATATGCATATTCTCAGTAATCAGACAAACACATGATTAATTGCTTCTGTGGATCATAGGACATATGAACATAAATCATTTTCTTCCTCTTCTTTGTCTAGGGTGCTATACTTAACCGTATGCTAAGTAAGTATTTTAAATACATATAGAACTATGTTTATTTGGTCACTGTATTTTGTTAGATGAATGTGTAAAAGACTATATACATATAGCTGCTTTATTGTTTACATCTGTATCCATTATGAATCTGATGAGTAGGAAGTTGTGTTTACTAAGAATCTAATTAATCAATCAGGTTTCCTTTTATTATAAATGGGATTTATTCTATCTCACTTAAAATTGTAATTTTAGAATGTCCTATAATATGTTAATGTGTACAAGTTTATTAGATGTTTAGAGGATATTCTTTAGGCATCCAGTTTGCATTTTATTAAAAAAACCTTGTGTTTCTTTATACGTTAGTTTTGTATTATCTTTTGCTATTTTAAGACATTGTCTTAGCATTTAATATATGTGCCATTGGTATAATAGTCTGTTTTTTTAACATAGACATTTGTGTTATTTAATAAAGTATATTGTGTTATATCAGTATGCTTTTGTGGGTCAATGACTGCTTTTTTCACAGTATTTATTATTTTGATAAATACATTCCATATTATGTGTTGCAGTTATGTATTTGCAAGTATATGTCAGAATTAGATGTAGCAGTCATAATAATTGGATCAGTAATTACTTCAACTCTGTTTCAGTTTTTTGGTAGCGGAATGATCGCAGATCCTTATGAGTTTCTGATTTTTGAGTTTTTAAAATGATCTAAATTTGTAACCTAAGCCATAATTTGTTGGCTGACAAAATTTGCCAAAGTTAACAAAGTGGTGTGTGTGCGCGTGAAATAAGTAATTCACTATTTTTACCATCTAACTTGTTCTTTGATTTCTAGGATTCTTAATGGTATCTCTTACATTTGTCTATGGTGAAGTAATTCTTGAAAATTCTACTGGAGTTCACTTGTATCACTCAGGATATTTTTGTTACCAGCATATGAAGCTATAGATATTTTCAATTAAATAGTTTAGTATAGAACAACTATATTTTTTTTCTACATAGAAATAATTTTAGTCATTTTTAGAAAGCACTTATTTATTAATAGTTATGATTTCAAGATTGGGTTATTTCTTTTTCTGTTTGCCTCTCCTGGATTTTGGCAGTTCCTAAGTGTATTAACTACTTCTTTTTGCTATCAATACTTAGTCTTAGAATTGCAGTTTTTATTTACTAGTGAGTGAGCTATAACTTCAGAGAATTCCCATATCACCCCCTGATTCTAACAAGTTCCTCCTTTCCTCTTGAACCCAACACTAATACATTAGTTCTATATGTAGACTAAGTCATTCTATAAGGATTGGGTCATTTCCAAATAGCATCTGCTCAGTATTACCGTCTAACAAACCTAACATATAAAATCTTTTCGTTTTGCATTTTTTATTGAGCTGAAAGATAGCTTGAGTTTACAATTAATTGGAATCAGCTACAAATTTGAACTACTTCAGTGTCACAAACTTGTTCTTAATTTATTAGATTGAAAGAAAAAAAGTGAAAGTGAAGTTGCTCATTCGTGTCCGACTCTTTGGGGCCGCATGGACTGTAGCCTAACCAGGCTCCTCAGTCCACGGAATTTTCCAGGCAAGAGTACTGGAGTGGGTTGCCATTTCCTTCTCCTGGGGGTCAAGCCCAGGTCTTCCACATTGCAGGCAGACACTTTACCGTCTGAGCCACCAGGGCAGCAATTATTAGATTGAAATATCTGTGTGTATACACATCTTTATATTCATATACCATGAAGGTGTACATGAAGGTAAAAGGTAATGAATTATGATTTACCTCTATATTCCCATAGTGTTTGATTCTAGTTGTACACTAAAAATCATAATTTGCAAGTTACTATGGCATGGACTTGTAAAGATGCAGTAGTTAGGTTGTAATTTAATACGAACTAGGAAAACATTAGTACTATAACTCTTCACTATCAAAAGCCTAGATTATTGGCAATCTAAACTTACTTTAAAAAACCTAAATTAAGCAAAAAAGACTATAGGTAACCAAAATTGAGCCCATGTACTTAGCAGCTGTCATTTCCACATTCTTTTAACTGTCAATCTGCCCAGATTTGAGTGATCTGTTTTCTGAATCCACAGTGAATTATTGTTGGGGAGATGCTACTTAGACAAATAACACTGACAATATCAGAAAGTAGTGACTGATATTTTTCAAGCAAGTGAGGACCTAAAATAGTTGTATACAACAATTCAGACAGTATGGCAGACTGATGATACTCATTTCCAGACACAAAAGGCTGGCACAACTGTTAGACATGTAGCAGTATCTTACTTGTGTTTGTGACCCTGGGATGACAAAGATAGAGTAAACCATATGTAATAGATTTTACTGATGAAGCAAAGAATGTGATTGTCCTTAAATTTCACATTGAAGATGACTGAAATACTAGTTTCCATACTTGAAGGAGTACACTCTTAGCCATCTAGAAATCTCTAGCTTCTCATAACTCAGAAATGCTTATACTCTAAAGGGTCCTGTATGTGTTTAATGTAACTGGAACCTTAACTACTGAAAGGTAAATAAGTTCAATTGAGAAGAACATAAAATTGTACAGGCTTGCTATTTAGTTTTATGTAATATTTGATGTTAGCTATTTATTATCTATTATTTTTTCTTAATAATATAAAAATGTGTACTTAAACATTTTAACTACTTTTAAATATACTTTGGATAGTTATATAATACTGGCACAACAAATAAAGTACCATTTATTATTCCATTTTATTTGATTTTTTGTATAGCTAGAATTATTATAATAAACATTTTTATTCAAGTCCATCTCTTGAGTCTAAGCAAAGGTTTTTGGAAAAGTACTCAAGTTTGTTAGGTGTATAAGAAGAAAGTTGTAGAGGAACGTGTACATAAACTTAGGACATAGAATTTTGTTTTAAACTTCTTTATACCTGAATAACTTAGCTAATTTGCTAAATTTTTGAAACTCTTGATTCCTGAAATGGGAGATTGGGTTTTGTAGCATGATATGAAATTTTTACTATAAATGTAAATTTACAGTTCCCTTTATTGTGAAAATTAATTGCTTTTCTTTGCATGTTGTTTATCATAGTAACTCCTTCCCCTTTTTTTCTAACAAAAGTTATTGAATAGTTATTTTGTACTTTATGTTGTCTATAACATATCCTCTTTGCTTTCCTAGTTATAAATTCAACTTTTTATGTTTTAAATCAGTAAGAGTAACTTATACATTGGGAATGTGACAGATTGGTTTGGAGAAAGTATTGTTTTTTTTAACTTAAAAAGTGGAACACAAAATGAGGAATATAATCCTTTCTATAAAATATATACAACTTTGTTATTTGTTGTTAAATTTTCATCTTGTTATTCCAACTGATGCAAAATTCATTTTGAAAACACTGAAATAATACAGATCTTTCTTCATTGTCAGCAGGATGAGATTGTCTGAAACGAAGAATAGGTATGGTAGTTTTCTTAGATTTTGTACCTCATAGGTGGCAAAGACACTATCAAAACATTTGTTAATAAGCTTAAAAATGTACTTAGGAGGTACTTTGAAAACCCAAATGCACTGAAAGTGACAGGTAAATTTTTGAGAAAATTTGTATTTTAGAAAATAATATAAAATTCTGACTATGGTTTTTATTTGCTATAGATTATGTTAGCATGCTGCAAACATTAGAAATATTTTTTAGAATCTACCTTAACTTAGAGAGTGATGAGATACATAAATCATATAGAATTAAGCTTAGTGTGGCCTAATGGAATTCATTAGATTTAAATTGTTTTTAAATAATCATAATGTATTAGATTGAATTCATAGTCTTTAATTATATGTATCTTACATTATTAAATATTTTTAAACTAATAGGCAAGTGATTATTATTAAAGTTCAAAATTGAAAATGTTAATGTTAGTTTTGAACACATGGCTATACACATAAATTTGTTCCCATGGTCTTAACATTTCTACTATGAATGTGTTCTGAATGATATTTGTTTTGTGTGTTAATTTTGTTGTTTTGGTATTTTGTTTTTCCTAAAACGTTTATTTCAGGTTTAGATTGTCTTTTTCATAAACATTAATTCAATAATCTTGTCAGCTAAGGATAGAATTAACAGTGTTACAGTTGAAATATATAGTAGTTTACTGGTTTTTTGTTTTCTGAAAAAGGTGTTTTTTAATATTATTTAGCTACACCATAAATCTGTTTACCCTGCAGGTGTGATGAATGCAGACTGTGCTACCATTTTGGTTGTTTGGATCCTCCTTTGAAAAAATCTCCTAAACAAACAGGCTATGGATGGATATGTCAGGAGTGTGATTCTTCATCTTCTAAGGTAAGGGGGGAAAATCTATAAGAAAAAGTCTTGTTTCTCTTTATTTTGATAGCTTTTCTACATCTCACCATCAGCTTCCTCAGTTTAAAAATAATTGGAATATGAAGGACCAACATTTTAATCTGATGCACTTTAAGAAAATACTGCTTTGGTGATTTTATTGCCCTTAAAGAGTAAAGAACTCTACTGAAGTATATAAATTTTCTCGACGAAATATTTTAGCTGTGTTGTGAAGCATGTTAAATAGTCATCTAGTAACCAAAACTTGTCATCTTCTGCTTATTTACCACCCCTAGGGAATAACCAATAAAACCCAATTTAATTTTATAGATGACTCATCTTAAGATATAATCAGTACATTATGAATTTTTTGTAAGGTGTGTTCTTTGAGAAAACTAGTTTTTATATACTAAAATTTTTTATGATAATTATTTTAGATTTAGTAGAAAGGATGAAATACCTAATAAATTTGTTTCATAGTTTATCTCTGAAAATAAACTATTGAAATTATATCTTTTGAATATCAATATTATAACCTTAGACTTCTCTGGTAGCTCAAACCATAAATTGTGGTGATCAGCATTTTAAGATTACTATGTGTTTAATTTAAAATGTGTGAGTGAATAGCTGGACTCCTGATGCTTTGACTCACTTGACAGATGTATTGAATATATTTGAACTGAGACAATACAATTAGGTTAAACAAATTATTCTTCTTTAAATAGACAACAAAAGCTGACTGTCTATTGTAATATGAACTTCAAGCCATCTTTTCTAAATGCCACATCAGTGCATTTGTTTTTCTTAGGGTGAATTAAAATTGACACTGAATTCCTGTCTGATTATGGAATCAAAAATACTCATTTTATCAGTTAAAATGATTTACTCAAGCTTACCACAGATGCCATCTTTAAAAGCTTCTTTATTAAAAATTGCAGAAAAGCATTTGGCTATAGGGAAAAAAACTCTTTATTGTTTTCTCAAAGAATGAAATTTATTAAAATTTTATATATTTTATATAATGATTATTAAAATAGAATATTATGGATTTTATTTAATAATCAAGCTTTTATACTCAAGGTTTTAAACTATATGCTATCAAGAATAATTTTCCAGCTATTAAGACCCATATTTAAGATGGAGCATATTTAATATAAAAATACTTTATTACATAATTTTAAAATGCTTTCTAGAAATTATATTTAAATGAAAAAATAATAGTGTACTGTAGATTTTAAATAGTCATCTTATGGGACTCTTTGTGATGTAATTTTTCTAAGTGTGTTTTTGTTTGGGATTTTCTTCTACCCTCAAAAAGCAATTAGGAAAGCAATTTTTGGAAAAACATTTATTGTATTTTACAAATAAGTCTTTTTGTATACATTCTTTTAAAAATGTTTTATACTACTCTAATTATGTAGCATTGTATTAAATCCAGAGTGCCTTTAAGTTATGTAGTAACTTCATTAATGAACATTGAAAATGCAAGGGGAGGTATTTCACGTATGTTAGGAATATACAAAATGAATATTTTGTAAATGCAGTAGGCACATACCAGTAGCCATTGAGTTGTTCCTGTATTCTCTTTTTCCCTCTGTTTGAGAGAAGATCTTTGGACTCTGAATGGAAATCTATTAGTAAGATACATTGTTAGAAAAGTTACATTGTACTTGCTGTACTCTGACCTGTAATTGAATGAAAACCAGATGTAAACAGCCAACATTTTCGAAATATCATCTAAATATGGTATCTCACTGCTGAATGTCACAGCAGTTTATTGTAAGAATTACAGCAGTGAAATGGATTTATATTTTTATCATATCAAGATGAATATTACATACTTCTACTTTTTTTCCTATGAAAAATTAAGCAATATAATAGTTAAGCTGAAAGTCGTGTTAGCGTTAGTTGCTCAGTTGTGTCCAACTCTATGGGAATCTCATGGACTTTAGCCTCTGTCCATGGAATTCTCCCGCCAAGAATACTGGAGTGAGTTGCTATACCCTTCTCCAGGGGATTTTTCCAACCCGGGGATCGAACCAGCATCTCTTATGTCTCCTGCGTTGGCAGGAGGGTTGTTTACCACTAGCGCCACCAGGGAAGCTTAATTCATTCCTTTGGATACTTGTGTTAAATCAACTCTGTTTTGCTCACTTTGAGAACTTTCGTTCCTCACCAGCAGGTAGTAAATTTCTGTTTACATTTTCTCTTGTACAGTGTTGACTAGTATTGGGTTCCAAGAAGAAAACATTGATAGATAATGTCAGGTTTACAGTTCAGTAAATTGCTGCAGAAACTCTCAAATTAAGAAAGCAGTATATTAACATCTGTCAAGAAATTTATATCATTTGGGGGCCTAAAAGAAATCCAGAATAAAAGTTAATATGTTTTGCTTGTCCTTTATTCTCCTCTGTTGGCTTTGGTGGAATGATATTTTTTAGATAATACTAGGTATATTTGCCATGTTCATATATTATAATGATA
The DNA here is from genome assembly GCF_054371585.1 of Giraffa tippelskirchi. NCBI lineage: Eukaryota > Metazoa > Chordata > Mammalia > Artiodactyla > Giraffidae > Giraffa > Giraffa tippelskirchi. The sequence continues at coordinate 66,476,074 of NC_137284.1, forward strand.
TGAAAAGCGAAGGTAGAAACCGTTATTGCCAGGAGAAAGGAATCAAGTGCCAATAAATTTAGGTGGGGGCAAGTGAATATAAAATTGTTAATAGCCATAAACACATACATATGATAGGATTATTAATCCAAGAAGTCTTAATCTTAACTTTATTATAAACATTTGACTCCAGTGTAATAAATTATTGTATAAGGTATGGATGTGTAGTTGAAAATGCATTGCACTTTAAACATTATTTAACTGTTAAAACATTGTCTCCAAATTTTGCATACTAGTGGAAGCTCTAAAATACTGCCATGCATACTCTGAGCAGCATAGTGTATTTATATATGACTTTGTCTTTGAAGTAATGGGTTTTATTTCTGTAAGCTTTATGAGAGCAAAAATCTTCTGTCACTAATCCTGCCTATTGCTTTTAATTATAGAAGTTACAGAAATGAAATTATGTAAACAGAAAAGTCTAACAAGATTCATTGTATCTCAGTCCATGATATAAAGCTCTAGCTCATGAAAGATAAAATATACCTAAGTATATTAAATTAATAATAATATATAATTAATGATATTGATTTAATAACAATTTACCTAACAATGATTTTTTAACTGAGATATAATTGACTTACATTATGTTAGAATCAGATATACAACATAATGATTCACTATTTGTATATAAAATTACTTTTATTCTATCCAAACCCACAAAGTATACGACTGTCTCTTCCTTATCAATCCTTCATATCTAGGTAGTCACTGCTGCTGCTAAGTCACTTCAGTCGTGTCCAACTCTTTGCGATCCCATGAACTATAGCCTGCCAGGCTCCTCTGTCTATGGGCAAGAATACTGTAGTAGGCAAGAATACTGGAGTAGGGTGCCATTTCCTTCTCCAAGGGATCTTCCTGACCCAGGGATCGAAGCTGGGCTTCCCTCGTTGAAGGCAGATTCCTTACTGTCTGTGCCACCAGGGAAGCCCCTAGGTAGTCACTCAGTTCAGTAAAGTTCAGTCGCTCAGTCGTGTCCTACTCTTTGCAACCCCATGAGTTGCAGCACACCAGGTCTCTCTGTCCATCACCAACTCCCGGAGTCTACCCAAACCCATGTCCATCAAGTCAGTGATGCCATTTCATCCTCTGTCGTCCCCTTCTCCTCCTGCCCCCAATCCTTCCCAGCATTAGGGTCTTTTCTAATGAGTCAACTCTGCATGAGGTGGCCAAAGTATTGGAGTTTCAGCTTCAACATCAGTCCTTCCAATGAACACCCAGGATTGATCTCCTTTAGTATGGATTGATTGGATCTCCTTGCAGTCCAAGGGACTCTCAAGAGTCTACTCCCACACCACAGTTCAAAAGCATCAATTCTGCGGTGCTCAGCTTTCTTCACCGTCCAACTCTCACATCCATACATGACCACTGGAAAAACCATAGCCTTGACTAGACGGACTTTTGTTGGCAAAGTAATATCTCTGCTTTTACATATGCTATCTAGGTTGGCCATAACCTTCCTTCCAAGGAGTAAGCGACTTTTAATTTCATGGCTGCAATCACCATCAGCAGTGATTTTGGAGCCCCCAAAAATAAAGTCTGACACTGTTTCCACTGTTTCCCCATCTATTTCCCATGAAGTGATGGGACCAGATGCCATGATCTTAGTTTTCTGAATGTTGAGCTTTAAGCCAACTTTTTCACTCTCCTCTTTCACTTTCATCAAGAGGCTCTTTAGTTCGTCTTCACTTTCTGCCGTAAGGGTGGTGTCATCTGCATATCTGAGGTGATTGATATTTCTCCCGGCAATCTTGATTCCAGCTTGTGTTTCTTCCAGCCCAGCGTTTCTCATGATGTACTCTGCATATAAGTTAAATAAGCAGGGTGACAATATACAGCCTTGACGTACTCCTTTTCCTATTTGGAACCAGTCTGTTGTTCATGTCCATTTCTAACTGTTGCTTCCTGACCTGCATACAGGTTTCTCAAGAGACAGGTCAGGTGGTCTGGTATTCCCATCTCTTTCAGAATTTTCCACAGTTTATTGTGATCCACACAGTCAAAGGCTTTGGCATAGTCAATAAAGCAGAAATAGATGTTTTTCTGGAACTCTCTTGCTTTTTCGATGATCCAGTGGATATTGGCAATTTGATCTCTGGTTCCTCTGCCTTTTCTAAAACCAGCTTGAACATCTGGAAGTTCACGGTTCACGTATTGCTGAAGCCTGGCTTGGCTTTTGAGCATTACTTTACTAGCATGTGAGATGAGTACAATTGTGCCGTAGTTCAAGCATTCTTTGGCATTGCCTTTCTTTGGGATTGGAACGAAAACTGACCTTTTCCAGTCCTTTGGCCCCTGCTGAGTTTTCCAAATTTGCTGGCACATCGAGTACAGCACTTTCACAGCATCATCTTTCAGGATTTGAAATAGCTCAACTGGAATTCCATCACCTCCACTAGCTTTGTTCGTAGTGATGCTTTCTAAGGTCCACTTGACTTCACATTCCAGGGTGTCTGGCTCTAGGTGAGTGATCATACCATCGTGATTATCTGGGTCATGAAGATGTTTTTTGTACAGTTCTTCTGTGTATTCTTGCCACCACTTCTTAATATCTTCTGCTTCTGTTAGGTCCATACCATTTCTGTCCTTTATCGAGCCTATCTTTGCATGAAATGTTCCTTTGGTATCTCTAATTTTCTTGAAGAGATCTCTCTTTCCCAATCTGTTGTTTTCCTCTATTTCTTTGCACTGATCGCTGAGGAAGGCTTTCTTATCTCTCCTAGCTATTCTTTGGAGCTCTGCATTCAGATGGGAATATCTTTCCTTTTCTCCTTTGCTTTTTGCTTCTCTTCTCTTCCCAGCTATCTGTAAGGCCTCCTCAGACAGCCATTTTGCTTTTTTGCTTTCTTTTCCATGGGGATTGTCTTGATCCCTGTCTCCTGTACAATGTCACGAACCTCTGTCCATAGTTCATCAGGCACTCTGTCTCTCAGGTCTAGTCCCTTAAATCTATTTGTCACTTCTACTGTATACTCATAAGAGATTTGCGGAGAAGGCAATGGCACCCCACTCCAGTACTCTTGCCTGGAGAATCCCGTGGACGGAGGAGCCTGGTGGGCTACAGCCCATGGGGTTGCTAGGAGTTGGACACGACTGAGCAACTTCACTTTCACTTTTCCCTCTCATGCTCTGGAGAAGGAAATGGCAACCCACTCCAGTATTCTTGCCTGGGGAATCCCCGGGATGGCAGAGCCATCCTGGGGATGCCGTCTATGGGGTCGCACAGAGTCGGATATGACTGAAGTGACTTAGCAGCAGCAGCATAAGGGATTTGATCTAGGTCATACCTGAATGGACTAGTGGTTTTCCCTACTTTCTTCAATTTCAGTCTGAATTGGGCAATAAGCAGTTCATGATCTAAGCCACAGTCTGCTCCCAGTCTTGTTTTTGCTGACTGTATAGAGCTTCTCCATCTTTGGCTGCAAAGAATATAATCAATCTGATTTCGGTAGTCACTAGGTTTCATGAAAAATGATCAGCTACATGGGCTCATCAAATATAAACATTACATGTAATACACATGGAGAGACAAATCGATACACATACAAACACATGCACAAAACGTTTTCTCCTACGGACTATGCTTCAAAGATACTTAACTAAGGCAGTAGCCATCCAAGACAATGTGATGTGTTTGTATTCAGTGGGGCTAGTTCATTCCTACCAATCACCAGCATTAGGTTTTTTCCCTTGTACTTTGCTATGTTGTGAAAATACTGTTGCCATTGAATGCTGTATGCCTGGAAAATCAATGCATTTTGTTTTTACTCCTCTACCTCACCCATCTTTTATTTTTTCTTCCATCCTTACTTTCATCCATTCTCCCTAGCCAAATACCTGGATTCATCTTCAGGTTTTCTTCATCTTATCCCAAATAGACAGTCACTTGCTTGTACAAGGACTAGCTTGTACATTTGCTAGTCACAGAATCTTGTACAGGTGTTTCCTTAAATATATCTCCAGTTTTTCTTTGCTCCTTTTCTCTACTGTTATTGCTTTTATTCTTAAATTTATTGATGTGGTATTCACATGGATTGATTTGCAGATATTGAAAAATCCTTGCATCCCTGGGATAAATCCTACTTGATCATGGTTTATGATCCTTTTAATGTATTGTTGCATTTGGTTTGCTAGTATTTTGTTGAGGAGTTTTGCATCTATGTTCATCAGTGATATAGGTCTGTAATTCTATTTTTTTGTGATATCTCTGTCCAGTTTTGGTATCAGGGTAATGGTGGCCTTCTAGAATGAGTTTGGGAGTGTTCCTTCCTCTGCAGTTTTCTGAAAGAGTTTCAGAAGGATAGGTTAATTCTTCTTTAAATGTTTGACAGAATTCATCCGTAAAGCCATTAGGTCTAGGACTTTGTCTGTTGGGAGTTTTTTAATGGCAATTTCAATATCAGTATTTATGATTGGCCTGTTCATATTTTCTTTTCTATTTCTTCCTGATTTAGTCTTAGGAGATTGAACCTTTATGAGAATTTGTCCATTTCTGCTAGGTTGTCCATTTTATTAGCATATAGTTGCTTATTGTAGTCTCTTACGATCCTTTGTATTTCAGTGGTGTCCATTGTAACTTCTCCTTTTTTATTTCTAATTGTATTTATTTGAGCCCTCTCCCTCTTATTCCATGTTAATACAGGGCACAATTCACTAGTCTCTCTTTTTTAGGGTATACTTGATATAGATAACAACTGCTTTGTACTAAAACACCCCAAATGAGGATATTTTGACATGGTTAAATGAACATGAATAAAATCCATTTGAAACAATATTTATAGAAGTGATATATATTCACATGTGCCACTGAGAATTTAAATACACATCATATATTTTACAGTGACTGTGCCAGTTATGATTCTAGCTTTTCATCCCTGTTCTTGCTGTGTTTAGTGAAAAGCCAAAGGGTATACATGACAGAACATTACCTGAATACTACAAAATGAGCTCTTAGCTTGAGACTTCCATTTGGTTCATTCTTATTTCATCTTTCTAGTGCTCTTTTTAGTGGTATTAAGTTGAATTCATATGCATAAAAATCTCATCTAAATATATATGGAAGATTTTCTGGAACTGCAAATTCATGACACACTAGCTCAGGCAAGTGCAGTACTTTTTGATAATCATTTGTGTTAGAAATCCCTGAGTAGGAAAGTATGCTTTTTTTCAATTTTTGTTTCATTTTCCTTTTTTTTTTTTTTTTTTGCATTGAGCAGCTAGAATTCTTGTGCTCTTCTTCGACACAAATTCTTGTGTCAAAATGACATATTGAATATTTATTAGCAAATAAAATAGTCATTGAGAATTTTGCTTCTTTAAGAACTGCACAGAACAATCTCTCCAAGGAGTATCTTGCCACAATACATTAAACAAGCACATTTAATTGTACTTGGTGATATTGGAAATTGAATGTCTGAGCTTTATGTATTATGAAGATTTATGAAAAATATAAAATTAAAATGAATTATCCTTTAAAATTCTGCTAAATTTGAATCGTATAAGTGACCCATAAAAGAGGACTTTTTAATATTTTTGCTATTCATTTGACCTCTGGGATTTTATCTGGCATTACGTTAGATTTTAAGTTTCTAAATTTAGCATGGTTGACAGATAAGTCATTTTCAGGTAAAACTTATACCACTTAACTGTCTTAATTCAGTATTCTTCTAGAACTTGTATGACATTAGTAGTTATAACAATATGTTTTATCAAACTTTCCTGAGTTTCGATTTTCCTTTTTACTTATACAGTTATGTAAAATCTAGAGAAAAGTTGTTTACATAGTATCCTAAATTAAAATCCCATAGAACAATTCTGGTAGTTTGTAGACTTACTAAAAGTCTGAGAATTACAACTGGTGTGGTTATCCTTCATGATAACTAGAGTTAAATATTTAAACTTCACATTTCCTCTTTGCTAGATTTCCATACACTTCCAGTAGATCTTGTACCTTGCTGCTGCTGCTGCTGCTGCTGCTGCTGCTGCTGCTGCTAAGTCGCTTCAGTTGTGTCCAACTCTGTGCGACCCCATAGACGGCAGCCCACCAGGCTCCCCCGTCCCTGGGAGTCTCCAGGCAAGAACACTGGAGCGGGTTGCCATTTCCTTCTCCAGTGCATGAAAGGGAAAACTGAAAGTGAAGTCGCTCAGTCGTGTCCGATTCTTCGAGACCCCATGGACTGCAGCCCACCAGGCTCCTCCATCCATGGGATTTTCCAGGCAAGAGTACTGGAGTGGGGTGCCATCACCTTCTCTGCCTTGTACCTTAACCTAGGCTAAATTCAGGCAGTTGCTGGTTACTCTAGAATTTTCCCTGGCAGGCATAATTGTATAAATGTCTTTTAAATCTTAATTTGTAATAGAGTGCTCCAGATAATATTTTTATCAAGTACTTTGAGACTAGTAGCAGTGTTTTGTGATTTCAATAAAAAGTAATAACCATTAACAGTTCTAACTATAGTTGGTAAAAAGTGAAAGTGAAAGTTGTTTAGTGGTCTCCGACTATTTGTGACCCCCTGAACCATAGCCTGCCAGGTTCCTCTGTCCATGGAATTTTCCAGACAAGTGGGTAGCCAATCCCTTCTCCAGGGGATCTTCTAGATCCAGTGATCAAACCCAGGTCTCCTGCATTGCAGACAAATTCTTTAACCATCTGAGCTACCAGGGCATTAACAATCTTTGTTTTGCTGAAAATTGTTATTTGGTAAAAATATTACCTGAAGATAGGGTTCAGAAGCATGTCTAGGGCAATCAAGTAACCTGCTTTTTGAGCTGGCAAGAATGATCAATAAAAAGTTCAGTTCAGTATATAAACATTCAATTTAAACGAAACACACTACTTTTTTTTAAGCACAATACCAACTATAGTAGTGTGCTCTCTTTGTTTAAATTGAACATTTATGTACTGAACTGAACATTTTATTGGTCATTATTGCCTGCTCAAAAAAGTTGTTTACTTGACTGTCTTAGACATGTTTCTGAACCCTATCTCCAGATAATATTTTTATCAAGTAACAATTTGCACCAAAACAGACTGTTTATGGTTATTCTTTATAACAGAATTAGAATCTACACTGATCTGTTAATTCTGTAATCTAGGATAATTTTCATGTGAGCTGTGCAGTACACATGAATCACATTGGCATATCCCAATAAGTTATGGTCAGGTATTCTTAAGAAACTTTTCAAAAATAGGATTTCTTTCCTCTGATAAAATTTTTTAGTTTTTATGACATACATTTTTATATATCTCAACATCATATTTACAGAGAAAGAAAATGATTGAAACCTCTAAAATACACAAATGTTTTCTCTCTTAATATTTTGAAAAATTGGAAACACTAAATCACCTTTTAAGTTACGCGTTCTACAAACAGGGAAAACCAAGCCATTTTCTAATTCAGATGGTATGTGGGCTTGATATGTTTATATAACACGCTGTGAACCCTGCTATGGAATACCATATGATGAGAAACTGAGTAAACCAAGATAAAGTACAGTAGGGTGCCACATACAGGAATATCATTTAGAGATCACTAACTTCATTCTGTCCTTTGGTTTCAAAAAATTTTGTTTTTATTTTGGAGGAAAAGTTACCTACTAAAAATCTGGTGGCTAACCTTAAGGATATTTCATTACAACTTTTAAAAAGTTAGTAAGAATATTTTTCCTTATGAGCCCAGCATTTGAAACATTAATTTGGGGTTATATAATATACCAAGGAGGAATGCAGAATATATTAATCATGTAAACTTATTATTCTAGTATTCATATGTAATGTGAGTGTGAGAGACATTGTTCATTGCAAACTGATGGTGTTAATTGAATTAAGCAAGCCCATTCTCAGAGTTGTGAAAGGAACACCTGAATAATGCTGCTAAGTCGCTTCAGTCATGTCCGACTCTGTGCGACCCCATAGATAGCAGCCCACCAGGCTCCGCCGTCCCTGGGATTCTCCAAGCAAGAATATTGGAGTGGGTTGCCATTTCCTTCTCCAGTGCATGAAAGTGAAAAGTGAAAGTGAAGTCACTCAGTCCAGTACTCTTGCCTGGAAAATCCCATTAATGGAGGAGCCTGGTAGGCTACAGTGCATGGGGTCGCTAAGAGTCGGACACGACTGAGCGACTTCACCTGAATAATAGGAAAGGCTTAAATTCCAGCTTCAAAAAACAGAAAGCGAGATCATGTATTCTAGATGTACATACAATTATATTTATATAGTTACTTTCTTCTAATTTAAACATTTAGTTTTACCATTTCATCATTTTATAGAATTACTTATTTCTTGAAGAACTGTCTTTCTAACCTACATATTGTGGTTTCAGAAGTAACCTTTTGCATAACACTTAGACTTCTTTAAATTTAAGCCAAGAGAATTAAGGGAAGCCTGGCATGCTGAAGTCCATGGGGTCCCAAAGTGTCGGACATGACTGAGCGACTGAACTGACTGAAGAGAATTAAATGTATGAACTCTGATAGCTAATGAAATTGAGTTCTGATATCAAATATATTTAAGCATTCTAATCTTGATTTTCTGCTAGAATCCTATCAAGATTTAAAAGAAACTAAAAATTAGGGGTTAGTGTGCTATGTTGCATTTGCTATGTTACATTTTAACACTCATTTTTTAAAATTAAATTTACTTATTTTTAATTGAAGGATAATTGCTTTACAATATTGTATGGTTTCTGTAAAACGTCAGCATGAATCAACCATAGGCATACCTGTGATTCCTTCCTCTTGAACTTCCCTCCCACCTTCCTCCCCATCCCACACATCTAGGTTGTTACAGAGACCTGGTTTGAATGCCTTGAGTCATATAGCAAATTCCCATTGGCTATCTGTTTTACGTATGGTAGTATATATGTTTCCATGTTACTCTCTCCCTATGTCCCACTGTCTCCTTCCTCCTCACTACCCCATGTCCATAAGTCTGTTTTCTATGTCTGTGTCTCCATTGCTGCCCTGCAAATACCAGTACTGTCTTTCTAGATTCTATATGTATGCGCTAGGCACATACCCCAAGGAAACCAAAGTTAACACAATCATTTTTTACATCGCTGAAATTAGAATGTGTATCTATAAGTAGTTTGTTTCTTTAAGTGATAATATTTCTTTTTTCCATAAAAATTTGCCATGAGGTTTAGAGTTATAAACTGAGTCATTGTTGAGTAAGAAAGTAGAGTAATTTAAAATGTACAGAAAGTTGAAGTATGCAGTGTGATGTAGAGGCAAGAGCTTTATAAGCTTTGAAAAGAAGCAAACTGAGTTCAGATATTATTAATAACTATTTACAATGTTTGTGACCTTCAGCAAGTTGCTTCACTTCCATGAGTTTCAGGTTGCTCATTTGTGAAAAGTTTAATGGCAATATTTAGAATTTACTTTATCAAGGTGTATGTGGTCAGTAAATAACACGTCTTCTCGTTCTTAAAAATAAGCAGTCATTTTAGCTGTGGAGAGAAGGGTTCAAAATCAGTGATAATGTTCTGATTTTTCAAATGTAAAATTTTTTTTTAAGTAATCTGAAGAGCAGTTTGCTGTGTTTTATATTTTATCTTTACACATTCCAAGTAAAAAATCTTTCTTGTCTCAGAGTTCTACACTAAATAGAGTAAGGTCATGTCTTAAGACATAACTGATACAGGCAAGAGTTCCCTTTTAGGGAAAAGTGTTTTTAACCAAAGACATGTTTTGTTAATAGGTGAAGAAATATCAAAGAAATTTCCCATAGACTGGAGGAATATTATTTCCATGTCAAGGTCATGAAAGCTATAAACTTGAAACTGAGATGAAAGTAAAAAGTAAATAAAATTTAAAAGTAGCAAACTACTGAAGATAGTTGTAAGATAACTTATGAATTTACTTTATCAAAGTGTATGTGGTTTGATAACAAAAGACTCATCAAGCCTAACAAATAGCTTTTAGAGAAACAAAGAAAGTGAAAATGTTAGTCGCTCAGTCATGTCTGACTCTTTGCAATCCTATGAACTGTGGCTCACCAGGCTCCTCTGTCCATGGGATTATCCAGTCAAGAATACTGGAGTGGGTTGCCATTTCCTTCTCCAGTGGATCTTCCTGACCCAGGGATCAAACCTGGATCTCTCAAATTGCAGGGAGATTCTTTACCATCTGAAGCATCAGGGACAGGCATATATCAACAACATACCCTTTTTCATATAAACGTTAGAGTACCTTTAAGGATGGAAATGTGGGGAGTTCTGGGTCAGCATTTTTACATTCCTTGTGGTACCTGGAAATTAAGGTTATTAACTTTTAGGGCAACTGTGTAAATACATTTAGAATTCCGTAAAATGATTATGTGCCTTCAATATGTCTCAAACATTTGTGCCAAAAGAAAGCTTCCCATGAAGTAAATAAGTAAATTTGTACTCATTCTCAGGTGCTACTAATGCTTTTCTCTCAAAAAGGTAGAATCTTAACACATGCTTTATATGTTTGAGTTAAAGGGCAGTGATTTATACATGTAAATTCCTAAGAACCCAGTTTTGACACCTCATACCTTTCTCTCTCTCCCACCTGCTCCCCTGATTCTCAGTGGAAGAAACCATTAATAAAATACATCCTTAATAATAACATATAAATTTCTATGTTTGTTTATCTTCATGTAACTTTAAAAGTAGAATATCTCTTCTGGGAGTATCAAATATGCTATTCTTAAAAAATAGATTCTTGAACTTCCTGATATTGATATTATAATTTGAGATTTTCATCACATGTCAATCTACCTACCCCAAATTTCAGTGATTTCTCTTCAAAGTATAGCCTACAAACACCTGCATTAGGGTCATCTAAAGTACTGTTAGGGCTTCCCTGATAGCTCAGTTGGTAAAGAATCCACCTGCAATGCAGGAGACCCTGGTTTGATTCCTGGGTCAGGAAGATCTGCTGGAGAAGAGATAGGCTACCCACTCCAGTATTCTTGGGCTTCTCTTGTGACTCAGCTGGTAAAGAATCAGCCTGTAATGTGGGAGACCTGGGTTGGATTCCTGGGTTGGGAAGATCCCCTGAAGAAGGGAACGGGCTACCCACTCCAGTATTCTGGCCTGAAGAATTCTGTGGCCTACATGGGGTCACAAAGAGTCGGACACGACTGAAGAACTTTCACTTTCAAAGTACTGTTAAATAGGCAGTGTGGAGGACCCATGCAGATTTGCTAAATCAATATTCCTGGAATGATGCCCAGTAATCAGCATTGTTATAAGCACCAGAGGTTTGATAATTATACTTACTAAGGTTTAAGAACCTAGGGTCAAAGAACTTGCTTTGACCCTAATTTCTTTTAAATTCCTTACACACAGTTTTGTCTCTAACTGAAGTATTCCCTTATTGTACCTACAGAATATTATTCATTCTCAGACTTTATTCTTCTCTAGTGGGACTTTCTTTCAACCCAACAAGCTGGTTCAAGGTAGACTGAGTTAGATTCAGTACTATAGTATCTCTGGTTTGCTAATATTCCCTTTCTTCTTTCCTCATTCTGGAATTGTCCAGCAGTATCTCAAGGATCTTCTTCGAGCTATAGATTCTCTTTGTCCCCATCAATCTTCCTATTACTCAGCTTCATATTTTTTTCTACTTTTATATAGCTGTTGATACTGTTGTACTTCTTTTTTACAAACTCCTTCCTTGCGTTCGTGCTTGTCTGGTAGCTCAGACAGTAAAGAATCCACCTGCAATGTGGGAGCCCTGGGTTTGATCCCTGGGTTGGGAAGATCCCCTGGAGGAAGGCATGGCAACCCACTCCAGTATTCTTGCCTTGGAGAATCCCCATGGATAGAGGAAACTGCTGGGCTACAGTCCATGGGATCACAACGTCAAACATGACTGAGTGACTAAGCACACACATCTTTGCCTTCAGTGAACCTGTTTTCTTCCGGTTTTCTCTCCCTTTTATCAGACTTTTTTTTTTTTTTCCTTTTGATAAGCTTCTTTTGCCTGTTCTCACTGTCTTTTCTCACTCTGCAGGTGACAGCATCCATACCTAAGGGTCACTACCATACCAGTTTTGCTACAGGAATACCTGGGACTTAAGATTAATGATCCATCTACTTACTTTCTCTGGAGTTAATGTTAATGAAGAGAGAGAAAGTTTCTATCTTTTAATCTAATAATTAAGACATAATATAATGATAAATTTACATTACATTTACAAAAAATAAGTTTTATTTGGCCATTTCCATTATCTTACAGTCTCCATTTACTATAAAGCTTGAATAGCGTATGCTTAACTAGGAGAATACACAACAACTTGATCTCCAGGTGAAATATTAGTGTGAAGATATGATTAAATACTGTATAATTGAGGTGTCAGGCTCTATTTGAGTTTGTTTAACTTTAAGAGAGTAGTAATTCAAAATAGCAAATTTTTAGTGTAATAAAACTAATATCCTTTATGTAAATCTTTAAAAAATTCATGCTTCTTACTCTTTTTTTCCCCTTTTTTATTCTCTGACTCTACTTTTCTGGAGAAATTTGAAGTCATAAAAAAGAAATACATATCTTATGTGTGTTTTAAAAAAATTTTTTTAAGATGTAATGCATGGTTATTATAGAATATTTGGAAAATTTTAAAAACATAAAGAAAAATATTAAAAATTACCTGCCGTTTATAGTACCTTAATGTAATTCCATTTCTGCTCATATTTCTGTGGTATATTCTATCTCAACCTACTCCCTAAAAATTACAGTTACACTATACATTCTATTATATACTTTTTGCTTCATGTAACTGCATTATATGACAATTTCCTATAGTGTTAAATACTCTTTTCTAATGAGATTTTTAAAGTACTGTACAGTATTCTTTTGTTCAATAGACTCTTGATGTAGTTTCTAGGTAAAAAAAAAATGAACATTTTAAAAATAAGAAAGAACCCTATTAGTAATAATATTAGTAATTAACATTCATTGAGTACCTCTATGTGCCTAGCATTATGTAAGCATTTAAAATGTATAATCTCATTTAATCCTCACTCTATGGTATATTACTGGTTTTATGGTAGCTACTATTTTTCATTCCCTTTTTGTAGATTAAAAAAGATGAGGTTCAAAGAAGTTAAGTTTTACACAGCAAATATGTAGTATAACAGTGATTCAAACCCAGATCTGCCTGATTCAAAGCCTTGTTTTAGAAATTTGATTCTCTATTCCTTGTTGCAAGAGGTTCTCAAATTCGATTTTGTCCTGAAGCCACTTTAGATTTTCATCTATAGAAACTCAGTTAATTTTTCTTTTACAAATAAACACTGCTAGTAATAGGAAAAGGAAAAGTGTTTGTTAAATGGGATCTGTTCTGATATTTTTAATGAATAGGAGACTAAAGGTAATTCTTAAATAAATCAATTAAGAATGTCCCTCCTATAAGGTATTAAAAGATGGACTATAATTCCTCAAGGCCTTTTCTTTATAAAATTCAGTAAAATAAGTGTCTATGTTTAGGGAGCTGCTGCTTGACAACATACATGATTTATGTGATCCTGGCAGAATCTAATCTATTGTAGTTGGAGGGAGGTGACGGAAGGGATCTAAAAGTGAAAAAAAAACTTTATTAGGCACTAAGCACTGTGTTTTAGCTGAGTCAACTATTACTGCCTAATGTTTGTCATGAGTTGTAAAAGTCTAAAAGTCGGTACTGTAAAGAGAAACTAAAACCAACCACATGCAATCTTTTTGCAAAGATAGTTTAGGAATATTTAGATTTGTACCATGTCGGCCACTTTATGTATAAACTGGAAGATTTTGTATATTTTTTCAATGTTAGTGTAATTTTACAGTAGAAGACCTTATTCAAAAACAAATACCTTGTTTGTTAGTAGATCAAAACTATTTATTATGCAGTTTTGACTCATATGGGTTAGTTCTTTTGTTAATTCTTTTGTTGTTCTTTAACCAAAGAGTATGAAATTTTTACCTCATCTATAAAAGGCTAAAACATGTTTCATTTCTTCTTGACAGATAAAGATCATCTATGTAGCTTTTTATTCCACTGTATCTTGACCTGTGATCTAGCTCAGCCATCTACATTCTTTTGTGATTTCACTTCTACAGGTTATTGTAGCTAGCTTTAATAAACTGTTCTCTTTTTTCCTTTGGACCATATTCATATGCTAAATTTAAACTCTGGTCACCTAAGATGCAATCTATTTTAATGTTTTCTCTGAAGGTTTCTTAAAGGTTTATGTCGCAGTGTTATATTGTCATTGAAGTTAAGTTGGTTTTTTGTTAAATGTACCTTCAATAATGGCTGCAAATGATTATCTGCTTCGCTGGTTTGAAAACTCTTTAAGGTATGCCTATAGAGGTTAAAAATTTTTAAGAATCACTTTGAAAAGTTCAAAATGCATCAGAGCATTTTTTTCAGTTCACTTTTGTGTTCCTGAGGGACTGGACTATTTTTTCAACTTCTAAAGACAAAAGTAGTATTCTAAAATTCTATTTTTAAAATATAAATTAGCTGATATTTGTGATCCAGTTTCCAAAGCATACATATATAAGATGTGTGTGTGTGTACATTAGTCACTCAGTGATGTTTGACTCTTGTGACCCTACAAACTGTGTAGCCTGCCAGACTCCTCTGTCCATGGAATTCTCCAGGCAAGAATACTGGAGTGGGTTGCCATTTCCTTCTCCAGAGGATTTTCCCAACCCAGGGATTGAACCTGAGTTTGCTGTGTTGCAGGCAGATACTTTACCAAATGAGCCACCAGGGAAGCCAATAAGATAACATAGATAAGAAGAAGATATATAGTAACATACATATAATATAATATGTTAAGATATATAGTCTAAAGCAAATCATGAACATGAGATATTTCAGCATTATTTTCTTATTTTAATGCAACAGTTTCAAGAAAAAAATTTTTACCTAATAACTCAATTCAAACTTTATTCCAGGATCCAGTCATTCATTTACTTACCATTAGTCAATTTATCTCCACTTCATGCCATTTTAGGATTATGGGTGAAGTAGATATTTTTAGAAAGTTTTCTTTTCTCTTTAAAGAAGACAAAGTGATGTATAATTTAGACATCTTCCAACCCTTTCCCTGTGACATTTAGTGACGATGAGAAAGCTTTACCCTGTTTACAGCATAAATACTATATTAAGTATAATCCTATTCTCCATATTTCTTTGACTGCTTCTTTTTGAGTTCTACTACACATGATCTCATCTTTGCTATGAGATAAACTTTGCTTATTCATGACTGTGGTCTCCAAATCCTCCAGTTTTATTTTTTCGTAGTCTTTTACCTCTTGTTTTTTCCCAGACTTAGTGAAAGCAGCATTTGGAAACATGACATTCTATCTATTTATCAACTGTATTATGTTCCTTCATCAGTAAAAAGCTTCCCTAAGATAGAAACCCCCATCAATCAGTTCAGTGGCTCAGTTGTATCCAACTCTTTGCAACCCCATGGACTGCAGCACGCCAGGCTTCCCTGTCCATCACCAACTCCCAGAGCTTGCTCAAGCTCATGTCCATAGAATCAGTGATGCCATCCCACCACCTTATCCTCTGTCGTACCCTTCTCCTCCTGCCTTCAATCTTTCCCAGCATCAGGGTCTTTTCCAATGAGCTTGTTCTTCGCATCAGGTGGCCAAAGTATTGGCGCTTCAGCTTCAGCATCAGTCCTTCTAATGAATATTCAGGATTTCCTTTAGGATGGACTGGTTGGATCTCCTTGCAGTCCAAGGGACTCTCAAGAGTCTTCTCCAACACCACAGTTCAAAAGCATCAGTTCTTCAGTGCTCAGCTTTCTTTATAGTCCAACTGTCACATCTGTACATGACTACTGGAAAAGCAATAGCTTTGACTAAGCAGACCTTTGTCAGCAAAGTAACGTCTCTGCTTTTTAATATGCTGTGCAGATTGATCATAGCTTTTCTCCTAAGGAGCCAGCGTCTTTTAATTTCATGGCTGCAGTGACAATCTGCAGTGATTTTGGAACCCCCCAAAAATAAAGTCTCTTACTATTTCCTTGTTTCCCCATCTATTTGCCATGAAGTGATGGGACCAGATGCCATGATCTTAGTTTTCTGAACGTTGAGCTTTAAGCCAACTTTTTCACTCTCCTCTTTCACTTTCATCAAGAGGCTCTTTAGTTCTTCTTCGCTTTCTACCATAAGTATGGTGTCATCAGCATATCTGAGGTTATTGATATTTCTCCCAGCAATATCGATTCCAGCTTGTGGTTCATCCAGCCTGGCATTTCTCATGATGTACTCTGCATATAATTAAATAAGCAGGGTGACAACATACAGTCTTGACCTACTCCTTTCCCAATTTGGAACCAGTCTATTGTTCCATGTCCAGTTCTAACTGTCGCTTCTTGACCTGCATACAAGTTTCTCAGGAGACAGGTCAGGTGGTCTGGTATTCCCATCTCTTGAAATTTTCCACAGTTTGTTGTGATCCACGCAGTCAAAGGCTTTGGCATAGTCAATAAAGCAGAAGTAGATGCTTTTCTGGAACTCTGTTGCTTTTCCGATGATCCAACGGATTTTGACAATTTGATCTCTGGTTCCTCTGCCTTTTCTAAATCCAACTTGAACACCTGAAAGTTCATTGTTCACGTACTGTTGAAGCCTGACTTGATGAATTTTGAGCATTACCTTGCTAGCATGTTATATGAGTGCTGTTGTGCAGTAGTTTGAACATTCTTTAGCATTGCCTTTCTTTGGGATTGGAATGAAAACTGACCTCTTCCAATCCTGTGGCCACTGCTGAGGCCACAAGCCAACTTGTTTGTTTCCAAGGCAAACCATTCAATATCACAGTAATCCAAGTCTATGCTCCAACCAGAAATGCTGAAGAAGCTGAACGATTCTATGAAGACCTCAAGACCTTCTGGAACTAACACCCAGAAAAAATGTCCTTTTCATTATAGGGGACTGGAATGCAAAAGTAGGAAGTCAAGAGATACCTGTAGTAACAGGCAAATTAGACCTTGGAGTACAAAATGAAGCAGGGCAAAGACTAACAGAGTTTTGCCAAGAGAACGCACTGGTCATAACAAACACCCTCTTCCAACAACACAAAAGAAGACTGCACATGGACATCACGAGATGGTTAATATTAATACCGAAATCAGATTGATTATATTCTTTGCAGCCAAAGATGGAGAAGCTCTATACAGTCAACGAAAACAAGACCTGGAGCTGACTGTGGCTCAGACCATGAACTCTTTATTGCCAAATTCAGACTTAAATTGAAGAAAGTAGGGAAAACCACTAGACCAGTCAGGTATGGCATAAATCAAATCCCTTATGATTATACTGTGGAAGTGACAAATAGACTCAAGGGGTTAGATCTGATAGACAGAGTGCCTGCTAAACTATGGACGGAGGTTCGTGACATTGTACAGGAGGCAGGGATCAAGACCATCCCCAAGAAAAGAAATGCAAAAAAGCAAAATGGCTGTCTGAGGAACCCTTACAAATAGCTGTGAAAAGAAGGGAAGCAAAAAGCAAAGGAGAAAAGGAAAGATATATCCATTTGAACGCAGAGTTCCAAAGAATAGCAAGGAGAGATAAGAAAGCCTTCCTCAGTGATCAGTGCAAAGAAATAGGGGAAAACCATAGAATGGGAAAGACTAGAGATCTCTTCAAGAAAAATAGGGATACCAAAGGAACATTTCATGCAAAGATGGGCACAATAAAGGACAGAAATGGTATGGACCTAACAGAAGCAGAAGATATTTAGAAGAGGTGGCAGAATACACAGAAGAACTATACAGAAAAGATATTCATGACCCAGATAACCACGATCGTGTGATCACTCACCCAGAGCCAGACATCCTGGAATGCGAAATCAAGTGGGCCTTAGGAAGCATCACTATGAACAAAACTAGTAGAGGTGGTGGAATTCCAGTTGAGCTATTTCAAAACCTAAAAGATTTTGCTGTGAAAGTGCTGCCAACATGCCAGCAAATCTGGAAAACTCAGCGGGAACCTCCCTAATAAGGCCAAATAGAGTTAGTTGCTTTTTTTTTCTTAATAATGCACCATGGCAATTTGAGGCGGCATGGCACGGAAATCCTACAGTCTGAAACAGACACCTTTAAACAACATTACATAAAGAATACAAAAGGAGACAATAGGAATGGTTATATCTGTTCTCAATCTTAAATGTGTGAAGGACCATCCAGACTACTATTTTTAAAAGGCTGATTTCCCTTTTTAGTCCAATCCAAGTAAATTTTGTCCTGAATTCAACAAGATCCCCGTAGAAAGCAGATTAATTTTTTTTCATTCCAGTACCTTTAAACAAACTCTGATGAATTTTCCTTTTTTGGGTGACTTGTGGCTTTTCCAGTCTTCTGAGGTATTATTAATAATAGTTCTCTTTTTTAATATAGAAAATCTTGTCCAATTTAATGTGAAGGTTTCAGACTCTCAACCAGTTCAGAGTTTCTCCTCTCACCAGCTCCAGGCCTGCTTCAAGCTGAGAAGTCTACAGTTTGAAAAGGGCGCATCCTGGACTTGGACTCCTGTGCCTGCTTCCTTTTGTGGGGTTTTAGTGGTTCCTCACTGCTTCGGAGAAGAAAATGGCAACCCACTCCAGTACTCTTGCCTGGAGAATCCCATGGATGGAGGAGCCTGTTAGGCTGCAGTCCTTGGGGTCGCGAAGGGTCGGACACGACTGAGCGACTTCACTTTCACTTTTCACTTTCATGCATTGGAGAAGGAAATGACAACCCACTCCAGTGTTCTTGCCTGGAGAATTCCAGGGACGGGGGAGCCTGGTGGGCTGCAGTCTGTGGGGTCACAGAGTCGGACACGACTGAAACGACTTAGCAGCAGCAGTAGCACTGCTTAGGGCTTCCCTACTGCTGTTTCCTTGAAGTGAGAGAGGTGTTCTTTGGTGGGTTACATAGAACTCACTTTCTGAAGTCTTCAAGTCTTTAGTCTTTTGGCTCCTCCCTGATTGGCATCAGCACACTCCCACTAGGCTATCCCTCTTTGGCTAGATCCTTTTCTGGATAACAAACAGAGTCTTGCTCACTTTCGTGGGTCTTTCTCATTTGTCCTATAAGCTAAGAAGAGCAGTCATTCCCCTTGCAGCACTGCATCTTTGCCGCTCTGCCTTTACAACTAGATAAATGCATCACCAGTTCATCTGAGTGTCCCTCAAAACTCCAAGAGGACAGGTTCTCTGAATACTCTTCAGAAGTATCTCCCACCAATTTCAGTGTCCTTGAAACTTCTTGAGAACAAATGCTCTGAATACTTTTCAGTAAGACTGTCTCATATAGGGACTTCTATAGAGTACATCTTTTAAAGAGATCCTTATTCTCCAATCTCACTTTTCCTCATTCTTCAAGCATCTCCTTTGATCAATATTTGTATGTGTGAGTCTTCTTTGAAGACAATACTTTCTAATGTATTTTATCAGTGAATATTTTTAAAACGTGAAATTTTAGACTTTTAATGAGAGACTGAGAGATAAAATGTCACCTACCCTTTACTTTTTAGTCCTTTTGTGTGAGAAGGTCAGATCATTCTCAAATCATCTTGACTCAAAACCATCATTCTTTTTTCTTAATTCGTCCACTTCTTCACTTTCTGCCAGTTTCTTCAAGTATTCTCAAGACCCTCAGAACATCATCTTCTTTCTATCTACCTCTCCTTTTTGAACCTATGATTTGGCATTTTAATGGATGCTTCTAAAAAACATTAGAGTCCTCTCATAATTCGTTAACTTTCTCTGCATTCACTGGATTGTTTCACCTTAAATGTGTTGGTTTTTTTTTTTTTCCTCTCTTCTGCCTAGAAGTAACAAGGAATTTGTAGACAGATTTACTACAAATTTTATGGTTCCTAAGTTAAACCAAGCCTCATTGCTGTTTTCTGTGAGTTCCTTATCAGATTTCTTTTAGCTTGTATTTCCGGTATTTGCCACATATGTCAAGTCTCAGTTTTATTTACAGCACCCTCAGTTTTTCTAGATAACTCTGTCTCTTACTTTACTGAGGAAGAAGGGACCATAACCTTATCTTATCACATCCCAACCTTAGAAAGTCTTTTGTTACTTTTTCTACTTCAACTTTTGTTACTTTCAAAATACCTCAATCTCTTATTTCTTTTCTTTTCAGAAGAAAAAAACAAATGTCACTTTTGTTCTTTATTCCAAAAATCTTTCCCTTCAAAATCTAAGTTTCTGTTTTCATCAAGTCCCCCTACAAGGTTTTTCCAATCAGTCTTTTGAAAGATCACTTTTCACCTATCCTTCCAGGTTGCAAAACTCAAGCTCTTCACTGTCCACTACTCTATAGTGGACAATGAAAACTCTGACAGACGTCAGAGTTTTATCCTGGACTTTCAAGGCTGTCTATAATCTGGCCTCATGCTAATATTCTAGATATATCTTTTCCTGTCTCACTGTCTCTCTCCCCACTCCCCACTCCCTTCCCTCTCCCTTTTACAGATATCATCAGAGTGTCACGTTTGTTTGTTTAGTGAAATATTCAGCTAAATCCTAATTTTCCAAGCAGTCTTTAGGACTAAACTAAAATTCTTTTGCATTTTGCTAGACTGTTGATTTGACATTTGGTAGATGTTTCTTTGTATTGTTGTTCATCTTTTTATGTCTTGGCTCTTCTTACCAGCTACATTGCAAACTCTTAGAGAATATTTTTTTCATAATTTTTTAAGACAGGAACCTGAATGTTGCACATGATTTTTTTTCAAAGATAGATTTAAAATCACTCCTGGTAGTGCTTCACTGCTAGCTTGTTTCCTATTTGTTGTTATTGAAATTGTTTTTTAAACTTTCATTTTGCTGAATGGCAGTAGAAGTGGTACAGATTCTAGTTTTTGCCTTAGATGCCCAAGGCTATTTTTGAGCAATAAATGGATGTCTGAAACATAAATTTCTTCCAGTGATGACCCAAATATGCAGAAAAGACCTAGAATAAGAGACATAAGAGAATGTCTCTTCAGCAAGTTTAAAATACTGTCCTTTCTTAGAATTGTTTCTGTCTAGGTCAATCAACATTTCTATTAACATTTTAAAGTACCTATTGATTATGGTAAATTGCCTTGAAATAGAGATACAGTTTTAAGTTAAAAAGAAACTGTCTCCTCCAGAATGAAGAACACCAGAGTACTCTGACAGTTTAAAGACAATATGAAAGAAAATGTCCATTTCAGTATTTTGTATAAATATTTGATAAGAAGTGTAACATTTGATAAGAAACAGTAACTCTTACTTATATAGATATGTTCTTTGTCTTGATGGACCTACCAATATGTCTGCAATAGGAACCTCATTTTGTTGAATAAAAATCTGTATAATATTATAGAAGGTATGCCACATGCTCTCCTAGGTGCTTGAGACATACTAAAATAATCAGACATAAATGTGGCCCTTAAAAAATTATGTTCTAGTAGGATAGATAACACATGTATAAATGTAATTGTAAGATTTCAAGTGTTAATGTAAGATTTAAAGTGTTAAATGCCATTAGAAGTTACAGATAAACTACTGGGAATTAGAAGACTAGAAACATTGCTTTCAGAAACAAATTTTTTAAGATTCACAATAAAAAAGATTGTGAATAATGTATCATCTGAATGGAATTACAAAAATTAGGTTGGATATGGGCTTCCCTTGTAGCTCAGTTGGTAAAGAATCTGCCTGCAGTCCAGGAGACCTGGGTTCAGTTCCTGGACTGGGAAGATCCCCTGGAGAAGGAAATGACAGCCCACTCTAGTATTCTGGAGAATCCCATGGACAAAGAAGCCCGGCAAGTTACAGTCCTTGGGATCTGCAAGAGTCAGACACAACTTAGCAACTAAACCAAACCAAGATAGGAATGTAAATCAGGATAGACAAGGTTATGCAGCACACACCAAAAAAATACAAAATTTTTATTGACCCAACACAAGTTGATTTCTCATGGAAGTAACATGTCAATACAGAGCAACTCTGTATATCATAGTCACTTGAGGACCCAAGCTGATGGCAGTTTATTTCAACATATGTGCTTCACGGCACTGTAGAAGGAAATAAAGTAAATTATAGAATGACCTTTGAAATCTTACCTGGAAATTGACACCTTGAACTCCATCTTATGGTACACAGATACCACAAGTTAAACCTAATGTTAAGAGGCCAGATGCTACCATGTGCTAACATGCTTCAAAGGCCTTTTTGGTATTTGAAGCAGCATAGGGAGAATCCAGGGAGAGAAGGAGTATATATACAGTTTGTACATGGAAACTGCATAATAATTTGAAAAGCAGTAATTGTACTAATAGTACATGCTAATATGTTCACTTTTTTTTTTCTTTCTTTTTTTTTTTAATAGACCTTTTTCGAGCTGTTTTTGGTTTACAGAAAAATTGAGTGAAAAGTACAGAGTTCCCTATATGCCCCTCATTCCTGCCCCTACACCTGTAATATGTACAACTGTAGTAATAGTTTCCCCTGTTATTAACATTTTGTATTAGGGTGGTACATTTGTTATAATTAATGAGCCAATATTGATACATCATTACTAACTAAAGTCCATAGTTTGCATTAGGATTCACTCTTTATGTTGTATATTCTATGGGTTTTGGATAATATATGATAGGATATATCTACCATTACAGTATCATAGAGGATAGTTTCACTTCCCTGCAAATCCCCTGTGTTCCACCTATCTGCCCTACCTACCCTCCCCCTAAAATCCTGGTAACCACAGATCTTTATACTGTCACCATACTTTTGCCTTTTCCAGAATGTAATTAGTTGGAATTACATAGCACATAGCTTTTCACATTGACTTCTTTCACTTAGTAATATATATTTAAGTTTTCTCCATGTTTTTTCATGGCTTGATAGCTTCTTTCTTTCTTTCTTCTTTTTTTATCCTTTACATTTGAGGTTCACAGCAAAATTGAGTGGAGTACAAAGAGTTTCTGTATACTCCCCATTTCCACAGATGTAACCATCCTCTCCTGCTTGTGACATCCTGCATCTAGTGGTACATTTGTTACCATCAATGAACCTGCATTGACACATCAGTACCACCCCAAGTTCATAGTTTACATTAGTGTTCACTCTTGATTTTATACATTCTATACATTTTGACATATGTATAATGAATTATATCCATCATCACAGTATCATGCAGAATAGTTTTGTTACCAGAAAAATCCATTATGCTCCACCTATTTACTCCTCCCTCCCTTTTCCAAATCTCGGGCAACCACACATCTTTTTACTATTTCCATAGTTTTGCCTTTTCCAGAATGTCATATAGTCAGAATCATATAATATGTTTGGATGTACCACAGTTGATTTATGCACTCACCTACTGGAAGGTGAGAAAGTCTATGAGTACAATTAGTTTGCTGTATATACAGCAGTCTTGGTTGCTCCCAAGTGTTGGAATTTATGAGTAAAGCTGCTATAGACATACATGTATGGGTTTCTGTGTGGACATAAACTCATTAGGGAAGAACCAAGGAGCATGGTTATTGGATCATGTGGTAAAATATATTTAGTTTTGTAAGAAGCTTTGCCAAACTGTCTTACAAAGTAACTATACCATCCTGCATTCCCACCAACAATAAATAAGAATTCTTATTGCTCCACATGTTTGTTAGCATTTAGTATTGTCAGTGTTTCAGCTTTTAGCAATTCTAATAAATATGTAGTGATATCTCATTATTGTTTTGATTTGCAGTTCCCTTGTGACATAGATGTTAAGTGTCTTTCATATGCTTATTTTCTATCTATATATCTTTTGGTGAGCTGTCTCTTCAGATCTTTTGGCTGAATCTTAATTTGGTTTTGTTTTTATTGCCGAGTTTTAGAGTTCTTTGTGTATTTTAGATTCTTGTCCTTTATCAGATTTGATACAATCTCAGTGTCTCTGAGTTTATTTTTTTGTTCATTTTTTTCAGATTACATATATGAATGAAATGATACAAGTATTTGTTTTTCTCAATCTGATTTGTTACACATAGCATAATACCTTCAAGATATGTCCATATTTTTGCAAGTGGTAAGATTTCGTTCCATGAAGAAGGAAATAGCAACCCATTCCAGTATTCGTGCCTGTCAAATACCATGGACGGAGGAGTATGGCAGGCTATAGTCCATGGGATTGCAAGAGTTGGACACAACTAAGTGACTAAACCACCACTACCGCATATATAATCAGCCAGTCTTTGGCAAAGGAGTAAAAGCAGTTTAATGGAGAAAATGTAGTCTTTTTAGCTGATATGTTTTTAATACAAAGCATGTGGTTGGGAGTTTAGATGGAGACCATAACATAAAGGTTATAAATATCTTATCATGAATTTGTAAGCACTGAAGTTCTGTTTGGTGTCCTTTAGGGGATGTTAAGGATCAGAAGAGGAGATATCATTTAGACCACTGATTCACAAGCTTTTTTGTCAGAGATTTATTGTATATACATATAAATGTATATGTACATATAACCTAAAGATTTTACAAAAAACATGATAATTTTTGTTCTTTTCTTTTTACATTAAAAATGCTGATCAGTTTCCACTAAATTGATTTTACTACCACTTATGTTATTAAGTAATTTGAAAAATATTGATCTGGTTAAAGTGCTTTATTTTACAGTTAAGGGAAGTGAGACTCAGAAAAGTAATCTCATGTGAATCTCAGAGTTATTCAGCTAGTTAATGGCAGAGCTATGACCAGGTTAGTGCCAGTTAGTACTATTTCTCCAGTCATTTATTAATCTATCACTGAGCACTTAATATTATTTTATATTGTCATTAAATCTGCTTAGTGATTAAAAACAAGTTTAGTGCTAAAATATAGATGTCTGAACTCATTTTGCAGAATCATGACTAAACTCAAACTGTGGAAGGGTCCACAGTGATTGATTAGATAGAGCAACACATATTCCTCAGAGTAAACTTTGTCAGTGACTGAACACATTCTTGTGTTACATGAGTACTTGCACGTGAACGTGCTGGTTTGTATATTGTCACAGGAATCTACCTCTGTCTTCACTTGACATACTCTTGTAAGCCTTTGAACTTGATTTTATTCCTTCCCATGCTAGTAATTCCTCATTATTTCCTCTGAAACAAACAGTTTCTGAAAAATCAGTCTCTTACATGTACTGGATGTCCCTGTACTCTTAGTCAAAGTCTCCCTTAAGAAGAGACTTGAAATCGAATTGTCCAGGTAACTGTGTAAACTTAGGCGAGTGACTTAATGTCGCTATACCTCATTTCCTCACTTTAAAATGGAGACAGCAAAAAATAATACCTACTCATTGAGGCTTTTTTTTTTTTTTAAGCTCTTTTGTTGGTGGTTTAGAATCAGGTAACAATGACAGTGAGCCTAATCTAATACCTAATTCACTTGTCTATTTAGCTGCACAGGAAAAAGAAATGAAATGGTTTTTCACTAAGATAAAGATGAAATATATACATTTATGTCCAGTACTTGTGAAACACTGAGAATAGCACATCCATTGTAGGTTTTTTTTCTTTTTCTTAATCTGAGGACCATTTAAAGTTATTTTAATAGAATGCAAGTTTTAACTGTATTTCTTTAGTATTCTATAAAATTTAATTTTAATCAGATGTTAAATTTTGTATATTTTTCACAGTATAGACACATCTTTTTTTTTTCTCCCTTTGAATCTCTAGCTTTGTTAAGGAGCAACAATTTCCTGCATTGGTAATGTTAAATGTAACTTTAGTTTTCAATCCATTGCTGTAGTTATGTTTCCAGAGCCTGCTGTAAGAGATAAACCCATTGCAAATGAAGGCAGCATTCATTTCCTTCCACCTCAGGCCACACAGAATTGATTGAGGTAATAAAATGACAGCACATTGTAATATACTGAAGGCTCTTTAATTCGAAAACCAGTTCTAGCCTGATTCAGAGCTTGTTTAAAGCTAATTTATAGCTTGCATAATTTTCAGCTGGCCGACCAAGGTAAAGGATGATATATGAAAACTGATAAAGAATTAACTTATAATACATTTAGAGCTGTCTTGTTAAAGTCAACTGGTATTAAAAAACAAAGGTAGCTGGGGGCAGGGGAAGATGGTAGGAAAAAATCATTGATAATCTTTTGCTTTGCGTAAGTAACATTGTTGACAACAGTTTAAATTTCCCATCATCTTATTTCAAACCTAGCTTCTTGTACTTTTTTTTGTAGAATCAGTTCTATCTGCTTTTCTTACATTTTAAAGTCCTTCATTTTTCATCCCATATTAAGGTCAGTGTGAGACTGAGTACAGGTAGCAGCTGTTGTAGCTTCCAGTGTCAAATCTACTGTATGCCACGGTGGCAGTGCTGCTGCTAAATAGTTCTGTCTGTCAGCATTTTAATTATAGATCATCTTTTTCAAAGGGCAAACTGAAAGGAGCTAGTGCTCTTCATTTTCATTTGAGCTGAAAATTCAGGATTAAGCCTTTGCCTTTATGGGCTGTTTTTGTCCCTTTATTCTAGCATATTTATTCACTTTCCACCCACAGATACTACAACTGCAATAGTTTTGAAAGTATTCTGTACTATGAATGAAATCATGTTTTCAGAAATTTCATGTCAGCATTCACAAGTGAAAAATGAATTACATTTTCCTTTTTAATGTTTAAATCTTTTACATGGTTATTATTTTTTTCCTTTAAAAGTGAAAGAACAGTGGAGGATGGGCATATCTTTTGCCATATTCCATTATAGGGTACTGGAAAGTATTAAAAACTTTCAAAAGTGCATTTCCTGTTTTTAACCATGTGTATCACAGTTAGTTTATTGCAAATGTTTTATATGTTGAAGCTAAAAATCAATAAATATATATGTTTAATATATGACTGAGAAAGTTTTTAGTTTCTTCATTGAAACTTGTCTAGCTATCTAGTGTTAAGTGTTAAGATGAAAAGATTTTGGTTAGTCTAATTATGATGTCCATGGTAAATGGTCATAACTTTAATTACTTTTTTGAAAGTAGTAAGCATATGTACTTATAGAATAA
This sequence comes from Giraffa tippelskirchi, assembly GCF_054371585.1. Taxonomy (NCBI): domain Eukaryota; kingdom Metazoa; phylum Chordata; class Mammalia; order Artiodactyla; family Giraffidae; genus Giraffa; species Giraffa tippelskirchi. The sequence continues at coordinate 66,503,100 of NC_137284.1, forward strand.
GATGTAAAGATGAAAATAAAAATCATTCAGGGAATAACCACTATGCTGCTGCTGCTGCTTAGTCGCTGCAGTCGTGTCCGACTCTGTGCGACCCCATAGACGGCAGCCCACCAGGCTCCGCCATCCCTGGGATTCTCTAGGCAAGAACACTGAAGTGGGTTGCCACTTCTTCTCCAACGCATGAAAGTGAAAAGTGAAAGTGAAGTCGCTCAGTCATGTCCAACTCTTCGTGACCCCATGGACTGCAGCCTATCAGGCTCCTCCATCCATGGGATTTTCCAGGCAAGAGTACTGGCGTGGGGTGCCATTGCCACTATAACATTTTGTTATTTTCTTCTGTGTATTTTTTAACATCTTAGTGTCATATGACATATACCATACATTGTCATTGGGGGCAGTATCATTCCAAGAGGGCAAAAAATTGGTTCTTGAAGGAATGAAAAACCAAAATTGATTGGTTTGTGACCCTCTGCAGCTTAACCTTTTCTGATAAGAATCTTATTTTTAGTATTTAATTTCTCTCAGGTTTTCTTGGGTATCACAAAAGTGGTACTGACATTGAGTTCATTGCAAAACTGTGTACATGGTCAGTGCTACAAAGCAATGACAGATAGATGATTTTGATCAGAGGACTTTCAGTCAGTTGCTTGGTCTTCCAGTTATGTCACACAAGGTAATCTGCACGTACCTGTTGGCTACCATTGGCTATCTTGTAGATTTTGTTTATACTTGATCTTCTGTGCTGTTGTGTATAAATTAGGTTTTGAGAATTAATCAAAAATAGATTATATTTTATTATTTAATATTGCAAAAACATTTAGCCTATCATTAATTTAGTTAGGTGCTGGAATGAGAACATTTTGACAATTTATGAATGATTATTTAGCTGCTGGTTACCTCTTCTTATCAAGCAAAAGTTAAAAATGATTTTTAAGATTTTTTTCAGTTACTTTTGCTAGAAGTATAATAGTTTGAATGATTTGTTAGGACTTGATCTTACATTGTTATTCTTCCATGTTTATGTAAATTATGATTTTCATACAACTTGATATAATTTGTATAAATAAGTAAATTAAAGATTCTTTAGAAAAGGTAGTTATATAGGTAAGTTACATATTGGTAACTTACAATTTAGTCATTCATAACCTTGTATCAAAAAGTAAAGCTATCTTCCAGACCCAGGGATCGAACCTGGGTCTCCTGCATTGCAGGCAGACTCTTTACCATTGAGCCACCAGGGTAAACCCAAAACACTCAGAGGGGATGCTATAAAAAAACCTGTTAAGAAACGTTGACATCATTAACTTTTATCCTGCTTTTTCCTTTAATATTACATAGTAAGCAGTTAAAAAGTTAATTTGAAAGCAAGTTTTGTGTTCTGCACACAGAGGACATACTACTAAAGTAGTTACCTGTGTTAGCACCATGTCATTTATAATCAAATTTTTGAGATTTCCTTTGAAATGATAATCCGTAAATGCTAATAATCCACAGACATCCATGAAGTACTAAATTAGTTTGTAATTTTTGAGACAAAGAATTTTAAATATCAATTTAGAGATTGAAATGTCAGTCTCATCAAAGTTTCAGCAGGATTTCTTTGTGACTTTTTTACATGTTACTGTTCAAGATCTTTTGAATGATCTGACCTTTGTATTTACTATGATCTTTCTAGTTTGTATGTATATTTTCCTTTCTCTCATATAATTCTAGAGTGTGACTTATGTCTCTACTCATTCACAACATTAACTCCTTTAACCTGTCCACTACTGTGCTATGAGGCCTCCCAGGTGGCTCGGTGTAAAAGAATCCACCTGCCAATGCAGGAGACTCAGGAAATGCAGGTTCAGTCCCTGGGTCTGGACGATCCCCTGGAGGAGGAAATGGCAATCCACTCCAGTATTCTTACCTGGAGAATCCCATAGACAGAGAAGCCTGGCAGGCTACACTTCATAGCGTTGCAAATAGTCAAACATGACTGAGCAGCTGAGCATGCATGCACTGTGCTATGAGGATTCAAAAATGAATAAGACAGAATTTTTTCTCTAACTAACCCACCTAATTAGGAAAATAGGCAGGTAGATTGAAAAACTAAGGATTTACTACTCCTTTAAAAATCCTGGATAAATGATATTATATAAATATATACGTAATCCATTATTTTATGGAGTCAAGCAAGCAAATATTTGGCAGAATAAAGTATGACAATAGCAAATAATATTTTATTATATACACTGTACATACTACACTAAATATTAAAATGAATAATATTTTAATTTCTAATACCAATCTCAATTGTGTATAATGTTTTTCATTTCTATTGATAATTTTAAAAGAAAGATTGTGAGAGACAAATCCAATACTCTCAAAGTAGGAATAGTATATTTTTTATTGTTTTCCTTCATATTTTTACAACTTGAAGACTTCTATTTTTTTAAATAGAATCAGGTTCACTGTCACTAAAACTTAAACTCTTTAACTTGAACCATAAATATAAAAACTTTTTTTGCAAAAATGTACTCTTTTTTTTTTAAGTGAATTTGGAGCTCATGTAACAAGTGATTTGGAACCATAGTAATCCAAACAAACAGAAACATAGGGTTATAATATTTTTCCGGCCTTTATACTTGAGAAAAATGATTTTTGGAACAAATATTTTATTTTCCCCCATATGAATTTTTACAAATCGAACGAAGCCCAAAGCCTTGAAGATAGTGTTACAAAAAAAAATAAAAAACCTCAGGGATTAAGGATATCTGTAAAAACCTATTGTTGTTTTTATATTCACAGTACTTATATATGAGAAAAATTTTGTTTTATAGCAGAAAGATTTTTTAGATATGTTGTTTCAGCCTCACTGGAATTAACAAAAGGAAGCCATTAGTTTTGGGTTATTTAAAGCAAAATTTGTCCCTAGCAAAGTGTTGATGTATTTTAAAATTATAAGTCAATTAACAAGAAACTTATTAAGAGAAAATATTTAAGTAATTCATGTTGATACTTGTTATTAGAAATTGAGCATTTACCCATATATAACCTTTTAGAGTCACTGTATTTATTTCAATGTACACTCATTTCTTTTGGTATTGAGGTACTTAATAATGACAGTATCATTTTCATTGTATAATAATTTTATAAGTTCTGCTTTCTGAATAACTTTACATACTGATGGAGGGGAGAACGTGATCAATTTAGCCTAATTAAGTTTAACTAATTTTCACACTCTGATGAACTTCATATTAAGAAGAAATTAAAGACAAAAAGAAATCACAAGCCTTTGATTTGAAATAAAATATAAAGGATTTTATTAAGTTGTAGTATATTTAAATGAAGAATGTATCTATTTTAAACTAACTCTAAAGTATAGGGAATTTAAAATGTTAAAAGGCAAATGTTTGGAGTACGCCCAAGCATTTAGCTTTGTTTTCAAAACAAATGTAAAATAAATTACATAAACTAAAATATACAGCAGGTCATTTTTTGTACCTTTTAAGGAACAAAAGTTATGGTAAATGTTTCTGGAACCGATGAGAGTTGAGTAACACTTTCCATAGTATATGACTTCATGTAGTATTCCTAATGATGTTTTAATGCATCGTTGTGATCAGCAAGTCCATTCATTGACTTCTAGATTCCTATCTGTATAGGGGGATGACCTGGCCTGTGAGGACCCTACACACATTCATATCAGTTCAGTTCAGTTCAGTTGCTCAGTCCTGTTTGATTCTGCGACCCCATGAACGGCAGCACGCCAGGCCTCCCTGTTCATCTCCAACTCCTGGAGCCTACTCAAACCCATTTTCATTGAGTCGGTGATGCCATCCAACCATCTCATCTGTCGTCCTCTTCTCCTCCTGCCCTCAATCTTTCCCAGCATCAGGGTCTTTTCAAATGAGTCAGCTCTTCCCATCAGGTGGCCAAAGTATTGGAGCTTCAGCTTCAACATCAGTCCTTCCAATGAACAGTCAGGACTGATCTCCTTTAGGATGCACTGGTTGGATCTCCTTGCAGTCCAAGGGACTCTCAAGAGTCTTCTCCAACACCACAGTTCAAAAGCATCAATTCTTCGGCACTCAGCTTTCTTTATACTCCAACTCTCACATCCATACGTGACTACTGGAAAAACCATAGCCTTGACTAGACGGATCTTTGTTGACAAGGTAATGTCTCTGCTTTTTAATATGCTGTCTAGGTTGGTCATAACTTCTTCCAAGGAGTAAGCATCTTTTAATTTCATGGCTGCAGTCACCATCTGCAGTGATTTTGGAGCCCAGAAAACAGTCTGACACTGTTTCCACTGTTTCCCCATCTGTTTGCCATGAAGTGATGGGACCAGATGCCATGATCTTAGTTTTCTGAATGTTGAGTTTTAAGCCAACCTTTTCCCTCTCCTCTTTAACTTTCATCAAGAGGCTCTTTAGTACTTCTTCACTTTCTGCCATAAGGGTGGTGTCATCTGCATATCTGAGGTTATTGATATTTCTCCTGGCGATCTTGATTCTAGCTTGTGCTTCCTCCAGCCCAGTGTTTCTCATGATGTACTCTGCATATAAGTTAAATAAGCAGGGTGACAATATATAGCCTTGACTTACTCCTTTTCCTATGTGGAACCAGTCTGTTGTTCCATGTCCAGTTCTAACTGTTGCTTCCTGACCTGCATACAGATTTCTCAAGAGGCAGGTCAGGTGGTCTGGTATTCCCATCTCTTTCAGAATTTTCCACAGTTTATTGTGATCCACACAGTCAAAGGCTTTGACATAGTCAATAAAGCAGAAATAGATGTTTTTCTGGAACTCTCTTGCTTTTTTGATGATCCAGCGGATGTTGGCAATTTGATCCCTGGTTCCTTTGCCTTTTCTAAAACCAGCTTGAACATCTGGAAGTTCACGGTTCACGTATTGCTGAAGCCTGACTTGGAGAATTTTGAGCATTACTTTATTAGCGTGTGAGATGAGTGCAATTATGAGGTAGTTTGAGCATTCTTTGGCATTGCCTTTCTTTGGGAATGAAAACTGACCTTTTCCAGGTCTGTGGCCACTGCTGAGTTTTCCATATTTGCTGGCATATTGAGTGCAGCACTTTCACAGCATCATCTTTCAGGATTTGAAATAGCTCAACTGGAATTCCATCACCTCCACTAGCTTTGTTCATATGATGCTTCCTAAGGCCTACTTGACTTCACATTCCAGGATGTCTGGCTCTAGGTGAGTGATCACACCATCGTGATTGTCTGGGTCGTGAAGAACTTTTTTGTACAATTCTTCTGTGTATTCTTGTCACCTCTTCTTAATCTCTTCTGCTCTGTTAGGTCCCTACCATTTCTGTCCTTTATTGAGCCCATCTTTGCATGAAATGTTCCCTTATTGGTAATAAAAGAGGTCAGTAAATACTGACGTGTGTTCAGACTTAGCTAAACAAGTAGTGAAAGTGAAAGTGAAGTCGCTCAGTCGTGTCCAACTCTTTGCGACCCCATGGACTGTAGCCTACCAGGCTCCTCTGTCCATGGGATTCTCCAGGCAAGAATACTGGAGTGGGTTGCCATTTCCTTCTCCAGGGGATCTTCCCAACCCAGGGATCAAACCTGGGTCTCCCGCATTGGAGGCAGATGCTTTTAACCTCTGAGCCACCAGGGAAGTCATAAACAAGTAGTAACTGCCTTTAAAATTTAGTTTGTTGGAATTATAAAGTATTTACCCAGGGAGAGAATTGGTTTCCCAAGGTTATTTGAGGAAAACACCAGTTTTCCCTTGAGTGTTATTCATAATAGTTTGCTTCTCATTCATTTAAAATAATGTGATCTTAGAATTTAAATCTAGAAGTGACTTTATAAAGTTGTAGGTCAACTCGTAAATTCTCTTAGATCTCTTTTCCCTTAAGGCTATCACTAGTTAAGAAATCTGGAGTTCCAACAGGTTTGTGAATGAATTGTGGAAGACTTATGATAAGTATCAATAAGGACTTTGACTTTCTGTCTTCAAATCCTTTGGTTTTCTCATATATAGTGCCAGTGTTCAGTGTTTGTTTACGTACATTCATGGTAAATGTCTTACTGTACTTATGTAATTCCCAGGTATTATATAATTTCCATGATTATCTAATTGGGCTTATTGTTTGGAATATGTACATAAAATAAAAATATTTTCTTACCATTTCAAAATAAAGTAAGTTATGTAAAAATTTTCCATGCATTGTGTTATATAATAGTCTGAATTTTATCAAGAGTGTAATCTGGTACATGGTTCTCCCAGGAAGTTCAATCTAGGTACAGATTTTATTCTTCAAAATTATCAGCTTCATTTTGTATCAGTGTAGTATGTGAATCTCTGATTATAGTTATTTTTTGTTACATTTTTTTAAAGGTTAGTTTGAAATTATTTCTAGCACTCCCAGGTGGCACTAGTGGTAAAGAACCCGCCTGCCAGTGCAGGAGACGCAAGAGACTTGGTTTCAATCCCTGGATTGCCATGATCCCCTGGAGGAGGAATAGCAACCCACTTCAGTATTCTTGCCTGGAGAATCCCATGGACAGAGGAGCCTGATGGGTTAGTCTGAGTTCGCAAAGACTCGAACACGGCTGAGCACCCAAACATAAACATAAGTTTTTATGCTTATGTCACTTTATCAATGATATTGCTGTTTCTATATGATACTTCCCTCTCCTTTCCATGTAGTCTCCTCAAAGTTAAAACTACTACTTCATGAAAGAAAAAAAGCACTCAACATATTTTCTTCAGATTATCAGACTATGAGAATTATTTGTACAATTTTTGGTGGTTATCTTTTGAATATCTAGATATCAGAAATGGCAAAGTTAATGAATAATTTACTTATAGCTTCACTGTTTATTTTTACATTAGAGTTTCTTAAACTTTTTTTATTTTGATGTGGGTGGGGATTGTCTTGTATACACAGATGCTGCTCAAGCAAATCAAGGTTTTATTGAATTTTCTCCAAAGTATGCTACAGAGAACAATGTTAAATTTATTATCACTACAAAATCATGAACCACAAACACACTATCCCAAGCACACAAACCTGTAGATTTTTTATTTTCTCAGTAACTTCAGGTATCTTCAGATCTAAAGCTGGTAGAAATACTTAATGCCCCTTTCTGTTCAAATTGTGATACAAATAGCAATTATTCACTGCTTCATAATGAATCATTTTTATCTACATCTTGTGTCTGTTCCATTTATATAGAATAAATATTTATGTTTTCTCATTTTTCTCAACTAAGAGATACAGATAAAATAGGTTTAAAGTATCAGCTATAATTCATTCTTGAAAAGAAAGGCCTTAAACTGATATTGTATGGGAGAGAAAACCATCTAAATCATTTCAGCAGCAAGCTTATAACCAAGATAACATCAGCATTTTCCTTCTTGAAAATGTAGCTTCTATATATTAAAGTAAGGAAGCAATATTTTATTAAAAATAGTATTAGAAGCTCAACCTGTCATCACAAACCTTAAAGAAGATCCTGTTATGATAGGGAAAAAATAATAGTAAGATTTTGTTTTAGTCACATGCTCACTATACAAAATCATCAAAAAACTCCTAGAATTTGAAAACAACAAAAATAAAAAAAGTGAATAAATAAAAGTGAAAAAAAAATAGTTATGTTAATAGTTCATATTTTTCTATTTGGAGTTCTCAAAGCCAAATTTTTATCCTATATAAATATACAGTGATAACACAGTATTAACAACTTAATGGCTAGTTGACTAATGTCAAAAAAGTTATCAGTTTGAAAAATCTAGAATTTTCTTTCCTGCTCATGCACATGGGAAAAGGCAATGCAACCCACTCCAGTACTCTTGCCTGGAAAATCTCATGGAAGGAGGAGCCTGGTAGGCTACATGCACTCCATGGGGTCGCGAAGAGTCGGACACGACTGAGCGACTTCACTTTCACTTTTCACTTTCATGCATTGGAGAAGGAAATGGCAACCCACTCCAGTGTTCTTGCCTGGAGAATCCCAGGGACGGGGGAGCCTGGTGGCTGCCGTCTGTGGGGTGGCACAGGTTCGAACACGACTGAGGGGACTTAGTAGCAGCAGCAGCATGCACACGATGTAGCCCTGTAATTTAGTACTAGTTGCATATTTTTGTAATTAAATATTTTTCTAGGAGAGGAACAAGCTATATAACTCTTAATCTGCATTCTAAAAATTAGAAATTTAAAGGTATTATGTTAGAAATATTTGACATCCTTTGTGAGTTCAGCAGTTTCTTGACTTTGACTTGATATTTCCTTTTCCTAATGAAAAACACAATTTTTTTTTAACTATGGCCTATATATAAAATATATCCTTAGATAATGTTTTGAAGGTGGTGTGCTACAGTAATTTATAAATTAAATATATAAATTTATTTAGCATAAATGTATTCTATAAGTAATGATGTAACATCAATTTATTTTAACTACTACTTTTTTCATATTGTTGCATATCTGTTGTGTAAGGAATTAAGTGACCAGTTACTTTAGGAGCTGCATTTTAAGTATATTAATTATTTTGTTCCCATTATGCAAGTAATATATGTTAATTATAGATAATTTGAAAAATGCAGAGAAATGGATAAAGAAAACAAAAATCATACCATATTTCGCAAGGATTATCATTTTTCGCATATTGGTGTATTTCTTTCTAGAGTTTTTTCTTGCCTTCATTTTACAAATATTTACTGACCCTGTTGTAAAGTATAGGGCCCAGTAATAGTTGCTAGGAGCATCCGTGAAAGGACATAACCCCTGTCCTCTTGATACTTATAGTTTAAAAGAGAATATAGATAAATGAGATGAAAACTTTGGAAGAACTTTTGAAAGAACTCAGTGTGTTAGTCACTTCAGTCTTGTCTGACTCTTTGCAACCACATGGACTGTAACTCACCAGGCTCCTCTGTCCATGGAATTCTCCAGGCAGGAATACTGGATTGGGTAGCCATTCCCTTCTCCAGGCCATCTTCCTGATCCAGGGATTGAACCCAGGTCTCCTGCTTTCTAGTATTATTTTACATATTTCACTGGAAAATCTAGGCTTAAGACAGTATGTTTATGACATAATTTCTAGTGCTTTACAGTCAAAATGTGAGAATTCCTCTAAGAAGAACTGTTACAAATGAACTTATTTACAAAACAGAAATAAACTCACAGACTTTGAGAACGAATTTATGGGTTGCCAGGGGAAAAGATGGGAAGAAGGGATAGTTAGGAAGTGTGGGATCAACTTGTATACACTGCAGTATTTAAAATGGATAACCAACAAGGTCCTACTGTTTATCATTAGGAACTCTGCTCAGTGTTATGTGGCAGCCTGGATGGGAGGGAAGTTTGGGGGAGAATGGATCCATATGTATGTATGGCTGAGTTTCTTTGCTGTCCACCTGAAACTATCACAGTATTGTTAATCAATCAGGTATACCCCAATACAAAATAAAACGTTTTTTAAAATGTGAGAATTTCTGTAATAGAATATTTATTTATATGTTACAAAATTGTATTTTGAAAGCAAATAATTTTTGTGTGATATAAGACTTTGAAACTAATACCAGAGGAATATGAGATAGAAAATATCTTCTTAACTCCTTCAGAAAGAATCTCTTCATTTCCTTTGACTTGTTTTAACATTTCCCAATCAAGATTGCCAGGAGAAATATCAATCACCTCAGATATGCAGATGACACCACAGTTATGGCAGAAAGTGAAGAACTAAAGAGCCTCTTGATGAAAGTGAAAGAGGAGAGTGAAAAAGTTGGCTTAAAACTCAACATTCAGAAAATTAAGATCATGACATCTGGTCTCATCACTTCGTGGCAAATAGATGGGGAAACAATGGAAACAGTGACAGACTATTTGGGGGGGCTCCAAAATCACTGCAGATGGTGACTGTACCCATAAAATTAAAAGACGCTTGCTCCTTGGAAGAAAAGTTATGACCAACCTAGACAGCACATTAAAAAGCAGAGACATTACTTTGCCAACAGAGATCCGTCCAGTCAAAGCTATGGTTTTTCCAGTAGTCATGTATGGATGTGAATGTTGGACTATATATATATATATAAGAAAGCTGAGAACCAAAAAGTTGATTATTTTGAACTGTGGTGTTGGTGAAGACTCTTGAGAGTCCCTTGGACTACAAGAATATCCAACCAGTCCATCCTAAAGGAGACCAGTCCTGGGTGTTCATTGGAAGGACTGATGTTGAAGCTGAAACTCCAATACTTTGGCCACCCGATGCGAAGAACTGACTCATTGGAAAAGACCCTGATGCTGGGAAAGATTGAAGGCAGGAAGAGAAGGGGACGGCAGAGGATGAGATCGTTGGATGGTATCACCAACTCAATGGACATGAGTTTGAGCAAGCTTGGGGAGTTGGTGATGGACAGGGAAGCCTGGTATGCTGCAGTCCATGGGGTCGCAACAGTTGGACACGACTGAGCAACTGAACTGGACTGATGACCTGCAGAGTCCCCTAATTTTCATGCTACATAAATGGAAACTCCTTCTCAATCTTCTTAGCTGAGTGCTCCACCTGTGCCCAGTTTTATTTCCATGGCTTAGTCCATAGGACCCGTTTCTTCTCTGTATGCCATTCCCTAGGTGAGTGCATATAGTCTCGTCTATAAGTTGGAGACTTCCAGATTTCTAATACTAGCCCTGAACTCTTCCCTCAAGATCTAAATTCATATATCCTGATGTTTGCCTGACATTCCCATTGGACAGCTAAAGATTGTCTCAAGTTTAATGTTGCTGAAATAGATTTTTTTTTTCCAGATCCTTCTTCACTCTCATAATAGCTTACTTGTCTCTTACTCTTTCCCAACTCACTACTACCATTTTTGTGTGCCCCAAACAGGGATCAGTTCTAATTACTCTCTTTTGTTTATTCCTCAATTTCTCCCTCATAGCCTGTCCTGACTCAGAACATGTCATACATCTTTCCATTCCCACCACTACTACACTGCTCCAGGCCACCATCATTTCTGATTTGTACTGTTGCAGTTGTCTCCTGCCTTATTTTTCTATTTTCATTCTTACCTATAACCCCTATCCTCTTTCTCTATACAGCAACCAAAATAACCTTAAAGCTCAAAATAAAATTATATTACTAGTGTTAAATCCTTCAGTGGCTTCTCACTGTAAATGGAATCAGCCTAACATTGCATCTCCTGCCACATATACTGGTGGTCATACATGCTGAGCTCATTTGTGTTTTTGGGCCTTTGCCCTTGTTCCCTATGCCTGTATATTCTCTTTTCACAGGTTAGTACTTGACTGGCATCTCAGCCTCTATAGTAACATTCCCTGACTGCGTTATCTAAGGAAGTCTGTGCTCCCACACATTGTATTCTTTTCCTTTGTTTTTTCTGCTACATCAACATGTGAAATTATCTGTTAACATTTTATTCTGTTTCCTGTTGAAATATAAGATCTATGAGGGCAAAGACATACTGTTATTTACCACCTGTTTCTCCACCTTCTAGAAAGGAACCTAGTAGATAGTGAATAAACATTTACATATTTGCAGGTTAATAAACAAGTAGAAAACACTTCTATATTACAAGTTTAAGTAATTCTTAACATTACAATTACCATCAGCAAATACTAAAATTCTAGTTAGAAAAGGAAGCAAAACTGTTCATTTTTATTCTGGTAAAAAGAAAAAGCACTTTCTCCAACCAACTTTCTCACCTTTCGAGCCTGGTTTTTGAAAATGTATTTTAACTTCTTGAATAATAATTGCTGGCTTTGTTTTGAGCACCTACTATGCTAACACATTTTATTAGTAAATGTAAACATTTTATTAGTATAATTTTCATGCATAATCATACTTCTAATCCCCAAAGTCTGTTTTTTCAGGTTAGTTTTTAGTTTTTTTTACATTTTACATGTAAGAAAACTGAGACTGAGAGGTCATGTGCTTTTCCCAAGGTCACACCAATAGTAGGTGTCAAAGCAGGACTGGGATAGTTTTGTCTGAGGCCAGAGGTATATACATTGTCCACTGGGCTCATGTAGATGCTTGGATAAGAACACACAATTATTTTACAAAGTAAGATCACTTTGATTCTTAGAATACCTAGGTACACACAATCTCACCAACATTTTTTGTCTTGCTTTTAGGCATGCTGTATTTTTGCCAGCATTTAATTTAAAATCATACTGATTCATTATGGTCAATACTGGCTCATCATGATGAACAGTTCCAGACAGCAGCTTAGGAGACTTGAATTCTGGTTTCAGCTGTACTATTTAGTAGCTATGGGATCCTGGGGAGGTCAGTTATATGCTCTAAGAATGGCTTCTCTATCAGCAGAGTAAATAGAATGAATCAAATGATCCATCCTCTAAGTAAAATACCTTCCCTTCTGTCTCTAAAATTTTATGGCTCTTTATAGAGAAGAGTGGTCTGGAAAACCAATGAAATCTGTTTAACTTAGCATCTGACTTATGTCTTTAATGTGCTTATTTTAATTTATAGATTTTCTCTTCTTAGAAGTACACATAGCAAGCAGTATTCTTGCTTCATAGAGAGGTAATTAGAGGAATATGAATACAGAATATAATAGTTGTCTTAAATAATTATATTGTTTTATTCTGTTACCTGCCATTGATCTTCCTCATAAACAGAGGTGCTCAGTGAATTCTCTTTCTGTTTATGTGTTTCAGTTGATTCTCTTGACATTTCCAGGTATAAACAAATAAAGGTGGTTTTATCTCCTCTTACAGTTTTATACTTCATGTTATTCTCTTCTAATTGTATTGACTAGTATCTCCAAACAAGATCAAATAATAGTGGTATATTTGTCACCACCTTAATTTAGTTGGGTTGTTTCTAGTTTGTAATGCTAGTTTTTGAGCTGAAAACATGTATGTTATTTTAAGAAAGTATAACAATTAAATAAGTAAAACATAGTGTTGAAAATAACCTGGAAGTTACAGAAGTTTAATATGATGCCACTCATCCAAAATGTTAAAATTTTGGATAATTTATGAAAGCATACCAAGGAGTGATGTCCAGTTCAGCATATTGGTCGCGTCTGGTAAAAAGGAAGGAAGAGGAATGTATTGGGGAAGAAATATCCAGGGGGATTCAATAAGTGCTATAAGTAATAGCTATGATTATTGCTATGTTTGCAATATTTTATAAACAAAATAATTTGACTTTCCGAAGAAACATAGAGGTGTCTGTTGGCAAGGAATAGAGAAGGTAGGAGGCCTAAGTTGAACTGAGTTTTACAATTCAAGTGCATAAGTTTCCTGAAAAAGGATCAGCTGTTTGTTCTCCTCTCTACCCTGAACATATGCACAGCATGTATTAGGTATTCACTTAATATTTTTTGATTGAAAAAATAGAGGAAAGAAAGAGAGGAGGACATTTTTCATTAGTTTTCCCTATGCCTTCTTTATTATTTTATTGTGCATGCATGCTAAGTCAGTTTGGTCACGTCTGACTCATTTACAACTCTAGGGAATGTAGCCCACCATGGCCTCCTCCACAGGATCTTCCTGACCCAGAGATTGAACCCGAGTCTCTTATATCTCCTGCATTGGAAGACAGGTTCTTTGCCACTAGCCCCTATACATCATTAATTTTTTTAAAGCAAATCTTAGTTTAAATAATGATGTAGATTTATTTTGTATATTAGAAGCTCACTTTTTTTTCTGAATGTAGAAAATGTGACCAGGTTTTCCATATAACTTTCCAGAAAACAACATATTATTTCATATTTATTGAGCTGCTTGTAATGTATAAAATACATAATCAAATTAATTGTGGGGTATACTACTTGTATGCTGAATCCTAACAATGATTCATGCTAGGCTACATTCAGAGGAGGCAAAATGGTATCACAGTTTCCAATATCTGCTGTTGCTCAGTTATATTCAGCTTTATCATTCTTTTGAAATTGGATATATCATATATCAACAAGACATTTCAGACTGTGGTGAAATTCAGAGTATGCAGCTCACTTTTTAATTTTAAAAGAAAATTGGAATTAAAAGGTCACGTTCTATTTATGTATTTTCTGTCTATGATAAAATGCGTGATAGTATCTTGAAAAGTTAAGAAAAGTAAAATCATTTAAAAATGCTTTCATAATTCAGTGGAGAATTAGAGATGTGTTTCCTGGGTAACTGTTGAACACCTGTATTACGAAAATTAGCACTTTCCAAATGTTTAATGAATTTGATTGAACAATATGGTTGCCACATAATGTAGCTATGAGATCATTAACTTTTATGTTAAAAAGTTATTTTATATTTAAATTTATAATTTAATTTTCCTTAACTGTTGCATTTTGTCAGTTTTATATTCAATTTAATATTTTAACAGGATTTTCTTTTGAGACCCTTCAATTTGAACTCTCAACATTTCTAAAAACTTCCAAGAATTCTTCACGGACCTTCCTCTGTAAAGGCTTGTGATCCTTTTTCTTAAAAATAGAGACTATTTTTTCTTTCTCAGAAAGGAAGCCTTTGTGTTGGTATCTGTCAAAGAATTGAGAAAGCCATGGACCTTGATAATAAATCTTCTTGACACAGGCTTGTTTGAAGACAAAAGAGCAGCCATCCCAAGGTAGTGGCAGAATTTTGTTTCTCAGAAACCGTTCCTTGCAACATTTTCCCAATACCCCTTTTTGTTCTCAACCATTTCTGTATCCTCATGAGATTTAGGAAATATAACACAACAAATCCTAATATTGTCAGAATGCTTGGAAAAATGAAAAGGCAAGTGGTATGTTTATCAGGATTTCTATAAATAGTTTCAAGGAGCACAATGGCTAAACTGTTTTGGATTTAAAGATTGCTTTTCAATCATTTCTGCAAGACAGATTTAAGATCTTTTTGTATGACTGAGCAATTAACGTGGTCAGTATCTGTTGGACAAAAAATGAATTATTGATATTTTGGAAAAATAAGTGAGGTTTAAATTTACGGATCATGAGCAATTCTACTTGTCTGGAATACTGGAAGGAGAATTCTTTGGAGTCAGACAGAGCTGAGTTTAAATCCAGGTCCTCTTACACTTTTAGGTGTGTTACCCAGGGTAATTCTTTAATCTCTTTAATTCTCAATTTTCTGGATGAGAAATGGGAATGATAATACTTAACGTTGCCTGGCACTTGTGAGTATTAGATACAGTGTGTGTGAATACTCTGTATTTAATAAATACTGAAAAAGTCAAAACTACCATTTATTTGTTTCCTATGCAGTTATATAGTAGGGTAGTTATTCATACAGTAAAGAAATATTGAGATTGTGATATAATAGAAATGACACTAGCTTCTGAGGATTCTGTGGTAAACAAGACAGAGAAAATCTGCTATCATGGAGATTACATTCTAGTGAGGGAAGACAGATAATATATAAAATAAGCAAGTAAATGGTTATTTCATTGTGATAAATGTTATGAAGAACAGTCTGGTTGGTAGAGGAAAGGCTGGTTCCATGTGCATGACGTCAGAGAACTCACTAAGACTGTATAACAAAAACAAAACAACTCAGGCATATAAAGTTAAAGGCAGAGAGAACAGCTAGTGCAATTTGTTCAGGAATCAAAAGGAAGACCAGCATGTTTGGAGGGAGAAATATCAATAACCTCAGATATGCAGATGACACCACCCTTATGGCAGAAAGTGAAAAAGAACTAAAGAGCCTCTTGATGAAAGTGAAAGAGGAGAGTGAAAAAGTTGGCTTAAAGCTCAACATTCAGAAAACTAAGATCATGGCATCCGGTCCCATCACTTCATGGCAAATAGATGGGGAAGAGTGGAAACAGTGGCTGACTTTATTTTGGGGGGCTCCAAAATCACTGCAGATGGTGATTGCAGCCATGAAATTAAAAGATGCTTACTCCTTGGAAGGAAAGTTATGACCAACCTAGACAGCATATTAAAAAGCAGAGACATTACTTTGTCAACAAAGATCCGTCTAGTCAAGGCTATGGTTTTTCCAGTAGTCATATATGGATGTGAGAGTTGGACTATAAAGAAAGCTGAGCGCTGAAGAATTAATGCTTATGAACTGTGGTGTTGGAGAAGACTCTTGAGAGTCCCTTGGACTGCAAGGAGATCCAACCAGTCCATCCTAAAGGAGATCAGTCCTGAGTCTTCATCAGAAGGACTGATGTTGAAGCTGAAACTCCAATATTTTGGCCACCTGATGGGAAGAGCTGACTCATTTGAAAAGACCCTGATGTTGGGAAAGATTGAGGGCAGGAGGAGAAGGGGACGACAGAGGATGAGTTGGTTAGATGGCATCACCAACTCAATGGACATGAGTTTGGGTAAACTCCGGGAGTTGGTGATGGACAGGGAGGCCTGGTGTGCTGTGGTTCATGGAGTCGCAAAGAGTCGGACACGGCTGAGCAACTGAACTGAACTGAACTGAACTGAATAAGCAAGTTGGAGAACTGTTGAAGATGAAACCAGAAAGGTGGGAGGGGCCAGATTTTATAGGCCATGGCAAGAGTTTGGATTCTACTCTAAATACAGCGCTACTGGATGGTTTCAAGCAAAGGTGGGATGTGATATCCTCCGTGCCTTACAAAAATTGCTGCCTATTAAATGGAGAATCAATTGTACAACCGTAAAATGGATGCCATTGATTAGGAAGGTATTAGAGTAATCCTGGCAGGAATATGGACTGAAATGGTATTATCTGTGGTGATAGAGACAACAGGAGTTGGCTCTGGAGTATGAGAGAAAGAAAAGAATCAAAGAATGACTCCTATAGTTTGCATTTGAGCAACTGAATAAACTACAGACCAGGAGAGGTATAAGGCTTTTGAGGAAGGTTGGTAGTGCTTGGGGAAAGGCAAGCAAATTTGGCTTTGTGCCTGGTCTGTTTGAAGTGCTTATTTAAAAGTTCAGTGAAGACATCAGGTAACATTGGACACATGACCTTAAAACATGGAATATATGCCAGGCTGAAGATATAAATTGGAGAGTCAACATAAAATAGATGGCATTTGAGGCCCCTTAGAGCCATCTCCTGGAAAAGGCAATGGCACCCCACTCCAGTACTCTTGCCTGGAAAATCCCATGAATGGAGGAGCCTGGTAGGCTGCATGCAGTCCATGGGGTCGCGAAGAGTCGGACGTGACTGAGCGACTTCACTTTCACTTTTCACTTTCATGCATTGGAGAAGGAAATGGCAACCCACTCCAGTGTTCTTGCCTGGAGAATCCCAAGGATGGGGGAGCCTGGTGGGCTGCCATCTATGGGGTCGCACAGAGTTGGACACGACTGAAGCGACTTAGCAGCAGCAGAGCCATCTCCATATAAGAGTAACAGAGTTCTAAAAACATTGATAAAAGGAAGTTAAAAGAAATAAAAGATATGAGGAAAATTCAGAGAACTAAGAGAAGAAAATTAACAAAGATGCCAGTGTTGTATTGGTAAAGATGCTTTAACTGCAAGTAATAGAAAATGTAACTTTTTAATATTTCATACCTTGTATTGATATATTCAGAATTAAGACTATTAGATGGTCGTAGGGTGAATTAACCTAAGATGTTCCTTTGTCTTCTGATGTTATCTGTGTGTGGACTTTAGGTTTACCTCTCCATCTTATCCTCTAGGTCTGAATGTATGTCATTTTCAGGACAGGGACGAGCTTCTCTGAAACTTTTAGGTTGTTCTAGTAAAATGCTCATAGCATTGTACTTTCACTGAACATGTCTTAATTGCAACTATAGTTGCTCACGTAATCATTGTTTTGGATAGAAATTAAAAGCTTCATAAGGCTCAGAATCTGCCTTATATATCAGTTTTGTTTTTTTTTTTCTTTTTAGCACCTATCACAATAACTGACACACAGTTGATAATCAGGGGAAAATGTATAAACGGCTTTTGTAACTCTCTGAATGATCTTTTCAAATAGGTTTTTCAAATGTCATTTTATCAAATATTTTTTCTAATGTTTTATAGTGTTGATCATGAATATTGAGAAATACTTTATACTTATAGAATAACTAATTGGTCATAGAAAACATCAGTTAAGTAAATACATTTTAAGCAAGCTTTGTAACTGATTTGGTACTTGCCACAAGGGCTACTTTTGGCAGTCATTTACGACAGTATCAGTATTTGGTTTTCAGCAAGTTTAAAGCAAAGAGTTTAAAACATTTAACACTTTTCTTTTAAGAGCAAAATAGTATTTATCCAATCTTTTGAATTCAGAATGTAGAAAATGTGACTGTTATATTTGCCTCTGATATGAAGTACCACTACTAGAGAAAATTTCTGTGGAATTTTCTAAAATATTATTTTTATTTTTTTGAAGCAAAATCAACTTTTTTTCACTCATGAAAAATTAATGTGCCATAGGAAATGTGTTACTTGGATGTCTAATGAGCTATTTCCAATAAAACAGAAGATTAATGGATTCACTCTAGGGAAAATAGCATTCAACTTGAAATAGAGACGTTTGCAGCAACTTAATCTGTTCACTTGGGAGTAAAGTTTTAAAAATTCACTTTTAAGCATAAGTTTATCTCTCAAAGATGTAGTCCTTTGATGTTGAGTTAATCTTAATAAAAGAATAGTCATTGTAAGTTACGTTGAGAAGTGTTTGTTTCAAAGATGCACAATGCCAGTCATTGAGAATGAAGGAGGATATATTATTACAATGCCATACCCCAGCTGTTGAGAAGTGTTTGTTTTAAAGATGCACAATACCAATCATTGAGAATGAAGGAGAATATATTATTCTGATGCCATACCCCAACTCTAGAATATAACTCATTCTTTTTTTAAAAAACTCTCCTTATGTATTGTCATAGTTCATTTTTTTCTCTTTACATTTTATGCCTGATAGACTTTAAAATATACTTTCTCCCTTGCAATGTAATTATATGACTGCCTATCTACCACATGGGGCTTCCCTGATAGCTCAGTTGGCAAAAAATCCACGTGCAATGCAGGAGACCCTGGTTCGATATCTGGGTCAGGAAGATCCGCTGGAAAAAGGATAGGCTACCCACTCCAGTATTCTTGGGCTTCCCTTGTGGCTCAGCTGGTGAAGAATCCGCCTGCAGTGCAGGAGACCTGGGTTCAATCCCTGGGTTGAGATCTCCTGGAGAAGGGAAAGGCTATCCACTCCAGTATTCTGGCCTGGAGAATTCCATGGACTATATGGTTGTAAAGAGTCAGACACAACTGGGCAACTTTCACTTTCACTTTTCTACCACATTGGAACAGAGGCTCCTCTAGGCAGGAAGACATTTCATTCATCTTTGTTATTTCCAATACCTTTCCCAGTGTCTGACACACAGTCATTGTTCAATAAATTTTTGCAGGAGGAAGAAAGGAAGGATTCTAGGAATAGAACTTACTTCAATACTTAATATTATCTTTAAAAGATAAAATGTTTAATATGAGTCAAGAGATGATGAGTCTTGTAAAATGAGAAGATTATTTTACCGTTAAGAGTTGAATCTGGTTCTCATGGTTCTTATTAAACTTCATGAATCCTCAAACAGTACAATGAATTTCATGTGTGAAACATAACTCAGTATCTCTGAATGACTTTATGATTTTACTGGCAAGCAGTAAATACAATTTACTAGTTTACAGTATGGAGTCTGTAATGAGCTGTCCATATCACAGAAATGCCAAAACTGTTACTCATAACTCTGATAACCTCTGCATACTATTTTGGTGAGAAACTTGATAGTATTTACAACATAAGTATACCTATTTCTAAATCATCTAACAAAGATCATTTGTCTGTTTGCTTATCTGTTCTTACTTTTTGTGTTGAGATAACTTTGATTTTAAAAGCGTTGCAAAAACATGTACGGAGAGTGTGAAGCACCCAGCTTCTTTTGATAACTTCTTATATAGTAGGACAGTTATCAAACCTAAACATCAAGTTATATAAATAACTTCATTTTCATTAGGGGAGTTTGTGTTACCTTTCACTTTCTAAATGTCTTCTACCTCTTCTCTAAAGTAGCACTTTCAGTTTGTGATATTACCATTTATATAAATTCTACTTCTTCGACAGTGATTTGATACATAGTCTAGGTAAATATTAACTATAGAGCTTGACTAAGCAAAAAAATTTTTTTAATTGAAGTATAATTTTTTAGTTGAATATTGATTTACAATATTGTGTTAGGTTCATGTGTACAGCAGAGTGATTTGTTTATGCACATATTTATACACAATAAATTTTTTATACCTATTATAGGCTATTAAAAGATATTGAATATAGTTCCCTGTGCTGTAGAGTAAATCCTTGTTGTTTATCTTGTTGTGTATCTGTTAATGCCATACTCCTAACTTATCTTCCCCCTACCCCTTTCCCTTTTGGTAACCATAAGTTTGTTATCTATGTCTGTGAGTCTGTTTCTATTTTGTAAATAAGTTCATTTGTATGGTTTTTTTAGATTCCACAGGTTTTATCATATGGTATTCATCTTTCTCTTTCTGCCGTATTTTGCTTAGTATGATATTCTCTAGGTTCACCCATGTTGCTGCAAATGACATTATTTTATTCTTTTTGTGGATGAGTAATATTCCATTGTATATATGTACCACTTCTTTATCCATTCATCTGTTGATGGACACTAAGGTTGTTTCCATGGCTACTGGAAATAGTGCTGCTTTGAGCATTAGGGTGCATGTATCTTTTCAAATTGGAGTTTTTGTCTTTTCTGGATATATGAGCAGGAGTGGGATTGCTGGATCATTAGGTAACTCTATTTTTAGGTTTTAAGGAACACATTACTATTTTCCATAGTGGCTGGTACCGATTTACATTTCTACCAGCAGTATAGGAGGGTTCCCTTTTCACCAAACCATCTTCAGCATTTAGTATTTATAAACTTTTTCATGATGACCATTCTGAACTGTGTGAGATGATACCTCAATATAGTTTTGATTTGCATTTCTCCAATAATTGGCAGTGTTGAAAATCTTTTCATGTGCTTGTTGGTCATCTGTATATCTTCTTTGGAAAAATGTCTATTTAGGTCTTCTGCCCATTTTTTGATTGGATTGTTTGTTTTTTTGTTACTGAGTTGTATGTTGTTGTTGTTTAGTCGCTAAGTTGAATCTGACATGTTGCAACTCTGTGGACTGTAAACTGCCAGACTTCTCTGTCCATGGAATTTCTCAAGCAAGAATACTGGCCTGGGTTGCCATTTCCTTCTCCAAGGGTCTTCCTGATCCAGGGATCAAACCTGCATCTACTGCATTGGCAGGCCAGTTCTTTACCACTGAGCCACCAGGAAGCCCTGAGTTGTATGAGTTGTTTATATATTTTGGAAATCAAGCCATTGTCAGTCACATCATTTGCAAATATTTTCTCCCAGTCCATAGGCTGTCTTTTCATTTTGTTTACGGTTTCCTTGTGGCTCCAACAGTAAAGAATCTGCCTGCAATGCAGGACACCTCAGTTCAGTCCATGGGCCAGGAAGATCCCCTGAAGAAGGGAATGGCTACCCATGCCAATATTCTTGCCTGGAGAATTCCATGGACAGAGAGGAGGCTGGTGGGCTATAATGGGGTCGCAAAGAGTTGGAAACAACTGAGGAACTAACTCTTTTCTTTTCTTGCTGTGCAAAAGCTTATAAGTTTGATTAGGGCCCATTTGTTTATCTTTGCTTTTATTTCTTTTTGCCCTGGGAGAGTGCTTTAAGAAAACATTGGTACGATTTATGTCAGAGAATATTTTGCCTATGTTCTCTTCCAGAAGGTTTATGGTATCATGTCTTAATAAGTCTTTAAGTCACTTTGAGTTTAATTTTGTGCATGGTGTGAAGGAGTGGTCTAACTCTATTGATTAACATGTGGCTGTCCAGCTTTCCAAACACCACTTGCTGAAGAAAATGTCTTTCTCCATTATATATGTCACCTTTGTTGAAGAAGACTGACTGATCAAAGGTGTACGGGCTTCTGTGCTCTCTTTTCTGTTCCATCGATCTATGTCTGCTTTTGTGCCAATACCATGCTGTTTTAATTACTGTAGCTCTGTAATGTTGTCTGAAGTCTGGAAAGGTTATACCTCCAGCTTTGTTCTTTTTTCTCAGGTTTGCTTAGAACGACTTTTGCTGTGCCCCATAGATTTTGTATGGTTGTGTTTTATCATCATCTGTCTCAAGGTATTTTTTATTTTCTCTTTGATTTCATCATTAACTCACTGAGTTTTTAGTAACATTTTGTTTAGTCTCCATGTAATCATTTTTTCCTCTTGTTTCTCTTTTTGTGATTGATTTCTATTTTCATTTCGTAGTTAGAAAAGATATTTGAAATAATTTCCATCCTCTTAATTTATGGAGGTTTGTTTTGTGTCCTAGTATGTAGAGGATGTATTTATCCTAGAGAATGTTCCATATGCACTTGAAAAGAATATATATTCTGATCTTTTTAGATGTACTATCCTATCGATCTCAATTAAGTCTGTTCTGTTGTGTCATTTAGGATCTCCATTGCCTTATTGATTTTCTTTCTGAAAGATCTATCCATTGATGTCAGTGGGGTGTTAAAAGTCTCCTAATATTATTATATTCCCATCAGTTTGCCCCTGTATGTCTGTTGTTATTTATGTATTTAGACGCTTCTATAATGGGTGCATATGTGCCTCTTCTTGAATTGATCTTGCCTCTTCTTGAATTGATCCTTCTATCATTAGGTAGTCTCCTTTGTCTTTCTTTATGGCCTTTGATTTAAAGTCTGTTTTGTCTGATATGAATATTGCTGCTTTTGGTTTGTCATTTCCATTTGCATGAAACACCTTTTTCTATCCCCTCGCTTTCAATGTATACATTTTCTTCCCTAAAGAGAATCTCTTGTAGGCAGCATATTGTAGGTTTTTGTTTTATTATCCAGTCTGCCACTGTGTCTTCATTGGAGCATTTAGTCCATTTAGCTTTGAAGCATTTATTGATAATTATTTATTGCCATTTTAAACCTTGTTTTCCAGTTGATTCCTTTGTATTTCTTCTTTGTCCCTGTCTTCTTTTTGTTTTTTCTCTTGACATTTGATGGTTTTCTTTTCTGTTATGCTGCAGTTCCTTTCTTTTTGATTTTTGTGAAGTACTGCATGTTTTTGATTTGTGATTATCCTGGTTTCCAAGTATATTAACCCATAGCTTACCTATTTGCTTTCAACTGGTAGTCATAAACTCAAATATATTCTAAAAGATCTACATTTTTCTTACTTCCCTCCCTACATTTTATGATGTCCTATTTTACATCTTAATCTTTATCCTTTTGCTGTTCATTGTAGTTATAATTGCTTTCACAGAATTTTTTTTGCTTTTTTATTGTTAATATTTGTACTGGCTTATTTAAGTAATCTTCAATTTTTTAATATATTTGCTTTTCATGTAGATTCTTGCTTCTTTTCTGTTTAATGAAGACCTTTAGATATTTCTTCTAGGATTGGTTTAGTATTCACAGAGCTAACTAAACTCTAGGGTAGCTCAAATGGTAAAGAATCTGCCTGCAATACGGGAGGTGGTGGTGGTTGGTGGTTTAGTCGCTAAGTCGTGTCCAACTCTTGTGACCCCATGGACTGTAGCCTGCCAGGCTCCTCTGTCTGGGATTTTCCAGGCAAGAATACTGGAGTGGATTGCCATTTCCTTCTCCAGGGGATCTTCCCAACCCAGGAATCGAACCCAGTTCTCTTGCATTGCAGGCAAATTCTTTACCAGCTGAGCTGTGAGGGAATGCAGGTTCAATCCTTGAATCAAGAAGATCCCCTGGAAAAGCGCATGGCAACCCACTCCAGTATTCTTGCTTGGAGAATTCCACGGACAGAGGAGGCTGGCGAGCTACAGTCCATGGAGTCACAAAGAGTCAGACGTGACTGAGCATCTAATACACACAATATTCATATATTCTTTTAGTTTTTGCTTATCTGAGAAATTCTTTTTTTTTTAATTTACTTATAATTTTATTTTTTGGCTGTGGTGAGTCTTCCTTGCTGTGTGGGCTTTTCTGTAGTTGTGGTGAGCAAGAGGTACTCTAGTTATGGTGCATGAGCTTCTCATTTCAATGGCTTCTTGTTGCAGAGCATGGAATCTAGGGTGCAAGGGCTTCAGTAGTTGTGGCTCCCAGGCTCTGGAGCACAGGCTCAATAGTTGTGGCTCATGGGCTTAGTTGCTGTGTCGCATGTGGGGTCCTCCCCAACCAGGGATTGAAGCCGTGTCTCCCACATTGGCAGGTGGATTCTTTACCACTGAGCCACCAGGGAAGCCCATCTGAGAAATTCTTTATCTCTTCTATTCCAAATGATATAATCTTGCTGGGTAGAATATTCTAGATTGCATGTTTTTCCCTTTTATAAATATGAAAATTTGCTCAGTCGTGTCTGACTCTTTGTGACCACATGGACTGAGTCCATGGAATTCTCCAGGCCAGAATACTTGGATGGGTAGCCTTTCCCTTCTCCAGGGGATCTTCCCAACCCAGGGATTGAACTCAGGTCTTCTGCATTCTAGACGGATTCTTTTACCAGCTGAGCCACAGCTGATAGCCTTACATGAGTTCCCTTGTAACTTACTGTTTTTCTCTTTCTGCCTTTATAATCCTCTCTTTAACTTTGCCACTTTAATTATGATATGTTTTGGAGTAGATCTTGTTAGATATGTTTTGGAGTAGATCTTGTTAGATATGTTTTGGATTCATCTTAAGGACCCTCTTTGCTTGCTGTACCTGGATATCTGCTTCCTTCTTTAGGTTTGGAAAGTTTTCAGCCGTAATGTCTTCAAATATATTTTTGATCCCCTTTTCTCTTTTTTTCTCCTTCTAGAAGGCCTATTATGTATAGATTGACATGCTTTGTATTATCCCATAGGTTTCATATATTACTTTCACTATTTTAATTTGACTTTGTGTCTCCTGTTCTGATTGGGTGATTTCTGTTATTTTGTCTTCCAGATCACTTACTGATTCTGCTACATTGTGTGCTATTTATAGCCTTTAGCTCAGTTTTCACCTCAAAAATTGGATTGTCTGATTTTGATTAGCTCCTCTTTATGATTTCTGGTTTCTTGTTACAGTGGTATACATTTCTGTTGCTAGTCTTTCTTAATTCCTTTTGCATTTTTATTAACACCTTTTTGAAACTGAGGTCTGATAGACTGGTTGGTCTGTATCATTGGTCATTCAGAGGGATTCTCTTGGGTTTTTTTTTTTTTTAATTGGCAGTAGTTCCTTTGCCTTTTCATTCTACTTGTATTTCTCAAAGATTGAAGGCGGGAGGAGAATGGGATGACAGGATGAGATAGTTGGATGGCATCATTGACCCAATGGACATGAGTTTAAGCAAACTCCAGGAGATGGTGAAGGACAGGGAAGCCTGCATGCTGCAGTCCATGGAGTCACAAAGAGTCAGACACGACTAAGCAACTGAACAACAATATTTCTCTGATTCTATGAATTTAGGAGAAACAAGTTATCTACTGTGGTTTTAAAGGCCTGTTATATGTGTGAGTGACTCTATGTAGACTGTTTGAGTCCAGTATTGTTGATGCCAGGTTGTTTTTGGTATGGATGCTTGCCAAGTCTTTCTTCAGGGTATGCTGACCCTTGTCTCCTTGATAGGGGATATGTTTGGTGTTTTGGTGGACAAAGCCTACACTGGGATGTTGGGCAGGCTTTGCTCTGTGGTTGTCACAGCCCTTTGGGGGATAGGGTCTGCTCTCCAGTTGTTGGAGTACAAGCCCCCAGATCCAGTTCTAACCTGTGGGTTAGAGTGGGACTGGAGTGTTTCCTCTACAAGAGGAGCCACTGCATGTTCTTCCCCAGCTGTCTGCAGGGACATGTGCCTGTGGCACTGCCTGTCATCTGGTTTGTGCATCCACAGAAATCGCTGTTGCTGCTATTCCTGCAGCACTCGGGGGCCACCTCCACTGCAGGAGTCCTGGAAGTCAGTTCAGAATTCAGCCCCACTTCCATATGAATGCCTGTGAAGTTCACAAAATCCATGGTATGGGAACCATGCCCTGCTGTGAGCACACCGAGAATGAAGTGTGGGTAGACCCACAGCTCTCCTTTACGAGTTGACGGTGGGGCTCCTATGATGGATCTGCCCTCCATCCTACGCACATTCCTCACTCATGATCTGGGCCTCACTTTAAGAACATTAGTCTGTCTCTCCACAAACAAACTGGTACTTTTCCCTAGGTCTGTCTGCTAACGCCCAAGTTTCAGCACCCAGTCACCGCACACACCAGCAGGTGCATATCCCCAGCTGGGAAGTGCAGCAAGGTGGCCAGGACTGTTTCTGCTGGTCTTTCTCCACTCTGAGGGACACAGGCCAGCTTGCACTCTCTCCTCTCCAGCCTCTGATGCTCCCTGTGTGTTTTAGCACATTTCCTAGGTAGTGAAGGAGGTTCCCAGGGGTGCAGGTTCTGTCCTGATTCCTCCTTTTCTCCCTTTTCCCTTCATTGTACACATAGGGATCTTTCTTGCAGCTTTGATTGTATAAGATCTTCTGAAAGCTTTCAATAGGTATTCTGTGAGAATTGTTCCACATGTAGGTATATTTTTATGTATTTATTAGAGCAGATCAGGGCTTCCCTGGTGGCTCAGACAGTAAATAATCCGCCTGCAGTGCAGGAGACCTGGGTTCAATCCATGGGTTGGGAAAATCCCCTGGAGGAGGGCATGGCAAACCACTTCAGTATTCTTGCCTGGAGAATCCCAGTGGACAGAGGAGCCTGGTGGGCTATAGTCCATGGGGTCACAGAGTCGGACACGACTGAATGACTCACACACACAAACACACACACAGAGCAGGTGAGCTCCACACCCCTCTAGTCCGCCATCTTGATCTGCTCCACCAAAATCCTTTTAATATTATATATGTAAAATGCCTTTTAAATCTATATCGCATTAAACTTCTCATCATATCGTGAAGGATAAACAAAATGCTGTCACATATTATTGAAGAGGTGACTTCTTCCACAATGGCCAATTCAAGTATCAATGGTTATTTCTTATATTGATAAATAAAAATATGCTGTATATAAGTATTTTCCAGCTTGTATAAGGAACTCATTTATTGCTGAATAATTTCCAAGCATAAAACAGTACATGTATGACTGGAAATTTTAATTAGTCAGTCACTGATTTTTATACAACCTAGAAATTTCTTAGCTGTGGAACTGTAATTTTAGTGGTGAGCTTGTTACCTCAAACATTTTTAGACATTCTTTTTGCCTCATTTTTGCTAGATGAAATTTAATCTTGTATGTGTATATTTAGGACAGAAAAAAAATCAAACAATATAAATTCAGAAATGTCTCTTCTCTTTGAATACCTGTAGGAAAAGTAAAAGTTCATATGTATTATCTTTAAATATTAGCACATTTAGGATTTTTGTAATGTTACATTTAGTGAATAATAGATGATTTATGCAAAAAATACTTTCTGAAAAGCCTCTTAAAATTTTATATCTTACTATAACATAATCTTTTAATTCATATACATTGGATTTGTGCTGTTCTCATTTGAAAATATATTTCCCCATTATAGAATTTGATTTCTTGTGTACACTTCTAAGCTTATTTCCTAGATATTAGAAGTCTACCAGAGAGGGAAAATTTATTATCTTTAAGATCATAAGTTCTGCAGGGGTTATCAAACATATGCCTAATACAAGAATTCATCTGTCAGAGAAGAAAGGAATATGGTTAAAATTTCTAGGTCCAGTAGGTTAGCAACCTGCTAAATACCTAAAAATTCAAAGTTGTGCTTTTTTTTTCATGTTTATGGGAAGATATAAGCTTATAGAATCAGGTTTATGCTCATTAAGCGTCTGCCCTAACTCACACTTACCATCCATCATTCATCTTCCTTTTTTTAATTCGATGTTGCCAGACTCTTACCTTGCACTTACTGTTTTCCCTTTCCTTTAAATATGCCCTCCCCAAATGGCTGACCAATCCTTAGGGCCTTTCTTCCCAGGTCACAAAAATTCTCTCTTGATCTCAAATCATACATGGGAAATCCAAAGCCTTATTTTTAACTATCCCATTTCCATGCTATCAAAAAACACCACAAAGAAGTTAAAGGTAACAAGATAAACTAAAGATTTAGAAGGGCAAACCTACTCAACTAGATCTCCAGAATCACAAATGGAGAGATATGATTGCTAATTAATGAAATAAATGAGATATGAAATTCATATATACACATACATGAAATTAGAAATTTATTACCATCCCTTTGGGGCTTCCCAGGTGGCACAGGGGTAAAGAATTCACCTGCCAATGCAGGAGACACAAGTTCAGTCCCTGGGTCAGGAAGATCTTCTGCAGTAGCAAATGGCAACCCTCTCCAGTATTCTTACCTGGAAAATTCCATGAACAGAGCCTGGAGGGCTACAGTTCATGGGGTCGCAAAGAGTCGAACATGACTGAGCACTCATTGTCCTTTTATGTATGTATTATACTTGCTATTAACATAAAACCCATGATTTTGTAATATTACCATATTAGATAATATTACCATATTAGATAATGTTACAATATTATATAATATTTAACTATCTTTTGTTGAATCACTAAGTAGAGAAAAAAGGTAGAAATGTATAAAATAGCTCCATCTTATTTAGCAACATTTATGTTTGAGCTAGGTTCACTAAGAACTTCCCAGGTTACTGTAATTTTACAGTGTAGCTCTAGACTTTCTAATTAAATATGCAACTTCTGTCATGAGAAAAAAAACCTTTTGCTTTTTACTGTAAATTTAATTAAGCATTTCTTGTAAGTTCATTTCAGTATCTTTATCATGGCCCACTAGAGTTGGGATTCAGTTGTAAAACGGTAAACTAATTGCCTTTTGTATTAAATGAAATAAGAATCTCAAATATGCAATGTCAGGAAATTTAATTGTGGTCTTCAATTGCTTATTCAATGCATTGGAAAACTGAATGCCAGAAGTACAGAAAAAAGGGCCAAAGGTTGTTAAATGTAGCACATCACACACATTTTGCACTTTACTTAATGATCCAAGTGTTTATTGCCATGAAGTAAATGCACCATTTAAAGAATTATGGTGGAATTGTAAAACGTTAAAGACTCTAATTAATTTTAGTCTGAAGCATGTAGCATGCTCATTTTTGCCTAAAACATTTTCATTATCATCAGTGTTTTTTCAGTTATTAAGATAAATTTTTCCCATTGTGCAGCACTAGCATATTTTCAGTATTAAAAGCACAATCTTAAATGCTGTTGAGAGTTACATCTGGTATGTTTTAAGTGAGTAAAAGTAATTTTTGACACAGATTAAAGTATATTATATATTGCTTTTCTATGCTTACTCTACAATTAACAGGTTAAGTGTGTCTTCATATTTTTTACTGGAAGCTGCATATATACTGCAGTTTTGAAAGGATCATAGTTAAAGCATACAGATAATTTCAACTATTAATTTGGATCTGATTACAGAAACTTCTGATTAAAGGAATATTTAAAATCTAAAGAAAATAGCATAAGAAAATAGAAATATTTTAGTGCTTAGTTGTACTTTCTCACTTTATTTTACTGTTCCCACCGTATGTCTTTGCTGCTATAAAATGAAAACAGCTGACATCATTCTCTTTGAAAACAATCTCCCATTATGCTTCCTTATTTCTGGAAATAAAGCTTATATATTCTGACTGTGAAAGTAATCTGTACTCAGAGTACAAATGTAAGAAAAATGCCTGGAAGCACAGACAAGAAAATAAAAAATTAATAGCATCATCATAATAAACAGTTGAGGTACTTAAGGAAGGAATTTTAAGTACAAAAATGGAAAGCATAAACAATTTATTTTAGCTGTATATTTTCAATGTAGAGGCTAAAGTAACCTTGAATTTTCTTCTACATAAAATCTTTGTGCATAAATCACCCTTACTTTGAATTTAGAAAACTTTCATCAAGTATTCATTTCTATTTTGTTTTTTAAATCTTTTTTTATTTTAAAATAATTGTAGACTTACCAAAACTTGCGGGTTTCCCTGGTGGCTCAGAGGGTAAAGCATCTGCCCACAATGTGGGAGACCTGGGTTCGATCCCTGGGTTGGGAAGATCCCCTGGAGAAGAAAATGGCAACCCACTCCAGTAGTTTTGCCTGGAGAATCCCATGGATGGAGGAGCCTGGTAGACTGCAGTCCATGGGGTCGCAAAGAGTTGGACACGACTGAGCAACTTCACTTTCACTTTCAAAAGTTGCAGAAATAGCACAGATAACTCCCATTTGCCCTTCATCCAGCTTCCTATAGTGTTATTATCTTCTACTGCTCAATTCTTTTATAGAGTGTTTAATCTGATGTTTTCTTATTAGACTGAGGTTCATGCATTGCTGGGAAGGATACCACAAATCAGAATTAACATGCCCTTTGTAAAGCATCTTACCAAAGTGTTGATGTTAATATGCATTACTGGTAATGTTAACCCTAATCGTTTGGTTAACGTAGTGTTTGACAGATTTCTCTACTCTAAAGGTACTCATAAAGTCATCCTTAAAGATAAAATGAAATAATGGAGAAAGTTTGTCCCTTTGTATAATCCAACCTTTAAAAGAAATCATTTAAAACTTGACAGTCTGTAGGGTAAATACAAAGTCATCTGTATTCATAGACTGTAATTTTGAATCTAGATACTACCTGAGCATTAAGAAGTCCAGCTGCTAAAATAATTGCTCTTTGTTTGGAGTTGGTTACTTCAAGAGAAAGGAAAAGTGGGATGGATAGGTTTTATTGACATTAATTCTTTCAACTATTATGAGAACAGTCAAATTTGTAAATAAAGGGAAATAGAAGGCCACCTCTTCCAAATTGATGCTGCAAGCTGAGTAGTATTTAAACAGACTCTTGGGTTTTATGGGATCTAGTTTAGATGAAAACTGGCACTGTTTTTACTTATTTCTCTGTTTGAATAACTCTTTTAGTTCTCATGTTGCCACCTGGAGCATGAGACCATAATTACATAGTCCATGTATGCCTAGAAATTATCATTCTCCTCACTCCAACAATGCTGTCAGTGTACAAAGAGCAGGGAGGTCAAGGAATCACATGTAATGATTTGGCATTATGAGTGTTAGTGTGTGTATTCCTGAAATTCCTCATGTAACAGCAGATCTGCAAGGTTGCTATAATCAACATGTTTTCTGGAGTATAAATTAGCAGGCTTAAACATTAAGAGGTAAACCTGTCTACTTCCCAGTAGCCCCAAAGGGTATGTTTTCTTGTTGGCTGCTTCAGAACACTTCATGAAACAAATGTCAAACTTGTCAGGGCTGTCACTAAGAAAATGATCCTTGTAGCAAGGGTCTTCTTTCACTGGGAAGCAAACAGATGTCTTATCTTAGAAAAGAGTGACAAACCCTGCCATCTCTCAGAAGAAATTTTTGCCAGCCTTTATTAATCCAGTAGTGAAGAAATACTTCGGTAAAAGAGCTTCCTTTCTTTGTAGTTTCATTTATTACACAGTCAGTTGTGAATGATATTTGATTTGCTGCCTGAACTATTTTAATGATTTTATTAATCTTGAACTGTTTATAAAGTTCTTATAAAAATTGACAATGTAACGTTAGAAATACAAGTTAGCACTTCTGAAAAAAAAAAGACAACTTCTAAAATCTTTTCTGGAGTTTTATTACATCTAATTCTGATATTTTATTTATAGTGATTAAAATCTATTGCTGTTATTTTTATTATTTTGGTGATACTATGCCACAGCAATTATGTTGTGTGGGACTCTTATCAGTGAGACTCAGTGCCTTCTCTACACTTCCATAATCCTTTTCTATATGCAGATTACAGCTATTTTTATGCAAAGGAAGAAGAGATTGTATCTTGCTAACTGACACAAATAATTTAAAGGCATAGAAAGGCAAGATATCTTAAGACATGCTCTCATCATAAGAAACTTTTGTACCTATCCTGGAAGTACTATTAGAATAGACATGCATTTATTAGCTATACTTTATTACTAAGAAAAATTCAACAAAAAGACTGACATTATATAAAGAATGTTAGTTAATTATGGAGGTAAATATTATACATACTTCTGAGTGCTTAGGGAAAAACTAGGTAACCACACTTGTTAAACCAGTAAGTCATATTGCTGTGAGGACTTACTAGACCGTTCACATGATAAAAGCTCAATTTTTTTTTTTCAAAAATTAAAGACTATGAATTTGGTAAAGGCAATTTTGGCTAATGTTGCTTAAACATTTTTGCTTATTCCTGTTTTCAATACTGTTTAGTAAACTCAGAAGTGTAACCACTGGATAATGAAGGATATTTTGCTTTTCCAAAGCACACACCTCTTATTCATTCTTTTTTTTTTTTTAATAAATTTATTTATTTTAGTTGGGGGCTAATTACTTTACAATATTGTAGTAGTTTCTGCCATACATCCACACGAACCAGCCATGGGTCCACATGTGCTCCCCCTCCCGGACCCCCCTCCCACCTCCCTCCCCATCCCATCCCCCCCCGAGTCTTTATCCCAGTATTTAAAATAGTTCAGGAAACGTTTGTTGAACTCCACCTAGATACTAAATATGCCCTGTTAGATGGTAGGAATATAAGATAAAAAAAGATAAAACCTTGCCTTGAGCAACATATAGACACATTCAGTCCTACCTAATAAAAACTTGCCACCTTTACCTGCTGATGTAACACTTTCTGTCAGTGTTTCACCTGAAGAAGACAGTGGAAAATATGGAATAGGATTTGGTTTTTATTAGGTTGTAATTAAAATGTAATCTCTGTTTGAGTTAAAGTGTTGAGTTAAAGTGGAAACTCTGCGTGCGTGTGTGTGTGTGTGCTAAGTTGCTTCAGTCGTGTTTGGACTTTGTGACCCTGTGGACTGTAGCCTGCCAGGCTCTTCAGTCGAAGAGATTCTCCAGGCAAGAATACTGGAGTGGGTTACCATGCCCTCCTCCAGGGGATCTTCCCAACCCAGGGATCAAATCCGCAGTTCCTGCGGCTCCTGCATTGCAGGCAGATTCTTTACCACTGGGAAGCCAGCCACCGGGGAAGCCCAGAAGCTATCTGTTCATAACAGATTTTCGATAGTCAATTGAACATTATATCTCTATTCAGTAGAGAAAATTTGAAAAAAAAAAAAAAAAACAGTCAGTGGTTGTTATACTTAGAAAAATATATTAAAATTACATCACCTAAATTGATATTTAGAACCCCATCCTCTGTATCCAACATATCTATAATTATTCAGGCTGACTGATAATATTGATAACTTTTCTACTTTCCTGGTATTGACAAAGGCTAAATCACAGTTACTCTTGAAGTTTAGAGACAGTGTCTATAAAGGAAGCTTTCTCCACCTTAATATTTATGGGCAATGATGTGGTTTTTCATGGAAAACATATATATATATATATATATATATATATATATATATATACACACACCTTGATTTGCATTTATTTAATAAAGTCAGTTTACTAACCAAAGCTCAGTAATTATTTAATTTAATTGAATTCGGTTTTATGAGAAGATAAAGAGATACAGGCTTATATGTTTGGTGATATTGATATTATTACTGTTGTCCAGAGATGGTTAAGAAATTAAGATACTCATACTTTTAACTTGTAAAGAGTTAGTGCTTTTTACCTCAGTTAATAAAAATGAAAGGCCTTTCAGGAATACTAGGAAAGCAAGACTGCTTTGTACTTGGGTGTTGTTAAAAGAACATAGATGATGAGATGGATTATAAAATGTAAGATGACATATTTTTCCAGATTCTCATTTATGTATACTTTGGAGGTCACCATTTAATATTGAACAAAAGATGTATTTCATTCCTATGGAAGCAGACATTATGATGTCACTTTATTTATTCACCATGTTCTACAGGAGCCTGCTATGAATTATGAAGCCACCACTCAGAATCGAAACTGTAGAAGATGTAAGCATTCTATTGCCTGACATGCCCATTTTAGAGTTTCCTATTTTAGAGCTGACTGATTTTCAGATAACATATGGTGGTACAAGTAATTGGAAAATTGGCAGACCTGTCAAGAAAGTATGCTGGATGAGACAAAAATGCCAATGTACATGAAGTGTCTCAGAAGTTAAATTTACTTTTTTTTATCAAATAGTGAAGTAAAAATATCTGATTGACCCCTAAAAGGGGTACTTTTTAGTGGCAAGTGTTTTCAAAAGTAATTTTTAGGTCATTGATAAAATAAGTTGCTTTTAAAAATATATAGAAAAATTTAGTCAACATGTAGTATAAAACAGCACTCACTGTAAATATTTAAATGTCACATAATTGTGCCATTTTGTTTATAGCCTTTTCCCTAGTATTACTGAAATCATGATAGTTAATTCTTCAGAGAAATGAAGTTAAAGTGTATGAAATATAGGTGATTAAATGCTCTAAAGTTTGTATTTTAATGTTTTCTCAAATTTATTTCACAGGAAGACGAAAATGAAGCTGAAAGAAAAAATATATCTCAGGAGCTCAGTGTGGAACAGAAAAATTCAAAGAAATAAAGGATTTTCTGTAGTGTTTTGAGAAGTTTGCAACTTATGTAGTAGTAGATAAAATTTCTAATTGTAAAATGTTAAACTGTAAAATCTAATTTGCAAAATGTTCTCAATAAAGTCATTGAAAATGAAATGGGAGCTTGCATTTGGAATTTGTATGCTTTTTAGAGCAATTTAAACATTTATATAAAAGTTAGACCTTTGAAATATTTTTTTTAATTCTCTACTGAAATTTGAGGATAGAGACAGAATTTTCTGTTATCTGTAACCCAAGTGTTAGCACATGTGAATGACCTAAAAAAAAAACTCTGAAAGTCTTTTTTTTCACTTGCAAGTCTGTGTCGTCTTCTTCAGGAACCTTAATAGAATTCCAATTATTAATATAAATCCAACATAGTTCAAAAATGAACAGAAAATGTTTGCATGTAAAAACTCTGAAAACCAGCAAGTGCCACAGGATGAAATATCGTTTTCTGATTTCATCAACTTATATATCACATAATACTCTAGGATTGCAGATAAAGGCTGAAAAGAAATGGTAATTTAACATCCTCTGTGACAGAAGTAGTACCATGATTTTGAATTCATATGATATTTACTAAGGACCTTGTTTGTGCTAGGCCCTACACATTTTTTCTGGACATTTGTTCCCTACTTGTGTTTCTTTGGCTTAGGAGTTTTCTAAAATTCCTTTGATTCCTATCTTTATCAGAGTTCTCAGTAACCAGACATTTTACTTTTCCTGATTCTAATTCCTAAGCTATCATCTGCCAACCTCAGCAGGAGGAACAAATCTACTTGCTATTTGCAGAGCCAAATGTTTTTGGCAGATGCCTTTGTTTGCTTATTAAAGCAGAGTTTCTTAAAATGAGAAGCAAAACTTTGGAAAGCTTATAAGAACATGCTAGCATACACTTCCCTGTGAGAATGGAGTCTGTGTATTGTACTTACCCTGGAGCGATGGTTTTATCACAAGCATCTGAGAAGCCCTGTAAAGGTGTGACAGTGGGCCAGGCTGGCAGCTATGATTATACCACACCAAAATGGGGAAAACTGCAAGTAGGCAAGATAGAAAATTCACTGATGTATATAACCTCAAATAATGGATACCAGGAAAACAGCTGTATCCCACAAACTGGACTCCCTGGGTGGTGAATTCTGAAGCAGACTTTGAGCCAAAGAAAAGCCTAAGAAGGCATGTCAGAGTCTGAAGAGGGCCTTTACAATAAGCAAATATAAAGATAATTTGACTCCTCCCTTTTTTTTCCTATTTTTGGAATACGTATTAGTCTATTTCAAAATAACCCATATTCACTTAGATTGGAGTTATATTAGTGGCGTCTTTTTGAAAAACAATAATACATGATTCAGTTCATCATGATCATTTATTACATTGATTGTGTTGTAGATACTGTGCTAGACACTATTTTTTATACCACTAATAAACACTATTAACATGAAAGATAGTTATTACTTTTTCGCTTTACCAATGATAAGTTTGAGGCTTAGGGGGAATAAATTAACCAAGGTTATATTGCTTGTAATGGGCAGAGCAAAACTTCAAACCCAAGAAGTCTCACCCCAGAATATCACATTTAATCCTTGTGAAATACCTACTAACATCGTATCTCTTTCAATTCACTATCATTCCCCCAAAACATCCAGTCTTTCTTTTTAGCATCTTATTTACCACCTGCTATGTCCTGTTTAATTATTTTTCTTCTTAACCATGCTTAATTCAGTTTGCAAACTTTGACTTCAGTAAAATAAGTGAAATAATTAACTACCAGCCCACCTCCCCTAAAACATGAAAAACCTGCTTTATATTTTCTACACTGAATTATGATGGAACAAGTATGAAAGCATCTTACTGCTTCTCTACAATTTTTCAGTAACTTTTTGGCCATATTTTTTCAGTAAACTAGTTACTAATGTACTGTCATCTCATCTCATAATACATTTCTAAAATAAGTTGTTGAGTCTGAGAACCTCAGGGGCACTCAGCCATTCAACAGGCATTTTAAATATATTTAAGTGATACCTTTAACCATTTAAAACTCCAATTTTCCATTTTAGAAATATCCTAAAATATTTGTATACCCCTTGGCTTATGGACAATGTGTAATAAAGTAATCACTATAAATTTCTTTAGGGAAAATTTGCAATATGAATTTATCAAAATTTTTAGGATTTATGCATTTATGCCATAAATACATACACAGAAATCTTGTTATAATGCTAAAAGATTGCCCACATTTTATGACTGATTAAGCTGGTTGTTTTATTTAAATCAAATTTTATATATTATGTATTGTTTTATAGAGCATATAACTTGTACTAGCTCAGGTTGCCATAACATACCTCAGGTTCAGTTTAGTTCATTTCAGTCACTCAGTCGTGTCCGATTCTTTGCGACCCCATGGACTGACTGCAATACGCCAGGCTTGCCCATCCGTCACCAACTCCCAGGCCTTACTCAAACTCATGTCCACAGAGTCAGTGATGGCCATCCAACCATCTCATCCCCTGTCGTCCCCTTCTCCCACGTTCAATCTTTCCCAACATTAGTGTCTTTTCAAATGAATCAGTTCTTCGCATCAGGTGGCCAAAGTATTGGAGTTTCATCTTCAGCGTCAGGCCTTCCAATGAATATTCAAGACTGATTTCCTTTAGGATGGACTGGTTGGATCTCCTTGCAGTCCAAGGGACTCTCAAAAGTCTTCTCCAACACCACAGTTCAAAAGCATCAACTCTTCGGAGCTCAGCTTTCTTTATAGTCCAACTCTCACATCCATACATGACTACTAGAAAAACCATAGCTTTGACTAGACGGATCTTTGTTGGCAAAGTAATGTCTCTGATTTTTAATATGCTGTCCAGGTTGATCATAGCTTTTCTCCTAAGGAGCAAGCGTCTTGTAATTTCATGGCTGCAATCACCATCTGCAGTGAATTTGGAGCCCCAAAAAATAAAGTCAGCCACTGTTTCTGCTGTTGAGCTTTAAGCCAACTTTTTCATTCTCCTCTTTCACTTTCATCAAGAGGCTCTTTAGTAGTTCTTCACTTTCTGACATAAGGGTGGTGTCATCTGCATATCTGAGGTTATTGATATTTCTTCCAGCAATCTTGATTCCAGCTTGTAGTTCATCCAGCCCAGCGTTTCTCATGATGTACTCTGCATATAAGTTAAATAAGCAGGGTGACAATATACAGCCTTGACGTACTCCTTTTCCTATTTGGAACCAGTCTGTTGTTCCATGTCCAGTTCTAACTATTGCTTCTTGACCTGCTTACAGATTTCTCAGGAGGCAGGTCAGGTGATCTGGTATCCCATCTCTTGAAGAATTTTCCACATTTTATTGTAATCCACCCAGTCAAAGGCTTTGGCATTGTCAGTAATGCAGAAGTAGATGTTTTTCTAGAACTCTCTTGCTTTTTCAATGATCCAACGGATGTTGGCAATTTGATCTCTGGTTCCTCTGCCTTTTCTAAAACCAGCTTGAACATCTGGAAGTTCATGGTTCACGTATTGCTGAAGCCTGGCTTGGAGAATTTTGAGCATTACTTTACTAGCGTGTGAAATGAGCGCAATTGTGTGGTAGTTTGAGCATTCTTTGGCATTGCCTTTCTTTGGGATTGGAATGAAAACTGATGTTTTCCAGTCCTGTGGCCACTGCTGAGTTTTCTAGATTTGCTGGCATATTGAGTGCAACACTTTGACAGCATCATCTTTCAGGATTTGAAATAGCTCAACTGCAATTCCATTACCTCCACTAGCTTTGTTTGTAGTGATGTTTCCTAAGGCCCCCTTCACTTCACATTCCAGGATGTCTGGCTCATGGTGAGTGATCACACCATCATGATTATCTGGGTCATGAAGATCTTTTTTGTATAGTTCTGTATATTCTTGCGACCTCTTCTTAATATCTTCTGCTTCTGTTGGCTCCATACCATTTCTGTCCTTTATTGTGCCCATCTTTGCATGAAAAGTTCCCTTGGTATCTCTAATTTTCTTGAAGACACCTCTAGTCTTTCCCATTCTATTGTTTTCCTTTATTTCCTTGCATTGATCACTGAAGAAGGCTTTCTTTTCTCTCCTTGCTGTTCTTTGGCACTCTGCATTCAAATGGGTATATCTTTGCTTTTCTCTTTGCCTTCTGCTTCTCTTCTTTTCATAACTGTTTATAAGGACTCCTCAGACAACTATTTTGCCTTTTTGCATTACTTTTTCTTGGGAATGGTCTTGATTACTGCCCCAGCAAGAGAGAAGCCCAAGCAAAATGGTAGGAGGGGCAAAATCACATTTAGAGTCAAACCGCATACCCACCAGAGATGCTCAGAGGGCTCAAACATACCCTGTGTGCACCAGGACCCAGAGACCCCACAGAGATAGAGACAGAACTGTGTTTGGGTTTTTCCTGAGGAGGTACGGGTCAGCAGTGGACTGCTGCAGGGGCAGCAGCTCTGGGTGTAGTAGACTTGGGTATGGCATAAGCCCTCTTAGAGGAGGTTTCACCATTAACCCACCATAGAGCCACCAGAATTTACACAGGACTGGGGAAACAGACTCTGGAAGGGCACAGACAGAACCTTATGTACACCAGGACTCAGAAGAAAGGAGCAGTGACCCCACAAGAGACTGACACAGACTTGCCCATGAGTGTCCAGGAGTCTCTGGAGGAAGCATGGGTCAGAGATGGCCTGCTACAGGGTTGGGGGCACTGAATGTAGCTGTGCCTGCATGGGACCTTTAGAAGGAGGTCGCCATTATCTTCATTATCTCCACCATAGTTTGGCCTCAGGCCAAATAACAGGGAGGGACCACAGCCCCGCCCATCAACAGAAAATTGGATTAAAGGTTTACTGAGCATGGCCCCACCCATCAGAACAAGACCTGGTTTCCCCTTCAGTCAGTCTCTCCCATCAGGAAGCTTCCCTAAGCCTCTTATCCTTCTCCATCAGAGGGCTGCTGCTGCTGCTAAGTCGCTTCAGTCGTGTCCGACTCTGTGCGACCCTGTAGATGGAAGCCCACCAGGCTCCCCTGTCCCTGGGATTCTCCAGGCAAGAATACTGGAGTGGGTTGCCATTTTCTTCTTCAATGCATGAAAGTGAAAAGTGAAAGTGAAGTCTCTCAGTCTTGTCCGACCCCTAGCGACCCCATGGACTGCAGCCTACCAGGCTCCTCCATCTATGGGATTTTCCAGGCAAGAGTACTAGAGTGGGGTGCCATTGCCTTCTCCGCCATCAGAGAGCAGAGAGAATGAAAACCACAGTCACAGAAAACTAACCAATCTGATCACATGGACCACAGCCTTGTCTAACTCAGTGAAACTATGAGCCATGCCATATAGGGCTACCCAAGATGGACGGGTCATGGTGGAGAGTTCTGACAAAACGTGGTCCACTGGAGAAGGGAATGGCAAACCACTTCAGTATTCTTGCCTTGAGAATCCCATGAACAGCATGAAAAGGCAAAAGGATAGGACACTGAAAGATAACTCCCCAGGTCAGTAGGTGCCCCGTATGCTACTGAAGATCAGTGGAGACATAACTTCAGAAAGAATGAAGAGACGGAGCCAAAGCAAAAACAACACCCAGCTGTGGATGTGACTGGTGATGGAAGTAAAGTCCGATGATGTAAAGAGCAATACTGCAAAGGAACCTGGAATGTTAGGTCCATGAATCAAGGCAAATTGGAAATGGTCAAACAGGAGATGGCAAGAGTAAACATCAACATTTTAGGGATCAGCAAACTAAAATGGACTGAAATGGGTGAATTTAACTCAGACCACCATTTTATCTACTACTGTGGGCAAGAATCCCTTAGAAGAAATGGAATAGCCATCATAGTTAACAAGAGTCTGAAGTGCGGTACTTGAATTCGACTTCAAAAACAACAGAATGATCTGTTCATTTCCAAGGCAAACCATTCAATGTCACAGTAATCTAAGTCTGTGCCCCAACCAGTAATGCTGAAGATGAAATTGAACGGTTCTATGAAGACCTACAAGACCTTCTAGAACTAACACCCAAAAAAGATGTCCTTTTCATTATAGGAGACTGGAATGCAAAAGTAAGAAGTCAAGAAATACCTGGAGTAAAGGGCAAATTTGGCCTTGGAGTACAGAATGAAGCAGGCCAAAGACTAACAGAGTTTTGCCAAGAGAACGCACTGGTCATAGCAAACACTCTCTTCCAACAGCTCAAGAGAAGACTCAACACATGAACATCACCAGACGGTCAATACCGAAATCAGATTGATTATATTCATTGCAGCCAAAGATAGAGAAGCTCTGTACAGTCAGCAAAAACAAGACCTGGAGTTCACTGTGGCTAAGATCATGAACTCCTTATTGCCAAATTCAGACTTAAATTGAGGAAAGTAGGGAAAATCACTAGACCATTCAGGTCTGACCTAAATCAAATCCCTTATGATTATACTGTGGAAGTGACAAATAGATTCAAGGGATTAGATTTGATAGACAGAGTGCCTGAAGAACTATGGATGGAGGTTTGTGACATTGCACAGGAGGCAGGTTGGTTTAGCCAACCATACTCAGGCTTGTTGGCTTCAAAACCAGAAATGTATTTTTCCACAGTTCTGCAGGCTGGAAGTCCCAGATCAGGCTTCTTCAGGTTTGGGGTTCTGGTGAGAACTCTCTTCCTGGCTTGTAAATGGTGTCCTTGCTTCATCTTCACATGGTCTTTTCCTAGGTGAGTACACAGAGAAAGAGGGCAGATGAGCTCTCTAATCTCTTCTTAACAGGATACTAATCCTATCAGGTCAGGACTCCCAACTTTATGA
Source organism: Giraffa tippelskirchi (assembly GCF_054371585.1). Taxonomy (NCBI): domain Eukaryota; kingdom Metazoa; phylum Chordata; class Mammalia; order Artiodactyla; family Giraffidae; genus Giraffa; species Giraffa tippelskirchi. Next base: position 66,544,380 of record NC_137284.1, read on the forward strand.
CCTCATTAACCTTAAGTATTTCCTTAGTCCAAATATAGCCATCATAACCATAATGAGGGGCAGAGCTCTCATGTGAGTATTAACTTGGAGGGGGATGGGTGAGGGTGATGGCAAGAAGGGGGCCAGAAGGGAAGGGCACATTCAGTCCGTAACACAGTATTAAATAAGTCCAAACACCTCTGTTATAACAATTCTAGTTATATTAGGGAACACTAGAGTGAAGTCCCAATGTTATGTCTATGGCAATATAGATTATATATATTTAGGATCCTTAGAAATGTTAACAATTGGAATATGATCTAAAAATTGATTTCTATAGAAAACAATTATATGTATTATACCTGTTTTATCTCTACATGCCCATTACTTAGCTTGTTTCCTGACCCACACTGGGTATAACACTGCCATGCTAAGTCAGCTTATAACTCATATGGAACACCTGAAGGACAAAATTTTCTTCATGTTAGTTACTGAGCTATATTTCTTCACATTTTCAAAGAATTTAAAAATAAGACAACTTTTAATCAGTATTTGTCTCTATCATAAGCATCCTTTAATAATTTAAAAAAAAAAAAAAGGCTGTATTCAGAATTCCACTCTCTCCTTAGGTCTGTGGAGCACATAGCAGAAGTAGGAAGAGATGTTAGGCTGTCCTTAAAGGAAGTTGCTGGGCATCAATATGCCCAGCTTCCCTGGTGGCTCAGTGGTAAAGAATCCGCCGTTCAGTGCAGGAGATGCAGGTTCGATCCCTGGGTCAGAAAGATCCCCTGGAGAAGGAAATAGTGACCTACTCCAGTATTCTTGCCTGGGAAATCCCAGCAGCAGAGGAGCTTGGCGGGCTACAGTCCATGGGGTCTCAAAGTGTTGGACACAACTTAGCAACTAAACAATATGCCCAAGTTCTTAAGTTCATCCAACAGAACTTTATTAGAACATACTATAGCCTATTCACTGTCACTGGGGATTCATAGCAGATAAAATCCCTTTGCTGTCACCATCTTAAAATTCTTACTACTTTTTTAATATGGGGTCCTACAGTTTTATTTTGCACTGGGCCTGCAAATTACATAGCAGGTACTAACATATATTGCTTTTACTCTAAATCAATTAAATTGAAGTATAATTTACATATACATGCACCTATTTTAAATTTGCCATTCAGTAAGTTTTGATAAATGTACATTTCTACATAATCATCACTCCAATCAAGATATAGAGCATTTGCACCACTACAGAAAGTTCTCTTGTGCAGTTTTGCAGTCCTTCACACACCCCTACTGTAGCCATGGACTTGCTTCTTTTTCTTGGTTAGTTTGCCTGTTCTAAAGTTTCATGCAAATGGAATCATTTCACATGTACTTTTTTGTGTCTGGCTTCCTTCACTCAATATAATATTTTGAGATTCATCCAAGTTATTTCATGACTGTAATTTATTCCTTTTATTGCTGCTGCTGCTAAGTTGCTTCAGTCATATCCGACTCCGTGCGACCCCACAGACGGCAGCCCACCAGGCTCCGCCGTCCCTGGGATTCTCCAGGCAAGAACACCGGAGTGGGTTGCCATTTCCTTCTCCATATTCCTTTTATTACTGAGTACTTTTTCACTGTATGAATATACCACAATTTATGAATCACTGCTGTGTGAATATACCATGTGTTGCTAGGCATTTGAACAAACACTATACAAAAGATCTACATATGGTCAATAAGTATACAAAAACATGTTTAATATCATTTAGTTATTGGTAAAAATGCAAGTTAAAACCCCAACGAGTGACTATACCCATGGAAGCATCTAACTGTGTTGTCCAGTACAGCAGCCACTAGCCACGAGTGGCTATTAAGCCCTTGAAATACAACTAGCCTGAATCGAGACATGCTAGAGAACAAAATACATAAAAATGCAATTTTGTTGACTTAGTATGAGAAAAAATATAAAATTTCTTAACTTTTGATTACCTGCTGAAATGGTAATATTTGGATAGATTGGTTAAATAAAATATATTACTAAAAGAAACTTCAACTATTTTCACTTTTTTAATTTAATTCCTAGGCAACTTGAAATATGTGTGGATAAATTCCATTGTATTTCTACTGGCCAAGTATAGATGATAATTTAAACTCTTGGTAATGAAATGTTGGTGAGGTTGCAAAGCAACTAGAACTCAAAAGAATTCAACAAAGCTACGTCCAGTCTCATGGCCCATAGAAACTCTGAAATAATAATTGTATTGTTATAAGATGCTAATTTAGTGGTAATTTTTATGCACCAATAGAAATCTAATGGAGATATTCCATAAAAGATTAAAGAAGGGTTGCTACTATCAAGAAAGTTAGGCATTCAGCAGTGGTAACCAAATCAGCCTTCAGGAGTAAACACTAATATTATTTTCTATACATAGCCTTCGTCTCTGCTGAATGTCCATTTTATCATGAGCCTATTAAAAAAAGCAACGATAGAAAGAGGCAGACTAACAGCTATGGGAATTGTCATCTTGTCCACCTGATTACTGGTCCAAATGTAAAATGGTACATCCCTTTGGAAGAGAGTTTGGACATTTCACATGAAGCTAAACATACCCTTAATACATGAACCAGGTATTCCACTATAGATTTTTACACAAGAGAAATGAAAAGATATGCCTACAGAAAGATTATATATGAATATTTTAAGTAACTTTATTCATAATTTTTTAATAGCCAAAAACTGGAGGCAATTTTTTTTCTTTTAAGTAGAAATTGTACTTCATAATGGTTATTCTTTTCAGAAACTGTCACACTAAGCTGTGTAGCATGGTTAAATTGGGGTCTAATCCTTGAATTTTCTTTCAGGGAAATTGGATGTATTCTGCAATAATGTTTGTAACAACACTTTGAAAGTTAAAAGTAATCATTATCTACAAAAGATGCTAATGAAAGTTTAAAAAGAAATTAAATAACAAAAAATTTTTTTTAAATTCAGCATTCAAAAAAGTGTGATGCCTTATTTGAAAACATTTAATGTAGTTAAAGCTTTTTAATGGATTTCATGCTCTGTTTTAATAAATGAGTTTTTGAATGACCTCTACAGTTGAAAATATATTTAAACATAATTTAAAATTTTTAAATCTTAACTTTATCTTCTGAATAAATTCTATCCATTTCCCCTGAGATTAGAAAGCTTGAGTGAGAAATGTCTGTTTAGTTCTTTGGCCCATTTTTTTATTGGGTCATTTATTTTTCTGGTATTGAGCTGCATGAGCTGCTTGTATGTTTTTGAAATTAAATCTTTGTCAGTTGCTTTGATGCATGAGACAGGGCTCTCAGGGCCAGTGCACTGGGAAGACCCTGAGGGATGGGATGGGGAGGGAGGTGGGAGGGGGGTTCAGGACGGGGGACACATGTACACCCATGGCTGATTCAAGTCAGTGTATGGCAAAAACCACGACAATGTTGTAAAGTGATTAGCCTCCAATTAAAATAAATTAATTAATTAAAAAGAAAGAAAGCTTGTGTGAGGAGGAAAGCAAGATGTATTCCTAGTTGCTCCAACTTAAAATGTTACAAACTAGCAATTATCCTTCAATTAAAAATAAATGAAGTTTTAAAATGTCTGAGCTACTTGGAGTTTCAAGTGTCTATGAACTTCTTTGAATTTTATTTCCGCACACATCAAATAGGACATGGTCTTTCCAAGGTACAGTATTTCCCATTTGTAACTTTCTAATCATCCAGATGAAATGAGGTGAGTCTAGGTAGTTTTTGCTTCTCTGATAATTTTTAGAAATCAATAATTATATTCTTTTTGCATGTGTATATATTCTTTCTTTAAAACAATCACTAAGACTCTCCTCTAACTTAAACATTTGGAGGCATTTGAAATACTCTCTTACACCATTATAATGTCTTGTTTCTCCCAGATGCAACAAATTGTTGCTCTTTAAGTTGAACATTCAGGAAACAAAGGAAAATGTTTCCTATAAATGCATCTCTCCCATGGCTATGGAAGATTTATTCCAAAATCCACTGAGAAAAAAGAAGTAAGTTCGATTAATTGCTTTGACATTTTCCAGTGCCTTGGATCCCTGAGACCTGCAGATATTTCTGTTGGTTGGGTGCTAGCACCATATGGAACTGGGGAAACTTACATCTCCTGAGTGTAGCCTGAATAATATTTACTCTGAATAGTGAAGGTTGATTAAAACCCTCTCCATTTCACATTACCTCAAGAAAACAATTTTTATGTAGCCATGAATGAGCAAATTTCATCTTGTCCCAGACTATCCTGAGCAACCATAGCAGGTAATAAATGTCTCCCCATGGTGAAGTCAATGTGGAATCTGGGGTTTTGTTGTCTAGGGAGGAAGTTAAGTGCTAACAGCAACAGCGTGAAAACACATGCAACTATGGCATAATTCTGATTTGTGTAAAAAAAAAAACAACGATTAATTTCCTCATTGCAAGCCAACTAAGTACAACCCTTTAAAACTATTGAACAATGAAAGCCATTTTCCTTAAAGGTTTTAAATTTAGGAACAAACTCATGAAATGTATGGCTTTAATGAGTTACTCTTTGCCTGCAGTCAAGACGAGAGTTAGATCATTGGTTTCCCAGCATGACACCTATGTGTTCTTATGTGCATTTGATATCATTAGGCTCATAATAATGGCCAGCATCACGTTAATGCTGAAAGGTTCACTTTTGTCTCTTAGTTTATGTCTTTTATTTATACCTATGGCATGCTAAACATCTCACTCTAGAATATAAGATACACTCTACTTTTATTAACTGTCAAAGGAGTAAAAAAAAATTGTTATTTTCATATCCATGTTTCAAGCCATAATCGATAGATATGGTTTCCAGAAAACAATAGATAATTGATTGAATCAGATGTTGCATGTGTAAGTCTGAATACGATACCCTTTCTTGTTGACATATAAGGATCAGGAAATGTGGATTGTCCTGATGTGCTCAGTTTCAACATTATCATTTTTAACATTGAATAATTTTAAAGATGATGCAAGATTACTGTTGCTTTTAAAGATAAATGAACTCTTCCAGGATGTTCACATTTAAGGGCAATGAGAAATGCACATATTAAACAATATCAGAAAAAGGTAAGGCCACTGTAGAAATCTGTCATTCAATGTTCCATGATGAAATATCACATATGAAAAAGCTCTCAAGGAAGAATCTAACATGTTAATTCCAAAATATCATTATTATTTGACCTTATCCAGTAAAATTCAATGACTAAAGAACCTAATTATTTAAGTTGTATCCTTAGATTTGTACAAATGTTAGAAGGTATTTTATCTGTAAGTTTATGATCCCTACATCATTTATTATCATCAACAACTTCAGATATACACAAGAGTGGAGAGCAGAGTATAATGAATCCCCCTATATTCATAACTGAGATTCAACAATTATTAAGATTTTGCCATGTCTGCTTTATGTATATACTCTTTCCTCTCTCTCATCAAATTGTCTTAAAGCAGATCCAAGACTGCAATACTGTTCAGGATATATTTCTCTCCTTTAAACAATTCATTTCTGATTGAGGTATTTAATGTCTACATATTTTTGTATGACAGATACACATTTTGCTTTTTTAATAATGTGAGGCAATAGGTTAATATGATAATGACAGATTGGATAAAAGCATACTTTGCTTCATGTACATCAAGCCACAATTTTAGTGAAATTAAAAAAAACATACTTGTTTTGTGGGTCTTTGCTAAAGCACTTAGATTTAGCTTTATAGAACTGGACATATATTAATATCAAATGGTGAGGAGAAACTAATGGTGATGGCTGTACAGTGTAACTAATGGCTGTGCATGTTAACTAATGTCACTGACTTACACATTTAATGGCAAATTTTATGATATATACGTATTTTTTTGCCTCAACTTAGAAAGTTAATAATGGAATATACCAAAACCCATTGATTTATACAGTTTAGATGGATGAACTGTATGGTAGGTATATTATATCTCAGTAGTACTGTTTTGTTTTAAAAAAGTTAAACCTAAAAAATAATAAAATCATATGAGGAGCTTTTAAGAAAACTGACACTTGAGCCCCATCCAGTGATCAATTAAATCAGAAACTCTGAGGATAGGCCCAGCAACCAGCAGCTGGAAAAGTGCTCCAGGCGACTCTAATGTGCAGTCACCATACAGAATCACTGCTGTAGGCAGTAAGAGATTGGTGAAGAATTTTGATCAGGAGAATAACACGATCAGATTTGCATTTAAGGAACACAGATCCCTAATTTTTCTGCTCAGATCTTTCAGTAGCCACATAACTGTGTATAGAGACTTCATTCATAAAAGCCCAAACATGTGAAAAACTCAAATGTCCCTCAACGGGCAAATGGATAAACTATGGCATATTCACATAACACTGTTAATTTTGCTCAGTCGAAAGTTGCTCAGTCGTGTCCGACTCTTTGTGACCCCATGGACTATACAGTCCATGGAATTCTCTAGGTTAGAATAGTGGAGTGGGTAGCCTTTCCCTTCTCCAGGGGATCTTCCCAACCCAGGGATCAAACCCAGGTCTTCCACATTGCAGGTGGATTCTTTGCCAGCTGAGCCACAAGGAAAGCCCAAGAATACTGGAGTGGGTAGCCTATTCCTTCTCCAGCTCATCTTCCCAACCCAACAGAATATAATAGAATGCCAGTTAGCAAAACAAAAAACCCCCCATCTTGTCCATATTAGCTATATTTCTGCTGCCTCCAACTCTATTTGCCAAGGCAGAACCTGCCCTTATTTCCTTTCGGGCTTGTATGCTACCCAGCCAAGCTTTCCTATTAATTTCAGCAATGTCACTCTCTAATTGTCACTCAAGCCAGAGACCTCTTAGGTTTTTCTTTCATTTTTAAGAGTTATAAAATTCACACTTTTAATGTACAGTCCTGTGTGTTTTGTAACCACCTTGTAACCACCACCACAATTAAGACAGAGAACAAACAGTTCTGTCACACCCCCAAATTCCTGTGTGCCCCTTCGTAGTCATCTGTCAATGTCTCTTCCCCACACCCAACCTGTGGCAGCCACTCTTCTGCTTTCTGTTTCTACAGCTTTGCCTTTTTCACAATATCATACACTGGAGCTTCTCTCACTTAACGTAGTTCAATCATGTGACTTCCCATATCAGGAGTTCATTCCTTTTTACTGCTGAGTAGTGTTCTTTGTATAGATGGACCCCAGTTTGCTTATCTACTCACTAGTTAGGAGATATTTGAGTGGCTCAGATGGTAAAGCATCTGCCTACAAGGCGGGAGACCCAGGTTCAATCCCTGGGTCGGGAAGATCTCCTGGAGAAGGAAATGGCAACCCACTCCAGTATTCTTGCCTGGAAAATCCCATGGACAGAGGAGCCTGGTAGGCTACAGTCCATGGGGATGCAAAGAGTCGGACACGACTGAGCAACTTCACTTTCTTTGGTTTTGACAATTATGAATAAAGTTACTATAAAGATTTGGGTACAGATCTTTGTGAGGGCATAATTTTCATTTTTCTTGGGTAAATGCTAAGAGTGGGATTGCTGGGTCATGTGGTAAGTATATACTAAACTTTGTAAGATGCTATCAGAGTATCTGTCAAAGTAACTTTAACATTTTACGTTCCCATCAGCAATGAATGATAGCCACAGTTTTACCACATCACATTCTCATCAGTATTTGTTATTTTTGGCTTTGTTTTGCTTTGGCATTAGCCATACAAGTGGAGATTTCATTGTGGTTTAATTTTGGTTGTTGTTCAATTGCTTAGTCGTGTCTGACTCTTTGCGACCCCGTGAACTGCAGCCTGCCAGGCTCCCTCTGTCCTCCACTATCTCCCTGAATTTGCTCAAATTCATGTCCATTTAGTCAGTGATACTACCTAACCATCTCATCCTCTGCCACCCACTTCTCCTTTTGCCTTCAATCTTTGTCATCATCAGGGGCTTTTCCAATGAGTTGGCTCTTCAGATCAGGTGGCCAAAGTATTTGTGCTTCAGCTTCAAAAACAGACCTTCCAATGAATATTCAAGGTTTTAATCAGCAATTCTCTAGTGACTGATTATGTTGAACATTTTTTATGTGCTTATTTGCCATCTGTACGTAAGTTCTGCAGAAGTGTCTGTTCAAATATTTTGCCCATTTTTCTACTGGGTTATTTGTTTCCAAAATTATTTTTAATGTCTCTGATTGCTTTTCTCCAGCTATGACTAAGGCATTTAGCTGATCCCCCACTACAATAATCAAATTTTATTTTTCCTGTCATCAAATATCCGTCTAGGACCATTTTACTTCCAAATAAGCTTAAAAGGTATTGTAATCTAGTAAGAAAAGAAAATGAATGCTAGTAGTAGTATTCCAGTGGCTCAGAGATGCTATATACTTAGTGATGAAAATGCAAATCAGGAAGAATATGACTGTCTACAGAAGTTTTGAATGAGAAGGTAGCTGAGGTGCAAGGTCCCAGGCCAGAATCTACAACTCAAAGACAAACACTCAGATCAAGACCTGAAACTACTTAACATGGCCAGAGAAAAATTAAAGTGAAGACTTCTGAACCAAATCACTATTGGATTAAAAGTATAAATGAAGCTGTTCATAGGAGAAGAAAATTTTATTGGAAAGTAGGTCTAAATATCAGGGGAATGGAAATGAAATAAAAAAAGAAGCAAAAAATCTATATAGAATTTAATTTCATTTTAGAGCTAATGTGGCTTAGGAATAATATTACTTTTTCCAAAAATCACATTTTCAAGGACACTTGTATAAAGGTATTGTGATGACAGAAGATGACGTAGTTTGAAAATGACATAGTTTGGAATACTAAAGATAATACAAAATTAGGGAAATAATTGTTGATTTAAAACACTCTTACAGAATTGGAACCAATTCATTTCTTAAAAGGGTTTTCCTGGTGGCTCGGATGGTAAAGAATCTGCCTCCAATGTGGGAGAATTGGGTTCAATCCTTGGGATGGGAAGATTACCTGGAGTAGGAAATGGCAACCCAGTCCAGAATTCTTGCCTAGAGAATTCCATGGACAGAGGAGCCTGGCAGATGCTATAAAGACCTTTGCAACATTGCCACTCTCCCCTCTTTTTTAAAAGGGTAAAATCAAGTGGAACATCATTTCAAAAACTTTGAGAGCAATAAAGTTAGACTGATCTTTAAATATTCTAAGCACACACAGGGAAGATACTGTTCTCTGGCTTGTAAAGATTTGCATTTTCTGCAGTTCACTGAACAGGCAAATGTCAAAGGAGATCTCAGCTCTTAGTGTCCACAGTTTATATTATAAAATGTGAAAGAAGCTGTGAGATTCCCTTAAAAAACAAAACAGAACACTAGTATCTACAAAGCCCTCTTGCTCTGTACTCATTCAACACCTGTTTTATGTTTTTTCCTCCTGGTTTGTGAGTCCTGATCCATGAATTACATTTAACCTTTGGTGAGTTGGGCAGGAGGTTCAGGCTTGGGAGTAACAAGCAAATGAATTCAGCCAACAACTTGTTTGTAATGAACCCTTTCACAGTCAAACATTGAGATGAGACTCATTCCTGGATAACACCTTATTCGCAGGTGCAAAGCAAATTGTACCCAGACCCCTGACCCACAGAAACTGTCAGATAATAAATGTGTGTTATTCTAAGCTAAATTTGAGGTAACTTGTTACATAGCAATAGATAGTTAATATGAATACATCAGTGCTTTCAAAAGTATGTTTAGTTGGACACTATTTTCATGTCAGTTCAGTTCAGTTCAGCTCAGTCACTCAAGCTTGTCCAACTCTTTGCGACACCATGTACTGCAGCATGCCAGGCCTCCCTGTGCATCACCAACTCCCAAAGTTTACCCAAATTCATGTCCATTGAGTTGGTGAGCCATCCAACATCTCATCCTCTGTCGTCCCCTTCTCCTCCCGCCTTCAATCTTTCCCAGCATCAGAGTCTTTTCCAGTGAGTCACTTCTTCGCATCAGGTGGCCAAAGTATTGGAGTTTCAGTTTCAGCATCAGTCCTTCCAATGAATATTCAGGACTGATCTCCTTTAGAATGAACTGGTTGAATCTCTTTGCAGTCCAAGGGACTCTCAAGATTCTTCTCCAACACCACAGTTCAAAAGCATCAATTCTTCGGTGCTCAACTTTCTTTATAGTCCAACTCTCACATCCATACATGACTATGGAAAAACCACACCCCTCCTCCAGGTAAGATTGGGTATCACACTGCAGAAGAGCTAATGGGTGGGAGACATTAATGTGACCATCTTTGGAAAATTTAGTGTGCCCCAAAGGGGCAGATACATTCATGAATGAAAGTTTCCTCCCAGGTTATTAAAGCAAAATGAAAAATGCCCAAGGATAGGACTAGGACAGCCCTGAGACAAGTAAAACCAACAGAGGAGAAGCTGCAGCTGAGCCTCTCTGACCATGGCAGCCAGTTATAAGGAAGGAAAGAGGCTTAAAAAGCCCTGGGATTGATTTGCACTGTCAATTCTTAGCACAAGGCAGAGAGGGAGTGGGTGATGAGGAAATCCTGTTCAATGCCAAACGTTTTCACATTAAGTCCTCACAACCTCTTGAAGGTAAGGGGAATTATTGCCCACGCTGTACAGGTGCAGAAAACCATACTTTAGTGAGTTGTAAAATGAGGACTTGAACCCAGATTTGGGGCCTGAAGTTCAGTGCGCTTTTACTACCACGCCATCAAGTGGATCTCCCTCACTACAGAGAGAAGGTAGCTAACTGACCCTTTTGTTTCCACCTTGAAGGCAGTTCTTTAGTTGCTTTAAGGAGATTTCACCACTGTTATGGGAACTGGAGAACACTTCGATCTCTGGATGATTTAGACAAGCTCAAATCCCAGAGATACAGACAAGTTATTCAAGATACATTCTGAACTCTTAAGCATGACGGCAGGCCACTTTTTATCTCCTGAAATGTCTGTAGAGAAAATGATGAGATACTGGTGATCAGATAGTACTTATATAATAAATAATGATGTGACTGACAAATATTTATAGAAACTGAGAATACACTATCCCTTAAATAATGTGAATTTTTGTCAGAATCGAGGCATACTAATTTGATCTTGTTTGACTTTGTGTATCCATTACTAAAGTATGTTTTCATATTAAATGTTCTTGAGGAATAGATGCACAAAGTCAAACAAGGTCAGATTAGTATGCATCGGTTCTAACAATGATTCACATCACTTAACGGATACTGTATTTTTCATTTCTGTAGTTATAGAGCACATGAACAGTTGGCTTCCCAGGTGGCACAATGGTAAAGAATCCACCTGCCAATGTAGGAGTTGCAAGAGAAGCGAGTGCCATCCCTGGGTCAGGAAGATCTCCTGGAGTAGGAAATGGGAACCCACTCCAGTATCCTTGCCTGGAAAATTCCATAGACAGAGGAGCCTGGAAAGCTATAGTCCATGGGGTCGCAAAGAGTCAACCACCACTGAGCAACTGATTACATTTCAGAACAAGTTAAGGAAGTGCTAAGTGCTTCATTGTCTTTGAATGAAACACACCAGAAAAGAACAATGACAAGGCAAATTGTAACTTCCCCAAGAATTTCTTTTCATACTGTCCACGGGGTTCTCAAGGCAAGAATACTGAAGTGGTCTGCCATTCCCTTCTCTGCTGCTGCTGCTGCTAAGTCGCTTCAGTCGTGTCCCTTCTCTAGTGGACCACATTTTGTTAGAACTCTCCACCATGACCTATCCACCTTGGGTGGCCCTACATGGCATGGCTCATAGTTTCATTGAGTTAGACAAGGCTGTAGTCCATGTGATCAGATTGGTTAGTTTTCTGCGACTGTGGTTTTCATTCTCTCTGCCCTCTGATGGAGAAGGATAAGAGGCTCAGGGAAGCTTCCTGATGGGAGAGACTGACTGAGGGGGAAACTGGGTCTTCTTCTGATGGGTGGGCCATGCTCAGTAAACCTTTAATCCAATTATCTGTTGATGGGTGGGGCTGGGTTCCCTCACTGTTATTTGGCCTGAGGCCAAACTATGGTGGAGGTAATGAAGATAATGGCGACCTCCTTCAAAAGGTCCCATGCACGCAGAGCTACATTCAGTGCCCCCAACCCTGTAGCAGGCCACTGCCAACCCACACCTCCTCCAGAGACTCCTGGACACTCATGGGCAAGTCTGGATCAGTCTCTTGTGGGGTCACTGCTCCTTTCTCCTGGGTCCTGGTGCACACAAGTTTCTGTTTGTGCCCTCCAAGAGTCTGTATCACCAATCCTGTGAAAGTTCTGGTGGCTCTATTGTGGGATTAAAAGCAACTTCTTCCAAGAGGACTTATGCCACACGCAGGTCTGCTGTACCCAGAGCCCCTGTCCCTGCAGCAGTCCACTGCTGACCTGTACCTCTGCAGGAGACTGTACCTCTGCAGGAGACAGTCAAACACAGGTTTGGCTCAGACTGTATGGGGTCTTTGGGTCCTGGTGCACACAAGGTTTGTTTGAGCTCTCTGAGCATCTCTGGCGGGTATGGGGTTTGATTCTAATGCCATTTCGGGGCTTCTCTTTTGCCCTTGGAAGTGGGGTATGTCTTCAAAGTTGCACTGATCTCAAAATGCTAGCAAAATAATGCTCAAAATTCTCCAAGCCAGGCTTCAACAGTGTGAACAGTGAACTTGCAGATGTTCATGTTGGATTTAGAAAAGGCAGAGGAACCAGAGATCAAATTGTCAACATCTGCTGGGTCATTGAAAAAGCAAGAGAGTCCAAGAAAAACATCTACTTCTGCTTTATTGACTATGCCAAAGCCTTTGACTGTGTGGATCACAACAAGCTGTAGAAAATTCTTCAAGAGATGGGAATACCAGACCACCTGACCTGCCTCTTGAGAAACCTGTATGCAGGTCAGCAAGCAACAGTTAGAACTGGACATGGAACAACAGACTGGTTCCAAATCTGGGAAGGAGTATATCAAGGCTGTATATTGTCACCCTGCTTATTTAACTTATATGCAGAGTCCATCATGCAAAATGCCGAGCTGGATGAAGCACAGCTGGAATTAAGATGGCGGGAGAAATATCAACAACCTCAAATATGCAGATGACACCGCACTTATGGCAGAAAGAGAAAAAGAACTAAAGAGCCTCTTGATGAAAGTGAAAGAGGAGAGTGAAAAATCTGGCTTAAAACTCAACATTCAGAAAACGAAGATCATGGCATCTGGTCCCATCACTTCATGGCATATGGGAAACAATGGAAACAGTGACAGACTTCAGTTTTTTGGATTCCAAAGTCACTGCAGGTGGTGACTGCAACCATGAAATTAAAAGACACTTGCTCTTTGGAAGAAAAGTTATAACCAACCTAGACAGCATATTAAAAAGCAGAGACATTACTTTGCCAACAAAGGTCTGTCTAGTCAAAGCTATGATTTTTCCAGTAGTCATGTTTGGATATGAGAGTTGGACTATAAAGAAAGCTGAGTGCCTAAGATTTGATGCTTTTGAACTATGGTGTTGGAGAAGACTCTTGAGAGTCCCTTGGACCTCAAGGAGATCCAACCAGTCCATCCAGAAGGAGATCAATCCTGAGTATTCATTGGAAGGATTGGTGCAGAAACTGAAACTCCAATATTTTGACCACCCAATGCAAAGAACTGACTCATTTGAAAAGACCTTGATGTTGGGAAAGATTGAAGGCAGGAGGAGAAGGGGACAACAGAGGATGAGGTGGTTGGATGGCATCACCGACTCAATGGACAAGAGTTTGAGTAGGTTCCATGAGTTGGTGATGGACTGGGAAGCCTGGCATGCTGCAGTCCATGGCGTCGCCAAGAGTCAGACATGACTGAGTGACTGGACTGAACTGAACAAGAATTTCTCGTACAGGATTGTGTACAGGATTGTACACGCAGACATGTATAATTTATGTGTATAAGTTTCTTACCATATGCCTGGCCTATTCCCTAAACAAGTAGACATGGCTTATAAAATGCATGCAGTAAAATAGAAGAAAGTAAGCATAAATAAGCAAAATCAGAAACAGGTAAAATATAAATAAGGAACCAAGGTTAAGACTGGAGGAAGGTAGAAGGCAGGCAGGTAGGTTCTACTGAGTTATTAAATTGAGTCACAGATTTGGCTCTGTGCTTCCTAGAGCCTAAGCAGCTAGAAATTAATGAACAGACTAACAGATTTTGATATGTTATCTGTAGGAAAAATGTATTTTCTATTAGCTGTCTAATTCTTTAATACTTCACACTAAATATTCTTTGCAGATAAAGTTCAAATATGGAAATTTTTGTGGGAAATAAAGATTTTGCTAATTAAAAGGAAAGGCATAAAGAAGTGTGTTTACCAAAGTGTTTCTCATTATGAAAACTGATGGTTTCAAAAAACATATTATGATAAGAAAGAGAGTTTTAAAGAGTCCCCAGGTTAATCAGGAAAAGAAACCAAGGGCCTGCTGCTTTGAAAGCTTAATCCAAGATGCTTATCCAGCCCCTTTGTTGAACAAATCTTGCAAATAAGGCCTTCTCAGAAGATTCACAGTGTTTTCTGTGGGAGCTTGAAATGTCAGCAGAACAGGCTTTCTGATGATATTGTGCTGGCATAACATCCTAACAGTTGGGGTGGGGGTGCAAGAGGAAGATAGTAAAATTTTTTCACCACTTGATTTTTATGCTATACTACATAACAGCTTTTCTGGCAATGATGATAGGCATGACATAAAGAGACAGTGAAACAAATAAATAAACCAAAAGGAAAACAAAGCTTGACAAGAACCAGTAGCACAAATCCTCATTTTTCAACAATTTCTAGTGTGAAAGGATTCATCTCAAAAGAGAATAAAATTGTAATGTTACACTCAATTCAAAGGAGAATCCGAGGAACATATACATTTATAGACTGGGAATACTGAAATGAATTTTCAGATGAACCCATAGATGGCTTTTCCATGAAGAAGAAGGCTGTCCCTCCACCAGACAGAATTCACTTGCATATCCATAGACACAAATGGTTTGCTTTGCCATCAATTGTGAAATAGCTCAAAGACAATGAATCAGATAAACCCTGGAAATAATGCACCGTTTTGCATTAGAGACAACTAGTAATCTTAGTTGCTTATTCTGAATTTCCTTACACTGGTAAATGAATATGACCTCCATCCTGGACACCGCACTAGTACTAGCAGCACTGAATTTAGAGGCATTTTGAGGCACTTGCTGTTTATCTTACTTCCTGGGATTCATAAACAGAACAGTGCCCTTGAATCTTACTTGAAGTAAACAAAATAGGGGATCCTGAACAGAATCCTACTGTCAATGGACCCTCAATATTTGCTCTAATAGCAGATCTTTCGATGGTTCCTTTTACCCGAAGATGTGATAAATGGATCAGATTAGTGAACATGCACATCTCATCAACATCAACAAATCTGTCTTGTGGGAACAGTTATGTGATGACACAATTTCAAAACAATGCTCTAGTAAAAACTAACTTGGAATACTAAGAAAATAAATAGGACTTATCAAATTTTTTCTTTTTCTAAGTTTTTCTACTGGTAAAATACGGTTTTTGTTCACCCAACTCATATTCTCCTTCTCCAGGGCCGACAGCTAGGATGTTTTCCCAGCTTCCTTTGCAGTTGGGGGTGGCCGTCTGGCTGAATTCTGACAAAGCAATGAGGGTAGCAATGATTGCCTTACTTCCAGGCCCACGGTTCCTCTCCACCACCCCAATTCCACCACCTGGATGCAGAGGAATCTGAGATACACAGGAGAAAAGGAGACCTATTTTGATAGAAACTTGGGTCCCTGAATGACCTTGAGCTTTTGGACTTCGTGTAAGTGAAAAATAAACATATACTACAGTCGGCCTTTGAGTTTTATGATTTATTTGCAATAGCAGTTGGAGGTGGCAGTCCACTCCAGTATTCTTGCCTGAGAAATTCCATGGATGAGGAACCTGGCAGGCTACAGTCCATGGAGCCGCAAAAGAGTCAGAGACAACTTAGAGACTAAACAACAACAACAACAAAGCTAGTTTTATCTTATCAAATTTCTACTGTTGTTGTTGTGGTTGAGTTGCTAAGTCCACTTAGCGATTACTAAGTCATGTGGACTCTTTTGTGACCCCATGGACTATATAGTCTACCAGACCCCTCTGTCCTTGGGATTTCCCAGGTAAGAATACTGCAGTGGGTTGCTATTTCCTTCTCCAGGGGATCTTCCCAACCCAGGGATTGAATCTGCATCTCCTGCATTGGCAGACAGGCCCTTCACCACTGAGCCACCTGGAAAGCCCACCTTAACAAAATCACATCCCAAATTTCTTTTGAATTTAAAATTTTAAAAACAGGCAATATATTCACATTGTTTAACAATCAAAACAACATAAAAGGTGCACAATGCCAGTATCACTCCCTCTTCATTTCTGTACAGGCTGTTTCATGACCCCCTCACTTCTGCCCTCTAGTAAATTACTTTAATAGTTTCTTGTATATACATTCAGGGTTCCTTTATACATATATACAAAACATAAAGACATTTCACCAAAGAAGACATACAGATGGCCGAAAAGCACATGAAAAAATGCTCAACATCATTAATTATCAGAGGAATGCAAATAAACACAATAAGTATCACCTCACACAAAATCAGATGGGGAAACAGTGGAAGTAGTGGCTGACTTTATTTTTGGGGGCTCCAAAATCACTGCTGATGGTGATTGCACCCATGAAATTAAAAGTCGCTTACTCCTCAGAAGGAAAGTTATGACCAACCTAGACAGCATATTAAAAAGCAGAGATATTACTTTGTCAACAAAGGTCCATCTAGTCAAGGCTATGGTTTTTCCAGTGGTCATGTATGGATGTGAGAGTTGGACTGTAAAGAAATTTGAGGGCCGAAGAATTGATGCTTTTGAACTGTGGTGTTGGAGAAGACTCTTGAGAGTCCCTTGGACTGCAAGGAGATCCAACCAGTCCATCCTAAAGGAGATCAGTCCTGGGTGTTCATTGGAAGGACTGATGTTGAAGCTGAAACTCCAATACTTTGGCCACCTCATGCGAAGAGTCGACTCATTGGAAAAGACCCTGATGCTGGGAAAGATTGGGGTCAGGAGGAGAAGGGGACGACAGAGGATGAGATGGCTGGATGGCATCACTGACTCAATGGACATGGGTTTGGGTGGACTCAGGGAGTTGGTGATGGACGGGGAGGCCTGGCGTGCTGTGGTTCATGGGGTCGCAGAGAGTCGGACACGACTGAGCGACTGAACTGAATGGAACATGCAAGTCAGAATGGCCATCATTAAAAAGTCTACAAACAATAAATGCTAAAGAAGATGTGGAGAAAGGGGAACCCTCCTACACTGTTGATGGAGAAATGGATAAAGAAGATGTAGTACAAATATACAACAGAATATTATTCAGCCATAAAAAGAATGAAATAATGCCATTTGGTTCAACATGGATGGACCTAAAAATTATCAGAGTAAGTGAAGTAAGTTACAGAGAGAAAAAAACAAATATCATCTGAAATTGCTCAGATGTGGAATCTAATTTCAAAATGATACAAATCAACTTATTTACAAAACAGAAACAGACTCACAGACTTCAAAATCAAATTTATGGTTACCAAAGGAAATGTCAGGGAAGGAGGAATAAATCAGGATTTTAGGATTGCATACATGCATTACTATATATAAGATAGATAACCAACAAAGACCTACTATATAGTACAGGGAATTCTACTCAAAATTCTAACCTATATGAGAAAAAAATCTGAAAAAGGATAAATACATGTATATGTATAACTGAACCACTTTGCTGTATACCTGAAACCACATAACATTGTAAATCAACTATACTCTGATAAAATTTTTTTAAAAAGCACATACAAATAACATATGCAAATATATTCTTTTCTTCCCTCCCTAGCCCAAAGGTATCATAATATTTAGTCTTGCATCCTACTTGTTTCATAGAATGAAATAGCCTGATGATCTTTTCACCAAACTACATAATAGGCTCCTCTCTCTTTCTGTGGTTGCACAGGGTTCCACTGGGTCAGCTATTATAGAGTAACCAGTCATCTACTGATGGACACTTGTCAATCCATTCTCTTGAAGGTAGGTGATATAACTGGAATAAGTCAGTGTCAGTCTAGGATTAAAGCCCTGTCCTAGTTGCCTGCAGACCACAGGCCCACAGACTGCCACACTTTCTTTAGGGGGTCTGTTACCTGGAATAATTTTTTCTATTTATTCACTAAGACAACAATATAATTCACACAGGGAGACTCAGATAAAGTGAGGGTGAAACTGCCCTCAGCACACCAGGTGGCAGGAGAAAGGCATGGCGGCCTCATTCAGTGTCTGCCATGTGTTCGCTGTGTCGACAGGGAGTAGGGCTGTATTTGTACTCCAAGGGCCTCCTTCTCCTATTGCTTATGGAACACCATTTCTGAGGCCATCATTAATCTACAAGTCAAAGCCAAGTTTTTAGCTTCTACCCCTCATTGCTGAAAGGGCAAAAAGAATACCAATCTTTTTTTTCAATTAAAAATTCTATAGCTCTTGGCCCCCATTCTCACTTCTCTCTCTGCCTCCTGCACTTTCTCTTGGATGTCTAAAACCAGACTCAGCAGGCTCACCTTCCTATTTCTCCCAGATTCAAGGTCAAAGAGCCATTGTTAAGTGTTCCACACCTGATAGGCAGGAGCCAAGTCCTCTTGATTCTTTGTTGACAATGCCCCTCGCTCTAGGCAATGTGCAGGAGGTGTGGTTTGAAGAGATCTGTGCGATTTGAAATGCGGAGCTCCAAACACCCTTCTACAATATATGGTTTGGTATGTAGACACTGTTCCCATATAGTGATCCCATCATCCTCAGAGCAACAAAGGACTTTGAGAATACATTAAGGCATCAGTCCTGGAAAAGGTTAGGAAATTGGGATTCTAGTGAAATCAAAGATCTTCCCATGTGAAAAGATTCTTACAGATTAACTTGACCAACAAGCTGCTTTCACAGATGAAGAAACAACTTCGAAGAGGAGGTACCTTGCTCAAGAGTCCACACAAGAATGACAGAGATTTGGTCTTCTGGGATCCATCGCTTTTTTTCTTTACATTTTATGCCTTGCTTTCAAAACTGTATGACTGGCCTTGCTTTTAACATGGGCTGTATTTGACCTGCCTAAGTAGTCCCTGTTTAAAGAAGACTAAAAGAATCATTAAAAGTTGTTGACCTTTGCAACTGTGAGATCTAAAATATTCTGTGCTGTTTTGAATGCAATGGCAAGCTTTTTGGGTAGGGGTGGGGGTTAAGAAAGAACAACTGCTCTAAGATCAGGAGAATGGCTACAGGAACTCTTGGGCACACTATTACTCTCTTCCAACCTTTTCCCTGAGCATCTGGGACACTGCTGGTTCTTCTGTGTTTGTATTTCAGAGCACATGAATGCATCCCCAAAGCAGATAAAGACACTCATTTTCTGTTACCATTTGGCACTCAGTCACTTTTTTCCATCTCGGTATAAATTTAATATCCTAGACACAGTGTTGACCTATGCAAACTTAATCCATGGTGTGTCCAAAAGCTTATTCAGTCTGTATCACCTCTAATCATGATTTAAAAAGATGCAGGGCCAGGGTAAATAATGTTTGGTTGCTCTATTCTTGGAAGTGGGAGTGCGTCTAGGTCTAGTCCCTCAATTTGATCTGTTAGTCTGAGGACCATTGGATGTAAAGCATAATTAACTCATGATACATAAATTTGATGACCCTGATTTTGTCTGTCCAGGAAACACCCTGCCCAAACTTTGGGGCAGTACTCTCACCCATCTCTGAGCACATGATCCCACGCTGGATCAATCATTTCATGCCATCCCTTTGGTATCCCTCATAAATGAGCAACTAATTCAAATCTGAACAATAGGAGGACTATGTTAGGATATTTTCTGCTGGAACTAGCAAAATCATTTCTTTCTTCTTTATTGCTTGTGGGCTATAAAATATGATCTCAGAGCTGTTGGAGTCTTCCTGGGTGTAGAAAATCCCCAAACAATGATGAGAGGAGAACATGGAGTTCCAAGTTCCATCCTAAAGGCCCTGAAGCAGCCCTGGTGCCTGAAGTTCTTTCTTTGTAAGCCAAATGGATAATTTTCCAGGCAACCCCTTTTGTTTAACTTATGTTGGGTTTCTGTAAAATAGAGTCTTGACTACACACCAGACTGCCAAGAATTTGCTCTATAAACTCGGTTTCAATTTTAAAATTTATTCTAAGAAATGTAACTGCCAAGTGGATTGGAATATTACCATGGGCTGGTTAGCCTCTTCTCTTCCCTAGAGGACAGTCTATGTGGGAAACCAAATGATGATATAAAGGTTGCTTTGCAAGTGCAATGTCAGGAGGTAAAGAAGCAGAACAATCTCAAGGGACATTTTCTATATCCCTGGCACTTTAGGGATGTAATGCCTGCTAAGTAAGGCAGAGCCACTCTGCCAGCTAGACATGGCCTCATTGCCTGGCACAATTTCTTACAGGCACGCTGGCAAACTTTTCACTTTAAAAGATCTTGTCACCTACCAAAGGATTCTGATCCCCCATCTGATATCGTGTAGTTTTAAATAGTTGTATGATGTTGCTCCTTGCCCTTGCTACCCTCCTCCACAGCAATCCCCTCAATGCCACCCACCTTTCTCGCCTCTGGCTATAGAAATCATCCTCAATCTTCTAGGAATTGACAGCACACATCAGGTCCTCTGTCAGACTGTCCTATTTTTGCCCAAATCAGACTTTAACCCTACCCTCTCCTGCATTTCCCTTTGTTGTTGTTCAGCCTCTAAGTTGTGTCTGATTCTTTGTGACCACATGGACTGCAGCATGCCAGGCTTCCCTGTCCTTCACTATCTCCCAGAATTTGCTCAAACTCTTGTCCATTGAGTCAGTAATG
This sequence comes from Giraffa tippelskirchi, assembly GCF_054371585.1. Lineage (NCBI taxonomy): Eukaryota > Metazoa > Chordata > Mammalia > Artiodactyla > Giraffidae > Giraffa > Giraffa tippelskirchi. The sequence goes on from NC_137284.1 coordinate 66,565,306, forward strand.
CAATCTAACCATCTCATCCTCTTCTGCCCCCTTCTCCTTTTTCCACAATCTTTCCCAGCATCAGGGTCTTTTCCAATCAGTTGGCTCTTCACATCAGGTGGCCAAAATATTGGAGTTTCAGCTTCAGCATCAGTTCTCCCAGTGAATATTCAGGGTTGATTTCCTTTAGGATTGACTGGTTTGATCTCCTTGCAGTCCAAGGGACTCTCAAGAGGCTTCTCCAACACCACAGTTCAAAAGCATCAATTCTTCAGTGCTCAGCCTTCTTTATGGTCCAACTTTCACATCTGTACATGACTACTGGGAAAAAACATAGCTTTGACTACCTTTGTGGGCAAAGTGATGTCTCCACATTTCCTCTGAAGGCACTCATTTGGCAGTGTCACAAGCTGTGTTTCTGTTGTGTCTCCTTCTATATGATGAGTTCTTTGAGGATGGGCATTCAATCTGACTCATTCTTTCTGATGCCCAGTTTTTAACACAACCCATTGCAAATAGTAGATGCATAAAATATATGTTGATTGTGAGGGATGTTAGTGTGAATTACTGCAGCTGTGCTTTTGTTTTACTCACAAGGTGTTTTACTGCTCAGAACAGTCTGGGTAACATTTGACAGAAAGTAAATCTAAATTAAGAGTTTGGGTTAATGACTTGAGAAGCAGGCTTGAACAACCAAATGACAGGCTGGGTAAAAACACAGCTGAAGCTTGAAGACAAGTGATCCCAGAGGCAATGTGCATCCCTGGAGACTTCTCTCCATCTTTGGTCTGTTCATCTCTCCCCACATACCACTGTGACCACTTCTTCCTCTCACTGGGGGATGTGGGTGCTGGACCACCTTAAAACTCCACAGCTCATGTTGCCACTGACCAACAAGGAACTGAAATTCCCCAGCTTGAGATGGACAATTTCTAAAGGAGTGAATGGGACTTTGTGGTAGCTCATGTCATGGTTCCAATGCTTCACTTCTCCCTGAATCTTTCCTCTTTGCTTTTGACTGTGGAGCTCTTACAAGAGACAGACTACACACCACACTTCTTGACTGTGTCTGCATGAGGTGAAAACAGCAGTGTGCTGATTCCTAGTCCAGCCTCAGTAAGTCTGTTTTGTTTTTCTCTGTGCTCTTGCTCTCTGGTTATTCCCTAAAGACATGCCCAGGCCAGCCCTCGGGTCCCTGGAGACACATGGAGCTCAGTCACCCAGCCTGCATTTGTTGACCCTATGGATCCAACTGCATGAACCAGCTCAGCCAAGGTCACATCTGATACAACCAGCTGAGCCCAGCCTCTACCAGCTAACATTTGTGTGACTCCAGCTCAGGGAGAACATACGATTCTTGTTTTAAGACGTGAAATTGTTTACCCAGAATTTTCATGGCAATAGCTAACTGATACAAAATGAGTCTCAGCTTTGCAACTTTCTAGATATTGGACCCTGGGCAAGATGCCTAACCATCTGGATTTCACTCTCCACCTCTGAAAAATGGAGATAATAACAGTACCTACATCATAGAATCCTTGTGAGAATACGTAAAAAATAAGATGTCTGGTACATAAAAACCACTAATATATTTTGAATTACTGTTACTGTTTCACATGCTCATTTTAACAAACAATCATAGCCAGGGAGTGGGAAGGAGCCCATCCAAGGGCTTGGACTGACTTGAGCATGTGCCCATCCGGGCCAATTACTGTGGACAGAGAGGCTGAAGGGCTGTAAGAAGAGAGTGAGCAGCTCATTCGATGAGACAGTTGATGTAGTGGAAGGAGCATCATCCAGAGGACACTGATGCTGATTTTGCATGAAGATAGGAGGTGGGTGGGGCAGATAGCACAGGAAAAATGCACCTGGTACATTGTAGTTATTTATAGACTCATAGTTTCATTGGCAAACTCTGAATCACAAGAGATGTTTTCAGATACCTGACACAGAGCAAGTGCATGAGTGTACGCTGTCTCTTCTAGTTACCTAAATATTTAGGGATTACTAATTTAGCTCAGCTTAAGTTCTTTGAATATTGGATAATGCAAACAATAATTCCCATCTCCCAGCCTGGTTTTAGGAATAAAAGGACATTAGGGCTTCCCAAGTGGCACCAGTGGTAAAGAACTCACCTGCCAATGTAGGAGACATAAGAGATCCGGGTTTGATCCCTAGGTTGGGAAGATCCCCTGGAGAAGGGCATGGCAAGCCCCTCCAGTATTCTTGCCTGGAGAATCCCATGGACAGAGGAGCCTGGTGGGATATGGTCCATAGGGTTGCAAAGAGTTGGATACGACTGAAGCGACTTAGCATGCACAGTATATGTAAAACAAGTGGTAGATTATGTGACTTACAGCAGCTGCTCCACAAGTGGTAGCTACTGTAGCTGCTGTTAATCTTGGTTCCTTCTGTGGTGTGCTGTTTCTCAGTAGCCACCATGACTGGGGGGGAACCCTTCATTTCTGGGGCTCTCTCTCCAATGACTGAAGCCTAAAGCACATCCTATTAAGGTCAGGTATATGGTGAGATGTGAAGTGAGCAAGGTACCTTCATTCTAATTCAGTTAATAATGAAGATGTCTGCCTCCCTAGTTTTTCAAAGGTGATGGACTCAGAAGAAATCTTGTGATATCTGTTCTGGAAATCCTTTGTAGTGCAGACTCTGAATCGCAAATGTTATTAAAACCTGCAAATGATCCACAGTGGTAAATGCGTGATATTGACTGTCTCTTAACCTCTTTGTCTCTCCTTGGTCAACACTCCCAACTGACATGGAACTGGTGAGCAGCTCTCTGTGCTGAGCAGGAATTAGCACGTGTCTGGAAATGCATGTTCACAAATAGACCTCTGCAGAAAACTGCTCATTATTCTTGTGATTTCAGGAAATAAACACCCCAATTAACTCCCACGCCCAAGAAATGAAGAAGAGCAACAGGCAGTTTTCCTCTGGCAAGAAGAAAGGTAGAAGAGAATTAGACCCAGGTTAACAGCACAAGGTCACAGTCTCACGGAGTGCATTTGTTCCTTATCACCCCCAAGTCCAGCAGCAAATAGTCACAACATCCATCTTGCCCAGGGGAAGATGAAGGTGAGCTCAGTGGGTTTACTGAGCACTGGAAGAAATTGCTGTTTGTCACACTTCTGACTGGTGTCAGATGTGTTGGGGAGAAGGGAAGTTTGCAGTAGTTGAATGAAAGGATTCACCCTGAAGGGGAGATACACAAAGAAAACATATCATGTCACTATATGAAGTTAAATAAACTACTAGTCATAACTGTAGATATATCCTCCAGTTAAATGAACAGTGTGTGGTATATTGGAGTGAGAACAGGAAGAAGGGGAGGTTGTAGGTAAAATAGAGTGAGCTAGTTTGTTCTAATATATTGCTGAATGACAGAAAGTGGGAACATGTGCACAATGGGTAGTCCTGATCCTTGGCTATTAGTTCATCAAGGGCGATGGGAAGATGTTAGCAGGCTCAGGCATCTTAGCATGTCCATAGAAATGCCACTACATGTACTATCCCTAGGGGAAAGCAGTGAATTCTCAGACTGGGAACAGGCTGCAGTGAACTAAGGGGCTGCAGTGATCAGACAGAACCAATGGTTCTGGCTTCTGGAGCATATTTCAGTGACTTTGCATGAAAGACATGACCAATGGTTGCTTTTGAAAGATCTTGCTTTTAGGTAAATTTACTTTCCCATCATGAATGCCATGCTATCAGAAAGACAAATTAATTTAGCGTAAGTGACTCAGTGCTCTCTTATGAATTACTTTCCAATTGTTTTTAATAGCATCTCTTTATCTCTAGCACAAGAAAACACAGTTGACCTTTAACAGCCTCTTTTATAAATGAACCCAATTGCAGTCCAGCTTCTCCATTTTCAGATCTTTATCTCTTGGCACCTTGAATCCAAACTCATCTGAATGCAGGTCCAGCTGTCTCTCTAATGATATCTTTCCATTAATTAAACACTCTGTGCTTTATGGCTTGCATGCCAGCAGCTGTAAAGAATGAAAAGGCAGCTCTCCTAATCTACAAATATTTGTTTTCTTTTGGGGGGATTGGTTGAGAAAAGATTAAGTGTATAGGAGGATCATCAGTTTACGGAGAATGTGTGTGTTGAGGTGGAAGTTTCCTGCCAAGTCACATCAGGTGCAGTTAGTAAGCAGGGAGGCTGGCTCCTAATTCCGAAATCATAAATTATGATGTGCTGGTTAAACAAGCATCTTCCTCCATCTGGGCTGAGGAATGTGTCTGTGTTCTCTGAATATGTTAATGCATGCATGTGAATAAGTTTACAGAGAGGAGTGATTATAACTCACAAAGACTCAGACTCCGATATTTATGGGATCCTGACTGCCCAGGAGCTGGGTCATGGCCTGGATATCCATATCCTGCCACAATGCATTATGGGGCCCTCTTTAGTCCATTTACATTTTCCCTTGTTTCTCATTCATTTATCTCTGAATTGTGTAGAAATTGCCCTGGAATAATACTAACAGGTTGAAAGTTGGACACTGTATTAGCTTTTTCAAAATGCTTCCTTTAAAATATTAGAGCAGTTTATGTGTGTGTGGTAAAATATTAGAAAACACAGATAAATAAAACTAAGGGAATAATAGGGTCATACTGAATATATCTAGAGATTGATCAGTCAATACCTTAGTGTATATCTTCCCAGGTCATTTTGTTTTTGGGTTTTGGAATACACACATACACAATCTGAGCTGAAAATATCTATTTTTCCACTTCAATATATCTTCATCTCCTGAAGTACAAGGCCATATTCACATTTTTATAATTGTCTCAAAAAGATCTTTTATATTCAGTTTGCCCAAACTACAGTCCAATCTAGAACCACATATTATATTTAACTGTTATATCTTCTAGATCTCTTTCAATCTAGTCTGGTACATCTTTCCATGCACTGATGTGTTAGAGTGGGCTAGTTGTCTAGGACAAGATTCCATGGCTTTGTGTAGGACATTAACTCTACTCTGCTTCCAGCTGTGGTTGCATAGGCTTAGAGCTTGTACAGCATGAGAGAAGGCCCAGGGCAAGAAAACAAAGAGGCTCACCTAGCTTCTGTCCACTCCAGCTGCAGTGCAATCAGAGGTGGGCCAAGGGGATGTGATGTGGGCACCAGGAGGTAGAGTCTATAATATGAATTTTTCCATACTTTTTCCCTCATTTTCCCCCATGTAGTATTATTCAGTTTGTTATTCTTTAGGAGAATTTTCTAAAAACAAAAAGCTAGCTAAGTCTAGATATAGTTAAGTTAAGCATTTAGGGGAAAAGAATGGTTTGCTTACTCTTATCTACATATGCAAAGATGTACTAATACCTTTTATTTCTAAGAAATTAATTCATCAAACAAACAACTACTGAGCATCAGATATTGAGTAGATGCTGATAAAATAACCCTGACAAATTTATCAAGTTTTGAAAACTATTTTGTGTGCTGTGGTGGAATGTTATATGCAGTATGGTGTTGGGTCACAGAGACAAAGTAATTAATTCTCTCAAGGTAGTGAGGGAAAAGATAGAATGAAAGAGAAAAGTCTTCATATATGCAGTTATGCTTGACTTGGGTTTGAAATATAAGAAGGGGAGGAACATATTTTAGGTTAAGTTATATTAGAAGCAAGGTTTATATTGGCAGCAAAAGTTATAGGCATGAAATGGAAAATTTGTTTAGGAAACTGAAAGTCATTCAGTATGACTGGTTAGCGGGTGTAAAGGGTTAAAGCCAGAGTTGGAAAAAGAAGTGACACTTTATGGAGACCTTGTATGTTAGATTAGACATTGTCTTCACAACTGATTTTACATGGAACATTCCTGGAAGGAGCACAGATGCTCAAATGTGTTCAAAAGTGTGAATTTTAGAGTATACAAAAATAAGATGTACAAAAAACAGTAACCTGGGACTTCCCTGGTGATCCAGTGGCTAAGATACCATGCTGTCGATGTAGGGGACCTGGTTTAATCCCTGGTTAGGGAATTAGATTTCATGCCACAACTAAAGATCCTGCATGCAGCAGCTAAGACCTGGTGCAACTAAGTGAATATTAAACAACAACAACAACAAATAACCTTTTCTAAAGAAGGCAACTCCAGGGGGTCAATACAATTTAGTTAGTGAAGACTCTTGGAGTAGGAAATGGCAACCCACTCCAGTATTCTTGCCTGGAAAATTTCATGGACAGAGGATTCTGACTGTTTACAGTCCATGGGGTCACAAAGCCTCGGACATGACTGAGCATTCATGCAAAGAGAGTGAAGACTCTAATGCATACCTTTCACTTGATTTTCAAAATGGAGCTTTGCATGGAATTTCTTTTGGGGTCATGAAATTGCATTAGACATTAAATATGTGAAATAGAAGCAACTTAGAAGGACTGATATAGGATTGGCATCCTTCAGGAATCTGTTTGCAAGAGTTAATAGGCATGAGAAGAGATAGACTTTACGGTAATCCTCTGGGGAATCCCCATAATAATTAGATCAGGCTTTACAGACTGAGTAAGTGGATGGAGTCAGAGCCATTGAAATTAATGTTAACATAGATATTGGGAGCACCATTTGCTTCCATAGTGGGAGAAGCCTGGAAGATTTTAGTTACAAATAAATAATGGGAGACCATGAGTATGCCTGGTTGGGTGTCACGGTTCAGGCCCTTTAGATGCATCTGAAAGCCTCTCTGGTCTGTGTTTATGGCGCTATGTGATGGTGTCCATCTTGTGGTTATATTCCCCTAAAATGTATATTATTATTACTGATTACATGTGAAGGTTGGAAGCACCTTACATGTGAGACACAATCATGATAAGAGCCAGTCCTACTGCACCGTCCACTCTTTGTTGGCTGGCTTATCTCGTGCAAGTATTGATCCCTGCAAGGGAAAGAGGCCATATATTCAACCCTCTCTGTCAAAGTGAAGAGATTTATCTGAGTACAAGTAATGAAAGGAGGCAGAAAGAGGGGAAATATGGCCAGGAATCAGCTACAGTTGATGAGACAGTGATGTCTGAAGGAGTCAGTGACAAAAAGGAGAAAATTCAGAGGTGCGTCACTCTCCAGAACACAGCCAGCAGCACCTCCAGGTGATGTATGATGCTAGGGGCCGCAGAGTGCTATCTTCTTAGCTGGGCAGTGTGGTGCTCTCATGAACAAGCAGATTTATTGTATTGTCATTGGTGCATCATCGAGCAGAGAAGGTGTAAGGAATTGTGGGTAATAGGTTTTTGCTTTTTTTCTGATGGAAGACAAAAAATTGCCTCCTTTATCTCAGCAAGCAGGAGGCTCAGAGACAGAACAAATTGGAATTTATACATACATTGATTATGTTCCCATCCTTCCAAGTTTTGTTACAGTATGTTTGACTTCTGTTGTTATAACAATAATGGAATAAAAACAACAGTATCTACATCATATATAATGACTAATCTTTATCACTTGTCTTTTCTGTTGTTCCTATATTTTTACACATAGTCTACCAATATTTACAATGTTTTAAATAATTGTAGGTGAATAATAAAATACACCTGGGGTTTCCTTTTTGAGGATTAAAAGAGGCAGAGAGTCAAATGTGACAACATGGATGGACTTGAGGGCATTATGCTAAGTGACAAAAGCAAAAAGAGAAAGATAATACTGTATGATCTCACTGACACGTGGAATCTGAAAATGAAAAAATATACAAAAAACTCCCAAACTCCTAAGTGGCTTCCAGAAGGGGTGTGGAGTGTGGGTGAAGGTGGTCAAAGGATACAAGCTTCCAGTTGTAAGATAACTAAGTCCTGGACATATAACACGTGGTATTACATGTAACACATGTAAGCATGATGACTACAGTCAAAAATACTGTACTATATATTTGAATGCAAAATTTTGTAATTCTGTGTGGTGATGGATGTTAACTAGACTTATTGTGGTGAACATTCTGCTATATGTACAAATATCAAATCATGTTGTACTCCTAAAGTGAATATATAATATGTCAATTATATCTCAATTTTTTAAAAAGAGCAGTAGCTTGACAAGATGGAGGGGTGTGACTTTTGATGACAAAGTCACTTAGTGCACTGTCTGGGGGACAGCTAAAAACATTAATTTCCTTTGATTCTTCAATTTTACTACTAGAAAAACTTCCCCAAAGATATACTCATACAAATGTGCAAAGAAAGATGGAAAGATGAACAGAGAAGCACCCTTTAGAAGTTGAAAAAAGGAGAAACAACCTAAATGTTGGTCAGTAAGAGATCTGAGTAAATGAATTACAGTGCAACCTCATGATGAAATTACTCAGCACTAAAATGATTATTGTGTGTTGGAAAATAATTGTAGTATAGTTAGTGGAGTATGATTCCATTTGAAAAGTATGTGTATATGATTGTATATGCTAGATGTATTTTCTAGATATATTTGATATATATATGTTGATAGAGATATATTCTAGATATATTTGAAAAGGAATGAAAACTCTGAACAATCATTCTGGAAAATGTGACTTACAGGTGTTTGTAGAGGTAGAACTTAGATACTGTTGCACAAAAATTACTATATTACCAGCATCTTTTACTTACGCAAATTTTAAACACACTTGAGAGTGAAAAATCAAATGGAAATATAATTTAAGGATTTTTTAACACAAACTGCCTCAAGATAGGCGGGAACCCCAAATGACAAATCCAGGTACATCCTTGTCGTGTGATCTTATTTTACATATCCCTCCTCAATGGGGTTTCTCCTACCTCTTTTCAATCTCAGATAATTTTTAGCAACTGCAAAATATGTCAAGCAAAAGGGAAAAAAACTGAGTAAAAGTGGTTGTATGGAATTAGGTTTAAACTCTCAAGAAGTTGGGGTTGGAGTCCTTAATGTTTGTCCTGTGTAACTCTTGCAGGTCAGGCGAGCCAGTGTGTCTCAGAGGGAGAGCATCTCCAGTTCTCTGCAGGAATCTGAGCTGAGAGACCACTACTCCTGAGGTGTCACCTGCTGTTTGGTATTACTGGCAAAGAAAATCCATGCACAAAGCCTATACATGACTCACTAAACTGAACTTTGATAAAATGACCATTTTATGCACTTTCTATGTTTCAGATACTAGGGGGTATAACGATGAATGTGCATATATTCTCACAGAGTTTACAATTTAGTTGGAGAAGTAAATATATGACACAGAAACTATAATATAGCATGTTAACTACAATGAGGGTTTCCCTGGTGGCTCAGCTGGTAAAGAATCCGCCTGCAATAAGGAAGACCTGGGTTCAATCCCTGGGTTGGGAAGATCCCCTGGAGGAGGGAAAGGCTACCCACGCCAGTATTCTGGCCTGGAGAATTCCAGGGACTGTATAGTCTATGGGGTTGCAAAAAGTCGAACATGACTGAGCGATTTTCACTACTCATTCAACTGCAAATGAAGCGAATAGGTTTAAAGTATAGTTACCAGGAAATACACAGACACTGATATTCTAAACTGAGAAATACAAGCCCACTTTTAGCTTCTTAATTCAGCTGAAGGAATCTACCACACAGACATCATCCTAAGCTTTTCTCAGGACAAACTAAACAATGTTGTAAAATCATAAACTAATTGTGGGGAAAATGGTCTGGAGGGAAAGAGAAATCCTGATGAAATTTTTTGACTGCCCATTTATGAAACGTGTCCTATATTCATTCCTCAGAGGTTCCCTGCTTCTCCAATTAACATTGCAATAAAAATCAGTTTTCCAAATCTGTTCATTGAGAAAAAAATTCCTTCTGTATATAGTACAAGAAACAGTTAGGTTTGGATTGTTCACAAAAAACACATTAGGAAATTTTGAAGCAAAACATAGCAGCTATCAATGAATAAAGAGAAAGCTCTTGATGTCCTCAATGGCCAGTAGATTTTTCCTTTCTATCCTAAGGTCTTCCACACTTGTCAATTCCATTTACTTTCAATTACGTCACATGAATAAATCAAATGGAAAAACAATAGATCTGTGTATGCTAATTATGTTATTGAAAGACAAATAGATCCAGCAGATTAAATTGAACAGAATAAGTGTGTGTTCTTTATTTTTGTTTGACTGTTTTGACAAACACTACCCAGATTTACTTTAGCAATAGTATAAAAAGAGAGCAAAAGGAATTCCATAGGTAAATCTAGGATTATGTTCAAATTATGGAATTAAAAATAAAGAACCCCAGAATTATAAAACATTTTTCTGTTCTCTAATTTGATATTAGGGGCCCTCTAGAATGTGAACTCTTCCTTGCTTACCAGAAGACTTTGATCCTTGCCTGGTGCCATCTGCTGGATGGTATGAAGGTTTGCATGTGCCCTGGAAACGGATCTGGAAACACATCCACATGCTCATGTAATGTCTCTTGTGCTATCGAACAAGGCAGAGTATCCTCTTCTGGTCTGTAGCATTTTCCTGTGAATATGTTTTATCTTCCATCTTCACTGCCAGAAAAATGAACAGATTAGGTAAATTCCACTTATATTTTCAAATCTGATAAGCATAAAATATAGCCTTTGCCAACAGATGAAATTTAGGGACAATAAGTGAAAGCAGAGATATGATCCTCTCCATGACATGCTTGTTTGAGGGGTTATGTCCTCAAGAAAGGGTTTAAAAAGTAATCAGGGGTTATGTCCTCAAGAAAGGGTTTAAAAAGTAATCAGATAAGCTTATCTACTAAAGTCTTATTTTATTTTTGTGTATTCTATCAAATATCTTACAAAGATGTCTACATTAGATTTATTCTAACATAAGAAGTCTATGTGACATAACAACAGGGGTAAAGAAAAAAGGAATAGATAGAATAATAGATATTTAAAATACTTGGTTTATGGAAAGATCATCATTTGAAATTAGGGTTGATAATTTCTTTATTATTTTGGGATGACTGACTGACTTTGAAGTCAAACCATTGTCTAAACACCTTATGAAATTCTATCAGAGTGGGATGAATTCAAAGACTATTTCATCATTACAAATAAACCAGACCAAATAAGCAAAGCTGCAGAAAAATGCCCAAAGGACTTTTTCTCATTGAATGAACATTGTGAGGTCTTTTTGATCATGGGTTAACTATTTGGTATATTTTAGATTTTGAAATTGCTGAAGCATTCCCAAGGGAAAAATTATAGCCATTATTTTTGTAGTAAAGATTTTTCATTTTTACTTTCCCCTTTTGCCATTATGCATGCGTTATGGTGCTTGCAGTGGTGTTACCTGTATTTTAAGTAAAGTGTACCTATACTTTAAACCTACAAAACTGTAATACTTCCTATTTAGCCAACCAACCCTACTTCAACAAGTTAGGAAAAGAAATGCAGTTGAAACACCAAGTCCTTCTCTTACAAATTGTGGGGTTTCACAGAAAACACTGAGCCAAATAGAAAGCCAGCATTTTATTCTTTTATGTACAGAATAAAAGGTCAGCAGGATTGCAGCATAGGGAAGTGCAAAGGTCTAGAGATGAGGGACATACAGAACTGACAGCTTGCTGCAGTCTGGTTATGCAAGATCAGTTGCTCAAAAACAGATCTGATACATCTCACATTTACTTCCTGTCTGTCACTGAGGTTGGCCACTCTAACAGATGCAGATGACAAAAGGAAGGCAACTGTAACAAAACAGAGCCTTGCGTCTCAGGGAAGCCTCTGGTATTGCCCTCTTCATTTCCGCTCAGCACTGTGTCCCGTTAGAGAAGTCTTCCAAGCACTGCTTTATCTCTGAGCCAAGTCAATCCAGAAAAGACTGAGTTCTATGAGACCTGGGGGAAATAGAAAAAAAATGTGCATGAGTAACTGACATGAATAACTGAAAACTCTTGAATGGGGCCAATTCTAAAAGACATTTGTTATTACAAGAGCCCTTAACTTATTTAGGAAAGTAATGACAAGAGAAGTATAGGAAATAAATTTCATCATCACTATGAAAACAACTGTCATTTGCAACTTTTAATATGTAGTCATGGTTCCTTAGAGGTCTCTTTATTTGTACCAGCAAATGATGGCAATGGAAATTTGTCCCTTCCTTCACTAGATTTGTACAGTAGGCCCTCATTAATTATTTATTTTATATTTGTGAATGTTGGGGAACATGGAAATCTATATTTTTAACAAGCTCCCAGGTGATCCCTATATTAAAACATTTTAGAACACAGACTTAGGCTCCAAAAGCAGATGCTTACCCACTGGCGAGCTGTGGTCAAATGGGAGCATGGGCATAGCCTCCTTTTACTTTCCCTATTCCTCATTTCAGAGGTAAACACTCATAATGTCTCGGGTTTGCTCCATCTGTGAACCTCTGGGTCAGAAAACAGATAAAACATTGGAAGATGCTCTTCTTGGGAGTCATCATTATAGATACTCTGGAGCTCATCTTTGGGAAGCCTCGAAGAGTAGGTATGAAGCTGTATTTAGTCCCCATCTGCTGCAGTCTGTTCTGTCTGACCATGGATCGTGGTGTTTACATTTTCAAGGCTCTCCTTCTTGAAGACAAATGGGAACAATCCCAGTATAGTCAGCTCACCCATCAGCCTTTACATGGCCCTCCAAAATGCTCCCTCTAGCCTTCACCTCTAGCCTCCTCTTTTACCACTTTCCCTTCCCTTACTTTGCCCTGTATGCATGGGTCTGCTAATTTGCCCTTGCACAAGGAAACCTATTCCTGCCACATTGTCTTTGCACCTGAACTTCCCTGGATCTTCATATGCTTGGTGAGAGATCTCACTTGATTTAGTTCTTTTCTCATATGTTACCATACCAGGCTCCTCTGTCCATGGAATTCTCCAGGCAAGAATACTGGAGTGGGTTGCCATTCCCTTCTTCAGGGGATCTTCCCAGCTTAGGACCTGAACCCATGTATCCTGCATTGCAGGCAGATTATTTACCATCTGAGGCACCAGGGAAGCCCATATAGAACCCTGCTAAGCAAGAAAATACTTCAGAAAGATCAAAGAAAGGGAAAACCATAGTCCCTAGTCTTGAGGAATAAACAGAATACAGAAAACCAATTGTTAATGCATCAGACAATGATGCATCACACAATTTAGGATTTATTGCCACAAGAGCTATAATTATTCAGATATCTAGTAGGTTTCTCTGAGAAGGATGTATAGTAAAATGAATACAGAGCAGTGATTTAAAGGAAGATGTCAGAAGATAATTAATTTGAAAACAATGAGACTTGAAATAGATAACCAACAGGAAAAACTGATTTAAATATGCGCTTATACCAACTAACAATGCACCTATTCCACCTTCATTAAAATAGTTGTTAGAAATATTTCCTTTGAGCCTGCCAGAGAGTGCTTTTATGGTTTTCTCATAACTTACTCAGATATAACAATAGAATTAAGCACTCATTTCCAGGCAGTTAAAATAATGAAAAAGGAATAGAGACTTGTTTGGTAAGTAGCAAGGGGCCAAGTGGAAATTGTGGCAGCACCCGCCCATACCCACAAGCTCTCATCTGGGGCAGCTCTCACTGGGTTCCACCAGACTGGTGAAGAAGACAGGCTAAATGGTACCTCCTGGGCTGACACGAGGTGATGGCAGGTCCTCTTACAAGAGCCCTTTTCATGAGGCAAAGGAGGGGGACACAGAGCAGCCACGCTGGGCTTCTAGGTGCAGGTATATAGCATGTCATCTATGGCAACCTTGGTCTGTGATATAAAAACCTCCCTATCCCAGCTCCTGAGTATCAGAGATATGAGTTTATCCCTCAATGATTACACACGCTTAAGAACTGCTCAGTAAAGTGGGAACTCAACTGATTTACTTATGAGGACAAAGTTCTTAGGCACCCCGTGCTCATCATTTTTCATGGCTAGGTTGTATTCATTATTTCAGAAGGATCTCAGATTCACCATAAATTTTAAACAAAAACAAATTCAAAATCCAGAAATAATATATCCAGTATGGTTTTTCTTGCTTTTTATGATGAATTAACTCTCCATAATTAGGCTGATCCCAAATTTTCTCACTTCCCCAGGTAGAATGTCATAAAATCTTGAGAAAGCCAGTGTTCAACTATTAATTATTGCTTACATTTTGGGGTGGCCAACATAGTTTATGAGATAACTGACTGGCATCTTCAACTTCAGTTTTCACATACAAATTTTCTCAGAAAACTTTTTCCATCTCACCTGACCTTCAGAAGGTCCTGTCTGGCTCTTTGTGACCCCATTGATTGTAGCCCCCCAGGCTTCTTCTTCTATGGAATTCTCCAGGCAAGAATACTGGACTGGGTTGCCATTCCCTCCTCCAGGAGATCTTCCTGACCCAGGGATTGAACTCAGGTCTCCAATATTGCAGGCAGATTCTTTACCATCTGAGCTACCAGAGAAGCCCATCACAAAGTACATGTATGCTCAATTAATTCTTAGGTTCAGTGATTTTTTTTCAAGCCAGTCTCATTCATCTTTGACTTCATAAAATAAATGCTCAAGATGCCATATAGCAATCAAATAAATATTTAGGAACTGCTCTTCTTTCATTTATTTTTTGGTTTTATAAATAAGTTTTTATGTTTTTGCTAGTCTGGTACATTAGTCAGTCTTCTGCTGCTAGCCTCAGAAACTAAAAAATCTTATACCCACATGTACATATATGAGTATATTCACTGTTCCTTATTTTCAAAAGATCTACTGCATACTTTAGAGAGTCCTTGTGACTACTACTGCTAGCAGTATTTCAACTGGAATAATTCCCATGAAATCACATAGGAAAATTATTCTGAAGGCTTGGAGATCATGGGATTAACTAAAGAACTATGGCTTAGAAAAACTAACTGAGTTAAGGATAACAGGCTCTAACTGGAGTCTAACTGGGGCCTGAGCATATTGGCAAAGTCAGAATCATTTATAAATGATTCAATTGTTAGAAGTCTTGCATTAAAGAAAATTTAGAACAATAAACACTGTGTGCAAAGGAGAAAGTGGGATAAAACCAATATACTACCTCAAGAAGCTTATTGTCCAATATGGGCAACTGACTTCAATAGATCATACTCTAGTAAAATGCATTACATGGTAATTATCCCCAAATGAGGGATAAACAGGGTGCTATAAAAGGTAATCATTCTTAGCAGTGTAATTAGGAACACTTTATGGAGGAGATGGCATTGGAGAAAGGCTTTAAAAGACTAGGGAATAAAAACTAAGGCTGATGGAATAGCTCCACTATCATATCCAGGTCAGAGATAATGAAGGGCTAAAGGAGGCCACAGGGAATAGAGAAGGAATCAAAATTGTATTCAGGAACGGCCTGTAGTTTATGGGGCTGGTGTGTGGGGTATCTATCACTAGACTTTCCATCCTTCTTGAGAGAAAATCAGAAGTCACTTCTATATGCCAAGAATGGCAAAGATAGGACAAACAGGATGATTTTAGGCTAATTCTACTTAACTTTATATTTTACAATTCCATGTGTCAATCCAGGAAGGTTTACTGATGATACTGAAATTTTCTGGTCCCCAGTGATACTGTGAAAAGTTAAAGTTTCACATAATTGCATGGTATCCATTATGAACATTCATTTCCTTCAAATTTTTTAATTGAGTAGGTGCTAATCGCTCTCTTCACACCAAGGTCCCAGATCACTGGTGGTTGCTCTCATTCATCAATAATGCTCGCTGTATTGCAGTGAATTCATCCATGAATATTTTCTGAAAAACTCTATTAGGTTTCTCTTATTGCATTAGGAAGACGAGCCCCAGGAACAGATCTTTTGCCTGAAGTGCAATCATTAATTTTGTCCTTCTTTTTGAGTATCTCTGATTCTTGCTTTCTAAATTCCCTATATTGTCTTAGATTTAACCACAGTCTGAGAAGATATTTACAGGGGCAAGGTCCATATTTGGAGGGCTCCATGCACTTCTAATATACTCATTGTAAATATGTTGGTATGGATGGTCATCCCTTACTCATATAGAGAAATCAGGTCCTGTTTCTTAAATACATTTAAAGGATAAACATCAGTGGGAGTGGAAGTGGAAAATAAAACTATTCTTCAACAGGCCATATGGCCATTATGACATAGAGTCGAGGAAGAGAACAAATTCAGGGGCCTCCCAGTAAGACACTGCTTCAGGGTAAAAACAGTGGTTGTTAAGTCCCTTTGTGAGACTTTTGAAACAATTAGGGAACTTGCTAGCTCCTTTCACATGGACAAAAGAGTTCCCACAAAGATTAAGGTCTTCCTTCTGCAGAAGCCAAGAACCTCTGAAGTACCTGTAATTGAGTCTCCAGAGAGAGGCATGTCTCAGAAAGAATCACGGGTGTCACATATTTTGGTGCAAAAATGTTTGGAACTTACAACATTTTTAAAAGAGCCATATTGGAAAAAGCATTGCCAGCCAAACTAAAAGAGTGAAATCATATGAGACATAGAAAGGTCTTGCAACTCCCATATTTCCTCAGGCAGGAATCAGTCTGCAAAAAGTACTCATTTTTCTAGTGTAAGTTCTTAGTATTATTTTTATCCCATTGCCGTTCTATCTCTACGCTGGATGTGTGCTGGACAGATAACCTGTCTTTTTATTATGAGGTCTCTGAACAAAGAAGAGCTATGTTTAGACCTGATGTAGATCACAAGGACCCGGACTTTGAACATGATGCTGTGACTAAATGAGACTTTTGAGGGTCTTGGGATGTGGATTAAGGTGTTTTCTATATGAGAAGGATATGAATTAATATAAAAAAGAGAGTTGAGAGTAATAGTCTCTGTGATTTTTCGGCAAAAACTCCTCCCTCCCTCCCTCTGCCTGATTGATGTGAGGCTTGGCCATGTGTTTTGCACTGGCCAGCATGATGTTGGTGGGGATTACACAAGCAAATGCTTGTAGTGTGCTTGTATAGTGGTGCTTCTGTCACGGCCATAAGAAGAGTGTGTCCCAGGGAGCCTGCTGTTTCCGGGAGGAAGGAGATGTGTGGATCAGAGCTTGATCAGCTTCCCTGCACACCTGCAGCTTCAAGGTGTAATCTTAGTCAACTTCAGACTTATGAGAATGAGAATGAAAACTTACTGCTGTCATGCCACTGAATCTGGGGTATAATTGTTACATGTCAATAGCTAATTGATATAATTCTATATCCTAAGTGCTAAGCTGAACACTTCATCATTTATCAACCTTGTTAGCTCTATAATTAGCTTCATTCTGCAGGAAATTGGAGTTTAGAGAAGTTCAGTAAGTGTAGTGCCGGTTCTGTCTGGTTATAAACCTTTTTGCTTTAACCTTATCCATAACTTTCAATGTTTTAGAAAATTCAGGTTTGATCATTTTCTCCCACTTCCTCATACCCTGCTTATAAAGATTCCTTGCTTTTGTACGAAGACACTTAGTGGTTAGGACAAGAAGTCTTTCTCTCCACCCACTGCTGCTTTTGACCTGAGTAGAGATGACCCTAACCAGGACTGGCCTGAAATCCCAGCGGTGAAGCTGGCAAAAGTTGATCTGAAGCCTTGCGATCACTCCTACTTTGTGTGGCTGTTTCTTTTTCCAGTGAAGTGTACTACCCCAACTTTCAAGTACATTTTTTTTTTTTTTTAAATTTCTGAGTCCTTCTCAAGAAAAGAGATTTGAAATATTTATTTGGTGAAAGAAACTTATCAGTATTGTGTGCACTTGATCCTAGCTACTTGCATTTTAATCTTCCTGTCTCTAAATGAAGATTGTGAGGGCTGGAGAGAACCTCTTGAGCCCTGAAATACTGTCATAAGTCAGTCTAGCTCTGAAGGGCAGGAAGGAAAGAGAATGGAAGACAGAAGGTTAAAGGAAGGAAAGAACAAAATGTAGACTTGAGCTCACTTTAAGTGTCAGACACTCTACATGTGTTCTGGTGTACCTTGCAGCCCACCTAGACAGAGACTGCCCACCGAAGACAGGTTACAATGTGCCCCTTTCATCTTCAACTGAGTTCCTGGACCCAATTCCAGTACGTGTATGTGGAGGGCTTCCCGCATAATACCAAGCAATTCTAGAACACCAGCAGGGTGTCTGAGAACTCAAATCTGAGACTATCTGTGGATGAAGACCAATATGTATTTCTTATAAATCAAAATATCACAATCTACTCTGAGTCAGTTAGGGTTCTTTCTCTTGCAAATCTTCTCACCAGGCGAAAATGACTTACAATTCTTAGGGAAAAGTTCTTTTAACTGTTTTATAGCAAACTATATCTTACATTAAGTGGATTTCACTTTTAAATTTCTAGTTTTTTCTCTACTAAGGAAACTGATATTAGTCAAGGAAAAAGTTTCCCCAAACCTCATTTGGGACAGAATGTTTTAAGGCTATGTAATTCATGACTTCCTTCTGGGAAGACAGTAGCAAGGCTAATAAAATACTAAGCAATTTTCTGATAAAATTTCTGGGAATTAATAGGACTAAAATTTGTTCTTGGAAAACCTGTCACCCATTTCTTCAAGAGTCTAGTGATCTTTTGCTCTTTTCTTTTTGTATTTGATCTAATGAAAACTATTTAACATTTTTCTGTTTCTAAAAATGTCAGTGTATAAATGTTAGTCACCCAGTCGTGTCTGTTTTTGACCCCATGGACTATAGCCTGCAAGGTTCCTCTGTCAATGGAATTCACCAGGCAAGAATACAGGAGTGGGTAGCCATTCTCTTCTCCAGGGGATCTTCCCAATCCAGGGATCAAACCTGGGTTTCCTGCATTGCAGGCAGATTCTTTACCATCTGAGCCACCAGGAAAGCCCCAAAATGTCACTAGTCAGACTAAATCTTTAAATTAGCCTACTGATTAAATTGGCCCCCTAACATCAAAACTGTAACCAAACATTTGACTGCACGTATAAACACCAAGATTATAACGAAACACATATCTCTAACTAAATTTCTAATGTTAAAAAAATATTTTAGCATTGGTCTG
Source organism: Giraffa tippelskirchi (assembly GCF_054371585.1). Classification (NCBI taxonomy): domain Eukaryota; kingdom Metazoa; phylum Chordata; class Mammalia; order Artiodactyla; family Giraffidae; genus Giraffa; species Giraffa tippelskirchi. The sequence goes on from NC_137284.1 coordinate 66,584,191, forward strand.
GGCCATTTCTTCCTCTCCTTGTACTGCTTGAGGCTACTTATCCTCTTTGTGGTTCACCCTGTTCTTTTCACAGGCCAGTATATCTTGGTGCGGATGGGGGCTGAATTCAGCCTTGGTGGACCCCACATCACATGATAATATTTGCAACATGCCTAGCATGAAATACTTAATCAATGTTGATTTCTTTCCTTATTTACTCTGCCATTCCTCCCTTTTTCATTCACTCTGCTCAGAGCAACCCATTACTGTCAAGAAGCTTTAGGGCAAGTAGATTTTGCCCCCAAACATTAGTCTCTTTATCTTCACCATCATAAATTTTCACAATTTCCACTCTAAGTACTGCCTTTATGTTTTTAACAGAAGTCTGTTCTTTGAATACCCACCATTAATCATAGAATGATTTACTTTCTCTCGTGTGGCTGACCCTGCAGGTTGTTGTCTATTGAAATTGAACGTGCTTGTTCCTGTTCTATGGGTAGAGGTTGCATCAGTGTGGGCATGAAACAGGTGTGGTGTTTTGTTCTAATCCCTTCAACTCAAAGAACAACTTCATGGCTGAGGTCAAGCTGAGCATGGCGTCCTCCCCCCTGGGCAGAGACGTGGCTACCAGGACACTTTCTGTCTGACATCATTAAAGCCTACCCCTGACAGCAGAAGCCCAAGGTTGTCCCTTTCCTATTTCATGCCCCCTATGGTGAGGGCAGGCTAAAAATCACACTTAAGCACTGCAGGAAATCTGAAACATGGGGACAAGTATCTTTATTTTGTAGGGGGGAAAGCAGATTCTCAAAGAGACTAGGTCAGTTTTCCCAAGGTCATATGGCTAGTGAGTGGAGGAGGGGGAGTCCCATGCTGGCTGACGGTGAAGTCCACATGCCTTCAGTATACATTTCAGTACCTGTGATGCCAGACATGTTGCTTAAGACCTTGCTACGGAAAGTACAGGCTGCAGATCAGCATTGCTGACATCTGGGAACTTGATAGCTATGTGGAATCTCAGGTGCCACCCCACAATGCTGTATCAGGATCTTCATTTTTACTGAGGTCCCCAGGTGGTTTTTATGTTCACTGATGATGTAAGTAAACATAAGGAGGAACTCAGCAACACAGCACAATCTGAATACATGACATTGCTCTTTAAAAAAAATTCCCAGGTCTCATGCAGATTAATGATTTCTTTCTGTCATTTTTGTCTGTAGGTTCTGCTGCTGCCATGCTACCAGTCTTTTTGACTAAGACCCTTTCCCTATCACCCCAGCTGCCTGAGAGTACATCTGATCTCTTTATTATACAAAACAATTTGGCCTTCATCCAGATTAAGCTTCTGATCTACTTGTGCATATCTAAAAAGAAACTAATGACTTCTACTCAATGAAATAATCAACCCTTAAATCATTTCTTCTAGGATGTGAAAGTTAAGGCAGAAAACAGCTAATAAATATCATAGAATAAAAATATTGAAGTTCTCTTTGGAGTGAGACCTGCTTGTCCAGGTAGAGTTGGGTGGTTGCCATTAGGTGAATCAAATGTTAGGTGGGTTTACCCCATAAGGGGCTCTAGCAGTACTTGGACTGGAAAAAGGGAATGAAATGGTAAAGAACTGTTCTACAGCATGCCTCGCTTTCAAGTAGCTGAAGAAGGCCCACTGAACATCAGATGTTACAGGGCCAGGGTCCTGCCATTTTTACCTATTAGCAGGCACAAGGGTAATCATCTCCTCAGTATTAAGGATAAGACTTTCTGAAGAATACTGCCCAGATGAAAACATGCAGGAAATAGATATGTATGTGTTGAAAACTCAGTGGCAGAACTTAAGTAAAATTCATAGCATGTGAGTTTCAGTCCTAACCTAGGGAAATACTGGAAAAAACCAATAGATTCCTTAGCCTATTTATTTCAGGTTACCTCTTAAGCCTTGAAGATTCTCATTATTTTGTTAAGTGGCAATTTCAATTCTAATAATTTTTTCAATAAAAATAACTTTATATTTGGAAATACATGAATAAAATATGTACATATTCAAATATTCAGGCATTACAATTATTTTGCAATAGAAAAAAATCAACCATAACTCATTATCAAATACAATTACTCCTGTACTATATGATGTATATCTTTCCAGATGATTATATATATTTGAGAGATGGAGAGAGAAATGGGATTAGGGAAGAGAGAGAAAGAAAGAGATAAAGACAGAGAAACAAAAATAGTGTATTTGTTTATGCATTTTTTATACTTACAAAATTAAACCATACTATACATGTTTCTTTTAACATGTCTTTTTTACATCTCACAATATCATGGCATCTTTTCTTGTTAATAAATATACATGTAAATCATCTCATTTAATAACTGCATAGCACTCCATTATATGAATGTACAGCCATGTGTTTAATTTCCTATTCATGGATATTTGGATTATTTCTACTTTTTGCCTTTTGTAAACAATGCAGTTGTTATGGATTAAATTATATCCCCCCCCACCCTCCAAACACATTCACATATTGAAGTCCTAACCTCCAGTGTGACTATATTTGAAGACCAGGGCTTTAAGGATGTAGTAAAGGTTATAAGTGGGTCCCTCACCCAGTAGGACTGGTGTCCTTAAGAAGAGGTAGAAGTGTCAGTGATCTCTTTCTCTCCACGCATACATAGAGGGAAGGTCAATTGAGGACACAGTGAGAAAGTGGCCATCTGCAAGTGAAATCTAAGAAGAAACCAAATCTGCAAAACCTTTGACTTGGGCTTCTAGCCTCCAAAATTATGAGAAAATAAATTTCTGTTGTTTAAGCACTGGATCTGTGGAGTTCCATTATGGCAGCCATAGCAAATAAGACCACTGTCATCCTAACAGATGTGAGGTGGTATCTCATCATGGTGTTAATTGTGCATTTTGAATTTCCCTAGTAACTAGTGATGTTGAGCATCAAATGCACAAAATTTTAACCTTTTGATTTGTATTAACAATCTGTTTACTAGAAATATTATACTAATTAAAGCTCTTAACATTAGTGCCTCATTTGCCCTCTCCAACACCCATATGTAATATTTATCATATAACTTTTGAACAACACTGATTACAGACATGGAAAATGCTGCTGTGAGCTCCTTGATTGCAGTTATAAGGTGCTACATTTCTTCAGTATCATATATGGACTGAGCAGGATAGGCACTAAAAATATGCTTACTGAACTGAAAGCTACATTTTCAAAAGTATATTTGATCTTTAGAATAACTGATGTGAAAGGGCTTCCCTAGTGGCTCAGACGGTAAAAAATTTGCCTGCAACGCAGAAGACCTGGGTTCGATCCCTGGATTGGGAAGATCTCTTGGAGAAGGGACTGGCAACCCACTCCAGTATTCTTGCCTGGAGAATTCCATGGACAGGGAAGTCTAGCAGGCTATAGTCCATGTATATAATTGACCTTTAGAATGATTGCATGAGGTTAAATAGCCAATCTGATTCTTTTAAATCTGCATTCTCTCTGCCTCTCCTAAGACCTCCTATTTCTAATACCCAAGTGTTTTCGTGTGATCTCTCATCTCCAGACAGACTCTTTGATGCTATTTAAGTTTACTTACTAATCCTTAGTTCATTTCACTTTCCTTCTGTTAACATAATCTAACAAATAACAGTTATTTTTTACAAGAAAGACAGAAAAGGAGGGCAGGAAATCATGTTTTTAATTGAGGAAGCTCACATCTTTTGACCAAGAGAATTCACTGACATGTTGCACTGTGCCCTTCCATCACAGTTAACATTTCTCTTTCTCTATCCAATTAACTTTAAAGTGACAATTCTACTAGTAAATTCTACTAATAATACGCTCTTCAGTGAGAAAGTAAATCTTGCTTGAGTAGTCTTCCACTCATGTTTTGCCCTTTCAATCTTAGGTTTTAGGAACTTTTCTTTTTTTTTGTATATCTCTTACTTTTTAATAATATGATTGATAGAAAGAAGAACAAAACTTTCAGGTTAGGACCTTATCTCACAGAATGTCCTGGCTTGTGTGCAAATTGCTTGGAGATTTCCTTCTCACTGAACTCTGTATCCTACCTTGACTTTTTGTGCTTTTCTAATCAAAACAAAGAAGAAGCAGTCAGTCTCTCACTTTTCTGGGAATATAAAATAAATAAATAAAAATTCACACATTCTATTGGAATGAAAAGGAAGCCACAAAATGGTTCAGCCTGCAGGCACACATAAAAACACAAAAAATAGAACAGCAAGCAAACATAATCTTTCTAGAGGGCGTTTAGAGAATCATCATTATCTACCTTTCCACAGATAAGAAAAGGAATAGACACCTCATATAAGTGGAATCATGAAGCATTTGTCTTTCTGTGACTGGTTTATTTCACTTGGCATAATATCCTTAAGGTTATTCTATGTTGTTGCACACTGCAGAACTTTTTTTCAAAGGGCACAATAGTGTGTGTATATATATATATATAACATATATATACCTCTTTTATTAATTTATCTATGCACACCTTATGCTTTTTGAATCACATTTGTTTAATTCTATTGATTTAATTCATTTTGCTTTTACCACAGAGTAGAATCACAACATATCATTCATCCCAAATTTCTCCCTCACTTTACTATGGCAAGTTTACCTCCTTATGGGACTGCCCATCCCATCCTAAAATTTTTCTAAAAGTTTATCCTAAATGTATTTTTCTAAAATTTTTATTTCTTTATACATGGAGTTAACATCTAAATGATCCATATTCTTCTCGTTTTTTTACCAAGTTAAAATTTTCCTGTGAGGTGTCTTCTGAGAAATTAAGAAGAAACAAATGGAAAAAATATTTTGGGCAGTGGATGATGGGAGATTATTAAAAGAAGCCCAAGAATCTAAGCTTATTTGATATAACAGGCCTAACAAGCAAAACTCCAGATTAAAAAATCTTCATGTAAATGTGTTGGGGGTGCTTGAGAGAAGAAAGTGACAAAGAAAACAAATCTATAAGAAAAATCTGTGAGGGACAGCAAGGTAAACCCAGGTGAGTCAGAACAACTAAGCAAAGCTTAGTTTATCAACACTGACAGTAGCTACAGGAGGGCAGTCTATAGATTTTTTAAATAAAATGAACAAAATGAACATTTCAGGTATTTTACGTTGTAATGTACAATTTCTTAAGGTATTGGTTTATTTTATTTAATAGTCAGATTTTATGAAATATTACTAAAATGAAGAGGTCTGAACTAAAAAAATTTGCTCTGTGACATTTATAGAGTGTCAAGCTGCCATTATATGTGATGAGGTATATTTAGGCATATTATTTAAAACATAATGGATTATTGGCTGCTCTATGGGGATATTCATAATGAGTTGAAGCTGTTGGCATGGTTTAATGAGATTTTCTATTTTTCTTCCATTCATTCAGCTTTTTATAACACCAGGGCCTGTTTTTTATTTCAGTAGGCTGGCAACAAACAGTCCTTAGAAAAGAAAAATGCTGCAAGGCTGCTTCAGTCTTAAAGTGCTGTTGCAAATTTTCTTAAGCATTTTAGGATCATCTTTTTTATTTAGTCCAAATTCCTCTTTATCATGTTGCTACTCTGTTTTCAAATGGTAACATTAAATTTCTTTTTGTTTGCCCACAACGTGCTGGCTAAGCACTGTGCATGCCCAAAGCACAGCTATCTGCAGAACAACCAACTATGAAAGAAACTAAAACTTACCAGGATAGAGCTACTACCCCTAATGAGAAAAAGGAGGAACCACAAAGAGATGGCCAGGAGGAGCAAACTAGCGTGTGCGTGCTGTCGCTAACTTGTGTTGGACCCATTGTGATCCCGTGGACTGCAGCCCGCCAGGCTCCTCTGTCCATGCGATTCTCCAGGCAAGAATACTAGAGCGGGTTGCCATTTCCTCCTTCAGGGGGATTTGCTGACCCAGGGCTCGAACCTGCATCTCCTGCATAGGCAGGCAGAGTCATTACCACTGTGCCACCTGGGAAGCCCAACTAGTGATATAATCAAGTCCTATAGCCTCAGGTGGTGACCCACGAGCTGGAAGATAATTACTGTTCAGAGGTTCTCTCCCACAGGACTGAGAGTTCTCAGCCCCACATCAAGCTCCCCAACCCAGACGTCCAGCACGGGGAAGGGGAGCCCCCAAAGCACTTGGGTTTGAAGGCTGTGCCGCTTAATTTCGGGCGTCCCAAACAACTGCGGGAAACGGACTTCATTCTTAGAGGCACACACATCACTACACACACAGCGAGACCCATGGCGGAAGCAATGATTTGATAAGAGCCTGGGCCAGACCTAACTGCTGGTCTTGAAGCATCTCCCGAAGAGGCGGACCTCCCAGGAGACAGAGGCACCAGCTGCAGCCAATTTGGGAGCTCCTTCTACACATGCGGAAACCAGAAGTGGTGCGAGGGGAGCCAGGTGGACCCTCCCTCTCTCATTAGCGCCAAGACCTGGCCCCACCCAACAGCCTGTAGGCACCGGTTGCTTGGGCTCCTCAGGCCAAACAACTAACTGTGTGGAGATACAGTCCCCTCATCAGCAGACAGGCTGCCTTCAGTCTTCCTGAGCCCAACATCTCTAGATGCTGCTCCATACAGCCCGGACTACTAGTGGGCCAAGACCCAGCTCTTTCCACCAGTAGGCAGACAGCAGACTTGAGAAAAGCCTGCTCCTACAGCCTCCAGCAGGTCAGACCCTACACTGGCACCAGCTGGGCCCTGGCCCTTCTTACTAGCAGGTCAGCACAAGCTTCAGGACACCCTGGACCATATACCCAGCTGTGTCAGGAATAGAACCCCCACCCCACCCCCAACGCTCCCCACCCCCCACCCCCAGCAACCTGACACCAGCTCTGGGATTCCTGTACCTGCAGCCAGACTCTAGGACCCAGCTCTTCCTGCCAGTAGTCAGGCACTAACTCCAGGACCTGGCTTCACCCAACAGTGGGGATGGGGGGGTGGGGGGTGGGGGCAACAGCCCCAGAGTCTTCTGGATCCTGACCTCACCCACCAGTGAGCCATTACTAGGCGGGGAGACCCTAGGTTTCTGCAGCCAGCTACCTCGTGACCAGAACCCCTTAACCAGCAGTCAGAAACATCCGCATAAGGCAGAGCCTGACAACCACCTGGGCTGGGGCCAACCAACCCCACCAGATTACCCACATAGTCAGTCTGCAACAACAGAAGGACTCACACAGCCCTCTTATGGAATCCCTAGAGCATACAGCTTGGGTGAAGAGAGGGGAGTGCTCTGCCAGTACACACAGGACTTGTCCTACAGAGGCCACTTCTCCAGGGTTGAGAAAGGTAACTAACCTGTGTGTGCATGCCTGCCAAGTTGCTTCAGTTGTGTCTGACTCATTGCGACCCTGTGGACTGTAGGCCACCAGGTTCCTCTGACCATGGGATTTCCCAGGGAAGAATACTGGAATGGGGTGCCCTTTCCTCCTCCAGGGGATCTTCCCAACTCAGGGATAGAACCCACATCTCTTAACGTCTCCTGCATTGACAGGCGGGTTCTTTACCACTAGTGCCACCAGGGAAGCCCTTAACTAACCTGCTGAATACATAAAAATACCCATAGTGGACTTCCCTGGTGGTCCAGTGGCTAAGACTCCATGCTCCCAATGCTGGGGCCCCAGGTTTGACCCCTAGACAGGGAAATAGATCCCACTTATAGCAACTAAGACCTGATGCAGCCACATAAATATATTTTTAAAAATACCCATAGTAACTTAGACAAAAATAAGTCTCCAGAGGAATGTATTCCAGACAAAAGAAAGTGAAAGCGTTAGTCGCTTAGTTGTGTCCGACTCTTTGAGACCCCATGGACTGTATAGCCCTTCAGGCTCCTCTGTCAGTGGGATTCTCCAGGCAACAATACTGGAGTGGGTTGCCATTCCCTTCTCCAGGGGATCTTCCCGACCCAGGTATTGAACCCTGGTCCCCACATTGTAGGCAGATTCTTTACTATCTGAGTCACCAGGGAAGCCTGGTGTTCCAGACAAAGGAACAAGTTTAAATCCTAGAAGGATTAAGTGGAGATAGGCAATCTAGCCAACAAAGAGTTCAGAGTAAAGATTGTAAGCATGATGAGTTGTAAATAAAACAACAAAAATTATAGAGATTAAAAGCAACAAAAGAGGATTCTGGGCTCCACGTGGCGCTCAGAGAAGACCCTGTCTCTCTAAGGACCAGACTGTGAGATAGCTCAGAACACACGGTGACACCAAGTCCTACAACGCGCGGCGTTTCAATGCGTGTTTGTGCGGCGAAAGAAAATACAGCACATTCCAAGCCAAGAGCAAGGCACGATCTCTCAAAATACGGTCCCATCCCCAGTGAACTAAACACTAAGCCAGCTCAGCTCCGACGGAGAAGGTAGCCTAGCGTAACCGCCGCCGCCTGGATAGAGACCGCCCCCGGCGTGCCCCGCGGTCGGCGGCGCTGCGCGCCTGCTGCACTTCAGGGCCGAGCCGGCGGCCGTAAAGCAGCTCCTGAGATCACGTGGGTCTGGATGCCAGGCGCCCTTGCGGCGTCTCATGCAAGCGGGTCATGGCTGGCCCGGTGCAGGGCGCAGGGCCCCGGGCCCTGGACCTGCTTCGGGCCCTGCCTCGTGTGAGCCTGGCTAACCTGAGGCCGAACCCGGGCTCCTGGAAACCGGAAAGATAACGAAGAGGTCAGAGAGAGGTAGGAAGTGTGGCAGGGACCACAAGGGAGAACGGCAGAGAGGAACCCGGCCCTGGCTGGGCTTTTTTTTTTTTTTAAATAAATTTATTTATTTTAGTTGGGAGCTAATTACTTTACAATATTGTAGTAGTTTTTGCCATACATTGACATGAATCAGCCATGGGTTTACATGTGTTCCCCCTGGCTGGGCTTTGAAGGAGGCCAGACTCCATTTTACCTTCGAATCCCAAAATACGGGTTTAATGAAGGACACAGGAAAGCACAGGACAGAGCTCTGCGTTCATCTGGCGGTCTTACAGGAAGATAAGTCTGGCTGAGTTTTCCGTCTGTTGTTACTTTTTTTTGTAGCTTCAGACGCCAGTATCAGCCTTTGAGTCTCAACAGGCTGCAGTACCCGATTGACCTGGGCCGTGTCGATCCCACACAACCTATTGACTTAACCCAGCTGGTCAACCGGCGAGGTGTTCCCATCCAGCCATCTAAAAGGGACTATGGAGTCCAGCTGGTAGAGGAGAAAGTCTGTGCAAACCCATCCCATTCTTTCTCCGTGGACCACCCATTCCCAAGCGGATGCTCCCACCCGAGGCACTAGTGCCCTACTACACTGATACGAGAAATCGAGGCTACCTGGCGGATCCCGCCAGATTTCCCGAAGCGAGGCTGGAGCTCGTCAAGAAGTATGGCTATATTTTACCCAACATCAGTAAAGACGAACTCTTCAAAATGCTCAGTACTCAGAAGGCTCCAAGGCAGATTTTCTTTGGTCTGGCTCCCGGATGGGTGGTGAACATGGCAGACAAGAAGATTCTGAAACCTACGGATGAGAAGCTGCTTGAGTACTACAGCTCCTGAGCTCCGTCCAGGGGAGCCAGTGGTAGGAGGGCACTGGAAGGGGCGGTGACACGTGTTTCCCCTTGCATTGGCTCAGTTTGTGTTTCTGCGGAGGATGGTATTTTCTGTGTAATCATCTTTTTTTTTAATCAAAATTAAAAATATAGTAAGCAAGGACTGCGTGGAAGTGTGTATCTGTGTGTCTCAGCAACACGAGCTTGCTGGTACACTGCCCGAGGGAGCGGGCGGCTCTTAGACCATTTCCCCTTGAGTTTTCCATCATTTTCCCATTCAGGTCTTGTCTTATTGTTGCAAATCAGAATGAATATAGATGGGCTGGGCTTGCTTCGTTGTCCGCTCGGTCGGGGTCTGAGGGCTGCTGATGAGCTGGTGTGCCTCTTGGTTAGCCCTGAGGAACCTCTTATCCAGAGCTGAGACAGCAAGCCTTCAACCCAGACTGACGAAGATGTTGGATGTAAGTCTAAGGCTGGTGAATAGTTTCTAAGTATTGCAGTATTTGCTGGTAAGAGATTGAAATGAAAATTCCAAGTGAATTCATTTTTCTCAACTCTGGCAGAGCTGTCAAAAATGATCAAGCAATTAACATTTTTTTTCTTTGAAGAAGGTAAATGTTCTAATTGATATAATTTTGCTTATTTGCTGGACTTTGAAAACCTTTGTTTTTCAGTCATTTTAAATGATTTTGAAGAAAACAGTCAATGGTTATATAAGCCATGAGAACAGTTGGTAACGTGAAAATTAAACTGTTAATGTAAAAGGTTCAGTGGTCAGTAAACTTATTTAGTCTTGCAAAGATCTGTGTATCTAAACCATGTGGAAGCTTAATTTATCCTGATACAATTAAATCTTGAATAATTCATGATAATTCTTCTACAGTAGAATTAAAATGATTCATTTTTATTTTATTAAAAAAATTTTAAAACCTAAAAAAAAAAAAGCAAAAAAGGAAAAATAATAAATAACATACAAGGGAGCTCCCATAAAGTTATCAGCTGAATTTTCAGCAGAAATTCTGCAGGTGAGATGGGAGGCACAGTGTATTCAAAGTGATGAAAAAGAAAAACCTACAACCAAGAATAGTCTACTTAGCAAGGCTCTCCAGGTTTGATAAAGAAATAAAAAGCTTTACAGATAAGCAAACGCTAAAAGATTTCAGCAGGACTTCCCTGGTAGCTCAGCAGTAAAGAATCTGCCTGCCAATGCAGGAGATGTGGGTTCGATCCCTGGGTTGGGCAGATCTCCTGGAGAAGGAAATGGCATCCCACTCCAGGATCCTTGCTTGGGAAATCCCAGAGACAGAGGAGCCTGGTGGGCTTCAAAGTCCATGGGGTCACAAAAGAGTTGGGCATGACTTAGTGACTATACAACGATAACAAAAGAGTTCAGCACTACCAAACCAGCTTTACAACAAATGCTAAAGGAATTTTTTTGTAGGTGAAAAAAGAAAAGGCCGTAACTAGAAGCAAGAAAATTACAAAATGAAGGAGCTCACCAGAAAACACAAACATATAGCAAAGGTAAGAAAGCATCTGCACACAAAGCTAGTGGGGAAGTTAAAAGACAAAAGTAGCAAAATTATCTGTATCCACAGTAAACAGTAAAGGGACACACAAAATGATTAGATATAAAATAAGATATCAAGAAGAGTAATCATAAAGGGAGGAGAGTACAAATGGAGAGTTTTAAAAATGCGTTTGAAATGAGATGAACAACTTAAATCAATTTATATAAAAGCCCAATCATTTATATAAAAGCTCTGTGCAGTGTCCCAGAGGAGACACACTTTCTTTGAAGTATTTGCATTATGATTTTTCAAAGCTTAGTCTTGTTGCTACCTGCCTCTTCTGTATCTCAAGTTTATATAGGGAGTCCAGAATTAGAGAATTAAACAAAAAATAACTAATTCCTAGTTACTCTTTGGGCACTAATTGAATTCCAAGTATCCATTTATCCTGGAAAAATAATGAACTAAATTTATTAAGGATTTTCATTACAGTTTTATTATTCCTTGAAGATTTCCAAGCTGTTTGTATTGGGCATCCATGGGCTGTTATTTACTACATTAGGTAGAAGGTAAAGAAAATTGTATGTTTGTTTTTGATGTACAGGATTTTAACATTTCGAGGAGATTATATGCAAGCTGGATAAATGTAAAGCAACATTCTGAGTAAAATGTGTATTTAGTGCAAGTGAACTGTGAGAACCCTGCTGTTATTTGCTGTTGTTGGCACCATAAAGCAAATTATACTATCTTTTGTTTTACAGAATTTGTATCGCATATTGTAAGGTAACCAAAAGCTATATCCTCTGCCTAGAACAATTAATATAACCATCAATGGCAGTGGTTTACGTGGCTGTAATTATCTACGGCTTTTATACAGTTCGTTCTTATTAAGTGTTTTAATCATGATGTTACTGAATTTATCCTTTTGTTGATGGTAATGGGAAATAGACAGTTTTCTCTTGCAGCAGTCTTTAGAGCCCTAGGGATTTGATTTTTCTATTATGTTGATGATGGTTCTTTAGCTTTAAATTGTGTGATTTGAATGGAAAAGTATCTCTACTTTTGTCCCTTCTGAAATTTGCAGGAGGTGTTAAAAGAGAAAATTGAGGTAAATGCTACCAGTAGAATGATACTTGTAATATTTTTTTTTCTAAGCTGTAAATCTCTGTTGAACTTGGCTATTCTCTACATCTTACAACATTGCATCTACCAATGAAACAGCAACAGTCTTGGATATTTCTACCAGGGCCATGGCTGCAGCCTTCTAACTGGATTTTCTCCTTCAGTTTTAGTCTCCTTTATTCAATTTTCTGTTGCTCAGAGAGGAATTCTGTGGTCCCCCAATGGAAACAACACGCCAACACTCTTTCCAGTACGTTATCTTACTTTTCTTTGAAATATGTATTTTCTTTGAAGTATATTTATTGACTCTTTTCCCTTTAGAATGTACAGTCCATTGGTTCATGAAATTTGTTCTCTGCTCTATCTACAGCATCTAAAACAGTTCCTGGCATATAGTACATATTTAATAAACATTCATAGTAAGAGAATAAACATTGCTAGGTGTCATGGCTTAACACAATTGTGTTTTAAGTGAGAACTTATAAAATACACTGTGCTCAGTCCTAATCACACAGACAACAGTAGTTGTATGTATGGGACGTATACTTCTGGGTACCACAGGGTGATAAACAATGGAGAAAGAGTTCTTAAAAGGTTACCATCTTCAGGGCACAGCAAGAGGCAATAGACCCAGGAGCTTAGTCTTTCTTTGAAAGAAGCCTATTGCTTATCATCACAACTGCAGCTTGAAGGGCAGGCTTCTTATTAAATACACATTTAAGTGCCAACTGGAAAGTATTCCAGAGACCTTAGAGGGTGGGTGATAGCTGCACCTTCTTTCTCTACAATACTCTAGAATGCCAGTATTTCCTGAAGGGGTAGGGGAAGCTTCTACATGTGTCCAGTTCCTTGGTTTTTAGTTCGGGTGCCCTATCTTTGTGCCTGCTACCTAAGGAATGCCCCTTCATACTCTGGCTCTGGCAGCCAGGGAGCTCGCATGTCTGGGTCCTGCAAGACTATAATAATCAGAGACTCAGTTCTTAGCTGGCTGCCATTCCCAGGACACTGCACGGAGAACAGACCCAGCTAAAAGCCAGTCGTTCTGTGAAAGAGGTCCTGCAGCTTCAGCCTGAAGGGGAAGGCTCAGCTTGGGCACAGCTAGGGGCCTGTGGATGTGCCCTCAGGGAATGTAGTTGTGGTGCACACTGTTTTTGTGCTTCACTCTGCCTCACTACATCTCACTGATATCTCCTGGACATGAGTGGAAGCTTGCCTGGAGCCCAGATTTTTGTGACTTTCACTCAGGTAGGGGACACCTCCAGATCGCCTATCACTGGTGGTCAGCAGGGCTTATGCTAGCAACCTCACAGGACTGGATGTATTTGCATACTTTAGAAACTACTGCTTGAGTGTCTGAATTCCAGACAGTCTGAATCTAAGTGGTTGAGATCCTTTCCTTTGGGACACTAACAGGTCTTGGCACACTCTCAATTACCAGGGGCCATTAAAAATAAAATAGTTTGCATGGATAACAAAGGTTTGAGAAACAACCAAGAGCCAGAAAATGTTGAAAGATAAGGCTTATCTCCTATATGAAACTGCTCCTTTGAGATTGGGAGAGTCTGTTTTATCTAATGTATAGAAACCAACACAGAGTCCAGAAAAATGAAGATTCAGAAGAATATATTCCAAACAAAAGAACAAGGTAAAACCTCAGAAAAAAAATCTTCATGAAACAGAGATAAGTAATTTACCTAAGAAAGAGTTCAAAATAATGATGATAGCAATGTTCACCAAACTTGGGAGTAAAATGAGTAAACTGAGTGAGATTTCAACAAATATATAGAAACTAAAGAAAGAATCAAATAGAAGTCAAAGAGATAAAGAATATAATAACTACTGAAAAATTCAGTAGAGAGTTTCACCAGAAGACTAGATCAAACAGAGAAAGGATCAGTCAACTCAACGACAGAGCAGTGGAACTCACCCAAGAGCAGCAAAAAAGAAGGATTTTAAAAAGTGAGGATAGCTTAGGAGATTTATGAGACAACATCAAGCTAACATTTGAATTATAGGTATTCTCAAAGTAGAACAGAGCAATAAAAGGGACAGAAAATTCATTGGAAGAAATAATGACTACAAACTTCCCTACCTTGGGGAAGGAAACAGACATCTGGATTTAGGAAATCCTATTGTCGGGGGAGTGTGTAATTTCCTTGGTTCTGTCTCATCGCAGCAAAGATTTGAGCATTGACATGGCAGACCAGTGTTACAGCTCAGTTTTATTAGGAAAAGCAAAGGATAGTATACCCTCAAGGTGTGAGGGCCGGCCAACTCCAAAGGAGAGGGCTCAATCCTTTTAGGCTTCCTCCTTTTATACATTTGTCTCTTCCCCCGCAAGCCTGCCCTATGCAAACTGGGCTAGCCAAGAAGAGGGAGTGTTTGTTTCACCTGAAGTTCTCACTCCAGTCTGCAGATTTCCTTTTCCATTTTCATGAGCTTTTTCCTTTCTTTGTCTTTTAGCCACTGCCATTTTGGACTCGTTTTTCCCTATTCTAACTACCTAACACTATCAAATGCCAAAGAGAGTTTTCACAGAAAAAGAACAAACAATCCTAAAATTTATGTGGGACAACAGAAGACTCCAAATATCACAGTCTTTGGAAAGAAGCAAAAGCTGTAGGCATCAAGCTCCATGATTTCAAATGCTATTATGAAGCTGTAGTAACTAAAACAGTTTGGTATTGGCATAAAAACAGACACAGAGATTAAGGGAATAGGATAGAGAATCCAGAAATAAACCCACACACTTACGGTTAGTTCATTTACAACAAAGAAACTAAAAACATAAATAAGAAATGGGAGTCTCTTCAATAAATGGTTTTGGGAAAACTGGACCTGTACCTTACACCACATGCAAAAATCAACTCAAAATGGATTAATTAGTTGAATATTAGACCTAAAACCATAGAACTCCTAGAACATAATAGGCAGTAAGTTCTTTGATATCAGTCTTGGCACTGATTTTTTTTTTTTTTTTTTGCATTTGTCACCAAAGCCAAGGGCAACAAACGTTTAAAACAAAAACAAATGAGAGTACATCAAATTAAAGAGCTTCTGCAAGGTAAAAGAAGTCATCAACAAAATGAAAGGTCATTTACTGAATGGGAAAGTGATCATAAATAATGTAACTGATATATCCAAAATATATAAAGAACTTATACAACTCAGTAGCAAAAAAAGAAAAAAAAAAGATTCAACTTAAAAATGGGCAGAGGTTCTAAATAGACCTCAAGTCAAAGAGCTTACTGAATGGACATTTTTCCAAAGAAGACATGCAGATGTCTAACAGATGCATAAAAGATGCTTAACATCACTAGTCATCAGGGAAATTAAAATCAAAATAATGAGATATCACTTCACACCTGTTAGAATAGCAATCTATCAAAAAAGATAAGAAAGAACAAGTGTTAGTGAGGCTGTGGAGAAAAGGGAACCCTTGTGCATTGTTGGTGGTGATGCAGCCATTATGCAAAACAGTATAGAGAAATTAAAAATAAGTAAGACTGACATATAATTTGGTAATCCCACTTCTGTATATATATCTGAAGGAGATTAAAACAAGCTAGGGAAATTAAAACACGTACCCTCATGTTCATTGCAGCTCTATTCACAGTAGCCAAGACATGGAAACAAACTTAAGTATAAATGGCTAAAGAAGTTGTTACAAATATGTATATATATATATATATATATATATATAAATTCATTATATATATGAAATTATTGTATTTCTATATTATATAATAAGCATAATATATAATATAATAAATTATATATAGTGAAATATTATTACTCAGCCATAAGAATAGAAGTGAATCTTACCATTTGTGACAGCATGGACGGACCTTGAGGGAATCATGCTAAGTGAAATAAGTTGAAGTGAGAGAAATACCATATAATAACACTTTTATGTGGAATATAAAAACAAAGCAAAAATGAAAAAATGAACTCATAGTTAGAGAACAGATTAGTGGTTTCCAGAGGTGAGTGGGAGGTGGTCAAAAGATATAAACTTCTAGTTACAAGATAAATGAGTTCTGGGCATGTAATTCACAGCAGGGTGACAGCAGTTAACAATGTGTGTGCTCAGTCGCTCAGTCTCTCAGTCATGTCCAACTTTTTGCAACGCCTTGGACTGTAGCCCACCAGGATCCTCTGTCCATGAAATTTTTCAGGCAAGAATATTGGAGTGATATTTCACTCCAGTGGAGTGGTTGCCATTTCCTACTCCATGGGATCTTCCCAACCTGGGGATTGAATCTATGTCTCCTGCATTGCAGGAGGATTCTTTACCCACTGAGCCACCTAGGAATCCCTAATATAATTGTAAGTAAATACTAAGTTAAGAACTTCCAGTATCACTTCAGGTCATCTGACCAGTCTGTTCTGCACTAATCACTATCTTTAAGGAAAATGATATATTAGCATTATACATAAAATTGCTGAAGATCTCTGCATAAGATAGCTGTATAAGGCAAGTGGTGCAGGATTCCTTAGCCCTCTTATAGAATTGAGGAAAGCATGTCTTCTAAGGAGTTACATGGCTGTGGCCAGAAGGAGAAAAATTGATCTTTATAGTTGAGCAGATATTGCTGCTATTGGGGAGGTCTGGTTAACATGTAACATGGATGCACAATGCACACAAGAGAAGAGGGAGGAAGCCCAAATGGGTGGAGAAAATTCTTAGTTTAAGTTTTTCTTCTTTCCTTAAAACGAGTTTCTTCTTTTCCTTAAAAATGAGTTTTTATTTCATAATGGATGAATAACTAGACTTATTGTGGCTATCATTTTGCAATATACACAAACACTGTATCATTACATTCTATACCTAAAACTAATATTATATGTCAAAAGGTACCTCAAGAAAAAAACCAACAAAAAAACCCAAAACAAGGTTAGAGAGTTGTTTTACTATGTTATCAAACAACAAAGGCCTTGTGAAAGACATATTTTAAAAATGGACTATAATTTCCTTTCAGGTAAACATTTTCATTAGTCCAGATAAGAGTTTATATAGGTTTATGCTTGTGGTTCTATATTAATTTTCTCAGCACTGAAATATTTATTGAGCTTCATAATTCACATGATTTCTGCAAAGTATGTGGCATCTTCATCTTATGCTCTTCACCAACCTCATTGTCATTAATAAGTGGAGTGATCATATTTGCTTTCATTTCTAGAATTCGAATCTTCTCATGGCTTAGGATGTTTATGGAAGTAATTTTTTGTAGGGGAGGAAAATTTTTATTTTTTCTCTACCCATTTCAGGTTTTCTAGTTAGGGCCCTGTAAATTAGACTGACAAAGACAGATTAACAAAAGAAAAAGCAAATAGAAGTTTATTAACATGTGCATCCTGAGTGTTCATTAGAAGGACTGATGTTGAAGCTGAAACACCAATACTTTGGCCATCTGATGTGAAGAGCTGACTCATTTGAAAAGACCCTGATGCTGGGAAAGATTGAAGGCAGGAGGAGAAGGGGATGACAGAGGATGAGATGGTTGGATGGCATCACCAACTCAATGGGTGTCAATTTGGGTAAACTCCTGGAGTTGGTGATGGACAGGGAGGCCTGGTGTGCTGCAGTCCATGGGGTCACAAAGAGTCGGACATGACTGAGTGACTGAACTGAACTGAACATGTGCATCACACATATACATGGTTGTACTCAGTGTTGAGTAATTCATTGGGGTGGTTAGAACTGGTCTTATGTAGCATCTTGGCAAAAAAACAATACATTTTTGGAGAAGTGACAAGTCAAAAGAAAAGGACTTCTAGGATGGCAAATTGTGGTGGTAAAGGTATGGGGGAACTAATGGTGAATAAAGTCAAGTTAGTGAAGTTTGATGTGAAGATTGCTCTGATGCATCTCTGAGCAGATCATGGTCTAGAACTGTCAATGGTGATTAACTTCTTTCTACTAGAGGGGTCAGAACACTTTTACAAATTTATGTCCTATTTTCAGACAAATGAGGGAAGCAGAGAGCTTTCCTTGTATCTGTTTCTTCTCAACTACATTCATGCTAATATTATCTTTATGCTAAAGTGGCATGTTTTGCTCCTCATCACTTATATATTATCTCTATTCACTTTTTAATGAAACTGCATAACCTTTTGTCCTAAGATAACTATTTTCTCAGTTTCAGCATTAACTTTCTCACTCGTATGCCTCTTTATGTTTAAATCTATAAAAGTTCCCACAAAATTTTAAGAAATTCATCTTTAGTTTGTATAGTATCCCTTACTGATAATCCAGAAATGTTACCAAGTCCAAGCTCTCTCTGCTCACCACGTGACAGGCCAATAAATCTGAGACTCGAGTTGTTGCGGCAAGGAATATGATTTTATTCAGAAAGCCAGCTGAGTGAGAAGATGTCAGCCTAATGTCTCAAAATAGCCATCCTTTCGGGGTCTGGATGCCAATTTCTTTCATAGAAGGAAAGAGAGAAGCGGTGAGGAGCTGAAGTTAAAAGGCATAATAGAGAGGGAGAGGCAATGAGGAAGTAAAGTAAAAAGGGCCATTAGTCTTGTGAAAACACCTCTGGGAAAGGCCCACATGGGGAAGGAATGTGTTCATCTCTTCTGTCTGGCAGCCATACACAGGTGGACAGGGTCAGATTATTTCTCTGTGAGCTGAATAAAGGCACTTTAGTTTAACAGACAGGCAGAGGGGCAGGGTTCTCTGAGGCAGAGAACTGCTAATCACTATGTATGATTAGTGGTGGTGGTGGTGGTTTAGTTGCCCAATTGTGTCCAACTCTTTGCAACCCCATGGACTTAGCCTGCCAGTCTCCTCTGTCCATGGAATTTCCCAGGCAAGAATACCGGAATGGGTTGCCATTTTCTTCCTCAGCAGATCTTCCTGACCGAGGGATAGAACCTACGTCTCCTGCACAGGCAGATTCTTTACTGACTGAGACACCAGGAAAACTCCTATTGTATGATTATGATAACAAAAGCAAAGAAAAGCAAGTCAAAGATCCAACATGGAGTCAGATTGGCTCTCCCTTGCAACCAAAATAATACTTTGGTGGAGGGCTATCTTGAGTTTCAGGAAAAATTGCCCTCCTTATTATTCATGTAAACTTACCCTTTATTTTCTAATTACAATTTATTGCAGTTTTTAAATTTGACTGCTCTTAGAATTCCTGCCTACAATTTTGTTTTCTGTTTTAGGACACCTATGCTAATAGGATGTTTCTGTAATTTGAATCTAACTGGGCATAAAAAAAGTGCTCAGAACAATATAAATATAAGCACTTTTCATTAGGAATTTCACTCAAAAGTATTTTCCTCTAATAAAAGCTAGTGAAGAGATACTATAAATGAAGCAGCAGCAAATAAGTCTTAATCTTTTCTTATTCCCATGAATGATTACATTATTTATTTAATCAATCACATAATGTCTTTCTCAGTCTTTGAAGTATTATATTTGAGGATAAAGCTTTTTATAACAGCACCATTATTTGTAGTGTTGTCTTACCAAATTAAAAGGTTTCAGTGTAATATGATAGGATTTTATTTGTATTGAGCACTGTCACTTACCCTTTGTCTTTTGTCCTACTCTAGAATGTGAGTCAAATCATTATTCCCACTTAGATGCAAAATAATGTAAGTTTTGAATTATGTGAAACAAAGCCACACCAGTGAGCAAGTTCTAATATTGCAACTCTGGCTGACAGAACACTTCCTTGTTCATTTACTTGTATCTCTAAGTCCAAAGTTAACATCCATGGAAGTTAGGTACACCTCATCTCAACTGAAGTGCCCTGAACTAAATATTTTTATTGTTAACCAAACTTTAGCTGGATATTAAACAGTAAGATAAAATCATAAATTATTTCTTATTTACATTTTAGTTCCTTTTCTAATTGTCAACTTCTTCCTGCTTTGCCCCCAGTTATTCTGCTTTTCCTGTGAAAACCAGTAGAAACATTTTCCACAATTCAGTTTGCCTTTGGGAAGACAGCCAGTTCTTTTCTGGGTAAAGTTGACCGGATGACAGTTTCATTGGCCTTGTTTTATTTTTGAAACAGAAAAATAGCAAGTTTCCATCTTTTCTAAATTTTTATTTTCATGGATGAGAATGCTAAATGACAGCTGTGTTGATGAAATTCACTTTTCACTTCAAGAAAACTGACTAATGGACCATCTGATAAAAGTGCTGATACCATTTGTGCATCACAATAGTTTCCTTCCTCCAAAAAACTCAAATCAGGCATGAAACTTGAAAGCTGGAAACCAAAGAAACCTTTGTCATTTTGCTTAATAGTTAGGTTAATCCCAAATTAATAAGTATTTTTATTTTTAATAAATTTATTTATTTTAGTTGGGGGCTAATTACTTTACAATATTGTAGTGGTTTTTGCCATACATTGACATGAATCAGCCATGGGTTTACATGTGTTCCCCTTCCTGGACCCCCCACCCACCTCCCTCCCCATCCCATCCCTCTGGGTCATCCCATTGCCCCAGCCTTGAGCCCTTGTCTCATGCATCAAACATGGAATGGTGTTCTGTTTCACATATGATAATATACATGTTTCAATGCTATTCTCCCAGAACGTCCCACCCTCACCTTCTCCCTCAGAGTCCATAAAATTGTTCTATGCATCTGTGTCTCTTATTCTGTCTCACATACAGGGTTACCGTTACCATCTTTCAAATTCCATATATATGCATTAGTATACTGTATTGGTGTTTTTCTTTCTGGCTTACTTCACTCTGTATAATGGGCTCCAGTTTCATCCATCTCAGTAGAACCGATTCAAATGTATTTTTTTAATGGCTGAGTAATATTCCATTGTGTATATGTACCACAGCTTCCTTATCCATTCGTCTGCTGATGGACATCTAGGTTGCTTCCATGTCCTGGCTATTGTAAACAGTGCTGCGATGAACATTTGACTGAGGATGGAAACCATCTGAGTCCAAGAGGCATCATTGAAAATGGAGTCAGAGTTTATAAACAACCATAGTGGCAATCGCAAGTACTTAGAGACTGGAGGTTTGTGAAAGACTTGCAGGTCTTGTTTCTCATACCCCCATGATAATCACTATCATGATTGTTCTCAGTGTGCTTTATTACCAATGATGAGTAGTAATAATAAGAGGTAATAATTCTTGGTTTTTGTTTTTATTGAAAGTATAGTTGGCCATAATATTATTAGTTTCAGGTGTACAGCATAGTGGAGTTTTTTTAGTTTATTTTTTTAATTTTTTAAATTTAATTTTTATTTATATTAGAGTATGGTTGATTTACAATGTTATATTGGTTTCAGATGTACAGCAAAGTGATTTAGTTATCCATACACATTTATCCATTCTTTTTTGAGATTCTTTTCCATATAGCTTATTACAGAATAATGAGTAGAGTTCCCTTTACTATACAGTAGGAAGTCCTTATTGATTATCTATTTTATATATAGTAAGTGTATATTGTTAATTTCAAACTCCTACTATATCACCCCCCAACCTTTCCCTTTTGGTAACCATAAGCTTGTTTTCAAAGTCTGAATCTGTTTCTGTTTTGCAAAAAGTTCACTTGTCTCATTTTTAAAGATTACACATATAAATGATATCATATGATATTCATCTCTGTCTGACTTACTTCAGTTAGTATCATAATCTCTAGGTCCACCATGTTGCTGCTAATGGCATTATTTCATTCTTTTTTACAGCCGAGTAACATGCCATTGTATGTAGGTATCACATCTTCTTTATCCATCCTTCTGTCAATGGACATTTAATGTTGCTTCTATGTCCTGGCTATTGTAAATAGTGCTGCAATGAATGTTGGAGTGCATGAATCTTTTCTAGTTACTGTTTCTTTCAGATGTATCTGGAAATCCCAGAAGTGGGATTGCTGACTCATACAGTAATTCTTTTCTTTAAAATTTTTATTTTATATTGGAATATAATTGATTTAATAATGTATTAGTTTCAGGTACACAGCAAGGTGATTCAGTTATACATATAACTATTCTTTTTCAAATTCTTTTCCCATTTAGGTTATTACAGAGGACTGAGCAGAGTTTCCTGTGCTATACAGTAAGTCCTTGTTGATTATCTATTTTATTTATTTCTTTATCTTTTGACATGTACACACTGCTTTATGTATTTATTTATTTTTGGCTGGGCTGGGTCTTCATTGCTGCCTGCAGGCTTTCTCTAGTTGCAAGAGCAAGGGCTACTCTCTAGTTGCAGGACACAGGTTTCTCTTGTTGCAGAGCACAGGCTATTGGTGCACAAGCTTCAGTAGTTGTGGCACAGGGCCTCATTAGGTATTGCTTGCCAGCTCTAGAACGTGCAGGCTTTAATACTGTGGCTTGCCAGCTCTAGAGCACAGACTTAGTAGTTGTGGCTCATGGGCTTAGTTGCTCCTCAACATGTGGAATCTTTCCTGGACCAGAGAAAGAATCTTTGCCATGTCCCCTGCAATGGCAGGCGGATTCTTATCCACTATGCCATCAGGGAAGTCCTGGTTATCTATTTATAAAAATAGCAGTGTGTACATACCTGTCCCAAACTCCCAATCTGTCCCTCCTTCACAGCCTTCCCTGTTGGTAACCAACCGTAAGTTCTCTGAGTCTCTGCATCTGTTTCTGTTTGTAAATAAGTTCATTTGTGTCATTTTTTTTAGGTATTGCATATAAGTGATATCATGTGATATATGTCTTTCTCTGACTTACTTCACTTAGTATAATAATCTCCAGGTCCATCCATGTTGCTACAAATGGCATTATTTCATTTGTTTTTATGACAGAGTAATATTCCATTGTATATATATACCACATCTTCTTTATCCATTCTTCTGTCAATGGATATTTAGGTTGATTCCATGTCTTGGCTATTGTAAACAATGCTTCAATGAGCATTGGGGTGCTTGTATTCTTTCAAACCAAAAAAATAAAGCTCATGATATTTACCGTATGTTGGGCCCATCTTAATGTACTCTTACATACATGCTTTCCTTTAATTCTTATATCAAACCTATGTGATGTCCCCATTTTATTGATGAATGGGCTGGGTCTTGGAGAATTTAAAAAACTTTGCCTCTGATTACATGCTTAGTCTCTTCAGTCTTGTCTGACTCTCTATGACTCTATGGACCGTAGCCTGCCAGGCTCCTCTGTCCATGGGGTTCTCCAGGCAAGTGGAATGGATTGCTGTGCCCTTCTCCAGGGGATCTTCCCGATCCAGGGACTGAACCCATGTCTCTTGCATCTCCTGCATTGGCAGACAGGTTCTTTACCACTAGGGCCACCTGGGAAGCCCACCTCTGATTGCAGAGCTAGTAAATGGCAGAGTTGATACTTGAACTGTGGTCAATCTTATCTTAGTCTTAGCTAAACAATTGCATAGATAAATATATTACTTTCAAGAAGAAGGCTTGCCTGAAACTTGAAATCTAAAGGATTAGGTTTGAGTTTTCTTTGATTTGGTGATATATTTATTTTAGCTCAGTTTGTTGAATTTCATTGTACCTGCCTAAAATGTTAATATTTGGAGAATCAAGAGAATTATATAAAGGAGATGCAAGAGTTGAATGTGCAAGTGGAAAATCTTATTTGTTTTCTTTAGGGATCTTAGCAAACATTTTAGGGAAAAATAATCTGACAGTTTCTGTGACAAAGACAAAGCATATCGTTTAACTCATAGAGAGAAAGTGTCCATTCTTATACATGTTACTTTCCTATGTTAGCATTTGAAGTGTGTGTTTCCAGTGGAAAGTATTAATAGAAGACTCCTTTGTCTACTGCTTAGAGATAGCCCATGGAGTGGTTAGAAAAGCACAGGTCATTTTGTGTCCATTTCCAAAATCCCCATTGTCATTTTCAGAGATGCCAACTGTCCCTCTAGAAAGTAAATAGCAAGTTTCTCTTTCCGGAAGAATACAAGACAATTCCCAAGAAATCACCCAAACTAAAGCTGTATGTTTTAATCAGACTTTTACTATTTGTTTTAAGGTTGTGATCAAATGTCTGTGGCTCAGAAAAGTAATCTGAAAACACAGATCTACAGAGATCACTGTTCCAAATACATAAGAGCCCTTTGGCATACATTTAGGGGATATACATGATTATTGTTAGACTGCATGGCAATTAAGCATAAATGTAAAACAGTTTATATAAATAATTCTACTGCTTCTTTTTCAACTATATCAAGATTTCTCAGCCTATGAGGTCAGTTTTCCAATATATGTGCTTTAACTTGTTAGTGTTGACAGTTTCTTTGCATATCACAGTAAAATGTTAGTCACTCACTCCTGTGAGACTCTTTGTGACCCCATGAACTATAGCTTGCCAGGCTCCTCTATCCATGGAATTCGCCAGGAAAGAATACTGGGGTGGGTATCCCTTCCCTTCTTGAGGGTGTCTTCCCAACTCAGGGATTGAACCTGGGTCCCCTGCATTGCAGGCAGGCATATTCTTTACTGTCTGAGCCACCAGGGAAGCCTGTATCACATATCACAGTACTAGCTAACAATCTCTGGACACCCAGAACTCTTATTATTTCAGAACACTGGAGTTCAGTTTCCAAGAGTGACAATTTCTTTTCCCTAACATTAAAGTTCTCTGTGGTCTACCACTGAACATTCCAACTCTACATCTGTTTCATTCTCTAACTCCAGGCTCCTAGATCTCAAAACTTCTGAAATGTATGTGCATTAGTATCAGTTTTATAAAATCACATATATTCAGATCTCACTCCTGATCTACAGAGCTAGAATCTCTATGCATGAGGAAGTACTTAAAACAAGCTTTCAGATGTTCCTGAGACAGACTAGAGTTCCCAAATCAGCTGTGTTGTTTTGGAGGTCTTGAAAGTGCAGGCAAATTATATCATGGACATGAGATGTTTGAATGTATAATCAAGATATTGTGGGAAGAGAATATACCCAGACTACTGAGGAAAACAGTGAGAAAAATCTCAGTATTAGCTTTTCTAAATCTTTCTGAAATTTGTAATGAAAAAATGTGAGAGATATTTGGGTATTTTATGTGTGGCAGACACAAAGCACATGGCACAGAGTATTACCACAGTAAGTGTTCATTAGTTGTTGCCTCTTGATATTAATTCATTCATTCAACTAATTTTTAAATGCTAAGACTGAGACTTTTATAAATATGAGCAAAACAAAACCCTCAAAGGGATATATAAAGTATTGGTAAAAATAAACAATAATTGCTGCTGCTGCTAAGTCGCTTCAATCATGTCCGATTCTGTGCGACCCCATAGATGGCAGCCCACCAGGCTCCCCCATCCCTGGGATTCTCCAGGCAAGAACACTGGAGTGGGTTGCCATTTCCTTCTCCAATGCATGAAAGTGAAAAGTGAAAGTGAAGTCATTCAGTCGTGTCCAACTCTTAGCGACCCTCTGGACTGCAGCCCACCAGGCCCCTCCGTCCATGAGGTTATCCAGGCAAGAGTACTGGAGTGGGGTGCCATTTCCTTCTCTGAAACAATAATTAAATAAATACAAAAACAAATATGAGATATAAATTGAGACACTAGAAAGGGGAAAGAGGGTGTTAAAGGAGTATACAAAAGAGAGAATTTGACCTAAACAGAGAAAGGGAACAGAATATGTTTCCCAGGGAAATCCAAAGGAAGAATAGAAGGGTGGAGAATTGGACTATTTTTGGCAAAGAGGTCAGCATTGTTTTACAAACCTGTGGTTGTTATAAATGCCTGTGTTCAGTGATTTGCTTCAAAAGTCTTTAGACTTACACCCTTTTATAGATTATAACTGAGGTTAATTAATGTGAGCAAAGTCACACATGATTTAGCAGGTGATGGGTTTACAATTAGAAATCCAATTGATTCTGTTTGAAGCTTATGATTTTTCTTTTTCATTTGAACATGAATATTTTTCAAAGGGAAAATAACAGTAACATCTTCTCAGTCTTTGCTTACAAAAGAGTGTTAGAAATCGAGCATTAAATATATAAGGTTGGAATTACAAGGGAAAGAAAAAAGGAATATAAAGATGCTTTCTTACATCAAAATTTTCTTGTGGATTGAAATCAAATGGGTATGAATTCCACTGTGGTAGAAATGGCAATGTGGATGCATCTGGAATCCTCATTCTCTTCCAAAAGAGTAAATCAAAGTCAATTCTATATCTTCAAGAAAATTGGAGATACCAAGGGAACATTTCATGCAAAGATGGGCTCAATAAAGGACAGAAATAGTATGGACCTAACAGAAGCAGAAGATATTAAGAAGAGGTGACAGGAATACACAGAAGAACTGTACAAAAAAGATCTTCATGACCTAGATAATCACGATGGTGTGATCACACCTAGAGCCAGACATCCTGGAATGTGAAGTCAAGTGGGCCTTAGGAAGCATCACTACAAACAAAGCTAGTGAAGGTGATGGAATTCCAGTTGAGCTATTTCAAATCCTAAAAGATGATGCTGTGAAAGTGCTGCACTCAATATGCCAGCAAATTTGGAAAACTCAGCAGTGGCCACAGGACTGGAAAAGGTCAGTTTTCATTCCAATCCCAAAGAAAGGCAATGCCAAAGAATGCTCAAACTACCACACAATTGCACTCATCTCAAAGGAAATGGCAACCTACTCCAGTATTCTTGCCTGGAGAACCCAAGGGACAGGAACCTGGTGGGCTGCAGTCTATGGGGTTACACAGAGTTGGACAGAACTGACGTGACTTAGCAGGAGCAGCACATGCTAGTAAAGGAATGCTCAAAATTCTCCAAGCCAGGCTTCAGCAATATGTGAACCGTGAACTTCCAGATGTTCAAGCTGGTTTTAGAAAAGGCAGAGGAACCAGAGATCAAATTGCCAACATCCGCTGGATCATCGAAAAAGCAAGAGAGTTCCAGGAAAACATCTATTTCTGCTTTATTGACTATGCCAAAGCCTTTGACTGTGTGGATCACAATAAACTGTGGAAAATTCTAAAAGAGATGGGAATACCAGATCACATGACTTGCTTCTTGAGAAACCTGTATGCAGGTCAGGAAGCAACAGTTAGAACTGGACATGAAACAACAGACTGGTTCCAAATAGGAAAAGGAGTACATCAAGGCTGTATATTGTCACCCTGCTTTTTTAACTTATATGCAGGGTACATCATGAGAAACGCTGGGCTGGAAGAAGCACAAGCTGGAATCAAGATTGCCGGGAGAAATATCAATCACCTCAGATATGCAGATGACACCACTCTTAGGCCAGAAAGTGAAGAAGAACTAAAGAGCCTCTTGATGAAAGTGAGAGAGGAGAGTGAAAAAGTTGGCTTAAAGCTCAACATTCAGAAAACTAAGATCATGGCATCTGGTCCCATCACTTCATGGCACATAGATGGGGAAACAGTGGAAACAGTGGCTGACTTTATTTTTCTGGGCTCCAAAATCACTGCTGATGGTGATTGCAGCCATGAAATTAAAAGACACTTACTCCTTGGAAGGAAAGTTATGACCAACCTAGACAGCATATTAAAAAGCAGAGACATTACTTTGCCAACAAAGATCCGTCTAGTCAAGGCTATGGTTTTTCCAGTGGTCATGTATGGATGTGAGAGTTGGACTATAAAGAAAGCTGAGCACTGAAGAATTAGTGCTTTTGAGCTGTGGTGTTGGAGAAGACTCCTGAGAGTCCCTTGGACTGCAAGGAGATCCAACCAGTCCATCCTAAAGGAGATCAATCCTGGGTGTTCATTGGAAGGACTGAGGTTGAAGCTGAAACTCCAATACTTTGGCCATCTGATGTGAAGAGCTAACTCATTTGAAAAGACCCTGATGCTGGGAAAGATTGAGTGTTGGAGGAAAAGGGGATGACAGAGGATGAGATGGTTGGATGGTATCACCAACTCAATGGATATGAGCTTGGGTAAACTCCGGGAGTTGGTGATGGACAAGGAGGCCTGGCGTGTTGCGATTCATGGGGTCGCAAAGAGTCGGACTGAGTGACTGAACTGAACTGAACTGAGTCAGGTAGTGAATCAAAGTATAGTTGCTTTTCCTGATGAGGTCTCCTTAGCTAAGAGAATTTTTACAGCCCATTGAATCTTCTGTGTAGCTATTAAACTGATAAATATTACCCCCTTTGTCCAGTTAATTAAAAATAAAAACAAAACAGGAGCAGTTTGTTCTTATCTGGAAGTTAAACACTGCACCTTTACTGTTTTTCTCAGGGTTTGATCAATTTTCCAGTTTTGTGCTACAGTTTTGTCTAAAAGAAATGGGTGTATGTCACTGCCCCACTGAATATTATGTTGTTTCACCACATTTATCACACTCTGTAAGATGAGGAGAAAGGGAAGTAAAAGAAACCCTGGAAGTCTTGGTAAGATGTCTTTTCCAGTGCCAGAGAGGAGGATGAAACTCTTCCTAATATAGCATACTATCACTTCTTTGAAGTACCTGAAGAATATCAAGATTTCTTCTTCAAAGTGAAAAACAAATAGTTATTGATTGAGCCTGTTATCACTAAGAAAGAGGTACAGTTCTTTGGCATTTTGTGTCTGTGTGGGTGTGCTTTAGAGATAATGTGCATTTTACATCTGCATGTGTTCTATGACTCAAAGTTTCTAGAGCAAGCCAAGAGCTCTCTAATTGGTCCAGGCAAGCAGTGTGCCACTTTACTTTAATGAGAGTAGCAGATGTTGTGATGATAAAATTATCTGAAGCAGATTGGGAAGTTGAGTGAAAGCAAGTCAAACTCCAAGAGGAGAATCCCTAACAGAGAGGAAGCAAAATAATTCTCTTCAGGCAAGTAACTGTACTCAGAATAAGAAGCAGTTTCTATTTGTAACTAGCTCAGCAGAGACCTTGAGGGTCCCTTGCAAGGAGATCAAACCAGTCAGTCCTAAAGGAAATCAAACCTGAATATTCAATGGAAGGACTGATGCTAAAGCTGAAGCTCCAATACTTTGGCCACCTGATGCAAAGAGACAACTCAATGAAAAAGACCCTGATGCTGGGAAGAATTGAAGGCTAAAGGAGAAGAAGGTGGCAGAGGATGAGATGGATAGATAGCATCATCAACTCAATGAATCTGAGCAAACTCCGGGAGATAGTGAAGGACAGGGAAGCCTTGCATGCTGCAGTCCATGAGGTCACAAAGAGCTGGACATGACTTAGCAACAACAACAAATAGTAGCGATAATGATATAAGTTGAACTTAACTCTTCTGGCTTGAATCATCAAAGATAAAAAAGGATGATGAAAGAGATCATGAGTTTTAAGTACATTGCTGGATCTTATAGAGCTGATAAATGGTCCTGGTATTCATTCTTGGCGTATGAATTAGGTGGTAGGTGAGCGAACAACTCATGGAATGATCCTGCCAAGTAAGGAACTGCAAAATGCTGAATGATTAATTCTCCAAACTAGATTTGTTGTTGTTGTTCAGTCGCTCTGTTGAAAAGAAGTTTACTGATTGCATGTGTGTGTATGTGTGTGTGTGTGTGTGTGTGTGTGTGTGTGAATGCAGTGTGTTAGTCAGAAGGACTGACTGTTAAAATAGTATATTCATTTGATACATAGATTCTCAACAACAGGGCTTTGGAAGCTGTAAGTTCTCAGCTTTGGAGTTGAAAGAAAGAAATTACTTGTCAAGTGTAGTTCCTCAAAGATACAGTTTCCATAGAAAAATGGACATTCAAAAGCATAGCTTTATTTCAACATGCTGGTATAAAAGAATATGAAAATATAATGAACTTAAGATCCCCTGGAAATTTCTATTTATAGAGTTGTATGCACTGAAATGGAGAAGGAAATGGCAACCCACTCTAGTACTCTTGCCAAGAGAATCCCATGGACAGAGGAGCCTAGTGGGCTACAGTCCATGGGGCTGCAAAGTGTTGGACATGAATGAGCATCTGATCACATACATTGAAAAGTATCTAAATAGTCTATACAAAGAAATCCATTTAATTGTCTCTTTTTTCCTAGTCTGTTTGATTAAAGAACCCATTTAGCAGGAAGCATACATAGCATTTTTAGACAAAACAAGACAAGGGAGCACAATTTGAGGAATTACACTCTAGGACAGTAGTCCCTAAACTTTTGGCACCAGGGACCAGTTTCGTGGAAGACAGTCTTTCCATGGACCTGGGGAAATGGGGATTGTTTCAGGATGTTTTCAGTACTTTACATTTACTGTGCACTTTATTTCGATTATAACTCACTTCCACCTCATATCATCAGGTGTTCAATCCTGGAGGTTGGGGACCCCTGCTCTAGGATAATGGCTCTTTTTCAAATTCCTTAAGAACTTCCTATTAGTTATGTAAAGCTGAGTTCAAATAGGAAACTAGGTACTTACTGTAATAACTAGAAGGGAGTTGGGGAGGGTGTATCTCCTGATATGCACCACACAGTTTAGGATATAACAGTCAATCTTGGGCTCCAAAATCACTGCACGTGGTGACTGCAGCCATGAAATTAAAAGCTACTTGTTCCTTGGAAGAAAAGCTATGACCAACTTAGACAGCATATTAAAAAGCAGAGACATTACTTTGCTGACAAAAGTCTTTCTAGTCAAAGCTATGGTTTTTCCAGTAGTCATGTATGGATGTGAGAGTTGGACTATAAAGAAAGCCGAGCACCAAAAAATTGATGCTTTTGAACTGTGGTGGCTGAGAAGACTCTTGAGAGTCCCTTGGACTGCAAGGAGATCCAACCAGTCCATCCTAAAGGAGATCAGTCCTGAATATTCATTGGCAGTGCTGATGCTGAAGCTGAAACTCCAATACTTTGGCCACCTGATGCGAAGAATTGACTCATTGGAAAAGACCCTGATGCTGGGAGAGATTGAAAACAGGAGGAAAAGGGGACAACAGAGGATGAGATGGTTGGATGGCATCACGGACTCTATCGACATGAGTTTGAGTAAGCTTCGGGAGTTGGTGATGGACAGGGAGGCCTGGTGTGCTGCAGTCCATGGGGTCACAAAGAGTTGGACACGAGTGAGTGACTGAACTGAGTCAATCTTGAAGTTTCTTTTTTTTCCTCTATTGTTCCCTCCTTGTGCCTAACTTCTGCCTGTTTTTTTGCACTTGGTGATCAATACATCAAAGGCAAAAAATAAATTTTCAGTGTACATGCCTACACAAAACACTGAGCTTTGTGAATCTTCTGTTTGGTATCAGATTTTTCTGACCTGTTTCTATAATCTCTGAGACTGGATTCTGGACAGTGGGGAAGACACTAGGGAGCAGTGGGGAATTCACATGTAATAGGGCAACTAGACAACTGAATTTCTTCCAGTGAACTCAGGCAGAGCTTCTTCTCAGGGTGCTGAAGGGTACATATGAGGCTTTAGTACATGGTACCAAATGGCTAAAGAATAGGGGAGGTCTGAAGAGTATATAGTGCAGTAGACACCAATAAGCTATTTCTTGGGCAAAATGCACAGCCAAACATTTTCAAAGCACATTGGTAGAAATTAACAGTTAACAAATATGAATTTTCAGACCAACAACTTAACAGTTTTGGAAATGTGTATTAAAAGTTTTTAACCTTCTAATAAAAAGATTTTCTAGTTTAGATATTATGAGTGACAATGATAAATTAGAAGCAATAGAGAACATGAATTCATTTATTTGTCCCACAGATAGTTATTATGCATTGATTATGTTGCTGGCATGTTGCTGAGTGTTGGCTTGATCTTTGCCCTCAAGGAATTTACAGAGTCCAGCAGACAGAATGGAATAAGCTAGATAGACCAGGGACATCTCCTTCTGCCATGCACTACTGAAAGAGCTATACATTAAAATTAGACAGACACTGTATATTAACTGTAGCTTGTTGCGGGTATTATTTCATGCTAGATCAACAGGTAAATGAAGTCCTCACATGTAGTGCAGTGGTTTAGGATGGCAGAGACTGAGTGCAGACTACATAGCCAGAATGTCCAAGTTCAAATCTTAGATCTGCTACTTAATATCTGTGTGGACTTGGGCAAGTTATTTAATCTCTTGGTTCCTCAGGTACTTCAGTCAAATGAGGAAAATATTAGTGCATACCCCAAAAGGCTGTTCTGGGGATTATAGGAACTAGTACCTCTTAAATGTTAGAATGGTGCCTGGTACATAGACAGTGTGTGATATATGTTGCTATCATTATAGTTTTAACTTATCGTATTAGCTATCAGGCAGTCTAGTTACTTTCAATTAGTTCTTTGTTGTCATTTTAAGAACTTTCTTTAAAGACCTTTCTAGATGCCATCATAAGTAAATATCTGGGAAGAACAAAACTAAACTAAAGCATACAGTACAATACAACTTTCTTTGAACTAAATGAACTAGCAAAACAACCCTTTTACCAAATGTTGCCTTATCTGTTTCTTTGCAAAGACAAGTTTCCTCCAATAGTACGATTGCTTTAGTGTGAAAATCCTATATCTGAGCCCAAGTTTTTTCTTTCTTTTTATTTCTTTCTCTCTCATTCTCTTTTTATTCCTCCAGTTTTACTGATATATAATTGTTATACAGCACTATACAAGTTTAAGGGATACAGCATAATGATTTGACATATATATGAAGTGATGTATGAAATGATATATCATGAAATGATAACCACAATAAGTTTGGTAAACATCCATCATCTTATATAGATACAAAATTAAAGAACTAAGAAGGGAGGTTCAAGAGGGAGGGGACATATATATACCTATGTCTGATTCATGCTGATGTTTGACAGAAACCAACAAAATTCTGTTGAAGCCTGGCTTGGAGAATTTTGAACATTACTTTGCTAATGTAAGATGAGTGCAATTGTGTGGTAGTTTGAACATTCTTTGGCATTGCCTTTCTTTGGAATTGGAATGAAAACTGACCTTATAGTCCTGTAGCCACTGCTGAGTTTTCCAAATTTGCTGGCATGTTGAGTGCAGCACTTTCACAGCATAATCTTTTAGGATTTGAAATAGCTCAACTGGAATTGCATCACCTCCACTAGCTTTGTTCATAGTGATGCTTCCTAAGGCCCCCTTGACTTCACATTCCAGGATGTCTGGCTCTAGGTGAGTGATCACACCATCGTGGTTATTTGGTCATGAAGATCTTTTGTGTATAGTTCTTCTATGTGTTCTTGCCACCTCTTCTTAATATCTTTTGGTTCTCTTAGGTCTATACTATTTCTGTCCTTTATTGTGCCCATCTTTGCATGAAATGTTGCTTTGGTATCTCTAATTTTCTTGAAGAGATCTCTGGTCTTTCCCTTTCTATTGTTTTCCTCTATTTCTTTGCATTGATCACTGAGGAAGGCTTTCTTATCTCTCCTTTCTATTCTTTGGAACTCTGCATTCAAATGGGTATATCTGTCCTTTTCTCCTTTGCCTTTAGCTTCTCTTCATTTCTCAGCTATTTGTAAGGCCTCTTCAGACAACTATTTTGCCTTTTTGCATTTCTTTTTCTTGGGTATGGTCTCAATCACTGCCTCTTGTACAATGTCATGAACCTCCATCCATAGTTCTTTAGGCACTCTGTCTCTCAGATCTAATCCCTTGAATCTATTTCTCACTTCCACTGTATAATCATAAGGGATATGATTTAGGTCATACCTGAATGGTCTAGTGGTTTTCCCTACTTTCTTCAATATAAGTCCAAATTTTGCAATAAGGAGTTCATGATCTGAGCCACGTCAGCTCCCGGTCTTGTTTTTGCTGACTATAT
This sequence comes from Giraffa tippelskirchi, assembly GCF_054371585.1. Classification (NCBI taxonomy): domain Eukaryota; kingdom Metazoa; phylum Chordata; class Mammalia; order Artiodactyla; family Giraffidae; genus Giraffa; species Giraffa tippelskirchi. The sequence goes on from NC_137284.1 coordinate 66,618,000, forward strand.
AGAATGTCTCCATCTTTTGCTGCAAAGAATATATAATCAATTTGATTTCAATATTGACCATCTGGTGACGTCCATGTGTAGAGTCTTCTCGTGTTGTTGGAAGAGGGTATTTGCTAGGACCAGTGCATTCTCTTGGCAAAACTCTATTAGCCTTTGACCTGCTTTGTTTTGTACTCCAGGGCCAAATTTGCCCATTACTCCAGGTATCTCTTGATTCCTACTTTTGCATTCCAGTCCCCTATAATGAAAAGGACATCTTTTTTGGGTGTTAGTTCTAGAAGGTCTTGTAGGTCTTCATAGAACCGTTCAACTTCATCTTCTTCAGCATTACTGATTGGGGCATAGACTTGGATTACTGTGATATTGAATCATTTGCCTTGGAAACAAACAGAATTATTCTGTCATTTTTGAGACTGCATCCAAGTACTGCATTTCAGACTCTTTTGTTGACTATGATGGCTACATCATTTGTTCTAAGGGATTCTTGCCCACAGTAGTAGATAATAATGGTCATCTGAGTTAAATTCACCCACTCCAGTCCATTTCAGTCCACAGATTCCTAGAATGTCGATGTTCACTCTTGCTGTCTCCTGTTTGACTACTTCTAATTTGCCTTGATTCATGGACCTAACATTCCAGGTTCCTATGCAATATTGCTCTTTACATCATCGGACTTTACTTCCATCACCAGTCACATCCACAACTGGGTGTTGTTTTTGCTTTGGCTCCATCTCTTCATTCTTTCTGAAATTAGTTCTCCACTCATCTCCAGTAGTATGTTGGACACCTTCCGACCTGGGGAGCTCATCTTTCAGTATCCTATCTTTTTGCCTTTTCATGCTGTTCATGGGGTTCCCAAGGCAAGAATACTGTGATGGTTTGCCAGTCCCTTCTCCAAGAGCACGTTTGTCAGAACTCTCCACCATGACACATCCATCTTGGGTAGCCCTACACAGCGTGGCTCATAGTTTCATTGAGTTAGACAAGGCTGTGGTCCATGTGATCAGTTTGGTTAGTTTTCTGTGACTATGGTTTTCATTCTGTCTGCCCTCTGATGGATAAGGACAAGAGGCTTATGGAAGCTTCCTGATGCTCAAAATTCTCCCAGCCAGGCTTCAACAGTACGTGAATTGTGAAATTTCGGATGTTCAAGCTGGTTTTAGAAAAGGCAGAAGAACCAGAGATCAAATTGCCAATATTCATTGGATCATTGAAAAAGCAAGAGAGTTCCAGAAAAACATCTACTTCTGCTTTATTGACTATGCCGAAGCCTTTGACTGTGTGGATCACAATAAACTGTAGAAAATTCTTAAAGAGATGGGAATACCAGACCACCTGACCTGCCTCCTGAGAAATCTGTATACAGATGAAGAAGCAACAGTTAGATACAGACATGAAACTACAGACTGGTTCCAAACCTGGAAAGGAGTAAAAGGCTGTATATTGTCACCCTGCTTATTTAACTTCTATGCAGAGTACATCATGCACAATGCCAGGCTGGATGAAGCACAAGCTGAAATCAAGATTGCTGGGACAAATATCAATAACCTCAGATATGCAGATGACACACCACTGTTCTGGCAGAAAGTGAGGAAGAACTAAAGAGCCTCTTGATGAAAGTGAAAGAGGAGAGTGAAAAAGCTGGCTTAAAATTCAACATTCAGAAAACTAAGATCATGGCATCGGGTCCCATCACTTCATGGCAAACAGATAGGGAAACAATGGAAAGAATGAGAGGCTTTCTTTTCTTGGGCTCCAAAATCACTGCATATTGTGACTGCAGCCATGAAATTAAAAGTCTCTTGCTCCTTGGAAGAAGAGCTATGGTCAACCTAGATAGTATATTAAAAAGCAGAGACGTTACTTTGCTGACAAAGGTCCGTCTAGTCAAAGCTATGATTTTTCCAGTAATCATGTATGGATGTGGGAGTTGGACTATAAAGAAAGGTGAGCACTGAAGAATTGATGCTTTTGAACGGTGGTGTTGGAGAAGCCCCTTGAGAGTCTCTTGGACTGCAAGGAGATCCAAACAGTCCATCCTAAAGGAAATTAGTTCTGAATATTCATTGGAAGGAGTGATGCTGAAGCTGAAACTCCAATTCTTTGGCCACCTGATGTGAAGAACTAACTCATTGGAAAAGACTCTGATGCTGGGGAAGATTGCAGGCTTGAGGAGAAGGGGAAGACAGAGGATGAGTTGGTTGGATGGCATCACTGACTCTATTCACATGAGTTTGAGTAAGCTCCGGGAATTGGTGATGGACAGGGGGCCTGGCATGCAGCAGTCCATGGGGTTGCAAAGAACTGGACATGACTGAGCGACTGAACTGAGCAAAATTCTGTAAAGCAGTTATCTTCAAAAAAAAATAATAATTTAAAAAAATAAAGAAATAGAAAATCGTGTGTGTATTTGTGTGTGTGTGTGTGTAACAAGAAGTCTTTGGATCCCAGGATCTGTCTTCTGTCTATACCATTGAATGACTATGTGACTTTCATCTCTCTGGGTCTCCATCTCACATCTGTAAAATGACAGGATATTACAAGATAAACTCCAAAGTCTCCTGAGGCTCAGATATTAAGTTGGTATTATTAAGGTTGTTAATAATACCCTAGGTTCTTCTTCTGGACATATTTGAAGTCAGTATCTGCTTGGCCAATAAAATGTGAGTCAAAGTGATGCGTGTGTTTTCCAAGAAGACACCTTTACACACCCTAAGTTTCTGTAAACCTTGCACTCTTTTGGGGATCATGGAAGCAAGTGTTGACACAGTGCTCTGTAAGCCTCAACTGGCCACAATGTGACACAAAAGTAGATCTTTGCTGTTATGAATCACTGCTATTTCCAGGCCATTTGTTCCAAGTAATAATTAATATGCCTTAACTGATACATGTTGTACAACCCAATGCAGATGCAGCCTATATAACATGATTGCCATAATATATAGTATGTAGTAAGTGTTTAAAGTTGTCTCGTTTTATGCTTATCATTATGATTTGTATCTGAGTTGAAGGATTGATAATGAATATCAAGTGGCTCAAATTTGCTTGCACAATGAATTATTGAGTTATTTTTTTCAGCTGATATTTGTACTCAGCCATCTATGGTGTCTCTCTCTCTATTCAAGATTGATTAGTCAGTTGCGATCAGGCCCTATGTCTGGGTATAGTGTAATAATGTGTGAGAACCAGAATGCCTTCTCTCCCCCACTCTGCCAAATATTATCACAATTAGTTCAATTCAATTAAAAAAAACATTTACTGAACATATGTACCAGGGACTGTATTAGGTGACTTTTAGAATAACCTTCTGGTGTTAAGGAAATCATTCTCAGGAAGCTTGGGACAAGGTGCACTTTTTTTGACTCAAGAGTAATGTGTGAAATGGTTGACATTTCCCTTTTCCATGGCACTGTAAGTCATTGGGTGTGGCTACACGTGGCGCTAGTGTTAAAGAACCTGCTTGCCAATGCAGGAGACTTGAGAGATGTAGGTTCGATCCCTGGGTCAGGAAGATCCTCTAGAGAAGGAAATGGTAACCTGCTCCAGTATTCTTGCCTGGGAAATCCCATGGACCGAGGAGGCTAGCAGGCTACAGTCCTTGGGGTTGCAAAGAGTCAGACACAACAGAGCACACACACGCACACTCGAGAAGCCTGAGGCTGAGGACTAGAGAGCAGAGAGACCTGGACAGTGGCACCAAGAGTAAATTGTGGAGCCCTGACAGCCAGCAAGAAGCTTGGGGTTGAACATCTGACTTAGGCTAGGGAGGAAGTGGGCAAGATAAACTTTGTTGATGTCCAAGTTTAGGTCTTGTTGAAGGGAAAGGAAAAAAAAAACTTGTAGGGGAAAAAAAGCTTGCAGAAAACTTGTAGAATATATGTTTTATAAACCTGTTACTTAACTACCTTTTATTTATGGATATTTATGCTTTAATTTTAGGCTTTAGGATAAGAGGCTTGAGAATATCAGAAAAACATCATAATACAATGCTTTTGTTCCTGCCATTTTCTACCCCATTTGGAAGTCCTAATAGCCCATTTCCAGAAGCTGGTAATTCTTAAGAAAAAGTTTAGATTGCCGTTGATTACACTGACCTAGGAATCTCCTAATATCTAATTCTTGCATGAAAATGTAACTAGGAAGATGACTCCTGCTGGCTTATAATATGCTTATTAAAAAAGCCCACTTATCAGGCTCCAAGCCTTGATGTGGATATTTGAACATGATTAAAATGAATTTATAAGCCAGCTCAGTCTATCAGATGTTTTTAATTCAAGTCTTCTGATGGGTGATGAGACTCAGCATGAGGGCACCCAAAATTGTCCTGTGAAAATTTTAAAAGTCAGTGAAAAGAGGCTAGAAAAATTTTGACATTTAGTTCATAATCATTGTCTATTTGGAATTTAATACTTCAGGTCAAGAAAGGTTTTGATTTTCTAAATTACTGCTTCAAAGTCAAATATTATTCCATCGGCCTTCTTTAATGACAGAAATTATATATTTTACCACATATAACCTGTGGAATGCTGGAGAGATCAATTCAGTTATAATATAAACACTTTTACCTGAGCTTCTAGGATGAGCAACACTACAATTTTCTCTTTCTAAATAAATACAGGTAGGTTGAGGCCCAGAGAAGGCAATGGCACCCACTCCAGTACTCTTGCCTGGAAAATCCCATGGACGGAGGAGCCTGGTAGTCTGTGGTCCATGGGGTCGGTAAGAGTTAGACACAACTGAGTGACTTCACTTTCACTTTTCACTTTCATGCATTGGAGAAGGAAACGGCAATCCACTCCAGTGTTCTTGCCTGGAGAATCCCAGGGACTGGGGAGGCTGGTGGGCTGCCGTCTATGGGGTCGCACAGAGTCGGACACTACTGAAGTAACTTAAAAGCAGCAGCAGCAGCAGCTTGAGGCTAGTCTAATGTCAGGCTATTGTAAAATGTGCATATTTTCAAATGAATGTTTCTGTTTTCGTATAGCACGGTGCTCTGGTGCATGACCCTCAACGTGACAGCAATGTTGCATGTAGCTCCTGTCCAGAGTCATTATACAGGCTTATTACTAAAGCCAGAATGGCCTATAGCTATTTGGAGGTCCACAGCCAGATGACTGGTAACTCCCCAACCCCTCTGCCTCAGTTCAAGGCTTAAAGGAGCTCTGTGTTGGTGCCTTCCTAACTCCTGCAGTCCACCTGAATGGTCACCATGGCTGTGGCATCCTTAATGCCATCAAGTAGGCATAGAAGAAAAGTCAGTAATTCATAGGAGATGGCAAGGCTGACTGTGATGTAGGCTCTTTGCAAATTGGGCAGTAGCTAATATGCAACACAAATTTAGAAATCAGGTTTTTCACTTTGCCTGAATCTTTCCCTAGTATTCTGCTCAGTTGCCCAGGCGTCTGACTCTTTGCAACCCCTCAGGCTCCTCTGTCCATGGAATTTTCCAGGCAAGAATACTGGAGTGGGTTGCCATTTCCTCCTTCAGAGAATCTTCCTGACCCAAGGACTGAGTCCGCGTTCTTCTGCGTCTCCTGCATTGCAGGCAGATATGTTACTGCTGAGTCACCTGGGAAGCCCCTAGCATTCTGAGTTTAACTTTACCCTTAACTTTAAGCCAATGCCCAATTTCTCAATAAGACATCCTTCCTTGTTTATAATCTTTGCTAAACATCTTCTATATCATCTCCCCTTTAAATTTTTGTTTGTCTCTCAAAATACGTGGAAGTATCATTCAATGAGATCTTATGTGGAACTGTTGCTACATGCAGAGCTAGGTACTGAATGAAAGGTGGAATCTACTAAGCATAATCTTGTTGGAGATATTAGATTTACCTGTGTGAAACATTTAAATGACAAAGTAGTGTCAACAACTGTGAAGGGTTTGAGACTTTTCCATACTTAAAAGCTTACAAGTTGCCCTGTCACAGTTAGTTTCCTGGATACTGGTAGAAGACATGAGACCCTTAGGTCAGAGAACAAGATTTGATTACTTACAGAACAGAAATTTACATAGGTATGAAACTTACATGGGCATGAAAGTTACATGGGCATATTTGAATCAGTTCCCCCTTGCCTCTAAGTCCCAAAGAAGTGATACAAATGGGCCAGGTGAATGTTCGCACACTCATTGTGTTTTGGTATAGGAAAGAAACCATATGTTTAGGCAACCTGAGTTTACTTTTTTATAAGAGGCTGTAAGCATACCTGCTGTTTGCTTCAGAGGGAGACAACCTGTCTATTTTCCAGAGCTGTTTGCTGTATAATCGTCTTTGAAAGGATAGTCCAGAACAAAGACCAGTCAGTGCCTCTTCTTATAAAATAGGCATAAATGCAAAAGGTCTATGGAGGGTTGCCTTCCACCAGGAGCATCTCTCTAAATGAGTTACGTAAGCAGTACTTGCTAGAGAAATTCAGAGAAGGAAGTTATGAATTTGATCTTTGATAACAAATTCAAACTGCTTCAGTTAGTTCAGAAAGATTTTAGAGAGAAAGTTAACATTTAGAAATCTTTAAAACATGGGTAATATTTGGAAGGATAAAGAAAAGGACTGGTACTTTTTTTGAGGAACATAGTATGCATGTGAGGCAGATGTGTTATAAAGATGCATTGATTCAGCCTTATCACTTGGTAATCATCTGCAGCCATTCTGATTGGTCAGTGTCCATTCTGTACTCCTTGTTTGGAATTTTAAAGAGTAACAGCCACAGTATTTGTATGATGTGGGTGTAGTATGGTCTCACTGTTGCAGCTGGTTAGCCTTCAATTAAAGTTGCCAGATAAAGTCCTCTATTTTTATTTGCCAAATCTGGTAGTCTTATCTTCAGTATAGTCCAGTCTCAATGGTTCAGGAGCTCAACTCCAAACTGTCATTCTGCTCTTGTAGGTAAAGGCAAGCCATTAAAGGTACTTAGGCGAGGGGTTACATAAAAAGAGTTGTATTTTAGCAGAATAAAAATGATATTGGTCTGCTGGGATATTGGACAAATCAGATCTTCCTGATTGCGTAGAAAATTCCTATATCTCTACTTTGGAGCACAGGTTAAAAAAAAAAAACATATCGTAAATTGAGATGAATGATTTAAGGCTGGGTTTCATGAAGACAGGGAATAGATTCCATGGGTGTGACATAACTAACATGTAGGAGATCTATGCCCCAAAGCATGGTTAAGACATGCATGACCTATAATTGTCCTCTTAGTATCAATGTGGAAAGTGTCGCTAGAGATCCAATTGAGATGAAAAGGACAGAAATGGTTGATACCTTGTCTGCTCTTAATTGAAAGAGTCAGAGACGGGTAAACTTTTACCAGAGTGGCCAGTAAGGAGTATGATTTCTATACATTATTTAATTTCTGTTAGAATATGAGCAAAAAAAATGGGGAGCAAAGGAATTTTCACACATTAGAATGTAAATTTAGATGAACTTTCATTTATATAAAGCTCATGGATTTTGGTGCCAGGTATCCTGATGAGCATAACTAGGATGAATAAAACAGTGGTAGGAAATTGGCAGGAAGAGTACATTCATAGCAGAGCATAGGAGCTGAGGAGCAGAGTGATGGAAAATCAGGATGTCTTACCAGGGTGAGATAATGTAGACAGTAGGATAACAAGAATACTGAAGGGATAGAGAAGCAAAATAGATGGACTGGGGTAGCTCTAATAGTCTTAATATTAACATGGTAGGGCTTTACTAAGACAACATTGTCTTCTCTGGGTCTCTTTGGGGGCCCTGCAGATGGAATTTAGGTCTTTGGTTATCTCCATTGGGAAAAGCCTATGACCCTTCATGGTAAGTAGAAGGTAAAACAAAAATAAGGTGGGTTTTTTTTTTCTGAAAATCAAACAAAATAAACCTATAGACACATGAGATTTGGTTTAGTTTGCATTTGACATAGAGAACAGGTGCTGTAAAATATACTAATGGATAATATTGGGGGGATTCTAATATAACTGCTAAAAGTTCTAAGACAAAGAAGAGAAAGGAGTATGTATGACAAGGATGTTGTCATTGAAGTTTTGGTCAAAGCACTGAGAAAATTAATGCCATATTTCACAGTAAAGTACAAAATTATGATGCAAAAATTTTGAAGGAAGTATTATTCTAATTTAAAGCAAGATTGAATTTTGACCATTCTGTAAGCATAAATAATGACTCTCTTGCAACTGTATTGGGAGACTTGACCATAGAGTTTTTATTATCTAAGAAGCACCAGAAAATGTCAGTGGGCCTGCCAGGAAAGATCTAGCCCATGGCATGTACTTCAAGAGATAGTTAGAAATAACTGTCTTTGTGTTATATATTGTAAATCATGATTATTGAATGTAATGATTACACAGTTAGTCTGGCAATCTGAAACACAAAATCTATGAGAGAGAATTGATAAGGTTCAGGAAGTTTGGTGGACAAAACATATGGTATAAGAGTAACATTTGTAGCATCAAGCATATCTAAAAATTCTGATTTAAGTAGATAAAAAGGAAGGCAAGTTTTCTCAAGCACCCTAATACTTTCCAAATTTATCAATGGGTGAAGCTTAATTTCTATAAAGAGAAAAATAAAATTATCTTATCTTATATGGCATATTGGAATTCAGGGTTCAAAATAGCTGGTTTGAACTCAAGAATATGCTAATCAAAATTAAAAATATAAATAAATATCATTGGACAACATTTACCCCAGCAGATAAGGTATAAAAATAAGGAAAATGTTTTTTCTCTATGTCTGATAATATATCAAGGACTTCCCAAATATAGGACATGGAGAACTTTTAAAATAATTCATCTAGAAGACTAGAAATTGTATTCCTGTTGTTTATTTTTTTTCTTAAAAATGTTATGTGTTTTCAACATTTTTTAAATGAAAAGGTGTTAGCTTAAAAATAAATACTTAAAGCATTCTAGGTTTCTCCTCCAGCATAAGGAATCAGGTGGTTTTCAGGGAACTGGGAGTAGTGACTGACATGGTAGCTGTGAATTACTGAGGCAGAGACTAGTCCCAGAGTGCCAGTACTCTCTTTGCAGGGTCAGTGCTTTCTATCCAAAGTACCTTGTCTGGCTTATAAATGAAAGAAAGGGCAGGAAAATTTCTCTGGAATGGATCTCCCTTTCTCCTGTGTGTCTTGACAGACTGTGACAAATAAAACTGTGTTTTAGCCACAGGAAACACAGGAAAAGGCCAACAAGAGGGACAGCAAGCTGGGGAAGTCAGAAAACTAGGCTAAGTCACAGTGGTTTGCCCAAACAGGTTGCAAGCAAGCCACCCACCAAATAGCACTGCATGGTTGTAGTGAAATCTGTAGAGTAGAACACCAGCATCGTGCTCAGAACAGAGAGAGGCTTTTTCAGTTGGAGTCCAAATGCAGAGCATCTGTCACAAAGTCACTTATAATTAATTCTGCCTTTAAATTAGCACCTGTCTTAGGACAGTTTTCTGGTAGGTGGGTTGAGGGTGAAGATACATTCAGAGTGTAATGGATTTGAGCCTGTCAGTTTTAGGGTCACCACAGTGTCCAAGATTGTGCTCGTCTGAGGGCTGCTCATGTTTATAGCAGTGGTCATGACCTGTTTTGACATCTTTCATATTTTCTTGGCAAAAGCTAGAGAGACAGCTATTTCAGTGAAGAATTTAACCCATCAAATTCTTTTAATTCCTCTTTCTTTTCCTGCTGCTAGTATTCACATACTTTGAAGGAAAACTGATTCCACTTAGAAAAATCATTGTCTAGCTATCCTGCTAATTTCTGAGATGATGGGTAAACATTTTTCTTTTCCCCACATCACCCTTTGACTTACTATAGTGAGGGATAGCAAGACTACTTAATTCTGGTGTCCTCAGTTGCAGAATAGAAAACTCTGGTGGTCATGGTGAAAGCAAGTCACCACTTTCACAAGTCTTCAGAGTGGATAAATGAGGCTAACCTTCCTCATGGTCTTTTGCTTCTAACTATCTCCCTGTTTGCTTGATATAAATGATTTTTAATACTGTGTGTTCAGATATAACTTACTAGATTAAGGATTGGTGACTTGAGTTTCATATTTTATTTGTTCTTTAGGATATTTTTGAAGCTTGAGCACAAGTAGTACCTCATTCATCCACTAACCATAAATAAAGAGCTATTTTGTGAGTTTTCCAAAAGATACTAATCATAGGCACTAGCATATATTAAGCTTTATTATGTGCTGCTGCTGCTAAGTCACTTCAGTCGTGTCCGACTCTGTGCGACCTCATAGACAGCAGCCCACTAGGCTCCTCTGTCCCTGGGATTCTCCAGGCAAGAATACTGGAGTGGGTTGCCATTTCCTTCTCCATTATGTGCTAGCACTTTGCTAAACCCAAGTGTGACAGATAGCTTCCAAGATAAGGTCCAATGATCCTATCTCCTGGAATTCTTACCTTGTGTAATCTCTTCTTTCAACTGTAGGCTGGATTTAGTCACTGTGACACGATAAATGCTTGTTGATTTTAGCCACTAAGTTTTGGGGTAATTCATTGTACAGCAATCAATAACTAATACAACTTTAGATATGTTATTTCATCTTTCTAACAAGCCAAATGAAGTGGGTATTGCTATTGCTATTATGAAGAAAGACTCTGAGAGGTTAATTAACTATGTTGCCAAAAGTACAACCCAGATGAAATAGGGACTTAAACATAGATCCACCTGGCTCCAAAGTTGGTTCTTAGAACTGTTAAGCTATTCTCTCTCCAGTGACAGAAGTTTTAAACATTAATGCATATTTAAAACAGGTTTTTCTCATTAGTCAGAATATTGATGTCATTGAAAACTTCTCTGCCTTTCAGAAATGTAGATGGACATTGTTCTGAACGTTGATCCTGGTTATAGCTAGGAAGGGATGACTGTTCCGGTGGTGTCCGTGGCATTATTTCAACTCCCAGGCCCTCTGGTTTCCTCTCTGTCTCCTCCCAAGTCCTCCTGATGCTGCCTCCCTGTTCCTGGCAGCCCACTAGGAAACATGGCTGTTTTCTTTCCCCACCCCTATCCTGCTTTGCTCTTGGGATTCAGCCTCACTTTGCTATTGACCATTTGTAGCTCTTAAGAATTCTGGAAAAAACACATTTTCCCTCTTGTTGAGGGATAAATATAACCAAACTCATCTTGATGATGTGAGATTAAGATAGTCCCTAGAGGTATTGCCATGCTTTGGGTCATATTTCCCCACATTCAGGATATTAAATTGTTGCTTTTCTACTAGTTTTTCTGCTTTGATATATTTTTTATTCTCCTTCATCTTAAAGCACTTTTTTTATAACCTGGAGTAAATTTGTATAATTTGTATACAAAGGAAAAATAGATAGACCCTGAGTAACGGTTGAGGATTGTTTTCCATTGTATATGCTTATGGACTTTTTTTTTTTTCCAGTAAGGTACAGATTCACAACTTTGTTTTGAATAATTAGGACCACCAAAAATTCATTTCCACCTAAGTTGGGTGTTATTCTCTTTTTCATTTCTGCTGCTGCTACTGCTGCTAAGTCGCTTCAGTCGTGTCCGACTCTGTGCGACCCCATAGACGGCAGCCCACCAGGCTCCCCCATCCCTGGGATTCTCCAGGCAAGAACACTGGAGTGGGTTGCCATTTCCTTCTCCAATGCATGAATGTGAAAAGTGAAAGTGAAGTCGCTCAGTCATGTCTGACTCTTAGCGACCCCATGGACTGCAGCCTACCAGGCTCCTCTGTCCATGGGATTTTCCAGGCAAGAGTACTGGAGTAGGGTGCCATTGCTTTTTCATTTCATTTCACATTATTTGTAAATATGAACACATTCTTCCTCATTTTATTCCTGGATAACTCCAGCAAGCTTCTATTCTTTCTGTTAACACTGCATTCTCTCCAGTCCAGCCCCTCTATGGCTACATGAAGAGCTTCTCCAAACCCCCACCTACATTATAGTCTAACTTGATGATGGCATATCTTCATGAAATAAACTGAAAACTCTTCCTGGGATTAAATATAGTTTGTTTAAATAAACTAGAATGGAAAGTTTAGAGTGAAGACTCAGCTAATTAAAGTTGGGTTTTATCTATTAGAAATTATCAAGTAGGTTTATGATGTTGTTGTTTTTTAGTTGCTAAGTCATGTCTGACTCTTTTGTGGCCCCCATGGACAGTATCCCGCCAGGCTCCTCTGTCCCTGGGATTTCCCAGGCAAGAATACTAGAGTGGGTAGCCATTTTCCTTCTCCAGGTGATCTTCCTAACCCAGGAATCAAACCTGTCTATTGCACTGGCAGGCAGATTCTTTACCAGTGAGCTACCAGGGAAGCCCCAGGTTTATGATAACTGTACCACTAATTCTAATGTATGTTAAATCACCTTCATGTGTGAAAATGAATAGGAAAAAAATGATTTCTAATTGAATGTGTGCATGTGTGCTCAGTCATGTCCTACTGCCCTCTGATTAAATAATGACTTCTTATATAATGAAAGTCATTTAAATGTCAATATAAATACTTTTAGTTAGCATATTATGTTGCTTGAGCTTTGTGAGTAGTAATGGAAGTAACACTGGTGGCAATTTGATGGAATACCTACAGTGAGACACTGATGGTGATGAGAACCTCATACAGATTATCTTTTAATCTCCAAAACACCCTATAATGTAAGTACTAATACCATCCTACAATTTATAGCTTATTTTAATTTCAAAAATTAGCACACTTTTTTTTCTCAAATTCTAAGTAACTATCAGTCCTATTTTCATCAGTCAATAAAAATTGCATGTTTCTTGCTTGTCTCTCATAGGCATGTGCAATACAGTGGTTTAGGGAAATGAAATATCTTCTACTATGAAATATACTTCTCTAAATCAAGATTTATTATAGCTGTTTGAAGCTTCCACCTGGGGGAATTTTCTGTCATACAAGTCAAAGAACTTCTATTTGTTCTTCCTAGTTTAGCTGTTCTCTCTACTTTGCTGGATAAAATAAAAAAGATGTGACAAAAGGAGACATTAATATCCACAAATCCATCTCTACAAAAGTAAAAATCGGTAGCTTTTATGATTCCTTTGGCAAAGGGCTCCTTTTCGAAGAGAGTAGCAATTATAAATAATACTAATAGCTGTGGCTGCAGTAATAGTAGTCCATTTGTCTTAGAACCTTTTTTTATATACTTTTATTTTTCCAAGTGAACCAAGATAGAATAAAGTTCATAGTGTCTATTATAGTTGTAGTGTAAAGGTAGATTAGGAAGAAAAAAATTCTCTTCCTAAGTAATTTTCTTTCCTATTGAAATATACTATAAATAGTCATCAAGCATGTCACTATAATGCTCTTAAAGTTCTCAAATCTCTATTATTTCTGAACTTGTTTGATTTAGAACAATGACTTTGAGATAACAAACTTTAGATAACAAACAGCAGCAAGATAAATAGACTCCAATTTATTTTGCATATGTGGTCAAATAAAAACCAGTCGTCCCAAATATATCCTCCCCCAAACAAGTTTCTCTTATAGAATCATGTGGTTGAAATAATTCAGAGAAAATTCAAAATTAATCATGGTTCAATGTATAAAATATATTAAAGAAATCAACAAATTCAGCACCAGTCACAACATCAATTCTCTCAATTTTTATGTTTGGGTGCACAATATAGAAGTAATGTGAAATAGGAATGTCAAATCAAAGGATGCATTCCAATGAATGAAAAAATAGTAAAACAACTACTAATTTAGGTACTGTATATTTTCCAACAATAAATGCCTTTAACAGTCTCTTTGCCTGTACATGCATATGTTCATTTGCCCAGTTACTTGTGACACTTGAATAATCACTTTGTGTTATGTTATTTCAACTAAAATCAGGCAGTGCTTCAAGGGATTAGGAAAATAATTCTATAAATAATAAACAACTTTTGAGTGATTTTGACTCTTCATATTGCTGTAGTACACTCAATTTGGTAAAGTTAGCAAATCAAAAGGCTCATAACCCACCAGCCTTTACACAGTCTTGAGAGTCTTACGTGTCTTGTTAATAGTGTGTGTTATCAACTCAGAATCAATGGAATTAACCAATGTATCCTTCCAAATTAGTCAACTCTTGCAATATCCATATTATTTGTATTTTTTATTCACTTGAGGCCCTCTCCTAAGCTCCCAGGCTTGGTACCTTAGTTTCAGTTTGAATTAACCCTTCATCCTTGTTCCCCACCTACAGCCACGGTTTTTTTTTTTTAATTAATTAATTAATTTTAATTGCAAGCTAATTACTTTATGATATTGTAGTGGTCTTTGCCATACATTGACATGAATCAGCCATGGGTGTACATGTGTTCCCCATCCTGAACCCCACTCCCACCTCCCTCCCCATCCCATCCCTCAGGGTCATCCCAGTGCACCAGCCCTGAACACCCTGTCTCATGCATCGAACCTGGACTGGTGATCTGTTTCACATATGATAATGAAAGATTGTTGCTGAACCATGAAAGATGCCGGGATTCTTGTCCTCCGGAGGAGAGGAATTCAATCTGGGGCCAGAGACAAGGCTTGATTGCTCAGAGCTTTGGTGTAATAAAGTTTTATTTAAGTATAAAAGAGATAGAGAAAGCTTCTGACATAGACATCAGGAGGGGGCAGAAAGAATACCCCCTTGCTAGTGTTAGCAATGGAGTTATATACCTTTTAATTAGTTATTACAATGAATCAAAAGAATGTCTCAAGTTTGTGAAAATTTTACCAGATTCACTCCCACAATTTACATTTTAGGATAACGGGATTAGAATTTACCAATAGAAAGATCCTACCAGACCCACTCCCATAATATACATTCTAAGATATTAGGATTAGTTAGAAGGTTTTCAGGAAGAAGAAACTGTCCTCAAGCAGGATACATTGTTATTGTATAATCCCTAGTACAGAGTTTAAACTGAGCTGTGGAATGGACTAAGACTAAGGAATGTAGACAAAAAAGTTTGTCCTTTCCTCCTCCTTGAGAATTCCAGACCCCTATCTCCTCCTTGGGGACCCTGGACTTCTTATCAATCTGCCTAGGAATTGACTCTCTCAATAATACACGTTTCAATGCTATTTTCTCAAATCATCCCTCCCTCGTCTTCTCCCACAGATTCCAAAAGTATGTTCTTTACATCTATGTCTCTTTTGCTGTCTCACATATAGGGTCATTATTACTGTCTTTCTAAATTCTGTATATATGTGTTAATACACTGTATTGGTGTTTTTCTTCCTGACTTACTTCACTCTGTATAATAGGCTCCAGTTTCATCCACCTTATTAGAACTGATTCAAATGCATTCTTTTTAATAGCTGAGTAATATTCCATTGTGTATATGTACCACAGCTTTCTGATCCATTCATCTGCTGATGGACATCTAGGTTGCTTCCATGTCCTGGCTATTGTAAACCGTGCTGTGATGAACATTGGGGTACACGTGTTTCTTTCAATTCTGGTTTCCTCAGTGTGTATGCCTAGCAGTGGGATTACTGGGTCATATGGCAGTTCTATTTCCAGTTTTTTAAGGCATCTCTACACTGTTCTCCATAGTGGCTGTACTAGTTTTCATTCCCACCAACAGTGTAAGAGGGTTCCCTTTTCTCCACACCCTCTCCAGCATTAATTGAACTTTTGGATAGCAGCCGTTCTGACAGGTGTGAAATGGTACCTCATTGTGGTTTTGATTGCATTTCTCTGATAATGCGTGATGTTGAGCATCTTTTCATGTGCTTGTTAGCCATCTGTGTGTCTTCTTTGGAGAAATGTCTGTTTAGTTCTTTGGCCCATTTTTTGATTAGGTCTTTTATTTTTCTGGAATTGAGCTGCAGGAGCTGCTTGTATGTTTTTGAGATTAATTCTTTGTCTGTTGCTTCGTTTGCTATTATTTTCTCCCTTTCTGAAGGCTGTCTTTTCACCTTGCTTATAGTTTCCTTCGTTGTGCAAAAGCTTTTAAATTTAATTAGGTGCCATTTGTTTATTTTTGCTTTTATTTCCATTACTATGGGAGGTGGGTCATAGAGGATCTTGCTGTGAGTTATGTCAGAGAGTGTTTTGCCTATGTTTTCCTCTAGGAGTTTTTTAGTTTCTGGTGTTACATTTAGATCTTTAATCCATTCTGAGTTTATTTTTGTGTATGGTGTTAGAAAGTGTTCTAGTTTCATTCTTTTACTAGTGGTTGACCAGTTTTCCCAGCACCACTTGTTAAAGAGATTGTCTTTTCTCCATTGTATATTCTTGCCTCCTTTGTCAAAGATAAGGTGTCCATAGGTTCATGGATTTATCTCTGGGCTTTCTATTTTGTTCCATTGATCTATATTTCTGTCCTTGTGCCAGTATCATACTGTCTTGATGACTGTAACTTTGTAGTATAGTCTGAAGTCAGGCAGGTTGATTTCTCCAGTTCCATTCTTCTTTCTCTAGATTGCTTTGGCTACTCGAGGTTTTTTGTCTTTCCATACAAATTGTGAAATTATTTGTTCTAGTTCGCTGAAAAATACTGTTGGTAGCTTGATAAGGATTGCATTGAATCTGTAGATTGCTTTGGGTAGTATACTTATTTCCACTATACTGATTCTTCCAATCCATGAACATGGTATATTTCTCCATTGATTAGTGTCATCTTTGATTTCTTTCATCAGTGTTTTATAGTTTTCTATATATAGGTCTTTTGTTTCTTTAGATAGATTTATTCCTAAGTATTTTATTCTTTTCATTGCAATGGTGAATGGAATTGTTTCCTTAATTTCTCTTTCTATTTTCTCATTGTTAGTGTATAGGAATTCAAGGGATTTCTATGTGTTAATATTATATCCTGCAACTTTACTATATATGTTGATTAGCTCTAGTAATTTTCTGGTGGAGTCTTTAGGGTTTTCTATGTAGAGAATCATGTCATCTACAAACAGTGGGAGTTTTACTTCTTCTTTTCCAATCTGGATTCCTTTTATTGCTTTTTCTTCTCTGATTGCTGTGGCTGAAACTTCCAAAACTATGTTGAATAGTAGTGGTGAGAGTGGGCACCCTTGTCTTGTTCCTGATTTTAGGGGAAATGCTTTCACTTTTTCACCATTGAGAATAATGTTTGCTGTGAGTTTATCATATATGGGTTTTATTATGTTGAGTTATATTCCTTCTGTGCCTGCTTTCTGGAGGGTTTTTTTATCATAAATGGATGTTGAATTTTGTCAAAGGCTTTCTCTGAATCTATTGAGAAAATCGTGGTTTTTATCTTTCAATTTGTTAGTGTGGTGTATCACATTGATTGATTTGTGAATATTGAAGAATCCTTGCATCCTTGGGATAAAGCCCACTTGGTCATGGTATATGATCTTTTTAATATGTTGTTGGATTCTGTTTGCTAGAATTTTATTAAGGATTTTTGCGTCTATGTTCATCAGTGATATTGACTTGTAGTTTTCTTTTTTGTGGCATCTTTGTCTGGTTTTGGTATTAGCATGATGGTGGCCTCATAGTTTGAGTTTGGAAGTTTACCTTCCTCTGCAATTTTCTGGAAGAGTTTGCGTAGAATAGGTGTTAGCTCTTCTCTAAATTTTTGGTAGAATTCATCTGTGAAGCCGTCTGGTCCTGGGCTTTTGTTTGTTGGAAGATTTCTGATTACAGTTTCAATTTCTGTGCTTGTAATGGGTCTGTTAAGTTTTTCTATTTCTTCCTGGTTCAGTTTTGGAAAGTTATACTTTTCTAAGAATTTGTCCATTTCTTCCAAGTTTTCCATTTTATTTCATATAGTTACTGATAATAGTCTCTTATGATCCTTTGTATTTCTGTATTGTCTCTTGTGATACAACAGACATGAAATTATTTTGGCATTTATTTTGAACCTATAAATAGTGGCATTAAATTTTTCCTGGACTTTTATGTATGGTTTCAAATGCTCCTAATATCCTGATGCGTGCTAAGTCACTTCAGTCATGTCCGACTCTGTGTGACCCTATGGACTGTAGCCCATCAAGTTCCTCTGTCCATGGGATTCTCCAGGCAAGAATACTGGAGTGAGTTGCCATGCCCTCCTCCAGAGGGTCTTCCCAGCTCAGGGACTGAACCCGTGTCTCCTATGGCTCCTGATTGCAGGCAGATTCTTTACCACTGAATCACTGAGGAAGTCCTAATATCCTGGTACCTCATAACAAAAAAAAAAATAGTCTTTACCGATGTCTCTATAAGTTATCAAAATATTCTCCAGTTTTTAATATTTCAGAACTTAAGAATATATCTCCTAGACAACCTCTTGCACACAGAAAATAATTTGACTACCTGTACCTATGTATAGAAAATAGAGTCGTTCATATTGGTTCAAGGGCTCCAAGTGGATCAGATACACAGTTGATTAAAATAGAAAATTTAAAACTAGTTTATGTTTAAAATAGTTCTAAGTTCAGCTAGACCTAAAAATCTAGACCTAGAAGACAGAAGAAATAGAGAAGTGCTTTTGGTTCATAAATTTTATTGAGTAAGAATATCTCATTTCAGTAAGTTTAATTTTGCATTAGTTACTGAATTTGACAATTTGAAACACAGTCATAATATAGCTTAGTGGAAATATTAATACTGTAGTTTTTTAAAATAGAAAAATTGAGGGGGTTTAATGTATAGATTAAAGCAAAGAGTTTCTGTTGATCCATAGGCTGTAGATTTATTTTGGAAACTTTCTTCTGAATAGTTAATGGGGTGAAAGTGGAACGGAAGGGGTGTGACCCTTGGGATAATGCAAATAGTTCTTGGAAGACAAACTGATCTGTCTTTCAGACCTAGCTCTGCCATGTAATAGATAAATATCCTTGGGAAAGCAATCTAACTTCTTAGTATATATTTCCATTTATAATAATATCTCCTTCACATACTGATAATGAAGGTTCATTAAAACAATATAAACAAATTACATAGCACTGTGTCAGGCACCTGGGCACTTTTATTACATTAGCCCCTTGCCCTTCCTTAATAAAAATAATTTAGATTTCAAATAATATTGTGGAAGAAAGGATTTTTATTGTTTTTAAGGACTAGGCATTTAGATTACAGTTAACAGAATAACAATATAATATATAAATGTATAAGCGTTTGCTCTCCCATATGCCTATCCAATAAAAATATAATGTGAGACACACATGTAACTAAAATTTTTCTAGTAGCTGTATTTTTAAAAGTAAAAAGAAACAAAGGAAATTAATTTTAATATATTTTATTTAACCTAATATTTTCAGAATATAATTTCAATATGTAATTAATATGAAACTTTGTTAAGGAGATATTCTGCATCTTTTTTTGTAATAAGTCTTTGAAATTCAGTTGTTTTTCACACTTGCAGCACATCTCAACTCAGAATAACCATACCTCAGGTGCTCAATAGCCCCTGTGACTAAAGGCTGCTCTACTGGACTATGCAGACCTAGGTACTTTTTGTAGAAGAAAAAGGAAAGAGGACATCAGTCTGTACAACTGAGGATTTACTCTGAAAGAGGTTGTTTTAAACACATAGGAAACTGTTCATACTGGTAGAAGCTGATAGTGTTACCTGAACAGGGTATCAGGACTTTTACTTTCAAGTGACAGAAACATTGCTGGTTAATTTAAGCAGAGAATCAGATTTACTAAGGCTCAGTTCAGTTCAGTTGCTCAGTCGTGGCCAACTCTTTGTGACTCCATGGACTGCAGCACGCCAGGCCTCCCTGTCCATCACCAGATCCCAGAGTTTACTCAAACTCATGTCCAGTGAGTCAGTGATGCCATCCAACCATCTCATTCTCTGTCGTCCCCTTCTCCTCCCACCTTCAATCTCTCCCAGCATCAGGGTCTTTTCCAATGAGTCAGTTCTTTGTGTAAGATGGCCAAAGTATTGGAGTTTCAGCTTTGGCATCAGTCCTTCCAATGAATATTCAGGACTAATTTCCTTTAGGATGGACTGGTTGGATCTCCTTGCTGTCCAAGGGACTCGCAAGAGTCTTCTCCACCACCACAGTTCAAAAGCATCAATTCTTTGGAGCTCAGCTTTCTTTACAGTCCAGCTCTCACACCATACATGACTACTGGAAAAACCATAGTTTTGACTAGAAGGACCCTTCTTGGCAAAGTAATGTCTCTGCTTTTTAATATGCTGTCTGGGT
The DNA here is from genome assembly GCF_054371585.1 of Giraffa tippelskirchi. Taxonomy (NCBI): domain Eukaryota; kingdom Metazoa; phylum Chordata; class Mammalia; order Artiodactyla; family Giraffidae; genus Giraffa; species Giraffa tippelskirchi. Next base: position 66,638,095 of record NC_137284.1, read on the forward strand.
TGGTCATAACTTTTCTTCCAAGGAGCAAGCATCTTTTAATTTCATGGTTGCAGTCACCATCTGCAGTGATTTTGGAGCCCAGAAAAATAAAGTTTGTCACTGTTTCCACTATTTCCCCATCTATTTGCCATGAAATGATGGGACTGGATGCCATGATCTTGGTTTTCTGAATGCTGAGTTTTAAGCCACCTTTTTCCATCTCCTCTTTCACTTTCATCAAGAGTCTCTTTAGTTCTTCGCTTTCTGCCATAAAGGTGGTGTCATCTGCATATCTGAGGTTATTGATATTTCTCCCAGCAATCTTGATTCCAGCTTGTGCTTCATCCAGCCCAGCCTTTCTCATGATGTACTCTGCATATAAGTTAAATAAACAGTGTGACAATATACAGCCTTGACGTACTCCTTTCCCGATTTGGAACCAGTCTGTTGTTCCATGTCCTTTTCTAGCTGTTGCTTATTGACCTGCATACAGATTTTTGAGGTGGTCTGGTATTCCCATTTCTTGAAGAATTTTCCACAGTTTGTTGTGATCCACACAGTCAAAGGCTTTGGTGTAGTCAATATAGCAAAAATAGATGTTTTTCTGGAACTCTTGCTTTTCTGATGACCCAATGAATGTTGGAAGTTTGATCTCTGGTTCCTCTGCTTTTTCTAAATCCAGTTGGAACATCTGGAAGTTCACGGTTCATGTACTGTTGAAGTCTGACTTGGAGAATTTTGAGCATTACTTTGTTAGTGTGTGAGATGAGTGCAATTGTGTGGTAGTTTGAGCATTCTTTGGCATTGCCTTTCTTTGAGATTAGAATGAAAACTGACCTTTTCCAATGCTGTGGCCACTGCTGAGTTTTCCAATTTTGCTGGCATATTGAGTGCAGCACTTTCACAGCATCATCTTTTAGGATTTGAAATAGCTCAACCGGAATTCCATCACCTACACTAGCTTTGTTCATAGTGATGCTTCCTAAGGCCCATTTGACTTCACAGTCCAGGATGTCTGGCTCTAGGGGAGTGATCACACCATCGTGATTACCTGGGTCATAAAGATCTTTTTTGTATAGTTCTTCTGTGTATTCTTGCCACCTTTTCTTACTAAGCTATTAGTTGGTTAACAATCACTATGACTTGCTGGAAAACCAGACTTGGAGGCTACCTAGTCAAAGTCCAAATCATTCTGCAGAATGCATCCATCAAGACAACACTGCTGAGAATGAGAATCTCCATTGAAAGTGCCTCTATGATCAGTGCTGGACAATAGAGATAATGCTGGAACTCTTTCTATTGCTGCCAGCTTTGGGAGATGGATGCAACTGTTGATCTTAATGGCAATATTAAAAGAATGGATTTTGCACACTCCGTGCTTCTGTGTATCCCAGACTCTAAGCCAAGATCTAGTGTGTGTATATTATTGGTAGAAGCTAGGTCATGTGAAAGCTGGGAGAAAAAATGCAATTCCCAGAATGGGCAGCAGTCACTGCCTCTTATCAAGAGTCTTGGAGTAGGAGATTCCCCATGAATAGAGTTGGGTGGAAGTAGGGTGATTGCTATAGTCCAAAGAAAGACAATGTCCACCTAAGAAGCTTGGGTTTTCTAGTTATTGAGTGGGATAAGATAAGGGCTCATGAAGAAGATTAGATTTTTAAAATTAATATTAAAATATTATATATATGACACCTTTTCTTTCCAGTATAAATGTAATACCCATGAAATTTATGACTATTTCATGTCAAAATTATAATGTGAGGGGATTTTTAAAAGCTATGACAGTATGTTTACTCGATCTTGAGTTTTTTCTGGAAGGTGAGTTCTAACATTGCATTTAGAAACTGGAGTAGATACATAGAAGTGTATGTTCTTATTTTGATATTGAAGGTAATTTAAATACTTAAGACAACTAGAATGTATAGGAATCTGAAATGGCTAATAACACTCTTATTCTCTGCCTGAATGTAGAACTGTTGGAGATACAGTTACAGGCAGATGAAGATGAAAATATCATTACTTTTATTGCTGGTGTGAAGAATGTGGCTTAAATAAAAACAAATTACGTTGCTAACATTTTCCAGATGGAGACCTACCCAGTGTCACTGGCTCCCATTCACTGCTTTGGGTGTCTAGGGAAAAGGAAACTAAATTCTTGATATTTTAGAGATTTAATAGGAGACTCCACCTAATTTGGAAACCTGATCTACTTATTTCTTCCCACAAAAATAGTAGGTGGGCAGTTGCCATAAGAAGTGAGGAAGTGGTAGTGCAAAGGCTTGGAAAACTTTACTTAAAATTTCTCTTTGTAGAGAAGCATCACAAAGAGTGAGGGATGAAAATTTTCCATAACATTTCCAACTGTTTGTTCCTCTAAACCAGTTGGCTTGGCAATGAGCCTGTGGTTTCCCAGAATGTGTCTATGGGTCCCAGAGTAGATCACTCCCTACAGAGCTGTACTCTGAGCTTCATGAAACCATTCTCTGAATTCCAGCAGGGCTCTGTTGTGCAACCTGGACCACTGGTGAGCAGTGTAGACTTTGGCTTAGAAGGCTCTAAAAATGAATGAGAATGGTACATTATGTCAATTAATCCCAGATCCTTGCTCTACCCAGTGCTTAGAGATCACCTTATTCTATTTCTCCTCTCACATTATTTCTAGACACACGGCCTAGTAGAAGGCATGCAGTGAGATTATACAACAACATATATTCTAAAAACAAAATGCCTCCAATATAGGAGGCCCTCATACTTGAATATCTGCTCAATGTTATCATCAAATTGCCAGGGGAAAATTAAAGCTCAAAGACTGAAAACACAAAGAAATTAAATTCCAGAATTCTCAAGTTAAATTCCAAAACAAAGTCCCAAGTCACATTCTCTTATCCTTGTGAGTTATAGATCCAATAAATTAAAGTGTAATTTTTTTTCCTCTGCCACTTCCTATATAACAGGATTAAAAAAAAGAAAGACCCTGAGGCTCACTTAGTCTCTGTCTCTTTATATGTCTGTCCTGAGTCTAGAAAGATTAGCCTATAATACAGTCCCCAACAAAAAGTCACGTATCCCCTTCAGGAAGAAATCCGGGCCAGTGACATGATAAACAGTAAGTGATCAAACAGCCACCAGTCACACCTATTAGATAAGCTTTTTAGATGACATGTTGCCACATTTTCCCAGTTAGAATGAGGAATCAATCTCTCATCAAAAAAATGAGGGCGCCACAATTCCAGGACAGTTGTTTGTAGTTTTTTCCTTCAGAATTGCCTGGCACACCAAGGATGCTTAGGTCATTTACAGTACAACTGGCACACTTGAAATTCTAGCCTGAACTTCCTTAGGTAATGGTGATGTTACACATAATAACATGGATACACATACAAAAAAATGATACAAACCCAGCAAAATTTCCCAGGTCTCCAGATATCTGGAGGGTGTTTGATAAGATACTTTCCTCAAATTATAGCTGTACTTTTTTACATTCCAGTATCTACCATTGAGGGGCTTCCCCCACCAATGGCTTAGTGGGTAAAGAATCTGCCTACAATGCAGTAGATGTGGGTTCAATCCTTAGATTAGAAAGATCCCCTGAAGAAGGAAATGACAACCCACTCCAGTATTCTTGCCTGACAGAGGAGCCTGACAGGCTACAGTCCATGGGGTCACAGAGTCAGACATGACTGAGTACAAACACCCGTTTACCACTGAATTTAAGGGATTATCCAAGTCAAGTCCTCCAGTGCAATGGTGTCACTCCTTTGGATTGAAGTCCTATGTCACAAAGGGTCAGACACGACTTAGCAACTGAACAACAACAACCCACATGGCATCATTTAAGAGCACCCCATGCAGAGTACATCATGAGAAATGCTGGGCTGGAAGAAACACAAGCTGGAATCAAGATTGCCGGGAGAAATATCAGTAACCTCAGATATGCAGATGACACCACCCTTATGGCAGAAGGTGAAGAGGAACTAAAGAGCCTCTTGATGAAAGTGAAAGAGGAGAGTGAAAAAGTTGGCTTAAAGCTCAACGTTCAGAAAACTAAGATCATGGCATCTGGTCCCATCACTTCATTGAAATAGATGGGGAAACAGTGTCAGACTTTATTTTTTTGGGCTCCAAAATCACTGCTGATGGTGACTACAGCCATGAAATTAAAAGACGCTTACTCCTTGGAAGGAAGGTTATGGCCAACCTAGATAGCATATTTAAAAGCAGAGACATTACTTTGCCAACAAAAGTCCGTCTAGTCAAGGCTATGGTTTTTCCAGTGGTCATGTATGGATGTGAGAGTTGGAATATAAAGAAAGCTGAGCGCCGAAGAATTGATGCTTCTGAACTGTGGTGTTGGAGAAGACTCTTGAGAGTCTTTTGGATTGCAAGGAGATCCAACCAGTCCATCCTAAAGGAGATCAATCCTGGGTGTTCATTGGAAGGATTGATGTTGAAGCTGAAATTTCAATACTTTGGCCACCTCATGCGAAGAGTTGACTCATTGGAAAAGACCCTAATGCTGGGAGGGATTGGGGGCAGGAGGAGAAGGGGATGACAGAGAATGAGATGGTTGGATGGCATCACCGACTCGATGGACATGGGTTTGGGTAAACTCCAGGACTTAGTGATGGGAGGCCTGGCATGCTGCGATTCATGGGGTCGCAAAGAGTCGGACACGACTGAGCGACTGAACTGAACTGAACTGATTGCACCTCTATAAGGTTCATATGCTCCAAGCCACCAGTAAATCCCATGGAGTACTCCAATGTAGGTGACAGTCTATATCATATAAGTGGTTCCTAAAAATTATATGATTGCACATTCTGTGCCTTTATTTCTTAGTCTGATAAATTTTCATTCAATATATGATCAAATAAATTTATTAAGAAACACATTCATATTTGTGTTGTGTTTTCTTTGTTCTTTCTGTGGAGGTGGAAATCAAACTCTGGGATATTTGACAACATTATTTTAATGATAACTAAGGACTATTATAAGAAACACTCCCACTAACTTACGATCCTCTCCCTTTAAGACAGAAAGAAACATCAGCTACAGTTTCTGCTTTTGTGTTTGATACAAGAACAGCTGATGAAATCACACTCAAATATACTATCAGAAAGTGTACCTATCTTGAGAGAAGACCAAGTGGAAAGTCCTGAAGACTTGAATATCTTCCCTGAACAGGTGTCAACCAACCTGGGGACACATTTACAAATGGCATCCTGCTGTCAGCCCCTGACACCAGGTTGTTTTCTCTCATCTTCATGGGAAAAGGTTCCATCCATTGGGATAATTGTAGCTTTTTAACACATTTCACTATAATTAGTGAATCTGCATGTCAGTGTTTTTTAGTGTATTTCCTGATTGAATTGGAGACTGTTTTAGTTCTCCCCATGACCCGTCAAAGATAAAGAATTTGTTTACTGTAAATTGCACACCACTCACTCCTATATGCCATCTGCCACACTTAACTACACAGAGTTACAATTTTCTAATAATAGCTCTTCGAGCTCAAGAAAAATCATCAGAGGTGCTAATCATACATGCTAGGGGAATATTTACCTCTCTCTATCAACCTTTTTCTTCTTGGTGGGATTTTCATTCTAGTGTATTAAGGTGAGATGACATTGGGCTTCTATTAAATAGTGCATAGCCAAACAGGGTTCAGAACTTTCCCTAAGTGGTAGTCACTTAACATAATTTTGTAAGGTGCACTTCAAAGAAAGGGTATAAAGTTCCAAATTTCAGAAAGGAATATAGATTTTTCTATGGCTCTTATTGTCAAGTCATGGGTAAAATCTGTGAAGTTTGCTTATGGAGCTGTCTCACCTCCTGCTTTACTGTTTTCTCCTTTTTCCTTCATCTTTTATGAAAATCTTGGGTAACCATGAAGTTTATATTCCATGTTCTTAATTTACTCCTCTCATTTTTTATTATTCCCAATGGCTCTCCTTAGCAGCCATATTGGAAAGAGTAATCAACAAACTTAATGCATTATTAGCCAACAGACCTTGAATGTCAGCAAAGTCTTCTTTCAAAGGAACGATTTGTTGAAATTTACCTATCAATGGTAACATTGGATAAATACTGGGAGATTTTATTTGGTTGGAAGTGCTCACAGTCCCTTATACTGAAATAGCTGCCCTCAAATGAGGTATCTGTTATGACTGTGGAGTCAGAACAATTAAATTTTTATTTATAAAGATGAAATACAACAGCAGCAACAACAAAACCACTAATTCACTACCTCTTTATAAAGTACTATAGACCATTGCTCCTGGAAAGTTTTGTTTTTCTCACTTGGATAATCTTAAAGGACACGGCATGATGGAGAAAAGCCAGCTGGCTGGATGTGAAGGGCAGGTTGAATCCCTTTTTCAACATTTAATATTTATGTTCTCAAATATATCCCCAAACATTTGAGGGTATTGATGTTACGACTTTATTTTGCTATCTCTGAGTCATTGTGCTGCCAGAGCCCTCATTTAACTAACTGTGATGAAAGAGCAGCACAGATAGTCTGTCCTGCAGAGGACAAGCTGTAAACTTTTCCTGTGAAATTTATCTTTTGTACTTTGATATTTTTGTTACCAAATGTCCCCTGTGCTTCACAAGCTTGTGGATAAAATGAAATTGCATTTGTATTTATGACCCACATTTCAATGGCTTTAAAACCTCTCCCAGTTTACTAGCAAGGTTCCCCTTCCCCAATTTTTCTGACTCCCCAGGGGTGCTTACTCATGACCATGAATCAGTTATCTCAGAATAAATAGGAATTCAGACCTTTTGTCTGGACCCCACTGAGACTGACATCTGGATAACTTTATCTGTCAGGTACTTCCAATCTGTCATCAGGTGCCTCCAGGGTCATTGGAGCCCCATCTCCTTAAGCCAATGAGAGCAGGCTTAAGGGCCCCAGGAGATTCATAGAACTATGGTTCAGTTAAATTTTCCATTCCTCCTGATTCTGATGCCTCATTTGCTGATCCCATTGCTATTAGCATTGAATCTCTCATCTCTTTGGAGGCTCTGTTCAGCCTTGAAATCTTCTTGCATTGAGGAAGAAGACATTACTTTCCTTGGTATCACTCTCTGAAGGAAGCTGCCCACAACTAAACTACTTGGGTTCCAATTTTCATTAGTTATGCTGCTTCAATTCTTTGGCTGCATATACACAGAGTCATTTTACCAGACACACCAACAGTGCAAGAATGACTGAATAAGCATGGGTTCCAAAATTAACCAAAAATAGAATCCAGAAGCAGCATTTCCATCTATAATGCAGGTCCAAACCCCTTCTTCCTTATGTTACATTTTCAGTCAGAAGCCCTCATTTTCCTTTATTGAAAAAATACATGATTTTATTTTTTTATATATAAAATATAGTCTACATTTTGAGCTTTAATGTTGATGGTGGATTGGTGAGTGGAAAAAAGAGGAATCATAGTCCAAGTTTTTATCTTCCATGAGACTCCTATTCCTCTACATAAATTTGTGTCATCAAATGTAGGTATTGGAGGGCTTTTCCCTCATTTCCTCTTGAGCCAAGCCATTGGGGAAGGAGTGACATCTTATTTCTGTCACTGATTACATATAAGCACAAATTTTTACTCAGGTAAAACTTCTTGTAAATTTTTACATTATTTGTGATAAAATGTTTTGGATTCTTAGAATTAATATATTCATTTTGAGGTATGTCACAGACCTATGATATGAGGTTAGAATGTTGGTATGAGAGTTGAGATAATGATTGTAATGTGAAGAATATATATATGAACAACAGTCTCATTTTTTTCTAACTTGAAATAATAGCATTCATTTAACTTAAATGAAAACAGCATGAATTTAAGTGATGAAGAGATTTGTAAATTATATTGTAGGTTTTTCCCTTTTCCTCTTCTTAATTACCCATGTTCTCATTATATTTTTATTCAGCTAGCATCTGTTTTAATTTTAACTAAGTTATGACTTAGAAATACCTTTAGAAATTAGATGCAATCCTCACTCTTAAGGAGTTCATGATTGGAAGAAACTGAATAGGTTAAACACACACACACACACTTTGCACTTTATTAGAAACTCAAAAAAGGTCTGAGATTTCACTCTATTTAAATGCTTACCAGGGCTTCTCACATGGCTCAGTGGTAAAAATCAGCTTGCCGTTGCAGGAGATACAGAGGATGTGGGTTCAATCCCTAGGTTGGGAAGATTCCCTGGAGAAGGAAATGACAACACATTACAGTATTCTTGCCTCAAGAATTCCTTGGACAGAGGAACCTGGTGGTCTACAGCCTATGGGGTTGCAAAGAGTTGACTGGCATAATACATGAGATTCCTGGCTCAGAGAAAAGGACAAGGTCAATCTAGTCAAAGCTATGGTTTTCCCAGTTGTCATGTACAGATGTGAGTTGGACCATAAAAAAGGCTGAGTGCTGAAGGATTGATGCTTTCCAACTGTGGTGTTGGAGAAGACTCTTGAGAGTCCCTTGTACAGCAAGGTGATCCAACCAGTCCATCCTAAAGGAAGTCAACCCTGAATATTCATTGGAAGGACTGATGCTGAAGCTCCAATACTTTGGCCGACTGATGTGAAGAGTAAATTCATTGGAAAAGACCCTGAGGCTGGGAAAGATTGAGGGCAAGGGAAGAAGGGGGCAACAGAGAGAGATGGTTGGATGGCATCACCGAGTCAATGGACGTGAGTTTAAGCAAATCTAGGAGATAGTGAAGGACAGGGATTCCTGGCATGCTGCAGTCCATGGGGTAGCAAAGAGTCGGACATGACTTAGGGATTGAACAACATCAACAACAACAACAACAACTCATGCCACAGCAGGTGGCACGAACCTCATAGTCTCATGGAATCCTTCCCGACCCCCACCAAATTCCAAGGCGGCAATGTAAAGTGCCCAGGTAGATGTGTATATAGGAGGTTGATATGTATATAGGAGGTTGATATCAAAGCTGAGGAACCCTAAGCTTAGGAAGCTCCCAGTGTTGTAAAGGAGGCTGCTAGTGAACTTGCCTAACCTTCAGCTTGGCACAAGTCATCTTCTTTGATATCAACACATGTTAGGGATAAAACCTGCCTTCTTCCCCCCTCGAAGGAAGACATTATTTCTGTCTTCAAAGACAGTTTGCAATACAAACATCCTTGAAAAGATGGTTGGAAGCAAAAGCTGTCAATGCTGCTGCTGCTAAGTCGCTTCAGTCATGTCCGACTCTGTGCAACCCCATAGATGGCAGCCCACCAGGCTCCTTCATCCCTGGGATTCTCCAGGCAAGAATACTGGAGTGGGTTGCCATTTCCTTCAATATAAGCTGTCAATATCTTTGCTCAAATGGGCAAAAAGGCAAGAGCCCTATGGAAAATTTTTTCTTACCAGTTATCTAGAAACAATAACAACAGTGTGATAAATGCTGTAGAAGAATTATGGGTATGCCATAGAGAAGGGCACAGCCAAGTCTGACTCCTAGAGTCTAGGAATAAAGAGAGATACATTTTAACCTGATAAGGGAAGAAAAACCCAGACAAAAATTTCATAAGCATGAAAACACTTTCTGCTGCTCCAAGACTGCCCTCTAGTGTGTGAAAAGACTTCACCTCCCTGACATTTGACTTGGATGTCTCCGCAGGATGGGAAGATGACCTGTGCATCTCTGAACACTGTTTTTTGTTTGTTTTTCTGGTTTTTTTTTTTTAGCTTAATTCTTATTTTATATTGGAGTGTGTGTGTTATGTTGCTTTAGTTCAGGTATACAGTGAAGGCAAAGTAATTCAATTATGTATATATATTTATCCATCCCTTTTCAGATTCTTTCTTTTCTTTTTTTTTTAAGTTTTGGCTGCACCACAAGGCATGTGAGGTCTTAGTTCCCCACCCAGGGATCAAACCCACACTCCCTGCAGTGGAAGTGCTGAGCCTTAACCACTGGACTGCCAAGGAAGGCCCCTTTTCAGGTTTTCTTCCTGTATAGATTATTACAGAATATTGAGTAGAGTTCTTGTGCCATATAGTAGATCCTTGTTGATTATCTATTTTATATTTAGTAGTGTGTATATGTTAATCCCAAGCTCCTAATTTATCCCTCCCTCTCCACTTTTTCCCTTTGGCAACAACAAGTTTGTTTTCAAAGTCTGGAATCTGTTTTGTAAATAAGTTTATTTGTATCATTATTTTTAGATTCCACATAAAAATGATATCATATGACATTTATCTTTGTCTGACATTTCACTTAGTATGATACTCTCTAGGTCCATCCATGTTGTTGATAATTTCATTATTTTTTAATGGCTGAGTAATTTTCTATTGTATCTATACATATACACACACACACATGCATATGTTCAGGCTCTAAGTCATGGCTGACTCTTTGTGACCCCATGGACTGTAGCCTGCCAGGACTGTAGCCTGTAGCCTCCTCTGTCCATGGAATTTTCCAGGCAAGAATACTGGAGTTGATTGCCATTTCCTTCTCATAAATATATATATATATATGCCACATCTTCTTTATCCACTCTTCTGTAGATGGACATTTAGTTGCTTCCATGTCCTGGCTATTGTAAATAGGAATGTGTGTATCTTTTTAAATTATGGATTTCACCAGATATATGCCCAGGAGTGGGATTGCGGGATCATATAGTAGTCCTATTTTTCATCTTTTAACGCACCTCCGTACTTTTTTCATAGAGGTTGTACTCCCACCAACAGTGTAGGAGCATTCTCTTTTCTCCACACCCTCTCTGACATTTATTGTTTGTAGATTTTTTGATAATGGACATTCTGATTGGTGTGAGATGATACATTATTGTAGTTTTGATTTGTGTTTGTTGCTCTAGAACTTAATAATGTTGAGTATCTTTTCATGTGTTTTTTGACTATTTACATGTCTTCTCTGGTGAAATGTCTATTAGATCTTCTACCTATATTTTGATTGGGTTGTTTGTATTTTTTATATTGACCTGCATGATCTGTTTGTATATTCTGAGCACTGTTGCTTTGGAGGTAAAAATTGGCCTCTCTAGTATACCACCTGGGTATCTATTTCTCTTGATACTTCTAAGAATTTATACTACTACTACATATTTCTCTCTCCATGAAGCTCTGTGCCTTTATGTGGTGAGTTTAAGGGAACACTTTCTCTTGGAACTGGACAACAGAAGAATAGTTTATTGGTTTTGATAGCTACCCTCTTACTGCCTGTAGATTACAAGTGTGTGACATGAGTTCAGTTCAGTCACTCAGTCGTGTCCAACTCTTTGCGACCCCATGAACTGCAGCACGCCAGGCCTCTCTGTCCATCACCAACTCCCGGAGTCCACCCAAACCCATGTCCATTGAGTCAGTTATGCCATCCAACCATCTCATCCTCTGTCGTCCCCTTCTCCTCCCACCCCCAATCCTACCCAGCATTAGGGTCTTTTCCAATGAGTCAACCCTTCGCATGAGGTGCCCAAAGTATTGGAGTTTCAGCTTCAACATCAGACCTTCCAATGAACACCCAGGATTGATCTCTTTTACGATGGATTGATTGGATCTCCTTGCAGTCCAAGGGACTCTCAAGAGTCTTCTCCAACACCACAGTTCAAAAGCATCAATTCTTCGGCCCTCAGCTTTCTTCACCGTCCAACTCTCATATCCATACATGACCACTGGAAAAACCATAGCCTTGACTAGATGGACTTTTGTTGGCAAAGTAATATCTCTGCTTTTAAATATGCTATCTAGGTTGGCCATAACCTGCCTTCCAAGGAGTAAGTGTCTTTTAATTTCATGGCTGCAATCACCATCAGCAGTGATTTGGAGCCCAAAAAAATAAAGTCTGACACTGTTTCCACTGTTTCCCCATCTATTTCCCATGAAGTGATGGGACCAGATGCCATGATCTTAGTTTTCTGAACGTTGAGCTTTAAGCCAACTTTTTCACTCTCCTCTTTCACTTTCATCAAGAGGCTCTTTAGTTCTTCTTCACTTTCTGCCATAAGGATGGTGTCATACGCATATCTGAGGTTATTGATATTTCTCCCGGCAATCTTGATTACAGCTTGTGTTTCTTCCAGCCCAGCGTTTCTCATGATGTACTCTGCATATAAGTTAAATAAGCAGGGTGACAATATACAGCCTTGACGTACTCCTTTTCCTATTTGGAACCAGTCTGTTGTTCCATGTCCAGTTCTAACTGTTGCTTCCTGACCTGCATACAGGTTTCTCAAGAGACAGGTCAGATGGTCTGGTATTCCCATCTCTTTCAGAATTTTCCACAGTTTATTGTGATCTACACAGTCAAAGGATTTGGCATAGTCAATAAAGCAGAAATAGATGTTTTTCTGGAACTCTCTTGCTTTTTCGATGATCCAGTGGATATTGGCAGTTTGATCTCCGATTCCTCTGCCTTTTCTAAAACCAGCTTGAACATCTGGAAGTTCACGGTTCACATATTGCTGAAGCCTGGCTTGGAGAATTTTGAGCATTACTTTACTAGCATGTGAGATGAGAGTCTGGCCCAAATAAAAGGAATCAGGAAGACAGAATTTTAGAGCTAAAAGTTTCCTAGAGTTATCTAGGAACCCCTTTTTTCCTTTCCTATTCTCCTTCTCAAATACTTGAACTGCTTATTATGTATTCATGAACCATGCTGGAGATACAAAAGTGAAGAACAATGGTACTTTTCCTCAGTGTCCTCACAGAATAGTATGAATAAAGAAACATGGTCAGTCAATTATGAGAAACCGAGATAAATTCAAAGACAAAGGGAACTGCAAGGAGCTGTGACTAGGAAGCCTGATTCAGATAAGGAGGCCATGAATGAATATTCACAGAGGATAATTCTTGAGTTGGGTTTGGAAGGATGAACAGGGTATATGAGGGAAACAATGGCTAGGGAAGAAGTCTTCCCTAGTGACTCAGATGGTGAAAATCCTCCTGCAATGCAGGACACCTGGGTTCAGTCCCTGGGTTGGAAAGATCCCCTGGAGAAGGGAATGGCTACCCACTCCAATATTCTTGCCTGGAGAATTCCTTGGATGGAAGAGCCTGGCAGGCTACAGTCTATAGGGTCGCAAAGAGTCAGACACAACTGAGCACTAGCACAAGTCCTTATCAGAGCTTTTAATCTCATGCTGAGAGTCTGGATTTTATCCCAGTTGGTACCAAGGAAATTTTGGAGGATATTTATCAAGGAAGTGATATTATCAGATTTGCATTTTAGGATGATTATTTTGGCAGCAATGTGGAGAAAAATTGAAAGGCGAAACACTGGGGACATTGGAGATCAATTAAGATACTGTTACAGTGACCTAGGCAAGAGATTGATGAGGCTCTGATTCAGCCATTAACAAACAGAATGAAAGGAGTGTCTAGACACTAGCAATAAAAGCAATAGAATTAGTAAAAGATGAGGGGAAATGGGAGCAAGTGAAGATTCAAAGATGACTCTCAGGTATGTTGTGTAACTGGGTAGCTGAGCTATCATCAAACAGGATTTGGAGAAAGAAAATCTGATAGCAGTCAAGATTAGTCGAGGTTTTCATATGACTGTGACTTAATCATGTCTGGATTATCCATACAGAAGTAGCATCTGGACTCAGGTATATAGGTATAGGAGCTCACTTTTATTGTGCTCATACATTACTTGATCTGTATTTATTCCAATTTTTCATTTCTTTCTGCAATCCTTTTTGAAGTCATCATGCTTGAACAATGGACAGGCTATTGCAAAGCATTGCGGGTTCTCTACTTCACTGAGTACATTTCTTACCTTTGAATGCTCATACATCTAAAGGTACTTCTTTCATGTAAATCTTTGCTTCATATTGAATGTGACTTGAAATTACTGTAGGGTTCGCACCTTTATTTGAAAGTCACTTAATTCAGTGGTTCTGTGTCATGAAAATGTTTTTCAATAGAGTCTGCTTTCTTTCCCCCCTCTCTGTGGGAAGTGTTTTGATTGTTCTGCAAATGTGCATAGCATTCTCAGAACTCTATTCAGCTTGCCCAATACTTTTTGAATCTGTTGTAGATTTATATGATAACAAAAAAATAGTTTCAATTCTTTTGTTACTATTTGCTGTTTGTGGAATTTGGTTTCTACATTATATTTATTCAGCATGAATAATTTAAGAATAGGGTATATAATGTGGCATTTTACACACTTAAAAAAATGATTTTTGCCCTCATTTCATAGTCATCTTTTGCTTCATGCTGTACAATTCAACCTCTTAACAGTTGCAGTCAATTTTATTGGTAACTTAAGATCTACTTCATCTTTTGTATTACGCTGAATATTGAGTATAGACTTATTTTTAAAAGATTTTTCATCTTTTTTGAACAGAATGACTCTAAGAAGACATAAAGAAATGGTTTATTTCCATCAGAGAAATAAAATAATTAGAAAGGAAACAGCCTGAAGTGTACACTTAGTGTTAGTTGCTCAGTTGTGTCTGATTCTTTGTGACCCCATTGACTGTAGTCTGCCAGCCTCTCTGTCCATGGAATTCTCCAGGCAAGAATACTGGAGGGGGTAGCCATTTACTTCTCCAGGGGGTCTTCCTGACTGAGGGATTGAACCCAGGTCTCCTGCATTGCACATAGATTCTTTACTGTCTGAGACACCAGGGAAGCCCTTGGTCCTTTCAGATATTTTGAGTCTGCACCTTTTCCTGGGCATGTATGGTCACTTTCTAATTTTCCCTATATAAGCAGTTGCTTTAGGATGTCCTAATCTTTAATTTCTGGCTTCCAAAAGAGGAAAAAGAAAAAAGTTATTTGGGGAGAAAGAGAGCTAATCCTTTAGGTCCCACTTCAGTCCTGGAGGGTGGGGCTTGTCAATAATAGAAGGAGACACAACAACGGTGGCCACCCATGTCTATGTCTGCACTTTGTGATCAGAAGCAGCAATCAGCAATCAGAACACAGACCTCTGATATTTGGAGGTCAGGGTCATTTTTGTCCACCCTGTCTCCTCCAGGCTCTGTGCAGATTGCTCTAGGATCACGTGCACAGCTGCCTGCCATGGAGTTTGTGTTGGGAGATGCGCAGCTGCTACTGTACTAAGAGCTGAATCTGACCAAAATTAACTGCAGTTTACTGTCCAAGCCTTCCCCTGGAAGGTCCAAGATTTCAATAGACTCCAGCATTCTAAAATAGTTATATCAGACAGATTCTGTCAGTACAGTTATTTTCTTGGTGAGGAGACAGGTTCCTGATGCTTCCTAATCTGCCACGTTCATTTATTTCTGCCTTCCTCCCTCCTTTCCTCCCTTCCTCCCCTCTTCCTTCCTTCATTCCTCCCTCTTTCCCTTCCCCCTTTCCTTCCTTTCTTCTTTTTCTGGGGAGCCAATTTACCAGCGTGCCACCGGAAACGCTGCAGACATGTGCTCCTTGGTATAAGCTGCATTGGGATCAACGGGGCCAGCTGCTCTGACTGTAGTTCTCTAATTAGTCTTGTTCACATTGCCCTATGGCCATTTCCCATTGCTGCCTCATTCACTGACTCTGTGAGCTATTTTCAGGGGAAGTGCTTGCATCCTGTGGTCCCTAATTAATTTCAAAATATGGATCTCATTCTTTCCTCATACAGGATTTTCATATATGTCCTTTTTCTGCAGACACCTGTCCTACCTAAGCACAGAATTGCTTTCTCCCACCTTTAGGCACTCTATCAGATCTAATCCCTTGAATCTGTTTGTACAGTGGAAGTGACAAATAGATTCAAGGGATTAAATCTGAAAGAGTGCCTGAAGAACTATGGACAGAGGTTCGTAACACTGTACAGGAGGAAGTAATCAGAAGCATCACCAAGAAAAAGAAATACAAAAGGCAAAATGGCTGTCTGAGAAGGCTTTACAAATAGCTGAGAAAAAAAGAGAAGCAAAAGGCAAAGGAGAAAAGGAAAGATGTATCCATCTGAATGCAGAGCTCCAAAAAGTAGCAAGGAGAGATAAGAAAGCATTTTTAAGTGAACAATGCAAAGAAATAGAGGAAAACAATAGAAAATTGGAAAGACTAGAGATCTCTTCAAGAAAACTAGAGATACCAAGGGAAAATTTCATGCAAAGATAGGTACAATAAAGGACAGAAACGGTATGGACCTAACAAAAGCAGAAAATACAAGAAGAGGTGGCAAAAATAAACAGAACTATACAAAAAAGACCTTAATGACCAGGATAACCACAATGATATGTTCACTCACCTAGAGCCAAACATCCTGAAGTGTGAAGTCAAGTGGATCTTAGGAAGCATCACTACAAACAAAGCTAGTAGTGATGATGGAATTCCAGCTGAGCTATTTCAAATCCTAAAAGATATGCTGTTAAAGTGCTAACACTCAATCTGCCAGCAAATTTGGAAAACTCAGCAGTGGCCACAGGAATGGAAAAGGTCAGTTTTAATTCCAATTCCAAAAGAAGGGAAATGCTTAAGAATGTTCAAACTGCTGCACAATTACACTCATTTCATATGCTAGCAAGGTAATGCTCAGCACCCTTCAAGCTAGGCTTCAACAGTATATGAACTGAGAAATTCCAGATGTTCAAGCTGGATTTAGAAAAGGCAGAGGAATCAGAGATCCAATTGCCAACATCCGTTGAATCATAGTAAAAGCTAGGGAATTCAGAAAAACATTTACTTCTTCTTCAATAACTACACTAAAGCCTTTGACTGTGTAGACCACAACAAACTGTGCAAGATTCTTAAAGAGGTGGGAATACCAGATCACATTACCTGCCTTCTGAGAAACCTGTATGCAGGTCAAGAAGCAACAGTAAGAACCGGACATGGAACAATGGACTGGCTCAAAATTGGGAAAGGAGTACATCAAGGTTGTATATTGTCACCCTGCTTATGTAATTTCTGTGCAGAGTACATCATGTGAAATGCTGGGCTGGATGAAGCACAAGCTGGAATCAAGATTGCCAGGAGAAATATCAATAACCTCAGATATACCAGTATACCACGCTTATGGAAGAAAGCCAAGAGGAACTAAAGAGTAAAAGGTGAAAGAAGAGAGTGGAAAAAGCTGGCTTAAAACTCAACATTCAGAAAACTAAGATCATGGCATCTGGTCCTATTACTTCAAGGCAAACAGATGGGGAAACAATGGAAACAGTGAGAGACTTTATTTTCTTAGGCTCCAAAATCAGTGCAGATGGTGACTGCAGTCATGAAATTAAAAGATGTCTGCTGCTTGGAAGAGAAGCAATGACAAACCTAGACAGTGTATTAAAAAGCAGAGACATTACTTTGCCTACAAAGGTCCATGTAGTCAAAACTGTGTTTTCCCAGTAGTCATGTACGGATGTGAGAGCTGGACAGTAAAAAAAAAGGTTGAGCACCAAAGAATTGATGACTTTGAATGGAGGTGCTGAAG
Organism: Giraffa tippelskirchi; assembly: GCF_054371585.1. Lineage (NCBI taxonomy): Eukaryota > Metazoa > Chordata > Mammalia > Artiodactyla > Giraffidae > Giraffa > Giraffa tippelskirchi. The sequence continues at coordinate 66,655,441 of NC_137284.1, forward strand.
AAGACTTTTGAGAGTCCCTTCAACTGCAAGGAGAAGAAACCAGTCCACCCTAAAGGAAATCAGTCCCGAATATTCACTGGAAGGACTGATGCTGAAGCTGAAGCTCCAATACTTTGGCCACCTGATGCACAGAGCTGACTCATTGGAAAAGGCTCTGATGCTGGGAAAGATTGAGGACAAAAGGAATAGAGGATGACAGAGGATGAGATGGTTGGATGGCATCATCGACTCAATGGACATGAGTTTGAGCAAATTCCCAGAGTTGGTGAAGGACAGAGAAGCCTGGTGAGCTGCAGTCTATGGGGTTGCAAATAGTCGGACACGACTGAGTGACTGGACAACAACCACCGTCAGTCCGTATTTAGGGTCTCCATGTTGTCCTCTATCGCTGATTTCTCATTATTGACTAGGCCATTTCTATGAGTATGCACACACACCCTAGGGCCTTCTTCCTATTAAAAAAGCAATAATGAAAGCAGACTGTCTCGATCCATCATTCTGTTCTGGCTACCATTCTGTTTCCACAGCTTGTCTTCATTTTCATACTTCCTGTTGTTGTTCATTCACTAAGTCGTGTCCAACTCTTTGCTACCCCATGGACCACAGCACTCCAGGCTTCCCTGTCCTTCACCGTCTCCCAGAGTTTGCTCAAACTTCACACTTCCCACTTACTCTTTTTTTTTTATAATTTTTATTTATTTAATTATATTTTTGACTGTGCTGGGTCTTCATTGCTATTCTTCTTTGAGGTGCTCAGGTTTCTCATCGTGATGCTTTTCTTGTTGCAGAACACGTGCTCTAGGTGTGTGTGCTCAGTAGTTGTGGTACATGGTCTTTGTTGCTCCACAGCACGTGGAATCTTCCTGGTCCAGGGATTGAACCCATGTCCCCTGCATTATCAGGCAAACTCTTATCCATTGTGCCACCAGGGAATTCTTCCCACTTACTCTTAATCTTGCTTCATCACTTCAATGAAACTGTTCTCATCAGTCACCAGTGACCTCCATTTCCCCAAATTCAGTGGGATACTAATTCTTGCTTTAGAGCTTGTTCTTGATATATCTTCTTCTGCTTATTTCACTCTCTCCACAGTGAAGTTCACCTAAATCCATTTTTATAATACAACTTACAAGCTGCTGGTTATAAATGTATTTATCTAATCCTGAAATTTTCTCTAAGAATGTCATATACACAAATGTTTAATTGACATCTTTATTTGGAGGTCTGCTAAGGTTTTTAAACTCTACACATTGAAATCTCAACTCCTGACTTCACTCCCAAACCTATTAATCTCTTAGTCTGTCCTCAGATCAGTTATGTCCTCAGTGACCCAAATAGAAAGTCAGGGAATTGCTGTCATTTCCCCCTTTCTCTCATCCCCCATTCACAAACCACAAGAAAGTATTCTTAGTTCCTCTGTAATATATCTTAAATCTGTCTACTTCTATTCTTCACTATATTCTAAGCCCTAATATTTCTTACCTAGAGTGCAGCAAAAGTATCCTGACTGGCCTCTCCATAATTCCTTTTTTACAAACTAATGTTTAAAGAATACAATAGATCTTGCCACTTATGCTCAAAACAGTCAGTGGCTTCCCCACGCTCTTGGAATAAAGTTATATCTCTTCAGTATGACCTAAAAGTCCATACCAGCTGCTTACTTAAACTTCATTGCATATTTCTCCCTCCCCTTTCTCTAGGCAAGATATTTTCTGATTTAGTGGAACCACTCTAAGGACAACTATTATAATGAAAGGGTTACATGATATATGATCTAGGGTTGGCAACCAAGAGGTAATCTTTTTTTACTCAACCTCTGTTACTGAGGTTACAAACAGCTACGCTTTGGGTATGTAGCTTAGTAGGAGAAGTCAGATTTATCATCTTTTCCTGCTTTTTTAACCCTCACTTCATCACCTGGCTCCCCCAAAATGTCTATAAAGACCTCTCTGCTGCTCTCCTCCAGGGCTTGCAAGAAACAGAAAGAATAAAGACATGGCACACTTGTTGGGAAAACCATACCTGACCCCTCACCCTCTTGGGTGTGGAGGTCAGATTTCTTCTTTTGTATCAGTATCTCTTGTCCATACTGTTAACTAGCACCTGGCTTATTTTTAGACTTTGAAGTTAAACATTCTATTGTTTAACCTACATTCTCTAATTTTTTCACATGGTATTAGTTGTCTGATTTTGTACAGCCTAGGATTTAAAAAAAAAAATCCTGAGGTGGGGGGGAATATCTGGTGCTTATATCAAGCATTTGTTTGGTTTGTTGTAACTGAAAATAAATTTTGGGTAACATTAGAAACTGACAGCCTGAGTAGATTTTTATCTCCCCTAAGTAGGATCAGGATTGCCGAATCCTTCATAAATATATGTGCACGTGATTGAGTACTTTCAGGCAACCCCTAATCTCTATGCTGTAGAAGAGTGAGTGGGCCAGTCATACTGCCTTCATTCTGTTTTACTAAGAATTATTACTTCCTTAGCAATCACTGTGCTTATGTGACATGCTGTCTGGTGACTGCTTTACCTGATACCCATAATCCATTTGTGATGTTTAATCCTACTCAGAACCTTAGATACTAGTCTTATAACTTATCTTTCCTGATAAGTCTTATAACTGCTTTTATTCCCTCTGTTTAGGCATATGTCCCATGTCACCCCAGAAGTGGTTGTCATGTCACACGACATGTTGTTACTGATAATTCTAGAATTATTTCCCCCTCAAAACAGTGTCTAATGTAGTGATGATTTTGGTGTGTTTTCTCTTAAGCAAGAGCGATATAATTTGTCTTTAACACTGTCATTTTTAAAAGTCCATTACTAAGTTACAATTTACTATTCCTTTTACACAAAGTGCCATTAAATAACATTTAGCTATGTACACACGTCAAGGATTTTACAGACTTGTACAATAGCAGGCCATTTCAAGGATTTCTTTCTTGGTAGAGACATTTATAGGGAAAAGAGAAGTGAGATTAAAAAGTAAATTTAGTTTCAGGTCTAATGTCAGTCATATGGGTTGGGTGGGTTACTAGTTTCTTCAAAGAGGTTTTAATCCATTTTACATCCATCAGAAATTGCTTAAATGGTTCATCAGGACAACCATTCTTTTCTTGAGATGAGGTTGTACATTATATTACCAGAAAAAGATTCTGTCTCAGAGCAGATTTGGACAGTTTTTTAAAGTTCTCCTTTTGACTCAGAAAATTTTTAAAAATCTCTCTCAGACCAAAAAAAAAAAATTCTCATTGCATATCTTGGCATAAGCCAAGATCACTCACTGGATGTTTTCAGCCCAGTCAGTCTCTTTTACATTTTTTAATAAATGGAAAAAATTAGACATAGGTACAATCTATGCAATATATATGGAATCATGCTTGCAGTGGTGTTTCATCATATGCTGATATTCCTTTCCCAGTGTAGTAGGAAAATTTCCAAACAAATCTTGTGGCAACTCAAGATCAATATTAGCTGTTTTATATAGTCTATGGACTATATAATATATAGAGTCCATATATTATATTATCTATGTTCTCTTCAACATGGCCTATTTTATTTACCTAAGTTAAATTAAAGGTGTTGATTAATGCCTTTGCTATTAGCTTAACAAAACTAGAGCTACTCCTTTAGTAAGACAGAGAATTAATTTCTATTCAGAGATTTAAAAAAAAAATCCAGGCTCCATTATTGTTCCAGAATTTCCTTTTCTCTTCTCCCATCCATGTCCTTTATTCTCTTCTCTCTCCTCCTTATTCATCTTCTTCTTTCCTCAACTTTTTCTCTCCTTCCTCTCCTCAATTCTCTACTTCCCAGTTCCCTTCCCTCCCTTTTTTTTCTTTAATTTTTCCATCTTTCTTTCCCTCTTCCTTCCAAACTTCCTTACTTGTATCTGCTCTTGTCACCTTGTCTACTCTGAGGCAAGGAACCAAAGAAAAAGTGACTGTTTTTTTTCTAGGATTAACCACCATCCCTAAAAATGTAGGACTGATGCTGAAGCTCCAATACTTTGGCCACCTCATGTGAAAAGCCAACTCATTGGAAAAGACCCTAATTCTGGGAAAGATTGAAGGCAAAAGGAGAAAGGGGCAACAGAAGATGAGATGGTTGGATAGCATCACCAACTCAGTGGACATGAATCAGAACAAACTCTACTTGATAGTGGAGGACAGAAGAGCCTGGCGTGCTGCAGTCTATGGCATCGCAAAGAGTCAGACACAACTTAGCAACTGAACAACAACAAAAATCATTTTTCACCTCTAAGAACTCAAATTCATGATTATATCTGACTTGCCAGGAGTGATGATACATATTCTTGTAAGGCTGGAATCCTATTAGTCATAGAATGGGTACCAAACCAAATTCCATGCATGAAGTACAGTTCTAATTCTTTTAGAGTGGGCTTGTCCACTTAATGAAATGCACTTTGCCTTCAAGTGTGACATTTCTGGTACAGTTATGATTATAAATTTGGTTTTTCTAATTATGTTGAAACCATGCAAACAACTACATTGCCATGAGTGGTGTACAAGGTATCAGTAAAGACACTGCTTATATAGTAGTTGACCTATTTAACAAGTAGCTTTATAGCAAGGGCAATTCATATATATACTATTCTTACAAAATCATTATAAATACTATCAGTGGTTTGATTATTTACAGATACTATATGGTTATAATTAGTGAACTTTATACCAACATCTTTCATCTAAAATAATTGTGACTTTTTTCCCCAAGCTCAACTCATTTTAAAACACTCCTGAATTCCAAATATTAGAGTCATTACACTTAAATTCTTTTGAGAGTCCACTAATTACATTTACAGTTCTCATATTAAGAATTCATAAACTCAAAGCTTTTTTTGTGGATTCCATTGACTCTTCTACATAGACAATGATATCATATGTGAATAATGACAGTTTTACTTCTTTCTTTCCTGTATGAATTTCTTTTAGTTTTTTGTTCTAGCTTTATTCATCTGGCTGAACTCCTGGTATAGTATTGAACTGAAATAGTGGAAGCAGACATCCTTGTCTTGCTCCTGAAATTAAGGTGAAAACATTCATCATAAAGTCTAATGTTACATATACATTTTTCATAAATGCCCTTTATCAGGTTGAAGAAGTTCTTTCCTATTTTCAATTCATTGAGAAATTTTTTATTAGGAAAGGATATTGGATTTTGTTAAATCCTTTCCTGTATCTATTGACATATCATATGCTTTTTTCCCCTTTTCTAGTCGTTTAATATGGTGAATTATATTTATTGATTTTCAAATTATAAGCTGATCCTACATTCCTGGAATAAAACTAACATATTAAAAAGTTCAAAGTGCTAGTTGATCAGTTGTGTCCAACTACTTGTGACCCCTGGACTATAGCCTGCCAGGCTCCTCTGTCTATGGAATTCTCCAGACAAGAATACTGGAGTGGGTAGACATTCCCTTCTCCACGGGTCTTCCTGACCCAGGGATCAAATTCTGGCCTCCCACATTGCAGGCAGATTCTTTATGGTCTGAGCCAACAGGGAAGCCCCATTCATGATGTATTATACATTTTATATATTGTTATAGTTGGTTTGTGAAAATTTTATTTAAATTAGTTTATCTATTTTTTAACTTTACAATATTGTATTTGTTTTGCCATACATTGACATGAATCCACCATGGGTGTACATGTGTTCCCCTTAATGAGGGATACTGATCATTGGTCTTGTAGTATCTTTGTCTGGTTTTAGTAACACAGCAATGCCCTTTCTTTTAGAATGGATTGTGAAGTATGCCCTCCTTTTCAATTTTTTGGAAGTGTTTCTGAAAAAGTGATATCATTTCTATCTAGATATTTGGTAGAATTCACCATTGAAGCCTCCAGGGCTTGGAGTTTCCTTTGTCAGAAGGTTTCTACCTAAAAGTTCAATTTCTTTGTTTCCTATACCATACAATATTCAGTACATATAAGGTTATCCAGGTTATTTAGTTCTTCTTGAGTGAGTTTTGGTAGTTTATGCCTTTCAAGGAATTCTAAGTCATTGAACTTGTTCAGTTTATTGGTCCTTTCCTCTATACTCTGGTCTGAAACTCTACCAAAGTACCTGTTTGGGACAGTCATAGGGCTCACCTTATTCACTGTTCATATCTCAAGGATCACTGTCTTCCATTGTTTGATGTTCAGTATCTTGAAAATTACTACATATGTTGTATATGTTTTGTTTTTTCAGGCAAGAGAGAAAATCCAAAATTCTTCATTCGGTCCAGAACCAGAGTTGTTGACCCAGGTATTTTAAACCCATAAATAAAATTTTCTTAGAAGTCGATTTGTTGGAAGTGACTATATCAGCCCAAGTTCATGAACACGAGTATACTTCTATCCATCCTCAGAGGTAATGCAATTATATTCATATTAATAATTTAGGTTTGGCTGAGCTTCTCCTTTTCACTTAACTAAGAAAATGTGGAGCCTATCTATCCTAACTCACTGTTGATAGTGTACCTCCTTTCCAGGGGCCAACCCTTGGTTCCAAAGAGAGAGGGTCTGTGCTTCAGGGGAGTAACAGAGATGATGGAGTATGAAAAACACCTGGTCAGTTTATTATGGAGTTTGCAGACTTATCCTGGATAGATCATCAATGGAATTATGGTTGAGTAAAATCATAAGTTTCTAAGAAAAAGAAATAGCCACATATTTGCCTAAATTATTAACCAGAGTAGTAATACATTACAACTACCAAAGGAATGTTAACTTTACACAAATGAGAAATCCCTTGTTTTTCTGGTGGATTTGCTTATGATTGTTTATATTTGTGAAATATGCCAGAACAGCTCAATTCTCAATAAACCCTTCTCAAAGTAATATATGCAGCAGTTTGGCAAAAATCCTGACATCTGGGTAGAACATGAAGAAAACAAAAATATTTTTGTACAGCCTACAAAGACCAATTTTATTTGTGAGCTACCAGAGCTCGCTCTCTCTATTATACATAACTTCTTTTAAAATTTAATCTTATTACCTCCAAATGTTTTTATTTAAAATATATATGTACTACATAATGAGATGATACTGCTTAAATAAACCATTAGTTTTAAAATGCACATTTTTTAAAGATTTATTTATTTGTGGCTATTCTTGGTTTTCTTTGCTGTGTGAGGACCTTCTCCAGTTGTAGTGAACAAAGGCTACTCTAGCTGCAGTGCACAGGCTTCTCATTGCAGTGGCTTCTCCTGTGGTGGAGTGTGGGGTCTAGGATGTGGGCTCTAGAGAGCTGGCTTAGTAGTTGGCTCCGGGGCTTAGTTGTCTCTCAGCATGTGGGATCTTCTGGGACCAGGGAGAGAATCTGTGTCCCCTGCATTGGTAGGCAGATTCTTCACCAGTGAGCCACTAGGGAAGCACTCAAGCACATTTTAAGACAATATTTCACTCTGCTAATTTTATCCCCTTAAAATGAGTATTAAGAAGACCAAATGTGTGAATGAATAGGAGCACATAAGTAAAAATTACTGTGTAGTCACCCAGTGTTTTTGTTTGATACTACTGCTTGTGTCTCTACTTGCCAAGTACCATGTCCTCTGTCACAAGAAGAGATTTCTATTTATTTTAATTACTGAAGTTTTTCTAAGCCTTAGGTCTTAAAGTTAATTAAGTCTGAAGTCATAAATTTAATTAAGGGTCTTAGACTTACAATTTAAGTTGACATTAAAGAGTGACATTGTACAGGAGACAGGGATCAAGACCATTCCCATGGAAAAGAAATGCAAAAAAGCAAAATGGCTGTCTGAGGAGGCCTTACAAATAGCTGTGAAAAGAAGAGAAGCGAAAAGCAAAGGAAAAAAGGAAAGATATACGCATTTGAGTGCTTAGTTCCAAAGAATAGCAAGGAGAGATAAGAAAGCCTTTCTCAGCAATCAATGCAAAAAAATAGAGGAAAACAACAGAATGGGAAAGACTAGAGATCTCTTCAAGAAAATAGAGATACCAAGGGAACATTTCATGCAAAGATGGGCACAATAAAGGACAGAAATGGTATGGACCTAACAGAAGCAAAAGATATTAAGAAGAGGTGGCAAGAATACACAGAAGAACTGTACAAAAAAGATTTTCACAACCCAGATAATCACGATGGTGTGATCACTCACCTAGAGCCAGACATCCTGGAATGTGAAGTCAAGTGGGCCTTAGAAAGCATCACTACGAACAAAGCTAGTGGAGGTGATGGAATTCCAGTTGAGCTATTTCAAATCCTGAAAGATGATGCTGTGAAAGTACTGCACTCAATATGCCAGCAAACTCAGTTTTCCAGAAGACTCAGCAGTGGCCACAGGACTGAAAAAGGTAAGCTTTCATTCCAATCACAAAGAAAGGCAATGCCAAAGAATGCTCAAACTACACACAATTGTATTCATCTCACATGCTAGTAAAGTAATGCTCAAAATTCTCCAAGCCAGGCTTCAGCAATACATGAACTGTGAACTTCCAGATGTTCAAGCTGGTTTTAGAAAAGGCAGAGGACCAGAGATCAAATTGCCAACATCTGATGGACCATCGAAAAAGCAAGAGATTTCCAGAAAAAACATCTATTTCTGCTTTATTGACTATGCCAAATCCTTTGACTGTGTGGATCACAATAAACTGTGGAAAATTCTGAAAGAGATGGGAATACCAGACCACCTGACCTGCCTCTTCAGAAACCTGTATGCAGGTCAGGAAGCAACAGTTAGAACTGGACATGGAACAATAGACTGGTTCCAAATAGGAAAAGGAGTACGTCAAGGCTGTATATTGTCACCCTGCTTATTTAACTTATATTCAGAGTACATCATAAGAAACTCTGGGCTGGATGAAGCACAAGCTGGAATCAAGATTGCTGGGAGAAATATCAATAACCTCAGATATGCAGGTGACACAACCCTTATGGCAGAAAGTGAAGACAAACTAGAGAGCCTCTTGATGAAAGTGAGAGAGGAGAGTGAAAAAGTTGGCTTAAAGCTCAACATTCAGAAAACTAAGATCATGGCATCTGGTCCCATCACTTCATGGGAAATAAATATGGAATCAGTGGAAACAGTGGCTGACTTTATTTTTTGGGGTTCCAAAATCACTGCAGATGGTGATTGCAGCCATGAAATTAAAAGACACTTACTCCTTGGACGGAAAGTTATGACCAACCTAGATAGCATATTAAAAAGCAGAGACATTACTTTGCCAACAAAGGTCCATCTAGTCAAGGCTATGGTTTTTCCAGTAGTTATGTATGGATGTGAGAGTTGGACTGTGAAGAAAGCTGAGTGCTGAAGAATTGATGCTTTTGAACTGTGGTGTTGGAGAAGACTCTTGAGAGTCCCTTGGACTGCAAGGAGATCTAACCTGTCCATCCTTAAGGAGATCAGTCCTGAGTGTTCATTGGAAGAACTGATGTTGAAGCTGAAACTCCAATACTTTGGCCACCTAATGGGAAGAGTTGACTCTTTGGAAAAAACCCTGATGCTGGGAAGGATTGGGGGCAGGAGGAGATGGGGACGACAGAGTATGAGATGGCTGGATGGCATCACCGACTCGATGGACATGAGTTTGAGTAAACTCCAGGAGTTGGTGATGGACAGGGAGGCCTGGCATGCTACGATTCATGGGGTCACTGAGAGTCGGACATGACTGAGCGACTGAACTGAACAGAACTGAACTGAACTAAAGAATGATACATTTACTTGGTATTGAACATTTATCCCCCAAATTTTACTCAGATAATACAAATAAGGTAACTGTGTGGATTTAGGTAATATATAGCATTGCTTGAAGTTTACAAGAACAGTACTCCAATGTTCATTATTTTGACTCAGTATAGTGTTAGATACATATTTACATCTCTGCGATCTTGAAAGGTCAGTGCAGTTAATGATTATTTATTTATCTATAAGACAGATATAAGTTATTTCCAATAAGTTGACTCTCTGTCAGAAAAGAAATGAGAATCAGGCATGAAAAAAATGTTGTTTACATTTTATCCCACACTGTGAAAATATTTAATCCATCCAAGTATTACCATAATTAGGAGTACTGAATATTGTAACTTTTATATAAAATATTTATTTATAAGCATTTATCAATAATTAAAACATTTTTATACAAGCAACTTCTGCAGCTGAATTCCAGAAAAATAAATGACCCAATCAAAAAATGGGCCAAAGAACTAAACAGACATTTCTCCAAAGAAGAAATACAGATGGCTAACAAACACATGAAAAGATGCTCAACATCACTCATTATTAGAGAAATGCAAATCAAAACCACAATGAGGTATCATTTCACACCAGCCAGAATGGCTGCTATCCAAAAGTCTACAAGCGATAAATGCTGGAGAGGGTGTGGAGAAAAGGGAAACCTCTTACACTGTTGGTGGGAATGCAAACTAGTACAGCCACTATGGAGAACAGTGTGGAGATTCCTTAAAAAACTGGGAATAGAACTGCCATATGACCCAGCAATCCCACTGCTGGGCATATACACCGAGGAAACCAGAATTGAAAGAGACACGTGTACCCCAATGTTCATCGCAGCACTATTTACAATAGCCAGGACATGGAAGCAACCTAGATGTCCATCAGCAGACGAATGGATAAGGAAGCCGTGGTACATATACACAATGGAATATTACTCAGCCATTAAAAAAATACATTTGAATTGGTTCTACTGAGATGGATGAAACTGGAGCCCATTATACAGAGTGAAGTAAGCCAGAAAGAAAAACACCAATACAGTATACTAATGCATATATATGGAATTTGAAAGATGGTAACGATAACCCCATATGTGAGACAGAATAAGAGACACAGATGCATAGAACAATTTTATGGACTCTGAGGGAGAAGGGGAGGGTGGGACGTTCTGGGAGAATAGCATTGAAACATGTATATTATCATATGTGAAACAGAACACCATTCCATGTTTGATGCATGAGACAAGGGCTCAGGGCCGGGGCAATGGGATGACCCAGAGGGATGGGATGGGGAGGGAGGTGGGTGGGGGGTCCAGGAAGGGGAACACATGTAAACCCATGGCTGATTCATGTCAATGTATGGCAAAAACTATTACAATATTGTAAAATAATTAGCCCCCAACTAAAATAAATAAATTTATTTAAAAAAAACATTTTTATACTAATGTTTAAAAATTTTTGAATAATGGTAAAATCTTAATAAAGAAACTTTTCTTAAGACTGGCCTGATGCGTATCTGTTTACCTTTTGCTTTGTTTTTTTTTAAATATTAGTCACCAAGGAGCCTAACAATTAAATATATTCATTCCTTTTTTTGGAGAATTTTGTGTCTTTCTGTAATTGCAACACAATCATTTTTAGAACTGTATGATTGGGCCACCTAATTGACTGCTCTCTTACCTTCTCTGTAGATCCTTCAGCCAGTGTCTGCTTCACCTACACCTACACTCACACAGCTCACCTAACTACAAACCTGTCCCCATCCCAGCTAGTGATTGTCCATCTGTGCTTGTGTTCAGTCATGTGTGACTCTTTGCAACCTGTAGCCCTCTGGCAAGCTGTAGCCCACCAGGCTCCTCTGTCCATGGGATTCTCCAGGAAAGAATACTGGAGTGGGTTGCCATTTCCTCCCATAGGGGATCTTCCTGACCCAGGGATCGAACCTGCTTTTCCTGTGACTCCTGCATTGCAGGCAGATTCTTTACCCACTGAGCAATTGTGGAAGCCTATTAGTGATTGTTCTAACCTTTAAATCAGCTCATCTCCAACTGTTACCTAATCAAAGGGGCCATGAGAGACGTGCCCTTTTGCTAGTTCCTGGTAACCAATGAGCCACCTGACACTAATTACTCCATAAATGGTAACCTCTCCGCCCCTGAGAGCATGGACTGCAGCCATGTTCCTTCTACCAGTTGCACACCACGCAGTGTTGCTCCAGGACCTTGCTTCAGAAACGTAAGTAAGATCCCCTATCCATTAAACAAGGGGTCCCTGACCTCTGGGACCTAATGCCTGATGATCTGAGGCAGAGATATAGAATAATAATTGAAATAAAGTGCACAATAAATCGGAGAAGGCAATGGCATCCCACTCCAGTACTCTTGCCTGGAGAATCCCAGGGAAGACGGAGCCTGGTGGTCTGCCGTCTATGGGGTTGCACAGTGTCGGACACGACTGAAGCGACTTAGCAGCAGCAGCAGCACAATAAATGTAATGCATTTGAATCATCCCCAAACCATTCCTCAACCCCTGAGCCTGTGGAAAAACTGTTTTCCATAAAACTGGTCTCTGCTGCCGAAAAGGTAGGGGACCCCTCGATTAGACCGTTGATGCTTCTGTTGCTGCTAACTCCAGGTTCTTCCTTTGATCTTGAAGCTAGGCAGGTACAGGGCTTGCAAGCCTGGCAGGTGCAGCCCAACAACCATTTTACAATCTAATCAACAATATATGTGAGTTCCAGTTGCTCTGTATCCTCACCAATATTTGGAGCTGTCAATTTAAAACAAATTTAGATTTCTAACCTTTTAGTGTAACTCTTGGAGAAGGCAATGGCACCCCACTCCAGTACTCTTGCCTGGAAAATCCCATGGATGGAGGAGCCTGGTGGGCTACAGTCCATGGGGTCGCTAAGAGTCGGACACGACTGAGCAACTTCACTTTCACTTTTTCCTTTCATGCACTGGAGAAGGAAATGGCAACCCACTCCAGTATTCTTGCCTGGAGAATCCCAGGGCCGCAGGAGCCTCGTGGGCTGCCGTCTGTGGGGTCGCACAGTCAGACACGACTGAAGCGACTTAGCAGCAGCAGCAGCAGTGTAACTCTAATGGAATTTCATTGTGGTTTTAATTTGCATTTTCCTAATATGTTGAGACCTTTTCACATGTTCATTGTCTTCCTTTGTGAAGGTTTATCCCTGCCAATTGCCCATTAGATTTATTTGGATTGCTTCCTTTTTCATATTAAATTATAGCAGTTATTTATAGATTCTAGAAACCAGAAATCTGAAATGGATTTGGACTAATTTGAACAGCTCTGAGATCTCTGTGTTTACATGAGTTTTCCTAACTGCTGCATTTCTCAAACCAACACTTATTTTTGCAGATTTTTAAAACTGTTTTCTAAGACTTTTTGTTGGCAATGTTATGATGCACCTTGAATCTCATCCAAAGTGACTCTTTGATGATTAAACTTTCACTTTTCACTCAGCTTTGAATTTCAGAATTTAGTCTTAAAAAGTAACAGTCAAAATGTTCCTATCTTTATGTTAGGATATGTAATACCAGAGTGTTGTAAAAATAATATATGCAGACTTAGTAGTTTGCTACTGGTTCTTTTAAGTTTTGCATACAATTTTATATTTTGGCTCAAGAGAAGATCATTTAAATTCTCTATCTTTGAAGAGTAATTTCTAAATTGATTTTGTTATCAAACCAAATGAGTATGCTCATCAATGCAGTAAAACCAATCTACTGATGCCAGGTTGTGGTGAAGGAAAATGTGGTATATAGTGCAGGGCACCAAGCAAGCAGTGCCAAAAGCTAATGTACAAAGGAAAAGGCCTGAACTCCCTGATGGCTTCCAGGGAAAGGATTTAAAGACAGGGTGAGGAAGAGAGTTGTGGGGTACATGATGAGCTGGTAGAAATTCTTCTGATTAGATTGGTGGTGAGGTAATCAGGAGTCAACATCATCAACCTTCTGGTTCCAATTGGTCTGGGGTCTACAGGCTTGTGGATGGCATTCAGTTAGCTTCTTCCATCTGGTGGAGGTTTCAGCATCTGCAAAAACAGCTGAAAAGATATGGCTCAGAATATTCTCTACAGCCCTTGAGAAGGAGCTAAAGGTTCCTGCCTTTTTAGTGGATAAATGATTATTATTTTGTCTTGCTTGACTATTTTCTTTTGTTACTGCATTTTCTCACTTCTGTTTGGAAGAATCAAATGAATTCTTTGTAGCTTAGGAAAGGCCTAGGAGTCTAAAATTTTCCTACAGACAAGAGGTAGGCAGAGGAAAACGGTAGAATCTGCCTTAGGAAGGCCCCATGAGGTTCTGCTCAGTTATAGTTTTATTTAATTTTTTATTTTAAATTTAGAAGTTTTCAAATTTAATAAATCATTTCAGGAAAAGTTGAAAAAAAACCTATGAAAAACTGTGTAAATTACCTTTCATACTGATGCTTCAAATGTTAACACTTTAAACACACTTACCTTATGTTTTCACTTGTATTAGGTAAATATATAAAAAGTATTATAATTTTTGAATCATTTGTGAATAAGCTGCAGGCTTGTAACACTTTGCATGCAGGCTCAGTTGTTCAGTCATGTCCAACTCTGTGATGCCATGGACTGTAGCCCTCCAGGCTCCTGTGTCCCTGCAACTTTCCAGGCAAGAATACTGGAGTGGGTTGCCATTTCCTACTGCTGGGTATCTTCCCAACCCAGGGATGGAAAACACTTCCCCTGTACTGGCAGGCAGATTCTTTACCACTGAGTCACCTGGGAAGCCCCTGTAACACTTCATAACACCATAAACACTTTGGTGTATGTTTCCTGTTAATGAGTATATTGCTTTTATAACCATGGCACAATTATGAAATCAGGAAATTAACACCAGTACAATACTATTATCTAATCCCAAGACCTGATTTAGATTTCACTAATTGCCCTGCTAATGTCCTTTAAAGAACACTTTAGAGTATAAAATCCAATCTAGGAAGACACATTGCAATAGCTTTCCGATCATTTTACTTTCCTTCAATCTGGACTAACTCCTAAATCATTCTTTTTCTTTCATACCCAACATTTTTGAAGAGTGTAGTTCACTTATTGAGGTGGAATCTTCCTCAATTCATGATTGTCTGAGATTTCATTTTGATTAAATTTGGACTATGCAATTTTGGCAAGAATGTTACAAAAGTTATGTTCTTCTCAGTGTACATTATCAGGAGCCCATCAGTTTATTTTTTTATTACTGGTGAAGCTAACTTTGATCATTTGGTTAAGGTCATATTTGCCAGACTTCTTCTTTCTTTAATTAAAATGTCTTCTGTAGGAAATTACTTTGAGATCTTGTAAATTATTCCTCTTCTTGTTGCTGAGTCCAGGCTTGTACTGCTCAGTAGTGCAGCATAGGCCAGTAAATGGAGAGATGAGTTGTTAGAGTCAAAGAATAGCAAATTTAGAAAGCCAGCAGACCAAGAAGTTGGTAGACTAGTATCTCAAAGAGTCATCTTACCCAAGTAAGAATTCAGGCTTCTTTTTTATGAAAAGGTGGGGGTGTGTGGTTGGTTGCTGAACACTTTTTGGTGCCAGACTCCTTTGTTCTTGCAGTTGTTCAAGTGGGTCCAGTCATGATGTTCCTATAAACCTCCAGCAAAACAAATGTTATTCTCTGTTCTGCAACTTTTTATATCTATATGAATGGAAAAGTGTTATACCTCTAAAAATCAGGGCCTTGGGAATGAACTGTCCTGTATATTTCAGGTTGTAGCCGAAATTCTTAACTTATAGCAAAAAGCAACAGCACACGGCGGCCAAAGTTAAAAAAAAAACCCAGATTCAATGTTGAGTCAGATTTGTGTTTCCCTATTACATTCTCCTCAACCTTATGCCTACCAGCTTTAGTGTTTTGAATGATTTTTGCCTGAAGCCATTATTAATCGATGGTTGTCAAATGGTGATTTTTCTAATTCCAGTATTCCTTCTACATTTATTACTTGGCATTCCACTATAAGGAAAGCAGTCTTTTCTGTTAATTTGTATCAGGGTGGATTCATGGGGTCTTGTTTTATTTAAAATGAAATAATCCATTATTATTGTTTCTTATTTTGATACTGAAATTGTCTTTTATTTGGCCAGTGGGAACTTTTATGACCTCTTGCCAGGTCCCCATCCTTCTTTGAACACGTCCTTAAAAAGCAATTGAACAATATTTTAAAGAACTCACACTTTGAGACTTGTGTTGTCTTTTTGGGAATACCTTATCCTCATCATCTAAGGCAGACATTAACAAAAAGAAATTTTATGGCTATTTGATTTGAACATTTCTCTAAGGTGACTTGTTTTAATTACATTAAAAGAGACCTTCAGCTGCCATTTATGATATATTAAATATGGCCATAGAGTCTTTGTAGGTGCTTCCGTCAAACTTTGTGACATTCTTGGGCTAATGGAGTGTGGCAAGTTCAATTTCCACCTTTTTGAACTTTTGCCCTGAGATCACCATGTTTGGAAGCCAGTCTAGCCTACTGGAGGATGAAAAGACACCTAGAGAAAAACCAGGGTTCCCAGTGATCATAGTCATTAATTGACTGGTGAGTGAGACCATCTTGGACCTTCTCACATGGTTGACTCTCCAACTGAACTGGCTGCATGAATGAGCTCAGGCAAAACCAGCAGAAGAATCATTTGTTTAAATCATAATATTATGAAGAATGATAAATCTTTTCTTTTAATGCTTTAAATATTGGAATTGTTTGTTACTCAGCAATAAATATACCATCAAAATTTCAAATTATCTGTAATTTAATAATTCCATGTTTTAAAGTATTTTAGAACTTTTCTCAATAACTTACAAACAGGCCAAAAGTTCTTTGGGATCCCCTTGGCTGGCAGGTCTATTTGATTTGAATTCAATAGCCCCACTATGACATAAATGACAAGCCCTGCAACTAGCAGCATTTTTTTTTTCATTTAATACTGCTTTTACGTGAAGGAAAAACTGGGTTATTCAGTCTTTGTAGTTGGCAGACACATTTCTGAAAATCAATGAGGTTAGTATCACATCAAGAAAAAGATTTCATAGTATTTGTTGCCAGTGATAAAATTTGAACTTTCAAGTACAAAATTTGCATTTTGGAAAACTTATTTCTGCCACAAGAAGGTTCACAGCTTCATAACAGTCTTTTGATATTGGTGATGATACCAGCTAAAGTGATGTTTTGGCTATTTTATAATGAAATTTGTTAGTATTTGGAAGATCCTCATAACTCAGGGAATCTGTATTTTCCAAATGAAAAATGCATGATGTTGCAAAATTATATATATGCCAAAAAGATCCATTCAAGCCAATTAAAACCATGAATTTTAATGTAATGAGATACAAAAAGTTTTTTCATATGGTGTCAAATTCCAGATGCCAACTAACCTTTTCAAAAACTACCATTTATAGACTTGTAGTGTCAAAGAGTTCACAATTATTTGAAAGGCTGTTAACTATTTCTCCCTTTCCAAATATTTACCTGTGAAAATCCAGGTTGCTTCATTACTCAAACCAAAACAACATATTACAACAGGCCGAATATAGAAGTGGACGTGAGAATACGGCTTATCTTCTTTTAAGCCAGATATTAAAGAGTTTTGCAAAACAGTAGAACAACCCTTGTCTTATAACTAAATATGCTTTTGTCCTGGGTAATTCTTAGCTCTTCATAGAAATATGGTATTTATGCTATATTTATAAAAGAATTAAGAAGTATGTTCATTTTTTTCTTGGCTTTTAATTTGCAATATATTAAAAATCCATGGATAGATCTCTCATTAAAAAGCTATTTGGAATCCTCAATTCTTTTTAAGAGTATAAAGGAATCCTAAAACCAAAAGTTAGAGAACAGCTGCTCACAGCAAATGGGAAGCTGTGTTATCTAAAAGATTCACAGAGAATTTCTACTGACTGTAAACACAAGAGCCTACAAGCAGCTTCTGAAATACACAGGCAAACATACAGAAAATCTTGAGTCAAACACAATATTCTAGCCAGAAAGCAGACACAAATGTGTCCAAAAATAAGCTCTGCAGGAAGAAGACAATATATACTCATGAATTCCTCAAACATCTCTGGAAGTTCTCAACATTTACCAGAGAACCGGTAAATGCATTTACCAGAACCATGGGATACCATATCTAGTTCCCCTTCCTGAGGGAAATTGATATCCCTTACATGTCAAATCCCATAGCCCCACTCTGAAGGAGGTCAGTGATAGGACCCAAACTGCAAACCTAAACTAACTTAACAAGTTCTCACCTCGGATGGCAAAATGTGTCAAAAATAGTCATCTTTTAAGATGGCTGATAGACAGTCATCCTCTAAAATGGCTAAATAATATCCCCCTCCCCCAGATATGCCAATGCCCTTATCCCTGGAAACTATGAATCCCATGGAGCCTATGTTACATGGCAAAAGGGACTTTGCAGATGCAATTAAGATTATAAACATTAAAAGAGAGATTGTCCTGGATTATCTGGGTGTTAAGAATCATGTGAAAGTGTTAGTCGCTCAGTTGTGTCTGACTCTTTATGACCCCATTGACTGTAGCCCCCCCCCCCCCCCAGGCTCCTCTGTCCATGGAATTCTCTAGGCAAGAATACTGGAGTAGGTAGCTGTTCCCTTCTCCCAAGGATCTTTCTGATCCAGGGATCGAACCTGGGTCTCCCACATTGCAGGTAGATTCTTTACTGTCTGAGTCACTACATTTGGACCTGTAGAAGTAGAGACTTCCTCCAGCTGGAAATAGAAGAGATGGGGTTGGAAGGGAAATCAGAAAGATTTGAAGTGTGAGAAGGACCTGATGCACTGTTGCTGGTTTAAATATGGAAGGAACAACAAGACAAGGGAACAAAGCATATATAAAAGAGCCAAGAAAGGCAAACAGTTGATAGCCAGCAAAGGAACGGATACCTCACACCCTGATTTCAGTCCGAGACTCTAAGGCAGAGGAACCAAAGCTACCCTGTTCCTGGACTTCTGATCTAAAGAGTCATGAGATAAGAGGCTTCTGTTGTTTTAAGATGCTAAAGTATGGTAACTTGTTGTAATAATAATAGAAGACAGATACAATGGCCATTGAACTTTGACATGTGAACACGAGAGTGAGCTCAAGTTTTGACATATTAGCAAAAACTTCCAGTCAAAATCCAGGCACAGGAAGGTTAGGGAAACACAACACAGTCTCACCAGCATGCTTGTGCTGTTCTTTGATCCCCTTCACTCTGGTGGGTCTTTGTGAGAGAAGCTCATCTTGATGGGTCTTCCAAAACTGTAATAAATACTTTTCTGACAATAATTATGAGCTTGTATCTGCATTTTATTACAATTGAAAAGATCTCTAGTAGATAATTTAGAGATTTCTCTTGGTAGTGATATGTATAGAAAAAATTAAGTCAGCTTCAGTAATCATAATCACGAATGGACCAGACAGAAAGGAAAATGAATAACTAGTTACAGGTCAACTGACAGCAGGGTTACTAGTTCCCAGACTCCTAAAACCAATTAATATCTATCAGAATATTGCTTAAGCATTTTATCAGAAATGTTAATTCCTTCCCAGATATAAAATGTGAATTATATTACAATGATCAATCCCAGTTCAGTTGTCATTCAGTCATGTCCAACTCTTTGCAACCCAATGGACTACAGCACACCAGGTTTCCCTGTCCATCACCAACTCCTGGAGCTTGCTCAAACTCATGTTCATTGAGTCAGTGATGCCATCCAACCATCTCATCCTCTGTCATCCCCTTCTCTTCCTGCTTTCAATCTTTCCCAGCATTAGGGTCTTTCTAATGAGTCAGTTCTTTGCATCAGGTGGTCAGAGTATTGGAGCTTCAGCCTCAGCATCAGTCCTTTCAATGAATATTTAGGACTGGTTTCATTTAGGATTGACTGGTTGGATCTCCATGCAGTCCAAGGGACTCTCAAAGTCTTCTCCAAAACTACAATTTAAAAGCATCAATTCTTTGGCATTCATCTTTTTTTATGGTCCAACTCTCACAACCATACATGACTACTGGAAAAACCATAGCTTTGACTAGAAAGACCTTTGTCAGCAAAGTAATATCTCTGTTTTTTAAATTATGCTGTCTAGTTTTGTCATAGCTTTTCTTCCAAGGAGCAAACATCTTTTAATTTCATGGCTGCAGTCACCTTCTGCAGTGATTTTGGAGCCCAAGAAAATAAAGTTTGTCACTGTTTTCATTGTTTCCCCAACTATTTGCCATGAAGTGATGGGATCAGATGCCATGATCTTCATTTTTTGAATGCTGAGTTTTAAGCCAGCTTTTCCCACTCTTCTGTTTCACTTTCATTAAGAGGGTCTTTAGTTCAAGTCAAAGGTGAGACAATTTTGTTGTTGCTGCTTTTTACGTCTTCTTTTTGGCAAGGCTCTTTCCTCCCCTCCTTACTGAATTAACTTCTCCTCACACTTGGTATCTCATACCATGTTTTACTTCCTCACAGACACTGTGACCTTTCAAACTCCTAGCTTGATCCCTGTGTTGGATGATCTCCTGGAGCAGGCAATGGCTACCTACTCCAATATTCTTGCCTGGAGAATTCCATGGAGGAGAATTCCATGGACAGAGGAGCCTGGTGGTCTACGGTCCATGGGGTTGCAAAGAGTCAGACACCACTGAGTGACTAACATACACATACACACACCATACAATGTACTTCATGTCTCTGTCTCCAAAACTCTTTTTACACTTCTAATTTTACATTTGTTGATTTTTTTTTTTTCTGGCTGTACTGTACGTCGTATGGTATCTTAGTTCCCTGACCAGGGATTGAACCCAGGTATTAGGAGAGTAGAATCTTGACCACTGGACCACCAGGGAAGTCCCCTGTTGATCCTTTAAATAATGCTTCTTTAATTTACTAGATTTTAAACTCCCAGGACCAGGGGCTATAACTGTTTGTTCAATATTCCATCCTCAGTGTTTGGTAGGGCTGGCCACATAATAAGGGCTCAGTAAATGTTTTTAAATGAAGAAATGAGTATGATACCATTTAAATGTGGTGAAATATGTGAATATCCTTAATAGGAAAATCTTGCTACTTTCTTTCACAGTGTTTTACCACCACTTGCAAGAGCTGGTGAAATGTATGGTTGAATGTCTGAGAACAATTGCTGTAGTTCACAGTGTTTAAAAAAATGGCTTGATATTGATAAACTTTGTTCTGGTAAGAAAGTGACCCATTTTATAGTTGGAGAAAATTTGGTCTTTCCAAGTTTACCGAGGGGCTTCCCTGGTGGCTCAGATGGTAAAGAATCTGCCTGCAGTGTGGGAGACCTGGGTTCAGTTCCTGGGTTGGGAAGATCCCCTGGAGGAGGGCATGGCAATCCACTCCAGTATTCTTGCCTGGAGAATCCCATGGACAGAGGAGCCTGGTGGACTACAGTTCATGGGGTTGCAAAGAGTCAGACACAACTGAGTGACTAAGCACAAGCACAAAGTTTACTGAGCCCAAATAGGGAATCAGAGGTGAGGTTATTTTCTTAGGTTTCCCATCTCTTATTTTAATAAGTAGAAAGGCATCCTTAGGAAAAGAAAATAATTTTTTACACCACTGAGTTGCAATTGCAGGATAGTCATAGGAATGAGAATATGTCTGTAAACTCAGTATTCATTTTGTTGAGTACAAATAAGATAATATACCTTGGTATTCTACAGAGCTCATATATGCAGGGAGAAGGTTGCAAAGCTCTTTGTTTTAGTGACTTTCTATTAAGGATATGAAATATTCATTGAGCTCACCATGCCTCTTCCTTTCTTCTCCACATTCTATTCTTCTGGTCACCTACTTATTCTTTTAGTGAATAGCTGTAGAGTATCATGGTGCTTAGAAAAATCTTTTTGTAAATGTTTTTCTTTGCTTCTTTAACCAGCAGCCAAAAATATCATGTGTTTCTGTTTTAGGAGTGTAACAAAAAAAAAGCTTCTGAAAAATATGGATGGTGTAGCTGAGATAGGATGGCAATATTTTTTAAAGACACATTTTTGTAGAACCAGATGGTCTACTATATTCTCAAACAAATATGTCACCTATAATTTGATGAATACCTTCCAAAGGAAAATAATTTTTTCAGGAGATAACAGATGGTATCAGTCAAAAGCATATCGAGATGCTTTAAGAAAAACTTGATGGCTCAAGTGATTTAATTTTCTCCGATGTACCAAGCATGTTTTAGGGTCTAAAATTTGTCATCTGCAAATAATTCAGCCTCATTTCCAAACTTTACTCCATGGAGAATTAAATGCAACCTGCTTTATATGATACCTATAAAAATGACGAAAATTCTAAAGTTGTTTTCTGGCTTTGTTTTTCAAGTATCTACTATATTATGGTTAAAAGAGGGGGGGGGTGGAGTACATATCTAAGTGTCTTAAAACATTAATAGTCTATATTAAAATATAAAAATATTTTAATAGGACTAAACTCAATTTTACCTATGGGAGCATAAAGTTGTATTAATACTAAAATTTTATTATGGCTTTTCTTAAAGCAGTAGTAAATGAACATAATAGAAAAAAAATTATGAATCCATTAATTTTGGTTTTTGGCAAATGATACTGTAACAGGGTCATGGTTCAGAACCAACATGCCAGTATTTTGACAGTAAGTCTAATG
Source organism: Giraffa tippelskirchi (assembly GCF_054371585.1). NCBI lineage: Eukaryota > Metazoa > Chordata > Mammalia > Artiodactyla > Giraffidae > Giraffa > Giraffa tippelskirchi. The sequence continues at coordinate 66,677,829 of NC_137284.1, forward strand.
ACATACATAAGCTTGAGGTTCAGGAGGTACAGTGAAAATTAGAAGGTTATCTTTCTTCATGCCTTATATCCTATACATAAACCAAGATGGGACATATAATTTACCATTTTACCTGTGATGTGTTTGTGAGTAAAAGAGGCACTGATTGTAGTTACAAAATAAAACTGTCCAGGGAAAATTGGGATATATAATCATCCCAAGTGTATACGACTAATGTTGTAATGAGTGAGTCAACTGCTTTTTGACTGGCATATTTTGGAGACTGGTTATACCCTGGCCACTTTAGGCACTGGTAAGGGGGCAATGCCAGTGATTCTGTATTGTCTAGAGTATCATTACTGTTTTCAGACTTTTGTCAACAGCAGAGGAAAAGGTTTGTTTTTAAGTCCATTTGCAATTCTGTTGTTTAGCATGTATCTCAAATAATTAAACATACATTTGTTTGTTCAGGTGTAATGGGATTGAAATTTTGCTTACAAGTATGATGTAATAGACCATGGAAAGGCAATAGTCCTACTAAAATAGCAAATTAAAAAAAAATACAGGATTATTTTTTTAAAGAAATTGGACTGTTTTAAGTAAAGAGAATAGATGAAATAAAGTTTCAGACAGGGAAGAGCCTTTCCTAGATGGGTTCATAGTTGCCACCCATTTTCTCCTCTAGGGGCATTTCTTACTTGGTCTAGAATAAGACTGATCTTAATCTAAACAGAGGAATTCTGCTGAGGGAGAAACTAGAGCTTTTAAAAAAGCTTTTATAACATATAACATAAACTGGAGCTTTTTAAAAAGTTGAGGTATAAGTGACACAGTATAAACTTACTGTGTAAGTTTAAGGTGTACAATGTATTGAACTGATGCATTTATATCATAGTAAGATTGCCATTGTAGCACTGTCATGCCACATAATTATCATATCTTCTAGTGGTGGGAATAATTAAGATCTAGTCTCTTAGCAAGCTTAATGTTTATAATACAGCGTTTGTTGTCTATAATCATGTGCTATGTATTAGATATCCATGACTTTATCTGCTAGTTTCAACTATATATTCTTGTAATTTAGTGCAATATAGTTGATTTACAATGTGTTTAATTTCTCCTATACAGCAAAGTGACCCAGTTGTCTGTGTGTGTATGTATTCTTTTCATATTCTTTTCCATTAAAGTTTATCACTGGATGTTGAATATAGTTCCCTGTGCTACACAATAGGACCTTGTTTACAAGTACATACTCTGATTCTTATCCCTTCCCCCAACTGCTCCAGCTTCTGGTAACTACCATTTTTTTCAAATTTGGTTCTTTTTTGTTTGGTTATTTCTTTTGAAAATTGTATAAGATAGTATGATTGATTGAATTCAGAGGGGACTCAAAAGCATAGTTCCTTTTTCCCATGAAACATTGCTTGGAGATGGGGTCAACACCTGTAAAAGGTGAAATTTCTAGCACTTTTATTGCTTCCCTGGTGGCTCAGAGGTAAAGGGTCCCCTGGAGAAGGGAATGGCATGTCACTGCAGTGTTCTTGCCTGGGAAATCCCATAGACAGAGGATCCTGATGGGCTACAGTCCGTGGGGTCACAAAACGTCTGACACAACTTAGCAACTAAACAACAGAGATAGGTACTGCTTGAGAGAGAAGGCTTGTCATGGCCAGTCTCCACATCAAAATACTTGGCACATCACTATGTTTGATATATATTTGGAATAGTGCGGAGTAGGAAACTATGGAGTTCAGCTCAATATCCATAAAAGACAGCATAGAATCTCCTATAGTTTTTCAGGATTAAAGAGACAAAGACCTTCCAGGGCCTAAAGCAAAAGTCTAGAATGCCCATGACTAAGGAACATTTTTGAATGAATACAAACTTCATTTTACTGAAATTGCAACCTAGACCTGACTCAGTTAAATCTCTGATTGGATTCAAATAATCAACTTTTTTATTTATCTACTTGAGAGAAAAAAATAATAACATTTCTTTGGGGAAAATAACATTCTCAGCAGGTGCTACAATTGTTTTTTATACAATGTAAAATATACAATAAAAATTATGAGACTAAGAAAAGATAGGATAATACAACCAATAAGAAAGAGCACAAATAGTCAGTAAATGTAGACCTTTAACATTTCTTGTAAGGCCCGTTTAGGGGTAATGAAAACCTTTAGCTTTTGCTTGTCTGTAAAACTCTTTATTTCTCCTTCAATTTGAAGTGATAATTTTGCTTGTAGATCCTTCTTGGTTGTAGGTTTTTTCCTTTCAGCATTTTGAGCATACTGTGTCAGTCCTCTCTGACCTGCGAAGTTTCTGCTGAAAAGCAAGCTGGCAGACATACGGGAGCATTTTTATGACCATTACCTCTAACTTTTTATTAGGTAGATTGCTTATCTCTCTTTTGTTTAGTTCTTTTTCTGAGGGTTTGTTTTGTTCTCTCTCTTCGGACATAACCATCTCTCTCTTCATTTTACCTAGTCCTACTTATTTCTTTGTATTAGTTAGGTTTGTTATATCTCCTGCTCTTGGAGACATGACCTTATATAGGGGATGTTTTCTGGGACCCAGGAGCACACTGACCTCTGGCCATTACAGCCACATACTTCAGGGTTTTCCCTGTGTGGGCCGTATGAACCTTTCTGTTGTGTTGGGGCCAACTGCTGCAGGTGCGTTGGTGGATAGAACAGACCTCCACTGCAGCTGGCTGTAAGGCCATTGGTGTTTGACTGCTATGGCCATGCTGGTGGGTAGGGTGAGCCAGCAGCTCAGCAGAATATGCGACCTGGTGGCACATGACTATTAGCTGTGCTGATCAGTGGTAGAATGCCATTTTTAAAAGAGATGGAAGGAAAACAGTGACCAATAGAGAGTTTTATACACAGTAAAATATTCTACAAAGAATAAAGTTACTAGATGCTATCTATTATCTCATTATGTACTTTGGGAGAGAAAAAGGACACTAGTGGAAAATATGGTGAAATATGAATAAAGTCTGTAGTTTAGGTAATGAGTGTTGATGTTTTAGTTTTGAAGTATTTCAAATGCTGACATTAGGGAATTCTGAGTGAAAGCTATAGAGAAGCTCTAAGCACCATCTTTTCAGCTTTTATATAAATCTAAAATGATTCAAAACTACAGATGAAATAAAGAAATTAGATAAAATCTGAGAGTATTTGTCACAAGTAGAAGTAGACTGTAAGATATGCTAATAGAAATTCTTGACACCAAAGGAAAGTATTAACAATTCCAGATGGATGCATAAAACTAGAGAAAGAAAGAAAGGGCAATGGAAAGTGTAAATATATGAGTAAATATCAAATATATGAGTAAATATCAATATCCAGGAAGTAAATATCAAACACCTATCTCTTATTGATATAGGTGTTCAAAATAACAATACTATCTTTGTGGTTTATATTAATATTTTTATGTTAATAATATATGAGTGTAAAATATATGACTATAATGTCATAAACGTGAAGTGGCATGTAAATGGAGTTTAATTGTTACAAGGTTACTGCATTATTTGAAAATGATAAAAGTACTAATATTAAGAGGATTATATGATGGCAAAGAGAATATTATAATCTCCAACTTCTAAAAATAATAAAAATGTAAAATAAACAAGCTAAAGAAGAAATAAAAGGAACTTTTATTGAATATATTGAAAATGTATTGAATTCTAAAGAAGGGAGGAAAAGACTAAAAAAGAAACAAAGACCAGATGGAACAAAGAGAAACAGTTATTGAGATACTGTTAAATGCAACTGCATTGGTTATTATGTATAATAGAGTAAGCACTATTTAAAACACAAATGGATTATAAAAATGAAATTCAATTATATGCTTTCTACAGAGATCCATTTAAATATATAGATTGAAAATAAAAGGATAAAAGAAGATACACCAAATAAACAGTAGCAAAAATTCAACATGGCTATAATAATATCAGGCAAAGAAGACTGCAATAAATATTGAAAGGCATGAAAATATTTCATAATGAAAGAGGATCAGTTAAGCCAGAAGCCAAAAACAATCCTAAACATGTATGCACTTAGTAAAACAGCTTCAAAATATATAAAAACTGACAGAAGTAATTACGATTGTGGATTTGTCTATTTCTCATTTTCATCCTGACAGTTATATTCTAGATCTTAATCTGGGTAGTAATTTCATTTCACATTTGTGTTCTGTGTATATGGTATACTTCAATTTAAAAGTTCATAGAAATATATTATGGGCAATTTATCCAGGTAAAAATGTTTAATACAGTATATTTCTTTTACGTTTTACCGAATACTTGAAACTGAATAGTCCTACATTACACCTTGCTAGCATGTTTAAATGACGTTTGGTGAAGAGGTCACAAAACTCATCATAGTCATAAGGACTTTGTGACATATAGTATATGTAAAGTTTCCATTATTCTAAAAACATAGTGAGAAGTATGGGTTAAATAGTATTTTAAGATATTCCCCCAAGAAATTGTCTTCTTTATAAAAATTATGGGAAGAAGATATTACCATAAATATTGCCAGATCTAGGGAGACCAATAAACCGTGGCTAAACTTTGAGGAACTTTTAGGTAAGCAAGTTCTGAAATTCATATTTATTTTCTGGCATCTCATCAGGCAAATAAATTATATTCTTCAATATACTTTAGTTTCATTAAGTTCTCTTAACAATTTTTTAAGCTATTAATGACCTATATTTTCCATATGAAACACTTGCATTTGCTGGTAGATAATACATGCCATGTTTTTCATGGTTGTTGCTAATGATAATTTAGACAAGAGTTTGGAAAACTGCTTGAGAAATCTTTGTGGTATGTATAGATGGTCCCTGAATTATGATAGCTCAGCTAAAGAATTTTAAACTTTGCAGTGGTGTGAAATAAATTACATGAGATAGTCACCATTTTATTATATAATAGACTTGTGTTAGATAATTTTGCCCCATTGTAAGCTAATATAAGTATTCTGAGCATGTTAAAACTAGGCAGGAATAAGCTTGGGCATCCCATCTCTCTTTAGCATATAGTAAGAAAACTTACCTTACTGACTGTAATAAGAGTAACTTGGACATTTAAAAGGGCTTTAATAAATTTATAAACCTGTTTTTTTTTCTGTTACTTAATGTAATATCTTAAATTTGTATTTTCTTGTCCACAATTCCTAGTGTATGATCATTTCCTCAGTGATCAGAGATTTCCACATTTCCTTGAGCAGAGTTAAGATTGTTGTAACTGGAATGCAAAGAGAAGAAAAATCAATGGATGTTCAGTCTTTGACTTCTAAAATAGGCGTTTGAAACTCACATCAAAATCAGTATTTTCAAAAGCCAAAGACTGCATAACAAAAACTGAGTTTGATTGAAGGAAAAACAGTCTCTTGAGAATCAAAAGGGAAGACTCTGAAGGAAGTAGATACAGATATTAGGACAATGACAACAAACAGAAAAGAGAGCAGAGAAGAGTTCAACTACCCCACCTTCTAGGACACTAGATGAACCACGACTAGCATATCAGTTAGGAACTGTGTTTGGTTGCATGTAATAGAAATCAGCCAAAGTTGCCTTAACCAAGCATTGGTTTATTTAAAAAGAAGTCCAGAAAAGGCATTCCAGGCTGGCATAGCAGTTCCTCAATATCAGTATCAGGGCTCTATCCTTCTGCTCTGTTACCCAGTTATCTCTATCTGGCTCTCATTTACATGGTGATTTCATGGTCACAATATACCTGCTCCAGCCCCTTGTTGGTGTCCTAGGTAGACAGAAAATGAAGAGGACACAGAAAGCAAAACACTCTGAGAAGTATGATTAGGTATTAAAGGCCAAAGTTGGTTCTTCTACAGTTAGTTGCAAAGGAGTCTGGGAAATGTCTTTTTCTTTTTTTTTGTAAGTGGAGTTTCCCCAAAGAAAAGTTATATTGGGCTGGGGATAAAAGAGTGAAGAGTGGATGGGAAATAGTTTATGAGGGTGTTGAGAGACTTAAGTCTTCCCCAAGGGTTTCACATGGAGAGAAGCTGAGTGGATATCAGTATGCCAATGCTGTGAGCTGTAGGTAATCTGTGCAGAGAATCCTCATTAATTTTAAGAAGGGAGGGTGCCAGGGAGGACTTTCCATTGACATCTGCCTGAAGTTTTCATAAGATGTATTTGAACTTCTCCCTTTGGAACTGGTTTTTCAGTGATTAGAAATTCATAGCCTCAGAAATAGAGAGTGGGTTTAATGACATATAGGCTTACCTGGTGGCTCAGTGGTAAAGAATCTGCCTGCCAATGCAGGAGACACAGGTTTAATCCCTGGATCAGGAAGATCCCCTGGAGGAAGGAATGGCAACCCACTCCCATCTTCTTGCCTGGAGAATTCCATGGACAGAGGAGCCTGGCAGGCTGCAGTCCATGGGGTCACAAAGAGTTGGACATGACTGAGTGACTAAAACTTTCAACACAATTTTTCAATAACAGTTTGACACACAAAGACAAGACACAGGCCAGGGTAGAAAGGAAAATTGCTCTTCTTTTCAGCAGGACTTGATGGGGACAAAATTTCCTCCCATTCACCCTACGGATAAATATTATAGAGTATCTCTTTTGTGATTTAACTTGTTTTATTAAACTCTATAGCTCAAATGTCAGTTCTGAGAAAATTTCAGAGATGGAAAAATGTGGACAAGGAATGGGAAAAAACTCAAGAGGAACTTTCAAATAAAGCTGTGCCTGAGTTTAATACTGCAATAAATTCAAGAGACTTTCACCAACTATTCACACTACAAAAGCACTTAGAAATATTCTTGGACAACTTTTGGGAATGACCTTCATCATTGCTTTTAACCTTTGTGTCTGTGTGTAAGCTTCCCATTACCTTTGTTTGATTTATATTGTCATCAAAGTTGTTAACACTTCTATTGCAGGGACTTGCCGTAATGGATGTTCATGGGCTCACCATTTTTTTAAAGAGTGTTGGGCAAACAAGATGTTTCCTCTCACAGACTATCCCAGAGAGAACACATTGTAAATAAGTAATGCCTCCTAAAAAGAGGAAGGGAATAAAGAATGTGTAGATTTTGATAAATATAAGCCATTTTTATTTTACTTCCATAGTTTCTGAAGTGAGAGACCAGATACTCTTTCTCCACCCAAAATGCATTAGATGGATACTTCCAGAGGTGTGCACTTTTATTATGCTATTCATTTGATTCATGATTCATAAAGCACCTTTGTAAGAAAGCTGGCCTGTGTCTAAGCCAACACACTGACTTTAAAGATATACTTGGCCATAATTCTCTGTGCTCTGACCAGAGCAGGAGGGAATGCCAACAGCATTTAAACTCCTAGTCTTTCAAAGTAAAATTTGATAAAGAGAAGCTTATCTTATATATTGTTGGTAAAAGTAAAGAGAAGACAGTGATGAAGATGCAAACAAAAAAAGAAACAGAATTGCTCTCTTCCAGAGTTGCGTTTTGGGGGAAAAAATGATTAATCTTTTCATTCTCGCTATTAAAATATTTCTCCCATCTTCAGAAAAATAGCGTTATCCTTGCAGAAAAGGGTTGTCAGATGTTTTATTTTTGACTGGAATCAAAATTCTATGATTCTGATTGGCTACTGTAAGTTTTAAAATCTAAGAACCTCATTAGAGTCAACGGTATATATAGGCTTTTAGTGGATGGGAAGTTTCCCTGTTTATATTCTTGACACAATTCCAAGAGTACTAGATTCCAACAATCACAGACAACTCTGCCCTCCATTTGTTTTGATGAGCAGAGTAGTACACACAGTACCAATAAATTCTTTAAATGGTTTTTCTTATATAATGGGATTTTACTCTTCTTGGTAACATAATCACAGAGGTAAATAATAGCAGTTAGAGCAAAATGAAGCCATGTAGCTAAAGGGAGAACCCACTATCACTCTTAGCATTCTTCCCCACTAGAGCTAAAAGCTTTAAAATAAACGGTTTTTAAAGAAAAATTTTAAAATTCTCCTAACAAAAGATGGCATCTTTGAGAAGATAAATTTCCTATTAAGCATATATTCAAAAGCTTTAAACATATGCTAAGTGGTGAATAAAGGAAGAAATATTTTGTGTCTAGCACAAGCAAAATTCTTTAGATTTTTATATCTAGGGCCTTGGTTAGCAGTTGACATTACTGGTGAAGAAATTAGAATCTCATAAATTCTACTTTAATTTTCTATGCCCTGTTAGGAAATGCTACCCCAGCCTGTTACCTTTTTCTACTGTGACTTGGGCACCAGGCATATATGGACATAAGTCTAGGGCCTTCCTGATTAGCAGGGAAGTGGCTCTTTTCTTCATTCATTGCTTTTTTTTCCCAAAAATAGTAACAACTTTTAAATAATACATACATAGCATTTTTATCTTTTAATTCTTACAATGCCCTGTAGGCATCAGAGTATGGGATATCATTCCCATTTTGCAGATGTGTGTGAGATCTTAAGACCTAAAAAGGTAAGGTGACTTACTCGTGCCTAGGACATCCTAAAGATAAGACTGGAGTGTCCTAAAGCCTGTAATCTCTTCTTGCTGTCAACATTTTGTGGCTTTCCATGCCAGCAAGATTGGATGACCTCCAGAAATGCAACTGGGCCAATTGGCTTGACTTCCATCATTGGTTGAGCCCAGCTGTTCACTCACCAACCTGGAGGAGGGGAAGATCAACTGAAAGAGAAACATCTGATTCCTGTCCTGAGCTCAATCCCTCTCTCCTTTGGCTGTTTGAAAGTAGGGATTCTGTCTTCTGGGGTAGTTTGATGTCTGGCACAGGGCTCTGGAAAGCGATCTAATGAAACACTTGTAGAAAAAGATAAAGAGCACTTTATGTATCTCTGTAGTGTTCAGATCACTTAGTTGTGAGTAAGCAATGCCTAATTGCATGGAGATTGCTGTGAGGAATAACTAAATCAATTCACACTTCATGTCAAAGTACAAAGGTGATGGCATCTATATAGTAACCAGTTAAATGCACCTGGGTATTCAGTTTCAGTGCCTTTACCTTCTCTGCCATGAAGTTCATATATTGATAAAAAATGACTTTTGTTATTAGGTGTTCATTTTAGAAAGAAGTATTCTATATTTAAGAGAGATTTTTATCTCATTAATGAGATACTAATATATATAAAAGAAATTAAGATCTCATTAATGGACCTATAAGAATAATATTTTGCAAGTAGCAAATATGTCACACAGCATCATCTAAGAGTTGGAAGGGTCCTTGGAGAAGTCAGGTATCCTACCTGATGGATGAATTTCCTCTACAACATCCTGAATGCTATCTCCAGCCTCTACCCAGGTTCCAACATGGATAAAACCATTTTCTTAAAACAATTGATTAGAGTGCTGGATTCCTGTAATTGTTACAGCCCTTTCTAATACTGAACTTAAATCTATTTCCTCTGGATTCCACCCATGCTGCTAATCTCTTAAAAAAATTTTTTTCGTCCCTTCTGGGGAGTACCATGGCTCTAAACGTGCTGGGCTGGCCTTTAAACTTAAATTGAAAAATCAATGCATGGTACAAAGCATACGAGTGCTTAAATGTGCTTTATGAATGGTTGTTTGAACTGGATCCTTCAAAGAATGTAAAAGGGATAAAGAAAATTTGAAAATCCTTCATTTTTTTTTTCTCATTTGTTCTATTTTTAAGCACCCCTATCACACTATTTCACTCATCTAAGTGAAATAGGGATCTTTGGACTAAAGTGAAAGTGAAACAAAAGTGTTAGTCACCCAGTGGTGTCCAACTTTTTGCAAACCCATGGACTATAGCCCATCAGGCTCCTCAGTCCATGTAACTCTCCAGGCAAGAATACTGGAATGGGTAGCCATTTCCTTCTCCAGGAATCTTCCTGACCCAGGGATTGAACCCAGATCCCCTCATTGCAGGCAGATTTTTTACCATCTGAGCCACCAGAGATGCCTTGGAATTCAAATATCTGTGGGCATGATTGGTATCTAGTGGGTAGATCCATTTGTAGTAAAAAAATAATGCTGGGTGGGTGGGTGAGGGGGTGGGTAGGAAGAAAATGATTTGTTTTGTTTGAGCACCTAACCAAGGAATTGAGATGTAGAGAGAAGTATGGTGTTTGCCTGTTATACTGTCTCTACATCAGTCTGTAGAGCTACAGCAAGAAGGTGGAGGACATGTTTGCATGAAGGGCTCCATGAGATATGGAAAGAGTGAGGGTCCTTTGGCTTTCTCACAACTTACAAAGTGTGACTGAGTCATAAAGGTGTTGTCTTTGCACCTCTTTGAGTTGCTGGGGATTTACTACTTTGAGAGGTTTCCAGTGGTAGCATTTTGGTCTGGATAAATTGCACTGGGTGGAGTTAAACAAGACGTTATTCCAGATTGTTATAATAGGGCGAGAGAATGAACTCAACTTTAATAGGACAAAGGGTTGGCGAGTTTTTAAATAGTGGGGTGAGCTAATGGAAAGTAACTAGAGCATATTAGTGGGGAAGTTGGGCCATGTGTTTAGTCCATCTGTGTTTGCTACTTGGCACTTACTGAAGTCAGGCTCCTACCTCCTACAGAGATAAAGAGATAGGTGTCCTGTCTTTCCCTATGATTGTATTTCACAGGTATGACTCCCAAGTCCTTGAAAAAGATGTTTCTGGGTTATAAAACTCACAAGAGACTGGGAGAAAATTTACAACTTAAAGAGGCAGAGAATAAAATGTACAGATGCAAGTTTTCCTCAGTAAAGCCTCTCAGAAAAGGGAGATCAGGACACTAGGGTGAGGAAGAAGCCCATGTAAAGTTTCGTTAGTCAAGTTGAGCGAACATTAAGGCTATCTTGTTCAGACATCAGTATTCTCATGGAATACGGCTGTAGTAGTAGCACTATGCGGAGAAGGCAATGGCACCCCACTCCAGTACTCTTGCCTGGAAAATCCCATGGACGGAGGATTTTCCGTCCACGGGGTCGCTAAGAGTCGGACATGACTGAGCGACTTCACTTTCACTTTTCACTTCCATGCATTGGAGAAGGAAATGGCAACCCACTCCAGTGTTCTTGCCTGGAGAATCCCAGGGACAGCAGAGCCTGGTGGGCTTCCGTCTAGGGGGTCGCACAGAGTCGGACACCACTGAAGTGACTTAGCAGCAGCAGTAGCACTATGAGGCACTGCCCTCAAGTGGTGTCAAGAGAGTGCACATCACTGAAAAGGCAGGGTTGGGAGTTCGTGAGGCATCCCTGGAACTCCGAGAAGTATATGGAGGGGTTTGCAAAGAATTGAGAGTATGTGTAATGTAGGTAGAGGAAAGACCAGTAAAATTTGGGTTATTGCCATTAATGAGGTCCCATAGATAGCCAACAATGGCAAGGCCTGGGAAATACTAGATTACTGAAGCAAACATTTTTAGCTCCCTTTGGAACTTATTGCGTCCTTCACTTTGGAACTTATTGCAATCTTCAGTCCAGGAGGGCATGTACTGTGACATGTTGCTTCTCTGTCCTTCATACAAAGGGTGCTGTGGTAGAGTGGAAATAACACTTCTAAACAATGAAAAGAGGATTTTTGTTTGTTCGTTGCTTTATTCTACCATTTACCAGCTAAATAGTCTTATGTGGGTATGCTCAGTCATGTCCAACTCTTTGGGACTCCACGGACTGTAGCCCACCAGGCTTCTCTGCCCATGGTATTTTCCAGGCAAGAATACTAGAATGGGTTGTCATTTTCTTCTCCAAGGGATCTTCCCAACCCAGGAATTCAACCCGCACCTCTTGAGTTTCCTCCATTGGCAGGTGGATTCTTTACCACTAGCACCACCTATTTCCTTTACTTCCTTGTGAGGAAATTGGGAATAGTACATCTACTTCAGACTTGTTATCAGGATGTAATCAATGTACCTGACATCCTTTGCAAAGCCTTATGAACAGCAAGTATGATGTATTTCTTTTGACTTCTATTACTTAATGGAAGTGTCTCATCCATTACTTAAACACAACCTTCATGTGACCCCAACAGTGTCTCTTTAGGGGCCATTATAACTTTCCATAATCAGACTAGTTCTCCTATGCTCTGTTTAGGCAAACTTACTCTAGTTCTCATTCATCTAAGTGGCATATACATGTTCTAAATAGAATTTTTTCTCTATTTTCATCTTTCATGCTTGATCCATCTCCCAGCTCACCAAGTCCTGGACTTGAACTTCTTTGTTTTCTACAATACTCTCTCTCGGGAGGTCTTTTGTGATAAAATAGAAGTGAGTGGAGGTCCTGCCCCTCACACCTGTACCTGAATACACATGTTGCTAAAAGATCTCAGTGCTTGCTTAGTGATTTTGATGTTTTTAATGAGTCTGTTTGAATTTGACTAAATTATGCTATGTAGCTGTAAGTTGTTCAACATCAAAATCTACACATGATAAATCAATTCGGTTTATGGAATATCTTAAAGAAGATACCAAAGAAAACTCTATGCTCTTTGATAGAAAATGTGTGTGTTGACAAGTAAAGAAAATCATTGTTTGGTGGGAAAGTTAAACATTTGCTTATCAGAAAAAAATAAATAAATAAATTCTGAACTGGAAAGGAATTGCTAATTTTTCCATTAAATACTCAGGACAAAGAAATAACTATTTTGAGAGGTCTATCTAATGATGCAGTCACAGTTACTATGTTATTTGGCCCTTGTTCTGTAGTAATTTAGTCTGAACAAGACCCGAGTGTATGCTATTCTTTGGCTTTATGGTCCTCTAACCATAGGCACTGATGGCATTCATGATTATAGATTAAATAGGGCCAACTCTTGTCAGTAATATGTTAGAAAGCTCCCACAGAGATGTCTATGGTGCAGCTGAACAATGATGTTGGGAGTGTGTTATTTTGCTTTAGAAAAAGCTATAGCATTCCAACACGGGGTTCAATGCCTGGTACTAGAAGGCTCTTCTCTATTTGATATAAATTAAACCTTGAGTACACTCTGCCTGGTATTGCAATTAGCATCTGGGGCCAGACCAAATTTTAATTTGTGCAATTGCGGATTATTTACTACTGGATAAGAAATAGACTCCGTCATAGCCTTACTTTGTTATATAATTTTGCCTGGGGTTGTGAAATCACTGTTGGATTCTGCCACTGTGTGCAGCCAGTGGGCTTTTAGAATTTTCAGCATGAAAGGCTCTCAAGAAAACATGAAACTCTTTTAACATAAGGTTATCTCCAGGAGACTACTTTTTGGTTTAGTTATGTGATTGCTTTTGAACAAATGCATTTTTCTTTAGTTCTACTTAGTGGTTTTTACATTAATGGACTTTTATGATAGGTTCTCAGATCTTGTACTTTCAGTTTTATTTTTTGGAGGGGTAAAAGTTTCAGAATGAGATATTCTGGGGGATATTTTCAACTGCTTTGAGTTGAAAAAAAAAAGTATGATCAATTAGACATTATTTTGCTGATCTGATTTTTTTTTTCTGACAATAGAAACAGTAGAAGGCAAATATTCTTAAGAGAAAATGAAATTGTTTAGAAGAAAGCTGCTGGATAGTCTAATTTTTTAAATTTACTGATGAACTTGTTCACATTTTGAAGAAAGTATTCACTGAGGTGCAGTATTAATTGGATTCTTTGTGAGGCGACAACAAAGGGCTGCTTGGTTTATACCAGTGTCAGCAAACTAAAACCTAGAGGCCAATCGAGGACAGCAACTACTTTTGTAAACAAAGTTTCACTGGCGCATGGCCATGTCCATTTATGTAAGCCCTTTCTATGTCTCCTTTTAAAAAGACTGTATGGCTTATAAGGCTTAAAATATCTATTATCTGACCCTTTCTAGAAAAAAAGATATGCCAACCTGTGGTTTACACTATTAATTTTTCTTGTGGAATCAGAGCAGAGTGTGTACATCCTCAAAACTATGGGAAAATCAAACCACATATTTGACACACAGTTAAACCTCGTTCTTTCCCATCCCTTGTACTCTGGATAGACATTTGTGGCAACCGCAAGCAACCCTCATCTCTCCTGTGGAGCCCCAACTCTTGTCTATGACTGTGGCACCAGAAATTATTGGATTATTGATATATATTTTTACCTAAACCCTTGAAAATGTTTTGAACCCAGTGGAGACATTGTGCATTTTTCAGTAGTGTCATGTTTTAGACTGCCTGTTTAGAACTGCCCCAGTGCTACAGTTTGCACTTACATTATAAAACTAGAGCAACTTATTTCTTTTATTTTTAGCCAAAACTGATCACACGCCCTTTTCCAAACTATTACCATGGACTAATCAGAATCTACACCTAAATTTTGGAATAGGGTTATTTACCCCTGCATCACTTGGGAAAAGAGTGGACACCTGCCTCTCCAAAACTACTCTTTTCTGTCCATTTTATCTTAGGTTCCCCTAGAGCAGAATTTGAGAAATGGATACATGAAGGTAGTCATTTGGGGAAATGATATCAGGCAATAGGAGTCAAGGGACTGGGAGTAGTAAAACAGAGAAGGAGGTAAAGTTAATTCAAGAGTTGAGTTATTAAAGTTAAATGCTGGTTGCTGTTATGGGCACCCGGGGCTCAGTCTGAGAACGTTTGAAGAACTGTGTCTGTTCTGTGAATATTTTTTCATCTCTGAATTGTCTGCTCAAGACATGAAAAAACTATGTTTTTTCTATTGGTTTCCAAACCCAATCCATCAACAGTTGCCCCAGAGGCCACTAACCTCCTTACATGTACAGCTTGAATATGCTGCAGAATGGGTAAGCAGGCTAGTCTCGTGTAGGGGTCTCGGATGATAAAGGCAAAGGATTCTGGAGAAACAAGAGACGTACTATGAAACTGAGTCCAGGGGCTATTGCTACAGCTGGGTGACCTAGCAATGGCCAGGACAAAATGGTGGACCAAGGGAATGTGATACAGGACATAAAATATGTATATTTCTCTGCCTTTCTTAACTTGCTACCTACCTCAAGGGCTGATATCTATAACCTAGATCACTTAACCTCCTTTTCTATCTTGCTTCTCGTTGAGTCTTGGTACCAGGAGACGTGAGAGGAAATCTGAAGGCAGGAGGAAAAAAAATGGTGAGGTATTATTCTCCCTAGCCTCTTCCTTGTTTGGGCTGCCACTGGCACAATTCCTCTTGGGTAGGTAGTCCAGCTTCTGTGTCTCCAGCTCTCTCTGGGTTTTGGTAACACCATCCTCTTTATTCCAAAGGCCACAGCTTCTTCCAGAAGACCTTCTCCTGTAGCTATAGCTTTCGCTTGGGTTCAATAACCTCTTGTCCCTCTTTTCCTTCAGGCCTGAAGTAGGTTTTAGCTCTCTACTGTCGCTGATCCTTGGAACCCGCTCAAACCACTCTAAGTAATCCTTTCATTGAACTCTAGTCTATTTAATCCTTTGATTGTACCTTCATTTTCTGTCTAAACAAAATTGAGATTTTGTTTGCAGTAAAGAAGGGGAAACATCTTTTGGGTTGGCATTGAAGAGACTCCATAATTCCTGCTACAAGGGCTAAAACCAACAGAAAGCTTGCCAGTGTATTACTGGCTTCGATACACTTTGAAAAAAATGGCATAGAGATGAAAATCCCCTTAGGGGGCAACTTTCACATTCAGTGGTCCCTATTCCCATATTGTGGGCTGTTGAACTGGGAATGGTATATTTTAAATTTTCATGGCATTATTTTTTCTTCTTGTAATATTGATATTTTCCAATGTAAAGGATTTAGGCAATATAAAAGGCATAAAAATGAAAGTGAAAATCTCCTATAACTCAACCACCCATAAGATAAATATTAACATATTGGTGTGTATTCTTTCAGACTCTCTTAAATGGGTCTATAAAACGGGAACCTCATTTTTATGTTTGGAAGGAGGACACTATGAAAAGTGGAATGGGGAGAGAGGAAAGAAGGAGAATTAAGTCACCTTGTTTCTGGGTAAGCATCAAGTTTGGATGTATCTGTTATTATTCAATGATGTACAAACTAGAAAAAAGCAAATAAAAGAAAAAAGAAAACAGAAAGAACAAATACTTACAATCCCCTCCAAAAAAACAACCCCACAATTCAAGAACCAAAGGAAAAACAAGCTTAAAAAAACAAAACACATTTTCCATGGTTAAATACTTGTGAAAACTTACATGTCCATCATGGTGTAGCAGATGAATGAATTATGATGGACTCAATCTGTACTACTTGCTCACTACTTCATGAACAGTGTTACTTCAGTGAATGAATGTGATAACCATCCTGTGATACATTTAAAGATGTGTTGATAAACATGTAGAAAGATATTTGTATGAATGTTATTTGTGCACTACTTTGAAAACAGCATTGTTAGTAGAATGAAGTAAAATGTTATATGCTGATATGAAATGATCTTCAAAATATGCTGAGTGAAAAAAGCGAGGCTTACAGAAAATCATCTCATCTATATTAAAAACATATACATCTACATGCTTGTATATACATAAAACATTTCCAGAAGGAAATGAGAAATTATTAGCAATATTTGATTATAGGAAAGGGATAGATATTTGGGATAAGATGGAGACTACCTCTTAATTACATACATTTTGTAATGTTTGATTGTTTTTCCTGTTGACATATTATTTATTCAACTATAGATTTACTAGAGGGGACACAATCCCATCTTTATTATGCACTCAGTTAACTTTAAAAAGATACAGATTCTCTGAAATGAGAGAAGAAAGTTGATATTTAAAAAGTGGAAAAGGGATTTCTACACAGTTGTAAGTATAAAGGGAACTTACAAGAAAAGTTTAAGTTGTAAAGAAATTAAAAATAAAATGAGAAAATTTAAAGTGTATGTTAGAAGCAGTATAGATAAGAATTATCTCTCAGAGAAGTAACCAGTGACTTGGAAGACAGCTTTTTAAAATTCTCCCAGGATTCAGAGGATAAGAACAAAGAGAGGGAATTAACAAGAATGAAGAGCACAGGTGTGAAAGGCACATGTTCCAAGAAAAGAGAAAAAAACTGCACCCAGAAAACATCAGGAAATAACAGTGTAAAAACTTTCTGAGATGAAGAATATCCTGAAACAGCACATAAGGCAAATTGGGCAAAAGGAAAACAACACCTAACCATATCTTGGTGAAATTTTTGAATTTCAATAGTAAGTCAAGTGTCTTCTGCACATCTAGAGAGAAAAAAATGGAGAGATATGACTGGTTTTGATCTTTTCCAGCATAACAGTGAGCATTAGATACCAGTGGAGCAAGGTTGATAGAATTTTGGAGTAGGAAGAATTTGAGCTCTAACCAGGAATTTCCTATTTAGTTACGGTATCATTCATGTGTAAAGAGAGAATTATTGTTTAGCATATATTGATATGTTTGT
The DNA here is from genome assembly GCF_054371585.1 of Giraffa tippelskirchi. Classification (NCBI taxonomy): domain Eukaryota; kingdom Metazoa; phylum Chordata; class Mammalia; order Artiodactyla; family Giraffidae; genus Giraffa; species Giraffa tippelskirchi. Next base: position 66,695,148 of record NC_137284.1, read on the forward strand.
TATAAGCTTTAGAAAATATATTACACATTATTCCTGGTAAAAAAGATTTCTCAAAGATAAATCTAGAATTTTTGTTGTTGTTGATACACACAAAGTTATTCTAATATTTAAATGGTTAAATGAAAGGAACTAGAATAGCTACAACACTTTGAAAAATGATAAATTGGGAGAAATCAATCTACCCAATTTCTACAGTATTAAGACTGTTACTGGCAGAAGGATAGACACATGAATCAACAAACAGAATAGAGAACTGAGAAATGGACCCACACAAAAATGCCCAGTTGATTTTTGACAAAGATGTAATCCAATGGAAGAAAACCAGCTTTTTCAACAAATGGTGCTGGAGCAAGTAGACATCAATAGACAACCAGAGAGATATACCTTTGGAAAGCCAAAATCAATCTACTTTGGTTTTGTAAAAGCAAAACAAAAAGTATGATCAACATAGCAAAAAACAGGGTAAAAAAAGAGTTGGCTTGCAAGAGTATGCCTACCAAGTGGTAAGCATAAAACATATTACAAAAGGGAACAGAATAAGACCAGATAAATAAATTATGATACATTTAAATGGGTTAATCTTTTAAATAAAATGAAGTTGTTCAGGTATCATTAACAAGGCTGTATCAAACAAAAAGAACAAAATAAAATCTAAAAATTTAACCTAAATGCTAGCTAAGAGATACATAAGGAAGAACCATTTCAAAACAGATAAAAAGCACAAATAGCAATATTAATATCAAAGAAAATAGAACTGAAAGCAAAACCTACTAAAAGTAGCCAGGAGGTTCTTGCATAAATTTAATAGTAATTAATTTTTACGTAGTGAATAAAATACCATCAAAATATGTAAAGCAAACTAAAAATATCAGGAGATTTTAGACACACCGCTTTCAGTTTTTAACAGATCAAAAATTCAAACATGAAAAAGTATATTGTTATTATAAAAAATATATTAGTATATTATTATCAGTATATTGTTTTATGAAACAATTTATAATAGTACCTAATAGTATCATATAGTGACTTTTATATTTATAATATAATAGGTATCCTATGAAGTATATAAAATAATAGCATCTAAATAAAATATAACATGTTTCATTGTCATATTTCTGTTTGTTATAAACAGAATATATATTTTTGTCAACTCACAATAAAACATTTATAAAAGTCAGAACTACTAGTCCACAAAGAAACCATAGTAAGTTCTAGAAATGGAATTATAATGGATATATTCTCTGGCCTTAATGCAAAATAAACCAGAAATTAATAATAAGGAAGTAAAATATCCCTGTTTGAGATTAAACAAACATCATTGCAGACTATCCTCCTGTAAACTAAGTTAAAGAAAAGTTCAAATCAGTTGTTAGCAAAAATAATAGCAAGGATGACATTAAATATTAATTGCTTACTATCAAAGCTGTATTCAAAGGCAAATTCATAGTTTAAATTTTTTCATTATTAAACAAGAAAAAAATTGATTAAACTATTAAAGCTAAAAACCAAATAACATGAAGTTAACCAGATACCTAAGTTTATATAAGCCTCATGAGGACATGGGCCTCTTCTTTTCTGTTTGGGGCTGGGAGCCCATCGACATCCTGAACCTAGTTCAGGCAGCTGGTAAATGTTTGTTAAATTGCTATGTGAATGAGTGCTTACATAAGTGAATGAATAAAAACAGAGTTTGTGGAATAAAGACAATTAACAGAACTGAAAAATATAAGATTTTCTTGAGTACAAATGTCTGTGCTCAGGGCAAAAAGACAAGCTGAGCCAAGTGTGGTTCTAGACACACAGGTGGAGAGCACCAGAGGCCTCAGTGTTCATTTCTGGAATGTTTGGTGCCTGTTGGGGGATAAAAACCTGTCACAGACGGGAGACTTGCCTCTGGGAAGAGGGACATCATGGCAGTTTAGTGCACTGCAAGAGGCAAAAGCCATCCTTCCCTCTCTTACTGCTTACCCTTGAAATCCTTTGAACAGGTGCCGAAGACTTCCATTTCAACCCGAAAATAAAACCCACGCAATAACAGAAGTGCTTGAGGCTTACTTTGAGGCTTCTTACTGATAGCAAAAATGTTTCCTGAATGCACAGTTTGAAATAGAAGGTTGCTGCACTGCTGAGGGCTAAGTAACTGAAGGAGAAGGGAAAGGTTTTCATTGCTACGGGAAAGAATGCAGGATCATTAAAGACTCATTTGATTGCTTCAAACATTTTCCCCACATTAATTCTCCAGAAAGAAAGAGAAACAAGTAGGATCTCAAACTAATGACACATCGTTGAATATATTGACCGTAGAGAAAGTCACTTTCGCGGTTCCCTTTGTTTCAAGTCACTCAGACTGGCTTCCTTCATTTATGTGTACAACATCCCCAAGTCTTCTGATGCTGAGATGAAATAAATCTTTATCACTGTCAGTCCCTAGTCCTCAAAAAATTCTCTTTTTTTGACCTGTGAGGGAATCAATCAAGTTGAAATGAAAGCCTTAATTTTTCAAAATATTGAAATAATGCTGATATTTACAACTTTTTGGTCATAGCTCAAGATCAAGTCCCACCTACCTAGCCTTTCACTTAAAAGAGCCCAACATACTCCTTTTAATCAGAGAATTTCCCACGATCCTGTTTGGAATCCTAGCCAAACCTAACTTCACAGGTATTTCACATAGAGACTAGTTTGCCTTTTTGCTTTTGTTTGGAAAGTCACCTTTGTCAGGGCTGTAATTAATTCTTGCCAGACTAATAGTGTTCCCTGTGAAACACACAGGTCTTGAGGGGAGAAAATTGATAATCTAATAACCATAGCAAAATGAGACATCTTCACCTTCCAGACCAGGTATTTGGCTGTCTCTCTCTCTCTTTTTTTCTTTTTCTTTTTTTTGGGGGGGCTGACACAGCTTGGTCTATAGTTATGATTGCTGCTAGCTGTAGGGAAAATAAAAAAAATAGTTCATTGGCTTTCTGTAGCAGCATCTTCTGTTTCTGTTTTCAAGTACAAAGTCAGATTCTGAGTCATCCCAGCCCTTTACCTGGAAGCAAAAGCTTTTCACTCAATGAGATACAACAGCTTAGCTTGCATGAGGTTTTTGGGAAATGGCCAGATATTCAAAAAACCATCTGCTTGCACTGCTCATAAATCACAGAAATGATTGCCCTTGATCTGCAGCCATTCCCCATTATAGAGGATATTGGTTTCCAAAAGATGTCACAGCATATTGAAATGAGATGGTCCCTTCCAAGCAGAAAATTCCTCTTCACCATTACATTATATAGTGGAGTAGAATTATGTTGTGTATCCCTCAAAGGCAGATAGGATCTCAGAGAAGATACAGGTGGAGAGGTGACTGTAAATTTTGCAACTAGCACAAAGGACAAGCCACTAAATTTTTTTGTGTGTGTGCTTTACTTCAGTCAAATGCTGTAAGAATTTGAAATGATTGGGAGCAAGGAGTTCTGTTTCTGAAGATGTCTTTTAACCAGGTGTCCATCTTGTCACTCATAACAGTGTTTCTCACCAAGAGCAGAGACAGAGGCAGTTAATAGAATGAGTGTGAAGAATGACTGCCTCAAATAGCCCATGAAAGCTAGACACTGTTATTATTTAGCACTTGGAGGACTATCTGCAGAATGCTTGGCATTCCACAAAGCACAGGGGATGACAGAAGGTCTGGCCAGTGGCTTTAATGATCTAAATGAGACACAACCTTTTGAGGAGCTGGCATGGCACAGGCACACTCCACTCATTTACCCTCTGTGGTAAAAGCCAGTGAAGCACCACATCTGAAATCCACAAAGCATTGGGGAATCCTTGGTACTTTCTTTAACACCCAGGGTTCATTCCAGCTCAGCTGATCTGACAGCATGTTGCTGAGTGATCTGCAGGGAGATGGCTGCCATTACAGCCTTACACGTGGTGTCTCTGTTGAGACAGTGGCTGCAGTGAGGGCTCTCTCATTCTGAGTTTACTTTGCCATCTGGTCTGAAATCATTTTGGGCTTCCCTAGTGGCTCAGACAGTAAAGAATCTGCCTGCAATGCAGGAGACCTGGTTTTGATCCCTGGGTTGTGAAAATTCCCTGGAAAAGCAAATGGCTGCCCACTCCAATATTCTTGCCTGGAGAAGCCCATAGAGGAGCCATGGGGTTGCAGTCCATGGGATCGCAAAGAGTCAGACACAACTGAGCGACTAACACTCACACTGAAATCATTTGTGTGCTCTGTACTTTCTTGAGTGACATGAAAATTCTAAGTGGTGATATGTACCTCAGCTATGTATTCAGATTGTCTTCATCAAACCTTGAGTACTGCAAGTGTGTTCTACTTTGATTAGATATTTTTATTTGAATTGGTTTTCCATGGCAGTTCTGTAAGATCTCATTAAACTGTTTTAGCTCCTGAGGATGTTGAGATATATTTTGGCTCATGCTTGGGATTGGGAAGTAGGGGAAAGTCCAGAGTAGGGGAGGACAGGAGAAGACCGTGGTTAAGCAAAAGATTTTGGTGACTGACAGACCTGGGTTTGTATTCCTGTTCTACTACTTACTCGAGAAATGTATAACATTGGACTAGTTATCTAAGATCTCTAAAACTAATTTGTCTCCATTGATAATAATCCTACCTCATATGAATGCTGTGAGGATTAAAATTAGACATGTGTCTATGTGTATATGTACACATATATGATACATGTACATATATATTATATATGTGTAACATATATATGTATATGTGTGTATATATCTGAACATAGAGCCTGAATGAATATTCGTGGAAGTTAGCTATTATACTCCTATACGAACCACTGTCAATAACAATTCCAAAGTAGACTTAGGTAGAACAAAAAAAAAAACCTGAAACAGAATTGATCAACCAAAGTGGGTGGTGATCCAGTAAAGACCAGGGCAGAGTTATTTTGTTTATCTCCAGCTGGTTGTGTGTTTCACCAGTTCTTGTGGGGCACAGACTGAAAATTCAAACCGAATCGACATTGAGCCCTGTGCATGCACACTCACATGTGTATGCCTGCCTGTGTGTGTATACTTCAGTTTGAAAGGAAAAGAAATAGGCTAAGCTACCTGAGAAAGGGGACGTGTGGGAAGTGAGGAAACATAGGGAGCTGTCTGTCTGCGGCTGCCCTGGGCTTCAAGAGCCTGGAATGAGGTTCCCAGCTGTTCCGACTACAGAAGCAGCTCCAGCAACTGCTGTGCATGCGAAGATTCAGTCATTTGTCACTCCTCAGAGATGCCTATTACCCACCACCACGCTGCTCTAGTGAGCACAATTGTCTTGGCTAAAGTTACACCTTTGCCCACTTCTCTTGACTTTCAGAAGAGCTCACTGTCTGCCTTCTATTGATTTGCTCTGAGGACTGGCTCTCCCCTTTCATGTGTACAAGGCCTTGCCACCTTGACTGATCCACAAAGGTCGGCACCTGACCCAAACTGGGAAAATATTCTTCTTTCTCACTGGGATTACAAAATCAGAAAAAGTAGCGAGGGAGGCTGTTTTTTTCTATGCATCGTGTGATGCTTAGCTACATCCCTGGCCTTTACCTACTAGACACCAGTAGCATTCCTTCTCCTCCTACCTTATCCCCATCTGCTGCAGTGCCACCATCAACAGTGTAATCAGATCTTGCCAAATGCCCTTTTGTTAGGGGGGCAGGGGACAGTCACCATGGTCAGAACCACCTCCAGACCAGTGCTATAAAAAGGGTGGTCTGTGGACTGGTGGGAATAGTGTCACCCAAGAACAACTTAGAAATGATCAAGAATACGTGTTTTCACAAGGTTTGCCACGCCTTCGATATTTGCTAAATCTCTGTAGCACTGTACACTCTTTTGTACAGTGACTGTATTGGTTGAGGTTATTAGTCTTGTTACCAACAGAAATGGACTCTGGCTAGCTTAATTTAAAACCTTATTAGGGAAGACCAAACACGTGGCTCACAAATTAAGAATTGAGAAAAGATGTTTTGGAACCACTGCTCTAGATCTTTGCTACCCTAAATATGGTTTGAGGATCTGCAGCCTCAGATCACATGAGGACTTGTTAAGAATATAGACTCTCAGGCTCACCCCAGACCCAGGTTCAGCATCACCTGGGAATTTGTTGTAAATACAAATCATTTCTCATGGATTTTATGTAGATCAGAAATTCTGAGACTGGAGCCTGGCAGTCTGTGTTTTAATAAGCCTTCCAGGTAATTTTGATGCAGCTGAAGTTTGAACCATGGCTGCTGACTGGAATCAACTTGGGTTATAAAAGATACTGATGCCTGGGTCCCATTCCAAAAGATTTTGATTTCAATTTGTTTTGGGTGTGGACTGAGTATCAGCACTAGGATTATATAATTCCCATATGACTGGAATATGCAGACGAACTTGAGAACCACCGCCAAAGAGACAGGGTCTTTAATCGCTACTGCGAATGTCCCTGGAGATTCTGTAGTTTCTTCACCTCTCCAGCCACCCTTGCTCAATTCTTATTTCAATTTGTGAGCCCCTGCTATGCTCCTCCCTAATAAGGTTTTTAAATTAAGCTAGCCAGAGTCCATTTCTGGTGATAACAATGCTAATAACCTCAAGCAACACAGTCATTGTCCAGGAGAGAGATTGCAGGCAGCAAACTCTCAGGAGATGAATAAGAGAAGGTATTTGGAATTGGTCACTGGATTGTGTGTATGTTCAGGTACCTTGCATATTTCAGTTTGGAAAACTAGCAGCCTGCAACCTACTTTCAGCCATTAAGAAACCTACTCAGAAAGTATCTTTCTGCTTGTAACCACCGGGTAAAAGTTGGCAGCTGAAAGTCATTAGCAGGTAACACTCAAAGCACTGGGACACTGATAGGCCTGCCTGGACAAGGAGGTCCCAGCAGGCCATCAAGTGTGGGTACTTTCTGTGTTCATTACATCAACGATGTCAAGGTGATGAGTCTGAGAAAACAAGAAAAGGAAAACACCCCAGATGTTTTGGTTCGAGGAGTAGGAGATAGTATATGCAAAAGTTCTGGGAGTTAATACTATGACATATCTATGGCATTGATACTTTAGAATATGTTGGGATATTATTTCCAACCTAAAATATAAGTTTTTTAAACTTTTTATTTTGAATTGCAACCACTCCAGTATTCTTGCCTGGAGAATCCCATAGACAGAGGAGCCCAGCAGGCTACAGTCCATGAGATCACAAGAGTTGGACACGACTTAGCAACTAAACCATAGCTGATTAGTGATGTTGTGACAGTTTCAGGTAAACAGCAAAGGGACTCAGCCATACAAATACATGTATCTATTTTCCCCGGACTCCCCTCCCATCCAGGCTGCCACATAACATTCTAAAATACAAGTTTATCCCTTTATTCTGACATGGAGAAGGAAATACAACCCATGGGATGATTGTCCTTTTCAGATTTTGATGACAGTTTGTTTCATATTCAAAAGAAGTATGTTGTACATTGTTTTTGACCTGTTTACTTGACACCTTAGTCTGCTTTCATTTAGTTTTACTACATCACAAATGGGAAGCCCATGTGGTGCTAGTGGTAAAAAATCCATCTGCCAATGCAGAATATGTAAGAGATGAGGGTTCAATCCCCTGGAGGAGGAAATGCCAACCCACTCCAGTATTCTTGCTTGGGAAATCCTATGGACGGAGGAGCCTGGTGCGCTACAGTCCATGGGTTTGCAAAGAGTTGGACACGACTGAGCCTCTGAGCACAGCACATGTCACAAATAACCTTGAGAATCTCAGTGGTTTACAAAACTAAGCATTTATCTCTCCTTCATTTGCATCATGCATTGCCACGGGAATGCTAATCCAGGCTGCAGGTAATGCAGCATGTGCCATGCTCATTCTAGGGCCAAAGTTGAAGAGGGCCATCTACTTGGGCTGTTCTCTTGGTGCAGGACAGGGGTGCAAAAGAGCAATTGGTAACAGACATCACACCTTACAGTCTCTTCTAGAAGCTGGAATACTGTCATGTCCATGTCCATTCCAATGTTCAAACTAAGTCATGTGGTGGGGAAACCCAAAATCTGTGAGACAAGGATAAATATACTTTATCCACAGTGAACCAAGGCAAGAAAAAGGAGAGAAATCATTGTGAATATATCATCTCCAGGTACCTGAGGATCTGCTAGCGTGAGAGAAACACCTTTAACTCTCTCAGAGCAAAGTTCATGCCTCTCTGGTGGCTCAGAGGTAAAGAACCTGCCTGCAAAGCAGGAGATGTGAGTTCAATCCCTGGGTCAGAAAGATCCCCTGGAGAAGGAAATGGCAACCCACTCCAGTATTCTCGCCTGGGAAATCTCATGGACAAAGGAACCCGGCAAGCTACAGCCCATGGGGTCACAAAAGAGTCAGGCAAAACTTAGCAGTTAAACAACAGCAGCAAAGTTCATGCTACTTTTCCCTCAGCCTTTGTAACCCAGCAAGTGCAATGATACTGTTTGGAGATGGGGTTGCACAATGGAATCTGTGATAAGCCCTAATGGGACAATCTAGCGGTGGTCTCTAGGGTCTGAAAGCAGAGCATACCTCTGCTTTCCAGGTGACTCTTCCCTTTAGAATGAGCTTCCAGCTTTTAAATGGACTCTGGTGAATACAGAATACCTGTTCCATAGAAAGCTATAGTGTTTGAACTACTCATGAGCAACTAATACCATTTGATATATGTAGCTTTAAAGCTGGGTATGGCTAGTAATATTCCATTATCAAATCGGATCCTGAGAGCACAAGTCATTTACACGATCAGGTCATACACACTCCCATCGTTCACATTCCCATGAATTTCTTAGTCCATACCTATGAATGGTCTCATGGGTGGTTTCTTGTGACCACTTGACTAAAGATGAAACTGTCATGCTTGATTCTTGGAGAAACGCTGACATGAACTGCAATGGTCTGTAGTATGACAGCAGTGTTCCAGACAGGAGTGGCCTGAAAGACAGTGGCGGAAATTAAAACTCTCTGTGGCCAGAGCAGTAAGCATACCACTTGGCTATCTACTTTGCCTAAAAGGAAATTTGGCCTAAAATCCAGATCAATATTGATTTCTAGGCCATTGTTATTGTCTGTCCCTCACTGGAGAGGAAGAAGATTAGAATATTCATGACAAGAAGGTTAAGGAATGGGCAGTGTGGTTGGGTCTTGCAGGATGGGCTTAAAGCATGAAAACAATTGTATCTCACACATCTCTTTCAGAAGACTTTCTTCATAGAAGAAACTTGTGGTAATCAGGCGGGCAGGATGGTCCGTAGATGTCATTTTCCTTTATTAGTCAGCGTGGTGTTTAATAAGTGGGCTTATGAATAAGGCAGGCATGGTGGCAGAGATAGATACTAGACTTGCTATAGGTTCAACTACATGAACCCCCCTTCATTAGATCTGACTTTCCTGCCTAGGATCATTGCTAAGTACCCAATTTTTCAAGCAGGGGCATCCAATTTTGAACCACTATCTGGCACCAAACCTCAAGGATGCTTTCTGGGCACTTGGTAATTAGATCAACTAAACTGGGCCCCTGCCATCAGTGAATAAATTGGGGATTTTTTTTTTTTAACTATCAGAAGAGATACACATGCTCTGGATTTGGACTTTGTCTTCCCTTCACACCCATGCACATTGTCTATGAGCTTATTGAAGGTCATATGCACTGCCAGTAAACATATTATCACCAAATCCACTTCACAGCAAAAATGGGCCAGCAATGAGATGATATCCAAGGGATTAATGGATACTATCATATGCCCTGTCATTCAGAAAATACTGGCCTTATAGAATGATTCAATGACCTATAGAAACCCAGCGGTGACATGAGCTGGTAGTTATCACTGTGCAATTTTAGAGTGCTATTTTGTAAGATGCGCTATGTGGTCTGTACCTGTTATTGGCAGATTTATACAGAAAAAAAAAAAAAAAAACCCAAGACATCCCTGGAGAATTCCTATCTGCTTTTCTTTCTGAGAGCAGGTTAATCAGATTTTTCTTCACTTGTATGATATAACCTAATATACCTCTAACAGCCCCTCCTTTTAGCTTCAGTTTGTCAATTGGTTCAGTTCCTTACAACTAAAATAGTCTTAATGAATATAGCGTATTACTAAAGCATTTTTCTTGATTTTTAAAATAGCAGTAAGAGAAGTTCTAATGATGATTTTTATCTTGGCAAATATAACACTTGACCATTTTTCAAGAGTATGGCAGACATGTTAGTTGTATACTCCATATCCACTCTCCTTAACTTATTTCTAAAAGACTTCTGATGCTCTTTTTCTTTAAGTATCTGTTGTGTTGTGCAGGGTCTTAGTTGCACACACAAGATCTTTGTTGTAGCATGTGGGTGTCTCTAGTTGGAGTACACGGGCTTAGTTCCTTGCAGCATGTGGGATCTCAGTTCCCCAACCAGGGATCAAGTCTGTGTCCTCTGCATTGGAAGGTAGACTCCTAACCACTGGACCACCAGGGAAGTCCCCTGATGTTCTTTAAGAAAGCAAAGTACCCAGCTTTAAAAAGAATCTGCAGCATGGGATGAAAAAAGAGGGCCATAGCTCTGGCAATGTAAGACAAGTAGATGCTGCTTTCAAGAAAACTTTCCACTGTTTCCCCTTGACCCTTCACATTCCCTGCTTTTTCTTGCCTGGAATGCAGAGTGAGCTGACATTGAAGCTCTCTTGTATGCACAGATGACCAAAGTAAAGCAAAGCTGCCTGCTGAGGGTGACAGAGCAGAAGGAGAGAAGGGTGTCTTTGTGGAGAGTGTGGACTAACCCTGGACCACATACCTCAGGAATTACTCTAATGAGAGAAGATCTGGACCCTTTTAGATTAAGCCACTATATTTTGGGATCTGTACATTTAACTGAACACAATATTGAACTGGCACACACACTTTCTCTTTTTACTACAGTTCCAAGATTGAACAAAAAAAATCTCTCTATTTCCATACAGGTTGACAGAGCTATTCAGATGATTTGAAGCTATTGAAAGTACAATTTATAGCTATATTTTTAAAATTATACGGATTCAAATAACTAATAACTTATGTTAGGATTGTTATGATTTTAGTCGACAAAAAGAACACAGACGGGGAATTTAGGAGAAAGTAAGTTTTGATGTGATTTCAGGCACATTTGTTTATCTTCAATTTATTTTCCCCAAATATAAGAATTTCCTTGTTTTTTTTTTTTGTTAAAAGTGCCATCTTTTCTGTGACCCATAAATTCTGCCATTACCAGAGAATGTGCTCTTACCTCTAGTGGTGCTGATGGATTTGTGTTTTACCTTCAACTCTGCAGAGCTGTCTCCAGATTTCCTTGAGGAATATTCACATTTTGCCTCAATAAGCCCTCAGTCCACTGTGAAGGTATTTTCCAGGGCTGACACAAGGGTCATGTCTTTTGGTTTCTCTTGTTCTGTTTCTTTCAAGGAGTCTTTGAGATTTTGCGCATAGCCAGCTGGGGGTTTTCCATTTTAGCTGTACAAGATTTTGTGTCGATATATCTACCATGTCCCAAAGTGTGTGATATAAACTTCAGGAGCCCCAGGAGCTAGCAAGGCAACATCCAAGCCAACATCAGACAAAGTTTGAGGTTCGCAGTGTCCTTGAGCTAAAGTGGGTCTGCAGGATCAGGTCTCTCAAGCCCTCCCCTCAGAATTCCCTGGACCAAGGCTGTGAAGGTAGAGAACCCACTCTACTTTGGAACTAGCACCAGGGAGCTGGGAACAGGGCCCTAACTGCCTGTTTAGTGCTCTTTCTAGGACCTTCCCATGGGCTTCCCTGGTCACTCAGATGGTAAGGAATCTGCTGGCAATGCAGGAGACCTGGGTTTGATCCCCCAGTTGGGAAGATCCTCTGGAGGAGGAAATGGCAACCCCTCCAGAATTCATGCCTGGAGAATCCCATGGACAGAGGAGCCTGGCAGGCTACAGTCCACAGGGTCACAAAAGAATCGGACATGACTGAGTTACTAACACTTTCTGTCTCTCTCTCTCTTTCTTTCTTTCTCTCTCTCTTTCTCTCTGTCTTTTTTGGACCTTTCCTGTCTTTTTTGTTCTCTTTTCAGATCCTTTCCCCCTTTATCTGCTTTCTCTTGAAACTTCCCCCATGTGACCATTTATAGCCAGTCCTACTTCTTTTGAACTTTCCCACTTAAACCAGAATGGATTTGCATCTAATTGTTCAATCATGATGCATTTTCTTTCCAGGTATCTGAAGTCTCTAAGCAGAAGTCAGAATCTGACTATCACTGCGATAACCCCTCCTGAGGCCCTAACAACAGTCTTCTTCAGGCATCTTTTGCACTGACAGCTCAGAGCCTCACCAAAAACCCTCTTCCTAGGCATTGCCTCCCTTCCTTGTATTTTAAGAACCTCTATATTAGTTTCCTATGGTTGCTGCAATAAAACACCCAAAGTTGCTGGCTTAAAACAAAACAAGTTTATTCTCTTATGGTTCTGGAAGCCAGAAATCCAGAATGGTTTTCACTGGGCTGAAATCAAGGCATCAGCAGGAATGTGCACCTTCCAGAGAATCTAGAAGGACACCCATCTCCTTGCCTTTTCCAGTCCCCAGTGGCTGCCTGAACTCCTTGGCCTGTGGCCCCTTCCTCCATCTTCAAAGCACATCACTCCAGTCTCTGCTTCCATCTCCTTTAAAGCTGTATCTCCCTCTGCCTGGTTCCAGAAAGGACACTCATGATTCCACTTAGGGTTCACTGGATAATCCTAGATAACCTTCCCATCTGAAGATTCTTAAGTTAGTCCATCTGCAAAGTCACTTTGGCCACATAGGTAACATTCACAGGTTCCGGAGATTAGAATGCAGGTATCTTTGGGGGCCATTATTCAGGTCACTACAGCGACCCCTCCCCATTTTGACCTTACTTGGCCATCTGGTGACAGTGGGTGCTGACATGTGAGTGCACCTTCTGAACACCTTCTGCATCTGTGCAGCCCAAGGTGAGGGTGCTACACAGGCCCATTGAAATATGATCCTGCATTCTAAAATTTGTTCTGAGAAAGGTGATTCTGTGTTTGTGCAGATAGCAGGAGCTATGCTGTGTAAAACTCAGACCGTTTGGTGGTTTTCCTGCCATAGGAGCAGAGATCATGGCAGCAGTTGAGAGAGAAATGGCATGCGCCAGAGAGACAGAGACAGGGGAAGGAATATGACTGAAGAACAAACAGCAGAGTTGGGGAGCCCTGCCATGGTCCCATGGCCCTGCTTCCACTCTTGAGGCTCATCTGAGTCCCTACCCTTATCCTGGTCTGCTGGTCAACCCTTTCTTGCTTTCTATGGGATACCTTCATAGCTAAACAACAAACCCCTTTTCTTTCCCCTTAGTCTGATTTTGCCATCCTCAGCTAAGAGTCCTAACAATTACAAGAATGTAGAGACAGAGAAAGAATGCGGCTGGTAATGGGGGAGAGAGGGTAAGACCTTTGGATAAGAATTTGACTTTGATTCAGTTGATGTTAGGTGGGCTGCGAAAAAGAGAGCTCTTAATAACTACGATGCTTGTCAGTGTGATATTCTGGGCCTGGTACATGGTTTTTGAATGTCTGGATGTTGTGCAGGGAAAGCTGGTGATAATTGCAACCAAAAGTAAGGAGGGAAATATTTGTGGCATTAAAAGAATAGCTCTTTCTATTTCCTGAAGCACTGTTACTTAATGTCTTGAAGATTCTATAGTTCAAGGTGTATTAGCAAAAGGACAAGCACTTCATTAGGAAAAGTCTATTACAGTGAAGGAAGAGGACATGGAGATGGTCCTAGCCCTCTTGAAAGTCCCTAATCCTAGATAACACCCTTGAAGTCACTTTAGAGATTTTTACTGAGAACACGAGAAAGCAGCCTTCCAAGGTCATATAGCAGGTCTCTCATGCTTCTCATTTTTCTGTTGTAAGCATCCCTGGAAATGGCCCCAACTTAAGCTGGTACTCGGAGAAGGCAATGGCACCCCACTCCAGTACTCTTGCCTGGAAAATCCCATGGACGGAGGAGCCTGGTAGGCTACAGTCCATGGGGTCGCTAAGAGTCGGACATGACTGAGTGACTCCACTTTCACTTTTCCCTTTCATGCATCGGAGAAAGAAATGGCAACCCACTCCAGTATTCTTGCCTGGACAATCCTAGGGACGGCAGAGTCTGGTGAGCTGCCGTCTATGGGGTCGCACAGAGTCGGACACGACTGAAGCGACTTAGCATAGCATAGCATAGCATAAGCTGGTACTAAAGATCCGTTAGCCAGTAGCAGATAGCCAGCCAGAAGGAAAAAGGCAGAAGAAAAGGGGCCTGGGGAAGGGAGGCTGGTAAAGGGAGTGGGGGTGGGGGGCGGTTTTGCCCAGGGTTGTCTCTCCCCTCATGACCACCTCACATGTCTAAAGCACAAGGGTGGAAATCCATATTTTTTTTCAAACTGGAACAGAAACCAAATTTTGTGTATAGCTCATGCAGTCCTGAACTTGAGTGAAATTTGAGAGCCTTCAAAATTGAAAAGGAAAACAGATGGGGGATCCAAGGGTCAAGTCTGGGAGGAGAGGTAGCCCCCCTCTTGGCCCACGTAGTGTGATGACACCCTTCTTAGCCCAAGAACTCCTTGAGTTAGCAATGCATCTAATGACTCGGGTTCCTCAGGAAATAAAGAGAAATGCCTACCTAATGCAGAATGAATTATAGCATCGGCAACACTGGAAAAGTAAAAGGGATTCTCTCTCCTATGAAAGAAAGGGATTGGAGGTTAGCAAAGGTGCTCCCAGCCAAAGAAGATAGGGACAGGGGACAGGGGAGAGAGAGAAATAAACCAGGGGCAATGAGGATGCTGGTGGGGCAGCGGGGGGTGGGAGGGAGAGAGATTGACAGAGTGTTCAGAGAGAAGAGGAAAATCTCTGAAGTAAATGGGGCAACAGCACAATACACCCTCCCCAGGAGGAGACGGTCCCCCTGGCAACACAGTGCACCTGCTTGTTTCCTGCAAGAGATGGGGCCTGCTCACCACTAGGCTTATATTTTTAACGTTAGCTCAACTGACATGACATCTCTTAATAAGAGGCGAGAACTTCATGTATTTTTGATAATGCACCAGGGACAAAATCCCTCTGAGTTCAGCAGAGAAATACTGCAAGAGTAAATTGTCAATGACAGCATCAGTGTCTTCCCTAGGCATCTGAATTAAGTGACAACAGCCACGACCAGGCCCCTGACATGGTTTTCGGCATCTTAAAAAAAAAAAAAAAAAAGCAACCAAATCAAAGCCACACATGTAAGGGAGAGAAGCCTCCTACCCTGGCATGAGAGATACCTTTGATTAAAGCTCAGTCTGACCTTCCTGCTTCATCTCCACGGAAATAGAGACACATTTCCTAAACGCCAGAACTTTACAGAATCATAATGAGCAGAAAGCAAGACACTTTGAGTTACATTCTCGCCTTCATTCCTGAGCAGAGCAGGGAAAGGAGACAGCCAGGGAGGGGCTCCACAGGGAGGGGCTCTACCGCGTGTTATCAAAAGAACAATGCGGCTCTGTCACCCCAGTTTCTTTGGGGCAGAGGTGGGATTATCTGTCAAACAAGCAGTCCATTCCCAGACACTTCAGATTGCTTTTCTGCACAGCTGAATTCGTAGGTTATTAGTGTTTAGTGAATGCCAATAGTTTGATGGGAGATATTCTACTTTGAGGATGATATGTATTAGTAAATAATTCACTCTGGGAAAGCAACCCAAGCTCCAGGGAATTTAAAGCAAAAACAAAACCCAACAAAACAAGTCTGCTTCAAACTTAAAGAGGGTAAAATAAACCAGAGGGTTTTACTTCTAGGTTCTTAGATGTTTCATTAAATCATAATTACTTAAATTGCAAAGTGCCCAAGTAGGCTATAGAGTCAATAAGACTTTGTTATTTTTATCACATTAATTTTATGGGGTCTGAACAATTTCTACCAACTTGAGAAAGATGCCCATTGCAACACTGTATTGTTCTTCTTATGAATTAAAATTTAAAAATAATGAAACCTGGGTTCTTATATTACTAGTACCCTCCACTTTATTTTTGGTATGAATTATAGAACCTAGCATGTCTTCAGTACTTAATGAAGATTAAAACATTGTAATACAATATTTGTATTGGAAGCAAGCTCTCAAAGAAATCATATACATATTTTTTTTAAGCTGGAAAAACAGTATTCTCATCCATCATGTTTTTACATAAGCAGTATATGTTGTTCTATGGTTTTGGCGAATATATACTGACTGAAGAGAGGAAGGTAGATTTTCTGAAGGAATACAGTGCTTACTAAAAAGAAAAATTCTGCCAGCTTATGTAGAATAAAATTACATAATCTCAAACAGCTTCACCCCTGTCCTCCTTGTCATTTAACGTGCTCTTTATGCATGTCAGATCTGTGTTCCTGAAAATGGTGAGCATCTGTCCAATAAAATCTCACCTGTGCCTGTGTGGGGGAGGAATGTGTTATATTCACATCAATGTTCTCAGACGAAACAAACAGGTCGAGTATAGCCTCCATCTCCGTGAAAGGCAAAAAAGAATCTCGAGATTAGAAAGGGCTCCAAAGACATTCAAAACTGAGGACATGCTCCCCTCTTGTGGAGAGCTGTGGTGCTTACAACGTGCATCCTGAGCTGAGTGCTTTTATTTTCCCAAAGAACTGGTCTTGAGTAGTCTGCATGATTAGGATCTCAGAACAATGTTTGAAAATTCTAGCAGCATTCTTATTTGGTGTTTAACCCACCTTCTGGATGCAGAGGTCATCAGGACCCTCTGTTGTTCACTATTTTCACTATTATTTACTATTTTCCTACTTTTACTATTCCTCTTTAAAAAAAAGAAAATCTTTGCTGTACCTTCTCCTGAAAGAAAATATCCTTCCCTTTCTTTCAACTGCCTCCTCTTGCCCCCCTCCGCTGTCTTTATTGATTGTATTGCTTTCTCTGTACAATAAACTAAAGAAATCTGGACACTTCAGTTTTGTTTTTTGATTATTTTTAATAAAAGACAATTCATGCACAAATGGTAAATGAGTGAAAACTAAGGAAAATGTCAGGACAAAGACGAAGAGACGAAAGAAAACCGAAGTTGAACACGGCACCTGCCTGCAAGTGCTGTGTTCAACTGTCCTCTCTCACCTTAACCCTGGCACACTGGTGTTTCCTTCCCTCACGGAAGATCGCCTTACCTCCTACTTTATTGAAAAAAGTAGGAAATAGTACATTAGTCTGTATTCAGGTTATCATTTCTCTCTTTCATTTACCGGTCTACCTGGGTCCACATTCCAAACCCTTCCACTCACTGCCAGAATGACACTGCGTCCCGGCAAGGTGAATGTCTTCCTGTCTCAGAAATGCGCATCTTCTCTGGTGTATTTGTAGTTTGAAATTCTGCCCCTCTACTGGTGCCGGCATGCTTAGTAGCTCAGTCGTGTCGAACTCTTTGTGACCCTATGGATTGTAGCCTGCCAGCCTCCTCTGTCCATGGGATTTTTCAGGCATGAATACAGGTGTGGGGTACCGTTTCTTTCTCCAGGGTATCTTCCCAACCCAGGGATCAAACCCGTGTCTCCTGCTGATCCTGCTTTGCAGGAGGATTCTTTACCCACTGTGCCATCAGGGCTTCCTGCCCCTCTACTGGATTATTCCCCATTATCTACCAACACATGTGTCTTTCATGCTACAAACAAAAAGAGAAACAAAACAATCCACAAACAAAACAGAACAAAACAACATGCCCACCCTAAATCCTGCACTACCTCTGTCTCCAGTGCTGCTGGTTTGGGCGTTCCTCAAGAGAAGTCTTCAGGGTCTTATTTCTTCCTTGTCTACTCATTGCTCAGTCTGCCTGACCACTACGTTCAGAGCCTCCCATTCTACTGGCCCTTCTGTGGAAAGAGGCCCCAAACTACTTTGCACCATCAAGTAGTTCAGCATCTCCTCAGCTCATTTCCTAAACCACTAGCTCCTTGTGTCCCTGAAAGAAGGTTTTAGTGGTTCGGTAATTGTGGGAAGTGCTGTCTGCTACAGGCCCCCAAAAACTCAGTGTAGAGAAAGGTATCTGCCGCACTAAGAAGTACCACAATAACAAGGTCTGATCCATTTAACTTAGAGCTTCCTCCACATACCTGATTGAGAAATCCTTTTTCACTTAATACCTATTAAGCACCTGAAGAGTGTTTCACTGAATGTTTTACTGTACAAGCAATTCTTCACTTATCCTTGAATCCATCTGCTTGTGGGCACTGGCAAATCTTTTGGGGGGAAAGATTCAAAGGAGGGATTTACTGAGTCTTAGGCAGATTCAGATTATTCTGAATATTCTTTGGAAGGACTGATGCTGAAGCTCCAATACTTGGGCCACCCGATGCGAAGAGACAACTCTTTGGAAAAGACCCTGATGCAGGGAAGGATTGAGGGAAAAAGGAGAAGAGGGCAGCAGAGGATGAGATGGTCGGATGGTATTACCAACTTAATGGACATGAATTTGAGCAAACTCTGGAAGACAGTGGAGGACAGAGGAACCCAGCATGCTGCAGTCCATAGGGTCGAAAAGAGTCAGGCACAACTTCACGACTGAATGACAAGGCAAATTCAGACAAATTGTCCTATGTGGCTGTACCTATTTGTAAAGCCAATGGCATATGCAACTGTTTCCTCACACAATTGTCAAATCTTGATACTATGAAGTTTTAAAAAAAATTGCTGTGTAAGAAATGATGTATTATTGAGATTTAATGTCTGATTTTAATTCTCTGAACTTTAGCAAGTTAGGGGCACATGTATATTTATACTTTCCCCTCATGTGAAAATTGGTGTATGTATTATTCGATCTTTTCTAGAAGGGTAGTTTTTATTCTTTATATATATTTTGGATTCTGATCTCTCTTATGTAAAATGGAAATATTTTCATTCAATTTGTTACTGACATTTTAATTTTTGTAATGCTTTTTGGCAACAGTTTAAAAAAATTTCCTCTTCACAATGTTCAAAATTCTCGTATTGTAAAAATTTTCCTCTTTTAACAAGAGCTTCTCTTTACTCAAGAAAAAAAATGCCTCTGTCTTATATTTTCTGTATCAAATTTTTTTATAATTAAATTTATCTTTATTTTAAGGATAACTGCTTTACAATATTGTGTTGGTTTCTGCCAAACATCCACATAAATCAGCTATAGGTATACATATGTCCCCTACCTCCTGAACCTCCCTCCCAACCCCACTGTATCCCACCCTTCTAGTTTGTCACAGACTTCTTAATTCAGCATTTTACTTTAATCCTTTGATATTGTCTCAGCATCTACTTGTATTGGCACCTCTGTTCAAGTACATAAGTATTGATTTTATAGACTTATTTACAGTGAATTTTAAAACAGGATACATAGAGATTCTTGAAGAGGATACTTCCAGGTACATAGCTGGGTACAATGTAGAAGGACAGTTTGGATGACAAAGAAAATACATGCTTTCCTTTGAAATGAAGACTAGTCAGTTAGGTAAAAAGATACCTAGTAAACAAAATTTTGTAATAGACTAGATGATAATGCTTGATTATCCTGTTCTGCATAATTGGTAATATGTTATTCGGTAACATTTTTTTAAATTTAGGCAGTTAAAAGATTTATCTAAATTTTGATTGTTCTAATTGTCTATTTGTTAGAATTTAAAACTTATGTCCTGAAATTCATTCCAACACTCAGGAAAATGTTATTTTGCCTGATGTCGTTCTCTTTCTGTATTCATGAAATCCCCCTGTTTTACTAACAAGAATTACAGACAAATATTAGGTGAATTCTGGAACAGGCAGACTAAAAGGATTATGGTATTTCATAGAAGCATAAAATAGTCACTACTTTCTTGACCCAGCAAATGAATGCCATTAGTTGATTTCTACTGAGTTTTTGCATCAGCAATTCAGTAGCAATTAGTGATTTCCATGCAAAGATAAGAACCAATGACGGAGACTCATGGAGAGTTCTTTGTCCTTGGGTGCTCAGGTGGTTTAATGCTGCTGATGAATTTGTCAATGGCATTCATGAAATAACTGGACCTTAATTTCATTCCCAAGCCAGCACCGAAAAGAGTAAGGGTCCTAAGAGGAAAAGCATAGAAAGCCACATTAGACCGTGACCTGCCAGCCCAAGGCCTGACCACAGGCATGGGCATTCTGCTGCATATTCTCTCTCTTCTGAAAAAAATATGTTTCCCAATGTTATAGCCTTGTGGGATGGGATGGAAGGTGGGAGAGAGCTTCAAGAGGGAGGGGACATATGTATACCTATGTCTGATTCATGTTGACATGTGGCAGAAACCAACACAACATTGTAAAGCAACTCACCTTCAACTAAAATAAATACATTTAAAAAAATAATAAACTAATTTTAAGGCCTTGCAGGGCTCCACTTTGCCTCCAGCTTTTATTGCAGCCAAAAGGAATCACTGACATTGTCTCACCTATTGGGGTTCAGAAATCAATTCAGTCCAGTTCAGTTGCTCAGTCGTGTCCAACTCTTTGCGACCCCATGGACTGCAGCATGCCAGGCTTCCCTGTCCATCACCAACTGACAGAGCTTGCTCAAACTCATGTCCATCAAGTCAGTGGTGCCATCCAACCATCTCATCCTCTGTCATTTGCTTCTCCTCCTGCCTTCAATCTTGCTCAGCATCAGAGTCTTTTCCAATGAGTCAGTTCTTCAAATTAGGTGGCCAAAGTATTGGAGTATCAGCTTCAGTATCAGTCCTTCCAATGAATATTCAGGACTGATTTCCTTTAGGATTGGCTGGTTTGATCTCCTTGCAGTCTAAGGGACTCTCAAGAGTCTTCTCCAACACCACAGTTCAAAAGCATTAATTCTTCAGTGCTCAGCTTTATTTATAGTCCAACTCCCACATCCATACATGACTACTGGAAAAACCATAGCTTTGACTAGATGGGCCTTTGTTGGCAAAGTAATGTCTCTGCTTTTTAATATACTGTCTAGGTTGGTCATAACTTTTCTTCCAAGGAGTAAGCGTCTTTTAATTTCATGGCTGCAGTCACCATCTGCAGTGATTTTGGAGCGCCCCGAAATAAAGTCTGTCACTGTTTCCATTGTTTCCCCATCTATTTGCCATGGAGTGATGGGACTAGATGCCATGATCTTAGTTTTCTGAATGTTGAGTTTTAAGCCATCTTTTTCATTCTCCTCTTTCACTTTCATCAAGAGGCTCTTTAGTTCTTCTTCACTTTCTGCCATAAGGGTGGTGTCATCTGCATATCTGAGGTTATTGATATTTCTCCCGGCAATCTTGATTCCAGCTTGTGCTTCCTCCAGCCCAGCGTTTCTCATGATGTACTCTGCATATAAGTTAAATAAGCAGGGTGACAATATGCAGCCTTGATGTACTCCTTTTCCGATTTGGACCAGTCTGTCGTTTCATGTCCAGTTCTAACTGTTGCTTCTTGACCTGCATACAGATTTCTCAGGAGACAGGTCAGGTGGTCTAGTATTCCCTTCTCTTGAAGAATTTTCCACAGATTCAGAAATGGCCTGATTTAAATTCAGAGTAATTTTCTTTGGAATAACACGGTGAATTATTCAATTAGCTTGAATTTAAAGTGGAGTCTTGAAAGGCGGAGGAGAGACAAAAGGTACGTGACCGGTCTACCATCTTGAATTGCAAATCCGCGTCATCGTTTATCCTCTCTACTTTTCATTTCTTCTTACCATGAATGTGTGCCATCATGGTGAAGATGACTTAGAAGCCAGAGAAGACAGCAAGGCTGCAGTGAGTCTGGTCTGCTCATGGATGAGGACTGGCTCAATGAGGCCCTCACTGTGACATGAACACTCTGCAGGCACGTCTCTGGCCCGAGTCACACGTGGACATACGCACCGGCAAACGCAGGCACTTTCTCAGCAGCAAGTACTAACTGCTGAGATATGGAAGCCGATGAAGCATAGTCATTGTTGACTCTGATCCATTGCCCTCAGTGTCACCAAGCACAGTGATAGGAACTTTCCAGAACTTCTCCTCACAGTCTGGATAGAGAACCAGGGTCATCTCATGCATATGTGTGAACTGAATCGCTTCAGTCGTGTCTGACACTATGAGACCCCATCGACTGTAGCCCACCAGGCTCCTCTGTCCATGGTATTCTCCAGGCAAGAATACTGGAGTGGGTTGCCATGCCCTCCTCCAAGGGATCTTCCCAATCCAGGTCTCCTGCATCTCCTGCATTGACAGACAAGTTCTTTACCACTAGCTCCATCTCGGAAACCTATAGGGTCATCTCTTCTACAGTGTAAACCACTTACCCTCACATTTCATGAGATCCATTTCCTCGTTCCAGTGAATGTACCCAAGAATTAAACTGCTTCTCTACCCAAATGTAGGATGCTGGCATAGATCCCCTTTAGGGGGAGCATTACCCTTTTATTATCAGAATGGAATGTACACAAGACAGTCTGCTTTTCAGGCAGGTTTCTGAGTTTGAATACCTTTAGGAGAAGCGCTCCCTGGATTCAAGCCACAGTCGAATCTGGGAAGCCGTCTTAGCTGTCAGCAGAGTATCATGAGGGATGTCAATATGATGGCCTCTCTTTATCTTGTGCCAGTTTCTCTTTCCCCCTATTTCTTTGTGTGTTCTTGCCTCAGGACTTATGCTCTTACTGTCCTCTCTACTGGAATGCGCATCCTTCTCCTCCTTCAGGTCTCTGGTCTCCTCCAGCCCATATCCTTCTCTAGTTAGACATTTTTTACTCATTTACTCATCCTTTGGCATACTGTCTATTTTGCTCACTTATGACATGCCAGAGAAGCAGGGATTAAAAAAAACAAACTGACTAGTTTTTTTTGCTGCTGAATTCTTAGAGTTTGGAAGAGTACCAGGAATATAGTAGATGCTCAATAAATGTTTATTTTAAATCAATGAGTAAAAAATTCACTCTGATCACTCTAATCAGTCCACTGTTCCCTCTGCCTAGTCCATGATTCCTAGGCTGCTGCTTCTGCCCATTATCCCAAGCCCAAATCCTAAATACCCTTTAAGGCCTGCTCAGTGTCAACTCACGCATAGACTCTATTGATTCACCCCAGTTATAAATAACATCACCTCTCTGGCCTCCCTAAAATGTTTATAAAGAGCACTTTCTTTTTTTTTTTTTAATGAGAGTGTATAGTTGATTTGTAATGTTGTGTTAGTTTTAGGCATACAGTAAAATGATACAGTTATACATACATGTCTGTCTATTTTTTTTCCAAATTCTTTTCCCTTATAAGTTATTACAAAATACTGAGTATAGTTCCTCCCTGTGCTATATAGTAGGTCGTATATATGTTGGTTATCTATTGTACATGTAATGGTGTGTATGTGTTAACCCCATCTATTCCTCCCTCCAACTTTTCCCTTTGGTAATCATGTTGTGTGTGTGCTCAGTCATGTCCACCTCTTTGCAACCCCATGGACCGTAGCCTGCCAGACTCCTCTGTCTGTGGGATTCTCCAGGCAAGAATACTGGAGTGGGTTGCCATTTCCTCCTCCAGGTGATTTTCCCCACCCAGGGATCGAACCCACATCTCCTGCACTGGCAGGCTGATTCTTTACCACTTACCATTGCACCACCTAGAAATCATGTTTGTTTTCTATATCTATTTCTGTTTTGTATATAAGTTCATTTATATCACTTTTTTTTAATTTAGAAAGCACTTTCTAAATGGTATATATATATATATATATATATATATATATATATATATACTTATATATATCTTATAATTATTACTTCATATGAAAAGACATATTTTTTATTAGAATGAGTGATCCTAGAAGCATAACATACTGTTAACATACTGCATTCTCAGAGTATGTGTAAAATACCCCATATCTTACAGCCATGGATCTTGCAGTCAGGTTAACCTCGATTTGCTGTCTGACTGCTCCTCTTCACCTGTGCTGGAGGGTTTTGCGGTCTCTCACACCCACCCCTTGGTTATGGGTCCCAGGTTATGATCTTAAGATCATGACATGGGGTGCTCTCCATGTGCTTCAGGTCACCCCCTTATCCAGCTCCCCCTGCTTCTCCTTTGCCAGGTTATGGCTCTGGATAACAGTGACTAAATTTTTATCTTAACTAAATTGAGTGCCTGGGGCAGAGCAGAAATTCAAGAAATATTTGTAAAAAAGAATGAAATAGTAATGGTGAGAACTGAACTTTTAACAAATGAGAATGTTCGATGTTTGTCCTCTAAACACTACTGGGTGAGGGAAGGTAGAACAATGGTGGGAATTAGGAAATGGCACACGGGGACCAGCTTGCTCTCTGCTGCATCACCCAGGGGAGGCTGCAGTGGAGTGATGGTGGGAGAGAAATTTCAAAGAGCTTAGGAATGAGCTCTCAGTTACTAACTTGCTGGGTAACCTAATGTGTCATGCCATCTGACACATAATGCCAGTCTTTAGTTGTGGGTGTGACAGCTCAATTAATCATTATGGAATAGGATTGTGGAACACACCAGTTTTGTCATTGTTGTTGTTATTGTTTAGTGCTAAGTTGTGTCTCTTTTGCAATCCCATGGACTGTAGCCCGCCAAGCTCCTCTGTCCATGGGATTTTCCAGGCAAAGATATTGGGCTGCCATTCCCTTCTCCAGGAGAATCTTCCTGACCCAGGGATCAAACCTCCATCTCCTGCATTGCACATGGGTTCTTTACCACTGAGCCACCAGGGAAGCAAATCTGGATCACATAGTGCCCACCCAGAAACATCACCAATGTGTGTTGAATGAAAATGTGAATAAATCATTACTATTAGGAACAAAGATAATGGTATTAATATAACTATTGATATACAAGAATTACTTTTAATTGACTTGTCATATTCTAAGACATTTCAGCGTTACTTTTTCAAGGTTGGTTAGTTACCTCTCTTTCTTCGTGGAAGATTTTTTTTTAATGTTTCTTAATCAAAGAAAGCAAACTATGAAAAGGATTGAGTTATACACTGAAATTACGTACTGTTCAGATAAGAAAGAGTCATCATTTTTTATTTTCCATTATTAGTATTACCTGTGATTATTAAAGATGTCCCCTTTGCTTGTTTATACTCTCTCATGTTCGCATTTTCAACCTCATTTTACCTTCTCATGATCTTACTTTTCTTACGGGTTATTGTTAAGAAGTTACTCAGTTTCTTGCAGGTAGCGTTCCATGTCTGCCATCTAGTGGAATAAAGTGTTTAAGACAACTTTTAAGGTGATAGTTGCAAAAGTTTAAATTAGGCACAGTGCTCAGAATAGCCATTACTCCTTTCATCAGAGTTCAAAGCAGTGCCTGGACTCCAATTTACCAAATTTGTGTAGTGAAATTGAAAATTGCATTTAATTTTCTGAAATGGTTTCTGGATATATGTGTTTGCTGTCTTATTAAATTTTGCAGAGCTTTTGAAGAGTTGCGTAAACAAAGGTAGCCTGTTATATTTGCTGTGAAAAGTGTGATGGTGAAACTAATGACAGAAGCAATTTGGGGGAGAAGAGCAAAATACAAGGAGATGTCTTTTCTGAGGATCATCAAAGATCACAGCCATGTTGTCCTAGAAAAAGAAAATTAGGTCATTAACGGTGTTAACTATGCCATGAAGTATGAACGCTGTTATGGGTTCTCTTTGAAAAACAAAGGGAACACAAAGATGTTTCTGTGGGACAATATACTAGTAGATGGTTTTACTTGTATTGTTTACTCATTTTTCTGCATATATGAGTGAAGAATATATTATTTTTATCATCATTTATGACTTTTCAAATATATTCTCTGATTATAAAAGTGACATAGTTTCTTTACAGATAATTTAGAAAATTCAGAAATATTATAAAAAATAAAAAAGACATCTGTAATTTTCCTCTTCAAAACACCATAACCACCTTTATGTCATTTTGATGTATTTCCTTTCAGCTTTTGGTCTCTTCACAGACATAATATTTATAACATTCCTTTGACAAAATTTTAATCAGTTTGGTTCCGCTTTTCTTAATTAACATTACAAGATGAACATTTTTATCAGGTGATTCAAGAATACAATTTCTTTTTTTTTTTTTTTTTGCCACACCACATAGGATAAGCAACCTTAGTTCCCTGAACAGGGATCAAATTCGAATCCCCCGTATTGCAAGGCAGATTCTTAACCACTGGACTGCCAGGGAAGTCCCTCTAAAAGTACCACTCTCAACAGCCATAAAATAATTTTCATTATTATGTACAGAAGTTATTTAACCAATTCTAATTGTTAAAAGCATAGTGAAAGAAAGTGAAGTCACTCAGTCATGTCCGACTCTTTGCGACCCCATGGACTATAGCCTACCAGGCTCCTTAGTTCATGGGATTTTCCAGGCAAGATTACTGGAGTGGGTTGCCATTTTCTTCTCCAGGGGATCTTCGCGACCCAGGGATCGAACCTGGGTCTCCAACATTGTAGGCAGACGCTTTACCATCTGAGCTACCAGGGAAGGCCATTAGGTGGTTTTCAAATATTTTCCTCTTCGAAATACTGCCACTTTGAACCCCTAACATGTACACATTGGTGAGAATTTGATTGTTTCCTTGAGTACAAATTCCCTTGAAGTTTAAGGGTTCAGAATTGTGAAATATTTTAAGACTTGTGCTTTAAAGAGCAAAGTTACCTTTCATAAAATTGTAATAATCTTTTTCAGGCTAGCATTGTGTGACAGGATCCCTTTCATCTCAGCCTTGTAACATCTTTTTCATTTGATTAAATAAATGTAAAAAGAATTTCTCACTGAACAACAATTTGCATTTCTTTGATTGTTAGACTGATTCTTTTATGTTAGCAGAAATTGCATTTCTTACATCATTATGTGTACTTTTTTTCCTCATGTGGCATTTTTCTTGTTGGTTTATTAGAGCTATTTACAAAGAAGTTATTAATCATTTTTCATCATATATGCTGCCAATCATTTCCCCAGCTTGTCATGTGTATTTTACTTGGTTTGTGAAGTTTAACTTTTTTGTGTGTGGAATAAAATTCACCAAATTTTTCCTTTTTGCTCCATTTTTAGCCTTTATGTTCAGAGATATCCTTTTCATTTTCCATCTTCATCTCTCTTTTGCTTATACTTTTCCATTTCCATGTCTTAGAGGCCATGTCTTCTTGTATCTTTTTGAAGATATCCTTTAGAAATAAAAATCATTTTCATTTGGTTCTTTATTAAAACATTTTCCAATGTAATTTTCCCATTAGTCTTTGGGATAAATGAAGAAGTATCTTCTGTAGGTCATAATTAGCATAAATTTCTCTGCATGTATAGAAATTTTTTTATTATTAGAGTTAAGTTGCATTATTATTAGGAGGTTTTCCTTTTTTAAAATTAGAATTTTAATGGGATACTGGGAGACACTGGGTCATGAATTCCTTGCCATCCTAAACCGAACATCTATTTAATATCTTTTATTCAGTAAACATTAGGACAGAGAGAGAAATGAGTGAAGGTTGGAAGTAATGAAGGTGATTGTAAATGACACTTTTGCCTGAAACAAATATGCTGCCAACTATTTCTCCAGCAAAGATGGGTTCATTTCAGATCAACAGAGAATTGCAATTCAGAGTCTACAATGATGGGAGCTGTATGCAAATCCCCCCACAGCAAAGGGAACAGCATACTTTATAGAGGAAAAAAAGTTGGGAGGGCTACAATAAACCAAGAATCCGAGCCTTTTCAGTGACCCAGTCCTGGCCAGGAAAGAAGACGAGTCTTGATTCTTCCTGTTGGGCTCTGCTATCATGACGGCATGAGAGCACCCTCTTCTGATCATCCAACTCTGTTTAATTTAGCTTTCTGTTTATTAATTTTGTAATACTAATTCATGTCTGACACTGACAACACAGATATGCTTGCCTTTTTACTGCGATTGTGCATCAGGTTAATTCCTTTGATAACTCAAATAGGGAGTTCCGAGAAAATTGAGGCAGTCAGAATGGCTGGAGTTTTGATCCTTTAAACATTTCTCCCTCCTACACCTTGCTCACATGTGCTCAGTCACTCAGTTGTGTCCAACTCTGTGAGATCCCATGGACTCTAGGCCGCCAGGCTTCTCTGTCCATGGGATTTCTTAGGCAAAAATACTGGAGTGGGTTGCCGTTTCCTCCTCTGGGGGATCTTTCTGACTCCAAGGATCGAACCTGCATCTCTTGCATCTCCTGCATTGGCTCAGCTATTGCTGAACTGCAGCATCTCATTTTTCTCCCATCCCTACTCGTTGATGTGAAAGGCTAGTGAAATGGAGGAGAATGACATTCCAAGCCACAGTGTGCCCTTCCCCTGCAGTCCATCTGATAACCTGAACTTTCAGCCCTTTGGTGGGGGGCAGGCACCTTGAATGGCAATGCAGCCCTGCACACTTGTTAGTGGTTTTACCTTGTAATCCTAGATGAAGGCAAATGAAGGGAATGCCCATCAATTATCTTTTGTTCAGTTCTTTCCTTCTTCCCCTCCTCCAGCTGCAACTATAACAACATCATAATCTAAAGTTTAAATGCATATGAAGTTAAACAATAACTTATGGTACCTCCACGCAGTGGTAAATGGTTAAGAGCCAGACCGAGGTCAGCCCACCTGTGGGCAAGTCACTAAACTCTTACTATGACTCCCCTTTCTCACTCTTAATGTGGTTACAATTCTACCATCTTCATGGAGTGGTTATGAAGATAAACTGAGATAACCCAACTAGCACATTTAGGAGAGGGTCTGACACATAGTAAGAGTTCTAGAATATTATTGGATGTGTATAGAGTTGACTACCCTTAAACAGAACACTCAATATGTCCAAGGGGGAGCTTCATCACAACAAGGATGATCTGAGGGAAGTAATTTTACACTCTTGCACCAGGAGTCTTCACATTATTGTTATTATTGTTGTTTAGTCGCTCAATTGTGTCTAACTCTTTGTGACCCCATGGACTAGTCTGCCAGGCTCCTCTGCCTATGGGATTTCCCCGGCGAGAATACTGGAGTGGGTTGTCATTTCCTTCTCCAGGGGACTTTCCCAACCCAGGAATCAAACCCGGGTCTCCTGCATTGCAGGTATATTCTTTACCACTGAGCCACCAGGGAAACCCCTCTATAACCATATTCAAATGTTAATTTTCAGGGAGCAGAAATTTGACTGTTAGATATCACAGATAATTTGAGGTCAGAGATACATACACTTTTTCCCTAATAATAACACAAGTCTATGTGTTTGGGGTTTGCCATTATACCAACCTCTTTGAATGAGCATAGTGGAAAATGGGGAATTAGAGTTCCAGCTGAACTTTAGGAACCAAAGGAGCTAGAACTATTCTCTCAGGATTTCCTTCTTGCTTCTCTTGCTTTTCTCTTCCTTCTCACTGTCACCTGGCTCTCTATGCTTCCCAGGTCCCAGGGTCAAAAATACTGCTTTCAACAATTCCAAGTTTGTATATTAATGCTCTAGCCACCAGAGCCACAGAATGAATCAATGCTGCATTCCACTTCTAGCTCCACCCATCTCTCAGACCAGTAGAGTGAGGCCGTTTCTATGATGTTGTAGGTGAGTGTGTTTCCCACTCCTGCTCCCTCAACTGTGGCTCCTGAGGGCTGGGCGTTAACACAGAAAGTGTTCACTAAATGATGATTTCTAAATCTCTATTGGGGCAGAGAAACTACAAATGCTAGAAATTACAGATAATGAAGACGATTTAGAGAAAATGATGAGAGCTCTGAAATAACAAACATTTATTTATGACTTAAAACTTTATACCTTACTTGAGTCCACAACAGGAACCAGAGAGCAAATGGCCAACATCTGCTGGATCATCGAAAAAACAAGAGAGTTCCAGAAAAACATCTATTTCTGCTTTATTGACTATGCCAAAGCCTTTGACTAGTGGATCACAATAAACTCTGGAAAATTTTGGAAGAGATGGGAATATCAGACCACCTGACCTGTCTCTTGAGAAACCTGTATGCAGGTCAGGAAGCAACAGTTAGAACTGCGCATGGAACAACAGACTGGTTCCAAATAGGAAAAGGAGTACGTCCAGGCTGTATATTGTCACCCTGCTTATTTAACTTATATGCAGAGTATATCGTGAGAAATGCTGGGCTGGATGAAGCACAAGCTGGAATCAAGATTTCCGGGAGAAATATCAATAACCTCAGATATGGAAATGATACCACCCTTATGGCAGAAAGTGAAGAAGAACTAAAGAGCCTCTTGATGAAAGTGAGAGAGGAGAGTGAAAAAGTTGGCTTAAAGCTCAACATTCAGAAAACAAAGATCATGGCATCTGGTCCCATCACTTCATGGCAAATAGATGGAGTAACAGTGGAAACAGTGGCTGACTTTATTTGGGCTCCAAAATCCCTGCAGATGTTGACTGCAGCCATGAAATAAAAAGACACTTACTCCTTGGAAGAAAAATTATGACCAAACTAGACAGCATATTAAAAAGCAGAGACATTACTTTGCCAACAAAGGTCTGTCTAGTCAAGGTCATGGTTTTACCAGTAGTCCTGTATGGATGTGAGAGTTGGACTATAAAGAAAGCTGAGCACCAAAGAATTGATGATTCTGAACTGTGGTGTTGAAGACTCTTGAGAGTCCCTTGGACTGCAAGGAGATCCAACCTGTCCATCCTAAATGAAATCCGTCCTGAATATTCATTAGTAGGACTGATGCTGAAACTGAAACTCCAATACTTTGGCCACCTGATGCGAAAAGCTGACTCATTTGAAAACACCCTGAACTGGGAAAGATTGAAGGCAGGAGGAGAAGGGGATGACAGAGGATGAGATGGTTGGATGGCCTCACTGACTCAATGGACATGAGTTTGAGTAAACTCTGGGAGTTGGTGATGGACATAGTAGGACACGACTGAGTGACTGAACTGAACTGAGTTCACAAAATTTTGAGTGCAGAAAGTGATTGATTTACAAAATTTTATTTTACCAAATAATTTGGGGGAGGGGCATATCTATCAGTAAAGCAAAAATAGTGCAGCTGTGGTTTATTTTAAACCGTATTCACACTCAGCTATTCCTAAAATCAGTATTTATTTGAGGAGAACTATAACATTTAGACTTCCCTGGTGGCTCAGGTGGTAAAGAGTCTGCCTACAATGTGGGAGACCCGGGTTTGATCCCTGGGTCGGGAAGATCATCTGGAGAAGGAAATGGCAACCCACTCCAGTACTCTTGCCTGGAAAATCCCATGGACAGAGGAGCCTGGTAGGTTACAGTCCACAGGGTCGAAAAGAGTCAGACACCACTGAGCGACTTCACTTTCACTTTCATAACATTTAGAACTGAATTCTTCTGAGACACTGATCCTTGCAGCTGATACTCAGCGAATGACTTTCTATAGATTTAATTTATCCTGCAACTATTGACTGTGAGATTTAGAAAACCCTAAGTAAGCTGTGTGTTCACTGCTTTAGCCAGAGACTAAAGTCTCTGATCTAAAATTGAGTATGAAGTTCCCTGTCCCTTATAAACAGATAAAATAGCACACTGTATTTTTTTCTGAAGCACCCATTCCAATCCACCGACCTTCAGGTACACAGTGTCCTCTGGTGCCTCCTTAAGGCTGTCAGGACACAGAAAACTAGTCTTGCAGGATAATTGTTGAAAATGTTGGTTTCTTTCCTTTTTGAACGTTCTGTATTATTTCAATTTGCAGAAAAACAGAGATGAATAAACAGGCACTTAGGTATTCACCAATTAGATATAAGCAATATTGACATTTTACCATTTTGCCTTAGACCTGTCTGAATTTATATGCAGAGTAATGTATGTATTTTAAAGTTAAATTAGGTTTGTCAAATACATGTTTTCCTGTAACCACATTGCTATCAAGAAATAGTGCTTTTTGGAACTTCTCTGCTGGTCCAATGATTAAGACTCTGCTCTTCCAGTGCAGGGGGTACTGGTTGAATTTCTGGTTGGGGAAGATCCCACATACCACGTGGCCAAAAAAAAAAGTGTTTTTCCATTACTCTAGCATGCCCTCTTATGCCCCTTCCCACTAACTAGAGTCCCAAACCCCCAGAGGCAATTTTGAATTCCACCAAAATTATTGTATCAGAATTATTAGTTGTCTTAGAATTTTATGTAAATGAAATCATACTGTTTGGATTCTTTGGCTTAGAATAATGTTTTGTGGCTCACCCATGTTGGTGCATGCATTAATAGATTCTTCCTTTTAAAAAAATTTCTGAGTAGCATTCTCTTGAGCAAATATACCAGTGTTTGTTTATACTTTCTCCTGTTGATGGACATCTGGGTTGTCTGTAGTTTTTGGCAAGTATAAAGAAAGCTGCTGTGAACATTCTTGCACAGTTCTTTCTGAGGGCATGTATTTTTGTTTCTGTGTGTAAATGCCTAGTGAAAGAGTTGCCGGATCATAGGATAGATGTATAGGCTTCCCAGGTGGTTCAGGGGTGGCAGGTAAAGAATCCACCTGGTAATGCAAGAGAAGCAGGAGAAGAAAGTTCAATCACTCGGTCAGGAAGATCCCTTGGAGGAGGAAATGGCAACCCACTCCAGTATTCTTGCCCGGAAAGTCCCATGGACAGAAGAACCTGGCAAGCTACAGTCATGGGGTCACAAATAGTTAGATATGACTATGCACGCACGCACCCAGGGTAGACGTGTAACATAAGAAGGTGCAAACTGTTCAAAGTTGATGAACCACTGTATGATCAGGCCACTCAAGGTGGCTGTTCTCTGTTCTCTGTACATTCCCTGCTCCACCTGTGTCTGCCTCACCTACACCTACTCACACCATTCACCTAGCTACAAACCTGCCCCTGCCCCAGTCAGTAATTGTTCTAACCTTTAAATCAGAACATCTCCACCTGTTAGCTACTCAAAGGAGCCGTAAGGGGCGTGCCCCTTTGCTAGTTTCCCTGGTAACCAATGAGCCACCTGAAACTAAAGCCTCCATAAGTGGTAACCTCCCCTCCCCCAGGAGTGTGACGTGCAGCCATGTTCTGCCCACCAGTCACACACCACCGGGTGTTGCTCCAGGACTTTGCTTCAGAAATGTAAGTAAGATCCTCTATCTATTAAACCAGGGGTCCCCAACCTCCAGGTTATTATGCTTGATGATCTGAAGTGCAGCTGATATAATAATAATAATAGAAATAAGTGCATAATAAATGTCACACACTTGGATCATCCCCAAACTATCCCTCTGCTCCTGAGGCCATGGAAAAATATTCTACAAAACTGGTCCCTGTTGTCAAACATATTGGGGACCCCTGGATTAAACCAATGATGCTTCTGTCACCGCCGACTCCAGGCTCTTTCTCTGATCTTGAAGCTAGGCAAGTACAGGGCTTACAGGCCTGTGGGGTGCAGCCCAACAACCATTTTACAATCTAATCAACAATATATGTGAGTTCCAGTTGCTCTCCATCCTCACCCATATTTGGGGCGGTCAGTTTGAAACAGATTTATAATTCTAGCCTTTAGTGTTTGTGTAATGGAATGTCATTGCTTTTTTAATTTGCGTTTCCGTAATAAGTTGAGGCCTTTTCATGAGCTCATTGGTTTTTCTGTCGTCCTTTGGGAAGGTTTATTCCTGTCTATCGCCTGTTTACATTTATTTGGATTGCTTTTTTTTTCATATTGAATTGTAGCAGTTATTTATATATTTTAGAAGCCAGAAGTTTGTGACATAAAGATCAGAAAAGAAGTATAACTGTCTCTTTTCAGGTGGGAAGATTGTTTACTTAGAAATTCTTATAGTAAGTCTTGAAGTAGTGTGGCTCTTGAAATTTTCATTTTTCAGAATTGTCTTGATGATTCTAGTGTCTTTACATTTCCAAATAAGTTTTAGAATCAGCTTGTCCATTTCTTCCAGAAAATCTGCTGGGACTTTAATTGATCTTGCTTTGATTTTATAAATCATTGCCACAGAGTGGACGTGTCATGTCCTGGAACCCACAAGAGTCCTTAAGATGGACTGCCAAGTGAGGGTTCTTGGTGTTGGGCAGGGAAAAATTCACGAGCAAGCCAAAGAAAAGCACAGCAAGCTAATCTGGAGGGATACACTCTCCATGAACACAATGTGAAACCTCTCAGAAAGTGAGAGTCGGACAGGAAATGAGGTCTTTGGTTTTTATGGGCTAAGTAATTTCATAGGCCAACAAGTGGGAGGAACATTCTTGCTATTTTAGGGAAGGGTGGGGATTTTCCAGGAATTGGGTGACTGCTCATGTTTTGGCCTTTTATGGTCTGTCTCAGAACTGCCATGGCATAAGGGCAAATGAATTTAGTATTCAAATGAAGGTACAGTGAGACAAAGGTTAATGACCGGATTATTCTCCAAGCCACCTTGGTTTCAGCTGTTCTCTATCACATCCCAGCAGCTGAGTCCCTTCTTCATCATCTAGAGTTTCTATCCTGCCCCTTTCCCTCCTTTCACAAATCAATTTGGAGACAACTGAGATCTTAATGACTAATACTGATTTTTTTCCCAATTCACAGACATGGTATATCTCTTCATATATTTTGATTTTTAAAATTTCCCTCAGCAATGTTTTGATGTTTTCAGTATAAAGATATTGCACATCTTTCATTACATGTATCCCTAAATATTTTATTTTTGAATGCTATTATCAGTGATAGTTTTCTGAATTTAATCTTCCATTTGTTGGTTGCTTGTATACAGAAATACAATTAAATTTTATAATTGCATTTTGTGATATTTTAAATTCATCTATCCAGTGTTGTAGTTGTTTTCCTAAATTACTTGGGAATTTCTATGTAAATGATTGTATATCTGAAAACAGAAAATTTTTACTTTTTTCTTTTTGAACTTTATATGCTTTCTTTTTTCCTGGCCTTATTGGAACAGCGGATTCAGTATATTGTTGAACAGAAGTGATGAATCCAGACACCCTTGCATAGTACCTTATCTTAGGAGAAAACTATTCACCATTAAGTATGATGTTAAATGTAGGCTATTCATAGATGCTTTTCATTAGTTGGAGGAAGTTATCTTGTATTCTTGGTTTAATGAGAGTTTTTATCAACAACATGTTTTGAATTTTAACATTTTTCTGCATTTATTGAGATGATCGTGTACGTTTTGCTTTTTAATTTGTTAATTTGGTGAATTATATTTGTTAACAAATATTGATTAATGGACACTGCTTAACACCTCACATTCACGTATGATAAACCTGATTTTGTCATTTACCCTTTTATCTATTTCTGTGTTTAGTTTGAAAATTTTAAAAGAATATTTATATGTATCATGAGGAATATTGATATTAATCTTCAACTTTACTTTCACTATTATTCCCAGATTTTCATATTAATTTAAGTTGGTCTGATAAAATTATTTGGATATATCCTATTATCACTTATTTTCTGAGGGAGTTAGTATAAGATGGATACTATATCTTCCTTGAATATTTAATAGCGTTCACAGGTGAAGCTATTTAGGTCTGCAATTTTCTTTGTGAGAATGTTTTAAACTATAAAGTCAGTTTACTTAACACATAAGTAAGTACATTAAAGGGAATATTCAGATTTTCTATTTCTTCTCCTGTCAGTTTTGATAATATTTGTTCTTCAAGGAATTTATTTATTTTGTCCAAGTTGTTGAGTTTTTTAGTATAATGTTTATATCTCATTATTTTTTTTTTGGTGAGAAATTATATCTCAATAATAACTTGCACTCCTCTTATAAGCTAGATTGAGTTTTTTTCATAGATTTGAATGGCATTTAAATTTCTTTTTCTGTAATCTGCCTTTTCTCACTCACCTTTTCACTTTATGGTGGGTTTTGCCTTGTAATTTATGTTTTATTGTAATCAAATACATATGTCTTTGTCCTTACTGGTTCTGGATTTTGAGTCATAGTTAGGAAATCAGAATTGTTTCTGATAGAAGTCATTGTGTGAGGAAACCTCTGAAGACCTTAGTGCCTGAGATGATTTCTGTTTTTTATTACTCTCTCATACTGAGTGAAAACTTGGCTAGATATAAAATGCTAGGCTCAAGTTTCTTTTACTTTGAAAAATTTGACTTGCTTATTTTGTGTCATTCCGTGTTGATGAATTTGCTGGTGGAATGTTCATAATAGCTCTCGGTTATTCTTTTAATGTCTAGAGGTTCTGTAGTACATTTCCTCTTTCACCTCTGACATGAGTAATTTGCATTTGCCTTTTAAAAAATTTGTTTTGATCATCTGGGCTAGTCTTAATTAATTTTGTCATCTTTTAAAATAATTTGCTTTTGAGTATATCAATTTTCTCTATTGTTTTCCTGTTTTATATTATTGACTTCTGCTCTTTCTGCTTGGTATTTAATTTACTCTTTTATTCTTTTCAGCTTCTATGGTTGTATTTTAGAACATTATTTATAACATTTCTTATTTCCCAATATTAGCATTTACACCATAGCATTTCCTCTAAGGCTCCACTTGAGCTGAGTTCCAAGAGTTTTGATATGCCGAGTTAACTTTATTTCTTCCTCTGGTGTACTCTGAGCTCTGAGGAAAGAGAGGGCTTGTCTTATTTACTATATCTGCAGCACCTACTGCACTGCTTGGTAAAGAATAATACTCAATAATTCTTAAAATAAGAATTACCTTTCCTTGCCAATACCTTTCCAGGGTTGGAATATCTTTCCATGGTTCTCTGCCCTCAGTACCGTTCAGATAGCTGCTTTGTCAAGAGGTCCTTCTGTTCTCTGGTGGCATATAAAGTCCTCCCTATACCAAGGGCCTTGATTACTTCTAGCTCACATCCCCTCTCAGCTATTCAGGACATTCTTAGTCTTCATTTGCATTGTCAATTATAATGGTTAAGATACCCAAGATTTTTTTTTATAATCAACAATGAAAAACTGCTTTAAGGAAACATCCACAGATACATAAAAATAAAATCCAACATGAAAGTGTTAGTTGCTCAGACATGTCCCACTCTTTGCAACCCCAAGGACTGTAGCCCACCAGCTCCTCTGTCCATGGGATTCTCCAGGCAAGAATACTCAAGTGGGGAGCCATTCCTTTCCCCAGGGGATTTTCCCAACCAAGGAATTGAACCTGGGTCTCCTGCATTGTATGTAGATTCTTTACCATCTGAGCCACCAGGGAAGCCCCTAAAAATAAAAAGGCTAAAACCACAAATAGATTTATCTCATAGATGTTTTTTCCCTTCAACACCTAGACCCTTTGTCCTTCATTCAAATTGCTTTTTACACAACCTCCTCATGATCCAGGTAACACATTGTCCACCATAGTTAACACACTTATTTCCTTACTGCAAGAACACAACTTACCTCTTTGAAAAAGTGAAGGGGGAAATACATTATCATCCTTTGGAATTTATCTGCATTAAGAACAACTGATGGAAACAAAGATTCACAGTATTACCTGATTAATTTTTTTAGTCATTTTCTAAGAGTCTCATGGTAGCCTTCTTTTGCAGTCTGTTGCTTTAGACAAGCTCAACTTTATGCTGCCAAATTATGAACTACATAGAGGTGTGCATAGAATAGGTTCCTTAATTTTCTAGGTGTACATGATACATCTATGGCTTCTTGGCCATCAGCAAAAGCACCATGGCAGTTTTATTATGAAGATCTCAAAGAGATCCTCTTGTTTTTTCATGTAAATCAATTGCCCATAGGCATAACAGGCTTGGCAAGTTTATCTTAAAAACCATTTAGAGTAATTTGTATTGGAGATTGGAGACACTTCAGTTGCCTGACAGCTGCTCTGCAGTCAGTCATGATGGCAGAAATAAATTAGTCCCCTGGCTTTCTTGAGAAACTTTAATGCAGACAATCTTGTCAAAGAGAAATGTGATGGCTCTAACATTAAATAGATGCTGAAGGAGGCTTCTTTAAGTTACACAAAGCTGTCTTTTATTCCTACATTTGACTGCCAGCTTCACTCTCAGAAGCTCTTCTGGAAATGCTAAATCACCTAGGTCTTAAGAGGATGAAATTTGGAGCATGTATACATCAAAATTGGGGGGAAGGAAATGCCAGTTATGACTGTGATCTATTAGAGAAGCTCTTGAAGTTTTATGTTCAAGCCATAATTTGTGGAAGGATAGGCATATAGGTATAAGATTGTTGAAGCCAATTGATTTTTATTGCATGAATGCAAACATTTTACAGTGCAGTGGTTTTTATAATAGAGAAGAGAAGGGAAATCAAAATACTTGTTTCAGGCCATCTAGATATGGAAGACAAGTTTTTGTTTGTCCTTTGTTTTTTATTTGTTTTGGTTTTTTGTGACTTTCCATTGTTCTGTGAAAACGACAAAAATTTTTTTTGGCGGTGGAAGGAATAATGTTAGAATAAGCCAGCTTTACTGACAAGTGTACTGAGTTCTCATTACTAAATAAATTGAGTTCATAGATATGACAAACATACTTCTTACTTTTAAGCTGATCCTTTTTTTCTTCCTGTGAGGCTGTATGTGAAGACAGAAGAAATTTCAGATTCAATTCTCCTTGGTCTGAATTCTAGGAAATAGCTCAATGAACTCCAAACTGAAGTGTTTTCTCCTTGTGAATTAAAAATAAGGGATGACAGTTCAAATGCTTCTCCCTGTAGGATGATAATAATAGCCTATGTTTGCCATTATGTCATTTTATCCTTGCTCCAACTTGTCAGACAGGCAAGGCAGGAAGTATTGTTTCAGTTTTATAGGCGGATATGGTGAAGTGACTAAAGTCATATGGCTAATAAGTGACAAAACCAGCACTCTCACCTAGACTCTGATGCTTTACCTCTGTCAAACTGCAGTGATTTCTTTTGTTTTCTCCTTTTCTTTCTTCCTTTTAGAAAACAAACAGGTCCAAATAGTCACTGGAAACATTATAAAATGTCTGAAATAAAGATTCATATGAGGAAATAATTGCAAAATGTTTTATTTCCAAAACTTTATCATAAACCTATTTACAAGTATTCTTACCATGTCTACATGTCAGAAGACTTGAGAGTTTAACTGGCTTCAAATCTGAGATTATCCAGCTAATTTTCTAAAAAAAATTTCAGACGTAAAAGTCAAGACACTTTGAGAGGTTTTTATTTTTGATTACAGTAGGATTTTCCATTTGGAATTTTGTGTATATGGGTAACATCTGGGGAGCGCCTTAACAAGAACATGTTTTAAATATAAGGTGGGTGTGGCAGGCTGGATAATGCCTTCCCTAAAGACACCCAGGTCCTAACCCCTAGAATCTGTGAAGATATAGCTTTATGTGGAAAGGGGGATTTTGCAGACGGGATTAAAGTTAAGGATCTTGAGATGGGAAGTTTATTTTGGGTTAACTAGGTTGGCCCAGTATAAACACAAGGGTCCTTATAAGAGAGAGGTAAGAAAGTCAAGAGTTAACAGTAGAAGTGATGATGAAAGCAAAATCTTGGAGTGATATAGGGAAGTTGGAATGAGCCAAGAAAGGAAGGCAAGTGGCCTCTGGAAGTTGAAAAAAGAAGCAAAAAAAAAGATTCTTCCATGAAATCTCCAAAAGAAATGCAGCCTTATTGACATCTTGATTTTAGATTTCTGATCTCCAGTACTATAAGAGAATATGTTGTTGCTGTTTACAAAATACTAAAAAAATCTGTGGTAATCATTACTGCAGCAATACGGAAATAACATAGTGGGAATTTATCTTAGTTTTTTTCCTTTTGATTCCGAGTATCTTAGTCAAGAAGAGTATCTGTTTTGCTAGATTACAGGCAACATTCTTTTCCATTACATTGTTTTATATAGACATATGATATCTTAATTACTGGTGAAGTTTCGAGTTTCATTTAATTGAAATGACTCTTTCCAAGGAACATTTGATTTTTGTTGGAGAAAAGTACTCTCCCCCAAACAAACATTACTCAGAGTGGGTTTCTTGTTTTTTAAAATGAAAATGATTTATTACATTTTCTTGCTATGAAAACAATATTTATTCTCTGTGTTTTGGGAAATAAAAGGGTATAAATAAGAAAGTCAAGGTTGTCTGTAATCCTGCCATGGTTGGCAAATGCTCTGATGTCAAATACAGGCAACCTTGTGGAGTTCTCCTGAAGCAGTGTGTGCTTCCCCAGTTGATTGTCAGAGAAGGAGGGCTCTGGAGTTGGGCTTTGGACCAGAGGATGAGCTTGGGAAGTGAGAGAAGTAGCTCTCACAGATATCAAAGGTCTGTGTGGTATTTAGACTGATAGAAATATCTCAAGTTGTCCTGGAGAGCCATGGGCTAGGATAGGAGACTCTGGCAAGTAACCCTGAGGATACAGCTAGACTTAGGCTAGGCCCTTTGAGTGCATGCTCAGTCAAGTTGGACTCTGCATCCCTGTGGACTGTAGCCAGCCAGGCTTCTCTGTCCATGGGATTCTCCAGGCAACAAAACTGGAGTGGGTTGCCATTTCCTCCTCCAGGGGATCTTCCCAACCCAGGGATAAAAGCTGCATCTTTTGTGGGTTTTTTGGCATGTGGGGTTTTTTTTTGGCATGTAGAGAACTCCACAAGGTTGCTTATATTTTGCTGCGTCACCTGGGAAGCCCCTTAGGCCCTATATGTATATGTATAGCTGTAAGTAATGCTTTCCCTACACGCTTCCATTTTCTCCCTTTGCCCCAGATCCTTTCATAGGGTCTTGGTGAAACTTGGGGATTTGTCTCTTCTGCTGCAGAGAATTAATTGAAATTCTGCCTCTGGGGATGGACTCACAGAGGTTAGCGTATTCTCCTCTCCCCAGGAGCTTAGGTGTTAAAACTAGCAGTCAAAGAAGCAGTCACTTAGTGTTTGGTGGCCTATCCTAACACCATGAAGTTCTGTCTGGCTGCGGCAGAAGCACCAAGTCCCTCTACCAATCAGGCAATGCTGCACCAGCTCTTGAGTCTCTCCTTGGAGTCACTTACCTGCCAGGGCAAGTGTCCAGAGCCCCCCCCAGATATGAACCACAGGGACCGTCTAGCCCTGGATGCTTGTGTGATATAATATCACAGAGGCAAATGCAGTAGGAGAATGACTGGCGCTACCTTGATTTCAATACCCAAATTAGAGAACTGAATTATGTCCCCTTCTTGAATTTCCTATTGTGAGACTACACAAATCTATCTCCTTCTTTGGCTTCCCATGTGTCTCCGTGGTAAAGAATTTGCCTGCCACTGTAGGGATGCAGATTTGATCCCTGGGTCAGGAAGATCCCCTGGAGAAGGAAATGGGAACCCATTCCAGTATTCTTGCCTGGGAAATCCCACTGACAGAGAAGACTGATGGGCTACAGTCCATGGGGTCACAAAGAGTCAGACATGACTAAACCACCACCACCCTCCCCTTCTTCAGACCCTTCAACCAACAGACAGAGGCAGAGGGGAGTCTGGACATGACTACCCTGATACTGACCTTGTCTTCCATCTCATGGGTGGAGCAATGCAGGGGTGATTGGCAGTTCAGAGGTACTTCTTGGCCCCAGGTTCACAGTGTCTAACCCTAACTCGCAGTGGTCATAAACTGAAGAGGCGCCAGCAGAGTGGCATGATGAAGAAGCTGGAGCTAAAGACTGTGAGGGACCTGTTTCTAAAGCATGTGAGACAGCAGCCTGGGGGCCTCAGAAGTAGCTGCAGTTCGTGGTGAAGGGCGCTGGATTTCTGACACGTTGATGGTAGCTCAAGGGCATTCATCTGGGTGTGGAAGGTAAAGTGATGGCTTCTGGAAGCTGGAAAGCCTGTCTTTTACAATTAGCAAGTTCACAAGAGCAGTAATAGGAGATCCTTGTGTCACGTGGAGCTCTGTGTTTAGAGGCAGCAAGAAAAACACCTGCTGGGCTGCCTTGTACAGCTGTCTAGGGTTTGCTCTAAACAGTTCTGGTCCATGAGGTACATGATCTTCCTTGGAGTTGTACAGTACAGCTGCCCTCCTATCTAACCTCTGTGTATTCAGGTATTTGGAGTTTGATGTTGTGAAATAATTTGCTTAGGATTGTCTGACATTAGCTATCACATACTTTAGCATGAAAACCCTCAGGGGTTTGCCATAGTCTTAAAAGACATTTGATGTCAGCCTATCTAAAGATGAGACATCAGTGAAAATTTGTGTATGTGATGTGTGAGTGTGTGTGTTATAGCAAGATCAGCTTTGTTTTAAGGAAGCTTTGTTTCCTGAGAGATAATTGTAAATGTGTATATAATCTGCAAGACTCTCTCAATCCTACTGCCTTTGAGAAAGGCCAGGCCAAGAAGTCAACAATTAGGATGTGCTGGGTTTGGTTCTTTGAGGGGTGGTTGTGATGATGTGAATGGATATATGGCCCTAATTTTCTATAGTAAATCTAAAGCTCTACATTTAAAATTTTCATTTGGAAAACAGACATTGGATTCATGGCTGTTAAAATTTCTGACTGTAGGTAACATCTTGCATTAGACATTTTGCCCTCAACCATGGATTTAGAAAGGAATAACAGTACAAATAATCCCATATATAAAATAATCCAAAATGGGCTTTATTTGATGTTGGAAGACTAAGTAGCAACTTCCAGTGTCATGGCTCTAAGAAAGCAAGCTAGCTAATTCATAAGCAAGGGTATGAAGATGTCTTGTGGGTGTTAGGCATTACCTGCTTTCTCATGGATTAGATATGAGTGATACTACGCATACAAGAGGTACAAGAACCTGGATCCTTGATGACGTAACAGAGCCGGTGAGCCAGTCCGTCCTGCAGTGGTTGGTCACAGTCTCCACACATGGTCTCAGTGCTCCAGCACTTTGAGTCAGGGTTACTTGCCACTGAAAGCATGCAAGTGAATACTGGGAGGCCAACTAGTCCATCTCTGGGCTTCTCATCAAATTCTCACCCAGAGCAAATACAACTGATTTAGACCTTTTCGGAAAGATCTGGTGTCTCAGGTGGTAAAGAATCTGCCTGCAATGCAGGAGATCTGGATTTAATCCCTGGATTCGGACGATCCCCTGGAGAAGGGAATGGCAATCCACTTCAGTATTTTTGCCTGGAGAATCTAATGGACAGAGGAGCCTGGTGGGCCACAGTCCATGGGGTCGCAAAGTCAAACACGACTGAGCAACTAACACAGACCTTTTCAGAATTTACAAGCTTAACTCTTGTCAAGTGTGCTTTAAATTTAGCCCGTCTCCTTCCTGCTATTGTTTAAGCACATGTTTTATTGTCTTGTCAGTGGAGAAAAACTCTAGGTGATATACTGAGTGTTATTTTTTGCAAATCTTCCCAGCTGCTTCTATTCCAGTATTAATTAATCTCTGGAACTTTAAGGCTTTCTTGATAGATCTTATTTTATAACCCTTTAAATTGAAACCATAGCAGCTAATTACATCCTAGTCTAATTGATCTTTTTTTTCTTTCTTAAATTATACTTTAAAACTTTTATACTTCAAAAACTTGGGAGTGAATAATTGGTCTAACAAGTCTTCCAAACTCCATGATTGCTGTAAGATAGGAAAGACCTGTAAACAATTAACAGAGACTTTAAATAGAGTTGGGAGACCAGAAAGGGAAGGTTTCAAGCCCTGTGACAATAGCAAAGCCCAACAAGAAGAGAGACTCCCTTTCTCTTCTGACAAGGATTCAGCCAATGAAAATCCTTGCACTCTTTGTTTACTATAGGCCTCCAACTTCCTTCTCCCCCTTGATTAAAACGCTTCCTTCCCTTGCCCTGTGGAGACTTGCATGTCATGGTTGCAGACCTTGCAATCCCCTCCTGACCCAGGATAAATCCACCTTTGCTAGAACAATAACTGGCGGTGCATTTGTTCTAGGTCCACAGGCTCTTAAAGCTTTTGAAAGTAGTCCTTTGGAGGTCCTCCATCTTCTACCTGCTCTCTGGTGGTAAAGCCAATGCCACATGTTGTAGATTTCTGTAACTTCCAGGGACCAAATTCTGTTACCTATTTCTGAGTTAAAATAATACACAACTTAGCGGCCTAAAACAGTAATAATGATTTGGCTCACAAACCTGTGATGTGGGCATAGTTGGGTGGGGTAGCTCACCTGTGCAGACTGATGACAGGGGAGGTGTCATTGATAATTGATAGGATAACTGATCTTGTGTGTCAGACTCTTGAGAGTCCCTTGGACAGGAAACCAGTCAGTCCTAAATGAAATCAACCCTGAATATCCATGGGAATGACTGAAGCTGAAGCTCCAATACTTTGGCCACCTGATGCAAAGAGCCTACTCATTGGAAAAGAACATGATGCTGGGAAAGATTGAGGTCAGGAGGAGAAGGGGGTGACAGAGGATGAGATGGTTGGATGGCATCATCGACTCAATAGACATGAGTTTGAGCAAACTCTGGGAGATAGTGAAGGACTGGGAAGCCTGGCATGCTGCAGTCCATGGGGTCACAAAGAGTCGGACACGACTGAGGGACTGAACAAAATGGCTAGGGGCCCAGTCAGTGTTGGTGGCTGGTGGGAGGCTTGATTCCTTTCTAGAATGGCCACTTTATGGAGATACTTGAGCTTTTTCTCAGCCTAGTGGCTAGGTTCCAAGGACAGATGGTTTGAGAAGAAGAAGCTATCAGTC
This sequence comes from Giraffa tippelskirchi, assembly GCF_054371585.1. Classification (NCBI taxonomy): domain Eukaryota; kingdom Metazoa; phylum Chordata; class Mammalia; order Artiodactyla; family Giraffidae; genus Giraffa; species Giraffa tippelskirchi. The sequence continues at coordinate 66,739,694 of NC_137284.1, forward strand.
TCTTAAGCACAGATCAGTTCTACTATGTCCTGTTGATCAGGCAGTCATGGCTTCTGTTCAGTTCTGAAGAGTGAAATATAGCCAAAGTAAGAAAGAACTTGCAGCTGTCTTTAACAAAAACAAGGTATTTATCTTGGCCAGGTTTTAAAAACAGAGAAAATAGAAACACAAAACAGAATTTCCTCAAGGTCACACAGCTTGAGTGTAGAGCTAACATTTTAATCTAGGCGGTATACTTATAGAGAGCTTCCTAGGTAACACAGTCACCTACCAGTGCAAGAGAAATGAGAGACAGGGTTCAGATCCCCTGGAGGAGGAAATGGCAACCCACTCCAGTATTCTTACCCGGAGAATCCCATGGACAGAGGAGCCTGACGGGCTACAGTCCATGGGGTCCCAAAGAGTCAGACATGACTGAGCAACTTAACACACATCGTTATAGCGTCCTAGTTCTTTATGAGTACACTTTTATGAGAAAATTTGACAAAGGAAAACTTTTTACAACTTGTCCACTGTGGTATTTTAAGTGGGTCAAAGCCTAAAGAGAAGCAAGTCTTGAAATACATAAGAAACACTCCAGTTGAATAGTGAAGCCTAACTATTACTCCAGTGCCATGGTGTAATAAACTGTAAAAATTATTAAACACATTTTTAAAACTTTTTAATAATTTTTATTGAAGTATAAGTTTTTATAATTTTTACAGGAGTGTAGTTTACACTGTTATGTTGGTTTCAGGTGTATAGCAAATTGAATCTGTTATACATTATCCACTTGAGAGTCGATTCCTAGGCAGGTTGATAAGTCCGGGGTCCATGAGGAGGAGAAAGGGGTCTGGGGTTCTCGAGGAGTTACAGGGCTGGAATTTTCAAGGAGGAAGAAAGGACAAATGTTTGTTTGTTTGTTTGTTTTCTTTCTACATTTTTTACTTTTAGTCACATAAAGCTGTTTCTTTCTTTAAGCCAGGAATTGATGATTACACAACAACTCAGTTTAAACTCCATACTAGGGATTATATCAACAATGTATCCTGCTTGAGGACAGTTTCTCCTTCCTGAAAACCTTCTGACTAATCCTGATATCTTAAAATATATATTATAGGAGTGGGTCTGGTTCAGTTCACTTCAGCTGCTCAGTCCTGTCCGACTCTTTGTGACCTCATGGACTGTAGCACACCAGGCCTCCCTGTCCACCACCAACTCCCAGAGTTCGCTCAAACTCATGTCCATTGTGTCAGTGATGCCATCCAACCATCTCATCCTCTGTCGTCCCCTTCTCCTCCTGCCTTCAACCTTTCCCAGCATCAGGGTCTTTTCAAATGAGTCAGTTCTTCGCATCAGGTGGCCAAAGTATTGGAGTTTCAGCTTCATCATCAGTCCTACCAATGAATATTTAGAATGGATTTCCTTTAGGGTGGACAGGGTGGATCTCCTTGCTGTCCAAGGGACTCTCAAAAGTCTTCTCCAACACCACAGTTCAAAAGCATCAATTCTTTCGTGCTCAGCTTTCTTTATAGTCCAACTCTCACATCCATACATGACTACTGCAAAAACCATAGCCTTGACTAGACAGACCTTTGTTGGCAAAGTAATGTCTCTGCTTTTCAATATGCTGTCTAGGTTGGTCATAACTTTTCTTCCAAGGAGCAAGTGTCTTTTAATTTCATGGCTGCAGTCACCATCTGCAGTGATTTTGGAGCCCCCAAAGTTAAAGTCTGTCACTGTTTCCACTGTTTCCCCCCTTGTTTGCTATGAAGTGGTGGGAGCAGACCCAACTTTTTCACTCTTCTCTTTCACCTTCATCAAGAGGCTCTTTAGTTCTTCTTCGCTTTCTGCCATTAGGGTGGTGTCATCTGCATGTCTGAGGTTATTGATATTTCTCCCGGCAATCTTGATTCCAGCTTGTGCTTTATCCAGTCCAGCATTTCACATGATGTGCTCTGCATATAAGTTAAATAAGCAGGGTGACAATATACAGCCTTGACATACACCTTTCCCGATTTGGAACCAGTCTGTTGTTCCATGTCCAGTTCTAACTGTTGCTTCTTGACCTGTATACAGACTTCTCAAGAGGCAGGTCAGGTGGTCTGGTATTCCCATTTCTGAGATCAGACGAGATCGGGCGCGTTCAGGGTGGTATGGCCGTAGACTGGTATTCCCATTTCTTTGAAGAATTTTCCACGGTTTGTTGTGATCCACACAGTCAAAGGCTTTGGCATAGTCAATAAAGCAGAAGTAGAAGTTTTTCTAGAACTCTCGCTTTTTTGATGATCCAGCAGATGTTGGCAATTTGCTCTCTGATTCCTCTGCCTGTTCTAAATCCAGCTTGAATATCTGGAAGTTCGCGGTTCATGTACTGTTGAAGCCTGGCTTGGAGAATTTTGAGCATTACTTTTCTAGTGTGTGAGATGAATGCAATTGTGTGGTAGTTTGAGCATTCTTTGGCATTGCCTTCCTTTGGGATTGGAATGAAAACTGACCTTTTCCAGTCCTGTGGCCACTGCTGAGTTTTCCAAATTTGCTGGTGTATTGAGTGCAGCAGTTTCACTGCATCATCTTTTAGAGTTTGAAATAGCTCTACCGGAATTCCATCACCTCCACTAGCTTTGTTTGTAGTGATGCTTCCTAAGGCCCACTTGACTTCACATTCCAGGATATCTGGCTCTAGGTGAGTGAGCACACCATTGTTATTATCTTGGTCATGAAGATCTTTTTTTGTATAGTTCTTCTGTGTATTCTTGTCACCTCTTCTTAATATCTTCTGCTTCTGTTAGGTCCATACCATTTCTGTCCTTTATTGTGTCCATCTTTGCATGAAATGTTCTCTTGATATCTCTTATTTTTTTGAAGAGGTCTCTAGTCTTTCCCATTCTATTGTTTTACTCTATTTTTGCATTTATCACTGAAGAAGGCTTTCTTATCTCTCCTTGCTATTATTTGGAACTCTGCATTCAAATGGGTTTATCTTTCCTTTTCTTCTTTGCCTTTCACTTCTCTTCTTTTCTCAGCTATTTGTAAGGCCTCCTAGGTGACCATTTTGCCTTTCTTTTTCTTAGGGGTGGTCTTGATCACGGCCTCCTGTACAATCTCAGGAATCTCCATCCATAGTTCTTCAGGCACTCTGTCTATCAAATCTAATCCCTTGAATCTATTTGTCACTTTCACTATATAATCATAAGGGATTTGATTTAGGTCATAGCTGAATGGTCTATGGTTTTCCCCACTTTCTTCAATAAGTCTGAATTTGGCAATAAGTTCATGATCTGAGCCACAGTCAGCTCCCTGTCTTGTTTTTGCTGACTATATAGAGCTTCTCCATCTTTGGCTGCAAAGAATACAATCAATCTGATTTCGGTATTGACCATCTGGTGATGTCCATGTGTAGAGTCTTCTCTTGTGTTGTTGAAAGAAGGTATTTGCTATGACCAGTCTGTTCTCTTGGCAAAGCTCTGTTAGCCTTTGCCCTGCTTCATTCTGTACTCCAAGGCCAAATTTGCCTATTACTCCAGGTATTTCTTGACTTCCTACTTTTGTACTCCAAGGCCAAATTTGCCTATTACTCCAGGTATTTCTTGACTTCCTACTTTTGCATTCCCCTATAATAAAAAGGACATCTTTTTTGGGGTGTTAGTTCTAGAAGGTCTTGTAGGTCTTCATAGAACCGTTCAACTTCAGCTTCTTCAGCGTTACTGGTCAGGGCACAGACTTGGATTACCATGATATTGAATGGTTTGCCTTGGAAATGAACAGAGATCATTCTGTCATTTTTGAGATTGCATCCATCTACTGCATTTTGGACTCTTTTGTTGACTATGATGGCTACTCCATTTCTTCTAAGGGATACTTACCCACAGTAGTAGATACAATGGTCACCTGAGTTACATTCATCCATTCCAGTCCATTTCAGTTCGCTGATTCCTAGAATGTCGACGTTCACTCTTGCCATCTCCTGTTTGACCACTTCCAATTTGCCTTGATTCATGGACCTAACATTCCAGGTTCCTATGCAATATTGCTCTTTATAGCATTGGACTATACATCAGTAGAAAATACACAATCCTTTGACAAGTAACAGGAAATTCCTACTACAGCACCCCCTGCAGCAGATTTGAAGGAGTTGATATTTTAAAGGGACGGGTGCTGATTGTGAATGGAGAAGAATTAATGAAGTAAAAGCCCTTGTGGGTTTGTTTTGCCACATTCTACTCTCACTTCCTTCCTAAGAACAGGCCTTTCTCTTAATAACAACTTTAAAATCTGTGCTTAGGGTAACTTTTAACTCAGAAGGTCTGATGGACTCAAAATAACTTCTTCCCTCAAAAAATGCCCTAGGTATGTAATGGTGTATGAATTCAAAAAAGGCAGGCTTACAAGAAGTCAATTTCAAGTTAGTTTTACTCACAGTTTAAAGAAAGAAAGAAAGAACATCCCATCTTCCTCACCAGTGCACATGATTGCAGACATGAAAATCAAAATTTCAATGAGGTATTCACCTCCCATGGGTAGGAACAGCCATCCTCAAAATTTCTACAAGCAGTAAATGCTGGACAGATCCTGGAGTAAAGGAAACTCTTCTACACTGTTGATGGGAATGTAAATTGTCCAGCCACTATGGAGAACGTTACAGAGATTCTCTAAAAACTACATGTAGAAGTATCAGTTGACCCATGAATCCCACTTCTCACCATATATTTGGACAAAACCATAATTTGAAAAGATACATGGACACAAATGTTCATTGTAGGGCTTTTACAGTAGCCAGGAGATGGAAGCACCCTCAGTATCCAGCTACAGGTTAATGGATAAAAAAGATGTGGAGCATATATACAGTGGAATATTACTCACCCATAAAAAAGATAATACAGCCTTTTGCAGCAACATGGACAGACCTAGAGATTGTCATCCTGAGTTAAGTGAGTCAGAAAAGACAAATATCTTATGCTATCACTTATATGTGGAATCTCAAAAAAAGTGTACAAATGAACTTATGTATAAAATAGAAATAGAATTTCAGATTTAGAAAACAAATGTACTGTTATCAGGCGGTAAGGAGGCATGAATAAATTGGGAGATGGTTATTACCATATACACTCTACTGTATAAAAAAAAACAGATAACTAATGAAGACCTACTATATAGCACAGGGAACTCTGCTCAATACTCTGTAATAACCTATGGGAAAAGTGTCTAAAGAAGAGCATGATAGCTTATGGTGAACGGCATCAGATTTGTGATCTCCAAAGAAGGTTTAACTTCGGGACCAGGCTTGATCACTCGAGAGCTTTTGTATAGCAGAGTTTTATTAAAGTATAAAAGGGGACAGAGAAAATTTCTGACATAGGCATCAGAAGGGGGATGGAGAGTGCCCCCCTCACTAATGTTAGCAAGGGAGTTATATACTTTTTTAATTAGTTATTAAAATAAATCAAAAGAATGTCTCAAGGTTGTAAAAATTTTACCAGACCCACTCCCACAATTTACATTTTAGGATAATAGGATTAGAACTTAACAATAGAAAGATCCTACCAGATACACAATGGGATAATCCTACCAGATAATCACAATGGTGTGGTCACTCACCTAGAGCCAGACATCCTGGATGTGAAGTCAAGTGGGCCTTAGGAAGCATCACTACGAACAAAGCTAGTGGAGGTGATGGAAATCCAGTTGAGCTATTTCAAATCCTAAAAGATGATGCTCTGAAAGTGCTGCACTCAATATGTCGGCAAAGTTGAAAAACTCAGCAGTGGCCACAGGACTGGAAAAGGGCAGTTTTCATTCCAATCCCAAAGAAAAGCAATGCCAAAGAATGCTCAAACTACCACACAATTGCACTCATCTCACAGGCTAGCAAAGTAATGCTCAAAATTCTCCAAGCCAGGCTTCAACAGTACATGAACCGTGAACTTCCAGATGTTCAAGCTGGATTTAGAACAGGCAGAGGAATCAGCAAATTGCCAACATCTGCTGGATCATCAAAAAAGCGAGAGTTCTAGAAAAGCTTCTACTTCTGCTTTATTGACTATGCCAAAGCCTTTGACTGTGTGGATCACAACAAACCGTGGAAAATTCTTCAAAGAAATGGGAATACCAGACCACCTGACCTGCCTCCTAAGAAATCTGTATACAGGTCAAGAAGCAACAGTTAGAACTGGACATGGAACAACAGACTGGTTCCAAATTGGGAAAGGAGTATGTCAAGGCTGTATATTGTCACCCTGCTTATTTAACTTATATGCAGAGCACATCATGTGAAATGCTGGACTGGATAAAGCACAAGCTGGAATCAAGATTGCCGGGAGAAATATCAATAACCTCAGATACGCAGATGACACCAGCCTTATGGCAGAAAGTGAAGAACTAAAGAGCCTCTTGATGAAAGTGAAAGAGAAGAGTGAAAAAGTTGGGTCTGCTCCCACCACTTCATGGCAAATAGAGGGGGAAACAATGGAAACAGTGGCAGATTTTAATTTTGGGGGCTCCAAAATCACTGCAGATGGTGACTGCAGCCATGAAATTAAAAGACACTTACTCCTTGGAAGAAAAGTTATGACCAACCTAGACAGCATATTGAAAAGCAGAGACATTACTTTGCCAACAAAGGTCTGTCTAGTCAAGGCTATGGTTTTTGCAGTAGTCATGTATGGATGTGAGAGTTGGACTATAAAGAAAGCTGAGCACGAAAGAATTGATGCTTTTGAACTGTGGTGTTGGAGAAGACTTTTGAGAGTCCCTTGGACAGCAAGGAGATCCACCCTGTCCATCCTAAAGGAAATCCATTCTAAATATTCATTGGTAGGACTGATGATGAAGCTGAAACTCCAATACTTTGGCCACCTGATGCGAAGAACTGACTCATTTGAAAAGACCCTGATGCTGGGAAAGGTTGAAGGCAGGAGGAGAAGGGGACGACAGAGGATGAGATGGTTGGATGGCATCACTGACACAATGGACATGAGTTTGAGCGAACTCCGGGAGTTGGTGGTGGACAGGGAGGCCTGGCATGCTGCAGTCCATGGGGTCACAAAGAGTCGGACAGGGCTGAGCAAGTGATCTGAACTGATGGTTGATTGCTAATGATGTGTTTGTTGTAGATGCACAGCAACTTTACTCAGGTACATAAAAAAGTTCTTTTAAGTTCTCTGTTTTCTTTTTTACACAATTACCTTATGGCAGAGGATGAATGGCATCCCTTGTGCCATAGAGTAAGTCATTTTGTGATCGATTTTTACACACATGATTCTGTACATGTAAATCCAAATGACCTGATACAACCTAAACTGTTATGCGACCTTCAGTTACACTAGTCAAGTTTTCTAAGTCTATGGATGTGTTTATGTCTTGGAATTGAGTAGCTTTGCATCAGTATTTAGATTCCAAGCACAAACATACCAAATTAGGTGTTTCTGTGTATTTCAGACTTACTTCCCTGAGTAGGACGATACCTTAGTCCTTGTAGCTTGCTGCCAGGAGATTATTTCATTTATTTTTCTTTTTGATGCCTGAGTAACTATCCCTTCATTGTACATAACACATCGTGTTTGTACATTTATCTGTTGGTGGATATTATGGTGGCTTCCAAATCTTGGCTACTGTGAATAGTGCTTCAATAAACATGATGCTGCAAGTCTGTTTTCCAATTAGAGTTTGTAGAGATAATGATTTCTAGGTTTTATGGTAAAAGTGTTTTCAAGTTTTTCAATAGCATATAGTGATCTCCATGCTGTTTTCTATTTTTGTACACAAGATGGTTATTTTTGTACTCCAGACAGTTATTTTTGTGTCCAACATGGTTCAAGGATGGTATTTTTCCCTCCAGGCCCCGCCCGGGTGATACTGTTTCTCCACTATGTGAGGATGGCTCTTCTGGCTGGTGGGGGGGCTTATCACTTTGAAGATCTGATTTGCATTTCTCCAATAATGTAGGGTGGGGCGGAAATGGTATGTCGTCTTTTAAAATATTTAAAATATTGTAACTAAAATTCATTTTGAAATCAGCCTCTACACCACCTGCCCGGATTAGTAACCTTCAAACACCTTACCAGGTAAGGTCTTCAGGGCAAACAAAAGTCCTTTAGAACCTCTCAGGCTTGGGAGTTTTCATTTCCCTGAGCGCAGGTGTTAAAGCTGTTGTTACACGAAGTGGCCACAAGGCGGCAGCACGTCCTCATACTTCCACTTGATTCTGGGGGCAAAGTCCACGTGTTCATGCTGGGTACCAAATGAGAGTGCAATATGGCAGAACAATCCCTAAGGGCCATTTTGTGTCTCCTGGATGCTGTCCTCTGCCTGTGAGGCATTCTAACGAAAGAGTGGCAGGTGAAAAACCTCCCATGGGGACTTATAGAGCCCAGATGACTTTTCAAACTTCAAGCCTAAAGGGCGTACTTATTTTGGGTAACGAGGCTTGGATTAGCTATGAAAGGCAGGCGAGGTTGTGGAGATGTTGGTTTCGTCCAGAAAGGCCATACAGTAGAGCTGCAACCAATGAAAATTTGCTCGAATATTTGACCATCACCACTAAAGCATTCCATTCTCTGGTTCCAGGGCTGTTCGTGTTGCAGGGGTGTGACCCCAGTTCGGCTCTCTCTGGCCTGCCTGGAACACATAAAGCAATCCCTTTCATTTCAAAAGGAACTTTTTTTCAAATTGATTTTACTCGATTTTGAAAGTTGCATTTGTGTAGAGTGTACAGCATTTGCTATATACTACATATACACAAATGTCTTTAATTTTTCGACTTTTCTGTCCATCTACGGTAGTATAAGGTGTCACTGGGGTCCTTTACCCTAGACTCAGTCCAGTTGATGAACGATGCTTACACCTGTGAGGGTGTGTATGTCAATTGAAATGTTTTAATTTAACCCTATACCGCTGTTGGGACTTCAGAAAAACTGGTTTGGGTGTCCAAGACTGTGGGGCTGGTTCTGCCTTCCAATGGAGTTGCTTTGTGTCAGTTTTGAGATTCCACGCATCAGAGATACAACATGGTCTCTTTCTTCCTCTGTCAGAATTAGCTCGGTGAATATGATGATCCATAGCTCCTTGTAGCTTGCAGTCAGCCACATGATTTCATCTTGTTTGACGGTGAAGTATCTTTCCCTTCTTTGTACATACCACATCATGTTTATGCATTTATCTGTCAATGGATATTATGGTGGCCTCCAAATCTTGGCTACTGTAAATAGTGCTGCTATGAATGTTGCGCTTCAAGGCTCCTTGTCAGTTAGAGTTTGTCGAGATATAGCTCCAACTCGTGATTTCCAGGTCTTATGGTAAGAGTATTTGGAAGATTTTCAATAAATTGATTTTTTTTCCCCCTGTTTTTATGGCCAGCGTAGTCCAAGGAAGGTCCTTTTCCCTCTGGGCCTGCCGAGGTGATACAGTTTGTCCACTTTTTTGAAAATGGTTCATCTGGCTGGTGGGAGGGCTTACCACTTTGAAGATGTGATTAGCATTTCTCCAATATTGTAGGCTGGGGAGGAATCAGTATGTCCTTTTTAAAAAAAATATAATGTTAGTAAAATTTATTTTGAAATCAGCTGCTATAACACCTGCCCAGATTAGAAACCTTATTCCAACACTTAACCAGGTGAGGTTTTGAGGGCCCATCAAACTTGAGAGGTTTCAATTTCCCTGAGCCCCAAAACTGCTGTTACAAACAGTGGCCACAAGGAGGCAGCACTTCCTCATTCCTCCCATTTTTCTGAGGCCACTAGAGCCTCTGTCCATGTACTGATGATGGGTTCCAAAGGAGAGTGAAATGTGGCAAACAATCCCTAAAGGCCAAATTGTTTCTCCTTAAACGTTTCCCATCTCATGCAGCACTCCACCACCTTTGCATTATCAACCCTTTCAAATCTACGCTAGCAGGATTCTAAAAAAGGCATTCTAATCAAAGAGTAGCTGGTGAAAAGCTTCCCAGCGAGTAGTATAGAGGCCAGACAACTGTTCAAACTTCAAGCCTAAAGGGAGGACTTTGTTGGGGAGGGTCACTAGGCTTGGATTAGCTGTGAAAGGGCAGCCAGGGTGGGGAGATGTTGAATTCATCCACAAGGACAAACCATATCGCTGGAACACAGGAAAATTTGCTCACATAGTTTTCTGAGCTCCCTCAACCCTCAGGCAACCCATTCTCTGATTCCAGGGCTGTTCATACTTCAGGGTTATGGCCCCAGCTCCGGTCTCAGAGGCCTACCCAGATCACAGAAGTCATTTCCTTGCATTTGAAAAGAAGCTTTCTTTTTCGAATCGATTTTAGTCCATTTTCTATGTTGTACTTGTGTAGGGTGTACAGCATTTTGATTCTGTTCCGTGTTCACTAATATCTTGTTTCTTTCTTTCGACTTTTTTGTCCTTTTAGGGCAGTGTAGACTAAAAAGATGCACAAGTTCAGAGTTATGAGTTATGTTTTATATTTGGAGCAAAATGTGGACTACAGCCCGGGAAGCAGCATCTCAGATAGCTCTGAGAGACTGCTCCAAAGGGGCAGTGGGGGAAGGTCAATATATAAGGTTTTGGTGAAGGGCGAGTTCAACACCATTAAGCACTCATTTTACAAAAAGTTTTTTGTTAGTCATGAGGGTCTGACATCACCATGAAGGGATTTAGTGCTTCTCTAGATATGAGGAGATGCAAAGATTGAAATCATAAAATCTTTTCCTAAAAACATTCAATTATCTGAAGACCTGTCCCACAAATTCCCTGGAGCACAGAGTGCCTCATTCCACCCTGAACTCCCTCAGGGGGTGTTGAAGGTCAACAGCTATAGCAGCATGGGATTCAGCCTCCATAGAGGCAGATGGCAAAAGCCTTTGTTGTTCACTCAGTGGCAACGCTCTTGATAAGTTCCAATTTCTACTTGACAGCAGTATGGACGATTGACAGGGTACTCTCTCATCCTAGACTAACTCCAGTTGATGATCCATGTTTACACCAAGGGGGTGTATATGGCAATGGAAACGTCTTGATTGAACCCTACCTGGCTGTTCGTTCTTCAGGAATGCTGATTGGCTTGTCCAAGCCTATGGGTCTGTGTCTGTCTTCAGACTGAGTTGCTTTGTGTCACTTTTGAGATTCCATGCACCGTGGATACCTTATGGTCTCTTTCTTCCTTTGTCAGAATTAGTTCACTGAGTATGCGGATCCCTAGGTCCGGTCCTTGTAGCTTGGTGCCACAGACATGATTTCATTGTATTTGATGGATGAGTACCTATATCTTTGTACATACCACATCATGTTTATGCATCCGTCTGTCTATGGATATTATAGTGGTTTCCAAATCTTGGCTACTGTAAATACTGCTGCTATGAACATCCTGTACTCTTGCCTGGAAAATCCCACGGACAGAGGAGTCTGGTGGGCTGCAGTCCATGGGGTCACTGAGTCAGACACGACTGAGCCACTTCACTTTCACTTTTCGCTTTTATGCATTGGAGAAGGAAATGGCAACCCACTCCAGTGTTCTTGCCTGGAGAATCCCAGGGACGGGGGAGCCTGGTGGGCTGCCGTCTATGGGGTCACACAGAGTCGGACATGACTGAAGCGACTTACCAGCAGCAGCAGCAGCATGAACATTGTGTTGCAAGACTCTTTTCCAATTAGAGTTTGTCTAGATAAACAAATAAGAGTGAAATGTGAGCAACAATCCCTACGGGCCGAATTGTGTCTCCTTAAAGGCTCCCCATCCCATGCAGCACTCCACCACCTTTGCATTATCGACCCCTCAAATCTATCCTAGCCAGACGCTGTCCACTCCCTGTGAGGCATTCTAAAGCAGGTGAAAAGCTTCCCAATGGGACTGATAGAGACCAGATTGCTTTTCAATCTTCAAGCCTAAAGGGTGGATATTTTGGGGGGGTCGCTAGGCTTGGATTGGCTGTGATAGGCAGGCCAGGGTGTGGAGATGTTTATTTCATCCAGAAAGGACAAAGAATAGAGCTGCCACCCAAGAGAGTTTGTTCCCATGTTTTTCTCATCTCCCTCAGCCCTAAAACTCTGCATTCTTTGGTTCCAGGGTTGTTCGTGCTGCAGAGATGTGACCGCATCTCTGTTCTGTGAGGCCTGCCTGGAACACAGAAGGCATTTCCTTGCATTTGAAAAGGAACTTTTTTTTTCTAATCGATGTTAGTCGATTTTGAATGTTGCATTCAGGTAGGGTGTACAGCATTTTGATTCCGCTCCATATCCACAGATATCCTGTTTTTTTTTTTTTGGACTTTTCTGTTCCTTTAGGGTAGTGTAGAGGATTGACTGGGGTCCCTTTTACTCTAGACTAGGCCCAGTTGTTGATCGATGCTTACACCTATGAGGGTGTATATGTCAATGGAAATGTCTTGATTGAAGCCTATCCAGCTGTTTGGTCTTCAGGAAAACTGGCTGGGTTTTCCAAGACTATGGATCTGGTTCTCTCTTCCATGGAGTTGCTTTGTGTCAGTTTTGAGATTTCACACACCGGGGATACCACATGGTCTCTTTCTTCCTCTGTCAGAGTTAGCTCACTGTGTATGAGGATCCCTAGGTCCTGGTCGTTGGCTGCTATCGACATGATTTCATCGTGTTTTACAGCTGAGCATCCTTCCCTTCTTTGTACATACCACATCGTGTTTATGCATGCATCTGTTGATGGATATTATGGTGGCCTCCAAATCTTGGCTATTATAAATAGTGCTGCTATGAACACTGTGCTTCAAGGCTCCTTTTCAATTAGAGTTTGTCGAGATATAGATCCAACTTGTGGTTTCCAGGTCTTGTGGTAAGAGTGTTTGGAAGATTTTCAATAAACCGATTTTTTTTCCATTTCATTTCCTGTTTTTATGGCCAACGTGGTCCAAGGGCGTCCTTTTGCCTCCAGGCCCTTCCCAGGTGATACTTTTTGTCCACTTTTTTGAAAATGGCTCTTCTGGCCGGTGGGAGGGCTTACCGCTTAGAAGATGTGATGAAGTTTTTCTCAAATAATGTAGGCTGGGAAGGAATCGGTATGTTCTTTGTTTAAAAAACTTTAAATATTGTTTGTAAAATTTCTTTTGAAATCAGCCTCTATGACACCTGCCTGGATTAGTAACCTTATTCCAACACTAAAGCAGGTGAGGGTTTGAGGGCAAAAATCCTTAGAGCCCGTCAGGCTTGGGAGTTTTCAATTTTCCTGAGCACTGTTGTTTAAGCTAGGGTTCCTTGCAGTGGCCACAAGGCAGCGGCAATCCTTCATTCCTCCTCTTGACTCTGGGGGAATCCAAGCTGAAGTCCACGTTTAGATGCTGGGTTCCAAATGAGAGCGAAATGTGAGGAACAATTCCTAAGGGCTGAATTGTGTTCCCTTAAAGGTTCCCCATCCCTTGCATCACTCCAGCACCTTTGCATTATCAACTCCTTCATATCCACCCTAGCTGGACGCTGTCCTCTGCCTGTGAGGCATTCTAAAGAAAGAGTAGCAGGAGGAAAGATTCCCACTGGCATTCATAGAGATCAGATAACTGTTCAAACTTCAAGTCTAAAGGGAGGACTTTGTTGAGGGGGTCACTAGGCTTGGATTAGCTGTGAAAGGGCGGCCAGGATGGGGAGATGTTGAATTCATCCACAGAGGACAGAGCATATAGCCGGAACCCAGGAAAATTTGCTCACATATTTTTTCTGACCTCCCTCAGCCCTAAGGCAACCCATTCTCTGATTCCAGGACTGTTTATGCTTCAGGGATGTGGCTGCACACCCTGTCTCCGAGGCCTGCCTGGATCACAGAAGTCATTTCCTTGCAATTTAAAAGGAACTTTCTGTTTTGAATCGATTTTAGTCGATTTTCAATGTTATACTTGTGTAGGGTGTACAGCATTTGGATTCTGCTCCATGTCCACTAATATCTTGTTTCTTTTTTTTTTCAACTTTTTTGTCCCTTTAGGGCAGTATAGATGATTGAATGGAGTCTCTTTACTCTAGACTAGGTCAAAAAATGATGGATGCTTACAGCTATGAGGGTGTATATGGCAATGGAAGTGAGTGGATTTAACCCTACCTGGCTGTTTGGTCTTCAGGAATGCTGGTTGGGTCGTCCAAGCCTATGGGTCTATATCTTTTCAGATTGAGTTGCTTTGTGTCACTTTTGTGATTCCACACACCAGGGCTACCACATGGTCTCTTTCTTCCTCTGTCGGAATTAGCTCACTGAGTAGGCGGATCTCCGGGTCCTTGGAGTTTGCCGCCGCTGACCGCCGCTGACATGATTTCATCGTATTTGATGCTGAGTATCCTTCCCTTCTTTGTACATGCCACATCGTGTTTATGTTCATCTGTCACTGGATATTATGGTGGCCTCCAAATCTTGGCTCTTGTAAACAGCGCTGCTACAAATGTTGCACTGTAAGTCTCCTTTCCAATTGGAGTTTGTCGACATGTAGATCCATCGTGTGATTTCCAGGTCCTGTGGTAAGAGTGTTTGGAAGATTTTCAGTAAACCTCTTTGTTCCCCATTTCATTTTCTGTTTTTATGGCCCACATGGTCCAAGGACGGATGGTACATTTCCCTTCAGGCCCTGCCCAGATGCTACTGTTTGTCCACTCTTTTGAGAATGACTCTTCTGGCTGGTGGGAGTGCATACAACTTCAAGGATGGGATTTGCAATAATGTCGGCTGGGAAGGAATATGTATGTCCTCTTTTTTAAAAAAAATTTATATTTTTAGTAAAATTCATTTTGAAATAAGCCTCTAAAATGCCCGCGCGGATTAGTAGACTTATTCAAACAGTTAACCAAGTGAGGTCTTGAGGGCACAAGTCCTTTAGAGCCCCTCAGGCTTGAGAGTTTTCAATTTTCATGAGCACTGGTTTTAAAACGGCTGTTAAAGCAGTGGCCACAAGCAGACAGCACTTCTTCCTTCATCACCTTGTTTCCGGAAGCACCAGAGCCCACGTCTACCTACTGATGCTATGTTCCAGATGACATCAGAGTACGGCAGAACAACCCCTAATGGCCGAACTGTTTCTTCTTAAAGGTTCTCCAACCCATCCAGCACTCCAGCACCTTTGCGTTATCAACGCCTTCAAGTTTACTCTAGCCAGATGCTGTCCTCTGCCTGTGAGGCACTGTAAAGAAAGGGTAGGAGGAGGAAAGATTCCCACCAAGATTTATAGAGACCAGATAACTGTTCAAACTTCAGGTCTAAAGGCAAGGCTTTGTTGGAGGTCACTAGGCGTGGATTAGCTGTGAAAGGGCCGCCACGGTGGGGAGATGTTGAATTTACCCAAAGAGAACAAACCATGTAGCTCTAACCCAGGAAAACTGGCTCACATATTTTTCTGAGCTCCCTCAACCCTAAGGCAATCCATTCTCTGGTCCCAGGGCTGTTCAGGCTTCAGGAATATGGCAGCAGCTCTGGTCTCCGAGGCCTGCCCAGGTCACAGAAGTCATGTCCTTGCATCTGAAAAGAAGCTTTCTTTTTCGAATCGATTTTAGTCAGTTTTCAACGCTGTACTTGTGTAAGGTGTACAGCATTTTGATTCTGCTCCATGTCCACTAATATCTTGTTTTTTTCAGCATTTCTGTCCCTTTAGGGCAATGTAGATGATTGACTTGGGTTGCTTTTCTCTAGTCCAAGATCCAGCTGATGATCGATTTTCACATTTATGAGGGTGTATATGGCAATGGAAGCATCTTGATTTCACCCTATCTGGCTGCTTGGTCTTCAGGAATGCTGATTGGGTCGTCCAAGCCTATGGGCCTATTGCTGCTATCAACGTTGTGCTCAAGTCTTTTTTCCAATTAGAGTTTGTGGAGCTATAGATGCAACTTGTGATTTCCAGGCCCTTTGGTTAAAGTGGTTTGAAGTTTCTCAAAAGCTCGAATGTGTTCTCCTTTTCACTTTCTATTTTAATGGACAACATGGTCCAAGGAGGGTCCTTTTCCCTCCAGGCCCCACCCAGGTGATTCTGTGTGTCTCCTTTTTGAGGATGGCACACTTCTGGGTGGTGGGAGGGCTTACCACTTTGAAGATCTGATTTGCATTTCTGGAATAGTGTAGGGTGGGGAGGAATCGGTATGTCCTTTGTTTAAAATTTTTCAATTTTGTAACTGCAATTCATTTTAAAATCAGCCTCTACACTGCCTGCCCCGATTAGTAACCTTATTCAAACACCTAACCAGGTGAGGTTTTTAAGGCAAAGGTTCTTTAGAGCCCCTCAGGCTCTTGAGTTTTCAATTTCCCTGAGTGCAGGTGTTAAAGCTGTTGTTACACGAAGTGGCCACAAGGCGGCAGCACGTCCTCATACTTCCTCTTGATTCTGGGGGCAAAGTCCACGTGTTCATGCTGGGTACCAAATGAGAGTGAAATGTGGCAGAACAATCCCTAAGGGCTAAACTGTGTCTCCTTAAAGGTTCCCCATCCCTTGCAGCACTCCACCACCTTTGCATTATCAACCCCTTCAAATCACCTTGGCTGGTTCCTGTCCTCCAGCTGTGAGGCATTCTAAACAGAGTAACAGGTGAAAAGCTTCCCACTGAGAGATTTATAGAGACCGGATAACAGTCTTCAGGCTAAAGGGAGAACTTTGTTGGGGGTCACTAGGCTTGGATTAGCTGTGAAAGGCTGGCCAGGGAGTGGAGATGTTGAATTCATCCAGAGAAGACAAACCATATAGCTGGAACTCAGGAAAATTTGCCCACATATTTTTCTGACCTCCCTCAACTCTAAGGGAAACCATTTGCTGATTCCAGAGCTGTTCATGTTTCAGGGATATGGCTGAAGCTCTGGTCTCCGAGGCCTGCCTGGAACACAGAAGTTATTTCATTGTATTTGAAAAGGAACTTTCTTTTTCGAATCAATCTTAGTCAATTTTCAATGTTGTACTTGTGTAGAGTGTACAGCATTTTGATTCTGCTCCATGTCCACTAATATCTTGTTGCTTTTCTTTTTGATGTTTTTGTCTCTTTAAGGCAGTATAGACGATTGACTGGGGTCTCTTTACTCTAGACTAGGTCCAGGTGCTGATCAATGCTTACACCTATGAAGGTGTATATGGCAATGGAAACGCCTTGGTTTATCCCTACCTAGCTGCTTGGTCTTCAGGAATTCTGGTTGAGTCGTCCAAGCCTGTGGGTCTGTGGCTATCTTCAGATTGAGTTGCTTTTTGTCACTTTTGAGATTCCACGCACCAGGGGTACCATATGGTCTCTTTCTTCCTCTGTCAGAATTAGCTCATTGAATATGAGAATCACCAGGTCCTTGTAGCTTGCCACCACCGACATGACTT
The DNA here is from genome assembly GCF_054371585.1 of Giraffa tippelskirchi. Classification (NCBI taxonomy): domain Eukaryota; kingdom Metazoa; phylum Chordata; class Mammalia; order Artiodactyla; family Giraffidae; genus Giraffa; species Giraffa tippelskirchi. Next base: position 66,756,925 of record NC_137284.1, read on the forward strand.
CATTGCATTTGATGGATGAGTACCTATATATTTGTACATGCCACATCGTGTTTATGCATCCGTCTGTCTATGGATATTATAGTGGTTTCCAAATCTTGGCCACTGTAAATACTGCTGCTATGAATGTTGTGCTGCTAATATCCTTTCCAATTAGAGTTTGTCTAGATACACATCCACGTTGATTTCCAGGTCTTATGGTTCAAGTGGTTTGAAATTTCTCTAGAGCCCGACTGTGTTCTCCTGTTCAGTTTCTATTTTAATGGACAACATGGACCAAGGAGGGTCCTTTTCCCGCCAGGCCCCGCCCAGGTGATTCTGTGTGTCTCCTTTTTGAGGATGGCGCACTTCTGGCTGGTGGGAGGACTTACCACTTTGAAGATCTGATTTGCATTTCTGGAATAATGTAGGGTTGGGAGGAATCAGTATGTCCTTGGTTTAAAAAATTCTAAATTTTGTAACTAAATTCATTTTGAAATCAGCCTCTACACTGCCTGCCCCGATTAGTAACCTTATTCAAACACCTAACCAGACAAGGTCTTGAAGGCAAAGGTCCTTTAGAGCCTCTCATGCTTGGGAGTTTTTAATTTCCCCAGCCCTGTTGTTAAAGCTGTTCTTACAAGCAGTGGCCACAAGGCGGCAGCACTTCTTCATTCCTCCCGTTGGTGCTGGGGGCATCGGAGCTGAAGTCCAGATGCTCCTGCTGGGTTCCAAAGGAGAGCGAAATGTGGCAGAACAATTCCTACAGGCCGAATTGTGTCTCCTTAAAGGATCCCCATCCCATGCAGCACTCCACCACCTTTGCATTATCAACGCCTTCAAATCTACCGTAGCCGGACGCTGTCCTCCCCCTGTGAGGCATTCTGAAGAAAGACCAGCAGGTGAAAGGCTTCCCAATGGGACTTACAGAGACCAGAGGGCTTTTCAAACTTCAAGCCTAAAGAGCAGACTTTTTGGGGGTTCGCTAGGCTTGTATTGGCTGTGATAGGCACGCCCAAGTGTGGAGATGTTTATTTCATCCAGAGAGGACAAACAATAGAGAATTTGTTCCCATATTTTTCTGATCTCCTTCAGCCCTAAAACACTCCATCCTCTGACTCCAGGGCTGTTCGTGCTGCAGAGATGTGACCGCATCTCTGTTCTGTGAGGCCTGCCTGGAACACAGAAGGCATTTCCTTGCATTTGAAAAGGAACTTTTTTTTTTTCTAATCGATGTTAGTCGATTTTGAATGTTGCATTCGTGTAGGGTATACAGCATTTTGATTCCGCTCCATATGCACAGATATCTTGTTCCTTTTTTTTGGACTTTTCTGTTCCTTTAGGGTAGTGTAGAGGATTGACTGGGGTCCCTTTTACTCTAGACTAGGTCCAGTTGATGATCGATGCTTACACCTATGAGGGTGTATATGTCAATGGAAATGTCTTGATTGAAGCCTATCCAGCTGTTTGGTCTTCAGGAAAACTGGCTGGGTTTTCCAAGACTATGGATCTGGTTCTCTCTTCCCATGGAGTTGCTTTGTGTCAGTTTTGAGATTTCACACACCGGGGATACCACATGGTCTCTTTCTTCCTCTGTCAGAATTAGCTCACTGTGTATGAGGATCCCTAGGTCCTGGTCGTTGGCTGCTATCGACATGATTTCATCGTGTTTTACAGCTGAGCATCCTTCCCTTCTTTGTACATACCACATCGTGTTTATGCATGCATCTGTTGATGGATATTATGGTGGCCTCCAAATCTTGGCTACTGTGAATACTGCTGCTATGAATGCTGTGCTTCAAGGCTCCTTTTCAATTAGAGTTTGTCGAGATATAGATCCAACTTGTGATTTCCAGGTCTTGTGGTAAGAGTGTTTGGAAGATTTTCAACAAACCGATTTTTTTCTCCATTTCATTTCCTGTTTTTTTGGCCAACGTGGTCCAAGGGGGTCCTTTTCCCTCCAGGCCCTGCCCAGGTGATACTCTTTCTCCACTTTTTTGAAAATGGCTCTTCTGGCTGGTGGAAGGGCTTACTGCTTAGAAGATGTGATGAAGCTTTTCTCAAATAATGTAGGCTGGGAAGGAATCAGTATGCCCTTTGTTTAAAAAAATTTTAAATAATGTTAGCAAAAATTCATTTTAAAATCATCCTCTTCAGTGTCTGCCCGGATTAGTAACCTTGATGGATGTTATGGTGGCTCCAAATCTTGACTACTGTAAATAGTCCTGCTCTGGCTGTTCAGCTCCAAGTCTCTTTTCCAATTAGACTTTCTGAAGATATAGATCCATCTTGTGATTTCCAGGTCTTATTCTAAAAGTGTTTCGAAATTTTTCAATAGCACAATGGTGTTCTCTATGAGGGTCTTATCTGTTTTTATACCTATGATGCACCAGGAGGGCTTTTTCTTCTCCTGGTCCCGCCCATTGTTGATTTTTTTGTGTACCTTTTGAAGATGTCCATTCTGATGGTTGGAGGGGATACCTCTTTGATATTGACTTCAAATCTGAATAACATAGGGTGTCCATGTAATTAAAATGAACTTTAAGAATCTGTTTCTCAACAGTCTGTCTTTTTATAACCCTTATTCTGTTACCTACCCAGGTGATGTGTTGAGGAGAGGACTCATTTAGAGCCCCTTCGGTCTTGTGAGTTTTAAGTTTCCCTGAGCACTGGTAAAGTTGTCATTACAAGTAACGACCTGATTATTGGGATGCCAGTGCCTTAGTCAAGTCCTGTTCTGGAGATGACAAAGAGAGTGAAATATGGTCGAAAAAATGCCCAAGGCCTGGGTCTCATCAGTTTTCCATAATCCCATTCGGTGTCTGCTCGATTCAAATATCAGCCCTGTCAAATCTGCCCTTCTCGGATTGCTGTTGCTCTTTCTGTGAGTCAACTCTAGAGAACAACTTTTCAGATAGAAACTCATTACTGGAGAGGTAGAGACTGGGTCATTTTTCATACCTTGAAATAAAGGTACAACTTCCTTTGGATTCCTAGGCTCAGTTTCATTGTGAGCGGCCAGCCCTGACCTGGAGATTTTGATCTTTTCTTAACAGGACAATCACTACACATCTAACTGGGTACATTTTTCTCAGTTCCCTCAGCCCAAGGACAGTTCATCCTTGGGACCCCAGGCTGCCAAGGATCCAGGGATGTGACTGTAACCTGGGTCATGGAGGCTCGCCAAATATAATGGTGGTTATGTTGGTGGCTTAGGCGCTAAGCCGTTTCAGACTCTTGTGACCCATGGATGGTAGCCTGCCAGGCTCCTCTGTCCATGGAATTCTCCAGGTGAGAATACTGGAATGGATTGCCATTTCCTTCTCCAGGGGATCTTCCTGACCCAGAGATCAATCTCGGGTCTCTTGCATTGCAGGTGGTCTCCCGCGAGAATATCATAGCCATCATCAAGGATTGTTCTCTACTGGAGTATAGCTGATTTCCAATGTTGTGTTTGTTTCAGGTGTAAAACAAGTTGATTCAGGTATAGATTGATATGTATGTTGGCCTTTTTTTTTGAGTTTTTGTCCCTTTAGGGTATCATAGGGGATTGTTGGGGTGCCGTGTGCTCTGTTGTAGGTCCTTGTTGATGACCAGCTTTTACACATGTGGATGTTCATATGTAATTCCAAACATCCTGATTGAAAACTCTCAGCTCTGATTGGCCTTCAGTGACACTGGTTGGGTTTTCAAAGTCTGTGGGACTGTTTTTGTTTTGTAATTGAGGCACTTTTTATCAAGTTTCAGATTCTACCCATGAGGGCTACCATGATGTGTGTCTTCCTCTGTCAGACTTACGTCACTGAGTATGATCATTGCTAGTTCCTTGTAGGTTGCTGCCGATGGCATGATTTCATTTTTTTTTTTTTTGATGGCTGAGTAACATTCCCTTGTATGTCTATAGAACATCATCTTTATGGATTCAGCCGCTGATGGACATTATGGTTGCTTCTATGTTGGCTACTATAAACTGTGCTGCCAGGAATGGGCTGTAAGTTGGGCTGTAAGTTGTTTTCCAACTAGTTTCCTTGGGATATATATCCAAGAATAGTTTTCCTGAATCTCATGGTATGTGTTTCTTGAGGATTTTAAGGAACCCCAATGCTGTTCTCCCAGTGACTTTTTAGCAATTTACATGCCCACTGTCAGCTTAGGAGGGTTCCCTTTTCCCCAAGCCCCTTCCAGTTTTTAGTGCTTATAGACTTTTTGGGGATGTCTATTCCGATCGGTGGGATGTGGTACCTCTTTGAAGTTCTGATTTGCATTTCTGTGATAATGTGAAGTGGTGAGGATCTTTGTATATGCTTTTTTTCTTTTGTAATCAGTGTGAATTAAATTAACTTTTGTAACTGACTCTTTGAAAGCCTGTGCTGTAATTTTTATTCCTTCACCTACCCCAGGGTATTTCTTGAGGTCAGGAGCCTACAAGCTGTTTGGTGCAGTATTGGCAGCTTCCAATGGGACTCACTCCAATAAGCCATTCCCAAAGCTGCTGCTGCCCGTGTGTTTCTCCCTCCAGTGGGTCACTGCTGACACCTGCTGTCTCTGCGGGTGATCCCTCAACTCTAGGCAGGCAGGTTCGGTTGAGGGTCATAGGGTATAACTGCTTTTCCCCGTGTCCTGGTTCACAGGAGCCTGTCTGTGTCCCGAGTGGAGTGTCTCTTTTTCTCAGTCCCGTGGAGTCTTGCAATCAAACCTTGCGTGTGTGTGTGCTCAGTTGTGTCTGACTCCTTGCGACCCCATGGGCTGTAGCCCTCCAGGCTTCTCCAGGCAAGAATACTGGAGCGGGTTGTCATGGCCTCCTCCAGGGGATCTTCCCCACCCAGGGGCTGAACCCGTGTCTCCTGTATTGGCAGGCAGGTTCTCTACCACTGCGCCACCTGAGCTTGCCTTCAAATCAGATTCTCTGGGGGACTCCCCCTCCCGGTGCCATACCCCTCAGGCTGGGAATCCTGACATGGGGCTGAGCACTTTCACTCCTGTGGGAGAACTTAGGTGGAACTGGAAAACTGTTTTCCAGTTTGTGGCCTGCCACTGCGTGGGTGTATGGGATTTGACTTGATCGTGTTTGAGCCCCTCCAGTGCTGCCCTGTGGCTGCTTCTTTGTCCTTGGATGAAGGATATCTTTCTGCTAGATTCTAGCATTTTGTTGTTGTTGATGGTTGAGCCGCTCTAGCCAATGGATTTATCCTGAGTTTGGGTCACGGGAACCTCTGGTTTATAGCCAATCTGGTGTTACCCTGGACTTGGAATTGGCACCCAAGTTGGGCGCAGGTACATCTTATGGTGCTGAACTGGTAGCCTGGAGAATGGATGGTTTCTCTAGGGAGACAGCGTCTGCTCTGAGTAGAATTCTCTCAGGGGATTGCTTGCTGGTGGCACGGTGGATCCTCACTCGTCTGCCCCACCCTGCCCGATGGAACTGGGTGCAGGAAAACAAAGAATTACCCTTATATGGGGGTCTCCACTACTGCGCTCTAACATTCACTGTCACTGAATCCTACTTTATTTTCTCCATGGCAATTTCCATCAACAAGAACATTTCTTCTTTATTTTTTTTTTTTAATTTTTGTTGGAATATAGTTGATTTACAACAATGTGTTCCTTATTTCTTTACTGTCCTTCCCCTCATTAGATCATATTGTCAGTAAGGGCAGTTTTGGGTTTTTTCTTTCTCACCTCCCACCATTCAGAGCCTAGACTGGTACCTGGCACCCAGTAGATTCTCATCAACTGTAAATAAATGAATGAGAGACACCACTCGCCATTGTCCGTGTTCAGTGAACACCACTTCTCAGTCTGATTGAGAAGCTTTCAGACATCTCACTAACCAAGTGGTCTTCTCAGACTCACAGTGATAACTGTGATTTCTTCTATAAAGTAATAAAAAAAACCCAGTTTTCCGGCAGTTATATTATCGCAGCAATCTTGGTATATTAGAACTGAATGTTTTCACATGGCATTTAGCATTCCATTTCAGCTACCTTTGTATAGGCCATTGATGTCTAATTCCCAGGATTTTACTTCTGAATGGAAGATAAAAGTTTCCTATGTGCTTCTTGTGTTTGGTCTTCATGACCAAGTTCTAACAGAGTGTTTCAGAAGATATATAGTGATGATACAATTAGATAAGCATTTGTTCTGCTTTTTTTCCCCCAGAGCCATCTAATGCAGATTTTTGGAGGTTCCCCCCCACCCCCCACTTAATTAGCTTCAAAGATTGAGGCTGGGTATCTAATCAGAAAGATGATTATCAATTCTCTGAGCTTCCACATTAGTGTTGTGTGTTTTTTTAAATCTGATGAGCTGCAAACGTCCTGCTCATTAGCTGGTAAGCACTGACCATCACAGATAGGAATGGGCTTCTTTCTCCAGCTACTCCCCCTAATGTTGCAGAAACCTTCCTTTTCAGCTCATTAAATTTAACTCCAGGCAATTACTAAACTGCAGGCTAGTTCTTTTCCTGTTATTTCTTTGTCACTTCCACATCTAGTCTCACATTAGCAGCAACCACCCACAGAGTTGTTGTTGCTGTTGTTGTTTTGGTAGTTATTTTGGAAGATAGGGACTTAGAAAAAAAATCCATTCCAAATGACAAATATTTAGCATTATCTTTCCTTTTATTTATATTGAAGTGCCCTCAATTGTAACCATTTTCTAAGTTGGCTTTATACGTACATGATCCCCATGAAATATTGAGTTTCATTCTGTAGCAAAAATCTAGACTCTCAATTTCCAGTTGTTTGTAACACTGAAAATATATGGTTTGAAGACTACTTCTAGAGCATAACTTAGAAATATTTTGTGAATATGTGTGTGCTATGATTTTTTCACTAATTTTTTTGCCAGTCTTCAGTTCTGAAAAATTAAAGACAGAAATAAGAGGATCTTATAGAATCTTGCATAGTATTGTGTGTTATGAATGAACCGTAATTTATTTAAACTTTTACATTATGTTGCTTCCATATGTTTATAACCACAAATGTGATACATATCCTTATACTATATCACTGTGCACAGGCTTTGTATCAATTACCTACCTACCTACCTGTCATCTTTGTCACACATGCACACACATGCACAGTGCACACACATACCACACTTGTTATCTATTATCTGTCCTGCCTTCCTACTCTATGGAATTACTAAGTCAAAAGACATGTTTATTTTTAATTTAAAAAAGTGCTACATTGCCCTTCATTGACTTAATATTTTCCTCATTAGTATAAACAAAAATCTATTTTGCCTCATACTTGATAAGATCATGTATTGTCACAACATTTTCCTTCATCCATAGGGTTTTTGTTTTAAATGACACTTCTTTAACTATGAATGTTCATGAGAATCTTTTCGTAAGTTTAAAAGTCACTTACATTTTCTTTGGTTCTTCTGACACTGTTCTTATATCCTACCAAAAAGTAAGAAGGATCTTTCAGTCAAGAATTTTTTTTGATCCCTCCTTAGTTTTGCTTTGTTTTTTTTTTTTTTTAAACAAGCTTTGTATAATAGGCAGGATCTGGTAACTGTCAGTGGAAGGTACTGCTCTTAAAACTTATGGACTGTGTCTAGGCATGGCGCTGTTATCTAAGATATGTACTAATTTACTGCTACATCTGCCTTGGCATGGATCCATAATTACACTGAAATATTTTTGACTAGGGATTATTAATTTTTGAAGGCAAATATGATGCCTATTCTGAAGGGAACTGTATCAAAGTCCTCTTTAGTTTCTATTGCTGAACAAATGTTGCCATCATCTTCTTGCAACATGCCATTATATCATAATTACTACTAGACATAGCTTCAGTACATCATTATCTACTTCATTATAGGAGACATTTTAATTTGATTTTGCTGTGGATTCTTACATATAGACATTAGAATAAACATACAGAAAAGAATTTTCTTGTAACTTTTAAGGATCTTTTAAGCAGATATCAGATAAAAATCCTGTCCATTATGACACCTTCTACAGTTAGGATACTTCTTGATTTATTTTTTAAATTATTTTTCCAGTAGGTAGCAAGGTAGTGTAATCAGAAGACCTGTAGCCTTTTGGCAAAGATAGTAAAAAGTGATAAACACCAAAATCACCAGATGAATATTATGAATGAGGGAGCCTTTGATAAAGATAAATTGTGAAAGGGTATAGTTATACATCAGCTGTCAAACTAGATGTGATTTGACTGGGTTTTCATCACTATGTTTATGAAAGACAGGGGGTTGTGGGGAACATAGTCCTAGACTCACCAACTGACTCTGATCTTGAAATTCTTTTCACTTTTCCCAGACACCAAGACATTGTATTCTAGAAGGAATGGATTTTAAGTGGTTAATTCACGTATTTACATGTTTGCTGAATGTCCACCTCCGTTCTTCCAAAATGAGTAATGGGGATTTGGGAAACACTGAATTGCAATTTTATTCTGTTCTTATTGTTGTATTTCTGCTTTAAAGCAATCAAATAGTATATCACTTGGTATTATTACTGTTCAGCTTCTAAGTCGTGTCTGAATGTTGGTGCCCCATGGACTGCAGCATGCCAGGTTTCCCTGCCCTTCACTGTCTCCTGGAGTTTACTCAGATTCACGTCCACTGAGCTGATGATGACATCCAACCATCTTGTCCTCTGTCATCCCCTTCTCCTCCTGCCCTCAATCATTTCCAGCATCAGGGTCTCTCCTGATGAGTCAGCTCTCTGCATCAGATGGCCAGAGTATTGGAGCTTCAGCTTCAGCATCAGTCCTTCCAGTGAATATTCAGGGTAGATTTCCTTTAGGATGGGCTGGTTGGATCTCCTTTCAGCCCAAGGGACACTTAAGGTATTATTGGTATTATATTATACTGTAAAGTCAATTAATACAGTGTAAGACTTGGTAGAAGAGTCAGGCTGCTTTTGGATCCTGGAACAAGGGTTTTTTTTGTTTTAGAAATTTGTGATTGCCTGCCTCCTTTATTTCCCAGTATTCCCTGATCACTCGTGTCTCCCGCTGGACTCTTCCATGCAATGAAGTAAAAATAAGAGAAAGCTATGAAAGAGTTCTTTCACGGATTCCATTCCCAAGATAGGTTTGCAAATCCCGTAACCCACGTCTTGCTGTCCTCAGCTGTCACTCTTCTCTGATGCCAGGCTCTTCATCACTGATGTAATTTCTTTGCCTGCTCTGTTACTGCTCTTCCCACGTCACAATATTGTGCTTTCTGAGCAGGTTAGGTGAACATATTTCTGGCAAGTGAAATGATATAGAATGATTCATGACAGAGAACTGACAACTTGAAGCTTTGAATGAATTAGTTGGTCAATTAACCTTAGTGGTCTCTTTATAACTGATCTGCTAATTAACCTTAATGACTTTGTCCATTAACCTCACAGTTCACTAATTCTTTGGTTCATTTATTCATCCAACAAGAATTTGTTCTTACTATGTGTTGGACTTGATTCCAGGTGAGGAACAAAACAGAGAGACTTGGCTTCTCTCATGTGTATCTGAGAGAGAGTAAAAACACAACCACAGGCCAAAAAGATATATAAAATCAGGACCACAAAGAAAACTAAAAAAGGGCAAGAGGAAATAAGAGGGATAAAGGTAGTCAAGGAAGACTTCTCATAGGAGGTGGCATTTGAGCAGCAACTTGCATGAAGTGAGGGAGCTGCCAGGCTTATATCAAGGGGAAGAGGCATGGGCCCTCATTAAGATCATCTTTGCCTGGGATAGAAAACTAGATTGTGGAGAAATAAAATTCAGAAATTTTTCTTTACCCAAAAGTTTAAATTTCGTTGATGGCCTAAAATTAACAACTACTTTGGTATAGCCAAACTTGCCATTTAAAGATGATATGTAAGAGAGGACCAAACCCAATAGCTAACACATACAGGAAAGACAGACATTGTTCAAATTTGTTAGTCACCGAAGAAATGAAAAACAATGAGACAGACTGATGTTTTGTTCCAGCCTGGATTGAGTCTTTTTCATAACTCAAATTGTGACCAAAAAGCTATGGGATTTGCCAAGGGGAGGACAAAGGACATTTTACTCTGTTTGAAATAGTAATGGGAAAAGAAATGAAGCTGTTTTCCAATTGTATCTACTAAATTTAACTCAATTTTCTGTCTTCTCTTTTTCCACCTCTGTCACCGTCATATTCATAAGATTATATGATCAAGGATAAAAACATGGCTGAATACATATCAGATTGTTAACTTGAGTTCCCTTGGCAGGGAGATGCTATGGCAGAAGGTGGAAAGCGGGAGAGTGAGTGATCTGAGAAAGAAAAGGAAAAGAAAAAATGCGACATCAGAAAGCCTGACTGCATGTAAGCACTTCTGTATAGACATACTGTTTCCAGAGTAATGGACACTGACAAGACCTGTAAATTATAGTGTGTGGTGGCTTTTCTTTGGAGTATGTTTGGTGTGCCATGAAAGGAATCACTAGGGACTCAGACCAACCAGCAAAATGTAGACCAGTCATGTTCATATTTGTGTTTGCAGGACATAAATTAAAGTTGCAAAATTAAAAAATGAAGTTAGTGATTTGACTATGAATGTCCAAATACCTAGAGATATGTCAGGTATTTTAAAAGTTCTCCTCCTGAATCAGTTGTAATGAACAAGATAGAACATAAGGAGACTGCACATCACTGTTTTTTCATCAAGCATTTGAGGCTAGCTGTGTATTTTGAGCTTTATATATTATATTTAATAGGTTCCTTCCCTATTAGTTGTATTTTAGCAAATAGCGATTTCAAAACATGTTTTAGTTGCAAGCTACGCTAACAATAATTGCAATGATTCATCTAATTTGTGCATCCCTTTCTGAATTTGTTAACGTGTGCATCTTAATTTGCAGAGTGAAGGAATCTTAATTTATTGAAGTATGAGCTTCCACCGTGTTTCTGAGGGTTAGTCTTCTACCGGTGGGCACAGGGAAGGGGACGGAGAGCGGCTGGCCTTCTGCCTGAGGGGTCAGCAGCGCTGCAGTGTCCAGCGGGCCTCAGCGTCCCCTGCTGCTTCCTACCTTGTAATGTGCTGGAATCCAAGAGGGCCTTTGTCCAGGATGATTCAACTGTGGCTTCTGCAGACACTTAAAGGTTTGCATCTCTCAAACTTTCTAAATTGGGACTGTAAACAAAAAGACTCAGGAGAGGGCAATATGGTAGTAAAAAGATGTCTTTTCACTGAAAATAAATGTTAACCCACACTTCAGCAGCAAATGATGCAAATTAAAACACAGATACACACAAGTAGAATGAAAATGATCTCTGTGTTTATGTTTATCAGCAACAGTTATTTACAAATAACCCATATGAAAATGTAAAAAAGCCTATTACATCTTCACATGCCATCTGTATTAACTGAGTAAAGCTTAGTGACAGTATTTGCAAATCTGTAGTAAATTGTACATAGACCTCTTGTGCATTAAAAAAGAAATGTACATAATTTAAAATAAATTACATTACACAATTTACAAAGTAATATTAACAAAAACTTCTTAGACAGCTGCCTTCTTATTTAAACAAAATAAATACTCAGGTAATTAAATTAACCAAAAAGAAAACACATTTAGGGGGTTATAATTTATAGAAAGACATTGCAAATTTAATAAAGTTATATTTTACAATGACAGATACTGATCACTTCAAAATCTCTGTGCTAAAAATAGGCAAGAAAAAAGTACCAGAAAGGAAATCTTAATGTTTATTTTAAAAAAATAAACATAAATAGAGTCCTGAAAAATAGTTGGGAGAAGCTCAGTGAGGGTTCAAAGCAGGTAATCTAGAAACTGTTGCTTAAAAAAAATCTACAAAAAACAGGAAGACTGACACCCAAGGACAGTCTAAATAGACTAGAGATTTTTGATCGCTGGAAACATGACTCTCACAACTAAGTGTCTTCATAAAACTGCCCATTTTAAGATCAGGCTTGGTAGAAGCACAAAAACATAAAGCTACAAAATTAACTCTATCCATTTAGCATTAGTTTTACTCATTTAACAATGTAGACATAACCATCTTTCAGTGTCCCTGCTAGATACAGAATTATTGTATCACACTGCATAATATCCTTTTTACAGTCACGTCTGCGGGGCCCACACTCCTGCTCTGTTAGCTCTGGCCACCAGAGGGCAGCACCAGAGGGGACGGGCAGCAATTTCAGTTCTCACATCCCAACCAGACCCAGGAAAGACCATTGTCTGACCTGATTCCTCACAGATGTGTTCACGGACTGCTCTTCTTTCAACACCCTCAAGCTTAGAGGGGAAACAGAACAAGAAACACATCTTAATTTGATCATATATTTACAGATAGTGAGACCCTGGGCCATTTGGGAAGCCCGATTCTTGCAAGTCTATTCAAACCTTGATTCGGCCTAAGGACAGGCTCTTCTTTTGTCAGTTTTGAGAGCTGCTGGCCTCCCTTGCTGTCTCATAGGGTAGGGCGTGGACAGAGACACAAGGGCAAGGTTGGTGGAGGGGGGATACTGGGTAGGACTAGAGCTAAGGTAAGAATTGACAGTTTTACAGAAAAGGTCTTTTTGTGGGGTGGGGGTGGGGGGAATGGCCTCCACAGCTTTCCTTTCTTTATCCATGTCTTTGACTGGTACGATCTGTTTAAACCAAACTGTTCACTCTAAGTGACACTTTGCCTCCAATAGAAAAGAGACATAGGTAGTCACCTCTTTTCTTATTAAAAATGTAGGCATGTTTAGCAGAAGGTGGTTCTGGGGGAAGCAGACAAGACTAGTTGTTGCTAAGGGAGCAGACTGGACAGGAGACCAGGCGTTGAAAATCATTGTAAAGGAGCAAGAGTATATAGTGAGTTGGAGGTTAAAAAAAATTGAGAGGCGTTACTTGCTTCCTGTGAGAAGTTTTAAATAACTGGCTTTGTCTTGAAATGTCGAGGAACTTAAGAGGGTTCAGATTAAGCTGCTGGAACCACTGCCGCCTGTCTGAGGGTGGAGCAGACATATAGCCCAAGCCTGACAGCATGGCCTGACACACAGACATTATATAAGGAAAAATATTAACCAAGTTTGAACACTAAATCTAGAGTGAAGGGTGATGTGTGTGTCATTTTCACTCATTAAGCTTTTCCCCTTCTTTTGAATGTCTTAGATATGCATGTAAACAAAAGCCATTACTAATATTTTACAATATCTAGCAGAGTGTCTTACGTGTGATAGTTCAGTAAATACTAGTCTTATTACAGGTACTTTGTGCTTTGCTATAATTAAGAACATGCTTTTATGAACACCTTTTCAAATTAGCTTTAAGCTACACTGTAGTGTCCTCGAAAAAGCTTTGAAATAAGGATTATGGTCAGTTTCCTAGACTAGATATTGATGAATGAGCAAATCACCCCCTTTCAAGATAGATCAGTTATGCCACTTCGATGTCGTTTAAATGGAAAGAGTCCAACAAAATAATACTGTGTCAATATTTTTCATTTCTTTTTTTTTCCAACCAAGCAGACCTTCGTACTTACAGAACAGTGATTCTTAATCTTTGTGGGCTCACAGACCATTTTGGTAAGGCAAAAGTGTCAATAGACAGGTTACTACTATATTCCCCTCCTGAATTCTTAGGATGAACAGGAGGAATACTGTTTTGATGAAATCCCAGTAAAGTATTTAACTCATTATTGACTTATGCCAAGAACAAAAATAAGGCCATTTTCATGTTATAAACATGAATATAGTAACCTTCATTTGTCCAAAATAGCCTCCCTGTACCTTTCCTAACAAGAGGCCATTTGGTATTTATTTATCCTAATGATGAACTTCCAATATGCTCCCTAGTATTAGGTCACACTGAATCTAGATTACTTCATACATGTAATGTTGTAAAAGGTAATCAATTTACGAATAAGGTCACCTTGGATTTTCATAACATAATTTTGACCTATGAATTCATTTAATTTTAACAGTATAGGTAGGAGGATACTCATCTGCTTTCTGAATGAATGCCATTTTACAGTATTATAAGTATAGCATTAGTCGTAACAATTTATTCCACTCAACAATTTCAAGGGTATTAGGTGTGGCATGCATTTCATAAGACTTAGCATGATTCTTCAAGTAATGGTAATTATTTCTCAAACATTTTGGACAAATAGGAGCTCATTTTACTCAAATCAACTTGAGGATTATCTGGGAGACCCCTGAGTACATTTATTGACATCACAGTTTTAGGGTGACAATATTATTTCTGTCTTCCTCTTTAGTAAGACAGAGGATATGGAATTTGTTTTTATGCCTTTCCTTGTTGAAATCCTTGGTATAAGGCAAAATTCTCATTTTCCTGATAACCTGTTTGCTCAGAAATGATTTACACATTGCTTAACACAGGAAATATTGATCAAGGTATTAGTGCATACCACCTTTAATGCTTATTGAAATATGTAGAAATTTGCTTATTTGAGGGACAATGACATTCTAATCTCTTTTGTAATCTTTGCAGATACTCTAGAATGAACAGTAGGGTGAATTCAAACTCTAGTACAAAGGTGAAATACCTTCTAGTCCTAACCACTTGTACAGCAACACAGCTATGTTAAAGATAAAATGGCCTGTGATACTTTTTTTTTTTAAAGACCTGAACATCTGATGTCCTCCTCTCTCCCAAAGGTTGTTGCAAAACTGTTGCCTGAAAAATGGTATTGCTTTTTAATGGCACCTTTTGGATTTTCTTTTCATATGAAAGAAACCGGCCAAGTTAGATATCATTTTACTGTGCCATTCCCAGGGCTACATCTGTGAAAAATATAACTACTTGCAATACATTAAGATGTTTAATGACTGTTTTTTGGTTTTGAAATTAAACACTGATCACAGTCAGAGGGTAAATGAGTGAAAACTCAAGATGACATGATGGAGAATTAGCACTGGAAAAAACCTCTAGACCAGCAAATCACAACTTGCAAATGTGGCCTGCTGACTTTATAGGAAGTTTTACTGAAAAACAGCCATGCTCATTCTCTGTGTACTGTATTGTGTGTTGTCTATGGCTGTGTTCTCACAATGGCAGAATGGACAAGCTGCAACATAGACCTGGCTGGAATATTTACCATCTGACCTTTTACAAAAAAAAAAAATGTGCCACCCTTGGTCTAGATATTTAATGAGGTCCTGGACAAAATATTTATTTTTCTCTTTTGAAAATTCTAGTTTTTGATATCATACATTAAAAAGACTTGCTTCAAATTTTACCACTGAGAAAGACTAAACTATAGATTTTGAAATACATTCCATCTGAAAGTAGGAAAACAAAATCTAGGAGAAAAAAAAAAAATCAGACCATTTTGATTTCTTTTAGTTACAAAAAATCACCAATAAGTTATTTTTTCCATCCGCTCAAAATTAAAAAGACAACCAGCTCCTTTTTTTCTTTTCTTTTCTTTTTTTAACAAAGATAACAAATATAAAAATCTAGTCATAAACAGCCTTCAAAGTACAATTAGAAACCAACTAAAGGGATCTATCTTTTGGAGGGTTAATGAGTTCGGGACTTGAACACTTAAGTTATCGCCATGTTGCTGATATCACAATGGCTGCAGCGATGAGGAAGTATGTATACAGCAGATATAACAGCTAACTCCATCCTGTCACCATCCCAGCTGAACTTTTACTCTCTTCAGGACACAAGAACTTGTAAATGTCTCCGCGACACTTTGAGCACAGATGTCTTCATCCCGTATGAAAAGAGGCAGTTTCTATGGCAATACTGGTTAAGCGCCTATCATGCTGCACTAATATAGTGCAAAAATGTGCCTTCCGTATAGCAAAAAAGATGCAGGCAACCAGTTTGAAAATTAGGGAAAGTAGAAATGTACTGTATTAACACAAGCAAATTAGTTTTCCAGATAATAACCATTGTAAAATACCGAACTTGAGGACTCTTGTAAGGTACTAGTACATGTCCAGCATTCATACTTCGGAGAGAGACAAGAAGTCTTACAAAAGGGTCTTTGCCTCTGAAATGCAGCTCAGTGAAACTATTATCAATCACCAAGATGCTGAATTTATTCAATGCGTTTTCTGCTCAATTTAGAGCTTATTTTTAGCCACCATTAAAATTGCTTATTAACAAGTATATAATCTGACATAATAATGTGTATCATTCAATTGAGTAGGCATGTTGTTATGTTTGAATATAGTAGTGTAGAGATTTTGGTGTGAACTCTTCATGCGAAAATGTTACTAGGGGTTAACACTGCAGACAGAGGCTTGCATCAGGCATCCTAAACTGGTCAGTCCCACCATCATGTTTTTAGAGATGAAAGTGAATTATCAGTTGGTAGATTTCAGAAAAGATCACATAAAACTCTCAGAATGCATCATGTATCAACTAAATCTCCCAGAATTCTCAGGGCTGATGGTTTCGATGTAAGTGGTACTGTCTTGGTATATCCAATGGCACTGTGATTTTCACTCCTTCCTTAATGATGATCTTTTAAGAAGTAACACTGTAGTTTAATCCGCACAGTTTGAATAGCTTTGTGGCCTCTGGATATCTACAGCAAAGGCAGAAAGCTGAACTTGGAAGCTGCAGGGTAAGTTACGACTTACATGTCAGCATCTCCATCATAGGCTAAGGTCAATGGTTTCAGCCGGTTGTTTTGCCTTCTTTGAGGTTTCTTTGGCTTCTTGCTGTTAGAAAAAATCAATAAAACTGTGAGAAAGAAAATCTTCAATGTAATTTTTATTGCTTTAAATGAAAAAAACTGAAACATTGATAAACCTAAAAATTGCTTAATTGCCTACACTTTCTAAATTCAACCCCCAAATTTGATTTTCTGGTTTTTGAATTTCTCAGTTTTATGCTCTGAATAAGCATGAACCAGAACCCTTCAAGTATGTTATTATCCTGTAAAAGATAAATTAACTAGATATAATTTCTCTGATACAAATAATGGAATAATGCTATAGTATAGTCGTTTATATTTGTCCACAAACTTTTATAAATAACACAACTTATGTTTCAAAAGACAGTTGAATTAGGTATTATCATAATCTCTTCCTCAGTAGTAACTTAATAAAAAATGTACAGTTCACCATAAGTGTACAAAGTAATATATGGTGCTTACATAACCAAGGGGAAAAATTTGAGAAGATGACCTGGGGCAGTTCTGGCTCATATTCAGAAATTAAATGGTTCAGATTCAGTGGTTTTTAGACTATCGGCTATGCTTATTCAGAAACTCAGATGAACCCTAAATAAATGTGGAATAATTTGAGACATTAGATTGCTGTTCCTGGTTATGGCCAATTGAAAGTATTTCCTCTGAAATAGATCTCCTTAGATTTTTAGATATTTAAGCACTCACCAAGCTAGATAGACCATGGAGACAATGAAGATAAGTAACACGAATGCCCCAGCTGCTACGCCGTAAACCCAGGTCTTTAGTCTCCCATCTAAGAAGAATAGATATTGGTCATTAATTTACATTAGTCTGCTATACATATTACAGTCTTTAACTATGACCAACGACCAGTCACATATGATCAAGTTCTTTCAAAACTCAAAGTGAATTATTGCTTAGGCAGAGTTAATGATTAATGCAAAGCTGCTATTATGTGTTAAATGCTGTTTCATTAAAGATGAATTATCAATGAAAATTGAATTGAAAAACGATAAATAATGTTGCAATTCGAGTTCAGATTTCAAGTTAATATGTCTAAATTTCTGCTACTTCCTATATGGATTTTACTTTAAACTCAACATATGTGTTATGCTAGAGAAATCTTTTCTTCTGATTTTCATTCTATCTTCAGAATGGCAATTGTGAGAAAAGAAGAAAACAATGCAATTTCAAGAAATTCCTACAACTTTTTTGATGCTGACAGATATCTCAACGTAAGTTTTGTCATTTAAATATTTTTTTCAGATGAATTGAAAGTAAATATATTTAACATTTTTGGAATTAATAATCCTTTATCTAGTTTATACTTTAGAGTGTGCTTTAAAATTAATTTGACAATATCATTTGTAAAAATAACCAAGTTTGATTAACACATGAAAGAATCTCGAAATAACTTTTTTTCTATCTTTTCTATTTATGGAATCAGACAAGACAGGAACTTTTTTTCTAGTTTTATGACAGGAACTTTTAAAATTTGGTTTTCTGGTCTCATTCTCTTTGAACTTCTGTTTTATATTCTGAATAAACTTCAAATGGATGATAGTATTAATGATTTTGCCTAACTTGTTCCTCACACCAACATATATTTTCTGTTATACCCAACCAGCTAAACATTAATTTTAATATTGAAATTATAGATTGGGCAAACTGACCCCACAGAGACTCACAGAGGCTCTGGTTTATCCAACATTTGAAAGACATCAAAAGCAAATCAGTACTATGATGATGATGATTATTATTTTTGCCTAGAGCTGGATCAACTTAGGAGTTCATTCATATGCTGGAAATAAACCAAGTTAATATTCTAGATATTCTTTTTTTCAATTCTAAATATTTAAAAAAATTGAGTGAGTTCAAAATCAAAAGAACTTTTCTGCTGTTAAGTTTATCTGTTCTGAGAGAAGTTCAACAAATATTTTTGGGTTTTTCAGAAAATAAGAGCAAGGTCTAATTGTATGTTTTTATAATGTATACCTTTTTAATATATTAAAATGTTCATTTTAGGAAAAGTATAAAATGAAAAATGACAATGATAATATGTTATCCTTAAAAAGCAGTTTTGATATGAGGGGATCTGCTTGGATTCTTGGTCAAGGTCAAGATTGCAAATGGCCATTTCTTGGTTTGCCATCTTGGACACTGAGAAGAAGACCTTCCCATGCTCACACAGACAGGTCAGCTTTACAAAATAAATTTTATCTTCAGATCAAATTCTAATAAAGTCAGGGATGAGGTGGTTATATACGAATCACCCAAACAGTGAAAATACTTTAAAAAAATCCCAACAGTGATTCGTGTTTTTGACTCCATGCATTAAAAATACAGTTGTGCTAGCTATGCAAATTCTTTCCTTCCTTTCTCAAGTTTCTAATGGAGTTAGGAAGTAGTTTACGCTTTGCTTTGTCTGGCAATTTCCTTTGGTCATGAAGTGGTAATCCGTCTAGGGTGTGAGGAGAAGTGGCATGAGCTGAGTTACATACAGCTCTCGTAGCACATCTTCCAGCACCGGCTTAGTTCCGGGGATGAGTATATGGCTGAATCAACTGAGGAGGTCGAATGTGCAGAGTGAGGATAGAATGTGATCAGCCTCCAGGCTTCAAGTCCATTACTAGATACATTATGAGCTGTCTGTTTAATGACATGGGTCTGGTCAGTCTCCAAGTTTAGACTGTCCGATCGAGATGGGAAGGCTCCACGCCTGTCCCCACGTATCTGGTCCTAGTACAAATTCTGAGTATTTGAGTGTGCCAGCTCCAAGCGCTGATAGAAATTGGTCTGGCTGCCAAACGTCCCCTGCATTATTGACCTTCCTATTTAGGGTTCAAATATTTAACAATCTGTGGTCAAATGGAAAATTCTTGAATGTCTTTTCATAGTTTTGAGTTCTAGTTCTGCATGACAACACACTTTCCCCCTAATATTTTCAGTTAGATTGCTTTAATCAGTGTGAAAATAATTCTAAATTTACGACTGAAATTTATCAATCTTAGAATTTTTCTCAGAAGAGAGTAGATTCATATCTCTGAATTTTGAGTATGATTGCCTTTTTCATAATAATTGTAAAAATTGTAGGAACATAAGACAGTATCAAAAGAAATGACTACAGATGAAATAATTCTCTCTTAAGAAAATGCTTGCTCATTATTGGTTAAATATACAGCCGAGGAATCCCACACCAGCACCGTCTGGTCACTTCACCTGGCCCAAACGGCTGCAGAAACCAGGTCCTTCCCCGTCCCACTGGGTTACTGGAGGGCTGGGTTGGATGCACTGCCCGACTGGTTTTCACGTCTCCTCTTTTGTCCTCCACAGTGGGTATCACCATCACGGGGATAAGTGTGCACTGCTCAAGTGTACCATTGGAAGACATGACTTCAGTGTACCCTTCTTCACAACTGCATGTCCTTGTCTGCAGGAGAACAAGACTTACACTGTACATGCAAGGTGATCTTTGTAAGTATACCACACCTGACCGGTAGGGCAGGCTTTAAAGAAGTACTGTTCTGGGAATTTACTCCATGTAATTTCTGTCACCACTATGTAAAAAATAACACACTTTTTTGGTACCTTATACAAATTTATTCTAATGGTAGAAGGAAGTGCATTCAGAATTATTTATATTGATAAAAGAAGAAGTCCCAAAATAGAATTTTTATGCCTCAAGACATTTTTCAGGGGGGGATGGGTTGTACCAGAAGCAGTGTAGTGACAAACAATGAAGCTGGCTTGTCTACTCTAATGAATTCACACATACCTCGCTACAGTGTGAGTGGGGTTGACTACACGGTGGGTTACAAGACCTGTCAGCATCAGGCTGGCGCACCACCAAGCAGCCCCCTGCAGAACAGAAAATCATATTTTGACAAGTAGCATCTCTTGCAGTGATAAAAAAAAAAAAAATACACCATTGTTGTAGACTGGTCTTTGAATCCTGAACTGCCTTGGGAGTCCCACAGACTTTTGAGGGCAGCTGACTGGATCACCTGGTTAACCTTGACCACTTTATTTAGGAACTTGAGACCCTTCTCATTCAGAGGACACAGTACCTGCCACCCCAGCAGGTGCTCAGTAAGTAAGTACCTGTTGATTAGATGATTTTATAGCTGATACTTTGAAAACACTAATTTTCTGCAAGCTAATGTCATAGTTTCTGAGACCAAGTCCAACATTAAAAAGCAAATTTAATTTTCTTTTAAAGTTAAAATTCTTTCCTTGTTTTTCAAATAAACAGTCTTCAACTTAGGATACCTTTTTGATTTATGTGACAACCTTGTAAATGGATTTTTTAATAATACATATTTCTTTTGGAGAAAAATCACTAATGCAGGATTTTTTTTTTTTTTTGATATATAAGAAAACAAATGCAGCTTCTACGTGGTATGTCTGCACTATTGTTTTAACTTGACACTGAAGTTCTCCAGTGACTCCTCTTATTTCCTACTTCTTCTCAAGTTTAGTACCAGGTATGCCACAGTTGTTACAATGAAGTTTTCAAGATGAGACTAGATGTCATTAAGAAACAGAACTGGTAGCATGTAAAGAACTCATAGTTTCAAGCCATACTTGATCAATTTCACAGAATTTTGGCAAAGCAAAATTTTTCCTTTATTTATGGAACTGATGATCCTCTGGAATCTAATTAAAGGTGTCAATTCCTTGCCTTATCACTTAACATTATAAACAAAATATTCACAGAAAAATTGTTATGGAAAAGCGGTTAGTCATTGCAAGGCAGCTGGAGTGACATGGTTGTACTGAAGTTATTAGCATTGGATAACACATGAAGACAAAGGAAAACATTGTGAGTTTCCTGTAAGGACAACTATTCATAAAATTAGAACAATCGATCAAGGTAGGTAATATACTTTACATGCTTGTCTATTTCCCATAAACAATCTCATCTGTCCTAAAAGATAGGAGAAGAATGCATATAGTGTTTTATCACAAATCATTTACACAATATTTTTTGCTATAAAACAGCTTTAGATGGTGATAAATACATGGGATACTCTACCATATGGAAAAGAAATTGAAAATATGATTTCTACAGGTAAGTCCTTTAAAATTTGACTTACCTTTATATTGGGGAATAGCCCCAATTTCAGTGTGAAAAGAACTTGTAATGTGTAGAATAAAAGTCAGACAACGATTATTTGCATCCATATTTGGGGGAAAAAAACCCAAAACACTGAAAACTAACAGGATTCGCTGGGAAAGCTGTAAAACTCCTGATTAGTTTAAAGAAGAAGGTAGACATCCATTTTCAACACCTGAGCTGAGTGGTGTCTGTGCACGCTAATTCACTTCAGCTGTGTCCGACTCTCCGTGACCCCGTGGACTGCAGAACGCCAGACTCCTCTGTCCATGGGGATTCTCCAGGCAGGAATAATACTGGAGTGGGTTGCCATGCCCTCCTCCAAGGAATCTCCCTGACCCAGGGATTGAACCTGCGCCTCCTACATCTCTTGCATTGGCAGGCGGGTTCCTTACCACTAGTGCCACCTGGGAAGGACCACCTCTCGAATGTCTTCAGGTTCAGAAAGCCTGTGCTCCTCTCCCCAGAGCTCTCTCTCCCCCTGTTGCCTCTGAGAGTGACTTGCTTGGATTTTTTTTTCCAGAAAATGACACTGTCAGAGAGCAAAGGGTTTCCTGGTAGGTGTCTTTTCTTTATTACAGATGTATCCACTGAGAGTTGCTATTATCAAGTGTTTCTTAACCCAGATTGCTCCTGTATAAAATCTGATGTTCACAAGAATACAGTTTGACATCCTGCTCTAGCTTTCATAGGCTGGAAATGCATAATTAGGTTTCAGTAAATCCAAGTAATTTAAAATTCAATATAAAAATGTATGCTTTCCAAAAAGCATATTGATCCCTGAACCTGTCATCTTACTGTAGATGTTACAATTAAATTTACAAATGGATATTACTCAGAGGCACCAAAAGGCACACTACCTTTTTCTCTGCCAGAGGGTCAAAACAATGGCAGCAAGTCAGCAGGTCCTCTGAATAGTTAACATGCAACCCTCAGGCTACACTATGGGGAGTCCTGTGGACAGATCTCCACAAATACATTGTTTGAAACACTAGGGACCCATCTCTGGGTCCACGGGCTTGACGCTGAGGTTCTTGTTCTGACCTTAGTTCCTTGATAGGAAATTTTTGCAGGGTGGCTCACTCTATCTCTGGAGCCAATTTTCTTCCCTCTTCAAGGGTCTTTGGGATCCCTTGCATTTACTGGACTCAGATAAGGAAACTTTTAGTAACTGTAGATTAATTCTATGGGGTATGTTTGGGTCAAAGGGAATTTAAAAAAAAGCTCTTCATTTGGATGTCTCCTTTCAATGTATAATAAGGTTTGAGTGGGGACAGAGTAGGTACAGTGACTACTCAGATGCTCTGAGCTTGAGTTTTACCAATAGGTCTTGTATCTTAGTTAATTAAAAAAACTACAAGTCATAGATTTCTGAATTTAAGCAAAATATTTGGATTTGTATAATCATGTTCTCGTGGCAATATTTTTAGACTGCATATATTGCCTCTAAGGCACAGAAACAGATGTAGTCAACAAAATACTGACTTTTTAGCATGTAGTAAGTTATTAGTATATAAGATTTTTAAGAAAACAATCTGAGATTTACTTATAGTAATTTATTAGAATTAGACAGTAATATCTAAAATGGCTGGGTGAGGGGGAATTTAATTGAAATATTTAAAAGTAAAATAATTTATCACTGGTCATCAGGTACACAGCTCAGGTGTCGTGAACTCAACCACATGTGGAATACTGAAAGAATATCTCTGTTTTCTTAATTATTTTGTTTAACCAATTACACGTGTGTTATAGGAAGACTTTCAAAGAACAAAGAGGAATGGAAGGTTTACCTGTTACATTTACACCATCTGATCTTTGACACCAGACTGTTCGGGAAGAGCCCTTCCAAGCACTGGCCATCCATTTATACTCGTAACACTGTCCATCTGCGGGGGCACAATACACATTAACAGAGGCATTCTGCAGGCCGGGGGAACAAGCATGGAGACAGGTATTAATGAAATATTTATAAACAATTGAAAAGGGATAAGAAGTCCATCCTGAATGATTCAAATGTGGAGTTACTATCCTGAAGTTGCCATATAGATGTTACAAAATTCCAGATGTGTGCCTAAATGCCAACTAATTTTCCAAGTCAGCTACCATGCTATTAGATGTGAACCTAGATTTTCAATTTAAATTTGTTTTATTTAAAGCATTATATCAAACATACAAATAAGGACAGAGAATAACTGAAAAAATATATTCAAGTACCCATCATTCAATTTTAACAAATATTACCATTTAGTCATATTAGCTTGAGTTTTGTTTGTTGATGAGTAAAAAAAAACTAACAAACTTGGTGTCCTATTATATTCCTTCTTGATCTCCCTCCGTGTCTGTCCTGCAATATGCACTATTTTGAAGTAGATACAAGCATTTCTGTGACAGGCTTTTCATTCTTTGAATTTAACTATAATATAAATATATGTAATCCATAAATGATTTACAGAATTATTTTTAGGCAGTTTTAAAATTTAAAAAGCATTATATTCACATGATACATATATCTTTTTGAAACTTAGTAGTCAATATTATAGATGAAATATTTCTTTGTGATTTTTTTAATACAGACACAGTCAATTAATTTTAACTGCTACATAGAATTCCATGATACTAACTACTACAATTTATTTCCTCTATGGGTGGGCTTTTAGGTCATGTTCAATTTACGCTGTTACAACACTGCCTCAGTGGTCAGCCTTGTGCAAGCCTCCTAGTGCTTCTTTAAGATAAATATTTAGAAGGAAATTTCTGGGCATTACTGTAGGGACAGCTGAAACTTTACTAAACACAGCTCATTTTTTTCTTTAAATGGTGACAGTTTACATACCCCGCAGCAGTGAATAAGAGTTACTATTACTCTAAACCCTCACAAACATTTATAAGTTCCAGATTTAAATTTCTTGTCTGTCTTGCCGGTGTGGAAAGCTATCTTGTCATTTTGACTTGCAGCTATTACCAAAGCTATCAAACAGTAAGGAAAATGTTTTGCAGCATTCAGATTTCCTCTTGTGGACTGCTTATGTATATCTTTTGGTTCTCCGCAACCCTTCTACTGAAATCTATGCCTTTCCTGAGTTGTGGGAATTTTTTATTCTAGAATAACAGTTCTCAGATGATGGTCCAGGGACCAGGGATGCCTTTGGCATTCCCTCAGAGTATGTGTGTGAGGATTTTCCCCTCTAACTACACACCTGGGTAAGTAAGCTCAGACTTCCTTCATATACAGAAACTAAACTAAGATGGCAACAGACTGAATGCAGAGGCAGGTAAGAGAGTCCAGCTGTCTTCTGTTAAAGCCAGATGTTACAGAGACGTGAAAAAGTGTAAAACAAGACCACGCCTGTCATTAAAGTTGCTTTCTTTTTGCTTTGGAAAGTAGTTATTTTTCGGGAAATATGATAACATATAATTGATTTGTGATTATTTTAAATAAGTTGCCAAATATTTAAAAACTAAACAGTTGTCATTTTTCAGGGTGCAAAAGTTTGATATGTATACATCAAAGAAAAGCCATTTGGGGTCCTTGACAATTTTACAACTGTGAAATTGTCTTGGAATGCTGAAAAGTTTTAGGATAGTTGTTCTAGACACTAATTCCTTCAAATTGACTTCAAATATATTTTCTATGTCTGTGGCTTGTCTGGTAACCTTGTTTATGATCTGTTTTACTATGTGCACATTCTCAGTCGCGTCCGACTCTTTGCGACCCCATGGACTGCAGCCCACCAGGCTCCTCTGTCCATGGGATTCTCCAGGCAAGACTAATAGAGTGGGTTGCCATGTCCTCCTCCTGTTTCACTATGTAGAAGATTTAAATTTTGATTTGAAAGTATTTTTATTCTTTACCATTTTTGTTTGTGATTTTGGTGTTGTACTGGGGAGATATTTCTCATTTTTTTCCTACCCAACTTTGTTTCATTTCTTAAGATTTCACGTAACTGGGAGTTGTCTGTTTAAATTTTTAGTACGACTCATAATTAAAGCCATTTAGGTTTTAGTGTGTGTGCATGTGTGAGCCTATCTGATACACTTGGGTTTTAATAGTTACAGAATCTATGGTTTGCTTCTCCATTACTCTCGATAAATAACATTCTAAATAGTTGTAAAGTTTTTACATTTATTAGCAAAATGTATTCACAGAAATTATAGTTTTTAAACACTATCAGTATTATAACTTTGTCCTCTTTTTTTTTGTTTCATTGAGTTTTCCATGAGGTGGTCTACTTTGATCAAAAAACAAGCTATTGGTTTTATTGATTATCTTGGTTATTTTCTATCTCACTGAATTTGTATTTATCTGTATTGCTTATATTCTATCTCCCTTTTCTTTCCTTTTTTTGAAAATTGAGTTGAAAGTCAAGCTTATATTATACTTTTCTCTCTCCTGTATAAGCATGTAAGGCTTTAAATTCCCTTGTAATACTTTTCTGCTGCACCCTGCATAACATTTGATATGTAATGCTCTAGAAATGTAGCTTTCAGTTTTTAGTTCTGTGGATGCATGAGAGAATTTCTTTGCAATTGTTGTTGCTGATTCCCAATTGTCATTATGGGGTAAACAGTTCTCTTTCTTTTCTTGGGAATTAACTCATTTATTGTAACTGCGGTCCTATTCCTCCTTCTTTACTTACCCTGTCCCCAGAATATGGTTGGTAAATTTGAGAAAATGTAATCAATAAGGTGGATAATTCAATAATTCCTGGGTTAAGTCATCTAGCTCAGGTGGCTTTTATTCTAAGCACTGTTCTCCAACATTCTAAGCTTTCCTCAACTTTTCAGTAATATAGATGTTATTTTTGGCCCTTATTTGCTAATATATATCATGCTCCTTAATTACTTCAGAACATAAGCAAGAATGAGAAGGTTTTTTGTTGAGCAAGACATTCTCTGCTAGGTAACAATAATGCTTTGTGGTTTTTGTAAATGTAATGTATTGCTTATACTGGATGTATGGCTCTGTGTGTATATACATATACACACAGACATATAAACATATATTTTTATATATTCTGTATGTAAAATTCAGACCAATCCTTACCAATACTTTATCAATTTCTGAGAATATAGTAAAATGTCTCATTTTGCTATTTCTTTGTAATTTTTCTTTCAATTTAAATAAATTGAGGATATTTTTAGGTTCACATTGGATCAGGATTGTTATAGGTATGTACAAATAACATTCTCCAAATGATCTTAGCTTTCTTTAACTCATAAAACTTAGAGATACTTTTAAGTATTTCATACCTGACTTATGAAGGGTGGCAAGACTCTTCAAATCTTTAGAATTCAGAATCATACCCTTAACCTAATTCTCAACTTTTTAAAAGTGAGATCTTAGCAAATTTCCTTATCTAACAGAAAAATTTATACTTTTTCTTTTGCTTATGAACACAACACTAAAATAAACAGGTGTTATGAATGGTCACACTCACCATCACATGATTTCGTTTCCAGCTTCTGCTCTGGGCACAGATGTTGGTTCTCTAGTTCTTGTATAATCACCGCTCTGGAACGGACCTGTATTCCACCAAAACCGAGGTCCTCGCCATTCACACAGGTCAGCTGACACAGGCTCCAGGAAGACCAGTCCTTCAAATAACAGTCACCTGCAAAGCACAGGTTGGTAGTTTATACCCTTACCCGTAAAGAATAGCCAGCCAGATCACCATTTTATGTTTAAGCCAGTTAAGCATTGTTTTTAGGTATGCCAGTCATACACGATATTGGTAAGACGTATATTCAGTTCAGTTCAGTTCAGTTGCTCAGTCGTGTCCAACACTTTGCGAGCCCATGAACTGCAGCATGCCAGGCCTCCCTGTCCATCACCAACTCCTAGAGTTTACCCAAACTCATGTCCATTGAGTTGGTGATGCCATCCAACCATCTCATCCTCTGTTGTCCCCTTCTCCTGCCCTCAATCTTTCCCAGCATCAGGGTCTTTTCAAATGAGTCAGCTCTTCGCATCAGATGGCCAAAGTATTGGAGTTTCAGCTTCAACATCAGTCCTTCCAATGAACTCCCAGGACTGATCTCCTTTAGGATGCACTGGTTGGATCTCCTTGCAATCCAAGGGATTCTCAAGAGTCTATTTATACATTTGTGCTAATAGTGTTATTTTCCGAGTGGATGTTACTGAGTATAGGCTATGTGTTGCTTAATGATATCAAATGTAAACTATGTTTAAAGCAGCTCGTCTGTCATGATTCCCTTTATCTTAAATGACAATACTGAATTAACACCAACTACGATAACTCTTGTCATTATCATCATAAAGAGGTTTACTAAGCACTTGGTACTATTAAAAGAAAATATAAACAGACATAGGTCTTGTTATCTAGGTATTCAAAATTTTGAAGAACTTGAAGTCCAAGGCTTGGCTCCTATTTCTTCCCAAAGTTGTGGAGGTGAGACAGCCAACCAATCTGCTCTGGTGTGGCAATAATGCACACAATTTCCTCTGACCTGTATCTTCAGTCTATTTCTGCCACTTTCTTCAATTATATACTGAAGAATAATATATATGCAAAATGATGACATATCATAAGTGCACAGAGAGCTGAATTTTCACAATCTGATTAAATACCCATGTAAGCAACCTTTAAATCAAGCGACAAAGCATTCTCAGAATCTCAGTAACCCTCCTCATGTTATGCATGGAGTAGAAACACATGCAGTTTCTGTTTGGTTTCATTCACTAATTTATGTTTGTGAGATCCATCACAATTTGCTCATTGTTACTGCTGTGCTTTATTATATAAATATACCACCATTTACATATCCATTCTACTATTGATGGGTGTGTATAGAGTTGTAAATTTTTCTCATCATGAATACTGCTGTTGTGAACATTTTAGTATGAGTCTTTTGGTGGACTTACATATGTATTTCTTTTGGGTATATAGCTAGAAATTAGTTATAGTTCTGTAGGAATTGTTGGGTCATAGTATGTGTTCATCTTCAATCATTTTCAGAACAGGGAAGACTTAATGCAATACACCTTTCCCATACACTAATTCATTCTTTAGGACACTGCTTGATGATACTGTTCAGAGGGTACAGTACCTTTTGATAAATACAGATCCATAAGAAGTTCTTATCACTTTAATTATTTCAGCCATATCACCTAATTTATATTGGCGTATATTATGCTGAAGATGTCTAATGTTAGCACAAAGTTGCCTGAAGATCTGATTAATGAAAAAAACTTCTGTGCCAGGATTAAGAAGTTCTGGAAAGACATGAATTATTGACAAACAGATACATGTATAATACTAAAGTGGAGTGATTTTTGTAGGCCTTTGTTATAGTGTGTCATTATTACTCTATGCAATGTCATCCTAAAATGAAGGAAATTCTAGTAAATTTTGGAATTTCTAGGGAGAAAGAAACTAGTAAGAATTTTTAAGCGGTCAAAGAAAGTTTTAGAAATATTTATATCCCTTAGGAAGTGCTACTTTTGGGTCACTCAGTTTTTAATTATACAGGAGAAACTATTAAAAATGAAATAGAGGAACTCCTGTCAATATGAGTGTAGTATAACTTCATCTCAGAGACGGCAAACTCCATGGAAGTAAAATACACCTTTTTACTACTAGGCTTTAGCTCTCTTCTCATATCATTTAACATAGTGTATTTTGACACAAAACTCAATCTTTTAATGTTAGTCTGTGAATTATACAATTAGCACTCCAAAATAATCTATGTCAAGCTTCCAAGATTTAATAACAGTAAATGAGTGTGAGCCACTGACTTGCATAAAATATATTTTTATATTTTGCCATATAAACCACTGTAATAATAAAACTACACTCTGTCTGCCAAAGATAATTACAATTGTTTGAAATGCATTTGCTACCTCAGTATTCTACTCTTTAAGCTTATTAGCTCATATGTTGCTAGCTTTTAAAACCCATCATTGGAAAAAATTAGCAAGAGAGGAGTGGAAATGAATAGATTGTAATTTACAACAGGAGCCTCCCACTGGATTTCTAATTTGCTTTAATTAAAATGGTGAATTGCCCTGTTCTATGTTACTATGGGATCTTGAAATTTTTCTTCAAGTTGTTTGCAACAGATTTTATATTGGAGTACAGTTGATTAACAATGATGTGTTAGCTATAAGTGTGCAGCAAAGTGATTCCCTGTACCTATACAAGTATCCATTGGCTTTCAACTTCTTTTCCCATTTATACTGTTACAGAATATTAAGCCAAGTTCCCTGTGCTATACAGCAAGCCTTGTGGATTATCTGTAGAAGTGTGTACATGTCAATCCCAAACTCCCAATCCACTTCCCAACCCCTTTCCCCCTGGTAACCAACTTTGTGCTCTTGTGAGTCTATATCTGTTTTGTAAATAGTTCATTTGTATCTTTCTTTTAGATTCCACATGTAAGCACCATCATATGGTATTTCTCCTTCTCTGACTTACTTCACTTATTATACTAATCTCCAGGTCCATCGCTGTTGCTGCAAATGACATTGCTTCATTCTTATTAATGGCTGAGTAATATTCCCTTGTATATATGTACCACATCTTCTTTGTCCATTCCTCTGTCAATTACATCGACACTTAGATTACATCCAGGTCTTGGTGATTGTAAACACCACCACAAAGAACACAGGCATGCATGAATCTTTTTCGAATTAGGAGTGGGATCCCAGCAGTGGGATTGTAGATCATATGGTAGTTCTATTTTTAGTTTTTTAAGCAGCTTCCATAATGCACTCCTCAACGGTTGTACCAAATTATATTTCCATAAACAGTGTGGAGGGTTCCCATTTCTCCACAGTCTCTATAGCATTTACTGATGGCAACTTTACATGATGGCCATTCTGACAGGTGGGAGGTGATACCTCCTTGAATTAATTTGCATTTCTCAAATACAGAAACCTCAGCAGAACAGATTTGAGAGCTTGGGATTTGTCTGGGGTGGGGAGTTGGCTGGTGAAGGGAAATGGGCAAGAAGTAATGATACACAAACCCTTGGGTGTTTGTTCTGGCACATTCCACTCTCATTTAGAACTCAGAACAGTACTTTCTGTAAGTCTATGGTGCCCCAATAAGCAGAGTTGGGAATGAAGAAATGCTGCCTCCTTGTGGCCATTTTGAGTAACAGCAACTTTAAAACAGGTGCACAGGGGCACTTAAAACTCACAAGGTCTGCGGGACTGTAAGACTCCTTCCTTCAAGAAATGGCCTGGGGTACATAATAGAATAACAATTCAAAACAGGGTAGGCTTTTAAGAAGCCAATTTCAACAGGTAACTTTACTCACTGTTTAAAAGAAAAAAGGACCTAACAAAGATCCT
This sequence comes from Giraffa tippelskirchi, assembly GCF_054371585.1. NCBI lineage: Eukaryota > Metazoa > Chordata > Mammalia > Artiodactyla > Giraffidae > Giraffa > Giraffa tippelskirchi. Next base: position 66,787,953 of record NC_137284.1, read on the forward strand.
CAACATTGTCCATCATTAGAGGAATGCAAATCAGATCTATACTGAGGGATCACCTCTCACCTGTCAGTAAGGAAATCATCAAAAAGTCTAAAAACAGTATGTGCTGGAGCGGGCCTGGAGAAAGGGAACTCTCCTCAGTGCTGCTGAAAACGTAAGCTGCTAACATCCACTGTGGAGAACAGCATGGAGTTTCCTTAAAAACCTGAAGACACAGATGCCACATGGTCTGGGATATTTACACAGGGATATAAACACAGAATGACCTAACAATGATCATTCTAGGTGAATTATGTCAGATACAGGAAAACAAATATCATACAGTATCACTTATAGATGGAATCTAAAAACTTATAGATGGAATTCCACTTATAGATGGAATACAAAAAAATTCATTTACAGAGAGACTCACAGTCTTGGAAGGGCCACTCAGGATTACTGAAGGGGAAAGAGCGAAGGCAGGGTTTGATCATGATGTTGGGATTAATATATACACACTCAAGTATCTTAAAAACGAGCATCAACAAGGGACTACAGTACAGCACAGGGAAACCTAGTTAACCCTTCGGCGTACACGAGAGGCAAAGCATCCCCAAAAGGCCAGATATTCATCACTGTATACCTCTTCAAGTTGCTGCACCCTACAACCAAATCAACACTGGAAAGGAACTATACTTCAGTAGAAAGTAAACATTAATGCGATAAATAAAATGAACTGCTGCCTATATTCACCTCAGGGCTCGGTGACCTGGGCTGCTGCCACATCCTGGAGGCTGAGCAGCCTTGGGTGCAAGGATGGATTGTCCTGGGTCTGAGAAGGATATGCCAGCAACTGAGCCCCCATAGGACCTGTAGTGGGGGCTTTCCTGGTGGCTCAGCTGGTAAAGAATCTACCTGCAATGCAGGAGACCCCTACTGGATTCCTGGGTTTGGACAATGTCCTGGAGAAGGGATAGCCTACCCACTCCAGTATTCCAGGGCTTCCCTGGTGGCTCAGATGGTAAAGAATCTACCTGCAATGAAGAAGACCTGTGTTCAATCCCTGGGTCAGGAAGATCCCCTGGAGGATGGCATGACAACTCACTCTAGGATCCTTGACTGGAGAATCCCCAGGGACAGAGGAGCCTGGCGGGCTACAGTCCATGGGGGTCGCAGAATCCTACATGACTGAGCAACTAAGCGCTGCCCTGCAGGACCTGTAGTGTTTGTCCCCTCTGGATGAAAGTGCAATCTCGGGACCCAGATCGACCCTCCACAGCTACACCACGCCTAAGGTGCCCAGAGGATGGTGAACCCTTGGGCTGGAGGAGCTTTGAAAAGATATCTGGTCTCCAGGGCTCCTGGTGGTAGGGTTCCTACCTCCAGATTCCTTCCTTAGAGGTGTCCAACTTAATAACAGCACTCTCTGAAGGGAAGAATGGAAGGTTTGGGGTTTTGTCAGGTACTGGGGGTGAAAAATGAGGGGCAAGAAGTAATGAGACACAAGCCTGTGTGTGTTTGTTCTGGCACATTCCACACTCATTCACAACTCAACCTCTAAGACTCTGGTGCAGCAATAACCAGAGATAGGGAAGAAGTGCTGTCACATTCTGGCTGTTTCCAGCAACAGTGACTTTAAGACCAGTGCTCAGGGGCACATTAAACTCAGAAGGCCTGCAGGGCTCTAAACATCTTCTACCGGCAGTCATGGCCTGGGGTACATAACCAAATAACACTTAGAAACAGCACATGCTTTAAACAAGCCAATTTCAATAGGTAAATGTTAATCACACTCTTTAAAAGAAAAAAAAAAAAAAACAGCTACAAAAATCCTTACCAGTGCCCACTAAGAGAAGTACAACCGAATCTACACAGAGGCATCACCATCAACTCTGAGCCATCAGAATGGCCATCACCAAAAAGGCTACAAAGAGTAAGTGCTAGAGAGGCTCTGGAGAAAAGGCAGCCCTCCTACAACGCTGCTGAAAACAAAGTGCTAACAGCCTCCCTGGAGAACAGCATGGAGATTCCTTAAAACCCAGACACAAGTACAATATGATCCGGAAATCCCACTCTTGGGTGTACATTTGGAGCAAAGTATGACTGGAAAAGACATATGCACCCCAACATTCACTGCAGCACTATTTACACCAGCCAGCACAGGAAGGCAACCATAATATCCTTTCAGAGATGAATGGATAAAGAGGATGTGGTACGTATGTATGTGTGTGTGTGTATATATATATATATATACACACACACACACATATACAAGAGAATGTTACTCAGCCCTCCCAATGAATGAACTAATGCCATTTGAAGGAACACAGACGGACCTACCAATGATCATTCTAGATGAAGTACATCAGACACAGGAAGACAAAGGTCATAGGGTATCAGTTATAGATGGAATCTAAAAATTGATACAAAAAAACTCACTCACAGAAGATAAAGACACAGTCTTGGAAATACTACTCAGGGTTACTGAAGGGGAAAGATCAGGGGTGGGGTGGAGAGGGTTTAATCAGGACTTTGGGATTAACATATATACACACTCATATCTCTAAGAGCATCAACAAGGGCTTACATTACAGCACAGGGAACCCTACTCAACACTCTATACCCTACAGGGGAAAAACATCCCCAAAAGATGAGATATTTATCTATCTTATCAAGTTGCTGTACACCTACAACAAACTCAACATTGGAAAACAACTATATTTCAAATAAAAATTTTAATTTGACAAATTAAGTGAATTGCCTCCTATAGTCCCCTCGGGCCTCTGTGAGCCGGGCTGCTGCCACATCCCTGGAGTCTGATCAGCCTTGGGTGAAAGGCTGGACGGTCCTCGGATATGCCAACAAGCGAGTCCCCCGAGGACCTGCAGTGTTTGTCCCCTCTGGGTGAAAGCACAATCTCGGGACCCAGGCCGGCCCTCCACAGCCACACCAAGCTGAGGGCACCCAAAGGAGGGTGGACCTTTTGGGCTGGAAGAGCTTTGAAAAGTCATCTGGTCTCTAGGGCTCCCAGTGGTGGGGTTCTTACTCCAGATTCCATCCTTAGAGGTGCCTGACTTAAAGATGACAGCACCGTTGGAAGGGCAGAATTGAAGAGTGTGGGATTTGTCCAGGGGTGCGGGTGAAGAATGATGGGCAAGAAGTAATGAGACACAAGCCCTTGGGTCATTGTTCTGGCACATTCCACTCTCATTTACAACCCAGGATACAATTTTCTCTACGACTCTGGTGCCCCAATAACCAGAGCTGGGGAAAGAAGAGGTGCTGCCCCCTCGTGGCCATTTCCAGTAACAGCAATTTTAAAAACGGGTCAAGGGCTCTTAAAATTCACAAGGCCTCTGGGGCTGTAAATGTCTCCTGCCCTCGAGACACAATCACGTAACAATTTGAAACAGGGCAGGCATTCAAGAAGCCCATTTCAACAGGTAAATTTTACTCACACTCTTAAAAGAAAAAAAGCACCGACAAAGATCCTTACCAGTGCCCACTGTCAGACAAAGCAAATCATATCTCCACAGAAGTATCACCTCTCATCCGTCAGAATGGCTATCATCAAAAAGTCTGCAAACAGTAAGTGCTGGAAAGGGGCTGCAGAAAAGGGAACCGTTCTGCACTGCTGCTGAAAATAAAAATTGCTAACAGCCTCTGTAGAGAACAGCATGGAGTTTCCTTGAAACCCTAAAGACACAGATATATTATGGTCCGGACATCCCCCTCTTGGGTGTACATCTGGAGAAAAGTATAACTGGAAAAAACAAACCCCACTCTTTGTTGGGGTTTCAGTATAACTGGAAAAATGCCCCAGGTAACTGGAAAAAACAAACCAACCCAATGTTCACTGTAGCACTATTTACAATAGCCAAGACATGAAGGCAACCCTATGTCCTTCCAGAGATGAATGGAAAAAGATGTACTTATGTACAAGGGAATGTTACTCAGCCATCTCAATGAATAAACTAATACCATTTGCAGGAACATAGAAGGACTTACTGATGATCATTCTAGGTGAAGTACATCTGATAGAGAAAGACAAATATCATACAGTATCACTTTTAGATGGAATCTAAAAATGGAGACAAAGGAATTAATTCATTTACAGAAGACAAAGAGTCACAATCTTGGAAAGTGCACCTAGGATTTTGTTAGGGGAAGAGCAGGGGTAGGCTTAAATCAGGATATTGGGATTAACGTGGTGGTGGTGATTTAATAGCTAAGTGGTGTCTCAGTCTTGAGACCTCATGTAGCCCATCGGGCTCCTCTGTCCATGGGATTTCCCAGGCAAGAACACTGGAGTGGGTTGTCATTTCCTTCTCCAGGGGATCTTCCTGACTCAGGGATTGAACCTGTGGGTCCTGCATTGGCAGTCGGACTCTTTACCACTGAGCCACCAGGGAAGCTTTGGAGATAACAATGTTATTGTTCAGTCACCCAGTCATGTCTGACTCTTTGTGACCCCATGTACTGCAGCACACCTGGCCTCCCTGTCCCTTACCATCTCCTGAAATTTGCCCAAGTTCACGTCCACTGCACTGGTGATGCCTTCCCGCCATCTCATCTTCTATTAACATATACACACTCAAATATCTCAAAAAAGAGCATCAACAAGGAGCTATGTATAGTATACAGAAAACCCTTCTCAACACTCTCATACCCCAGCAGGGCAAAGGGAAGTCGCTCAGTCGTGTCCGACTCTTTGCGACCCCGTGGACTGTAACCTACCAGGCTCCTCCATCCATGGGATTCTCCAGGCAAGAATACTGGAGTGGTTTGCCATTTCCTTCTCCAGGGGATCTTCCCGACCCAGGGATCGAACCCAGGTCTCCCGCATTGGAGGCAGACGCTTTAACCTCTGAGCCACCAGGGAAGTCACCCCAGCAGGGCAAAGCATCCTCAAAAGACTAGATACTCATCTATGTATATCTGCATCTAGTTGCTGTCTACCTACAACAAACTCAACCCTGGGAAGCAACTACACTCCAACAGAAAAGAAGTACTAATTTTACAAGTAAAATGAGTTCTCTCCTATATTCCCCGTAGGGCTTGGTGACCCTAGCTGCTGTTACACCCTGAAGACTGAGCAACCTGGGTCCCCCAACTGGACTGTCCATGATGCTGAGGGAGGTGACAGCAATGCGCCAGCAAATGAGCCCATGTTGGACCTGTAATGTTTGTCCCCTTGGATGAAAGCACAGTGTCCAGGCTAGGGGCCAGTCCCCCCCAGGTATACCTATTGCACCCAAAGGATGGTGGACCCTTGGGGCTGGAAGAGCACTGAAAAGTTATCAGGTCTCCATAGCTCCTGTTGGTAGGCTTCCTACCTGCAGTTTCCTTCCTTTGAGGTGCCCAACTTAAAGGTGACAGCACCAAAGGCAGGGCAGGTTTGAAGGGTTTGGGATTTGTCCAGGTAGGAGTGAAGAACACAGGCAGGAAATAATGAGACACAACTTTTGAGTCTTTTTTCTGTTACATTCCACTGTCATTTACAACCCAGGAACAGGGCTTTCTCTAAGGCTCTGGTGCCCCAATAACCAGTTTGGAAAGAATACATGCTGCCGCCTTGTGGCCATTTCTAGTAACAGCAAATTGAAATCGATGTGCTCAGGGACACTAAAAACTCAATAGGCCTGTAGGGCTGTAAGTGACTCCTGCTTTAAGACAGTGGCCTAGGGTACATAATCGAATAACAATTCAAAACAGGGCAGGCTTTCAAAAAGTCAATTTCAACAGGGAAATTTTACTCATGCTCTTTAAAAGAAAGAAAGCACCTACAAAGTTTCTCCCTATAGCCTATTGTTAGAGAAAAGCAAATTAAGGACTTCCCTGGTGGTTCAGAGGTTAAGAGTGTGCCTTGCACAAGTTCGATTCCTGGTCTGGGAAGATCCCACATGCCAGGAAGCAACTAAGCCTGTGCACCACAACTGGAGCTCATGAGATGTTCAACTACTGAAGCCTGAGCACCTAGAACCCATGCTCCACAACAAGAGAAGCCACAGCAATGAGAAGCCCGCACGCCACAACTAGAGAAAGCCTGCACGCAGCAACAAAGAACTAGCATAGACAAAAAAAAAGAAACACAGAAACAAACAAATAAAAAAAATACCAAAAAAAAAAAAAAAAAGCAAATCAAGTCTACACATCTACACTGAGGTATCACCTCTCACCTGTCAAAATGACCATCATCAAAAAGTCTACAAAGAGCAAATGCTAGGAAGGGCCGGGGAAAAAGGGAACCTTCCTACACTGCTGCTGAAAACCTAAATTACTTACAATCACGTGAAGAACAGCATGGAGGTTCCTTAAGAACCTAAAGACAAACATCCTGTATGGTCTAGAAAATCCACTCTTGGGCTTGTATCCAGAGAAAAGTATGATTGGAAAAGACACACCCGAGGGCAGGGCTAAGATGGCGGAGGAATAGGACGGGGAGACCACTCTCTCCTCCACAATTTTATCTAAAGAACATCTGAACGCTGACCAAACTTCACAAAACTACTTCTGAAGGCTGGCAGAGGACGTCAGGCTTCCACAAAGACAGCACATTATCTTCAAAAGAGGTAGGAGAAACTATAAAAGATAAAAAGAGAGACAAAAGAGTTAGGGACGGAGACCCGTCCCAGGGAGGGAGTCGTAAAAGAGGAGAAATTTCCAAGCACCAGGAAACCCTCTCACCGGCGGGTGTGGGGGAAGATTTCTTATCTCGGAGGGCAACGTAACTGGGAGGAAAAAATAAATAAAACCCACAGATTATGTGCCTAAAGCAACTCCCAGCAAAGAACCCCAGACGCTCGCATCATCCGCCACCAGCAAGTGGGGGCTGAACGGAGAGGAGCGGGCGGCACTGCCTAGGGTAAGGACCGGGCCCGAGTGCCCCGAGGGCAATCTGAGGGAGCTAACGTGAGATAGTAACCTAAACTGTGGGACAGCCAGAGAGAGAGAACTATCCCGCGAAAAGCCCAACTCTAAGGCACTGCCGGCCCGCTCACAGAACAAAGGACTGAGCGATACCAGAGGAGAGCTAGCCGGCTGCGGACCGCCCCATCCCCCGCCGGACACAGCGGGCAGGCGGGGCCTGCCAGAGCCGGAAAGGGGCAAACTCGGCCCCAGAGAGGGCACCCCCTACCAAACTGCAAACAGGCTCCCAGTTTCTAAGCAAAGACTGCCTGAGATCCCGGAGGGTCGACAGCCGCCGGGAGGGTCGCAGCCAGAGACCAACTCCCCAGAACCGACACAAAGCACACCGGAGCCGGGCGCGCCCGTAAACCGAGGCGGGGACCAGGGAGGTGATAAGCCGCACCGCCCCAACAGGGGAGAGCGCGCTCGCCAAACTCCTGGCCGCCTGAGCAGCTCCTACCGGGAACGGCACAAGCCGTGGGCGAAACGGAGTCTGCGCCTTTGTGGAGTAACCGGGAGCCTGAACCTGAGCGGCTTAGACCTGGGAAGTGCACGCATCTCAGGGCCCACTCCCCGGCCCACTCCCCGGCGGAGTAACCTGAAGCCTGAGCAGGGTAGACGGGGAAAGCACACACGCCGTGAGCGGGAGCGAACCCAGTGCGGCCGAGACACTGCGAGCTCACCACACACACGCCAGGTTTGCAGCGTTCCTTCCTCCCCACAGCACGATTGAACAAGCGAACCTAAAGAGACCACCTCCACCCCTTTGTGGCAGGGCAGAAATTAGATACTGAAGAGATCTCCAAACAGAAGCCAAATAAACATAGGGAAGCGCTTTGGAAGGGACAGGCCAACAGATTAAAATCCCTGTAGTTAATACCGACTGCATTGAAAAGGACCTATGGATCTTGAAAAGTATAAGCAGCAATAAGGATCTATCTGAAACTGAGCAGACCCCACACTGCTCACAACAGCTCCAGAGAAAGTCCGGGATATATATTTTTTTACTATTATTATTTTTTTTTAATTTTTTTTTAATTAAAATATTTTTTTTTCTCTTCTTTCCTTTTTCTTCAAGTCCTCTATTACACCTTTAACTTTCATTTTCATAACCCACTATTAACTTGCAAAAAAAAAACCCTATTTTTGAAGCAAACTACATACATATATATTATACCTTTTGAGTTTTCTTTTTTTACTGTTTTTTTCCTGTTTAACTTTTTTTTTACTGTTTCTTTTTTTACTGTTTTACAGTTTTTTTTTCTTTTTACACTGTTTCCTTTTTTCTTTTTTTTTTATATATTGTAAGTTTTATAAGAGTCTAACCTCTACTCTAGATTTTTAATCTTTGTTTTACATATTTGATATCAATTTTGTACATTTAAGAACCCAATCTTTAGGACCCATTTTTACTCAGGAGTGTGATCACTGGCCTGATTACTCTCTCCCCCTATTGATGCTCTTTCTTCTCCCCCAGGGAACCTCTATCTCCCACCCTCCTCCTTCTCTTCTCAACCCAATTCTGTGAATCTCTGAGGGTGTTCTGGGTACCGGAGAACACCTCAGGAACAGGATACTGCCCAGATCTCTCTCTCCCCTCTTGATTCCTCCCTTTCTACTCATGCTCACCTCTATTACCTTCCTCCACCCTCTCTATGTATCTCTGTGAACCGCTCTGAGGGTTCCAAACTGTGGAAAGCACAGAGGGAAGTGCTTACTGGCTAGACTGCTCTCTCCACATTTGAATTCCCCTCTTCCCCTCCTGGTCACCTCAACCCCCCCCCCCACCTCATCTCTCCATGTAACTCAGTGAACCTTTATGGGTATCCCTCACTGTGGAGAATCTTTTCACCATTAACCTAGAAGTTTTATTATTGATGCTGTATGGAAGGAGAAGTCTTGAGGCTACTGCAAGAATAAGACTGAAAGCCAGGGGAAACATTAATTAATAAGAGACCATCCAATAGCCTCCACATATACACTGAAACCAAGCTCCACCGAAGAGCCAATAAGTTCCAGAGCAAGACATACCACGCAAATTCTCCAGCAACGCAGGAACATAGCCCTGAACATCAATATACAGGCTGCCCAGAGGCACACCAAATCCATAGACATCTCAAAAATTAATACTGGTTACTCCATTGCACTCTAGAGAGCAGAAATCCAGCTCCACCCACCAGAACACCGACACAAGCTCCCCCAACCAGGAAGCCTTGACAACCCACCTGTCCAACCCCAACCACAGTGAGGAACCTCCACAATAAAGAGGAACTTCATACTACCAGAATACAGAAGGGCCACGCCTAACACAGCAATCTAAACAAGATGAAAAGGCAGAGAAATACTCAGCAAGTAAAGGAAAATGAGAAATGCCCACAAAACCAAACAAAAGAGGAGGAGATAGGGAATCTATCTGAAAAAGAATTTAGAATACTGATAATAAAAATGATCCAAAATCTTGAAAGCAAAATGGAGTTACAGATAAATAGCCTGGAGACAAAGATTGAGAAGATGCAAGAAATGTTTATCAAGGACTTAGAAGAAATAAAAAGGAGTCAATATAGAATGAATAATGAAATAAAGGAGATAAAAGACACTCTGGAGGGAACCAACAGTAGAATAACGGAGGCAGAAGATAGGATAAGTGAGGTAGAAGATAGAATGATGGAAATAAACGAAGCAGAGGGGAAAAAAGAAAAAAGAATCAAAAGAAATGAGGAAACCCTCAGGGACCTCTGGGACAATATGAAACGCCCAAACATTCGAATCATAGGAGTCCCAGAAGAAGAAGATAAAAGGAAAGGCCATGAAAAAATACTCGAGGAGATAATAGTTGAAAATTTCCCTAAAATGAAGAAAGAAATAGTCACAGAAGTCCAAGAAACCCAGAGAGTTCCAAACAGGATAAACCCAAGGCGAAACACCCCAAGACACATATTAATCAAATTAACAAAGATCAAACACAAAGAACAAATATTAAAAGCAGCAAGGGAAAAACAACAAATAACACACAAGGGGATCCCCATAAGGATAACAGCTGATCTTTCAATAGAAACCCTTCAGGCTAGAAGGGAATGGCTGGACATACTTAAAGTAATGAAAGAGAATAATCTACAACCCAGATTACTGTACCCAGCAAGGATCTCATTCAGATATGAAGGAGAATTCAAAAGCTTTACAGACAAGCAAGAGCTGAGGGAATTCAGCACCACCAAACCAGCTCTCCAACAAATGCTAAAGGATCTTCTCTAAACAGGAAACACAGAAAGGATGTTTCAACACGAACTCAAAACAACAAAGTAAATGGCAACGGGATCATACTTATCAATAATTACCTTACATGTAAATGGGTTGAATGCCCCAACCAAAAGACAAAGGCTGGCTGAATGGATACAAAAACAAGACCCCCATATATGCTGTCTACAAGAGACCCACCTCAAAACTAGGGACACACACAGGCTGAAAGTGAAGGGATGGAAAAACATATTTCATGCAAACGGAGACCAAAAGAAAGCAGGAGTCGCAGTACTCATTTCAGATAAAATAGACTTTAAAATAAAGGATGTGAAAAGGGACAAAGAAGGACACTACATAAAGATCAAAGGATCAATCCAAGAAGACGTAACAATCATAAATATATATGCACCCAACATAGGAGCACCACAATATGTAAGGCAAATACTAACAAGTATGAAAGGGGAAATTAACAATAACACAATAATAGTGGGAGACTTGAATACTCCACTCACGCATATGGATAGATCAACTAAACAGAAAACTAACAAGGAAACACAAACTTTAAATGATACAATAGACAAATTAGATTTAATTGATATTTACAGGACTTTCCACCCCAAAACAATCAATTTTACCTTTTTCTCAAGTGCACATGGAACTTTCTCCAGGATAGATCACATCCTGGGCCATAAATCTAGCCTTGGTAAATTCAAAAAAATTGAAATCATCCCAGCCATCTTCTCTGACCACAATGCAGTAAGATTAGACCTCAATTACAGGAAAAAAACTATAAAAAATTCCAACATATGGAGGCTAAACAACACGCTTCTGAATAACCAACAAATCACAGAAGAAATCAAAAAAGAAATAAAATTATGCATAGAAACGAATGAAAATGAAAACACGACAACCCCAAACCTATGGGACACTGTAAAAGCAATACTAAGGGGAAGGTTCATAGCAATACAGGCGTACCTCAAGAAACAAGAAAAAAATCAAATAAATTAACTAACTCTACACCTAAAGCAACTAGAGAAGGAAGAAATGAAGAACCCCAGGGTCAGTAGAAGGAAAGAAATCTTAAAAATTAGGGCAGAAATAAATGCAAAAGAAACAAAAGAGACCATAGCAAAAATCAACAAAACTAAAAGCTGGTTTTTCGAGAAGATAAACAAAATTGACAAGCCATTAGCCAGACTCATCAAGAAACAAAGGGAGAAGAATCAGATCAACAAAATTAGAAATGAAAATGGAGAGATCACAACAGACTCCACAGAAATACAAAGGATCATAAGAGACTACTACCAACAGCTATATGCCAATAAAATGGACAACTTGGAAGAAATGGACAAATTCTTAGAAAAGTATAACTTTCCAAAACTGAACCAGGAAGAAATAGAAGATCTTAACAGACCCATCACAAGCACGGAAATCGAAACTGTAATCAGAAATCTTCCAGCAAACAAAAGCCCAGGACCAGACGGCTTCACAGCGGAATTCTACCAAAAATTTAGAGAAGAGCTAACACCTATCCTACTCAAACTCTTCCAGAAAATTGCAGAAGATGGTAAACTTCCAAACTCATTCTATGAGGCCACCATCACCCTAATTCCAAAACCAGACAAAGATGTCACAAAAAAGGAAAACTACAGGCCAATATCACTGATGAACATAGATGCAAAAATCCTTAATAAAATTCTAGCAAACAGAATCCAACATCATACTAAAAAGATCATACATCATGACCAAGTGGGCTTTATCCCAGGAATGCAAGGTTTTTTTAACATCCGCAAATCAATCAATGTAATACACCACATTAACAAATTGAAAGAAAAAAACCATATGGTTATCTCAATAGATGCAGAAAAAGCCTTTGACAAAATTCAGCATCCATTTATGATAAAAACCCTCCAGAAAGCAGGAATAGAAGGAACATATCTCAACATAATAAAAGCCATATATGACAAACCCACAGCAAACATTATCCTCAATGGTGAAAAATTGAAAGCATTTCCCCTAAAGTCAGGAACAAGACAAGGATGCCCACTTTCACCACTACTATTCAACATAGTTTTGGAAGTTTTGGCCACAGCAATCAGAGCTGAAAAAGAAATAAAAGGAATACAGATAGGAAAAGAAGAAGTAAAACTCTCACTGTTTGCAGATGTCATGATCCTCTACATAGAAAACCCTAAAGACTCTACTAGAAAATTACTAGAGTTAATCAATGACTATAGTAAAGTTGCAGGATATAAAATTAACACACAGAAATCCCTTGCATTCCTATACTCCAATAATGAGAAAACAGAAATTAAGGAAACAATACAATTCACCATTGCAACAAAAAGAATAAAATACTTAGGAATATATCTACCTAAAGAAACAAAAGACTTATATATAGAAAACTATAAAACACTGATGAAAGAAATCAAAGAGGACACAAACAGATGGAGAAATATACCGTGTTCATGGATTGGAAGAATTAATATAGTGAAAATGAGTATACTACCCAAAGCAATCTATAGATTCAATGCAATCCCTATCAAGCTACCAATGGTATTTTTCACAGAACTAGAACAAATCATCTCACAATTTGTATGGAAATATAAGAAACCTCGAATAGCCAAAGCAATCTTGAGGAAGAAGAATGGAACTGGAGGAATCAACCTGCCTGACTTCAGGCTCTACTACAAAGCCACAGTCATCAAGACAGTATGGTACTGGCACAAAGATAGAAATATAGATCAATGGAACAAAATAGAAAGCCCAGAGATAAACCCACGCACATATGGACACCTTATCTTCGACAAAGGAGGCAAGAATATACAATGGAGAAAAGACAATCTCTTTAACAAGTGGTGCTGGGAAAACTGGTCAACCACTTGTAAAAGAATGAAACTAGAACACTTCCTAACACCATACACACAAATAAACTCAAAATGGATTAAAGATCTAAACGTAAGACCAGAAACTATAAAACTCCTAGAGGAAAACATAGGCAAAACACTCTCCGACATAAATCACAGCAGGATCCTCCATGACTCACCTCCCAGAATATTGGAAATAAAAGCAAAAATAAACAAATGGGACCTAATTAAAATTAAAAGCTTTTGCACAATGAAGGAAACAATAAGCAAGGTGAAAAGACAGCTTTCAGAATGGGAGAAAATAATAGCAAACGAAGCAACAGACAAACAATTAATCTCAAAAATATACAAGCAACTCCTGCAGATGAATTCCAGAAAAATAAACGACCCAATCAAAAAATGGGCCAAAGAATTAAACAGACATTTCTCCAAAGAAGAAATACAGATGGCTAACAAACACATGAAAAGATGCTCAACATCACTCATTATTAGAGAAATGCAAATCAAAACCACAATGAGGTATCATTTCACACCAGTCAGAATGGCTGCTATCCAAAAGTCTACAAGCAATAAATGCTGGAGAGGGTGTGGAGAAAAGGGAACCCTCCTACACTGTTGGTGGGAATGCAAACTAGTACAGCCACTATGGAGAACAGTGTGGAGATTCCTTAAAAAACTGGGAATAGAACTGCCATATGACCCAGCAATCCCACTGCTGGGCATACACACCAAGGAAACCAGAATTGAACGAGACGCGTGTACCCCAATGTTCATCGCAGCACTGTTTACAATAGCCAGGACATGGAAGCAACCTAGATGTCCATCAGCAGACGAATGGATAAGGAAGCTGTGGTACATGTACACAATGGAATATTACTCAGCCATTAAAAAAAATACATTTGAATCGGTTCTACTGAGATGGATGAAACTGGAGCCCAGTATACAGAGTGAAGTAAGCCAGAAAGAAAAGCACCAATACAGTATACTAATGCATATATATGGAATTTGAAAGATGGTAACGATAACTCTATATGCGAGACAGAATAAGAGACACAGATGCATAGAACAATTTTATGGACTGTGAGGGAGAAGGTGAGGGTGGGATGTTCTGGGAGGATAGCATTGAAACATGTATATTATCATATGTGAAACAGAACACCATTCCATGTTCGATGCATGAGACAAGGGCTCAGGGCCGGAGCAATGGGATGACCCAGAGGGATGGGGTGGGGAGGGAGGTGGGTGGGGGGTCCAGGAAGGGAAACACATGTAAACCCATGGCTGATTCATGTCAATGTATGGCAAAAACTATTACAATATTGTAAAGTAATTAGCCCCCAACTAAAATAAATAAATTTATAAAAACAAAAAACAGTTATCAAAAAAAAAAGAAAGAAAAGACACACCCACCCCAAAGTTCACTGCATCACTATTTACAACAGCCAAGACATGGAAGCTAAATGTCCAGGAAGAGAGGAATGCGTAAAAAACATGTACATACGTACAATGGAGTGCTACTCAGCTATAAAACAGAATGAAACAATCCCATTTGCAGCAACATGGAAGGAGCTGGAGATTATTATACTAAATGAAGTCAATCTGACAGAGGAAGACAAATATTACATGCTATCATTTATATGTGGAATCTAAAAAAATAACACAAATGAACTTATTTCTAAAACATGGACTCATAAACTTCAAAACTAAACTTATGGTTATCAAAGGAAAAAGGTGAGAGGGAGAGATAAATTAGGAGTTTGAGATTAACATATATACACTACTATCTATAAAATAGGCAGTTAACAAGGACCAATTTCCCTATAACACAGGGAAATCTATTCATCATTTTCAAATAATCTATATGGGAAAAGTATGTGAAAGTGTATATGTACATAACTGAATCACTTGGCTTTACACGTGCTACTTAACACATTATTGTAAATCAATTATACTCCAATATAAAATAGCAATTAAGTGTAAAAAGATAGATAATTTACACTCAGTCTTATTCTTTTCTAGCCCACAAATATATTGCTGCCCCTTGATCTTAAGGCCAAGGTCATGCTTGACAATGAGATTATTTTGACTCTATCTGCCTTTGGGTGTTCTGCATGAAGCCCAAATTCCTCATCATTAACATATCACTTCCTGCTAGTTATTTCTACACCACTTGATACACAGCATTTGCCTTCCACATTTTACTTGCACTCCTGTATCCAACATTGAGCCACAATGGTTTCTTTGAAAGTTTTCTCACATAGCATTATTTTTTCTTACTCTTGAATGATAATTTAGCTGGCAGTAGAATCTTAGGTTGTTGATTATTTTGTATCACACTCTGAATATATTCCATTATCTTTTGGCTTCTATCTAAGACGATATCTGTTATAATTCTGATTGTCTTCCAGTTGTGGGTAATCTGCTTTTTTCTTTCTGAATGCCTCATAATTTCTCTATTTTCCTACATTTTATGTTTTCACTACAGCGTATCTAGGTGTGAGTTTGCTATGTACTGTACCCAGGACCCACAAGAAGCTTTCATTATGACTTCAATCCTTCTCTATGCGGTATGTGTATAAAGACTGCCTCTCTCTCATTCCCTGTTCTCTCTTTCTGGAAATCCTGAATACATATATGCTCGGCCATTCTTTGCAGATGTTAAAACTCCAAGGGGGTGAGTGTCAGTAGAGGCTCATGTGAAACTGGACTTCACCCCCAGCTGGCAATAAGGAGGCAGTGCCCACTCCATCCACACTACAGCCTCTAGCTGTTTGCACAGGTTTGACTGAATGGGAAGACTGTTGGCATCTCTTACCTTGGGCTTACACATGCTACCCCTTCCCCACGGTCCTGTTAAGGAAGGGCCAAAAGCATGAATTCTGTTTTGCTGTTGTTACCTGGGCAAGGCTGGGCGCAGGTTTCTTCGAGAACCACTTTTTTATTACCATCTATAGTGGGTTCAATGTCAGTGCAGAATTCTTCATCCACCACTTTGCTGAAATCGTCAGCTGACCCATCACTCACTACACAAGAAATATTCCTTGTTTTGGTCCCTTCGCCACACTGCGCATCCTGAAATGGAGGAAGAAATGACTAATTAGGGAAGAAAATAATTCATTAGTTAGCTTATCGCTCAACAGTCACCTCTGCACCACTGATTATGATTTATGAGCAGTTTAAGGAGCATCTGAAACCCTAGGGAAGAAGTCCTGTAGGGTACTAGCTATAAAGCATACAATGAACAATTTATTTGTTTTCTAGCCTAAGACAGGCAAATAAATTTTCATTAAAATGGTTCAGTCTCCAAATAGTTTTAAAATACGGGACAGGAAGGGCTTGTTATCAAAACTAATTAAACAGCTATGAAATGGCAAGGTACTAAAATCTTTAATAGGAAACATGCCATCTGTAAGCTCTGAGAGATTTCTGAAACCAAGTTTCTGCAGATAAAGAATACACATTTCCATACCACTTCTTGAGATTGATTACCTGCACTTGGCATGCAGACCATGGGCCATACCGCCACTGATAACAGGGCTTCACTGGGCAAGGCTTGGACTGTTCCATCAAGGCAGGGCATGGTCTTCCATCACCCTGAAAGGGCTGGGTCACTATTCGTCTTCGGATCATTTTTCCTTAAAAGATACAACGTGATGCACTGTTAGTAATATGCTATATTATCAAGCATGTATCTTTCTTGGAGAAGGGGTCAAAGACATTTCTCCTGAGATTTGAGGAACAAGAAAGGTTTAGATATTTTGGAAAGAAATATACCCCGATTCAACCTTTCTGAAGATTGTCTGATATGACTTAAAGTAAGAGGGACGTTTTATTTTGTACCCCTTGACCATTAATCAAATGCCAAATAAGGCACAAACAAACCTGTGAGGCCACACGTTTGAGAACATTCTGACCACGGAGACCAGTCAGAAAGCTGACAGTTCACAGGACATTCCACCATGCAGGACGTGTTCATCTGCCAGGTCTTCTCCAAGCCAAGCTGAAAGGACAGAGGTAGATCTATTTGTACTGATGCCGAGGCATGACCACGGTATAGTGTTGATGGAAGGAGGGTAGGAGGAAGGGCAAGGCAGGAGTGGGGAGGAGAGGAGAGGAAGAATAAGCAAGATGCATAATAAAGTAAAAACATGTCTGCAGGACAAAGACCCAAACTATTAAAAATATAAAGTGGTTCACTCCAGAGAGGTGGGGCAAAAGGAATAGGATGAATGGAGAAGCAAATTTTTGTAATATACTTATATATTATTGACCTTTTTAAATAAAAAATGAAAAAAAGGAAAATTTAATTTCCATATTGGTTGAATTTCCCTAAAGGAGGAATAAATATCCCTCCTTTTGTAAGCACAAATATTTGTAAGCACAAACATTTTCTACTAGTTAAACACCAAGACTATCATCAATATACAGACATATAATTGCATTTGGGGGATATTATTTTTACATGTGGATGTCAAACTGAAAAGCAAAGGAGAAAAGTTAAAGACCAGTTGCCACTCAAACCCCAAAATATAATGTACTAACATAATACAAAACAGTTTTGAATAAGCTACCTCTCTCAAAAGGAGGAGTGGGCCTTTAGAATTTTTATTACAAATATTTTATATATATTTATTAATTTTTTTACAGAGATTTTCTCTTTTAAAACTCAGCAGCCAACGGTGGTGTAATTATTATTTTGGCATTAGCCTCTCATCACATAATAATGTGTATTTTATTGCATTCAGTTGCATTGCTTAAGTATTCTACCTTTATAATACAGGATAAGATTTTATCCACTGTGTATGCACACATGTTAGAAGTCTAAGGTGCAAAGTAGCATTGAGATAGAAAAAATTAAGAGCAAGTTAGGAAAGTGCAATTTTTAAAATTGGTAATCCTTGGGGATTTTTAAGACCTTTTTTATTTATACATGAAAGATAAGCTTATAGTGTCTAATCTATATAGGAGAAAATGGCAAAAGAAAAATTTTCTGAAATGTTATGTTGTGGTTCAAGTAGCGCTCCCAGCTCTAAGTTATGCACTGGGAGAGGATAAGATCGGTGATCTGTGCACCAGAACCCTCAGCAGGCACTCCCGTTATATTCTCCACCAGAAATACTTGACAAAGCCAAGCATTTGGTATGAAAACTTTTACCATATCACTTAAGTCTCATAAAATCACTTGAAGTCACTGGAGATTAGAGATGGAAATCTTAAGGTGATATGATAAAAATTATGTTCTGCTTTTAAGGTACATGATGGTTTCATGGAGAAAGGGTTTGAGTCACAGAATTCAATTACTATTGGCTTATTTACTTCACTAGGGAATTAAAAAGGATGTCTGTTTACAGACATTTTGGGTGTCTAACAGTAGGATGTTTTAACCCTGTACTACTTATTCTCTTAATTTTTTTATTACTTCATTTTTATTGGAGTACAGTTGCTTTACAATGTAGTATTTCTTAAATTTATTGTATCTTCTTTTCTCCTCTATCATCTATCTAATCTATCATTTATCTAAACATATGTTCGGGGATCAAAGAATAGGAAAGGAGAAACCAAATTATTAGATATCAGGTAAATTAAAGTCTGAGAAACATCAAAGACAGAAGTGCTATATAAATGCTGGATGGGGTTAACCCGAATTCTCCTCTTTTTTGGATAGTAGTGCCATCTTTCTTTTTGGCTTTTAGAGAAACAGCAAGAGTTGGCTACTGCTGCTGCACTGAATGAAGGGTTTGCACATGTATTAGTAGGTAGGCAATCAATCCACTGTTAGAAAAGACAGCCAGCTTTTCTGAGGGCTATTATTTAATTCTACTGCTTCCATAGGGTGGATAAAATGGGATATGAATTGTTTAATCCAGTTCCTGCGAGAGGAGCACTGTTCTCCCTGAATACAGTCTGTGCTAAAATGTTACGATTTGAATCCCTAATTGTCATCATAGTATTCAAACATGATAATATTTGTACATAAAAGTAAATTTATCCAGATTTCTGGATAACAAAAATTATTTCTCAGACTTTTACTCACATTTCACTTAAGAAATAAAAGGCTTTATTCAACTCTTTTTTCTGGAGTCATATGAGATACTTAAACACTGGTCTTATGTGATTATGTAAGAGAGTCGGACACGACTTAGTGACACAACAACAACAACTTACATGATTCGGGTTAAGCTTTCTGAAAGCTCTCAGAGCTACTCATTGTTATTTTATTCTGGCCTAGAAGGGCATTTGCATGTGCCTTTGCAAAAACAAAGAAAAAGACTCATATGAGAGGCAGATCACAGGATGCTCTCCAGCCTGTGTGTGTAACTATAAAAGTAATGTTCACTAATAATGTAATTTTTGTATTTTTATAGTGGTCACATTACTTCGATGTTATTAGTTTCAACGCCAAATTGATTCAGGTATGAAAATTCTGATTAAAGCTAAGGCCATAATTGACTGAATTATGTTGTAAGATATAAGAATTTATTAACTAAATTTGTTTTCAGTGCATTTGGGAGATCCATTCCTATGGACAGATATATAGAAAGTTAAATTAGGTCTATATGATAATATCAAAGATATCAAATGGATTAAAATATTTCCATCTTGAGTTTTCCCTTAAGATTTGGAATAATTTGCCACAGGCTTATAATAACCTCTAGGACAGGAAGGCAGAGATTGTGGTCACATGTCCACTGAGCCTTCTGAGGTTACAAGTCCCTCCCTGGGTGCTCCAGGTCTATGGAGGCTCTAGCTTGTCTTGGTTCATGTTGAACCCACTGGGCCTTAGTTCAGGAGGAGTCAAAACCTGTCAGGAAGATGAGTACCCTTTTCATCTGGAAATTAGACAAAATAATTGTAACCTGAAGTACAGCTTCATGAAAACTACGACTATGTTTTCTCACATTTCATGAGGTCATATTAGAAAAGATAACATTACTTTTGTAAACTGGAGAATTAACAGTTACAGTTCTCTGTACCCAAAAGATACTAATGGTAGACTCCATTCCTTTGTTTGGATTTCAAGCTCTCTCTTACCCAGACCTGACTCAGACTCTCACAGCTGGGTATTAGATCCTAATATCAAAATCTGTTACCAAACCACATGTGATCAATGTTTTGCAACAGAGAGAATAAATGACGGCTCTTGGCAGGTGTCCTAGGTGACACAAAATTCATATGAAATTACAAAAGATGATGAGTAGCCTGATTAAGATTTATTGCCTTTATTCACCTTGATTACTTATTGTTACCCAAGCATTTCTTTCAGAATGGGCTAATTAGCATACCTTTGGGCTCCCAGCAGAACAAAATACAGGAAATTATGTGTAGAAATCAGTAGTGCTGGAAAGAGTCTCTTTTCAAGAGCGTGTTTAGCAGAAAACATCTGCTGGCAAAGAGCTGCATAAAACACCGGTCAATTGGCTCAGCATGAATTGAGACTATTCGGGAAGAATTTACTCACAAAGATATAACACAGCCTCCCCTCACCTCTTCACAGTATTTCAGGTTAACCGACTTGCCGTCACTTCGAACACAATCCAACATCCTTGTTTTAATGCCATTCCCACATACTGCCTTCTCGCTCAGCTGGCATGTGCTCCAGTCTGAAAGGGAAGGAGCACATCAGAACAGAAGGCTATGTACAGAACAGATTTCAAATGAAACTCCGATGACCTGAATCCCATATTTAATTCACAACTGCTTCCTAAGCCCCACCATCAATCATCCCACATGCAGAGCATATGGGTCCCAGCTTTGAACGTATCAGGAGTCAAATGGAATTGCTGGGGCTGCACACAGCTACAGGGATTATTCCTGAGGCAGCTGTCTCTTTAACCATCTTGATGGCTAGTCGTTTGGTGTTGCTGTAAAAATGGCTGTGGCCTGCAGATGAAATGTCACTTAGAAACTTTTTATCCTAATGAAAGTAAAAATGTAAATGTCAACATTTTTGTTTTAGCAAAATAATCATAATTTTAATGGCTGGCATTTTGTGTAGTTATATCCAAAAAAAAACTATTTCACTTGCTGTCCATACTTAGAATATTGTAAAATGTATTACTTATTTATTTCAAAACCAGCTTGGCCATATTTATTTCTCTTATTAAATATCTTTTGAAAGGTAATTCTTTTATCTTTCTTTCCAGGGTAACGTAGCCTGTCCCAGAGAACTGTGATTTCATTGTGTCATGAAAGCAAATTGAAGAGAAAAACAAAAAGAAACAAAAAATCAAGCTGACTGCCATGTGTCACAGTACAGTTTCTGGGGTTTATTTCAGCATGAAAATTACATGGGGGAAAATTCCAAAATAAGCTTCAGTGTTGCCCCAAGTCATATAAGCCAAAAAAACCCTCTTCTTTCCTAGAGTATATGTCTTGATGACATATGAGACGAGGGCTTGGGGAAAAACAGAATTTATGATAAGCCTTTTTTTTCTTCTAAAAAAACAATTATCTTTTTTTACCTAGACATTTGGTAACACTAAAAAAATTCTCTTCATACACTATTTGGAAGGTTAAGATTGCTAATGCTTTTTACATCAGACTAATCATGCATATGAACTGCCCCCACACAAAGAATTGTTGTCCCAGTACTCATAATGATTAAACATATTTTGAAGAAGAAAGACATCTTTCAATAAACTGATATCCATGGGAAAGATGTTTATTTCCACCTTCTGAAAGTGGGAGGATGTCTTACATAGAACCCTTAGACTATTCACAATCTGTCTTAAGAGCTAATGTTTGTGTGATATTTTCATTCTCTATCTTGATGTTTATTAAAAATAAGACATAAATATTTATTTCATTTAATACAGAATTACTTCTGGGAGAGTAAGCAGTGTGCATGTCTTTCCTGGTGACTCAGGTGGTAAAGAATCTGCCTGTAATGCAGGAGATGTGGGTTCAATCACTGTGTTGGGAAGATCTCCTGGAGAAGGAAATGGCAGTCCACTCCAGTATTCTTGCCTGGAAAATCCCATGGACAGAGGAGCCTGGCAGGCTACAGTCCATGGAGTCACAAGAGTCAGACATGACTTAGTGTCTAAACCACCAAGTAGCATGTCCAAAAGACACGTGGATGGAGGTGAACCATACTTCTGGGAATGCTGCTAAGCTGACAGACATGGAATTTGGCCTTTATGAGGTGAAGGCTACTCACGTACCTGTTACATTATAATCATAGTGGAAGCAGTTTTTGTTCAGGTTGCAGGGTTCCTTCTCCACAGTGTCAGGGCAGGCTCTTCCTTCCTCAGCTGGTTGTCTGATGGGATCAGCTGACCTTTGCCGGAAACTGCTTTGATTGCAAGGCTGACAGAGAATAACATAACTCCTCAGAAAGGTGAATGCTTGGCCACACAAGAGCTAATGTATTAAGGAAAGCACTGGCGCAAGAGTTAGAACTTTTGGGCCACTGGTTAACTTCAATAATCTCATCTGTAAGTCCAGGTGTTGGGTGAGTTTCTGATGTGCCATCTGGCTCTAAGATGCTGTGGACAGGGAATAAACCATCAGCCATCTCAGCTGCCGCAGGTGATGTGCCCTGAGGCTAACAGGATCGAGAAAAAGAGGCACTGTTCTATGCTTTGGATACTGACCTGAGATGGTTAAGATACATGTCTAAGGAATAATTTCAATGAGCTCAGAATCCTGCATATTCCTATACACAGGAAAGCACCAAAATCATTAACTAGAGATTTCTGTTTCACTGATTAGCAGTACTCTTTTGATATTTGACTACATGTTTTTTTCCCCAGCAAAAAACTCCTGCTTATTCAGGCTCCTCCTCTACCTCTTTGGAGCAGTTCCTCAGAGCTATCTAAAAGGCCGTCTCCCAGGCCCTTGTCCTCAGTAAGATCCCCAAATAAAATGCAACTGGCAACTTTCAGGTTGTGTCTTTTTCTTCAGTTGACAATACTTAAGAGTCTATGTGTCTAACGTGAAAATAGATCTGCTCCCCTATGTTTACTGCAGCGTTATTTACAATTGCCCAGATACAGAAAAAACCAAAATGTCCATTGATGGATAAATAAGCTGTAGTATAATTATACAATGGAATATTATTCAGCCATAAAAAATGAGGATGTCTACAATTTGTGACAACATGGATGGACCTCAAAGGCATTATGCTAAGTGAAGTGTCAGACAGAGACAGACAAATACCGTATGCTCTCACTTACACGTGGCATCTAAAACAAAACAAAATTCATAGAAAAAGATCAGACTTGCAGTTAACAGAAGTAGGGGTAGGGGAGAGGGAGAACTGGAGGAAAGTGGTCAAAGGTACAAATTTCCAGTTATAAGACAGTAAGTAGTAGGGATACATCCCTACTACTTGAACTACATCAAGTTCAACATGATGACTGTAGCTAACACTGCTATATGTTATATAGCAAAGTTGTTAACAGAGTTAATCTTAACAGTTCTCATCACAAGCAGAACATTTTTTCCCCCTTTATTCTTTTTTTGTTTTTATCATATCTATTTGAGAAGATGGATGCTAGCTGGAACTATTGTGGTAATCGTTTCACAATATACGTAAATCAAATCATCATGCTGTATGCCTTAAACATGTCTGTTGATTATCTCTCAATAAAACTGGGATAAAAAGAGCGTCTATGTGTCAAATATTAATAGATACATCACATCATCCATACACTAACATATATGCTCATGCTAATTACTGTAGGTCACAAATTTTCCTGTAGGTCACAGAACTTATAATCTATTTTCTTGGACCTGAAAAATTAAGGTTGTGTGTATGCGTGTGTGTTAGTTGATCAGTTGTGTTTGACTCTGCAACGCCATGGACTGCAGCCCATCAGGCTCCTCTGTCCATGGAAAAACAGCTATTAATATTTTCCTGATGCGCACACATACATGCACACAAATATAAGGTAGCACTAATTTTAAAAAACTGGTTGCCATTCTCCTACTGGTACAGTCTTGTTTTGGAAACATTTGGTTATTAAGAGCAGAAACAGTAAGTTCAAACCTGATGCTATGAAATTAGACTACAAAATCATTTGCATACCCATGTGAAACAGCTGATTCTTTATTGTAGTTTATTCTGTATCCAAGTCAAATGCCACCCCTGTTTTGCTCCTGCTCTATCAGTTGGCTGCTAATCAGCATCTTTAATAATGTTAACACTGGAACAGAAAATTAATTTATCCTTGAAAACATGTATCTGTCCTATATTATATTTCAGCAAATAAATTACACATTAAATATCTTTTCCATGCTTTTGCTGCCACATTGAGTGTGCAGCTTTACAAATGTGCCCAGGGTAAGCCAAATTTCCTACATCATCAGCCAATCCTGTTTCAAGTGACTCTCCTCCCCAGGACCCATGGAAGTGCCCCTATGGGCTGCTGAAATCTAGAAGCTCTGTGCGATTTGAAACTCTCAGCTGGCTTTCCAGGCCCAAAGAGGCTCAGAGTCAGTGCGTGGAAAGAGATTCATTGATGCCCAGCTTTCTTCTTTCTACTCCCTTTCTTACCAGAATCTTTTGAGTTTTAGTGTCAACATTCCTGTGCCATACCCCCACGTGTGAAAGATTATTCCTATGATTTAAATAAAATGGACTGGGAAAAAAGCAAGGGATGATAACAACTTGATACCATGGAAGTACTTTTACTGGAGTCTCATTCTTTATCTCTTTACCTGGAGCGAATCATTATCACTGCTGCAGTTTTTAACATGCTGTGTATTCATAAATCAATCTAAAGGCATTTTTGTGCTAGGATTAGGAGGATGGTGGAGGAATATAAAGTTTGCTAAGCTGTTCCAGGATGAGTCTAAACACTGCTGATTTTAAATGGCACATTCGTAAGAATGAAATAGCCAACAGCACACGGTTGCTTTGGTAACTAATTCAGTAACCAAGTTTTATTTTCTCAATAGTAGTTTAAAAGCTTTAGTGGTAAGGAATTAAGCAAATTCTACATTAACAAATGGTTAATTGTCTCACCAAAGAGCATCGGGTCCACGGACCCCATTCGGATACCACACAATCCTCAGGACATGGCAGTTTGCACTCTCGAGAGCCCAGAGGCATCTCTTCTGGGTCACAGAGGTAATCTTCTACATGGTCAGAGGGGCCATCCGCTGTGTTCTGCATGCATCTAGAAGAAAACACATCTATCAGTGAAGGAATTTGGACAATCAAACAATGGCCAATCCACAAGGTTCAAGGTTTCTCTTAAGACATCACCACGGAGGCATGGGATGGGGAGCTTGGCATTTAATGAATAAAATTCTCCAAACATAAAGACATAGAAGATCTCTGCCTCCCATAAATAGTTGGAGCACTTCAGTATGACTTAAAAATCTCTGCTTGCATGTATCATTATCATCTTTTAAACTGTAGCCACTATGTATATACTCTGTATATACAAACTCTATGTGTCTTCCTCTGAAAGGAGAGAGTCATTTATTTACACCTAAATATCATGCAGAAACTAAAGCATTAGCCAAAGATATTCAGAGATGGGTTGCAATTTTGTTGCATTTTTTTTCTTTCAAGAAAAATAGTGGATTCCACAGAGAAGGTAGATTCATATATGATGGAAGACAAGGCACATTGAAATGTCCTAGGGAGAGGTTTCATTAACTGCTTTTGAAAGTAACATGATATTTATCAAGTTTTTTTGTCATTTAACAAGTAATTTTAGCTTCCCATTTGCTGATAACCTTAAAAGAAAGCCAGAAGTGAGAGATAATCATTAGAGAAATAGCACGACTTCTCTAAATGGGGTTGCTGGGATCTTCCTAAATCTTGACCTTTTTTATTGTTAGCTTTCTTTTAACAGAATAAATCCAAACATTTCATTACATTTCATTCTGTTGTGAGCAGTCATAAAGGGCTCTTTAACTCGTCTCTTGGGAATCTAATTAAAGTGGCTAGTACTGGACTTTGCTTTTTACCATAGTTAATCTCTCCAGGCACTTTTCTAATCGACAAAAACTTTATCCCTCATTTGTGACTCAGAGAAGGTCAACCAAATTAACAGGTTTGGGACGAGAACTGCATTGCAGGAGATGAAGAGGAAGGCTTGGGCTCTTAAGCCTCTCAAACCCATTGCAGTGTTTTAAACTGTTGGCTGCATTATATTACCAATTATACCTGGAATCTCAATTTTTCTCAGGGATTTACAATCAGTAGGGAGATTGCATCTTGACAGTTCTACTCTGCAGAATCACCTTTCCATACAGTGCTGCTGATTTTAAGAGAAATGTGGGTTTCCTGTGGGATGCATCAAAAACTGGAAAACTATGCTGTTGGTTTTGTCTTAATTGGGTTTGTAACCTGAACAAATATCCACACGTATACCCAGCTCTGCATTTTTTTGTATGCTGAATATAAATATAAAAAGTAATCACTCATGTTGATGTTTGGCAGAAACCAACACAATACTGTAAAGCAATTATGCTTCAATTAAAGATAAATTAAAAACTAAAAAGTAATCACAAAAACATGCAAATGTAGACTTTTTTGTAATTTCACCGTTGAAGGAAAAAAATAAACTATACATTTTATGGGGAGAATTTTAGTGTCCTAGGAAAAAAATTTCTAACTTCACTGGCATTTTAAAAATGCTCTGTGGACAGCAGCTCTGAGAGGACATGAAAAGACAGGACAGTTCAATCTCCAAAGTTGGATTTGCTGCTAAGAAAAGATTGCATTCATGTTAGGCTCTGACATGATGTACAAGGATTAACTTGCAAAATTACCTATTGATCCAGAGTTAGGGACAGATGTTCAATACTCTATTAAGTACTTATGTACATAAAACTTTATTTTCAAAGGCTTTTCTTTTCCTTCAGTTTTTATTATACAAGTAATAAATTCATTTTAGGAAAATCAGAAGAAATAGTAAAAAATTCACTACATTATATCAAAGAGAATCACTCTTAGCAGACTACTGTATTTAAACATATATTTTCATTTCATTAAATAGGAATAAACTTTACCTACTATTTGCACCATTTAGGAAAAACATTAATAATATATGATAAACATCTCGTGTTGTTAACTGTTTTTCTAAGACATACTTATTAATGATTACATTTGAATTTTGCAATTTCATCATTTAAATGTGCCACAACTGCAAAAAACCCCTTCTTGTTGACATTCACATTATTTGTAAGTTTTGTTTATTTGATTTTGTATTAATGATATTTTTATCACTGTAGAATGGTGATAGTGGTTTAGTCCCACCACCACCATTTAGCACTGCAGAATACAGAAAAACTATTTGGATCAAGTCTTGAGTCCAAAGGAAGGCACTTTAAGTTCATTTGCTTTCTTCAAATGTCTGGACTTTTTCCATTCCATAAGAGAAGGGATTATGCTGTGAGAGTATCAAACTGTTTTAGAAAACAGAGCATAAAACCAAGTTGGGGCCAAGGGTGGAGCCAGGCACCCACCACAGTTGTGGCAGTAAGGCGGTAGATTGACTGCAGAGATTTCAAAAGCAACAGAAATAACCAAATCTGACTGGTTTTTATCATCATCATGTGCTGGAAATTTTAGAAAAATGTCAATGAAAAAATATTCTGTCTTACCAGGGCAAATCGCTACTATTACTCAGTCTTTGCTATGTCACACCACCCTAAAAGGGCTTCCTTAGCAGCTCAGCTGATAAAGAATCTGCCTGCAATGCAGGAGACCCCAATTTGATTCCTGGGTCCGAAAGATCCGCTGGAGAAGGGATAGGCTACCCACTCCAGCATTCCTGGGCTTCCCTTGTGGCTCAGCTGGTAAAGAATCTGCCTGCAGTGTGGGAGACCTGGGTTTGATCCCTGGGTTGGGAAGATCCCCTGGAGAAAGGAAATGCTACCCACTCCAGTATTTTGGCCTGGAGAATTCCATGGGCTGTATAGTCCATGGGGTCACAAAGAGTCAGACACGACTGAGCGACTTTCACCTTCACACTTTCTTATAGATGTATTTGTCCTGAAATGTCACCCAATGGTTGCATCTAACACGACATTTAACCTTAACGAACATTATTACATGATAAGAAATTTTCATCAATTCTCCATTTGCATTAAAAATGTTTACTGAAAAAATAAGTTGACCTTAAAAGTTGCTTTGTTTAAAATGTGTTTGAAAACATTGACAATAGCCATTTGGAAAGCAAAAAGAAGCACCATATATGAATAGACAGCTGGAGGGAAAATGAAAGAAGCTATTGTAATTTTTGCATTAACAAAAAACCCAACCTTTATCAAAATTTTAATATAAAGAAAATACTTTTATATTTTAAAGATAAAATTTAAATTTGGCAGAAGAGTGGCAGAACACGGAATATCTGTCTTTTTCTTCCCTGTCTCCCTGTTAACTCATTTCCTCCACCGTCCACCTCATCCACTTTTTAATACTCAGAAAAATAACTTGAGAGTTAAGATGAGTGAGGTTTAAAAAAACAGAGAGAGATTATTTTTATCAGAGCCAATGTTTTACACAGAGTCCCAAGGTTTTATGATATAAACATTAATTTGCTCTACTTTCCTACTGAAACAGATAAACAAACAGTCATCTTAAATTCATGAAGAGTTATGTCATGAGTAAGAATGGAATTCTTCACAATTGCAAGTTGTAAAGCTTTGGATGTTTTATATTTTTCTTTACCGTGTATCACGCAGTAGAGTTAGGATAAACTGGTGAAAGAGTGACAAAACATTTGAGTTTCGATGCAACTCTGTCACTTTACTCACTGTCTGCTTAGGCACGTTAATTACTTAGTACTTCTGAATCTTCTCTTAAAGTGGAGATAATAAAGCCTCATATACTGATTTCCCAGGTTTGAGACCCTTAAGAATCATATGAAGATGCTTTAGGTATAATTTAATGAGTTAATTTAATTGTGTTACATTCATTACAGGCTTCCCTTGTAGCTCAGTCAGTAAAGAATCTGCCTGCAATGCAGGAGACCTGGGTTCAATTCCTGGGTTGGGAAGATCCCTTGGAGAAGGGAATGGCTACCCACTCCAGTATTCTTGCCTGGAAAATCTCATGGACAGAGGAGCCTGTTGGGCTATAGTCCACGGGGTCACAAGAGTCAGAGACAACTTAGCAACTAAACCACATTTATTACGATATTTCAATTGTATTGGGTTTTAGAGAATTTCTATGACTACGGCAGGGTCTTAGTCTGGAGAGAGAGCATTTAATAAAGGGGACAGACATGTAGATGGATCTTTCAAAACACTAAGGGATATGTGGGGCATTATAGAACAAGGCTGCTCAGTAGTATGGCAGGCTATCACACTTTCTATGATAATAGAAAATTACTGTGCTGTCTCAAAGAATAGCCACTAGCCCCCTACGACTATGGAGCACTTAGAAGGGTTCTAGTGTGGCTGAGGAAATGCATTTTATTTAATTTTCATTAGTTTAGATTTCAAGTGAAATAGCCACATGTGGTGAGTGGCTACCCTACTGGCCACTGGCCACAGATAACACATGAGTGGCACTAACCAGCCAGGGGTTTTAGTGAAGGCTTCCCAGGGCAATGGGAGTATTCAAAAGGTGGACAGTTTAACGCTAAGGATAAAGAGTTTATAAAAGATTATCACTGAACTATGGTTAGAAATACAGTTGACCTTTAAGGAAGAACTGATTGGGGTTGGAAAAATCTGCATTTAGTCCCGCTCACATTCACTATGCAGCCTTTTCTCAGCAAGAGCACCGTGAAGTAAAGCTTCCAAAAATCAGAAGGTGGAGGGTGACAAACTGCTGCCGGAAGCAGATCCTCTCAGAGCTTTCCATGGACACAAGACTCCCTAAAACTGAAGACATTTTCGCTCAGGAGACCTGGGGAGAGGGCGAGTTCAGGTTGGCACACGAGAACTCGGGAGGTGGCGGCGCCTTTGCTTCCCTGTGCTTGACCTTACCTCACTTTCCGGGTTTGCACCCCCTCTCCACAGTTGTCCCGCATGTTCACAAAGGTCACCTTGCAGATGCTCCACGGCTCTGTGACCCATATGTACTGGCTGCAGTCACTGTGGCAAGGGACGACCTCATACACCTGAAACACACATGGTTCTCAATGATCTCACTGCACGGAACCTGAGAAGGTGAGAGGAACACCTCGCATTTCAGTAGTCACGATACTTCACTTTTACACCAGCCTCTCTTTTCCTGTTCATTGTCTTGAAACAGGAACATGGAGGCCCTCGTGAGAGTTGGAGTTGCAGCAGCGAAAGGCTTGTGCTGGTCTGCTATCACACTGGCTGGAGACCAGACCTCACAGACCACATCAGACACACTCCGTACTTTCCTGGACTGACCCTTATCATACCTCCTGTTCACAGTTCCCTGCATCTTCAGTACTTAGCTCAGGGTGTTCATTTGTGAGGCATTCTATATAGATTTGTTGAGTAAGATGAATAAATGAGTAGAAGAATTATCATTAATTCTTAAGTAATTAAGTAAGCATATAACAACACTCTTGAAACTGTGGTTTGGGAGAAGGCTCTTGAGCGTCCCTTGGACTGCAAGGAGATCAAACCAGTCAACCCTAAAGGAAATCAACCCTGAAGATTCACTGGAAGGACTGATGCTGAAGCTGAAGCTCCAATATTTTGGCCACCTGATGTGAGGAACTGACTCGTTGGAAAAGACCCTGATGCTGTGGGAGAGACTGAACGGAAGCAGGAGAAGAGGGTGGCAGAGGATGAGATGGTTAGAGAGTATCACTGACTCAATGGACATGAATCTGAGCAAACTCTGTGAGACAGTGAGGGACCGAGGGGCCTGGCATGTGGCAGTCCATGGGGCCACAAAGAGTGGGATGCGACTTAGCAACTGGACAACAGTAAGAACACAGCATATAAAAGTAGCTATTTTCAAATAAATATAATTTGGCCCATTTTCCAAATAAGTATGTATACCAATAAGAATTTTTTCATGTTCCATATAGGAAATTAAAAGATAAATAATATGAAATACAGCTATCTTAAATAAAGTTATCTTAAATCATTTAGGGCTTGGAAGTAAGGTCTGAAATTGGTCTCACTTTCACTTTTCCCTTTCATGCACTGGAGAAGGAAATGGCAACCCACTCCAGTGTTCTTGCCTGGAGAATCCCAGGGACGGCGGAGCCTGGTGGGCTGCCATCTATGGGGTCACACAGAGTCGGACACGACTGAGGTGACTTAGCAGCAGCAGTAGCAGTACACAGCTACAAAGCAGTGAGGGCCACATGAAATAAAGCAGATTGTCGGTGCTCTGGTGCCCATTAAGGCCTGCAGGTCCAGGTTTGCAGTGTTGTCATTGGTTGGTTTCAGGAATTTTAGCACAACGAACCAACTATAGTCTTTTCTCAGTGAGAGAGAAGAAAGGGGTAAATAAATGAAAAAAAAAAAAGGACTTTAATCCACTGCAACAGAGCTGACTCAATCATTAAAGAAAAATGCCTCTTAAAATTATTTCAAAATCTATGATAATTCAACTCTATTTCCTACTTTATAATACCCACCCACACAAAATAGTATGTGAATATTTTATATAGTTATTCAATTCCAGAATACAGATTTAAATAGTCCATTGGAACCATTCTTTGTGCAAATTTTAGTTTTACTAAACATCCCTGTAAAGTGAATAAAGTTGACCTACTACACATAGGGAAAAAAGTATGCGCTGTTGGAGTAAGAATCTGTAATTACTGTCATAAGTGATCACCTTCACATTATGTGCTGTATTAAAATAGGACTAAATACTATTTTAGTGTTTAGTAAAACATTACCCTACATGCGGAGAAGGGAACAATTGAAGGGGAAGTGCTATCTTTCCTAGTCCTTTGACGGCTTTCACTTTAACCTACGCTGGAGAGAATACAGATCAGTTCAGAGCGGCCTCCCGCCACCACTTGGAGCCCACCTACTCCCTCACCTCCTGAGAAGCGTGAGACAGGAGGCGTCACTGCCTTTTCAAGGCGAGTGAATTAAGCTTGTTCTCCCCTACCCCCGTACCTTAGGCCCCGATTTTAAAACGAGAAAACACATGTAACACGTTAGGGAGAAAAAAAAGGGAACAGCTGCAGAAGAAAAGTTTTATGAAAAATATGACTTCTTTTGTGTAAAAGATAAAACGAATACATTCTCTGATGCCAGGAGTAAAATGGAAACCAACAGCACTCTATCATGAACCATGAAGTTTAGAAGTTCTTACCTGGGCCTGGAGCAGCGTTCACCAGGAATGAAGAAAAGGGAGAGAAACAGAGGCAAGTAAAACGTTAGTATATTTGACGAGAAGATCTCACGTTCTAAGTTTCAAGTATTATCCATATAAAAAAGGTGGGTTTTTTTTTTTTTTTTGGTAAATGACTCGAACATTTATCTTACACCTTGAAATAGAAAAGCCAACTCCTTATTATTGTTTAAAATTAAGATACACAAACGAATTACAAACAGCACAGTCCAGGAAAGGATTTGATAGGCAGGATGAAAAAATCTTAGAAAACCGAGTAGACCTCAAAATACGTATCATAGGGAATTAATATATGACTGCAAATAACTGGTGGACCAAACTCTGAGTGGACTATTTATAGACTGATTGATCTTAATCAATTCATTCACCCATATTTCTGAGGAAATGAGTATTTGCTTCCTCAAATGGAAAATGTAACCTCAGAAACCATTTTCAAGGCAAACTACCACAGATTACTTATTGAGGAATGTATGACTGCAATTATAAATCTATATGACTTATCATTTTCACAAATTTACACCAACCTCCCCCCCAATTTTCTGTTACACAAATCTTTGCATATTCTTTACTTTTCTTACATTTTACTAACAAATAAATCACCCTTAGAAGTTTCTACTTTTAATGTAGAACATTTATGCTCAAAGATTCAGAAATCTATTATTTCCTGTTTCAGTTTGATTTTTCCATTGTACATGTCTCAGTATACCACCAGGAGACTGGTAACAAATACTCAGATATCATACTCTGCATTAGATTTTGTCAGAGTGACAGAGAAGTGGCTTAGGTAAAAGTTTTAGTAGCAAAGACAACTTGTCACAACCATTTTGAACTTTTCTAAATTCACCACATAAAAGACGCTGAGGCAAACAAAACTTACTTCAAATTCTGACTGGCTGTACACATCACACTAAAGGTAAGAAAATGCATAGAATTTATTCAAAACATGGATTAAAATGATTGAAATTTAAGTTTACTACTGGAAATTCAATATTTCAAAACTTAGAGAAAAATATTTTTTGTAATATAAACATTTCAGTTATTTCAGTTATTCTGTTTCATCAGGGTCATGCATTTTCTTTTTTAGAAATAGTTACTGGGATAGAGAAACTCAATTACCAGTAGATGGCAGCAGTGCAGTATATTATTCACCTTTAGCTGCATTTATTTAAGGGCAAGTTTAGCAATTTTACTTGGGAAAAATCAACAGTCTTTTAGAAGACTTTCTGCGCAATTTAATTCTCCACTTTCCTGGCCCTTAATTTCTTTATTCAAAAGTTATTTTTATTTCTCTATAATTTACTTTTATTGTGATGAACAAAGGTTATTTTGGGAAGGCAAACGTATATAGGGGAGCAGTGTATTTGAAGATTAAAATTAGACAATCTATGTGTGTATGAAACATACCTACATATTTAAATTTGACTCATACATATAACTTGGTTTATTGTGACTTAAACATACATCTTAATATCCACACACATATCTTCATATCTAGTGTGAAATTCACTCTTTGTTAATTCTCATGTAGGCCAAATGTGGCAATAACTGTCTGATGAATTTTATGTTACATTAAACTAGTAATCTTATATTAAACAATTCCCCCTATTAGATATTTCACTTTTTATTTCCAACGTGACACAAGTAATAACTATGAATAGCTGGTAACAAAGTGTGCATTCAAAGAAAGTTCCAAATAATACTGAAAAGGCCAATCACCAAATTGATAGATAACATACAGTTACTTTGACACCATCTTCATATCTCTTTCTTCTTAACATATTTTGTATCAAACAGAATATATATTTCCCAATTTTTGACCCACACCCTACATACTTTCCTTGATTTTAATTTGCATGGTTGGCAATTGAGATTTTTTTTCTGAGTCTAGTGGATTTATCAGATAAGATAATCTTGCTCTCAAAACTCAAATTATTGTATAACAACATATTAAATACCTTGACAGTATTTCAAAGGTAGATTTCATTTTTTATTTCCATTGAATTATATTAATATGCACATATATACACATACAGTATATTAAATCTCTTGAGAATATAGAGATCATCCATCTGACTTGTAATTTTAATAATTTACTCAGGCATTGTAAAGATAAAGTGGGTCAAATATCTTATTCAGGGGTTATTATTTATTCTCTATTTGGGCAAAAATAAAAAAGAGATCAATGTTCATCTAAGAAGTATTTTACAATATTCCCAAGAGCAGAAAATACCTGGTTGACATGATCCAGTTTGGGGCATGGCCTCCCTCCATTATAGGGTTTTTCACGCAGCCATTTAGACCGGACCTTCACACCACTCCCACAGGACTTGCTGCAGCGCGACCAATTGGACCACTCACTGAGCTTGCAGTCTGAGGGGCAGGGGATGATGCAGGCCTCTTCAATGTAACCTGAGTGGACAAAAATGAGACAAGAGCTGTCTCCTCCACATGTCACTCAGCTATTACCACCCACCATTGCAGCCCATTTAGAAGGTCCAAGTTTGACTTGCCAGCAACATGCAAATGTAGAGGTGTCTCTGTCATTAGGGACTCAAATTAAATCCTACAGGAAAATGACACATAACACAGCGACTCTGTTAAAATAACAGCTGAGCAGTGCCATATGATCTGCTTAGGATTCATGCTCACCATATTTCAACATTTCTGACTTTCTGACAGCTCATGTTTAATTGACAGTAATCTGACTGCTGCCATGTCATTCTCATGCTGCCAGAATAATACATTAAAAAAATTATAACAGTTTTCTATAAAATCCTATCTACTAATGTCACATAAGTTCAAGTGTCTGAGTCCACACAACGTTCTTTCTCAAGAAGAAAGCCGGACCCTCTCAATTAATATTCAAAAGGAACCATTTAACTTAGCACCTTATGTTTCGCTTTCATTGAAAATCAAGTCTGATGAAGAAAAATGAAAGATGTTAAATAAATAATGCCTCATATTATTATAGTGCTGTCAAATTCAAAGCACCTTCACATATTGTATTCATTTGATTCTCTTGAAAATAGCACAAATGTAGTGGGCAGGTACTGATGCTCTACTGGACAGATAAGAAAACAAATACAGAGAGATAACTGACAAGGGCGAAGTCACACAGTCAGAGATGTGGCTAGGATCTGAGTCTAGTCTAGCACTCATTCTATCCAATCACACAGTCAGTTAATTTAAGAGTCTACAGATTTGTCCTGAGAAATGGGAGCATTTTCCTTAACCGTTCCCCCAGTACCAACTTGGCATTTCACAGTTATCAATTTATTCCTATTGTTCTCAAGACAAATAAGTGGAAAAAG
The DNA here is from genome assembly GCF_054371585.1 of Giraffa tippelskirchi. Classification (NCBI taxonomy): domain Eukaryota; kingdom Metazoa; phylum Chordata; class Mammalia; order Artiodactyla; family Giraffidae; genus Giraffa; species Giraffa tippelskirchi. The sequence continues at coordinate 66,823,472 of NC_137284.1, forward strand.
CAAAATTCCCCTGGTCAAGAGTCAAATGTTATCCTCTGTCACACTCTGCCTGTGAGAGTGGTTGTTCTAGAAACAAGAGAACACTCTGCTCTTATCATTTTACATCAACATCAAAGATTCCATTTTGAAAGTGACTGTAATGTAAACAGCTTCTATTAAGAACCCTAGGTAGACTTTTAAAAATTTTACTGAGACATAATTTATATCTCATAAAAGTCAGCTCATGTTTTGGTCTTTAGTATAGTCTGTGTTATGCAACCATCACCACCATCTGCTTTTAGAACATTTTCATTACCTCTGCTATACCTATTAGCAGCCATTTCCCATTTTCCCCTCCCATACTCTAGCAACCACTAATCTAGTTTGTATCTCTAAGAATTCACCTATTCTGAACATTTTATAAAATGAAATCAAACATTATGTTTTATGATTGGCTTCTTTTACTTAATAAAATGTTTTCAGGATTCTTCTATGTTGTGACATTTGTGAGTACCTCATTCCTTTTTGTAACTAAATAGTATTCCATTGTATGGACATATCATATTTTTTAATCCTTTCATCAGTTGATGGACATTTTCGTTGTTTCCATGTTTTGTACATTACAAATAATGCTGTGAATATTTGTGTACAAGTTTCAGTACACATGAGTTTTCAATCCTCTTGAATATGTATCTAGGAATGGAATTACTTGATCATATGATAACTCTTTATTTAACTTTTTACTGAAATGCCAAACTGTTTTCCAAAGTGACTGTACCATTTTAAAACACCACTAGCAGGATATGAGTTCCACTTTATACATTTGTCAAAACTCGTTTATTATGTCTCTTTTATTTTAGTGTCCTTTGAAGAACAAAAGTTTAAATGGTAATGAAATCCCATTTATCTATTTTTATTTTTATTGCTGTGCTTCAATGTCCTATCTAGGAAAGCATTATCTAATCCAAGGTCATAAAGGTCAAAAACACCCATTTTTTCTCAAAAGTTTTATAGTTTTAGTTCTTGTATTTAGGTATATAATTCATTTTGAGGCAAGCTAAAAATGTCTAAAGTCACTTACAAATCCATGTCATCAGTAACCAAATTAATGTTTATAAAAGACAATTAATTAACAAAAACCCAACTATTTCCAAGTATTATCAAAACTGCTTTAGTAAAAGAACACTAGTATTTCATATGTAATAAATTATTGAAATATTTCTAGAATTGCATTTCCTACCTCGTGTGTGTGTGTGTGCTAAGTCGCATCCGACTTTTTGCAACGCTATGAACTGCAGCCTGCCAGGATTCTCTGCCTGTGGGATTCTCCAGGCAAGAACCCCTCCTCCAGGGGATCATCCTGACCCAGGGATCGAACCCGCGTCTCTTATGTCGTCTGCACTGGCAAGCAGATTCTTTACCACTAGCGCCACCATTCCTGGCTTGCAAAAGATCAAAATAACTGCAAAAACAAACCTCTAACCTTTTGTCATTCAGTATTATAACTGACAGTAGACTCACATGATTTTTCATGTCACTACTTCAGAGTAACAGATAAATGGAAATTCTTTCCATTTTATCTGCTGAAGTACAATGGCATTGGTGAAATATGTCATGTCTGACTTCAGTTTGATTCACATTGTATTATTAAGTAAGCAGATATAAAATTTTTATGTTTGATCTTCCAATAGAGTATTCCAGAAAATGTCTCTTCAATAAAACTCAAACTATTAAATTGCTAAAAGATACAAATTAGGCAGAGATAAAGACACAACTGCAAAAGAGTATAATGCTTAGCATTCCATTTTAATTTTCTAATGTGTAACAACATTCAATAATTGCCTGTCATGTTTATCTCGTATAATTAAAATCCTTAATGCTACTAGTGAACTGCCAGATAAGCATTCCCTTGCCTTCTCCACTAGGATCATTTCTGGGGGCAATTAACGCCAAACGATCATGGGGGATAGAAAGACAGAAACATCTGAAGCATTTTAAGGCTAAATAAACCGCTGGCATCTTGAAGCAATTTATGGTTCCCGAGAATGCTGGAATAAAATAAATGACTTCACAATGAGGGTGTTAAAACTTGGTAGCTCAACACAGAATATGACACATGAAAAAAATCAGACTCCTGAATTTTGATTGTAGTTTTTGTATCTATATCTGTTCTGCTGGCTGCTTTCAGGTTGAAATGAATACAGAATTAGCAGGCTTTAAGTGGCAACCAGAGGACCTTTGAGATACATCCAGTCACCTCATTCATTTGAATTATGAATGTGCAGATAAAGTAGCTTTCAACAACTTTCCCAATTATGATATTGTGTTGTTGAAAGGTGTACTGTTGATAGATTATTCATTTTGAAAGCACGTGGAACATATTGGTTGATTCTGATTTACAGCTGTGTGAATGAGCTCTGCTGGCACTCCATTGGAAACGTCTGGATTAATCTCAAAACTGACCTGAAAAGTCTAACCTGCTTAAATGTGTGTTATATGCACATGACTGCAATTGCAAATGAGAACATTTAGCTAGAAGTTTATCTACTATGGTCCTTATGGATTTGATAATACTGAAAAAGGTCCTTGAAAAATAGTTTCAAAATGAATAGAATATTATTTTGTAATTATATATTAAGAACAGATAACTTGAAAAGCTGGGAAAACAAAACTACCATGTATATCTCCAAACTCCTATAATCAACTATTCTACCTATAAAATTCTTATATTTAGTGTATGAAAGGTTATGAATCAACCCCTGGGCAACTAAAATGTTCATAATGAAGTATTCAGGTAAGTTTATGTAACTGCAGTAAACAGTTATTTTAATTTTATTTTTATATTTTTGTTTCATATACATGTGAAGACATATCTCTTCATATCTGCTAGGTATTTATAGACTTTCTCAGAAAATTTCAACATTAGTTTTAATTGCTGTCAGATTTTGTAGCTGTTGCTCTTCCAATACTGATATCTTACCCAATGACTAGGAGCATTCAGATTCAGGCAGTATACCTATGTAGTTCACTATCAAGGCCATTTCTAATAGCAAACTCTAAAATGCTGCTGTATAATGAAGACTTTGGCTGTTCTGTTTCTCTGACTCCTGGCAGACAGCTTCTAAGCTCTGAAATTTCCTGAGTGACAGGAGTATCTTTGCTATTCATGGTGGGTCTTTTAGGCTACATGTGAGTTTATGCAAAGATGTCTGAGGAAGGGGGATGACTATACCACAAAAACCAACCATGTATTTAAAAAGCCTGGGGCTTTCAGCCTCTTGATATCCTCCCAACCTCTGGGGAGAGGAGATTAACTGTGTGGTCAATGATTCAACTAATAATGCCTACATAATAACTCCTTCCCCACTAGAAAGCTCTGGATACAAAAGCTCACGCTGGTAAAGGACATTCGTGGGCCAAGACGGTGATGCCTCTTGGTTCCGTGGGGCAACAGCATGGATGCCGTGTTTGGGACCCTCCCAGCCCTCGTCTATGTGTTCCTTCTATTGACTGGTTCTGGTTTTCATCCTTTTGCTATAATAAATCTCTAGTTGTAAGTATGGTGCTTTCTGAGTTCTCTGAATCATCCCAGCAAATTACTGAACCTGAGGGAGTAGTGGAAACCCCGAAATCTGTGGCCAGTTGGTCAGAAGTGAGGCTCATCCGGGATCCCCAAACATGCACAGCTCACGTCTGAAGTGAGAGCAGTCTTGCAGAGGACAGAACCCTTAACCTGTGAAGTTTAGCCCAAGTCCAGGTAGTTAGTGTTAGAAATGAATTCTACTTTCAGATGTATATTTTATTTAAAAAGAAAATAAACTTATTTATGCAAGAACCCATATCCAAAATTTACTTATTCAACCAAAAAAAAAACTTTGAGAATAAGTACATACATGAAGGCATCTATGGACTTTTCCTCCCTAAATCTAACATTTACAATTTTAACTAATATTGTATTAAAAACTGGAAAAAAGTTCTAAGAACCCATTTTGGAAATAGGGCTTTGTCAGCAATATAAACATATTTGATAGAGTGTTCAGATTATGAAGTAAGAGGAAATAAATTAACTTTGAAACAGTAGAGTGATTTATTTTTAACTGGATCCAAGGCAGGGCACTGTTCTTTTAGTCAATAAGAATCACACAATGACATGAAGTATTTCCAAAGGATGATCTTTAAACATTAGTCTGTTGGATTCTTGGCTTCCCTGGTGGCTCAGACAGTAAAGAATCTGCCTGCCATGTGGGAGACCTGGGTTTGATTCCTGGGTTGGGAAGATCCTAATAAGTGTTAAACATGATTTTTATAAATTACATGGTCAAACAAGTTGGAAATTTGTTGCATTAAACTAGGTTAAACAGGTCTTTTTACCCTGGGCTTTCTTTTTTTGTGTGGTGTTTGTTTGCTAATATGAACTGTGAATCTCTCGGAGAATGACTCAGATGCTGCATTATATGCTTCTTAATTTTTTCCTACAGCATCTCACTGGACCACTGAGAAACAGATCATTCTGATAGGTTGTAATTATAACGCATTAAAACTGGATTCATGTTTTGAGCTGTACAGAGTTTAATGTTTAATTAGACCTTTTTATGTCCATTTCTAGATAAGGATAAAAATGCAGAAGCTAACAAAGAAAAACAAAACCCCTAAACTTAAGAAAATTTCTTCTTAGTTTATACTTTGAAGTTTTAAAGAAGTAAAGGTTAGACTTATGGCAAAGAGAGAGGAAACTGTTATGCACATAAACTTATTGAATATTTTTTTAATGACTATTTTAAACGACCATTTTGTGTTTATGCAGATTAACTACAATATCCTGTCAGGGCTAAACTGGCTTTCAATGTAACTATGAAAAAATGGCTAAACACTGGAGAGTAAATGGAAGTGAAGATTTTCCTTTTAAATTTAACTTTAAAATGCCCACAGATATGTTGGGGTGCTCTCAGGTTACTTTTTGAGCCCATTGATATGGTTTATGTCTAATTCTTCATGCATTTACAAAAAAAAATTCCTATGTATAAGCCTTGCTCACTACATAACCATTTTCATGATACTTTGAAGTAGAAAAAGACCAGGGATCAAACTTTAGTTTCCTGTGTCTTCTGCATCGCAGACGGGTTCTTTACCCACTGAGCCATAGTGGGAGTCCTGAAATGAGACCACACTCAACTAAAGGGTATTGGACTATATTCAACTAACGGGTATTACAGTTACTTTGGACTTGCAAGGCATTGATATAACAGGATTCTACATGAGGGTCAGTTAGTATCTCTATGAATTATGAAACCGTATAATACAATAGGTTTCCCTGCTGGCTCAGCGGTAAAGAAGCCGCCTGCAATGCAGGAGACGCAGGTTCCATTCCTGAGTGGGGAAGATCCCCTGGAGGAGGAACCGTTAACCCACTCCAGTATTCTTGCCTGGAAAATCCCACAGACAGAGGAGCCTGGAAGGTTATAGTCCCTGGGGTAGCAAAAAAGTCAGAGAAGACCTAGTGACTAAACAACTACAACCAGCTCAACAACAACATAACACAACATGAGTAATGAACAACTTTGTGGTTTTATCATATTATCATAGTTATCAGCAAGATTACCACACCCAGTCATTTCACTGAAGTTAGTGTTATCTTAGGGCTTCCCTTGTGGCTCAGCTGGTAAAGAATCAGCCTGCAATGCGGGTGACCTGGGTTCGATCCCCGGGCTGGGAAGATCCCCTGGAGAAGGAAAAGGCTACCCACTCCAGTATTCTGGCCTGGAGAATTCCATGGGCTACATAGACTATGGAGTCATCACAAAGAGTTGGACAGGACTGAGCGACTTTCACTCACTCACTCAGTGTTATCTCTCCTCTAAGGCATTGGGGAGGGGGAGGGGTCAGAGCCCAAAAGAAAGGATGTGGAATAAAACATAATAGCAGATATTGTTGATAAAGGCAAAGGTAAATAGATTTTTCTCTGCTGCTGTTGCAAATAATGAATTGTCCCTGGTAGTTACATTTTAAGCAGTGAAACACTTTGTTCCTAAAAAGGTAGAAAGCCTAGTAAGTGGACAGGATATCCTGGAGGCTATGTTTGACAGCCTGGCCTGAGGGGCTCCATGGAGCCCAGTTTAAAACCTTATAAGTAAGTACTAGTTAAGTTGAGGTCTCTGTGACGTGGAGCACACAGAACTAAGTGACGACACCGGAAGTATCCCCATCTCACACAGCATGAATGGTGGCTGCAGGAGAGTTGCCGAGGAGAGTCACCCTCAGCCTCTATGGTTCTCCCTCAGGGAGCCTGTTAGAGAATAATGCTGGCGTCCAGACTTTATTTCGCTCCGCCTTAGGCACCTGGTTTCTTTTTGTACCCACGTCTCCACAGTAGCCCTTTCTTTATTTCCCTGGTTCTTGAAACTTGCATCTTCTACCTCAGGAAAAGTCTCTCACTCTGCCTGTCTTTTTACATTTGAAGGGAAAAAGATCTCAACTGTGAAAGATGACTGTAAAAGCTTTATCTGTGTTACCAAATGAAAGGTTTAAATTCTAAAATGAATTAAGACATTAAAAAAATACTACCAACTGAAAAAGTTTCTTAGAGAAATCAGCACGCCATTTCAGCTGATTTAAAAAATTAAAAATTAAAAAATTGCCTTTTTTCCTGGCTTAATGAAACATGCTCTTCCTCAAATACAGGCATCTACTACAATAAGGAATAATTTCTCACTCCATTTTGTTTCTAATTAACCTTTAACGTTAAACTTATATCATCTTCTGTAGAATTTCATTACAAAAAGGAAAACATTCTGGGTATATTATGGTTCAGTGGTCATGTAGGTTATTTCAGAATCTACTTTCTTCATATCCATAATTAATTTTATCAGATGTACTCTGAGCTCCACAATGTCTTAAAAGTACATGTTCTTGATCTAAAATTTACTTGTAAATTGAGTACTCTATGAATTTTAAAAATTTCAGTTGGGCACTTGTACAAGAAATATATGTAGGATGCATTCCTTTTCTAAGTTTTGTTGATGGTCTTTTTTTTGTTCCCATAAATCCTAATAGGAAAGAAACCCCATACTTGGTGGAATGTATAAGCGAGTTTCTGACTGATAAGGCAGCCTCCAACATTTACAGTTCCTTACACTGAGGGACAATCGTTCAAACATGATACCTGTTTTCAAATCACCCACATCATAACTGCAGGAAACTGGTGAAATAAAGATGTAGATCATTTAGGTTATTATTCAATAATGTTAAATGATGCCATAAGGGTAAGCTATCATTATAAAATGAAAATATCTTACTAAAAAGCTTTTGTTTCACTTGTAAAGTTTGCAGAGCTTTCTTTTTATTAAAATAAGTAGTACTGCAGTACAAACCCCCTATGAAGCAACTTGTAAGAATGACTGTGGGTGCCAGAAAGGGTTTTGCAAAATATCAAATTTTAATGGACATACTTTGAACCCCACTGATGCTTCCAAAACTAACTCCTTAAGCCATTCATTACTGTCCAGAAGGTTCTCTGTAATACCATTCATAAACATGCTAGGCAAGGAGAGAAAGCATGAAAGAATCAATATAAATCATTATATTTGAGAATTACTGTTAAAGGGAAATTAATCTTATACTACTGAGGCATTAGACAAACTATGCTGAAAATTCAATAGCGACAGTAGTTAAAAGAAGGACTGAAATAATTAAAAGAGTGTTATGTGACCTGGAACAAGTAGTACAGCTATCTGATGCCAGCATGACGGTCAAAAGGCAGTACAAGGTCCTAGAATTTAGACACTGGATTGTGAACACTGAGTGCACAAAGTCAAAAGCACACACAACACTTGAATACAATACCGTCCCCTGTTTATGAATAGAGTGGTAAATAAACACAGAGCTCTCTCGTATTTCCCTACCTGAGCTGAAAAAGACTCTCCTCATCCTCAGGGCACTCGTTAACTTGCCAATATCCTTTCACAGAAGATCCTACAGAACTCATTCTGTTTTCAAAATCATACCTAAACAGGCATTCACTTTATAAAGACCCATATTTACAAATTTTAAAAACTTCCTAATGTCTATGCTCTTCCCCACAACTGGTAAGCAAGTGAACTATCACCCATTGCTGCTGCTACTGCTGCTAAGTCGCTTCAGTCGTGTCCGACCCTGTGTGACCCCATAGATGGCAGCCCACCAGGCTCCCCCGTCCCCGGGATTCTCCAGGCAAGAATACTGGAGTGGGTTGCCATTTCCTTCTCCATTAGGTGTTGATTATTTTGATACCCTCTGCACACCCCCACCTCCCCCCATCTTGTCAGAATGCAGATTCTGACTCAGCAGCTCTGCAATGCGGCTGAATTTCCAGTGGCTTTTCTGGAATGTCTGTGCCGCTGGTCTGAGTAAGAAGGGTTCAAATCCCAGTTGGCAAATGATAACCTAGGCTGACAGCCTATTTTTGTAAATAAAGTTTTATTGGAACATGACTGCAATTCACTCACATATTGTCTCTGGCTGCTTTCATGCTATAACTGCAGAATTGGGTAGTGGTTACAGATACCTTTTGGCCTGCAGAGCCTGAAATATTTGCTTTTGGAACTTTAGGAAAACATTTGATAACAAGTAATTTAACCATGGACAGTGGAGCCTGGTAGGCTACAGTCCATGGGGTCGTAAAGAGTCGGACACACACGCAGCTTAACCTAAAAGCTGATTCTCAAGTTTCCTCAGAGTCTGTCCAAGTTGGTAAGTACTTGATAAGTATCAACAACAATATATAAAATTACTTTTAGGTGATAGGAGACCTATGCATATATAACAGCGTGGGCTCAAGAAAAACAGTCCTATGAGATAGGCTTTTCTGCTTATTTGACATTAACAGATGATAAAACATCACAAATAAAAATGAGTTCAACGTTAGACTATCTGTTGACAGTGCATTATGGCTTAAACTAGATGTGAGGAACAGCAAAGACAAATGCGCTGAGAGTAAAGAGAAGTGTCTGGAAGAAATTACATAATTCAAAGAGCTCAAGACTTGAGCATCTGGCACTTTTACAATTTATCCCATTCATCTTGAAAGTGCTGTTTTGAGATAAATCTAATAAAAATGTTATTCCTTGTTTTCTCAAGGGAAGTTGAGTGGACGCAAAGAGAATTAAATAAAAATTCAATATTCCCAATTAAAGTTATAAATATAGGCCGGGAAAAAGCAAGTTGTCACAGTTACTAATATAAACCAAGAGATAAGCTGTTGTCCAAATCTGGTGTTGTACAAACCAGGCAATTCTGAACCTACCTACAATTTAGTAGGCAGAGAGAAGCACACATACTTGATGAATAGCATATAGAAAGTTTGTGGCATGCATATGTTTTATTCCAAAAATCTTAGTTGTTCTCAGTGATCTGTTTGATTATATCCCAGAACTGTGAGACAGAGGGAAGGACACTGAAAAAAGTGTCCAAGCCTGATTGTGGATCAAACACAGCTGCAAAAATTCTCTCCAACTCTTCACTCATTCATTCATTCTACAAATACTGAACACCTACTCTTCTAGTGCTTGGGATACATGAGTGAATAGAGTAGTCTAAGATAACTTCATCAATCCACGTTTTTGTACAGGAGATACAACATAGATAAAAATATAATAAATAAATTACATGGCATGTTATAGAGTGATACACCCTTTTGAAATACAAAATGTTGAGCAGAAAAAGGGGTTTTGGGACATCTGGGTGGGGTTGAAGGACAGCATAATAAAATCTGTCACATTTCAACAAAAATCTTGTATACATGTACCTTGCATAAGCTAGGTTACCTCTATGATTCTTTAAAATATCGAGGTTAAATGATATCATAATTCTGAAAATTCTACCTCTTGTTCTGTGAAATTTTAAGAGTGATTAACTGGAGAAGTACCTAGTACTATGTGCATAGGCAATCAATTTCCAGCAAACCAATCAAGTTCTTTGGAACAGACCCTGATGCTGGGAAAGATTGAGGGCAGGAAGAAAAGGAGGCAACAGAGAATGAAATGGTTGGATGGCATCACTGAATCAATGGACATGAGTTTGCACCAACACTGGGAGATAGTGAAGGACAGGGAAGCCTGGTGTGCTGCAGTCCATGGGGGCAAAGAGTTGGACACGAGTTAGCGATGAACAACAACAACAATCAAGATCTTAGAGGATTCTGGCAGTGAGGAGAAAATGTGTAATTTGGTTTTTGAGTGATTTACAGTCTGTTGCCAATAGTGACACTGTCCAAGATTTCATAGCAAAAGTAAATATACGCAGTTTGTATTATGAGGTTAGGAGAGATAATAGCCAAAAATCTATTCATATATTAACATTTGTGTGGGAACTATATTTAATACCATGTATCACGAGCGGTGAACATTTATTTGGCTCCCAGGTATACTATAAGATCTGATTTTTGGAATATTGGTATTGCTTTTCAGTACATAGTCTATCACTATGAGAAATTCCAGACAGAATTGTGCCTTGAGTTACAGATGCTTGAAAAAAAACGGTAACCACATGGGGAATGACCTAAAATAATATTCTTAAACTGATGACAGTCAAACTGTTTTATCAGTATAATAACTGATAATATGATCCACAGATGGATAACACAGATTAAATAGAAATGCCATAAGGCCACTATTGAACAGGACAGGGGATTAATGTCTTTGCACTACACACACATGGGGATCAATTTTATGTTTAAACTGAAAGCTGTAAGAGACTTTTCTTGAAAGCCACTTTAAAACCCCATTTCCACCATACATCTGGAAAGCTGATTTGGCTGAGCAAAGGCAGGGGTAGTAGAAACTGCAATTTAGAGAACGCCTAAGATAGAGTACCAAAGTGATAGCATTCCACTATCTGGATTGACAGAACATCAGCAGTAATTCCAAAGAAATCAGGCAACAGAGAGTCAATTTCCTTAGACTTTGAGTAAAACTGTTAGTAAACACTAAAATATCCCACTGGACATGCATCATAGATCAGATTTACTGAGAAAGGAGTGATGCTGGATAGACACAAAGAACTAAATTGGAAGAGTTCACTTGAAGATCTTCAATCCTTTCACAATTTCCATGAAGTTCAGTTCTTCCAGGGACCCACCTTTTTCCTAGATGTGCTTTTCTTTTAAAATATAGTACTGAGTGCTTCATGCTTTGAATCAACAGTGCTAAGGCAGGAAGTCTACTGCTTTTGGTCAATTTCAGTTTTTTCTGTAGTTGTATTTTTTTCAAGAGATCAAACATTTTTGTGGAGAAGACTCTTAAGAGTCCCTTGGACTGCAAGGAGGTCAAAGCAGTCAATCCTAAAGAAAATCAGTCCTGAATATTCCTTGGAAGGACTGATGCTGAAGCTGAAACTCCAATACTTTGGCCACCTGATGTGAAGAGCTGACTCACTGGAAAAGATCCTGATGATGGAAAAGACTGAAGGCAGGAGGAGAAGGGGACAACAAAGGATGAGATAGTTGGATGGCATCACTGACTCCATGAACATGAGTTTGAGCAAGCTCCGGGAGTTGGTGATGGACAGGGAAGACTTGTGTGCTGCAGTCCATGGGGTCACAAAGAGTCGTACACAACTGAGCGATTGAACTGAACTGAAACATTCTCATGAGAGTCACAAGATATTTTTAAATTTTTTTTCTTTTTTTTTTCTAAAAATAAGATTGACTGTTAAGTGGTTGACTGAAGTGCTCATGCATCTAATTAGCAGATCAGGGTAAAAGAGAGAATAGATGAGAGTCATTCTGAAAGTTTACAGGCTATATTAAAAACAAATGATTATCTTGGTGATTCACTATGAGTAACAATTTAAAATCTGAGCAAAGACTTACATGCTACAAGTCAGGAGAAACATTTTTAAAGTGATCTTCAGTTTTATGTTTTAATGACTAACTATGGATCTTCTACATTATCATCATATCACCTCAGAATGGGAAGTGCATTTACATTTTTCCTGCTATTTATAGCATCTATGTTATTTAACATATACTCAGAGTACATCACGCAAAATGCCAGGCTGGATGAAGCACAAGCTGGAATCAAGATTGCCAGGAGAAATATCAACAATCTCAGATATGCAGATGATACCACTCTAATGGTAGAAAGTGAAAAGGAACTAAAGAGCCTCTTGATGAGGGTGAAAAGAGGAGAGAGAAAAAGCTGGCTTGGAAACTCAACATTCAAAAAACTAACATCATGGCATCTGGTCCCATCACTCTATGGCAAATAGAAGGGGAAAATGTGGAAGCAGTGATAGATTTTATTTTCTTGGGCTCCAAAATCACTGCAGACAGTGATTGCAGCCATGATATGAAAAGACACATGCTCTTTGGAAGGAAAGCTATGACAGCATATTCAAAAGCAGAGACATCACTTTGCCAACAAAGATCTGTATAGTCAAAGCTATGGTTTTTCTAGTAGTCATGTGTGGCTATTAGAGTTGGACCATAGAGAAGGCTGAGTGCCGAAGAATTGATGCTTTTGAACAGTGGTGCCAGAGAAGAGTCTTGCAAGTCGCTTGGACAACAAGCAGATCAAACCAGTCAATCCTAAAGGAAATCAGTCCTGAATATTCACTGGAAGGACTAATGCTGAAGATCCAATACTTTGTCCATGTGATGCAAAGGGCCGATCCTTTGGAAAAGATCATGATACTGGGAAAGATTGAAGGCTAAAAGAGAAGTGGGTGGCTCAGGGTGAGATGGTTAGATAGCATCACTGACTCAATGGACTTGAGCAAAGTCCGGGAGATAGTAGAGGAGAAAGAAGCCTGGTGTGCTGCAGTTGATGGGGTCGCAGAGTTGGATACACTGACTTAGCGACTGAACAACAAAAATGTTATTTGATACAGAGAATAAAAAAGCAATTACTCTTACAGAAGTTATTCAAGGCATACTAAACTTAATATTGTTCTAAATGTATTGAATAATCTTAAATTTAGAAATCCACATATACTAACCTGCAAAATTCTTATATTCAGAGCATTAACATAATGGAGTCTTATAATGGGGGCTCCTATCACTAGACTTAAATATAACAGTAATTATGAGATAAGGTAAAAAAAAAAAAGTCAGGGTTTTTGGAAACTTCATTTTGGTGACAGATTTAAGAAATTCCATAAGTGTGTCACCACAATACCCCATAATGGTTTATATATGTGAGATGATCCTATTAGTTCATGTTGTCTTCTGAACTATATAATAAAACTGGAGGAGTTCTGTTCTGATAGCAGAAGTTATTTCAGCAAGGTTGGTGGGTAACTACCATGTACCTCTCTCCTAGTAGTTTAATTCATCTCCATGAAAGGAGGAAGATCACTGTCCAATGTTTGCAAATATTGGTACAAAAAATATTTTGTGACATTCGTGACATCCTCAAGTGACATCTGTGATTCAGGCTGACCCATAGGAAACTGATCTCATTCCATAATAAAATGACAGATACATTAAAAGAATGGAGAAATATTGCTTAAAGCTGATATATTATGACATAGAAGCAAAGAGTTCACTAAATACTTTGGTCAAAACCACTCTTTACAAACTTTTGGCAAATGATTAACACAGTATCTTAGCTTCTTTTTTTGATATACTTTTTGTTTCTTTAGAAAACAAAAGTTTCCTAACTCTATGTACCTTTTTCTGGTTTTGTTTGTTTGGGCCAGTCTCAACTTAATGATGAATAAACAAGAGATGCTTGAGTTTTCACGAATTATGGCTTTCATTCTTCTCCTCTGCCACTGAATGTACCTTAGGCACATCACAAATCTTGCCAGTTCAGTTCTTAAAAGTCTGTCTAGTTCCAAACTTTATTCTCAAATTATATTCACATCTTCTCTACTCCTCCCCACTCTCTGTACACAGACTTGCTGAGGATTGTCAAGCCTACTCAGCAGACTCTGCATCAGCCCCAGAGGAGGTCTCTGGCACCATTTTGCCTATATGTAAGGCTTCCCTGGTGGCTCAGTCAGTAAAGAATTTGCCTGCAATGTGGGAGACCTGGGTACAATCCCTGGGTTGACAAGATCCCTTGGAGGAGGGCATGGCAACCCACCCCAGTATTCTTGCCCAGAGAATCTCGTGGACAGAGGAACCTGGCGGGCTGCAGTCCATATGGTCACAAAGAGTTGGACACGACTGAACAACTAAGCACTGCACAGCCAGGCTTCCCTGTCACCAACTTTGGGACTTGGTTGCCAACTTCCGGATAATGAGACAAGTGCCACTGAGGGTCCTGTTATATACAAATGATAGACACACAGTGTGGTGGTGCCCTGATGTTCAACGTAGAACTCACTTCGGTAAACTTTCGTTTCCCTCCATCCTGAAACACGTGCGTTTCAACCCCAAAGACAACAAATGTACAACAGTGAGGAAAAACTGGACTACCGTGGCTGTTGCACCTGGACGTCTCCACGAGCCTGCCATTCTGGTCATAGCATGCCATCGCCTGGTAGCGATATCCTTGACCACATTCCTTGATATCTCCTTGGACCTTCACTCCCAGCAACACTTCCGCTTTCCCCTCTGGCAAAATGCAGTCGGACCAGTTTCCCACAGGCTGTGCGTTATACTTGTCACAGGGACAATACTGCGTCTCAATCAGGGGGTACAGATGAGAATTTTTACATTTTTCCTTCTTCTTACTTTTTCCTGTGGAGAAAATTAAGTTGGAAAACACCATTATTAATACCAAGCATCCTGAAGTTTTTTTTTTTTCTCCTTTCCTACCTTCCTTTCTTCATTTTTAACTGTATTCAACTGTAGCCTATAAATAAATGCTACTTTCTCCCTCTGCAGTGCTTTTTATGTAGGTTTTTGTTAGTACTGGGTGCTTTGCATGGTGAAAATTTTCTTTTTTCTTCTCAATTAAAAATAGCTCATTTTGAATAAGGCAGTAACTGTTGTGCTGAATTTTACACTCCTCAAAAAAATTAAAATCCTCTTAAATGATCACGAGCTTTCACTGACTGGGGAGTCTGAGGAAACTGCATAAATATCTCCTTTATAATCTGTGCAAAAATATGACATGAAGAGAGAGACAGTTACTGCACAGGCCCACACAGTTAACTAACTTTCTGTTAAGTCCAAATAGATGGTATAGTTATATAAGGGGTTATAGTTCAGAAAATGAGAGTTTCGCATTTATTTTTCTGATTGTGATTTCACATCTTTCAATAGTTCTGAAGAACAATCATTTTGACATACTCGGTGATTAATGTAGGGAATAATGATATTAAAAATGAAAATGCTTAATATCAAATAAAAATATTAGAAATAGCTTGCATATAAATCTAAACAAATTCCCTTGTAAGATAAAAAAACGAGTATAATAGTAATATGTGCCTGAATAAAATCATTATTTTAATTAGATTACATATATTTATGTCATATATATATTAATTATATTGCACATAACCAGTTACGTATGTCTTACATATATATTTAACTTTTATAAGCTGCCTTAAGGCAATGGTACCCCACTCCAGTACTCTTGCCTGGAAAATCCCATGGACGGAGGAGCCTGGTAGGCTTCAGTCCATGGGGTCGCTAAGAGTTGGACACAACTGAGCGACTTCACTTTCAGTTTTCCCATTCATGCACTGGAGAAGGAAATGGCAACCCACTCCAGTGTTCTTGCCTGGAGAATCCCAGGGATGGCGGAGCCTGGTGGGCTGCCGTCTATGGGGTCGCACAGAGTCAGACACGACTGAAGCGACTTAGCAGCAACAGCATACAGTTTTCAATAGTCTTCATTATGACAGCTGGTCCATTTTACCACTTCAAATTCGGAATACTAGCATGAATATTTTTAGGTTTCTTTGGCCACTGACTATTTTTGAATGCATCAGAGTTTAGTTCAGCATGATGGCTCCTGTTTCTGCTCATTACACTTTTTGCCACTGTGACTACCTTTTAAAATAAAGCTTTCAGATATAGAATTAATGTCGTATTTCTCTTCTAGATAATGAAGGATAACCTGAGGTTGTGACAAGAAGGACGACTTAAGAAAGTCAAGTTGCAACCTCTCCTTGTGTTCCTAAAAAATTTTTTTTCTAAGCACCTCACAGTCTATTGGTAATTCAACAAAGGTACATGTTTAAAGCAAAGAGTAATCTAGCACAGATCGTTTAGGCAGACAGAGTTCAATTTTCAAGGCTACTTTTTCTACTAAAAGTACATAATGAATCTGCCAAGGCCACCTTCTGTTAAAATACAGCTCTGAATCCACTGCCATATTAAGTGTTAGGACAGCAAGAATAAGGCATATCCGTGCATTTTCCAAATACATTGTCAGAATTACCTTGTTCTGACTTTTTATTATGTTTTTCAGCCTTGGCAAGTGTTGGCTTTGGCATCCCAATTATTCTTACCAACAATAGTGCGCTTTCTGGTCCTAACTGCGCCGCAGTCTCCATTGCATGAAGAAAACCTGGACCAGCTGGTGAACTGACAGTCGTCTTGGCAAGGCATCTGGCAGGCTTGGGTGAGGGCTGGCACGGGGCCTGCATACCGGAGGCATTCATGGATGCCAGCCTGTCCTCCATCTTGCTTTCGACAAGTAATGGCTAAAGGAAAAGCAAAGGGCTATTTATCATGAATTTGAATGTCTATAATTACCCTTAATCAGGAATTAACCTAACATTGTTTTACTTAGTTGGAGAAATCCTCTTTTGATTTTTTATTTGCAGCAGAAGTCTGGTAGGAGTGTTTCTAGTAATCACAGTGGTCATTAAATTGATCCTATAGCATTTTTAAAATAACAGATATCCGTCAGACACAAAAGAAGCAAACACATGCACACAGCAGTTTTTATTAGACGCTATTAAGGATTTTAGGGCTTCCCTGGTAATTCAGATGGTAAAGAATCTGCCTGCAATGCGGGAGACCTGGGTTCAATCCTTAGGTTTGGAAGATCTCCTGGAGAAGGGCATCCATTCCAGGATTCTTGCCTGGAGAATTTCAAGGACAGAGGAACTTGGCAGGTTACAGTCTATGGGACTGCAAAGAGTCGGACATAATTGAGCAACTAATACTTTCACTTTCAAATATATTAAGTCATATGTGGGTTATATTTAGAAATGAATTATTTAAAAGAGAAAACAGACAGGCTCTGCTGCCCATGGAAATTTCCAGGCAAGAATACTGGAATGGGTTGCCATTTCCTACTCCAGGGGATCTTCCCGATCCAGGGATCCAACCCATGTCTCCTGCACTGGCAGGCAGATTCTTTACCACTGTGCCACCTGGGAAGCCCATAGAAGGGTCTTAGTGGCAGTCAACTCTTTGGAAGGTTTGGGTGGGGGAGAATGCTTAGGAAACTTGTCACAGAGCTCCATTTGCATCAAAGAAGCATGTTTCTTTTTAAAATTACATTGAAAGCTTGTTGTAATGGCTTTGGAGTGATTAATGATTAACAGGAGAGGGCAATGTCAAAGTGCCTCCCTACTTCCCTCTGTGTACAAGTTCTTCACATGCACAAATAACAACCATGAGTTTAAAGTGAAGACAAGGGTGAGACGAATTGAGAGAGTAGCACTGAAATATATGTATTACCATATATAAAACAGATAGTTAATGGGAAGTTGCTGTATAACACAGGCAGCTCAGCCTGGTGCTCTGTGGCAACCTAGAGGGGTGGGATGGGGTTGGAGAGGGGAAGGAGGTTCAAGAGAGAGGGAACATATGTATACTTATGGCTGATTCATGCTGGTGTACGGCAGAAACCAACACAACAGTGTAAAGCAATTATCTTTCAATTAAAAAAAATAAGAAAACTTTTAGCAATCTTAATCTATCACATTGTAGTTGACATTTCCAATAATTACATATGGAGTCTCAAAAAAGGGTCAAATAATTTTGGTTTATATATTTTAGTTTTCCCAAGATATTGTTTGACTAAATTTTTGAAACCAAGTCATTGTTTTATTAACTATTGAACATAGACGTAAAATTGCTTTAAGGTAAAATGTCTTAAAGAAAAAGAGCAAGTGATGCTTAAGTCCTCTTTCCTCCCGCAGCCATTTCCCCCCTATTGGTTTTAGAAATAATTCATTTTTTATTGAGGAAGCAGAAGAAACACTTAGACCTTGGTCCTAAAATTAAGTCTTCATTGAACCAGCTTAAATGGCCCAGTCAGACTGATGTACGTGGCCCTTTCAGGTTTATGGTCTAGGCTGACACTGCAGCTGGTCTCTGCTCTGCTCAGAATTCTATCATCATGAAACGAAGGTGAAGGAGCCTGACATTTTGATCCTAAATTACCTTTAGGGCACATAGGGCCCCAGGTTAGATAGGACCCTCTGGATCTGTATGCTAAAACTTAACACCCTGTAGTACAGGAGTGTGTGATGGGGTGTGTAAAAAGTTTTAACGGTTTTATCCAAGGAAGACTTCCTCTGTGTACGGTGAACACAACTTGTTGGTACTACTGTAGGAAAAGTTACATTAATTGGGCAAATGCAGGTGAAAACACTTATTTCTTAGCTCTAGATCTCTCTTCATTTAATATGCACAACACTGGAAGAGCCAATTTGTATGAAACGAACAGAGGTCCAGGAATTTTAAAGATATGAAAACCTGGTTGAGGGGAGAGTGGTAGACTTTAGGAAGTTGATGTGACAGGAAAAAACATTAAGTGCTCCAAGAGACTCTCACCTCTTGGAAGAAGAGTTGTCTGGTGCACTGTGGTCATCAGACCAGTGCCAGGTAGAGGCTCTCACATTAAGCTGCAGATGATCATCACCTGGATAGCTTTGGGACCATGTACATGCCCTTGCTAAACTCCAACATTCTGATTTAACTGGTTGAGGGCAGGGTCCCAGGCATTAATATAATTTTTAAAGCTCCCTGGTGATTCAAACACGCATCAGTGAAATGAGACCACTGTTCTAGTAGGCAGTGTATTTCCAGGGGCATCAGATACTCCTGGAATGCTATTCGAGTTGAAGATTTCAGGATTCATTCCAAAGCTCCTGGATGAGATCTCCATGTGTGGGGTCAAGGAAAATGCATTTATTTTCAAGTTGCTCGGATGGTCCTCATGCCCATTCAAGCTTAAGGCCTACAAGCCTGAGTATTCAAGTCACTGGGATATGTTTGCCTGAGATCTGTGTCTAAAACTGAAGGTCCTCTGGTGCCCAATCACCCTGGCACTGGGCCAAGCTTTGGGAAACAAAGGCTGAGCACGTGGGAATGAGCTAAGGAGAATTTAAACTTGGAGTACAAGGAGTAGACCAAAATGAGCATCCAGGTAGGTGGGAAGACTGTTACCTGTGGATTGATATAGGAGGAATCTACAAAATGCAGTATATTAATAAGCTCATGTGATTTTGCAATTCCCTCTACACCTGCTTGAACACTTTATACAAAGGAAGCTCTGATGGTTTGCAGCCAAAGTTGCCCCAAGGATGCTTAAGAGGAAGGATTGATAAAGAGGAAAATATTGGATCTTTACTCATCAGGATATGTAGGAACCTCAAAAATGATTATTTTGGAAGAGAAGAAATTTAACCATAAGAGTTCTAAGCTGTGAATAGAGTCACACTGTTTATAACTAAAGGAAAAAAAATCTACAAAACTAAATTTATGTTCTTTGAAAAGAGATGAGTTTTATCTAAGCATCCAATTTGACTCTCTGAGATACAGACTTGACTATAAATCTTTTAAACTAAATGCAATTGCCTTGGGTTCTCCATTAAGGTTTTCTAAGTTTCTCTCTTATAAATTTTATTTCACAATTGTTCCAACCATCATCACATTAAAGGACATGAAAAACCAAAATAAAGTAAAACTACTATTAACACGATTCTAGAAACTAGAATCTGTGCAAATCTATACCATTTACATAAATCTAAAGCCTATATTCCTGTAGTACGCAAAATCTCAAAAAGTATTTCAAGTAGTTCAAAAGAAAAAAATGTGTAAAATTCCCATATCTGTTCTCAGAAACCCACTCAGCACTCCACTCCCTTTATCTGAGAGTTTAGGCAGTGTATTCTGAATGACTTACTCATGCAATGTTATCCAAACAAGCAGCAACAGTACCACTTGTACAATATTTTGAAATTTATCATACATCTCAACTTGTTTCTATTCTGACTTGGAGGAAATACAACAATTCAAACAGGAATGTAATCTGAAATGAACTTCCTGCTATTAGGGTGAATAAAATATAAATGTTTGGAAAGGAAACCATCTGAGTTCTCAACTTTATAAATCTTAGAAATCATCTTTAAGACACTGAAAATAGGGTGGTTTTAACTGTAGAAAAGATATGTCATCCTAAGCATGGTTTCCTAGCACATGAGAAAGCTACATATACACAGACAATTGTATTTACAGGTGCAGGGTGTGTATCTTGTGTATAATGATTACGCTAGTTTTCCTTTGAGCTGAGGCCTTGTTAGGAAGACGGCCCAAACCTATGTTGCCCTATGGATAAATTACCATGAAAATGAGCATGAAAGCTTCTTAGTGAGGTCAGCATATATAAAAACAATTATTTTAAAGCAAAATTCCTTCTTTAACACTACGCTGATTATATCAATCTGTTTTATTTATAATGTTATCTTATTTATATGAAGCACAGAAGTTATTCAAGTGTCATGGATGGGCAGCTTCGAGCAGGCTGAAAGCCTAGAAGATACCCCTGTGACTACCTTGGGGGTTACTTATAAATTAAGCAAGACAAGCTCAGCCCAACAATACTGAGGAAATGTTGTAAAGATAAGTAAGAAAGCCAGTTTCTTCAACAAGTAAATGCTCTGAAGAAAGGAGCTCAAATTGTTATATTAAAGGTGACTGAAGAAATATTCTAACCAGATGCAGTGTGGAGACATTCATGAACCCAAATTGGAACAAACTGATTGTAAACAGACAATTTTTGAGATAATGGGGGACAGTTAACTATGGTATGAATATTAGGCATGGTATGAATTACACTTAATTTTGTTTAGTGTTATAATAATACTTTTGTTAAAATTAGATGTATATCTTAACTGGGAGTTGTTTTAAAATACTCTAGCAAAATCTCTTTATATGTGTGAGGAGTAGCTGATGACCAAGAGTGACAACATGTTACAATCTGTTCAAGTTATGTCAGTGATGACTATACTACTAGTATTCATTACATCAGTCTCTCTACTTTGGTGTATCTTTGAAACATTCCATAAATTTAAATAAAAAGATTAATAAGTAGAATACATAGAGCCAATTCCAGAGTGTTTCCATGTAAGTTGAATTTTCAGTTATGTTTTAAAAAGGAGAATAATAAAGGCTTCTGATATGAAAGGGAATAGATAACATTGGTTTGAGCTAGAAGGACATGGGTATCTAGGTTATGCATATATGATATGTAAATGGAAGGCTATTGATGCAGCTCTGAAGTAAATCTAATAGAATTCAGAATGGAGTTGCTCATCTTCATGTTTTGAAGAGGAATGAAATGCCCTTACTATTCAAGATGCACCAAAAGAAGGTATTCTGTTGGTCTGTGGATTACCCTTCAGCATGTAAGGCCAAGTTGTCATTTCCTCTGAATAATCAGAGTGAAATAAACGACTAGATTGAAAATTCATACACAGAAGTTCATTACATGAAACAGAGTAAGATCAATGCCCGAGTGGAGTGAAAGCTGTTAGATTCTATGTAACGCAGAGTTCAAGGAGCTCTGAGGCCTTATTTACTAAATTGAGCCATATTAACATGGCTTTTCCCAGAGCAACCAGGTCTGAGTAGCACTGCAGACAGAACATGATTGGCTGACTGAGCAATTAGAGGAGTGTTTTTTTTTTTCCCTATGGTATTACGAAAGAAAAAAAAAGACAATAGTGAAAATGGATCATGTAGATATAAAAGAGAAAAAGCTTAATGTGAGTGGGAGCTAGTTACCAAGAAACCTAATTGTGCTTAGAAATAAGACCAAACCTATAAATAATGCAAGAGGGCTCCAGTTGTTTACTACGTGGATTTAATGATCTTGGTCTTTCTATGTGTGAAAGAGATTTTCACGGACAAGTCTGCCAAATTACACTTCCTAATTACAATTTGTGAATGTAACTCTGGCTGAATGGAAAGAAATGCACCTTTACTTTCTATTGATCCTAAATAGTTACCAGTGATCTCTAGTCTCACTGATGCTCTTAAGATATGCAAAAGTCCTTGTGTAGAGACTTACTAGGAAATAATAATCAGCTCCCCATGGAGCAGCTCAGACCAAGGTCAGCTAGATCCTTGACTGGGAGCTGGGAAGGGTTAACTGACTGTATCACAACAAACAAGGCACTGAGGAAACATCACAAAGACATCCCCGTGTCAAGTGTATTCTATCAGCTATTTAAAAAACAGCAAATGCTACTCATTATTTTATGACAGGGCTCTCAGAGATCTAAAACAAAACCAAAATCCCCAAATCAACTAGAATGCTGATACTAATAGAAAACTAGAGGAAGTAATTTAAAAGCAGAAATAATTCTAGAAGTTTTAAATAACAACTTACATCAATGAAGAGTATGAAGATATTGTATAGTAATTAGTATTAATATTATATATATATATAAATATAATTAATATTAAATATTATGGGCTTCCCTAGTAGCTCATACGGTAAAGCTTCTGCCTGCAATGCAGAAGACCCGGGTTCAATCCCTGGGTTGGGAAGATCCCCTGGAGAAGGAAATGACAATCCACTCTGGTATTCTTGCCTGAAGAATTCGATGGACAGAGAAGCCTGGCAGGCTAAAGCCCATGGAGACGCAAAGAGTAGGACATGACTGAGCAACTAACACACACACACACACACACACACAATATTATATATTAGCCCAAAGAAGAGTTTAAAAATCATGTCTGCACAAAATTTCTTTACAGCAAACTCTGACTCTTTTCTACCTAGTTCTCTTTCTACGCCATTATTTTCATTCCTATTATAAAACAGTCTCTGAAAATTAATAGATTAAAGTGAGTTTCTGAGATAAATTGGCCCAGATCTTCTGGGCCTAACCCCAATAATGCCACTAAGGCATAATCTTTTAGAAATTAACTGAAAGAGAGATACCAAGGGTGTCAATACAGTTTAAGCCACTATTTGCTCACAAAAAATAACAGCATGAATTATAGTTAAATACTTACATCTCACCTTCTACAAATTCATTTAGATTTAATTTTGTTGGGAGGAAAATTAGAACCTTCCTTTTTATTCTTAGACTTTCCTTTTATAACCTTTTTAACCAATATGTGATACAGGGTAAGGACTCCCAGGGCCAGGAGGGTCCCTGCCATGTGAGGCATACAATTGAAGTTTTTTTCTTTTCTGTGGTCTGGACTTGAGAATACAACTGAGTCAGGCTGGCTTCCATGTAAAGACTGATGTCAGATCTTAGTGATGGATCAACATCATAGCGGACATTCCTTGGCATGCAAGGATACAGAGTGTGTGGGAGATCAGGCAGGGATGACCCTGGGGATTATTAACTCTAGTTCCATCTAAATTGCAGAAAACACATTTGGCAGTAGGTAGCATCAAGATCAACACAGAGGCTGAGAAAGAATAAATTTGAATTTATGAAATCCCAGGATCTAATCTATGATATTTTTGGATCATATTCCTCATATAAATATGTCATAAGGTAATAAACATTGTTAAGATATACATATTAGTAGTGATTGACATTACCCCCTTAGGATAGTTATAGAGAAAAAATAAATGTTCAAAACTGTCATTAATATGAGCCACCTCTTTTATTTTGAATGCAAATGTAATGATGACTCTAGCTACAGCTAGTAGAGCTATGTTTCAGTGACACAGTCACTGACCAATCAATAATTTAGCCCTCTAAATGCCATCTAAACTGTAGAAATGTGAGCAGAGAGAAGAGATAGTAGAGGTTACAGTTCTATTAAAAGTTTATACCAAGTGACTTGAATAGAACAAAGTAAATATAACCTGTATACACTTAAAAATTAAATAGACTGTAGATATAATTTTGTTATTTGCATTTCTTTTATTGACAATATTATAGGAAATATGCCTATTTCAAAAGCCTTCTAAAATTTCCCTGTGAGATTTAAGAATGATTTAAAGTTGCAAAATCCTGTTAATTCCTTCTTTAAAATACCTTTTTCTCCTCTCTTTTTAGTGCTTATACCACTAGATAAGGGATTCCCTGGTGGCTCAGCAGTGAAGAATCTGTCTGCAATGCAGGAGATGGAGGTTTGATCCCTGAGTCAGGAAGATCCCCAGGAGAAGGAAATGGCAACCCACACCAGTATCCATGCCTGGGAAATCCCATGGACAGAGGAGCCTGGTGGGTTACAGTCCAGGGGGTCATGAAAGAGTCGGACGTGATTTAGCAACTAAACAACCACCACAACCGCTAGATGAAATTTTCTGGAAGCACCATTCTCAATATCCAAAGCCTC
Organism: Giraffa tippelskirchi; assembly: GCF_054371585.1. Taxonomy (NCBI): domain Eukaryota; kingdom Metazoa; phylum Chordata; class Mammalia; order Artiodactyla; family Giraffidae; genus Giraffa; species Giraffa tippelskirchi. Next base: position 66,847,878 of record NC_137284.1, read on the forward strand.
ACTAAAGTTCCTTATTACTCCTAACTCCCTATTGTGTTCTAATGTAAAGCATTTCCATATAGAGTACTTTCACATAGGTTTGAAATACACAGAATGTAGACTTGGTTATGACTGCATTTACCTGACTGGAGGAGAATCTTCTGATCTTCTTACACCTGTGTTATTCTAACTCATTTGTGGGGAAGGCTGGTTCTCATTGATTTGCTTTACAAGGAGTGCCAGCACTGGGATGGTAAGCAGCTACTGTTAGTGACTCATTAAAGAGACTCTGGGAACATAACTGATTTCCAGCTCCTTTGCAACGCATCACCGTAGCTGATAGTTCCTACAGCTGGAATTATGCTAATGATAGGATTAAGAGTAAAATTGAACATCTGTCTATAATGGCTGTGCTGTACTAAGTCCCTTCAGTCATGTCTATCTAACTCTTTGCAAACACTATGGACCATAGTCTGCCAGGCTCCTCTCTCCACGGAATTCTCCAGGCAAGAATACTGGAGTGGGTTGCCATTTCCTTCTCCAGGGGATGTTCCCCATATAGGGATCAAACCTGCATCTCTTAAGTCTCCTGCACTGGCTATTTTTTTTTTTTTTTTTTTTTGTTAGCAGGTGGCTAACAGTAGGTAGAAGTGACTCAATATGAGGACAATGAGGGCAGCTTGCTAGAAGCTGGTAAAAGAATTAAGAGTTATATTTTTTTCTACTAATAGGAAAGGCTCAAGTCATTTTAGAAAAAACGAATGGTGACTTTCTAAGTGTTCTTGTGAGTGATGTGTAGTATATGAGACACACACATTATTTCCTTTCTATTCATACTTAGTAAATTAACTCTTCTTTTGGTTCATACAACATTTTTATTTAACTGAAGAAATCTAAATTAGCACTTCAAAACATAGTTCACATCAGAATGAAGGACAAGATAAATCCTGTTCTTTTTGAGTCTTGAAATGTAGTGTTTTACAATTAGTTTAGCTCAAAACCTAAACTTGATCTGAGATTTCATAAGATTTTTAGTTATAAGAGAAGATTCACACAGAGTATATAACTCTCCTTAAAAAATAATCCCCTATGCTATACACACTGAAAATACTAGAGTTAAAAACTATATGATCGTCTTTGACTTACTTAGGTCCATCTCTGCTGCTACTGTCTGCTACTACATCCTAAAGTTATTCTCTTCTATTACATGTTGAAAATCCATTTATTTTTATTCATTTTGACTACAGTGGTTCCAGTCTGAGCTCTTCAACCTTGCATTGCTACAACAAACGCCCTGGCTGGCATCCAGACCCATGTGTCTTATCTTTCTAACTTACTCTGTACATGCTGACAGATAAAACACTGCTTTCATCAGGTCCTTGCTCGCACCACTTATTGAACAAGGTCTAAAATACTGATCCTGACATTTATGGCCCTCTACAAAATTACCCCGGGCTCCAGCTCACATCTTCAGAGCTTCAATCCATCCACTTTTCTGTGAACACATTTAATTTTTTTTGTTTTCCTTACCTCCGATGCTTAGCGAATAGACTTGCTCTCATTTTGTATTCTTTTCTCCTTTCTATTTAATCTAATATTATGGTACAAGTCAAGTCCCAGCTCATCCTTTAGATCTTTCTTAAGCTCTTTATGTTTAAATGACTATTTTTGCAATGGATTGGTTTCAGTCTTTAACTCCTCCTTGTTAGGCGATGTTACCAGTGATCTCACTTTCCTAAACAAATTAAGTTCCCTGGGCTGAACATCTTCATCCCTTCTTAACACTCATGACTCGTTTCTACACAGTCTTCTAAAGGAAATCAGAGTCACAAGAGTGACTGGAATTAGAAAGTCTGAAGTATTAGAGAGGAAGGAGGAATAGCTTCTCCATAGTCTTTGCTCACTGATAATAATTTTTACTACATCATCTTACAATTTAGTAAGATACTAATTTCTTACATTCTTATTTTAATTATTCAAAATAGCACAATTTGGCATTTTTAAAAGGCTCTGGATAAAGGCAAAGATGGAAATGAAACAAGAGTCTGACAGTTCAATTGTGCAGAGTGCTGAAAACAGCCATGACCATCAACAAAAGAATTCTTTGCCTTTCTATCATTAATACAAGATATTTTTACACTCTTTAACTCTCTCCATTTCATATTTCTGTAGGAAGATAGGCTCTGAGGGGAAAAAAAATCTTTATCAAGGCAACAAAGAAAAAGATTATCTTCATACAGAATTTAAAGGGGTTCTTCTGAGTATATTTATGCAGACATTACTTGTTATAATGAACAGTCAACTATGAAGAGGAATAGCAGAGGTTTTCAGATTTGGAAATGAAAAGATCACCGGTAATCACCAAAAGAAATGTTTTATACAGACTATGTCAACAAAAAACTAAAGACCCTTGTTAATACTGTTGCTTTTATGCCTACAATGATCTATGCCACATTCATTAGGCCATGATCTAACAGGAAGGGGGAAGGAATTAGCATTTAATGAAGATTTACTATGTGCAAGGGCTTCCCATGTGGCTCAGATGGTAAAGAATCTGCCTGCAATGCGGGAGACCTGGGTTTGATCCCTGGGTCGTGGAGATCCCCTGGAGAAGAGAAAGGCTACCCACTTCAGTATTCTGGCCTGGACTGTATGGAATGACTGAGTGACTTTTACTTTCACTATGTGCAAAGCACCGTAAGGATCATTACTTTCTCAGCCTCAGAGAGAGGAAATGAATAAACCAAGGTTGTGCAGTCAAGGAAAAGAGTTCAAAACTAAAGCTGTTTTCACCCTGTGCAGTTTTCACATCTTAGAATTCCCTCAGTGCCTACAAAAAATATGGTTTTCAACTGTTTTACATAAATTCATGTCACACTTTGATGGCAGGATATTATCTGTGCATAGATTGTAGGATACGAAACATCGTAACAGATCATTTGGTCCAGCCCTCTTTTCTTTTTTTTCCCCATCTAAATAAACTGAGACCTAGAAAGGTAAAGGGATGAATAAACCTCACATTGTGTGAGTGAAAGAACTGGGACTAAAATTTAGGTTTCTTGATTCCCAAACGCATGCCTATTTTCATTATTAACTCTAAGCAGGGTCCAGACTGTATGCAAATGTATGCTCGATTCAAGGAGGAATTAGTAGAGCATGACAAGAAACCCTTATATCACTCAATTTCTCATGAATGGTTTGAAATGGGGAGAAAGACTTTCAACTCTAAATACCTAAGTCTCTGAAACTGTGAAGGGAGAGAATTATTTTTTAGCCGATGCTGACGGTAGAGGACACAGAATGAAAAATAAGCACTAAAATAGAATCCTGAAAATCACTAACTAGTTAATGTTAATTGTAAACTAAATGCTTCAAATGAAGATTTCTAAAATGACTTTCAAATAGAAGATTTTTAACAAAAATTATGCTATTTTTTTTTTCAAATTTTAAAAAGAGCAACCTTTACTCTGTAAAGAAAAGGGGTCCCAGATGAAATCAGCAGAAACTGGAATCCAATTATGTATGTTCACACTTTTGCAATATCATCAAATATGTAACTACAAATGAGGGTGCAAAACATGTTTTTATGAATTAAAGAAAGGTGGCTGTGTATTCAATTCCATATTCAAAATACATTTTAAATATGTATCTGGAATTAAATGCTATAAGCAACATGAGTAAAAAGAATCATGTACTCTTTACAGAATGACTTTGCTACATGTATAAAGAACACTTTCCGAAACTTGGAATGAAAGTATTATCCATAACATCTAGTAAATAATCATGGAAAGCTGGAAATATTTCCATATCTCATTTCTGCAAGATACCATATTATCTAGCAGTGTTGACAGATTGCAGTCCACATATGGAAGGTTTTGAGTACATAAATTTTCCATTTAAAAATCAGTACTAAATATGAACAGAATTGGGGGTAGCCATGACAATGACAAGAAAGTCATTGCTGAGAATTTCTGGGAAAGTTAACCAATTATATTACTTTATATGCATGCCCATACATAATGCATATGGGCAAAGATACAAGAATCTAATTGATTGTTAAGGTGACAAGCAAAGTGTTACGGAATACCATGAGCCAAAAACTAATTACAAGAATAACAACAAAAACAAGCTGCACTGTACATTCTGATCATCTTTCAGATAAGCATGAATGGAAGTTCAATTAGAGGAGCTATGTTCATTCCCTGGGTTGGGAAGATCCCCTGGAGAAGGTAATGGCAACCCACTCCAGTATTCCTGCCTGGAGAATCCCATGGACAGAGGAACCTGATGGGCTACAGTCCATAGATAGGGTCGCAAAGAGTCGGACACAACTGAGCAACTAAAACAACAATGACAAATGAACTACTGATGTCAAAGAACAAAGGACACAACTTAAAAAGACAGGTCTCCGTGTTCTGGTGTGTGGTAGAATGGATAGCAGCAGATTTTTATGTGCTCTGCTCTGCTTGCCTAGTGTGGGCATCAGAAAGACAAACTCTTCAGGCCAGCTAGTGGTTAAATTAGTGATGCTGGAGAAATGTGAAGCAAATCAACTGTGGAACGGCGCCTCCCACCTCTTGCCTGCCGTCCGGGCCCACAGCCCTCCTGCGCTCCGGGGCTGTCCTGTTGCACGCTCCAAGGGACAAGCTGGCACCTGCGCCATTTGTGAGTCTTCCACCTACACGGAAAGAACAGAAGCCACATAGAGAAGAAGCAAACATGCCAGAGAAATCATAGTGATACAATGCCAAGGAGCCATGACTTTGACCACTACAGAAAGGAATCTGACAATGCTTCAGTCCTATCCAAATTCAATTCAAATCTTCATCAAGGAATTATAAAAAGCAGTACTAAATATAAAAGTACTTTCTATGGCAGTGGAGACAAGGGTCCATCACTGTCAATTCCTAAAGGAATGAACTCTACTGATAGTATTTAGCCTTTAAAAATTTCAAATTATTAAAAAACAATGTTTAAGTTACATCATGAAGAATGTGTGATCTTAGTTTCCCAACCAGAGATCAAACCTGTGACCCCGTGCAGTGGAAGCAGAGCCTTAACCACTGTACCACCAGGGAAGTGCCACATTTAGCCTTTTTAATGATTAGGATTGCCAGCAAATGTAGCTGATAGTACCAGAAGTGATGTGTTTCATTTTAAAAAGGTATATTTATTTTATAATCAAGTTGTACAACTGCATTCAAGCCATGAGCCTTTTGTATAATGCTCTTTTGATTAGCATCATAGGGGTAACTCAGAAGGTGCAATTATTATACACTTCACAAAAACAAATCCCCCAAATAAATAAGTTTGGGCTAATAGTTAATGTCCATCATGTAACCATACAATTATATTGTCCGTCATCTAAGAATTAAATACAGAAAAATTAAGATGACAAATTTGCCATCAATTTCATCTTAAATTATTATTTTGTGCTCACACATTCCATCAATTGATGCCATAATATTTCATTTGTTGGCACTGCAAGTTTTGTCAGGAATGCAAGTTTTCACTACATCAAGCTTCAATTAGGTATGTTTTAAAAGTAGTTATGAAAAAAAAAACTTTTCTCTAATAATTATCACGATGATAATATATATAGCTTCAATAGCTTTAATTTCCTTGAGGTGCCCAGAAATGAAGAGAACAGACATCTTATTAATATCACTGATATAAAGATGTCATTTCGTGAGGCAGAATGCCAGCATTTATGAAGAACATGTGCTCTCTGGAGCTCAGGGAGGAAGGACTGCTTTGGCTATTCTTGAAAGCACATGTTTCATAATTATTAATCACTTTTCTGCATTTCCTATAGTTTATATCAACAAAAGAATTTTCCTCAAGCTCCTGAAGCTAAAAATAGAGCTTGGAAGTTTAAACAAGTATTTGTGTCCCTGGAGATGATTTTGGCAGCAAAGCAGCTCTTTAAAATGGGCAAGAGATGGTCCCCACAGTCATAAACATCCTCAGCTCTACTGAGTCTGCGCATAGTGTTAGCTTCCTTTTCTTAACATCGGAAAGAGTAGGGCTGGAAGTGTGCGTTGCTCACAAGGCTTTTCTTTCACCCCATTACCTGTAGCTTTGGCACACTGGAGGGGCCTCGCAGGCCTTCTCTTCATAGAGTGGATCCGTGCAGTCCCTGCCTCCGTTGGCTGGCAGCTGAATGATGACCCGGTGCCGAGTCTGTTTCTTGATCCCCGAGTCCCCTGGAATGAAGCAGCTTTTTAACCTTTGTTCTCTGCACTGATAAAGAAATCTCTGAATACCAGCCTGTGTGAAGAAATTACATTGCCTCCAGCTACACGTGCTTTGACATCCCTGAATGAGAGGCCTCATCGAGTCATTTCCTCAATTCTCCCAAAGACTGCTTATATTGGAAACCCAATCAATTTATATTAAAAATGTGAAGAATGGAGAAAATAGTTCCATAGTCAGCTAGCCTTCCTAAGGCTCAGTTACAGTGTGACTGCTCTTTCCTATGTTTCTTTCCCCTTGAGAAATATGACAGATCTAATTAATTTATTTTTCTCTCCCTTAAGTTTATTTTCATGCCATTTCATCTATAGCCCTGTTTACCACATGGGACTCATACACATCTAATGAATCTTTCTTACGAGAATATGTTCAATGTTTTATGTGAAATTCTATTTCTTGGCTATTCACTTAATTTGAAATGTATAACTCATAAATTATTCTGGTCATTCATTATTCATGTTAAACAATCTAAGATCTTTAATTCAGGTCACATCCTAAACATCTGAGCTATAATTTCCTAGAGGCAGAATTTTTAGAGAAGCATTCAAAATAGTAATAATTATTATAAATAAATTACTCCAAATTATGTTAAAAAACAATGTATCTAATTAAGATTTACCTTAGATGAAGATATCAACTTAACAGTGTTACTGATATAAAGTTGTTCAGAATTTTTTAGTATGAGAAACAGGTGACATATAAGACTAGACAGCTTTGATAAAATACATCTCAACTTACAATATATACATTTTAAGGATGAATAGTCATATGTCATTTAATAGAGTTCCCCTGATGCATTTACATTTTTTCACAAGACAATTAAATATTTGAGATGCAGTCTACAAAAACAGAGATATTTAGAAGGGTTAGTAGCCCTTAACACAATGAAAGTTTAATCAGAAATGAAATGAAATATCCTTAAAGTCATTGCTTGTAGAAAAATATGATTTGATGATTAGAAGTTTCCAGTAAATGGAACATCATTTTACATGGAGTCAGGGTTACTCCTCCACTGATTCCCAGCAATGTGAATTGGAGATAACTGTATTAGATAGGAGAATGGGTCAGATTAGGGAATCCTAAATGTCTGACGACACAGGAGAATTTCTTTGGAAAAAAAACAAACTAAAAACAGATTTCTCGGCATGCACCTACAACCAATAAATGAGAATTTTGGGGATCTGGATGTGCGAAACTGTGGATGTGGGAATCTGATTTTGGCAAAGCTTGCTGGGAAATGGTGGTAAACAGCTGAGTTTGAGATCTACTGGAATAATTGACCCTGTATGTCCCAATTTAAGATTCTAGGGTTTGCATGTAGCTTTTTAGGATTTTTCCTATAGTGGGGGAAACTTGTACTATTAATAACTGTTTTAACTATTTTAGTGAACAGCTAGAACACTATAGGTAATGACATAGGGAACTAGGAAGTGGAGGTAGTGGGTAGCAGAGTGTTAACACATTTGAAAATATTATCATAGGCTTTTAAAAATTGTAGCAATCATAGTCTGAATGTCAACTGCAACTTTTCCATATTAAATATAATTTATCTAAGAAAGATCTAAGGAGTGCCAATAGGACTCTTAATAAAATTGGCAATGTTATCTTCATCTATTATATTGTTCACTGACCACTATTTTTAGACCCGGGTGATAAATTCCTCTAGTAATTTAGAGCTAGGAAAAATATTGTTTCCCTTCAAAATCTGTTGAGAACCCACTGTGCTTCAATTTCTTGCTTTATTCACCAGAATCTCAGAGAAGCTTACCTTAACTCCGATTTTACATTATAAATTCTCTTCTCCCTTCCTTCTACCCTGTTTACTACCTGACTCCATGCTTTTTTTTTTTTTACACTATTATCTATTACTTTCCTTATGTTTTATATTTATGATCTGTCTTTAATCTTTTTAAAAGACAAAATGAGCATTCATATCATTTGTTTAGCATTGAGGGAAGGAGGAAGACATGTGTTTGTTTTTTAACAGGGAAATAGAGGGAAAGAGCACAGAGGGGTCTTTGTTTCCCGCGTGGTTGAAATTCTTAAAGAGTCAGTAACTTTTTTTAACCAGCTGATAAAAAGCAGACACAGAATTTAGATCAAGGGATCTGGAGACTGGGGGGGACAATGAGGTGAGCTTCAGTGGTACCATATAGATTACCTAGACATCACCTGGTATATACCCAGGGTGTTCAGACAGGAAGCAGCAATCAAATGTTAGTATTTCAATTCTACTTTGTTTACTGACTTGAAAGCAAAAAGCCTCCTAATATAAAACTCTGAAACATTCTAGTGCCTTACCACCATCTCCACAAGCTTGTACTACCCTAATGCTGGGTAGGATTGGGGGCGGGAGGAGAAGGGGACGACAGAGGATGAGATGGTTGGATGGCATCACCGACTCAATGAACATGGGTTTGGGTAGACTCCGGGAGTTGGTGATGGACAGGGAGGCCTGGCGTGCTGCAATTCGTGGGGTCGCAGAGAATCGGACACGACTGAGCGACTGAACTGAACTGAACTGATGATAACTCTTTTTCACTTCCATAATTGATTCCACAATGGGAATCCATTTATTCTTATAAAAAGTTCAAATACCTTAACCTTGTGCAGGCCACAGGGTAGAGATTGTGACCTGATTAAAATGGAACATTCCAAAGCCATAACACCTAGAGAGGAAGTTTAATGGAGTTACACAGAAAGTGTTATGACATCCACGTTCCTATGAACTAAGAGGTTCATTTCTTCTCAGCTCTCAGTTAATGAATTACTTATACACTCAACAAAACAGCACTGTAGAGCTGAGGCCAGTTACAGAGCCCTCAGATAAGAGTGCAAGGGGAGAGCTACAGCACATGTTCAAAAAAATTTAATAAATAAAAATGGAAGCTTCCTCACAAAGGAAATGGCAACCCACTCCAGTGTTCTTGCCTGGAGAATCCCAGGGACGGAGGAGCCCGGTAGGCTGCTGTCTCTGGGGTCGCACAGAGTCGGAGACGACTGAAGCAACTTAGCTTAGCAGCCTCACAAATAACTTGAGTTAGTAAATGTGGAACTTGAAAAGTTCATAGTTACCTGTATGTATTTATACCGCTTATTGCATGTGGTGGGGATACATACATAGTTTCCATTTATCTTTGTGTTTCAGCACTGAGAGCAATGGTCACATAGACTAAAGTCTTAGTAAATGTTTGCTGAATAAGCAAACACATTAATTTCACTTCTTCTCAACTGGCTTATAGATTAACATCTTCTGCTCTTTTTTATCCATTTCCTTATAGAATTATTCATATGGGTACTAAGTCTGTTCTTTAGTTTTAATAAAAAAAAACCAAGGTATCACTTTCATTGGAAATAATGAGCATGGGAAAAATAAAGGAATATTCCTGTAGTGTTTATACTTGAAAATACCTACCTAGGATAGGTAGAGAAAAAAGGGATAACGTATTTATGTGGTAATGGGCCACAGAGACTCAGAGGATATATAATCTCTCACTCAGTTACACACTTTTCAGTTATCTTAAGACATTCAAGGTAAATTTCACTGGAGAAGTTTCTTGATAGAAGGGTTTAAAGGGCAGGCAAAACTAAGATGGGTTAAGCTGGAAGTGAGGTAGATGACAGGTGGGGCAGCATAGTGATAAGAAATTGAAAGGGAAACATTTCATGCAAAAAGTAAAATGTAAAAGCAGTTTTGAGCCCATCGGGGGTAATTCTAGAAGAGCACAGCTTGAGAGCATCAAGTAGAAAAGGTGCCTCTGCAATATCCCTTCAAGTCCTCAAGTCAATAAATGTAGTAAGAAAAAAAAAGAAGCAAACAGATTGTGAGCAGTTAGGTGTATTATTTGGTCAAAAGTATTGATTTTTTAAGATGAGTTACAAATAATTTATATGCATAAATGTTTTCCATCTTTAATAAAGTTCTTTGTAAAGAAAATTTGTAAAAGTTAACAAGTACACTGGTTTGAGGATTAAACTACTCTCTACTCAATATTGATGTTTATCAGCATTGATTTTTCAAGATGTTATCATTAGAGAGGGGCTTCCTTGGTGGCTCAGGTGGTAAAGAATCTGCCTGCAATGCGGAAGACTTGGGTTCATCTCTGGGTTGGGAAGATCCCCCAGAGAATGGAACCTACTCTAGTGTTCTTGCCAGAAGAATTCCATGGACAGAGGCTACAGTCCATGGGGTCACAAAGAATCAGATACTACTGAGTGACTAACACATACCCACATACCCACACACACACATACACCATGAGAGAGGGCTGAATATTTCAAATTACTCTGTTCTTTCTGGAACCCTAAGCTACTCTGCTCTTTCTTTCTGCAATACTATACTATAATGTTACTTAACTAAAGTGATTTAAAAAGGAGGATAGCGCCCCATTTTCATAAGTTCAAGACTCTTATAAAATGTAAATTTTACTATAGAATTAAATTTCAAAGAACAACCCCATTCCTGAATTACTTTTCTTTTGCTATTATCTATCCTCAAACATTCAACTTTTTAACTTGTGTGCGGAAGTCAGAGTAATTTCAATGGCACCTGCCTCATTCTTATTTCATATCAAATAATGAAAAGCTAACGACATGTCATTGCTTTATTTTCCCTGCAACAAAAGACAAGTTTTCTATAAAACCATTGTATCTTTATTCTCAGTTACAGCAGTCTACAGGCAAAATAGAAAAGGCTTCTCCCAGCGCACAAAGCATCTTGGCACTGTTGTTCAATAGCAACGTCCTCTGCCACCCCCTGGTCTTTCGTTTTTCCCTCAATAAACAATTATAGTTATTCTTTTTAAGTCTGAGTGTCTAGGTTTAGATTTCTGAAAGCCTTTTGTTCTTGGAGACTCAACAGAGAGCTGCCAAACAGAAGAGGCAAAGCTCACGTGCTGGTGTTGAGATGGTCTGAGCCTGGCCAAACACAGCCCCACCTCTCAGAACCTCTTGCTCACAGGATAGCAGATTCCTGAACTGGCATTCTTGCACTCCTTGGCTACTACCACCTAGAAGCTCCAGAGGAGACCAGTATCCTAGTGGCCCCACGCATTTTAATTTACATCAGTTAGTACCTTCTGCTGAGATACCATCCCAAATAAACATCTCACATGCCTGTCACTTGCCCTGACAAACTAGCAGTTCTGATTTCCCCTGCATGTCTTCCATCATCACTTGGATCACAGCATACATGCTGTGCACAGCCTAATTCAATTTGTCAGTCTTTTCTATCCTCTAATCTTTCTACCATTGTATCCAAAGGTGAGAACAGGACATGGAACAACGGACTGGTTTCAAATTGGGAAAGGGGTATGTCAAGGCTCTATATTGTCACCTGCTTATTTAACTTATATGCAGAATACATCATGCAAAATGCTGGACTGGATGAGGCACAAGCTGGAATCAAGATTTCTGGGAGAAATATCAATAACCTCAGATATGCAGATGACACCACCCTAGTAGCAAAAAGTGAAGAGGAACTAAAGAGCCTCTTGATGAGGGTGAAAGAGGAGAGTGAAAAGGCTGGCTTAAAACTCAACATTCAAAAAATGAAGATCATGGCATCTGGTCCCATCATTTCATGGCAAATAGATGGGGAAACAATGGAAACAGTACAGACTTTATTTTCTTGGGTTCAAAAATCACTGCAGACCGTGACTGCAGCTATGAAATTAAAAGACACTTGCTCCTTGGAAGAAAAGCTATGACCAACCTAGACAGCATATCAAATAAAAAGCAGAGACATTACTTTGCTGACAAAGATCTGTATAGTCAAAATTATGTTTTTTCCAGTAGTCACATATGGATCTAAGAGCTGGACAGTAAAAATGGCTGAGCACTGAAAAATTGATTCCTTCAAACTGTGGTGCTAGAGAAGACTCTTGAGAGTCTGCTGAACTACAAGGAGATCCAACCAGTCATTCCTTTGAGGGACTCATGTTGAAGTTGAAGCTCCAATACTTTGGCCACCTGATGTGAAGAGCTGACTCATTGGAAAAGACCCTGATCCTAGGAAAGATTGAAGGCAGGAGGAGAAGGGGACGACAGAGGATGAGATGGTTGGATGGCATCACCAACTCAATAGACATGAGTTTGAACAAACTCCGAGAAATAGTGGAGGACAGGAAAGCCTGGTGTGCTGAAGTCCATGGGGTTGCAAAGAGTTGGACATGACTGAGCTAATGAACAACAACCCAAAGGAGCATGTTGTCTATCAGCTTCAGTCTTTTCTTAGAAATTTTCCTTCACATTCTTTGCCAGTGGAGGCGTGGGTTCTACCTAGCCATTTCCCAGTCTTTTCTCCTCGCTTTAACGCTGTTGTAGTTCAGTCGCTGAGTCATGTTCAACTCGTTGCGATCCCATGGGCTGTATAGCACACCAGTCTCCTTTGTCCAACCCTGTCTTCTGGAGTTTGGTCAAATTCAGATCCATTAACTGGGTGATACTAACTAATTCAATAATATCTAACTCCTCTGAAACTCCTGTCATCAATTTTACCATCATCTATCTACTCTGTAGCAGTCATAAACTAACATTTCATTTCTTAATGGTTTTAGAATATCCCTCACTGTAATCCTTTCTCTTCCTACCCCTGCCACCACTGTTGGTTTGGGCATCCACACAGTTATTCTATTCAAGGCACTGGAGCCTCTGAATTGCTGTACCTCCTCACCTTCAATGAATTTTTTTGAGCATCTTGCATCAATTACTAGCTCTTCTGTCAGTCCCTGATGATACCTTCATCAATATTTGTACATTCTCATCTTTAAACACCTTAATTTCTGGTCATTCCACTTAACCATCCATTTTACCTATTATACTAAAGGTAAAAGTTAATTTTACTAAAATGCTTTAAACTTCTAAAGGTTGCCAATCCACTCTCCCAATCACTTTTTTCACTGTATCATCCCCTTCATGACCTCACTTTCATTCCAACACACCTTAGATTCCATACTCCATTATTATTAAAAGTACTCCATTGAAAACACTCTTGACTTTCTGTTCCACTCTCCCTTTCTTGTGCTCTTCTAGAAGAGCCCTGACCTTAATCAACACTAAATATTTTCCTACACCTTTCCTTCGTTCAGGCAGCTGAACATGGCTGAAGGAACAGTGACAACTGTGTTGAGCAACTCCTTTTAAAATGAACAATTACATGGCTATTCCATGTTGCCTATTACAAGTTCTGTTACATGTTACTTGGCCACTTGTGCATTCTCCAAAATGATCTCACATCTTTTTTCTTACCTACCCTGCATCCTTCACTTGATCCTTCACAAGCATCAAGACATTAGAACAATCATTAAATGCCTTTTCTGTCTCATACTACTAGAAAATAAGCTTCCTGATATCAGGAAACTTGTTTTCCCTGTTTACTGATGCATACATATGTGTGTGTGTATGTATACACACACACACACACACACACACACACATGTACACACACATCATGAAACTCACTACTCATTTTTATGTTCAATCAAAAACTAGAAGTTGTGTCCTACTATGCATGCAGGCTAGTTGCTTCAGTCATGTCTAACTCTTTGCAACCCTATGGACTGTAGCCCACCAGGCTTCCCTGTCCATGGGGCTTCCCAGGCAAGCATACTGGAGTGGGTTGTGATTTCCTTCTTCAGGGGATCTTCCCGACCCAAGGATGGAACTGGCATCTCTTACATCTCCTGCATTGGCAGGAAGGTTCTTTACCACTAGCGCCACCTAAGTCTAATTCAATCTTCTACAACTCACCTCAATTTTCCAACTTCACATTCTGACTTCCCCCCATACATTCCAAGCTCCAGTGGGCTGGATCCCACTTTCTTTTGAACAGTCCATCTTTTTCATGGTCACTAAGACTTTTCCTGATGCTTTTGATCACCTGGGGTTCTTTTACGCATTCTCTCTTTCAAAAAGGTCTCTTCTCCCTTCTTTTCAGCAAGATTTCCCCTGATATTTGCTCCCACAATAGATTTTCCCTGTTTCTTTCCTAGAGCTCTTTCTGCTTTACCACTAAATCTCGTTACTGAGTCATCTAAGTCTTACATTATCTGATCTATTAGAATAGTTCTATATTTTAAATGAGATCAAAAGCTTCCTTGAAGCTCTTCTCTGTAGGGCCATCAAAGTGTTAGTTAAATACAGTAATCAATAAATTAGAAATGCAATACGTATTTATACATATATTACAGATGAGTATTAATTTAATTAACACATGCAGAGCATTTACAATTTATTTCTTCCCTCATCTGTAAAAATTTTTTAAGTGCCTTATATACTTATTACAGTCTGTCATATAAATTTTTTTCTATTTTATAAATGCTCAGAGAAGACTAAAACAGCTTTAGTGCTATAAAAAGCATCAGCAGATCAAATTAAAAATCATGTTATTTAATTTCCAATTATAGGTTTTTATTAAGTTATATCTATTTTCTTCCTTTTCCAGACACAGATAATGCATAATAAGATAACAAATTCATAGGCTACTAAACTATTACCTAATTCTTGGACACATCTCAATATCCCAAATTAGTTTCAAATGAAGGTCTAATGAAATGAGAAATATTTACCTGATTCCTTAGTTTTAGGAGGGCTATTCTAGAATCAATTTAATGGAATATTTCTGGTTTATTTTATTTCTTAAAATTTTTTTAAATATAATCACACCAGGCTTTTTTTTTTTTTTTTAGTCACACCATGCAGCATGTAGGATCTTAGTTCCCTGACCAGTAATTGAAATTGTGCCCTCTGCAGTGGAAATACAGTCTTAACCACTTGACCATCAGGGAAGTCCCTACTTTCTTTCTTTAAAATACTTAAGACCAAGAGAACTGTTATTTCAAAATATTTCACTCAAAATGAAAAAATGTCCAATATAAAGAAGAGGCAAAGTTTTTTTTTTTACTTTCAAAAATTTTACTTACAAATGTTAAAGTTCTGTGAGATTATTAATCATGGTACTATAAATGTAACTGCATGTTTTGGAATTATTAGTAAATGGCTTATATCAATATAAAACATTAAGTATAAAAATATCCAGAACAAAATTTTCAAGCACATAAATTTCATGTAATAAATAACCTTTTCCATGGTAGTGATGAATAACCAACAATTATCACAGAAATATCAATCTATGAGAAACTACAACTCTCTTGCTGATTGTGAGCCACCTAAAGGATATCATATGCTATTTAGTTTTTAAGAAAGTAAGGAGACAGAGTCAGTTCTAACGAGGTGGATGGACATAGAGCCTATTACACAGAGTGAAGTAAGTCAGAAAAACAATTATCATATACCAATGCATATATATGGATTCTAGAAAGTTGGTACTGATGAACCTATTTCAAAAGCAGCAATGGAGACACAGACATTGAGAACAGACTTATGGACAGCGTTGGGCAGGGAGAAGAGGGTGAGAGGTATGGAGAAAGTAACATGGAAACACACATTACCGTATGTAAAATAGATAGCAAATGGGAATTTGCTGTATGACTCAGGGAACTCAAATAGGGGCTTGAAAACAACCTAGGGGGTGGGATGGGGAGGGAGGTGGGAGGGCTGTGTAAGTGGGAGAGGACATGGGTAAACCTACAGCTGATTCATGTTGATGTTTGGTAGAAACCAATGCAATAATGTAAGCAATTATCCTTCAATCAAAAATAAATAAACCAAAAAAAAAGAAAATAAGGGGATAAAAGAAGAAAATCTGGATAAAAATGACAAAGACATTACTATATCAATAGATTAAAGTCATCAACATTTTTGAAGAGTTAATGCTAACTGTTTTTGTCCCAAAGCTTTTAAAATGCCTTAACATACTTTTGATCCAGTGGTTAAGAATCCAGAGGAATTGAGAGAGTAGCATGGAAACATATACATTACCGTATGTAAAACAGATAGCCAGTGGGAATTTGCTGTATGACACAGGGAGCTCAAACTGGTGCTCTGTGACAACCTAAAGGGGTGGAATGGGGTGGGAGGTGGGAGGGAGGTTCAAGAGGGAGGGGATATATGTACACCTATGGTCGATACATGTTGATGTATGGCAGAAATCAAGACAATATTGTAAAGTGATTATCCTCCAATTAAAACTAAATAAGTTAAAAAAAAATGAATTTGCTTGCCAAAGCACTGGACATGGGTTTGATCCCTGGTTCAGGAAGATCTCACATGCCACAGAGCAACTGAGCCTGAATGTCACAACTATTGAAATCTGTGCTCCACAAGAAGAGAAGACATCTCAATGAGGAGTTCCAGCATGGAAAGAAAAGGAGCCCTTGCTTGCAGCAACTACAGAAAGCCCGTGTGCAGCAATGAAGACTCAGCACAGCCAAAAATAAATAAATAAATAAATAAGATGCTAAAAAATTAGAGAAAAAATTTCTATTCTTGCTCACGTTATGATTTATTTGATATATCAATGGTATTTAAAATAGAAAAAGCATAAGAAGGAACCCACATTTGAACTAGATAAAATAACCACACAGCAAAAACAATCAGTTATGAAGTTTATAATCTTATGTAATATCTTCAGGATTAAAAAAAAATATTCTGGTACTTGAAAGCAATTGTTAAGCCAGAAGTTGATTCTTACATTAATTCCTATAGTAAGATCAGGAAGCATAAGTAAAAGCATAAAAGAAACTTAAGATAAATTATCTCTATTTGTCAGGAGAGTAAAATAAAAAGTAGGAGACAATGTCATTTGTGACACTGAGAGAAAAGGTGTTCACTTTCTGTACAAGTCACCTAGAGGATGAGGACATCTTTCTTAGTGACAGTGAGAAAGGACGTTATGCATATGGCGTAAGCCCTCTTGGAGGGGGTCACCATTAGCCCCACTCTAGAGCCGCCCCAGCAGATGACCCACAAACTGCAGAACAATTATACCAAGAAAAAAACAAACCAAACTGGGAACAAATCCTCATCTTATAAATGGTGCATGGCATGTTAAGTGTTGGCAGAGGTACACTTTGATCATTTCCTTCTTTCCTTTATTTCCATCCTTTGGGTCACATAATTCAATCTGTAGTGAATCTGGTCCCATGGCTTGCAACTAAGTAGGTTGAAAACCATGAGTACTCAGAAGATCACTGTGTATCCTTTTTGAAACACACAAGGCCACTACACATTCTTGTAGAATCAATGTTAAAGGAAACATTATGAATATAATAAAATCTAGAATATTTTCACTTAGATCTATATCACACAGTTATTTAAGTCAGTTTTGGTGTAAAGCTCATTTGACTTATTTGTTTGGTACTCTAAAACCTGTATTATTTTCTAGAAGGAAATCCAAATTTCATGGCATTTGTCCCAGTTCAGGATCATAGAGCCAGCCCCATGTAAGAATCAAAACATTGCTCAGCCAGAGGAACTTGGAGACCTAGAGAGAAGGTTCATGGGATAACTGCCTTCAGAACTCTTCAGGGCATACCTTCTTTACATGAGGAAGGGCAAGATGTCCAGTCACTATATGGTGTCATGATACAGTCCTTCCTACAAGGAAGCAGACAGGGTCGTACTGTTTCAGGTCGAAGACTTTCAGGACACCTAGGAAAAGCAAAGGGAGATTATTAGACCTCTGTACTAACTCAGAACCAGGTAATTTATATCTTTAGAATTTTTACTTCTAAAATTGCTAAACAGTCACCCATCTGTAGTATTTAACCTCCAGGATTTTTCTACTTTTTGACAGGAATTATACAACTAAAATAATTCTTCTGAACTGAACCTCAATAAAGCTTCTCAAGGCAGGAAGTGAAAATTTAATTATAGTAATTGTGCTATGTATGAGAAAATATAATAATTATTCTTTATCCATTTATAACAATCTATTAATAAAAGTGCATTTTCTAACATGCCTTATAAAAAATTTATGAACGTTCAAATTACCAATTTTAGGAACCAGTTTTACACCTTTGTATGTAAATAGGCTTATTGTCAATCATAATTTTCCAGGCTACTCTGTACTTTATTTTTACAAAATATGTTTAGCAAAAAATAAATTTATAATGGCATATTCTATACATAGTACATGCTCAAAAACCAAGATTGTATTTACAGCTATGAATGTCATAAAAAATAAGGAATAAAATAATAAAGTATACAGCTAATTAAGATAAACAATTTTTGTTCTGTTCCTGTTTTCATTCACTGTATTCTTATTTTTTCTTCCATTTTCTTCCAACTTTTAATCTACTGAATTTTTAAATATTTTAGGTATTTCATAAATTGTAATATTTTTAGAACAAAAAGAGTGAATGAATATAAATAAAAAGTCAATAAGTAATTTAAAGAAAAACAAAACACTGTGTTCTTGACATAAATTATAGTAAAATTAGCTTAATTATAATTTTTTAAAAACACCAAAATATAAAATATATTATTAGGGACATGAGAGAAAAATAATGACAAAACACTGAAATGCCTTATACTTTATAAGGTTTTCACGTCCTAGAAGAATTTTAGGAAGCTGATGTATGAGTTTTAAATATGCTTTTTTGTTTATTGTGTACTTATTACATGATTTTTAAATTTCCCAATTCTTTTCTGCATCTTCACAATCTGATTCTACTATCATTAGCAATCAAATGTTATCAATACTAGATGATGTATATAAGGACAATAAAACATAATAACATAATTCATGTAACTAAAAGTAATGTTCTGATTCCTAAGAAATTTCCTTTTGAGGTGATATCATATCATGTCTGACAAGTAAGTTAAGAGGCAGTGAAGAAATGAATCAACCAGTATAACTGTTGCTGGAATAACTTGGCAAATTAGTGACAAATGGGATTTAAAAATACTCCCCATAGGAGAGTCAAATTTCTTGTAGGTCACGATAAATTGTCTTTCAACAAGTAAGTTAATCAGGTTTTCAGAACTGAACTATGAGTGAATAAATCAATATCATTAATCTCCTTCCTTTAATTTCTATACAGCACTTTACTGACACTTCATTTTTGATATGTTTTTATTTACGTGTCCTATCTCATCCATAAGTATTATATTTTATTCAACTATACAGATACATGTTTTTTTTGCTCACTCACTAACACCAGACTTTATTTGAAAGTGGATTTTAAAAAATACATTGGATTCAACATATCAAAATGAAATATTCTCTCTGGTTTATGTTGAATATATGCTTGGATTTTCCTAACTGCTATGCCTACTCAAAGTCATGAACAGAAAAGAAATTAAGATAAGAATCATTAGAAGTTAATGTTTTGTTACAACTGAGATTATAAATCACTAGAATTATAAATTTGGAGAAGGAAATGGCAACCCACTCCAGTATTCTTGCCTGGAGAATCCCAGGGACGGGGGAGCCTGGTGGGCTGCCGTCTATGGGGTCGCACAGAGTCGGACACGACTGAAGCGACTTAGCAGCAGCAGTAGCAGCAGAATTATAAATTAACCTACATTCTTAACCAGGAAACATTATATGGCAAAACCTCACATATAATCATCCTGTTAATTCTTGTTGAAACTATGGAATTATTGATTCCATATAATTCCAAGTATTATTGGAAGCATTCCTTCTCAATGAGGCAATTTTAGAACTTTAACAATGGGAGAGCATTACTCAATTACATGCTTTTCAAATTTTACCTCTGAATAAATCAATGGAATTTACAAGGCTATCATTGACAACCTCAAAAATTCTATTTTAGTTTAGAAATTTCCTCAGCAAGATATTTGGTTAACTGTGGAGAACAAAATTACCAACAACAATGCTGTTAAATGAACAGACCAATATAAATTATACAGCCTAGATCACATCCAATGAAATGAATTCAGACTTCCTTTGGTGAGGCAATTGGTTCAGTCAACCTGCTTCTTTTCTCCTTTGTACTGTTTGTATTTAGTGTTTGTGGTTTAAATCAAGGAATTGATTTTCCCCCAAATCTTATTCAAGGTCAAATTAAACAGATGTGATAGAAGTTGAAGTTTGTTACTCAGAGGATAGATAAGATCAATAACATTGATTTTACCATTGCACAGTAATCTGTTTTATTAAGAGAAGTTTAAAACAAGGTTTCTATTTGCATTTTTGTTTCAAATGTCTAGTACTGAAAAGCAGTCGCTGAATTTAACCTAGCATATTCAGGCATAAGGGTAGTAATATTTTCTTTTGAATTCACAGCATTTGCTTTATTTTTTAGAACTTTAAGGGCAAAGGAAACTCATTTGATTTAACAAATCTATACTTGTATCCAGGTCAGTGAATAAAGGCGGCAAGGGTAAAGCACATTTTTAATGGATTATTGTGGTGCTCTGACATGGGGCTTCAGGATATCCTTTCTATTGAATGATTTAATGACATTAATCCACCAGGTTTTACCACACATAGGCTTGTGTGTATATACATCCACTGCTGAGGAAAAAACTCTGTAGTCTGTATAAGGGAGGAAAATATAACAGTAACATCTAAAAGGTAAATGAAACTGCAAAATAGGAACAGAGTGAGCTTACCCACAGAAGCTCAGAACAATAACCCTCCAATCTGAACCATGACAAATTGGTCAGGTGATAACCCCCTGTAGCAAATATTTCTGCCTTTTGCTTGTCCCAGCAAGTCCCACAATCTCCCAGCACTTGGGACTTCCGCTTCTGCTGTTACTGCTATTGACTTTTAATATAGTGCACATTAATATCCTTTGTTACATTCATCAAAAATTTAGCGTCATTTTTACTGAAATATTGGTTTGGGGCTATCTATGAAGCATATGGAATAGTTTCTCAATTTATTCAAATCTTTTGGCATATATTTTCTAACTACATACTTGTTTGCTAGAGAACCCGGAGTTGACATATTGTATGTGCCTTGTGAGAAACAAACAAACAAAAAACATATCAGCATAACTGGGCTAATCATTTGTTGGAGAAAATTAATAAATCAGTTATAAAAATATATGCAAAGAGGAAGAAAACTCTATCATTTGCGATTTAGACAGCATCCATCTTTTAAAGTTCATATCACCTTAGCCATGTGAAACATGAAAAGTAAAACCCATCAGCTTTGCATGTTTCTTAATTTCTAACTAAATGATGGGGCAAAATATTGCTAAAGTCCAGAACCCTGGCCATTAGAAAAAAACAAGTCATCATGAGATTCTTATTTATCCCCTGGAGTTTGTCATATATCAGTTACATTATTATCATTTCTCTGAAACACTAAGAAGTATCTCGAATTTTCCAAGAGAAAACAATCTCTAAGATTTATTGAGTGGCTTACAGTACTTTTTGTTTTCATTAAATTTCTGCTAATATTTTTGAAAATTGAGGCCAGAATCTGTTAAGTAGTATGTTTAAGACCACACATGAAACCTAAGTACTCGACCAAGTTTTCAGAAATTATGAGGCCATTTTTATACCAGTGCAAAACTGATGGGTTTACTTTTCATGTTTCACATGGCTAAGGTGATATGAACTTTAAAAGATGGATGCTGTCTAAATCGCAAATGATAGAGTTTTCTTCCTCTTTGAGTATATTTTTATAACTGATTTATTAATTTTCTCCAAGAAATGATTAGCCCAGTTTATGCTGATATGTTTTTTTTTTTCTTAAATGTCTCACAAGGCACATACAATATGCCAGCTCTTGGGTTCTCTAGCAAACTGTTTGCCATGTTATCACACTACTTGTTAACTATAGTGAGACACTGGTGCTTTTTCTGCTTATTCTAACCCTCATCCTCTCCTAAGGCTCTCTTTGGGAGTCAATGGTTTATTCATTTAACCATTAAAAGATGTAGCAAGTTTGGCCTCAGTATTTTTGATACAGTACCTTCTACGAGAAATGAAAGGCAGATCATAGAAGGCTATTGCCCAGTTAAACCAGGTGGGCAGCCTCCACAGCCTACAGGTACACAGGAGGTCATGGATGACCTCCATTGCTAGGACTTCAGGTACCGTCACTACTGATCAGCCAGGCCTAGAGTGAGCACTCCTTTCACTACCTCACTAGCTCAGTAAAAGCAGAAAGTGCTACTATAACACTGAAAGTAGGTACCACATGGAGAGATTTCTACAGAATGTACGGATCCCAGGTACAAGCTGTCATAACTTTATCAGTGGCTGCCTTCAAAAGAGAGAAGTCTTACTCTTGGGGTCAGGTATGATGAGCATCAAACATTCCATTTCATGAAGCAAGTGAAGCCTGGGCCCATCCCTACATGGTTGGCCACAGGAGTTAACTATCGTTGTTTTCAAATCCTTACTTTTTGGGTCCCACTTGGCCAACATTGACCCGCACACAGATGACTTTTCTTGTCTGCATGCCAGCGGAGCAAGAGGCCTCCCCGTTCCAAGTTGTAGTTGTGTTGAAGGACGAAACTGAAGTGTCCTCGATACACTGGCCCCAGGGACCAGTTTGCCAGTGGTACACAGTACAGGGATGCTCGTTACAGCTGCGTACCTCTTGCAAAGCACTGCTGTTTGGGCACTGAACTCCACCTACAAAAACAGACAGTATTAGCAGATTAGACATGGTGCCAACAGAAACCTTATCATTCTCTGTTCCTTGGAATTGACAGTAAGAATGATACCAGCCACTTACTAGCACATGTGGCCACCACACTGCTGGTGGGATGGGAAGGGAGGTGGGAGGCCATTCATTCAAATCGCATGAATGGCACTGTCTGGCTTAAAACTTAAACTTTGTGGTATATTTGATATTTGGTTTTGGGGACTCAGGAGGACCTCAAAGACAGGTCATTATTCTCTAGAGAAGAAGAAAATGAGGAACAAATGAAGCCTATGTAATTCCTAACCAGAGGAAACATGGACACTGAGAATCTATAGATGGGGAAAACCCAGTATGTTCACAAACGCTATCCATCAAATTGAAAGTCTTAATTATAGGTTTCAAAGTGCTGCTTATTTCAGTGAATTAGGATTTAGGGTGATTTAAAATCAATAGATGCTTTCTGACCCTCCACGGCATCACTGAAGAATACATCATACATATATTAATGATAACACACCGTATTTCTTCAAATCTAAAATGTGTGAATGACTGTGAGATAGACCATCATTTTATGTGTCCCAGAGAGAGTAAAATGGCTGCAAATTAAACTACAGTACTTTTTTATCAACTCTAATTTTTACTGTATGCTCACTCAAATAGCTTTGTATGACTTATTTAAATACTTTTTAAAAAATGTACCACTTTTACATACATTAAAAGGGAAGGTATTCCTAAAACTTCTTTACATTGAGAATCCAAATCTTTCAAGTAGCTTATTAGTTGACACTCATCAAAGTTTGTGTTCTCCTTAAATATATGATCTCTGTGGCATCACATGCATTGGTTATCCAGGACTTCTTAGAGTGTTCCCTATTGTCTCCAGGGTTTTTTTCCAGGACACTGGTACTCATTTCTAAGTTCTAATGTGGCTCCATTTTTAATTGTACCAGAAGATGTTTGTCAAGGAAAGGTTTAAGCTAGCAACCAAGGGAGGGTTTATTTTCCCTCCTCAAATGGCCCTTAGCTGTTTTATTTTTTCTTTGTTTTTTTGGTAGAAATACAATGGGGTTGCTATTGCTCTCAGGAATAACAATGAAATTCCCAAGTACTAGCAATGACAACTATATTATAACTGCTGTTTGGCCACAGTGATTTTAAAATGAACCTAATATAAGATGCAGTAATTACAGAGATGCAAAAGGGTAAAACACATATGTTCTTTAATCAATAGAATGTGATGTAGAGTTGTGAATATGGAACTCTTTTTTAACATGTTGGCCCCATTATAGGTACTTTATAGGTGGGATTTCATTTTATATCCATAGCTGCTGAACAAGTTAAAAATTATGAAGGGGATGAGTCCATACAGCTTAAATGATGCAGTCACAGGAACAGTTAGGAATTTATGGAGTCCAGTGTTTTTTTGTTTTTACCTAAATGCTATTTGTGCTGCATGCTGCAATTCATGGGGTTGCGAAGAATCGGACACGACTGAGCGACTGAATTGAACTGAAATGCTATTTGTAATGCGAGCTCTGAAAATAAAAAGCTTTATCCTGTTAAAAAGAGAGTATTAGGAGGAATTTATTGTTAACTTTATTGACAATTTGATCTAGTCACACTTATGTAGTCTCTGGATTTCATTTTAAGAATAGAAAATAACTGTTTGTTCACATGGAATGCTGGAACCTTGGGTGTTCATCACACATATTTGTGACAGTAAGTGGAGGAGTACTGAACGTAATAAGAGGTAGGTTTTAGATATTAGGAAAGCAAGTTTTAAAAAGTTTAAAAACGTTAAGAAAAGTGATTCAATAGCTAGTGACCCTAATGTGGTAGGAGACATGGATTTGATCCCTGGGTTGGGAAGATCTCCTGGAGAAGGGAACGGCAACCCACTCCAGTATTCTTGCCTGGAGTATCCCATGGACAGAGGAACCTGGCGGGCGACAGTCCACGGGGTCGCAGAGTCAGACACAACTGAGCAACTACCACTAATATGGAGGATGGCTCCTAAAGTTTGAGATCTGGGTAAAAGTAATAAGCAAAATCACACCCTGAGCTGATCTTCAGGTATCATTTCATTTGTGACTAAGGACATCCCTCTATTCAGTGTATAAATCAGTAGGCAATTTATGTGATAATTTAACTGCAATTTACAGTCACTTATGCAATGTTGAACATGGGATCAACATCAGAATAACCTGTATTAAACAGCATTTCATTACTGTCCCCAGCTTCATGAAGGTGAAAATATCTGTCACAGCTCATATCCTATCTTCCATCACACAGCTCAGCAACCCTGGGAGCAAGAAGTTTAGTATGTGAATAGGGACAACTCCTAAACCTACTAATTGGATTGGGGAGAAGTAAATGAGCACTCTTATTATCTACTTCCCTGAGGCTGTAGATTTATCCAACGGTATTTCTCAGTAAAACACGTGCTAACTGTAGAAAAATGTGTTCATTTTACATAACCATTTAAAACTCCATCTTCTTATTTAATAGTGAAATTACCCCTCCTCAATTGAATAGTGTGTTTTTACTTACCCCATTTTTACTTTGAATATACATATGCTATATAAGTTGTGATTTTAAAACTCTGAATCGTTTTTGACATTGGAATTGACTGGTTGGTTTTGAAAAAAATAATAAGAAAAGAGCTTCTACAACATCAGCATAATGCGTCCAGGAACTGCAAGATAACTGTTAAGTTTACAAACATAAAGACTATTTATTTTCTTGCCCCAATCCACATTAAAGCCACATCAGCATTTTCGGTGTGATGTCAAGATATTTGCACAGATAAGTCCCAGTGTGGTCTTAATTATAATAACGATGTGGCAATTTGGAAAGCATGGCTTGGATAATCAGTCACTGCAGCATTGTCATGTTGTTTGGGGAATACTTTTATGGTTGAAAAATTGATAGATATAATACTGAATTTATTTATTATTTACGGGAAGATTTAATTCCAGACATCTGGGAATATTCCCATTCCTGTAGTACTGAGATTATAAAATGTCACCCGTGACAAAATTAGTGATAAGTATATATATATTTTAAAAAATCCTCTTATACATAAAAATATATGCTTCATACTAATGTGACTATTTAGGCTTTGTATCATTTCCCCAAAAGGAAAGACTTTATAATACTTGGATGAAATTCTGTTATATAAATAAACTTTCATGTTCATACAAAAATGCCAACTATATTATGCAAAACTTCTCTCAGAAACTAAAAATGACTTTTCCTCCTTACCATCAAGCCCAAAAGACCTTGGTTAGGAGACATTTAACAGAGCTATGTTGTTTTTGAGTATGGCATTGAAGTCCTTACAATGTGGATGACAGGTTGGAAAAGAAAAAAAAAGAATCTTTTCAGGGACTTCCCTTGTGGTACAGTGGCTAAGACTCTGAGCTTCCAATGCAGGAGGCCCATGTTCGATCCCTGGTCAGGGAACTAGTCCCACATGCTGCAACTAAAGATCCTGCATACCACAACTAAGACCCTGGCACAGCCAAAGAAATAAATAAAATAAATAAGTGGTTTTTTAAACAAGAACCTTTTCAAAACATTAATTGAATACCTATGTACTGACTGCAATATGCAATGGTTACCTATGCTTCAAGGGATAGTCTAGAGGGGTTAGAAATAGAAATAATTCTTGCTACTCTCAAGGATCTTACAATGCAGTGGAGAGAAGTATAGGGGTGATAATATAAGCAAAGAATTAAGTACAATTCTAGGTGAATGCAATAATATAATGATAAAAATATGACAATTACGTTAAAAGAGGTATTTAGTATAATTGGGATTCAAAAGTTTAAAATTACATTAGTTTGGGGGACACTAAAAATGACTAAGGTTGTTGAGATGAGGCATTGAGATGACTTTTGCAGAAATAGGAGTTCGATAAACAGAGTTCCGGGAAGGGAGACAAGGAAGAGAAAATTTAATTTAAGCAGAAGAGAAACTAAATAAAAGCTGAGGCACTCAGGCAAGTATGACCCTGGGAATTAGCAATATTGATGCAGTCAACTGGAGTGCAGAGTTCACACAGGGGAGTAACTGATGATAAGGGTAAAAAAGTGGACAGGCTCAGGGTAAGAAGAGGCTGTTACAGTGTACTGTGAATTACAATTTTAAGACACTTGTAACTTCGCCTGCTATTGCAGCCCTAATATCTTTGACGGCAGGTAAAAGGTGGGTGAAAGGCAATGGCATGATTTCAGGGAATTTAACTGGAAGTGCGTTACTCACAGAGAACCTCAAGAGACACTGAGGCAGCCACCACCCTCTCCATTTTTTTCCCTTTGTAGTAAGGGACAAAAGACATCACACAGTAGAATCTGTATAAGTCCTGTAGGACTGTAGGAACCGACTGAAGTGGTGGTCATGTAGGAACAGACTGAAGCAGAACTGCTCTTTCAAAGTCAGTAGCAGGAAGATGGGGAAGTGGCAGTATTTACTTAGAAGTCAAAGTTATGTGAGTCTGTACACATAAAATAGATCCTGATCTCTTCAAATTCCTTCTGTAGGAAATAGAAGTACTTCCTGGTTCTCAGAACTAAAATCATTTCACTGTAAAAATGAAACAAGGTAAAACAGAAATATTTATCCCCTCAATATTTTATACTGCAAAGTAAAACTTCTGAGGACTACTAATTATTTGAGGAAAAACTGGCATAATTTTATTTCAATTTGCATCTATTTTCTGCAAGTACAAAGAAGGTGTAAAGACACACTAACAGTTGGCTGAAGTTATAATATCAGGTCACTCTGAACTCTGCAAAAATAAATATTCTCTTATATCTTGCTTTTTAAAGATAATTGACTATAATGAGAACTAACAGAAGTTGTTGTTATACTTGGTGGAAAACACTCTGAAAATCATTTTTCCTTTTAAACCAAGTTTGTTAAGAACCTGCAACATGAGTTAAAAAATGGAGAAGGTCATAAATATAACATCAATTTTTAATTTTTTAAAAAATTCAATATACTACTATTTATATCAAAAGTATGTCAAACTTAAGTGTTAAAGGATTGAATTCTTTTAGAATTCCTGAAATAATTCTAAAGTAGCTCTTGGGACCCATCCTGTATTTTTACATGATACAAAGATTTTTCCATCAAAGTGTCAAACAAATCTAAAAGCAAATTATTAATCTTATTTAACCAAAAGTCAAGGCTTTTGAAGTAGGATACATACACGTAGTTTTATTTTCAAGTTGAAAAGAAATATTTTTATATTAACTATCTTCAGTTATGCCATTTGTGATTTGGTTTCCAAATGACAATATTTCAGTAAGAGGTATTTTATGACATTTTTTTGTACTGCCAATACACAAAATAATAGGTTACATAATGTTACTCAAAGTTTATATGAAAAGCAATTGTATTCAAATTGTTTTTATTCTATTATTTTTTATGTTTAACTTTGAACTAACCTCAAAACTATAGGAGTATTTAAAATGTTACCAATAATTTTTTCCCCTCAATTATATGAAAGAAGTTATTGAAATGATGCCCCATTACCCGAAATACTTCAGTATGTATTTCCTGCAATCAAGGGCATTTTCCTATACATAAGCATATTCAATATTCAAGATTAGGCAACTAATGCTGATGTATTATTTCCATCCAATCCTCAGACCCATTTAAACTTGCCAATTATCTCAAAACGTATTTTATAGTAAAAGGACCTGATTCAGAATCAACTGTTACATTTAGAGGTTATGTCTGGCTGCTGCTGCTGCTGCTGCTAAGTCGCTTCAGTTGTGTCCGACCCTGTGCGACCCCATAGACGGCAGCCCACCAGGCTCCCCCATCCCTGGGATTCTCCAGGAAAGAAGAACACTGGAGTGGGTTGCCATTTCTTTCTCCAATGCACGAAAGTGAAAAGTGAAAGTGAAGCCATGCGGCTCAGTCGTGTCTGACTCTTAGGGACCCCATGGATTGCAGCCTAC
Source organism: Giraffa tippelskirchi (assembly GCF_054371585.1). NCBI lineage: Eukaryota > Metazoa > Chordata > Mammalia > Artiodactyla > Giraffidae > Giraffa > Giraffa tippelskirchi. Next base: position 66,876,561 of record NC_137284.1, read on the forward strand.
CGGGCTCCTCCATCCATGGGATTTTCCAGGAAAGAGTACTGGAGTGGGTTGCCATTGCCTTCTCCAATGTCCGGCTAGTTTCCTTCAATCTTTCTCAATCTTTCCTTAATTTTCATAACTTAGCAGACACTTTTGAAGATTAGGGGCCAGTTATTTTGTAGAATATCTTCCAGATAGGGTTTGCCAGATGTTCCCGCATGATCAGATTCTCCAGTATGCATCTTTGACAGGGACAGTACAGACATGACATCATGCTCTCATTGTACCACACCAAGAACACATCCTTTGTATTTGCCCCATTACTGATGATATAAACTTTGATTACTGGATTAACATAGTGTCTGTCAAACTTCTTCATTAGAAGGATACTTAAGACTGTAAATATTGAGAGAGTCATTTCCCAGGCAGGTTGATAAGAAGTCTAGGGGTCCCCACGGAGAGAGGGGTCTGGAATTCTCAAGGAGGAAAAAAAGACAAACTTTTTTTTCCTCTGCATTCCTTAGTCTTAGTCAAATACACAACTCAGTTTAAACTCTGTACTAGGGATTATACAACAACTATGTATCCAGCTGGAAGACAGTTTCTCCTTCCTGAAAACCTTCTGACTAATCCTGATATCTTAGAATGTATATTATGGGAGTGGGTTTGGAGGATCTTTCTATTGTCAAAGGCTAATCCTGTTATCCTAAAGTGTAACTTATGGGAGTGGGTCTGGTGAGGTCTTTACAATCTCCAGACATTCTTTTGATTCAGTGTAATAATTAATTAAGAAATATATAATTCCATTGCTAACACTAGCAAGGGGGTACTCTTTCTGCCCCCTTCTGATGCCTATGTCAAAAGCTTTCTCTATCCCTTTTATACTTTAATAAACTCTATCACACAAAAGCTCTGAGCGATCAAGCCTCGTCTCTGGCCCCAGATTGAATTCTTCTCCTCCGGAGGCCAAGAATCCCGGCCGTCTTTTCGTGGTCCAGCAACAATCTTTCATCTTGGGGGTTCGTCCGGGATTCTTCAGGACAAGGTAAGGATGCTTGGAGCTCGAGTTCTTTGTTCTCCTAGCAAACATGTTTTCTGCTGTACCTTACTAACTCTATGGTGTGCTTGTGTGAATAAATGACACGCCCTGCACGAAGCAGTAAAGAGCCCTGCTCTGCGGTTCTGTGGTGACCTCATACGGCTCATGGCAGAAACCTGTCGGGAGTTTACACCCACCTGCCAATGCCAAGAGGCACCTAATGTCTCCTTCGGGGACCGACCAAAAATGGGCAAAGCATGTGGACCGAACTTTCCTTTCTCGGTCAAACTTTTCGGTCTCTTTGACCATTTCATAACTCCTTGAAAATCAGAAGTACTAACCTATCTGTGGGGTCATAGACTTTCAAGAGACTTGTGATCTATGCTGTTACTGTGTACTGTTACTTAGGTCCCAAACTTGGGGTTGGTAGTCAGGAAGCACCTAGCCTCACTAGGAATCAAAAGTTCGGAAGCTAGATGGAACTCTAGCTCCAAGAGCATCTCTGAGGTTAAAGGTTACTCAGATTGGAACTGCAATGGGTTTTTTTCTCCTTTGGTAACACTGGCTCTTAATGGACCAGAGGAGGCTCTTATACTGGTGTGGTGACGCTTGGAAGGAACATCTCAGTTTTATGTTCATATCGGTCTTATTGTGGTCAGGAATATACTCCGGGTTGTGCATAGGCCCTCAGGTGACGAATGTCTCCCCCAGCGGTTTTAGCCTGGGAGGCATTCCGGAAGGTTACTCTGATTGCACCCCGGGTGGCATCAGAGGCAAGCAAGGTTTTAACGGTGAGGAACTGGATGTCAGTCAGGGATGCCATCAGGTTTACCCCTAGTGCATCCCCACCCCGTCTTGGTGGTAGAACCAAGAGGGACGAGTACGGCGCCTGCGTCGGTAAGGAGCAGACTAAGTCCGACCAGGAAAGAAAAGCTTTGGTGTAAAGTCTGTCTACGGGAGCTAACAATTCCAGCCTCACTCCTTTGAACTGTATCCTGAAAAACTGGGATAGATTTGATCCCCAGGGCTTAAAGAAGACACACCTGGTCTTCCTATGTGATAATGCATGGCCGCGGTACCCAATGGAGGACAGCGAATGGTGGCCAGTTGGCGGGTCTCTTAAGTATAATACTGTTTTACAATTAGACCGGTTCTGTAGAAAACAAGGGAAATGGGTAGAAGTAGCATATGTGTTGCCCTTTTTCTCTCTGCGAAATATGCCAGACTTGTGTCCTAAGGGTATAAATTTGGGTGTGACTCCTTCAGCTCCCTCCTGTCCTCCTACTTTGCCCCCGTACCCGGGGCTCCCAACTGAACAAACTGAAAGCCAGAGAACCCCCCAAGAAGGGTTGCCTTGGTCTCAGTGGAAACCCAAACTGAGATTCAAACTGCCCATGTAGAGGTCCAAACAACTCCTGTCTCAGTATGACCTCAGACTACTCTGGTTTCAGTAGAAATTCAAACCATCGAAGTAAGAAATGAGATGGGAGACAAGAGACAAGAAGATAAAGAAAAGCAGGTTTCTCCAACCTATCCCTAGGATCATATGCGCAGAGCAGCCAGAGAGGCTGAGGAACAGCCGCACAAGCTGTTGCCTCTTCATGAAGCACCCACCGGAAGAAATAATAAGTCTATGAGAGTTAGTAAGCCTTTTTCTTATCAAGAAACACAAAAAATTAAAGAAGATCTGGGAGACTATTTAGAGGACCCAGAAAAATATATTAGAGCTTTTAAAGGTGTTACTCTGCTTTATGACCTTACTTGGAAGGATGTGATGTGTATCTTGGGACAAACGCTGACTCATAGAGTCGAGTTTTGGGGAAAGCGGTTGCTTACGGAGATGAATGGCTTGGTAATGAATTAGTAGGGAAGAGGGAGGACGAGATAGCCACCCTCCCCACTGGGAATCAGGTGGTCCCAACTATAGCACCAGACTGGGACTACAACACAGCTAAAGGAAGGTGGGATCAGAGTCACTTTGTCAGATGCATTCTTGAAGGACTCAGGCAGGTGCATGCTAAGCCTTTAAACTATGACAAACTGGCAAACATAGAACAGGAGGAGAAGGAAGCTCCTGGTAAATTCCTAGACAGACTGAGAGAAGCCCTTCGCAGATTCACGGAGATTGGTCCCGAAAGTGAGGAGGGAAAAGTGATCTTAAAAGATAGATTTCTCACTCAGTCGGCTCCAGATATCTGCTGTAAGCTATTAAAACGGGTGTAAGGACATAACCAGTCTTTAGATAATCTGTTACAACTGGCTCAGAGAGTCTATTATGGTAGGGAATATGAGGAAAAGAAAGAAAGGCAGAAAAAGACAAAGGAACAGGCAGAAGCCTTCACAATGGCTGTAAGAACTGTTCTTAAACAGCCTGAGAAAAATGCCTAGAGGGACCCAGGTAAAAAGGGATAGGCTTGCTATTACTGTGGAAAGGAGGGGCACCTCAAGTGAGATTGCCCTCAGGCATCTAAGCCGCCCCCGGCTCCATGTCCGCTCTGCAAAAGACCACATTGGAAGAGAGACTGCCCCCAGAGACGTAGGTTTCAGGGGTCGGACTCTCAAGACAATCAGGACTGAAGGTGCCCAGGGGTCCCCACACAAGCTCCCGTCCTAATTACACCTGAGGAACCCCGGGTATTAATAACTGTGGGAGGCCAATCCAACGATTTCCTTTTAGATACTGAGGCAACTTACTCCGTGCTTACTGAAGCCCCTGGCCCACTTTCTTCTTGATCCGCTTCCGTAATGGGACTGTCTGGACGAGCCAAAAGGTATTACTTCTGTGTTTCTGTCAGTTGTGACTGGGATTCGGTGCTATTTTCACACGAGTTTCTGATCGTGCCAGAATCGCCCTCACCCCTTTTGGGGAGGGATATACTGAGGAAGGCCCAAGCCTCTGTTTTCACGAATATGGAGCCCTTCCTTTCTCTCCCTTTAACTGAACAAAATGTAAATCCTATAGTATGGGCTGACGGAAAATCTGTGGGTCAGGCACAAAATGCTATTTCTGTAGTTGTTAAGCTCAAAGACCCACACTTATTTCCACATAAAAAACAGTATCCACTGAAACCTGAGGTTAAGGAAGGGTTAAAACCCATCACTGAGAATGGAAAGGAGCAGGGACTATTAATTCCTTGTAACAGTCCATGCAACACTCCTATTTTGGGTATAACGAAATCAAATGGTAAATGGAGACTAGTTCAAGATTTATGAATAATAAATGAGGCTGTAGTTCCTTTACACCCCATGGTGCCTAATCCTTATACTCTATTGTCTGAAATTCCTGAAGGAGCCAAATATTTCTCAGTAATTGATTTGAAAGATGCCTTCTATTCAGTGCCTTTGGCGGAGGAAAGTCAATTTCTATTTGCCTTTGAAGACCCTATGCAGCCAGCTTCTCAGTTCACCTGGACAGTTTTGCCCCAGGGATTTCGTGACAGTCCTCACTTATTTGGACAAAGTTTGTCACGGGATCTACAAAACTTTAATAGTTCTGAAGTGGTGGTGTTACAATATGTAGATGATATTTTGCTCTGTGCTGAGTCAGAGGAAGCTTGTTCACAAGCCTCAGAAGATTTCTTAAACTTTCTGGCAGGCTGCGGTTACAAGGCATCAAGAAAAAAGGCTCAGCTTTGTCAACAATCTGTTAGATATCTGGGCCTAATTATATCAGAAGGGACTAGGGCCATAGGCCCCAAGAGAATTAAACCTATACTAAATCATCCCCTACCTATGACTTTAAGACAACTGAGAGGATTTTTGGGAATCACAGGCTACTGTTGCATTTGGATTCCAGGTTATGGGGAACTTGCCCGGCCTTTATATAAACTTACAGCTGAAACTCAACAGGCTCAAACTGACAAACTGGTTTGGTCTCCAGATACTCAAAAGGCTTTTAAGGTTCTTCAGACTGCTCTCCTGTAAGCTCCCATTTTGAGCTTGCCCACAGGGTCAGAATTTAATTTGTTTGTCACTGAAAGAAAAGGTATGGCCTTGGGAGTTTTGACACAACCCTGAGGGCCTCACCAGCAACAACCTTTCAATATAATGCTCTTCATCAGACTTTCCATTAATTTATTTATATCAAGTATGGATTCATGGTTTCCTATCTTATTTAATGTATATAAATAGCTATTATTATTAATTTGCATTCACATTGCTCCTGTATGTGGCCAGTGGGAGACTCTTCAAGCTAGCTTCCTTTTTTTAATTTCACTTTTATTTTATATTGGAGTAGAGTTGGTTTACAATGTTGTGTTAGCTTCAGGTATAAAGCAAAGTGATTCAGTTATATATATATATATATATAAATATATGTGTGTGTGTGTGTGTATCCACTTTTTTTCCAGATTCTTTTCACATATAGGTTGTTACAGAATATTGAGTAGAGTTCTCTATGCTATATGGTAGGTCCTTATTAGTTATCTATTTTATATATACAATAGTGTGACCTTTTGACATATTTTCCTATTCTTTTCTTTCTGGCACAAGATCCTCCAGGCACATCTTGTACTTTTGCTATCCCAGCCCTAGAATTAGCTATTTCTCCAAGAAGCCCTGGCTCCTTTCATTGGAGGATGGTATTAGACATCAAGATCTCAGTGCTGAATGTACTTACTGCTAATAGGGTCCCACTGCTCTGATGTCATTTCAGTGAACAGAGCTAACACATGTATGTCTATAATATGAATATATATCATACTTATATTTGAAGTTTATGTATTTCTATATCTAGGACTTCTCTGATAGCTCTATTGGTAAAGAATTCGCCTGCAATGTAGGAGACCCTGGTTCAATTTCTGGGTTGGGAAGATCCCCTGGAGAAGGCTACCCACTCCAGCAATTTTGGGTTTCCCTGGTGGCTCAGATGGTAAAGAATCCGCCTGCAAGGTGGGAGACCTGGGTTTGATCCCTGGGTTGGGAAGATCTCCTGGAGAAGGGAAAGGCTACCCATTTCACTATTCTGGCCTAGAGAATCCCATGGGCTGTATAGTCGATGGGGTTGCAAAGAGTTGGACACGACTGAGTGACTACACTTTCATTTTCATGTCTAGATTTACAAATTGAACACCATGAATTCACACTGATAACTTCAAATTCCAGTATAATGCAACAAGGTTTACTCTAGTTTTCTTTCTTAACTATTCAAAACTCCCTTCTTTAGCAATAAGAAACCCAACTATTATGTTAATAGATGTACCTATTTGGTCAACCAACTCCCCTCACCAATCTCCCACTGCCATCTTCACTGCCCTACCCATGGTCATCTTCATCACTTTGCTCATAATTGGACACCCTGCATTCAACCATTCCACCTTATTGAAACCCTCCTCAACCCTGCTTGGCTCCGACCCACCCCACTGGGCTGGTTTCCTCAATGCTGAGAATCCCTCTTCATCCCGCTTGTGCCCTGGCATCCTGTGTTGGGTCGCTGCTTTTACTCTCTTGTGCAATCCATGTGTCCCTCCCTTTAGACTTCTCAGTGTCCCTGACACTTCATGTCAGGCCACCCTTTTCTCACTGGGGATGCCCATCTCACTCAAGCTGGGCTCCGACAACCCACCCTGGATCACTACAGGCCCCCCCTCCTGCCCACCTGCTGGCACAGATGCTCAACTGTTTGGCTCCACTTAATAACTTTGCAGATAAAACTGTTCATGAAGGGAGCTAAAGAGCCTAGAAAGGACAGGAAGGAAAGGGAAAAGAAAGTAGAGCATCAGGTAAAGGAAGGTGCTATTCTATTATTTTACCATTCTTTTAACAGGAATAAGAAAATAATGAGTCATAACATTTTAACGATGGAGAGTGTGTCTGGTTCATTGGGGTCATATGGAATACTCCTCTATCTCACACACTTATATATACACACATGGATATTGATACATACAGACATGAGGTAGATACACAGACACATATACAAAAAAAGGCTGATAAACCAGGGGTAAGATCAGTAGCCAGCACTCCTTTCTTTCCAGCATACAGTAGCAATGTATTTCTCCTGCCCCTGCTGAAATTAGGTTCAAATTCAAGTCATGATTATGTGACCTGCTTTGATAATGCGGCTTCCCTGCTGGCTCAAATGGTAAAGCATCTGCCTGCAGTGCAGGAGACCTGGGTTTGATCCCTGGGTTGGGAAGATCTCCTGGAGAAGGAAATGGGCAACCCACTCCAGTACTCTTGCCTGGAAAATTCCATGGACTGAGGACTGTAGGTAGGCTACAGTCCATGGGGTTGCAAAGAGTTGGACACGACTGAGCAACTTCACTTTCTTTTCACTTTTCACTTTTGATAATGAAATGTCAATTGAAATGATATAAATCACTCTGGATGAAAGAATTTAATTGCTGACTTTCTTAAAACAGAGTCCCCAGCTATCTTCTTCCTCTGGCATGAAGATTGTGAGGTAGGCTTTCATACGGAGGTGCAATGCTGAGACATTTCATGGAGGACAGACTGTCCAGGCGAGTTACTTGTCACTGTAGCAAAATTCCCAAAATAATTGTTCTATTAAGTTACTGAATTTATGAGCTTACTGCAGTACAATTTTGACTTCATTAATACAGAGGCTATATAATCTTCAGTATAATGTATAATGGTGACATTTTTACTGAGATAAAAGTACAAATGAATAGGTTACAGTATTTATTTTGTAAATCCAGATAAATGCTTTGCACATGGACTTTTCCTGTAAGTTATTTCACCAGAAAATCATTTAATTTCATGTCTAAACAATCAATACATAATTTTATTAATGTGATCTTTACCCTTAAGTTTATCACAGTAATATTCTGATCCACAGATAATTTAGAAAATCAGGCTTCCCAGGTAGCGCTAGTGGTAAAGAACCCATCTGCTAATGATGGAGACATTTGATCCTTGGGTTGGGAAGATCTCTTGGAGGCAGGTATGGCAACCCACTCCAGTATTCTTGCCTAGAGAAACCCATGGGCAGAGGAGCCTGGTGGGCGACGGTCCACAGTGTCGCAGAGTCAGAAACAACTGAAGCGACTTAGATACATGCACACATGACACATACAAAATATTAATTCTTGGGGAATAATAGAAAAAATTGCTTTTGTGCAGAATTATAAAAAGGTTATCTAATTGGCAGGGAAATGTATTTTAAAACTTGCTGCAAATTAGTTTCTAAATCATTTAAAAGATAGCTTCAGAATTAGAAAAGACTTATTTTGAAGGAAAGAAAACGTGTTTCAGTGTCAAGCAAATAACAGGTGTTAAATTGTCTTTGAAAGACAAATTCTTCATTAAATATTTCACATAATGATACCAGTTTCTGTAGGTGTTATTAACAGAGACAAATAACAGCAGATTCCCCATTGACTGAATCTCCTCTACAGTTTCCACTTAAAACAATGTTTTGAGTTCACGGGCTTCCCTTATGGCTCAACTGGTAAAGAATCTGTCTGCAATGTGGGAGACCTGGGTTGGATCCCTGGGTTGGGGAGATCCCCTGGAGAAGAGAAATGTACTCCAGTATTCCGGTCTGGAAAATTTCATGGACTGTATAGTCCACAGGGTCTCAAAGAGTTGGACACGACTGAGCGACTTTCACCTCACATTTATGATTAACTATTTACACATTTATAATTCTCCAGCCTGTGTTTCTTATGATGCAGCTGTTAGCCTTCATTAAAAATTATCCAAGTCCCATCCTTTCAAACTAAGCAGATGATACAAACCAAAGAGCAACCATAAATTCCTGCATTTAAAGCATTTCATGACCTTTCAGTGTGAAGCATCATGTCTACGGAAATAACGATCTGGTGAGTTCTGCAAGCATAGCAAAATCTCAGCCATGTGACTCATGGGGCGAAAAGTCACTCATTACTAGTCACACAGCAAGTGTCTGCAGAGTATAATGGATTTATAGGAAGCAGGGTGACCACAGATCTAATTTTAATGAAGCCCAAGACATAATTCGAGCTGATAGAGTGTGAAGTCTGAATATAATCTATACAAGGTTAGAGTTATTGTTTGACAACATAAGGAATATAATTTTTTCTTGGAAAGGTTCTATTTTTTCTATTAGGTTCCACAGATACATTCTTATTTTGGAAGCAAAAAATTACATTTATATTGAGGTGACAAGAAAAAAGTGTTTGGACACTTAAAAAATTCTAAATTTTCTCATAGGTTGACTTTTTTAAATACATTAAATTTTCTCCTATGCCTTAAGGCCAACATAGTTATATTTTTGCACATACAAAGATAGCAAATTTGATTAAAAAAGAACACTAGCAGATTTCTATTGCTAAAATGTTTCATAAACAGAAAAATGAAATAAGCAATGTGATAACTCTTCTAAAATTAATTAACTGAGGGTATACATAAAGAAACATGTGCTTACTATAAATAGAAATCATTAACTAGTGTTAAATGTGAATGAGAATATTCATTCAGCCTGATAATATTTAAATAACACATGCCTATATTCTTGAGACAGAACATGCGACACGTGACAGAACTTGACTTATTTCTGTGTTTTCCTTACTCCTGTGTTATTTTCCAGAATGACAAGATTAAGTATGACATTATATCACCCAGTCACACAGAGGCCAAATTAGCATTCAGCTACAAACTTGAGAGACAATTACCAAGAGCCTTGTATTTCTTGACAATGGAACTTGCATGGTATGAATATATGAAAAACTTGTGCTTTATTCACCCAATAGCATGAAGTGATTTAGGAGCAACATATTTTAAAAGTGAACACAATCTACATATGAGACTCAGAGCCTATGTTCAGAAAACTGAATGGTAGAAAATCCATGTCATTTTCAGTCAAGCAATAGTCATGGTGGTGACTATTTTAAATAAAGTTTAGTATTTATGAGAAGGTAGAATAGGATTTCACTGGGAAAAACTGACTGCTGAAATAGAGAGAAAACAATGAAACCTGACATTTGGAACTTAAGGAGTCATTTTCAGATTTCTCCACAAGTTTAACACTTTGAAGTAGAAAGAACCTGAGTTATTAGGAGGGAGGAAAGGAAAAGTGAATTCACTTTTCAAAGTCTTTTCTCTTTTACTAAAGATCTATGTTCAAGGTTAATATTAAGGAACAGGAGCAAGCTGCCGAATATGTCAACAGGTATGAAATCTCCTTGGTTTGCTGGGTTTCAGGAAGCTGATTTTTGTGGAACTACCACTGTATCCGGGCTGTACACACAAACACACCAGCTTCTGGAAGAGATCTGAGTCCCTTCTGAAGCTGGAAACCTTACCTTCCTCTCCTGCATAGGCCAGGATGGACCGCGCTCGTATCTGTTTTCCTTCTGTGGTTTTTCCTGAGCAGGTGTGGGAGCACGAGGACCACGTTGACCACATGCTGAGCACACAGTCCTTGGGACAGGGCACATCGCAGGCAACAGGGATGGGGAAGATGGCATCTCTGCACAGCTGTCTGTCAACTTCTTCTCCTGGGAAAGACATCATCACCAACAGTCCATCATTTTAAAATAATGTAAAATGAGCAACTGAAACCAGATGGGCACCAGAATAAATTAGCTTACTTTCCTTTTGTTCTCTCTTAAAAGCCAAAAAAAATAAGGAGTCACTGTCTACTACAGCCAGATGTTAAAAGAATACCAGGAATGAATAAATAGATAGATCCCCAAATGAGGCTTTTTTTATTATCAGTGCTTAGATGTGTAGATCAAACACATTGCTTCAACTATTTTATGCTGTAATACCTGCCCAGGAAATGATGTTTATAGATATTAATCTCTGCAATAAATAACATCAGTGAAATATGTCTACCCCCTTTATTTAATTGTTGGAGATGAGCCATCATTCACAAATAATGATTCTATCCATAGCATGTACCATTTGTTTTCATGAAGCCAACTCATAGTCGCTATTTGTAAACTCTGGTGTCTCCTGGGAATTTATTTTTGTGCAACTGGCAATCTTTTTCTTTCATTTAAAAATGACTTTGTTAGCTGGAAATAGGAAGCATAAGTAGTAGGACAGTATTATAAAACCACTGGCTATAGCGATCCCATTTTGAAAGGGGGAAAAAAAACAAGGTACGCAAATAGCAGAAGTAAGATGTTGTCACTCCAGTGCTTAAAACTCTTCAGTAGTTTCCTTTTGCTCTTAAGATAAAGGCTATATTTCTCAAAAGTTTATGAGACTTCAAACCACGTGGCTCTTGCTTCCTTTTCTAGCTTCATCTCACTTCACTCTTCCTGTTACCACAAAGCCCTAGAGTCTGGTGTTAACACTTATTTGGTGTTATTTGAGTGAATGAAGTGAGATATACAAAAGGCCAATGAGAAAGAAAATATTGTTGCTGTTAATAAATGCCAAAGAAATCTAGAATAATTATAAATAAATGATCAAAATACAATATGAAAAAAGTCTGAACTCTTTTGCATAGCTGGTAAGTGTAGGAGCTAATGAGGTCATTCAAACAGAGTAAAACAATATACAAACAAGCAAAATTAATCTCCTATTTTTCCACAGACTATATCCATAATTCTGGACGAGTGTATCAGAAATGTGTGCTTTAAGGCATTATGCATTCAGATGAGAAAAGGTGACTAATCTTGCCTTTGTTCATTGTTATAAGCAGACAACTCAGCTTTGTCACTGATAGAGGGTTAGGAGGATCATTTTAATGGACAGTCATTTATTCATGTATTTGAAAAGCAAGACAAAAAATCAAAAGTCAATTGGAAATGCTCTAATATATTAAGTAGCTACTAGTTTATAGGGCTTTAAATCATCAGGCAAAATCAAAAGTCAATTATAATGCACTTACATGTTAACAATTACTACTTGCAAGGCTTTAAATTATTACTCACTCACTAGTAAGACTCACTAAAATGGAGCTGAGTCATCATTGCATCATTCATTCTCCTTTAGTTACTCTGACCTGTGAGATCTCTTTTGTGTTTGGCTTATATCCCAATAAATGACATGACTGATTATATGATAGAGTACAAAAATCATTATAATATAAGGCATGTAATATTTTATAATTTAAATAACAATGATGACTCTTGTGGTTACTAGACTTTTATTGTTAGTGCAAAGAGTGACTTGCATATGTTTTATTTGCTTTGTTGCTATCTTTTATTGTTTCACCTACTTTCATCCACTTTTGTTTCCAATAGTCTGTAAAATGTAAGGCAAGTTTGGGGCTACAGTTTTGTTTTCTATAATAGTTACCTAATCACTTCTACTCAGAAAAATTTAATTATTTCTGTAGCATTTGAGGAGAAACTGCTACCTGTGTGTTATTACACTAATATGGATGACATAAGTAATACATTTCTGTTGCATATAGCATAAATCTGAGTTCCCTTGTGGCTCAAGCAGTAAAGAATTTGCCTACCATTCAGGAGACCCAGGTTTGATCTCTGGGTTGGGAAAATCCCCTGGAGAAGGAAATGGCAACCCACTCCAGTATTCTTGCCTGGGAAATCCCATGGACAGAGGAGCCTGGTGGGCTACAGACTATGGGGTCACAAAGAATTGGACACAACTGAGTAACTAACACTTTGACTTCACTTTCTTTCATAGTATAACCTAAGAGATATACAATTTTAACCTTTTTTGCATGTTTTTTTTTTCCAACTTGTGTCCCACATCTTATGTTAGCTCTTTTTCACTCATCATTTTTGGTTTAGTTACGTATTAATATATTTTCCTATAGTTACATTCCTTCTAGAGTCTCCTTAACCCTCTTTGGGGCTCTAAAGACCCACTTTGGATCCGACCTCCAAGATTTCAACATGTGGTTTACTCCTCCCTTGCCCCCTGAGCTTTGGCACAAGCGACCTTGCCTGTTTGCCCCCTAATGGCTCCTGATTGCCTATCTCGTTCTTGCATCCAAATACCAGTCTTATGTCCTAGCCACAGTGCCTTTTCTCCCTTTTCTCCTACAGACCAATCTCATTGTTGCCTCATTGTTGCTCTTCACTTTTCATGAATCTTTCAGATCTTCACACAATAAACTGCTTCTCACCATGCAGGTTTCACTTCAGTTGTCTCCTTGTGAGGGGAGCCTTGAAAGTGAAAGTCGCTCAGTAGCGTCCGACTCTTTGCGACCCCGTGGAATACAGTCCATGGAATTCTCCAGGCCAGAATACTGGAGTGGGTAGCCTTTCCCTTCTCCAGGGGATCTTCCCAACCCAGGGATTGAACCAGGGTCTCCTGCATTGCAGGAGGATTCTTTACCAACTGAGCTATCAGGGACTGACCAGATACAATTTCATAGTAGCTTCATTTTATTTTCATTTTAGTGGGTCTTACTCACTAGTGAGCAAGTCTAATAATTTAAAGCCTCATTTTCTAGTTTCACTAGAAACTATTGTAATGAATTGTTTACATGTCTAGTATTTGACCCTGCTACTAGAGTATGAGCTTGATAAGGGCATGACTCTTACTTGCCTTCCTCATTATTTTATACTTAGAACCCAAAGAGCACCATGCACCTAGTAGACATGAAATAATCTTCTGCTACATAAACAGATAAATTAATTAACCTGAAGTTACTGTTCTAGGGAACAGAAGGTTGGACTAGACAAATATGGGTTTAAGTACAGTATTTCTTCAATGGCTATGTACTTCACTGCTTAACTGTGCTAAGGTGTATTCAGCGGACAGCCGGTGGCATATGCACAATCTGGAGTTTGCTAGAAATGCAGTCTCTAAGCTCCCACCCATAAACCGTGATTTGCATTTTAAAATGATACCTGGGCGATCTGTATGCAGGTAAAATTTGAAAAGGATTGCTTTAAGATTTTTCTGCCCTTATTCTCTTGTGGTTTGATTAGAACCAAATTGCCTTGTGAAAGAGAAGCATATGAGACAAATTCATCTGGATTTCATACCTAACATCATTCATTTCTCTGTGGGACACCCCTTTAAGCCTCTCTTTATACCTGGGTGAAAACAGTCATTCAATGAATAGTTACTGATTGCCCATCCTTGGTCAGGCACTGTGCCATGAATATTATACACATCATCCCAGCTAATTGTGACAACAATCTTTTTTTTTTTTTTAGGTATAATTGACATATAACACTACATTAATTTTAGGTATATACAGTCACCACAATAAGTCCAATTAACATTTCCGTATGATCACATATACATAAACATTATTTTAAGGAGATAAGAGCTGTTTTGCATGACACTATCAGAGAAAATATAGCAGCAAATCAAACATAAACATATAAAATATCAGGTTAATTTATAATCTTCCCATAGAGAGAAATGGAAATTGCACTTTTCCATATCAACCCTCCTATTATTAGGACACTTTCAACTACCATATGTCTCCATTATAGAACCATTTGAGACTCTGATTATCTGAATGTGCATCCCCATAAATCCAGGCAGGCATCTGATTATCATTACGGTGAATAACATAGTTCTACAACTCATTCAGGCACAGAACACAAACTGTTTCTTTCTTTTTTTTTCTTTAATCTTTCTGAAGTTGAAGTGGAGTGCTACTCGCTCAGTCGTGTCCACTCTTTGCAACCCCATGGACTGTAGCCCGCCAGGCTCCTGTGTCCACAGGATTCTCCAGGCAAGAATACTGGAGTGGGTTGCCATTCCCCTCTCCAGGGGATCTTCCCAACCCAGGGATCAAACCTGGGTCTCCGGCATTGCAGGCAGATTCTTTTGTCTGAGCCACCAGGGAAGTCTTTTCTGAGGTTAATTTCTTGTTATGCTGAATGTGATGCCAACATTTAGAATCCTCTTCATGCTTGCCTTTCTGTATTAAATATACTATATTTTTTGGCATTTCCAACATAAAAAATTTGGAAGGACTGCTTTGCTTTTGGATAACATATTCACCCCCTCAGTCCACATCAAGCTCTAGACATTTTAACCAAATCTTAAAAATATACATATTTTACATGAAATATATAACACAGAAATAAATGAATGAATCACTGTCCACATATTACAATTTAGTCTTGCTCTGATGCCTTAACTAAAGCATATTTTATTCAACCTTGTTTGTGAAACCCAATAACAAGAAGTTGAGAAATAAGATGAAAATGCCTGGGTTTATTTTTATGAACTCAAAAACATATTTAAATATTTAAGTTGGTGACTCCCATTTAACATTTTTCTTCACAAATATAATCTTAAGAATATTTTTAATAATTTGCCATTTCAATTAATTTAAACCTGTATTTTGCATCTTTGAAGTAACTCCCAAATGTCCCCTTGTTTAATCTATTTTCATAGATACCATCAAACTCTAACTCTTCTGAAGTATCTCCTTTCATTCTGCTGTTTCCTACTATAGAATAAGAGAACTGAACATCTGCTTGAAGTAATTAAACTAAAAATTCATGAAGACTTCCAGAGAAATAAAACAAGATGAGAACTGAGGTCAGAAGTTAAGACTTTTTCTTTGCTTGGAAAAAATATATACTAAAAGTTTATTGCACTCATTGTGGTGAAGCTTAAATGTAATATAAAAGACAAACCTTGGTTTATGAAGGTTTTTATAGAGTCAAGGTTTTTATAGTTTAGAAGCTGAGTCACTAAGAACACAACACTAATACATTAAATACATTTTTATTGTACATAACATATTAAAATATAATGAACTATATTTTAATGTAAAGCATATATATATACGTATATATTTAGTCCTATCCCATAAATGTAACTTGCATCATCCTGATTATTTTTTAATCATAGAAATGTGGAGATTTTTATAGTTGATTTTTAACAGTCCCAGTAGTACTGTATGCAACACACCTCCAGAAGGCATTGTAAAATCAGAATTCATCAGTGTAATGAAACTGAGATAAGGGTAAGCAGAAAGGAGAAATCAAAGTAGAGGAAAATCAGATATAAGTCAATACATACATATTTTTTAATCACACTAGTTAGAAAGTCTCTAATATTGTAACTTTGGGATCAGAGTCCTCTTGCCAGACATGTACAAACTCTAGAGCCACCATAAGAATTATTATTGAGTTGTTGATGTCTTATGTATTCTTCAGAAATTGTCTTAAAAATTCATATGGACTTTTGAAAGGGAAAGCTATTATTTATATACTTACTTATATATTGATAACCTATATAAATGCAATAAAGAATTGAGATGGGAATTGAGATGCGAAAAGAATGGAGGATCCTATTTGTCTAGATCTCCTAGAAAACATTTAAAAATAACCATCTTATTTGAACTTTAAAACAACTGTAAGATATGTAGGTTCAGAATCACTCTGTACCTATTGAAGTAAAAGACCCATAGCTTATGCATCTCTTTCTTCATTCCCTTTCTTGAAGAGATGCTACACATCTCTTCTACTTCAAAGGAAAGTTTCTAAATCAATTTTAATCTCTGCACTCCCTCTGTGCTCACATTCAGTAGCAGGTCTGATTTATTCAATGTACTCAGTATTGTCTGACCCCATGTTCTCTTCCAGACAACTGCCCACTTTCCTCTGGTCTCCTGCAGCATGCCGTTCCCTCCACAGCCCATCACCCATCCTGACCCCAAGGGTGTATTTCTAACATGAAAATATGAGCATCACAGTCTCCCAATACCTATCAGCTGAAGGCCAAATTCTTACTAGGGCAGAAAACAAAACATCCTCATTTTCCATCACTGCCTCATGGTTTCCCTGAATTCTCACCACTGAGGGCCATTTGCTTTTCCAGGAACTGACATGCTGCTTTCTTGCTCCTCTGTCATTTCATGTACATGGTTCTCCATGCCTCATTGCCCCACATCTTGCTAAGTCATCCTTTAAGACTGGATTTCCTTCCTCTACAAACCTCCTCTGACTTTCTTAAACTGTCCAAGTGGAGTTATGCTTTATCCTCTCTGTTCGCACCGTTTTGTAGACATAACACTGTTTAAGACTGTTTACAATTATCTGTTTACTCACCTTTACCCCCATTAGCCTATGAGAACCTTCTGACCAGAGATTTCATCTTATTCAACATTTTTATATCTGGATCCCTTGGTTCAGTTATTGTTAAGACTTAAAAGAGTCTTGCAGTAAATATTTGTTGGATAAAGGGAAAAAATGAATTGGAAAGCCCAGAACATTTGTTGTTTTCCTGAAAAAGCCACTGGTATTATACATTTCCAATTGTCAGGTTACTATTAATAGAATGTAACCAAGATAGCCTTAATATCACCCTCAGCTTGACTAAATTTTAGACAGATTTCTTCCTGACTCTGGGCCCCTGACCTCCCTTCTCTTAGATAATTTATTTTGGAAAAATTGCAATTGTAAATTTTCTTTCTGCCCCTTTGAAATCTGTGTAAATCTTCTCCTAGCCTCTTGTCAGTGTTTTACAACCCAGGAAATGTCTTTCTCAAGAGTTGGGAACCATCTCTGTCATGGAAAGATCAAAGATAGTGTCCTGATTTCCCAGTCTCTGTTGGTTGGTAGGTGCCTACTTTCTTCATTGAGCATCAAGTAGCAAACACAGATGGTCTAATCACACAAACACAAAAACATCTGCAGACTCAGGAGTAACTCCATGTGCTCAAAACATCCTATTGATCAATCTCCTCTAATATCCTCCAGTGTTTTCCCACTAGCTCACCCCAGTGCTTAGAAATGCTTTGTTTCTGCATAGTTGATTTTAGCTTCTCTCCAGTGTAACAGTCTAGAAGAAAGACTGACTTACCTGTGTAACTTTGGTGCAGTTTTTATTTTGACAAATTTATATGTAATTCATAATAAGAATGTTATCTTTAGCTTCACCTACTCTTACTATATACATATTACCTACTGACTTTTAAATCTCTTTAAACAAATTAGGGTCTTCACACCGTATATTTGTTTCAGGATTTTCCTCTATTTTCATCATCTTTTTCAAACTCTTTCCATCCTTAATAAGTTTATCTTTTATGGCCGCACTCTGTTCTTTTCGTTGCCACCTTTGTTTTGTTATCTCCAGCCTGTTTTCACATTCCAGGCAAAAGTGAAACAAGTGACACTGAGATAAAAAAACATCTTCCTTCCCTGACAGCAGCTATATTCTAAATCTAGTCTCTGATGTAGTGAGTAATACAGGCTTTAACCAGAAAACTACTAGGGCTTATCAATGAATTTGGTAAAGTTGTAGGATACAAAATCAATACGCAGAAATTTGTTGCATTTCTATACACTATCAACAAAAGAGCAGAAAGAAATTAAGGCAACTAATCCTATTTACCTCTGCATCAAAAGTAATAAACGTATCTAAGGAGACAAAAACTTGTATCCTAAAAACTACAAGATGCTGATGAAAGAAATCATCAAATAGATGAAAGATAAATCATGTTCTCAGATGGAAAAAATCAATACTGTCAAAATATTACCCTAGGAAACCTACAGATTCAATGCAATTCCAATTGAATTACCAACAACATTTTTAATAGAACTAGAACAAACTTTTTTTTTTTAAGTTTGTACGGAGATGTAAAAAACCCAGACTTGACAAGACAATCTTGAGAGAGAAAAACAAAGATGGAGGAACTGGCTTTCTGACTTCAGATGATATTACAACACTACAGTTATCAAAATAGTATGGTAATGGCACAAAATGAGAAATACAATAGAATAGGCTAGAAAGCCCAGAAATAAATCCATGTACCAATGGTCAATTAATCTAAGACAAAGGAAACAAGAATATACAATGGAGAAAAGGCAGTCTCTTCAATAATTTGTGCTGGAAAAATGGTACAGCTACGGGTAAAATAATGAAATTAGAACACTCTCTAACATCATATACAAAAAAAACCTCAATGGATTAAAGACCTAATGTAAGACCTGATACTATAACACTCTTAGAGAAAAACATAGGCAGAACACTCTTTGACACAAATTGCAGCAATATTTTTTTGGATCCAATTCGTAGATGAAAAACAAAAATAAATAAACTGGACCTCATTAAACTCAAAAGCTTTTGTACAGCAAAGGAAACCATAGCAAAACAAAGATAGCCCATAGAATGGGAGAAAGTAGTTGTAAAGGAAGCCACTGACAATAGATTAATCTCCAAAATATACAAAGAGCTCATGAAACTCAATATATTAAAAAAAACCAAATTAAAAAATGGATGGAAGATCTAAATAGACATTTCTCCAAAGAAGATGTACAGATGGCCAAAAAGCACAAGATGCTCAAAATTACTTATTAGAGAAATGCAAATCAAAAAACCAGGTCACATTGGAATGGCCATTGTCAAAAAGTCCACAAACAATAAATGCTAGAGAAGGTGTGGAGAAAAGAGAACCCTCCAACACTGTTGGAGGGAATGTAAATTGGTACAACCACTATGGAGAATAGTATGGGGGTTCCTTAAAAAACTAAAAATAGAATTACCATATGACCCAGCGATCCTACTCCTCGGCATATACTTGGAGAAAATAATAATTTGAAAAGATACATGCAACTCAATGTTCATTGCAGCACTGCTTACAACAGTCAAGACATGAAAGCAACCTTAATGTCCATCAACAAAAGAACGGATAAAGAAAATGTTGTGTATATATATATACAGTGGAACATTATTCAGCTGTCAAAAGAATGAAATATTACCATTTCCAGCAACATGGATGGACTTAGTTTATTATACTAACTGAAGTCAGACACACAGAGACAAATATCATATATTATCATATATATGTGGAATCTAAAAAAGTGATACAAATAAACTTTTTTACAAAACAGACTCACACACTTTGAAAACAAACTAACAATTACCAATAGGTAAAGGTGGGGGGAATGAAAAATTAGGAGTTTGGTATTAACATACACATACCACAATATATATAAAACAGATAATCAACAGATACCTACTGTATAACATAGGAAATTTCTCAATATTCTACAATAACCTATGTAAGAAAAGGATAGATACATTGACTGTGCCAAAGCCTTTGACTGTGTGGATCACAATAAACTGTGGAAAATTCTGAAAGAGATAGGAATACCAGACCATATGACCTGCCTCTTGAGAAACCTGTATGCAGGTCAGGAAGCAACAGTTAGAACTGGACATGGAACAACAGACTGGTTCCAAACAGGAAAAGGAGTACGTCAAGGCTGTTTATTGTCACCGTGCTTATTTAACTTATATGCAGAGTACATCATGAGAAACACTGAGCTGGAGGAAGCACAAGCTGGAATCAAGATTGCCGGGAGAAATATCAATAACCTCAGATATGCAGATGATACCACCCTTATGGCAGAAAGTGAAGAAGAATCTTGATGAAAGTGAAAGAGGAGAGTGAAAAAGTTGGCTTAAAGCTCAACATCCAGAAAACTAAGATCATGGCATCTGGTCCCATCATTTCATGGGAAATAGATGGGGAAACAGTGGAAACAGTGGCTGACTTTACTTTTTTGGGCTCCAAAATCACTGCTGATGGTGATTGCAGCCATGAAATAAAAAGGCGCTTACTCCTTGGAAGGAAAGTTATGACCAACCTAGACAGCATATTAAAAAGCAGAGACATTACTTTGCCAACAAAGGTCCGTCTAGTCAAGGCTGTGGTTTTTCCAATAGTCATGTATGGATGTGAGATTTGGACTGTGAAGAAAGCTGATCACTGAAGAATTGATGCTTTTGAACTGTGGTGTTGGAAAACACTCTTGAGAGTCCCTTGGACTGCAAGGAGATCCAACCAGTCCATCCTAAAGGAGGTCAGTCCTGGGTGTTCATTGGAAGGACTGATGTTGAAGCTGAAACTCCAATACTTTGGCCACCTGATGCTAAGAGTCGACTCACTGGAAAAGACCCTGATGCTGGGAAGGATTGGGGGCAGGAGGAGAAGGGGACAACAGAGGATGAGATGGCTGGGTGGCATCACTGACTCGATGGACATGAGTTTGGGTAAACTCCGGGAGTTGGAGATGGACAGGGACGCATGGCATGCTGCGATTCATGAGGTCGCAAAGAGTCAGACATGATTGAGTGACTGAACTGAACTGACTGATGTATGTGCCGTGCTATGCTTAGTAGCTCAGTCATGTCTGACTCTTTGCAACCCCATGGACAGTGTAGCCTGCGAGGCTACACTGTTCATGGGGATTCTCCAGGCAAGAATACTGAAGTGGGTTGCCATGCCCTCCTCCAGGGTATCTTCCTAACCCAGGGATCGAACCTGGATCTTCCATATGTGTGTGTATAATTGAACCACTTTGCTATACACTTGAAACTAATACATTGTAAATCAATTATAAAATAAAATAAAAAGTAATACAAGCTTTAATTTCATTTTTGAGAAGAAACCTATTCTACAAGGTGTAGTAAGTTAAATGATTTGTTATAAATAAATGATGAAAATTTAGTACTAAATATAACCATAACCTTGTATTTCTTGCTTCATTGACCTTAGGGCACTTGTAGTGCAAATTGCCCACTTAGTGAATACGGGTGTTAGGCCAACAACTCTGTTACTACATCAATGACATCCTTTCCTAATAACTCTAGTTACGGATTTCACTTGGGGTTAGGCAGAAAAATAAGTAAACAGTAAAGACAGTTATCAGGTCCATGACTTCTGCCTCTGTTTAACGTCAACTATCCTGTTGAATTTTTAAACTCATATTCTCTATATGTAAAATATGCTACTGGTAAAACTGAAGGTACATGTGTTTTGCAATAAAGGTGTGAGATGTATTTCTTAACTGAAATTAACACTTCATTTTATGCTCTTTCCAATTATACTTTTGTTCATCTGTCTGAACAAAACCGTGCTTTGCTCACTTTTAGTAACTAAAAGGTGAACTGACTCATGTTTATAAAAGCACTATGGAAATTCTCTGAAGCCTTTGTGGCTTAGATAATAAAGAATCTGCCTGCAATTCAAGAGATCCGGGTTCAAGCTCTGGGTCAAGAAGATCGCCTGGAGAAGGGAATGGCTATCCACTCCAGTAATCTTGCCTGGAGAATTCCATGGACAGAGGAGCCTGGCGGGCTACAGTCCATGGGGTTGCAAAGAGTTGGACATGACTGAGCAACTAACATTTCACTTCATGGAAACTCTAGACAAATCAACTAATGATTTTACCTCTGGCATTATTCAAGATTAAACAAAGCTTAATTCATTCTTAGTTCCTCAGATTGTTTTAATTTCATATTTTCATTCTTGATTAGCTCTTTCTTGTGACTTCAGTCTCCTTCTCTTTGAGTTTGAAATTATCTATAATGTTAACATCATCTCTTCCAAATTTACAGTTTTAGTTAACTAGAAGTGAAACAGCCCTGGTGCAAATACTGGCTCTACCACTTAACTACTATGTGTTCTCGGGTAAATTATTTAATTGCTGTGAGATTCAGTTTCTTAATCTGCAAAATGGGAAGTTAAATATTTATGGTGGTGGTGGTTTAGTCATTAAGATGTGTCCGGCTCTTGTGACCCCATTGACTGTAGCCTGCCAGGCTTCCCTGTCCATGGGATTTTCCAGGCAAGAAAAGTGGAGTGGGTTGCCATTTCCTTTTCCAAATCTTCCCAACCCAGGGGTTGAACCTGGGTCTCCTGCATTGCAGGCAGATTCTTTACTGACTGAGCCACCAGGGAAGGCCAAAATATTTATGGTACTGGCATGCATATTAAATGCAAAACTTGTTTATGGTGCTGGTTGCATATTAAATGAGAAAAATGTTTTAATTGTGCCTAGCTCAATGTTGGAGAAGGCAATGGCACCCCACTCCAGTACTCTTGCCTGGAAAATCCCATGGACGGAGGAGCCTGGTAGGCTGCAGACCATGGGGTCACTAAGAGTCAGAAACGACTGAATGACTTCACTTTCCCTTTTCACTTTCATACATTGGAGAAGGAAATGGCAACCCACTCCAGTGTTCTTGCCTGGAGAATCCCAGGGACGGGGGAGCCTGGTGGGCTGCTGTCTATGGGGTTGCACAGAGTCGGACACGACTGAAGCAATTTAGCAGCAGCAGTAGCAGCTCAATGTCTGGCGCACAGATGAAAAAAGTTACATATTATAACAATATCATGCCTACTTTCATCTCCTTCTATCAGTGGAGGGGTTGAACATCCCTCCCTGCACCCTTGTGGAAATGGATCTACTCCATTCAAAACACGTGTTTCAGGACACTTGCATTAACATGCTTAATCATCTCCCCCTTAATTCTGGTTATAAGTGGGCTTGCAGAAAGGTATTAGCAAATATCATTGCACTAGACTCACATCATAAACTTCACCATTCAGTAATTTTGTATTTTTCTTTTTGCTAAAGTGCTAAGGTTGTGGGAAAATACAGAAACCCTTGGAAAAGCCAATTCATGTAATTATGACCATTAGATGTTAAATTTCATATTATGAAAATTATTTAGAGTTGTGTTATAAATGTCTTCTCTGCCTCAATCAAAAATTTAAAAATCTAAGGTTATATTAGAGAATACTTAGATCACAGTGATAAGCAGAAGTACCAAGACGTGTGGCATCCTATAATCTTCCTTCAGTCCTCTCTCTATGCACTAAATGATTTACATGAACTTCTAAAAACTGTACGTTAAATAGCTGCACACAACTACTTTCAGTCATTAAACCTCACAGGCATCTTCTAGACAAAGAAAAAAAAAAGCTTCTTTGGAGGTGCAGTGATGCAGTTACACTGAACTGTTTTACAGTACTAAATGAGAGAAATTATGTTACTAAATGAAAGCAATTATACCTTAGGGTCATTTTGAAGAGTTATCAATACCATCAAGAGAACAGTCCCATTTATTATCATCTATTGGTTTAATTAACTTTAAAAGCTTATGTGAATACACAGTTCCATATCAAGCATTTCCATAGAATCCCATGTACTTGGAAATGAAATACAGCTCCTGTGTTGATCTCTCCAGACTCATCCTCTGTCCCACTAAGGCATTTGACAGGCTGTATCCCAGTTAGTCCCTCTTACAACTGTGCAAGGTTCTTGAGGATGAGGGCACTGGGAGTGGCTTTCCCTTTTGTTTTGTTCTTTTTAATTCTGTTTTTCCTTTTTACGGGTTTTGGTTACCTCTCATTCTTTCTCTGAGAGAGTCTCACATTTCCAATCTGTCCTGCAAATTATCCACCAAATAGTCAGCCAGCCACACTGCTGTGATTGTATTACACCCTCTAATGACTCCTTGTAGTTTTCCAGATCAAGCATACGTTCCTGTCTGTTGTGTTTTAAGACATTCCACCATCTATCTCCACTTGACATGCCTTGCCCAAAAAATCCATTTCCAATGCTCTGGGTATGGTTGCAACAAGATTTCCAACTGCACTGCTTGGAAAAGGATGACTCAAAGCCTTTATCAACCCTTTGGATGTGTTGTGCTCAGATGCTTCAGTCATGTTTCACTTTTTGTGACCCCATGGACTAGCCCACCAGGCTCCTCTGTCCATGGGATTTTTCTGGCAAGATCACTGGAGCAGGATGCATGCCCTTCTCCAGGGGATCTTCCTGACGCAGGGATCAAACCAGCATCTCCTGTATTGCAGGTGGATTCTCTACCTGCTGAGCCATCAGGGAAGCCATTTAGGACTACATTAAAAAACAATGTCAATTTGTAAATTTTCTTGTTTTACCATCTTTTGGCACTCTTACATTTTGGGATCTCTTTTATAGTCACAAAAATAAAAAGTATAGTTACTCTACAAGTAACTACTATAAGATCACAATGCACAAACAAGTCTATGGAGTAACGGAAAATTACAAAAAATAGTAAGTAGACCTATATTTGACTTTGAAATCTTGCCAGGATTAAGAAGATCAAATGATTTAGAGATACTCTATTTATCACATAAAAATGTTCATCGATAAACAAAATGAAAAGATAACCCATAGAGTGGGAGAAAATATTTGCAAATGAAGTGACTGACAAGGGATTAGTCTCCAAAATATACAAACAGCTCACACAGCTCAATAACAAAAAACAAATAACCCAGTTCAAAAAAAGTGGAAGAACTAGACATTTCTCCATACAAGATATACAGATGGCCAACAACCATATGAAAAGATGCTCAACATTACTAATAATTAGATAAATGCTAATCAAAACTACAATGAGGTATCACCTCACACCCGTCAGAATGGCGATTATTAAAAAATCTACAAACAATAAATGCTGTGGAGGGTGTGGAGAAAAGAGAACCTTCTTGCACTACTGGTAGGAATGTAAATTGATACAGCCACTATGGAGAACAGTATGGAGGTTTCTTAAAAAAAAAACTACAAATAGAACTACCATGATGTGAAGTGTTAGTCACTCAATCATGTCCGACTCTTTGTGACCCCATGGACTGTAACCCACCAGGCTCCTCTGTCCATGGAATTCTCCAGGCAAGAATACTGAGTGGGTCATCATTCCCTTCTCCAGGGGATCTTCCCAACCCAGAGATTGAACCTGGGTTTCCCACATTGTGGGCAGATTATTGTCTGAACCAACAGAGAAGTCCTTTGAACTACCATATGACCCAGCAATCCCACTACTGAGTATATACCCAGAGGAAATAATTCCAAAAGACACATGCAACCCAGTCTTCACTGCAGCACTATTTACAAAAGTTAGGACATGGAAGCAACCTAAATGTCAATTAACAGATGAATGGATAAAGAGTATGAGATATATCTATATCTATCTATCTATCTATCTATCTATCTATCTATCTATCTATCTATCTATAATGGAATATTACTCAGCCATAAAAAGAAACAGTCAGTTCAGTTCAGTTGCTCAGTCATGTCTGACTCTTTGCGACCCCATGAACTGCAGCACACCAGGCCTCCCTGTCCATCACCAACTCCTGGAGTCTACCCAAACCCATGTCCATCGAGTCAGTGATGCCATCTAACCATCTCATCCTCTGTCGTCCCCTTCTCCTCCTGCCCCAATCTTTCCCAGCATTAGGGTCTTTTCCAATGAGTCAACTCTTTGCACGAAGTGGCCAAAGTATTGGAGTTTCAGCTTCAACATCAGTCCTTCCAATGAACACCCAGGATTGATCTCCTTTAGGATGGACTGGTTGGATCTCCTTGCAGACCAAGGGACTCTCAAGAGTCTTCTCCAACACCATAGTTCAAAAGCATCAATTCTGCAGCACTCAGCTTTCTTCACCGCCCAACTCTCACATTCATACATGACCACTGGAAACACCATAGCTTTGACTAGACGGACTTTTGTTGGCAAAGTAATGTCTCTGCTTTTAAATATGCTATCTAGGTTGGCCATAACCTTCCTTCCAAGGAGTAAGCGTCTTTTTATTTCATGGCTGCAATCACTATCAGCAGTGATTTTTGAGCCCAAAAAAATAAAGTCTGGAAAAAAGGAACAAAACCGTGCCATTTGCAGAGATGTGGATGGACCTAGAGACTGTCATACAAAGTAAAATAAGTCAGAGACAGAAAATAAATATTGCACATTCCACATATACATGGAATTTAGAAATATGGTAGAGATGATCTTATTTGCAAAGCAGAAATGGAGACACAGACATAGAGAATAAATGTATTTAACACCAAGAGGGGATGGGTGAAAGTGAAAGTCACTCATTCGTCCGACTCTTTGTGACCCCATGGACTATTTCCCTATGGACTAATTCCCCATGGAGTAGAGTAGGTAGCCTTTCCCTTCTCCAGGGGATTTTCCCAATGCAGGAATCGAACCCAGGTCTCCCACATTGCAGGTGGATTCTTTACCATCTGAGCCAACAGGGAAGCTCAAGAATACTGGAGTGGTTAGCCTATCCCTTCTCCAGCGGATTTTCCTGACCCAGGAATCGAGTGGGGTCTCCTGCATTGCAGGCAGATTCTTGATCAACTGAGCTATCAGGGGGGATGGGTGGGTGGGATGAACTGGGAAACTGAGATTGACATATATACAGTATTGATACTATGTATAAAATAGACAACTAATGAGAATCTACTATATAGCACAGGGAACTCAGTGCTCTGTGGTGACCTAAAAGAGAAGGAAATCCAAAAAAGAGAGGACGTATGTATACATGTTATTTATATACTTTGCTGTACAGAAGAAACTAACACAACATTGTCAAGAAACTATACTCCAATAAAAATTAATAAAAATAATCTATAATAAAAATAAATAAGAAATAAATATAGTGTAAAATTTGGATCACTGATAGAATTGATGGGTGATCAGAGATAACACAGTTTTTAAAAGGAGACATTCTGAAATTTGAACACAGTTTTGAGGGAATGAAAGCTAAGTGATTCGAAATCAGGACGAGAGAACAGTAAAATATAGGAGACTGTTCTATACGGAAGGCTCTGAAGCAGAAATTAACTCAAATAATTAACCATCACCATTAAATTTTTCCAAGATCTTCCATTTTGCCTGCTGATGACCCCGATGTAGAAACAGAGTTTGAACCATGAAAACTCTGTGGGTTCAGAGTTACAGCTGAGTAAGCCACAGTCGGTCTCTCTAACATGGATAACTCTAGTGGAGTATCTGCTAGTAAATCACAGAAATGCATCCTAGGGAAAATAAAGCTTCACTGATGGAAGAAATTGCTTTTGAAGTGTGGTGTTGGAGAAGACTCTTGAGAGTCCCTTGGACTGCAAGGAGATCCAACCAGTCCATCCTAAAGGAGATCAGTCCTGGGTGTTCATTGGAAGGACTGATGTTGAAGCTGAAACTCCAATATTTTCGCCACTTGATGTGAAGAGCTAACTCAATGGAAAGACCCTGACGCTGGGAAAGATTGAGGGCAGGAGGAGAAGGGGACGACAGAGGATGAGATGGTTAGATGGCATCACCGACTTGATGGACATGGGTTTGGGTAGACTCCGGGAGTTGGTGATGGACAGGGAGGCCTGGTGTGCTGCAGTTCATGAGGTTGCAAAGAGTCAGACACGACTGAGCGACTGAACTGAACTGAACTGACACCATCATCACATCACAACATTATCATTTCTTTTTTTTTTTTGGTGGGGTGAACTTTTAGGATCTACTCTCAGCAGTTTTCACAATAATGACATAGTGTTGTTATTTATAATCACAACATTGTGCCTTAGATCCCCAGAACTCATACACCTTTTAACTTAAAGTCTGTACTTTTTGTCTAATGTCTCCTCATTACTGCTTACCCAAGCCCTTGGAAATTACAGCTTTTTCAGATTCTACATATAAGTGAGATCATATTGTATATGTCTTTCTCTGATATTTCACTCAGCATGATGCTAACACTACGATGGTAATCATACTGCAGTATATAAGTGTATCAAATAAATGTCTTGTACATCTTAAAGGTATATAATGTTATATGTCAATTACATTTCAATACATTTTGGGGGAAAAAAAATCCCTAAGTGATTCTGATACATCAGTGTTCAAGAGCTGTTCTGTCTACTTATTTCTGAGGAAGGAAAGACGGAAGAAAGAATGGACTAACAGTTCAAACCAAATTCTCATATTTTGGACTAACATTTATGTGTACTTATTTAATTAAAAGTAAATAACACTGGCCCATTGCATCACCTTAATTTCTCTTAAATAACTTTTGTTGTTGTTGTTCATCTCAAGCCCCGAGCTGAAGAGATAATTTAGGTATTTTAAGAAGACATAAGGAGACATAAGTAAATCAGAGTGGGCTTTCTTTTTTTTTTTACTTCATCTTCTATAAACAGACTAAGTAATGAAGTTCTATAGTAGTGGTTTCCTAATAAAGACATTTGGGAGTAATATCATTTTGTTTATAAGATACTTTGATGAGTGTAGGTGGGCTATTTAATCATAAATCAATAAAATACAATTGCTGCTCTGAAGGAACACATACACACATTTATACCAATATATATGTAATATAATTTGACCCGAAATCTAAAAGCAAGCATTGGTACACATTAGTGGGAACTCTGCTCTTACAGGAAAGAGTAAATGTTTTCTAAAATGAAACATAACTAGATTAGGCTAAAGATATTACACAATTTTATCAGGTAAATATGATGCTAATATTCAGTTGGTGTGTGCTGGCTTGCACACAAAAAAGCACACTGATTTTTAAAAACAGACCGACAGATTAGGGCATCTTTTCAAATTGGTCTGTGTTTGTGTCTTGGTCAGTGAATACTTTGTTAAGTATTACAAATAAAAGGCTTGAGTATAATCAACAATTTATTTACAAGTTCTGTTCTTTTAATTCCTAGTGTTTCCATTATAATTTTAAAAGAAAAAAGTAAACAAAAATGGAAGCTTAATTTTTTTTAACAAATGGAAGCTTAATTTTTTTGGAGGTTTATTTTTCTATGCAGTGTAACTGTTTCTGACATTTCAGTAATGCTTTTATAAGCAACTTGACCTTTGATACATCTCTTTTTACAAGCTTGGAACCTGATAATTTGTCAAAAACAGAACATTCAGGAGGAGAGTTAAAAAAGCAAAAAAATAAAAGTAATTGGCTTACAAAGCAATGCTTTTTCAGATAAAATTTTATCTGATTTATCATCTCACCTTGTGATTTATTTTTCACACCCTGCAGGCATATGTTATTTTACATTGTACTTTCATAACCTGAGGTTCATACCACATGCAGTAACTAGGCAACTAACCTTTAAGGAGCATTGGCCCTAATGCTTATGAGGATAAATGTTAATAATTGAGTAAGCAAATAAAGAAAGAAGAGACATAAATAACAGTGACACTTGAACTCTTTTACAAAAAAATCAGCCTAAATACTAAGGAAACCATGATTACGTTCACTTACAAACTGACAGCACTTTTATCCCCCAATTCTATAAGTAGCTGCTAGAGTATCAATGAAGATTAAAAAAAAAAGTGTGAATATTTTCTATTGTAAAACTATATCTTCTAGCATTGTATGCCAAGATAATGCTCTCCAGAAGGCATTAAAAAAAATCAAAACCACTACTGAACTAGAGAAATCTTAAAAAGTACTCAGTTTATTGTGTACTTCCAAAAGATAGAATAGAGGCTGCCCATGTGATCAAACAAGGCCAGAAGATGCCGGCAGAATGAGTTCCATAGCTAATGTGCTAAGACTTTTGAAGTCTTTACCCTGAGGGCATGAATAATAAGCTACTCTGCTTGGGTTTCCATGGACTTACAAAGCCCTGGGGGAATGCATGAGATGAAATACAAAGACTCAAAATAACAGGGGATTTGGAGAGTTGAGATTTTTAGACAAGTTATTGGGAAGTCAATGCCCAGAATAACAATAAAGATCCACATAGGAAACTTGTCAGTAATATCCTAAGATCATAAATTTTTCAAGTGATAAATTCTATAGTCAGAAGTATAAACAAATGCTATGATCATATGAGAACATTATGCTTCTATTTCTACTCAAAAGGACGTGAACATAAAATCACAATCTGGAACTGATAATTGCTGACATTTGAACATTGCTATGTGTTAGGCACTAAGTGTTTTACAGGTTTTAGCTAATTGCAATTCTCTAACAGTCCAACAAAGTGCATATGATTACTACATCTGTATTACAGAAAAGGAAACTAAGGTGTGGAAGTTGAATAATATGTGACAGATATCTTGTAATTCTCCAGTAAAAGACTGTTGTTCACATAGAAAAGTGTGGAAAGAAAAGATATGGAAGTGATTCAGTTTAGAGACCGGGGGCCATAGGAAAGGAAAGACTTGCCCAGGGTCACAGCACATCGTTAATGATATAGCTGGATTTCTACTATTCATTCAGTGAACATACGAAGTTACGGTTCAGGGAAGAAATATCTGTTATTTTCTTACGTACAAGGTCATTACAGAGATTATAGATACTACTCCACAACACTGTGTTCAATTATCTGATGCACCAAGAAACACAAATTCCACTTCTCCCAAGGTCCAGATACTTGTGCTATGTAAACTGCTTAAAATAATCTTGAGAAGCAGAAAATACTATCTTGCTTTTACAAGTGAGGAAACTCTGAATCAAATATAAAAACAGTAAATCTCACTGAAGCACGCATGGGGTTAAAAACACAGAATTTTCTTGAAACAAAACAAAAGAAATAGTGAAGAAATTCAGCCGATGAAGAGTAGAACCAAAGTCAACAACTTACGAGTAGGAAAGATAAGAAAAAGTTATGGGTCTGATAATAGCAACTGCTGCTGCTACTGCTAAGTCACTTCAGTCGTGTCTGACTCTTTGCGACTCCATGGACTGCAGCCTACCAGGCTCCTCTGTCCATGGGATTTTCCAGGCAAGAGTACTGGAGTGGGGTGCCATTGCCTTCTCCAACAGCAACTGAATCTATGTAAATAAAGGAACTGAAGTTAAATAACTGTGAGACTTCTTTACGGAAGACCACACAGATGCCATGAATCTAGAAATTAAACTATTCAACATAAATCATTAAGGTAATTTTAACAGACATATATCTGATGAGATAAGCAAGATGTTCTGGTACACCTTCCAGTAAATGGTACTGATAGAAATTCACCCCATTCCATTTCTTCAGGACATGTTAGAAATGAAGTAGCTCCTGAGAAAGCAATTCAAACAAAGCCAATCCCCAATCCAGCACTGCTTCAAAGAGAGCATAGAAATCACTGATCACCCAGTTGGTAAATACATTTTGCAGTATAATCCACTGCATTTCATCAGCTGTTCTAATTCTTCTCTCTAAAATGTCTTACAAACAAATGCTCACTAACTGCAAACATCCATTTCCAATATTTGATGTGAGAGAGCACTTTCTTTTGCCTTTTCAACTTAAAGTTGGAATGATTTAAGTATTTCAAAAGAACTCAGGTACAACCTAAATGGACTTCCTGGTGGCTCAGACTGTAAAGAATCCACCTGCAATGCTGGAGACTTAGGTTGAATGGCAACCCACTTCAGTATTTTTGCCTGGAGAATCCCACGGACAGAGGAATCTGGAGAGCGACAGTCCACTGGGTCGCAAAGAGTTGGACATGACTGAAGGGACTTAGCACAGCTACAAGCTATGCTTCCAAGAATATTACATTGTAAAGGAATTACTTTCTATTTGATGAAGTTGACATGGTAAGATTTATAAATTCAGGGTGTAAAACTTTGATACATATATAATATGACTGTCACTGAAGGAATATTATCACATTACATAATTATAGTATAGTATTATTCACTATATTCATCATACTATACATTGGATCTCCACAGCTTATTTACCACTTTAAGAGTAACAAGTCTGTACTCTTAAATACAATCAATCTTATCCTCCCTCATTCTTTGGTAACCACCATTCTACTCTGTTTTTATTTTTACATTAAAAATTTTTTTTTTTACATTTTTCATATAACTGACACCACACAGTACTTTTCTCTCTCTGTCTGGTCTATGCTACCAGCACAATATGCTCAAGGTCCAAAGCAAATGGCAGAGTATTTCCCTTTTCATGAAAGAATAACATTCAATTATATACAGTCATGTACGGATGTGAGAGCTGGACCATAAAGAAAGCTGAACACTGAAGAATTGATGCTTTTGAGCTGTGGTATTGAAGAAGACTCTTGAGAGTCCCTTGGACTGCAAGGAGATGAAAACAGTCAATCCTAAAGGAAATCAACCCTTAATATTCATTGGAAGGACTGATGCTGAAGCTGAAGCTCCAATACTTTGGCCACCTGATGCAAAGAGCCAACTCACTGGGAAAGACCCTGATGCTGGGAGAGACTGAGGGCAGGAGGAGAAGGGGGCGACAGAGGATGAGATGGTTGGATGGCATCATAGACTCAATGGACATGAATGTGAGCAAACTCTGGGAGAGAGTGAAGGACAGGAGGCCTGGTATGCTGCAGTCCAAGGGGTCACAATGAGTCAGACATGACTGAGCAACTGAACAACTACACACACACACACACACACACACACCCCATCCTTTTTTATCCATGCATCCATGGGACTCTTTTTTTAATTCAAATGATCAGAGCAGAAGACTTTGAAAATAAAGGCAAAGCAGTTTTATAGTGCAGTTGGGAATAAAAGAGCTGCCACAGACAGAAACATCAAAATTAAAAGCAGAACATATATTTAAGGTAAAAAAAAAATTAAATACACTGGAGAATTTATATAATAAAAAGATTTAGGTGGACTCAGGGAGAGACTCCTTCACATTAGAATGAAAAACAGAAATGCACATAACATTGGCATGTTTAGTGAATAGGGTCATGGGAAATTGTGCTTGGTTAAAACTGACAGAAGATTCAGTATAATGAGGAAATGAAGCAAGCAAGCTGAATGGCATTTGTGCAGTTATTGCATTACTGGTTCGTGCATTGCAGTTTGAGATTTATGTACCTGTGGTGCTCAGTATCTATTTTCCTGTCCTTTTGGTAGTGACTTTGCATGGTAAGAATTTGGAATTAAGGGATGGAGGATCTAAGAGTGCTTTAAAAAGAGTACCTGTTTTGAAAAGTACTTCTGAAGCAAATTATATAAAATTCTATGAGAACCTCACAGGGATAAGAAGATCCTACAGCAACAGCAGCATTCTTGAAGCAAGACTAAAGCAGAGGTACCAGCATATACAGACAATCTCACTGAGGGACACTGCAAAAAATACATATGTTTTGATGTTTTCATTTTTAAGTTTCTCTTAATTTAATATTTTCATAGCAAAGAAAATGCATTTTACTCCTAAGCATGAGGATTCTCCTTGATTTACATGGTTATTATTATATTTGTTTCATTTGTATCCTGATCATTTTATTACTGATTTGGTCACCTTGCAGGTTCCAGCTTCCATTCCTGCTCTTCTCCACTCAGCAGCCAGTTTAAAATCCTAATTCTGATCACATCATTCCTCTCCTGAAATCTTCCAAGAGCTTCCCATTCAAGTGGAGTGGCTTCCCAAGTCCTAAAGGACTCTCTATGGTATGGTTCTTGGTCACATCAATCTTTTGCTGCTTTCATATTCTGTTTCAGC
The DNA here is from genome assembly GCF_054371585.1 of Giraffa tippelskirchi. Lineage (NCBI taxonomy): Eukaryota > Metazoa > Chordata > Mammalia > Artiodactyla > Giraffidae > Giraffa > Giraffa tippelskirchi. Next base: position 66,910,446 of record NC_137284.1, read on the forward strand.
CCGCCTGGCCCATGTGACACTCCTGGAACACTTGAAGCATTCTGTCTGGACTTTTCATTCTGGCTGTAGTATTTCTCTCTCTGATATTCACTTCATTGCTCCCTCATGTCCAATACTTGCTTACCCAGCACCCTTACTTCTTGCCAGCTCCAATCCTAAATCTTGACAATTTATAAAACCTTAGGGGTTTTTTTCCTTTGTAAGTTTCCCCCATTTTGTAATGTGGCAGAACACAACTCAAGTGCTTCTTAGATCTGTGTCTCCTGGGCTGCAGTCTTAACAAATCCCCTCCAAACACATTTCTCTTGCCTCAAACATGTCTCTGTTCTTAGAAAACTTGATTAACATTCCACTAGAAAACATTAAAATACATGCCTTCAACTGAAAATGGAAAAATTGTGCTCTGATTCTGGTTTTGTTCTAACAATGAAATTTATTTGTTGAGCTCTGTATTTATCCTATCGGCCTCAGAACAGTATAATCAGTTGTTCAGTATGTAGTATTTTAACTTTATAGTCACAACTCCAACAAGATTGGCATCAAACCCTCAAAATTGACCCTATTTTTCTACTTGTTGATATATCCCTGGCTGACTTCTGACAGCTGTCAACTTGACCATGCATTTCTATCTTTTAGTTGAGAGAAAAGAATTCCTCTCTGATCACAAGACAGGAAATTTAATAATCCAAATTGCCATAAATAAGCACAAGTACCAATAATCAAATATAATCTATTTACTTAATACGGAAATTTCACTTACCTACTGATCATGAAAACAATTTAATGTCTTTGTGTTTAAAACAGCTGGATTCAATGCCAGATATTGATTTATCATCATAGAAAACTAAAGCTTAAGAGAGCTTTTCCTTTTTTTTTTTTTTTTTTAGAGATGAATAAACTGAGCTGGTGATAGTAGAAAAGATTTGTCCAACATTTTACAGTAAGTGACAGAACTAGGATTAGAATTCATGTCTCTTTATTCATATTTAGTAGTCTTTCCAGTATTCCTCTGGAGATGATTTGTATACATAATATCTTAGTTGTGCTATCCAGGGATATAATCTCTAAAGTTGCTGAAAAGTGTGGAGTATTGCTTTGGCTAAATGAGTTGGGATTTCATAATTGTGACTGGCCAAATCACAGTAAGAGCCTGGCAAAATATTCCAAGTAGCAGTATCAATCATGATTTAGAATAGACTGTGACTGAGTAAGTAGTGAATGTAATTTGTTTATATAAATATGAAAACTTTTGACTGTGATCATTTTTAAAAATGTATTTGACAATCCCCTATTAATTAATGAGCTGCTATTTGTATTATGCATGTATATTTAAGTTGTATTTTAGCTATAATGAAGTATAGTGCCTAATTAGAAATTTAATGAACTTACTGAAAGTAAATTCTACACAAAAGGTTAAGGTTGTTGTTTAATTGCTAAGTCTCATCTGAGTTTTTTGCGACTCCATGGACTGTAGCCCGCCAGGCTCCTTTGTCCATATCATTTTCTAGGCAAGAATACTGGAGTGGGTTGCCATCTCCATCTTCAAGGTTAAGGTAACTACACTTATAAAACACACACATACATGAAATATAAAATCAAAAGTTTTAAACTAAGGCATTGACCCATTTCTTGAAATAGGAAAGGCAGAATGGAAGATAAGTAGAGTTGTTGATTAAACCTAGCTAATGTCTTCGGGCAGGAGAAGGGAATAAGAGAGGATGAGATGGTTGGATGGCATCACCAACTCGATAGACATGAGTTAGAGCATGAACTGAGTCAGTTCACAAAGAACTGACTCATTGGAAAAGACCCTGATGGTGGGAAAGAGTGAAGGCAGGAGGAGAAGGGGATGACAGAGGATGAGATGGTTGGATGGCATCACCAACTCGATGGACATGAGTTTGAGCATGCCCTGGGAGTTGGTGATGGACAGGAAAGCCTGGCGAGCTGCAGTCCATGGGGTAACAAAGAGTCAGACATGACTGAGTGACTGAACCAAATTGAATGTCCTTGTACCCTGAGAATGACTCAGAATTGTTTCATGACTCTGAGTGACCTAGTACAGTCTTGCTAGTATTTCCAGAATAGAAATTAAGAAAGCACACTTCACTGATGCAATATAGTCACTCACTTCCATTATCAGATAAAACAAGGCTTCCACAAGCCAATTAAACTTGTCTGCATGCAGAGGTGAGCTTGTTTGTATATGTACTAAGGCCACTGTCTGGCTTTAGTATAAAATTCTGTAAATAATATTTTGGTTATAAATTCTTAATTATCTGCAAAACTCTTAATCTTATAATTTTCTGGAGGAAAAAGTAAGCTATTTACTGATAATAGAAAACTCCACACATCAACTTTACAGGAGAAATAGGCAGTTCAGTTCAGTTCAGTTCAGTCGCTCAGTCGTGTCCAACTCTTTGCAACCCCATGAAATGCAGCACGCCAGGCCTCTCTGTCCATCACCAACTCCCGGAATTTACCCAAACCCATGTCCATCGAGTCAGTGATGCCATCCAACCATCTCATCCTCTGTCGTCCCCTTCTCCTCCTGCCCCCAATCCTACCCAGCATTAGGGTCTTTTCCAATGAGCCAACTCTTTGCATGAAGTAGCCAAAGCATTGGAGTTTCAGCTTCAACATCAGTCCTTCCAATGAACACCCAGGATTGATCTCCTTTAGGATGGATTGATTGGATCTCCTTGCAGTCCAAGGGACTCTCAAGAGTCCTCTCCAACACCACAGTTCAAAAGCATCAATTCTGCGGCGTTCAGCTTTCTTCACCGTCCAACTCTCACATCCATACATGACCACTGGAAAAACCACAGCCTTGACTAGACAGACTCTTGTTGGCAAAGTAATGTTTCTGCTTTTAAACATGCTATCTAGGTGGGCCATAATCTTCCTTCCAAGGAGTAAGCGTCTTTTAATTTCATGGCTGCAATCGCCATCAGCAGTGATTCTGGAGCCCAAAAAAATAAAGTCTGACACTGTTTCCACTGTTTCCCCATATATTTCCCATGAAGTGATGGGACCAGATGCCATGATCTTAGTTTACTGAACATTGAGCTTTAAGCCAACTTTTTCACTCTCCTCTTTCACTTTCATCAAGAGGCTCTTTAGTTCTTCTTCGCTTTCTGCCATAAGGGTGGTGTCATCTGCATATCTGTGGTTATTGATATTTCTCCCGGCAATCTTGATTCCAGCTTGTGTTTCTTTCAGCCCAGCATTTCTCATGATGTACTCTGCATATAAGTTAAATAAGCAGGGTGACAATATACAGCCTTGACGGACTCCTTTTCCTATTTGGAACCAGTCTGTTGTTCCATGCCCAGTTCTAACTGTTGCTTCCTGACCTGCATACAGGTTTCTCAAGAGACAGGTCAGATGGTCTGGTATTCCCATCTCTTTCAGAATTGTCCACAGTTTATTGTGATCCACACAGTCAAAGGCTTTGGCATAGTCAATAAAGCAGAAATAGATGGTTTTCTGGAACTCTCTTGCTTTTTCGATGATCCAGCGGATGTTGGAAATTTGATCTCTGGTTCCTCTGCCTTTTCTAAAACCAGCTTGAACATCTGGAAGTTCACGGTTCACGTATTGCTGAAGCCTGGCTTGGAGAATTTTGAGCATTACTTTACTAGCATGTGAGATAAGTGCAATTGTGCGGTAGTTTGAGCATTCTTTGGCATTGCCTTTCTTTGGGATTGGAATGATAACTGACCTTTTCCTGTCCTGTGGCCACTGCTGAGTTTTCCAAATTTGCTGGCATATCGAGTGTAGCACTTTCACAGCATCACCTCTGAGGATTTGAAATAGTTCAACTGGAATTCCATCACCTCCACTAGCTTTGTTCGTAGTGATGCTTTCTAAGGCCCACTTGACTTCACATTCCAGGATGTCTGGCTCTAGGTGAGTGATCACACCATCGTGATTATCTGGGTCATGAAGATCTTTTTTGTACAGTTCTTCTGTGTAATCTTGCCACCCCTTCTTAATATCTTCTGCTTCTGTTAGGTCCATACCATTTCTGTCCTTTATCGAGCCTATCTTTGCATGAAATGTTCCTTTGGTATCTCTAATTTTCTTGGACAGATCTCTAGTCTTTCCCAATCTGTTGTTTTCCTCTATTTCTTTGCATTGATCACTGAGGAAGGCTTTCTTATCTCTCCTTGCTATTCTTTGGAACTCTGCATTCAGATGGGAATATCTTTCCTTTTCTCCTTTGCTTTTCGCTTCTCTTCTCTTCCCAGCTATCTGTAAGGCCTCCTCAGACAGCCATTTTGCTTTTTTGCATTTCTTTTCCATGGGCATTGTCTTGATCCCTGTCTCCTGTACGAACCTCTGTCCACAGTTCATCAGGCACTCTGTCTATCAGATCTAGTCCCTTAAATCTATTTGTCACTTCTACTGTATACTCATAAGGGATTTGATCTAGGTCATAGCTGAATGGCCTAGTGGTTTTCCCTACTTTCTTCAATTTAGCAGAATTTAAATTGTATTTTTGAAACATGAAATATTAATTGAAAATCTACATATACTTAAGTATATGTATATGTATACATATGTATATGTATATGTACCATACTTTTGGTACTAACTTTTGAAATTTTAGCCATCCTCGTATATGTGTAGAGGTATAGCATTTTGGTTTTAATTGGCATTTTCTAGTTACTAATGAGTATATTTTAATATACATATTTGCTTACAATGTCTTTTTTGAAAAGTCTGTTCAGGTCTCTTAATGATTTTTTTCCATTGGAATGAGTGTTTTTCCTTTTGAGTTGTAGCAGTTATTTATATATTCTGAATACATCCTAAGGAAAGTTTTCATCAGTTCAGTTCAGTTCAGTCACTTAGTCGTGTCTGACTCTTTGTGACCCCATGGTCTGAAGCACGCCAGGCCTCCCTGTCCATCACCAACTCCCAGAGTTTACTCAAACTCATGTCCATTGAGTCGGTGATGCCATCCAACCATCTCATCCTCTGTCGTCCCCTTCTCCTCCTGTCTTCAATCTTTCCCAGTATCAGGGTCTTTTCTAAGGAGTCAGTTCTTTGAATCAGGTGGCCAAAGTATTGGAGTTTCAGCTTCAGCATCAGTCCTTTCAATGAATATTCAGGACTGATTTCCTTTAGGGTGGACTGGTTTGATCCCCTTGCTGTTCAAGGGACTCTCAAGAGTCTTCTCCAGCACCACAGTTCAAAAGTATTAATTCTTCGGCACTCAGCTTTCTTAATAGTCCAGCTCTCACATCCACGCATGACTACTGGAAAAACCATAGCTTTGACTAGACAGACCTTTGTTGGCAAAGTAATGTCTCTGCTTTATCACTAAATATCATACATGATTTAGCAATTTTATCAAATACTTATCAATTTAAAGTAAGTTTCCTTTCATTACTGGAATGTTGTAAGTTTATATCCTGAATAGAGGTTAAATTTTATCAAACATCCTTCCTGAATCTACTGAGAAAGTTTTATTTTTTGTTTGACATTGTTAACTAATTGAATCAACTCTTTGACTTTTGAATGATAAACTGACCTCACATTACTGGAAAAAAACCATAACTAGTTGTTATCTATTACTCATTTTATATATAATTGGATATTATTTGCTAACTTTTACTTATAATTTTTGCTTCTAATTTTGATGTTCAGTTTCAACTTTAACTTTGCTATTAACTGTATGCTTTGTCTCATTAAATGAGTTGGGATTATTTCTCATTTTTTATTCTCTCAAAAATTTGTATAAGACTGACAGTATTTTTTTCCTTAATATTTTGGCAGCATTTGCTAGTAAAGCCATCTGGATTTGTACTTTTCTTTATGGGAGAGATTTATCTTGGATTCAGTTTTAGTGAATCGCATTTTTCTGGATATCCGTTCTTTTCACCCAAATTTTTAAACTGGCATCAATCAGTTAATCTTACTCACTTACTATTTTTTCATGTTTTTATGATATCTAATGTTATCCCCCTTTTCACTCTGAAATTGGTAATGTATAGTTACTATCATTTTTTTCTCATTTGTCTCTGTGTGGATTTATAAATCTTATTAGTCTATTAAAAAGACAAATTTGTGTGTCTTTATCATTATCTAGTGCATGCTTTCTTTTCTATTCTATACAAATTTTTTTACTCAAATATTTTCTTCTTATTATTTATGCTTCTATTTTTGTATACTTTTTAAAGTACAGGGATACTCAGCTAATTTTTTTTTAAGTATAACTTTGTGTCTAATATGTCTTTAAGATTATAAATTTCTCTTCACACATAGATTTAGTTGCATTTCATAAGTTTGGATACATGGTATTTATACTAGAAATCAGTTAAAAATATATTTTACTTTCCATTTTCATTTTTTTCTTTGATTCATTTACTGACTTGAAAATTATTTCTAATTTCCACACATGAATAATATATCTATTGTTTTAATATTGATGTGCAGATTAATAGTACTATGATTAGAAAATACATTCTGGAAGATTTGAAACCTTTTACATATATTGACACTTGCTTTATGTCTTCCAATATTTAAAGATTTTGTATTTACTGAGATGAGTACTCTCTGATTATTGGATATAATATTCTTCTAGTTCAAATTTGTTAATTGTGATTTTCAAATCTTTGTTATTCTTACTGGTTTTTGTGTTATTATTCTATAGTTATTTATAGTGATCTATTAAAATCTCACACAGTATTTATTAATATGTACTTGTCTTTTGCAATCCTGGACAACTTAATCCAGTTTTCATGATTAAAGTGATCTGAAGCTGGCCTTGAGACTCTCTGTGTATTGCTCATTTATTTATTCTTTTTATTTATCCTAGGGTAGAGTTCTTTGAGATCTCATCCTAAATACTGATGTACTCACTAGAGTCCCCTTCTTGGCTGATCCTGAACTCTAATTTTGTCTATATAGCACTATTTGGCTATTAAAAGCAGTTAATCATCTCAGCCACACAGCCTCCCATTCTAGAGTTGTAGATATCCATACAGCTGAGACTATCCAAATAGCAAACATATTTTTGCCATTTTCCTCTCAGATCTTTTTCCTATAATTCTTCACTGCCTTGTTAGCTCTCCAGTATTCTCAAAATATATATATATTTTTTCTAGCTTTTAAAATTGTTCTTAGAATCAGTCCTAATTACTACTCTTCAGTATCAATAGTAAAAGTATATAATAGCTATGACTTCAATAACTTGAGTTATTATACTCAGGTTACTTAACCTGAGTCTCAGTTCATTCTACTATAAAATAGAAATAAAATTACTACGTTTAAAATTTTCTCGTGCATACTCTGCATTTAGTAGTAACTCAGACAAGAATGATATTTTATTTCAACTGTGAATATTCATTGGAAGGACTGATGCTGAAGCTGAAACTCCAATACTTTGGCCACCTGATGTGAAGAACTGACTCACTGGAAAAGACATTGATGCTGGTAAAGACTGAAGGCAGGAGGAGAAGGGGACAACAGAGGATGAGATGGTTGGATGGCATCACTGACTAGATGGACATGAGTTTGAGCGAACTCTGGGAGTTGGTGAAGGACAGGGAAGCCTGGCATGTTGCAGTCCATGGGGTCACAAAGAGTCGGACATGACTGAGTGACTGAACCGAATTGATGCTTTATTTACTTAGAGATCTGATATAGTCTGGTGGTTTTATCTTATATTTGATAAGTCATACTTCATTCCTGACCTCTCTTTTGATGTTTTATCTCCTATTCATCACACATCACTTGCTTATGCTGCTTAATATCTCAAATATAAACTAATTCATCTAAATAACCTTTCTTCTCAAGGTCACTTGCTCCTATAAACTATAGATAAATGTTTTTGTGGTAAGATTGCTTTTCTAGTTAGCCCCCAAATTTTGAAGGAAAGTTTGAATCAACTTTCTATTACTGTTTATTCAATGGCAAGGATCTGATTTGTCCTAAAAATGTCACTAGCCTTTCAGTTCCACTGCGAGAATCTTGTGAAACTTAGCTCCATATCTTTGGGCTAGTTTAAATGTCTCCTCATTGTTCCAGACACTCAGTCTCTATCCTCCATTTCTGTCAGGTTAACACAGTAGTCAATCCAGCATTTGATAGTAGTATACTTCCCCCAAAAGTTTTCAAGTAAATGTGGTATGTTCAGTAATAAACACCAAGCCATTAGATGGCATACACATCCTTCCATAACCTTACGTTATTGACTCAGTTTATCTCCAAACTACTTTCAGATGAAACTTAAGCTCTGTACATATCAGAGCTTATGCTTATGTTCACTGATTTTATAGACCTGTCAGTGACTACCTTCATAAATGAAAGCTGGAATGGTTCAGGTTGTAGTCAGATTACACCAAAACTTGAAGTTTTTTTTAACAGTTGTGAAAAGCTCTTTTATCAACCTAAAATATTCATCAAGTCTATTTCTAAAAATGTTGTGTACTCATATGCAAATATATTGAACACAGCATATTCAATTCTCCAGGACGCATGCACACGTCCTCCCTTTGTCTTTACTCTCCAACTTGTGCCTTTTCTCCCCAACTCAGAACCCCGTCTGAAACTCCATCACACTAAGAAATGCTGATTCAATCTGTACTCTGTCAAATCCTCCTATAGCTGGAGGCAATCCTTAACCTCTGAAAATCTGTAAAGTCTATAGAGATGCAACATGATACTTTGACAGACTGTAGACATTGTCAAATGGAGCTGAATTTTAAACCATGTCTTAGCTGCATAACCTTGAGTAGGTTACCAAAATTCCCTGTCTGTGAAATGGATTTAACATTAATTCTTTTGATGGGCTGTTATGAAGATTAGGTACGAGAGATGTAAAAGCTGAACACAGTATAAAGAGCCTGGTACAAAACAGTTGTTATAATAAGTGATAGATATCACTTCTATCAATTAATAGTATGACTCATTTAAATTTAATTATGTGCTATTTTTATTGTAACTGTCTTTTATGCAAATATTCCATATATGTTACTGTTATTCTATATATGTCCATATATAGAATATGAACTATGTATATATGTACTTTTGTAAATCTTGAATGCCTGAAAATATCTGTTGACTGATATATTTGCATATGAATATATAACATTTTTAGAAATAGACTTGATGAATATATTAGGTTGATAAAAGAGGTTTTTACAACTGCTAATAAAAAACTTCAAGTTTTGGCATAATCTGACTACAACCTGAAGCATTTCAGCTTTCATTTATGAAGGTAGTCACTGACAGGTCTATAAAATCAGTGAACACAAGGATAGTGATTGTGCTCAATGACAGAAGTCTTCTTCTGTTGAATAATCCAATCAAATGTCATTTTGGCATAAGAGAAAAAGTAAGCTTGATGACAGGCAAAGGTCTCAGTGTCAGGTGGGAGGAATCAATTTTAGTCACGGAAGCAAGAGGGATCAATATGCAGACCACCAGGCTACAAATATACTGAAGGGTCTGAGAGGAAATCAGAATGCTGACTGTGCTATTTGAAAGAAAAGCCCACAAATACCGCTCTCCAAAACGTAATCTTCTAAAATGTTTGTGCTTTTATAAGATAAGTAGTGATCATTTTAAGTTAGACAGTGACAATAAACATACTACACACTCAGACATTTCATATATCAGAACACAGCTGCACACACACAAACATAAAGAAAGAGTGCTCCATTTGCGCTGCCCTGTTAGTAGTACCACTTTCCAATTACAAAATGCCATCTAGGTCACCTTGCATTCTCTTATACCTTTAAATAATGAAACATGCCAAGTCCATTTATATAGCCTTGCATTTTCAAAGAACTGTATACATAACTACTGATTTTTAAAAATTTATTTGCTAATTCGGCAAATGTTATCTCTGAGCCAGAACTCTCTAGAGACACTGAGTCCCAAGCTTAGGACTCTGGGATAGAGCCACATGTTTACAAAAAACAAACTTAATGGTTACCAAGGGGAAGGGTAGTGGAGGGATAAACTGGGAGATGAACACATACACACTACACTATATAAAACAGATAACTTATAAGAACTTACTGTATAATACAGGGAACTCTACTCAGTATTCTGCACTGATTCATATGTAAGAAGACTATAAGAAAGAGTGGATACATTTGTACATATAAGTGACTTACTTTGCTGTACAGCAGGAAATAAAACAACATTGTAAACCAACTATACTCCAGTAAAAATGTAAACAATGGAGTTTTCATAGCACAGTGTTTCCATTGTATGACTTTTTCCTTCATATGCCTGATTGATGAGTGAGAGGAAAAGAGGATTGGCATATACCAGGTACAGGCAGCCACAACCATCTAATTAGTCGATTTCAAAATTTTAGGCAAATGTCTGGAAGTGGGAATTTAATATATTAATTCCTATGTCATATTGTTCAAAAAAAGGTTTAATGCAGTTTGTAATACCTAAGAGTTAGCTAACAGTAATTAAAAAGTTGAGTAATAAATTTATTTTAAGTACAGACATTGGAGAAATGATGTTAACACAAGCAGTTATGCATATAAAATCCCATATACTGGTTGCAGGTTCCTTATTATCATCGTTCTAAGCTTCTTGGCAGTCAACATAAAGGGGGATTGATTATCAAAGTTATCCAAGAATGAATTTTTTAGGACACAATTTTCAGGGGAGGTAAAATTGTTCTTGATTTAAAAAAATAGTAAATTTCTTCCCAAGATTTTCATAAAGGAGATACTCTAATGCATAAATGTTACCACAACAACTTTTTTCCACATGCCTTTTGTGATGGTGCCTTCAGCATGGGCACATTAAGCAAACAATTCAGTGAGAAGGCAATTGTACAGAGAAACAGACTATCTTTACTTTCATATGGAAAAATATTCTACCTAATCACTATTTTCTAAAAAGATTTCATAAACCTTTTCTGATAAAGTACCAACCTAGCTTTTTAATTTTAGTCCTAAAACTTTACAGTCTCTAAGCTGTTTAGGTCCTAAACCCAGGAAAGTTGTGACCAGTGCTAGGGAAAGAAGAATTAGAGCCTGATAAAGACCTTGATAGTCAGGATATTCATGATACTATCAGGGAAAAACTAAAGTGGTGGAGAGTGGTAAGGAAGCGGCACTATTTGACAGAGCGAGGACACTTATCATCCGTTATCCAGAGGACAGAATTCCTAGCTGGCAGTCCAAGAGTCAGAGCCTGCTTCCCCCATTTCCTTTTAAAAATGCATGTTTCCCCACAGGCCACTAGGCAAATGCCCAACTGAAGTAGGTCACCTTGCCTAAATAGAACTAGTAGAAATCAATATTATTTAAAATGTTCTTTGGGTAAATATTTTAACACATTGATTTATAACAGTTTTCTTGCACTCTCATGTTTATGGATGAGAGTTCACACTTACATACGGGTTTAAAGTATTTTTCTCTTTTATCCTTGGACTTTGTTTTTTGGATTGTTTGTTTTATTTCTGGTTGCTACTATAAGAGATAATCTGAGATAAAAACCGTTAGTGACAGCTGAAGACTATTATTTTTAGGGCATCCTGCATCATTGCAGATAAATTACTATAGATAAAAAGATAAAATGATGATCCATTTAATGCTAAAATACTAAATATAGGAACCAGATTACATCAGGGCTATGGAAATTATAATATTAGAGTTTTTTTAAAAGTTTCTATCAGCTCATTGTTTTCACTTTTGTTAAGAAAATATTTAATGTGGTAATGTTTGTTTGGTGTCTACTATGAAATGAAAGTACTTTGAAAATTAAAATATCAGCACACATCACACATTTAATTAAAACTATCAACAGGTGCATGTAATATTTTTTCTTTGTTAAACATTCACTGTCCCTTTCATAATAATCGGGACTAGATGTTTTGAGGCATCTGAAATATTTCTGTAGAATCTGAATGTCAAAGAAATAAAAGGATTATTATGGTTGACAAACTCAGATCAACTCTCTCAATACCCAAACTACAAAGGAAAGTTCCTGGAAAATGGTACTTTATTAGCGGTAACATGAAAGACCTAAGATATATATCACACCACATTCACTTCTGTGTTGATTTTGCACATTGCTGAATGGAAGTATATTGTCTATATATTGTCACCCTGCTTATTTAACTTATATGCAGAGTATATCATGAGAAATGCTGGGCGAGATGAGGCACAAGCTGGAATCAAGAGTGCCGGCAGAAATATCAACAACCTCAGATACACAGATGACAGCACCCTTATGACAAAAAGGAAGAACTAAAGAGCCTCTTGATGAAAGTGAAAGAGGAGAGTGAAAAAGTTGGCTTAAAACTCAACGTTCAGAAAACTAAGATCTTGGCATCTGGCCCCATCACTTCATGGCAAAGAGATGGAGAAACAGTGGAAACAGTGACAAATTTTATTTTTCTGGGCTCCAAAATCACTGCAGATGGTGACTGCAGCCATGAAATTAAAAGACGCTTGCTCCTTGAAAGAAAAGTTATGACCAACCTAGATAGCATATTAAAAAGCAGAGACATTCCTTTGCCAACAAAGGTCTGTCTAGTCAAAGCTACGGTTTATCCAGTGGTCATGTATGGATGTGAGAGTTGGACTATAAAGAAAGCTGAATGCAGAAGAATTAATGCGTTTGAACCGTGGTGTTGGAGAAGACTCTTGAGAGTCCCTTGGACAGCAAGGAGATCAAATCATTCTATCCTAAAGGAAATCAGTCCTGAATATTCATTGGAAGGACTGATGCTGAAGCTGAAACTCCAATACTTTGGTCACCTGATGCAAAGAACTGACTCATTTGAAAAGACCTTGATGCTGGGAAAGATTGAAGGCAGGAAGAGAAGGGGACGACAGAGGATGAGATGGTTGGATGGCATCACCAACTCAATGGACTTGAGTTTGAGTAAACTCTGGGAGTTGGTGATGGACAGGGAGGACCTGCGTGCTGCAGTCCATGGGGTTGCGAAGAGTCAGACATGACTGAGTGACTGAACTGAACTGACCTGAATGGAAGTTTCAGACAGCTCGATGCATTATACAAAAACTACTCAGAAGCAGAATCATAAGTAAAAGCTGAGCTTTCTGATCCCTCTAAGAACATGGCTAATTTGACTTTTGCTTTTAGAAAATGATTACAAAATGAGTTACAGGCATTAGAAAATGAAAGTAACGGCAGTAATCACATCACTCCATCTCTTTCTCTAAGAGTATTTTTCTTCAACATAAAAAGTAATTTTTAAATCTCAACTGAGAAAAATAAAGGAAAACTTGACAAATAATGGAGAAATACATCAAGCTCCTAGATGGAGATGTTATATACAGTAAAAATGTCAGTTCTGTCTAAATTCATTTAAGATTTGCATAATCCACCTTCCTACTCTGTTGGTGGGAATATAAATCAGTGCAGCCATATGGAGATCTATATGGAGGTTCCTTAAAAAACTAAAAATAGAGCTACCATATGATCCTGCAATCCCACACCTGGGCAGATATCCAGAGAAAAGCACAATTCAAAATATACATGCACCCCAATATTCATAGCAGCACTGTATACAATAGCCAAGACATGGAAGCAACCTAGGTATCCATAGACAGATAAATGGATAAAGAATATGTGGCTTACATACACAATGGAATATTACTCAGTTACAAAAAAGAATGAAATAATGCCATTTGCAGTAACATGGAGGGACCTAGAGATTATCATAGTAAGAAAGCCAGACAGAGAATGACAAATATCACATGATATCATGTATATAGGGAATCTAAAATAATTACACAAATGAACTTATTTTCCAAACTGATTTAGATTCAGGGACATAGAAAACAAACTTGTGGTTACCAAAGGGCTAAAGAAGGGAGGGATAAATTAGGAGTTTGGGATTAAAATATACACAATACTCTATATAGAATAGATAAACAACAAGAACCTACTATACAGCACAGGGAACTATATGCAATATCTTATAATAAAGTATATGGCTGCTGCTGCTAAGTCACTTCAGTCGTGTCCGACTCTGTGCAATCCCATAGACGGCAGCCCACCAGGCTCCCCCGTCCCTGGGATTTTCCAGGCAAGAACACTGGAGTGGGTTGCCATTGCCTTCTCTAAAAGCATATGGAAAAGAATCTAAAAAAAAATATGTATATGTATAACTGAATCACTCTGCTGCATACTTAAACTAATATAACTTTGAAAATCAAGTATATTTCAATTACAAAATTTTAAAACTATACCTCAATATTAACAAATGCCGATTTACATTCAGAAGGTCTGGACTGGGACTCAAGATACTGCCTTTCTAACAAGATGCTGGGAGATGCTATGCAGCTGGTATTAGGACCACCTTCTGAGCAGAAGGAGGAGATGAGCTTGACTCTCGAGCAGAGGCAGGCGACCTGAAGAGTCAGTCAGTTCCAACCCTGTATTCAGATTCTCCTCTGACCATGTCTTTATCTAGCCACAAACTGCTTATAAACAAACTGCTGTATTCTTCAACAATTTTAAAGGGATTAATAATAACAATGCTTTAAAATATATACACACAATATATAAAGAGAGGCTTTTCTTTGTAAGTTATGTGTATCCTCCAAATAAACATACTCTTAAGTCACGTGGACATTTACTATTCTCTGTATTTTTACATAATGATTCTTCTGTCATTTTCACTGATCTATCTTCTTTCTTGATCCTGTGTCTGTATGGCCACAAGCCCTGAAAAAAATAACAAAAATAGGAAGCAGCTCCCTGAAAGACACAATTTGCCAAAAGTCACATAAGAAGAAATAGATAATCTGATTAGGCCTATATCTATTACAGAAATGAATTAATATTTAATAACCTTTAAAAACAGAAAGTGTATGGTCCTGATGGGTACCCTGGGGAATTCTATCAAACATTTAAGGAAGAAATTATATCAATTCTTTGTGATCTCTTACAGAAGGTAGAAGCAGAGGGAATGTTTTCTAACTTCCTAAACATGAGGTCAATATTACCCTAGTAACAAAGCCAGGCAAGAACATTACAAGAAAGAAAAATACAGACCAAGATCTTTCAGGAATACAGATGCAAAAATTCTCAACAAAATAATAATAAACCAAATCCAACAATGTATAAAAGGAAGTATGCATTATGACCAAGTGGGCTTTATCCCAGATACGTCTGGTTTAACATTCAAAAATCAATTAATAAACTCTATCCCATCACCACACTAAGAAAGAAAAATCATAGGAGTATTTCAACATATATAGGAAAGTTATTTGACAAAATCAAACAACCATGTCTGAAAAAAAAGAAAAAGGAATTTGTATATTCCCAGTCAAAAAAA
This sequence comes from Giraffa tippelskirchi, assembly GCF_054371585.1. Taxonomy (NCBI): domain Eukaryota; kingdom Metazoa; phylum Chordata; class Mammalia; order Artiodactyla; family Giraffidae; genus Giraffa; species Giraffa tippelskirchi. Next base: position 66,925,750 of record NC_137284.1, read on the forward strand.
TTTACCAAAAAAGTGAATTTATAACTTCGAAAAATGACACAGCAGTGAATAATTGAAAGTTTAGAAAAGAATGACAGGGAGATCAATAGACTGTAATATATTGTACAACCCTCCTTCACAGTAATTATTAAAACTAATATGCTTCCCTACAAAAAGACATTCTTTTTATTCTGTTTCTTGCAGTTCCTTTTATATCTTCTTTATTGCATACTTCATTCTTACTCCCTTTAGTATAGGCTGTAGACAATTTTTTTCTTTAAGAATCCACATTTTGGGTATTATTCCTCAGAGTAGCTTAGTAGAGGTTGTATAGATGAACATTGTTGTTGTTTTGTTACAAAGTGGTGTCTGACTCTTTGTGACTCTACAGACCAGGCTCTTGCTTGGCAGGTAGATTCTTTACCACTGAGGCATCTGGGAAAGCCACAAATGAACATAATTGAAGATTATAATATATACTGTTTACATTCTAAAGATCAGAATACTGGAGCCTTATACAGAGTGAAGTAAGCCAGAAAGAAAAACAACAATACAGTATACTAATGCATATATATGGAATTTGAAAGATGGTAACGATAACCTCATATGCGAGACAGAATAAGAGACACAGATGCATAGAACAGTCTTATGGACTCTGAGGGAGAAGGTGAGGGTGGGACGTTCTGGGAGAATAGCATTGAAACATGTATATTATCATATGTGAAACAGAACACCATTCCATGTTCGATGCATGAGACAAGGGCTCAGGGCCGGGGCAATGGGATGACCCAGAGGGATGGGAGGGGGAGGGAGGTGGGTGGGGGGGTCCAGGAAGGGGAACACATGTAAACCCATGGCTGATTCATGTCAATGTATGGCAAAAACTATTACAATATTGTAAAGTAATTAGCCCCCAACTAAAATAAATAAATTTATAAAAAATATATATATATATATATAAAAAAATAAAGATCAGAATAATTTATGACTCTTCCCCTTTTGTGTAAGAGCTTCTGTTTCATGGTATGGGTGCTCTTTTTATTGACTGTACTATTGTTTCACCAATTTTCACTTTTGTTGCCGTTGCAGTGTTTTCATATGTTTGGTAACTCCCTGTATTTTTTTTAAATATGAACTGGATCCTGGTGGGGGCACTCAGAATCTAGCTCTAAGAAGGGCTGAAGGTCACTGTAGTGGAGAACCTCAGAGGGCGCATTCCAAATGAAGGTATCCTACATTCTAGATGAAGGACAGTCTTGCTGCGCAACTTCCCAGAACGGCATGAAGCTCCGAACGTTTGTGGCATGTGATCCATTCATGATACAGCAGGGCTCATGATCTGCTTGACTGGTTCAGCTCGAGCAGGTTTAAGACTTGTACCATTTTACAGAAAGCACAAACCCCATTCGTTTAGAGTAATACTTTGAAGTGTTTCAGTGAAACTGAAATTGAAACTTTGCTTCAGATGAGCAATCCTTTTATGGATGTAGAAACTTTAAAAGCCAAATAAATATTTTATATAAGTAGAGTGGTGATTTGGCTGTAAAAACATTTTCAATCTTTGTACGTCATATGTGCCTAGCCAGGCAGAAACGCAGCATACATCTGAGCTCTCCTAGGTACTCTGGCCCCAGAGCTCTATTTTCCTCCTCTTATGTATGTGGGTAGTCAAATTAGAATAATATGGACCACTAGGCTTCAGTCAAATTAATGCCATTCTTCTATGAGAAAGAGTTAAGTTGTTAAGAAATCAAGATACACTTAATTCAGAACGTATGGTTAATGCACACACCCAAACCCACATGAAGTATAATTTTGTAAAAGAAAAGTTCAAAAAATATATTTTTTTCCCTTTTGACTAAATAATTATGGTATTCTTTAAAAAGAAACAGCAGGGAACCAGTCTTGCCTTTCTTAATTTTAGAAAGAGATAAACACTCCCATTTTCTGGGGATGAAAAGCACATTCTTCATACATATTATCATGTTTTTCACATTTAATACTAACCTTTTTATTGACCAAAGCTACGTTTTAAGCCCTCAGTAAATCCGTTTTGAAATGCTTTTATCAAATTATAAGAAGAGGATTTGACTTTGTGAACAAAGGTAAAGGATTCTTTTATGACTCAAATGCAACTCTGGTGTGGTGTTTTCCCTTGATTGTAATCAATCAACCATACCTGAGTACAGTCCATCTAAACAGCATTAAGTTATTATTTAATTTAATTCCACCCTGCTAAGAAACTGCATTATAAATGAATGTATTAAAGTACTCTAAAATACATAATATAATATTATTCATATTAAATTGAAAATAGAAGAAAATAAAATTTTAAATTAAAAACATAAGAACAATCAACATTTTAATCATTGCGATGATTACAATTTAATCACTGTCACAATCTAAATGATTAGATCAATTCCAGGAATACAAAACTTAACCCTACTACTTCTGAGTAACAGAATTAATACAATTACAGCTTTTTCCCAAGTATTCCTAGCATATTAAAACATGATATTTAAAAATTACAACTCTCATCAATATTATAATAATCTATCAATCTTTTACACTTTTATGTAGAGGTCAGAGGTATGTATATGTAACATTTGGATATGAACTTCTCCAGTAATTATGAAAGACATCCTTACAGCTACATTATCAGAGGCCCTTTAAATAAATAAAAAATAAAGTGTTCAGTATAACTTCTTCCTTTATTTACTTGCTATATCATACTAATTTGGAATATTCCTTTTTTTCATTAGCATTATGACAACCTATAAAAATCTTTCAGGATTGATGAGATATATAAGATGAAAATTCTAAAACATATGGACTCCCTCACTTTCTAAATTTAACGTGTAAGGGGAACAAGAGCATCAGTAACACTGATGAAACCCAAATTTCACTACAATAAAATCCTCAGGATTATTCCTAGATCAAATTGGGTTTTAAAGATAAATATACTTAGTTTAGTTTAAAGAAGAATAAGAGCATCTGTTTCAACCTCCTTTCCTCCCTGCTGTAGTTGGAGTTCTATTTCTAAATTATCTGATTATACCACCTCCATAGCAGAATACTTTTAAAATTTTTTATTTAAAAAAATATTTTTATACAATTTTAAAGGTTCCTTCCCATTTATTTACAGTTAATATAAAATACTGGCTATATTTCCCATGTTGTGCAACACATCCTTGAGCCTATCTTATACTCAATAGTGGTGTACCTCCCATTCCTCCACCCCTATATTGCTCCTCCCACCCGCTTCCCACAGGTAACCACTACTTTGTTTTCTGTATCTGTGAGTCCATTTTTTTGCTATGTTAATTAGTTCACTGTATTTTTTATATTCCACATATAAGTGATATCATACAGCATTTGTCTTTCTCTGTCTGACATTTCACTTAGCATAATGTCCTCCAAGTCTAAACATGTTGTTGCAAATGGCAAAATTTTTTTCATTTTTATGGCTGACTAGTATTCCACTGTGAGTGTGTGTGTATGTGTATATATCACAGTTTCTTTATCCATTCAGTAGTTGATGGACAATTAGTTTGCTTCCATATCTTGGCAATTGTAAATAATGCTCCTATGAACACTGGGATGCATATATCTTTTTGAAATAGTGTTTTTTCCAGACATATACCCAGGAGAGGGGTTGCTAGTTTATATGGTAGCTCTATCTTTAGTTTTTTGAGGAACTTCCATACCATTTTCAACAGTGGCTGAACCAATTTACAATCCCACCAACAGTGTACAAGGGTCCTCTTCTCTCTACATCCTTGCCAACAATTTCAGCCTGCCTTTCATCTGTGGAAAAAGTGTAGCCAAAGAGTAAGTTTAATCAGAGAAGTGAGAACATGCAGAAACAAAGGAAGACAGCTAAAGGAAACCAAATAATAATAGGTTAGTCATTAAGCATAGCCAAAGACCTTTAGCTCCTTCTCAAGGGCTATCAGTAATATTCTGAACCATATTCTGTGAGCTGTCTGGTAGATACCGAAACCCTACTAGGTAGAAGAAGTTTTAACTACATGATGACCAGACTGTAGCCATGATAGAACAGCCACAATTCTGAGGATTGGGCTCAAGAAATGGAAACAACCACCTCTGGACCTAAAGATTTAAATAACCAAGATGATGCTGGTCAGACCACCGAGGACCAATTTCAAGATGACTGTCAGAGCTGACTGTGATGTTTCTGCATGTAGCCACCCTCCCTCAGACTATAAAAGCTATTGCCCACTGACTCTCAGTGGGGGGAGGTGGCCTTTGGACACGTATATCCTCGGCCCCAGTTGCCAACATCCAAAATAAAGCAAACTTTCCTTTCCACCAGCCTGGCCTCTTTAATGGCTTCTGAGCAATAACAAGTCGGATCTGGGTTGGGTTACATGAATACATGCTATCAGGTTGGTACAAAAGTAATTGCAGTTTTGAACTGTGAATTTTAAGTCATTGTAACTAGGCTCAAACACATCTTTATTAATCAAAATAGGAACCATTACAATCACACATTTTTGCCAATAGGAAATAAGTTTGTTTATTCCTGTAGCATAAAAATCCATGTTACAAGATTCCATGAACACTTGGAAAGCATCTTCTGCCTTCTGTTGGTTGTGGAAGCATTTTCCCTGTAAAAGGTTGTCGAGATGCTTGAAGAAGTGGTAGTGAGGAGTCAGGTGAATATGGCGGATGAGGCAAAAAATCGTAGCCATGTTTGTTCTTTTGAACAAACTTTTGAAGCATTCACTGGGTGTGCAATGTGCAGTTTTCCACGGTCATGGAGAAGAATTGGGCCCTTTCTGTTGACCAAAAATGTTGACTGCAGGTGCTGCAGTTTTCAGTGCATCTCACCGATTTGCTGAACATACTTCTCAGACGTAATGGTTTCACAGAGGTTCAGAAAACTGTAGCAGATCAGACTGGCAGACCACCGAACAGTGAACATGACTTTCTCTGGTGCAAGTCTGGCTTTGGGAAGTGTTTTACAGCTTCTTCTTGGTCCAACCACTGAGCTGGTCATTGCTCACTCTCATATAAAATCGACTTTCCCTCGCAAATTAGAACCTGAATGAGAAATGGGTTTGCTGCTGCTCAGAATAAGAGAAGATGACACTTCAAAACAATGATTTTTTGATTTTTAGTCAGCTCATGGGGCACCCACTTATGAAGCTTTTTCATCTTTCCAATTTGCTTCAAATTTGAATGACCATAGAATGACTGACACTGAGTTCTTCAGCAACTTGTCATGTAGTTTTAAGAGGATCAGCTTTGATGACTGCTCTCAGTTGGTCACTGTGGACTTCTGATGGTTGGCCACTACTTTCCTCATCTTCAAGGCTCTGGTCTCCTTTGCAAAACTTTCTGAACCACATTGCATTGTATGTTCATTAGCAGTTCCTGGGACAAATGCATGGTTGATGTTATGAGTTGTTTCTGCTGCTTTAAAACCCATTTTGAACTCGAATTAAAAAATCACTCAAATTGGCTTTTTGTCTAACATCATTTCTATAGTCTAAAATGTAAAATAAACAGCAAGTAATAAGTCTTTAGCAAAAAGCATAAAACAAGAAATGTGCATTAAAATGATGTATAACAACCACATTTACTTAAGAATGTATTCCAATATCAAATGGCAAAGCCCAACAATGCAAAAATACCATGACTTTTGTACCAACCTAATACAAAATGCCTGAAATATAGCATTAAATACATGCTGTGGAATGGATGAATGAGTGAGTCTAAGTAGTGCTCTTAGCAATCCAACCAATGTTCAAACCAATTCTAAATGTTGCGATCAGAACTTCTCTACAGGGTTCTAGCTCTCTCATGGCATATGGTCATCTTCTATGTTGTGCAGCCTAGAAAAGCCCAAACTAAATATTCAGAAGGTTCACTGTATACTTTTCTTATTTAAAACTTCTGATATGGCTCTGAATCAAATCTGACGTTTTGGAATCTTAATACTAAAAACATCAGGAAGAAATTCTGTGACATCAAGTCATTTCTATGATCTCTACAATGATGTCCAGCAATGGAATGTTTCCATGTCAAAAGAGCAGAAGAGAACAGGGAGGATAAAAAGCATCTTGTAACAACAGTGGGAAAGAAAAAACAGATGCCTTGAGGCACTTTAGACACTACACCATTTCTATTGGCCTACTTCTGCTTTGGTAAGGACAACTAATGTTTTCTTAATCTAACATCAAATGCTTTAAAGGTATAAAACAAGTCCTTCTTCTTCCATCAAATTTTCACCTTGCATTGACAAGGTGCAATCTTCTAGCGAAATTAGTTTATTCAAAAAAGCCACATCTGACCCTTCTTTAAATAATTTAAAGGTTTTGAAAATGTTTCATAGACATATTCTTAAGAAAAATAGAGATTGAATAATTGCTTAGAGGCGATTATTGAATACATATGGGAGTATGAGCCCAGACAGTCAGTCATTCAAAGTGGGAACTAACTTTCTAGTCTCTTCTTGTATCAGTTAGATCCATTCTGGGACAGAAATAAGAAAAGACTTTACTGACTTAAATAATGGCTTCAGGTGAGGATATATTCAATGGCTCAAATGGTACCAACAAATACCTCTGTCTCTGTCTTTTATATTATCAACATTATGTAGAGACTCTAGATACAGTGTCTTTTGGTTGCTAGCCCAAACTGGGTCATACGCTCATCCTTAAAGCAATCTCTACAGGCAGGTAGATGGAATACAGCTTTGGCAACTACAATGCCAGCAAGCTTTGTGAATAGGTTTGGGGGATGGATAAATTCCTCAAAGAAAGGTCAAAGGTATAGTCGATGAGAGAGGGAATGAACGAATGTTGAGTAGGCAAGCAACATATGATGAACAGGTATCTTTACAAATTTCGTATATTCTTTTAATTAAGGATTTAAGACTTTAAGATATAAGATCAAAGATTTAAAATTTTTAATAGTTACTTTACTTAAATTCTTTATCCCCTTTTAGCCTACTGGTAAAACTCAAAACCAAGAAAATGCCCTATATTAATCTTATAGCTTTTCATACCTCATTCCCCATTTCAATACCAAGTGCTACTGAAATAAGAAATCCTAGACTGAGGATCACAGCTAAGAAGCATCTACTCTTACCTCGTAATATGGATTTTTGGGGAGTATTGTGGCAGACTAGTAGTCTTAAGAGTTCAAAGATTACTACAGATTTATTTTCTCAGATATTTAATTGCCTTTCCACAAAAAACTTTCTGATTTAGGTCAAGTGAAGTCCAATTTCTAACTATAGCCACTAACATTATCTTTCCAAGGAAAGAAAGAAAACAAAAATTTTCTGTGCATGCCAGAGTACAACTGTTACATCATTTGAATAAAAAATGTACTCATAATCTAATTTTAAACTAATAAGCAAAATGTTATGAGAATAAATTTTCAAAATTTGGTCACATTCGAATGATCGTAGTTCTCTTCAGAAGACTTTACTAGCTCAATACTAATTTGAATCAATAGCATGTGTTCAGTGGAAAAAAAGAAATGTCAATTCAGAGATCTACTTCCTTGTGTAACAAGAGAAAGGATTTTCTATGGTGGAATGTTACTATTAGGTACTTATTATTTTTTGATAGCTAATAGAACAGAAAAGCAGGCACTCATTTTTAAGGGTATATGTATATACATATGGTTTTGAATATATACAAAAATATACACATAATACTTATTTTATGACAGTGTTATAAAAATAAATGATAGGCTATAAATAATTTGATCATTATGGGTAATTAATAAAATTATTATCCTTAGTCAAACAAACAAAAAAGAATGATTTTTGTGCTTAGTTCCCTTTTTCAGTATATTTTGAATTCACGTCAGATGAATGAAAGTAACAACAAATATTTAAACAGTATTTATTATGTGTCAGGCACAATTCTTACCACTTAACATATTTTAACTCATTTACAGTCCACAATAATATTATGAGTAGGTAACTGCACTACCCTTATTTCATAGATGAGGAAACTTAGTCACAGAGGATTTAAGAAACTTGCCAAAGAAAATGGTAAAGTTGGCATCTGAGCCCATACTTAGTGTTTCAATGGCTGGGTTCCAGAAAACTGAATCTCAGCAAAAACCAGATTAATGAATGATAAAATGCTGTGAGACAAATCCTTCAGATTATAGGTTTTTATAAACATTGTTTACTTTTTTTCTCTTTATGCAAATACACTGGCTGCTTTCTGGTGTACTGGGACGTGAGAGTAATGGAATTGGGAGGCACACTGCGATGGTAATAGAGTGAGCAGTTTGGTGTCCTGTCTAATCTGACCTCTGGCAGGCAAAGTTTGAATTTGCAGCGAGAGCAGTAACAAGTTTACTTAAGGAGAAACTGAGAGTCATTTCCTGAAAAGATGAAAGGTTCAGGAATAAAAGAAAAGAATTAGTGATGAATCTTATTGACAACCTGTTATGTGGAGCACAGTGCTAGGAAATAAGTACACTAAAATAAATAAGACATGATCCCTACCCACAGAGTAACAAATAGTATAGAGGGGATAATGGGTAAATTGGAAATAACCAAATTCTCTAAAATGTACAATGATGCAAGAAACAGAAGGACAGAAAGATGAGTGATAAAAGGGCCAGATGAGATCAGGGAAGACATATTGTGATTTCTAAATAGCTCTGAACGTTATGCAGGAGGCAACAGAAAGCCATCAAGAGATTTTTAAGCAGCTAAATCACACAATCAAGAGAGGATGTTTGGAGACCTGTGATCCCCAAATAAGGAAAATCTGCTCACAGGACCCCACCATCTCTACTAACTGCCTTCGTGATCCCCAGACAATCAGTTTATCTCTTTTAAACTAGCACCATCTTTTCCGTTGTTGCCACACTTATCTAAGCCTCACCACTCTCTCACCTGAATTACCACCATAGCCTCTTCACTGCTTCTTATTCATGCTTTCAAAGTTCATTCTCAACAAAGTAACAAGAATGATTCTTTAAAAACAAAAGTCAAAGTTCCAGTTACTTGTCTACTCAAACCTGCCAACAGATTCCATCTTAGAGTGAAGATCAAAGCCTCTGTGTTGTCTTCCTCCTCCATAACCTCTCTCAGCTCATCCCTCATTATTCAGCCCCTAAGATGCTCTACTCCAACCACACTGGCCACTGTGTTGTGCCTCAGATACAAAGCAGTTCCCATCTCTGGGTCTTGCATTTGATGTTCCTTTTTAGCAGAGTTTTCTTAAGAGAATGCACTGGTCATAGCAAACACCCTCTTCGAACAACACAAGAGAAGACTCTACACATGGACATCACCAGATGGACAAAATCAAATTGATTATACTCTTTGCAGCTAAAGATGAAGTTCTACACTGTCAGCAAAAACAAGACCAGGAGCTAACTATGGCTCACATCCTGAGCTCCTTGTTGAAAAACTCAGGTTTAAATTGAAGAAAGTAGGGGAAACCACTTGGCCCTTAAGGTATGACCTAAATCAAATCCCTTATGATTATACAGTGGGAGTGACAAGTAGATTCAAGATATTAGATCTGATAGACAGAGTGCCTGAAGAACTATGGATGGTGGTTTATAACATTGTACAGGAGGTAATGACCAAAGCTATCCCCAATAAAAAGAAATGCCACAAGACAGAGGCCTTGCAAATAGCTGAGAAAAGAAGAGAAGTGAAACGCAAAGCAGAAAAAGAAAGAAATACCCATCTGAAAGCAGAGTTCCAAAGAATAGCAAGCCTTAAGTGAACAATGCAGAGAAAGAGAGGAAAACAACACATTGGGAAAGACTAGAGTTCTCTTAAAGAAATTAGAGGTACAGAGGGAACGTTTTATGCAAAGATGTATACAATAAAGTACAGAAATAGTATGGACCTAACAGAAGCAGAAGAGATTAAGAAGAGGTGGCAAGAATACACAGAATTATACAGAAAATGACGTAATGACCCAGATAACCACGATGGTGTGATCATTCACCTAGAGCCAGACATCCTGGAATGTGAAGTCAAGTGGGCCTTAGGAAGCATCATTATGAACAAAGCTAGTGGAGGTGATGGAATTCCAGCTGAGCTATTTAAGATCCTAAAAGATGATGCTGTGAAAGTGCTGCATGCAATATGCCAGAAAATTTGGAAAACTCAGCAGTGGCCACAGGACTGGAAAAGGTCAGTTTACATTCAAATCCCAAAGAAAGGCAATGCCAAAGAATGTTTACACTACCATACAATTGCACTCATTTCACATGCTAGCAAGTTCATGCTCAAATGCTTCCAGCTAGCGTTCAACAGAACACGAACCGAGAACTTCCAGATATACAAACTGGATTTAGAAAAGGCAGAGGAACCAGAGATCAAATCGCCAACATCCGTTTGGATCATAGTAAAAGCAAGAAAATTCCAGGAAAACATCTGCTTCTGTTTTATTGATTACTCCAAAGCCTTTGATTGTGTGGATCACAACAAACTGGAAAATTCTTAAAGAGACAGGAATACCAGACCACCTTACCTGCCTCCTGAGAAAACTGTATGCAGGTCAAGAAGCAACAGTTAGAATCAGACATGGAACAATGGACTGGTTCAAAATTGGGAAAGGAATATATCAAGGCTATATTGTCATCTGTTTGTTTAACTTATATGCAGAGTACATCAGGTGAAATGCCATGCTGGATGAAGTGCAAGCTGGAATCAAGATTCCAGGAGAAATATCGACCACCACAGATGTGCAGATGGTACCACCCTAAAGGCAGAAAGTGAAGAGGAACTAAACAGCCTCTTAATGAAGGTGGAAGAGGAGAGTGAAAAAGAGTCCTTAAAAAACTGGGAATAGAACTGCCATATGACCCAGCAATCCCACTGCTGGGCATACACACCGAAGAAACCAGAATTGAAAGAGACGCGTGTACCCCAATGTTCATCGCAGCACTGTTTACAATAGCCAGGACACGGAAGCAACCTAGATGTCCATCAGCAGACGAATGGATAAGGAAGCTGTGGTACATATACACAATGGAATATTACTCAGCCATTAAAAAAAATACATTTGAATCAGTTCTACTGAGATGGATGAAACTGGAGCCCATTATACAGAGTGAATTAAGCCAGAAAGAAAAACAACAATACAGTATACTAATGCATATATATGGAATTTGAAAGATGGTAACGATAACCCTATATGCGAGACATAATAAGAGACACAGATGCATAGAACAGTCTTATGGACTCTGAGGGAGAAGGTGAGGGTGGGACGTTCTGGGAGAATAGCAATGAAACATGGATATTATCATATGTGAAACAGAACACCATTCCATGTTCGATGCATGAGACAAAGGCTCAGGGCTGGGGCAATGGGATGACCCAGAGGGATGGGATGGGGAGGGAGGTGGGTGGGGGGTCCAGGAAGGGGAACACATGTGAACCCATGGCTGATTCATGTCAATGTATGGCAAAAACTATTACAATATTGTAAAGTAATTAGCCCCCAACTAAAATAAATAAATTTATTAAAAAAATAAAAAAAGCTGGCTTAAAACTCAACATTCAAAAAACTAAGATCATAGCATCTGACTCCATCATTTCATGACAAACAGATGGGGGCAAAAGTGGAAATAGTGACAGATATTATTTTCTTGGGTGCCAAAATCACTGTGGATGGTGACTGTAGACATGAAATTAAAGGATGCTTGCTCCTTGGAAGAAAAGCTATGACAAACCTAGACAGCATATTAAAAAGCAGAGACATCACTTTGTTGACAAAGGTCTGTCTAGTCGAAGCTATGGTTTTTCCAGTAGTCGTGTACGGATGTGAATTGGAGCATAAAGAAGGCTGAGCACCAAAGAAATGCGTTTCGAACTGTGGTGCTGGAGGAGACTACCGAGAGTCCTTGGACTGCAAGGAGATCAGACCAGTCAACCCTAAAGAAAATCAACCCTGAATTTTCAATGGAAGGACTGATGCTGAAGCTGAAGCTCACTTTGTTCACCTGATATGAAAGCCAACTCATTGGAAAAAACCCTGATGCTGGGAAAGACTGAAGGCAGGAGGAGAAGGGGGCAACAGATGATGAGATGGCTGGATGGCATCATCGACTCTACAGACATGAGTTTGAGCAAACTCCAGGAGATAGTGAAGGACAGGAAAGCCTTGCGTGCTGCAGTCCATGGTGTTGCAGAGTCAGATATAACTGAGAAATTGAAGAAAAACTGCTTAGAACATTATCTTCCCAAATTCTCATGAAGTGACTTCTTCACCTCCTTTATGTCTCCTCACAGTTTTGACTCTATCAACAGGACTGAGTAAATTTTGGTGCTATGAATGAGAGGAGGAAACCAGGAGGAGAAACCAATTTTGGAGGGAAGATGATGAATTTCACTTTGGTACGTACTAATTTGGAAATGCCAGTAGGGTTTAGCTGGAGCTGTCAGGTAGAACTCAAAAACAGAAGGTTGAAGGGGAATCTTAACATTTAAGGAAGAAGCACAGAAGGAATATAGCATACTGGAAACAGAAGGAGCCTGTGGTAGACAAATTCTGACAAGCACCTCCCATCAAAAAGTATAATTGAGTCCAGTATCCCCTGAATATGGCTAGCCCAGTGACTGGCTTTGACCCAAAGAAAGTGGTAGAAGTAACCTTATGGCTGCCCCAGAATCCAGGCGTTATAAGGTCTTTCACTTGTTTTGCCCTTTTGGAACACTGCTCTGTGATCACCTTGAGACTAAGCCAGTCTAGTCCACTGGGCTATGAGAAGACTCTTGGAGGAAAAACAAAGTTCCTTCTCTGATATTATTAGACACCATCCACACCAGCCCTCCAGTGGAGTACACCTGACTAGTGAGCCTAGGAGGAACCAAAGAGAACCAAAGAGGCCCAGCCAACCAATAGAATTGAGAAAAAAATTTTGTTAAGTTTAAGGGTGGTTTGCTATGCAGCACACAGATCTAGTACAGAACTTGGTACCTAGAAATGGGGTCTTCTGTAACATAAACCTAAAACATTACCTCAATGGACATAAACTTGAGCAAACTCCAGGAGTTGGTGGAGGACAGAGGAGTTCATTATTAGCAGCATCAGCTGATGTGCTATAGTCCATGGGGTCGCAAAGAGTCGGACACAACTTAGCGACTGAACAATAACAACAAAAAAAAAGGTAGCATGCCCAAAATGTAGTAAAGGCTGAAAAGTAGGTGAGAGGATTGTTAACAGAAGATGGAGACAGAGTCTCACATTACATATTTTGAAAAAAATTGGCAGAACTGTTGCTTATAGAAACTTGTAAGATAGAGAATATTAAATGAACCTATGAATCTAGATGTTTCCAGGAAAGATGTTAAAAAATGTCAATTTAACTTTTTTCCACTGAGAATCATATGCTATAGGGAGAGAAATAAACTACAAAAAGCATAACTCAATGTGCAGTCGGAATTAATGATGATGCCATGATGTGTTGAAATAGAAAATAAAATTGTTTCTCTCTTCTAGTCAGAAGAAGAGAGAAAGATTTTCAGAGTAATAAATGGCCTAAGATAAAAATCAATTCAAGGATGCAGCTAAAAGTTCTTTGATAAGACCTCAGAAAAATTTAGTGGTATTTAGAAGACTCTCTGTCTTTTAAAAGGCCTCTAAAATTCTTAAAGGCAGTTTTCACAGCAGCCTCATACATGTCCCAAAATAAAGAGAGGTTTTTTCCAAAAACAAATTATCCACATTATGGATATGGTTTTGGTACCAGAGTGACCTCCAATGAGATTCTTAAGAAACCCACAACATTCTAACAGTTCTGTATTGATAAAAACACTGTCAGCTTGGTCTTCAAGAAATTGAAACATTTCAAAATGAATAAAAGGATTCCAGATTCTCTGGTTTACACGAGGAGAAGGCAGACTAAGGAAGTTCCTCAGCTATAAATGTACATTTCTTATGGAAAAGGTGAGACATATTATGGAAAATCCAAAAGCTCAGAAGTGAAGAACAAAGAGCCAAGGAGTAAAATAGACTAGGGAACCACTCTCAAGGAACAAAAACTGGCTTAGATCAAGGAATTTTCCCTCCCCTGATATAGGGGGGACAGGCTGGGTTTCAGAACTGGTGTAGACCACGGACTGCTGAACGCTTCCTATTTTTCTCATCTTTGAGTCTATTCTGATTTTCTGCTCCCTGTTACGTTATTGTATGCTGTATGTGAGGAGAAGATATCTTGTCTTTTTTGTTCAAATTCCTCTGACTTGAGAGTAGCCACACCTAGAAACCATAAATTTTGATTTCAATCTGAAATCAGGTTATTTGAGACAAGTAACATAAAACAAGGATTATATGAAGTCATTATCTTAAGGAAAACCATTTTTCACAAGTCATTCTGTGAAAAGCATGCACTAGTGTAGAATAAGACCTCGAAGAAATGTGTATGTCAGGTGAAGGAGGAAAGAGTTTCCTTTTGGGGGGAAATTATCTTAATGATTAAACTTTTTATTATATCTACAAATTGAAATAACTTTCAATATGAAAGTTATGTTTTCCATGTCTTGAAACCTTAAATAATTCAGACATTCAGATAAATTGAGAGATTTTGAAGGACTGAGCACTTTCTAAATTCACAGAAAAAAGAAAGGAATAATGATATACAAGTTAGAGACAAAAGCACTTGAACATTTACAATTTTTTAAAATAAACACTCTAATCCTATCATAGGAAATAATTTTGTGTTTGTGGAGGGGGTATTATGTGGAAGATACAAAGTACAATGCTGTTTAAGATGTGAAGTTCTATAATTTTAATTTGATCAGATGAGACTCTCATTTTATTTTTGCAGTGCTAGAGACCTGGGTTTGATCCCTGGGTTGGGAAGATCCCCTGGGGAAGGGAATGGCTACTAACGCCAGTATTCTGGCCTGTAGAATTCCATGGATTGTATAGTCCATGGGATCGCAAAGAGTTGGACATGACTGAGGGACTTTCACTTCACTTCAATAAGAAGGTTATATATTTATTTTTATATTTTAAGGTTCATTTTTTCTCCTCAAAAAAAGTCTATAATTAAAGAATAGCACTAAATGACTTTGAAATGCACAGAAAAGAATTTGACAATTGCCTCCAGGGGGAAAAATAGCTCATTTTAAAATAAGAACTCAAAGCATATATGTAAAAAAGAATACAAATAAAAAAGAGTGTGTGTGTGAGTGCTTGGCCACTCAGTCATGTCCAACTTTTGTGACTCCACGGAATGTAGCCCACCAGACTTCTATATCCATGGGATTTCCCAGGCAAGAATACTGAAGTGGGTTGCCATTTTCCTTCTCCAGGGAATCTTCCCCATTCAGGTATCAGACATCTTCTATGTCTCCTGCATTGCAGGCAGATTCTTTAAACCCTGAGCCATCCAGGAAGCCAAAAAAAGAGTTGCTGCACCTGAACTGTTGTCCCTGAGATAGCTCATCTACAACTGACCTAGATGCAGATCATGAGATAGTCAACTTTAAGCCTGATGACATAACTGCCTGAGAATTTTGATAGTCTCAGGTGAAAAGGGGGTGTACCTTGCATTTTAGAGGAATGAAAACAACTGTGACCAGATGGCAGACTGCAGTCAATTAAATCCTTTGCCACAATTCTTTGTAATGTCTCTCATCAAGCGGTAGAGCCTGTTTCTCTCTTCATTAAACCTGAGCTGTCATCGGGACTTCTTTTGACCAAAAGAATGTGGCAGAAGTGGCATCGGACAAGTTCAAGAGTCTTGTCAGCTTCTGTTTCCGTCCTTTTAAAGCATTGCCCTACATCCACCGTGTAAGGAAGCTGGTGTAGCCTAAGTGAGAATGAGAGCCTCTGTCAAGAAGTACCAACACACCTCAGCGGGCAGTTCGCATCAGCTGGAAAATATGTGAGGGGGTCCATCTTGCATCTGCCTCCAGTCACAGCCAAACCTCTGCAAGTGAGCACAGTCAAACCTGAACAGGAACTTGGCAGAATCATGAGGAATTCTAGTTGGTTTTGTTTCAGCCAGTGAGTTTCGAGGTGGTTTACTACCCGGCAATAGTTACATGACACATGACCTGAGAGGTAGGAAAGAAATCAGAGGGATGGAGAACCAATGAAATCAGGGGAAACAAAGTCAGTTAGAGGAGATTAAGAGATAAACAAAGTCACAGAAGCAAACAAGAGAGGGACAGTGTAAGGGATGAGAATCTGTTAGGTTTAATCGTCAAACTCCAGTCTAAAATGACTGAAAGATGTGTCTTCTATCATACTGGCTTTTACTGGCCCAACTATGAGAAAACTGGCTGCCCTGGGTTATGTTAAGGCACTTGACCACTTACGATAAAGTGAAAAGCTGTTTTCTTTCTCTCGCATTTGCCATTTCAAGTAGTAAAGAACACTCAGTGGGAGATTTATATCATCCAGTTAAGTGGTTAGCAAACTACTGTTCACTTAACTTTCATTTGAGGTTTCTGCTATAACTATCCTACTTTAAAGAAGAAACTTCCTTATAAACTCTGCTCTTTGCTAAGATACTGCTAGGCAACAGAACACTGGCTCAATCCTGATGACTTCCTCACAAATAAAAAAATATTTTTTATTTATATCATATCAAAACATAATATACATATCACACATGCATGAATGCTCAGTTGTGTCTGACTCTTGAGACCCGCCAGGCTCCTGCATGGGATTTCCCAGGCCAGAATACTGGAGTGGGTTGCCATTTCCTCCTCCAGGGGATCTTCCTGACCCAGGGATACAACCTGTGTCTCCTGCATTGCAGGTGGATCCTTTACCATAGAGCCACCAGGGAGATCCATACATAACACACACACTCACACATACAAATGCACAAAGCTAGATCAGGACATCTGATGCCAGATTTTTAAAAACCAGAATAAAATCGTGATTACTACAAACCAACACTGAAGAATAACTTGTTGTCTTAAACTTTCTAAAAAGGCTATAATGACTTTCACCTTTACAACAAATTGAATAGAGAATCTCAACCGAATTATAGGAAACAAACTCTTACCAAAAGTGTTACATGATCCTAATTGTAAAGTAAGAGAGCTTAGATTTAAGCATAATATCCAACCTAATTATATTCCAAATACATTAAATGACATAGCATTCTACAGGAAGGAAACTCCTTAGTTGATTTATTGCTTAAATTATGGAAAAACAATTCAGTTATAGGACATATTCATGCATTTAAAAAGATCAGCTTTTCCACGTAATGGCTATGTAATTTGTGTTAAGAAGTAGATTTCAGTTCCAAAGAGTGATCATGCTTTTGAAATTGTGTTCTACAGATATTTCAATTGATCTGAACTCAAGTTCTTGTCAAAGTCTTAGGAGCAAATCATAGGTTAGCTTCCCTTCTAAACTTACACAAATTTTAGCTGACATTTTCATCACTCCTCCTTCTGTATTACGAGGTTCTTGTATATTATTGATAATAATTATGAAAAGACATAGCACAAAGGGTATTATTCTTATGGAAAAAAGCAAAAATATTTAAGAATAGGTTTTTCAACGTCAAGTTTTTTAAAAGATATGCCAACATTTTCAACTACTGAACTACTTCCATGCCTGCTACTTGGGTGTTTTAAAGTTTCTGAGCCTTCTGAAATTCCACTTTCCATATAACTTAAAATAGAGTGATTTAAATTTCACTGGAGAATTCACAAACAATTATGTCATAATAGCTGGAAGTTTCCTAGACGCACCTTCCTCCTTTCAGGTAGCATCTGTGGGCCAGTGGTTGACTGGTTTGAAAGTATAAAATCCCAGCTCCTTTATTTTTAAAACTACAAGCTTTGGGATTTAATTTACACTCCAGAGTGTCTCACCTGCTTAGACTGAGTCTGAAACTTTGGTGTTTCTCTGTGCAGAAAGGAGTTGACTTGGCAGGCCTGAGAATGTTACCCTTAGATACTCTTTCTCATTCAGCTGGCCTATGGCTTGCATCTGGAAACTTGAATATCTGCAGGGCTCCACCTTCTCTGGGCTTCCCGGATAGCTCAGTTGGTAAAGAATCTGCCTGCAAAGTGGGAGACTGCGGTTCGATCCCTGGGTCAGGAAGATCTCCTGGGAGGAGGAAATGGCAACCCATTCTAACATTTTTGTCTGGGAAATCACATGGACAGATGAGTCTGGTGTGCTAGACCTTGGGGTAGCAAAGAGTCGGTCACAGCTGAGCACAGCACAAACAGAAGGTGACTGCATGGCTGAGTCAATACAAACTCTGGACTCCTAGGCTCATATGAGCTTTCCTGGTAGACAACACTTCACACATGTCACAACTCACTGATGGAAAAATGACGCACATCCTATGTGATTTTGTTGGGAGAGGACTCTTGGAAGCTTGTGCCTGGTTTTCTCCAGACTTTGCCCCATGTGCCTTTTTTCTTTTGCTGATTTTGCTTTGTGTCCTTTTGACAAAATAAATCACGTACTAAGTTCTATAAGTTCCTCTCCTTAATTAAAGAACCTGGGGGTGGTCTTGGGTACCCAAGACACACTCCCCTTTCATTATTTTGCTTCTTCATTCCCCATTTTCTTACTGGCTTTCTCTGAGAGCACATCCTTAATCAACTGTGGGTATCCCAATCCTTGACACAGTCTATGTCTATAGGGCAGCTCATGAATATTCTCAATCAGACCAAATATTACTTTCAATTAGAAGCTTTGTAATCTCTATTCCTGGGATGATTTCCTCCTTACCTCTTTTACTCTTTTCCACATACTTCTATCCCCCTCCAAACTGTTGTTCTCTAATAAATATATATTTGGACAAATTAATTCAGCATTTACATGATTAGCAAATTGCATATACACTGTATGTACTACAAAGCTTAAAATACAACAGAGCAGTGACTTGCCCCATTTCTCCTCATACTGAGTCCTGTTTTCCAGAGACAAAAATTTTCCATACTTTTTAGGTGCTTATTCCTGATTTACCTCAGGATACCAGGTTTTACATTCCTCTTAATACTGAATACCTAGGAAAAAAGAAGTACAACATGAACTGCTTGGGAAAGAAATAGTATTCAAGTCTCTCCTTCCTTCTACTCTTATGTGGACACGTATCTCATTCCATGAGGGAGAGGGAAGAAATTGGTGGTAAAAATTAAGAAAGACTAAGAAGTCATATGACAAGCCAGTGCTTGGAATACTAGGATCATCTTCAACCATCTTTCACAGTTTGTTCTTTTGGAAATTCGGCCGATATACAGAAATGGTTCCCAAAACAGGCAGAAAAATTTACTTTAAAGACCTGCTTCAGTACTACTCTCTTAGTGGTCTTAACCTTATGTCTTCTTCAGCATTACCCAAATCCAGCCAGTTTGCTTTGGTACTGGGAGTCTTTGGATAACAGAGTCAGTTCCTGGGTTCCACCAAAACAATCCTTTCCTCATTTTAGTACACTGGTTCACAAATTTCATTGTGCATGCATCAGAATTATCCAGAAATTTCCATAAAAATGCAGCTTTCTGAGACTTGCCTCCATATATTGTAATTAAGTGAGTCTGTAGATAAGACAGGAATCTGGTTTTATAGCACACTTAAGGAGATTTTGATACTGGGGGATCCAGGATACTCTTTGCCAAAGCAGATCTAGCATCTTACAGGGTAATTTGAAAAAATACTTGCATACAATGAAAATACACATATGTACATATATCTCATATCTATCTATAGATGACTTAAAACATCTAATGTTATTTATGTGTATGCTCAGTCGCTCAGTCATGTGTGACTCTTTGAGACCCTATGGACTATCCTGCCAGGCTCCTTTGTCCATGGGATTTTCCAGGCAAGAATACTAGAATGGGTTGCCTTTTCCTAATCAAGGGGATCTTCCCAACTCAGGGACTGAACCTGCGTCTCTTCTGTCTCCTGCACTGGCACGCAGATTCTTTACCACCAAGCCACCTGGAAAGCCCTAAAATTATATATATATTTTTATTTGTACATGAAAAATCTGTTGGCACTCTTAGAAATCTAATAGTTTTTAACCACAGTGGCATGACACAATGGTGTGCTACAATCAGGGTTCAGGTGTATGTTAAACATTTGTTGTTAATGACATTTAGAGTAAGTCAGTTACTCTTAAAAAATGAATTGCAATAATTTAAGGTTATCTATATAATCATGACATTCCCAGTTAATTGAATTTTGACACACTTTACCTAATAGAAGAGGAAGGAATTGAGCTTCAAGAACGGTATAATACACTTGGAGGTCATGGCTGGACACTGTTCTTACTACTATTCCATTAATATTAGTAGCTGTGTAATCAGGGATTGTATTGATTTATTTCTATAAAAATATTATTTTAGGGTTTCATAAAAATCTCTGTCAAGTGTGAATGTGACTCATACATGTCAGTGTTACTGGTCAGATGTTAACTTTTACTCATGTGGATAAAAATGAGAAAGGTAGCATAGAAATTCCAGGAAAACAGTAGTTTTGAAATTCACACAGAAAGGTACCATTACTCAGATTCCTGAATAGAACACATGATAATGAAATATGGATAGTATCATTTTATATGGATAGTATGATTTTATATCATCTTATACGGAAACAATATTGATTTACAGTATCCTTACATAATCAGTAAGATTATAGACTATTTTTCACTTTCAGCCTAATAGCCTTGCTTTCCTTCCGTCTCTAACGAACCAATTTGGGAAACAAAGTACACTTGCTTCATCAATTTACACCTTTAAATAAAACACAAACAAATCCTGCAAAACCTGGAAGAAGGCAGATTCTGGGTTTGCTCACAGGTTCAGCATCCTTGAGGATCCCACCTGCCCCCTGCCCCATCACACCAGGCCTTTGGTGCAGTGTTCCTGCATCTGTGCTCAGAGATCTGGCACTGCTTTTCTAAAGGTCTTTTAATTATGAGTAATATTTTTTTCTGTTACACATAAAATGTTCCTCTCTTTCTGGAGAGCCTAATTGCCTCCTTGAGTTCTCCTTTGTCTCTCCTTTTTGTTACACCCCTCTGTCAGAGAATCTACACAAAACTTCTCTTGGGGGTTCTTCCAACTCTTCCCCAACCCTGCTCCTTATAAGTCAACTGGGAAAATGAACAATAACAGTAAGCAGCAAATCCTAATGATCTCAAAAGTCTGGTAAAGAATAATTCAAAAGAAAAGAGACTTTAGACACTTTGTGATCATTAAAAAAGTTGTGAAATTTGTGAGGAAGGTGGGAGCAAAAAGATTTTTAAAGAATTATTTGTCAGATTCACAGGCTCTAATTCTTCATTTCCCTAGTTGAGCTGTAACTTAATTATAAAACAAAATCTATAGCCACAGACAGGCCTAGAGGTACAGTCTGTACAACTAATCAACTTTAATTCCCTGGGCTCGATTTAATTACAAAATGACATTCGGTGCAGCTGCTAAACACTTTACCAGGTGACCACATGATAACACTCGTATAGTACTTACAGGTCCCCAGCTTTTATGGTGATTCTAGCAGTGCAATTATGTTTCAGGTATATATAAATTTGAACAGCTCTAGGATTTATAATAAAAGATTCTCTTGATTTTATACATTTCTGTAGTTGAGCCAGCTAAAGTATTGAGTTGCACTACAGTTAATATATGTCAGGGAGTAAAACATAATGACAGAGGAGATGTCCTGCTAAAGAACAATAATAACAGACTGAATTTCAATAACACATTTCTTACTTTTTAAAATTCATTGTCTTTAGTGGACAAAGTGAAATCTGCTTATTATACTGAGTTATCAACTCATATTTTATATTATGACATACATTACTTTTCAACGTAACTAGACATAGCTAACTCATTTGTCTGCTTGCCTCAACGTTCCATAAGAAAATTTAGGAAGCGATTGTCCTACAAAACATTTTTTACCTGACAAAATTTATCACTAATGTTTTTAAAACAGTCAGCTCCTCTAGTATATTTCAAATGCATTCAATTTGTACAAACATCCAGGAAGACCACTGCAATATGTAAGATCTGATTGTTCATTTTATAACATTTATCTGGAAGTTCCATGCACAGTTAACTTTTCATCTTAGAGCTGTTTTCATCCTAGCCCACACAAATATACTTTTAATAATACTTGGGATCTCAGTTTCTCTCTAGGTCTCTAGGAGGTTAAGAAAAATTATTTAAATTGAGGAAAAGGAATCAAGAAGCAGTATCATTAAGGGAGTTACTAATGATGCTAAAATAAATATGACCCTTACTGCTTTTCCAGCAACTCACATGGAAATGTAGTGTCATTTAATTCAAATTAGGATTTGAAGTGGATATATAAACACAGTAGGATGTGTTCCATTTGCGTCCTTTCTCCTAGATGTTAATCCTCTTTTCCTTCCCTTTAGAGTAGAACTGGGTACAAGCTAAAGAGAGGATGTATCATAACTAATTATATCTACAGAGAAAAGAGCAACATTCACTGTCAAGTATCTGGAGCTCTAATCCCCTTCTTCACATTCACCTTCCAGCCTCCAGTGCTGGTTCAGATTTACCTGATATGGTCCTGCACGACTACCTGAGACACCAGACAAAGAAAACATTGCATGTTCCAAAGTTGAAAGGCTCATTTCTCAGTACTGGCAGTGTTTGTCAGTCTCTTACCCCAGAGAGTATCTTTCTCTACTGAGCAGTGATTGAGTCACAGGAGGAAAAGATTCTGTTTGCTGGAAGAAAATAGGATAGAAGGAATCATGATGGTTACCAGATGTTCCAGTGGCCCTGTGGGGGCACCAGAGTGTTTCTGCGTATGCTGTAAACAGCAGCAACTGTCAACCATGGGGCCCTGGGGCGTGGTGCTCACGCTGCTCTGATGTGCAGAGTCATAGGATTCCAGAGTTGGAAGGTACCTTAGAGACTATTTTAGCCAGAGGTTTATACTACGTCTGGGAGAGTTCTGTGTTTCCTAAGTGTAATTCAGGGATTGCTAAAGAGTCAGGAGGAATCTCCCTGAAACAGTAGCATCACGCTTGGACAGGATGCAAAAATATTAAGTCAAGGCTAAGAGCAAGACTATATTTTATCAAACAAAAATCAGTCATAAAAATCCAGGGTAATTCCTATGATTCAAGAAGAAAACTTTGTGGAAAATCCCTACCCGGGGGGCTCTATGACATTCCTGGAAGGGAGAGTCCTAGAGTTCAGGAGATTGATTCAGGAGGAACTCTAGGCTGTAATAGGCCTCATGGTTTGGTAATCATTACTAAGACACAGTATCAGGGTGGGAGATGAAGGCTTCTGAAATCAAGTCAACCAAAGCTAACAACTCTTCTTTATTTACATATTACTTTCTATGGCAAATTAAAAAATCCTAGAAAAATGTTCCTTTTCATTGTTAGTTCTAAATTTGTCAATGTTACACCTTGTCTTGATGATGGCTACTTGTTTTCAAAGTAGAAAATACCTTGTGATTTTTTAAAGACCGTCTCCACAGCCACCATCAGAAAAAATGAAAGAGACAAAGAGAAGAAAGAGGAAGGAAAGAAGGAAGGATGGAAGGGGCAGCTATTTCTGTGTTTGTAAACAGAACCAGCTATGATGAGAGAAGACATGATATTTTAACATAAGGAGAAGTATTTCTCCTGGGTCAAACAGACAACCATAAAATAAAAGGAGGATAGATAATCTTTCTTACCATCACTGTTGATGCACACAACCTCTTGAACTTGCGTGCCTGGACCGCACTCCCTGCCATTATCCGGTTCACAGTCACCGAGCCTCACTGCTTTCCAGTCATAGCAGGATGGCTCCTCACAGGGAATGGCTTCCAGTAAGTGAGGGCAGTTCCCAGCAGCTCCAGAGCCTCCAGTGGGCTCACTGGTGATGCGCCGCTTCCTCAGTTTGAAACCTGAATTGTTGGGGAAGGAAAATATTCTTTGTTACCATCATGGGTTGACTATTTCAGAAGGCTGAATGAAACCCTAAGTGAAAACAGGATGAGGGTAAAGGGTACAATTCATATGTGCATTGTTCACTAGTGTATCCCCAAACTCTAGTTTAATAGGAGCTCATTAATAATTTATTAAATGAATAACTGAATGAACAAATGGCCAAAGAGGGACTTTTGGTGTTAGCTTATTATAGTAAAAATAAAGCAAGAAAAGAGCTGGAGAGAGAGAAAAAAAGAGAGGAGATTTTGCTTTTGGTTAACTTGGAAAGTCTGTAGTTATAAAATGCTCAAAGACAATAAAATCTCCAAAGACACCATAAAATCTCAAGCAATTCGGAAATATTCATGACCAGGCAAAAGTGGTATTACTTTGAATTCCTCAACAGGCTTATGTGGTTAAATTTGAAAAGGAATCTCTGAGAAGTGGGATGATCTCAGGAAATTGTCTCTTTGAGCCTTAGTTGATTTTAGACTCCCCAGAAATTTGAATTAGGGATATAATCCATCTGGGTTCTGATGAGGAGTATTCAAAGACGTGCTCTGTGCTTTAACAGCACATTAAGTGTTGCCTTTTCTGACACTGTATGACAAAATTAGTAAGTCTGTCTATTACTAAGTGAACATACTAGAATCACTAGTATTTTGAAACAAAATAGAAAAGTGTTTTCAATTACTAGATCATGTGAAAATCACTCTACCGTGCCTACCACATGGGAAACAACTGCATTTATTCTACTTCTTTCAGATATAACATTTGTATCATAAAGGTAATAGTCATGATTTGTTTATCTTAAAATAATAAGTTCTATTTATTAGGTACTAGCTATGGGTCAGGCAAGGAAATAAATGCTTTACGTTTTATCCCGTTGGATCTTTAAAGAAAACATGGGTGCTGGGTCAGATTACGTCACTTTTACAGATGAGGGGATAAAGACTTACATTAATTAACTTATCTAAACAGTAGAGGACAGAACAGGTTTTCCAATTCAGGTCAGGACGACACCAGAGCTCATCTTAACCACCACATCAACTGCCTCAGATGTTCTCCATCTGTTGTCTAAAATAATAAGCATCTTGTCTACATTCTGCAGTTTTTATCTTGGGTATCATCACCAGAGTGGGTTTATACTTCTTTTGTGATCAATACCCTTTACCCATTCTAGAAAATACTGTCAACAAATGATGACAGGAACACGCAGCAGCGTTTGTTAATAATTCACGGTTTGACTCCATTGATAGGAGTTTTAAGCATGTCATTTTTGTATTACATACCTTTTTTGCCTTGCTGGTCATTACAGTTTTCATAAGTGCAAGGTCCCCAAGCTGTCCAAGGTGAAACCTCACATTCAATAGGACAGGGAATGTGGCACAGCTGTGTCGTGTTAGGGACAGGGCCAGTGCATGATTTCAAGTCCACTGGTTTTGAGGCTGTTTGGAAACAAAGAGAGGTCCCTTAAGAATTAAACATAGTACTGGTCAATAATATGATTCTTCTATGTGTATGAAGAAGGAAAAATGCTTAAAGAAGTGTCACCAAGACATTACTTCAATGCTTCTCAGCTTCATCCTGAGAACAAAAGGAGATGGAGAAGGGGGAAAAGGAAGCAATGTAGTGTAGTCAAAGGAAACTGGGCTAGAAATCCTACAATTGCTTAATCTCCGGCTTCACCGCTAATTAGCCATGCAATTAATAATGCTGAGTCTAATATTCCTAGCCAATAAAACAATACTTATGGCTAATTTTATCTCTAAAATTTTATAATCAGATTCTAAAAATGTAGAATTTACTTTAGAGGACTGAACAGAGTAGGAAGGGAAATAAATGTCTATGGAAAATCTCTACTGAGTGCCTTGTGGCACAATAATCTTCATTCCCTTTTGGCCCACAGAAAGGTACCTGGTGGATATGATGAAGGACCAAACGGGGCATCTCTGTCTCCAACTACAAGACTCACCAGGTACTTTACAGAAATTTCAAGAGTATACCATCTGCATATGTGATCCAAAGCTCAGAATTGCTAAGGGGACTAATTTATAATTGTCCATGTATGTTCATGAGTTGATCAATGAACTGTGGATAAATACTGCTAGCCCGTGCTTCTTTCTTCCTTTGATGATTGGAATTTGGCTATTTTGTACAACACATACATTTGACAGTTAAGGTCAGATGATGTCCATAGTTCTGGTTAAAAATGACTAAGTGAGAAAGATACTTGAAGCTATAAAGACATCAGAAGAGAATCAAGTTTACTACTGTCATAAAAATTTAAAGAAGCAAATGTCTTAGACACACATTTCCTTTAATGACAGCTAGCTTCTGTTATAGTCTGATACTCTGAAAAGCCCATCCACATATCACAAAAAGCCCGACATAAGAAGAGATCTAACTCTTACGTTCTTTATGTAAAAGTGAAGTGAAAATCACTCAGTCATGTCTGACTCTTTGTGACCCCATGGACTATACAGTCCATGGAATTCTCCAGGCCAGAATACTGGAGTGAGTAGCCGCTCTCTTCTCCAGGGGACCTTCCCAACCCAGGGATCGAACCCAGGTCTTCTGCATTGTGAGCAAATTCTTTACCAGCTGAGCCAGCAGGGAAGCCCATGTAAAGGACTATCAAATTCCAATCACATGGGATTGCATATAGATGCTCATAGAGAAAATAAAATAATTTAAACTATAATATTCCAACTTTTAAATAAAAATACTCAATATATCTACTTGTCATTTAAACATTAAAGCAAACTGTAGGTACCTGCATATCCCTCAACTTTCCACACACAGAAACACACACAATCATAAAGGCTAGTATATTAACTCCTCTTTCTGCCATAGTTTTCAGTTCTGAAAAATATTCTACAGAGTTTTCCTCCAAGAAGTACTTATTTCCCTCCCCTCTCAGTCACAGCCCTTCCCTCCTCCCCTCCCATACACAATGCTGCTGCTACTGCTGCTAAGTCGCTCCAGTCGTGTCCGACTCTGTGCGACCCTATAGACAGCAGCCCACCAGGCTCCCCAGTCCCTGGGATTCTCCAGGCAAGAATACTGGAGTGGGTTGCCATTTCCTTCTCCAATGCATCAAAGGGAAAAGTGAAAGTGAAGTCACTCAGTCGTGTCTGACTCTTAGCGACCCCATGGACGGCAGCCTACCAGGCTCCTCTGTCCATGGGATTCTCCAGGCAAGAGTACTGGAGTGGGGTGCCATTGCCTTCTCCGCTAAAGCACGAACCCCGTCCCTGGGTGGGCTCGAACCACCCTTTCGGTTAACAGCCGAACGCGCTAACCGAAGTGAAAATAAATGACTGGGTATCCCTAACTTGCTTAACATGAGCATCATGAGCATTCTCACTTACGTTTATCAGAATTGCTACTAATTTGTATTGTAATATTAGCCAAAGCCAAAAATGATTAACTGGATTGCTTTCCAACAGTGAAAGTACTTGGCACAGTAATGACAGAAAATACATAAATAAATGCTTCATTTGTCTGAATATAAAAAAAAAATGACACCAATAATATGTATCTCACATAAAAATGATTTGTTTTTAATATTCTTACAGGCATAAGAGTCTTGGGATGGTTGATTTCATGTGGCAACTTGCCTGGGCTAAGGGATGCTGAAGCACAGTTTCTGGGTGTGTCTGTGAGGTCATTTCTGGAAGAGATTGGCACTTGAATCAGTAGACTTTCCTCACCACTGTGGGTAGGGCATCATTCAATCTACTGAGGCCTGAATAGAACAAAAAAGTGAAGGAAGGTACATTTTTTTCTCTTCCTCATCTGGGATATCTATCTTCTGCTCTTGGACATCAGAATTCCTGGTTCTGGGAAACCAGAAAGTACACCAGTGGCCTTCTTCCCAGGATTCTGGGAGCCGATTCCTATAATGTACCTATATACAACCTATTGGTTCTGTTTCTCCAGAGAACCTTGACTAACGTAAGTCTATAATACACAGAAAAACTCCTATAACTTCAAGTTAACATAATTCCTTCATTTGTGGAATCTTTCAGTGAAAGTGTTAGTTGCTCAATCATCTCTGACTCTTTGTGACCCCATGGACTGTAGCCCACCAGGCTCCTCTGTCTATGGGATTCTCCAGGCAAGAATACTGGAGTGGATGGCCATTCCCTTCTCCAGGGGATCTTCCTAACTCAGGGATCGAATCCTGGTCTCCTGCATTGCAGGCAGATTTAAATTAGTGGTTATATGTATACTTACCTGAAAAGTCTCTGTGTTTTACTTTCAGTGAACTAAAAGTAACTTTATGTTTCAGTGTTATTATACAGTTTTGGAAATTAGAGTTGGAAAGTATACAATTATGGGAACTATTAGAGCCTGAAGAAATTTATTTTATATAGAAAGTTGAAAACTTTAGGAGGAAACAAGGTTTTGTTTCATTTTTTTAAATTAAGGAAACAGATAAAAACATTAATTCCTGGCCATTTTTCTAAAGTTTAATTTTAACTTGGTGTATTTTGAGTAAACAAAGAAGAATAATCAGTCACAATTCTTTAACTATTAAGAAAGAAATACTATGAATAAAGGCTGAAGGAAGTATTGCTTGAAGCAAAATATGCTTAACAATGTTCTGCTAAGCTGGCCAACTCAACACAGAGAAAATACACCTCTTGAAAAACAGTGCCAACTAAAAATTGGCACTTGCCATCTGTCTCTTCAAGGATTAAACACAAGCTGCTATGACAGCTGACCTTCAACACACTCTGAAAGGGGTTCAGTGTGGAGACCCAGAAGGAGGCACTCTGTGCTCTGGGTAAAACTAACAGGACAGGCTTTCAGATAGATATTTTCAGAAGATTTTATGAGCCCACTTCTTGCATCTCCTCATATCTAGAAAAACACTAAAATCCTTTATAGTGACATCTGCTCCTTATGATTAGCAGCAACCTTCTGCAAAAAATGTGTGCCTGATCGCATGTATTCCCTTCATCAAAATGACATATACATATACTGACCTTCTCCCCTACCTCTTTGGAGGTTTCTCAGAGCTATCTAAAATGCTGTCTCCAGGGCTATAGTTCTCATTTTGCCCCAAATAAAACTTAACTCACAACTTTCACACTGTGCATTTTTTCAGTTGATAAAAGCCTCAATTTCACAGATAACTTTCTATCTTTCATTAATCAAATAAACACAGGGGGAGAATATGTATTTGTGTATGATTCTATTCCTTTGGTGATTTTCACTGTAGATTTTCTTATCCAGTATATGCTGATTTTTTTTTTTTTGGCATTTTCAGTTTTTTTTTTTAATTTATTTATTTTAGTTGGGGGCTAATTACTTTACAATATTGTAGTAGTTTTTGCCATACATTGACATGAATCAGTCATGAGTTTACATGTGTTCCCCATTCTGAACCCCCCTCCCACGTCCCTCCCCATCCCATCCCTCTGGGTCATCCCATTGTCCCAGACCTGAGCATTTGTCTCATGCATCGAACCTGGAATGGTGTTCTGTTTTACATATGATAATATACATGTTTCAATGCTATTCTCCCAGAACGTCCCACCCTCACCTTCTCCCTCAGAGTCCATAAGACTGTTCTATGCATCTGTGTCTCTTATTCTGTCTCGCATATAGGGTTATCATTACCATCTTTCAAATTCTATATATATGCATTAGTATACTGTATTGGTGTTTTTCTTTCTGGCTTACTTTACTCTGTATAATGGGGTCCAGTTTCATCCATCTCAATGGAACCGATTCAAATGTATTCTTTTTAATGGCTGAGTAATATTCCATTGTGAATATGTACCATAGCTTCCTTATCCATTCGTCTGCTGATGGACACCTAGGTTGCTTCCATGTCCTGGCTATTATAAACAGTGCTGCAATGAACATTGGGGTACACGTGTCACTTTCAGTTCTGGTTTCCTCAGTGTGTATGCCCAGCAGTGGGATTGCTGGCTCATATGGCAGTTCTATTCCCAGTTTTTTAAGGAATCTCCACACTGTTCTCCATAGTGGCTGTACTAGTTTGCATTCCCACCAACAGTGTAAGAGGGTTCCCTTTTCTCCACACCCTCTCCAGCATTTATTACTTGGTAGACTTTTGGATAGCAGCCATTCTGACTGGCATGAAATGGTACCTCATGTGGTTCTGACTTGCATTTCTCTAATAATGAGTGATGTTGAGCATCTATTCGTGTGTTTGTTAGCCATCTGTATGTCTTCTTTGGAGAAATGTCTGTTTAGTTCTTTGGCCCATTTTTTGATTGGGTCTTTTATTTTTCTAGAATTGAGCTGCAGGAGTTGCTTGTATATTTTTGAGATTAATTGTTTGTCTGTTGCTTCGTTTGCTATTATTTTTTCCCATTCTGAAGGCTGTCTTTTCACCTTGCTTATAGTTTCCTTTGTTGTGCAAAAGCTTTTAATTTTAATTAGGTCCCATTTGTTTATTTTTGCTTTTATTTCCAATATTCTGGGAGGTGGGTCATAGAGGATCCTGCTGTCAATTATGTTGGAGAGTGTTTTGCGTATATTTTCCTCTAGGAGTTTTATAGTTTCTGGTCTTATGTTTAGATCTTTAATCCATTTTGAGTTTATTTTTGTGTATGGTGTTAGAAAGTGTTCTAGTTTCATTCTTTTACAAGTGGTTGATCAGTTTTCCCAGTACCACTTGTTAAAGAGATTGTCTTTTCTCCATTGTATATTCTTGCCTCCTTTGTCAAAGATAAGGTGTCCATAGGTGTGTAGATTTATCTCTGGGCTTTCTATTTTGTTCTATTGATCTATATTTTTGTCCTTGTGCCAGTACCATACTGTCTTGATGACTGTGGCTTTGTAGTAGAGCCTGAAGTCAGGCAGGTTGATTTCTCCAGTTCCATTCTTCTTTCTCAAGATTGCTTTGGCTATTCACGGTTTTTTATATTTCCATACAAATTGTGAAATGATTTGTTCTAGTTCTGTGAAAAATACCGTTGGTAGCTTGATAGGGATTGCATTGAATCTATAGATTGCTTTGGGTAGTATACTCATTTTCACTATATTAATTCTTCCAATCCATGAACACGGTATATTTCTCCATCTGTTTGTGTCCTCTTTGATTTCTTTCATCAGTGTTTGATAGTTTTCTATATATAAGTCTTTTGTTTCTTTAGGTAGATATATTCTTAAATATTTTATTCTTTTCGTTGCAATGGTGAATGGTATTGTTTCCTTAATTTCTCTTTCTGTTTTCTCATTGTTAGTGTATAGGAATGCAAGGGATTTCTGTGTGTTAATTTTATATCCTGCAACTTTACTATATTCATTGATTAGCTCTAGTAATTTTCTGGTAGAATCTTTAGGGTTTTCTATGTAGAGGATCATGTCATCTGCAAACAGTGAGAGTTTTACTTCTTCTTTTCCAAAATGGATTCCTTTTATTTCTTTTTCTGCTCTGATTGCTGTGGCCAAAACTTCCATCCTCAAAGCAAACATTATCCTCAATGGTGAAAAACTGGAAGCATTTCCTCTAATGTCAGGAACAAGGCAAGGGTGCCCACTCTCACCACTACTATTCAACATAGTTTTGGAAGTTTTGGCCACAGCATTTTCAGTTTTTTTTTATTTAAAAAAGATACTGTAAATAAATGTATTCAGCCAGTTTTACAAATATGAATCACACAATTGTTGATCTAACTGATTGGGTTCTGTCTTAGACCTTCCCTATACAAAGAAGTGGCAAACTGGGGCTACTGCTTCAAGCCCCATGCCCAGTATACAGACTGACCGGTGGAGGTAACCAGGATGAAACCATCAGGGAAAGTAAGAGGAGGCTTGGGTAGTGAGAGCATAGGTTCAGCAGAGTGAACTCTATGCCTTTAAACAGTATATGCTGATTAATGTAAATCACAGGTATGAGCTGAACTCTTCAAAAGCTGTCTTGTTTTTATTTTTTGCAATGGCCCAACATTTATCTGTAATCAATGTGATTCAATAATGAAGTAAAGAACAGACATAGAAGATCTTCTTAGGTTCTAGTTTAATCTGTGAGATATAATTCTTACAGTTTTATATTACATAACACAGTATGTATTGCCGATGCCTTATTCTCAAACATTGAGAACTGAATTTTTTAGCATGGCCCAGTCATCATTCTTATATAATTTTATTAGAAATTATTAAGAAACTGTTCTTCCAGTATAAGTTCCAAAGAAGATACATTAGATTTTTTTAAGTCTTATTGTTGATCTCTTGAAAATTAAGGAGATATTTTATTGTTCTCATATGACTTAAAGGGTTTTTAATTATATGTACTCTGTATGCTTCACAAGGTCATAAAAGAATTTTATTTTCTGGACTTAATAAAGCAATTTTTGTAGGTCTGAAATATTTTGTATTTGTATAGAGTATTACAATAGACAAAAATTCATTATAGGAGATAAACTCAATCATCTGTTTCCAGTTATGAGGCCAATATGGTATTGTGAAAATACACTCTCTGTATAATCCCTAAGAATAGTGAATATGTAATTTTTTCAAATTAAATGTCTTATTCTGAGATAACTATAGATTCACATGAAATTGTAATTTCACAGAGATCCTATATATTCTTTACCCAGTTTCTCCCATTAGATCTCACAAAACTATAGTATAATACCACAACCAGAATATTGATACAGATAGGGTACATGTACTGGGTTGAATAGTATTCCCCTCTCCACCCTGCCTCAAATTCGTGTCTTTTAGAAGCTCAGAACATGACCTTATTTGGATATAGGGTCACTGCAATAATTAGCTAATGAGGTCCTACTGGACTCAGGTAAGTCTTAAACCCAATGACTGATGTCCTTATGAGAGGGCCAAGTGACGACACACAGAAAAAAAGGAACTGCCATAATGGAGAGAGAGATTAGAGTGATGTAGCTACAAAGACTGCTTACATCCACTCTGTTCGTAATCTTACAGGGAAAGAATCCAGTCTTCCGCCATTAAGTATAACATTAGATATAGGTTTTTGTACATGATCTTTACCAAGTTGAGGATGTTTCTCTCTAGTCCTGTTTTTCTGAGAGTTTTTGTGATGAATGGGTGGTGAATTTTGCTCAGTGCTTTTTCTCCACTGACTGACATTATCATGTGGTCTTTTGCTCATGAGCCTGTTAATATGGTGGATTATATGAACTGATTTTTCTAATACTGAACTGGCCATGTATCCCTGAGTAAGCTGTACTTGGTCCTAGTCTTCGATTCTTAGAATGTATAACTGAATTCTATGTGCTCATATTTTGCTATGGGTGTCTGTATCTGTATTTATGAGGGATTTTGGTCTGCAGTTTCCTTTTGGTCCTACTGTCTTGCCCTTTGTTCCTTCTTTTACTTCTGTCTGGACAGAAGTTTCCTGCTCCATATTCAGTGAGTTACAGTAGTTTTCTAGTAATTTTCTTTGCTTTGACATCTAATTTGTCTGATAGTAATATACCCCATTCCTGCTTTTCTTTGAATAATATTTTCATGATTTATTGTTTTTCATTCTTTACTCTCAACCTGGGATGTTGCTATATTTGAGGTTTCTTGTTGAATGTGTATAGTTGGGTCATATTTTTTAATCCACTCTACCAACCAGTGTCTCTCCTTCTTACATGTTTAATTTTTTATAGATAGAGAACACATTTTAATTTTCATATGGTGTTGGAAGCAAATTCTAACATTGCCTGAATAGGTATCTGTTAGATCCTTTCAAAATCTGCTCCCACTGGCATTTCTGGGTGGTTTTTTTCTCTCACTCCAAATCTGAGACATGGGAGGAAAAGAAAAACCAAGGGAACTCAGCATTTATCATTTCTTGAGTTTTACAATCTCTAGCTTGTCTGCCTCCTTCTCTATCTTTCAGAGTCATCTTATGGTCTGTTTACTACAGGATTTTTTTTTTTTTTTTAATTTAGTGAGAGAATTAGGAAAAATTACATCTTTTCTATCTTCCTAGAAGCAGAAGCCTATATGTTATTTTAAAAATAAAACTTTTCAACTTTATAACTGGGATCAGAAGAAAGGAAAATCCTGAAATGATTCCCCAGATCCAGAGCACAAATCCCATATGGTACCAGAATCCTAAAGCTGGCCTTTCCCTTGGGGCATTACTGATCCCAGGTCATAGAACTTGCATATCTGGAGTTCTTTAATTACCAGGGACAAAGGAAGGCACTTTCAGTCAGAACATGTGAGTTTAACTATAACAGGCCATCATTAAGGACATTTCTAAAGAGTTTATTTCTCATACAAAGGGAAGTGAACAGAAAAGCAGGGACTAAGATGGCAGATGGAACAGCGACCAAAGAAAATATTAAACATGAGTAAGAGCAAACACTGACTATAAAAGCATAATTGATGTTTAAACAGGGAGTGTGGTAGGCAGAACAG
Organism: Giraffa tippelskirchi; assembly: GCF_054371585.1. Classification (NCBI taxonomy): domain Eukaryota; kingdom Metazoa; phylum Chordata; class Mammalia; order Artiodactyla; family Giraffidae; genus Giraffa; species Giraffa tippelskirchi. The sequence goes on from NC_137284.1 coordinate 66,959,983, forward strand.
TGGTCTCCTAAAGATCACATGTCTTAATCCTTGGCATCTGTGAATACATTATCTTAATGGGAAAAAGGACTTTACAGATGTGATTCAGGGTTCAAGCCCTGAGATAAGGAAAGTATACTAGATTATCTAAATCAGCCTAATCTAACCACATGAGTCCTGAAAAGCAGAGAACCTTTCCCAGCTGGTCAGAAAGGAGAGATGGGATAAGGAAGAGGGGAGATTCAAAGCATGAGAGGATTTGCCATTTCTGGCTTTGGAGGAAAGGGGTAAAGGCTAAAGAATAGGGTTTCTAGAAGCTGGGACAGTCCCCAATTAACAATTAACAAGGAAACAGAGATCTTGGTTCTTCAACTGCAAAAAACTGAATTCTGCCAACAACCCGAATGAGCAAGGAAGCAAATGTTTCATTAGAGCCTCTAGAAAGGAATATGGCTCTACCAAAGCCCTGATTTTAGCCAAGTGAGACCCATGTCAGACTTCTGACGTACAGAACTAGAAGATAAAACATTCAGTTTGTGGTAATTTGTTATAGTAGTTATAGAAACCTAATACAGACAGTTACAAATAGCAATATAGAACTAAAATGCAAGACTATATAACATGTAAGCTGGTGAAAGGTACTCAGAGGTAAGATAGTTTACAGCCCTTGGCAAGGTTAGCGTATTAATTATAGATTATATTCATTTGGGTCTGGACCTTAATTCTTTAAGGTAATCTCTTTATATAAATAAGATAAGAATGTATAACCTCTAAACCAAGGAAAACAACATAATAACAAAACTGTTGTAATAAATTTAAAGGAAGGCAAGAAAGAAGAAACAAAGAAACGGAAAAAAATGGAACAAAGAGAGTAAGATAAGATAGAAGAAATGAATACAAGAATATAGACCACTAAAAGTCAAAGATTACAAGAGTTAATAGAAAAATAAAATCTGAAATGACATTTTATATCTACTAGTTTATCCAAAAACTTATATGTTTGACAAACCAAGTGCTGAAGAAGATGTGAAGCAGCCAGAACAGTTAAACACCGCTTCTCGAAAACTAGGTTGTTTTCAACATTTTGGAAAATAACTTGGAATATTCTTCTCAAATGTTTGAAGACAGGCTTACTCCCAGGTATATACCTTGGAAAAAGTCATCAGACATCATTTACCTCAGGAAATATTTACAAGAATTGTCATTGCAGCATTGTTTATAACTGAAAATATCTAGGAATAACACTTAGGTGTCCAACAAAAAGGGAATGGATTTTAAATTATGGTGTCAATACAACGTTATACAGAGGTGCAAATAAAACTATAGTACAATCACCCCTAAGATGAAATGCAACAAATGTATCAGAGTGAAGAAAGCAAACCAAAGAAGAATATATATGAAATGATACTATTCATATAGAGTTTTAAAAAGCAAGCCTTATCATCATGTTTGGAGATAAATAGGTGTCTGAAAAAGAGGGAGTGGCCACCATTGTCTGTGAACTGGCTTGGTCTTTTCAGCTAGGCTCTGATGGAGTAAGACAAAAAATAAGACTACTTCATTGTCTAAGTGAAAACAAGGTCACCATAGGAACCACCAAAATATCAACTATTTCCATCTCCCACCTAATTAAGAGTGAGGTTTTCCTCTTTATCTATTAGTTTTAGTCTCCCTCTAGTCTTTGCTACTTCCCAGTAAGGTTTCTTAAGATAAACCTGGTTATAGAATCACACTTGCCTTCTTATAGCATTCAATCCATATCAAAGTCCACTTATTTAAACTCCCCTAAAATAATTACTTAACTGAAGACCAAATGCTAATATAAGTGCTTTCTGACACTCCTACGGAGATGCCCATGGTTTTGTCCAGGTGTGAGTGCACTCTTGCTGCAAAAAGTAATGAATCCAACTTGTTCAAACACAAGTGTGTTCCTGGTGGTCTCTGGCTGATAAGCGTGGACATGTAAAATATATAAGAAAAAGCAAGGAATGTCAAACATCAAATTTAGAATAGGAGTCCCACCTGTGGATGGAGTGCATGTGAGTTATTTAATAACAAATGCTTACTGGCATTTACAATGTGCTAGGCAATGTTATGGTCCCCCAAGTACTTACCAAATAGTAAGTCATATAATTTTCACAAAACCCCATGGGATAGGTATTTCAGTTATCTCCCTTTGGAGTGGTGGTGGTGGATAATTATTCCCAAATGGGGAAACTGAGTATGGAAAGGTTAAGTAACTTTCCCAAAGTCATACAGCTAGGAAACAGTAGAGTTAGAACCACATTCGGGCAGTCTGGCTCCATGATCTTCATTGTGTACTCTAAGAACTACCACCACGTGATCTTGGAGGGATAAGTGAGAAAGTTTCAGTAAACACACATACACACACACAGGCGAATACATTTGAAATAGGCCATAATGTATTAAAATACAGTTAGTGGGGATTATTAATATTATGTATATATATCAGAACAGTGAAAGTGACAGCTGCTCAGTCATGTCCAACTCTTCGTGATCCCTGTAGCCCACCAGGCTCCACTGTCCATGGAATTCTCCAGGCAAGAATACTGGAGTGGATAGCCATTCCCTTCTTCAGGGGATGTTCCCAACCCAAGGACTGAAAATGGTTCTCCTGCATTGAGGGTGGATTCTTTACCATCTGAGGCACCAGGGAAATCATAACACTATAATGAGCCTTTCAAGATAATGCCACATCAGTCTTTGTGGCCAATAAGTGAAAATTAATGTGACCTTCCAACATCAGTTGGGAATGAAACTAAATTTTCATTCTACAAGGTATCAAGAACTGGCTATCCAATTATTAATAAATTACTATTAACACGGGATGTTCTGTACTTACACTGATAATAATAATAATAGTAAATGCTTACACTGAATTCACTAAATAAATTCTTTTAATCGTCACAGCAATCTCATGAAGTAGGTACAACTGTAGTAACCCCGAGTTTGAAGATGAGGAAACTGAGGCACACAGAGATTAAGTAACTTGCCTAAGGTCACACAGCTAATTAGTGGCAGCTGGTATCTGACTTTAGCAACCATGCCCTTACCCATTTTGCTATATACTATGATATGACAATTAGTAGAAGCCATGTTATTCCCCCATTTTTTACCCTAAACTCCTGGAAGTGTATAATATGAAGTATAGCTTGACTAGAAGACATAATATATTTTTTAAACAGTCTATTTAGTTACTGCTGTGGGGGTGACAGAAGAAATTGGGAGTGATATTCATCTGGAAAATGAGTCCTCAGTATATTAATAAGAAACATTTTAGATTCTCATCTATTTTTAATACAAAATTTTTAAAGCTAAATAAGTGTTGTTCTAATGCCTAAAAATATACCAAATGTGTATTTTAAACTTTTTATCATGAAAATATATATTTTGAATCTCAATACATTTTAAATGACAGATTTCACACCCAGCATACTTCAAATCTGTATGTACAATGATATGCCTCCTCTGAGTCATTCAAAAGATATATTAAGGTTCAAAGGTTGAGAAAAATGCAATAGGTTTAATAATTCATTCATCCATTTAGCAAAATGGCTAAGCATTTTACATAGTCTCCTGATACTGTATTCATTATCCATTGCCTTCCCTGAAAATCTTATCTTTTTCTTGAAATAGCATTGTTTCTTCAAACAAGCTTATTTGATTGCAAATTCACAATTACAAGGAAATTCTCTTGGGTTTAAGTCTTGGTTTCTGTGTAGGAACTGACCAAACACCATTATTAAATACAAAGGTGACTGATAATGAAAGAGATTCCAAAGATCTACAAATAAAATCAGTTACAAATGGCTTTCCTTTCCTTTGTTCTTATTTTGTTCAATGTGTTAAAATATGTATTAGATGCCAACTCTGTGCAAAGCCCTGCCATTGTATTGGGAACCTTTTGCCCAAGGGTGCTAGAGGGTCAATGGCAGTGGCAATGATGATTTGTTTTTCTTATTACAAAAAGGTGGAGGAAGACACTGTTCTTTTTGGGCCCTCCATTCTGTGAAAGATATTTGTAGTCCTAGACAGATTAAATCTTATTCCTCTACTACCAGTAGCATGTGAAAGTGTAAATATTTTGATTACCGAGAGTTGGAAATAAAAAGACCTGGAGTCTGTGCTAGGAAACAGATATTTTGGTATTGCTTTGGTTTTTATGGTACCTAGACTTTGCATGCAATCTTTATTTCTGGTTCTAGGGCTTCTCTTAGTTAATGGTTATTATAAACCTATTAATTCATCTGTTCTAGTCATTAAATCAGTTTTGTTTTTTGCTTTGTGTAAGAGTTTATTACTCCATTGTAAAATCTATCCTATCAAATGCATTACTGCATTTAAAAATTAGAATCAAGAATTAAAAAAAAAAAGCATGTGCTAGTAATTTAGGGTCTATTTAACCAAAGTAGTTTTAATTCCATGAAGGTTCTACTGATGGTTTACTCAACCATCAGTAGACATTTACTTGTCAGCTACAGGCACAATAAAGAACTTATGTCAAGCAAATAAAGAAAGTCTTTATTCTGAAAATTAATCAAATTCTACTTGTATCAGTGATTGCTTAAAGCTTTTTGAAAATGTTCTTGTACTAAACTTTATCACAGAAAATTTCTTTTATCTTTCACAGGCTGCTATAGTTAATGAGGACATGAAACCTATTTTCTTTTTAATAACAGAAGGCATTGTTTTTAAGATAATGTACTTACACTTTAATCAATTTTGCAACCACATTTAAGATGATGGTTGGGAATTATCTCTCAGTATTTAATGTACTTTGAAGCTCACTGCCAGTTCTTTCTGGTTATGATTAATTCATTATAGAGCTACTGTTTTGGATTAATCATTTCTTAAATTAACGCAAGACATATAGTTTATTTACGAAGCACACATGTCTTGAGTTCATTTTCTACACCATAATTAATATTTTCAGTATCTGATGGACCTATCACTGCTTCTATGAAGCTTATAGACTGATAACCGCGATTTTCATCCCCAGCCCATCCTGTTTGACCTAACTCGCCTCCTCTTTGTGCTTGTTTGTCTTTGCCATTTGGATAACCTCTTGAATCAAATCAAAACACTTGACTGAGGTCACAAAACATCATCCAATTTTTTTTTCTTATATTAAACAATTTCAGAACAAAGCTGTTTGAATGGTCCCTGTGTTTGAAATTGTGGTATATTTACATTTATCTAATTTATCTGTTTAATCTTTGGGGGTTAAAGTCTAGGCTTGCCATGTTATTGTTGTTTAGTTGCTCAGTCGTGTCCGATTCTTTTGCAACCCCATGGACGGTAGCCCACCACGCTCCTCTGTCCATGGGATTTCCCAGGAAAAAATACTAAAGAGGGTTGCCATTTCCCTTCTTCAGGGGATCTTCCTGACTCAAGGATCAAACCCGCATCTCCTGCATTGGCAGGTAGATTCTTTACTAAAGAATCACCAGGGAAGCTCCTCTAGATTCACTCTACCTTGGTTTTAATAGTCAAGTAAAAGGTGCACTGAACACATTTCATACATTTAGATAAGACTGTTCTCAAATATTCCTTTTAAAGAATACTTCGGTCCAGATTAAAATAAGAAGACAGCATTTTTCTTTCTTTTCTTCTCAGCTATATATTCTAGTTTTAACTTTTCAATTACGGGTATTGAGGAGACTGATGGTGGTGAGAAGAGCTAGTCCATGAACACCACTGGCGCTGTCAACTGGACAGACTGGGCAGACTTCTAAGAAAGCCATCTTCCCTCTATAAAGGTCTCCACCCACCCTCCAGCTGGTGTGCTGTTTGAGTGCTGCCTGTCAGCAGAGGAAGGGGGGCACCAAGTGATGGGCCTGTTACTGCTTTTGCCTCCAGCCTTCACTCTGCTCTGTTAGTGTCAGGGATAGGACTGCCAGGTCCCTTCCTGCTTCTCTTAGGAATTCTACTCCATCTCACAGGGGTTGTTCCTTTGCCCTGGTACCTCTGTTCCTTCAATCCTATATGATTATCATCTTAGCAAACAGAAACTGCTTTAAGCATCTAGCCTCTGAATGAGCTCTCTCCTGGTTTCAAGGGGCTGATGCAGGTTGTTCTCTATTTATGGACTCCAAGTGGTCAATTTAGGGAACTACAGAGAAAGATCCATATGCCTATGCTCACAATGCCATATTGCCTAGAGAACAGCTATCTTTGTGTCTCAACTCAAATAAAACACTGTTAAGTATTTATAGGGACAAACATATGTCAGGTAATTTCTCTTGGTGACCCTGATTCCTACAAAAGAAGGACATTTAAAAATACAAATACATAGGACTGTTTAAAATACATATGTTCATAGCAATGTCAATCATGTTAGGATTTAAATTTCACAAACTTTATCAACAGCTTGATGAGGACATCACTCTCCTTCCATGGGGATGTACCATCTGTTGTAACTGTAGATACAGAAGGCTTTTTCTCCCCTCCCTCTTTTTTTTTTTTAAACGGGACCTGTTGTAGAATAATCTATATAATAGTTACACTGAAATCTTCCACAGTATTATTGACTCAAATTCCCATTTACAATGCCCCTAACCTAGGAAACATTAATAAATATCGTAAATTAAAATAAGCAGATGTTTGGAGCCTGTATTGTTATCCACAATATGACAGAGAACCTTAGCAGTTAGAATTTCAAAGAACTGCAACTATTGTTTCAAAAACAGCTATTAAAAAGTCACAATATCTAATCAAACAAGGCCTGCAACCAGCTCTGCAGAGCTGAGCTTCTCCAAATATAATTGTTCTGATGACCAAGGGTGATAGTGCGCAAGGGCTGCTATAACAAGATACCACAGAGGAGGTGTCTAGAACAACAGAAGTGTTCTGCAGACTGCAAGTCCTAGACAGGGGTGCAGGCAGGGTCCGTGAGGCCTCTCTTCTGGCTGCCGTCTCACTGTCCTCACACCATCTTTTCTCTGCGTGCTCATCACTGGTATCCTTCCTCTTCTTCTCAGGACGCCCCTCCTATTGGATTAGGGCCCCACCCTTTTGATCTCATTTAACCAAAATTACTTCTTTAAAGATCTTATCTCCAAGAAAAGTCACATTGGGGTTATAGCTTTAACAAATGAATTTGCGGGGGTGGGGGGGCACAATTCAGTAAATAATACCAAGCTTAATGGGATATTGAAGGAAAAAATAATTTGGGATAATGACTTAAGCATAGTCACATTCACTGGCATATTTGATCAACTTTTCCCTGTTCTTCTGGGAAAAAAAAAAAATCTATGCTAAACTTGCACTAACTCGTTTCTCTATAGCTGGTTGCTGCCACTGTTACTCTCTGACTACACTTTGAGAAAGTATTAGTCACTCAGCTGTGTCTCACTCTTTGTGACCCCGTGGACTGTAGCCCGCCAGGCTGTGGGATTCTCCAGGCAAGAATACTGGAGTGCGTAGCCATTCCTTTCTCCAGGGGATCTTCCTGACCCAGGGATCAAACCCAGGTCTCCTGCGTTGCAGGCAGATTCTTTACCATCTGAGTCACTAAGGAAGCCCAGCTACACCTTATTCAGAAGCAACCAGAGGTGAATTTAATACCTCTAGTATGAGATTTTCTGTTTTTCCTGAAATTTTTCATTCTTTTCTCAAAAGCTCTATTCATAGAATTCCAAGTGCAAACTCTCATTTCCTGATCGCTGCATAGACAGAGGATGTACCTGCCAAAAAGCTTAGAGAAGTTTTATGGCTTTTCCTTATAATGTCTTGGCTTATAATGTCATTATTAAAAATAAAAGAAAACTTGGAACACTGAGTCAAAGGCCAAAAGCATGATTTGTGGGCAGTCTTGACCTGTAACTTCAAAACTACTTACCACCTGCAAATAAGCCATTGTCATAATGAGTCTATTGGATCCACGCCAGCTCAGATTTTCTGACCCACCTAGTTATTTTTGCATATCGTAGCTCTAATTCTTCTTCTAATTAATTTTATCCACTTAATCCTTTGTAATTATTCCTACATATGCCCTTATACTTTGTCAGGGCCAGTGTTTGTGAATATTTACTTGAGTAATTCACTCAGCGAATGTTGACTCAACACCTACTATGTACCAGGCACACACTGGGACACAAGGATGCTCAGTATTTAGCAGAGAACAAAACAGATAAATGTGCCAGATTTCTTGCAGTGGGAATTTTCACTGAAGGAGTGGAGAAACCTAAAAGTAACAATAAGCTTTATCAACTACAAACTGGCATAGAATGGTATAAGGCAAAAAGAGCCATGAAGAAAGAAAAAAGAGCAGAGGAAGGGGTCTGGGAGTGTGAGGGGGAGAGGTGGGCAATTTAAAGTAGGGCCATCACATCTAGCCTCTTCGAGAAAGAGACATTGGAGACAAGGCTGAAGGATGGGATGGAGTTAGCCAAGCACTTGTCTGGGGGAAGAACATTCCTGGCAGAAGGTGTGGTGCAGGAACTGCAGAGGAGGCTCAAGGAACTGGAGAAAAAGGAGCAGGAGACAGAGGCATGGACGTGGGGTCAGAAGACACGGGGCAGGGGAAGGGGATGGACTTTTACTTGGAATAAACCACAGCAGAGGCGCAACTTTGACTGGAGGAGTGACACAGCCTGACTACGATTTTAAATGGCTGCTTTGCTGCTGTGCCAAGAATGGATTGTTGGGGGACAAGGGACATGGTGACACTTGTTAGTATGCTATTCTAACAATAAAGGCCAAAGAAGACAGTGTTTCAGACCAGGGGTGATAGTGGAGATGAAGTGGTCAGATAAATAATGAAGGTAGAGCTGGAAGAATTTCCTAAGGAACTGATGGTGAGAAAGAGAGAAATCAAGAGTGACACCAAAGATTTTGGCCCAAGCAACTAATACTGAACTTTTGGTTGTCACTGCATCATTTCTCATTGTTCTTTACCTTTCAGACTGTGGTGATTTTTTTTTTTTCTCACAATGCGTTTCAGAAGATCAGGGTCCTGCGCTCCATACAACATTCCAGTTAACAGGAATCCCAATTCCTCCTCTCTGTATGTCTACTCCTGCCACTCATTCCTGCAGCTGCCAGCTGAATTGGCAGGTCTAGATGAAATTGCTGCATTTGACATTTAAACAAAGTTTCCAAGATGTCTCGATTACCCCTATAGGCTATAACACAAGCTATATTAGGCTATGACATGAGCGCTGCTAATGTTCAGCCCATTCATGGTAAGATACATGAAGTCTGTGCTAAGACTTCTTGAAAAAAAATAGCACTAAAGTTTCTAGCATTAAACTCTAGCATGTGTTTCTAAAATACCAAACAAAAGGCCAAAGGTGACTGAGTCACAACATCGCTTGTTGGAAAAAGTCATCATGTAGCAGTAGAACTTTTTGGAACGTGCAAAGTTAATGATTTCTGGGTCTGGGGAGTGGAATCTTGGTGTTTCAGGATCCATGCTAACCTTACAACAGTGCTTTCTCAATCTTCAGTGCATACAACAATTACTGGAAGGTGGGAGTGAGGAGACAGCTCGTTTTAAAGATGCAGACTTCTGGCTGCTGTGCCCAGAAATTTGTGGGCATTGCATTTGGATTGAAACCTACGAAAAAGCTCAGAATATGGATTTATAACAAGCACTTCAGTTGATTCTGATGCAAGTAATGCTCAGACTACCTTTTGAGAAACATAGCTACACAGGACTGGAGCTGAAGCTAAGCATAAGATGTCAAATCTCTGTGGCACTAAATACTTACCTTTCAGAAAGTTTCATTCATATTCCAGAACAGAGATGTCCACACTCTGGTAAAGAACTGCTTGCTATTGTCTTCGGCCAAAAGAATATTAAGAACCATTTCTTTAGGGGTGTACTTTTTCCTATCAGTGATGTATTTCTTCCTAAATAAAATTCTTGTAAGTCTAAGTCCACATTTTAATTTAGGGTAGCATGTAAACTGAGTTTGAATACTTTCCCTGAGGTTATACTATATTCTTTTAAATAAAACTGCTTGGAAAATGATATTGTAGATTCGAAAACATCTGCCGTTATAGATTTCAAAGCTCATTAGGAAATGTTTCTGGAGCTCTGATACTGGTGATCTCCTTGACTCGCTTATGTGTGCTGATAAAATCATTTTGGAGAAGGAAATGGCAACCCACTCCAGTATTCTTGCCTGGAGAATGTCCATGGACAGAGGAGCCTGATGGGCTACAGTCCACGGGGTTGCAAAGAGTCGGACACCTCTTAGCGACTAACTCAAAATCATTTTAGGGAAAATGAGTAAAACTGTGGGAGAAAGTAGGAGATCCCTAAAGCAGATTGATTTGTACATTTTGGTTATTAATCCCTTATCACATATGTGGTTTGCAAATATTTTCTCCCATTCCTCAGGTTGCCTTTCCATTTTGTTGATGCTTTCCTTTGCTGAGTAGAAGCTTGTTAGTTTGATGTAACTCCACTACATCATTGTTTATTTTTGCTTTCATTGTATTTGCTTTTAGTGTCAAATCTAAAAAAATCATTGCCAAGGCCAATGTCAGGAGCTTACCCCTTATGTTTTCTTCTTGGCATTTAATGGTGTCAGGTCTTACACACAAATCTTCAATCAATTTTAACTGAATTTTTATTAATTATTAATGAATCTCCCTTATATTTTATCTCCCAGATTTTTAACTCTTTAATCTCAGCTTTATTTTCCTCATATTTATGTTTCTCTTGACTTCCAGCCTTTTGTAATAATCAAAATCTTATTATCTTTTTCATTTTCATTTTTTATTTTAATGGTATTTTACGTATCATATTTTTATGATAGAAAAAGTAATACTTTTTCTCTAAATCTTTTTTGTAATTTAAAGACTTTACTCCTAATTTCTCCTATTATTTTTAAATTCCCTATTCTCAGATAGCTCAGATTTTTTTTTTTTTCTCATCTGAAAGCAAAAAAGGAGAGAACCTGCAGCAATGAATGTACAGGTAAATGGGTGGGGAATTCTCCTTTTACTCTGCTGACCTCCTCCTGATTAACCTCCAAAGCGTCTCTGAGTGTTTTCAAGTATAGCTTAAAAAAATGGAATGGTCTTGATTTTTAACACTACACATCATTCAAAGTTTACATGAAGAGTTACTTGTTTTAAAAGCCATTAAACCTGACACAGGGCTAGTCTGGCGGCTCAGATGGTAAACAATCCATTTGCAATGCAGGAGGACCTGGGTTTGAACCCTGGTTTGGGAGGATCCCCTGGAGAAGGGAATCACTACCTACTCCAGTACTCGGTCCTGGAGAATTCCATGGACTACAGTCCATGGGGTTGCAAAGAACTGGACACAACTGAGCGACTTTCACTTTCAAACCTCACTCAAGGAACCCCTGAATGTGGGAGAAAAAAAAATGTCAGCATTATAGCCCAAGAAAGGAGAGACTATAGACATGGAGGCGGAGAGAGGCTTTAAGCTTCTGGTTCCATCCTAATGAAGGACCAGGTGGCATATAACCTGAAAAGGGCTCTTGAGAGGATATTTAGAAGGGGATCCAAAACTCGGGATCCTGCCCTATATGTATTTTGCTTGGTTCTTGTGTTCTGTCAAGATGATTTCTGTCTCCAATCTTGATGAATTCATCAAAGAACCCTCCTGGCTGTGGTATTTCTCAGCTCTGTCCTCAGGTTAGAGGAGTTTGCCAATTAGCTCAGCAGGATTTAAGCTGGACAGCCATGTTCATTTTGTAAAGACTCAATGATCATCTGGCACCAAATAAACCTGAGAAACCACAGATATGAGAAAAAAGCTGGTCCTTTCCTCAGGACTCTGGGTTTTGATCCTGCCAGATAAAAGCCTCTGAAACTAAAGAAAGGGTGGAGGCCCCTCAGATTCTTTAGCTGTCCCGCCAAAGTTATTTAGGATGTTATTCTGGGGAAGGTAGAAAACTGAGGCCTGAAGGCACTTACTCAATTCCCAAGGTCTAAGTTGGCAATTTTTTTTCCCCCCAGCAGAAACATTGCTTAATTGTCTCTGATGAGATTTCAATCCTTTGTTATCTTTATTCACGTGTATATATCATGTGGCTTTTCCTCTGGGTACTTTGAGAATTTTCTCTTTATCTTCAGTGTCTAGAAATTTGAGTTTAATGTTTTTCTTTTTGTTGTTGTTGCCATTGTTGTCTTTATATTTATCCTGTTTGGGGTTTGCTAAGCTTATTAGATATGAAAGTTGATGGTTTCTTTTTCAACAAATTTGAGAATATTTTGGCCTTTATTTCATCAAATATCTTTCTTATCAGATCACACTCTCTCTTTCCTGTAATATCATTAATACTTTGATATTACTTCACCAATTATTGAGTCTCTCTTCACTTTCCCCACCCCCACCTCTTCCTCTTTCTGTTCTTCAGATCTAATCATTTCTATTGATCTGTCTTCAAGATCAATCACCCTTTCTCCTACTCAGATCCAACAATTCCCATTGATCTATTTTCAGGATCACTTAATCGTTCTTTTGGTAGCACACTGAATGTATTTTTTAAATTGCAGACCTGTTACATTTTTGAATTTCCATATTCTTATAAATGTCTAACTTTCTCTTTATACTCCCAGCTGTTCACTCCCCAAGACAATCTTTTCCTTTAAACCTTTGAGAATATGTACAATAATAAGTTCCTTAAAGTCCTTGTCCGCTAAGTGTAATATCTGGGTCCTCTCAGATATACTTCTATTGACTTTTTTCTAGATAACAGATCTCTTTAATTTTGCATGTAGAGTAACTTATTATTATTAATTTTTTTGGCTGCACCACACGTGGCTTACAGGATTTAGTTCCATAAACAGGGCTAGACCCAGGGCCCCAACAGTGAAAAAGCTGAGTCTTCTACTCTTGTCTGGAGAATTCCATGGACAGAGGAGCCTGGCAAGCTACAGTCTACGGGATTGCAAAGAGCTGGATATAATTGAGCGACTAACACTAACCACTGCACTGCCAGGGAATTCCCTGGAGTAATGGTTTATCAGCCTTTCTAGACCTTGTGAATAATATCTTGCAGGAAATCTGAATTGCCTCATCTTCCTTTATGAATTTTTTTCTGTTAAACAGTTAAATCGCCAGTAGATCCTTTTGATCTTTTCACACTTGGTTTCATTTGGATTCAGGCTTGTCTGGTTCAGATTTGAATTTGGTTGTGACAGTATGGTCCTACTCCTAAGCCATGAGGGCTGAGGTGTTCAGTGAGTACTCTCATTCTTCCAGGGCTGGAACTTTGACATCTGGCACTGCACTATCTGTTCTATCAGCCTTGCAGCACAGGATCTCTGCTAGACTTCACAGAGTCTCAATCTGCACAATGCCCTGGTCAAGGCTCCATGGAGTATGCCACATAGACTCCTGGACTTCTTCCCACTCCCCTCAGTGCAGCTGCTTTTTCTCTGTATGCTGCACTGAAATTTCTAGTCATTTTAGCATCCTGGAACTCAGATTTCTGACTTCTTATTTTAGCAAGACCTGAAGCTATGCTTGTCTTCATTTTTTCTACCCTGTGTTAGGAAAGAGTCTCAAGTAGAAGACTGAGGTGATTGATGACCTTACAATTATGACCACAATTTTCTGCTGCTTGCTGTTTAATACCTAAACAGCTGCTTTGTAATTTTGTTCAATTTTACAATTATTCTTATTGAGAGGGTTATTTAATTATAGCTGGAAGCTGAAGCCTAACAATATGCTTGATTTTCTGATTATTTAAAATATTTACTTACAAGGTTTTTTTAAATATGTTTCTAAATATGCATATCTTAGAACTTTCATCTCTTTAGCTATCAGAAGAAAATTTGCCAAAATAATGATTATTAGAAATCATATATATCAACCCTTGAGGGTTATTTATTAAGTCCATTTATTGATTTACTCAGTAAATATTTACTAAACAACTATTATGTGTTGCCTATTCTGATAGTGATTTTTTCACCCTTAAGTAGCTTAAAAGGATTTATTTTGACAGGTGTACCAAGTAGATAATGGAACCTGCACTATTCAAGTATATTGTACTTTAATATTATTTTTAAACTTTCATTTATTCTGCCATTATAAGAATGTGTGGAAGGGAGACAAATATACTTGAGTGTTCTGACTGGTGATGTCAAACAGAAAGATCATTATATAATTTTTGTTTCTCAGATGAGAATTTTAGGCTAGATATACAAATTTGGGAAGCCAGACAATACCCTGAAGATCCAAAAAAAATACCACTACCCCATCATTCTCTCTCACATCCCCCTACCTTGATCCTCTGCATAGTACTTATTGCTATCTGATGATTACTTGTTTATTTTATTTCTTTGCTTTTAACCTGTCCCTTAAAATTCACAGCAAGTATTTTGTCTGTGTTTACTTCTCTATTTTCACCATTTAGAATATTACCTAGACATAGAAGGTACTCAGAAAATATTGGTTGAATAAATGAAAGAATGACTAATTTTCTGACATAGTAATAGAAACATGGACATTTTCATATATGTAGTTTTTCTGCTATTAAACAGGAATAACCTTATTATAAACCATTGGCTCTGAGATCTAATTTAAAAGAAACCAATGCAATGGACATGAACTTGGGTAAGCTCTGGGAGATGATGAAGGACAGGGAGGCCCAGCGTGCTGCAGTCCATGGAGTTGAGAATAGTCAGACAGGACGGGGCGACTGAACAGTATATTTTAAAACAAATGTCACTTAAAAGGGGAGTTTAAATTTTTCGCAGTATCAAACTGTCTTATAATTAAAAACCCTAACTCTATGGCATACTGGTTAAGAGCACAGGCTCAGAAAGCAGGCTTTTTGATTTACAATCCAGGTTGTTACATTTACTAGCTATATACGCCTTGGTAGAAATATTTAATTTTTCTGTACCTCAGTACTATATAACAATGGTACTTCTTAGGCTTTTGGTGAAGGCCCAATGAGTCACTAATGGTAAAACAGAACTGCATCTCACATATAGTGTCTATTGCCTTCTCAATCCTCCTCATTGTTATCATTAATTACATCAAATTAACTCATTTAGGTCTACATATTTACATTTGTAAATAATTTTATCTTGAAGAAGACACCAAAAAATGAAACTGCTTCTTCTAAGACATGGCATTAATGTTGAAGCTTGGTCTCCCTTGCACCTGTGTCCAGATTTTTACCATGGATTGTGTGCTGGAATAGATTTAAGGACCTTTGACATTCCTTTATCTGTGTCTAAAATTCTTCCTTGTCCTACATCTAGTTAGGGCTGAACTTTTCTCACTGTTTAAAGTGGGATCATATTTTATTCAAGCTTATGTCTTTGTCAAGCCTTTTGATTTTCTTTTAAGGATGCTAATCCTCTTCTCACCTAGATGATGGCTGGAATATGTGTCTCTGCATTTAAGTGCAACTAAACAGAACTCAGAATAACAGTGCTCCAGATCCCTGTGTCAGAGGATGTAAGGAAATTCTCTGTCTCTCAACATCTATCAAAGCTCTGAGGAGGGCTGCCTGAGGGAATAGCTCCACATCCATTCATAGATACTCTGAACTCTATCCCTGGGTTATCCTGCTTAGCAGAGACCTATAAATCTGTACCATATCACATTAATCCCTACTGATTTGCCTTTCCTGAGTTACACTTTCATATTTATGCAAGTGGCCTACATTGAGGAAAACCACTTAAAGAAAAAGCTTCCTTATAAAATTCATTGTGGTGTTGATACTAAAGATGTTAATGAGGCTGTAAAGCAATATAGTTACAGTGTCCTCTTTATTAAGGCCTACTGGTGAATTTTCTTTCTCTTAAAACCAGAAATTGTGCTTTTCCTTTACAACTGGTTTCTACTGTCTAATGGATGCTGTGAATTTCATAATTAACATAGTATTCCTCATTGCTTGGCTACTACAAGCTTAGAGCTAAATCTATTAGTCCCACTTCAAGAAATTTCTAGGATCTTATGGCACACATTTTGTATATTATTATATTCATCACAGAGTTGATAATCTCTTTCTACTAGTATTTTTCCTTTGTCCCACATTCTTCACCCATTTATTCTTAAAACGACAGTATCACCCTTTATTTTATATGCTTACATAAAACAAAATGGGGCACAGATAAGTATTAAAAATCGCATAATTGAATGCAGATTTCTAACTGCACATAGAATAAAAGTTGCTTGAAAAATTCAAGTCACTCTCAAGCCATCAATAAAAGCTATCTTCCCATAAATAATATCTACTATGGGGAAATTTACATAATTTTACAGAAGACAATCATTACCCTCTCTAAAGCACACTGCACACAGCACAAATCTATATTGTTCATGTGGAAACGATGACTACAACTCATAGCCACTCACTGCAGGCTTGATACTGACAGTGGGAAATCTAGACACTAGGTGACTTGACAATACAGTAAAGGTATCTTTTCAGGTGACAACAGGAAACTGCCACTAATCAACAGTCTTGACCTACAAAACTAACAATTTCATATGATTCAACACAATACTGGTTCAAATGTCAAGAACTTCACAAGACTTCAAGACTTGACAAGACTTGACGTGGGCAAGACTTCATATTGACCTCTCATAGAACCATATTGAGAAATCAATCTCTTGATGGTGTTGAATCTTAAAAGGCAATTAAATTATCCTTATTTTTTTTCAATTTTCTGTTATAAGGACCATTTTTGTTTATTTTTGCAACAGAAATATCATCAGTTTGTGATATTTCTGAGGATAGATCATTTAATATACTACAACTAGTTTTGATGATTTTGATAAGGTTGTGGATAGCTGCTATATCCAGTTTTTTATTCTGAAGCAAAATCATAGGGCAGAGGTGGACTAGACAGAATTTAGACTTGGAGTCAGAAAACTGGCTTGAGTTTGTTCTCTTATCACTTACTGTCTTGGTATGTCTGTGAAAATGTAGTCATGCATTAATGGGAAAACATTATCACAACATGTTAGTTTCTTGCTTAGTCCCCTTGCTATGAATTTTTGAAAGACAGTGAGAAATGGATCAATAGCTTTCTTAGTGAAAACCTGACTTTTTAGTCTCAAAATACTTCTGGAAATTCCCAGTGCAGTAGGAACTTAATTGACCTAAGCCTTTCTAACCAGACCTAGCTGAGGACATGTAAAACAGCAAGCCTTTTTTGTAATTTTTCGCATGTATTTATTAACATTATTTTGACAAAAAAAGTTAAGGTCTCCCAGGCCTAACTAATCAAGATTGCCGGGAGAAATATCAATAACCTCATATATGCAGATGACACCACCCTTATGGCAGAAACCAAAGAAGAACTAAAGAGCCTCTTCATGAAGGTGAGTGAAAAGGAGAGTGAAAAAGCTACCTTAAAATTCAACATTCAAAACAGTAAGATCAAGGCATCCAGTCCCATCACTTCATGGCAAATAGATAAGGAAAAAATGAAAATAGTGACAGACTTTATTTTGGGGGGCTCCAAAATCACTGCAGATGGTGACAGCAGCCATGAAATTAAAAGACACTTGCTCCTTGGAAGAAAAGCTATGACAAAGCTACACAACATATTAAAAAGCAGGCATCACTTTACCAAAAAAGGTCCTAGTCAAAGCTATGGTTTTTCCAGTAGTCATGTACAGATGTGAGAGTTGGACCATAAAGAAGGCTGAGCACCAAAAAATTGATTCTTTTGAACTGTGGTGCTGAAGCAGACTCTTGAGAGTCCCTTGGACAACAAGATCAAACTAGCCAACCCTAAATGAAATCAATCCTGAATGTTCATTTGAAGGGCTGATGCTGAAGCTCCAGTACTTTTGCCACCTGATGCGAAGAGCAGACTCACTGGAAAAGACCTTGATGCTGGGAAAGATTGAAGGCAAGAGAAGAAGGGGGTGACAGCGAATGAGATGGTTGGATGGCATCATCAACTCAAGGCACATAAATTTGAGCAAACTCCAGGAGCTAGTGAAAGACACGGAAGCCTGGTGAGCTGCAGTCCATTGGGTCACAAATAAACAGACACAACTGAGTCACTGAACAACACCAAGGCCTAACAAATATGATTTTAGATGCCCAGGAATCCTGTGTGCCATAAAGGGCAGATGAACCAGTGTGGGATAGGCTGAGCAATGAGGCAAAGGTGCTTTCAGAGCAACCACACAATCCCAGGATTATTGCAAGTATCTCCATCAGACTCCTTTAGCAACAGAGTGCTGCTTAAACTTCCCAAGGATTCAGCGTCACAAAGAAAGGGAAGCGGTAATTATTCTGTCTCCCATAAATATAGAAGTAAAACAGTTCTATTTCTTTTTACTCTGAAATAATACAAAGGAAGACTACTTTTTCCAAGAAAGGAGAAATTTCATATATAATATAAGCATATGAAAGGATTTTGAGACATACTGAAAAGAGACTCCATGAATTATACATTCTCTGTGATGTTTCTCAACTAGCAGGGCCAGGATACAATTATGCCTTTATTACATGCAAAATGCTTAGAGTAAAACTATCATTTAAAAAAATTTCTTCCTTTTTCTCAATTTAAGCAGAAAAGTAAACACATAAACAAAGGCAGTTAATACTCATTTGGCATATAATAAGCTCAAGGCCTTATGCTAGGATGTGCTTTACATATGTTATCTCATTAAGCCTTTGCAGAGTAAAGGAAAATAAAGGAAGAAAAAAATGAAGTTAGTGAGACATAAAGATTAATCCAAAATGAAACACTATAAATTAGATGTCTAGGAAGTCAACATCCTTTCATTGAAGGGCTTTTTAATCTTTCTTAAAGATATTTCTAAATGACACAGTTAGCAAACCACCCAGACTTCTGGTAAGAATGATGGACAAATTAAAATTTAGGGGGGAAAAACACCATTCCCTTCTTCTAAGCTTATAATCTTGGGGAGCTGGCATAATACTCATGACACAATTATCAAAGCATAGAATTCTGTGTAATCAAAGGGGAACTTGTGTAATGTAGTATAAGAAAGGCATAGGCTTTGGATGAAGGAAGATCACCGAAATCTTAACAGTACAACAAAGATGATTTGAAACAGCAGATATTTGGATAGTTGTGACAATGGCTGAAGGCATTTCAAGTCAGATAATACAAGAGCAGCATGAGAAAAGGAAGAGGAACGCCACTGATCTCTGCTGCAACAGACAGGGGATCCTTGGCTTAGAGAAGTTCTTGTCTACAGATAGGAGCATCGACTCTGATGCTGAGAAAATGTAGCTTTGTGTAAAATGGTAACTCAAAATCGCATCATTACAAGAGTATGGACGGCTATTTTAAATTCTTAAATTGTGTTCAAAATACAATTTTTCTCATAAATTAGTTGACCCATAAGAGGCGTTCTGAGTGGTTTTGAACTAATAATATGGATTCTTGTACTTCAAGTGTATTTTTTGTGTGCAATAAATGGTGAAGCTTTTCAAGATGAATCTGTTGTCATGGCTTTCTTTTCCCATTGCTATTCTCCCCAGTTTATTTCCCTTTTTATTGCTCATTGCTTTTAGCAGGAATAAATATTAATGAGTTCTACAATGTAGTTTGTACTCCTCTGTTAACACTGGTGAGAGTAGCTACTCCCTATTGGGCAATCATCAGCAAGGCAGGGAACAGCCCGCCACAAACCATTTCTTTTACATTCTTAGATGGCAGGAGTGTGCCTCAGAAAAAAAAAGAAAAAAACTCTATTCATTCGCCCGTACAGGTCCCTGAGTACTCATTTCAAAATTCCTTCTGGTGCTATCACTCATCTACAACTGACTCGATGAAATAAGTGCTTAAGGGTTACAAATAGCACACACAGTACAGTCACTTGATAGTGTCAGGTTATGTGCCATTTTATACACCCTTTTTCTTTCATTAATGGAAGGTCTTTTACTAACAGCTATGGCTTCTTCCCATCTTGGGTTACCTGTATAAAGTAAGATGAAACAGCATCTCAGTGTAAAGTGTTCTTCCTCTCCAATTTCCTAACTTAACTACTAGCAACGTATCATGATCTTCTAAAGATCAGCAGCTCAGGGACCTAAAACTAGGGCTCAGTGAACATAAATAAGACCAATATCAGAACTGAAAGTTCTACTTCACTTCTGAAGACACAGAGTGACTTTTCCCAGTCACTCCATTCTCCCCAGTTTTACATCCAGAACTCTGGAGAACCTGTTTTCAGGACACGAATGCCTGTATTTCTGTTTCTCATCCTAATATACTGATCCTCTTTGCCAGAGAACAAAAAAATCTTGTGTTAGAATTTAGAACAGATTCATTAAGAAACTCATGGAGCTTAAGGTCAGGGCCCTTCACAGACCCAAGACCCTTCTGAAACCGTGATAGAGAGCTTAGAGATTATGTATGTGTGATTTTGCTTTTTTAAGAATGCACAAATTATGTATGTTTTGGGCCTCAAAAAGAAAAAAAAAAAAAGAGGGATTTCCCTTTCTCTATTCCAGTCTCTCCAAAGGCTTTGGAAAGGGCCTTTGAAAAGGACCGTCATGAGATATATGGTAAAATCATCCCCTGATTATAATCATTATGGTGCTTATCAAAAAGAGATTTCTGCACCCATTTCAGACCCACAGAATCACAATCTCAGTGGATATAATACCCAGAGATTTTTTGCATTTTCTTAAAGCATACAGGTGATTCTTAAGCTACATTTTGAAAACATGTGATTTCCAGAAAAATAATATACCCAATGGATAAGGGTAAAGGTTCTTTGTTAAGCATAGACTTGTTTATATAGTATATTTTCATATTTTAACTAAAGAGCACCAAAATGGCTCTCCAGTGTGCAGAAGCCTCTCCACGTCAGCCTTGTGAAGGAGCAACTCTGTAGCTCCAGTAAACGGGCCTTAAAGACAAGGCTACTAGTAGCCTTGAATACTGAGGACAGTGATCAAGTCTGCTTTTTAAAACATTCTATCTTCAACATTTAAATCAATGATGCAACGTTAACAGTTGCTCAATAAGTATGTGTTGAGTGAATGAAGAAATACCAAGTGAGATACCCAAATTGTAGCACTTCATTAATCATACCGTGGTCGATATTCAGAAAAGTAACACTTGGAAGAACAGACACAGAATGAGTTTAACAATAACCCTCTGACACAAGCTTCTCTGGTGGTTCAGATGCTAAAGAGTCTGCCTGCAATGCAGGAGACCCGGTTAGATCCTTGAGTTGGGAAGATCCCCTGGAGAAGGAAATGCCAACCCACTCCAGTATTCTTACTTGGAAAAATCCCATGGACAGAGGAGCCTGGTGGGCTACAGTCCATGGGGTCACAGAGTCAGACACAACTTGAGTGACTAATACAACACTCCTCTGAGTGCTGTGACATGAAACATGTGACATGAGCATCTTTTCTGACATGAAAAGATGCTCAGTACCATTAATTGTTAAAGAACTGCAAATCAAAACTATAATGAGATACCACCTCACACTGGATGGAAAGGCCATCATCAAAAAGTCTACAAATAAATGTTGGAGAGGGTGTAGAGAAAAGGGAACTCTCCTACATTGTTGGTGTGAATGTAAATTAGTGCAGCCAATATGGGAGAAGGCAATGGCACCCCACTCCAGTATTCTTGCCTGGAAATCCCATGGACGGAGGAGCCTGGTGGGCTGCAGTCTATGGGGTCGCTAAGAGTCGGACACCACTGAGTGACTTCACTTTCACTTTTCCCTTTCATGCACTGGAGAAGGAAGGAAATGGGAACCCACTCCAGTATTCTTGCCTGGAGAATCCCAGGGATGGCGGAGCCTGGTGGGCTGCTGTCTGTGGGGTCGCACAGAGTCAGACACGACTGACGTGACTTAGCAGCAGCAGCAGCAGCAGCAGCAGCCATTATGAACAGTATGGAGTTCCTTAAAAAACTAAAATAGAATTACAATATGATCTAGCAATCCCACTCTTGGGCATATGTTCTGATAAAACTCTAATTTTAAAAGATGCATGTACCCCAATATTCACACCAACACTATTTACAATAGCCAAGACATGGAAGCAATCTAAATATCCATCAACGGAGGAATGGATAAAGAAGATGTGGTATATACATCTTCCATTCCATTCCATAGAATGGAATATTACTGAGCCATAAAAAGACAAGCAAAAAATACCATTTGAAGCAATATGGATGGATCTAGAGGTTATCATATTAAGTGATGTAAGTCAGACAGAGAAAGACACACATCATGTGATATTATTTATATGTGGAATCTAAAAATATATGATACAAATGAACTTATTTACCAAAGAAAAACAAACTCACAAATGTAGAAAACAAATCTAAGATTACCAAACTGGAAGGGAGGAAGGGATAAATTAGGAGTTTGAGATTAGCAGATACAAACTACTATATATAACATGCCAACAAAGCGACTGACAACGGATTAATCTTCAAAATATACAAATAGCTCAATTGAAACATGTATATTACCATATGTGAAATCACCAGTCCAAGTTTGATGCATGAAACAGGGCACTCAAAGCCAGTGCAACTGGGACAACCCTGAGGGATGGGTTGAGGAGTGAGGTGGGAGGGGGGTTCGGGATGGGGACACATGTACATCCGTGGATGATTCATGTCAACGTATGGCAAAACCCATCGCAATATTGTAAAGTAACTAGCCTCCAATTAAAATGAATAAATTAATTTTTTAAAAAAGCAAAAATCCCAATCAAAAAATGGGCAGAAAACCTAAACAGACATTTCTCCATAAGAGACATAGGGATGGCCAACACATAAAAAGATGCTCAACATCATTAATTGTTAGAGAAATGCAAATCAAAACTATAATAAGGTATCACCTCATACCAGTCAGAATGGCCATCATCAAAAAATATATAAACAATAAATGCTGGAGAGGCTGTGGAGAAAAGGGAACCCTCCTACATTGTTGGTGGGAATGTAACATTGTTACAGCCACTATGGAGAACAGTACAGAGGTTTCTTAAAGAACTAAAAATAGAACTATTATATGATCCAGCAATCCTACTCCTAGGCATGTATCTGGAGAAAATCATAATTCAGAAAAATACATGCACTCCAAAGTTCATAGAAGTACTATTTACAAGAGCCAAGACATGGAAGCAACCTAAATGTCCATCGACAGAGGAGTGGATAGAGAAGGAGTGGATAAAGAAGATTCCATAATACAATGGAATATTACTCAGCCATAAAAAACCAAAATAATGCCACTTGCAGCCACATGGATGGATTTAGAGATTGTCATATGGAATAAAGTAAGTCAGACAAAGACAAATACCATATGGTATCACTTATATATGGAACCTAAAAAAATGATACAAATGAATTTATTTACAAAACAGCAAGAGAGTCACAGATACAGAAAACAAATTTATGGTTACCAGGGAGAAAAACGGAGGATAAACTGGGAGATTAGGATTAACATATACACACTACTGTATATAAAATAGATAACTAATAAGCACCTAGTATATAACACAGGGAACTCTATTCAATATTCTGCAATGATCTGTATGAGGAAAAAGAAAAGTGAAAGTGAAAGTCCCTCAGTCATGTCTGACTCTTTGTGACCCCATGGACTATAGATCCATGGAATTCTCTACGCCAGAATACTAGAGTGGGTAGTCTTTCCCTTCTTCAGGGGATCTTCCTGACCCAGGGATCAAACCCAGGTCTCCCACATTGCAGATGGATTCTTTACCAGCTGAGCCACAAGGAAAGCCCAAGAATACTGGAGTTGGTAGCCTATCCCTTCTCCAGCTGATCTTCCTGACCCAGGAATTGAACTGGGATCTCCTGCATTGCAGGTGGATTCTTTACCAACTGAGCTATCAGGGAAGTCTGTATGAGGAAAAAATTTAAAAAAGAGTGGACATATGTATATGTGTAACTGATCCAGTTTACACATGAAACTAACATAACATTGTAAATCAACTATACTCCAATAAAAATTTAAAAATAGGTAAACAACAAATCCTACTGTATATTACAAGGAACTATATTCAGTATCTCATAATAATCTATAATAGAAAAGAATACGAAAAACTGAATCACCTTGTTGCACACCTGAAACTAATCCAACATTATAAATCAAGTCTATTTTAATGAAAAGAAAATAATATTAAGCAACTGATGCTGACTGTTCCTTCCCCACATTAAACATTTAGTCATCACAGAAACCAAATAATTAACATAGTGTCTTAATGTTGTTAATCATTAAGTTATGCGTGACTCTTTTGCGACCTTTAATAAACACAATCAACACCCTGTTTTCATATCATCTTCATCATCATCATTATGGTATTACTTCCTATTAGCGTGAGTGTTAGGGTCTTAAGTATTGGTATTTAAGTATTTCATTGGACTTTATAAGTTGGGAAAGTTTCAATGCATCTAGCACATTAATATCTTTTTGTGTCATAATGTTATTATCCAGAATGTTTTATCCTTATTAGCTTAATATAACTCACATATTTAACAGTGTACCATCTATGACTTTGTCAAAGACACCAAACTTTGTCAAAGATACTAACATACATAATGAATTTTGTTATCTTTTCTGGGTTATAATTCCTTTGTCATGATTACTTTTGTCTAGGTAATCAAGCCAGTGTCACTCACCTTTACCATCAAGAAACTAGGAAAAAAAATGAGAATGATACAAAGGGAGATAGGTTTGAGATACTCATGAATTTTCAGATGTTTCCTTAAGTTTTAAAAATTTGTTCTCATTTTCATGCTTCACTGAACAATATCAAGTTAGCAATATAATTTGTATTGAGTTTTATGTTTGTGAAGATTATCCTTCACTCTAAAAATACTGGAGAAAATTCTGGGCATTTTGATTACCCAAGAAATTGTTCTATCAAATGTCATTTAAACAATCCAGCCATTCAACCTTCTGGATAGTGTTAACATCACACATATATATGTATAA
Source organism: Giraffa tippelskirchi (assembly GCF_054371585.1). Lineage (NCBI taxonomy): Eukaryota > Metazoa > Chordata > Mammalia > Artiodactyla > Giraffidae > Giraffa > Giraffa tippelskirchi. The sequence goes on from NC_137284.1 coordinate 66,984,860, forward strand.
TTTAGACCTCATGTTATTTTCTCGATAAAATAATTTCATCTGCACTTTGTATATAAAGATGGCCTTATTGCCTGGGAAGTACAATGTATGAATCTGTGTGTTTATGAACTTTTCACCAGTGGTACCTGCTTGGATTGAGTAATCCACAGTCTTAAGTTTGATCACAGTAAAACACATACAATACATTTGATTGGTATCATAATAATTAAAACAAAATGATTTTATGTAATAACCTTTGACTCTGACAAAGGTTATAACTTTGAATATATTATTTTGATTTCTTGTAGCTGTTGAGAACTTCACTGTTAATTTGTTAATTCTTTTGTAATTAATTTTTTCCTTCTCCCTATTCCTTTTAATATGTCTTTGGAGTTCATTAGCTGAAAACCCACTATACTGTATATAATTCATACAAATATTCTTATCTTGCTAGCAGATTTTCTTGATTCTGTACATTCTTGTCTTTCATCAATTCTAGATAATTCTCTCATCTTTTCTCTTGATTCTCTTACTCTGAACCTTCTTGTTTAATTCTGTATGACTGTTATCCTTGTTTCTATTTTCAACTTCTATTTTCAATGCTGCATTTTGGATAATCTGCTTACATTTGTCTTTAATGTACTGATAATCATTTATCTCAATCTGTGTAATCTATCCATTTGTTTATATCCAGTTAAAGTACTCTTTAGTCCTAGAACTTCTGTTTCTTTTCTTTTTAAAAATCTGGTCTTTTTAATTGTGCCTCATTATATTTAATGTTCTAATTTTCCTTTACATCTTAAATAAGTTTTAACATATGTATTTGATAGTCTGTATCTGATTTTTAAAATATTTCCAAACTTGAAAGTCAAATTTTACTGTTTGTTAGGCACTTAAAATCCTGTTTAGAATGAATTATTTTTCCTCATGTACCTCACAATCTTGAGTGGCATCGTTTATCCAGGAAAATCCTACAGCTTAGGTTAAAATGTCTCTCTGTTTAGAGTTTTTACTTTTGCTATGTCAGGCACTTTGGTGATACAATTGCCTGACACCATTTCTTACATTAATTTTCAGATTTGTGGTCTCAGGACTTATGGAAGTACCATAAATTTGAGACTTAAACTCATATGAGTACAAGCCATAGCTGGAACGTTTAGGAAGGTTTGTTTTTGCCCTGATCTAAGGCTGAAGCTGATCTGCTTCTGTCTATAAGTAGGTTGAATTTTTCTGCTCACTCATTTGATCCCTTTGAGGTTGATGAAGTAATGCAGTATTTCCGCTTGTGCTCTCTTTCTCTGAGCACAAGTTAATGTCATGCTCCTTACTGATTCCACTCTCCCAAATCCCCCTAAGGCAAACCCTTCTCCCATACCATCCCCTCCCAAGGGCAATCACAGAAGGTATCATCTCAGCCTTGATTATTGGGAAATCATTTAGTTTATCAAGACCTCAGTTCTGCTCTTAAAAGCATTTAAAAAAATATTGCATCCTGAATGTCCAAGTATTTTTTAAAGTATGATTTTCAGAGACTTCCGTGGTGGTCCAGTGGTTAAGAATCCTCTGCTTGCCAATGCAGGTGACACGGGTTTGATCCCTGCTCCGGGAAGATCCCACATGCCGCATGGCAACTAGGCCTATGCACCAAAACTACTGAGCTAGCACTCTAGAGCCAGTGAGCCACAACTCCTGAGTCTACACGTTGCAATTACTGAAGCCTGCATGCCTAAAGCCTGTGCTCTGCAACGAGAAGCCACTGAAATGAGAACACTGCTTATTGCAACTAGAGAAAGCCCACACACAGCAATGAAGACCCAGCATAGACAAAAATAAATCAATAAATAAATCTTTAAAAAAATATGATTTTCAGCTAGTCTACCATATTGCTTAAATATAGCTTAAATGTCATTAAATATTTTTAGGTAAATAAGCAACGCACATCAGGATATAAGGCCAAGCAGAAATGAAAACCATATTTCCTGATTATCTGTCTGGGATTCTCATGAAGGTAGCCTTAATATGAATATTCAAAAGATTTTTAAGCTATCTGTATAATTAGAAAAGAGAAAAAAACCAGCAAATAAAAATAGTCTCTTAAATGAGTGGCCCACCTGACACAAAATGCATAAATTTTTATTCTCATCATTTGATCTAACAACTAGATCATGTTTCCTGTATTCAAAGTCAGAGGTGTGAATAGTAATTCTTCAGGGGTGAAAGATGATGTGTGTGATTAGAGTCCCTACCTGAAAGAGACAATGTTTAATTGCAACTGAAGCAGTAAAGAGACAATTTTCAGACAAATTTTTAAAAATGTACCACTTTAACAAAAGGGAGAGTAAACATGTCAAACAACAAATGTTTATTAAACACTGACTAAGTCAAAGGTATTATAAGCATTGTTTTCATGATTACATGACTTCCTAGCTATCTCATTACAATTTTTCTTTGATTACCTTTTTGGTTGAATTTTTCCCGACACGTCATTAGTAAGCTCTTCCTCTACTAAAAATTTTAAGTTACCTCCAGTGTGGACCACTGATCAGCTTAATCTAATTCCCAGCATGTAAGTTTTGATTAACTCCCATCCCAGTGGCTGAAACCTCTTGCATCTCACTTTCCATTTTGTAATCTACTGATCACAAAGAAATTTCTGTAGGGAAATAGGGAAACATCCCTTCTCTTCCACAAAATATCCAGAGGACCAATTTCTGAGGAAGGTCTGATTCCTGCAGGGATTTCTTATGTTTTAATTATTCTATATCACAGTGCTTTTTACATCCCACTGTATCAGTGTAGGTAGGGTATGTTTCTCAAACACAACAATGATGTGGCTTACTTTCTTCTTCATTTACCATATGAAGATTAGTATAGAGCACAAAGTGGTATGTTTAAAAAAAAAAGATAAATTATGAAAACTGTTCACATGTTCATGAATTTACTACAAAAAAAGTGTCCATAACCAAACTTTCTACATGTTTATATAATTATGATATCTGAGACATTAAAAAGTTAGTAAATTTAAAAATACTTTTATGTTTTCTACAATATTTATATCTATATGATGATGTTATAGAAAGCCAAGAGACAAAAAAATCATTTGTATTTCATGTGTGCTTAGAAACTCAGTCATGTCCAACTCTTTGGGACCCCACGAACTGCAGCCCACCAGGCATCTCTGTCCGTGGGATTCTCCAGGCAAGAACTGGAGTGGGTTGCCATGCCCTTCTCCTGGGGATCGTTCCAACCCAGGGATCAAATCCAGGTCTCCTGCACTGCAGGCAGATTCTTTGCCATCTGAGCCACCAGGGAAAGCCCAAGAATACTGGAGTACGTAGACTGTCCCTTCTCCAGGGGATCATCCTAACCAAGGAATCGAACCAGAGTCTCCTGAGCTGCAGGCTGATTCTTTACCATCTGAGCTACCAGGGAAGCCCCAGCTTTAAGTCTATTTCAAGGACAATAGAAAGTAAAACTAAACTACTGTCTTTCCTAGAGGGTTTAAGAATTATATCAGGGAAGGTATAGAGAATCTTGACACACATTTCTGATTGAAATGTTGTGTAAAACAGTCTCACCTACCTGTTACTTCAAAAGTGATGGATAGGGAAGGTGCAGCACTAGGTTTCAATGTACTCTGATATTTAGTTTCTGAAATAACAGGGAAAGAGCAGCATATATATATAAGCATAGTCTTTTTTCCCCCCAAAACAGTGTTGACTGAAGCAGGGCAGTTTGTGGAAACTACAGTTAAAAGACTACAATGATAAAGAATTTGTACTTCATAGGGATGGTAACTATTTTATTCATATTTTGGGGGGCAAAATACATGAAAACATGAGCTCTTTATTCATCCTTCTGTCTACCTATTCACAGTACAATCATCCTGCCCTCAATCTATCTTTCCATTGATCCTCTAAACCTTTCTGCTGGTTTGTCTCATTCAGTGTCATCATACAGGCTTATTATCCAGACTGTCTTTCTTAATAACCACAAATCTCACAGACTTTATGCAGATATAAGTGTGGATTATTTGATATGTGTTGTATAAAAGCATGTTCTAAAATTTTATATGATATAAATTGCAGTAAGCTTTATGGTGCTTTATAACTAATACCTTCGGCTTCCATCATTTGAAATATGTTCAATTTGTATCAATTGGAAGGATGTCTTGAGTTACTATAGCTAAAATCTACTTTCATTTCACTGTGAACTCTTACTAGAGTCAATTCACATTATGCATCTAATGATCAGCAACACTTCCATCAGCTTTCCAGGAGTTACACTGATAACCTCCTCATGGGCAAGGCCTCTTCCTGTCATATTTTGAGGATAGATTTCATGACAGGACAAGCTGGACATTTTTCAAGACTACTGGAATTCTGAACAGCCAGCTCATAGAAACTGTCAAAGATTTTACTACTGACTCTTCTCAGCAGACAACCTGTCAAGTCTTTCTTCTAAATAAGTGATAATGGAAATTTTGATCACCTCAATATTCTGTTAGAACTGGGAGAGTTCCATGAATAAAATGTGGATACTCTCCAATATCAAGTAGACATATTTTTCCTATTGTCTGTAGATGCCATCACCAACTTGATAACTATCCTGATAATTCAACTCATACCAAGTTTTGAATATCATACTTTATACTTTGTGAGTACTTTAATAATAAATATTTCAACTTCCTGAAAATTAAATATATTAGCTCCAAGGAAAAGAATTATGGCCTTGTGTGGTATGAGTCGGTTAATAGCAGAAAATACATAAATGAATAAAGTAATTTAAAGTGATCTGGCTTTTGTGCTATGGTGGTCATTATGAATCTTCTATGTAACATGATATACCAAGATAATAAAGAAAGTTGATGTCATATCACTTGTTTTCAATATTTTTGTATAAAGAAATTTTATGTTGGGGCTAAAGTATTTTGAGTTAAAGTATTTTTAATAGTTTGGCTATGTGTGAAAAGACATTTATAGAACACAGAGAGAGAATCTACAAAAACAACAGTGCAATCCTTGTTCTTTAAGTTAAGTGCAATATGAATTGCTCTTAGGATACGCTGTTCATGGTTAAACATTCAGGATTTCTTGAGATCAGTACCTTCTTGTTAGGATTGAATAAGCAAGTTATTCTGAGAGGTTTCCCCGTTTTTATAAAGTAAACTTTAATTCTTTCTTATTTATTGAAAAAGATAGACTGTGAACAATCTTCACAACCCACAGTCTAATTGTTCTCCATTGACACATATATATAGTATTCACATATTACCCTTGGGGATGCTGGTATATCTAACAAGTTTCCTACTGGGGAAAATTGAGTACTACTAGGGGGAACTCACATAGTCTAAGTTCTGAGGGAAAAATAACTGCAACTTTTAGCAAGAATCAACTGTTTTCACAAAGACTATAAGAGGCTTATTAATATTCTTGATATTTGACATGAAAGGACACAGATTCTTAAGTTATTTATGTTATATACTAACAAGATTAAATATTAATTTTAGGTGAATTGACTACTTCCATATCAATGAATCTCTGCTTTGGTGTTTGCATTAGTCCAACAGATACATCTTAATAATAATATTCTTTGTGTTGTATCTTTTCTTCCTGTGACTTTTATTTTTATTGCTCTGCAGTGAGTAGTCAGGGAACTCTATGACAAAATGATTTTTAAAACTGTCCAATTACAATTCAAATTCTGAAGGATCTTTTGAAAGTAATAACCTACAGGATATAATTGACATTCAGAAACTAAAATCTGATCTACCTCTAGCAATGAAATTATACTACTCTGAAAGGACTGCCATAATAAATTCACCAAAGGGTGTTAAAAATGTAGCCATTAAAGTGACTAAGAAAATATTAATGTACTAACATTACATGTTTTATGCTACTTCCTTAAAATCACAAGACATATTAGTAGTAAAAGGTATCCCTAGGCTAGATTACTAAATGAGTTAACATGCTGTGTAAAGCCAGTGGATACAAAACAATTAAATTCTGCAAGCTGCAAATGCAAAACTTTAGTCCTTATTTCCCAAGAATTACTAGCCACTCCTTTTTGGTAAGAGGCAAAAGAGCTCTCTCTTCTTTTGTTTTATGAAATGTCTTTTTCTCTTGGTTCTTTCCTTGCTTTTCTGATTCTTCTTGGTCATATTCCTTCTCTGAATATTTATTTTTTTTATTCCACTCTTTTTTCTTTTTACCTTTAATACATGCTGTTCCTTCTGCTTAGAATAAACTTCCTCTTGCATCCCTGACCTGCTTAACTATATGGAGTATATGCATCATAACTTAGCTCAAATTCCACCTCTTTTATGAAGGTTCCTCTATGTTCTCACTACAGCTATTCTAAAACTCAATTATAGTGGCTCAGATGGTAAAGAATCTGCCTGCAATGCAGGAGACTTGGGTTCGATCCCTGGGTGGGGAACATCCCCTGGAGAAGGAACTGGCAACCCACTCCAGTATTCTTGCCCAGAGAATTCCATGGACAGAGGAGACTGGTGGGCTATAGTCCATGGGGTTACAAAGAGTCGGATATAACTGAGCGACTAACACTTTCACTTTCATACTGCATTATGACTGTTGGTCTGTGTGCCCTCATGATGACCATGAGCGTTTTCCTGACATGAAATTTGTATTGATATTTCTGTCCTCATCACCATAGACAATTTTTGGAATCTTCTGGCAACTAATCAATATGTGCTGAATGTATTAGTGATACAAGTCCTGCAGTCCCTCAGGTAGTAAAATGTTAAGAGGCTCTTAAGAGGCTCAATTCAAAGATGATCAGAATTTTAGAGTAATATTAATATTTAACAATATATACTTTTAGTCTTGGCCATCTTGGACTCACTTATTCTTTTGTACACTTATCACATCTGGTTCCCAAGCTGAGATTTAGATCAAAAAAATTCTAAGATGTGTCTCCAAATCAAAGCATTTAATCAAAGGATTTTTTTTTTTTTAAGTTATGCCTTTGGGTTAAAGATCTTTTCCTGTAGTTTTATTCTCTATTTCTTCTAAATTCAAAGTGAATTTTCACTCAATACCATAATTAATTTATTTTTTCAACATCATTATCAAACAGCAAAACAAGGTTCATTTATTAACATGAAGGTTTTACTTATTCTTATATGAAGAAAAGAAATTTGGGCTTTGGAACACATATTTGCATCCTATATGTATCCTTATAAGACCACATGTTTATCCTATTTTTATAATTGATTACTCTTGCTAAATTCTGACTCAGAATCTGAAGTCAAAATTTAAAGAGAGGCTTGTAAGCAAACCAGAACAAACCAAAGATGGAACTTTATTAATTATTTTTACAACCATCATTTAGACTACCATTCACCATAGTTAATATCTGCCACAATGTGAACAAATATACGGCTCTTCATGCCCCCAAATGGCTGCATATATATCCCTGCAGGATGATCCCATGCCTGCTCTCCATAGGTGAGTACTTAAGAAGAAAACAAGATTTACCTTCTTTGTCCTTGTGGGTATTCAATTGCGAGAGGAGGTTCTCCTTGGCCTGCACACAGTACACCTCTCGGGTCTGGACCCCTCCTCCGCAGAGGGCCGTCTGGTTGCCTCGCCTCTTGTCCTGTTGACTGAGCAGAGGGTCCACCCGACACTCGGTCCACTCCGTGGTCCTCCAGCTGTACCTAGATAAAGAAAATTCCGACAGTGGCCATGTGTTTACTGAATAAAACTTTTCTCCAATCCTATTTGTTTTTTTCTCCTCAAGAAAATTAATCTGAACAATTCCTTCCCCTTGAATTACTCTTAGACCACATCTCTGGTACAGGTTCAGTTTCAATCCCTTCTTCTACATCCTTATTCTGCTCCATTTAAAGAAGGGTTAAATTTAAGATGATCCAGTTTTAACTGCAACTACTAGAAGTTACTTATAAATATTTTATGCAAAAAGAGCATAATGCTGAAAATATGAAATTTTCTGTTTAATTAAGCTGAACTCAGGCTTGCCCTTTTTTCAAGTTTATAAACAAAGGAAGATTGAATCTGAGAATGGACAACATTCTAAATGATGATGAACCCAAACATTTGTTTTGTCTTTAATATAATGTATGAAAATTCCTTCTTCGCACGGGTCAAAATTGTAATTGTGTGTTAGCAATAAAAATATAACATAATTCAGAGTTTTCTCTTTATTGCTGAGAATAAGAGTGTTTTTTTTTTCTCCTGTAACATTTGAGCATCCCTGATGAGTCCTGATGAATGATGAAAAGAGCTGACGTTTCTCCTCAGTGGAACACAGGAAAGACGATCTATGCTTCTAAATCAAAGCTCCAATCAAGATTTTGATGTGAAAAAAATGTCAGGGGATTATCAGCCCAACACATGCTTTAAGGAGATAGCCAGGGTCTTGATGTCACTGTAGACAGTGATGGCATTTCTCTACCTCAAGGAAAATGGATATGCTAAAAGCACAAAGAAAATGGCTCTTGGAGTACTTTATGTCACTTTTACCAAGATGCTTCCTTAGTAATCAGATTAACAGCCAACACAGGTACAAATGGATGTGCTAATGCTCATCTCAATTAGACAAAAAGGTTAAATGGGCTCTTGGATGTCTGATCTAGATGCTTTGCTTTGTCAGTGGTAAGGTTTCATGTCAGTAAAGGTGAACTTCATGCCCATTTTTCAATTTTTGTAAGTGGGGATTCATGGCTTAACAGAGGTATAGGTCTGGGGCATCAAGGAACAATGCTCTTGACATATATTTATAAAGAAAGTGCAGCATTCAGGTCAATTATAAAATCATCGATAACTGATGCCTTGGGAGGAGAGATGGGGAGGTGGGATGGTAAAGAAAACTAAACAAGCCATTCATTAGGGGAGTTAAAACAAAAATTTCACTTTATTTTTTATAGAGCAGCATCCCAACATAGGTCATCCTAAGGAGTCCTGTGAGAAATATAAATTTTTTAGTAATGTAAATTGATTACACATTAAAAAAAAATGCTACCATCCACAAAGGCTTAGAAGACAGAGATTTAGAATAGGGATTTATTTTAATTAATAGTTAATGATGTTTGAATAACTTAGAGGATAAAGATATCCTAGCTTGAGATTAAAAAAATGGAAGAATCGCCCAGGAGACAAAACATTCTGACTAGAGAACCTGGCAACTTCCCTGAAACTGTTATGTCAAGGGGAACACACAAGTCAGTGGGGCAGGCAGAGAAGTTAGGAAGGAAACTCTTCAGAGTGTTCAGTTACTGGTTATGTTAGGGAAGAAGGGAGGATTCCATAGTGCTGCATAACTGAAGATCTTGTACGAATCATTACTATTCTTTGTTATTATTACTATTACTCCTAGAAATGGGAGGAGGAGCAGCAGCAGCAGTGGGAGTGGTAATTTTCCTCTTCACTGGTTCATCAAGTGCAAGCTGTCAGCCTGTTCTCTAAATGTTTCAAATATTCCAGGGAACCTTTCAATGAAGCTTGTGGGTATCTACTGATAAACTAACATTCTGTAAGGTTTTTTGTAAATACTCTCTACATTCAGACTAACCTGAAACGTTTATCACCAAGTTAACTCACAGTAATGTCTTGGAAATGATTTTTAAGGATAAAAAGAATATAGTTACAGTGCCAAATATTTCAAAATCAGTCTTATTTCATCGGAATTCAATGAACATTTATTGGGCACTTACTATGTGCCTGGTCCTATGAAATATATGAGTGATTAAAGAAGAAACAATCTCCACACCCAAGGTTAATAAGCAAACTTGATCCTGACAGAGCTTGAAGTCTTATTATTTTGATGTAGTATTGTACTCTATTTAATAGGATTTGTTATACACAGTACTAAATTTTCACAGGGCTTGCTCAATAGGCAAAAGGATCCTTTATTTTGAAAGATTATTTTACCTTATAGACTAGTTGGCAAACTATGGCTAAATTCACTCTGTCTCATTTCTATAAATGAATTTTCTTTACATATTGCTTATACCTCCAATGGCAGAGTTGAATCATCGTGACAGAGACACATGTGGCTCATAAAGACTAACATATTTACTGTCTTCTCCACTACATAAAAAGCTTGCCAATCCTCATTATAGAAAATATGCAAAGCACTACTGCTAAAAATCCAACTTTTGTGGAGATTGGGAAACATAGCTTGTTACTGACACTTTCAACTTAGTAAAACTGGCAGTTTTTTGTTTTTATAAGATAGTGTTTGTAAAGAGATATATTTCTACTTAGAATTTGTAAAAATCAGTATTTCTCAACACACCATGCAGTTGAAATCAAACAGCTAAAGGAATATGCAGTTTGGGCAGATGGGGCAGCAGAGGCCGCTGTCCTTATTAACTCACGTGGCACAGGGGGCAACTCCATCTCCTTGAGACACACAGGGCTCTTTTTCCTCAAGTTCTGGACACTTCTTCTCGCTGCCAATAGGAAACTGCCTGATGAGCCGAGTTCTCACGCGGGTGCCTTTAGGGGATGCCTCGTCATGGCATGTTTTTGAGCAGGGGCTCCACTCCGACCACTCGGACACCTGGCACTCCTTGGTCATCACGCAGGCCTGGAAGGTCATTGGCAGCTTCTCTTGCTGGCAGAAGCTGCAAAAGAGAATTAATATTCTCATCACAGACTTGTAGGCAGGCATGAACTTGTAGGCAGGCATGAACGTTTCAGAGCAAAATCAGCTTGGACATTTTTATTTCTACTTGGAAGTACAATTCCAATTTCATTGAAAACGTACCAACATTTATGATGTGTAAAAGCTATTAGACTCCAAGCTAACATTTGCATTTCCTTCTAGTTTGTAATAGTTGTTAAACCATTCGCAGGAAATAGAAAATAAAGGGATGAAGCAAAATTAGCTGAAACTAAGTTTACCATATTGTGCATTTTACTCACTCCAGATTTGTTTTAACTTAGAAAATGAACTGTTAACATAAGATGATTTTCACTCTGTTTAGTGATTTAAATAAACATGCCTGGCTAACTACTACAATATTATTTTGAATAGAAAAAAGTAATTTAATATATGCTTATCATTATTTTTAACATCATTTGAAATTTTCTGTCAATTACTATTATAATGTAGGCTTATTCAAATACATCAGCTTTTTCCAGTCCATACTTTAATGCAAGATCTACATATGAGTATATTAATTAAATACATCCTAAGCATTAGAAGGGTGACAGAGGATGAGATGGTTGGATGGCATCATCGACTCAATGGACATGAGCTTGAGCAAACTCCGGGAGATGGTGAAGGACAGGGAAGCCTTCTGTTCTGCAGTTCATGGGGTCACAAAGAGTTCAGACTCGAGTGAGCGACTGAACAACAAACATTAGAAATTCTTTTTTTTAAATAAATTTTTTACTGAGGGATAATTGCTTTACAGAATTTTGTTGTTTTCTGTCAAACCTCAACATGAATCAGTCACAGGTGTACATATATCTCCTCCCTTTTGAACCTCCCTCCCATCTCCCTCTCCATCCCACCCCTCTAGGTTGATACAGAGCCTCTGTTTGAGTTTTCTGAGCCATAGAGCACATTCTCGTTGGCTATTTTACATATGGTAAGGTAAGTTTCCATGTTACTCTTTCCATACATGTCACCCTCTCCTCCCCTCTCCCCATGTCCATAAGTCCATTCTCTATGTCTGTTTCTCCACTGCTGCCCTGTAAATAAATTCTTCAGAACCATTTTTCTAGATTCCATATATATGCATTAGAATATGATGTTTCTCTTTCTGACTCACTTCACTCTGTGTAATAGGTTCTAGGTTCATCCACCTCATCAGAACTGACTCAAATGTGTTCATTTTCATGGCTGAGTAATATTCCATTGAGTATATGTACCACAACTACTTTATCCATTCATCTATTGATGGACATCTAGGTTGCTTCCATGTTCTAGCTATTGTAAATAGTGCTGCAATGAACAATGGGGTACATGTGTCTTTTTCAACCCTGGTTTCCTCAGGGTATACACCTAGGAGTGGGATTGCTGGGTCATATGGTAGTTTTATTCCTAGTTTTTTCAAGGAATCTCCATAATGTATTCCATAGTGGCTGTATCAATTTACACTCCTTCCAACAGTGCAAGAGTGTTCCCTTTTCTCCATACCCTCTCCAGCATTTATTGTTTGTAGACTCTTTGATGATGGCCACTGTGACTGGTGTGAGGTGATACCTCACTGTAGTTTTGATTTGCATTTCTCTAATAATGAGCGATGTTGAGCATCTTTTCATGTGTTTGTTAGCCATCTGTATGTCTTCTTTGGAGAAATGTCTGTTTAGGTCTTTTTCCCACTTTTTGAGTGTGTTGTTTGTTTTCCTGGTATTGAGTTGTATGAGCTGCTTGTGTATTTTGGAAATTAATCCTTTGTCAGTTGTTTCATGTGCTATTATTTTCTCCCATTCTGAGGGTTGTCTTTTCACCTTGCTTATAGTTTCCTTTCCTGTGCAAAAGCTTTTAAGTTTAATCAGGTCTCACTTGTTTACTTTTGTTTTTATTTCCATTACTCTAGGTGGCAGGTCATAGAGGATCTTGCTTTGATTTATGTCATCGAGTGTTCTGCCTATGTTTTCCTCTAAGAGTTTTATAGTTTCTGGTCTTACATTTAGGTCTTTAATCCATTTTGCGTTTATCTTTGTTATGGTGTTAGGAAGTGTTCTAATTTCATTCTTTTACATGTAGCTGTCCAGTTTTCCCAGCACCATTTCTTGAAGAGGCTGTCTTTGCCCCATTGTATATTCTTGCCTCCTTTGTCAAAAATAAGCTACCCATAGGTGCATGGGTTTACTTCTGGGCTTTGTATCTTGTTCCATTGGTCTTTATTTCTGTTTTTGCACCAGTACCATACTGTCTTGATGACTGTAGCTTTGTAGTATAATCTGAAGTCAGGAAGGTTGATTCCTCCAGCTCCATTCTTCTTTCTCAAGAATGCTTTGGCTATTTGGGGTCTTTTGTATTTCCATATGAATTGTGAAATTTTTTGTTTTAGTTCTGTGAAAAATGCCGTTGGTAATTTGATAGGGATCACACTGAATCTGTAGTTTGCGTTTGGTAGTATAGCCATTTTCACAATGTTGATTCTTCTTGCCCAGGAACATGGAATACCTCTCCATCTGTTTATGTCACCTTTGATTTCTTCATCAGTGTCTCATAATTTTCTGTGTACAGTTCTTTTGTCTCAATAAGTAAGTTTATTCCTAGATATTTAATTCTTTTTGTTGCAAGGGTGAATGGGATTGATTCCTTAATTTCTCTTTCTGATTTTTCTATGTTAGTATTATAAATGCAAGTGATTTCTGTGTATTGATTTTGTATCCTGCAACTTTGCTAGATTCACTGATTAGCCCTAGTAATTTTCTGATACTATCTTTAGGGTTTTCTATGTTTGCTATCATGTCATCTGCAAAGAGTGAGAGCGTTACTTCTTTCTTGATCTGGATTCCTTTTATTTCTTTTTCTTCTCTGATTGCTGTAGCTAGGACTTCCAGAACTATGTTGAATAATATTGGTGAAAGTGGACACCCTTGTCTTGTTCCTGATCTTAGAGGGAATGCTTTCAGTTTTTCACCATTGAGAATAATGTTTGCTGTAGGCTTATCATATATGGCCTTTACTATGTTGATGTAGATTCCTTCTATGCCCATTTTTTGAAGAATTTTAATCATAAATGGATGCTGAATTTTGTCAAAGGCTTTTTCTGCATTTATTGATATTATCATATGGATTTTATCTTTCAATTTGTTGATATGGTATATCACATTGATTTGCATATATTGAAGAATCCTTGCATTCCTGGAATAAACCCAACTTGATCATGGTGTATGAGCTTTTTGATGTGTTGGTGATTTCTGTTTGCTAAAAATTTGTTGAGGATTTTTGCATCTATGTTCATCAGTGATATTAGCCTGTAGTTTTCTTTTTTTGTGTTGTTTTTGTCTGGTTTTGGTATCAGGGTGATGGCGGCCTCATAGAATGAGTTTGGAAGTGTTCTTTCCTCTGCAATTTTTTTAAAGAGTTTTAGAAGGATAGGCATTAACTCGTCTCTAAATATTTGACAGAATTCTCCTATGAAGCCATCTGGTCCCGGGCTTTTATTTTTGGGGAGATATTTTATCACAGCTACAATTTCAGTGCCTGTAATTGGGTTGTTCATAATTTCTATTTCTTCATTGTTCATTCTTGGAAGATTGAACTTTTCTAAGAATCTGTCCATTTCTTCCAGGTTATCCATTTTATTGCCATATAGTTGTTCATAATAGTCTCTTATAATCCTTTGTATTTCTGCATTGTCTGTTGTAATCTCTCCTTTTTCAATTCTAATTTTGTTGATTTTATTCTTTCCTCCTTTTCTCCTGATGAGTCTGGCTAAAGATTAGTCAATTTTGTTTATCTTCTCAAAGAACCAGCTTTTAGTTTTATTAATCTTTAGTATTGCTTCTTTCATTTCTTTTTCATTTATTTCTGCTAGGATCTTTATGATTTCTTTCCTTCTACTAATTTTGGGATGTTTTTGTTCTTTTTTCAGTTGTTTTAGGTGTAAAGTTAGGCTGTCTATTCAATGTTTTTCTTGTCTCTTGAGGTAGGATTCTATTGCTATAAACTTCCCTCTTAGGACTGCTTTTGCTGCATCCTATAGGCTTTGAGTTGTCATGTTTTCATTATCATTTGTTTCTAGAATTGTTTTGATTTCCCTTTTTATTTCTTTTGTAACCTGTTGGTTATTTAGAAATGTGTTGTTTAATCTCTACGTGTTTGTGCTTCTTACAGTTTTTTTCTTGTAATCAATATCTAGTCTCATAGCATTGTGGTTGGAGAAGATGCTTGATACAATTTCTATTTTCTTAACTTTACTGAGGTTTGATTTGTGACCCAAGGTGTGGTCTATCCTGGAGAATGTTCCATGTGCCCTTGAGAAGAAGATGTATTCTTCTGCATTTGGATGAGATGACCTGAAGATATCAAAACATCCATCTCATCTAATGTATCATTTAAGACTTGTGTTTCCTCATTAGTTTTCTGTTTTGATGATCTGTCCATTGGTGTGAGTGGGATGTTAAAGTTTCCTACTATTATTGTGCTCCTGTCAATTTCTCCTTTTATGTCTGTTAGTGTTTGTCTTATGTACTGAGGTGCTCCTATGTTGGGTGCATATTATTTACAATTGTTATGTCTTCCTCTTGGAATGATACCTTGATCATTATGTAGTGTCCTTCCTTATCTCTTGTAATCTTCTTTATTTTAAGGTCTATTTTGTCTGATATGAGGATTGCTACTCCAGCTTTCTTTTGCTTCCCATTTGCATGGAATATATTTTTCCATCCTCTCACTTTCCGTCTATATGTGTCTTGAGGTCTGAAGTGGGTTTCTTGTAGATAGCATATATATGGGTCGTTTTTTTGTATCCATTCAGCCAGTCTGTGTCTTTTGGTTGAAGCATTTAATCCATTTAAAGTAATTATTGCTATATATGTTCCCATTGCCATTTTCGTAATTGTTTGGGGTTGATTTTGTAGATCTTTTTTCTTCTCTTGTATTTCTTGACTATGTAGATCCATTTAACATTTGTTGTAAAGCTGGTTTGGTGGTACTGAGTTGTCTTAACTTCCGCTTGTCTGAAAAGCTTTTGATTTCTACATCAATTTTGGATGAGATCCTTGCTGGGTACAGTAATCTTGGTTGTAGATTTTTCCCTTTCGGTAGTTTAAATATATCCTGCCATTCCCTTCTGGCCTGCAGAGTTTCTGCTGAAAGATCAGCTGTTAAGAGTATGGGGTTTCCCTTGTATGTTATTTGTTGCTTCTCCCTTGCCTCTTTTAATATTCTTTCTTTGTGTTTAGTCTTTGTTAGTTTGATTAGTATGTGTCTTGGCATGTTTCTCCTTGGGTTTATCCTGTATGGGACTCTTTGTGCCTTTTGGACTTGATTGAGTATTCCCTTTTCCATGTTGCGGAAATTTTCAACTATAATCTCTTCAAAAATTTTCTCATATCCTTTCTTTTTCTCTTCCTTCTTCTGGGACCCCTATTATTCGAATGTTGGTGCATTTGATATTGTCCCAGAGGGTCTCTAGACTATCCTCATTTCTTTTCACTCTTTTTACTTTGTTCTGCTCTTCAGAAGTTATTTATACCATTTTATCTTCCAGGTCACTGATTCGTTCTTCTGCTTCAGATATTCTGCAACTGATTCCTTCTAGAGTATTTTTAATCTCAGTAATTGTGTTGTTTGTCTCCATGTTTATTCTTTAATTCTTCCAGGTCTTTGTTAATTGATTCTTGCATTTTCCCCATTCTGCTTTCAAGGTTTTTGATCATCTTTACTATCATTATTCTGAATTTTTTTTCAGGTAGTTTGCCTATTTCCTCTTCATTTATTTGGACTTCTGTGTTTCTAATTTGTTCCTTCATTTGTGTAGTATTTCTCTGCTTTTTCATTATTTTTTTTTTTAAACTTATTGTGTTTGAGGTCTGCTTTTCCCACGCTTCAAGGTTGAATTCTTTCTTCCTTTTGGTTTCTACCCTCTAAGGTTGGTCCAGTGGTTTGTGTAAGTTTCTTATAGGGTGAGATTTGTATTGAGTTTTTGTTTGTTTGTTTTTCCTCTGATGGGCAAGGCTGAGTGAGGTGGTAATCCTGTCTGCTGATGATGGGGTTTGTATTTTTGTTTTGTTTGTTGTTTCGATGAGGCGTTCTGCACAGGGTGCTATTGGTGGTTGGGTGATGCTGGGTCTTGTATTACAGTGGTTTCCTTGGTATGAGTTCTCACTATTTGATATCCCCAGGGTTAGTTCTCTGGTAGTCTAAGGTCTTGGATTCAGTGTTCCCACTCCAAAGGCTCAGGGCTTGATCTCTATCAGAAGTGTGCAGTCAGTGTCTGCTCTTCTCCTGTATTTGCACTCTGGGTCCATACCAAGGCAATGTATGAGCTATTGATCACACCCTTTTATTATTTTAGCAAACTGCGACCTATCAGAATTGTGAAGTCAGTGCCTACTCTTCCTCTGTGCTTGCACTCTGGGTCCACACCAAGGCAATGTATGAGCTGTTGATCACACCCTTTTATTATTTTAGCAAACTGTGACCTATCGGAAGTGTGAAGTCAGTGTCTGCTTTTTGTCTGTGCTTGCACTCTGGGTCCACACCAAGGCAATGCATGAGCTGTTGATGATGTGCTTTTATTATTTTAGCAAACTGCGACCAGGCACTAATCCAAGGAATTTCTGTGAGAGACCTGCCTTGAGAGATGAGCCTACCATAAATGAAGTCCTAAGTTTCCCAAGGATTGATGAAGGTTCTCCACCCTGCAGTTGGAATCAGTGTGAGAGCTGGACCATAAAGAAGGCTCAGCACCGAAGAACTGACACTTTCAAACTGTGGTGTCAGAGAAGACTCTTGAGAGTACCTCTCCCCAACCCTCCTTCCAGAAGGGAAGTTGAATTCTTAATCCTAATGTCTACATACAAAGATGAAGATGATGTTAGAGAATGTCATCGACCTCGGGTTTATGCACTTTGAAGGATTTTCCTAGAATTAGATTGCCTTGTGCTGATTCTTAGTTGAACTCTTGCACATTATCAATAACTAGTAGCTCATGTTTACAAGACAGAGGAGGCCTGTTGCCACAATAGAGCATCTGTTCCAATGGGATAGTTCACTGATAATTCTGTCTCATCATTCAGGTGCTATATTTAACTATGATAATCAACCATACAGAGAGGCAGGTCCATTTTAATTAAACAACTCACATTCAATCTTCTTAATTCTACTGGCATGTGTATGAAAATTGCATTCCTAGGAAACAATTAGAGCTCAAAACGTCAAAGTCAATTTGTCTGAGCTGGGAGGTCTGGGCAGAAGAATCATCTGAGAGTGGCAGTAAATGGGTCCTGTGAGTCAGCTCTGTTGCTCCCTATAACAACAGAGAGGACCAGAATCCCATTTTTACTCATATGTCATGTATTGACTATTAATGATGCATTAGGTAACAACACTAACCTAAGAGCAAAACTTTCTCTATGATGAACAAGTTTTCTAACACAAGTTATTCCAAGAAAATCAGGCAAAATAATGACCAAATGACTATCTCTACAACTCATTTCATACAAAACCCTCCATGTTTAATTTCCTCTTAGATACATTTATAACACTTCATTAGATTGTTATCATATACATATGCATGTATGGGGCTTCCCAAGTGGCGCTCATGGTAAAGAATTTGCCAGGCAATGCAGGAGATGCAAGAAATGTGGGTTTGATCTCTGGGTTGGGAAGATCCCCTGGAGGAGGAAATGGCAATCTGCTCCAGTATTCTTGTCTGGAAAATTCCATGGACAGAAGAGCCTGGCGGGTGACAGTCCATAGGGTTGCAAAGAATTGGACATGAATGAGCAACTGAACACACACATACACACATGTAATACTTACAAAGTTTATATTCTATGTGTAGGCAGAGAATTAACAATCCCTTTTAATGTTTTGTGGAGAATTTGACCATCAGTTAAATACCTCCTCTTACAGTTACCTGGTAACCTGATGAATGTTGAAATATCAGCTGTGTTACTAGATAATATTATTTATGATACAATGATCAAGTTGATAAATTTCTTTTGCTGTGGAGAAACTAAAACTATCTGGTAGGAAGCCACAGCTTCGTGCTTCCCTCAACTCTTGGACTAGGATTTATTTTTCTGGAGATTTTACAGGCTATTACAAATAGATCACTTCCAGAGATAGCAGTGACTGTAGGGTTGATACTTTTAAGGCAAGGGTGCTCTTTGACCTGCTGGATGTAGAATTACCTTCTTCCACCTGAAACGTGTTGCATGAATTTCTAGAAGAATTTTCATCAGATGAGGAATGACTATGGCTACAGTGATGACAAGCTCTATATCTTTCTAAGCAGAGTAATACCAGATGGTAGTCTTGTGAGTCTTGTGTATCTGAAAGTCTGACAGTGTAAGATTAAAACTTAATTCATATTACCTCATGCATGAAAATTGCTGACTGGATCACTCACAAGCTGGAATCAAGATTGCCAGGAGAAATATAAATAACCTCAGATATGCAGATGACACTACCCTTATGGCAGAAACCAAAGAACTAAAGACCCTCTTCATGAAGATGAGTGAAAAGAAAAGTGAAAAAGCTGGCTTAAAACTCAACATTCAATAAACTAAGATCATGGCATCTGGTCCCATCACTTCATGGCAAATAGATGGGGAAACAATGGAAACAGTGACAGACTATATTTTGGGGCTCCAAAATCACTGCAGATGGTGACTGCAGTCATGAAATTCAAAGACACTTTCTCCTTGGAAGAAAAGCTATGACCAACCTAGACAGCATATTAAAAAGCAGAGACATTACTTTGCTGACAAAGGTCCGTATAGTTAAACTATGGTTTTTCCAGTAGTCATGTATGGATGTGCGAGTTAGACCATAAAGAAGGCTGAGTGCTGAAGGATTGATGGTTTTGAACTGTGGTGTTGGACAAGACTCTTGAGAGTCCCCTGGAAATCCTAAAGGAAATCAGTCCTGAATATTGATTGGAGGGACTGATGCTGAGGCTGAAGCTCCAATACTTTGGCCACCTGATGAGAAGAGCTGACTCATTGGAAAAGACCCTGATGCTGGAAAAGATTGAAGGTGGGAGGAGAAGGGGATGACAGAGGATGAGATGGTTGGATGGTATCACTGACTCGATGGACATGAGTCTGAGCAAGCTCTGGGAGATGGTAAAGGACAGGGAAGCCTGGCGTTCTGCAGTGCATGGGGTCGCAAAGAGTCAGACAGAACTGAGTGACTGAACAACCAATAATCCTTTTGTTTGGGTTCCATTATTATTTATAGTTTATAGAGAAAGAGTTTCTGAAAGGTTAGGCAATGTGTTCAAGATCATATGGGCATGTGTAAGGAGGGAACTGAAATTTGAACTTGGATTTTCTAAAATCAGAGTCCATTTTCTTAGTCACTCTGCCCTTTTTCTCACATTTTAAACTGATTGTAAATCTCTGTTAGAGCAAACTGCTGTAGCTAAGACCAATGGCAGGGTTATGGGCACATTGTGAATCCACTAGTTTCACTATTTCACAATCCCAGGATTTGTACCATTCTAGCACTTTGAAAATGTGCTTCTTGTTTTAACAAGGACTTAGTAATTAGGGAAAAGTCAAACCGCATACATTTTCCTAATCCATGTTAACAATTTTTAATGCAGGTTCTACATAGAAATCAGCAGCATAAACATGAGAACAGTATTAAGTAATATGATTATATAGTTTTTAACATATGAGACATATAACATAGCTATTTATCTATTTATACTTTATTTGTCCTTTAATTTTCTAATACCATTATTTCAGTAAATGTGAAATCAAGAAACTCTACATATTGGGCTTCAGAAGTACAAAGATGAGATTATAGTAATTAAACTGGAAACATATGATTCTGCTTGGGGAAGCACAGAAGGATATATGAAGTAGTACATTATTATAGTGAATTTTAAACAATATATTACTTTTCAGACTGAGTGAAGGTATTTGATGGAAACAGGAAAAACAGTCTTTTGTTTGTTGGTGTGTGGGGGAAATACAGTTTTTTTCCTTGGCCTCATTGTAAGGAGTTTTTGTTGAGCAGTGAAAACAAGAGTGGAATTGAAGCCTAGGTCAGATCAAGGGCAGTTATGTAGATCCAGAAAAGCACCTTCTGTGGATGAGAGAACCATTCAAAGTTTTGGAGCATGAAGGACATGATATTTGCATTTCATGTAAATCCCAGTGGCAGGGTGGAGGATGGAATAACAGGGTAACAGATTAGAAACAGAGAGTATGATGATGATTACATCATCAATATTTATAGTAAACATAGACTGAGTGCTTTCTGTGTGCTAGACACTGGTCAAACTGAGGGAGGTATGATTGTGAACATGAGATTAATCTTCACTGAATGCCTGCTGTGAGCCATATACCATATGTTTTACCTAAAATATCTCTATCTCTTGAAATCCTTAAAACTATTCTGTAAGATGAAGCTCTATCTGTCTTTTAAGATGCATGCTATGTTGCTTCAGTCATGTCTGACTCTTCGCAATCCTATGGACTGTAGCCTGCCAGGCTCCTCTATCCATGGAATTTTTTAGGCAAGAATACTGCAGTGGGTTGCTATTTCCTACTACAGAGGATCTTCCTGAACCAGGTATTGAACCCATGTCGCTTACATTTCCTGCATTGGCAGGAGGGTTCTTTACCGCTAGCGTCACAAAAATGGAATCCAAATGTCTCATGAAAGTCTAGATAAAGTAGCAGAAATGGAATTCTAACTAGATATCTCTGCTTATGAGGCATATGAAAATGTGAACAAAAGCAATGACAGGAGAAATTAAAAGGAGTGAGAAACTATCAAAAGGGGAGTTAGAAACCATATAACCTGATGGACAGCTGAAGATGTTAAAAGAGAGGAAAGAGTCACTAAATAACTTGGAGGTTTCTAGCTTTGGCGATCTGTTGAGCACCACTACAACACTTTGAAATGGAGAACATGGAGTAAAAAAGCAAGTTTCTGGCAGTTGATAATTGAGTTCAACATTATTATCTTAATTTGATATGGACATATTTGGTACATATCCAACATGCAGAAATTTCCAGCAGACTGATCCAGAATTAAGGATCATAGTTTAGTTTAAAGTTCTGGATGACTTGTATACTTATAAAAATCATGAGCATATCAGAGTTCACAGCCAAGGCCACAGGAGTAGCTGACTGTTCACACACTGTGGCTCATTTTGTTGTTGTTCAGTTGCTAAGTCATCTCTGACATTTTGTGACCCTACGAACTGCAGCATGCTGGGCTTCTCTGTCCTCCACCATCTCCTGGAGTTTGCTCAAATTCACATCCATTGCTACATGATGCTATCAAACCATCTCATCCTCTGTTGCCCTCAGTCCTTCCTAGCATCAGGGTCTTTTCCAAAGAGTTGGCTCTTTGTATCAGGTGGCCAAAGTATTTGGAACTTCAGCTTCATCAATAGTCCTTCCAATTAATGGTCAGGGTTGATTTCCTTCAGGATTGACTGGTTTGATCTTACAGTCCCAGGGACTCTCAAGAGTATTCTCCAGCATCACAGTTTGAAAGCATCAATTCTTCGGCACTCAGCCTCCTTTATGGTCCAACTTTCACATCCACACATGACTAATGGCAAAACCATGGCTTTGACTCTACAGACCTTTGTCAGCACAGAGATGTCTCTGCTTTTTAATACACTGTCCAGGTTTGTCATAGCTTTCCTTCCAAGGAATAATCATCTTTTAATGTCATGGCTGCAGTCACCATCCACAGTGATTTCGGAGCACAGAAAAATAAAATCTGGGGCTCATTTTAGGCCTGAATAATTTACACATGGTCTTACAGTCGGCTTTGATAGGTCTGTGAGCACTGTAGTGCTTATTAATTTCATTTTGCAATTGCTAGTGAGACTAAATAGAGTCACCAAATCATCAACACTTACTAAATTGTTCAGCTGCCATCGTTTTCCATTCTCTCCTTTGTTCTGGTCATGCAAAAAGGGGACACGAGAGAGCTTAGGGGAACCACACATTTTGGTTCATTATGGTTTTCGTGAGAACATACACCTCCGGGAATCAAAGACAAAGGCTATGCCTCTGCAGAGCAGGATGGTAGAAGATGTAAATGTAGAAACTATGAAAGTTTCCTGTTAGTGTATGTGGTATATTCAGGATAGCCTTGATGGCTAAGACTGAACAGAACAAAAGTTTGGCTTTGAGACAAAAATAGATATTACTTAATCACTTGTACACACAGAGAAGAATCAGATTGAAAAAAATGAAAACGTGGAGAAGGCAAAGTTTAATTTTTGCCTTTAAAGAGACTTCATTAAAAGATGAAAGAGCACAGATATTTCTGACAGTTACTTTTAAACCTGATCATCCAGTATATTTAACATTTTTTATTTCGGGGCAAGGTTAAAATGGATAAACTGTAGGTCACTTTTTATTTCATTTTTGATAATTCAAATTGTACTACACAAAATAAAATGTCATTTCAAATATTTTGTATGAAAATTATTTATGTAGCCCATTTAATAATCATAATACCTGTCAAAATATACCTTCTTTCTGATAGTAGCCTAATTAACCTCCCCAAATACCACGATCATTCTTTAGCTTCTTAAAAAGAAACTTTTCACATCTCTCAGTTTTTTCAAGACCAAGTCCAAACTTCCATTTCTCGTAATCAAAGCTCTCTATAATCTATCACCCCACAACTCTCTGGTCATCACTTAAGCAAAATTAATGTGCAGTCTTCCTCCCCAGTACCCTGCAATTCTGCTCAGTCTCCTTACTGTCTCCATATAATACTAGCCCGCTTCTATCTACCCACTTTTGTCTACACCACTTGTCATTTGGAGTCTCACCTCCTGTCCTCTGTATCTCTCTGTATCTTCTGTATCTCTCAGGACCTAGGTGTTATGGCCCATGTTCAAGAAAAGTCTTGAAATGTGGCCTGAAACATCCTTCCCCAAGTAGCACCATGTGACAATTTTTCCTTCTCACAGGAAAAATGTGAAATAACAGTATGAAAACAAAATGTCATAAGTTATAAGCAAGAAATGTGTGTCCCTTACAAATAGGTAGGCTGAATATTTGCACTGAGGTGGTGAAAATGTGACATCTGTAAATCCCCCATTTGAAGTTTCTTTGCTTAGAATCAACTTGTTTAATCCTTTCTCTCACCTCTCCTCTTGATCGATCAATAGATAGATAGGTATCAATATATGAAAAAAGTCTTTTTTTGTTCCTAACAAAGCAAAAAAGAAAACAAATGTCATAGTAATTATGTTTGGAAATCACCCTAGACCTACTGTTTCTAATCCAGGGATAGTAATAAAATGGATCAGAATAGTTTTTCATTGTCTCACTGAAGTCTAACATCTGCAGTTAGGGGCTCTGGAGGTGGAAATTATTCCTGAAGGCTTCATATAATCTAGAATTTTGGTACTAAAATTGGTCAGTAGGCAAACACCTTGACAATTAAATGAAAGCTTGTTAGACATGCAGGATCCTAGATTCTCAGGTTTCATTACTGAGTCAGAATCAGTATTTTAACTACATTCCAAAGTGATCCATAAACACACTGAAGTTTGATAACATTGATCTACAGCTAACTCTCTCAACTACCCCCAAAATAGAATCATTCACTATTTACAGTCAGCAAAGGAATCTTTAACAGTATAGCCTTTCTTCCTATAGAAAACAAACTGAGTAGATCATACAAAATGGGATTTATTATCAGATATTATGTGGTTTAATGGGCATGTTTTCATCCTGCAAAGATGCAAATAAATTCAGTAACACTATTAATGTTACAGGAGAATTTTCTATATAAAGGATAATATCATAAATCTTTTCATAATATTAATAAGCATCCCCAAGTTTTGTAAAAAGAACAAACACAATTTCATGTTCAGAGTAGATTAAAAAATTCATTTTGTTGGTATAAACTAAAATACATTTGTAGCTTGTATACTCTGTTAGGCATCATGGTCCCATGTCTTATCGGATTACATAAACTGTTCTGTTAATGAAAGTGACTGTCCTTATCCTGACCTGCAAAATACAAGGGTATGCACAATGTTCACAGCAGCTCTGTTTACAATAGTCAAGACATAGGAGCAATCTAAGTCCATTGACAGGTGAATGGATAAAAAGGATATGATACACACACACACACAAAAGAATATTAGTCAGCCATAAAAAGAATAGGTAACGCCATTTGCAGCAACATGAATGACCCTAGAGATTATCATACTAAGTCAGACACAGAAAGACAAATACATATGATATCACTTAAACGTGAAATGTAAAAAAAAATACAAATGAATTTATTTACAAAACAGGAACAGACTCAGACTTCAAGAACAAACTTATGTTTACCAAAGGGGACAGCAGGGAGTGGAGTGAGAGAGAAACTAGGAGTTTGGGATTAACATATACACACTATTATATATAAAGTAGATAATCAGCACAGTCTTACTGTATAGAGTATCAAACTATATTATCTTCTAATAACCTATAATGTAAAAGAATCTGAAGAATTACATATGTGTGTGTATGTATATATATATATAAACTGAATCACTTTTCTGTACACCTGAAACCACATTGTAAATTAACTATATTTCAATTATTAAAAAATGATAAAGAAAATATAAGGGTGTGGAACTTAAAACACATACAGAGTATTACTATAATTCTACTGACTGAGAAAAAAAATTACACACTTTTTGAGGCAGATGTATTTTTCACATATACAAGATAGCCATCAACCAACTTACAGTTATGTCTGCAGTTCCATTTCTTATGCTTACGCACAAATGATTTTAAAATCATATTCAGAGATTAATATAAGAATTTAATATGCAAACATATGTTTATTTTCCCTACTGATCTACTGTTTCCTTTTTCCAACTGAATAAATGAGTTGACCGATAGGACTGCCTAGTTTTCTGAGTCTCCAGTTTGTACCAAGATAGAAGTTGATGAATGCCATATTCATAGTTGAGATCCAAGTCATTTCTAAACTGCCACTCTTGAGTTGCATGACTCTGATCAGGTGACTCTTGTACCACACAGCTTTTCCATATGATGAAATTACATTTTCTGAAAAGACCTCTAAAGCCCCTTTCTTCAATAAAAACTATTAAGTCTTCATAATCTAACCAATTTAAATTCTTATGGCTTGCATTTTCACATTGAATCTTCAAAAAGAATACCTTTCCCACCTCTAACTATGTTCAATGGCATTTCCTTTTTTCCCCACAATGATACAGTATTAATATAAGGACATTTATCACATTTATAAACATATGGAAACAACATAAATGTCTAGAAATAATGGGAAGGTTAAATACATAAATTATGGCTGCAATCATAACAAAGAACATTATTCAAGATCCTATCTGTAACACTGTCTTATTTCTGTCTTGAATTTTTCAGAACCGGGAACTGGCAAAATTTAGTGAAAAATCAGAGCACACATATATATTCAGAAAATATTTCTTAATTATGCTTTAAAATGGTTTTCAAGCCATTTATTTTAAATGTTACAAACAAATAATCATAAATTGAGAATCCAGAATTTAAAAAATACTTTTCCCGCCTTTAATTATGTTCAAATAGCATTCTTTTTCTAAGCGCAAACTTTGATTTCCTCTAATTTTACACTTATTTATCCATTTGAATGAACAGTTTACATATTTTCTAATTTCATCCTCTAACTGTGCCCTTTCCTTCACAGAATTCAGTGAGTTAGAAGCAATAATTCTTATGGGAGCAAAATGCATGCACAGTCAAATTACTTTCCTTATAAAGGCAGAGGTCTTTCCCCTTGCTTTGATATTTGAAAACCTTTTGTTGAGCTGCTGGGAACGCTGCCAAATGGTGTCACCTGCCAGCTGGAGGGATCATATGCTCCCTATTAGAGCTGAGGGCCACGCTGCTGGTCAGCAGCTGAATGTGAGACTACCAGCACTGCATGTACTGAGTAGTGGGCTAAACTGCTACAGCAGTGAGGTCTCCCTGGAAGGGCCAGTACATACATTTTCTATCCTTTCAAACAGCGAATGCTTGTGTGCAGCTGCTTCCTTATCACCCATGCTGTTCCAATAGGACAACCACAGTGAAGATTCACGGCACAATCCCAAAGCCGCCCCCAGTGAAAACTCTGTAGATAGCTTTCTGAGCCAGGGTGAGAACTACCTACCAGACTTCTAAAATGGTGTTACCTGGCATGACTGATTTGGGCAATTCCTTTCATTAAAGGCCCTCTTCAGCATTAAGGAATGTTTGCCTCTTTTTTCAAAACTCAGACTAAAGGAAAAGAGAAGGGAAACACAGCCACAGAAATATTTTAGCTATTATTTTGAATTCTGCACCTAATTTCTAATGTGTGTGTGTGGCGGGGCGGGGGGAGGTGCAGCATCAATAAGCAATTCTTGGATACTCGCTGGATGTTCAAGAGGTCAACTTACTTCTGACACTATCTACCCAGAGACAGCGTCAGATTTCAAAGGTGACAGGTTCAGGCCTACAAGACTGGCCTTACCCTCTCACTTCAGATACCAGCTTGTTTCCTGTACTGACTGACTGACTGTAGCCACAGATTCCCAAGACCCTGCTTCTCGGGTTTGAATAATTTGCTAGAACAGCTTGCAGAACCCAGAGTTAAAAACATTTTACTTACCAGAATAGTGGTTTATTTAATAAAAGGCTATAACTCAGGAAGAGAGAGACAGAAGAGATGCACAGGACAAGGTATGGAGAGCAGGTGGAGCTTCCAGGCTCTTTCCAGGCCTGTCATTCCATCTGCACCTGAACTTCTTCACCAATCTGGAAACACTCCACACCCATCTTTCTGGGGGTTTTTAAGGAAGCAAGCCTTGTTAAATCATTAGCCACTGGCAACCGCTTCAACTTCAAGCCCCTCTCCTCTTCTGGAAGGTGGAGTGGGGGAAGATGGGATTGAAAGTTCCAACCCTTACATCACAAGCTGGCTCCACTGACAACTAGCCTCTACCCTTAGGTGTTTTTCAAAAATCACCTATTTTTGACATAAAAAGGACACTATCTACACTGAATAATTTCTATGGTTTGGGGAACTCTAAGCTAGAAACTGTGGATGATGAAGAACAAATATACATGAGAAATAGATTCTGGTCCTCTCAATAATCAAATATATATTCTTTTATAAATCACAACAACATATCAATTATTTAAAAGGAGACTTACTAAGTATCAAATCAAACACTGACTAACTGTCATAACTTTTATAACATACAAAAGAGAGAGAGAATTAGTCTAATATATCTCAGATAAGGAATAGAAGTTAAAGGCAAGAAAGCTTTGGGGCAGTGATAATGATTGGAAATTCTTTTCTATATAGACACTGGATTAATTAACATTTGCCTGACCTGGCCAACTCCCCAGTGCTTGGACAATCCGAAGTTCCTAGTGACTATTGAAAGTAGTATAGAACATGATCATGGAATCTAATTCATAAAGCTAGAAGAAAAATAATGGAGTTATTCTAAAATAATATCACTTTTCCTGCTTTTGATGACTATTTCTTTGATATGTCTCTGGTCTTCTATTTTCTCTGAACTTTCACTTTCTTAGATGAGCATCCATAACCATGTTCAACTAAAATAACTATGGACCTATTTTTATCTACCTCAAATATAAGAGCTCTCACACAGAACTCACCTTCTTCCACTCAAACTGGCTCGCTGCGTTGTCTTCTCCAAGCCTCCTGATTCTTCACTGTCAACTCTCTCTTATGCTAATTAGCAACAAGCTAACACAAATCCTTACACAGGACACCGTCTCACATCATCCTTTGATCTCCATTTCCATTCTTCTCATTCTGAGGCAAGTATTCCACGTCCCATGACAGGAGCAAAAGGATAAACCACCATTTTTCTTTAATCTGCCCCTGTATCCAGAGTCCTGTACTCCCCTGTCAGAATGACCTGATAAGTTTATATTTATTCAATTTATCATCTGCTCAAAAACCCACAATGGCTGCCTTAGAGTCCAGTTGATCCTTTCTCCTGACTTGTAAGTTTTTCATGCGATCCCTAGTCTCAAGAATGTGGAAACACAGAACACCAACTGCACTCTTGCACTGCTTTTCACTTTCTGGTTCTCTCCGGCTAGTTTAATATTTCAAAGACCTGCTCAAGCTTATGACATTTTTATTCAATACTGAATTTAAGAGTGGGAAATTTAAAATATCAATTTAGATTAGCAAATGACATACCCAGATTTGAGGAACCTTGCTTTAAATAGCCACTCTGACAAAGTGGCAGAGCTGGTCTCTAAGAATCACCAGGATTGACAAAGAATAGTAAGCTGGTTTAGATCAGGTAAAACTTAAACGGAGGCAGAAATTCTGCCTCCTGAGAGGGAAATTTCCTAAATATTGTTGCTACTCATTCAGAAAGAGCTGCCTGAAAAGAGACCAGGTATGGGAATGCTGAAGCAGGCTCTAGCTGAACACTCACGAGGACTGGGTGGTGTGGCCTTAGGAAGGGGGGCTAAAGGGACTTTAGTGAGAGGGAATCCTAGGTTCTCACTCCCAGCTTATGCAGAGAAGCTTATTAAGTTTTTTTTAATATCAAGGGTTAAAGTTTGTGTATGTTCAGTTGCTCAGTTGTGTCAGACTCTTTGTGACCCCATGGACTGTAGCCTGCAGGCTCCTCTGTCCGTGGGGATTCTCCAGGCAAGAATACTGGAGTGGGTTGCCATGCCCTCCTCCAGGGGATCTTCCCAACTCAAGGATCAAACCCAGCTCTCCTGCATTGCAGGTGGATTCTTTACCATCTGAGCTACCATGGAAGCCCAAGAAGACTGGTGTGGGTAGCCTATCCCTTCTCCAGGGGATCTTCCCAATCCAGGAATCGAACCAGGGTCTCCTGCATTGCAGGTGGATTCTTTACCAGCTGAGCTACCCAGGAAGCCCATAGTTTCTGCATGTGTGATGCTATTTTCTCTCCTACTAGACTTTATTCTTTCTCAAATATTGTCAATTTAGTTCAGTTCAGTCGCTCAGTCGTGTCCGACTCTTTGCAACCCCATGAGCTGCAGCACGCCAGGCCTCCCTGTCCAACACCAACTCCTGGAGCCCTCCAAAACTCATGCCCATTGAGTCGGTGATGCCACCCAACCAAATACTGTAACATTATCTTATTTATTCATTTGTTTATTTATGTCCGAATATCGGAAAAGAAATAGATAACATATACTCAATTAATAAAAAATATGATGGAGACAACTCAGCAGGATAAATATCACTGTCAACATAGCATACCAGTAGTAAAGGGTGTTCTATATGTGATAAAACTGGAGAAGGGGCTTTTAATTGGAAGATATAAAAACTTCTTGAGACACAGTTACTTTATAATAAAATCTCACAACCACTACTCAAAAACTCTTTAATAAACTCTTGAAATGTGCACTCTGTGGGATGAAAACCAGTTTGCCTAGTTATTTCTACACTGAGAAAAATAGGCAAGCTAAAGGCAATGGTACCCCACTCCAGTACTCTTGCCTGGAAAATCCCATGGACAGAGGAGCCTGGTAGGCTGCAGTCCATGGGATCGCGAAGAATCGGACACGACTGAGCGACTTCACTTTCACTTTTCAGAGTCGGACACAACTGAGCGACTTCACTTTCACTTTTCACTTTCGTGCATTGGAGAAGGAAATGGCAATCCACTCCAGAATTCTTGCCTGGAGAATCCCAGGGACGGGGGAGCCTGGTGGGCTGCCATCTATGGGGTCGCACAGAGTCGGACACGACTGAAGTAACTTAGCAGCAGCAGCAAATCTTTTAAAAGAAGATAATTCTATTTGCCTTTCCATAATTCATTCTTCAAAAGACTCGGGGAATAAATCAAGACATTCAGAAACAGCACTTTAAAATCAACATCTTTAGATAAAATGAAATAAATGTGAAAAATGAAAAGTCACTCTGACTATATGGGGATTCCTGCTAGAGTATTTGTTCAACTTAATGGAAAAGTACCTATTATTGACTATATTTTCACTGCATCACTTCTTCACTAGTTGCAATAGATGTACCTTGTAATCTCAAAGTTATTTCTCTTTAATGGTAGAAAGTTCCTTTTGCTGAATTACAGAGTTACATAGATGAGGATGTTTAAGGAAGATTAAGAAAAGGGAGAGAGTAGATTCTCTGTTTATATACCTATTTGCATGTTATAAGACATACAGGGCTTTGAGTTATAAATGGAAGTCTGATCGGGACAATAATAACTGCATATGTTTATCAAAACTACCAGAATTTGGAAAGATATTTTTTTTTCAGTTAAAATAAGTTTTGTTTTACTGCAAGTCTATTTCAAGTGTTAGGGAAGATCTGAAACAATATTTAATGAGCAATAAAAAGAAATGAATCCAATTTTCATTTTATAGGATGAAGGCAATGATTTAAATATATGCAGATGTAACTTTTAAATATATAGATTTTAATTTTAGCAGGGTAAGTTGACTACAATATGTTATTTTATCACACATATATTCTATGATAACTAATTACTAAGACTATTCTTTAGAGTAAAGTAATTCTAACATTAATGGATAACCGTGTACTCAGGCAGGAGATCTATTATATTACTTCTGAAAATAATTGCTGTACATTAAATGTTTACACAGGAATAAATATTAATGATCAATTTCATTAATATTAATAATAACCATAACATCGATTTAATGGTTTGCTAGGCATTGAATCTCCTTACTAGTTCAGAAAAGCTACTATACAGACTGTATTTTTTAATCAAACATAATACATGGGTAGGTTTAATAATATTAGAACGTTATTTACTGAGCTTTACATTTCCTGAATCAAAGCAATATGTAAAAACACAGGAGGGTGATGAAGGTGATAGGATAATCCAGAATGTACTGCTACAATTGGCCAGAGTATCATAAAAATACCATAAGGCATTTTTTTCTTTGACAGGAACCCAAGATAATACCCCCTAACTAACTCTTCCATTTTATAGATAAGGTGACTGCAGCCCTGAAATGTTAAACAATTTTTCGAACACACAGAGTTGCCACCATGGGCTCTCCAGCTCTATTGAGTCCTGCTATCAGCGTCTCTACTGAGAAGCCCGAATGCTTCATGCTAGCTCTCCAGCCCCAAGCTATCATATCTGAACTGCCTAAGGGAATTGCTGCTGGGGTTCCATGCCCCTCCAGCACCCAAGATGACCCCACGCTATCTTCCCCCACCACAGTATGGTCTTCATAGAGTCTGCAGGAGGCAGCCTCTGCCATAATCATCTCAGAGTCATGCCCACACTGCAGGCTACCAGGGCACAGCCCCAAGTCGTCAATCAACCCGGTCTAACTTGATTCCCAAACCCCAGGTAATGGAAACGTCCTGAGGAAAGGCTCCTGTTTAGGTATGAGGTGAAGAACAGCAGTAGTTTTTTTTTTTTTCCCCCAAGAAATCACTTGATAAATCCTTCTTGCTCAGTACTTTAATTTCTCTTTATATTCTTGAAGTGGGTGTGAGGGTCAAAATCTGTCAAACAAGTATCCAGATATTTACTTTTTAATCACATACATGCCTAGAGATACACTGCATATCTGCAAACACAAATATCCTTAAATGGACATTTATATATACTTAAATACATGTATGCAGTGTAGCACTTGGAAAAGCATCAGAAGTGACTTTATGCGTCGTACATTTTAATTGTACATTTTGACGGTATTTCAAGATCATCATCCTCCAAGGTCAAAATCCTAATTCATAGTCTGACCTGCAGTGGATGAGTCCCATTTCATCATACCTGAACCAAAACTTGGTATTATCAAACTTTTCAATAGTTTTTTAAATCTGAAAGGTGATAATGGTTAACTCTTTGTTGTCTTACTTTGTATTTCTCCGATTATTAGTGAGGATGAATATCTGTTTATAAACCAGTTGACCTTTTGCTTGTCCTCTCTGCTGTCACATGGTAAGGACAACAGGGCATTTTCAGTGTCTTACAACTTAGGGCTGCATGACTCTCAGTGCCATCCACAGGGATTGCAAGTTTAATCCGCAGGGATTTTGCTCATATCATCCCACAGGACAGCTATACAGATAACTATGTCGATAAAATCTTGTCATCAGACAGTGACAAGTACTCAAGATTCTCTCGTGAAATATTTGGCATTAGAAGTGGCAAACAAATGTGATAAAAAATTCAAGGACTCCCACCACAGAGAGGTTTCTAGGTGTCCAATAATCTTGGGCACATGACACCCAAAGTGAAAAGCAAACCTCTGGATAATAGAGGAAATATACACAACATGTAGCGCTTTTATTCTGATCCATTTATTAAGTAAACTAAGTTAACTCACAGCTGCGAGTGAGGCCAAGAGCAAAACAAGCGAGCACACAAGTAAACAAAGAAATGAAGCTCTTCCAGCTCATTCAGACTTTTGCGCCAAGTACTCTGAACCTGGCTGTTATGGCTCAGTAGAAACAATAGTCGTGGAGCTAAAGAGGATCTCATGACATAATACTTTATATAGAAAACTCGAGACACTCCCTTGGAGATGTTCTGCAAGACTGAAGACCCTTTCACTTTACTTCCCCACTGCATCTCCCTCTCTGTTCTGCCTTTTGACTTTAGTTCCTCATTGCTTCTTTCTCTCTAATCTATAAAAGAACCTGGCATCCAGACCCCAAGAAGATGGTTATTTTCAGGCACTAGCCTGCCATCTTCTCAGTCTGCTGGCCCCCCGATTATTCTCTTCCTTGCCTCAAAAAAATAAAGAAAGCTCTAAAGATGCCATCAGAAAATTAATAGAGCTAATCAATGAATTTAGTACAGTTGCAGGATACAAAATTAATACACAGAAATCCCTGGCATTCCCATACACTAACAATGAAAAATCAGGAAGAGTAACTAGGGAAACATCCCATTCATTGCTGCAACAAAAAGCATAATATATTTAGGAATAAACCTACCTATTAAATCCTAGTAATACCTATTAAATACCTATTAATCCTCCTATTAAAAATAAATTAATAAAAGACAGAATCTCAGTTTTGCACAAAGTCATGCTTGCTCTTTTTATCCAAACTGAACCTCCATGATGTCAGGCAGTTGGTGGATAGGCTAGTGAGGATGAAGGTTTTGCATAAGCTCAAAATATGTATTTCGCTTCATCAAAGCTAAATGACACCACTGTTCTGAATGTTTATTCTGCCAGCAGCAGTGGACAACCCTGCACTCTGGTACAGCATCATATTCTTCGAGAGCAATTCTGTGACTGGCTGTAGATAAAATATTTGATCTTGGAAGTTGGGTGCAGTTTGATCTCAAGGGAACAGACAAGTCTTTGGTCTGTGAATCTGCCTTCGTTGTTCACCATGATTCTGCCAGTACTGCCCTCTAGGACTTATTTAAATGCCTTATTCAGTTATGGCACCCTATTGCTTCTGAACAGGGAACCTATTTTATAGAAAATGAATGAAAGTCATGAAATGAACATAATGGAATCCACTGGTCTTAACATGTAGCCCCACCATCAGAAGTAACTGGCCCTATGGAAAGACAAAATGGTCAAAAATGTTTCAGTTAAGGTATCACCTGGGAAATAACAGTTGGTGAAGTTCGGATATTTTACCTGAACCAGCAGCAAATATATAGTGCTATTTTTTCCAGAGGCAATGTATATGTTTCTGTGAACCAAAGGGTAGAGTGAGTTACACATAGTGACCCACTTGAAAAATTTTCGTTTGCAGGACTTTGGACATCTTGCTAAACAGGTTTTAGCTTACAAATCATGAATTCTTCCACTAGGAGATTATTTTTATGGTTTGGAAGCTGAGCAAACAATAGCTGTTTTTGGTTCTTCGTGCCACTAAATCAATCAGCATAAAAAGGAAGGGTTACTTAATTGGTTGTGGTAATTGATCCTGTGATCAACACAGACAACTGGAGATGCAACTTCAGAATGGAGGTGCTTATGGTGGCTCAGACATTAAAGAATCTGCCTGCAATGAGGGAGAGCTGAGTTCAATCCCTGGGTTGGGAAGGTGACCTGGAGAAGGGCATGGCAACCCACTCCAGTATTCTTGCCTGGAGAATCCCATGGACAGAGGAGCCTGGCGGGCTACAGTCCATAGGGTCACAAAGAGATGGACACGACTGAAGCAACTTAGCAGACACACACCTGGTACTGCAATGTCTAGCGTTATGAAGGCAGATCTACTAATCTCAAACCGACAGGGCATTCAAGGTTAGTGTCAGTTCCCCAAGCAAAGGATCCCCAACAGCTGCGATTCTAGGTGAAGGTGAAAGGAAAACTGAATACACACTGAAAGAATTAACTTACATATCACAACTAGAGCCTTGTAACAATTACAGAAACTAGGCTTGGGCTCCCTTTTCTTTCTTGTTTTATTATGTATGTATGTATTCATTTATAGTAATCATATTAATTTTTCCTATCTATTGTCCTTTCTATCTTATATATGGCATGTTGGTGGTGGATAATATCACAATACACATTTACCTAAATTTTGGACTATAGTTGACTTAGAGAAATAAATATTACAAGGGATAGAATTAAGTACTTTTTAGAATTTGGAGAGAAGGTGAACTTATTTTTCCTTTGTCAGAGGGGTAGTTCAATTTCAGTAGCATGTTGTTGTCATATTGATACATGAAACATCAGAATGGAATAAAAGCATTATAAATATTTAGCATCCAAAAAAGAGGATGACTTACTAAGGCAAATAGCACAGACTGTCTTACTTCACTTGATCCCAGTCTTCTTGGAGCGTATCTCATGTACATCAGAGACTGGAAGGATGAAGTCCACATATCTCTGGTTCCCTTGCAGCTTGTGTTACACATATGGCCTAGAGTTCCTAAAAAATGCAACTGTATGAAGCTTGGAACTATTATGAACACAACTGTAGGCAAGTAAGGTGGCGCAGTGGTAAAGAATCCTCCTGCCAATGCAGGAGATGCAAGAGATGTGGGTTCGATTCCTGGGTTGGGAAGATCCCCTAGAGTAGGAAACGGCAACCACTCCTGTACTCTTGCCAGAAAAATCCCATGGACAGAGGAGCCTGGTGGACTACAGTCCATGGGGTCTCAAAGAGTTGGACACAACTGAGTGTGCACATACACGTGAGTGCATGCACACCTGCACACACACACACGGACAACATAAGGAACGCGATCATCCTGAGAGGAAGGCAAGTAGTCACAGACATGTCTGATTATTCTTCACCAGCTACAGTGCAGCCTCGGGCTTCTGGGATGCTGAGTAGGGAGTAATGAATACGGCACTGATCTCTGCTGGTGCTCTCCCTTGTGGGACTGGGTACTTCTGGCCATGTGGCATCAAACCTTGTTTCCCTGGCTCTCCCTGGAAATCTGCACTCTGTCCGTTGTCAATAATAAACCTCTTTCTGCTTTCAAACTAGCTATTATGGACTCAATTATTTGCAGATAAGATAACTGACCAGTACAGTACTAGCTTTCTAATAAATTCACTTAGGTCTGTAATTACTGTTTTGGCCAAATACCAAATTATATATTTTCATTTATAATGTACTCAATTTCTATTATTTATAAGTGGCTTTCAATTTTTTAGCTTCATCCCCTCTTTAGCTGGAGAGTATATATTTTTCTTTTAGCTATCTTTCAGCTGCCAGTTTCTAATTGTAATGTGCAATTATGGTCAATGCAGTCTGTCTGAAGTGAGTAGAAGAACATTGATTTAATCCAGATTTGTTTGGTCTCACACAGTGTACTTTATCTACCACATTATATAATTTTGACCTCTGTGATTTCCTCCATTATTTTAATTACTTTAATGGAGGAAATCATCCATAAATTAGATAATATTTGTTTTTTTATACTTTCCTCCATTATTTAACGTTTTAAAAATATCTCACTAGTATTCATTTTGCTATATTGTATACAGTAGGTTTTAAATTTATTTTTAAAAATGACCTTTTGTTACTAAATTATTATATATAACTAATGTCACAGTACTATTTATTGAATGAATTTTCCTTACTTGTGATACTTCCATTGTTATACATAAAAATTTTAAATAGACAAAATATTTTTTTCAGATTATATTCCATTATAGGTTATTATAAGATATTGAATATAATTCCCTGTGCTACACAGTAAATCTAGACTAAAGCCTCTTAACAGTTTACTTTTTCTATGTATATCCTTGAACCAGTGCAAGCACATTTTTAACATCATTACTACTCACAGTAAATTTTGACACATTCACTACTCCTACCTTCATGAAGTTGTCCTAGTTCTCAATTTCTCTACTTTTAAGAGGAAAAATGCATCATTACAAAATGCACCTGGAATTAGTTCAGAGTGGTGTTCAGATTTCTAGCTCAAGTCTTCCCACTAAACTGGACTTATAAATTTTATTATAAGTCAGGATGACATATGTGAAAATGCCAGTAACAGATTAAGGCACATGTCCTGTAAACAGCCATATGGTCTGACAATTTTGATCCAAGGCTATCAGGAGAGTCAGAAATAAATTTTTGGAGGGCACTGCTTCATCTCATCCAAATATGATGTTTAAAAATCAAAGTTGAAATTCAGTCTTTTCTCAATTTCTCTCACACATTAAAAGGAGTCTATAAAATGTGTTTCCTAGCAGCAGTGATTAAATAGCTTGTTGTCTCTTATTCACTTAAATCCTAGGAAGTGGCTCACTGTTAAATTGTTTCAGCCCTTCCCTCTTGCTTTCTCACTCTCTCTCATTCTCACTTGAGCC
The DNA here is from genome assembly GCF_054371585.1 of Giraffa tippelskirchi. NCBI lineage: Eukaryota > Metazoa > Chordata > Mammalia > Artiodactyla > Giraffidae > Giraffa > Giraffa tippelskirchi. The sequence continues at coordinate 67,022,239 of NC_137284.1, forward strand.
ATTCCCTTCTTAGCTCTCCCCAAGGTCTGTTTCACCATAGCCCACAGTGCTCTGGAAAGTCTAGTTATTCTGTTGTTCTAATTACTTTTCTCGAGAGAATACAACTCTGCCGCTTCTTTCCCTTTTTATTTTAAGGGAAAATAAGCAAAGGGGAGGGTTTCTATGGTGGTTCCATGGGGAAGAACCCATCTGTCAATGCAGAAAATACGGGTTCGATCCTTGGGTTGGGCAGATCTCCTGGAGAAGTATTCTTGCCTAGGAAATCCCATGGACAGAGGAGTCTGGCAGGCTATAGTCAATGGGGTCACAAAAGGCTCGGACAAAACTTAGCAACTCAACAACAACAACAGGCAAAGGGGAAAGTATTAAATAATGAAATGAGCAGAAGGTTGTAAATTCTCAAAGATGAGTTCTGATTTTCTGACGTATATATATTCTCTGATATACATTATATACATATCATTCATTCATTTTTTAATTCACTTTGCTTTATTATTATAAACCACCCCCAAATCCTTATTGGAAGTAGACAGATTATAACTACATTATGTGAATGCTAAAAGAGACATGAAATGAACTTCTAATGCTTTTATGGTTGGCAAATGACATTGATAGCTCACACTATTTAGCATTTTATTTATCACAGATATCAACAATCACCAATTCCTTTGTTGTTACATTAAATTTACCTTTTGTTAGATGTTAATCTCTGGTCTAATTAGGGAGTGAACTAGGATAAAGGTAAATTAACTACAATGCTTTGTTTCAATACTTAACTACTCTTCTTTAAGTAATAGGCTATTTAAGACATAGAGTTAATTGAAAACTGCCATTATCAAGAGTCTCTCTTCAATTAAAGAGGTAGAACACATATTACTGTATTTGAAGATCACAGGTCTCACTACCTGCTCCAGCTCCAGTGGGAATTACTGGAACAAGAACTCTTAACTAATAACACTGTGCACTTCCTTAGACATGATTCAATCTGCATGGACTGTATAGCACAATCAATGTTATAAAGCCAATCATCTCTAATTATTTTTACCGTATATTAATTCCAGTCTAAAGCACAGAATAAATTTGAGGTTTCCAATTTGCAGGACTTTTGAAGATAAAAGAGAACTCAAATACCATATTACTAGTTAATGCCTCCAGATTACATTTTCTTCTTCTATATTAATAATTAAAAATAATTATTTTAGTGAATGCAAATAAATTCCCAGGGAAAAAATTTTACTGATCACTATTATAGTTGAAACTGCTTTTTCACCCGAGTAAAAATACCATTCAATTGAAATAACTGACATAAACACCAGAAGAGATTAGAGAAAAATTTCTTCTGTTAATGGTTCCATTGTATATTATGAAAAATCTAGAGATTCTAATAAAACATTTTTAGAATTAAAAGACAATTGGCAATGTGAATGGATATAAGTTAAAGACATAAATATCAATAGCTTTATCCACCTAGACATGGAAATATTAAAAATTCTATTTATATCAGTAAGAAAAAAATCACCTATAAAATATTTAGGACTAAAGACAGCTAGAAATATTCAGAATTGATATACAAATTATAATGTATTATTTCAAAGGATGATACAGAAGAGTACAAGAAATAGAAAACTATAATACAGCCTTACTGATAGTTTATAATTATATTCAAATATAAATTATCCCAGTTAAAATCACAACACAGTTTGTCCTATAATTAAAGATCTCAGTGTTAAAATAGCTAGAAAATCATAAAAAAAGAGTAGGAAGGAGCACACTTTTCATTCCAAATATGGAAAAATACACTATATATTCCCTTTAGAAAAATGTACAAGGTGCTGAACAGGAGAAGATAAACAGATCAGTCGTATAGAATGGAGAATCCAGATTTAGAATCTGAAAAATCTGAGGTATTGAAAGGTCAAGGAAATGAGAAAAATAAGATCTTTTTAAATGGCGCCAATAAAGATAGACATCCAAAGGAAGGAAAATTTATAAATGGAAGCTTATAGAAAAGATGTAAAGGGAAAATTAAAACAACAAAAGTCTTATGAGAAAATCCCGGAGACTAAATATATAACTTTTAACTAGAAAAGCCATCTTAACCTCAACTGAAAATGTGGAAGCTTGAAAAGAAAAAAAAAAAAAAAAAACCTGATGTTTTCAAAATTTAAACCTTGTGCTAGTCAGCAGATTAACAAATTTGAAAAAAAAATTAATGAATGTTATGAAGATTTAGTTACCATAAAATAACAAGAGTTACTATAAACTAGAAAGGACAGCACACATAAAAGAGAAGAAATACATCTCTCTCGTTTATTACACACACAGATGCACAGAAGAGGAAATGAACAATAAAATGCTCAGGCTTGGTACCCACTGAATTGAAAATTCAAATAATAATACTATTCATAAGCATGAAACAGCCAATAATTCAGAGCTTTTGTTTAGAGGAATGTGAGGAAAAGTGTAATCTTAAACACTGGTAATGGAAATGTTAGATGTTACCATCTTTTCAGAAATCATCGAAAAATAGTTTAAAGTAAAAATTGACCCAGAAATCTGCCACCTGGGAATATGCCCTATAGAAATAAAAATACTAATTCAAATGGACATATATATGAGGATATTTATTGCATGTTGGTTCCTGGTAGTCATAAACCAGAAAGAAAGTCAACAGTATCAACAGGGAATTAAACAGTTTACAAAGAATGGATTAGAGCCATTCTGTATAAAATGACAGGGTTTCTATAGAATTTTATTTAGCAAAAAATAGGAAATGGAAAAATGTATACAATATGATCTATTTTTTTAAAATGTGAAAAATAAGTTAATTGTGCATCTGTATGCATACCTAAGACCAATATGTGTAGGTGCATATGAATATAGCTTGTTAACACAACACTCCATGGAGGAATGGGGATGTGCATGATGTTTTAATATGGAGCAAGGATGGAAATAACAATACATTTAGTATACAATCCAATTTAAGTACAATTACATGATACACAAAAAATACATAATGTGATGCATAGACACCAAAATATTAATGGTGATTATTTCAGGGTGGTTAGATTTTAGGTGGCTTTTTACTCTTTCTTTATATTTTAATATATTGTTCTCAGTTTAAAGGTATTATTGTTTACATTAACAGAAAAATGTCTGTTTCCACTGTGTATCATGGAAAATTCTTAGATATGGGAATACCAGACCACCTTACCTACCTCCTGAGAAATCTGTATGCAGGTCAAGAAGCAACAGTTAGAACTATACATGGAACAACAGACTGGCTCCAAATTGGGAAAGTAGTATGTCAAGGCTGTATATTGCCACCCTGCTTATTTAACTTATATGCAGAGTACATCATGCAAAATGTCAGACTGGATGATGCACAAGCCGGAAACAGGATTGCCAGGAGAAATATCAATAACCTCAGATATGTAGATGACACCACCATTATGGCAGAAAGGTAAAGAGGAACTAAAGAGCTTCTTGATGAAAGTGAAAGAGAAGAGTGAAAAACCTGGCTTAAAACTCAACATTCAAAAAATGAAGATCACAGCATCTGGTTCCATCACTTCATGGCCAGTAGATGGGAAACAATGGAAACAGTGACAGACTTTATTTTCTTGGGTTCCAAAATCACTGCAGATGGTGACTGCAGCCATGGAATTAAAAGACACTTGCTCCTTGGAAGAAAAGCTATGACCAACCTAGAGAGCATATTAAAAAACAGAGACATTATTTTGCTGACAAAGATCCATCTAGTCAAAACTATGGTTTTTCCAGTAGTCAGGTATGGATGTGAGAGTTGGACCATAAAGAAAGGTGATTACTGAAGGATTGATGCTTTTGAACTGTGGTGTTGGAGAAGACACTTGAGAGTCCCTTGGACTGCAAGGAGATCCAACCAGTCAATCCTGAAGGAAATCAGTCCTGAATATTCACTGGAAGGACTGATGCTAAATCTGAAGCTCCAATACTTTGGCCATCTGATGGGAAGAACTGACATTAGAAAAGACTCTGATGCTAGGAAAGATTGAAGGCAGGAGAAGGGGATGACAGAGGATGAGATGGTTGGATGGCATCAGCACATCGATGGACATGAGTTTTAGCAAGCTCCGGGAATTGGTGATGGACAGGGAAGCCTGGAGAGCTGCAGTCCATGGGGTCGCAAAGAGTCAGACACGACTGAGTGACTGAACTGAACTGAACTGTGTATGAAGAGTAATAAAAATAAGTTTTTAAAAGTAATCACATTATGCAATATTAATATGTAAGTTAGAGGACACAAAGCAAGGAAACATGATCAGCAAATAAACAAAAAGATGGTTCTATTTACTGTTACTGAAATATACCAGATTTTCAAAAGTTTGAGATGTAAAATTCAGTGTAATTTTATAATACTGACATCTAAAAAACATGCTCATAAGTGATTAAACTATGATTTTTGCTACCATATCTAGGCATGAACAAGTAACTTTCAAAGATAAATTTTGATATGATTTATATAATATGGAATATTTATATAATATGGAATGTCTAGATTTTTAAATTAAAATAGCCATGTGAATAAAGAACAATTTTTTTTCTTTATTTTACAGACTTTGTACTCTCAAGGCCATAGGGGATATGGAGAAAGGCACAAGGAAATAGGAGTATCAAGTGATCCTAATTTGTTCAGTTTAAATATTTACGAATTTCTGATTATATAATTAATATTTAACTCTGTTGTCTTCCTAGAATAGTGTGACAATTTTATAATATTCTATTTGTGCTGATCTCACATTATTTCCACCTTTGTATAAGCTACAGCTACTGACACAGCACATCCCAATTAGGTAATACTCATGTCTAACTTACAGCGAGGTTCTAGTCTGTGGCAACACTTTCTGAACATCCAGTTTACTTCTCTCTCAAGTCTGGAGAGTAAGTTGGTAACAGCAAACCATGGGGATGACAAACATCTGATCAATTATGTGATGATTTTTCTCAATAAAAACTAGTTATCTAAGTAAAATGATTCTCTTTGTACTTCATACCTTTCTTCTTCCACGCATACCTTAAAATTGTAATTCCAATAAGTGCTCAACATTTTCTTTTATTGAAGTATGTTACAATATTATGAATAGTACTTTTTAAAAGCTTTTCTACTATTTTATTTTTAATTGTAGGATAGTTACAATATTGTTTTTTTAAGATGTCTAAAATTTTTTTAATTTCATCTTCCCTTTTAAAAGTTTCTGGACAATATTCACCAGAAACTTTTTTTTAAAATCAATGATGGGATGGGGAGGGAGGTGGGTGGGGGGTCCGGGAAGGGGAACACATGTAAACCCATGGCTGATTCATGTCAATGTATGGCAAAAAACTATTACAATATTGTAAAGTAATTAGCCCCCAACTAAAATAAATAAATTTATTAAAAAAATAAATAAATAAATAAAAAAAAAATAAAATCAATGATATACCTATGGTATTAAGGTTACTGTCTTAGATTAATGTATTTAATTTACATATAGAAGTATTGTCATGCATTTGCATACTAATGAAATAAGTGTAATGCATATAAAGAGATTACAGGCATAAGACACATCTTAAATTTCAGCTTTTAAAACTGACGTTGCCAACGTGGTCATTTCTAATAGAGAGGATCCACGCAGAACAATGGACGCAGTTTCAGGGGCTGCATTTACTAGGTTAATGATTACACCTCCTCATCTTTTGGAAGCTGTCAAGTACTAAGCACCTCCTCAAAGTCCTCTCACAGTAGAGGGATAGCGGACAAGAAGCAGAGTGACACTCTCAAGTAGTCCACATTATAGCTGACAAAACACAGCACGTGAATGATACAAAACACATTCTTATTATCAAGGACAGATTAATGTACAGCACAACTAAGGCACTTCATTTAGGCTCAAGAAGAGAGAACCAGACCTTTTTCATCATTACTGTTCATACAACCTTACCTTTCCACCTTCCATTCTCCGCAAACGTCCCTGACAAGCAATAAATGCTCACTGTGGATTATACAGCCCTGACCCTAGCAACAAAATAGAACCTACTCCCAAACCCTGACCCTACTCCCAACTCATTCTCAGCTTCTCCTGTTCCTCTGGCTCCCCTGGGCTCCAGGATGTCAGCTTCATAATGAAAGTAAGAGAGAATAAAGCTATGCAAAAATATGTCAGCTGTGCACTCTTACCAAGAAACTCCGAAAATCACATTAGGGAATGTTTTCTTTTCAAACGGATTTATTTCACAACACTCTGCTTTGGTTGTTCAAATGCAAACAGTTCTAGAAATCAAATTTGCAAGTCTAAAACTGAGATGCCACAGCAAAGCATATGCATCACTCATGATGATTTCACAGTGTTTCCTAGTCTGTTTTACAGTTGTCAAAATTAACATTACATGACATGATCTCTTATGTGTTTCACTCATCACTGCCTCATCCAAATCATGACAAATTCAATTAAAACTAGTTTTGATTCACTTTAATGCTTCTATTTCTTTCAGTTCTTTACTACCCCTTCCTTTCCTCCTGCTAAGATATAAACTTTATATGATTCTAATTATGACATCCCTTTAGTAACAATTTCTTCACAATTTTCTAACACAGTCCTTATTTTCATATTTTAATTTTTAATTGCAGATTTATTTTAATTTGCTTTCCTTGATTTATCTGTATTATGTAGAAAAATCCCACAGCGTTCTGAACTAAGACCCGGACTTTGTCTCTATGGACAGGTTGCTGAAGACATTAACCCCTGACATTTAGCAATACAGTATACAAATGTAGTACCTTTTTTATATCTAGCTTTATGTTGAATGCAGTGTCTTATTGGGAAACAAAGACAAAATAATTAAGAAATGGTAGGTCACTAGAATATTTTTCAGTGGATATCTGTGATGCAGTAATTCCTCATGGAAATCACAGATTTATTTGAAGGTCAAAATGATCAATGACATTAGCTATCACAGATATATATATATATATATATATATAAAACATTTCTTGAATATCACAAGTCATACAAAAATTATCTTTAAATATCCTTTGTAGTATGACTATCCACAATTATATAATTTTTAAGAAAATAGTTTTATTTCATGCTTAGTAGGATATAGCAAAAGGTAATATCTTACTAATTATATATTGGATCCTTCTAGATTTTAAATTAGTTCTTTTGTCTTGTGAGAGTAGAACCCAAGATTCTGTGAGCTTATCAGAAAAACTTATTCACAGTAAAATGTGTATATTTACAAAGTAAACATTACCATTAATATTGGTCTTATCCTACCATACCAAAGACAAATAAATGTAAAAAGGTGTTTATTTTACTTTGTAAATCATTTTCTTTCTTCTTATGTAGTATAACTCTGCCCTTTTGAAAGGGATTTTAAGACTCTAAGATGGAAAGAGCTGTGGTTCTTTTCATTTTTTTCTTTTGTTTTCTTTTCAGTGATCTTTGCCATCTGATTATTTTAAAGCCATACTTAACTATTAATAAAAATTCACATTTTGCTCAGCCACTTCAATTTACACTGCAGCTTTACACAGATAGCTTTTACTATATTCACAGAAATCCTTATACATATATAACGCAGGAATATTATCCCCACTTTGGAATTAGGAAATAAATGATAGAATTCTGACTTTTATCCAGGCGGTCTAAGTTTGATGCTGGTGTTCTGTCAGTTACATCAGTTGCATAAAATGATTTCTTCCCCCCCCATCAAAATATCCATTGAGTGTGTAATACTAGTTAGTTTGTATGCTCCTGGCAGGTGGTGACACTGCATCCTTTTTTCAAACTAACCAAAAGAGAAAGGTGTTTCCTTTAAAAGGTCCACCAAAGACTCATCTACCTTAATTTCTCTCTCTTACTAACCTATCTGAACACCTAAAATTGTTCCCCTCACTATTCTTTTCTAACAACAGAATGAAGAGCCATGTATTATTGTAAATAGCTTATATGAGTTGTATGTTACGTTACATAATCAGTATCTGTAGAGGAACAAAATCAAAGCCAGATGAAATGAGACTGAGTAGAGAAAGTCTCCAAAATGCCATCACATGGATCTGTTTAGAAAGGCTTTAGATATATGCACTTAACTACAGAAGACAAGTAAGACACAAATGAAAAACAGACTCAGAAGGCCTCTCACAAAGGAAGACCCTTTGGCTCAGAGAAAAAGTAATTCATAATTTTGCATCAGTTCAAACTTTACTCCACAGTGCCTTGCACCTTCCTAAAATTCTGCTAGATTCCTACAACATCTAAGTTATAGGGCAGGGATACACAAGGTCAATGCTAGTAAAACTACTTCTCAAATAAAAAAAATTAAGCACATAATTGTTGTTTAGTCACTAAGTCATGCACAACTCTTTTGTGACCCTATGGGCTATTGCAACCCTAAGGACTGTAGCCCACCAGGTTCCTCTGTCCATGGGATTCTCCAGGCAAGAATATTGCAGTAGGTTGCCATTTCCTTCTTCAGGGGATCTTTCCAACCCAGGGATCGAACCCACATCTCCTGCATCGGCAGGCAGATTCTTTACTGCTGAGCCACCAGGGAAAAACCAAGCACATAATAGGGACTCATTTGCTGAATAAATATACAGATACAGATGATCAGCCTTTGGAAGAGAGTAATTGGTCCATTAGTCAATTCATCCCTGACTCATGCAGGGTGAGGCAAAGTCAGGCTAAGCACCTATGGAGCAAAACAGAAGGAAGCACTGGCAGGACACTGGAAGTGAGGGTATCCTCAAATTTTGTGCCTCAGGAGTCCCTCTTGCCTCCTGCTGGCTTGGTCCTGTTTCCATTCCCACTAATCTATTATGCCTTGATTGAAAGTCCTTCTTTCTTACTCATTACCTAGAAGAAAAAAAGCCAAGTCACACTCTTTGGCAGACTTAGTGGTGGGGAATCAGTAGAAGATAAACGGAAAGGAGAAAAGGAAAGATATATCCATTTGACTGCAGAGTTCCAAAGAAGAGCAAGTAGAGATAATAAAGCCTTCCTCAGCGATCAATGCAAGGAAATAGAGGAAAACAATAGAATGGGAAAGACTAGAGATCTCTTCAAGAAAATTAGAGATACCAAGGGAAAATTTCATGCAAAGATGGGCCCAATAAAGGACAAAAATGGTATGGACCTAACAGAAGCAGAAAATATTAAGAAAAGGTGGCAAGAATACACAAAAGAACTATACAAAATGATCTTCATGACTCATATAACCACAATGGTGTGATCACTCATCTAGAGTCATACATCCTGGAATGTGAAGTCAAGTGGGCCTTAGGAAGCATCACTATGAACAAAGCTAGGGGAGGTGATGGAATTCCAGTTGAGCCTTTCAAATCCTGAAAGATGATGCTGTGAAAGTGCTGCACTCAATATGCCAGCAAATTTGGACAACTCAGCAGTGGCCACAGGACTGGAAAAGGTCAGTTTTCATTCCAATCCCAAAGAAAGGCAATGCCAAAGAGTGTTCAAACTACCGCACAATTGCACTCATCTCACATGCGAGCAAAGTAATGCTCAAAATTCTCCAAACTATCTTCAACAGTACGTGAACTGTGAACTTCCAGATGTTCAAGCTGGATTTAGAAAAGAGAGAGGAAGCAGATCAAATTGGCAACATCCATTGCATCATAGAAAAAGCAAGATAATTCCACAAAAATATCTACTTCTGTTTTATTGATTATACCAAAGCCTTTGACTGTGTGGATCACAACAAACTGTTGAAAATTCATAAAAAGATGGGGATATGAGACCACCTTACCTGCCTCCTGAGAAACCTGTGTGCAGGTTAAGAAGCAACAGTTAGAATCAGACATGGAACAACAGACTGGTTCCAAACTGAGAAAGGAGTAAGTAAAAGCTGTATATCGTCACCCTGCTTATTTAACTTATATCCAGAATATATCATGGGAAATGCCAGGCTAGATGAAGCACAAGCTGGAATCAAGATTGCTGGGAGAAATATCAATAACCTCAGATATGCAGATGACACCACCCTTGTGGCAGAAAGCAAAGAGGAACTAAAAAGCCTCTTGATGAAAGTGAAAGAAGAGACTGAAAAAGCTGGCTTAAAACTCAACATTCAGAAAACTGAGATCATGCCATCTGGTTCCATCACTCCATGGCAAATAGATGGGGGAACAATGGAAACAGTGAAAGACTTTATTTTCTTGGGTTCCAAAATCACTGCAGATGGTGACTGCAGCCATGAAATTAAAAGACACTTGCTCCTTGGAAGAAAAGCTTTGACCAACTTAGACAGCACATTAAAAGCAGAGACATTACTTTGCCAACAAAAGTCCGTCTAGTCAAAGCTATGGTTTTTCCAGTAGTCATGTATGGATGTGAGAGTTGGAGTATAAAGAAATCTAAACCCTGAAGAATTGATGCTTTTGAACTGTAGTGTTGGAGAAAACTCTTGAGAGTCCCTTGGATTGCAAGGAGATCCAACCAGTCCATCCTAAAGGAAATCAGTCCTGAATATTCATTGGAAGGACTGATGCTAAAGCTGAAGCTCTGATACTTTGGCCACCTGATGCAAAGAACTTACTCATTTGAAAAGACCCTGATCTGGGAAAGATTGAAGGCAGGAGGAGAAGGGGATGACAGACGATGAGATGGTTGGATGGCATCACTGACTCAATGGACATGAGCTTGAGCAAGCTCCAGGAGTTGTTGAAGGACAGAGAAGCAGTCCATGGGGTTTCAAAGAGTCAAAATGAGTGACTGAACTGAACTGAACTGAACTGAATAAGTAGAATGAAGTAATTATAAAAAGGAATCTCTTTGCATCCCTTTCTCTTCCTTTCTGAAAGGACTGAGCCTGAAGAAGGTAGAATTTGACTAGCATACATAATTATAAGGATCAAAGTGACATGTTGACATGGACATATTGAACAAAGAGTAGAGGAAAACCTTACTTATCATCATCATTAAAATTTATGCACAGGGACAGTTAAGGATCAGCTTCAGTGGTTTGGCATCAACCATAGCATTCTTGGCTATGATCTATTTTGTAGGTGGTACCCCAAATATAATGGCCATTTTAAAGCCTATATATTATTTGCTGCTGCTGCTGCTAAGTCACTTCAGTTGTGTCTGACTCTGTGCAACCCCACAGGCAGCAGCCTACCAGGCTCCTCAGTCCCTGGGATTCTCCAGGTAAGAACACTGGAGTGGGTTGTCATTTCCTTCTCCAATGCAGGAAAGTGAAAAGTGAAAGTGAAGTTGCTCGGTCGTGTCCAACTCTTAGTGACCCCATGGACTACAGCCTACCAGTCTCCATCTACGGGATTTTCCAGGCAAGAGTACTGGAATGGGTTGCCATTGCCTTCTCCATATATTATTTGAGGAGCATGAAATAGCTGACCACCAAAACAGTAAAGGCAACATCTTTTCTTCCTGTTTCTACTACCTGCCAGTGTTTCATTTTAGCTAACCTAGCTATCCTAGCATGTTGTTATTTATTGTTCAGAGTTGTGGAAATCAGAGGCTCATAGAAGGCAGAGATCGAAGATACAATCAGACTTTTCAATGGAAACTGCCAAGACTGAATTCCTCCTAAACTGATTCTGTATTGTATGTTTGACCTCAATATCACCAGCACTGATTCCATGATTGAGACATTCCTCACCCCATTCTTGGATTATTAACATGACCTAGTCCTGGCTGCCTATACACTAACATCTGGGCCCTCCAATCCATTCTGCATGCCATTTATGTTTGTGAACATAATTCTGTTCCTGCTTACTAAAAAAGCCCTTCAAATTTTTTGTCTTACTATCTTCACTACCCTCTAGAGATGACCTGCTCCCTCCCAGTTCTGAGATTTTTTTTTTAAAAAACTATGCTTTACTTGGAATGCTCACTTTTCTCATCACACCAAACTTAGGTAAACACAATTCATTTTTGGGAACTTTGTTAAATTTTGTTGCCTTATCAAATTATTCTAGTCAATATAGATGTAGCTTTCTCTTGAAAACTATAGTCATTTTATCTCAGATTTATCTTTTCATCAGGTTTCTTTTTTAGCAACTATGATCTATGTATTACACAACTCATAAAGGACAGAAACTTCCCGAGTCTTTATTGAGTTATAGTAATTTAAAATAATTTTGCTTAGTTTTTCACTTTTTTCTTGTTTCTCATGCATAAAATTCAGATATCAAGTAAAGGGACAATGCTTTACATAGAGTTGGAACCTATAGTGTCTACCATATTTTAGTTCACCTATTTCTTTTTTAATTTTTACTCTACAGGATCCTTGATAGATGTGAACTTGCTAGAGAACAGCATTTTTGATGAGCTTTCTAAAACTCTATGTAAAATCCAAAATGTGTCAGTATATCATTTCTTGTATGAAATCTGAAAGTATACAAATTTTGTACTATTGAAAAAAATTTCTGATAAATTAATAGTTATTACTCTTGAATTAAAATTCATATCCCTTTTATCTCTATCTATATCCATCAGTCAAGAGGAGTACTATCTATCTATCTGTCTATATACACATACACATTTGGCCACCTGATGCGAAGAGCTGACTCACTGGAAAAGACTCTGATGCTGGGAAAGATTGAGGGCAAGAGGAGAAGGTGGTGACAGAGGATGAGATGGTTGGATGCCATCACCGACTCAATGGACATGAGTCTAGGCAAACTTAGGGAGATAGCGAAGGACAGGGAAGCTGCAGTTCATGGCATAGCAAAGAGTCGGACATAACTTAGCAACTGAGCAACAACAATACATATATTATACACATCAATTAGTAGTCTGACTTTAAGATATTAGAAGCTCTTCAAAGCTTTACTTTTTTTTGTAATATCAAAGCAAAATTTAATGCATTCTTGTCTATCAGTGGTCAAGATTGATTTTTTAGAATCAAAAACATGCTTCTTTGTTCCAGCTCTTTACACTGGACATAATTGTACCAACATTCCAAGATCTTCAGAGTACAATGGCTATTTGTATAAAGCACAGTGCAGTGATTTTGTTCATTTACAATTCAATCACTATCCTGGTAAATACTACCCGAACAAATTTTCCATGATGACATTCTTTCAAAATGTAGTATCAATAACCAGATACTTGTACTACATAGAGAAAAAAACAGTTGTCAAAAAATCTTTGGAGTAAAACTGGATAACTGCTCTGTAATAAAATAATATAAAATTAGAACAATAAAGAACATAGCAAGGTGAAAGTGTGATAAGAGGCCTAAAATAATGCCCAGTATGTAAGCAACAATTTTAAGGAGGAAATAAGATATAAACATGAAGTTACTAACACAATGTGTTAGTAGATTCTAAGAGTGAGAATATTCTTAATTAGGTTCTTCAAATAATGCATTAATGGTTTGCTAAAATCTTTATCCCACATGGATTTTTTTTTTTTCCTTTGAAAGTTATTTCCTCCCATTGAAATTCTTGTTATATTCCAGTCAGAGAGAGATTCAGTACTACCCATATAAAGCTGGTAGAATTCCAGCAAATAAAAGAGAACAATGGGTGAGATCAAAATCGCTGCCAAGGAGATGCAAGGTCACTGCCCAATCCGTGGCCATGCTGCTTAGGAAGTGCCCGCTCCAGGAAGTTTCTCACGGAAACAAGGTCTCACACCAGCTCAAGGGAGAAAGTTAAACTTAGAAAATCAAATGAGAGATATTAACAATGCCTTCTGAGGAAGGGCATTTGCAATGAACTTTATGTAAAGTTTATATGAAGGAGCATTAGGCAGTGATGTCTACAATGTGGCTTAAGGTTAGCCCCTGGCCTTAAATGCTTTCCTTTAAGTTAAACATATTTTAAGAGCTACCTAAGAGTTGCCTTAAAAAAAAAACAAAAACTATCCCATGATAGGATCATCATTTAAAAAAAAAAAACACTCCTGGGAGGTAACATAGATAGGTGTACAAAAGGTGAACATATCCAGGCATGATGAGACAGTGGTACCTTAGGATATGAGAAGTGACCCTGAGGGCCACATTGCTATTTTTGAATCTGATATATGTGATATATATATCAGCCTTTTAGTTTGCTTTTATCAACACCAACTAATTGATAGATAAGAGTTTAAGTAGCTTAGTGGCTTCAAGATGTAAACAGAAATAATATGCTTACAGTATAAGTAAAAATGCTAATAAATGGACTAAAGATTACGCTAAATATACTAATGTCTATAACCTATAGGAATACATTTACAGTATTAGGAATAGTACATTTTTGAACTTTTATAGAAATATATTTTATCTGTGCAACAGCAATTCTTCGGTGTTAAACAGGCACAATGATATTGAAATATATCCTAAGGGATGTCACCTGAATGGCCTAATATCTATATTCTACATTCTCTTAGTTGAATATTTTGGTTATTTTCTGCAACAATCTGCAGAAGTTTCCATTTTCCTATTGGCCTTACTTGACTCCCTACTATTCACTAAAAGGCTCAAGTTCTAAGACTAAATACTTTCTTAAATTTTAATATTTGACAAACATTTATTGGAGGCTGGTTATTGGCCAGGCACTTAGTTGAATGGGAGTAAATAAAGACTAAGTTAATTAATAAGTAAACCAGCAGTGACATAGAAGTAGTTCTCTGGCTCCGATACTATACTTCAGTGTATGTCAGGGGTAGCGAGAAAGCAAATTGCAGATACTATACTTCAGTGTATGTCAGGGGTAGCGAGAAAGCAAATTGCAGACTTACGGGAGTTAATTCAGAAGAGCTCAATACAAGGATTATTAACAACAGCATGAGCACTGTTATATTGTCAAGGCATGGCGAAGCACCCTGGGGCTTAAACAACGAAGAAATTTATCTTCCCAAGGTTTATCAAGGGACCAAGAAAAGGATTTTAGCAGCACTGAGACAGATGTAGAGCCATAGGAAACGGCTGCTAGGCAAAGGCTGAAGTATTTTGTTAGAAAAACTCAGCCACTTCTGACCCAAGAAGACAGAATGAATACCCCAGTTGTCCTCTGTTCCCACTTTCTGATAGACCTCGCTTACTTCCGTGGGTCGAGCTCAACCACGAAGAAGAGAACTGGGAAGTCTTATTAATATGCTGCTCAGAGATGAATCTCCAGGCACCTAAGCAGGATCTGGAAGGGTTAAGAGTGACTCCCTGAAAGTAAATATAATCTATACCCGGTCAGCTTGAGAAAAGTCAAGGTTTTCTGGTTAGCCATATATTATCTACAAAAGAATGTGGACACATTGACTATTTCTTTAGTAAGATATGGCCAGAATGCAGCTGAGGCATGATGGAGAGAAATACTGGTGAGTATCTGGCAGGCAAATGAACATGGGATATTACAGAAAGTTTTTTAATCTAAAAGCCTGCTATTTATGCATGAGAAGTAGTAATTTTATAAATGGATTCTGAGTAACCTAAAAATAGTCAATATTACTTTAAAAAAGTGGGCAATTTACTACCTCCTTTTTGGTATGCTTAGGATAAGATTTTCAATTTCACTGATTCACAGTTATAGCTTGGGAACGGGCCTCAGGAACCATACAGCACATCAACCAAGTAAAAACCTCGTAGATACTTTCAAGACCAGGACAGCTGTCTTATTCTACAAGCCCTGCATAGATACTCATTTCCATGATTAATGATCGAGTGATTTGTGGAACACGTTGAAAATTAATTAACTTTCTGCCAAGAAAAATATATATGGTTTTACACCCACAATTTTAGGCATGATTTTGGTTCAAGTTTCATTGTCATCACAAAACTTGGAAGGCTATTGGAGAATTTTTAATATCCTTCCTTGTTTCACTCATCACTGCCTAACGCTGTCCACATATATGGTTTGTGGGTGAAAAAACTTAAGTCCCACAAAGTTTAAATGACTTGTGCAATGGTGTGTAGCCATGAGGGCATAGGTTTCCTTATTCTTATTAAGTATATATTTCTCTTCATTATCCATTACTTAAATTTTGCAATTATCAGATTGTGGTAAAGCCAGTAGCTTTTACATGACCATTCTAGACAGCAAGCCTAAAAGAGAAGGATGGAGTAGTTAACAAATATTCTAATGTAAAACAGGAAGCATCCAGAAAGAGATTGTGTTGAGAAGAAATACAATTTCCTGCTCAATGAGATTTAATTTTGAAGTTGAGAGGGTATGTAAAAAAAGCATGAGTTTAGAAAAAAAATCAGTCATTTGAGCATGATTCATCACTACTGAAATGCTAAGATGCATTTATATGGAGACTAAAAAAAAATAAAATTGGTAACAAACTCAGAGAAAAATACTCCAATGTGTCAGTATTTCTAGGAGTTACTATTTTCTCCTTCATGTATTAGGCAGTTTTTTTTAAAAGACTACTTATTTTAGAGCAGTTTTAAATTTACCACAAATTGAGAGGAAGGCACAGAAATTTCTTATGTACTTCCTTGTCCACACATGCAAAGCCTTTCCCATTATCAAATCACTCACTAGAAAGGTACATTATGTTTTTAACCAAGGATGAACCTACTTTGACACATCATTATCACTCAAAGTCCATAGTTTACATTACGGTTCACTCATGGTGGTATACATTCTATGGGTTTGAATGAAAGTATAATGGCATCTATTCATCATTATAATATTATGCACAGTATTTTCACTGCCCTAAAAGCCTTGCCTTTTCATCTCTTTCTCCCATCTAACTCCTGGCAATGCTGATTTTTTTATTGTCTCCACAGTTTTGCTTTTTCCAGAATATGACATATGTAGTTAGAATCACACAGTACATAGCCTTTTCAGATTGGCTTCCTTCACTTACTAATATGCATTTAAGTTTCTTCCATGTGTTTTCATGACTTGATAGCTCATTTCCTTTTAGCACTGAATAATGTTCCATTGTCTGAATGTAAACAAAGTTTGTTCATCCATTCACCTATGAAAGGGCATCTTGTTTGCTGGAGGCTGAGTTAATTTTTGTGAAGGGTGTAAAGTCTGTGTCTAGATGTTTTTTGCACTTGGATATTCAGTTGTTTCAGCACCATTTTTTGAAGAGACTCCTTGCTCCAGCATATTGCTTTTGCTTCTTTGTCAGAGATGAGTTGACTATATTTGTGGATTGAGATTTTTTTTTAATCCTTCTATATTTGTGCCTAAAATGTCTGATATATGGAGTTATCTAGAAGCTTCATAAATCTACTTTTTCTTGGCTTAGCCAACAGAAATTTGTTTTAAATCCTAAATCTTATTTCCTTAGGAATTTACTGAGCTGAATTTCCCACACTTCTTAGCATTGCTTCTATTGGATTTATACTTGCAACCAATTGCATCTGTTGGACAACACAATGAAACAAGGCATGTTCAGATGGAAGATATTTTCAAAAGTAGGTCCTACTTTGACTAAATGCTTTGTATTACATATAGAGGATTTCATAGTTCTTCCTGAAATATGTGCCTTTGAAATGCAGACCCAGGAACTAGTGAGCTGGGACAGCTAAAAGATTTCCAGAGGTGAGTGTGACCTACAGCCAAGGCTTAAATCTTAAGAGCTTTAAAACTATGCTTGCTACAATCTAGAAATGTCTGCCTCTCATACTCCCTTCTTCTCCACTTCACTTTTGACAACTTAACTCAGCCAGGAGATGAGGGGTTAGGGTTACACTTCCCCTGTGGTACATGGATGTGGAATTGGCTCCTAAAGGACTTTCCCTATCTCCTCTGTGGATGGGCCATGCCCACCTAGCAGGACTGAGATACTCCAAAGGAAAAGATTTTTGAGTGGATCTTCCTGGATTGTGTTCTAATTAAAGGAATCTCCGTCACACCTCTAAGTCCTAGATTCCTCCTTCCTTTACATCTGGAATTTTCATGTGGATACTTTTTCAACTTCCTTTTTTTTAATACTATAAATAAAAGTGATCATTTCTTTTATCAGTGTTTCTGGCTAATTTCAAGGCAGGAAATTAAAACCCTAACCCCTTACTCTCTTATTTAAGTTTAAATAGAAGTCACATACTGCAATGGACTGAATGCTTGTGTCCCCTGTGGTACATATGATGTACCACACATGATGAAAACCTTAACCCTCAGTGTGATTCTATGAATTGGGACCTTGGGAGATAATCATGAAGATGGAGCTCTCATGAATGGCATTAATGCTCTCATAAAGGAACCCTAGAGAGAGCTCTTTCCCTGATTCTGCCATGAGAAGATACAGTGAGAAGTCAGGAGCCTGCATGCTGGAAGAGGACTCTTATCATACACCAGATTTGCTGATGCTTTGATCCTGGACTTCTCAGTCTCCAGAACTGTAAGAAAAAATCTTTTCTGTTATTTATAAACCACCTAGTCTATGATGGTTTGTTATAGCAGTCTACATTGAGATACATAACCTCACTTGGTGATAACTGCATGGCATTCCATATGTGGCATTCCTCCTAAGTTCCTTCAGTCATGTTCAACTCTTTGAGACCCTACAGGGTGTAGCCCACCAGGCTCCTCTATCCATGGGATTCTCCAGGCAAGAAGACTGGAGTAGGTTGTGATGCCCTCCTCCAAGGGACCTTTCCAACCCAGGGATCGGACCTGTATCTCCTGCGTTTCTTGCATTTGCAAGCAGGTTCTTTACCACAAGTGCCACCTTGGAAACCCTCCACATGTGGAAGCACCATGATATCAGGAGCCCTTTACTGGTGGGTTTTAGATTGTTTTTCTGTAACAAATCATGGTATAATGACAGCTATACATATATTTACACACAGACACATGTTTTAAAAAAAAAATTCTAGAAATAAAATCACTGCCAAAGGGAACATGTATTTTTAATTTTGACACATTTTATAAAATTATTTTTCAGATACTTTTTACCAATTTTTGCCCCCACCAACAGTGTATACAAGAGTCTCTTTCCCTAATTAAATACTACTGTTGATACAACAGCAAGTCTCAGGCTTCTATCCAAACAAAGGCCTTGTTTGCAGGACTGGCCGTTAGCTGGCATCTGGTAACTTAACTTGTAAGCAGTTCCCTACACTGATATCAAATTTGCTCTAAATGACAAAACTGCTCTAAATTATAAAGTGGCTCTCAGTGACTAATTTGTTTGTCTAAGCAATTTGATTTATGGAGAACACTGCTTTCCCTCTGGGAGTTTGGAATTTTTTGTACATGCTAGGTAGAGAGTGCCTATGTGATCAACTCCAACAACAACTTGGGGGCACTGAATCTCTAATGAGCTTCCCCAGGGGACAACACCTTGCCTGTGTTGTTGCAGTTCTGTGCTGGAGGGGCACAGGCTGAAACTCCTCAGAGAGAAGACCCTGGAAGCTTGCCTCTGGTTTCCTCTCATCTTCTCTGCATGCACATTTTCCTTGGAAAATTTTGCTCTGTATCCTTTCACTGTAATAAATCTTACCCATGAATGCGGTTATATGCTGATTCCTGTGAGTCCTTTTAATAAATCACCAAACCTGGAGGCTATAATTCCTGATACACTACCAAACATTTTTATTTGCTAATCTGACAGGTGAAAATGAGATGGAACAATGTTTTATACTTCTTAATTATGATTGAGGATTAGCATATCTTCTCTGACCTGATCCTGTCCTTTGCTGAATTTAATAGACATGATTTTTAGAGCAGTTTTAAGTTCACAGTAAAATTGAGTGAAAAACACAAAGAGTTGCCATATACCCTCTGTCTCTACACGTGCATACCCTCACCCATTATCATCATCCCCCATCAGAGTGGTACTGATGAACCTACACATCATTATCACCCACAACCTGTAGTTTATGTTATGGCTCACTCTTGCTGTTGTACGTTCTATGGGTTTGGACATCTGTCAGTCATCACAGTATTACATGATACTAATGAGTAGTTTTGTTGCCCTAAAAATTCTCTGTGCCCTGCCTGTATATCCTACCCTTCCATCTAACCCCTGGAACACTGAACTCTTTATTGTCTCCATAGTTTTGCCATTTCCAGGATGCCATATAGTTGGAAGCATACACTATGCAGCCTCTTCAGATTGGCTTCTTTCACAAAGTAATATGCATTTAAGTTTGCTCCATGTGTTTTCATGGCTTAATAGTGTATTTCTTTTTAAGCACTGAAAAATACTCTGTTGTCTGAATGTAACACAGTTTCTTTATCCATTCACCTACTGAAGGACATCTCGGATGCCTGCAGATTTTGGTAATTATGAATAAAGCTGTTATACACATCCATGTGTAGATTTCTGTGTAGACATATGTTTTCAGTTCCTTTGGGTAAATACCAAGAAGCATAATCATTTGGTAAGAGTATACTTAGTTTTGTAAGAAACTGCCAATCTGTCTTCCAACATGGCTGTGCCACTCTGTATTCCTGCCAGCAATGTAGGAAAGTTCCTGTTGCCCCACATCTTCACTGGCTTTTGGTGTTGTCCGAGTGCTGGACTTTGGCCATTCTAATAGGTCTGTGGTGGTATCACATTACTGTTTTCATTTGCATCTCCTGGATGACCTATGACATGCAGCATCTTCTCATATGCTTATCTGCCATTTGTATATCTTCTTTGGTGAGGTGTTTGTTAAAGGTTTCCAGTGCACTTTTTAATCCAGTAATTTGTTTTCTTACTGCTGAGTGTTAAGAGCTCGTCATGTATTTTGAATAGTAGTCCTTTATCAAATGTGTCTTGCAGATGTTTTCCTCAGTGTGGTTTGTCTTTTTGTTCTCTTCAACTATTGCCAATTTCCACATTAGAATTTGGACTTTTCCCCTAATGATTTCTAGGAGGTCTTTAGCATTAAGAAAACTAGTTCTGTGTCAGTTTTACATATCACAGATTTTTTTTTTTTTGGTTTATCTATTTGGATATTAATTGATAACAATTTTTCCTGAGAAAAGTTTTCTTTATTCCAATAAACAGTATAGATCAATCTTTTCCTGTATGCCCTCTGGATTCTGTGGCCTAAGGCATCCTTCCTTATTTTAAGATTTTAACATTCCATCCTTTCTTCAAGTATTTAAAAAGACAACATTTTTAAGCGTTAAATGAACCTGGACTTTGGTATACAGCTGAAAAGGGGATACAATTTTTCTGCCCTCCCCACTTCTTCTTCTTCTTTACATGGCACAGCAATTGCCCACAAAACAAAACAAACATTACATTGTATCTCTTCCCCCAGCTTGGAAATGCTCCTTCACCACTGGCACCATGTTGTAGGGTTTTGAGGATCTTTTTTCTAGACTCTTTTCTGATCTGACTGTTCATGCACTAACATAAAATTGTTATTATTATTCAAAGAATAAAATGCATTTAATTATCTTGTGACATTAGTCTTTGCCCTCTACTTTGATTTTTCAGAATTTTCCTGGCTTCTACTTTTCTCTTGTTTGTTTTACAGTAACACTGTAGAACAGTTGATATATTTACTAGATATTCTGGACAGGCACACATTTACTTTTATACATTTCCAAGTCTGATACTCTGTGCAGAAATTTTTTAAGTAGGTTTATTTACATATTTTTTTACTATCATAAATGGGATATTTTAGTACTTTGTTTCCATCATGTTTAGCTAATTGCAGTTTGCATGTAGGAGATATATTGATTTTGGGATATTATCTTTGTGTCCATCCATCCTATTGAGGTATTTTATTGTTTATACTGTTTTTTCAATTGAATATCTTGAGTTTTCTAAAACATTTGGAAAAAATCTTAATATTTCCATCTGCTTTCCAGTTTTCACTTCTTTATCTTTTCAACTACATTGACTAGTACCAACAGATCAATGTTAACAGTGGACATAATGTGCTGCCTTATCTTATTTTTCACTACAAAGGAAATGCTTCTAGTGTTTCAGAATTGGGTATTATACTGTTCTTTGGTTTGGTGTCTCTTTGTCCATCTCTCTTCATAAAATTGTTCTGTATTAGTTCTTCCATGAGAACATTATTTCAGTCTCCTCTAGCAGAATATTGGCCCTTTGCAATTTCAGTCTGTGGATTAAAGCTTTTCAAGCTCAGGAAAGTCTTCTATTATATTTTAGGGGTTTTATCTTCTTTTGCTTTCCTTTTTTTCTGATCTTATCTTGAGGAATCCCAGTATTTCATATAGGTATCTCTTTTGTTTCCAGATCCATCATCTTTTATTTTTTGTAACTGGAGTTTACTTGATGTTCTTAAACTGTTTTCCATCTCACTGACACCTTCTACCATGGAATATCTTCTACTTACTGATGTATGCAATATAAATTTGACTTTCTTGTTTTATAATTCTTTCCTGAGCTCTGACAAATCAATTTTATTTTATTTTATTTTATTTTTTTGACAAATCAATTTTAAAATTCTATTTTCTTGACTCTTCTGTGATCACTAAACTTCTGGTTTTGATTCAAAAGACCGTATTTCCTTTAATATGTTTGGTTTCTTGAAGAGGTGTTTGTCAATACTTTCCTAACAACTCTTTACCTAGGTTAAGACTCTATTCAAGCCTGGCTGGAAATCACAGGTTCACAAGGAAGTCCACTGTGTCATGGTGTGTGTAATGCTTTATAACTCTCTTCTACTGGTCATCAAAATTTTAATCCCCTAGTCCATCAAACTAATAGTCCTTTCTTAGCAATAATGGCATACTGAGTTTCCTCCAGTCCTTCTATTAGTTCAATCTGTTTTCAAACAGAATCCAAGGATGCTCCAGCAGCCCTTTCACTAACACAGTTCGTGCCATTGTAAGATGTGTCATTGACTTGGCTCCTCAGAAATTTCAAGCTACTCTTAGAGATTTTAAGTACTCATTAAAGATGTAAAAACATGATGTTCCTCTAATTGTCCTCTCTCAATTAGATCTAATTTCACTGCATTGGCCAAATCTTCTCTATCAATTATGGTTTGGGACTGTGATTGTTTCCTATTGTCATAAAAGATGGACTTTCATTCACGTTTTTCATCCTTATTGATTTTAGTCTGTTTGAAGCAGAAAGCAAATCTATCATCTTTAGCTTTGAAGTTCTAGTAGCAATTCTACTAAAATTTTTATTTGTGCTATGAACTGCTTACCCAAGATTCTTAGATTTATTTAGCTAAGTTTATTTAAGTTTTGTAACAGGCCTTTTTAGCTTTACTAAATAACTTTTTATTCTCTTACATAATAAAACTGTTTCTGAATTTGATATAAGATGAAGCACTTTAATCATCAAGTCTTGCACCTGTGGCCCTGTTCTTTGTTGGAGCTATCCATCTACTCTTCACACTTTATTAGCTTCACTGATATTGTGTAATGTTTGAGAAAAATGTAGGCAAAATATCTAATTGTTGTATCTTCTTTACTAAAACTAACTCTCTTAACCAGAGATATTCATATAGTCTGTATAGTCTTCAAATAAGAGAAATATTATGAAGCAATTTGTTTTAACATAAAGTTTAATTTATACCCTAGTATAAACTAAGTAAGTTGTAACATACATGCAACTGTAATTTTATTGGAATAGATATGGTATGTCTAATGAAATAAGAACCTGACAGATCTACAGATTTTTAAATCTATTTACTTCCAAATAACTGGTTGGGAATATCAGGTTCCATGCAGTGGTAGCTACTATTCTAATTATACTTTTAATTCAGTAGTCAACATGAAATTAAATGTCTACAGCATATTAACCCAGTGACAGCAGGAGAAAACTCAAGTTGCCTTGGAGGCTCATTCAATTAAATGGTGGGAGCCAAATTACTAATATAACTAATACTTTAGGAAAAGAGATCAGGAAATCACCAGGAAAAGGTCAGTCAGAAAAGAAAAACACAGAGATTGAACTGAAAATATACATGACACAGCATCAGAGGTGAATACACACATACACACACACATACAAGGGGTTATAGGGAACCTGGGTAATGAAGGCAGGAGAAGTATACTTTAGCAAGACCAGAAAAATAGTTGGACAAACAGCTTCTGAATAGACAGAAACAGGAAATTACTGTACGGCTGAAAGAAAATACAATTGTGTAAGTAAAAAAAGAGAGTAGCAAATATCCTAAAAAAGCAACCAGAACAACACTATGATGAGAGAAATTGTCTTAGGCAGATACATAAATTGTCTGTTTTCTCACTTATTTCAACTGTATCCTGCTTCGAAAAGGCTTTCAAATCCATAGACAGTAAAATCATTAGACAAGAATGAAGGAAAATAATCACGATGAGAAGAAAAAGAAGCCAGTGGCGGGGGGTGGGGGGCAGTGGTTAGTAAATAATAGGCATGCCACACAGTCCTACTTATATTCTCAAGAGCCAAAGTAAACAGGAAGACGTGATCTATTACAACATTTCCAGGGGCCATAAGGAAAACGATCCAGATGCTCACCAGAAGCACATGGATTGAGACTTCTGTGAAATTTATCTTACGTGTTTTTAATCAAGAGAACAGACTGTGTGATGGAAGAGATGACACTTTCAATGTCATTTCTACAATAAATATGATATAAAATTCTGAGTGATGTTACCATAATTTCCCTCAGTTCACTCCAAATCATAGCTGCGTAAATATTTCAGAAGAAGCAATTATGCAAATGATCCAGATAAGCCACTCCCAGATGGTCTGGCTCATCCAAGAGCAAAATTTAGAATATCCAGAGAACCTCATATCCTTCAGATAATCCTCAATGAATATTTTCACAATAAATAAATCATACATGAGAAAGTCTTTCATAATACAGTCCTTGTTTACCCAGAGATAATTTGACAAATAATTTCTGTCTAGACAATGCAGTCAATTAATTACATGTTTTCTAAACTAAGCTACTCATGATTAAATAACTTCTACTTACCTTATTTTCTGCTGGCTCCCCCTTTTCTTCTCTGGGGAAAGTTATTCCATTTTATAAAATGTGAAAGGAATTATTCTTACAAATAGCTCCCTGGGTAGTGGTTTAGATTTTGTTTATAGGGTAATTCTGAAAATGCTATAAACTTAGAAATTGCAAGGGTGCCTTAGTCTCACTAAAATAAGTACCTGAATTGAACATTCCTAAACTCCAGCCCTTTATGTAAGTCTTCTTTATTTCCCTTCTTATAGGTAGAAACGGAGAAGGCAATGGCACCCCACTCCAGTACTCTTGCCTGGAAAATCCCATGGACGGAGGAGCCTGGTAGGCTGCAGTCCATGGGGTCACTAAGAGTCGGAGGACTGAGCGACTTCACTTTCACTTTTCCCTTTCATGCACTGGAGAAGGAAATGGCAACCCAGTCCAGTGTTCTTGCCTGGAGAATCCCAGGGACGGGGAAGCCTGGTGGGCTGCCGTCTATGGGGTCGCACAGAGTTGGACACGACTGAAGTGACTTAGCAGCATAGGTGGAAAACAGCATTGCTGACTTAAAGAAGCAGCATCATCTCATAGAGAATCTCCTAAGCTTTAGATTTTGACAGGAAAATTTAAATGAACTCTAGTGGTAGAGTGCCTAACTATGAACAAAACAGAAATAACTTCAGGAAACCCACAAACATTTAAGTGCCTTAAAATGAAAAATGCCCCCCTCGGGGGTGGCTCACCCTAGGTGGACACGCATACGAATTTCAGGACTTCCAACCACAGGTCTTAAATACTCTCTAACCCGCGGTCTTGACAGAGAGATCCCTTACCTCAAATCAGCAGCTTTCCCCGTCTTGTTCGTGCACATCACCTCTCTGGTCTGGTATCCAATCTGGATGTCCCAGTATTTGTTCTCTTGGCGGTTCTGCCTGTTTCTGTTTCTCTTCTTCTTGATCAGTTCACGGGCCTCTGGATCCTTTACCCCTTTCCCTCGGTCCTTGTCCCGCTCTTTACTCTTCCCCCGTCTCCTGGCCTGTCTCACTTGTCTCGAGTGGGGCATCGAGCACGTGCTCCAGGCCCCCACCTGCAAGCTGTACATGCGCTCCTCAGCCTCGCAGGGGCCGGACTGGCACACCTGAAACTCCGTCAGGTTCGGGCACCCCGAGCCGCCGAACTGGGGGGGCGCCACCACGTGACGCGTCCGGTGCTGGAGCCCGCTGCCGCACGTCTTGGAGCACTCCGACCAGGCGGAAAACTCGGACACGATGCAGTCCTGCCGGCAGGGGATGAGGCAGGCCTGTTCCAGGAGCGGCTTGGGCTCGAAGTACTCACAGATGATATCCTCCGCAGGGACATCTTTCTCTTTCTCGATGCACGTTATCTCCCGCACCTGAATGCCTTCCTCTCCCTTAATGCACTCCAGGGGTTTCTCCAGGCTTTTTGAAATCACCGGCTGACACTGATTCCACGGTCCCAGCCTCCAGTCGTACAGCTCTTTGTGCCAGTCACAGACTTTGAAACAATTCTGCTGGTTACTGGGTCTCTCGGCCGGCTTGCAGTTTGTATGCAACGTTGTCCATCCTTCCACATGCGCACACCACACAGCCCGGGTCTGAATGCCTCCTGGGCCACATCCGTCTCCCATGCATCTGCCCCACGGACCTAAAAAAAAAATACGAGAGTTAACAGCGCTACTAGAAGAAAACCACACATTACTTCACGTTCCAGAAAGACACTTCAAGATCTAGAACGTTAACTTCCCTGAAGTGTGGTAAAGTAGGTCTGGTTAACAGGGCTGTTGGAAAGGAATGATCTACACTCTATTCTTGCAGAAGGTGAACTGTGTCACAGAATTTATATAAAGTAACTGCTGGGACAGGTTCACTTTGAGTCCTTTTGGGATTACCGAAAACTTACTTTAATGCATTGTCTTAATGCGAGGTAGAAGAGAACCCTTGCTCATAAAGGTCACTAGAAGCTAGTCACAGTGAAAACCTGTTACCCTTGCCTTACATCCATCACTTTCATTTCACTAACTGGCAAAGAAAATGACCCCTTGTGAAGAACTCTGTCTCCTGCAGGCTTTTGTTTTCCTGAGCAATTAACTATTTTGTACCATGTGCTCTCTTCTCCCTCATTTTCTATTGCTCTACCTCCTATGACCTCAAGAATCTATTAGTTGTACACATGTGTTGACAGAAGTGTTTACTTTCTGGTAACCAAAGCTGGGGAATGAAGGGTCTTCATTTTATAGCACATTCTGCCTTTCAGTTGAGTTCAGTTCAGTCGTTCCGTCGTGTCCAACTCTTTGCAACCCCATGAATCATAGCACGCCAGGCCTCCCTGTCCATCACCAACTCCCCGAGTGCCTTTAGGTTTACCAAAAAAATTTTTCTTTCTCATCTCTGCAGTAAAATGTACAGATGGGCAAGAGAATAAAAATTTAACTAGAAGACTTTTGTAATTTTCTGCATCTTAAAGGGTTACTTCATGTTTTATCAATTTGTTCATTTCCTAAATATGAACTATGTGGTGGCATTATGGAGCAATTTTATGGAATAGTTAAGTCAGAGGTTTTAATATGAAATGTGGGCTCTTGACATTAGAATCCTTCTTATCATAGATTAAAACCAACTTATATTTGCATATATCATTTGTTTTTTTAAAGATAGGATTCTCAGGGCTTTAACAGACAAACATCAATTTATGTAATTGAGATTACATTATTTTAGAATTTCAAAGAAATATAAAAATCATATAATCACATTATTTTCAAAATGCATCCATGACATCTGAGGAATTATTTGATGTAGACTAGAGCATCTTCATGGAGAAGGCAATGGCACCCCGCTCCAGTACTCTTGCCTGGAAGATCCCGTGGATGGAGGAGCCTGGTAGGCTGCAGTCCATGGGGTCGCGAAGAGTTGGGTACAACTGAGCAACTTCACTTTCACTTTTCACTTTCATGCATTGGAAAAGGAAATGGCACCCCACTCCAGTATTCTTGCCTGGAGAATCCCAGGGACGGGGGAGCCTGGTGGGCTGCTGTCTATGGGGTCGCACAGAGTCAGACACAACTGAAGCGACTTAGCAGCAGCAGCAGCAGCAGCCGCAGCAGAGCATCTTCAATAGGTTATGTGGGAAGGGGACAGGCAGCACACAGGGTTGGACTCTCGGGTCACTCAGCCCCACCCCACTGTCCTCCTTCCTCATGGCTTCTTCCCTAAGAAAAGCTCCATTATTCTCATTCATTTTTATACATGTTGAGATTATATATAATTTTTGTTTGAGAAGAGGCTTCTGTCTGAAAAGTAAAAAACCACTAAACTAGGCCAGCAGGTGCACTCTATGGATGAAGAAAACAAGTGTCAAGGAGAAGTGACTTGCCAAGTTCACATCTTAAATGAATAACTAACCCATCCTGGATTTCAGATTCAAGTTCTGACTTTTATTTTTATGGTTTATCTTAGATTTTAGAGCTTGAGACTTAAATACTCCTGTACAAAATTAATCTACAAAGAATGAGATATGAAAAATGTGCTTCTATTTAAACATTTAATTTTGTTTAACTAGGAAGATGTTTACAACTTGGGAAGATGTTAACTTCATTACAAATGGAATAGTGGAGTTGTAAATAGAAAAGAGATTGACTGAAAATATTATGCTAACTAATCACAGTTGCATGAAAATAAGAATTTGATATGTGGCATACCTATATCATTACTTTATGAACTTCATATGCATATGTAATGAGTCATAACGAGCTTAAAATACATTTATGGAAACAGTCCTCCCACAGTACTGATGTCAAAACTTTTTGAGCCAAGAAGGTCAATTAATTTGTTACTTTTTTAAACATAGAATACCTGGTAGTATTTTAATATTACTTTCAGCTTATCAAAGGAAAATATGTATTCAGAAATCTTTTGATGCTCGCTTAGAGATTTTCTAAATAACCAGTTTGAGAATCAGAATATGGGACTCTTCTCAAGGGAACATAGTGATATATATATATATATATATATATATATATATATAATTTTTGTTACTTACATAGATCTTTGCTATCTACTCATTTTCCTTATTGTACCTGAACATTAATCTTTATTTCTCAACCTGAACACAGCACATAAAGACACATTTATGTTGGACCATCAAGTTATGAGTTACATACCATTAAATTTAAATTTCAAAATGTAAGAGTCTTGACTCAAAGTATAAAACCCAGGTAAATTCAGGAGAACTTCTTAATAATTCATTGTTTTCTAATTCTTGATATAAATATGAAATTAGACTGAATAGACCAAATCAGATTAGGACCATTAAGAAGTTAGTCTTTTATCCTCCAAGTAAAAATAGAAGTTATAGATTTGCCACTTAAGAATATTTAATTATACTCCTTAGGTAGGTTGTACTTCTACTAATGGGTATGCTTGAACTAATTGATGAAAATATTTTATTACAGACATCTGATTATACAAAACATTAACTGGCTTCAAGTTTGTATGTGATTATTGAGTAAACAAACACACATACTAAAAAGCAAACCATCTGAACTTAGGAAGCAGAGATATACACTACTAGTTAACTATTAAGTTTGAAAGTTACTCTAGATAAATAAGGATGGGTGAAGCCCTGCATGTTTCTCATATCATGTTTACTATAATTTCAGTTAATTTACTAAATAATAGTTTGGCAATATCTGTTTATCACGTTAGACTGGTTCTACGGCCCTTTAACAATAGACCTCTGCATATTTTTGCAAAATTTGGCTTTATCATATCTTTTTAATTTTCATGGCTGGCTTATGAATGAATTCCCTCAATTAGTTTTTTCAGGAAAGAGAGAATTTGTTTTGTAGATCTTTTTATCCAAGGCATTAATTACATTCTTAGGGCTTCCCAGGTGGCGCCAGTGGTAAAGAACCCACTTGCCAATGTAGGAGACTTAAGAGACACAGATTCAGTAGTTGGGTTGGGACGATCCCCTAGAGGAGGGCAAGGTGACCCACTTAAGTATTCTTGCTTTCAGAATCCTATGGACAGAGGAGCCTGGTGAGCTATACTCCATAGCATTACAAAGAGTTGAACATGACTGAAATGACTTAGCATTACATGCTTAATATCAATGCCAACAAGAAAAAAATTGAGTTCAAGGAAACGTCTACACTATTTCATACACACTGATAATGAATAAGTATTTCTAAAGTTTACTTAGATAACTAGAAAGAGCATATATTCTATATACAAATTCAATTTTCATTCCAAAAATATTATCATAGATTCCTATTAATCATTTAGTTATAGATAACATTGTTGGGTTTATTTTATTCCAAGTATATTTACACTGAGAACCAGGAGATACCCCAAGAAAATTCTAGACATCTATAAAAATACTCACTAGGCTAAAGGAAAATAAACGCATGAGGGCACCAGTGAAAGTAGAGGTGGCAATGTAATCACAATTGAACTTATATAAAGCTCATTCACTTTGCAGGCTATCTTATCTGTTTTCTTATCTTCTCACTGCACCTTGGGTATTACACTTATGTCCAACTGAAAAACCAGATCTTCACCAATGTACACCTGATAAAGAGCTATCTACCTCTGTCCTCCATGTACTATTAAAATAATCACACATTGAACAGAAAGGGGACCACATCTAAAATTGTTCTTGGCAGTTAAGAACTCTCAGCCCAGTTAGCTACCATGTTTTAAGAACTGCAAATATTTTGAAGTGCAATTTGAAAGCACAACATTCAAATTCTATCCAGGAGAACATGAAGTTGCCTCCCAAATACAATATGAGAATGTGATAATTTTAATTCATATGTCTCTGCATAAATATTGAATTGTAGCCCACATCTTATATTACTAAGAGTGGGAAATGGTGGTGTTGGAAATGTGTGTGTGTATCAGGATGTTTGGTTTTTTATTTTTTAACAAGAGTAGAAAGAATTTACATTGGTTTGAAACTTGCTTCATTTATTGTTCTTGTTCATGATTATATTCAGAGAACTAGGAATCTAATTGTACAAAATAAAAAATAGGTAGCTTTTTACTTAAGGGCTTGGATAATATTCCTTTATGAATGGAAATGTATTCCTGCATACAGATTTATAGGACTGTGTTCGTTCAGTATCATGCAAAGCGCTTTTAGGATGCAGGTCAATAAATATATGTAGAACACTTAGCTTGACAGATTTTATGTAAATTGAGAAAAAACACTGGATGTCTTATTCCAGCAAAAAGAAGTTTCAACAACTGTTTACATATACAAAATATTTATGTAATTGTTAAATTCACAATCCAAATATTTTCACTTGGGACTGATGCAAAATTATGCAAAACTGTTAAAACAACTTTAAATGAATTCTATGTGGCTTAGTTTTCCACTGGCTAGTGCTTTAAATATGATTCTTAACTAACGTTCCAAAAATGTTTATAAAATAATGAATTTATTTTTATTCCTGCTAAAGAGGATTTCATAGCACGCCTATTCTCTTCATGTCATTCAAAACTCTCTCTTTATTTCAGTCTACAAAAGACAATCTTTTAAATTTAAAATTAGTATGTTGCCCACCATATTCAACACAGACTCCTTCTAAGGTTGTTTTTTTTTATATGTCAAGGTCATGAGAATAATAAAAGGTTGAGTCTGTAAAAGGCCACATTATTGACAGGTGGCTAGCAACTGTTCCAAAGAGCCTTATAAAAGATAAACACTATAAAAGGAGCATAAGAAAATTATGCAAACTACTTGCTGTCCTTGTTTGCTATAAAACTCTCAAATGAGCCAGTTTCTTGTTTGACTAAATATGTTTGCATCCTTCAAATGAGATGGTGCATTTTCCCTCCTGGATTTGGTTATGGAACAGCATGTCCTAGTTTACCAAGATCAAGGAATGCACAGCTTTGTAATATATTGTATTCTGTCTCATGATTGCTGCACCATATTTTATTTTTGCAATATACAAGTCACAGAATTAAAAAAGAAATTCTATTTGTTAATACCTGAGTAAATATATAGGGAAAAAATAACTAGAAATTACTCTTAATTATCAGAAAATTCTTTATATCTCCCACAAACTAAAGGTAACTAGTCTTCGTATTTTGCTATCATTCTATTAGACAATTAAAAATATATTTAAATAAATTTAAGGTCATGCTGTAAATTGTTTTATAATCTACTATTTTTACTTTACAATCTGCTATAAAAAGTCACTCCATTTCAATGGATGGTGGGCAGGCTCAGGTACACACACACATACATATAGACACAGAAATACAAAGACTGATCCTACTAAACACTTAAAGTCAGATACTCTTCATATTTGCCCAATTAGATTTATACTTTGGTTGTATGGCAAGTTGTATCAATTTACAGTGATTTATCTAATTGATATTCTATTTGTAGAAATTTAAGTCTTTTAAAAATTGTTTCCAAACTATACAGAATGTTAGAAAATAAACATTCACTGTTTTATATTAGTCAGGTAATTTAGTCAAAAGTTTTTCAAATTTTCAAGCTTTTGATACATTTAGTATTGCAAATTTGTCCATCCAAATGTACCAGTTTGTCCTCCAGACAGCCATTTACAAATATACACTTTTTCCTGATAATTTACAGCTTGCTAATTTTTTAAAATCTGGGCTCCTACTGGGGGAATATCATGTGCTTATTTTCTCAGAGTCCATCCTTTAACTATTTTAACATGCAGATAGTCTTTATTCCCTTAAATCCAATCCTTTGTGTACTGTGGTTGACGAAAGACCTCAAAGCTTTTGAAGAATTCTAGCGTCTCTCCTTTTTTCCAACACTGAAAAATAATTTTGCTTATTCTGTATTGATTTGGTCATTTCAAGGGATTTTTTTCTGTGGATAGAAGCCAACATGTGATCTTAAATGTCTGTCTTGAAATAATCCCATAGATTGGTAATTCAAATGCCTGGCATATCATACCACTCTATATTATACTAATTGATTTAATTATAAGTATACTCTCTGTCAAGAGGACACCTTTGTGTAGATTTATGAGCATAAACAATTAAATTTTGAATATGTACTGACCTAAAACTGATTAAATTTCCCTTTTAAAGGAAAAAAAATAGGAGTGCTCATAACTTTTTTTATTTGAGTTTTAATTTCATTTTAATTTAAAATATAATTCTCAAATGACAAATCAGTTTTGTGGATAAGGAAAGATCACTGTGAAGTCAAGCTGAGCTTTCATCTTCAATAAGTAATTAAACTTTAATAAGAAGTTATATAAGAGTATCAAATTAAGTGTACAAAAATTAGAACAAGCTCTTTAAATCTGATGAGACAATGAATGATGAATCAGTGACTAGGAGAGCTGATTTCACAGTTACCAAATATAGCAATCTATTTTCAGGCCCTATCAATTTGATCTTTCTTATGAAAATTACTTAACCTCTTTGAATCTTGATTTCTTTCCTTTGTAAAACATAATATATTATGTACCATGTCATTAACTTCCATTGTCTCATATCACTATTGGAAATCATAAGCTAAGAACCAACATTATGAGGAAAATTTGTGAAATGCTTTTTTCTCACACAGAAAGATTTCATTTTTGTGTGACAATCTTTTAAATTTTGCATGCATCACAGATGATTTCTTTAGGCTAGACTCCATGAAAGACCATTGACCCATGATCTTCCTGGAAGCAGTTTATTAAGCACCAGTCAATATCTAGAAAATTGCAGGCCTGGCCAGTGTTGACCACAGTCACATAAGAGACTCAGTCAGAACTACCCAGCTAAGCTGCTTCCAGATTTCAAGGAAATTTCAAACTGGAATTTGAATCATGGAAATAAGGTAATTTTATTGATTATAATCAGCTAAATTTTGATGCAATTTGTTATGTAGCAATAGATATCTAACACAGACTATGATCCTGAAAGATGTACGCTGCCATAACCAAAAATCCAAAACATGGGAATGGAATACTGCAAACAGGCAGTGGCCAGAGTTAAAAGGGCAATGAGGAAAGTGTTAGTAAAAGCCAAAGATGCTTTTAAAAAAAGGCTGTTGGAAGGAGCCTAATGGCACTTGTCAGTAAGAAAAAGAAGTGAGAAGATCTTAAAAGAAGATGTACAGATGGCCTAGATGCACATGAAGAAATGTGCAACATCACTAATTATTAGAGAAATGCAAATCAAAATTATAATGAAGTACCATCTCACAGCGATCAGAACAACCATCACCAAAAAAATCCGCAAACAATAAATGCTGGAGAGTGTGGAGAAAAGGGAACACTCTTACAAGTGAATGTAAACTAGTTCAGTTACTATGGAGAATTGTGTGGATGTTCCTTAAAAAAACTAAAAATAGAACTACCATATGACTTAGCAATCCCACTACCAGCCATATACCAGGAGAAAACTACAATTTCAAACAGATATAAGTACCTCCAGTGTTCATTGCAGTACTACTTATAATAGCCAGAACCTGGAAGCAATCTAAACGTTCATCAACAGAGGAACAGTAAAGAAGATGTAGTAATATATGCAATGGAATACTACTCAACCATAAAAAATGAAATAAGGCCATTTTCAAAAATATGATGGACCTAGAGATTGCCATGCTGAGTGAAGTAGGTAAGAAAGAGAAAGACAAATATCATATGATATCACTTACATGTGGAATCTAAAAAAAATGGTTCAAACGAACTTATTTACAAAACAGAAACAGAGTCACTGATATAGAAAACTTATGTTTACCAAGGGAGAAAGTGGGGGTGGGATAAATTGGGAGATTGGGTTTGACATATGCACGCACACTCAGTTCAGTTCAGTTCAGTCACCCAGTCGTGTCCGACTCCTTGCGACCCCATGAACTGCAGCACGCCAGGCCTCTCTGTCCATCACCAGCTCCCGGAGTCTACCCAAACCCATGTCCATCGAGACGGTGATGCCATCCAACCATCTCATCCTCTGTCGTCCCCTTCTTCTCCTGCCCCCAATCCTACCCAGCATTAGGGTCTTTTCC
Source organism: Giraffa tippelskirchi (assembly GCF_054371585.1). Taxonomy (NCBI): domain Eukaryota; kingdom Metazoa; phylum Chordata; class Mammalia; order Artiodactyla; family Giraffidae; genus Giraffa; species Giraffa tippelskirchi. The sequence goes on from NC_137284.1 coordinate 67,057,021, forward strand.
AATGAGTCAACCCTTCGCATGAGGTGCCCAAAGTATTGGAGTTTCAGCTTCAACATCAGACCTTCCAATGAACACCCAGGATTGATCTCTTTTAGGATGGATTGATTGGATCTCCTTGCAGTCCAAGGTACTCTCAAGAGTCTTCTCCAACACCACAGTTCAAAAGCATCAATTCTTCGGCGCTCAGCTTTCTTCACCGTCCAACTCTCACATCCATACATGACCACTGGAAAAACCATAGCCTTGACTAGATGGACTTTTGTTGGCAAAGTAATGTCTCTGCTTTTAAATATGCTATCTAGGTTGGCCATAACCTTCCTTCCAAGGAGTAAGCGTCTTTTACTTTCATGGCTGCAATCGCCATCAGCAGTGATTTTGGAGCCCCAAAAAATAAAGTCTGACACTGTTTCCACTGTTTCCCCATCTATTTCCCATGAAGTGATGGGACCAGATGCCATGATCTTAGTTTTCTGAACATTGAGCTTTAAGCCAACTTTTTCACTCTCCTCTCTCACTTTCATCAAGAGGCTCTTTAGTTCTTCTTCACTTTCTGCCATAAGGGTGGTGTCATCCGCGTATCTGAGGTTATTGATATTTCTCCCAGCAATCTTGATTCCAGCTTGTGTTTTTTCCAGCCCAGCGTTTCTCATGATGTACTCTGCATAGAAGTTAAATAAGCAGGGTGACAATATACAGCCTTGACGGACTCCTTTTCCTATTTGGAACCAGTCTGTTGTTCCATGTCCAGTTCTAACTGTTGCTTCCTGACCTGCATACAGGTTTCTCAAGAGACAGGTCAGATGGTCTGGTATTCCCATCTCTTTCAGAATTTTCCACAGTTTATTGTGATCCACACAGTCAAAGGCTTTGGCATAGTCAATAAAGCAGAAATAGATGTTTTTCTGGAACTCTCTTGTTTTTTCAATGATCCAGCAGATATTGGCAATTTGATCTCTGGTTCCTCTGCCTTTTCTAAAACCAGCTTGAACATCTGGAAGTTCACAGTTCACGTATTGCTGAAGCCTGGCTTGGAGAATTTTGCACACTACTATATATAAAATATATATAAAATAGGTATCTAATAAGGACCTACTGTATAGCACCGGGTACTCTGCTCAATATTCTGTAATGGCCTATATGGGACAACAATCTGTAAAAGAGTGGATACATGTGTATGTATAATGGACTCACTTTGCTCTACAGGAGAAACTAACAACGTTGTAAAGCAACTATACTCCAATAAAAACTTAAAAAAAAAGAAGTGAGAATCTTATGGAGATTGAGGAAAGGGGATTCTTATATCATGACAGAGAGTTTAAGCAATACTGTCACCTGCAGTGATGTAAAGTTCACCTTATGAACTGGGTAATCTGATTCCCAGTCAGAGTTTTGAGGGTGCTACCTTTTTTTTTTATTAGTATATATCTAATTGCCACTTCCTAGTCACCAAATCCAACTAGCAATGTCATAATACAGTGGTATTCACTATGGGAAATAAATGGGGAAATAATGGAAACAGTGAGAGACTTAATTTTTTGGGGGGGCTCCAAAGTCACTGCAGATGGTGACTGCAGCCATGAAATTAAAAGACATTTGCTCCTTGGAAGAAAAGCTATGACCAACCTAGACAGCATATTAAAAAGCAGAGACATTATTTTGCCAACAAAAGTCCGTCTAGTCAAAGCTATGGTTTTTCCAGCAGTCATGTATGAATGTGAGAGTTGGACTATAAAGAAAGTTGAGCACCAAAGAATTGATGCTTTTGAACTGTGGTGTTGGAGAAAACTCTTGAGAGTCCCTTGGATTGCAAGGAGATCCAAACAGTCCATCCTAAAGGAAATCAGTCTTGAATATTCATTGGAAGAACTGATGTCGAAGCTGAAATTCCAATACTTTGGCCACCTGATGCAAAGAATTGACTCATTGGAAAAACCCTGATGCTGGGAAAGATTGAAGGCAGGAGGAGAAGGGATGACAGAGCATGAGATGGTTGGATGGCATCACCAATTCAATGGACATGAGCTTGAGTAAGGTCCATGAGTTGGTGATGGACAGGAAAGCCTGGCGTGCTGCAGTCCATGGGGTCGCAAAGAGTCAGACACGACTGAGCAACTGAACTGAACTGAGTGGGATTTTCTTTTTGACAAATGCGTAAATGTTGTCTCCAGGATGAAGGAGTGACTGTGTCTGCTACATAGACTCAAGTAAAAGTAAAGAGCTTCTGATTCATTTTACTAGTGAGAATTGAGGAAAACACCTTTTCTAAATCAGTATCTGCCTACCAAGGGCCAAACACTGTTGTTTGTTGTAGTTTAAATACCACATCTTTCATACCATCTGCAAATGGGCCCAACACGTGGTTAAGTTTAGAGCAACTTGCTGTCATCTTCTACAATCCGTTCAATTCTACCTTTTTTAGAAACACAACAGGCCAATTAGATAGGCATATGATGTGGACCGTGTCACCAGTGTCTTTTGAATGTTTAATGTGGCACTAATTTCTCCAAGGATGTTGGATAACATAAAATGCCTCACTTCCTACCTACAGTTCATCTCAATCTTTCAGATAGTCAGAGTCTTAGTAACTCTCAGTAGTAAGCTACTGTATGTCAGCCTAGCAGGTGATATCACAAAGCATTTATTCTCTTGCCCCTCTTCCCAATTGGTCAAGAATGACCCCATGATTGGTAACTCTCTCCCAATGTCAAGTTGTTCATGAGTGAGTGCCAAGTGGGTTTCTACATGCATCCTACACTATGATATCAGAGAAGCTCTGGGAAACCAGGCTGCTCAGCTGTTGGTGAGTGAAAGTCACACAAATCTAGTTAAAGTTGTGCATAATTTGAAGTCACAGGAGTAATTAGAGGTGGAGGTGGAGCCATGGGGATTTGAGATGGCACATAAGTGGCATGTCATGCTTAGCAAATGATGGGGATTTTTTTTGGTTGTGTTGTTGTTTTTCTTCTAAAAATGCCAAATGAAAAACATCTAAGAACAATATACCTTCAGGACAAAATTGTTGAAGGCTGAAGAAACCTGAACTTTTATCATGTTTATTCATTCAATAAATACTCAGTGGTTAGTGTAGGTGCTGTGATAGGCAATAAAATAGATATTCATTAAGAAAGCACTACAAACGGTGTAAACATCAGAAATGGAGTAAACAAAATATGGCATATACATAGAATGGAATAGTATTCATCCTTAAAAGAGAATGAAATTGTGATACGTTCTACAAGATATATGAGCCTTGAAAACAGGCTAAGTGAGGTAAGTCAGACACAAAAGACAAATGTTGTATGACTTCACTTATATGAGGCACTGGGTTGGTCGAATTCATAGAACAGAAGGCAGAATGTCACCAGGGACTAAAGGAAGAAGCGAATGGGGAATTATTGTTTGATGCATGCAGATGTTTCTCTTTGGGATAATGAAAATGTGGGGATGGTCACTGGTAATAGTTGCATAACGATATGAACTGGTCACTGAACTGTTCAATCGAAATGGCAAAATGACAAATTTTATATTATGTTCATTTTGCCTTAAAAAAATAAAAGGTTACAACAAACTTTAGCCTACACTTTTTATATTCAATCTATAATTTTATGAAACTTGAAGAAACTTCTAGATATAGCAACATAGTGCCAAGGTTCTAGGAAGTTACTGTCCAGTTCAAAGCGCTGGGGAATTCTTAAATTCCCTGGGCCCAGAGGAATTTATTTGAAACTTTCAAGCAAAAAGGGAAGAGGCAATTTTAGATCGAATAGACTTTTCCTTGTTTTATTAAACACTGAAAAAAGACAGTAGCTCAGAAATGCCACCATTATTATCTTAGGTCTAGTGCCTAGCATATTAAATACATAGTTATCATTAAAATATATTTCACATTCTTCTGATAATGTTACACTGTTAACTACATACAATAATTACAATACAGTTTTAGCCATTAATGTGAGATTATGGATATGATCTTCACAAAATGTAAAGATCAAAATGAATGTAAGTAATAATCTTTTGGCATCAGAGTGGTTTTCATTATTCATCTAGAAACATTTTATTCTTTGATTATTTAGGATATTTTTGGCCCCTACTTTCATTAACAAATATGTGCATGCCTGTTACTTTTTTGTAAAGCATATTTTAGGCATACTTTACAGTTTACCATTCTTCTGCATATAATAAACCACTCTAGGAAAACAAGATCAAAGTAGATTTTCCCCACAATGTGATATAGAAATTAATAAGGCTCACACACGATAAGTGTTCATTTCTTTCTGTTGCTCACTAGGGCAGGACTACATTACAGGCAATTATTAAGGATAATGATAAATTCAGTTTTTATCTTCTTACTTAAAATATCATACATTTAGGAAACTGGGAAGTATGATTTTTTAAAAGAGACTTGAAGCTTTCCTTCATAGTTACCTTTTAATCAATGTCCATATGCATTGCTGTATATTTTCATAATTTCCACATAATTGCCATTGCACTAATTGTTGTAATTAAGAAAAGTAAGCAATTCAAGTACCTGAAACATAAAATTTTTGCTACCAGAATATTTCCTCTGAAGCCAAGTTAATCTTTCCAAACTCTATATAACCAAGGAACTTGAGTTTATAGTTTAGGGCAGTAATTTGCAATATCAGTGACTTGGAAATGTCTAGTAGACCTTAGATTATTATTTCCATAATGGGTAAAGTCAAGTGAATTAATAAAGTTAAGCACGAGTCTAAAATTATAAGATGCAATGATAAAATAATCAGTATGTAATTAAAGATTTGAATGTAAAAGTTTGTTTCCCCAAAAATGAAACCAAGAATATCTTGATTTTTTAGAAGGAGCTTCCCAACTCTGACAATAAAATATTATCCATAAACATACACAAATTTCTCAAGAATTATAGTTGATCAGTATTTTTCATATAATAATTTCATTTTGTAAAATACAGCATATGTAAGATAGCCCCAAATTAAGTTATAAAATGCAGAGCCATAACAGGATTTGATCAATGCTGAGTATTTCTAATTACCTAATAGCTCAGACGGTAAAGCATCCATCTGCAGTGCAGGAGAGCCAGGGTCAAACCCTGGGCCGGGAAGATCCCCTGGAGAAGGAAATGGCAACCCACTCCAGTATTCTTGCCTGGAGAATTCCAAGGACAGAGGAGACCAGCAGGCTCCAGTCCATGGGGTCACAAAGAGTTGGACACTACTGAGCGATTAACACACACACAATTCATGTCCTTTCTTAATAAAATCAGATATTCAGTTTTATCATCAAGGAAATGTAACCAATAAAGCAGTGTTGAAGATGCATATAGTTCTGTTAACTGTTTTTTAATAACTGTGAACATTATATCTTTAGGAAAAGTTAATTTTACCCAAAAATATTAAGATCTTACTCAGAATTAGGGAATCAGAAATAAACATCTATTTTCTGATTTTTGTTTCTATGCACATTTTTGTGTTAGGGTATACATTTCTCCTTGATTATTAAATTTCCATGGCTGACAAATTCCATAAGTATTAAATAACTATAATTTAAAAATCTATTACATTAATACCAGTGTATCAGGTCAATCTATACTTTAAGACACACTATTAGTCTTCTTGAAGACACATGTAGACGTGATACTTCTTTTGCTTGATTAAAAATCACAGTCAGGATGCATTTAAAAATATATGTATCAGTTGAAATTAACTCAAGGCATAATTTCACATGGCTTCACTGATTAACTGGTTCCAAGAGGATGATAGTGAATCAACTAAGGCAGATGGTTAGATGAGGAATACGAGAGCTGACAGCTGCACATTCATGGATATCATAAAATTTAAAACTAAGGACACCACAGTGATAAACAGTGCAGCATTTTGTAGCCAGGGATCTTCAGACCATCAGTAGTTAAGTGCAGCTTACACAGGTATCATCCAAGCCTGGGTCAGAACCCAGGTGTCCTGACTTCCCAGCTCACATTCCCTGACTTTCTACTCTCACACTCTACCATAGGAGACTTCATTTCAGATGAACAGCTCACAGTGGGACTCTACTTCTCAAACTCTATTTAGTAAATTATCAAGTGACTTCAGGCTCCAAAAACAATTCATTAATTTACAAACAAAAAGTATCATTATCTTGGAATCTGTGGCTTGGAAGGATCCACAGATCCTGTAATATAATCTTTCTTTGGTTCTTTTAGCCTCAGGTGGACTACTTCTGGTGACAAGAGCTCATTGTTTAGCAATGTCACTCATTCTGATGGTAGAGAGCTTTATTTATTAGAGATTTCTTCCCAATATTTCTATAAAATAATCTTTCTAAGAATTCTAAGCTAAACTCTCCCTGATGACTTTCCAAATATTCTAAGACTCCAAACTAAATACTAATCTGCTTGCTTTTCGCCCCTTATTCCTAATATGACATCTGGTCTGATCACTAGGCTTGTAACTTTTTGATGGCATTGTTAGACTGTGCCATAACATGATAGAGCAATCTGGAAACTAGTAAAGAAAGCAAAACAAACTAGACAAATAAAATATCTGACAATATCCACATATCTTTTATTCTAATTGAAATAAAAAATAATAACCTCATATCCATTTCAACATGATGAGTCTTAACCAAGCGTCTTAACTCTGTTAACTCATATCACACATGTTCTGTCAACATTTAGACTTTTTCAGTTTACACTATGCTATGTAATGAATTTACTCACTATAGCTATTCCTTTGGTAATTGCTTGGCTAATTCAGCCCCATTAGGACAGAGGCACATATTGAAACTCCTGTCCCTGAACACCTATTTATTCAATGAAGCCTTACCCAGAGGCTGACTCAGGGAACTAGAGGTACATTTTACCTCTGAGCCCTTCCAGATTCCTTGATCAGTAACTCTGATCCACGTTCTTGAGGTGCCATGCATGCAGTTATGCATGAGAGGTTACCCCTCAGAAGGCTGTAATTCCACTGCATTGCCCAGAACTGGTAACCTTTTAGTTTACATTTGAAGGCTAATGTTCATAATATACGTCTGCATGCTTTGATATGATGTACATATAATGCTACAAAAAAATAAAGACTAATTACAAGGCAAACACTTCACACATCTATCTGCATCAATTTAGTATTCTTTTGGTGGAAAAAAATAAGGATTATTTAAATCAAAATTACACTCATAAATGAAATTCTCATTATAGGAAGCAATTCCAGTGCTAAAAATGTTCTGAGCATTCTATACTGAATGCTCATTATTTGCTAGAGTACAAAGGTCACAGGGGCTCACAGATCACAGATGGTCTCTAGGCTAAATAGGACACACCAGCAGGATAGAGGATACTTGCATTTGGATTACTTAGACTGTGTTCCTCCTTACCAGAGTTTAATCTTAATTTTTAAAAATTTCAGTTTTCTGTGGTAGGGGCACTTATCATGAGATATACATTGAAAGATTTAAGTGTACATTATCGTGATTGCAGCCATGAAATTAAAAGATGCTTACACCTTGGAAGGAAAGTTATGACCAACCTAGATAGCATATTTAAAGCAGAGACATTACTTTGCCAACAAAGGTCCGTCTAGTCAAGGCTATGGTTTTTTCAGTAGTCATGTATGGATGTAAGAGTTGGACTATAAAGAAAGCTGAGTGCCGAAGAATTGATGCTTTTGAACTGTGGTGTTGGAGAAGACTCTTGAGAGTCCCTTGGACTGCAAGGAGATCCAACCAGTCCATCCTAAAGGAGATCAGTCCTGGGTGTTCATTGGAAGGACTGATGTTGAAGCTGAAACTCCAATACTTTGGCCACCTCATGTGAAGAGCTGACTCATCAGAAAAGACCCTGATGCTGAGAAAGATTGAAGGCAGGAGGAGAAGGGGACGACAGAGGATGAGATGGTTGGATGGCATCACTGACTCAATGGACATGGGTTTGGGTAGGCTCAGGGAGTTGGTGATGGACAGGGAGGCCTGGTGTGCTGCGGTTCATGGGGTCTCAAAGAGTTGGACACGACTGAGCAACTGAACTGAACTGATCAACTATAGGTATAATGTTGTATAGCAGATCATTAGCACTTTTAAAAATGTGCCTATGGATTAATATTTTCCCTCTTCCCAGCCTCTGGAAACCAGCATTTTTACACTCTACTTCTACGAGTTTAACTATTTTAGACAAGTCCATTGTGAATCCCATTTTGTTTATTAATTCATCTATTGATGGATTTTCAGGAATTTTCTTTCACATTATAGAAAAGTCATTATTGGAAAATTCAAAATAGTTTTTAATGTAGAAAAACATGAATGAACATTATTATCTTCTTTTTAAAATATGATGGAGAAAAAAGAATCAACTATTGACTTTTTATAACAAATTCTGAAGTAAGGTCAATATGACACAATTGTTAAAACCACCATGCAGTAAATTTATGTAATCTGCTGGTATTATTTTGAAGAGTGGGGCTATGGAGACACACACACGTTAGCAAAATAGCCTTAATGACATGCTTTAAGTCACAGTTCCTTGTCATATATCACAAGTTAACACTGAATACTTTTAATTAGAAGAGTGAGTTTCATGTATTACGGTCAGAGAGGAAAATGGGTTCACCAGGGGCCTAAAGAAGGATATTCTACTCCTACTGGGGAACACAAAGTTTGACGGAAATAGTGATATTGCAGTTGGAGAGACAGAAATGGAAATCACAGGACATAAGGTTGGACAGATACTAGTGTGGGAGAAGGGAGTGCCAGGAATAGGGGACAGCATGAACAAAACCAGGAAATGAAGACTGTATAAATAAATAAGCACATGGGACACAGGTCTGAAAAGGAAGGGGAGCTTGGGGCCAGGTTGGGGAGTCACGGGCAACTTTTCCATAAGCATATCCTAGCTTAATATAGCTTACAAAACTTTACTACAGGTATTAATAAATCTCAACTTCCTTTCAAAAATATGCTTTAATTCCGTGTATTTCTCACATTATCTGTCTCACATGTCCTGATTTATTGTTACATTGTCTCCTATTTTATTTACAAAGCATTTTGCGTATGTAAAACTATTTCTCCAATAAGATTTTAAACTACTCAAGGACAGGAGCTTTGCCATGTTCCTTTTGTGAGTGTGCTCAGTCATGTTTGACTCTTTGCGACCCTACTGTCCTCTGTCCATGGACTGTTCCGGGAAAGAAATACTAAAATGGGTTGCCATTTCTTCTCCTAAGGATCTTCCTGACCCAGGCATCAAACTTGCGTCTCCTGCATTGGTAGGTGATCCTGCATTGGTAGGTGAATTTTTTTTTTTTTCCCCACCATTGAGCCACCTAGGAAGCCCACTCGTTTTGTAGTTTCCACTATGATGCGAGACTTCCAATAAAAATTGATACGAAAGTTTTTTCCAGCGCACATTTACTTAAGACGTAACCTGGATTGCTCCTTAATATATACTTGGTGAGCTGTAAGAGCTAGCAGAGGATGGTTTCTAGAAATCCTCGAAGGAAAAGATTCTGAATTAAAATAAAGAGTTTGACATCCTGTGTGAATTATCAAGAGGCTAGAAAATAGACTACCCTGACTATAGAGGTCAAGGTTATATTACACTCAGAAACTGACAGTAAGGAAAGTCAAGCACTCAGTGGGATAGCCACCCTGCCAGCATCAACAGGGGACCTGCAGTCTGTGATTTCAACATCAAAAATTCATTAATTGCAGGGCTAATAGGTGAGTAAAATAAGCGTAGCTTAAGAAAAGTTGTGCCTAAAAGCTAACTCAAGCCTCAAGGACATTAGACAGTTAAACTGTAAAGCATGACTATTTCTTTTTAAGAAAAGAGCCACCCATGATTGTTGAAAATGAGATTTAACTTAGTAAACTTCAACATTATTAACCTTCTGCTTTCTTTCCTATTTTTTCTCCTGCGACTGCCATCAGAAAGGTGCATGTTTATCATGTGTATTTTATTTTAGTCTTATTTGTCACTTGCTAATATGCTTGTGAAGATAAGGACAAGAAGTGATGGAATTCAAATTATTTTCCTGGCATAGGCTTTCTTTCACCCTGATGGTGTTAATAGTTGACTCATTATTTCAATGGCTTTTCTTCAATGTCAGGAAGTCTCTCTCAGGATCTGTTACATTTTCATAATTGCTATCTTCCTCAAGCATTCTGATTTCTCATTGAGACAAACACTACCCCTAAGATTTGAGTCACAGTTCTCACAGGAAATCTCTATCTTGTAGAGGTTTTTTAAACTCATTTTGCCAATGGCTGATTTTTTTTTTAACTGTAGGTAAGCAGTTTTCAGAATTTTATGCCATAAACATTCAATTGTTATTTGATATCTTGCAGTTTCCCTGACATAAGGAATTATAAAGCAGAGTCTACTAGTGAGGGAATTCCTTTATCTCTGACTTCTCTGTAGCTTCTGAAAATCATGATAATTTTTGCTTGTTTTGAAAAGAAAATGAATGCATGTAAGATGCACTGGAAAATATTTTAAGATTCTTAGCAGAGTTCCATAGAATGCTAGATGCCTAAGAGGATGAGTGAAAAAAATGGGAATATGATCAAGAAAAGGCATATTTCTTAGGACTTCAACTGCACTTTTTGAAAGTATTTCCAAAGGAGAAATATTTGACATATTTGGGGTTTTGAATTTACTCAAATTAAAAAACAAACAATAACAACAGAAAATGTCTTTCGTTTACCTCTAGCTCTTTTGGTTTGGTTTTCCTGGTGGCTCAGACAGTAAAGAATCTGCCTGCAATGAGAGAGACCTGAGTTCAATCCCTGAGTTGGGAAGATCCCCTGGAGAAGGGAATGGCAACCCACTCCAGATTCTTTCCTGGAGAATTCCATGGGCAGAGGAGCCTGGCAGGCTACAGTCCATATGGCTGCAAAGAGTTGAACATGACTCAGTGACTAACACTTTGACTTTTCTTCTGGTCATTACCCATTTGTTGTTGATTTCCTTACTGTGTAAATGACTGGATATGAGTAACTTAGATCCCATTTACTACAGTAGCTATCCATTACATTAGAGGGGCTTATAATGGGCTTAAACACACTAAAGCAACCTACACGCACACCTGGAATTCTAAAAGTCCATTTGGCACACCTCTAACTGTTCTCTTTTTATTTTTCTATCCCCAATGCTTCAGATAATGCATATCACATTAATTGCTACTATATGAATACTTGTGTAATGAATACATACTAATGAATAAAATTTCAGCTGCCTAATTAGAAAGATTTATCACTACTTATACTTTAGTGAGGAGAAACTTGTCCAATGAGCACAACACCTTTATTCAGTTAAAATACAAATTTTCACATAAGTCATATTTAAGAGTCCAGACTCTTTCTACTTCGAGTATGTGATCCAGGGAATGGGAATATCAGTAATGCCTGGGAGCATATCAGAAATTCAGAATCTGCAAACCCAAACCCAAGCCTACTGAATCAGAATCTACATTTTTAGAAGATGCTTAGATAATTTGTATGTATATTAACATTTGGAAAGTACAGATCACTAATTATTTTATACTAATTTATAAAAGAGAACTTTATATTAGGGCAGAGAGGCATGTGCTCCTAGATGTGAAGAATTAATATGGAAAAAAAGTCAATTTTTTTTCAAGAATAATTCATAAATTCACTCATGCTTTCAACAAAGAGATAGTGAGTAGCAACCATCTGCTAAGTTGTGTGCCAGATCTGGGTATACCATGATGTTTCTAAGTAATGCAATTCCTACCCTCCTGTAGCATTGCGCCTACTCAGAAGATCAGCTGATACAAAGCACACAAAAACTATCATACACTTACAAGTAGAGTAAAGGCTAGCAGGATATTCAGGTTAATATACGTCAAATAAAAACACTAGCGAAACAATTTTGAAAGAGAAAATGATTCCAAACTTCCTATTTTTTTAAATAATCAACTCTACGTAAAATAAACATGAATACAAGCAATGCTATTGGGACTTGTCTGCTTTTATATTGTCACAAAATGATGTAACGAAAAAAATGACAGACAAGTAAGAACTGAAATATAGTTCAGCTGAACATAGTATAATATTCAGAATCATATATGTGCAAATGAAATATAAAGAAGGGACATTTTACATTAATAGTACATAATAAAAACACATGAATAAAAATAAATAATAAGTAACATTGAACTCTTGACAAAAGAAGCTAAATCTCTACCTGGTAATATACACCAAAATAAATTACTTATGTATAGAAGAGTTCAGTATAAAAAATAATAAAACCGTTAGAAACAGAATTGAGAAAAATATGTGCAAATTGTTGAAATGAAGAAAGACATCTTCTGTCATTGACCCTTACATACTTGCCTCTGTCTGACCAATCTTTCCAATGAGAACAATTAGAAAAGCTAATTTTAAAAAAATCTGTTCAATGTCATCAGAAAAATATGAATGCAGCAGAGCCTGAAGAACTAATATCTAGACAAAAATGAAGTGCAGAATAGGTAGCTGGAGATTTGTCTCAACTTGAGGCATTTTCCATTTCTTAAACTATGGCCAAGAGGTGAAGAAGATTAGAACTTTTAATAGTTTTATGGACCTGGGAAGAAAGTGTTATGTCCAGGGTTGACCAGGAAGAAAAAAAAGAAAAAAAACTCAGCTATCACTTATAATTTCTAAAGGCTAAACTTGTGGATAAAGGAAAAAAAATAAGCTTTTAAGAAGGCTGAAATTCAGCTTCTAACCAGCTGAATTTCAGGCTAGATTAAGGTGATATTTTCATAGCCTAACACCAGAGACACACAAAGATCCTATCTGGAAGATTGCATCAATTATAGAGTCCCAATACCCATCAAAAAAAAAAAAAAAAACTTTGAAAGAATTGCAATGGCAGGGATTCAGCCAAAAATTGCTTAGGATATGAAAATATAGGAGATCTGTATTATCAAGGTTATCAGGCCTTCACGTTTAAGTAACTATGATGAATGTGCAAAACGTGACGAACAATATCTGCAGATAGCAGAAATCTATTTTTAAAACAATCAAATACAAAATGTAGAAGTGAAAAATATAACAATCTAATTAAAACTTAACAGAGATTTAGCAGCAAGAGGATTGGTGAGATAGAAGATATTCAACTAAAATGTCTAAAGTGATGCAAAGATTGAAAAAAATAAGAACATATGGGACATGAAAAAAGTCTTTAAAATTCAAACAAGTTAACAGGAGAAAAAAACATCCAAGAGGAAATCCTTCAGGAAGTAATAAAGACTGAAAAGGTAGATCCAGGTGAGTGTTAACAATAGATCATGGGGTAAACAGAGGCAAAGAGTTTTAAGGTCATTAAATTTTCTGGGATTAGATAGAACTATTAATTTAGAGTTGAGTTTTAATGAATAAAAGGTAAGCCACTGAAAGAATATCCAAACAACACATACTTAATGAGCTATCAGAAAAGAAATAGTGATAGTAAAAATAATTAGTGAAATAAAGGAGAGAAAAATATATGCAGAAGAAATAGAAAAATGGAAAAACAATAAGATAGTATATTTAAACCAAGATGCATTAATTCACATTAAATGTAAATTAAATAAATAGTCTCAGTAAAAAACAAAGGTGGTCAGACTGGATATAAAACTGAAGCTCAACTCTTGTTTTTAAGAGTAATACCTTAGATATAAGGAAACTGAGTTACAGTCAAAAGACGAAGCAAATTATAGCATGCAAACACTAACCAAAAGAAAGCTGGAACAGATATATTAATGCCAGACAAAGTGTTTTAAGAAAAGGCACAAAGACAGTTAACAATAATAAGATACTGATATACCATAATAATAAAATATTTCCCTGTACCTAAGTAACATCCAGCCTCAAAACATATAAAGCTAAAACTGATAGAACTAGAAACAGACAAATGCCAAGACATTAACAAACTTCTCTTATTTAACTGATACAAGAATTATAGACAACATCACTAGCAATTCAGATTTGAACAACATGATTAACAAAACTCAACATGATTGACATACATATATAACCTTGCATCCAGAGCTGTACAATAAATACATTCTTTTGAATATACACAAAACAAGAGCTAAGATTGACCACATGCAGATTTCAAAGCAAATTTTAACAAATTTCAAAGGATTAATATCAAATAGAGTATATTCTCTGACCACAGTGGCATTAAGCTATAAATCAGTAACAAAAAGATAAAGAGAATTTCCTTGAGTGCTTGAAAATTAGCAATATACATTTAAATATGAATCAAATAAGGAATCACAACATATATTAAAAACTATTTCATGGCAGATGAGAATAAAAATGTGATGTCAAAATTTGTGAGATAAAGTAAACTAATTCTTAGAGAAAATTTTATAATTTTAAGTGCTTAAATTAAAAGTGCTTAAAGAAAACAACTGTAAAAAGTATGATCTAAGTACTAATCTGTAGAAATGAGTAAAGAATAAAGCAACAAAGGTCTATCTAGTTAAAGCTATGGTTTTTCCAGTAGTCATGTACGGATGTGAGAGTTGGACTATAAAGAAAGCTGAGTGCCGAAGAATTGATGCTTTTGAACTGTGGTGTTGGAGAAGACTCCTGAGAGTCCCTTGGACTGCAAGGAGATCCAACCAGTCCATCCTAAAGGAGATCAGTCCTGGGTGTTCATTGGAAGGACTGATGTTGCAGCTGAAACTCCAATACTTTGGCCACCTGATGAGAAGAGTTGACTCTTTTGAAAAGACCCTGATGCTGGGAAAGATTGAGGGCAGGAGGAGAAGGGGACGACAGAGGATGAGGTGGTTGGATGGCATCACCGACTCAATGGACATGAGTTTGGGTAGGCTCCGGGAGTTGGTGATGGACAGGGAGGCCTGGCGTGCTATGGTTCATGGGGTTGCAAAGAGTCGGACACGACTGAGTGCCTGAAGTGAACTGAATTCCTAGAAAAACACAAAATGTATCAAAACTGACATTAAGAGATATAATATATATAATAAAAAATATGAATAAAATAAATAACATTGAATTCAAGAGAATTCAAATGACAAAAAAATTTGAGAAGAGATTCAAAATTTTTTTCTAATATAAGGCAAAGAAATTAGCTAAGACAATAGAGTTTTTGAGTAGTAGTAGTTTGAAGTACCTCAAAGCATATGTATATTATTCCTATTTATAACAAAATACAATCTATGGCAGTCAGAAGAAGTGAGTGCTAATAGTTACATGGTATCAGTTTAATTTGTGTAGATGCTTGTCATATTTCTTTTGTATTACTTAATCTCTGTAAGCATCTGTTTCCTCATTTTTATATAGAGGACAGTAACAAGATACAACTCATTGGGATGCTATCAGTATTAAATTGATCACTTAGCATTATTATTACTGAGAAGTAAAAACCTAAAGATCAGAAATTATATTTGCCTAAGGTTCAGAGACATATTTTGACGTTTTGGTTACTCAGCAATGAGCAGCAAATAGCCACTGAACTTGGTGCCTGGTTGCATATGGCTATCAACTGTACCTTTTAAACACCTTTGCACATAGAAACATAAAAGAGATACATGCTTTCTGATGCACTTAAATTACAACCAAGGATAGAAGAGCAGAACAGGCTCTTACGTACATGATGGTAACCTTTGAAGGGCTTTTTCTAACCTCTAAACACTGTACTCTTAATAGCATTTACTAAGATCCCAATTTTCCTCAGGAACAATCCTTCCCTTTAGACTCTACCCATGGATCACCTTGATGGCCTCTTATCTCTGTCACATTTTCCTTTTTCTTATCTCCTCTCTCAAGGGTTGAATGGAATCAATAAGAGCGTCACTTTCTAATAAGATGGATGCAAATCAAAGAAAAGGAAAAGGGTGACTTAGGTATCAAATTGACAGATCTGTTACTTGTAGCAGAATTTCACAATTCAGGAGCCGTCAATACTGATCCACAAATAGAGTAGCATCGAAGGCTTTGTCTGTGATGTCAAGCAGAGTTTACTTGACTGCTTGTTGACGCAAAAGCACATTTAGATTTCAAATAAAAGGAAGGAAAAATCTCCAGTTGTCTCTGTATATATAAGATGATGCAACAAAGCTTATTTCTAAGGAGGAAATGTGAATAGTGGAAGTGCCAACCCTCTGAACTAGTTATTATGCCATGATGCCAATTTCTACTGAAATTGTTCCTGCCCATTAATGTTAATTACCAATAATTTTCAGACCCTGCCAACTAGAACAGCGTTGCAGGCATATAAATTCAATAAATATGGTATGACGAGAACCAGTAAGTGGTAAGGCTGAGACCTAAAACCCCAGAGGAAAATAATGCAAATGAGAGTTGGATTTTTATTGTGTCCTCAATTGAACCTTTCTTGGTCAGCTACACATATCCCACATTTAAAAGCTGTTCTCATCTCTTCTCAACAAAACTTTCTGTAATGTGACCACTGCAATCCCCCTCCTCAAAATATTGGGATGTAGGGGTTTGGAGCCCTCATCTCCTTCTGTAATCTCTAGCTGTTTGCAGATAAAACTCCCTGTATATAGGGAATTTTACTTTACTAGAGGGTGAGGTACAGTAAATTGGATAATGGGGTCCAATTTAAAAAAGCAGTCTCGAGAGTCTTAAAGACAAGCAACCCACTTCAGACACTTAGAGCTGTAGGAACAGATCCAGGTTTTGTGGGATCTGAAGCTTGTACCATTTGGGAACGCTTGCTAAAGAAAAAGAATACAAAATTACAGGCACAAAGTTAGTCCCAAGAGTAAATTTTTATACAGAATGAGAAAGCAGACAACAAATGTTAAAAATTACTTGACTATTTGGGGCTTTAGGAAGTCTTTTGCAACTGAAAGGTTTTCTTCTCTTCAAAGTAAACCCTCCTCTAATTAGCCAGTTAAAGATAACCAGGTTATTTATCTCATTGATTCTTAATTAATTATTTGGACCTCAAAAGGCTGCAAGGAATGAGTAAAATACACATACACACACACATACACACACTTAGAAATTATCCTGGGTAGTTCATGAGAGGGTTCAAATGGACAGCAGGAAATAATTAATATTATTATAATTTATATTCTGCCTATTATATACTGCCCATCACAGCAACTAGTATATATTAGAGATCAAACAATTTTATTGAATATTATTTTTTATGAATTTATTATCAGGAACACATAGTGCATTTGACTGTCCAATAGTGATGAAACTTTATTCCTTTAAATATTATGCTAATCTATAGTGCAACATTCTGTTAAAAATATTTAAAGTTATGTCTTATAAAGTATGTCAAAAGGAATGTAAAATAAAGTTTTCTTTCAAAACTATGAAAAATGACACTCCATTTTATAGGAGGAGTTAGCTAACAATTCAGGAAAAGGAGGAATTAAAACATTTGAAATTTCATTACTGGTTGCTTCATTTAAAAATGGTATCTACTTTAATACATGCATATTAAGTCAAAAAAACTAAAATGCTCATATACTGTAGAATCTAAATAGTACTCTTACTTTAAAAAGCAGGTTTTATATTAAGTGTTAATTGTCTGAATTGATATAGGTCTAGTGATTGAACAATATAGGAAGTATTCTCAACTTTACTAACAATTCTCTTTACATTTTCCTATGAAATCAATATTGTGTTAACCTACAAACATGAACATTTGTAGTGTTTCTTATGCTTCCCCTTTCTTCTTAATAGTCATTATTAATCATGGGCCATTGTTTATCAAAAACTCAGCTTCCAAATAGTACCAGTTATATAATAATGTTTTAAATTAATATTAAAAGTAGGGCAAAATGGAGAGAGGAAAGGCATCTTTCCTCTCCAATGCAACTGCAGTGGTCCTAGATTACAGCCACACTACAACAAACATATTCCTGAAAAAGATGATGTTCCCAATGGGCCACAGTCTAAATGCCAAAAAATGTAAATGATTAAACAAATATTTTGTTACCAGTAACCCATTCATAAATCAGTGTATGACACAGAGTAATCTACTCTGATTTTTTAAAATAATTCCCTATGAATTACTTTAACCAAATTACATAAAACAACCTTGAAAAAAATGTGAAAGGAATTGCTCATTTGCTTTATTAAAAGCATTCAGAAAAACTTTTCAAGCCATACATTAAATAGAAGTATGTGAACTGGAAGAAAACAATATGTATAATGTTAATATTAAGAGCTAAATAAATGCATATTCTTTTAAAGTTAGAAGAGGCTTCAGAGACCTCTGAACTCAAATGCTTCCCTTTGTGTATATGAAATTAGAAGGCTGAAGTGGTATTTCCAAGATCAAGGTGAGAGTCATGATAGCAAATTGGCCCAAGAAGTATAGGTCTCTGAATTTAGTGCAGTGCTCTATTCTGGATGTGAAGTCCATTCTTCCTCATAAGAAATGGAAGTATTGCTTTTAACCTCACAATACATCAGCATAATTAAACAAGAATAAATGAATCAAACAAACAGTAAACCTTTAGAAGACACAACTAGGAGTTAAAGAGCTGCCCTAGAAAGTGAAAGTGAAAGTCACTGAGTCATGCCCGACTCTAGTGACTCCATGGACTGTATAGAATTCTCCAGGCCAGAATACTGGAGTGGGTAGCCTTTCCCTTCTCCAGGGGATCTTCCCAACCCAGGGATCAAACCCAGATCTTCCTCATTGAAAGCGGATTCTTTACCAGCTGAGCCACAAGGAAAGTCCAAGAACTCTGCAGTAGGTAGCCTATCCCCTCTTCAGTGGATCTTCCCGACCCAGGAATCGAACCAGGGTCTCTTGCATTGCAGGCAGATTCTTTACCAACTGAGCTATCAGGGAAGCCTCACAATTTTAAGATGTCCATAAATGTCAAGTCTTAAAATAGAGGCACGGATGGAGGAAAGTGCAAAACAGAGCAAGGCACATGTAATTCAGCCTCCTGTCCTGAATGGTCCAATTATTTCATTAAGATAAACATTTACATCTCAAGTTAAATCAGAGTCTGGGCATGACTGGTTATTATATATATGGTGTAAGTATGCATATTTTCCCCACTGTTCTAAATTCTCCACCTAATTAAATCCAAGTTTTAAGAAAAGTGGGCTGGGATAGTATTTTTAGGTGATTTCAGTTCAGTTCAGTTCAGTGGCTCAGTTGTGTCTGACTCTTTGCGACCTCATGCACTAGGGCATACCAGGTCTTCCTGTCCATCATAAGCTCCTGGAGTTTACTCAAACTCATATCCATTGAGTCAGTGATGCCATCCAACCATCTCATCCTCTGTCATCCCCTTCTCCTCCTGCCTTCAATCTTTCCCCAAATCAGGGTCTTTTCAAATGAGTCAGTTCTTCACATCAGGTGGCCAAAGTATTGGAGTTTCAGCTTCAACATCAGTCCTTCCAATGAATATTCAGCATAGATTTCCTTTAGGATGGACTGGTTGGATCTCCTTGCAGTCCAAGGGACTCTCAGGAGTCTTCTCCAACACCACAGTTCAAAAGTACCAATTTAGATGAGCAGTTCTCCGCTATGTCTATGGCATGTGCGTAAGTCCAGGGAATCTTCCCCACTCAAGAATCGAACCCACGTCTCTCATATCTCCTGCATTGGCAGCAGGTTCTTTACCACTAGCCCCACCTGGGATGCCCCAGCATTTCCCCTAGAGTCAGGGTTTAACATTTTTCCCAGTTCAAGCTATTTTCAATTAATATTTCTATTTCACTAATCCATAAGCCATTATGTACATAGAGGGTCTCTGCTATAGAAATCCCAAATGGAATATGAAAAAACAGAATAAAATATCAATTCATTGATTTATAACATAAATAATTAATTCTAAGTTAATATGCACACCAAACCTATCTCACTAGAGAAGAAATACCTCTTTACCTCTGATCAACTGGAAATACTTGTGTGATAAAAATATAACACTTAAAAGGTGGTTTTCAAAAATCAGTATTTTAAGTAATTAAAGATTTCTTTTTCTTTTAGCTATACCATGTGTAGAGACACAAAATAATAAGATGCTTGGCTTTTCCTTGTGTAATACAATAACCAATGTGAGAGAACTCTTTGAAATGGACACTTTGCAAGTGGAATATTGTAACTTAAGAATGTACAGAGTGTCACACGATTCCCAAATAAATGAATAGCCAAAGTTCTTCAGGAAATTAAAGATCAGACCACTTTATTGTTGGTTGTGGTCTCCATTATTCTAGATAAATTATTGGTTCTTTAAAAAGAAGTAAAACTTAAGGCTTTGAAAAAGGCTAATTATAGCTGAAGATTTGTGAATATAAATTAATATAAGTAAACAAATCATAACCAGAATCTATGATCTCCCTACAGAGACACACTACCTCTAAACTTATTATCAGTACAGTTTCCCAGAAATTAGTGAATCCCCAGCCGACCAAGTATAATTCTCTGAGAAACTACTGCTCCTCCGTACTCCTTTTTGGACTTCCAGATGTTTGTTACCTTACTGGAAAATATGAGCTCTTTTTGTTTTCAGTGTCAACTCTCCCAAACTTTTTATGTAGAGGTAATGCTACATTTATGTGACTGTGGGCATGCAGGTGTGTGTGTGTATACATGTGTTATAAATATCACTAATATGAGTTGTGACATATAGTTTTCAACAGGCATACAATAATAGGAAACAATGGGAAAAAGGCACCCTTAAGTAAATAGCTCAGAGGGAAAAAAACCAAAACTTTTTGGATTAACATGATAATGAGGAATTTAGTTTGGCTACAAAATAGAAAGACTACAGGGAGTGAGACACAGATTGGAAACCCAGTTTTCAGCAGGTTCTGAAGAACTTTGAAGGCTGAGGTAAGGGGTTTATACTCAAAACTTAAAATTCTATGTTATAGACAATACATTACTACAGAGAAATCTTCAGTGAATAGGCATAGGCCAAAATTTAACGTTCTGTGGCTGTGAAATGGAAGGGGGATCAGATGATCCAGGCATTCAGGGTACAACTTGGTTGGGATCTGAGTTCTCACATACATGAAGGAGAGAATATGTATATAAAAGAATTGCTTTAGAGTCTCCTAGGAGCTAAGTAAACTGATAAGCAAAAATAGCCCAATGATAATGGATGATAATAGTTGATCTTTTACACTGCTGCTGTATTCAATTCAGTTCAGTTTGGTTGCTCAGCCATATCTGACTCTTTATGACGCCATGGAGGTCTGGCGTGCTGCGGTTCATGGGGTCACAAAGAGTCAGACACGACTGAGCGACTGAACTGAACCGAGGTTGTTCATACCTTTATTAA
Organism: Giraffa tippelskirchi; assembly: GCF_054371585.1. Taxonomy (NCBI): domain Eukaryota; kingdom Metazoa; phylum Chordata; class Mammalia; order Artiodactyla; family Giraffidae; genus Giraffa; species Giraffa tippelskirchi. The sequence continues at coordinate 67,078,266 of NC_137284.1, forward strand.
CATGTTGTATTAACATGTATCTAACATATCCCTCATGCGAAGAGTTGACTCATTGGAAAGGACCCTAATGCTGTGAAGGATTAGGCACAGGAGGAGAAGGGGACGACAGAGGATGAGATGGTTGTATGGCATCACCGACTCAATGGACATGGGTTTGGGTAAACTCCGGGAGTTGGTGACGGACAGGGAGGCCTGGCGTGCTGCGATTCATGGGGTTGCAAAGAGTTGGACACGACTGAGTGACTGAACTGAACTAAACTGAACATATCCCTGCTGGAAACAAACTGACTTCTACCAAAAACAGGATGGCTAAGTTGCACCTTTCTGGGATTCTCATCAATTAAGGTCTTCCCTGTAGCTCAAATGGTAAAGAGTTTGCCTGCAGTGCAGGAGACTGTGGTTTGATCCCTGAGTTAGGACGATCCTCTGGAGAAGGGAGTGGCAATCCACTCCAGTATTCTTGCCTGGAGAATCTCATGGACAGAGGAGATTGGCAGGCTACAGTCCATGAAGTGGCAAAGAGTCAGACATGAGTGAGCAACTAATGCTATAACGTATCTCTGCTGGAAACAAACTGACTTCTACCAAAGACAGGATGCCTAAGCTGCACCTTTCTGGGATTCTCATAGTTTAATAAAGTGATCCACTGGGTCGGAGGGGCCTCATATCAAAGCACTATTAGTAAGTGTTAGTTGCTCAGGCATGTCCAACTCTGTGACCGCATAGACCGTATCCAGCAGGGTCCTCTGTCCATGGGATTCTCCAGGCAAGAATACTGGAGTGGATTGCCATTTCCTCCTCCAAGGGATCTTCTCAACCCAGGGATCAAACCTGGGTCTCCTGCACGGCAGGCAGATTCTTTACCATCTGAGCCACCAGGGAAGCCTTAACTTATTCAGCAAAAGCACAGGACTCATATATTTCAAAGTCTCTGGTAGAAATTTATTATTCACAGGGATTCAATCCTATCTTTTTGACGAACATGATGCTTTCAGAGTATCTCAAGAAAACTGGATCCTAATCCTCAAAATTACCCCTCTCCAATAATCCTCCCTGTTTACTGCAATGACGTTAAATTGAAATCTCTTCTTAAATGCTCACATTTTCCTAATAGTCCAGCACATAGCACACAACTGGTCTTAGATGGTGAGACTCCCTGACTTCTATAAAAAATAATGCTACTTTTCATAAGATTTAACAAGTTTCCTAAGATGTTTGATAGGACATTTTCATGTGTGCAGCTCTATAGATTAACAGCAGATAATGAATGGAGAAAGAAATGGTGACCCGCTCCAGTACTCTTGCCTGGATAATCCCATGGATGGAGGAGTCTGCTAGGCTACAGTCCATGGGGTCGCTAAGAGTTGGACACGACTGAGCGACTTCACTTTCACTTTTCACTTTCATGCATTGGAGAAGGAAACGGCAACCCACTCCAATATTCTGGCCTGGAGAATCCCAGGGACAGAGGAGCCTGGTGGGCTGCCATCTATGGGGACACGACTGAAGAGACTTAGCAGCAGCAGCAGCAGCAGCTGCAGCAGATAATGAAGTGTTCTTCTGTGATGTCTATGGAATATCTAAAGGCTACAAAGGAACATTAATGGACTTTCAGTGGTAAACAGTGGGAAGGGAAAGCAACAAAAGCTTTTAGTTGCTTTTCTGATGCTTCCAGCACTAGTGAAATCAGTTTTCAAAATGAGAGGGAAACCAGCTCCACTAATAGCCTCTGGTTGTACCTGTAGCACGAAATGGTTTTATTTAGAAGACATTACAAACTCCTAAGATAAAACAGTTTACTTTTCAGTTCCAGATGCAATTCAGAGCTATAAATGGTTTATTAGTAATAATCAAATACCTGGCTGTTTAAACTGTAAAAACAACACTAAAATGATTTTATAGGCATGAGTTTTTGAAGCCTAGAAAACATTCCTCATGCTTAGAAATAATCCCATAGAGCCACCTTTTGTTCATTTATTATTCATTGTAATTTCCAATGTGCTTAATAGCTGAAAAACCCATTTACAGTTTTACACAACCTTTCAAAAGACGATCACATAAAATCTTTTTGTTGTTGTTGTTTTAAATTTTCTAAATTGTGATGCTTACATTTACAGGTAAATCACCAGTTATATATAATACATATAACATTAAAAAACAAACAAGGAAAAGGTTCAATTAAGCATGCATTTTGGATTATCATGAAATCTTACTGGGGCAATGAAACACAAAATACTCATTTCAACTTAATACATGTAATCCAAGTAAGGGTGATCAACAATTTATACAGCAATTTTAATTTTTTTTTCATTCTGTGGTTGTCTATTTAACAGATTCCTAAAGGGAACATTCCAAAGCCTTTGACTGTGTGGATCACAATAAACTGTGGAAAATTCTGAAAGAGATGGGAATACCAGATCACCTGACCTGCCTCTTGAGAAATCTATATGCAGGTCAGGAAGCAACAGTTAGAACTGGACATGGAACAACAGACTGGTTCCAAATAGGAAAAGGAGTACATCAAGGCTGTATGTTGTCACCCTGCTTATTTAACTTATATGCAGAGTACATCATGAGAAACGCTGGGCTGGAGGAAGCACAAGCTGGAATCAAGATTGCTGGGAGAAATATCAATAACCTCAGATATGCAGATGACACCACCCTTATGGCAGAGAGCAAAGAAGAACTAAAGAGTCTCTTGATGAAAGTGAAAGAGGAGAGTGAAAAAAGTTGGCTTAAAGCTCAACATTCAGAAAACAAAGACCATGGCATCCAGTCCCATCACTTCATGGCAAATAGATGGGGAAACAATGGAAACAGTGACAGACTTTATTTTGAGGGGCTCCAAAATCACTGCAGATGGTGACTGCAGCCAAGAAATTAAAAGACGCTTGCTCTTTGGAAGAAAAGCTAGGACCAACCTAGACAGCATATTAAAAAGCAGAGACATTACTTTGCCAACAAAGGCCCATATAGTCAAGGCTATGGTTTTTCCAGTAGTCATGTATGGATGTGAGAGTTGGACCATAAAGAAAGCTGAGTGCTGAAGAATTGATGCTTTTGAACTGTGCTGTTGGAGAAGACTCTTGGGAGTCCCTTGGACTGCAAGGAGATCCAACCAGTCCATCCTAAAGGAGATCAGTCGTGAGTGTTCATTGGAAGGACTGATGCTGAAGCTGAAACTCCAATACCTGGCCACCTGATGCGAAGAGCTGACTCATTGGAAAAGACCCTGATGCTGGGAGAGATTGAAGGCAGGAGGAGAAGGGGACGACAGAAGATGAGATGGTTGGATGGCATCACCACATCGATGGACTTGAGTTTGACTAAACTCCGGGAATTGGTGATGGACAGGGAGGCCTAGGGTGCTGCAGTCCACGGGTTTGCAAAGAGTCAGACACGACTAAGCGACTGAACTGAACTGAACTGATAGCAAGTACAATTGTTATTTAAAATGCCCCGTTTTAAATAAAATGGTCAAGCTGATATCTAGCCAGTAAACATACCTTATACTCTATTATTAAAATTCTCTCACTGTATTATGTACTGTTTTAGATTAAATTAAGATCCTAATCCTATAATTATGAATGGTTCTATTACCGTTCCATTTTGAACCAATATTGCATATTTATGCTTGTACCATATTGTTACATTTCAAAGGGCATAAATGTTAAATCTTCATTATCAATACAGAACAATCATCTTCGTTTGACTTTTAACTTTTGTAACAATTTTAATTTGGTTTCATAGTGTCACATATTTACCTTTGGTGGACAGAAAATTAAATTAAATTATTAATTTAATTAAAATTAAAATTAAATTATTTTATAAATAAAAAGTTATTATATGAGTCACAATGCAGTGTGGAGGAAACATGTTGGAGGCAAAAGGAAATATGTCAACTTTAGCTTTTATTGAATTGAGAACATTGCCACATTTGACAATTTCTTTTGACCAAGAGACAACCTAAAATAATTTTAGCTTCAGCTGAACTAAAATTATACTAATTTTGTACCAAATATTTAGCATAAATATCATTTAAACATTTTTCAATTATAATGTTCTGAAAAAATTATCAATTTAAAAATACATCAAACCATATATCTAGAGCTGCACATTTTTCCTTTTGCCTCAAACTGTGTTATGGCTCAATATGGCAGTAATCTTCATTTACAATTTTGATATTTTCTTCATGATGGATTTTTTGCATTAATTTGCATTTCTAAATGTATTACATTAAAATGTTACTATTTTGATTACCGAGTGGGACTCCCTCACTTAAATTTTGCACTGAGAAAAATGCTTCACTTGCCTCACTCCATTTCTGTCTTTGATTATATAAGGAAATCATCATCTGTGAATAAAATGTGCAGTAAAATACAGATAAGTTTAAAAACAAAATGAATCTTCCTAATAAGCAGTAAGTCAAAGCTTATATTTTTAAAATTTAATCATTTTAATCAAAATAAGTCAGAATGACTGTCCTATGATAAAGATACTGGTTTATGGATTTAGTGATCTATGGATAGATTCTCAAAAGAAAGAAAAATTAAATATACATACCTACATACTCACAGCTTACCATTACATTTTATAGCAGACTTTCTTAAAACATTTTTCTCAGTAAAAAAAAGAAAAAACTGAAGGAAAACATTTCCTTTTCATCACTGGAAGGGAAAGCAGGATTAATTATTATTCTGAAGTTCAAAAGAGTTTCTTATACTTGCAGATATCTTTTTCTTTTCAACTTTTAGAGTATCACTGCTTGAGACTATTTTTATCATCTCCAAGGAATATTCTGACAGACAAAGAGAACTAGACTGCCAGTGATAAGCCAGACATTAATTCTAACATGCATATTCTATAGTTGGTCAGAATGGGTCTCATAGCTGCCGTGCCCTGTGCTAGTGACCAATGAAGTTAACCAGTGCTTTTCTGCAGTGCAGGGCAGATGTCCTTACCTCTGCTGTGGGTTAAAATCATCTGGGGAACTTCTAAACAATACTGATACTTGGGTCTTCCTCAAGATCAGTTACTAGAAATTTCAAGAAGATGAAGCCCAAGCACAAACACTCTTTCCATGCTCCCCAGACACTTGAATGGGCAACCTGAATTGAAACTCACTGGCATACAGTCTAACGGCAAGAATACAAGCATTACATACTATCACTCACCCGTACATTGAAAATGACAAGATGCCATTAGAGAACAAAGGGATACTGCTTTAGCAAAGTAGAGGGACTACTGCACAGGATGCACAGATAGACCTTCCTGAAAGGTAAAACCTAAACACAGACTGAATGATGAAGCAGCAGCCATGTAAGCAGGCAAGAACAGGACATTTCAGGCAGACAGAAAACATGAGCAAATATTCTTAATAGGAAAAGAAGGAGCAAGTGTGTAGGATTACAGAGCAGTGATGGGAGACTGACAAGATGGGAAGTTAGGTGGGTATGAAATGGGGGTGCTGGAGAAGGAAAGTGACCAGGAGACAATAGTTTTGGGTGCCTATGCTTCATCAAGATGACCACTCCGTGCTTGCTTTGCATCACCCCAGTTAATTCACATAACGACACTCTGAGGTCTATAGTAAGTAAAATGTAATGGCTCCACTACAAAGAGAAACATAGTAATGACAGAATTCATTGGAATTCATGTACATAGAAAGGGTAAATATTTTAAAAAGTAGTACCCACCCCTCCATGGTCTTTCTCTCTTCCTCCTCTGTTTGTTCTCTCAAGTAGGAATCAGTTTTTGTAGGCTTTCCTTCTTTTTAAGATTAAAATATGGATAAGAATTTCTACACAATACAAAGAAAACATTCAAGAAACAACAATGTAAGCTCTGGCCATGCTAGGGCTATGTCGTAAAAGATTAAGCTACAGAGTCTGAGCTGAGAAATTCTTTATTTGACAAGCTATTGGCCAGTAATTATGGCTAAATTGTTTAAAGCTGCTAAAATGATAACTATTACATCAGGTCAAAGTACTTGCTGGTTCAATGACTGCTTTCTGTATCTCAATATGCAATAAAATACTTCTATCTTAACTGTCATTTTCCCTAATTTGATAGGAATAAAGAAGTAACTTTTACTGGAACAGGGTTATGACTTGAGTAACTGACATTGCAGAGAGTAGACATGACTTTTGTAACCTTGGCCTTGACACATGCTACTGAGAAAACGTTTTGAGGATCTTTTTGAAAAGCAGTGTCTATGCTCATTTCTTTCTTTTGGTCAATGGAACATGAAATCATGGTTTTCTTTTTTCTTTTACCAAACCAGGTAAATGATGCTATCCTTTTAAGAGTCATAGGTTAATGTCATGAGCCATTTTAGTCCTGCTTCTGTGGTCGTATTACTTTAGAAAATGGAAATGTCATTCCCAGGTGCCATTCTCCTTGAGGCAAGAAGGTTAACCCACAATTTCAAAAAGTATAAGAGGTCAAACCTTTAGAAATCAGTAGTAAATGGAGTAAAAATAGCTTTTCATGTATGGAAACTACTCCAACTAAGAAAGCTCTCACCCATTTGGAATGCACAAGAAAAAAGTTTAGCTTTCGACAAAGACTGCTGAGCATCCCTGCCAAGCTGGGCTCCAGAGTTTTCTACCTGCCTGCATTAAATTTAAAGCTTCAGCTGTTAATAAAATACTACCCATTATAAATTTCATTTTATTTCAAGGGGAATATTATGTGACTTGTTTAGCTTCTAGCAAATAAAGAATTCATCTTATTATAAAATATATGTTTTGAGAAAAAAAAAAAAGAATTCATCTTAAATACCAAATATGAACCTAAATTGTCAATATTACCACATATGCTTCTAAGAATGGAGAAAACAAACAGTATTCCGTATTCTCCTGAAATCCTTAGAATGATCTCCTATCATGAAATTTGTGCTGAAGCTGGTGTTTGTGTTTTCTCTTCAGCTCTATTGTTTAAGGAAGCTGCCCCAGTATTTCAGAAGATGGGAGTTTGAGACAAATTTGTTTTACTGAGGTTCCTGCTCCATGATAGATAGGCTGATCCACCCTGAGTGCCCTTTGGTAGGGAGATATTAGCTCCCTGAAGGCAAATTTATGCCACTCCCCAAATGACTCATGCTTTCTCAAATTTTCCCTAGGGGGAAAACAAGGCAACAATTTCCCTATAAGAATCCTTTATATGTGTGTGTATATATATGTATGTATATTCATATTCATATATATATGTATGGGGGAGACTAAAACTATATGCATTTTTGTATTGATACACCAAACCTCCCTCCTTAGCTGAAATATTCCCTTTTAAAATGCAAGCTGAGTTGAACACAAGTGTTCAAATATTAGGATATCTAGATGCTATTTCCTAAATCAGTCTTCAGTTTTCCTTTACATTCTTAGTGGTATTTTCTAAGTAATAAAATGTTACCTAAGGTAGATAGGTATCAATGATAAATTTAAGTGGAATACTGAAGTCATAAAGTCATAAAATTTAGGCAATTCTTCACTTTAAAAAAGTGAAAAAATAAGAAAATGTTTATATTTTGGGGAGAAATAATTTACATATGAACAAAATGTCCATAATGTGTTAAGCTTTCATATCCTTTAAAGTTTAGGGTGAAAGTCATTCCAAATGAAGGAAATCATTCACATGGATGAATTTATTTAAACTTATTCAACACTTAGTTTTTGAGCCTGCTAGGTCTAACATTAGGGTGGACACTGAAGGTACAATGATGAACAAAAAGATTGATTCCCTTGGCCCTCAAGGAACTCACAGTCCAATAGGGAGACGGACATTAATCTAATGTTCATAGTAAAATGCATGGAAATTGCACTTGTAATAAGTACTAACAAAGTACATAATAATAAGAGAGTAAAACAGAGGTCTTTAATCTTACCCAGGGGGTCAGTGGAGCCTTCGTAATGGAATGAGAGGGCAAGCTGCCAGAAAGTCTGAAGAGAGGATAACTTGGCAGAAAGAGATCTACCTTCCCATTAGGTTACAGTTGCCTTTAAAACTCTTCCAAAATTCATATTCTATAGGTCCTTTTGCAAGAGTGATCCATAAATGTTATAATTTCCTACATATAGCTTCCTGTGGGATATTATATAAACATATAAATGATATTAGAAAACATTCACGTTTCCCCTAAGCTTAGAGGCTATTCTCAAAATATATGATATTCAGACATAAAATAATAATTTAACAAATAACTGAAGATTTAAAAATCACATGCAGCATTAGAGAAGTATTCTGTCATTCAGCAGGAAGAAAAACTAAAATCAAATTCTGTTAACAAAACCCAATTCATAGAAAAGCCTGTGTTGATGATGGAGTTACCAATGTCAAAAGGAGTAGCATGTGACATTATGAGAGGCTTGAGTAGAGAAAAATGGATCCAAAAATTCTAGCTTAATAAAATATGATGATATTGGGAATAACAACCAAAATATGTGGCAGTAAGGTTGGAGTAGAAATGATAACTACAAAATTTGAAATCTGAAAATAATGAGTACTTGGATTGGGCATAATTATATCTGTTGTGCAATAGCTTCATGTAGTTCCTTCTGAAATGTGTGCTTACAGTGGTTCTGATATATCTAAATAAGAAAATCATAATTTACATAAATAAAATGGATAAGGTGATCAATCCCCATAGCTATATGATGGGTGCATTATTTCAAAAGCAATTCTCTAACTCCCATGAGAAAACAGGACAACTTTAGGCCATTGGTTTTGAAATACAGCTCTTCAGATTTACTAGCTGAGTATTTTTTTTTTTAATGGCTAAAATATCAGGCAGATGCTCAACGTACATAAAAGCTTACCAAGTGACTCAGTGGTAAAGAATCAGCATGCCAGTGCAAGAGATGCAGGAGTCATGAGTTCAGTGCCTGATATGGGAAGATCCCTTGCAGAAGGGAATGGCTACCCACTCGAGCATTCTTGCATGGGAAATCCCATGGAGAGAGGAGCTTGCAGGTTACAGTCCACAGGGTCACAAAGAGTTGGACACAACTGAGCAACACAGCACATGCACACCAACTACATAAAAAATAAGGATAAAGCTGAACCAGCTTGAAGAAGATGCTGGAGTTCAGTTAGCTCAACCTCTCTTGCCTCCCTCTCTGTCCTTCCACTCCACACAAGTATCTCAGCTATCCTTACGCAACAGTTTAAATATGATGGCTTTAAATCAATTTAAGGAAAATAACTTCCCTTAAAATTACAAGAACATTTTAGGAAATATTCTTGAGGTAAAACTTTGAACATGTGAAATGTGAACCCTGGAATTAATTTTTCAATATGAATTTCTAGACATATTTAGGTCTTAGTGAACTCAGAAAACAAAGGACCTTGTAAGATGTATCAGTCACTCTCAGTTCAGTCGCTCAGTTGTGTCTGACTCTTTGTGACTCCATGGACTGCAGCACACAAGGCTTCCCAGTCCTTCACCAACTACCGGAGCCTACTCAAACTCATGTCCATCGCGTCAGTGATGCCATCCAGCCATCTCATCCTCTGTCGTCGTCCCCTTCTCCTTCTGCCTTCAATCTTTCCCAGCATCAGAGTCTTTTCAAATGAGTTGGTTTTTCGCATCAGGTGGCCAACATATTGGTGTTTCAGCTTCAGCATCAGTCCTTCCAATGAGTGTTCAGGACTGATTTCCTTTAGGATGGACTGGTTGGATCTGCTTGCAGCGCAAAGGACTCTCAAGAGTCTTCTCCAACACCACAGTTCAAAAGCATCAATTCTTTGGCACTCAGCTTTCTTTATGGTCCAACTCTCACATCCATACATGACTACTGGAAAAACCATAGTTTGACTAGACGAAACTTGGTTGGTAAAGTAATGTCTCTGCTTTTTAATATGCTGTCTAGGTTGGTCATAGCTTATCTTCCAAGGAACAGGAATCTTTGAATTTCATGGCTGCAGTCACCATCTGCAGTGATTTTGGAGCCCCCAAAAATAAAGTCTGTCACTGTTTCTCCATCTGTTTGCCATGAAGTGATGGGACTGGATGCCATGATCTTAGTTTTCTGAATGTTGAGTTTTAAGCCAACTTTTTCACTCTCCTCTTTCACTTTCATCAAGAAGCTCTTTAGTTCTTCTTCACTTTCTGCTATAAGTGTGGTGTCATCTGCATACCTGAGGTTATTGATATTTCTCCCAGAAATCTTGATTCCAGCTTGTGTTTCATCCAGCCCATCATTTCTCATGATGTACTCTGCATATAAGTTAAATAAGCAGTGTGACAATATACAGCCTTGACGTACTCCTTTCCCGATTTGGAACCAGTCTGTTATTCCATGTCCAATTCTAACTGTTGCTTCTTGATCTGTATACAGATTTCTCAGGAGGTATGTCAGGTGGTCTAGTATTTCCATCTCTTTCAGAATTTTCCATAGTTTATTGTGATCCACACAGTCAAAGGCTTTGGTGTAATCAGTAAAGCAAAAGTAGATGTTTTTCTTAAACTCTCTTGCCTTTTCAATGATCCTGCAGATGTTGGCAATCTGATCTCTGGTTCCTCTGCCTTTTCTAGATCCAGCTTGAACACCTGGAAGTTCACAGTTCAGGTCTCCCCGGACTGTAGGCAGATGCTTTACCGTCTAAGCCACTGGGAAGTTCAGTGTATAATATTTTACTAAAAATAATATTATACTATAAACAATGACTTAAGCCTAATCATTTACTCCTTCAGGAAATGATGCTATGATCATGTCTATGGCTCCCAGGATAGCCTTTAAGCTTTTATTTGAGTCATGTTCTCAACTACTAACGTGTATCTTGCTAACTAAAGAGAATCTCAAGCTATCACAGTTTTTATAAGAGAATATGCTGTTAAAATATTAAATGTATTCCTCATGATTTTGGCCTCTGTGCTTAAGCCAACTGTAAACTATTGAACTTTTGAGAATGTAAACAAGTCAAAATTTGTAAGAAACATATTAATGAAAATTTAGAGTAGGAAAAAGAGAATGGACTTTAACTATTTTAGATGTATATTTAAATTTGCCATATAAGAAACATTTCTAACAAAGGATATATAGAGCCTGTGAAATGTGAAACCTAGAAGATAGATGAATATTGTAATCTAGTAGACATTCTGATATAGAACACTATCAGAAATAAGTATACCATTTGACAACTCACAGGGTAATTGAAGTACTAACTAGACAGAGCCTCATAACCTAGTATAGTTAGTAGTAACATATAATCACTGCATATTATAATTTTAAAGTAAACTCAGAAAGTTGAAAGTGATTGCTCCAAGTTAGTTAGAAGGCAATAAACATGAGACTAACCTTTAATCTTGAGTTCAAGATTAGCATCATTGAGCTGTCTGGACAGAATATTAATGATAAGGTCAACCATAGTTAGACACCATATTATTTCATTTTCATAAGAGAAGATTAATGAGTTAGATGTAATGTTTCCATAACAAAAAAAGTACTGCTGCTGTTGTTAATTCATTAAGTCACGTTCAATTCTTTGCAACCCCATGGACTGCAGCATGCCAGGCTCCTCTGTCCTTGACTATCTCCTAGCATTTGCTCAAATTCATGTCTGTTGGGTCGGGGATGCCATCTAATCATTTCATCTTCTGCCACCCTCTTCTCTTATTGCTTTCCATTTTCCCCAGCATGAGGGTCTTTTCCAGTGAGTCAGCTCTTCCCATCACGTGGCCACAGTACTGGAGCTTCAGTTTCAGCATCAGTCCTTCCAATGAATAGTCAGAGTTGATTTCATTTTAGACTGACTGGTTTCATCTCCTTGCTGTCCAAGGGACTCTCAAGAGTCTTCTCCAGCACCAGTTAGAAAGCATCAATTCTTTGGCACTCAGCCTTCTTTATGGTCCAACTCTTACAACCATACATGACTACTGGAAAAATGACAGCTTTGACTAGATGGACCTTTGTCAACAAAGTGATTCTGCTTTTTAACACACTGTCTAGGTTTCTCATAGCTTTCCTTCCAAAGAGAAAGAATATTTTAATTTCATGCTCACAGTCACTGTCTGCAGTGACTTTGGAGCTCAAGAAATAACATCTGTCACTACTTCCACATTTTCCCCTCTATTTGCCATGAAGTGATGGGACTGAATGTCATGATCTTAGTCTTTTGAATGTTGAGGTTCAAGCCAGCTATTTCACTCTCCTCTTTCACACTCATTAAGAAGCTCTTTAGTTTCTCTTCACTTTTTGCTATTAGAGAGGGATCATCTGCATATCTGCATGAGGTTATTGACATTTCTCCCTGCAAACTTGATTTCAGCTTGTGATTCACCTAGCCCGGCATTTTGCATGATGTACTTTGAATAGCTAGGGTAACCGTGTTTAGCCTTTTCATACTCCTTTCCTAATTTTGAACTAGTCAGTTGTTCCATGGCCGATTCTAACTGTTGTTTCTTGATCCACATACAGGTTTCTTAGGAGACAGGCAAGGTGGTCTGATATTCCCATCTCTTTCAAAATTCCCATACTTTGTTGTGAGCCACACAGCCAAAAGTCTTAGCATAGTCAATGAAGCAGAAGTAGATGTTTTTCTGGAACTCACTTGTTTTCTCTCTGATCCATTGAAAATTGGCAATTTGACCTCTGGTTCCTCTGCCTTTTCTAAACCCAGCTTGTACATCTGGAAATTCTCAGTTCACACACTGCTGAAGCCTAGCTTGAAGAATTTTGAGCATTACCTTGCTAGCACGTGAAATGAGCTCAACTGTATGGTAGTGAACATTCTTTGGCATTGCACTTCATTGGGATTGGAATGAAAACAGACATTTTCCAGTCTTGTGGCCACTGTTGAGTTTTCCAGATTTGCTGACATACTGAGTGCAGCACTTTAACAGCATTATCTTTTAGGATTTTAAATAGCTTAGCTGGAATTTCATTACCTCCACCAGGTTTGTTCGTAATAATGCTTAGTAAGACTCAATTGACTTTATATTCCCAGTGTCTGGTTCTAGGTGAGTGACCACACCATTGTGTTTATCCAGTCATTAAGATCTTTTTGGGGGGGCATAGCTCTTCTGTGAATTCTTACCACCTCTTCTTATTCTCTTCTAGTCCTTACCATTTCTGTCCTTTATTGTGCCCGTCATTGCATAAAACGTTCCTTTGATATCTCCAATATTCTTGAAGAGTACTCTAGTTTTTCCCATTCTACTGTTTTCTTCTATTTCTTTGCATTGTTCATTTAAGAAGGCTTTTTTTTTTTATCTCTCTTTGCTATTGTCTGGAACTCTGCATTCAGTAGGCTATATCTTTCCCTTTTTCCCTTGCCTTTTGCTTCTCTTATTTACTCAGCTATTTGTAAAGCCTCCTCAGAAATCCACTTTGCCTTCTTACAATTTCTTTCCCCTTAGGGATGGTTTAGATTACTGCCTCCTGTATAGTGTTAGGAACTTCCTTCCATAGTTCTTCATGCACTCTGTTGACCAGTTTTAATCCCTTGGATCTATTCATCACTTCCACTATGTAATCATAAGGGATATGATTAGGTCATACCTGAATGGCCCAGTGGTTTTCCCTACTTTCTTCAATGTAAGCTTCAATTTTGCAATAAGGACCTCATGATGTGAGCCACAGTCAGCTCAGCTCCAGCTTTTGTTTTCTGCTGACTCTACAAAGCTTCTCCATCTTTGGCTGCAAAGAATATAATCAATCTGATTTCAGTATTGACCATCTCATGATTTCCATGTGCAGAATCTCCTCTTGGGTTGTTGGGAAAGTGTGTTTGCAATGATCGGCGTGTTCTCTTAACAAAACTCTGTTAGCCTTTGCCTTGCTTCATTTTGTACTCCAAGGCCAAACTTGCCTGTTATGCCAGGTATCTCTTGACTTTCTGCTTTTATATTCCAATCTCCTCTGATGAAAAAGGACATTTTTTTTGTGTGTGTGTGTCAGTTCTAGAAGGTCTTGTAGGTCTTCATAGAATCGTTCAACTTCAGCTTCTTCAGTGTCAGTGGTTGGGGCACAGATATGGATTATTGTGATGTTGAATGGTTGGTCTTGGAAACAAACAGGTCAGTCTGTCATTTTTGAAGGTGCACTCAAGTACTACATTTTGGATTGTTTTGTTGACTATGAAGGCTGCTGCATTTCTTTTAGGGGATCATTGTATCCCTTAGAATATATATATATATATATATATATATATATAATGATCATTTGTATTATATTGATTATTTGTGTTAAATTCTCCCATTACTGTCCATTTTAGTTCACTGATTCCTAAGAGGGATGCTGATATTCAATCTTACCATCTCCTGCTTGACCATACCCAGCTTACCTTGATTCATGGACCTAACATTCCAGGTTCCTATGCAATGCTATTGTTTACAGCAACAGACTTTACTGTCACCATCAGAAACATCCACAACTGCACATCATTTCCACCTTGGACCAGCCACTTCATTCTTTCTGGAGCTATTAGTAATTTCCCTCCACTCTTCTCCAGTAGCATATTGAACACCTTCCAACCTGGGGGGCTCATCTTCTGGTGTCATATCTTTTTGTGCTTTCTTACTATTCACGGGGTTCCCGATGCAAGAATACTGGAGAGTGGTTTGCCATTTACCCTCCAGTGGACCATGTTTTGTCAGAACTCTTCACTATGACCCATTCATGTTCAGTGGCCCTGCACAGCATGGCCCATAGCTTTATTGAGTTATGCAAACCCCTGTGCTATGACAAGGCTGTGGTCCATGAAGAGGAATACATTTGCTACTGACTAGCTTTATTCTCTGTTTTCCTCATCTTGAGAATAAGGAAAATAACAGTTCCAGGGAAACAAATTGGAAAACATATGTGCACAGAAGATCTTCCCTGGTGGCTCAGATGGTAAAGCATCTGCCTACAATGCAGGAGACCTGAGTTCGATCCCTAGGTCAGAAAGATTCCCTGTAGAAGGAAATGGCAACCCACTCCAGTACTCTTGCCTGGAAAATCCCATGGATGGAGGAGCCTGGTAAGCAACAGTTCATGGGGTCACAAAGAGTCGGACACAACTGAGCAACTTCACTTCACGTGCACAGAAACTCTATATATCTCATTCATGTACCATGATAAATGGTAGCTGGTTATATATAGCTTACATTATTTTTATTACATGCATATTTTTGAAAAAAGTCTGAAATACATCAGATTTGCAACTCATTAAGGCATCTCTATTTTATTTATCTCATGAAAGCTCAGTACATCTATTTTTGGAGTAATTTATTTCATAAAACTCAGAGGAATAATTTCCCTTATTTTTCCCAAACATCTCAGTAATTAGGTTTACAAGAGTACTCAAATAAGTTTTGTGTTTGAGATTTTAAATATGCAGGTTTATAAAGATGTAAGTTAGCATAGCTAAGTTTCATCACTCTAAAGTGCTTACTTCATTTCTCACTGATGCCCAGAATCTCATTTGGCTGAACCTCTTGGCTATCTTTCTAAGCCTGACTCTATATATGACTAGTGAATTCATTTTGGAATTTTTACCATGTCACTCTAGATATGTCATTGTCAGTTCCTGCAATTACCTCCAAACTTTTTAAAAACTTTTTATTTTATATTGGAGTACAGCTGATTAACAACACTGTGATAGTTTCAGGTATACAGCGACGTGACCCAGCCACACATATACATGTATCCATTCTCCCTCAAACTTCTCTCTCATCCAGACTGCCACATAACGCTGAGTTCCCCGTGCTGCCCAGTAGGTCCTTGCTGGCTGTCCATTTTAAATACAGAACTGTGTACACGACATCACTTATAGGTAGAACTTGAAAAGAAATAACACAAGTTATTTATGAAACAGAAACAGACTCACAGACTTAGAAAAGGAACTTATGGTTACCAGTGGGGAAGGGGGAGGGATAGCTAGGGAGTTTGGGATTCACATTGTACCTCCATACATTTCAAGTAAAGGGAAAAAGTAGACCCACTCTAAGCTCTTCCCAGGCCACCAGAAATCACAGTTGGACCAATATTCACTGGCAAAGAATTAGATTCAGAGATAATATCCTGCATTTTTATGTCTCTTCCAAACCAAAATTTCAAGCTCTACTATATCTCCATTGCAGAGCTTTCTAGTTATGCTGAATACTGAGCATTTTCAGATACAAGGCAGAATACCAATGAAAGAGCTGAAATGCCAGATGCTGCTTTGCAGACAGAGCAGCTGACTGTGAGCCCAACAACTGAATATGAGGTGGTAAAGCTTTCATAAGTGTGGGGCTTGTTCATCTCACTGCTCAGGAATTTTGTTAAACACAGTCTATACCAACCAGAAAAGGCCCAAGCGGGTTTCTATTTAAGCATTGTTACTCCGAACATAGTCACAATATTTTAACTGAAATACACAATAGGCTTCCTACTCCAAATTTTCAACTTAAATGCATTAAACTGTTATATTGCATTTCTTAGAAATATAAATTCATTTATTCATCTAGCAAAAGAGACAAAGACTGAGAAGTGTTTGGTAGGCAGTTGAAAATAATGAGTTGGCAACATGGTTGGTAATTAAATCCATAAATAAGGATGAAATTATCAAGAAATAACATATTGTTTTAAAGATTTACCACAGGAAAGGAGATTAAACTTCTGTCTTTGTGGCTCCATAAGTATAAACTGCTCTGAATGTCAAACAGAGATTTCCTGATCTAGTAGATTAGGGTTTGCAAACTCACATACCTAAAGGCACTTGATAAGAAGCAACAATACTTGAAGAGTCAGCAGTGATATAATATGGAGAGAATGTCCTATCAATAATGGAGTATGAGTGGGAGTTCAAAGTCTAATTCTAGAGGACTATTTGGCAAAAATTTTAGTGTGCTATGTATTGTGGTGACACGATGCATTCTGGAATATAAACCTAATGTAAAGAAATGAATTTTTTTCCTTTTAAAAATGCATCTACTTGTTCTAAGAGGTGGCCATAGTTAACAATGGTATGTATCTTTTAAAGCTATTTATTTGCATGGGAACAAGTATATATGTATTAATGAGCTCACATTACATTTAGTTAATGCTTTTGGCCATGTTTCATGACAGCTCACTAGATTCATTCTATTTTGTTAAACAGATTTTGCCATAGGTTGAAAACTGTAACTATTCTAAAAATGCTAAGTTGCATATTTTACTTTTGCCTTCCTTCACTCATTTTTCCTAACCCCCATATCCTGCCTCTGACAACTACCAATCTGTTCTCTGTATCTTTAACCTTTTTATCTTATATTCCACATGTAAGAGAGATCATATCATATTTGTCTTTCTCTGACTTATTTTAATAAGTATAATGCCCTGAAGGAACCTGAATGATGCTGCAAATAGCAAGAATTCACTCATTTTTGGCTGAATAATATTTTATTGTGTATATACACACTCACTACAATATTATTATCTATTTATCTATCAGTGGACACTTCAGTTGTTTCAATGTGTAAGCTATTGTAGATAATGCTGCAATGAATATGGGGGATATGGATATCTCTTAAATATATTGTTTTCATTTCCTTTAGGTATATACCCAGTAGTGGGATTACTAGATCACATGGTAGTTATCTTTTTAAATTTTGAGGAGCTTCCTTATTGTTTACCATAGTGCCTACATCAGTTTAGGTTCCCATCAACAGGGTACAAGGGCTTCCTTTCCTTCACATCCTCACTAACGCTTGTCATCCTTTGTTTTATCGATAATAGCCATTCTAACAGGTGTGAAGTGATATACCTTATTATGATTTGGCTTCCCTGATGATTAATGATGTTGAACACCTTTTCATGTACCTGTTGGCCTTCTTTATGTCTTCTCTGAAAAAATGTATTTAGATCTTCTGCTAATTTTTAACCGAGATTGCTGTTTTACTATTGAATTATATGAGTTCTTTATATGTTTTGTATATTAACTCCTCATTAGATATATGATTTGCAAATTTTTCTCCCATTTTCCATAGGTTGTGTCATTTGGTCAATGATTTTTCTTGTTATACAGAAGCTTTTTAGTTTGATACAGTCCCATTTTTTAAATTTTTCTCTTGTTGCTTTAACTTTTGGTGTCAGATTTTAAAAAGTCATCACCAATACCTGTCAAGGAGCTTACTGACTATAATATTTTCTCAGAGTTTTACAGTTTCAGGCCTTATGTTCATATCTTTAATTCCTTTTCAGTTAACTTTTGTGTATGGTATAAGATAGTTGTCCAGTTTCATTATTTCACATGTGGCTGGTCAGTTCTCAGCAACGTTTATTGGAGAGACCGTCTTTTCCCCTTTTTGTATTTTCGATTCCTGTGTCGTAAATTAATTGACCATATATTCGTAGGTTTATTTCTGGGCTCTGTATTCTGCGTGTTTGCTTTCATGCCAATATCATACTACTTAGGTTATTATAGATCTGTAACAGTTTGAAATCAAGGAATGTGATATTTCCATTATTCTTTCTCAATATTGCTTTGGTTATATGGGGTCTTTTGCGATTCCATACAAATTTTTGAATTGTTCTATTTCTGTGAAAAATGCCACTGGAAATTTTATAGGGACTTCATTAATCTGTATATTGCTTTGGGTAGTATGGATAATTTAACATTAATCATTCCAATTTCATGAGCATGGAATATTGTCTTTGTCTCACACAGAAGTTCAAAACATGTCTGAACTGAGGCTGAATTCATCATCTTCCTTACCCAACCAGGTTCTACTTCTATATTCTCTAGTTTAGTAATAGGCCCCGGTATTCATCAATGACACAGGCTAGAAACTATAGTCTTCCTAAACTCCTTGAATTACTTCACATGTACCAAACTGCACTGAAATTTTGTCCAGACTGCGGACCATCCAATAGCCTTCTAGTCCCGTTCGCGGTTATGCTCACCGTCAGTGTATTCTTTGCAGTGATGTCATAGAGTGTCTCCAAAACATGGTTTTGTGTGGTTATTCCTCTAATTAAAAAAAGAAATGCCTTTGGAGTACCACCATATTCAAAATAAAGTTCAAACTATTAGCTTGCTTTTCTGAATCTGTTTCCATTTACTTTCCAGTATTATTTACTACTATGTTCTAATATACTGTCACACCAACAGTTAGTTTCCCATATTATCTATCAAATAACTCCTCTTTCAATCGTTCCCATCTCATTTGACAACTTGACTCTCTGGGGTCCTGTAATATGAGTTCAGTTAAAATCTCCTTGGTCAGGCCATTCTGCTCTATCATGTTTGAGAAAGATTGGGTACTTGGTTTTATCTTTCCATAGCTAGCACTACATGGCAATCAGTATTTTCTTTTTTTTCTCTCTGTGATACTAAGGAGGCTATTGAGGATAATATCTTCATAATTTCCTGGAATCGTAACGTCTAGCAGAGAGTCTGGCACACATTTGGCACTCAATAAATGTTAATTGAATAAATGAATCAATGACTGCTTCTAGGTTAATCATCTTTACATTGTCATATTTTCTAAGATGATTGATTATCCTGACTGCTCCTGATATATTCTGTGTTTTGCCAATATCTCCTTTAAAGTATATTACGATCAGTAAGAGATGAACAGGAAAACAATTCTATGATGAAAGATCTATGAACTTTAAAGTCAAATATACTATTATACTTTAAAACACTGGAAATTGTAATATTTATTTGGAGTTGTTATTGTTGCCCACCAGGGGCTGCCCATATGAGGTCGCAAGAGTTGGACACACAGTATCTAAACGACAACTCCAAATAAATATTGCAATTTCCAGTGTTTTAATATGCAATAGTTTAATGTTTTCCTATTCTTGAGTCTAACCGTACTGTCATTGACCAATCTATCTTTTGCCTTGACTCTTCCAAAACCTTTCTGTATGCTGCATGCCGGGACATTCCCTATACCTACAATAACATCCCCACTTTACTCAGACTGTTGACTGCTAATTAATTCTTTAAGGTCTAACTTAAGTGCAAAAGTCCTCACAGGTTCCTTCATGAAGAACAAAATATTATTTTTCCATAATTCAGCTAACAGTTTTCTTTTTATGTTTGTTATATGTTGCCATATTTTTGGACAGCAACCCCCTTCAGGATGCTTATGACTCACAGTTTTATAGCTCATGTGGTTTTCTGCATAAATTTAATATGTAGTAAATATTTCTGCATGATCAAGGCAAATCTTGAGATTATATAAAGAGATAAACATTTTAAGTGAATACACAGGTAAGAGATGTGCACAATTCTTTTTATTCAGCTGCTTATTGAACCCCAAAAGATAATAATAATCATTATTGATCCTTTACAGTTTATAAATTGCTTTCAAATGTCTTCTTATTAACCTTCACAAGAATCTTCAAGATGATGCAGAAAGTTTTTGTTATCAATTTCCTATCTAGTTAAAGATCTCTGGGTAGGAATGCAGTGACATGTACAGTAAGAAGACCAAACTGAAGGTCACCTAGTTTCTATACTTAAGAGCCTTCCTAGGAATTGAAAATCATAAAGTTTCTCCACTAAAATTAACACCAATTAAATGCATGTAAATAATCACTTCACAGTGCCAATTTCTAATAGACTACTGCTGAAACCTGGGGTTTCAACTAATATATTAATTACAAGTGCCACCACTTGATCTGGAAGCTACTGTTTTTCTTAACTGTATAATCATATTAAATTAGCTTTGATGGATTCTGACACTTAATATTGTAGGTCTGCTGGCATGTCTGATTTCATGTAACTTGTTTTTTTCAAAAAATGAAAATTTGTTGACTGTATATATCCAAATATGATCTAATGATTATTTCTCTGTAAAATATTTTCATAAAAAATTTACAAACCAGAAGAAAACCAAAACCTTCCTAGATAACCCTGGGCTGATTTGGGGATTAGAAGATGTGATCGTAATACATAGGAAATTCTGACTGTGAAGAATTTACTCAGTGAATCCAAGAAATGATTTCTTTTTCAATTTTTCAAGTTGTAAATCAACAATACTGTATTTCATTTCAGCTCTCACATAATTTATTCACCGCTGCAAGGAGACAAGACCCTCTAGGGAACCTTCCAAATCTATGTAATGTTAGCTTTTACTGTATTTCCCATTTAGCTACAGCTGACAGATGTGACAAAATTCCAACTAGTTGGGTAACTCCCCCAAACAGGCCTATACAAGCAGTTCCCATAGCTCCACAGAAGAAAGACTGCAAATTATTCCACACTCATTTTAAATTATTTCAAGTTAATTTGCACTTGAAGTTCTCTCTCCAAAGACACCTTTATTTCTCAATGTATCATAGAACTGTTCTGAACTGATTTTATTTAGGTTCAAAACAACACTTCAGCTTGGAAATCAACCAACATTGAAAGGAAGTACAAAGATTAAGGAATTCGCTAGTTTCAGAAATAGTAATGTGAAGAGAGAGAAACATTAATTATAGAAACTAACATCTGTAATCATTTTAAATAGGAACCTAAAATTAGAGAATCAGACCAGGTTTTGAGTCAGCTATGTAAGAATCAGACCAGGCTTTGAGTCAGCTATGTAACTCAAGTTTATTTCTTATATAAAAGGACTAAAAAAAAACCCAAAACATATCTATACATAGGTGCCTTGAAATGTTACTGATTATTTTGCTTTTGCATTTACTATGTCAAGGTTCCTTAACATTGCTAAGAGGCAGATAACTAATTAAGAGAGAGAAAAGCCCAATACAGCAAATTTGCAGCAAGAAAATAAATGAACTTCTGTCATACTGATAAGACAGTGTGACTTCAGGTTAGTTTGAGGCTGACCTTGAGGGATGGAATTTCACATTCTATCTAAGTACTGCAGCCTCTTTTTTTTTTCATTTAAATTTTATTTTACATTATTTACAACATTGTGTTGATTTCAGGTGTATAGCAAAGTGATTGAGTTTTATATATTCACATATGTGTCCATTCTTTTTCAAGCTGTTTTCCCGTATAGGTTATTACAGAATATTGAGCATAGTTCCCTGTGCTTTACAGAAGGTCTTTGTCAATTACTTATTTTACCGTATCTATATGTTACTATATATATATAGTAGTGAATGTATATGTTAATGCCAAACTCCTAATTTATACTTCCTCTCACCTTTCCCCTTTGGCAACCATAAGCTTATTATCTAAGTCTGTTTCTGTTTTGTAAGTAAGTTTATTTGTAACATTTTTTTAGATTCCACATATAAGTGATATCATATATTTTTCTTTCTCTGACTTTCACTTAGTTTGATAATCTCTAGGTCCATCCATGTTGCTGCAGATGGCATTATTTCATTAGTTTTATGCAGTCTCACTCTTTAAAACACATCTTTTTTTTTTAAATGTCCTTTTTCCATAGAGAAAGTGAAGTACATGAATACACTTTAAGTAAAATTAAACCCATACTGTAGTAATACTGCTCTATTTAGATGATCTTTTTAACTCCTTTTCCCTGGGGAAGAAAAAGAGAAATCCCACTAGAAATGTCTTCCTAGTAAAAAGTACTGATGTTAACTTTGTATATTTCAGATGTCTAGCAATTTATTATCACTGGTCTTTAATTTTCTCATCAGTTTGCAAATTCTCTGATTTTATTACTACAATTACTGAGTTCAGCACACTTAAATTATGCATAAAAATAATATATGAATTATAAGTAAATCAGGCACAGTGCAGAAAGAATTCTTTAAATTTGAGCAAGTGTGTTACCTTCAAAGTTAGTTATGGTGATCAAAATGTATTCTAAATAAATAAATGTTGCATGTAACATTTTAAAATTTCTCCTTCAAACTCA
Source organism: Giraffa tippelskirchi (assembly GCF_054371585.1). NCBI lineage: Eukaryota > Metazoa > Chordata > Mammalia > Artiodactyla > Giraffidae > Giraffa > Giraffa tippelskirchi. Next base: position 67,101,001 of record NC_137284.1, read on the forward strand.
CACTTAATTTCCGAACAAGCTACTTTTGCTGCTTGAAGACAGCACTTCTCTACCTGTGTAACTTAAGTGTGACAGTATCACCTAAATGATTTCTTGCATCTCACGTAAACAAAGTGTGTTATAAAAGTGATTATAATCTGTATTGATGGAAATGTCAAAAAAGAGCACTGAAAATGTACACACAGACAGTTACTTTGTCCCAATACATCTCTGGTGGCTCTAAACAAAATCTCTCTTACTTAGAAGCTGAATTAGAATAGTGTGTAAGAAGAATATTCTTAAAAGTATATGGAAATAGTATTTATTAGTTTAAAATTTTATAAGGTTCTATTTATTTTGCTGTGCTGTACTTACTTGCTCAGTCGTGTCTGACGTTTGTGACCCTATGGACTATAGCCTGCCAGGCTCTTCTGTCCATGGGATTCTCCAAGCAAGAAAACTGGAGTGGGTTGCCATTTCCTTCCCCAGGGGATCTTCCTGACCCAGGAATAGAACCTGCATCTTTGGAGCCACCTGCACTGGAAGGTGGATTCTTTACCACTAGAGCCACCTGGGAAGTCCATATTTTTAAAAATCATAATTATTGGAGATTCACTATTTTAATAATTATTTTCTGAAAACCACAAGGAATACAATGTGCTAAAAGATGTGAACTCTTTTACAGAAGTTCTCCTGATTGTAGATCATGTTAAATGGGTAGTACCTGCTGGATCAATTTCAGGCAGACTTTCAACTCATGGGCTAATGAAAGGGAAACTGATTCAACAATGTAGTCTCCTTTTCTACAACAGTAGTGCAAAACATAGTAAAGGGCACTCATTTCAAATACAAACCAACCATATGTTATTGGAAATGTCTTACAACTTTTGGAAAGTAGTTGGGTTTTATGTTCTATTTTTCTCAACTGAAAAAACAAATCCACTTAAGAGAAAAAATTCAAGTCTAACACAGATTACTAATGCAAATTAACAATACATATATTGGCTTCAGCAGAAAAAATTAACAGCTCAATGTATAACCAAGTGGCAAGAATTTCACATATAAAGCCTCTACTAAAACTCATCTTATTGCTAAAACTGTAGTTGGAGTGTTTTCATGTCTTGCCTGTTTACATGGGGTTCTTCCTGAAAGCAGGTGAAAGACTAAATTATCTCTCACAAACGTTTCTAAGAAATGCAATAATTTACTTTGATCTTAATGGCAATCTCCTGTTGAGACTATTGTGCCCTGGATTTCATGCCTGTTTGCTCTCACGACCTTATCTACCTAATAAAGCATTCCGGTATTCATGACTGCTTCGTAACCCAGGGAAAAAGAACAGACTTCATCTACAAGTAATTCCAGCTTCACACCGGAAAAAATGGCAACATTAAAACAACTCTATGTAAATTTATGGGCTTCCTGATAACTCAGTTGGTAAAGAATCTGCCTGCAATGCAGGAGACCCCGGTTTAATTTCTGGGTCGGGAAGATCCGCTGGAGAAGGGATAGGCTACCCACTCCATATGCCTAGGTTGTTTGCATTGTCCTCTCTAAAGTGATGCAATCTTTAGTGTGATTATTAATTTTATTCTATAAGAACACAAAAAACAGCATAGCTTTCATATACTGATACTTAAAAATTATTTTTGTAATTCTTACTACTTAAAAAAAGGGCATGCATGATTTAAAATAGTGATGCTTGCTTTAAAATTTGAACATTCAATAAAATATTTTAGGACTCCACTTGTATGTTTCAACATGTGCACGCCACTCAAATTGTTAAAAAATGCAATGTTTGGGTTCTTTTCTTTATGAAGGATGCTGCATAGCCAGATGAATCAGACAAGGCAAGCAGCATGTAGTAAATATGTTACCAGGATTTCATATACAATGCATACAGACTGCTAATACGTAGATCTTTCTTTAAAGATGTATGTAAATCATCTGAAGACTCATGGATGTGAGTTTTTATTTTCCTTCTTAGTTCAGCCATCTGTTTCATCCTCTGAAAGTTCTGAACAGTGTTTTCTGAGCCATACAGGTCACTACAACTCACTCTGTGCGTGCGTGCGTGTGGCGTGTGTGCTCTGTCACTCAGCTGTGTCTGATTCTTTTACAACCCCATGGATTGTAGCCCGCCAGGCTCCTCTGTTCGTGGGATTCTCCAGGCAAGAATACTGGAGTGGGGTGCCATTTCCTAGGAGAAGGCAATGGCACCCCACTCCAGTACTCTTGCCTGGAAAATCCCATGGATGGAGGAGCCTGGTAGGCTGCAGACCATGGGGTCGCTAAGAGTCGGAAACGACTGAGCGACTTCACTTTCCCTTTTCACTTTCATACATTGGAAAAGGAAATGGCAACCCACTCCAGTGTTCTTGCCTGGAGAATCCCAGGGACGGGGGAGCCTGGTGGGCTGCCGTCTATGGGGTCGCACAGAGTCAGACACGACTGAAGCGATTTAGCAGCAGCAGCCATTTCCTCCTCCAGGGCATTTTCCCAACCCAGGGATTGAACTCCTGTCTCCTGCGTCTCCTGCATTGGCAGGTGGATTTCTTTTTACCACTGAGCCACCTGGGAAGCCTTCACTAGAAGAATACTAAAAACTAGAAAATGAAGAAAAGTATTTCAAATTCCATTAATATCTTCCTCAGCTACACTCTGCTTGGAAAATGACAGGAACTGTTATACAGAAACTGTTGTGATTTTCTTTTTTCCTAGTGCAGTGTTTCAAAAACTTTACTGTGCAAATAAGCTACTTTGTCAAAATGCAGATTCTGACTTGCTAGGTTTTTGGTAGGAACGATATTCAGCATTTCTAACAAGCTCCCAGGTGGTGTTGCTCCTCATGTCACATTTTGAGTTAGAAAGCAAAACTATGGTCCCTGTTTTCTTGCCAGCTATAGGTAGGGGTCATTCTCAGGTCTTTTCCCATCTTTCCTTCCATCATTAAAGGAGTGATGGCACCTCAAGACCTTCTTGTGGCTTGAATCTCTGACTTCTGCCACCAGTTTAAGAAAACTCTCTGTTTTAAATGGCTCATGTGATTCAGTCAGTCAGGCCCACCTGGATAAATCTCCACATCTTAATGTCAACTGAATTTGAATTTTAATTACATCTGCAAAATATCTTCATAGCAGTATCTAGATTAGTGTTTGACTGAATAACCAGGAGCTGAGATTCATGGGGAGTCATCTTAAAATTGTGCCTGAGCAAACTAAATAATTCTTTATGTTTAAGTTCCTTTGTTTGTAAATGAATATAATATAAATACCTATCTTATAAGATCTTTTTGGCAATTAAATATTACAGTATATGTGAAGCATTTAGAACACCATCTGTCTCAGGCTAGGTATTCAGAACCTATTAGCTACAATTATTACTATCAATATTATGATCAGTGACATCTTTTCTTTCCCTTCAAACTAATTTCTGCTCTGGGACTAGGCTAGCTCAGTGTAATTCTTCTTAGTTTCTCTAGACAGAAAATTACAATCATGTCTGCTCAGCCCTCCGGAAACTCTCCAAAGAATACACTCCATTAAACAACTCTCTGAACAACAGATAGCCAATGGGCACATTAAAAGATGCTCAACGTCACTAACTAGTAAAGAAGTGTGAATCAAAACTATAATGAGGTATCATCTCATGCCAGTGAGAATGGTCACCATCACAAAGTCTATAAATAATAAATGCTGGAGAGGGTGTGGAAGAAAGGAAATCTTCCTGGACTTTTGGTAGGAATGTAAATTGTTACATCCACTTACATACAGAAGTTATGTATGTAATTCCTGTTACATACAGTTATATACAGGAGAACACTATGGAGGTTCCTTAAAAAACTAAAGATAGACCTACCATGTGATCCAGACATCCCACTTCTGGGCATATATCTGGAGAAAATCATAATTTAGAAAGATACATGTGGCCCAATGTTCACAGCAGCCTATTTACAATAGCCAAGACATGGAAGCAACCTAAATGTACAGCAAAGTGATTCAGTGTGTGTGTGTGTGTGTGTGTGTGTGTAACTGAATCACTTTGCTGTACACCTGAACTTAATACAACATTGTAAATCAACTACACTTAAACAAAAACTAATCCAAACAAGCAAACAACTCTTTGAGTGGACATACTCAAACCTGAGAATTCCTGCTCAGGGAAGACATGCACAGCACTCTTGGCTATTGCTTTTCTCTAGGTAAGGTCAGTTCTCTGAATAGTTGTCCCATTGGTCTCACTCCTCCCTAGGAACCTAATGTGTAGTGTTGCACATATTCAAAGTTACTGGTAGTGTTCAAAGCTTGCGTGTCAAAAAAGCTGCAAAACCCTTCCCCAAATTGTGTTAAATTGCTAATTACAGACAAAGGAACCCATCTGTAAACTATGAGAAATAGCTGCAAGTTCTCACACACACACACACCTCTGTACTTATTAGTTATTATTCCGGCTTTGTAATTCAGAAATAACAGGATGAGATAAATCTTATTTCAGAATAAATATAATTTATTTTGCTAAATAAAATTAATTTCACCACACCCAATAAGTGACAGCATCAGAATTAAAACTGTGCCAGCGTATATCCAATATCCATAGCTTTTTCAGTTATTGTACTGCCTCCCTCATTAGTCATGGGTGAAAACTTGCTATTCTTTGAAGGTATCTGTAGTCTTAAATGTTTACAAAAATTTACTACTATGTGCCAGCAAAGTGCCACGCATGATATCTTATATGAATTGTGCATTAAAATGATTTTTGTTCAGAGCATGTTAAAACTAAATATAGTGGTGTCTGACTATACTTTGACCTTCTGTTTACCTTTGAGTTCACATATACCTATTCTATCTTCCTAATGCCCTAACTGAATGGACACTGATGGGCAAAAGGACCTACTGAAATGCACTGAACAAGCTAACATGCTTCATGAAGCCTATCTTTTCCGAAAGAAGAGCAAAGTTGGAAGATCAGAGAAGCTTCAGTTAAAGGCATCCCCTCTATTCAGTGCAGTGAAGCAAAAAACATTTCACGCACTGAAACTGGAATTAATTGGAAGTATAATTGGCAACAAACATAGACTTGAGCTGAAAACACAACAGGTTTCAGAATACATTACATTATCACTTAATTAGTGGCATCTTTGAACCATAAACCAATCTTTACACTAATTCTATATAAGGAACAAGTATTTAATTGAGAGGAACAAAGCACTGGAAATATTCATTAGGATCCCCTAATACAAGTGGGAAAAAGATAGTTTCTACCTACAACAAGTTATTTGAACTTTTAATCAAACTTTAAAGCAAAACTGCAAGCAATGTATCATGGTACACAATTACTCCTAATAACACTAGGCTGCCTGAAATACAAAATCCTCAGCATTTTCAAACTGAACATAAGGATATATAAGAAATACAGTATTTTAAAGACATAGTAAGTTAATAGTAGACAGATTACAGCATACCTTAGTATACCTAAATATGTCTTGCTGCTAATAGAATTACAAGATTTTCTTCTCATTCATGCACAAGATATGATTTAAATGACTTAACCTTGTAGGGACTATGGATTACAGGCAATCGATAGAATATCTGTTTTGGTAGAGTTTCTTTCTCACTGAATTTCTTTGATGGCGACGCAGGAAAGGAGCTGGGATCCTTGGGCATCTCGGTGGTATTTGGAGCCTCAAAAGGTTACACACGGCTGGTTCTATCTACCTCTAGCCTACTATGTATAGTTTTCTCACCCTCCACACCTGCGCTAATTTTGCTTAAACCAGTTGAGGTGTACTTTTTGTCACTTGCACCTAAAAGAATTTCATCTCCTTCATCTAATCACCCCAAAGTCACGCTAGATAGAAAAAAAGCAGTCCTCACATAAAATCATCAATTCTATTGCTAGGTTATGCTTCTGAATATTTTTTATCTTCCAACTAGAATGTTCAACCATTCCCACTAAAACATTTTTTTTTCACCTTCACTGGCATCATGAGTATATTATTTCTTTGATTTTCTCACATTTTCCCCTATTTGTCTTTGACACGGCACCCTATAATTTCATTAGTGGTCCTACCAGATCTTTTTGTTGTATGCTTTCTCTTCTCAGGTGGCTCAGAAGATGAATCTGCCTGCAATACAGGAGACCTGGATTCGAAACATCCCTTGAAAAAGCTAATGGCTACTCACTTCAGTATTCTTGCCTGGAGAATTCCATGCACAAAGGAGCCTGGCAGGCTACACGAAGGTCACAAAGAGTTGGACATGACTGACTTTCACTTTCTCCATAGCTACACTGAAGTTTCCCAGAATTACTGGAAAAAAAAATCTACTCATCAGCCACATGATTTTCATTATAAATCCATGATCCTTATCTTCATATAAATTCTCCAATCATATCACTTTCCCTAGTCAATTCTGAGACACATATTCCATCAAAAAATAAAAGCATTTTAAATATTCCCAAACCAAACTTACCACTTAGTTCCCAGATATAAACTTATCTCACACTTCAGATCAGAAAGAACATCAGTGTGAGTTTTAACTTTCTGCTACCAAACCAGCAAAGCTGCCATTGCTTTAAATATTGCATAGTGATTAAGACACTGGGCTTTGGGAGCTGGAGTCTTCTACAATACCTTACTAACAGTGGCATTGACCTGTTAATTATCCTCTGAAAAATAGTTCCTCAGTTCCTTCATCTGCAAAACTGAGATTTTAATAGTCTCTATTTTACTGAGTTGTTGCAAGGATCAAATTAAATTATGCATGTAAAGTGCTTTATAATGGAGTCTGCCTCATGATAGGCTTAAATAAATAATAACTATTACTGTATCATTATTATTTTTATTATTGTTATTACTATTACTTTATGGAACTGCTTTTTCTCTCTTACCTTCCCTTCTGTTTCAACAGACAGAATTTTCTCCTCCCAAAGGCCAACACTTTCACACAGCTTTTGAATCCTATATGCTTCCTTCTCCATTTGTCAACAGTGCTTGGGGTCAAACAGTAGTTGTGGAAGGGCTTCATCAAGAGCAGTTTTTACAACCCTTGGGAAACATTTACACCGATCCTGTTCCCCAGAGTGGGATTTGTAACCTGAGGCTAGCCAGGGGTGCAGGAATTATATGTGAATCCATGGATGGGCTGCTTCTCCTCTCACTCACTTCCTGGGGAGAACGCGCTTAGCTTACAGTCCATTCATGGTTCATGACCAAGAAAAGGTTAAGAAACAATTGCTCTATAGCTTTTGAGACCTTTTGGAGCATAATTTGCCATATTAAGTGGTGGTTTGGGAATTATATTATGGGGCACCATAAAGAAAATCAAATAATTTAACATGCCTCATTTGAAATGGCTCTCCAAAGAGAAAACACACTGTCAATGGGTGCTTCACCCAAGATAAGTTTAATGGCTGCACCATATTTGAAATGCTAATCATTAATTGACACTTTACAACTAAGCAACTTTAAAAAATACATTCAAAGTACTATGACTGATTTAAGGAAGTGATTAATTCCCCGTGCAGAGGGGAAGAATAAAGGCACTGTGGGGTTACTGTATGTAATTTTAAAGTATTTGTCATTGTTACACTGACAATTTGAGATAATATTATCAAATAATGGGAAATTGACTCAAACCTATAGGGATGGCCTCTTAAGTAAAATATAAAGCCTCATCATGATTATATTTGCCTAACAGGAGTAACAGAAATAGTTAAACATTCTAAAAACATGTTTAAGTTACTGAGGTGAGGAAATACATACAAAGCTTTAAAGTACCTATTATACATTTTGGTAACCTAATGTAACAGTGTTTCCAAATTTAAATGAGCCAGGCCTAGCTACACGGTCCACTTCCAGCAGGTGACCGACCCAGGGACATTGGATTTGATTCAGTGTTACAGTGATTCCAGGAGTCCTAGTTTCTTTTCACAGGCACTTGGGACTTTCATTTCCTCCTCATTTCCCTTTCAATCAGACTATTGCCCTTGGGTTTACACTGTACTCCCACTTTTTTTAAATTCCTTTTACAAAAACAGGACAGAAGGAGATATGCCCTCAAACTGGGGATTGAGGGATGCAGGAGGATTTTTAACTTTTACATGTTTTTTTTTCAGGTTTTATAATAAGATTTGCACTATATTTTAAGCACATTTAAACTAACTTGGTTCAGTGGGCAAAGAATTCCCTTTTTATGGGAAAATGTTTTTAGAGTAACAGAACCCATCACAAGTTAGTTTCTATAAATTAATCTGAGCATATTAGGGATTACCAAAATAACTCATTGTCTTCCATGGTTCAAAACTCTCATCTCCTGTATTCCAATTTTACCGTTATTCAGTGTCTCTAAGAATGCCTATCACATAATAAGGTTTCTCAATAGTCCATAATATAGACTGTTTGAATAAAATGAGCAAGTACATAATATGGTATAACATATAAATGCACACAGTTATCAAGAATAACATTTCTATTATATAGTCTCCATGCTATATAAATAATCCAGGTTATACTTCTTACTAATATACTTTGAAGCTACATTGATCTGTTTCTTACAAAATGTCTCAGAATTACTATAATTTTACACTTGAAAATTTATATAAGGTTATTCCATGTACATCATACATAAATGTAATATTGTCAGCCACCTTATATATATTAAAATGTGCTACTAAAAAGGTACCACACTGCGAGTTGTACACATCTCTCTTTTTGCAATAGTTAGATACACATATAATGCTCCAGTGTCAATCTAAAGGCTATGGTCTTGAGTATGAATGCACACTAAATATTTATCAAACTGTTACTTTCATTGAGATGCAAATGACTTTTCAAAGCAGGGACTGCATGTTAGAATTGCAAGTGGGAAAGCACACAATGAAATTTCAGAGGCTAAAATTCCTCAGAAAATAAAGAAAATGCCATTAGTCTGCGAAAATATCCTTTATATTTTAGCAGCTATACAATCTTTTATTCACAAGACACGTCTATTAAGATAGGACATGTGTTTCACTTGTGTTCAGTAGTATATTAACATCCATTTAAACCCTACAAATTTAGATTTATCTTCTTTTTTAAAAGTTTCCATCACTTGAGTTTCGAAAATTGTCTAAAGATCTTAAAAGGATATTATTTAAAAACAAAAATATCAACTACTTGGCAGGAACACATTTGCTTCTTAAAACAAGCTCTATCTATAAACCAGGTTAAATAATACAAAACAGAACAAATGTGTTCTAATCACTTTCAAAGATTAGGCCTAAGCTTAACAGAAAATCATTAAGATACATTTATCAGAGCCTAAAGATCCAATGACTTATTGGTAAATGAGTGATCAGTCATCTTCTTGTCATTATCTGTTCTATCTTAGAACAGATACTAAGGAATCCACTCAACTCTGATTCAGGGTTTCTCAGCCTGTTCTTGTTCTTTGCTTGATTCTTTGTAGAATCAAGAAGAGATTCCCCTTGATGTCATATTCTTTATTTTTTAAAACATGAACCGAAGAGGAAGACAAAAGTGAAGTTGAGAAAACTTTCTCCATAAAACATGCAACTGGCTTAAATATAAAATGGAATGAATTTCCAAAATGATTTAACCGTTAGAACTAATGGGGTCACACTGAGTTTAGGAAATGAGATCATCCTCTCTGTCCATGAGGCAGAACAACCACTTTAAAACAGACCTCTGAATTCCTGTCTCTAGCCACGACACCATTAGTATTTCTGATTCCTTCCACTGTTTTTCTTTGAATTCACGCCCAAGCAGCTGTAAATCTCAGTGAAGCACAGTGGGAAGGTAAGCACAGTGTTTGTCTTTGCAAGAGTTCTTTGGCCTCCTGGTTTTGCTTCTCTGTTGTGGAGCTATTAATTTTTTACAGACTTTCTGTTTACCACCACACCCTGTCTCATACACCAAGTACTTTGGTTGCTTCCTGAACCAGTTCATATAACTCTGTTGGGTTCTGGAATCACAGAAAAGTCTGGGCATTTATTATTAAGGGGAGCCCCAAATGATTTTTGTTTTGCTGTTTGTTAGCTAGAATCAATACATTCTATCATTATAGTCTCTGCAAAACCACAGATGTGTATGCCTGGCAGGCAAAACCATCAGAGAGACTAAGATCTTCCCCTGCAGTAGAGAAATCTTATTTTTATTTTTAATTAATATAAAATGCACACAGAAACCAGAGGCTGAGAGACCCAAAGGAATCTGTTCTAAAGCCTTCAGAATTCTCTGGTATACTCTCGTTTCCATATCTGCATTTTTTAATGCTTATTTGATATTCCTTTGAAATTCATTTGGCTTGGGCCAAAATAACTCTTGAAAGTGAAAGATGCTCATACAAATAAAATATTTTATTCAAGAATCACTTTCTGTTTTCTCTTTTTTTCTAACAGACTGTTATAAGTTTGAATATGTACATTTTATCTTTTTCCTTCTCCATGACTTCTTAAACCTATGAAAATAGCACGTAGCTGAATCAGACTAAGGGATGTCAAGAGGTTCCTCAAACATTTCTAGCAATTTCCCCCACTTTCAATTCTTTTTCTCCTCATTCCTTTAACCTGGAAGTGAATTCCAATTTTTGTGCCTAATCACAGCTTATTAATTTTCAAAATGCCTGGCTCAAATCCTAGAATTAAAACTAGTTAAACTGATACTTTACATATTATAAAGATAATACAGGGATGATGTCATAATTTAGTATTCAGTGTTAAACATTTATACTTATTCCTTCAACTCATGTTGAAACACTTGTTATAAATCAGCAATATTTAATAATTATATATGCTATTAAAACATATTTAGAAAAAATCCAGTGGATTTTGCTCATGCCTATTACAGGTTTGAAAGTGTTTCCATAGGTCTAAAAATAAAATCAACAATCATAGACAGAAATTATAAATGTTTACTGTTTGCTTTCTAATATATTTGCTACAACTGTATTACATTCTACTGAGGGTGCAAAAAATTTCTAATAAAATCGATAACTAATAAGATCTTATCAACAACTCAAGATAACAAAGTACAAATAAACATAAAACCATAGGACCTTTAAAATAAATCATTTACTCTTTCAGTAGCTAGATTCTCTCAGCTGTAACATGGAGACTTTTGAGTAGAATACCTTTAAATCCCACCTTAGCTCCAAACTGTTGTACCATTAACATTTTTTCCTTTTACTCTAGCCCAGAGATTTATGTTTCCTCTGAATTCTAAGTTTCAGACCACTCACATAGTTGGCAGTGTTATATTGTCATCTCTTGTATTGTAGTCTAATATGCTGTACCTCAATATGCTATGTTCACAATCGTTAACAAATAGTCACTGTGGATCAATTAAGCATAATCTTGAGGCATTTAGGTATGTGGAATTTCAATTAATGCGACCGATGCATGTCTAGACATTGTACAATACGTGGGTGAATAAAGTAGATCAACATAGGAAACATAATGGAAATCTAAGCAATGCATTCTGGATACTACATGAGTGGTTGAGAAAATTATTATTAGGAAAATTCAGAAAAGAAAGAAATTTAATAACCTTGATTTACTTGGAAATGACTGTGCACTAAACTCTGTATTAAGCCCTTGAAAAGTAAAAATGAGTAAGATAAGACACTTGCTTTCATGGAAATCACTAGTAAAGCCCAAGCTAGTCTATGAAGAAGACAAAGCTAGAGGGTTTCTAAATCATTTACTCAGAATATTTAATTTCCTACTTTTTGTAGGCTCTCTGTTCAAGCAGGACAAGTTCAATGTGACATGCATCTTTATATTCCCCATAGTGTCTTGTGCACAGTAGGCACACCCAATGAAACCTCATAAATGATTGATTCTCTTAACCACATGAATTTATACTCACAAATACCCTACAACAGCCAGATCAGCCTGAGATAATAAAAATCTGCTGACATGATTTACATACCACCTGAGTGTCACGGCTGCTCTGCTTTCTGACTTACCAGTCTCATAATTTGGCCTGGTAAATGAGTTATGGGCAGTTGAATCCCTTGTGACTCAGATTTGATTTTATGGCCATAACTCATAGCTAAGATGGAAGGAACCAGAAGGAATCTCTTCTCTACCCATCTTCAGCTGCTGTTTCCTTTGGTCTATATTTCAGTCTGCACCTGACATACATACATATATATATATTTTAATATAGTAAGGCTTTTACAGACATATAATAAGTAGTTTAACTTAGCTCTGATAATGTTATACTAAATTTCTGGAAGGAACCAGTACTTGGACATTGCAAAAAAAAAAAAAAAATGGTCCTTTATCAACAGAAAAAGGGAAGATTTTTTTAGAAGGTAACATGACTAGGAAGCCACACAGCAAGTTTGTCAAGAAATGCATTTCCTGCGAGTTAAAGCCTTCCCCTGGGAGAGAAGCTGAAGGTACTCTGAATTCTGTACAGGATCAATGCAAATAGGCTTTCCTACCTAGACACAATTTCATACCACCTGTCTGAGTGAATGCTAATTCTCAAAAGGGCAAGTAAACTATACGTGCTATCTATAACTTCTTTAATGCCACTGTAGCTAAAAACTTTGTGAATATCCAGTACAACTGCTTTATAGTGTCACTTTACTGAAAATACTTATTCAATTATTCAAGAAAATTGAGGGATCTGTTGTATGCATTAAAATTGTAGTTTCAAAGCAGTAACAAGCATCAGAATCCCATGAAAGCTTACTAAAACAAAGATTGCACAGCCGTACCCCAAGATTTTCTGCCACAGTAGGTCTGGGGTGAGGCCCAAGAATTTTCATTTCTTACAAATTTCTTACAAATTCCCAGTTCACGCTGATGCTGGTGGGCCATGGAATAAGCCTCTAGAACCAGTGCACCAAGGATCAGTTAAATATGTTTTATATGCATGCACACACAGTGAGAAAAAAAAACTTTGTCAGTTATTGCTCAGTGACTTTTCTAATTTCAAATACATGTACTTCCTATAACTCATATTTCTTTCAGATCACGTGGGGAACGAGAATTAGATTCTCAGTAACTTTGATTTTGTTCCATTGACTCATCAAGGCTAAGTCTCAGATGAAATTCAACAACAGGTAGTATAAGTTTTCACCTAAGATAATATGCAAGAAAACTTTAACTCTGAAGTCCCAAGGGAGTGGAGGCTAGAATAATTTGAGGGTAGCCATAAAATCCAGAGTAGATAGCCCCTCCTGAATTCTTGCATGCAGAATAAAAAGTACTTCTTGAGTTCGAAGGCAGAGAGAATCTGTATGCTGACCTACTTCTCAAGAAAGCATGATTGATTAAGTTTGCATAATGCTCTGAGGAGGATAAGTGCTTTATTATTTGACCTAAGATTCCAAAAACATACAGTATGTACCCGTGGCTGATTCATGTTGATGTAGAGCAAAAACCACCACAATACTGTAAAGCAATTATCCTCCAATTAAAATAAATAAATAAATTTTAAAAAAGGTCTGTGTCACAAGTCCCTATTTAAAGACTATCATCTGCTTTAGATGATCACAATATTATGCAGGTTATATCAAAAATGAGAACAGAACAATAGATAGCTGAAATAAGTAGGTTCTAGGATCTAATTACCTCATATTTTTGCTATTCAAATGATGATTGTGATTATTACCTAATATGATAATATAATGTATAGCTCAGATGGTTTGAAGACAGCAAAAAAGACTTATGTATTAAATGACCTTAAGATCTATCTAAATAACATGTGTATAAAAGAGTTTTAATTCAGCAAAAAATCTTCAGCTTACTTTTCTTGAAGATAAAGCTTCAGGAATATTTCTAACGCTGTCTTATTTACTTTCCAAGGACTGCTAGAAAGTTGAAGGGATACAAATAAATCATATAAGCAACTGTGTTCAAAGCATTTAACTGAACACACAGACAAGAAAGTTTTGATGATTTTTTGCCTCCGGAATTTGCACCCATGGTTCTGTCCTCCACTCCATGTTATATACATGAAAGATTTTATAGAAGAGCAGAAACTACCTACTTCTGAGCCACACAGCCCAGAGTTCAAATCTCTGTCCTACTGATTAGTTGTGTCAATTCCTCCAGGTGAATGTGACATTCTCAGATCCAAATGAAGGTTTTGAAATATCACTTCAATCTTAAATCGGACAATTATTTTTTATAAAACCTATTAATCTCTTCATTCCTATGTTTCTGCTCCTCTACGTATAAATTCACACTTGTATTTTCATGCTTTAATATCCTCAATTTCCTCATCAGGCAAGTGGCATTTTAATTAGCTACCAGATGAGACTGTTATTAGGAATATGTGAAATAATAAATGTGAAGCTATAAGACACGGCACAATGTAGGTACTAAACGTGGTAATCTTTTTAAGGAAAAAAAAAGCTAACTGGTTGTACCTCAATGAGAACTGATGTAAGTCTGTGATTCCAATAACAGACAATTCATCTGTGCTCCAATTTTGTTGTTTGGGTAACCATTCTGAACAAGAGAGATGTGGTCAAATTCCAATTAATACAGGAAGATCCCAGGTGAGATAAAAAATACTTACTTACCATTTTTGTATTACTATCAACAAAAAACCTAAGACTATCTTTCAGGGGCTCACTTATTTGGATTTCTCTTTTTGTCTCCAGAAACAAATAAAAATGCTCAGCTGAAATCTTCATACAAGTAACACATGAAGAGAAATGCTGAAAAGCAACCTTCTTGCAAGAAACCACATAATAGGAAGGGGGAAAACTACAGAACTTGTGTTTACGGTGTCTGTTTCCAGACTATTGTTATTTAGTCGCTGAGTCATGTCTGACCCCATGAACTATGGCCCGCCAGCCTCCTCTGCCCACAGGATTTCCCAGGCAAGAATACTGGAGTGGGTTACCATTTCCTTCTCCAGGGGATCTTCCCAATCCAGGGATTGAACCTGTGCTTCCTGCACTGGCAGGCAGTTTCTTTTATCACTGAGCCACCAGGGAAGACCTCACGTTTCCAGATTATATTGCAGCTATTTACTGGGGCTGGTATAAAGAGTGAATTTACTCAAACAGAATGATGACAGCATCATACAAAATGACCTCCTGGGTGAAGGGCTGATCCTATATATTAAACTCTAATATTACTGTCCACAGTCTACTACAGTAGCTAAAGATTATTCATTACTGGTTTGTGCTTGGACTTCTAAGTCATAAATAAGTAATCATAAATCAGTGAAAGGAACAGATAACTTTTTTTCTCTCATCATATAAAATGCCATTTTGCTTTGGAGTTTACACACCATACAGATGTCACCTAACATTTACTATAGTCATTTACTTTTTGAAAATAGTCAACAATTTGATATAGCACAAATATAATTGTTAATCTAGGTGCTAGGTTTTAAGTATCCCCCTCACCTTCAAATATTAGAAGTTATTTTCACTCCCAATGGGCACAGTTACTGGCCAGATCTTAGGTATCCATGATCCAGATGAACCTGATGCCCTAGTAACCTAGGAAGAATGTCAAATTTGCTGCCACAAACTCAGACTCTGCCTTTATTTACTTACAAGATTCTTCTCTTTAATCCTAACATCAAGTCTCATGTCCAAGTATCAGGTAATAAGTGACTGGTTGTAAGTTATTATAGGAATCAAGCTGTTCTGTTTCCCACTTAGAAATCATCCATTTTCTAAAAAGGTTTTTTAAAAGGGCATACTTTATGGACTCTGAGGGAGAAGGTGAGGGTGGGACTTTCTGGGAGAATAGCATTGAAACATGTATATTATCATATGTGAAACAGAACACCATTCCATGTTCGATGCATGAGACAAGGGCTCAGGGCCGGGGCAATGGGATGACCCAGAGGGATGGGATGGGGAGGGAGGTGGGTGGGGGGTCCAGGAAGGGGAACACACGTAAACCCATGGCTGATTCATGTCAATGTATGGCAAAAACTATTACAATATTGTAAAGTAATTAGCCCCCAACTAAAATAAATAAATTTATTAAAAAAAATTAAAAAAAAATTAAAAAAAAAATAAAAGGGCATACTTCAGAACACAGAACAGACAGTAATCCGAGAACCAGACAAACTTAAGTTCCTTCCAATGTGAACAAACTTAAGTTCCTTCCAGCGTCAAATTTCCCCTTCCTTTGAACTTCCAAAGTATTACATCTCTACTTGCCCATCTTTGTGTGTCCATGTATACGTAAAGAGTGATCAACAGAACAGATAATCTCTCTTAACTCTTCCAAACACAGATGTGGTAATCTACCTATAGCTTCAATGCTATGCCTCATCAATTAACAGTTCTGTATAGCACACTGCTGCTGAACCAGTTAACAGCCAGGTGAAGTCATGCAAAACTCAACTCTTGATACTGCTATTTTGCATTTCACTTACCTTCCTCAAATCAAGGAAGGACTAGAAGAAACTACAAAATAGGCCAAAGAAAGAAAAGAAAAGAAAAAAAGATGATCTTATTTTACAGGGTTCAGGTTTATTCTTATAATGCTTTCCTCTCTAAATGCCTCTTTCAGCTTAACTTATAAGACATACCATGTTACAGTGGTGACCAACAGTTTAAAAATAAATGAACTGATTGCTCATCTCTTTGTCATAAATAAGACTCTCTGCTCATTTAAGCCCTAAGCATAAGGTAAGAATTTACTGTCATTCTGCCCCTTTAGCAGAACAGGGAAACTTCTTAGACAGAGTAATTGACAGAAGCTCACTATATATATATATATATATATATATATATACACACACACATTATATATTTATATACACATTATATACACATTATATACACATTATACACACACACACACACACACACACACACATATATATATATAAGGAAGCAATTTTAAACATTTCTTATGTATGAGATTCTTTTTCTAAGGAATAAGAAAAAACACACCCCTTCCTGAACCTATATGATAGAGGTCAGATGATCATTATTTCTCAGTCTAGTGGCAAGTCTCTATAAGTGCAACATGTACACTGATGCCAAATATTCCTATGTCACTTAAACTCTGTGACTCTTACTAACAGGTCCTGAGTATTTAACATGATTCAGATTTTATTAAATGGAAAAAAACTGGCCACAGTTTTTTTTCCCAAATGGTGACAACCAATAGGTGGATCAGTATCAATCCTTTTAAAAAAGTAAATAGAACAGAATTGAGTAGAAGATAATAGAATAGAAAAGGAAAAAAGGAAAAATATCAGAGTGCATCACATATAACAAGGGTATTATTTCTTAAAACTTTAAAGTTGTATATGTATGTATGTGTATGATTAGTTGTTCAGTCATGTTCAACTCTTTGTGACCCCATGGACTGTAGCCTGCCAGGCTCCTCTGTCACAGGGATTCTCCAGGCAAGAATCCTGGAGTGGGTTGCCATGCCCTTGTCCAGGGGATCTTCCCAACCTAGGGATCAAACCCTGGTGGCAGATTCTTTACCAATATGTGTGTGTATACTGAGCTTCAATTTTAAAAATATTTTTTAATGAAAGTCACAGTAAAAAAAAAATTTGGAAAGCATAGATGTAATAAATCCTGCAGTACTGAAATATCCAAATATGTTAATAAAATAATTGTATAACAATTTTTTAAAGTGTGTGCTCTGTGCCAGATGACATTTATAGTGGTGTATGTGCATTTTTAATATTAGTCCTTGCATTAACCCTGTAAGGTGGACATTTTTATCTTCCACATTGTGTAAACTGAGCTACTGGGACATTTATTTGAGACTCTTGTAATAACATTTTGATTGAATTAGCATTAAATAACGCATTTTTTCATAAATGAATAAATGGTTATGACTCTTCATCTATCAGAACACACCGGTGGTACCATTAAAGACACTTTTTTCACCCTATATTATTATTAGTTTTTTAGCAAATACATGAAAGTATTTTCTCAAATATGCCATGGGGTGGGGGCGGGGGGAAGCAGCTTTTCCAGAAAAACATTTTAACCATGGGAATATTTGGAGCCAACAGATACCATTTGACTAAATTTGCCAGCAAACAGTGTACACAGAGTACTCGGCATCATTATTCTTTCTCTTTGATGCTCCTCTGCCTACATGGATCTCCTCAGTCAGGTTCAAAGAATTCCAAGCTTGCAAACTACCACAGATTGTTTAGCATGACCACTGCAAGAGGATTATCCAAGTTAGCTGAGCAAATCCAGGAACAATCATGTTAAGAAGGGGGCCCAGGCAAGCACACTATTCTTATTTTTCCTCATGTGAAATTGTTAGTCGCTCAGTTGTGTCTGACTCTTGTGACCCTATGGACTGTAGCCCACCAGGCTCCTCTGTCCATGGGATTCTCCAGGCAAGAATATGGGAGTGGGTAGCCATTGCCTTCTCCAGCGGATCTTCCCAACCCAGGGACTGAACCCTGGTCCTCTTCAATCCTCCATGACTCTTCAGTCCTGAATAGACACATCTAATTCATCTCATCAGCCAGCACATAGCAGACGATAATAATGAAGCAGAGATTAAGAGAAATTACAACATGTGGTTTCAAGGAGGAGGATGTGGATATACAGAATCTTATGGGGAAGAGCACAAAGGTGACTAAAGCTGCCTGACCCCTCCCAGAGACACCCATGCTCCCTTAAGCCACAGTTTCCTGCTCTCCTGCTTTCCTTGCTCAGATTCTAGGCTTTGGAATCTTGAAAATCAACAGTGACCCTGTAATACTTCTATCACTAAGTTCTTCAACAATGACAACAACCACAAAAATCACAAAACCCAATAGATTATTCAGGAGGTATCTTTAACTCAATATATGCCTTGTATTGTTCAATGTATCTTGCTCATATTGTCATGAATCATATTTATGTTTACATCACTGTTGCCTACAATATTCTCCAAATTGGCTTTTAAATCTGGTGGTCAATATTATGCACCAACTTAAATGGGCCATGGAGCTCCTAGGTTAAACTTTATTTCTGGGT
Source organism: Giraffa tippelskirchi (assembly GCF_054371585.1). Classification (NCBI taxonomy): domain Eukaryota; kingdom Metazoa; phylum Chordata; class Mammalia; order Artiodactyla; family Giraffidae; genus Giraffa; species Giraffa tippelskirchi. The sequence continues at coordinate 67,119,927 of NC_137284.1, forward strand.
GTGAATGTAAAGGGCTATCTTGATGAGGTTAGCCTCTGAATTAGAGAACTTAGTAAAGACTTCCTCTCCAATGTGGACGGGCATTATTCAATCTGTCTCTTACTTGGTTCCAAACTAACACGTGGATATCAAGTGTTACTTGTTGGTCTCCTGGCTGGTCCATAACTAGTACTTTTGTGCCTACAGTCCCAGATACATATCTTCATATGGGCCCTATGATATTTATTTCATGTAGAGCCTGCAGAGTGCTTTCTATATAATCTCTTCCAAGATCTTTACCCACTTGCACCTTCCAAAATCCAAAATTCTCTCTATGAAATTTAAGACAACCATGTTCTCAAAACTTCATTCTCTATGGCAGAAACCAACACAATATAGTAAAGTAATTATCCTCTAGTTAAAAATAAATTTTAAAACAAAAAACCTTATGTATTGTCAAAGACAGTCAACAATATATCTGCAATTGTTACTGAAGTAATCTACATAAGAGGATATACACACTTTTTCTGGACCAGAGCCTAAACACAAGTTTGTGAAGAGCACTCTGCATCCTCATGAGAGTACTTTAATTTTCTCTGATACATATTGACAGCACAAAAGATGCAAAATTACACAAGGATTTGCAAGCTCATATTTTGGAATACTATTTGTATGTCTCTTTGTATGGGGGCTTTTTTGATCATGAGTGTGTGCATGCTAAGTCACTTCAGTCGTGTCCAACTCTTTGTGACCCTACGGACTATAGCCCTCCAGGCTCCTCTGTCCATGGGATTCTCCAGGCAAGAATACTGGAGTGGGTTTCCATGCCCTCCTCCAGGGGATCTTCCTGACCCAGGGATCGAACCCTCATTTCTTGTATCTCCTGCATGGGCAGACCAGTTCTTTACCACTAGCACCACCTGGAAAGAGATGCTCTCAACAACTTTATATATTTAAACTTCATTCTTTCTACCAAACTGCTTACCCTACCTAAGTATATATGTATATACAATTTGAACAATGGTTGTTTTGTTTACTATGTCTAATCTGATAAATTATTAAGAATATTTTCACATTTATATTGACCTATTAAAATATATTCATTTTGAATACTGGCACATTCTATAGTTTTTATAGATAATTAAAAGATCATGTTGTGTGGAACTAGTTGCTAGTACATTAAAGCTAGGGTCTACTATGAAACAATGGGTACAACTGTGATAAGTATTCACATTTTTTCCTTTAAATGAATCATCAATCTGTGCCTAAATTGCTCTAATCAATAGGTCCTAAAATAGCATTAGCCTACCCTATTGAGGATAAGGAATTGACTAAAGAATTAGCTAGTAAGAAATCTTCACCTGAAACATTGGCAGAACACTGACATAAATCGCAGTAATATCCAACTTGTAAGGTAATGAAAATAAAAACAAAAATAAATAGGATCTAATTAAATGTAAAAGTTCTCACACAGCAAAGAAAACCATAAAGAAAATGAAAAGACAGCCCACAGAATGAGAGAAAATATTTGCAAAGGAAGCAGCTGACAAGGGATTACTCTCCAAAATACACAAATGGCTCATGCAGCTCAGTATTAAAAAAAAAAAAAAAAAAACAATAAAAAAATGGATAGAAGATCTGAATAGACATTTCCCTGAAGAAGACATATAGATGGCCAAAGAACACATGAAAATATGCTCAACTTTGCTAATTATTAGAGAAATTCAAATCAAAACTACAATGAGATATCACCTCACACATCATCACACATTCATTAGGATAAATAGCCATCATCCTAAAGTATATAAACAATAAATGCTAGAGAGGGTGTGGAGAAAAGGGAACCCTTTACAGTGTTGGTGGAATGTAAATTGGCACAGCCACTGTGGAGAACAGAATGGTGGTTCCTTAAAACACTAAAAATAGAGCTACCATACGACCCAGAAATGCCACTCCTTGGCATATATCCTGAGAAAACCTGCAATTCAAAAAGATGCATGCACACCAATGTTCAGTGCAGCACTATTTACAATAGCCAAGAAATGGAAGGCACCTAAATGTCCATCAACAGAGAACTGGTACACACATATACAACAGAATATTAGTCACAAAAAAGTAAGAAATGACATTATTTGCAGCAATGTGAATGAACCTAGAGATTATCTCACCAAGTGAAATAAGTCACAGAAAGACAAATATCACATGATATCACTTCTATGTGGAATCTAAAAATGATGATACAAATGAACTTATCTACACAACAGAAATACACTCACAGCTTTCAGAAACAAATTAATTTACCCAAGGTAAAAGGTGGGAAGGAGGGATAAATTAGGAGTTTGAGATTAACATTCACACATTAATACATATAAAATAATCAACAAGGACCTACTTTTAGCTCAAGAACTCTACTCATTATTCTGTAATATCATATATGGGAAAAAATCTGAAAAGAATGGATATATGTGTATATACTACTGAGTCACTTTGCTATTCACCTGAAACTAACAAAACACTGTAAATCAACTATACTCCAATATACAATAAAAATTAAATTTTAAAATATCCAGAAAACTTAAGAAATCTTCACACAGTTAGAATCCTTTTAAAGAGTAATTTATAAAGCTCCAAAGCAATTTTAAAAACACACAAAACAAAGCAACATATTCAGAGGCATACTTTGGTCCTATTTTTGTTCAAATAATTTAAGACAAAGTAAGTTTGGACATATGAAACTTTGGATTTGATTGTAAATTTTCTTTTTCATCTCAACAGGCTTTAAACATAGATACCAATGTTGAAATGGGGAAATTTATTGAAAGCAAAAAGAATATCTAAGAACTGTTGACATATTTATCACTTTACACTCATTGAGGAATTTTGTAACTGTTACTGCCAAAAGAAGAGCTGGACTTCATGTTTTCCTGTACAAACATATTATCTTTGTGTGAGTGTTATTTTGTTCTTTCTAAAGTTCATACACAGCCAAGTGTCACATCTTTCATTTTCAAGAAAAGGTAAGCCTTTTGGTTACCTATATAAAACCTAAACTAGCAAGATTCCCTCCCAGATGGCTCAGTGGTAAAGAATTTGCCTGCAATACAAGAGACCCAGGTTCGATCTCTGGGTCGGGAAGATCCACTGGAGAAGGAAACAGCACCTCACTCCACTTTCTACTTCTATAATCCACATGTACAAAACAAAACAAACCTCATCCCCCAAATACATTTTTCCTCAAATAACCCTAAAGAACCCCACAGGTCCATATAGTCAAAGCTATGGTTTTACCAATAGTCATGTATGGATGTGACACCTGGACAATAAAAACTGCTGTGTGTCAAAGAATTGATGCCTTTGAACTGTGGTGCTGGAGAAGATTCTTGAGAGTTCCTTGGACAGCAAGGAGATCAACCCAATCAATCCTAAAGGAAATCAACCCTGAATATTCACTGATGCTGAAGCTGAAGCTCCAATACTTTGGCCACCTGATACAAAGAGCTGACTCCTTAGAAAAGACCCTGATGCTGGGAAAGATTGAAGACAGGAGGAGAGGGGGATGACAGAGGATGAGATGGTTGGATGGCATCACCGAATCAATGGACATGAGTGTGAGCAAACTCTGGGAGATGGTGAAGGACAGAGAGGCCTGGTGTGCTGCAGTCCATGGGGTCGCAAAGAGTTGTTCACAACTGAACAACATGCTCCATTCATACTTCCTGTCCTAAAGCAGCCATGGGCATCTCTCACGTGGATTACTGAGAGTCAGTGAAACTTTTTTACTCTGAGTCTTCTTCCTCTTTAATTCATTCTCCAAGTTACCACCCCAGTGATCTTTAACTGGAAAACTGATTTTTACATTTTTATTTTAAATTCTTCAATCACTCCACAATGGCCTTTGGTCAAAATGCAAAATTCATGTGCTGTTTCAGACTTTCGATTATCTTGCCCCACTCTACCATTTCAATTTCATTTGGAGTCTCTCTTTTGTTCTCTGTGCTCCGAATATACTGAACTCTTATTATCTTTTACCCCTAAGATTCCTTAATATTATTCCCTAATTTTTCCCAGCTTCAAAAAGTTTCCCATCTTCTTTGCCTGGTTAGTTTGTCCTCTTATTTATATTAATGGCTTAATCTACATTTTGTTCCAAACAAGTCTTATTTGTCTCTCACAACCCAGTTAGGCCCTCTCCTAGAGGGCACACACCACGGTACCATATACTCTCATCATACCACTGATCAGGTTCACTTGCATTTTTTTCTCCATACTACTTTGTCTTCTTAGTCAAACTGTAAACTCATTGGGGTCATACAATATGCCTGTCTTCATAGATTTTCTTCACGACTCTCAGTTCATATCAATAAGCATTTTTTGATAAAACTGTGTGAAGTGGTAATAACTTCATATGGCTTAAATAAGAACACATTTATATGCCATAAACATTAATGAAAGATCTTTGAGCTATAAGGCATCCAAGAAGTAATCTATTTCATCATTCTCACTTTTAAAATGTGAAAGACTTGATCCAAAAAGTCTGTAATTTACCTGAGGTCATAGAATTAATTTGCTTTCTTGCCAGTTTACATTTCTAAGTAGTACATTGCTCTCTCTTTGCTTCCTTTATTTTTTTATGTTAATCATGTTGATGTGCTTTTTTTCTTAAGACTTTGAAAACTTGAAGTTGCTATTCATTTGGTATTTAGATATACAGATAATCTGAATTTAAAATACTGGTCTGGAGAAACAAATATATGTCTTTAAAATGTCTTACATATGCCAAACTTCCCTTCTAATATCCATACAATTGTTATTTTTATCACCTTTCCGAAACATCATGGTAAGAGTTTTGATTATGTACAAAAATCAATGCAGAAATAAAACCTGTGTATTTTTCGTCCCCAAAAATTATCTTTTTGAAGTAAATTCATTCATTCTCTCAACAAATATTTACTGATTCAGCACTGTTCAAAGTATGCTGCATAGGGCAATGAAGGAAAGAAAAAAGGCCCTGGCCTTATAGAGCTTGGTTCTATTGAGGAGATAGAAAAATAAACCAATAAATAAGTAAATGAAATGATATGCTGGATAATTTGTTGTTGTTCAGTCACTAAGTTTTGTCTGACTCTTTGTGACAGCATGATCTTCAGCAAGCCAGGCTTCCCTATCCTTTACTATCTCCCAGAGTTTACTCAAGCTCATGTCCATTGAGTTGGTGATGTTATCTAATCATCTCATCCTCTGCTGCCCCCTTCCCCATTTCCCCTCAATCTTTCCCAGCATCAGGGTCTTTTCCAATGATTGGGCTCTTTGCATTAGGTGGCCTAAGTATTGGAGCTTCAATATCAGTCTTTCCAATGAATATTCAAGGTTGATTTCCTTTAGGATTGACTGGTTTGATATCCTTTCAGCCCAAAGGACTCATAAGAGTCTTTTCTAGCACCACAATTTGAAAGTTCTAGAGCCAAACTATAATAATTTCTAGTATAGAATTTAATAGAGTGCAAATTATCCCAGCAATCAAGCCAGGATGGCTCCATTTTTGGTATATGCAGCAGACACATCTTTTTATTAAAAATTTCCAATTAACACTCCCCTGATCTTATTCTGTGGCATGGAAAGCTGCCCTCTATACTAATTTGACTATTTACAACAGGCCACATGGAATATTAGTGTGGATCAAAATCTAGGCAAAATTTTAATTAAGGAAAAAAATGTGTAACAATATATACATATATATGTGCATATATTTTTCCTCACCATAACAATGTATTGCTGTTCTTTAGTCACTTAATCATGTCCAACTCTTTGTGACCTCATGGACTGTGGCCCACCAGGCTCCACTGTCCATGGGATTTTCCATGCAAGAATACTGGAGTGGGTTGCCATTTCCTTCTCCAGAGATCCTCCTGGCCCAGGGATTGACCTGAGTCTCCTGCATTGCAGGTGGATTCCTTACCACTGAACCACCTGCGAATTCCAGCAATGCATTATTTAAGCCTAAGTTTTGATATTTTGATACTTGGTATATTAAACGTGGTTTTCAATTTATTGTGAACATTTCAGGAAGCTAAGTTTTTAAAAGGAAAAAAAAGTTACAGAAAAACAGTTCTCTTCTTTCTTATATACCTATATATGTGTGTGTGTGTGTGTATCTGAATACCCAAATCAGTGCATGAACATAAGGATATACATATGCATAGGTACACATAACAGCTAAAAACTACTGATAAAGCCTGCTGTGTAAGCTGTAAGTGCAGTAATCAAAAAAGGAAATGTTGAGATGTTCCTCCCAGACCAAATCAGGGAAACAGAACTTTTAAAAATCCCTAAATACAACTGTTCACTATAGAGTCTAGGACAAGGACGATGAATAAATTAAAGAAACTTCTCAAAATTAAGAACAAAGAAATAGCAGAAAAGCCATTTAACTCATCAATATTCTTTTTGTAAAATTTAAAATCCTACTCAAACATGATTTAATGAAAAACATGTTTTAAGTTTTAATATCAATCTTTTGCACTTTTTTTAAAATTAGTTTATCTATTTTTTAACTTTACAATATTGTATTTGTTTTGCCATACATTGACATGAATCCACCATGGGTGTACATGTTTTCCCTTTCCAGAAGCCCCCTCCCACCTCCCTCCCCATCCCATCCCTCTGGGTCATCCCGGTGCACCAGCTCCAAGCACGCTGTATCATGCATCGAACCTGGACTGGCGATTCGTTTCACATATGATAATTTACATGCTTCAGTGCCATTCTCCCATATCCTCCCACCCTTGCTCTCTCCCATAGAGTCCATAATACTGTTCTAATTATCTGTGTCTCTTTTGATGTCTCGCATACAGGGTTATCTTTACCGATTAACTAAATACCATATATATGTGTTAGTATACTGTATTGGTGTTTTTCTTTCTGGCTTACTTCACTTTGTATAATAGGCTCCGGTTTCATCCACCTCATTAGAACTGATTCGAATGTATTCTTTTTTATACACACTGATGAAACCAGAATTGAAAGAGACACATGTACGCCCTGCTCATCGCAGCACTGTTTATAATAGCCAGAATATGGAAGCAGCCTAGATGCCTAGAAGCAGACGAATGGATAAGGAAGCTGTGGTACATATACACAATGGAATATTACTCAGCCATTATTAAAAAAAAAAAAAAAATCTTTCGCACTTTTATTTTAAAAAATGCTTAAGTTTTAACCTATAGAAGCATTAATTTAAAATAAATCCTACTTTCTAATTCCCAGGATGCCTTGGTAACACTTGTTAACTTGATTACACATGTAATGGAACAGGATTAACAAGATTATATTTGTACTCTTAAAAATTTGAGATGTTCTTAACAGAAACTATATATAAGAACTGAGCTTGCTTAAGCATCACACACAGTTTCTATGATTAAAAACTTGTATCAAACATTTTCAGATATATTGTTCTTTGAAACATTTTTGTTGTTAAAGTTATGAAAGGTTTAGCTTGTTTTGCTTTGAAGGGTACTGGATTTATTAAGATTCACTACTGTATTCATTCTACAATTTTACATTAGTTTAGAACTCAGATTGGAAAGCAAAATGTCAATAAGGCCATAAAAATGGAAAATTATTTGTCTTTTTAATGACTGAATATTATGTGGTTAATTAGTTTTTTAAAATAATCTACTTTATGCATTTGATATAGACTTTTATTTGTGTATGAGGTGATGTGCATGTTATTTTCCCATGTTTATATATGTGCATGAAATAGATGTGAACATCCATATTACATTTACTTGAACATCTAAAAGTATTTGTTTGACTTCTACTGTAAATCTATCCCACTTTTTCTGAACCTTAATTATCAAGAGTGTTAGGTTTAGATACATGTAGTGGTTTAGCTGCTCAGTCATGTCCAACCCCATAGACTATAGCCTGCCAGGCATCTCTGTCTATGAAATTCTCCAGGCAAGAATACTGGAGTGGGTTGCTATTTCCTTCTTCAGGGGATCTTCCTGACCCAGGAATTGAACCTGGGTCTCCTGCATCACAGGCAGATTCTTTACTAACTGAGCCACCAGGGAAGCCCGATTAGAATCATAATTTGGTTCAAACTGTGTGTGCAATAATTATTTGCTAGGTGTCCTTCATGAATGACTTTATCCTGTATGTCTCTCTCTTTTTTTATCTATAAAAAAGAGACAATAATTTAATAGTGTTTCAATATTAAAATTTACATTTATAGTATAAATATACTGAAAGTGACATAAAATCTTAATGTTTCAACAGAAACAATTCAATTAGCACACTAATTTGCACTGTTCTTTCATTGTGGTTATCACACTGTGGTCTGATCATGATTTAACAGTATTTAGAAAAAAACTGATTTCTAGAGAAACATGGTGATGTGAAACATTTTTCATAAGAACTAGAGTAAAATAAAATTTGATAGATGTTCTGCCAAATGCCCTAGCTCATTTGGCAAAGTTGTATAGTCTTGAAGGATACAGTTCATTTTGGCAGCTGGAACCAGAGCTCAAAAGGGAGATGTAAATAAAATACCATATTTTATACTTCTATTAGAAAATGAACCTTTCTATTAATAATTTGACCATGACAATCCATCATGCCTCACCTCATCTAAAGCTTCTGCCACACATCATAGTTTTAGGTCTTAGGAGTAATGATTACATGCAGCTGTAAAATACAATGGTTCAAAATGAAAGGTCCATTAGTCACGTAATAGGAGCAGTACCAAAGAACTGCACAGTGAAATCTGGGATTTCCCTTTTGTCTACTTTTTGGTACTCAATCTGTTTTGGCCTGAGGTCTGCATGCAGACAGATGCTAAGAATTGATTCTCTTTTCTCTTTTTTCTTTTTTTTTTTTTTGCGTCCTAATGACTCCCCTTTCCCTCTTTGCATTAAATTGATTGAGGTGGACAATGACTGTACTGATATTCTAAACAGATTGTGACTCCCCCACGGAATACCTGAATCAAGGAGAAATACAGTTTGGACCAATATTTTTTCCACATTGGCTATTTTATCTGTGAGTACCACATGAATTCTGACCAGTGTGTGAGTAGTGCTGAAATTAACTTATTTTCCCTTTACACAGTTTCCCATAGTCTGAAGAAATAACACTGACTTGGGAATCATAAAACATAAATACATCATGCCTAGTTTGTTGCATGTTTTCTAAATTACTTTTCAGTCACCAAAGAGTAATTTCTCATATCTATCCTGCCTCTCTTATAATGAAAACCAGAGGTTTGGGGAATACCTCTTGACAAGGTTGTTGTAGTTCTGATGAGAGCTCCATGATATACCAATCAGTAGCTAGATGACAGAGGTTCTGAGACCCCTGTTAAAGGCACCAAATTATTTTTTATTTTAATCTTGAACCCCAGTGTGATATTCTATCACATGATAGGTACTGTCTTGCTAATGAAAAATGTAGGCTGCAGTTGACTATATTCTGCCATTTTACCAGGAATGCAGCAGGTAATGGATACATATTTGTGAAGTTCTTACTTCGAGGTTCTTACCAATATCATCAGATACTCATTTTCAACTCTCTTGAACTCCTCATTCATTTCTCCCCTACCATCTCCTAGTCTTTCCTTTCACTGACCTTCTTTTCTAGGCTATCATATTTTCATTTTCTAATTGCAGCCATTCCCTTCCTGTTCTGTTACTCCTTACAAAGAAAGTGTAAAATCCGAAGTGGTTAATACCCTAAATAAGGGGAAGGAGCAATTTAAAACAGTGATCCAGTGGTGCAGTAAGTTAATAAATATATCATCTCTAAAAACACCTATTACAAGGAATATCTTCATTTACTACCCTTTCTCTAAATTCAGTTTGAGATCAAAATGTTGAAATAACTGAAATACACAGTTACCAAATCTAGCACAATGAATAGATGTGGAACACCAATGAGGGTTTCATGCTTTTAAAAAATGAAAGATATCATTGTGTTCTTTATATTTCCCTAGTTTACCTAGAAGGAGACTTGCTATTTCTATTTTATACTGATGACAGAAAAGGTACTCCAATATCAATAGGATTTGGTCATTCATATTACTGAGATTTTCTTTTCCCTTAGGATACAGCCAGTATTTTTCATTTCCATTAAAAATGCTAGCCCTTTTTACCTGACTACTGTAATAATTTGATAACCCCGATGCTGGGAAAGATTGAAAGCAAGAGGAAAAAGGGACAACAGAGGACAAGATGGTTGGATGGCATCACCAACTCAATGGACACGAGTTTGAGCAAGCTCTGGGAGACGAAGGACAGGGAAGCTGGTGTGCTGCAGTTCATGGGGTTGTAAAGAATCAGACATGACTGAGCGACTGAACAACAACTGCAATAACTTACTAACCTGATTCTCTATTTGGTTCTTAAAATAAACCTGATTTTATTTTCTCTTACAAAACCCTTAAATGACACCCTATTATCTACAGCTGTCTTCAAATTGGAAGCAAGCTTCCTAAAGGTGTTTGTGAGAAGATGCATTAAAATGTTGTAGAATCTTATTATTCCAAGTGTGGTCCAGTGGCCAGAAGCCTGAGTTACCAGCAGCTTGTTAAAAATGCAAACTCTGAGAGTCCACTCCAGACTTGCTTTATCTGAATCTACAAAAAGTTCTCCAGGTACTTTATTAATTTTTAGGCAAATTATATTTTATCTATAAAATAAAGAACACATTAAGGATTGCTAATATTTGGTGTACAAATCAATACTGGTGCCTTACTTAGTTCACTGGCTACCTATGCTATTCTGAAAGTCAGAATTAGATCAAGCAAAGGCATATTTAATCTTTTCTTACATTTTCACTTGTTTAACATATTGGAGTTTCCTAGTACATTAATACATTGATTGAAGTATTATATAATCTTACTGTTTAGTCGCCAAGTCGTTTCTGATTTTTTTGCAATCCCATGGACTATAAAAGAAGAGGCTCCTCTGCCCATGGGATTTCCCAGAAAGGGAATACTGGAGTGGGTTGCTATCTCCTTCTCCAAAGGATCTTTCTGACCCAGGAACTGAACCCGTGTCTCCTGCTTTGGTAGGCAGATTCTTTACCACTGAGTCCCCAGGGAAGTCCATTACACAATCCAGAGTAGCATAAATCAAGTCTCCCAAAATAAATATATGGCATGAAATTGTGAACATTCACTAAAGATAGGACAAAGTATGCAAACATGTACGAACAAGAAACTGACGATGCTGATTTTTCTTTTCCTGTTACAAACTCTTTTTCAGTCATCTGGGGGGTTGCAGGGGGTATGGGCTTCCCTGGTAGCTCAGCTGGTAAAAAATCCCCTACAATGCAGGAGATCCTGGTTCGATTCCTGGGTTGGGAAGATCTGTTGGGGAAGGGATAGACTACCCACTCCGGTATTCAGGGTACAATGACAATATTGTCATATCTAATAAGAAACTGACCTATGGAATGACTGAGAATATTATTTGAATTATAATTCACAAAGCACTCACTAACTAGCGTAACTGTACTTTGTACTTTGAGATTTGTATTGATCAAATCCTAAACTTCCCTCAAAATATTACAGGTACTCAGTATCAGTATCAAAGATTGCCAGTATCAATATGTATACTAAATATTGTATTTATTTTCCAGTACTTTCAGGCTTCATGGTGAATAAGATATTTTAAAACTAAAGATTCTGTTAATAATGACAAACCTCTGCCTCTTTTCCAGCAATACTGAGTTATGAATTATCACTTAACAGAAATGTTCTAAATTAAATAGCATTTTGAAGTATCTTGAAATTTCTAACTTAATAATGAAATGAAATTGTACCATTAGAGGAATATAGTTTTCTTCTGCCCTGGTCAAAGAAAATGACTGAAATAATGCATGTTAAACAAAATGGTGACAACTGAAATGAAATCCTTTGCCAGCAAACTTTCAGGAAGAATCACACAGAGAACATGGCTGATGAGTTGATAGAAGAGGCATGCCAAATTATGTAATTTGGGGATGTTGCTCATAGGGAGATACAAACATTAAAGTATCCTGTCATAGTTCGTGAAAAGTTTAGTTTGAGATAGTATATACGAATATGTATGGAGAAAGATATGTTGTGCATGGTTAGATGACGTTTAGCAAAAGTGGTGTTTTGTGAGGAGGGACCACACTCTGTAAGAGTAATAACTGATCAAACAGATTCTAGAGTAAGGTTATGAACAGATAATATCTCATGTGAATTTCTTTCACCACATCCTTCTTAGTGCAATGCAAAAAAGAAGTAGAAGTATGAAGGGACAAAACTTCTATACTAGTTTTAGAAGCAAGCAGGCAAGCACATAAGCAAATACAAGACCAAGATCTACAGTAAATTCTTAACAGTACTCTGTAATGGTATATGGACAGTGATCATGAATATCATCTATACTACCAAAAGTTTTGCTGGTTTGCTCAGGTAAAACACTCCCAAGAAGAATCAGATTTAAAGATACACTGAACAGTTTTCTTTTATTAAAAAATGAAATCCAAATTTACTGCCTTCCAGAAGAACTCTACAAGAATTCTTCTTGGAATGCAAGGAGATCAAACCAGTCAATCCTAAAGGAAATCAGTCCTGAATATTCACTGGAAGGACTGATGCTAAAGCTGAAGTTCCAATACTTTCACCACCTGATGCAAAGAACTGACTCATTGGAAAAGACCCTGATGCTGGGAAAGATTGAAGGCAGGAGGAGAAGGGGCTGACAGAGAATGAGATGGTTGGATGGCATCACTGACTCGATGGACATGAGTTTGAGCAAGCTCTGGGAGTTGGTGATGGATACGGAAACCTGGTGTACTGCAGTCCATGGAGTTGCAAAGAGTCAGACACGACTGAGCAACTGAACTGAATTGAGAAGACTTCTGCTTAGTAGATGGTTTGGAAAACATATAAATATATTTATCTGTCTTTTCAAGGTAATATTTTAAGCAAATGAAGTACCCATAGGCACTATGCACACTTATATTTGGAATCAAAATTTGCTCACTTGTTCAAATATTTGAAATAAAGAACTTCAGTAGGTTTTAGACCTATTTATTGAAGGCATAGGGAAAAAAGACTTTCAATTAGTCTGCCAAACAACTGATTGACATTAGTGAAGACACAGATACAAGCAGTCAATAATTAATGTTGAAGTATTCAACAACAGTAGCCTAATTTCTCTCATTAGTAAGCAGCTTTGAAATGACTATTATGATTTAGTAAGCATGAATATTAATATAGTCTCTTTTTTTGGATTCACCTATTTTTGTTGCAGAATTATTTTGCACCTAGACATGGTACCAAATATTAAATCTAACTGAGCTTAGAACTAGAACTTGGAATTTTATATTCAATATGTTTAACATGAATTAAAATAAAGAAGTGAAGCATTTTTTAAAACACATGTACACCCATGGTAGATTCATGTCAATGTATGGAAAAACTAATACAATATTGTAAAGTTAAAAAAATAGATAAATAAACTAATTTAAAAAATATTAGTGGATAATAATTATGTTAGTGATTAAACTGAGAAATATTTTGTACACTTTTGTGTTTATCTTAAAGTATATAAAATAAAAACAAATGGAGCTTCTAGAGGACATTAAATGTACTCTAAATTCTTTAATCTTACTTTCCCCTCTTTTTTATTTATATTTTTGTCTTATACAAAAATAATGTTTTAAAGTACAAAGTATTAATCTATATCATACATTACAATATATTATTATAAAATAAATATTTTAAAGGTACTCTTTGACTACCACGTTTTTATTTTCCTCACCTTTTTCAAAAACAACTAAATACAGGTTATTTCCATCCACAACTTCTCTTCTTCACCCAAACATTTCAGCTAAGTAAACGTTTATCCTCCTGAACAACTGGTCAGCAGTTATAACTCTATGTTCCGTTCTTTTATCTTTGGAGCAACACTACTCATTTATTGTAGCCTGCTGCCCACCCATTTCTAAGTCGTCTCTTTCACTGAATTTCCCTTTTATATTTTCTTTTCTGTCTCCTGAGTTTCTCTCAATCCACTGGTAGCTCCTCAGATGTTTATCTGGTAGTGCACTCATTCACCCTCCACAAGGCAATCTTGGTTGATCTTTTCATTCATATTTCTTTTTCCTACACCAACTCTCTACACAGTTAAAACAGCTTCTCCACCTTCCCCAGGACATACCACACATACATGGTCTCACTTCGCAATTTGCTTTGACTACTGTATGCTTAAAAATGCTCTTTTGGGCCTCTCTGCAACCTAACTAACTCCCTTCGAGACAGTTTATATTTAATTTTGTCCCTTTTCAATAAACTGAATCTATTTTTCTTTTTGAAATCTTTTATTTTTATTCACTATGCAGATTATTTGTCTTGTGTTATATACAATGTCATATAATATTGTATTGGTGTTCCATTATATACAGTGAAGTATTTTTCTATTTAATTATTTTGCTACCTTTCATAAAAATAAGCTTTGTATCTATGAATTCTGAAAATCCTTGAGGGAAGATAACCTTTGATTACTGTGCAGGAGTGCCTACCATGTTGCTGACAGAGAATAAGTGCTTCTTAACACAACAGCTGAGCCACCAGGGAAGCCCAAGAATACTGCAGTGGGTAACCTATCTCTTCTGCAGGGGATCTTCCCAACCCAGGAACCAAACTGGGTCTCCTGCATTGCAGGCGGATTTTTACCAGCTGAGCTACCAGGGAAGCCTGACAGGAAAGATTCATCAACTATGTATAATGCATATGTTTAACTCATAAAATTAAGAGTCCTAAACTAAGTACTTCCATTATGCCTTAGAGAATTAATAGAAATTACATGTTTACGGTGAATTCTTAAAGTCAACTGCTTGGGTCAAAACTGGTCTATTTTTGTTATCTCAAGATCATTTTTTTTCTTTTATTATTTCATTATTGTCTACTTTATTTCATTTGTGGAGTTAAAGTTCAACTGCCTGAAATAAATAAATAATAAAAGCAAGAAGCCAGACAGAAATCGATCCACATGTAAAACAGAAATATAATGTGGTTGAAATGACAAAGGAAATAAAATTATAGACTAAATCTCAGATAACTTTTGCAAAAGAATCTCATTTGTGCCATGGAAACAGAGAAATCTTGTTGATACAAGAAGTATTAAGACACATGGCCTTCCAGTCCTCTCCTTCAAAAATGCTATTAAAAAGCCTTATATATTTGGTCACCCTAATCATTACCATAAATAATGGCACCCTAAGTCCAGCTTATTTAAGTATGACACTAAAATTTAAATGAATATGCTAATGTTTATGTATGTTATTATGCATTTCAGGCATTTCAGCAAAAGTAGTAAGTGAATATTCACACGATCACACATATATTAAGAACAATATCATTCATTACTTAAGGATTTTAACAAGCATTTCTCTAGAAAAATCCTCACAGCAGAGGTATGATTTTAGCTGCACAAAAGAGAGGGTGTTTTTTTTTATTAAGCATCAGATACATGGGCGCATGTTTGATCATTCAAAACATGAACACATTTTTACTTTGATCGAGATTCACATAACACCCTTTGGTAATATCCTGACAGTAAGATTTTGAAAAATTGACCATGTACTGCTTCAAGTATGATAATATGTAATCATTAAATAGATAAGCCACAGTTCAGAAATATAAAATAAAATTTTGAAAACCAAGTGCAGTCAGCCATGCGGCATACTGCAGAACACGGAGAGCAAAGTGAGTGAAACCACGTTAAACATGAAATTAATTCTAATTCATGAGCTTAACCCTAAGGGATTACTCTTCCAACCTTAAGTATCAATGTCCTTTCATCTTTCAAAATGTTTTCAGCACATTTTAAAGTCAAATATATTTTACACTGTACCTAGAGTATATAGTTTACATTTAAAACACAAAACAACACATTTACTCATGCATGAAGACCTTTCAATTATTTACAAGGCAACAACAACAAAAGAAAAAAAAACAGTAAATGTGGTTTCGACTCCATCTATACAACTCTGCCTAACCTTGGATCCAGAGTTAATTATCTTTACAGCTTTGAAAGTACATGTAAGAGGCCCATGGCAGTGACCTTACTGTAAGATTATCAAATGGAGGTGAGGGCATATAAACCATGATTGAAGGCCTCTTTCTTCAGATGAATCCTTTTCAAAGTTTTCAACCTATTTACCTCACACAGATTTTTTTTTAAATGCCTTCAAAGAATGTAATTTCAAAGACCACATGCACATTGGGATGACCTTGAACATATTTAGTGACGCTGAACTACCTTTTATAACTATGAACTTTTAGTAAACATAACCCTTGGAACATAAATATCCAAAAAGCATAGGCTAGTGTTGATTATCCAGAACTGCAATTAAACATACTTGTATGAGAAAAATTACTGACAATTTCTGATGACAGTTCTATTGTCACCAACTGAACAAACCAATCCCATCTCAAGTTTTCAACAAGAACTTTCCATGCTGGGTTTTGTCCTCTAAAAAAAAATCCCTTGGAGAATTGCATTTTCTATGGGAATAATGTGTACAGGAGTAAGAGAAAAACATAAATGACATTTCCATGTACTATAGATATGAGGTACTTCACTCACACCATGTCAGTGCTAGCCATGTTACCTCCATTGCTGAATTTTGATTGATAGTTCCAAAAGTCAGAAATTATATATTGACTTACATACAATGACTACATCTTCATGTTGATGTTGGTGTTCATGTTGACATAGTGTTAACATGATGCTAAAATTGTTAAGTATTCATTCCTGGATGGATAAGAACACTTTTGAATCATGGGAAAGCAAAACCAAGTGCTTTGTTTATAATTATAAATATCTAGCTTTTATATTCTTAACTATAGATGTAAAATGGATATATACATAAAATATCCTGTATTAAAGTGAAAAATTTATGACCAGAAAAATGCAACCAATATGACCTGGTTTCTTATACTCAAATGGCAGTATATTACTTCAAGTGTTAAACATAATTAAATTTATTAAGTTCTAAACATTCATATGGTAAATACATAGTACTTAAAGTTCAATAATCGTTTTTCTAATATATCTCATTTACAACTAAATTTTCATATTAATATCAAGGCAAAGAAGCAGCAAATACTTTGTTTACAGACAGTGAATGAATTATTTTCTAATGATGAACACATAGAGGAAATACAGATATTACTTGGCTAACATCATAGATGCATCTAAGGTGTTCTGAATAATAACACTAAACTAGGTCTACATGATAACAGTCAGAACAAATTTCTCCTTCTTTTCTAATATCTAGGGCTGTTCAAAGCTATTTTAAAGCTGCCATCAGAAACCTCAACATTGCTTTTATTCTTCTGGAACCAAAATCATAAAGGAAAGCCATAATTCTTCTTGATACTTAAAAGAAAGGGCTAAGTACACCTATGATACTTATATATGCAAATGGAAAACTAAGAACTAAATGATTTTAAAAGGCAGTTTTGACCTCCAAAGAAGGATATTGACATTTATTTCATTTTGCTGACATAATGAGAAGAATATTTTATATGCCAGAATGTGAAGATCAGCCGATAGATGGAGAGGTGCCTCTATCTCAGGAGGAGCCCAGGTAGGGCAGGGTGGCGATCATTGGCACTTACTCAAGCAGAACGTTGGAAGCAGCCTGCAACCCTGGCAGCAGTTGCTTCTGCCCCAGTGTAGGCAAAAAGTCCATGTAGACCCTGCCTGTCCTGCAGTGTGGATCCACAAGAGGGTAGGGGCAGCAATAGCTGGGGTCGGTGACCCACTGTAAGTGACAAAGAGGACTTGCACACAAAGTTGCATCTGCGCAGAATGAGAGAAACAACTGTGAATGTCTAAACAGGCGTGCAACTGGAGACAGCCTGGACAAGTCTCTGTGGCTAACACTAGCCGCGAGCCTACACGAGCCCCCTTCTGCTTTAGCCTTCCCCTGACTCCAGGGCAAGAGTCCCTGTGTGGGGAGAGAAGAAAACGCACACATCAAGGGAACAGAGCCAGCTTGCGCTCAACCCCCAGGGCTTCTGCTGCAACAGCCTGGGAACAGATCCCACACCTGACAGGGTGGTGAGGCCACTGAGCAGAGGGAAAGTCCCAGCTCCAACCTGGCTCCCTCCATCTCCAGTCACACCCCACACCAAAGTGGTAACTGCCAGTACACCCTGAGGAAAGGCGTACTTTGCATCCACAACAAATCCAGCTTTTCCACCAAATGCACTGGGTACACACAGTTTGTATAATGATGTTCCCACATAAGAACACCCCTTTGAGATCTCAGTGGGTAACTGTTTAACCTAAATTCAGAGAGGAAGAGAAAGTTAAGCAAAATGAAGAGGCAGAGGAAGTGCTCTCAATGGAAAGAGTAAAAATAAGTCCCTAAAAATCCCCAGAAATAACTTATCAGATAAAGAATTCAAAGCTTTGGTGATAAAAATGTTTTAAATTAGGGAAATGAATAAATTAGCACAGTGAAAATTTTAACAAGGAACTAGGAAACATAAAGAAACCCAATCAGAAATGAAGTTTCAAATTAAAAAAAACACATTAGAAGGAAATAAAAAATACATTAGAGGGACTAACAGACTGATACAGGAGAATATACAAGTTATTTAGAAGATTAAATAATTGAATCAATCCAATCATAAAAGCAAAAATAAAAACAAATTTTAAAAAATTAATACAGTTCAAGAGATCTCTGAGAGGCTTTCCTAGTGGCTCAGTGGTAAAGAATCTGCCTGTCAATGCAGGAGACACAGGTTTGATCTCTGATCTAGGAAGATCCCCCATTTGCAGGGCAACTAAGCCCATGTGCCAGAACTATTGAGCCTGTGCTCTAGAGCCTGGGAACTGCAACTACTGAGCCCACGTGCTGCACCTGCTGCGGCCGTGCTCCACGAGAGAAGCCACTGCAATGAGAAGCAGATGTACCACTAGAGAGTAGCTTCTACTCACTACAACTAGAGAAAAGCCTGCACAGCAACAAAGACCCAGCATAGTCAAAATAATAAATTAATTTTAAAAAAGATATCTGAGGTAAATTGGGCACACCAACATTCACCTTGTAAATGTCTCAGAGGGAAAAGAGAGGAAGGGGATTGAAAATGTATTTGAGGAAACTATGCTTGAAAACTTCCCAAGCCTGAAGAAGGAAACAGACACAGTACTCAGGTATGGAAAACACAGAGGGACTCAAGCAAGATGAACCCAAAAAGACCCTAACCAAAACATATCATAATCAAAATGGTAAAAGTCAAAAATATATAGAGAATTCTAAAGGCAGCAAGAGTAAAACGAGTCTTATACAAGGGAATCCCCATAAGGCTATCAGCTGATTTTGCTGCATAAACTTTGAAGGTCAGAAGGGAGTTGCATGATATATGCAAAGTGCTGAAAGGGAAAAAAATTGCAACCTAGGATACTCTACCCAGAAAGACTATAATTGAGAATAGAAGGAGAGATGAAGAACTTCTCACACAAGCAAAACTAAAAGACTTCATCAATACTAAACATACCCTAAGATAAATGGTGAAGGGTCTTCTTTATATAGAAAAATAGAATCTACAGGAAAGAGAAAATTCCACTAGGAAAGACAGACAAATATGTAGTTAGGATTGATGATTACTTAAATAAGCCAGTATATAGATTACAAGACAAAATACTGTAAAAAACGCTATAACTACCATAATAAACTGCTAAGGGATAAGCACAAAGACATAAAACACGACATCAAGAATACAAAAATCCTCTCCTGGGGAGAAGATTTACAAATGTAGATCTTTTAAAACGTGTCCTAACTTAAAAGACTACCATTTAGAGCAAGTAGATATAATTACGGGCCAACATATGAACCCTATGGTAACCATAAACGGAAAACCTACAATAGATAAGCAAAAACCAAAAAGAAAATAATTTTAACATACTACTAAAGAAAAGTATCAAACCATAAGAAAAAAAAGAATTAGAAATAAATGTAGAAGAACTATAGAATAACTGGAAAACAAGTAATAAAATGACATGTAAGCACATTGCTGCTGTTGTTCAGTTGCTAAGTTGTATTTGATTCTTTCATAGCCGGTCAGGCTTCTCTGCCCATGGAATTCTCCAGACAAGAATAATGGAGTGGGCTGCCATTTCTTTCTCCAGGGGATCTTCCTGACCCAGGATAGAATACACATCTCCCGCACTGGCAGGTGTGTGTTTTTATTTTATTTTTTTTATTTATCACTGAGTCACCAAGGAAGCCCATGTAAGTACATGCTGCTAAGACGCTTCAGTCGTGTCCAACTCTGTGCGACCCCATAGACGGCAGCCCACCAGGCTCCCCTGTCCCTGGGATTCTCCAGGCAAGAACACTGGAGTGGGTTGCCATTTCCTTCTCCAATGCATGAAAGTGAAAAGTGAAAGTGAAGTCGCTCAGTCGTGTCCGACTCTTAGCGACCCCATGGACTGCAGCCTACCAGGCTCCTCCGTCCATGGGATTTTCCAGGCAAGAGTACTGGAGTGGGGTGCCATTGCCTTCTCCGATATAAGTACATAGCTATCAATAATTATTTAAATGTCAGTGGATTAAATGCCCTAATCAAAAGACATAGGGTGGCTGAATGAGAAAACAAAAAACAAAAAACAAAAAAACCTCTTCAATATACTGCCTACAAGACTCATTTCAGGACTAAAGACACACACAGACAAAGTGAGGGGATGGAAAAAGATATTTCATGTCAACAGTAACAACAAAAAACCAGGGGTAGCCATACTCATATCAGACAAAGCAGACCTCAAAACAAAGACTATAATAAAGGGCAAAGAAGGTTATTGCATAGTGATTAAGGGACCAATACAAGAAGAGGGCACTGCACCCATTAATATATACTCACCCAATACAGGGAGCACCTAAACGTATATAGCAAATGGAACAACATGCGGAAAGACCAATGAGTCAATGATGAAACCAAAGATGCAATCAGAAAAGGCAAATGAAACTTTCTAAAACCAATGGTATGCAGTAAGAGCAGTTCTAAGAGGAAAGTTTACAGTGATAAAGGCCTTCCTCATGAAACAAGAAAAGTCTCAAACAACCTAACATACCAGCTGAAAGAATTAGGAAAAGAAATACAAAGCCCAAAGTCAGCAGAAAGAAAGATACCATAAATATCAGAGAGGAAATAAATAAAATATAGACCATGGAAACAAGAGACAAGATCAATGAAATCAAGAGCTAGTTTTTTTAAAAAGATAGAAACAAAATTGATAAAACTTTAGCCAGGCTCACCCAAAGAGAGGGCACAAATAAACAAAATAAGATATGAAAGAGGAGAAATAACAACTGAAAACCTCAAAGATATTAAAAAATCATAAGGAAATGCTATAAATGGTTACATGCCAACAAACTGTACAACTAAGAAAAAATGGAGAAATTTCTAAAAACACACAACCTGACAAAACTGAATCACGAAGAAATCAGCAATTTGAACAGACTGGTCACTAATAGTGAAATTGAATTTGTAGTTTAAAAAATCTCAGAAAACAAAAGTCTAGGACCACATAATGTCACAGGATAATTCTGTCAAGCATATAAAGAAGAGTTATTCTTCCCAAACTACTCAAAAAATTGAAGAATATGGAACATTTCCCCAATTCATTCTACAAGGACATTATTACCTTGGTATTGAAACTAGACAAAGACACAACACAGAAAGTAAATAACAGGGCAATATCTTTGGTGAGTATACATGCAGAAGTCCTCAACAAAGGTCAGTAAATTAAATCCAGCAATATATAAAAAAGAATAACTACATGATCAAGTGATTTATATCAAGGATGTAAAAATAGTTCAATATTCGCAAATTAATCAATGTGATACATCACATTAACAAAAGGATAAAGATCACACGATCATTTCAAGAGATACAGAAAAGCATTCGAGAATTCAAAATTCATCTATGATAAAAACTTTCACATAGTGGATATAGACGGTAAATATCTTAACATAATAAGGGACATTTATGACAAATCCACATGGGCTTCCCTTGTGGCTCAGATGGTGAAGAATCCACCTGCAATGTGGGAGACCTGGGTTCGATCCCTGGATTGGGAAGATCCCCTGCAGAAGGGCATGGAAACCCACTCCAGTACTCTTGCCTGGAGAATACCCATGGACAGAGGAGCCTGGCAGGCTACAGTCCATGGGGTCACAAGGAGTCTGACATGACTGATTGACTAAACGCACACATGATGATGACAAATCCACAACTAACAACACCACACTCAACAGCGAAAATCTAAAAAGTTTTCTTCTAGATTTCAGGAACAAGACATGACTGCCCACTCTTGCTACTTCTATTTAACACAGTATTGGAAGGCCTAGCCACAGCAACCAGACCAGAAGAAAAAAAAAAAAAAAATACAAGAAAGAAAGAGAAAAAGCATCCAACTTGAAAGGGAAGAAGTAAAACTGTCACTATTTGATATTATTTGGCTATAGAGAAGGTAACATATGGAAAACCCTAGGAATAAGCACATACTTTTGAGCAGTAAGGAGATTATTATATTTCAAGAAGTATGACATAAATTTGGATAGTTTTAATGAGGCAACTAATGGAAGAGCATGAAACATAAAAGAATTAAAATTTAATATGGTGATAAGCTGAAGGACAAAGGCTTTTGAGTACTAGAATGAAATAGTTATAAAAATGAATAAAGTTGCTGGAGGGAGAGTAAAGATCAAAATAAAACCATCTTCAACAGTATTTCATTCTTGCAAGGATGAAAAATCAGGTAGGTAATATGGTGGTGAAGAAAGGGGAAATCGAAAAAAAACCATAATTAAATCACATTCTTGATTACCAGACAGTAGCAAACCCTACATTCCAAGTCACAAGCATCTCCTGCCTGGATGACTTTAATATATTGTCAACTGGTCTTTATACTTGTCGTCTTCTTCATATCTTAGCCTGCTTTCCCCAGAAAGTAGAGGAAGGGGGAGAATTTGTGTTTCTCTTGTGTTAGGAAGTGCACTACCAAAGGATACAGAATAATTGGAAATGGTATGTGAGATAGAGAATTGAGCCAATAGCAGAGTGCACTACAATGCTGCCTATGGATTGGCACCAAGAATAATGCATTGCTCACTCTTTCAAGACATTTAAGAGACCACAAGTGCTACTCTAACTCAAGACAATTCTGAGAAAGAGAGAAAAAAATCTGTCTACATTCCCTCTTCTTGAGTTAATTCCCTTATAATTCCAGATTGTACTTGCATGGACACTAACTATTAAGATCTCATGCATCTCACACCTCAGTGAGACCCTAAAATGGAAGGTGAGAGGCATGAGAAAAGGTAATCTCAGGTCATGCTCACATTAATTTGGAAACCATGGTGGGTGGGTGAAATGAGGATCAATGAGCTCAGAGACAGGTGTGCAGCTGACAATACTTGAAGATGTGCATCTGAGAAATGTGATACACTTCTCTGCAGTCTTTTCTTCACATAGCACACAGGATGATCATTTTAGAAGCTAAATTAAGATTGTGTCCACTTCCAGTAACTTCCCAGTGCATTCTGAAGACAATTCAGACCCTTTACCATGACACTCAACCTCCCTCCAGCCCCATCCATTCTCTGCACACTTTGTACCAACTACGCTGGTCTTGTTGCTAGTCAAATATGCCAAGTATCTTTTCCAACTCAATGGCTGAACACTATATGACTGCAGCAGGTCCTAGTTGCAGCATGTAGGAAACCTGGGCCCCCTGCATTAGGAGCACAGAGTCTTAGCCCCTGGACCACTAGGGAAGTCTGTGGCTGAACACTTAAGAAAGGTGTTTTCTCTCCTGGAAAAACTCTTCTTTAAGATATCTACATGGCACTCTCCCTCAGGTCATTTGATGTTTTCCCAAGTGTCACCCTATGAAAGATGTCTTCTCTATCTCAATGTACCTACATTCTCCCACAACATTTTATTTTCAATTACCTATCTTTAGCCTATATTAAGTACGTGTAAGTACCTAAAAGTATACTGTATATTTATTTACTAGAGTCTTCTTTTCCACTAAAATACACATTCCCTGAGGTCATGAAGTTTACTTATCTTTTTCCCTACAATTTTACCAGTACCCAGAACACAGCAAGCACCCAAACGATTGCTGAATGAATGAATGGATAAATAAATGACTTTAGTTTTACCATAATACTGTTTCTGTAAAAAAAAAAAATACCATTTTAAATGGTGACCATAAACATTATCAAGCTTCCCTGGTGGCTCAGATGGTAAAGAACATGCCTGAAATGCAGGAGATCTGGGTTCGATCCCTGGGTTGGAAGATCCTCTTGAGAAAGGAATGGCAACCCACTCCAGTATTATGCCTGGAGAATTCCATGGACAGAGGAAACCGGTGGGCTACAGTCCATGGGGTCGCATAGAGTCAGACATGACTGAGCATGCATGTGTGCATATACATTATTATTCAAATTAGGATATTGAAGAGAATATTAACATTTGCTAAGTACCTATTATGTAAATGATTATATAATCCATTGTCCAAACAGAGAGCACAAGGGATGCTATTAATAATTACACCAGAATAGCAGATGTGGTTTCCCTTGTGTCCAAGGAAACCTGCTAGGTGTTTAAGTATTATAGCTTTTCCTTCTGATATATAAAATGTCTGACTCTCCATAAGATCACCCTGCTTTGCACTCTTGACATAGGAAATTTTTTTTTTTTTTAATTGAAGTATGTGCTCAGATGCTCAGTCATGTCCAACTCTTTGCAACCCCATAGACTGTAGCCCTTCAGGTTCTTCTGCCCGGGGATTCTGCCACCAAGAATACTAGAGTGGGTTGCGATTTCCTGCTTCAGGAGAAGCTTCCCGACCCAGGGATCAAACCCATGGCTCCTACATCTGCTGCACTGGCAGGCAGATTCTTTACCATTAGTGCCCCCTGGGAAGAACCATGGAAAAGGAAATGGCAACCCACTCCAGTATTCTTGCCTGCAGAATCCCAGGGACGGCAGAGCCTGGTGGGCTGCCATCTATGGGGTCGCACAGAATCGGACACGACTGAAGCGACTTAGCAGCAGCAGCAGGGAAGAACCAAAATTGAAGTATAGTTGATTTATATTCATTTCAGGTGTACAACATAGGGATTCAATATTTTTATAGGAAAGACTATTTCAATTAATCTCTAGCAGAAAAGTTAGTACCTGCTTCATAGATACAAAGGGAACACAGACCTCTCTTCATCTAAAGCATTCATGTGATACCAACTTCTGAGTGAATGTTTATTCTTTATCCTGTGCCCATCCTCTGTATCTAAAATATTAATACACTTAAATAATAAATTTTGCAGGGATATATATGCTATACATTATGTACATATGTGTTTGTGTGTGTGTTTATATGTCTGTGTATATATACATATACATAAAATGAACACTGGAAATAAACTCATGAGCAATTGTTCAATCAACTTGTCTAACATTATATTATTTTTGTCTATAGCCACACCACCCTGAATGTGCTTGATCTCATCTAATGTTGTATTATTATCTTTATAACAGATAAAATACTGGTTAGATAAATGAAAACTTGAGCATTCACTGGTTAAAGTAAATCTGAGATAATAAATATTTTTAAATTATAAAGCTAACACCTCTAGGAAGGCAAAAGGAGAATGAAAGGTAAAGGTATACAGTGCCTATATAAATCAATTTTTAATAACTATGTTGATGACAGAAACAAAGAATATAGTTAAAGAAAGTTCTCATATTACTTCTAAACTATATATAAGTTTACTATTTCCAAAGCTCACATGTATACATTTTTTAATATGGTACTCACCCCAAAATCCTTTTGCTAGATAATGCTGGCATGCTAATTTCTACTTTATAGATGTGAGTGCTAAGTCTCAAGGATAAGTAATGTGTCCAAAGTCACACAAGGCTTAATCTGGGGCTTAAACTCAGGCTTCTTAAATTCAAACTCCTTCTATTCCTTCAAGCTAGTCTTTAACTTTTAACTTTGGGAGTACTGAAAACTTGTAAAATCAAAATTAAACCTCACTGTTTCTTGCTTATCATCTGGTTATGGTTTTCAGTAGAAGCTGTCAAACTCCGAGGCACTACCAGAATGACTGAACTTAAGAAAACTTGAAAAATATATTTTTAAAAGAAATGATCAGATTCAATTGTTTCTGTAACAATTAGGCGGAGGGAGGGGAAACAACTAAATCCAGTTGCTGTTTTAAGTTGTCATTTAAAAACTTGATTCCTCTTTCAGGTGATTAGTAAAAAGCAAATACTTTGCTCATTTCTTCAATTTTATTTTCATTAAAGAGAAATTGAATAGTCATTTTTTTGTTTCAAGAATATACCTACTTTAATTATATAAAATTCTCAATTCAAATCACTGTGATAGTGCCTTCATGTGTTGATATAGCACGTTCTAAGAATTGCAACCTTGTCTAGTAGATGAAGTGCTCAGATGCACAACCCAGAGAATTCCACATCCCATCCACTTCTAACAAATTCTCATAGAAAATTCACATCCTTTCAGCTGAGAAGGAAAACCTTTGTGCGTGTCACTGGCACTCGCAGTGATTGCCAGATGACTTGGATGTAGCTATTAATAAGGATCCCTGCTGTTGCTGCACTTCGTGATTTATCACCTTCACATCTAAATGGGAGGAGGTCAGGTCAGACAGAGGAAGCTATTCATTCAAAGGTGGCATTTCTCCTTCCACAGCCAGCACTTTAAAACACAGTAATTCATACCTAATTAATGGCTGTCTTTTGTGTCATTATGGTTTTGTTCACTGAGGTTCACAATACCATCTGCTACTTTCTGATACAATTCTTCAAAAATATTACCATTAAGGTTAGAAGTGTGCCTGCAATCAAGTCCTGACTCCTTTCCCTTAGTGAAGACTTCAGCTAAACCAAGGTGGCCTTATCCTTTATTCAAAGTGTAAAGATTAAGAAAATTTACGATTTAAACTACCGTGCTACATATTACTGTCTTTCCAAACTCTAATTTGCAGTCAGTGACATTTGCTTACCTAGTCTCTTTCATTAACATTTATAAGCATACAGATATTTTACAGCCCTAATAGATAAGATACATAGCAAAGCTTTATTGACTTTGGTTATCTTTACAAATCAGCTCAATAATAAATAGTGAAGGTGTTTAGAATGTAGCACTGAATCTACTTTTATGGTATTGTATTTCCTTATCTCTTAGACCTGAAATTTATAGCAACTAGAAATAAATTTATCATCCACTGGGGATACTCATCTAAGTCTGAGAGATCAAATTTATATTCTGCATGTTCAAATGTCTCATCAATTTGGTGATGAGTTCAATGGAGAGCAGTATTTCTGTGAGAATATTAAATAATTAAGAATAAACACTGCACTCTCTTTTGTAATCTAATCCTATTCATTCCAGTTTCAGATATTATTTTCAGTTACTGCATTTTAATTCCTCTTAGTATATAATGTATTTTCTCAGTGATATAGTTCCTCTTGAAAACTGCTTTTTCACTCCAGAGAAAAACTACAACACGGTCACATAAAGATTAAGTACAACGTAGTGTGAAAACTCACTAATTTTTATTATCGTCTATAAAACACTCAGAGCTGAATTAATAGAGATCTGTCTGCCCAATCCCACGGTATGGTTGCCAACCAATAATTCTATAGTGCACTTAGACATTTTTCCAAAAAGCACTTCTTGCCTATTTTATGTGATATTCAAATGGTCTATAAAGAATTACAAAGATCTTGATTCTTAAATTTTCAAGTTTTAGGTAAAATTAATGAATAGTTGAATATCCAATCATTAAATAAACTTCTGGAGAAGGAAATGACAACCCACTCCAGTATTCTTGCCTTGGAAATCCCATGGACAGAGTAGCCTGGCAGGCTATATTCCATGGGGTCTCAAAGAGTCAGACATAACTTAGGGACTAAACAACAACAAAAATAAACTCTAATCTTGTTAACTTTTGGGACTTCCCTGTGGCTCAGCTGGCAAAAATCTGCCTGCAATTCAGGAGACCTGGGTTCAATCCCTGGGTTGGGAAGATCCCCTGGAGAAGGGAAAGGCTACCCACTCCAGTATTCTGGCCTGGAGAATTCCATGGACTGTATAGTCCATGGGGTCACAAAGAGTCGGACACGGGTGACTTTCACTTTGTTAACTTTTGATGGCTCCTACCACTTGTTCTCAGCACTACCACTCAGAATGTTGTCAGACGCTTAATACAGACAAAGCTGACATGCATTTTGAAGGGTCTTGAACCTTCCTTCTAGAGATTCCCTCATGGTTGAGGAACACAAAATGAATCCACAGCTTTCACAGAAATTTAACATCTCATGATTTCTCACATAGTAGGTTGGGTACTGCAGATACAGGTCTTTAATACAATCACTGTCCTGTTATTAATGATCTCTAAGGTTAAAAAAAAAAGTTCTTAGAAGGAGATATCTTTTTTGACCTTAATATAACTCACTTATTGAATTAAAATTAAGCCCTATGTTCATACTGACTAATGTACCAACACATGAGGCAATAAACTTGTAGGGCAAGCCTTTTCCTGACATCAAAAGACTGACTAATGAATGTACATTTATTTTCAATTAAAATATGTAGATTAATAGTGTTCATATAAATTTTCATACCGTGTTTAACTAACCATTAACTGGAAACTGTATTCACTTGTTAGTATTTTCAATTGTGGCACTCGTCCTTATATTTTGTGTATGAACATTTATATTGGTATACCTACAAAATTACAGAAAAGCCGCAGATAGTATAAAGAGTTTAAATATAGCCATTACAACCTTCCTTAATGTTAACATCTTGTACTCAGAGAAATGGAAGAAAGCACATTTGTCAAAACTAAGAAACAAACTTTGGTAAACTACTTCCACCTGAATCTCAGACTTTGTGTGTATTTCATCAGTATTTTTTCTCTAATATCTTTTATTGTTTCAAGATCTAATTGAAGATTCTTTCCTTGCACGTAGTTGTCATGTCTCTGTAGGATTCTCTATACTATGACATTTTTCAGATTTTCATTTTTTTAATAACCTTGACAGTTTTGAGGAGGACTAGTCACATATTTTATAAATGTTCCTTCATTGGGGTTTGTCTAAGGTTTTTCTCATGATAAGCTTGTAGTTATTGGTTTTATGAACAAATACCTCAGAGATGGAGTACTTTCTCATCCTAATGTGTAAGGTATACATTGTTTCAATTTGACATCATTAGGCTTGTTAATCTTGATCTTCATTAGGGATGTTAACCTTAATCATTTGGCTAAGGTAGTGCTTACCAGGATTCTCCATCATAAAGTGACTATCTTTCCTTATCCATACTAAATTGTTGAATGGCTACAAACACACTTATAATCTAAACTAGTTTTATCAATTTAGCTTCTTGGGTTCATTCATTGATTCTTTCATCCCATAAGTTTTAAGTCTAGCATATGTCAAGTCCTGTTCTAGGTGCTGGAGATGCATACAGTGAAGACAGCCTCTACCTGTAAGAAAATGATTACCTAATATGTTTAGATAGGCATGAGTAAATGAACAATAATTCTACAATGAATATATGCTGCTGTGATGATGGACAGGGAGATCTCGTGCAGCACCAAGCTATGGGAGTTTAGTTTCCCTGGCAGGCCATGGAAAGTATCGTAGACAAACTGACATACTATTGAGTCTTAAGGACAGCATTAACCAACAGAACAATGGAAAACTAGAGATTAGTGGCAGAGAGAAAAGTATGTAGGAAGGCACAATGGTATTCACACAACAGGCCACCTTCAGGGAAATACAATTTTTGCATGTCAGAATATACATGCAGGTTGCAGACAAGAAGGTTGAGGCCACTGGCCAAATCATGAATAAATCTATATCATGTGAAGGAACTTGTGCTTTAACTCAAAAGCTAAGGAACTCTAAATAGGGGAGTTGTATACAATATGATTACTAATTTTAAGAGCAGTCTGGCACAGTATCAAGACAGAAAGGTCCAGTAGAATGGAACTGAAGTACACAGGGTCTGATTATAGAAGTAAAAATGGAGGGAAGTGTGTCATTTGCTAAATTGTTTAGAAGACAAAACTGGTAAGACTTGGTGAACTGACTAAATTTCAGGAGTGAAGAACAGTTTTCTTTCTGGGAAAAGCTTCAATAGGAGGAGAATGAGATCAAGGTTCTTTCAGATAATGGAGCTTTCAGATAATATGACTTAGCAGGTTATTGGAAATGAAGCTGTTTCCTAATTTGTGAAAGGTCATTTTCTCTTGAAAACACTTCTAGGACAAAATGTCAGAAGAAATTTTTTAAAGTATTTGCCATATAAATTGTTAACATGCAAATAGTTGAACAGAAAAGCAAACACATATTCTTGATATTTCTGTAATTTAATCTTTAATTCTCTCCCCCTCCAAAATAAAACTCAGAACAAAGCCAAAAGAAATCATCTAAAGGCAGGCAAATGATATACTAGATTACTAAAGTAAAATTTCCAAACTATGTACATCCTTAAGAGTTAAGGATTAACAAATAATTTGCCGAGTCCAGTGAAAAATAAAAATTCAGGGCCCTTTTTCAAAAATCAAGGATTAAGTACTAACTAATATAAGAAATGAAAGAGGGAACATGACCATGTATCCCACAAAAATTAAAAGGACAATAAGGGTGTACTATGAACAACCCTTGTGTCCACATATTTTATAACTTAGATGAAATGGACCAGTTCTTTGAAAAACACAATCTTTTGAAACACACACAAGAAGAAAAAAACAATGTGAATAGGCCTATATCTACAAAAGAAAATGAATCAGTAATTAATAACTTCCACAACAGAAATTACCAGGCCCATGTGAGTCATGAGTTCACTGGTGAATGCTACCAAACATTTAAGGAAGGGGTTATGTCAATTTCCTACCATCTCTTTCAGAAGACAGAAGCAGAGGTAGTTGTAACTCATTATAGAAAATTAACATAAATACCAATACCAGATAAAAGGCATTACAAGAAAACTACTAATCAGTATTGCTTATGAACATAGACACAAAAACATTCAACAAATGTTAGCAAATCAGACCTAAAAAACATTTAAAAAGATATACCACAGCCAAGCAGGATTTACCCCAAGTATTCAAGGCTGGTTCAACACTGGAAAATCAATTAAAATAACCACTATTAAAAAACTGCATGATCAAATCAATAGATTGATAAAAAGTGTCTGACAAAATCCAATACCCATTCACAATAAAAACACTCTGTAAACTAGGTATATGGGGAATATTCTTAATAAACACTACAACAAACCTACAGTTAGTATCACACTTACTGGTGAGAAACTAAGTGGTCCCTTTGAGATCACATACTAGGCAAGAATGTTCCCTATCACCACTTCTTTTCAACACTGTACCAGAAGTTCTTGCTAATGCAGTAAGGAAAGAAAAGGCACACAGATCAGGAAGTAAGACTTAAAACTGTCTTTGTCTGCAAATGACATGATCATCTATGAAGGCAATCTGAAAGAATGAACAATAATATCTTGAAGTTAATGAGAAATTATAGCAAAGTTGCAGGATACAAGGTTGCAATACATAAAAATCAATTACTTTCCAATATAACAATAATGGAAAAGTGGAGTTTGGGAAATTAAAAATGCAACATCATTTCTTCCTCTCATGGCTGCAGTCAGTGCCACCATCACTGTTTCAGCTGTAGCTGCTACTATCACCATGGGTCATCTGGGCCCAGTTTCCAGATTAAGGATGGACCCATCTTAAAACTTAGAACCCACCTTAAAACTGGATCCCTCCTTAAAACTGTTCTCAGGTTTGAGATCACACATGGGAAAAACACTTAAGAAAGTTCTCTTTGAAAACACTGATATGCTTATAAACTTCCAGCAAAACTGATGAGAGAGAAGGATGAGAGGGAGAGAGAACACAAATTATCAATATCAAGAATAAAGAAGGGGCATTAGTACAGCTTTTAAGAGAATTAGATCTTAACTTTACAGACTTTGTTCATAAATGTCACTCAACAGACACAGAACAATATAAATAACTATAACAACAACAGCAACAAACAGGGGGAGGAGTATAATTTTCAGAGGTGTCACATTATATTAAACTTCCACTTTTTAACAAAAATAATTGTAAGGCATACAAGAAATTTTAAACTTTGACCCATTTATAGACAAAAGAAGTCAGCAGAAGCTACCTCAAGCCCTAATATTGGACTTAGTAAACAAAGATTTCAATCAAATATTATAGATATGTTCAAAGAAATGAAAAAAATAATGTCTAAAGAACTAAAGGAAAGTATTAGAATAATGTCACACTAAATACAGAACAGCAAGAAAGAGACTGAAATAATAAAATGTAGGAAAGAGCTGGGAGTAGGAGCTTCACGTAAGGAAATGTTATGGTGGCACAAAGTTCATGGGTTTAGTAGCCTGCACTACAATGGAGAGAAGACACACTGAAGTCACATGATGAGGCCACACACAGCATTTAGTTAACAACTGATAGAATAAAGGGAATGAAACAAGAAATATAGTTTTTACCTTATGGAATATTACTATTGGAGAAGTTACATATCTATTACTGTGCCACTGCCAGGAAAGGACATTTCTTCTGATTATATCAAGACAGTCTCCTTGGAAAGGGTTTTCTTTTATGTGCTTTTATTTCTGCTATTATGTTTTAAGTCATGCAATTAAAATTGCCTAGAAGGTAAGGAAATCCTTGTCATTCTTCAAAATCTGTCTCAGTGCCATCTCCTAAAAACCTTTCCTACTGTTTCAGCTGTAATGATCAAATCTCCTCTTGTTTCCTAGGGTATAATTGATTCTATCAGATATTGTATTTCTACATCTGGGAATGATTTTGCCTATGAAAGGCCACTGGCAACGTGTGGAGACATCTGACAATGTCTGCAGCATGGAAGATAGCACTACTGACAGCTTGTGGGTAGAGGGGCCACAGATGCTGCTGAACTTCACACAGTGAATAAGACAGCTGTCAAAACAAAGAGTTATCCAAAAACTTCATTAGTGGCGAGGCTGACAAACTCTGGTTTAGGTTCATGCTATAAAACAGGTGAACACTTCACAGAAATCTTCAATAAAGCATTTCTCCAAATAGCAAGTGTCCACACTGAATTACTGCAATTCCAACTAAAAGTATAAATATGAAAACAATAAGGTCATATGAAAAATCTTAAACCCAAGAACACCATAATATAGGGATGACAGTTTATGTCCTCCATGAAGCAGATGCCAAGATGAGATTGGACATGTAAGATATTTATGGAGAAAATGCTAATTAAGACTAAAAGTGGGAGGGCTTCCCTGGTGGTCCAGTGGTTAAGAATCTACCTTGCAGTGCAGGGAACACTGGTTTGATCCCAGGTCTGGGAAGATCCTACATGCTGCAGGGTAACTGAGCCCATGGGCCATAACAAACGAGATTGAGCTTTGGAACTGGTAAGCCACTACTGTTGAGCCCACACACAATTACTGGAGCCCGTGCTTTGCAACAAGAGAAGCCACTGCAATGAGAAACCCTCACACCAGAACCAGAGAGGAGACCCCACTCACTGCAACTAGAGAAAGCCGGTGCAGCAATGAAGACTGAGCACAGCCAAAAATAAGTAAATATTTTTTTAAATGACTGAAAGGGAAGGGGCAGAAGTAATGCAGAGCCTTTCAGTCCCTGATGTGGTGTCTTACCTACGACAGAGATAGGGAAGAAAGGATGGGGTGGACAAAGCCTCAGATGGCGGTACAATTCTGGGAAGTCTCAGGCTGATGGGAAGTGTTTGGATCAAAAATACAAGTGAGAAGATCTCTTGTTGAGCAGACTGTCTTAGCTCTGGTACCCCTGCTGTGGGGCAGTCCATGGCTGGGAACAGCCCAGGGGATGCACGGTCCTGGCATCAGCAACACCACTACCCACTACTAATGGAGCCAAAGGTGTGGCTACCAGAGACTGTCAGGGAGGTATGCTTCCAGCACTAGGTTTTCTCAGATAACTGAGCAATATAGCTCATGACCACCACCAAAGTTATTTGAAACAATTCAATATGAAATCCTTTTTTTGACTTGTCTACTAGCTTAAATAACACAGTTAAGGGAATATTATCTAAAGGCTAGATGAAAAGAGGATGTTATATTAAGGAAACCATCTGTGTCATTCACTTTTGGGATTGAGATTTCAATGTAATCACATATCTGAGTTAACAAATGCATGTGTTCCAGGCATAAGAGTTGTGCAGTTCACTTGTTATAAAAATAAGTTAAACTTTTTAATATGTTTAAGTTTCAGAGAAATACTCCTTTAAAACATACAGGTGTTTTCAGTTAAATAACTTGAAATGAAGTAAAACAAAAATTGCTGTGTAATTATACATTTATAACAATCTTAAGATAAATAGAAGGGATTCCCTCTTATATCAGCTGGTAAAGAATCCGTCTACAATGCAGGAGACCATGGTTCGATTCTTGGGTTGGGAAGATGTGCTTTGAAAGCGATAGGTTACCCACTCTAGTATTCTTGAGTTTCCCTAGTGGCTGAGATGGTAAAGAATCTGCCTGCAATGCAGGAGACCTCAGTTCAAAAGATCCTCTGGAGAAGGGAATGGCTGCCCACTCAAGTATTCTGGCCAGGAGAATTCCATGGACAGAGGAACCTAGCAGGGTACAGTCCACGGCGTCATAAACAGTCAGAGACAACTGAGCAAACTTCACTTTCACTCTCTTTAGACAAAGGTAAAAATATGCCAGAGACACATTTTTAAACCAGTCTGAAAAAAATTGACACGTTCAAAAAATCTGCATATACACCTATATTTTCATGTTTCAGCTAAAAAACTACTTAATGATGATTAAAAGATATTTCACTCGGTTCAGCACCTTCTGTCATTCAGTCAGGTCCAACTCTTTGTGACACCATGGACTGCAGCACACCAGGCTTCCCTGTCCATCACCAACTCTTGGGGCTTACTCAAATTCATGTCCATCGAGTCGGTAATGCCATCCAACTATCTCATCCTCTGTCGTACCCTTCTCCTCCTGCCTTCAATCTTTCCCAGCATCAGGGTCTTTTCCAATGAGTCAGGTCTTCACATCAGGGGGCCAAAGTAATGGAGTTTCAGCTTCAGCATCAGTCCTTCCAATGAATATTCAGGACTGATTTTCTTTGAGATTGAGTACTTGGATTTCCCTGCAGTCCAAGGGACTCTCAAGAGTCTTCACCAACACCACATTTCAAAAGCACCAATTCTTCGGCACTCAGCTTTCTTTATAGTCCAACTCTCACATCTATACATGACTACTGGAAAAACCACAGCTTTGACTAGACAGACCTTTGTCAGCAAAGAAATGTCTCTGCTTTTAGTATGCTGATTAGGTTGGTCATAGCTTTTCTTCCAAGGAGCAAGCGTCTTTTAATTTCATGATGGCAGTCACCATCTGCAGTGATTTTGCAGCCCAAAAATATAAAGTCTCTCGTTGTTTCCATTGTTTCCCCATCTATTTGCCATGAAGTGATGGGACCGGATGCCATGATCTTTTTGTTCTGAATGTTGAGTTTTAGGCCAAATTTTTCACTTTCCTTTTTCACTTTCATCAAGAGGCTCTTTAGTTCTTCTTCGCTTTCTGCCATAAGGGTGGTGTCATCTGAGTATCTGAGGTTATTGATTGATATTTCTCCCAGCAAACTTGATTCCAGCTTGTGCTTCATCCAACACAGCATTTTGCATGATGTACTCTGCATATAAGTTAAATAAGCAGGGTGACAATATACAGCCTTGACATACTCCTTTCCTGATTTGGAACCAGTCTCTTTCATGTCCAGTTTTAACTGTTGCTTCCTGATCTGCATACAGATTTCTCAGGAGGCAGGTCAGGTGGTCTGGTAATCCCATCTCTTTAAGAATTTTCCACAGTTTATTGTGATCCACACAGTCAAAGGCTTTGGCATAGTCAATAAAGCAGAAGTAGATGTTTTTCTGGAACTCTCTTTCTTTTTTGATGATCCAACAGATGTTGGCAATTTGATCTTTGGTTCTTCTGCCTTTTCTAAATCCAGCTTGAAGATCTGGAAGTTCATGGTTCACGTACTGTTGAAGCCTGGCTTGGAGAATTTTGAGCATTACTTTACTAGCATGTGAGATAAGTGATACTGTGTAGTAGTTTGAACATTCT
Organism: Giraffa tippelskirchi; assembly: GCF_054371585.1. Classification (NCBI taxonomy): domain Eukaryota; kingdom Metazoa; phylum Chordata; class Mammalia; order Artiodactyla; family Giraffidae; genus Giraffa; species Giraffa tippelskirchi. The sequence goes on from NC_137284.1 coordinate 67,156,187, forward strand.
TTGGCCTCTCCTTTCTTTGGGATTGGAATGAAAATTGACCTTTTCTAGTCCTGTGGCAACTGCTGAGTTTTCCAAATTTGCTGGTATATTGAGTGCAGCACTCTCACAGCATCATCTCTTGGGCTTTGAAATAACTCAACTGGAATTCCATCACATCCACTAGCTTTGTTTGTAGTGATGCTTCTTAAGGCCCACTTGACTTTGCATTCCAGGATGTCTGGCTCTAGGTGAGTGATCATAGCATCATGGTTATATAGGTCATGAAGATCTTTTTTGTATAGTTCTTCTGTGTATTCTTTCCACCTCTTCTTAATATCTTTTGCTTCTGTTAGGTCCATACCATTTCTGTCCTTTATTGTGCCCATCTTTGCATGAAATATTTCCTTGGTATCTCAAATCTTCTTGAAGAGATCTCATCTTTTCCATTCTATTGTTTTCCTCTGTTTCTTTGCATTAATCACTGAGGAAGGCTTTCTTATCTCTCCTTGCTATTCTTTGGAACTCTGCATTCAAATGGGTATATCTTTTCTTTTCTCCTTTGCCTTTAGCTTCTCTACTTTTCTCAGCTATTTGTAAGGCCTCCTCAGACAATCACTTTGCCTTTTTGCATTTCTTCTTCTTGGGGATGATCTTAACCACTGTCTCATGTAAAAGGTCACAAACCTCCATCCATAGTTCTTCAGGCACTCTGTGTATCAATCTAATCCCTTGAATCTATTTGTCACTTGCACTGTATATTCCTAAGGGATTTGATTGAGGTCATACCTGAATGGTCTATTTCACTCAACCTATCTCAAACTAACATTATAGTTGCATATGATTTTGAACGTCCGTATATTCTAGTTTTTTCACTTACATAGTCAAGGCACTCAATTATTCATTCAGGCCCCTGTGATTCCTTTCTTTTTCTTCCCCCATATTCACTATGTTAATGAAACCTAAACATCCCACCTCTTAAATGCACATAGAGCCATTTCTGCCTTTTTTCCCCCTCTTGTTTCTATTCTTGTTAAGGATTTATCTTTTTCATTTGTTTTGCATAAAATATTAATTTCCCACTTCAAGTATTAACAATTTCTTCTACATTTCTCCTTCATTCTTTGCACTGTTGCCAAAATAATCATTTGAATGCATAAGTCATCCCTTACAAGTACCCTTCAGAGAATCCTTTGCTGTCCAGTACAGACATTAGCCAGCCCAACATGGACAAATTCCAAATTGATATCTCCAGCTGTGGTCTTTTCCCTGAATTTCTGAATCACATGTTTACCAGCTACTTGGTATCTCCACTTTGATATCTAATATACATCCCTAACTTCATATATCCTAAATAAACCCTTTATATCACCCATAAATCTGTTCCCATAGTCCTCCCTCTCCTTCATAAATGAAAACATCATTCTTTAAATTACTGACTTTTATTTCTTCTCATTTTATCACATCCAGTCCATAAGCTAATGCTATTGAATTTACCTTCAAAAAATATCAATTTTATACATTCAAAAATATGTATTAAGCCCTTAATATGTAGCAGATATCATTTTACATGTATTGGAAACAGATTCAAAGGTCCATGTCCTCCTGCAACTTGTATTAGAGTCTGAGGAAAAGTCCATAGAGAAAACAATGTAAACACAACTTTTAAAGTACTTATTGTCTTTCAAACTAGGCAGGTTCTTTCCTACTTGTCAACTTGCTGACAGCTTCTCCCCTAACCTGCCAACCTCCATCCCAGTCTAGGACACCCAGCTCCCAGACTTCACCACTTTAGTATTAGAGGCTGAACCCTATGGACTGCTCGTGGAAGTTTCAGAAGTTTATACTACTGATACACACTGAGTATCTAGATCTCACTCATGAATCCAGAAAAAAAAAAAAAAAACTATGAGGGGTAGAGGAAGGGTGCTAGTAGGCTATGTTGTTGAGTAATAGTCAATGATGAAATCCAAAATCATGTTTGTGGAGAAAAGAACATAAATAATATGAGTATCAAGCATCAGTTGAAAGATGAGGGAAGGCTTTAAACAGATGCCTTAGGAATAAGAAAAGTGTGGTGCAATGGAAAGGGTAAACTTTTATTTTGCAGTCTGTGTAAGTTTGAGTTCGAATTCATCTTCTTATTCAGATACTATTAACTGAACCCCCTTTATATGCCAAGAACTTGACCATGTACTTGTATACAATAATAAACAAGTACAATGTCCCTAATCTCACGAATCATAGAGGTTGGATCATAGAAAAAGCAAAGACATTTCAGAAAAACATCTATTTCTGCTTCATTGACCACACTGAAGCTTTTGACTGTGTGGATCACAACAAACTGTGAACAATTCTTAGAGTGATGGGGAATATCACACCATCTTACCTGCCTCCTGAGAAACTTGTATGCAGGTCAAGAAGAACTGGACAACATCTAGAACTGGACATGGAACAATGGACTGGATCAAAATTGGGAAAGGAGTATGTCAAGGCTGTATATGGTCACCCTGCTTATTTAACTTATATGCAGAATACATCATGCGAAATGCCTGACTGGATGAAACAAGGTAGAATCAAGATTGCTGGCAGAAATATCAGTAACCTCAGGTATGCAGATGACACCACCCTAATGGCAGAAAACAAAGAGGAACTAAAGAGCTTCTTGATGAATGTGAAAGAAGAGAATGAAAACCTGGCTTAAAACTTAACATTCAGAAAATGAAGATCATGGCATCTGGTCCCATCACTTCATGGCAAATAGATGGGGAAACAATGGAAACAGTGACAGACTATATTTTCTTGGGCTCCAAAATCACTGGGGACAGTGACTGCCGCCATGAAATTAAACGACACTTGCTCCTTGGAAGAAAAACTATAACAAACCTAGACAGCATATTTTAAAGCAGACACATCACTTTGCCAACAAAGGTTCATATAGTCAAAGCTATGTTTTTTTCAGTAGTCATGTACAGATGTGAGAGTTGGACCATAAAGAAGGCTGAGAGCTGAAGAAATGATTCTTTTGAAGTGTGGTGCTGGAGAAGACTCCTGAGAGTCCCTTGGACAGCAAGGAGATCAAACCAGTCAATCCTAAAAGGAAATCAACCCTGAATATTCATTGGAAGAACTGATGCTGAAGCTTCAATACTTCAGCCACCTGAAGTGAAGAGCCAACTCAGTGGAAAAGACCCTGATGCTGGGAAAGACTGAGAGCAGGAGGAGAAGGGGAAGACAGAGGACGAGATGTTTGAATGGCATCATCTACTCAGTGGACATGAGCTTTAGCAAACTCTGGGAGATAGTGGAGGACAGGGGAGCCTGGAGTGCTGCATGGAGCCTAGGGTCACAAAGAGTTGGACATGACTGAGCAACTGAACAACAACAAAACTCATGAAACACACTTTAGTAGGGAGAGAAAGATAGTAGGTAATATAGTAGATAATTGAAACCAGTATCAAATAAGTAATATAATAACATCTGTAGGGAAGAGAAATATAAAGAAGAAATATAGGGAAGAAATATAAAGCAGGCTCACTGTGTAGCAAGTGATGGGTGAAGGTACTATTTTAAGTAGGATATGCAGTATCCTTTCTGAAAGGGTAACATTAAGTGACCAAAACACTTAGCACAGGAGTTGTAAACACACTGAGATGGACATATCCTTCTTATACAAAGCAATATGAAAAGAGCAGGTGTGACTGTAGACTATAAAATAGATAAGAAAATGGCAGATGAGATCAGAGAGTTAAGTCATGCAGGAAAAGTGATGCAGGGCTTAGATAATCATGATAAAGAATATGGATTTTATTTCAAGAGAGATGGGAAGCCACTGGAAGTGCTAAAGGATAATTTAATTACACTTTTTTCTTTAAAAAAACACTCTTGTTTCTTTGTTGATAATACACTTTGGGGCAGGAGCAAGAGTGGTATCACAGAAATCTAAACTCTCACTTCCTTCTCTTTTGCTTTAAATAAAACTTGCCAGAGTGAGTAGACTGACAGACTGAGATTAGAGGTACTTTTTTGTTACTGACCAAATATAAGCTGACTGTTGATTCTCCAGAATACTAATATCCTTCTTCTATTATTCTCACATTAATTCAGTGAGACAAGAAGATGTTAAAATCTGTATTTGCCAGAGGTATCTTTTCATTCATCTTTGATGGTACAGGGTTTAGCTTTAATGGTTAAAGATATACTGGACATAAGAGAAAGTCTTAAACCAGCTCAAAATGAGAAGTCAAATTAAAGACCAGTACATATTGTGTTATTGTACGGTGGCAGAAACCAACACAACATTGTAAAGCAATTTTCCCCTGATTAAAAAATAAATCAAGTTTTTTTTTTTTGAAAGACCAGTGCAGGATGTTAGGACTCCCACCAGGTCAGTACTCTAAATACTGTCAGTACTCATTAGTCAGTACTCTAAGTACTGTGATAATTCACAACCACAAATCTGCCTTTAAGGTTGGGGTTGGAATTCATACTACCTCTATGCTCTAAAACCATACTTGACAAAGTTTTCCTGCAAATGGCCAGACAGTAAATATTTGAGAGTTTGTGAATCATATGGTTTTTGTTGGAGCCACTCAATGCTGCCATTATAGTAGTAAAAGCAGCCAAGAATAAAACATAACAGTGGCTGTATTTCCAATAAAGCTTTAATCATAAAAGCAGGCAGTAGGCAGGCTGAATTTGTTCTTAAGGCTGTAGTTTGCTGATTCCTGGTGAAAAGTACCTTAAGGAAAGTATCAGCTTTAAGAGACACCATGCTGGTTATGATACAGGGACTCGGCAGGAAAAAAAACACAAATCTCTTCTGCAGAAAATACTTCAAACCCAAACTTCAAAGAATTCCCATCAATAATGTTCTAAGGAACATGAGTTCAATAGGAAAAGAAAGTGCTAGTCGCTCAGTTGTGTCCGACTCTTTACGACCCCGTGGACTGTAGCCGGCCAGTCTCCTCTGTCCGTGGAATTCTCCAGGCAGGAATACTGGTGTGGGTTGCCATTCCCTTTTCCAGGGGATCTTCCTGACCCAGGGATCAAACCCAGATCTCCTGCATTGCAGACAGATTCTTTACTGTCTGAGCCACATCAACGACTAGGAAAGGAACAACCAGGAGCAAAAGTCAACAATAACTATCACACTGCAACTCATATGTGCAAAAAGAGCACATAATGGAATTATAATATAAGAATGTTTACTTACTGAAAAGAATATGCATGTAATAAAAGTATGCTGGAATAAAAAGAGGCTATAAAATAACTACGTAATAGTTTGAAAAAGAATAAAATAATTACAAATAAAATATAAAATTCAAATTATTGATATAAATTCAAAGAGAATGTTAAATAGCTGATTCGATACAGCTCATAAGAAAATTAATGAATTGAAATATTGGTCGGTAGAAATCATTCAGTGTGACACAGACATCAGGACAAGGAGAAAACAAATAACAAGTTCTAATATTTTCAATTAGTATTCTGAGATTTGGAGAAAGTAGTTTCAGAAGAGGAAGGGCTAAATTTTTTTAATTTATCAAAAATATCAGTTCTCAGATTCAGGATTCTAGTGAATTTTTAGAAGTAGAATTTTTTCAAAACTCACATCTAGAAGCATAACACAAAACAAAGGAATATATTAAATTTTTTCAAAGTGCTAAGATAAAGTATCTGGCATCTTGCAACCATACACTGGGAAAAGCATTTTTTTTTTTTTTCATAATAATGGTGAATTAAGCACATTTTCAGATACCCAAACTTTGAGACAGTTGACCAACTACATATTCTCACTAGTAAAACTTCTTAAGAACATACTTCATAAAGAAGTTATTGAGCTTCAAAATCTGAGAAACAGTTCACAGATGTGGATAGATTTAAGGTATTATTGACTGTACAAGCATACCTCTCAGTTTATTGTGTTTTGCTTTGCCAGACTTCACAGACACTGCGTTTTTTACAAAATGAAGATTTGTGGCAACCTTGCAGTGAGCAAGTCCACTGGTACATTTTTTCCAACAGCATTATTTTTAAATTAAGGTGTGTACATTATTTTAGAGACATAACACTACTGCACTTAAAACTACAGTATAGTATAAACATAACTTTTATATGTTCTGGGAAGCCAAAAAATTCTTGTGACTTGCTTTATTTCAATATTTGCCTTACTTTGGTAACCTGGAACTGAACTTGCAATATCAAAACAGGGTATGCGTGTATAAAGAATTAGTAAGTATATCTAATATTTAGAGAATAAAAGTGCAAAAATTAAATATGATAAATCATACCTTTGTAGATAAGTTGGAAAGGTGTTATTTGATTTTTTCTTTTTTATTTTTTAAATTACAAAACTATGATAACCCATTTACAGGAGACTTGGAAAATACAGAACATAGTTAATTATAGGTCCACTATGTCTGTGTGTGTATATCACAATGTTTTTAAGTAGATAAATAAAGAATTTTAGCTGGAGTTTCAATATCACACTCCCCAAAATTAACAGAATGAACAGACAGAAAAGTAGAAGGATATAGTAGATCTGAAAAACGCCATGAACCAATTCAACCTAACTAAGATTTATACAATTTTCACATAATAGGATACAAATTCTATTCAAGTTCCCATAGACTATGAACCACAGAACACTGGAACCGGAGCATATCTAGGAACATAAAACAAGGTGCAAACTTTTCATAGTCTAATGTTATTGAAATCATATCAGAGTCTGTTCACTTATCACTGTGGAATTAGGTTAGAAATCAATATGTGATTTGATTTAAAACAGTCTAAGGCACTTGCATTTTGCAGAACGAAGAGATAGTCATTAAATTCAGGATTTTTAAATTTAAATATTTCTGATAAGATATTTATTATAACCACTAACTAGCTAAGAAGTGTAAAACAACCAAACTAGAAGATAAAAAAAATTAACTGAATTAAATTTGGAGAGATTTACGGGACTACAAGTAGAGTTAAGTATATTTACACAGAGGAAGGAATAAATGTGTTGAAACTTAGAACATTCAGCAATATTTACTGGATAGTCATTTCAAAAATATCTATGTAGCTAAATCTCTAGCAGAAAAAAAAAAGAGAAACTAAGATATAATTTTGCATCTCATACCCAAAGAACAATGATACAAGCAGGAATTGCTGTTCATCATCATGTGAACCTTGTTAACTCAAAAATATCAGTCAACAAATACAAGCATCGTGAAATCCAATCTTATTTGCTGAGCTTACAGGAAGGATTGCAGAACTCTAGCCTCACAGTAGGTCAATTACAGCCATGTTGCCTGCAGGCTCACATAATCACAAAATTTGTAAGAGTCCCCTTCATGGATGGCTTACAGATTTTATTACTGCTTTCATGTTGTACCAGAGGTTTTAGCACATACTGTGCTAATAATATCAGCAAACAACCAATTAAAAACCAGATGATCAAAATTTCAACTGGAAACGATTTATGAAGTTCAACTTGTTCTAATGTGATACTAATCATTTTTTATGTATTCAAAAACTAATTATCCACTAACTTCACATATTTTGGAAAACAAAAACTACTCAACTATACTATTCTAATTTATTATTCTAATACAAACTTGTTATGCTGTTAAGATTGTGATAAAATACAAACATGTCTAATGCAAAACTACAAACATGTCAAACAAACAAAAACTCTGCTGGCAGACCTTGAAGGTTTAATTGTTGTTTGTGAAACCAGAGGAAGACTTTAATCACATCAAACACTATGTAAGAGTTTTATACTCAATTTTAAAAAAGTGTTTCTATTTCTAAATCCAAAAATTACCTTTGGTGTTCATTAATAACACATATTTCATTATTGGTTAAACAAGATATTTAACACTCAGTATTTTTTTTTCATGGAAAAGGGAAATCTAAAATCTGTTAAAAACTCTGTTGAAAAAGAAGTAATACTTTTAACCCTGACAATTTTGGTCAATATATCACATATTTACAGATAGAATGACTTATTAGAAACACTTTCTTAGAGCTTATTTCCCAAAGATGCTTTTAGAATGCATGTTTTTTATAAGAGGGGGCATTATCTCCTTGTATATAAAAGTACACCATTGAGAAGACTGTATTAACATGTGAATGAGCAGTAATTCATTATGTTTGCTCAGTTGCTCAGTCTTGTCCAGTTCTCTGTGACTCCATGGACTGTAGCCTGCCAGGCTCCTCTGTCCATGGAATTTTCCAGGCAAGAATACTGGAGCAGTTGCCATTTTCTACTGCAGGGGATCTTCCCGATTCAGGTATTGAATTGAACTGGAGGCTCTTAAGTTTCCTGCATTGGCAGGCAGATTATCACTGTGCCATCTGGGAAGCTCAATGTACTATGAAAAAGCTGAAAATTGACAAATTTTAAAATCCTCTATTTTTTTTTTTTTTTTTTTTACAGGAGGCTTCTCTGGTGGCTCAGTGGTAAAGAATCCACCTGTGCAGGAAACATGAGATCGATCCCTGGGTCAGGAAGATAAGGATAAGGATAAGGCAACCCAATCCAGTATTCTTGCCTGGAAAATTCCATGAACAGAGGAGCCTGGAAGGATGCAGTCCATGACTGAGCAACTATAAACAACAACAAAAACTTTTTTTACAAACAGCCTTCAAACCATTTTCCCCTTTGATATCATAATAGTCTTCTAACTAATGTCATCCCAAATAATTGTTCAAAATTCTTGTGTCCCTAGCACCGATCACAAAATAAAATGAAAATAACAGGTTTTTTTTTATGACAGATAAAGCCATTCTGAATTGTTTTAATACTTTCCTATGCAACTATCTTTTTTTCCCAAAACAAACTATGCTCCTACTCGCTTTCCAGGTGGCTCAGTGATAAAGAATCCACCTGCCAACTCAGGTGACTCAGGTTCCATCAGGAAGATCCTCTGGAAAAGGAAATGGCAACCACTCCAGTATTCTTGCCCGGAGAACCCCATGGACAGAGGAGCCTGGTGAGCTACAGTCCATAGAGTTGCAAAGAGTCAGACACACCTGAGCAACTCAGCACACACACACACCTACTGGTACCCAAATCATCTCACAGTCAGAAACACAGTCATGCTGTTCTCTCTGTCTCAGATGCCTTCTCCCATCTTGTCCTCCTCCACCTTAGCAACTCTATTTGACTTTCAGGCCTCAGCTAGAACAGCACTTTTTGGGTTAATGTTTGGTTGCCTAGATCTCCATTAGGTTCAGTGAGATGCTTTCTCCTTTTGTGCTCATAGACATTAAAACTATTTTTGCTATATATTGTTTTGTTTGTAATGAGTATATACATATGTATGTATACATACACATACATGCACATAATACCTGCACAGATATATATGTATCTGTATATACACATATAAACACAGATATCTATATTAATATATGCATATGAATACTTTTTATATAAATAAACCTAACATATAGCATGGTATCTGAAAATAGTCTTACTCAAAAAGGTCAAGTAGATGTATTAATAAAGCTTGTCAGCTCTTCTAATTTAGTTTATCAATCAGTTTTTATCACCTTAAATTATCCTTGGAACATAATTTCCCTTAATGATTATAGCACTATTTTGCCTGACTTTTCAGGAGAAAACATATTTCAGTAATTGCTTTAGTTCTTTTACAAAGCTCTTCTCTACTGCTCATTTTATTAGAATTTAAAGATGATGTATTTAAAAAAAATGTCAGTTGGAAAGATAACGTAAAATTTTCTTTGTGGAGTAGTTACCATAGCCTATGATTAGTATAAAAAGGAGATCAGTCAAATTTTGCAAAATTCTTAAAGGAATTTAAACTTTGTGATCCGTTAGTTATTCATTATATTGTTAAATATTTTCCTCCCTTTACCATTTTTAATTTCTTCTTTCCAATTGAGAATCAGAAAAAGAACATAGATAAATCCTGCAATTCATTTAAACTATATTAGTACTAATTTATTGTTCCAAAAGATTTAATTCAGTCCAACACGATTATTCTATCTCAACTTAAATCTCAAAAGCTGAATGATTCACACGACAGTAAAAAGGTTATGTCAGTGTTTCACAGCACAGATGCCTCTGATAGTAAAGAGAAATTGAAATTAAACAATATTTACAAATAATCTCTATTATAAATAGATAAATAAGAAAATAGAGAAGGTAATGAAATTATAATGATCTTACGTAGACTGTCATGTAAATATCACAAAGAGAGTCAGATCAATATTCTGAAATGTTATTAAAATCTAAATATTGATTTCATAATTTTGAGTAATTATGGGTAAACAAATACAGTAAACTAATAGATCACAGTACTTTGAAGGGACTTTAGGAAGTTAATTTATTCAACTCCAGCTTTCTGGCAAATGTGGTATTTCTAATGAAGCAACTAAATTTCAGAAAATTTAAGTGAATTTCTCTGCTTATATAGTTAAATATTAAGGTAGGAAAAGCCATAAAAATGTAAGACAAGGAATTCAAGAGGCTAATATGTCACATTGTAACACAGGGAGAAACAATTTGAAAGTACATAACCATATGTAAACTTGCCCAGCCTTAGCATGTGTTAGTTAGACATACCAGTGAACAACAATATGAATATCACTTTTCATTAGTCCCACAGATAACCAGCTACCTATGAAGATCTGCGAATAATGTCAGAGCTAATAAATTCACTACTTAAAAGTTGCTTAGGCCAATGAATGATTAAAATATACATGGTTTGTATAGTCATTTCTAGAGAAAGAACTTCAGCTATTGCCAACTGAAATTTTGTTTTTCAACCACATTTTCTTGGTTTATTTTAGTCACACATTCTGTCACTAAGTGAGAATACTAAACATTTCACCTGCTCCAGTTCTCCTGAAGAACAGATAATTCTCTTGAATAGTTTCATGCCAAGTACACAGCAGCAGTCTTCCATTTTACACCCAAGCTGGTTACGATTCTGTGGTTCTGTCCCTTCTAATCTATATACTCTGAACATGTAAAACACTATCAGGAAATAAATCCCACTTTCCTTAGAAATAGGCCAGAACCTAAGCAACTTAAATTCATAATTATTTGAGCTTACTTTCCCATCAAGAAGAATAAATACAGATTACTTTTTATCCTGGACCAAAATCTAACAGTTTGACTTTGAAATGATCCAGCAAAATCTGTTCTAACTACTGGGTGTGTACAGTGTCTATTCAGTGATACTAAACCCTGAATACAGAATTAAGAGTGAAAAAAAAATACTACTACTTAAGTGTGGAAGGACAATGAATTTTAAAAGAAGGTTTATGAAGTCCCATGCCCCTTGACCTTCTCTTATTACTATTGCCTGGCGAACCTTTTCAAGATGAATGGTGTATATCTTTATCTATGACAGTTGATTTAGCAATCACAACATTTCCCTTAACTTAGATAAATTGCCCAGTCACTTAACAAGAAGAAAGGCCAACATCAACTGCAGCAAAGGTCATTTAATCCAGTTTTGTTCTATATTAAAATGTCATCAGATCTGAACAGCAATTTCATCAATAACACATCTAACCAGAAATTTCCAAATTTTAGAAATCAACTGTCTTCTCTATGAGAAAAAACAAAGTAGGTAAATAAGACACAACTTTCCAAGGCAAACTCAAAGGTATTGATCCCAAGATAATTTATCTCACCAAGAGTCTCATTTATCATTTAAAATGAATATGACTTATAGAAATAACTCTACTGGTTTAATGTTTGTCCTTCTAGAGATTACACAAGTGAATGTCATGTGAACTTTGTAAATATAAGATTGACTTACTCTGCCAAACTAGCCAATGAATATAGAAAGAAGCAAAGTATAGTATGATATACAACCGAAATCTAATATAATCAGGAGCCTGTCACACGGATACAGAATGAGGGGTGATCTGTAGGACAAGACACCTGAATTCTTTCAGAAACTAGCTACCATGAAGAAGACAGGAGGGAGAACTCAGAAATAGGGAGTAATAAAGGGCTCAGCAAATGCAATGAGTGAGCCTTATTAGCTTATCCAAGATTACAGAATAGCCAGGTAGTGAAAAGGATATTTGAGAGAAACTGGGGAAATTCGAAACCATTGCTTATTGCACTCAGTATGATAATGGTGATGGAGCTCTGTAGGAGAAGGTGTTTGTTTCTGGGAAAGGCAAACCAAATGTTTAGGGGGAAGTGTCGTGATGTCTGGAGACAACATGTGATGACTTGCAAAGTGGAAGAGTGTGTGTCTGTGTGTGTACACTGAGCAACTGTGGGAAGACGTAAGGAGTTCATGAATCTAGGAAAAGGGTGTATATAGATACATTGCATATTATTTCAACTTTTATGTGGGTTTAAGACACTTTAATTTTTTAAAAAAAATCAGATCACATTATTCATCTGCTTGAAAATCTGTACTGGTATGCCATTTTATTTGGAATTAGGCCATTCTTCAGAGTGACCTACAAAGCCCAATATGATTTAATTCCTCATAATCTCTCTGATCTCTTTGCCTGTAATTCTCCCCGTTTTGTTAATTCACTTCAGCCACTCTGGAATTTTTGATGCTTCTCAAACATACCAGGCATGCCTTTGTACTGGCCTGTTCCCTCAGCCTGAAACACCATTCCTTTAGATGTATTAATTCCTTATTTAAAGGCACATCAAGGAGATCTAGTGTAACCCCTTATTTAAAATTGTAATTTGGCTGCGACACATTGTTAACGTGTACATTTTCTTTTTAAATCATTTCTCAAATTGTTATATATTTGAATACATAGTATTTTCACTTTTATTACATGCGTTACCCCAAAGTAAGCTCCAAGATGGTTGGACTGTAGGGTTTTATGTTCACTGAAGGACCTGGGAGAATTCATAGCACATAAAAGCATACAAAAGATTCTTAACTAATCCTTGTTGAAAGTTTAATGAAAGAAAAAAACACTTTATGGCATTCTTTTTACTTAGAAAATGAAAGATTTTAGTGCAATTTTGTGGTAGAACACAATGGATTGTGGAAAATAAAACTGCAAGGAAGAAACAGTTCTGCATAGACACACAGAAATCTGGGAGGAGAACAAAGCAATAAAGAGGTGGAATGAGAAAGGACCTCAAGACAACTGAGATATTTGCTCACTTTTATAAATTGAATGAGGAACTGAAAGGAAAATAAAATAAATATATTGACTACCCTCTAGATATTTTGTAATATGAGAAATCTCATTTACAATCAAATGATTCAGAATAAATATAATCCAGTCAGAAGCTCATGAAGTATTTGATTAGTAATGTACAAGAAGTATTTAATCAGAATTGGAGTAAGAACACCATACTTATCAAACTATGTAGTATCCTAATGATGGTATTTATGTTAATGCTGAGATTGTGACCTGACTTCAAAGCTCATTTGCAAAAAAGCCTGGGTTACTACCAAGGTGGTTGTTGTCCTATAACACATTAAAAGGCATGCATGCATGCTCAGTCATGTCTGACTCTTTGTGACCCCAACAGACTGTAGCCACCAGGCTCCTCTGTTCATGGGATTTCCCAGGCAAGAATACTGGTGTAGGTTGCCATTTCCTTGTCCAGGGGATCTTCCCGACCCAGGAATCAAACCTGAGTCTCTTATATTGTCAGGTAGATTTTTTTACTACTGAGCCACCTGAGAAGCCCCATACTAGTTTAAGGACGTTAGCAAATGAAAGCATATGCTTGTCAGGAGGCAAAACCACCTGGTAAGGTTTTCATATTTCAAGTTATAACATCAGCAATGTAATCACAAACTACCTTAATACTAAAGGAAATAAACAACCAATGGCATGTAATTCATATTTGTGGCAACATGGAATTACGGAATCCACTCTCTGAGAGTGGAGAGGTGAATAGGAATCTTCAGGTTGCAGGGCATGACACTCAAACTTCTTTTTAGGATATGCATTACCTAGTCACTCTTCTATTCCTGGGTATTTAAGTGGTACTTATTTAGGAAATTTGTGATGGGTATGATCAAAAGTGATCTTCAACTCTATCTTAGAGATTCTGAGCACAGGAATAGACTTCTTGAACAAGGACAGTGAGACCATGGTTTTATTTCAAAAGTGCTGGGAGATTTTCCATGTGTTTAATATACATCTCAGTTCTTTAAAAGAAAAGATTGACAACTTATGATCTATTGTTAAATTACAATACAGAACACTTCACCTTTGAAGCCTTATCTAAAAACACAATGTTTAAATGAAAAAAAAAATATTTTGAATTACAATCACTTGGCTTACAAGCTTTCTAGAACAAAATCAACCTCAACATCACAAGGATCACAATTCTTTATGCTCTCAAACACATGGCCTATTACAGTACATTTAATGGATTTTAAAATAATCACTTGCAGAGCATGTTATTCCATAAAATTCATTTTGAATATATCTGTAACCAAACAAGCATTAATTATTAAAGAATCAGTTAAGGTGGTCCCTTGATTGGAACTTAACAGAGTTTGCAAGGTTATCACTGGGTTGCCATTTAACATTAGCATATGATGTAAATGAATTTAACTGGACATTATCTTTCTTTTGCAGGACCTATTCTCCAAAGAAATAGTCATTAGAGAAACACTTTTCTAAGCAAAAATATTTTTAGTACGTTTAGTTGGAAACACTTCTGGTAATTATATCTAAGGTCTTTACCATTCCCTGTGTAATTCTAAATAACTTACTTGATTTATTAGTTTTGGCAAATAGTTCTTGAGTTCCTACTACTTATAAAGTACTACATGTAGTTATAGCAAATGAACATTTCTGTTTATTTATTCATAGCCAGTTCACTTACTTATATCCAAGAAATAGCTAATTTTGTTCACCAGTAGTTTAATTCTAAATGAGAAATATTTCAATGAGTCTTTCTAACTTTAACCTAAAAATGTTTTTATGACTACTTGCAACATATAGCAATTGTTGGATTTCCCTGGTGGCTCAGTGGTAAAGAATCCACCTGCAGTGCAGGAGACACAAGAGATGATGGTTCCATTCTTGGGTGGGGAGAATCCCCTGGAGGAGGGCATGGCAACCCACTCCAGTATTCTTGCCTGGAGAATCCCACGGACAGAGGAGTCTGGCGGGCTACAGTCCACAGGGTCACAAAGAGTCGGACATGATTGAAATGATGGAGCATGCTGGCACACATATAGCAATTAGTAGCTCAAGCATCTTAAAAGTAAAATAATGTTAATAAGCAAGTCAGAGTAAGACAAATATTTATCACTTATATGTGGAATCTTAAAAAATGATACAAATGAACTTATTTACAAAACAGAAACAGATTCACAGATATAGAAAACAAACTTGGTTAGCAAAGAGGAAGGAGCAATGGAGGAATAAATTAGGAATTTGGTATTAACAGACATACACTACCATGTATAAAATAAAACAATGAAGGCCTACTATGTAGCACATGAAACAATATTCAATATCTTGTAATAACATAGAAGGGAAAAGAATTTGAAAAGAATATATATGTATAAATGAACCATTTTGTTTTATACCTGACACATTGTAAATAAACAATATTTAAATAAATATAGTGTTATGAAACTTCACTATTTTAAAAAAAGTTTCAATAAGTAATTATTCAAACGTAAATAATAATAATAACCAGTAGTGGTAAGTCTCTGTTGAAAGCGGCACTCATACTGATAGCTGAAATATAAATGAGAATAATAATTTGTAAGGCAGTTTAATAAGAATCATACAACTAGCCTTGCCTCTATGCCAATAAGTCTTTATCTAGAAATGTAGTCTAAGAAAATAAAAAGATTGTTTAATGCACTATTACTTGTAATAAAAATTGAAGTCAACACATCCATTAGGATAACTATTAACTTAAAAAAAAACAGAAAATGGCAAGTATTCATGAGTATGTGGAAAAATTGAACCGTTTGTGTACTGTTGTATTTTTTTTAACTTGAAACATATACTTTTCTAGTACTCTAGATTTAGAATCATCTTTTTAGGAATGATAACCTGTGGTACTAGGATTATTTTTTATATTTCCATTTAATATTTGGGAACACAGAAATATTACATAAAACATCACCACCAAATATTGTACAAAACTTTTGGATCACCCATTATATGTATGTGTATATACGTGTGTATATGTGTTTGCCAACCTTTCACTTTTCAAAGGTTTTGGCATTTAAAAAAAAATTTATATTGGAGTATGGTTGATTAACAATGTTGTATACATTCCAGATGTACAGCAAAGAGATTCAGTTATACATATATATGCATTTATTCTTTTTCAAATTATTTCCCCATTTATGTTATTATAGAATAGTGAGCAGTTTCCTGAGCTATAAAGTAGATCCTTGTCAGCTGTCAATTTTAAATACTACAGTGGTATGTACATGTCAATACCCAGCTCCCAATCTTTTCCTCCCCTTCACCCTTCCCCTCTAGTAACCATAAATTCCTTCTCTAAGTCTGTGAGCCCATTTCTATTTCTGTAAATAAGTTCAACTGCATAACTTTTTAGATTCCACACATAGGCAATATCACATTATTATATTTGTCTTTTTCTGTCTGAATTACTTCACTTGGTGTGTTAATCTCCAGGTCCATCCATGGATCCCTTGCATAGTCGTGATGGGAATGCAAAATGGTACAGTTGTTGTGAAAAATACTATGGTGGTTCCTCAAAAAACTAAAAATAGAATTACCATATGAGCAGAATTCCAGGTAGGTATATACCTCAAAGAAGTGAAAGTAAGTAAGTTTATTTGTTTACACACAACTATATATAAAATAGGTAACTAATAAGGACCTACTATAGTGCACAGAGAACTCTACTCAATGATCTGTACTTCCCTGGTGGCTCAGACGGTAAAGCGTCTGCCTACAATGCAGGAGACCCGGGTTAAATCCCTGGGTCGGGAAGATCTCCTGGAGAAGGAAATGGCAACCCACTCCAGTATTGTCTGAAAATCCCATGGACGGTGGAACCTGATAGGCTACAGTGCATGGTGTCGCAAAGAGTCGGACAAAACTGAGCAACTTCATTTTCGCTTTCATATGGAAAAATTATCTAATAATGAATGGAATATATATGTGTCTAACTAACTCACTTTGCTTTATACCTGAACTACACTCCAATAAAAATTAAAAAAAAAAAAAGAAAGTAGAGTTTTGAAGAGATAGTTTTATGCTCAGGTTCATAGCAGTATTATTCACAACAGACAAAAATGTAGAAGTAACCTAAGTGTTTATTGATGGATGAGTGAATAAATAAAATATGGTATAGACAGAACAAAATGTCATTCAATCTTAAAATAGAAAGCAATTTTGACACACGATACAATGCTGAAGACATGCTAAGTGAAACAAGTTAGCTACAAAAGGACAAATACTGTATCATTCAACTTATATGAAGTACCTAGAATAGAAAGTTCATAGAGACAGAAAGTAGAATGGTAGTTTTCAGGGCCTGGGGGGAGGAGGTAATGAGGAGTTATTATTCTGTGAGTACAGTGTTTCAGGGTAACAAGATGAAAAATATTCCAGAGATGGATGATAGTACTAGTTACACAATAACGTGAACATACGTGAACATACGTGAAATGTACACTTAAAAATGGTGAAAATGGTAAATTTTGTTATGTATGTAACAATTTTAAAAAACAAAAAAGGATAAAATTGCTTTCCAAAAATTAATAAAATAACCATGAACATTAAAATAATGAAATATTTACATATTCTCTAATACTCTCCCCAAAGTCCCCACTGTTGGGCACATTTGGTAAGTAAAATAAATGAGATCTGGTATTCTTTTTAAAGGTATGTTAAGGAGAATAGTTTTCCTCTGTAGACCTCTCTTGATGGTGAAGCAGATGTTCCCTAAGGCACAACTGGCCCAAGGGAATTGCAATTTCAATGAAGCAAACTGAAAATGATTCTCTAGATAGGTTCTACTCGGGGGAAAATTGCATCTTTCCAGACCACCAATGATCAGAAACATGAACATCAGGGCATATGTTTCATCTTCTCCCCCAGGGCAGCTAACAAATTTGTAGAAGAAGCTGTTCTAAACTCACATATGAAATTCTGCCCCAGAGACTGAATCTGCATATGAAAAATCAGTCCCAATAATGAAACACATCAAGCTGCTGAGACTACAATGCCTGGAAGGAAAATGTTGAAGGCTTTATATTTTTTCAGAAGTCCCTAGAGAGAAAAAGAAAATTAAAAAAATAAAAAACCTTCCCTTTATTATCTGGTCACTATTCACAACCTTAATAGAGTGGGTGGTCCATTATAATCAGACCTCATTTCCTGTTTCATGACTTTATACAGAGTCTAGTTTGAATGCATATTATGGTAGGTGAAGAATTACATCATGTTTGTCCCTTTTGGATTCTTCTATTTTAATGTTTGTAATGTTTCATAAGACATGGGATTATATTATCCCATTCTTCATACCCAATTTGTAAAATTTTAAAAAAAATCAGCCTTTGAAAATGTGGACATTACATCTACTGAATGAACTGATGAAATATTATAAAAGTGTTCTAAAAGAGCCAAATTAATAAGTTAATAAAATTGTTTTCATTTAAAATTCCTAACATTGGAGAGCTTGAAAGTATTCCGTAGCTTAAAGAAAAAAGTGAACGCCAATTATTAGTGGTTCTCTCTCATTGGGCCCAATTTAAATTTAAGGTATTTCAGCCATCAGTGTGGCAATGGCTATCACATTTGAAACACTTCTATAGATGTTTCAGTTGATTTAATATGAAGAAGTGTAACCATACTACATTTGTTCATCTAGACATTCATTACGTGTATATTCTTAGTTGTTATAAAAGCATTAAAAGATATAATTTCTCATTTTTGAGAATAGAATGGAAAGCAATGCTTATTTTGTATGACAGCACATCACCAGAGATAATGTGCAATGGGAAAAATACAAAAAGCAATATAAATTGCTCAACTGTTTCTGAAAAGCCCATTTCCTTGAGAGAATGCAAAGTTACGGCTGTCTCTTATCAGCAGAAGGGGACACTTTGTGGCATTTGATAACATTTTCAGGAGATTTATTACACTTTTTTGTCCACAAGAAGGCCAAAATTCAGTAAAGATAACAGGTTCAACACAGAGAGAATGTTAAAGCCCATAGACCCAATAAAACTCATAAGGCCAACATTTTCCCATAATGGTTCAACAAAAGCAGTTACAAATGTAAATTAATTTCACACACACACACACACACACACACACACACACAGAGGTACACACACTAACTTGTAGCCTTAAGCCAACTGTGGCTATTAACTATCATACAGTGTATTTTAATATGATTCAAAGTCTACCTATGTGGGTAGATCATCCCTATTATAACTGAGGACTCAGAGTAGGGAATGAGGATGGCTCCTAGATCTTACCTATTTCTGTATCTTCCAAATTTCCAATGTCCATCTGTGGCAACAATCCTATAGAATTCCCTAGCACTTGAAAGTCTACAGATATAAGGGAAGGTATTAGTGAAGTCAAATTCAGCAGATCCACATTAAATTAACAACATGTAACAGGAATGTGAATGTGAAGTCAAGTGGGCCTTAGGAAGCATCACTACAAACAAAGCTAGTGGAGGTGATGGAATTCCAGTTGAGCTATTTCAAATCCTAAAAGATGATGCTGTCAAAGTGCTGTACTCAATATGTCAGCAAATTTGGAAAACTCAGCAGTGGCCACAGGAGTGGAAAAGGTCAGTTATCAGTCCAATCCCAAATAAAAGCAATGCCAAAGAATGCTCAAACTACCACACAATTGCACTCATCTCACACACTAGTAAAGTAATGCTCAAAATTCTCCAAGCCAGGCTTCAGCGATGCGTGAACCGTGAACTTCCAGATGTTCAAGCTGGTTTTAGAAAAGGCAGAGGAACCAGAGATCAAATTGCCAACACTCGATGGATCATCGAAAAAGCAAGAGAGTTCCAGAAAAACATCTATTTCTGCTTTATTGACTATGCCAAAGCCTTTGACTATGTGGATCACAATAAACTGGAAAATTCTGGAAGAGATGGGAATGCTAGATCACCTGACCTGCCTCTTGAGAAACCTGTATGCAGGTCAGGAAGCAACAGTTAGAACTGGACATGGAACAACAGACTGGTTCTAAATAGGAAAAGGAGTATGTCAAGGCTGTATATTGTCACTCTGCTTATTTAACTTATATGCAGAGTACATCATGAGAAATGCTGGGCTGGAAGAAGCACAAGCTGGAATCAAGATTGCCGGGAGAAATATCAATAACCTCAGATATGCGGATGACACCACCCTTATGGCAGAAAGTGAAGAAGAACTAAAGAGCCTCTTGATGAAAGTCAAGAGAAGAGTAAAAATGTTGGCTTAAAGCTCAACATTCAGAAAACTAAGATCATGGCATCTGGTCCCATCACTTCATGGCAAATAGATGGGGAAACAGTGGTTTAACTGTGGCTGACTTTATTTTTCTGGGCTCCAAAATCACTGCAGATGGTGACTGCAGCCATGAAATTAAAAGACGCTTACTCCTTCGAAGGAAAGTTATGACCAACCTAGATAGCATATTAAAAAGCAGAGACACGACTTTGTCAACAAAGGTCCACATAGTCAAGGCTATGGTTTTTCCAGTAGTGTTGTATCGATGTGAGAGTTGGACCATAAAGAAAGCTGAGCGCCGAAGAATTGATGCTTTTGAACTGTGGTGCTGGAGAAGACTCTTGAGAGTCCCTTGGACTGCAAAGAGATCCAACCAGTCCATCCTAAAGATCAGTCTTGAGTGTTCATTGGAAGGACTGTTGTTGAAGCTAAAGCTCTAATACTTTGGCCACGTTATGCGAACAGCTGACTCATTTGAAAATAACCTGACGCTGGGAAAGATTGAGGGCAGGAGGAGTAGGGGAAGACAGAGGATGAGATGGCTAGATGGCATCACTGACTCGATGGGCATGGGTTTAGTGAACTCCGGGAGTTGTGATGGACAGAGAGGCCTGATGTGCTGCAGTTCATGGGGTCACAAAAAGTCACACACGACTGAGCAACTGAACTGAACTGAACTGAACTGAACAGGAATGAAACAGCCGATATGGGGAAGTGTGGCGTGGTTTCCTTTTAAATCTGGTATTTTTTTCTATGATAATCTTGAATATGTCCCATGATGGAGGCTATTAAAATTGTATCTGCTCCAACAATAACAAAACCCTTCTCTATGCAGTAGACATATTAACAGAGTTTGGGTATTAGTTTCCAGATAGGGCTTTGGAAAAGATAAACCACTAAACAGATTCCTAGGAGTTCCTAACAGACAAAAACATCTTTGTCACACATTTTAACACTTGATTCCAACATAAAGCCATTCATTATTCCTCCCTAGATAATGTTTTAACTATGACTAACCAAGTTGTAACACTTATTTAATGGGTAGCTGTAGTTTCACACCTATTTTTTTATTTTTATTTGAAAGATAATTGCTTTACAATACTGTGTTGGTTTCCACCATACATCAGCATGAATCAGCCATAGGTATATGTCCCCTCCCTCTTGAAATTCCCTCCTACTTCCCATCCCATCCCACATCATCCCACCTCACTAGGTTGTTATAGAGTTTGAGTAACAAACTCACACTCTGAGTTCCCTAAGTCATACAGCTAATTCCCACTGGCTATCTATTTTACATATGATAGTGTATGTGTTTCCATGTTTCTCTCTCTATTTTTAAAGATTTGAATGTGGTTAATTGTGTCAACAAAAATAAAGTTCAATATAACCAAGTTCTTATTTTTGAAGAGATCAAAATAAATGGAAAGTACATTTAAAAACTAAATAAATACTTTTATAATTATGAAGAATGATATTTATATTCAGAAATCACAATTCAAGCTTTATACCTAGAGGGACAATTAAAAGAGAGTATCTGCACACTGATTTTTTTAGAAATACTCTCATGTGAACAGAAACTGTCACACTGAAATCATGTACTAAGAAATATACCCAATTATTCTACCAACTATATACACAAACAAAATTAGAATATCCTTATTTTTAAACATCATGCAGATTCTACACGAATAATAATTTAAAGTACTTTTATATACCTCATCTTATTTTGTTCCTATTCCAATCCTATGAACAAGAATATTAATATTCACATAAAACAAATGTGAATGTATGTGTCATCGAGTTTTTGACCAAGATGTACTATATAGATTTCTATATAGTACTATATATGTACTATAAATTTGTCTTAAATAGATGTGAAATGTAAGGATAAGAGAAATTAAATGATTTGTCGAATTAAATGATTTGTCAAAGATCAATCTGCTAGTTAGTACCAGAGAGAGATTTAACACAGTGTGATGTTCTTTTCATTATACTAAATTACTTAAATTAGAAAATAGTATTTGGGGCTTCCTAGGCAGTGCTAGTAGGCAGAGAAGCTGACTGCCAGTACAGGAGAGGTAAGAGATGTGGATTCAATCCCTGGGTCAGGAAGACCCCCTGGAGGAGAGAATGGCAACCCACTCCAGTATTCTTGCCTGGAGAATCCCATGAACAGAGGAGCCTGGAAGACTACAGTCCATAGGGTAGCAAAGAGTCAGACATGACTGAAGCGACTTAGCATGCAGGCATCAAGAAGTATTTCATCAATCTTTAAGAACTATCTACTTCCACTCAATGTTAATGTTCCACCGCCCACACACCCATCTCAACTTCATCCATGTTAACTATACCTTTTAGCAGTTAATTCCCTGACAAGATCTCTAATTAGGTACCCCCTCCCATGAAACAAATCCAAGTTTCCAACTCCTTCCTGGATATTTGTATGTGAATTTCTTTGTCTGACATATCAAGGCCCAAAAGATCAAAACTAGATTCATTATCTAAAAGTACTCTTTTTTTTTTTTTAATAAATTTATTTATTTTAGTTGGGGGCTAATTACTTTACAATATTGCAATAGTTTTTGCCATACATTGACATGAATCAGCCATGAATTTACATGTGTTCCCCTTCCTGGACCCCTCACCCACCTCCCTCCCCATCCCATCCCTCTGGGTCATCCCATTGCCCCGGCCCTGAGCATTTGTCTCATGCATCGAACATGGAATGGTGTTCTGTTTCACATATGATAATATACATGTTTCAATGCTATTCTCCCAGAACGTCCCACCCTCACCTTCTCCCTCAGAGTCCATAAAATTGTTCTATGCATCTGTGTCTCTTATTCTGTCTCGCATATAGGGTTATCGTTACCATCTTTCAAATTCCATATATATGCATTAGTATACTGTATTGTTGTTTTTCTTTCCGGCTTACTTCACTCTGTATAATGGGCTCCAGTTTCATCCATCCCAGTAGAACTGATTCAAATGTATTTTTTTAATGGCTGAGTAATATTCCATTGTTTATATGTACCACAGCTTCCTTATCCATTCGTCTGCTGATGAACATCTAGGCTGCTTCCATGTCCTGGCTATTGTAAACAGTGCTGCTTACCTGTTTGTTTTGCTATCCTACTTAAGGTCATGTTCTATCTACAAGCAGAGGTAAAATTTCTCAGAATCATCTGCAGTCTAGGTCTCTGACATCTAATGTTTATGTACCCAACCTGACATCTCCCCATTCTTTTCCCACCACTATTTATGCTTTTATAAGCCTAGTCTTCATCCTACTTTGAATGATCCATTATATTGCTTATTGATTTTTCTCCTTCTAGTCTTTTTCTTTTTCAAGTCAATCAATGGGCTGCAGATTTAACATAAAATACAGCTGAACAGTTTATGAACATACTCTATAACATGCAGAAGGAAGAAAAAACTTTGGCTAATTTTAGTAAAATATTTTATTGAATATATCAAAAGTGTGGGAACCAGAATCACAGGTGCCCCACAATAGTTTGCACTCCCTGGGTTCTGTGTCTTATACAGTTGCCTCCCATAGTGAATAAGGCTGATCTTTGTAACCAACCAGATATTGCAGAAATGATAGGGAATGACTTTAGCGATGAGGTCATAAAAATATTCTGGTTTCTGCCTTGCTTTCCCCGGGATTACAAGTTCCAATGGAAGCTGGCTGCCACGTTTTGAGGATATTCAAGCAGCCCTACACAGAGGCCTACATGGTAAGAAATTGAGGTCTCCAGCCAAGAGCCAGCTCTAACAGGCTGGGAATGCAAATGAGCCACCTCAGAAGTGGCTTCTCTTGCATCAGTCAAGCCTTCAGATGGTTGTAGTTCTACAAATATGTTGACTTCAGTCTTATGAGAGATCCTATTCCAGAATCATCCAGTTAATTTACTCCCCAAATTTCTGATCTGACAACAACTGTGTGAAATAATAAATGCCTATTTTAAGCCACTAGGTTTTCTAGAATTTTTTTTTACACAGCAATGGATAATTAATACAATAAGAGCTTTAAATTCATAGGGAACATTAGGTAGTAATAAGATATCCTGCTGCTGCTGCTGTTAAGTCGCTTCAGTCGTGTCCGACTCTGTGCGACCCCATAGACGGCAGCCCACCAGGCTCCGCCGTCCCTAGGATTCTCCAGGCAAGAATACTGGAGTGGATTGCCATTTCCTTCTCCAGTGCATGAAAGGGAAAAGTGAAAGTGAATTCGCTCAGTCGTGTCCGACTCTTAGCGACCCCATGGACTGTAGCCTACCAGACTCCTCCATCCATGGGATTTTCCAGGCAAGAGTACTGGAGTGGGGTGCCACTGCCTTCTCGGCATAAGATATCCTAGATAGAGGAATAAAACATGGGTGCTAGGTATGAGACAGCAGAAGCATACGCTGCATAAAGTACTCTACGTGGTCAGGAGATAGAGATGATCCTTCTGCAACCTGCATTTCCATGTACAAATCCACTTTAACAATCTTTTCTTAGAGTCTGTTTTATTCCATATATGGTTAATATGTTTGCTATAAGTGAAATAGCTATTATCAAAATCTGGGTGGATCTTAAGTAAGATCTGCAAGTCACATGTTACTCTTGTATATTTAGTGAACATCTGTTTGAGATACTAACAAACTATAAAATGATTTGGCTCTATATTGATAACAAAACAATCCCTCTTCTCTATTTTGAAAGCCAGTTGTTAAAGGGTTGTATCTTCAAAACTTTAAGGGGAAAATAATATCTGAGTGTCTCAAGAAGCTGTAAATTAAAAGAAACATGTGCAAATTCTCCCAACATACAGATCAGGATTTCCCAGGTTCTATATCTTTTTTTTTTAATTAGTTTATTTATCTATTTTTTAACTTTACAATATTATTAAGGGGGTTTTCCTCTGCACTGTAGGATGCTCAGCATACCCTTGGCCTCAATCCACCAGATGCTGGTAGCATCATTCTCTCCACTGCTTCAAGTCAAGATAATAAAAAATGTTTGCAGACATATCGACAAGTGTTTCCAAGAGGGCAAAATCACCCTTGGCTAATGAGCATAGTTTCAGACTCTAGGATGTAAGGTAATTTATAATCATTTACTGGAAAAAAACTTTTTTTCAACAAGTAGGAATGTTCGCATCTGTTCTGTAGCACTTCATACTTTAGGACAAAATATAAAGAAAATCCAGGACCTTCAGTTTGGATTTTCTGATTAAAGTCTAAGGCCATCTGCCATGGTTATAATAATCTTCCAGATTGTCACAAATGATCAGCCCGATGTTAGGAATCAACATGAAAAATATATTTTTAGAGATGGGGCTATTATGTCTTTATTGCAGAAGACAAAGACAGCTTTTAATTAAGCACACACACACATACACACATGTACTCTGGAAAAAAGCAGTCATTCATTTCTTGTACTTTTAGTAGTTTTCCAAATGAACTATAAACATTATTTAGGAAAAAAGAAAAGTAATAACCTTCAGGCAATGGGGATGACAGAAATCACAATTCAGGTCTCTTTTGTTGAAATTTTCAGAGTTGAGTAAGCAATATTTATCACCTAAATCAGTCAAAGGTCTTAAATAAATTTGAGGCCAGAAGCTGTTTTAATAATGGCCTTGGAAAAGGAGTACACATGCAAAATAAAATATACATGTAATATGTAAAATTGTGTTTGAGACTCTCTCCTACTCTGTAGATTTATAGATATTTCTGCCATGACATGCTTTGCTGTGGCACATGTGGCTACAAAAAAGGAGATGGAATTATTTCTGCAATAACAGGGACTTCTTTGTTAGGTATCTGAAATACTCTTCCATAAGGAATGATCAAATTATGTAAATTTTTCCACTTTAATGACTGAGGAACATCTATTTTACTGAAATCTCAATTATGAAAATTAACCATGCTAACTACTTTTATTTTAGTTAAAGTTCCTGCCAAAGCAAAGTCTAACACAATGATTTAAGTGTGTGTAGTTTACTTCCTTGAAAGGAAGCATTGCCAGAGGGATAAGAAAGTGAGACCCAAAAGAGGAGGGGAGTCAATAAAGGGCACATGGTTAAATTAGCTGTCACAGAAAGAAACAGAAGCTTAAACTCTGACAGCCAATATGAAATTGACAATTCATTATCACAGTGCTGAGGGGCAAGGGAGCTTGAGTATTTATACACAAACTCTCACCTACTATTTTTGGGGGGCTACTACAAGAACATTAATTTCCTGGCATATGTGGCCTTTTTCCCAGGCAGAGAAAACAGGCTTTACTGGCCAAAGAAGACCCTCAGACAAATAAATACAGAATTGAGCAGTTAGAAGTCAAATAGCTAATAAATTAGAGAAGAAAGAGGTAGGGTACTGTCTGCATCTGTATTCATAATGTCTATCATACAATATAAGTATCAAGGTACAGAAACGTCAAAGCAACACTACCTTACTAATTAGATATTCTTGCATATTAGCAAAGAGGAAATATTTGTCTCTCCATATTAAAGATGCGATAAAAAATGTCCTTTTAGGAGAATCCAAATGAAATTTAAAAAATGACAAACAATTCCCCTTTGGTTGATCAATTAATTGATATAAATCATAACTACCCACTTATTATCTGTTGTTTATAAAATGTAATTATTCTTAAGATAAAGTTTTAAAAATCCCTGTTGACTGAAAACTACAGCATTACCAAATTCAAATTGCACAGAAAGTTACAAAATAAAAGTCAATACCTTCTCCTCTGAAACTGGGCTCTCTTCCTGATCTTGCTATAGTTAATATTTGCTTGTTATTCTTTCTAGAAATCAATACATATATACATATATATATATATGTATATGATTCTGAATGAGTTTTTTTAATGCTTCCTGAATTTTAGGAGAATTTTAGGAGATATTTTCATCATTTTTGAAAAATTCCCAACCAACATTTCTTCAAATATTATCATTTGATATTCCAATTGGACATCAGTTAAATCATATCACTTTTCTTTCCAATGCCCCTTAACCTCTTCCATAATTTGCAATTTTTTTGCTCCATTAAATTTAATTTCTTCATCTTCCAGGTAACTAGTTCTTTACTCATCCATATGTAATCTGCTCTTAATTAATCCACTGAATTCTTAATATCAATTATTATTGTTTCTATTTGTTTCTAGTTTACTTTTTTCCCTTTCAAATATTCCTCCTTTTCTTGGATAGTAACTTTTTCTGTTCTCAGAAGTTTTCACTCCATATTGAATTTTTCAGTCATTCTAAACATACTTATACAGACTAGGCCAATAATTTCATGCAGTAAAATAATATGGTCTATAGTTTCTCTTGAGTCTTAGTCAATGTGTGTGTGTGTATGTGTATGTGTGTGTGTGTGCGCGTGCGTGTGTTTTTGTGTGTGTATTGTAAACAGGATATTGTGAGCAAATAAATATTCAGACTATGCTGCTGCTGCTTCAGACTATAGGAATACTGTAAATTGTGGGTTTGTGGTGATTTTTGCCAAGTACTTTAAGGAACCCAAAAGGGACCACTATGAATTAACTTCTCACATTATTTAGATAGGACAGTTTTGAACTTTAAACATATGAAATGGAGACCTATGATTATAGTCCTCTTTTTATTTTTTGAAAGGGTGCATAGCTCTTCACATGTCTGAACTTTATGGGGATCTCAATTCCAACTGCCTACCTCTTCTACTTCCACAGTCTTTTCTCCTGTCTTCAGCTTCTTAGAAAAATCCCAGTTCCCTGATTATTTGTACACACTCCAGGTCAGCCTTGGCTTCACTGTGGGGTTTATGACTCTGGATTTAATATTACTATTTTTGATCCTTCAAATTTCCTTTCTATTATTGCAAGCTCACTCCTACTTTCAATATTAGACTACATTTTATTGAGCATTAACATTCTGTATAAGGAGGTCTTTCACGATATGTAGTATTTCACAGTGTGTGAAATATTATCTCTGATTCATCTGTTCATTCTCATTTTTACCTACTCTTTATCTTTACTGTTTTAAGCCTGTCCCTCAAATATCTCCTGTTCCTTTTGGCACAGTATGTGTCCCACTATGCTTTTATTTCTTCCATTTTTGTGATTATTAAAATCATATTCTAATAAATACTTTAAATTCACTCACCTAGTTTCAATATTTTATATCATATCCCAAACATTTAATAAACATTTAATATATCCTGCCCTCAACAAACAGTTGCAATCAGTTTGCCAAGCCTTAATGAAAAAAGTAATACTTAATGAAGAAAATAGCCAAAAAAAAAAAGCAAAAAAACCTTTCTCAAGACTCAAATGAGTTAATTTGTAATCTTTAATTCATCTTTCAGTAAATCTTAGAGACATTTTTCTGCTTTCCCCTCAATCTCATTTCCAATTTCAATCTTAAGTAATTTCCTTTAACCCAGTTTATCCATTATGGAGTAGCCCTGCATATTAGTTCATTTCTTTCTCTCTACTAAAAAAAATAATCTGCTTTACTTATTATTTCCTGTTAATTGGAATGCTCAATTGTTCCTTCTCCAGCAGATCCTTTATCACGTTCTAGAATGTTTTGTTTACTACTTGTATTCACTCTTCTCTCACCTCTACTCTGTGACAGACACTGGACCTATATACAAAAGCCATCATTAACCCTCTTCCGTCTTACCTTCCTCTATAACAGAGAGAAGCAAGCAAAATTACCAATTGTGCATTTTCCCTTGCAGTTGTGAAAAGCCAAGCTACAGGGCTGTGGCCAAACAACAAATATAGCTAGAAAACCCTGGAGGAGAGCTTCTCTTATTAAAAGAAGGGCAAGCCTTCCAAAAGGTAACTTTTCTTTGTCTCCCCCACTTTCTTCCTGGAGTGTGGTTGTAAGTATAGAGGTACAGTAGCTAGCTGTCTTGCAATTGCTGTGACCTTAAAAAAAAATGCGAAGAAAGGTGAAGTAAAAAAAAAACCAAAAGGCACCTGAGACCTTGATTTATTTTTCAACCACAGAACTCTTGTTGCCGGAGTTTTTCTCAAAGGAATGCTTATTAAAAAACATACAAACAAAAAATGTAGTTTGACTTTTGTTACTTGCAAATACTATTAATAAATACCTTTCTTTGATATCTATCTCCCTCCACATCCAGCTGACAAAAATTAAAACATGAAACAACTAATTACGCTTGCTAATCTCTCTTTTATAACCAACCATTCACACAACACAGTGGCTACAAACTAGTGGCCCTCAGGGCACATTAGTGGCAAGAGTTACCTGCATGGCTCCCAACAGTTTACATAAATTTTAAATTAATCACCAACACTTAAGCATTAGAAAATGTTAACTTTGGGGATTTCTGGATTCATTGAACCATAAAATGATTAGGGAACACTGGACTGACCAGGACTTCTGAGAGCAAAACACATGAAGTTGTATAACAGCTGCTTTTGAAACTGAAGCAAACAATTTAATGGGGAAAAGACAGTCTTTTCAACAAATGTTGCTGGGATATTGACAGGGAAAAAAAAGTGAATCTAGACACAGACCTTATACCCTTCCCCAAAATGAACAGAAAATGGATCACAGAAATAAATGCAAAACACAAAACTATAAAATTCCTAGAAGATAACATAGGAGAAAATGTAGATAACCCTGAGTACAGTGACAATTTTTTAGATAAAACATCAGGGGCACAATCCATGAAAGAAATAATTAATAAGCTGAACTTAATTAAAATTAAAAATGTCTGCTCTGTGAAAGACAATGACAAAGGGATAAGAATACAAGCCACAGACAGGGAGAAAATTTTCAAAAGACACTGTTTATAAAGAACTATTATCCAAAATATGCAAATAACTCTTAAAACTCAGCATTAAGAATTAAAAAACTGATTAAAAAACAGGCCAAATACCTCACCAAAGATGTACAGATGGCAAATAAGCATATGAAAAGGTGCTCCACATCATATGTCCTTAGGAAACTGCAAATTTAAATACCAACCAAATACCACTACACACCTATTTGAATGGCTAAAATCTAAAACACTGACAAAGACAATGCTAATTTCTAGTGAGGATGTGGAACAAGAGTAACTCTCACTTATTGCTTATGGGAATAAAAAATGATTCACTCACTTTGTAAGATAGTCTGGCAGTTTCTCACAAAACTAAACAAACTCTTAGCCTATGATCCAGTAATCATACTCCTCGGTACTTTTACCCAAAGCAGTTGAAAACTTAGGCCCACGATAAAACCCACAGGTGGATGTTTATGGCATCTTTATTTATAATTGCCAAAACTTGGAGGCAGCCAAGATTTCTTTCAGTAGGTGGATATATAAATAACATGTGGTACATCCAGACAATGGTATGTTACTTGGTGTTAAAAATAAATGACCTATTAAGCCATGGAGAAAATTTAAATGTACATTAATGTAATGAAGTCAGTCTGAAAAAGGACCATACTGTATGATTCCAACTATATGCCATTCTGGGAAAGGCAAAACTATGGAGACAATAAAAAGATCGGTGGTTGCCAGAGGTTAGGTAAACAGGTGGAGCACAAGATATTTAGGGCAGTGAAAATACTCTGTATAATACTATACACAAGTCATTATACATTTATCAAAATACATAGACTTTACAAAAAGAGTAAACCCTAACATAATCCTAAATGCATTATGGACTTCAAGTGATTATGATGGGCCAATGTCAGTTCATCAGCTATAACAAATGTAACTACTCCCATAGGGAAATGTTGATAGTGGGAGAGGCTGTGCATTCGTGAGAGTCACCTGGTACTTGAGAACTCTGTGTATTTTCCACTCTATTTTGCTGTGAGCCTAGCAAAAGACAAGTCTTTTGAAAAAAAAAAAAAAAAAAGACAAATCTATGAAAAAAAATAAAGTGAGCAGTTTTCTCCAGGTCATTACCAGGCTTATCGAGTTAGCTTTGTCCACCTATATCACATGCCTGCCCTCTTTGGGCATTTACTACTTGCAGTCTGGATACTGTCTTCACTGATCAACTAATGTTAATAGACTATTCTTAGCTTTTATCTTATTGGTTTCTTTAGGAAGAATGTCACTCCTGAGCATCCCTATCTTCTGTTGCATACGCTCTCCTCCTCAGTCTTCCCGAATGCTGTATCCTTCGAGATCTTCTCTTTGGTTTCTGCCTTTGCTCCAAAGATGCGGCCCTAGGATCTTTCATCTTTCTTTTCTCTCTCTATTCATTCTCAATTTGCTGTTCTAGAGAATGACTCCGAGTGGAACGATGTTCCCACACACATAACTTCCCTTCTCACTACTCATGACCACTTGGAAGCCCCAGTTCCAGGTTGCCAGTGCCTGCTGAAATGTCCAACTGGACGTCCCACAGTCACCGCTGAGTCCACATATCCAAAACCAAACTCATCATCTTCTCTGTGATGCAGGTTTTTTTCCTCTGTTTCTTCTCTTTTTCAATGACACCACCATCCTACAAGTTTTTATTCAGCCTCTGAACAATCTTTTGCCTTTAATCCATCCCAGTCATTTCTATAAGCCCACCTTATTTATGTCAATATCTTTTGCCTCTACTACTGCAGTCATGGTATAGCCACCTTTAGTATTCTACTGTTCTTTCTCGATGATTCTGCCATAATCATTTTAAAAACACAAATTTGATACTTACTCTCCTACTGAAATACCTCAACTGTTTTTCAACAGCTTAATTTTATCTGGCATGTGATCTTCTGTAGTCTGGTCCAAATCTACTGACTGGAATTATATTTCTAAGGTATTCAATAGTCCCTGCGTAGCCCTCTGATTTTTTTTTTTTTTAACTGAGAGACTCTTGGTATTATTCACTGCTGGGAAACTGTTTTCCCTCAGCTTCTATACAAGCCATGTATGCCTTTGCTCCAAAGATGCGGCCCTAGGATCTTTCATCTTTCTTTTCTCTCTCTATTCATTCTCAATTTGCTGTTCTAGAGAATGACTCCGAGTGGAACGATGTTCCCACACACATAACTTCCCCTCTCACTACTCATGACCACTTGGAAGCCCCAGTTCCAGGTTGCCAGTGCCTGCTGAAATGTCCAACTGGACGTCCCACAGTCACCGCTGAGTCCACATATCCAAAACCAAACTCATCATCTTCTCTGTGATGCAGGTTTTTTTCCTCTGTTTCTTCTCTTTTTCAATGACACCACCATCCTACAAGTTTTTATTCAGCCTCTGAACAATCTTTTGCCTTTAATCCATCCCAGTCATTTCTATAAGCCCACCTTATTTATGTCAATATCTTTTGCCTCTACTACTGCAGTCATGGTATAGCCACCTTTAGTATTCTACTGTTCTTTCTCGATGATTCTGCCATAATCATTTTAAAAACACAAATTTGATACTTACTCTCCTACTGAAATACCTCAACTGTTTTTCAACAGCTTAATTTTATCTGGCATGTGATCTTCTGTAGTCTGGTCCAAATCTACTGACTGGAATTATATTTCTAAGGTATTCAATAGTCCCTGCGTAGCCCTCTGATCTTTTTTTTTTTAACTGAGAGACTCTTGGTATTATTCACTGCTGGGAAACTGTTTTCCCTCAGCTTCTATACAAGCCATGTATGCCCATATATATACTATTCAAGTTATAGCTTGTCTTTTTAAATTTTCAACAACTATTTGAGTACAAATAATGCTTTTTCTTAGATACTAACAAAGAAGACTTAGTGTGGAGGCAGGAGTGTAATACAGAGCTGTAGGTAAACTCACAGGCTCTGGAGTTAAGACTCCTTTACTCATATCTCAATTCTATCATTCACCTGGAGTTTTTAAGTCTTTTGTGACTGGATTTCATTATTCATAGAATTCAGGTAACACTATACCAAACCACTAGTGTTGCTCTAAGACTAAATGAGTTAATACTTACCACTGAGTAGTAACAGACTAAGTACCAGAAAATAAGTTGTCAATTAAATGTTAGCTGTTGTTACCACAGTCTAGTGAGTAAAAGCTACAAGAAGTAAGAAACTTTATAGCAATAAGCGCTATGAGGAATATTAACTGAGTGATTTGTCAAATAGTAATTCAGGGCGGATGGTCAGGGAAAGGCTCAATGAATAGGTGACACTGGAGCACTGAGCGGACTTATCCAATGCACCCAGTCCCCTACAGATGCAAAGAGGCATTCTAAGCAGGAGGAATAACAAAGTATAGAGGCCTGAAGTCTTTGGTTTTAAGAGCAGGCGTGCTCACCTGGACTGCTATATGGAGGGCAAGAATGGAAGAGAGAAGACCAGTTAGGAGGCCACTCGAGTCTAACAGGCAAATTGTGGATCCCATATCTGTCTTTTCCAAGTAGATAAATCCTTGGATTTTAAGAACCAACATAAAAAATACTTTTGTTTTACAAACTCTCTTGATCTTCTGTTAAATTGCAATTTATCTGTACTTCCCTAATGGCAGTTCGTGAATAATTACTCACAGGGTGCACTTCTTCCTAAGCATCTTCTAAGCTCCTTATGGGGAATTTATGGGATACAGACTTCTTGGAGTCCAATTTGTTGTCATAACTATTTGTTGGAGAAAGTAAATTTGAACACACAGTTTTGCATATCTAGAATCAATACTAAAATTTTATAGAATATGGATAACAAAATCTTTGTTCTGCATTGGTACTTTACTTCCAGTACTTATTTGAAAACTAAATCTATAGAGATAAGATTGGAGGCAAGGAGATACAAGAAGTGTACTGAAATGGAGGTTTTAAGTGAAATAAAGATACTTTTTGAAGTTTAGAAGGGGCAAATTAAATATTCATGGACTTCTCAATCAAAGTGAAAATAAAAGCCTACATGACTAGGCTAAAACTTCTGAGTGTTCTATAATGAGGGCAACCAAATTATTTGGGGTTGAAAATCAAATTAAGCAGCTCAAATACTGCTATACGATACAGAAATTAAAAATAAATAAATAGAAAAGGAATAGTGCTGACTGTATTATAACAGTGCTGACTGTATGACAACCAATATTGCTGAGGAAACTTCCAGATGTTCAAGCTGGATTTAGAAAAGGCAAAGGAACCAGAGATCAAATTGCCAACATCCGTTGGATCATCAAAAGAGCAAGAGAATTCCAGAAAAACATCTACTTCTGCTTTATTGACTATGTCAAAGCCTTTGACTGTGTGGATCACAACAAACTGGAAAATTCTGAAAGAGATAAGAATACCAGACCACTTCACCTGCCTCCTGAGAAATCTGTATGCAGGTCAAGAGGCAGCAGTTAGAACCGGGAGTGGAACAACAGACTGGTTCAAAAATTAGGAAAGGAGTACATAAAGGCTGTATATTGCCACCCTGTTTATTTAAAGTATATGTAGAGTACATCATGCAAAATGCTGGGCTGGATGAAGCACAAACTGGAATCAAGATTTCCAGGAGAAATATCAGTAACCTCAGATATGCAGATGACACCATCCTTATGGCAGAAAGCAAAGAGGAACTAAAGAGCCTCTTGATGAAAGTGAAAGAGGAGAGTGAAAAAGATGATTTGAAACTTAACATTCAGAAAGCTAAGATCATGGCATCTGGTCCCATCGTTGC
Organism: Giraffa tippelskirchi; assembly: GCF_054371585.1. Classification (NCBI taxonomy): domain Eukaryota; kingdom Metazoa; phylum Chordata; class Mammalia; order Artiodactyla; family Giraffidae; genus Giraffa; species Giraffa tippelskirchi. The sequence continues at coordinate 67,191,130 of NC_137284.1, forward strand.
TAAGTTGCTTCAGTCGAGTCCGACTCTGTGCGACCCCATAGACGGCAGCCCACCAGGCTCCGCCGTCCCTAGGATTCTCCAGGCAAGAATACTGGAGTGGGTTGCCATTTCCTTCTCCAGTGCATGAAAGGGAAAAGTGAAAGTGAAGTCGCTCAGTCGTGTCCGACTCTTAGCGACCCCATGGACTGTAGCCTACCAGGCTCCTTTGTCCATGGGATTTTCCAAGCAAGAGTACTGGAGTGGGGTGCCATTGCCTTCTCCATCACTCCATGGAAAATAGATAGGGAAACAGTGGAAACTGTGGCTGACTTGATTTTTCTGAGCTCCAAAATCACTGCAGATGGTTACTGCAGCCATGAAATTCAAAGACGCTTGCTCCTTGGTAGAAAAGCTACAAACATCCTAGACAGCATATTAAAAAGCAGAGACATTAAGCAGCCGACAAAGGTCTGTTTAGTCAAAACTATGGTTTTTCCAGTAGTCATGTATGGATGTGAGAGCTGGACTATAAATAAAGTTGAGTGCCAAAGAATCGATGCTTTTGAACTGTGGTGTTGGAGAAGACTCTTGAGAATCCCTTGGACTGCAAGGAGATCCAACCAGTCCATCCTAAAGGAAATCAGTCCTGAATATTCATTGGAAGGACTGATGCTAAAGCTGAAACTCCAATACTTTGGCCACCTGATGCGAAGCACTGACTCCTTGGAAAAGACCCTGATGCTGGGAAAGGTTGAAGGTGGGAGAAGGGGACGACAGAAGATAAGATGGTTTGATGGCATCACCAACTTGATGGACATGAGTTTGAACAAGTTTTGGGAGTTGGTGATGGACAGGGAAGCCTGTCATGCTGCAGTCCATGGGGTTGCAAAGAGTTGGACACGACTGAGAGACTGAACTGAACTGATATTAGGGAGCTGAGCTGTAACATATCTTCAGATTGGCAACACTTACACAGAAGGAACAGTAAGAGCAACTGTACAGAGATCTGGGGGTGCTTAAGTAAAGAACAATCAGTTCCCTACTTTGCAATAGAATGGCTTCATACACAGTCCTTCAAATTCTTCTATGTTGGTTCGTTGTCTGTTTTAGTAAAATAACAAAAAAAAAAAATTTTAATTTATAAAGTAAGATCTTCCTAGTGGGAGATAGTAGGAGCATTTCTACATGATGAAATTTAAAATTACATTAAAAACAAGGAATTTTTTTCACATGAAATTTTTCTAATACTGTAAAAATTTTGAAGAATAATACACTGATCAATGCTGATAAAAAATATGGTTATTTAATGCTTAGAAAAGCTTTTACCAAATGATTTTTAAGATTTTTAGATTCAAGTACACACATATATGTAGATACATATAAATGCCAAAAATATGTATTATTGCGAGTTTATAAAAATAAAATATGAAGAGTGATAGACCATAGTCTATAGTCTATCTAAAACTGATAGACCCAAGTCAGTGAGACAATAGGTGATTTTATTTTAATTTATATCAATTTTCTTCAAGAGATAAAGTTTTAAATAAACATTTTTTTCCACTAGGTTGACTACTCACAAATCTTACTGCTTTCACAGTTTTTAAAGGAAAAAAACCCATTCTAGATATCCGCCTATATTCTATTGTAATATGCAATCAAGTGTATAGTATTATAAAGAACAAAAAACAGGAGGGCTATAAATTTAACCATGCATAATTTTCTGGTCTACTATAAATTTACAAGATCAAAATAAAGCTATATTTGAAACTTTTACGTCTGCAGACAAGTTTAACAATAAGTAATTAAACTGGTGGGACACAGGTTAGTCAATACTAATTTATATAGTATAAATAAATATATGGGCTTCCCTTGTGGCTCAACTGGTAAAGAATCTGCCCACAATGCAGGAGACCTGGGTTCGATCCCTGGGTTGGGAAGATCCCCTGGAGAAGTAAATATATAGTAACATACGAATAAAAGTAATCATAAATATAATAACTAGTATATAAACAAGTATGGTTTGACATTACAGCCTGAAACCTTCAGGTTTGCATGTCTCAGTAGTTGGTTCTGATCACCACCGAGGGTCCTCCATCCAATTCACTTGGTAACTGGTATTTGTTATCTCTTATTATAGATAGCTATGGCAATTTTGTTGGGACTGCTCTCCTACCAATAAACACATTATTCCCCCCACATCATTATATCCTTTTCTTAGGAAATTGTGGAATATAAGCAGTTAGATCAGACATATTTACCTTCTATTAAGAACTGGGGAACAACTGTAGTTTCTCAAAGCTGAATTGATTTTGACAGTTGAGTAATTTTTGTAAAGTACGTTCATGGTGAACCTTTGTCTGCTCACATGAACAAAAGTTTCATAAAGAAAATTCCTTAGCAAATTATGGCAGCCTAGGTATTTACTGTTGTCTTCCTTTTAAAAAAATATTTAGTCATAAAGAGAACACAGGGCTCAGCGACTCAGTGGTAAAGAATCTGCCTGCGATGCAGGAGACACAAAAGATAAGGGTTCAAGCTCTGGGCTGGGAAGATCCCTTGGAGGAGGAAATGACAATCTATTACAGTATTCTTGCCTGGAGAATTCCATGGACAGAGAAGCCTGGTGCTCTTTGCCATGGGGTCGCAAAGAATCAAACACTACTGAGTGAATGATCACGCACAAAGGACACAAAACCTATATAGTCTAGCTCTTTAAATCTCAAATTTTGGTACTGATGGCTATTAGTTCTGCCATATGAGCAAATGAAAAATAATTTGTGTTGTAAAGTCACAGAGGAATTGCATAAATGAGTGAAGTGTGTAAATGAATGATGCATAGCACCATTTCCTTTCTGTGGATGCTTCATGCTTCCTCCTGTTTGCTTCCTCCTCTTCCTTACCTATCCCTTGCTTTGGGGCATTTCCTGGTGCTATCCCTGGAAGTTTTTTCCTAATTTTATTCTTGTTTACTGGTAGTCTATTCACCTTATAAGTTCACCTAAATTTCCCAGAAACACCTTCACCTTCATATGTCTAAAAAGGAAACCATTAGTTTGTACCTCTCTTCTCTGTGCATTTCCTGCCATTAACAGTAATCCAGGCTAGAGCCCTTGGAACTGTCTTTCCCACTTCCCCCATTTCACTCTTTCCATCTTATGTGTCATTGCTTTTACTCTCTAAACATCACTCTATTACCTCTTCATCATCACTGCCTGACTGAAGTTTCTTACCCTTTCTGGCTTGGATCATTCTGCTGTTAATGGAAAAGCTCTTCAACTTTACAGCAAAGCTTTTCCACAGGAGCAGGGCAATCTGCTTGTTCTAAGGCATAAATCAGAATGTCATTCTCCTGATGAAAAGTCCTTAATGGCTGCTGCCCATTACCAACTACTCTTCATGGTATATGTATCCTTAACAACCTGACTCCTAACCCCAAACTCTGTCTTCCTGAGTTTATTACCAACTCTGCTCTCCTGCAATATATCTGCGGCAGTCCTGTAGTCAGGACAATTTAATCAGAGCTTCACCACAACATGTATTCAAATACAAATTCCAGGAGAAGTACATGTGAATAAACTAGCCAAGGTTATGTGTTCTGCATTGAGTAAATATAATAGCTCCCAACTGTATCTAATAAAGTTTCTGTGATTTCAATAAAAGATAGAGAACGGAAACACATGGGTAGCCTAAAGCAAACATAACAAAGCTTGTTTTTTTTGTTAATCTGCTATATTATAAATGAGCAACATCTTCTATAAAGGGCCAGCTTGGAAACAGTTTAGAGTTTTTGATTCACATAGTCTTTACCATGACTATTCGCCTCTGCATTGTGGTACAGAGGCAGCCATAGACAATGTGTAAAGGGATGGACAAGGCTCTTTGCCAATAAAATTTTACTTTCAAAAGGAGGTTTGCAGCAAGATTTGGCCTGTGGGCTGTAGTTTCTCAATCTCTGCGTTGTACCAGAGCACCATAATTTCAAAATAAGGTACGTATGGATCAATTAAAATTTTGTTGTTGTGTGTTTAATGAGTTATTATTGGGAAGGAAAAAAGTTACATTAAACTGTTTGGTATCTCTGAAAGAATAAAAGAATCATATAGTCTCTATGCAAGAGAAAGGGACAACCACAGGATAAATGAAGCTAACAGGCTGAAATGTTAAGACAATAAGAAGGGTAAAAGGGGAGACTGAGAAGGTCATAAGTGTTTCAGGTCATCAAAATGGAATGGCAGATTTAATATTTACATTTTAAGCAACAAAACATAATTAACAACACCAAAATAATTCTTCCAGTATGTAATGGAAAAACATACAGCAACGACAAAAAGAGCTATGACATACAGAGACTGAACAGTGAACTTGGAAAAATGTTTCTTCCTCTGGGGAAGAAATCAGCTTTTTTACAAAAATAAAATTTAGACAAAAAAAAAATTAGCAAAAACTCAAGAATCTGGAAATCATGATTATACAATGTACTGTTTTTTTTCTTTTATAAATCTAAGGGAATAGTCTGAAATGAAAACAATAAAAAAGATATACTGTTTTGATGTCAAAATGGGGAAACATGCAAAAATCATAAAAAATTGTCAAAAAGGAATATTACATAGTCATTAAGACATTGATTCTTTCTAAAAGTCATGTGGAAATGCTATACTTTTCAAGTAAAAAAAATAAAATTTTATAAGCAGCCAATTTCAAACTCTTTAAAAAATAGCTGAACAAAACAAAATGAAAATACTCATGCTTAATGTTAACTTGGACTATGCTGCCTTGGACTTCTAGTATAGTGTTTTTCTGCCTACGTATTCCTTGCCATTTCCAAAAATTTTTAGGAAGAACAAGTGAAAAACAACTAAATGTGCAGATTTTTTTTTCAATCTGGTGATCAGATTATTCAATATAAAAACATATAAAATTGTGGAAAGTTTAGGAAGAAAAACAGAATGAATCTTAGACTATGTTTTCAAAAACAAATGTGATATAGTGAGGAAAAAGGTAGAGAAGAATCAGGAAAGCAGGAATTTTTAAGGACATAAAGATTTTCTAAATTATATTTTCATTTATGTAATTATATTCTAATATATTTCACTTACATTACAGCCAGTAAAACACAGAGGGTATAAGATAAATAAGTTTGTGAGGTCAAGATACATGAGTTATACCTCCTATCACATTTTTCTTCAATAGTAAAATAAAGGATATGTTACACAGATGCATAAAAAACAATTTTACTCATAACTTGAAAAATTATAGTCAGTACCTCAGAGCTTATCCAGTCACTCATTACTGTTTCTCTGCATAATTCAATTGAGAATTTCTTATTAAGTCAAACTGAATAGCATCCCTCTGGTCTAGAATGATATCCATATCAAGCTTATGCTCAGGAATTAATGTTCATTAGTGATGTCCTTCAGACCAAATATAAAGGAAAATGGAAATCTCTTCTCTCCTATACATCGACTTCCTTCTCTCCCCCCTGCTTCTTTTCTAACAAGCAATATGATACAAGGATTTAATTCAGGTCAATCTCTTGCTAATCCATAGCGTGAATGAGAAAGCAGCATAGCTAAGGGGTCTGTACCAGCATTAAGCTTGCTTAATTTTCCAGGAAGCTTTAATATCGTCACCTAAGACCTAAGAATCAATAATGAGGAGCTCATCTTCATAAAGTCACTTAAAATATAAGTCTCTTTGCCAGTGAAACATTTTTCAACATCCCTCCCACCCACTCGCCTATCATACAAAAGCACTCATGCCATCTTCGTCTTCTTCAAAATAGAAGCAAATTATGTATGGCAGAGCACTATGCACCAGAAGGTAACTTATTTAACCTGTGCCATATTTAGGGACAATACAACAAGAGAATAGAAATAAGATTTCATTTTTGAAGTATCAAGAACAACAAAACAAATTATCCACCACATAAATACTATCATTGGCCTTGAAGATTTCTTGTCCTCGAGAACAGTTTCTAACATGTATAATGTTGTTATACATGTTAATTCTGAATGTTGTTATACCTAGAAGTTAGAGAATTTAGTAGTTGCTGTTTTTTTAAACAGATTATATCTAATGAACACTTATAAGGGGTTTTTGTTTCTATTTTTACTACAGCAATACCCAACTTTGGATTTTGCACAAAATTAGATGGATAATCATTTTAATGAATTATAGCATTCTTAGGAAAATTAGCTATATTCCAAATTTTAAAAATATATGTGAATATACACACACATATGTACACACAAACACACATACAAGCATACACAGAAATGTCTTTTTAGAGAGGAAAGAAATTTAGAAACTCAAGAGTCACATAATATCCTAATAATCCTAAACTCAACCTCTAGTAGCACTTACAAGCCATTTATGATTTGTCAGAAAATGATGCCATCTACATACAGGAAATCAGGATTTACAAATAGCAGATGGCCTTCAATTACTTTTCTGGTAACGGCTTGATTGAAAAAAAAAACAAAACAAAGACTGTTAAAATCAAATACAATTTGTAGTCTCCAATCATTATAATTCATTTCACTAGCCCATAGATTTAAGTTTTATAAGATATGATTGAAATAGAATACTTACTGATATTACAAATACATATCAATAAATATATACTACTACAGAAGACTTGTACTAATTTGTACATAAATACACATTTGTTGGATTGTTCTTTGAACCCTTTTCTTTCTGCTTCCTGACCAGGATAGATTCCAAAACCTTTGGAACCAATGAATCTCAGTGTGCAAAGAACTGCTGGAATGAAAAGCCCTAAGAAACATGAAAAATATTTGAGTAGAGAGGAGTGAAAATATGGGCTCAAGAAAGACTCAAAAGAAGAGTCAGAAAACAAGTAAATAAAACTTCACCTAGTTCAACATTTTTTATAATGTCAACCCATCCACTATTTTTAAAAATTTTTTGATCATTATAAATTACAATACTCATAATTATGCCTTGAATGTTTCCTAGAACTGTGCTAAAATATGTGTCTGGTATTTCTTTGAGTTTAAATGCAGGATACCTTTTTTTTTTTAAAACCAAGTTTCCCTGGTGACTCAGGCAGTAAAGTATCTGCCTGCAACTCAGGAGACATGAGTTTGATTCTTGGTCGGGAAGATCCCCTGGAGAAGGAAATGACAACACATTCCAGTATTCCTGCCTGGAGAATTACAAGGACAGAGGAACCTGGAGGGCTACAGTCCATGGGGTCACAAAGAGTCGGACAGGACTGAGCCACTTTCATGTTTTTTAAAAATGGAATGACACCTAGAAGTCAACATTTAGCAAGCATTCATTAGCTTTTACGGAGAAGGCAATGGCACCCCACTCCAGTACTCTTGCCTGGAAAATCCCATGGATGGAGGAGGCTGGTAGGCTACAGTCCATGGGGTCGCTAAGAGTCGGACACGACTGAGCGACTTCACTTTCACTTTTCCCTTTCATGCACTGGAGAAGGAGATGGCAACCCACTCCAGTATTCTTGCCTGGAGAATCCCAGGGACGGCGGAGCCTGGTGGGCTGCCGTCTATGGGGTCGCACAGAGTCGGACACGACTGAAGCGACTTAGCAGCAACAGCAGCAGCATTAGCTTTTATGATCATCTTTAAGATAATTTTGTATAGGTTTCTACAGAAATCCATTGGTACTGTGGTTACATCACACATATATTAATCTGGAAGTTGTTATCATTTTTATGATACTTTTCCCATTTAGAATATGGCTCAGTTCAGTTCAGTCGCTCAGACATGTCCAACTCTTTGCGACCTCATGGACTGCAGCACACCAGGCTTCCCTGTCCATCACCAACTCCTGAAACTTGCTCAAACTCATGTCCATCAAGTCGATGATGCCATCAAATCATCGCATCCTCTGTCATCCCCTTCTTCTCCTGCCTTCAATCTTTCCCAGAATCAGGGTATTTTCCAAGGAGTCCATTCTTTGAATCAGGTGGCCAAAGTATTGGAATTTCAGCATCAACATCAGTCCTCAAAGAATATTCAGGACTGATTTCCTTTAGGATGGACTAGTTGGATCTCCTTGCAGTCCAAGGGACTCTCAAGAGTCTTCGCCAACACCACAGTTCAAAAGCATCAATTCTTCAGTGCTCAGCTTTCTTTATAGCCCCACTCTCCCATCCATACATGACTACTGGAAAAACCATAGCTTTGACTAGACAGACCTTTGTTGGCCAAGTAATGTCTCTGCTTTTTAATATGCTGTCTAGGTTGGTCATAACCTTTCTTCCAAGGAGCAAGCGTTTTTTTAATTTCATGGCTGCAGTCACCATCTGCAGTGATTTTGGAGCCCCCCCAAAATTAAATCTGTCACTGTTTCCATTGTTTCCCCATCCATTTGCCATGAAGTGATGGGACCAAATGCCATGATCTTAGTTTTCTGAATGTTGAACTTTAAGCCAACTTTTTCACTCTCTTTCACTTTCATCAAGAGGCTCTTCAGTTCTTCACTTTCTGCCATAAGGGTGGTGTTATCTGCATATCTGAGGTTATTGATATTTGTCCCAACAATCTTGATTCCAGCTTGTGCTTCATCCGGTCGAGCATTTCTCATGATGTACTCTGCATATAAGTTAAATAAGCAGGGTGAAATACACAGCATGATGTACTCCTTTCCTGATTTGGAACCAGTCTGTTGTTCCATGTCCAGTGGTTTAGTTAGTTACTTTAAATATAACTACTAATTTGTGTATATTTTTCTTGCATCCAGTCACTTAGCAAACTTTCCCATTAATGGTAATAGTTTGCTATACTATGTTGAGTTTTGTAGGTATACAGTCAAAGCATGTGTAATATGGTTCAAATGTATGCATACTAAAATAACATTGCTGAGTTTTCACCCAAAAGTGAAGTGAAGTCGCTCAGTTTTGTCTGACTCTGTGACCCCATGGACTGTAGCTTACCAGGCTCCTCCATCCATGGGATTTTCCAGGTAAGAGTACTGGAGTGGGTTGTCATTTCCTTCTCCAGAGAATCTTCCTGACCCAGGGATCGAACCCAGGTCTCCTGCATTGTAGGCAGATGCTTTACCATTTGAGCCACCATCCAAGATGCTACTCAAATGTGAATAACAAATTGAATATGGGACAAAGAGTCTTTCTTTTTTTATTTTGTTTTCACTTCTAAGCCTGAAAAAAGCTCTCTAAAGGAAGCCACTAATAGATAAAATTATTTGAGGTAAATTCTAGCTAGACTCCACAATTTAGAAAATGTCTCAGTCAGAAATTGTGTAAATCAAAATGACTCTGAATAAATATTTATACCTTCTATGCTTTTATGCATATTTTCTTACCTTTTACCTCCAGTAAAAAGTTAAAAATGTGCTTTTATATTTAACTGATTAACTGTTTATATTTCAGAACACTGATGCTATTTAAGGATAATATATTTAAGTCAGTGTTTTTTGTGGCAATTTAAATTCCTACATCACTCATTTGCTTTCCGTTTTACTCTAAGTGTAGAAGCTTATCGAATGTCACTTTCACATGTTAAGACATCATTTCAATAGATAATCAATGATGCATTACTCTGAATGACCTCAAAATAGTTATTAAATTTACTTGCATTCAATTTAAATTATTGTTTGAGAAACTAATAATATTTTTAATAATTTACAAGAGAAAACTTAACTCAGTCACCTAGACCTTCATCTTAAAATATATGACATACAGACATTGTGAGCAACACACAGGGAGAAGCAAAGCAGAAGCATCGATCTGAATTAATGCACAGTTAAGGTAAAAAGTTTGTACAGGATTCATCTAACCATCTATGTTCTATTAAGATGAACAGGTGAAGGTACAACTATTCACACTATCTTCTTACTACTATAATAGAATTATGTTCTTTTTTCTTGCTTTTTTAAAATAAAACACACAAAAATGCATTCATATATAAATCATGTATTCTTGATGAATATTCATAAATTAAGCATTTTGTATAACCATTATTTAGGTGATTTGAGTAACATTTTTATGTTTTTTAAATATACACAAAGATGGAAATAAAAATATGAACATGTTATTAATGCATGAAGTCAATATATAACTGATAAATTAGATAATCCTCTTTAAATCATTTTACTTATTTTGAAAAATCAAGAATTACACATGCATATATATTAGCAATAACACTCATAATTTTTGTAAAATAGTGCTATAGGAATGAAATAATATTAAACATATTAGCAAATAATATAAAAAGCACTTTGCATGTATGTGTGCTAAGTCGCTTCAGTCACATCTGAGTCTTTGCAACCCTATGGATTGTAGCCCACCAGGTTCCTCTGTCCATGGGGATTCTCCAGGCAAGAATACTGGAGTGGGTTGTTGTGCCCTCCTACAGGGGATCTTCCCCACTCAGGAATTGAACTTGAGTCTTTTATGTCTCTTACATTGTCTCCTACTTTGTTTTCGTTATAAGAATGGTTAAAATAGGGAAATGGATTTGGACAAATAAATTCTTAAGTTTCCAGTGAAGAAAATTCTGCAGCACTTAGCACTGTTATATTTTTATGGACTTAATATGATACACTGTTTTCAGTTACATTGATTTTTAGACTACATCATCCCCAAGTTATATTACTTCATAACTGCATCAGGAAAACATTAATGCTCAGTTAATAAAACTATTCCATTTTGTATAACAAGAGGAACTAAGAACATATTTCATTAGAAAATAAAGATTTTTTTTATTCTAAGAAGCTTCATCAATCTTCTTAAATAAAAAGTATGCCTATAGGACTGGCGTGCTGCAGTCCATGGTGTTGCAACAAGTCGGACACAACTGAAGTGACTTAGCACACAGGCACACCTACAGTATAAATGCACTCATATCTTAGATGGTATTCCTGGTTGTCATTCTAAAACATTTATCTGTATTATTTATTGGTAGCAAAAGAAAAAAAATTATTTAGGGTTTCATCTCTCATACTGAAAGTTCCTGTGAATATTGAAAAAATTGTCTTTTATTTAATTATTGTTTTATAAACAAAACCAGGTCCAAACTGTTATGGTATAGGAAGAGTGTTACTTGAGGGATCATGACAGAGATTTTAACAGCTAAAAGTGAGTATAAAGAAAAATCCAATCCACTTGTTACCATTGTTGAAGCTGAAGATTACACAATTATTTAGCAGCAAGATTATAGATTTTGATACCACAGTAGACATATATAAAATTATATAGGATGAAACAGTCGTGCTGACTTTGACGTATGAAAACCTGTGAAGATGGTAAACTGACTCAACAGGCATGTTAGACGCTGGCTCCACTATATGTGTCTAGAACACATGCAGTAGATCCAGGATCCCAGGTAGAGCGCAATGAGGAGTATATATGAGTGGTCTAAAGGTAAAGACTGCAGGAGTCTCAAGGGGCTCCTACAGCAGCTCAGAAAGTTAAGTTGCTGGATGTGGTACTAAGAGTCAATACTGACTCATTGCATTTTTTTTTTTAACTATATACAGGAAGTACTATGCTAAGTCTTTAACATACTTTAACATACTTTCACCTAATGCTGACAGAAAATTTGTGATGTACAGATGACTGAATTGAGGATAAAGTGTTTAAGAAACATGTCCAAAATAATAATACTAGAAAATGCTAGAAACAGTATTTTACACCAGGTGCATTTGAAAACAAAAACACTAATTTGAAAAGATATGTACACTCCAACGTTCACTGCAGCATATTCACAGTAGTCAAGATATGCAAGAAGTCTAAGTATCCACTGATATACAAATGAATAAAAAAGATATAGACAATGGAACATTAGCCATAAAAAAACAAATTGCCACTTATGACAACACAGACAGATCTAGAGGACTTTATACTAAGTGAAGTTAAGTCAAAGAGAAACACAAATACCACATGATCTTACTCATATGTAAATTTAAATAACAAAAATGAAAACAGACTCAAAGACACGGGAAATAAATGGATGGTTGCAGAAACGCTCGGGGGACGGGGTGGGCGAAAGAGTTGAAAGGGACTAAGAGATATAAAATTACAGTTACATAACACTTTGGCAAATAGATGGGGAAACAATGGAAACAGTGAGAGACTTTATTTTTGGGGGGGGGCTCCAAAATCACTGCAGATGGTGACTGCAGCCATGAAATTCAAAGACGCTTGCTCCTTGGAAGAAAAGTTATGACCAACCTAGACAGTACATTAAAAAGCAGAGACATCACTCAGCTGAAAAAGGTCCATCTAGTCAGAGCTATAGTTTTTCCAGTAGTCATGTATGGATGTGAGAGTTGGACTATAAAGAAAGCTGAGCGCCAAAGAATTGATGCTTTTGAACTGTGGTGTTGGAGAAGGCTCTTGAGAGTCCCTTGGACTGCAAGGAGATCCAACCAGTCAGTCCTAAAGGAAATCAGTTGTGAATATCCATTGGAAGGACTGATGCTGAAGCTGAAACTTCAATACTTTGGCCACTTTGTGCAAAGAACGGACTCATTGGAAAAGACCCTTATGCTGGGAAAGATTGAAGGTGGGAGAAAAGTGGACGACAGAGGATGAAATGGTTGGATGGCATCACCGACTCGATGGACATGAGTTTGAGTAAGCTCCAGGAGTTGGTGATGGACAGGAAAGCCTGACATGCTGCAGTCGATGGGGTCGCAAAGAGTCAGACATGACTGGGCAACTGGACTGAACTGAACTGAGTAAACAAGTCATGAAATGTAGTATATAAAATAAGGAATATCATCAATAATATTTTAATAACTTTGTATGGAGACAGACTGATACTTATGGTGATCATGTCACAATGTATGCAAATAAATCACTGTGTGGTACACCTGAAACTAACATAACATTGTAAATCAGCTGTATTTCAATAAAAACAAAAAAAGCAGGTACGTCTGAGTTTAGAACTTTCATCACTTCTCAAAATATTACTAATTCCAAATTTTTGTAATCTATGTTTGTGAGCTTTAATTTTAAGTATTCACATCTAACCATATAAATATTTAACACATATTACTTCAAATTTGTAAAATATTTTTCTAAAGAATCAGAAAAATAAGTAAGCTCTATTTATATCTGGAGAAGTGAGTAGCTACATGTTTTTTCTTTTGTGCCAGAGGGAGGGAAAATAGCCACACAACAACAAAAACAATGATAAAAATGCAAAAATACAGAACAATGACAAAAATAAACACAGTAAATCTCTAAGTTATGATCATGTTTTCTTGACTTGTTTAAGAGCAAAAATTTTTAAAGTCTGTGATATTATGTACATAGTGTATTATTCTAATTAGGCAAACTTTCTACAAAATGACACTGATACATATTTAAGAATATACATGCACAGTCTCTCATAGCATGGTTATTAGGAACACATTTATATCAGTTCACATAAGTCCTTCTACTATTCTATTGTTATTTTTACAAAATGAAAATTTCTCATCTCACAGGCAGTATTTCCATATGATTTTTAAAGCCATTTAATATTGACAGTTTTTCTGCCTATTATGTATGCTATAACTATCTCTTAACTATAAAGACATGTCTATGTTCTTTACAAAACTTTTTAGTCTCCAACACTCAGTTCATTTTCCCAAGGCTGAAACTTCTTGTTTTTAGAGCAGAGGAATCTCTTTGACTGTATCAGTTTCTTTGACTCTACCTAACCCACACAATCTGTTTCTGTTCCCAAATCAGAGTTCCTCCAGCTTAAGTTCCTCAATATTGATGCAGCATGGCAACTGCAATATCATCACCTGGAGACTGCATTATTCAATTAACAGTCCTGGAGTGGGTAAACGGTATGTGCATTATGAACATTTCCTCCCATGCTTCTGATACAGAACAAAGTTTAAGAAACATCGACTTTGTGTTAAAGGCCTGACACTGTTGAATCTGAAATTGTACATATGTGATCACCACATTGTGGGAGAAGCCAAGGAAGGACAGTGAAAAAGTCTCTGGATCCTGTGCATGTACTAATACTGGGACAGCTTATATGCATTTAGAAGTAAATGGAAAAAATAAAAGGGAAGGATGGAGAGAGGCTCAGTTTCAAGCAGGATGGGAAATAAATTTTTTTTCCAGTTCTGCTTTTTCCCATCTGTGTATCATTGTTAAGTTAGTCACGCTTTCTATGGTTAAACTGAGGATATATAAGTACCTAGTAGATTTTTGTGTTGACATGTGTTATCTGATGTGCAATATCTGACATATTAAATGTTCATTAAATATTTCCACTACCATATATTTATTCATTCTTTCATCCATTCATCTATCCATTTAACTAGCATCTGCCTCATAAAATGTGTCAAGCTCTGTGCTATGTTATCAAAATACAAAGATGAGAAAATCTAGACACAGCACCTTTTGATTCAGAAAGCTTAAAATACTGTGAGAAGACATATATTAATCAAATAACTGCCCAGATATTCTAAAAATGTGCCTGTATCTAGAAAAAGACAGACGGAGCTAACAGACTATATAATATGATAAGGTAACGTAAATGTTTTCCTGAAAAATCTGAAGGAAGAGCAGGCATGAAGACAGTAGGGACAAATGGTGTCTTTGGGACAGAGAACCGCAAGTGCTGGGCCTTGTGGCTACTATGAATGCCTCAGTTTGAGTGACCATACTTGGCTGAGGGTTTTATCTTAAGTCATTGTAATTTTTTACACTAGGAACTACAACCAATATATTTTTAGTTGAGAAGTGGAAAACTTAGAAAAAGTTAAGCAAGTCACATAAAATGTAACAAGAGACTTAAAAGTAGAAATTTTGGTCAGTTCAAAGTCCATGATTTCTTACTCTATTTGAGTACAAATGTATTTCAAAGTGTAAAACTAAAAGCTTCTCCAGAATATGAATTAGGTATCAGGAAGCAACTAGGTCTCTAACAGTAGGAGTGAAGAGACAAGGAGAAGAAATGGTAAAGAGGAATTGTCTCATAAGTATCATGACTAGAAAGACAATAGACTCAGTTTAGACACACTGCATGTATAGTAAATGTGTCATTATTAAATTATCTTGTTCAGAAGGCAACTGAAATGTTATTAAAATTATTTTGGTTTACAATTTCTATTTCGGAAATTTAAATGAATATTCAATCATTTTTACAACCTATCTCCTACTCTGCCACTGAAGACTATTCTGTTATTAAATAGAACTTATTTGTAATTATCATTCATTTTTATTCCAAATTAGTAAAATTAGATTTTAGAAATATATGTTTAGGTATTCTTTCCTTCTAAGCAAGATATTTATGCACAGTATTGATTAAACAATTAAATTTCTCTTTTTGTGGATTCTTGGATTTATTCTGTATTAAAAGAAAAATAGCAGATTTCTTGACTATTATCCAGAAAACACATTCTCAGCTAGATTTGTGAAGATGTTTCAAAATTATTAGTTTCCTATAAACACTGACATGAAGAACAAATTTCCTGACATATATGATGTAAAAATAAACAGAAAATCCCAGAGATACATATCAATTTCCAACTCAACATTGAAAGTTATTTAAGAGGCTTTTGGAGATTTGTTCAATGTGCTACACAAAATGCTATACACAGTTTTTCATTGTGCATGAATTACAGTGGCCAAGACAGTGCTTATGGCTGATAAATTATAAGTTTATAATATCATGTGACCGTAAATTCCTAGCTAATGGTTAAGGGTAATCTCTCTTTCCTTTCACAGAGGAAATGGAAACCTAGCTCATACCACCTTTAATGCTTTAAATATTGTGACTTCATTTTGAACCCTTTCATTGTTTGTTTAATGAACTGCCTGGTGGTGCTCAGTCCCCACACCTGGGGCCTGAGAGGCCCCATCTGCAGGCTGAGCCCACCCACCCTGGTTCTAGGATCGTTTGACTGAGACGGTGGAAAAGTCAGAGAGATTTTACACACATTTGGTGACTCCATAAGGAAACAACATTAATTCTGGTAATTCTGATAATTAAGCCTGATAATAATTTTTTTTTTTTTTTTTCTTATTCACTATCCTCAAGCCCTCAGGTTCCCTCCCAGTTCTGGGAATTGAGTAACAAGTTGAATCCTTGCATTGGTTTCCTTCCAAGGACTGTAATTAGGCCAGCACCTACCTCACAGACACTCCATCTCAGCCTACTACCTACCTACACTTCTATTCATGGCAAGTCTCTTAACTTATAACTCACATATCCAGACTTCCTCCATTCATTCTGGTTCTCCATTCATGCTTCCACTGCAATATTTTTTCTAATTCCCAAAGGAATTTGGAGGAACTGGAGACTGTCTCTTTCCTACATCCCAATGATTGATCTTATAGTCATCAAAATATTAACTGAAATTCTACACTGTATTTATTATTGTTAGTACTTACAGAAGAAGCACAATGATGTGATTGTATAATATTACTTTTGCTTACTAAATAAAAGTATATATACTTGCTATTTCACTTGTAGCTATGGTTCTTTAGCTTATTAATGCAATGCATTCAGACATATATAAATATCATATATATATTATATAAAGAAAAATCTCCACAGACTTCTAATTATCCATAATAATAATCACGGAAATCCTTAACACTACTCTAAAACTTCTTTAGAGAACATAATTCCCTTGCATCATGAACAGATGCAAAGATTTGATGATAAATTTTATTGATTCACATCTGCTTTTATGGCTTGGAAATGTCAACTAGTTAACATAATGTGAAATAAATCACAGTGATTTCAACTTTAAGACAAATTCATAATCATATGCAATTTTAAACATTTGAAATATTAAAAACCACAATAATTTTATTCAGAAGTGGTGATAATATGTTACATTCAAAACCATTTATGAATGACTATCTTAAAAATAGATAATCAACAAGGATATACTGTATAGCACAGTGAATTCTACATAATATTCTGTAATAACTATATGGGAAGAGACTCTGAAAAAGAATAGATTTTAAAAATTCATGACATGAGTTGTAAAAGACATAGTTATGATCATGTTGACATGATCTCGTAAAAAATCACCTGACATGACTTTTAAATCAATTAATATTTCACTACAACTATAATACACAAGCCTGAATTCTTTATAATTTTTTAACCAAAAAAAGAGTTGCCCCTTATAAAGCTAACTTTTTAAGCCTATTTTCCCAAATCTCAACTAAGATTAATAATTCTAAATTAAAACCAAAATGAATGATAACTGACAAACAATAAACTGTCATAATAATATTGATACCCACCCCCATATGCATCTTCTATATGCCTCATTGTTCTCCTGGCTAAGCACCCTGGAGGGCCTCTCACCGACTCTCCCCTATCTACCTATCTGTCTATCCATGCACAGCTCCACAGAGCCCTCCTTCCCTCTTGTGAGATGTTCTGATTATGCCAGGCTGGAACACCTCCCAGGTCCAGCTCCAATGTCTTCAGGACAGTTTCAAAAGAAACCAAAACTAACAAAAATAATTATATATTAAAATGGAAAAATATATTTCAACATATTTAAAATTTATCAATTAAAAATAATGATAATATTGAGATAGAAGACTTGAGATTTGTTATAATGGCAAAAGTTTGTAACTTTTATGCCCAGTTTTAGTTATGTGACAGAGGCACCATTCATTCTAGTAGTTATAATAATCTCACAATCTGTACCAAGAACCTTAAAAGAATTCACCTTTCTTACTGAATGACTTTCTTTCCAGGACTGCATCGTGAAGAAGTACTCAGAGATGTGCAAAAGAGACATACTTACAAGAATTAAATTCTTAGCATCTTTTCCATAATAAAACAACCTAAATGGCCAGTATAATAGAAAATATACTCCATTAAAAATATCAACTTTTCTGAAGTTATTTAATAAAATAAGAAAATTGTCCAGGAATGTTATGAAGTAAATCAAAAGTGACATAAAAATTATGTGATCTAAAATAAGGTAATTATTCATTCATCAGCCATATACTGACATCACGTATGTAATAGATGCTGAGTAACAAAAATGATTAAAATAACCTAAGACTAAAGATGTTCACATTTCAAGTGTAAGAGACATATAAAGTATCAAAAAGAAAGTTACAGGTATTTTGGGAAGGCTCCTCCTCAGCAGGGTGCAAAGAAGAGGAAATATTGTCCTTTAAAGAGCTACCACCCATCAGGAAGAAAACTCACAGAAGCTTCACAAGGAAGTGGTATTTGAGCTGAGTCTTCACAGGAGAGCAATTTTGGATCCCAAAATCTTTTACTCTTAGAGTTATGGCTATCTGTTGCTTATGTACCAAGAACTTCAAATATCACATTTTACTACATAGCACTATCCTTCTCTTTCTGCATGGTTGCTCAAGAGTAGCTCACTTACTATAGCAGGATTGTCACAACCTTATCACTATAGAGTTACAAATGTATCAAATTGTATTTTACATAAAGAGGAGCCCTAAGGCTTAACCAACTGAATATTAAAGTAAGCACCAGTATATATCATCAAGTAAGATAGAGCTAAGACACTTTTTAAATACAAATGAACGGCTTTATGTAAATCTTGAACTTGCTCACTTGCTTAATTCTTGGATCTAATGGACATACAACACACTTTTTTTTTTTTTATTTTATAAATTTATTTATTTTAGTTGGGGGCTAATTACTTTACAATATTGTAATAGTTTTTGCCATACATTGACATGAATCAGCCATGGGTTTACATGTGTTCCCCTTCCTGGACCCCCCACCCACCTCCCTCCCCATCCCATCCCTCTGGGTCATCCCCAACACACTTTTTTTTTTTTTTTCCCAACACACTTTTATACACAAATTTTCATTGGCTTTCCCACTAAAGCCCCAAAGAACATTCATTTGTACCAAAGCATAAATGCTGTAACACATGGTTCAAGATAATATGGCTAGAAGTTGGATGCAATAACCAATTCCAGTCATTTGATATTTCTGGGTTTATTTTGAAGTTGGGGTTTGTGCAACAGTGGGCTTGACAAAGAAGCTGATCTAAACTGAATGTTTGGTTAAACTGAAATGAAGAAAGTGAAAAAGTAACTAGCTAGGATTAGGGTCAGAATTTGGAGTTCAGGTAGATATTATAAGAGACCAAACAAGGAATCAGAAACAAAGTAGAAATGGTAGCTGTTGCATAAAGCTGGCAGGTTTATGAAAGAAGAAATAAAACCTGCAGGAATCACTGAGGTTTCTGAAGATAGCAACAAGGAGTTGTTACAAGTTTCACTGGCAGGGAGAAAGCTACTCACAATATAAAGTCCACTTAGATTGTTAATTCATACCTTTCTGCCTTTAGTATGCATGCTCTCCCATCATTTCAACTCCCAGCTTTTTAGTCATCCACTTCTGTCAAGCCTTTCCCTCCTGGTCCTCGCCCTTCTCCAGCCCAGACAAATTGATCACTGCCTCTTCAGTGTTCTTAGAGCATTTCAAACATGTCTCCTCCATAGCCCCAGTCACACTGATTTACAGCTGCTCTGTGTCTGTCTCTTATGAGCTCCGTGACCAAAGGATCAGTCCTATGTGTCTATACTTCCCCACTGTTAGACAAGGATCTAGACAGGAGTAGAGGAAAATGTTTGTAGAGTAAATACTGGCGTTCAGAGGGCACCATACCTAATGCTGATATCACCAACATGTTTGTAATAGATTAAAATGGAACAGGGGAGAATAGCTTTGTTTAGAAGATGAAATAACAACAGTCTGTCTACCACTTAAATTCATCTGTCCATTCTAGATGCATTAATACGATGCAACATATAATAAAAGAAATATACACATGTACATGTAGGCACAATCATTGACAATATTAGCACAGACCTAGAATAACTTCAACTCTCAAAGTTTTAGATGTGAGTAGAATGATATATCTCTGTAAATTTTTGAATGTAGAAAATCACTAAATCAGAAAGACTAAAAGACTACGTAAATATCACTTAATTCAGCATCCTAGCAATGAAACATTTCTCACAGAACTTCCTCATAGTTCTATTCAGCAATAAAATTTTGTTCATAATGAAGACTCTGGTGCACTTCAACCTTCTGAAGACATTTATGCATCACGATAAATTGCAGATTAAATTATGTGCACTATGATGTTATTGTTAAGTACATTTTATTGGATTACAATATTTTAAAACTTGGTGATTCATGTATAATGTCTTTTCTGTCCATTAAGCAGACTTTGATTAAGACACCAAATTTCCTGTGCACATTAACCAAGAGAATTATCAAATACACACACACACACACACAACACAACTTAAAATAAGGACAGGTACTGTACAGAAGTTAGTAAAGACCTTCAAAATAGAACATTCTAGAATATTCCACATTTTCCTCCAAGTAAAACCGCTATCTGGTTGGATACTTTATACTTGAGGATTAAAATGACCCTTCAATGTGCTCATAATACATTTAGGAGTTAACCATCCACCCTGTCAAGAGAGATTTTTGACATTGATCCTACATTTAGAAAATCAAAAGATGCTTGCTCCTTGGAAGAAAAGCTATGACTAACCTAGATAGCATATTGAAAAGCAGAGACATTACTTGCCAACAAAGGCTTGTCTAGTCTAAGCTATGGTTTTTCCAGTAGTCATGTATGGATGTGAGAGTCGGACTATAAAGAAAACTAAGCACCCAAGAATTGATGCTTTTGAACTGTGGTGTTGGAGAAGATTCTTGAGAGTCCCTTGGACTGCAAGGAGATCCATCCAGTCCATGCTAAAGGAGATCAGTCCTGAATATTCATTGGAAGGACTGATGCTGATGCTGACGCTGAGCGCCAATACTTTGGCCACCTGATGCAAAGAACTGACTCATTGGAAAAGACTGATGCTGGGAAAGATTGAAGGTGGGAGGAGAAGGGGACAACAGAGGGTGAGATGGTTGGATGGCATCACTGACTCGATGGACATGAGTTTGAGTAAGCTCTGCGAGTTGGTGATGGACAAGGAAGCCTGGCGTGCTGCAGTCTATGGTGTCACAAAGAGTCAATCACAACTGAGTGACTGAACTGAACTGAAGCATAGATCTGAATTTGAATTTAAAAACCTACTATACTAGTAGGAGAAACATATCACATAAATTCATGAACACTTACAACCCTAATTTTCATCTCTTTCATCACATGTCATAAGATATAGTGTCTTCAGAAAAGTTATTTCTGAAGTACAAGACAGAATGAGAATGTTTCCAAGCCTCTTTACTGTAATGTTTGCAACGAATTTCATTTGAATAAATTTACTTTCAATAATAAATTATAGCTCATTTCACAGCTGTATCCCATACAGTAGTCCACAATGAATGTGTCATAGTCTCACTGCCTGCAGGCAAATATAATGATGCTGGCAGGTTTTTCACTTTGTCTCTTTCTGGGAAGAAAAGAAAAGGAACTCTACAGCTGGAAAGATAGTCTCCCTGTGCAGGACACTGCAAGTCAGCAGTTCTGTTGTCAATAATAAGCCTATTCAAGAAACTGCATCAGTTTATATATTTGGAAAACCATTCCCTGAAATTAGAGGTAGAGTGCAATATTGTACCAAAACACAACACAGATGGTCTGACTACTTTTACTGTTTTCTATTGTATTAAACTAAAGCCAAAAAATAAAAAAAGAAACAAGTTAAATTTAAAGGCAAATCTTCACTCCTTAAGGAAGACTACAAACTTGTGATACTTTTATAACACATCACTATATTTTACATATTATAAATCAAATCACTAATATATCTATATACTTTATTCCTAAAGCTATAGGGAACCACAGCATGGGTGGAAATTAATAGAAGAGAAGGGCTACAAAGAGTCCAGCAGTAAAGAAAAGCTTAAAAAGAGAGTGAAAGAAACCTGAGACTACTTAGGAGAGGGAAAGGAGACTGCAAGCAAGTGCCTGCACGTGTGTGCACGTTTGTGCGAGACTCCAGGACAGAGAGAGGAGTTCTGTGGGACATCTGGGGAGAGGTCAAGAAGAGTTGGGATATTTTATTTAATGGTATTTAGTAGAAACTCCTGTGTTACACTGTCGAGAAAACCTACAGTCAAAATCCATATAAGACTCTAAAAAAAGAGGAATAAAAGAGGATAACATCAATACACTGAAATTAAATATTGAGTTACGACTTGAAGCAGTAGTTAAACCTTTCAATGTTAAGATTCTTTGCATTGTGGAACAATATGACAATATGTTTACATTTGATTACAGGGTAATGAATTATTTAGAAAAAAGCATCTCATTATTTTATGTCACAAAATTGAAGAAAACTATTAAATGTTAAAATCTCAAGGAAACTGTCAAATGCTCAATCAAGATACAAAATAGTCAAAGCAGTTATTAATATCCAAATCTGTTATCATTTACCACATCTCCCTACGCTTGTCTTAATGTATTCAAACTAAATGTCTGTTATTGTCTCATATTTATACTACATGTATTCTCAGTTTCTCAGACGTGCCTGACTCTTTGCAACACCATGAACTATAGCCCGCCAGGCTCCTCTGTCCATGGGATTTTCTGGGCAAGAATAATGGAGCAGGTTGCCACTTCCTTCTACCTAATGCTACATGTTATCCTACATAATGTTAATTTAAATATTTAAAGCTTACTCTTAACATACCCAAGAATATTTTCCCTATCTCTTCTTCAATTAAAATATTAGGGCATATAATTTAAAGTGTTTTATATAAAATTTTTATTTCTGCTTATGTCATAATATAAAAGACAGTAAGATATTTATCCTGACTGCTAATGTTATACTAAGAGTGCAGTTTGGGGAAAATCACTTGACCTTAGGAACATGGGTTTATTCTTTCATTAAAACAGAAGAACAGTATGTCCTGCCGGACACTAATGAAGAAATCATGAGAATTTAGCAAAAGGACATGTTGAGTATGAGTGCTTAGAGAACTGCAGAGTACCATGAGAATACAAGCAGGGATTGTTATTACATCCACTAAGTTGCAAAAACCACCAAATGGGAAACTTCTAAAATTCGTTAACATTTAAATTTTTCATTAGCATCACTTAGGTTTTTCTGTGCATTTTAAATACATATGATTAAGTCATCCAGTCATTCTTTAACTCATCGCAGCTTTCCCATCCCAACTACTTTTTCTTTACTGAAGATTCACTATATGACCAGATTAAAACCCCAAAGGAAGCTTCTTCCAAGGCATCCTATCAAGTATACTCAAGATTTTTCTCCTCAATGTGATTTTATTTTCATGAAAGAGGTTCCCTAAAGCACTTTCTTGTATTTCTCAACCACTTACATTCTAATTACATAATACATTTTTATTGGAATTTTAATATATTTTCTCAAATGATAATTATATCATAATTTAAGCTCCTGGAAAACATAATATATAGTTAAAGATAATATAGGTCAGGAAATTAGCTCAAGATTGCAGAGAAAAAGGACTTGTGCTCATCCCTTCCTACAAGAACACTGGAATCACAATTATCTGCTGAACAACCACTGACAAAGAGATGCTGGAACCTACCAAAAAAGATATTCTACATCCAAGGACAAAGGGGAAGCCACAGCAAGATGGTAAGAGAAGTGCAACCATGAGACAATCAAGTCCATGCCCACTGACTGGGTGACACACAGAACGGGAAACAACTGCACCACAGAAGTTCTCCCACTGGCAAGAAAGTGCTGAGCCTCACCTCAGCCTTCCCAGCCTGGAGGTTCGGCAACAAGAGGAGGAGTCTGCAAAGAGTCTGATTTTGAGGGTCAGAGGGATCTGGCTGCAGGACTTTCACAGGCCTGGGGAAAAAGAAACTCCACTTTTTGAGGACACACACGGGATCTTGTGTGCAACAGGGCACAGGAGAAAAGAGTAGTCATCCCATCGGTGACTGGGCCAGATCTGCCTGCTGGCACTGGAGCATCTCTTGCAAAGGTACAGGGTAGCTGTGGCACAACATGGGGACAGAAAACTGCCAAGAGCAGGTCTAGGAAGTACTCATTGGACCGAGGCCTCCTGGAAGCCACCATTAGCCCTACCAAAGAGCGCACAGGCTCCAGCGCTGTGTCATCTCAAACAACCAACAGTGAGGGAACACAGCCCCACCAATCAGAAGACAACTGGATTAAAGTTTTACAGCACAGATGAAAAGACATATACTATGCTCTTGGATTGGAAGAATCAATATTGTCAAAAAGACTATACTACCCAAGGAAATCTATAGATACAGATTCAATGCAATCCCTAGCAAAGTACCAAGGGTATTTTTCATATGACTAGAAAAAAAAATTCTTAAAATTTGTATGGAAACACAGAAGACCCCAAACAGTCAAAGCAAGCATGAAAAAGAAAAATGGAGCTAGTAGAATTAAGCTCCCTGATGTCAGACTATATACTACAGAGCTATAGTCTTCAAAATAGTACAGTACTGGCACAAAAATAGAAACATATGTCAGTGGAACAGGATAGACAGTCTAGAAATAAACCCACATACCTAGAGTCAATTAATCTATGACAAAGGAGGCAAGACTATATAAGGGAGGAATGACAGTCTCTTCAATAAACGATGCTGGGAAAACTGAACAGCTACATGTAAAAAAGTGAAATCAGAATATGTTTTAACACCATACACAAAAATAAATTCAAAATGGATTTAACACCTAAATGTGAGAACAAACACTACAAAACTCTCAGAGGGGAACATAGGCAAAATACTCTCTGACATAAATTGCAGCAATATCTTTTTGATCCGTCTACGAGAATAATGAAAATAAAAACTAAGATAAACAAAAGGGACCTAATTAAACTCAAAAGCTTTTTCAGAGCAAGGAAAACCATAAACAAAATAAAAAGACAACACACACAACGGAAGATAATATTTGAAAATGATGTGACTGACAAGGGATTAGTCTCCAAAATTTATAAACAGCTTATGTGGCTTAATATCATCAAAACAAACACCCAATCGGAAAATGGGCAGAAGACCCAAATAGCTATTTCTCCAAAGAAGACATATAAATAGCCAAGAAGCACATGAAAAGATGTTCAACATCATTAATTATTAGAGAAATGCAAATCAAAACTACAATAAGATATCACCTCATACCAGTCAAAACGGCTATCATTGAAAAACCCACAGACAACAAATGCTGGAGAGGATGTGGAGACAAGGAAACCCTCCTACACCGTGGTGGGAATGTAAATTGGTACAGCCACTATGGAGAACAGTCTGGAGGTTCCTTAAAGAACTAAAAGAAGAGCTATCATATGTTCAAGAAATCCCACTCTTGGGCATATATCCAAAGAAAAATATGGTCCAAAAGAATACATGCACTCCAAAGTTCACTGCAGCACTGTTTACCATAGGTAAGGCATGGAAGCAACCTAAATGTCCATCGACAGAGGACTGGATAAAGAAGATGTGGTACATACATACAATGGAATATTAGTCATTAAAAAAAAGATGAAATAATGCCATTTGCAGCAACATGGATGGACCTGGAGGCTGTCATACTGAGTGAAGAAATTCAGAGAGAGATAAATATCATGTGATATCGCTTATGTATGGAATCTAAAAAGAAATGATACACATGAACTTATTTACAAAATAAAAACAGACTCATAGACCTAGAGAATGAATTTATGGTTACCAGTGAGGAAAGGTTTGGGGAAGGGACAGTTTGGGAGTATGGGATTAACATGTGCACACTGCTATATTTAAAATGGATAATTAACAAGCACCTACTGTATAGAATAGGGACTCTACTTAATATTATGTAGTAACTTAAATGGGAAAAGAATTTGAAAAGGAATAGATACATGTGTATGTACACTTGAATTGTTCATCACAACACTGTTCAACTATACTTCAATATAAAACAAACAGTTAAAAATAATTTTAAAAATAATATGGCTCAGTCTAGCAGTTCCTCAAATGATTAAATATATTTATCATAAAACCCAACAATTTCAATCCTGAGTATATATTTAAGAGAAACAGAAATACATGCCACACCAAAACCTGTACATGAATGTTCACAGCAGCATTATAGACCATAAGTGGACACAACTCAAATATCCATCAACTGATGAATGGATTTTAAAAATGTGGTATATCCATACAAATGGAATATTATTTGGCATAAAAAAACGGAGTACTACTACATACTACAACATGGATGAACCCTGAAAATATGTTAAGTGAGAGAATCCAGTCACAAAAGATCACATCAAGTATGACTCTATGTATATAAAATGTCTAGAATAGGTAAACATAAACAGATGGAAAGTATATTAGTACTTGCCTGGGGCTGGGTCTGACAGAATAGAATGGGAGTTTGGGAGCAAGGGCTGAGGGGTACAGGATTTATTTTGGGAGTAATGAAAATGTTCTATAGCTGTTTGTGGTAAAGGATACACAACTCTGTAAATATACCAAAAGCTATTTGATTGCACACATCAAATGGGTAAACTGTATGGCATCTGAATTATGTCCAATAAAGCTATTAAAAATGGCTCTGTGAAAGCAATTCTAGTACTCAGCATATGGCCAATAAAAGTGATTCGTCTCATCTATAATGACAAGAGTACAAGAATCACTCTTTCCTCTAATATTCACATTTTTCATTAAATCATCAAATTGATTCAGCTTGTAGATGATTCTATCAAGAGACAAAATTACTTTGAGAAGAATGATCTTGAGAGCTCTGAGAACTTTCATCATGATTTGGGACATCATGATGCTCACGGTGTGGAGCGCTTGATCAACCACGTTTGAAAGACCACGTTATCTGCTCTATAATATTTATTCTCTTCCAGTGGAATTTTCACAGCTCAAGCAGTCCAAAGCCAGTACTTATATAAAACAAGCCAACGGAACCGAAGAAGTTATATTAAATCTTGCAGTATGAGACAGGGAGAAAAATGTATCTTAGCAGCACTCAAAGCTTTCCTCGTGAATTATGTGATTTCATAAATCCAAATCCAGTCTGATGAAGCACCAATTAAAGGTGTACAGTCACCACTGCAAGCTGTCAGAAGAAGCTGTTTTACAGTGAGATTGAACTCTATGATCTCCACTGCATTTTTGTGATTACACACACCAGCTCAAGGCAGCAAATGCCTTGCTCCTGCTAGTCTCTTTCATTCCATGAGGCATGTTCATTAATAAGAATGAATGAAGCACAGCATGTTAAGTGGAGGGAAATGTTGATGTTCACTGGAAACAGGACTGTTCAGATACTTTGATTTTATAGTTTCATATATTCTCATCCCAGTCATTCTCAAACTCAAAAAAAATTTTTTTAAATATCTTTTCCATCCTAGGGTTAAACCTCACATGTTTAAAGACTTGATATGATGGACAAAGACTGTGAACTAGTGCCCCATAATCCAACTCTGGCTCACTAGACACTGTATTTGGCATACAGTATTGTCTGTTACGGGCTTCCCTGGTGGTTCAGTGGTAAAGAATCTGCCTGCCAATGCAGGAGACACGGGTTCAATCCCAGGGTCGGGAAGAGTCCCTGGAGAAGGAAATGGCAACCCATTCCAGCATTCTTGCCTGGGAAATCTCATGGACAGGAGTCTACAGGCTATAGTCCATGGGGTCGAAAAAGAGTTGGACATGACTTAGCAACTAAACAAAACAAATTGTCCCTTAGGAGAATTTTTTCAACTGAACCCCATCTCTAAATGATGGAACTCAACAGACCCACAGCAGAGTGAGAAGCTGTGTAGCTTCTTTAATTAACCAAGTCTCCATAGAGAAGAGTGAGCTTAACCAGCCTTTACACCATGGCAGGTCCACTTTAGTCATTTATATTCTCTGTCACTGACTTCTCAGACAAATAATACATAGACTTCAGGTTTACTCATTTCAACATTGGTCTAATCAAAACTGTAGAGGAAAAGATAAAATACTAAATCACCCTAATATATAAACCTGAAAGAATACTCCACGCTTGAACTGTATTTAATCAACATTACTTAGTAACGACAGCAATGCTCATAGCAAATTTGCAATAAGAACTACACCAGTTTAATCATACAATCAACAATCTCCTAAAATCCATAAATTCACAGATGACTTATATTTGCAAATATATTTTTATTCTTAGTAATACTTTATCCATCCAAATAGAGTTGGGCTTCTAGATTCCATAAGTCAAACAATTACAAACAGCAACTAAGCTCCATATGACAGCCTGCTCGCTATGGTCCACACACTCCCTTCTTTCTGCTCACGCCTCAGAACTTCCTGCTGCCCTTAGACATATGCGTCATTTACTTTCTTCACAACTGTTCATCTTTGCCTGGACTTCCCTCTATAGTTTTTGTCCACTTTGTAAACTGTTTATTTTTCAATTTGTATATTATGCAAATCTTCCCTTCCCTGTCTCCTTCTCTAAGATAATCTATCCTTCTCATTCTATATTTTTATATGCTTCTATTTTTGCAATAAGTTCACTAAAAATTAATTACTTATTTATCCATGATGGGGGGCTTACCTGGTGGCTCAGATGGTAAAGAAATAGCCTGTGATGTGGGAACCTGGGTTTGATCCCTGGGTGGGAAAGATCTCCTGGAGGAGGGCATAGCAACCCACTCCAGTATTCTTGCCTTGAGAGTCCCTGTGGACAGAGGAGTCTGGTGGACTACAGTCCATGGGGTCGCAAAGAGTTTGACATGACTGAGCAACTCAGCACAAGCACATCCATGATAGGGGACTTCAGAAGGAATGGGTTTATGTGCTGTGTATGTTTGAGCTACAGCAACTAGCACAGAGCTTGGCACAAGACAGGCTCTAGGCACTTGCCAGTTTTACTTAATTGAACCTGAACAACACAAATTGATGAAGAAAAAAGTCACCTTTTTTTAAGAACTGTAACTGGAGTCCCTGGAGTTGTGTAATGTAGTGGCTCTGAGTAAACTATATTCCCCATAGAAAAAATACATTGGATATACACATTATACATATATACATGTAGAATAAAACAATAATTAATCTACATCATTCTACCTGAAGTTGTGACATGTACTGCTTTAATGATAGCCCAATCAGTGTAAACTATCTATAAGAAATACTTCATATAAACAATGTTACTGGACCTTCTGGCCAGCAGTGCTATTAGAAGAAAAGTACTTCTTGGAAATCTACACAGGGACTGCAGTTGGAAGTCTGCTCAGGCACCAGAGAGGCAAACACAGGAAGATGGTGAGACATAAAAAGGATCTTAAAATAAAAACTATAAGTTAGTGGGAGGTAATGCAAGGACTCATGTAATGAGATCTTATACATGAGTTGGCTCCCAATGAATATTAAATTGGCATAAAATTTTCTAAAATAAAGTTTTAACATAAATTTTGTAATTGATATTTTAGTGAAAAGTACTCCTAATTGCATACATTTTTAAAACTCACCTCTATAAATACTAGATATAAAACACATGTGAGGAGGTATAATAATTTCCATGATACTAGATAACACGTGAAGTTCTGTGCAATCATTTAACCATAAATGATTGTGCTATTAGCATTTGTATGTTATGTTGCATGCATTTACGTAGCTAGGTATGTGTATGCATGTATATGTATGCTTGTAATGGTACATTAAATTTTTACTGTAATTCTATCATAATTTTATAAATGCTATAAAACTTTAGGGAATATACAGCTAAACAGGTTGTAACTGGCATAAAACTGTAGCATAACCATCTCTCCTCCAAATTGAGAAACCGTTTAATTTCCTTCAGAAGATTTTGAACCACATGTACTGAGGTGTGTAAGTAGGATATTTATATATACACAAGATGTGCACATATATATACAGAGCATATACATGACATGTACATTTACATATAGAGGGAGGTATGAAAGGAGTGAGGGAGAGAAAGAGACAACATACTATAGGAGAGGAAAGAGAACCTTGAGAAACGAAGCCTCAGCGTTGACTGTGCATTTCCTATACCCTTTCAGTCACAGCATCACAGACCAGGAAAGTCTTGCCAAGAATATTCTTAGGTGTTTTCACACAAAGGAATTTTGGAACACATTGCCCCAGTTAAGGAGTCACACCTCCAGCATTCTTTGCATGGCAAAGATATGCACCATCACAGTAAAAATAAAACACTAAGGTAGAATGTCTCTGTTTTAAAACTACTTTGAAAACTCTGCAAAGAGCAAAACAGAAGCTTTTGCAACTACACGGGTGGCTCTGACAGCAGGTAGAAAGGAGAGCAACATCAGTTGCAGAGAGTCTTGAAATGCAGATGCAAGAAGAAAAAAAAAATCAAAATGAAGGAAAGAATACAGAGAGATCCAGGAAACAAACTCCATCCCAGAGAGGAGGTATGCATAGCTCACAGCAGGATCATGCCAAGTAAGAGAGAACGTTTATGAGTGCTGATGTGTGCCAGGCATCACCTAAGTGCACTACAGGTTTCTCTCAAGTTACCCTTAAAATAACCTGGAGGGGTAGATACTAACTTCATACATATGGTATGCCTGAGGAACAAGAGACAGAGAGATCAGAGATCACATTCTTAATAAACAACAAAATTAGGTCAAGATTCATGTCTATCCAGCTCAAAAGTCTCCTCAGGAAGATCTCTTTCTATTTATTACATACACATGCAAACACACACATATATATTTATTTAACTGTTGAGCAATCAGTGTTTATTTCATTTCCAGATATGCATTCAATTCTCTGCAACCACTCTCACTCGTTGTCAAAGAGAAGTACTGAATACAGAGTTTCCCTCTGACATTTACAGTCACACTCTCTGATTTTGGTAGAGAAAACTAAAAATAATTTTTACATAGTGGAACCCAAACAGGCACCATTTGTGCTCTGATGCCATTCTTTAGCGGGCATGTTATAGAACACACTTGCAAACCGATCCATCTACAATACTCAAAATGTCCAGCTATTTCTCAGTTCAGTTCAGTTCAGTCCTTCAGTCATGTCTGACTCTTCGCGACCCCATGGGCCACAGCACGCCAGGCCTCCCTGTCCATCACCAACTCCTGGAATTTACTCAAACTCATCTCCATTGAGTCGGTGATGCCATCCAACCATCTCATCCTCTGTCATCCCCTTCTCTTCCTGCCTTCAATCTTTCCCAGCATTAGGGTCTTTTCAAATGAGTCAGCTCTTCACATCAGGTGGCCAAACTACTGGAGTTTCAGCTTCAACATCAGTCCTTCCAATGAACACCCAGGACTGATCTCCTTTAGGATGGACTGGTTGGATCTCCTTGCAGTCCAAGGGACTCTCAAGAGTGTTCTCCAACACCACAGTTCAAAAGCATCAATTCTTCGGCGCTCAGCTTTCTTTATAGTTCAACTCTCACATCCATACACGACTACTGGAAAAACCATAGTCTTGACAAGACGAACCTTTGTTGACAAAGTAATGTCTCTGCTTTTTGATATGCTGTCTAGGTTGGCCATAACTTTCCTTCCAAGGAGTCAGCGTCTTTTAATTTCATGGCTGCAGTCACCAGCTAATGCTACTGCTGTAGTAATCTAAGGGGTAACTTTTTATCTAGACTGTGCCACAATTAGATAGCCCCGCATTGGCCATATCCCATAGGTTAAATTATTCCAACCACATAATCCACGCCTGTGCCTGACACATGTGCTTGGAAAAGCTAATTTTCTATCAGGCTCTCTCACCAAAGCAATTTGGTGGCTATATTTCTACCCTTGTGCACACAAAATACCTACTTCTGAGTCATCATCCTACTACTCCCATTCTGGTGGTGCTCAGCAGTTTGTGTTCATAGGAAGGTCTATGGGAGTAATCTAACTGGCAGACTAACCATGACAACTTGGTTCTCAGGTCAACTTCTCCATGGTTTCAGGACAATGGACCTCCACTGTTCCCCAGAAGTTCAGAAGGATATTGTACCTCAACTTTCTGCTGGCTCCTGGCTTCCTCCACACAAGAATAAGTGGATAGGTAGCTATGTAAGTGATTTATTAACCAGACCGGAGGGAGCTAGAGATATAAGACATTCACAACACACTTAAAAATCTCACAAGCTTGCAGGCTGCTATATCAGGCCATTTGCTTCTCTTTCAAGGTATTTATTGTTTGTCGTTCTCAAATTCTCTCCCAAAGTTTCCCACTCAAGGCAGAACTTGACCAAGTGTACACCCATCTCCATTAATTCTTTATTTAATTCCCATATATGTTTTCTCTTTATATGAACAATTGTGTTTCACTACAGGACACATCATCAGGGTAACAAGAAGAATGGAGTATGTGTAGCACAGGCTGGATTGAGGCTTTGACCTCCATTAAATAAGAGTTCTACCGACTTGTGCTATTTTCACTCATGTGATGAAAAGACTGCAGATCCCTTACCAGAGAAGACATGCAGATGACAAGATGAAAAGATGATGCTCAACATCATATCTCTCATTAGGGAATAGCAAATGAAAATAACAAGAAAATACAACTGCATGCCTATTTAAATAACAAGAAAATACAACTGCATGCCTGTTTAAATAGCTAAAACTCAAAACATTGACAACATGGCTAGGATGCAGAGCAAGAGGGATTTTCATTCACTGCTGTCAAGAATGCAAAATGGTACAATTTGTAAGACAGTTTGGCAGTTCCTTAGAAAACTAAACATACTCTTACCATATGATCCAGCAATCACACTCCCTGGTATTTACCCAAAAGAGCTAAAAAATCAGGTCCACACAAAATCTGCATATGGATGTTTAAAGCAGCTTTATTCATAATTTCCAAAACTTGGAAGCAATCAAGATGTCATTCAATAGGTAAACGGATAAACCATGCTATATCCACACAAGGGAATGTTGAAAAATGTATTGTATGTTAACACATATATATGGAATCTAGAAAAATGGTACTGATGAATCAATTTGTAGGGCAGGAATAAAAATGCAGGCATAAATAAAAGACTTGGGACACAAAGGGGTAAGGAGAGGATGCGATGAATTGAGAGAATAGCATTGAAACATGTACATTGCCATATGTAAAACAGATTGCTAATGAAAATTGTTGTAAAACACAGGGAGCTCAATCTGGTGCTTGCTGACAACCTAGAGGAAGGGATGGTTGGTGGGGGGAGGTTCAAGAGTGAGGAGACATATGTATACTTATGGATGATTCATGCTGTTGTATGGCAGGAGCCAACACAACGTCATAAAACAATTACCATTCAATTAAATATAAATTTAAAAAATAAATGAGTTATCAAACCATGAAAAGAACGGAGGAACTTAGATCACATTATTGAGTGAGAATAAATCTGAAAGGGCCACATACTGTAAGATCCCGACTGCATGACAGTCTTGAAAAAGCCTATGTATGGATACAGCAAAAAGACCAGTGGTTGTCAGCAATTTGGGAGGAGAGATGGACAGATGTAGAGATGAACATGTGAAGCACAGCAGATTTTTTTAGGGCAGTGAAACTACTTTGTATGACACTGTAATAGTCCACACCTATATTAGAGAATACATGTCATTATGTATTTGTTCAAAACCACCCAAAGTACATTACAGTGAACCCACATATAAAATGAATTATAATACGAACTATGGACTTTAATTAATAATAATGCATCAATATTGGCTCATCAATTGTAACAAATGTATCACACTAATGTAAGATGTTAATAATAGGAAGAATTGGAGAGAGGATGAGGGGGGTATATGAGAGCTTTGAACTTCCGCTTAATTTTCTATAAACCTAAACTGCTCAAAAATAAAGCCTATTAAAAATAGGTTTTAAAAGAATGCAAATGATTTGCCTGTTTTTTCTCTCCTTGTTTTGTTGTTCTCTCTTGCATCTTACTTTCTTTCCAAGTTTTAGCAGTCATTCATAGCTTTTCCTGAATTAATTGATGTTACACCTGCTATGTGGACCATCTCTCTCTCTGATGGCTCCTGGAACAAGAGCCCATCTGAACATGACTTGATTACACGTGCCATTTGAAAATGGTTGTCTTTATATTGTCTTTATTTATGATTTTCTCCATCTGCCCTTATTTCATTTCTTTTCTCATAGTACAATAATATTGAGCCAATAAAAATGATATCCCAAAGATTATGATTTCACATGTTAAATTATGCAAAATATCAGTTAGCTCAATAGTTCTTCTAGAAAATGAGAAGACATCCTTTTGGTTAGGTGCAAAGACATATCAGAAGCAATAGACATTACTTTTGGTATCACTGTTTTAAGTACCCATGTTCCCTCCACTCTCCTTACTGGATTATTTTTAATTGCTATAAGTGAAATGAAGTGAAAGTCGCTCAGTTGTGTCCAACTCTTTGCGACTCCATGGACTGTAGCTTGCCAGGCTCCTCTGTCCATGGAATTCTCCAGGCAAGAATACTGGAATGGGTAGCTGTTCCCTTTTTCAGGGGATCTTCCCAACCCAGGGATAGAATCTGGATCTCCTGCATTGCGGGCAGATTCTTTATTATCTGCACCACCAGGGAAGCCCAAGAATACTGGAGTGGGTAGCCTATCCCTTCTTCAGGGGATCTTCCTGACCCAGGAATTGAACAGGGGTCTCTTGCATTGCAGGTGGATTCCTTACCAGCTGAGCTACCAGGAAAGCCCAATTGTTATATCTCTTCCTTTAAATAAAGTACTTTTCTTATTGCTTAGGTATTTGGGGATTAAATGCAATTCCTTTATTTTTCATCATTTTAACACATTCTAAAGTGTCAAGTGTAAAGTTCCGATGAAGAAAATCAGAAAAAAATCTCTACCTTATGACTCACTGGCACCTCAAACTCACACCCCATGATACACTTGAGATAGGAAACATGTATTTTCCTGGATGCCACTTCCACAGTGCTTCTGTTATTAAGGACCTCGCTAATGTGCCTTTATATTAGGAAGCCTGGAGGCTTCCAGAAAGACCCACTGACCAGTGTCATCATTCAAACTTAAATCAGAGATTCAGAGGCTTCATTTCCTCCTAAAAGGATTCAAAGTACATCACACTTCCCCAATAACCTAATCAGAAAGTCAGCACCTCACCCTACCCCGTCTCTTCCCACCTTTTGTTATATAACAACAAAAGGCAGAAAAAGACTTCAGTATGTGCTGCTCCACAGAACTCTTAATCTCAGTCCAGACTGGGTCTTTTATTATTTCATAAACCAGATGCAAGTTCAGTCGCTCACTTAGGTCCAACTCTTTGTGACCCTATGGACTGTAGCCCTCCAGGCTCCTCTAGTTCATGGGATTATCCAGGCAAGAAGAGTGGAGTAGGTTCCCATTTCCTTCTCCAGGGTAGCTACCTATAATTTGCATTAGGAGTGATAGGTGTTACTATAGTCCATTGAGCTATTAAACCTTCACAAATCCTGAGCATTTGATTTTTGGACCAAATAATCAATAAGTTCATAATAAAATTGGAGCATTAACTATGCTATGTATGCTAAGAAAGACAAGCAGGAAAATAGCACACAAACTGTAGATTTTTATTTATTTAAATAATCACCTAGGATGTTAAACAAATCATAAACCACAAGCAATTCTACTGTGAATATACTTAATTCGGAAAGCACTGGTGACAATGATAACTGCAAGAATGTGAAATTTCAGATTCCGAACAAATCCTAAGACATTATACAAAATAAAGTATAAAAATTATATTTATATAATTCACCCTGAATTTGCAGCTCAGAATATTTTGATGGTCTTTGGCCCATGCTGTCTACATGTAAGAGCCAAAGTAATTAAATAACAAAAAAAAAGACAAGCCTACAATAAAACATTTTTTTCTAGATTTGGTTTGTTTGTCCTGGTGTTTCTTGCATGCATGCATGCTAAGTCGCTTCATTAGTGTCCAACTCTGTGAGACCCCATGGACAGCAGCCCACCAAGCTCCTCTGTCCCTGGGATTCTCCAGGCGAGAACACTGGAGTGGTTTGCCATTTCCTTCTCCACCTGGTGTTTCTTAGTTGGAGAAAACAGATAAATGTGTTGGATCAGTAAAATTCCTTCAAGTTATGTCATTTTTAGGAGAGAAAAAGGTAAAGAATGGGAAGAGAACTAACATTTTTTTAAATATAGTTACTATATTTTAGGTACTGTGCTAAACATTATTTACTACATTTTAAAACTCTACAAATGGCCTCTAATTTCAGAACCCCTGTCACCAGTCTAAGGTAATAAAAAAAGTCAAAGTTTAAGTAATTTCACCAATAAAGTAGAGGCAAGATTTAAAATGGTTTGTCTGACTTCAAAGTCCATGGTCTTTCCATTGCACAATGCTGCTTCTCTTATAATTTGTTGGAATATCTAGCACTATAATTGTATCCATTTGCAATTTCTAGTGCATTTACAAAAAACAGATCCTTTACAGAAAGCTAAGGCACTTTATTAGACTTACTACAGGTCATAAAATTAAGTAACCACTCTGTTATATAATAGAATAATAGCAATAATATACCTTAACATTTATTGAAGTCCCAATATCTATGACGTATTCTACAAATATATACACATGCTATTATACTTAATCCTCAGAAAACCCCTACAGAATACAAGATGTTTATCCATACTGGAGATGAAAGAAAATATTCAGGGTGATGAAATAATTCCATGGTTATCATGAAAACAACATTTTCATCTATGTTGTTCCAAATTAATTGGCGTTGATGACCACACTCTGTCCATCCCTTCCTCTGCTCCATCTCTATTCTTTATTTAATAAGCAAACTGTGTCACATTCCAAATTAAGACAAATTATAATCACAACTGAAATGGAAAACTTTTTTTTTTTAAGATAATGTCACCCTTATGTTCCTACTACCCGGAATAACATTCCTCTTGCCTATGTTATTTAATAAATGGTAAGACTAGATAATGCTAAAAATTCTCCAAGCCAGGCTTCACAATATGCGAACCGTGAACTTCCAGATGTTCAAGCTGGTTTTAGAAAAGGCAGAGGAACCAGAGAGCAAATGGCCAACATCTGCTGGATCATCAAAAAAGCAAGAGGGTTCCAGAAAAACATCTATCTCTGCTTTATTGACTATGTCAAACCTTTGACTGTATGGATCACAATAAACTGTGGAAAATTCTGGAAGAGATGGGAATACCAGACCACGTGACCTGTCTCTTGAGAAATCTGTATGCAGGTCAGGAAGCAACAGTTAGAACTGGACACAGAACAAGAGACTGGTTCCAAATTGAGAAAGGAGTAGGTCAAGGCTGTATATTGTCACCTGCTTATTTAACTTATAGGCAGAATACATCATGAGAAATGCTGGGCTGGATGAAGCACAAGCTGGAAACAAGATTGCTGGGAGAAATATCAATAACCTCAGGTATGCTGATGACACCATCCTTATGGCAGAAAGTGAAGAAGAACTAAAGAGCCTCCTGATGAAAGTGAAAGAGGAGAGTGAAAAAGTTGGCTTAAAGCTCATCATTCAGAAACCTAAGATCATGGCATCCGGTTCCATCACTTCATGGCAAATAGATGGCGAAACAGTGGCTGACTTTATTTTGGGGGGCTCCAAAATCACTGCAGATGGTGACTGCAGCCATGAAATTAAAAGACGCATACTCCTTGAAAGGAAAGTTATGAGCAACCTAGACAGCATATTAAAAGCAGAGACATTACTTTGCCAACAAAAGTCCGTCTAGTCAAGGCTATGGTTTTTCCAGTAGTCACGTATGGACGTGAGAGTTGGACTAGAAAGAAAGCTGAGCGCAGAAGAATTGATGCTTTTGAAATGTGGTGTTGGAGAAGACTCCTGAGAGTCCCTTGGGCTGCAAGGAGATCCAACCAGTCCATCCTAAAGGAAATCAGTCCTGGGTGTTCATTGGAAAGACTGATGTTGAAGCTGAAACTCCAATACTTTGGCCACCTGATGCAAAGAGCTGACTCATTTGAAAAGATCCTGATGCTGGGAAAGATTGAGGGCAGGAGGAGAAGGAGATGACAGAGGATGAGATGGTTGCTGGCATCACTGGCTCGATGGACATGAGTTTGGGTAGACTCCCGGTGTTGATGATGGACAGGGAAGCCTGGAGTGCTGTGGTCCATGTGGTCGCAAAGAGTCCGACTCAACTCAGTGACTGAAGTGAACTGAACTGAACTGAAGACTAGGATGGCTATTTTTTCGTATATATTGCAGAATGTTTTATATTAGTACAGAAAGAAAAAAGGATAATACCTGTTTTTATTTTAAACTGATGAAACAATTATTTTAGGTGCAATTAACCATGTAAAGCATGTAGTAACCGTCATTAATAGCAGTCTTGCATTGGATGAACCCAGGTTAAAAGTGCTTAATGTGAGAATTTCCTTGAGAAAAAACTCAGAACTAGTTATATATACATCCTCATCATCTGATTCTGAAAAATGGCTAGTGTGTATCTGTGTGGCTAGGGTGTAGCTGAAGCTGCAATACTTTGGCCATGTGATGCGAAGAACTGACTCACTGTAAAAGACCCTGATGCCGGGAAAGGTCGAAGGCAGGAGGAGAAGGGGATGACAGAGGATGAGATGGTTGGATGGCATCACCGACTCAGTGGACATGAGTTTGAGCAAGCTCTGGGAGTTGGTAATGGACAGCGAAGCCTGGCGTGCTGCAATCCATAGGGTCACAAAGAGTTGGACATGACTGAACAACTGAACTAAAGTGTGTATCTATTTCTTGGATTTTAATGTAATTTCATTATTACAAAAATAAATTCAATTATTTCATTAAAATTTTTTGAAAATATGTATCTGCGGCCTAAATTGATTAAAGTTGGATGTATTTACCATTTTTTGTCTGACTCATGTTAAGTCAATCATACTTTGTTCAATTCACTTCATTTGGAATTGCCATGTGAATATAACTAGTCAGAATTATTACTGAAACAATTCCATATTCAAGATTAAAAAGTAAAATACTGTCTAACACTTATCAGTAATTATTCACCTTCCAATAATGTAAGTTCTCTAACTCTACATGTATGAAATATGTTTTTCAAGTATTCAAAGTTACCTTTTAAGTGTACATAAAACTGTTGAAACATTTACTTTCATAATTTAATATCTTATATTTTGGGGTTTTTCTCTGTTGAAAAGCAACAATGTTGTGGAGAGACTTAAATACCACTTGGTTACTCACTGTATCAATACTATAACTTTCCCACTATCTGGTTTATTATTCAACCAAGATTCTATCTCTACCATTCTACTTAAAATGTCTTTTCCCAAAATAATTATCTTATTAGTTCCTCCTTTCACTTGATCTTTTCTGAAATATTTCATAATCCCTTTTCAGACTCTCGGAAATGTCTTAAACTTTGTGCCCCCACACCCTTCCGAAGATATCTTCTTCATTTAGCACCCGCTAGCATTTTCCTTCAGAGAAGGCAACAGCACCCCACTCCAGTACTTTTGCCTGGAAACTCCCATGGATGGAAGAGCCTGGTAGGCTGTAGTCCATGGGGCTGCGAAGAGTTGGACACAACTGAAGCAACCTAGCAGCAGCAGCAGCAGCAGCATTTTCTTTGGACCTGTTCTGACCACACATTGTTAGGTTCTTTCAATAGTCTCTCTCATTGATGTTGTTGTAGTTAAGTCATGTCCTCCTTTTTTGCGACCCCATAGACTACAGCCCACCAGGCTCCTCTATCCATGGGATTTCCCAGGCAAGAATACTGGAGTGGGTTGCCATTTCCTTTTCCAGAGGATCTTCCCAACCCAGGGGCTAAACTGGAGTCTCTTGTACTGGCAGGATGATTCTTTACTGCCGAGGCCACCAAAGAAACCCCCTCCCACCCATTAGCCTATAAAATTACCCAATCCATAAAAACTAACCAAGTCATATTTCAGGGCCTCTTGCCTTCTGAGATGGCCCACACTCTGGTCTGTGGAATGTGTTTTTCTCTAAATAAATCCACTTTTTACCTATCAACTGTCTCTCACTAAGTTCTTTCGCAATGAGGCAAGAACCTAAAATTTACCAGGAACAGCTACTCTGCTCTAAGTTAGAATGGCTTCCACCAGCTTATAGGTTAGATTCTAACATCTTTATCACAGGTTGAAAGTTTTGTTACAATCTGGCCTAACTCATCTCATTAGCACTAAATCTATTCATTCCCACCAAATATTCCAGACTTGAGTTGCAATACTTATAAGACCAATGAATATTGTATTGTCATGCCTTATTTTTTTATTGTTTCCTTCTATCAGCTATACAACTTCTTTGCACTCATAGTGTTCTGTTCATGAGTATGGTATGCCATGTTGCAACTATTGTATATTATTCAACTAAACTTTGTTGGGGGCAGGGAAAACAGTATCTTAATTCTCTACCACAATGACTTCATGTAAGTCACACAGTGAGTCCTCAACAACTGTTTGTTGTGAACTGACTTAAAAAAACATTCATTCAAAATGACTTACATATTAAACTTTCATATAATATATACTATTATCCTAAATGTTATGCATTATGTACATATATATCCTATATCTATATATATGTTAATATAGTATATATGTGTATAGATGCATACAGCTATGTTTATGGTGTACGTATGTGAATATGTGCACATACTTAAGGGTTGAAAAAGCCTTTAAATATCATCTTTCCTAATCAGTAAATATCACAAAATAGGAAACCAAGAACTAAAGTCATTGAATGACCTTGCCAACATTCTAAAACTTGATAGCGATAAACACCGTGTTGAGCTCCTCTCTCAGCTCTTCATCCAGTGTACTTTTCACTAAATCATTTTAATTCAAAGATCTCACCAATAATGTGATTCTAAATAATCTGTTCTACCAAGACCAAGCTTATCGCACCAGAATCTTCAGACTGTCTCACCTCATTTTCTCTCCCAATTCCCTGCCTGTCTCCTTACTGCCATCAAATGAGGAATACTTATGATTCTATCATCTCTGTATTTTCACTTACAGTGTATCCCTCTTCTTTAAATATTCCCTATTTCCTCTGATAACTACTCTCAGTTCCTTCATAGATATGGTAAAGTTTACTTTCCCTCCGGAAAAAAAATAAAAAGATCCTTATCTTGCTCTCCTGTTTAATTTGCCATTTTTTTTTCACCAAACCAAGGCTCACCATAAAAGAGAATTACATTATCCTCATCTTAATAGCTTATATTTGCCCATGCACATAACTCTAAAGTTTAAAATTACATTCTCATCACTCATTCATTTGATCTTCATGATACAAGGAATAGTCAGGAGAAGGTCATATTTACAGGCAGATGAATAAACTGGAGATCAAAAGTTAAGTGACACTCCAATGTTCCTGAAGGGAGCAAGAGCTGGAACAGACACCAAAATCAAGGTCTCCATATCCTTGCTCTTCTGAGCTTTCCACTAGTTTAAAATGTTTATTGGCTTATGTTTCCATCATGACATTGATACTGACACATATTGGCACCTCAGATTCTGTACAGTGAATGCTGCCTAGACTATCTTTGATCTGAATTACTACTCGGCTCTTAGTACTTTAAACGTATAAATTTGAACCCTGGCTTTAGCTAAATCAGAGATCTTCAACTCTTTACTTTAAATTGAAAAAAAATTTATTTGATTTCATCTTTATCAACTAATCAGTTTATCTTTAAACTTCAAGTGGTAACAAGAATGACTCACACTAATATCCAAAAGGCTTTTCTAAACATGTGTACATGTGTGTTATTTCATGCAACATTCTGAGGCAAATTATGTACTTTGGCTTTAGATAAGTTTCTGTTCAATCTCTTCCCTAAGTTGCTACACAGATGCAACAATTTTTTATAAAAAATCAGGATATCAATGTTATTGTAACGCAGACTAATCTGTCTCTGCCTTAGAGCTCTAAAAACAGCTGAAGTCAGGTCAGAGACACTCTGCAACTCATCTGTGATCCCATGACCAGTAATATACCTTCCCTACTCATATCTACTGCATCCTTCTCTTAATGTTTAGGCACTGCCAAGAAACTCTTAATTCATCCCTAGCCAGAAGCACTAAGC
The DNA here is from genome assembly GCF_054371585.1 of Giraffa tippelskirchi. Lineage (NCBI taxonomy): Eukaryota > Metazoa > Chordata > Mammalia > Artiodactyla > Giraffidae > Giraffa > Giraffa tippelskirchi. Next base: position 67,233,082 of record NC_137284.1, read on the forward strand.
ATAACACTTCCCACTTTCTTCCTATAAACAAGAAGTTTCAGGTCAGCTGAAGAATTCTCAGTGTCCTTTAGAGGAGAGAGGAGCCCCGGGAGAGGAGTAGTAATTCCTCATCTGGTATTGTTTTCCTGCCTGTCACTGCCCCACCAGGACCTCTAGTCAGCACTTTGTTGGGAGATTCCAAGGTGCAATTAGTTGCTTGCTTTTGTTGGCTGGTTGAAAACAAAGCAAAAAAATTTTTTCAAGACAGGAAAAGTTTAAACCTAAACATCCTAACAATTATACACTTTAAGAACTCCACATTTCACTCATTAAAAATTGAGCTTTACAAGGTCTCAGCCAGCTCATTGGCTCCCCATTTGCCTTTAACTGTTAGACATGCCCTCACTTGGCTTGTTTCCACGTGTCCCACATAAGCTACACTTAACAAATTTAAGTCTGTATCCGTTTACATCATGGCACGGAGTGAACTGTTTGCCTTAACAAAGAATAAAAAACGGGGCTAAATGTTTGCTTGCTCTTTGCCAGAAATATATTTAAGAAAGTCCTAACAGAATGAGAACACAGAGGTTAAAAATACTGCACTTAATTATGAAAGTGCAGCGTTGGTTGCCCTCATTAACTATGAAGCTGTGAGAGAAATATCATTCCAGTGACTCACTAATGCCTTTTAGTTATTAGGTTCTTCTTTCCTAATAGCCTCGGACACGACCTAATTTGCCTCCTAGGAATCATACTTTTTACCTTAGGATCCCAGCACACCCAGGTCATCAAGAAGCACAAGGGTCCCTCCTGGAGCCCAGCAGTTTCGTGATGTGGACCCAGATGTGAAGATGGGAAGCACTGGGGGACTCCATTCCACTTACCAGTCTTCCACAGATAGAGGATGGGAGACTCCGCCTCGCCAGGCGCTGCAGCCCCGTAGGCGCCCGGGCACAGCAGCAGCAGCAGGAGCGGCAACAGGAGCGGCAGGACGGCCGGGCGCCGGCCCGCAGCGCCCGGGCTCCGGGACGCCGAGCGCCCCGCTGGCGGCCCCATGCCGCCCGCAGCCGCTCCAGGGTCCAGATCCCTGAAGGGGACGCGGCGGGCAGGGAATTCTCCTTCGCCCTCGGAATGTCTTCCCAAGTACAGAACGCAAAGCTCTTTCCCGCTATTGTTCGTTTCCGTGTCAGATGAAAAGGAGGGAAAGCGCGTTTAACACCGGGGAACAATAGCGTCTGCGGTGGCCGTGGCTGCCGCCGCCGCCGCCGCCGCTGGCGGGGATGCTGCCGCCGCTGCCATTCCGCTCAGAGTGGCAGGTCCTGGCGGCGAGGGAGGCAGCCGTCCGCAGGGGGCCCCAGCTGACTGAGCAGGTCCTGCAGTCCGGGAGGCAGCGCGCCCCCGCCTCAGCCCGCTGGAGAGAGAGGAGGGGGCGTGAGCCGATCCCAGCACCGAAGTCGCTGGAGGCAAGGGGCGGCTTAGAGCGCCAGGGCGAGAAAGGAGGCGAGTGCACCGGAGAGGGGACACCCAGATCCAACACACCCAAAGAACTCCAGTGCACATGGCGTGATGAAATGTGTTTGGAGGGATACACCAATAAAAAGAATCATCACCCGACAGGCTTCGGCATGACAAATAACAGGCATTGAAATTCATCGTCACCCAAGGAGTCAAATGCTAGATCCAGTGGCATGTTCTCAGTATATATTTATTTACACAAAGCATCAGTGTTTCTGAATTACTTTATGTGGGGAGCAGTATTTATCATCAGACGTGAAAAACATAAGAAAACAGCAGAAATATTTACTTGTTGTTGAAGGCACTTAAACTTTTTAAAATCTTTCTTTTTTAACTTAATTCTATCCTCAGTAAAAATATGAGCAGTACTGATCTGTTAGAAATCAAAGTACATTGTCTTTTAACAGCCTTTAAAACTGAATTAGTATTAATAAGTATTCACAGTGATACCTAATTATATGGATAACATTTTACAAAAACTAATTGTAAAATTACATTTCACATACAAAATTATATTTTATAAAATATTTTATATTTATACAAAAATAAATATAAAAGTGCTATCCCTTTATCCTCTGTCAAAATTATGCTACTTTTAAGGATTCACACAGTTCTGAGTAAAATTAAAGAACAAATTGAGTTTTCCTTATTTGCGTATCTCCAAATTAGTAAATTCATTACTTAAAAATATTTGACATTGATTTCTCATAACACTACTATGGGAAAAGTGTCTTTATATAATTTAATGGGTTTGGACCTTTTGTTCTTTGTTTTCTCTTTCTTAAACCAGTAGTAATAAAGAAATGTGTGTGAAGTCTGATAATGCTTTGTCCTTTCTCTCTTCTCCCCAATAATAACCTCTACTAATTCATTCCCTAGTAAAGCTAAAATAATATCAAGGCGTTTAGCCAATTAAAAACCAGGCAAAAAAGAAAGCCAAAGAAAACTATTAACATCTAGTCAGCAATATTTGGCCAAATAAAATAAAATCTAAAAAGCAGGAAAACTACTCTTTATGAATTTACTCCATCAGCACAGCCAAGCAAAGGGTTTCAAATGAGGAAGCTACTGTTCCTGAAAGAGGAAACCTTCCATAAAGCTCTCTTGGGACGCCGGGTCGTTTTGCAGATCATTCCAGACACAGCCCTGCTGCATGCATTAGATTAAAAGCAGGTTTGATCAAATAATTTCTAGGTCCTGCCTATTTAAGCATTCTGACATCAGAGGAAATTAGCAATGTTGAAGGTTGCAAATTTGGTCTTTGTTTACTTTCCACTCTGTTAGGCCTCTAAGAGGGAATTAAAAGCTCAGAGAGCCTTCACTCTGTGAGTCTGTGATTAGGAGAGATAAGCTAGTGTGGATTACTATTTCTTCACTGGTGAAAAATAGTAGGCAACCATCAAGAGATTATAGGTTGATAAAGGATACAAAAAAGCCTGATTCCAACTTGTGTGTGGCTGCCTGGAAGAGCACTTGTTTCAACAGTTAGACCAAAGAAGAGAATAGGATTTGCTATAGCTTCCTTGGGTCTGTCTTCTTAGAGAACACTCTGTAATACCACTCTACAAAGGCAGTGTTTTCCTATTCTGTTTTCATTTCTCAGATGTTAAGGTGATAAACCCTAAAATCCTCTACTTCTGGCACAAACAGCATTTAAAACAAAGTACTCAGTTAATCAGCCCATTCTAAGAAATCTTGGGAATTTCCAAACCAATCCACCAAGTAGAAAGTCATTAAATAACAGAAGACAGACAGTCTAAGGAGTCAAGCTAGGACAATTTGATGTACAGGATAATGACTTAACCCTTTGAAAAGCCATCAGATGCTATACTTAATAGCTTAATGTCAAAAGAAAATTTAAGATTCCGGTTTTTATATTTATCTATAGTTGTATAATAATTCCTCAGCTGGTCAAGAGTTAAAACATCATGGCTACAATTTCAAGCATTACACAGAAGAACAAGGGATTGGTGCTAATTCCAAATTTGCTGCCATTTAAAACACATGACTAGGGCTCATATTCTGCTGTAATGTTTGAAACCAGCCAACATTTGGTTTCCTTCTTTTAATTTCAATTTACACAAAGCTTAAAGATTACTCCAAACAATATTATTCAGCCATAAAAATGAATGAAACAATACCATTTACAGCAACATGGATGGACCTAGAGATTATCATACTAAGCAAAGTAAGTCAGACAAAGACGAGCATCATATGATTCCCTTATATGTGGAATCCAAAAACATTATACAAATGAAGTTATTTACAAAATAGAAATAGAGTCATAGATAGAAAACAAATTTATGGTTATCAAAGAGGAAAGGGAGGATAAATTAGGAATTTGGGATTAACAGATATACACTGTACTTAGTTGCTCAGTCATGTCTGAATCTTTGTGACCCCATGGACTGTAACCTGCCAAGCTCCTCTGTCCATGAGGATTCTCCAGACAAGAATGCTGGAGTGGGTTGCCATGCCCTGATCCAGGGAATCTTTCCAATCCAGGGATTGAACCCAGGTCTCCCACATTGCAGGCAGATTCTTTACCATCTGAGCCACCAGGGAAGCCCAACTATATATAAAATAGATAACTAACAAGGGCCAGTTGTATAGCACAGGGGACTATATTCACTATTTTGTAATAACCTATACTGGAAAATAATTTGAAAAAGAATAGATATATATGTATGTGTATGACTGAATCACTTTGCTGGACACTGGAAACATTTGTAAATCAACTATATTTCAATTAAAATTTTTTTTTTAAATTTTAAAGAGTTAGAAAAAAATCACTTCAGATACACGCACATGCACAATTAGTAATAGATACCTCTGGACAAGGTTATAGAAACTAAGTCATAGAAACATTTGTCTCCAGCACTGTCACATATGTGTTCTATAACAATGTCATTATTGCACTTGAGGACAAAAATGTATGGGTCTCTGAGGACAGATAAATGATATATATATTCAGATACATGATCCTTTGTGAAAGCTATAGTATCCAGTTAGATAAATCCTATCAATAAAACTGATAAACAGCAAGAGATAGCAAGACACAGCAATCTTTGTTTTCTAGCATATGACATAAATAACACACAAATGTTTAATGACATGATGTCAAAATTTAGTCATGAGTAGCCTCAAAGATGCAGATCAAACTGACCATCTGCACAGCCTGCCTTGAAGTCAATCATTCATCATTTTTCATGAAGAACTGTTCAAGTATTAATGAGCCAGGGCAATAAAAGTTTCCAAAGCAATGGATGAAAACATGCAAAGAATTTATGTTTTTTTTAATTTTTAGAAAGAAGACAATTCTGACCCTATTACCTCTCATGTGTTGCTCTTGTATCTGTCTTTATTATTTTTGCTCTCATTTCCAAATTCCAGAGAGGGTGGGTGTGCACAGATGTAAACATGTGTTTTCTCTTTCAGTAGAACATAAATAAGTATATAGCCATACTTGATGACCCAAAAGACATACAGACAATGACTTTCAGTGATTAGGATCAGCACTTAAAATCAGTCAAAAATTCATATACTTGACAGAGAGGGAAATAACATTTAATATCATCAGTTTTTATGAGGAAAAATAATGAGTAAACGAAGGAATATATCAGTTATTCAGGACTACATGGCAAACTATCTAAGAATATCTGTTTTGAAATAACTTTAAAGAAATTCTCTACATAAATACATCTTGCCTTATAAAAAAAAAGTCACCCAAAGGAATTCGGTTTGTGTGGCCTCTAGGTGTCATACTTGATCAACAGTTGGGGTAGAAAAAAATAATTTTGGGCTTCTTTCTATTTCCCCCTTCTTGCCACACCCATCAGACTATTAAAAGATAAAATATTTCACTTTTTATCTTTGCAATAAGTAGCCATGAATTTTACTTCCCCAATTCTGACTGTAATATTAATCATCTATTTTCTCTCACCATCTATTTTCCTTCTAATTCCCTTTTCTTTATAAGTACTTTGTTCTGTTTGTTGGTTGGTTAGTTTATTAGTTTGCTGGCCTGTCAGTATATATGCTGAAAGGAGAGGAGATTCTAAATTTTAAATAGTTTTACACAAAGAAAATAAACACCAGAATTTCTCCATTTTACTCAAAACTAACTCTGGAAACAATAAAGATCTGCTATGAGTATTCAGACTCCTTGTTTTGAGTATCAGGTAAAAATGTACAGTATTTTGGTTCAGATCCTTCCAGGTCTGGGGAATGGATCACTCACTGTAAACCTTACAATAAGGACCCCATCCTGGGTGGTATGTGAGGCATCAACAGTCCTGATACAACTTAGTACCCCAATCATTAAAACATTTCACCAAGGGTTAACTTGGGAGAATGTTTCCATATACAACACTCAGGCCAATGCAATGATTCAGATGTTCAAAAGTGCAGAGGAATAATGTATACAAAGGCAACAGAATTGATTAGTTATCACTAGTTGTGCTGGTGGCCTACAGGTGGATAATGAAAATGTACTGAAATTTAACAAACAATTAGAAACTAAATATGAAAGCCAGGAGCCTTGAAAAAGAGACTGTTTATCTCCTACAGTGGCAGAGTGGAAAAAATCTGAAAATCAAACTGAAAACTTAATCATTAAGAGCTGACAACTTCAAAGATAACTGAATGATCAACTGAGACCCATGTGTTAAGCTAACATTAGGATCTGCTTGGAAAAACCTGGAACCTGATATATGAGTCAATGCTCCCATGTCTGGTTCCCCAGACTCCTCTGAACTCTTATTAAAGTGTTGAGAGGCAGCCCACCTCTCCCTGTTAAGATATGGCATATACCACCTCTCCTAGTGTTCGGGTTGATAGCTAGGAGTAAGCACTAAGTCAGCCTAGCTGACAAACCATGGTCTACTAGAGAAGGAAATGGCAAACTGCTCCAGTATTCTTGCCTAAAAAACCCCATGAACAGTATGAAAAGGTAAAAAGGTACGATGTCAGAATATGAGCCTCCCAAGTCAAGTGGTGTCCAATATGCTACTGGGGAAAAGCAGGGAAATAGCTCTGGAAAGAATGAAGAGGCTGAGCCAAAGTGCAAAAGATGCTCAGTTGTTGATGTGTCTGGTGGTGAAACTAAAAGCCAGTGCTATAAAGAACAATATTGCATACAAACCTGGAATGTTAGGTCCATGAATCAAGGTAAGTTGGACATGGTCAAGCAGGAAATGACAAGAGTGAATATCAACATTTTAGGAATCAGTGAACTAAAATGGAGACAGGTATGGGTGAATTTAATTCTGATGACCATTATATGTACTACTGTGGACAAGAATCCCTTCACGAAATGGAGCACACCTCATAGTCAACAAGAGAGCCCCCTCCCCCCAAAAAAACAAAAGAGAGCCCAAAATGCAGTACTTGGGTGCAATTTCAAAAACAACAGCATGATCTCGGTTTGTTTCTAAGGCAAACTATTCAACATCACAGTAATCCAAGTCCATGCCCCAACCAATAATGCTGAAGAAGCTGAAGTCGAACAGTTTCGTGAAGACCTCCAAGATCTTCTAGAACTAACACCAAAAAAAGATATCCTTTTCATCATAGAAGATTAGAATGCAAAAACAGGAAGTCAAGAGATACCTGGAGTAACAGGCAAGTTAGGCCTTGGAGTACAAAATGAAGCAGGGCAAAGTTTAAAAGACTTGCCAAGAGAATGCTCTGGTCATAGCAAACACCCTCTTCCAACAACCCAGGAGATGACTCTACACATGGACATCATCAGATGGTCAATACTGAAATCAGACTGATTATATTCTTTGCAACTGAAGGTGGAGAAGCTCTATAAGTCAGCAAAAACAAGACCTGGAACTGACTGTGTCTCAGACCATCAGCTTCTTATTGCAAAATTCAGGCTTACATTGAAGAAAGTAGGGAAAACCACCAGGGCATTCGGGTATGACCTGAATCAAATCCCTTATGATTATACAGTAGATATGACAAATAGATGCAAGGGATTAGATGTAATAGACAGAGTTCCTGAAGAACTATGGACAGAGGTTTGTAACATTGTACAGGAGGTGGTGACCAAAACTATCCCAAAGAAAAACAAATGCAACAAGGAAAAGTGGTTGGCTGAGGAGGCCTGACAAATAGCTGAGAAAAGAAGAGAAGCAAAAGGCAAAAGAGAAAAGAAAAGAAATACCCAACTGAATGCAGAGTTCCAGAGAACAGCAAGGAGAGAAAAGAAAGCCTTCTTAAGTGAACAACGCAAAGAAATAGAGAAAAACAATAGAATGGGAAAGACTAGAGATCTCAGTAAAATTGGAGATATTAAGGGAAAAATTCAGGCAAAGATAGGCATAATAAAGGACAGAAATGGTATGGACCTAACAAGAAGCAGAAGATATGAAAAGGTGGCAAGAATATACAGAACTGTATGAAAAAGGTCTTAATGACCAGGATGATCACGATGGTGTAGTCACTCACCTAGAGCAAAACATCCTGGAGTCAAGCAGGCCTTAGGAAGCATTACCACAAACAAAGCTAGTGGAGGTGATGGAATTCCAGCTGAGCTATTTCAAATCCTAAAAGATGATGCTGTAAAAGTGCTGCACTCAATATGTCAACAAATTTTGAAATTTCTGCAGTGGCCACAGGACTGGAAAAGGTCAGTTTTCACTCCAATCCCAAAGAAGGGCAATGCCAAAGAATGTTCAAACTACCTCACAATTGCATGAATTTCACATGCTATCAAGGTAATGTTCAAAATCCAGAAAGTGAAAGTGAAAGTCGCTCAGTCATGTCCAACTCTTTGGGACTCCATGGACTTCTTCCAGCCAGAATACTGGAATGAGTAGTCTATCCCTTCTCCAGGCGAGCTTCCCAATCCAGGAATCGAACTGGGTCTCCTACACTGCAGATAGATTCTTTACCAGCTGAGCTACCAGGGAAACCCAATTGCAGCATTAAGTCAGCCTAGTCACGCTGGGTTTGTTAAGAGAATAAAAGGCTGAAATAGCAAAGTAGCTATGAGAATTAGCTAGCAACTACTGGTAGGAGCCAGAAGAGTATTCAAGAGGCTTGCTTTTGAGCATGTTTGATTAGGGTTCAGAACCCATGGGGATAAGAGATTTATTAATTTGGACAAACATACAAAGGATACAAATTTTAATACTCTGCCAAAGACTGAAAGGGGTGGTGCAAACTGATGGTTCCTAGAAGCCTGGACAAACACGGAAACTGAAATGACAGGGAAGGAAGACAGGGCAGGAAGAGACATGCTGGATTAGATACATTATGTAAGGAAAAGGAAGACCAAAGAAAAGATTATGCTCCTCCAAGTGGACACACAGAGACCACACGAATCACCAAGGCCTTCAGAAACGTACAGGCTAAAAAGACACCAGCATCACTGAGCTCCATGGTGGCTCTTTGCACACCACCAATAGGTGCAGTGGTCACATAGGTTTAAGTCTGATCCATCTGAGTTAATTTTTATGCATGGTATGATAGTAAAGTTCTAAACTCATTACTTGGCACATGGACACTCAATTGTAAAAGCCTGTCATTTTTCTCACTGAAAAGTCTCAGCATTTTGTAATCAAAAATCAACTGACCATATATCAAATGGTTTACTTTTGTTTCACTCTGAAGTATATTTCAGACAGACTATAGTTCATTTCCATATTATCATAATAAAACAAATATCACCATAAAGGGAGTCACAGGAATGTTCTGCTTTCCCAGGGCATAAGAGTTATTTTCATACTATAATGTCGTGTATTAAGTGTGAAACAGCATGTCTTTAAAAACAAAAGCACACATACCTTAATTAAAATACTTTCTGTTGCTTAAGCCAAAAAATGTTATATAAAGTTGATACTGAATTTCCTCTCTCATTCCTGATTTTGGTGATTCATGTCTGTTTTCTTTTTTTTTTAATCATCCTAGTTAAAAGTTTGTTCTTTTCTCCAGTCTTCATAGAACTTTTGATTTCTCCGATTTTTCTCTATTAAATTCATTGGTTTATACTCTAACTTTATAATTTCTTTTCTTTTGCTAAAGGCTTAATTGCTTTTTTTTTTTTTCTGGTTTCTTAAGGTGGAAACTTAGGTTACTGAGGCCTTAAGTTACTTAGGTACTTAGGTTACTTAATTACTAAAGTTATGTAAGTCTTTCTTGTTTTTTGACGTAGGCCTTAAAGCCAAAACATTTCCTTAAGCACTGCTCTTCTGCATTACATACAGTCTGACATGTTGTTTCATCTTCACTCAGTTCAAAATATATTTTTAATTTCCCTTGGGATGAATTCCTTGTTCTGTGAGTTATTTTTATATATATTTGTTAATTTCCAAATCTCAAATCTGCCTCCCTAAAGGCAAGGAGCTCCAGGTATTTATGGGATAATGAACAATGAAGCAAGGCAGTTTGAGGCATGGGGAGCATAGGAAAAGGTGACTGGAAAAAAAGCTGTGGTAACTGTTATTCTGGAAATGCATAGCTAAGCTACAGGACTATGCATGTTCAAAATGTCATGGAGAGGATACTCAGACTTGTTCAGTTAAAGGATCAGGGGGTCTATCCCATCTTAACCAGCTCAGCTGGAACTAGAAGCAGCTGACTCCAAGTTCCTAGAAAGCAACTCAGTCAAATGGCTTACTGTCCAGGTTGCATGCTGCTTGGAGGACATGAAAATCTTAAAATGATTCTGATTAGTGAAGGAAGATAAAACAGATTTAACCCATGGTTTCAATTGTGGTTTCCTTGGACTTGATGAGTCTTTTTTTCTCTTGTTTTATAATAAATTCTTATTGTATTTGATGTAGATTTCTCATTCTATTCAGGCTTTGTTGAGTTCCTTAGGTATTTGGTTAATGTTTCTCATCAAATTTGAGGGCCAGTTCTTCAAATACATTTTTTTTGGGGTTCCCTTCTACTTCCTTTACTTCTGGAATTTCCACGACTTATTTGTTGGCATGTTTGATGCTGTCTCACAGATCTTTGAGGCACTGCTCATGGTATCTTTTTTTCCCCTCAATATTCATCAGATTAGATCATTTCAATTGATCTATATTTAAGCTTACTGATTCAACTGTTCTACTTTCTAGAGACCTAGAGTACTTCCATCTTTTGACTCAGTATTTCAACATGTATTCTACATGGTTGCCTCTGAAAGAAAGGGGAGAGCAAGAGAGTGCTACAGTTCTATGAGATGTCTACATTATTTATCTCTGTATACCATTGTACAAAAAGATATTATGTAGTCACAATCTGATTGCAAGGGAATCTGGGAAATTTATCTCCCTGTAGGCTCAAGATGAAGAAAATGGAATAGATTTAATAAATAAATAGTAATATCTCAACCATAAATTACTGCATTCAGACAACCGTGTCACCCAAAAGCCTTATGATTTTTCTTTGTCTTATTACCTAGATGATATAACCCTCTTACATGTTTTCAGCTCTCTAGAGAGCTATGGGCTTCCCAGGTAGCTCTCAGTGGTGGGAAAAAAAAAAACAAGCAGGAGATGCATGTTTGGAGATGCAACACTATTTGTACTAACTCCTCGTTTCCTCTCATGTATTTATACATTTTTAAACACTTTTATTTATTTACTTTTGGCTGTGCTGGGTCTTTGTTGCTGCACAGGCTTTGCTCTAGTTGTGGCAAGCAGGGGATATTCTCTAGTTGCCAAGCTTGGACTTCTCATTGTGGAGGCTTCTCTTATTGCTGAACATGGGCTCTAGCAGTTGTGGCTCCCAGGCTCTAGAACACAGGCTCAGTAGTTGTGGTGTACGGGATTAGGTGATCCACAGCATGTGGGATCTTCCCACACCAGGGATCGAACCCATGTCTCCTACATTGGCAGGTGGATTCTTTAACACTGAGCCACTAGGGAAGCCCTGTATTGTTGTTGTTTGGTCACCCAGTCATGTCTGAATTTTTGCGACTGCATGGACTACAGCATGTCAGGCCTACCTGTCCCTCACCATCTCCCGAAGTTTGCCCAAGTTCCCATTCCCTGCACTGGTGATGCCATCAAGCCATCCCATCCTCTGATGCCCTCTTTTCCTTCTGCCCTCAATCCTTCCCAGCATCAGAAACTTTTCCAGTGAGTCAGCTGTTCGCATCAGATGACCAAAATACTGGAGTTTAAACTTTAGCATCAGTACTGCCAACGAGTATTCAGGGTTGATTTCCCTCAAGACTGACTGGTTTGATCTCCTTGCTGTCCAAGGGACTCTCAGGAGTTTTCTCCAGCATCATAGTTTGAAGGCATCAATTTTTTCATGCTCCACCTTCTTTATGGTCTAGCTCTCACAACCATACTTGACCACTGAGAAGACCATAGCCTTGACTATACAGACTTTTGTCAGCAGGGTAATGTCTCTGCTTTTCAGCATGCTGTCTAGGTTTGTCATAGCTTTCCTGCCAAGAAGCAAACATCTTCTGATTTCATGGCTGCAGGCACTATTTGCAGTGATTTCGAGCCCAAGAAGAGGAAATCGGTCACTACTTCTACCTTTTCCCCTTCTGTTTGCCATGAAGTAACGGGGCCAGATGCCATGATCTGTTGTTTTAATGTTTAGTTTTAAGTTGGCTCTTTCACTCTTCTCCTTCACCACCATCAAGAGGCTCTTTAGTTCCTCTTCACTTTCTGCCACTAGAGTACTATCATCCTCATATCTGAGGTTGCTGATGTTTCTCCTGCCTATCTTGATTACAGCTTGTAACTCATCCAACCCAGCATTCAGCATATAGATTAAACAAACATTGTGATAACAGACAGCCCTGTCTTACTCCTTTCTCAATCTTGAACCAATCAGTTCCATATAGGGTTCTAATTGCTGCTTCTTGACCCACAGACAAGACCCACAGATTTCTCAACAGACAGGTAAGATGGTCTAGTATTCCCATCTCTTTAAGAGCTTTCCACAGTTTATTATGATCTACACAGTCAAAGGCTTTTGCACAGTCAATGAAACAGAGGTAGATGTTTCTTTTGGAATTCCCTAGCTTTCTCTATGATCCAGCAAATGTCTGCAGTTTGATCTCTGGTTCCTTTTCCTTTTCTAAATCCAGCTTGGACATCTGGAAGTTCTTGGTTTGCATAGTACTGAAGCCTAGCATGCAAGATTTTAAGCATGACTTTACTAGCAAGGAAGATAAGTGCAATTGTCTGATGATTAGCATATTCTTTAATACTACCCTTCTTAGGAATTGGGATGAGGACTCATCTTTTCCAGTCCTGTTGCCACTGCTAAGTCTTCTAGATTTGCTGACCATAATGAATGCAACACGTTGATGGCATCATCCTTTAGGGTTTTAAATACCTCTGCTGGAATTCCATCACTTCCATCAGCTTTATTAGCAGCAGGGCCTTAAGAAGGCCCACTTGACTTTTCTCTCAAGAATGTCTGGCTCTGGGTGGATGACCACACCATCACAGTCATCCAGTTCATCTGTATCTTTTTTATATGGTTCTTCCATATATTCTTGCCATCTCTTCTTGATCTCTTTAGCCATCTACTAGGTCTCTACCTTTTGTGTCCTTTATTGTGCCCATTTATTGTGAACATTTGGGAAAAATGTTCCCTTGATATCTCCAATTTTCCTGAAGAGATCTCTAGTCTTTACCCTTCTGGTATTTTCTTCTACTTTTATACATTGTTAACTGAAGAAGGCCTTCTTTTCTCTCCATGTTGTTCTTTGGAAATTTGTGCTGAGTTGGATATGCCTTTCCCTTTCTCCCTTGTTTTACACTTTTCTTTTTTAGCTATTTATAAAGCCTCCTCAGATAACAACTTTGTATTCTTGCTTTTCTTTTTCTTTGGGAGAGTTTTGTTCGCTGCCTCCTGCACAATATTATGGACATCCATCCACAGTTCTTCAGACACATTGTTTACAAGTTCTAATTCCTTGAATCTATTCATTTTCTCCACTGCATACTCATAGGGGATTTTAATTCATGCTTGGTTTGCCTAGTGGTTTCTCCCACTTTCTTTAGTTTAAGCCTGAATTTTACTATGAAAAGCTGATGATCTGAGCCACAGTCAGCTCCAGGTCTTGTTTTTGCTGACAGTACACAGCTTATTCATCTTCATCTACAAAGAATGTAATCAGTTTGATTTTAGTATTGGCCATATGGTGAGGCCCATGTGCAAAGCTGTGAAAAGAAGAGAAGGGAAAGGCAAAGGAGAAAAGGAAACACATATCTATTTGAATGCAGAGTTCCAAAGAATAGCAAGGAAAGATAAGAAGCTTTCCCCAGTGATCAATGTAAAGAAATAGAGGAAAACAATAGCATTGGAACCACTAGAGATCTCTTTAAGAAAATTAGAGATACCAAGGGATACTTGGTTCCATGCAAGTTCAGTTCAGTTCAGTTGCTCAGTTGTCTCTGACTCTTTGCGACCCCATGAACCGCAGCATGCCAGGTCTCCCTGTTCACCACCAATTCCCGGAGCCCACCCAAACCCATATCCATTGAGTTGGTGATGCCATCAAACCATCTCATCCTCTCTCGTCCCCTTTTCCTCCTGCCTGCAATCTTTCACAGCAACAGCGTCTTTTAAAATGAGTCAGCTCTTTACATCAGGTGGCCAAAGTATTAGAGTTTCAGCTTGAAAATCAGTCCTTCCAATGAACACCCAGGACTGATCTCCTTTAGGATGGACTGGTTGGATCTCCTTGCAGTCCAAGGGACTCTCAAGAGTCTTCTCCAACACCACAGTTCAAAACCATCAATTCTTTGGTGCTCAGTTTTCTTTATAGTCCAAATCTCACATTCATAATGACCACTGGAAAAACCATAGCCTTGACTAGATGGACCTTTGTTAGCAAAGTATTGTCTTGGCTTTTTAATATGTTGTCTAGGTTGGTTATAACTTTTCCTTACAAGGAGTAAGTGTCTTTTAATTTCATAGCTGCAATCAACATCTGCAGTGATTTTGGAGCCCAGAAAAATAAAGTCAGCCACTGTTTCCACTGTTTCCCCATCTATTGCCATGAAGTGATGGGACCAGATGCCATGACCTTACTTTTCTGAATGATGAGCTCTAAGCAAACTTTTTCACTCTCCTCTTTCACTTTCATCAAGAGGCTCTTTAGTTCTTCTTCACTTTATGTCATAAGGGTGGTGTCATCTGCATATCTGTGGTTATTGATATTTCTCCTGGCAATCTTGATTCCAGCTTGTGCTTTCTCCAGCCCAGCGTTTCTCATGATGTACTCTGCATATAAGTTAAACAAGCAGGGTGACAATATACAGCCTTGATGTACTCCTTTTCCTATTTGGAACCAGTCTGTTGTTCCATGTTCAGTTCTAACTGTTGCTTCCTGACCTGCATACAGATTTCTCAAGAGGCAGGTCAGGTGGTCTGGGTATTCCCATCTCTTCCAGAATTTTCTACAGTTCATTGTGATCCACACAAAGGCTTTGGCATAGTCAATAATACAGAAATAGATGATTTTCTGGAACTCTCTTGCTTTGTTGATGATCCAGCAGATATTGGCAATTTGATTTCTGGTTCCTCTGCCTTTTATAAATCCAACTTAAACACCTAGAAGTTCACGGTTCACGTATTGCTGAAGCCTGGCTTGGAGAATTTTGAGCATTACTTTATTAGCATGTGAGATAAGTGAAATTGTGCGGTAGTTTGAGGATTCTTTGGCATTGTCTTTCGTTGGGATTGGAATGAAATTGACATTTTCTAGTCCTATGGCCACTGCTGAGTTTCCCAAATTTGCTGGCATGTCGAGTGGAACACTTTCACAGCATCATCTGTCAGGATTTGAAATAGCTCAACTGGAATTCCGTCACCTCCACTAGTTTTGTTCATAGTGATGCTTCCTAAGGCCCACTTGACTTCACATTCCAGGATGTCTGGCTCTAGGTGAGTGATCACACCATCGTCACTACCTGGGTCATGAAGATCTTTTTTGTACAGTTTTTCTGTGTATCCTTGCCACCTCTTTTTAATATCTTCTGCTTCTGTTAGGAATCTACCATTTCTGTCCTTTATTGAGCCCATCTTTGCATGAAATGTTCCCTTGGTATCTCTAATTTTTTGAAGGGAACTCTAGCCTTTCCCATTCTATTGTTTTCCTCTATTTTTTACATTGATTGCTAAGGAAGGCTTTCTTATCTCTCCTTGCTATTCTTTGGAATTCTGCATTCAAATGAGTATATCTTTCCTTTTCTCCTTTGCTTTTCACTTCCCTTCTTTTCACAGCTATCTGTAAGCCCTCTTCAGACAGCCATTTTGCTTTTTTGCATTTCTTTTTCTTAGGGATGGTCTTCATTCCTGTCTCCTGTAAAATGTCACGAACGTCCGTCCATAGTTCATCAGGCACTCTGACTATCAGATATAGTCCCTTAAATCTATTTCTCACTTCCACTGCATAATCATAAGGGATTTGATTTAGGCCATACCTGAATGGTCTAGTGGTTTTCCCCACTTTCTTCAATTTCAGTCTGAATTTGGCAATAAGGAGTTCATGATGTGAGCCACAGTAGCTCCTGGTCTTGTTTTTACTGACTATATAGAGCTTCTCCATCTTTGGCTGCAAAGAATATAATAGAATATAATCAATCTGATTTCAGTGTCAACCATCTGGTCATGTCCATGTAGAGTCTTCTCTTGCGTTGTTGGAAGAGGGTGTTTGCTATGACCATGGTGCTCTCTCGGCAGAACTCTCTTAGCATTTTCCCTGGCTCATTCTGTACTCCAAGGCCAAATTTGCCTGTTACTCCAGGTATTTCTTGACTTCCTACTTTTGCATTCCAGTTCCCTGCGATGAAAAGGACATCTTTTTTGGGTGTTTGTTCTAGAAGGTCTTAAGACTCTACACGTGGACATCACCAGCTGGTCAACACCGAAATCAGATTCATTATATTCTTTGCAGCCAAAGATGGAGAAGCTCTATACAGTCAGCAAAACAAGACTGGGAGCAGACTGTGGCTCAGTTCATGAACTGCTTATGCCAAAATCAGACTTAAATTGAAGAAAGTAGGGAAAACCACTACTCCATTCAGGTATGACCTAGGTCAAATCCCTTATGAGTATACAGTAGAAGTGACAATTAGATTTAAGGGACTAGATCTGATAGACAGAGTGCCTGATGAACTATGAACAGAGGTTCATGACATTTTACAGGAGACAGGGATCAAGACAATCCCCATGGAAAAGAAACGCAAAAAAGCAAAATGGCTGTATGAGGAGGACTTACAGATAGCTGGGAAGAGAAGAGAAGCGAAAAGCAAAGGAGAAAGGGAAAGATATTACTATCTGAATGCAGAGTTCCAAAGAAGAGCAAGGAGAGATAAGAAAGCCTTCCTCAGTGATCAGTGCAAACAAATAGAGGAAAACAACAGATTGGGAAAGACTAGAGACCTCTTCAAGAAAATTAGAGATACCAAAGGAATAGTTCATGCAAAGATAGGCTTGATAAAGGACAGAAATGGTATGGACCTAACAGAAGCAGAAGATATTAAGAAGAGGTGGCAAGAATACACAGAAGAACTGTGCAAAAAAGATCTTCACGACCCAGATAATCACGATGGTGTGGTCACTCACCTAGAGCCAGACATCCTGGAATGTGAAGTCAAGTCGGCCTTAGAAAGCATCACTACGACCAAAGCTAGTGGAGGTGATGGTATTCCAGTTGAGCTATTTCAAACCCTAAAAGATGATGCTGTGAAAGTACTGCACTCAATATGCCAGCAAATTTGGAAAACTCAGCAGTGGCCACAGGACTGGAAAAGGTCAGTTTTCGTTCCAATCTCAAAGAAAGGCAATGCCAAAGAATCCTCAAACTACTGCACAATTGCACTCATCTCACATGCTAGTAAAGTAATGCTCAAAATTCTCCTAGCCAGGCTTCAGCAATACATGAACCGTGAAATTCCAGATGTTCAAGCTGGTTTTAGAAAAGGCAGAGGAACCAGAGATCAAATTGCCAATATCTGCTGGATCATCAAAAAAGGAAGACAGTTCCAGAAAAACATCTATTTCTGCTTTATTGACTATGACAAAGCCTTTGTGTGGATCACAATAAACTGTGGAAAATTCTGAAAGAGATGGGAATACCAGACCATTTGATCTGTCTCGGGAGAAATCTGTATGCAGGTCAGGATGCAACAGTTAGAACTGGACGTTGAACAACAGACTGGTTCCAAACAGGAAAAGGAGTACATCAAGGCTGTATATTGTCACCCTGCTTATTTAACTTATATGCAGAGTACATCATGAGAAACGCTGGGTTGGAAGAAACACAAGCTGGAATCAAGAGTGCCGGGAGAATTATCAGTAACCTCAGATATGCAGATGAAACCACCCTTATGGCAGAAAGTGAAGAAGAACTAAAGAGCCTCTTGATGAAAGTGAAAGAGGAGAGTGAAAAAGTTGGCTTAAAGCTCAACATTCAGAAAACTAAGATCATGGCATCTGGTCCCATCTTTTCATGGGAAATAGATGGGGAAACAGTGGAAACAGTGTCAGACTTTATTTTTTTGGGCTCCAAAATCACTGCTGATGGTGATTGCAGCCATGAAAATAAAAGCTGCTTACTCCTTGAAAGGAAGGTTATGGCCAACCTAGATAGCATATTTAGAAGCAGAGACATTACTTTGCCAACAAAAGTCTGTCTAGTCAAGCCTATGGTTTTTCCAGTAGTCATGTATGGATGTGAAAGTTGGATGGTGAAGAAAGCTGAGCGCCGCAGAATTGGTGCTTTTGAAATGTGGTGTTGGAGAAGACTCTTGAGAGTCCCTTGGACTGCAAGGAGATCCAATCAATCCATCCTAAAGGAGATCAATCCTGGTGTTCATTGGAAGGACTGATGTTGAAGCTGAAACTCCAATACTTTGGCCACCTCATGTGAAGAGTTGACTCATTGGAAAAGACCCTAATGCTGGGTAGGATTGGGCGCAAGAGGAGAAGGGGACGACACAGGATGAAATGGTTGGATGGCATCACTGACTCGATGGACATGTGTTTGGGTAGACTCTGGGAGATGGTGATGGACAGAGAGGCCTGGCATGCTGCAATTCATGGGGTCGCAAAGAGTCGGACACGACTGAGCAACTGAACTGAACTGATAGGTCTTCATAGAACTGTTCAACTTCAGCTTCTTCAGCATTACTGGTCAGGGCATAGGCTTGGATTACCGTGATATTGAATGGTTTGCCTTGGAAATGAACAGAGATCATTCTGTCATTTTTGAGATTGCATTCAAGTACTGCATTTTGGACTTTTTTGTGGACCATGATGCCTACTCCATTTCTTCTAAGGGATTCCTGCCCACAGTACTAGATATAATGGTCATCTGAGTCAAATTCCCCATTCCAGTCCATCTTAGTTCGCTGATTCCTAGAATGTCGATGTTCACTCCTGTCATCTCCTGTTTGACTACTTCCAATTTGCCTTGATTCATGGACCTAACATTCCAAGTTCCTATGAAATATTGCTCTTTACAGCATCGAACCTTGCTTCTAGCACCAGTCCCATCCACAACTGGCTGTTGTTTTTGCTTTGGCTCCATCCCTTCATTCTTTCTGGAGTTATTTCTCCACTGATCTCCAGTAGCATATTGGGCATCTACCCACCTGGGCACAATTTAGGACAGAAATGATATGGATCTAACAGAAGCAAAAGATATTAACAAGAGGTGGCACGAATACACAAAAGAATTCTACAAAAAAGATCTTCACAACCCAGATAACCAGAAATAGTATGATCACTCACCTAGAGCCAGGTATCATGGAATGCGAAGTCAAGTCGGCCTAAGCATCACTAGAAACAAAGCTATTGGAGATGACAGGATTCCAGTTGAGCTATTTCAAATCCTAAAAGATGATGCTGTGAAGGTGCTGTAGTCAATATGCCAGCAAGTTTGGAAAACTCAGCATTGGCCACAGGACTAGAAAAGGTCAGTTTTCACTCCAGTCCCAAAGAAAGGCAATGCCAAAGAATGCTCAAACTACCCCACAACTGCACTCATCTCACTTGCTAGCACAGTAATGCTCAAAATTCTCCAAGCCAGGCTTCAACAGCACATGAATCATAAACTTTCAGGTGTTCAATTTGGATTTAGAAAATGCAGAGAAACCAGAGAGCAAATTGCCAACATCTTTGGATCACTGAAAAAGCAAAAGAATTTCAGGAAAAAACATCTACTTCTGTTTTATTGACTATGCCAAAGACTTTGACTGTGTGGATCACAACAAACTGTGGAAAATTCATAAAGGGTTGGGAATACCAGACCACCTGCCCTGCCTCTTGAGAGATCTTTATGCAGGTCAGGAAGCAACAGTTAGAACTGGACATGGAACAACAGACTGGTTCCAAATAGGAAAAGGAGTATGTCAAGGCTGTATATTGTCACCCTGCTTATTTAACTGATATGCAGAGTACATCATGAGAAACAGTGGGCTGGAAGAAGCACAAGCTGGAATCAAGATTGCCGTGAAAAATATCAATAACCTCAGATATGCAGATGACACAGCCCTTATGGCAGGAAGTGAAGAGGAACTAAAAATCCTCTTGATGAAAGTGAAAGAGGAGAGTGAAAAAGTTTGCTAAAGCTCACATTCAGAAAACTAAGATCATGGCATCTGGTCCCATCACTTTATGGCAAATAGATGGCAAAACAGTGGAAACAGTGAGAGACTTTATTTTGGGGGGCTCCAAAATCCCTACAGATGCTGGCTGCAGCCATGAAACCAAAGACACTTGCTCCTTGGAAGAAAAGTTATGACCAACCTAGACAGCACATTAAAAAGCAGATACATTACTTCGCCAACAAAAGTCCATCTAGTCATGTCTATGGTTTTTCCAGTACTCCTGTATGGATGTGAGAGTTGGACTATAAAGAAAGCTGAGTGCTGAAGAAATGATGCTTTTGAACTGTGGTGTTGGAGAAGACTCTTGAGAGTCCCTTGGCCTGAAAGGAGATCCAAGCAGTCAATGGTAAAGGAAATCAGTCCTGAATATTCATTGGAACGACTGATGCTGAAGCGAAACTCCAATAATTTGGCCACCTGATGGGAAAAACTGACTCATTTGAACAGACCATGATGCTGGGAAGATTGAAGGCACGAGGTGAAGGGGATGACAGAGGATGAGATGGTTGGATGGCATCACCAACTCAATGGAAATGAGTTTGAGTAAACTCTGGGAGTTGGTGATGAACAGGGAGACCTGGCGTGCTGCAGTCCAGGGGTTCACAAAGAGTTGGACATGAATGAGCAAATGAATTGAGCTGAACTGAACTGATGTGTAAACTCGTCTCTTGTGTTGTTTAAAAAGCTATTTGCTATGATGAATGCATATTTGGCAGAATTCAGTTAGCCTTTGCTCTGTTTCATTTTGTTTTCCAAGGCCAAAGTTGCCTGTTAGTCCAGGTATCTCTTGACTTCCTACTTTTGCAAACCAATCCCCAATGATGAATAGAACAGCTTTTTTGGTGTTAGTTTTAGGAGGTCTTCTAGGTCTTCATAGAACTGATCAACTTCAGTTTCTTTGGCATCGGTGGTAGGGGCATAGACTTGGATAACCGTGATGTTGAATGGGTTGCCCTGGAAGCAAACCAAGCTCATTCTGTCATTTTTGAGACTGCAGCCAAGTACTGCATTTCAGACTCTTCTGTTGATTATGAGGGCTATTCCATTTCTTCTATGGGATTCTTGCCCAAAGTAGTAGATACAACAGTCATCTGAATTAAATTTACCCATTCCCATCCATTTCAGTTCACTGATTCCTAAGATGTCAATGTTTAGTCTTTACCATCTCCTGCTTGACCATGTCCAATTTGCCTTGACTCATGGACCTAACATTCCAGGCTCCTATGCAATATTGTTCTTTGCAGCATTGGATTTTACTTTCATCACCAGACAGCCCTGTTTTAATACATTTAAAATTCTGCTACTGTTGTTTTAGCGGGGTTTGAAGATGAAGCACAGAGAACTCTTATGTTCAACCCATAATGTTTAACTGGGAGTCAATAATTTCATTTTCTAGTTTCATTTTTCTTTTATATTTTTAATCAACTATGAAGACAAACTAATTGATGTTCATTACTTTCATATGTTAAATGTCCGTTAAACCTTTCATATCAGAAGTGGAAAACACATCATTATGTGACAACAGAAGGAAAAAAGAAAGAAACACAGAAGTTTAACAGTTTGCCCATGTGCTTAGTGATGATTTTAAAAGTAGTAACATATCAGGCTTCCCTGGTGGTCCAATGCTAAAACTGCTTGTTTCCATGGCAGGGGTTGTGGAACTTCATCTGGGAAGTTCCCCATGAGTGCAATGTGGCCCAAAAAACAGTATTAAGATACCATGATCTCCCTACACATTATTTTGCCGAATTGGAGACAGCTTTCTGAAAATCAATGACTTTGTAGAGAATATCTGCACTAAAAATACAATAAACACAAAATGAAAGTGTTAGTCGTTCAGTAATGTCTCACTCTTCGGGACCTCATGGACTGTAGCCCACAAGGCTCCTCTGTCCATGGGATTTTTCCAGGCACGAATACTGGAGTAGGTTGCCATTTTCTTCTCCAGGGGATCTTCCCAACCCAGGGATCAAAGATGCATCTCCTGTGTCTCCTGCATTGCAGGCAAATTCTTTACCTGCTGTCACTGGGGAAGCCCCTATTTGTCTAACTTGAATTTATTTAAGTAGTAGTGCAAGGTCCATGAAATAAATTCATGAAAAGTGCCTATGAAAAAAAGGAAAATAATTTAAATAATTCACATGCTTAAAATTTTAAAGTAACTTTTTTTTTTAGTAATTAGACTCAGAGATAAACAACTGTACTCAAATGTCTTAGGACCAGATGTACAGAATGAATTCAATGGCAATATTTTCCTAAGAAAAATGAATCTTGGCATACATGATCATCCATAAAGGAACTTAAAAACTCAAGCTTATCCTTGAGATAAAATAATTTGTTATATAAAAGTCATGTTTATTTTTTTTAATGACAATTTTTGACAGTCTTACTACTGGTATATTAAGCTGATATATCTTTGTTTACTCAAAGTGTGGCCTTTCTTTATACTTTAGCTTAGTAGGTGGTGAATAGAGATCAGCTGTTCAACATTGATCCTTGGCATTCACAAATGTAAGATGTACTCATTTTTATGGAGAAAGATATGCTTACATCTTACACACTGCGCATTACAATGCAATAAACAATGTATAGTTATGTTGAATTCAGCATTTGACAATGAAAATCAAGCTCAACAAAAGATGAAGACAGGATACTTTAAGAAAAAAGCAAATGTCAGTAAATTAGCTCCATCCTTTGTACTATCCTGTGGTGACAGCGGACGTCATTACCAATTTTCTCTAGCTGCTAGTACAAGTCTGTTGCTGAAAACAGTATGAAAAGCTTTCTAATTAATTGCTACTGGCAGATCTGCTACTTCCAAAAGTTTTTCCCCTGAGATACAGATGCTAACCTGTCTCAGTTTATAACAATAGCATCCTTCTGCAATTTACAATGAAAATAATTTTTCTTTCATTTGCTAATCAGTGGCACAAAAATTGTTGCAGATCCCAGCAGATGATAAAGGGGACAAAAAGGTACTCAAAGCCTGTCTTCCTTTCTAAGTTGAATAATGGGCTGAGAACAGCCAAGTTGTGGCTGAACAACAGCTCACTATCCAATTTTACTTTCCTCAGCTGAAAAGAAATGAACATAAGCATCTAAACTGGGATGTGAGTAAAAGCAGTACTGCAAAAGTGTCTTATCAAACATGACTATTTAATCTACAACGTATCTCATTTTCCAAATTTTTTTAAAGGCTTTTTGAGAGTGTGGACAAAACGCCTCATAAACACATGTGTCTTTAAATTAAAAGCGACAGAAACCACATTTTGCAGCTGTTTGAATATTCTGAAATCTTTACATTTTTAGCCCCAAATAAGAATATAAATACTGACAAGTACAACACTGTCAACATCACGTAAGCCAAGCATCTAGACCAAGGCTCTTCCCAGGGCTTGCTAAATTGTAACCCATTTGTGACTGTGGAAAGTTAATTTCATCATAGTTCTTATGTGATCTCCACTATGTCCGCCAAATCAAACCTCTGAGGAAAACTGACCCATTCATTCAACCAATAGGAAAATATTTACTGAGTGCCTACTACGTGCCAAGCACTGTGAAGCTCTGGAGATACAGGGACGTACATATACACCACACACCATTCACTGAGTCCTCCTGTGTGCATGTTAATGAGCTTGGAAGTGTACCTGCCAGCCAAAGTGCCATGTTCCTCAACCCTAGGACAACATAATACGTATGATAGCATCACGTAAACCAAGACAAAATATAAAATGAAGACAGAACACAGAATCAAGAGAAAAGCCCATGAACATATTAATACCCCGGATATTGTCAGACATGTAAATAACTAACAGTGGGCATTATCCTCAATCAATACTCTGCAGGGTAAACTGTTCCAGACAAGTAGCCTCCCACAGTGTGTAATGAGCAGAAACTTCAGGTTCTCTGTTTTGTCATTGCTGATGTCTGGATCCTGCTGCTTTCATATTCTGGGCTGGTGCAATGACTGCACTGTGTTGGCAGTTGAAAGGAAAGCTTACTCTGGACTCTTCCCAAATAAGCTAGGGACAAAACCTAGAATCCATTCTAATTTCACCCCAGGTAACTAAAAAGGTAGTATTGGTGGGAGTAGGAAGAATCACTGACAATGGTGAGTGTGGAAGAAAACAAACACCAAAACAATCGATTGAAAAAAGTACTAACTCAATGGGTTTAAATCACAAGAGATTTCTCTTCAGTAAAATGGAATGACAGACTCATACCCTATCGTGTTCTGCTCTCATTATGCAATTATGGGGGGCTATACTAATGACTTATATACTCTTAGAAAAAAGTAAGTTTCACAGGAAAAAGAGAGGAAGTAGAGATTTTTAAATAGGAAATATATTGCTGATATTAACATAGATGTTATTTTTTTTAATGAATAGGAGCACTAATGTATTTCGTTCTTTCAGGTCAAACAAGTACAAAGGAGCACCAACATTGGCCTATTATTATTTACTATAACCACTTTCTTAGTATTTTATCATGAAATTCCTACAAGTATATAGCTTTATCCCTGAATAATATGGACTATATCCTTTTAGTCTTCCATGAAATTTAAAAAGCTCCTGCATTATGCTGCTTCATATTGGACTGTTAGCCACCATATTCCTCAGTCTTTGAAAGGAAGAGTCTTAACCACACCATAAATAAACCTAAAGCTTACCCCTAAGCAATAAGTAATTAAAATAAACGGTAAACATTTGCTTTATAGCATGTTTTCCCTCTCTAAATTATGATTTTTGCAAGATTTTTAATGGCTTTCATTTTTATTGCATTGCAAAAGTGAAATCATATTCTTTGTATGCACTTCATTATCTCATTTGATTGGGTTTTAATTCCTGCAACATACAGCAAAGGCTGATGTGCCTTTTTGAAACAGTGGTTGCATGCTGAGAATAATTAGCTTCACTAACGCAGAACAAATGATTTCTTTGCAAAACACCAAGTCTGTGTTTCAACAAAGATAACTACAGAATACCCAAGTTATCTTGGCGTTTCCAGTATACTGGTTACTTTGAGTTTAATTAATATTTTTTATAATCTTAATTCCCTAATAACTATGTGACCCAGAGATTATCACAAAATGTTGCTTTTGAAATCTGGAGGTGAGGAGACACTGATATGGTTCATTTGATTTGTCAGTTTTCATTAAAATATTTATATAAAATATTATTTATTGATATTATTTAGATCTAGTGATAATTCATGCAAAATTTTATTATTGGCTGTGGCTACTGGAATGGTAGTAGGCTATCTCTCCTTCCCAATTCACCCTGACATTATGAAAATCTTTTATTAATCTAATAGCAAAACACTCAAAAGCAGCTAGATTCATCAAATTTTCCACTTAATTTTGGTGAGACAATATAAATGTGGTAATTAAATCCCACAAGTCAACTTACACTAAAGAGAAGTCACTGAGTAATAGCAACAGAGAAATCATTATAATTTCTTATAATTAAGAGGCTAATCTTCTTTAAACCAGTAAAATTTGCACTGAAAGTTTCATTGAACTGTTTATATTTTAGTTAAGATTCTTGTTGAGTTAACAATTACTGCAGCACCTGTGTGGAAACATTAAACAGAGTTCACTGCACAGCAAAAAGGTCATGAATACATACTGCTCTGAAATTAAACCTGACTTTCATTTCCTTACACGACTGCAGGAAACTTAAGTTGCTGTTGAATTACACAGAGACACTGAACATCTTATAGTTCCATATATCACTGGCTTGACACGTCTAATTGCATGCAAGACTCCTTCAACCACTCCAAACTCACTACAAACAGATCCATCCTCTAAAATGTCTCTAGACTAAGCAGGTAAACACAAGCTTTAAACGTTTTAAACTCGATAGTCTATATTTACAAAGAAATGTGACCAATTTCTGTATGTTAATCTTGTATCCTGCTACCTTGATGAGTTAGTTTATCAGAGCTGATAGTTTTTGTGTAGAGTCTTTAGCGTTTTCCATAAAGAATATCATGTCATCAATTTTACCACATCTCTTTTAATTTGGATACCTTTTAATTTCCTTTTTCTGTCTGACTGCAGTGGCTAGGATTTATAACACTATGTTGAATTAGAAGTGGTGAAAGTGGGCATCCTTATCTTGTTCCAGATTTTGGCAGGAAGGCTCTCAGTTTTCCACTGTTAAGTATTATTCTGGCTGTAGGTTTGGCATAAACAGCTTTTATTTGCTGAGATATGCTCCCTGTGTACCCACTTTGGTGAGAGTTTTATCAGGAATGGATACTGAATATTGTATCAAATGCCTTCTCCATATCTACTGAGGTAATCATGTGATTTATGTCTTTTCTGTTGCTGATATGCTGTATCACATTGATTGAGTATGCTGAAACCATCCTTGTGAACCCAGAATAAATCCAACTTGATCATGATGAATGGTCCTTTTTATATATTGCTAGATTCATTTTGTGAATATTTTGTTGAGGATTTCTGCATCTATATTGATCAGTGATACTGCCTTTGAACTTTCTTTTTTGGTAATGTCTTTATCTGGTTTTAATATCAGGGTGATGATGGCTTCATGGAATAACTTTGGGAGTGTTCCTTTCTCTTCAGTCTTTTGGAAGAGTTTCAGAAGGGTCTGTATAAGTCCTTTTTATGCCAGACAAAGCTGGTGGCATTATCCTCCCAGACCTCAGACAATATACTACAGAGCTACAGTAATTTTAAAAGCATGGTATTGGCGCAAAAGCAGACATATAGATAAATAGAAAAGAATGGAGAGTTCAGAAGTAAATCTACATCCTATGGTCAATTAATCTTTGACAAAGGAGGCAAGAATACACAATAGAGAAAGGATAAACTCTTCTGAAAGTGATGTTGGGAAAGCTGGACAGTCACAAGTAAATCAATGAAGTTAGAACACTCCCTCAACCATACACAAAAATAAACTCAAAATAGTTAAAGACTTGAATATAAGACATGATGCCAAACTCCTAGAAGAGAATATAGGCAAAACATTCTCTGACATAAATCTAAGCACTGTTTTCTTACGTCAGTCTCTCAAGGCAAAAAAATAAAAATAAAAGCAAAAACAAGCAAACTAGACTTATCAAATTTATAAGCTTTTGCACAGCAAAAGAAACCATAGACAAAATAAAAAGATAAGTCAGAGAGAATATTTGCAAAAGGTGTGACTGACATGGAATTAATTTTCAAAATATACAAGGCCCATACAAATATCACATATAGCATTTCATATAAACAAACAAACAGCAAATTTTCTGCCCAATCAGAAAATGGGTAGAAGATCTAAATAGATAATTATCCAAAGAAGACCTACAGATGGCATGTATATACATGAAAAGATGCTTAACTTCACTAATTAGCAGAGACATGCAAATCAAAATTACAAGGTATCATCTCACACTTGTCAGAATGGTCATCATCAAAAAGTTGGAGAAGGTGTGGATAAAAGGAACCCTCCTACACTGTTGGTGGGAATATAAATTGATGCAGCCACTATGGAGAATATGATGGAAGTTCCTTAGAAAACTAAGAATAGAGATATTATATGATCCAGTAATTCTACTCCTGGGCATATATTCAAAGAAAACTAATTTGAAAAGATATATGCACCCTAATGTTCACAGCAGCATTATTTACAACAGCTATGCTATGGGAGCAAGCTAAATGTCCATCAACAGATAAATGATAAAGAAACACTGGTGTATATCTGTGTGTATGCATGTGCTTAGCTGCTCAGTTGTGTCTGACTCCCTGTGGCCCCATGGACTGTAGCCCACAAAGCTCCTGTGTCCATGGAACTTTCCAAGGAAGAATACTGAAGTGAGTTGCCATTTCCCACTCTAGAGGATCTTATACTTGGTCACAAAAAAGAATGCTGCTGCTGCTGCTACTAAGTCTCTTCAGTCATGTCCGACTCTGTGTGACCCCATAGACGGCAGCCCACCAGGCTCCCCCGTCCCTGGGATTCTCCAGGCAAGAACACTGGAGTGGGTTGCCATTTCCTTCTCCAATGCATGAAAGTGAAAAGAAAAAAGGGAAGTCGCTCAGTCGTGTCCAACTCTTCATAACCCCATGGACTGCAGCCCACCAGGCTCCTCCATCCATGGGATTTTCCAGGCAAGAGTACTAATTCCATTTGCAGCAACTTGGATGGACCTAGACATTATCATACTAAGTAAAATAAGTCAGAGAAAAACAAATGCAGTATATCACTTACATGTGGAATCTAAAAAAAAAAATGATACAAATAAACTTATTTATAAAACAGAAACAGTCACACAGAGGAAAGTGGGGCGGGAGGGGGCATAAATTAGAAGCTTGAGATTAACAGATATTCACTGCTAGATAAGAAACAGATAAACAACAAGGTCCTAAACTATAGCTAATACTTTGCAATAACCTAATAACCTATAACAGAAAAGAATCTGGAAAAGTATACATATATATACACATACATATAAAACTGAATCATTTTGTTGTATACCAGAAGCTAACACAATGTTGTAAATCAACTATACTTCAATTTTAAAAAAGATTTCATTAGAAATATAGATGGAAAATTTTGAAATAAAATATTGGCAAATTGAGTTACTTGGTAGAAAAATAAAATACTACAATAACATTATTTAGACTTATGCGCAGAATGCAAATAGTTGAATATCAGGACTTATATATTTCCTCATATTCCTGGAGAGAAAGAGATACATTCTGTGATCATTATAACATGTCAAAGAGAAATTTGATAAAGTTTCTTAACAAAAGATACACCGATATTTTCATAATGATAAAAGATGTATGTCCCCCACCACAAAGTAATTACCTTCTCCAGAAAACATTTCAATATATTCTCACTAAATTAGTGAACAAGATACAAATACCAACTTTGCCACTTAAGTTTTCAATTATTCTAATAGTACAAAAAATATAACTGGACAAAAGAAAGAATAAACAACTATTAGAGTGAAAACTAGAACTAACTAAAATTTATAATAGCATATATCTAAGAAAACCAAAGATATCAATAGAAAAGCCTTTTAAATGAATGAGAAATCAAAAAATTAAATGTTTAGTATGTAAAGTAATCACTAATTTCCTGAAACTAAGAATAATGTTGGAAAACACGGAAAAAGGAATTCCAATGCATAAATGCTAAGTCGCTTCAGTTGTGTCCGGCTCTGTGCGACCCCATAGACAGCAGCTCACCAGGCTCCGCCGTCCCTAGGATTCTCCAGGCAAGAATACTGGAGTGGTTGCCATTTCTTTCTCCAGTGCATGAAAGGGAAAAGTCAAAGTGAAGTCACTCAGTCGTGTCCGACACTTAGCGACCCCATGGACTGTAGCCTACCAGGCTCCTCCGTCCATGGGATTTTCCAGGCAAGAGTACTGGAGTGGGGTGCCATTGCCTTCTCCGTATGCATAAATAAACTTAGCTAAAAGAATGTGGGAATTAATAAGAGACAGTTAGGACAGTTAGGAAAAGAAAATTTGAATTTTTCTCAGGGAATTTTCCAAAATAAGGAAAAAACTACCTTTAAATTTAAATGTAAAGGACAAGAATTTTTCCTAAGTGACTTTCAGTTGAGTTCAGTTGCTCAGTCGTGTTCGACTCTTTGCAACCCCATGAACCGCAGCACGCCAGGCCTCCCTGTCCATCACCAACTGCCTGAGTCTACCCAAACTCATATCCATCGAGTTGGTGATGTCATCCAACCATCTCATCTTCCGTCATCCCCTTCTCCTCCTGCCCTCAAAATTTCCCAGCATCAGGGTCTTTTAAAATGAGTCAGCTCTTCGCATCAGGTGGCCAAAGTATTAGAGTTTCAGCTTCAACATCAGTCCTTCCAATGAACACCCAAGACTGATCTCCTTTAGGATGGACTGGTTGGATCTCCTTGCAGCCCAGGGGACTCTCAAGAGTCTTCTCCAACACCACAGTTCAGAAGCATCAATTCTGCGCTCAGCTTTATAGTCCAAATCTCATATCCATACATGACTACTAAAAGAACCATAGCCTTGACTATGCAGACCTTTGTTGACAAAGTAATGTCTCTGCTTTTTAATATGCTATCTAGGTTGGTCATAACTTTCCTTCCAAGGAGTAAGTGTCTTTTAATTTTATGGCTGCAATCACCATCTGCAGTGATTTTGGAGCCCCAAAAAAAGTCAGCCACTGTTTCCCCATCTGTTTGCCATGAAGTGATGGGACCGAATGCCATGATCTCAATTTTCTGAATGTTGAGCTTTAAGCAAATTTTTTCATTCTCCTCTTTCACTTTCATCAAGAGACTCTTTAGTTCTTCTTCACTTTTTGCCATAAGGGTGGTGTCATCTGCATATCTGAGGTTATTGATATTTCTCCTGGCAATCTTGATTCCAGCTTGTGCTTCCTCCAGCCCAGCGTTTCTCATGATGCACTCTGCATATAAGTTAAATAAGCAGGGTGACAATATACAGCCTTGACGTACTCCTTTTCCTATTTGGAACCAGTCTGTTGTTCCATGTCCAATTCTAACTATTGCTTCCTGACTGCATACAGATTTCTCAGGAAGCAGGTCAGGTGGTCTGGTATTCCCATCTCTTCCAGAATTTTCCACAGTTTATTGTGATCCACACAGTCAAAGGCTTTGGCATAGTCAATAAAGCAGAAATAGATGTTTTTCTGGAACTCTCTTGTTTTTTCAATGATACAGCAGATGTTGGTAATTTGATCTCTGGTTCCTCTGCCTTTTCTAAAATCAGCTTGAACATCTGGAAGTTCACGATTCACGCATTGCTGAAGCCTGGCTTGGAGAATTTTGAGCTTTACTTTACTAGTGTGTGAGATGAGTGTAATTGTTCAGTAGTTTGAGCATTCTTTGGCATTGCCTTTCTTCGGGATTGGAATGAAAACTGACCTTTTCCAGTCCTACGGCCACTGCTGAGTTTTCCAAATTTGCTAGCATATTGAGTACAGCAATTTCACAGCATCATCTTTTAGGGTTTGAAATAGCTCAACTGGAATTCATGCTCGTTAATCCACTTTATACATATTTTCCTTACATTACTCCATATGATTAAGTGATAGTAAAATATTAAACCAGATAAACGGATTCTATTACTCAAATGGAAATGTACAGCTATGGAAACATCCTTGGAATCTTGTTCTACAAGGTAAACTCACCATATTGAAAACAACATGAGAGTGGCACAACTGGAGGTGCGGAAAACAGTGGACACACGAATCAATAAATAGAAGTTTTCAAACAAAAAAAAAAGTTTTTGTGACAGTTTAGAACAGATCAAATGTGACATTTCGAATCGGCAAAGAAAAAATGAAGAAAACAGAAAATGTTGTTTGATCAAACTGCCAGCCATTTGGAAGCCATGAATAGTGAATCTCTCCTCAAACTTTACAATAAATTACAGATGAATGAATCATGAATAAAAACAAAACTGTACAAGTACTAATACAAAATGTGGGAGAATATTTTGATAAATTTGGAGTGAGTAGGGCTAACATAGTCAAAAACTGAGAAACCAAAAGATGACATGTGTCTTCATCATAATTAATTAAAATAGTTTAATAATTATTTACTAAATTAGTAATTATAATTTCAAAAATTATTAAATTACTAATACTTTAACTAAAATAATTAATTAAATAACACATCAAGAATAAGATCCCATGACCAAGAAAGACTGGAAAGAAGCTTTTTCTATGCTTTCCTTCAGTTTTTATTAACATATAAAATCCCTAGTATGACAAATATTTAACAATACTATAAGAAAGCAGGTGAAGTTTATCAATAGGCAGTTCACTGAAAGTGATATACAACTGGCCAGGAGACAAGAAAAAGGAGTTCAACCTTGTAATTAAAAAAATTAAATTCAAAACAGCAATAAGAAGCCAATTTTTTACCTGCTACATTAGTATTAGCAAGATTCAAGTATGTTTAATAGCATTTAGTAAACACCTACATTTCGTGCATCCAGCAGTTCTTCTGGTGAAGGAACATCATCATACAGTAATGCTGCCTATTTATTTTCCATGAGACAGTAACAGCCCCATCATCCCCCAGTTCCAGGAGTAGCTACAGGCTGCTCTAAGTCAAACTGTGGATAAGCCTGCTCTCTCACACTCTACGGTGAGATTTTAGGTACAACCTCTTGGCAGTTTAGCAATATTCGTTAAAATTTAAAGGGGAATATATGCTTTAAACTGTTGAACTTTTAAGAAATTCATCTTCAATATACAAGATATAAAAGATATAAGATATAGGAAACATTTCCCTTTGGTTTTTGTCCTCCAGTGATATTTGACTTCTGTTTCAAAATAAGTAAGTTCTATTTGTATGATTTTTTAATCTATTAAAAAACATATATAATTAAATCAATAAAAAGAGAATTAAAAATTCATATTGGAGCAGTAAGCAGAAATATAAATGTGCAGAACAAAATTAACGGTCTAATATACAAAGAATATCACAAGAAAGGTCCTGCTATATAATAACCAAAGTCATGGTAAGCATGGTATCTCAGGGATACAGTGCCAGCACAGTTCTCTTGAGAAGGAAACAGAGATAACTGGAACAAAATAACTAATTACCCTTAGAAAGAAAAAGGAAGTCTCCTAAAATTCAAAAAAGGAGTCTCCATTTTGAAAGTCTTCTTTGAATTTTTTCATATAATTAGTGAAATGACAATCCATTCAAGGAAATAATACACTGTAAGATTAAGAAGAAAAATAATAATACTGAAAAATATTGTGAAAATTGAACTTTACTTTTGATGAAAATTTTATGAAGGATCATACAGATTCTCCTCAATAACCTTTTAAAGAAACTTTAGACTTTGCTTTGACAAGTTTCTCTGACTCTTTGTCTACATGCTTTGTTGTTCATTCATAACAGTCAAAGCTGTCTTCTCTAAACATTTTTCTTCAAGGAATGGGTGGGTGTTATTAGGCTAAAAATTTTTTCACAAGATAAAATTCACACTTTATAATAGGTGCGTGTGTGCTAAGTCACTTCAGTCGTGTCCCACTCTGTGCGACCCTATGGACTACAGCCCACTAGGCTCCTCTGTCCACAGGATTCTCCAGACAATACTGCAGTGGGCTGCTGTGCCCTTCTCTCCAGGGTATCTTCTGACCCAGGGATCAAACCTGCATCTCTTACATCTACCTGCACTGGTAGGTGGGTTTTTTACCACTAGCTTCATCTGGGAAGCCTTTCATAACAGATAATTTCACTTAAAACCAATGTGAAAACACAAACAGAATGTGAACTGTGAGTATCTACTTTTAAAAGATTATCTATCCACACTTTCAATTCTAATACTTTGGCAACTTTAAACCATGTGCTGCGAGCCTACCAGAAAGTAGGAGAAACTAGGCCTTTGCAGTTGACAAACACAAAGGCAAAGGAGTGCATGATACATGAACACCGCAGTTTGTGTTTCAGGATGCTTAGCAGGCACTAACTAGTTTGAGCTCACACAATAAGCAATTGAAGAATGCTGGTACTTAGACATCAAGCTTCAGAAACAAAACTTGAAACATACTGGCATTACATACTGCCTAAGGCAAAGGCGGAATCGGTATTAAGTCTGAGGTTAGTATTTGGTCCTTTACTTTTGCAAGATTATCTTGTCTAGGATTTAAGCAAACCAAGCAGTGACTTTTCAGACCTGTAAATTATATACAACAACAAAATGTTATATGCCTTGTGGACTTTAGAGATTTTTGGACAGTAGCTTTAAATGTACTACATCCTTACAACTTTTAAAATTACTCAGTGTTGGTATCACAAAGGACTTTTCATTTTCAAAGAAGAGTTATATTTTTTCACATTATAATTATGTTAGGAACAGAAGACAAGTTTCTTTTTCAATCAGTATTTCATAATTTTAGTTCAAATGATATTTTCTGTGAAGTACAGTTATTTGTATGACTTTAAGCATTTCCATCTTCTGCCTTTTCATTTTAGTTTTATTAGTTCTTACTACCGCCAAAAGAACAAATTAGACATACCCTTTCTTACTCACCAAATACTGTTAACAGCCTTTGGTTACTAGGAAAGCAGCTATTTGTAAGGCTGATAAAATTCATTTCATGATGTTTAGACAACACAGCCTTTAACTGGCTCATAACAAGTAAGTTTTTACCTCATGAGCTGATATATTTTGGAATGGGGTTATACACACTTCACTCATTTCCCAACATGTCTCTTAACATTCACAGGGAACATGTGGCGGTATCAGTATCTTTGTAATCATAATAAAGGGAAGAAAACTTATATCTGACTGTTCTTTGTTCTTTGTTGAAAACTTATATCTGACTGTATACAAGGATTGAGATTTACTGTCTTCACAACTACATCTAAGATGATTTTCTCAAGATACTAAAAAAATGGGAAACCCATCTACACAGACTTACTATGATCTACATAGAGGAGTATCAAGACTCTCAAATGACCAGCTACTTAAATTTTCTGTTGTCTTGGTTATTCACATTCACTGGAAGATGCCTTTAATACCCAGGGCCTTACCTCTTTTGATGCCAGTATTCTATACAGGGGGCTTGCCAGGTGGTGCAGTTGGTAAAGAATACAGCTACCAATACAGGGGACTCAAGAAGCATGGGTTCAATCCCTGGAAAGGGAAGATCCCCTGGAGGAGGAAATGGCAACCCACTACAGTATTGTTGCCTGGAAAATTCCATGGACGGAGGAGCCTGGAAGGCTACAGTCCATGGGGTCACAAGAGTCAAACACAGCTGAGCACACACACTATATACTAAGATCAGTTAAGATGGACATTAAATTTCTTGCCTAGCCAACACCAAAGTACATCAGAGAAGTATGAGACAATTATGTTTATAATGGCTAAAGCCAAAAAGGCTAACTCACAGCTGGCCTTGAATGCCTGTAGAGATATGACTTCATAAACCAAAATCCAGATTTAATTAATTCTGGCATTTGTTTTACAAATTTCCTCCAAGATTCTTTGTATATCTTCTGGTAAACAAAATTTTATGATACCTGATCTCAAGGCTTTCATAATATGTATCTTTACTCTCAGAACTGAATCAGTTCTGAATCAGTGTGTGCTGACTAATACAAGGCTAATTGGCTTTTTGTTTTTAATTTTAGGAAACTTTTAAAAATGCCAACTCAAACATCTGTGCACTCATATCAGAACTGAAAGACATTAATATATTATAACATTTGCATGAAATATTTTCACATAATAAAGACAGAAAGAAAATCATGTAAGTGGAATTTGTCCTGCATCCCCAACTTCATTCCTTACCCTCCTAATAATCCTCACCAACAAGCACAGTCATCAGTTTGGTAGGGACCAAGGTCTTCCCCAGGCACTTGCCAATAGTTCTGACTTTCAACAGCTAGCACCTGCATCTCTTTGCCTATCCCTATCTGTGACCACTAAAGTCCACCCATCCCAGTACATCAGGCCAGAAGGATCAAAAGAAGTTCCTCTCCTCTTCCACAGCAGCCCTTAACAAGCAGTTGATGGATGCTGATATCCCTCATCCCTTAAGTGAGCCTATTCAGTCTTCCAGAGCTCTCCAGCAGGACTATACGTGTCCCAGTTATTCACAGTTGTGAATCACTTGATAACACATCCTTTATTGAATTTCTTCTTCTGTTTCATTTTCCCACCATCTATTGGTTTCCTTTGTGATTATCTCCAAAATAGGGCTTCCCAGATGGTGCTAGTGGTAAAGAATCTGCTTCCCAATAAAGGAGACTTAAGAGACCCAGGTTCGATCCATGGGTCGGGAAGATCCCCTGGAGAAGGATATGGCAGCCCACTCCAGTATTCTTGCCTGGAGAATCCCATGGACAGAGGAACCTGGCGGGCTACTGTCCATGGGGTCGCGAAGAGACAGACATGACTAAAGCGACTTAGCATGCATGCTCTCCCAAATAAACTATCTGCGCTTAAAGTCTTGTCTCAGGATATGCTTCAGTGCAACTCAAACTATTATATCTCCCAATCTATGTTAACACAGATGACAAATAATGCTTGTTCACTTTAAAATCTAATGAATAAATATACCATATTTTGTTTTATTTATGTGTTCCTCTTTTGGTGGTCATTTAGATTGAGTTCACTATTTTGCTATTAAAAATTAGGCTGCCATTAACATCTTTGTGTACCATCTTTGGGCACACAGGCAAGTTTCTCTTCTTTAAACACCCCACGTGATATTATTGCTTCATCATAAGCATATATGTCTTCACTTACTCAGATATTGCCCAATTATACTCCAAAATATTCAATAAAATTTTATTCCAGCAAAAACTGATTTTATAAGTTTTAAAAATTTCATAAATCTTATTTTTTTCCTACATATTTCTTCAAAAAATCAACAAATCAGAATTAACCATTTATTCCAGTGGAGAAAGTGGAAAAAAGAGAGAACTCTGTGTGTCCAAGAAACTACAACCAAGCTAAAAGTTAGCACTCACATGAATTAGAAACAACTCAACAGATATAAATACATGTGAGGAAAATGTTTATATATAAAATTACATTTGCTTATACTAAAAAAGAGTCGCACACGACTATACAAGAGCCAGACATGACTTAGGGACTAAACCATCACCACCATACTATAATAAAGTACTAGTATATGTTCTCCAACTAGGCAATATAAATGTATGAATATGTACACATATCTCTAAATCAATATATTGCACAAATATATATATATATATCTTCAACATGAATAATATACACCAAGTATATAGCCCTTACACAGAATCTAAAATTATAGAATATCATGGAAAATTGCCATATTCCTAAAATAGTTCCCTCTTAAAGGCCCAAATATCTTCAAACACTGATTTCTTACTCTGTTAAGTCCTCTCATTACCTAGAAGAAAAGAAGTGCAAATAGAAATGAGCTAAAACTTGGGAACACGAGAGAGAGAGATCATAGTAGGAATCACTACAAAACCAAGAATTTTGGAAGTCATGGTTACAACATAGTGGCAAATGCACTTAAATAATAAAATGTGCAGCTTTGTCATGGTCAACCCCATCATAAAACTAGTACTGGTGGTATATTCTTGCATTTCATCTCTTTATTTTCTAGGAAGATTTTTCGAACTATTAAACTGTCTTAACATTCATATACTCCAGTGAAATTCTAGATAAAAATAAATTTGAGAAAAGAATGACTGAAATGATAGTTCAACTTTCCTAAATGTACTGAGGTTCATTTTGTGGCCTACCATGTTATCTATCCTGGAGAATGTTCCACGTGTATTTGAAAAGAATGTGTATTATGCTGCTTTTAGATGGAATGCTCTATAAATATGAATTAAGTTGATTTGGTCTAGTGTGTTATTTAAGGCGTGTGTTTCCTTATTAATTTTCTGTCCAGATGATCTGCCAATTGATGTGAGGTGTTAAATTTCCTTACTACTATTCTATTACTGTAAATTTCTCCTTTTATGTCTGTTAATATCTGCCTTATATATTGAGGTGATCCTATGTTGGGTACATATATATGAACAATTGTTATAGCTCTTGGATTGACCCCTTTATAATTATGTAGTATCCTCCTTTGTCTCTTGCAACAGTCTTTAAAGGCTATTTTGTCTGATACAAGTACTGTTACTCTGGTTTTTTTCTGATTTCCATTTGTACGGAATACCTATTTCCTTCCATTCCTTCACTGTCAGTATACATGTGAGTATCTTGTAGGCAGCATTTATACGGTTCTTTTTTTGCATTAATTCAGCTAGTCTATGCCTTTTTGTTGGAGCATTTAGTACACTTACATTTAAGGTAATTATTCATATGTATGTTATTGCTGCCATTTTGTTAACTGTTTCTTGCTAGTTTCATTCAACACAGTTTTATAAATTTTATTAAACTTATAAGTTTTATAAGTCTGATTGCTACAGCAATCAAAGAAAAAAAAAGAAATAAAAGGAACCTAAATTGGAAAGGAAGAAGTAAAACTGTCACTGTTTGCAGATGACATGATACTATACATGAAAAATACTAAAGATATCACAAGAAAGCCACTAGAGCCCTTCAGCGAATTTGGAAAAGTTGCAGGATACAAAATTTATATAAAGAAATTGAATGCAATTCAATATATTAATAATGACATATAAGAGAAATCAAGGAAACAACCCTATTTACTATCCATCAAAAAGAATAAAATACCCAGCAATAAACCTACCTGAAGAGGATAAAGACCTGTACTCTGAACAACTATTATTAGAAGATGCTGATAAAAAAAAAAACTGAAGCTGACACAAACAGATGGAAAAGAGAAATGTTTTTGAACTAGAAGAATCATTACCCAAGACAATTTACAGACCCAGTGTAATCTCTTATCAAATTTCCAACAGCATTTTTCACAGAAATAGAATTTTTTTTTTAATTTGTATGGAAACAATAAATATCCTGAATAGCCAAAGCAATCTGGATAAAGAAGAATGGAGCTGGGGTTATTACACACCCTAATTTCTGACTATACTACAAAGCTGCTGCTAAGTCACTTCAGTTGTGTCCGACTCTGTGTAACCCCATAGATGGCAGCCCACCAGGCTCCTCCGTCCCTGGGATTCTCCAGGCAAGAACATTGGAGTGGGTTGCCATTTCCTTCTCCAAAGCTAGAGTAATCAAAATAGTATGGGTACTAGTACAAAAATAGACACATGTATCAACAGAACAAGATAGAAACCCAGAAATAAATCCACACTTTTAGTCAATTAATCTATCACAAAAGAGGCAAGAATGGACAAGGCAGAAAAGCCCATCTCTTCAATAAGTAATGCTGGGGAAACTGGACAGCTACATGTCCAAGTGTGAAATGAGAATATTCTCTAATACCATATAAAAAATAAAACAGTTTAAAGACCAAAATATAAGACTGAATACTATAAAACTCATAAAGGAAAAAAATACAGGCAGAACATGCTTTGACATAAATTGCGATAATATTTTTTTGGATCCATCTCCTATAAATGAATTAATGGGACATAATTAAACATATAAGCTTGTGCACAGCAAAGGAAACTATAAACAAAAGAAAAAAATTCTACTGACTGGGAGAAAATACTTGCAAAAATTCCAACCAGGAAGTGCTTAATTTCTAAAAAACACAAACAGGTCATACATCTCAATATTAAAAAAAAAAAAAACTCAATCAAAAAATGGGTAAAATATCTAAATAATTATTTCTCCAAACAAGATATATAAATGGCCAACAGCCACATGAAAAACTGTTCAACCATGCTAATGAGTAGAGAAAGGCATTAAAACTATAAGGAGATGCCACTTCATACTTGTCAGAAGGGCCATCAAAAAAAAAATTCTACTAATATAAAATGTTAGAGAGGGTATAGAGAAAAGTGAACCCTTCTACCCTCCATGTTGGTGGGAATCTAAATTACTGAAGACACTATGAGAATAGTATGGAGGTTCCTTAAAAAGTGAAAAATAAAGTTTATGCAATGATCCAGCAAACCCATTTCTAGGCATATATGTGGAAAAGACAAAAACTCTAATTTGAGAAGATTCCTGCACCCTAATGTTCATAGCAGCACTATCTACAATTGCCAAGACACAGAAGTAACTATGTGACCACTGACATATGAATGGATAAAGAACATGTGGTACACATATGTATGGAGGGGTGTGCTTCTGTATATGTGTATGTGTGTGTGTGTGTGTGTGTGTGTGTGTGTGTATGTATATATCAGTTCAGTTCAGTTCAGTTGCTCAGTCATGTCCAACTCCTTGCAATCCCATGAATAGCAACACGCCAGGCCTCCCTGTCCATCACCAACTCCCAGAGTTTACCCAAACTCATGTCCATCGAGTCAGTGATGCCATCCAACCATCTCATCTTCTATCATCCCCTTCTCCTCCTGCCCCCAATCCTTCCCAGCATCAGAGTCTTTTCCAATGAGTCAGCATCATGGTCCACAAAGAGTCCAAAATGCAGTACTTGGATGCAATCTCAAAAATGACAGAATGATCTCTGTTCATTTCCAAGGCAAACCATTCAATATCATGGTAATCCAAGTCTATGCCCCGACCAGTAATGCTGAAGAAGTTGAACTTGAACGGTTCTATGAAGACCTACAAGACCTTTTAGAACTAACACCCAAAAAAGATGTCCTTTTCATCACAGGGGACTGGAATGCAAAAGTAGGAAGTCAAGAAACACCTGGAATAACAGGCAAATTTGGCCTTGGAGTACAGAATGAAGCAGGGCAAAGGGTAATGGAGTTTTGCCAAGAGAACACACTGGAATGCATTCCTCTTCCAACAACACAAGAGAAGACTCTACACATGGACATCACCAGATGGCCAACACCAAAATCAGATTGATTATATTCTTTGCAGCCAAAGATGGAGAAGCTCTATACAGTCAGCAAAAACAAGACCGGGAGCTGACTGTGGCTCAGATCATGAACTTCTTATTGCCAAATTCAGACTGAAATTGAAGAAAGTAGGAAAAACCACTAGACCATTCAGGTATGACCTAAATCAAATCCCTTATGATTATACAGTGGATGTGAGAAATAGATTTAAGGGACTAGATCTGATACACAGAGTGCCTGATGAACTATGGATGGAGGTGTGTGACATTGTACAGGAGACAGGGATCAAGACCATCTCCTTGGAAATGAAATGCAAAAAAGCAAAATGGCTGTCTGAGGAGGCCTTACAAATATGTATATATATAATGGAATATTACTTAGCTATGAAAAAGAATGAAATAATGCCTGCCATCTGCAGCAACATGGATGCATCTAGACATTATTATACTAAGTGAAGTCAGTCAGACAGAGAAAGAGAAATATCATATGATATCACTTGTATGTGGAGTTTACAGAAATAATACAAATGAACTAATATATAAAACAGAAACAGACTCACAGATATGGAAAACAAACTTATGGTTACACAAGTGGAAGCAAGGAGGATAAATTAGAGATTGACAGACATACACTACTCTATGTAAACAACAAGGATCTACTGTATAGCACAAGGAAATAAATTCAGTATCTTGTAAATTACCTATAACAGAAAAGAATGAACACCACAGAAATACTTCTATGACATTTGGATAAAACATACAATCGTCTAGATGCAAGTATACTAGAAGTGAATCTGACATATTATAAAAACAGTACACTGCCAATTTTTTTTAAACACCAATGGGCATAAGATTATTGTTAACTTGTTAACACTTGGGATTTATTTTAATTATCAAAAATTCCTAAAGTTGAAAATATGTTAAACACAGCTAAAGTTGATTTTTACTAATAGCATCTAGAGTCAGGGAGTTTGATCTGGAATGCTGAAGTCTTGATAACGACATAGTTGTCCATTACATCCAAAACTTTCTGCATTATATTCATTTTATCTAAACTTACTGGTCCAGTGGTGAAGAATGTACCTGCAGGAGATGCTGGTGATGCAAGAGACAAAGGTTCAATCCCTGGATTGGGAAGATCCTCAGGAGGAGGAAATGGCAACACACTCCAGTATTCTTGCCTGGAAAATTCCATGGCAGGCTACAGTCCATGGGGACAGTCCATGGACGACTCAGCATACACACACACATACACACATAAATGTGTTAAGGTAATCAACCATGACAATATTTCAAAGTTCTTGAACTACATTTTTAATTCCACTGGAGAAAGTTAAAATAAACTAGCACATATGTAAATATTAAAATTTAAGTAAATTCTATTGTTGAGTGAACTTTCTATCTGTTGAACAGTTGACTGCCTGCAAAATTTAGTTACAGCATATACCTATAAATAAAAGAGACCAAAAACAAAGTAATTTGAATAAGAATTTTGTACTTAGAAAATAAAATGTAGGATATATTCAGATAACAAATAGCCCCATAAAACTTTATTCTTTTTCATTAAATATTTAAGGTATTTCCTTAAAGATGAATGGAACAGAAAACATACTTTATTAATATGTAAAGATAATTTCATTTAAAACTCAAAGTTTCAGGTATTTATCATGCTCTAAAACATCAACTAACAATAATATCAGTAAAATAAACAAGCTCAAAGTGGACATTGGGCAGAAAGATTTTGAAAAATATACCAAAATAACATAAAATGTAAAGCATTTAATTATCAGAAGGTGGAAAAGTTTTGCTGTAAATCCCTAAGAAATTAAAATAAAAATAGGGTATGAATGTATTGATATTTATACATCACAGATACATGTAGATACACCTCAAAAGACATACACACACATGAAGACTCTTGAATGTGGACTTTAAAAACTCACTATTGGGACCACTTGCAAGCTTTTCCAGGCTGATTGCTGCTCAAGGGAAAGAGACTAGGGAAACCCATTCAGCCTGATTCAATTTAGATATGCAAATTTTATCTTGTGTGCTTGAAAGGAACATTATGGTACAGCATAATTTGCATTTTCAGTTGTAAGATATAGTATTTTAAATCTAATAAAAACACCCCTCTATAGTCCACTTTAACACTCACCACATTTTAGCCTATCCATTGTTTGCTTTCACTTTTAAACTACACTTCACACGTCAAACTATCAAATTAGTTCATTAGGAAAAGACAAATATATTATGGAAGTCATTCTCTATACAAAAGAGGGGAAATATTAAGTGGTAATTAACTGCTAACATATGACATAATTTAGAGGAACAGACAAAAAAAGTCCTTGGAAGAAAAGAAAGAATTACATTATTCTATGTCAAATATATTTTTATTGATGAGTCTGATGGAAAGTTAAATTTTGGAATGAGAGCCAAGGTTTTCAATTAACAATATACCTTTACAGAAAGATGTTACACACTCAACTAAAGCTTTATCAATTTGGTTAATGAGCTCTGAAAAATCATTTTAAAAAGAGACTATTGGGTTAAGATCTATCTGTAAGTCATATTTTTAGAGAAATATTTCTCTCATCATCAGGTAAGTAAATAGCCACATCACATTAATGAGTATTTGCAATTTTCATGGATAATAACCTCTAAGTAGGAGAAATAAATTATATAAATCCCCTCACATTAATGCTTCTATATCAGGTCTACTAATATCTCTGTTAATATCATGTCTACATGGAAAGAAGTTTTAAAAGATCAAGTTTCATTCAGTCAATAAGATGCTATGAAATTTCTATTCCAAAACTGGTATTATTTTTCCTGTTGATCCTCAATCATACTCATTTTTCATGCTATCCAAGATGGAAAATGTGGTATAAAAACAATGACCAAGAGTTGCATTTTGACAAGTATAATATGTAAACATGTGGGAAAACAATTTAAGTGGGCAATTAGATGTAAGGTCTGTTACTCAAAGGCTTTGCTGGTGGCTCAGAGGTAAAGAATCCACCTGCTAATGCAAGAGACGTGAGTTCAATTCCTGTGTCAGGAAGATCCCTTGGAGAAGGAAACGGCAACCCACTCCAGTATTCTTCCTGGAAAATCCCATGGACAGAGGAGTCTGGCAGGCTATAGTCCATGGGATCACAAAGAGTTGGACATTGACTTAGCAACTCAACAACAACAATAATAACTATCCTAATAACTTTAGCAATAACTAACTAATAACTTTAGTGGCTTTTGTTCATTTTGTTTTGTTTTTTTAAGTTGGATTCAGTCAAGGCTTATCATGCCTCTTTAGCCTCTACAACAATCCCTCCCAACTTCCCAGTCCTGGAAGAAAGCCAACATTTCTTTTCTTTTTTTTTTTTTCCTGAGAATACAG
The DNA here is from genome assembly GCF_054371585.1 of Giraffa tippelskirchi. NCBI lineage: Eukaryota > Metazoa > Chordata > Mammalia > Artiodactyla > Giraffidae > Giraffa > Giraffa tippelskirchi. The sequence goes on from NC_137284.1 coordinate 67,276,932, forward strand.
ATACAGTATATTAGCATGTCTGTGCCTGTACTCCTGACTTTATTTTGCTATTATTTTGTTTTTAATGAAGCATAATTGATTTATAATATTGTATTAGTTTCAAGTATACAAAATAGTGATTCAGTATATTTGCAGGTTATTTTCCATTGTAGACTACTGTAAGATAATGGGTACAATTCCCTGTGTTATACAATACATCTTTGTAACTTTGTTCTATACAGTAGTTTGTATCTGTTAATCCCATACCATCTCCACTTCCGTCTCTCCTTTGATAACCAGAAGTGTGTTTTTCTGTATCTCTGTTTCTGTTTTGTCTATACAGTCATCTGGTATTATTTTTTAGATTACACATATAAGTGATAGCACACTATTTATTTTCCTCTGACTTATTTCACTAAACATAATATTCTCTAAGTTCTCCCATATTGCTGAAAATGGCAGTATTTTGTTCTTTTATATGGCTGAGTAATATTCCATTTTAAAATATATACCTCATCTTCTTAATTCAATCATCTGCTTATGGGCACTTTGGTTGCTTCCATATCTTGGATATTGTAAACCATGCTGCTATGAACACTGGGGTGTGTTCATCTTTTCAAATTACTGTATTAATTTTTTCCAAAGAACAACAATATGTTTTTGCCAAGATTATTTTAGTTCAATCCTCAACAGCTTCTTCAGCCTTACAAACAAGGTAAAAACTAACATGAGTTAATTCAAAGAGAAATCAATACATTGTATGAAAAATGGAAAGTTCTCACAAGCTTAAATAGAGGCATTCAAGAGTAAATATGATCTTAATCCTTTCAGTGTTAGAATGTAGTTTGCCCCACTCATTCCCACCAGAAAAAGTCAATCCAATAGTGTTTCAATCACCTTATACTACGTTTTAAAATATTCCATCCATCCCTAAGCTTTGTTTGTTCACATTTTGAAGCTTTTGTTTTCCAGACCGAACTTTAAAGCAAATTGGTTTTACACACACCTTGCGTTATAGCTTTAGAGGTTAGAGATGATAAAATTAAGCTAGGGTTAAGGATCTGCAGGAGTATCAGACAAGCCTCCAACAGCTCCCATACGGTTTCTTACCCTTTCCTCAAAATGTCCCAGAGGCTTAATTCTGTAGTCATCACCAGCAACCTCAGGGGTTTACCACACCATGTGCTGTTTCCCTTGGAAGTGGCATAAAAGCCGCCCTGCTCCCATGATTATCTCATCCCTCAAGGCCCTAATAGAGTGTCCCTAGACCTTAATTACACAGTCTCTTCTTTATTTTCATATGAAGAATCTTTGTAAAATAGTTATTATTCCTATATTATTCTGCAGCATACTTTAAATAAATGGCCAGAGTGTAAGAACAGATTAACACAAATTAACCTGACTTGCTCTTCTTGATTTAGCACATTTATTGCTTGTATGTGCCACAAAGTTGTGGTAATTGATTCTTACATTTTATTCAAGATATGCCCATTATAAAGACTTTCAACTTGGCATTTTGGCATTTTAGATCTCTCTATAGTATAGCAACAGGATCATTAAATATTTAGCCCATGTCTCACAGGCCTCCTAGAGCAGTTTGCACAGTTTTAAATTTATTCTCACTTATCTTTGAATCTTTCACTTATACTGCTTAGTTTCTAAACATTGTGGTTTTCAGTCTGAAAATCACAGGGCTTTATTATCTTTTCAAGTACAAAGTTCCTTTTTCTTTGTGATGATTTTAGAGTTTATTCTAACTATATCCCAACACTGATTTTTATCTTAATGAGTTTCTATGAAACATCTCCTTGCAGAATTCGTTTTCATCATTACTGATAAATGTTTTTACATATACTTATTATTACTGCCTTTTGTTTCCTCCTATGGGTTTTCCTATATGATTTGCTTACACAGCTGGCTTGTGTTTGAGGCTATGCATTTTCAAAACAGATATGGGCTAAAGAAACAAGCAAACTTAATAAAAAGACAAATAAATCAGGGCCTAAATATTCCCCTATAAAGATTCTCACCAGGAAATTTTAAAATATTGAATAAAGCAATGTCCATTTGGGGAGAAGGAGATTATCTGTGAGACAGGTTTTTATTAATGCATTTGAAATGAATACTGTTCATCAGTAAAGCATCAATGAAATTGATACCCTTTTCCCTAAAATTTATATTCATTTTACTCTGTTTTTCTGCCCTTTGAACAGAATTGTCTGTTTTCTTCTTTCCCATGGGAAAAACCTCAATGAGCTTTTATGGAGACATATATTTTTAAACCTAAGCATGCAATTGTATATCGTTAATAGATAATATTATGTCTGTTTTTATAGTTTTTACATACCATGTCAGAAATGAAAGCATTTTTTATTTCATGGCCAACAATCGAAATCACTATAATGCATAGTACTTTTCTTGGAGTTGTTTCTTATTAAATTCAGAATTACAAAACTCTTCGGAAGAAACTGTCTTGCAAACCTTAACTAAATTATCTAGTCTCAGCTAAATATAGAAGTGAAAATCTAGTAAATATTTGCAATCCATTATATTTTCTGCTTTGGTGATTAACAGTCCATAAAGAAATGTTAAGGATATGGTTTCATCTTACGCACGCTTTACATCTAGAATGCCATACTGAGATAGGCTATTTTAGTAGGAAGTCAATGGTGCAGCCACAATTTCTGAACCACGACAGTGAATTTTTTAAAACCCTGAGGAATTGCAGGCCCATTTAGTCCATCTGTGTTACAAGGAGGCGTAAACAGGAGCAAGGGGGTATGAGACTTCAGTTACTGAATAAAATGATTCTTCCAGGCATCAAGGGCTAACAAAACATGCATTAGTAGGCACTATGGGGGGGGGGGGGAGGGTGGTTAGCATTTTCCCTAAAGTGAGGGAGATGGGCTTTTTAATCACTAAACCCATGCCTAGAGAACCTATCTATTCTTAAGTTATTTCCAAAGTCTCTAATATTTTTATGACTTTTTATTTAAATAATTCAAGTAAACTGAGATTTTAAATTTTTGATGGATTTATTTTCTGTAATTCCTGAGTTCCATAATTTTAAAATGTTTTTACAAAAAAACTAATTCACATATATAGTGACAGTAGAACCTAAAAGGTTATATCTTTGTAGCATCAAACAGTCACAACAGAAAACAACAGCAAACAGAAAAGGGAACAGTGTTATTTTCCCAGATTAGTCATAGATCTCTTTTTTAGATACTGATTTGTTCAAGCAGAGCAAAAATTATGTGACAGTCATTTGTCTGAGGGTCTGCATGGAGGATCCAAATGGTGTTCAGGCTTAATTATTTAGCAAGTCTATCCTAAGCAGAGCACTTGAAATGTAAACAAACAAAATGGCTCCTGAGTAGCAAAACATCCGAACAGCTATCACCACAAAGATAGAAACAGAAACTTGTTGAAGAATTGTCAGAATTGAGGCATATTAGGAATTTATTGACTATTAATTCTACTTATCCATTTCACTGTTTGAGTGACTTGACTATCAAAGACAAAAGAATGAATGGCTAAATCAAATTAAAGTTCATACTTCCTAAAAATTATGTTACCAAATTCTTTGTCCTCTTCATTCCAACGCCTCTTTCCAAGTTATTGGCATGTAGGTACTTGTATCTTCACATGGCTTTTTCTATATACAAGGAAACTCTTAGTAAAGTGGTCTCAGAACCCTAACACAAAAATAGGTATAGATTTTACAGTGTCTGCAACATTATAGTAATATGTTCTGAAAATATTAAAATGGTATTTCAGTTTTAGTGCTCCAAAATTCCATTTTCCAAGAATATATGAAGCAGATGGGGCTAAAATTATTTACATTTTACAGATCATTTGCGTCTCAGACTTTTTCCATTTTCAATTTAATGTAAGCAATTGGGTGCATTTTCATAAGGGAGATAATTTGATACTGAACACTCTAGAAAGAGAATCTAATGTCAATTTTACTTGAGAGGCTAAAATAAATTATAGGCATACCTCTTTTTATTGCACCTTACAGATTCAGCATTTCTTACACAATGAAGGTTTGTGCCAATCCTGCTTGGAGCTAGCCTATCAGTGCCATTTTTTCCAACAGCTCACTTCATGTCTCTGTGCCATATTTTGGTAATATGAGGCTAAATTTCAAACTTTTTCATTATTATTGCATTTGTTATGGTGATCTGTGATCTTTGATGTCACTATTGCAAAAAGTTAAAACTTGTTGAAGGTTCAGATGATGCTTAGAATTTTTTAGCCATAAGGTATATTTTAATTAAGGTATGCACATTGTTTAAGGTATAATATTATTACACATTAACAAACTATAGCATAAACATAACCTTTATATGAGCTGGGAAACAAAACAATTTATGTAATTCACTCTATTGCAGTGGTCTGGAACCAAACCTACAATATCTCTGAGATCTGCCTGAAATAAGGGTATGGTTTGTGAGCACTTTCTTAAAAAGCAAGCAATGATCACTACAGACAGCAAAATTCATTAGTAAATAATAACATAGACTATCCTCATTTTCTTTGTAAAATTTTTATTCTTATAAACTAAGAAAAGGTGGAATACATTAACAAAATGTATTAAATAATAAGCAAAGTAGGTTTTTTACTGTCCTTCAACCTGGGCTTTCATGTCTGAAGTCACCATCTGCAGTAATTTTGGAGCCCCCAAAAAATAAAGTCTGATACTTTTTCCAGTGTTTCCCCATCTATTTCCCACGAAGTGATGGGACCAGATGCCATGATCTTAGTTTTCTGAATGCTGAGCTTTAAGCCAACTTTTTCACTCTCTTCTTTCACTTTCATCAAGAGGCTCTTTAGTTCTTCTTTGATTTCTGCCGTAATGGTGGTGTCATCTGCATATCTGAGGTTATTGATATTTCTCCCGGCAATCTTGATTCCAGCTTGGGCTTCTTCCAGCCCAGCGTTTCTCATGATGTACTCTGCATATGTGTTAAATAAGTAGGGTGGCAATAAACAGCCTTGACATACTCCTTTTCCTATTTGGAACCACTCTGTTGTTCCATGTCCAATTCTAACTGTTGCTTCCTGACTGCATACAGATTTCTCAACAGGCAGGTCAGGTGGTCTGGTATTCCCATCTCTTTAAGAATTTTCCAGTTTGTTGTGATCCACACAGTCAAAGGCTTTGGCATAGTCAATAAGGCATAAATAGATATTTTTCTGGAACTCTCTTGCTGTTTTTGATGATTCAGGGGATGTTGGCAATTTGATCTCTGGTTCCTCTGCCTTTTCTATTATTTTTTTTTTTTTCTGTATCTCTGCCATTTGTAAAACCAGCTTGAACATCTGGAATTTCATGGTTCACGTACTGTTGAAGCCTGGCTTGGAGAATTTTGAGCATTATTTTGCTAGCATGTGAGATGAGTGCAGTTGTGTGGTAGTTTGAGCATTCTTTGGCATTGCCTTTCTTTGGGATTGGAATGAAAACTGACCTTTTCCAGTCCTGTGGCAACTGCTGAGTTTTCCAAATTTGCTGGCATATTAAGTGCAGCATTTTCACAGCGTCACCTTTTAGGATTTGAAATAGCTCAACTGGAATCCTGTCATCTCCACTAGCTTTGTTTGTAGTGATGCTTCCTAAGGCCCACTTGACTTCATATTCCAGGATGTCTGGCTCTAGGTGAGTGATCACACCATCATGATTATCTGGTCATGAAGATCTTTTTTTGTACAGTTCTGTGTATTCTTGCTACCTCTTAATATCTTCTGCTTCTGTTAGGTCCATACCACTTCTGTCCTTTATTGAGCCCATCTTTGCATGAATGTTTCCTTGGTATCTCTAATTTTCTTGAAGATGCCTCTAATTTTTCCCATTCTATTGTTTTCCTCTATTTCTTTGCACTGATCACTGAGGAAAGCTTTCTTATCTCTCCTTGCTATTCTTTGGAATTCTGCATTCAGATGGGTATATCTTTCCTTTTTACCTTTGCTTTTTGCTTCTCTTCTTTTCACAGCTATTTTTAAGGGCTCCTTAGACAGCCATTTTGCTTTTTTGCATTTCTTTTCCTTGGGGATGGTCTTCATTCCTGTCTCTTGTACAATGTCATGAACCTCTGTCCATAGTTCATCCAGCACTCTGTCTATAAATCTAGTCCCTTAAATCTATTTGTCACTTCCACTGTATAATCATAAGGGATTTGATTTAGGTCATACCTAATCATGACCTGACATGAGTTTGAGTAAACTCCAGGAGTTGGTGATGGACAGGAAGGCCTGGCATGCTGTAGTCCATGGGGTTGCAAAGAGTTGGACACAACTGAGAGACTGAACTGACTGACTGACTGAACCTGGGCTTCCCTGGTAGCTCAGATGGTAAAGAATCTGCTGAAATACAGGAGACCTGGCTTTAATCTCTGGGTTGGGAAGATCCCCTGAAGAAAGGAATGGCAAGTCACTCCAGTATTCTTGCCTGGAGAATCCCATGGACAGAGGAGGCTGGCAGGCTACAGTACATGGGGTCACAAACAGTCGTACATGACTGAGCAACTAACACAACACAACCTGTTCTTAAGAACAATATGGTAAAATATTAAATTGAGAACTGTGACAATAAACAGCCTTGACATACTCCTTTCCTGATTTGGAACCAGGCTGTTGTTCCATGTCCAGTTCTAACTGTTGCTTCTTGACCTGCATACAGATTTCTCAGGAAACAGATAAGGTGGTCTGGTACTCCCATCTTTTTAAGAATTTTCCACAGTTTGTTGTGATCCACAGAGTCAAAAGCTTTGGCAGAGTCAATAAAGCAGAAGTAGATGTTTTTCTGAAACGCTCTTGCTTTTTCGATGATCCAGTAGATGTTGGTAATTTGATCTCTGGTTCCTCTGCCTTTTCTAAATCCAGCTTGAACATGGGGAAATTCATGGTTCATGTACTGTTGGATGGAATTCCAGCTGAGCTATTTCAAATCCTAAAAGATGATGCTGTGAAAATGCTACAGTGAATATGCCAGCAAATTTGAAAAACCTAGCAGTTGCCACAGGATTGGAAAAGGTCAGTTTTCATTCCAATTCCAAAGAAAGGCAATGCCAAAGAATGTTCAAACTACCACACAATTGCACTCATCTCACACGCTAGCAAAGTAATGCTCAAAATTCTCCAAGCCAGGATTCAGTAGTACATGACTTTACCCATAAATACCATCAAAAGGAGCACCATTACAAAACATGTGAAAATATGCTAGAATATTTAAAGAAGTGGGGAGTGCAAGTTAGAGCATATGTCTTGTCAAGGAAATAAAACTACTAAAAAAAAAAGGTATTTTTCAAACAGGTCTAACTTATTATCATGATAGGATTCAAAAATATTCTGCCTCTATTCAAACACGATTGGGACTCATTGAAAAGAAGGTCAAGAAATAGAGATTTAAAATACAGTTGAATTAAAGACTGCAGTAGAGAGAATGAACATCAGACTGCATTAAACCAATTTTTATAAACCCCAATATATGAAGTTAAATGAAGTTTAAGCAATTCTCCCTCATATCAAAATTAAAATTACAAAGATGTGAAATCATACAAGATATGTCAATTATTTCAAAAAAGTTCCTTCCATCTACAGTGGAAATTTCAGAGGCACAAGAGAGGAAAGGAAGAAAACAATAACCAAGAAAACAAAAGAAATTATAGAAGGACTCTTCCTGCAAGTTCACAAAACAAGAAAGACATAGATTAAGAAAAACAAAAGAACGATCAGCAAAATGATAGTCTAGAAGTTGCCCTGCTCATATCCCCCGCTCAACATAATAATTTGGCAGCCATCTATATAGACAACAGTGATTTTGTGGGAGCTTTGGGATCGGGATAGAAAACTGTGAAACCCCAGTGGAGTCTAAAACTGAGGAGGACTGTTTTGGGAAAACAGCCCAATGCCAAGATGGCTGACTCCTGGCTACAGACTTAGAAAAACCCTGACCCCTATGAACTTGGCTACAGCTCCATCATATATACTAAGTGACCCAGCAGGAGTCCTATCTATACATAATTCAGGAAAGAGGTCTGGAGGACTTCGTCCTGGTTGTGGACCCTTAAACAGCAATGGTTCCATTCTCTCTCAGCTACAGTCAGAGGACAGTCCTGACTGCCCACAAACTCCCCAAATGATCTGAAAGGAGCACTCTCAAGGACTTGGTGGGAGCCAAGGCCATCTGTATACCTTGCTTATATATCTGTGACCCAATCTCTCTGTATCCAAATATGAATGAACCCTAAAGCAGACCTGTACTCAGTGTCAAACCCTACTGAACAAGGTATTGGAGGTAGTCTCATTCACCAAGTGATCAGTCTACCCAAACCCCTGGTAACAGGTTCACCAGTTGTGGAACCCACTGCAGACTCAGCAACAGTCATATGACCCAGCTCCAATCTAAGCTGATTGTGAGTTTGGAGATAATTCCATCAGCCTGGGGGACCAACAGAAGAATGTCATTGGCTGCTGAAACCAGTCTGTAAAGAGTAGAGGAAAGGTCTGCTTATTCAGATGCACAGATACCAACACAAGGCTACGTGGATGACAAAAAAAAAAAAAAAATCAAGAAAACACAGCAACACCAAGGCAACGAAGTGGTTTTAAACATTTCAAATGCTGAAAGGAAAAAAAATAACTTGCCAGCCAAGGATACTATACCCAGAAAAAGTATTTTCCAGAAATGAAAGAAAGGCACTGCAAGACAAAAATTAAAGCTCAGGAGTTTACCATCACTGGACCCTCCTATACCTGAGAAGCCCGTAAAGTGTGATATCAATTGACAAAATGTGGAGGGAAGAGAAATAAAAGTGTAGAGTGTTTGTTTGAAATTAAATGTAAGTTATTATCAGTTTAAAATGCTATTATAAATACATGTTATTTCATGTGAGCCTCAGAATAACAAGAAAAACTTTTGACAGAGACACAAAATATATAGGAATAATGTCATATAACAATAACAAAGGTTACAAAAGGAGACCACAAGAGAGAAAAAGACAAAGAGCTTCCCAGGTGACACTACTGATAAAGAACCTACCTGCCAATGCAAGTTTTGCTAAAAGAAACAGGTTTGATCCCTGGGTCAGGAAGATTCCCTGGAAGAGGGCATGGCCACTTCAGAATTCTTTCCTGGGGAATCCCATGGACAGAGGAACCTGGTGGGCTATAGTCCATAGGGTTGCAAAAAGCTGGACATGACTGAAGCATCTTGGCACAGCACAACACATATATACATCAAAACACATATATACAAATAGAAATCCAATGTAAAATAAGTTACACTGTTATGACCAGAAAAAAAAATATGTGAAAGAGCCAATGTTCTATAACAAATAGCAACAACTTTCAAAAATCAAAGTACTTCTAGATTATGTGTGCATGTCTAGAAGTACGTGCTTGCAAGTGAGTGAGAGAGATATAAAAATGCCAACTTGAAATGATGGGGAAAGAAGGACAATAATCATTCTGGAATAATTGTTTATTATTTTCTCTCAATATAATACCAAATAGGTAAAGAGCTAAACACCAAGAGACCATCAGCATACTGAAACAAAATATAAATAAACGTTTATGAAAATCTTTTTGTAAAATTGACATTTGTTTCTACATATAATACAAAAGGAAAGTATTAAGGTAAAATATAAAACCATATTATGTAATAGAAGGTTTTAATTATGTTGCAAATGTTCTAATATAGCATATCTGGCCTGACATAGATGAAGTACTCTTCTAATAAATCACAATGATTGATTCAGGGATGGGCTCACAAAGAAAGCCAGAAGAGTAAAACTCAGCTCTAAGGCCACTACTAAAACTGTCAAAAACAAAAGCATTTTCTTCTCAATGGCATTGCCAATTAAAGGATCAGAAAAATCTGGAGCTGACAAGAGACTCAGAATTAAGAATAAGGTCAACCCAGAAGATAACCAGTAAATTAAGCAATGGATTAGAAGATAATGTTCTTTTAGTATGTGTGTCTAGCCAAGCTGCAAATTTGTGGATGGTCCCATAAACCTATACATTTTCTTTTTCATCCTTTCCTTTTTCAAAGATGAACTGTAAGTTGCATTCTTGACACTTGACAGGAAAATATTCCTCGGTGGAAATTACTATTTTATTAGAAAACAATATATGCTCATTTAAATGGTTCAAATAGTAAACCAAGCATACAAATTTGAAACTGCTGTCCAGAACTGTTTACAGCTCAAATAGGTATCCTTCTAGATATAAAAATGTACATGTGTATATAATTTTTTAAAACATTTATGAAATGATTGGAAATCATAAATCATTGTATTATATTTAATGTTATTAATATTATGTTATATTGTGATTATATTATATTTTCGTGTAACAGTTCAATATACTGTTTTATGCCTATAAATATGGATTGCTCATATTTGTTTTAATAGCTATGTAATATTTCATTAAACAGTAGTGATTTACTCAATATTCTATTTTTAGGCACTTATGTTATTTCTGTTATTTTTAAAATTACAAATAATACTTAGTAGACATCACTGTATGTAAATATTTGCACAAGTGTACATGTATTAATACACTGAACAATGAATTCTTATCTCAAGTTGTCTGACCTATTGATGGAATAGTACAAAACACAGAAAATACAATTTGTGGTGACATTCATTACAAAAATAAATTCCAACCTGAAGCCATGCATACAAAATGCAATTGGAATGGTATTTTTGCCTGCCTGAGAGAGAAATACTCTTTTCTTTAAATTAATTTATTTATTTTAATTGGAGGCTAATGACTTTACAATATTGTAGCGGTTTTTGCCATACATTGACATGAATCAGCCGAAAAAAATACTCTTAATGAATATTAGCCATTATGTTTTATTGTCCTGGTCCTGGTTTATCCTTCCTTCCAGGACATCACAGTCACTTCACTTTCTAATTCTCATTATAGCCTCAGTCACAAACCAAGTTGTGTGCCTTTTGTGAACTTATGAAATACACTATATAGGTTGCGATTTTCAAATAAAATCAAGTAACAAATGTTCTTGAAACCTATGGGGAAGCTATGTATCTTAGAGGCACAAAATACAGTGATAACTATGAATAACTAACATCTGTTGAGTGCTTATACTATTTTTGATGAAAGAGCTATTTTTGAAAGAGCTCTGCCTAGATTATTTCATTCAACCTTTACCTAACCCCTAGGTATTAGTGGCTCAGTCATGTTCAACTCTGCGATCTCATGGACTGTGGCCCACCAGGCTCCTGTCCAAGGACATATCACAACTTCATATAAGGAAAATGAGGTATGGCAAGTTTAAATAACTTGCCCATGGTCACACAGCTCAGAAATGGCATAACAATGATTGTGAGTCAAGGCAGCTGCCTACAAAGAGTTTACAATACAACTGGGATATATAATATATTTTGAACAAAGGCACAGAGATTTGTGTACTGAAGACTGATAAAGCATTCTGAGAAAAAGAAACAGTGTCAGAGGTACAGGAAAAAACATGGAAAATGATGTATAAATATTATGAACATGACATGGTGCATTTGAGAACCATGATTTGCTCCTTGTGGGTAGAATGTGATTTGGTTGAGGAAGTAGCAACTGAGAAGGCTGGATAAATGGGAGTGCGGATACAGGCAAAATCAAAAGGTACAATGAAGACTGAAACTGCATTCCCAACATGGCTCACCAGCATGGCTATAAAAGTACAACACATTTTCAGTGGACATTCTGGTCCACCTCCTTAGATAGTGCAGACTGACCACCAAGCAGCCACCTTATAACCTAGGTAGGAAGCCCTGTATATAGTGAGAATGTCAGAGCCACCATTCTAGCTTGGGTCCCTGGGTAACTCAGTGGAGTAGAACTTGCCTACCCAGGGCTATATGTGAACTAGAAAGAAGCTTCTTTCTCTGTAAGCTACCATATTTGTGGTGTCTTTGATAGTAGCTACCTGGTCCACTTTCATTTACTCAAAGATTAATCAAGTTTCTTCAAATAGCTTCCCGGGTGAGTTTCATTTTGAGACTAAAATTCAATTCAAATATATCAATATAAAAGCTCTGTTACCAGTTACATTTACATATATAAACAAACACTGCATCATCATAAGTTTAAGAATGGTAAGTACATAAAAAGTATTGAGACTATTTCTAAAGGAAAATTTAAATGGGATATTTTAAATACCATGGTTATGGAGAGTATCCTTTATCCTTAACAAATATTCAATCTCCTTTCAATGAAATTTAAGACGGTTAGAAGCTCAAAAGCAATGTAAAATAAATGGATATATGGATGTATTAGATCACAGGCCACCTAAGTGAGTAAAAGGACCGCAAGATACATATTTAAGGACAGTGTCAAAACTAGGTCTTGAATTTATCTCTAGATTTTCTTGCCAGCTAAGACAAAAAGACAAGTATATCATTTATTCTATTATCTTCTTTAATAGCCTCAAAATATATTTTTGAAACAGAAAATAATAATGCAAGTTTTTCACTTAAGGTCTCACATTTTGGACATCTATAAATATGACTTTTCAAGAAGACATTTCAATTAAATGCAAAGTCTGAAGACATTCTCCTAAATATTTGAAATCTAATCAATTAAAAATAAGATTTAAATCTTACTCCTGCATCCATTTAAACATGGATATGTATGGTTTAGGAATTACATACAAGTTGAAGAAAATCAATAAACTAGCTAATTTTCTCCCTATCTCATATACACTGATTTACAAGAAGTAGGCCATAATGTCAGAGTGCTCACATTTCTACAATATTAGCATCATATAGACCATATGACTCAATCATCGTAACACATTCTTCACTTACGTTAAATTAATCATAATTAAACTAGTCTTCATCAAGTCAAAAGTATATGGATTTAGTCAAAGGACTGCAGATTGACATTATCCCTTCATTTACTTGAAAGGAAAATGAATACCTAGGAAGTAGAAAAGTTCCTAGTCTGTAATGCAGTCCATGTTTCTAAGATTCTGATTTGGAAGGATGACCTGCCCTGATTTCACATTCACCATAAAATCAGCCATAGAAATTAACAGAGAAAAATTCCCAGTTCTACTCAGTTTATTTCATCTTGGGAATCCTAATTACAACATGGAAATTCACTTTTCCTTCAAAGACATTTAGTAGTAGCTTTTTTTCCCACCTAATACCAAGAGTAACTGAAGCTTAAAAGCTAGAATTTTATCCTAAAGGAATATTAAAAGGATCAGAAAAGATGATCTCAGACGATGAGATGAGACAATTTTACCAGGAGGACAATGGATTTTTAAATGTTATAGAAAGTATTCAAACATAAAAGCCCCCTTTACTTTTAGTAAGAAATTGAGTTACACCGTTAGCTATTCTTCCAGCAAATTTCGGAAAAATCAAATATTTTCCAAGATTTTTTTTTCAGTTGATTATATATTGCTAGAATGGTTCATGATTCTGACAGAAATCAGCCATTTTACAATCCCTAAAGGAAAGATTAAGATAATTATGTTAATTCAGAAATGAACACTAAGAATAAATTAAGGATTGATAAAGTAATCTCAATGATATTAAAATAGGTATTTTTTACTGAGTAAAGACTAAGACAGAATTAAAGTATAACAATTACTTGCAAATATCTGATGGTTCCCAGAATAAGATCGTTTGCTCTTTCCAGGCAAACCTATCTGTGAACAAGAATGAAATAGAACAGGAAATTATATTAACAAGCACTAAAAATTTTATATATGTGACACTTTACAGAGATAACTTAGTGTTCTCAGAAACTTTAAAAGACACCTATCTATTACTACATTTTATAGACAAACAAACTGAAGTAGATGAAAGTAACTTCCCCAAAGATATAAAAAGCGGCAGAGCTGGGACATGCATCTGAGCTACTGGGTTCTGGATTCCATATACTCAACTCAAAATATTAAACTGCCTCCTACTGGGATAATTTAAAGCAAATTAAACTTGGACTGCCATTTATATAATTAGTTAAAGAACTTTCTGTGTGAAAATGGTAGTAGGATATTGGCATCATGCTTTGTCTTTCGAAAACTATCTTAAAGTCAGTGAAAGAATATACAGAAAAGTAGATACTAGCTTTATAACTGAAAACCACTGAATAGATCAAAGGGACCAAACCACGATGCAAAATCAAAAATTCAAGTCTTCAGTGGCACTAATGAGATGCATAGGCTAAGGATGAGAGCACATATGCAAACCATAAAAGAAAACATTATTCTGGCAGAAAAGATATCTTTTACTGTGTGCAAAATTACAGCTGCACATCTCCACTGGCTTAGAATACAGATAAATAAATGTAAACACAAATCCCTAGGTCGTTAGCAAAAATCTGTTTGGCTAGAAAACACCCCTGGTCCTCCATTGTTAAAATAAAGAAAGAAACAGAAGCACCACCTCTTTAAGGGACTGATTAGTATAGAGCATATAACAACCATACAAAAATACTGTAAGACAAGAAAAAGAAAAGAGGCAGATGAAGAAAACTCATTACAGCAAGCTTACCAATTATATTAGCTTCCTAATAACAAATTACCAGAAAGTGGTTGGCTTAATACAGCAGAAATATATTCTCTCCTAGATCTAGAAGCTTGAAGTCCAAAATCAAGGTGTGAGCAGAGCCATGCTCTCTCTGAAGCCATGCTCTCTTTGAATCCTTCCTTGTCGCTTCCTTACTTCTGATGGTTGCTAGCTTTCTTTTGCACTCCTGGCTTGCAGCTGCATTACTGCAACTTTTGCCTCCACTGTCACATGGATTTTCCCAGAGTGTCTATGTCTCCACATGGCCTTCTTACAAGGACATCAGTCACGGGATTTAAGGACCACCCTAATTCCTCTAAACCTCTTTTTACCAGCTTATGTATGCAAGGAGCCTATTTCCAAATATCCACCTTCTGAGGTTCTGAAAGGACATAAATTTTGAAGGGACACTATTCAACCTGGTATACAATGGAATACATGAACATTTAGTCCAAAAACTTCTCTTATGAATTTACAAAATGAATAAAGATGCTGCTTTTATAATCAAGTATACCAAACAAAAACATAAGAATTTAGAGATGCTACTGCTAAGTCACATCAGTCGTGTCCGACTCTGTGCGACCCCAAAGATGGCAGCCCACTAGGCTCCACCGTCCCTGGGATCCTCCAGGCAAGAACACTGGAGTGGGTTGCCATTTCCTTCTCCAGTGCATGAAAGGGAAAAGTGAAAGTGAAGTCGCTCAGTCATGTCTGACTCTTAGCGACCCCATGGACTGCAGCCTACCAGGCTCCTCCGTCCATGGGATTTTCCAGGCAAGAGTACTGGAGTGGGGTGCCAGTGCCTTCTCCGAATTTAGAGATGAGATGGTAAGAAAACAGAAATAGATATAATGGAAAGGTAAAGAGTTCAGGGAAGATGTGACATTAAAATTAAATATCACAAAAATCAAAGCAAAATTAAAATGAGCCTGACAGAAACAAACTAAAGAACATGAAAATAGAATATTATTAAAGAAGAAAGTAAACAGTGGAACAAAATTAATAGTTACATATATACAAATAAGTAAAGTCTTAAAATACAAGTATATTTGAATCTAAACTTTGGTAGAAACATGTAATACTACTGGAAAAAAATGGCCAAAATAGACAGCAGGCAAACATACACTACTAAAGCTACCAGTAACTGAAATCAAAGAAACTATCATTTGTCCAGCTAGATTAAAGATCAAAACATAAATGGAAAAATAAATGGTGACATTTTTGGAACAGTCTTAGAATTCTTCATATCAACTTTTAATGTCCAAAAACACTGGACAATTTCCATAAATTCCTAAGTGAAACCTAGTATAACCCAAAAATGTGTACCCAAGTAATACGTAAAAGTTTTAAACATGTAAAAGTATTGGGAATAATGGTCCCATAAACTCTTCCTTAACAATTGAGTCAACTAACTGATGCAGCAGTAAAATCTAAATCTTTATACCAATACCATGTTCCCATAATACAACTGAAGTAAATGCACTCTGATGATACACACACAGAGTGAAACAGAATGTATCAAATACAAACACCTAAAAAGGGAAGAATGTAAAATGATGAAGATAATGCAAATATAGTAGTTTTATCTCTTATGTGCAAATTATATCAATAAGCATATTTTAAAGCCTAGAACTCAAGAATAGTAGCTTATTAAATACTATATAAGTAAATTCTAATGAAAGATATAATTGATTAAAGGGAGATACATGACAAAGGAAGTGAAGTAGAAAGAGGATATTTTATCATTAGACCTATATAGTAGAGCATTTGAATATTCTACAAAGGAAACAGTATTGATAATTTATCCTGACTGCCTAGTGTAAATTAATATAACAGACAAATATCTGTATGTATGTGACATTATGATACCAACATTCATAAATCAAAAGCTATAAGTGATATAAGACAAAATATATTTAAAAATCAGTAACATACAACTGATTCACACTTCTCATTTATACACAGATTGAATAAAATAATTATGAATATAGAATATTCTCTACAGGAATGTAGCATCTTTTAAAAAATAAGCAATATGAAGCAAACACCTCATAGGTTTTATAACTTAAAATTTAAATATGAGCGATTACTCTTATTTTTTGTCTGAGTTGTGTGATATTGTCTTTATGCTGCATTTCTAAAATAATTATCTTTGATATAACGGGTTTAGGAAAATAGTATTAAAATAAAGAAGGTACAACATTCCTATTTGACCCTCTTGCAATAATTCAGAGATTCCCCATTTTTATGCATTTTCCAACCATTTTCTAAGGCATTTTCACAAGTGCAAAATATGGACAGTATATTAGCAATGAACAGTAATTTACAAGAGATGTGGATGTAGATTTAAATGTGTATTAAAATCATTCCATTTATTACTTGACTTGCCAAGGCAAACATGATTACACCCACTTTGAAAACAATGATCTAGTATATAAAATGATTGCTTACATACCTATACTTTCTATATTACTAGAACCTCCTTGAGAACAAGGACCATTTTAATGGTTTCCCTACAACCTTGCATACTGCATTATGTATAACATATTGTTATCAATATTTCTTGAGTTTATTTTTATCAATAGGCAAAGACATTTGCTTAAAGGAGAAATGTTTGATGTATCATCAAAGCAGATTAAAAATAATGACAAAGGAAAATAGAAGAAGTGCTAAATTTTCACTTAGGCTAACTGCCCAGTCCTCATTAGACCATGGGCACATGGACCTCCACTTATTTTCATGGCTCCTTTCAAGCCCAGGAGATAACAAAACACTGATCATAGCAACCCAGCAAAACATATGGGAACCAGCAGACCACAACTTAATTAGCACTGAAAGTTTATGCCAGTAGTGTCAGCTTCTATTTTCACATTACTTCATCTTTAGGATCTCAAAATTTTGATAAAAGTAACCATTTTGCTTTTGCATTTGTATTTACTCAAAATATAAATGTAGATAAAAGCACAATTAAATTTACTAAAGAAATTTAAAATAAAAGCTTACTGTGATTAAATAAATTTCTTAAATCTTGCCTTCCAAAGATCATTTTATCACTAATATGCTTTAAATATTATTTATTATTAAAACTAAAATTTATATCTAAACAAACTACACTGGTTTTATTTAAACACATACCTGTAGCATAATCCAGTAATATTCAAAATTAATATATTAGATAAAGCCTTGGCTTCCTATCCTTTGCATTATATTGTATCAACTTTACAAAATTTGGGGGAGACAATATCTTTGCGTTGAATAATTTGATAATATACTTGGTAAAGGAGTGATTTATTTGGAAGCAGAATTAGGAGTAAAACTGTGGTTTTCTGAAGCTCAGTTTAGGACACTCTTTATACTAGACTAGAAAACAAGTGAAATCTCAAAAAAGCAAGATTCAATTTACTCAGCTATCATGAATACCTAAATTTCATTTCTTTCAAAATACTATATAAACTCCTAAAAGTCACTAAAAAACTGTTAATTTCCATGCCTATAAATAAACAACAATTTAATTTAAAAGATAATCGTGACTTCTTTCATTTTTCTGGAATCTTACAACCTAATCTAACCACTATACTGAAATAAAAAAAAGAAACTGGCAATCTGTGATTACATATATCTAATCAGGACTTAATAGTTATTCTGATTAAATGAACAAATAAGACATTTTTTTTAATAAAAGTTTGTGTGTTTGTTGTTAATTGTTTTTTTCTCCTCCCTAAAATTCTTTGTTGTACCATCTGGCCTAGAAAGCTTGAAAACACTACTGTCTGGATAGAACTATGACTAAGTACCCAGAGGTGAAACTCCAGAACATTAACAGTCTTCCATAATTCACTGCTGAAACCACCAGTCTGTTATTGCCATATATTTTACTTCTATCATATCAGTCATGTTGACTTTTAATCTAGATTATTTTATATAATTTTTATATAAAAGTATTTTAAAAGTTGCAATAAAGAGGTCTGCAGAAAAACAAAAACAAAACAACAACAAAAGACAGAAAAATGCCATAAAGCCAGCTAATAGGGTAAAAAGAAACTGGATGTTGGTAGCATTGAAATGATGGTTTTTTAGATTTGAAAAATAAATTTGGTTATTACCAAATAAATTATTTTAAACAATTGATAAAATTTGAGTTAATTCAATATAAAAAACTTTACTTTTCCTAAGTTTGTCTTTAAATCAATCACTGTAATGGCTACAAATGTCTAAAGAGTAAGCAATTAGTGCTATAATGAAATATTACCCTAGGATGTATCAACTTTGCAAATGTGAAATAAGTGGAGTGCCAGTGAAAATAGTATAATAGCTTCAAGAAAAAAAATTCTGTTTTTAAATTTAGGATTTCTGAAACTAACTTTAGACTACACCAAATTTGAAAAAAAAAAAAGGAAAAAAAGAAATTTACCTAAAAGCATGCTGTGATTCTACGTACCTGGTACTACTGGAGTTCACCACGCTTTATCCTGTCGCTTAGTTTCACTTTTGGCACTTCGTTCTCCAAGGCATAAATCCCTGGAGTGAAGGGCATGTGCAAAAGCTTCCTTCACTCAAGGAAGAAATCTTTGGGAATGGGCCCCCAGTGGCAATTTGGACAGCTTTTTCAATTCTACAATATTTTCTCACAGACACTGAGAAGAGGTAAAGGGAAACAAAGTGACAAACACATAGCCTGAAGTTCCTAAGTACTTAGAAATTTTAATGACCAAATACAGGACATAAAGTCCATTACTTTAAGAAGTGGGCCCTGGTAGGTAACGTAACCTTAGATGTAAACCAATAGAGTGACAGAGGAATGAGTGTTTTGAATTACACTTTGCACCTGTCTTTCATTTCTTTGACTAGTGTCACTGGCTTTCTGAATATATAGAGTTCATTATGGGAGGAAGATTTAATAGAAGTAAATTGGAATGGTCAATTACAAGGCAAAACAGCCATCTGAGGAGGCCTTACAACTAGCTGAAAAATAAGACAAGCGAAAGGCAAAGAAGAAGATGGGAGATATCCCATCTGAGCGCAGAGTTCCAAAGAATAGCGAGGACAGATTTAAAAAAGCCTTCTTATGTGAACAATGTAAAGAAACAGCGAAAAACAACAGAATGGGAAAGACTAGAGATATCTTCAAGAAAGTTAGAGATAACAAGGGAATATTTCATGCAAAGAAGGGCACAATAAAGGAAAGAAATGGTATGGTCCTTATAGAAGCAAAAGATATTAAGAAGAGGTGGTAAGAATACACAAAATAATTGTACAAAAAAAAAAAGGTCTTAATGACCCAGATAACCACGAAGGTGTGGTCGCTCACCTACAGCCAGACATCCTGGAGTGTGAAATCAGGTGGGCCTTAGGAAGTATTATTATGAACAAAGCTAGTGGAGGTGATGGAATTCCAGCTGAGATATTTCAAATCCTGAAAGATGATGCTGGTTAAAGTGCTGCACTCAATATGCTAGCAAATTTGGAAAACTCAGCAGTGGCCACAGGACTGGAAAAGGTCGGTTTTCATTCCAAGAAGGGGAATGCCAAAGAATGTTCAAACTACCACACAATTGCACTCATCTCACATGCTATAAAGGCAATGTTCAAAATTCTTTAAGCTAGACTTCACAATAAGTGAATTGAGAACTTCTAGATGTACAAGCTGGATTTAGAAAAGGCAGAGGAACCAGAGATCAAATTGCTAACATCTGTTGGATGATAAATAAAGCAAGAGAATTTCAGAAAAACATCTATTTCTGCTTCATTGACTACCTTAAAGCCTTCGACTATGTGGATCACAACAAACTGTGGAAAATTCTTAAAGAGATGGGAATACCAGATCACCTGACCTGCCTTCTGAGAAACCTGTATGCAGGTCAAGAAGTAACAGTTAGAACTGGACATGGAACAAGGGACTGGTTCTAAACTGGGAAAGGAGTATGTCAAGGCTATATATTGTCACCCTGTTTATTTAACTTATATGCAAAACATCATGCGAAATCCCAGGCTGGATGAAGCACAGCTGGAATCAAGATTGCCAGGAGAAATACCAATAACCTCAGATATGCAGATATACCACTCTAATGGCAGACAGCAATGAGGAACTAAAGAGCCTCTTAATGAGAGTGAAGGGAGAGAGTGAAGAAGCTAGCTTAAAACTCAACATTCAAAAAATAAAGATCATGGAATCTGGTCCCATCACTTCATGGCAAATAGATGGGGAAACAATAGAAACAGTGACAGATTATTTTCTTGGGCTCCAAAATCACTGTGGACAGTGAATGCAGCCATGAAATTAAAAGACGCTTGCTCCTTGGAAGAAAACTTATGACAAACCTAGATAGCATATTAAAAATCAGAGACATCGTTTTGTCTACAAAGGTCTATATAGTCAAAGTTATGGTTTTTCCAGTAGTCATGTACAGATGTGAGAGTTGGACCATAAAGAAGGCTGATCGCTGAAGAACTGATGCTTTCAAACTGTGTTGCTGGAGAAGACTCTTGAGAGTCCCTTGGACTGCAAGGAGATAAAACCAGTCAATCCTAAAGGAAATCAGTCCTGAATATTCATTTAAAGGTCTGCTGCTGAAGCTGAAGCTCCAGTACTTTGGCCATCTGATGTGAAGAGTCAACATATTGGAAAAGATCCTGATCCTGGGAAAGATTGAGGACAGGAGGAGAAAGGGACGGTAGAGGATGAGATAGTGGGAGGGTATTACTGACTCAATGGACATGAGTTTGAGCAAACTCCAGGAGATAGAGATGGACAAGGAAGCCTAGCGTGCTGCAATCCATGGCATTGCTAAGAGCTGGACATGACTGAGTGAATGAACAACAATAGTTTACATACATAAAATACAAGTAATAAAAGAGGTAGTGTCAGTACAAGTTTATTATGGGTTCTAAAGTTTACCATAAGCTATTTGAAATCTGAGAAAAAAAGAAAATAGCAATCATATTCAGTCAAGCATATATAAAGTTTAAAAGAATAGATGTCTTTCTCAGAAGGGTCTAACAAGTAATTATCTTGAAAATTAAAATCTTTTTATTATGAAATCTTATTCTCTGGCCTCTGGACATCAGTTAAAAATTGGGCTGGACTGTTCCACACAGATAGTAGGTTAAATTAGCAAACAGCTTTATGACTATTCTGCAAAAGTCTGATTAGATTTACCCTACAGTCAATATAAGCATTAGATCTGCTATTCAAGAAGCAATCTGCTCTTTGAGTGGTAGAGAGAATACCTCAGCCCTCAACTTATTCTGCATTTTATCTGTGGAAGAATATGCTCATTTTCAGGTTTCTTTTAGCACCTGTCAGCTGATAACACTCAGCTCTACCTCTGCCCCACCCATGTCTCCCCAGAGTTCATCCCATGGGTAATGATGCTGATAATTGATTTTAATTACTGTTCAATAAAAATAAAAAACAAACTATAGCTATTAATGATTACCATCATCTCCTTTAACAATATACATATAATAAAATAGAATATAAGGAAAAGAATACACACAAATATGAGAAAGAATTTTCCCATCATAAATGCTAAAAAATTAAAAATTTATAATATATGGTAAAAACTGTAAATGATTCAGATATTTAAAAGTATTTATATAATTAAAAATATTACATGTAATGGACTTTAAAAGTAGATCAATATATAGTCAAGTAATACATGAACTTCATGTTACCTAAAAATTCAATTGAAGTATCATGATAGATATAAAAAGAGACCAATAAATATGTCAGTTCTGTATACTACATGAGAAAATGTGACTGAAATATGAGATTTACTAAAGAGAAAAAGAAATCATACTAGGATGAGCTAAATCACACTAAATATGATTTAAAGAAGGAATAAGAACATTGAGACCAATCTGCTCAGCTTTCTTCCAGCTGAGATTTAAAATGAATTAAATTATTTGACAAAATGTTTTTACTATCTTAGTGAGAAATACAGAATATTGAAATTTAAATGAAGCTAACTTCTATCAAAGCACTTTACAATTAAAAAGAACATTGCTCCTAATAAATTTAGTTCATAAGAAAAGGTAGTTTCTGTACAGCAGTTTGCTGAATTTAATATGGAAGTGACAGTAAGAAAAGCCTACACATTATCCTTTCTTCTCACTTATTTGAACAGGAAATCAGAGTAATGATTTAACTTAAAATCAAATGTTTAATACAAAACTGTATTAAATAATAATATTGAAAAAATATACTTCCTAGGGTTGTTTAAATACATTTAATTTTTGTCTTATTAATACAGAAATACAACATATAAGATTTTAAACAAGTAATACTAATTATAAGGCAAAGAAATAAATAATTGTCCATAGACCTCTGTCACATAATTTACTTGGCAGAAAAACCATTCAGATAGGTAAAATTTTTTTAATTAGATAAGTATTAAGTATAAAATAAACTGTCCATTAAAGAGCGGAATTATTGTTTACTTCTCTACCTAGAATCTAGCAATTGAGTAAAAACTTATGTGTGAATATTGATGATTAAAGTCTTTGCTCCAGTATTTTCTTTTAACAACACATTTAAAATCTGTAGTCAAGTTTTAAATTTACTGGGGTATCCATGCATATAAACAGCAAACCAAAGCCAAAGCACACAGTCTATAGACTTGAAACAATGTGGGTACCAAGAAGGTAAGGGGAAAAACAGTCTGTAATGATTACTTTCACATAACATCAAATTTTTAACATAAAATAATTGGGGTTACCCACAAATCACTTTTCAAAGATTTCATATTTAGATTATAATCCTTTTCCAAATGTAGGGTACAATTTAAGTTAATCAATGCTCTTTGGCCCAGGTCTTCACAAGCTATCTGTGATGAAGGACTGATTTTTTTCTATTACAGAGAGAAATACAAATAGGAGACAGACTGACAGACAGATAGATAGATAGAGGAAAGAGAGAGACAATAAGCTTGGTTTGAAATGGAAATGCAGTGATTTAAAAAATGCTCATATGAAGCCAAAATAAATGACTACAACATATGCTATAAGAATATTAGAAATCTACACCTAAAATGAGATAATAACAGTAAAATTGGTTTCCAAACCACGTTTATGATATGACGACTAGCAAAGGGATAGGCCAAATTGAGGGCGAGTAATACAATGCAAAGTAATGTCTCTGCTTTTAAATATGCTATCTAGGCTGGTCATAACCTTCCTTCCAAGGAGTAAGTGTCTTTTAATTTCATTGCTGCAATCACCATGAGCAGTGATTTTGGAGCCCAAAAAAATAAAGTCTGACACTGTTTCCACTGTTTCCCCATCTATTTCCCATGAAGTGACGGGACCAGATGCCATGATCTTAGTTTTCTGAACGTTGAGCTTTAAGCCAACTTTTCACTCCCCTCTTTCACTTTCATCAAGAGGCTCTTTAGTTCTTCTTCACTTTCTGCCATAAGGGTGTTGTCATCTGCATATCTGAGGTTATTGACATTTCTCCCGGCAATCTTGATACCAGCTTGTGTTTCTTCCAGCCCAGCGTTTCTCATGATGTACTCTGCATATAAGTTAAATAAGCAGGGTGACAATATACAGCCTTGACGTACTCCTTTTCCTATTTGGAACCAGTCTGTTGTCCCATGTCCAGTTCTAACTGTTGCTTCCTGATCTGCATACAGTTTTCTCAAAATGCAAGACGGACGGGTCATGGTGGAGAGGTCTGACAGAATGTGGTCCACTGGAGAAGGGCATGGCAAACCACTTCATTGTTCTTGCCTTGAGAACCACATGAACAGTACGAAAAGGCAAAATGATAGGATACTGAAAGAGGAACTCCCCAGGTCAGTAGGTGCCCAATATGCTACTGGAGATCAGTGGAGAAATAACTTCAGAAAGAATGAAGGGATGGAGCCAAAGCAAAAACAATACCCAATTGTGGATGGGACTGGTGATAGAAGCAAGGTCCATAGCTGTAAAGAGCAATATTGCATAGGAACCTGGAATGTTATGTCCATGAATCAAGGCAAATTGGAAGTGGTCAAACAGGAAATGGCAAGAGTGAACATCAACATTCTAGGAATCAGCGAACTAAGATGGACTGGAATGGGTGAATTTAACTCAGATGACCATTATATCTACTACTGTGGGCAGGAATCCCTTAGAAGAAATGGAGTAGCCATCATGGTCCACAAAAGAGTCCAAAATGCATTACTTGGATGCAATCTCAAAAATGACAGAATGATCTCTGTTCATTTCCAAGGCAAACCATTAAATATCACGGTAATCCAAGCCTACGCCCCAACCAGTAACGCTGAAGAAGCTGAAGTTGAACGGTTCTATGAAGACCTACAAGACCTTTTAATACTAACCCCCAAAAAAGATGTCCTTTCCATCACAGGGGACTGGAATGCAAAAGTAGGAAGTCAAGAAACACCTTGAGTAACAGGCAAATTTGGCCTTGGAGTATAGAATGAAGCAGGGAAAAGGCTAATAGAGTTTTGCCAAGAGAATGCACTGGTCATAGCAAACACCCTATTCCAACAACACAAGAGAAGACTCTACACATAACATCACCAGATGGTCAACACGGAAATCAGATGGATTATATTCTTTGCAGCCAAAGATGGAGAAGCTCTATATAGTCAGCAAAAACAAGACCAGGAGCTGACTGTGGCTCACCTTATAGTCAAATTCATACTTAAATTGAAGAAAGTAGGGAAAACCACTAGACTTAACTCTGGATGGAGGTTCATGACATTGTACAGGAGACAAGGATCAAGACCATCCCCATGGACACCTTATCTTCGACAAAGGAGGCAAGAATATATGGAGAAAAGACAATCTCTTTAACAAGTGGTGCTGGGAAAACTGGTCAACCACTTGTAAAAGAATGAAACTAGAACACTTCCTAACACCATACACAAGAATAAACTCAAAATGGATTAAATATCTAAACGTAAGACCAGAAACTATAAAACTCCTAGAGGAAAACATAGGCAAAACACTCTCCAACATAAATCACAGCAGGATCCTCCATGACCCACCTCCCAGAATATTGGAAATAAAAGCAAAAATAAACAAATGGGACCTAATTAAAATTAAAAGCTTTTGCACAACAAAGGAAACTATAAGCAAGGTGAAAAGACAGCCTTCAGAATGGGAGAAAATAATAGCAAACGAAGCAACAGACAAACAGTTAATCTCAAAAATATACAAGCAACTTCTGCAGCTGAATTCCAGAAAAATAAACGACCCAATCAAAAAATGGGCCAAAGAACTAAACAGACATTTCTCCAAAGAAGACATACAGATGGCTAACAAACACATGAAAAGATGCTCAACATCACTCATTATTAGAGAAATGCAAATCAAAACCACAATGAGGTATCATTTCACACCAGTCAGAATGGCTGCTATCCAAAAGTCTACAAGCAATAAATGCTGGAGAGGGTGTGGAGAAAAGGGAACCCTCTTACACTGTTGGTGGGAATGCAAACTAGTACAGCCACTATGGAGAACAGTGTGGAGATTCCTTAAAAAACTGGGAATAGAACTGCCATATGACCCAGCAATCCCACTGCTGGGCATACATTCCGAGGAAACCAGAATTGAAAGAGACGCGTGTACCCCAATGTTCATCGCAGTACTGTTTACAATAGCCAGGACATGGAAGCAACCTAGATGTCCATCAGCAGACGAATGGATAAGGCAGCTGTGGTACATATACACAATGGAATATTACTCAGCCATTAAAAAAATACATTTGAATCGGTTCTATTGAGATGGATGAAACTGGAGCCCATTATACAGAGTGAAGTAAGCCAGAAAGAAAAACACCAATACAGTATACTAATGCATATATATGGAATTTGAAAGATGGTAACGATAACCCTATACGGAAGACAGAATAAGAGACACAGATGTATAGAACAGTCTTATGGACTCTGAGGGAGAAGGTGAGGGTGGGACGTTCTGGGAGAATAGCATTGAAACATGTATATTATCACATGTAAAACAGAACACCATTACAGGTTTGATGCATGAGACAAATGCTCAGGGCCGGGGCAATGGGATGACCCAGAGGGATGGGATGGGGAGGGAGGTGGGTGGGGGGTCCAGGAAGGGGAACACATGTAAACCCATGGCTGATTCATGTCAATGTATGGCAAAAACTATTACAATATTGTAAAGTAATTAGCCCCCAACTAAAATAGATAAATTTATTAAAAAAAAAAAAAGAAAAGAAAAAAAAAAAAAGACCATCCCCATGGAAAAACACTGGTAGACATTGCTAATTGATTATGCCACTTTTTAACCAGTAAGTAGAGGTGTAGCTTGTCTTTTGCCATACAGCATGGCAGACAACCACTTGTAATTGATCAGAATTGACATTAAAACCAGTCTGCCACACAAAGAAATGAAAAATTATGACAAGAATAAAAAGACCTATTTAAGTCTTATTTTTTCTTGTCTTTACAGTTAAACATATGTACATGAAGCATATAACAAACTTGCTTAAGTGAAAAGGTTTAATGGAATAGCCAAGCTAATATGAATGAACACATAGATCTCAGCCAAACAAATCATATTCCAAGATACTGTAATGATGCAGAATTGTGATTATGAATACACAAAGATCAACTGGAGACTAGAACGGGCAGGGAAGATTAAGCACAGGATGGACCTGGAGGCCTTGTTTAAATAGATTGAAAAAAGTCTGGTATTCCATATATGTCACAAAGTAATAAAAAATATATGAAGGGAGAAAAACAAAAAACTTTCATAAAGACTGAGCAAACCAGTGTGTGGAAAAAGATTTAAATAGGAAAGTTCTTGGGATGAAAAGTCAAAATGTAGTAATAGTATAGGGTCAGGTTCTGAGAATATTATCTTTCTTGTGCCCTAGTTCTTTTAAGGTCTAATTCCCTATAATGAACCAATTTTACCCATTTTGTCCTATTTTTGAAATGTTTCCTCACTGAGATTAGAGATCTTAATGCAACTTTTTTCAGTTATGAAAAGCCAAACACATGGGAACACAGCTTACCAATTTGCTTTATATTGAATTTCTCTTAAATCTACTCAGATATTTTATCAAAAACATATTTTAAGAAGTTCTAAATAGCGATTATATACACTAGATACTCTTATATAGTTATATACTATATTATACACACACAAACACACACAATATTTACTAATAGAAAGGCTTCATATTGCTAAACTGCAAATTCTCCCCAAATGGATTTGTAAGTTTAAGACAATTCTATCCAAAAACACAGCAGGCTTTTATTCTTAGAATTGTCAAGCTTATTCTAAAATTCATAAGGAAATAAATAATCTAGAAAAGATAAACCAGTTCTTTAAAAAAAAATCTTATACTATTAACACTTGATTGAAAAAAATTTCTATAAATCTACAGTAATCTCCATTGCCTAGGACTGAAAAAAAGGCTAAAGTTCAGTGACACCAAATAGAGAGTTCAAAAATGAACCCAAGAATCTGCTTGCAATGTGGGAGACCTGGGTTCATTCCCTGGGTTGGAAAAATTCCCTGGAGAAGGGAAAGGCTACCTACTCCAGTATTCTGGCCTGGAGAATTCCATGGACTGTATAGTCCATGGGGTTAAAAAAAAAAAAAGGATTTCCCTTGTATCTCAGGTGGTAAAAGAATGAACCCACATATGCATGGCCATTTGATTTCCAAAAGAAGTACCAAAGCAATTCAGTGGTTGATACCCTTTTCAACAAGTAGTGCAAGAACTAATTATCCATAGGAAAATATAAATATTGAATCTTAATTTTACCATGTCCAGAAATTCACTCAATATGAATTATAGAACTAAATGTAAAAACTAAAATTATGCACATTCCTAAGTTCAACAGATGCATTTGCCACCCAGGAGCAGGCAAAGACTTCTAAGATAGGTTATAAGAAGTACAAACCAAAGACAAAAAAGATGGTAAGCTGCATGTTAAGATTTAAAACTCTGATCTTTGAAAGGCTATTTAGAAAATATGGCAAATCACACAACAGAAGATATTCTTAATGTACTTTCTGTCAAAGAACAAGTAGATAGAATAATGAACGTAGAACTCAATAATAAAAATACACCCAAATTAAAAAGAGACAAACAATTGGACCAGATCTTCTACAAGAGACAAAAATGACAAATAAGCACATAAAAATTAGTTCAATATCACTGGTCATCAGAGAAATGCAAATTAAACCCCAAATGAGATCCATTACATACCCATTAGAAAGACTCTAAAATTCCTTGTAAATTTTTATCTCAGCTGGGCAGTGATAAAATGAAACAAAGTTCTTAAGCTAATTTAACAAAACTCAAAACTGATGTACATTTTTTGAGGCTTATATTATTGCACTGGTTGTTCTCCACAACACAGTAGAAAGCTCAGACAAAAACACAAAATGACAGACAAAATGCTGAGGAAAAAAAAAAGGTAAATCAACAAATATGTATAAGCCATAAAAATTTAGGTTCTATCCATACTAAACTCTTCTGTCTTTATGACAAAGAAACAGTTCAAAGGAAAATCACCTTAACCCCTTGCACATGATTCACTTTACTCATTTTGATACTGACTGGTCAGAAGAGTTCTTTCTCTAGTAAAAAGGTAGCATCTTCCCCAACTCCTTTACTCCAATATGATAATGGGGTTGATTTTTCATACTTTTAAGCTACTCAGAAATTGTTAATGAGAGTTAAATGAGATGTATATGAAAGCATTAGGTAAACCACCAAATGTTACTGCAGGGTTATCACTCACCATTAGTTGTACCTCCAGCATTTTCTCACTGTACAAGAAGAGTTCTGATAAATTTCTGGATCTGCTGAAAATAAAAAAAATAATCTATCAAATATTACAAACACAGCTTCTTACAGAACATGGAAAATGCTATATTCTCACTTTCTATGTTAATATAACGTAATCCAGTCCTTAATGGTTTTTAAATTTTATCCTAAATGTCTATACATTACCTTACTTAAAGTCACCCAAACACAAGACGTAAATATTTCTTCAAAGCAAAAACTGAAAAAATTCAAATCAACACTCAAAATACCATCTTTCAGACAAGCACTCTTTTTTATCATTGTAATTTTCCTAAAAAATACAATGAAAGATGGTAACGATAACCCTTTATGCGAGACAGAATAAGAGACACAGATGCATAGAACAATTTTATGGACTCTGAGGGAGAAGGTGAGGGTGGGACGTTCTGGGAGAATAGCATTGAAACATGTATATTATCATATGTGAAACAGAACACCATTCCATGTTCGATGCATGAGACAAGGGCTCAGGGCCAGGGCAATGGGATGACCCAGAGGGATGGGATGGGGAGGGAGGTGGGTGGGGGGTCCAGGAAGGGGAACTCATGTAAACCCATGGCTGATTCATGTCAATGTATGGCAAAAACTATCACAATATTGTAAAGTAATTAGCCCCCAACTAAAAAAAAAATAAAAAAAAAATATGTTGAATAAACGCCTTTGTTTCATCAAAAAAAAAATAATCTTAAAATTACATGACATATCTTTTATATTTCTTAAACACAAAAAAACTACATGGTCCTTAGGAATCATGTTACTCAAATATTTCTCTGTAAACTTCAGGAGTCCAGTCTACACTGATAACACTTACACTGTGAAGCAAAGCTATTTCTAGGAAATGTCAGTTAAGCAGGCTGGAAAAACAGTGTGAAAAGGGGACTAAACAGTGAATTGTGACATGATTACAGAAAATAATTTATTGACCACAATCAATATGTTCTGCTTCACTCATTTCAGATGCAAACATCAAATTTTTAAAATTTATTCTGTGTTAATTTCAGACTCATATTTAAAGGTTTTGAAAACAGTACAGCTTATACCCAAGAAGCGTCTTTCACTCAGCTTCTCCTTACATTAACGTTTTAACCACAGGGTATTTATCAAAACTAAGAAATTAACCTTGGTGTGGTATTTTACTATTTTAACTAATGTATTTAACTTGCTCAGACTTTATTAATTTTTCTCTAATATCTAGTTTATGTTTCAGGATCCAATTCAGGATCTCACACAGCATTTCATGAGCAGGTTTCATTAGTCTCCTCCTAGCTGTGATTTCTTCAGCCCTCCCTTGTCTTTCATGACACTTTTGAAGATTACTGATTGGTTACTTTTTTAGAATGTCTTCCTCTAATTTACAGTGTTTGATGTTCTCTCATAATTAGGCTCAGACTTTACATTACTGGGAAAAATCATAGAGACGCTGTGTCCTTCACAGTGCATTGTATCAGCGAATATATGAGGTCAGTATGTATCAGTATTACTGGGATGTTAACCTCAAAGACCTGGTTAAAGTGGTGTTTGTCAGGACTCGGCACTCTATAGCAACTATCGTCCTTATTTAATAACCAAATACATTTGTAGGAGGAGGACACTGGAGATAATGTAGATAATTTGTGCCTGCTTGTTTATTATGTACTAGTCCTAACATCTGTTCACGGACCTATCTTATGGAGATTATTTGTGTGTTCCTCTAATTGCATAATTCTATTTCCTTCTCAACTGTGGCTTCTCTGAAAAGGTCCCAGTGAGGTGGGGAAGGACTCTTCATTACTTCTTGGTAAGGATGAAAGTCCAAGCCCTTTAGATGGTCTCCACTGACATAATGGGGGTCTTAGAGATAGCTGGCTGTTGGAGATGAGAAGTCCTGGCACCCTATTGGGCCCTGCTTGCCACTTCTCCTGTGGGAGGATTGAGGCGTCTTGTTATACCTTGGTGAGAGTGGAAAGTGGTTCAGAGGGGACCAAAGTTGTCTTCTTTAGTATCTGGCTTCTGTAGAGTGATTACTGTCTATCTTGATAGACTGTCTTTGGTTGTCTGCCTCTTGGGCTGCAGAGGGCAAGTTTTCTGTTAGGACACTTTTTTTTTGTCCATGCCTATTGGTGTTTCTAGGTTTCCAAGTAGTCCGGAATACATAAAGCAAAATAAAAACTCAAGAAATTCACAGTCATGCTTCTTGGGTCCCAAAGTCCCTAGAGGGTCTGTGTTCTCGCCACCATTAAAAGCTATCACATGATATATAGATATATAGATATAGATATAGATATAGATATATACAGACACACAAACACACAAACATGATATATACACACATGCACATCATTCATAATGTCCAGAGTTGTTTTACTGCATAAGAAGAATAAGGGAAAGTAGTATCAACTTTGTATTTCCAGAAGCATAAATCATTTTGCTTATTTTGAAATTAAGTTGAATATTATTTTTTGGGGGGGGTTTGGGAATTTCTTTATACACCTGAGTACAAATTCCTTGTCAGAAATGTAATTTGCAAATTTTATTTCCTTCTAGTATGGAGATGGTAAAATTTGTTCAACATCTTCCTTGTGCTGTATATTTTAGATGCATTATTCAATTTAATCACAGCAACTTTATAAAGAAGGTACTAGTCTCATTTACAGAAGGTGAAACTAGGTCTTCAGGTATAGAATAATTTTTCCAAAATTACAGAGTAAGAAATGGAGCTCAGTGTAAAACTCAACTATGTCTTTTCACAAAGTGTGAGCTTTTCAACTACATATATATCTTCTAAAAAAGAAATCTAAACATACATGAAAATAGTTTTTAAAGTGACAAATATAAACTAGATAAATCATAACCTCATAGGAAAACAAAATCTGTTGGGACGCATATCTGACTGTACACTGTGTTCCTAGTAAAACTGTGAAAATAAATCATGAATGCTTATTTGAAGCACCATAACAAGTGATACTAAATATATGAAAAATAGAATAGAGAGTGCAAAAACACTCTGGTTCATGAATTCATCATGTTCATGATAACAGCTCTCCCAAATGCCAAGAAAACTAGTCTCAGTGTGTAAATGCAACATTTATGCCAAAACAGCAGGAGCCCATCAGTGCCAAAACAGTAGCAGCAGGGGCACTGCAGCAACTGTAGGCTTCCAGGCTGAGAAGGGAACTGAGTTACCAGGAAAAGAAGCGCACTTCAGTGAGGAAGCCAGCCCAAGGACACAATCTGAGGAAGGATGCACCAGAAGAAGCATCCTACACAATCTGCGCCACCAGGAACCAGCACCTTTGATACAACAGGCACAGGACAGGCAATAAATCATGGTTTTCTGTTCATTCACACTGATTTACAAGAGAAAAGAAACTATAAGAAAATTAACTAGTACTACTTATTCTTCAAATTAGAACTTGTAAACCAGTAGGGAGTTTTAAAATACCAAACAGATGGTATAAAATCAGGTACAAGATGATTGCTACATATACTAATTAAAATGATAAAATTAATTTCACATTTTTGTTGTTTAATAAGCCATTCAGAGATTTGGTGTCCTTTTTGAACACCATTCAATTCTTTTCTACATACATGTTACTTAACTGAACTGAAGACCCAGAGTACTGAAAGAGATGATCTGGAACAGTGTAATTCATTATAGCATTCTATTTGCAGCCAAAGATGGAGAAGCTCTATACAGTCAGCAAAAACAAGACCAGGAGCAGACTGTGGCTCAGATCATGAACTGCTTATTGCCAAATTCAGACTTAAATTGAAGAAAGTAGGGAAAACCACTAGACCATTCAAGTATGACCTAGATCAAATCCCTTATGAGTATAGAGTGGAAGTGACAAATAGATTTAAGGGACTAGACCTGATAGAGTGCCTGATGAACTATGGACAGAGGTTCGTGACATTGTACAGGAGACAGGGATCAAGAAAATCCCCATAGAAAAGAAATGCAAAAAAGCAAAACAGCTGTCTGAGGAGGCCTTACAGATAGCTGGGAAGAGAAGAGAAGCGAAAAGCAAAGGAGAAAAGAAAAGATATTCTCATCTGAATGCAGAGTTCCAAAGAATAGCAAGGAGAGATAAGAAAGCCTTCCTCAGTGATCAGTGCAAACAAATAGAGGAAAACAACAGATTGGGAAAGACTAGAGACCTCTTCAAGAAAATTAGAGATACCAAAGGAACATTTCATGCAAAGATAGGCTCGATAAAGGACAGAAATGGTATGGACCTAACAGAAGCAGAAGATATTAAGAAGAGGTGGCAAGAATACACAGAAGAACTGTACAAAAAAGATCTTCACGACCCAGATAATCACGATGGTGTGATCACTCACCTAGAGCCAGACATCCTGGAATGTGAAGTCAAGTGGGCCTTGGGAAGCCTCACTACGAACAAAGCTAGTGGATGTGATGGAATTCCAGTTGAGCTATTTCAAATCCTCAAAGGTGATGCTGTGAAAGTGCTGCACTCAATATGCCAGCAAATTTGGAAAACTCAGCAGTGGCCACAGGACTGGAAAAGGTCAGTTTTCGTTCCGATCCCAAAGAAAGGCAATGCCAAAGAATGCTCAAACTACCGCACAATTGCACTCATCTCACATGCTAGTAAAGGAATGCTCAAAATTCTCCAAGCCAGGCTTCAGCAATACGTGAACCGTGAACTTCCAGATGTTCAAGCTGGTTTTAGAAAAGGCAGAGGAACCAGAGATCAAATTGCCAATATCTGCTGGATCATCGAAAAAGCAAGAGAGTTCCAGAAAAACATCTATTTCTTCTTTATTGACTATGCCAAAGCCTTTGACTGTGTGGATCACAATAAACTGTGGAAAATTCTGAAAGAGATGGGAATACCAGACCATCTGACCTGTCTCTTGAGAAACCTGTATGCAGGTCAGGAAGCAACAGTTAGAACTGGACATGGAACAACAGACTGGTTCCAAATAGGAAAAGGAGTACGTCAAGGCTGTATATTGTCACCCTGCTTATTTAACTGATATGCAGAGTACATCATGAGAAACGCTGGGCTGGAAGAAACACAAGCTGGAATCAAGATTGCCGGGAGAAATATCAATAACCTCAGATATGCAGATGACACCACCCTTATGGCAGAAAGTGAAGAAGATCTAAAGATCCTCTTGATGAAGGTGAAGGAGGAGAGTGAAAAAGTTGGCTTAAAGCTCAACGTTCAGAAAACTAAGATTATGGCATCTGGTCCCATCACTCCATGGGAAATAGATGGGGAAACAGTGGAAACAGTGTCAGACTTTACTTTTTTGGGCTCCAGAATCACTGCTGATGGTGACTGCAGCCATGAAATTAAAAGACGCTTACTCCTTGGAAGGAAGGTTATGGCCAACCTAGATAGCATGTTTAAAAGCAGAGACATTACTTTGCCAACAAAAGTCCGTCTAGTCAAGGCTATGGTTTTTCCAGTGGTCATGTATGGATGTGAGAGTTGGACGGTGAAGAAAGCTGAGCGCCAAAGAATTGATGCTTTTGAACTGTGGTGTTGGAGAAGACTCTTGAGAGTCCCTTGGACTGCAAGGAGATCCAATCAATCCATCCTAAAAGAGATCAATCCTGGGTGTTCATTGGAAGGTCTGATGTTGAAGCTGAAGCTCCAATACTTTGGCCACCTCATGCGAAGGGCTGACTCTTTGGAAAAGACCCTAATGCTGGGTAGGATTGGGGGCGGGAGGAGAAGGGGACGACAGAGGATGAGATGGTTGGATGGCATCACCGACTCGATGAACATGGGTTTGGGTAGACTCCGGGAGTTGGTGATGGACAGAGAGGCCTGGCGTGCTGCAATTCATGGGGTCGCAGAGAGTCGGACACGACTGAGCGACTGAACTGAACTGAAATGATCTCCAATTAAGAGTAGTTCTGAAGACTGAAAAATAAAATTGTGAAAATCATATAAATGTATAAAACCAAAGGCTTTGATGGTGAAAGTGAAAGTTGCTCAGTAGTGTCTGACTCTTTGCAAAGCCATGGACTATACAGTTCATGGAATTCTCCAGGCCAGAATACCGGAGTGGGTAGCCTTTCCCTTCTCCAGGGGATCTTCCCAACCCAGGGATCAAAACAAGGTCTCCCACATTGCAAGAGGATTCTTTACCAGCTGAGCCACAAGGGAAGCCGTTTGATGGCAGGATGGGGGCAGGGGGTGGAGGCGGAGGTAGGGGATGAACTTCTTATCTTCTGCTGTTTATAATTCTTAAATTTTAAATTCACTTAAATTCTTAATTTTACACTAATGCTTAATAATAAACTGTTTCATTCAGTTAGCAAATATGTACACTGGAAAGCCAATATAAGAGAAATGTGAAAAACAGCTAATGGATATTCAAGAGTGACTAAACGTTGGTGTTTTAGCCACTACTATTGCTGTAAGTACAACTCTTTTTGAAGTAAGAACTTATTAGTTTGCATTTCAGATTTATCAGTAATAATGGAAGTTCATATGGATAGTAGGGAATTCCCAGAGAACAAAAAATTATCTGCCAGCTTTTTTGAGCCATTCTGCTAAATAAGAACTTTTTCTCTACAGTATATTTACTAAAACTTTTCCAAGTTTTAAATATAATATTCCTTGCCTTGGAAGAATTCCAAAACAAAACACTTAATAACATGGTATTCATGCTAAGTAACTTTTAGAAAAACAATATCATGATCATGGTATTTAGTATTAAATGTTAGTCACTCAGTCACGGCTGATTCTGTGACCCCATGGACTTGTAGCCCACCAGGCTCCTCTTTGCATGGGATTCTCCAGGCAAGAATGCTAGAGTGAGCTGCCATTTTCTTCTCCAGGGGATCTTCTTGATCTAGGGATTGAACCCAGGTCTCCTGCATTGCAGTGGATTCTTTATCATATAAGCCACCAGGGAAACTCCCTTTTAGTATTAAAGGAGAGGTTTTTAAACTGCAAAATATGCTTCTAATTTTCTTAACAAAAAATCCTAGTAAGAGTAAATAAAACTTAACAAAAGGGTGAAAGTCCCAAGACCCTTGATATTCACTTCAATTTTTTACTTCTTTCAAGAATATTTAAAATATATGACAAAAGCCTATGCTTCATAACTAGAATGTGCTGAGATTACAGCATCAATGAAAATATTCTATCAAAGTCATCTATTGTTGTGTGAGAGTGTGTGTGTGTGTGTGTGTGTGTGTGTGTGTGCACTCAGCCACGTCCAACTCTTTGCGGGAGTTGGACTTGCCAGGCTCCTCTGTCCATGGAATTTTTCAGGCAAGAATACTGGAGCAGGTTGCCATTTCCTCCTCCAAGGGAGCTTCCTGACACAGGGATAGAACCCTCATCTCCTGCATCTCTTATATTGGCAGGTGTATTCTTGACCACTGAGGCACCTGGGAAGCCCATTGGTATGTGCAGTAACTAAATAATAAAATCCAGGATCTGAATTTGAGGCTTTAAGCTTATTACTAAATTTCACCAAAACATTTTATGACACCATTGTTTCCATTTTAAACTGAAGAATCTGTGAAATTAAACAATTTCAGTATTTTATTTTCAAAGGTTATTAAGTTCAAGAGTGCTAAGGAAAGCTAGGAAGTTTCTGAAATATGTCAAATGGACCAATGCTCACCCTATGAGTCAAACTAGAAATTTCCATTGTGAATTTCTACCTGAAATTCTGGAGAAACGATTTTCCATTAAATCATGTTCATTATAAAACTTCAACCTACAGCTGACAGACCTTCTATTATTGAATGTACAAAATAAAACATTAGCCATCTGTTAAAATTTTCTTTCTACCTTTTAATGAAAAATTTTTATTAGTCGGTAGAATTTCTCTATTTCCCAGGAATAAAGGACACAAGAAACTTCCATTGTTCAAGTTGATAGGGCTGCCAGACAGAAGCCTCATCAGTCACTGAATTGCCCTTGAGCGGCACAGTTTTATAATATTTCTAAAGAGTCTGTTTGCACCTGAAAATGTTCTTCCACTTAAGAAGTGCACTCTGAAAGCAGACACATTTTCTCTCTGTTCTATTCTCAGGCAGAAAAAAATGATACGTTTCTTTACTGCCTTTCTTTGTTTTCCACACGCACATTCAATAAACTGTTCTGTCAAGAAAAAGAGCAAAGGGCTCAATTCAATAAAAAATTGCAGTGATTATGCTATGCAATTTCGCTCCTGCTACTTTATCACAATTTGCCATTCAAGTGGACACTGCTGCGCTCCCAGCTTTAGAGGTGGTGGCGGGGCGGGGAGTCCATCAAGTGCTGCAAGGTCATTTTATACTGGAAAGACACAAGGCCAATTTGAGAGCAAGTCTATGTCAGATCGTCAGCAGTCTTTGCATCATAAGCCAAAGTCATGACTTCAAGAGACACAAAGCAACCAGAATGGATCATTATCAGATAATGTGTATTTACCTAAGTAATCTCAGGGTTTCAGTTAATCCCTATTACACAAGAAGCTGCACAGACCAGGCCTCAAAGGCATGATTTAACTAGTTATTGCTCTTTATTACTGCTCTACCTCAAGGCCACAGAGGGGCATGAAAAACTAGGTGAGCTCTAGCTTGGGAAGATGATTCAGTAAGCTTCTTCTGTTTATTTCCTTTCAATACACAGAACTGAAAGGAAAAATGGTAAGTCTACAGGCCAGATGATCTAGGTTTCCTTCTTTTTTTTCTTTTTTTAGGTTTCCTTTTAACCAGGATATTTTTCTGGAAACTATGAGACTTCAGAACTGATTTCATATTAACATAGTAAAGATTTCTGCAAACATTTGTGTATGTGTGCTACAAGTCACAACATGCTTGTAGCTGTTATGGTTCACAATAAAATAATAAGATATTTTACATTTTTTATTCATACTGAGTCATGAAAATCTGGTATGCATTTTACACATACAGCACATCAATTCAGACTAAGCATATTTCAAGTGCTCGGTAGCCACACTTGGCTAACTACCACTATAGGAATCACACCACACTACACTCTACAGAGAAACCCAGACATGTACAAAAACATATCATCAATATGCCAATATCTCTAAGGTGCTCCTGGAACTCAGAAAAGGTAGAAAGTTTCCATCTGGACTACCAAGGATAGTTCTTGATGATTAAATTTGCTCTACTGTGATTAGTATCTATCTAGTCACAGTTTTAAGAGCAAATTATGTAAGAAGCTGGATTTATTAGGGGCTTAAAAGGATATTTCTGGTGTCCCTGGAGGTGATTTTAAGATAGTCAGGTCTATAGAGGCTATCTTGGGGGCTCTGATTCCTTAATAAGTGAACTGAATAGCAGCACCAGTGTCTGGGGGAAGAAAAAGTGTGTATGGGGTGGGGGTGGGGAAAACAGTGTTGAACCTACAGAATAGCAGGTCCTTGGAGTCCAAGCAAAAGTTTACTACCAAAGTGACTCTGATATATGAACTCTGTAAAGTCAGGAAAATAAGGTCACCAAAAAAGTCAGAAATGGCAAATTTCTGAAAGAAATTTAATGAAAAAAAATTAAAGAAATAAGACATGCATAAGAGAAAAAGAGTTCAGATAAAATTGAGAAAAATAAAAATAAGTGGATGCGATCTTCAAAAATATATTTCAGAACATTAATATGATGACTAGACTACAGAACTGACAATTGTACAGAAAACAGGAGATGTTAGAATTATGAAAGTTGATGACACAAATGAGAGATAAGATGATGGAGGGAAAAATCCAGGAGAACCATGAAGAATTTCATATGCAAAATCTCAACGATTAGAAGGTAGGAAAAGACAGAGTAGAGAGATAAAAATCAAAATGCAGTTTATCTTGGAAGCTATACTAATATGATGCCTGAGAGGTTATCCACAAAATCTCAGTCTGGAGATTTTCAAGGAACATGGTAAAGTAAGTGACTTTCCCCCTCTATTGCTACACACCATCACAAAATCATGAGAATATTCAATGAAACAAAAAGAAATTTTCAAACTGGAAAATATACAAAGATATTTCATACCGTTACATTCTGAAACAGGTTTTATGATTTTAAAAACAAATGAAGGATGCCATTTATTGTCTAAAATAGGTTGAGCTATATAAAAGAATTTTGATAGAATTAAACTCTAGACATTTTTATTTTGCATGTATTACATTACCTAACCTACTCCCCAAAACAGACTGAGGTTGAGAGCAAAGGATTAAGAAATATGATTTTGATCGAGGGGGTACAGACCAAGGAGAATCCTGTTTAAAGCCAGAATGTCACTGACAGTTATGTAAATGAAGCTGATCTCCACTGTATAGTGACCTACACAAAAGTAGGCTGAAATTGAGAAACATTGACAAGTAATTAACCATACTTTCTGAGAAACACTGTGGCTGCACAGTTCTTACCTCATAAATGATGATACAGCTATCAAAAAAAATCCAAATGAAAACCCTGCAATACTTGCAGAATAAAAGGCATCAAGAATAGTACGTAGAAGATACAGTATACACACACATTTGACACGGACATTTCAAGAATGAGGAAAAGAAATGTTGGAGATGCAAGAAAAATATTAAGCTGAGAAAACTGGTAAGTACACACGTAAATCTAAATCAATTCTTGTTTTATGGGACAATGATAATACTGAACAAGAGCATTTGTATCAGAACAGAGACCAGTGTTGGCACACTTGGTGGTACTTGGATTCTTTGGGAAACAGGAAACATGCTGACTGAATGTAAACCTAGCTAGTAACACCTGTTTCAATAGTAACTTCTAAAAGAACGAAAAAAAAAAGTGTGCACCTTCAAAGTTAGTTAAGGAAATATACTGGAATGGATGGGAAAATATATTCAATAGATAAAAAAACACGACTAGGTAAAAGACACACACACAAAAAAACCCTCCAAGATATCCTGTGAGGTTGGGACAAAGTATCATCTTACACTTCTGGTGTGCCCATTAATTGTTTTGAACTTTGTATACCCAAGAAATGAGACTGGGAAAGCTCTGATTTTTATATTATGTTTGGGTGAATTTCTACTCTTGACATACTTTAAAAATTTTCATACATTTAACATAGTTGTTTACTAAAGAAATTATAAAAATATACAAAAAATTGTTTTGTAGCTATAGCTAAGAGGATTAACAGGTGTAAAATTTCTGATAAGAACATCAACAATATCAATATCACTTAAAATGGAGGTCCCCCTTGTTCTTTACAGCAATGTTTAATTATAATTTTATCATACAATGAAAAAGTTTCACTTTTTAAATGATTCCTGACTTATGAATAGCAAATATCTATTAACAATATTCCTCATTACACACTCTATTTTGCTGAGCCCCTTCTAACAATCAGAACACAACACAAAAGGTGGCGTCTTAAACATACAGGGATGTTCAAATACAGGAATTGGTTAAATAAACTATAGATTTTCTTAATGAATGAATACAATAAATGTTTTAAAAATAATGTATCATAGAAGATTTTCAGTTGCATGGGAAACATTTAATACACACTAAATGAAAATTTCCTGAGAGTATATATATATATTACATAATACACTACTAGTGATACAAGGCAAAAAGTGACTCTTATATGTTCTTAAGAATTCTCTACTTTCCAAATCTTCCATAACAATTATATATTGTAACTATGTAATGAGATAATTACAAAAGAATCTATAATTTGACTATGCAACATCACATTCACTGCACAAAAAATACTAATGTTAATTTTCACATATAATCAAAAATCCACTGTTTAAAAACAACAAAACTCACATAATATTGTACTCATTGTTATAAAATAACCCGTAATGTAGTGTTGTGATCCACATAAATTAGCCATCAAAGTTACTGTTTCAGGATCTAAGCTTCAGCTAATTAAGAATACAAGTAAGCATTCATATAACACACTACAACTTCTCAAGCATTCTTTGTATTGGTATTTAAGTCTTTTTTCATCCTCTGTGCTTCAGTGAACATCCTGAAAAAATACACAGGATGAATATGTATATAGTCCACTGTAACATCAGTTTGTTTTTGACAGTATCAGCCTTATACTTTTGTAACAACAACAAAGAAAAATGACATGACAATTTTAGGAAGAAAAAGTATATATTAAGTTTCAAAAATATTTTTCTCTAATTTTAATTATTGAAATCTTAGGATTTAAAAGTAATTCAGTCACTACTTAATTCAATAATTTGATAAAGTTTGCAGGAA
The DNA here is from genome assembly GCF_054371585.1 of Giraffa tippelskirchi. Classification (NCBI taxonomy): domain Eukaryota; kingdom Metazoa; phylum Chordata; class Mammalia; order Artiodactyla; family Giraffidae; genus Giraffa; species Giraffa tippelskirchi. The sequence continues at coordinate 67,318,441 of NC_137284.1, forward strand.
CCAATTATAAAACAAATCTTTAAGGCTCACCTGTTAAAGTTTTGCTTGCCACTAGGTCATGCATTTTTTATATGCATCAATTTTACTGACTGATCCACTCATAAGTACTTATATAAACAAAAATAGTTTTCAAATATACAAGCTGGATACATTAATAAGTGCCTCCCAGAACATAAACTAATGCCATCTCTTTCCTTTATCCAGTGTATCTTTTCCCTTATTTAAGGGGTGGATGCCACTGTTTCAGAGATTTCTTGCTGTTATTCTTTTAATTACTCAGATCCTGTTCATAGAATCTTGTATATATTGAAAATCACTGAGCAAAAAAGAAAAATACAAAATAAATAAATCATACATTGATGCTTTTAGAGGAAGAATTTTTAAAAACTTACAAATCAACCAGCTGTTCAAATAAATAATGTATGCTGCAGCTGGCTCTTACATGAGCTTGAATGTCCAAGAGTAGCAGATGTCCCATTTCTATAAATGAGCTAGTAGAAGAAGGTCCTAAATTGTGATGGAAACAAATGGTGATGCAAACCTACAAGCGAGCATCTGACTATAAAAATGATTCAAAATATATTTTTCTAAAAATTCCTGTAAACAGAGTAAAATGCTTTTCAACTAAAAGATATAAAAATATTCTACAGCCTCCAAAAGAGTGAACTAATCTCTATACTGATTTTTTGTTTGTTTTAGATAAGCTCTTTTCCCCCAAACTATGGAAGTGAATGTGTTTTTTTTCCATTTAGAATTGTGTTTAGAACCTAGAGTGATAGTAATTGAGACAACTAACATGGCTCTGTCTACAGTCTGATACTTACTTTGTCACTTATTTAAAGAGGACCTCTTTGAACCCAGAACTGCTCAAAAAGTAGTATCAAGATGAAAAATCTCAAACCAAAATATGAAAAATGTTAAAATACAAGAAAATTCCTGTTCTCAAGAATGACCACGTAATGGGGAAAACAGATTTGAACAAATAGCAGTATTTCAGGTCCAACAAGTGGAGGGTGCATATGAAACAACAGTAGCACAGTAATGCCATGATGTAACACTCCTCATGAGTAATACCATGATAAGCAAGAGAAGAGGCCACAGAAGTTCTCATAAAGATGATTACTAAGTTGGTTTGAAGCCTTTATAGACACTCCCTGAGTAAGCAACATAATGAAAGGGAAAGTATTCTAGGCAAAAGGAATAATTTGTGCAAGATCAGGTGTATCTGAATTAGCATAGTAAACAAGTTTGGAAAGACAAAGTAGGAAGTGGAAGCAACAACCAGGGAAGGAATAAAGGGGAAGTCATAAATGATACTGTAGGCTATACTCAGAGATTAGAATTTATCCTATAAGCAATGGATATCTACTTAAATTATCTTGAGAGGTAAAACATGTACTGGATTTTTCACAATAGGAAGGGAAAGTTCCTTCATTTCAGAGTGTGTGTCTGTGCACGTGCATGAGCACACTCAGTCACTCTGTCATGTCTGACTTTTTGCAACTCCATGGAGTGTAGCCTGCCAGACTCCTCTTTCCATGGATTTTTTCCAGGCAAGAACATTAGAGTGGGTTGCCATTCCCTTCTCCAGGGGAAGTCTTCCCAATGCAGGGATAGAATCCATGTCTCCTGCATCTCCTTCACTGGTAGGCAGATTCTTTATCACTGTGCCACCTAGGAAGCCCTCATTTCACTGTACTTAGAATGAAATTGAGGGTTAATACACAGGAGGCATAGATGGAAAAACACTGAAGCCATCATATAAGAAAAGATGATAGTCTGAACTAACGCAGTGAGGATGGAGGTCACCTATTAGTCAGAACCAAATATGCTTCCTTATTGACCCGACATAAGACCCAAACTCTTGGTAAGAGCATTAAGTTTCCCATAAATTTGAACCAATCTTCCATTTTAACTTTTTAACCTATCCCTAACCATATTCCCCTACCGACTCCGTTTCAGTACACTGGATCAGTGTTCCAAAATGAGACCAAGCATTCTGCATTCATGTGTCTCCTAAACTCATGCTTATTCAGCAGTTAATTACAGCTCTGTTTTGATACCTTTCAGATCACTTCAGTTTTTCCCCTTATAATGCCTAGAACAATATCTTCCATATGGTACAGTTTCAATAAATGTTTGGTAAATTTAATTGAGGAAACTCTGAAAAGTTGACTTGTTTATCCATGTAGCACAGGCAAAGGTAAAATCTAGCATGGAGAAGCATGGCTGTTCCCAGGGCCCAAGCTAGTGCACGACTGTTAAGTAAGCAAGGAAGCACATACACAGTAGCCACTCTATTACTCTCATGTTACCTGAGTTCAGCACAAAAATATTAAAATATCTCCTTTTGGGCCAATTGACAGAGAAAGACACTGCCGCCTCTGCAGTCCCACCCCTTTTGAAGGTAGCATAAAGTTTAGAACACATTATTCTAAACACATAGCTTTCCTCATTACACATTTTCTTTTTCATGTAATCCAAGGCAATTTCTGAATAAGTGATATTTGTCTAACAATTTTTTGGTGGTACCTGTACTTTTTTTCTCTAAAAAGAAATGCATAGTGTGCATTATATCTCTAAATATATCTTAAAACAAATGGAGCTATGCCTACATAATATTAACAACATATTATAAAATTTGGTGCTGGTGGACAGCAACATTTGAAAAAGCAACTTTAACACTATGGTTTTTAATGTGAAAAGAAATCATTTTTAAGACCCAGAGAAAAACTCATGAAGGCGGTTAAAACAAGGATGGGTCATTCATTATTACAGCTATCTAAAAGGCAAATAATCAATTAACAAGTTATCATATAAATTATGGCATGAAACAATTGTTTATAAATGAAGTATTTGCTGATGCTGTTTCTAATCATGGTCAACCAGGGATTCTCTTCTCCCCAAATGGTATATCATCTCAAAGCCCACTAGGAGTATATGGGAATTCCTGTGCAAATCCAACTCTACTTAGATCGAAATGACCTATCCCATGAAGACATTTATACTGCAGGGTATTTCCATCTAATCCTTTCCTTCTTTTAATCCATACCCGTGGAATTCAAAATGAGAAGCTTTTGCATTTTAATGTATGCAGAAATGCAGTATCAATATTTATTCACCAATATTGGTTAAATTCCCTAGTGCAAAAAGAAAATGGCCAGACTCATTTCTACTGACAGTTACTCAGAATGGACTCAGAAGCTCCCACCAGGGTATTCACATCCTTGATAAACACCATAGTTTAGATGACTTCATGTATTTGCATAGACATATTTTTCCTAATCCTCTGACAAGATAATGTGTTTACTTTGTTACTTAAAAAACAAAATCAACCAGCTTGAGACCAGGAAGTTCTGACCGTAACAGGAACAAAAAATACAACTTCTTACCAGGATAGTTCCTTGGTATATGTGTCAAAATAGTTTCCTGAATGTTACCAGGTAAGAGAAAACCATGCTCACTTAAAATGACAGTTAAATGAGTATTTGCATATGCTTTTGTGACTGGAATTATTAAGCAGAATTTTATTAAAAGATTAATACATTTCCTTGGTCTTTTTCTTTAAATTAGCTGGACAAAAGTGTAAAAATTTAGTAAGTTTCTGTTTTTTTGGCTTTATGTAATTTTCTTAATTGTTTGCTTGCTTACCTGCAAATTTAGTACTAAAATGCTTCTCCTCGGTTCTATAGGGTATTATTCTGCTTATCTCTAGAAAATCATATCAAATATTCTAGTCTATAAAAATTTAGTTTGTTTAAAAAAACACACACACAAAACACTGAAGAGTCAATTATAATAGCAAATCTCTGATGGTTCCTGTCTGCTTTCTTGACTGATGGAGGTTTTTTTAAAATAAAGAGAAATATGTCTCATGCCGATGCCAAGTAAGGATCTTCAAGATTTTTTGAGCCTGTACTTCATTTAATATTCTAAGTCTTAATTTATATCTATGGATACAGAAGAAAGAAAATTATTTTAATTAATAAGTCTGAGGTGAAAGCAATATATTTTAATTGAGGGGTTTAGAGACAACTAGCATTATTTTGAAGAAGGAAATGGTAACACATTCCAGTATTCTTGCCTGGAGAATCCTGTGGACAGAGGAGCCTGTTGGGCTGCTGTCCACAGGGTCACAGAGAGTCAAACACGACTGAAGCGACAGCATGCATGCGTGCATTGGAGAAGGAAATGGCAATCCACTCCAGTATTCTTGCCTGGAGAATCCCAGGGACAGAGGACCCTGGTGGGCTGCCGTCTATGTGGTCACACAGAGTCGGACATGATTGAAGCAACTTAGCAGCAGAAGGCAATGGCACCCCACTCCAGTATTCTTGCCTGGAAAATCCCATGGACGGAGGAGCCTGGTAGGCTGCAGTCCATGGGGTCGCTAGGAGTCAGACACGACTGAGAGACTTCACTTTCACTTTTCACTTTCATGCATTGGAGAAGGAAATGACAACCCACTCCAGTATTCTTGCCTGGAGAATCCCAGGGACAGGGGAGCCTGGTGGGCTGCCGTCTATGGGGTCGCACAGAGTCGGACACGACTGAAGCAACTTAGCAGCAGCAGCAGCAGCAGCATTATTTTTGGTAAGTCCACCTCACTTCTAAGTTTTAGTCAAAGAATAAATCAAATCCTTAATAAATTTTAAAGCACTGAAATCATATCAAGCATCTTTTCCAACCACAATAGTATGAAACTAGAAAATAATTAAACAAAATAACTGGAAAATTCACAAAATGTGGAGATTGAAAACATGATAATGAACGACCAATGGATCAAAGAAGAAATAAAGAGAAATCAGAAAATACCTTGTGACAAACAAAAATGAAAATATAACATACCAAAATGTGGGTGAGGCAAAAAAAAGCAGTTTTAAGAGGGAAGTTCATAACAATATATACCTATCTCACGGAACAAGTCTCATACAAGCAACCTAACTTTACACCTCAAGAAACTAGACAAAGCAGAACAAACAAACCACAACATTAGTAGAAGGAAAGAAATAAAGATGAGAGCAGAAATAAAGAATAAAAAGACAATAGAGATTATCAATAAAACTAATAGTTCTTTGAAAAGATAAATAAAATTGATAAGCCTCTAACTAAACTGAAAGGTAAGAGGGACTGCAAATTTACAAAATCAGAAATAAAAGAGATGTTACAGGTGACACCACAGAAATATAATGGATTATAAGCGATTACTACGAACAATTACAAGCCAACAAATTGGACAACCTAGGAAAAAAATGAATGAACTCCTGGAAACCCAACCTCCTAAGACTTAACTAGGAAGAAATAGAAAGTATTAGCATATCAATTAATAGTAAGGAGACGGATTCACTAGTCAAAAACCTCCCAACAAACAAAAATCCAGGACCAGACAGCTTCACTAGTGAACTCTACCAAACACTCAAAGAATTAATACTGATCCTTCTCAAATGCTTCCAAAAAAACAGAAAAGAACTCTTCCAAACTCATTTTAAGAGGCTATTATCACCCTGATGCTTAAATCAAACAAGGACACTGTGAGAAAATTACAAGTCCATAACTCAAAATTCTCAATAAAATGTTAGCAAAGATTATTCAACAATATATAAGAAAAAATGTAAAAAGTCCCACCATGATCAATTGGAATTTATTCCAAGGATGAACAGATGGTTTAACGTCCACAAATCATTCAGTGTGACACATAACATTAACAAAATGAAAAATAAATATTATATGATGATTTCAACAGATGCAGAAAGAGAGGCAAAAGTCAACATTCAACAAAGTGGGTATAGAGGGAATGTTCCTCAATATAAAAAAGGCTACATATGTCAAGCCAACAGTTAATCCTATACTCCATGGTGAAAAGTTAGAAGCTATTCCTCTAACATCAGGAACAAAGTATGTCCACGATCAGCATCTTTATTACACATAGTGTTGGACGTTCTAGCTAAAAAGCAGGCAAGAAAAAGAAATAAAAGGTAGCCAAATTAAAAAGGGAGAAGTAAGACTATCACTATTTTCAGGGGACATTATATAAAGAAAACCATAAAGTTTCTACCAAAAAAAAAAGTTGCAGGATACAAAATCATTATGTCAAACTCTGCTGTATTTCTATACATTAATAATGAAGTATCAGAAAGAAAAATCAAGAAAACAATACTATCAGAAAAAATAAAATACCTGGGAGTAAACTTAATGAGGGAGGTGAAAGATTTGTACATTTAAAATGATAAAACATTGGAGAAAGAAACTGAGCAAGACACAAATACACAGAAAGACAAGTTTGGAAAAAACAGATTTGTTAAAATGTTCATACTACCCAAGGAAATCCCAGATTTAATGCAATCTCTATCAAGACTTCAATGCATTTTTCACAAAACTAGAAAAAACAATCCTACCGTTTGTGTGGAAACACAAAAGATCCTGAATAGCCAAAGAAATCCAAAGAAAAAACAAAGCTGGAGGCACTGTGCTCCCTCTATATTACAAAACTATAATATTAAAACAAAATAGTATTAGCATAAAAACAGATACACAGATAAATGGAACAGAAAAAATAAGTCCAGAAACAATCCACACATATATATCAATTAACTTATGACAATGAAGCCAAGAATATGCAACAGAGAAAGGACAATCTCTTCAACAAATGGTGCTGGACAAACACATGAAAAAGAATAAGACTCAGCCACTGTATTACAACACACACAAAAATCAAATCAAAATGGATTAAGCAATGAAGCCACAACACTTCTAGAAGAAAACAGCTGGTAAGCTCTGTGACATAGGTTTTAGGGATAAAGATCAGATTTCAAACAATATGACACCAAAAAAGTGAAATCAACTATAGCACTCCTCTATAGTCCTGCTGTTTCCTTTTTGAAAAAAATTCAAATATATTCATGGGAAACCTAATTGGGCTTTCCTATGGCTCAGTTGGTAAAGAATCCACCTATAACACGGGAAACCTGGATTCAATCCCTGGATTGGGAAGAGTCCGTGGAGAAGGGAATGGCTACCCACACCAGTATTCTTACCTGGAGAATTCCATGGACTGTACAGTCCCTGGGGTTGCAAAGAGTCAGACACGACTAAGTGACTTTCACTTTAATGTTTTTTGAAAAATGTTAGTGTCCTAAACAAATGACATAAATGGCAAAAAAAAATCAAAAAATAAGCAGACTGAACCACTCGATCTCTTCCAATAGAAATATTATATAAACCTATACTGAACTACTGATCATATATATTGAATAAATATCTATTAATTAATGATGTAAGGAAAAAAAGTAATTGATTCACTGATTAGATCAACTATTGCTGCTTTAGTATCTTCCACATGTCCCTCTCTCAGGAGCATTTCATTAGAACTACTATGAGACAGGGGCTGTTAACTGGTCAGCAACTTGGGTTCAACTTCAGCAGGATCTAGCAGAGGAGCTACAGATGGGGTTTCCAAGTCTGTCATTTTAAAAGCTTCTGAGGATACTCTAATTTGAAAACATATGAGATTTCTGTACTTAAGATTTATTGAGTGCATTCTAAGTCCCTTCAGTTGTGTCCAACTCTTTGTGACCCTGTAGACTGTAGTCCGTCAGGCTCCCCTGTCCATGGAATTCTCCAGGCAACTGGAGTAGGTTGCTATTTCCTTCTTTAGGGGATCTTCCCAACCCAGGGATCAAACCTGTGTCTCTTATGTCTCCTGCACTGGCAAGTGGGTTCTTCCCTCCTGGGAAGCCCAGGCACCTGGGAAGATACAAAAATATACTAATTCCAGAAAATTTCCTTTCTCACCACATTTTGCTGTCTGAGCCATAGAAGCAAAAGGTCTCATAAATGAGATGGACACTTGGCAGTCCAGTTTTTTAAAAAGCACAGTAATAAATTACTTTACCTGCAGTCTCCTGCTAATTTTTATTGTGTTTATCTGTGTATTTCAAAGAAAAAATGGTACAGTTGACATCAACTTTAGTAACACATAGAAGAAAATGAAATAGGTTAACAAATGTTAATATGATAAAACTGACTTTACAACATCCATATGTATTATAAATTGCAATCAAACTCACTCATCACTTATCTGAAAGCAAAGGTGGATCAGATGGTGAAACATCTGCCTGCAAGGCAGGAGACTCGGGTTTGATCCCTGGGTGGGAAAGATCCCCTGGAGAAGGGAATGGCAACCCACTCCAGTATTCTTGCCTGGAAAATTTCATGGACAGAGGAGCCTCGCAGACTACAATCCATAAGGTTGCTAAGAGTTGGACACAAATGAGTGACTAACAGTTGCACACTTTTCAATTATCTATTGTCATCTGGTAAAGTGTCAAACAGTCTATGTTATATTTGGAAAAATGAATTCCCCGTTTGGAGGTCAGTACTTTGATGGTTATAACTGGTGGTTAATGCTGCCAATAAACTGTGGAAAATTCTGAAAGAGATGGGAATACCAGACCACATGAACTGTCTCTTGAGAAATCTACATGCAGGTCATGGCAGCAATCACCATCTGCAGTGATTCTGGAGCCTAAAAAAATAAAGTCTGACACTGTTTCCACTGTTTCCCCATCTATTTCTCATGAAGTGATGGGCCCAAATGCCATGATCCTAGTTTTCTGAATGTTGAGCTTTAAGTCAACTTTTTCACTCTCTTCTTTCTCTTTCATCAAGAAGCTTTTTAGTTCCTCTTCACTTTCTGCCATAAGGGTGGTGTCATCTGCATATCTGAGGTTATTGATATTTCTCCTGGCAATCTTGATTCCAGCTTGTGCTTCATCCAGCCCAGCATTTCTAATGATGTACTCTGCATATAAGTTAAATAAGCAGGGTGACAATATACAGCCTTGACGTACTCCTTTTCCTATTTGGAACCAGTCGTTGTTCCACGTCCAGTTCTAACTGTTGCTTCCTGACCTGCATACAGGTTTCTCAAGAGGAAGGTCAGGTGGTCTGGTCTTCCCATCTCTTTCAGAATTTTTCACAGTTTATTGTGATCCACACAGTCAAAGGCTTTGGCATAGTCAATAAAGCAGAAATAGATGTTTTTCTAGAACTCTCTTGCTTTTTGGCAAATAGATGGAGAAACAGTGGCAGACTTTATTTTTGGGGGGCTCTAAATCACTATAGATGTTGATTGCAGCCATGAAATTCAAAGACGCTTACTCCTTGGGAGAAAAGTTATGACCAACCTAGACAACATATTAAAAAGCAGAGACATTACTTTGCCAACAAAGTTCCATCTAGTCAAGGCTATGGTTTTTCCAATAGTCACATATGGGTGTGAGAGTTGGACTATAAAGAAAGCTGTGTGCCAAAGAATTGATGCTTTTGAATTGTGGTGTTGGAGAAGACTCTTGAGAGTCCAAGGGACTTCTCTGCAAGAAGATCCAACTAGTCTATCCTAAAGTAAATCAGTCCTGAATATTCATTGGAAGGACTGATGTTGAAGCTGAAACTCCAATATTTTGGCCACCTGATGTGAAGAGCTGACCCATTTGAAAAGACCCTGATGCCAGGAAAGATTGAAGGAGGGAGGAGAAGGGGATGACAGAGGATGAGATGGTTGGATGGCATCACTGACTCAATGGACATGAGTTTGAGTAAACTCCGGGAGTTGGTGATGGACGGGGAGACCTGGCATGCTGTGGTTCATGGGGCCGCAAACAGTCAGACAGGACTGAGCGACTGAACTGAACTGAATGCTGCCATGACTCAGGATGCTACCAGGCTTTTAACCTGCCCTACAGTGAGAATAGCTTGCGTTTTTAAAAATTGAGTTAAGGGCACTTGGTAAATCAAAGGAAGCAATTATGCAAGAGTTTCTATTTATCTTCATATCACCTAAAGAACAAAGTACCATGCACTGTGTATCACATCAGCCTATTAAAATTGGGCATAACAACAACAAAAAAAATTGGGCATAACATCTTAATATGTTGCCCAAATGTTTACAATATACTTTCAAAAATGATGCCATATTCTATGAGTTTACTTCCCTGTATGGAGTAACTTTGTTTAATGTCAATGATGACTCTTTGGTTAACAGATCTCTAAGGTTGAAATTGTATTTCATATCAAAAGCCAGCTGCTACACATATATCAATCACAATTGAGTCCTATAACTCAAAAACAAATCATGCTGTCTAAACCCTGCTCTTTTTCCTTACTCTGATATATGTTCTTCCTCTAAAGTTAATGGGAAATACACAGTTTAGAATTTGGGGTTATATATTATTTAGGGTCATCAGCACACAACGCTGGGAGAGAAACTATGAGTCCGTCACCAGGGGTTTTACCAACCAGAGTATAAACACTCTGTAGGATGCCACGGATGTGGCAGACAGTTGCACAAGCTCTGCAGAGAAAGTATAGGGCATTATTCTTCAAAAATCAGTTTTTCTAGTGTAACTAAATCTTACTAAAAATGTATGTTTCTCTTCCCAAAATCATATTTTCCTCATGCATTTTCTGGGTTATAGAATCTTCAAAGGAGAATAGATTCTGTATTATTCACTGGTCCTCACATTCCCCCTCCTAGGTTCTCTTAATGCCTAAACAATGAGCTTACTTATATGCACTCAGGAGGTCTGCTGCTTATTAAGTAGGTAAAAATAGTAGTTACAGTTAGCAGACTTTCTTTTGCAAGTGACATGGCCTTATTCTGACACCAGTGCCTTCTAAGGTATATATATGTTAAAGTCTGTGGGCAGTTCTCTCTTTAAAAAAAAATTTCTTTGATAAATGTTCATCAATTTAAAATAGGGGAAAAAACAGGCTGTGACTTCTTCGAATGTATGCTCTAGCCCATTTGTACCATTACCAAAATGGATGTAAAGAAAAAAATTATACCAAAGAACTTAATATTTACATGAATATTACTTTTCCATAATATTCTTCTAACCATCAAATAAACCACATTTTCCACAACTAACGGAGACAAAACTACCTATCCTTCTGCTTTTATCTCTTGGTCCTAAAATGGCCCTTATAATTCATTTCTTTTAACTTAATTTCAAAGATTGAGAAAATGAGACACATAAAGTAATGTTGTATCTAACTGACTTGGTCATATCTCTTTAAAATAATTTTTACTATGCAAAAATGTCTTAGCTTATTGAAATACATATTTAACTTTTTATTAAATTTTATTATCATAGCATACACTGATTTAAGATCTGGTTTAGTATAAAATAGTGAAAGAAAATAGTCTAACAATAGACTCGTTTGTGATTATGAACTATTTAAAACTGCTAGCAACATGAATCAGTTGATTTCAACTGTCATTTAACTAACAGAACCAACAAGACTATACTGTTAAACAATATGGGATTTAAATATAGCTGAGAATGATACTATGTTTGAAAGGTAAATCATTTTTTAAAGCATCCTATTCTCTGCCTGCAACTATGATTATTATATTGTTCCAGATTTGGATAAATGTTTGATGAACACAGGTGCCATAAGACTTAACCAACCATAAAGATATTTGAGCTTAACTTGTCTCTCTTCAATAACTATTCAGTGAGTGAATATTATAAATTTCTGGACAAATTTTATGTGACCAAAATCTTACATGCATTTGTCAGTGAACTGAACTATTGTGGAGAACAGTCTATGAAAGACTGATTACCTTCTATACCCACAACCATAGGTGAGTGCACATACAGTGATTGCTCACGACCTGCTCCCTCATCTATAAATGCTAGCCTAAATGGTATTCAACCATTTAGATGATCGGCTTTAAGAAAAAAAAAAAAAGTAATTGAACATTGATAAATAAAAGTGTTTGATCTAGCATGTGGCTTTTCAACCAACTGAATCCTCTCTCTTGGATAAATTGAATTTAAGGCCTTAATAAAGGAAAAATAAGTAATAATTAGCAAGCAATTATTGGTGTGTGTTTTAAGTCGCTTCAGTCATGTCTGACTCTTTGTGACCCTATGGACTATAACCCACCAGGCTCCTCTGTCTATCGGATTTCCCAGGCAAGAATACTGGAGTAGATTGCTATGTACTTCTCCAGGGGATCTTCCCTACCCAGGGATCAAACCCACGTCTCTTACGTCTCCTGCACTGGGAAGTGGGTTCTTTACCACTAGTGCCACCTGGGAAGCCTTATTTCCTAATAACATAACCTAATAACCAAATTATTATCCAACAACAATGATTGAAACAAAACCCAAATATACTGAAACAAAACCCAAATATACTACTAAATGTTCAATCATCACTCAACATCCTTAGATAGGCAGGTACACTTGCCTTTGCCTCTGATGATAAAATTGTTGAAATCAGCTATAATTCTGAGTTAAAAGGGAAAAGGATGAAGATGATGTTTTATTTTCAACTTGAATTCAATAGGTTACCAGTATCTGAAACCCAGAAAGACTTCATGTTAATGTACTATAACTGCCACAATGAAGTATCACAAACTGGATGACTTAAACAATAGAAATTTACTATGTCACAAAAACACTAGAAATCCAAAATCAAGGAGTTGGCAGGGTAGGTTTTATCTGAGACCTGAGAGGGAAGGTTTTGTTCCAGGCCTCTTCCTTGTGTCTTACAGATGGCCTCCTTGTCCTACGTCTTTTCACATCATTTACTCTGTGTGCATCTGTGCCTAGATTTTTATAAGGACACCTGTCATATTCCATTATGACCCAAACTAACAACATCATTTTTACTTGATTATCTCTGTAATGACCCTAACTCCAAATAAGTCACATTCTGAAGTACTGGGTATGAGGATTAAATATATGAATTTTAAGTTGGCAGTGGGGAAACACTGCTCAACCCATAACATTCTAACAATAAATTCCAGATTTTTAGCTTCAATTGAAAGAAAGAAGTCATAGGAACTGACGACTGTGAGCTTGCATTCCTGCAAAGTCTCCATCAGTATGAGTTAAACTGTGACTACTCTCTCCTGCATGTCCTGCTCTCCTTTTTCTGTTGTCTTAGTCTCCTAATTTCTTAATCTCTGGTTCAGTTCAGTTAAGCCGCTCAGGCGTGTCCGACCCTTTGTGACCCCATGAATTGCAGCACGCCAGGCCTCCCTGTCCATCACCAACTCCTGGAGCACACCGAAACCCTTGTCCATCGAGTCAGTGATGCCATCCAACCATCTCATCCTCTGTTGTCCCCTTCTCCTCCGGCCCCCAATCCTACCCAGCATTAGGGTCTTTTCCAATGAGTCAACTTTTCACATGAGGTGGCCAAAGTATTGGAGTTTCAGCTTCAACATCAGACCTTCCAATGAACACCCAGGATTGATCTCTTTAGGATGGATTGATTGGATCTCCTTGCAGTCCAAGGGACTCTCAAGAGTCTTCTTCAACACCACAGTTCAAAAGCATCAATTCTGCGGCGCTCAGCTTTCTTCATCGTCCAACTCTCACATCCATACATGACCAATGGAAAAACCACAGCCTTGACTAGACGGACTTTTGTTGGCAAAGTAATGTCTCTGCTTTTAAATATGCTATCTAGGTTGGCCATAACCTTCCTTCCAAGGAGTAAGCGTCTTTTAATTTCATGGCTGCAATCACCATCAGCAGTGATTTTGGAGCCCAAAAAAATAGTCTGAGACTGTTTCCACTGTTTCCCCATCTATTTCCCATAAAGTGATGGGACCAGATGCCATGATCTTAGTTTTCTGAATGTTGAGCTTTAAGTCAATTTTTTCACTCTCCTCTTTCACTTTCATCAAGAGGCTCTTTAGTTCTTCTTCACTTTCTGCCATAAGGGTGGTGTCATCTGCATATCTGAGGTTATTGATATTTCTCCCAGCAATCTTGATTCCAGCTTGTGTTTCTTTCTGCCCAGCGTTTCTCATGATGTACTCTGCATATAAGTTAAATAAGCAGGGTGACAATTGGAACCAGTCTGTTTTTCCATGTCCAGTTCAAACTGTTGCTTCCTGACCTGCATACAGGTTTCTCAAGAGACAGGTCAGATGGTCTGGTATTCCCATCTCTTTCAGAATTTTCCACAGTTTATTGTGATCCACACAGTCAAAGGCTTTGGCATAGTCAATAAAGCAGAAATAGATGTTTTTCTGGAACTCTCTTGCTTTTTCGATGATCCAGTGGATATTGGCAATTTGATCTCTGGTTCCTCTGCCTTTTCTAAAACCAGCTTGAACATCTGGAAGTTCACGGTTCATGTATTGCTGAAGCTTGGCTTGGAGAATTTTGAGCATTCCTTTACTAGCATGTGAGATGAGTGCAATTGTGCGGTAGTTTGAGCATTCTTTGGCATTGCCTTTCTTTGGGATTGGATCAAAAACTGACCTTTTCCAATCCTGTGGCCACTGCTGAGTTTTCCAAATTTGCTGGCATATTGAGTGCAGCACTTTCACAGCATCATCTTTCAGGATTTGAAATAGCTCAACTGGAATTCCATCACCTCCACTAGCTTTGTTCGTAGTGATGCTTTCTAAGGTTACTACTTGTCAACTGTAAATTTATGAATATCAAGAACTATTTGAGGATTTTCTGTTCTTTGAGTAATATGAGAACATTCAACTTCCTGTACCACTAGTGTCAAAAGTGTGAAAGTGAAAGTGTTAGTCATTCACAAAGTGTCCGACTCTTTGTGACCCTATGCACTGCAGCCAGCCAGGCTTCTCAGTCCATGGAATTCTCCAGGCAAGAATACCAGAGTGGGTTGTCTTTTCCTTCTCCAGGGGATCTTCCCAACCCAGGGATCGAACCCAGGTTTCCTGCATTATAGGCAGATTCTTTGCTGTCTGAACAACCAGGGAAGCCATGGTGCTTCCACCGAATGGCAGTAGTTAAAACTAGTCTTTCATGGCTGCCTTGAGTTCAGCCATCTTTCTTTCATGTATAAGTGATTATTGGATCAACCATGTGATAGGTTCAGACTGGACTATTAAGTGGCCAAAGCCACTTTGAGTAATGATTCAAATAATAAGATGAATCGAAATAAACTGGTTGAATTCATAGATTTAGGAACTACAAGTCTAATTTCCCTTAACTACTTGGCAGGCACAGAACAACCAAAAAGTAGTAAAAGAAAAACAAGACTTTCTAAAAAATTGTATTATTATCTGTCAAGCTCGTAAGTCAGATTTCATTTTCCCTTGGTGGAAACAATATTCAAATCATAATGTGTCCTTTTTATTTGAAGTATTGATTAGCCTCTTATTTAAATGACAGTGTTTTAGACTGAAAACTTTGATTTTGACCACCTTTAAAAATGAAGAGCCAAAAAATTTTTTAATTAAAAAAAATTTAATAAATAAAAAGGAAAATCCCACATAATACATGTTTTGGGGGAGAAGAAATGGATGAAACCCTCAAACTAAATCTCAGTTTCATAGCACCAGGGAAATATGCCTACCTTCTTGATTAGGGATTTCTTTAGAAGCTGACAATGTTACTAATTAAACAACAACAAAAAGCCACATACACACATGCATTAAGAAGAAAGTAAGCAAAATCTACATGGAATAGAAGTCACAACACTGATCAGAGAATTTAGAGAGGAAGGCAACGTAGGAGGAAGTCGGTAGGACAGGAGGCAAGTAGACAGGAGGGAGCCAAATCAAGACAGAACTCAAACCCCCACTGGCTTACCAGAGCTGTTGACAGATGTAAAAGCCTCTGAACTCCCTTGGTTGGAAAGGTATGCTCACAATCAACTCCCATTAAGTGAAAGAAAACAACAACAACAACAAGCATGTCTGAGTTCCATAAAACTAGAAAGACACTAACTTACCAATATCTCTTCTCAATTAAATTTACATCATGAATAAGATAATCTTGTGATAAATACAAATATTACCATTTTTCCTAGCATTTGCCAATTAGGTTAATACTAGTTTCACACTTTATGACAAGAAATGACTATAATGCATCTCATTTCCATCTAATGATTGGAAGTGGAAGTGTTAATTGCACAGTTGTGTCCAGCTCTTTGCAATCCCACAGACTGTAGCATGCCAGGTTCCTCTGTCCATGGAATTTTCTAGGCAAGAGTACTGGAGTGGGTTGCCATTCCCTTCTCAGGGGACCTTCCAGACCCAGGGATAGAACCTGGGTCTCCTGCATAGCAGTAGATTCTTTACCATCTGAGCCACAGTTTAGTTGTTTGCATACAACCACAATAAAAATTCAATTAAATAATTTATTTAGTTCTTTACCAATTATATCTACCAAGAAACTATAACACAGAGGAATAAAATTAAGCCCAAGGTTTGAAAAAGACTGTGTCCCAATAAAAAAACCCTGAACACAGCAAAAAAATATGTATGCACATGCATGCACACACACACACACACACACACACACACACACACACACACACACACACACACACATGCATCCACACCACACAGTATAACTGGTGGCAGATTTGGAATTAAAAAAGCTTTTTTTAAAAGCTTTAGTCAGGCTCATTGCATAATGAATTTGATACTTTCATTTATAATATGTTACAGAGTATGGATTGACAAACTATGGCCTGTGGGCTAAATCTGCCTTCTAACTGGTTTTATATCAGTGGAGGGATTAGAATGTTTTTTTTCACAATTTTATATGATCACATTTTAAATGATGAGATAAGGGCCTACATAACAGTTAGTTTTCCTTCTTGGCACACAAAGTTTAAATTGTCTTTACATGACAATTTACAGAAAGTTTGTCCTGGTAGTGAGTATACTGCACTCATATACACCCACTCCAGTATTCTTGCCTGGAGAGTCCTGTGGACAGAGGAGCCTGGTGGGCTGCTGTCCATGGGGTCACACAGAGTCGGACGTGACTAAAGCGACTTAGCATGCATGCATGCATTGGAGAAAGAAATGGCAACCCACTCCAGTATTCTTGCCTGGAGAATCCCAGAGGCAGAGGAGCCTGGTGGGCTGCCGTCTATGGGGTCGCACAGAGTTGGACACGACTGAAGCGACTTAGCAGCAGCAGTAGCACTCATGTACTGAAATGTTGTTATAAACTAATTATTGTCATGCCTTGAGCGAGGCTTTTAATATCTCAAAAAGCAACCAATCATCACCACGTTATCAGCCTCCCTGTCCTCAGGTTAAGTTTTTTAAGCTGTTACTCATTCTGGCTACATCTCAATCCCTGGCCATCATTCAGAGAGAAGATAAAAAGTCAGGTTAAAAAATAAGATTCTGTAAAATATTATCCGTATATTGTTTTATTCAACAAAATTTATTAGGCACCTCCTTTGTATCAGAAAAAGTAAATTAATGAATCTGCTCCAGGTCAATGCCCAAGTTATTGGCTTGGTCAGCTGTATGGAGAGATGTGCACTCATCCAGTAAAAGGATGTTGAAAAAGCTGCAAGGTGAGGTTCCAAATAAATAGAAGTTCTGAAATGCTTATGAGGCATAAGTTGAAGATACATGGAAGAAGCTGGAAACATGGTCTAGCAACTCAAGAAAAGTATGGCCTGAAGAATATTTCAAAGCCATAAGCATGTACTTGGAAATTCAAATATATTTGAAATTAACAAAGTAGAGATATATAGGTAAAGAATGAAGGAAGAATACATAGGGATTACCAACAGTTATGGCTAAAGAACTGTGAAATCAGGAACAATATCAGAAAAGGCCAAAGAGCTCTGATCTAATTTTAAGAAAAAAGTCATGGTTATCACTACAGAATAGTCTTAGAGGTTGTCAATTAATGAAACGTTTTTCAAAAGTGAGTTAATTTAAGAGAAAAGTTGTGATCTCAGTGGAAAAAGATAAAGAGGAGTGACTAGGGAAGAAAAGTGATTGTACCGTGTCGAAGCAAAAATTGTACTGAACAAAGTTAAAAACAAGGAATACTTTATTCATGGCTATTGCCAGAGGGAAGAAAGGCCAGATTCAGCCTGAGATCAATTCCACTGAGACAAAGGACTGAAGAGTTTTAAGAGATGGAGTGGGGCATTTTGGGCCATCTGTGTTTGCTAACTGGCCTTACAGATAAATTTTCTCCCATCTTCATGACAGGTGATAGTTTTACAATCTGGGGCAAAGTGCCTCCCCAATGTAGGTTTCCTACTCTTACCTAGAAACTGGCAGTCAGGGGCCCTATCTTCCTTAATGACTGAAGGATGGCTCTCAGGTTTTGAAAAAGACATTCCTTGGTTTTATCAATAAAACCGTCTGACTGTGTGTGATTCTATGGACTGTAGTCTGCCAGTCTCCTCTGTCCATGGGATTCTACAGGCAAGAATACTGGAGTGGGTTGTCATTTCCTTATCCAAGGGATCTTCCCAATCCAGGAACTGAATCTGCCTCTGTTATGTCTCCTGCATTGGCAGGCAGGTTCTTTACCACTAGTGCCACCTGGGAAGCCCAAACTGTCAAGAGGTCTTTTAAAAGATTTACATTTCAAAGGGGAGAGAAAGAACAGGAAATTCCATTTTTTCTGAAGTAAATGCTCTCAGAAAAGGGCCTAGAATTAAGAAGAAGCCTTTCTAAAGTTTAGTCAAGATGAGGAGATTTTTAAAGTTGACTGGGTCAACTAATTTGAAGAGTACATTGAGATAAGTTGGAGACAAAGATAATAAATTACCTCTTCAAGGAACTCAGGTGTGAAGGGATAAAGACACTAGAACTAGAAAGACTGCAGGATTAGAGACTAAATATAAGTTTTTACAATATAAGAAAAAAAATTTATAATCTGAAGGAAAATGAGAGGGATATCATATAAAGATTTGTAGGAATAATCACGGAAACAAAGTCTCTGAGCAAAAGTCAGAGTACTGGGTATGAGTAAATTTTGAAGGGTAGACAAGAGTTTCTCTTCCACTGAGACCATAAGGACAGAGGAATCAAAAATATTTGTGTAGCATAGCTTAGCCAATTAAAAATATACAGAAGTTAATTAAAATTAATTTCTCCCAGAGTAGAGGCCTGATATCAAGGAAACAGGCTTTTTTAAAACTTTCATACTAAAGTGTTTCAAACTATTAATATTCTGTTAATATCATCATTTGTTCACAACTCACATTTTACTATACTATTTTCAGGTATTCTAGAAAAACACCCACAACTGATGACTTTAGAAATACAGGAAGTCTCTCATTGCCCAGTAGTGACCCTGCTGTCTTTGAAGGAGTGATGAGCTGTTTATAAGCAATAGTTGTTAAGACTGAAGGTAGGATTCTAAACTGAAGGCTAAGTGCAGCCTTCTTTTGAGTCTGCAAGAAAAATGTTATAATCTTGGGTTTTTATATGAACTATTGAATGCTAGAATATTTCATGTGACAAAATAAAAATATACTTAAATATAAATGGGCTCTGGTAAATAAGTGAACCCCTAAATCATACACAAAATTCTGTATACCATCTAGAGTACCAGCTTTTACATTTTGTAGAGTCATGATATTCTTCACAAGGCTGATGAAATCCATGGGCACATAAATTTCCTCCAGTATAGGTGGAATTCATTGCCTTTGCTCTCAGCAAATGTTATACTGGGATAAAACAGGAAGCACACCATAATATTTAAGGAGAAGTAGAAAGAATATTAAAATGGCCTGTTCTCATAAATTGAAATGGAGTTTCAGGTAAAAATACTGTTACTTTCTGTCAGTTATCCATATTTCAATATTATATAATTCTATAGATTTACTTCAGTAATATTTCTGTGGAAGACAGCATATTAAGTTTAGGCTCTAATTTAAAAGTTGAGAAAAGTTTTAAATATCTTCATATGTGGATCATACTGTACTACTATGACACAAAATGAAAATACTAGTACTTCAAATGCTTCTTGGTAAATTCGAAAGTTTGCATATAAAAAGTTATCGCTAGTGTTAGGAAATATCCATAAGAAATTATTTTCCTGGAAAAAAAACACAGAAAAGCATCAACATCCTAGCATTCAATAAAAGAAGATCCTTTAAATAAATATGCAATTTAATGTTTAAAATTTTATATCCAACAAAAATTAGTTTGTGTAGTAATTCCGAGTATTGTTTTGATCTTTTAACCAATATAATTAGGAAAGGCTATGTCATTTAACTTACTGAAAATTGTTTTAATCTAGATCTTACAAGTTTAAGTGAGGCAACAAAAAGTACATGATATGAAGTAAGTTAGAAAGAGAAAGATAAGTATGGTATATTAACATATTTATACGGAATCTAGAAAAATGGTACTGAAGAATTTATTTGCAGGGCAGCAATGGAGAAACAGACATAGAAAATAGGCTTATGGATATGGGAAGAAGGGAGGAGAGGGTGAGATGTACGGAGCGAGTATCATGGAAACTTATATTATCTTACATCATCATATGTAAGATAGATAGCCAACGGGAATTAGCTGTATGTCTCAGGAAACCCAAACAGGGGCTCTGTATCAATCTAGAGGGGTGGGATGGGGAGGAAGGTGGGAGGGATTTTCAAAAGGGAGGGGATATATGTATACCTATGGCTGATTCAAGTTGAGGTGTGACAGAAAACAACAAAATTCTGTAAAGCAATTATCCCTCAATTTAAAAATAAAATTTTTTAAAAAGTATATGATAGATGCTGCTGCTAAGTTGCTTCAGTCGTGTCCGACTCGGTGCGACCCCATAGACGGCAGCCCACCAGGCTCCCCCGTCCCTGGGATTCCCCAGGCAAGAACACTGGAGTGGGTTGCCATTTCCTTCTCCAATGCAGGAAAGTGAAAAGTAAAAGTGAAGTCGCTCAGTCGTGTCTGACTCTTAGCGACCCCATGGACTCCAGCCCACCAGGCTCCTCTGTCCATGGGATTTTCCAGGCAAGAGTACTGGAGTGGAGTGCCATTGCCTTCTCCTATATGATATATAGCAGTATCAAAATAAAATAGAGACCAAGCTTAAAAACTCCCAGGCAGACAAAAGATCACTTAAGCCACATAAGAAAAACTAAGTCTAGCTAATTTCATAGATATAATGGAAAGTTACTTTAGGTCATTTCTTATAAATGCCTCTGATAATCATAAAAGAAACTTAAGACATCTTCCAAGTTAATCATTTTAACCAATCCCCTGCTCTCTGGAAACCCCCACAGTAATAACTAATCCTTGTAAAGTTTAAAAAACTTTGATTTTCACTTTATAAGTCATCCTGTAACATTATGAGTAACATGTCAGGTTGAGACTTGAAGGAACCCTACTCTTAAACAGTTCGTTTCTCACTCAATAAAATATTCATACCAGGTAAAGCTCTCTGAATTGTCTTTTACCAGTAGAGAGCTAACAATCTGAGACTGATTATATTTGTTTTCAAGTTTTCAAATTGATTAACAAGCATTTTTTTATACTGGCAAAATATATAGAAGGCAGATTTTTTTCTTCCCTAACAATGAGATTCAAAGGAATATTAAGGGGAAAAAATCATGACACACAAAACAAGATGTATAGCTTGTTAACATATGCCATACAAAACGCAGAGTTAAATGCTCAGAAGTGGTTCCCTCTCTGCAGTAGAGGGATAATGAGATTCTAAATCTACCTATAATTGAGACCAATAGATTATACAGAATAGGAACTACTTTCAAGTCCAAACTCACTCTCAACCTTAGTGAATGAAGAAATATAATGATTTAACATCTATTGCATTAGACCACAGTAGGGGAACCTAGTGATTGATTCTCACAATGAAGTCTGTATCTCTAGAGAAGAACAGAGCTATAAGAGCATTGGATGGCAATAATTACCAAAGTGGTCTCCACAGTAATTATTATAAACCTAAATAGCAATGTTTATGATCTATCTATTAACTGTCAAGTCATTAACTATGAAAATATATCTACAATAGAATATATAGCCAGTAAATTTAATACATATTGAACTGCATTATTTTACTAAGGTACATATTACCGTCAATATCACAATCAGCTTTTGTGGACAGCTATAATAATAATGCTGCCTGCTAGTCTCTGTGAAGCATAAGTAAACTAGCAGCAACACCAACAATAAAAATCACCTTTTACTCATATTTATTAAAGGAGAAATGCCTAACACAATAAAAATTTTTGTTGCACTGTTGATAACTTTTTATTATTTTTGACATACAAGGAAAATATACAGCAGCGATTTGCCCAAATAGCTTTAATGTAGTGAAATGAAATATATCAACCCACACAAGAAAGGCATGAATAACAGAAAGTGAGAGTCACTCAACATGTCCAACGTATTGTGACCCCATGGACTATACAGTCCATGGAATTCTCCAGGCCAGAATACTGGAGTGGGTAGCCTTCTCCTTCTCCAGCGGATCTTCCCAACCCAGGGATCGAACCCAGGTCTCCTGCATTGCAGGTGGATTCTTTACCAGCTGAGCCACCAGGGAAGCCCAAGAATACTGGAGTGGGTACTCTATCCCTTCTCCAGTGGATCGTCCTGACCCAGGAATCAAACTGGGGTCTCCTGCATTGCAGGCGGATTCTTTACCAGCTGAGCCACCAGGGAAGCCCAAGAATACTGGAGTGGGTACCCTATCCCTTCTCCAGTGGATCTTCCTGACCCAGGAATCAAACTGGGGTCTCCTGAATTGCAGGTGGATTCTTTATCAGCTGAGCTACTATGGAAGCCCCTGAATAACAGAAAAATATAGGTAATTAGATACATGGAGATATATATTTAGAAATATACATCCATATTCATTTAAATACATGGAATATATAAGACAGTCTCAGAAATCATAAAGCATTTAGTAAAGCCTAAGATGCTCTGAAAATCAGTTCCAAATATTCAAGCAATACATTAGCTTACTATTAATAGCAAACAGTAGCAAACAATAACCAACCTGTATAACAAAAATCTAACCACCTTTTCTTTTTTGCTCCTTCCCTTCTTTGTCCTTTTCTCCTTTATTGCTTTCTTCCAACACTTAGGTTGTGCACCTTATTTGTGCTATGCGTGCTCAGTTGCTCAGTTGTGCCTGACTCTTTTGCGACCCCATGAAGTGTAGCTTGCCAGGCTCCTCTGACCATGGAATTTTCCAGGCAAGAACAATGGAGTGGGTTGCCATTTCCTTCTGCAAGGGATCTTCCTAACCCAGGGATTGAACCCAGATCTCCTGCATTGGCAGGAAGAGTCTTTACCACTGAGCCACCTGGCAAGCCTTCTTGGTGCTATGGACCACTCAATATGTTGGCATACAGTTTTTGTTGTTGCTATTGTTTATAAAGCTATTCCATTCTCTACCATATCATGACTCCTTTCCAGTGAGGAAAGGAGTTGATTTACAAAGCTGTGTTAGTTTCATGTATATAGCAAAGTGATTCAGTTGAACATACATATATATTTTTTCAGATTCTTTTCCCTTAAAGGTTGTAACAAAATATTGAACATAGTAAAGAAATGAGCTATCAAGCCATGAAAAGACATGGAGAAAATTTAAGCAATATAGCTATATGAAAGAAGCCAATTCAAAAAGGTAATGTACTGTTTCATTCCTTATGTATGACATTTGGAATACACAAAAGTAAGGGAACGAGGTTGCAAGGGGTTAGGAGTTAGGGAAGGATGAATAGGCAGAGCGGAGATAATTTTTTTAGGGCAGTGAATATACTGTGCATGATACCATAACGACAGACACATATACTTATATATTTGTCCAAACCTATAGAATGTACAACACAAAGTGTGACCCTTCTGGTAATATGTGGATCTTGGGTGTCAACGATATCTCACTGCAAGTTCATCAGTTACAACAAATATACTACCCTTCTTCAGTTCAGTTCAGTTCAGTCACTCACTCGTGTCTGACTCTTTGCGACCCCATGAACCACAGCACGCCAAGCCTCCCTGTCCATCACCAACTCCCGGAATCCACCCAAACCCATGTCCATTGAGTCGGTGATGCCATCCAACCATCTCATCCTCTGTCATCCCCTTCTCCTCCTGGCCTCAATCTTTCCCAGGGCCTTTTCAAATGAGTCAGCTCTTCACATCAGGTGGCCAAAGTATTGGAGTTTCAGCTTCAACATCAGTCCTACCAATGAACACCCGGGACTGATCTCCTTTAGGATGGACTGGTTGTATCTCCTTGCAGTCCAAGGGACTCTCAAGAGTCTTCTCCAACACCACAGTTCAAAGCATCAATTCTTCGGTGCTCAGCTTTCTTTATAGTCCAACTCTCACATCCATACATGACCACTGGAAAAACCATAGCCTTGACTAGATGGACCTTTGTTGACAAAGTAATGTCTCTGCTTTTTAATATGCTATCTAGTTTGGCCATAACTTTCCCTTCAAGGAGTAAGCGTCATTTAATTTCATGGCTGCAGTCACCATCTGCAGCGATTTTGGAGCCCAGAAAAATAAAATCAGCCATTGTTTCCACTGTTTCCCCATCTATTTCCCATGAAGTGATGGGACCGGATGCCATGATCTTAGTTTTCTGAACATTGAGCTTTAAGCCAACTTTTTCACTCTCCTCTTTCACTTTCATCAAGAGGCTCTTTAGTTCTTCTTCACTTTCTGCCATAAGGGTGGTGTCATCTGCATATCTGAGGCTATTGATATTTCTCCTGGCAATCTTGATTCCAGCTTGTGCTTCCTCCAGCCCAGCGTTTCTCATGATGTACTCTGCATAGAAGTTAAATAAGTAGGGTGACAATATACGGCTTTGACGTACTCCTTTTCCTATTTGGAACCAGTTTGTTGTTCCATGTCCAGTTCTAACTGTTGCTTCCTGACCTGCATACAGATTTTTCAAGAGGCAGGTCAGGTGGTCTGCTATTCCCATCTCTTTCAGAATTTTCCACAGTTTATGGAGGATGTCAAAAATGGAGGAGGCTATGAATGCATGGCTTCTCTGGTGGCTCAGACAGTAAAGAATGTACCTGCAATGTAGGAGATCAAGGATTGATCCCTGGGTCAGGAAGACCCCCTGGAGAAGGGAATGGCTACCCATACCAGTATTCTTCCATGGAGAATCTCATGGACAGAGAAGACTGGAAGGCTATAGTCCACAGAGTCACAAAGAGTCAGACATGACTGAGCGACTAACATGTACATATGCATGGGGAGCAGGGAGCATATCAGAAATCTCTGTACTTTCCCCTCAATTTCCTGTGAACTAAAAATTCTCTGAAAAGAAAACGCCTCGAAAAAAATAAGTAAATAAGTGGGAAAAAGTATAGTATGCTTAAGTTCTTTCAGCATTACATGGACACACAATACTATTACTTAACACATTATTGATGCCTTTCACCTTAAAAAATACTTTTATTATTTCATTTCACACTCACAACCTTTTATAGTACACAAATATATTTTAATCCTCATTTAACATATGAAATTTGAAAACTTAAAAGCCCAAATTGCTTTGACCACAGTTCCCTGGTGGCTTAGATGGTAAAAAATTTGCCTGCAATGCAGGAGACCTGGGTTCAATCCCTGGGTCGGGAAGATCCCCTGGAGAAGGAAATGGCAACTCACTCCGGTATTCTTGCCTAGAGAATCCCATGGACAGAGGACCCTGGAGGGCTACAGTCCATAGGGTCACCTAAAGTATCAGACACGACAGAGCAAATGCCATTTTCATTTTCAAGATACTAATAAAAGGAATCCTGATTTTTTAATCAAAACACATACAAGTATATACATATCAATCATTAGCAGTAAAATTCACCAAAATTTGGAAATGAACTGTGGTGTTGGAAAAGACTCTTGAGAGTCCCTTGGACTGCAAGGAGATCCAACCAGTCTATCCTAAAGGAAAGCAGTCCTGAATATTCATTGGAAGGACTAATGCTGAAGCTGAAACTCCAATATTTTGGCCACCTGATGTAAAGAACTGACTCATTGAGAAAGACCTTGATGCTGGAAAAGATCGAAGACAGGAGGAGAAGGCGATGACAGAGGATCAGATGGTTGGATGGCATCACTGACTCAATGGACATGAATTCGAGCAAGCTCTGGGAGATGGTGATGGACAGGGAAGGCTGGCATGCTACATCCATGGGGTCGCGAAGCGCTGGACATAATTGAGTGACTGAACTGAGCTGAACAGATGGTATGTGTAAAATAAGAAGAAAAACACCTTTCAATTTTCTTTCAGTTAATCTTTTCCAAGGTTTCCTCTGCTCTACCCACTGGGAAAGCCAGACAGACCTCTTCACCTTCATCTAAATTCAGCTTTTTTAGAATTGAGAATAGGTACTGAACCCACTATGGGCTTTAAACCACAGCAGTGTCTAACTCCCTTCAGCTAGACACTAACGTGATACATTAATCTCAATAATCACAATAATCACAATAACTAACTTACACAAATAATGATGTCACACATTGAAAATAAAGTAAATATATTTAATTCTCCCTCACTTCATATGCCTAGGGACCAGTGGAAAGATCTATTAATAACATTAGGAAATACTATTTAGTGACACTACTCTGCAAGCTGCTTTTAATTCTATCCAGTTTCACAATTTCAAGCCATATAAACATTAAAAATATGTTCTGAACAAATTATGTTTATAAACTATGGAAATGCAGAAATTAAGATGAGTATTCAGGCCTAGTTACAACCGTAAGCTCAAATGACCTTGAAGTCATTACATGTGAGTACCGTACAGGTACACTTGGAACATGTTCAAGTCTTGATCTCATCAGGTAAGTACACTCTGGCTTCTGGGATCAAGCAAGCTGTTTTGGCTCAATATATTTCTCCTCCCCTCCACATTGACCCCCCCCCCCTTCTGGCATGAGGACATAAGAACTCTTTCCATGAGCATCTATGTCACTGTTAAGGTTATAATATACTTCTTCTGAAATATCATAAGTGTAGACATCATTAAGGGCTTCCCTGGTGACTCATACAGTAAAGAATCTGCCTGCAATGAAGGAGACCAGGGTTTGATCCCTGGGTTAGGAAGATCCTCTGGAAGAGGAAATGGCAATCCATTCCAGTATCTTGCCTGGAGAATTCCATGGGCAGAGGAGCCTGTCAGGCTACAGTCCACGGGGTTGCAAAGAGTCAGACATGAGTGAGTGACTAGAGAAAGAGAGAGACATCATAAACTGATAAGTGTACAATGATTAAGTACTCCTAAAATTTTATTATCTAAAAGATTTTTAAATATCACATGTTCAATGACTCAAACTTAACAAACTTCAGAAAAAAATAGCTATTTTAGGCAATGTTTATTTCCTTAGGCTTCTCTTTAGCTAAAATGAATTGTCAAAAGGCATGTCTTTATATACATACATTCTTCAGTCACCAAAGAGAAAGCATGACATAAAAACTACATGACCCTGTTGGTTATAAGGACTTACTGTTTAGCAAAGGGAACTCTGCTCAATTTTACCTGGCAGCCAGGATGGAAGGGGAGTTTGGGGGAGAATGGACACATGTACATATATGGCTCAGTTCCTTTGCTGTTCACCTGAAACTATCATAACACTGTTAATCAGCTATACCCCAATACAAAATAAAAAGTTAAAAAAAAAAAAAAAAACAACTACATGATCATCTGCAAATGAAGACAAAATCAACTTGATACTGCACTGATTGCTCCTGTGGATCACTTTTGTTATAGTCAAGAGAAAGCTATGGTCACTGCTTTTTTTTTAATTCCTTTATAACTCTTCAATTAGATGATAATGGTTTTTCTCAGTTTTATTACAGTATAATTGACAAATCTAAAAAGTATATATATCAGATGTACAACATGATTTAATATATGTATATATTTTTAAAGAGTTACCACAATTAAGCTAATTAACACAACCATCACCTCATATAGCTACTGTGTGTGTTTGCTAAGATCTATTCTTTTTCTTTTTTGCCCATGCTCTGCCATTCCCAGGATCTCAGTTCCCCAACCAGGAATCATATCCAGACTACAGACTGAAAGCACTGAATCCTAACCAGAAGACCACTGGGGAACTCCCAAGATAGAGTCTCTTACCAAATTTCAATTACTCAAAGCAGTACAATAATAAAGGGGTCATTCACCCAGAGCATATAACAACTGTAAGTAAACATGCACCACATCAGCACAACTAAATTTAGTAAGCAAATACTAACACATTTGAAAGGAGAAATAAATAAGTTTAATACCCTACTTTCAACAACAGATAGATAATCTCAAAGAATATGCATAAGCAAACTTTGGACTTCAGCTATACTTTAAACCAAATAGTCCTAACAGACATGTCTGTGACATTTCACACAACAGGACCTGAGCACACATTATTTTCAAACACACACAAAATATTCTCCAGGATAGATCATATGTAAGGTCACAAAACAAGTCTTAGTGAATTTAAGACAATTAAAATATCATGCCAAGTTTCCTTTCCAAACACATTGGTATGAAACAAAATCAACAGCCAAAGGAAAAATGGAAAATTCAGAAATATGTGCAAATTAAATAACACACTCCTGGACAACCATGAGTCAAAAAGAAATCAAAAGTGAAACTTAGAAAGTATGTTGAAACAAAAATTTGGGAGATGGTGCTGGTGGGAGTATCCAGCCCAAATGGGGCTATGGCTGAGTGTCCAAGGTGACAAGACTATATCAGGCTAGTAACTGGGCCC
Source organism: Giraffa tippelskirchi (assembly GCF_054371585.1). NCBI lineage: Eukaryota > Metazoa > Chordata > Mammalia > Artiodactyla > Giraffidae > Giraffa > Giraffa tippelskirchi. The sequence continues at coordinate 67,346,948 of NC_137284.1, forward strand.
ATGGTCAGCAAGCCTGCCACCTGGATGCAGACTTGGCCTCTCTAAATGACCCTTTTCAATCTTCAGCTCTGTAGGCTTTCACAGCCTCCTACCTCCCAATGGATCCCGAAGTTCCCAGAAAGGCACTTTTGTCCACAGATGACTACCAAGTTACTGTTCTTATGGTAGAATACAAGTAAGGGGACCTCTTATTTCATTACCTTGCTAACATCACATCCAGCTGCTATGGATTAAGATTCAACTTGCTGATATTATTAAGTTACACTTTCTTTTCTTGAAAATCTACTAAATTTATAATTTTAAAGTTGTTCTGCAACCCCAGATATTTTGACAAATAACCAAGGAATCTGATTTTCTAAGGAATTATGTTGCATAACCACTGTCAACTACTATAGCTGAACAAACTAACATGGTTTCTACCATATTAATTGAAGAATAGACACTGGTTCTGCAGGATGGATGGTTATATGGAAGAATTTGTCATCAATAAGCCTGCTTCTTAAAACAGATACTATAAGTGAGAATATTTTGTAAATTACAATTTACTATATGATACTAGTTTGAATTATTACCATTGATAGAAGTGTTAATAGAAATTAATAACATTATTATTAATAACTCTTATTATTACCATGAGGTGTGAGCAACCATTTACCATAGTTCATAGTTGAATAAGAATAAGTAATACACAAGCAACACTACTTAGCTGTGAAGTGCACTCAAATCTTTTTTCTGGTCTTTTCAAGGAATTATACCTCAGTGAGTTGCTAGTATTTCTCAGTGTTTTCTCAGTGCAGCAATTGTGGTTATTTTGAAAGGTACTTTCAGCATTTTCAAGCAAGCCTGTTTCACATTTTAACATGATTTTGAATAAATGATGGATCTAATTGTTCAACACGCAAATAAAAATTTTGAGGCTGTAAAGTAACTCCCCATATTTACATTCCATTTTTGAGACATTTGGTAAAATAACAATACTAAATGATTTGTTTTACTTGAAGCTCTTGTAAAAACTTTTGTCATATTACAGAATACACTCCTAATGGCAGTAAGAGAAGAATCCTTATTTTATAGACTATCATGGTCATGCTTCACAGAAAACAGTAGCTATACAAACTCTACACTGCACCATTTGGCAAAAAAAAAATTGCTTCAAAGCAGGCATGACTTCAAGCACAGCAGAGAAATGAGGAAGAAGGTGTTATAAAAATTTCCTTTGGGAACTATTGGTTTCATCCTATTTTTCCCAATTGACTCATATACAAATATTTGAGCTGGGCATCGGGCCAAGGCAAAGACTAAAATCAGACCACAGAAGCAGAAGCACACTCAGATTGAAGATAAAAATCAATGAGATGACCAAAAATAATTCCAAAAGAAGATAACCTGAACAGATCTAAAAAAGGAAAAAAAAAATTATATGAAAGAATTAGTTCCAAAAGAATTACCAGACTAGGTACTTGAGCTCACCATATAAAGTCAGTTTTGCTGTAACACTTGTTTTAAACAGTGAATTTGTTCCAACATGATTGAAATACTAAGGAGAAAAATTTAGCATATCCGGAATTTTGTGTTTACTTAAAATGTGATTTCATCTGTAAGAAATACGTGGTGATGGCAGAAAACTGCGCCCAGCTGAGCAGAGATGATAGAAATACACAATACAAAGACACACACACACACACACACACACACACACACACACACACCCTTCTAGCCACCCCAGTTCGGTGTGAACTGTGAGCCGCCTACACCGACAAACAGTATTACAACTTCTTCTGTATTTCAGCTAAGCCTATTTCCACCACTTTGAGATAACTCAACTGCAAACCTTCTAACTTCCACTCCATAAGCAAAGCTTCAAGTCTTTTTTTAAAATGTGTAAATGCAATACTTATTGTAGTATTCATATATTTTAAATAAAACTATGCTTCCATTTTTATGAGGTTTCAACTTTTTCCCATAATCTTTACAATGTTTTATTGAGTCATTTTTCATAGCAGTTGATTTTTAAGAATATGTGTCTGGAAAACATGTACACCCATGGTGGATTCATGTCAATGTATGGCAAAACAAATACAATATTGTAAAGTTAAACAATAGAAAATAAACTAATAAAAAAAAATATGTGTCACATTATAAACTGACAGTACTGAAAAAAGGTATAATTACAATGCTATATAAAACATTCAAGAAATACTCATTCGTCCCTAAGATATTTTAGTATTTCCTAGGTAAGAAATATGGCAAGTCAGAAAATCATTTAATGTAGACAATAATATCAATATGACTAGCCAATATGATTTTGATACAAAAATTATTTATGCAACACTGAGTTATTTTTACCCAGATATTTCTTTTTGGAAAAAACAAACATGTATTTTAAGCCTAGTTTTTCTCTATACAGCTTTAAAAGTTTTTCAGTTTTTTCCTATAAGGTCAAGTTGAGATTTTTACGAACCTCATTATTAATTTGCAATAAATGTATACAACTTGAGTTTTTCAAAAGAGTCAAACTTATAGCACCTGTTAATAAAGTAATAAAGCCACATAAAATAATACAACCAATGATCTAACCTGAATTTCATAATGCTAAACAAGCTACTAGCAAATAAATGGAATTCAAGTGTATAGTAGAACAGTTGTTAATTATAGGAATAGATTAATATCTTAGCAGTAGGTGTCAGTATCATGTTATAGGTATAACTATGTGAACAAAGGAAGAGTAAGAATGTGATCTAACTCAAATGATTTTAATAAAATTCAATATCATTCTCAAATAATTTTGATAAAATACCATTCCTTAGTTAAAAAAAAAAGTGCAGAGATAATTACTGTTCAACTTTATACTTAAAAACAAAACATTAGACATTCCTTGCTAAAGGTGGAAACACCATGTTTCATAGCATCAGTAATAATTTCATTCTTCAAGTCCTAAAGCAGAGAAGTAACGAAGCAAAAACAACTATCATTTTTTAGAAATCCAGTACATTTCAAAAGTATTCACTTAAAAAAACAAAAGTAGAAGAGAGCAACCAATTGAAAAATATTTATATTATTGTTTATTAAATGACTGTTCCCAGGCACCAAACAACTGGATTATTTAATGGATAATTAACTAAACCATTAACAACAGTAAAGAAAGAAAAGAATGACTAACTTGCAATATGCTTTTAAATAAACTACATTTTTATAGAAATACATGCAAAATAACTAAATTATCAGAGACAAAAAAAAGTACATTGTTAACTGAAAGGGAACAAATTATTTACTAAAAGACTGAATTCTTCCCAAAATAAGACTCCACTGGGGCTGGGAATTGAAAATAAATTTAATGAAATGATAAGGAAGTACAAGTAGAAAACTAACAATGAGCCAAGAATCTTTATAAGAAGTCTTGAGAAAGTATTTGCATTATCATATTTAAATACTAAAAAGCTGTATAATAGTATAGTAGCATGCATGCTATATGCATGCTATTTATATAAACAGAGAGGGCAAGACATAACCTAGAGATATGTTTTTAATATAAATTTGGGCTTCCCAGGTGGTGCTAGTGGTAAAGAAACTGCCTTTCAATACAGAGATTCATGAGATATGGGTTCAATCCCTGGATTGGAAAGATCTCCTGGAGTAGGAAATGGCAACTCACTCCAGTATTCTTGCCTGGAAAATTCCATGGACAGAGGAGGCTGGCAGGCTACAGTCCATGGGGTCACAAAGAGCCAGACACATCTGAACACACACAACATTTACTAGTTGATAAACCACCAAGTCAATAAACAGAATGCTAATAGGGAACTGAAGAGGCATTAGGAAAATAATCAACTCCCATATCACCCTAAAATAAATTTCAGATGGATTAAAGCAGTGAACTATTTTTTAAATCTTAAAAACACTAGAAGAAAAAAAAATCCTAGAAAAAAGTATCCAAGGAAAAGTTATGTCTCTATTCTTTAGATAAAAGACAGGTTTCTAAGTATAAAAGTAAATAGATCACAGAAATCTATGTTTAAAGAAAAGAGCAAAAAAGATGACAAACTGAGGAATTATTTGATACTCAAATATGAAAAATCATTCAGAAAGGTTTTTAAGACAATAACATTAAAAGCACAAAAGAAAAATGAGTCAGGCATTAATTATACTGATTAATGTATAAAATGTATAAAGTATAAAAATTAATGTATACAAGGATAAATACAATGATAAACACAGGAAAAAGAAAACCTTACTACTAACTAATGTAAATACAAAGCAAGGAGATCAAAAACAATTTTGAATTTACTAATTTAGTAAATAGTTTAAAATGTTTGGGCTTCCCTGATAGCTCAGTTGGTAAAGAATCTGCCTTCAATGCAGGTGACCTTTGTTTGATTCTTGGGTGGGGGAGATCCTCTGGAGAAGGGATAGGCTACCCACCCTAGTATTCTTGGACTTCCCTTGTGGCTCAGCTGATAAAGAATCCACGATACCTGGGATGTGCAATACCTGGGTTCTATCCCTGGGTTGGGAAGATCCCCTGGTGAAGGGAAAAGCTACCCACTCCAGTATTCTGGCCTAGAGAACTCCATGGACTGTATTGTCCATGGGGTCTCAAAGAGTTAGAAACGACTAAGCAAATTTCACGTAAAATGTTTAGCACTAAATACTGATGATGTAACAAGACAGGTCCTCTCATAGTCTATTAGTGAGGTATTATTATTTTACTATGGTTACCAAGCATGAATGACTTAAACTACAAAAGTTTATTCTCTTTCAGTTTTGAAAAGTGGATGTCAGAAATCAAGGTGTTAGCAGGGTTGGCTTATAATGGCCATCTTTTCTATGTACTTTCAAATGGTCTTCCCGCTGTATGTCTGTGTCCTAACATGGGCTACCCATATGACCTCATCTTTCCCACTGACCACTTTACATGTCCAATCCCCAAATATAATCACATTCTGAGGTACTTGGGGTTAAGATTTCAATGTATGAATTAGGGGGTGGAGGCACAATTCGGCCTATATGGTGTGTCAAAGTAAAAATTACACTGGCCAAGGAAGACTGTGATCAAGGCTTTCATAACAGAATAGAGGACAGAGTTTAGTCTGAACTCAACTCCTCTGAAAGGAAGGGCTGGAGAATTTTAAGAGCTGGAGCGAGAGGATTTTAGGCCACCTTTGTTTACTAACTGGCTTCACCCAAAGGAAAAATACCTTCAATTATTTTTATGACAGGAGACAGAGCACCTATCTTCCATGATGATTATGTTTTAGAGGGATAGCCCCCAAGCCTGTGAGAAACACAGTCCTGAAAGAAAAAACTGGCAAAGATCTTTAAGAAGATTTACATCTCAATGGGAAAAGAAAGAATGAACAATTACAAATTTTCTACAGTAAATGCTCTAAGAAAAGGTAATTCAAGGATCCAGGATCAGAAAGAAGACTGTCTACAGTTTAACAAGTCTGAGGAAAAGGTAAAACCCAGCTTAGTAGGGAGTGGTGGTGGTGGGGGGTTACTTTACTTTCTTGTAAGCATTTTGAAAGCTGTATCTAAGTTCTTGTCAACTTATTTGTTTTGAAACATTCATTTAATTTGGGAAATGCTACTCCGGGGGGGAACAATTTAAAAGCATATAAAGAATTGAGTTTTCAAGGTGAAACAGGAGAGGATGGGGCAGGACATACACAGATGCATAGAACAATTTTATGGACTCTGAGGGAGAAGGTGAGGGTGGGAAGTTCTGGGAGAATAGCATTGAAACATGTATATTATCATATGTGAAACAGAACACCATTCCATGTTCGATGCATGAGACAAGGGCTCAGGGCCGGGGCAATGGGATGACCCAGAGGGATGGATGGGGAGGGAGGTGGGTGGGGGGTCCAGGAAGGGGAACACATGTAAACCCATGGCTGATTCATGTCAATGTATGGCAAAAACTATTACAATATTGTAAAGTAATTAGCCCCCAACTAAAATAAATAAATTTATAAAAAAAATAAAATAAAAGCATATAAAGAATTGAGTTTTCAAGGTGAAACAGGAGAGGATGGGGCAGGACATAAACTTTAAAAGAACAACATTGCCCAAAGACATGACATAAACTGATTAGAACCAATGAGGTCCAAGATGGCAGACAAGTCAAATTCTACTAGACCTTGAGCCTGAGAACACGCTCTTAACACATCAGCAACCTAAATGACACACTCACCAGCACCATGATAGTTCTGAGGCCAATCATCAAAGATCAAGAAGTGGGTGGTGGCCCAATTCCTGGAAATCCCTGCCCCTTCCGTGAAATAGTTGAAATAATCCTCCCATTCTTTAGCCTATAAAATTAGCCAGCCCATAAAGCCTAACCACCCCATATTTTGAGCCTGTTTTCACCTTCTGAGATGGCCCACACTCTATCTGTGGAGTATGCTTCTCTGAAAATAAATCCACCAGAGCCCAAAAGTGGGCTCTTGTCTAACATTCGGAAATAAATTGTCCAACAAGGCACATATGCTGACAAAGCAAGAGATTTATTGGGAAGGGACGCCTGGGCGGACAGCAGTAGGGTAACTCCCAGCCCTGGCTTTTATGGTGACGGGATTAAGTTTCCAGTTGTCTTTAGCCAATCATTCTGACTCAGAGTCCTTCCTGGTGGTGCACGCCTTATTCAGCCAAGATGGATGGCAGTGAGGATTCTGTGACATGGTTGGACACGTAGTGTCACTTTTTGACCTTTCCTGAACTCCCCCTGTTGGTGGTGGCTCATTAGTTCCATGTTCCTTACCAGGACCTCCTGTCATAAAACAACTCATGCAAATGGTTACTATGGTGCCTGACAGGGTGGGCAGTTTTAGTCAGTGTGCTTCCCCTAACAACTTTATCTCTCACTGAATTCTTTCTGCAATGAGACATCAAGAACTTGAGCTTCATTAAGTCCTGAAACCAGGTATGTGATCTCAGTTGGAAAACATGGGTTTTGGCCATTTTGAGTCTGGGCTGTGTGGGTTTAGTCCCAATCTGAGGTACATAGTTTCAGAAGCATTATTCATAATACTGAATAACTGTAAACTCCTTACTTAAATTTCAAAAATACACAAATATTTATTCTGATTATTGGGGGAGTGTATAATTTCCTCATTTTGTCTCACTGCAGCAAAGATTTGAAACAGTGGACCAGTGTTACAGTTCGGTTACAGCTCAGTTTTATTCAAAAAAACAAAGGTTAATACACCCTCGAGGTGTGAGGGCAGGCTGACCCCAAAGGAGAGGCCTCAATCTATCTTGGCTTCCTCTTTTTATATGTTTTGTCTCCTCCCCTACTTGAGCCTGCTCTAAGCCAACTGGGCTGGTCAAGAAGAGGGTGTGTTTGTTTCACCTGAAGTTCTCACTCCGATCTGTGGGTTTTCTTTTGTTCTGTTTTCTCGGGCTTCTCCCTTTCTTTTTTTTTTTTTTAGCCACCACCATTTTGGACTCCTTTTTCTTATTCTATCTACCTAACATGATATTTACCACAAAATATGATCTAACTACTACCAATATGGCTTACTAGAAATTTTTCATATAGAAAATACCCATGATTTCTTTTTAAGGAAAAAACAAATGCAAACATTGTACACAGTATAATCTGATCTGCAAATACATTTTATGTATATACAAACGTACATACACAGAATCAGAGACCAGATAGATTTGAAGGAAACTCAAAAATATTTACAGTATTGACCTACTTGTTAGAAAACTATGAGATTTTTATATTTATTTTTATGTATTTCTAATTTTTAAATATAACATAAGCAGGTCAAGAAAAAGTAAAATAAACACAATACCATTGAAATAGACTAATTTAAAAGTGGGTAGAAGAGCAGAATATATTACAGTAGTGAAGGGAACAGAATTTGTCACTCCAAAATATGCTTCTTTGGCATAAGAATTATTTTTAAGCAACAGCAGATCTAGCAAAAACTCTGAAAACTGAAACATTACCCTTTTGTAAGAAAAATTTACATTTATGAGGGAAATTTCCCTTTGTAAGAATGTCTTCCTCATTATCTCAGGAAGAAGAGGATTAGCAAAACTGTAGAAACTCTTTTATCAATAAAGAGAGCAGGGACTTAAATCTTCATGACAATCATACCCGTGCTTACTCTGCTTTGCATGCTCATCTCCCATAACTGAATCTCTCTTCACTCCAATCTCAACACTTCCTTCTCCTTACCTTGCAATAGTATTTAACATTAAGGGTTGGCCCATAGAAGGAGCTAATTTTCCTGGGTAACTCCCACATATACAAGACATATATACATTTTATTAAACTTCTGTTCTTGTACTATTAATCTGTTTTTTATAAGGTGGAGTGGGGAGGTGAGTCCCAGCTAAGAAATTAGATGGATAGAGGGAAGACTATTTTTTCTCCCCACATTAGTATTTTAGAAATAGCTCTCTAATGGCTAGATTTATGGACTAGATTTCAAAACTGAAAGCAAGTTAATAGACTAAAAGCTAACTACTAGTATATTCTTAGATTCTAAGGCCAGAAGTGAAGGAACATTGTTAATATTTTAAAATTGAAAGAATTTTTTCAAATTCATTTTCTCTTGGGTCATTTTACTCTTGTTTAATGCATCTGAGGCATGATGGGGTTTCAGAGTTCTCTGTCCTCTACATTTTTTGTCCCACTCAATCACCTTGTGTTGTGGGAAGGAAATGTTTCAGCAATGTGTCAGAGCTGGCTAATACCAACTTAAAACAGTCCACTGTGACTATCTCTTTCTGAACATCACTTCACAGTGATGTCAAGTTGGAAGTGTGGAATCTGCAATGATGGAATTATTTGCACCAGGGACAGGGGCTACAAATTAGGACACACTTTCCCCCTTAAGAGTCAGTTAGTTGTTAAACATTTATCAGTGCACCCAGTTTTAGTATGATGATATATCACAGTAATGCAATGAAAAGCAATCAGTAATATTTAGAAAGAAATACAATTTTAAAACTTATTTATTTTTTATTGAAGGATAGTTGCTTTATAGAATATTGCTGTTTTCTGTCAAACCTCAACATGAATCAGCCATAGGTATACATATATCCCCTCCTTTTGAAACTCCCTCCCATCTCCCTCCCCATCACACCCATGTAGGTTGACACAGAGCCCCTGTTTGTTTCCTAAGACATACAGCAAATTCCTGTTGGCTATCTATTTAGCAAATGGTTACATAAGTTTTCATGCTACTCTTTCCATACATCTCACCCTCTCCTCCTCGCTCCTCATGCCCATAAGTCTATTCTTTATGTCTGTTTCTCTATTGTTGCCCTGTAAATAAATTCCTCAGTACCATTTTTCTAGATTCCGTGTATATGTTTTAGAGTACGGTATATATGTTTCTCTTTCTGGCTCACTTCACTCTGTATAATAGGTTCTAGGTTCATCCACCTCATTAGAACAGACTTAAATGCATTCCTTTTAATGACTGAGTACCAGACCATCTGACCTGTCTCTTGAGAAACCTGTATGCAGGTCAGGAAGCAACAGTTAGAACTGGACATGGAACAACAGACTGGTTCCAAACAGGAAAAGGAGTACGTCAAGGCTGTATATTGTCACCCTGCTTATTTAACTTCTATGCAGAGTACATCATGAAAAATGCTGGGTTGGAAGAAGCACAAGCTGGAATCAAGATTGCTGGGAGAAATATCAATAACCTCAGATATGCAGATGACACCACCCTTATGGCAGAAAGTGAAGAAGAACTAAAGAGCCTCTTGATGAAAGTGAAAGAGGAGAGTGAAAAAGTTGTCTTAAAGCTCAACATTCAGAAAACTAAGATCATGGCATCTGGTCCCATCACTTCATGGGAAATAGATGGGGAAACAGTGGAAACAGTGTCAGACTTTGTTTTTTTGGGCTCCAAAATCACTGCTGATGGTGATTGCAGCCATGAAATTAAAAGACGCTTACTCCTTGGAAGGAAGGTTATGGCCAACCTAGATAGCATATTTAAAAGCAGAGACATTACTTTGCCAACAAAAGTCCGTCTAGTCAAGGCTATGGTTTTTCCAGTGGTCATGTATGGATGTGAGAGTTGGACGATGAAGAAAGCTGAGTGCCGAAGAATTGATGCTTCTGAACTGTGGTGTTGGAGAAGACTCTTGAGAGTCCCTTTGATTGAAGGAGATCCAATCAATCCATCCTAAAGCAGATCAATCCTGGGTATTCATTGGAAGGACTGATGTTGAAGCTGAAACTCCAATACTTTGGCCACCTCATGCAAAGAGCTGACTCATTGGAAAAGACCCTAATGCTGGGCAGGATTGGGGGCGGGAGGAGAAGGGGACGACAGAGGATGAGATGGTTGGATGGCATCACTGACTCGATGGACATGGGTTTGGGTGGACTCCGGGAATTGGTGATGGACAGAGAGGCCTGGCGTGCTGCAGTTCATGGGGTCTCAAAGAGTCAGGCACGACTGAGCGACTGAACTGAACTGAATACTCCATTGTTTATGTATACCACAAGTTCTTTATCCATTCATCTGTTGATGGACATCTAGGTTGCTTCCATGTTCTAGCTATTAAAAATAGTGCAGCAGTTAACAATGGGATACATGTTTCTGTTTCAATTTTTTTTCCTCAGAGTATATGACTAGGAGTGAGATTGCTGGGTCATATTGTGGTTTTATTCCTAGTTTTTTAAGGAATCTCCATACCGTCTTCCATAGTGACTGTATCAATTTACATTCCCACCAACAGTGCAAGAGTGTTCCCTTTTCTCCACACCCTCTCCAGCATTACTTGTTTGCAGACTTTCTGATGAGGCCCATTCTGACTGGTGTTAGGTGATATCTCATTGTAGTTTTGATTTGCATTTCTCTAATAATGAGCGATGTTGAGCATCTTTTCACGTGTTTGTTAACAATCTGCATGTCTTCTTTGGAGAAATGTCTGTTTAGGTCTTTTTCCCACTTTTTGATTGGGTTGTTTGTTTTTCTGGTATTGAGTTGTATAAGCTACTTGTGTATTTTGGAAATTAATTCGTTGTCAGTTGTTTCATTTGCTATTATTTTCTCCCATTCTGAGGGTTGTCCTTTCACCTTGCTTATAGTTTCCTTTGCTGTGCAAAAGCTTTTAAGTTTAATCAGGTCCCACTTGTTTACTTTTGTTTTCGTTTCCGTTACTCTAGGAGGTGGGTCACAGAGGAGCTTGCTTTGACTTATGTCATTGAGTGTTCTGTGTTTTCCTCTAAGAGTTTTACCGTTTCCAGTCTTACATTTAGGTCTTAATCCATTTTGAGTTTATCTTTGTGTATGGTGTTAGGAAGTGTTCTAATTTCATTCTTTTACATGTAGCTGTCCAGTTTTCCCAGCATCATTTACTGAAGAGGCTGTCTTTGCCCCCATTGTATATTCTTGCCTCCTTTGTCAAAAATAAGCTACCCATAGGTTCATGGGTTTATTTCTGGGCTTCCTATCTTGTACCATTGGTCTGTATTTCTGTTTTTGTGCCAGTACCATACTGTCTTGATGACTGTAGCTTTGTAGTATAACCTGAATTCAGGATGTTTGATTCCTCCAGTTCCATTCTTCTTTTTCAAGACTGCTTTGGCTATTCGGGGTCTTTTGTGTTTCCATATGAATTGTGAAATTTTTTGTTCTAGTTCTGTGAAAAATGCCATTGGTAATTTGATAGGGATTGCATTGAATCTGTAGATTGCATTTGGTAGTATAGTCATTTTCACAATACTGATTCTTCCTACCCAGGAACATGGAAAATCTCTCCATCTGTTTATGTTATTTTTAATTTCTAGAAAGAAATACATTTGTCTTCTAGATGCTATTAAGACTGAAGATCCAAGGTAACTGGGGGTTGCAGACATAAATCCAAAAGACAGCTGCATGAAACAGAATTTTCTTGGAGAAACCCAGGGTTGTCAGGAGATTAATCTCCATGGGAGAGAGGGAGACGAAGAGGTTGGTTTCAAGGCACTTTTGTAAGAAGATTTGCATTGGTTAAAAAGGAAATGGAAGAAAACAGTCAATCAATGATCATACAACCCTATAAATCAACAGATGATCAAAAACCCAATAAGTCAAGAGAATATGGTTTTAATCAACAGGTCCATATGGGCCCTTCTCAGGATAGGTCCTTTTCCCATATCCTCTTCTTAAGCTCCTCTCTGAAGTACCTAAAGCATAGTATTTGAGCAGATTTTCTGAGTTGTTTTACAGATATCTCTCTCTCATACACACACATACCCCAAATGGAAGATGTTAACTACTTGATGACCATGAGCACAGAGCTCCAGGCCTCCTGGAGCCTAAGGACTGATAAAGTTAAACCCTGTGACACCACCCTGTTACCTCAACATCAGCCAACAAAAGAACTGTGCACAATTTGATCATGTACCTTGCAACCTCCCCCTCACTGACCTGGCTTTTAAAAATGCTTTGCTTGAAACCCTTTAGGGAGCTTGGGATTTTCAGAGCATGGGTCGCCCATCTCCTTGCATGGCCCTGCAATAAACCTTCCTCTGCCCCAAACTCTGACATTTTGGTTGTTTGGCCTCACTGTATGTTGGGCAAACTTGTGCTAACCCTGAGATTACTCGTTAATTATTCTTCTTCAAACTGTTATCACTTTAAGAGCCAGGAAAGCTTCAGTGTGGTCTCAGTTCAGTCACTCAGTCGAGCCCGAATCTTTGCGGGCCAAAGAATCACAGCAAGCCAGGCCTCCCTGTCCATCACCAACTCCCGGAGTATACCCAAACCCATGTCCATTGAGTCGGTGATACCATCCAACCATCTCATCCTCTGTCATCCCCTTCTCCTCCTGCCCCCAATCCTTCCCAGCATTAGGGTCTTTTCCAGTGAGTCAACTCTTCACGTGACACGGCCAAAGTATTGGAGTTTCAGCTTCAACATCAGTCCTTCCAATGAACACCCAGGACTCATCTCCTTTCATATGGACTGGTTGGATCTTCTTGCAGTCCAAGGGACCCTCAAGAGTCTTCTCCAACACCACAGTTCAAAAGCATAAATTCTCTGACGCTCAGCTTTCTTCACCGTCCAACTCTCACATCCACACGTGACCACTGGAAAAGACATAGCCTTGACTAGACGGAACTTTGTTGGCAAAGTAATGTCTCGGCTTTTAAATGTGCTATCTAGGTTGGTCATAACCTTCCTTCCAAGGAGTAAGTGTCTTTTAATTTCATGGCTACAATCATCATCAGCAGTGATTTTGGAGCCCAAAAAAACAAAGTCTGACACTGTTTCCACTGTTTCCCCATCTATTTCCCATGAAGTGATGGGACCGGATGCCATGATCTCAGTTTTCTGAATGTTGAGCTTTAAGACAACTTTTTCACTCTCCTCTTTCACTTTCATCAAGAGGCTCTTTAGTTCTTCTTCACTTTCTGCCATAAGGGTGGTGTCATCCGCATATCTGAGGTTATTGATATTTCTCCCAGCAATCTTGATTCCAGCTTATCTTTCTTCTAGCCCAGCGTTTCTCATGATGTACTCTGCATATAAGTTAAATAAGCAGGGTGACAATATACAGCCTTGACATACTCCTTTTCCTATTTGGAACCAGTCTGTTGTTCCATGTCCAGTTCTAACTGTTGCTTCCTGACCTGCATACAGGTTTCTCAAGAGACAAGTCATATGGTCTGGTATTCCCATCTCTTTCAGAATTTTCCACAGTTTATTGTGATCCACACAGTCAAAGGCTTTGGCATAGTCAATAAAGCAGAAATAGATGTTTTCCTGGAACTCTTGCTTTTTCGATGATCCAGCAGATGTTGGCAATTTGATCTCTGGTTTCTCTGCCTTTTCTAAAACCAGCTTGAACATCTGGAAGTTCACGGTTCCCATATTTCTGAAGCCTGGCTTAGAGAATTTTGAGCATTACTTTACTAGCATGTGAGATGACTGCAATTGTGCAGCAGTTCGAGCATTCTTCGGCATTGCCTTTCTTTGGGATTGTAATGAAAACTGACCTTTTCCAGTCCTGTGGCCACTGCTGAGTTTTCCAGATTTGCGGGCATATCGAGTGCAGCACTTTCACAGCATCACCTTTGAGGATTTGAAATAGATCAACTGGAATTCCATCACTTCCACTAGCTTTGTTCATAGTGATGCTTTCTAAGACCCGCTTGACTTCACATTCCAGGATGTCTGCCTCTAGGTGAGTGATCACACCATCGTGATTATCTGGGTCGTGAAGATCTTTTTTGTACAGTTCTTCTGTGTATTCTTGCCACCTCTTCTTAATATCTTCTGCTTCTGTTATGTCCCTACCATTTCTGTCCTTTATCGAGCCCATCTTTGCATGAAATATTCCCTTGGTATCTCTAATTTTCTTGAAGAGATCTCTAGTCTTTCCCATTCTGTTGTTTTCCTCTATTTCTTTGCATTGATCGCTGAGGAAGGCTTTCTTATCTCTCCTTGCTATTCTTTGGAACTCTGCATTCAGATGGGAATATCTTTCCTTTTCTCCTTTGCTTTTTGCTTCTCTTTTCCCAGCTATTTGTAAGGCCTCCTCAGACAGCCATTTTGCTTCTTTGTATTTCTTTTCCATGGGGATTGTCTTGATCCCTGTCTCCTGTACAATGTCACGAACCTCTGTCCATAGTTCATCAGGCACTCTGTTTATCAGCTTTAGTCCCTTAAATCTATTTGTCACTTCCACCGTATAATCATAAGAGATTTGATTCAGGTCATACTTGAATGGTCTAGTGGTTTTTCCTACTTTCGTCAATTTAAGTCTGAATTTGGCAATAAGGTGTTCATGATCTGAGCCACAGTCAGCTCCCGGTCTTGTTTTTGCTGACTGTATAGAGCTTCTCCATCTTTGGCTGCAAAGAATATAATCAATCGGATTTCGGTGTTGACCATCTGGTGATGTCCATGTGTAGAGTCTTCTCTTGTGTTGTTGGAAGAGGGTGTTTGCTATGACCAGTGCGTTCTCTTGGCAAAACACTATTAGCCTTTGCCCTGCTTCATTCTATACTCCAAGGCCAAATTTTCCCGTTATGCCAGGTGTTTCTTGACTTCCTACTTTTGCATTCCAGTCCCCTATAATGAAAAGGACATCTTTTTTGGGTGTTAGTTCTAAAAGGTCTTGTAGGTCTTCATAGAACTGTTCAAGTTCAGCTTCTTCAGCATTACTGGTCAGGGCATAGACTTGGATTACCATGATATTGAATGGTTTGCCCTGGAAACGAACAGAGATCATTCTGCCGTTTTTGAGATTGCATCCAAGTACTGCATTTCGGACTCTTTCGTTAACCATGATGGCTACTCCATTTCTTCTAAGGGATTCTTGCCCACAGTAGTAGATATAATGGTCATCTGAGTTAAATTCACCCATTCCAGTCCATCTTAGTTCACTGATTCCTAGAATGTCGACGTTCACTCTTGCCATCTCCTGTTTGACCACTTCCAATTTGCCTTGATTCATGGACATAACTTTCCAGGTTCCTATGCAATATTGCTCTTCATAGCATCGGACTTTGCTTCTATCACCAATTACATCCACAGCTCGGTATTGTTTTTGCTTTGGCTCCATCCCCTCATTCTTTCTGGAGTTATTTCTCCACTGATCTCTAGTAGCATATTGGGCACCTACTGACCTGGAGAGTTCATCTTTCAGTGTCCTATCCTTTTGCCTTTTCATACTGTTCATGGGGTTCTCAAGGCAAGAATACTGAAGTTGTTTGCCATTCACTTCTCAAGTGGACCACATTCTGTCAGACCTCTCCATCATGACCCGTCCGTCTTGGGTGGCCCCACATGGCATGGATTAGTTTTATTGAGATAGACAAGGCTGTGGTCCATGTGGTCTCAAGGAGTCTTATATTTCATAAAACCTAGCAAGCTGCAATATACCTAATAGGTACAAAATAGATAACTCTCAAACAGAAATGAACAAGACCAAATCCCCACCTCCTTTTTTTTTCAGTATCTGATAAGACTTTATTGACATGGAGCTTTATCGAGATTTAAAGGGAATAAATCCTGTCTTAAAAGAATCCTAATTGACAAATCAATTTAAACAATGTTCTAAAATGCAAATCTGTTCACTCATTTCCATATCAAAACCATTTTACAGCTTGCTACTGTCAATGAGATGAGTTTCAAAATTCTTAGCATAATTCATTAGACAATTCATAACCTGGTTCTTCTGACCTTCCAAGGTTTTCAAATTGTAGCCACATACCTCCTTTAACCCCTATATATTGCCCAGATCCTCATCCACAGCAGAGTAGATTCACTGAATAGATTCTGTATTCATAGAGCCAACTAAAAGTTTCCTGCCCACAGCCCAAATCATCTGGATTTTTAAGTTATAAATCTACATCTCTTAAAACTCAAATTCTGCAAGACAAGACTATATTAATCCTTTACAATGCTTGCCCCATACACTGTGGAGACATATAGGAAATATTTTAAAAGAATGAATGAATATTTAAGGAGTACTTATAGTCTTCAGGGAAAGAAAAACTAGTACTTAGTTACAGAATATAATTTCTATAATATTTATTCTTTGCAGGTTATGAATGAAGTCATATTACTAAGAAAATGCCCAAAGGTCCTCAGATAGTTAATGGAGTTTAAATCTAGTACTTTGCTTTTATATTACTCTGTTAATTCAAATAAAAATCCCTTTATGTTTTGGTTAGAATCAGTTGCTGCCATTTCAGACTAACCTTGTAACTGTTACAGGGATCAACAAAATCTGACTCTTTGTTGAATCTGTTTCTTTTATTTAACCTCTGCTTCCAGTTGCTTTTGTTTACTAAAAGGATACTGTCTATACATAATGGCCTGCCTCAGGGAACTGTGCCCATCTGCCTGAATGTTAAACCAAAGTGCCTTTGTTCAGGGAAATAGTCTGACCTTGTCCATTGTGAATGGCTACTGGAGGACGAAATTAACACATTCCCTCTCTGAAGCTAGCCATTCCAGGAGACCTCTGCAAGACTCATGACCTTTTTACTTTACTACCTCCTCCTTCTCTCTGTTTTATAAAAGAACCTGGCATCCAGACTCCGACAAGATGGTTATTTTGAGACATTAGTCTGTCATCTTCTCAGTCTGCCAGCTTTCCAAATAAAGTCATTAATCCTTGTCTCAACACCAGTCTCCAATTTAATGGCCTGTAGTGCAATGAACAGAGGGAGCTTGAACTTGATAAAACAACCACTCTCATTTCCTTACTCAGAAAATCTAGACAAAAAAAAACTTGATTTTTAGTGAAAATATCTTTAAATTAGACTTACTATATATATTATGGCTTAACTCTATGAGGGAATGTATGTCTGTGTGTAAATACATATACAGAAGTAGACAGATGTATATTCACAATCCAAACTGAAAGGAAGATAAAGCAAATAAGAAAAAAAAATCTTTAAAATTGAAAAACGAAAGATTTGTGTCAATTTCTAGAGTAAACTGATTAACCTGCCTCTTCTCCCTCTAAGTCCAAACCACATCATTCTGCCTAGCTGAAGCAAGTGATGTTCTCTATTGATTAAAAATGAAATGTGTAGCTATATCTGTGCACTTCAATCAAGGCTCATTTTTCTTGAGAATGACCCAACATTTACTTCTGCATGAATGTGCCTAGCAGGCAGTTCCATATACAGTTTTTAATAGTGTGAATGTCTATTGCCAGACATCTGTTCTGAACCTACCTTTATTGTAGTTACTCCAATTAATTGCATTATTTTGGTAAACAGAAGAAAGCAATTTAAAATGACATCTATCTGAATCAGCCCCAAACTAATCAATTTTTTTCCTGCTTCCCACAAGATGTAAAAACAGATATTTCTGTTATTCTCCCTGATACTCCATATCTTTTTATTATGGAATCAATTCGATTTCCATTTTCTGCTTTTAACTGATACTACTACTTGCAATCTTATACAGAACTAGTTTTAAAACATTTAAACTTGAAATTATTATATTTTAGCTCAAACTTTCAAACCTAGTATCCTTTGATGTGAAAGCAAGATGTGGCCCCACCCCTGCCATTGAATCAGCCCAGCATTGTACTGGAAGGACTTCAGATAAGATAAAGTACATGAATAAATGCCATTTCTGATAAAATTAACCTGTGACATCAGGTTACTCTGAAAACTTGTTTCTTTATCTGCAAGAATAAGAAGTCAGAGTAGGTGGACTATTACTCAGCCATTAAAAAGAATACAATAATGTCATATGCAGCAACATGGATGGACCTAGGAAATTCTCATACTGAGTGAAGTAAGTCAGAAAAGGAGAAATATCATGACATCCCTTATATATGGAATCTAAAAAGAAATGATACAAATGAACTTACTTACAAAACAGAAAAAGACTCATTAGAGAAAGAACTTATGGTTGCCAGGAGGAAGGATGAGGGGAAGGGATAGTTAGGGAGGTTGGGATGGACATGTACACAGTGCTACATTTAATCTGCATAACCAATAAGGACCTATTGCATAGCACATGGAACTCTGCTCAGTGTTATGTGGCAGCCTAGAAGATGGAGTAGTTTGGGGGAGAATGGATACACATATAAGTATGGCTGAGTCCCTTTGCTGTTCACCTGAAATTATCACATTGTTAATTGGATATACCTCATTAGTAACTTAAAAAAAAAAAGAAATAGAAGTCAGAGTAGGTGACATCTCAATTTCTCAGAGTCAAGGATAAGACCCTGGCTTTTACACCTTCCAGTGGGTGTTAAAATGGTGCCAGAAAAAAGACAAAGAAAAGGAACAGTTAGAAAAGCTGAAAAAGATCACTGTCACAAGGCCAGAAAGAAAACAGCTGAATAAAGAAGGAGGTTTTCAACAGTCCAAATGGTAATAATCTTTACACTAATATAGTATCTTCCAGCTTCCAAATATTTTTTCATACATTAAAATTTGTCATCAATGAAAACTCTGTGATGGAAGTGTCAGGAGAGTGTGTAATTTCTTCGGTTCTGTCTGACCATAGCAAAAATTTGAAGCACCGGACAGACCAGTGTTACAGCTCAGTTTTATTTGGCAAGCAAAGGAAAATACATCCTTGAGGCATGAGGGTGGGCTGACCCAAAAAAAAGTGAAGAAAAGCCAGCAGTTCAATTTTGGCTCCTCTTTTTATATGTTTTTCTTCCTCCCCCTGAGCCCAACTTATGTAAACTGGGCTAGCCAGGAGGGCTGTTTGTTTCACCCAAGATTCTCACTCCGGTCCTCGGACTTTCCTTTATTCTATTTTCATGGGCTTTTCCCTTTTTTGTCTTTTGGCTACCACTACTTTGGACTCCTTTTTCCTATTCTAACTACCTAACACTCCCCCATAACGAGATGAGAGGCCCAATTCTTTGGGAATATGGGTGTCAAGTTCTCTCTGGCTACTTCCTGGCTGAACTGGGATGGCGAGGGGCATTGGGCCTCCCTGTCTTGCTACTCTCAAGCCTCAGAGTCCTTATAGTGGTATCAATCTAAAGGTGAGTGATATTTTCCATGGTTGGTGGTAGTTTTACATATCCTTGTTGAACTGGCACTGCATGTTGTAGCTTGTTGACATAGGCAGAGAGAAAACGGTTTGGGCAATTGATAATACATGGAACAATCATAAGCAGCATCAATATGGCAATAACAAGGATTAGTAGGGGCATTAGTCAACTCCAAGTTCCCTTACCAGGAGAAGGATCCCCCAAAGAGAGATTGTAGCCACCCTGAGGACTCTCCAGATTGTTCTTTGAGATCCCATAGGATCTGAATGTTTTTCTTGAGGAATGGGAGAGTTTCTTTAACTTAGCTGGAGGTATTTACCCAGAAACAACATGTCTCATTCAAATGCCTCAGGTCCCTCCGTGTTCAGGGATCAGGATATCTACCTCCTGTCTATTTTGGAGAACAACCCCTGCCAAGTTGTGTTGGATCTTTAGAGCTATTCTGAGAAATCTTATCCCCAGAAACTTAATTTTGGGGGTGTTCATTAGAATGGTACTCATTTGTAGCTCTGAATAGGTATCTGAGAGCTCCAGGGGCTCACAGGTGTATTGAGTGTCCTCTTCTGTTTTCTTCCATGGCTTGACTCGTGGGTAGTGAATCCAGGAGTCATGTCCTGTTACTTTTACTACTGTGGGGGTGGAAAGTATTACAGGGTAGGGGTCCTTCAATGTGGGCTGGAGTTGAGCCTTAGGGGACCCATCTTTCCAGAGTTTAATTAGAACTTGAGTCCCTGAAGCATACAGTGGTAGCTCTTTAGAATCTTTTGGGTCCTGGTTGACACCCCACAAGTGTGGAATCTTGCTGGAATTTCCCAATGGCCATGGTATAAGACCAGACAGTCTGCACCTCTGGATCTAGGAAGAATTCACTGACATAAACAAAAGGTCTCCCATATAGCATCTCATAAGGACTAAGACCAACCTGTTGCTTAGGGGCAATACGGGTGCCAAGGAGAGCTATTGGTAAAGCCTCCTTCCATCCCAGGGAGGTCTCCTGGGTTATCTTTTCTATCACTAATTTTAAGAATTGGTTGGCTCTTTCTACTTTTCCTGAAGACTGAGGCCTCTAGGCACAATGGAGATAATAAGTTAAGTCCAATGCTTTAGAGATCCCTTGGGTGACCCTAGAAGTAAATGATGTCCCATTGTCACTTTGTAATGACCTGGGCAGACCAAATCTCAGAATGATTTCATGGAGCAGTTTTTTTTACTACCTCCTCAGCCTTCTCAGTCCAGGTGGGAAAGCTTTCAATCCATCCTTTGAATGTAGCTATCATGACTAATATGTATTTTTACCCTTGAGAAACTGGCATCCATGTGAAATCCATCTACCAGTCCTCTACTGGGTAGTTCCCACGATGCTGGGTGGGCTGGGCCAGCTGGGATCTTCGAGCTCCTTGGGGGTTGTTTAATTGGCAAGTGAGACAAGAGGCGACCACTTGTCTTACAGTTGTCTGGAGGCCTGTTCCTCTGAAGGACCTTTCTAATAATCTTTGGAGGGCCTTTTCCCCTAAATGAGTGGTGGCATGTAAGGAGTTAACCAACTTCCATTGGAGGTTCCCAGGCAAAAAAAAGGAGTCCCTCCTTTTGGAATCAACGTATATGATCTTATTGAAAGCCCTCACTCTTAGCTTTAAGAGTCTCATTTTCGGTATATGAAGGAGTTTCTGGCAAATTAGTCTGTGGAACTAAGGTGGCAAACCCTATTAGGCCATTGTTCTGTAATGCTCTCTTAGCTGCCTGATCAGCATGCCTTGTCTATTTCCTTTTCTCCCTTTCCTGGGCCTTGGCCTCCCTCTTCTGTTCTCTGTTATAAAAGGTATCAGTGGCTGTCTGGACCACCTAAAGAGGCAGCAGGGTCTTGTTGCTGTAGCTGTTGTAACTTTATCCTGATGTCTGATTCACATTGGGACAGGAATTTGTCCTTTAAAATCACCTGTCCCTCATAAGAGTCTAAGTCCAGATTGGGAAACTTTTGGAGGACCTCTTTTAGCCTTTCCAAAAAGGCAGTGGGGTTCTCATTGGGCTCCTGAGTTATTGCTGAGACTCAGAAACAGCTGATTACTTTTTGCTGGGCTGCTTTTAGTCCTGCCTTTACACAGATCAGAAAATGATCCCTTCCCCAGATGTGCCAGGGTCATTATAATTCCAACTAGGATCTGAGGAGGGGACCACAGTTTCCCCCACTGGGTATTTATCACTTGACATGTGAAGCCCAGTAGCATACCTTCGAGCTTCCTTTAAGACCCTAGCATACTCAGGGTCAGATAAAATTTGACTAAATATGACTATGATGTCCTTCCACATCAAGTCAAAGGCCAAGGTGATGTGTTGGAATGTATCTTTATATTTTCCTAGGTCACCTGTATAGCTTCCCAAGTCTTGTTTGATCTTAGTTCTAAGAGGGAGAAGGGCTTATGGATCCAAGTTGGTCCGATTTCTGATCCAGTTTCAACTAAGGGATATACTCGAGTTGGCATTTGCGGAGGGGGTGCTCCAGATATGGGGGTATGTTTGGATACAAGGAAGGAGCACCAGGCGACTTGGGGGCCATGGGAAGTGAACCTTTTTGGGGGGCTTCCTTTTCTTGGTTGTCTGTGCCTAACACCATTTGCATAGTAGGCTAACTTTTAGGGCATACTTAAGACCGAGTTTCTTCATATCTCTTAGTTGGAAGAAAATTTGGACATAGGGGATCTCTGTCCATTTCCCTTGTCTTTTGAAGAATAAGTCTAGCTGGTATTGTACTTTAAACTCCCATCCTCAGGCCAGTGTTCCTTGTCCCCCAGAGGATACCGTGGCCATGCAGTGGCGCAAAGAATTTTAAGAGACTTCTCCTTAGAGTTAGAGGATCAAACAGCTTCCAGTTATCAAGGATGCATCCCAAGGGCGTCTGTCAGGAAATGGATTGATTATTTCCCATCTGAAAGACAGTGGTGAAAGGGAGGAAAAGAAAAAGAAAACTAATATGCCTCCTTCCATTTTTATGGGTGGACTTCCTTAGAGGTGAAGGTTAACCTACCCAGTATTGCTACAACCTGAGAGCCAGGCGTTTCTGGGTCAGGGTGCAGATCCCCAGGCAGGTTAAAGCATGACAGCCTCTTGCAGATCGAATCCCTGGGTAGGTCGAGGCAGGTCAGCCTCCTGAGAATTGGATCTCTGGGCAGGTCAAGGTATGTTGACCTCCTGGGAACCCTGGACTGGCAGATCCCTGAGCAAGTTGAGGCATGTCAACCTTCCAAGGACCAGATCCCTAGGTAGGTCGAGGCAGGTCGACCTCCTGGGATGCCTGGGTCGACTGGAGTTGGGCATCCCTAAGGTCTGAAGGGTAACCAGTGTTGGGTAGGATTAAGGGGTTGTAATCAATTCATTGCTTGGTTGTCCACCACAGATGGGAATACATATCATGATGTAGAGCAATCCAAGCTTGTGCTCTGAGGCTGGGAACCCGGTGAAACAGCCATAAGCCTTATCTTCTTGTTGCTCTGAGGGAATGTAAGTCACTGATTTCTTCCCCTAGTCCTCCATAAGAGCAGTTTAGGGTGTTTCCAATGGTAAACATTTCATTGTCATAGAACAACTTTAGGTAGTAACACAAGTAATGAAAAAGAAATGGGTTATCTGGTCCTGTTAGGGGCATTAAGAGTATTTTAATACCAAGAGGGGTGGAACAATGCTGCCTACAAGGGGACAACATTGGTTGTAGGAGTTAGTAGGTACAGCAAAGATCTTCATGACCCATTTCATGCAAAGATGGGCAAAATAAGGACAGAAATGGTATGGACCTAACACAAGTAGAAGATATTACGAAGAGGTGGTAAGAATACATAGAACTGTACAAAAAAGATCTTCACAACCCAGATAATCATGATGGTATGATCACTCACCTAGAGCCAGACATCCTGGAATACAAAGTCCAGTGGGCCTTAGGAAGCATCACTACGAACAAAGCTACTGGAGGTGATGGAATTCCAGTTGAGCTATTTCAAATCCTGAAAGATGATGCTGTGAAAGTGCTGCACTCAACATGCCAGAAAATTTGGAAAACTCAGCAGTGGCCACAGGACTGGAAAAGGTCAGTTTTCATATCAATCCTGAAGAAAAGCAATGCCAAAGAATGCTCAAACTACTACACAATTGCACTCATTCCACATGCTAGCAAAGTAATTCTCAAAATTTTCCAAGCCAGGCTGTAACAGTACATGAACCGTGAACTTCCAGATGTTCAAGCTGGATGTAGACAAGGCAGAGGAACAAGAGATCAAATTTCCAACATCTGCTGGATCATCAAAAAAGCAAGAAAGTGCCAGAAAAACATCTACTTCTGCTTTATTGACTATGCCAAAGCCTTTGACTGTGTGGATCACAACAAATTGTGGAAAATTCATAAAGAGATGGGAATACCAAACCACCTGACCTCCCTCCTGAGAAACTGTATGCAAGTCAAGAAGCAAGAGTTAGAAATGGACATGGAGCAATAGACTGGTTCCAAATCGGGAAAGGAGTACGTCAAGATTGTATATTGTCACCCTCCTTATTTAACTTACATGCGGAGTATATCATGCAAAATACTGGCCTGGATGAAGCACAAGCTTGAATCAAGATTGCCAGGAGAAATATCAATAACCTCAGATATGCAGATGACACCTCCTTCATGGCAGAAAGTGAAGAAGAACTAAAGAGCCTCTTGATGAAAGTAAAAGAAGAGAGTGAAAACCTCAGCTTAAAACTCAACATTCAGAAAACTAAGATCATGGCATCCAGTCTCATCACTTCATGGCAAATAGATGGGGAAACAATGGAAACAGTGACAGACTTTATTTTGGGGGGCTCCAAAATCACTGCAGATGCTGACTGCAGCCATGAAATTAAAAGGCACTTGCTCCTTGGAAGAAAAGTTATGACCAACCTAGACAGCATATTAAAAAGCCAAGACATTACTTTGCCAACAAAGGTCTGTCTAGTCAAAGCTATGGTTTTTCCAGTAGTCATGTATGGATGTGAGAGATGGACTATAAAGAAAGCTGAGCATTGAAGAATTGATGCTTTTGAACTGTGGTGTTGGAGAAGACTCTTAAGAGTCCCTTGGACTGAGATCAAACCAGTCAATCCTAAAGGAAATCAGTCTTGAATATTCATTGGAAGGACTGATGCTAAAGTTGAAACTCCAATACTTTGGCCACCTGATGGGAAGAACAGACTCATTGGAAAAGATCCTGATGCCAGGAAAGATTGAAGGTAGTAGAAGGGGAAGACAGAGGATGAGATGGTTGGATGGCATCAGCAAGTCGACAGACATGAGTTTGGGTAAACTCCGGGAGTTAGTGATGGACAGGGAAGCCTGACGTGCTGTAGTCCATGGGCTCACAAAGAGTAGGACATGACTGAGTGACTGAAATGAACTAAGAACAAACTGATTAGAGGCAACAGACCAGATATTTCATAAAAGTGGAGTGTAGATTTGATCTGGGGGTATTTTTGTAATTTAGGAGAAGGGTGGCAAGGGTTTGGGCCCAAATGGCCTGTAGGGCTAACTTCCAAAGTGGCAAACATTATCCCTTGAAACCCAATTGCCCTTGAAGGGATGCCACCAACAGCTGGACTTCTAGCAGGCATTGTGTGCCTGTCACCCGCCCTAGCGGGTCCACTGAGAGATGCTGTTGTTGCACATGTTATAGGAAACATGGAAGATGAAGCCCTGAATATCTAGAGGGGTTGCTTGTTATACAGTATTCCCCTCCCAAAGGCCAACTATTTTCTGGTTGTCCCTCCAGAAGATTGTAGAGGCAACATTGTGGGCCTGGAAGGGGCTCAGGAAAAGAGCACAAAACTGGAGGAAAGGGGGCAGGGCACAACTTTTGAAAGAATGACATAGTTCAAGGGCACAAGATAAACAGATTAAAATCAAATGGTTCCAAGATGACAAGTCAAATTCAACTAAACCTTGATTCTCAATCTGCAAGCTAAATGACACGCCCTGAGGTAGCAGGACAGTTCCAAGGTATTGCCAAAAGACCAAAGAGTGGGTGGTTCCCCAATTGTAGGAATGATCCTCCCACTCATTAGCATAGGAAATCACCCAGCTTGCCAAAACTAACCACACCACATTCCATGGCCACTGCACTTGCCCTCTGAGATGGCCACATCCTGTAGAATGTGCTTCTCTCTGAACCCGAAAAAATCCACCTCTTTCCTATCGCTGTGTCTCTCACTGAATTTTTTGCAATGAGACATCAAGAACCTGAGCTTCATTAGATCCTAAAACCAGGCACCATGGATTTTGTCTGGGCTCAAATCTCAGTCGGATATGACTGAGTGAGTAAACATAGCACAGACTCCCTGCCACGTGTGATTAAGTCACAATCTTAGGTAAATGATATCAAGCACAACTTTCAGAAATGGAAAGACGACGACCTGCTCAATACTTTGTAAGCAGTGGCATAGATTAGAGAGGAGCTGGAGGACAGGAGGAAAAAGCAGTGGGAAAAACATGCCGAGGAATCCCCTTCATAACCTTCCGGAAAATCTGCTAAATACCTGACCTGTGCTCAGTTTTCTTTGGCCTGATCCTTGGCACAAAGAAGGTTAAGGACAAAATAAACCCTATCCCCTTAGGAAACAGCTAGTAAGTAGCCCCTGCCAAAGTTTCTCAATTGTACCCATTGCTGCACACCTGTTTGCAGGGGGTTCGAGGAAACAAGTGTCAACTAAAAAAAACATGTTCAACTTGAGAGCTGCGAGTTAAGCTTTATTTGGGGCAAAATGAGGACCGCAGCCTGGGAGGCAGCATCTCAGATGGCTCTGAGAGACTGCTCCAAAGTGGCAGTGGGGGAAAGTCAATATATAAAGTTTTGGTGAAGGGGGAGTTCAATACCATGAAGCATTCATTTTACAAAAGTTTTTTTGTTAGTCATGAGGATCTGATGTCACCATGAAGGGATTTAGTGTTTCTCTAGAAATGAGGAGATGTAAGGATTGAGATCATAAAATCTGTTCCTAAAAACATCCAACTATCTAAAGACCTCTCCCACCTGATTCCCTGCAGCACAGAGTGCCTCACTCCACCCTGAATTCCGTCAGGGGTTGTTGAAGGTCAACAGCCATAGCAGCATGGAGTTCAATCTCTATAGAGGCAGATGGCAAATGCCTTTGTTGTTCAGGTATTGGCAATGCTCTTGGTAAATGCCAATTTGAAGTTGAAACAAGAAACAAGAGATTGTAAAGGAATTAAGATTTTGTTAGCCATATGTCCTTCCAGCCATAGGAGCGAGGACCTCCTACCTTAACTGGAGTTCTCCTGGAATCTGAGGCTTAACCGCATGAGCTTTCTGCTGAGTTTGTTTTTGCTGTCTAGGTTTCCAGCACTCTGGGCTTCTTGTCACTTCCACTGCACTGGGTTTTCTTCACATTCAGCTTCCACCGCAGGAGCTTTCGCCGAGTTGGGCTTCTGCTGTGCTTGGCCTCTGCCTCACAGGGGCCAAGATGAGGTTGTTTCAGCCAGGTTAAATCTGAGAAATGGCACCAGATATGTCGGGGGAGTGTGTCATTTCCTCAGTTCTGTCCTGCTGCAGCAAAAATTTGAAATGGTAGACCAGTGTTACAGCTCAGTTTTATTTGGTGGAGCAGTGTTAACAGCTCAGTTATAGCTCAGTTTTATTTATTTTGGACTCCTTTTTCCTATTCTAACTACCTAACAGAAGCAGGACACAGACTCATTTTCATATTTTATGAATTAAAAAGTCAGGGTTAAGGAAGATTAAGTCAAACACATGAACATGAGTGCAGGAAAATTGAAATCATAAAATATTTTTGCCCCACAGTCATGACTTTTATAAGCATAGCTTCTGATCTGGATAGCCTGGGTTCAAATCTCAGATCACTGGGTGTTTACTGGCCCTTTGACCACCCTGGGCCTCAGGATGCTTATCTGTAAAATACAGGTCCTGAATAAACTCAACAAAAAGACTTGAAGTAAGGATTAAAAAGCTGGGTATACATGCGAAGCACTAAGACAATTCCTGACTTTCAATAAAGGGTTAGCTGCCATTATTACAGTCAATAAGATTACCAGGGACAGAAGATACAGCCACAACATCAACACCTCAGTTTATGGTGCCTTCTCTTTATGAGGCTCTGGAGGAGTTGATAAGACAAAGAAAGTATGTCAAGGGAACCAATGAGCAGCAGCCATCTTGCCATGAACAGAAGCAGGATGGCAAAGTCTAAGCCCTGCTCTCTGTCACAAATGTTGGGAGAGGTAAACCCTGCCCTGGACAGTCTCCTCAGAGGATAGGCTATGAGCAGATAACCAGAATTTTCTCATTTACAAGGAATTTACATAATTCTAACAGGAGCTTTTTTTTTAAGACAGCATTACACAAAGTCATAACATGTGAATTTAATTCCAGTCTAAGAAATTGCACAAGTGTAAGCATGTAAGTTAATTACTTTTAATGTTGAAGACAGAATTAACTCATGTAGTAACATCTGGTGAGCCTATTTGGTTTTTCAAATTAGGATAATTAGAACTGACAAAGTACCTTCATTCCAACTTCTCTTTCTCATCACCCCTTAGATTATTTGCCAGTTTATATTTTGTTGTTGTGGCAGGGTTTTTTTCTTTCATGTCACCAAACATACTCAATTTGTTTTACATTAAACTATAGCAGTCGTAATCATTACTATGCCACTGTTCATAATTCACATTTATATTATGTTGAAAAAAATTTATTATTAAAGAACTACATAGCATTTAAATGATTGGTGTGTGTGAGTCACTCAGTCATGGCTGACTCTTTGTAACACCATGGACTGTAGCCCACCAGGCTCCTCTGTCCATGGTATTCTCCAGGCAAGAATACAGGAGTGGGCTGCCATTCCCTTCTCCAGGGGTTCTTCCCTAACCGGGGATCAAACCTGGGTCTCCTGCTGCATTGCAGCCAGATTCATTACTGTCTGAGCCAAGAGAAGCCCTTAAATGCCAGTACTTATCCTCATTATATATTGATGGGATCTATGAGACTATACAAGTTGACTAAAAAACTTATACAACTATACAAGACAACTTTCTAAGACTTTCTAGAAGACATTCACTCTAGTGTTCCAAGCTTTTACTACAGGTCTTTAACGTACAGTAGGCACTCAATAAATATCTTTGCCATGAAAGAATGATTAAATCAGTCAATCATCTACGTGTAATTTTATGCCACGTATTAGTTAGAACATAATTATTTTGCTTTTATTTTAGAAAGTTTTTTATTGCCATTTTAATTTATGAAACTTTGTTACATTTATTCAAATGTGTATCTTTCTTGTATCATGTGTCTCTTTCATTGTGTGCATTATAAAAAATCTTACACTGCTAGGAAAAAATGCCTACACATATAAAACTCTAATCTCATGCTTTAAGTATAGGATTATCCATTCTATAATTTTATATTGATTTTTGACCAATGTTTTATAATATATAATATTCAGAACAGTTGAGGACACATTCAGACCCTTAAAAAATTCACTTAATCTCCCTGGGCCTAAATTTCTTCATTTACAAAATGATAATAACCATGCACTTATTTTCCTTAGTTCAGAGCATTGTTCTAGAGATCAGATTATTTCTTAATAAAAAGTTACATGAAATCATTAACTTAGATTATACCTTAATGCATTGTGGGGCTTCCCTGGTGACTCAGATGGTAAAAGAATCTGTCTGCAGTGTGGGAGCCCTGAGTTTGATCCCTGGGTTGGGAAGATCCCCTGGAAAAGGGAATGGCAACCCACTCCAGTATTCTGACCTGGAGAATTCCACGGACAGAGGAGCCTGGCAGGAGTTGGACACAACTGAGCAACTTTCAATTCACTTAAAGTGTTTCAGGATTTTAGTGAAAATGATGAAATATTTCAAGTATTTTTTAAAAAATCTGTATTAAGACAAAATTCTTTCTTTAATGTATTCAAAGATTTATACAGCAAAAATATGACATTGTGGTTGAGTAAAATAAAGCAAAAATGAGAGAATCTACCTTTAGAATTCTATTTTTAAGTCATCTGAATCTGTAAGTGTAAATTTGTTAGGCCAGTAGGGCAATTAATATTTTAACACATGATCTAAAATTCAATCAATTCAGGTAATAATATTCTATGACACCTTTCAGTTTTTCTATCTTTTGTCCAGAAGTGAGATTTATTTTCAGAAGAATACTTGTGAACATGCCTAAAAACACAGAGATTTTAATGTTTTTAAATACTAACCTGAGCCCTGTGGCAAATATGTAAAAAGAAAGCTTCAGTCAAGCTATTTTATACCTTATGTATATTTATCACATGATGGTAATAAAATTTCACAAGCTCAGTATTACTTTGTGGGATTAAGTTTAATACAAATTGAAACTCAGATCTTCCTATCTCCTAATTTCTCTTAAATATGTGTTTCTTTACTGTCTTTGCTGTAGAAAATTTCTATAATCAATTTTTAATCTACAATGCACACTATTTCCAAAAGGTCTAGTATAGAGTACACATTAAAAAATCATAAAAATTAATATTATTAAGAGCTAAGTTGAGACAAGTTTCCATTATATTCTAAGTATATCAGAATCTCCTTCAAGGAATATAGATTCTACCGAGTAAAAATGCACAAAGAACTATAAATGCTAGCATTTTAGTGATAATTTTATTGAGATTATTTAAAGTTAAAATTTACTCTGCTTTAGGCAATCTAACAACTGCAGAGTATAACAAACATTCTAATTTCCAAAGCATTAGGAAAGAGATGAATGCTAATTGTAAGCAGTTATGGAGATATGGGGAATTAAAAGAAGGAAAATTCAAGTCCTTAAATACATGACTGCTTTCCCTACTCAGTACCTTTGAGGATAACCTGACTTGCCCATTAAAAAATGAGTGTCTGTCAAAACCGTTGTATATAAGAGCTTTCTTGTTTTAAACAGGTGTACCAGATGGTAGAACTTACTATAGACATTTATCTCCAGAGTATAGTCAATTCGTAAACAAAAGCTTTCAGCATTTTGCAGGTTATCTTTTATTCAAGGACCATAAAGGATGTTTCAGGAAAAACCGTAGGAGTGGGGTAGGGTTTATAACTCCTTAGTGTCTGTCAGTCCCACGCAGTAGGTGAAAAGTCACATTAACTATGTATGAGATGAGAGAATACACTGAAAGGTATTCTCAAGTCACAAAGAACCAATGCACTGATTTCCCTTGGCTCTTTACCTATTGTTCAAAAAGGAGTTTCACAGAAATTTTTGGTTGGTTTTATTCTCACTGGCATTTAATGTGAGCTAGGAACAAAATTCACTTCATTCTACAATGAAATTGAAACCTATTGCAAAAATATATAATGAGTTAAAGTGACTAAATTAAGCAAGTTGATTCTATTACAATAATATTGTTCATTCAATCCTTTTTTTTAAACGACTGGAATAAAGATCAAAGAAAACAAGCTATTTTAAAGCCCAGTCAGCCAAGTATTGTGTAACTTTTGGGAAGTCCCTCATTTTTGTACTTAAATTCCTGTCTTGTTTTCAGATTGAAACTAATGAAAACTAGTAAAGAATTTAGCTAAGTGACCAATCCTTGTAAGCACTCAAAACACAATAATTATAACAAATTAAATAATCTAAAAATGTATGAAGAAAAATAGCTTCTATTCCCTGCCACACTGAAAACCTTAATTCATTGAGGAAATTGGTTTTCATATATCATTCTACATCACTATTTATACAGACAAACATAAACACACCTACGGCTTTAGACTACTGAGAATTTAACAAGCGCTAGAAATTCCCATCTTTACCCTAACAGGCCAATATAGGCAAAATTTAAATCTTATGATGTGGCATATTTGATACAGCAAAATCATTCTACTTCAAAATGTCTGTCTGTTAAAATTACAAGTTAAATAATTTCATTGTTCACTTCCAAAAAAATAACCTAATACAATTGTCAATAGCCACATGAAATGCAGCTACTATGAAATGAGATACAAAGTCAAAAATACACACTGATAAAAAAAAATACACACCAAATTTTGAAGACTTAGACTGATGAAAAATATAAAGTATCTCACTTGTAATTTTTGTATAATTACATGTTGAAATAACATTTGGGATATATTGGTGAAAATGTTTAATGAACTTCACCTTTTTTTACTCTCTAAAATAGCTACTAGAAAATTAAAAGGTATGTGTGTAGCTCACACTTGAGGCTTACATCATATTTCAAACTTACAGTGCTATGTTATTTCCTCTCAAACCATTCCTATTCTTGACTTACCCATTATATCTATGCAAGTCATGCCTTTCCTGCCTTCAACATTGGATTCTTAGCACAGCTGTGCTTTTCCACTTCACCTTGGGTATTTCCATCCCAGATTTCCCCAATTATCCCCTGACCATGACATTGTATCCACAGTTCTCTCTGTGCTTCATCTAAGGCAGAAATCCCACTAATCTGGGGATGGAGTTATGCCTTTACTTTACATCACTGAAATTCAGCACACTCAGCACAGAAGAGCATTCAAGATGCCATTGGTTGATTGTCGTCATCTTTAATTAAAAAATCCGAATCCTTTACAGTATCACAGTCCTTTCCGTTACAATTAAAATAACCAGTTTGGGGCTAAAATAAAGTTTACTCACTGAACTCTTTTAAAAAGAAAAATCAAAAGGTGACTTAATTTTTCATTTTACCTTAGCCAAAGTTAAAATTTAATCCTAAAATCTACACAGTTAAAAACAACACAAGCAGCAAATGAAAACTAGTTTTCTGGGAAATTTTAGAAACTGATCATTTTTGTAATACTCAGTTCAATTCAGTTCAGTTGTCAGTCTCTTTGTGACCCCATGGACTGCTGCACACCAGGCTTCCCTGTCCATCACTAACTCCCTGAGTTTACTCAACCTCATGTCCGTTGAGTCGGTGATGCCTTCCAACTTGCTCCTCCTCCGTTCTCCCCTTCTTCTCCTGCCTTCAACCTTTCCCAGCATCAGGATATTTTCCAATGAGTCCTTTCTTCACATCAGGTGGCCAAAGTATTGGAGTTTCAACTTCATCATCAGTCCTTCCAGTGAATATTCAAGACTGATTTCCTTTACAATGTCCTGGTTGGATCTCCTTGCTGTCCAAGGGACTCTCAAGAGTCTTCTCCAACACCACAGTTCAAAAGCATCAATTCTTCAGCACTCAGCTTTCTTTACAGTCCAACTCTCACATCCATACATGACTACTGGAAAAACCATAGCTTTGACTAGATGGACCTTAGTTGGCAAAGTAATGTCTCTGCTTTTTAATATGCTGTTTAGGTTGATCATAGCTTTTCTCCCAAGGAGCAAGAGTCTTTTAATGTCATGGCTGCAGTCAGCATCTGCAGTGATTTTGGAGCCCCCCAAAATAAAGTCTCTCACTGTTTCCATTGTTTCCCCATGCATTAGCCATGAAGTGATGGGACCAGATGCCATGATCTTAGTCTTTTGAATGTTGAGTTTTAAGCTAACTTTTTCACTCTCTTCTTTCCTCAGGAGGCTGTTCAGTTCTTTTTTGCTTTCTGCCATAAGGGTGGTGTCATCTGCATATCTGAGGTTATTGATATTTCTCCTGACAATCTTGATTCCAGCTTGTGCTTCATCTAGCCCAGCATTTCGCATGATGTATTCTGCATATAAGTTAAATAAGCAGGGTGACAATACACAGCCTTGACTATGTATTGAGTTAAAGGAACTATACTCCAATTAAAAAAAAATAGAAATAAAATGTATTAATACATATGGGTGATTAATGTAAAAAATCATCTGACTCTTGAAACTTTTTTTGGCATTTAAAAGTTAACAGGAAACAGTAATTCCCCATACTAAATACCTAAACACACAATTTGAATAAACAGCACATATAAGAATATTTAAATATTTTATGTGACAACCTTGCTTTTTGCTTACTTTTCTAATCTGTATTGAATTGCCAACAAAGCTATTTGTGTACAGTAACGTATATCTAAAATACTTTTAAGTGTTAAATATAATTTCCATTTGAATGTATTCTCACACAGGCATGCTGATAGCAAAGAGTGAACAGCTTTTAAAGCAAATTCAGCAAGCTTAGGTTAACTTCTATCTAAAATAATACTGTTTATTTTCCAAATTAATCTTCAAAATTTCATCAGTAGCCAGTTTCAACAATTTAGCCTGCATTTTAATTAAATTTACATCTTTAAATAAAAGTTGTGAGTGGATTCCAAATTTTGTACTTTACTAGGTGGTATTTGTCAATAATCTTAAACTATTACATCCCCTAATGTGACTGGAATACAATTTCTGTCCTCTGTGACTAAACATTCAAGCTCAACAGTGCCCCAAATGGTTTATACCTTTTTCAACATGACCATCACTAAACACATGATCAGACATCATAACAATGTCAAATTGCCATGAAAATGTCTGAAAACTTACTCTCAATGTCTGTACCTCTTTCAGTGTTAACAGGTAAGAGTCCATGGACCATACTTTTTTTAGTGTACCCTTCCCAGTATGCAGCATTTATGCAACAAAAATCTTTTACAAGATTTTTTCATGGTATTGAAATACAAACTCTAGTATTTTAAAAATAATTTGTTCATTAGAGTCACTAATGCCCTAATTCTCAAATGTGCTATAAGAAAAACAGCACTTTGTAAATCTAATCCTCTAAGAGAAACCATTATCCTAAGTTCTTCTTTCTTGGTCTGTAAATGCTTGGGCCATTTAATTAGTAGGCTCTTGCTCATAGTATCAGTTTCATTCTTGGGTTCATTTATTAGCTAAGGCAGACAAAGCCAACAGCAAAGGAGCTGAATAATAATGGAGAATGTAGAAGAAAATATTCTAAAGCAATATCTAGAGACAGAGAAAAGTCATTGTGAAACTCTAGCAATTAAGCTTTTTAAGAAAATGTCAAGACCCAGGGTAGGAGAGGTAATTTTAAGAGATCACCCTTCTTTTATAGTTTGCTTCAATTCTGAGAAACACTAGATACCCATGTGGTTAATAGTAACATCTTCAATTTCAACAATTGATAATCCTCAAAAATTCAGTATACCACTTGACCATACTGAACTCAATCCTTTTTTACTTCTTGGCTTTTTGAAACCAGAATTCATGTTTATACTTAATAACCACCACTGTGACAGTTTTCTTCTGATACCTTTTATTCTCTTAAAGTTATAAATGTGAAGTAGAACTAAACATAGAAGGACTCTTTGGAATGGAGAAAAAGTGTTTACAAAAAGACATAATAAATTGTTTGTCCACATAGATGTATTCATTGATACTAAGTCCCTCAGAATCACCTCAGTTCATCACAGACCTGAGGCACCTCCAGGAAAGAAAGAAAAATCCTAGGCTTCAGAGCTTTCTGGTAATGTCAGCTGCCCCAGCTACAACAGTAACACAAATAAAGAATTTTCCCGTCTAATTAGACTGATGCTGAAGCTGAAACTCCAATACTTTGGCCACCTGATGTGAAGAAATGACTCATTTGAAAAGACCCTGACTGGGAAAGATCGAAGGCGGGAGGAGAAGGGGACGACAGAGGATGAGATGGTTGGATGGCATCACCGACTCAATGGACATGAGTTTGAGTAAACTCCGGGAGTTGGTGATGGACAGGAAGGGCTGGCATGCTGTAGTTTTTGGAGTTGCAAGAGTCAGACACAACTGAGCGACTGAACTGAACTGAATTAGAGTATAACCACAAAAGGTACAGTAGATATTAATGTAGAGAGAATACAAAACCCGGGGGTAGTGATCCATATGTTGAGGCTCAAATGATTAATTTCATATTAATTAATATGGTGTTATGCTATCTTCAAAAGAGCAATTAATAAGATAAAAACTTCTAAAAGCTGAAAACATAACTCAAGAAAATTCCTTCAGAGATCTGGTGCTGAGAACGTATAATTTGATGTTTCATTGACTCATGGTATTGAAACACTAGTTTTAGTATATTAAAAATAATCTGTGTGTCAGAACTACTATGTGCTGCAACAGGAAAAATAACCCTTCATAAATCTAAATCTCCAAGAGAAACCACTGTCCTAAGTTCTTCTCACTTGGTCTGGTGATATCTGTATATGCTTGGGCCATGTAGTTAGCAGGATTTGGCTCTTAATATCAGTTCCATACTTAGGGTAGGGTAATTTTAATGTTTTGTCTCTCATTTTTTTAACTGTACTAGCTTTACCTACCTGAGCAAGGAATCTCACAAACTGTTATTTAAGTTATGATTAGGTATTTAATTGGAGAAGGAAATGGCAACCCACTCCAGTATTCTTGCCTGGGAAATCCCATGGACAGAGCAGCCTGGCGGTCTACAGTCCATGGGGTGGCAAGAATCA
Organism: Giraffa tippelskirchi; assembly: GCF_054371585.1. Classification (NCBI taxonomy): domain Eukaryota; kingdom Metazoa; phylum Chordata; class Mammalia; order Artiodactyla; family Giraffidae; genus Giraffa; species Giraffa tippelskirchi. Next base: position 67,382,790 of record NC_137284.1, read on the forward strand.
GACATGACTGAGTGACTAAACAATGAAGTATTTAATATTATAAATTAGATATTTCTTCTAGTTTTAAAAGAAGTATGTACACATTGTAGAAATTTAGAAGACGAAAATATCCATATAAAAATAAGTCAAATAAGCAGGGCAATGGCTAATAGAGTTTTGACAAGAGAATGCACTGGTCATAGCAAACACCCTCTTCCAACAACACAAGAGAAGACTCTACACATGGACATCACCAGATGGTCAATACCGAGATAAGATTGATTATATTCTTTGCAGCCAAAGATGGAGAAGCTCTATACAGTCAGCAAAAACAAGACCGGGAGCTGACTGTGGCTCAGATCAAGAACTCCTTACTGCAAAATTCAGGCTTAAATTGAAGAAAGTATGGAAATCCACTAAACCATTCAGGTATAACCTAAATCAAATCCCTTATGATTATACAGTGAAAATGACAAATAGATTCAAGGAATTACATCTGATAGAGTCCATGAAGAACTTTGGACGGAGGTTCATGACGTTGTATAGGAGGCGGTGATCAAGACCATTCCCAAGAAAAAGAAATGCAAAAAGGCTAAATGGTTGTCTGAGGAGGCCTTACAAATAGCTGAGAAAAGAAGAGAAGCCAAAGGTAAAGGAGAAAAGGAAAGATATACCCATTTGAATGCAGAGTTCCAAAGAATAGCAAGGAGAGATAAGAAAGCCTTCCTCGGTAATCAATGCAAAGAAATAGAGGGGGAAAAAAAAGAATGGGAGAGACTAGAGATCTCTTCAAGAAAAATAGAGATACCAAGGGAATATTTCATGCAAAGATGAGCACAATAAAGGGGAAAAATGGTATAGACCTAACAGAAGCAGAAGAGATTAAGAAGAGGTGGCAAGAATATACAGAAGAACTGTACAAAAAAGATCTTCACGGCCCAGATAATAAGGATGGTGTGGTCACTCACCTAGAGCCGGACATCCTGGAATGCAAAATCAAGTTGGCCTTAGGTAGCATCACTACAAACAAAGCTAGTAAAGGTATGTAATTCCAGTGGAGCTATTTCAAATCCTGAAAGATGATGCTGTGAAAGTGCTGCACTTGTTATGCCAACAAATTTGGAAAACTCAGCAGTGGCCACAGGACTGGAAAAGGTCAGTTTTCATTCCAATCCCAAAGAAAGGACATGCAAAAGAATGTCCAAACTACTGCACAGTTGCACTCATCTCACATGCTAGCAAAGTAATCCTCTAAATTCTCCAAGCCAGGCTTCAACCGTACGTGAACTGTGAACTTTCACATGTTCAAGCTGGATTTAGAAAATGCACAGGAACCAGAGATCAAATTGCAACACCGAAAAAGCAAGAGAGTTCCAGAAAAACATCTACTTCTGCTTTATTGACTACACCAAAACCTTTGACTGTGTGGATCACAACAAACTGGAAAATTCGTAAAGAGATGGGAATACCAGACCACCTGACCTGCCTCTTGAGAAATCTGTATGCAGGTCAGGAAGCAACAGTTAGATTTGGACATGGAACAACAGACTGGTTCCAAACTGGGAAAGGAGTACATCAAGGTTGTATATTGTCACCCTGCTTATTTAACTTATACACAGAGTACATCATGAAACATGCCAGGCTAGATGAAGCACAAGCTGGAATGAAGACTGCTGGGAGAAATATCAATAACCTCAGATATGCAGATGACACCACCCTTATGGCAGAAAGTGAAGAAGAACTAAAGAGCCTTTTGATGAAAGTGAAAGAGGGTAGTGAAAAAGTTGGCTTAAAACTCAACATTCAGAAAACAAAGATCATAGCATCATGACCCATCACTTCATGGCAAGTAGATGGGGAAACAATGGAAACATTGAGATACTTTATTTTTTGGGCTCCAAAATCACTGCAGATGGTGACTGCAGCCATGAAATTAAAAGACACTTGCTCCTTGGAAGAAAAGATATGACCAACCTAGACCGCATATTAAAAAGCAGAGACATTAGTTTGTCAACAAAGGTCTGTCTAGTCAAAGCTATGGTTTTTCCAGTAGTCACGTATGGATGTGAGAGTTGGACCGTAAAGAAAGTTGAGCGCTGAGGAATTGATGTTTTTGAACTGTGATGTTGGAGAGGACTTTCCAAAGTCCCTTGGACAGCAAGGAGATCCAACCAGGACATCCTAAAGGAAATCAGTCTTGAATATTCATTGGAAGGACTGATGCTGAAGCTGAAACTACAATATGTTGGCCACCTGATGCGAAGGATGGACTCACTGGAAAAGACCCTGGTACTGGAAAAGATTGAAGGCAGGAGGAGAAGGGGATGACAGAGGATGAGATGGTTGGATGGCATCATTGACTCTATGGACAAGAGTTTGAACAAGCTCTTGGAATTGGTGATAGACAGGGAAGGTTGGCGTGCTGCAGTCCATGGGGTCGCAAAGAAGTTGGACATGGCTGAGTGACTGAACTGAACTAATTCAACCTCTTAGAAATAATGCCTGCCTGCATTTTAGTACACTTCCTTAAATGTACTTGAAATGTAAGATTTTGTGTTTTTATCTCCAATTCCAATTTCCATTCCCTTTTCCAACAGAAAGAGATTATAACACACTTTTGGCACTGTACATAATATTAAGTATCTTGCTAGGTCTTTATGTGTTTTTTATAAACACATAAATAGCCCCCCCCAATAAAACTACAAATCTCCCCTACACTTTCTTTTAACTTAAAAACAAACTTGACAAGATAGATCCGGTATGTATTTCTTTTTATTGCTTTGATTTCACTAAATTATTGGAATGTGATAGGCTCTTTTGGGCCAAATAATTAGCACTCAAATTTCACCCCCTCCAGGGTCCTACGTTACTGCCTCTGAGATGCTGTGGCTGTCGTTTGAATTTCAGAAGCATATAACTGAATGACTCATACTCTTTATGTCATGTCATGTTATGTTATATCATTAGTTGGTATGAGGTCCTTCACATGTAAATTTCCAGTTCTAGTTCTTTTTTCTATCTAACCATCTACCATAAGCAGTCACTTTAATGTTTATTATGTGTATTTTGAGAAGTACATGTCTTTTAAAACATAAACATTATTTGGTGCATTTAAGCATTTTTATATTTACGAAAAAAAAAAGGGGAACAGATGATTCCACACTTCCCCCTGCTCCATTCAAGACTGAGGTTTAAAAATCAACTCATAAAATCAGGATGCATCTAGTTCTTTACAACTGTCTTCTGCACAGTTACTTGTATCACTTCTTATCTATTCTCGTAGTGATGATACCTATTTTGTCTATTTCTGACAGCACAGAAAAGGCAGAGGAACCAGAGACCAAATTGCCAACATCTGCTGGATCATCAAAAAAGCAAGAGAGTTCCAGAAAAACATCTATTTCTGCTTTATTGACTATGCCAAAGCCTTTGACTGTGTGGATCACAATAAAGTATGGAAAATTCTGAAAGAGATGGGAATACCAGACTATCTTAGCTGTCTCTTGAGAAACCTGTATACAGGTCAGGAAGCAACAGTTAGAACTGGACATGGAACAACAGACTGGTTCCAAATAGGGAAAGGAGTACGTCAAGGCTGTATATTGTCACCCTGCTTATTTAACTTCTATGCAGAGTACATCATGAGAAACACTGGGCTGGAAGAAACACAAGCTGGAATCAAGATTGCTGGGAGAAATATCAATAACCTCAGATATGCAGATGACACCACCCTTATGGCAGAAAGTGAAGAAGAACTAAAGAGCCTCCTGAGGAAAGAAGAAAGTGAAAAAGTTAGCTTAAAACTCAACATTCAAAAGACTAAGATCATGGCATCTGGTCCCATCACTTCATGGCTAATGCATGGGGAAACAATGGAAACAGTGAGAGACTTTATTTTGGGGGGCTCCAAAATCACTGCAGATGCTGACTGCAGCCATAACATTAAAAGACTCTTGCTCCTTGGGAGAAAAGCTATGATCAACCTAGACAGCATATTAAAAAGCAGAGACATTACTTTGCCAACTAAGGTCCATCTAGTCAAAGCTATGGTTTTTCCAGTAGTCATGTATGGATGTGAGAGTTGGACTGTAAAGAAAGCTGAGTGCTGAAGAATTGATGCTTTTGAACTGTGGTGTTGGGGAAGATTCTTGAGAGTCCCTTGGACTGCAAGGAGATCCAACCAGTCCATCCTAAAGGAGATCAGTCCTGGGTGTTCATTGGAAGGACTGATGTTGAAGTTGAAACGCCAATACTTTGGCCACCTTATGCGAAGAGTTGACTCATTGGAAAAGACCCTAATGCTGGGAAGGATTGGGGGCAGGAGGAGAAGGGGAAGACAGAGGATGAGATGGCTGGATGGCATCACCGACTTGATGGACATGAGTTTGGGTAGACTGCGGGAGTTGGTGATGGACAGGGAGGCCTGGTGTGCTGTGATTCATGGGGTCGCAAAGAGTTGGACACGACTTAGCAACTGAACTGAACTGAACTGACAGCACAAACATGCTTTAAATGTATTTATACTAGCTCCCCTATAGATCTACTGAGAAATTCTCCTCCCTCTAAGCAGTAAGAATACAATTGCGATATCCTGGAATTTTAGCATGCTGAATTTCACAAAAACCTTTCAAATTACTTTCCAGAGAGCCTACTATTAGTGTATATACCAATTAGAACTACATAAGAACTTGTATCCCCTACTTCCTGAACAGTCTAATAATTCAGTTTTCTAATGTTTAAAAATCTATTCCACATAGAGTAGTATATGAGAGTTACTTTAATTTGTAATTTTTTTCATTACTGATTAGCTTACATTCACCAATCATTACAGATTTGTTAGCCATTTTCTATCTGTGCACTACCTATTTATATACCTTTCTTGTTTTTCTTCTATGTTACCTGTCTTCTCTTGCTAATGTAAATTAGTGCCCTCAAAACTTTTTGAGATTTATCCATGTCTTCGTCAATATGGGCTACTATAACAATATACCATAGACTGGGTGTCTTAAGCAACAGACATTTCTCATAGTGCTAGTGGTTGGCAAGTCCAAGATCAGGGTGCCAGTAAGACCCAGTTCTGGTGAAGGCCTTCTCCCTGGGTCCTCACATGGTGCAGAGAGCACCTCTGGCTTCTCTTCCTCTTCTTATGAGAACATTAATCCCATCAGCAGCACCCTGTGCTTCAAGACCTAATCTAAACCTAATTACCTACCAAATGCTATCACACTGGGAATTTCAATTTCAACATCAATTGGAGGGAACATTCCATAACAGTCTCTTATTGGCTTGGATGCTATAGGTATCTTCTCCCAATTTAACTTTTTTGGGCTTGAATAAAACCATGACTTTGATGCAATCAAATGTACTGGTATTTTTTCTCATTATAGTTTGTGCTTCTATGGTTCTATTAGGAAGTCTTTCCCCACTGCAAAGTCACAACTTTCTATATCTTTTTTAAAATTTTATTCATTTATTTGGTTGCACTGGGTCTTCACTGCTGCATGAGCTTTCTCTCATTGCAGTGAGTGGGGGCTACTCTTCATTGCAGTGTGTGGGCTTCTCATGGTGGCTTCTCTTGTTGCAGAGCACAGGCTCTAGCTGTGTGGCCGTCAGTAGTTGCAGCATGTGGGCTCAGAAGTTGTGGCTCCCGGGCTCTAGAGCTCTAAGTAGTTGTGGTACATGGGTTTTAACTATACAATCAGTCACACAGCGTTCTGAACTTGGTGAATGACTGAAGCTTACGGCACTTCCAGCTGTGATTCCCATTCAGAGGTGGGACAACTCACTGTTGGAACCATCTCTCACAGTTCATGCACAAATAAATGCAAGAAAAAAGGGAAGGTCACACCAACTAAATATATTGTTTGGACTCTGGACCTAAACTGGAACAAACCAACTGTAAAGAGCCATTTCTGAGATGACTGGGGAAAAGTATGGATTTAACATTAAGAAACTATTTTATTATTACATATAAGGGTTATATTTTCAAAATCTTCTGGTAGAGATATTTATATGAGGTATCAATATTTATGGGTACAAAAACGTCTAAGGTTTTCTTTACAATATTCACACACACATATACAAAGATATTAGAAGAGATTATTCCATTCCTCCATTTTTTAGATGCTTGAAAATTTCTAGGTGTAAAGAAAAAGTGACAAACAGTAGAGTGTATGTGGGTATAATACACACATACACACACAAGGTAAAAGAAAAGCAATATGAAAACACTATTTCAAAAATGCTTGCCTGGGAGATCACAATATTGCTAGTGGTAATGGGGAAATAGAAAAGTGAAGAGAGCTAAGACTACTAGGATAAGCTGTTCACAGATGAATCTTACATATGTTGATGGATGTCAAGTATGTTTTTAAGTGTTTTAGTGCTTGTATGTGTTGGGTTAAATTTGCAAGGAAGCTCTCCAAAAAATTCACAATGACCCTGCATCCTAGAATCCAAATTGGCTTTTAATTTCACTTTTATATGTCTCTATATTTTATCACATTTAAACAATTGTGCAGATTTTTATTTCACAATCACAGGAGACATAAAACAAAGGTACAGCATATAAAACTGTATTAAGGGTTAATTTTTTCAACTATAACTTCTAACTTTGCCGTATCTGCCTTACTTGGCTGCAGAACATTCATTTTGAAATAAAGTGCCAATAATAAATGACGAATTATTTTTTCAGTAAAAAAAAATAATCTCTATGAATTAACAGACATAATGGAAGAGACAAAGAACTCCCAACTACACCATTCACACAATCATACTTGCTACCTCATTACTGATGATTGCTAGATGCTGCTGCTGCTGCTAAGTCGCTTCGTCGTGTCCAACCATAGACGGCAGCCCACCAGGCTCCCCCGTCTCTGGGATTCTCCAGGCAAGAACACTGGAGTGGGTTGCCAATTTCTTTACTTTATAAATACCTTCTGGTATTCAGTTAAGATACAGAAATAAAGTATGTCATGGCAGTAAAGTTAGCTATTTTAACCATTAGAGAGAAATACAATAAGCTACTCTCTCTATATAAATCAGAAGAGTGGTGAGTCTTCAAACTATACATTAATTAGAAGGAATTTGCTTGAATGTACTGTTTACAAGCATGTAGAACTGTAGGCTTTTGGCCTCCAATTAAATATTCTCTTGGAGTTTCTTTTTTTTAACTTGCCTTAAACAGTTCCCATTTATTTTCTCTTTGCACTCACTGTCTGGCCAGATTGAATATCCCGACACCTGCTGAGTGCTGTTTTTTCCTGAAGTGGGAGAGTGAATAATACTTTTCCTTCTCCCTGATGACAATGTTTTTGCAGCTGCTTTTCTTGGCTATTTTGTCAGTCCTAAGTTCTTTCCTTTCCATTAAATAAAAAGGAAATATTTTTACTTGTTTTCAATTTTTATTCACTGTATTTTACTTTTTTGTTAAAGAAACTGATCTTATCTTGACAAAGAGCTATATCCTTAATACTTAACACAACATTGACTGCATGTAAGCGATTTTATAAATTCTGAATGTTTAAGTAAATGCAAAGTCTTGTGCTTATGCACTCACTACATAAAAAACAGCAAATGCAGCACTCAGAGTTTAAAATATTCAGGAATCTCTACTAAAATCTCATTTATCTAACTTCAGAGCCATTGTGATATTTCTGAAGGCACAGAGATCTCATTTCCTTGTTAGTTTGTGGGACAATTTAAATTACTGATGATTTGTACCTAATAACACAGAAACACTCAAGTTAATCAGAAATAGAATGAGTACCCATTTTGCGCGATAAAGCCTGCTGTCTTCGCTGCACAAATATGCTACTAATACACAGTGAGAACTGTAAGATATTTCTCTCAGCAGGGTTGCTAGACTTGAGCTGATGTATATCAGTCTCTAGATTTATCTGTTGGTGAGGACAGAGAAGGAGTGAGATGTGCATTTAATCTGTAGTTACAAAACAGTCAAATCTACCCCATTATAGTGAATCTTAAAAAAGTGATGCTGAGCTCATCAGTAACATATACCAACTTTGCAGCCATGCTCACCCCAGGCTTTTATAATTCGAATACTGCTTGTGAGTACAAAGTACTACTGTGGACTTTAAATGCTTTCTCTGCTTCAAAAGTTATGCCAGCCTAATTGTTTTCTGTCTGAGACTGATGATATCACTTGATACACTGTGTTTCAGTTAGAATGTCTGTATTTTTATGGAGTAAAGAAAAGGCATTTTGGGACAGAAAGGAACTGCAAAACTGAACATTTTACCTAGAAGTATCTCAGGAAGAAGCCATGATCATTTTTTTTTTAACTTCATCTTTATTCCTCTGAGAATACTGTGAACCACAGAGCTGTATGCATTCGTATATTAAAGTGAAATAAAATGTCTGATAATCAACAAAAATGTCTAAAGAGTGGGAATAAGGTTGCTTAATATATGCTTTTCTCCCTCAGTGATAAGGCGTGAATGCTTAAAGATGGGACTCTCCCAAGGCTACAAGTAAAAAACCGAAAGACATCTTAGGAATAAAGTTCCAGGAAATAATATCAAAGTTTCCATATACTTTCTTACATGTCCCACCATTCCATTTTAAAACAACACAACTCTTAATTTATCTTTCTTGTTACTAAATGACACATAAGAATTCTTATGGGAACACTGCAATAAGACAATTGCCTATCACAGAACATGAATTTAGGCTGCAGCAGAAGTACAAACATTCTAACATAGAGATTCTTCTGTGCCATCAAATGCAAATTTGAATTCTTACAATTATTAAGGAAACTTGGTCTTACACCCAATCATTTACAGTCAAGTGTATCATGGTTTCTGGTCTGATGTTTTTCTCTGGGAGATCCAAAAATAAGAGTACAGTTATATTTCTTTATATATAATTTTATAAATATAGTTGGTGGGAATGTAAATTGGTACAGCCACTGTGGAAAATAATATGGAAGCTCCTCAAAAACTAAGAATAGAACTACCATATGATCCAGCAGTTCCACTCCTGAGCATATATCTAAAGAAAACAAAAACACTAATTTGGAAAGACACATACATCCCGATGCTCATAGCAACATTATTTGCAAAAGCCAAGATATGGAAGCAACCTAAGTGCTCATCAACAGATGAACGGACAAAGATGATGTGGTATACACACACAATGGAATACTACTCAATCACAAAAAAGAAACTGCATTTTGCCATTGGTGACGGCATGAGTGGACCTGGAAGATACTATGTTTAGTGAAATAAATCAGACAAAGATAAATACTATATATTAACACTTTTATGTGGAATCTGAAAAATAAAATGAATGAATATAATGAAACAGACTCACAGATACAGAAAATGAGCAAGTAGTTACCAGTGGAGAGAGGAAGGATGGGAGGGGCAAGATAGGGGTAGAGGATTAAGATGAACAAACGAGTATAAAATAAGCTAAAAGATATATTACAGCACAGGGAATATGGTCAATATTTTATAATAAGTTTATGTAAGGTAGCGCTATGTTGCACATTGAAACAGCTGTCTCAGACAATAAAGAATCTGCCTGCAATGCAGGAGACCTGGGTTCAATCCTTGGATTGGGAAGATCCCTTGGAGAAGGGAATGGCAACCCACTATAGTATTCTTGCCTGAAGAATTCCATAGACAGATGAGCCTGGCAGGCCATAGTCCATGGGGTCGCACAGAATTGGACACAACTAATATAATAAATCAACTATACTCAATTAAAACAAATTATAAACATAGTACTCTCACAGCTAATTATGGCTGACATTTTTAATTCGTCAAGTGATGTCACATTCTAAGAACTGGTATTTTTAGGCCCACAATAAATATCAGGAGAAAAATTCTCCTTTATATTGAAGATTACAAAAATAAGTGATTTATTACATCACAAAGAGAATTCTAATTCCTTGCGCAGATTAAAATTAGATATACCTTAAAATCAAGCTGTGGAAAATTCTGAAAGAGATGGGAATACTAGACCACATGACCTGCCTCTTGAGAAACCTGTATGCAGGTCAGGAAGCAACAGTTCGAACTGGACATGGAACAACAGACTGGTTCCAAATAGGAAAAGGAGTACGTCAAGGCTGTATATTGTCACCCTGCTTATTTAACTTCTATGCAGAGTACATCATGAGAAACGCTGTGCTGGAGGAAGCACAAGCTGGAATCAAGATTGCCGGGAGAAATATCAATCACCTCAGATATGCAGATGACACCACCCTTATGGCAGAAAGTGAAGAAGAACTAAAGAGCCTCTTGATGAAAGTGAAAGAGGAGAGGGAAAAAGTTAACTTAAAGCTCAACACTCAGAAAACTAAGATCATGGCATCTGGTCCCATCACTTCATGGCAGATAGATGGGGAAACAGTGGAAACAGTGGCTGACTTTACTTTTCTGGGCTCCAAAATCACTGCAGATGGTGACTGCAGCCATGAAATTAAATGACGCTTACTCCTTGGAAGGAAAGTTATGACAACCTAGACAGCATATTAAAAAACAGAGACATTACTTTGCCAACAAAGGTCCGTCTAGTCAAGGCTATGGTTTTTCCAGTGGTCATGTATGGATGTCAGAGTTGGACTATAAAGAAAGCTGAGCACCAAAGAATTGATGCTTTTGAACTGTGGTGTTGGAGAAGACTCTTGAGAGTCCTTTGGACAGCAAGGCGATCCAACCAGTCAATCCTAAAGGAGATCTGTCCTGGGTGTTCATTGGAAGGACTGATGTTGAAGCTGAAACTCCAATACTTTGGCCACCTGATGCCAAGACTCATTGGAAAAGACCCTGATTCTGGGAAAGATTGAGGGCAGGAGGAGAAGGGGACGACAGAGGATGAGATGGCTGGATGGCATCACCAACTCGATGGACATGGGTTTAGGTGGACTCAGGGAGTTGGTGATGGACAGGGAGGCCTGGCGTGCTGCAGTTCATAGGGTCGCAAAGAGTCGGACACGACTGAGCGACTGAACTAAACTGATGCAATTTTTTCCAAATGAATATAGCTAGAATTCCCTTTTTAAAAATCACGAAATTGAATTTTTACTAATTTAAATGCAAAACACTTGTAAATTTTTATCTAAGATGCTTTGTCTGATCTTCTAAATTAATAGTAATAATATGCTTTGAGATGGAACACAAGAAATACTGAAATAAAAGAAGTAAAACATTTAATTTTTTAAGTTAAGTGTTCTTTTCTCTCTCATTTTAGGTTGGGACAAAACATTTTCCAGTATAATGTATGTAGCTATCCAAAGTTTTAAATGCTTGATGTAAATTTCCAGTTTAAAAAGTAAACTTAAGATGAAATTCAGTATGTAACTCTATCAATGACTTTTCATCTACATTTTCCATAATTTTAATTTTTATTAAAATTATTAACATACTTTGGATTAACATATAAAATAAAATAGTAAACTATTAGTAAGAAAGAAGAGAATGACTCAAATACACATTAATAAAGTATATTATATATCATTTTAAAAGACTTTCCATGGATCATGAGCAATAAAGGCAACAACAACCTGAGTCAAACTTTCAACCAAGATTTGTAGGAAGCTACCAATAAGTTTTCTGCTTCAACTTTTTGTTTTGATATTGAAACCAGAGAGACTTGAGAGCTAGGTATTCGGTTTGGTGCACATAGATCTCAAAAAGATTATGAAAATAAAGCTTACAGAGGTTTTGTCTTCCTAAAATCAGGAAACAGGACAACTAGAAAAAGTCTGTAACTAGACACACAATAATCTTAAATAGCTTGTTCCTCCAGATTTCTTTTAAAAACACAGTAACATAAAAAAATACAACAATAACAATAAAATTATTCTTAGCATCTGTTCAAGTTTTACTATACACAACTGTACTGAAATCATGCATTCATAACTTGTTCATAAAACATCAGCATTCTCTCTTTTATTTCATCTTTTTTTTCCCCTTGTGTTTGCTGGAGAAGGATGCCCTCAGGCACTTATTCAATTAGTTGATAGTCAACCATCATAAACTAAAACAATGTATTTGAAAAACAGTCATAGCTACATATTATATTCAAAATCATATCAATGATTCCTAAATTACTAGAAATTATCTATTCTGTGCAAAATGGAAAGTTACATACTGAGAAATGAGAACAGCATTTGGGCAAATCTGACTTACAACAAATATATTTATATCCAGTGTGTGCAAATATAAACTGCTTTAAAGTCAGGCTTTGTTTTAGAAGATTGCTTAGAGAGCTTTCAAAGAATCTGTGTCTTAATTGTGAAAATTTTGCTGACAAAGGAGGAATTCATATTATTAAAAGTGTGGAAAAAGCCATGAAGGATTCAAAGGTTGTAATAATACTAATGAACAGTTTAATTTAGAAGAAAATGGGGGGGCGGGCAGTAGCAAGAGAAGGGAAATAGAGCAGGAGGAGGATGGCTGAGGCCTTCTGAGGTCAGTAGTGTTTGACACTCAGCTGCCTACTCAAGAGTAATAACAGAGAAAACGGTGTTCTCAGGATCATGGTCTCTCCTCTAAATCTTATTAAATGTTTTATAGTTAAATGCTAAGAACTGAAGAAAACATTAATACAGAGAAACACATGAGAACATTAAAATATATGGGGGCACGTATTTCAATTCAGTTGGTAGTCAGAATTTTATAAGACATGTCAACACAGAAACTGCCAGCAAACTCATAATTAAACTATTAAATAAGCAAATTAGACTCCTCGTTTAGTTAAGATGGGTTAGACAAGCAAACTAAAATTAAACACTAGAATGACATGAAATTTTTCATGAGTATTTTCAAGAAAGAGCACTTACAGTTCCTAAGACTATTGAGATTGACTCTAAATCATGTACTTTAACAACATTTGAAGTGCATTTTAATGTAAATAAATATATGAAAAGTTCAAATTGAACACAATTTTCAAAATATATAATCATTAATTTTAACTGCAATTGAATTTAAGGTCAAATAATCAATACATTAAAACTTTGTATCACAGGTAAACATCATGTTATATTACCATTTATAGAATGAAGTTGACACCATAAAAAAAGAAATAAAAACTGTTAAAATCTCTTTTACAGTTTAAATAAAACATTGTCCTTAGTCTAAATAATTCTTCAGAAAACTTTTAGTAGAAGAAGTAGACTCTAACATTTACCTAAACAAAATTCTGATTTTTGTTTTTTTTAGTAACTATACTTCTTAAAATAAAAAGGATTTTGGATTTTGAAAAAAACAGAATCATTTTGTGTCATAATGACAGGACAGCATGGAAGATTTTGTTTTGTACAGTTTAAGGGAGAACATGTAACTAGGGTAAACATATTTAATTAGCTGGTATTCTCAAGACACTAAGGAGTCAGCCTTATGAAAAACAATGTTGTAAACATAAAATAGTAATTAAACTGCATTAAAGTAAAAGAAGTTACCTAATACATATTTTTGAAAATTCTTTACCTGTCTTCCATTATTTATTCTGTGAAAATATTTAAGACAAAGAATCCTTCAGAAGAACACGGAAAAGGAAGAGGAAAGTTTGTTGTTCTATGATGTGCATAGCAGATATACATCTTATGAATTTTAAAATTTACTATCCAGAGCATCAGAAGAAGTTGCCCATAGAAATTTCTTCAAGAAAGGCAAACCCATACTTTCTGTTGAGCACTGTATCAGACTCACTCACAGTAATTCATTTTCCCCTCTCTATAAACCCATCAGATTTCTTGCTGAAATCAGATTAAAGCTCCAAGAAAGGTTTATACTAGCTTCATTTTACCTCTATGGTTGCCAACCTTTCATAATGTGGTAGCCTAAGACCCACTCCAGTGATCTTGCCTGGAGAATCCCAGGGACGGCGGGGCCTGGTGGGCTGCCATCTATGGGGTTGCACAGAGTCAGACACGACTGAAGCGACTCAGCAGCAGCAGCAGCAAGAAACATAAAGGGACTGAGGGAGATGACATACATCTCTCACTGGTGTTTCACTAGCTCACTTCACGGCTTACAATCTCCTCCAGACTTTTGTTTGAGTAGAGTTGAGTTCAATCTCCCTCCCCCGGCCACTGAAACAGTCTTCAACTGAGTCTTCCCTCTTTAATCATCCAGCCCAATTTTCCTTCACAGTTCTGAACAAAAGTATGGACATAATCCATAAGATACACAAATTATGGTAAATCCTACAGTCTTATCTTACTGAGCAGCACATCATATAGTTGTCATCGGAAGTATAAAAACTTACACATTTTACCAAAAGGAAAGTGAGGCTACAAAAATGAGAGTGAAACTGATGAAAGTTTGAGCTGAGATTTTCTCCTTCACTATGAGGAACATGCTAAGCTAATCTACCAATTCTGCCAGAAAGGTAGGCTAGATAACTTTACTCAGGGTTTAGAAGGAAACGCTAAAAGAATATGCTTTATATAGTCTATTGTTTAAAATCTAATAATATCTACTGTCCTAATTTTAACATTAGATGAATTTTAATATAAAATTACCTGAAAAAGAAACATCTTTAAAACTTTTATCCAAAGGATATTAATTAATAAAAAACAAAGACTTCTGGTCTTGACTTCTGTTTCTTTTATCAAAAAATAAGTCATTTAGTCCTCATAATGCTAGAATTTGTCTAAAAATATCCTTACTGACAGAAAAAAATTACAGTCTCCCTTCTGTTGATTTATTCCCCTGCTCTAAATTTTGCCCCCACACCACAAACATACATTAATTTACCCAAAAGGGGAAAACAATGAAAGTAATAAAACAAAGAAAATATTGCTCTAATCTTAGGTTTATTTTCTCATTATTCAAGGTCAAATACAACAACCAAACAAGCTTCAGGTTAAATATAAGAAATGCAATAAACCAATAACTTATAATTCTCTTAAGGGATATAAATTGTGAGGAGCTTTTTATATTTTAATGGGGAAAATAAATCTAACATGATGATTTACAAAATGTTCCCACAAAACAGTATTCAGTAAATTATTCTACACCACCTCACATTTGTCACAAGGCATGGCTATTTTCTTAAGCATATTTAAATGCAATCCCAGCAAACAATCTTGTTTTCAAAACTGCTTTTATTGGTCACATTTCATTTTAGCAGTGAAACACATCTCATTTGCTCCCTCACGAAAAGCTGTATTTTTGCTCTCTTTATTTATCTATAACCCATCCTGAGTAAACAAATAAATTAATTCATCTGTTTTGCTTTCAAATTTTAAGTTGCTATTTGTCATAGTTTTCCAGTTAAACTACTGAAAATTAGTGTATGCACCCCAAAGTCCTTCAGTGTATATTCCACATGGGATCCAAGCACACATTTGGGGAACATTCTCAAAGCACAAATTGGTATTTTATATAAGTTTTTTTAAAGTATGTCCTTCAATTGCTTTACAGAAAGACCAGCTTTAACCTTTCTAATATTTATTTCCTTTTGCCTTGCAGAAAGAAGGTACTCAGGATAAGTATGAGTGAGTTGAGTTTGTTCTGTCCTTCTTCTCAATTATTTTCTCAATGTTACAGTCCCCACACTTACACCAGTAATCAATTGCTTTCCTTTACAGGGATGCTGCTGTTAAATTACTTTGAGGAAATATAAGCAGCAGAAGCTAGTCAGAAATGCAAAAAATTCGTTTGATCAAAAGTTTTCCTAAACGGGGTCTTATTAATGTTACTATTTCAGCATTCAGGTTAGTAGCTGACAATGTTAAAGGTATCCACATTAAGATGCTGGGGAATGATTAACAGTGATTATAACCCTACCTACAGGCCAGTATGCTACTGGGACATTCACATTATTTGGTAAGGAAGCTGGAAAGCCACATGTAAGAGGTTAAAGAAAGGAACTTTCCTGGTGGTGCAGTGGACAAGAATCCTCCTGCCAATGCAGGGGACACAGGTTCAATCCTTGGTCTGAGAAGACTCCACACCCCTCAGGGCAAGCCCATGCACCACAACTACTGACCCCGTGCTCTAGATCCCAGGAGCTGCAAAGCCTGTGCTTGTGTGCTGCAACCACTGTGGCCTGTGCATCCAGAGCCTATGCTCCACAACAAGAGAAGCCAGCAAAATGAGAAGTCCCTGCACCACAATGAAGAGTAGCCCCCACTTTCCACAACTAGAGAAAGCCCAAGTGCAACAATGAAGACCCAACACAACCAAAAATAAGTTTTAAAAAATGACCAGTAAAAAAAAAGAGAGGGTAAAGAAAGTCTCTTTATTATTTGTATCTAAGGAAGCCATCAGCTATAATCTAAGGTTTCACAGTACAACCTTTTCATAAGTTGTCTTCAATTATATAAAATGATGTTCATGGAGTAGAGTTTAAAACCACTCCCTTGGGGAGGCGGGGCTAAGATAGCAGAGGAATAGGACGGGGAGACCACTCTCTCCCCCACAAATTTATCGAAAGAACATCTAAACGCTGAGCAAACTTCCCAAAACAACTTCTGAACGCTGGCAGAGGACATCAGGCATCCAGAAATACAGCCCATTATCTTCAAAAGGAGGTAGGACAAAATATGAAAGATAAAAAGAGAGACAAAAGAGTTAGGGACAGAGACCTGTCCCAGGGAAGGAGTCGTAAAAGAGGAGAAGTTTCCAAACACCAGGAAACCCTCTCACCGGCGGGTTTGGGGAAAGATTTCGAATCTCAGAGGGCAACATAACCGGGAAGAAAAATAAATAAAACCCACAGATTACGTGCCTAAAGGCAACTCCCAGCAAAGAACCCCAGACGCTCGCATTCGCCACCAGCAAGTGGGGGCTGAACGGAGAGGAGCGGGCAGCACTGTTTAGGGTAAGGACTCAGGGCAATCTGAGGGAGCTAACGTGAGATAGTAACCTAAACTGTGGGACAGAGAGAGAGAGAACTATCCCGCGAAAAGCCCAAATCCAAGGCACTGCCGGCCTGCTCACAGAACAAAGGACTGAGCAATACCAGAGGGGAGCTAGCTGGCTGCGGACCACCCCATCCCCCGCCGGACACAGTGGGCAGGCGGGGCCAGCCTGAGCCAGAAAGGGGCAAACTCGGCCCCAGAGAGGGCACCCCCTACCAAACTGCAAACAGGCTTCCAGTTTCTAAGCAAAGACTGCCTGAGATCCCAGAGGGTCGACAGCCGCCAGGAGGGCCACAGCCACAGACCAGCTCCCCAGAACCGACACAAAGCACACCGGAGCCGGGCGTGCCCGTAAACCAAGGCGGGGACCAGGGAGGTGATAAGCCGCACTGCCCCAACAGGGGAGAGTGCGCTCGCCGAACTTCTGGCTGCCCGAGCTGCTCCGAGCTGCTCGGGGATCGGCACAAACCATGGGCCCAACCAAGTCTGTGCCTTTGTGGAGTACCCAGGAACCTGAACCTGAGCGGCTTAGACCTGGGAAGTGCACGCATCTCAGGGCCCACTCCCCGGCAGAGTAACCTGAAGCCTGAGCAGGGCAGACTGGGAAAGCACACACGCCGTGAGCGGGGGCAAACCCAGTGCGGCTGAGACACTGAGAGCTCTCCACACACACGCCAGTGATATTGGTTTGCAGTGATCCTCCCTCCCCACAGCACGACTGAACAAGCGAACCTAAAGAGACCACCTCCACCCCTTTGTGGCAGGGTGGAAACTAGACACTGAAGAGACCTGTAAACAGAAGCCAAATAAACAGAGGGAAGCACTTTGGAAGTGACAGGCCAACAGATTAAAATCCCTATATTTAACACCAACTACTTTGAAAGGGGCCTATAGATCTTGAAAAGTATAAGCAGGAACAAGGATCTATCTGAAACTGAACTGACTCCACACTGCTCACAACAGTTCCAGAGAAAGCCCTGGATATATTTTTACTATTATCATTTTTTTTTTAATTTTTTTTCTTTTTTCTTTAAGTCCTCTATTATACCTTTAATTTTCATTTTTATAACCCACTATTACCTTGCAAAAAAAAAAGACTCTATTTTTAAACCAAACTGCATACATATATCTTATACTTTTTGTGATTTTGTGTTCTTTTTGTTTTATATTGTATTTTTTTAAGAGTCTAACCTCTACTCTAGATTTTTCATCTTTGTTTTACATGTTTGATATCAATTTTGTACATTTAAGAACCCAATCTTTAGTACCCATTTTTACTCAGGAGTGTGATTACTGGCTTGATTACTCTCTCCCCCTACTGACGCTCTTTCTTCTCCCCCAGGGAACCTCTATCTCCCACCCTTCTCCTTCCCTTTTCAACCCAATTCTGTGAATCTCTGAGGGTGTTCTGGGCACCGGAGAACACTTCAGGAACAGAATACTGCCCAGATCTCTCTCTCCCCCTCTTGATTCCTCCCGTTCTACTCATGTTCACCTATATTACCTTCCTCCCCCCTCTCTATGTATCTCCGTTAATCTCTCTGAGGGTTCCAGACTGTGGAGAGCACAGAGGGAAGTGCTTACTGGAGAGACTGCTCTCTTCATGTTTGAGTCCCCCTCTTCTTCTCCTGATCACCTCAACCCTCCCTCTCCCTCTTCATCTCTCCATGTAACTCAGTGAACCTTTCTGGGTATCCCTCACTGTGGAGAATCTTTTCACCATTAACCTAAATGTTTTATTATCGATGCTTCATGGATGCAGAAGTCTTGAGGCTACTGCAAGAATAAGACTGAAAGCCAGAGGAAAAATTAATTAATAAGAGATCATCCAAAAGCCTCCATATATACACTGAAACCAAGCTCCACCCAAGAGCCAATAAGTTCCGGAGCAAGACATACCACACAAATTCTCCAGCAACGCAGGAACATAGCCCTGGGCATCAATATACAGGTTGCCCAGAAGCACACCAAACCCATAGACATCTCAAAACTCAATACTGGACACGCCATTGCACTCTAGAGAGAAGAAATCCAGCTCCACCCACCAGAACACCGATACAAGCTTCCCCAGCCAGGAAATCTTGACAAGCCACCCGTAAAACGCCACCCACAGTGAGGAACCTCCACAATAAAGAGGAACTTCAAACTACCAGAATACAGAAAGGCCACCCCAAACACAGCAATCTAAACAAGATGAAAAGGCAGAGAAATACTCAGCAAGTAAAGGAAAATGATAAATGCCCACCAAACCAAACAAAAGAGGAGGAGATAGGGAATCTATCTGAAAAAGAATTTAGAATAATGATAATAAAAATGATCCAAAATCTTGAAAACAAAATGGAGTTACAGTTAAATAGCCTGGAGACAAGGATTGAGAAGATGGAACAAATGTTTACCAAGGACCTAGAAGAAATAAAAAAGAGTCAATATATAATGAATAATGAAATAAAGGAGATAAAAGACACTCTGGAGGGAACCAACAGCAGAATAACAGAGGCAGAAGATAGGATAAGTGAGGTAGAAGATAGAATGGTGGAAATAAATGAAGCAGAGAGGAAAAAAGAAAAAAGAATCAAAAGAAATGAGAAAAACTTCAGCGACCTCTGGGACAATATGAAACGCCACAACATTTGAATCATATGAGTCCCAGAAGAAGAAGATAAAAGGAAAGGCCATGAAAAAATACTCGAGGAGATAGTTGAAAATTTCCCTAAAATGGGGAAGGAAATAGTCACCGAAGTCCAAGAAACCCAGAGAGTCCCAAACAGGATAAACCCAAGGCGAAACACCCCAAGACACATATTAATCAAATTAACAAAGATCAAACACAAAGAATAAATATTAAAAGCAGCAAGGGAAAAACAACAAATAACACATAAGGGGATCCACATAAGGATAACAACTGATCTTTCTTTTTTTTTTTTTTATAAATTTATTTATTTTAGTTGGGGGCTAATTACTTTACAATATTGTAATAGTTTTTGTCATACATTGACATGAATCAGCCATGGGTTTACATGTGTTCCCCTTCCTGGACGCCCCACCCACCTTCCTCCCCATCCCATCCTTCTGGATCATCCCATTGCCCCGGCCCTGAGCCCTTGTCACATGCATCGAACATGGAATGGTGTTCTGTTTCACATATGATAATATACATGTTTCAATGCTATTCTCCCAGAACGTCCCACCCTCACCTTCTCCCTCAGAGTCCATAAAATTGTTCCATGCATCTGTGTCTCTTATTCTGTCTCGCATATAGGGTTATCATTACCATCTTTCAAATTCCATATATATGCATTAGTATACTGTATTGGTGTTTTTCTTTCTGGCTTACTTCACTCTGTATAATGGGCTCCAGTTTCATCCATCTCAGTAGAACCGATTCAAATGTATTTTTTTTTAATGGCTGAGTAATATTCCATTGTGTATATGTACCACAGCTTCCTTATCCATTCGTCTGCTGATGGACATCTAGGTTGCTTCCATGTCCTGGCTATTGTAAACAGTGCTGCGATGAACATTGGGGTACACGCGTCTCTTTCAATTCTGGTTTCCTCGGTGTATATGCCCAGCAGTGGGATTGCTGGGTCATATGGCAGTTCTATTCCCAGTTTTTTAAGGAATCTCCACACTGTTCTCCATAGTGGCTGTACTAGTTTGCATTCCCACCAACAGTGTAAGAGGGTTCAATAGAAACTTTTCAGGCTAAAAGGGAATGGCAGGACATACTTAAAGTAATGAAAGAGAATAATCTACAACCCAGATTACTGTACCCAGCAAGGATCTCATTCAGATATGAAGGAGAATTCAAAAGCTTTACAGACAAGCAAAAGCTGAGGGAATTCAGCACCACCAAACCAGCTCTCCAACAAATGCTAAAGGATCTTCTCTAAACAGGAAACACAGAAAGGATGTTTCAACACGAACTCAATAAACAAAGTAAATGGCAACGGGACCATACTTATCAATAATTACCTTAAATGTAAATGGGTTGAATGCCCCAACCAAAAGACAAACACTGGCTGAATGGATACAAAAACAAGACCCCTATATATGCTGTCTACAAGAGACCCACCTCAAAACTAGGGACACATACAGACTGAAAGTGAAGGGATGGAAAAACATATTTCATGCAAACGGAGACCAAAAGAAAGCAGTAGTCGCAATACTCATTTCAGATAAAATAGACTTTAAAATAAAGGCTGTGAAAAGAGACAAAGAAGGATACTACATAATGATCAAAGGATCAATCCAAGGAGAAGATATAACAATTATAAATATATATGTACCCAACATAGGAGCAACACAATATGTAAGGGAAATACTAACAAGTATGAAAGAGGAAATTAACAATAACACAATAATAGTGGGAAACTTTAATACTCCACTCACGCATATGGATAGATCAACTAAACAGAAAATTAACAAGGAAACACAAACTTTAAATGATACAATAGACAAACTAGATTTAATTGATATTTACAGGACATTCCACCCCAAAACAATCAATTTCACCTTTTTCTCAAGTGCACACGGAACTTTCTCCAGGATAGATCACATCCTGGGCCATAAATGTAGCCTTGGTAAATTCAAAAAAACTGAAATCATCCCAATCATCTTCTCTGACCACAATGCAGTAAGATTAGACCTCAATTACAGGAAAAAACTATTAAAAATTCCAACATATGGAGGCTAAACAACACGCTTCTGAATAACCAACAAATTACAGAAGAAATGAAAAAAGAAATCAAAATATGCATAGAAACGAATGAAAATGAAAACACAACAACCCAAAACCTATGGGACATTGTAATAGCAATGCTAAGGGGAAGGTTCATAGCAATACAGGTGTACCTCAAGAAACAAGAAAAAAATCAAATAAATAACCTAACTCTACACCTAAAGCAACTAGAGAAGGAAGAAATGAAGAACCCCAGAGTTAGTAGAAGGAAGGAAGGAAGGAAGGAAGGAAAGTCAATCAGTCGTGTCCGACTCTTTGCGACCCCGTGGACTGTAGCCTGCCAGGCTCCTCCGTCCATGGGATTCTCCAGGCAAGAACACTGGAGTGGTTTGCCATTTCCTTCTCCAGGGGATCTTCCTGACCCAGGGATCGAACCCAGGTCTCCCGCATTGGAGGCAGACGCTTTAACCTCTGAGCCACCAGGAAAAATTAGGGCAGAAATAAATGCAAAAGAAACAAAAGAGACCATAGCAAAATTCAACAAAACTAAAAGCTGGTTTTTTGAGAAGATAAACAAAATTGACAAGCCATTAGCTAGACTCATCAATAAACAAAGGGAGAAGAATCAGATCAACAAAATTAGAAATGCAAATGGAGAGATCACAACAGACTACACAGAAATACAAAGGATCATAAGAGACTACTACCAAGAGCTATATGCAAATAAAATGGACAACTTGCAAGAAATGGACAAATTCCTAGAAAAGTATAACTTTCCAAAACTTAACCAGGAAGAAATAGAAGATCTTAACAGACCCATCACAAGCACGGAAATCAAAACTATAATCAGAAATCTTCCAGCAAACAAAAGCCCAGGACCAGATGGCTTCACAGCTGAATTCCACCAAAAATTTAGAGAAGAGCTAACACCTATCCTACTCAAACTCTTCCAGAAAATTGCAGAAGATGGTAAACTTCCAAACTCATTCTATGAGGCCACCATCACCCTAATTCCAAAACCAGACAAAGATGCCACAAAAAAAGAAAACTACAAGCCAATATCACTGATGAACATAGATGCAAAAATCCTTAATAAAATTCTAGCAAACAGAATCCAACATCATATTAAAAAGATCACACATTATGACCAAGTGGGCTTTATCCCAGGAATGCAAGGTTTCTTTAACACCCGCAAATCAATCAATGTAATACACCACATTAACAAATTGAAAGATAAAAACCATATGATTATCTCAATAGATGCAGAAAAAGCCTTTGACAAAATTCAACATCCATTTATGATAAAAACCCTCCATAAAGCAGGAATAGAAGGAACATACCTCAACATAATAAAAGCTATATATGACAAACCCACAGCAAACATTATCCTCAATGGTGAAAAATTGAAAGCATTTCCCCTAAAGTCAGGAACAAGGCAAGGGTGCCCACTTTCACCACTACTATTCAACATAGTTTTGGAAGTTTTGGCCACAGCAATCAGAGCTGAAAAAGAAATAAAAGGAATCCAGATAGGAAAAGAAGTAAAACTCTCACTGTTTGCAGATGACATGATCCTCTACATAGAAAACCCTAAAGATTCTACCAGAAAATTACTAGAGCTAATCAATGAATATAGTAAAGTTGCAGGATATAAAATTAACACACAGAAATCCCTTGCATTCCTATACACCAATAATGAGAAAACAGAAAGAGAAATTAAGGAAACAATACCATTCACCATTGCAACAAAAAGAATAAAATACTTAGGAGTATATATACCTAAAGAAACAAAAGACTTATATATAGAAAACTATAAAACACTGATGAAAGAAATCAAAGAGGACACAAACAGATGGAGAAATATACCGTGTTCATGGATTGGAAGAATCAATATACTGAAAATGAGTATACTACCCAAAGCAATCTATAGATTCAATGCAATCCCTATCAAGCTACCAATGGTATTTTTCACAGAACTAGAACAAATCATCTCACAATTTGTATGGAAATATAAGAAACCTCAAATAGCCAAAGCAATCTTGAGAAAGAAGAATGGAACTGGAGAAATCAACCTGCCTGACTTTAGGCTCTACTACAAAGCCACAGTCATCAAGACAGTATGGTACTGGCACAAAGATAGAAATATAGATCAATGGAACAAAATAGAAAGCCCAGAGATAAATCCACACACCTACGGACACCCTATCTTTGACAAAGAAGGCAAGAATATACAATGAAGAAAAGACAATCTCTTTAACAAGTGGTGCTGGGAAAACTGGTCAACCACTTGTAAAAGAATGAAACTAGAACACTTCCTAACACCATACACAAAAATAAACTCAAAATGGATTAAAGCTCTAAACGTAAGACCAGAAACTATAAAACTCCTAGAGGAAAACATAGGCAAAACACTCTCCGACATAAATCACAGCAGGATCCTCCATGACCCACCTCCCAGAATATTGGAAATAAAAGCAAAAATAAACAAATGGGACCTAATTAAAATTAAAAGCTTTTGCACAATGAAGGAAACAATAAGCAAGGTGAAAAGACAGCCTTCAGAATGGGAGAAAATAATAGCAAACGAAGCAACAGACAAACAGTTAATCTCAAAAATATACAAGCAACTCCTGCAGCTCAATTCCAGAAAAATAAATGACCCAATCAAAAAATGGGCCTAAGAACTAAACAGACATTTCTCCAAAGAAGACATACAGATGGCTAACAAACACATGAAAAGATGCTCAACATCACTCATTATTAGAGAAATGCAAATCAAAACCACAATGAGGTACCACTTCACGCCAGTCAGAATGGCTGCTATCCAAAAGTCTACAAGCAATAAATCCTGGAGAGGGTGTGGAGAAAAGGGAACCCTCTTACACTGTTGGTGGGAATGCAAACTAATACAGCCACTATGGAGAACAGTGTGGAGATTCCTTAAAAAACTGGGAATAGAACTGCCATACGACCCATCAATCCCACTGCTGGGCATACACACTGAGGAAACCAGAATTGAAAGAGACACATGTACCCCAATGTTCATCGCAGCACTGTTTACAATAGCCAGGACATGGAAGCAACCTAGATGTCCATCAGCAGATGAATGGATAAGGCAGCTCTGGTACATATTCACAATGGAATATTACTCAGCCATTAAAAAGAATACATTTGAATCAGTTCTATTGAGATGGATGAAACTGGAGCCCATTATACAGAGTGAAGTAAGCCAGAAAGAAAAACACCAATACAGTATACTAATGCATATATATGGAATTTGAAAGATGGTAATGATAACCCTATATGCGAGACAGAATAAGAGACACAGATGCATAGAACAGTCTTATGGACTCTGAGGGAGAAGGTGAGGGTGGGACGTTCTGAGAGAATAGCATTGAAACATGTATATTATCATATGTGAAACAGAACACCATTCCAGGTTCAATGCATGAGACAAATGCTCAGGGCTGGGGCAATGGGATGACCCACAGGGATGGGATGGGGAGGGAGTTGGGAGGGGGTTCAGGATGGGGAACACATGTAAACCCATGGCTGATTCATGTCATTGTATGGCAAAAACCACTACAATATTGTAAAGTAATTAGCCCCCAACTAAAATAAATAAATTTATTTTAAAAAAATTTAAAAAAAATAAAATAAAACCACTAGTGGAACTGGTCTATTCAAACAAGAGTTCTTCAGATTCAATAATATTCCAAAACCAGTTAGTTTATACTCCAAGCTGAATTCTATTGGCATATCTTAGTAAAGGGACCTAAAACTGCTTTTCAAAGTAGTGATATATGCATATTATATACTTAGACATCATAGGAGAAGACTCAGCCGGTCTGGACAACGTGTATAATACCACTGCACTATGGCTTTGATTCACTCTGTCATCGATGTGATATGGAAAATGGATCATGAGGCATTGATGATTTCAGAAATGGAATATGGCAACAAAACAAGAGAGGCAAGGACCATGAAAAATGACCCTTTCGGAACAGACAAGAAAATCACAAGCAGTAATTATGCAGACAATTTATACATAAGGCAGAAGAGCATACCCACTTAGAATAAGCTCATTAAGTCACAAGACTTTTGACAATACTATGAGAAAAGGTAACAATGGTAACAAATGGATTTCACAGACAACTTCAATCCCTGTTTAGCCCCTATGAAGCCCAAATTATTCCTCATGCTTTAGAAAATTCACATGAGGCTTATTCTCCAGCTCTACTCACTTTCATAGCTGGCAATATGACAGTATTACCTGCCACGTCAACTGGATAATGACCTATTCTCCCTCTCCCCAAAAACATTCTCTTTCCTTGAACTCTTTAGCACATGCTTGTCTCTGCACATGAGAAACTAAACCCTGCCTAGTGTTGAACAGAGGTAATTAAGAATCTCAAATGGGTTCATCCTGGATTTAGGGTATCCCTAAATGCAGTGATGGTTTCTTTCTAAGAAAAAGGCTGAGGGAGACTTGTAACACAGCCACTCTCAAGACAGAAGGCACTGTGAAGACAGAGGTGGAAACTGGAGTACTGTGATTACAAGCAAAGCAATGTCAAGGTTGGCCAGCTGCCACAGGGAACCAGGAGACAGGCATGGACTGGATTTTTGTTAGAGCCTCCAGAAGAAAGCATCCCTGCTGACACCTCGATTCTGGACTTAGAGCCTCCAGAACTGGGAGAGAGTAAATACTGTAGTTTTAAGCCACAAAGTCTGTGGTTGTTATGGCAGCCCTAAGCAACTAACACCCAGGGACATGTCTTCCCTCTTCATTGATGGTGTCTACTTCAGGTCTGCCTACAGGCCTCCTCAGAGGAAGAGCTTTCTTTGGCCAAACCATTAAAATAGATCTCTAAACCTATCAATCTCTATCACCGTATCCTATTTTTATAGCCTTCACCAAAAGTTACAATTACATACTGATGTGTTCATCTATTTACTGTCTGACTTTCACACTAAACTATAAATTCTATAAAGGCTCATTTTTATTTTCTTTGTTCAATTACACTCAGTATGTCCAGCAACACATACATGGCCAGGGCACAGTTGGGTTCAAAAGTAGTTGTTGAATACATAAATATATTCATAAATGTGTTTATTTATTTATAAATAATATTTATAATAATAGGTATTATTATAAATATTATTTATGAATAACCTATATATAATAAATATATATTTATATATTCATAAATGTGTTTATTTATAAATATATCCATAAATGTGTTTATTTATTTATAAATAATATTTATAAACATATTCATAAATGTGTTTATTTATTTATAAATAATATTTATAAATATATTCATAAATGTGTTTATTTATAAATAATATTTATAATAATAAATAGATTTATTATTATAAATATTATTTATAAATAATCTATTTATATAATCATTCAGGCTTCCCAGGTGGCACTAGTGGTAAAGACTCCTGCCAATGCAAGAGATATAAGAGATGCAGGTTTGATTCCTGGGTCAGGAAGATCCCCTGGCATAGGAAATGGCAACCCATTCCAGTATTCTTGCTTGGAAAATTACATGGACAGAGAAGCCTGGTGGGCTACAGTCCACAGGGTCCCAAAGAGTCAGACACAACTGAAGCGACTTAACACAATACAAAAAATCATTCACCAATTTACAAATTAAAGCATACACACAACATTCATGAGCACAGAATTTACTAAAGAATAGAAGACAAAGAGATAAATTATTTCATCCACTGAACAGTACACGTAACTTCAAATCCTAGCTATCTCCATCCTCAAAATCCCTTTTGGTATTGCCACAACTATGGGTTTTCCTTAGCCTTCCTCATGCAGCGCTCAATCCCCTTTTTTCTTTATGGTTTTTATTTCTGGTCCCTTCTCTGTCATTTCATCTCCTCCCCACACCCAGTTCGGGAATAAAATACATTTCTATTTTATGCAGAGGAGTTTTATTCTCTAATTTTCACCCTAAACAGAATACATTTTTCCTTGTTTTTAAACATTTATAGGTTGCGTTCTATACGTCAATGACTGCTGCTGAGAAAAAAAAATATTCACACTTGAAAATAAGGCAAAGTCTAGCTTTTGAGTATTACACTGCAGCATTCTTTAACCAGCCTAAGGAGAATATGTGTTTGACATATTCATTAATTAAAAGCCCAAAGGAGGTAAAGTTACAAGTTAACTGGTAGATTTTCATCTGATAGTGATGCAAATGACTTGTCTGGTAGAAAAGGTAATCCCCAAGTTTATGGGCCATTGCCCAGGTGGCTTAGTAAAGAATCTGCCTGCTGGTGCAGGAAATGCAGGAAACATGTATTCGATCCCAGGGTCAGGAAAATCCCCTGGAGAGGGAATGGCAACTCTCTTCAGTATTCTTGCCTGGAAATAACCATGGACAGAGGAGACTGGCAGTTACAGTACATGGGGTCACACAGAGTTGGACATGACTGAACAAATGAGCATGTACACCCTGCAGGACATTAATCAGTTATGTAACTAACCTAGCCATTGTTTTCCCAATAATCTTTCTCTGATGTCAACATAGCTCTCTTTCTATAATCGGTTGCATAAATGTTTGGCATGTACTCATCCTGAGAGTCATATGATAGACTGTAAAAAAATGGCAGTTTAGCAGTTGTGAGTGCTTTAAAAACATTAACTTATCAATTACTATTTATCAAAAAAAAATTTTAAGGAACTAAAATTTTTTCCCTCTGAGTTGTACTGCCAAGCCTCGGGATATCACCTTAGTAACTTTGCCACACCACTTAGTACCTTGCATTAAAGAATTTGGAAAATGAATTATGCAAAAGATAAAATGCTTTATCCCTGAGTAGTAGACCACGCTTTCCCTACATTTCCACTTTCATTTTTTTCTGATTAAAGTCAAACTTATTCAAAAAGAGCAGTCACATAGAAGCCAGGGAACTGTTCTCTCATTCACACTGACAATGTATTACAGAGATAGCCATTCAGCACGGGCTGAACTCATCGTGTTGCTGTCCATCACCCCCACAGCATCCACAACCAAAGTTATCCCTGGGCAACAGGTGCAGAAATGGCACTAGGTCAGGTACAAAGTGTATGGCAGGCCATGTTCTTTAAATATTTATTTTGGAAAAACATTGCTGAAGCTCCAAGTAAAAATAATCTCAAGTAAAGCCATTGACAGATTTATGATACTCTGCTTTTACCATCTTTGCTATTTAAATTAGAAGAGTCATAATCAAAACCTAAGCTCTTCAGGTTATATAGTATAAGCATACACAGGCACTTACACACATGCATACATTTAAACTACAGCAATAATATTAAATAAATAATTTGTAGTTACATTAACTTACAGTAGACTATCAATTTGACTTTGTTAAACTTGAAGATTTACAGAAAAGATACTTCAATAATGTTATTGATTCTTTAAAAAATTTTAATGTGTGCATCAAGATGACACACTGATCATCAAAATATCTACTGTCCTTCACTTAGCATTTGTTTTTAAAATAATGGAGACAAAAAAACTAGTATATAGTTGTATTAGGACATCAGATAAAGAACTGACATTATTAACAGATGAAAGTGTGAGTTGTATGTGTGTGTATTCACACATACTATGAATCTATATTTTTTGCCGTATACAGATTACTAAGGATGAAATTTAAGCATTTGTTTATAAAATATATTTTATAGTACATTTTCTTGATGAATTATTAGATTCAAGCATTAATATGAAAAATCATTTTACTCTCTATGGTTTCACATACAATTGTGGGTCATTCACAGAACAGAATCAAACATACAAAATCATGTTAATATAGAGTATATGATAATGTTTCATTATTCAGTAAAGAGATTCTGTAGGCAGAAAGAACAGAAGGTATGGCTTGTTTTTGCTGTTTTATTGTTAACTTGCTTTAGTGACATTTAGCCTGGGTAACATAGGATATTTTGTGTTTTTTTTCAAAGACTTATCTACAGTACCCTTTTTGAAGGGAAGTCTTCAACTACAAGAGCTTGCAAATAGGCACATGAGGGTTCTTTCGTCTAAATTACAGAATTGTGCAGCTGTGTAAGTGTTCAAACCAGTAACTAATAAATCAGGCACAATAGGGACCATTCAACAGATAAACCAAAAAAGCCCTAAACAGTAATTATACACATAGGATATCTGCCAGCATTTTCAACATGGTTTTGATCAACCATATGCTGCTCTATTCCTCACCAGCACCAAGGGCCACCAGTGCTGAGCAAGCCCCAAGAGTACTCCCAAAAGACCTAAAGACTTAGCAGACATTAAAAAGAAAGAAAGAAGGGCGGGCAGAAAGGAGAAAGGGAACAAAAGTGTTAAGAAGGAAAGAAAAATAAACTGGAAAAGGATGAGAGATCCAACTAATGACACATGCTGGAAGAATGATTTTCCAATGCCAGCCTGATGTCGTTTTATAAAAATGTTCATGCCTGCCTGGCTGTTTCATAAACTAAAACTACAAATCTCTCCATTCTTTATTCAAGAGAAAGTAAATAAAAATACTGTAGGCTTTGTACATGGACTTTTTATCTGTTACAGATAAAGAATATACTATTTTTCATTTTGCTGAATAATAGCAGAAAGACTAGAAGAAAATGTAGACATTTAACTAAATCCTGTTATTAGAAAATGTGGGCAGAGGGACTTCCCCAGAGATCCAGTGGTTAAGACTACATGCTTCCAATGCAGGGGGCACGGGTTTGATCCCTGCTTGGGGAGCTAAGAGCCCCACATGCAACATAGCGTGGCAAAAAAACGTGGGTACAATAACCAGCAAGAATCAACTCTCCCTTTCTCCCTATCCCTTGAATTAATCAGAAAATTCTATATGTATCAGCAAACTGGTCTGTGTACATAATACAAGTTGGTTGTATTTTACATAGTCCCTTCATTACTCAATGTATTATTTAGACTAAGTATCAGGCAGTCTGCTAGATGATTGATACATATACCGAATAAAACTTTGTACTGATGGAACACAGAGCTTATGTCAACAGGCATTAAGCTAATAATCCATCACTAATATATAAATGTATATTTTAAAATCTTAATGACTACTATAAAGTGTTAGGACAGCAGTTAAATATTTAGATAATAGTTACTAAGGTGGAGGGCACTCTTCCATACGTATATTTATTTCACATTAAGAAATTTTAAAATATTGATAAATCTCAGTGGAAATGTCAATTAGGCAACTGGATCCATAAGTATGGTTTTTAAAAAAATATTCTGTATTAGAGCATAAATGGTCAGATTCAAGCATGGAGGTGGTATTTAATACACGGAAGTAGATAAGAAAAACTTCTGCTGTCCTCCAATGCTGTCCTCACAAGAAATATTTAAATGTTAAATTTTAGTGTTAATCAAGGATGTTACATAACATTTCGATTCCATCTTCTAGTCAATGCACTATTCAAATAAAAGTCATATTTAGTGATTTCCACCTTAGTTTCCAAGTGCTATCAATGAAACTAAGGTAAATTTTAAAACAATGACATTTCTTGGTTATTTGAAATGAGGAAGGACTGATGAGGGACACTTTTCAATCCAATCACTACTGGTTCTTGGATTTCACATTATTGCAATAAAAATTAAAAATCAAGAATAATATTTTTAAAGTCAAAACTAACAAAAACAAAACTCAATTGGTAACATTTATTTCTTTTATTCTAACAAATATCTAAGAAAGTGAATGGTAAGAAAAAACAATGCTAAGAAAAGAGAGTCCCAAAATTATGAATACTCTTACAAAATTGGTAATGACTATTATTCCTGAGCATAAGCTTTGGATGGTTTAAGGACGGGTTCAAATGATAAAACCCTCAGATACCTAGTAGCTCATACAAACTGTGTCTTTTCAAAGCTTGAATTTTCCTACATGTGGAACACTGCTGCTGCTGCTGCTGCTGCTGCTGCTGCTAAGTGGCTTCAGTCATGTCCGACTCTTAGCCTACCAAGCTCCTCCAACCATGGGATTTTCCAGGCAAGAGTACTGGAGTGGGGTGCCATTGTCTTCTCCGTGGAACACTGCTAATAATTCTTATTTGAAGGGTTAATATAAGGACATGTTATTTTTGATAAGGTTTATAAAATATGAAGACTCAGTAGAGTCCATATAGAATGATCACTTTTAATTTTACTTTAAAATTCCACTCACCAAGAATACCAAGATAAAAAGATAATTCATTTGACTTGACCAAAACCAAGACTATATTAATTGCTTCTAATACTCAATGAAGTGATTCTTTGAAAATGTCATAATATTCTGGTATTTAGAGTCAGATATCATCTTAATTATTTTCATTAGAAGAAAAAAAGGATAAATAAGATATACTTCTATTTATGAAAACTGTTCTATTCACTTAAAGATAACTAATGCTTCTTCAATTCTTAAATACAATATCTGACTGCACAAGCTATCCTGAAATATCCAGAATAAAACAGAAATAGAACAAAAATGGAATCTGAAATTGGAGAAAGAATTATATTCACGTTATTCTGTGTTTCTCCATCCATGACTCTCTTTAGACTGGCTAAGCAATCTTTAGAAACAATCACTATCCTGGTATTTTGCTTACCTCTAGACTTTTTGATCCCTGAAGCAAAAAGAATTGACACTTCTAAGACAGACTTTGATTATTTACTCTGCTTCACAGATAAGCAGGTCAAGACTATGTAAGTCAGATACAAAATCCCAACTATAATATATTCATCATCTTAAGAAGCACTCACCAAAGAAGTTTCTCAAAAATTCTGAAAACCCCATGTCACACACACCCATATACCTTTCCAGATGAGATTTCTAGTTAATACGTATCCTGAAAATCACTCAAGTCAGATTTACATACACATTTCATTTTTCACCATGTGTTTAAATGATCAAGACATCCACCTAGGACTGAATATGCTGATATATACAGCATGAATTCTTCTACATACCCTTGTGCAAACTCTTCTGTCATGACAGTGCCCTCTTAGCAAAGGAGTTATATTTATCAAGTAGATAAAGAATCATCTTGGTAAAACTTTAATATACTAAAAATCTATATATTAATTATCCTAAACCAACACATTTCTAGGATTCACATTTCTAAACTGTGCTCTTGGCTGGTTCAAAGAACCAGTTATCATCTCTGATGAAATCCTTTGCCGTTTTGATAATATTATCACCCAGACTGGTTTCCATCAACTCTTATGTTACTGGTCTTTGCTGTCTGAAGTTCAGAATGATCAAGTTGACACTTCAAAACAGGAGATCAATATTAAAAGGCAGCATGCATCTGGGTTCCATGCTCAGTTACTCTATCAACTGATAACGCACAACTTGTACAGGCACCAGCAGAAATGTGACCACCAAAGAGAAAATACAGAAACTGCTGTTTTGTTTCTGAATGGTACTGAATCACTTATACATTTGAATCACTTCTCATGTTTATGGCAGCTGCTTGAAAATTATTTGCATAACTTTCTTATGGACTGACTTCAGTAGAACAGTTGCAAATGTTTGATGGTAATCCATTGACCCAAACCAATCAGAACTTTAAATTAGGTCAGTTAGGTCACCAAAACCAAATCTGTACAACAGATTAGTTTCAGTTCAGTTCAGTTCAGTCACTCAGTTGTGTCTGACTCTTTGGGACCCCACGGACTGCAGCACGCCAGGCCTTTCTGTCCATCACCAACTCCCGGAGTTTAGCACAAGTTAATACAAAACTGTCCAATTTTCAATTCTGATTTTAGTTCTCTAAAAACTAATATCTTTTCAATTTCTCTCATTGATATAATTGAGAACAGTTAGGAAAAAAGGATCCTGGGAAATTTGTTTTTATAATTCTTTTGGAGAATACAGGGAAAATGTAGAAGTGAATATCAAGGATTCCAAATTTATAACAGAAACCTATCAGATGAAGTGCTAGTCTACATATGGGAAAATAAAGCATTTGGTCTATGAGAAAAGTTGCTCTGCTTTATTCATAATCAAAGAATATCAAATGCTAACAAAGATTGAAATTGCAATGAAATTTGGTATTGTTTTTCATCATTGTCTAAAACAGTGAAAATTGAGAAAAAATGCAAATATTCACCTCCTGGAGCATGATTAATCCAATCAATGGTATATTAGCCGACCAATGAAAATGAAAATATTGTAATTGAAAGAAATGAAGTAGATTGAAATATGTAAAATATCTAACATACTTTTGAGAGAAAAACTGCATAACAGGAAAGCCAGTATGATCACTTGTATGTAAAATATAACTTTAATGCACAGAAAATCTAGAAGGATATATGTATGTATGTAAATATATATATGGGCGGAGACTGACTTATATATATATATATATATATATCATTCACTTAGTATAGCTTATTTGTTACTAATATACCTTTTTATAATGTAAAGAGATATTTTTACATTTTCTATTTAGGTATAATTGGCATACATCATACAAGTTTCAGGTTTACAACAAAATAATTCAACATTTCTATACATTGTGAAACGACCACCACAATAAGGTCTAGTTAAGATCCATCACCATACATATTTATAGACTTTTTTCTCTTGTGGTGAAAACTTTTAAGATATATTTTCTCAGTACCTTTCAAATATGCGATATATTGTTGCAACATATAGTTGCCATGCTAAAAATCACATCCGCATACCTTATTTTATAATCAGAAGCTTATACCGTTTACCTCCTTCCATCCATTTCACCCAAGCCTCACACTCCTGCTTCTGGCAACCACCAATATGTTCCCTGTATCCATGAGGTTCGTTTTTGTTGCTTTGGTTTTCTTTTTATTCCACATACAAGTGAGATAACACATTTGTCTTCCTCTGACTTAGCCTAATGTTCTCAAGAGGGCTTCCCTGGCAGCTCAGTGATAAAGAATCCACCTGCCAATGCAGGTTTGATCCCTCAGATGGGAAGATCCCCTGGAGTAGAAAATAGCAAGCCACTCTAGTATTCTTGCCTGGGAAATTCCATGGACAAAGGAGCCTGGCTGGCTATACAGTCAGTGAGATAGCAAAAAAGTTGGACACAACTTAGCAACTAAACAACAACAATGCCCTCAAGGTACATCCATGATGTTTTAAACAGAAAAATTTTATTCTTATGGTCAAATAGCATTCCATTTTATACATACATACTATATTGTCTTCATACATCCATTGATGGACACAGGTTGTTTCCATAACTTGGCTATTGTAAATAATGCTGCAATAAACATATGGTGCAGATCTTTTCAAGATAGTATTTTAATTTTCTTCGGATAAATACCCATAAGTAAAATCACTGGATCATACAGTAGTTATATTTTTAATTTTTTGGGGAACTTTCATACTATTTTCCATAGTGGTTGCACCAATTTACATTCCCCAATTTACATTTACAGCACACAAAGGTTCTCTTTTCCACATCCTTCCATACACTTGTTGTCTCTTCTCTTTTTGAAAATAGCCATTCTAACAGGTGTAAGGTGATATCTTACAGAGGTTTTTATTCACATTTCTCTGACAATTAGTGACATTGAGCATCTCTTCATGTACCTGGTGGACACATCTCTGTGTCTTCTTTGGAAAAACATCTATGCATATCCTCCTTCTCCGTTTTTTAAATTAGATTTGGGGGGGGCGCTACCAAGCTATGTGTGCTTTCTGTATATTTTGGATGCGTGCTCAGTTGCATCTGAATCTTTGCAGCCCCATGGACTGTAGCCTACCAGGTTCCTCTATCCATGGAATTTTCCAAGCAAGAGTCCTGGAGTGGGTTGCCATTTCCTATTCCAAGGGATTTTCTTAACCCAGGGATCAAACCTGCAACTCTCACATCTCCTGCATTGGCAGGTGGATTCTTTACCACTGGTACCATCTGGGAAGTCCCCTGTTTTGGCTATCAGTGTCTTATCAGAAACATGATTTGCAAACATTTTCTCCCACTCAGATAACTGCCTTTTCATTTTATTGATTTCTTTTCCTGTGCAGAATTTTCAGTGTGATGTATTCTCACTTTTTCTTTACTTTTGTTTCCTTTGTTTTTGTTGTCAGATCAAAAGAAAACATTGTCAAAAATAACGTCAAGGAGTTTATCGGCTATATTTTCTTTCAGGAACCTTGTGGTTTCAGACTGAGGTCCAAGTCTTCAAACCACTTGAGTTAAGTTCTGTATATGGCATAAGAGTGGCCCAACTCTCTCAACACCACTTTTTGAAGATATTCACCTCTCCCCTTTATATAGTCTTGTCTCCTTTGCTGTAAATTATTGACTATTTACATGTGAGGTTATTTCTGGGCTCTCTGTTCTGTTACATTGATCTATGAGTCTGTTTTTATTTATTTAAGACTATTCAGGGTCATTTGTGGGTCTGTAAAAATTTTAGGATTGCTTGTTCTGTTTCGGTGAGAAATGATATTGAAATTTTGATAGGAATTGCACCGAATCTGTTGATTTCCTTAGGTGGTATGGATATTTAACAATATTAATTCTTCTAGTCCATGAGCATGGAATACCTATCTATTTGTGTCTTCAATTGTTTTCATCAGTGTCTCATACCTTTCAGCATACAGGTCTTTCATTTCCTCTGCTAAGCTGATTCCTAAGTATTTTATGTTTTCTGATGCAACTGTAAATACAACTGTTTTCTTAATTTCTGTGTTAGTCATTATTGGAGTATATAAATGCAACAGATTTCAGTATACTATTTTGTACCCTGAAACTTCACTGAGTTCTTTTTTTAGTTCCATTTTTGGTAAAGTTTTGGGTTCTCTATATGTACTATCATGTCATCTATAAACAGTGAGTTTTAGTTCTTCCTTTCCAATGGGGATACCTTTAATTTATTTTCCCAGACTAACTGCTCTGGCTAGGACTTGCAATGCCATGTTGAATAAAAATTGCAAGTGTGGGCATCTTTATCTTGTTTTTGATCATAGAGAGAAAGCTTTCAGCCTTTTACCAGTGAGTATGATGTTATGGCCAACCTAGATAGCATATTTAAAAGCAGAGACATTACTGTGCCAACAAAAGTACGTCTAGTCAAGGCTATGGTTTTTCCAGTGGTCATGTATGGATGTGAGAGTTGGACGGTGAAGAATGCTGAGTGATGAAGAATTGATGCTTTCGAACTGTGGTGTTGGAGAAGACTCTTGAGAGTCCCTTGGACTGCAAGGAGATCCAATCAATCCATCCTAAAAGAGATCAATCCTGGGTGTTCATTGGAAGGTCTGATGTTGAAGCTGAAACTCCAATACTTTGGCCACCTCATGCGAAGAGCTGACTCATTGGAAAAGACTCTAATGCTGGGTAGGATTGGGGGTGGGAGGAGAAGGGGACGACAGACGATGAGATGGTTGGATGGCATCACCGACTCGATGGACATGGGTTTGGGTAGACTCCGGGAGTTGGTGATGGACAGAGAGGCGTGGCGTGCTACAATTCATGGGGTTGCAAAGAGTCAGACACGACTGAGTGACTGAACTGAACTGAACTGATGATGTTCAATATGGGCTTATCATATACAGTCTTTATTATACTGCAGTACATTCCCTAAACAAGAGACATTTTAATAGAAATTATTGCAGCAATTTTATCTAGCTACAAAGAAAAATTATCAGGATAAGGATGTAGTTATTGGCAAGTAGTCAAAAAAGAAAAAAAAAAGAATCTCTAACTCCCTGGCTTTGTGGAAGGCAGAGCCTGGATATGTACTGTTTAAAGCTATGTTATAACAGATTAGCTACAACAAAGCAAGTATTTAATTTGTATCAAGTAAGTGAATGAATGGTTAAAAATTCTTACGATAAAATAAAAACAATAGATAACAGATCACATTAGAAATAGACCACAGTTAATTCATTACGGAAAACTGAGCTGGATAAAGTATTAGGTAATATTTGAAATTTTTTCAGGGAATTAAGGTCATGCCTAAATACCATTCTACTTTTATGTTTAAACAGACATCAGTATTAGTAGTCAGGACATAGTTTATACTTATAACTTAATAAACTTATTACAAATTAGGTAAAAAAATAAATTTACTAAAATCAGTAAAGCTGTTAGAGCTGGAAGTTGACATGAATTCTCTGGTCACACATCTTATAATATAGCTTGGGAATCTGTTTTTAGGTATGTCACAATCACTCATATGTGCTAATAAGCCTGGGGAAATTTTCCTTTTAATAAAATGTGAAGAAACCCAGAAAACCCAGAAAACCTCTAAGAAATAATTTTCTAGTTGTGAACACATCGGTATGGTGTTATGTAATAGACTATGTTTTAGAAAAAGAATCTAGTAACAAAAAGGGCAACAAAGCCAGCTAGCTCCTGATATACTTTTAAAGCTGGAGATAATCTGACCCCTTCCCGAACCTCCTGAAAGGAGAACCATGCCAATTTCATGTTGATGGATTCAAAGTCTTGAGGCAAGGGAGTAACAAGTGGACAGAGTGAAGGACAAGGAGTGCATTTTGGGGAGTTTAGAGGAAAATAATTTATAAAGACATGTCGAACATGTCTGAATTTACTGATTATCTACCACCCTCCTCTACGTAGCCAAGCAAATAGGTTATCAGTTTTATTCCCCCTTTGCCTAGGAACTGGACTATTTTTTACTTAGAATTTCCTTCTTGGTCTACTGTATCTGTATATTTTTACATATTTTTTTTCCTATATAATCCTTTCCCTAAATGAAAACCTTTTCTTGGTGTTTTCTAAGATTGGTTCCTACCAGCAGCTATGTCACTCACTTCACATTCCACCTCATCTGCACTTACAAGGAAAACATGTAGAGGGTATAATGAAGGGTTCTTGAAAACATAAGAGATGGAACTAAATTTAAACCTTATTTTAGAACCTTTCATCTCAGCAGGCTCTCAAGCAAACTGAAAGAAAAACAAGGACTTTGAGAATCACAGGAGCAGGACAAAAGGACAAGGTCCAAGTAAAATATACCAGAGAACAGAAGAGTGGGAAACAGCAGCATTCTCTTACTACTCTCCATGAACCCTTATGATTTCTAGTCCTAATATCATATTCTTAAGCAGGTACTGATATTATGGGGGAAAAAAATGTTAACATGAGGACCAAAGTTTGAACAAAGACTTGCTATAAGGAAAGGAGTAGGAAAGCATATTATAAATTGCAGCATCTAGAAGATGGGGAGAATTCAAGAAGACACATGGCTGAATCAATTATTTCTAAAGAAATTTTAAGATATGCACATAAATTAATCACAAAGAAAAGACTGTCTATGCACAAAAATACTTAGATAATACAAATTTTAATTGGTGTTATCTATTTCTAACACAAGTTACTAACATCATAAGGAACATAGTAGAATAAATTGGTGAGGTATTTGATATCAAAGTAGTAGCTCAGCTAGAATGTTAAATAGAGTAACACATGCAAGGCAGAGCAACTGTCACGTAGTAAGCAATTAAAGTCAACTAAGTTTTTCCCTGATAATATAAAAATATCATTAATTGTGTGCTCAGTCACTCAGTCATGTCTGATTCTTTGAGACCCCATGGATGGCAGCCCGCTAGGCTCTCTGTCCATGGAATTTTCCAGGCAAGAATACTGGAGTGGGTTGCCACTGCCTACTCCAAGGGATCTTCCTGACTCAGGGATCGAATCTGTGTCTCTTAAGTCATCATTAATTGCATTTCCCAATTAAACACAACTTGAAAAAATGTGAACATAATAGTCACTCTATTATTTCATATAAAAATGACTTTTAACTTTGGCCACTACTTTGTAATGATACCCTCCAACAGCTGTAACATGATAATCATATTCCCCACTGTTTCTGATATCCTAAATCAAATCAATCATAAAAGACTAGGAAGAGAAAATGTGATTTATTTAAGATAATTTCCTACTCCAAAAAAGGCAGGTCAAAAATCTAGAAAATTTTCAATTATTTAGAAACAGTAGTTCAGACTACATTCACTCTCCAGTAATGCAAAAGAACTGGTTAGTATATATGATTTAAATCTGGATACAGAGATCTACAATAATTTGCCATCATAATTGTCTGAATTGAATTATCTGTCATCAAAAATCAAGCAATACCTGAATTGGACATTTCTCTGGCATTTACTTTAAAAGGTTCTTGACTTCAAGAATAACAACAGCATGCTTATCTTTGTGCAAGAACAACAGCATGTTTATCTTTGTGTCCTAGGGCCCCTAGCAGTGTCTGGCACATGACATTGTAGGTAATCAATAAACTCATAAAATGGATATGGGTATTTCATTTGAACAGGAAAGGGACAAGATGTGATTCTTCTTACTCCACATAGTATCAGTAGATCATTCTCCTTCCTATTATAAGATCCTTGATAAAGAGGTAAAGTTCAGCAATAAAATGATGAAAATACAGCTAGAGTAGATAATTTTAGAAGAATAGAAAGAAAAAGGAAGATATTTGGTAATGACAGAGTCAAGACAAAAGGCAAAGAAGAAAAGAAAAAAGTTATCTAGAAATACACAGATGAAATGAAAGGGAGCGAAACAAATTGTAGATACCAGGGTGAGGAATAGGTTCTACCTGCTACATCTCTCAGTAACACATTAGTGAAGGATTAGGACTAAAATAAAAAGCTTCAGCTAACCAGAGAAAGAAGCAGATATCACAGTACAGGTAAAAGACAAGATATAAGAGCATTTGGAAAAATTAAAGTTCTCATATACATTATTTATCAAAATATTACATATAATCTAAAGGTCTGAAAGTTTTACGATAAGTTCATTTTCATACGAAACTTCAGTATCTGGTGGCTATTTATAAAACATAGTATTTGTGAAAATATACAGTCTTTGAGGATGGCAGCCATGAATGCTTTTGTATTTTTTTCAACATTAACCAAAAACAGTTCCCAAAAGATACAGAGATCTAAGTAACTGAAATGATAATCTTAATTATCCTCAAAAAACACATAGCATAGATTTTTCAATTAGATTTCTTAGATCATCCTGTTATTCTCCCTGCATAAACAAAAGCATTTATAATTTTATTCTAGTTTATCATGAAATTTTGAATAAAATAAAATGAAAGTTCCTTAAAGCCATCTGGAAATATTCCTACATTGGACAGAGGATATAAAATCTATACTGATGACAGTGAGACTGAAGAAAATGAGTCTTAGAGGTTATGTTTCCTAGCTTACTAATTTTAGTACAACACTGGGCCAATTATTTTCTAAGAACTGATCTGCTGGATTGAATTTCTTTCTCATCCCTAATATTCATGAAGAAATCTAGAAACTGAAGAGAGGCAAATAGGCACACCACCTTTCACTGCCTATTAATATAAGACAATTTTTTAACATAGCCCAGGGCAGGGAAAGGCGGGTGCT
Organism: Giraffa tippelskirchi; assembly: GCF_054371585.1. Classification (NCBI taxonomy): domain Eukaryota; kingdom Metazoa; phylum Chordata; class Mammalia; order Artiodactyla; family Giraffidae; genus Giraffa; species Giraffa tippelskirchi. Next base: position 67,423,685 of record NC_137284.1, read on the forward strand.
CTTGCATTCTGGTAAGACCAGAGTTATTAGCTATTTGTTTGTTACAAGTAAGGTCAAAGTTATGTTAATAGGAAGAATATGAATTTCTCACAGAGACCAGATGGGGACCTTTAGAAATAAATGAGTCGTCACAGTGGGAAGTATGTTGATTTCAAATACTTTGGGTGAAAATGAGCTTCAGCCTGGAATAAAAGCCCTTTACCCATAACAACATCTATTTCCTCTAAATGGGAGAGAGAAGTCTTCATTATTCTCCTCTAACAGTCAGAAGACAAACACTAGTACAAAGCATCCACTTCTTCAAGGCCAGCAGAAAAACATTAAGAAAGATGAGAAAAGAATTTAGTATATGCTTTAGGCTACAAAATTTGAAAGGCACGTGGGATAACTGGAAAGAGGGGTTGGGAAATTCTGTGTATTTGTGTATGTACGTGGTTCGGAGGAGGGCCTCCCAAGGGGGTTAGACTGAGAGCACTGGAGAAAAGAGCAGAAATGAAGATTGAAGTTTAAAATGTTCAGTTATGACATCTCACCACAACACAGACCTACCTCAAGTCGCTGATGCTGATGTGACAAGCAGCAGTCAGCTAGCTAAGCCACCTCATCTTCCATCAATCAAACCAAGCAACGGGAACTTTGGGTCAACTACCTGAAGCCTACAGTAGTAAATTCAATAAATTTCCCTTAATAGTCTACATACTCACTTTGGTAACAAAAGATTATAAAAGAATCTAGCCAAGAGAAGGAATAGCCCCATCCCCATGCCACAGTCAATGGCAAAGTTCAACAGCATTCTAAACGTGATGTACTAGAAATGAGTGAGATCTACCCACAAGGCCAAGTCACAGGGGTCAGGCTTCCCTAGTTTCATATTTTTCCTTGAGGAAACAGAGGTATGTAGATAGGCAAGTAAAGGACAGAGCACCTCAAGGATTACAAACCATTTTATTTCTCTTGAAATATGGCTCTCACCAATATCAGATTTCTAAAATGTAAAATGGGAATCACCAGAAAGATTTCTTCCCTGGCTATGGCCTTCAAAATATCACAATTACAATTTTGCAAATTGAATCTACATTGAGAGATTAAAATCAATAAAATTACCATAAAACCTTAAGTAGGAAAGATTCTTCAGATTAAGAGCAAGGAGAAGAAATATAAATGTATATAGTAAGAAAAATACAAAATAAAAGCTGAAAACTATAACATTGTCTAGGTTTTCAAGAAGGTTAACACTTTTTTGGGACATTCTATTATGCTGTTAATATTCCATGAGAGGTTATGCCCAGAGTCAGTTGCTCCAAGGCAAAGACTTTAGGAGACATATTTCAGCACAGTGTGCAATTTTTACATCCAATTAATAATAATAATAATAAAGCTAGTGGAAGTGATGGAATTCCAGTTGAGCTATTTCAAATTCTAAAAGATGATGCTGTGAAAGTGCTGCACTCTATATGTCAGCAAATTTGGAAAACTCAGCAGTGGCCACAGGACTGGAAGAGGTCAGTTTTCATTCCAATCCCAAAGAAAGGCAATGCCAAAGAATGCTCAAACTACCGCACAATTGCACTCATCTCACATGCTAGTAAAGTAATGCTCAAAGTTCTCCAAGCCAGGCCATGAACCGTGAATATCCAGATGTTCAAGCTGGATTTAAAAAAGGCAGAGGAACCAGAGATCAAATTGCCAACATCCGCTGGATCATTGAAAAAGCAAGAGAGTTCCAGAAAAACATCTATTTCTGCTTTATTGACTATGCCAAAGCCTTTGACTGTGTGTACCTCAACAAACTGTGGAAAATTCTGAAAAAAATGGGAATACCAGACCACCTGACCTGGCTCTTGAGAAATCTGTATGCAGGTCAAAAAGCAAGGGTTAGAACTGGACATGGAACAACAGATTGGTTCCAAATCAGGAAAGGAATATGTCAAGGCTGTATGTTGTCACCCTGCTTATTTAACTTCTACGCAGAGTACATCATGAGAAACGCTGGGCTGGAAGAAGCACGGGCTGGAATCAAATTTGCCAGGAGAAATATCAATAACCTCAGATATGCAGATGACACCACCCTTATGGCAGAAAGTGAAGAACTAAAGAGCCTCTTGATGAAAGTGAAAGAAGAGAGTGAAAAGTTGGCTTAAAGCTCATCATTCAGAAAACTAAGATCTGGTCCCATCACTTCATGGGAAATAGATGGGGTAACAGTGGAAACAGCGTCAGACTTTATTTTTTTGGGCTCCAAAATCACTGCAGATGGTGAGTGCAGCCATGAAATTAAAAGACGCTTACTCCTTGGAAGGAAAGTTATGACCAACCTAGACAGCATATTAAAAAGCAGAGACATTACTTTGCCAACAAATGTCTGTTGAATTAAGGCTATGGTTTTTCTAGTAGTCATGTATGGATGTGAGAGTTGGACTATGAAGAAAGCTGAGCACCAAAGAATTGATGCTTTTGAACTGTGGTGTTGGAGGCGACTCTTGAGAGTCCCTTGGACTGCAAAGAGCACCAGCCAGTCCATCCTATAGTAAATCAGTCCTGAATATTCATTGGAAAGACTGATGTGGAAGCTGAAAGTCCAATACTGTGGCCACCTGATGTGAAGAACTGACTCATTTGAAAAGACCCTGAGACTGGGAAAGATTGAAGGCGGGAGGAGAAGGAGAAGGGGACAACAGAGGATGAGATGGTTGGATGGCATCACCGACTCAATGAACACGGGTTTGAGTAAACTCCAGTAACTGGTGATGGACAGGGAGGCCTGGTGCGCAGCAGTCCATGGGTTCACAAAGAGTTGGACACAACTGAGCGACTGAACTGAACTGAAAAAAACAAAAAAAAACCTAGAATGAATGGAGTATGAAATAAATTAGAGACTAGCAAATTTTTTTTAATTTGAACAACCAGTTTCATAAAACTCCACTCAAGTTATACTAGAGAAGACAGTAATATAAATTTTTAAAATTTTTGACAATTACCATCTATAGACTCACTCTTCATATCATATGTAGACTATATAAAAGATTTACATAGAATACACACATGTGTATGTATGTAATCAAATTTAATTTAGATCTATATTTTAACATCTCCGCAAAAAGAAATCAAAGCAAAAACTCAGTGTTAAGGTTTCTCTATGTTAATCATGAGCTCAAGCAGTTAGAATTCATGAATAATATGCCTAGGGCTATGATAGTGTATGAATGTTCTTTCTATTGAATAAAAGAGATGAGGAAGATGAAAAGTTGAAAGGTTTTATTTTTAAGGCATACCAGTTTAAAAAATCAAGTTTAATTTTATATCTATAAGTTGTCCTCATAGAAACACAATTTGAAAGTAAACAGAAACTGACAAAAATAACATCTTAAAATCCAGGTAATGTAAGAAACCAGGAAGCAGTACACTATGATATACTGCACACTGCAGTCCACTATTTCAAAATGAATTTTTACTACCTCAGAAAATGTGATTGATTTCAGGGCTGTCATACATACTAACTTCAGAGCTATGTCTGTATTCCCTCTGTCTTGCAAAGGTCAAGTGGAACAAGACAGGAAAATTAATACGAATAAAAGTAAAAAAGGAACTGAGAAAGTCTAACATGATTCCTCCATTTTTTCCCAAGTTAAGTTTTTCCTGGTCTATTAAGAATCCAGTGACAATACTACACAATTAGGGAAGGGACAAAAAGGCATGAAAACCTGGGTTTATTCCTTTGAAAGTTTCATTTTCCTTATTATTTCCTTATTTTTGCTGTTCTTTTCTCCCTAAAACACTCATCCTGGAAACTTTCTTTTACTTCTTTCACCCTAATATATCCTTTTCCACTTTTCTTCTTTTGTTTTTCTTCTTTCTTTAAAAAGTAACCTCTAAACTTACTCCAAAGTCCCTTTTTAGTTGTTTTGAGGAAATCATCAGACAAAAAACCTACATATGGAAAGCGGATTGTCTCAGGAGATGCACATTAGTATTGAACATTTTGGTGAGATTCACAATTTCCCTGTACCAAACTCATACAGACACATTTCCATACTAGATGATAATGCATTCTTTATATGAAAGAAAAAAATATAAACAAATACACCTGAGAGACTCAGAAGGCATAGAAGGCTGGAGGTAGGAAATGGAAGACTTTAATAAAATAATCTTTATATAGTGGCATATAAAATTTCCCACAAAACACCACATTGGATATATGAAGCTCCAAAACTGTATGGACATCACAGTAGATTTTTTAAAAAATTAACTTACACAAGTATACACATACACCCTCCCACCAATTACACAATTTCAATGGACATTATTTTTGTAGCTTAAGAAACATTTACTCTCCTTCAGTTCCTTTTTTTCTGTTTGCCTTTTAGTTCAACTTTCTACTGACATGCCTTTAAGTTCACTGATTCTTTCCAGCCTCCTGATCAGCCTACTAAATGTAATTTTTTCCTTGACTAAATGTTTGTGATTTCTAGCCCTTCCTTTTGAATCTCTAGGTTTTAATCTGATTATTTTAGTTGTTCTTGTATACTGCCCACTTTTTCTATTTGGGCCCTTAGCATATTAAGCGAAGTTAAATTCCCTGTCTTATAATTTACAAATCTCTGTCATCCTTCAGTCTGGTTCTGACTCTTGCTTTGTCTGTTCAGACTATGTTTTGCTTTTTAGCATACTTTGCAATTTTCTGTTGAAAGCCAGATATGATGTATCAGGTAAAAGGACCAGGGGTAAATAATTCTTTAGTGTGTGGCTAAGAGTTAAGTTTTCTTTATTCTCTGCTGCGTGTGATTTCAGAGGCAATAATTTCCTCTGGTGTCCTTGTTTTTGTATCTCTTGTTGTCTATTGGTTTCCCTAGAGATTCCTTCTTAAATAGGGCCTGATGCTTACAGTTCTTTCACCGTTTTATAGGAGCCCTGTTGATGTGGTGGTTAGGTGTGTGGCAGATAGGGATAGGCATTCTATATTCCTATGGTTAAGCTTCAGTTTTTTTATTGAGATTGTGTCCCTGGTCTATGACCTTCACAAGTGCTTGTCAGTTTTTATCTTTTCCTATCCCTTTAGGTGACAGGAAGGCTAGAGGGGGCCAGATTTAGATATTTCCCTTCCTCCAAGGAAGTTAGGTTCTGGTAAAACTCAAGTCAGTTAGACTCTGGCAAAATAGTTTTCAATGAGTATAAGCCTCAGTTTATTTCAAAATGGTTATTCCCCCCTTCTCCCTTTTAAAAGCATGGAGGGAATTTTACTTTAATTTCTACCTGAGAAACTGGTGGGGCTCCTGGTGGTAAAACTTGGGGATGTGTGGAGGCTTTCCTCAGGCTAAGCTCACAAAACGTTCTCTCTGTCAAGCTAGTCTTCATTAATTAATTGCACTTTAAGTGTTCCTACCAAGGTACAGCAAGAGATTCTGCTTCCCATAAACTGTGACTCTGTGTTTGCCTGTGTTTACAGTTTGGGTGCAGCAATTTTCCCTGTGGTTCCAATTCTTTGATGAATCTATAGAGTTATTAACTTTCAATTTGTTCAGCTTTTTCCTTGTTAAAAGGATGGGAGTTACAACCTCAAAGCTCTTTACATGTTGAACTTGGCTTTATAAATGCTACTTTACCGAATTATTCATCCTCATTCGCTTATAAGTACTTAATATTCTTTAATCATTAAAAATCTGACTATTCAGGGACATAAGCCCATCAGTCACCAGTTATTTCAGCTACTGTGAAAACTTGTAGACTTTATTTTCCTGACCTGCTGGAAAACAAAACTGGTTCTCCTGATCTTCACAACATACATCCTGACTTCTGGTTCAAGCCTTGGTCCTAAAAGGTCTATCTGTGACTTGAGACATATTTGATCTTCACTAGCATATGAATAACTGGTAAATTATTTTACTATGAATGTGATTAGCAAGTCTCTTTTACTATATTTGGATCAAGGCCAAATACTTACTGTTAACTGAAAGGTTGCTTTCCCTCTTAAAATTTATGAAAGAAATGGCAAATTATTAGAAGTTGAAAGTAGCTCTGTTTTACTTATATGCCATTTCCTGAAAGTACTTTTATACAATTTGGCAGCAATTTTGGTAGAAAATACCAAAACACTGCATTGTTGTTGTTATTTAGTCACTAAGTTGTTTCCAACTTTTTTGTGACCCCGGGACTGTAGCCTGACAGGCTCCTCTGTCCACGGGATTTCCCAGGCAAGAATACTGGAGTGGGTTGCCATTTACTTCTCCAGGGGATCTTCCCAACCCAGGGATTGAATCTGCATCTCCCGCATTGGCAGGCAGATTCTTTACCACTGAGCCATCAGAGAAGCCCAAGACACTGCATACCAAAAGTTAAAGAAATGACCTTGAGAAAACTAATGAATGGAAGAGGATTAAAAAGTCAATGTTTTCTAAACTTAACTTTGAAAAATAACCATGTTGAAAAGAATTTGTTGTGATATAGTCATGATGAACCATGCAGGTCAAGCTAAAGGATTGGGGGAGGGTTGCTATATAGTGAGTTTGGCAACTTTCATACAACCAAAACAAACTATTTGCACTCTTAAAATATTGTTAACAGAGTCACCATATTTTCACATATTCACTTTGAGCTCATGCTTTAATGACTTTTTAAATAAAATGACAGATAAGAACTACACTAAACAACATCAAATTTTCACTCAATATTTGTCCTTAGTAGAAAGAAAATGCCTTCATGGATAAAAAGACAAAGGAAAAAATACAAGCTAAACCTTAAGGGAGGTGGGGACTAGTGATGTGTAAAAATTTAATAGGCTTCAGTATGCCTACTATGCTGTAACTCCATTTGCTAAAGAATGGTATAAGGAGCAGTTCTCTGAGTAATGTGAATAAAGGTTATTAGAAATAATAATGGTTTGCTAGCTGATATATTTGCAGATTAAGCAACCTCTGCCATGGAGGTTAGTAATATTTCAAAGATATTGCTCAAAAGAGAATAGAATGAGTATTTTATTTCTGTATCATTATCAAAGTCTGTGGCAGCAGAAGTCTTGCTTCTCTCATTTTTCAGTTTAATGAGTGGTGAGAATTCTACCCAGTACTGAAAATTTTATGGCATTTTACTCATTGGATCATACGGTGCTCTAGAATTATGCTCAGACCTTCTGCTACTCTGTTCTTGTTAAAGATCACATCAGAAAAAGCAACAACCTATTTCATATCCAGGTCAGTTTTATAATAATAATTAATAATGTATGTAAGTTTCTCCATTAGGACTGCATTTTTGCCATTTTTGTAGTGAAAATAGTAGTCAGTGCTAAATTTTCAAAATGGCCACCAGGTTTCCAACATTAGAGTTTTCATTTATGCCTTTAAGAAAGAAGCTTTGAAACTTTCATAAAATGGCTGCAGGATGCCAAGTGTACTGATTAGCTAGACTGGTGGTCAGAAATGCAGGTGTGGATCAACCATGTGATTATTTTCTTGATAACACTAGGAATTCAAGAAGGTCTCTAAGAACATGGCTCTGAAATTAAGTACACTGTGAATGCAGTTTAGTCTGATCTATGCAACTTTGTGAACTGTCCATCATGTTGCCTTGTTTCATGACATCTTCTAGTGGAAGTCAGAACCACTCAAATTATATGACTAATCCCATTTCTTTTCAATCACTATTACTATTACATCTGAACTCACCCTATTGTAAATGCCATCAGTATTTCTGTGAACATTAGTATTAGTAGCAACTCTCAGTACTAGACAGTTTGGCTAAAATAACAAAATTTATGCTAAATCACTTAAGTAAATCTTGCCTAGATGATCAAGCATTATTTTTCAGATGCTATTCTGAATGGCACAATTAAAAGTATTTTGGAAAGAGAACAGAGTACGCTTTAGCTTGCCTGAGACTGTGGTCCAGAAAAGCCAGGAAGGAACTAGCCGAGGGTAGCTGACCGTGCCTAAGCCCAATGCCCTCTAATCACAGTCAATTTAGGAAGCAAAAGGTCAACACCAGAGACCTGCAGACATACAGCTGGAGTTAGTCTGGAGGCTCAACTTATGAAGGTTATGATCATAGTTCACAGTATAACCCCAGAGAAGTAAAGATAAGGATCAAACCTAAGATTTGAAGATAAAGATGGTAATAAAGATATAAACTCTTGTACCACAAAAGAATTCCTTAGTCCCTTGGTTTTCAAATATTGCTGCACCCTTCAATCACTGATGGGAAAATTATTTAAGGAACAGATGTTAAGCAGTTTCCTTTAAGATAGGGAGCTAAAGTTTTTCAAAAAGATTTGCAATTTATATCTGTTTATATCAAAGCTCCATTCCTTTTCCCTTTCAGGAACTGGCAGGCACAAATGTTTCTTTCCCTTCCCACTTCAGGTCTGAACTTATATCCAGCATAAAAGAAGAGAGTTCCTAACACAAGAAGCAAAGAAGACTAGCAGATTGCAAAGGAGCCCTTCAGGAGCATCTTGATTTCATTCTTGAAATAAAGACTTCTCTTTTAAATTAAAAGTCATCACCACAGGTTCTGAAAGTGTGATCCCAGACCAGCATCTTCAAGATCAACTGAGAATATTTCAGAAATGCAAATTAACTCCAGAACTACTGAATCAGTAACTCTGAATATGGAGTTTGGCCATCATCATTGAAACAAACACTCCAGATGATTTTGGTATATAACTCAAAGTTTGAGAAGCACTGAACTTTACAAAAATTGATGTGACCTATTCACTAATTTTTTCCTGAATTGGTCGGTAGTCCTATGATCTGTATATCATTAAGATTTTCAGATTCAATTGTCTTTGTCCTAACTATTTATTCAAATACATTCTGCCCTGGCCTGAATGCATATTTTATTCATAGTTTTAAAAGTTAGAGGGAACATTTGCTATCAGTCTCATTAAAAGGAATTTGAAGTACTTGTGTAGATAGTCCACATTCCCAGAGGTTTTCTGAACCAAACATGAACCTATAATTTTCCAGGACATCCCTTTTCTGTCTGTTACCTTATGAACAATCTGGAATAGCCATAAGAGGAAAAAGTCTTAAATTAGAGGGCTCAACTAAGCCTTGGCTTCTCCTGTAACTAGAAGCAAGATATGACAATTTTATGAGTCTCAATTTTCACATAAAGTAGAAATAATAAAGTAAAATGAAAATAAAAATATTTCACATGGTGATAATTGAAAGATCATTTATGTGAGGGAGAAAAATCCTACCCAAAATTAATTTTCACATTTTACCTAAAAAAGTTCTGTATACTCATGTCTTAGGGCTTCCCTGATAGCTCAGTTGGTAAATAATCTGCCTGCAATACAGGAGACCCTGGTTTGATTCCTGGGTTGAGAAGATCCACTGGAGAAGGGATAGGCTACCTACTCTAGTATTCTTGGGCTTCCCTTGTGGCTCAGCTGATAAAGAATCTGCCTGCAATGCAAGAAACCTGGGTTTGATCCCTGGGTTGGTAAGATCCCCTGGCGAAGGGAAAGGCTATCCACTCCAGTATTCTGGCATGGAGAATTCCATGGACTGTATAGTCCAAAGGATTGCAAAAAGCTGGACACAACTGATTGACTTTCCCTTTCACTGCTGTCTGAAACTATTCTGTGGCAAGAAGAAGGTCCACCCTTCCATAAAATTTATCCACATGGTAACCCCCAGAGTTGTGATGCATTACCTGACATTGCAGAAGGGACTTGGCAGACGTGCTTAAGGACTTTGAGATGGACAGAGTAAATGAAGGAAGAGGGTCATGAGTCAGAGAATGCAGGCAGCCTCTAGAGGCTGGAAAAGGCAACAAAATAAATATTTCCCTCAGTTCAGTTCAGTCCCTCAGCCATGTCCAACTCTTTGCGACCCCATGAATCACAGCACGCCAGACCTCCCTGTCCATCACCAACTCCCGGAGTTTACCCAAACCCATGTCCATCGAGTCGGTGATGCCATCCAACCATCTCATCCTCTGTCGTCCCCTTCTCCTCCCGCCCCCAATCCTTCCCAGCATTAGGGTCTTTTCCAATGAGTCAACTCTTCGCATGAGGTGGCCAAAGTATTGGAGTTTCAGCTTCAACATCAATCCTTCCAATGAACACCCAGGATTGATCTCCTTTAGGACGGACTGGTTGGATCTCCTTGCAGTCCAAGGGGCTCTCAAGAGTCTTCTCCAACACCACAGTTCAAAAGCATCAATTCTTCGGCGCTCAGCTTTCTTCACCGTCCAACTCTCACATCCATATGTGACCACTGGAAAAACCATAGCCTTGACTAGATGGACCTTTGTTGGCAAAATAATGTCTCTGCTTTTAAATATGCTACCTAGGTTGGTCATAATCTTCCTTCCAAGGAGTAAACGTCTTTTAATTTCATGGCTGCAATCACCATCAACAGTGATTTTGGAGCCCAAAAAATAAAGTCTGACACTGTTTCCCCATCTATTTCCCATGAAGTGATGGGACCAGATGCCATGATCTTAGTTTTCTGAACATTGAGCTTTAAGCCAACTTTTTCACTCTCCTCTTTCACTTTCATCAAGAGGCTCTTTAGTTCTTCTTCACTTTCTGCCATAAGGGTGGTGTCATCTGCATATCTGAGGTTATTGATAAAGCCTCCTAAAATGATTACAGCCCTATTGACAACTTAATTTTAGACCAGTGACACTCAGGTTGTACTTCATACCTTCAGAAATTCAAGATAATAAATTTGTGTTATTTTAAGCCACTAAAGTTGTTACTTTTCTATGGCAATAGTAGGAATCTAATATTCCTATATTTATTCTCTCTTAAGCTACTTGAGGGAGAAGGCAATGGCACCCCACTCCAGTACTCTTGCCTGGAAAATCCCATGGACGGGAGGAGCCTGGTAGGCTACAGTCCATGGGGTCGCTAAGAGTCGGACAACTGAGCGACTTCACTTTCACTTTTCCCTTTCATGCATTGGAGAAGGAAACGGCAACCCACTACAGTATTCTTGCCTGGAGAATCGCAGGGACAGCAGAGCCTGGTGGGCTGCCGTCTATGGGGTCGCACAGAGTCAGACACGACTGAAGCTACTTAGAAAGCTACTTTAAGATTAAAACTGGGGTGTGCCCCACACATAAGCATAAAGGGACCACTAACATCCAAGGTCATGTATGGATGTGAGAGTTGGACGGTGAAGAAAGCTGAGTGCCGAAGAATTGATGCTTTTGAACTGTGGTGTTGGAGAAGACTCTTTAGAGTCCCTTGGACTGCAAGGAGACCCGATCAATCCATCTTAAAGGAGATCAATCCTGGGTGTTCATTGGAAGGACTGATGTTGAAGCTGAAACTCCAATACTTTGGCCACTTCATGTGAAGAGTTGACTCATTGGAAAAGACCCTAATGCTGGGTAGGATTGGGGGCAGGAGGAGAAGGGGACGACAGAGGATGAGATGGTTGGATGGCATCACCGACTCGATGGACATGGGTTTGGATAGATCCAGGAGTTGGTGATGGACAGAGAGGCCTGGCGTGCTGCAGTTCACGGGGTCGCAAAGAGTCAGACACGACTGAGTGACTGAATTGAACTGAACATCCAAGGCCATCCCAGAAGCATCATTAAAAAACACTGGCAAGGTAGTTACTGGAGCTAAGCATTATGTACCCTCCTTTCACTGAATCAGAGAGTAACTCATCTTAAGAAAACAGTCAAATCACCATTTGGCAATGAAGCTGAGCCTTTGAGCTTTTCAACTTGCTTTTGAGAAGAATGTTTCTTCTCTGTCTTTTGCAAAAGTTGAATACAAAGTCTTAGCTGCCCTAGCCGCCAAAAAACAGAGCTATACTTACCACTAAGTTTCCCCAGGGAGAAATCAGAAATTAGCAGACATAGTGGGACAATGAGTTTTTTGAAAGTGCCTGAACGATTTGTGTTTGCCTATATTGTAAGAAAATATGTAAGGAATGAACCATGAGCTTCTTGATTTAAAAAAAATGCACCCAATTTCTTCACCAGTGGAAATACATTCTAATAGTTTTGAAAAGAAATTGAAATATATCATATTGATACTGTGTTTTGCCAGGACTGCAAACAACCAGGATCTCTTTTTTATTTTCAAGATTTATAATGGTAATATTTCAAGTACAAACAGGAACATGAACTGAGCAAAATATGGGATTACAAAGAGGTTTAAGCAGTTTCTCTACAAACTAGAGAGAAGTATTTCTGAGATGCTTACAGATTGTGATCTTCTCACTGTATCCTCCCGTGGTGGAGAGTAGAGAGAGCAAGCTCCCATGTCTCTTTCATAGGGGGCACGAATTCTATTCAAGAGGGCTCCACCTTCATGACTTAATTACCACCCAAGGGCCCTACCTCCTAGTAACATCACAGTGGGGCTTACGATTTCAACATATAAATGGGGGTATTACAAAAACATTCAGCCCATAGCAGAGGATAAATATTCAATTATTATTCCCTCCCTAGCAAAGTCAGTGTTTCATGAAAGGAATCATTTAACTGTGGGACCAAGTGGACTATCCTAGAGGACCATTATGCAGGCCAACAGGGTCTTGAGACATGTATCTTGGATGAAGAATCTGGCTATTGACACTGTAATGAGTGGGAGGGTGGATGCAAGGGATACTGGCCTGTACACCTGCAGTATTTCACAATCCTTATGTAAAGAAAACCAGACTGGAAGTCAGACTGTCCAGGGTTGGAATCCAGAATGATCACTTCATACTTCATCGAGAATTTCTCAAAGATTCAGTCTGTAGGATGGAGATGTGTGTCTCACTATACAGCTGTCATCAGTATGAAATGGGACAAAGTACTTGCTCAATCTTGCACATGTAATGAACATTCAGTAATGTTAAATATTATTAAAATTACGATGATGACTGATGATTATGCTGGGCCTGATGCTAAAGTAACATAGGTCAGAGTTGAGGGAAAGGCAGAGGAAAAAGGAACAACCTATGTTATCTTATTCTGTCTTTTGGTTTTTTTTAACCAAGGTACATCACAAGCTGTCCAGACCTGGGTTATGGAAGACACCAAGTCATGTTCTTGTGGGACAAAATAGCAAGTAGCAGACTGGTTTTCAGCTATGTAAATACAGGAAAAGAAGGTGAAAGGTGTCCCTGTGTATAATTGGTGAGCTGGATGACAAGGGTCTTGATCCCTAGGTCAAGGAAAATCTAGCTGCAAATAATAATGCTAAACCTCACACACAAAATGTGACCATTTTGTGCATTCCCAAAATGAGAATTGACACTATCTGATTGTATATCCTAGTTTACACCCCTTTCTTGTGATAGTCCAAGCCCCCAGAAGTCAGTGCTCAATGACATTGACACTGAGTCATCACTGGTGACTAGTAGACTCCTGAGCAAAGCTGAAACATATCATCTTCTCCAGAGCCACTTACACTTTGAATATGGCACCACGCTCCCCTCCCCTGAGGGAATTGATTTGGGGTTTCCTTAAATCCCTAATGCTGGGTTCCCCACCTCAGGAGCTTTGAAAAAAATACTAATACATTCATTTCACTCAAGACCAATTTAGTGAGAACCTCTAGGAGTTCAAAGGGGGCTTCCCCAAATGGCTCAAACAGTAAAGAATCCATCTGCAATGCATGAGAGACAGGAGATGTGGGTTTGACCCCTGGCTTGGACAGATCCCCCGAAGGAGGAAATGGCAACCCACTCAAGTATTCTTGCCTGGAGAATTCCATAGACAAGGAGCCTGGAGGGCTACAGTCTACAGGGTCACAAAGAGTTGGACATGACTAAGCAACTGAGCATGCATGCATGCTAGGGGTTCAAAAAACACAAGCATTTAGAACTATTAATTTTACTGGCAAGAATTATCTAACTCAGGGAAATGCTGATGGTGAAATGTAGGTCCTACGAGGAATTCCCTGCAACCAAACCTTCCCAGGGGCATGTGCACAAAGCTGGTAAGGTCAGAGGGCTTGCAGGGTCACCAGCAGCCATGTCGGGAGGGAGCTGCCCAGGCACTAAGCCAGTGCAGAGGAGATGCTTAGCACTGAATAGCAGAAAAAGATTGCATCAACTTGTTCATGACTTGATGGCTACAATGAAGTATATCACAACATGAATTATCACAAAATGGCTACGGCTTAATAGCATATGTAAGTGCCTATGAAAAGCAAACAAGGAGATATGCCCTAAATTCTTTACACTTTCAATCCAAGGCATAATATAGGCCTTCTGTCTAAAATCCATCAAAAGCATTTAATTTCTAAAAGCTGCTTCTGGCCGAAATGTTCACAAGTTCATTTCATGCAAAAACAAAATAAAACCAAAAAATCTAAGCAGCTGATCCGTATGGCTGCACTATTTTTCCATCCTGAAAAGTAGTAGGCTTCTGTGTATTTCTAGATGTTTTTCCTCCTAAAACGTGCACCTGAAAACTGAAATGAGATGCCATGCCCTCCTCTGTCTGAGAGTCAGAAAAGGGGCTTCCAGTCTTTGCCCCGAGGAGGCAACAGCCCTCTTGGAGTGTGTCCATCATTAAAACAGTGCTTGAGGGCATTTACCTGCTCATATTTTAATTATTGTTCTACGCGTGTTATTTATGTTAACCCTATGGGAAGTCAACCTCAAGCCCACTTTTAGCAATGTTTTCCTTTTTATAAAGATATTTGGGCTTGGACCAAAACAATAAACTGCTTTTTAACATTCATCGTATTCACTAGCAGTACTGTGAAATCAACCCCTTTACACCACCGGTGCTGGAGGACAAGATAAACATACCACATGAGCTAACATTTTAACCTGAGTCAGCCTAATAATTCTGTTATTAGAGAATTCTGTTGCACTGATTGGCATACATCAGCATACAAATCAACTTCAGAGTAAGCACCAAGCCCTTTCCCCAAATGTGGATACACTGGTGCAACTCCCCACCTGCCCCCACTTTTTTTCTGTCAGAGGAAGCTGAAAAACTTAAAGCCAAAGAAGGGTTTATTTTTGCAACATCACTTAAGTCTGGAAAAGACAAGGTTTACTTGGTAAATAAACTATTTTCTTACCTTAAATATGTAACTTGAAGAGGTCAATTCTGTGCAACGGGGGGAGAAAAAGGAGCAGATAACATATTGGAATGCACAGGGAGAAAGCAACGTTAAAGTTTGGGTCTGATGTGTGTCCAGTCTAGGGTGAAAGATAAAGATCACTGGATGATTTTGAAATGTGAAAGAAGACAAAAGTTCATTCTCTTGAGGGTCTCCTTGAGGACAGATTAATTCTTGGATGTCCTTGAAATTCAGTACTTTTTCTGTTCTAAGAGCAAAAGCTCTCTGAGGGAAACTTTACCTCTACCCTTTCTATTCTCTCTAACTGCAACTTAGCAAATTAATAGTTTCATGTTGTAAGGTTTCAGAAGACAGAAATCACATATTATTGATCAGTGCAGCCTCAGGGTGCCTAACTCTCAGTATGTTTCCATCTGTTTACTAGTTGCTTTGTTCAGGATAGGTAATAAGATATCTGAAAAATTTACTCAGAGTATCTCAAAGTGGAAGAAATGAATGGAAGCTCCTTTGCCAGCAGGTGTCACCTCCCGTATTTGGCATGTGGAAATAAGAACAAAGTATATTATGAAAAATAAATATATTTTGACATGAAAGTGAAAGTGAAAGTCACTCAGTCATGTCCGACTCTTTGCAACCCCTTGGATTGTATAGTTCCTGGAATTCTCCAGGCCAGAATACTGAAGTGGGTAGCCTTTCCCTTCTCCAGGGGATCTTCCCAACCCAGGGATAGAACCGAGGTCTCCCACATTGCAGGTGGATTCTTTACCAGCTGAGCCACAAGGGGAAGCCCAAGAATACTGGAGTGGGTAGCCTATCTCTTCTCCAGGGGATCTTCCCAACCCAGGAATTGAACCGGGATCTCCTGCATTGCAGGCAGATTCCTTACCAACTGAGCTATGAGGGAAGCCCATATATTTTTGACATATATAAGGTCAAAGTACATATCCAAATAGGTAGTTAATCTTGTAAATAAAACCATTTTTAAAAACTATAAATACAAATTGCTTAAATGTAAGGACTTGGGAGTCACATATTGTAACATACTCTTGGACCAAGATTGTAAAGAATTTTTTTTTCACTCCTATTCTTTACCATGTCCTGTTTCACCTTTAAAGATACCCTATTTACTAGCATTTCTGCTTTATGACCTTCATCTTGTAAAGCTAAGATGGCAGGAACTCTAAGCACTTTATTGCATACAAATACATCTCAGTGTATTCAATGTATCTCAGGGTATTTGATATATCTCAGTGTATTCAATATAGCTCTGTGTATTCAATA
Organism: Giraffa tippelskirchi; assembly: GCF_054371585.1. Lineage (NCBI taxonomy): Eukaryota > Metazoa > Chordata > Mammalia > Artiodactyla > Giraffidae > Giraffa > Giraffa tippelskirchi. The sequence goes on from NC_137284.1 coordinate 67,439,958, forward strand.
TATCTTAGTTAATTACAATAGTGATGATAATTAACTGGTTTAAAATGTTTATCTTTCTTTTCTATATGTAGAGCTTCTTGGTGGCTAGCATCTATTTCTATAAATCTTAATTCAACAATTCATGCATATTGTATATATGTAACTACGAACATGTGTAAAGCATGTACAAAGCATGGTTAAAGTAATCAATGCATTCAAAGCACCAAATGTATTCACGTCCCTGTAAGAAATTCTATATAACTGAAAGCTACTTAGTACTAAAAGATGAAAATCAAAAATCCATTTTAATAATAATGTACTGAATTTTTTAGAATTTACTCAGTATATGAATAAATGCAAAAGCAAATAATAACACAAGAAGATTTATACAGAACTGCATGTTTTAATTCTTGAGCTCTGGGGGATGATGATCACTATGGGGAAATAAAGAATGGTGATATTAATTTATTTATCAAAAAGGGCTACCTGTCAAAGACAAATAGCCTCAACAAATTATTCATGTAGGATACTAGTCGTTATATATGCTACAAGTGAAGGCTGGGCCACTACTGACTTTTCAGGCATAAGCAAAGCTCTAATATTCTAGTATGCATACATGCTACTGGTGTTAACTGTCCTTCCAGCCCTTCCTGCTGTGAATGGTCCCTGAACACTGATGGTTGTGGTTTGCAGGTGGTCATGAGGAGGAATGTATTTTCTGTTAAACTGATGCACACAAACCATCTATAAAAAGCATCAAGGCCTACAGATTATGGTAAAAATAACTCACATCTGAAATTGTGGAATCAAATATTTCAAAGAGTAATTTGTAGTTTATTTTCCTTCAATCATTAATTACCTCATTGTTTTGCTAAAATGTTATGTCAAAGTTGTAAGTCAAAAGTGCTGCTGAATGATTAAAATACTATGTAATTCCTTTCATGTGTCTTTCTCATTTGTTTGCTAAGCTATGTGAAATAGGCTTCTGGGGAAACAGTATACTAATGTGCATTTATGGTAATTCATAGTGCTGAGTTAAGCGAAGTAATAAAACAGCATTTCCTCTAATTCACTGAAGGACAAGGTGCTCATTAGGAACTGAAATAAATAACATTTTCATAAAAAATGTGAACTTACATTGAGACTAACAGTCAAGAGCAAGGAATACACATATACACTTTCGGGTTTTTTATATTTGTCATCATTATATTCACTATCACTCAACCCCAAGCATTTTACTTATTACCACTTCATTACAAGAAAGAAACAAACTGAATGCAATAATGAAAAGTGAAAAAGATTAATTTCAGACACGACTCACAATAGGAATCCTGTTGACATCTGATTCTAGCTATAGCGGGGAGCTTAAGGTACAGGTTATGCATTTAACTCTCTGAATGGCATGATACTGTAGTCTAAAATATAAACTACAATCTAGACTAGGAAATCCAGATTAAAGCAATTACTGAATGAAATTATCCATTCTATGTTAAGTATCTGTTAAGCACATTAGCTTTTTCACTCACAGATTAATATGGTATTACTGCAGAGTATGTTTAATAGTCAAGTGTTCTCAAATTATCACTAATTCTACAAAAATAACACACTTAAGTATGCTTTTTATTTTTCCTTTTCTCTAACGTATAGCGCTCTCTGCAGAAAAACTTGCAAAACAAAGTTCCTGAGCACGGATTTGGGGAGAACTGTCTAAAATCCAAATGACATCATTTTGAAAGCATTTAAGAATTACCAAGACTGTGGGCTTGAGAGGCTAGTCCCAGAGAGAACGAAGTACAAAGGACAGAGCCCAACATTCCTTACTGCTTTTCCCTTTAAAATCATTTGCCAATTTGTAAGCAAAGGGTGGTGGTGTTGTGTACAGTAGTGTCTGATTATTTGCAACACCATGGACTGTAGCCTGCCAGGTTCCTCTGTCCATGAAATATTGGAGTGGGTTGCCATTTCCTACTCCAAGGGGATCATCCAGACCCAGGATTTAACCCATTTCTCTTGTGTCTCCTACACTGGCAAGTGGATTCGTTATCACTGAGCCACCTGGGAAGCAAAGAGTAGGGGCTGAAAACTTGAACAGAGCTTCTAATGGGACTGGGGCAACAAACTGGAGTTGAAGGACATCAAGGAGAAGTGGTCTTCATAAACACCCCAGTTAAGACCCATGAATGTTGATATCAATCACACAACCAAACAAGCCTATATACCAAACACTTACATTGATATTTGTGTGTATATGCACACACATAAGCAACATACTTATTTCAAAGCTGACACATATGAATGGCTCTAAGACTGAACTGAAATTCTACAATTGTGTTGAATTGAATTAATATAATTAATCCTTTCTCTCTATCTGAAGCAAAAGTATATTCACTCAAAAAAAGAAATATTCAGAGACTAAAATTACCCCTAAATTTTTTCATACGTTATGGAAAGAGAACATTTCATCGAAATTTTTCAGGCACATCAAGAAAAAAGAACAAATTATTCAAGGCCAAATAGGACAAAGACAACAGAAACAAACCCATGGTAGAAACAGACATTGGAATTATCAGACATAACTATTAAAATAAATATTGTGAGTATTGTCATGTTATTACATAACAAGCTGGAGGTTTTCAGTTGAGAGGTATAAACTATAAAAATTAACCAAATGGTCATTCTAGGAATAAAAATTTAACAGTGACTGAAATTTAAAAAACACACTGTAACTCCAGGCATATAATTATATTGAATATTAGACTCAACATAATTAGACCAAATTAAACCAATACCATCCTTTTTTAAGTATAAATTTCTAATAACTACAAATTAACCAAATTTTCCTAAAAATTACTCTACGGTATACGAATTTCATTCTTATGCTCAAATATAGGTTGTGGTTTTCATTCTCCATCTATGAAAGTATCATTTTTTATGCTTATGTGTCAGGTCACTTGAAAATTTCATTTTCCCAGGTGTATTAAAAATGAGTTCTGAGGCAGGATCAAGATGGTGAAGTAGGAAGATTCTGACCCCACCTCTTTGCACAGACACACCAAAACTACTACTACTTCTAGAAAAACTCTGAGAATGACCTGAAGACTGGCAGAAAAGCTCTTCTACAACTAAGGACATAATGAAAAAAGAAAATCATCAAGATGGGTGGGAGGAACAGAGATGAAGTCAAGTCAGGACCCATATCCCCAGGGTAGCAACCCACAAGCAAAAGGGAGGTATCATAAAGGCAGAGTCCCCTCTAAAGGAGCAGGAGTTCAAGCCCCACATCATGCACCCCAGCTCTGGGGACCTGAATCAGGAAAATGAACCCCATTAACATTTGCCTTTGAAAACCAAAAGGGCTTACTTTCAGGAGAGCCTAAGTGCTGGGGAAAACAGACTTCACTCTTGAAGGGCTTGTGCATAAACTCACTTGCTCTGAGACCTAGCACAGAAGGCAAGAGTTTAAAAAGTACTAGGGCCACACAAGAAAAAGACTGACAGGTGAACTGTAGGCAAAGTGCCAAAGAGGTAAAGATCTGTTGGAACTTTCTCCAGGGACTGAAGCAGTGGAGGGTGCCATATTTCAAACTCTCCCTCTACCTATCGAGCTCAGTGCTTAGTTCAGGAAATCAGTCCTGAATATTCACTGGAAGGACTGATGCTGAAGCTGAAACTCCAATACTCTGGCCACCTGCTGCGAAGAACTGACTCCTTGGGAAAGACCCTGATGCTGGGAAAGATTGAAGGCGGGAGGAGAAGGGGACGACAGAGGATGAGACGGTTGGATGGCTTCACCGACTCAATGGACATGAGTCTGAGCAAGCTCTGGGAGTTGATGATGAACAGGGAAGCCTGGCGTGCAGCAGTCCATGCAGTAGCAAAGAGTTGGACATGACTGAACGACTGAACTGAACATGTGCAAAAATAAGTCTGGGCCACTTTTTTATACCATAAACAAAAATAGACTCAAATGTATTAATACCTGAATATAAAACCTGAAACTATAAAACTTGCAGAAGAAAGCATAGGCAGTCAGCTACTTGACACCAGTGTTGGCAATATTTTTTTAGATATGTATCCTCAGGTAAGAGCAACAAAAGCAAAAACAAGCAAGACTACAAATTTAAAATCTTTTGCATGGCAAAGAAAACCAGCAAAGAACTGAAAAGGCAAAAAACAAAGTGGGAGAAAATGTTTGCAAATCCTATATCCACTAAAGGGTAATACCCAGAACACTTAAATAACTTATAACTTAATATCAAACAAACAATGCAACTGAAAACACAAGCAGAGGACCTGAACAGATATTTTTCCAAAAAAGACATATAGATGGCCAACAGGTACATGAGAAGATGCTCGACCATCACTAATCAAAAGGGAAATGCAGGGGACTTCCCTGGTGGCACTGTGGATAAGAATTCGCCTGCCAATGCAGGGGACACAGGTTCTATCCCTGGTCCTGGAAGATTCCATATGCTGTGGAGCCACTAAGCCCATGTGCTGCAACTCCTGAGCCTGTGTGCTGCCATTACTGAAGCTCACTTGACCTAGAGCCTGTGCTCCGCAACAAGAGAAACCATTGTAACGAGAAGCCCTTGCACTGCAACAAAGAGCAGGCCCCACTCGCTGCAACTAGAGAAAAAAGCCTAAAGGCAGCAAGGAAGGCCCAGTGCAGCCAAAAAGAAAAAAAAATTTTTTTAAGGAAATGCAGAGCTTTCCCCAGTGGATCAGTGATAAAGAATCCACCTGCCAATGCAGGATACATGGGTTCAATCCCCAATCTGGAAAGATCCCTCATGCTGCAGAGCAACTAGGCCTGAATGCCACAACTATGAGCTTCTGCTCTAGAGCCCAGGAGCCACAACTTCTGAGTCCACGTGCCACAACGATGGAAGCCTGCAGGCCCTATAGTCCATGCTCCACAACAAGAAGAGCCACTGGAAGGAGGTCTGTGCACCACTCGCCACGGCTACAGAAAAGCCTGTGCACCAACGAAGACCCAGCACAGTCAAAAATAATAAAGTCATTGAAAAAAAAAGGAAATGCAAATTTAAAGCACGATGAGATAATCACCTTCTATCTGTCAGAAAGGCCACTTTAAAAAGACAAAAGTAACAAGTGTCAGTATGTGGAGGAAAATACTCCTTGTTGCTGGGAGTGCAAATTGGTGCAGTTACTATGGAAAACAGTATGGAAGCACCTCAAAAAATTAAAAATAGAACTACAATATGATCCAGAAATTCCATTTGTGGCTATATATCCAAAGGAAATGAAAACACTAAGTTAAAAATATATATGCACTTCTTTGTCTGCATTATTATTTATAGCAGCAACTGTAAGCATCCTATGATAATCGAGGCAACTGAAGTGTCCAATGATAAATGGATGAAGATGTGGTATATATTATACAGTGAAATGTTATTCAGCCATAAGAATGAAATATGCCATTTGCCATAACATAAATGGGTCTAGAGGCTATTATGCTTAGTGAAATAAGTCCAAGGCAATTACTCTGTGATTTTACTTATATTTGGAATCTAAAATCAAAACAATGAACCAACAAAACAAAAGAGAATAAAGAAACACAAACTGCTGGTTGCCAGAGAGGTGAAGAGGATTAAGAGGCACAAACTGTCAGTCATAAAATGAGTCATGGAGATGCAATATGCATAATAGAAAATACAGAAAATAACACTGTCATAAGTTTAAATAGTGACAGAGTATAACAACTTATCATGGTGATCTTAACATATATAAGTGTTGGATAACTATGCTGTACACAAGAAATATATGTAGATTAAACATAATTCAATAATACATAAAATAAAATGCAATTTTAAACAAGTCATGATTATACTGCAGTCAAATTGAGCAAAGAATGCCGAAATATGAAATCTATCTAGAGATATTTAGGGTTTTGGTATGCAATATGCCCATATTTTTCATATGTATCTCTAAGCCTTGTTATGGTTTTGAGAGAGAACAAGTTAAAAGGTAGCACTTTATTTTCTAAAGCTTTCAGAGAATGAGTTTATGAAAAACTTCTATTCTTTTAAATTAAGAACAGTTTTCCCCGAAACTTAAGTGTCAGTGATATTGCTTTTTCCCTTATTCTCTGTTTTCCATTTTTGTCTACTGCTTTAAAATATTTCTCATCTACATGGAGAGATTCCTGAGAGCTGTCTCCTACTTAGGAGACATATTGTCTACATGTTGATTTATTCTAGAAACCAACACAACATTGTAAAGCAACTATCCTCCAATTAAAATTGAAACTAATAAGGAAATGTAATAAACAAATTTCTAACATAAAAAAAAGACACTGCTTACACCAAAAGTAGCACATTAATTCTCTTCATTTTTTTCTAAAACTTCAAGAAATTATTCATCAATTGGGAAAAAAATGAATAAAATGCTATATTCACCACTTTTTATTTAACAAGTCTGAAGGCATATATATGTATGCACACACAGACACCAAAGATAAAAAAATAAGTTATTCACTATTGAAAATATTAAGTCAGCTATAACGATAAAGAACATACTAAAGATTATTCAAAGGGAGGACAGATGTTATTTACTAAAGCAACTACTGAGACACTATCAGGCTTTTATCATTGATCTAGACAACATGAGGATACCACTGGGTCACGCATGCACAAAGGATGTAATGCTGAATATTTACATTGCCTCTTTCAGATTGTATTACATATTTAAACATGTTGTTCTATATTATTTTCTATTTGATGATTCCAATTGTACTTCTCTATTGAAATTAGAAGCTTATGCTGTGAAACTCTCAATTCAAAGATGTGTTATAATTCAGAAAGCCTTTTCTATGTCTAAAGCTTGGAACTGAAAAAAAAAGTATTAAATATAGCCTCTTGCTTTCCTTCCTTAGAAGAACAGCATAGAGTAAGAGGCAGATTGCTTGAGATTAAATTCTAGGGTAATGTACACCAGCTATGAGTCTGTACAATGTGCTTAATGCCTCTGTGCTAAAGTTTCCTCCTCTATAAAACAGTTATCACCTACTTCACATGATTACTATTAAGATTAAATAACATATATAAAGGGTTTAAAACAGTTTTTGGTAAGCACTGTGTGTTTACTGTTATTTTTGTGACTATTATTACTACCATTGCTACTTACATATTCTAGTCCCTCTGCTCAGGATGTATTTTCTTTCTTCCTTCACTTGGCAAAGTACTTCTCATTTTTCAAAACCTGACTCAAAAAACCTATCCTGAACCTTTAAAACAATGTCCTTTTTCAGTGCTATCTTAACAATCTTTATATCTATAATTATTAACAAAATTATACTGTTATTATCTATCTGAATGTCATACACCTGTACAAACTTGCCTCCTTCCTCCCCACTAAGTTCCTGAAGAACAAGTGTCCCTTCTCTATTTGTTCCCTAGAACTCATGCACAACTTATGTATCAGGGATCCCCAAGGACACCCCCATGGTCAGTTCACTACAGGGCTCACAGGACTCAGCACACAGTTGAGTCGTGGCTACGATTTATCACAGTGAAAACACACAAAGCAGAATAGCAAAGGGAAAAGGTGTATGGGGCAAAGACCAGAGGAAACCAAGTTAAGATGTTGAGTCCGCTTAGGCTGCTCTGGCAGTCCAGTAGTCAAGACTCCTTGCTTAACAGGGCAGGGGGTATGGGATTGATCCTGGATGGAGAACTAAGATCCCACATGCCACACAGTGTGCAGGGTGGCCAAAAAAAAAAGAGTCCTCTCCCTTTGGAGTCACACAGAACAAGCTTTTTTTCCCCTCCAGCATGAAACTGTGGTAACACACGCAAAATACTGTCTACCAGGCAGCTCATTAGAACTTCAGGGCTGAATGGTCTATAGAGTGGGTTCATCACATAAAGTACTCTCTGTCTAACTAATAGCAAAATCCAAGACTCACAGAAGAAAAGCAGAAATTCCACATAAATCATACTGTTTATACAGTCTAGGCAAAGTGAGCCCCTTTTCTCATTTAGCTAAAGTTTCATATCACTGTAAGGAACTATTTTATAGTTAAGTTGCCAAATGTCAGTCAAGGTCCAATGTTTCAAGTAGGACTTTTTTTTCTGCCCAAGAGCCTAACACATAAAATTTAATCAGTAACTATTTGTGTAACCTGGACTGAATTAAGCTACCCAATGAAACAACGCTAACAGCAAAATAAACCTACCTGGTCAAATCTCATAAATTATAATGCAACCATAATACCAGCTAATAATGAATACATTCATCTTCAGCATTTTTCTATACACACTGCAACATGAACTGTACTAGGTCTTCAAGATACACTGGTATCAAATGGATGAAATCAGGTAGGAAAGTCAGCTGTATAAATAAATTTTTAGAACTAGCTGTACACAGTTTATATACACATACGATTATAGCAATACTGACAGTAATAAAAATCAATTTTATATAATTAAATATTTCAATATTCTTAGGAGTCAAATAATTGTTTCAATTAAAATACATTTCATAAAGTGTCAGTGAACACCCAAAATTACATTTGTGGTTCAGCTTTGGACAGTATCTTAGTTAATATATTCTGAAAAGTCTTCCCCACCCAGCGATAATCTCATGCAAAGATGGGCACAATAAAGGACAGAAACAGTATGGACCTAAAAGAAGCAGAAGATATTAAGAAGAGGTAGCAAGAATACACAGAAGAACTGTACAAAAACAAAGGTCTTAATGACCTGGATAACCACGAAGGTGTGGTCACTCACCTAGAGCCAGATATCCTGGAGTGTGAGGTCAAGTGGGCCTTAGGAAGCATTAGTGCCATCAAAGCTACTGGAAGTGATAGAATTTCAGCTGAGCTATTTCAAATCCTAAAGGATGATACTGTTAAAGTGCTTCACTCAGTATGCCAACAAATTTGGGAAACTCAGCCGTGGGCACAGGACTAGAAAGGGTCAATTTTCATTCCAATTCCAAAGAAGGGCAATGCCAAAGAATGCTCAAATTACTGTAAAATTGCACTCATTTCACCTACTAGGAAGGTAACACTCAAAATCCTTCAAGCTAGGCTTCAACAGTACATGAACCAAGAAATTTCAGATGTACAACCTCGAGTTAGAAAAGGCTGAGGAACAAGAGATCAAATTGTCAACATCTGTTGGATCATAGAAAAAGCAAGAGAATTCCAGAAAAACATCTACTTCTGCTTCATTGACTACGCTGAAGCCTTTGACTGTGTGGGTCACAACAAACTGGAAAATTATTAAAGGGATGGGGAAAATTATTAAAGGGATGGGGAAAATTATTAAAGGGATGGGAATACCAGACCACCTTTCCTGCCTTCTGAGAAATCTGTATGCAGGTCAAGAAGCAACAGAACCAGACATGGAACAATGGACTGGTTCAAAATTGGGAAAGGAGTATGTCAAGGCTGTATACTGTCTCCCTGCTTATTTAACTTTACTGCAGAGTCCATCATGAGAAATGCCAAGTTGGATGAAGCACAAGCTGGAATCAAGATTGCTGGGAGAAATATCAATAACCTCAGATGTGCAGATGGCACCACCCTAATGGCAGAAAGCAAAGAGGAATTTAAAGACCTTGTGATGAAGGGAAAGAGAAGAGTGGAAAAGTTGGCTTAAAACTCAGCATTCAAAAGACTAAGATTATGAAATCCAGTTCCATCACATCATGGCAATAGATGGGGAAAAAGTGAAAGCTTGAGAGATTTATTTTCTTGGCTCCAAAGTCACTGTGGATGGTGACTGCAGCCATGAAATTAAAAGACGCTTGCTCCTTAGAAGAAAAGCTATCGCAAACCTAGACAGCCTATTAAAAAGCAGAGACATCACTTTGCCAACAAAGGTATATCAAGTCAAAGCTATGGTTATTCCAGTAGTCAGGTATAGATGTGGGAGCTGGACCATAAAGAAGGCTAAGCACTGAAGAACTGATGCTTTTAAACTGTGATGCCGGAGAAGGCTCTTGAGAGTCCCTTGGACTGCAAGGAGATCAAACCAGTCAAGCCTAAAGGAAATCAGTCCTGAATATTCATTGAAAGGACTGATACCGAAGCTGAAGCTCCAATACTTTGGCCACCTGTTGAGAAAAGTCAACTCACTGGAAAAGACCCAGTGCTGGGAAATGATTGGGGGCAGGAGGAGAAGTGGGCAACAGAGGATGAGGTGGTTGAATAGCATCATTGATTTAATGGACATGAGTCTGAGCAAACTCAGCGAGATAGTGAAGAACAGGGAAGTCTGGCATAAACACCATCCACGGAGTCATGAAGAGTCGGACACGACTAAGCAACTGAAGATCAACAACCCAGGGACTGAACTCGCATCCCCTGCATTGCAGACAGATTCTTTACCGATGAGCCACCAGGGAAGTTCATAAAGAGTCTTACTGCTACAAAACAACTGGATTAGACATAAAGCAAGCTTTGTTTTTTCTTGGTTTTCAGAAATTAAGGGAAATACGCCTTTCCAGAGGGGGCAGGAGGGAAGCGAGCATACAAATCAAATCCTGAAACCAGGATTGAAACCTATGAGTTGGAAGCAAATATGAAAGCTGGGTTTGGCCTGTGGGCCAACCTCACTACCAACAGTGGGACTGAAGCTATACCCTGAGCCCACCACAAAGTAAGACAGCTGACTGGGAGCCTGGGTGGGAGCAGGGATTTTAAGGGAGGTTAGGGAGGAAGGGGGAGAGAGAGAAGATTCATAGCTTTCATCAGATTCCCACTGGAGTCTACTTTCAAAACAAATTAGGATTCACTGAACTAGAGGTCTGCAGTCCATCTAAAGAGATGACTTTAAGAATCTGGGCCCCAGATACTAATCTGGAAGCACTGGGAAACTGAGAAGGAATTATTCCAAATTCCAAAAGAATACAATTCACTGTATTTGAAAGACCGACTGGGAGAAGATTCAGCACTGAGAAATGCAAAGAAATAATTGTTTTTGAAAGAAGTGATAAGCTTATCTGTATGGATTTAGTAAAATATACCTTCTTATCCTGCTCCAATTAACTTACTAGAAAATATTGAGTAATTCTGAGCAATCGTACATGATTTAATAACTTGCACACTCCCACTGTTACAAGGCTTTACATAAAATAGAGCTCTTTGAAGTTTGTCTTATTTGAAAGTAGTAAATATTGGGATAATGAAACTCAGAATATAGAAAATTATTCTTGATTAGCTGTAGGTCATCTGAAATTACAGCTAAGTTTTGAATAGCACCTTTCTTACAAAGGGCTTCCCTGTTAGCTCAGTTGGTAAAGAATCTGCCTACAATGTGGGAGACCCCGGTTCAATTCCTGGGTCAGGAAGATCCCCTGGAGAAGGTATGGGCTACCCACTCCAGTGTTCTTGGGTTTCCCTTGTGGCTCAGCTGGTAAAGAATCCGCTCACAATGCCGGAGACCTCGGTTCGATCCCTGGGTTGGGAAGATTCCCTGGAGAAGAGAAAGGCTACCCACTCCAGTATTCTGGCCTGGAGAATTCCATGGACAGTCCATGGGGTCACAGAGTTGGACATGACTGAGTGACTTTCACTTTCACTTTCTTACAAAAACATGACCTAACTCAGTATTGAACTCAGTATCCATATGAAAGAGATAAATTTGTATAAACATGAAGAAAATGTATTTATGAATAAATGACCACTCACAACTAGAAGATTTTTTAAATGTTATGCATTATTAAAAGCACAGAATTTTTTAAAAGGTCATTATACATGATCTAAAAATTCTATCTCCAAAATTACTAACCATTAGCTTAAATACTGTTGTTGTTCAGTCACTAAGTCATGTCCAACAGCCCACTAGGGTCCTCAGTCCATGGGACTTCCCAGGTAAGGATACTGGAGTGGGTTGCCATTTCCTTCTCCATGGGATCTTCCCAATCAGGGACTGAACCCACCTCTACTGCATTGGCAGGTGGATTCTTAACCACTGAACCACTTGCAAAGCTCATAGCTTAAATATATTTTATCCTAAATGACATCACAATATCTCCATGTGTACCCTAAGGTTTATCAATCAGCTGATAAAATTTTCTATTAAATCAATTATAAAGCTATCAGGGTAGTCGGTGCATCATTAATACTGTAAAGATTTTCATATGCTATTTAACTCAACTTCTGCCTACCTTTACAGATTAAAGATTGTATGTATATATGTGCATAACTTTTATAATTATTTTAAATATTTCTATTCATGCTTGGAATAGAGGAGAAAACAGACATACAAAGTTTATCTTATATACTAATATTTATACAATATAGACTATTTGGGTAATACGGTTTACATTATTGGGTAATTTATTAATCAGAGAAGACTGCTCAAATTCAACCCCAAGGCCTGAATGGTCTGTACATTTTAAAATCAAACAACATTGATGATGTGAACTAACAGGAATATGATACAAAGTAAAGCAGAATCTTTATATGTTTCTATAGTTATATTAGTCTGAATAGGCTAGGTTATGCTGCAGTTACAAACAATTCCCCATTGTTTCAGGGACTCAGGCTGAGGAAGGCTTCAATTCCATGTTATGACAATTGCCAAGACAAAGGAGAGAGGGGAGAAAGAAGGAGCGCAGACAATTCTGTACCACTTGCCAACTCTCAAGATTTCTCCTTCTGCTCACTTTCCATTGGCCAAAGCAAACAACATGACATATCTGACTGCTTCAGCTTATGGAGAATGTCAGTCCTGTGAAATGCCCAGAAAGCAGGGAGTCAAGAACATTCAGTGAACAGCACTAATCATCAAAATAATGGTCAAATACACGCCAAGCACTGTGGTAGTTACTGCAGGCATCCATGCTATAGACACAGAAATATAGTCTTTCAATTTAAGAATATATACCATCAAAACTATTCCTTAAAGTCTTTCATTTTCAATTTATTTTCTTCTCCCAAAAGATTATTGTAAAATTGTTATTTAGTTGAAAATGTCAGGAAAAAGATCTCATACCAAAAAGACATAACTTTTAAACATATTTATTTTAATTACAGTTTTCCTAAATCAAAAATTTTGAAATGAATTACTTTCAGCATAAGTGACTCAATTACTCTCAGTACACTGATCTATTCAATCAACACTTATGAAATTCCTACAGTTCATAAGCTCAGAGGTAGCTGTTATCCAAGCTTTAAAGATATCTTTAAGTTTCCCTACTACAAGATACTTAAACTTGCATTACCCTATTTCTTATTGAATGATGACTTGACTCCATCTATGTGAAGTATCTTGAGTTCTAACATAGCACTCTAGGTCTAGGTATGTAATTGAGATATACATAGTTTTTTGTTTGTTTTACAGTAAACTCAACAGTATTATATTAGGTTATCAAGCATACACAATTAAAGCAAACACTATTAAAATCTCATTAGAGCAGAATAGCTTTAAAGAATCAGATATTCAAATAATATTTTTAAATGGTGTTAGACTGGAAGAGCTACCTAGTGGGAAATCACAGGGCTGAGTTCTATTTAGTGTTTTTCCAAATTTTTATCTAAATTGATATAAAAGTAGTACTCAAACTCATGATGACAAAGAGCACAGACAAAGTGTAAAAAGAAGCCAGAATCATGTGTTTAATTATTCAGCAATAATTTGGAAGCCAACATCTGTCATTTACTTCATTTTTAACTCTATCACCATACCACTATTCCTACCTTATTTCCTCAGAATTCAAAGATAGCTTCCACTCTTGAGAATTCTGAAATGTTTGTTACCAAGAAAGTAATTTGGTTACCTTTGGCCATGACCCATGCAAATTCTAAAACACTAATGAAAATATTATCAAAGTTAAATGTGCAACAGGGCTAATGAGATAGAGGGTCTAGACTCTCTATGACATCAAACTCTTCTCAAATTCTACAGATGTCACAAAAGTATGTTCACATGGTCATGTGGTGTGCAAAATTTTTTACAAATTAGATTTTACCCACTTTCAATTAAGACCACCGTTTCTTTTCTCTTTGCTTCTGCTTCATGATTCTTCCCATATTTTGGGTGCACTGAACTGGCTACAAGTATTGTTTTGATATTCAGCTAAGGGACAATTGATTTGGGAACAAATCTGACACAACATATGTGAGTTTCAGTCATTCATATATTATGTAACTGCTAGCCATCTAGCCCTAGGAATAACTTTCAAGCATATTTCTAGTGACCACTCAGTGAATGATTCTCTCATGGATGTACACAGCCAGAGATCACAGTGTATTTCAAATGTTCCCTGCAGAGCCCAGCACTAGAATTATGTGGGTATTAGAATAGAAGCATGCTTAAATGTAGTCACAAAATGGCTGTTGGAAAATTACTCCAGCTTTTATAACCATATGATGTAACAAAGAGGTTCTTTCAACTCTGACAATCCTAAAATTTTACATGACATCAATAAAACGTTATGGGGCTGAAAGAAACTCTTCTATACAGTCAATTTTAAATAAAAATTCAGACAATCATACTAGAGAAAATATTTTGGTGTTTTGTTCTTTTTATAGAAAAAGATATGAAATTATTGTCATATGAAGAAGTGGTCAGAATATGTACTCAAAACATAGAAAAATATATTCTAAAACTGTTTTAGACAGTTCATTGATAACATTACATAATTTTTAGGATACTGCAATGATCATGGTATCTATCAGCTTCTGAAGACATATAACTCTGATATATTTTCAGTCTAAATAATCATTTCACAAGTAAATCTGTATTTGTGATTACAGATATATATATTTTTTATCGAGAACTCCAAAAATTGCTCCAGATTTAATTTAGGTCACACAAAATTTGGATCCACCCCAGAATCAAGACCTTCACCATCATCATCATTCATCATCTGTATCATCACCGTCTCTAATACAGTCAAGGCAGAATTAAGCAAGAATGACAATTGAAAAAACTCCAATCCCCAATTTTTTCTATTCCTTTTAACATCTATCATCATATTTGAGCTGTCAGAATTATTGGAATATGTGTATTTCATAGGAAAGTTTATGCCTCTCTGTCTGTTCTTTCAAAAGTAATGAAGGAGGTTACAATAGCTGGTTTATCATCTCCCTCATTTTACTATCCTCAATCAGATAAAATATATTGGCCACATTATTGATGACTCCTCAGTTTCAGCTGCCTTGTGTGAATAAGGTAGGGGTGGATAAACTCCAAGTCCTTCTGGCTTTTACTTACTATGATTATATCTCATATTAACCCAATTTAGGATATTCAATGGGAACAGTAGCAGGTTTTATTTTCTTGGACTCCAAAATCACTACAGACAATGACTGCAACCGTGAAATTAAAAGATACTTGCTCCTTGGAAGAAAAGCTACAACAAACCTAGACAGAGTATTAAGAATTAGACATCACTTTACGCAAGGTCTGTCTAGTCAAAGCTATGATTTTTCCAGTAGTTATGTACAGATATGAGAGTTGGATCATAAAGAAGGCTGAGCACCAAAGAAATAATGCTTTCGAACTGTGGTGCTAGAGAAGACTCTTCAGAGTCCCTTGGACTGCAGGGAGATCAAACCAGTCAATCCTAGAGGAAATCAACCCTGAATATTCACTGGAAGGACTGATGCTGAAGCTGAAGCTCCAATACTTTGGCCACCTGATGCAAAAAGCCAATTCACTGGAAAAGACCCTGATGCTGGGAAAGATTGAGGGCAGTGGGAGAAGGGGGTGACAGAGGATGAGATGATTGGATGACATCACCAACTCAATGAACATGAGTTCAAGCAATTCTGAGAGATAATGGAGGACAGGGAAGCCTGGTGTGCTGTAGTCCATGGGGTTGCAAAGAGTCAGACATGACTTATTGACTGAACAACAAGAAGGATATTCAACAGATATACAAATATAAAAATTACTTTTAAATTATATGCATCTTGTAAAGAATACATGAAATGACCATGCAATATTTCCTATAGTTATACTATACAAATATACTCTATTTTGGAGGAAATGGTCAGATGGGAGGAATTTTGTGGCCAAGGATCACAATAGGCAAAGCAAAGGAGAATGTAATTATTTAGGAAACTGGAAGTTTTTTAGAATTGTAAACTTCTATTAAGGTTATTAGTATGTGATCAAAATAAAGCTGATGCCATTTTAAAAAGCCAATTTTAGATGCTATATGTCATTCATGTGAAGAATCTGGTCATTATCTTTAAGAGAACACAAGTCTCTGATAGTATTAGGCAGATCAAATTGGTCCATGTATTAGTTTCTCACTGCCATCATAACAAATTACCACAGATTTAGTGGTAAAAACACAAATCTATTATCTTACAACTCTGGAGGTAGAGGTCTGAAATGGGTCTCAGAAAGCTAAAATCAAGGTGTCCAATGCATTTTTTCTGAAGGCTGTAAGGGAAAAATCATTCCTTGTACTTTCTAACTTCTAGAGGCTACCTGCATTACCTGGCTTGTAGCTATATCACTTCACCATCTTTGTCATGTTTTCAGATTCTCCTGCTTTGCTCTTTCCCTTAGAAGGACTATTTTTTGTTACCTTTTACCCACCCAGATGATCCAGGATAATTTTCCCATCTGAACATCCTTAATTTAATTGAACCTGAAAAATTCCTTTTGCCATGGAAAATGACATGCTCACAAGTTCTAAGGATGTTCAGTTCAGTTCAGTTGCTCAGTCATGTCTGACTCTTTGCGACCCCATGAACCGCAGCACGCCAGGCCTCCCTGTCCATCACCAACTCCCGGAGTCCACCCAAACCCATGTCCATCGAGTCGGTGATGCCATCCAGCCATCTCATCCTTTGTCGTCCCTTTCTCCTCCTGCCCTCAATCTTTCCCAGCATCATGGTCTTTTAAAATGAGTCAGCTCTCCGCATCAGGTGGCCAAAGTATTGGAGTTTCAGCTTCAACATCAGTCCTTCCAATGAACACCCAGGACTGATCTCCTTTAGGATGGACTGGTTGGATCTCCTTGCAGTCCAAGGGACTCTCAAGAGTCTTCTCCAACACCACAGTTCAAAAGTATCAATTCTTTGGTTTTCAGCTTTCTTTATAGTCCAACTCTCACATCCATACACGACCACTGGAAAAACCATAGCCCTGACTAGATGGACCTTTGTTGGCAAAGTAATGTCTCTGTGGAGGCCACTATTCTGCCTACCATATTGAGTTAGATAATCACTCTACTCTCATTTAAAAATATCTATTTTAATCAATTCTATACAGCAAGAAAATCATGAGATGCTATAGCTAATAGAATGAACAAAATAGTACACACAAGCTGGTAGAAGAGAACAACATTAGTCAAATTGAGCAAATATACAATTTGTGTAAGTGTAACAGGAAACTTATTATCAAGATCAAGAAACTGAATTTAAAGTGCAGAAAACTTGTGCAGTTTAACAGAGGAAGATCAAACAAGGCCTATAATATCAAACTGAGAATAAAATGTAAAATGAAAAGTGTCCAGTATCTGATTTGTATGATCTATTAAATAGTGGAAAGAAGTTATTAGGTTTTCTTGTCAAAGGGATTATCAGGTAAGAACACAGGAATAAACTAGAATTCACTGAACTGAATAAAATGGCAGGTGAAAAAAATTCAGACAATATATGTTGACAACGCTTTCAAGAAGTCTGTATATTAGGGGGGAGGGGGGAAAATAACTAGAAGGGAATGTGAATTTGAAGGAGAAACAATGAGAAAACAAATATGTATCAAAAACTAAAAATAGGAAGGTTGAGGTTAAAGATACAATATTACCAAGGAATAACTGATAAATAAAAGACCTCAAACCAGCTGGGAACACATGGAACCCAGAGTCCCCACGGGTCTCTTCATTGTATTGGAAGGGAAAGAGAAAGTATCTGCTGCTGCTAAGTCGCTTCAGTCGTGGCCGACTCTTAGTGACTCCATGGACTGCAGCCCAGCAGGCTCCTCCATCCATGGGATTTTCCAGGGAAGAGTACTGGAGTAGGTTGCCATTGCCTTCTCTGAGAAAGTATCATGTAAAGTTAAATTTTAGGTGTGTAGGGGAGAATTAAGAGAGTTCCCTTGTGATAGAGTTCACTTCCTACAAGAGCAGGCAGCATTGTCTACGTGTTTAGCAGCCAAAGTGGAATCATGAAGACAGGGCAGTTGGACTGATGAAACATTAATGTTTTACCAAAGATATGAGATGAAAATGGTAGATAATGAAGGAGAGGGTCCTGCCAGGAAAGTGGCTATGTCATACATAAATGAAATTAAATAAATCTAAAGAGAAGAGAGAACTAAATAGAAGAGTCATATCACTAACGCCTTCAACTCACTCATTCACTTGAGATATCTATCAAGACCTACTATATGCAAATATCTACTTAGGCATCGAAGAGTCAAGGAAACAGCAATTTCAGAGAAGTTGAAGAAGTGAAGTAATGTGACAGAAAACTGGAAAGACAAAGTTATGGTCTGACAATGAGATTTGAAATCAAGATTACAGATACTATCCATTAGAAATGGATGATGTAAGTACGAAAACAAAAGTGATTAAAGGAAAAGGTAATAAGGGACTTCCCTGGTGGTTTCAATCCCGAGTTGGGGAACTAAAATCCCACATGTGACTACTGAAGCCCACATCACAAGTAGAGAGTTCCTGTGCTGCAACGAAAGCTCTCCCATGATGCAACGAAGACGTACCACAGCCAAACAATAAATGAGTAATATTTTAACAGAAAAGGTAATGGACTGGCTCAAGTAAATGAAAAATCCAAGGGATTGGTTAGCTTAATTCTAGAAGACATGGGCTTCTCTGGTGGCTCAGATGGTAAAGAATCCAACTGCAATTCAGGAGACCTGGGTCCAATTCCTGGGTTGGGAAGATCCTCTGGAGAAGGGAATGGCTTCTCACTTCAGTATTATTGCCTGGAGAATCCCATGGACAGAGGAGCTTGGTGGGCTACAGTCCATGGGGTCACAAAGAATCAGTCACGACTGAGTGACTAACACTAGAAGACATCAGGCTCAAATATCAGGACTTGGAGTATCTCCATTCCTGGGGTATGACACATGTGTTTTTTTTTGTTTCATTCGGAGGTACAATAGGTAGCTCAACTGAGGGCAGGAGGAGAAGGGGGCAACAGAGGATGAAAGGGTTGGATGGCATCACCGACTCAATGGACAGGAGTTTGAGCAAACTCTGGGAGATAGTAAAGGATAGGGAAGCCTGGCGTGCTGCAGATCTTGGGGTCACAAAGAGTCAGACACAACTTAGCGACCAAACATCAACAATAGAGAAAATGGCCAGGAAGGGATCTGTTACCAAAGAAAACTTTATCTGAAAGACTTACCTACACAGCGGCATAAATATCTGATTACCAAACATCTGCTTTCATCCTCCTCCTATGAATCAGCCCTCTCCCCTTTGAAGCCCCAAGCCCCTACCTCTACCCTTAGCTCAGGTCAGCATGTAAGCCTAAACTGTCTGACTGCCTTTAAGTCTCATGTTTTTATGAGATTCTCATACGCACATAACTAAATTTGTTTCTTCTGTTAGTCTGTATTATATCAATTTAATTATTAGATCAGTCAAAGAAACTAGAAGGGAAACGTTTTCCACCCCTGCATAATATTCATGTTAATTTTTTAAAATATTGTACTATAATGGAAAAATATAAGTGCTCAAGTCAACAGAACATGAAATGAATCAGTGAAAGAAAACTGCCTCCTTGCTTGTTCAACCAACATAGGTCATTCAAGTAGCTTACTACTAACATTTGTGGGGGGTTTTGTTTTTTGACTAAAACACTTGTTACCAACATTGGTTTCATTTCTTATAATGGTTGGTATTATGAAGGAAAATAAACTATATAAAAATTCAGATACAAGAATATGATACATCTTGAAGTCCTTAAAACAAAATCCCAAGCACTATGTTATCACAATGATTTAGTGAAGCTATCACTGTCATATCAGAATTCTCATCAGATGTTGATATTATTTAGACCTCAGAAATGCATGTTTACCTTCTCATCTTCTGATGTGTTACAACTGAATGAGGTACTTCCCCCGCCCCTTTCCTCTCTACCCCCTCACATTCTCCCCCTCATTCTCATTTTTTTTCTCTTTCCTCTTTCCCATTTTCTAAGTGTAGCAGAAAAACAACCTGAGGAAAAAAAGCCTTTTCATTATTCTATAGCAACTATTTTCATATTTCAAACTTATAGTTGACAAGAATTAACTAAATTTACACTAATGAATCTGCAGTTGTTGTATGAGGAATTACTTTTTGGTTCACAAATAAAATGTTCCTTAGTGAGATAAAATAGGAGACAAAACGGCATTGTTTTGAAGGAAAATAAGGGCTTTCTTTCTAAATAAGGGAAACTTGGTCATGCAAAACAGTTGAACCAATTTCCAAAGAGTGATCAAATTCTTCCATATCTTCTAATAAACTTCCAATGCAGCAATGCATACAGTTAAGAGCCCCTTGTGAGACACTATGTACTATTCTGTGTTGTAAGATTATCATCTATGTTAAACATAGACAAGTTATAACTTTTTAATATTTCTTAGATCATGTCAAAACTGATAGCCACAATCTATGTATGATATTAACTTCATCTAAAACAATATTCCAGATATTCCTGTGAATAGGGAAATCTGTGCAAATTACACTCTACTCTAGCCTACAATAATAATGACAGAAGGAAGGTCATTAATGCCGAAAAGTCTCGAAGGGCATTGAGGTTTTTTGTTTTCCTTTTTTAACAGAGCATCTATAAATACATTCACGTTTATTCATCCCAACCTCCAGCTCTGAATTTTTTAGGGGAAGTGGGGAAAGAAGATTTTGGCAAGGAAGGAGGAAGAGGAATAGAGGAAACCACCTGCCTCAGTTTCAAGTGTGGCGATTTTGTTCCTAGTTAGAAACTTTGGTCTTCTAAGAGTTAAACGTGGTAAAGGAGGCCCATTTTGCATGAAAAAAATGCTCTTGGGCTACAAATTTATTCATTCATTGACTAGCATCTACTAGTTCCAGATGAAGCTAGTTTCCAGTATCTGCTGTCAAGGAGCTCACTGTCTAAAAGGGGGGTGGGGCAGGCCAGAAAATGTATTGTGAGGTAGGATACAAAGTTCAGTAATATATACATCACTGGCTACTAAGGAAGAACAGGAGTTAGTATCAAAGAAGGAAAAAGGTATTCAGTTTAGAACAGTACAAATATGCAGAGGAAAAAAGGAATATGAATCAAAAAACTGAATAGCAAATACCTCGATACATCTGGAAACAGAACTGTGAGTAAACATAAAACAATGAATCTGAAAAGTAAGTAGAGTTTTTAACATTGTTAAAAAGTTACAAAATATTATAACAAAAATGGGGTACCATGAAGGATTTTCATAAAGTAATGCATATTTTTAAAATACATCTAATACTATAGAAATAAAGCCAAAGCAAATAAAAATCACATATCTTTCTTAAGAAAATCAACATTAATTTTTATTTCATTTCTATGATAAATACAAAATAAGAATGCCTCTTTTGTAATATGATCACAATACCAATGGCAAAATGAAAAAAATGTGAATTCCTTAATGACTGAAATACTCAGCTGGTTTCTAGAATTTTGAAACAGGATAATGGTATGACTATAATCACGTTGGCCGTGGTAGGGAAAGGAAACTGAGGTAGGTGAGGATAAAACAAGACAGTAACGTGACTTACCAGAAACCTAGTGCAAAACTCCAGACTAGAAAGTATGCCTGCTTGCCCAGCTGGTAAAGAAACACCTGCAGTGCGAAATACCCCGATTTTGATTCCTGGGTCAGGAAGTTCCCCTGGAGAAGAGGCAGGCTACTCACTTCAGTATTCCTGGGTTTCTCTGGTGGTGCAGATGGTAAAGAATCTGCCTGCAATGCAGGAGAGCTGGGTTCGATCCCTGGGTTGGGAACATCCCAATCTTCCCCTGGAGAAGGGAAAAGCTATCCACTTCAGTATTCTTGCCTGGAGAATCCCCCTGGACAGAGGAGCCTGGTGGGCCATAGTCCACAGAGTCACAAAGAGTCAGACATGACTGAAGCAACTTAGCACTTATTGCAGATGATTAATTTTAAAGAAAATCTAGTACAAAAAAAAATGATTAGGCTTTTTAGAAAGAGAACCCATAAATTCAAATATTAGAAAAAAAAGAACTCTTGGGTCCCTTATATTAAAGTTCATGAAGTTATAATAATCAACCCTTATATATAAGGGCTTCCCAGGTGGCTCAGCAGTAAAGAATCTGCCTGCTAATGGAGGAGACAAAGAAGATGCAGGTTTGATCCCTGGATCAGGAAGATCCCCTGGAGGAGGAAATAGCAACCCACTCTAGTATTCTTGCCTAGAGAATCCCACGGACAGAGGACCCTGGAGGGCTACAGTCCATAGGGTCGTAAAGAGCTGGACACGACTGAAGTGACTGAACACACACACACTCGTTTTCTTGCCTGGAAAACTCCATGGACAAAGGAGCCTGGCAGGCTACAGTCCATGGGGTCACAAAGAGTCGGCTGAGCAACTGAGAACTCACGCACGATGTAATTATGAGTTCTTTTGGAGAATAATAGCTTTAGGCCTTAAAGCAATGACAAAATCATTGAAGGGCAATTTCTGACAATTTCAGCTAGAAAGGCAGTTTTTTTAAGAATAATGAAACAAGGACAGAAAGAAGGAGAAGTTAGGGATTTGAGTTAAAAAACTACAGATGCGTCATCATTCTTGGCACTGCCCTGTCCAAATTTGTCTGTCTACTTTCCCAGCTAATCCTGAACCTTTTTCAATGGTATTGGACCTCCTGAAAAATACAGTGAGATCTCCTTTTGTGGCCTGGAGATTTCTATGGACTGTATAGTCCATGGGGTCACAAAGAGTCGGACACGACTGAGCAACTTTCACTTGCACTTTTCCTTTTGTGACTGCAAATGTTAGTTGCTCAGTTGTGTCCAACTCTTTGCAACTCCATGGACTGTAGCCCACCAGGCTCCTCTGTCCATGGAATTTCCCAGGCAAGAATACTGCAGTGGGTTGTCATTTCTTTTTCCAGGGGATCTTCCTGACCCAGGGATCGAACCCAGGTCTCCCACACTGCAGGCAGATTCTTTACCATCTGAGTCACCAGGATCCCTTTTGTGATTAAGTCTAAGGTAAACTTGGAAATTTGGGAAAGGAAGCTCCCCACATTCACGCCTCCAGAATTATATGGGCAGTGCCCCGGAGGAGGGCAGAAGAGTGAGGGACTTTTTTTTTTTTAAATAAAATGCTCTTGTAGAATATTTCAAGACTTTCCCAATTTCATCCAACTCCCCACTCAATGAATAAACCAGCTACATCATAAAGCAGCTTTTAGTCCTCGCTTCCAACATCAAATTTGCAAGTATTATACATACATAAAGGAACTGATTAAATTCTTAATACCCCTATTTGAAAAGACAGAAATTGAAGGAGGTAAGATTATAATATTTAATGAATGCCTTTATATACCAGACACTGTAAAGGACATTTTGCCTGTTTTATTTCACTTAACGAGCAGGTGACTAATGGTTTAGCTATTGGAATAATTTGATAAAAGTAAAAACGTGATAGAGAACTAAGACTGGAAGTATCACATATCAAGTTATATAAAAAGCTGTACATTCTTCACTCTTTAATTCGATTTATTTTGTGACACCTGACTAATATGCATATAGTGACTCTGTTTGGGTCAATGTAAAGACTAATTTGAGATGTAGTATTGATTCTTGTAGAACTATGACCAGTATTGAAATCTGAGGGTCAGTTACTTTTTAAATGTGTAACATTATTGACCTTATAGGATATTGCTTATTAAATATATAATGTTAGAAAAAGATACCTAGGAGGAGAAACCATTCGCCATTTTAAAGTTACACTGATATAGAAAAAGTAACCATCAACTTAGTCACTTGAGATTTTAAACAATTTCTGGACACCACTTTGGATTTTTACCCTCAAACCTTTCTGTATAGCATGAGTATCGGCAGGAGGTCTGCAGGGGTTGGCTGTAGAGAACTTGGGAAACACTTCGGCTTCTCCCTCACTGCAATGTTCTGTGTGAACCATGCTCCATGTGCCTTTCATCTCTAGGTTTGTAAGAAGAGCAAACCAGGAGGAAAGAAAACATATAAGAGAAAAGTAGACAGAATGCCAGGATGTGAGTAATCCTTCAAATAACTTGTTATAAAATCAAAGAAGGTAATTTAAGCTAACAAAAGAGCAAGAGCACCAGTTCTCAACTATAGATTCTGGGCCTGTATAGAACCTCCTCATTGTTAGGGGTTCAAACAGAGGCCCCTCTGGAGGGGCAAGTGAAGGAACCGAACTCCAGAAACCCATCAGGAAACTGACACACTATTCCCTTCTGGAATAAGTTCTTTTCAGAATGGAATGTACACTTACTAAGGACTACTGTTTCTTTCCGTAAGGTAGAAGATTAAACATTCTGATGAGCAAAGGAGATTTCTGAACCCCTTTCCGCATGATTTAAACCAGGGCCAATACCTCTTAAAATAAAAGACCTTGCCAATTTAAATTCTAGTGTCCTGTGTTGGATTTTTATTATTTTTAGCTTTTTTAAGCCAATAGTTTCTCAAGCCAGGTTGGTGCAAAGGGTAATCACAGAATTTGAGTTGATTAACTTTCCCTTGTTCTTTATGCAGGGGAAAAAACTGAAAATACAACAATTCCTGGTACTGCCAGACGAAGAATAGGATTTGGCTTTTTTCCCCTCACGACTTTACAAATACTAAAATGCATACATTCACTGAGTGTTTTAAACGTCCCAGACACTGAGAAGCCCTTTCCATGTGTTAACTCATTTAATCTTCATTTTTACCCTATGAGATGTGTGCTATTATTTGGTTTTCATGGCTTCCCTGGTGGCTCATATGGTAAAGTGTCTGCCTGCAATGCAGGAGACCCAGCTTTGATCCCTGGGTTGGGAAGATCCCCTGGAGAAGGAAATAGCAGCCCTCTCCAGTACCCTTGCCTGGAAAATCCCATGGACTGAGGAGTCTGGTGGGCTACAGTCCATGGGGTTGCAAAGAGTCGGACATGACTGAGCAACTTCACTTTCACTTTCATTTGGTTTTCATATATAAAAAAACTAAGTTACAAACAGGTCAAGAAACATACTCAAAGTAACTCAGGAGATGACAAAAGAAGGACTCATATCCCCTCAGTTTGGCTTCATAGTTTCACGATCTTATCTGCTATGTCATGCCACATTTACTGGGTTTTCCTTCTGTTGGCTGGTGTTAGCCTAAGTTTCTCCAGATAATCAGTTGTTAGAAGGCAAACAATTTAAAACAAAAAGAGTCCATTGACTGTATTAAGGATATTAAAGAAAAGAGTGATATACCTTTAAGAAGAGATTTTTTTTTTTAAGTATGTTCTGCAATAAGTCAGTGATTTTCCAGAAATAGGATTATCTAGGTCAGCCTCCCAAAATGCCAACTGAATTTCAAAATCATTTTCTTAACGTCCACAAGGCAAGTAGCAAATAGAAGATAATATTAGATACTGCCAATTAATGAACAGTTAAAATGTATTCATTTCTATGTAAATAATTCAACAAAAATTGGCAATTCACAGAGTTGTGAACTAGATGAATACAAACTATGAACCTCTGATTAAGATTCGCAGAACTGTTTTTAATGAGTCATTTTGGGAAGTGCTTTCTGTAGAAGAGTAACTCAAAGAGAAAATAGCTGTGTATAAAATAGAGCAAATACCCAATGAGGCACAAGTTGGAGAAAAGTAGGTCATGCTCTCATATTTAGCAAGAGGAAAACAGTATAGAAACCTAAAAAGTTGTTTATATATATAATAATTTGTAAATTATTTTCTTCTGGTATTTTGTAGAAGACTACTTCCATGGGAGAGTCAAAGAATTCTTGGTTCATAACCATTTTTATTCAAGAATCCCATGATCCATTCCTCTCATAGGTAAAATATTTAAAATTGTTAAGTTTATATTATTTTCATTTGATGTATATATGCCACAAATATGTATCTTCTCTTGCAGTATTTGCTGATCTGGTAGTTTTGCTTTATTGCACATATTTTAGAACTATCAATTAGATGGTATCCAGATGAAAACAGGAAAAATGACATTAAGGGGTCTGGGAAAGTCACTCCTTGAGTGTCATTTTGGCATACAAAGGAAAAAGTAGAAGGATTCGTGATAAATCTCTGAATATTTGAGGAAAAAAATATATTCTGAGTTGTTTCTGCTGTAGGATGTTAAACTGAGCTTCCAAAGTAAGGTTCCAGACAAGAATTTTTTATGGGGATTAACAGTCAGTACAATGACTCTGAAATCCCTCAGTTACAGTGATGAGGGTTTACCGTAGAGTCTTTTTGCAGAATGGAAGGATGGGAAGCACTATCTGCCAACTCCATATCAGCAAAGAGGAGCTGCTGTAAGGGAAGGAGGTCCCCTGAATGAATGCCAGTCATCTTTCCATCTTCCAGGCTAAGGTCAAACACCAGCTACTTTTTTGATAAAAAGCACAATGAAAAAGTAATCCCCACTGGTCAGCTGGTACTCAGCTGTAAAGAAAATGAATCTATGAGAATTTTCCATAGACACGATCAAGGCCACATAAATGAGAGAACATGTATGGGATCATTTAAGATCCTTTCCATGAAGACACTGGAAGAGGTGTGAAGACCTCAGCAAAACAAAGACTAAGTGACCAATCAGAATGGAGATTCATCAAAAAAACTGATGAGTAAGCCCGACTGAAAAGGCTATATATTTTATAATGCCAACTATCAACATTCTAGAAAATAAATAAGCACAGAAACAGCAAAAGGATTATTGGTTTCCAGGGACTGGAAGATAGGGAGAGATGACTAGAGCACAGCAGATTCTTAGGGCATAAAACTACTCTGCACAATACTCTCATTGCCAATATATGATTACACACTTGTGAAACCCACAGAAGGTCCAACTGAGTAAATCCTAATATAAATAGTGGAATAAAGTTAGTATATTAACATTCACTTATCAATTTTAACAAATGTACTATACCAAAGCAAGATGTTAATAGGGAAAACTGCAGGAAGGTGGAGGAGGGGATATATGGAAATCCTGTACATTCTAATTGATTTTTCTATAAGCATAAGTTGCTCAAAATAAAGTTTATCTTACTCTGCAATCCCACTCCTGGGCATATATCCAAAGAAAAACATAATCCAAAAGGATACCTGTACCCCAATGTTCACTGCAGCACTGTTTACGAGAGCCAAGACATGGAAGCAACCTAAATGTCCATCAATAGAGGAGTGGATAAAGAAGAAGTGGTACATAGAAACAGTGGAATATTACTCAGTCATTAGAAAGAATGAAATAATGCCATTTGCAGCAACATGGATGGAGCTAGAAATTGTCCTACTGAATGAAGTAAGTCAGAGAAGAAGAAATACCATATGACATCCCTTATATGGGGAATCTAAAGAAATGATACAAATTATCTTACAAAACAGAAGGAGACTCACAGATTTAGAGAATTATCTTATGGTTTCTGGATGGAAGAAAGGGGAAAGGGAGTTTGGGATGGACATGTACCCATGTACACACAGTGCTATATTTAAAATGAATAGCCAACAAGGACCTACTATATAGCACATCAAACTCTTCTCAATGTTATGTGGCAGCCTGGATGGGAGGAGAATCTGGGGGAGAATGGATACATGTGTATGTATGATTCAGTCCCTTTTCTGTTTACCTGAAACTATCACAACATTTTTAATCAGCTACACCTCAATACAAAATAAAAAGTTAAGGAAAAAAGTCTATCTTGAAATAAAAATAAAGATATCTCTAAAAGAAAGCAGCTAGAAACTGTTTTCAAAGACAGCATCAATCATGAAAGGGGGAGAGGGAAGAGAATGGGAGAAAAGAAAAGGGAATGAATAGTGTGTGAAGTGTGAGACTGGGTGAAATTATATGAAGCATGGTTGGTATGCATCCACGGATGAACACCTTCAGAGACCTGATCATCCACCTTGCCAGTGGCAGAGAAGTCTAACACTGGTGGATAGGAAGCTTCCATGAATGGCACACCTGATCCTTAGTCATCACAATTTGCCCTTAAGAATACTTTCTATACACTTCTAGCTTCAAATATTTATCAGGATTTCCCATTACTCTAACATTCATTTTCCAAAACACTGTGAATTTATAAAGTAGGACAGAAAAGCAAAACATCACTGTCCAAACTAATTCATAAATGAACTGATGACCTGTGAAACAGGTTAACACTCATATCTCTCCCCATTTAATATTAGTTTACCATCTTCATTGCTCAATCTTACTGTTCAGTCCCTCACTGTCAATTAGAGTGTTGAAAATACTGTGATAACAATATTCAAATCATTTACAAAGTAAAATG
The DNA here is from genome assembly GCF_054371585.1 of Giraffa tippelskirchi. NCBI lineage: Eukaryota > Metazoa > Chordata > Mammalia > Artiodactyla > Giraffidae > Giraffa > Giraffa tippelskirchi. Next base: position 67,468,358 of record NC_137284.1, read on the forward strand.
TTAAAAGCAGTCTATTAAATAACATTACAATAAATTGGAAAGCCATAGACAAATGGTGATATACCAGAGTTAAACAAATTAAAAATTGAAGAAAGAATCCACCAAGGTAAGTTTCAGAAAAGATTAATTTTAGTATCAAAGCATTAATTAAAAAAAATATTTGGGAAAATGGATAGTGCCTGTTTTTAAAAGAGATTCTTGTACTGACTGCACTGTAGGACTCAAAGTGAAAGGATCACATCATGAAATCCTAACATTTTGTTTGGAAAATCATAAGAAGATACCCTAAATAAGTAAGAGGAAAATACCTCTGTAAGTTCTTCTTTCATTTTTTAAGATAATGTCCTATGTCCACCTCTCCACTACCTACTATGACATTTTGATCCTTTTCATGTATACACAACGGACTTTTTCTGATACTATATATTTTGATAAGATTCCCATAATCACCCCTATACTTGTGAATACCTGTCATATTCATAAATTTAGAGGAAATATGACCAGAGAACCTATTAATAAGCATCTTCTACTGGTTTCTCCCCACCGTTAAGTCTAGAGTACCTTCATATTTAAAAACAGTTAATTAGTAAGCCATTGCGAACAGTGACTGCAGCTATGAAATCAGAAGATGACTGCTTCCTGGCAGGAAAGCAATGACAAACCTAGACAGTGTGTTGAAAAGCAGAGACATTACTCTGCCGACAAAGGTCTGTATAGTCAAGGCTGTGGTCTTCCCAGTGGTCACATACGATTATGACAGCTGGACCTTAAAGAAGGAAGAATGCCAAAGAATTGATGCTTTTGAACTGTGGTGCTGGAGAAGACTGTGGTGCTGTCCCTTGGACAGCAAGGAGATCAAACCAGTCAATCTTAATGGAGATCAACCCTGAATATTCACTGGAAGGACTGATGCTGAAACTTCAGTATTTTGGTCAGACGACTCATTGGGAAAGTCCCAGATGCTGGGATAGATTGAAGGCAGAAGGAGAAGAGGGCATCAGAGGATGAGATGGCTGGACAACATCACTGATGCAATGAACATGAACTTGGGCAAACTCCAGGCGATGATGATGAGGGACAAGGAGGCCTGGCATGCTGCAGTCCATGGGATCACACAGTTGGACATGACGGGGCAACTTAACAACAACTACAATGTAGTATTTCAACATAATTTCTCACTGTTTGATCCTCATCTCTATTTCCAGTGCTGTGTCTGTCACTATTATGGGCACTGAAAAAAAGAGTGGAAAACAGCATCCATGACTGAGACATGCATTCTGGTTAGAGTTCTTTTATGATTGTAAATCACAAAAATGTACTCATAGCGAATAATCTTTTCATTTAACTTTAATTATTCACAATTTAATTAATGAAATGGGTGAAGGCTGCAGAAGAAAAAAAATTAAAAGACATTATCAAAGAGGCAGAAACTTAATATTCCCTGATAGCTAAGTTGGTAAAGAATCCGCCTGCAATGCAGGAGACCCCGGTTCGACTCCTGGGTCAGGACAATCCCCTGGAGAAGGGACAGGCTACCCACTCTAGTATTCTAGGGCTTCCCTTGTGGCTCAGCTGGTAAAGAATCTACCTGCAACGCGGGAGACCTGGGTTCAATCTCTGGGTTGGGAAGATTCCCTGGAGAACGGAAAGGCTACCCACTCCAGTATTAAGGGCCTGGAGAATTCCAGGGACTATATAGTCCATGGGGTTGGAAAGAGTCGGACACAACTGAGCAGCTTTCACTTCACTTAGAGATGTTTTAAATGGCCAGAAAACTATGGAAACAACCTAAGTGCCCATCAACAGATGAAGGGATATCAAGATGTGGTGTATATATATAATGAAATATTATTCAGGCATGAGAAAGAAGGAAATCTTGAAATTTGCAACAATTTACACTTAACCTTAAAGCATTATGCTAAGTGAAGCAAGTCAGAACTGGAAAGGCAAATACTACATGGCATCACTTATGTGGAATACATAACATATCAAACTCACAGAAACAGTAGGAAAGTAGCTGCTAAGGGTTGGGGGAAATAAGAAAATGTTGGCAAAAGGGTATAAACTTTCAGTTATAAGATCTGAGGATCGAACAAACAACATGGTAACTATAGCTGATAACCCTACTGTGTGATACTGTTGTATAACTGAAATTTGCTAGGAGGAAAACGGAAATGTTCTCACGCACCAAAAGATACACCTCAGAGGCGAATGTGTGGTAATTAACTCGGGGGGAATCCTTTCAATGTATATGATGATGGGCACTTTAAGTATCTTTACAATTTTGTCAATTATATCACAATAAACCTGAGGGGGAAAAGGGAGAAAAAGAGAGATTTGTGTGCTCAACCATATAAAAAGGGAAAAATGTCATATTCGTAAAACAGAGGCAATAGAGATACATAAAAAATAGCCAAAAAAAAAAAGAAAGTCCAACAAAACTAACTGTAAAAAGATAAAAGTGAACAGGGATAGGTTTTTAAGAGTGATGGGACTTGACAGGTATGGTACTTTAATAGGAAGCAAGGGATGCAAAGTTAGAGAGGGCAAATATATAATAAATCGAAAGTTATTACTTCTTTGCTAATCATTAGTTTAAAATACTATTACAAAATAATTTTTTTTATATTAGAAACACATAAGAATCTGTTTAAAGAAGTAAAATTAATGCTTGTCTGCACCTGAAACAGTTAGCTTACTTCTGTGTTTTTTATATTTTTGAGCACAGGAACTTTTTGAACCTTTACTTTTAAATTACTTAATTATGTAGAAAAAATATTTTCTTTACAAAATGAATACCTTTTACACCATTGTTATCTTTACTTACTCTCAGAATTTTAATTTTATATTTTTCTCTGTTCTAAATGACAGAAACCTTTTATCTCCTTGTTCTCTAGTCTCTACAACTTCCTTCTTGTAGGTACTTACTTGCCAGAAGATTATTCCCTTCTCATTTCTACTCCCTTGTCCTTCCATAGTCCAATACAAATCAAAAACGAGAGGGGGGAAGGCAACATTGGACTTATCTATGATAAGTATACATTTTTTATTGGGTTTCTCCATTTCCTACCAGAACAAACCTTTGAAAAAAAGGGTAAAAAATTTTAAAAAATTAATTAAAACAAGCAAATAAAAGGTACTCCTCTCTTACACTTTTCTACTTCTTGGCAGAATGTGGTTTAAAACATAGGTATAATAATGCAACTGTTTTCGCAGCTCCCTAGATACTTGTGGGCTTCCCAGGTGGTGCTAGTGGTAAAGAACCCACCTGCTAATGCAGGAGACTTAAAAGACGTGGGTTCAGTCCCTGGGCTGGAAAGATCCTCTAGACAAGAGCACAGCAACCCACTCCAGTATTCTTGCCTGGAGAATACCATGGATAGAGAAGCCTGGTGGGCTACAGTCCATGGGTAGCTGAGTCGGACACAACCGAAGCGACTTTGCACACATGCAGATACTTGCAGTTGCTATAAACTTCTTTACATGTCACTACTCTGGCAAGATGTCTTATAAAGTATTTCTAAAAGATTCTTTATTTCTTGGTGAGAATATTTTATAAAGCCTTTAGTATTTGTCTTATTTAACTGAAAGGGGTTTCATAATTATTGTGTCACAGTTATAAGTAGAGCCTACAAATAAATTTCCTTCCTAAGCAGTAAAGCCAACTCCAGTAAATGATTCATTTTATACTTTCCTCTGCTTTGTTTGAAAAGGTCCTGGGCAGTGTAAAATAATTTATGTCTAAAAGGAGATCTGTGATTATTCAATATATCCCATAGATGGTGCTGCACTATTGAGTGCCCAGCACACACTGGGTGTTCTGTAAGCCTTGAGTGACTCAGTGTGAGCATGCAATCCAGCAGCTGGTCCATCACAAGGATGAAAGCTTTAATAATGGCTCATTCAGAATTCATTTTTAGCTCAAACCCCACCTCTTTTCATTTTACATGGGTCTCTTGCCTAATGTTCTGAAAAACTAGTAAAATGTGGACTTGCACATTTGGACAATAAAACTTTTCTATTTTGCCAATCTTTTATTAAAAAACAAAACTTTCTGGGCTGAGGTTTGACGTGGTGACTCATTTGCTGAGATTAACCTTAATGGAGCAGATCTTTGAAAGAAGCATGTCCTTTTATTTTTCCCACATTAATAGATCCTCCAAAGTCTCAACATTTGTTCAAACTGCCACTGGGGAAGTCATAAATTGCTTTTTCCTATAGTCAAAAAGTTGCTTTTATTATAGGATCTGTTTTTTTGTTTAGATTTTGGCAAGACAAGATGCGGTTCAGTATATCTAGAATTGGTATTTCTGAGGCTGTTTTCACAGCCAAAGCAAAATTCAGTTTCTCACAACTTCTGAGTTGATTATTCTGTAGAAAAATTGAGAAGTAAACATATAACATAAAATATGTAAACACATAACATAACACATAACACATAACGTGAAAAATCATGTGACATTGAGGCTTTTTTAAGTTATCAAAAAATATTTCAAGTGTGGGATACAACCCAATTTTGTATCCTGACATTAATTTTTAATGTTTCCAAATTAAAGTTAAGACAAGCTGTTATGCAAATGCTACTTTCACTGAAAAAAATTATTGTTCATATATAAAAATGCTGTAGAGGTCCACTACTAGACATGTTCTTTGAGAACTCTTCATCTAAGAGGAAATAATTGTGAGGTTTTTTATTCATTCTCTTTGTAAAATAAAGGTAAGCATTTGAAACAATGGGTAAGAGTTATAGAATTGTAGTTTCCTTTTGCATACTTTGCCAGCTCCTGTTTTAATCATCTGAACTATGAGCAACATTGTCTGAAATATAATAAAGCATTTATATGAATTACAAGAATGTAAAATTCAAGCTGTTTTAAAGAGGAGTTGCGATTAAGTAACTTGTGTAAGATAACACAGCTACTGAGTAGCAAAGGCAATTTTCAGTCAGTCTTAACCACTAAACTGAAAGTTTCCCACGTCAACCTTTTGGTGTCCTCTGAGGAAAAACTTCTTTGACTATTATGTGCTGATTCACAGATCTGTTATCATTAAAAGAATCTTCTAAGAAGTTTGGGAGCAAGTGATCTAATATACTCAATGAAAGGTGTACATGTCATGTCAGTACCTTATTAAGATCTGTAAACATTGTGTTTAAGTACATATGTAGAATGGTCCAAACTATTGCCTTTAACAAGAATATGGCTATTTAAAGAGTTACCCTATAAATCCTCCTGATATATTGTCCAAAATATTACTTATATGGCTCTCATACACACACACATCTTTACATATATTTATATAACCATACATACATAATTCAGTCTTACAGAAGTTACTTTCTTCCATAAACCAAAAAGATATGAATCTAGCAAGAGAAAGCAAGAGGTGAGAATTTAGCACAAAGTAGTCTGAAACGCACTGCAGCTGGACAAAAAAAGCAGGGGGCGGCGGGCAGGGTGAAGAACTAGCTAATAGCTAATATTTGTTGATAATTCAAATGTGCTAGGCAATATTCTAAACACTTGATATATACTAAGTCATTCAGCCCTCAGAGCAAGACTTTGAAGAATGTATAAATATGTCATTACACAAACTCAGCCTCATGGGAGGACAGATGAGGATAGCCATTTGTTCAAAAATCACCTGGCTACGAAATGGTGAAGCCAAGATTTGCATACAGTCAGTCTGGCTCCAGAAAACACATTTTTCACCATTAATGGGCCAGTTTTGTTTTAACTGAATGCGACATCCTCTCAACATGTGTCAGGATCAAATCTCTAGTGCTTGTGATTGGAAGTACTCTCATGGTGACAATGATTTCTGCTAACAAGAATACTGTTTTGTGATAAAACAATAACACTGGTTACAAGTTAATGACCATGAAATTTTAAAACAGTCAAATCCAATTCTGGATTCTTGAACTTTTACTAGAAGACAATCCAGTTTCAATCATGCCTTAAATATATTATGATACATTAGCCACAAGGTTTAAAATATTTAGAGATGCCCCATCCTCCTATACTTAATATCTAACTCTGAATCACCTAATTAAGTACTTAAGTCCCACTATTTCAGCCTGATATTCACATGCACAATATCAAACATACGGGGGACAAAATAGCAAGTGGGAGGAATTTATTTCATAATACATTTTACAGCCAACTTCAGAAACCAACATGGATGAACTACCATCTATACTTTATTTAATGACCCAAACCGTCCTTCAAATACTCCCAATGATTCAAACGTCAGTATACATTAAACAGATGAAAATTCCTGTGAAGCTATGCAGTGTGTTTTTTATTTGTCTCTAGGAGTAGCTTTCATTGTCACTTAACTATTTTCACATCATGTCTGTCACTGGTTGGTTAAATTAAGGGCATCAGTTCTTACCCACTACAAAAGGTATTTAGGTATTTTACCTTAAATCATGGTGGTTGAAGAGAAATTTAATGAAAAGGAGTTTGAAGAGTGGATGAAATTCTAAACCTTATAGAAACTCAAGTGCTTCTAAAGAAAATGGAGTGGTTATTTAATTCAATGCTTTATACCAAAATTTACCGATTTCAGTAACAAGTGGCAACACAATCATTTGCCTTATAAATCAATTAAGTTAAAAAGTTTAACATCCTCTTTAGTTGTAGTTTAAAGATAGCCTAGACTGCAAATAACAAATGATTTAATTCATCCACAGTTTGATTCCTTTCAAAGAGAGTGCCAATTATGCTATATTAAACAATTATTATTCTATTTATAAAAATTATCAGATAGGTGGGATTTTTATTGGCAAATGAATTTCTATACATATATAGTATCGTGTAGGTGCATGCCAAATCGCTTCAGTCGTGTCCAACTCTTTGCGACCCCATGGACTGTAGCCTGCCAGGCTCCTCTGTCCATAGAACTTTCCAGGCATGAATACTGGAATGGGTTGCCATTCCCTTTTCCAATATAGTATCATACAGATTACAAATGAATAAACTATGTTTAGTACATAGTTCAGTAAATGCCTATAAGGCTATTTAAGAAAAATGGTATGCCAAGCAGTTAGTAAATTTGACAAACATGATGTTGCTCAGAACTACTAGAGTTGACCAGAATTTGAACATTCAAGTACATACAGCAGCACATAATAAAATATTCAATACATCAAGCACAGAAATTAATGTTATAAAATGAGCACTATTAAAAATAACTAAATAATTGAAATAAAAAAGCTGGTTCAAATTCCTTAAGAATTGTGCTTTAATTCAACAAAAGTTACAATCTATAAAATGTTGAAAAAAATCGAGAATTTTAAGAAAGATTGCCATATCCTACTAAAGAAGGAAAGAACGATAAACAGTAATTCCTGTGGCTTTATCCAGGTAAATGTTCTCTCAAATATTCTTTGAAATTTTCAAACTATGAGTTTACATCTCTAAACTAAAATAATTTAGATAAATGATTTAAAACTATTATTTTCTATTCCTTCATTAAATAAGACTAATATTATATCAAATTAAGCTATTCTCACTTATATAAGTCTGCCCCCCAAAATCCAAACCTTTAAAAAAAAAAACAAGGCACTGTCACAGAATCTTAACTTTCCTGGACTTCTTTTTGTCATAAAGATATACAGCAAGGTTTATCCTCCAGTCCAAGTCCTACTAATTGATGTAGAATCTCAATCTAAGATTCAGTTATAAAATGAGGGAGAAGGACTTGTGAGTACACTCTCAATTCAAAATTACATTTCTAAGCTTGTTTTAAACACTTGCTTTCAGAAGACAAGACAGAAAAGAAATAAGTTTTAAAATATACAACTCTATATTTATAACAACATTTTCATTAAAACTATAATATTTACTGCTCTTCATAACTTGGGTTAGTTTCTAAAAACAGTAGTTTATTCCATGAAAAGCTAATGATACAGTTCATCCCAATATAGACACTTAGTTAAAAATATCAAAAGATTCTTTCAAGTTCAGATGGATTTGCACTGATCCTCTGCCTCCCACACTTCGAATTTTTTTAATCTCTAATTTAAGAGCTACGAAGCTGTGGAGAGAAAATGAACAAGGAGTTGCACAAAGTTATTTTGTCAGCTCCTAATGATTACATATTTATGGAGAAATAAGTGTCCTTGGAACCATGTTTAAAAAGGTAAGAGACTAGAGACAAGATCAAAGAGCTAGGTACTTTTACTTCTTTTAAAGAACAGAAAAATGCACCATAGGTATTCTTTTATACATATATATCTATTTTATAGCTCAATTTGTGTGGTTGAACAAGTCACAGTGAGCTGGATGCCTTCTCTTTTGGATGTTTTAATTGAGATTATTTTCCCTGGTATGCAGATACTTGCTTGTGTAATTTTACTAAAAGTTAACAAAAAGGCAAAAATCAAATCAAGCCTTTATGTTTATGAGAACATCAAAATCCATCTGCATATTTTTAGTGCCTTCCTAACCATATGTCATTCCTCTGGAGTTTAGTTTATGCCTTTAATTTCACAATATATTGGTTTATTTTTCACAAACAACTAGAACATATAAACTCAAAGAAAGCAAAAGTGATACTACTCCTTGGTCACCATTTAAACACCTTCCCAGTGTTTGAAGCCAAGGTAGTGGTCTGAGATTTCAAATGTTTACACATTATCCACAGCCACAAGTGCCTTTGATGTGGTATTCTCTGAAAATAACTCACTGGCATTTGGATTTAGACATCTATGAAATCTGACTTTTAAGTATTACCTTTGCCTTCAACAATTGGACTCCATTTTAAACTTCACCAGAATCTTTATTTTTCCCCTAAAACTATTTTATATAAATGGCCCAGAGAAGCCCTGGTTCATGCCCCTATTTTTACAGATATATATTCAGTTGTATCTTTAAGAAGCTGTTTTACTGTGTTTACTTTTAAAGGCGTAGGAAAAAAACTGGTTAGGCAAGTTGGTGCTTCCTTCCTCACATCTGGGAGTAGTAGTCAGAATCAAGGCATCAGACAACTTTGTGCCTTTGGTCACCACTTTCTTCAGCCCAGGCTAGAAATTTGTTGATTTCTATTGCCTCAGCCAAGTCATTCTGATAATTCACCTAAACAGATAAATTAGCACCTAACTGAGCCTGATACTGAACCATCAGGCTTCCCTGATAGCTCAGTTGGTAAAGAATCCACCTGTAATGCAGGAAACCACAGTTTTGATGTTGGGAAGACCCCCTGGAGAAGAAAAAGGCTATCCACTCTAGTATTCTGGCCTGGAGAATTCCATAGACTGTACAGTCCATGGGGTTGCAAAGAGTCGGACACAACTGAGAGACTCACTTTCACTTTCTACATTGTGTCAGGCACTGTGTTAGTAAGATTTGTTTCTCACAATAAGATTTGAGATAGGTACCAATAGTATGTTCGTGTACTGATATAGAAACCAAAGCTTTGGACAAATTAAGCACATTGGCCAAGATCCCATAGTTGAGCCAAAGACAAAGGAATTACAGAATAATCATTTCTTTAAAGAAGTTAGACTCCCTAGTAAACATAAAAAACTTTCTCCCACTGTCTTTCAATCTTCTTCTCTGGGATAATTCTTTTCCTGGTCCTAGATAAAACCTTAAGAAGTATCCACAGTTTTCCAACCTCCCTTTAATCAAAAGGATCATTCCATTTCACTAGTTAAAATGTCCACCTAATGTAATAATCAAAATTTCAAACTTTATAAAGGTGAAACCTCTGCTTTTCCCATCTTGAGCCCATTTCAGGCTAATAAGCCTGTAGCAGTGACCAGGTTAGGTGCTTTCTTCTCTTGAGTCCTTCCCCATTCACTAGACTGTCACCCCTTAGGGGTCACATGGAGGAAGGGGCAGGTACCAATGTCATATGGAGGCTGAGTCTTCTGGGTGACAGAGGACAAATCCTGACTGCGGTAAGAAGGAACACATCTGTCCAATTCTCCAAGGACACCCAACTGAACACTCAACTTGCTCTGATATGAAATATTCCTCTTTGCTGGTGGCTTCTATTCACTTCCAGAGGTCCACCTTTGGTCTTCCTGGTTAGAAAAACGTTCTAAATGGTTTCAGGCCAACTTCTTCCCAAGAATCAGTCAAATGTATACAGCCTTCTCCCACAACAGATGTCACTGCCAGTGAAGTTGCTCAGTCATGTCCGACTCTTTGCGATCCCATGGACTGGACTGTAGCCTACCAGGCTCCTCCATCCATGGAATTTTCCAGGCAAGAGTACTGGAGTGGGTTGCCATTTCCTTCTCCAGGGGATCTTCCCGACCCGGGGATCGAACCCAGGTCTCCCACATTGCAGGCAGACGCTTTACCGTCTGAGCTACCAAGGAAAATGTCACTGCAGTTTACTCCTAATGCAGCTTCCTAACTCTGTTCAGGCAGGGACATTTGTATCATCTTTTTAAGTACATGTAAGTATGAATCTCCAAAATGCCAAGAAACATTACCAAGCCCTATGAACGGATACTGTGAACTTTCTCCAATTTAATTTCAGGTGAAGGGAAAATATTTCCCTTTTTCAAAAAGACTTTCATTCCATTCCTCCATAGAAAATGGGTGAAGCACAATTAATTTGACCCAAACAAGCCTCTCCACAGATCTCAGCATTCTCATCAAACCTCTAGCTACCCCTAATTTATCTTCCTAGTAACTGATAAACTCAGTTGAAAAGTACACTTTCACTATCTTGTTTCCAAGATTATGTGAGTGGTACAGATCTGACTTGAATGTGCCCAACACACCGGCATAATTCTTGTATTCCTTAGTTCAAATTCCCCAGTGTTAACACTGTTATATCTTAGAGATTAAAGACATAAAGGAGAATTTACCCAAATACAACCTTGGAAATATCTGATGAACAGGTTTATAGAATCTCATCTGCATAGATTATTCGTCCCACCTAAGGAATTCCAAGTAACACCTCATCAATGGCTGAGACCTTTTTTGACTCAAATTATTAATATCTACCAGAAAATGCAGTACCAAATCCCCAAAACTTCAAAACATCATGGAGATATATATATATAGAGAGAGACACATACATATATACATATATATATATATATATTCATGATCTAATCAGACAGCAAATTTAATATTATACTCATCTTCACATATATTAACATGTATACATTCAATACTATACCAATCCATATAAATAAAATAAGATTAATTTATAAACATGGCATATCAATGATAAAAGATCTCATGTACTCAAAATAAAAACTCACTGCAGATAATGATTTAAGGTTAATTTCAGTGAAAACAGTGCACATCTTTAGGCCAAGAAGGGGCTCAAATGAGCTCAGTTTACACAGGACCTCATCCAGGAGATCGGAGATACAAGTGAACCAAATTAGAAATTAAAGGTTTAATTAACTTATAAAGGTATTTTTATGTAGCCCAGAAAGACCTTGAGAGTATTCATTCTTGAATGTCTAGGCCCACACACAGTAGCTTTAACATGTATGTGCCATACTCATGTTTAGACATATTTCAACTTAACAACATTTCAAATACAACTCTAAGGTAAATCATTCACCACTCAACCCAATTTAAACCTATGTTGTTACTACTTTTGCTTAAGAAAAAATTATGACTAAAGAAAAATCTTCGGCAGAATAGTTAAATACTCAACAGTTTATAAAGTTAGACAACTTACCCAGTCTTTGGTCTATGGTCTACGAGGATTCAAGAATCTCCTGATGGGGAGGGGAGGGGAAAAGATCATCATGAGAAGCACCTGGGAAGCATCATCCCACCTTCACCTGGTCTATCTAAGGCTGTTAGGAGTGAGGAGGATGATTATTCATGTTACAGGCTAAAAAATAGTTATATATTCCCACTAATCAAATCACTGACTATCTTTTAAGGTTGAAGAAACTGCCCCCAAACTGTTAAGTTACTGGTCTTAGACTACACAATTAGTAAGCAAAACTCCAACAAAAATTTTCAGCCTCCTTTTACTCTACCATACATGAAACTGATGTTTTTTCAAAGTAGCTTAGCTTACAGATTTGGCATTAGTTTATTTCAATAATGAAATAATAAGTGTCCTTATGGTCCCCACTCTGCTCCCCATTCACTACAAATTCTCTTCTTTCAAATAGGTTACATTCACAGAACTCTTCCTAAGCATCTCTCAGTAAGATATGCACAGTGCCAGGGAGGGTTTAAACACAATCAGCAAAATTAACCTTAAACTTTATTTTCATATAACATCAATAATAACTCTAGATGCAGGTAAGAGACAATGGGAATTTATTTTTAAATTTTTTTAAACAACTTTACCATTTTGTTACCAAGTCCTAGTTTCAGCTGAACAGGATTATTCCATTAAACTAGGTTCAGTTGTCTAATTAAACCTCTCTGTATTTTACCCTCAATAAGGTCTTTTTCATACCTGAATGCTCTAGTGGGTTTCCCTACTTTCTTCAATTTAACTCTGAATTTGGCAAAAATTCAAGGGATTAGATCTGATAGAGTGCCTGAAGAAATATGGATTGAGGTTCGTGACATTGTACAGGAGACAGGGATCAAGCCCATCCCCAGGAAAAAGAAATGTAAAAAAGCACAATGGCTGTCTGAGGAGGCCTTACAACTAGCTGTGAAAAGGAGAGAAGCAAAAAGCAAAGGAGAAAAGGAAAGATAAATCCATTTGAATGCAGAGTTCCAAAGAATAGCAAGGAGAGATAAGAAAGCCTTCCTCAGTGATCAGTGCCAAGAAATAGAGGAAAATCATAGAATAGGAAAGACTAGAGATTTCTTCCAGAAAATTAGAGATACCCAGGGAACATTTCATGCAAAGATGGGCACAATAAAGGACAGAAATGGCATAGACCTAGCAGAAGCAGAAGATATTAAGGCGAGGTGGCAAGAATACACAGAAAGTGAAAGTAAAGTCGCTCAGTCATGTCCAACTCTTTGCAACCCCATAGACTGTAGCCTACCAGTCTCTTCAGTCCATGGGATTTTCCAGGCAAGAGTACTGGAGTGGGTTGCCATTTCCTTCTCCAGGGGATCTTCCCAACCCAGGTATCAAACCCAGGTCTCCCACATTGCAGGCAGACGCTTTACCATCTGAGTCACCAGGGAAGCCCAGAATACACAGAAGAACTATACAAAAAATATCTTCACGACCCAGATAATCACGATGGTATGATTACTCACCTAGAGCCAGACGTCCTGAAATGCAAAGTCAAGTGGGCCTTAGGAAGCATCACTACGAACAAAGCTAGTGGAGGTGATGGAATTTCAGTTGAGCTATTTCAAATCCTAAAAGATGATGCTATGAAAGTGCTGCACTCAATATGCCAGCAAATCTGGAAAACTCAGCAGTGACCACAGGACTGGAAAAAGTCAGTCTTCATTCCAGTCCAAAAGAAAGGCAATGCCAAAGAATGCCCAAACTACTGCACAATTGTACTCATCTCACATGCTAGTAAAGTAATGCTCAAAATTCTCCAAGCCAGGCTTCAACAGTACGTGAACCATGAACTTCCAGATGTCCAAGCTCGATTTCGAAAAGGCAGAGGAACCAGAGATCAAATTACCAACATCCATTGGATCATCGAAAAAGCAAGAGAGTTTCAGAAAAACATCTATTTCTGCTTTATTGACTATGCCAAAGCCTTTGACTGTGTGGATCACAAAAAAACTGTGGAAAATTCTTAAAGATATGGGAATACCGGACCACCTGACCTAGCTCTTGAGAAATCTGTATGCAGGTCAGGAAGCAACAGTTAGAACTGGACATGGAAAATAGACTGGTTCCAAACTAGGAAAGAAGTACGTCAAGGCTGTATATTGTCACCCTGCTTATTTAACTTATACACATAGTATATCATGAGAAATGCTGGGCTGGATGAAGCACAAGCTGGAATCAAGATTGCCCGAGTTTACACTGAGTCTAACTTCAGGTCATATTTGTTCAAAGAAATAAAAGATGACAGCTTGGAATGAGGAAGGTAAATACGCTAATTAAAATATTTACTATTTCCATTGGGTCAAATTTCCCACAGTCTCTCCATGTCCTAGTCCACCTCTCCCCTCCCCTCCTCCAAAATAATAATAATAATAATAATAATAATAAGGTGTAAGGAGAACTATTTTGGAACTTTAAGTTCTTGGGATGTTGTCTAAACAGAAAAAAACTTCGAAGCAACAGTGTTGACTGGTTCTTGCCCCCAAAATCACAGAAGCCTTGCGAGGCGCCCTCTCCGTGGACTATCTGGAGCCGGCACAGGGAGCTCCCCCTGAGGTCCTGAAAGACGCGACGGACAGGAGCAACAAATACTCATTCAGCCTGCGGGCGCAGCGGCTGGGAATAGACACCGAGGAGGGCGCGGCGTGGAGGCTGGAGTCTGGCAGAGGAGGCACTCAAGACCAGCGTTCCCCAGGAGCGAGATTGGGACTGAGCTCCTCTTTCCGTGCGCCCAAAACATCCCTGCCTTCAGAGAGGGCTGGTGCGCACTTGGCCGCGGCCACAGCCCCTGTCCCCTGAGGTATACATCCTACAACCAGTGGCCATGCTCTGAACCCAAACCCTGGGTCCCAGCCCCCTCACCGATCTTGTGACGGGGTCCACCGCACCGTCTAAAGTTGAGAGACTGGCAAATACTTTCCCATTCACTCGCTCTTTCCACCCTCCCATGCCCCTCCACCCAATAAACTACACAAAAATATCAACAACAAAGGGCACCACAGTATTGCTATTCCCTTCACAGGCTTACCTTTTTGGATTTGCTCTTACTACATTTTCCCTTCCATTTTTTTCTCCTTCTTCCTGGCCACCCTTAGTGATCTACGAAGGGCAAAACAACCAACCAATCTGATTTCCCAACACCCTTGATAGAACAGCTTTCAGGTGTGATTTATTTTTACGTCTACATGGATTGTTTCTCTAACGTTTGAAAGTCTCTAGTTTTCTAAACTAATGTGAAAACCATAGCACTGGAAGCTGAAATCATGACTTTATTTTATGCCTATTCAATGTGCCTCTATAAAATTTCTCCCTTTCCCAACCCTCAATGAGTCTTTCAACCAATTATGAGATTTTGTCACCCACTGAATCTAAGCCAGGATTCTCAATATCAGCTCTTTTGGGCAGGACAATTCTTTGTTGTGGGGGCTGTCCTGTGCATTGTAGGATGTTTAGCCTAATCGTTGGCCTCTACTGACTAGATACTAGTGGCACCCCTTCAGTTGTTAAAAACAAAACATCTCCAGATATTACCAAAGGTTCCTTTGGAGCAAACGGCTTCTGGGTGGCTCATATGGTAAAGAATCTACCTGCAGTGCAGGAGACCAGGGTTCCATCCCTGGGTTGGGAAGATCACCTGCAGAAGGGAATGGCAACCTACTCCAGTGTTCTGGACCAGAGAATCCCATGGACAGAGGAGGCTAGCCGGCTACAGTCCATGGGGGTCACAAAGAGTCAGACAGGACTGAGGGACTAATACTTTTGCTTCCTTTGGAGCAAAACCGTCTCCTCTTCCCCCTAAAGAACCACTGCTCTGAATTATTCAAGAAGTGAGTTTTATTATAAAAGTAACTTGGAAAAAAAATCTACTTCTTTACATTATAAGTTAGTCTTCATATGCTTTAAGTAGTAAGAAGACAACATTTAGGGTTTTCCTGGGGCTAACATATACTTCACCTATATTACTCAAAACTGAAAGCAAATGACACTCGTGGTAATTTCATTACTGGCATTTCATGTTCTACTTCTTTTCTCTAGCAAATATTAAAAATAGACCCCAGGGAAAAAATTAGATTAATTGTCCTGTACATGGGAAATGGATAGAAACACTAATCAAGAGAATTGTAAATTGCCTGAAATATAAATGCATGAAAAATTTAGAGATTAAATCTGACAAAAACAGAAAACAAATATGACATACTGTTAGACAAATTTTTGTCTACAAAATCAATTTAATGAAAAGATGTTATATACTGAATTAGCGTGCATATATCTTATTTTCTGATAAAAGTTCTAATTCCAGCCTTTAGTTTCCCGACCACAGAGGAAAAACTACCCGAAAATAATTATGTTAAATGTATTCATGTTATTTCAGAGATTAATTCTATCTGTAGCAATGTGAAGCAATGTTGACATGGAATAAAGTTACTAAGTAGCTAAAATAAAAATATTCAATGAAGATCATGGGATTATCATTATTAACTAGACTGTATTTAGAGCTCTAGTTTTGACTTACTTCTATGAACACCCCACAAAAACAGTTACTTTCCTCCCAGAGACTTCACTTTACCATCCATAAATTTTTCATGTATCTTATACTTTGCAAATTTCAAAGAATTTTCATATCTATCACCTCATTTATTACTCATAGGTGTCTGAAATAGGTGGCAAAGAATTGATTTTCCAGCTTAAAGAAGGGGATGCTGAAGCTCTGAAAACATAAAGTCCTTCCTCAACAGCCATGAATAAACAAGAGTAAAGATTTGTTTGGGGGCTTATACTCTTTCCACCCAACCAACTTGACTGATAATTGGTATGCCTTTCTCTACTTCACTCACCCAGACCTGATGATGGTTTATGACCTCTCCAGAATACACAGTTAGACTCAAGATACTTAATAAAGAAACTCTATATTCCATGTTGAGACTTGAAGACCAGAAATTGATAAACTTGAATTTAAGATTCAGACTAGAGCCAATTCACTGTGTGACTCTGGGCACCTCAGGAGTCTTTATTGTCAAAAAGAAAAAAAATACTTTGAGGTTCAAAATACACCAAGAGGCTCTTCTGTTAATGGACTTGAAAACTACATCTATTGTAATTCCATAGATGTTTTCACATGTCAAAAGTTATAAATCATACAATTTAAATGGGTTCAGTTTCTCATATGTAAATTATACCACAATAAAATTATAAAAAATTAAGAGAAAGAATGAAAACAAGAGAGAAGCTTTGCATGGAACAGTGTTGACTGACAATATGCCATGAATTGAAAAAGATGAGTTTACTCATCCATCTGCACATAAGTTCATCTGAAAATATTTAAAATGAAAAACCATTTCATTGACTAGAAGATCTGCTCAATGATCTCAATCATGGCTGCTCAGAACCAGAGATAACTATTGCACCTGTCATTTAGTGCTAGTTAACCTTACTGTGGGGTTCCCAGGAAGATCAGCTGTAAGAAATCTACCTACAATGCCGGAGACGCAGGTTCAATCCTTGGGTCAGGAAGAGTCCCCTGGAGAAGGCAATGGCAACCCACTCCAGTATTCTTGCCTGGGAAATCCCATGGACAGAGGAGCCTGGAGGGCTACAGTTCATGGAGTCACAAAAAGTCAGACACAACTGAGCATACATACACACACATGCAACCTTACTGTGGCTACAGGAGAAAAAATCTGCCTTTGACATGCAGCCATTAAAACTGTTCACCTAAAAAAAAAATTGGAAGCAATCATTGGTGTCACAAACAGCTAAAGTCTGGAGAAGATTTTAATAGTGTTGTAAGAACAAGACTTGGATATTGGTAGTTGGTCTAAAATGAACAAGCTGAATGACACTGTCAAAGTTAGTCTGGGCACCAGTCCTTCTGTCTCCTTATTATCTCCTCAAAGGATTTCCAAACCAATAAATAAAATATCAAGCTAATTTTATTCCTCTTTGGAGTTAAAAAAAAATCATCTTTTACTCCAGGCCCTTATTAGGTATTCAATTGTCCAGTACAAATTCATGTCTAAAGAAACCATATTGCTTTAAGGATATTGACCAAAAAAATGATATTCAGATACAGACATCCTTAATGGGTGCACCATATTAGAATATTCTCCTAATACTTTTAGGATGGGGAGGATTTTGGAAAATAAAAAGTTTATGAACAAAGATGATCAATCTATTTCAACCATATTCATCAAATTCAAAGCTAATATATGACATACTAAGGATAATGAAGCCTAGAAGGAAGCACTATAAAAGAGAATACGAACTGAATCACCCTGCACATGTTGATGCATATTCAGTATATCCTCCTAAAAAGGAAAGGGGAAAATATAGCTAGCCCAGTTTATGATGGTCCTCAAAATTACCTAGAAAAGCTCTTCAGAGATCCTTTCTTTGAAAGAGATGGTTATTAATTTCAAAGTAACACTGAGGCTGGGTCAAACAGAAAAATGTAACTATTTCATAGCAGAATGTTTTCTTGAAATGTTGTCAGTCATCATGGAATGCCTAAACTCTTCACTAAGAAGCAAAAACTATCTTGTAGACTGTGGAGCATGCAGGACTGTAGCTTTCTTCCTGAACTGAAAACATTAATTCATTGCCCTCACTTTGATACTTAACAAGTGCTGGAGTTTCAAAGAAAACTACTTTTCATTTTAGCTTTGTTATCAATTTTATATATAACTTTGCTCAAATTACAGACCTTCTATGTCTCTTGCTTTTTATAAAAATGCAAAAGTCTACCTTTGAAAGATTAACACAAATTGCATGCTATTTTCTGCAAAAATATGTTAAAAGTATTTTAAGCTTACAGAAAAAAATTATGACAGTTTTAAAAAGATATAGCTAAAGAGATGGGACTATTCAGATGAGAAACACTAAATGATATATTTTCAATATTTGCTTGATTGGAAATCTGTAGCTTGATGTAATAAAACTAGGTTGTCATCAAAAGATTGTAAAGTGACATGCTTTTCAGAGATCAAGCAGTCACACTGGGTATTATATTATGTGTATAATACATTGCATATTATATTATATGGTGTTACAGCATCAGTTTATGACATGCTTGTGAAAAATACCATGACTTTAGGTAAGAGTAATCTAAGTGTTCCTATATATAGTCTTAAATATAAATGGATTTTACTGAACAGTAATCTTAATTATCTGTTTTTCACTCTGTAAGAAAAAAAGAGGTTGATACTACAAAAGGCCTTTTTAATTTACAGTTAGGCTGACTGAAGCGCATGCAAATGGAAATAAAACTGCAGCCCCAGGACGTTCTAAAACATGACACATGAGGTTGCCAAGGTAACCCACCAGGAGGCTGTCTTGGCATCTTCCAGAATAAAATGGGAAGAAAACATTATAGTGAACAGATGGGGGGTGGGGATCTTCTGGGCCCAGTTATATAATAAAAGCACTGCAAAAAACTACAGCTCCATGAAATTGGTTCCAAACAAAAAAGGAACAGAGTATCTCTCACACTTCTAGAGTTTAAATTGGGCAGGATTTATGATCCACAAGAGTAGAATTTTTAAAAATTATTTTAAATATTATTTAAATGGAATAATTACTTTAAAGCCACTATGCATTAACACATCAATTTTTACACTTGCAAAAATTCAATATGGGTATAGAGCTGATACTCAGGGTGCAAAGGTGATGCTAACTTTGTAATATCTTACTATTAGGACAGGTCTTGAGGGGATAGCAAAACTTGCCTAAGAAAACGTTCTCAAGATACACATCCAGAGAGAATAATAAATGAAAAAATAGATGACAGAATCATTCAGTTTATCTCATTGATAATTTTATACTTATTCTTTACATTCTTCTTTTAGAATTACAAACGATTCCTTTCATTTTGGAGTTGTTTCCTTATATTTCACAATGATGTCATTCCTATTAAACATATACTGAAAGCTTTAGTTCCCTCTCTTTGAAAAGCTGATTCTCTCCAATGTAAGGTTATTCTATAAATAGTAAGTGAATCTCCTTGGCCTGTCCTGAGAATTTTTTCATTTCTCCTTTGTCCCTGAAGATTGAATAAGAACTTTCTGAGCTGATGAAGGACATATATAAAGATAGGACACTCTGGTTTGTGACAGTACTTGTGATTGTCACAGCTGAACTGCATTTAAGAATTCTATACACAAGCAAAAAGTTCCAATAGGAAAGAGGGGAATTAAAAAATAACACCATTTCATTTCAGATGTTTACAAACTTAATAACTGCTTTTTAAACTTTATATAAAAATACAGAGATTTTGTTCTTTGGAACATTGCCCATAGCAAGATCATTAGATCTTCGATTATTATGTGCCCTGGATGAAAGAAATCCAATCAATTCCATTTTAAAAATCAAAGCTGATTATTTTACATTGCACATTCATTCATAATAACCAATGCTATTTTGCTGTTTTGGTGCAGTGGAGATATTAAGGTACAATCTTCCTTTTAAGAGATGACTTGCCTTGTAATACATAAGCAGCTGCAGACCTTCATCTGGTCATATCATTTTCCTTAAAATCTTTCAATATTTCTCATCACCTGTAGACTAAAAGAGTCTGCTTACTATAATTCATAGGGCCCATCTCAAGCCCCTTAATTTCTACTTGTGCATGGGTAGGCCCCAGCCACCAGAAATTTTCATTCTCTCTGAGCATTTAGGGATATTTATTTTTTCTCTCTCTAGAGTGTCTGTCTACTTCTTCAGAAACTTACTTCAACCCAGCTCACAAGTCATATCTTTTGTGAAATAATGTACCCTCCTTTTCTGGGAGGTGGCTCTTTTTCTTTGCTACTATTGCACTTTTCACTTATCTATTGTGCTGTGTATCAGACTGTGTTGTGCTTTAGAACTCTCTGGTGTATGATTACTTCTTAAAGACAGAAATATCTCTTATTTTGGACCACTGGTACCTAGCTCAGTCTTTAGCACTTTGACAGAAATCAACAAATGTTTGCTGAATACTGAAGGAACTTCTTCAATTATAGAGTGAAGAAGTGGCAGGGTGAGAAACAGAGGTACAACTAACAGCTTCCTAAATTTTGCATTAGATTAAAGTCACCTAGTGAAGTAGGTCTGAAGTTGGACAAAGATATCTGCTTTTTAAGTAAGTATTGGAGATGATTTTGATAGCAAAGTTTGGGAACTGAGACAGACTACTGAAGAGTTTTCTAATAGAAAAAAAGTGGGCAAGTAGAGGAATAATATAAAACTGGATATGTTTTCCATAAAATAACTGATATAATTAACTTTATGTAAGGCAATGGCACCCCACTCCAGTACTCTTGCCTGGAAAATCCCATGGACAGAGGAGCCTAGTAGGCTACAGCCCATGGGGTCGCTAAGAGTCGGATACGACTGAGCAACTTCACTTTCACTTTTCCCTTTCATGCACTGGAGAAGGAAATGGCAACCCACTCCAGTATTCTTGCCTGGAGAATCCCAGGGACGGCAGAGCCTGGTGGGCTGCCGTCTATGGGGTCGCACAGAGTCGGACACGACTGAAGCGACTTAGCAGCAGCAGCAGCAGCAGCAAATATAGCACAATAAAGTATAAAAGCTTACCATCAAGTTTAAAATGTCACATCTACAGTTTTAATGGTATTTGTAACATGTTGGAGTTGTTATTGTTCAGTTGCTAAATCGTGTCAAACTCTTTGTGACCCCATGGACCGCAGCACACCAGGCTCCTCTATCCTCCACAATCTCCTGGATTTTTCTCAAATTCATATCCATTGAGTCAGTGATGTTAACTGACCAAGTTATAAACTTAAAATCTCAATTAAATAGCATAATCCATCTTCTTAAAGTCAGAAGAGCATCCATAATATCATCCTTATAGCATCTAAACATGTCAGGCCAAGGAACCCTAGAATTCCTGCAGTGAGAGCCCTAGAACTCTATGTTTTGAAAAATTCAGAGAGAAGGGTTTACTGTATGAGTGTCAGATATTGAAAACTACTGTAGTGCTTGTGTCATGGACTAAAGTCTTTGCTGCTTGAGAAATAAATACTGGCACAATTATTGTTGATATTTCAAATTTTGAAATACTTAATTAAACCAGGGTTTCTCTGGTGGTTCAGTAGTAAAGAATGTACCTACCAATGAAGGAGATGAGGGTTCAATCCCTGGGTCCAGAAGATCCATGGAGGAGGAAATGGCAACCCACTGCAGTATTCTTGCCTGGGAAATGCCACGGACAGAGGAGCCTGGCAGGCTACAGTCCATGGGGTCACAAAGAGTCGGTCACAACTTAGCAACTAAATAACAACAAAAAATTAATTAAACCAAGCTTATTTGAAGAGCTAGGAAAGTTGGTTTTGTATATATTTTAGCTTATCTAATCCTAAAATTACTCATTTTGAGACTGTGTTCCAAGAGTTTTTAAAGATCCCAGGGAAGGGGGGCGGTCCTAAGATGGCAGAGGAATAGGACAGGGAGACCAATTTCTCCCCCACAAATTCATCAAAAGAACATTTGAATACTGAGCAAACGCCACAAAACAACTTCTGAATGCTGGCAGAGGACACCAGGCACCCAGAAAAGCAGCCCATTGTCTTCTAAAGGAGGTAGGACAAAATATAAAAGATAAAAAGAGAGACAAAAGAGGTAGGGACAGAGATCCATCCCGGGAAGGGAGTCTTAATAGAGGAGAAATTTCCAAAACACCAGGAAACCCTCTCACTGGCGGGTCTGAGGGGAGTTTTGGAATCTTGGAGGGCAACATAACTGGGAGGAAAAATAAATAAATAAATCCCACAAATTACATGCCTAATGGCAATGTCCAGCAGAGATCTACACCAGAGGCTTGCATTTGCCACCAGCAAGTGGGGGCTGAACAGAGAGGAGCGGGTGGCATTGCTTAGGGTAAGGACCCGGCCTGAATGCCCTGAAGGCAATCTGAGGGAGCTAACGTGAGATAGCAACCTAAACTGTGGGATAGCCAGAGAGAGAGAACTAACCCACAAAAAGCCCAAACCTAAGGCACTGCCGGCCTGCTCACAGAAAAAGGATTGAGCAATACCAGAGAAGAGCTACCTGGCTGCGGACTGGCCCATCCCCCGCCAGATGCAGCGGGCAAGCAGGGCCAGCCAGAGCCGGAAAGGGGCAAACTCAGACCCAGAGAAGGCATCCCTACCAAACGGCAAACAGGCTTCCAGTTTCTAACTAAAGACTTCCTGAGATTCTGGATGGTTGACATCCGCTAGGAGGGTCGCAGCCAAATACAAGCTCGCCAGAACTGACACAAGGCACACCAGAGTCAGGTGTGCTCGGAAACCAAGTGGCTGGGACCAGGAAGGCGATACATTGCACTAAACCTGAAGAGAGTGAGCTCACCACACACCTGGCTGCCTGAGCTGCTCCGACCGGGGAAGGGCACAAAACGCAGGCCCAACCCAGTCTGTGCCTTTGTGGAGTACCCGAGAAGCTGAACCTGAGTGGCTTAGACCAGGGAAGCGCACGCAACCCTGCAGAGCAACCTGAAGCCTGAGCAGTGTAGACTGGGAAAGCACACACGCCGTGAGCGGGGGCAAACCCAGTGTGGCCGAGACAGCGCGAGTTCTTCACACACATGCAAGTGATATTTGTTTGCAGTGTTCCTCCCTCCCCACAGCACGACTGAACAAGTGAGCCTAAACAACAGACCACCTTCGCCCCCTTGTGTTAGGGCGGAAATTAGACACTGAAGAGACCTGCAAACGGAAGAAGCCAAATAAACAGAGGGAACCGCTTTGAAAGTGACAGGTGCAACAGATAAAAATCCCTGTAGTTAACACCAACTACATTGGAAGGGGCCTATAGATCTTGAGAAGTATAAGCTGGAACAAGGAACTATCTGAAGTTGAACTGACACCACACTTCCCACAACAGCTCCAGAGAAATTCCTAGATATATTTCTATTATTATCATTTATTTTTAATTTTTTTCTTTTTTTAAGTCCTCTATTACTCCTTTAATTTTCATTTTTATAACGTACTATTACCTTGCAAAAAAAAAAGACCCTATTTTTAAAGCAAACTTCATATATATTTCTTGTACTTTTTGTGATTTTTTTTTAATATTGTATTTTTGAGAGTTTAACCTCTACTCTAGATTTTTAATCTTTCCTTTGTGGTATTTGTTATCAATTTTGTACATTTAAGAATCTAACCTTCAGTACCCATTTTTACTTAGGAATGTGATTACTGGCTTGATTACTCTCTCCCCCTTTTGACTCTCCTTTTTCTCCCCCAGGTCACCTCTACCTCCTCCCTCCCTCTTATCTTCCCAAACCAACTCTGTGAATCTCTGTATGTGTTCTGGGCTGTGGAGAACACTTAGGGAACAGAGTACTGCCTAGATCTATCTCTCTCCATTTGATTCCCCCTTTTCTCCTCCTGCTCACCTCTATCTCCTTCCTCCCTCTTCTCTTCTCTATGTAACTCCGTGAACCTCTCTGAGGATTCCAGACTGTGGAAACACATAGGGAATTGTTTACTGGCTAGACTGCTTTCGCCTCTTCTGATCCCCTGTTCTCCTCCTGGTCACCTCTATCTTCCTCCTCCCTCTTCTCTTCTCCTTGTAACTCTGTGAACTTCTCAGGGTATCCCTCACTGTGGAGAATCTTTTCACCACTAACCTAGAAGTTTTATCATAAGTGCTATATGGATGGAGAAGTCTTGAGGCTACTGTAAGAATAAGACTGAAAACCAGAGGCAGGAGGCTTAAGCCCAAAACCTGAGAACACCAGAGAACTCCTGGCTACAGGGAACATTAATTGATAAGAGATCATCCAAAAGCCTAAATACCTACACTGAAACCAAGCACCACCCAAGAGCCAATAAGATCCAGAGCAAGACATACCACGTGGATTCTCCAGCAACATAGGAACATAGCCCTGAGCTTCAATATACAGGCTGCCCAAAGTCACACCAAACACATAGACATTTCAAAACTCATTATTGGACACTTCATTGCACTCCAGAGAGAAGAAATCCAGCTCCACCCACCAGAACACTGACACACGCTTCCCTAACCTGGAAACCATGACAAGCCACTCATTCAACCCCACCCACAGTGAGGAACCTCCACAATAAAGAGGAACCACAAACTGCCAGAATACGGAAAGGCTACCATAAACACAGCAATCTAAACAAGATGAAAAGGCAGAGAAATACTCAGTGGGTAAAAAGAACATAATAAATGCCAACCAAACCAAACAAAAGAGGAGGAGAGAGGGAGTTTACATGAAAAAGAATTCAGAATAATGATAGTAAAAATGATCCAAAATCTTGAAAAAAAAATGGAGTTACAGATAAATAGCCTGGAGACAAGGATTGAGAAGATGCAAGAAATGTTTAACAAGGACCTAGAAGATGCAATCTCAAAAATGACAGAATGATCTCTATTTGTTTCCAAGGCAAACCATTCAATATCACAGTAATCCAAGTCTGTGTCCCAACCAGTAATGCTGAAGAAGCTGCACTTCAATGGTTCTATGAACACCTACAAGACCTTTTAAAACTAACACCCAAAAAAGATGTCCTTTTCATTATAGGGGACTGGAATGCAAAAGTGGGAAGTCAGGAAACACCTGGAGTAACAGGCAAATTTGGCCTTGGAGTACAGCGTGAAGCAGGGCAAAGGCTACTAGAGTTTTGCCAAGAGAATGTACTGGTCATAGCAAACACCCTCTTCCAACAACACAAGAGAAGACTCTACACATGGACATCACCAGATGGTCAACACTGAAATCAGACGGATTATATTCTTTGCAGCCAAAGATGGAGCAGCTCTATACAATCAGCAAAAACAAGACCAGGAGCAGACTGTGGCTCTTATCATGAACTTCTTATTGCAAAATTCAGACTTAAATTAAAGAAACTAGGGAAAACCATTAGACCATTCAGCTATGACCTAAATCAAATCCCTTATGATTATACAGAGGAAGTGACAAATAGATTTTAGGGGTTAGAGCTGATAGAGTGCCTGATGAACTATGGACAGAGGTTTGTGACATTATACAGGAGGCAGGGATCAAGACCATCCCCATAGAAAAGAAATACAAAAAAGCAAACTGGCTGTCTGAGGAGGCCTTACAAATAGCTGTGAAATGAAGAGAAGTAAAGAGCAAAGGAGAAAAGGAAAGATATTCCCACGTGAATACAGAGTTCCAAAGAATAGCAAGGAGAGATAAGAAAGCCTTCCTCAGTGATCAATGTGAAGAAAGAGAGGAAAACAACAGAATGGGAAAGACTAGAGATCTCTTCAAGAAAATTAGAGATACCAAGGGAACATTTCATGCAAAGATAGGCTCAATAAAGGACAGAAATGGTATGGACCTAACAGAAGCAGAAGATATTAAGAGGTGGCAAGAATGCATAGAAGAACTGTACAAAAAAGATCTTCACGACCCAGATAATCACAATGGTCTGATCACTCACCTAGAGCCAGACATCCTGGAATGTGAAGTCAAGTGAGCCTTAGAAAACATCACTACAAACAAAGCTAATGGAGGTGATGGAATTCCAGTTGAGCAATTTCAAATACTGAAAGATGATGCTGTGAAAGTGCTGCAGTCGATATGCCAGCAAATCTGGAAAACTCAGCAGTGGCCATAGGAATGAAAAAGGTCAGTTTTCATTCCAAACCCAAAGAAAGGCAATGCCAAAGAATACTCAAAGTATTGCACCATTGCACTCATCTCACATACTAGTAAAGCAAAGCTCAAAATTCTCCAAGACAGGCTTCAGCAATATGTGAACCATGAACTTCTAGATTTTCAAGCTGGTTTTAGAAAAAGCAGAGGAACCAGAGATCAAATTGCCAACATCTGCTGGATCATTGAAAAAGTAAGAGAGTTCCAGAAAAACATCTATTTCTGCTTTATTGACTACGCCAAACCTCTGACTGTGTGGATCACAAGAAACTGTGGAAAATTGTTAAAGTGATGGGAATACCAGACCATCTGACCTGTCTCTTGAGAAACCTGTATGCAGGTCAGGAAGCAACAGTAAGAACTGGACATGGAACAACAGACTGGTTCCAAATAGGAAAAGGAGTACGTCAAGGCTGTATGTTGTCACCCTGCTTATTTAACTTATATGCAGAGTACATCATGAGAAATGCTGGGCTGGAAGAAACACAAGCTGGAATCAAGATTGCTGGGAGAAATATCAATAACCTCAGATATGCGGATGACACCACCTTTATGGCAGAAAGTGAAGAAGAACTAAAGAGCCTCTTGACGAAAGTGAAAGAGGAGAGTGAAAAAGTTGGCTTAAAGTTCAACATTCAGAAAACTAAGATCATGGCTTCTGGTCCCATCACTTCATGGGAAATAGATGGGGAAACAGTAAATAGTGTCAGATTTTATTTTTTGGGCTCCAAAATCACTGCTGATGGTGATTGTAGCCATGAAATTAGAAGCTGCTTATTCCTTGGAGGGAAGGTTATGACCAACCTAGACAGCATATTTTAAAGCAGAGACATTACTTTGCCAACAAAGGTCTGTCTAGTCAAGGCTATGGTTTTTCCAGTAGTCAAGAATAGATGTGAGAGTTGGACGGTGAAGAAAGCTGAGCGCCAAAGAATTGATGCTTTTGAACTGTGGTGTTGGAGAAGACTCTTGAGAGTTCCTTGAACTGCAAGAAGATCCATCCAGCCTATCCTAAAAGTGATCAGTCCTGGGTGTTCATTGGAAGGACTGATGTTGAAGCTGAAACTTCAATACTTTGGCCACCTCATGAGAAGAGTTGACTCATTGGAAAAGACCCTGATGCTGGGAAGGATTGGGGGCAGGAGGAGAAGGGGATGACAGAGGATGAGAAGATGGCTGGATGGCATCACCGACTCAATGGACATGGGTTTGGGTGTACTCCGGGAGTTGGTGATCGACAGGGAGACCTGGCGTGCTGCGATTCATGGGGTCACAAAGAGTCAGACACGACTCAGTGACTGAACTGAACTGAGAAGAAATAAAAAAGAGTCAGTCAATAATGAGTAATGCAATAAATGACATCAAAAACACTCTGCAGGGAACCAAAAGTAGAATAACGGAGGCAGAAGATAGGATAAGTGAGGTAGAAGATAGAATGGTAGAAATAAATGAAGCAGAGAGGAAAAAAGAAAAAAAAAATTAAAAAAATGAGGACAACCTCAGGGACCTCTGGGACAATGTGAAATGCCCCAACATTCGAATCATAGGAGTCCCGGAAGAAGAAAACAAAAAGAAAGGCCATGAGAAAATACTCGAGGAGCTAATAGTTGAAAACCTCCCTAAAATGGGGAAGGAAATAGTCACCCAAGTCTAAGACACCCAGAGAGTTCCAAACAGGATAAACTTAAGACGAAACATCCAAGACACATATTAATCAAATTAACAAGATCAAACACAAAGAACAAATATTAAAAGCAGCAGGAGGAAAACAACAAATAACACACAAGGGGATTCCTATAAGGATAACTGCTGATCTTTCAATGGAAACTCTTCAGGCCAGAAGGGAATGACAGGACATACTTAAAGTGATGAAAGAGAAAAACCTACAACCCAGATTACTGTACCCAGCAAGGATCTCATTCAGATATGAAGGAGAATTCAAAAGCTTTACAGACAAGCAAAAGCTGACAGAATTCAGCACCACCAAATCAGTTCTTCAACAAATGCTAAAGGTTCTTCTCTAGACAGGAAACACAGAAAGGGTATATAAACTCAAACCCAAAACAACAAAGTAAATGGCAACAGGACCATACTTATCAATAATTATCTTAAATGTAAATGGGTTGAATGCCCCAACCAAAAGACAAAGACTGGCTGAATGGATACAAAAATAAG
Organism: Giraffa tippelskirchi; assembly: GCF_054371585.1. NCBI lineage: Eukaryota > Metazoa > Chordata > Mammalia > Artiodactyla > Giraffidae > Giraffa > Giraffa tippelskirchi. The sequence continues at coordinate 67,496,886 of NC_137284.1, forward strand.
ACCCCTATATATGTTGTCTACAAGAGACCCACCTCAAAACAAGGGACATATATAGACTGAAAGTGAAGGACTGGAAACAGATATTTCACGCAAATGGAGACCAGAAAAAAGCAGGAGTAGCAATACTCATATCAGATAAAATAAACATTAAAATAAAGGCTGTGAAAAGAGACAAGAAGGACACTACATAATGATCAAAGGATCAATCCAAGAAGAAGATATAACAATTATAAATATATATGCACCCAACATAGCCACGCCGCAATATGTAAGGCAAATGCTAACAAGTATGAAAGTGGAAATTAACAATAACACAATAATAGTGGGAGACTTTAATACCTCACTCACACCTATGGACAGATCAACTAAACAGAAAATTAACAAGGAAACACAAACTTTAAATGATACAATAGACTAGTTAGACCTAATTGCTATCTATAGGTCGTTTCACCCCCAAGCAATGAATTTCACCTTTTTCTCAAGGGTACACATAACCTTCTCCAGAATAGAACACATCCTGGGCCATAAATCTAGTCTTGGTAAATTTTTGAAAAATGACATCATTCCAAGCATCTTTTCTGACCACAATGCAGTAAGATTAGATGTCAATTACAGGGAAAAAACTATTAAAAATTCCAACATATGGGGACTGAAGAACACACTGCTGAATAACCAACAAATCACAGAAGAAATTAAAATATGCATAGAAACGAATGAAAATGAAAACACAACAACCCAAAACCTATGGGACACTGTAAAAGCAGTGCTAAGGGCAAGATTCATAGTAATACAGGCTCACCTCAAGAAACAAGAAAAAAGTCAAATATATAACCTAACTCTACACCTAAAGCAACTAGAAATGGAAGAAATGAAGAACCCCAGAGTTAGTAGAAGGAAAGAAATCTTAAAAATTAGGGCAGAAATAAATGCAAAAGAAACAAAATGGACCATAGCAAAAATCAACAAAGCCAAAAACATGTTCTTTGAAAAGATAAATAAAATTTGCAAGCCATTAGCCAGACTCATTAAGAAACAAAGGGAGAAGAATCAAACCAACAAAATTAGAAATGAAAACGGAGAGATCACAACAGACAACACAGACATACAAAGGATCATAAGAGACTATTATCAGCAACTATATGAAAATAAAATGGACAATGTAGAAGAAATGGATAAAAAGTATAATTTTCCAACACTGAACCAGGAAGAAATAGAAAATGACAACAGACCCATCACAAGCATGGAAATTGAAACTGTAATCAGAAATCTTCCAGCAAACAAAAGCCCAGGACCAGATGGCTTCATAGGCGAATTCTACCAAAAATTTAGAGAAGACCGAACACCTATCCTACTCAAACTCTTCCAGAAAATATCAGAGGAAGGTAAACTTCCAAACTCATTCTATGAGGCCACCATCACCCTAATACCAAAACCTGACAAAGATGCCACAAAAAAAGAAAACTACAGGCCAATATCACTGATGAACATGGATGCAAAAATCCTTAACAAAATCCTAGCAAACAGAATCCAACAACATATTAAAAAGATCATACATCATGACCAAGTGGGCTTTATCCCAGGGAAGCAAGGATTCTTCAATATCTGCAAATCAATCAATGTAATACACCACATTAACAAATTGAAAGATAAAAACCATATCATTATCTCAATAGATGCAGAGAAAGCCTTTGATAAAATTCAACATCCATTTATGATAAAAACCCTCCAAAAAGCAAGAATAGAAGGAACATATCTCAACATAATAAAAGCTATATATAACAAACCCACAGCAAACCTTATCCTAAATGGTGAAAAACTGAAAGTATTGCCCCTAAAGTCAAGAACAAGACAAGGATGCCCACTCTCACCACTACTATTCAGCATAGTTTTGGAAGTTTTTGCCACAGCAATCAGAGCAGAAAAAGAAATAAAAGGAATCCAAATTGGAAAAGAAGAAGTAAAACTCTTACTGTTTGCAGATGACATGATCCTCTACATAGAAAACTCTAAAGACTCCACCAGAAAATTACTAGAGCTAATCAATGGATATTGTAAAGTTGCAGGATATAAAATTAATACACAGAAATCCCTTGCATTCCTATACACTAACAATGAGAAAACAGAAAGAGAAATTAAGCAGACAATTCCATTCACCATCGCAAAGAAAATAATAAAATACTTAGCAATATATCTACCTAAAGAAACAAAAGACCTATATATAGAAAACTATAAAACACTGATGAAAGAAATTAAAGAGGACACAAATAGATGGAGAAATATACCATGTTCATGGATCAGAAGAATCAATATAGTGAAAATGAGTATACTACCCAAAGTAATCTATAGATTCAATGCAATTCCTTTCAAGCGACCAATGGTATTTTTCAGAGAACTAGAACAAATAATTTCACAATTTGTATGGAAATACAAAAAACCTCGAATAGCCAAAGCAATCTTGAGAAAGAAGAATGGAACTAGAGGAATCAACCTGCCTGACTTCAGACTATACTACAAAGCTACAGTCATCAAGACAGTATGGTACTGGCACAAAGACAGAAATATAGATCAATGGAATCAAATAGAAAGCCCAGAGATAAATCCACACACCTATGGACACTTTATCTTTGACAAAGGAGACAAGAATATACAATGCAGAAAAGACAATCTCTTTAACAAGCGGTGCTGGGAAAACTGGTCAACCACTTGTAAAAGAATGAAACTAGAACACTTTCTAACACTACACACAAAAATATACTCAAAATGAATTAAAGATCTAAACGTAAGACCAGAAACTATAAAACTCCTAGAGGAAAACCTAGGCAAAACACTCTCTGACATAAACCACAGCAGGATCCTCTATGACCCAACTCCCAGAGTAATGGAAATAAAAGCAAAAGTAAATAAATGGGACCTAATTAAAATTAAAAGCTTTTGCACAACGAAGGAAACTATAAACAAAGTGAAAAGACAGCCTTCAGAATGGGAGAAAACAATAACAAACGAAGCAACGGACAAACAATTAATCTCAAAAATATACAAGCAACTCCTGCAGCTCAATTCCAGAAAAATAAACGACCCAATCAAAATATGGGCCAAAGAACTAAACAGACATTTCTCCAAAGAAGACATACAGATGGCTAACAAACACATGAAAAGATGCTCAACATCACTCATTATCAGAGAAATGCAAATCAAAACCACAATGAGATATCATCTCACACTAGTCAGAATGGTTGCTATCCAAAAATCTACAAACAATAAATGCTGGAGAGGGTGTGGAGAAAAGGGAACCCTCTTACACTGTTGGTGGGCTGCAAACTAGTAAAGCCACTATGGAGAACAGTGTGTAGATTCCTTAAAAAACTGGAAATAGAACTGCCATATGACCCAGCAATCCCACTGCTCAGCATACACACTGAGGAAACCAGAATTGAAAGAGACAAGTGTACCCCAGTGTTCATCGCAGCACTGTTTATAATAGTCAGGACATGGAAGCTGCCTAGATGCCCATCAGCAGACGAATGGATAAGGCAGCTGTGGTACATATACACAATGGAATATTACTCAGCCATTAAAAAGAATACATTCGAATCAGTTCTAATGAGGTGGATGAAACTGGAGCTTATTATACAGAGTGTAGTAAGCCAGAAAGAAAAACACCAATACAGTATACTAACGCATATATATGGAATTTAGAAAGATGGTAATGATAACCCTATATGCAAGACAGAGAAAGAAACACAGATGTATAGAACAGTCTTTTGGACTCTGTGGGAGAAGGAGAGGGTGGAATGATCTGAGAGAATGGCATTGAAATATCTATATTATCATATGTGAAACAGATCGCCAGTCCAGGTTCGATGCATGAGACAGGGTGCTCAGGGCTGGTGCACTAGCATGACCCAGAGGGATGGGATGAGGAGGGAGGTAGAAGGGGGGTTCAGGATAGGGAACACATGTAAACCCATGGCTGATTCATGACAATGTATGGCAAAAACCACTACAATATTGAAAAGTAATTAGCCTGCAATTAAAATAAATAAAATTAAAAAAAAAAATGATCCCAGGGAAGTGTGGGAATGACCTTGTAAAGGAGATGCTGAAGAAGCTTATCGCCAATCTCCTCTGCCTACAGTCCTATAGGGATGATGACCGATTTCTCAGTCATACACACAGTACGTGATGTCCAGCCCTGTACAGCCACATTTATATCAACTTCTCAGCAGGCATTGCCTAATATATTAAATCTGTGATTCTAACTCCATCTCAGAACTTGAGTACCAACTTTCAAATAGGGAAGGAACGTGTCTCTGAATCACACCTTCTTTGCTTGTTTCTGATATCCTGTCTTGTCTTAAATCTTGTTGTCACATTAAGAGGGGAACAGTATATCTGTAACCCCTTTCCCAATACCAATCATTGGCCAGAATTCTTTCATGGTGGGCAGATTACCTGGACCAGAATGCCACTGAATTTTATATTGTGTCAGTTAGACTTCTCATGTTGCTGTGGCCAAGTGAAGCATACAGCTCTATCATTTAGCCACCATTGCCATATCCATGACTTTTCTCTCTAAACCATTCAGATAATATACAGATAATTATTCACTGCAAGATATAGCTCTGTAGCTGTATTCATATTCTTGCTCCTATAAAGCTGGATCGTTACTTCCTCCTCTTTTCATCAAACTAGGATGCAAGGGCCTCAGCATACATTACTATCATGTCTGCATGAGTTAGGATGGGACTAAGTCCTGATTAAGTCATGAACTAACTGGGAAAGTAATGCATTGTCTGTTACTGAGAGTCTAAAAGTCCTAACTCTTGCTGGGAAATAAATAGTCACATCATTTAGGCACAAAATCATTGAAGATAGAAGAGATGTTGTGTTGATCCCCTGTTGATCTCCTGGCACATTTCCTTTGAAAGGTAGTTTTTGCCTGTACATTAAAAAATATTCATTTTCCTCCTCACATAGAAGCTCTTACATCATTTACCAAAAAAAAATGTAGCATAGAGAAGAGATTCTCCTTGTAGGGAAAGAAGCATCCTTTCTAAGAAGAGACACACTTAGGAACTGATGGGCAATGCAAGGGAAGTTGTTCCTTTTTTGATTGATTTTGGTTGGTTAGTGTTATTTTGTACTTTATAAAATTATACCTTCCTTGTATGCTTTTTTTTTCAAAATTGAACTGGTTGGTTCAAGCTGTAATATTATCAGACTAAGTTGGAAACAAGAGGAGAGAAGAGAAGTGGCAGAAATGGAAGAAAGACAGGAAACAATGTGATAATAAAAAGTACATTTTTTCTTCACAACTTTCTCCAAAAGGTTTAAAATCTGAAAACTAAGAAAACCTTGGATCAAATAACCCCAAGATACTAAAAATATGATATTTCTCTATTTTACGGATTTCAAAAAGTAATGGAAGAAAAGCAGCTCTGAAAAAAAGCAGACAAAGCAACGTGATTAGCTTCCCTTCCTTGTTCTACTTATATGGTCCTCTGAAGACTAACAATGCAAAATGCAATCATCTGTCCGTCTGCTTCAGTTCTGAGCTGTAACACTGAAGGATAAGAATGTATTATATAAATTGGGTTTCCCTAATGGCTCAGCAGTAAAGAGTCCACCTGCAATGCAGGAGACCTATCAATCCTTGCATCAGGAAGATCCCCTGGGAGAAGGAAATAGCAAACTGCTCTAGTATTCTTACTTGAGAAATCCGATGGACAGTAACCTGGTGAACTCACAAAGAGTCAGACACTACTGAGCACATGTTTATGAGTATATAAATAAACATTATGGAACATTCATTTATATTTGTAAATTTCACTAAAATTTGACAATTATTCAAGTAATATGCTCAAAATAGGAAGAGATCTTTGGCAACTTTGCCTGAGTGGAAACTTAGAATCAAATCCAATGCTGTGGAAAAAACACAGTTTGATACCAAAACGGGATTACTTCTCTATAATAGCTACTTAAGTATATGTCTAAGTGTTTATTTACTGATGAAAATATAAACTAAACAAAATGAATACCTTCAACTCTTGATTAGAAAGCAATGTAAAAATTGCTTCCAGGTGTGATACTAAGAAAAGCTATAAAGGTGTGTGTCTCTAGTAGCAGCAGCAGTACAGTTATAGATATCATGCCCTAAATAGAATCTGGTCAGATAACACCTGAAAACCAAACATCAATCTCATATTTTGAATCTCATTAATAAGAGTAATTGTTGACTGATACTTATCAGGGATGCCTGATAATTTGACTCAGTCAATTCTCCTAGCAATATATTTCACAAGATTTATAGAAAAATAGAATGCCACATAGAAAATAAGTGAGAATCCAGCCAAGAACTATGTATTGAACCAAACACCTGCTTTGTTGTCCACAGCAAGTAATGAATAATCTCTATTGATAAGAAGCAAGTTTTCTGAAGATTGAGCTAATTATGAGCACCTGAGGTGACTGTGACTAAAGAAAAAAGCTAAAGGGATTGCAGCATTTATTACTCTCTAAGCCTAGGTTTTCCAGCATCTAATGATCACACTGCCCCGAGTATGAAATGACTTGGACATCAAAAGCAGTACATGTGACTAAGAGTCTACACTCCCAATTCAGGAGGTCTGAGTGTGATCCCCCATCAGGGTACTAGATCCACATGGCAGAACTAAGAATTTTTTGCATGCCGCAACTAAAGATCCTGCATGCCGAAGTGAAAAAAAAAAAAAAAAAAACCCGAATACATCAAAGAAGATCAAAGATCCCATGTGCTGCAACTAAGACCTGGCGCAACCAAATATATGTGTATATATATGTAGTACATGCAAAAAAAAAAAAAAGTAGTCACGCAGAATCCATAGCCTCTGCCATGTTTTTGCTATGTGTGAAGTTTCCTTAAAGCTAGTTGGTACTGGTTAAAAGATACTGTGTCCCATGGGTTTGACGGTGAATCTGAACCATAGACCATTACTGATAGTACAAGAGAGTTTACAAGGACTATTTACTCTGTTTTGCAGATAAGAAAAAGAAGGCTTAGAGATTGTTATGATGGAATGGCCAAGCCAGTAATGGAATCTCCTGACAGCAAAGGATGTGCTTTTAATAATACCAGATGTTTTGTCCGTATTGCTCCCTGCTGTCTTAGCAAGTCCAGCAATGGGACTCTTAATGGTTGGTGATAATAACTCCATCATATAACTGTACTTTGAGAGTTGATATATAATCCAATTTTATCCTCAGTGGATGAAACTCATCACTGTACAGCAGGAAATCTATGTGATATCAAGAGTATCTACCCCAAAGCTCTCTCTGATGTATTTCCTTTTACTGTTCAAACTATCACTGAAGTCCCATAATTTCCCTGAATTTCTCCCCAGGAACACAAGAGAGGATAACAATCTTTTTCTGAGCTTATTTACATATGCATCTATTACTACTTTGCTGATTTCTTCCAAAATGCACCAAACCCTCAGTTTATTACTTTTGTTTCTTATTCAAAGTTGGTATCATATTTTTGCCTGAATACTCTATGTGACTGTTTTCATCCATGTTATCACAGATTACAACTACCTTAAGGGTAGGGAATGTGTCTGCCAACACCTTCATCTATGTGCCAAAATATCAGACTTTCTTAGCAGTAATAAATATAGAAAAAGATCATTAATGGACATATGTGGTATACACAGCTTTTTATATAAATAAATAGGCATCTACCAAACTCAACTTAGATTTCCATTTTTATAGAACACTCAAACAAAAAGCTGAAATTTATGAACCTGCATTGATGATAGAAGGTATATGAAAGAGAAATTTCCTCTGAGTTGCAATTTCGTAGTAGCCTTAGGTGAGGAAAACTTTATTCTCTTTTGCTATAACTTTTAAAGAAGATATAAATTTTACTATAAAACCTGCACAAACTTAATCACAAGAAGAAAAGGAGTTAATCTTCTAACCTAACCTTAAAGTAAAAATAACTGAATGACCTGGTTCTGCTTTTTATAAAGTAGTGCAGAAAAATCACTGCTTTTCATTTTTGTGGGCCCAATTTATAATTGGTCTTTGCATTTCACTTTTAGATCCTTCTACACTCCAAATTCCAGAAGCATAATTACACCTTTAACATCTCAATGAATCATATTTGGGTTTTGTAGAGTATGTAAGCACACAGTCAATGATGACAGGATACTTCCTGAATATACCTAAAAATACAAAAAATCCTGAAGGATATACATTATGGGTGATAAAACCTTTCTCCTATTAAAAATTACTATTTTTATTCTAAAAGTATAAGACCATATAGACTTGTACCAAATAGCTTACCTAATAATTCCATTAGTTTACTTAAAATTCTCTTCTTTCCCTAGTTTATTGCACCATTGTTCTTTTTAATATATCACACTGAAGGTATATGATATATATGATACATGCTTCCCTAGTGGCTCAGATGATAAAGAATCTGCCTGCAATGCAGGAGGCCCAGGTTCAATCCCTGGGTTGGGAAGATCCCCTGGAGAAGGGAATAGCTACCCTCCCCAGTATTCTTGTCTGGGGAATTCCATGGATATAGGAGCCTGGTGGGCTACAGTCCATGGGGTCAAAAAGAGTCAGAGAAGGCTGAACGACTAACACTTTCAATTTCACTTTTTCATACATATTAAAATTATATGTACATATTGTAGTATATATACATATGTGCTGTTCTATGCTTAGTCGCTCAGTCATGTCCAACTCTTTGCAACCCCATGGACTGTAGTCCGCCAGGCTCCCTCTGTCCATGGGGATCCTCCAGGCAAGAATACTGGAGTGGGTTGCCATACTCTCCTCCAGGGGATTTCCCCAACCCAGGGATCGAATGAAGGTCTCCCGCAGTGCAGGCAAATTCTTTACCATCTGAGCCATCGGGGAAGCTCAAGAATTCAGGAGTGAGTAACCTATTCTTCTCCAGAGAATCATCCTGACCCAAGAATCAAACCAGGGTCTTCTGCATTGCAGGGGGATTTTTACCAGCTGAGCCATCAGGGAAGCCCATATATACATATAAGAATATATAACTTTTAAAAAAATCTATGGACGTGCCCTAGTTTGTTGGGACTGCTACAACAAAAACACCACCAATCAGGTCATTAAAAAAAAAATTATTACTCATAGTTCTGGAGGCTAAAAAGTCCAAAATCACCATGCTGGAAGATCTGGCATCCAATGAGAGCCTGCTTCCTAATCCATGGGCAGATATATTCTTGTTATGTCTTCACATGGCAGAGTGGGCAGGGAACTCTCTGGGGGCACTAACGCCATTCTTGAGAGCTCAACATTCAAAATTTAATCACCTCCCAAAGGTCCCTCTTCCAATTACCATCACATTGAGGATTAGGTTTCAACATATGAATTTGGAAGGAACACAAACATTCAGCCTGTAGCAGTAAATTATTGACAGCATAATCATTTTTAAAGTGCTAGAAGTTTTAATATATTGTTGATATGATCTTGCAAATCTTACAGGGCATCTATTTTAATTCTGTTTTCACAGAGGATGAAAGAGTAACCCGGGGAAGATAAATTAGTGACTACCAGAGCATAGACTTGAAGCAAGTCTATGTTAGTTTAGAGCTTGTTACATTTTATTTATGATGCTTAATCTTTAAGTTGTGATTACAAGATGTAATCATTGTTAAAAAAATTAATGTCAATAAAACAATCACACAGAGATTACAACTGTTTATACTTATATAGCACCTGTTTATAGTCAATGAATATGAACTCTTATAGTTACATTTACACACACACACTCACACACATATATATAGAACATAATATAAAATAATGGTATCTAACATTGACATCTTTTTCTATTTCTTTTGTTTGTTTTACCTTTTGGCTGCACTGTATGGCATGTGGGATCTTAGTTTCCTGATCAGAAATCAAATCCAAGTTCCCCTGCATTGGCAGTGCGTAGTCTTAACCATGGGGTGTTCCTGGTGGCTTATAAGTAAAGAATCCGCCTGCAATGCAAAACAACTAGGTTCAGTCCCTGGGTAGGGAAGATCCCCTGGAGGAGGGCATGGCAACCCATTCATATTCTTCCCTGGGAAATCTCATTGACAGAGGAGCCTGGTGGGCTGTAGTCCATGAGGTCACAAGAGTCGGACACCGCTTAGCAACTGAACCACCACCATCATCAGTCTTAACCACTGGACCACCATGAAAGTTCCATCTTTTTTTATATCTATATATTCATAGGCCGATGTGTTAGAGTCATATATTTAAAAGACTTCTGTATAGCCAATATTACATTCCACTTTTCAATTTATAAATGAGTGAGCCTTTTCATATATTGTTAAATATTCTCTCACATTACATTTAATGGTTATGTAATATCTTATGATAACCTACCATGGAATAATGCTACCAACTTATAACTTGTGTTGTCAAGTGTTTAGATCATATAACAACAGGAAATCGGCTATATAAGTTGCTTTTGATATTGGTTGTATTCATGGCTTTCCTTTTACTACCACCAGCCTTGCCCTCATTCATTCCTCAATTCTGAGCAATTTGAATTTCGTGCTCTAGCTCAACTGAAACTGCTCTTGCCAAAGCAACTTATAACCGTTCCTGTTTCTAATCTAATGACTATGTGTCATTGTTCTTAACTGACTCATCTGCAGGGGGTGACTCATCTCTCTAGTCACCTTCCTTCTTTTCTTCTCTTGGATCATATAAAGCCGTATTCACTTGTTTTCACCCAGTGATTTCTCCACCATATCTTTTAAATCTTAGCTTAAAAGCCAACCCACCCCCCAAAACAAGCCCTCTCAAAACATTCTCTCTAAACAAGTTTTCCACTGCTTTACATCTAGAACACTGTTCATTCAGAGACTTAGCACAAGTTGTTTTAAAAATGATGAAAACAAAAAACCTGTTTGTTTCTTCAACAAATGGAAAACACCAAAGTGCAAGAAACCTTTGTATTTTATTATCTATGTAAACCTACAGTGAGCTTCCTAGGTGGCTCAGTGGTAAAGAATCTACCTGCCAATGCAGGAGATGCAAGAGACTCAAGTTCAATTCCTGGGTCAGGAAGATCCCCTGGAATAGGAAATGGCAACCCACTCCAGTATTTTTTTCCTGGAAAATCCCACCGACAGAGGAGCCTGGTGGGCTGCAGTCCATGGGGTCTCAAAGAGTCAGACATGATTCAGTGACTCAGCACACACACAAAACCTATAATCCATCACAACGCTTGGCCGTGTATACTGTGCTGAACAGTGAATGAAGCTTTCTTTCCCCTCTCTTTTCACCGAGGAGAAGGACTTTCTTTGAAACTTTATCACTAAAGGGCATGCAAGTACTATCTGACTGAAAGTAGTGCTGTAAGCTTTGTATAATTCATGAAAAGATTTTTTGAGGTGGTAGCATCAGAAAAAAAAGAACTTATCTCATATAGGAAAAGAAATTATCCCTCCTTTCATTCATGAAGTCCTTGTTGATGAAACCTATTAAAACTCTTTGTCACTGTGTGTGATTATAAGCTATTTAGACAGCCTGTTCCAAGACAGAATTTGATCATCATTATAGACATCTCACCTAGATTAATAGTTTAAAACTCTTCATTAAAAAATAAAAATGATGCTTAGGAAATGTCATAAATCCATACACATTCTTTGTTTTCACCTTTAAAAGTAGATTATTCTATGTTCTTGAAAATTCAATTATATACCTCAAAAAGGACAATTGCTATTACAACACTTCCAATCTGGAAGATTAATTACCTTCTTCTAGCTTTGCTCCTTCAGGTGAGTTTCTGATAATAGGCATTTACTGGAGAGTCCATTGCCAGCATTTTTACACCTTGATCTTAATTATATATAAATTTTTACATACTTCTTTTCAAGCTACTGTGTTACAAGCTATTAAATGAGTGTGTCTATGAATCTCTGTATATTTAAGTATGCTTTGTAATTCCAAGTTTCAGTCTTGTCTGCTGAAAAGAAAACATGCCTTGTTTTATTCTTAATCTTAGAGGAATTGATTAAAGCTAATTTCTTGATATTAAAAAAGATAACTACATTTTTTTCAATGTTGAATAGCTTCGCTTAAAAAAAAAAAAAAGATACAAGCTCTGTGCAACTCATTATTCATCCAGTTCCTCTCCAGATCTCTATATTTTCCAGTCCACATCATCAGTAGTATAGATTGCACTCCAAAGACAAACCAACCTCTTTATCAAGCTTATCACCTGGCAGCACTGAATAAGCTAGAAGCAGTCCTAGAATATATTTACCTGATCAAGAGTCTTTCTTTTTATTGGTAATGGCATTATCACGTCCCTTTCAAAGGTAGTAGTATACTCCCAAAATCACTAAAATTTCTGAGGTATTTGTATTAAAGCACATGTGGATAGTCTTAATCTTATAGCATTGCCATTAATGGATTTCTCTAAGAATGCAAGTGAATCATAGCTGCAATCAGTTTCTTCATTATTTTCTATTGGAATAAGAAATCATTTACATGGTTGAAATACATTTAGTTAGCAACAATATGACTTGCTAATCAGTAAATAAGGCAAATAGTTAATTCACAATTGCAACTCAGTGAAAAGAATGGTTATGTCCAGACAAACATCCAACATATATTCAGCATTAAAAATGATGTTCTCAGAGTATGAGGTTTTTATGGTGATTACTAAAGAACTTCAAGTTACAATACTTGCTAAGATTTTGACAATTTATGTAGAGAGTTAAACCAAAAACACATGAAGTAAAATAAGCATTTTTTATAATTCAAATCTGATTTCTCAAGTAATAACAAAAGCTGTCTCCAGAGAAGATTTATGGGGCATTTTCATTCATTCAACAAATAAATATTGAGCCCTACCAATGAAGCAAACTGCTCTGGGTGCCGGCAATAATAAGATGAACTACACACATTAAGACTTTGTTCTCGCAGAATTTATATTCAACTGTAGAGGAGGTGGAGGCTAACCAGCAAAACCAGTATAAACCAGAAGACAATACCATCAATTACTGATTTCAAAAGACAATAGAAACCAGGTTATACTCAATGATGACTGGTAAAATTCTAAATTATAGCCTTTCTGGAAAAGTTACATTGACTTTGAGTTGACTGACAAGGAGAAGGTAAGGAGGGAGAAGGAATAATTATTTCAAAGGCACACACCCAGAAAAATTCAGAATATGACTGGGGCACAAGGGCAAAGGGGAAAATCATAGGAAATGATTTAATAGGGGCCAACTCAAGTTTGTCTATAAACCTTGATGAGGACTTTGGCCTTTACTCCAAGTGTGTTACAAAATTACAGAATGTTATAAGCAGGGGGAAAATGGGGTATAGTTACAGATGATGATTCCAATTATATTTTTAAAAGATCACTCTCTGAAACAATGTGTGTGTGTGTGTATCATTCAGCTGTGTCTGACTCTGCGACCCCATGGACTGTAGCCTGACAGGCTCCACTGTCCATGGAACTCTCCAGGCAAGAACACTGGAGTGGGTAGTTATTTTCTTCTCCAGGGGATCTTCCCAACCCAGGGATTGAAACCAGGTCTCCTGCATTGCAGGCAGATTTTTTACCATCTGAGCCACTAGGGAAGCCCCTGAAGCATAACAGATTGTTCCATTTTAACAGGATTACTTATTAGATTCTCACTTTTGATAAAAAGCTTCATGAATGTATGTATGGAGGATACAGTCTAAGATGGCCTCCTGAGGCATATCCTTCTATAATCCCATTCTTTTGGATGCAAGCAAAATTTGTGGCTTCCTTCCAACTAATAAAAACCAATAGAAAAGTGGCAAAGATGATGAGATATCATTCTCATGATTCAATTCAGTCACTCAGTCGGGTCCGACTCTTTGCAACCCCATGGACTGCAGCACGCCAAGCTTCCCAGTCCATCACCAACTCCCAGAGCTTGCTCAAATTCATGTCCATCGAGTCGGTGATACCATCCAACTATCTCATCCTCTGTCGTCCCCTTCTCCTCCTGCCTTCAATCTTTCCCAGATCAGAGTCTTTTCAAATGAGTCAGTTCTCTGAATCAGGTAACCAAAATATTGGAGTTTCAGCTTCAGCATCAGTCCTTTCAATGAATATTCAGAACTGATTTCCTTTACCATTGACCAGTTGGATCTCCTTGCAGTTCAAGGGACTCTCAAGAGTCTTCTCCAATACTATAGTTCAAAAGCATCAATTCTTTGGCACTCAGCTTTCTTCATAGTCCAACTCTCACATCCATACATGACTACTGGAAAAACCATAGCTTTGACTAGACGGACCTGTGTTGGCAAAGTAATGTCTCTGCTTTTTAATATGCTGTCTAGCTTGGTCATGACTTTTCTTCCAAGGAGTAAGCATCTTTTAATCTCACGGCTGCAGTCACCATCTGCAGTGATTTTGGAGCCCCCAAAAATAAAGTCTGTCACTGTTTCCATTGTTTCCCCATCTACTTGCCATGAAGTGATGGGACCAGATGCCATGATCTTAGTTTTCTGAATGTTGAGTCTTAAGCCAACTTTTTCACTCTCCTCTTTCATCAAGAGGCTCTTTAGTTCTTCTTCGCTTTCTGCCATAAGGTTGGTGTCATCTGCATATCTGAGGTTATTGATATTTCTCCCGGCAATCTTGCTTCTAGCTTGTGCTTCATCCAGCTGGATGTTTTGCATGATATATTCTACATATAAGTTAAATAAGCAGGGTGACAATATACAGCCTTGACATACTCCTTTCCTGATTTGGAACCAGTCTATTGTTCCATGTCCAGTTCTAACTGTTGCTTCTTGACCTGCATACAGATTTCTTAGGAGGTAGGTAAGGTGGTCTGGTATTCCCATCTGTTTAAGAATTTTCCACAGTTTGTTGTGATTCACACAGTCAAAGGCTCTCATGATTATCTTAAATTATATACAACTGGATTACATTAGTCCACAGATGGGAGAGATGCTCTCTTGCTGGACTTGATATGCAAACAGTCATGTACCCAGCACAGTGCAGGGAACTAAAGGTAGCCACTGGGATTTGAGAGCAACTTTTAGCCAACAGCCAGTAAGAACCTGATGCCCTCAGTAGTGGCGCTAGTGGTAAAGAACCGGCCTGCCAATGCAGGAGACATAAGAGACATGGGTTTGATCCCTGGGTGTGGAAGATCCCCTGGAGAAGGGCATGGCTACCCACTCCAGTATTCTTGCCTGGAGAATCCCATGGACAGAGGAGTCTGGCAGCCTACAGTCCATGGGGTCACAAAGAGTTGGACACGACTAAAGCAACGTAGCAGACATGCATGCCCTCCTTGCCCAAGGAAATGGATCCTGCCTACAACCTGAAAGACCCTCTAAGTGGATTCCTCCCTGGTAGAGTCTCTAGAGGAAACGCTGATTTCACATATACAAATTAACATTTTAGAAAGATCATGAGGACAAGATGAGAGGAAAAAGATTCTTTCCTCTTTTGCAATAAGGTATTTGAAAACATCATTTTCTGTTATACTGGCTGTTTAAGTTTGCACATGCTTATTAAATCTCTAAATTTTTCTTTTTCAACCAGATACACTGTCAAATCCATTTTCAATTTGCCACCAGAGGAGCCTTTTTAAAAATCTTTCCACTGTGTTTTCTTCAATGGCTCTTTGCAAGTGGAACAATAAAGTCTAACTCTTTGCCTTAGCATATAATTCCCTGCACAATATGCCACTACCCAACATTCTAGCATCATCCCTCATAATTCTCTTACACTCTTGGCCATACTTAACTATATTTAATATTGAACATGTGAAATATTCCCTCATACCTCCAGACCTCTGTAGGATCTGATCTATCTGGAATATCCTGGCCCCACCTACAGCTCTTGTCTCTATTCACACTGGTCCACACACCCTCACCAAATGAATTCAATCCAACTTACCCACCTAGCTTCCTTTGAAGTATTATGTTTCTTATGAAGCTCCCTTGAATTCCCTAGTCTGAGGAAAACATTCTCAACTTCATACATCCTGAATATCATTTTACTTATTGAACACACATTTGCCTTGCCTTATTCTTCTAGATAATAAAGTCTTTGAGAGTAGGAACTATTGATTTCTTTTCTGAGTAAAGATAAAGATTAAAAAGTTTAGTAATTTCCTGAGTCCTGCATATGCATGGGCATCAGTTTCATGCAGACACTCCATCTGAGTTTCAGTACATTTTACTCTGCCACAAATTTCAGTCTATTCTTATTGACCAAAATCCACATACAAATTCTGACACAAAATCCATGTACAAATTCTGACACTCTTGTCAATGGTAGAAGTAAATGATAGAGCAAACCTCTCTTCATGTCTATTTGTTTAATATTTGTCCTTCTGTCTTCTTCATTAAAAGGTTGGCAACCACACTATGGGTGGGTAAGGGGAAATAAAGATATCAAAATTGACCAAGTTTAAGTAATTTTTAACAAAGCTAAAAATAGATTTGACCAAGGTTTAATTGAAACATACCAGGCATTATAATTCATCATAATTTAATGATGTGCTTTTTAATGTTTTTATCCTATCATCCTGCATTTTACAAAAGCAGTTGTAGTTATGCTTACAAAAGCCATTATGATATATTAGTTCCTTATTATTACTTTTATATTAATAATAAAAGCCCCCCAAAAAAGAATTCATTATACAAGAAGACCTGGTATCACAAGCTAATTTACTATAGCACACATTTTATTCACTTTTATACTAGGTATATTTGTATACTACCTTTAAGTAGGGTTTCCTATAAAGTGATAATAAAGGTAATTTGGATATCTATAATTTAACACCTTAGCTTGCTTAATCTACATGGAATACCAAACTTATTAATAATGTGATACTATTTCTTTTACAGTGGTTTAGTACTTCATGTCCTCTAATTTCAACTGGGCTTAGCCAGTACATTGCAAAAATATGAACACTATAATTACAGTGAATTATTACAAAGACTCTAAAAATAAATACTAAAAGTAAAAATAATATTTATTCATCATTAAAAGTCACTTTCTTCTATTACATTCATTTCCTAACATGCTCCAGCTATTGTGTATCTATTTTTATTTATCATTAAGAATTACTTTAAAGCACAATGTATTTTTGATTTTTATAAATCAACAAAGTTAAATAATATCACACATAAAATTCCCTTTATCCTCAGAGTAAGGAGGAAATAGTGGGTACTAGAAAGAGTACTTATTGAGCATCAACTGTATAAAAGTCCCTACTCTAAATATAAACACTAGATTTTTATTATCCTGTTTAATTATTCCCACTCTCAAGGTTCTACAACACATCGGAGATGGCCAGGTCTTTCTTTACCTCTTCGCTGCTTGGTGACCTCATCCCATGTTTACTAACTTTCTTATTCAGCTCAGATCCCATTACCTATTAATTCAAATACACTCAATATCTTTCCTAGTCTTCCTCTTTGGTTTTCCCACCCATTCATCTACGAAAACCCTAACAATTATCTACCATTTCTGAGCTTGCTTCCCAGTTGCTGAAATCTGCTAGGAAAAATAACCAACAATGGGGATGTAGATTAAAGTTTTCCAATTTCACCAATTTAAAGAATGCCCAGTAGATGACTGAAAGCATAACATATCAAAAACTTAGGAGGATGGAGGATATAGAAAACTAAGCGTTTACCACCTAGTATATTTAGCCCTATGGAAGTTATCAGATTGTCAAGTATTAGAAAATAAACATTTAATTTTATCACAAAAGATTTAATGGAGCTGTAGCTATCAAGCTATCAGTGGTAAGATAATGATAAGCACAGCTAGACTTTATGATGACTCACTCTCTGAAATGATGGCTATTTGCAAAGACTACACTCAAGCAGTGCTCAGCTTATCTTATTACTATAAATTGAATGTGGTTTTACCTTATGAACACAATCTGCCAAAAACCAAATCTATGATTTTTCTCATGGCTTTCTTATTTAACCCAAGGGTACCAAATGCCATTATTCTGGCTCTACACATATGTAATATGGTTAAAGTTAGGAACCTGCCAACTTTTTCCCATTAAACACATTATTTCATTCACATTAGCCTTATCGGTGAAGCAGTGATATGATTCAGCTCATCTATCAGCTCTTTGTGCAGTAATTCTTTCCTATCTCTATGTGAGAAAATGAGTTTAAAAAATGTATCTCTTCATAATTATAATGAATTTCTAAGCTCTTTGACAGTTGCATCTAAATCTAAACTTTTAAGCACATAATTTTAATCACTTAAAATAATTACTTTTTAAAATCTGTTAAAGGATCTTATTCTGTTTTCAATATCTATTTTAAAATGTATTTAATGTGTAGATCACCAAGCAGAAAATAAAACAACAAGTTTTTGATAGCAAAGAACAAATGGCTAGAATGAAAATTATACCCACTGGATGCTTACAGGAAAAATATAAGGACCATGGATTGACTGGGCTTCCCTTGTGGCTCAGCTGGTAAAGAATCTGCCTGCAATGCGGGAGACCTGGGTTTGATCCCTGGGTTGGGAATATCCCCTGCAGAAGGGAAAGGCTACCCGCTCCAGTATTCTGGCCTGGAGAATTCCATGGACTGTATAGTCCATGGGGTCGCAAAGAGTCAGAAACAACCGAGCAACTTTCACTTTCACGTTCATGAACTGATTATTGATTTTTCTTTCTGATCATTTCAATACAATTTATTTAGAAGTTCAAGTCTATATATCTAATTGTCTGTCAAACTCAAGTTTTAAAATCTTAACCTCAGGGGGCTTCCCTGGGGCTCAACAGTAAGGAATCCGCTTGCCAGTGCAGGAGACATGGGTTCAATCCCTGGTCTGGGAAGATCCCACTTGTTGTGGAGCAACTAAGCCTGTGTACCACAACTACTGAGCCTGTGCTCTAGAGCCCAGGAACTGCAACTACTGAAGCCCACATGCCCTAGAACCCATGCTCAACAGCAACAGAAGACACCACAATGAAAAGCCTGTGCTCCACCAACTAGCAAGTAGTCATCCCTCGCCACAACTAGAGAAAAGCCCGCCATAGCAACAAAGACCTAGCACTGCCTATAAATAAATAAAATTATAAAATCTTAACTTAATACCTCTTCCATTACTCATTCTTATTATTTTCCTCTTAATCGTGTATCTATTCTTCCTGTTATCTTGTCTTTTAATTCATGTTGTGTTTTCACTATTCTTTTCCCCTCCCCTCTGCCTCTTCCCTTTTCTCTCTCTCTCTCACACACACACTCAGCCTCTGACACCTCTCAGTCCACCCATAAACATCTCTGCCATCAGTCTTCTCTTTTCATGGTTTGGGTGTTCAATAACTTTTAAAATGGCAAAATGTAATAACTACTAACTGATTTCCTTCTCTAATTTACTTGCTGTTAGCCTTTGGGAATTTCAGATTCCTTCGAAAATCTGATGGTAGCTTTAGAAAAAGCTTGTCAGAAAAATCCCATACATGTGAAATTCACCACACAGTTTCTGATAATTACCAGAGCTATAAGAGCCAGAACACAGGTACTAATTTGAAAATTTTCTCGTTTCCCCCACTTACAATCCGCCTCTATCCCCTGCCACTTTAATCCTCTTAATGGATTAGTGAATCATATTAATTTCCTCAAAAAACTTGTTCAGCCCCGCTATTTGCTGAATTCAATTTGAATCTTTATTCTGGACTCAAAATTTTACAAGCCATGGTTTTAATTCCCATGATATTCACCATTACTTCACTCTGTGGTACCCACAGTCTAGCTCAAATTGACATTCACAGTACTTGCTCCCATGCAGTTCTTTCTTTGCTCATTTTCTTCCTGCCTAAATGCTCTCTACTTCATTTAAAATATACCAGTGCCTGGGTACCAAACCAAGAGATTCTTTATTAGTCAATTTGGGGTACAGCAGGGGCATCAGGGGCTTAAAAACTTTCCACGTGTCTCAATGTACAGCAAAGTTGGAAAACTAATGATGCAGATAATCTGTCTAGTACTCTAATCCCTCTGTTCTTTCTCCATTTTAATCATCTTTTCTTTTAGCCCCAACTCAGAAGATAACATAGGAGAATAATTTTGTAACCAAATGAAAGGTAGTTTTTAAATAGGACACAAAAAGCAACAGCTATAAATGAAAGTATGTTCAATTTAGACTTGATTTAAATGAAGAACTAATGTCTATCAAAAGACAAAATTGGAAGAAGATATTTTAAACATATATACTTGGCAAAGTACTCATCTATGATGCAATAAAACTCCTGCCAATTAGCAAGAAAATGGCAGGAATTTTTTTTTTTAATGTGCAAAGGACTTGAACAAGCATTTCATTAATGATAGTACACTTACCTAAGTGACCAATGATAAAATAAAGGGATACGCAATATCATGACTTACAAGGGCATGCAAATATGCACAACAATAAGACTCTACTAGACATTCAGAAGATTGATAGTGTGACCACAAAAAGTAGTAGCTAGCAAATTCAGAAATAACATTCTTTTATACCGCTCATACTTACACAAAAACACTTTGGAAAACTACTTCAATTTCTACAAAAGCTGAGCATAACTGAATGTATACATTCTTATGAGCTGTTGGCGATTTTACCCTTAGGTACCATCCCCAAAATGATGCTCACACACACACACACACACACACACACACAAAACTAGTAAATATAGCATTATTCAAAATAGGCAAAGTGGTAAAAATATTCTTTCACTGTATAGTAATTACACAGTCACATTTCCATGCAATAGAATACTATACAGCAATTTAAGTAACAAATTACTGCTATATGCAGCAACATGCACAGATTTCTCAGACATAATATCTAGAATGAAATAATCCAGAGAAAAGAGTGCACTCTGTGTGGTTTTATTTACATAAACTTAAAATGGCCAAACCAGGGTAGTAGAAGCCAGCATACCCGTGACTTCTTAATAGTCAGAGTTAATGACTGATAGGAAGGTGAGAAAGTCCTCTTGGCTGCTGGATAGTGCTCTATATTTTGATTTGTCTGATGGTTACCATAAGCATGGGTTTCCCAGGTGGCTTAGTGGTAGAGAATCTGCCTGCCAATACAGAAGATGTAAGAGACACAGGTTTGACCCTTGGGTCAGGAAGTTCCTCTGGAGGAGGGAATGGCAATCTGCTTCAGTAGTCTTGCCTGGAGAATTCCATGGACAGAGGAGCCTGGTGGATGACAGTCCATAGGGTCGCAAAGAGTTGGACATGACTAAGCACACAAGCACATGTTGTACCATAAGTGTGTTCATCTTGTAAAAAATTCATTGAACTCTACAGTTACCTAGGACTATAACTAGCACCTAAAAGTAGTACCTATAACCGTATGTTATATAATATACTTTAATATAATGTTTTCAAAGAGGAAAGAAGACATGTATAGGCATAAAGTGAAAGTGTTAGTCCCTCCGTCATGTCCGACTCTTTGATACCCCATGGACTGGTAGCCCTCCCGGCTCCTCTGTCCATGGGGTTCTCCAGGCAAGAATACCAGAGTGGGTTGCCATTCCCTTCTCCAGGGGATCTTCCCAACCCAGGGAGCGAACCCAGGTCTCCCGCATTGCAGGCAGACTCTTTACCATCTGAGCCACCAGGGAAGCCCCATGTATAGGCATATCTAGTTTTATTCCGCTTCACTTTACTTCACTTTTTAGATATTATATTTTTCACAATTGAGCAAGTCCATTGGCATCATTCTTCCAACAGTATTTTTCAATTTCATGTCTCTGTGTCACATTTTGGTAATTCTCACAGTGTTTCAAACGTTTTCATCTCCTCACACCTCCCTATTCCCTGAGACACAACGATATTGAAATTGGGCCAATTAACAACCAGAATGACTTCAAAATGTTCAAGTGAATGAAAGAGTTGTACACCTCACACTTTAAATCAAAAACTAGAAATGATTAAGTTTAGTAAGGAAGGCATGCTGAAAACCAAAATAGGTCAAGAGCTAGGCCTCTTTCACCAGTTAGCTAAGCTGTGAGTGCAAAGTTGTTGAAGGAATTTGAACATGCTACTCCAGTGAACACACAAATGATAAGAAAGCAAAACAACTTTATTGCTGATATAGAGAAAGTTTTAGTGGTCTGGGTAGAAGATCAAACTAAGCACAATGTTTCCTTAAGCCAAAGCCTAATCCAGAGCAAGGCCATAACTCTCTTTAATTTTATGAAGGCCGAGAGAGGTGAAGAAGCTGCATAAGGAAATGTTGAACAGAGGTTGGTTCGTGACATTGAAGCAAAGAAGCCATCTCCATGGAAAAAAAAGTGCAAAGCGAATCTGCCCCTGCTGATGTAGAAGCTGCAGCGAGTTATCCAGAAGATCTAGCTAAAACAATTTATGAAGGTGGTTATACTAAACAACAGATTTTCAATGCAGATGGAACAGCTTGTTCAATAGGTAAAACAGCCTATCTTGGAAGGTAATGCCATCTAGCACTTTCATAGCTAGATAGTCATAGTCAGTGCATGGCATCTGGTTTCAAAAAATAAGCTGACTCTCTTGTTAAGGGTCAATACAGCAGGTGACTTTCAGTTGAAGTCAGTGCTCATTTACCATTCGAAAAATCCGAGGGCCCCTAAGAATTACGCTAAATCTACTCTGCCTGTGCTCTATAAATGAAACAATAAAGCCTTCAAGAAAGCACATCTACTTTAAACATAATTTATTGAATATTTTAAGTCCACTGTTGCGATCTATGCTCAGAAAAAAAGACTTCTTTCAGAACATTACTGCTCATTGGCAATGCACCTAATCACCAAGAGCTCTGACAGAGATGTACAATGAGATTAATGTTGTTTCATGCCTGCTAACACAACAACGCTTACTCCTTGGAAGGAAAGTTATGACCAACCTAGACAGCATATTAAAAAGCAGAGACATTACTTTGCCAACAAAGGTCTGTCTAGTCAAGGCTATGGTTTTTCCAGTAGTTATGGTTTTTCCAGTAGTCATGTATGGATGTGAGAGTTGGACTATAAAGAAGGCTGAGCACCAAAGAACTGATGCGTTTGAACTGTAGTGTTGGAGAAGACTCTTGAGAGTCCCTTGGACTGCAAGGAGATCCAACCAGTCCATCCTAAAGGAAATCAGTCCTGGGTGTTCATTGGAAGGACTGATGTTGAAGCTGAAACTCCAATACTTTGGCCACCTGATGCAAAGAGCTGACTCATTTGAAAAGACCCTGATGCTGGGAAAGATTGAAGGCAGGAGGAGGAGGAGATGACAGAGAATGAGATGGTTGGATGGCATCACCGACTCAATGGACATGGATTTGGGTAGACTCCGGGAGTTCGTGATAGAGAGGGAGAGGGAGGCCTGGTGTGCTGCAGTTCATGGGGTCGCAAAGAGTAGGACACGACTGAGCAACTGAACTGAACTGAACAAAACATCCATTCTGTAACTCATGGACCAAGGAGTCATTTCAACTGTCAAGTCTTATTCTTTAATAAATACATTTCTTAAGGCTATTGCTGCCATAGATACTAACTCCTCTGATGGATCTGGGCAAAGTAAATTGAAAATCTTCCTGAAAGGATTTACCATTTTAGATGTCATTAAGGAAATTCATGAAAGAGGTCAAAATATCAACATTAACAGGAACTTGGAAGAAGTTGATCCAACCCTCATGGATGACTTCGAGGGGTTCAAGATTTCTAATGGAGGGGGTAACCGCAGATGTGGTGGAATTAACAAGAGAACTTGAGTTAGAAATGGAACCTGAAGATGTAACTAATTGCTACAATCTCATGATAAAACTTCCACAAACAAAGAGTTGTTTCTTATGAATGAACAAAGAAAATGGTTTCTTAAGATGGAAACTACTCCTAGTGAAGATGTTGTGAAGAATGACAAAATGACAGCAAATAATTAAAATATTACATAAACTTAGTTGATAAAACAGTGGCAGGATTTGAAAGACTGACTCTGACTGTGAAATAAGGTCTGTGGATAAAATACTATCAAACAGTTGCATGTTAGAGAGAAACCATTCATGAAAGGAAGAGTCAATTGATGTGGCAAACTCCATAGCTGTATTATTTTTAAAAATTGCCATAGCCACCCCAGTCTTCAGCAACCACCACCATGAACAGTCAGCAGCCGTCAGCACTGAGGTAAGATCCTTCAGTAGCAAAAAGATTACAAGTCACTGAAAGCTCAGATGATGGTAGCATTTTCTAAATCAGTAAACAATTTTTAAATTAAGGTATGTACATTGCCTTTTATTAGACATAATGCTATCACACACTTAGTAGACTACAGTATCATATAGAAATACCTTTAAATGCACTATAAAACCTAACACTTGGTGAGATTTGCTTTATCTGCCATACTGCAGTCACCCGGAATAGAATTATAAGTTCTCCAAGGTATGCCTATATGTATCTACATATCACATGAGTAGAGCTTTATTGCCTGTAGAAGGGCAAACTTTGTGTAAAAAATTAAACACATTTGGAAAATTGTGGGTTGTGCATTAGTGGTGAATACTGATGTATTTTTTCTGGATAGTCAATAGTGATGCAGTTGTCCCTCAGTATCTGCAGAGGATTGGTCTCAGGAACCCCCACATATGTCAAACTGTGGATGCTCAAATCACTTAGTCAGCTCTCAACAACTGCCTTTCTGCATCCACAGATTCAACCAGCCTCAGATTGTATACTACTGCATGTATATATTGAGAAAGAGTCTGGGTATTTGTGGACTTGTGCAGTTCAAACCCATGTTGTTCAAGGGTTGACCGCACTGTCATGTCATAAAGGGCCAATATTTGGTAATAATGACACCCATGCCACACTGATTCTGTGATACCGAATAAGGAGATCCAGGGATATGAGTGCTCAGACAAGAGAGGAAGCAGGACGGTGGAAAACCTTTCTACAGAGTTGTAATACATAATGGGTATTATCAATTCTCCCATGTCAGAGGTAATAATAGCCTGCAGTAACTGGCTTATTCACATATGTGAGATTTCACTATGCTGCTGCTGCTGCTAAGTCGCTTCAGTCGTGTCCAACCCTGTGTGACCCCATAGACGGCAGCCTACCAGGCTCCTCTGTCCCTGGGATTCTCCAGGAAGAATACTGGAGTGGGTTGTCATTTCCTTCTCCAGATTTCACTATGAGGGACATCTGAACTTTCTAACATCTAGGAAATAATTTTTTTTTTCTTGAACCTGGACCCGAATCCTTCAAATAGTTTTACAGTTATTTCGCTTTCTGGAAAATATGAATGTATCACTACTAACAAGAAAACAAATTTATCTCTCCCAATCATACAATTTCCTCAATGTTTTTCAAATATAGGCAATGCAAGATTAATTTAGGTCTCCAAGTTTATAATTTTCATTACAATAAAGTTAAATATTGATTGATATCAAATGTTATGTTTATTGCAAACTAAAATTACTAATTCCATATAGTAAGTTAACAACTTAGAAAAATGGTTATTGCCTATTAAAAACTTTATTGTGACATATTTAAAGATTGTATTTTCAATCACTAAGAAGCTACTCTCTTTTGTAGACAATCTATACTAAGCACAATGCATATTAGAGATCCTATTATTGATGTATTTTCATGAAACAGTGGTGAATTCCTTATATCTTAGCAACAAACAGAGGTATGAAATCTATTTTTACTCTTTACCCTATTTTTTCCTAATAATTGTCTTTTATTTTCCTGGGATAATTTATCATCATATAATTAAGGAAACGGCAACCCACTTCAGTATTCTTGCCTAGAGAATCCTGTGGACAGAGGAGCCTGGTAGGCTGCTGTCCATAGGGTCGCACAGAGTCGGATACAACTGAAGCGACTTAGCATGCATGCATGCATTGGAGAAGGAAATGACAGAGAATCTCAGGGATAGAGGGGCCTGCCGTCTATGGGGTCACACAGAGTTGGACACAACTGAAGCGATTTAGCAGCAGCAGCAGCAACTCATATGTTAAAGTGCATACAATTTCAAAAGCCTCAGGCTTATATACACCATTCAGATTTTTTGCACTGAAAACTATATTAAAATGTGAACCATGATAATTTTTATAACTGAAAGTATATATTTTCAAAGTTAATAATTATCAAAATATTTATTTAAATATATTTTTCTATATATACTAGAGGGCTTCCCTTGTGGCTCAGCTGATAAAGAATCTGCCTGCAATGCAGGAGACCCCGGCTTGATTCCTGGGTTGGGAAGATTGCTGGAGAAGGGATAGGCTACCCACTCCAGTATTCTTGGGCTTCCCTACTGACTCAGCTGGTAAAGAATCCACCTGCAATGAGGGAGACCTGCGTTCAATCCCAAGGTTGCAAAAATCCCCTGGAGAAGGGAAAGGCTACCCACTCCAGTATTCTGGCCTGGAGAATTTCATGGACTATAGAGTCCATGGGGTGGCAAAGAGTCAGACACGACTGAGCGATATATATTAGAAAGCATTTTGAATGGCGAGAAAGTATATTCAATTGACTAACATTATATTTAATGGTAAAAAGCATATGTTTTGAGGACTTTAAGTTTAGACTAAATTTTTTTAAATAAAAGGTTGCTGTTGTTCAGTTGCTAAGTTGTTTTCAACTCTTTGCCACCCCATGGACTGCAGGACGCCAGGCTTCCCTGTCCTTTACTATCTCCTGGAGTTTGCTCAAATCCATGTCCACTGAGTCAGTGATGCTATCTAACCATCTCTTAAAATCAATTTGTGTGGGCCCTTAAAGACATTTCACCAGAAAAGGTATACAGATGGCAAAGAAGCTATATAAAAAGACGTTCGACATCGTATGTCATTAAAAATTCAAATTAAAATAACAATGAGATACAACTGCACACTATTAGAATGGCTAAAATTCAAAACACCGACAACGCCAAAGAGAACATGGAGCAACAGGAACACTCATATGTTGCTGGCAGAAGTGCAAAATGCTACAGCCGCTTTAGAAAAGATTTCCACAGTTTCTTACAAAACTAAACACACTCATACCATATGATCTAGCAATCAAGCTCCTAGATATTTACCCAAAGGAGCTGGAAGCATGTCCACACAAAAACTTCCACACAAATGTTTATAATTGTTTATAATAAAGCTATACACAGACAGCTTTATTCATTATTAGAAAATTTGAATGCAACCAAGATGTCCAACAGTAGGTGGAAAGATAAATAAAGTATGGAACATCCAGACAAGGGAATATTATTCAGTACTAAAACAAATGATCTATCACAAAAGACATGGAGGAAACTTAAATGTGTGAAATGAGCCAATTTGAAATGGCTATATTGTATGATTTCAACAATGACCTTTTGAAAAAGGCAAAGGGATAGAGACAAGAGAAACAGTGGTTGCTAGGACTGGAAAGACAGTGACGAATAAGTAAAAACATCTTCAGTTCAGTTCAGTCGCTCAGTCGTGTCCGACTCTCTGCGACCCCATGAATTGCAGCACGCCAGGCCTCTCTGTCCATCACCAACTCCCGGAGTCTACCCAAACCCATGTTCATCGAGTCGGTGATGCCATCCAACCATCTCATCCTCTGTCGTCCCCTTCTCCTCCCACACCCAATCCTACCCAGCATTAGGGTCTTTTCCAATGAGTCAACCCTTCGCATGAGGTGCCCAAAGTATTGGAGCTTCAGCTTCAACATCAGACCTTCCAATGAACACCCAGGATTGATCTCTTTTAGGATGGATTGATTGGATCTCCTTGCAGTCCAAGGGACTCTCAAGAGTCTTCTCCAACACCACAGTTCAAAAGCATCAATTCTTCGGCGCTCAGCTTTCTTCACCGTCCAACACTCACATCCATACATGACCACTGGAAAAACCATAGCCTTGACTAGACGGACTTTTGTTGGCAAAGTAATGTCTCTGCTTTTAAACATGCTATCTAGGTTGGCCATAACCTTCCCTCCAAGGAGTAAGTGTCTTTTAATTTCATGGCTGCAGTCACCATCAGCAGTGATTCTGGAGCCCAAAAAAGTAAAGTCTGACACTGTTTCCACTGTTTCACCATCTATTTCCCATGGAGTGATGGGACCAGATGCCATGATCTTAGTTTTCTGAACGTTGAGCTTTAAGCCAACTTTTTCACTCTCCTCCTTCACCTTCATCAAGAGGCTCTTTAGTTCTTCTTCACTTTCTGCCATAAGGGTGGTGTCACCCGCATATCTGAGGTTATTGATATTTCTCCCAGCAATCTTGATTCCAGCTTGTCTTTCTTCCAGCCCAGCATTTCTCATGATGTACTCTGCATATAAGTTAAATAAGCAGGGTGACAACATACAGCCTTGACGTACTCCTTTTCCTATTTGGAACCAGTCTGTTGTTCCATGTCCAGTTCTAACTGTTGCTTCCTGACCTGCATACAGGTTTCTCAAGAGACAGGTCAGATGGTCTGGTATTCCCATTTCTTTCAGAATTTTCCACAGTTTATTGTGATCCACACAGTCAAAGGCTTTGGCATAGTCAATAAAGCAGAAATAGATGTTTTTCTGGAACTCTCTTGCTTTTTCGATGATCCAGTGGATATTGGCAATTTGATCTCTGGTTCCTCTGCCTTTTCTAAAACCAGCTTGAACATCTGGAAGTTCACGGTTCACGTATGGCTGAAGCCTGGCTTGGAGAATTTTGAGCATTACTTTACTAGCATGTGAGATGAGTGCAATTGTGCGATAGTTTGAGCATTCTTTGGCATTGCCAGTATGAAAAGGCAAAAGGATAGGACACTGAAAGATGAACTCCCCAGGTCAGAGAAAATCTTCTTAGGGCAGTGAAAATCCTCTGATGATTAATGATGCTATAATTATGGATACATATTATTAAACATTTGTATTATATACATGAATATATTTGTGTATTGTATTTCTAGATTGCACAGCACCAAAAGTGAACCCTATGTAAACTATGCACTGTGGTTAATAATGATATGATGGTTCATCAATTGTAATAAATGAACCATCCTCTTGGGGGATGTTGATAAGAGGAGGCTACGCATGTGTGGCAACAAGTGGTATTGGGAAATTGTTATACCATCCTCTCAGTTTTGCTGTGAACCCAAAACTCCTCTTAAAGTCTTAAAACAATTAATTCATGATTGATTAAAAATTCCAAAAATTTTTGGAATTCCAAAAATTTATAATTGGATAAAATTCCAATTTATGATGAAATAAAGAGTAGATGTAGCTCTCTATTTCACTTTTCCACAGTGTTTCTGACAGTACTTGCTGTGAAAGATGCGAAGCTTTCGCTATTTTTTTTTTTGTATTGACATGCTTTGATTTTCCTCCATAGATATTTTCTTTGTGGCTACCATGAGGCCTATAGAAAACACCTTATAGCTAAAAATCTATTTTATATTGATAACAATTTGAATCATATGTAAAACTACTCTTTTACATATCCCCACCCCTACTTTTATTATTAATGTCACAAATTAGATCTTTATATATTGTGGATACATTAACATAATTTTGTAGTTATACTTAATTTTTATGCTTTTTGTCTTTTAAATTTTGTATCAAAATTAGAAGCTTTCTAATCTACCAATACAGTATTACAGTATTCTATATTAAGCTATACATTTGCCTTTACCAGTAAGGTATATTTTCATATACTTTTACATTGCTGTATAGCATCCTTTCATTTCAACTTGCAGGACTCCCTATAAAATTTCTTGTAGGGTAGGTCTAATGATGATAAATTCTCTCGGCTATTGTTTATCTGGGAAAGTCTTTATTTATCCTTCATCTTCACAGCAAAGTATTGTCGGATACACTATTCTTAGTTGGTAGTTTTCTTTTCCAATTAGCACTTTGAATATGTCATCCCACTCTTTTACAGGCTGAACGGTTTCTGCCAGGAAATCTACTGATAATCTTAAGCGAGCTCCCTTGCACATGACAAGCTGCTTTTCTTATTGATTTCAAGATTTTCTCTTTTGATGGTTTAATTATACTGTGTCTCTTAGTGTGGACCTCTTTTGATTTATTTTAGCTGGAGTTCCTTAAGCTTTCTGGACTTGGGTGCCCATTTCCTTTCTCAGGTCAGTTCAGTCAGTCGCTCAGACATGTCTGACTCTTTGCAACCCCATGGACTGCAGCACACCAGGTTTCCCTGTCCATCATCAACTCCCAGAGTTTACCTAAACTCATGTCCATTCAGTCGGTGATGCCATCCAACCATTTCATCCTCTGATGTCCCCTTCTTCTCTCGCCTTCAATCTTTCCCAGCATCAGAGTCTTTTCAAATGAGTCAGCTCTTCGCATCAGGTGGCTAAAGTATTAGAGTTTCAGCTTCAACATCAGTCCTTCCAATGAACGCCCAGGACTGATCTCCTTTAGGATGGATTGGTTGGATCTCCTTAGGACTCTCAAGAGTCTTTTCCAACACCACAGTTCAAAACAATCAATTCTTCAGCGTTCAGCTTTCTTTATAGTCCAACTCTCACATCCATACATGACTATTGGAAAAACCATAGCCTTGACTAGATGGACCTTTGTTGGCAAAGCAATGTCTCTGCTTTTTAATATGCTATCTAGGTTGGTCATAACTTTTCTTCCAAGGAGTAAGTGTCTTCTAATTTCATGGCTGCAGTCACCATCTGCAGTGATTTTGGAGGCCAAAAAAATAAAGTCTTCCACTGTTTCCCCATTTATTTGCCATGAACTGGTGGGACAAGATGCCATGATCTTAGTTTTCTGAATGTTGAGCTTTAAGCCAACTTTTTCACTCTCCTCTTTCACTTTCATCAAGAGGCTTTCTCAGGTTTGGGAAATTCTCAGTTTTATTTCTCTGGAGAGATGAGAAAGCCTTCCTCAGCGATCAATGCAAAGAAATAGAGGAAAACAACAGACTGGAAAAGACTAGAGATCTCTTCAACAAAATTAGAGATACCAAGGGAATATTTCATCCAAAGATGGGCTCGATAAAGGACAGAAATGGTATGGACCTAACAGAAGCAGAAGATATTAAGAAGAGCTGGCAAGAATACACAGAACTGTACAGAAAAGATCTTCACGACCCAGATAATCACGATGGTGTGATCACTCACCTACAGCCAGACACCCTGGAATGTGAAGTCAAGTGGGCCTTAGAAAGCATCACTACGAACAAAGCTAGTGGAGGTGATGGAATTCCAGTTGAGCTATTTCAAACCTGAAAGATGATGCTGTCAAAGTGCTGCACTCGATATGCCCGCAAATCTGGAAAACTCAGCAGTGGCCACAGGATTGGAAAAGGTCAGTTTTCATTCCAATCCCAAAGAAAGGCAATGCCAAAGAATTCTTGAACTACTGCACAATTGCACTCATCTCACACGCTAGTAAAGTAATGCTCAAAATTCTCCAAGCCAGGCTTCAGCAATACGTGAACCATGAACTTCCAGATGTTCAAGCTGGTTTTAGAAAAGGTAGAGGAACCAGAGATCAAATTGCCAACACCTGATGGATCATCAAAAAACCAAGAGAGTTCCAGAAATACATCTATTTCTGCTTTATTGACTATGCCAAAGCCTTTGACTGTGTGGATCACAATAAACTGTGGAAAATTCTGAAAGAGATAGGAATACCAGACCATCTGACCTGTCTCTTGAGAAACCTGTATGCAGGTCAGAAAGGAACAGTTAGAAATGGGCATGGAACAACAGACTGGTTCCAAATAGGAAAAAGAGTACGTCAAGGCTGTATGTTGTCACCCTGCTTATTTAACTTATATGCAGAGTACATCATGAGAAATGCTGGGCTGGAAGAAACACAAGCTGGAATCAAGATTGCCAGGAGAAATATCAATAACCTCAGATATGCAGATGACACCACCCTTATGGCAGAAAGCAAAGAAGAACTAAAGAGCCACTTGATGAAAGTGAAAGAGGAGAGTGAAAAAGTTGGCTTAAAGCTCAACGTTCAGAAAACTAAGATCATGGCATCTGGTCCCATCAATTCATGGCAAATAGATGGGGAAACAGTGGAAACAGACTCAGACTTTATTTTTTGGGCTCCAAAATCACTGCTGATGGTGACCGCAGCCATGAAATTAGAAGACACTTACTCCTTGGAAGGAAGGTTATGACCAACCTAGACAGCATATTTAAAAGCAGAGACATTACTTTGCCAACAAAGGTCCGTCTAGTCAAAGCTATGGTTTTTCCAGTAGTCATGTATGGGTGGGAGAGTTGGACTATAAATAAAGCTGAGCGCCGAAGAATTGATGGTTTTGAACTGTGGTGGTGGAGAAGACTCTTGAGAGTCCCTTGTACTGCAAGAAGATGCAACCAGTCCATCCTAAAGGAGATCAATCCTGGGTGTTCATTGGAAGGACTGATATTGAAGCTGAAACTCCAATAATTTGGCCACCTCATGAAGAGTTGACTCATTGGAAAAGACCCTAATGCTGGGAAGGATTGGGGGCAGGAGAAGGGGACGACAGAGGATGAAATGGTTGGATGGCATCACCGACTCGATGGACGTGGGTTTGGGTAGACTCCGGGAGTTGGTGATGGACAAGGAGGCCTGGCGTGCTGCGATTCATGAGGTCGCAAGGAGTCGGACACGACTGAGCGACTCAACTGAACTGAACTGATACATTCTCTGTCCCTTTCTTTCTTTCTCCCTTTTTTTTAATCTCCCCCCTGCCCCACTTCTAGAATTCCTATAATGTATGTAATGACTGCTTAATCATATTCCTAAGCCCCTTAAGCTTTCTTCAGTTTTCTATAGTCTTCTTTCTTTGCTCCTTTGATTCAATAATTTCAAACGAACTATTATTGAGTTTGCAGATTTTTCTCTTCCGTTTGATCAAATCTGTTGTCAAACCCTTCATGTGAGCTTTTCAATTTAGTTATTGTATTGTTCAGCTCCAGAATTCTTATTTGGTTCTTTTTTGTACTCTTTGTCTCTTCACTGATATTCTTTTTTTGCTCATGTATTTTCATGATTTTGTTTAGTTGTCTGTGTTCTCTTATAGACCACTGATCTCCTTTAAGACAATTACCTTGAATTATATGCCAGGTAATTCATAGATATTTGTTTAGATTTATTTTGTTCCTTTGATTGTACTGTTTTCCTGTCTCTTTGTGTGTCTGTGATTTTGTGTATGTGTGTGCTATTTTTCATTTGAAAAAAATAGCACTTCCCTCAGTACTTTTAGGCTGGCTTTTTACAGGGGAAGATTTTCAGCAATTAACACAGCTAGAGATTCTGGGCCCCCCTGAAACCTTTTTCGGGGGGATGCAATTTCTCTGTTCTTATACCTGTAATTTCCCAACTTGAGAGATTCGCTATTAATAGTTTCTCTTTCTGTAGCTCATAATCTCTTGCTCCCTCTAGTGTCTGTCTGCAATACTGCAGGTTCTGTGGTACTGCAGCAGGAAGTTGTCCAGCTCGTTTTTATTCTGTGGCCTACAGGCATCCAAAGTATCCTGGTTCTCTGTCAGGCCTAGAAGTCAGAAGTCAGGCCAGTCAGAAACCACTCCCTCTGGCAACCTTTGGTATACCTGGATGAATGCCCCACTCATATCTCTCCCGCCCAAGAAGCCATAAATTGGGTGCATTCTGATAGTGCCAACCCACACTGGCCTTTGTCTAGATAGAGCACTGCAGATCCTCTGGTGTAAGAGCAAGGTACTCCTATTCTCTCTTACTTTCAGTGGCCCGAGGAATCGAAACTATGCTGTTTCCAACCACGGCAATGCTCCAAGTCATATAAAAAGGAAATAAAGTCCTTCAGGCAGCCCTCTGAAAATCTTGCATGTTGGACACTTATTCTACTTTTCTCCTTCCCACCAAGAAGCCATGAGTTGAAGTTCTCTTCAACAGCAATGAGTTCTGCTGACTTAAGGATGAGGCAACTTGGAATAAAGTGAACTAGTTCTGATCATTAATTTCAGTGTGGCTATTAACTTTTCACCTGCATAGGGTTCTACAACTTCCTGATTTCTGGAGGATTTCCATAAAGATATTTTGGTCCATATATTGTTAAGTCCATTGGAAAGACTGATGTTGAAGCTGAAACTCCAATACTTTGGCCACTTGATGTAAAAAGCTGACTCATTTGAAAAGACCCTGATGCTGGGAAAGATTGAGGCCGGGAGAAGGGGACGAAAGAGGATGAGATGGCTGGATGGCATCACTGACTCAACGTACATGAGTTTGGGTAAACTCCGGGAGTTGGTGATGGACAGGGAGGCCTGGCGTGCTGTGGTTCATGGGGTCGCAAAGTCGGACACGACTGAGTGACTGAACTGAACTGATTGTTAAGTCAGTGTCTTTGTGGAGGGACAAGGGCTGGGTCTACTTATTCTGCCATCTTGCTCTCATTCTCACTGATTTCTGCTCTGATCTTATTTCATTTTCCCACTTAACTTCGTTTTATTTTGTTCTTTTTTTTTCTTGTTTCTTATGGTGGACACTAAAGTCATTGATCTGAGACCTTTTTTTTCCTTTCCTAATATAGGCATTTAGTGTTACAAATTTCCCCTTTAATACTGCTTTAGTAGCATCACACAAATTCTAATACACTGAGTTTTCATTTTTTGTTCAATTCAAAGTAACTTCTAAGTTCTTCTTTGATCTTTTCTTTGACTCACATGTTGTTTAGATGTTCTCTTAACACTTTCTGAAGTGTTTAGTCTTACATAAGGATCCTTAAAAATATTTTATAAAAATAAATTATATTTTCTGCCTCTTCTTTTGATTAAAAATATATTTACTTACATGTAAAAAATCAATGACCAAATATAAAAACTAGTAGTAGGCTTTCTTTCTTTTATTCAAGTATAGCTGATTTTTTTTTTATTTTGGATGTACTCCTTTTCCTATTTGGAACCAGTTTGTTGTTCCATGTCCAGTTCTAACTGTTGCTTCCTGACATACATACAGATTTCTCAAGAGGCAGGTCAGGTGGTCTGATATTCCCATCTCTTTCAAGATTTTCCACAGTTTATTGTGGTCCACACAGTCAAAGGCTTTGGCATAGTCAATAAAGCAGAAATAGATATTTTTCTGGAACTCTCTTGCTTTTTCAATGATCCAGCGGATGTTGGCTGCATCCAAATAGGAAAAGGAGTACGTCAAAGCTGTATATTGTCACCCTGCTTATTTAACTTATATGCAGAGTACATCATGAGAAACGCTGGGCTGAATGAAACACAAGCTGGAATCAAGATTGCTGGGAGAAATATCAATAACCTCAGATATGCAGATGACACCACCCTCATGGCAGAAAGTGAAGAAGAACTAAAGAGCTTCTTGATGAAAGTAAAAGAGGAGAGTGAAAAAGTTGGCTTAAAGCTCAACATTCAGAAAACTAAGATCATGGCATCCAGTCCCATCAGTTCATGGCAAATAGATGGAGAAACAGTGACAGATTTTATTTTTCTGGCCTCCAAAATCACTGCAGATGGTGACTGCAGCCATGAAATTAAAAGACACTTACTCCTTGGAAGAAAAGTTATGACCAACCTAGATAGCATATTAAAAAGCAGAGACATTACTTTGTCAACAGAGGTCCATCTAGTCAAGGCTATGGTTTTTCCAGTAGTCATGTACGGATGTAAGAGTTGGACTATAAAGAAACTGAGCATTGAAGAACTGATGCTTTTGAACTGTAGTGTTGGAGAAGACTCTTGAGAGTCCCTTGGACTGCAAGGAGATCCAACCACTCTATCCTAAAGGAAATCAGTCCTGAATGTTCATTGGAAGACTGAAGCTGAAACTGAAGCTGAAACTCCAGTATTTTCGCCACCTGATGCAAAGAACTGACTCATTGGAAAAGACCCTGATGCTGGGAAAGATTGAAGGCAGGAGGAGAAGGAAACGACAGAGGATGAGATGGTTGGATGGCATCACCAACTCAATAGACATGAGTTTGAGTCAACTCCCGGAGTTGGTGATGGACAGGGAGGCCTTGCGTGCTGCAGTCCATGGGGTCGCAAACAGTCGGACAGGACTGAGGGACTGAACTGACCTGATAGTTGATTTATAATGTGCCAATCTCTGTTGTACAGCAAAGTGACTCAGTTATACTCATGTATACATTATTTTTTATATTCTTTTCCATTATGGTTTATCACAAGATAGTCAATATAGTTCCTTGAGCTACACAGTAAGACCTTGTTGTTGACCCATTGTAAATGTAATAGTTTGCATCTACCAAATCCAAATTCCAAATTCACGTTTATCTCTCCCACAACCCCTCCACCCTTGGCAATCATAAGTAGCCTTTCTTTTTTTAAAATTAATATCCCAATTAAATGAAGTTATCAAATATACAATTAAATAACTTCAGATTTTAGCATGCACAATTTTAAGATTTTAGTATGCACAATTATATTGTATGTTTTTGCACGTGTGTGTGTATATTATATAACACGGCTTAAGTGCATATTAAAACTTTGTATATGCACATTTGGGTGAAATCCTGGGTTCATGATAATATCCCCATTGTATGCTACATTGTCTTCTTCAGTTATTTGGATGGGCAGGAAGTGGAAACAGGTCCAGTCATAATGCAACCACTTCCCTACATGTCAGGCTATGGATATTAATCCTATCATGTTAATGAGAATCTCTTCCCAAGATGTGGAAAAAGGGGGTTCTTGCTTTTCTTTCCTGCAAAACTGTAAGAAAAGTGATATCATATGCCATGACTTTGGTTTTATGAAGAAAGCAATATCTGACAAGTGAAATGATACTAGAAGGTAAACTGAAAGAATGTCTTGGTGCTCCTCACAGCTTCCAGCTGTCAGTCATCTTCAGATACACCCAGGCCCTTAGAAATTATATTAACTAATGAATGCCCTCTTATGCTTAAGAAAATTTGTGTCTGTTACTTGCAGTCAAAAACTGTTCTTAAATATTGATATTAAAGTATTGCAATGTATTTTTAGAGGAATATCTTACTGGAAAATTAAGAATTCTTTTATTTAATTTTAATGGTAACTAACAGAAAAACGGGGCTTCTTTTGTGGTACAGTGGTAAAGAATCTGCCTGCAATGCAGGAGATGTGGGTTTGATTCCTGGATTGGGAAGATTCCCTGAAGAAAGAAGTGGCAACCCACTCCAGTATTCTTGACAGGGAAATCCCATGAACAGAGGAGCCCGGTGGGCTACAGTCCATGGGGTCTCAAAGAGCTGGACACGACCTAGTAACTAAACAACAACAGCAACAACTAATAGAAAAATAAAATATATGACTGCAGATATCAGTTTACTTATTTATGACTAGGAGTTGGATTGTCAGTTATAATAAAATCATCTATAACAAGCAATTCTAATATAAAATGTTATCATTATAATCCTTATTTCTTTTGGCACTTGTTTAGATAAGGTAAACAATTCACTTTCATTATTTTCCATGTTCATATACTGAAAATAAAAAAAAATGTTTACAAGGGCTTAATATTCAACCAAAGTTGTTTGAATCAATATGAATGTAATTTGGCAGTAAAATTGTAGGTACTAATATAAATCATCATGGTCCACAAGTAAAAGGATCTTTTTCTTGGGTAAAATAGAGAAAGGTGATGTAAAAGGAAATGGACAAATGGGACACAAAAGCATAACCAAGTCCTGAAATCAAACATGAAATATGTAAAAGAAACCTTGGGAAATATAGTTAATCTGGGGTTTAATATTATTAATATATCAGGAGCTCAAAACAAATTTATAAAGAACAAACATTTTCTACACATTTTATTTTTCCTTCTCTATGATAACCAATAATTAATATGATGGATGGTACCTATCAATTCCACATTTTGGTCATTTTCTCTTATAATAATCATATTTTTTTTCCTGTGAGTAAATGGAAAGCAAATCAACCTATAGACATAAATTGGTATTAAGGCCCTATGCAAGGTAGTGCAGGCAGAATTGCACAGACAGGTGATTTCAACACTCTCTAATGTTTTCTTTTAAAGTGCTTACACTATGAATAATACAACTTAAAGGTTTTATATCCTCTAATTGGCAGAATATTGTTAAAACAAATTTTAACAGGTTAGGAAGGGGGAATTGTGGAGAGCTGAGGAAAAAAAGATGACTCATACTCTCAATATAGCCCACAATTTCCACCTCGTAGTTCCCATACATGAAAATAGTTCCCATATATGAAACTCCTTAAATTATATTGTAACCCTTCCCTCTAGAGTCTTGACCTGCAGTTTGAGAAATACTGGCATTGATATATGAAATACACAGATAATGCAAAAAACTCATTTTACCAGATAGTTTCACCTTCTGCCCCCATCAATCATATTACAAACTCTGTCAACAGGAAGCAAATTGCCTGGCTTAAATTTCACCCCACTCCCTTCACATGGTCACTTTAGAGGAAGCGTTAATGGCCAATATAAATGTCAAAAGTTAACAGTAGTGAAGATATAGAGACACCATTCTAGTTAATTAGCCTCTAAATAGCAAAACTTGTGTTGAACGAAAAAGAAAACAAACAGGAAAGACTTCTAGATATGTTTTGTTATGTCCTAAGATTTGATGTTATTCTCTACTGTCAGTGTTTGCCTTTTACCTTCTCTTCACTTTCCCCTCTAGCTCTTCAGACAATCTTTTTTCCCACTTTCTTGTCTCTTCACCTTACCTACTAGCCTGACAAAGTTCAACATAATAAGGGGTGCAAATAGACTTAGAAAAAAATATTTTAGGTATATGACACTATATAGTAAATTCTAAATCACTGTATTTGTCAGTCAGCTAACAAATATTTTTTGTATGCCTACTACCTACCAGACAATATCATACATTCAGATGATGGACACAGTTAACAAAATATTTTCTTTTTTTGTACAGTTTACATTCAGTAATTAACTGAGAAGAAAGTATTAAACCAATATTTACTAACTATCGAGAAACTCTTATGTGCAAAATTGAGGTTGTGTGTTCGAACCTAGCTTTTCATAGTAAACTATGAGCCTAAATTTTTGTTGTTGTTCAGTCACTAAGTTGTGTCTGACTCTTTGAGACCCCATGGAACACAGCAGGCCAGGCTTCCCTGTCTCTCACTATCTAGTGCTAAGGAAATACATAATTTGGGGATGGAGCTTATTTGAGTTAAGAAATGTTTACCTGCATAGCAATATCCGTATTGTGATTTGAAAGAGGATCACCATTTAGATAAGGCAAAGAGAAGGGGTAGAACATTCCAGGAAGAGGGGACAATATATATAAAATCTGTGCGGAAGGAGAAAGCATTGTATACTGAACTAGAAATTCAGAGTGGCTTACATGAAGTGAGCACACAGTAGAACTGTGCATACATATAAGCTTGGAGGGGCTTCCCTTGTGGCTCAGACAGTAAAGAATCCACCTGCAATGAAAGAGACCAGGGTTCAATCCCTGGGTCAGGAAGATCCCCTCCAGAAAGAAATGGCAACCCACTCCAGTATTCTTGCCTGGAGAATTCCATAGACAGAGGAGCCTGGTCAGCTACAGTTCATGGCATCTCAAAGAGTCAGACACAACTTAGCAACTAAACAACAACAAAAAATTAAATCAATTTTATTTGAAGAGCTAGGAAAGTTGGTGTTTATATATTTCAGCTTATCTATTCCTAAAAATACTCATTTGACTACTGTGTTCCAAGAGTTCCTAAGGATCCCAGGGAAGGGTGGAAATGAGCAGTGTGAAGAAGATGATTTAAAAAGGACATATTCTGGCTGCTGGTTGGAGAATGGAGAGGAAGAGCAGAGGGAATATGGCTGTAGTGACTACAGCCTAATTGAGGATTCTGACAATGAGCATAGACGTGAACTAATTAAGAGTTACTTAGGTGTACAATGGATTAAATTGGGGAGTAGGAGAAAAGAATCTGGCATTACTTTTTTTTTAAATTAAATATATGACAGATAGTCATGTATTTTTTTAGGCTCCAAAACCACTGCAGATGGTGACAGCAGCCATGAAATTAAAAGACACTTACTCCTTGGAAGGAAAGTTATGACCAACCTAGACAGCATATTAAAAAGCAGAGACATTGTCAACAAAGGTCTGTCTAGTCAAGGCTATGGTTTTCCCAGTGGTCATGTATGGATGTGAGAGTTGGCCTATAAAGAAAGATGAGTGCTAAACAATTGATGCTTTTGAACTGTGGTGTTGGAGAAGACTCTTGGGAGTCCCTTGGACTGAAAGGAGATCCAACCAGTCCATCCTAAAGGAGATCAGTCCTGGGTGTTCATTGGAAGGACTGATGTTGAAGCTGAAACTCCGATACTTCGGCCACCTGATGCGAAGAGCTGACTCATTGGAAAAGACCCTGATGCTGGGAAAGATTGAGGGCAGAAGAGAAGGGGACGACAGAGGATGAGATGGTTGCATGGCATCACCGACTCAATGGACATGAGTTTGGGTAAACTCCAGGAGTTGGTGATGGACAGGGAGGCCTGGCGTGCTGCGGTTCATGGGGTTGCAAAGAGTTGGACATGACTGAGTGACTGAACTGAACTGATGACAGATAGTAGAGAGTTTTACTTAACTGGGGAAAATGAAGTTAGGAAAACATTTCTTAGATGGGCTATATGAATATATCTTTGGATCACAAAGCTGACCTAAAACTTAACTGCTAACTGAATATTAAATATTTATCAATAATTGCATTAATAATTGCCCTTATTAGGGACTATAAGGGTTCTGGGTATATGACTTGAATAGTCCATTTCTTACTAAAACATTTCCAATTTTCTATGAAAATCTAGGTACTTAAAATAAATATCACAATTATTTTCAAGTATAGGTGTGCCCAGTAATTAATCTCTCATGAAGGAAAAGAAGCCATGCTTAAAGGAAGAGTTGAAAACTATGTCCCACTTCTTGCTGTACTCAAAATTATAAGAGGAATTTCTAGTGGTGGAAGTAATACTATCAGGAAGGAGTAAGAGCTTTAAGCCATCTTTTTCTCATCTATCCCTCTGCCACTGAAAGTTTCAATTTGGGCTTACAGTTCTGTGTTCTCTACACAACAGGCTACAATTTATCTCTTTCCCAGACACACAAACCCCAAAGCTGTCAACTGCTTACCCAAAGCTGCTAAAGCAAAACAAAGCCAGTTCTATTATCTCAAAATATTTCCATTCTGCAACCACAGGTTTTGGTTCAGTAATCCCAAAATTACTCATTCATTCAAGCTTAGTGTAACACCTATTTTGAGCAAAGCAGTCTGCTAAGTACTGAACTGCAACATACAAATACTAGCTTGTTATAACTCACAATGATTTAAATTTTGCTAAATTGATAGCAGAACACTTCATATAGTTTTGAGAAGACTTGATAAGTATAAAATTATTAGCACCAAGTTTTAAATTAACTAAACGATATGCTATCATTAAACACTTCTAATATTAGCTTACAAAAATTTACAGGCTAGCACAATTGCCTTTTCCAGTAATAAAGGAGCAAATGATAAAATAAAGCCTAAGAGACTTCAGCATCTTAATTTAGTAATAACATTGAAAATTTTAACTAATTTGATACAGAACCTGACCTCAAGATTTATGTACACTCAAATACTTAAATGTTAATTAATCTATCAGTTACATTAAAATGTCTTCTCACCATCATCACATTCACTTCTTGCTAGCCTTGAGTGATCAGTAGAGTTAAGATGCAATTAAAATGCAGTAGAGTTAAGCTAGAAACCGTGAGAAAGTAAAATATTATTAACAATTCTAAATGAAAATACCACTCTGTCTTGTTCAACCCTCGAAAGTTGTTTTTCAGTGATTATTCAATTCTGTTCAGATTTTAGGACAATTATACTAAATCTACATAAATATTATTTAAAAACTGTCACCTTTTCAAACATAAAAATGGGGCAGAATCTTTAGCTTCATTCATGGATCATATATACCTATTGCTTCTATGATTTATTTCCTGTCCTGGTGTTTGCTATGAATTTGAATCATGACTAATGTATAATGTTATCATGAGCTTCTGGTTTAAGATGAAAAATTTGGCACAAATAATACCTCTTCTTACTCTTAAGTTGGAACATCTTGTAGATTTTAGAAAAGCATAGACTATCAGAACAAACCAAACCAGAATCTTGTGGAAAAAAATTAAAAAGCTATATAGGAAAGTTACAGTCCAAGTATGAAGTGAGTGTTCAAACCAAAATAACAAGTCAGCAGGATTGAGGAAGAATAACAGATTGGATACCAAGAAATTGCATGAATGAATGAGATGCTGAAAATAATAAAAATATAGTGAGGAAGGGAAATACTTTCTATTCCATAAAGAAAAATGAAAGACAATAAATATTCCAGAGAAAATAAAGCTGCATAAGAAATGTATGGGGGAGAATGTAGAAAAACAAAACATGTTCTGATTTTCAGTAATCAGTAAACAGTGTATATTACTTCTTTTTCCAATTTACTGGCCATAATTCAGTTTTAGGAAGCTGCAGTAATAACCAGAAACTTAGATTAGTTGTATTTAAAACGTTTGATGAGCATCTAGTTTATATATCACCCAGCCACTGTGGAATAGTAACAGTTTAAAATCTTATTTTTTACTCCATTATTTACACATATGATTTTTTGATGGCCTACTTTGGATGATGACAGTATTACAATTCTCCCACCTCTCCTCAGTCTATCATCCAATTTCTGCCACCCATACATTGTATTTTTACTGCAAGACTGGTAATATTTATGTTCCATTCAATAATAATACTGAAGTTTTCTGTCTTTGGAATATTGGTTAATTATAAAAGTTTATAGCCCATAACAGCATTTATCTCATTATAACTATATAAATATTTGTTCATTACAGAGACACATTATATTCTATTATTATATTATTTTTCAGTTCTACTTGCACTTCATAGAGAGAATGTTCAAAGGATTTTCATATCTAACTCTTTAACCAGTTCAAACAACAAAGAGAAAGCTACATACCAATAAATAAATAGACAGACAGATGAACAAACACATCCTTGTGGATTTGCAGGACTGTAACAGAAGATTCACTTTCTTGTCATCAGAGTCCCAGGAGAAGACAAAAACAATGGGGTTAGAAATATCATAGTATAGACACAGATACAGATACATAGATATAATACAAATATGTAGATATATCACGGGCTTCCCTGGTGATTCAGTGGTAAAGAATACATCTGCCAAGCAAGAGACGAGGGTTCAATCTCTGAGTGGGAAAGATCCCCTGGAGGAGGAAACGGCAACTCACTCCAGTATTTTTGCCTGGAAAATCCTATGGACAGAGTAGCACGGTAGGCTGCAGTCCATAGGGTCGCAAAGAGTCGGACATGACTAAGTGACTAAACAACAAAAACAACATAGTTCAGTTCAGTCACTCAGTCCTGTCCCACTCTTTGCGACTCCATGGACTGCGGCACACCAGGCTTCCCTGTCCACTACCAACTTCTGGAGCTTGCTCAAATTCATGTCCGTCGAGTAGGTGATGCCATCCAACCATGTCATCCTCTGTCGTCCCCTTCTCCTCCGGCCTTCAATCTTTTCCAAGCATCAGGGTCTTTTCCAATGAGTCAGTTCTTCACTTCAAGTGGCCAAAGTATTGGAGTTTCAGCTTCAACATCAATTCTTCCAATGAATATTCAGGACTGATTTCCTTTACCATTGGCCGGTTGGATCTCCTTGAAGTCCAAGGGACTCTCAAAAGTCTTCTCCAACACCACAGTTCAAAAGCATCAATTCTTCGGCGCTCAGCTTTCTTCATAGTCCAACTCTCACATCTATACATGACCACTGGAAAAACCACAGCTTTGACTAGACGGACCTTTGTTGGCAAAGTAATGTCTCTGCTTTTAAATATGCTGTCTAAGTTGGTCATAACTTTCCTGCCAAGGAGTAAGCGTCTTTTAATTTCAAGGCTGCAGTCACCACCTGCAGTGATTCTGGAGCCTAGAAAAATAAAGTCTGTCACTGTTTCCACTGTTTCCCCATCTATTTGCCATGAAGTGATGGGAGCAGATGCCATGATCTTAGTTTTCTGAACGTTGAGCTTTAAGCCAAATTTTTCACTCTCTTTCACTTTCATCAAGAGGCTCTTTAGTTTTTCTTCGCTTTCTGCCATAAGGGTGGTGTCATCTGCATATCTGAGGTTATTGATATTTCTCCTGGCAATCTTGATTCCAGTTTGTTCTTCATCTAGCCCAGCATTTTGCATGATATACTGTGTATATTAGTTAAATAAGCAGGGTGACCATATATAGCCTTGATGTACTCCTTTCCCTTGACATACTCCTTTCCCAATTTGGAACCAGTTTGTTGTTCCATGTCTGGTTCTAACTGCTGCTTCTTGACCTGCATACAGATTTCTCAGGAGGCAGGTAATGTGGTCTAGTATTCCTGTCTCTTTAAGAATTTTCCAGTTTGTTGTGAACCACACAGTCAAAGGCTTTGGCATAGTCAATAAAGCAGAAGTAGATGTTTTTCTGCTTCTACAACAACATATAAACACATATGTTTCCACAAAAACAACAACATAGATTTACCACAAACATATATACATGTGCACATAAAATATGTATGTATAATGTAATAGAGCAATCACAAAAGAGTTATATAGAATACACGCAAAACAACACAGATAAATCTATTATAAATGGTACTCTAAAAATGCAAATAAAACATCAAAATTTTAAGACGAC
Source organism: Giraffa tippelskirchi (assembly GCF_054371585.1). NCBI lineage: Eukaryota > Metazoa > Chordata > Mammalia > Artiodactyla > Giraffidae > Giraffa > Giraffa tippelskirchi. Next base: position 67,541,545 of record NC_137284.1, read on the forward strand.
AGCTAAAGTAGTGCTGAGAATAAAATTCCTGGCACTGAATGTGTATGTATGTGTCTGTGTGTGTATGTCACATACACAGTTGTTTAGAAATTTAGCAGATTAAAGATCTTAAGGATCACACTTTAAAATATTTTAAAATGCATCTAAATTATATATATATATTATGTATATATGGCCATGTATTATGTATATATGTACATATGTATATGCATTATGTAGACATCTATATATAATACATAAATTAGATATATTTTTAAAATAGAAAGAGGGATCCAGTATGATATCCCTTATATGCAGATTCCAAAAATGATACAAATGAACTTATTTACAAAACAGAAATAGACTCACAGACATAGAGAAAGAATCTATGGTTACCAGGGTGAAAGGGAGAGGTAAGATACTTAGGGAGTCTGAGATTGACATGTACACACTGCTATATTTAAAATGGATAACCAACAAGGATCTATTGTATAGCACAGGGAACTCTGCTCAACATTACATAACAATCTAACTGGGAAAAGAATTTGAAAAAGAACAGATGCATGTATATATATAATTGAATCACTTTGCTGTACACCTGAAACTAACACAACATTGTTAATCATTATTAATACTCCAATATAAAATAAAAAGTTAAAATATATATTAAAGTGTAATTCTTAAGATTTTTAATTAATAACTTTAAACAACAAATTTTGTATAATAATGACCTCTTTTTTTGATTGGTTAGGAAAACTAAACTGACACATTCAGTTTCAAAGGCTTAATGTGTGTGATATTAATTGTCCTGATTCTTGTTGCCTTTGAATGTTTAACATGTCCTAGGTCTTTTCATGTCACTGTAGTAATGAAGCTACATTGTAAGCTGAGATTTCACGAATAAAAAAGGTCTTTCTACCAAAAACAGTTAAACCAAACCTCTTTCTCTATATTCCTTATGCCATCATCATCTTCCTCCTACCGCTATTATAGTCACTGATGGCTATGGATTCCACCATGAACAGCAATTCAACAAAATGGACACAGAAGTCACTAAGGTCAGCGAATTCAAATGAGTGTACTGTTAACTAGAACATCAAGAACAGGAAGACATTCTCAGGACCATTAAGCAAGCCGATTAGAGTATGATGGAGGAAAGCAACGGGTAAAATCTTGGTGCTTGCAAACATTGACTATCACCACTGTGTATCTTGAAATAGAAATTTGATCCTAGAAAACAAACTGAAGAATCTGAATAAAGTCTGTAGTTTGGTTCTTTTTTTAATAGTGAGGTACCAATGCTAATTGCTCATTTTGACAAATGTGCCTTGGTTATGTACAACGTCAATATAAAGGGAAAATAGATGAAGGACATTCAGGAACTCTCTATACATTCTATTTAACATTTTAACAAATCTAAAATATTTCACCATCTCCAGAGTAATGAAAATAAAAACAAAAGTAAACAAATGGGACCCTAATTCAACTTAAAGGTTTTTGCACAGCCAAAGAAAATAAAACCATAAATAAGATGAAAAGAGCTCTCCAAATGGGAGAAAATATTTGCAACGAAGCAACTGACAAGAGATTAATCACCAAAATATACAAAAAGCTCCTGCAGCTCAACACCAAAATAAATAAATAAACAACCCAATCAAAAATAGGTGGAATACCTAAATATTCATTTCTCCTAAGGAGACATACAGATGGCCAAGAGGCACATGAAAAAGATGCTCAACATCACTAATTATTAGAGAAATGCAAATCAAAACTACAATGAAGTACCACCTCACAGTGATTAGAATGGTCATCATCAAAATATCTACAACAATAAATGCTGGAGAAGGTGTGAAGAAAAGGGAAACTTCTTACATTACTGGTGGGAATGTAAATTCATATAGCCACTATAAAAAACAGTATGGCGGTTCCTTAAAAAAAAAATAAAAAAGTACCATATGACCCAGCAGTCCCACTCCTGGGCATACATCTGGAGAAAACCATAATTCCAGAAGATACATGTATTGCAATGTTCACTGAAGCACTATTTGCAATAGTTAGGACTTGGAAGCAACCTAAATTTCTATCAACAGAGGAATGGATGGAGATGTGGTACGTGTATGTGGTGGAATAACTCAGCCATAAAAAAGGAACAAAATTATGCCATTTGCAGAGGTGTGGATGGATCTAGAGACTGTTATACAGAGTGAATTAAGTCACAAAGAGAAAAAAAATATTGTAAACTAACGCATACATGTGGAATCTAGAAAAATAGTATAGATGAACCTATTTGTAAAGCAGAAATAGAGACAGAAACATAGAGAACAAATGTATGGACACCAAGGGGGGAAAGGGGGAGTGGGATAAACTGGGAGATTGAGGTTGACATATATACAGTGTGTATAAAATAGATAACTTTTGAGAACCTACTGTATAGCACAGGTAGAAAAAAAGGTGCAATCTGTTTATAGGACATATATTAAGTTAAACTTAAAAATGCATTCCAATATACAGTAGGTGCAGACAAAATACGGAGTCTACTTATACGAGGAACCTAGAATAGTCAAATTCATAGGGTTAGAAAGTATACTGGTAGATGCCAGAGGCTGTGGGATAGGTGGCCTGGGGAGGGAGAATGGCAAGTTAATGTCTAATGGGGATATAATTTCAGTTTAGGAAGGTGAAAAATTTGGGAGATGGATTGGTGAGAGTTGCACAGCAACGTGAATGTACTTAGTGCCACTATAACCATATAGTCAATTATGGTTAAAATAGTATGTTTATATTATGTGAATTTTACCACAATAAAAATATTTATATATGTGTGTGTGTGTATATACATATATATATATATACATATATATATATATGTATATACACAAATATATATATGTATGTATATATATACATGGGTATATGGGTTGGGAAGATCCCCTGGAGGAGGGCACAGAAACCTACTACGGTATTCGTGCCTGGAGAATCCCCATGGACAGAGAAGCCTGCCAAGCAACAGTCCATGGGGTCACAAAGAGTTGAACATGACTGAAGCAACTTAGCATGCACGTGCATATTCCCCCATTCCTCCTCCCCATGCCCTGAAACCCCCCCAGTAAATAACTGGGGCTTCCCAGTTATTGGCATTTATCCTCCAGTTTGAACTCCGCTGAGCCACCATATATATATGGGCTTCCCAGGTGACGGTAGTGGTAAAGAACCCACCTGCCAATACAGAAGATATAAGAGATGCAGGTTTGATCCTTGGGTCAGGAAGATCCCCTAGAGGAAGGCATAGCAATGCACTCCAGTATTCTTGCCTGTATATAAAGGACAGAGTCCCAAATGTTTAGTTGAGATTTCTGCTCCATTTGAGGAATATGTTCTGTCACCCAGGAAATTCCTTCTGAATGAACTGGGTGGGGTTTCAGTTACTGGCATTTATCCTCCAGTTTGAACTCCTGATTTGTTCAACATAGAGAATATGTGATGCTAAGTCACAAGTATATTCCTGTTTAAGCCTCTGATTGATTTCAAGAGTACAGCAAAAGACAAGATTTATTAATTCATAGAACATTTTTGAATTTATGAACTTACTGTGTGCCAGACCCTGTGTTTAGCCCCCAGGGAACAGTGGTGACCAAGGCAGATGAGGCTGTGGCTCTCCTGGAGTTCACAATTCACAGGGGAGATGGGCATCAACAGCCAAATAAACTAGGTCCACTAGATTTCAGAGTGAACCAAAGACTATGAAGGGGGGAACTAGAAGGAAGGAGAGCCACCCAGGAGAAGTGGAGAAAGAGAAAGGTCTCTGCAGAGGGCCCACTTGAGCTGAGATGTGCAGGATGAGTTAGCCATAAGGAGATCTAGCAAAATGAGAGTTCTAGGAAGGGGATGAGTAAGTGCAAAGGCCCTGAGTTGGGAGTGATGTTGTGTATTCCTGGAACAGAAATGAGGGTACTGTGGCTGGAGTCAGGGAGGCGTGAGGGGAGGGTGTGAGGGGGGCAGAAGCAGATCAGACATAAGAGTGAGAGATGTGGGTTTCATCCGAAAAACCATGGGAACGTGCTGAAGGATATGAATTTGAGAGAGCTATCAAGTGATTTTGGTTGTGGAGGAGCTCTGGCTGCCCTAAGCAGAACAGAGAGCAGGAGGCAGCAGGTTCTTGATTTGCCAGGAATCTCAAACCCTCCTAAAGTAGAAGTCCAGGGTAAGGGTGAGCAGAGCAGATGTCAGAGGGGTGACCCCACTTCTGACCTTTACAGTAGTATTCTCTGAGATGAGGCCAGACTGAATCTGGTCTGCCTGCTTTCTGATTGTGTCAAGGCTAAGCTTGGCATCACTCCTTCCACCTGCCTAGCCAACCTGTGTATAAGTTCAAAGCTCTGTATGGGAAAAGCCAACACTACCTTGGCCAGGTGGTCAAGGTTAACATTACTAGTGACAAATCATGTTGATCTGATGTACTCCCTGATAAAATGTGATGAAAAGTGCATTTCACCTCTGGACATTCGTCCCCAAAACCTGTAATCTCAGTCTAAGCATGAGAAAAACACTCTCACTCGCTCACTCAGTTGCTTCAGTCGTATCTGACTCTTTCCGACTCCATGGACTTCAGCTCTTCAGGCAGATGAACCTAAATTGAAGAACAATTATCCAAATACCTGACTACAAATAGGTTTTAAAATTTTAGCCATTCTAGTGAGTGTGTGATGACATTGTTGTTTTTATTGCATTTTCAAATTAACATGCAGTAAAATTAACTGCTATTAGTGTACAATTCAGGGCTTCCCTGGTAGCTCAGCTCGTAAAGAATTTGCCTGCAATGCAGGAGACCGCAGTTTGATTCCTGGGTCGGGAAGATCCCACTCCAGTATTCTTGGGCTTCCCTGGTGACTCAGACAGTGAAGAATCTGCCTACCATACGGGAGACCTCGGATCAATCCCTGGGTTGGGAAAATCCCCTGGAGGAGAGCATGGCAACTAACTCCAGTATTCTTGCCTGGAGAATCCCAATGGACAGAGGAACCTGATGGACTACAGTCCATGGGGTTGCAAAGAGTTGGACATGACTAAGTGATTAAGCACACAGCAGACAGTATACAATTCAACGATGTTTATACATATAGAGATAGATTTGTGTAACCACCATCACAATCAGAATAAGGAACAGCTTGTGTGTGTGTGTGTGTGTGTGTGTGTGTGTGCACGCGCGTGCTCAGTTATGTCCAACTCTTTGCAACCCCATGGGCTGTAGTCTGCCAGGCTCCTCTGTCCATGGGATTCTCCCGGAGAGAATACTGGAGTAGGTAGCCAGTTCCTTCTCCAGGGGGTCTACCCAATCCAGGAACCAAACCTGCGTAGCCTGTGTTGTAGGCAGATACTTTACCCATTGAGCCATCCTGGAAACCCCATGGAACAGTTTCATCACCCCCAGAATATCTCCCTTGTGCTCTCCCTTCATAGTCACAGCCCCTCCTCTACTGCTGGCCACCACAGATCTGTCAATATAGCTTTGTCTTTGTTTAGAGTGCCACATCAAAGGAACCACACAATGTTTAACCTTTTGGCTTTTTTTCATTTGGCATAATGTTTTGCAGATTCATCCAAGTTGATGCATGTATGAAGTTCATTCCTTTTGTTACTGAGTAGTCTTTGTTTATCCATTCACTGTACAGAGCTGCTATAAATATTCATGTATGGGTTTTTGTGTGAGCTTAAATTTTTATTCTTTGGAAGTCTGCATTCAGATGGGAATATCTTTCCTTTTCTCCTTGCTTTTCGCTTCTCTTCTCTTCCCAGCTATCTGTAAGGCCTCCTCAGACAGTCATTTTGCTTTTTTTGCATTTCTTTTCCATGGGAATTGTCATGATCCCTATCTCCTGTACAATGTCACGAACTTCTGTCCATACTTCATCAGGCACACTGTCTATCAGATCTAGTCCCTTAAATCTATTTGTCACTTCTACTGTATACTCATAAGGGATTTGAGGTCCACTGGAGAACGGCATGGCAAACCACTTCAGTATTCTTGCCTTGAGAACCCCATGAACAGTATGAAAAGGCAAAAAGATAGGACACTGAAAGATGAACTCCCCAGGTCAGTAGGTGCCCAATATGCTAATGGAGATCAGTGGAGAAATAACTCCAGAAAGCATGATGGGATGGAGCCAAAGCAAAAACGATACCCAGCTGTGGAGGTGACTGGTGATAGACGCAAAGTCCGATGCTGTAAAGAGCAATATTGCATAGGAACCTGGAATGTTAGGTCCATGAATCAAGGGAAATTGGAAGTGGTAAAACAGGAGATGGCAAGAGTGAATGTCGACATTCTAGGAATCAGTGAACTAACATGGACTGGAATGGGTGAATTTAACTCAGATGACCATTATATCTACTACTGTGAGCAAGAATCCCTTAGAAGAAATGGAGTAGCCATCATGGTCAACAAAAGAGTCCGAAAGACAGTACTTGGATGCAATCTCAAAAACGACAGAATGATCTCTGTTCATTTCCAAGGCAAACCATTCAATATCACAGTAATCCAAGTCTATGCCCCGACCAGTAACACCGAAGAAGCTGAGATTGAACGGTTCTTTGAAGACCTACAAGACCTTCTACAACTAACACCCAAAAAAGATGTCCTTTTCATTATAGGGGACTGGAATGCAAAAGTAGGAAGTCAAGAAACACCTGGTGTAACAGGCAAATTTGGCCTTGGAATACAGAATGAAGCAGGGCAAAGGCTAATAGAGTTTAGCCAAGAGAACGCACTGGTAATAGCAAACAACCTCTTCCAACAATACAAAAGAAGACTCTACACGTGGACATCACCAGATGGTCAACACCGAAATCAGATTGATTATATTCTTTGCAGACAAAGATGGAGAAGCTCTATACAGTCAGCAAATACAAGACCGGGAGCAGACTGTGGCTCAGATCATGAACTGCTTATTGCCAAATTCAGACTTAAATTGAAGAAAGTAGGGAAAACCACTAGTCCATTCAGGTATGACCTAGATCAAATCCCTTATGAGTATGCCAAAGCCTTTGACTGTGTGGATCACAATAAACTGTGGAAAATTCTGAAAGAGATGGGAATACCAGACCATCTGACCTGTCTCTTGAGAAACCTGTATGCAGGTCAGGAAGCAACAGTTCGAACTGGACATGGAACAACAGACTGGTTCCAAATAGGAAAAGGAGTAAGTACATCAAGGCTGTATATTGTCACCTTGCTTATTTAACTTATATGCAGAGTACATCATGAGAAATGCTGGGCTGGAAGAAACACAAGCTGGAATCAAGATTGCCGGGAGAAGCATCAATAACCTCAGATATGCAGATGACACCACCCTTATGGCATAAAGTGAAGAAGAACTAAAGATCCTCTTGATGAAAGTGAAAGAGGAGAGTGAAAAAGTTGGCTTAAAGCTGAACGTTCAGAAAACTAAGATCATGGCATCTGGTCCCATCACTTCATGGGAAATAGATGGGGAAACAGTGGAAACAGTGTCAGACTTTATTTTGGGGGGGCTCCAAAATCACTGCAGATGGTGAGTGCAGCCATGAAATTAAAAGACGCTTACTCCTTGGAAGGAAGGTTATGGCCAACCTAGATAGCATATTTAAAAGCAGAGACATTACTTTGCCAACAAAAGTCCATCTAGTCAAGGCTATGGTATTTCCAGTGGTCATGTATGGATGGGAGAGTTGGACAGTGATGAATGCTGAGCGCCACAGAATTGATGCTTTTGAACTGTGGTGTTGGAGAAGACTCTTGAGAGTCCCTTGGACTGCAAGGAGATCCAATCAATCCATCCTAAAAGAGATCAATCCTGGGTGTTCATTGGAAGGACTAATGCTGAAGCTGAAACTCCAATACTTTGGCCACCTCATGCAAAGAGTTGACTCATTGGAAAAGACCCTAATGCTGGGTAGGATTGGGGTCAGGAGGAGAAGGGGACGACAGAGGATGAGATGGTTAGATGGCATCACCGACTTGATGGACATGGATTTGGGTAGACTCCGGAAGTTGGTAATGGACAGAGAGGCCTGGCGTGCTGCGATTCATGGGGTCACAAAGAGTTGGACACGACTGAGTGACTGGACTGAACTGAACTGAAATTTTTATTTCTCTAGGGTGAATGCTGAGGAGTAGAACTGGCAGGTCATATGGCAACTATATATTTAACTTCATAAAGTGTCAAATTGTTTTTCAGAAATAAACTATTTCACAATGTAAAGTGTATCAATAAAAAATTAATATTGAAATCATATGTACAAAAACTTAGTAGTTATAGCATGAAGTCATTTTAGTGACCAAGGACTCGGGATACATAGATCAAGCGCAAAGGAGATTTAAAGGAGATATGCCAGAACAGACTAAATCAACTTCTTTAGTCATACTGGTTAAAGATCATCACCACTCGCTAAGTGGTAAATCCAGAATGAAATCAGAATACATCACATATTTTAATTTCACATAGATAAGATAGTGCATTAATTTAGCATCAGTTTAGTTAATACTGAGGTTGTCTATGTTTCCATATGTACTAGAAGTGGATTACAAAGAATCTTCAAAGTTCCCACAAAAAGGCACATGGGGCATGACAACCCGCTCCAGCATTCTTGCCCGGAGAATCCCATGGACAGAGGAGCCTGGAGGGCTACAGTCCATAGGGTCGCACAGAGTTGGACAAAACTGAAGCAACTTAGCACTCATGCAGGAAGATTAAGGAAAACTCTGTAGAATACTGTTACTAAATGTAGACTGTCTTCAATATGAAGTGAAGTATAAACAGTGGGAAGCCCATCTGGCAGGCCAAACAGTTTAGATTAAGTTTTACCTGTAGTCTAAATTCAATTTTCCTTCAGGTTGCATAACTAAGTCCCAGAAAGGTGAAATCCCTATGTATTTTGAGGGGTCAGCTCTCAAATGCATAGTTCTGACTTAACATTTTTTAAAATTCTATATAAGTACTATAAGTAGAAATAATGAGGAAAAGATGACTCTAATTTTTTAAAAACAAGGCTAGATATTCAACTTTGTTTTCTTCATAATAAAATGTAAAAGAAACTCCAAAGTAAATGCTGTAAAATATTAGAATTAATTAGCATAGGTAGGACGGCAGAGCCTGGTGGGCTGCCATCTGTGGGGTCGCACAGAGGCGGACACGACTGAAGCAACTTAGCAGCAGCAGATATCATACAAACTGAGATCATTTGCATTTAGAGACTATAATTTTTCTCCCCTTAATGACAGCAGATTCTATTACATAAAAAATGAGTAAAATAAAGACCTAGTCTTGGTGGGAATATATTCCATCAATAATACTTATTGGAACTATGCTTGCTATTCAGAAGCCCTCTCAGGAACAGTCAACCTTATGCATTATACTTAAGTCTTTAGATCAGGTTACTATGATGAACAAGTTTAAGAGGATCAACAATGACTTTATGAACATGGAATTTTATATAGGCACATACTCTATACTTCTGATACGAAAAGTGATTTGCTTACATCTAGAATCATTTAAGTTGTATTCTTTAAAATATCTATCCAGGAAAATTAGATTGGGGTTTTGCATAGCAAAAACTATTACAAATATCAGAGCTTTTTAAATAATAATTTATCTTGGACTGTTTTTCAGTAAGAAAATGTATCTTCTATATAGTTGTACCCCTCGATTTGAATATGGATAGAAACCTACCTTAATACTAATACTGGGTCAAGGATAACAATGCTTAGAGTGAAAAAGATATACTACACCATATCCTATATATAATTTGAACAAAAATAAGTGAATGCGCTGTATAAGATGTATTAGTTATAACTACTCACCAAGAGCTAAGTACAATAAGACAGAAAGGAATCAACTAAAATTTCTACTATAATGCATTCCATTATGATTGAGAAACATATTTTGCACCATCCCTTTTAAAATATTTAAGTTATTTTTCAAGTCATAATTCCTGGTTTATTCTTATGTATAATGCATATAGCCTACTTGCATAATAATTGTAAGAATGATGAATGTGTTTACTCCTTTCTCTCCTACTCAAAATCATCTTCCTTCTTTCTCTTGGAATTCCTCTTTCTTTAGGTTCAAACTAACAGATTTAACTAATTTCCTCTTGTGTACTATTTTAATTCAGATTTGAATTCCTTAGATAACAGTCTTCAGTGATGAGACTAAAGTTTGTGAAAGATAATGTCTATTACACAATGCTGAATCAATTGCAGTCTACAAAGGACATGTAGACAGCTATTAAGGGAAGGAGGAAGTAACTAGATACTATCTGGATGGAGGAGGAGAGAAAACAAATCAAAAAAACCCATGCAGGCATAAAGAATACCAGTCAATGATTAGAAGTGGAGACTTGGAATCAGGACCCAGGCAATTTGGACACAAAGGGAGACACTATGAAGGGCATGGTTAAGTGTGTAGATTATGAAGTCACGACACATCGATTAGTTATACCTCTTAGTAACTATATGATCTTGAGCATTAGCTTTCTCATCAATTAAAATAGCAATATTGTCTATCTCATTAGTTTATTATAAGGATAAAATTAGATGACCTTTTAAAAGCTCTTAGAACAGTATTTGTGTTGGGATTTGGTGTGTGTGTGTGTGTGTGTGTGTACGCGCACACATGCATGCTCATGTCCGACTCTTTGCAACCACATGGGGAGCAAAGGAGGAGCTCCCCTTTGCTCCTGCCAGGCTCCTCTATCCATGGAATTTTCCACGCAAGAATACTGGAGCAGGTTGCCATTTTCTACTCCAGGGGGTCTTCTTGATACAGGGATCAAATCTGTGTTGTTTGTGTCTCCTTCACTGACAGGCAGATTCGTACCGCTGAGCCACCTGGGAAACACATCCTAAACCTTTGATGGGCTTGCTCAAATGGTGAAGAATCTACCTGCAATGCAGGAGACATGGGTTCAGTCCCTGGGTTAGGAAGATCCCCTGGAGGAGGGTATGGCAACCAACTCCAGTATTCTCACCTGGAGAATCCCCACGGACAGAGGACCTGGCAGGCTACAGTCCACGGGTCACAAAGAGTTGGACATGACTGAGCGACTAAGCACACAACTCTCTTATAGCAGCCAACAACTAGTTAAGAATAATAGCCACGTGAAGGCAGACAAGAACTGACCCATTAAGTAGCAAAACTAATCTTAGGATTATTTTCTGAACCTTTTAATAAAATCTAGTTAACTGGAATATTCCCTCTATATGTCCATTGAAATAAACTACCATTTCCATGTCACTGTTGGTTATATTTTCCTCTGGACCCAAGACTTTGAAATATCAATACTTGGACAACTCTAAAACTTATCTCTCCAACTCTGGTATTATATAAGGCTCCATCCTGCTAGCTGATTGCTCTAGAGTCTTGCTTTCCTTGCTGATGTTAAAGAAGCAAGACTACATAAATCCTAAGGCTGCAAGGCAAGGAAGTCTGCCAACAATCTGAGTGAGCTTGGAAGCTGATCCTTCCCCAGTCAAACTGCCAGATGAGAACCCAGATGGCTGATAGCTTGCTTCCAGGCTTGTAGAGAATCCAGCTAAGCCACAGCCAGACTCCAACCCCACAGAAACTGTGAAATAATAAACTTGTGTTGCTTTAAGTCACTAAGTTTACGATGATTTGTGATGCAGCATAGAAAATAAATACAGCTATCCAACAGGCATTTTCTCATACATTTATCTTGTCCAAAATAGACTGTTGATCCCTTTGGCATTCAAAATGGCATCTCTTCTAATGTTCCATATCTAAGATAATGGCCCAGCCATTCACTCAGCTTATCAGGTAAACCTCTTATAAGTATTCTTGATGCCTTTGGTCCTCTCAGACTCAAAATCCTATCAGCATTAATTATGTCCAGAGTAGGAGTACTACTTCTTATGATCATTTGGTTCCATCCATCAGGAATTCTTGCCTGGGCTACTGCAATGAACTCTTTTCTTCGATTCTTAACCCTCTAGAGTCTATTTCCATACCCTGCCAGAGAAGTTCTTTAACAGGTAAATAATCTATCCCTGTGTCTAAGCCTTCCAAAAACACCTTTGACACTTGGAACAAATCCCAAAGCATTTATATAACTTGTGGTCCCAAATGATCTAGCCCAGGGATAACTCTCATCCCCTAGTCTGCCTTTCCTTCCTTCATCCAATTTTCTCCAGACACACTGATCTTCTTGCCAGTTCTTGAGCATTCCACACAAATTCCTTACCATGGTCCTTTAACTGTTCTTTCTGCCTGAAATGAATTTTACCTTAAACTTGCTTTCTTTTTTATTCATATAAAGAAATACAGCTATCCAACAGGCATTTTCTCATACATTTATCCTGTCCAAAATAGAGTGTTGATCCCTTTGGCATTCAAAATGGCATCTCTTCTAATGTTTTTTATTCATTTTCTTTTTTATTCTCACATGTTATCTGCTCACACAGGCCTTTTATGAATAACTTGTCTAATGATATAAAACTACATGACTCTCATTTCACTTACCTTGCTTTGGGTTTTTTAAACTACTACTTACTTAAACTATTATTATCATTTGTTTATCTCTCTGTATTATCTCTTCTCAGTAGAGTATCAGTTATGTTCATACAATGCTAGGTACCTTGTTGGCTTTGCCCATTTCTGTATTCTAGAACACTGTGTGGCACAAAGTAAGCAGTTGACGAATTGGGCATAAAATTGCAGTTGAAACCATTTTGGAATGGTTTCCAAATGGAAGGACCTTTCAGAAAAGACATTCTGCCACAGTGTTTTAGGAGTCAGGTTATCTCAGACAAAAGCACGAGTACATTTTATAAACTAATCATAAGACAACATTCTGTCTCCACTTTTTTGTATTCTGTTTTCAGAAATTAGGTATGTGAGTGATCTTTATGAAGCAATGAGTATTCCAAACTGCAGTTCTTGACTTCTCTGCCAGCTATATATCCACAATCATTTTTTAACTCTCTATTGTATTATCTAATACAAAGAAATAAAAAATAGTGTGACAGAAAAGTGAAATAACTTATTCCCCACGTATGTTAACAGTGAGTGTAAAAGTCATGTCTGTAATGTTATCCAACAGAGGCCAGAGACTATTCACAGGAGATCTGCTTGGGGTAACTCAATCCATCATACTGCCATTGTTTGACAGTCACAGGCAAGAAATAACTTGGAACCGCAAATGAATCTTCTCACTAACAATTCATAGCAATCTGCAGAATGTTGGATTTGGCACATTTTCTTCACATATGTTCCATATGTTCCGATAAAAGGAAGCTACTTTTTATGCTGTTCATATTTTGTACAAGATGATATTTGCTAACAGACTGGCATAATGTGTTGATAAGTTGAATCAAATAATTCTCCCCTCCCTTGTCTGAGCCAGTGCTTTGCTGTTAGAGGAATGAGTCACTTAGATGATTGATAACAGAATCCACAACCTTTCGCCTCCAGGTCACCAGTTTGAACCCAGCCTAGTTGAGCAACGAGAAACATTTGTTTCCATAGGCAGCTAGTCAGAGGTTTGCATGAAATAAGTGGGTACTCTCAGTTTGCTTCCTGGACCTGAAATAATAGTTACTCTTAATTAGAAATATATTCTGCAGTGAGTAAATGCCTAGATTGTCATTACACTAATATCCTTTTCTCAAGACACTGTAAGTTAATATTTAATAGTTGATATTCAGTTTCTGACTAGAATTTTACTCTTTGAGATAAATTTACATTAGTGTTTTCAATGTTCTCAGCATTAGCTAATTCTTACTTTAGACTTTAATAATTAAAACTAAAATGTATTACAATAACAAATCAAATATGCATGTAACAATTAAGGTTTTGCTTTAGATTTATTTTCACTTCTCAGAAGTTGGTATGTCACCTTTTGAAAAATTTAAATAGCTTTTACAATATTTTAAGTTAATGTAATAATGAATGAATTTAGAAGTAAACTCACAGAAGAATGTTTTTCTTTAGACATTTTAAGATAAGGGAGGTTACATTTTCCTCTATTAGATGGGTGATCCAATGGATGAGTTAGAATTGAGTCAGGCTAATTGGGCCCTCCTTTTTCCTAGAAGCTATCAAAATATATATAATGGGAAATAAGTTATTTTTATTTTTTAAAAAATATATATCTTTTTTAAAAGATAATTTAAAAATATATGCTATAAAACTGATACATGGAGACAGACCCCAGACACCAAAGGGTGACAAAATATTTGACTAATTATCTACACCAAAGATGAAACTTTTTTAGCACATTATGTAAATACTTCCCAAATCAGTGGTTCTTTTCTCTGGTTCTTAGGCCTCACAGTTAATATTTAACTACATAAGGGAAGTTGCAGAGTCCTCTCCTGGCCCCATAATCCAACTAAGATCCCTGACTAAAGAGACTTTACAGCAACAGGCTGTCACCCCAGAAAGAGACTACCTCAATCTGATGGCATATAAAAGGAGTCACCAGTGCCCTAACAGTCATCTCTTTCTTTCTTCTTTCATTTTAAACGTTTTATTTTGTATTGGGGTATAGACAATTAACAATGTTGTGATAGTTTCAGGTGAACAGCAAAGGGACTCAGCCATACATATGCATGCATCCATTCTCCTCCAACTGGTGCATAACATTAAATAGAATTCCTTGAGCTACACAGCAGGTCCTTGTTGGTGATCCATTTTAAATATACCAGAGTGTACATGTTATCCCAGACTTCCTAACTATTCCTTCCCCACAACCCTTTTCCCTTGAGAACCATAAGCTCATTTTCTCTAAGTCCTAACAGTCATTTCTTGGCAGTGCAATATGGGCAGATATATTAGCAGGTCCCAGAAAAAGCAACAGTACTTCAGGCTGAGTACAGATCATGGTGCTTTAGACTTTTCCTGGGGTTCAGCTCAGTTCAGTCGCTCAATCGTGTCTGACTCTTCACAACTCCATGAACTGCAGCACGTCAGGCCTCTCTGTCCATCACCAACTCCTGGAGTCTACCCAAACCCATGTCCATCAAGTTGATGATGCCATCCAGCCATCTCATTCTCTGTCATCCCCTTCTCCTCCTGCCCTCAATCTTTCCCAGCAGCAGGGTCTTTTCAAATGAGTCAGCTCTTCACATCAGGTGGCCAAAGTATTGGAGTTTCAGCTTCAACATCAGTCCTTCCAATGAACACCCAGGACTGATCTCCTTTAGGATGGACTGGTTATATCTTCTTGCAGTCCAAGGGACTCTCAAGAGTCTTCTCCAACACTACAGTTCAAAAACATCAATTCTTTGGTGCTCAGCTTTCTTTATAGTCCAACTCTCACATCCATACATGACCACTAGAAAAACCATAGCCTTGACTAGACAGACCTTTGTTGGCAAAGTCATGTCTCTGCTTTTTAATATGCTATCTAGGTTGGTCATAATTTTCCTCGCAAGGAGTAAGTGTCTTTTATTTTAATTTCATGGCTGCAGTCACCATCTGCAGTGATTTTGGAGCCCAGAAAAGTAAAGTCAACCACGGTTTCCACTGTTTCCCCACGTATTTGCTGTGAACTGATGGGACCAGATGCCATGATCTTAGTTTTCTGAATGTTGAGTTTTAAGCCAACTTTTTCACGCTCCTCTTTCACTTTCATCAAGAGGCTCTTTAGTTCTTCACTTTCTGCTATAAGGGTGGTGTCATCTGCATATCTGAGGTTATTGATATTTCTCCTGGTAATCTTGATTCCAGCTTGTGCTTCCTCCAGCCCAGCGTTTCTCATGATGTACTCTGCATATAAGTTAAATAAGCAGAGTGACAATATACAGCCTTGACGTACTCCTTTTCCTATTTGGAACCAGTCTGTTGTTCCATGTCCAGTTCTAACTGTTGCTTCCTGACTTGCAAACAGGTTTCTCAAGAGGTAGGTCAGGTGGTCTGGTATGCCCATCTCTTTCAGAATTTTCCACAGTTGATTGTGATCCACACAGTCAAAGGCTTTGGCATAGTCAATAAAGCAGAAATAGATGTTTTTTTGGAACTCTTGCTTTTTCGATGATCCAGCAGATGATGGCAATTTGATCTCTGGTTCCTCTGTTTTTTCTAAAACCAGCTTAAACATCTGGAAGTTCACATTTCACGTATTGCTGAAGCCTGCCTTGGAGAATTTTAAGCATTACTTTACTAGCATGTGAGATGAGTGCAATTGTGTGGTAGTTTGAGCATTCTTTGGCATTGCCTTTCTTTGGGATTGGAATGAAAACTGACCTTTTCCAGTCCTGTGGCCACTGCTGAGTTTTCCTGTGGTGGCTGGCCATTAAGGGCTGTCTTCTGCCAGGGTTAACTCTGTGGTTCCACTGTTGCTGTGAGTGATCAGACATCTGAAGTCCAAGTGGAATTATTGTATTAAAGGTGCCTGGGTATTGAGGGATGAGCGCCATTTCCTAAAACACATCAGTGATGACCAGGTACCTATGTTGGATTTAACAGAGACATTAAGGAAGCTATTTTAAATATGTTTAAAGCAGAAAAATAAAACGTTTATTTCATTGTAATAATGAGTAAGTAATGGACGTGAATTTGGTCAAACTCCAGGAGATAGTGAGGGACAGGGAGGGCTGATGTGCTGTAGTCCATGGGGTCGCAGAGAGCTGGACATGACTTAGCGACTGAACAACAACAACGACAACAATAACGAGTAAGTAGAAAGAGAATACAGCAGGGAAGTGAAAAGAATAAAAAAAATGCTAAAGTTGAACTGAAAAGTTCAGTAATTTAAATAAAAATTTGCTGGAGATAATGGCAGAAATCCTTGAAGAATGTGAAGACTGACTAATAGAAATTATGCAAAAGGAAGAGTAAAGAAACTGAAAAATAATGAACAGAGTTGCAGTGACCTGTGGGACAATATCAAACAATATAATAATTGGACTCTCTGAAGCAAAGTGGAAGGAGACTTGTGCAGTAAAATATTACAGCAAATGGCAAACATTTCACAAGTTTTGGGGAGAAGAACATAAGCTTAATGATTTAAGAAGATCAACAATCCCTAGGTAATGTAAATATAAAAGAAACCATGGACTTCTGTTGCATTTTGTCAAGATTTTTCTATGAAAAATACATATAACAATAACTATATATATATATATATATGTTATTTGTAAGAGTCTCCTTTGTTTGCAGTATAGTGAGTCCCTATACTTACCATACCCTGGGGAATGAAATGGCAACCCACTCCAATATTCTTGCCTGGAGAGTCCTATGGACAGAGGAGCCTGGCAGGCTCAAGTCCATAGGGTCTCAAAGAGTAAGACATGACTGAAGTGACTTAGCATGCATGCACACATAGTTACTATAATGGTTAAGATTATCATTAGAACTATTTTAAAATACTGTTTGTCCTTCCTGGCACACAGTAGGGTAACCATTACAGTTAAGTATAAACATGTGACTTGCTTTTCCTAAAAATGTAAGTGATAATAATGTGTTATGACCATGATTATGGAAGCATAAATAAACCCGGTGCAGACCCCCTCCCACCAACTTGCACAGGGCACGTGTCGTAAACATGAAATCTTTTTATATTAAGTACCTGATGTTTGGGCTTCCCTGGTGGCTCAGCAGTAAAGAACCCACCTACAATGCAGGAGATGCAAGTTCAACCTCTGTATCCAAAAGATACCCTCCAGAAGGAAGTGGCAACCCACTCTAGTATTCTTGCCTGGGAAATCCCATGGACAGAGGAGCCTGGTGGGCTATAGTCCATGGATCGCAAAGAGTCACACACGACTTAGTGACTAAACCACCACCACCTGATGTTTAGGAGCTACTGATGCTTTTGAATTGTGGTGCTAGAAAAGACTCATGAGAGTCCTGTGGACAGTAAGGAGATCAAACCAGCCAATCCTAAACAAAATTAACCCTGAATATTCACTGGAAGGACTGATGCTGAATCTCCAATACTTTGGCCACCTGATGGAAAGAGCCCACTCATTAGAAAAGACCCTGATGCTGGGAAAGATTGAAGGCAGGAGGAGAAGTAGGCAACAGAGGATGAGCTGGTTGGATAGCACCACCAACTCAATGGACATGAGTTTGAGCAAATTCCAGGAGACAGTGAAGGACAGGGAAGACTGGCATGCTGCAGTCCATATGGTCACAAAGAATCAGGCACGACTTAGTGACTAAACAACAATATCACCAGGAAATAACCGACTATTCTGTCTGACACAAAGGTCTTTCATAGACATACCACTGATGTCATATGTTGTTTCTGAGGATGAAAAGCCTGAGGAGGACTATAATACATGGCATCAGAAAGAATTCAGGCAGGACTTTTCCAGCAGTCCAGTGGATGAGACTCCACCTTCTAATGCGGGAGAAGTGGATTTTATTCCTGTTTACAGAGCTAAAATGCTGCATGCCCTGAAGCACAGCCATAAAGTAAAAAGAAAAAAAGAAAGATTCAGGAAAATCAAAAGATGGGAGAGTTAGAGAGAGCTCTATGCACAGGGAATTACATAAATTACTAGGAGGGATGGCAACTGAGAAAAGTTTCCCTTCACTATAAGGCAACTGAGAAAAAAAGACATGGGAATGATTCTTCAGGGAGATTTTTAAAGATGTAAAATTATTATGTGGCTTACAATATATGACCCATGTTCTTCTGAAGTCTCCTCTTTTAACAGGTCTTTAGTAAAATCTTTTTCACTAACTGCTTCACTGTAGAGTGTATTTTCTTTGGGAGACTGGAAAAAAAATTCCATGTTATTATAGGGAGAAACCAGAAGCTACCAATGGGAGACAGTCAACATAACTTTTCCCAGAAAATCAAAAGTATATTTTATGTGGCCAGAAAAATATACAGCCTTTGTTGTGATTAATATTTAGGTATGTATAAATATTACAAATGCTAAATATTGATTTAGCCAACAGTTATGAATATGTGCACTGGAAACACAGGAAGAGAGAAAGTATTTGTGATGGGAGGGGAGGAGTCAAAGAGAAGAAGTAAAACCTCATCCAAGGAATTCAATAGATATCTGTAACTGAAAATCAGGGAGTATCAGCATGTGCATGTTATTTAGAAATATGAGCTAAAGACTAGAACAATGAATTAAGTGATTGGAAGTCCTTGTCTCTAGGTAATGGCACTTGAGAGTAAAGAGGAAAAGTGTATGAAAGAATCAATTGTTTCTTCAAGAAAGTATAGCTATTTGACAAAAACTAAATGTATAAGTAAAATTACTGTTGTTAGTTGCTAAGTCTGTTCGACTCTTTTGTGACCCCATGGACTGCCAGTCTCCTCTGTCACTGGGATGTCCCAGGCAAGAATACTGGAGCAGGTTGCCATTCCCTTCTCCAGGGGATCTTCCTGACTCAGGCATTGAACCCGTGTCTCCTGCATTGGCAGGCGCCACCTGGGAAGCCCTATCAGAGCACAGCGCAATGCATATTACTCAGAAAAGACTTGAAATGATCAAGAAAATTATTACTTATTATTATAGTAAACTCATATTATTGTGAGAAACATAAAAATGCTGAACTAATCTATTTCACTGAAGGTCTTCTGATCAACCAGTCAAGTAAAGCAAATAATCAAGGAAGAAAATGGACAAACGCAAGACTTTTTCTCCTCTTCTTTTTCCCCTTTCCCTCCATTCCTTCCACTTTCCCTCCTTACTTCCTTTTTGTAAAAGCAGTGAAGGAAAGGTAATCCTTATTAAGTGAAAAGAATTCTCCCCAGGAAACAGTTGTTTCAGGCACAGGATTCAGGACAGAATCAATCTTAACTGAGGACAGACGGAGGGAAACAGGGCTTAGCAGGCATTTTGTTGGATGGTTGTGACCTCCAGGGCTTACCATTCTTGTTGATGTTGCTTTTGACTTGTAGTTTTCTAATGTTTCCCACTAAATCGATTATTGCCTTTAGAAGTAATTTCATGGCTTTTGGAGTACTATAGCTTTATGTTTCTAGCCTTCACGGTGCTGTGAAAGATTGGTCTCATTTCTTGTTAATTCTGATTCTTCTTTGAGGTTATTCTTTCGTTCTCCAAGGGAATCATCAGGTATGGTTTTATTAGTCTTACACATCATGCCACCTCTGGGGAATTTGTGCTGACTAATTTATCTTCCCTGACAATTGCTGAAACAAATGGTAGCCAGAGCACTTGTTTTATGTTTGTGCACTTTTATTGCTTGCCACCTTCCCCGGCAGTGAGCAGTCATAAACACCAAATAGACAAGGATTTTCTTTTTCCAATATTACATGTAATAGTCACTCTTAAATCATTATAGTTGTAAAACTTTTTAAAAGACTAGTTTAACACTACATTTTTTATCTGACATATTCTTATCTTCCTGTACATGGCAGCAAATGTTAATGGGAAAAAAAACCGTTCACTAGTATTAGAGTCTAGACTCTGGTTTAAGCCCTATATAGGACCTCACAAAATTTAAGTCCTCCAAGCATCAGTTTTATCATCTAAAAAATATAGGAACCTATGTCTGAAGTTGGCTGAAATTTTAAGGACTGTATTTCCACTAAGAAAAAGTATCTTCCAATTGTCAAATTTTTAAACAGCACCAAGTTCTCTCAAGAGCATATTTTATGTTCCATTAATTAAAATGTATCCAGAAGACAATGTCCAAATGTCTCAGTTTTTTTTAAATATGTGTCTTATTATGAAATGCTCTTTTACACATACACAACTAACAGTAGACTACAGATCCCCTGGAGAAGGAAATGGCAACCCACTCCAGTATTCTTGCCTAGGAAATCGCATGGACAGAGGAGCCTGGTGGCTACAGTCCATGGGTTCAGACACAACTTAGTTAAAAGTGACTGCAAAGTTTGGAACAATGTCTTAGAGCAACTACTAGAGTAATAGATACTTTGGATTTTGCCTTCAAAATCCAACCTTCAGAGTCTAAAATATTTACTATCTGGACCTTATCAGGAAAAGTTTTTCAAACCCTAGAATTAAAGAAACAAATAGGAGAGAAAGAACAAATCCTTCTTACAGAAGAATTCCAAAGATTAAATATACAAGTGTGAGAAACAGAAAATAACCATTAGAACACAACAGTAACAACTGCTGCAGAAAAGATATGGTGATGTTAAAATTAGCAAACAAAACTTTGAGAAGAAACAGGATAGTTGCATAGTGTCAAAGTATCCCCTCAAAAGATATGTATTAATTATTACAGTCATTTAAACACCTACACAAACATCTTCATACTCTTCCCTCCAGAAAACTGAGCTCAGTTCTCCTACTACTCTGGGCTGGACTTAATGACTCACTTGTAAAGAACAGACTATGTAAAGGGAAAACTAGTGACTTTACAGAGGAGAAGCTTTGCAGATACACTGTCAAACAAGTCATCAAGGTTAAGCTCACCAGTGATAATACATGTTTATATTCTGTGCCTCTGATAGGATGCAATGAGAAGGGCATTTCATCTATGTGATATTCTTCCTCAAGACCCAGAATCTCAGGGAAATCATGAGAAAATATCTATACCCAAATTGAGCAATATTCTACAAAACATTTAACCAGCAATCTTTAAAACTTTCAAGAAAGTACAAAGAAAATTCCACAAACTGGAGGAAACTAGGAGATGTGATGCCTAAATCCATTGCAAAATCTTGGATTACATCCAGAAATAGAATAAAGGGCACTAGTAGAGAAATACGCATTTTATAAATGAATATTTTGTGAACATATAATACTTAAAATGCTATAAAAAGAAATCAATCTCATTAAAAATGAATGAAATATTGGAACATATATTTCACCAAAAGAAAAAATATGAATAGTAAGCAAATAAACATAAAATTGCTAAATTGAGCCTCATGATCACTCATGACTTCATCAAATCCTAGTGACTGCTGCTCTCTCCATACTGTGACCTCCTTGAGAACAGGATAGGTCAGTATCGGAGTCCTCCACTCCAGGTGCCTAGCAATTCCTTCTTTCTTCTTTCTTTCTTCCTTGCTTTCTTTTCTTAATATGAGACCACTAAAGTCCTACTTTCTTAGAAAATTTCAATTATGTAGTACAGTATTATCAACTGTAGTCCACATGTTTTATATTAGGTCCTCAGACCTTATTCATCTAAGAGCTGAAAGTTTGAACCCCTCTACCAGCTTCTCGATATTTCCCCCACTCCCCAGCCCCTGGCAAACACTTTTCTACTCTCTGTTTATATGTATTTTTTGTGTTGTTTTTGGATTCCATATATAAATGATACCACACAGTGTGTCTTTTTTCCATCTGACTAATTTCACTTAGCATTGTGCCTTCAAAATCCACCCATATAGTAAAAAATTGCAAAATTTCCTTCTTTATCATGGTTGAATTAGTATTACATCTTATCCATTCATCCATTGATGAGCACCTAGGTTGCTTTTGCTGCTGCTGCTGCTGCTGCTAAGTCACTTCAGTCGTGTCTGACTCTGTGCAACCCCACAGATGGCAGCCCACCAGGCTCCCTGGGATTCTCCAGGCAAGAATACTGGAGTGGGTTGCCATTTCCTTCTCCAATGCATGTATGCATGCTAAGTCGCTTCAGTCGTGTTCGACTCTGTGCGAACCTATGTACTGTAGCCCACCAGGCTCCTCCTCCTCCTTCTTCTCTAGGCAAGAATACTGGAGTGGGATATCATGCCTTCTCAGGGGATCTTCCCCACCCAGGGATCGAACCTGCCTCTCTTTTGTCTCCTGCATTGGCAGGGGAGTTCTTTACTATTAGCGCCACATGGGAAGCCCACTTTTCTCGAGTAATATTCCTCAAATATGCATTTCGAATGCCTATCAGATTTGTACTCATTCTTCCTTCTGCCAGCAATGCTTTTATTCTATCAAATCATATTCATTTTACTTCCACATCAAATGTCACCTTCTCAGAGAAACTGCCAGTGAAAATCCTATATAAAATATAGTATTTATACCAATTTTCTTTCTTCATATCATAAACTGATTTGTTTTAGGATTGTCTATTTTCTCCACTGAGAAGTATATTTTCACAAAGATAGAAACTCTTTTTCCTGAACACTTAAAACAATATCTGACATAGAGCAAGTACTCAATAAATATTGAATTGAGTTAGTAAACAGAGTGAGAATCATTCTGCAAAGTAGAATATCATAAAAATAATGTAACTCTATAGTAACATAACATAGGCAGAGAGCTCAACTGACAGAATACACTAAATAGATTTAAAACCTGAAATTCATCCAAATACAGTTTAGTATAAAAGAAAGAAAACATTTGAAATTAGGAGAAAGATTGGTTCAGAATGATTGGTGTTTTGACTTGAGTAACTATTTGGAACAAGAAAATCAATGAAGCAGAATCTTTACCTTATACCTTAATATAAAATAAACTCCAGATGAATTAAATATTTAAATATAAAAAGGATACCAAGACATGCTAAAAAATCCATGGTAGGATTTTGAAAGTTACCTCAGAAATGGGATGAGTTTTATAAATGTGGTACAAAGTCTAGAAGTAATTTTTTAAATGTTGAAAATTTTTACCACAAAAAATTTAAATGTTTTTATTGACAAATCATTTTTAAAAACCCAGAGGAAAAAATCTGCAACTTGGATCACACACAATTTTCTCAATATATGACAAGTCCCTAAAAATAAATAAGAAAACAACAGATACCTGGTAGAAAAATGAGCGAAGTATGTGAATAGATACCATATTGAATTAAATAATTCTTAAATATGTGAAAATATATTTAACCACACCAAGAAAATGCAATCCAACTAACAATGACATGTTATTATTTACCTATTTCATTGTAAATCATTAAAAAAAAAATGACACCACACTGTGTTATAAAATGTAGACAGAGGACATCAGGTGCTCTCATACACTATTAGAAGCATAAAATGAGACAACTTCCATGAAGACTATATTAGGTATATACTGCTACATAACAAATTACCCCAAAACTTATAGGCTTAAAAATGACAATAAACATTTATTTTCTCTGACAGTTTCTCTGCATTAGAAATTTGGGAGCTGCTTATATTGGGCAGCGGAGAAGGCAATGGCACCCTACTCCAATACTCTTGTCTGGAAAATCCCATGGATGGAGGAGCCTGGTAGGTTACAGTCCATGGGGTTGCTAAGAGTCGGACACGACTGAGCGACTTCACTTTCACTTTTCACTTTCATGCACTGGAGAAGGAAATGGCAACCCCCTCCAGTATTCTTGACTGGAGAATCCCAGGGATGGCGGAGCCTGGTGGGCTGCTGTCTATGGGGTCGCACAGAGTCGGACACGACTGAAGCGACTTACCAGTACTTAGCAGTATATTGGGCAGTCCTGGCTCAGTGTCCCTTATGAGGCTGCAACCAGGATGTTTGTCAGGGCTGCGGTCATTTTGAGGCCTGATGATAGCTGAGTGATCCACTCACACACCTGGCTAGCAATTTGGTGCTGGTTGTTGGTGGGAATCCTCAGTTCTTCTACATATATGGCTCTCGCAAGGCTGCTTGAGTGTCCTCATGACATGGCACTTGGATTCCTCTACAGTTAGAGAGCCAAAAGAAAGCAAGGTGGGAGCTGTGATATCTTTTATGACTAGACCCTGTAGTTTATGTAGCACTTTCTCCATATCTTATTGGTCACATAGGTCAACGCCATTCAATGTGGGAGGGGGATACACAGAAGCACATATTTCAGGACAAAAGGATAATTGGGGATCATCTTGGAGACTGGCTACAACAGGGAGGAAACTTGGTAAATTCTTTCAAAAATAACAATTCCATATAAATTCTAGAACCAAAGTTTTACTTCTAGGCCAATCTTCCAGATATGCATTCTTTGTAAAAATTAGTTCCCAAGAAAGTGTGAGTTGACTCTACTGAGTCTTTATGACTTTATTTTGTCTTTTTGTGATGTGTTAATCAATTTGCTATCATCGTTATCATTATTTGCACTTTCAACTCAATTCTTCCCTGAGATTTCAAGCTTGAGTGTATCGATTACCTGGCCTATTTTGTATCCCCAGATATTCCTAAGCACAATATCAAGGACCCAGGAAGTGTTCAATGTATATTTGTTTAACTCAGGATTTCATAACCTCAGCACTACTGATATTTTGGGCCAGATAATTTTTTGTTAAAGGGGGCTTTTTTGTGCATCGCAGGATATTTAGCAGAAACTTTGGCCTCCTAGTAGATGTCAAGAGTAAACTCTAAATCATGACCAACAAAATATCTCTAAACATTGCCAAATGTCCCCCCAAGAGAAAGAATCATCCCCATTTGAGAGCCACTGGGTTAAAACAATAACATATCCAATCCTGGAGTAGCTACAGAATTTTAAAAGATTTTAAAGCAAGATGTGGTAAGTATATTTTCTACTACACATAATAATTTGGCATATACTTTTGGTATAAGTGAAGTAAGAGTTAATATGTAATATGTGATAGATTATAAACTAAACAAGAGCTAAATCTTTAATACTTTTGTCATTGTTGTTGTCATTTAATCGCGGAGTCGTGTCTGACTCTTTTGCAACCCCACAGACTGCAACTCGCCAGTCTCCTCTGTCTCTGAGATTTACCAGGCAAGAATACTGAAGTGGATTGCTATTTCCTGCTCCAGGGGATCTTCCTGACCCAGCAATAGAACCCATTGTCTCCTTCATTGGCAGGCAGATTCTTTACGACTGAGTCACCTGGGAAGCTCAACTTTTGTCATTACTCATTTATTATTCTTAATTGTTCCTTGTTATTTTATATCCAGAGTTGACTTTGTGTAGGAAGGCAAAGAATTCAGAATTCCTCATTTAGTACAACATTATGATATGCAGGAGACCCGGGTTCGATCCCTGGGTCGGGAAGATCCCCTGGAGAAGGAAATGGCAACCCACTCCAGTATTCTTGCCTGGAGAATCCCATGAACGGAGGAGCCTGGTAGGCTACAGTCCATGGGGTCGCAAAGAGTCGGACACGACTGAGCGACTTCACTCACTCATTCACTCACTCACTCACTATGATATGCAACATGATGACGAATGGTCTATATGTGAGATATATCATTTTCTTCCTTCTTTCTTCTAAATGACTATGATGATGGTAAAAATTGATTATCAGTACACCAAGGATATTGGAATTGGAATAAATACTCCATTCTTTGATGCAGATCAATTCATCAAATAGGGATTAAACTATATAAAGATTAATTACAGTAGCCAAAGCATTAGTTCTGCATGATTTCTTTTAACTGATAACCAATGGTTTACAAACTAGAAATTATCATCTGTGAAATTGGATAAAGAGCCTTACAGTGGGCATGATGGCCAGAGTAACACTAAGGATATCTAAGACAGATCATCATCATCTCACAAACATAACAAGCATTACTTGTTATGGAGAAAAGGCCTCCATAACACATGGACAAAGGAATTAACAGATCATTCCTTGTCTTTAAGATTGTTGTTTTGTCATTGAAAGTCTTTGTCGTATTAAGAGCATTTCCCATCTCTCCTCTCAACTCATTTTCCCCCTTTGTCTTAATTTCACTGAGAGGAGAAGGGAGAAGGGAGAAATAGAAAATGAAGGAGGGTAAGAGGCTGCAAGGAAGGGAGGGAAGAAAGGAAAAAGCAGAGGAGGAATGGAACATAATTTTTCTGTGATAGAATAATATTCACATAGACCTCTAGTCTACAAGATAAAAACTAAACTACTGGCCAATCTTGTACCTTCTTTTCCTTTAATTTCACCAAAACACAATTTAGCCAATATCTGTAAGGCCCATTTTGAAAAATACTTAAGACACTTAGTTAGATATTAACGATGACTATATTCAGTCAATTTCCATAATGTTTTTTAAAAAGTATTATAAAGGATCACTATAGACAAACTTATTGCTGCGGTTCATGGGGTTGTAAAGAGTCGGACACGACTGAGTGACTGAAATGAGCTGATAGACAAACTTTCTGTTGTTCTTCTGTCTAACTTCAAACAATATTCTTAAAAACTAAAAATTTCTGTTTATTTTATTCTATATTTACATTGCTTCTCTTATCTGTCCTGATATCTAAGGATCTGCCACCAAATTCCAAACAGCTTTATACATCTACCAACAGTTCCAATACTTAAAAACAGAACTAAAGTCATTTTCAGTTAAAAAAGATTTCACTCAATCTTAATGTGACTAGAGTACAAAATATTAACAGTAGATACTGTTTTTAATATTGACTCTATTTTGTTTGCATCATTGCTGTATAATAGTCCATCAAGTTAGAACAAAACATGAGCAAAGAGTGAGGTACCTAGTTGTTTATTATTTTATATTAAGACAGAATATAATTGCAGCATATTATTATCATTATTTATTTATTTACAAGGCTACCAGTTTTACAGCTTGACTGTAGAGCAAGAAAAAGCCATTGCAGAATCATCCTACCAAGGTGAAAGTGAAAGTGTTAGTCAGTCATGTCCAACTCTTTGTGACTCCATGGACTATATAGCCTGCCAGATTCCTCTGTCCATGGAATTCTCCAGGCAAAAATACCGGAGTGAGCTGCCATTCTCTCCTCCAGAGGATCTTTTCAACCCAAGAATCAAACCTGGGTCTCCTGCATTGGCAGGCAGATTCTTTACAGTCTGACCCAAAAGGGAAGCCAACTTTAGGTAGTGTAGTATCAAATCTTATTTTAATCACATAAATGTCTATTTTATTTATCCCATTCTAAATAACCACCCAAAGAATATTTTTAAATTCATTAGTGGCAACTCCTTTTTTAAAAGAAAAAAATATATATCTCATTGAAATAATAGCTAGAACTTTTTTTTTCCAAGTTTTTTGTTGCTATTCTTAATTGCTCTTATTAGCATCTGTAAGGCCCATTGAGAAGGCCTCAGTGAAGCTTCCTAAACTGCTTTTTCTTGTTCAAAAATGTTCTTAGGTTAATTTGACTTTTGTTTTATAGGTACCAACAAAACCGTTGTTTACAATGAAAGCGCTCTAGGATTTAATAATGGGAGACAGCATCTCTGTAGTTCTGAGAAAACTGCTCCTCCTACCAAGGTAGGTTACTTGTATAATAACTAGAATTTACACAAAATCCACAATTCAGTAGTTTGAATGACTGGTCATATATCAAGTTCTGAAGACAAGATAATTAATCAAGAAGGAATATGCTTTGTGTGCTTTCAGGTAGAAATATTCATCTTCTCTGTAAGATAAATGTTATTTCATAGATAATAATGTCTACAACATGATTAACCGCAGATGAATTGTTCTTAGAATCATAATGGAACTAAGTATAATGTTTATATTGATGAAGTTAAATGTAATTTTTGTCTGGAAATTCCAAGTTATCTTTTTTCCCAAGAAAAAGTTTTGACATATGGTATTATTCATTGAATCTTCAAAGACAAATACTCCTGATTCATAAAAATTTATTCATTTTCTATTGCAATTTCTCTTATTTTAAGCCAAATAAAAAAAAAAAAAGAAAGAAATGGCAGAAACTGTAATTTCATACGGTTCAACCTAATTGTATGAGCAAGAAAACTAAGGAACTGAAATAAGGAAAGGAAAGAAAATATAAAGAACACCGGCTTAGTAAAGGTAGACAGCCCTCTTTAATGTGTTATATTCAACAAAACAACTTAGGAATAACACAAAAAAATATTAACGTCCAAATAGGTCTTTCATTTTTAAAAACTTACATATAAAGAAAGAATTATGAGGTTTAAACAACCAATTCACATGAGACTTGTGAATTTTATACTTTAACTTGGTGCCATAAACAGTGATCTAATGAATAAGAGATTAATAAAACATTCACATAAAGAAAAAACTAAAATTCAAAAGGATACATGCATGCCAATGTTCACTGCAGCACTATTTACAATAGCCAAGACATGGATAAAACCTAAATGTCCACCAACAGAGGAATGGATAAAGAAGATGTGGTACGTATGTACAATGATACACTACTCAGTCATAAAAAAAACAATGAAATAATGCCATTTGCAGCAACATGGATGGACCTAGAGATTATATTAAGTGAAGTAAGTCAGAAAGAGAAAGACAAATAATACATGGTATCACTTACATGTAGAATCTAAAATATGATACAAATGAACTTTTCCATGAAACAGAAACAGACTCACAGACATAAAGAACAGACATATGGTTGCCAAGGGGCAAGGGTATGGAGAAGGGATGGATTGGGAGTTTGGGATTAGCAGATGCAAAGTATTATATACAGAATGGATAAACAATAAGGTCCTACTGTATAGTACAGGGAACTATACTCAATATTCTGTGATAAACCAAAATGGAAAAGAATATGAAAAAGAATGCATGTATAACTAAATGACTTTGCCATAAAGTAGAAATTAGCACAACAATGTAAATCAGTGTGCTTACTTCTGCAAAATAAATTATAAAATAATAATAAATTAAAACATTCTACTCAACACTGCATAGTTAAGCACAGTGAATGCATAATTCTGATTATAATTTACAAAAATTAATAAGACATTTGCAAAAGAAGAAATCCTTTATTTTTCTTTAGAAGTTGAAAATGACAGGATTGTATCACCCTTTTATGATGTCAATTTCAAAAGTATACTGTAGGGACTAAGACGCCTGAACCTATTCTAGCTGAAGCCTGGGGAGTGATCTGGCATAGGTTTATTAAGAAACTATAAAGTGAAAGTGTTAGTCACTCAGTCGTGTCCAACTCTTTGCAGCCCCACGGGCTGTAGCCCACCAGGTTCCTCTGTCCATGGAATTCTCCAGGCAAGAAGACTGGAGTGGGTTGCCATTCCCTTCTCCAGAGGATCTTCCTGACCCAGGGATCAAACTCGCGTCTTCTGCATTGAAGGTGGATTCATCATCTGAGCCACCAGGGAAGCCCTTATTAAGAAAATGAACATCTATAATGAATTCTAAGTTATGAATCACCCATATAATAGATATATTTTGAAGGATATAAAAGCCAATTATCTAAGATAATTTAGGATATTAACACTAACTTGAGAAGGACAAGGATGGAAAATATCATTCATCTCAGCTTCAGTTTGATAACTTATAAAACTGGCATAATATCCAAACAAAGTGAATGTAATCAGGCACCTTGGGTAATAACACTGTTAAGACACAGTACAAAACTGGAAAGAATTCAAAGCCTTCATTGTAGGGTGTAAGGTATTAGTCAACACAAACATCATTGACCACTCTTTCTGAGTATCGAATTTTGAGTATTCCTCTAAAGGGCAGAATCGTCTGGTAATTTTGGTTGAGAAAATGACTCAGTAGTTTATCGCTTTTCCCAGTACTATCACATTTCGGTTGTCACATAATACATAATACACATTGGTAATTATAGCCACTGTGATGTACTTTAGATCCTCAGAATTTATTCATCTTATAGCTGGTAGTATTCAATATATACTCTCACCAAGATCTCCCATCCCCTCCCACTCGCTTCAGTCTTTAACAAATACCATTGTACTTTCTTATCTCTGTAAGTTCAGCTTTTTCAGATTCCATGTATTAAGTGACAACATATGGTATTTGCCTTTCTTATTCTGGCTCATTTCACTTACTGTAACACCCTCAAGGTCCACCCATATTGCCACAAAAGTTAAGATTTCCTTTTTTAAAAAAATGGCTGAATAATATTTCATATGTGGCATATAAACCACATTTGCTTTACCCATTCATCATGGATATGACGTCATCCATGAACACACACTAAGGTTGTTTCTGTGTCTTGGCTATTGTGAGTACAAGCTGTCATGAATGTAGGAATGCAGATATCTCTGATTTCTGGAAAGAGCAGCTGCTGGAATAAGTCAGAGGCCTGAAATCCCTTACCTGGAATCCTTAGCACTTATGAAGTGGGGATGGTTACACTTTCCTGTGTGGATAGTTACACAAACTGAAGTTTCTGGATAAAAACAGGTCCTAAGAATTCCTATATGGCCATTTTGCTTATGTCTCTCCCTTGTTTAGGAATATTTCAAACTAAAGATTATTCTATATTTCTGGTTATGACTTCATTATTTCAGAGATTTCTAAACTGTAACAAAGTAAAATGAAGAATTCTAAAGACACAAAAAATATCATTACTTAAAAAGAAAAGCTAAGAATATTCAACTTTAGGATTAATTACCACATACTTCATAAGCATTTTCAAATGAACATTTAAATTAATTGATGAGAATTTCACACACACAAAAGAAAACTATTTGTAAAAATGAGTTAATGTACTGCTTTTATTTTGAATAATTTGCAGGTGGACAAAATTTGAGGCAATCCTCCTTTATTCTAAAGACACTAAAATAATTTTTGACCTATTCTTTAAGGTATGTGTGTGCATGCTCAGTCATGTCCAACTCTTTGTGACCCCATGGACTGTAGCCTGCCAGGCTCCTCAGTCCATGAGGTTTTGCAGGCAAGAATACTGAAGTGGGTTGCCATTTCCTACTCCATTCTTTAAGGTATATGACAGTGTAATTTTTTACATGTTTCTGTTTCATAAGATGAAGAATGATTAGACCATCAACCCTTATATCCTCTGCGGGTTTTTCTCTTTGGCCAAGAACTGTTCCCTTTCTCTGAAACAAAAGTAATTTTGATCTATGCTTTACCACCACCACCTTCATGTCACCAGTACATCAGCCTTCTCCACAAACCAGTATCATCTCCTTTATCATAAAATTCTGTCAAAAGAATAACCTCAGCACCAGTTCTTTATACTGTCCCTCTTTGGTATCCACAGTTAACTAAACCAATAGGTACTGCATATTACAATTCCAAAACTTTCCACCACTCACTGGCACAAAAGAAAACTGGAATGATCTAGCCAGAGTAACAGATATACCTCAGGAACATATCACTGAGGTCAGGAGGCAAGGATTTCTTGGTCATGTACACCTGCCCCTTCCTAGACTGAGGCCAAAGGGAAAAGTCTCACAGAAGATGAGAGCAGAGAGCCAATGACATCTTTAGTAAACCTTAAATAGAGTGATAGTAATCTTCTAAAGGATGGGCTGTGGTATCAGCCAATCCTCCTGCTAAATAGATTATCCTTTCTTTGACCTCTATAGAAATTCAGTATTACTGCCTTCTATGAATGGCCGCATTTTGGAAGATCAAGTGCATCTTATGAAGGCAGCCTGATCATTATGTTTATAGGTCAAGGAGAAAGAAGCATGGCCAGCTCCCAACCTGGTATATGCCCTTTGTGTGTGTGTGCTTGTGTGTGCTCAGTCATTTATTTTTATAATTAAGTAAAATAAAACCACTACATGTCAGAGAATGTCAGACATGCTTTTAAAAACATCAGTACAAAGTCTCCCTAGATACATAGTACTATGACAAGTGTGGTTTTTAAAAATCAATCTAAGCTCCTTAACAAAGAGGTCTTGAAACAGAATAACTGTTATCCAGAATTCTGATTGGTACAGACCCTAAATGCAGTAGCCAAGAAATGAAAAATAAAATGTACCATTCTACAGTCTTTCAAGTGGACAGATATGCAGACAAATGTGAAGGTGTTTGCCAAGCCCATGGCTTTCTTCTCTGACAACTGCACTTCCTTTCCCCCTACTCATAGGGATGGAGGCCTTGCCAGTGTTCATTCTAGGTGCCCTGATTTCTTCCTGGATACAGTGATTTAGTTCATGGATTAGACATTTCATCTAAGCATGCCAAATAACATTTTCTTTCCTGAAAACTTGGATTTAGACTTAGACATAGCACTTAGAGGGCTTCCCAGGTGGCACTGGCAGTAAAGAACCTGCCTGCCAATGCAGGAGACTTAAGAGGCAGGGTTGAATCCTTGGGTCAGGAAGATCCCCTGGATAAGGGCATGGCAACCCACTTCAGTATTCCTGTCTGGAGAATCCCATGGACAGGGGAGTCTGGCAGGCTACAGTCCATGGGATTGCAGAGTTGCACACGACTAAAGGGACATCGAAAAAGCAAGAGAGTTCCAAAAAAGCATCTATTTCTGCTTTATTGACTATGCCAAAGCCTTTGACTGTGTGGATCACAATCAACTGTGGAAAATTCTGAAAGAGATGGGAATACCAGACCATCTGACCTGTCTCTTGAGAAACCTGTATTCAGGTCAGGAAGCAACAGTTCGAACTGGACATGGAACAATAGACTGGTTCCAAATAGGAAAAGGAGTACATCAAGGCTGTATATTGTCACTCTGCTTATTTAACTTACATGCAGAGTACATCATGAGAAACGCTGGGCTAGAAGAAACACAAGCTGGAATCAAGATTGCCAGGAGAAATATCAATAACCTCAGATATGTGGATGACACCACCCTTATGGCAGAAAGTGAAGAAGAGCTAAAGAGCCTCTTGATGAAGGTGAAAGAGGAGAGTGAAAAAGTTGGCTTAAAGCTCAACGTTCAGAAAACTGAGATCATGGCATCTGGTCCCATCACTTCATGGGAAAGAGATGGGGAAACAGTGGAAACAGTGGCAGACTTTATTTTTGGGGGCTCCAGAATCACTGCTGATGGTGACTGCAGCCATGAAATTAAAAGACGCTTACTCCTTGGAAGGAAGGTTATGGCCAACCTAGATAGCATATTTAAAAGCAGAAACATTACTTTGCCAACAAAAGTCCGTCTAGTCAAGGCTATGGTTTTTCCAGTGGTCATATATGGTTGTGAGTGTTGGACGGTGAAGAAAGCTGAGCGCCGAAGAATTGATGCTTTTGAACTGTGGTGTTGGAGAAGACTCTTGAGAGTCCCTTGGACTGCAAGGAGATCCAATCAATCCATCCTAAAAGAGATCAATCCTGGGTGTTCATTGGAAGGTCTGATGTTGAAGCTGAAACTCCAATACTTTGGCCACCTCATGCGAAGGGTTGACTCATTGGAAAAGACCCTGATGCTGGGTAGGATTGGGGGCGGGAGGAGAAGGGGATGACAGAGGATGAGATGGTTGGATGGTATCACTGACTCGATGGACATGGGTTTGGGTAGACTCCGGGAGTTGGTGATGGACAGAGAGGCCTGGAGTGCTGCAATTCATGGGGTCGCAAAGAGTCGGACACGACTGAGTGACTGAACTGAACTGAACTGAACTGAAGGGACTTAGCACAGCACTTAGATGCTTTTAAAAGTTGACTAAAAAGTGACGTATAAAACAGCATTAGATTGATAGTTGTTGGGCATTATATTCTAAGTGATTCATCCAATTCTACATACCAAATAGCATCTGTGTTTCATGAGAACTGTATTAGTTATCTACCACTGCATAATAAGTTACCACAAACCTAGTAGCTTAGCAGTTTCTGTGTGTCAGCAGTTCAGACGTAGCTTAGCTGGGTCTCCTGATTTCTCAAAAGACGGCAATCACCATGTCACCCAGGCTCACTCTGTTCACAGCTGAGCTCCTGACTTGTGACTCAGGTAAGAAAGAGTTTTCTTCTCTAACTCCTCCAGGTTTTTGGCAGAGTTAATTTCCTTGCAGTTCTGTGACTTAGGGCCCAGCTTCTAGCTGCTGTCGGACGGAGGCTCCTGTTGGCCCCAGAGGTACGTTCAGTGGTCTGCCTTGTGGCCCTTATCCATATCCATATACACTTATAATAAATAAGTATGTACTATTTTATGATTAAAAATTATCACGTGAAAGCTTTCATTAAGCTGACCTGACAAACATTTTGTGTGGTCTCCTCCAACCTAATGTGCATACGGATCACTTAGAATGTCTTATTAATAAATGCACATGCTGACTCAGTAGCCCTAGGTTGCACTCTGAGATTGTGCATTTCTAATAACGTCCAGTGATGCAAGTGTTTAGAGACCATACATGCAACACCCAGAGTAGCAAGGGAAGATTTTAGGAAATGCTTCACACACTATAGTTGAACTATTGTAAATAGTCTTTTCCTATAGGTCATGCTAACCTCCTGAATATTGATCTAAATTAGTATTTATGCTAGGCACAAGTTGGAGTGACTACCCAGCTTACACTGATCTTTCAACTGGCTTTAGTACCAAGATAATTTCCTATCTACCTCCACCCCTGTGCTGTGCTTAGTCACTCAGTCGTATCCGACTCTTTGAGACCCCATGGACTGTAGCCCACCAGGCTCCTCTGTCCATGGGATTTCCCAGTCAAGAATACTGGAGTGGGTTGCAATTTCCTTCTCCTGGGGATCTTCTTGACCTAGGGATGTAAACTGTGTCTCCTGTGTCTCCTTCATTGCAGGCGGATTCTTTACCAGCTGAGCTCAGACCAAGGATAAACTGATCCAGTTAGACATGTGATCCATTAAGACAGTAAGATTCTTTCTGGATGATTATTAAAACTTAGTCACTTTAGTAATAGCCCCTCTAAAAGTCTCAGGCTCCTGATACTCAGGTCCTTGGAGTTGGCTTTTTGTCTGTCTTTTTGAAGCTTAGTTGATCAATTCATATTTTAATTCATGAATTAACTTAATACATTTCTAATAAATTCCCCTCTTAATTTAGGTTATTTAAAGTTGACTTCTGTTGCTTGTGACACAATGAACCACAGTAACACAGCTTATCAGAGTAAGGGTCAAAATGCAATTATTAAAAACATCCCCCATAATGAACACCACAATAAAGATTAAGTGCTACGGTGCTGTCCAACAGAATAGTCACTGGGCACATGTGATTATTTAAATTAAAAGAAATGATAGAAAATGTAAAATTCATCTCCACTCTCTCTACCTTTTAAGTGTCTGTAACCATATGTGGCTACTAGTGACTGTCGTATTTGATGGTACAGATAAAGGACATTTCCATCACTGCAGAAAGTTCTATGAGAAAGCACTGTTGAGAAACTGGGCATCAGATAAAGTAACTGGGGTCTGTGGGTGTAGCAAAGTTTTGGAAAAGACTACTCTAACATGGTAAAAAATTCTTCCACTGGCCACTGTACTGAGAACAAATTTATAAATTATGCCTCTAGGTTCTAATTTCTCTTTTCAGAAAGAAACTATCCTTTTTTCTAGGAATGCTATGACATTCGAAATGATTTCTATGTCTCTTTGGTCAGTGTGCTGATCCAAACCTTCTAATCACTAGTAAAACACATAACATTATTATTTGACAAAACAAATTTTCATTAACAGGATACAAATTAAATTTAAAATGGGAATTAGGGTTTCCCTGGTGGCTCGGTGATAAAGAATCTGCCTGCCAATGCAGGAGACATTGTTTGATCCCTGGTCTGGGAAGATCCCACATGCTATGGAGCGACTAAGCTCATGAGCCACAACTTTGAGCATGTGCTGTAGAGCCTGGGAGCCACAACTACTGAAACCCAAGCACTCTAGAGCCTGTGCTCTGCAACAAGAAAACCCACTGCAATGAGAAGGCCGCACACAGCAACTAGAGAGTAGCAACCCCCTTGCCACAGTTAGAGAAAAGCCCACAAACCAACTAAGACCCAGCACAGCCCAAAATAATTAAAACTTAAAAAAAAACCAAAAACAATATTTTTTAAAAAGTAAAATATTACAATGTTTATGCTAATGCTAATATATTCCCACACACATACATATATATATCCACAAATCTGGATTCAGACTCTTATTTGTCTGAATCTTCAGCCCTGTGTTTTCCAGCCACTCTGTTTTCATTGGATATAGAATGACTAAAGCATGAAAATAACCACTCTTGATTTTTTTTGTTTTCAAACTATTATATACTACACCTAAGAGGCAATAATTAATTATTTAAAATTCTCTTATTAATGAAAGTAATGACCAAGTGTGCAAATATGTCATTGTAAGAAAACCCACAATATTCTGAAGTAAACCTAAAGTGACAACACTTGTGGGCTGATATAGTCTCTAATAAGTGATAAAGAAACTCTTTTTCTGCATGACACTTTACATGCAACATGGTACATTTAATCTGAAGGTTACAGTGAAAATATATTTACCATTTACTTTAAAATACATAAATTACTTAATATCCATATAAAATATGGATGATACTTAGAACATGAAACATTCTGACTGAAACTTGATTATTTAGGCTTTTAAATAATTGTTGGAAAGATTTTAGAGTATAAGTGATGAACTAACTAGTTGATAAGAGCAGTGTGCTAATGAGACTTTGGTTCCTTTATAACATCAGTTAATTTCAGAATTTTTCATACCTCTTGAATGCTAAGACTGTGAGGACTGTGTGTGTGTCTGTATGTGAAAGACAGAGAGAGTGAGAGAGAGAGAGAGCATACTGATTAATGTAAATGATCTGGAGAGCAGATTAATGTAAATGATCTGGAGAGCAGTACATATGCTGCTCACATTGGATCAATGGTATTATTTATTTGAAAATGACATTTAACTGTATTTCTTGGTCATTAAGTTATAACATCCTCTGAATCTGGAGTCTATTATGGTCTCCATTATATCATGTGCAATTCTATAATTGATAAAATAATTTTGCTGGGCCTTCCCAGCAGATCTAGCAGTACTGATTCCAGGAATTAAACCAACCTATTCAATTCAGTGTGATTCAATTACATGTGATCTCCTAACTCAAAAAAACAACACTCATTAAACTATAATACATCTTATTACGTTATATTACAAAAGTATCATACACCTAAGCAATACAACAGCTGTAGTAAAACAAAATACTCTCTTCCCTTCTGGAGATGTTTAGAAAACCTAATATGATAGGTGAATTAAATCCATAGGGGAAGCTCAGACAGAACAGTGAAACAACATGGATAGGGCTTCTCAGCAGAATTATGATCTTGTTAAAGGACATTTCTTTCTAGAACTGTCATCAATGAACCTACACTTGTTCACACTAGAATACCTATATTGTGTGACAAATGTGGAAAGTGTGCAATGTTTCAAGTACGCAATGTCATGTTAAAAGACTGTGATATTTTTACATTTCTCTTCTCAAAGTTGAAACACAGAAACAGTGTAAAGCAACTATACTCTAAAAATAAATTAAAAAAAACACATATGCCATGATGTTTCATGTTTCATACTACTTTGCATTGTCCTTAAAAGATTATTTATCTCTGACCTTGTATACTTTTTGTCTACCACTGATATAAATTTTACTTCATACTGATGTTAATATGAGCAAGGAAATGTTATCTTGCTATACTATCATCACTACTGAACATAGTGTTTGTAAATTTCCAAGGTGAGTGCAGGGAGGGCACTTTCAAGGCACTTCTAACTGCACCAAAATGGCCTGAGTTTTGTTAGAGCAAATTTTAAATTTTTTGATGTAAATAAACTTGTGAATGTAAATTTATATGTTTTGAGAGAGTATTTCATTTCAATCTACATAGATAGATAGAGAGATTTATAGTCAGTGAGCTTTAGAACAAGAAGATGAGGCTTTAGAAAGAAGAGACTTGTGGGGCAGCAGGACACAGAGGAGGAGAGCAATAGAGTAGTAAGAAATTTAAATTGCAATCACACGAGTTTTTAATCTTAAAATCAATCTCTGAAACAAACAGTCCCTTTTCCTCTGGGAGGTGGAGGAAACAGAGGAGGAAAATGTTTGCCAGATGGTGCGTGTTCCAAATACGGAGGGGAAGATAGTCTGATACTTGTTTTCCTGCCTCTATAGTACAGATGCTATCAATAAAGTGCTACAGTCAGACCATGTGGTCCACTTTAATGAGTCCTCCTGAGTGGCTATTAATTAGCATTTTACTATATAATGTCTTATTATCATTCTATAGTTTATAATTGGTTCCTTAGTTCCTTCATTTTTTTCAGAGTATCTTTCAAGTCTTATGAAGAAGTTCAAATGCTTACAAGAGCTCAGGGCAGTAAAACGTTTTGTGGGAGACAAAGAAGTAATACTGGTGGGGAGGGAATACACAATATAGGAGCCAACACAAATGGAGATAACTAGTAATAATGAAAGACTAAATAATAATGATGAGTGAAGCTGGCTGGTTTTCTATATCTCAGGCTTTAGCACCATTTAACTGGATAAAATATATATGGTTCAAATTATAGTAAAATATTGTTCCTCCCTTGATATTCCTTTATGGACTCAACAACTATTTACTGTTTACTTGTGATATTTCTGGCAATGGTGCTTGAGATAAAGTTATTTTTCTAAATGTCCTGATAAAAATGAATTTTAGGTCCCTTGCCTTTTGGACTTATACAAGATAAGTACCTTCTGACTTCAACTTGTGAAAAACTTTTAAAAGGTGAATAAAACACTGTTCCAATTACAAATGCTGCTGCAGCAGCTGACCTTCAACTCCCCGAGAAGAGAGTTCATGGTGAGTATCAAGAAGGAGGCACTCCATGCCCTGGGAAAACTGGCAGAACAGATGTTCAGATAGTTAGATATTTTCAAGAACTAATTTTATTAACCCAATCCTTCAATCTCCTCATATCTAGAAAAGTACCGAATCCCTTCATGGTGATATCAGCTCCTTGTGACTAGCAGAAAACCTTGGCAAAGATAAATGCTTGATTGCATGACCTCCCCCTTCACCAAAATCACATATATATTGACCTTTCTCCCACCCCCACCTCTTTGGTGCAGTCCCTCAGAGCCATCTGAGGTGCTGTCTTGCAGGCTGCAGTCCTCATTTTGCCCCAAATAAAACTTCACTCGCAACTCTCACATTGTGCATTTTTTTAAGTTGACAACTCTAACAAAAGAAGAACATCCATATCTCTTACAAATATATGAATAAAATCTTAATCAAAACATTAATTTTGAAAACAGACAGATTTATTCTTATAAGGTTACATTTTTCACTTTGGAAAAACATACTGTCTACCCATTTGCCACACCCAAGAGAGGCCTAGGCTATGTTGTTGTTAGCAATTTCATAGGTCTATAAATCACTTCATGGCAAATAGATGGGGAAACAGTGGAAGCAATGGCTGACTTTATTTTTGGGGGCTCCAAAATCACTGCAGATGGTGATTGCACCCATGAAATTAAAAGACGCTTACTCCTTGGAAGGAAAGTTTTGACCGACCTATTCAACCTATGCAATATGCAACCTAGACAGCATATTAAAAAGCAGAGACATTACTTTGCCAACAAAGGTCTGTCTAGTCACGGCTATGGTTTTTCCAGTAGTCATGTATGCATGTGAGAGTTGGACGGTGAAGAAAGCTGAGTGCCAAAGAATTGATGCTTTTGAACTGTGGTGTTGGAGAAGACTCTTGAGAGTCCCTTGGACTTCAAGGAGATCCAACCAGTCCATCCTAAAGGAGATCAGTCCTGGGAGTTCATTGGAAGGACTGATGTTGAAGCTGAAACTCCAGTACTTTGGCCACCTGACGCAAAGAGCTGACTCATTGGAAAAGACCCTGATGCTGGGAAAGATTGAGGCAGGAGGAGAAGGGGACGACAGAGGATGATATGGTGGGATGGCATCACCAACTCAATGGATATGAGTTTGGGTGGACTCAGGGAGTTGGTAATGGACAGGGAGGCCTGGAGTGCTGCAGTTCATGGGGTTGCAAAGAGTCAGACATGACTGAGCGACTGAAATGATAAACACCATGGTGATCAAAAATTCTTTCCTGAGGTAATTTGTGAAAATGAAATTAATTTTTACTTTTTTTGTGAAAAAAATATCAATTTGGAAGTTGTGAATGTATTGTAATTTCTCGTCTATGTTCTATGTGAGTTTCCCATGTGGAAAAAGAATTGGTGGAAGTTTACAATGATTTGTGTCAAGAAGAAAAGGTCACTTTCACTGTAAAAATTATATAATTAAGTATGCCAACAATTATTATAAACCATATCATCTGTTGGCACATGGGCCTTAGTAGTTAAGAAGAAATCCCTCAGCAGTTTTGGTTTGTTTTTTAAGACTACTGTTAAGCCTCCTCTTTTCAGACACTGTAGACAAAAATGTTGAGGTTCAACAATCTGTATTACTACCCTTAAAATTACTTGCATAAAATCTACATTATCAGTATAAAATAGTTTACAGTGAATATTTAAGAATATACTCTTTAGCATTACACAAAAACATATGCATATTTCTGCCTTTTCCAACTTGGATCCTTCTCTTCAAATCAGAATTCTGTATCCTATCTCACTCCTCTCTTTTGAAGAAACCACTTAGTCAGCTACCCAAAGAACATGGATATCCCTAAAAAAAAAAAAAAAAAAAGACATGCAACACATTCTCACATTCTCTCTAAAAAAAAACCACACTGTATCTGGAAATATAAAACTGGCATTATGTATTTTATGAAAAAGATAAGAAAGATGTCAACCTTTAAAAAATAGAGCTAATAAAGACAATTAAATTTTGAAGAGTTGGACTAAGATTTAGAAATATTTACAAAACAAACAGGAAACATAAGCATAGACACACGACAGCATACCCACCATAATTAGAGATCAAAAGAAATGAACCAAAGCTTGATTTAAAAGAAGGTGATGTGTTTTCATACATCAAGATAAATTTTATGGCAATTTCTCAGTGAAAAAGGAATACGGAAATTCAATGTCTGTTACACATAATTATGTTCCCAGTTGACTGAATAGTAAAGTTCATATAGTTCTTGTTCCATAATGAGTTCAAGGATTCTAGACAAGCACATAATAATTTAGAGTCCTAATGAAAGAATTATCACAGGCATATTTGTAACAATGACCTCTATATAATTATTCTAGTCAAGTTCTAGTGCCAGGATACGAAAAGCAAAATAAGTAGAATGTTCTCATAGATGCTGTCTTTAACAGAGCTTATCTTTGGGTGTTCTACTTATTGCATATACATGCCTCTTGTGAAACACATCCTATAACAATGTCAAGGTTAGAAGTGAGGCTCTGTAATTTTCCATTAGTCATCAGGTAGTAGATTCAAGCAGCAGATTGTGTCTTCCAACTGGTTTATTTAGCTGGTGCCAAAGCCTGTTCAACTGTTCCCTGTGTGCTGTTTAGTTTTGTATTTGTGACTCAAAGTATTGCCGCCAAGTATTCTATGAACTCTCCAAAATAATTCAATGAAAATAGGTTGGCAAATGTCATAGGAATGATTATATTAGGGAAAAAGGTCAAATACATTTGCCAGGGAGTTGGGGCAGGGGGAAGTACTTCCATGTAGATCATTAATTCTTGTATAATGAGAATAATAAAAGTAAGGCACTGATGATATACTAAGTGTTTAACATTAGCTGGGAAATAATGATTGAGCAGTAAAAACATATAAAACTATTGCAAGGTGATGAGTACATTAGAAGCAGAGTGGGAATGAAATCAAAGTGACAGGAAGAACAAGACAGGAAAGACAGAAGACCAAGAACTGACTGCAGACTCCTGGCAGTGTTTACACTTGAATTCCCTTGCAGAAGGCATCAGTATCCTGTTAAATAGCCATTCTATCAAATACTCAAGTCCACATGTCCAGGGTCAGACACAGAGGGGCTAAACTGCTCAAATGTGACTAGATGAACAAAAGGGCACACTTGAGTGGAATTAATGAGCCAATTCTGCAGGACACAATTCTCATTTCTTTTTGCCAGTATCTGACAACCTTCCCTAACTCTTTCTCTAGATTAAAGTGCAAATGGCATTTCACTATTATTATCTGATAACAGCTCTTCAAAGCTACTATCAACTTTGCCTCTTTGGTTTATATTATTCAATCTCTATCTATTGTCCAATTCAAAATTCTGAATATTATTTAATATTTAATTTTAATTAACATGATTTATTATTAATAATCAATACATATAATTAATTAGGCCTATCTTCACTCTCTTCCTAGTCTTTTACCAGAAAAACCTTAAAAATAAAGCACAAAACAATTATTTAATAGCAATATTAAAAAAGAATTTAAGATATATAATATATAATTTTCATAACACAATACATGTACTGAATTTTAAAATTTCATCCAAATTATTTATGATCAAATCAGGCTAGATATACAGAAAAAATATATCTATTCAAATATAGTCAAAGCATCAACTCATTTATTACTGTTTCATTATTTTAATTTACTTTTCTTAAAATTAATTTCTTTCAAATGTACTGTATGCAATGCTAACACTTATTTCAAAACCAATATATCATTCCTCCAATTCATGGAACAACATTGTAGAGATAGTGCAATGAATGAAAAAGAAACATAGACACAAAAAGGAACTTTGACGTTTATATGGGGGGTGGTCCTAAGATGGCAGAGGAAAAGGACGGGGAGACAACTTTCTCCCCCACAAATCCACTGAAAGAACATTTAGACGCTGAGCAAATTCCACAAAACAACTTCTGAATGCTGGTAGAGGACATCAGGTACCCAGAAAGGCAGCCCAAACTCTTCGATAGGAGGTAGGACAAAATATGAAAGATAAAAAGAGAGACAAAAGAGGTAGGGACGGAGATCCATCCTGGGAAGGGAGTCTTAAAAAAGAGAGAAGTTTCCAAACACCAGGAAACACTCTCTCTGGCGGGTCTGTGGCGAGCCTTGGAATCTCAAAGGGCAAAATAACCAGGAGGAAAAATAAAAAATAATTAAAACCCGCGGTTTACGTACCGAACAGCAACTTCCAGCGGAGCCACAGCCCAGATGCGAACATCCCCAACTAGCAGGCGGGGGCTGGGCAGGGAGGGGCAGGCTGCACTGCTTTGGGTAAGGACTGGGCCTGAATGTGCCAAGGGCAATCTGAGGGAAATAGCTTGAGACAGCAACCTAGACCATGGGATAGCTTTCCTGTGAAAAGCCTTAACCTAAGACACCGCCAGGCCCGCTCACAGAACAAAGCACTGAGCAGAGCAAACTGGCTGTGGACCGGCCCGTCCCCCGCCGGAGACGGGCAGGCGAGGGCAGCCAGAGCCGGAAGGGCGCAATCGCAGCCCCGGAGAGGCATCCTATACCAAACTGCAAGCAGACCTCGTTGCTAACCAGGACTTCTTGGGACTCTGGAGGGTTGACATCTGCTGAGAGGGTCACAGCCAGAGATCAGCTCCCCAGGGGAGGGCGCAGCACACCTGGGTGCGCCCGTTGTACACCCAGAAAATTGAGCGGCTGGGACGGGGGAAGGGAAAAAGGTGCAGGCCCCGACTGCGCAGGCCAAAAACCTGGTCACCTGAGCTGCTAGGACCTGGGAAGGGCACAAAATCCAGGCTCAACCAAGTCTGTGCCTTTATGAAGTACCTGGGAACCAGAACCTGAGTGGCTTAAACCTGGGAAGTACAGGCAACCCCAGGGGCCTGCTTCAGACAGTTTCTGGCAGTACAACCTAGAGCCTGAGCAGTGTAGACTGGGAAAGCACAAACACTGTGAGCGGGGCAAACCCAGTGTGGCTGATTCACTGTGAACACATGCCAGTGAGATTTGTTCGCAG
This sequence comes from Giraffa tippelskirchi, assembly GCF_054371585.1. Taxonomy (NCBI): domain Eukaryota; kingdom Metazoa; phylum Chordata; class Mammalia; order Artiodactyla; family Giraffidae; genus Giraffa; species Giraffa tippelskirchi. The sequence continues at coordinate 67,585,829 of NC_137284.1, forward strand.
TGTTCCTCCCTCCCCACAGCACGATTGAACAAGTGAGACTGAAAAAAAGTGACCACCACCACCCTCCTTGTGTCAGGGCGGAAATTAGACACTGAAGAGACCAGCAAACAGAAGAAGCTAAAAGAAACAGAGGGAACCACTTTGGAAGTGACAGGTACAATAGGTTAAAACCCTGTAGTTAGCCTGACCACATAGGAAGGGGCCTATAGACCTTGAGAAGTACAAGCTGGACAAAAGAACTATCTGAAAATGAACTGACCCCACACTGTCCATAACAGCTCCAGAGAAAGTCCTAGATATTTTTGCTATTATCATTTTTAAAATTTTTTAAACTTTTTCATTTTTTTAATTTATTTTATTTTTATTTTTTATTTTTAAGTCCCCTATTACTCCTTCAATTTTCATTTTTATAACCTACTATTACCTTGCAAAAAAAAAGACCCTATTTCTTAAAGCAAACTTCATATATATAAATTTTATAATTTTTGTGACTCTGATGTGTTTTTTTTTTTCTTTTATTTTCTTTCCTTTTCTTTCTCTTCTTTTTTTTTAATATTGTATTTTTGAGAATATAATCTCTACTCTAGATTTTTAATCTTTGCTTTTTAGTATTTGTTATCAACGTTGTATCTTCAAGAACCCAATCTTCAGTACCCATTTTTACTTGGGAGCGAGATCACTGGCTTCATTGCTCTCTCCCCCTTTTAACTCTCCTTTTTCTCCACCAGGTCACCTCCATCTCCCTACTTCCCCTTTTCTTCTCAACCCAACTCTGTGAATCTCTTTGTATGTTCCGGGCAGAGGAGAACACTTAGAGAACTGATTGCTGGCTGGATCTGCCTCTCCCCTTTTGATTTCCCCTTTTGTCGTCCTGGCCACCTCTGTCCCCTTCCTCCCTCTTCTCTTCCCTGTGTAACTCCATGAACACCTCTGAGAGATCCAGACTGTGGAAGGCACATATGGAAGTGATTACTGGCTAGCTTGCTCTCTCCCCTTTTGATTCCCCTCTTTTCCTCCTGGTCACCTCTAGCTCCCTCCTCCCTTTTCTCTTCTCCATGTAACTCTGTGAACCTCTCCGGGTGTCCCTCACTGTGGAGAAACTTTTCATCATTAACCTAGATGTTTTATCATCAGTGCTGTATAGATGGAGAAGTCTTGAGGCTACAGTAAGAATAAGACTGAAAACCAGAGACAGGAGACTTAAGTCCAACTCCTGAGAATACTGGAGAATTCCTGAATCCAGGAAGCATTAAACGATAGGAGCTCATCAAAGGCCTCCATACCTACAATGAAACCAAGCAGACCCAAGTGCCAACAAGTTTTAGAGTAAGATATACGATGCAAATTCTCCAGCAACACAGGAACATAGCCCTGAGCTTCAATATATAGGCTGCCAAAGTCACACCAAACCCATTGACATCTCAAAACTCATTACTGGACACTTCATTGCACTCCAGAGAGAAGAAATCCAGCTCCACCCACCAGAACACCGACACAAGCTTCCCCAACCAGGAAACCTTGACAAGCCACCCGTCTAACCCCACCCACAGCAAGGAACCTTCACAATAAAGAGGAACCACTAACTGCCAGAAAACAGAAAGGCCACCCCACACACAGCAATATAAACAAGATGAAAAGGCAGAGAAATACCCAGCAGGTAAAGGAACAGGATAAATGCCCTCCAAATCAAACAAAAGAGGAAGAGATAGGGAGTCTACCTGATAAAGAATTCTGAATAATGATAGTGAAAATAATCCAAAATCTGGAAAACAAATTGCAGTTACAGATAAATAACCTGGAGGCAAGGATCGAGAAGATGCAAGAAAGGTTTAACAAGGACTTAGAAGAAATAAAAAAGAATCAATATATAATGAATAATGCAATAAATGAGATCAAAAACACTCTGGAGGGAACCAACAGTAGAATAACAGAGGCAGAAGATAGGATAAGTGAGACAGAAGATAGAATGATAGAAATAAATGAAACAGAGAGGAAAAAAGAAAAAAGAATTAAAAGAAACGAGGACAACCTCAGAGACCTCTGGGACAATGTTAAATGCACCAACATTCGAATCATAGGAGTCCCAGAAGAAGAAGACAAAAAGAAAGACCATGAGAAAATACTCGAGGAGATAATAGTTGAAAACTTCCCTAAAGTGGAGAAGGAAATAATCACCCAAGTCCAAGAAACCCAGAGAGTCCCAAACAGGATAAACCCAAGGCGAAACACCCAAAGACACATAGTAATCAAATTAACAAAGATCAAACACAAAAAAACAAATACTAAAAACAGCAAGAGAAAAACAACAAATAACACATAAGGGGATTCCCATAAGGATAACAGCTGATCTTTCAATAGAAACTCTTCAGGCCAGAAGGGAATGGCAAGACATACTTACAGTGATGTAAGAAAATAATCTACAGCCCAGATTACTGTATCCATCAAGGATCTCATTCAAAAACGAAGGAGAAATCAAAAGCTTTACAGACAAGCAAAAGCTCAGAGAATTCAGCACCACCAAACCAGCTCTCCAACAAATGCTAAAGGATCTTCTGTAGACAGCAAACACAGAAAGGGTGTATAATCTCAAACCCAAAACAATAAAGTAAATGGCAACAAGATCATACTTATCAATAATCACATTAAATGTAAATGGGTTGAATGCCGTGACCAAAAGACAAAGACTGGCTAAATAGATGCAAAAACAAGACTCCTAAATATGTTGCCTACAAGACACCCACCTCAAAACAAGGGACACATACAGACTGAAAGTGATGGGCTGGAAAAAGATATTTCATGCAAATAGAGACTAAAAGAAAGCAGGAGTAGCAATATTCATATGAGATAAAATAGACTTTAAAACAAAGGCGGTAAAAAGAGACGAAGATGGACATTACATAATGATCAAAGGATCAATCCAAGAAGAAGATACACCAATTATAAATAAATATGCACCTAACATCAGTTTCAGTTGAGTCGCTCAGTCCTGTCCGACTCTTTGCAACCCCATGAATTGCAGCACACCAGGCCTCCCTGTCCATCACCAACTCCCGGAGTTTACCCAAACCCATGTCCATCGAGTCAGTGATGCCATCAAACCATCTCATCCTCTGTCGTCCCCTTCTCTTCCTGCCCCCAATTCTTTCCAGCATTAGGGTCTTTTCCAATGAGTCAGATCTTTGCATCAGGTGGCCAAAGTACTGGAGTTTCAGCTTCAACATCAGTCCTTCCAATGAACACCCAGGATTGATCTCCTTTAGGATGGACTGGTTGGATCTCCTTGCAGTCCAAGGGACTCTCAAGAGTCTTCTCCAACACCACAGTTCAAAAGCATCAATTCTTTGGTGCTCAGCTTTCTTCACCGTCCAACTCTCATATCCATACATGACCACTGGAAAAACCATAGCCTTGACTAGACGGACTTTTGTTGGCAAAGTAATGTCTCCGCTTTTAAATATGCTATCTAGGTTGGCCATAACCTTCCTTCCAAAGAGTAGGCATCTTTTAATTTCATGGCTGCAATCACCCTCAGCAGTGATTTTGGAGCACAAAAAAATAAAGTCTGACACTGTTTTCACTGTTTCCCCATCTATTTCCCATGAAGTGATGGGAGAAGATGCCATGATCTTAGTTTGCTGAACATTCAGCTTTAAGCCAACTTATACACTCTCCTCTTTCACTTAGGAGCACCACAATATGTAAGGCAAATGCTAACAAGTATGAAAGGGGAAATTAACAATAACACAGTAATAGTGGGAGACTTTAATATCCCACTCACACTGATGGACAGATCAACTAAACAGAAAATTAACAAGGAAACACAAACTTTAAATAATACAATAGACCAGTTAGACCTAATTGATATCTATCAGACATTTCACCCCAAAACAATGAATTTCACCTTTTTCTCAAGTGCACATGGAACCTTCTCCAGAATAGATCACATCCTGGTCCATAAATTTAGTCTTGGTAAATTCAAAAAAAATTGAAATCATTCCAAGCATGTTTTCTGACCACAATGCAGTAAGATTAGATGTCAATTATAGGAGAAGAACTATTAAAAATTCCAACATATGGAGGCTGAACAACACGCTGCTGAATAACCAACAAATCACAGATGAAATCAAAAAAGAAATCAAAATATGCATAGATACGAATGAAAATGAAAACACAACAACCCAAAACCTATGGGACACTGTAAAACCAATGCTAAGGGGAAGATTCATAGCAATACAGGCTCATTTCAAGAAACAAAAAAAAGTCAAATAAATAATCTAACTCTACACCTAAAGCAACTAGAAAAGGAAGAAATGAAGAACCCCAGAGTTAGTAGAAGGAAAAAATGTTAAAAATTAGGGCAGAAAAAAATGCAAAAGAAACAAAAGAGACCATAGCAAAAATCAACAAAGCCAAAAGCTGGTTCTTTGAGAAGATAAATAAAATTGACAAGCCATTAGCCAGACTCATCAAGAAACAAAGGGAGAAGAATCAAATCAACAAAATTAGAAATGAAAATGGAGCGATCACAACAGACAACACAGAAATACAAAGGATCATAACAGACTATTATCAGCAACTATATGCAAATAAAATGAACAACGTGGAAGAAATGGATAAATTCTTAGAAAAGTATGACTTTCGAACACTGAACCAGGAAGAAATAGAAAATCTCAACAGACCCATCACAAGCACGGAAATTGAAACTGTAATCAGAAATCTTCCAACAAATAAAAGCCCAGGACCAGACAGCTTCACAGCTGAATTCTACCAAAAATTTGGAGAAGAGCTAACACCTATCCTACTCAAACTCTTCCAGAAAATTGCAGAGGAAGGTAAACTACCAAACTCATTCTATCAGGCCACCATCACCCTAATACCAAAACCTGACAAAGATGCCACAAAAAAAGAAAACTACAGTCCAATATCACGGATGAACATAGATGCAAAAATCCTAGCAAACAGAATCCAACAACATATTAAAAAGATCATACATCATGACCAAGTGGGCTTTATCCCAGGGATGCAAGGATTCTTCAATATCCGCAAATCAATCAATGTAATACACCACATTAACAAATTGAAAAATAAAAACCATTTCAATAGATGCAGAGAAAGCCTTTGACAAAATTCAACATCCATTTATGATAAAAACCCTCCAAAAAGCAGGAATAGAAGGAACATGCCTCAACATAATAAAAGCTATATGTGACAAACCCACAGCAAGGATTATCCTAAATGGTAAAAAACTGAAAGCCTTTCCCCTCAAGTCAGGAACAAGACAATGGTGCCCACTCTCACCAATACTATTTAACATAGATTTGGAAGTTTTGGCCACAGCAATCAGAGCTGAAAAAGAAATAAAAGGAATCCAGATTGGAAAAAAAGAAGTAAAATTCTCACTGTTTGCAGATGACATGATCCTCTACATAGAACACCCTAAAGACTCCACCAGAAAATTACTAGAGCTAATCAATGAATATAGTAAAGTTGCAGGATACAAAATTAACACACAGAAATCCCTTGCATTCCTATATACCAACAATGAGAAAACAGAAAGAGAAATTAAGGAAACAATACCATTCATCATGGCAGCGAAAAGCATAAAATACTTAGGAATATATCTACCTAAAGAAACAAAAGACCTATATATAGAAAACTATAAAACACTGATGAAAGAAATCAAAGAGGACACAAATAGATGGAGAAATATACGGTGTTCATGGATTGGAAGAATCAATATAGTGAAAATGAGTATACTACCCAAAGCAATCTATAGATTCAATGCAACCACTATCAAGCGACCAACGGTATTTTTCAGAGAACTAGAACAAATCATCTCACAATTTGTATGGAAATACAAAAAACCTTGAATAGCCAAAGCAATCTTGAGAAAGAAGAATAGAACTGGAGGAATCAACTGCCTGACTTCAGGCTCTACTACAAAGTCACAGTCATCAAGAAAGTATGGTACTGGTACTAAGACAGAAATATAGATCAATGGAACAAAATAGAAAGCCCAGAGATAAGTCCACGTACTTATGGACACTTTATCTTCAACAAAGGAGGCAAGAATATACAATGGAGAAAAGACAATCTCTTTAACAAGTGGTGCTGGGAAATCTGGTCGACCACTTGTAAAAGAATGAAACTAGAACACTTCCTAACACCATACACAAAAATAAACTCAAAATGGATTAAAGATCTAAAAGTAAGACCAGAAACTATAAAACTCCTAGAGGAAAACATAGGCAAAACACTCTCCGACATAAATCACAGCAGGATCCTCTATGACTCACCTCCCAGAATATTGGAAATAAAAGCAAAAATAAACAAATGGGACCTAATTAAAATTAAAAGCTTTTGCACAACAAAGGAAACTATAAGCAAGGTGAAAAGACAGCCTTCAGAATGGGAGAAAATAATAGCAAACGAAGCAATGGACAAACAATTAATCTCAAAAATATACAAGCAACTCCTGCAGCTCAATTCCAGAAAAATAAACGACCCAATCAAAATATGGGCCAAAGAACTAAACAGACATTTCTCCAAAGAAGACATACAGATGGCTAACAAACACATGAAAAGATGTTCAACATCACTCATTATCAGAGAAATGCAAATCAAAACCACAATGAGGTACCATTTCACGCCCATCAGCATGGCTGCTATCAAAAAGTCTACAAGCAATAAATGCTGGAGAGGGTGTGGAGAAAAGGGAACCCTCTTCACATTGTTGGTGGGAATGCAAACTAATACGGCCACTATGGAGAACAGTGTGGAGATTCTTCCAAAAACTGGAAATAGAACTGCCATATGACCCAGCAATCCCACTGCTGGGCATACACACTGAGGAAACCAGAATTGAAAGAAACATGTGTACCCCAATGTTCATCGCAGCACTGTTTATAATAGCCAGTACATGGAAGCAGCCTAGATGCCCATCAGCAGATGAATGGATAAGGAAGCCATGGTACATATACACAATGGAATATTACTCAGCCATTAAAAAGAATACATTCAAATCAGTTCTAATGAGGTGGATGAAACTGGAGCGTATTATACAGAGTGAAGTAAGCCAGAAAGAAAAACACCAAAACAGTATACTAACACACATATATGGAATTTAGTAAATTTGTAAAGATAACACTGTATATGAGACAGCAAAAGAGACACAGATATATAGAACAATATTATGGGCTCTATGGGAGAGGGTAAGGGTGGGATGATATGGGAGAATGGCATTGAAGCATGTAAATTATCATATGTGAAACAAATCGCCAGCCCAGGTTCGATGCATGATACAGAGTGCTTGGGGATGGTGCACTGGGATGATCCAGAGGGATGGGATGGAGACGGAGGTGGGAGGGGGGTTCTGGAAGGGGAACACATGTACACCCACGGTGGATTCATGTCAATGTATTGCAAAACAAATACAATATTGTAAAAAACAGATAAATAAAATAATTCAAAAAATAATAATAAAAATTAAAATGTAAATCCTGAGTTGTAAATAAATAAATAAATAAAGTTTATACAGGTACTGAAGGTCAGAAGAGGTAATAAATTCAAAATCCAGGAAAACAAGTAAGGAAATAAAGCAACAAAAAGACTGAGCAATACAGGACAGGCAAAGGCACACCCTCTATACAACAGGAATTTAGAGCCCAACTAAATATTAATGAGGGTGACAAGATAGAAACATCAAATAGAGCTCCAAACTAATGAATTGAATATTACCTTATTGTTTCATGGAAAAAAGTATGGAATATTAAGCCCCTGCAATGAAAAGTCAAGACAAACAGAAACCTCCAGGGTGAAAGATGAAGTAAGATAAAGAGAAAGACAAGTACATCTAATACTTTAAATTTTCTAAGGTGTGAATTTAAAACTTTTTATTGAAATATAATGTATATATAATACAATGAAGATCTAGAGTTTTCAGTTCAAAGAGTTTGGGCAATTGCCCACAACACTTTTTCATCAAAACTAAAATAAAAGAACATTTATATTATCCCAGAAAATTTCCTTATGCCACTTTTGTCCATTTCTACTTTTACACGAGGCAAGCACTTTCTGACCTCTAAAATCATATATTAGCTGTACTTTTTCTTGAAATTCATGTAAACAGAACTACATTGTATACATTTTTAAAAATCTAGATTATTTTGGCCGGGACTGGGATCCAAGAGCCAGGAGCAGGGCTGGTGCATGGCGGCACAGAGATCAAGTTCTGAGACTTTGGAATGAGAGCACTGACCCCAAGACCCTAGACTGCCAGAGAACTAACCCTAGGGAGTATAAAAACATGAGAACTCACACAGAGGAAGTCTACTGAATACAAGACCTGGCATCACCCAACCAACAGTAGTACCCTGTGCAGGAAGCCTCATCTAAACAACAAACAAAATACAAACCCAATTATCAACAGGCAGAATTACCACCTCACTCAGCCTTGCCCATCAGAGGAAAAACAAACAAACAAACAAAAACTCAGCACAAATCTCACCCTATACAAAGCTTACACAAACCACTGGGCAAACTTTAGGAGGCCAGAAACCAAAAGGAAGAAAGAATTCAACCTTGAAGCCTGGGAAAAGGAAACCTCAAACACAATAAGTTAAAAAAAAAATAATGAAAAGGCAGAGAAATACCATACAAATGAAGGAACAAACTAGAAACACAGAAGTCCAAATAATGAAGAAGAAATAGGAAAACTACCTGATAAAGAATTCAGAGTAATGATAGTAAAGATGATCAAAAACCTTGAAAATAAAATGGAGAAAATGCAAGAATCAATTAACAAAGACCTAGAAGAATTTAGGAATAAACATACAGAGACAAACAACACAATTACTGAAATTAAAAAATACTCTAGAAGGAATCAATAGCAGAATATCTTAAGCAGAAGAATGAATCAGTGAGTTGGAAGAAAAAATGTGGGAAATAACTTCTGAAGAGCAGAATAAAGTAAAAAGAATGAAAAGAACTGGGAATAGTCTCAGAGACCTCTGGGCCAATTATCAGATGCACAAACATTTGAATTATAGGGGTCCCAGAAGAAGAAGAGAAAAATAAAGGGTATGAGAAAATTTTTGAAGTGATTATAGTTGAAAATTTCCCCAACATGGAAAAAGAAATAGTCAATCAAGTCCAGAGGAACAAAGAGTCCCATACTGGATAAACCCAAGGAGAAACATGCCAAGACACATCCTAATCAAACTAACAAAGACTAAACACAAAGAAAGAATACTAAAAGCAGCAAGGGAGAAGCAACAACCAACATACAAGGGAAACCCCATATGCTTAACAGCTGATTTTTCAGCAGAAATTCTGCAGGCCAGAAGGGAATGGCAGGATATACTTAAAGTATTGAAAGGAAAAAATCTACAACTAAGATTACAGTACCCAGCAAGGATCTCATTCAAAATTGATGGAGAAATAAAAAGCTTTTCAGACAAGCAAAAGTTAAGACAACTCAGTACCATCAAACCAGCTTTACAACAAATGTTATAGGGACTTACATGTCAAGAAATACAAGAGAAGAAAAAGATCTACAAAATCAACCCCAAACAATTAAGAAAATGGCAATAGGAACATATACATCAATAATTAAATACAAATGGATTAAATTACCCAACCAAAGACACAGACTGGCTGCATGGATACAAAAAGAATATCCATATACATGCTGTCTAAAAGAAGCCCACTTCAGACCTAAAGATACATATAGACTGAAAGTGAGAGGATGCAAAAATATATTCCATGCAAATGGGAAACAAAAGAAAGCTGGAGTAGCAATCCTCCTATCAGACAAAATAGACCTTAAAATAAAGATTACGAGAGATAAGGAAGGACACTACATAATGATCAAGAGATCAATCCAAGAGGAAGACATAACAATTGTAAATATCTATGCACCCAACATAGGAGCACCTCAATACACAAGACAAACACTAACAGACATAAAAGGAGAAATTGACAGTAACACAATAATAGTAGGAGACGTTAACACCCCACTCACACCAATGGACAGATCATTAAAACAGCAAATAAGGAAACACAAGTCTTAAATGATACATTAGATGAGATGGATTTCATTGATATCTTCAGGACATTCCATCTAAATGCAGAAGAATACACCTTCTTCTTAAGTGCACACGGAACATTGTCCAGGATAGACCACATCTTGGGTCACAAATCAAACCTCAGTAAACTTAAGAAAACTGAAATCACATCAACCATCTTCTGTGACCACAACACTATGAGACTAAATATCAACCACAAGGAAAAAAACTGTAAGAAACAAAGGACATAGAGACTAAACAACATGTTTCAAAATAACTAACAGGTTACTGAAGGAATCAAAAGGGAAATCAAAAAATTTCTAGAAACAGATGAAAATGAAAACACACAACTCAAAACTTTTGGGATGCAACAAAAGCAGTCCTAAGAAGGAAGTTTATAGCAATACAATCCTACCTCAAGAAATAAGAAAAACATCGAATAGACAACCTAACTTTACACCTACAACAACTGAAAAAAGAAGAACAAAAAAACCCCCCAAAATTAGTAGAAGGAAAGAAACCATAAATGTCTGAGCAGAAATAAATGAAACAGAAATGAAAGAAACAATAGTAAAGATAAATAAAACTAAAAGCAAGCTGTTTGAAAAGATAAACAATATTGACAAGCCTTCAGCCAGACTCATCAAGAAAAAGAGAGAGAAGAATCAAATCAACAAAATTAAAAATGAAAAAGGATAGGTTACAACATTCAATGCAGAAATACAAAGGATAATGAGACCATTATGAACAACTACATGGCAATAAAATGGATAACCTGGAAGAAATGAACAGATTCTTAGAAAAATTCAATCTTCCAAATCTGGCAGGAAGAAACAGAAATTATAAACAACCCAGTTACAAGCACTGAAATTGAAGCTGTGATCAAAAATATCCCAAAAAACAAAAGCCCAGGAGCAGATGGCTTCACAGGAGGATTCTTTCAAATATTTAGAGACGAGCTAATGCCTATCATTCTACAACTCTTTCCAAAAATTGCAGAGGAAAGAACACTTCCAAACTCATTCTACAAGGCCACCATCACCCTGATACCAAAACCAGACAAAGACAACATAATAAAAGAAAACTACTGGCCAATATCACTGATGAACATAGATGCAAAAATCCTCAACAAAATTTTAGCAAACAGAACTCAGCAACTCATCAAAAAGCTCATATACCATTGTTGGGGGTCCTTTAATGGACTGGAACTTGGGGGTACAGAGTCGACCGATAAGAAAGTGAAAGAAGGAAGAAAAGAGGCTGATATTCCCCAGTTTACACAGTATGCCAATATAACTCTAGGACAAAGAGCTAGCACCATCTATGTAGGCTCAGGGCACCCTCTTGGAGAGATCTTGAAAGCGCGGGCAAGTAAGTAGACACGGCAGACACTTGTGCTCTGTGGAAGCAGCCTGAAAGGGAGAGGGGGAGAGAGAGAGAGAAAAAGAACGAAATGAGGAAAGACACGGGGACCAGAGTTCTGGTGGAACTAAGACGTTTATTTAACATATTGTGGATATATATATATTCATTCTCTTACAAGATAGCCCTTTTTAGCAGAGACAGGGATCAAAAATCTAACAAGTCATCCAGAAAGCCAGAGGCTAGAATCATTCTCAAGAGAGGGGGTTGTAAAAGTTACTTTATATATCAGGAGAGAAGAGAGTTGTAAATGGCTGCTGTTCACTGTATGGAAAAGCTATCTCCCATACGAATGAGATACATGAATTTCTATTATCCCCGAAAGCTGGCTTGCCAGCTCTCTGGCACCTGTATTCAGGTGCTGTTAAGGAACATAGAATTCATGCAAGAGTGAAAACAGCACACAGGAAGCCTCCTGTTAAATGTATCCTGACATACCATGATCAAGTTGGGTTTATTCCAGGGATGCAAGGGTTTTTCAATATACGCAAATCAATCAATGTGATACTCCGCATTAACAAATTGAAAGATAAAAACCATATGATCATCTCAGTAGATGCAGAAAAAGCCTTTGACAAAATTTAGCACCCATTTATGATTAAAACTCTTCAGAAAGTGGCCATAGAAGGAACCTACCTCAACATAGTAAAGGTCATATATGATAAGCCTACAGCAAACATTATTCTCAATGGTGAAAAACTGAAAGCATTCCTTCTAAGATCAGAAACAAGACAGGGGTGTCCACTTTCACCACTGTTATTCAACATAGTTCTGGAAGTCCTAGCTACAGCAATCCGAGAAGAAAAATAAATAAAAGGCATCCAGATCAGAAAAGAAAAATAAAGCACACACTGTTTGCAGATGACATGAAACTGTACATAGAAAACCCTAAAGATAGTATCAGAAAATTACTAGAGCTAATCTGTGAATTTAGCAAAGTTGCAGGATACAAAATCAATACACAGAAATCACTTGCATTTCTACATCTTAACAGTGAAAAATCAGAAAAGAAATTAAGGAATCAATCCCATTCACCATTGCAACAAAAAGAATTGAATATCTAGGAATTAACTTACCTAAGGAGACAAAAGAACTGTACATAGAAAATTATAAGACAGTGATGAAAGAAATCAAAGACATAAATAGATGGAGAGATATTCCATGTTCCTGGGTAGGAAGAATCAATATTGTGAAAATGACTATACTACCAAACCCAATCTACAGATTCAATGCGATCCTTATCAAATTACCAATGGTATTTTTCACAAAACTACAACAAAATATTTCACAATTCATATGGAAACAAAAAGACCCCGAATAGCCAAAGCAGTCTTGAGAAACAAGAATGGAGCTGGAGGAATCCACCTTCCTGACTTCAGATTATGCTATAAAGCTACAGTCATAAAGACAGTATGGTACTGGCACAAAAACAGAAATACAGACCAATGGAACAAGACAGAAAGCCCAGAAATAAACCTATGCGCCTATGGGTACCTTATTTTTGACAAAGGAGGCAAGAATATACAATGGGGGCAAAGATAGCCTCTTCAATAAATGGTGCTGGGAAAGCTGGACAGCTACATGTAAAAGAATGAAATGAGAACACTTCCTAACACCATTCACAAAGATAAACTCAAAATGGATTAAATACCTAAATGTAAGACCAGAAACTATAAAACTCTTAGAGGAAAACATAGGCAGAACACTCGATGACATAAATAAAAGCAAGATCCTCTGTGACTCACCTCTAAGAGTAATGGAAATAAAAACAAAAGTAATCAAGTGGGACCTGATTAAACTCAAAAGCTTTTGCACAGCAAAGGAAACTAGAAGCAATGTGACAAGACAACCCTCAGAATGGGAGAAAATAATAGCAAATGAAACAACTGACAAAGGATTAATTTCCAAAATACTCAAGCAGCTCATACAACTCAATGCCAGAAAAACAAACAACCCATTCAAAAAGTGGGAAAAAGACCTAAACAGACGTTTATCCAAAGAAAATATATAGATGACAAATAAACAAATGAAAAGATGCTCAACAATGCTCATTATTAGAGAAATGCAAATCAAAGCTACAATGAGATATCACCTCACCCCAGTCAGAATCACCATCATCAAAAGCCTACAAACAATACATGCTGGAGAGAGTGTGGAGAAAAAGGAATGCTCTTGCACTGTTGGTGGGAATGTAAATTGATACAGCCACCATGGAAGACGTTATGGAGATTCCTTAAAAAACTAGGAAAAAAAACACCATATGACCCAGCAATCCCACTCCTAGGCATATACCCTGATGAAACCGAAATTGAAAAAGACAAATGTATCCCATTGTTCATTGCTGCACTGTTTACAACAGCTAGAACATGGAAGCAACCTAGATGTCCAACGACAGATGACTGGATAAAGAAGTTGTAGTAAATATACACAATGGAATATTACTTAGCCAAAAAAAGGAACACATTTGAGTCAGTTCTAATGAGGTGGATGAACCTAGAACCTATTATACAGAGTGAAGTAAATCAGAAAGAGAAAGATAAATGTCATATTCTAACACATATATACAGAATCTAGAAAAATGGTACTGAAGAATTTATTTAAAGGGCAGAAATCGAGAAACAGATATACAGAAGAAGCTTATGAAAAAGGGGAAAGGGGAGGAGAGGGTGAGATGTATGGAAAGAGTAAGATGGAAATTTGCATTACCATATGTAAAATAGATAGCCAATGGGAATTTGCTGTATGGCTCAGGAAACTCAAACAGGGGCTCTGTATCAACTGAGAGGGGTGGGGTGGGGAGGGAGATGGAAGGGAGTTTCAAAAGGGAGGGGATATATGTATACCAATGGCAGATACATGTTGAGGTTTGACAGAAAACAACAAAATTCTGTAAAGCAATTATCCTACAATTAAAAAATAAATAAATTAAGAAAACAGAAATCCCAAACATAACAGTAAAAATAATAAATCACAAGTTAGGAGGACAAAAGAATAACTTTTGGCAAAATTCAACATCAATTTACGACAGAACCTTTCAACAGAGTCAGTGTAGAGGAGACCTTCCTCAACCTAATAAAAGCCATTTATGACAGACTCAAAGAAAAAAATCTAGATTATTTTGCACATCAAAATGACCTTGGGATTATTCCATGCTGTTTGTATCAGTAATTTGTTCTTTTTTAATAATTACTGAGTAGTACTCTATTACATGAATGTACAAATGTATATCATTTGCTTTACCCTGTTGATGGATATTCGTTGGGTTTTTTCTTCAAGTTTTGACGTAGGAAGAATTAAGACTGCCATAATTATTCCCGTGTAAGTCATTTTATGGGCATGTTTGATATTCCTTTCGGTACCTGGGTCATAGGATAGATGTATGTTTAACTTTATAAGAAGCTGCCAAATAGTTCTACAAAGAATTTACTTTTCAATTTCCATTAGCAATTTATGAGCATTTTAGTTGCTTCATATGTTTACCATAGGACAGAGTCCTATGTACAACGGTTTCCACAATAGTAACAGCTTATATGAGTAACTTAAACTTGTTACCATTAATGAACTAATATTGATACATTTCATATTCTCAGGGTTTTTTGTTTTTGTTTTACATTTCAGCCCTTCAAGTGGATGGGAAATGGTGTATCATTGTAGTTTTGATTTGCATTACCAAATGACTAAATTTTCACTACCTTTTCCTCTTTCGGGGTGGAGGGGTGGAACTTCCCTTAGTGGCTCAGGAGGTAAAGAATCTGCCTGCAATGCAGGAGATCCAGGTTTGATCCCTGGGTTGGGAAGATCGCCTGGAGGAGGGCATGACAACCCACTCCAGTATTCTTGCCTAGAGAACCCCATGGACAGAGAAGCCTGGTGGGTTACAGTCCATGGGGTCACAAAGAGCTGGACATGACTGAGTGACTAACACTTTCATTTTTAACTGTCTAATCCTATGTATTCTTTTACAAAGTGTCTGCTATATCTTTTGCCCATTTTAAAGTTGTATTTTTAGTCTTTTTACTATTGATTTGTCCAAGTTTTTATATGTATGAACATGAGTCTTTTGTCAGGTAACTGTATTATATTTTTCCTGTAACTTGCCTATTTGATAGTGTATTTCATAAGCAGAAATTCTAAATTTGGATAAGTGATCAATGAATACATCACTATTTGCCTCTTCTCGTTAGTCATTGTTGTGTCCTCCTAATAAATCTTTTCCTACCTAGTTAGTAAGAAGACTGTACAGAGAATTTCCATTGACCCTACACCCAGTTTCCCCAATTACTACAGCTTATATACACATTGTCGGAGAAGGAAATGGCACCCCACTCCAGTACTCTTGCCTGGAAAATCCCATGGGTGGAGGAGCCTGGTAGGCTGCAGATCCGTGGAGTCGCTAGGAGTCGGACATGACTGAGTGACTTCACTTTCACTTTTCACTTTCATGCACTGGAGAAGGAAATGGCAACCCGCTCCAGTATTCTTGCCTGGAGAATCCCAGGGATGGCGGAGCCTGGTGGGCCGCCTTCTATGGGGTCGCACAGAGTCGGACACGACTGAAGCAACTTAGCAGCAGCAGCAGCAGCATATACACATTGTATATGTTATAATTAATGAAACAATACTGATACATTGTCCATACTTTCTTCTGCTTCCCTCAGTCTTTACTTAACATACTTTTTCTGTTTCATCATCTCATCCAGGATGCAACATTACATTTAATTGTCCTCTTGTCTGTGAGTTCCTGACTTCTGTTGTTTCCAACGATTTTCAGTTTAGAAGAGTACCAGTAAGAAAAGAAAGTGGAAGTTGCTCAGTCATGTCTGACTCTTTCTGACCGCATGGACTATACAGTCCATGGAATTCTCCAGGCCAGAATACTGGAGTGAGTATTTTGTAAAATGCCCCTCGCTTAGGATTTGTCTCCTGTTTCTCTCATGACTAGACTAGGTGTGATGGTTTATTTTACAGGTAAACTTGGCTGGGCCACGGTGCCAATATTCAGTCAAACCCTATGCTGACGTTTTTGTGAGGGCATCCATAGTTGAAATTTTGTTTAAATTCATGAACTTTGAGTAAAGCCGATTATCCTCCAAAATACGGGTGGGCTTCACTCAATCAATTGAAGAACTGAATAGAATAAAAGACTGACCTCCCCAGAGTAAGACGGAATTTGGCGAGCAGATGGACTTTAGACATGAACGGCAGCACTGGTTCTTCCTGAGTTTCTACCTCTTTCTTGTTCTCTGTATCAATGCTGATGTAGATAGAGATATCACTATTGATATAATGAGCAATACACCTTGTTGCTTTTCCTTCTCTGGCTCACCAGGCTCCTCTGTCTATGGGATTCTCCAGGAAAGAATACTGGAGTGGGTTGCTATTTCCTTCTCCAGGGGATCTTCTGGACCCAGGGGTCAAACACACATCTCTTACATCTCCGGCATTGGCAGGCGGGTTCTTTACCACTAGCACCACTTGGGAAGCCCTTCTCTGGAGAATCCTGGCCAATATACTGGGGTTATAAATTCTGGGGAGGAAGAGTCCAAAATTAAAGTGCCATCCTTATCCTATTGAATCAAGAGCACATTCTATCCTCGTGACTTACAACCACTGACGTTAACCTTGATTGCCTGGCTGAGGTAGTGTGGGTCAGATTTCTCAGCTGCAGAGTGACTAGTTTTCCACATTTCCACACTGTGCTCTTTGGGAGGAAGTCACCACATGCAGCCCACAACTGCTGCTGCTGCTAAGTCGCTTCAGTCGTGTCCGAATCTGTGCGACCCCATAGACGGCAGCCCACCAGGCTCCCCCGTCCCTGGGATTCTCCAGGCAAGAATACTGGAGGCGGTTGCCATTTCCTTCTCCAATGCAAAGTGAAAAGTGAAAGTGAAGTCGCTCAGTCGTGTCCGACTCTTTGTGACCCCATGGACTGCAGCCTACCAGGCTCCTCCATCCATGGGATTTTCCAGGCAAGAGCACCAGAGTGGGGTGCCATAGCCTTCTCCGGCAGCCCAAAACTAAAGAATAGGAAATTAACTTCCACCTCCTTAAGGGAAGAATTTCTATGAAAGTTTTTTCAAATTCTTCAACATAGGTTATCTATTTCCCACATTTATTTATTTATTCAGTTATTTATATCTGTAGGAACTCAGGGATGTGCACTTTATAATTTAGGTTATCACCATATACCACTTCATTTATATTGTTTCTCAAAGTGTACAAACTTAGACCACTGGAACTTTTTCATTGGCTCTTGCATCCCTTTGATGCAATACATTACATTCCCATCATTGTAAGTTGCTGTGACTTTGTGTGTTTTTGTTGGTTTGCTTAAGCAATTCCTTACTTTCCAGAACAGGCTCATCTTATATATTTTGTGGTGCAGTCTTAGAACAATTTCTTTCTCTAAGGATAGAAATCAAGGTCTGGGCAATGCATATGCTGATTACCTCTTCCAGTAGCATGTCATTGCTTCCATGCCTCCTCGATTGACAAAGAAAGGAAATCTATGTGTGTATCAGTTCAGTTCAGTTCAGTTGCTCAGTCGTGTCCGACTCTTTGCGACCCCATGAATTGCAGCACACCAGGCCTCCCTGTCCATCACCAACTCCCAGAGTTTACCCAAACCCATGTCCATCGAGTCAGTGATGCCATCAAACCATCTCATCCTCTGTCGTCCCCTTCTCTTCCTGCCCCCAATTCTTCCCAGCATTAGGGTCTTTTCCAATGAGTCAACTCTTCGTATCAGGTGGCCAAAGTATTGGAGTTTCAGCTTCAACATCAGTCCTTCCAATGAACACCCAGGATTGATCTCCTTTAGGATGGACTGGTTGGATCTCCTTGCAGTCCAAGGGACTCTCAAGAGTCTTCTCCAACACCACAGTTCAAAAGCATCAATTCTTTGGTGCTCAGCTTTCTTCACCATCCAACTCTCATATCCATACATGACCACTGGAAAAACCATAGCCTTGACTAGACAGACTTTTGTTGGCAAAGTAATGTCTCTGCTTTTAAATATGCTATCTAGGTTGGCCATAACCTTCCTTCCAAGGAGTAAGCGTCTTTTAATTTCATGGCTGCAATCACCATCAGCAGTGATTTTGGAGCCCCCCAAAATAAAGTCTGACACTGTTTCCACTGTTTCCCTATCTATTTCCCATGAAGTGATGGGAGCAGATGCCATGATCTTAGTTTTCCGAACGTTGAGCTTTAAGCCAACTTTTTCACTCTCCTCTTTCACTTTCATCAACAGGCTCTTTAGTTCTTCTTCATTTTCTATGTGTGTATACTAACCTGTTATATACAAAAATCTATAAACATTTTTGTATGTTACTAGCTGTATCTCTGTTAAGCTAAATATGAGTTCTGTTGGACTCAGTTCCAACTGTTAATCCATTGCTACATTGATTATTATAGCCCCTTGCCTTGTATATGTGTAACCTGACACTCCAACAATGAAAAACCTGAATCTACCTGTCATCCATTCACTTACTTGTTCAGATCCCATATTAATGTATGGTGGTATCAGAGTTAGTCATCTGTAACTCCTCATGAAAACAACTTTATGAAATATGATGCTTTATGAGTATGGTGTTTATGGGGCTTCCCTGGTAACTCAGCTGGTAAAGAATCAGCCTGCAATGCAGGAGACCGCAGTTCAATTCCTGGGTTAGGAAGATCCCCTGGGGAAAGGATAGACTACCCACTTTCTTGAGGATGGTTTTGGTCATCGCCTCCTATACAATGTTATGAACATCCACTGATAGTTCTTCAGAGATTCTATCTACCAGATCTAATCCCTTGAATCCATTCATCACCTTCAGTGTATAATCATAGGGATTTGATTTAGGTCATACCTGAATGGCCCAGTGGTTTTCTCTACTTTCTTTAATTTAAGCTTGAATTTTATTGGTGCATGCTGCTGCTGCTGCTGCTGCTGCTGCTGCTGCTGCTGCTAAGTCACTTCAGTCGTGTCCGACTCTGTGCGACCCCATAGACGGCAGCCCACCAGGCTCCTCCGTCCCTGGGATTTTCCAGGTAAGAGTACTGGAGTGGGGTGCCATTGCCTTCTCCCTATTGGTACATCGTGTTATTCAAATCTTCTATATTTTTCCTGATTTTCTGTGTATTTTCTATTATTTATTGCACATTATCTATTTCTCCATCTAATTCTATCAAATATTGCTTTGTGACTTTATGGCTCTGTTAGTAGCTGCATCTGGTGGCTCAGACGAGTCTGCCTGTAGTGTGGGAGGCCCAGGTTCAATCCCTGGGTGGGGAAGATCCCCTGGAGAAGGAAATGGCAAACTACTCCAGTATTCTCACATGGAAAATCTCTTGGGCGGAGGAGACTAGCAGGCTACAGCCCAGAGGGTAACAAAGAGTCTGAGAGGACTAAGTGACTTCACTTTCTTTTAGTAGCTGCACGCATATTTAGAAACATTAAGTGAAAGTGAAAGTTGCTGTCGTGCCCGACTCTTTGCAATTCCATGGACTATGAAGTCCATGGAATTCTCCAGGCCAGAATACTGGACTGGGTGGCGTTTCCCTTCTCCAGAGGATCTTCCCAACCCAGGGATGGAAACCAGGTCTCCTGCATTGCAGGAGGATTCTTTACCAACTGAGTTATCAGGGATCTTATTAAACAATAAAGATGTTTACCACTATGAATATGCCTCTGATTCTCTGGAAATGCCCTTTGTCTTGAAGTCTTATTTTTCTGACATGATTATGGTGATACTATCATGCTTATTGCTTTCATGATATATTTTCCATTTTACTTTATGTATCTTCAATTTGTAAAGTTTACCTTCAAATAATAAATTACTGCCTAAAAAAAAAAAACTAGGGGGGCAGGGCTAAGATGGCGGAGGAATAGGACGGGGAGATCACTCTCTCCTCCACAAATTTATCGAAAGAACATCTGAACGCTGACCAAACTTCACAAAACTACTTCTGAAGGCTGGCTGAGGACGTCAGGCTTCCACAAAAACAGCGCATTATCTTCAAAAGAGGTAGGAGAAATTATAAAAGATAAAAAGAGAGACAAAAGAGTTAGGGACGGAGACCCGTCCCGGGGAGGGAGTCGTAAAAGAGGAGGAATTTCCAAGCACCAGGAAACCCTCTCACCGGCGGGTGTGGGGGAGGATTTCTTATCTCGAAGGGCAACGTAACTGGGAGGAAAAAATAAATAAAATCCACAGATTACGTGCCTAAAGCAACTCCCAGCAAAGAACCCCAGACGCTCGCATCATCCGCCACCAGCAAGTGGGGGCTGAACGGAGAGGAGCGGGCGGCATTGCCTAGGGTAAGGACTGGGCCCGAGCGCTCCGAGGGCAATCTGAGGGAGCTAACGTGAGATAGTAACCTAAACTGTGGGACAGCGAGAGAGAGAGAACTATCCCGCGAAAAGCCAAACTCTAAGGCACTGCCGGCCCGCTCACAGAACAAAGGACTGAGCGATACCAGAGGAGAGCTAGCCGGCTGCGGACCGCCCCATCCCCCGCCGGACACAGCGGGCAGGCGGGGCCCGCCAGAGCTGGAAAGGGGCAAACTCGGCTCCAGAGAGGGCACCCCCTACCAAACTGCAAACAGGCTCCCAGTTTCTAAGCAAAGACTGCCTGAGATCCCGGAGGGTCGACAGCCGCCGGGAGGGTCGCAGCCAGAGACCAGCTCCCCAGAACCGACACAAAGCACACCGGAGCCGGGCGCGCCCGTAAACCGAGGCGGGGACCAGGGAGGTGATAAGCAACGGCACAAGCCTCGGGCGAAACCGAGTCTGCGCCTTTGTGGAGTAACGGGGAGCCTGAACCTGAGCGGCTTAGACCTGGGAAGTGCACGCAGCTCAGGGCCGGCTCCCCGGCCGAGTAACCTGAAGCCTGAGCAGGGTAGACGGGGAAAGCACACACGCCGTGAGCGGGGCGAACCCAGTGCGGCCGAGACACTGCAAGCTTACCACACGGCACGCCAGATTTGCAGTGTTCCTTCCTCCCCACAGCAGGATTGAACAAGCGAACCTAAAGAGATCACCTCCACCGCTTTGTTGCAGGGCGGAAATTAGATACTGAAAAGATCTCCAAACAGAAGCCAAATAAACAGAGGGAAGCGCTTTGGAAGGGACAGGCCAACAGATTAAGATCCCTGTAGTTAATACCGACTGCATTGAAAAGGACCTATAGATCTTGAAAAGTATAAGCAGGAATAAGGATCTATCTAAAACTGAGCAGATCCCACACTGCTCACAACAGCTCCAGAGAAAGTCCGGGATATATATATTTTTTACTATTATTATTATTTTTTTTTAATTAAAAAAAATTTTTTTTTCTCTTCTTTCCTTTTTCTTCAAGTCCTCTATTACACCTTTAACTTTCATTTTCATAACCCACTATTAACTTGCAAAAAAAAAAAACCCTATTTTTGAAGCAAACTACATACATATATCTTATACCTTTTGTGTTTTCTTTTTTTTTAATGTTTTTTTCCTGTTCTACATTTTTTTACTGTTTCTTTTTTTACTGTTTTACTGTTTTTTTTCTTTTTACACTGTTTCCTTTTTTCTTTTTTTTTTTTTTTTAGATTGTAAGTTTTATAAGAGTCTAACCTCTACTCTAGATTTTTAATCTTTGTTTTACATATTTGATATCAACTTTGTACATTTAAGAACCCAATCTTTAGGACCCATTTTTACTCAGGAGTGTGATCACTGGCCTGATCACTCTCTCCCCCTATTGATGCTCTTTCTTCTCCCCCAGGGAACCTCTATCTCCCACCCTCCTCCTTCTCTTCTCAACCCAATTCTGTGAATCTCTGAGGGTGTTCTGGGTACCGGAGAACACTTCAGGAACAGGATACTGCCCAGACCTCTCTCTCCCCTCTTAATTCCTCCCTTTCTACTCATGCTCACCTCTGTTACCTTCCTCCCCCCTCTCTATGTATCTCTGTGAATCACTCTGAGGGTTCCAAACTGTGGAAAGCACAGAGGGAAGTGCTTACTGGCTAGATTGCTCTCTCCACATTTGAATTCCCCTCTTCCCCTCCTGGTCACCTCAACCCACCCCCCCCACCTCATCTCTCCATGTAACTCAGTGAACCTTTCTGGGTATCCCTCACTGTGGAGAATCTTTTCACCATTAACCTAAAAGTTTTATTATTGAGGCTGTATGGAAGGAGAAGTCTTGAGGATACTGCAAGAATAAGACTGAAAACGAGGGGAAACATTAATTAATAAGAGACCATCCAATAGCCTCCATAAATTCACTGAAACCAAGCTCCACCCAAGAGACAATAAGTTCCAGAGCAAGACATACCACGCAAATTCTCCAGCAACGCAGGAACATAGACCTGAGCATCAATATACAGGCTGCCCAGAGGCACACCAAATCCATAGACATCTCAAAAATTAATACTGGTCACTCCATTACACTCTAGAGAGCAGAAATCCAGCTCCACCCACCAGAACACCGACACAAGCTCCCCCAACCAGGAAGCCTTGACAAGCCACCTGTCCAACCCCAACCGCAGTGAGGAACCTCCACAACAAAGAGGAACTTCATACTACCAGAATACAGAAGGGCCACGCCTAACACAGCAATCTAAACAAGATGAAAAGGCAGAGAAATACTCAGCAAGTAAAGGAAAATGAGAAATGCCCACAAAGCCAAACAAAAGAGGAGGAGATAGGGAATCTATCTGAAAAAGAATTTAGAATAAGGATAATAAAAATGATCCAAAATCTTGAAAGCAAAATGGAGTTACAGATAAATAGCCTGGAGACAAAGATTGAGAAGATGCAAGAAATGTTTATCAAGGACTTAGAAGAAATAAAAAGGAATCAATATAGAATGAATAATGAAATAAAGGAGATAAAAGACACTCTGGAGGGAACCAACAGTAGAATAACGGAGGCAGAAGATAGGATAAGTGAGGTAGAAGATAGAATGATGGAAATAAACGAAGCAGAGAGGAAAAAAGAAAAAAGAATCAAAAGAAATGAGGAAAACCTCCGGGACCTCTGGGACAATATGAAACGCCCCAACATTCGAATCATAGGAGTCCCAGAAGAAGAAGATAAAAGGAAAGGCCATGAAAAAATACTCGAGGAGATAATAGTTGAGAATTTCCCTAAATTGAGGAAAGAAATAGTCACAGAAGTCCAAGAAACCCAGAGAGTTCCAAACAGGATAAACCCAAGGCGAAACACCCCAAGACACATATTAATCAAATTAACAAAGATCAAACACAAAGAACAAATATTAAAAGCAGCAAGGGAAAAACAACAAATAACACACAAGGGGATCCCCAT
This sequence comes from Giraffa tippelskirchi, assembly GCF_054371585.1. Taxonomy (NCBI): domain Eukaryota; kingdom Metazoa; phylum Chordata; class Mammalia; order Artiodactyla; family Giraffidae; genus Giraffa; species Giraffa tippelskirchi. Next base: position 67,609,616 of record NC_137284.1, read on the forward strand.
AAGGATAACAGCTGAGCTTTCAATAGAAACCCTTCAGGCTAGAAGGGAATGGCAGGACATACTTAAAGTAATGAAAGAGAATAATCTACAACCCAGATTACTGTACCCAGCAAGGATCTCATTCAGATATGAAGGAGAATTCAAAAGCTTTACAGACAAGCAAGAGCTGAGGGAATTCAGCACCACCAAACCAGCTCTCCAGCAAATGCTAAAGGATCTTCTCTAAACAGGAAACACAGAAAGGATGTTTCAACACGAACTCAAAACAACAAAGTAAATGGCAACGGGATCATACTTATCAATAATTACCTTAAATGTAAATGGGTTGAATGCCCCAACCAAAAGACAAAGGCTTGCTGAATGGATACAAAAACAAGACCCCTATATATGCTATCTACAAGAGACCCACCTCAAAACTAGGGACACACACAGGCTGAAAGTGAAAGGATGGAAAAACATATTCCATGCAAACGGAGACCAAAAGAAAGCAGGAGTCGCAATACTCATTTCAGATAAAATAGACTTTAAAATAAAGGATGTGAAAAGGGACAAAGAAGGACACTACATAAAGATCAAAGGATCAATTCAAGAAGAAGACGTAACAATCATAAATATATATGCACCCAACATAGGAGCACCACAATATATAAGGCAAATACTAACAAGTATGAAAGGGGAAATTAACAATAACACAATAATAGTGGGAGACTTTAATACTCCACTCACGCATATGGATAGATCAACTAAACAGAAAATTAACAAGGAAACACAAACTTTAAATGATACAATAGACAAATTAGATTTAATTGATATTTACAGGAGTTTCCACCCCAAAACAATCAATTTTACCTTTTTTTCAAGTGCACATGGAACTTTCTCCAGGATAGATCACATCCTGGGCCATAAATCTAGCCTTGGTAAATTCAAAAAAATTGAAATCATCCCAGCCATCTTCTCTGACCACAATGCAGTAAGATTAGACCTCAATTACAGGAAAAAAACTATTAAAAGTTCCAACATATGGAGGCTAAACAACACGCTTCTGAATAACCAACAAATCACAGAAGAAATCAAAAAAGAAATAAAATTATGCATAGAAACGAATGAAAATGAAAACACAACAACCCAAAACCTATGGGACACTGTAAAAGCAATACTAAGGGGAAGGTTCATAGCAATACAGGCGTACCTCAAGAAACAAGAAAAAAATCAAATAAATCAACTAACTCTACACCTAAAGCAACTAGAGAAGGAAGAAATGAAAAACCCCAGGGTCAGTAGAAGGAAAGAAATCTTAAAAATTAGGGCAGAAATAAATGCAAAAGAAACAAAAGAGACCATAGCAAAAATCAACAAAACTAAAAGCTGGTTTTTCGAGAAGATAAACAAAATTGATAAGCCATTAGCCAGACTCATCAAGAAACAAAGGGAGAAGAATCAGATCAACAAAATTAGAAATGAAAATGGAGAGATCACAACAGACTCCACAGAAATACAAAGGATCATAAGAGACTACTACCAACAGCTATATGCCAATAAAATGGACAACTTGGAAGAAATGGACAAATTCTTAGAAAAGTATAACTTTCCAAAACTGAACCAGGAAGAAATAGAAGATCTTAACAGACCCATCACAAGCACGGAAATCGAAACTGTAATCAGAAATCTTCCAGCAAACAAAAGCCCAGGACCAGACGGCTTCACAGCGGAATTCTACCAAAAATTTAGAGAAGAGCTAACACCTATCCTACTCAAACTCTTCCAGAAAATTGCAGAAGATGGTAAACTTCCAAACTCATTCTATGAGGCCACCATCACCCTAATTCCAAAACCAGACAAAGATGTCACAAAAAAGGAAAACTACAGGCCAATATCACTGATGAACATAGATGCAAAAATCCTTAATAAAATTCTAGCAAACAGAATCCAACATCATATTAAAAAGATCATACATCATGACCAAGTGGGCTTTATCCCAGGAATGCAAGGTTTTTTTAACATCCGCAAATCAATCAATGTAATACACCACATTAACAAATTGAAAGAAAAAAACCATATGGTTATCTCAATAGATGCAGAAAAAGCCTTTGACAAAATTCAGCATCCATTTATGATTAAAACCCTCCAGAAAGCAGGAATAGAAGGAACATATCTCAACATAATAAAAGCTATATATGACAAACCGACAGCAAACATTATCCTCAATGGTGAAAAATTGAAAGCATTTCCCCTAAAGTCAGGAACAAGGCAAGGATGCCCACTTTCACCACTACTATTCAACATAGTTTTGGAAGTTTTGGCCACAGCAATCAGAGCTGAAAAAGAAATAAAAGGAATACAGATAGGAAAAGAAGAAGTAAAACTCTCACTGTTTGCAGATGACATGATCCTCTACATAGAAAACCCTAAAGACTCGACTAGAAAATTACTAGAGTTGATCAATGAATATAGTAAAGTTGCAGGATATAAAATTAACACACAGAAATCCCTTGCATTCCTATACTCCAATAATGAGAAAACAGAAAGAGAAATTAAGGAAACAATACCATTCACCATTGCATCAAAAAGAATAAAATACTTAGGAATATATCTACCTAAAGAAACAAAAGACTTATATATAGAAAACTATAAAACACTGATGAAAGAAATCAAAGAGGACACAAGCAGATGGAGAAATATACCGTGTTCATGGATTGGAAGAATTAATATAGTGAAAATGAGTATTCTACCCAAAGCAATCTACAGATTCAATGCAATCCCTATCAAGCTACCAATGGTATTTTTCACAGAACTAGAACAAATAATCTCACAGTTTGTATGGAAATATAAGAAACCTCGAATAGCCAAAGCAATCTTGAGGAAGAAGAATGGAACTGGAGGAATCAACCTGCCTGACTTCAGGCTCTACTACAAAGCCACAGTCATCAAGACAGTATGGTATTGGCACAAAGATAGAAATATAGATCAATGGAACAAAATAGAAAGCCCAGAGATAAACCCACGCACATATGGACACCTTATCTTCGACAAAGAAGGCAAGATTATACAATGGAGAAAAGACAATCTCTTTAACAAGTGGTGCTGGGAAAACTGGTCAACCACTTGTAAAAGAATGAAACTAGAACACTTCCTAACACCGTACACAAAAATAAACTCAAAATGGATTAAAGATCTAAACGTAAGACCAGAAACAATAAAACTCCTAGAGGAAAACATAGGCAAAACACTCTCCGACATAAATCACAGCAGGATCCTCCATGACCCACCTCCCAGAATATTGGAAATAAAAGCAAAAATAAACAAATGGGACCTAATTAAAATTAAAAGCTTTTGCACAACAAAGGAAACTATAAACAAGGTGAAAAGACAGCCTTCAGAATGGGAGAAAATAATAGCAAATGAAGCAACAGACAAACAATTAATCTCAAAAATATACAAGCAACTTCTGCAGCTGAATTCCCGAAAAATAAACGACCCAATCAAAAAATGGGCCAAAGAACTAAACAGACATTTCTCCAAAGAAGACATACAGATGGCTAACAAACACATGAAAAGATGCTCAACATCACTCATTATTAGAGAAATGCAAATCAAAACCTCAATGAGGTATCATTTCACACCAGTCAGAATGGCTGCTATCCAAAAGTCTACAAGCAATAAATGCTGGAGAGGGTGTGGAGAAAAGGGAACCCTCTTACACTGTTGGTGGGAATGCAAACTAGTACAGCCACTATGGAGAACAGTGTGGAGATTCCTTAAAAAACTGGGAATAGAACTGCCATATGACCCAGCAATCCCACTGCTGGGCATATACACTGAGGAAACCAGAATTGAAAGAGACGCGTGTACCCCAATGTTCATCGCAGCACTGTTTACAATAGCCAGGACATGGAAGCAACCTAGATGTCCATCAGCAGACGAATGGATAAGGAAGCTGTGGTACATATACACAATGGAATATTACTCAGCCATTAAAAAAAATACATTTGAATCGGTTCTACTGAGATGGATGAAACTGGAGCCCATTATACAGAGTGAAGTAAGCCAGAAAGAAAAACAACAATACAGTATACTAATGCATATATATGGAATTTGAAAGATGGTAACGATAACCCTATATGCGAGACAGAATAAGAGACACAGACGCATGGAACAATTTTATGGACTCTGAGGGAGAAGGTGAGGGTGGGACGTTCTGGGAGAATGGCATTGAGACATGTGTATTGTCATATGTGAAACAGAGCACCATTCCATGTTCGATGCATGTGACAAGGACTCAGGGCCGGGGCAATGGGATGATCCAGAAGGATGGGATGGGGAAGGAGGTGGGTGGGGGGTCCGGGAAGGGGAACACATGTAAACCCATGGCTGATTCGTGTCAATGTATGGCAAAAACTATTACAATATTGTAAAGTAATTAGCCCCCAACTAAAATAAATAAATTTATTAAAAAAAAAAATAATCTTTTAACGGTATGTGTAGCTTTAGAAAAAGAAAATTTCTCTACATATTTATTTATATATCAAACCTTTCATCTGATATCATTTCACATTAGCCTGAAGAACTTCTGGAATTTCTGCTGGAGATATTCTGGAGATGAATTTGCTCAACTTTTGTCTGTCTGAAAATAGCTTTAATTTTGGCTGAAATATTTGGGGCTGTTTTTGCTAGACATAAAATTTAAATTGATATATGTTTTTTATAGCCTTAAGACACTTCAAAAATTCCATTTTCTATGGCATCTGGTGTTTTTGACATAAAAAGTCACTAACGATTTTTTAAAACATTTTTTCCCTGCATGTATTGTGTATCGTTTTTCTGTGACTGGTTTTAAGATTTTTTTGCTATGATCTCCTAAGTTTGCTTTTCTTTCCGTTTTATGCTTTATAGGATTCACTGAGCTTTCTGGATTGATATCTTCAGTTGTTTTGGAGATTTCTTAATTTTTCTCTCTTCAAATACTTCTTCTGTCCTCTTTTTTATTCTCCTTGAATTCTAAGTACATGTATGCTAGACCATTTGATACCATTTGTCCTGCAAATGTCAGACACTCTCTTCCATCTGTCCCCTTCCACCCTATTTTTTTTTTTTTTGCTCTTTATATTTGGTTTGTATAATTTCTACTGAACTGTCTCAAATTTATGAATTCTTTCTTCTGCTGTATCCAGTTTGCTAATAATCCTACCAAGTGGACTTTTTATGCCTGATATTTTATCTATTTTATTTCTATCATTTTCATTTGCTTTTTTAAACAGCTCCCTTCACTTCACCAGAATATCCTGTCTATTCATGCATGGTGTTCACTTTTCCTACAGATTCTATAACATTTATTATAGTGATTTTAAAGTCCGTTTCCTTTTCAGATAATTACAATATGTGGGCCATTTCTGTGTTTGCCTCTCTTAACTATTTTCTCTTTCGAGGCTCACATTTTCTTGTGCCTTCACATATTTCACAATTTTTATTATGTGCTAGATATTATATAAAACAGAACATTATGCTTGCATAAACTGAATCTTTAAATTTGCTGAGTCTGGGCTTTCTTGAAATTAATTAGATTCAGCTCACTATGTCCTTGAAAAGTGTTTGGGTGTTAAGCACTGGCAAAACTAGAGATGACTTTGTACCTGACAGCCCATCCACTGAATTGTTAACTCTCTTGGCTCAGAAGCTTAGCCTCCAGTATGTCTGTGGGTTGTTCTCTTTAATATCCAGTCTTGCCTGCCTTTTGGTGCCTGAGTAGAACTTCCTCCATCCTGCTTCCTGCCCCTAGTCTTCAGAGATTTGTTGCAGTACATTTGAAGACAGCCTGGCATCCTTAAAGGGATTTTTTTCCAGTAATCCAGCCTTACTTAGAGCCTTTCACATATTACTTTTGAGTACTTAGTTCAGGCCTTGGGAAAGAGTTAAGGGTGGGCACAGGCTCCCCTGATGATTGAAGTGCCATGAGATTATAATCTATTATATCACTGCAGCCCACACACAGCCATTCAACTTTTTGGCTGGTCTCCCTTTACTCCTGTTTTTAGTGCACTCATGTAGCAAAAAGCTACTTGAGGCACATAAACACCATTAACTGTTCTGTAAGAAATGAAAGCAGTTGTCATTCTCTCTTTTGGACTTATGTTTATTAAAGTTTACCTGTGTCCTCAGCTCTCTAATTGTTTTTTTTTTTTTTTTTAACTTTTTTGTTTGTTTTTAATCTTCTCTGGCTTGTGCTTTACTTTGTGGAGGGGGGAAGCATAAGTTTGTGGTACATAACTGAATTTTTGTGAAGTAGAATAAATCTTTTACTACTTTGTATTTTTTTTTTTTAATACACAGGCTCTTATTTTTGGCTGCACTAGGTCTTTGCTGCTGCACAGACTTTTCTCTAGCTTTAGTGAGTGGGGACTACTCTTCAATGTAGTGCTCGGACTTACTGTGGTGGCTTCTCTTGTTGTGAAGCATGGACTCCAGGAGTGCAGACTTGAGTAATGGCAGCATGTGGGCTCAGTAGTTGCAGCTCATGGGCTCTAGAGCACAAGTCGGAAGTGTGGCACATGGGCTCAGTTGCCCCAAGGCATGTGGGATCCTCCTGAACTAGGGTTTAAATCCATGTGCCCTGCATTTGCAGGCAGATTCTCAACCACTTTGAAACTTGATTGGATTCTGTATTTCTATTTTACAGCACTTTCAAAACACTGCCTCAAGAGTTCTCTTTTCAGCAGGAGTGATGATCACTAGTAAAAGTGAAATACTTCCTTCTTTCTCTCCTAACCACTTAACTGTACTTGCTCATGTGGTTAAAAAGTACTTGATCCCTTTGTGACTGATATTATCTGATCATGTTTCTCATTCCCTGAGTCTCTGACTCTGGTCACATTTCCTTCTCTACCTGTGCATTGTTGGACCTCCCAATACATTCAGAACAACTCAGATCTTGGTTTTCTAGGTTTTGGGGTTTTTTTGTTTTTTTGTTTTTTTTGGCTGTGCTGGGTCTTCATTGCTATGTGGGCTTTTCTCTAGTTGCAGCAAGAAGGAGTTACCTTGATTGCAGTGTGCGGGCTTCTCACTGAAGTGGCTTCTTCTCTTGTGGAGCACAGGCTCTAGGGAGTGTGGGCTTCAGTAGTCGAGGCACATGGGCTCAGTAGTTGTGCTCCTGGACTATAAAGCACAGACTCAATAGTTGTGGCGCTCAGGCTTAGTTGTTCCATGGCATGTGGGATCTTCCTGGATCAGGATTGGCAGGCTGATCCTTTACCATTGAGCCACCAGGGAAGCCACAGACCTTGGTTTACTATTAAGCTATATTCTTAGCTTGGTTTCCGCTACAGATGTATCACAGCTCAGATTTGCCTGAAACATTAATTTGCATTGGTTGGCTCTTTGCTCAGGGTTCTCACATTGTATAAGGATAGCGTTGTCCTGAAAGCTCTTGTTTCTTTAACACTAACCATCTTGTCAAATTGGAAGTGGTCAAACAGGAGATGGCAAGAGTGAACATCGACATTCTAGGAATCAGAGAACTAACATGGACTGGAATGGGTGAATTTTACTCAGATGACCATTATATCTACTACTGTGGGCAGGAATCCCTTAGAAGAAATGGAGTAGCCATCATTGTCAACAAAAGAGTCTGAAATGCAGTACTTGGATGCAATCTCAAAAATGACAGAATGATCTCTGTTCGTTTCCAAGGCAAACCATTCAATATCACGGTAATCCAAGTCTATGCCCCAACCAGTAATGCCGAAGAAGCTGAAGTTCAACAGTTCTGTGAAGACCTACCAGGCCTTCTAGAACTAACACCCAAAAAAGATGTTCTTTTCATTATAGGGGACTGGAATGCAAAAGTAGGAAGTCAAGAAACACCTGGAGTAACATGCAAATTTGGCCTTGGAGTACAGAATGAAGCAGAGCAAAGGCTAATAGAGTTTTGCCACGAGAACGCACTGGTCATAGCAAACACCCTCTTTCAACAACACAAGAGAAGACTCTACACATGGACATCACCAGATGGTCAACACTGAAATCAGATGGATTATATTCTTTGCAGCCAAAGATGGAGAAGCTCTATACAGTCAGCCAAAATAAGACCGGGAGCTGACTGCGGCTCAGATCATGAACTGCTTATTGCCAAATTCAGACTTAAATTGAAGAAAGTGGGGAAAACTACTAGACCATTCAGGTATGACCTAAATCAAATCCCTTATGACTATACAGTGGAAGTAAGAAATAGATGTAAAGGACTAGATCTGATAGACAGAGTGCCTGATGAACTATGGACAGAGGTTCGTGACATTGTACAGGAGACAGAAATCAAGACCATCCCCATGAAAAAGAAATGCAAAAAAGCAAAATGGCTGTCTGAGGAGGTCTTACAAATAGCTGTGAAAAGAAGAGAAGTGAAAAGCAAAGGAGAAAAGGAAAGATGTACCCATTTGAATGGAGAGTTTCAAAGAATAGCAAAGAGAGATAAGAAAGCCTTCTTCAGAGAACAATGCAAAGAAATAGAGGAAAACAATAGAATGGGAAAGACTAGAGATCGCTTCAAGAAGATTACAGATACCAAGGGAATATTTCATGCAAAGATGGGCACAATAAAGTACAGAAATGGTAGGGACCTAACAGAAGCAGAAAATATTAAGAAGAGGTGGCAAGAATACACAGAAGAACTGCACAAAAAAGATCTTCACAAACCAGATAATCATCATGATGTGATCACTCACCTAGAGCCAGACATCCTGGAATGTGAAGTCAAGTGGGCCTTAGGAAGCACCACTATGAACAAAGCTAGTGGAGGTGATGGAATTCCAGTTGAGCTATTTCAAATCCTGAAAGATGATGCAGTGAAAGTGCTGCACTTGATATGCCAGCAAATCTGGAAAACTCAGCAGTGGCCATAGGACTGGAAAAGGTCAGTTTTCATTCCAATCCCAAAGAAAGCCAATGCCAAAGAATACTCAAAACTACCACACAATTGCACTCATCTCACATGCTAGTAAAGTAATGCTCAAAATTCTCCAAGCCAGGCTTCAGCAATACATGAACTGTGAACTTCCAGATGTTCAAGCTGGTTTTAGAAAAGGCAGAGGAACCAGAGATCAATTTGCCAACATCTGCTGGATCATCGAAAAAGCAAGAGAGTTCCAGAAAAACATCTATTTCTGCTTTATTGACTATGCCAAAGCCTTTGACTGTGTGGATCACAATAAACTGTGGAAAATTCTGGAAGAGATGGGAATACCAGACCACCTGACCTGCCTCTTGAGAAACCTGTATGCAGGTCAGGAAGCAAGAGTTAGAACTGGATATGGAACAACAGACTGGTTCCAAATAGGAAAAGGAGTACATCAAGGCTGTATATTGTCACCCTGCTTATTTAACACATATGCAGAGTACATCATGAGAAATGCTGGGCTGGATGAAGCACAAGCTGGAATCAAGATTGCCGGGAGAAATATCAATAACCTCAGATATGCAGATGACACCATTCTTATGGCAGAAAGTGAAGAAGAACTAAAGAGCCTCTTGATGAAAGTGAAAGAGGAGAGTGAAAAAGTTGGCTTAAAGCTCAACATCCAGAAAACTAAGATCACGGCACCTGGTCCCATCAGCTCATGGCAAATAGATGGGGAAACAGTGGAAACAGTGGCTGACTTTACTTTTCTGGGCTCCAAAATCACTGCAGATGGTGAGTGCAGCCATGAAATTCAAAGATGCTTACTCCTTGGAAGGAAAGTTATGACCAACCTAGACTGCATATTAAAAAGCAGAGACATTACTTTGCCTACAAAGGTCCGTTTAGTCAAGGCTATGGTTTTTTCCAGCAGACATGTATGGATGTGAGTTGGACTATAACGGAAGCTGAGTGCCAAAGAATTGATGCTTTTGAACTGTGGTGTTGGAGAAGACTCCTGAGAGTCCCTTGGACTGCAAGGAGATCCTACCACTCAGTGGTAAAGGAAATCAGTCCTGAATATACATTGGAAGGACTGATGTTGAAGCTGAACCTCCAATACTTTGGCCACCTGATGCAAAGAACTGACTCTTTTGAAAAGACCCTAATGCTAGGAAAGATTGAAGGCAAGAGGAGAAGGAGACAACAGACGATGAGATGGTTGAATGGCATCACCGACTCAATGGACATGAGTTTGAGTAATGTCCGGGAGTTGGTGATGGAGAGGGAGGCCTGGTGTGCTGCAGTCCATGGGTTCACAAAGAGTCAGACATGACTGAACGACTGAACTGAACCTTTCTGTCCCCCAGGCATCATTACTTTTGTCCTGGGTCCTTCTCACACTTTCTATTTGGTCTCTCAGTCCCCAATATTCATCCCATCCATTCCCTGTGCATTTTCAGCAACAATTACTGAATGATCTTTTAAAAATACACCTATGACCATAAGTATTAGCAGAAAGTCATAACCCCTTAATACACAGGATCCTTCATGACTATTTTCTTCGTTTTTAGCCTAATTTCATTTTCATATTATTTTTCCCTCATATGTATACTATGCTCCACTTATACAGATTTCATAGTTAAAAATATTGTTCTCTTTCACAGACTGTGCCCATGTTCTTTTCTTGCCTGCAACTCCATTTCCAGCTTTACTCAACTCGCTCCTCCTCCGGTATCCTCCTTCACAAAGTCTTTATTAATCTTAAGTCTGAGTCAAACACCATCTCTTCATGCATCCTGTGCAAATCCTTATCATGGCACTTATCACATTATATTGTAATTGTTGATTTACTTAACTCTCTTACCTACTTGGCTTTAGGTAATGTTGATAAATTTAAATTTATCAAAATTAAGAAACTCTGCTCTTTGAAACACAAAGTTAACAGAATGAGGTTGGGGGAAAAAATTCTGCACATCATATATCTGATAAATGCTTGTATCCAGAATATATTTCTAAAACCCTCCCAAAACTCAATAAAAAGAAAACAAAATAATAACAAAAACTGGGCAAAATCTTGAACAGACACTTCACTAAACAGTCCATGAGAATGACAAATATGGATTTGAAAAAATGTTCAACATCAGTAACTATTAGGGAAATGCTGATTAAAACCACAGGAGGAATCCACTATTCATCTATTTAATGGCTAAAATTAAAAAGAATGACCATACCAAGTTTTTCCCCCCATGTGGTTCTATTTATACGTTCAGGATTAGGTGTAAAACCATAGAGACAATATAGATTGTGCTACAGGACCATGACCCACACCCATATGGTCTTTCCTTATAAGAGAAAACTCCTCAACAATAGAAAGGGATGGACTATGAATACTTACAAGATGGATGAACCAAGTAGACTGAATGAAAAAAGCCAGACAAAGAAGAGTAATAAAGTTTGATTTCATTAATGTAAAATTCTAGAAGATGGAAGCTAATCTATAATGACAAAGTATATCAGCAGAAGAGTAGCAAGAATGAGGTCACAAAGGGACACAAAGCAATTTTTGTAGGTGTGAATATGTTCATGATTTCTATCACAGTTTTGGTTTTACAAGTATATTCATATGTCCTAATTTCTCAAATTGTGTACTTTAAACATGTATGCTAATGGTATGTCAATATATCACAAGAAAATTTTAATGAAATTTTAAAAAAATCTACACATTTCTCACTTCTCCAAGGAATCATCATCAATCTTTGTTCCCAGATACTAGTAGATAGCATTCTTTTATGCATACTTCTATCATTCATATACCTTATCATATTTCATTGTTTTCCTTGATTTACATTTCTACTTCACTAGATTTTAAGCAATATAAAGGGGGATATTATTTTTGAGAGTGATTTCTTAGAGATAAGACACACCCTCTCTGAAAACACAAATTGGTTCTGTTCAAAGTAGAACAGTGACTTGAATGGACATTGCCCTCTACTGATACCTGTTGACTGGAGAAAAATGCACAACCCAAAAGTTGTGTTTTACTTGGGGATCTTACTGAGGCCGATAGCCTGGGAGAGATTACTGCTAATCACAAAACACAGACATCTGAAGTTAATGATTTTTTGCTTCCCTTTGTATGACTTCTCATACAAAGTCTTCTAAGAGTCTGGGCTCACTGCAATTATTTCCTAGATATGCATCTCAACTACCTAGGGCCAATACCCTGCTTTTCTCCATGCTGGATGCCCCTCAGAGGCAGCTACAGTGGTTAATAGCTTGATGGTGGGGCAACATTCTGTTTACCAAAATGGCAGGCAACAATTTTTGTCCATATGCCAAAGGCCTATGTCTATATACTAATATTTGTTGTTAAAAACCATCATTATGAATTATTAATGACTGAAATTTGAAGACTAACCTGAGGAGAATTGAACATCTTCACAGTGATACTTAATAATTTTGAAAAGTTGAAATCAGAAGGTTTAATACATATATTTTAACACACACCATGTAGATATGCCAGCTTCCATTTGGCTCTTCAGTCTTAAATCTAAAACTAATCTGATACTCCTATGCATATCTGTCACTCAGGGGAAACTTCATTAGGGGTTTCATGTTGGGAAACATAAAAGATAATAATGCTAATTGGCTAGGCTGTATCCAACTGCCATAATTTAGGAGGTGGAGTATGGAAGAGCTTTTGAAAGCAAAACAGTGTTTAGGAATGAGGAATGGAATATTTCCTGCCATATCAGTAAAGAAAGATTGTCACAGTCATCAACGACTGCACTACAGTCTATCATGAGCTGATGAGCTCTGAGGGAACTCAGGAAAGAAAGAATACCTGAATATGAAAACACAGGATACTGGCCCCAGATACCTAAGGTGCATATCAAAGGAATGATTTCAATGAGCCCAGACTCTTGCATCTTCCCATACATAGAAAAGCACTAAATGTCTAAACTTGACATATCTAGTTTTCTTTAATTAACAATAATCTTTTGAAGTTCAGACTACCTGCCCTTCATTACAAAACTCCTATGTACCTTGGCCTCTCTCCGCCTATCTACCTCTTGGGAGCAGTTCTCTCAGGGTTACTTGAGATACTGACTCCTGAGCTTGAAGTCCTAAAAATTCCCGCCAAATAAAACATAACTCTTATAACATAGCTTTTAGGTTGTGAATATATTTTCTAGTCAACAGGAAGAGAGAACAAATATGATGAAAATTAAAAGAAAGTTTGGGGTTAGCACAAAAGTCTAAATAGGTATTAAGATGAGAGGTAAATGGGGGTGGGATGAATTGGGAGATTGGGATAGACAAATATATACTATTGATACTATATATAAAATAGATAACTAATGAAAATATACTGTATAGCACAGGGAACTCTACTTAACGCCCTGTGGTGACCAGAGTGGGAAGAAAATCCAAAAGGGAGGAGATACCTGTATATGTATGGCTGATTCATTTTGCTGTGCAATAGAAACTGACATCACAATGTAAAACAGCTATACTCCAATAAAAATTAACTTAAAAAGAAAAAAGAGATGAGAGGTAAGTGGTATTCTTTTTTCCCTTAAACTAATATTTTCTAGTTATATAATAAAAAAAAAAGCAAAAACTAAGAACGCTATTGGTATTTGTGTCACGGCATGGAAATCTGTTACCTAAAAGAATACATCCTGGACTTCCCTCGTGGTCCAGTGGTTAAGAATCCTCCTGCCAATGCAGGGGACATGAATTTGATCCCTGGTCTGGGAAGATCCCACATGCTTCGTCCCCATGCCTCGCAGCAACTAGGCCCATGTGCCATAACTACTGAGCCTGCGCACTGACAGCCCGTGCTCCACAAGAGAAGCCACTGCAATGAGAAGCCTGAGCACCACAAGCCCTGCTCACCACAAGTAGTAAAGCCCGCACACAATAACAAAGACCCAGCAAAGCCAAAAATAAATAAGTAAATAAAAGAACATGCTTATTTACTTACAAATAGATAAAATACATTATGTATATAAATATAAATTTATTATAAACTTATAAAATAAATAAACGAATAGCCTCATATAGCTATTGAGCACCTGAAATGTGGCTACTCTGAACTGAAATGCATAAATTTTTAACTTGATATGAAAAACAGTATTTAAAATATCTCATTAATTTTTTATCTTTATATTTTATATTTATGTTGAATAGACATACTGACTGATCATGAAAATTAATTTCACCCATTTCTTTTTACTTTTTCTAATACAGCTACCAGAAAATTTTAAAGCACATACATGGTTTGCATTTGTCGCTCAATTGTATTTTTGTTGAACAGAACTGTTTACGGAGAATAAACACTTTCATCTAAAACCTGAACTGATAACTGGCATTTCAGAGGAAGAATTTTCATACCTACAGGTTAGTCCTTTCACATTGTAGTCATTCTATTTCAATAAAGGAACAAAAGAAGAAAGGATTTCAAAATTTTAATATAAACGTCACTGCACTCTAAAAAAGCTGGGAGGACACTGCTGTGTTTGAGAACAAACATAAGGGGGCATTTTGGTCATAAAAAAGAAAAAGAAGTCTCAAGGCCAGTCTTAAAACAGACATTAAGGTAAAGGTATAGCCAAACTGGCCTCTATAAGAGGAATTTTCTATTTTCACTGCAGTATCTTGAGAAAAGCAGAGTCCAGGCCCCTGGACTGACAGGAAAGCATTTGGGAAAAATCTTGCTGGAGAATCAGAATGGGCTCCTGGGCAACTGACGGATTGGGTTCAGGTGCAAGGAGGATCACTACAATATGACTCGTGGCAGAAAATGAACTTTGAACTTTAATAAAAATCAGTGTTGGATATAGTTTTAAGTTGTTTGCTTTTTGTATGCTTAAACCACTTTAGCTGTTATACATACAGCTTTCTGTTTATGATGACTTGTGGTCTGACAGAAAGGAACCATATTTAAATGCATGGCAAAAGGATGCAGAGAGTGTAATGAAGAATTCAGAAGTAGTGATAAGACACCACAAAGTGATCAAGACTTCAGCCAGGAGCAGAGCATGGAAAATAATTACAGTCAATTTTCAGCAAAATGTTGTAAGCCTTCCTTCTCAGATATTTTTAGAAAAACTGGGGAGTACATGCTCCAGGCAGGAGGAGAAGGGGCCAGAGGACGAGATGGCTAAATGGCATCACTGACTCAATGGACATGAGCTTGAGTAAACTCCAGGAGATGGTAAAGGACAGAGAAGCCTGGTGTTGCAGAATCAAATAGAACAACAATACACAACAACACATGCCTCTAGGAAAGAGGGTTCATGGTGTTTTATTTGCCTACTAATGGAAAGGGTGACTCTGGAAGACTGAAGAACTAGGGAGACACAATGAATAATTTATACATATGAAATCTCTATTCAGTTATTTCGTTTCTCATCTACTTTCACTTCCTATTTTAGATTTAATATTTAAGGAGAAAGAACAATTCATTTAATTACAATCTCAAACTAGATTTAAGCATCACTTTGAGCTTGGGGGATACTAGGTGTCAAAGTAGTAACAGCTCAATATTTAGAAGCTCCCTTAAGACTTTAAAGTTTTAATTAATTTGATTCTTACTAATTCACCCTTAATTTAAATTTATTATATTTTTGAATATCATTTATATGATTAGGGTATTCATAGAACATGTAACATTTCCATATGACCAGGCTATTTTAAAATGACAATCCATAAAACAATGAATCTACTTAGATATTAGTATCGCGGTGATCACTGAGGCAACTTTGAAGAACACACAGCCAGAATCCAGGGTGTCCAAGCTATGTCCCATTTATAAATAAAAACTAAAACTTACCCTTTTTTAAGGTTAAACTACAATTTAAAGTATGGCAATACTGAAAGTAGAAAAACTGTAAAGAAAAAAAAAGAAGTAAGAAAGATAAATCTTTTCAGGGTATTTTGAAAAGAAATGTGGAGTCACCTAGTGCTGATATGCCACAATGGAATCCTGTCTCTGTATCTAATTCATAATTACTATTTCCCAAAGCCACTTTTGAAAATTAGAAGAAAAAATGGCAAATATAGCACCATTGTTGTAATGACTGAGGTCTAAACAGAGCCATCTGTATCTAACTGGGTTTTATAATCCATTTTCTTTTTTTTTTTTTCAAAAATAATTTATTTGGCTTTGGAGCATAATATTTTGGTACATAAAGTGAAACATGGCTGCCTAATACTCTGCATTCAACAGATTATAATCCATTTTCTTGCCACATTAATCCTTAATGATTTTACAGCGAGGGCTTTTAATCCGGCCCACATGGCCAGACATCAGGGAAATCTGTGACTCCTTTGAGAATGTATACAAAATGCTCTTGTTTCTTTTCTCCCACCTTGGGAGAGTACTTTCATATCATCTTTCAGATTACTAAAGAGATTTATGAAAATAATTTAACAAGCACTGATTTGGAATGTCTTTTAAGTGGACTCTAGGTGATTTCCCTGGTGGTCCAGTGATTAAGAATCCATACCCTCAATGCAGAGGACCCAGGTTCAATCCCAGGTCAGGGAACTAGATCCCACATGCCACAATGAAATGATCCTGCATGCTGCAACAAAGATCAAAGATCTTGTGTGCCACAACTAAGACACAGCACAGTCAACTAAATAAATAAACTTTGATTTGATGAATCCTGTTATCTCTTAAAGAAAACCTATTGTGGGGATTGTGGTTAGCACTTGGCATTTTCATTGCTGAGGCCCTTGGTTTGATTCATGGTCAGGAAACTAAGATCTTACAAGCTGTATGTGTGGCAAAAACAAACAAACAAACAAAAACAGAAGAAAATTACCATCTCATATGTAAGTATTAGACTAAGATTTGAAAACACAAAAAGTAGCAAAGAGTAGTGAAATTCTTGATCTATTGGGGAGGAATATCTAGAAAAAAATTTATGAGCATATTTATGATCCTACCTCAATCAGTTCAGTTCAGTCGCTCAGTCGTGTCCGACTCTTTGCAACTCCATGGAGTGCAGCATGCCAGTCCTCCCTGTCCATCACCAACTCCCAGAGTTTATTCAAACTCATGTCCATTGAGTCAGTGATGCCATCCAACCATCTCATCCTCTGTCATCCCCTTCCTCTCCCACCTTCAACCTTTCCCAGAATCAGGGTCTTTTCCAATGAGTCAGTTTTTTGCATCAGGCGGCCAAAGTATTGGAGTTTCAGCTTCAACATCAGTCCTTCCAATGACTATTCAGGACTGATTTCCTTTAGGATGGACTGGTTGGATCTCCTTGCAGTCCAAGGATGTCTTAAGAGTCTTCTCCAATACCACAGTTCAAAAGCATCAATTCTTCAGCACTCAGCTTTCTTTATAGTCCAACAAATCTAAAAAAAGAATTATTCTTGTTGCTGCTTTTAGTACTCTCTTCCATGAAAACCCAGAGCAGTTTCATTCCCTTTACAGTCTTTGTTATGAAGTTTAAGAATTACTTTTTATATTAGCATATATTTTTCAGTCTTCATGTATTTTAACCTTTTTTTTTCAGACAAAAATTCATCTTTAAAATTAAATACAGACATCTCTGCTATGGTTGTTAATACTTTAGCCTTTGAAACCAGAATATCTGAGTTCCAGTTCTGCTATTTTCTAGTTCTGTGGCCATGAATAAGTCATAATACCTCAAATCCTCTACTTCCTCTATTTTTAAAAAAAGATGTGGGATAATAATAGAACCTATTAAATTTAAATGAGGTGATATAAAGAATGCCTGGTACAATAAATTCATTCATTCAGCACAGCTTTCTCAAACTCTTAAAATTATTCTCATTAGAAATTATTACTATGATCCTGTAAAAAATTCAGATAATTCAAGTCACTAACTAGTTTTAATTATGTTTACTGTTTTCCAGCTTTACTGACATATAATTGATGTATAACATTGTGTAAGCTTAAGGAGTATAACATGTTGATTTGATACTCTTATATATTGCAAAATGATGCCACCATAGCATTCATTATCTAAGACCTGCATCATGCCACATAATTAACATTTCTTTTTGTGGTGAGAACATTTACAATCTAGTTTTTCAAGTGTATGATACTGTATTGTTAATTACAGTCACTATGCTGTACATTAGAGTCCCCAGAACTTATTAATTTTGTAACTGGAAGTTTGTACAACATTTCCTTTTTCTCCCACTCCTTTTTTAACCACAATCCTAGCTTCTGTTTTTATGAAGTCAGCTTTGTAAAATTCCATGTATAAACTGTATCATATGGTATTTCTTTCTCTGCTTGACTTTCTTCACCTAGTATAATGCCCTCAAATTCTATCTATGTTGCCACAAACAACTGGATGTCCTTCTTTCACACTGGCAAATAATATTCCTATGTGTTTGTGTATGTATGTATGTATACACATATGTATATATGTATATATACATATATATATCAATATATATGCATATCTTATTTATTGATTCATCTACTGACTCTTACTTTGTTTCAATATTTTGGCTACTGTGAACCATGCTACAATGAACATGGAAGTGCACATATCTCAAGACCTTATTTTCATTTCCTTCAGATATATACTATGGCAGTGGGATTGCTGGGTCGTATGGTACTTCTAGTTTTAACTTTTTAGGGAACCTCCATAATGTTTTTCACAGTGGCTGAACTAAATTACACTCCCATGAACAGTTGATAGAATAATGACTAAGTATTGCCATGAGAATTAAAAAATGCTACCTTTTAATTGAAAAGCAGTATATGTTAAATTAAAGAAATATTTGCTAATTCAAAAATGAGGGAATTCCCTGGTGGTCCAGTGGTTAAGACTCTGCTTCCAATCCAAGGGGTGTCCAGTCAATCCCTGGTCAGGAAACTAAGATCCCATGTGCCATGCAGCACAGCCAATCAAATTAAAATAAATAAACAGATGCCTCACTTCCCAAAATCAAAAAGAAAAAAAAAGCATAGCCTCAAACTACAAATGACTGCTTACTTTGTATAGTTTCTTCCATTTATACCCATATGTTCTAAATGTGAACAGACTTTACAGCCTTTATAATATTTCATACACTATCTATTGTATATTGCTTTTATTTAGTGGTATATTATCATCATTTCTCACGTAATAAAACATTTACAACATAATTTTTACAAATTTTATAAGATCTCATTGCATGGCTATTCTATATTCTAAAGGTAACCCTTTAATTCTATAAGTGTTGCTGCTAAGTCGCTTCAGTCGTGTCCGACTCTGTGCGACCCCACAGACGGCAGCCCACCAGGCTCCGCCGTCCCTGGGATTCTCCAGGCAAGAACACTGGAGTGGGTTGCCATTTCCTTCTCCAGGGCATGAAAGTGAAAAGTGAAAGTGACATCGCTCAGTCGTGTCCGACTCTTAGCGACCCCATGGACTGCAGCCTACCCGGCTCCTCTGTCCATGGGATTTTCCAGGCAAGAGTACTGGAGTGAGGTGCCATTGCCTTCTCCAGTGTAGGGTCATACAGGTAGGCCATTACAATAGATTTGCAAGTTACTTTTTTTCTCCATGATTCTGATTCCTTTTAGCCATAATATTTATTTTGAAATTTCAAACAATGTTAGTGAAAGATGCTCACCCCTCTCCTCACCTTTGGAAGGCCTGGGCTAAATATGAGGGCTTAACCAATTTAATTAATGCTTCCAAGGGAAGATATGGGCTAAAAGGGGAGGTGAGGAATGATTTAGCTAACCTCACATTGTTGGACATTTAAGTTAAGTGAGGGCTTCCCAGGTAGTGCTAGTGGTAAAGAACCCATCTGCCAATATCAGGTTGGATCTCTGGCCGGTAAGATCCCCTAGAGAAGGGAATAACAACCCACTCCAGCATTCTTGGTCTTCCCTACTAGCTCAGCTGGTAAAGAATCCGCCTGCAATGCAGGAGACCCGCCTTGATTCCTGGGTGGGGAAGATCCCGAGGAGGGATAGGCTAACCACTCCAGTATTCTTGGGCTTCCCTGGTGACTCAGCTCGTAAAGAATTCGCCTGCAATGAGGGAGACCTGGGTTTTATCCCTGGGTTGGGAAGATCCCCTGGAGAAGGGAAAGGCTACCCACTCCAGGATACTGGCCTGGAGAATTCCATACTTCATAGTCCATAGGTGGCAGAGTCGGACACAACTGAACAACTGTCACTTTGAGGGCTTCCCTCCTAGCTCAGACGGTAAAGAATCGTTCGGTTCCTAGGTTAGGAAGATCCCCTGGAAAAGGAAATGGCAACCCACTCCAGTATTTTTGCCTGGTGAATCTCATGGGCAGAGGAGCCTGGAGGACTACAGTCCATGGGGTCGCAAAAAGCCTGACACGACTGAAGCCACTTAGCATGCACGCACTTTGTACTGAAATCTTATTAGAGTTCTCCTTAAAAGTGAAAGTTGCTCAGGCATTTCTGATTCTTTGCGACCCCATGGGTGAGGCCAGAATACTGGAGGGAATGGCTGTTCCTTCTCCAGGGATCTTCCTAACCCAGGGATCGAACCCAGGTCTCCTGAATTACAGGCGGATTCTTTACCAGCTAAGCCACAGTGGAAGCCCTTAGGTTTAGGATAAATTCCAAAAGGTGGGTCTGTGGGGCTAAAGGATGTGAAAATTTAGTGTTAATACTCTTGCTATGTACTGTCTAACTGCTTGTCAGGGTATTTATGAGTTTATATCTTTACCAACATTGTGTGAGCAGGCTCATTATCTTACACGTGTAAATAGTAATTTAAGATATTAAATTGTATGTTTTTGATTTGCATTTCTTACTTTTATATATCTTCATATTCTATTGGCCACCTATCCTGTCAGAACACAAAAATACAATAAATTACTATCACTTACTTCCTTGGTTATGACGTACCTTGTGACCGTGATTTTAAAAGTAGCTTACTCATTAAACGTTTAGTTCTGTGCAGGCAATGAGTCCAGTCCGTGGTTGATAGGCACTGCCAATTCCTCATTTAACTCTCAAAACAACTCTCTATGGTTATTCTCATTTTTCACGAGATAACCTACCCTTTGAGATATTGGGGAGAGTAGCCCCAAGTCACAGGGATGAGTTGAAACACGGGGATTTGGGCGGGGATCTCACACTCTTGTAACTAAGCACTTATGGGGAGGAGGGAGACATAACGTGCAAAAACAAAACCAAAACCAAATCCGGTTCCCACCCACTTACTATTCCTTTCTATAATTAAGAGGTTCTAAACTAAAACAGATGTGACTTCTCAGCTACCAGACACGCGTCTACCAACCGGTTTATGTCACTGCCAGCGTCGCGAGTGTCAGGGACCACTTGAGCTTGGACGAGAGGCTGCTCAGCTGAGGGAGCTGAAGCAGACGGTCAAAGTCTTTCCCCTTTGCAAAGGGAAACAGCCTGACAGGGGAAAACGGAGGAAGTACTACTAATTTTCAAATCTTCCAGGGCCAGAGCGGTCAAATTTTACCGCTAGTTCTTGGGACACCAAGGTAATGAAACTGGGAAACCGCACACAAAAACCGCAGCATCCCTTCAGAGCCTTAAGACGGAGGAAGGACGCAGGCGTAGTGCACGCTTCCGGGCCCCAGCACACACCCCCGCACTCCAGCCCCACCAGGAGCGCTCTGCGCAGGCGCGGGCGCAGGTTGCAGCGACAGCAAGGGGCCTCCCCTGATGCCGTTGTGGTGCTGCCCCACCCCCACCCCGACCCCGCGGCGACCCAGCGCTGCAGGCCCTTCGCTCCCGCCCCAGCATCCGCGACTGCGGACTCCGTGACCCTGCCCTCGGGCCTGTCCGAGCCGGAGCAGCTCGGGACTGCGCAGCACCCCGCGTGCCGGTGAGCGACCCGGGACGCGCAGCCCTCAGGTCCCCTTCAGGAGCAGGGGCCGAGCGGGCGCCCCGGGAAGAGCCGAGCCGGAGGAGGAGGTGGCGGAGGGGAGGCTGCGGGGCTGAGAGGCGCTCCGGGCCGGGCGATGGAGGTGTGTCAGCTCCTCTTCCCCTGGCCCAGCCTTCTGCCAGGGGGCTCCGGGCTTCGGTGCAAGCCCGGCGCACAGGGAAGATACCAGGCCCCCATGCCTTGAGCGGCCGGTAGCCCTTAGTTCTGCTCGTTTTCCGTATTCTTGTTCGACTGCCTGTATTTCATCTTTAACCTTTCCAGAGTCGGCAGGCTGCGTCCTGGGTTTTGTTGCTGTAGCTTACGAAAGGCGCCGACTTCTTTCGTTGGGAAGCTCACGACCTATTTAAATTGGATGGAGTCCTGTACTTTTTTTTTCTCCTTGCATAATAAGCCTAAGATTCGTGTTGCACTTAAGTAAATGAGTAAATGAAGGGATTTTGATTTAAAAAAAAAAAAAAGAATATTGAGCACAGGGGCCTAGTACCTCTATAAGTCTCCAAGAATAAAAGTGGTTAAACTTAGCAGCGCTTTGAGGAAAATCCAGTAGGGAGGGCAGGAATGGGCAGTACCTGACAAAGCCTGGCACTTGTCCATTAACCTTGATGAAACAAACACCAGTCCCACGCCGACTCTAAGGCAGCTGTTACATAAGGATAGAAAATAGACTCCGACTGAGAGCCTCTTGTTGTTTTATTTTTTTGCCTTCTGTCTCTTTTCTCTTTAAGTCATTACAGTGGGAGGCACCCTATAGCTCTGTTGTGTTAAGTGAGATCCTAAAAGGGTGTGTTTGGCGCCCTGATCCCAGCTCATCTAGTATTCCACATAAGCCCAAGGTCAAAGTGTTTGGGGTCAGTGATGTTAATTCACCCCTGAACCACCTGTGACTGGCAAGTATTGGTTTGGCTTGCATTAAATGTCTTTGAGCAATATCCAGAGAAATATGTGCATTTTTAGAAGTCATAAGTTATTTATGTTTTTGAACTTAATGGGCAGTGTGTACATAGATTTTTTTTAATATTGAAAACAAGCATTTTATTCATCATTCTGAAATTTTAAGTTCGTCTACTAGTTATATAATTTTTTATCCTGCTGTTTACCCTGTGTTTGAGTGACCCCAACACATGGATCACACACCAGTTTTAAAAAGTAGACTTTTCTTCATATAATAAGATAAGTTGAATTATTTTGAGGGTCAGTTTTTCTTATTTAAAGTAATGAGCATTTTTAAAGACATATCTTTTTATATGAATGCCTTTAATAATCTGTTTTAGGAAATGATAAAAAATATATGGTCACATTTAAAAACAGAAGTGGATTGTTTTTAAATTCTGCTTTCTCCCTTTGTTAATTTGTGCCCAGAATATCAACAAATTAAAATATATGGCTTAAATTTTTTTTTAATCCTAAAACTTGTGTGACTTCAACTGCAGTCTTCCTGCATTACTTACCTGTGGATGTTCTTTTGACATAGGTACTAGCACTTCCTATTTTTATTTGTATTTAAATTTATATTTAATTTCCCACCTGCATTTTTGATACTGTTATCCTAAAAATTTGAAATTAATGTTCTAAATTTTGCTGCTTTGTATTGGTGAATTATAGTCAAAATTTTGGAATATTAATTTCTTAGTTTTAACTTTCACCAACTGTTGAATGAAAGAAAAAATATAGAGGTTTGTTTTTTGTATTTTTTTGTTGTTGCAAATGTTTAAAGCTAGAAATGTGAGCATGAGAAGGATTGTGGATTTTGTCTATCACATAAGGGCATGAATTTTAAAAGGTTGAAAAATACTGCTTTGACATTAGCTGGTGATACCTAGCTGTAATCTGCCCAAAGCAATTTTTGCTTAGCTGCTGTTTTAAAGGTAGAATGTGTTTTTGTTTTATTCTAAGAAAGGTGAAGCCCATGTGTTTCTTTTCAGAGAACTCTTAAGAAAGTGTAGACTTATGTCAAATTTTAATGATGTTTGAAAGCCCTTTCTCATCACAAGTTTGATATATCATTTCATAATATTTTGTTAGAAAAGCACTTTTAGACTCTAGTAAATGGCTCCTTTATTTCAGACATTATTTTGATTGAATATAATTCCAACCGAAATAATAGTTTGAATACTCCCTTGAAGGTTATTTTAATTAATTTGATGAGTATAAATATCCTGTAATGTTTTTAAGTATACTTTTTTTTCAACTGAAGTTTACTGTAAGATTTTTTCTTTTTCTTAGACATGGGAAAGTCTTTTTCTCATTTGCCTTTACATTCAAATAAAGAAGATGGTTATGATGGCATTACATCAACTGAAAATATAAGGAATGGATTGGTTAATGGTGAAGTCCATAATGAAGATGGAAGAAGTGGAGATGTCTCTCAGTTTCCATATGTGGAATTTACAGGAAGAGATAGTGTCACTTGCCCCACTTGTCAAGGAACAGGAAGAATTCCTAGGGGTATGTGTTATTGCACTGTTTCTTCGTTAAAGAATAATTCCAGGAATTTTCACAATTACTTTGAAACTCATGGGTCTAAGCACAGCCGTTTATGTTTTAAAAGACAGAATTAAAGTTAAAACTTCTATCAGTTATCTTCTGTCAAAAGGACATAAAGATTTTAATTAGGGATCTTAAAGCAGTAATGAAAACCACCCTTCTACCTCCAGTATTTTTTTTCTTTCCCACCTGAAATTATAGCAGATATGCAGCATGTCTTGACTGTAAACTTTTAGTCCTATTTGGTATGAATAGAGATCAGGTCACAGTTGCTTTGCTATAGTGGGTGTTAGGATAAGTAATGTGGTGACCTAATATTTTTAATTTGTTGTTTAAAGAATAATAATAAGCTGGTCACACACTAATTAGTTCTTTTTTAAAGGAACTACATGAAGAGGGATGATACATGAAGATGAGCCATATAGGAAAAAAAATCAGTTTGTGCCTTGTCATAGGGGAAGTCAGTAGGGAGTAATCCCCATGTGCTGTTTGTAGGTTACTTTAGTAGCAATGGAAGTAAGGAGAAATAATTTAAAAAGCCTTGTACTCTTCTCATTTACTGTTTGATTGAAGTCAATATTTGACCCTGGAGAGATGCTGAGGGAAGGCCAGAATGACAATACCTTTGCAGAGGCAGTAGCTATTTGAGAATTAAAGGATTATTGTAGTTACAGGTATTAATGCACCAGACTGGGGGCCTGGGGAGGGCTGGAGTCTCATTTTTGCAATCTAGATATATTTTTGAGGTATAGCCAGTAGGCATTTTTGGCTGCCTGGATGTGCATTGTGGATAGTAAGGTGAACAGGGATCTCGAAGATAAATTTGTCTGAGCAGCTGGAGGAATGAAATAGCCACTTATTAAAATAGAGAAAAGGTTTGAGTATATGTATCAGGGGAGAGAGCAGGAGTTTAGTTTTAGATATATACAACTGGAGATGCACTTTTGACATCTGAGTGGATATGTTCAGTAGGAAGTTAGTTATACTAACAGCCTGGAATTCAAATGCAAGGCCTAGGCTGGAGTCATATCAGTGTAGAGGTGATACTTAAAGCTGAATTGAATGAGAGCATCAAGGTTGTCAGTGTGAATAGAAAGCAGAAGAGACTTTAGCACTGAACCTTTCTTGGAGCATTGCAACATTTTGAGGTCAGTGACATGAGAAAGAA
Source organism: Giraffa tippelskirchi (assembly GCF_054371585.1). Taxonomy (NCBI): domain Eukaryota; kingdom Metazoa; phylum Chordata; class Mammalia; order Artiodactyla; family Giraffidae; genus Giraffa; species Giraffa tippelskirchi. Next base: position 67,635,051 of record NC_137284.1, read on the forward strand.
TTAGCAAAGGACACTAAAAAGAGCAGCTAGAGCAGAAACAGGAAATCCCTCTGTCTGTGGTATCCTTGAAGATAAATGAGAAAAATGTACTCCTTGGTGGAGGAGAAGTGGGTCAACTATGTTAGATACTACTAATGTGAGGACTTAGAGCTGACCTTGGGATTTTGTAATGTAGAGGCCAGAGACCTTTTAAAAGAGCAGTTTTGGTAGCAAAGGAATGCATAGCGTGTGTAGAGTGGGATCAGGAGTGCATAGGAGGCACAAAGTTATATCGTCAGAAAATAGCTCTTTTTGAGTTTTGCTGTACAGGAGAGGAGAGAAAAGAAGTGATAGCTAGAGGGGACTATAAAGTCAGGAGAAGAATTTTTTGAAGATGGGATGGATACTGTGTGTGTATGCTGATGAGACTAATCCATAGAGAGAACACTGATAATGCAGGTGACAAGGAGTATTACAGTGCCCAAGCACAGCAGGTTCCTCCCCCAGAGGAGCATAGCTGGTTTACTCCTAGCAGGAGAAGGGGAGGTAGAGTGCATGGATGCACAAGCCGGCGGATGAGTGGATGTGGTGGTGGTAGCAGCTTGTTGGGAATTCTTATGTCTTTGCCGCATCATGAACTAAGCGTAAGGACAGGGGAGAAGACGTTGGAGGTTTGAAGACAAAGTTGAAGTTATGAAACTGTAGTTTGGGAGAGTCAGGTTGAGGGTATGAACTTGGGAAATATAGTGTTAGGTGTTGGCATTATTAAAGGCCACTTGAGATTAGTGATCTAAAATGAGACTATTTTCCTCTATCTACTTTTAGCTGTGTAGGTACAGGCATAGTAGCTAAAGGGTTAGTTTTAATCAGTAGCCATTTAAACAGATGAATAGCACCAAATAGGATACGCACACACACACATACACAGATACATATTTATATGTGGATACGGTAGGGGAAGTATGGATGAGGGGAGACTTGTGGAGGGGGCAGGGAGGTATAACAAAAGTGTTATGGGAAGCTTTAAAAGAGAATTTGACTATGGGGCTTTGATAGTTAATATGAAGAACCAAGTTTTCATAAGATTGGAAAATTGGCATTTAGAGATCCATTTATTCATTAAGTGAAAGTGTTAGCCTCTCAGTCATGTTTGATGCTTTGATGACCCCATGGACTGTAGCCTGCCAGACTCCTCTGTTCGTGGAATTCTCCAGGAAAGAATACTGGAGTGGGTAGCCATTCCCTACTCCAGGGGATCATCCCAAATCAGGGATCGAACCCAGGTCTCCTGCATTGCAGGCACATTCTTTCCCATCTGATCCACCAGGGAGTGGATAATGGATAATGCTCAACCCAAGAAAGAAATATTGAATTTTAAAGTAACTTAATATAGAGGGAGGTGTGACCTGAAAGAGTCCTGGAAGGTTTTGTATACGTTTGGGTTCTTGAAGCCTGAGAGTTAATATATGTCAGTTTTGGGTTTCAAGGGGAATAATTTAAGAACCTTTTTAGTTATAGGGGTTTCAGTACACAGGTCTCATTCAGACAACCCAATTGAAATCTTAATGGAAAACTGGGTGAAGGAAAGCCTGGTGGTAAATTCGGATCTGAAAGCCTGGACTTTGTTTTTTTTTCCCCCCCACTGGAAGAAAGAATTACTCTTTCTCATTCTTCATAGTATTTTGATTAGCTAGAAACACAGGTATGAAAAAAAGACAGTGTCTGCTTTGGAACTCAACTGCTACTGGATAATTTTTGAAGATTTTGAGAGAATTTAATAAAGGAATGAGATGAGAGCCAGATGGTATTGTGTTCTTTCCAAACCAGACTTTGATGAGGAGCCATTATACTTTTAATTAATCATGTTAATACACATCTAAATCTAATTCTTTTAGGACAAGAAAACCAACTGGTGGCATTGATTCCATACAGTGATCAGAGATTAAGGCCAAGAAGAACGTAAGTAATAAGAAAATGGCAATTTTTTAACAAAAATTTTGCTTTTCAAATATGTATAAATAGGTATTTTAGTTAAAACTATTAAAAGGAAAAATAGTATCATGTTAAGTTATGCCATCATATTCATTATGTCATTAGAAAATAAAAATGATTCCTGATTGCATAAGTTCTTGAAAGCAGTGTAGTACCTAAATATTCTTAAATCTGTTAAAACATATAGACCTAAAAGAGCAATTAGGTCTCAGTTACACAGAGACAACGTCTTCATCAAAAATGCGTGTTAAGGTATTCCCACTAACTTCAGAATAAATATGTTTATTCATACCACGATGACATAAGGACCCAAAAGTGCTTGGCAGCTTTGTGGAAGTTGTGAAACGCAAAAGGAGAGTTCCTTGGAGCCCTTGGACAAAGTAAATACTTTATCCCAGAAGAAGAGGCCCCCACTCAGAAGACTTCCCGTGAATTTCCTCTGAGAATATTCTGTTAACATAGAAAATCTAAAAACTCTTTAACTTTGAGAGAGTGCACAAAAGTCCACAGAGATACACAAAGGGGCCTTGAGAAAATCTAAAGGAACTGGGCCATCCTAAGTCCTCAAAGACCTTAAGGAAACTCAACAGAAATTCCTACAAAAGGGAAGATACAACCTAAGGAAAAAAATTACTGACAGTAGAATCCAGGTTGTATAGAACAAGAATAGGGATAAAAGAGAGAAGAGGTTCAGAAACTAAACAGATAGTCCCAAAACTATAGAAGTGGGTATACGTAGAGACCATCTAATACTTTGTGTAACAACAGAGCATGGAGTCCTTGAACAGTGAAGCTACGAAAGCAGTCCTGGCCCATCCTCACCACACAAAATGGCGACTTCTCTTAAAAGTACAAAAATGTATCTAATTTAAATATGAGCTTAAAAAAAAAAATTACAATCAAGCATCATACAAAGGTTCAGTTCAGTTCAGTCGCTCAGTCGTGTCAACTCTTTGCGACCCCATGAACTGCAGCACGCCAGGCCCCGCTGTCCATCACCAACTCCCGGAGTCTACCCAAACCCATGTCCATCGAGTCGGTGATGCCATCCAGCCATCTCATCCTCTGTCGTCCCCTTCTCCTCCTGCCCTCAATCTTTCCCAACATCAGCGTCTTTTCAAATGAGTCAGCTCTTCACATCAGGTGGCCAAAATACTAGAGTTTCAGCTTTAACATCAGTCCTTCCAATGAACACTCAGGACCAATTTCCCTTAGGATGGACTGGTTGGATCTCCTTGCAGTCCAAGGGACTCTCAAGAGTCTTCTCCAACACCACAGTTCAAAAGCATCAGTTCTTCCATGCTCAGCCCTCTTTATAGTCCAACTCACATCCATACATGACTACTGGAAAAACCATAGCCTTGACTAGATGGACCTTTGTTGACAAAGTAATGTCTCTGCTTTTTAATATGCTGTCTAGGTTGGTCATAACTTTCCTTCCAAGGAGTAAGCATCTTTCAATTTCATGGCTGCAATCACCATCTGTGGTGATTTTGAAGCCCCAAAAAATAAAGTCAGCTACTGTTTGCACTGTTTCCCCATCTATTTGCCATGAAGTGATGGGACCAGATGCCATGATCTTAGTTTTCTGAATGTTGAGCTTTAAGCCAACTTTTTCCCTCTCCTCTTTCACTTTCATCAAGAAGCTCTTTAGTTCTTCTTCACTTTCTGCCATAAGGGTGGTGTCATCTGCATATCTGAGGTTATTGATATTTCTCCCGGCAATCTTGATTCCAGCTTGTGCTTCATCAAGCCCAGTGTTTCTCATGATGTACTCTGCGTATAAGTTAAATAAGCAGGGTGACAATATATAGCATTGACGTACTCCTTTTCCTATTTGAAAGTAGTCTGTTGTTCCATGTCCAGTTCTAACTGTTGCTTCCTAACCTGCATACAGGTAGTAAAACTTATAAAAGAAGAGCTGATCAAAATACTAACAGATGATAAAGCATTATCAGAAAAGCAGATGAAAACTTTAACTTAATGCTTCGTGTTGTGAAAGAGATTAAGGAAACTATAGAAGCTATGACAGTAAAACATAAAAGTCAAAAATTGAGGAGCTCAGAAATACAATGACTAAACAATAGAAGAATATGAAAAGAGAGTCTACAGGGCCCTGGGAAGAATTAGAAAGAAATAATTTTGGAGATGAAGACAAACAGAAAGAACACAGTACAAAGAGATACCTTGGAAAGTGCAATTAGAAGACAGAGCAGATAACAAAGGATAAAGTGAAAACATTCACCCATGCATGTACACACACAAGCAAAAATTAATGAAAAGTACTTGAGAGAAAATGGTACAGAACACAAGCCACGGAGATCGAGCATAAATGTTACTGGAGTCCTTGAAGAAAATCAAAGGAGGCAAACTGAAGAAAGGGAAAACATTTAAACTCAAGATCACTTCCTTGAAATAAAACAAGACATGAATCTACACACTGAAAAGACATATCATAATTTTGGAAATAACCAATCTTAGTGAAATTACTGGACTTCAGAGGTAATAACAAAAACTGAATAGCCCCTTTGAATGCCCAAGCAAAGGATTGATTAATTTATAAGGGATAGAAAATCAGATTGGCATGTTCCTTCTTGACCACAATGCTTTAAACACATAAGCAGTAAAACAGCATGCCAAGTGTTCATGGAAAGAAAAATGCAACTAGGATTTATAAACAGTCAGTCTGACCCTTTATTATATACTTTGTAGACAGTTAAGAATGTCCAAGAAATTAGAGTTAATTTCTTAATAACCAAGAGTAGAGCAGTTTTCCTAACTGTGGTTTAGAATCCAGTAATAGAATAGATTAATACATTTGGATAAAATAAAAAAAGTTAATAAAAGTGTAGGTTAACTTTTAAAAGATGAAAGCAAAAACAAGATGCATATCAAGTCAGGATACAAATAGCAAACTAAGAAGTGGTATTTGCAAATTATTATTAGAGGTGCAATATCCTTACTCTCGAGTTTCACAGTTTGAGAAGAAAAAGGCTAACCAAACAAAAAGTAAGATCTGTGAACAGCCAGTTCACAAGGAAGAAAAGCAAGTATCTTTTAAACATATGAAAAGATGGTAAATCTCACTCATAGGAGAGATGCAAATTAGAACGATATTGAGGTCCCATTTCTTGTGTATCAGATGAGCAGAAGGCCAAAATTTTGACAGTGTATTTTGTTGGCATTACTGTGTGAAAACAAGCACACTTGTGCCTTACTACTGAAGGGGAAATTTGGCCTCATCTGTCAAAATTACATATACATTTACCTTTTGGCTTAGGAATTCTACTTTGAAAAATTTATTCTAAGGATTACTGTCAAATACAGTAAATAGCATTTACACACATTATTCACTGTGCCAGTATTTATTTTACCAAAAACTAGAAATAATGTAAATGGCCAATAGTAAGGGACAGTAGAAGAAGTTACACTATATCTATATGATAAAATGGAATAAGGAAGAACTGTATTTTACTATAGCATGATATCCAGAGCACATTTTTTTTGAAAACACACACATGCATGCACATGGAGAGAGAGAGACAATAGAATGATAAACTATAGACTAACAAAATTGATTACCTTCAGAGTTTGGGACAGAACTTTGAAGAGGAAGCAGGTAAGCAAATTAGATATCTGTGTGTACATGTATATATTTCTGTAGTTTAGACTTAAGATCATGTCCTTTTTTTTTTAATATCACTTAAAGGATTGTATCAAAAGTAAAAAAAAAAAAGGCAGTTGCTAAAAATTGAAACAAACTGAAACAATTGATTCTAACTGTATATACAGTTGATAAAATAACCACAGATTTTCACACACATGTGAAAATTCCACTTCAGTAAATTCATCAGAGAGTCTTGAAATCTATACTTTTATAAAGCTCCGCGGCTTGATTCTAATGAGCAGCCTGCTTTGGGAATCACCACAGTAAGTGTTCTATCTGTAATAAGCCTGAAATTTTAGTCTCCAAAAAGATAAATATGTCTTGTAAGAAGAACATTTTAATGCTTAATAGATTCAAACCTACTCTAATTCAATACTTTTATACTGTAAAAAGATGGTTAAAAAAAAAATCATACATCTTTTCCTGCTGGTATAATAGGGGAAAAATTGAAAATGAAAATGTCTTCTCTGAATGTTTCATTATGTAATTTTTGATGCATGTATGTTTAAATATTTCACTTTCCTTTTTTTCAGAAAACTGTATGTGATGGCTTCTGTGTTTGTCTGTCTGCTCCTTTCTGGACTGGCGGTGTTTTTCCTTTTCCCTCGTTCTATTGACGTGAAATACATTGGAGTCAAATCAGCCTATGTTAGTTATGATGTTCCAAAACGCACAATATATTTAAATATCACGGTAAGAACATGTTTATATTAATATTTGACTTCATTCCTTTATTTTTTTAAATTTTTTATTGCGAGCTATTTGCTTTTGAGTATTGTGCTTGTTTCTGCCATACATCAACATGAAGATGTCATTCCTTTATCATGTTAAGCAACACCTTTGTCCTTATTGAGAGAACATGGAAGGTATCACTCTAATACTTAGTTTTCTTTCGTTACGTCTGATGTATTGACCTTTTCTTTTCTGTCATCTTTGATTCTGCTGAAAATGGCAAATTCTGTGTATACAGAATCCTTAGCATTTGAAGATGCCTTTGGGAGGGTAAAATAAAATAATTACTGGGAGAAAAGTTTTTACAATCTGTTTACTTTTCAACAGTAGACTCCCAGTTGCTCCTAGCAAGATGTTAACATAGTTGATTGAATAGATGTTATACGTGTAACATTTTCATGTCTTTGTGTTTTGTGAAACACAATTTTTGCCATCTTTAACAGACCATTCCTTTGTTTTCAAAGGTAGTGAACAAGTGATTGATTTCTCTTATAAATTAGTATGTGTGAAAATCTTTGTTTCTCAGGACAATAGTTTTTAGGATTCTGCAGCCTTCCCACACCTGAAAACAAGCAAACGAAAACCTCAGAGAAGGTCTTGTACCTGTTCTACATTTATGTAAGCATGTTTGCAAATCACTGTATTATTAATAATACAGTGCTCCATTGCTTCTGGCTTTAAGGTACATCTATGTGGTAACGATTTGTTTGGAAGGGTAATATTGGACTTCATTTTCCTTGAAGAGTTGTTTGGTGTGCTAGAGGTTGAGGTAGATGTGCCTATGGTGCTGGTTGGGAGGAAGGGGGTTGAGAGGGATAGGGACTGAAAGAGAAATGTGTGTTGGGTAGAATTACTACTTAATTACAGGAAAAAAGAATTCACATGGATTCATTTATCCTTCTTTTTAAAAAAGAAACTTGATTAGCTATACTCTGTCAACTATTTCCATACCATTTACATTTTATTCACAACTATGTATGTAGCATTAACACTGTATTAGATATTAGAAGTAATTTAGAGATGTTATGTGGAGGATATGCATAGGTTATATGCAGATATACAGTTTTATATCAGGGACTTGAGCGTCTGCAGATTTTGGTATGATAGAACCTTGAGTGGATGGGATAGTTGGTCCTGAAACCAGTCCCCCATGGATACCAAGAGACCAAGAGATGACTAAACATACATGTGCTAACTCTGTATATAAGCATTTCCATGCATATATTTACACATATACATTTTAAAATGGAGTTATATATAAAGGGTACACACATATATGTGAGTGTATATATGTGCACGTTTTCACTTAATTGACCTCACTGCATTTTCCCATATTATGTGGTTGCATGTAGTCTTTTACATGGCCATAGTACAATTTTTACTCAACCTTCTTAATAGTTGCTTAGTTTTGATATTACAGATATTTATTCCAAAAGCATCTTTGTGCTTAAACTTTGTGCTTCCTGAAAGTAAATTTGCAGTTAAAGATCATAGATAGTTTAAGGCCTTTAATAATAAATCATCATTATTTAAGAGCCTATGACTGCAGTCCCTTGCCTTATAAATTAAATGGATTCTCACTGTTTTCAGCGTAAAATTTTTTATTTTTTGTACTAAACTTTTTTGTCCTATCTTATTTTTGGTTGTCTCTCTTGATGTTTATCTTTGTGTTATCTTTTTAACTACCAATTTATCTTTCTGTAATTCTTATAAGTATTTTTGTTTCCAGCCTGTTTTGCATCATTGACCCCTTTAATATTCTAATGAAAAGTATGGACACCTCATCAGAAAAAATGTGTACCAATATTAAATAGGAGAATCCCAGGGACAGAGGAGCCTAGTGGGCTGCCGTCTATGGGGTCGCACAGAGTCAGACATGACTGAAGTGACTTAGCAGCAGCAGCAGCTAGAAATAAAATGATATTGGTATTAAGAGCCAAGTAGGTGAAAATGTTTATATATTTAGAGAAAGGTTATTTCTACTATTTTATGAAATTTTAAAACATTTCTCTACATTTAACAAAATGAATGCATAAATGTGATCATAAAATTGCTGGTTGCTAGCACATTCTTTTTTTTTTAATCATTTTTATACTAAGACCATTTTCTATCTTCTTTTCACTTATCCCATGTTGCCTCATTCCTTATCTTTCTCCATATTCATATTAACTTATAAACTCACATGTTCAGTTTTTCTTATATCATTATTTAGTTCTAAAAATAATATGTTGTACATACTTTTATGCATCTTGCTTTTCTCAGTTGTTAATACTTTGCAGGAATCACTCCTGATTTTCTGCTTAGAGTTCATTCATTCTTTTTAATGGCTGCATATTATTCCATGTAATGACATAATATTGTTTCTTAAGCATTTTACTTTATGTTGGACATTCACTTTATTTTCAAAATTTGTGTTTTGTTTTGTTTTTTGCCACTACAAATAGCACTGTCATTAACATCCTAATGTTTTTATTTCTGTGGAATAATTGCTCAGAAGTAGAATTGCTAGGTCAAAGGATAATACATAATTTAAATTTCAATGAATATTGCTGTAATCCTTCATATATTTTCCAGGAATGCAAAAATACACCCTTTTGTCCATATCCCTGCCAGAAATAGAATCTGTCATTTTCTATAACTTTTACTAGTTTAATGGATATAAAGCAATATTCCACATTTATTTAAATCAACTTTTCTCTGACCATAAATTAATTTGACAAATAGTGTTTCTTGGCCATTTATATCTGTACTCTTCTGATTTCTTTACTCATATCCTTTGCCCTTATTTTTTTTTTAATGGGAGGCCTTATTGCTTTTTTTCCAGTTTGTAAGTCCTCGTAGTATAGATGATAACCATTACTATCTGCCTTAAAAATACTTCTTCAAGATTTATTATTCAATGTTTCGTGATTTTGTTTATGATTTCTTTTGTTAGCACTATTTTAGATGTTTTGTTATTTCCTGATTTAACAGTTTTTCTTTTCATTGACTGTTTTCTAAAGTAATTTGAAACAATTGTTTAAGTTAGAATTGCAGAAGTTCGGCCCAGCTGTTAATTAAGTGTGGAAATGATGCAACTGTATTTCATCAAGTCTTGAATCTGTCCCAGTTCCTCTTAAAAGTGACCTGCTGGAAACCTCTACTCCTGTATAAGTTAAAATACCATTTTTTTTTTAAATAGTTTATTTAAAGTTTTGCTTAACATTTTAAAAGGTTGTCTTTGTATTCGGTAGAATCAGAAATAACTTAGCCTGTGAAGACATGTACTTATTAACATTTAGAAAAATTTGTATGGAACTTTAGAATTACTTTTATTGAAAAATAAAAAAGTAATTTTCCTTGGGTACATGGGCACTGGCAGCAACAGTCCTGAGAGGTACAGCATGTTGGCATAAGTCCTCTTGGAGGAGGTAGCCATTAGCCCCACCATAGAGCCTATGTGTAGTCACTTAGTTGTGTCTGACTCTTTGTGACCCCATGAACTGTAGACTGCCAGGCTCCTCTGTCCATGGGATTTCCCAGGCAAGAATACTGGAGTGGGTTGCCATTCCCTTCTCCAGGGCTTCTTCCCCACTCTGGGATTAAACTTGGGTCTCCTGCATTGCAGGCAGATTCTTTACCATCTGAGCCACCATCCCTACCATAGAGCCTGCAGACTCCAGGACTGGGCTGCTCAGGCCAAACAACTAACAGGGAGGGAGCATAGTCCCACCCTTCAGCAGAAAATTAGATTAAATATTTAGTGAGCAAGGCCCTGCCCACCTGAGCAAGACCTAGCTTTTCCCACAGCGAGTCCTTCCCATCAGGATGCTTGCACAAGGCTCTTATCCTCATCCATCAGAGAGCAGACAGAAGAAGCAAGAACTACAGTTCCATGGCCTCTAGAACTAAAACTACAATCACAGAAAACTAACCAAAATGATCACATGGATCATACTCTTGTCTAAATCAATAAAGCTCTGAGCCATGCCGTGCAGGGCCACCCAAGGTGGAAAGTTCTGATAAAATGTGGTCCACTGGAGAAGGAAATGGCAAACCACTTCAATGTTCTTGGCTTGAGAAACTCATGAAGAGTATGAAAAGACAAAAAGATATGACACCAGAAGATGAGCTCCCCAGGTTGATGTGTCCAATATGCTACTGGGAAGAGTAGAGAAATAGTTCCAGAAAGAATGAGGAGGCTGAGCCAAAGCAGAAATATAGTTCCAGAAAGAATGAGGAGGCTGAGCCAAAGCAGAAATAACACCCAGTTGTGGATGTGTCTGCTGGTGAAAGTAAAGTCCAATGCTGTAAAGATCTATATTGCATAGGAACCTGGAATATTAGGTCCATAAATCAAGGTAAATTGGAAGTGGTCAGGCAGTAGATGGCAAGAGTGAACACTGATATTTTAGGAGTCTGAACAAAAATGGAAATGGGCAAATTTAATTCAGATGATTATTATATCTACTACGGTGGGCAAGAATCCCTTAGAAGAAATGGAGTAGCTGTCACAGTCAACAAGAGAGTCCGAAATGCCGTACTTGGGTGCAGTCTCAAAAACCACAAATGGTCTCTGTTCGTTTCCAAGGCAATCCATTCAACATCACAGTAATTCAAGTCTGTGTCCCAAAACACTAATGCTGAAGAAGCTGAATTTGAACAGTTCTATGAAGACCTACAAGACCTAGAACAAACACCAAAACCAGATGTCCTTTTCATCATAGGGGACTGGAATGCAAAAGTGGAAAGTCAAGAGATACCTGGAGTAACAGGCAAGTTTGGCCTTGGAATACAAAATGAAGCAGGGCAAAAGCTAACCGAGTTCCACCAAGAGAATGCACTGGTCGTAGCAAATGCCTCTTCCAACAACGCAAGAGATGACTTTACATGTGGGCATCACCAGGTGGTCAATACAAAAATCAGATTGATTATATTCTTTGCAGCCAAAGATGGAGAAGCTCTATACAATCAGCAAAAACAAGGCCTGGAAGTGACTGTGGCTGGGATCATGAGCTCCTTATTGTAAAATTCAGACTCAAGAAAGGAGGGAAAACCACTAGACCATTCAGATATCACCTAAATCAAATTTCTTACATTTTATACAATGGAAGTTACAAATAGATTCAAGGGATTAGATCTGATAGAGTACCTGAAGAACTATGAACAGAGGTTCATAACACTGTATAGGAGGCAGTGATCAAAACCATTTTCCAAAAAATGAAAGAAGGCAAAATGGTTGCTGAGGGGGTCTTACAAATAGGTGAGACAGAAGAGAAGCGAGAGGCAAAGGAGAAAGGGAAGGATATACCCAACTGAATACTGAGTTCCAGAGAATAGCATGGAGAGATAAGAAAACGTTCTTAAGTGAACAATGCAAAGAAATAGAAGAAAACATGGAATGGGAAAGACTAGAGATTTCTTCAAGAAAATTGAAGATACCAGGGGAACATTTCATACAAATATGGGCACAATAAAGGACAGAAATGGCAGGGACCTAACAAAAAAGCAGAAGAGATTAAGAGGTAGCAAGAATACATAGAAGAACTGTACAAAAAGGTCTTAATAAACTGGATAACCAATATGTTGTGGTTATCCAAATGTACAATCTGGATTTAGAAAAGGCAGAGGAACCAGAGGTCAAATTGCAGACATCCATTGGATCATAGAAAAAGCAAGGGTATTCCAGAAAAACATCTACTTTTGCTTCATTGACCACTCTAAAGCCTTTGTGTGGATCACAACAGACTGTGGGAAATTCTTAAAGAAACAGGAATACCAGACCAGTTTACCTGCCTGCTGAGAAACCTGTATGAAGGTGAAGAATCAACAGTTAAAACTGGACATGGAACAATGGACTGGTTCAAAATGGGGGAAGGAGTACATCAAGTCTGTATATTGTCACCCTGCTTATTTAACTTACATGCAGAATATAGCATATGAAATGCTGAGCTGGATGAATCCCAAGCTGGAATCAAGGTTGCCGGGAGAAATATCAAAAACCTCAGATGTTACCAGACTTAAGGCAGAAAGCAGAGGATCTAAAGAACTTCTTGATGAAGGTGAAAGAGGAGAGTGTAAAAGCTCACTTAAAACTCAACATTCAAAAAACTAAGATCATGGCATCTGGTCCCGTCACTTCCTGGCAAATAGATGGGGGAATAAATGGAAAAGATGACAGATTTTATTTTCCTGGGCTCCAAAATCACTGCAGACGGTGACTGCAGCCAAGAAATTAAAAGACACTTGTTCCTTGGAAGAAAAGCTTTGACAGACCTAGACAGCCTATTAAAAAGCAGACACATCACTTTGCCGACAAAAGTCTGTAGAGTCAAAGCTATGGTTTTTCCAGTAGTCATGTATGGATGTGAGAGTTGGACCATAAAAAAGGCTGAGCGCTGAAGAATTAATGCTTTCAAACTGTGATGGTATGGAGCCCCTTGAACAGCAAAGAGATCAAACCAATCGATCCTAAAGGGACTCAACTGAGAATATTCATTGGAAGGACTGATGCTAAAGCTCCAATTCTTTGGTCACCTGATGCAAAGAGCTGACTCATTGGAAAAGACCCTGATTCTGGAAAAGATTGATGGCAAGAGGAGAAAGGGCCACAGAGGATGAGATGGTAAATGGCATCACTGACTCAATAGACATGAGTCTGATCAAACTCCAGAAGATGGTGAAGGACAGGGAAGCCTGGCATGCTGCAGTCTATGGGGTTGCAAAGAGTTGGACAGAACTTAGCAACTGAACAACAGCTTTTATTGAATTTTTGCTAAGGCCACAAATACATTTTCTAACATTAATCTTTCTATGTTCTGGTACTATACATTTTCTGGGCCTACTCTTTAAAAGTGTACATTCACTGTAGGCATTTTATATACATAGCACTCATGCAAAATCCAAATAATTGGTTCATTCCATGTTCTTTGATGTTTTTTGTGACAGTTTACTTCCTCCTGGTAAATGAAGCATAGCCACAGCTGGAGTCATTTTCTCTTACCAATTTTGAATACTTATTTATTATGCCTATTCTAAGATAACTTGCACATTTTCTACCTCCTTTCTTTTTCAGAATACACTAAATATAACGAACAATAACTATTATTCTGTTGAAGTGGAAAACATCACTGCACAAGTTCAGTTTTCAAAAACAGTTATTGGAAAGGCACGCTTAAACAACATAACCAGTATTGGCCCACTGGATATGAAACAAGTAAGCTTCATTCAGAAAATACTTTGGAGGAGTTAAATGTGTCTCAACTTTGTATATAATATTAACTTTCAGGAGATGGGGGTTTTCCTAAAAAATTAGACTTTGAAATGTATCCCATACATATGTAAAAGAAATTCATAGAATCAAACCCATAAAAAGAGAGATTTCCAAACTCTTTTAAGTTATGAAATGTGTCTGAAATATTTGATATTTTGATACTATTCTCTGTTGGTTTATTTTCATTTTTTGCCTTTCAGATTGATTATACAGTACCTACTGTCATAGCAGAGGAAATGAGTTATATGTTGTAAGTTCTGATTTTTAATTATTTTCTCTCATTAAATTATGAAGAATAAGTGTGTGTATGTGTGAATATATAGGGCTTTCCTGATCGCTCAGTTGGTAAAGAATCCACTTGCAACGCAGGAGACCCCAATTCAATTCCTGGGTTGGGAAGATCCACTGAAGAAGGGATAGGCTACCCACACCAGTATTCTTGGGCTTTCCTTGTGGTTCAGATGGTAAAGAATCTGCCTGCAATGCCGGAGACCTGGGTTCGATCCTTGGGTTGGGAAGATCCCCTGGAGAAGGGAAAGGCTACCCATTCCAGTTTCTGGCCTTGAGAATTCCATATACAGTCCATGGGGTCATGGGGTCACAAAGAGTTGGACATACATGTGTGAATATATATATTTAATGAATATATATGTTTAATTTTTCCATCATTTTAGCAGAGACAAGGCCACATTTTTAGAATATTCCTTCTGGCCTTTGATCATCTCTGTTCTCTTTTCAAAATGTATAACATTAATGTACATATATCTGTACATATAGGTTTTTTTCACAATTAGGATCATGCATACCATGTCACTTTTTATTTACTATGCTATAAAAATCATATTCTCATATTGGTTTAAATTGTGATAATTTTTTTATCCTCTTTTGATATCAGCCTGATACAGAATTTCTGAGTAGGTAATAATCTGGTTACTAAAATTTCAAAAGGTGAAAAAGAATAGAAGTAGTTAGTAGACAACTCTACCGCTGCTGTAGTATGAAAGCATAGAATAAGAAGCCATGAAAATGTTAATCATTTGAGATATAGAAAATGCTCAACCATTTAATGGCTATTTATTATATCTTCTTAATAGTATTTCTGTTGACTTTAACATAGGAAGAGGAATTGTAATTAAACTATTTTATTAATAAATTTATAATGTTATCGTTTGTATTTACATTGCTTTTTTCTTTAACAGTGATTTCTGTACACTGATAACCATCAAAGTACATAACATAGTGCTCATGATGCAGTAAGTATGAATTTTTTTGAAAGAATTTCTTTGTTTCAACTTTAGATGTATAACACTAGCTTAGAGTATACACATCTTTATAAATGCTGTCTCATTTGTATTTTAAGCCTTAACATGAGTTCAGTGAGGTGAAGTAAATAGTTTCCCACTTTACACATGAGGAAATGGGAGCTCAGAGAAGTAGTAAAGGACCACATGGCTGCTAAATAGTGAATCTGGACTTTCCAAGAATTCGGGACAACGATAGAAATTGATACAGAGAGAACAATGAGCTCAACAGCCAATTCCTTGCTCCCTGTGGTAAAGGCAGTAACAGTAGTGAAGAGAAATAATGTTATTGGTTTGCAAGTTAGGTGTTTCCCTAAGACATGGAAACATTGTAGGTTACAGGTTGGGTCTTTAGGCCATTAGCTAACACCTGATTAACCCTTTTCTTCTGATGAGAGAACTGTGTGATTTTTTTTTTTAATTTATTTATTTTAGTTGGAGGCTAATTACTTTACAGTGTTATAGTGGTTTTTGCCATACATTGATACGAATCAGCCACGGGTTTACATCTGTTCCCCATCCTGAAGCCCCCTCCCACCTCCCTCCCCATCCCATCCCTCTGGGTCATCCCAGTGCACCAGCCCTGAGCACCCTGTTGAGTGCAATTAACTAAATATATTTTTAGCCAAAGATAGGTGTTTTTAAAAAAACTACATTTTTTTGTATATAATTATTTGGATAGGGCTTGCTCAGCCAGCATTCCTGTTGTCTGCTGGGGAAATAATCCCTAAGAGACCCATGTCTACAACATTAAGTTATCATTAATCAAATAACCTCTCCCTGAAAAGAATTTTGATGTATAAAGTGTTCCCATTTTAGAAAGATTTTTTTATATATAACTATTCAGTGCTTCTCTCCATTTATTTTATTTTTAGAGTTACTGTAACAACAACTTACTTTGGACATTCAGAACAGATATCCCAGGAAAGGTACCAGTATGTTGATTGTGGAAGAAACACCACGTATCATTTGGGGCAATCTGAATATCTAAATGTACTTCAGCCACAGCAATGAAAACTCAGAGATGCACCTGGAGAAAAAAAATACCTATTGATATTTTCCAAACTCTGAAGGATGAGGTACTTCATGATAGGAGATCTTAAATTGAACAACCTAAAGTTTACACTTCTGTTTTAAGAGTACATCTAAGAATATGTGGACTTGTAGTTTATTACAACTCTCCACTCTGTGTCTGTGATGTTTGTACCAGGATCTTTTATTTGAACCTAAATTTACTGATTGATGTTCTTCCCTCCTTTCCCAAAGGGGAAAACTAAGACTTCTCCTTCAGGATAATAGATACTTACTTAAAATTCACAGCTCTAATCACTACTGAAAACATAATTTTGGTGATGAACATAATTTGAGAAACTTTATTTCTGAATGTTTTTATAGAAAATTACAGAGGGCCTATTACTCATGAAGACATTTAAAGAATACCTTTTCTTTTTTCCTGTTTTATAAACTCCCATTGCTACTTGGTAGTATTTAAACTATATGCTCTTTTAGCTTTTAGCTAAATATTTTTACTTTTTCATTTTGAAATCCCACTCATTTGCATGGTTTTGTCAGTGTTATTTAAAGCTAGTGTTTGCATAACACTTATAAACCAAAATAATTTTTGCAAAATTCTGTACCTGAAAAATTTTAAAAACCCCTATCTAATGTGTTTCACATGTCTTTACATGTTATAGTTGTGTGAAACTTTTGTGTAATATTCAAATATAACCATTTAATGTACAGTATTGTAAATAAATTATGCATGGATTCTAAATAGTTGTAATAAATGTTAAAGTGGTACAGATTTAAAATCTAGTAAGTTGCTCATAAAAATTAAAAAAAAAAAAAAACAGGAAAATGAAATTCAGAAACCTCTAGAATGTGAATATGTTTCCAAATACATATTTGATCAGGTATAACATAGATTTGAAATAAAATATTTTGGTGATCCACTTTTTTTTAATGTTGCTTTTCATACTAAAGAATTATGAAGACACTTTTCACAACTGTTAGGTACTCAGATCATCAATTTTATGAATGTTTTAGAGGAAGAAATTATTACTTTGGTAAAATTATCCAGGAAATCCTGTTATAAATTATGGTGGCTATAGCAAAATAAAACCTATACTCTGCTTTTTAAAATTTAATTACTTTGCACATCATGGATATCAGGCCTCTAGGAGTTACATTTTTAAAGTTTTCTACTTTTGGTTTGGATTTTGTTTAAAGTTGTTCTCAAGTGTAAATTATTGACTTACTTTACTATTTTATATTTTTAATACCATTTTGCATTTGGGCTTTTGGCCTTTTCACTTCCCAAGTTCAGAGTACCTTTTAAATACATACTACTGAGCATAGGGGCTGACTATTGATACCAAAAACAGTCATTGGCTTGAGATGAATTTCCTTCAGTTCCTTAGTGACAAATCAGGTTACCCCTCTCTATACCCAAAAAGTGCCTAACATAGGTCTGAAACATTCTTATTTATAAGTCTGACTCTCTCAACTATAAAACATGACCTTTATTTAATTATAAGTAGTTGGAGCTAATGAAGCCCTCCTTTCTGCCTTTAAACCTACTCAGGTTTCCCCTTAGCTTTCATATCCTTTTTTCCAAGTTTTCCTCAATGAACCATTTTAATGGATGAAATGTACTAACTTCTTTTTTTGTTTTTAACTACTTAGTCTCCCCTTAATCCATTGCTAACTCATCCATCCTTACTATTAAACTAAAATCACCCCTTTAAATTAATCATGGATTTTGTGGTCCAATCCAATCTTTAGTATTTTTTTCTGCCATGTTTTTTGACCACCCCTTGTCTCCTTGAAATTGCACACTTCACTACTGTGTGGGTTCTATTTGTATTTTTCATATTGTTCTCATTTCATTTTTCTCACTATCCTATCTTCTGATGGTTTAATGAGCAGTATCCAGACCCTTTTCTGCCTCAAAGTTTCTACTTCTGTGTCTTCAGCAATCACCTCCATTAGTGCATCCAGATCTGTTTCTACATCCCTGACCAGTAACCTATCTAGTTTCTCATTTAGCTAATGAGTTAGACTTCCCTGGTAGCTCAGAGAGTAAAGAATCTGCCTGCAGTGCAGGAGACCCAGATTCGATCCCTGGGTTAGGAAGATCCCGTGGAGAAGGGAATGGCAACACACTCCAGTATTTTTGCCTGGAAAATTCCATGCACAGAGGAGCCTGGTGGGCTGTAGTCCATGGGGTTGTAAGGAGCTGGACACAACTGAAGGACTAACAGCTTTTAGAGATAATAGTATTTCAGTGACTGTATAAAAACAAAAAGTGTTAAAAAAAAATACCATATTTTGATTCGTCCCATTTCTTCAAAATCATCCTTTCAGATATGCCTTCTTCAAATATCAATCCTAATTTATTTTCCTACTTTGTATCATTTAACCCTGGAAAACTATATAGTGTAAACTAAGTGGACTTTTCTTCTGATATGTAGCTCTATATCCTTGTAGAGTGGATGCAGAGCATCTGCTGAAGAGTCAGGAAAGTTAGAGAACATTTGCTTTTACTGACTTAGTTCTGAATATTTATTCATTCTTTAAATTAAAAATTCCTTATTCTGCTTTCTGTGGAGTTCAAGTCAGAAAGAAACTGAAATTTAAAATAAGTTTAAAAAAAAAAAGTAGTAGAGAAATAAAAATCACTTGTGGCTATTTTCACAGAGGGTTAAGTAACTGCCAGAGAACCCTAGAGCAAAGTAGGCTGTAAATTAATACAATTACAAAAACACATTCCGGTGATGCAGACTTATAACCATTTAAAAAAAATCTGGAAAGGACAGATGAGGCTTTAACCTTTCTTAGGTCATTGTCCAATGCAGTTTCTTACATGGTAATGGGATCTTTTAAAAACTATTCTCAGATCTTATTCAACAAACATGGTAAAGATGTTAAATTTTTTTTTTTCCTTGCACCTTTAATAGACTGGTCATTCTAACCAAGCCTACATGTTTTGATATTACATTTATATAGCACCGTGCCCTTTGCAGAACTCTTGTTTTGTCATATCATTTGCCAGAGTCCTGTGAGTCAGAAAAGGAGGGTGGTAGGAGTCCCATCTTTTAGAAAAGGAAAAAGAGGCATGGAGAAGTTGACGGACTTGCTGAATATTTAATAAATACTTTAACTGATGCCAGACCTAATTTTTCTGTCTGCCATATCTGTGCTTGGTCAATTAAATCACCCATTGGAAAGCCCTGTTGACTCAGGTTAGTATAAGTAAAAATCAGAGAAAATGTTCACATAGGTAACATAATGAATGTCCAATTAATACTGATGAACTAAGATTTTGGATATCTTGAAATTAGTACCTTAAATATTTTCAATGGGAAATGAACACTTGTAAGATATTTTGGAGCATAATCTATAGCTTAATTTTTTTAAGTAACTTAATTTTCTATTAAATCTGTGATTATTCCAGTAAAGATAATAGACTAATTATAAAGAAGAGATTAATGGATCTGAGATTTGAAATAACAGTTTGAAAATATTAGACACCAGATAAACTGCTTGAAATTTCTTAATAGCCATCTTGACTGTACCATGTAACATGTAAATGACCATGGTTTTATTTGTGTGCATTTTGTCCATGCTTTTTTGTTTGTTTAAGCAAATGACATAATTATTTTCTCAAAGAATTCATGACAAGAAAATAAAATTCACTTCTGATCTTCTGAATTTTAGTTTGGGAATAACACAGTGTGGTGTTCAAATAGATAGGAAGTGATTGCCAAAACAAAATGAAAGTGACTTAGGAGACTTCAAACATCAGCCTGATGAATCTTTGTGGTTCTTAGCCTTATCATCATTGCAATATAATTCTGGATGTTTAATTGGAGTACATGTCCTCAACTGTCTCTCATGCCATTTGACTTTTTTTTTTTAGTTTTAAAATAATTCTTTCTATGTGGCCGTGTCTTATTTAAGAAAATGATTTGACCCCAAAGTAAGTCACTTCTCAGTATAGCTAATGTTTATAGATTAGTTTCTGTGTCACATACTGTACTGTACTAACTTTTCTCATTATCCCTCAGAAGAGTCCTTTAAGGTAGTTACTGTCATTACCCCTCCCCCATTTTATCTCTGAGGAAATTTGGGATTTAGAGAGGTTAAGAAATATACATAAGCTTTAAAGTGGCAGATTAGAGATTCACAACAGGTCTGTTTTACTCAAGCATCATTGTTCTTACAGTAAGCATATTTTCTTTCTAGCCTTTGAAAATGTTTTATTCATAAAAATGTATTGGATGTTGCACTTAATATGTAGGACTGAGGCTTTTGGTAGTATTTTTAAGAATACTATTAAGATACTTTATTATTTTATAAATCTTTAGTATAAAAATGTTTATCTTTAATTATTAATGCTTATCTGATAGGGTTTCTTTCTAAAAGATATAAAACTTTAAATTTACAAGTACATATGTCTTCCTTGATTGGGCTTCCCAGTTGGCGCTAGTGAGATTATAAGCCAACGGTTACTCACCATTTTATGATTTTTTAGCTTACAACATCTGAAAACAGTAACTACTTGGCTCAAATACATCTAAGAATTAATTTTATTTCTTTCTCTTTTTTTGTAATATCAGATTTTAAATGAGATGTTAAACTATTTTAAGGAAAAAATATGTTTGAGGTGGGATAAAAAGACTGTTAAACATTATTTCTTTAAAAAAATTATTTTTACATGAAAACTAGATATATTTGTGATGTGTTCAATCAAAAAATTCACTACTGTATCCCATATCTACATATTTCAAAGTAAAAATGTTCACTTGTCAGCTGAAATTTCTGATTAGAACTAATATTTGTATATTTTTGTGCTTAGTCAGAATTTAAATTTCACAGTGGATTTTTTGAAATTGACCTTTAATTAGGATGAAAGCAAGTGATATATTTATATACTATAGGGATAAAAATGGTAATTTTCATTTTTAAAAAACTACCAGTGTGATTATGTTTTTAGTTCTTTTTACTCATGTTTAGCATAGGCTTTTAAGTTAAAAAACTGTGGTCTGTATTGACCCAAAAAGTATTCCATAAATTAAACAAATGTATGGCAAGTTTTTCATAGCTAAATCTAATTCTTCTAGAAGGAAGTTATTGCCTTCTATTTAATTACATTAATTGAAATGTGTTTAAGAGAAATGTTTTCAGCATATTTTGTATACTAAAAAACAAAAGGGGTTAGTATTGGGCCAATGGCCAAGAGGTAATGTTACTACCTTGTAGACTGTTACAGTTCAAATTGTCCCACTCCCCCAGAATTTTAGAAACTAGAAGTCTGGGAGATACTGTATCAGCTGTAGTCGGTTGACTCTAAATGCTGTAAGCTGTATTCATCCTTTGTTCCTGTGTGAGATGGGGAAAATGCCACATTGCAAAAGATGCATAATTTCATTGTATAATGATTTATTTTAGGCATATAATATCAGCAAGCTTTGTCTTGTGTGTTTTGTCTTATATTTCCTCATAGAACTAAGTAAGATTTTGGGAAATGATTTTACAATGCTTTCTGACTTGACATGCTTGGTCAGAAATTGTTGGCATTGGTAGGTAGGTTCTAACCAGTGATTTTAATTGTGCAATAAATAATAATAGAGTGTGAGACTGTGTTTGGGCACTTACTATTTGTTTATATTAGGTATTAGCCTCCATTATAACATACTAAATTTCCAAGTTGAGCAATTCTGTAGTTATAACTATTGTTGCTGTACCTGTAACAAGACATACTTATGACAGTAAAATGAATAGAAGTGCCCTCAAATACTATTTTTTAATTCACTTGTAACTGTTCCTCTTGTAATTGTGTATGACAAAATCAAATTTGTAAAAATATTAGCATGAAAAATAAAATTTGTATCAGTCAAGTGTCTTGGTTATGCTTTTGAAATTGATATTTTTCATCTGCTTCGCTTCTAATTTGTTGCCTAATTCTGTCTAGTCTACTAATATCTCTGAAATCTGTCTCGTAGTTGAAATCTCTGTTGCTGTTAGTCCCCAATTTTTTTACTAAATAAAGCCCTAGTCCCAGCTGTGGTGTTGGGAATCTTTTTTTTATCTGGCCACAGCATACAATTCACAGTCTTTATTTCCTGTCATTGCCCCTCCCTTATGTCCCAGGCAAACTGAGATATTTCCCATTCCTTGGAGACGTTCCTTTCCTTTATCCAAACTTTGCTCATTCTTTTTTCCTAGAACATTATTTAACCATTTCTTTAGTCTCCCAAACTTATTTTCCAACACCCAGCTCAGGTGTCCTACCCTGCTCTCCTTCTTTTCCTCCAAACTTACTGAAATATTTAGTGACATTTTTCCACTTGTGTACTTTTGAAAGAATTGCCTAATCACAAAGAATATTTTTTATTTTGTTTTTGAACTCTAACTTTTTGTTTTGAACTGAACTTAAAACTTGTTTTAAACTTTTTTTTTTCTTTAAACTTCTTTAACATTTATTTTTTTTTTTACTAGTCTATAATCAGTCCATTTATTTTTGTTTGTTTGTTTTTTGTTTTTTTTGTTTTGTTTTTTTTTATATAAATTTATTTATTTTAGTTGGGGGCTAATTACTTTACAATATTGTAATAATCATTATTCAAATGCATTTTGCTAGCTTAGAATTAGTGTTTTAATTAAGGTTTAAAAAATCTTATATCAAGTTGCATGATCTGAAATTAGATGAAATGTGATCAGTAGTATCTTGGTGAAAAAAAGATTTATTATGTGCATGTGCATTTCCTAGCTAATTTCTCAAGAAAGAAGAACAAATTCATGAGGTTTTTTTTTTATTTTCCTGATGTCTACTTTTTGCTCAGTGACTTTCAGAATTTTTTTTAAGTTACAAAACCTATTTTTTACATCCTAAAATTACATTTTGAATATTCATGTTACTTATCACAATGTTAAAAGCATTGCCTTCTTCGATATCTTTTCCTTCCTAAAATACTAGCTGACTCTTTGATAAGCTGTGCATAGGTTTAAGGAGAAGGCAATGGCATCCCACTCCAGTACTCTTGCCTGGAAAATCCCATGGATGGAGGAGCCTGGTGGGCTACAGTCCATGGGGTCGCTAAGAGTCGGACACGACTGAGCGACTTCACTTTCACTTTTCCCTTTCATGCACTGGAGAAGGACATGGCAACCCACTCCAGTATTCTTGCCTGGAGAATCCCAGGGACGGCGGAGCCTGGTGGGCTGCCATCTATGGGGTCGCACAGAGTTGGACACGACTGAAGCGACTTAGCAGCAGCAGCAGCATAGGTTTAAAAAGGTAGAAGCACTTTCAACACCTCTGAACCGTGGAATTCACATTCTTTTTTCCATGCCTTTTACTTTCTTACATAGCATCTATCTCCATGTGAAATACTATACGTATTTACTGATTTGCTTATTTTCTGTATACGTATAATGAGAAGAGGTATTCTTGCCTATTATATTAACTGCTGCAGTACTCATTCATCGACCACTCCCAATTACTTAGCACTCAAATACTTGCCAATGAAAGAAAACCTTGAAATAACAGATTTTTTACAGAATTTTAAAAAGTTTTAATATTTTCAAGGTCTTTCATTTGTAATAGTTTGAAAACATATGTATAGTATGTGTCATCATCTGTGACTTGACTCAAGAGAGGCCATCAAACAATGCTGTGGTATTAAAGTCAGCTTATTCTTTATACAGTCTTCTACTGTAAGTCAAACTGTCATTTTAATGAATGAAGAAGGTTGTATGAAAGACCACATTGACTCATTTAAATAGTCTTATTTTGATACAATTTGAATTTTAAAGAGAAAGCTTATGGCTCTTACAGAAAAAAAATGGAAAAAGTATATTGTGCTATTTGTTTACATTAGGGAAAAATTGTGCAGTTTACACACAAAAATCATACATTTACAGACTTTTTCTTTAATTAGTGGTACCCTATAATTGAAGAGGAAAAGTTAAAATTTTAAATAACCTTCTGCTCCTTCTGCCTCTGTAATTCAGCTTGCTCCTTGCGAAGTCTGGATCATGTAGGTCTCAGAAAATGGGGACTCACAATACTAGAAACTGGAGCTTATCTCACTTGCCCTTGTCCTGTTCTTTGCAATCGCCCAGCCCCTGCAAACCCACAAACCCGCTTAATCATGCCTGTCCGTGTATAAAGACTATGTAACCCCTTTGTTCGGGACTCAGAGCTTTGAGTGTTAACTTCTCTGGGCCCACCGGTGTAATAAACCTGAGTTCTCCCAACTCTCCAAGTGTGGCGCTTGGTTTCTCAAGTATTGGTTTCTGCAACATAATGTTTGTATTTATTGGATACTTGTTAAGAAATACAAATGTGATAGACTGAAAAGTTACCTCAGGAGCCAATGTGTTTAATGAAGTAAAGTTGATCTTCAAATAGCTAAAATGTTAAGAGCTATTTCTGTCAATTCACTTAATGAGCATTCTTTATGCATTATTTTATGTAATTCCTACAGCCTTATGATGTCATCTATTGATATTTTTCATTTTACAGTTAAGAAAACCAAAACTTAGATCAATTGGTGTTTTAATTTTGATTTGAACTTTCAACCAGAAAATAACTTATTAATGTCAGGAAAGCAATGCATTTCTTTTGATGCCTTTTACTCTTGGTTTTCAGTTATATCTACTTTTATCATTTTAAGATTTATCAAAGGCAAATGTATTGTGTTAATAGTATCATAATTTCCTTTTTATCAAAAATATTTTATCATATTTTAGGGCATGTCTAAAGACATAAGTATGATGCTTAGAATTGCAAGTCTAAAAATGATGTAGTGGTGGGTACCCAAAGTTTTAATTCAGTAAATTTTGAGGACAACTACATATAAGTCACTGAATTTGGTACTATAGGGGATAAAAAGATGAAACTAATACAGTCTCAACTTCAAAGAAAGACAGTTTAGTGTCCATGAATAAAGTGGATCCCTACCTTTATCTCTTGGACACTTCATCGTCCTCTATTCTTCAGTGTTTAACTCAGTACTGTGGTTGAGAAGAGAGTTGGAGTACAACGATAGCATTTTGGGGGACTGGGAGAACGGGATACAGGGTAAGGAAGAGCATGAGAGTCTAAGCATAGCTTTCCAATCAGTGTACTGCAGATGTGTTACAGGTGTGCCAGCCTACTAGCAGCCAGGTGGCCTGGGGCTGCTTGCCATCTCAGGTTGTAAGCATTCTTGTTAGCTTGTCCTGATGGACTGAACAAATATTTTCTAAGAATACTATGGAGGAAAAATGTTGGGAAGTCCTGTACTTGAAAGAAATGATGAAGGAAATAATACCTTTGTTAATCATATTAACTCTATGACAGGAAGCATGTGGCATTAGAGTAGACTACAGTATTGTTTATATTTTCCCTTGAATAAACTGTGGGTTTCAACTTAGGTCTGCTTTTATCATCTTATGACTTATAAAGGCAAAGATACAGATATATAAATAAATAAATATATATATATATATATATATATATATATAATCAGTTCTAAGTAATATGAAGATAAAAACGATTTTTGAGGACAATCTTCCTATACATCAGTACTGGATATAGACACATAATGATTTACAAGGAGTTCAAAATATATAAAACGAGTCACTTAAAACATTCGTTTGAGGCTTCCCTAGCTTCAATGGTAAAGAATCTGCCTGCAATGCAAGAGACCTGGGTTTGATCCCTGAGTTGGGATGATCCCCTGGGGAAGGGAATGGCTACCGTCTCCAATATTCTTGCTTGGAGAATCCCATGGGTAGAGGAGCCTTGGCAGGCTAGAGTCCACAGAGGTCACAAAGATTTGGACACGACTGAGTGACTAACACACATTTTGAGGAAACATGATTTTAAATGCTGGTAGCTTTGTTCAAATCCTCTTTTCACTTTCCAATTGTAGAAATACAATATTCAAGGACACTTGCTGTCAGTGGTAACCATTTTTATTTAGTTTATCTAGAGCTGTAGACCAAATCCCAGCAGCAAAGTACCACTTTGACTTGTTTAACAAGCTACAAGTTTTTGGGCAGTTCACTCGAAGAGGATTACAGTTGAACTGCAGATGTATAGCCAGGCCAGTTGGCTATATCCAGAATTAAATAGAATTCTAACTAGAACAAATAACATATATATTCACCTGTATTATCCTAATCAAAATCCTGACAAAAGTTTTCATGGAACTTGACAAGCTAACTCGAAGACTCAGATGGAAGAATAAATAGTCAAGACTAGCCAAGAAAATTTTGAAAAACAAGCAAAAAGTGTGACCTTGCCACGCAAGCTTTCAGATCACACTTTAAAACTATAGAAATCAAAACAGCCTATTATTGACCCAGACTTAGAAAAATTGGTTTTAGGAACTGAATACAGGTTCATAAAAGTCCTTTACCTCCAAGTCCCTTACCTGCTGGTAGGTAAAGACATATTATCTAATAAATAGTGTCACAGTGATTTACTGTTCATTTGGGGGAAAAAAGTTAAAAGTTGTGCCTCACGTTGTTCACCAAAATAAATCCAGAGAGATTAATGATCTAGATCAGGGGTCAGAAATATTAATCCATAGACTGGCTGCCTGTTGTTGTAAATAAAAGTTTTATCAGAACAAAGCCTTGCCTATATCTTCATGAATTGTCTTTCACACAACAGCATAGTTCATTGTGATGCAACAAGGACCATTTGAACTACAAATCCTAAAATATTTACTCTCTGGCCTTTTAAGACAAACTTGTTTGATCCCTGATTTAGACATTAAAGAATTACCATAAAGGCTTTTTTTTTTTTTTTTTTTAGGGAGTAGAAAAATAGGATCCTGTTTATTGCTTTGGGGTTTATTACTAGCAGTCAAATTAGTTATGGTAGGCTCACTGCATGTTAAATAATCCCAGTAAATCAGTAATTTTTCAGTAAAATGAAAGTTTACTTTTCACTTTACGTTCAAGTTCTAAACAAGTTGTTCTGTTTCCAGCAGTCTCTTAGGAGTCTAGAATCCTAAGGGAGTGAAGACCTGCTCTAGATCCTGGAGCAGAGCAGAATTTTACCACCCTAAAATAGGTCTCTGTAGCATATTGTTTGAAACTAGTTATTTTCTGACAGAGACATGAGAGGGGCTCTGAAAACTAAACAGGAATTGCCCTTTTTAAAAAACATTGATTTACATTTTTAAGAGGAATCTCCATTTTTAAGAGTGTCTCCCTCTATGTGCCTGAAAGATGACCAAACTTCTAGAAACTCTTGTCCCAGAAGAAGGCAATGACTTAAATCAGGAAAAAAAAAAAAAAAAACTTAACCTGTTTACTATACTTTTCCTGGTAACCTTCCACAGCTGACTCTACAGTCAACTTCATTTTTTGTCTTTCGTTGAGGATGGCATTTAAGGTGAAGGCTGTGGCCATTTTGCAGAGTTACTCAGTTTTCTACATCTCTCCTTTGTATACATGTTACTAAATTTTGTTTGATTATCTCCTGTTAATCTGTCTCATGTCAATTTAATTCTTAAACCATCCAGAAGAACTGTTAAGTATAAATTGGCACTTGCCATGGGCACTTGAAATCTACCTCTACAATGATTAAATAATGTGCTGCTGCAGCTGCTCACTTTCCACAACCCCTGAAAGGAGTTGAGGGTGGAGAGCTGAAATGAGGCACTCTGCTTGGGAAAGGGATGTGGTGGGGACTGACAACAGGTCTTTAGATAGTTAGATTATTTTTTCAGGAGCTGAGTTTGTGAGCCTAATTCTTATATCACCCCATATCTAGAAAAGTACTAAACTCCTTTTCATGGTGACAACTGTTTTGTCATTACTTGCAAAAGCTTCATGAGACTAGCAGAAATCTGGAAAAAATCCATGCTTGATTGCATGTATTCCCCCATCACCAAAATCTGATATATACTGACCTTCCCCCCTGCTTCTTTGGAGCAGTTTCTCAGAGCTATCTGAAGTGCTGTGTCCCAGGCTGTAGTCTTCATTATGCACCCAATAAAACTTAACTCACCACCTTCACATTATGTTTTGTTGATTTTGGGGGGTTTTGGGGGGTGTTTTTTTTTTTTTTTTGTCTGTGCTGGTCTGTGTTTTGTGTGGGCTTTTCTCTAGTTACAGCAAGCGGGAGATACTCTCTAGTTGTGGTAAGCAGGCTTCTTATTGCAGTGTCTTGTCTTGTTGCAGAACACAGACTCTAGAGCTTGCAGACTCAGTGGTTGTGGCACATGGGCTTAGTTGCTCCTTGGCATGTGGGGTCTTCCCAGACCAGGGATCAAACTCGCATCTCCTGCATTGGCAGGTGGATTCCCTGAACCACCAGGGAAGCCCACATTGTGTACTTTTTTAAGTCGAGAGAACCTAGACGGGTAGAGGAAAATTTCTTCCTCCTCAACTTTATTTATGAAGTGAAGTGAAGTGAAGTGAAAGTCTATCAGTCATGTCTGATTCGCTGCAACCCCATGGACTGTAGAGTCCATGAAATTCTCCAGGCCAGAATACTGGAGTGGGTAGCCTTTCCCTTCTCTAGGGGATATTTCCAACCCTTCAGATATCTTTCTCTGGTACAATTCTGACTCCTATTGTGTGAATATCTTTCTTGTTTTAATTATACAATTGATGCTATTTAATTACAGAAAAAAGAAGAACTATACACTTAATTTTATAATCGGTAATGATTACTTTGAGAGCAAATTAAAATATACCATATAGACAGTCTATATTAACTTTGCATAGAGGTATTTAATGTCTCTTAAACTTAGGTTGTAGAATCATTTTCATTTTATTCAGTGCAATATAGAACATAAAGCATACCTATCATAAAATCTATGTTCTAAATGAAGACAGTTTAATGTTTCATTTTCCATAGTAGTGAATTTCATGGAGCAAAAATCTTTCTAGATAACTTAAGATTATGGAAATTAACTTGATACTCTTTAGCCAGTCTTTATATGAAGTATGCTTGCTGAAACAAATACATCATTTATGAATTATATACAAACAGTGTAATGTAGGTGAATTGTGCTGACACAATAGAGGTGATTATAGTATTTGGATTTATGTGTACTCAAAGAACAAAGCAGCTAAAATTCTAATAAATTAGCTGCCCTTTGTGTGAATGGCTTCCTTATGCATTAGTCATCTATCTACTGGGACTCATGATTCTGATGGCACATTTCCTCACAGAAATAATGTTACTCTTTCCTCTGTTGGAGACATCTTGTTTCCTCAGAATATCCACTCTCCTCTTTTACAGAGCTTTGAGTTTTAGGTGGGTCCCTTGTCACCAAGTGAGGCTTCCCTAATGACTCATTCATAAAGAATACGCCAGCAACGCAAAAAACACAAGAGATGTGGATTTGATCCCTGGGTAGGGAAGATCCCCTGGAGGAGGAGATAGTAACCCACTCCAGTAATCTTGACTGGAAAATCCCATGGACAGAGGAACCTGGCAGGTTACAGTCCATGAAGCTGCAAAGAGTCGGACATGACTGAGCACACAAGCTTGCATTTACCAACAAGCAGAATACTGCCTTTAGCAGCCTGCTTTGTGGCTAGATGTGGCATATGACTAAATCTAGGCCAATAATATGTAAGTGGAAGCACCGTATATGAGACTCATGGGTACTTTTTAAGGAAAAGGTGCTCTTCCATCCTTTTTTCTTTCTTTCTTTCTTTTTTTTGGTGGCAAGCAAAGAGGATTTATTAAAGAGGAGGAAAGTACAAAGTTCGCAGCATAGACACTGAGAAGGGGGTAAAGAGTCCCCTCAAGGTGGGACTTATAGCAGTTTTTATATCCCTCCTTAAATCACATTATTTCTAACCAATCAATTTAAAGGTCAAGATACTTAACATCTTTATGGCTGCTCTTGATCCTTGGATTAAGTCTCCACCCTATTTCATGCCCTCTGGCCATTTTACCGTGGACCAGACGTATGGGCTTAAGATTAATGATCACCAGTTGTTTTTCCCTCAAGCATGTGGAATAGAATTTATTTTTTTTATTAACTTATTTTAGTTGGGGGCTAATTACTTTACAATATTGTAATAGTTTTTGCCGTACATTGACATGAATCAGCCATGGGTTTACATGTGTTCCCCTTCCTGGACCCCCCACCCACCTCCCTCCCCATCCCATCCCTCTGGGTCATCCCATTGCCCCAGCCCTGAGCACTTGTCTCATGCATCGAACCTGGACTGGTATTCTGTTTCACATATGATAATATACATGTTTCAATGCTGTTCTCTCAGATTGTCCCACCCTGACCTTCTCCCACAGAGTCCAAAAGACTGTTCTATGCATTTGTGTCTCTTTTTCTGTCTCGCATATAGGGTTATCGTTACCATCTTTCTAACTTCCACATATATGCATTAGTATACTGTATTGGTGTTTTTCTTTCTGGCTTACTTCACTCTGTATAATAAGCTCCAGTTTCATCCACCTCATTAGAACTGATTCGAATGTATTCTTTTTAATGGCTGAGTAATATTCCATTGTGTATATGTACCACAGCTTCCTTATCCATTTGTCTGCTGATGGGCATCTAGGCTGCTTCCATGTCCTGGCTATTATAAACAGTGCTGTGATGAACATTGGGGCACATGTGTCTCTTTCAATATGCCCAGCAATGGGATTGCAGGGTCATATGGCAGTTCTATTTCCAGTTTTTTAAGGAATCTTCACACTGTTCTCCATGGTGGCTGTACTAGTTTGCATTCCCACCAACAGTGTAAGAGGGTTCCCTTTTCTCCACACCCTCTCCAGCATTTATTGCTTGTAGACTTTTGGATAGCAGCCATTCTGACTGGCATGAAAAGGTACCTCATTATGGTTTTGATTTGCATTTCTCTAATAATGAGTGATGTTGAGCATCTTTTCATGTGTTTGTTAGCCATCTGTGTGTCTTCTTTGGAGAAATATCTGTTTAGTTCTTTGGCCCATATTTTGATTGGGTCCTTTATTTTTCTGGAATTGAGCTGCAGGAGTTGCTTGTATATTTTTGAGATTAATTGGTTGTCCGTTGCTTTGTTTGCTATTATTTTCTCCCATTCTGAAGGCTGTCTTTTCACCTTGCTTATAGTTTCCTTTGTTGCGCAAAAGCTTTTAAGTTTAATTAGGTCCCATTTGTTTATTTTTGCTTTTATTTCCAACATTCTGGGATGTGGGTCATAGAGTATCCTGCTGTGATTTATGTCGGAGAGTGTTTTGGCTATGTTTTCCTCTAGGAGTTTTATAGTTTCTGGTCTTATGTTTAGATCTTTAATCCATTTTGAGTTTATTTTTGTGTATGGTGTTAGAAAGTGTTCTAGTTTCATTCTTTTACAAGTGGTTGACCAGTTTTCCCAGCACCACTTGTTAAAGAGATTGTCTTTTCTCCATTGTATATTCTTGCCTCCTTTGTCGAAGATAAGTTGTCCATAAGTACGTGGATTTATCTCTGGGCTTTCTATTTTGTTCCATTGATCTATATTTCTGTCTTTGTGCCAGTACCATACTGTCTTGATGACTGTGGCTTTGTAGTAGAGCCTGAAGTCAGGCAGGTTGATTCCTCCAGTTCCATTCTTCTTCCTCAAGATTGCTTTGGCTATTCGAGATTTTTTGTATTTCCATACAAATTGTGAAATTATTTGTTCTAGTTCTGTGAATAATACTGTTGGTAGCTTGATAGGGATTGCATTGAATCTATAGATTGCTTTGGGTAGTATACTCATTTTCACTATATTGATTCTTCTAATCCATGAACACAGTATATTTCTCCATCTATTTGTGTCCTCTTTGATTTCTTTCATCAGTGTTTTACAGTTTTCTATATATAGGTCTTTTGTTTATTTAGGTAGATATATTCCTAAGTATTTTATTCTTTTCGCTGCAATGGTGAGTGGTATTGTTTCCTTAATTTCTCTTTCTGTTTTCTCATTGTTAGTGTATAGGAATGCAAGGGATTTCTGTGTGTTAAATTTTATATCCTGCAACTTTACTATATTCATTGATTAGCTCTAGTAATTTTCTGGTAGAGTCTTTATGGTTTTCTATGTAGAGGATCATGTCATCATTGGTGAAAAATTGAAAGCATTTCCCCTAATGTCAGGAACAAGGCAAGGGTGCCCACTCTCACCACTACTATTCAACATAGTTTTGGAAGTTTTGGCCACAGCAATCAGAGCAGAAAAAGAAATAAAAGGAATCCAAATAGGAAAAGAAGAAGTAAAACTAGCCTCTTTTCTATTGCATGGAACCCAGACTAAATGACAGGCACTCTAGTGGCTCTTTCAGATTATGAAGTAACCGTGAATTAGAAATCAACACTGAAGGTGATGAACAAGAAATAAAGACTTGCTCAAACAAACACTGAGGGAATTTGTTGCCAATAGGAACTGCCTTGCAAGAAATATTCAAATGATTTCTTCAAAAAAAAGGTACAGGTCAAAAACTTGGATCTACATAAAGAAAGGAAGAACTTTAGAGAGGGATAGACCCTTCATTTGGGGCTTTCCTGGTAGCTCAGATGGTAAAGTATCTGTCTGCAATGCAGGAGACCTGGGTTCAGTCCCTGGGTCAGGAAGATTCCCTGAAGAAGGACATGGCAACCCACTCCAGTATTCTTGCCTGCAGAATCCCATGGATTGATAAGCCTGGCGGGCTACATTCCATAGGGTTGCAAAGAGTCAGGCAAGACTGAGTGAGT
This sequence comes from Giraffa tippelskirchi, assembly GCF_054371585.1. Lineage (NCBI taxonomy): Eukaryota > Metazoa > Chordata > Mammalia > Artiodactyla > Giraffidae > Giraffa > Giraffa tippelskirchi. The sequence goes on from NC_137284.1 coordinate 67,667,664, forward strand.
AACACACACAGCAGGAAAGGTCATTGAAGACAGTGCTGTGTTGGGAATATCCCTTGGGAATTCCCTTGTGAATCCCCACACCCAGACCCATTATGCTGCAGACCTTCTGTAAGGGTTTCCCAAGAAGTGATCACTAATACCTGAAATAAGAAATCTTGGGACTTACAGTTAAGGAACCTGCCAGAGGGAGATCATCTTCAAAGCAGTGCCATTTTTTAATCATTTCCTACTGTACCTTTGGCATTAGTATAACTTCATTGGAAAAGGAAAATGGTAAGTTATACAAATGAATACTTTTAAATCAGGAAATAAGCAAAAAAAAAAAAACTAAACTAAAGTAAGAGCTACCACTCCTTCTTCTCTTCATCCTTTTCCTCTAACTGTCCTTTACACCATAGCCCTCACTTTAAACAAAGGCTGTGAAAATGGTACACAGTAGGTCTCTTGAACTTTAGGCAATGAGGTACCACTTTCACAATTGTCACCATTCCCTCTATGAAATAAAATTCATATTTCATGGCAAGACAAGAAAACTACACATAAAAAATTTTCTCTGCCCTTTGGCCTCTTCTCTCCTACTCTGTATCATGTGTATTTTGCATCAACCGAACCTCCTCATCAGCAGAAATGTCTGCCCACCAAAAAGAGCAACATTCTCCAAACACCATCAAGACAATTCCTTAAAAGATAACATTTCTTCTTGATCTTATGAGGGGCCAAGATGATGCTTAGCTCAGATCAGGATTATGTAAATTGTCAATATGACATTGAATGTAGGGCCCTTGGCCTCAAAAAGTTATTTAACTGTGCCTTAACTTCTAATGGGTATAAGCTTCTCAGAGCTTTCTGAGATGCTACCCCTGAGCTATAATCTTAAATTTGTCTCAAATAAAATGTTCTGTTTCTTTCTTCAATTGACTAATTTGTTGTTGACACCACTGACCCTCAGCCACAGAGTCTATCTGTGCTAGCCTTCTCCTAATCAATAATTTCCACGATATCACAGTTTGGTGGAGAAATCGTATTGTTTTAAAATGATACAGTCATTAAATTTAAATCTACCAATGTATAGAGAAACACTGTCCTGTTCCACTGTTTGCAAACATATCACACTTTGGGAAATTGGGTTAGGGTATACTGGGCTGGTTGTTAGAAGACCAGAGGTCTAGAACTTACTCTGCCCTTCAAGGAGCTGTGCTTTTGGAAAGTATGTGTGCGTGCATGCTTCCATTGTATCCAACTCTGTGACCCTATGTACTAGCCTGCCAGTCTCCTCTGTCTATGGGGATTCTCAGTGGGTTCCCAAGATCCAGGGGATCTTCCTGGCCCAGGGATTGAACCTGTGTCTCTTACATCTCAGGCATTTGCCTGTAGGTTCTTTACCACTAGCACCACCTGGGAAGCCCTAATAAGCTGGTAAACATAGGTAAATGTTTCCCTGAGCTCTGTGAGCCATTCTCGAAAATTACTAAATTCAGGGAAGCAGTCATGGGAACCCGTTTTAAGCCCATGAGTCAGAAGTACAGATCACAACCTGGATTTCAGTTGGTGTCTAAAGTAGGGGTGGTCTTATAGGACAGCCCTAACCTGTGGGATCTGACCTATTGTTACCAAATTAGACAGCTCCTCTCTTAGAGTCCTAGCTGAACTGAAGCCCTCTGGCTCTGTCAGAGAGTTCTTATCTCCTCAGGTTCATATTGCCAATAATAAAACTGAGTTTGATGCAAGCAAGGCAGGCTTTTATTCAAGACAGATCAGAGAATGGAGAAGGGGAGCTCATGCTCTAAAAGCACCTTCTCCTGAAGGGAAGAAAGTGGGTGACTTTTAAGCAGTAAGTGGCAGACAGGTAATCAGGGCTCTAGGAAAAGTGTGGGGATTTCCAGGGGCAGCTGCGGGAAGCCCGGGCTTTTGTAGTCTCCCAGGCTCCAGGCATTCCTGTAGTCAAATCAGGGCTGGTTGAGGGTGGTTTACCACTGTGTATCTCTGAAAGCACACTTCTCTCAAAAACAAGTGCAAAGCATCCCTGCCAAACACCAGGTACATTTGAAATGAACACAGAGATGAATCAGGGCATGTCGTTCAGTTCTTAGGGGTATAGAGACAGAAAGAAAATAAATCAAGGCGAGGGATGTGGTGACAAAAAAATTAAAAAAAGCAGCCCACAGATCTGTGGCCTGGGCTGCATGGTACAGGTGATACTATCTCCAGGTGATACTATCTCTATTTCTCTGTTCAGGAGAAATGGTGTTGGGAAGCAAACCATGCACTGATTACTTTGCATCTCTCAGCTACTTTGTCTCCACCCTGTATCTCCGGAAGGAAGCAAGATGGCCTTTCACCTAGAAGGCTTGCTAAAAACTGGGTGAGCCCTATTTCTGCTATGCTACTTTCCACTATCCAAAGTGGATAATGGTCAGTAATTCACAAGAGACAATCCTTTGAAAAATGAGCTAATTTTACAAAGCTGAAATGTGAACTCTCAGATACTGAATATTAAAAAGCCAGTGCTTTCTGCAGGAGCCATTCAGCAGCACTCCAGGGTACACTTGATTTGTCTGAATAATAATAAACTATAATGATAATAGCCAAGTGCACCTCACAGGAGTACTAAGCTTTAATGACTCAATATTTGTAGAACCCTTTGAGCACCTCCAAAGTTATGTAAGCACAAATGAATAGGTAGGGACACCATATACCATTGTTATTTCTACATTAAATCTCTCTTGGTAATTTCCTATCTTATAATGTCTTGTAAGGTAGGTACTGTATGAGACTAATATATGAACAAAATTATGGAAGAAATAAAGTCTAAAATAATATATAGTAGTGATTTCCGATGAAATAATTATAATTTCATATTAGTGAAAGAGAATGGAGTCATTAATAGCATCTCTAAAATGTCATTCCTAGGTTGTAAAATGGAAAAATGAAAATCTGGAATAGACCCTTGAGATTTAAATGTCTGAAAAGAGTTTGAAGAAACACTTGCTATTTTTTTCTTATGAAGGAGACACCTAAGATTTTAGTTGTTTTTTTTTTTTTACACACTGAAGAAATTATAATGATGTTTTCTCTGTTTATTTCCTAGTGGAAATTGTACACATTATTTTCATACATCTGTCTTTCCATCTTCTCCTCCATCACCAGCATAATTTATGCAATGTGATAGTACTATTAATATTTCTAGTTTAAAAAATATATCTTCACAGTCCTGTTATCTTCATCATATTTTCCAAAATGCACCATTGTGATTTTGATATTGTCCCTAACTTCCACTGAGGTAGCTAAGTACAAAATGCATTGACCCAAACGATCTCTTCAACAAATTTTCCTCTAATACCAGATCTCCACCAACGAAAGACTCATTTCTTCCAGTGAGTATTGTCTATAAAAACTCCTCTGAGAGGGCTCTGTGGAAGAGAGTGCTCTTCCCGTCCTTGCCTTTTCCCTTTCACCTAGCTGACATCATGTTCCTTAAGAACCAGGGTATTTCCAGGGGTGAGGAGGAAAGGAAAAAAGAATAAGGTTACCTCTTTGAGGAGAGGAATTCTGAGTAGGACAACACTGCACCAGGTTTTGAACAGGTTCCTCATCCTGAGAGAGGGAAGAAGGGACAAAGAGAGGTAGGAGGACATTAATACAAAACCCACATGCTTTGTGTTCTGTCTAGGACCAGACGTGATGGCCTGCAAGCATCAGTCATAGGATTATTTTCCATTCACTGAGTATTCTTGTCAATGTTCTGCCTTTTCCTTACAGCATTGATGTTTTGTACACAGTTAATATTTTTACATCCTAATACCCTGTTGAACCTCCTAAATTTTGTCATTCCAGCAGTACTTTTTTAAGATAGCCATTCTCCTATTTATTTTTGTATGCATTTATTTATTGGCCTGTGCCAGGTCTTAGTTGCAGCACTCAGGATCTTCTATCTTTGTTGTGGCATGTGGGATCTTCTTAAACTACCTCATGTAGGATGGTTTCAGATGTGGAATGTGGGAGTTTTAGTTGGAGCATGCAAACTTTTAGTTGCAGCCTGTGAATTCAATGGCAGCATGTGGGATCTAATTCCCTGACCAGGGACTGAATCTGGACTCCCTGCACTGGGGGCACAGTCATCGCCACTGAACCACCAGAGAAGTCCCAGTCCAATAGTACTGGGGTCAACACAACTCTTAGACTTGAACAAGAGGGGTGTCTACTCCAGCAAATGCAGAAGTGGCCGTTTTCCACGTCACAGCCCATAGGACCAAGGGTATGTGGCCACTCAGAGACAGTGTTCCACCTTCTAAACCATACCATGGTACCTGGGACTCTGGATTGTCTGTTCTGCAATCCCTGAGCCCATTCCTTATCCCTATGGGAGCTCTTTCCTGGAGCCTCTCTTCCTGTTGACCTGCTCACAGTGGACGTCTTCCTCCCTAGACCCTAGGGGTAGAGAGACAGCTGTTAGCAGAGATGTCTATGGATCCTAGTTGTGAGGGTGCCTTTGTAGGCATCAGAGACTCCTCAAGTGTGAAGTGATACTGGGGTATGAAGAGACAAGGAGGAAAAATGGATGGTGGAGTGGGGAGAACTGGAGGTAGGGGACGTGCCATCATCATATTCAGTTGTAGAACACAGAAAATTCTGAAAAGTCTCCATTAAAACCTTGCCTCAGCCTCAGACTTCTTCCAAGAGTTTTTAAAAAGAGTCCTGGAGGTAGGATCTGAGCTCATCATGTGGGCAGAAAATTCCGGGAATGTACCAGATAGCCAGGGCTTCTCAGCTGGCGCTAGTGGTAAAGAACCCACCTGATAATGCAGGAGATACAAGAGATGCGGTTTTGATCCCTGGGTCAGGAAGATCCTCTGGAGGAGGGCACAGCAATCCACTTCAGTTTAGAATTCCATGCACAGAGGAGCCTGGAAGGCTACAATTCATAGGGTAGCAAAGAGTCTGACACGACTGAAGTGACTTAGCATGCAGGCAGCAGGTGGCATAAAGAGAAAACTTATTTCTTTTTCTTTTCTTTTTTTCTCCTTTCCTGCCTTTCTTCCTCTCTCTTTTCTTTTCTTCCAGACAAAGGAAAGCTTCCTCTTTGGATCAAAGAATGGAGACGCAAGCCCCTGCTTTACAATATATGCTCTCCCTGACAGGCTGCTGCGGGGATCTTTTACAGGGGTCTTGTCAGCAGGGTGATGCCATCCAACCATCTCATCCTCTGTCGTCCCCTTCTCCTCCTGCGCTCAATCTTTCCCAGCAGCAGGGTCTTTTCTAAAGAGTCGACACTTCACATCAAGTGGCCAAAGTATTGGAGCTTCAGCTTCAGTCCTTCCAATGAATATTCAGGGTTGATTTCCTTGAGGATTGACTGGTGTGATCGCCTTGTTAGCAAGGAGGGGCGGAGTTCTTGCAGATTGGCCCACGCGTGCGGTTTGGCTGCTGGGGGATCCCGGCAGCTTCCAGCTCCAGACAGCAGCAGCGCAGGCGCAGCATCTCTCAGCACAGCCCACCGCTGCCATCTTGAACTGAGGTGTCAGGTGTCGCCATTGCACTCTGAGAACTCTGGTCCGAAGTGCTGGGTGCGAGGCCTCTGCACACGGCTTCCTGCGAGCAAATAAAACCAGACTAAGCCAACAGGAAAAGAAAAAAAGGTTAGACTTGATTTTCTCACCCAAGTTCTATTTTTATTTTCTGGGTCTTATTAATGGGCTTTGCTAATGACAAATCCCCCTTCTTCCTTTTGCCCTGCTCCTCATTCTTGAGGGGCACTGAGGGGCACAGGTTGTTTTCTGTAAGTGCTTCCTGTTGACTGTAGATGTTGTCATCACCCCAGTGGAGCGGCGGGACTTTCCCCCAGCTGCCTTTAGATATGTGTGATGGTCCCGAGGCCTCAGCCAGAACTCTCTGTATCCCTGAGCGACCACCTTTTGTCTTACCTTTTGGAAACAAAGGGCATCAGACAATTTAAGATACATGGCCCAAATAATAACAAGAGAATAATGGTCATATGTCATATTTTCCTTAAAGTGAAGGTATCTAGGTCTTTTACCTGTAGGCAATTGTCCCCTGACATTGAGACTCACTGCGGTGGCCTTAGTATCCCTGGTCACACTTGGGTTTTGTTCTGGAAGAGAAGCTTCAGGTCGGAGAGGTTCACATGCATACTCAAGGGAAGTCTGTTGCCCCAGGTTGTCTCTCTGGAGATTGGGGCTCAGGAGGCTCCTCCCTTGAGTTTGATAACCCCACAGAAGTGATCCCCTGAAACTTAAGGACAGAATGGTTGGTTAGGATCACCAAGTGGGAGCCTCCTGCCTGGTATCACTTGTGCCAATAGAAAAAGACTGAGTGGTTCAAAAGCAAACGAAAGTTCTATGCTTTGATTAGAGAATGGAGAGGTTCAAGCTTAAGCTCTGAAGGACAAGCTTTCCTGACAGGCTCACAGTCCAGCTGCTTCATATTGTTCCCTTCAGCAGGGACAGGGCCAGAGTTCTGGGGGGGTGTGGAGCTGTGCTGCTCAATTCCAGGCTGCCTGTCTTCATCATGCTATTTGACAAGCAATAAAACTAATTTTAAAATTGTGCTATTAATTTTCCTGTTTCTTTACCCCATGAAAAAATGTTGTTGTAAAGCTATATCTGTTTTTTAACAAAAGTAGATAATATTTTATTTAACAGTTTGTAGTTTTGTTGTTTGTATCTTTTATATTTGGACAAGCTGGATCTAATTATGTAAAAGAGCCCTCACCACTCTCCAGGGTACCGTTTTTCCTATAGGATTGAGAGGAAATTAGGGGCTTCCCAGGTGGCACTAATGGTAAAGAACCCACCTGTCAATGCAGGAGACATAAGAGAGGCAGGTTCGATCCCTAGGTCGGGAAGATCCCCTGGAGATGAGCATGGCAATCCACTCCAGTAGTCTTGCTTGGAGAATCCCATGGACAGAGGAACCTGGCAGGCTACAGTCCGTGAAGTCGCAGAGTCGGACACAAAGGAAGCAACTTAGTAGCACCAGCAACAGAGAAAAAATTACTAGTTTAGATGAGTAATTTTATAACCAGACACAGTGTGCAGCAATGAGCATAATGTAGTCAGTCTCTATGCTGATCAAAATATAGAATATTTTCATGCTACATATGAAAAGAGGAGAGAGAATGGAGAAATCTAATGCATACTATGATGTGTTCTTTTTCTTTCTTTTACTGGGAATAGGGGAACAGAAAACCACATTTTCTTAAAGAGGTTTAAATTTATTATGTAAGTTGTAACAGTGATCGATGACCACTATAAGGCTGGATAGCATGCTCCCTAATATTTGGTGGCTTAATACAAGTCTAGGCCTAGGGACATGAAAGAGAAGTAATGAGGATTCCAGAGCTGCACTAGTAATTTGAAGAGAAGCCCCAGAAGCTATGATGTTTTCTTAAAGTAGGGGGTGCGTGTGTGCTCAGTCATGTCCAACTCTTTGTGACCCCATGGACTGTAGCCCACAAGGCTCCTCTGTCTATGGAATTTTCCATGCAAGAATACTGAAGTGGGTTGCCACTTTCTGCTTCAGGGGATCTTCCCAACCCAAGGATCAAACCTCTACTTCTTGCATCTCCTGCATTGGCAGGCAAATTCTTTACCACTGAGCCACTGCCACATATAGCAAAATGGCTCTCTTTTCCTCATAGTTAGCAAAGAACTCATCTATGCATAGGAGAAGGCAATGGCACCCCACTCCAGTACTCTTGCCTGGAAACTCCCATGGATGGAGGAGCCCTAGTAGGCTGCAGTCCATGGGGTTGCTGAGAGTCGGACACAGCTGAGCGACTTCACTTTCACTTTTCACTTTTATGCATTGGAGAAGGAAATGGCAACCCACTCCAGTGTTCTTGCCTGGAGAATCCCAGGGACGGGGGAGCCTGGTGGGCTGCCGTCTATGGGGTCGCACAGAGTTGGCCACGACTGAAGCGACTTAGCAGCAGCAGCAGCATCTATGCATAAAATGAAAAGCTGATTAAATTTCTAATAAGTGCACCTATGTAAGTGACTACTATGGAGAAATCATAATATAGTGCATTAAGAAGTTATTGTGGAACTTTCTCTAAGCAATAGAAGGGAATAACTTTAGAAATACCACTTTACTTTGTATGTAGAAGGAAGTTAAAAGCTTCAGCCAGTGCTCTGTAATTAAATAGTGTTGATGCCAGATTCCTAATATAAGGAGCTTTCTGCTATAATCACTCCCAAATGGCTGATCCATCATTATTAATACAAATCCCCAAGATGAAAATTGATATTGTGTACAGATTATATTTCTGTTAAACTAATGTAAACTTACCCTTGTTCCATATCTCTAGATTCCTGGTTTGCTACATTATTGCTAAATTGTTTAGCTGGAACTGACTGACTAGCTGGAACTGACTGACTAGCACTAGGCAAATATTCTGCAAACTTAAGGAAAACTATATACAAAGGGTTAACGGGTAGTTATGATCTTTTGTTCTTAATTAAAGGACTTGTCGCTAGTCAATGAAGGGACCACCAAATTAGACATTTTAGTTGGAGAACAATATTACAGCAGAAACTTCCATTCAACCTAGAAATGTGTTTGCTTTAGGTCTTTGACTAGTGTCACACTGCCATTTCTCAATATTTGACAAAAAAATAAATAAATAAATAAATAAATGGAGTAGATGGTTCTGTATAACTTGGCAGGAGGTAGATTCAGTTTTTTACAACATGAACAATCAAAAGGAAGCTTAATATTATTATGAAAAATAGTATTAGCATTTAAACTTTAAATATTAACATTTAAACTTTAAAGAAAAATATGCTTTATATTTTGAAGATAATATTTCTATTTGGTCTGTGCAGCAGGACAGAAAAATTGATTGTTCGAGGAGCAAAGATTTCAACCTTATCTTGATTTCAGTTGATTGGAAGTGAGAATGTATCTTTTTTAAAAAATTGAGATGTAACTTACCCAAAATAAAGTGCTCTAATTGTGAAGATACGGTTGATATAGTTTTATACATTGATTCACTCATGTAACCACTACCGTAATCAAGATACAAAACATTGTAGTCTTCCTTGAAGATTCCCTCCTGTCCCTAACCAGTCAGTACTCTACACCACACACACACCACCTTCCTGATTTTATCACCATTTTAGTTTCTTTTTGAACTTCCTGTAAATAGGCTCATACATCACATACTCTTTTGTCTGGCTCGACATTAAGTTTGTTAGATTCATCTAGGTTGTTGGGTGTATCAGTAATAAGTTGTTTTTCATTGAAATCAGTAGGTCAAAGATTAGGTTTGGCATTTGTTGGAAAAGGTAGATATTTTCCCAGATTGCTAATACCAGGAAAAGTTCTATTTGCTCCACACCTTCACCTATTGCCTTTTGATATTTTTTAATTTACCTATTTTGGTGGATATGGAGTGGTTTTAACTTGTAGTACTCTGAAAACTAATTTTTTTAGGATCTTTATATATATATTTATTGGCCACTTTGATATTCTCTCTTTAAGGAAGTATTGTTAATGTCCCATTAACAGTTAATTGACCTCTTTCTCATTTAATAGGAATTCTTCATATGTTCTGGATATGAGCTTGTTGATACTTATATATTGAGGTTATTTTCTCTCAGTTTTGTCTCATCTTTCATTCTCTTAATAATTTATTTTAGTGAACTGAAGTTCTTAATTTTAATAAATCTCGTTATTTTTATAGCTACCATGGATATATTTTACTTTGTATTCATGTAGAGGCTTGTTTGTTTAGCTTTCACATTTAAGTCTGTGACCAATATTGGAGTAATTTTGTATGTGATTTAAAATACAGCTCCAGGTTCTTTTAAATTTAAATATGCATTATTGAGAAGATTGTCATATGAAATTGTAGTAGAGACACATGAAAGAATCGAGTATAGACATAGTATTTCCTTTGGATGAGATTGAATCTCAAAAAACAACAAAAAAGAAAAAGGTAAAAGGGATATTCTGAGGAATGTCTCTTTATTTGATATTAGGGACATTTTAGTTTTGGATTAAGAGATAAATTCTGAAAAAGACATATTAATATTATAAAATAAAAATATTTATTTAAAGATGTATGCAGATTTCCAGTTTCAACTCTGACATGTAAAGAAATTAGAAGTCATCATTCTTACCCTTATAAGAAAAATGATGGGGAAAAAATCTGAAGATCAATGACTTATCTTGGGCTTATCAAAGAATTGAGGTTACAGGGCAAAGTGAAAATTGAAAGTGTTAGTTGCTCAGTCATGTGCGAATCTGCGACCCCATGGACGATAGCCTTCAGGCTCCTCTGTCCATGGGATTTCCCAGGCAAGAATACTAGAGTGGGTTGCCATTTCCTTTCTCAGGGGATCTTCCCAACACAGGGATGGAAACTGGCAAACCACTGACCAAAACCTGGAGAGACAGGCAAACATAAAAAGTCATAGATAAGATAAAGTTTCCTGGGACAGAAGCTGCTGTAGCTACAAGCTGGTAGAAACACTTAAATGTGACTTTTGATGAATTGTGGGAGGCAGACCTAGTGTGAAAAGGAGAAACTTCTGAAAGCCACAGCTTTCGAGAAGATCTCCCAAACTTTTTTGGCGGGGTTAAAAGATCTTCTTGATGAGGGTGAAAGATGAGAGTGAAAAAGCTGGCTTAAAACTCGATGTTTAAAAAATTAAGATCATGGCATCCAGTCCCATCACTTCATGGCAAATAAAAGGACAAAAAGTGGAAGCAGTAACAGATTTTATTTTTTGGGGCTCCAAAATCACTGCAGAAGGTGACTGCAGCCCTGAAATCAAAAGACGCTAGCTCCTTGGAAGGAAAGCTATGACAAACCTAGACAGCATGTCAAAAATCAGAGACATCACTTTGCCTACAAAGGTCCGGATAGTCAAGGGAAAGTCATTCAGTCGTGTCTGACTCTTTGCGATCCCATGGACTATACAGTTCATGGAATTCTCCAGGCCATAATATGGAGTGGGTAACTGTTCCCTTCTCCAAGGAATCTTCCTATCCCAGGGATCGAATCCAAGTCTCCTGCATTTTAGGTGGATTCTTAACCATCTGAGCCACCAAGGAAGGCTGGATAGTGAAAGCTATGGTTTTACCAGTAGTCATGTATAAATGTGAGAGTTAGACCATAAGGAAGGCTGAGCGCTGAAGACTTCATGCTTTCAAATTATAGTGCAAGAGAAGACTCTTGAGAGTCCCTTGGATTGCAAGGAGATCAAACCAATCAACCCTAAAGGAAATCAACCCTGAATACTCATGGAACAACTGATGCTGAAGTTCCAGTACTTTAGCTTCTTGGTGCGAAGAGCCAACTCATTGGAAAAGACCCTGATGCTGGGAAAGATTGAAGCCAAAAAGAGAAGTGGGTGGCAGAAGATGAGATGGCTAGATAGCATCACTGAATTGGTGTACATGAATCTGAGCAAACTCTGGGAGATAGTGAAGGACAGGGGAGCCTGGCATGCTGCAGTCCACGGGGTCACAGAGAGTTGGACATGACTTAGCGTGACAACAGTCTTTATACTCACTGATCTTGTCTTCTCTTCTGTTCAGTGTGCTGTTAAAATTATTAAGTAAGTTATTAATCTCAGATACTATATTTTGCTGTTCTGTTGTCCTAAAATGTCCATTAAGATAACTTTATAGACTTTAAAGTTCTAAAAAAAATCATTTTTCATTCATTTCCTCATTGTTTTCTATTATCTTTAATATATTAATCACAGAAATTTTGAAGTCCTTTTCTGCAACTCCATTTCCTTTATCATTACTAGGTTTGAACCTACATGTTGAATATCAGCAACTACCTGTTATTTTTTGCTTGTTTAGTAATTTATAATTGTATATTAAACATTTGAATTATTTTATGTGGGAGTTCATGATTATATATATTCCTCTAGATTTTGTCATATTTTGCTCTGGCAAGGAGTAAGTTACCAGCCCCTACTTTGAATGGCTTAATTTAAGAACTTATAGTCCTGGTCTATGCTGGTTATCCTTTTTATCCTAGCTTTTTGTCCTCAATTGCAAGGCTGACCTTTCTAGATGAAAAACCCTGTTTGGAAAAAATTTCTATTCTAATGGGCCCAAAATCCAGTCTGTGAAGCTTCTAAAATCTCTACTCAAACTTTTAGTATCCCAACCATTATTCTCTGCTAGATCTCCCAGTGCTTCATAATAAACATGCAAACTTTATGAGTTGGCCAAAGACCAGAGGGAAATTTTTTTTTAAACTTTTTATTTTGTATTGGGTTATAGATGATTAACAAACAATGTTGCAATAGTTTCAGATGAACAGCGAAGGTACTTGGCCATATATATATATGTATCCATTCTCCCCCAAACCCCCATCCCATTCAGGCTGCCACATAACACTGAGCAGAGTTCCATGTGCTATATTGTAGGTCCTTGTTACCCATTTTAAATACAGCAGTGTGTGCATGCCCATTTCAAACTCCGTAACTGTCCTTTCCCCCTAGCAACAATAGGCTCATTCTTTTTTTTTTTTTTTTTTAAATTTTGGCCTCATTGATAGTTTATTTTATTTTTTTAAATAAATTTATTTATTTTAGTTGGGGGCTAATTACTTTACAATATTGTAGTGGCTTTTGCCATACATTGACATGAATCAGCCATGGGTTTACATGTGTTCCCCTTCCTGGACCCCCCTCCCACCTCCCTCCCCATCCCATCCCTCTGGGTCATCCCATTGCCCCAGCCCTGAGCATTTGTCTCATGCATCGAACCTGGAATGGTGTTCTGTTTCGCATATGATAATATACATGTTTCAATGCTATTCTCCCAGAACGTCCCACCCTCACCTTCTCCCTCAGAGTCCATAAGACTGTTCTATGCATCTGTGTCTCTTATTCTGTCTCGCATATAGGGTTATTGTTACCATCTTTCAAATTCCATATATATGCATTAGTATACTGTATTGGTGTTTTTCTTTCTGGCTTACTTCACTCTGTATTACGGGCTCCAGTTTCATAGGCTCATTCTTGAAGTCTGTGAGTCTGTTTTTGTTTTTTAAGTTCATTTGCATCATTTTTTTTTAGATACCACACATAAGGGATGTCATACGATATTTCTCCTTCTCTGTCTGACTTACTTCACTCAATATGACACTCTCTAGGTCCATCCATGTTATTGCAATAGCATTATTTCATTCTTTTCAATGGCTGAGTAATATTCCGTTGTATATATGTACCACATTTCCTTTATCCATTCCTCTTTCAATGGATATTTAGGTTGCTTCTATGTCTTAGCTATTGTAGACAGTACTGCAGTGAACACTGGGGTGCATGTATCTTTTTGGATCATGTTTTTCTCCAGATATATACCCAGGAATAGGATTGCATGGTCATATGGTAGCTCTGTTTTTAGTTTTTTAAGGAACTTCTATACTGTTCTCCATAGTGGCCATACCAATTTACATTCCCACCAACAGTGTAGGAGGGTTCCCTTCCCAGAGGGAAATTTTAATGCATATTTTTGGCCTCCTTATGTTGGTCTTCTTCTCTTTAGTACTCTGATCCTCTAATCCCAACCAGTTATGTAACCCAGAACTCTGATCTTTGTTATCTCCACCCAGTGAAACAGCACTCTCTGATTGTGTTCTCTTTTCCTGGCTAACAGTTTGGAAAATGCCTCATTGAAAAAGCCAATGAGTGTAGGGCTCACCTCATCCTCCTCTCTTCTCTGAAGGATCATAAATAGTCCTGGGTGGTAGCTTTTCAATGCTTACAAATTTTTTTTTAATATATAAAATTTTCCAGTTTATTGTATTCATGATAGGAGTTTAAATTTGTTCCTAGTTACTCCATAGTAGCCAGAACTAGTCATTAAAATTTGAAAATGAATCTCCTACAAGAGAAAATTTATTTTAATGTATACTTTCAATCAGATAATGTATTTTAGGTATTTTTGAATTTTTTGTGTTTTAGTCTATGACCTTTTTCCTCCTAAAAAACTGTAAGATGAAATAGAGAACAGGAACTCAAATATTCAACAATAATGCAGAGCTTTTGTTTCCTTTGAAATATAAAACAATTACAAGAAAATGTCATTTAGGTCTTCTTATGAAAGATTAATTTTATGTGCTGAATACTTGGTCCCAAACCACTGAAGTTCTTGAGAAGATAAATGGCTGAGCTAGTCAGTGACCTAGGAGGAAAATAATAAAGTAATACATCCAAACTGGGTAATTTGAGGAGTGTTTTAAAAAATGACTGTTTTTGAAAAGCATGTGGATAAAGTATAGGGAAACCACAAGAACTTGTACTGCACCTGAGACTAGTGAATCATGGCACTAATACCACCCTTAGGACAGAAGGAACAAAAAGACAAAAAGGGCTATTTCAAGAGAAATTCCTCAATAGGAGCTGAGGTCTTTAGTCAAGGGGCTTGCCTTCACATTTCACTCCACAAGAAGGAAGCCAGGAAGACTAAGTACATTCAGATCTCATTTTCCTCCCTTCCACTAAACTTCTGCTGGGATTACCCAATTGAATAGAATGTCAGAGGACAAGGGAGCTTGTTGATGTAATCCACGCAAGTTCAGTATTTCAGAATGCGGAGTAGGGTGGAGATAAGTAAGGAGTATCTCTAGTTGAGCAAACAAAGACTGTCCAACACAGCAATGACAGTGTTTTCCCCCTTAACAGTAATTCCAGCTTGGATTTATTTTTCTTCTCAAATGAGATAATAAATTTGCAACACACATGTGTAATATTTGTTACACCTCAGTTAAGTAATTAAAATGAAGCTTAATTTGGGAATATAGCAGCTAATTATTTAAGAATTTATTAATTACCCACTAAACTAACCCATTTTATAAGCTGAAAATGAGAATTTCTATTTATCCTATTTCAACTTTCTGGCTGATTTGAAGTTGTGAAAATAGTTAAATATTCTTTCTCCTTACTTTTGGCCTCTTTCTACTTTTCCCTTTTATTAAAATCTCAGAGATTTGAGGCCTGAGCCCAGTGGGTCTCTTCCATTATAATCTACTCAGAGTCTTAATACATCAGGAAAAGACTTCCTATCCTATGAGTTCACTTAAAATACAGAGTCACTTTCACAATACAAGTAATCTGTATAGAATATTTTGTACCTAAGAAAAAGATTTCACAGGAGGACAAACCCTTATAGCCAAGGAACCCATTTTAGTGGAGTTTAAATTGTTCTCCAAAGTGATCATAATTTGTGTTGAGACATCATGTTAAAAACCAAATCACTCTGTGATTCTTTTGATTATATGGAAAGTTCCAGGGATTTTTGGAGTCTTCAAGACTTCTCAAACAGTTTTTGATATCCTCCTTTAAATAAAGAGAGAGTATTCTATTCAAGTTCAGAATTATCAGGGCCATAGCCATTATCAAATGGAATCTATTAATTAATACAGTTATTTTGTTTTTTATATTCATTTCTTTACAATTACAGTCTATTAAGAGCAAATGCCACTTGTTTAATATGCTTTGAATTGATTTCTTTCTTGTATAGATTTAACTAAAATAAGTCACTTTAAAGAAAATTATTAATTTAATAATAGTATGGACAACGTGAATATGTATGGCAAACCTTATTAAGGTGATAATGAATGACTAAGGTTTCAGAGAAATGGACAGAGTCTTTGTTCTTGTTCACTGTTGAATTCACAAGTCTTTGAACAATCAACACATATTTCGGTGACTGAATCATTAATTGGAATTTAAGATAGAGTAGCAAGTAGGAATGTCCTTGGAGAAACACCCTCAAACTGTATCATTTAGACCAATCTATATTTTTTTCTATCCAAGAGATTGATCTTAATGTTAAGAGTATATTGCTTATCTTCAAATTCTGTCTCACTATATAATTAAAAATATTTTTGAAATATAACAAATTTGAAATTTGAGCTATTGCTAGGGACTTTTTAATACCCCTTAAAGTTTAATAGGTAGTGTCTTACTTAACTATTTATCAGAGTTAACAAAATATGGATTTTAATAATTTATGTTAAAAATAATGACTTTATAGATTATTTTGATCATTTACAAGGTAAATCACTACATACTTCCATTACATCTAAGCTTTTATTACTAAACCACAAAAATTAGCAGGCTGTTTGACTACACAATTGAATTTTATTTCTTATAGTCATAAAATGATATGAAAATTAACTACATGAGAGTGCCTTATTTTATCTTTAATTAGGCATCAAAACATGTTTAAATTAGGAAGACAAAAGCCTTTATAGATCATTAAAGAGCAACGAATTTTCAGGGCTTTATACAAATTTATCTATTAGTTAAAGGATTTTTTAAAAAAGAAAAAACCAAATGGCCAAATGTAACCTATGTTGTAAATATGTATTTTACTGAGGATGCTGTCAATGGAAGGATGGTTAAAACATACCTGTCTTTCCTTTCATTCCCTGTTTGATACAGCTAACATTTCATCAGTGGTTTGATGAATTGAACTCTTTGTAGTAAATGATATTAAATATGAGATATTTCTTGCAGCATTCATGAGAAATTAACTTTTGATTGTGTTAGACTACTTAGATTTTACCATGGTTGATTCTGACAGCATTGCTAAGTCTATTTTGACTTATACAGTGTATGTAATATAATCTATTTTAATAGTTATAGTAAAAGATTTAGCCCAAAAGAAACCTCATACCCATTAGCATTCACTTCCCATTCTTCACTCCCCTTGACCCTTGGCAACCACTAATCTACTTTCTTGTAATATGGATTTTTTTTCTATTCTGGACATTTCATGTAAACAGAATTACTCAGTATGTGTCTGTGAATAACTTATTTTACTGAGAATAGTTTTTCAAGTTTCATTCATGTACTTCATTCCTCTTAGAGCTGAATAATATTCTATTTTATGCATATATTACATTTTGTTTATTCATTTATTTATGCACATTCAGATTGTTTCTATTGTATTTTTTAAGTTAATAATGCTGTTGTGAATATTTGAGTACAGTTTTTTATATGAACTTATATTTTCAGTTCTTTTTAGTCTATATACTGAAAATTGGAAGAGCTGGGTAATATAACTCTAGGTTTACTTTTTTTTGAAAAACAGTGAAGCCACTTCCAAAGCATCTGCACCATTTTACATCCCCATCAGCAATTTATGAAGATTCCTGTATTTCCACATTATCACTGACACTTGTTACTGTTCACCCTTTTGAAAACAGACATTGTGGTAAGTGTAAAGTGGTATCTCCTTGTGGTTTTGACTTTGCATTTCCCTAATAACTAATGATATTGATTATCATTTCATGTGCTTCTTGGCTGTTTGTATATTATCTTTAGAAAGATATCTCTTTTGCCCTTGTGTCTACATTTTAATTGGGTCATTTACCTTTTAATCATTGAGTTGTAAGGTATTTTTTAAATGTATTTTGGATACTAGTCCCTTATCAGAGATGTTCAATACAAATATTCTCTCCCTGTAATTTGATTTTAATTATAGAAAAACTGTTAAAAAGTTATCATGGATGATGAGTTGGGAGAGATGAGGGAGGAAGAAGGAAAAACAATTATGACCTTACTGGGGAAGAGAGAAGTGATGAGGCAATAGTGATAGAAATGGAGAGGAAACAGGGGAAATTTAAAGAGTTATTTTTCTATATGATTTGATAATAACATAAAATAGATTAAAAAGCTGGCTTTGTTGTGATGAGAGAGTCATTTCCTATACAGGTTGATAAGAAGTCCAGGGGTCCCCAAGGAGAGAGGGGTCTGGAATTCTCAAGGAGAAAGAAAGGACAAACTTTTTTTTCCCCTCTACATTCCTTAGGATCATATAACAATAATGTATCCTGCTTGAGGACAGTCTCTGGAAAAAAACCTTCTGGCTAATCCTGTTATCTTAAAATGTAAATTATAGGAGTAGGTCTAGTGAGGTCTTTACAACCTCCAGACATTCTTTTGATTCATTATAGTAACTAGTTGGAGAGTATATAGCTCCATTGCTAACACCAGCAAGGGGGTACTCTTTCTGCCCCCTTCTGATGTCTATGTCAGAAGCTTTCTCTATCCTTTTTATACTTTAATAAAACTCTATTGCATGAAAGCTCTGAGCGATCAAGCCTTGTCTCTGGCCCCAGATTGAATTCTTCTCCTCGAGAGGCCAAGAATCCCGGCATCTTTTCGTGGTTCAGCAACAACCTTTAAGTGAGACAGTCTAAGTTGTAATCTTTGCTCCTCTGCTTCCTAGCTGAATGATCATGGTGCTTATGGTGTTTGGAGAACATAAGTTGTACTCACAATTTTTATCTTAAAAATGGCTCATAAATATTACTTTTTTGTTCAAATTTGCTCAAATAGTGAAGTTTGTGGGACATTTTAGAAGAAAAAAATTCTGAAGGACCTATGAGCAAATTTTAATGAAAACTATGCTTCTGGAAATTTTGGAAGAAGAAGTGTATATAAATAACACCTATGTTCACTGACTAGCTGTGTGATCTTGGGCAATTAATTAAATATCTTTGGAAATCGGTTCTCTCATCTGTGAAATTGGATATTTCTCCCATATGGCATTAGAAAAAGAAAATAATGTGGTAGTTAATAGCATAATTTTTGAACTCAAACTTAGGCCAGCTATGATCTGTGTTAACTTTGGGAAATGAATAACTTACTGTACTTCAGTATCACCTGGAAAAATGGAAATAGCGTTTAACATCAAAATGATGTTATGAAGATTAAACTAATACAAATTAAACTCAGTATAGTATATGATAAATATAATTCCTGATGAATATTAGCTATTATTATAAATGTTACATAAAATAAGTAGAGTACTGATTTTAGAGTAATCAATACATGCTTGGTGCTATCCTTACAATAACCATTATTACTAGATGTCAGAGAAAGAAAAATTGAGAGGTTGGGGATGAACATGGATTTTAGTTTGATAAAGATCATGCTGTCATTTGTTATTAAGAAAAGTAGCAAGCCGAAAGGAAAATAAAGACAATATTTGAGCATATTAATTCAGATAACTTGGTAGAATGTCCAGTAGACAACTGGTCATATTCATTTAAGGTATAATTAAAAGTCAAACTTTAAGACCACTTTAAATTTTTCCAAATTAGAAGATTTTGTCATTCTAGGCTTTAGTTGGAGATAGGGCTAATGTAATGAGAAAATACAGTATGTATGATCCTTGGTTCACTTGGAGGAAGCAGAGGATGAGAGGAGAGAAACACTAAAAAAGAAGTTAAAGGTAAACTGATCATAAAAGTCATTTGAGGAAGTAGGGAAAAGGGTCTTTTGTTTGAAACTTTAGTCATCCATCCTGGATTTATAAGTGAAGGAGTGTGTGTCCAAGGAAGTTAACTGTAATAATTGTAAGTTATGAATTCAAAGCAATTATTGGCCTTTATAATTTTTCTAGCTTTGGGGGCTTCCCTAGTGGCTCAGCGGTAAAGAATCCACCTGCCAAGTAGGAGACGTGGGTTTGACCCCTGGATCAGGAATATCCCCTGGAGAAGGAAATGGCAGCCCATTCCAATATTCTTGCCTGGGAAATCCCATGGACAGAAGAGCCTGGCAGGCTACAGTCCATGGGGTTGCAAAGAATTGGACCCAACTTAGCAACTAAACAACAAGGTTTTTGTAATAAGGAAGAGAAATATACTTAAAGTAATTACATTAGTCAGTCCTGGTAAGACACACATGTGGATTCAAGTTTGACAGTGAAGGAGAGTTCAGCAAAATGACTCTTTAGAATGGTGAGAGCATAGTTTAGAAAAATCAAGGTGGGGGTATGCTATGCCTGTGCAACAACCAGAGTGCCTTTACTAGCCGTAGGTTGAAAGAGGCAGGGGAGGTAGCAATGATCAGATCCTGGAGAAGGAAGTTTGTAGAGAAGGTGAAGTGTCAGCTGACCACAAACAACCAGAGGTGATGTCACATGGGGGAATATGGAGGAATGAATATCTTCACACTAACCCCCACCCTGCCCCCCAGCTCTCTCTCATCTCCTGGCTTTGCCTCACTGGCTGAGGCCAAAGCCTGTAGGCAAGGAAATTGATGCCTACTAGGTTCAGCTCTCTGGGGCACAGAGAAAGATGGAGAAGGTATCTACAGAGATGTAAAAGGTAGTCAGCATAGCAATGGAAGCAAAACTTGAATATCTAAAACAAATTCCTGCCTCACACAGGAAAAAATCAGTTCAATGTGTTAAAATATAAAATAGTGTTTTAAATGAGGTTTCAAATTAGGCTTAATTTACTTTACCATACAACTCTGATGTGTCCCACAACTGAAAAATAAATTCATGGGGAGATTTAATCAGAAATACGAAAATTACTTTAGAAAAAAAATCAATCTTCTCAATGGCTACATAATAAGCCAACAGACTTTAAAGTGTGGTTGCATAATAACCAACTTGCTGTGATTGTCCAAGCCCTGCCGGGTTCAATATGAATGCTATGAAGTGGAATGAAAGGATATGGTGAAACAGAGTTTCTCAATTGATTTTAATAACCTTTGAAATTAAAAATAGGTGTTCTCTAACAAATAAACTTCTCAATTTTCAATTAAAGACTTATTATACTGTAGCTTTTCAAACAAGTTCTGGTATTAAAGAAAAGTGGATTTGTATATACAGCTTATCTCATTTTTATTGTACAGTATCCATAACCCATTTTCTAATTTAAAAAATCATATTCCATAATGATAATGGATTATCATCATATAATCAGGTAAAGTAATAAGGATAACAATTAAATTTCTATAAATTTTGATTGAATTTAGAAATATTTTTTCCTTAGTATCTTAAAATTGGTTTTAGCAATCTAGCATCACACTTTTCAGTTTTTTCCTTACCAATGTGATAACTGATTGTGCATGGTTTATTGTCCATTCACAGTACCACTGGAGATGATGAAGCAGGAAGAGATACCCAACAGAACCATCTAAATTTCAGATGCCATATTTTTTCCTGTGCCTATTACTAGCACCAACCTTATCACTTTATGATAATCATGTCCCATTACTCTTCCCAGGATAGTGACTTTCTCTTGCCTGCTTGTGTTTTGGTACCAGGAATCCAAAATGTCCAGGTGGCAACCAAAGCTGTAGATTTTAGTAGCAAACCCTTGCTATGTCCCTTGATAGAAGCATACCATCTCATACTGCTTCCCAAACCAGTGTCTGTAATCCAGTGGAGGCTAAAGTTGTGGGAGAATTGAGCAAACATTCCCCAAGTGGGTTAATAGGAATGATGATGAGGGAGCCTATCCTTATTCCCATACCTTGGCTCCAACCCTAGGTATTAAGCTTTTGAGAAAATACTACCATCCAATGGCTTTTAGCTTAAAGTATATACTGAATCTTGGGAATTCCCTGGTGGTCCAGTGGTTCAGACTCCATGCTTTCACTTCTGAGGGCCCTGGGTTTGATCCCTGGTTGGGGAACTAAGATCCCACAAGCTGTGTAGCTTGAAATGAAACTAGTATATATTGAATCTTGAAGAACAGTATCCCAACTTCCAACCACTCAGAGTGATTGGGCATCCAGGCTGAAGACTCAAGTTGGGCATTTAAGAGGCCATTAAAAATGTTACTAGCTTGGACGCTTTTGGGTGATAAGGTATATAGTAGGACCAGTGAGGTCCATGGTCTTATGCTGTCTACTGTACCTCCTATGCCACAAAAAGGATCCTAAATATCAGTCACAGCTCAACCCTATAACTATTACTAACAGTCCTTGAAGAATTGCCATTTTCCACTTCCTTCCATGTGCAGCTGTATGGATACTTGTCATGGATCCCTCTGGGCCAACTGGGAGAATATCTCCTATACATGCTGTGGTGTTACAGAGTCCTAATGAGAAATAGCTTAGGTCTAGAAACTGAGTAATGGATCAACAAGTTTTCCATCATTGCAGCTGACATCAGCCTTCTTGACACATGCTCTTGACATTTTTGAGTTACATACCAATAAATCAAGAGGTGCTATTACTAGTTGCTCCTCAGTCTTGCTCCTAGAACTACCATAATATATAAGCCCTACTTCTGATCATCAGCATGTACATTTATTTGCCAGAGGAATTTTTCTGGCTTCTTCACTTTGCCCATGCAGACTGGAATGCAAGTTAACTAGTGCTTGTCTCTCAGTCCCCCATAACATTCTTCAAATAATGACTACAGTACTGGGAATTTGTAGATAAATACCACTGCCCTTTGGACTTTCCTGGTGGTATAACGGTAAAGAATCCACCTGCAATGCAAGAGATGCAAGAGTCGTGGATTGATCGCTGAGTCAGGAAGATCCCCTGGAGAAGGGCATGGCAACCCCCTCCAGTATTCTTGCCTAGAGAATCCCATTGCAGGTTACAGTCCACAGGGTCACAAAGAGTCAGACATGACTGAGTGCACACTCACCCACCACTGCCCTCTCAGATTCTTTTCCTTTTTTATTCTCTTTCTCTCTCTCTTTTTTCTTGGTGGCAGCATGCAAGGTCTTAGTTCCTCAACCAGGGATGGAACCCATATCCCCTGCAGTGGAAACACAGAGTCTTAACCACTGGACTGCCAGGAAAATTCCTCATATTTTCAAAGAATAAGTTTGAACTGTGAGTCCACTCTGTTAGATCAGGCTCCAGGTGACTGCAGTAGTAAATTTCTTAGTTAACTTTTCTTTGTTATCTCATTTTTCCACTAGCCTAAAGATGTTCCTGGGTTCACCTTCCAGTAGACTACTTGCACTCAAATCCTTGTTTTAGGGTCTACTTGGGTTGAGGAGAAGTGACATTAAATGCCAACAGGGTCCCATCGCTGGTGACAAATAGTGCCTGGGATTCTGTACTATCACCAAGACCTTCATTTGTGGTGAATTGGGATGATATAGAGGTGGAAAGTGATGCATGGGCTTATATAATATTACTAGCACTTGAGAGATATGAGATACGTTATTATAAAGATTGTGGGGTTTGTTGATTGGTGTTAATTGCCATTAAGTTATGGAAGGAAGAAAATGACAGCCTTACATCATCCAGTTCTCAAAGCAGTGCATAGTGGAACAACTCGAAAGTATTTAAAAGAACTTCACTTCCTATAAATCTATTGTGTGACATTTCTTTCCATCTTGGTACTGAAAAAGCTCTAAAAAATGCCAGTGGACAACCACACTAAAACTTAAAAGTTGTGATGACGATATGCACAAGCCAGAATAATGTGAAAGAAAAGATCACATGTCAATAAATATGGCTAGGACAACACTCTTAACTCTACATCACCCATTATGAAGAGGTAAAATAATCATTTCCTCTTCTGATGTAGAGTGAACTGTGTACACATAAAAATTTTTTGCAGCTTATTTTTGCAATTGTCTACTCTAGGGTACTTTAGAACCTAGAAACAGCTTTTAGTTTTTCTCATTGATAGATAACACTTTGTATCTAAAAATTGTTGGTATTTATCTTTTGTCCCTCTAAGAAATATTTTCCAGTCCCAGGGAGAACAGAATTCTTATAAAGTGATTTGTAATTTAACCTCAGAGTCTTTGTGACAAAAATCCTACATGCTTGTCAGATTTCAGTATGATGACAATAAGCCAACAATTTGCACTGGGTAACTGAGAATCCTGCCTCTTTTAAAAACCTATAACAGCATTTGAATGAGTAAAAGTTAACATGAGAATCACATATTTTTTCTTGTAAAAATTACAGCTAGTTTCTAGAAGTTATATAATGTTTTCTTAAAAAAAGAATGTGATGCCCTAAAGATTAGCATTGATCTATCATAATAACCAAGTGCATATTAAAAAGTACTAATTTAAAAAATCTTGTGTCAGTTTTAGTTCAAGTATAGTTAAAATGCTCTGCTGATTCCTTCATGAGTCCACCTGACATTTTCTGATCATCTCCTATATACGAGGCTAATGATTAAATAGAGTATGACAACACAGACATTGAAAATATGCACAAGGCTCTACAAATGCAGATACTCAAGCTATCTGGAGGAGTAGTAAATTACTATTAAGAAAATAAAACTTGAGCCCAAATTAAAAGGGCTATAAAAGTTGGTCAGTGGTTTTTCAGTAGTTCAACTGCAAGTATTAATAGTTCAGCCTGAGAGGATGGAGGAGAGATAAACCTGGAGAGGAAAGAGGACACCGTGACTGTTTGGACAAGATCTGAAGGAGGGCATACTATGTCAGAGTGCCTGGACTATTGAAGAGTCTTCATTATTCTCCTTTTCCTACCTTGTACAGTTCTGCCTGCCACGTCAGGAGTCTGGGCATTAACCTTCCACAAGTTTTTAGGGCTTACCTGAAGATGTTTCATTCCCCCATATTTGGATATTGAAAGGTAGGCAAACAGCTTATGCAAATTCTTGACTTTGATCCCAATGATTTTCTTATGATAACTGGCCTGAGAAATTCTTTCCTACCACTCCATTTTTTGGGCTGCTGCTAAGTCGCTTCAGTCGTGTCCGACTCTGTGCGACCCCATAGACGGCAGCCCACCAGGCTCCCCCGTCCCTGGGATTCTCCAGGCAAGAACACTGGAGTGGGTTTCCATTTCCTTCTCCAATGCATGAAAGTGAAAAGTGAAAGTGAAGTTGCTCAGTTGTGTCCGACCCTTAGCGACCCCATGGACTGCAGCCTACCAAGCTCCTCCATCCATGGAATTTTCCAAGCAAGAGTACTGGAGTGGGTTGCCATTTTTTTGGGCTACTTGCTAATAAAACCTAGCTTCTCTTCTACCCAAGGCATGATTTTGCCAACAGTTTTTCCCCCTCAAATGAAAATGGGTGAGAAATATATCATGTGTGATTGACACATTGTTCCTTTTGGTTTTATTCTCTTTTGAGTGGTTTAATAAATATATACATTAACTCCATTGTTTTGATTTAACTTAGAATTATTATGTAATTAGCATTTTAGTTAAATGATTTTAAAAATTACATTAAAAGATTAGGTTTTAGTCTTTCCTCTTCCCTTCAATGAATAATTATAAATGTTAAAATAATTATAATGTTATAAATATGATATAGTTCATATTTATATATGGTATTCTATATTTATAATTAAATATAATTCCAAAGAAACTTATCCTTCTGCAATAATATTCAGTGGAAACAAAAGCATGAAAATAAAGCTATTCATATATTTCAAAACTAAATAGTAGTCACATTACAATTTTTAACATGAAGATGCTACTTTGAAGTGTAAACTTAGCTGATTAGCAAAACGTAAGAAAACTTTTAAAGCTTAATAAAAAGGTCAACAAAAGCTCTTTTCAAATTAGAAAGCAAAGTGCAGATTAAAAGGAAAGAAATCACAAGTTTCTGAAGAATTTTCTAGGACTTTGAAACTTAACTCATCAGATGGGACTTAACAAATACAGAACTTTGTATTAGAAGTATATTTTTTTTCCCCTGTAAATGGAAGGAACATCTGGGCAGACTCAGACAAAAACAGAATGCCACAATCAGCTTATAATACAAGCCAATTGAAATGGAAAGAGACGATTCTCAAAAAAGAAAACCCATTTTGAGAATAAAGGAACATACTCAAAACCTACAATTTATTCTTAATGATGTTTCATTTTTCATTTGCTTTATAGCAGCCTTCTACCCAAGGGACAAAGATTGACAGACTATTCCTTGCTGCTGCTGCTGCTGCTGCTAAGTCGCTTCAGTCGTGTCCGACTCTGTGCGACCCCATAGACGGCAGCCCACCAGGCTCCTTCGTCCTTGGGATTCTCCAGGCAAGAATATTGGAGTGGGTTGCCATTTTCTTCTCCAGTGCATGAAAGTGAAAAGTGAAAGTGAAGTCGCTCAGTCGTGTCTGACTCTTCGCGACCCCATGGGCTGTAGCCTACCAGGCTCCTCCGTCCATGGGGTTTCCCAGGCAAGAGTACTGGAGTGGGGTGCCATCCTTAGTCCCTTAATTTTAGCTGTCCCCTAACTATGACTCTGGGGCTGGAATGCACAAACAGAACAATAAATCAAAGGAACAAAGAACCTTTAAAACTAGGGTAAGGCAGAGGGGAGAAGGAAAGTATGCTGAAAAATTCCCTTTACATGCATCCTTAATAATTGATAAAAAGTATCTAGTTTGCTGAGTCTAGTTACACATTTTTTAAGACAGATACATTTGTTCATTCTTTTCCCTGTCTAACTTTCAGCAACACAGAGAGTGCTGTTTCACATTTCCTCTTTCATGTTTTACTCTATCAAGTTATATAAAGTTGGAATATGTTGGGTTTGGTTTTGTAAGTATTCATATTTGTCAAGTCCTCAGCACTTCAAGACATACAATGTACACCTTGTAGGTTTGAAGCAAACTTTCATTTAAATGTCATCTTTTATAAAGAGATACACTGATGCTTTCCTCTTGAATTTAGGATTTCTCTTTAGATAAATGTAACACTCTCTGAGGCAAGCTTTGTTTGCCACTTCCAAAACTTGAATACCAGTGCTTTCTAGACTCTTGAATTGTTATAGACCAGATCTCGTTAGACTTTTTTCTGATTTAAATATTTTTTAATTTAGTAGTTGAGCTGTGTTTTATATGTGCTGAAATATTATAGTTAATTTCCTTTATACAGATAATAAAGTATCCTAGACCTAGTAACTAGGTGCACACATATCAAGACAAGCCTTTGTCATCCCAGTGTTCATTACTATTTTATTTCTGTCATTGTAGGATGGTTAAAAAGCACAGTTAGGTCAGATGGAATGCTCAAGAATAAGCTGTGGACGGTTGTTGATCTTTGGAAGCTCAAAAATGATTAGAGGTGCTTTGTAGTGACCAAATTGACCTAGTTATTCACTGTTTCAAGAACTTTGGCAAGACTTTGACAGGTTAACATTAAAATGATCATTGGATAGAATGGGGGAGTCTTAGTTAAGATTTCCTGCTACTAACTCAAAGTAGGGGTGTTGAGAATGAGACAAGATGCTCTGGAAATGATATACACAGGCTTCCACTGAACTTTGCAGGGAAACTAAAAATAAGTGTGGACTATGGCAGTGCCCATTCTCAAGTTTATTATAAATTTAGCAGGTTAGGGAATAATTTTAAAATATAAATGGGGTGAAGAAGTTTTGCACCAATGAAGTGATTTTTGTGTAGAGTATGTAAGTAGTTTCTTTAGTTTTAAGAATTGTTATTCTTAAATTTAGAAGTTAACTCACAATCTCTCTACCTTATGTATGCTATTAATGTTGTAGTAGTTGCGTGTAAATAAGTAATAAACTATATGGAAAAGTAGCAAAGCATTTTTATGATTATCATCTGTCTTTTACTTCAGATAGGAAAAAAATCATGTTAGCTCATAAATTCACTTTTTGGCAGTTTTTAGTTTTTCCTTTTCTGAAAGCTTTACATCACATTATGCCAAATCTCTAAACATTATTTTTTCTTTCTTGTAATCAGATTCTCCATCTTCATTCAACAATTCCCAATCTGTTACCAGATGTGATACATCTAAAGAGAATTGCTGTGCGTCTCTTCTTTAGATTGGAAAAGGATTTGCTTATTTATCTTTAACATTCTTGAAGCAATTTCACATAAAATACTCAGTGATGATGGGTGTGGTAATATTTAGATGATCTAGAATGATTTGTTTTTCCTAGTTATTTTGGAATGGTCATGATTCAGAAGAAAGCAGTTCAGTATTTGTTTAAGAAAAAATACCTTTTGTGCCTTTCATATACCAAGAGTAAATTCCAGCTTCATAACGAAGTAAAATGTTAACTCTCTTAAAATGAAAGTGTTATGATAACACAGGGAGACAAGGGGGGACTAAGTACCTGACGTCTCCTTCCTCTTCTTCCTAAACTTAGGTCTGCTACTGACAGCTCCCCTTGTCCTGGCTCCACCAGAAACTATAGGAAGGATCCTAGGTGGGACACTGTCAAGATCAAATGCACTGTACAGAGTCAGGCACAGAAGAGCTAATCACCAACACTTATGGGTTAAACAGCAGGTTAGACAAAACTTAAGAGATAATTAGTGATTCAGAGATAGATCTGCAAAATTACCCAGCAGCACAGAGAAGCAAGGATTTGGAAAATAGGAAAGATTAGTTAATTGACATTTAGACTGGAATGGACAGGTGCTTTATATTCCTAATGGGTGTCCTAGAGGAAAGAATACAAGTAATGGTGGTGGTGGCAGGCAATATTAAGGAGAGGATAATAAAAGTGATCATTATTCAATAACAATAAAACACATACATGGTATCAAGTATGTGCAAAGTATTGTTCACAGCACTTTCATTAAGTTAATGCTTGTAACATCCTTATGAGTAGGTATTGGAGGAATCCATAGATACAATAAACATAATACTTACTGAGCAGTATAAATTAAAAATAAAATGACATTTAGACACCTTGTAGTCAAACTACAGAACAAATAAAAAGAGAAGACTAGGATAAGAACCAGAATAAAACAGAGTAACAACAATTAGGTTGATAAGATAAATTTTAGAAACAGTGGAATAATAGTTTCAGTGTATAGAAAGAAAATAACTATAAAACTAGAATTAAGTATCCAGCACAACTATTTTCAAGTAAGAGGGAATCATAATAATACTTTAACATGAAATAGAATATTTGCCATCAATAGAAATTTACTAAAGGAACTTCAAAATGAATGTACTCTGGGAGAAAAAAGTTGACTCCAAAATGAAGGTCAAGAGGCAAGAAAGAATAGGAAGCAAATTAGTAAACATTTAACTAAATTTAACCAAATGTTGTCTTTATAAATAACAGTAATAATTTCTAAATTAAAGTATAAAGGAAGATAAACAATAGCATGTAACTTGGAAAGAGACTGACAGGAATTAAGCTGTTGAAAAAGTTATATTTTTTGAAATGAGAGTGAAGAGTGACTTATATTTTGTTTTTCAACTGCAAATTTCAAAGGCAATAATCATAAAGATCAAAATATATGTTATGCCCAAGCCCGTTAAAGGGAAAAGAGGAAGCAAAAACCAAACAAATAGAGCATCTCAATCAATCCAAAAGAAAGTATGAAGAGAGAAAAAATAGCAAAAGTGGAACACCTAGGAAAAACCAAAATGATAAGAAATAAGTCAAAATATTTGTAATTCATGATACACAATTTTTCCAATTACAAGGCAAAATGACTAGTAGTGAAAAAAAAAAAATCAGCCTTGCATCGAATTCCAGAGGCACACATAAAACTTAAGGCTAGAGAAGTGTTGAAAGTACAGTAGAAAAAGATTAGCCAGGTAAATATATTTTTTTCAGGAAAATTTAAATAAAGATGAGTAGCTTTCAAGATAATTTTTAAGTAACCTTTAATAACCATTAAGTAAAAAGCATTAGGGAATAAATAAATCACAACATATAGTGATTTACCAATAGTTCTATGTCAACTATCGTTGTCTGTGTAAAAGTATCAACTTGTTTAAACTACATTTAAATCCAACAGGTAGGCATTATTTATATTTCCATTTTTTTAGATGAAGAAATGAAGGGATGGGGGTTAAATAATTTGCTTCAGATCACAGCTTGTATGGAATAAGATTAGGGTTCAAATGCAGAAGCCAGTTTGTCCCCAGAGTCCATCCACTTAACCACTATGTTATGCCACCTAAGAAAAGGCTTAGTGTACTAGAAACTTGTAGGCATCTAATTTAATGGCCTCAAGTATATAAAGGGAAATTTGATAAAATTACAAGGAGAACTAAGCCAATAAAAAAAGGGGGAAAAAAAAGAAATTTCAATACCTTTCTAAATTATAGAAGATTAGGCAGATAATAAATTCACAAGATGAAGAATTGATAAAAAACAGTTTAAAGTTTGGATTTAACAGAAGTTAATAAACTTTTTGCTCTATATCAAAACTTTATAAAAGTAAGGATAAACATTTGTTATCTAACAAGTTATTCCCAAAAATGGTAGCTAAGAAAAACATGATTTTTCTTATATCACATTACCTGTGGGTCAGGAATTCAAGTATGGTTTTAGTGCTTTGGCTTATGGTGTCTTTTGAGGTTTCAGTCCAGATGATGGTGTCATCTCAAGACCTGACCTGGGGATGATCCACTCAAAAATCACTCTTGTGGTTTTTATTAAGATTCAGTTCCTCCTGGGTTGTTGAACTTGAGGGCCTCGTCTCTTCCTGGGTTGTCTGGAGGCCTCCCTCAGTTCATTGCTATATAGGCCTTCTTATGGGCAAACTGGTAGCATGGTAACTGGCTTTTCTCAGAGATGAAGAGAGGGAAAATGAGGAGAGTGGAAGGAGAGAAAGAGAAGGGGAAAAGGATATGGAAATAGGGAGAGAAGTTAGGTATCTTATAACCTAATTTAGAAGTGACAGTCATTCCTTCTGTCATATTCTGTTGGTTAGAAATAAATCACTAAGTTCAGCATACCCTCAAAAGAAAGGGATTACATAAGGGAATTAATATCAGGAAGTGGTGATCATTGGGGATCATCTTAGAGGTTGACTGAGCGGCTTCACTTTCACTTTTCATTTTCATGCATTGGAGAAGGAAATGGCAACCCACTCCAGTGTTCTTGCCTGGAGAATCCCAGGGACGGCAGAGCCTGGTGGGCTGCCGTCTATGGGATCGCACAGAGTCGGACACGACTGAAGCGACTTAGCAGCAGCAGCAGCAGCAATATGGTGCTAGTGGTAAAGAATCCAGATGCCATGCAGGAGACGGAAAAGATGCAAGTTCAGTCCCTGAGTTGGGACGATCCCCTGGAGGAGGGCATGGCAACCAACTCCAGAATTCTTGCCTGGAGAATCTCACAGACAGAGGAGCCTGACAGTCTATAGTCCATGGAGTCTCAAAGAGTTGGACATGACTGAAGCGACTTAGCGTGCATGTACAACACAGGTTATGAACACAAAATACAGGACAATAATTTGGAGTGGGGAGAAGCAGATTATAAAAGGAGAACAGAAATAGGTGCGACTGTTTTGTCATTAGCATATTTCTGAATTGAATGATTGAGTTGAAGGTGTCCATTTTGGTATTCTTTATAACTTCAGAGATTCAGTGCCATTTTCTTTTGTATGTGTCAAATATCACATATTTTTTCAAAAAGAAAGATAGTGGTCATTTTCTGAAACAAAACAAAAAGCTGTACCTAGTCAAGACTGACCCTTGATAGGTTTAGATTCTACTAAAAATTAGCCATTGCATTTATCTGATTTATGATTCTTAGAGGAAAGTTTACTTCATTCTTCTGTACTTCAGATTTTATATGGTACATTTTAATTCTATCTTTTAAGTAAAGTGTTCATTCATTCATTTTAAAGTATAGTTAACTCAATCTTTTAAAGGCTCCAAAATTTTCCCATAAAAGGCACTGTAACAAACTTATAAGTACAAAATATACTTTGTGGATTTTTGGTCCCATGAATTTAAGCACATGTAAGCTTTTTCGGAGAAGGCAATGGCACCCCACTCCAGTACTCTTGCCTGGACAATCCCATGGATGGAGGAGCCTGATAGGCTGCAGTCCATGGGGTCGCTAAGAGTCAGACACGACTGAGCGACTTCACATTCACTTTTCACTTCCATGCATTGGAGAAGGAAATGGTAACCCACTCCAGTGTTCTTGCCTGGAGAATCCCAGGGACGGCGGAGCCTGGTGGGCTGCCGTCTGTGGGGTCACACAGAGTCGGACACGACTGAGGTGACTTAGCAGCAGCAAACTCAAGTCTTTGCTGTAAATGTGATCTCTAAATGTTAGAACTATTGCAAACAAAAGAACTTGATTCCATCGTTTTTATATGGAGGGTATTTTTTTTTTCTGCCCAACCCCTTGCCTGGTGTTATCAGAATACAGTTTGATAACAAGAATCAAGCTAATAACATTAGCTTATGACTGATTAACTGTCCAGTTTGGTCTCAACTGAAAATTCTGAGCCATTAATTTTAATCTTATGATAATACTCATAGGACTGTAAACCATTCTCCTTCATTTAAATACAACAGTTTACAACTTAAATGCATATGCAATAATGAGTTAGGAAAATTTTTTACTCTGAAAAAAGTACCACAACTGAAATTTTCTAAAATAACATATTAAAGTTTTAATTAATTTTAATTACCCCTTTTCAGTTAAGATCAACTATGCAGTAGTCCTTTGATTTCCAATTCATATTATTCTGAATGTCTCTTACTTGGTATTTCAAGAGAGCTGCATTGTTTGAAGCTAATTGAAGATTCTGCAAAAGTATACATTACAAAATTGAGATCACTATAAAAATTCTAAGCAGATGGTACAAATATATATAAGAAGTAATAAGTAACATCTATATAAATCATTCCTCAGCTCCTAATCATACTTTCTTAAGGTAACCAATTAAAAAATATTTATATGTCTTCATAGAAATTTTGTTATTAAAAACATATGTGCATGCAAACACACACATTTTAAAATGAGTATAGCAGGATTATTGTCTAAAAGTTTGCCTTTTCATGTTTTTCATTTAATATAACATAGCCATCTTTCAAAGATGTAGAATTAAGTTCTACATGACTTACTGTTTCATATGGTCTATAGAAATTTCATAGCTGAATATATAATAACTATTTTTCTATTGATGGTCACTTAAAATATTATTATTAAAAGAATAATATATCAGAGGTTATTGTTTAAAATTTTTATGTACTCTCTTAATTAGCTGTATCTCTTAAGATTTCCACTGACAGGTCCCATTTTGTAGCACCGCTCTTAAAAGTGGATGTGATAATTCTTTAAATTTGGATCTCAATGAAACATTACAAATCTTGATTTTAATTTTCATTTGTCAACTCAATTATAATTACATTAGCTAAAGTATTCATAACAGTATGTCAATTTCAAATCAAATGAACAGCTTAAAAATAACAAAGTTCGTCTTAAATATTTTATCTATTTTAGCATTAAAAATTATAATATAGTAATATTAGACTGTTTACTCTTCTCTGACACTTTTGTGAATTATGATAAATAACTTGCTTTTTGAAAAATAATGAGTAGCATCTTAATTAATTGCAGTGTGGCTTTTACAAAGAGCTTGAGGCCTAATTAGTTAAAATCTCACGTATGTATTTTCAGCACGAGAATTCTGTCAGAAGTTACAAACTGCTTATCCATCATGGTTTCAACCATGCTTGTCAGTTTAGTTTTCTCTGAGGGATGGGGAATGAAACAACTCTCTTTCTAGCCAGTGGTTTCACTAGGTTAGTTAGTGCTTAGTAATATAGACTGGCAGAGCCTGTTATCAACCTGCTTGTATGGGTTAATGAAGGAATTTTCTGTTTCAGTGGAAACTCAATAGATACTGGTTTGGAAGACTATCATGATGTTCAAAACAATTAGAAACAGGACATTTCTCTTAATCACTTGGTTTAACAGTGACTGGAAGGTCAGGTCATCTAAGCAGAGCTGACAGGTAGTACAGTCTGGGATCCTTGTTTTCTCATTTCAGGAGAAAAACACCTCAGTGCATCTCTTGGCAGCCCCCTCGTTTTCAATGTGAATCTAAGATTGGAAACATTCTAGAATATATTATGCTTCAGGACTTTGTCATTACCTGTAAACTGCCTTCTGTCTGCTTTAACTCATTGCCCTTCTTGATTCCAACCATACGGCTCTAGAAAAATCCCACTCTTGCTCTGCAGAGCCAAGCACACAGCCGTATGCCAATGCTCAAAATGAGCAATTCAAGTTTTATTATTTCTGGTAAGGTCAATTTCCATTTCCTACAGCTGTTTCTTCTTTTCTGGGGAGAAAAAAGAAAACTAAAATATTTTTCAGAATATTTTTCTATCACTCATGTGAGACATGGTACATATGCTATGAGAAGGTGCCCCAGTTTTTTTTACCAAGTTCTGCTACTGCTTTGTGGTTTTTTTCTTGGTTTGAACCATTCTACTCTTCTTTGAAGGCCACTGTGTAGACAATGAAGGGGTCAGCCTATCCATAGCATTTCTGATGCTTTATTTATTTCACTTGTAATGCTGCAGGCAGGGTGTATTGATGATGACATTACACTGAAAATGGCTTCAATCTTTAATATGGGGAGATAGGTTTTAGGTCAGCTCCAAAGGAAGAATTGACTATTGTCACAAAAAAGAATTTGAAAAAAAGTCCTGTGTATTTCTGGAGTCCTCAGAAATTGCAAGTCATCAGTGAGAATGCATCAGCAGAGGACACTGATATGGCAACAAAGGGAGTCAGAGTAGGGGAATGAAGCACCTTGCAGCTGCCGTCTCCATAAACTGACATGGGGGTATCATCAAGATCGTCCTTAGAAAAGAATGGCAGGTCTTGATGGCTAAAAACACAACTTGGCGCCATGGAAACACAAACCCTAAGAATTTCCTTTGATTCATAATCAGAGCCCTCAACCAAGAGAGAATATCTCAGCTCAGGCAGAATTGAACCAAAGCGGTAAAGAAAATACAGATGAAGATCCTGAGATTTTAGAATGAGAATCTAAACTAGATCCTACCAGTATCTCTTGGTCACATTAGTTAGCAAGGGCCACAGTTACTTGGTGAGCAAGATTTAAGTTTGATATAAGAATCTACTATATATATATATATATATATATATATATATATATATATATATAGTATATGATCTATTTATCTTTCTGCCTATCTGAGGGAATTGGGAAATAAAGTGGAATTATTTTCACTCTACTGTTTGAGTCCAAGTAAGTCTTAATACTTTTCTCAAGTTTCTAGTCTCTCAAGTCAAAGACTTCCAGTTATTGTCATATGTAAGACATATAGCTGGAGGGAACCTACTTACTTCAGATAAAATTATAGTGCCAAGAAGGAGTATATTCAGGAAACCATCATCCTTTACAAAGCCTTTTTTTCTCTCAGGCTGTATACCACATATGGGACTTACGATTATTTGTCAATAATAGGAGAAAAAATTATAACTTTGAAATACCTGAAAGTACTGGCCATATTCATTGCTAGACTTTTCCAAGTTCAATGTACATATGAAAAATGAAGGTTTTCTGCTTACCCTAATAATTCTCACAGTAATTTAAATCTCATATAGATTGTCACTAAATCTTCAAATACAATTCATCCCTTACTAGCACAATGGGAATTGTTAACTGCAGTCAGCCAAGTGGCTGAAATTATTGATTAATCACCAGGTGTAACAGATGTCTAGGTCACAAGAAAGACCGATGCTGTGTTAGCAAAGAAATTTATTTTTGAAAGATGTCATGTCTGCATTAAATGTTTAGTATGCTGTCTTACCCAGTGGTCGTTTTGCATTGCCTGTGTTATCTGGGAACTGAGGATCTAGCACCATCTGCAGGTGAAACTCTGCTAATTCCATCTGGCAGTTACAACATTTTTGTGGTTTTTTTTTAATTTTATTAAAAAAAAAAAAATATATATATATATAAGTTATGACATTTTTAAAAGATTGACAGCTGACGTTAAGTTTGTTTTCACATTGATGGACTAAACTGTCCTCAATTTTAAATAACTATATGCCAGGGTTGATTGAAAATTTACATCTACTTATTTTATCTTGCTTTCGACTTACATATTGTTTAATCAGTGCTTTTTAAAAGTAAACTCTTTAGTCAGGAACAAGAAACACCAATATACAATAATCATTGGAAAACCTAAAACCCAAATAGAGGAGTCTGTCATCTTTTCCTCAGCCTAGTGGTTCCACTAATTCATTTTTAGCAACAAAAAACATATAGTAACACTCATATATTGGACATTTATTAGATGACATTGTGAAAAATTATTTATAATTATCTCATTTTAAATTACAAATTATCCAGCTAATCTCTGAATCAAGATTTCCGGGAGAAATATCAATAACCTCAGATATGCAGGTGACACCACCCTTATGGCAGAAAGTGAAGAAGAACTAAAGAGCCTCTTGATGAAAGTGAAAGAGGAGAGTGAAAAAGTTGGCTTAAAGCTCAGCGTTCAGAAAACTAAGATCATGGCATCTGGTCTCATCACTTCATGGCAAATAGACGGGGAAACAGTGGAAACAGTGGCTGACTTTATTTTTCTGGGCTCCAAAATCACTGCAGATGGTGATTGCGGCCATGAAATTAAAAGATGCTTACTCCTTGGAAGGAAAGTTATGACCAACCTAGATAGCATATTAAAAACCAGAGACATTACTTTGTCAACAAAGGTCCATCTAGTCAAGGCTATGCTTTTTCCAGTAGTCATGTATGGATGTGAGAGTTGGACTATAAAGAAAGCTGAGCGCCAAAGAATTGATTCTTTTGAGCTGTGGTGTTGGAGAAGACTCTTGAGAGTCCCTTGGACTGCAAGGAGATCCAACCAGTCCATCCTAAAGGAAATCAGTCCTGGGTGTTCATTGGTAGGACTGATGTTGAAACTGAAACTCCAATACTTTGGCTACCTGATGTGAAGAGCTGACTCATTTGAAAAGACCCTGATGCTGGGTAAGATTGAGGGCAGGAGGAGAAGGGGATGACAGAGGATGAGATGGTTGTATGGCATCACCGACTCAACGGACATGGGTTTGGGTGGACTCCGGGAGTTGGTAATGGACAGGGAGGCCTGGCATGCTGCGGTTCATGGGGTTGCAAAGAGTTGGACACACCTGAGTGACTGAACTGAACTGAATCTCTGAAATGAGAATTATTTATCCCTATCTTACAAATGAAGGAATTAAATATAGAAACTCTTTTTGCAAGTCCACATAACTGGAAAAAGATGGCATGAAGATTTGGCGTTGAACTAAAACCCAGGTCTCCCCAACTCTAGAGGGTCAAGAAAGGTTAAGAATATTTGATAACTCAAATATTTCATTTAAATGTTAGCATGAATAAACACAAAATAGCCAAGCATATTAAACAAGGTTTAAGATCAGAATTCTGTTTTGGAAGATGACATAAACACTGAAAGTTACACATGTTGAAGTACTTTTGCTTAAATTCTCAAACACTCATTATCTTCAAAATATTTTCCAAATAGATTTTGGATAAAAGATTTTTCAAGTTAGTAGATGTGAAAATATAACCAAGAAATAAGGAAAACTTAAATTACTTCTCCATAAATTTACTTGCTTTTCAAAATTCACATTATATTTCTAAAACATTACTTCCATTTGCATGAGTCATTAGCTTTCATAAGGAGTGCTTTTATATAAAATCTGTAAGCTGTAAACCATAGCATTTCTTCATTATTAGCCTATACAGGTCCATTAAATCTATTATAAATGCATAGTCTACTGATTAATATCTCAGTTGCAGCTTGAGAGTCTTGGTGTGGATCTAGAAAACGTTTATGAAGATTTTAATATCCTGGTTTAGACATTTCAGGATAAATCCTTGAGCTACTATAACTTTTTAACTATTAAAAAATATACATTGAAGATCAGTTTAATAAGGTTACTGATAAAATTGCAATGCTGTATACTGAGCAAAAGAGGCAGAAGCAGATATAAAAATTACAGCTATTTCATTATGACAGCTTCTATAGGAATTTTAATTCTAGTTATTAACTTTAAAACATTATTCACTTTCATCTAAAGTACTTTTTTCTTTCTAGTACGTATTTTCACAACAGATTACAAATTTAACCACATACATATTTATTAAAGGTTTATTTTGCATTTGTATTTCTATATTTTTGGTAACAAAATAAGACATAGTAAAACATGTTATAGTCACTTAAATGATTCTTTAAAACTACCTTTCATCAAAGATGAAATGATAAAATCTCTTTAATTCTGATACTGAATGCTATTACTTAAAAAGATTCTTATCAAAGTTAGGCAATAATTTTATTCTAACTATGTCTTTGTCTTGTAATTTTAGACATGGCCTAGGAATGCTTAGTTTTTCCATTTAAAAAACAAAATGAGTTTTGTAAACTCATATGATTTAAAATAGGCATGTTCAAATTAAAATGTTTTTTGAAAAAGATAATGAAAAGTTTGAGGTCAAATATAATAGAGAAAAAGAAATGTTATAACTCTAGTTAATGTATAATTATTTGCATCACTGAAATAGAGCTTTTAGTTATTTGTATATTCTTTGTTGACATTCCCACTTCTTTAACAATCATGTCAATCCAATTTTCTTTCATTAAGTATTCAAATCTCTTTTGATATTTATAGGCGGTTTTGATTTTGTGACAGTTTCTCTCATTTCTGCATCAAAATAGATCGTGGTAATGAAAAGAATGGATGAATAAAAGACCTTTTCACAGAAACACAGTGACCAAGTGAGTCTTTTAAAACTCCAAATTCCATTATTTCTTCCCCCGTTCTCCAGAAATGGTACACGTCAGAGCAGCAGAAAGAGTAGGGATGAAAAATAAACAGACCAAACTAAACATGGTTTTTTATCACTGAAAAGTAATAGCTTTATCTCCAGAATATAGTCCAAAGCAGTAAGATGCAGAGCTTTCAATATGTCCCATGTGAGCTCACTTTTGTTGCCTTGGCATCACTGTCACTTCCTCCTAAGGCTAGGAGCTACATTTTCCAGAACCCCTTCTCTGTGTGGTTCTGGGTTAGAGTTCACCAATGAAAACAGCCTTCCAGTGAGTTAGAAGCTGGACATCAATAGGAAGCCATTATTTTTTCAAAGGTGTTTGCTGCTAGATGCTTGGAAATAAAGTGACATCTTCATTCTCAATTTCTCTGACCTTCAGCAGCTGCTTTCCTGACCTCTTCCCTAGCCTCCCCTATCCCCACCAAGGCTCTTCCAACAGTCCTGAGAGTTCCTAATTTTGCATTAACACCTTATATCTGGATACGTCAGATGCCTTCTATGATGCTGACTGGTCCCAGATGATAAAGACACTATCACAGTAAAGACAGGGAAAATATTCAGTTTATTAAATATTGTGAATGTCAGAAACATCATTTCAATATGTTAATACCAAATCACATGTCAGAGTAAAATTTTGATTATCTGGATTTCTCCTTTCCTTTTCTCTAACAATGACAACTAAGACCAGTCTGTATTTATTAGTTTCTTCAGCCTTTAAAAGAGCTTTAAAAATGATGTTCAAATAAACTTCAAGTATTAATAGTTAACTTCAACTTCTTCTGAATAAAAATGTTCATTCTTATACTTGATATTACTCAATGGTGTTTGACCTGCAGTAGAAAGAGGGAAATCAAGTTTCAAAGAATATTAGAACACTAGGTAATTCTGACTCATTATTTGCTACCTTCTTCCTCCTGACATAAAGCACTAGAGACGAAGAACTGCTCTCACAAAATTGAGATCTAATCAAGATCATATTTAAATATCAAAACACTTGTGACTTAATGGCACTTGCATACAATTGTATATGATTCCATCTTGGTAAAGGGTTATATTCAAGAAATATCCATGCTCAATAAAACCAAATAAATATTTTTATATTCTCCAGGGAAAGACTTTTGACATTCATGTATTGCAATATTTCCTCTCAAGTCTCTTTGTCTGCCCTTTTCTTTCTCCACCTCTCTCTATTCCTCTATCAATGTAACCACCAACAAATTTACATAGTTTTTTCTACATACCAGCCACTGTTCTAGGTACTTCACATATTTTAGCATATTTAATCGTATGACAACCCCATATAAGCTCCATATTACAGATGAAAACAATTAAGGCTCAGGGTGGGGTTTAATACCTTGCCCAAGGTCATAGAGCAAACAGTTGGCAGGGATGTAGGAAGTACACTTGGCAGTTAGGCAGCAGGTTATGAAATCTCTCAAAGCTGTTCATCAAACTACCCTCTTTAGCACCTTCCTTCCCCATTTCCTCTTTCTCCATGTCTTCTTTCTAGCCAGTAATTCTTTGTCTCTTTCATTGAAATTCTAGCAACCCATAAGAGCTTGGGAGAGCAGGTTACCATAGAGCAGGACATGTGGTCCTTGAGCTAACTCTTTTTGTTTCATTTGCCCCATGACCTCATGTTTTTTCTTTCCTTAATATGGTTCCAGACGGATCTCAGGAACATAAATGGGGATGATGATCTGCTAGTAGTCATATGAGGAAGGA
The DNA here is from genome assembly GCF_054371585.1 of Giraffa tippelskirchi. Lineage (NCBI taxonomy): Eukaryota > Metazoa > Chordata > Mammalia > Artiodactyla > Giraffidae > Giraffa > Giraffa tippelskirchi. The sequence goes on from NC_137284.1 coordinate 67,707,658, forward strand.
TTCCGATAGTAAAGAAATACATAAAAATAGAACACAGAGAAGTAGTTTAGTATGTCAAAGTGGACTTCAAAGCTTTTGAGGTCATAGGGTTTTCTGTGCCATAAAAAAATCTCAAGTAAAATAAAGTATATTCAGACAGCCTTCAAATCCAGGAAACTCAAACTTTTATATTAAAATATTTATTTTTCTCAATAATAGCTGATCAAATAGTTACCCAGTAACTTGTGTTTTCTAGTGTTCAAACCATAATACTATTATGATCTTGTTTTTCTCAAAATGGGGATCGTATCCTTCCATGAGGAACACCAGTGCTAGGAGAAAGATATATATACATATCCACTTTGCCACCAAGCCAGTCTGATTCAGTATCTTCAGGAATAAAATTCCTTACCATTTTTCAAAATATAATACTCCAGAGTACTTTGATATTCAAGATCTTTGGATTTTTTGAAGTGCTAAATAGCATATCATTGCTTTTTAAAAGGAAATCTAATAGATCATAGCTCAGTTGATAATCTACCTGCATTGCAGGAGACCTGGGTTCAATCCCTGGGTCAGGAAGATCCCCTGGAGAAGGAAATGGCAACTCACTCCAGTATTCTTGCTTGGAGAATCCCATGGACAGAGAAACCTGGCAGGCTACAGTCTATGGGGTTGCAAGAGTTGGACACAACTTAGTGACTAAACCAATAGATTAAGAAATTTTTGGAAAGTTCTGCAATTTTTCTTTTTTGGGGGGGGGTTGGTGATTGTGCAGGAATCAGGACTAAAAAAATATCTTGGCTGGTGATATTTTAGAAATCTAAGATTGGAGGCCTAAAAAATTCAGTTTCATTTTACAAGTGCTGATGCGATCACAGAAACTTTGAAAATAGATGTTTACATAGCACTGGCCTTATAATTTATGTGGGAGGGGACAACTTCAGAAACTGCGAGAAAGTCTTACTGCTTTCTTGATTTTCAAAATACAAAGAAATCCTAATTCTAATGATATGAAGAGTGTTTAAAATTTGTTTTCCCTGAAATGTTTTTTTGGCCACCTACTCCAGTTATTCTTGCCTGGAAAATCCCATGGACAGAAGAGCCTGGTGGGCTACAGTCCACAGAGTCACACAGAGTAGGACACAACTGAACATACATCAAGTAAATGAAGAGAAGGGCTTCCCAGGTGGTGCTAGTTGTACAGAACCTGCCTATCAATGCAGAAGACACAAGAGATGTGAGTTGCATCCCTGAGTTGGGAAGATCCCCTGGAGGAGGGCACAGCGACCCACTCCAGTATTCTTGCCTGAGAAATCTCATGGACAGAGGAGCCTGGCAGGCTACAGTCCATATGTTTGCAAAGAGCCAGACAGGACTGAAGCAACTCAGCATGCATGCACGCAAATGAAGAGAGAGAACTATTATCAAGGAAAGGAATGAGGATATTCAAGGCTTCAGTGGCATATGATCCACTGAACATGTTTAGAAACACGCCTCCCCCCATCAATGAAGTAGTGATTTACTGATGTAAAGGTGGTGAATTTTTTTTAAAGGGTGAAGGTGGCCTTTTTAACTAGTACTTGGCCAAATATAAATTATTGGTGTCTTAAATCTATATTGTGAGATATTTGCTCTCTTTCAGCTCTCGTGTCATGAAATATTACATATTTGATGGTTGTTATCTACATGCTGAAATTCCATAAGCGCATGTGAAAATTCTGAGTAACAAGATAACTCTATAATGACACAAAAATAATATGATTTCTAGTTTTAGAGGAAAATAGTAGAATCTTATATATTTTCTATTTTAGAAGTAAAAGAACAAAACGCATTAACAAATAGGTATAAATTACTGTATCTATCAACTCAATATCTCAGTTGATGGCAGGTATCAATATCTAATACATTCTTTGTTTAAAATATAAAATACCTGTATTTTCTTTTCACATTTGACTCCAGAATATCCAGTGTGGCAAAAACATATGTTGGGGAGTACACATCTGCCTCCATAAAGACACTTCTGATTGCAAATTGCTGTAATACACAAGTTTTTACAGTTACTGTCTTTTGACACAAATGCTTCAGACAATTCCAAAGGCCTGAAGCCATTCAGCAACTTGGCTATAAAATAGTCATAAGAATCAATGAATGACCAATTGCACTACTATATTTCTGCAACCAGTGTGCAAACACCCACATATGCAGACGTCAAAAGAGCAAACACCGCCAAATTCAACACAACAGTTTCACTATTTCATAAAGATATCAATATTATTAAAGCAAACATTTTCATTGGCTATATTTTAAAGTATTTGAAACATATCTTTTTGTTTTCTTTAGAGAGGAGATTCAAATCAGTAACATAGCATTCATAATTTGTTTTTTAATAAAAGTTTTTTTAGCAAAAATTTAAAAGAGGCAAATCAGTACTGACCAACATATGGAAAAACAGGCAATTTTATGTACTACTAATGGATATTTAATGTGAAACAACTCTATTAGAAGCTTCCTAAAGATTTTCATATTATCTGTACTAGAAATTTCTTCTTTAAAATGTCTTCCTATGCAGTTTCAAAATACCTATATCTATTCAATATCTATCTTTTGTCTTTTTTTCTCTATCATTTACCTACCTACCCACCTGTAGATAAAAATTTTTATAATAGTAACAGTTTGTAAATAACATAAATGTTCAACATGAGAGGAAAGGTCAAGTGAATTACAGTATTTATATTATGGAACTTAATATATCATTTAAAATTATGTTTCTAAGGACACTGAACCACTTTTAAGAAATACTGACTATAGGCATAATGTAAAATTATATACAATACAGTTATTTTTCATGGGAGAGGTATCTGTTTAAATAGCTCATAATACTCCCTTTAGTATAAATGCAACATTGAAAGGTATGTTTTTATCAGAGCTATTGTGTACAGCTGAGTAGGTTGTGTAAAGGACGAGGTTCCACAGCTAACTAAACACTGTTCATATCACAGACATCATAGATTTGAATATTTATTACAGCAATTTTTCCAGAAGATGGCAGTAAAACAACTTGTATAAATAACATCATCAATATTTAGACAGTTTCCAGACACAAAGAAGTAAAGCATTTTTGAGGAAGGGGACTTCTAAAAACTCACACAAAGTTGCTTCAAGGTGCAAAAACAGGGTACACATATTCAGACTGTGCTCAGAGTACCTGAGTTCACAATCACTGGAGCATATTTTCACATTAATGTGCTTTTAGCATCTCATCATTCTCTCTCATAGTCCACACAACCCCTCTCCAGAATGAGTAGGCCAAATCGAGGTTGAGTGTTCCTTTTTATAGCATTTTATCACATCTAACTTTCAATGTGAATTACTGATTTTTGAACACATATTTCTTACATAAATACTAGCACTTAATGAATTCTTTGAAAATATTTTACTAGAATGAGAAGTGAGTAGTGATTAATAATAAAATAAACTGAAGAGTCATAAAAATTATAGCAGAATCTCAGACAAATGGAAATGAGTGTGGTTCGAAAAGCAGAGAAGGTATTTCTAGTAAAAAAGGACAGTCATCTTACAATTGTATAATTTCAGTTTATAATACCTTTGCATTACCAGTTTTGATATCATGTAGTTACTGAACATTTGAAAGTACTTTGAGGAGATTTTCTGTTTTTCCCATTAAGTCAATCTTTGTTAATATTTTAAGATGTTATTTCAAGTTTACATAAATTTCAAAATGGCATAAAATTTGATTTTTCTCCATAGCGTGAGATCCCATCTATGTAAAAATTTATGACTAAAAGTGGAAATAGCTAACATGAGAAAATCAAGGCAGAAACTAGTTCTGGGCGATGGAATTTGGAGAGATTTATTTTTTCAATTTTTTCATATTTTCTCTGATTTCTATGATAGATATATATCTACTATAATATAGAAAAACATTTAAACTTTATACTAAAAACTTCTTCATCTTATTCCTCCTTGGAGGAAAGCAGTCAAAAGTTACAAACTTCTAGTTAAATAAGTACTGGGGATGAAATGTACAACATGATAAATATAATTAGCACTGCTGTACATTATATACAAAAGCTTATAAGAGAGTAAAAGTTCTCATCACAAGGGAAAGATACTTTTTTAAAAAGTTCTTTAATGTTGTACCTGTATGAGATGAATATTCACTAAACATTGTGGTAATCATTTCATAATGTAAGTAAAATCATTATGTTGTACACCTTATACAGTGCAGAATGTCAATTATATTGCAATAAAACTGGAAGAAAAAGATCTTTTAAAACGAAAAAAAAAATTCTTAAGTCCACCTAAGAGGAATTCACTGACACCCTACAGACTGTACTTTGGATCTTTCTAAGTTACACAAAACATTAATATAATATACCATACATTCTTTTTTAAATAGGTCTAGAAATGGATAAGACATCCCTCCATTTCTAAAACTTTAATAGATTAGCATACTGGGATTTATTTTTCTATATATATTTCTCTTAAAGCTATACTGTATTTAATAATTATAATAGATTCAAATTCGGAACATAGAGTAGAAAGTGAGTTCTGTAGGCTTACGTATTTGAAACTGTGCTTCTGCCCATGTGGTAGGACAGTGGCATATGCTGGGAGCAATACATTCACCACCATTTTTACATTTCTGAAAGCAGATTGCTGCAAATAGAAATATGAATAAGTTTAAAACTTAATTTACTAGTCAAATCCTACCATAAGCCATAACAATTTTCATTAAAGAAAAAAGAGAAACAGTTAAAAATCAATGATTAAAGAATTTTTCCCCTTAGAAAAATTTTTCCCATTGTTAGACGTTTATGGAAAAAATGGAACATTTGAATGAGAACTGCCATCATCTCAAAAACTAGATTGAAAGCAATAAAACCTCTCAGGAGATTCTGAACTGGTGTGAGATGGGACCAAGAAATCAATAATTTTTTTTAAAAACTTCCCCTGACTGCTACTTATAACTGAGACCAAGACTTAAATACATGTCATTTATCCTGGCAACTGTATTGGATAGACTGGAAAATACAGGATACCCTGTACCTCTGCTAATTAGAAAGAAAGTTCAGAAGAATCGGCATTTTACTCTATTTTAAAAAGTTATATTTTTTACGATTAAAATTAAGTGATTTATTTCGACCTAAGGCAGAGGAGTTTGTTTGATGTTGACATTCCAAGAGACATTTATGGAAAACAGTTTTAAAGTTGAAACATTGATGCAACTGATGCTAATTGCGAATTTCCTAGGAAAGCTCATACATATTTTGTAAGGAAATTAGGACCTTTTTGATTTAGAAGTTTAGGCAAGTCCAGTAATAAACCAATGGAAGGAGGTTGCTTTGCACAGGGAAATGGAAGAAGAGTGAAATAAAAAAGATAAATTCTAAAAAAAAAAAGATAAATTCTAAAGTAGGATTAAATAAGAAAAAATAAAAGCAAGGAAACAAAAAACAAGGAACATGCTCTTTGTCTGAAGTCCTGCTTTATGTTCTCATGCAGACTTTAGCCTTTTTAAGGGTATTTCCCTTACGTGTGTTGCATTGTTTCCCTGTCCAGCCAGAAGGACAAGAGCAAAGGTTTGGTCCCACACACTTTCCTCCATTAATGCACATGGGAACATAGATACCTGGAGATAAAGGGATGAAATATTAGTCCTTAAATATCAATAGTTTTGCTATTTAATATGTTTGCTTTACCTGTAGTTGGCAAACATATTTAGTAGTGTCTTACTTTTTTGACATCTGCCAGTGTATCCTTCAGGACATATGCACACATTATTTCTCATGCAGTGACCACCATTCTTACAGGGAGGCTGGCAGATAGCTGAAAGAACACATGGCAGCAATCTGTGAATATCACATATTCAATTATTATATATTATATGTTGCATTCAGTGTGTGTTATCTATGGGGACATAAGGCAGAGAAATGAGCTATTAAAATAAAAGATCACAACTGCAAGTTGTTAAAACCATTCTTTCTAAATCATCAAATACAGTGCTTATAGCCATAAGTTGCTAGTGGGTTAGCACACTTTGAAATATATTGAAGTGTTTGTAACCAGTGGAGCCTTCAGTATGATAGTGAAAATATTGTGAATCTAATCTTATGTTTCACCAAACTCTGAAGTAAAGAGTGAAATGACCTGGGAAAAAACAAGAAAAAAGTCAAAACCAAGCTCAAAATAAGACCTGTTCTTGTGGAAGTTAGAAAAACTCAACAATTGGTCGTATGTTTAGAAAGAACTTTAAAGTTACTTTTGGGTACCTACTGAGGTCATAGAAACAGAGCTTTATATGTGACTTATTCCTGTCAGGGCCTGGGAAAAAATCTTTTTAACAATAAATCTTCAGCTTTTTCAGGAATATTTATTGGATAATTCTGAATATAGTGTACTAGTAACTTCTATGTATATGGTTCTGTTCCATGGAGTTCAGAAGTTGATGTTTATAAGAGGATTTTTCTTGCTTCATACTTTTTCCCGATGTGACAATTAAATGCAGTTATTTAAAAATATTAATACAAGAGGATTTATAAGAGGATTTTTCTTGCTTCATACTTCTTCCCGATGTGACAATTAAATGCAGTTATTTAAAAATATTAATACAAAGGCAAACTTGCCTGTAAATTTTTAAATTTAATTTTCCTTAAGTGATGATTAAGTGGATTTTAGTTTGTGCTGTAAAAGTGAATGTCCAATTATTTTGTTTTGGTAATAAGGTATTTGTGGACAGATTCCCCTTCTGAAAATTTCCAAACACTAAGAAAAATGCAGCTGATTTCAAATAGATTTATATGTGAAAATAATGTAACACTTTTTGTATAAAAACAACATTAACTGAAAGATTTTAGCAAATGAATAATATCCATTATTTTAGACTGAGCCTTTTCTGGTAAATGATTGAATTTCCTTTCTCTGCCATTTTTATTGGTACTTTTTACTATGGAGAAATGATCTTAAGTTTTCTGCTTTCTAATCCTTACACTGGAGAAGAAAATGGCAACCCACTCCAATATTCTTGCCTGGAGAGTCCCATGGACAGAGCAGCTTGGTGGGTTACAGTCCATGGGATCACAAAGAGTCAGACACGACTAAGTGACTGAACAACAACAATCCTTATTCAATTTAAGATTATTTCTATTAATTAGGAAAAGATGTATTCTTTTCATTACAAAGACACCACAAGAAATACCTGTGGTTAGGAATTTAACACTTAAAAAGGATAAAAGACCTTTTTATAATGGGTAGTCTTATTATAATCAGTACTCATATACTCTATAAAACTTGAGTGTAGAGATAAATACTACATCTATACACAAAAGTATATATAATTAAAGTAATACAGAGAAATGGCATAAAATGTGGACTTTGTTGTGCCACCCCTAATCCCATTTTAAGAAAAGAAGGTTTAGGAGAATACCCAGTCATGTATATATTTATGAGATTCTCCAGGTCTCAGATGGATCTTCCATCAAACTCCAAAATGAGCCAAGTAATCTGGCCTTACTTTGTATATGGAAAGAGCTCATGGCATTTAAGGGATGAAGGAAATTGGAAGATATATTTAATCATCTCTAGCCTCACATTTTGGGATTGCCTTGTAGCTCAGTCAGTAAAGAGTCTGCCTGCAATGCAGGAGACCTGGGTTCGATTCCTGGGCCAGGAAGATCCCCTGGAGAACGAAATGGCAACCCATTCCAATATTCTTGCCTGGAGAATCCCATGGAGACTGGCAGGCTACAGTCTATGGGGTCGCAAGAGTTGAACATGACTGAGCAACTAAGCACACACACAGCCTCACATTTTAAGTCTTGCTTATTAATAGTTAACATTTCATGTTGTTTTCATCTCAGTGTCTATCTCCCTCTTTTGAAATCCTGTAGAATACACAGTATATGCTCCTTATATTTATTTTAATCATATTCTGCCTAATTTATTCAGTGGCTTTCAATATGTATACCATCTTCCCTTCCCTCTATTTGGGCTCACAAGGGATGTGACCTAATAAAAATAAAGATCATATTTTTTCCTGTACTTTCTATAATGTGTCTTGTAACAATAATACCATTACTTAATGCCAAGTGCTGACTGTATTTGTAGGTGGTCTACTGTAGTCTCATTCACACTTGACAGCAACTGTCTAGCTCAAACTTGAAAGTAAAGAGGTCTGAGGCCTGGAGACTATAAATTTATCATAGCCATGCCACTAGGATATTGCAAAGAGTGATAACTCCAAAAATTTTAACATGACATATATTCATTAGATAATTTTTAGTTCAGTTTAGTAATTTAGAGAGGCCCTGCTTTACCTAGTTATATAGTTGGCATATATATTTTAGAGGAGAAATTTTCTTACTAAATCTTACACCTATTGCAAATAGCATTAGAAGCATAGTTTTTTATTTCCTTTCTCACATTCTCCACTCAAAACTCTACCTAAAACTCTTAAACATGCATTTAGTAATAGTCTCCTAATTTTCAAGATCTGCCTTAACCAAGTTTTTGCATTCCATGTTCATACCCTAGCTCCTTAATAGAAATTTGAATTAGAAAAACTCATTTTGTATGCTTAGTATATCTAGTATTAGACTGATGGTTTCTTCTCCATCTCAAAGTCAATCTTAGAATTCTAACCTACCTCTAAGTAAAAAAAGAAACAAAAAAAAAAAAAACGGGATTTTAAGTCAAACTGTAACATGACAATGTATGTATTTTAGGAGTTAAATTATCATGTCTTATACTAAAAATCCACTCTATATTTGTATAAGCTCAAATATACTAAGATGCAGAAAATAGATTTAAAATTTCATTTATTGACATTATTTCGTGCCTATGTTCTCAACTTCAGGTCATGCCCATTATTCTGGAAAAAAACAAAAAAAACAAAAAAACAGCTTATAGCATTAACTCCATGAATGAAAGTGTTAAAGTCATAGGCCATAAATGGGGGAAATGGTACATCTTTATGTCTCATATTACTGGGTACACTGCTGTGTGTAGCTGGCTCTTCATAAGTGTTTAATGAAACTAAAGTCAAGAGAGATCATGAGATAAAATTAGTAGTAGACATTAGACTGACTGTAAATAAAACATGTTTGCTGAGAAGGCAACAAAAATGACACCACTGCACACGAAAGACTGCAAGAGAGCTTTGCTTATTTGTTTCACACCTTAGTCCTACAAATGTACCAAGGTTGTGAGCCTAACATAAGTTGAATAAGTAAACATTTTACACAATAACTCATATAATTCTATGAACTGGTAATTTGGTGACCAAAACTGCAATGTGACAAGAAATAGAGAAAATAAATAACATCTTCCCCTTTGAAAATTGTCTTATGTTTGTTTACTCAAAGCTCTGTGTCTAACTTTTCCTTTGCCTTTTTATTTATAAAGAAAGGATAATTACCATTCTGACACTGTGTACCAAAGAATCCATTTGGACAGTCGCAAGTGTTTGGCTTATTACAGGAACCACCACTGAGGCAAACGGGGTCACACAAAGCTGGTAAACAGCAGGAGGGAGAAAGACCATAAAAGTTTTATTATTTAAAAACTAGTACAGCCACTATGGAGAACAGTGTGGAGATTCCTTAAAAAACTGGAAATAGAACTGCCATACAACCCAGCAATCCCACTGCTGGGCATACACACCGAGGAAACCAGAATTGAAAGAGATGCGTGTACCCCAATGTTCATCGCAGCACTGTTTACAATAGCCAGGACATGGAAGCAACCTAGATGTCCATCAGCAGATGAATGGATAAGGAAGCTGTGGTACATATACGCAATGGAATATTACTCAGCCATTAAAAAGAATGCATTTGAATCAGTTCTATTGAGATGGATGAAACTGGAGCCCATTATACAGAGTGAAGTAAGCCAGAAAGAAAAACACCAATACAGTATACTAATGCATATATATGGAATTTGAAAGATGGTAACGATAACCCTATATGCGAGACAGAATAAGAGACACAGATGCATAGAACAGTCTTATAGACTCTGAGGGAGAAGGTGAGGGTGGGACGTTCTGAGAGAATAGCATTGAAACATGTATATTATCATATGTGAAACAGAACACCATTCCAGGTTCAATGCATGAGACAAATGCTCAGGGCTGGGGCAATGGGATGACCCAGAGGGATGGGATGGGGAGAGAGGTGGGAAGGGGGTTCAGGATGGGGAACACATGTAAACCCATGGCTGATTCATGTCATTGTATGGTAAAAACCACTACAATATTGTAAAGTAATTAGCCCCCAACTAAAATAAATAAACTTATTAAAAAAAAAAAAAGGAAGCTGCCCTGAAGTACAGAATGGTGCATAATGAAATATTTTATTTTCACTGCCATTTAAACCCATAACCTATAATTAATTAGACTTTTCCAAACATAAGAGGAGAGGAATAACCAGATAATAGCTTTGAAAGTTTGTTCATTAAGTTAACAAATATTACCAAGCTAAGAATGTGGAGGCTGTTATTAGAATTCAGAATACCCTTGGTAAGCACTGTTGGTAAAACAATTGAAAGTTAGGAGAAAGCAATTCAACAGCACAAACAGGATAGTCTGTAATCAGTTCAAATACATTCAGTCATGACTCTAAGTCATCTTCCCAATTCAAATAGGAACACTGCACTCAAGTCCTAGCACACTCAAAAACATGCTTTGTTTTTGCGTCTTTCCCTTTGTTGCACTTTGAAAGTCACACCAAATTCCATTTTTAACCCCGATTTTGCCAGTTCTCCAAAGTTTACACAATTTTATTCCTAACTGCACCTGTCAGAATGAATTTCTCTTTCCTCTGCTTCCAAAAAGCTAAACATTTATTATGTCACTTGTTACTCAACTTGTATCATAGTGCTTTTTATAATTGTAACCTGTATCTCCTTCACTAATGATATGCTTCTTGTAACTGGTAAAAAAACAAATTGATCTTTATTTCCCTTTGCATCATGCTTCACACATAGTTGTCAAGCTATAAACACTGAATTAAATTTACGTTGAAAAAGTCATTCGATCACAATGGATCAAAAAAGATCTTCATGACCCAGATAATCACAATGGTGTGATCACTCACCTAGAGCCAGACATCCTGGAATGTGAAGTCAAGTGAGCCTTAGAAAGCATCACTACGAACAAAGCTAGTGGAGGTGATGGAATTCCAGTTGAGCTATTTCAAATCTTGAAAGATGATGCTGTGAAAGTGCTGCACTCAATATGCCAGCAAATCTGGAAAACTCAGCAGTGGCCACAGGACTGCCTTTCCAATCCAAAAGAAAGGCAATGCCAAAGAATGTTCGAACTACCACACAATTGCACTCATCTCACATGCTAGTAAAGTAATGCTCAAAATTCTCCAAGCCAGGCTTCAGCAATACGTGAACCGTGAACTTCTAGATGTTCAAGCTGGTTTTAGAAAAGGCAGAGGAACCAGAGATCAAATTGCCAACATCGGCTGGATCATCGAAAAAGCAAGAGAGTTCCAGAAAAACATCTATTTCTGCTTTATTGATTATGCCAAAGCCTTTGACTGTGTGGATCACAATAAACTGTGGAAAATTCTGGACGAGATGGGAATACCAGACCACCTGACCTGCCTCTTGAGAAACCTGTATGCAGGTCAGGAAGCAACAGTTAGAACTGGACATAGAACAACAGACTGGTTCTAAATAGGAAAAGGAGTACATCAAGGCTGTATATTGTCACCCTGCTTATTTAACTTATATGCAGAGTACATCATGAGAAATGCTGGGCTGGATGAAGCACAAGCTAGAATCAAGATTGCTGGGAGAAATATCAATAACCCCAGATATGCAGATGACACCACCCTTATGGCAGAAAGTGAAGAAGAACTAAAGAGCCTCTTGATGAAAGTGAAAGAGGAGAGTGAAAAAGTTGGCTTAAATCTCAACATTCAGAAAACTTAAGATCATGGCATCCGGTCCCATCACTTCATGGGAAATAGATGGGGAAACAGTGGAAACAGTGTCAGACTTTATTTTTTGGGGCTCCAAAATCACTGCTGAGTGATTTGCAAAATATAAATGATTAAATTAACTGAATAAGAGATAGAGTAGACGACAGAAAAATTACATTGAAAGAAATAGAAAAACAATCTAAAATAACCTCCTAAGATGATGTCAGGATAGCTGATCTAATGGAAAAAAATTTTTACCAAATTTCAAGGAAAGACTATTTTGCAAAACTGTTGCAACATGCACAAAGAGATGAAACAACATTTTATCAGAGTGGCATAATCTTATAGTCAGCATTATTTTTGAAAATACACAGAAAGTTAAAATGAAATACTATTATTTAAGATAAATACTATTATTTAAGATAAATCAAGTGCAGCTGTGTAGTTATATATTATCACATCAGGATGAAATAGACTTGTATCTCAACTAACATAATTGTATTATATAAGTGAAAAAAATAATATAATGTTAAAAAGTAATTTGATACATCCATTTTTTGATAAAAAAACAGTCTGAAAGGGCTTCCCTGGTGGCTCAGTGATAAAGAATCAGCCTGCCAATGCAGGAAACATGGGTTCGATCCCTGTTGTGGGAAGATCCCACATGCCATAGAGCAACTAAGCCCAGACACCAAATATATTGAGCCTGTGCTCTAAAGCCCACAAACCACAACTACTGAGTCCACACGCCACAACTACTGAAGCCTGATTGCCCTACAGACTGTGCTCTGCATCAAGAGAAGACACTATAATGAGAAGCCTGGGCACCGTAACTGGAGAGTAGCCTCTGCTCTCTACAACTAGAGAAAAGCCCTCACAGCAACAAAGACCCAGCACAGCCAAAAATAAATAAACAAAAAAGAAAATGATTAAAACATTCTGAAAACGTTAATCCAAGGAAACGTTAACAGAGGTTAGCACATAGTGAGTGATGATGAAAAAGCATTTGATAAAATGTAAAACCCACTCCCGACTTAAAACCAAAGAAAATTCTGAGAAAGCAACCAATAAAAGGAGAATTCTAGCAGAAACCTGTAGTGATATCATACTCAGTGGCAAAACATGGAAGAATTCCCACTAAAACCATTAAGAAACAAAACCGTTAAGAAACATTCCTGCACACTTTGCGCTGGAGGTCCCAGCCACAACAATCAGAACATAAATTTGAGAGCTGGAAGAGGGCTGTTAGATTGCTCAAGTTCAAGTTTTGCCTCTGTAATTTAAGAACTCTGTAAACATATTGCTTAACCCATCAGTGCCTCTGTTTACCCATTTGTAAAATGGAAATGAGATACTATATGTAGCTATTATGAGAATCAGATGAATAATGTATTAAAAATATTTGCGTAGTGTTGGTACATCATAAATATAGACTAAATCTTAGTTACTATAAAAAAGTAAGTAGAGACAAACTCACCATTTGCAAAAATATGTTTTACCGAGAAAATCAAGACAATAATAAACCATAGAAGAGTGTAAATAGAGCGTTAAATAAGGCAACTGGGTGCATGAATAACTTTAAAATTAGGATAGATTTCCTATATTGCAGTAATAAACAATACCTTGCAAAATGAACAAACGCAATGATATCTTGGAAGATAAACAGCTGACATCACAGTATGCAAAGGCATAAAGAAAGGTAATCAGAAACATGCAAGAATAATAGAGTGTTACTGAATAAAACGAGTTATAAAGCACTGTGAAGAAGAAAAGGTCTTATGAAACAGTGAGTTTTGCATTTGAGTAGGGTTTGAGTAGATGATGAATGACCAGGAATTTATAGAATATAAGTTTGGAATGATCACTTCCAACCCTAAGTTTCTCTGAAATCGCTTAAATAATTGTATAATTTGTTTCTAATACAACATGTCTTATTTATCTAAACTATAAACCAGAGAATTCAAAAAATTAGCAAGAAAAAGGATAATCTGTAAAATGCATTATATAATCTTAGATGAACTTTTTGAAAATAAAAATTCCTGAGGAGTAAATATGGGAATCTTCTGAAAACAAATGAGAGATAATACTTGTCATTAGAGTTTAACTAAAATAATTACTTAATAAAGGCATTCCCATTTGTTGGCTTAACATTCTTCTGTCTCTAATTGGCATTTTTACCATCCTTTTCCTTAGTTACATTGTTGTCAGACCTTGTGAGAACCACAGTATGTGCAGTAAATTCATTTAAAAAGCGTGTTTCAACTGTAAATGTATACACGAAAAACAGATCAGAGTTAAACTTATAAAACCAAAGCACTGTGAATAAGAACATATAAAAATGTCCATGTGCATTGAACTCCTTGCAAATTAGATCAGAGAACCAGCTTAAACATCACCTCTTCAGCAGATGCTTCTGTTAGGGACTGAATTGTGTTCCCTGAAATTCATTTGTGGAAGCCCTAATCCTGAATGTGACTGTATTTGGAGATACTTTTAAGGAGGTGAATAAAGTTGAATGATGTCATAAGAGTAAGGCACTAATCCTTTAGGACTGATGTCCTTATAAGAGGAGGAGGCACATGACGAGTGCACCTGTAGTGAGAAGGCAGCCATCTGCAAACCAAGGAGAGAAGCCAGAAACCAACCCAGCTGGCAACTTCATCTCAAGCTTCCAGTTTCCAGAACTGTAAGAAAACAAATTTCTGCTGTTTAAGTCACCCAGTCTGTGGTATTCTGTTATGGCAGCAGAACTAACAGATGTTCCTATGGTCACACTCACCCACTCAATCAATGTCAACCACCTGTATTCTTTCCTAGAACTTTGTTCTTCACACGTGTCTCTTTCCTCCACTAGTTAGGAACTTCAAGAATAAGAACTGCACTTTATTTGCTTTTATAGTTATTGATTTTTGTGCCTACCACTAAGTAAACAACAACCGACAATAAAAAATCAAGTTTGTATTAACAAGCATCTTCCTAAAATACACAAATGCCTCTGATAGAAAACTTATTAGTCACTCATGTGTAATGGGGTTTGGTTCAACGTGCTTCCTTCTTAAAGTCCACTTGATAAAGGTCGTACTGAGAATGTGAGTCACTGTTTGGAAAAGACAAATGTTATCACTTTAGTGCGCAGAGTAGGCGGCTCAGAATTTGGGACTGGATGTTGATGTGAGTAGCTGAACTAGTAGGGAATTCCTCTCACTATCCTGCAATGTGCTCTTTGAATCTGTTATCTTCAGTGCTAAACAGGCACACCCCAATTTGAAGTTCAAGGTGACATCGTGTCATTAATATATATTCTTAATAAAAAAACATTGCTTAATAATACAAAGGACACTGACTTTTTATAATTTACTTTTATTTTTTTAATTTTTAAAGGTTGATATACATCAATTTTTTGTCTTCTTTTCTCCAAATGTTATCCCTGAAAAATTTCATCTGTGACTAGTGACCCTAAGAATTATATCTTTAACATTATGCTCCCTCCTGCGCTCCACTTGGATATTCCAGTCACCTCAGCTTCTACGTATCCAGACTGAATTCATCATCTTTCCTCTTTGAAATTATTTCTTCTTCCTTATATTTTATGTGTGTCTTAGTCACCTCAAGCTCCCATAGCGAAATATCATAGGGTGATTTAACAACAGTAGTTTATCTTCTAACCATTTAGGAGGCTGGGAAGTCCAAGATCTAGGTACAGGCCCATTTGTTTCCTGGTGAGAGAGCTTTCTTCCTGGGTCCCAGACAGCTGCATTTTCCTGGTGTCCTCATCCGGCAGAGAGAGAAACAGAATAAGACCTCTGGTGTCTCCTCTTAAGAGGACACTAATCCTATTGAATCAGAGCTTCTCCTTTATGACCTCACTTAGCCTCAACTACTTCCTTATTCCAAATACACCCATACTGGGTGTTTGAGATTCAGTGAATGAATTTTGGGAGGAAATAATTCAATCCACAGCAATGTAAATGTCAATTCTACCCACTCAATTTGCTTAAACCAAGCACTGTAATTCTCTCCATCACCATGTTAATCCCAATTACTGACCAAGTACTATCAACTTGCTTCTTTTTTACTGAAGTATAGCTAATTTTGATGAGATGGCTGGATGGCATCACCGATGCAATGGACATGAACTTGGGCAAACTTTGGGAGATGGTGAGGGACAGGGAGGCCTGGCATGCTGCAGTCCATGGGCTCACAAAGAGTCGGACTCAACTGGGCAACTGAACAAAAACAACAATAGGTAATTTACAATATTGTGTTAGTTTCCAATATTGTGTAAGTTTCAGGTGTGCAGCATAGTAATTCAGTATTTTTGCAGATTATACTCCATTATAAGTTATTATAAGACAATGGGTATGATTCCTTGGGCCATACAGTATACGTTGTTGCTTGTCTATTTCACATATAGTAGTTTGTGTCTGTAAATACCACATCCCTAATTTGTCCCTCCCCAGGTCCCTCTTCCCTTTGGTGACCACAAGTTTGTTTTCCATGTCTGTGAGTCTGCAGAAATAGACTCAGATTTCTTCTTTAGTGTCTCTTTCATCCTGATCTTAGGTCAGAATTCTTCATGCCTTTCCTGCGTGCGTGCTAAGTCGCTTCAGTCATGTCCGACTCTTTGCAATCCCATGGACTGTAGCCTACCAGGCACCTCCATCCATGGGATTCGCCAGGCAAGAATACTGGAGTAGGTTGCCATTTCCTCCGCCAGGGGATCTTCCTGACCCAGGGATCAAACCTAGGTCTCCTACATCTCCTACATTGGCAGGCGGGTTCTTTACCACTAGCGCCACCTGGGAAGCCCTATGTTTGTAATATTGTCTTAACTCTGTTACCCATCTTCACACTTGCACAGTTCCTTACCTGTAACTGATCTGTCCTCCACAGTGCTTTTAAGTAGAGTTTCTCAGATGTAAACCTTATCATGTTTCTCATTGTTTGTCAGTGATTTGTCCACCAGATACCCCTGCTTTTTGTAGCAGGCCCCCTTACCCTCTCTATTCCAAGCACACTGAATTATTCACAGTGCCCAAGGGGTTCTGTAATGTTACATGTCTCTGTACCTTTGCTCATGCTGTTTCCTCTGCCTAGAATGTCTCTCTCTTTCTTGATCAGACACATCAGATTCAGCTGCAGTGATACTTCCTTTAAAAACTTTTCATTATCCCTCAAGGTAGGCATGATTCCCTGTAGTGTTTCTACTATTCCCTCTAGACACTTTTATTGAAAGACACCGATCATATTGAACTATGTAATTACATTTCCTGCTACTACACTCAAACCTATTAGTTCAGAGGATATATCTTATATATTTCTGCATCCTATGCATCTAGCTTAATGCATGATACTGAATGAATGCATGAGTACAAGAGAGAATGGAACTGAGTGATTTGAATTAATTAAATGCAGCAAAAAAAAAAAAATCATGCAAGAAGATGGGGACTTTTACCATGACATGTTTTTCCATCACCATAAAATCCTTTAGGACATGAATGGCAATGATAGGAACCAAAGGTATTGAGGCACTCTGCTCCTGGAAAGCAAGGCCTGGATTCACACTCATCAACATCTTCCTGGCAATTTTTGCCTAAATAAAATATACATTGAGAATTAAAAGTGTTTAATTTGAAAAACATTACATGTCAAATCGAAGACTGATTTCTTTTACTCTTTATGTATGTCCTGGTAACTCCTCAAAAGCTGTCATATACAAAAGGGAAAGAAGTATACTGTTTTAAAAATTTACTATGTATTTAAATATAAGGTTATTAATTAGATTTTATTTAACATTAAGAAAGATCCTTCAAGTATATAAGCTTTACCCTATAAATAAGACTTAAGAAGGCCATTAATATTTCAAGGCAAAAATTACATATTATAGCAGTAATTTGTACTTTGTTAAAAAATAGTCAACGATCTTTTAAAGAAGTTATTAGAATGGTTGCCTGCTTAGCTTAAAGGACAACTTATTCAGTCCAGTTATAGCATTGGCTATAAAAATCCATTGAAATTTTACAGTGTACTAGGAAAGTCAGTCTTTGTTCATAACAATTTTTGAGTGGAAGTGTTGCTCTTTGAAATGTTTAACAACTTATTTGAATGACTATGTTTATAGTCATTAATGATGGTAACCCCTATTACAGTAAAATTCATGAAAAAATCAACATGTGAATTCTTCCAAATGTAGTGTGTGGCATGGCAAAATAACCCCAAATAATAAAACTGTTATTTTAGAATGCTGAAGAAAATTAGCAGACACCTAAATGTCCTGCTAAGTTTAGTAAAATGTTAGAAATAGATGGCTTCAAGGAAAATATCAGCTCAATAACTGCACCTTTACTTATATATATATTTTAATATTTATATCTATTTTCATTAAAAATATTGGTATGAGTTTTTTAAAGCCTTGGGAAATTAAAGTTGTTAGTCATATTTATCTGGAGTTTCTGGAATCAGACATTTTAGGATATTAAGGAGTTAACAAATATTCTAACATTTCAATTTGATTTCAACTCTTACATCACGATATTTTTTTAAGTAAATGAATTATCAATAAATTCTTAGATGATAATTTTTATATTTCTCATGGGAAATTTCTTTATTATTCTGTACCATATTTCAATAGTAATACATTTAAGTACGTTTCTACCTACCAAATATAGACAGAAATGTTTAGGAACCTGCAAAATACAATATAGACAGAATAGTGCCAAACTATAAAAGTGAAAAAAAATTTAAGAGTATACGTAAGCAATGTACAGTTAAAAGGGCTACAGATAGCAAAAATGTATTTGTGATGAATTCTACTAGAATTTTAAAGGGTGCATTAAAATCTTTTAAGACCATACATTTGCTTCAGTAATGTGTAGATTACGTGGAAAGCCAAAGATCTTTCATTTCTAATTTGTTCACATCCGAATTTCATTCATGAAGAACCAAAATTTACCTTTGAGCTCAGGTGGACAATCATAAGACTAACTCTGTAAACCTCTAATGCATCTGCCAAGACCACAGGGGTTCAGTTGGTATTTACCGACATTCTTTTCACAAAGATCTCCATGAAAACGAGGCAAGCAGACACATAGGTGTGCTCCACTTCCTGGAGGAAATTTAGTATCAGACACGCATGATTCCCCATTCAAGCAATCACAAGACGTCACAGTCACCTGCAAAATAAACAAAAAGTAAAAGCTTTATTTTGCTGTAAAATATCTTCCGTTTATGTCCCAGAAATCACGATAGGCATGTATTTGTATGTGCTAATAGGACCAGATCACACATTTTGCAAAATAATATGTATACATTTAATGTAAAATAGTATTTTAAAAGATAATTTAATAAGACAACTATGCCCACACTCAAGAACATAGCCAACATATAAATGCTGGGGATACATTTTTAAAATATCACAAGATGATCTTACAATTTCTACAATGTAAGCAGAACAACTGGAAAAAAAATGTTAAAGTGGAAAGCAGTTAGTCACCTGACTTATGCCAAGATCTAGAGAGGAAAAAGTCACTTGAATTATTTAACATGACATGAATTAGTTAACATGACATAGTACATAACTGTCCTCCATACCATTTCTTCTGTGTGAGTGTATCCCAAGTTTCATGTGAATATAGGGCACAAAAATAAGTAAAAGAAAATGCAATTTGCAACTAGCTATTTCAAATCTCATATTTATAACCTTTTTAATTGAAATATAGCTGATTTACAATATTGTATAATTTTGGATATACAGCTGAGTGATTAAATTTATAATCCTGATTTCTAATTCAACATCTAATATTCCTTCACTTGAAAGAAAGGACATAATTAGCAATCTTAGGTTTACCACAGATCTTTCGCAAAGGTGGACAAGAATGCATTTTTATTCTTACAGTTAAGTGCAGAATAAAATGCTCTAGGAATTAGTAATTTAGATCCATAAAATTGAGACTTTCGCTAAGATTTTAAATTTGCCAAAAAATATTTAAAATTTTGGCAGTTAAATTTTCCATGAAATGTTTAACAATTTCTATTTTAAATTTAAAGTAGCTATTAAGACTATTTATTAATTTATGCAATTATAAATACTACCTCAATCATGACTCTAGTTTCAGCATTGCAGTCATCATTAACGTGCAGGGTAAATTGCTGGGGGGTTTATAAATCTGTTTTCCACATAAGAAGTCCTGCAGAGGAAATATTTGCTCCTCTGGGGCCAGAGTCCAAGATAAAATGAATGTCAGAGCCTTCTGGATCGAAAGCTGTGAACTGGTACACAAAGTTCTCCCCATAAAACGTCTGTAATTTATCTTGCGGAATTTGATTCACTGGGGGTTGATTTTCTGTAACAGAGAAAACATTTAACTTTTGTACCTGCATAGAAAAGGAAGAGTGTGATGCAGAGAGCTCCCATTGATCCATTTTGAGAAGATCTGAACTCTTAAAATTTCTATTACCAGCTTTCACTAATTTTTTAAAATATTTCAAATAAATTTGATTCCATTCTTAGAAAATGTAAAACTGACAGGTACAAGAATTCAAGCTTTGCTATGAAAGCATCTGTGATTGTGGTTTCAGTATGTCTGCCCTCTGATGCCCTCTCTCAGCACCTACTTACTTGGGTTTCTCTTACCATGGACACAGGGACAGACAGACTGAAACCACAATCACAGACAACTAGCCAATCTGATTACATGGACCACAGCCTTGTCTAACTCAGTGAAACTAAACCATGCCGTGTGGGGCCACCCAAGACAGATGAGTCATGGTGGAGAGGTCTGACAGAATGTGGTCCACTGGAGAAGAGAATGGCAAACCACTTCAGAATTCTTGCCTTGAGAACCCCATGAACAGTATGAAAAAGGAAAAAAGATAGGACGCTGAAAGGTGAACTCCCCAGGTCAGTAGATGCCCAATATGCTACTGGAGATCAGTAGAGAAACAACTCCAGAAAGAATGATGGGATGGAGCCAAAGCAAAAACAATACCCAGTTGTGGATGTGACTGGTGATAGAAGCAAGGTCCGATGCTGTAAAGAGCAATATTGCATAGGAACCTGGAATGTTAGGTCCATGAATCAAGGCAAACTGGAAGTGGTCAAACAGCAGATGACAAGAGTGAATGTCATTCTAGGAATCAGAGAACTAACATGGACTGGAATGGGTGAATTTAACTCAGATGACCATTATATCTACTACTGTGGGCAGGGATCCCATAGAAGAAATGGAGTAGCCATCATAGCCAATAAAAGAGTCGGAAATGCAGTACTTGGATGCAATCTCAAAAACGACAGAATGATCTCTGTTAGTTTCCAAGGCAAACCGTTCAATATCACAGTAATCCAAGTCTATGCCCTGACCAGTAATGCTGAAGAAGATGAAGTTTAAAGGTTCTATGAAGACCTACCTACGAGACCTTTTAGAACACCCCAAAAAGATGTCCTTTTCATTATAGGGGTCTGGAATGCAAAAGTAGGAAGTCAAGAAACACCTGGGGTAACAGGCAAATTTGGCCTTAGAGTACAGAATAAAGCAGGGCAAAGGCTAATAGAGTTTTGCCAAGAGAACGCACTGGTCATAGCAAACACCCTCTTCCAACAACACAAGAGAAGACTCTACACACGGACATCACCAGATGGTCAACACTCTTTGCAGCCAAAGATGGAGAAGCTCTATACAGTCAGCAAAAACAAGACCAGGAGCTGACTGTGACTCAGATCATGAACTCCTTATTGCCAAATTCAGACTGAAATTGAAGAAAGTGGGGAAAACCACTAGACCATTCAGGTAGGAACTAAATCAAATCCCTATGATTATACAGTGGAAGTGAGAAATAGATTTCAGGGACTAGATCTGATAAACAGAGTGCCTGATGAACTATGGACTGAGGTTCATGACATTGTACAGAAGACAGGGATCAAGACCATCCCCAAGAAAAAGAAATCCAAGAAAAGCAAAATGGCTGTCTGAGGAGGCTTTACAAAGTGCTGTGAAAAAAAAGAAGTGAAAAGCAAAGGAGAAAAGGAAAGATATACACATTTGAATGCAGAGTCCCAAAGAATAGCAAAGAGAGATAAGAAAGCCTTCCTCAGTGATCAATGCAAAGAACTAGAGGAAAACAATAGAATGAGAAAGACTAGAGATCTCTTCAAGAAATTTAGAGATACCAAGGGAATATTTCCTGCAAAGATTGGCTTAATAAAGAACAGAAATGATAGGGACCTAACAGAAGCAGAAGATATTAAAAAGAAGTGGCAAGAATACACAGAAGAACCGTACAAAAAAGATCTTCACAACCCAGATAATCACGATGATGTGATCACTCACCTACAGCCAGACATCCTGGAATGTGAAGTCAAGTAGGCCTTAGGAAGCATCACTACAAACAAAGCTAGTGGAGGTGATGGAATTCCAGTTGAGCTATTTCAAATCCTAAAAGATGATGCTGTGAAAATGCTGCACTCAACATGTCAGCAAATTTGGAAAACCCAGCAGTGGCCACAGGACTGGAAAAGGTCAGTTTTCATCCCAATCCAAAAGAAAGGCAATGCTGAAGAATGCTCAAACTACCACACAATTGCACTCATCTCACACGCTAGTAATGTAATGCTCAAAATTCTCTAAGCCAGGCTTCAGCAATGCATGAACCGTGAACTTCCAGATGTTCAAGCTGGTTTTAGAAAAGGCAGAGATAAAATTGCCAACATCCGCTGGAATATGGAAAAAGCAAGAGAATTCCAGAAAAACATCTATTTCTGCTTTATTGACTATGCCAAAGCCTTTGACTGTGTGGATCACAATAAACTGTGGAAAATTCTGGAAGAGATGGGAAAACCAGACCACTTGACCTGCCTCTTGAGAAACCTGTATGCAGGTCAGGAAGCAACAGTTTGAACTGGACATGGAACAACAGACTGGTTCCAAATAGGAAAAGGAGTACATCAAGGCTGTATATTGTCACCCTGCTTATTTAACACATATGCAGAGTACATCATGAGAAATGCTGGGCTGGATGAAGCACAAGCTGGAATCAAGATTGCCGGGAGAAATATAAACAACTTCAAATATGCAGGTGACACCACCCTTATGGCAGAAAGTGAAGAAGAACTAAAGAGCCTCTTGATGAAAGTGAAAGAGGAGAGTGAAAAAGTTGGCTTAAAGCTCAACATTCAGAAAACTAAGATCGTGGCATCTGGTCCCATCACTTCATGGCAAATAGATGGGGAAACAGTGGAAACAGTGGCTGACTTTATTGTTTTGGGCTCCAAAATCACTGCAGATGGTGACTGCAGCCATGAGATTAAAATATGCTTACTCCTTGGAAGGAAAGTTATAACCAACCTAGACAGCATATTAAAAAGCAGACATTACTTTGGCAACAAAGGTCCATCTAGTCAAGGCTATGGTTTTTCCAGTAGTCATGTATGGATGTGAGAGTTGGACTATAAAGAAAGCTAAGCATCAAAGAATTGATGCTTTTGAACTGTGGTGTTGGAGAAGACTCTTGAGAGTCCCTTGGACTGCAAAGAGATCCAACCAGTCCATCTTAAAGTTGATTGGTCCTGGGTGTTCATTGGAAGGAGTGATGTTGAAGGATTGATGTTCAAACTCCAATACTTTGGCTACCTGATGCGAAGAGCTGACTCATTAGAAGACCCTGATGCTGGGAGGGATTGGGGGCAGGAGGAGAAGGGGACGACAGAGGATGAGATGGTTGGATGGCATTACCAACTTAATGGACATGAATTTGGGTAAACTCCAGGAGTTGGTGATGCACAGGGAGGCCTGGCGTGCTGCAGTTCACAGGGTCGCAAAGAGTCGGACACAACTGAACTGAACTGATGAGAGGGTAAAAGCACTTTGATTATAGCATAAATTACATAAATACATTTGCATCACCCAGATAAGATGCATCTCCTCTTTGGCCTGAAATCACTTCTCTGTCCTTTTCTTTTTCTCCCTCACCACCCATAATGGGACTGTTCATTGGATTCCCCTGAACTTTCCTCTCTGTCCTCCCCTTCTCAATTATAATAATTTGGAGGCATTTAGTCATAGCAATTCTCAGCTCCTCAGAGGTCCTTCTAGGGTCCAGGCTCCCACACTGAAATGAAAGCTACTAAGGGAATATGGCTGTGTTGTGGACAGTGTTCCGTTTATGCTCATGAAGTGATTTAAAACATCTTTTTATATTGTTAGAGTAAGAAATTTTCCTTCCTTGTCAATTGACTTAACAGAACACTCCTCTTTATTTTACTGGACACACTTTGCTTGTATCGAAAATGCACTGATGAAAGCGACTTTAGTTTTGACTCCCATTCTGCCCCTGTATTTCCTTATAACATTCACTGATTTTAATTTCCCCACCTTTCACTACGGGGGTCTTGGAACAGATAATTCAAGGCCCCTTATATCTTTGAACATTGTGAATTTATGATGAATTAGTCATACCAAAGCCATTAAAAACAGACACCATTCAGAAGTTACGTGGTGTTTCTCTTGTTTCTTGCACTAAATTCTTCCCCACATTTTCATTGTCTTCCCATAATATCCCGAGTCTTGCACTTGAGCAGTGACTCATCTGACATATGGTCTGACACAGCAATAAATTTGCACATTCAGTAACGTACATGGTGACATTACAAAGCACTATGTAAATATAAGGCTTAATGACTCCTTAGATAAAATTACATGGGACCAGGGAGTAATTATATCTTGTTGTATCTTGTGATGCCTGGCCTTATGAAAAAGAGAATGTGAGGAACACCTATGTGGAATCATACATGGCTATATTTAAAGAAGTAAAGAAATTATATGGTACATGACTATAATTTGGGTAGATTTTTTAGGTGGAACAAAGCATCCAGAAATCATCCATACCCAATATTATGCTCAGAATGTCACAGAATAATAGGGCTGGGTTTGTGTTCTTTATCACATATTAAAATAAAAATCCTATATCTATTGTACTACAATCATAGAGATTATATATAATGAAAACATTTCATCTTATATTTCCTTGCAGCAAAATAAATTATGCAATTAAGAAAAATCCTAAATTACACAGTGTTCATCTTAAAAAAACATTTATGTAACTCATGATTTTAAATTGTTTTTAAATAGTTGGATTAAAAAGAATAACTTAATTTCTAAAAATGACCATGTAAATTTTGAAATTTTAGGTCTACAAATTGAACAAGGGCTGGTAGGATTTTTATCCCCTTCAATGTAGCAGAGACCATTGATAATGCAAACATTTTCCTAATGGAGATTTTTTAAAAAGGAAAACACCAATCAAGATACAACTAGTTAGTGTTTAGGAAAAAAAATACACAATACGTAAAAAGATAGCAGCATATATGTTGATGATTTCAACAAATGCATTTTATAAGTCTGTATTGATTAGCAAACATTTTTTTCACTTTAGAAAACATTTTTTGTATATTCTGATCAAAATCCATGTTAGAAAACAAATAATTTCCTCTATGTATTAGTGGAACTAATCAATATGAAAGGAATAAGAAAATACATATAATTGTACCTCTGTGCACAATTATAACAATTTATAAATAACATGGAATAAAGCATCACTTTTCTTTCTGTCTTTTTACTGCCAAACTCATGCAGGAAGTGTTTTATTTACAAAGAAATTAAAACAGATTCTTTTCCTCTACATATCTAAGAATCAGATTGGTTTATAGCTATCCTCCCTTCCTCCAGGAGCCCACTAGTCCTTTGAACATGGCAAGACTAAACCAAATCCATGGCATAGTCACCCATACTTGCTAATGGATACTATTACATAAAATAGTGGAGAGAGCTGCTGACATGCAAAGAAATAATCGTAAATGTAGAAATCATTTTTAACTTGGGAAGAAGATCAAATTTTGTCCAGGACATATAAACTTTGCTCATTCTACCAAACCTCCTTGACATCACTTAGAACACTGCACAAAAATGAGAACAAAAGAGCCCCAAGAGGTTAAAACAATTGTGAATAACAACATTTGGAAAGTAATTATTTCAGGACATATGGAAATGTAATATTTGGAGGGAAAGAAAATCAAACAACTTTTCAAAAACAGAAATTTCTTACTGATGTGATCTGATTGTTAATCTCAAGGAAAAAAATTTAAAAATCTGAGGAAAGGGAGGCAGAGGATGAGACGGTTAGATAGCATCACCAACTCAATGGACATGAATTTGAGCAAACTCTGGGAGATGGTGAAGGACAGGGAAGCCTGGCATGCTGCAGTCTATGGGGGCACAAAGAGTTGGACATGACTTAGTGACCGAACAATAGATACATAAAAACTATTTTATATGCTTCTGAGTTCTGAAGAGCCAAGTGATATTACACGCATGGTATCACTTAAATCAGCAACTGACATAGAAAAGAAACCTGTTGATAAGCCTAGTGGACTGGATATAGGTTAAGAAGAATATGGGTGAGAAGATCCAGCCCAGGCTGTGCTGTTCTGTTATCCCTCAAGTGGTAGATATTTGCATGGTTCAATGAGCTTAGCAGCCACAAGAAACTCCCTTTGAAAGTGTTAGCCTCACATTTTACAAACTCTATCTAAATGCATGTCATTTGCCCCAAAGAAGATTAAGTAACCATAAGGCAGTATTTTATTGGAAAATCACTATTACTACTTTAAAAATGTATGTAGGAAAGAAAATTCAACCTGAACCTCTTGTTTTGATGTTTCAGGGGTAAACAACCTGTCACTTCAAAAGTTTTAAGGCAGAGAGGAACAATTTTGATTTAATCTTGCATAAACTTGAGGAAGGCTTTTCTCTATTAGTATTTGTGATATGAAAGTGAAAACCTACATTAATATTCCAGCAGCACAGGAAATGAAAAACCTATGATGCAAATGTGAAAATAATGGAAAAGTTCCATACCTTTATAGCACACAAGTCCTTTTCATTAGAGACCACAAACTTGACAAGCTCCATCATATATGATCATTATTTTGGGATTACTGAACCTATAACCATCATTAGATACCTGCAAGATATACATAGTTCTATAATCAAATAATTTGTTCAAGTGTAGTTTTATAAATTCATTATGAAATTTTAGTATATACATATTTTCTTTATAAATATGAGGATATCTTTTCTTTTTTACCTTTACTTACCACTTCATGATTGGTTTCTCACCCATCATATCTATGGTACCAGACTGCTGAACATCAGCAAGCAACTGACAATCAACAGTCCTGCTGTTTTGAAAAACAGTGTATATGTAGAGGGCTTCTTCAAGGACCCATTTACTGCTATTATACTGAAAGCATAATGAAAAATCAATTAACCTCTGTTAGATGATGGAAATGCTTTGCCAGTGAGTTACATATAACCAAAATATAAATTTTACAATATGTGCCTGGTATAATGGAATACATAATGAAGAAAGAAAAGTGACATTGACAGTTTATTCAGAATACATATGCATCGTAATTTGATATAAATTGCTTTTAATGACTCACACACTTCTTGTGGGTTCAAATCAAATAACTTACCAATATTAGCCATTAATAATACTTGGATCCCAAGTAATGACTTTTGTAGCAAGAAGAAACCTATTTGACTATGTAGTTGACACATAGCAGACTGGTTTTCTACCCAGAAAATCCTTCACTTCTCTTGATCCCACCTTCTACTTGAAACTGCCCTTTCTGCCTCCATACACATGGTTTTCAAAGGGCTTGTCATTTTCCTACAAGACCCACCCCCCTTGACTACATCTGACTCATCCATAGATGGACCAAAGCTATGCCAACGTTTCAGTTATTTCAGGTGTTTTAACTTTGTACCATAGAGGATGTTGAGCCAGCCTAGAGGCTTGAGTTACAAGATAAAAAGCTATGGAGCTGTTGACGGCCATGTTTATCACTATGTGGAGAAAGGTAATACCCAGTGAAAGGGAAAAATGGAGCTCATAAACAGAGAAAAGCAGGACCATGACAGATACACACACACATACAAATGCAGACAAACTGAGTCTTCATGGTGTTTAAGTCCCAAGTTTAAATTTTTTTTTTCCTGAGAATTCAGCAGTCAGGTTCCTGTTGGGATTTTGTGAAAAATGCATTTTCCTCATAATAAATATCATTTTTGCTCAAGCTAGTTCAATTGAATTTATGTAACTTAAAACTAAATGAATTCTAACCAATTTACCCCATTTAGTAATTCAATGTCATATCATACTTA
Organism: Giraffa tippelskirchi; assembly: GCF_054371585.1. Lineage (NCBI taxonomy): Eukaryota > Metazoa > Chordata > Mammalia > Artiodactyla > Giraffidae > Giraffa > Giraffa tippelskirchi. The sequence goes on from NC_137284.1 coordinate 67,735,808, forward strand.
AACTTTAAATACTATCTTTCAGTAATGAAATGCATTGGTGTCTAAAGAAGTAAAGCAAGAATAATGTTCTGGCTACATAACGACACAGAAAAAGGATATATTTTATTACCAAAATTTAGGTTCAGATATTTTAAAAGTTTATGCCTTGGAATGTTTTTAAGGGCTCAGAAATAGGAGTATACTGATGTTTCAATATTACAGGTCAGTGGGAAAAAGAAGGCAAAACACACTAGTCAATGGCCAGCAGAAGCTATGTTGCTGAAAGAGTGAGCCCCATAACACATCTCCATATTTAAGGGACTGTGTACAGTCTGGCCTAGCAGATAAATCAGTGGTTCCCTTCCAGCAGAGGGGGATGACAACAATCATCAGAGGGTAGTTGTGATATTGACACTTAGATGGATGTATGGACTCTTGATTTGGTTTTGGGTCTTGAAACAAGACTCTAGGCAATAACCAGGAATACAGGGTTATATTTCCACTCCTCTGTTTAGAGAGCCTACTCCAAATGAAGAATAAACAGGCTTCTCTTTCTTTTCCATTCAACAGTATTTTGTGAGCATCTATATGGAATCCCTAGTGGCTCAGATGGTAAAGAGTCTGCCTGTAATGCAGGAGACCTGGGTTCAATCCCTGGGGAAGGGAATGGCAACCCACTCCAGTATTCTTGCCTGGAAAATCCCATGGACAGAGGTGCCTGGTGGGCTACAGTCCATAGAGTCACAAAGAGTCAGACATGACTAAGTGACTACCACTCACTTTCTTTCATATGGAATGAGAATATTCTAATAAAAAGAGATCACGGAAGAGAGAAAAACAAAATATTTTCTTATTGTTATAACCAAGATTCAAATAAGGTGTAGTGAGAGAAAGAAGCCGCTAAGTCTAATTAGCGTGGTCAAGGAAGGCTTCAAAAAAGGAACAGCACTTCTCTTGAAAGTGAAAAAGGAGACTGCCTTTTGGATACTTGGAGCGGAAATAGATAAGAGTGCCATTTAGGAAGCCTGGAGGGGATACCATGTGAAAAAACAGTAATGCAGGAAAAAGCATGGGATTTTCCTAGAGTACAGGACATTCACACCTGGAAAAACAGACAATAGCTGGATCATGAAGGGTCATTTGTTTCTAGGATAGCAACTTAGGTCTAATCCTATCAGTAAGTGATTTAAAAATTGGATTCCGTAAAGTCCTAGATGCTTTTAGAGTGAGTGAAGAAAATGACTGGGTGGATGGAGCTCTAGATAAAAACTTGTTAAAAATAACTACTACAAAAGTGAAAAAGAACATCTGTATTATGCTACCATTCATAGGGAAAAAAAAGAAATTTACATTCTCCTCTGTGCAAAAGAAATACAATAATAATAAGCTAAAAAAAACAATGGATACTATTGGAAAATGGATGGGAACAGGATGGAAAGAAGGAGTAATGGGGAGAGGGACACAGGGATGAGAAGAAAGTGACACTTCTCTGCATTGTATACCTTTTGTATGGTATCAACTATTAGAACCACGATAATATATCACATACCTTCCAAATAAGTATATAACTAAAATCAACCAGAGTGTGAAGGAAATTCAAAGTGGAATACAAAACAAAGAAATCCAACAGTATTACAAATAAAATACATAATCACTCTAAACAGGGTGGGAAAGAAAATAGTTAACTTATGTAATTTTGGTTCTTGTTAGTGAATATATATATACATCTTTTTCTATAGTTCTGTATAGAGTTAGAGAATTCCAGAGTGTACTCTTTATCAGATATTTGGAGGAGGGAAGTAGTATGAGAAGAAATATCACAGTAAAAAGTATATCTGAAAGAACAAAATGTACTTTCCAAGAGAATATAAACCTATAAAATTCTCTCATCAGATCACTTAATTGGAATGTGATGATCCACATTTGATGTGATGTGATGTGATGTGATGATAACATGTGGTTTATTCTGCCAAGAACTATATAATGACAACTTTCTTGAGCGACACTAAAGTGAATGAAATAATATATATTATATTTTCTATTATATGTCTTATTGTTTCACTGAGGTTAAAATATTTCATGGCTCATTTGGAAAGGCTTTACTCATAAAATCTTGAAATAAGCATAATTCTTGTGTAAAACTATTTGACAAAGACACATACAAAAGTTATTTCCTCCTTAAATTCTCAATCTCAGAATGACTGGAGAGAAAAGTAAAAAAATGCTTCTAGCTTACCCAACGTAATAAGTACTTTCTAAATTTAAAGTGCTTTCCTTAAAATAAATTTCCACAAATAAAGAAAAGGAAGATCATATAAATATCATCAAAAATAAAGTATAATTTGATGCACTAATATTCAGACTGAGTGACCATGTCTGTCTTATGTGGCCTCGAGAAAGAAAAACACTTTTTTTTTTTGCAATTTTCCCATATGAAATCCATAATAAGGGAAATATAAAGGATGAGCAAAATTATTCCTAACTTTTTGGTTTGTAAAAGGGAATTGTTCATATCTCTAAATCGTATAATTTAAGCACAGTGTCTTCGATTAAAATGACCTCCATTCATTGTGTTTTTACATTTCAATAAAGAAGCTGATATCGTTTGATATTATTTTAATTTCTTATTGTAACCGAAATAGTGAGCTAATACCTCAATAAGAATTATAAAAAACAGTTTAATAGAGTTAGGAAATGGAGAAGCTTTATGGTTAAGCAACTTAACAGTTTTCCTGCTCAGCTCTCTGAGAATATGACATCCTTTGAGATTATGTTGCTAACTGATACTCCAAACTAAAGAAAATTAACCTGAATAACTCATGAACTTAATTGTTTTTGACATTATAATTAACATACCTTCAGTTTAGTAACTTCACATTTAATTGAAGGTGATTCTTTGAAACCTTGACCAAAAACTCTCACCATCACACAGTTATATTTTCTAATATTACTGAATCCAGCATTCTCAAGTTCTATAATCTCAGGAACCTTGTCTTCAGAAAAGAATGATTAAAAAAATAGAACATATTTTCTTTAATTCCAGAAAAAACTAATTATTTTCAAGGCCAAAATTAAAAGCATGTGTAAAATAATATTTTAAAGTCTATCCCCAATATTACTTAGTACCTTAATTAAACTGTTACATGTTAACAATAATGTAGTATTAAAAGAAGTATTACCTACTATTCAAGCCAATAGAAATAGCATTCAGATATTATCAGTGCCCAATTATACAGGTTTAATTAATATTTTAATAATATTTGATACCAAATAATACAAGTATTAACAAATTACTGCCACCGTGCGTATGTTTTGCTTTTGCCATTTGGTTTATGTCATAGAGATACATTACAGAAAAAATGCTCTTATAAAAATAGGTTATGAAAAACTGCCCTTGTAATAAGATAATGTATTTAGCAATGCAATGTATTAAATTAAAAAACAATTCTTAACGTAAGTTTTAGGAAAGAATTATCAAATTTTGTGCATGCTGTTGTCCCAGTATTGTTGATATTTTTATGTATTATTGCTGTCCTACATGCTACCATAATCTTAGGTATACTTCTCAGTCGTAGGAGAAAATAATTTCTTTATCAGTCAGAGTCAAATGACCTTCTTATGGTATTTCTCTCCTTCTGGTCATGGTAAGATTATTCATTATCTCTATCAGCAAGATTTGGTGTTTAAAACAGATAAATGCAGCATAAAAAGTAATTGAATCCTTTGTTTAAGAAATGTAAAGATCTACGTGAATATAACTTTAAAAGCAATAGGATATAAAAATCCTGCTATTTGTATTTAGAGTTCTAAAATATTTATGAAAATTTAGAAAAATAACATTCTTTTATATATTCAAATGTTTACACAGCAACTTCTATTTTTCTGTCGTTATTCTAAATGTTGGAGATATAATCATGAACAAAATAGTCCCGGCCTTCCTGACATGTACATTCTATTATGGGAGGACAAAAAAGAAAAAATAAATATGAAGTGTATCACATAAGTGTTTTCAAGACAATGTAGAAAAAGTATATTAACTATTAATGCATTAAGGGAAATAAAGGCTATGGGGTTGTGTGAGAAAAACTATTTTATTTAGAATGACCATGGAAGGATTCTGTGATTATATGATATTTGAATAGAGAAGACAAGGAAGTCAGTAATGAAGGAAGATATGTGGAAGAATGTGTCAGTGAGAGGGAGTGGTAAGTGCAAAGGTCCTGAGGTAGAAGCAGGCTTGGCCTTTATTTGGAACAGTAAAGCTTCCACTAGAGAACACTGGAAAGTAATGACCTATGGAAAAATGGTGGATGAGTTCAATGAGAGAGGAGTCTCAGATTATATAGGGTCTTCTAAGCTACAGTAGGGCCTGCCAATTTTACTCTGAAGGTGATAAAGAGCCAACAAAGGGATTTAAGCAGAGGAATAATACAGTCTGACTTACACTTCAAAGGAATCACTGCATGGAGAATAAACTTTGAGAGACTCTAAAATAATTCAGGGAGAGATAATGGTGGCTTGGACTAAGTTGGTAGCAGGGAAAGAGATAAAATTCTTTGAAACTAGAAGTGAATTTGCTTCTGATGGATCAAACATGAGGCTTGATATAAAAAGAAAAGTCAAAGTGACTATGAGTTTTTAACATGAACAATTGAGGAAAGAAGTTTGCATTTACTGCGATGGAAAAGAGCAGGTTGGTGGCAGTAGGAGGAAAATCAGGAGTTATTGGTTTAATGATTATGAGAATCAAACTGGCTTTCTGATGTCTTACTCTAGTTTACTGAGACAAAATAATGAGTACCATTTAGATAGATTAGAAAAAAAAACACTAAGCATATTAGTAAAATGAGCAAAATATAAAATGCTTAAATGCTGGAGAGGGTGTGGAGAAAAGGGAACCCTCTTACACTGTTGGTGGGAATGCAAACTAGTACAGCCACTATGGAGAACAGTGTGGAGATTCCTTAAAAAACTGGGAATAGAACTGCCATACGACCCAGCAATCCCACTGCTGGGCATATACACTGAGGAAACCAGAATTGAAAGAGACGCGTGTACCCCAATGTTCATCGCAGCACTGTTTACAATAGCCAGGACATGGAAGCAACCTAGATGTCCATCAGCAGACGAATGGATAAGGAAGCTGTGGTACATATACACAATGGAATATTACTCAGCCATTAAAAAAAATACATTTGAATCGGTTCTACTGAGATGGATGAAACTGGAGCCCATTATACAGAGTGAAGTAAGCCAGAAAGAAAAACACCAATACAGTATACTAATGCATATATATGGAATTTGAAAGATGGTAACGATAACCCTATATGCGAGACAGAATAAGAGACACAGATGCGTAGAACAATTTTATGGACTCTGAGGGAGAAGGTGAGGGTGGGACGTTCTGGGAGAATAGCACTGAAACATGTATATTATCATATGTGAAACAGAACACCATTCCATGTTCGATGCATGAGACAAGGGCTCAGGGCCGGGGCAATGGGATGACCCAGAGGGATGGGATGGGGAGGGAAGTGGGTGGGGGGTCCAGGAAGGGGAACACATGTAAACCCATGGCTGATTCATGTCAATGTATGGCAAAAACTATTACAATATTGTAAAGTAATTAGCCCCCAACTAAAATAAATAAATTTATTAAAAAAAAAAAAAAGAACCACTAAATTTGCAAGTTCCTGGCAGTCCAGTTGGTTTAAGACTTCACTTTCCAATGAAGGGAGTGTGGGTTCAATCCCTGGTCAGGAAACTAAGATCCCACATGTCTTAGGGCCAAAAAAACATAAAATGTAAAAACAAAAGGAATATTGTAACAAACTCAATAGACTTAAAAAAAAATGGTCCACATCAAAAAATCTTTTTAAAAAACCCTAAATTTGAATTCTAGAAAAAACAATTATTCTCTACAAGTCGAGGACCAGCTATGTGCAAAGGCCCTGAGGTCAAGAGGACCTGACATTTTAAGGAACAGCACAGAAGCCAAAGTGAGTGGAGTGCAATGAGTGAGCGTAACAGTAGTAGAGGATGAGCATCGAGAGATACCGTGTGCCTGATCACACTGTGTCTTACAGGCCATTATAAGTACTCCAGATTTTATTCGGAGTAAGATGAGACTGTTTTGGAAAAGTACTAATGCATTGATTAATATAATTTGGGTTCTTTTCCATATATAATCTGAAAAAAGTCTGGTAAGACACTGAAGTTTAAAAAAAAAAAGTTTTCATAATCAGATAATGTACACAAGATCAAAGTTGGACTGTATTGACTTACCTTGGGAATCACTGCAATCATAAGAACTGAAGCCTGGGGAGCATGCACGCCCCCATTCCATACACTGCCCATGGCCACTGCATAAATTGGGGCATTTTTAATGACAAGAGAATTGACTTTCTGTATTCTTCTCTGTTATATTTCCCCTCTTCCAAAATCCTCTTTTCACATTCATTTTCTAAAAGGGCCACACCTGCTTCTGCCCAGCTAAGATCATCTTTTAGGAGAACATCCTTAATACACATGTCTAGCACACTGTCTAGTCTCTTGCCAAGAAAGCCAAGACAGTGCCTTCCTATGCTGGAGTTGGCCAGAGTGTGCTCACACAATGCCAATGTGCTATATTCAGTGAGGCCAGATGGTGTGGGCCACGTGGGGACAAACTCTTAGTTGACCTCCTCAGTGTGGTCCTCAGGGAAAAAGTAAGTGAACTCTTCTAGGTCACTTTGGCCAAGACTTTGGAAAGCAAACAAAGGAAGAAACTCATTAAAGTTCTGCCGTTTCCATCTGTTTGATCGACCCCACCTTGTTTCTTGTCTGTGATTACCCTGTTCCTATGTATGTCTCTCCTCGTCTAAAGTTTTTGATGCATCTTGGTTTTCATTCCTGGGGTAATTTTGTAAATTTAAGTCTAGATTGGTTAGGTTCACATGCGTTTTTTCTTGAGGAAGGAAATCCAAGCTGTTTCCTTTTTGAGATGTATGATTGTTTATTCCTCTGACAAGAGCTTCTGAATTTATATATTCAGAGGTGACATCTAGCTCTGGTAACAAGGAAGAATATTTGACATGTTTGGGGTCTTTGCAAGCTGAAATGACCTCTGATGGAGAAACAGTGTCCAGATGATGAGAAGATGGATACAATGAAGTAGTGTCCAATGAGCAGCTACAGTAGGATAGTTTTCTAGGTGATGGCAGAGAAACTGGCATTGTGTCAAACATGCTTTTTCCTGGTAAGATCCTTCCTGATGGAAAACAGAAAAGAACAGTAATTTGGACAAGAACAATTTTTCCTCAGTAACGTGTTGGAAAAAAACAAACAATGTTGAGTTATCAATCACTCATTTTAAGTCAGACATGAATATGATAATAAATGAAAATAAGTTACTTTCTTACCTCCATTCATTAATAAAAGCAACACAATTATTAAAAGTTTGATCAATTGTGATCCCATTTTTATCATGGAAATCATTTTCTGGGTTTTCATCAAAGGTGCTGCAAAGTCCCAGAGTGTTTCTGTAATCTAGACTAGGAGCTCTGATTGTTAAACTCATGCCCCATGCACTACGATCAGCACGGATAAAGCTCCAGAAGAAATCCATATCTGAAATACACAAATAAAAGATGTTTAAATGATATTCAATATAGATTAAGAAAAAAACCCAATTTTTTAAGCAATAAGAAATAAATCCACTTATACTTTTAATACAAAAGGAAAATAAAATACTGGTTTTCTTTAGATCACAACTTTCCTTTTAATATTATACATCAAAGTAATAGAATTTTCATTTTGCAGACTTGAAGACTTTATTGTCATATTGATCCTTTCATTGAGGTATTTTGTTTATACTCCTTTTGTTAAATAATTTACACTAAAGTAAATATTTTATACATTTAAAGCAGCTAGAAATGTTGAGGATGATGTTTCCAAAATAGTATCTCTGATAATAATTATTTCATGTAGAGCTAGACTGCCAAGTAATTAATTAACACAGATAAATATAATTCCAGATAACTACAATTTCAGAGAACATATTCCTGTGGGTAATTAGTATTCTCTTGCTGTCAGTAGGTAAATAGAATCAAAAGCCAAATTATACCAGAAAGTTGCTTAGGGAACAGGGAATGGGAGCAAGGGGTTTTCTTGAATCATCTTAAGAGCCTATGTCATCCATGAGCCTCCTCACAGGAGGATCACCACTCCTCACAGGAGGATCACCCCTCTTCACAGGAGAATCACCCCTCTCCCAGGTCAGGCCCTTTGATGTCTGTGTTGAAGATCACTGAAAACACAGCACCTGTGTTTTGTTCCTCTGACTCTCCTTCCCCTTTTAAGGTTTCAAATTTAAAAATAGAGCTTTTCTCCTTTGTATAAAAACAGTTAAGTGTTCACAGCAGAAAAATATTTTAAAAGCAAACAAATTTTACATTACTACTCAATCTGAGGTAGCTAGTATATCTTAATGCAAGTGCTTTGAAAAGCTCTCCTATATTTCATTAATATCTTCTTCACCTGTCAATAAATCCACATTTACTCCAAAATTTTCATGAGTACAAAACGTTCTATTATGTGACAGCATTATATTTAGGGTTTTGGTTAAATGGTTTTATTCATCACTGATTAATTGTACTTTTTCCCTCTTGGAAAACTATAATGAGTATCACTAGGGTTCTGCACATCCTTGATTATTTTACTTTGATAAATTTTCAGGACTAAAATTTCCTGAAAAAGTGGCATGCATAGGTTCATATTATTATATATGAATAATACATATGTTCTCTGGAGAGACTGTAACTACATTGTCCACACTTGGTCTTGCATGAGAGGTGTTTGATCTGCATTTCTTTGATAAACTAGCGAGGTTGACATTTTCATATTTTTGTTGGTTATTTGTACTTTTGGGCATATTAGTTTTATTTCTTTGTGAATTGCCTATTTATATTATTTGCTCATTTTAATTGGAGTGCTGACTATATATTAGTGATGTATGAGTGCTTTCTATAGTAACTGTATGCTTTATATGTAGCAAATATTTTCCTTTTTTGATTTGCATTTTGGTTTTTAATGACAATTCAAAAGTGGTTTTTAGTAAAATTCAATATATAAAGCTATGTTAAAAATTCTTACTCATCTCAATGCTATAAAAACATTCACTTAAACTTTCTGTTGCAGCCTGGCGGAGCAGAGACCAGAACCTGCCCCATGACTCGAGGGTGCGGCAAACTGCGCCCTAGTGATTGTCCTGATTGCCCTAGTAAGCATGCCGACCTGACATTCTTGGGGCAGGAAGTGCTCTCTGCTCCGCTTCACTGCCTACTCCTGCGTCCGTCTCCATGGAAACAAAAACAAGTTATTCCCGATCAACAGCAGAGCCTGCGCTAATCAAACTCCCCAGTAGAGCTATTCCCTAATGATCTCATGTGACTTCTGCCAATAAAATGCGGGCTGAAAGGAGCCATTTTGTCTTCCTGCCATGGAGAGCAGGACAGCCCTCTGACTCCCCGCTTGTCAAATTGTATGGGTCTGTCTTTTCATTACGGCGCTTGTTCCATTTCAGGTCTTTCTCACCCACTGTGCTGGACCTGGCAACTTCTACTACTTTCATTTAAATTTAAATTTCATTCACCTGGAACCTACTTTTTTGGAAGATGAAGGGAAGATGACCTTAAAATACAAATAATCAGCTCACAGATATTAAGTATATTATTTTAAAATATATAACCTTAGGTCTATTTCTTGATTTTCTAATCTCTCTCATGTATCTACCAGTTTATTCCTAAAGCAAAACCATCTGTATTCGTTTCAAAAATAGTTACTCCTGAATATTTTTGTTAATTATGTATTTCATCTCTGCCTAATATACTGTTTATTGGATGTTATCAAAAATATTTTTTATGAATAACCCACCATTATACTGAAATCTTAAAATAAGGCACTTTAGATTTGACAGTTTTAACTTTGTTGTGTCTATTTGTGTGGTAAGTGAAAAAAAATGTATTCTGAGATCAGTGTTAATTGATGTTATTTTCTTAAAAAAACTAACATTGGAAAATAATAGCTCCTAATTTAATAGAGATGAAATTCAGATTTGAATCCAAAATCAGTAGAAAAAACCAAAAAATACTTTTAATAGTGAAGAATTATACATACTGTGACTTTTCTTCCTAAGTAAGATTCACTTATCTTGATATTGTTGGTTACATCTTGGCTCTTTACAAATAAATATGGCTGTGATTCATGTGGCTGACCACTGCACATATCGAAAGTAACTACATCACCTTCTTCTTTGGCAACAAAGCTGCAGTTACATGACACAGGATAGTGAAAGCTTCCACAGTCCCACTGACATACATGGGCTTCAAAATCACGTGACATACTCTTACAAAGAACAAATGTTCCAGTCTTGAAGTTATCATACATCCTATCATTAACAGAAGTCAATTGCATTAAGAATTGGTATAAAATATCACAATAATATGTTATAAACTAAATATACATATTAAATGTATTTATATGCATTCAATATATTTTGATGCAAGAATGGAAAATCTATGTTCTAATAGCTTTATACATCACAACAATTATTTGTAGATTACTAAATGAAACAAAGCAGTAATAAACACCCAAATGTCTGTCACTACATTTTTCTTCTGTTCCATCACTTCAGTCAGTCCCCACTTTCAGCCTTCTCTTTCTGACACTGCTTTCTTTCCCCTCAGATACACTACATACTTTGTTGTGTAGGTCTGTCTCCACCCATTCAAACGTAAGCCTCATGAGGTCAGGGGATGTTTGTCTGTTTTGTGCACTGCCATACTCCAGCACTTAGAGTGTGGTTTGCCACTTAGTTGTTACATGGTTAATATTGTTGAATTATAACAAATTAAGTTAATCGCCACTATGCTTTCTTCAGGTTTTTCCACTAAAACTTCTAAGTTTAGTTATAATCATAAGGAATTTAATTTAATTATAATCATAAAAGATTTTTGTATGTGGGGTCACCTCCTACAACCTTTCAATACCTTTTCAAACTTTTGGAGTTTCATTTGTTATTGGCGGGGGACTCTACATCTTTTTGCAGATATTAAATAATTTTATTAACAATGATAACATTATAATTTTTTAAAGAAGAAATGACCTTGTATCACAAAGAAAATTATGACTCAACGAGGAGGTATTCTTATTATTTCTTTAGCAACATCTTAAAATCATGTATTTCCCAAAACAGTACAACCGAGTTTAAATCCTTCTATGCAGATATTAATAGCAAGATAGTTTATGTTACTGTTGGATCATTTTGCTCAGTTTACTTTCAGTTCCAAAGGCAGACATCCAGGTATTTGTGATAGCTACAACAGTTTTTCCCCTGAGTATCCTTGCAATGAATTAGAAGTGGTTAATTTTTAAAATAATTATAATGTGTTAGCTTAATCATCTTACCTAAACCTTCAATGTTATTATTTAAATATCATGTAGAAATGCAATACAGTACATATCTCTAGAATTGATAATTTAATCATTATTATAAATAAATGGTCAAGCTAAAATGACTGTATTTATAAGAATCTTCATTTTTACAAACTCAGCTTCACAATTATTCTGTATATTTAAAAAGAACTAGATTTTAGGGCAAAAAACATTTCACATGAACAAATATTTTGAAACAAAACAGTGATGTCCATACATGCCTTCCTTTTTAATCTTTCAGTGAACAGGACTAAGAAAAAAAATAGTATAATGTTTAAAACAAAGCAACAAAATCCAAGAAAAACACAAACTACCAAAGGAGAAAGCTTTCAGGAACCTACCTGCCATCAAAGGTGATTATATGTGGATCAGTAAATGAATAGCAGTAAGCAGTCGGGACATCTTTCACTGATCTTAAAAACAAAGAAATTTTCCCTAAATATTACTATTAATTGTTATTTAGAGGTATACAATAAATTTTCTACCAAACTCAGTGAATTTTTAATTAGCTACTGTTTTATCACAGTTATTAAGATAGGAATCATTTAAAAACTGAAATAGCTCATTAAATAATTTTGAGATGAAAAGTTTATAAGATATAGTGATAAAATACATATATTTTTAAAGCTTAGTTTATGAAAAGATTTTTATAATTTGTTAACCTGGATGCTGTCTGGAATGTAGCTGTTCCACAGGAAATTCTCATGAACTATAGGTTCTACTACAATATTTGTGACTCTATTCCCATCTTGTGAAAAATCTGTAACTGCAGTATAGTAGACAAAAGCATGGCTGCAGGTTTCGTTAGCACAGGATGATGTCTGGTGAAGGTCCACGTGACAGGAAGACAGTGCCAAATTTAAGCCTAGCTGTTCTGTACCTATTTTAGTGAAAAAATACGCAGAAAATTTTCCTAAGAGAGACTACCAACCAAAATCCATAATAACACAGAACAGTGAATTCAGAATTTATTCTTACATTATTTTCTCTTACTTAAAAATATATTGGTAATTTCTGTATAAATAAACCAAAGCTATTGAACTCTATCTGATATTTACAAATAGTTAATCAACATGTGTGTAAACATATATACATACATATTACTATTTTTCATAGGTTATACATTCATATGCTCTTGGAAATAATTTAGAAGCAATATAAAATTTATTTTTGTTTCCGTAAAGAAAACAATGTAATTCTAACACTGCGAAACATAATTAATTTTTTCTGTCTAATTCTTTTAAGCCTTGGGTACAGATAAATCTTAGGGCTTGAACTCATGTTCTATCCATTGTTGAGTGATAGCAAAGATTACTGAAACAGAGTTCACCAAGCAGATTTAATTACTGGTACAGAGTTCATCATTTTAAAAAACAGAAAAATCAAAACTAAGTAATTCCACACCAGAAATAAATCCTAAATCTCTTTTCACCTTCCAAATGTCCCAATATATTCAGAACCTTGAGATGCTTTTTGCCTTGGAACAAAAAACACACACACAAATAATTTGGAAAGAAAAGAGAAGGAAGGCACTCTAGAAATTTGTGTAACTAAACAAAATGGGTAGATTCCACCAAAAACTGGCTATAAAAGAAGTTTGATCTCACATCCAATTGGTGCATACAAAGTCCATCTGAGATAGGCTCACTGCATAGATTCTAAGTTCCTGAAAAAATTTTCTCTTCATGCATTTTTTCCGCTAGGAATATATACTTTTCCCACATACATAACAAATAACAGAAACATCTAAACTCTTAGCCATCTCCCTAAGGTGAATATGAAATATATCTTGCTTAGATAGAACCACAGACATAATTTCCCCTAGTCTGTGATATGAGGGCCAAGTACTGTTCTTTTTAAGACTGTGAAAAAGCAGTGGGGACTTTCTAGAAATATAGTGCATGTGTGTGCTCAGAGGCTCAACCATGTTTGACTCTTTGCGACCCTTGGACTGTAGCCTACCAGGCTCCTCGGTCCATGGAGTTGTCCAGGCAACAATACTGGAGTGAGTTGCCACTTCCTCCTCCAGGGGGTCTTCCTAACCCAAGGATCAAACCAAGTCTCTTAAGTCTCCTGCACTGGCAGTCCAGATCATTACCACTAGCTCCACCTGCGAAACCCAGAAATACGGTAGGAGACACCAACTTCTACTCTATAGGAGTAGAGATATAATGAAAATATACTTAAAGATGATGAGATGAAGACTATCAGAATGAAATAGAGAAATTTTATCCAGAAAAAAAGGGAATTGTTTTTAATTGACAAATAACAGATAAACTTCTAAAATGTAGGAATATATTTAGGCTGTTTTTGTATTATTTTAGCAGTGCTTATCATGTTTAAAGAATTTAGAGCAGGAAAATATACTTTAAAGTACACTTGGAAGGAAATCTTTGCCTAAAACAATTTTGGAAGATGTCAATAACATCACCCTCTTCCTATTATGCCCCATAAACTTTGGTAAAATTTGCATATTATGCAAATATACACAATAAGCAAAGCTTGAAGTAGATGTGTCAAACAGCCTGAGAGAGAGGGTTTAATTTCATATTCTGGACTGTATTTAAAAATAAAGTGTTGCTTATGGTGCTCCTGAAATCCAAGTGAATAGTTGCGTGTTACCTAAGCCTGTTGAGTGTCAAACATGTTGGGATAGCCTCTTTTGATTCTTTTTCCTGTCTCTGTAGTCATCTCTTTTTCTGGGTGAGTACTTCCCATGAAGCAATCTCTAAGCATTTTTATCCTTTTGTTTCTCTGATTTAATTAGGTATAATATAGATGTGAAGACCTAGATACATTGCACTTGGTGTATTTACTAAATAAAATTTTATGCCCTATGGTGAAAAGATATTAATATATGAACAGTTATAATCTCTCTTAAAAATTATTTTAATTTATTTATATTTTACTTGCTTGGTCCCTATATCAGAGGCTTCATGAAAAAAAAAACCAATCAACCCAATCATTGCTATACATGGTTTGTCCTCTCATAGTCTGTCTTGTTCTGAGGGAGAATTTCAGCTCTCTCTGTGGCTGTGACAGTGACATATATGTGACCATGTGTCATACAGTCTACATAACTAGTAATTTAAATGGAAGAATTTGAAAACAAAACATCTCAAACATGAGCTTACATTAGAGAGCACAGTGGGAAGAATGTATTATGAGATTTGTGTTACATAAGCTTGAACTTTTAGCATAACTTATCACATGTTCCTCATTAGGGATGACTTGGAAGATGTTAAAGACCAGTGTGTCCCTCAATCTCTGAAAACAAAACAAAGAAAAGAGTAAGTGGAAGGATGAGGAGAAGGAGAAAAAGAAAAAAGAGGAGGAAGAGAAAGATAACAATGCGGAGATTGTTTATTATTGTCTTTTTTTCCTAACTTGTGCTTTGAGCCCTGGAGGGATAAATGTGGATTGCAATATAGATTGCTTTGGCAATCATAAATTTGGCCCAGTATTATTAACATAATTGAGTTGTAAAATGATGTAAACATGCAATATAATTAATTATATGAGTGCACTCCAGTGGCTTCCTAAAGAAAAAAGCATTGATTATTATTTGAAATCTAATAATGAGATGGATTTAGCATATTACCTTGATCAACAGTTGTCAGTTTTAATGAGATTTTGCACTCCTGATCAAGCTCACTGAATCCAATAGGACAAACAATAGGAACTGTGCTCTCTATCCTCAACTGGTATTCATTCCCATCTTCAGATATAGTGCTCAATTCAGGTTGTAACTGGTGTAAGAAAACATGTAAAGCATCATCTTAAAATATAATTTATTTCTAAGGTATAATAATTTTCAAAGGACATTCCCCTCCATAACTCCTATTTTGCTGAGTGAGCTGATGATAGTAATAAACACTAGAATTTTTGAACTAAACAAGATCAATTAAAACCAAACCCTTAAAAACATCAGCAGTGCACAGAAGAGTATATGGAGTTGCTGTAATGTTTAGAGTTTAGGCACAGTTTGGTTCCACAACACATTTTAGGCAGTCTGGTTGAAGCCTGCCTTCATGATTCTGGTTCAAGGTAGACAGAATATATTTCTGAAAAAAAAAAAAAGCAAGTATATCCCAACTTTATTTCAGTAACAGGCCCTCAAAGCTCACTGGCACTAGAATTATTTGAGCTATTTCTCAAAAAATACAAACTTGGGTCTCAGCATGGAGTTGATGTGGTCCTGGAACCAGCAGCCACAGATCACAATGTGGAAAACACAGTTCCAGAGGAATAATCTTTCAAATCTACACCCACTGCTACATACCATAATGCCGGCAAAAAATTCTAGGCTTTCAATGGCTAAACTTTGTACATGTGGGTTCTCCAAGAAAAAGATGGAAGCACTACAAAATATCTAAGAATACAGTTAACAAATAGTCATTTAGCAACACAATTATAGAAGACATATGGATAAATTATTAAGGTACTTAACTTTAACTCTTGGTAGATTGTGCATAAGATATAATAGAGAAAAGTAATTTAAAAGCTTGCTTGAAAATTGAGAAAAAGTTCATTATAAAATATTAATTATTTAAACCTCAACATAAATCAGTGTTTTGTAGACTTTGTACTTAAGATGTTTTTAAAGGTGGATAATAAATGATATTATCATTTAAAAAATAGAAACTTTTTTCCAGAATAATATTATATTTTAAAACAAGAAAGGGACATAAATTCATAAGGGTTCATTGATAATAATTAGTGAATTACTAAAGCAGATACTCATATAAAGTCACTAAGATTACTGATTAATCCAGTTATCACTGGAGTTGGCACAACTCCCAAGAAAAAAAATTAAAAGAAAAACATTGTGCTTTATATCCTGAAGATAAAGCTTATATTAGAATATATATTTTTAAAACTTTGTTTTTCATTTTTATTGGAGTATAATTGCTTTACCTGTAAAGCATTATAATGCTTTACATTATAATAATGTTGTGTTAGTTTCTGTTGCACAATGAAGTGACTCAGCTATAAGTATACATATATCCCCTCCCTCTTGGACCCCCCTGCCCCTCCTCACCCATCCAGGTCATTCAGAGCACTGAGCTGAGCTCCCTGTGCTTTATAGCAGGTTCCCACTAGCTATCTATTTTACATGACTGTACATGTGTCAATGCTAATCTCCCAATTCGTCCCCACTTCCAATTTTAAAATCCATTTTTGAAAATTAACACATTTATGAAAATAAAAGAAAATCCAACTTTTTGAACATACCCTGTCTCCAAGTCTGAGATTTATACTATCCAGTTCTAAAAGAGAGAGAATGCCTGAACTGTCGTCTCTTGTTTCAGCTCTTCTTTGATTTCTTGAGAAGAAAGCCTAGACCAAGCTATGTGAAATCCCACCAAGTTGTTTGTAGGGCAAACATCAAAAGCACACCTACAGAAAAGCCTGGACTCAATAAGCTCCATCACAACCTCTGGCCTTCCTGGAGGTGGTGGTAGTAATGAGGCAGACAGCTGACCTGGTGGGAGAAAATTTGTAGCTGGTCATCTTAAAGAGTTGTTATGGGAAGCTCATGAAAACTGTAACTCTGGGATTTATATTAAGGAAAAGTAAAATACATTTAGAAAAATAATTATTCTCCATCAATCAGCAAAGTACCATATTCTTACTTTGACTCATAATCTCATAGATACTGATAGCAGAGAAATATGTCAGCTTATCAAGCTTATATTGATGCGTGTTGAATATGACTACTCTTGAAAAGTCTAGCTCTTGAAAAGAAAAGGAATTTACTTTCTGTTAAGCAATTATCTTTTCTAAAAAAAAGGAACAAATAAAATAAGATTTCTACTTTATAATTTCCCGTTATAAAAATAGTCATGATAATGCAAAATCAAATGCTTTACCGTTTTACTCTTATTAAGTTACTCTCATAACCCAATCCATCATTACTCTGGGTTGAAAGAGATGTTCATTACAGAAGTGATTATGCTTTGTTAGTGGAAAATATTCAGAGAAGGAAATGGCAACTCACTCAGATATTCTTGCCTAGAGAATTCTGTGGGCAGAGGAGCCTGGTGGGCTGCTGTCCGTGGGGTCGCACAGAGTCCGTCATGACTGAAGCGACTTAGCATGCATGCATGCATTGGAGAAGGAAATGGCAACCCACTCCAGTATTCTTGCCTGGAGAATCCCAGGGACAGAGGAGCCTGGCGGGCTGCCGTCTATGGGGTCACACAGAGTTGGTAATGACTGAAGTGACTTAGCAGCAGCAGCAGTGAAAAATAATATGTTAAACAATAGTCTTATTCTTTTCATTTTTATGGGATTAAAAAAGTTTAAAGTTTCTCTAGGAACTCAGGAAGATTTTACAATTTTTATCCCTGGGCATTTTCAAGATTAAATCAGGGGAATCTAAATGTTTCAAAATAGCTTTTGATTTTTTTTTTGTTCTATTTTAGAAAAGAGAAAAATATCTGACTGATGAATATTAAAAGATTTTTTTAATGTCCTGAGATATACAAATATTTTCTATGATATGCACTGCAATTAATTTTATGATAATCACAAAATAATTTTCTCAATTCTGTAATGTAGATTTTGGAAAATTCTGAGACCTTAGTCTAAATGTGAAGGGAACAAATTTATGTAATTTCAGATATTTTAAAGTATTATTTGTAGATATCCAGTTACAAAATCCCAATAACAAATGAACCATCTTCAAATTAATCTAAGTAATAAATATTTTCCCAAACATTTTAAACATTAGGCCAAATCATTATCTAGATTTGAAGGAAATAATAGACTACTTTGGAGTATATATGATTTTTGAAAAATTACATATCTGAATGAAAATTTTCTATTAAATAAACTTAAAGATGTTGAATTTATTTCCAAATAGGGAAGAACTATCTATGGAAATGATTACTAGGAGGAGATAACAAATGACTGAAAACAAAATAAATCATGAAATTAATTTTTGCATCAATTGGCATCCTCTGTTTGGGTAAGCTAATCACTGCTTGCAACAATGTAAATCAAAAACCATTTGCTAAAATATAAAGAAAAAGATTTCAAAAACAACAACAGATAAATTATTTCTGCTTGAAAGGCACAATTATTACTTTGTCAATTCTAACAAAGCACCTGCTGTAATGTATTCTCTATTTTATCCTGAAGCTGTATCTGTTGACTTTTGACTCAATATTTTCATTCAAGTGTTTCTTTCTCAAATTGTGTGTGACTTTGTACTGCAATTTTTCCAATTAATTACACAAATATTCTGAGTAGCATAACAGGTGGCTTAAATTTATTGTTTATTCAAGAGGGAGAAGTGATTTGACTTTAATATAAATGTATGATAAAGAAAATCCAAATCTATAATGCAGAAAAAAATTATACTTTATGGTTAATGTTACTATTATTAAGGATATTATTTTATTCTCTTATAACAGGGTCTAATCAAGCTGAGACTTTGAGATATAACAATTGCTTGTTTAGAGAGCACTAGGAAAATGGGCTGGAAAATCTATTTGCAAATGAAATAGGGCACAGAAAAACAACACAGAGTGATTTACTTTGAGGATTATTCTAGTACCACTTTTTAAAGACAAAGAGCCGGTATCTAAATTTTATATTATTTATCCTGATTCATTTTATGTCAATATGGTTTATTTCACCATTAAAGATACTTTTTTCAGTTATATTAATTATATGTCAACAATTCCTCTTTAATTCAGTATATCACCATAAAATTATCAATATATTTTATCAACAAACCCCACAAAAAGGCTAATGTTTCAATAAATAATTTAAATTTCTGCTCCCTATTAGCTAGACATCATAAATTTTATTAGACAAACTATTTAGAGTTTTTTGTTACAGGAACGGGGCCTTAACATTTGAAATAACTTTAAAAAATTTAAATTAGAAAATGAAAAATATAGATTGGGAAGGGACCACTGCCGGAGTCCAGCTCCAACAGCCAGGAAAACACTGAAGGGATGAACAGGGTCGGCGAATGATGCAGTCTCTCACTCAAGGTACTGAACTGCATGTTTATTTTAAGCATCAGGTTTTCTTTTATACTTTTACAAAAGCATTAGGTTAGATGTATGACATCTTCAGTTTCCCCTCACCCAGATTTACTGTCTCCGTAAATCATTGTTGTCCTTCAGAGTTCCCTCTAAAGTGTCCTTGTGATTACATTGTAACTCAAGTTTGTCTCTGGGCTGCATATCACATTCCTCAGTTTATTTCTTACCTTTCTAAATCCTGCTTGAGCTCATTAACTCCTAAAAAGACTTCTTTAGCTATTAGTATCTCTAAAATTCCTAGTTTTTATAAGCTATAGTAAAATATGCCAACACTACAACATACCTTAAACTTTTAGCTTCTAACTATTCTTAATTATTCCTCAACCCTAAACTCAGAAAACTTCTTTTGCCATAAACATTTCCCTTACAAGCAGGTTTCAAATAGCAATGTTTCCCGTGGCCTCAAGGTGCGGCCTATGTGCTCATCCTGGAACGTTCTTTGTAAAGGTCCTTGAACAACTGTAAATTTATAGATTATTTGCTAGGCAACTGCAGAAGGCTTTGTGCTTTCTCATGCAACAACAATAAGCACCTTAACATACTTTCCAGCCAACTCAACCGAAGGAAGGAAAGGACAAGTCAGAATCACAAGACCTAACTCCTTCATCCCGGGACCATACCTGCGGGATGAGGAGAGGGGTTGGGGCCGTGCCTCCATTTTGTCAGTAATGCCTAATGTGGCTCCCAACAGACCATCATGAATAGTTTTGGATTTATCTTTCAAGCTTATTTGGTACAAAGTACCAAGACTACTACTAAGGTCAAAGTATGTGTTCTTGCATTTTAATATTGTTTACAGAGTATTTTATCATAATGCATGCATCAAAAATATTGCATTAACCAGCAGATACTGGATATGTGCAATTTTTTTCATATTATTTGAAAAATGCTCTTATAATTAACTTTAAATATTTGAGTAGATTTTGAAAGTGGAATTCCTAGAAATAAATCCATGTGAATTTTTAAGGCTGTTGAGATGAATTGCCACATTTTCTCATGAAAAGATTCTACCAATATACACATATATCTGTAGAACATGAATATACCCAACTCTCTATACCTCTGCCAGTTCCAAGACTATTTCTTAAAGGCAGTGGAAGTGAGAAATAGATTTAAGGGACTAGATCTGATAGACAGAGAGCCTGATGAACTATGGATGGAGGTTCGCAACACTGTACAGGAGACAGGGATCAAGACCATCCCCAAGAAAAAGAAATGCAAAAAAGCAAACTGGCTGTCTGAGGAGGCCTTACAAAGAGCTGTGAAAAGAAGAAAAGTTAAAGGTAAAGGAGAAAAGGAAAGATATTCCCATTTGAATGCAGAGTTCCAAAGAAGAGAAAGGAGAGATAAGAAAGCCTTCCTCAGCGATCAATGCAAAGAAATAGAGGAAAACAATAGAATGGGAAAGACTAGAGATCCCTTCAAGAAAATTAGAGATACCAAGGGAACATTTCAGGCAAAGATGAGATCAATAAAGGACAGAAATGGTATGGACCTAACGGAAGCAGAAGATATAAGAAGAGGTGGCAAGAATACACAGAAGAACTATACAAAAAAAGATCTTCACGACCCAGATAATCACGATGATGTGATCACTCACCTAGAGTCAGACATCCTGGAATGTGAAGTCAAGTGGGCCTCAGAAAGCATCACTACGAACAAAGCTAGTGGAGGTGATGGAATTCCAGTTGAGCTATTTCAAATCCTGAAAAATGATGCTGTGAAAGTGCTGCATTCAATATGCCAGCAAATCTGGAAAATTCAGCAGTGGCCACAGGACTGGAAAAGGTCAGTTTTCATTCCAAACCCAAAGAAAGGCAATGCCAAAGAATGCTCAAACTACCACACAATTGCACTCATCTCACACGCTAGTAAAGTAATGCTCAAAATTCTCCAAGCCAGGCTTCAGCAATCCGTGAACTGTGAACTTCCAGATGTTCAAGCTGGTTTTAGAAAAGGCAGAGGAATGAGAGATCAAATTGCCAACATCCGCTGGATCATGGAAAAAGCATGAGAGTTCCAGAAAAACATCTATTTTTGCTTTATTGACTATGCCAAAGCCTTTGACTGTGTGGATCACAATAAACTGTGGAAAATTCTGGAAGAGATGGGAAAACCAGAACACCTGACCTGCCTCTTGAGAAACCTGTATGCAGGTCAGGAAGCAAGAGATAGAACTGGACGTGGAGCAACAGTCTGGTTCCAAATAGGAAAAGGAGTACATCAAGGCTGTATATTGTCACCCTGCAGAGTGACATCATGCACTCTTATATGCAGAGTACATCATGAGAAATGCTGGGCTGGATGAAGCACAAGCTGGAATCAAGATTTCTGGGAGAAATATCAATAACCTCAGATATGCAGATGACACCACCCTTATGGCAGAAAGTGAAGAAGAACTAAAGAGCCTCTTGATGAAAGTGAAAGAGGAGAGTGAAAAAGTTGGCTTAAAGCTCAACATTCAGAAAACTAAGATCATGGCATCTGGTCCCATCACTTCATGGAAAATAGATGAGGAAACAGTGAAAACAGTGTCAGACTTTATTTTTTGGGGCTCCAAAATCACTGCAGATGGTGAGTGCAGCCATGAAATTAAAAGACGCTTACTCCTTGGAAGGAAAGTTATGACCAACCTAGATAGCATATTTAAAAGCAGAGACATTACTTTGCCAACAAAGGTCTGTCTAGTCAAGGCTATGGTTTTTCCAGTGGTCATGTATGGATGTGAGAGTTGGACTGTGAAGAAAGCTGAGCACCAAAGAATTGATGCTTCTGAACTGTGGTGGTGGAGAAAACTCTTGAGAGTCCCTTGGACTGCAAGGAGATCCAACCAGTCCATCCTAAAGGAGATCAGTCCTGGGTGTTCACTGGAAGGAGTGATGTTGAAGGACTGATGTTCAAACTCCAATACTTTGGCCATCTTATGCGAAGAGTTGACTCATTGGAAAAGACCCTGATGCTGGGAAGGATTGGGGGCAGGAGTAGAAGGGGATGACAGAGGATGAGATGGCTGGATGGCATCACCGACTCGATGGACATGAGTTTGGGTAAACTCTGGGAGTTGGTGATGGACAGGGAGGCCTGGAGTGCTGCGATTCATGGGGTGGCAAAGAGTCGGACATGACTGAGCGGCTGAACTGAACTCAATGATATCAATGATATCAATCAAACAGGAAATATTTCTTAAGTTTTAAGGGCCTTTTGTGAAATCCAAATTTTAAATCCTGAGTTTCTAAATTCAACGCAAACAATAACAAAATAAAATTTCTGTTGAAGTAATTATTTGTATGTTATGCTGTTCTCTAGAATAAAAGTTATTTTTTTTAAATTTTAAACAGTTGGGGCTTCTCTTATAGCTCAGTCAGTAAAGAATCTGCCTGCAATGCAGGAGACCCAGTTTGATTCCTGGATCAGGAAGATCCCCTGGAGAAGGAAATGGCAACCTACTCCAGTATTCTTGTCTGGACAATCCCTTGGATAGAGGAGCCTGGCAGTTTACAGTCCATGGGGTCACAAGAGTTGGACACAACTTAGCGACTAAACCACCACCACCACCAATGTTGGTAAATTGTTGGTTTTTTCCATTGAAACATCTGCAAAATTTTACATAAATATTTGATAACATTATTAGAAGTTTTATAAAAAATAAGTTAGTCACTCAGTTGTGTCTGACTCTTTGCAACCCCATTGACTGTAGCCCACCACGCTCCTCTGTCCATGGGATTCTCCAAGCAAGAATACTGAAGTGGGTAGCTATTCCCTTCTCCATGTGATTTTCCCAACTCAAGGATTGAACCCGGGTCTCCAGCATTGCAGGCAGATTCTTTACAGTCTGAGGTATCATGTGTAAAGAGTGTTGAAAAAATATGGTGTAAAGAGTACTGAAAAATACTTTTGAAAGAAAACCCAAAATATTTTTCAAAATATCTCAGCTTGGCCCCTGAGTGAAGCTAATATATCTTTCTGGATCTTCTCCTTTCCAGGGAAAGACACGAGCTTTACTGACTGAGCAGATGCTACCCTTCCCTACTGAACATACTGCCTGCAGCCAGGTTTAGTTGGCCAGCAGCTGTGTCAGGAATGTGAACATTTACTAACTAACTCTCTCAGGATAATTCTTCAAAGACTTTTCAATGCACAGAGAATGAAATGCAGAGCTCCTTAAATATTAGGCCGCACTGCCCTTCCAAATACATGTTTTATTATGCTCTCACTTGCTCACTAAGATCCAACATCTTTGTCCTGCCCTTACTCTTGTGAGTATGCCCTACCCTAATCACATTAAGGCCATCCATGTATTACTGTTGCTATCTGGGAAGTTCCTTCCCTCACTGTTTATTTGACCAGGGACTATTCACTTTCAAACTCTCCGTGTCAGTGCCCTGTGCTCAGAAAAGGCTTTCTTTGACAACACCACATTATAAATTTCTTCCTCTCCTTACCTCCAGTATTCTTTACAACTTTTAATCTTTTCAATTGTAATTTACTGAAATTAATTGTAATTTATAATGTATATTCTTTGCCATTGTTTTGCTGTATCTGTGTCATTTGGGGTTTTGTACTTTGGTGAGTCTAGTGATCTCAGGATGAAAATGTTTGTAGATGTAACCGATGCATATGTGTGTGTGTGTGTGTGTGTGTGTGTGTGCGCGCGTGTGTGTGCATACTGTCACTTCAGTTGTGTCCAACTCTTTGTCACCCTATGGACTGTTGCCCATTAAGGTCCTATTTCCATGGGATTCTCCAGGCAAGAATAATGGAGTGAGTTGCTGTGCCCACCTCCAGGAGATCTTTCCAACCCAGGGATCAAACCCTTGTCTCTTAAGTCTCCTGCACTGGCAGGTGGGTTCTTTACCACTAGTGCCAACCTAGGAAGCCCAGATGTTACACGTACAATTATTATTTGCTGAAGCAATGTTTGCCTTCTGATCCACAGCAGTATTTCCCAGCATTTTCAATCTTCTACATATGGATGAGATCAGATAATAAATCAGAAGGGGACTGGTTTTCCCCCATAACGTGGTCACACATCAGCACACTACCCCCATCTTCAACCAGGAATAAATCCCTCCTTTATCAGCTTCATACTTGTCTAAGCCCTCAAAGGTAAAAAAATCACCATTATGTAGTTTCTATTTTGAGTTTTTTGCAGCTGGATTGGACAGATTGGCACTCTGTCTATGAGGTCTAGTCCCTTAAATCTATTTGTCACTTCCACTGTATACTCATAAGGGATTTGATCTAGGTCATACCTGAATGGACTAGTGGTTTTCCCTACTTTCTTCAATTTAAGTCTGAATTTGGCAATAAGCAATAGCCACTAGTTCTATTAAATGCTGCTATTGATGTGAAGAGTACGTTGTCTATTTTCAAAGAATTCAGAGTCATAATTTAGCTATAAAAGAAAAGGAACAGAAAAAAAATTCATTAGATTCATTAGTTATCAATTCTGAACTCCATGACAGTATATTTTGGGGCTTCCAGTAAGGGTCCTTATTCTCCAGTATCCTTAGTCAATACCATGATCAGTGTCAAGGTCACAAGTCTGATGTGTATTTTATGTCTGTATATCTCATGCCTCCTCTTAGATAATAGGCCAAAACATAATTCTTGATTCCTCTCTCTCTCCCCAGCTAGTGTGTTTGTACTCAGTCTGTCCCATCCCAATTACTCAAGGAAAAAACCTAGATGTTGTTCTTAGTTTCTCTCTTTCCATCTTCTCCCATATCTAATACATGAGCTTCCATCTCTAAAAGACATCTCAACTCAATACCCTCTTTCTTTTGCCTCTGCTGCTGCTGCTGCTAAGTCACTTCAGTCGTGTCTGACTCTGTGCGACCCCATAGACGGCAGCCCACCAGGCTCCGCCGTCCCTGGGATTCTCCAGGCAAGAACGCTGGAGTGGGTTGCCATTTCCTTCTCCAGTCGTTTGCCACTAGTCTAAGCCATTTCCACCTCCTCCAACCCCTAAGCCACCACCATCTTTCTACTGAATTAATGCAGTAGCCTCCTAGATAGAGTCTTTTGGCCACCTCATGCGAAGAGTTGACTCATTGGAAAGGACCCTAATGCTGGGTAGGATTGGGGGCAGGAGGAGAAGGGGACGACAGAGGATGAGATGGTTGGATGGCATCACTGACTCGATGGACATGGGTTTGGGTAAACTCCGGGAGTTGGTGATGGACAGGGAGGCCTGGCATGCTGCAGTTCATGGGGTCGCAAAGAGTCGGACAAGACTGAGCGACTGAACTGAACTGACCAGAATAGTAGCCTTTTGAATACAATGCTCAGATTATGTTATTCACCTATTTAAAATCCCATAAGACTTTATTGCAGTTAGGACTAAATGTAAGTTCTTACTATGGTCTACAGGCCCTATAGATTATCCCTTCCAAATTCATCTCATCTGATCTCATCTCCTAGGGATCATCCACTCAGTGTTTCTGCCATGTTGTTTCTCCTTCAGTTTCTCGAGTGTCCATCTTTACAACTATCTAAGGACGTTCTCATCTGCTGTTCTTTTTACCTGGAATGCTTTTTCCCACCTTTCTCTTCATTCGGAGCTCAGCTCAAGTTCATCACCTATTCAGAGACATTTCCCAGGTGCCCTTGTAAGATAGCATCCCTGTACCAGTCAATCCCTATTGCATTCACAGTTTTCTTTGCTTTCCAAAGTAATTTTGGTTTGTTTTGTGATGAGCATTTTATTTTAAAATGATTTATACTCACACAAAGTTTGCAAAATAATACACAGCTATCCCTTATAATCTTTATCCATGTTCCACTAATATTCACTTATTAAAAACCGTGATACATTTGTCAAAACTAAAAATTGCCTTTAGGACTCTACTTGTAAATAAACTGAAGTCTCAGTTTAGACTTTTGCCAGTTTTTCATGAATGTTTTCCTAAAAAGTTCTAGTTACTCAGTCTAGTGTATCTTCACAATGCATTACTCATGCTTGCTTAGTCCTCTCCAATCTTTGACAATTTCTTATCTTTCATGGTTTTCTTTGGTTTTGACACTTCTAAATAGTACTATTTACATGTTTGGTAGAATGTTTCTCAATTTGGGTTTATGTGAACTTGCTGATGATTAGACTGGGGTTGTGACTTTGAGCAAGCTGAGCCCTGAAGAATTGATGCTTTTGAACTGTGGTGTAGGAGAAGACTCTTGAGAGTCTCTTGGACTGCAGGGATATCCAACTAGTCCATCCTAAAGTAAATCTTCTGCTTCTGTTAGGTCCATAACATTTCTGTCCTTTATCGAGCCTATCTTTGCATGAAATGTTCCATTGGTATCTTTAATTTTCTTGAAGAGATCTCTAGTCTTTCCCAATCTGTTGTTTTCCTCTATTTCATTGCACTGATCGCTGAGGAAGGCTTTCTTATCTCTTCTTGCTATTCTTTGGAACTCTGCATTCAGATGGGAATATCTTTCCTTTTCTCCTTTGCTTTTCGCTTCTCTTCTCTTCCCAGCTATCTGTAAGGCCTCCTCAGACAGCCATTTTGCTTTTTTGCATTTCTTTTCCATGGGGATTTTCTTGATCCCTGTCTCCTGTACAATGTCACGAACCTCTCTCCATAGTTCATCAGGCACTCTGTCTATGAGGTCTAGTCCCTTAAATCTATTTGTCACTTCCACTGTATACTCATAAGGGATTTGATCTAGGTCATACCTGAATGGACTAGTGGTTTTCCCTACTTTCTTCAATTTAAGTCTGAATTTGGCAATAAGCAGTTCATGATCTCAGCCACAGTCTGCTCCCGGTCTTGTTTTTGCTGACTGTATAGAGCTTCTCCATCTTTGTCTGCAAAGAATATAATCAATCTGATTTCGGTGTTGACCATCTGGTGATGTCCACGTGTAGAGTCTTCTCTTGTGTTGTTGGAATAGGGTGTTTGCTATTACCAGTGCGTTTTCATGGCAAAACTCTATTAGCCTTTACCCTGCTTCATTCTGTACTCCAAGGCCAAACTTGCCTGTTACGCCAGGTGTTTCTTGACTTCCTACTTTTGCATTCCAGTCCCCTATAATGAAAAGGACATCTTTTTTGGGTGTTAGTTCTAGAAGGTCTTGTAGGTCTTCATAGAACCGTTCAACTTCAGCTTCTTCAGTGTTACTGGTCGGGGCATAGACTTGGATTACTGTGATATTGAATGGTTTGCCTTGGAAACGAACAGAGATCATTCTGTCGTTTTTGAGATTGCATCCAAGTACTGCATTTTGGACTCTCTTGTTGACCATGTGGCTACTCCATTTCTTCTAAGGGATTCTTGCTCACAGTAGTAGATATAATGGTCATCTGAGTTAAATTCACCCATTCCAGTCCATCTTAGTTCGCTGATTCCTAGAATGTCGACGTTCACTCTTGCCATCTCCTGTTTGACCACTTCCAATTTGCCTTGATTCATGGACCTAACATTCCAGGTTCCTATGCAATATTGCTCTTTACAGCATCGGACTTTGCGTCAGTCACATCCACAGTTGGGTATCGTTTTTGCTTTGGCTCCATCCCATCATTCTTTCTGGAGTTATTTCTCCACTGATCTCCAGAGGTGGCAAGAATACACAGAAGAACTGTACAAAAAAGATCTTCACGACCCAGATAATCACAATGGTGTGATCACTCACCTAGAGCCAGACATCCTGGAATGTGAAGTCAAGTGGGCCTTAGAAAGCATCACTACGAACAAAGCTAGTGGAGGTGATGGAATTCCTGTTGAGCTATTTCAAATCCTCAAAGGTGATGCTGTGAAAATGCTGCACTCAATATGCCAGCAAATTTGGAAGACTCAGCAGTGGCCACAGGACTGGAAGAGGTCAGTTTTCGTTCCAATCCCAAAGAAAGGCAATGCCAAAGAATGCTCAAACTACCGCACAATTGCACTCATCTCACATGCTAGTAAAGTAATGCTCAAAATTCTCCAAGCCAGGCTTCAACAATACGTGAACCGTGAACTTCCTGATGTTCAAGCTGGTTTTAGAAAAGGCAGAGGAACCAGACATCAAATTGCCAATATTCGCTGGGTCATCGAAAAAGCAAGCGAGTTCCAGAAAAACATCTATTTCTGCTTTATTGACTATGCCAAAGCCTTTGACTGTGTGGATCACAATAAACTGTGGAAAATTCTGAAAGAGATGGGAATACCAGACCATCTGACCTGTCTCTTGAGAAACCTATATGCAGGTCAGGAAGCAACAGTTAGAACTGGACATGGAACAACAGACTGGTTCCAAATAGGAAAAGGAGTACGTCAAGGCTGTATATTGTCACCCTGCTTATTTAACGTATATGCAGAATACATCATGAGAAATGCTGGGCTGGAAGAAACACAAGCTGGAATCAAGATTGCCAGGAGAAATATCAATAACCTCAGATACGCGGATGATACCACCCTTGTGGCATAAAGTGAAGAAGAACTACAGAGCCTCTTGATGAAGGTGAAAGAGGAGAGTGAAAAAGTTGGCTTAAAGCTCAACGTTCAGAAGACTAAGATCATGGCATCTGGGCCCATCACTTCATGGGAAATAGATGGGGAAACAGTGGAAACAGTGTCAGACTTTATTTTTTTGGGCTCCAGAATCACTGCTGATGGTGAATGCAGCCATGAAATTAAAAGACGCTTACTCCTTGGAAGGAAGGTTATGGCCAACCTGGATAGTGTATTTAAAAGCAGAGACATTACTTTGCCAACAAAAGTCCATCTAGTCAAGGCTATGGTTTTTCCAGTGGTCATGTATGGATGTGAGAGTTGGACGGTGAAGAAAGCTGAGTGCCGAAGAATTGATGCTTTTGAACTGTGGTGTTGGAGAAGACTTTTGAGAGTCCCTTGGACTGCAAGGAGATCCAATCAATCCATCCTAAAAGAGATCAATCCTGGGTGTTCATTGGAAGGTCTGATGTTGAAGCTGAAACTCCAATACTTTGGCCACCTCATGCGAAGGGTTGACTCATTGGAAAAGACCCTAATGCTGGGTAGAATTGGAGGCGGGAGGAGAAGGGGACGACAGAGGATGAGATGGTTGGATGGCATCACCGACTCAATGGACATGGGTTTGGGTAGACTCCGGGAGTTAGTGATGGAGAGAGAGGCCTGGCGTGCTGCAGTTCATGGGGTCGCAGAGAGTCAGACATGACTGAGCCACTGAACTGAACTGTACTGAAAGTAAATCAGTTCTGAATATTCACTGGAAGGACTGACGCTGAAGCTGAAACTCCAATACTTTGGCCACCTGATGAGAAGAACTGACTCATTGGAAAAGACCCTAATGATGGGAAAGATTTAGAAGACAGAGGATGAGATGGTTGGATGGCATCACCGACTTGATGGACATGAGTTTGAGTAAGCTCTGGGAGTTGGTTATGGACAGGGAAGCCTGGCGTGCTGTAGCCCATGGGGTCACAAAGTCGGACACGACTGAACGATTGAACTGAACTGAAGAATACCATAAAGGAGAAAGGTACTTCCTACTGAATGTTATTAGTAGATAAATGGTATCAGTATACATTACTATTGCTGATATTAACTGTTTGCACTTCCACTTTAACAAATAATTTTGACGATTTGAACATCTTGGCAAAGAACCCTTAACAAATCTGGCCAATTTAAACCAGAAATTTAGCCCCATTTGAGCAATAATAGTAAACCAAATATCTTACAGAGCTCGATAAACTCCATTAGCTACATAAACCCCATCCAGAGGATGGCACAAACACACCAATACACAGAGTCCCAACACTAGCAATTCATGTGCATTACACATGTTTTCTTACCTTCTGCACAATATCCCATGCATCCTTGAGTGGGCTGTAGGAAGTACACAAAAAACTTTCCACAGTTTCTTACAGACACCTGGATTTGAAAAAGACAGCAGTCTTTCATAGTGCTGAACAAAAACTGCCATGTGGCACAAGCTGTCAGTTGCTTGATTTCCCCAGGTGGAGGCAGTGTTTCTGCATCTTTCAGAGACAGCCAGATGGGGGCCTGTGTTCCACAGTGATTCATCTTTTGCAGCAGGGAAAACAAAACTTGAAACACCAATTTGTTTTCATACATGGTAGATACATCAGTTTTACATCTTCTTTCAAACAACCTTTAAAATATTAAAGTTCAGTTCAGTCGCTCGGTCGTGTCTGACTCTCTGTGACCCCAGGGACTGCAGCACCCCAGGCTTCCCTGTCCATCACCAACTCCCAGAGCCTGGTCAAACTCATGTCCATCGAATCGGTGATGCCATCCATATTTTAATATTTAAAAATATTTAAAATATTAAAGTATCAATCATCAAAAAACCGTAATAACTTGTGCCTGTACCATAAGAGAAAAGATAAAGTCACAAATCTTAAATTTAAGGGTATGTGTTTGTGTGCTCAGTCATTTCTGATTCTTTGTGACTCCACGGACTGTAGCCTGCCGGACTCCTCTACCCATGGAATTTTCCAGGCAAGAATATTGGAGTGGGTTACCATTTCCTCCTCAAGGAGATCTTCTTGACCCAGAGACTGAACCTGCATCTCCTACACTGGCATATGGATTCTTTACCACTTAAAGCTACCTGGAAAGCCATAAATTTAAGGGTAGCTTTCTCATAATTAATACAATCTTTTTCAATTAAAATACTTGTATTACATTTATTATTATTCATTTATATTATGAACAAGAGAAATTCAGGATCATAGCTGATACATCCTAAGACAAGTCAATCTGAAGTCATCATAGTATATAGCACAAAGATAAAGTGATCTTGAAGATTTCTTGAAAATTTTCTGAAATAATATTTGTAAGATGTTAATGCAGAGTGGAGGAGGCATCAAAAAATCAGAGGAGAAAGAAGGATTGCTCAAAATCTAGTGATGGACCAATTGGTTAGCAATTTGGGGGAAAAAATGAAGTTAAAGCCTCAGTTGAAGCCAAATTTGGATATCTTTCCCAAGTTCTTTCTATGTTACATACCTAAGAAAAGGAAAATAATTCCCACTTTTTGAAATTTTTTAAATGTGGGTATAATAATTTAAGGAGAAGGCAATGGCACCCCACTCCAGTACTCTTGCCTGGAAAATCCCATGGATGGAGGAGCCTGGTAGGCTACAGTCCATGGGGTCACTAAGAGTCGGACACGACTGAGCAACTTCACTTTTACTTTTCCCTTTCATGCACTGGAGAAGCAAATGGCAACCCACTCCAGTATTCTTGCCTGGATAATCCCAGGGATGGCAGAGCCTGGTGAGCTGCTGTCTATGGGGTCACACAGAGTCGGACACGACTGAAGCAACTTAGCATCAGCAGCAGCAACAATAAAGAAAGAACTTCCCAGGTGGCTCGGTGGTAAAGAATCCACCTGCCAATGCAGGAGATGCAAGAGATGTGGGTTCGATCCTTGGGTTAGGAAGATCCCCTGGAGAAGGGCATGGCAACCAATTGCAGTATTGTTGCCTGGAGAATCCCATGGACAGAGGAGCCTGGCAGGCTACAGTACATAGGGTCACAAAGAGTTGGACATGACTGAAGCAAGTTGGCATGCACACATGCAATGATAAAGAAAATGAGGCTTCTATTAAGACACAATCCTTCTATTAAGTAGGCAAGAACTGAGGGACTTAAAATAGGCAGTATTTTACTATTTGCAAGTTACTGAGGTTTAGTACACGAACCCTGGAGACTGACTGCCTGTGGTCAAAACTTGGCTATCTGACCTGCTATCTAGGTGACTCTAGAAGTGTTAACCCCTAAAAATATATTTCCTGTATTATATGGTGAGAGTAATGATGCTAGACTGTCTTCTATAAACATTGTAAATAAAAACGCTTGGTGGACTGTTGGGCATTACATTAACTATTACTATTATTGTCAGAATAGAGAAGTATGGGAATACTCTCTCAGATTAACTTAATCTTGATGAAAAATTAAAATATTGCAGTGTGAGTTATAAACCGGTTGTAACAAGATTCATTCCTTACAGCAAAAAATACTTAAGAAAAAGCACATGGAGCTAACATTAAAGAGTTGATACCTCAACATATTTGGTCGGCATCTCAGCAGGTCTGTCAAAGAGCAGAAATCGATACCATCCAGGAGAAAGGGAATGGTCACATATCAGGTCTTGAATGGCTCACTGCTGGAGGTGCAAGGAGTCAAAATGGACATTTCTATAAGGGCTCTGAAGAAACTGGTGTCCCCCAGGAAAGCACTCCAGAGCTAGAATGGAAAGATAGATGTCTTTATAAATTTTCTTCATTGACATAGTTCAGTCCTCAATTAAAATTGATTCCTGAAACAAAAACAGAACAAATAAACCTACAAGTGCACATAAAGACCATCTGAAATATCATGATCGCTTGCTAAAACAAAAATGCACTTTTCATAAGTACGATCAGCTAATCAACAAATTCTTTAGAATGTGTTTTTGAGATATTTGAGCTTCAAGGACTTTATCTTCATTAAATTCATTGTTTAGGGGATTTTTTGGCCATGCAGCATGTGGGATTTTAATTCCCTGAACACGGATCAAACTCGTGTCCCCTGCATTGGAAGCATGGGGTCTTAACCCCTGGACCTCCAGGGGAGTCCCTGTTTTCATTTAATTTGGACAAGGACTTCCCTAGTGGCTCAGTGGTAGATAATCTGCCTGCAATGCAGGAGACACGGTTTCGAACCCTGGATCAGGAAGATCCCCTGGAGAAGGAAATGGCAACTCACTCCAGTATTCTTGCCAGAGAAGCCCCTCAGGCTACAGTTCCTGGGGGCACAAAGAGTCGGGCACAACTTAGCAACTAAACAACAAAATTGCTGATTGCTTTGGGTCAAGATTTGTTTATTCCTACAACCGGGTCTTCCAGGTTTGAATGCCATAACTGACACTCTGTGACCTGCTTTCTGCTACAGTAGCCACATTCGCCCCCAAATCCCATCTCTGCCAGGTCCTATAATGCAACAAACTAAACTAATCTTTTAACAGTAGTATAATTTTTATAAAATGCCTTCATACTAAAGTTTCTTGCATTTTTTTCTAGTGCAGGAAAAAAATAAAGTTTTTAATTTTCTCCTTTTTTTAAATATAAAAGTATTGAAGTTGATTTTCATTTCTAAGCACAGGAAAATGAATTAGGTGGAGGGGAACAGTTTCGAAGGAAATACAAGAGAAGAAATGGAGGAAGAGCTAGTTCTGTAGCTTTTTAGGAAAGCCATTTTCTGAGCAGAGATTGGCTTGGAAGATCCTTTTTGTGTCAGATCCACAAAGAGAGAACATAAAGTGCCTCTTCCCAGCAAGAAGAGAGAAGAGAAAGCAATGAAAACAGTTATCCTGGAAATACAGCTGTTGTTTGAGGCTCTTATCTCTTATATAATGAGAAACACATGAAACTGCCTTTATTTGGAGTATCTTCTTTACACAGTAGGCAGAAAATCTCCCGTTAGGTATTTTAGTTGTTCAAGGAAAACACTATAGTAAAGATAGTATCTTTGAAATAGAAAAGGGAAAGAAAAACTTAATTATTACTAAAGTATCTCACTATGGAAAAAGTCTATCTAACTGAATAAAACTCTCAAACAGTTATTACATAACCTAAGGTTAGAATGTTGATAAACAAAAATCAGTTTCCAAACAAAACATTAAAGTGAAGTGAAGTTGCTCCGTCATCTCCGACTCTTTGCAATCCCATGGACTGTAGCCTACCAGGCACCTCCATCCATGGGATTTTCCAGGCAATAGTACTGGAGTGGGTTGCTGTTTCCTTCTCCAGGGGATCTTCCCGACCCAGGGATCGAACCCGGGTCTCCCGCATTGTAGACAAACGCTTTACAGTCTGAGCCACCAGGGAAGTCCTAACAAATGTATTTGGCTGCACCAAGTCTTGGTTACGGCATCTAGGATCTAGTTCCCCGACCAGGGATCGAAACCAGGCCCCCTGCTTTGGGAGCATGGAGCCTTAGCCACTGGACCACCAGGGAAGTCCAACAAAACAAGGAGCACAATAAACTAGAGATATTAATTTGCATGTTAGTCTCACAAGTGTAGCTTATAAAATTTTTTGCTTTTGTTTGTAGTTATAGCAATTAAACTGGAAAAAAAAAAGGTATTATTTTGCAAGATAAAAGATCTCCCTAAAGAATTTTTTTCAGTAAAAGATTTTAGGAATGACCACAAAACATTCTTTTTCCTTTTGTCTCGAGTTTCACCAGTTATAAATGTCCCCAAAGGCTCTAGTGACTTTGACAATCTCAATTGTCAACACTATATAAATATTTTATAAAACATATGAGAGTAGAAGTCAGAGATGTGGTGTCATTTGATTTAATTTTGAAATAATTCTAACTCCCTGTCAGTATCAGAAGATTGCACGTGGTTAGAAATCAAGGAAAATATTTAAAACGAGATTACTAGTGAGGTTTGTATGAATTATTGAAATGTTTTCTCTGAGCTTATCCTGCAATATAATTTTATCTTGGGGAAAAAGTCAATAACTCCATGTTTATTCTGTGCAATATTTCTTCTTGCTAAGCACTTCTGAAGTTCTCACATTTCCTTTGATTTTGCTGCTTTGAGTAACTGTTTCCTAATCCAAAACTAATGATGTCATAAATGTAGAAGCAATCACATTATGACATTGACAGTACTAAAGTGAAGTGAAGTCGATCAGTTGTGTCTGACTCTTTGCAACCCCGTGGACTGTAGCCCACCAGGCTCCTCCGTCCATGGGATTCTCCAGGCAAGAAAACTGGAGTGGGTTGCCATTTCCTTCTCCAGGGGATCTTCCTAACCCAGGGATCAAACCCAGGTCTCCCGCATTGCAGGCAGACGCTTTAACCTCTGAGCCACCAGGGAAGCACCATATAATATTTGAACAGAAATTTTTAAATTTTTATTTGATATTTATTTTAGAGGAAAATTCTTAATTGTATAGTTAATACTAGCTCATATTTTGTATTATTTATTTCACAATTTTTCCCTCCAAACCAACTTGTCACTCTTTAAATGTTCAAGGTCTCTGCAGAAAAAAACTTAAATCGTATGAGCAATGAACAAGTCATACTCCTAAAAACTTCATTACAACCTTAACTCTAGAAGGGAGCATAGTTAACTGTGGCTGGTTTGGGCTGCCATTCGGGAATCAGAAAACCTAGCTCCTCAAAGTACTAAAAGAATAACTCCACAAGCATATCTCACTCACAAGACAATTTCATGACATGAATGATGTGTGAAGCTTTCTAGCAAATGTACAATATAACATTTTTTCCCTTAAAACAAAAGTACATATAAATATACATTAAAACTTACATTTCTATTTATTTTGTCTTCTCAATAGGATTTAAAGAAGGTAGGTAGTTTATAATAGAATCTGCAATATTTGGGTTTCAAATACTTTGGGAAAACATGCCAAGTTATAAATAATAGATATATAATGATACAATATGCAAATAGTTTTCTAGTTTTGTTTGTAGATATAAATAACCTGTATTATGTTAATATATTGGTTAATACAATGGCTAAGATTAGCTTACTTCCTAATTCATAATTGGGTGACAGACAAATATGATAAAAAGTAAATAAATTATTTTAATTTTAATAGATAAATATGTTTATATGCCTAAAGACAGGCATTTCATAATATCTGAGTTTACAATTAGAAAAACTTTGGTTTACTGGAGAAGAAAATGGAAACCCACTCCAGTATTCTTTGGAAATTCCATGGACAGAGGAGCCTGGTGGGCTATATAGTCCATGGGGTTGCAAAGAGTAGGACATGACTTAGTGACTGAGCATATTGCTCGACAGGAATTTCAAATATTTGTGAATTTAAAAAAAAAATTATATAGCTTCCCCAAGGATGTAGGAAAGAGAAAAACCACTCTTTAGCTTCAAATTCAATGAGAAATAAAAAGTTAGTATTAGGTTAATAATATTAAAAGTTAATATTAAGCTTCTAATATTCAAAATTGTATTATGGATTCTACAACAACACAAAAGCGTGAAAAGCAAGGTCAACTAGAGAGGTGATGAATCTGCTAAATCTCTTTACTTTGTCCTCCTTTATATATTAAAAGATGAATGCCTTTTGAAGATACTACAAATAGATTGAAAGTAAAAGAATGAAAAATAACATTAGGCAAACAGGAATCACAATACAACTGGACTGGCATACTAATATAAGATAAAAATATTTTCAAATAAAAAAAATGTTACTAGAGATAGGGAGGGACATTTTATAACTACAAAAGTTTCAATCCACGAGAAAGATATTATAAACATACAGACACCTAATAACAGAGCAGAAAAATACATGAAGCAAAATCTGACAGAAACAAAGAAAAACAAATACTTACTTCAAAGGCAATAGTTGGGACTTTAATACCCCACTTTCAACATGAATAGAAAAATAGGCAGAAGATCATAAAGGAAAAAGAGCCGGAACAACACACTTTAAGCCAACATGACCTAATAGACATCTATAGAACACTATGCCCAACAACAGAAGAGTATAAATTTTTCTGAAAAGCACATGGAACATTTTCCAGGATGGACAATACATTCGACCCTAAGACAAACCTCAACAAATCTGAAAAGACAAAAATCATACAAAATATGTTGTCTAACTGTAATAGAATGAATATATGTCAACAGCTGAAAGAAATTTAAGAAACTTACAAATATGTGGAAATTAAACAACTAGAAAACCAAGAGGTAAAAGAAATGAAAATGGAAATAAGAAAATACATTGAAAAGGATGAAAATAAAGATACAATACACCAAAATTTGTGAGATGCTGCTGAAGTAGTGCTTAGAGGAAAATTATATTAAAAAAGAAAAGATCCCAATATAATCAACTAACCTTTCACCTGAAGATTTTAAAAAAAGAGCATACTAAATCTAATGGAGAAAGGAAAGAAATGTGAAAGACTAAAGAAGAAATTAATGAAACAGAATAGAAAAACAATGGAGAAGATCAGTGAAACCAAAAGATGTTTAAAGAAAAATCATCAAATTTGACATAGTTCTGGAGTTGCCAAGGAAAAAGGAGAGAAAACTCACTTACTAGAATTAGAAATGAAACAGGGCACACAATTACATAGCTTATTAAGCAATACTATTACAGTTGCCTGCTAATACATTATATAACCTTTATAAAATTGACAAATTCCTGAGAAGACACAAAGTACAAAACTGACTCAAGAAAAAGTAAGCAATCCAAATAGATTTATATGATGTGAAAAGATTGAATCAGTAAAAAGACAAGACTCAAATATCGAAAAAGAAAAGGCCAGGTCTAGATGGCATCAATGCTCAATTCTACCAAACGTTCAAAAAATAATATCAATTCTTCATAGACATTTCCAAAAAATAGAAAACAACGATGGAATACTTCCAGACTCAGTCTATGAGCCCAGTATCACCCTGATATCAAAGCCAAAAAAAAGATATCACAAGAAAAAAAGAAGAACAAAATGTGAGGACTCACATTTTCTCATTTGAAAATTTACTACAAAGCTACAGTAAACAACACAGTGTAGTGGTGGCATAAGGAGAGACACAGACTGGTAAACAAAACTAACAGTCCAGAAATAAACCCATGTACCTAATGGAGAGATGACAATTTTTTCAACAAAACTGGATAGCCACATGCAAAAAAATGAAATTGGACCCTTTGGTTATACCATATACAAAAATTAATTCCAAATAAATCAAAGACCAAAATATAAGAACTAAATGTTAAGACTGAAGACAAAAATATTAGGATAAATCTTCATGACTTTAGATTTGGCAATGGATTTCAAGATATGATAATAAAGCACAAGAAACAAAGGACAGGCAAACAGGACTTGCATGCTTCAAAGGAAATGATCAAGAAAGTGAAGAGACAACCCACAGAATGGGAGAAAACAACTGCAAATCCACATATCTACTAAGATGACAGTACCTAGACTATACAAAAACTCACACAACTCAATAACAAAAAGGCCAACAACCCAATAAAAAATTGGTGGAGGATTTGAGTAGGTATTTCTCCAAAGAAGATATGCAAATATTCAATAAGCACATGGAAAAGATGCTTGGACATCATTAGCCACCAGAGAAATGCAAATCAAAGCACAATAAGACATCACTTCACATCCACTAGAACTGTCAGCATCAAAATTTCAGATAATAACCAGTGCTGATGAGACTGTGAATACATTAAAACCTTCATATACTGCTGCAGGGATGAAAAACAGTGCAGTCACTTTGGAAAATAATTTGGCTATTCCTGATATGGTTAAGCAGAGAGTTACCCTATGATCCAATAACCCCACTCCTAGGTATATTTCTAAAAGAAATGAAAATATGTCCATACAAAAACCTATACCCAGATATTTATAGCAGCTTTATATTAGCCACAAGGTGGAAACAACCCAAATGTTCATCAACTGATTAATTTATATCCCAAAACATGGTATATACTTACAGTGGAATATTATTCCATCACAAAAAGA
The DNA here is from genome assembly GCF_054371585.1 of Giraffa tippelskirchi. Classification (NCBI taxonomy): domain Eukaryota; kingdom Metazoa; phylum Chordata; class Mammalia; order Artiodactyla; family Giraffidae; genus Giraffa; species Giraffa tippelskirchi. Next base: position 67,774,791 of record NC_137284.1, read on the forward strand.
GAGAAAGTACTGATACATGTTAGAACATGATGAACCTTGAAAACAAAATGCTGAATGAAAGAAGTCAATCTATTATATGATTCCATTTAGATAAAATATCCAGAATAGGCATATCTATAGAGCAGAAACTATAGATTAGTGATTGGTTATGATTGGGAAGGTGGAAAGTTTGGAGGGTATAAGGGGAGTATAGCTAGAGCAAAGTATTTCTTTTCAAGGTGATAAAAATGTTCTAAAATTCACTATAGTAATGGTTGCACATATTTGTGAATATAAATAAACCCATAGATCATTTTATACCATAATAAAATTGGTAGAGGATTTGAGTAGAGGTAGAGGATTTATTGTACACTGTAAATGATCTGCATGGTATATGAACTATATCTTGGTAAAGCTATTTGAAAAAAAAGTATGTTCCATTTGTCTCCCCTTTTATCTCTACTATAAGGACACAAATAAGTTTATCATAAACTTTATTTTCAACTTTACCATGCAAGGAGCTTAGAACATGGTAACAGTTAATATTCACTTTTAGTAGAGAGGTTGTGCATGCTAAGTCGCTGCAGTCATGTTTACCTCTTTGTGACCCCATGTACTGTAGCCCACCAGGCTCCTCTGTCCATGGGATTCTCCATGCAAGAATACTGGAGTGGGTTATTATAAAGGGCAAGAGGAGGTAATGTGAGCTACTATAGTAAACACTGAAGCAAATTCCTCTGTAAATATTGGTCATTTTTCTGGCAACACCTAAATGTAAGAAGCACATATTAATATTACATGTTATTACATGTATTTTGAACAGTTCTTAATGAAGATCTAGTTAATGTGTAAGCAGCCAAAGAAAGCACGGATCAATGATAGCTTGTTGAGGCCTATCATTTTGGGAAATACCTTAATTAGGTTCTAATATTCTTTTCATAATTTTTCATGGAAGAGTGCTTGCTCTCCCTGTTTTACAGAGCAAACTTACCTTAGTCAACTTGATGAAAAGCAACAAGCTGATAAAGTAAAATTATGCACTTATCATTTACAAATGTTGACCCAATCTTTGTTTTAAAAACTGCAGATAATTTTACACAGATTAATTTCTGAAAAACATACAGAAACTTACAACAAGTAAGTTTTATTTAATGCTCCTATCTGTGCAAACACAAAACAATCAGGAAGGACTAACGAATGTTGTTTTAACTTATTGTATTTTAAACCAAGTGTTCTTTGTCCTGGATTGAAGTGATTTCTTCTCAGAGATCTATTGTACAGTAGCAAAACTGATTCTAACCGATATACGAAAGATATCATACACAAAACTTATTGAATTACTGTAGGGGTAAAATGTTAATTTATTATTTCCAGGGGTAGAGATGAAGTGGTGTAGTTTGGTACTGAACTCCTTTCGGATTATTTCAAATCCAGTTGTCGCCTAGGATACCCGGAAGATTCAGCAAAAGTTTCTTACAGTAAATTAAAGGGACATTAAGAAGCGGATAGCAGCAGGAAACAAAAGGACAAAAACGGAACTGAGGGTTTTAACAGCAGAAGAGAAGGCAACAATTGCTTCTGCGCAAAGGAAAACTCAAGAGCACCAAGGCTGTAAAGGGACCATTTCAAAGAGGGCGGAAGGAGAGCGCGGAGGTCGGTATGGGACAGATACTGGATGCGGCCATACAGATGCACAGGCACGCTCCACGTGTCATCCGGGAAGTGAGCCCCCCTCCTCCAAAGGCCCAAGTGGCGCCCCTGAGCTCCCATCCGCCAGCGCCCTACCTGGCCAACCTTTCCCGGGGACCAAGAGCATCCACGCCAGCGTCAGCACCCAAACTCCGCGAAGCATCGCTGCTGCCACAGGTGGGACAAAGACGTCGCTAAGCCTTGGCCGTGGGTGCGGGCGAGAAGGTGCCACCGCAGCTCCTCGGTCCTCCTATCACAAGACTCAGTCCGTTTCTGCTACCCCTTCAGGGTCGTTGCGCGTCCTCGCTGTAGGACCCAGGGGTCCTTTCCAGTTATAACGCCGAGAGCCTGGTGGCTCCTCCTTCCCAAACCCCGCCTGCCCGCCTGAAAACCAAGCCCAACTTGTCCCCGGAGACCGCCGTGCGCCCCGAGGGGTCCTGGCTGTGGCTCCACCCCTCGGGTTGCCAACAGCTTTCGCACTTTCAGGGAAAAGACTCCCAGGATATAACTTGAAATCTCACATCTCGCTGTTCTAACAAATGCTTGAGGAGAATTTGGTAATCCCAGAAACTCTTCAGATGGACCTCCAATACAAAAAAAAAAAAGCCTTGTAGGGTCTGTTGGAAGGGGCAGTGCCCCTGATTATACCGACAGATGGACTGTTTACCTGATAATCGGGTGTGCTGGTTTGTCCTGAAAGGTTCTTCTCAGAAGTTGCTCCTGCCACTTTACGCCTTAGTGATGAATGATGCGAGGAGGAAGTAGAGATTAATGTTTCACCATTAGTAGCTCTCTTCCTGTGTTTATATGGCAGGTTTTTCAGAAGCAAAGAGGAGAGCATTTAGATATTTAAATGAAACATTACTCTCATGGCTTTTCTCTGGTATACTCACTTCTTGAGTCCTTTCATTCATCACCTGGGGCTTCACCCTCAGAACTGGTACCTAAGGGGAAAGAAGACACTGGTCTACAGATGGTAGTCCAGGAGTTCTGGTGGGCATCAGGGTTCAGGCCATAGTTCCATCTATAGTTTTGGAGGATTGAAATGTGGACTATGCACAGTGAGAGAGGCAGTAGGTGCCCAAATGAATAAAGTTCTTTTAAAAATTGATTATAATTTGTTTGAAAGAAATTTCCATTTAAAAGTTTGAAAACAGTTTCAAACTTCAACATGAGTATTCATCTTGGAAAAAAAATATCTTAGTGCTGCACAAAACTTGTGTTTAGCCCTCTTTTACATGCAGAAGAGGTACCCAATCTTGTAGAAAAAAATGAAACATAAGTTTCTGGTAGAGATGGACAGATGAATTTCATCTTGAAGTCTAACCGCAGAAGAACAATTTGATGTGAACAGGTTGAAAACCCACAGATTTTTTAGTCTGCATCTTTTGTTTCAGCTTATCAAAGCCCTAATAACACTGGGACAGAAAAATAAACATTAAGTTTTCTCAGTCTATTTGTGAAATTACCAGAAATAAAGTAATGGTTATAGTCAGGATTAAATCATATCAGACTTTTTTGGTAAATTTATTGTCCAGCAGTATTTATAGAGGGGCTTCTCTGGGAGCTCAACAGTAAAGAATCTGCCTGCAATGCAGGAGATTTGAGTTCTATCCCTAGGTCAGGAAGATCTCCAGGAGAAGTAAATGGCAACGCACTCTAATATTCTTGCCTGGGAAATCCCATGGACAGATGAGCCTGGCGGGCTACAGTCCATGGGATCTCAGAAGAGTTGGACATGACACAGCAACCAACACAACAATATCTGTAAAAATGCAAGCAACTTGTATACTTTCCCGGAAGACAACATCACTTATATAACTTTCAGCAAACCCTGAGCATAAAAATTTAAAGTAAAATGGGTCTCATTTTTCCTTTCACTTTTGATTGATGAATACCACTTTATGAGTTTACAATAGACCTGTAACAGAGAACAAAATTTCCTCCACACCAGTACTCTTGCCTGGAAAATCCCATGGATGGAGGAGCCTGGTAGGCTGCAGTCCATGGGGTTGCAAAGTGTCGGACACAACTGAGCAACTTCACTTTCACTTTTCACTTCCATGCATTGGAGAAGAAAATGGCAACCCACTCCAGTGTTCTTGCCTGGAGAATCCCAGGGACGGAGGAGCCTGGTGGGCTGCCGTCTATGGGGTCGCACAGAGTCGGACACGGCTGAAGCGACTTCGCAGCAGCAGCAGCAGTGAGTTAAGTGGAAAAAGCTGAAAATAACTTAGTTGTTTTCAATGGAAAATTCATCTGTACTGACTTGAGTCTGCAAAAACAGGCTGAATAAAAACTAGTTACAGTACTGTGGAGAAAAACAAAAGGTAATAAAAAGCATGTTTTAACATACATTATTTAGTGAGGTTCATAAAAAATTTGGTTAATATTCATATTACTTTTTTTTATTTTTGAAAAAGAAAATAACCAGTGGAGGCATGGTACTCTAAATACTAATGGTATATGTAAAATGCACTATGTAAAATGTGTAAAATATCACTGAGAGAGAAATAATACAGAATACCTGTATGGAAGATAAAGTGAAGCCAAGAGCTAGTAAGTACAATGTAACTTGAGTGAAAAGAAACACCTATCAAGAAAAAATTTCAGACAATAATGTCCTTGAAAAAGGAAATAACTCAGTTCTTTTCAGGTTCATTTGCAAAATTATGCTGAACTTATATGGGCAACACCTCCAAATTCAGGGGACAAAAAGAGAGTGATAAGTGCACAAATCCTGAGGTCAGGACACCTAGGTTCTAAGCCTAGATCTGCTACCTGTTTACTAACTATGGTACCTTGGATGGCACACTTAACCCCTCTGAACTTCATTTTTTTTGTGCAGTGAGATTGATGGTAATAATATCCACCCCATAGAGTTTAAGAAACAGTAGTTTAAGTATATGTGGCGGTGGGAGTGGAGGAAGTGGGGTCTGGAGAGAGAGCACTTAGGTAGTGCGTGGCACAAGGTAGCTAACATGAAATATATATAATAGTTTGCAGATAATAAAACCCAGATGCAATATCACATAATTATACTTTTCCTTTTATCTTTTTATTATAGCATTATTTATCAGTGTTACCCTCTTACAGTGCTGAGTATAATTTGGAGGAAACTTATTGAAAAATGCACACTTACATAATACATGAATTCCTTGGCCCATGTAAGTTTTACTAAACAAGAGAAACTGGCTCTCACGTGGACACATCTTTTTTTTTTTCCCTTGGTGCGGGGAGGGAAAGTTTGATAGAAATGGGCTTGGAGAAGAGAATAGCATCAATCAGATCAATTTTTGAACTTTGCAAATTAATCTCAAGGCTCTGGCACTGAGTTTATATTCAGGAGGCATTGCTTCCAGACACAGAAACTAAATGGGACAGACATTTCATTCCCAACAACAGTAAATACCTTTTTCTTAATGAGGAGTCAGCTGGAAACTTGACATACTAAAAACAATTCATTGAGAGCAACCATTAACTGTGAATTTTGTAATGTTTCTTGTAGCACATCTCTAGGAAACAATGTAAATAAGCTAAGAGCAGGAAGATGCATGCCTGGCCTAAGAGCTTCTTTTAAGAATGAATCTACATCCATGGTCATAGCAACATTATTCACAGTAGCTAAAGCATGAATTAAACACAAGTGTCCATTGATGTATGAATGGTAAGCAAAATGTAGTATATATTAATATATATAACACAGTATTATTTAGCTTTAAAAAGGACACTCTGACAATGAAGTTTGCTAAATGAAAGATGCCAGACACAAAAGGACAGATACTACATGTTTCCACTTCTAAGAGGTAACTACAGTAGGCAAGTTCATAGTGACAGAAAGTAGAATGGAGGTTGCCAGAAGCTGTGGGAAGAGGAGAAGGGCGATGGGGAGTTGTCATTTAATGAGAACAAAGTTTGAGTTTGGGAAGATGAAAACATTTTGGAGATGGATGATAGTGATGGTTGCAGAACGATGCAAATATACTTATTGTGACTAAGTTATATATTTAAGATGGTTAAAATGGTAAATTTATGTTATATATATTTTGTCAAAATAGAAAAAAGGAAAAGAATAAAGTAAAGAAATCTTGAGAAAAAAAGACAAAGCAGGAGGTCCTATGTGCCTTGACTTCAGACTATACTACAAAGCTACAGTAAACAAAAGACCACGGTACAGGCACAAAAACAGACCAAAAAATCAATGAAACAGAATAGAGGGCCCAGAAATAAACTCATGCACTTATGGTCAATTAATCTACAACAAGGTGGATAAGAATATACAATGGAAAAAGACAGCCTCTTCAAATAAGTGGTGCTGGGAAAATTGGACAGCTACATGTAAAAGAATAAATTTAAAACATTTTCTCACACCATATACAAAATGAATTAAAAATGGATTAAAGACCTAAATGTAAGATCTGGAACCATAAAACTCCTAGAAGAGAATGTAGGCAGAACCCCCTTTAACATAAATCTTAGTAATATTTTTTGGGGGCCTATCTGCATGCTTAGTTGCTTTAGTCGTGTCTGATTCTCTGTGACCCTATGGACTGTAGCCTGCCAGGTTCCTATGTCTACTCAGGCAAAAGAAACAAATGAACCTAATTAAATGTAAAAGCTTTGCACAGCAAAGAAACCATCAAAAATCCCCCAAAAGACAACCTACTTGGGAGAAAATATTTGCAAATGAAATGATAGATAAGGAATAAATATCCAAAATATATAAATAGCACATACAACCCAATATCAAAAATCACATAATCTAATTTTAAAAATGAGCAGATAAACTGAATAGTGGAAACAGTAACAGATTTTATTTTCTTGGGCTCCAAAATCACTGTGGACAGTGACTGCAGCCATGAAATTAAAAGATGCTTGCTCCTTAGAAGGAAAGTTATAGCAAATTTAGACAAAATATTAAAAATCAGCAACATCACTTTGCCAACAATGGTCCATCCATACAGTCAAAGGTCTGGTTTTTCCAGTAGTCATGTACGATGTGAGAGTTGGACCATAAAGAACGCTGAGCACTGAAGAATTGATGCTTTCAAATTGTGATGCTAGAAAAGACTCCTGAGAGTCCCTTGGACAGCAATGAAATCAAACTAGTCAATCCTAAAGGAAATTAACCCTGAATATTTATTGGAAGGACTGATGCTGAAGCTGAAGCTCTAATACCTTGGCCACCTGATGTGAAGAGCTGACTCTTTGGAAAAGACCCTAATGCTGTGAAAGACAGAAGGCAAAATGAGAAGAGGGCAGCAGAGGATACAATGGTTAGATAGCAGCACTGACTCAATGGATATGGATTTGAGCAAACTCCAGGACATGGTGAAGGACAGGGAATTGGCATGCTGTATTCCATGATGTTGCAAAGAGTTAGACATGACTTAGTGACTAAAGAACAACAACCTGAACAGACATTGTTCCAAAGACTATATACAGATGGACAAAAGGCACATGAAAAGATTCTCAACAACATCACTAATCATCAGAGAAATGGAAATCAAATCATAATAAGATGTCACATCACACCCATCAGAATGCCTACCATCAAAAAGTCTCAAACAACAAATTTGCTAAGGATGTAAAGAAAAGGGAACCTTAGTACACTGTTGATGGGAATGTAAATTGGTGCTGTCACTATGCAAAACAGTATGGAGGTTCCGCAAAAAAATAAAAATAGGACAATCATATGACCTAGCAATTCCACTCCTGGGCATATATCTGAAGAAAACGAAAACACTAATTTGAAAAAGTACATGCAGCTCAATGTTTATAGCAGCATTATTCACAATTGGCAAGACATAGAAGCAACCTAAGTGTCCATCAACAGAGAAATGTAAAAAGAATATATATATCTATATCCATGTAGATACAGATATATATAATGGAATATTACTCTGTCATAAAAAGGAATTAAATTCTGTCATTTGCAATAACATGGATGACCTAGAGGGTAATATGCTTAATGAAATATGCCATTCAGAGAAAGACAAATACTGTATGATATCACTTATATGTGGAATTTTAAAAATTAAACGAATGATTATAGCAAAACAAATAGACTCACAGATAAAGAAAGAAAAAACCTAGCAATTATCTGTGGGGAGGAGGACAGGGAGAGGGACAAGATAGGAACAGGAGTTTAAGAGGTACAAACTACCATATATAAGCTAAACCAGCAACAAGGATATATTGTACAGTATTGCAGGCAAATTCTTTACTGAGCCACCAAGGAAGCCTCTATTGTACAGCATAGGGAAATATAAGCCATTATTTTGCTTCTCAGTCTTTTGGCTAAGATTAAGTATAGTACTTGTTCTTATCAGTTTACTATATTAACTTTAAATGGAGTATAATCTATAAAAATATTGAATCACTGTGGTGCATACCTAAAACTAATATTGTACAACAACTATACTTCAATAAAAAGTAAATTAAAGTAAGATAAAATAAGAAGAATAAATCTTTAACCCATCAGCCAGAAAGAAAGCCCTTCCTTTAAACGTATCTCAGTGTTATTGGTTTCAAGGAGTGCTCCTGTAAATGGTCAGTAGAGTTAGATACGGTTCAACCCCTTACTAATGGGTTGCCCTGATAACTCAGTTGGTAAAGAATCTGCCTGCAGTGCAGGAGACCTCAGTTCGATTCCTAAGTTGGGAAGATCCCTTGGAGAAGCTATGGGTTAACCACTCCAGTATTCTTGGGCTTCCCTTGTGGCTCAGCTGGTAAAGAATCCACCTGCAATGCAGGAGACCTGGGTTCAATCCCTGGGTTGGGGAGATCCCCTGGAGAAGCGAAAGGCTACCCACTCCAGTATTCTGGCCTGGAGAATTCCATGGACTGTATAGTCCATGGGGTCACAAACAGTCAGACACGACTGAGTGACTTTCACTTTCACTTTCAACCCCTGACTGAGTTTACTTTTAATAGAAATTCATATAGAGATGACAACCTGATTACATATCAGTCAACCATACAAAATCACATAGACTGTAACATGGTGACCATATCTTAGTACCTAAGTGCCGGAGTCCTGCTCCAGCTGGTCCAGGGGTTCCCTCAGGATGGACGGCGTCGGCGAATGAGAAGACACAGCGAGTCTTAGCGTCTCCAAGTGTCTCCTGACTTTATTGTTCTCAAGGCAGCTTTTATATTTTTAGTTGTACATAGAAACAAATGTAAAGTGTAGAGTCATGCCAAATCAGATCAATGGGTCAGCAGTTTTTGACCCTTATCGGAACCAGGACACTGTTTGTGTTTTTAGTTACAAAAAGTTTAAAGTTGTTTACATCATCTTCTGGCCTGGAGGCCTGCTAACATCTGGTGACTCTTTTATTGATAAGGGTTGATCAGCCAGGACACTTTTGCATCAGGCACAGAAAGTACCAGGGTTACATTTTTTTTAAAGAATACAGGCACAGCAGATTATGACAAAGAAATAATTCATAAACTCAGGAGTTTCAAGGTAAAACCTGTTTTCTGTACTCTATCTTATGCCTTGAGCCTAACAGAGAAGAATGTAGTCCCATAAAGTCATGGCACAGCAAGCTGAAAACAATGTAGCGCCAAGGTCAGTGCTTAGCAAAATCACCAGCTGAATTAACAATCATCTTATTATTTGTATTAAAGCTAAACTTTTATTTATATAAATCTCTAACTATTATGCTTTCATTATATAGGCTAAATATGTCAAGAGCAAAAACATAGTGAGTAAATATAGACTAAGTAACCGTTTCATAAAGCAGTATCTCTTATATTTCCTAATGAGCCTTTTTTCCTACGAAGGGTGCTGTGCCCACTGGGGCTTTCTGTGTGGAGGTTCTCAGTATTGTTTATTGTTAAGGAGCAGTCATGCACATTAGCTCCAAAGGCACAGGTACATTTATTAAACAAACTAATATGCTAGCAGGAGGAATTTAGATTAGAATATTCTATATCCTAGATAATTTTATTAAGGTGCTACCATTCAGGGGCCTTGTCGATTGAGGTTTCAGATTGATCTATTTTAGAAGAGAGTCAGGAAAAGCCTTTTGCCTAAGTCACAGAAAATAAGAAGAGGTTTACTATAGCAAACATCAGAAAGACAGATATCATCTTTAAGGTGAGTGCTGAGGCAGCCTTCCAAGAATCCCTGAGGCCTGAGTAGCTCTGCTCGTCAGTCCTTCTCCTCATGACTCTGTCATAGGTGGGATCTCGTGACCTGGCTCCCGGCACCTAAGCAGTTTTCCTTTTAATTCAGCATATTTTACAGAAGACTGATAAATTACTACTTTTCAAAGATTTTGTTTCTGTTATTTGTATATAAAAAAGGAACTTTATTTTCTATTTTTTCTTTTCCACTTTTATTGAAAAATAGTTGACTTACAGCACTGTGTAAGTTTAAGGTAGATGACATAGTGATGTGATTTACATACCTCATGAAATTATTCTCACAGTAAGTTTAGTGAACATCCATCAACTCACATAGATACAAAATAAAAGAAAAAGAAAAAAGTATTTTCCTTGTGATGAAAACTCTTAGGATTTACACTCTTAACAACTTTTGTATATAACATACAGCAGTGTTAATTGTATTTATCATGTTGTATCTTACATCCCTAGTACTTACCTATTTTATAACTGGAAGTTTGTATTTTTGACTGTCTTCATCCAATTCCCAATTCCCCCATCCCCAGCCTCCAATAACCACAAATCTGATCTCTTTTTCTAAGCATTTATTTCTTTGGTTGTGTGAAGTATTGGTATAATTGACCTACAACATTATGTTAGTTTCTTGTGCACAACAATAAAAGCAGCTTTTAAAAAAATCATTATTTTAATGCAAAAATTAACTTGTTTCAACTTACTATCTTCCACAGTGTGCTTTAAAAATGAGACTAGAATACTAAAGTTACTTTAAATGGAGATGGAAAAGGTATATTTTCCCTTTCAATAGCCATTCATATACATAAGCAATAATGCTTGCATCTAAAGTATATATTATACAACACCTTTATAATTGAAATGTCTGGCTAGTGTCATGATTATACTTGAATATTATTTAGATTCTTCTAGAAGCCTTAAATAAAATGTTGTATCAGATGGTAAAGCTATGTGACATTTCTGGTTTTGTTTATATAATTTATTTTGTCATCCTTTTATAAATCCCAAAGCATTTTGAGCCTCACAATTATAACTTGTAATATGTAATTAGTTAAATTCTTTAACTCCAGAAGGAATGCTTGATAATACTGGAGCAGTAATTCCATTGTTTAGCAAATGGATAGATTTACAAAGTAATCTCGTAGATGTCAGGATATTTCATTTTTGTCTAACTGTCCAAAACATTCACACTAGTCCAATTTGAAATAAGCTGGATTTTTATAAGAAACAAACTCATTTTTTAAAATAGTTTTATTGAGATGTATTGTTAATTTACATAACATAAAATTGACCTGTTTTTATAGTGCATAATTCAACGCATGGTAGCATATTTACAGAGCTGTACAAACATTATAGGCTTCCCTGATGGGTCAGATGGTAAAGCGGCTGCCTGCAATGCGGGAGACCCAGGTTCAATGCTTGGGTCAGGAAGATCCCCTGGAGAAGGCAATGGCAACCCACACCAGTACTCTTGCCTGTAAAATCCCATAGACAGAGGAGCCTGGTAGGTTACAGTCATGGGATCACAAAGAGTCAGACATGACTGAGTGACTTCACATGGTCACAGACATTATAACAATCTAATTTTAGAACATTTCTATCACTCTAAAGATAAATCTCATGCCAATTTATAGTCTTTCTCCATCTCTAGTCTCAAGCAACAACTAATCTCTTTTCTGTCTCTACGTATTTTCTTTTTTTGGATATTCCATATAAATGGAATCATACCTGTTGTTTTGTGACAGGCTTCACTTTTTGATATTATCTGTACTAGCTTTGTCAGTACCTTATGCCTTTTTATTGGCAAATAATATTCCATTGTATGAATATAGTATATTTTGTTTATTCATTTAGCAGTTGATGGGCATTTTGAGTTGTTTCTGCTTTTGGGTCATTGTGAATAATGCTACATTTAAGTAAGTCTTTGGGTGTACATGTAAAAATCCTCAGAAATTTTTTGATCAAACATTATGTCTTTTGTTTTTTTTCCATGACTTAATTTTGAAGCTTAATTAGCAGTTGTAATACTTAAAGCATGACTTAAAAAGGATTGCCTTGAAAATGTCAGTGCATTTCATTTGATCTTAGGTGAAGAAAAGTAAAACATCTTAAAGATTTGTTTGTACAAGATTGGGATGACAAATTTTGAAGTAAATTTGTAAAAGATTCTCAATACTTTTGCAGTATTCATTTAAGAATGAATACTACAAATAAGAATTACTGTCAACATTTTTGAAATTTTAAGCAACTTTTCTTCATGAATGATTAATCTATTAGCAAGCTTTTCAGACTTCAAATAATGCTTAGACCCTTAAAAAAAAATGCAAAGACTTTAGTATACTTAATTAAATTCCTGAATTTTCTGATATTTTAGGTTTCAGAAATTAAATTTTTCATGATATGAAAAAAAGAACAAACATTACTGGATTAGACCAACCTTGATTCAAAGTTGGAATCTGATACGTTAAAAGCTGTACGACCTTGGGGAAGTTATTTAACAGTTCAGAGAGTTAACTTCTTGATTTCTAAAGTGAGGCTCAATAACTCAGTTCAGTTCAGTTCAGTTCAGTCGCTCAGTCATGTCCGACTCTTTGCAACCCCATGAGCTGCAGCACACCAGGCCTCCCTGTCTAACACCAACTCCTGGAGTCCACCTAAACTCATGTCCATTGAGTCGGTGATGCCATCCAACCATCTCATCCTCTGTCGTCCCCTTCTCCTCCTGCCCTGAATCTTACCCAGCATCAGGGTCTTTTCAAATGAGTCAGCTCTTCGCATCAGGTGGCCAAAGTATTGGAGTTTCAGCTTCAGCATCAGTCCTACCAATGAACACCCAGGACTGATCTCCTTTAGGATGGACTGGTTGGATTTCCTTGCAGTCCAAGGGACTCTCAGGAGTCTTCTCTAACACCACAGTTCAAAAGCATCAATTCTTCGGCACTCAGCTTTCTTTATAGTCCAACTCTCACATCTATACCTGACTACTGGAAAAATCATAGCCTTGACTAGACGGACCTTTGTCAGGAAAGTAATGTCTGTGCTTTTTAATATGCTGTCTAGGTTGGTCATAACGTTCCTTCCATGGAGTAAATGTCTTTTAATTTCGTAGTTGCAATCACCATCTGCAGTGATTTTGGAGCCCAAAACAATAAAGTCAGCCACTGTTTCCATTGTTTCCCCATCTATTTGCCATGAAGTGATGGGACCAGATGCCATGATCTTAATTTTCTGAATGTTGAGCTTTAAGCCAACTTTTTCCCTCTCCTCTTTCACTTTCATCAAGAGGCTCTTCAGTTCCTCTTCACTTTCTGCCATAAGGGTGGTGTCATCTGCATATCTGAGGTTATTGATATTTCAATGACTACCTAAATAGGGAGGCATCCAAGAATCTCTAATTGATGGTCACATTCTTCCTCCTGATTTCCTAATGTTTGAATGTGTTGACTCATGGTTGCTGCTGATTGGATCAGGGATCCCTGCTTGATGCACAGAAAAGGACTTAGCATCACAATTCTGCCCAATGGAAGGCTCCAAAACAGCACTGATTATCTGAACCCATGTGTCCACATCTTTATAGAATTTATTTTACCTTGTTTTCTTTTATTGAAGTATAATTGCCTTACAATGTTGTGTTCGTTTCTGCTGTACAACAGTTATATGTATACATATATCCCTACCCTCTTGAGCCTCTCTCCTGCCCATCCTCACCCCAGTCCTCTAGGTCATCACAAAGCACCAAGCTGAGTTCCCTGTGCCATATAGCAGCTTCCCACTAGCTGTCTGTTTTACACATGGCAGTGTATATATGTCAGTGGTACTCTCCCATTTGTCCTTTATAGAATTTAAATTCTTGACATGGGAAGTCAGCTGGTCTGAGAGCTACTGTATTGTACTGAGGAGGCTGAATAAGGTGAAGCAGTTCAATGCAGCGGTTAAGATGATTTCTGGAATGCGAGCACATCATTTGAAACTCTGACTCTGCCCATTCCCATCTAATAACTCTGGGTAAGATATTTCTCTTTACGTTTGTTTATCTGTAAAATGGGGTTAATAGTATTTGCCTAATAAAGTTACTTTGTGAATTAAACCAACCCATATATGTAAGGTCTTATCATACATGGCACTTAGAACATGTTCAAAAATGGCTGAGGCTTGGGCTGTTTTTAGTATTATTATTTTTCATGCAGCTTATCAGTGCAATCTCATTACCTATATCTATTTATTGCAGGGGAGAAGATAAAATTAGAGGAAAGTGTCAGGAAATTTAGAGATTGCTTATGGCCTTTGTAAATCCTCACTCTCTCTTTTCTCTTCTTCTCCTATACACCCCTTATAATTTAGCTAATATACCTCCAGCAAATTCCTCTTAACTTAAAGGCTGAGTAAGAATCTGCCTCCCACTATATTCTCCTGTGACTACACTGTTACACTGACCCCTCAGTTTAAATGTGACATTAAGTCTGCTACTTAAACTCTCTGGAAAATATAATATACTAGTGCTTATCATTGTGATAGAATTAAAAATTAAGTATTTAGCATAATGCCTATCAAATGCTAGAGAACTGACAGTACTACGTTTTGTATATTTCTATATTATTTATAAGCATAGTTACTGAAATATTTTATTCAGTTTTTTGTGACAGAGCAAATGTATCAATTAGAAATTTAGTGGAGAACAGTGTCTTAATCATTACTTAACTCTAGCAAATTTATATACTAAGTTAGTTCCAATTGAGCCAGAACCATTCTGATCTGTGGGTACCACCCAGATTTTTCTCTAGATTTTTGCAAACTTTTTCTATAAAGGGGCAGATAGTAAATTCAGACGATTCAATCTCTGTTGAGACGACTTTTCTGTCATTATAGAGTAAAAACAGTCATAGACAATATGTAAAGGATTGGGTATGGCAATGCTGAAACAAAACTTTATCCAGAAAAACTGACTGCCATCAGTCAGATTTGACCTGTGGGCCATAGTTTGCAGATCTTTCACAGATAATGAAAAGATAGTATGTATTATTATTAATAACTACTTACCTCGCACATTGTTTATTTCTTCCTTAGTCTTAAAATGTACGATCTTTTTGTTTTATGGAAACATTTTAAACCTTCTTAGAATTTCTGTATTTTCTTACCTACACAATAATAAAAAAATATATTCTAGTTAGAGCTGAATAAGAGTTACCTATTTTAGAGCTAGGAAAGTCATCAAGATGAATGGTTTTTAAGCTTATTTTAAGATAAACAATTCATTTTAAAAATAATGTGTATCAAAGTCTTTGATTAAAGATTGAGTGGAAATCTTGGGGCCCTACCCACCAGCTCTGCACAGGATAGTTTGGGAAATAATGGCTTGAGGACAGGGTACATACTCAGATGTCAACAGAGGCAGAGTGGGGAATGTAAATGTGTGACAGTGGTTTAGTTCAAGACTACTGGGAGAGGTGGAGACTAGGGCATGAAAAGGCATTGACCACATAGAGGGAGGAGCCGCTACCACCAGCTGATTATTGTACAGACAGAATTTGGGCCTATTTTTCTTTTGGGGAGAGGGGCCTATTGTGCTAAATGGTCTCTTTTCACAATAACCAAGCATTTTTCTTCTTTCATTCTTTTTTTCTTTTTAATATTTATGAAATACTCTAATTTAAAAAGCCAACAACTAGTTAAAAACAAACAATAAAGAAAAATTCCTTGTCAAACCAAAGACACAACTCCAGGGTACAGCTGCCAATCAGCAAACTCTGCTCAGGATCAAAGTCCTTATTTTATGGGTAGGAGAATGGAGCGTCAAAAACCATGACTTGGGTAAGTCTGGTACATACGTTCCTTGACTTCACTGCCCAAATGCACTTTTCACTAACACGTTTTCTTTGATTTGAGAAGAGAACTTGGTTGATCAAATAGCAGCTAAGAGTACAGATTTTGTAGTTGGGCAGACTTGTGCTTGAAATCCCAGCATTGAACCCTATTATGTCCTAGATTTTTCATTTGTAACATAAAGGGATCAATGCATACTTCACAGGGCTGTGATGAGGGGTAAATAAGATAGTGAATGAAATGTCCCTACCTCCATTTATGGCAGGCAGTAAACACAATAAATGGGACTATTATTAAATTTTAAATTGTAATGAAAATTTTGATGTGAGGTAGTGAGAAAATAGGGCTTGCTTGGTGGCTCAGTGGTAAAGAATCTGCCTGCCAGTGCTGGAGACATGGGTTTGATTCCTCGTCCAGGAAGATCTCCTAGAGAAGGAAATGGTACCCACTACAGTATTCTTGCCTGGGAAATCCTATGGCAGAGGACCCTGGTGGGCTATAGTCCATGGGGTCACAAAGTGTTGGACACAACTTAGCTAAAAACACAAGTGTTAGCCACTGAACAACAAGTGAGAAAATATAAGTCTAATCAGCTTCATTAGGTAAGCATGCCAATGCACCCATATGCATTTTTGTCTTTCTGGGTAAACAGACTAAATATCTCAAAAATTACCACACAAATCAGAATATTTGGCCACACTGATACCAAAAGGGTGAGGGTCTGGCTGTTTACTGCCCAAAAGCTAATTAACAGGCTAGGTTGATGGAAAGGAAAGTTTGCTTTATTTCAGATGTCAGCAACTGTCCAAAGGCCAACTCCTCCCTCACTGACAACCAGTGGGGCAAGAGCTTTTATAGACAGAAATGGTGGGGGAGGAGGGGGGTGGCTAAATACAGAAACAGCATAGTCATCTTTAATAGTCATCTTCAAACTGGTCATCAGTGGTCTGACCAGCATTATCTTGGTTGTTTTAGGTACAGTTAACCTTTAATTCCAGGCTCCACTTGTTCCCATTTCTTTGAGGCCAATTCTCAGAATTATGGCAGCTCATGTCCTGGGTAGTGGTTCCTATATGGTCTAGCAGTTAGGATTCCTGGTTTTCACCCAGGCGACCCGGGTTCTACTCCTGGTACGGGAACTAAGAATAACCTTTGGCCTTTCCTGGTAGCTCAGATGGTAAAGCGTCTGCCTACAATGCGGGAGACCGGGTTCGATCCTTGGGTCGGGAAGATCCCCTGGAGAAGGAAATGGCAACCCACTCCAGTATTCTTGCCTGGAAAATCCCATGGACTGAGGAGCCTGGTAGGCTACAGTCCATGGGGTAGCAAAGAGTCGGACACGACTGAGCGACTTCACTTTCTTTTTTTTCATGTCCTGGGTACAGTCTGGTCATCATATACTTAACTTCTTCCATCTGGGGTTTCAGTACCTATAAGACAGCTCACAGGATATGGCTCAGACTCTTATCTATAGTCTTTGAGAAGGAGCTAAAGGTCCTTGACTATGCTTAATGACTATATTATCATTATTTTGTCTCCTTTGACTGTTTTCCTTTGTTTCTGCATTCCTCATTTCTCTGATTAAACTTATTCTTTGGCTAAAGTATTCCACAGACAAAAGGCAGGCAGAAGGCATGGGGTGGGGCGGGGGTGGGGTGGCGGAGGAGGTAGGGAGTGGGGTTGGCGTTAGGGGAGTTTCCAAAGAGAGATAGGATAACACTGCATATATAACACTGACAGTTCACATGCAACCATCACACAGGGGAGCCCATTGCTGCTGGGTGACAGTGAATGTATCTGTTTCACCCTTCATGTTGTGACAGTCTGAATGAGAAAGGAAGTACATCTCAAAATAAGCAACAGATAAGTATAATTCACTACCAAAGGAGACTGAAAAAATTGCCACGTTGAGGAAACATGTGGCTTCTTGTAAATTATGTCATGTTGAACAATGGTTTTAATGAGAGACTTCTAGTAAAATGACGCCTTTGACTTCTTCCTCTAACTACCAAAGAAAATCCTCAGTCTAGTTTCAGGGAAGTGAATTTTCTGTCTATTATTTCTTAAAGCTACAAGCTGTTTCTAGTGAGTGGCTGTTTCAATTTTAGGCAGTAATGAAAAAGGCATGTGCCACTAAAGCACTGTAATAAAAGTATTTTGTAGATGATAGAGGACAATATCTAAATTGAATGAAGAACGTTTTTGAAAAACAAATTGGCATGTTTAGATTTGATTTCTTGAAACCAAGTTAGTAACTCACTATTAGAAACAGGATATAACACAAGAAGATTTCTGGGAGTCCTTGGCTAGGAAATCTTTTTTATGTGCTCTTTAAACCTTATTATTTAAATAGTGTTCAGCTTGCTTTAATAAATCAGCATGACCTATTCTTAATGATAATGACTGAAAACTACAGAATATAGTAAATGGCAAAGTAGCAGCACAGCTGTGTTTTGCAGTGATGGAGTTTTAGGATCGCAGTAAAAAGATGGCAATGAGCATTCTTTTCATTTAGAGACAGACTGACCACAGTAATTCAGACACAGAAAAATTCACAAAAATCATTTGTTTCACTCAGATTGGATTGGGTACATACTGGATAATTAATAAGCTTGACAGATTAACAACTTTAATCATTTACTCAGTCAACAACCAATTCTTGAGACCACTGGGTTCCTATGATTCTAACCCTTCTCCAACGTCAACACACAACATGAGTTTGAGACATTTTCTTATCTCTAAAATTTCCATAAATTCTTTCCAAGATCTTTCCCCCTTAAATCTGTAAGTAGACACAACTCTAACATTAAAACACCAACTGCTAACATTAAACAACACACAGCTCTAATGATACAATGCTGACATTAAAACAACATCAACAGCAGTAGCACAAACTATTTATTAATGAGAAGGCTAGGAACTGGGACCTGGGACCCTTTGCTGCAGTGCTTGAATCTACACAAATGTCTCCTCAGGCAATAAAATATAAAGAAACTATAAGGTACTAAAAATAACTGCACACATGTCCTGTATGGTCAAATTATGAACAATAAGATACAAAAAGACCAAAAATCCAACTGTCACTTCCGAAGAGACAGGAGCACTGTGCATGCCTCTTGCACACCCCACCACCAAAGGGGTGGGCAAACCACCTAAGCCACCCCTCCAGCTGGACCCCTGGACACACTCCCACTCATTCCATAAAAGGAACCAGCTTGTTTACCCCCTTGGGGAGCAAGCAATCAAGGGAACTTGCTTGTTCTCTCTCCTCTCTGCTGCAGCAGGAGTTCCAATAACACCTTGCCTGAATTTCTTTTCTGGCCTCTTATCAGTTTCTATTGATTAAGGAGGCCAGGAACCCTGGTCAGTAACACTAATATCAAACTTCTTGATAGCCACATGTATCATTTTCCTTTTCTTCATTTACAAATACACTTTCTTGAAAACAGAGCACTTGGACGATTTATATGTCTTTTCTTTTTCCCAATTCATTTATTTCTGGAACTAGCACACAAGTACTCAATATCAAGTTGAACCAGTAAATCTATTTTGTTGATTTAGTTCATTGAGATGGCAGAAGACATAAAGGTGTATAAATTCTAAATTAATGCACAGAATACCATGAAGACCCATAAAGAAAAAAATCTGTCAAATATACTGTTACCTACAAAAAGCAAGTTCAAAGCCAAAACTATTGTGACTTTGTTCTGCTATCACTAGTTAAAACTCTTTTGATAAATATAAGAATCAAAAGCTTCATGACATTTAATGTAATTTCAAAAGAAAGGAGTTTCAAAAGGACCTATTTTAATGGTCAAGATCTAGGAAATTCTAGCACTATGTAAAATGATGCAAAACTGAATACCAAACCCTAACCTATATGATATTAAATATACTCCACTTTTGATATGACAGCAAAAGTTCTGGAACTCTCCATTTTCAAGTGGATATTTACTTTGTTAGGACACATCTAAAATGGATCCACCTATGCCCTCTGAAACAGCAGAAGCTCATGCCAAAAAATAATCAGTATGGAACACATCAAAAATAGCCCTTTATATTCATTCAATTACAAATAACATCCAAGTATAACCATGAGATTAGAAAAGAATTTTTGTTGTTGATAACAGTACAAAATAACCTAGAATATTTTAAAAACAGATGAACAAAACAAAAAGATTACCCCTTGATATCTTTGTGCTAATTCCACACAGTTTCCAATGTAAAGCGTCAGATTGGGATATCTTAACTACAGCTTAGTCATGTGTAAGAGGCTTCCCAGGTGGCGCTAGTGGTAAAGAACCTGCCTGCCAACGCAGGAAAAGTAAGAGATGAGGGTTCAATCCCTAGATCAGCAAGATCCCCTGGAGGAGGGCATGGCGACCCACTCCGGTATTCTTGCCTGGATAACCCCATGGACAGAAGAGCTTGGCAAGCTAGGGTCCATAGGGTGACAAAGAGTTGGACATGACTGAGTGACTTAGCATGGCACAGTTCAGTTCAGTTCAGTCACTCAGTCATGTCTGACTCTTGGCAACCCCATGCACAGCAGTACTCCAGGCTTCCCTGTCCATCACCAACTCCTGGAGCTTGCTCAAACTCATGTCCATCAAGTTGGTGATGCCATCCAACCACCTCATCCTCTATCGTCCCCTTCTCCTCCTGCCTTCAGTCTTTTCCAGCATCAGGGTCTTTTCCAAGGAGTCAGTTCTTCACATCAGGTGGCCAAAGTATTAGAGCTTCAGCATGAGTCCTTCCAATGAATATTCTGGACTGATTTCCCCAACAGTCATGTGTAAAAGAGGAGAAAAACTGATGAAGATTATTTTCAAATCTATACTGGTTTTATATTTGAACAAGTTCTAAAATATTATTGGTATATAAATTAAAAGATTCTAAAGATTGCAAATGTTTAATAACATTATATATTATTGTTGGGCTCTATGTTCAAAAAATCATAAGAAATATACAATAAAGAAAGTATATTGTTACACCCAATATGTGAACAAACAATTAACAAATAAAATCTTAAGTATAATACATGAGAGAGTTTTTCCTCAGTGCCTGCAGTATGTATTCAGAATACAATATGTCTGACAATTAGAAATATGTCAACTGTTTTAACTGGCTCCTCCTATTTTGACTTACGGTCTATTTTTCTCTACAGCTTCTTCTTCAAGAGAACCAGGTATAAGATAGTTTTATTTCCCATAAAAAAATTTTCCATACTGTTCTGAATTGGGATTTCAATGAAAATTGACCTTATTATCTTTATTATTTTATTTTGATGCCAAAACTGAATATCAGTTATAATATAATGAAAATATTCTAGTAAGTAACTATGACAGGATTAAAAATCATTGACTCCATAATTAGTTGCAGACACTATAAAACTAAGGTATCATCTATTGTGTGTCTGCGTGTGTGCTCAGTCACTCAGGTGTGTCAAACTCTTTGTGACCCCATGGATTGTAGCCTGCCAGACTCCTATATCCGTGGGATTTTCCAGGTAAGAACAGTGGAGTGGGTTGCCTCTTCCTCTTCCAGGGGATCTTCCTGACCCAGGGATCAAACCCAAGTCTCTTGCATCTCCTGCATTGGCAGGTGGATCCTCTACCACTGAAGCCACCTGAGAAGACCAGAATATGGGTTGCCATTTCCTTCTCCAGGAGATCTTCCCCACCTAGGGATCGAACTCGACTCTTCCGCATTGCAGACAGACGCTTTACCACCTGAGCCACCAGGGAAGTCTCTATTATCTAATACCACATGTCAAAGATAAACCTACTATATTTCTGGTGCTAATGACATAAATAACTCTATGATACTTCAACTGAAATGATCTTTCAGTTAAATGAAGATTGTTTATAAGGGCTTCCCTGGTAGCTCAGCTGGTAAAGAATCCACCTGCAATGCAGGAGACCTGGGTGGGTTTGAGCCCTGGGTTGGGAGGATCCCCTGGAGAAGGGATGGGCTACCCACTCCAGTATTCATGGCTTCCTGGGTGGCTCAGCTCGTAAAGAATCCGCCTGCAATGAAGGAGACCTGGGTTCGAGCCCTGGGTTAGAAAGATCCCCTAGAGGAGGGCATGGCAACCCACTCCAGTATTCTTGCCTGGAGAATCCCCATGGACAGAGGAGCCTGATGGGCTACAGTCCATGAGGTCACAAAGAGTTGGACATGAGGGGTATTATCTAATACCATATGTCAAAGAGAAATCTACTATATTTCTGGTGCTAATGACTTATAAATTAACTCTATGATACTTCAGCTGAAATAATCTTTCAGTTTAATGAAGATTGTCTATAAATATTTTCTTGTCCCTACAATGCTTGCTAAATATAAAGGATGCTCAATAAACATTTATTTCCTCCTCTTACTCCTCTCCTATCTCTACTTGATTAAATGATATGACCTACTTTACTTATACAGGAGCTTAAAAGTAACCTGGTAAGGGACAATATTTATTTTAGAGATGTCAGTGCAATTTATGTGAAGACTAAAAGGAGACACGTGGTCTATAGCAAAATAATGAATTTCTTTCCTTATTAAACTTTGCTCATTTTTTTTTGATACTTTGTCTAACTGAAATAAATGTATATTTACTACTAAATGTTTTCATTTAAATAAGATGTTTATTACATCTTAACCATAGTAAATCTGCTAACAAAGCAAGGGAGGTACCAGTCAATGAAACTTGGAGTTTAGAACGTGGGACAATGTTTGCCCACAGAAGACAGATGACAAGACTAAGTTAAGGGTAAAAAGAGGATATGTGGTCTATAGTAAAACTATAATAAAGCCTGAAGTCTCTTTTCTTCTTCAATTTTGGTGAAGTATTTTTTGCAAAATGTTTTGTCTAGCTATAAGAAATACATATTTTATACATTATATGCATCCATTTTTAAATGGTCATTATAAGACATGGTATTTCTGTTAGAAGAAAAAAGAAAGCACTCATATGCAGGTGAGTTATTTCAGGATATGATCTAATAAAGTGGGTCTAATATTCAGTTAAAAATTTTATGGTGGGTGAGAAGATAGCTCCCCTTTTACAAATCAAACTAAACTGAATAAAATTGATTACAATCCATGCAATAATAAAAAGACAGTGTGTTGTTGTGTTTAGTCCTATTTGACTCTTATGGCTGTAGCCCACCATGCTCTTTGTCCATGGGATTCTCCCGGCAAGAATACTGAAGTGGGTTGCCATTTCGTTTTTCAAGGGATCTTCCCAACCCAGGGAGCAAACCCGTGTCTCTTGCATCTCATCATTGGCCGGCAGATTCTTTACCTCTGGTGCTACCTGGGAAGCCCAAAAAGACAGAATTATATCCTAAATGGTTATGTCTTGCACTTAACTTTTTTTATTATTATTTTTCTGCACTTAAATTTTTAAAAGCTGAAGATAGTTGTACTTCACATATATAAGACAGATTTAGCTTTTCAAAAACATAAATATACTTGAAAATAAGAATAGCCTATTTTTACTTTTATTTTCCTTTCTATATGAAAAATAAATAGTAACTAGGAATTGACACTGTTCTTGTTGTGTTAATTCCACTATATATTAGCTATGTTTTATTTGCATAGATTAAAGGAGTTGGGAGTGGGAGGATTGTCCCTCAAAAGAGATCTAATTTACAGTAGCAAGAGGAATTGAAACAGAAGCAGTGTCGGATTATCCTTTTTGCTAATTAGAACTTCCTTGCTGCTAGAATGCCGGACAAGCACTGAGATTATTGAGGTAATTTTAAGGAGCAGGATACCAGCGACAAAAATAGAAGACAAGGGCCAGTATGAAGAGGAAAACTAAAACCAATGGAAGAAATGTGGCCACTGCAAAGTCTAGATCGAGGCAGGGTGGCCATCGGTCAGGGTCAGTCACAACCTCTAGTTGTCCAGGAAGATGCTCCTCGTGTCGTCTCATAGAAAGAGCCTCCTACCTCTCCGACCTTCTTCGTGGCCAGGAACACTAGCCGGCGACCAGGCTCCAAAGACGTCAGGGAGCCCAGGTCGCGGGGACGGGGAGGATGGGGCCATCCTGGGCTTCCCTGTCTGTTCCTCCTCCAAGTTCGAGTTGACCGCGGGTTCTCACTTGGGTCTCAGCCAGGCTTTCTCTTGGACAGCGATGGCAACCTGTGCTCCCGCCTCCGTGACTCCTGCCTGAGACCCCGACCCAAATCTGTGCTCGCTCACTTCCATGGCTTTTCCAGCTCCGGCATCTCACTGCCCGCGCTACCCAGCGCCTGCGCTCACCGAAAGTAGCGTGGCCCCACGAGGCTCGCTAGGTGCAATTATTTTAGGGAAAGATTGAGTAGTTTCAGAAACTTCAGAGATGGACTTTTAATAGGTATGGTTGAGCTGGAAGAGGCAGCATCCCTGATTATCCCTACAGACAGGTTCTTCACTCTTTAATGGCTCCTACTGGATTGTGCATGGGGAAGATGCTTCTCAGAGGATGCTCCTGCCACCTTCCGCCTCAGTGAGAAGAGGTAGGAGGAAATAGAGGGTTAAAGTTGTAGCAGCGACATTCCTCTATCCCTGCAGCTTTCACAAAATTTCAGAAATGAAAAGAGCAACCTGAGACGTGTCTTAAGGCACTCAGCACCAGTCACTGCTATATCATGGTGTTTCCAGGGTTTCCTCAGGCACAACCACTCAACTGCTCTCCTGACTCCATACCCATAAGACCAAATGCATATTCAACAGCTAGCTTATGGTCTCCACATCCCAGGATTTCAACTCTGGACATCTGCACCATTTACACACTTACGTTTCAAAATTCTTCTCCATGATCTCCTATCTCAGGAATAATTCCCTTGTTTCCTCTCAACTGAAAGCCTGCAGGTCATTCTCATTTCCTTCCATTACACCTCCCACAGTCAGACAGTCCCTTCAACCTGTCTGCTCCTTTAACACCACTCAGTTCCATTCATGTTCTTCCTTCCCTCCTGATACTACATGGGCAGATAGCCATTACTTCTCACCTAGTTTGTGGGCAATAACTTCATTTTTGTGTTCATTTTTACCCACGTTGTCTATTTAAATCTGTCAGTTCATCCCCACCATCTTTTGCTTGAGGCCTCATGTTCAAAATATAAGCTACAAAGTCTTCAGAGTGGGCCTTTCTCCTTATCCTCTTCTTCAACCAGAATGTACACCTCTGCTCCTAGGCAGCAGATCACCATCCTCTGATAGGACCAGGCTCTTATTCTACTTTTTTTTTTTACTTTTGGGTTGCCTCACGCAGCATGCTGGATCTTAGTTCCCCCACCAGGGATCGAACCTGAGCCCCTTCCACTGGATAGATGGAGTCTAAATCACTGGACTCCCAAGGAAGTCCCCATTTCTTTCATATCCCTGGCCTTAAGGCTTTCTGTTCCTTATCTTTTACCTGGTTATTACCTACTCAGGTTTGATTTTTCCAGTGTTTTCTTAACATGTTAGCGATTCCCATAGTTCCAAGTACTGAACATTCGTACAGCTCTTTTTTTAGTAACCATTTTTAAAAATTGTTATATAGTTAATTTGCAATGTGTTAGTTTCAAATGTACAGCAAAGTGATTCAGTTATATACACATGAATATTCTTTTCTCTTCTAGATTATTAGAAGATATTGAGTATAGTTCTCAGTGCTATATGGTAGATCCTTGTTGTTTACCTGCTTTATATATAGTAGTATATATATGTTAATCCAAAACTCCTAATTTATCCTCCATAAATTTCACACACACATATGTGTGTGTGTGTGTGTGTATATATATATATATATATATATTACATCTTCTTTAGCCATTCATCTGTCAATGGACTTTTACATATTTCATGAAAGTTTCCCACTTCCCTATATGCCAACTCCACCAAATTGTGAGGTCCTTGAAGTAAAGACTGTCTGGATCAATCTGTTATTTGCAGAAGAAGGCTCAGTAACTGAGACATTGATGACACTCAAAAAGTTCTTGCTTCATTAAATTTAATCCAGTAAAAGTAAGAATTATGCTGATTAGGCAAGGTAGGTCAAGGATCTGAATGGGCACTGTTATTCAGTAGGTTCATGAGGGAGTTAAAAATAAGCTTCATTATTGGTCTCAGAAGACCCAGTAACTTCTGCACCCCCTGCTGAGAGAACTGGCATTGATACACAAGGGCAGCTAATAACCTGCTTAAAAACAGCTGCTTTGTCCTTTCATTTTTTGCCCCTCAAATATTTAAAAAACAAAAATGATAAAAGCCTAAGTTAATATACAATCACTGTCATTTGGCTCCAATTACCTACCTGATCAACAAAATGCTCACTGATTAATCATATTCTCAAAAACTTGTCTAGCATTTTTTCAAGTCACAGTATAATCCACTCCAGTTACACTTGCTTAGCATGACACAACTCAGTGGTATTATATCTAGATGGCAGAATATCAGATGAAAGAGGGGTCTTGTATTTGAACTAGGAAATTGAGATAGATGCACGTCCTTTTCTGCAATCACTGTGGCATCAAAATATGCCATGTGATTTTCCATGACCATACCCTTGTTCTCGCTGTTTCCTTTGCCTAAACTACTTTCCCTTTATTTCTTACTGGAAAGATCACCTTCATGATTCAGCTAAAATAAATCCAGTGATAAAGAAGTTGTAAATTTCATGCCAAGAAAAGTGAGCCATCTCCAGAGAGTCTCATGCATCGCTGTCTATGCTCCTTCATTGTTGCCACCATTAATCTTCATTTATACTTGCATAGTGATTGTCAAGCTGTATTTTAATAAACTTTATGTGTCTCTCCCTAACATTAAAAGTGATTTATTTCTTGTAAATAAGTAGCTCTGGCAAGCTGTGTTTGGAAAAAATGTTGCTGAACAGGCAACACTGGAACTGTAAAGCAAATATGGCATTTTTCTAAGGATTAGTCTCAGTTACATAATGCTGTGTGAAAGTAGACAGACTTAAGTGACTATATACTGTATGATTCCATTTATATGATATTATTGCAAGGCAATATATCTGCTCAGAGAAAAAGTAAGTAGATTCTAGGGGCTGGCAATGGGATATTTGTTGATTCAAAATGAATGAAGAGATATTAATACATTTTGGGATGAGATATATACTATATACTTTCCTTATAGAGGTAGGTGCACACTGATTATGTTCATGAAAACTCTCAAAACTATACACAAAGGGGTACATTTAGTGTATGGAAATTATGTTATTTTGAAAGGAAAAAGAAAAAAGAATACGAAGCAGTCATATTGGTGGTTTAGACCCATAAACCCAAATCTTATTTGTGGTTAAGCTTTCCAACTGTGTAAGGAGTGAGGAGGTTGAGGAGAACTGGCTGTTAATACTCTCTCTCTTGAATAAGGTGCTGTAACAGGAGATCACTTTGTACTTGTATATCACAGAACACTGTGTACCTCTGGTTTATTTACATTTCTGTATGTGTGTTATATGTGACATTAAAAAGTTCATAAAAATTTTAAAACTCTAAGCCAGAGATAACCTCATTCCTAAGTATCAACCTGTGAAAATACATGCCAAATTTAGTAAAACATGGAACAAATAAATGACAAATTCTGAGATATTAAATAATATGCATAGCTCTATACATTTTGATTAGCTCACAGAATTCAACAAAAATAAAGAGCAGCAATTGAAGTGTCAATGTTTTATTTCTTACCTAATATGAGAAAGTGAAGGATGTGGTATCATGCCATAATTTTTAACAAGTCCACAAAATTATGCGCGGCATATTTGGGCTAAATGAGGAAACCTATTGCACAGAGTCAGACACGACTGAAGTGACTTAGCATGCATGCATGCATTGGAGAAGGAAATGGCAACCCACTCCAGTATTCTTGCCTGGAGAATCCCGTGGGCAGAGGAGCCTGGTAGGCTGCTGTCCATGGGGTCGCACAGAGTTGGACAGGACTGAAGCGACTTAGCAGCAGCAGCATCAATATAACAAGATAATTATTAATATGTATGTGTTTGGTGCGGGGTTGGATTGAAGTGTGTATTTGACTCAGGGAATTTTTAGAAGATAAGAGTTCTTGCTTCATGTGGTACATCCCTGGTATTGTCAGTACTGGGGGCCCTGCAGAGTGGCAAGGCTTTGTTAAGATGGGGAGTTCTGCCCCTCTTCTTATCCTCTGCAACAGACTTTGCCTTGCTTGTCATGTATACCCAGGTTGCTGCTGCTTCATAGCCATTTTCAGGGCACTAGAAACTTTGTTCAAGGCTGATCCTGGTCTTTCTGCCTAGATCTGCCCTATAGCCACTCCTTTAAAGATTCTGCCCCTGCCTCTCCTCCCTTTTCCAAATCTAGAGTAGTCTGGCTAGGGCATGCCCATGTGTCTTTGTGTTTCAGGTGGTGACAGGTGAAAGGATACATACTGTTCCTGTCATCTTTCTCCCAAAGGTATTTTATTCTCTCTCCAAATTCTCTCCTCCAAGGTTTAAGCTTTTCAGAATAAAAAGGGGAAACACATGGAACAAGTTTCTGTTATCTTCCTGTTTTATCCATTCTCTCAGAAGTTATGCAAAGAGGCTAACTGAATGAAAGAAAGAAGGGAAAAAATGAAGGAAACAAAGCTTAACACCTTAAAATGTTGTATTTGCATAATTATTGGCAGGTTAACATGCCGAAAAACAGATCTTAAATGTGCAGCATGTGAATGAAGAAAATTCTGCTGAATATATGAAAGAGAGTTTATTATATACTCATGTATGTTTTTCTATGGATATGAGACATCATGAAAAATGTCAACTCACCCTGAAATAATCTATAAAATTATTATTAAACCAATAAAAATCTTAATAGTAGGTTTAATTGGGGCTATTGAAGAAACAACTAAATTATATTGAACTCACCTTCAAAAGATTGTTGTTTTTTAGTCGCTCAGTTGTATCCAACTCTTTATGACCCCATGAACTGTAATATGCCAGGCTCCTCTGTCCTCCACTATCTTCTGGAGTTTACTCAAATTCATGTCTATTAAGTTGGTGATGCTATCTAACCATCTCATCCTCTGCTGTCTCCTTCTCCTTTTCCCTTCAATCTTTCCCAGCATGAGGACAAAAGATTAAGCATACCCAAAACATGAGAAAAATTCCTAAAGAGAATGAAGAATAAATTTTGCCAAGGGACTGTAGTCGTTTCGGTATTTTAACATGTTTTTTCTGTTATTGAAGGAGGAAACAGACAGAATAGGCACCATCTTGAAAGCAGGACCCCATCTTGGGCTGGACTGTGGACTTTGAGCTATAGGCCCAGTATCTATGGAAACGACATACCAACTGGAAAACCAGACCACCCAGATGGAAGATCCCCAGGGCTTATACCTAGACTCTCCGTCAAAGAGCACCCTAATTATCTGTGTAACAGACTAGAATCATAAATTCTATTATGCTTTTTGGGGTATGACCACAGGCCTATTGATAATTGTCCACTGTTAACTACCTAGGCTTAAGGCATATGAATCATGGGTTGACTTTGATTGTGTCTTTCTTTTCCTTTGTTCAGACTAGTTTCAGGGAATTTGGGGAGGTGGGTTTGGGCATGTACACTTAGGGTATATAAGGTTTTCACAAAAGCTGGTTGGGGTCCTTGACTAAGAGGAGACTCTGCCTTGGGCCCGCCAGTGTAATAAACTGCACTCCACTATCTGCATTATCCTCCTGAGTGAGTTTGTTTCCCAGAACACATGGCTACAGCATTATTTTCAAAGCCAGTCATTGATTATTAAAGTAAATATTAGGTTATTTATACTGATTTCGGTATCATATACAAATAGACTTTTATATTTCAAATATCACTGATTGGTGATGTCAAGCTTCAATTATGGCTGCAGTTGTCATGGACTAATTTATTCATTCAAAATACAATACTTATACAATTGAATTCTGGGAAGTCCAATTGAAATGAAAATAATGTTTTAATAAGAATTATAGTTTCACTATCTATATTCTGAAACTACTCTTTTAGGAGTTATAATATATAAAACTTTAATAAGAGAAGATGCATCATCATTTAAAGGGCAGCAGCTACACTAGAAAAAGGTCAATCAAAATTTCTTTAAGGAGAGGAAATCGCATCAGATCTTTGGCTGTACATATGGATGTTCTCAGCAACTGAATCAAACCTGAACATCACCCTGGACCCCTGTGCCCTCACATCCCCCTCCTCCCCTGGCAACTTGAGGATGCAGGAAATTCCCTGACCCTCTCTGGCAGCTGCCCTGGGCTGCAAGTGGAATACCATGTGCGGCAAAGACTGGATTCTAAACTCTGCTTCTGCTCATTTTTGTCTGTTTTGATCATTTTCTTAGCTCTTTGAGCTTTCAGTCAACAGAGCTGCCAAGCAACTTCAAATTTTTTTGTCATAGGAGAAAATCCTGTATCTAGAAAGAAGTGGTGCTTTCTGATTCTTTCCCCACATTTGGCCATGTTACTGTAGGTATCAAGTTTTCAGTATGTAAAGGTAATGTTTTCATAAACTTTGGGAAGTTTGTACTCTCTTCTTCTCTCTCTCTTTTTTTTAACCAACAAATGTGTTTTGTCACAGTTCTGGAAGCCAGAAGTCAGAAATCAACTGGCAGGGACTCACACTTTGGATGCTCTAGGGAAGAGTTCTTTTCCTGTGTTTTCTAGCTCCTGGAGTCTGCAACATTCCTATCTCTGCCTTCATCTTCTACCTTGCCTTCCTCTCTGTGTTCAACTCCATTTTATGTTATAAATTCCCTCCTCAATTGATGCTGCATTTCATATTCATGATGTAGTTTAGACAGTTTTTAAAGTCTCAGTTGAGGCTTTTGAATCTCATGTTCAAAATATGTGTTTTCACACTCTAAAGATGCTCTCTCAGTTTGAGACTTTTATTTCATTCGATTGGCTTCAAATAACTTTTAAATTATCACTTGTTTTCTCTTTTAAGTCTGTTTAAAGAATTAAAATCCACTTCTGACTGATTATCTTGTCTCATTTTTCTGAACCACCTATTCCCCTCTGATTTCAAGTTGCCATCATCAGTGTAAGTCTTCTCTAGTGAGATGAGGCACACTCATGCTCAGGAGAATTTCAATCAGACATTTTAACTGTCTCTCTTGATCACTTATAACGAGTTCCCATTGTGTGTTGAAGTTTTCAAGCACTTTGTTGTTGTTCTTTTAGCTTCCAATTCTTCCCTGCTATTCAGAAGCTTTAAGCTTTCTGAAGTTGAGCATTTGCATCAAAACCATTATTCCCATGTGACATAGTTCTTTAAGCTTCTGAGATGACTTGAAGTTATTTTTGGACTCAGTCACTCTGAGTTGTAGGGATTTTGGTGCTCTTAAGTGATTGTGACTGTCTCTAGAGATAAGCTTCCCTGGTAGATCAGCTGGTAAAGAACCTGCCTGCAATGGAAACACTGGTTCGATTTCTGGGTCGGGAAGGTGCCCTGGAAAACAGTGACACATTCCAATATTCTTACCTGGAGAAATCCATAGCCAGAGGAGCCTTTTAGAGATAAGCTATCCTCTTTCCATTAAATGAAACTTTTTGTAACTCTCTTTACTGTTCTCTGCCAAGGTTTTTTGTATCCCTCAGGGATGCATTTGCATCTCTACTAAGTGCTGCCAAACATAGTTTATAACTTCAGAGGACTGGTCTCCACTGTGGGTGATTTGAGGATTTTACGTTTGTAATCAGTCTGATCTCACTGACCTCTTGATATTCTTCAACTCAAACAGAAAATCTTTCCATTGCTCTTTCTTTTTCTCTCTTTAAAGTAAATTGGCTTTTTATATGAAACCCAATCAAAGCAGTGTGCACTAGAATTTCATGGGGAAATGTAAACAGACTAGAGCCTTGTGTCCATGACTCAGACAACACCATCAGAGTGCATTCATCAGGTTCATTAGAAGTTCAAGTATTTGGCCGCCAGGAGGCCCTCTCTGGTTCCAAAGGGCAATACAGCTCTACTGTGGAAGTTATTAATAGCAAGTGCTTGCCTTGACCCCTGCATGTGTTTTACTCCAGGCAGCCAGTACAGACCATTCATGGGGCAGGTGTGGGGAAGGGGTGGGGTGGGGCAGATTTTATAAATCAATGCTCTCTAACTGGTTTCTAGTACTGTGTCTGTCTTGCAGGTCATAAGGGTGGGCACTAGTCTGATTGGATTATGGTCTTATAAGAAGAGGAAGAGACATTTCTCTCTCCACCATGGGAGGATGTTGGGAATCTGCAAGTCTCCTTCTGACCTCATTAAACCTTTATTACTTCCTAAAGACTCTGTCTCAAGGTATAGTCACATTGGGGCTTAGGGCTTCAACATATGAATTGGGGGTAGAGGCCAGAGAGGTAGGCACTCAAATCAATCCCTAGCAGGACACTCCAAGATAGATCTGATTCTTTAAACCCATTCTCTAGACTCATTGTGTCCTTACCTTTGGAAAATTGAATTCAATACTTGAAAAGTCAGCTGTAGGGGTGGGTTGCTGTCAGGTTGCCGTTCCTCAGAGAGCTACTGCATCATACTCAAGGAGTTTCCCAATGTAAAGCACTGCAGTGCAGTGGTTAAGAGACCTATATTCAGAATGACAAGTTTTGAAAACTAGCTCTGCCACTTACCAACCAGGTGAAAATTGAAAGTGTTAGTCACTCACTCGTGTTTGACTCTTTGTGATCCCATGGACTGTAGCCCACCAGGCTTCTCTGTCCCCGAGATTCTCCAGGCAACAATACTGAAGTAGGTTGCCATTCCTTTCTCCATGGGATCTTCCCAACCCAAGAATCGAACATAGGTCTCCCGAATTGCAGGCAGATTCTTTACCATCTGAACACCAGGGATACTAACCAGGTAACTCTGGCAATATATTTAACTTATTTTTACCTGTTTTGATATCTGTAAAATGGGGATAGTAATAATATTTGCCTCATAAAGTTATTTTTTAAATTGTTGTTTTTCAGTTGCTAAATCCGGAGAAGGAAATGGCAACCCACTCCAGTGTTCTTGCCTGGAGAATCCCAGGGACGGCAGAGCCTGGTGGGCTGCCTTCTATGGGGTCGCAGAGTCGGACAAGACTGAAGTGACTTAGCAGCAGCAGTTGCTAAATCATGTCGGACTCTTTGTGACCCCTTGAACTGCAGCATGCCAGGCTTCTTTGTCCATCACTATCTCCCTGAGTTTCCTCAAACTCACGTCCATTGAGTCAGTGATGCCATCCAACCATCTCATCCTCTGTCACCCCCTTCTTCTCTTGCCCTTAATTTTTCCCAGCACCAGGGTCTTTTCCAATGAGTCAGCTCTTTGCATCAGGTGGCCAAAGTATTGGTGCTTCAGCTTCAGAATCAATGAATATTCAGGGTTGATTTCCTTTAGTATTGACTGGTTTGATCTCCTTGTTACCCAAGGGACTCTCAAGAGTCTTCTCCAGCACCACAGTTGGAAAGCATCAATTCTTTGGTGTTCAGCCTTCTTTATGGGCCAACTCTCACATCCATCCATACATGACTACTGGAAAAACCATAGCTTTGACTAAATGGACCTTTGTTGGCAAAGTGATAGCTCTGCTTTTTAAAACACTGTCTAGGTTTGACATAGATATTCTTACAAGGAGCAAGCTTCTTTTAGTTTTATGGCTGCAGTCACCATTCACATTGATTTTGGAGCCCAAGAAAATGAAATTTGACACTGTTTCCACCTTTTCCCCATCTGTTTGCCATGAAGCAATAGGACCGGATGCCATGATCTTAGTTTTTTGAATCCTGAGTTTTAAGCCAGTTTTCACTCTCCTTTTTCACCTTCATCAAGAGGCTCTTTAGTTCCTCTTCACTTTTTGCCATTACAGTGGTATCATCTGCATATCTGAGATTGTTTATATTTCTCCCGACAATCTTGATTCCAGCTTGTGATTCATCTAACCCAGCATTTCACATGATGTACTCTGCATATAATTTAAATAAGCAACAGACTTTATGTTTTTAGAAAAGTTTTACTTTATTTATTCATTGACTTATTTTTGGCTGTGCTGGGTCTTCGTTGCCATGGGAGGGCTTTTTCTATTTGCGGCCAGTAGGGGCTATTCTTCATTGAGGTGCTTGGGCTTCTTATTGTGGTGGCTTCCCTTTGTTTGGAGCATGAGTTCTAGGCACGTGGACTCAGCAGCTGTGGGACATGGGCTCAGTTGCCTCATGGCATGCAGGATTATCCCAGACCAGGGACAGAGCCCATGTTTCCTGCATTGGCAGCTGGATTCTTAACCACTGGGCCACCAGGGAAGTCCTCATAGAGTTACTGTGTGGATGAAACAAATGGTACATGTGAAGCTTTAGCATTTCTGGTATAGAATGTGCTCAATAAGTGGGGAAACTTTTGTTATTTTTAGTATTATTATTTCTCACATGACCTATGAATGAAATCTCGTTACTCAGTGCATCCAGAAACAAACTAAGTTACATATTACTCTACAAAATTGTCCAGAGTTTAGAGATTGCCTATGGCCTTCATATACCCATCCTCTCTTCTGTTTTTCTGGTTAACTCTTCCTCTTTCCTTATAAGTTAGCTAATATGTCACCTCTAACAAATGTACCTGCACTCAAAGGCTGGTTATGAACAATCCTCTACTATTTATTCCCTTGGCCCTCTAATCTCATATTAAGCATTGAGGCTCTTGACATTGATGGTGTAGGAACTGATTGTGTGTCTTTCTTTGCTTGGATAATGTGATTCCAAAATAAATCATGTCCAAGCAAAAAAATAAATAAATAAATAAATGTGACCTGACAATGCTACACAAAGTATCCAAGCCTCATTTTATCCTCTCAAAAATGGGAATAATATAGAATCATTTGCAACTGAGGGGTATAGTTTGTATAAATAAAGTGATGCATATAAAATGTTGAGCATAATGCCTAGCAAGTGCTCAATAATCAGTAGTTCTTACTGCACTATCATTGCTGGTCATTATTATAATCACAGTGGTTGAAATATACTCTTCTGTTGTTGGTAACAGAGTAAATATGCTAATCAGAGTGTAAGCGCTAAGAGAACAAAAGGCTGCCTTAATCAACACTTAGCTAGCGATCTCTAAATACTATTGAGTTCCCAGTTGAACTAGAATCATTCTGCTCCATGCACGTTGTTCAGCTTTTGTTCTAGGTTTGGCAGGATTAGATAGTAAGCATTTTTTATTTTACTGGCTAATCTTTTGTAGAAACTGTTTATCCCTGCTATGGTGAGGCAAAAGCAGATATAAACAATCTGTAAGCAAATGGGTATAGCTGTGTTCTATTGAAACCTTATTTACAATAATAGAACCCAGCTTTATTTGGTATGCCAGCCATAGCTTGTTGACCGATTGCTTGCAAATTAGTAATTGTCAACATGTCTTCCACAGACTGTATTTTATTCTTTAAAAATATCTATTTTGGAGCTTCTGTACATTCTAATCTGCACAATAATAAAAAACCAGAATAAAAATATATTCTAATATCTGGATTAAAAAAAATAACTTTTTTAGAACTGGTGATCTCATCCAGATTGATAGTTTTTAAGCTTTGCGAAGATAAAAAAAATTCAAAGGAAATTTTAATGTGTCTAGAGCTTTCGTTGAAGATAGAGTGGGAATCCTGGAGTCCTTCTCTTGAATCATAGGACAGCTGCCAACCTGCAGTCACACATTATTAGTAGGACAAACTTTGCAAAGAGATTGATCTTTGCCATCATCAATCTGAAGACAAAGGCAATGATGTAAAAAGATCAGCTTAGAGTCTTGGGAAATTCTGATGTTACATTACACTTGCCTACACTTTTTTTGCAGCATGGGCTTTGTAGTGTATATCCTATATGTAGCTATGTCATTTTATGAGTCAAAGTATTTTAGCACAAGATTAAATTAATTTAGTATAATATATAATAATTATTTTGCACATAAAAGTCTGTTTTGAAAATTAAGAATCAAATAATGACATCTTTTCTAATAAACTATGCTTTTTTCTTACTTTCAGGTTTCACTTCTATATTTGAAAATATAAAACTAGAAGTACAAGGGTGTGACTATTAGTTAATACTGACTGTATGAAGCACATGAACTTCTACAAGTGAATACTAATTATATTGGTTATACTGGCTGTTATTAGTTAATATTTCATATTCTATTTAACATTATTTTATATTGGTTTTACTGGATAAGTGCACACATGTTTTTATCAGATATTATAAAAGAATCCTGTGACATGGTAAAAAAGTTTTAAATCTCTTTTTAGTGCTCTAGGGATCTCCTGGTTTTACCCTAATAACTCCTGGTAGGTTTCGTGCTCTTCTGATTCTCAATAAATATGTTCTTAAACTCCCTTATTTGGCCCCTTGTTCTCACTTTGCCTGTATAGTATTCTCTCATACTTAATCTGTTATTCATATCCACCAACCCATCAGTGTCAATCTCCAGTCCTGAACTGTTCTCGGAGCTTGAGATATATATATAATTAACATCTCCATTCAACGCATGTAGGACCTAACATTGAATATTATCATCAACACACACAAATACACTTATGTTGTATTTTTAATTTACTTGGATAATTTTCTACTTTTAAGCACACAGTTTTCCATATCTGGACTGTGTCTAATTTCTCAGCCTTTACTCTCACACTTCCTGCTTTATACTTTTATGTTATTAAAGCTGAACTCTGCTCTTGCCCTGTAGCACATTTTCTTTTATCTCATGGTGTTGAAATTTGATCTGTTTCTAGGTTTATCTCACCTACTAAACTCTAAGCTACTTGAGGATCAAAGCCTTGTTTATATATCTCTGATTGTCCAGTACCTAATCAAGTGTTAAATACTGATGATAACATTGTTTGAACTGAATTGACTGAATTGAAATGTATGAAACTCAAGTTATATCTGCAATTCACTGGTATGCTGATGGACTGATGTTGGATAGTCTTGATACAAACTGTAAAACTCTATTCTTATCCATAGGTGGCAGCAAGCTCTTAAAATGAGGAAAATTGTCTGTTCACAGTTAATGATTGATCATAGAAGTTAAAACCACATATTCTAATGTATATTTTAGTCTTCATATGAATAACAACTATGTGAGTTCTCATTTTCCAGAAATACTAAGGTGAAGAAAACACAAATCTGTTGAACTAGAAACTCTTTGAAATACCTTTTCTGTCTTAATTATTCAGTATCTCCACAGTCACCTACAAAGACTTTGTCTAACTCCTTCCAGTTTATTCTATATAGAGGCTGTCGCGCTGGCCTCTACATTTTTGTCTGCTGGTTGCTGAGCAAAACCATGAAGTTTTTTCTATCCATTTTTAGTGACATCTTTTTTTGTTGACCTGAAGCATTCATCACATATGCATATCAGCCTTCCTGAAATATCCACAAATTAATTTTTAATAAAATATCATTTATATCTTCTGTCTATATAGCCATGGACAGAAGTTAGAAGCATTCTTTTCTTTTCTTCTTTTTGGCTGCACCGGGTCTTAGTTTACACTGCTCATGCAAAGACATTAAGGAGAAAAATAGGCCGGAATGGACCCAGTTGTGAAGGAGAGTGAAAAAGTTGACTTAAAACTCAACATTCAGAAAACTGAGATCATGCCATCTGGTCCCATCACTTCATGGCAAATAGATGGGAAAACAGTGGAAACAGTGGCTGACTTTATTTTTGGGGGCTCCAAAATCACTGCAAATGGTGACTGCAGCCGTGAAATAAAAAGACGCTTGCTCCTTGGAAGAAAAGGTATAACCAACCTAGACAGCATATTAAAAAACAGAGACATTACTTTGCCAACACAGGTCCATCTAGTCAAAGCTATGGTTTTTCCAGTAGTCATGTATAGATGTGAGAGTTGGACTATAAAGAAAGCTGAGCACCAAAGAATTGATGCTTTTGAACTGCAATGTTGGAGAAGACTCTTGAGAGTCCCTTGGACTGCAAGGAGATCCAACCAGTCCATCCTAAAGGAAATCAGTCCTGAATATTCATTGGAAGGACTGATGCTGAAGCTGAAACTCCAATACTTTGGCCACCTGATGCGAAGAACTGATTCCTTGGAAAAGACCCAGATGCTGGGAAAGATTGAAGGCAGGAGAAGAGGACGACAGAGGATGAGATGGTTGGATGGCATCACCGACGCTGTGGACATGAGTTTGAGTAAGCTCTGGGAGTTGGTGATGGACAGGGAGGCCTGGCATGCTGCAGTTCTTGGGGTCGCAAAGAGTTGGATACAACTGAGCAACTGAACTGAACTGAACTGATTGGACCCAGTTGTGAGAGGTTTGGTGGAATAACATTTTGAAATATTAATCCATCTTCTTTCTCTTCCTTCCAACATTTCATCTTTTTTCTGCTTAGGTATTTAGTATAGTCTTCTCTGTGTTCATTGCCTCAAGAAGAGTTCTGAGAAAGAAATCTAGAATATAGTACTGAGAAACTTTCAGCTTTTGCTTGAATTGCATGAGTTCATAGGATAATTTAGTGGATGACAATACAGAAAGAATAATCTGTACCTTGAGAATAGAGTGATACCATTGAACTTCTGTTTTCTATGTAAAAAATATTCCAGATAGGGATGGACTAGAAAAAGGAGAATGGTGCTACGTGCACAGAGAACACCAGTTGGAGAGCAGAGGACCATGCTCTGTGTCATTGTCCCAAATACCTGGCTAGACCAAGCTAGAGCACATGTTTCCTGACTCATTATTTTTGTATTTACAATTTTCTATATCTTGCCAAACATGAAGTTATTACAATTAGAGCGACATCTTATTTTTCTAGAAATAGCTGTTTTGTTTGATGTAATTATTATAAACTTTCTATTTCACTCTCAAAAAATGCCATGGTTTGAGTGATAAATTATAGTCATTCTAATTATGATCAGTGCATATCAAATGTATGCTCTGCTTTATGTTCTTCCTTATCCACCTTTCTCATTTTCAAGAGAATTTAAAGCATCCTTGTAAATAAACATGATAAGACAACATGAAAAAAATAAATATATTGAATTCAGAAGGCCATAAATATAGAAAATAAAAGAAAGCCAAGAATAATGTCAGCATACACAGCGAATAAGATAAAGTTTCCTGTATCCAAGCTAGGAACATGCATTTAGGTTTAAAACCAACAGCAGGATTCATAGTAATAGTGTGATGAAAACATATCACTGCACATTGCAACACACCAACAAGAAATATTTGAGGGACCAAAGCCAGATAATCTGAATGGAAAAGTTTTTGAGTCAGAGTTTATCAGTTTTCTCATTAGATACCTACTGTAAACAATGCATGAAACTGAAGTACTGGAATGAACAAAGCCAGGCCTAGACCTTGTGAAACTTATATTCTATTAGAGGAAACAGATAATTAACAAATAAAATGAACAATTTTATTCTATTCAACCATAAAGGAAGTAAAACTGGTGCTAGTTTTAGATAGAGGTATCAGAAGGATCCAAGAATAAAATATAAAATAAGAGTAAGATAATGTGGCCTCAATATCAATTAAACAAGCTAACACTGTTTCTGAAAATTAAAGGCTCGTTAATAATTAACCAATCTGTAATTTAAAACTATGTTCATTAGATTTACTGTTCATAATGAACACCTAAAACGGTTTTTCTGATTCTCCAGTTTGATTTTACATTTTGTCCATTTTTGTTATTAATATTAACTCTAGCAATCTATATTTTAAGGTTGAAGTAATAGATGTTTAAACTAGAAAATTGAATGTATGAAGAAAAAATTTACTCTATTCCTTGCAGATTTTTCCTGTGTGACTAATTACTTACCTTTAATTATTGTTTTGTAATAATTTTTTATTTTTATGATATATTATTATTTTTGTTTATAATAGATAAGACTGTATGTCATCACTTTAATTGTTACATACACCTGTATCATTGTATGAAGTGAATGACTGTGATTTAGGCTTTAGCATGAAGAAATTTATAATGATGCTACTGTATTTGGAATGACATAAGAGATTATTACAAGTAGAAAACCCTACTAAGTCATTGGACAGTATATTTGGAAATGAAATTTCTAACTATTTGTAAATAAGAACATTAAGCATTAAAATTATTTGGTGCTAAAATTTTTACTAATATTTTAACCTAGACATGTTCAAGAATAATGCACATTAATTCATTTCATAATAAAAGAAAAATTTTACTATACATTGTTTACTAAATATGCACGCAAAATGCCGACATGTTTGACTTTTTAATGTTTGTTGATAGTGTAACAACTTATTCTATTGTTTATTCTAGAAGTTATAAGAAGGCATTAGTATTCAAATTCTAAGATATAGTTTACATTTAATCATATATTTGTATTATATATTAAGAGCATTTTCTGCCATTTTAATCTTTTTAAATTATAGTAGCCAATGGTTATATAATATATAAGAAATTGAGCAGAGAATGACACCT
Organism: Giraffa tippelskirchi; assembly: GCF_054371585.1. Lineage (NCBI taxonomy): Eukaryota > Metazoa > Chordata > Mammalia > Artiodactyla > Giraffidae > Giraffa > Giraffa tippelskirchi. Next base: position 67,814,852 of record NC_137284.1, read on the forward strand.
AAATATTTTTCTGTAGCTGGAAAAACTGTCCTTGGGGAAAAATTACAGATAGATCCTGCCTCCTTGGATAGAGACAGTGCTTTGTCTTTCAGGCAAGTGTTCTTTTTTTCTGTGGAGGATTCCTTTGGTAGGGCTTTTTATTGGAAGTTATTGCTTCCTCATTGTTCCTGGGGAATCATAATACAAAGAAATAGCCCAAAGCAGGTGTTTCAGACCAAGAAACATGTGTTAAATCAGTGCAAGGACAGGCCATATGCTGAAAACAATCATTTTTCCCCTGGGAGATAATCTTAGCCATGTATTTTGCTTATAGACTATCAGGATCATTTTCCCTCCAACCCAGCTGACTGGACCAAAGACTGTAAGGTAGAATAGGATGGAATTTTGATGACACAGCACATAGTGTGGAATGGACTGCTTGTACTGCATTAGTTGTGTGTGTGTGTGTGTGTGTGTGTCCCTTGGACTGCAAGGAGATCAAACCGGTCAATCCTAAAGGAAATCAGTCCTGAATCTTCATTGGAAGGATTGACGCGGAAGCTAAAACTCCAATAATTTGGCCACCTGATGTGAAGAACTGACTCCTTGGAAAAGACCTTGATGCTGGGAAAGATTGAAGGCGGGAGGAGAAGGGGACGACAGAGAATGAGACGGTTAGATGGCATCACTGACTCAATGGACATGAGTTTGAGCAAGCTCCGGGAGTTGGTGATGGACAGGGAGGCCTGGTGTGCTGCAGTCCATGGGGTCGCAAAGAGCCGGATACAACTGAGCGACTGAACTGAACTCTGTGTGTGTGCATGTGTGTACACAAGTCAAACTTAGATAAATCTATCATCAAATACTTTGACAGTCTTCAGTGGTTCACAGGAATGAACTCTTCCTTGTGGTAAAAGTACCAAGCTAAAGGGAAGGGATATATTTTCACTGTCAAGAAATCCAGGAAGGATTTAAGTGTGAGATAGGAAATGAGAAAATCCTTGGCCTTGGCAGGTGAGAATCTGCTTTCTCCTTAGAGAATAGGTAGTTGGGCCCAGACTGTGAGGTGAGAAAATGCCTGGTGCCTTCAGTGATAGATGAACTGGCTTCTCCTTTGTAGAGAACGGCTTGCTTCTGAGGGACTTGTTAAAAGACTTACTGAGGCATATTAAAAATTTTACAAGTTTGCAAAACTCTGTAATAACCTAACTAGGAAAATAATTTGAAAAAGAATTGATACATGTATGTATATATGACTGAATCACTTTGCTGTACACCTGAAACCATCACAACATTGTTAATCAACTATGAAAGTGGGATTTCCCTGAAACTATCACAATGTTGTTAATCAATTATACTCCAGTACAAAATGAAGTTTAAAAAAAAATTCATGAATTTATTTGAGCAGAAGTTGATTGGAATCAGGCAGTGCCAAACTGGAAGTGGTTAAGAATGATCCATGGATAGGAGCTCTGGGAGAGACTCTTCTACAGAAAAGAGGGAAGCAAAGCAAAGAGATTATTGATTGGCAGTCACTTAAAGCCTAAACTGTTTGTGATTGGTTGACCTTGGGGTTTGATTTCTTAACCCTGAGACATTTACAGGCTTAGATTTTGGTTTGCTTACATCAGCTGCCATGGCATTAGAGCCACCTCTGCCTAATGACTCTTTTTGTTTAATTAGTTTAACAGACTCTAATGTAAATTGGAAGTTGCTCTAGAAGCAATGCTTCTATTTTAACATGACACTTCAACAAATTCTAGATGATAAAAGTCACAGCCTGCTCTCATTGTACTGTGGAAAGTAGGAGCACACGGTGTCTTACCTATACCAAGGCTTGAGGAAGCATCAGCAGTTTTGCCACAGCAGGATAGCTCTGAATCCTGGATACATGTGAGGCAATAGTCTGGAAAACTTAAAAAACTAGGAAGAAGCTTAAAGCTAATTTTATTAGTTGGAATAGTGGGACTTAGTGTTACCATATAATAGAAATATGACCTTGTTTTATAATCAGAGACTAGAGTGGCCGTGTATATAAGGGTTCTGTTACAGAATTGGGGAGGGTCAAAGAGGATCCTCCCTTGTGGTCCTAGGTTCTTGATAAGGCCACAAAGAAGAATCTGAGGTCTTATCTGTGGCAAAAACAAGTTTATTAAGTAAGGAACAGAAAGAACACCACAAGGGAGAGATGGGCCAAGCCAAGAGAGCCACTGGCACTGGAATGATGAGGTATGGGAGTTTTCAAGACAGGGCTTTTACATACTCATTTAGGTGGGTATGGACTGACAGTTTTGATTGACAGTTGCAAGTTACATAACAACAGGCTCTGAGATGCATGTCTTTCCCATAATTCAGTCTGTTATAATCATAGGTATGTATAGAATATTTATGACACTTAAGGAGCTCCCGACTGCCTAAAATCACTTGGGACACAGCTGTGTATTAAGGGCACTTGTGCTAGAGTTGAAGAAGTTTCTGTGATTAATTTGTAGCATATCTGTGGGCTCTCTTGGCCTGCACTAGGGTGTGTCTGGGGTGGAGTTTAAAGACCAGCTTGAATCTTTCTTGGCTAGGCCACCCCTGTTGCTTATGCCTAACTTCCTACCTAATAGTTTCAGGTTTCTAATAATGCACTTTGACACCATTTATTAAAAATTCTTACCAAAAACTGTTCAGAGAAGTTATACAAATTGTTGCCCCTATTTTATAGATAAGAAAACAGAAACTTGGAAAATTGAAGTTACTTGTCAAGGATATACCACAAGCAAACAACATACAGAGCTCTCAAATCATAGATTTTTGGCCATAAATTCTATATCCATTCTATAATAAATCAGTCATCTTCACGTTTTGCCTACATCTCTGTGTACTTTCTTACAGTTTTATTAAAATAATTCATGTGTGTCTTGGTTCTTATCATTCATGTATTCACCAGAATTTGTTGTAAGTGACCTAGGTGTCAGCACTCCTGCTGACCTCTGGCTCCTCTACCGGTGGAACCCAGGTCTCAGCTCCCATGGAACCCAGGTCTCAGCTCTTGTTTAAACCTCTTTTCTCAAAGAGTGAAGAGGCTTCAAGCCTATACATCAAATCAAAGATTTCTTAATGGTGTCACCCAGGATTCAAAAGAGACGGCCTATATTGCACATTTCACAATAAATACCTCAGAAGTTCTCATTCACCCTTTGGTATACTCCAGCCCTTTTCAGTTTTCCATCAAAGACTCTGCCTGGCACACTCTTCCTCCTTCCAGTTCCCTTTTGGAAGGCAAGTTCTTCTCTCTGTAGCAAAATCCCTCTTCCTAAAAGCTTGAAGCTAGGCAGGACAGGCTCCTAGAGGTTTGGTTTGAAATAGCTTTGCTAACTCAAGCCATTCATAAAGAACAAAGAGAAGCTCTCTCTTCAAGGGATATTCTCACCAATAGAGGTTGAAGTGCTTCCTACATGTGAATGGGAATTATCTCCCTGTGGGAAGATAACCGTTATTCAGAATGAAAAGACAAAATAAGAGAAAGAGATGGTGCAAGGAGATGGTGTGTGGAAGGTTGTTTGTCTTTTGTAGAAACTTGGAATAATATCAGCCATGCAACACTCCCCCCAGAGATGGGTCTCTTGTCTCAGTTTGCTCAAGCTGCTCTAACAAAATACCACAGACTTGGTGGCTTAAACAACAAACATATTTCTGACAGTTCTGGACCCTGAGAAGCCCACAATCAAGGTACCAGCAGATAACAGTGTGTGGTGAAAACCTTCTTCCTGTTTTGCAGATGACCTTCTTCTTGCAGTATCATAACATGGCAAAGTCAAACTCTACTGTCTCTTCCTTTAAGGGCATTAATTGGCTCATGAGGGCCCCACCTTCATGACCTAATCTAGACCCAGTTACCTCCCAAACACCCCACCTCCTAAACCATCAGAATAGGGCTTAGAATTTCAACATGAGAAACGGGAGCACAAAGATTTAGTACACCACAGCCTTTAACCCGAGTTATCCCTCACCTCTCTCCACAGGACATCTATGCAGACAAGAAGAGACCTAAGAGGCAAGAGAGGAGGGAAGACTTCTGAGGTAATCACTCAAATTGCTGCACAGATTGCTCAAACAGGATAAGATGTGCAAGATAATATACAAGGTATAAACTTTTTCCCTCAAAAAACAATGCTCTGTAAGATTAAATATTTAGCACATATCATATGATTTTTTTCAGTTTCTTTTTTTCATGCATTTAAAATTAACATTGTAACGAATTAGTTAATTCTAGGGCCTGGCCTATAGTAAATAAATATTCAATCATGTAAATTTAGTATCAATTGAACCATGCTAATGAGAATAAAGATCATTTTCACTTTGTGCTTCAGCCAAGTTCTTTAAAATTACAGTTTTAATTTCTAAAATAAAAGTACTTTTCAATGTAGACAATGAATATAAACAATGTCAAAAGAAGATATATTTTAAAAACCACTCATAATCCTACTGTTAGGTCGTTAGTGTAGGAAAAAGGAGTCCAGAATGGCAGTGGCTAAAAGACAAGGAAGGGAAAAGCCCGTGAAAATAGAACAAAGGAATGTCTGAGGACTGGAGTGAGGACCTGAGGTAGAACAAGCAGCACTCCTGCCTAACCCAGTTTACGTAGGGCAGGCCTAGGGGGAGGGAAAAACATAAAAAGAGGAGCCGAAGGGCCAGGGGTCTCTCTCCTGCATGCTCGCTGTCTCTGTCTCTCTCTCTCTCTTACTCGCAGGTGCTGTCTCTGTCTCTGTCTCTCTTCCTGTCTTTTGGGTCAGCATGCCCTCACACCTCGAGGATGTATTTTCTTTTATTTTCTAAATAAAACTGAGCTGTAACACTGTCCAAGAGCTGTGACGTGCTGAGGGCTTTAACATCCATCACTTCAAATTTTTGTTGTGACAAGATGGACCTGAGGAGATTACACACTCCCCTGACACTACTAGCATTAGTAAAGTAATGCTCAAAATTCTCCAAGCCAGGCTTCAGCAATACATGAACCGTGAACTTCCAGATGTTCAAGCTGGTTTTAGAAAAGGCAGAGGAACCAGAGATCAAATTGCCAACATCCACCAGATCATTGAAAAAGCAAGAGAGTTCCAGAAAAACATCTATTTCTGCTTTATTGACTATGCCAAAGCCTTTGACTGTGTGGATCATAATAAACTGTGGAAAATTCTGGAAGAGATGGGAATACCGGACCACCTGACCCGCCTCTTGAGAAACCTGTATGCAGGTCAGGAAGCAACAGTTAGAACTGGACATGGAAAAACAGACTGGTTCCAATTAGGAAAAGGAGTACGTCATGGCTGTATATTGTCACCCTGCTTATTTAACTTATATGCAGAGTACATCATGAGAAACGCTGGGCTGGAAGAAGCACAAGCTGGAATCAAGATTGCAGGGAGAAATATCGATAACTTCGGATATGCAGATGACACCACCCTTATGGCAGAAAGTGAAGAGGAACTAAAGAGCTTCTTGATGAAAGTGAAAGAAGAGAGTGAAAAAGTTGGCTTAAAGCTCAACATTCAGAAAACTAAGATCATGGCATCTGGTCCCATCATTTCATAGGAAATAGAAGGGGAAACAATGGAAACAATGGGTGACTTTATGTTTGGGGGCTCCAAAATCACTGCTGATGTTGATTGCACCCAGGAAATTAAAAGACACTTACTCCTTGGAAAGAAAGTTATGACCAACCTAGATAGCATATTAAAACCAGAGACATTACTTTGTCAACAAAGGTCCGTCTAGTCAAGGCTGTGGTTTTTCCACTAGTCATGTATAGATGTGAGAGTTGGCCTATAAAGAAAGCTGAGCACTTAAGAATTGATGCTTTTGAACTGTGGTATTGGAGAAGACTCTTGAGAGTCCCTTGGACTGCAAGGAGATCCAACCAGTCCATCCTAAAGGAGATCAGTCCTGGGTGTTCATTGGAAGGAGTGATATTGAAGCTGAAACTCCAATACTTTGGCCACCTGATACGAAGAGCTGATTCATTTGAAAAGACTCTGATGCTGGGAAAGATTGAGGGCAAGAGGAGAAGGGGACGACAGAGGATGAGATGGTTGGATGGCATCACCAACTCAGTGGACATGAGTTTTGGTGAACTCCAGGAGTTGGTGATGGACAGGGAGGCCTGGCATGCTGCGGTTCATGGGGTCTCAAAGAATTGGACATGACTGAGTGACTGAACTGAACTGACACTACCACACAAAAATGTCTAACTGTAACATTTTTGATGCAAACTTTCTTTTTGAGGGTCAAGAATGGAAATTTAAAGGGGTTTAAATAAATACAAGTTAATCTGTCTCCCCGAAGGCTGACTGTGATGACAGCATCAGGAATCAAGTTAGAAAGTCATGACAAAGAGATTGTTGGATTACTTCTTCCTTCCTAAAGATTCTCCTTTTGGAGTTCTTCTTTGTAAATTCCTTAAGGGACAGAACCAAGTTTTATGAGTTTATATAATCTGGGCCCTCTTTATTTTAAAAAAATAGAAAATTAGGCATACAAAACTGAGAAATATTTAGAAAGAGAAAAATCACAATTGTAGTACTTTTATTAATAATTCCCTCACTTCTAAAATACATTTTCTTGCATTTTTTGGATGACAGTTTTTCAGTGCCTCCTCACAGAAAGCAATATTATAGCACTTAAAAAGAGAAGAAGATGATTCAATACTTTAGCGTAGGTGATTGAAATGTTTTATTATTAATAATAATTTAGAAAAATTTCTTTCAATTTCACTGTTTACCATTAGTGCTATCACATAAAGTTTTAGGGTTGCTGTTTCCTTTTTAGGTTACAGAGCTAGGACAAATTTTTACAGACTAGTGTTTGAGTATGTTTATTTTTAGACCAATTTTTCATCCATTTCTACACTTCTAGTGTTAGATGTTGTTGGACATGTTTATAAAGGTTCTGACTCAAATGCTAATATCCTTGTGATGTGATTTAACAGAGGAGAAGAAATCTGACTTCATACTGGATCTATTTCTTTAGCTCTAACCCTTGTGCTCTGTTGCCTGTGCTTAGTCATGTTGGCTCTGCACCTGTCTAAAAGAATGTTGCTTATAACCTGAAATATGCATGATAGCCCATTCTTCAGGCTCTGACCTTTAAAGGTGTAACACTTTTCCATTCACGGAGAAAGTTGTAGAACAGTAAATGACAACTGTTTTGTTGGAGGTTTACAGCAAGATTGTAACCAAACCTACATGAAGAGCTACAAAAACAAAGGTTTCTGGCACCAAGAAGTTTGCAACAACCAGCCATACCCCCTCCTCTGGTAGTATAAAGAAGCCTGAATTTTAACTGGGATGGGAAGATCCCGTGAAGTAGCACATGGAAACCCATTCCAGTATTCTTGCCTGGAGAATCCCCATGGACAGAGGTGCCTGGTGAGCCAAGTCCATGGGGTCTCAAAGAGTCAGACATGACTGAGCGATTAAGCACAGCACACAAGATGGTTCTTTGGGACATCAGTCCACCATCTTATTGGTCTGCTGGCTTTCCAAATAAAGTTACTATTCCTTGCCCCCAAAACCCTATTTATTGGCCTGTCATGTAGGAAGCAGTAGGAGTTTGGACTCCTGATAATGACACCAGCCGAACTGGTATGATGGATGGTAGAAAGCTACACAGAGACAGCTAGCTCTTATGTAACTATTCATGTAAGAGACTGTGAATCACATAACTATACCATATTAAACTTAATCTCAGTGCATCACCAACTCGACTTGTTGTTAGACATATCTTACAAATTGCTGCATCACTCCCATCCCACTTTAAATGAGGAAAGTACAAAGAAAACACTTTCACTTTCTTAACTTTCACAAAGAAAACAAAGTGAAGGGAGGCCAGTCTTAGTAAATTTCAGATAAAATATTTTGCTTTTGCAAAAGTTACCAACAAAAATGCACTCACACACATTGCTATGGTCCCTTACAAGGCCTTGGAAGTAAATAGCCAGTGGTAATAAGAGGCCCTGAAACTTCTGTTTCATTAGCTTTTGGTAAATCGACCTCTGCCTGGAATGTTATGTTTTATTTTTTCAAAAGCTGGTGCCCTGAAATTTCTCCCTCATCCAAAGCTGTTAACTCTTCACAGACATTGAGCTGTGTGACACTAAGCATCTCTACAACTTTATGAACATTTGAGCAACTAAAGAGATCTCTTCTCATACCAAATATTATTTAAGTATTTCAGCTTATTGGATTACTAAATTTAATAATGGATTTAAATTATAACATATTTACATTATGAGGGCAAATAATAAGAATAATAATATTTAACTCATCTATAATAATACTTCCCTATGTTTACATGGTATTTAACTTTTCAACATACATTTCCATAAAACACCATGGCTATTAACAAGATTCACTGTCAACAGTGAAAATCTGGATAATACATGTAAATATGGATTAGTAAAAAGACCCATCATCTCACTTATTTACATAGAACAAAACCTGCATTTACCTACACTATGGTGATTTAATGTCAAAGCAGACACAGCAGGAACTACAACCCCACCGCCATGTAAATTTGTATCATTCTGTATATACAGACTACTTTGATAACAAAATAAAGATTAGATAAATTGGATTTAAAACCATAGTACATGATTTTATCTTTGTAAAGATGCCATTTAAACAATTTTAAACATTATTTAATAATCTCTCTTATTACTTCACAGATTATTTTATTATATAACCTAGTTACTAATGTAAAAGTTAAAATAATATTCTTGTATTAGCTATGAAAGAACAATACAATAACTAATCATAAAAATATCTGTATTTTGGTGATGAATTATGACCCAAAGATAATCTAAAAATATGTGTATTTTTGTCTTTCTATCCATATCCTAAAAATTATTATAACTAGAACATTTTCAAAAACATATACATTAAATATGAAAATGAGATTTCTTATAAACAAAGACACAAGAAGTATTCTGATTTTTAAGTGCAGTCATCCCAATAGATCAATAATGTGTTAGTTAATCAGAAAACAGTCAGGAATCCAAATTAACTGGGGACACAATAAATCCACTGTGTCACAATGCTTGTTGAACATGATAAATATTCTGAATTTACATTATATGACACCAAAAAGCTGTTTTTGTAATCAAATAGTGGGCATCATTTGTCTAGATGATTTCCTACGGAAAAAATTGACTCAAAAATGTATTCCCTAGAAGCCAGTCTTGGTTTTCATTGCTAATGCCTTTTTAAGGTAAAAAAAATTTTTTTCAATACACCAGACAAAATGCTATAACCAAATCTCATTCAACTAAATTAATTAGTCTCACAAACTTACTTGAAATTAAAGTTAAAGTTGAAAGTAAGTAAATGCACTCCTGATCAAAGGAAGTTTGAATTGACCCACAACTGCTTTGAGGGCTCCCCTGGTGGCTCAGTGGAATCTAATAAATAAATGACCAAACCTTTATCTCCATGCCATGTGTGTTAAAAACCAGTTGTTTTCAACGTCAGTTATTACAACCTTCTGATACATGTATCTTTTTTCCTTTAGGATAAGGACTTTAATCTGGGTATGTAACTCACTAATCAACCTCAGATTCTGTGAAACTTCTAAGAAAGTGATTTATAGAGTTCATTAGTTCTAAGAATACAAAAGGTCTCAATACCTAATTGACATCACTGGCATCTGCAATGTAAGAAAGTGAAAAACTATAATCCAAGAAAAATTCTTGGAGCCCTGAGAGATCATGAGTATCTGTATCCAACTGAATTTTCATATTAACTTTATGTATAACTATTATTTACTTCACTCAAGATAGATTTCCATCTTCCTTCATTGCAAACCAATAATATATCACAGAAAATACTTAAATGAAGTATTCAAAAATTTTCATTTATTATTTCTGAAAACTACTACACTCTCAGGATACATATTTTTCTTTCAGTTCCAAATTATCGTGTAACAAGAACAGTAATTTCTGTTCAAAGTAAATAAAAAAGGATTCCAAACTGGTTTACTCAGTTTGTTATATTTAATATAATAGGCTACTTGAAAAATAAGAAATGCTACTTTCTGTTTCTGTGTGGTATGTGTATCATTTACTAAAGAGCCTATATACATATATAGTCTATGTTCATATTTTCAACTTAACTTTTCATCACTCTGTTGCCTAATTCCCAAAAGTCATTAATTTTCTCTTCATTCTCTTTTCAGCACATTGTTGGTATTCATTGATATTTAACTTGTTAAAACTGTCAGTTTGGAAACTCCCAGTGTATATAGGCAGGACATAAGCTTTTATGATAATATTTTTAGAGATTCACTTTAAAAGCAAAAGCTTCCTATGTTGCATTTTAATCTTCCTAATTAAAGAAGGTACTGCCTTCATTACGTATTGTTTTTTGTTTTGCTTTGCTTTGTTTGCTCTCCCTAAGTGAATAAGACTCCTTTTATATTTTCTTCCCTCAGGGGGCTAACTTTGGCTTCCCAATAGTTTGACGTAGAATCTAGAGTTGTAATATACATATCTAAATTCTTAAGAAAGTAAAAATATGTGTTTTATTGATATTTTCACTAAAAATTCAATCAGAATAGCCAGAATTGAGAATACAAGTAGACAAAATCCTTTGAATATGAACAACAGAGTAGTCTGTTGGGTCCAGCAGGTTGTTATAAGCTAGTAATACCATCTTTCTCAGAAGATTTTGTTCATCAGACACTCATTTTCTGAGTTACTTCATTTGAGATAAATAATTAGAGCTTTAAAAAAAGTTTTTGACCACATTGTAAGTCCTTTAAAAAAGTTTAAGTTTGAATGGTAATTTTGCCCTTCATAAAATATGTATGCACTTCATCCAAGAAAAAATACTATTAAAATTCAGATTTACTGGGAGAAAAAAAATTTCCATTTTCCTTTTATCACATTGAATGATGTATGATTTTAATATTGTGAAATTATCTGAAGTCTGCTATATGAGAAGACTGATTAAAACCAATTGAAATAGCTTAGAGCATGTTATAATTTCTCTGTAACTTATTCATAAGTCCACTGCCTGGAATGAGTAGAAAATATTCAGATGGCTTAATTCAGTAAGTTCTTAATGTGAAATATTTCAAAAGACCAGCCTGAAAGTAGTTCTTATGAATAAAGTCCACAGAACAGTGAGACTATATTTGCAAATTTAAAAAAAAAAGATTTTTGACATAAGCGTTATGGTTTACATAAGATGTTCACTTCACTCAGTTTCTAGTGATGTATATGTAGATGACTTTGCTGCCCCACCTAACATTTCCATTTGATCTTTATTCTGACTGACTAGCAACATGGTTTTCACCTAACAATGATAAACTATTGATTTAATATAGGATTTAATGAAATCTTTAGATAAGTAAGAAATAATTTTAAATACTAATTCAAAGGACTCTTACACAAGGGATCAACATTACAAGGAAATAAAATGAATTCCATCTTTAAAAATAATCTCTATTCTCTCATAGAGATATTAACAAACAGTGAAATGTGCCTAAGGGAACTGGATGAAACAATTGCTTACTTCATCAGTCTATAATGATCTAGGTAAATGTGGCACAAATAACCAAGAAGAGCCTAAACTCTTGGCAGAATATGTTATCACTCGTAAGGATCTCTCTCATACTTACCAGGAGAATTCAAGTGTACTTTGGGCTCCATTTGTAGATGATGTAATAACTCCAGAAAGAATGATGGGATGGAGCCAAAGCAAAAACGATACCCAGCTGTGGATGTGACTGGTGATAGACGCAAAGTCCGATGCTGTAAAGAGCAATATTGCATAGGAACCTGGAATGTTAGGTCCATGAATCAAGGCAAACTGGAAGTGGTCAAACAGGAGATGGCAAGAGTGAACGTTGACATTCTAGGAATCAGCGAACTAAGATGGACTGGAACGGGTGAATTTAACTCAGATGACCATTATATCTACTACTGTGGGCAAGAATCCCTTAGAAGAAATGGAGTAGCCATCATGGTCAACAAGAGAGTCCAAAATGCAGTACTTGGATGCAATCTCAAAAACGACAGAATGATCTCTGTTCGTTTCCAAGGCAAACCATTCAATATCACGGTAATCCAAGTCTATGCGCCAACCAGTAATGCCGAAGAAGCTGAAGTTGAACGATTCTATGAAGACCTACAAGACCTTTTAGAACTAACACCCAAAAAACATGTCCTTTTCATTATAGGGGACTGGAATGCAAAAGTAGGAAGTCAAGAAACACCTGGCATAACAGGCAAGTTTGGCCTTGGAGTACAGAATGAAGCAGGGCAAAGGCTAATAGAATTTTGCCACGAGAACGCACTGGTAATAGCAAACACCCTATTCCAACAACACAAGAGAAGACTCTACACGTGGACATCACCAGATGGTCAACACCGAAATCAGATTGATTATATTCTTTGCAGCCAAAGATGGAGAAGCTCTATACAGTCAGCAAAAACAAGACCAGGAGCAGACTGTGGCTCAGATCATGAACTGCTTATTGCCAAATTCAGACTTAAATTGAAGAAAGTAGGGAAAACCACTAGACCATTCAGGTATGACCTAGATCAAATCCCTTATGAGTATACAGTGGAAGTGACAAATAGATTTAAGGGACTAGACCTGATAGACAGAGTGCCTGATGAACTATGGACAGAGGTTCATGACATTGTACAGGAGACAGGGATCAAGAAAATCCCCATGGAAAAGAAATGCAAAAAAGCAAAATGGCTGTCTGAGGAGGCCTTACAGATAGCTGGGAAGAGAAGAGAAGCGAAAAGCAAAGGAGAAAAGGAAAGATATTCTCATCTGAATGCAGAGTTCCAAAGAATAGCAAGGAGAGATAAGAAAGCCTTCCTCAGTGATCAGTGCAAACAAATAGAGGAAAACAACAGATTGGGAAAGACTAGAGACCTCTTCAAGAAAACTAGAGATACCAAAAGAACATTTCATGCAAAGATAGGCTCGATAAAGGACAGAAATGGTATGGACCTAACAGAAGCAGAAGATATTAAGAAGAGGTGGCAAGAATACACAGAAGAACTGTACAAAAAAGATCTTCACGACCCAGATAATCACGATGGTGTGATCACTCACCTAGAGCCAGACATCCTGGAATGTGAAGTCAAGTGGGCCTTAGAAAGCATCACTACGAACAAAGCTAGTGGAGGTGATGGAATTCCAGTTGAGCTATTTCAAATCCTCAAGGGTGATGCTGTGAAAGTGCTGCACTCGATATGCGAGCAAATTTGGAAAACTCAGCAGTGGCCACAGGACTGGAAAAGGTCAGTTTGCGTTCCAATTCCAAAGAACGGCAATGCCAAAGAATGCTCAAACTACCGCACAATTGCACTCATCTCACATGCTAGTAAAGTAATGCTCAAAATTCTCCAAGCCAGGCTTCAGCAACGTGAACCGTGAACTTCCAGATGTTCAAACTGGTTTTAGAAAAGGCAGAGGAACCAGAGATCAAATTGCCAATATCCGCTGGATCATCGAAAAAGCAAGAGAGTTCCAGAAAAACATCTATTTCTGCTTTATTGACTATGCCAAAGCCTTTGACTGTGTGGATCACAATAAACTGTGGAAAATTCTGAAAGAGATGGGAATACAAGACCATGTGACCTGTCTGTTGAGAAACCTGTATGCAGGTCAGGAAGCAACAGTTAGAACTGGACATGGAACAACAGACTGGTTCCAAATAGGAAAAGGAATACATCAAGGCTGTATATTGTCACCCTGCTTATTTAACTTCTATGCAGAGTACATCATGAGAAACGCTGGGCTGGAAGAAACAGAAGCTGGAATCAAGATTGCCGGGAGAAATATCAATAACCTCAGATATGCAGATGACACCACCCTTATGGCAGAAAGTGAAGAAGAACTAAAGAGCCTCTTGATGAAGGTGATGGAGGAGAGTGAAAAAGTTGGCTTAAAGCTCAACGTTCAGAAGACTAAGATCATGGCATCTGGTCCCATCACTCCATGGGAAATAGATGACGAAACAGTGGAAACAGTGTCAGACTTTACTTTTTTGGGCTCCAGAATCACTGCTGATGGTGACTGCAGCCATGAAATTAAAAGACGCTTACTCCTTGGAAGGAAGGTTATGGCCAACCTAGATAGCATGTTTAAAAGCAGAGACATTACTTTGCCAACAAAAGTCCGTCTAGTCAAGGCTATGGTTTTTCCAGTGGTCATGTATGGTTGTGAGAGTTGGACGGTGAAGAAAGCTGAGCGCCGCAGAATTGATGCTTTTGAACTGTGGTGTTGGAGAAGACTCTTGAGAGTCCCTTGGACTGCAAGGAGATCCAATCAATCCATCCTAAAAGAGATCAATCCTGGGTGTTCATTGGAAGGTTTGATGTTGAAGCTGAAGCTCCAATACTTTGGGCACCTCATGCGAAGGGTTGACTCATTGGAAAAGACCCTAATGCTGGGTAGGATTGGGGGCAGGAGGAGAAGAGGACGACAGAGGATGAGATGGTTGGATGGCATCACCGACTCAATGAACATGGGTTTGGGTAGACTCCGGGAGTTGGTGATGGACAGAGAGGCCTGGCGTGCTGCAATTCATGGGGTCGCAGAGAGTCGGACACGACTGAGCGACTGAACTGAACTGATTAAAATATATCAAAGGAGATTAAAAAGTAAAATGCATAATATTTAAAGTGTTCCTATTCGAAATGCTTTTAGAAATGATGCAACAAGTTGTAAGTATATTATGACTCTAATTACATATATAGAATTAAGTTTGCCTTTCTCATTAGGAAAGTGTTTAAAGCATAAAGATGAAAAATTCCCTTTTACCTTAATTTAAAATAAAAAAGGCAATAGATATAAATAGGTGAGTCACAGAAGAGAAAATTTAAGTGGGGCATGCATATATCTAAAAAAGTTCATGTAAAAATGCAAATAAAAATCAAATGCCACTTTCTCTATCAAATTAGTACATTTTAATCAAATGTACTATCAAATGTAATTTTATCAAATTAGTACAAAAAGTACACTTTTACATAAAAAGCTGGGAGATGTATAGGAAACAGAAACTCTCATGTTATGCTGATGGGATGTAAACAGATATAATTTCTCTGGAAACCATATGGCAATACATGACATGAACTTACGAATGGTCATATAATTTGGTCCACTCTTACATCCCCGTCTAAGGAGGTAATTAGAAATGAAATCAAATGCAAAGATGTTCTGACTGGTATTACTTATATTATCAAAAATTAGAAACAACTTAAGAATGGTTAATTATTGTTTGAATGTAGTATAAAATTTTAGTTACCTATTGGAGGTTTGGAAGATCATTTTCCAATATAGTGGGATGTAAAGTAATCTACGGCATCAATAAGTTGTCAATTAATGCTATATGTATCACACGAAACCCTTCTTATAATAAATGTATAGTCAATGTTTATAACAACTGCATTCTTTTCAAAAGAAAAACAATATAAAAGTATTGAAAGTTGCACAACTGTGATTCTAGACCTAGATTAATCATTCATCTATACAGTATTTGACAAAAGATATTTAATGATAATAGGGCTTCCCTGGTAGATCAGCTGGTAAAGAATCCACCTGCAATGCGGGAAACACCTGGGTTCGATCCCTGGGTTGGGAAGATCCTCTGCAGAAGGGAAAGGCCTCCCACTCCAGTATTCTGGCCTGGAGAATTCCATGGACTGTATAGTCCATGGGGTTGCAAAGAGTCGGACACGACTGAGTGACTTTCACTTCACTTAATTTAATGACAATAGGGCTTCCATTTTTAGAACTATGCCCAGCCATCACTGAAGATTTTAGTATTCATTCAGGATACTGCCAACTAGAAAAATGTTTAAGTGTTCTCATGATTTATGCCAAGATACTGAGAAGATTAATTCATGAATAATTTGTTGATGTCAGGGATCACTTGGGAGATAGAACAAGGTAGAAGGAAATCTGATTTGGACTCTGGAAAGCAGTAGGACATGTTCATATCAGTTCACATGCTGATACCTGTTGAACTGCATAAAAGATATCACAGGTTTCGATGCTTATTTCTCAAGCTAAATGTGACGTCAATCTTAATCCAAAATATGCGACTACAGGGATAATACTTTAGATACCAACAACCACATAATTAATAAAAATAATAGAAAAAGAGACACTAGTCATAGACTGTTTTCATTTTCATGGAAGAATTATGTAATAGAATCCATGGTTATATTGAGCTACCTTTTTAACATCTATTCTTAAACTTCCCGGGAAAAATAGCCTCACTTTATAATTAGTCATACTTATTTGATTGTCTACTGCTAACATTTGACTGATTTTGATACAAAATGGTCATTGGTATGTTAATTTGTAAGGTTTACAGTGAATGAACATATACTCTTCCTCATTTAGAGACAGAACTGCTCTGACATAAATGCATAAAGAAAAGTGTCTCAAGAATTCCCCCCCCCAGCTTTCTTCTACCTGTTACCAGTGATCACCAAATGTCCAAATGTTAGAGAATCAGACATATGCGTTTAAAAGAAGCAACACACACCTAGCCCAAATGAAAAATTCAATTTCAAAAATCCAGTCTTCAAAATTTAGAATCAACTGGTTAACTTGTTTTTATTTATTTCCAAGGGACAGAATCAGCAGAACAATCTAAATATTATAAGTACATATTGCTATACTGCTGCTGCTAAGCCGCTTCAGTCGTGTCCGACTCTGTGTGACCCCATAGACGGCAGCCCACCAGGCTCCCCCGTCCCTGGGATTCTCCAGGCAAGAAAACTGGAGTGGGTTGCCATTTCCTTCTCCAGTGCATGAAAGGGAAAAGTGAAAGTGAAGTCGCTCAGTCGTGTCCAACTCCTAGCGACCCCATGGACCACAGCCTACCAGGCTCCTCCATCCATGGGATTTTCCAGGCAAGAGTACTGGAGTGGGGTGCCATTGCCTTCTCCATATCGCTATACCCATATACACAAATATACTATGCATGTAATCTTAGAAGAGGAAACATTTCTCTTATATTAACTAGTTTTTGGATGTCACAGTCTTAAATATTTGTTGTTGCTGTTTATTAGCTAAGTTGTATCTGACTCTTTTGCGACTCCCCAGGCTTCTCTGTCCATGGGATTTCTCCGACAAGAATACTGGAGTGGGTTGCCATTTCCTTCTCCAGGGGATCTTCCCCATCCAGGGACCAAACCCACATCTCCTGCATTGGCAGGTGGATTTTTTTTTACCACTAAGCCACCATGGAAACTCAGTCATAAGTATACGAGCTTGATATTTCAGATTCAGAAGAAATAATGTCTCCTGGAAGTGTTGGCATTTTTATAGGTGAATACCTTTTGGGGTAAAGCTCAGTTTACACATACTGCTTAATACATAATCTATTTTTTTCTTTTAGTTGGCACTAAAGGCCCACATGATTACATCCATATGTCAATCAAGGAAGGTTTGTGCTACCTTTTTTATCCACTGTAGATGGACTACTTCATGTGACCTTCTGAAAGGCTCATATATTGCCACTTCAATTCATCAAGAGCTCTGAAATGTCAGTATCACCAAAATTGAGCACAGAGCTTCTTATTTTCTACAAATGTTGTCTCCAGGTAACATCAGCTGTATCTCAGACAAGGAAAAATACTGTTTGATTAAGCTTTTGATATCTCTCTTAAACAAAGGACATTAAAAAAAAAACAAACCCAGAGGACGGAAATTCATCTTGGATCATGGCCAGCCCAAACTAACATGAAGCTAAAGAAGATAAATGATGGTGTTGGAGTTTTAACTGATTAATGATTGATTTCTAGCTGCTACAACTCTTTCCTTTTAAGAATTTATCCTTGACAAGATCAGGAAAATAGTAACAAATATGTCATTCTCCAAGAAATTGCTATTGCTTTTCTTTTTGAGTCCAGAGTACCTCCAGAAATATAAAGGTATAGCAAGGTCTCATGTTGGAATAGGATCACTTCCTATATGAAATAGATATCAGAAAAATGAAAATTAAAAAAACAGAGAAAGCACAGATCACTGTCAAAATATCTAAACACTGTATGTTTATTTAAATTTATTGAAACAATCTGGTCTTCAAAATGGGCTAAATAATACCAACTTTGCATGATTTATTTTTATTTTTTTATTGTATGTGTTCTGAACTATGATTTGGAGTTGTATTATTTTTGTATTTCAGAATATGAAATCTCTCAACAATGTAGAAAATGTGACTTCATGTGCCTAGAATGTATCCATTTGTGTATATGGAAATCAAAATATGTTTCTACCTTGATCATGGATTGTCTGGTTAAATTTAGGTAAAAAAAGTGAAGTCCCTCAGTCGTGTCTGACTCTTTGAGACCCCATGGACTTTAGCCAACCACTCTCCTCTGTCCAGGGGATTCTCTAGGCCAGAATACTGGAGTGGGTTGCCATTTCCTCCTCCAGAGGATCTTCCCTGGGTCTCCTGCATTGTAGGCAGACGCTTTACCTTCTAAGCCACCAGGGAAGTAAGTTATCTAATATCTCAAGATGTAGTTTCCTATCTCTATTTTCAAAAGAGGTAATTCTAACTTTTAAAATTATCAGAAATATTTAAAAATTAAATGAGATTTTTGCACTCAATATTTTGGTAGAAAATGTATTATTTAATTTATACACCTCTTACTCTCTCATAAATTATTTTATAACATCTCAATTTGGGAGAGTACACTTATTTTTATTACCATATTTTCTGCTGTCAGCTACTTTTCCTGTTTACATGTGTGTTACTAAGGAATGTTATACATCTGAAGATGGGCTACAGTCCATTTCAGGATGGAGCTATAATAGAATGCTTGTGTCTTACTTTTAACAGTACACCATTCTAATTACTTCTCTCTGACTTTTGCACTAAGCCTCTCTTCTTTGGTCTGCTTCTATTATGTTATTTAACATTTAATCAGTTCCAGTGAAAAAATTAAAATGTCCCTTTCCCAAATTTCAGTCAGTTCAGTTCAGTCGCTCAGTCAGGTCCGACTCTTTGCAACCCCATGAATCGCAGCATGCCAGGCCTCCCTGTCTATCACCAACTCCAGGAGTCTACCCAAACTCATGTCCATCGAGTCGGTGATGCCATCCAGCCATCTCATGCTCTGTTGTCCTCTTCTCCTCCTGCCCCAATCCTTCCCAGCATCGGGGTCTTTTCCAATGAGTCAACTCTTTGCATGAGGTGGCCAAAGTATTGGAGTTTCAGCTTCAACATCAGTCCTTCCAATGAACACCCAGGACTGATCTCCTTTAGGATGGACTGGTTGGATCTCCTTGCAGTCCAAGGGACTCTCAAGAGTCTTCTCCAACACCACAGTTCAAAAGCATCAATTCTTTGGGTTCTCAAATTTACCTCTATTCTATTTCTTAGATACATATACATCATATTCAACCAGTTCATAGCAATTATTTACATTTTTCATCTTTATGAAATTTTCAAAAGTATTGCATATCAATTTCCTGTTGGTTTAAACTCTCTCATGGCACAATGAAAGTTGAATTTTAGTCATGTGATAATAAAATAGAGAAATCCTTAACTACACAGTCTCTTTGAGAAACTGAGCTCTTCTCTACTTTCTCATTCACTGATTCTCTGAGATACAAATTATAATTTGCACATAGAAAGACCATCAAAGTAGAATTACAATAAACATTATGACTAGGCTAGGGTGGGGTAAGTTGAGAAGAGTTAGCTCAAAAATTGGATATTAATCCAGTATATTAATCAGTGAATCATTAAATCCTATTCTCTATCTGTTCTATATGGGACATAGCTCATGCAGAGGCAGCTCAATTAATTCAGGGTTCTGCAAGAAACTTTCCAACTTTGGGCAGAAAATATTGACAAAATCAAAATTGTAGATAATTCATTTTTTCCCCATACACTCTTTTTGCCTTTGAGAAAAGGTAAGCTCAGAAAATTGAAATTGCATACACTAGTTCTGCCAGTTTTTACTCATTTGAACCTTGAATAAGTCACTTAATTTTTAGGATTACAAAATATCCTTCTCTATAAAGTGTGGATTTTTGTGATGGTATCTGATTCCTTTCTTCTTCCAATAAGGTTTTCTGAATCCTAAGAAATTCTATACCATTTCAGAACTGAGTCATGTCTCATCTTCCACAGAAAAATTCAGGAATGATATTTATTGAGTGCTTACTACTAGATTGTATTTGCTGTTTGCTGCCTTAGTCCCATGACATCCAGATGTGTCAGATATGTTAATAATCCAGGGTCTCTGTGGCTTTATCATTCCACTGGTGTGATCTTAAACAGATGGATTTTATTAAATCTTCCCTATCAATGTATATGAAGAAGGAAAGGACTATGGCTGTTAAACTGTGATTCTCCAGATGATTTAACATATATTTTCTGATGATTTTGGTGAAACAAAGTATTCCAATCTGAATATGGTGTCATGTTTTGGTCAATAATATGGGCTCTGGACAGAAGCGGACCACCTGTATTCAAATCCTTATTTACACTATCCTGAAGTTTCAAGACTGAGACTTCACTGTGTTCATCAAACAATTCCATAGTTTCTCAGTAAGAATTAAATGAGAGTAAGTATTCCCCAATGGCTCAGCAGGTAAAAAATATGCTTGCAATGCAGGAGATGCAGAAGATGCAGGTATGATCCCTGGGTCAGGAAGATCCCTGTAGGTGGAAATGTCAGTCCACTCCAGTATTCTTGCCTGAAAAATCCTATGGACAGTGGAGGCTGGTGGGCTACAGTCCAAAGGGTAACACAGTTGAACATGACTGAGCATGCATGCACACATGTAGAATAATGCCTAGAATATATTTTAAAAATAAAATAAACGTTTGTAAATCTTCAGTTCAGTTCAGTTCAGTTGCTCAGTCATGTCCGACTCTTTGCAACCCCGTGAACTACAGCATGCCAGGCCTCCCTGTCCATCACCAACTCCCGGAGTCTACCCAAACTCATATCCGTTGAGTCGGTGATGCCATCCAACCATCTCATCCTCTGTCGTCCCCTTCTCCTCCTGCCCTCAATCTTTCCCAGCATTAGGGTCTTTTCAGATGAATCAGCTCTTTGCATCAGGTGGCCAAAGTATTGGAGTTTCAGCTTCAACATCAACCCTCCAGTGAACACCCAGGACTGATCTCCTTTAGGATGGACTGGTTGGATCTTCTTGCAGTCCAAGGGACTCTCAAGAGTCTTCTCTATCTCCACAGTTCAAAAACATCAATTCTTTGGCACTCAGCTTTCTTTATAGTTCAACTCTCACATCCATACATGACCACTGGAAAAACCATAGCCTTGACTAGACGGACCTTTGTTGGCAAAGTAATGTCTCTGCTTTTTAATATGCTGTCTTGGTTGATCATAACTTTCCTTCCAAGGAGTAAGCGTCTTTTAATTTCATGGCTGCAGTCACCATCAGCAGTGATTTTGGAGCCCCCAAAAATAAAGTCAGCCACTGGTTCCCCATCTATCTGCCATGCAGTGATGGGACCAGATGCCATGATCTTAGTTTTCTGAATGTTGAGCTTTAAGCCAACTTTTTCACTCTCTTCTTTCACTTTCATCAAGAAGCTCTTTAGTTCTTCTTCACTTTCTGCCATAAGGGTGGTGTCATCTGCGTATCTGAGGTTATTGATATTTCTTCCAGCAACCTTGATTCCAGCTTGTGCTTCTTCCAGCCCAGCATTTCTCATGATGTACTCTGCATATAAGTTAAAAAAGCAGGGTGACAGTATAGAGCCTTGACGTACTCCTTTTCCTATTTGGAACCAGTCTGTTGTTCCATGTCCAGTTCTAACTGTTGCTTCCTGACCTGTATACAGGTTTCTCAAGAGGCAGGTCAGGTGGTCTGGTTTTCCCATCTCTTGAAGAATTTTCCACAGTTTATTGTGATCCACACAGTCAAAGGCTTTGGCATAGTCAATAAAGCAAAAATAGACGTTTTTCTTGAACTCTCTTTATTTTTCGATGATCCGGCGGATATTGGCAATTTGATCTCTGGTTCCTCTGCCTTTTCTAAAACCAGCTTGAACATCTGGAAGTTCATGGTTATGGCAAGTTAAATATTATTGTCAGATCTGAATACAATTAGCAAATATCCTTAATATCTATTATTTAAATTTGAAATCTGTTTATTTCAGAGACTAACCTCCTGAGTGCAATATAACACATATGGAGAAATTTTTGGTGGCTTGGATTGTTAGCTGATGCTCACTCAATTTGGATTTTCCTTCACTCACCTGATACTTAATATTATTCTGGAAACTCGGGGAAGAAATTCAGAGACTAAATTTAAAAATTTGTCTTCAAAATAAAAATCCACATAGACAACCCATTAAACTAGTAAAATCAGTCCAATATAAAATAGAAACTACATTGAACATTGAAAGACATATTTCATAGACCCTAAAATATTACTTCTCTAGTGAGTCGAGTTTGGTCTCTTAAAAATTTGTCTTCAAAATAAAAATCCACATAGACAACCCATTAAACTAGTAAAATCAGTCCAATATAAAATAGAAACTACATTGAACATTGAAAGACATATTTCATAGACCCTAAAATATTACTTCTCTAGTGAGTCGAGTTTGGTCTCTTAAAAATTTGTCTTCAAAATAAAAATCCACATAGACAACCCATTAAACTAGTAAAATCAGTCCAATATAAAATAGAAACTACATTGAACATTGAAAGACATATTTCATAGACCCTAAAATATTACTTCTCTAGTGAGTCGAGTTTGGTCTCAGCAAGGAAACAGTGCCCAAATGCTACCAATGAGAGAACAAGGCATCAATGTGGTTGCTATAGAAATTCAGACATCTGTACAGTTATAGGAGAAGGCAATGGCACCCCACTCCAGTACTCTTGCCTGGAGAATCCCTGGGACGGCGGAGCCTGGTGGGCTGCCGTCCATGGGGTCGCACAGAGTCGGACACGACTGAAGCGACTTAGCAGCAGCAGCAGCAGTACAGTTATAGCCAATGAGAACCAAATAAACTGATCTCTGTGCAAGGGAAACACCTTGGTAATAACAGTATTTAAAGTTTATCCTAAGCTGTTTATGGACATCATCTTAGAATCAAGTGACTCTTAACATGTTGTTCAAAGCAAAAGCAAAACAGGCAAACAAACAAAAAGCTTCACTGAAAGTACACTAGTTTGCAAGGTTCATGTGAGCATTTAGAAGGATATGTATTTACTGGAAGATGACTAAACTGAAATTCTCCTAATGAATCATAAATATCCAATGCCTCTTGGTAGATACTGTTATTTCTCTTTTCAAAGAATCTATTTTTTAGTAAAACTTTCAAAGATTGTTTAATTTGAAAATTCTGAAATTTTCCTAATGAATCATAAGTAGCCAATGTCTCTTGGTAGATACTATTATTTCTCTTTTCAAAGAAATCTATTTTTTTAGTAAAACTTCCAAAGATTGTTTAACTTGAAAATTATCTTTCTCCATTTGACCACTGCCTTTCCAAAATCTATAAACAAGCCTGTAAATTACTAATTTCAACACTGTCTCACTTGCCGTGAACTTTTCCCAGATCTAAGAAAGCTCTTCTCTAAAATTCTCCTTCCGAAACAGGGTTCAATAAGGGCACATGCAAAACAATTCACATATGACAGGAAAATCACAAATGCAAATACAAGCCAGCAAAGGGGTAGTTGAATGCCAATTACACTTTTAGAATAGTTCTTGGAATATCTAAGCTTTCTATTCAATTAAGTAATGCAGTATTTGGAGAGGCAAATTAGACCTGTAATCCAGGATTTCAAAATGAAATAAATTTTTTAACAAATTCATATAACCCACAAATCAGACTGCCTGTGAAAATGTGACAAATGCAAGGTTGTTTAAAACTAACTCAGCAAAAAATTTTAAAGCAGTTGGACACTCAATAAGAATAGATTCCAGATTATAAATTACATCTTTATCTAATAAGTGTGATTCAAAAAACCTACCCATAAAGTGTTCTTTGTGATTTTATATTATCTTAAGATTTTATGTCTCTGTGGCAGATGTTCATTCTGAGGTAACTGTTATAAATATGCAATATTTTAAAAAAGAAGTTCTCTTTATAAATATGATTACAACTATACTTAATCATAATTATAAGAAATTAACCTTGATTACAATCACTTTTGTTAATTGTTTTGACTAGCAAGAGTTTCCATATATTGGACCATATTTTACTACCCTAGTTTACTGTGAAAATTGAGAGAAATAACCACAGAAAAGGAATAACAGGGAATGAAGGAGATAATATGATTGTTGTCTCCCCAAATACCGGTTATTTTTGTGAAGATATCCGAAATATAAAAGATCCCCATTGCTGCACTAGAATAGAATACATTTTGGCCATGTTCATATACCATTTCCATAATGCCTTGCAACAATATCCTCAAAGAACAATGAACATCTATTATAATAAAAAAAATTACCCTGATAGTCACATTTTTAGTTAATGTTACTTAGTTAAGTTGTCATATAAGTATCATCTGACTGATTATGTACATGCCAAATTATTGTACATCACTTAATTCAACAAGTTCATTCAGTGAAATACAATCATAACAAAATATTAATGAAAAAACTTTTTGTTAATGGAAGGCTACGATTTTTTGACTTTTTGTTTTGACTAAGACCAGCTTCCTTAGAGTTCTATAGTATTTGAAAACTCAGTTATCAGAAACTTTTAAATGCAGTCATTCAATAGTTGTAACTTGGTCTCAGGTGACTTAGGACATCAAGTTATGAAATGTACAAATCCTGTTTCTTCTTCTTCATCCCAGAATCATGATTCTGGTCTAGAGTTTGGAATTGAGAAGAAGCTTCTTCACTTGTACCTAGAATTAGGAATAGACCCTAGAGGTCATGTGTGCATGACTGACTCTACATGACCCCAGGGACTATAGCCCCACCAGGTTCCTCTGTCCATGGGTTTTCCCGGGCAAGAATACTGGTGGGTTGCCATTTCTTATTCCAGGGGATCTTTCTGACCCAGGGATCGAACTTGCATCTCCTGAATTAGCAGGTGGACTCTTTACCACTGTGCCATCACCAGGCAAGGCAAATACTATTCACTGAACAGTCATGGTTTATAGACAAGAAAGATTACAAATTCAGACACTAATGCATGGGTCACAAAACCAGCCTTTTAGAAGAGACAGAGATGGGATACATTACTACATTTTGGATATCTGTGGTGTATAGAAGATGTGTGGGGAGGTCACCTGAAGGTGTCCATGGAATGTCACACAGGTGGCTCTGAAGGTGCATTTATGGGCTAGTAAAACCATGAATGGTGTGTACAGTGGGTGGAAAATCTAGTACTTTGTTTTTTTTTTATTTTCTATATTCTTTTAATCTTATTTCTTATTGAAAACATTTTAACTGTCTTATTAAAAATGTTAAAAGAATCAGTTTTTTTTTTTTTTGCTGAGGTAAATACAATAAGAAGACATTTAATAGCATTAATAATTAGTTACTATATTTTGAGTACTTAGTATGACTTAGCCACTGAACTAAACAGTTTGAGCCCCAACACCAAAGAGTTATGAAGGAGTACTGATTTGGGCTGCCCTAGTAGCTCAGAGAGTAAAGAATCCATCTGCAATGTAAGAGACCTGGGTTAGATCCCTGGATTGGGAAGATCCCCTGGAGGAGGGCATGGCAACCCACTCCAGTATCTTGCCTGGAGACTCCCCATGAGCAGAGGAGCCTGGTAGGCTACAGTCCATGGGGTCACAGAGAGTCAGACACGACTAAGCACAGCACAGTTCAGTTCAGTTTGATGCTCAGTCTTGTCTGACTCTCTGCGACCCCATGAACTGCAGCATGACAGGCTTCCCTGTCCATCACCAACTCCCAGAGTTTACTCAAACTCATGTCCATCAAACCAGTGATGCCATCCAACCATCTCATCCTCTGTCGTCCTCTTCTCCTGCCTTCAATCTTTCCCAGCATCAGGGTCTTTTCCAATGAGTTGGCTCCTTGCATCAGGTGGCTAAAATATTGGAGCTTCAGCATGAGTCTTTCCAATGAATATTCAGGACTGATTTCCTTTAGGATTAACTGGTTTGATCTCCTTGCAGTCCAAGGGACTCTCAAGAGTCTTCTCCAACACCACAGTTCAAAAGCATCAATTCTTTGGTGCTCAGCTTTCTTTATGGTCCAACTCTCACATTCATACACGACTACTGGAAAAACCACAGCTTTAACTAGACGAACTTTTGTTAGCAAAGTAATGTCTTTGCCTTTTAATATGCTATCTAGTTTGGTCATACCTTTTCTTCCAAGAAGCAAACATCTTTTAATTTCATGGCTGCAGTCACCATCTGCAGTGATTTTGGAGCCCAAGAAAGTAAAGTCTCTCACTGTTTCCATTGTTTCCCCATCTATTTGCCATAAAATGATTGTACTGGATGCCATGATCTTTGTTTTTTGAATGTTGAGTTTTAAGCCAGTTTTTTCACGCTTCTCTTTCACTTTTTTCAAGAGGCCCTTTAGTTCCTCTTTGCTTTCTGCCATAAGGGTGATATCATCTGAGTATCTGAGGTTATTGATATTTCTCCTGGCAATCTTGATTCCAGCTTGTGCTTCCTCCAGCCCAACATTTCGCCTGATGTACTCTGCATATAAGTTCAATAAGCAGGGTGACAATAAATAGCCTTGACATACTCCTTTCCCAATTTGGAACCAGTCCGTTGTTCCATGTTTAACTGTTCCATGTCCATGTTCCAGTTCTAACTGAAGAACTATGAGCAGAGGTTTATGACATTGTACAGGAGGCAGTTATCAAGACCATCCCCAAGAAAAAGAAATGCAAAAAGGCAAAATGGTTGTCTGAGGAAGCCTTACAAATAGCTGAGGAAAGAAGAGAAGCTAAAGGAAAAGGAGAAAAGGAAAGATAAACCCAGCTGAATGTACAGTTCCAAAGAATAGCAAGGAGAGATAAGAAAGCCTTCCTCAGCAATCAATGCAAAGAAATAGAGGAAAACAATAGAATGGGAAAGACTAGAGATGTCTTCAAGAAAATTAAAGATACCAAGGGAACATTTCATCATGCAAAGATGGGCACAATAAAGGACAGAAATGGTATGGGCCTAACAGAAGCAGAAGTACAGCCCAGTGATGATTTATTTACATTTTACATGTGCTATAACTAAAGTTCAACAAGGTTATATGACATCTCTTCGTAAAAAGGGAGAAAAATCATTTTAACGTGTGTGCGATTACACTTTCTGCTGTTGGCTTTAAATTTCTGTACCATCTATCCTTTGAAATGATGCTCTTCAGCATAAGCATATAAGCATGTGAATAAATTACACACTACTTTTATCACTGTGGTTTGCTGACCCTTAGGTCAGAGTTTTACCACGAAGACTGAAAATATGAGAAATCATTTAGGGTAATGAAGGATTATTATACAAAGTTAAGTCCCAGGAAATGATGTTCAATTCTGGAGAAAAAATTAATTGCCTTTTGGAGGGCTGGGGTTGGGTGGGGGAGGGTCAGGAAGAATTCATTTAAAATGTCTTAGAACAAGTATTAACAGGGAAAAAGTGTAGTGAAGAAAGAGCCACATCTAAGAGTGGATACTTGTGCCAATAATAAGAAATTGCTGTCTGTCCCAAGAATGTGGCATTTGGAAAAAATGACAAGAAAACAGTAGTAACCTAAATAAAACATTTATAGTCAGATTTTTTATATAATTGAGTAATTGTGAGAACTGAATCATGTCAACATGACAGTTTTTGCTAGGATGTAATTGGAATATTTTACCATCATTCAAATCTTTGGATTTGCATTCCCACCGTTTCAAATGAAGAGCATCAGATTTAAAAAGTACTCTCTCCGATTGTCTTCCTTAAGGAAGAATTCTAGTGTAGACTCTAGATCCACTCTACTTATGACCCAGGAGTTGGCAGAAGGTCAGATTTCTCAATGCTGTATGCTTCTATCTGCAAGATCATTTGGAGGAGGTGTGGAACACTGTCCACAAGGAAAAGCTAAGATTTGTGGTAGGAAACATGATCTCTTTGTCAGTTATTCCTCATGCTATCATCATGTCAGCAGAATTTATCACAGGGGTTACAGTAAATGGATTTCTTATAATCATCAACTGTAATGAACTGGTCAAAAGCAGAAAGCTAACACCAATGCAACTCCTGTTCGTATGTATAGGGATGTCTAGATTTGGTCTACAGACGGTGTTAATGGTGCAAGGTTTTTTCTCAGTGTTCTTTCCACTCTTTTATAGCGCAAAAATTTATGGTACACCAATGCTGTTTTTTTGGATGTTTTTCAGCTCTGTCAGTCTCTGGTTTGCCACCTGTCTCTCTTTATTTTACTGCCTCAAGGTAACAGGCTTCCCCCAGTCCTCTTTTCTTTGGCTGAAAGTCAGGATCTCAAAGTTAATGCCTTGGCTGCTTCTGGGAAGCCTGCTGACCTCTGTGAACATTGCAGCTCTGTGTGTCAAGGTGGATTACCCTAAAATTGTGGATATTGATGTCCTTGGGAATGCCACAGCTAAGAGGACTAAACTGAATCAAACTGAACTGGACCAAAAGCAAATTAATGAAGTTCTTCTCATCAACTTGGCATTAATATTTCCTCTGACCATATTTGTAATATGCACTGTTATATTATTCATTTCTCTCTACAAGCACACTCATCGGATGCAAAATGGACCTCTTGGTTTTAGAAACACCAGAACTGAAGCCCATATTAATGCATTAAGAACAGTGATAACATTCTTTTGCTTCTTTATTTCTTACTTTGGTGCCTTCATGGCAAATATGACATTCAATATTCCTTATGGAAGTCATTGCTTCTTTGTGGTGAAGGACATTATGGCAGCATATCCCTCTGGCCATTCGGTTATAATGATCTGGAGTAATTCTAAGTTCCAGCAACCAATCAGGAGACTTCTCTGCCTCAGAAGGAGTCAATGAAGAGGAGGATCAATATAAAATATTTCGTACTTCCTTATCATGGATTCAATGGACTTGTGTTTTATTTTTGTTTACTTACGTGTTTTATATGTTCTCTCTCTCTCCACTGAAAGCACTGATTTTAATGTTGGATGGATGTGTCTTTTTCTAGGACCTGTATACTTTAAAAATATTATGACAGTAACATATAACTAACTAGTATTTACTTGCATTGGAGTACCAGTTATGTTAGAAATAAAAAAAAAAAATACTAAAATTTCATTTCACTGACCAAAGTAATTCTGTTACCTGTCTTCTGGTTTAGATAATCAACATCACATTGATTTAGTCTAAGACTTGGAACAATATAATAATTGGGCTATTTGATTGCATATAGCTATTTTCCAAAGAGTATAATTTATAATAATTATACTAATTTATACTAATTACAATAATTTAGTATAATTATTTTAAAATGCAAATTATATGTTGAAAGTGTATGTATGTCAGGGCAATGTACTTAGATACACAGGTTAATGTCTTATTTTGCTAGATATACAAATTAAAGTCTTATTTTGCTAGATACACTTTTGAATTTAGTTACTAGCTCAGGTTGGTAAATGATCAGGTCAAATAGAGCTGGCATATAGATACACAATGCAATTGAAGAAATATTTTTTACAAGTTAAATAAACATTTTTTAATCCCTTGAAGTGTGAAAGTCATGCCCAAATTGGATGTGAGGGAGGTTGCTGACAATGAAGTTCTAGGACAATATCATTCAACTGGTGTTTCAATTTCCCTCCAACTGGGAATCTTGTCTGAGGTATGGCTGTTGCAAATGACTTGAAGATCTAAGACAAAAGCTTTGAAATCTATTGCTAGATTTGAATTGATTCTCCTCTTTTAAAATCTTAAATTCTGTTGCTTTGGGGAAGAAAATATTTTTTGTAATATCTTACATCTCAGAATGTTTGTTTGAATCTGTGACATCCTCATTGACTTTTAAACAAACAAAAAAGTCTAGGTAGTCATTTTAATTGTAAATAAATTGTAATTTAAATGGACTAAAAGTTGCCAGGGTAAGGGAAAAAAAATAGATATGTGTGTGGGTATATGCAGATGTAGTGTGAAGTCTTTTTTTACTTTACAAAATATTTTCACACACAATTGCCTATTTCATTCTCAGAACATTTTGTAAAGTAGGCACTAGAATAATCTCAATTTTACAGTTGAGAAACTAGGGTTTGGAGAGGGTATCATATATGCCTAAGTCCACTCAACTACACTCCAGTGCCATAGCTGGAACTCAAACCTGGTTCTTCTGTCACTAACGTCAGTACACCCTCTGTTTGGTTTTCTTTCCATTATTCTTTATAGGAAACTTTAGGTTCTGAAAGTCGTGATAAGAAATGACACTCAACATATGACCTATGACATCCTATGACCTTTCTTCATTATGTCCTAGAAAGATAATTTTTTAAAAAATTTCATAAATATCTGAAGTATTCTATTATTTGGTCATGTTTTTTGTTTTCTATTTCTTCTCATATTTGGTTTCCTAACAGCCTGAGTGAGCGATACATAGGTGCTCCAACTTACATTTCTGTATCATTTGACTCTTATGTGGTAGGGAAACTGCTGTAGCAGTCTCAGTTTTATAGGTCAGGTGGTACTTAACTCTTTGCTGGGAAAACTGTTATTAACTATGTTTACACCTTGAGTTTTGGATAACTGTGTAACTGGAAGCTACCCTTCAGATTATAAAACAGACCTACACACTTTTGCATCACACTCCCTGGTCTCCTAGGCCAAACTGAAAGTCTTACTCATGCTAGTGTCTAAATTACCCAGGGAATTGTGGCATATATTTCCATAGTGACGTCTAATATCAGCAGGCCATTTACATCCTCTACTATGCTCATCTATTTTTTTAAATCTAAAAAATAATTTTAGTAATTGTTTATTAAATTGTAAAATAATACACAATATAAAAATATGGAAAATACAGAGGAATTTCCTGTCAGTCCAGTGATTAGTACTCCATGCGTTCACTGCTGAGGGCCCAGGTCTGACCCCTGCTCAGGGAGCTAAGATCCTACAAGTCATGTGTCATGGTCCAAAAAAAAAAAAAAAACATTTGGGAAAATACAGAAATATTAGAAGTGAACCTGATACAATCACAGGTAAAATTTTCATATACATTCTTTGGGGGTTTGAAATATATAGACATATAGATATACATAAGTATATATGTGTAGGTGGTGCTAGTGGTAAAGAACCCTCCTGTCAATGCAGGAGATGTAAGAGGCATGGGTGCAATCCCTGGGTAGGGAAGATCCCCTGGAGGAGGGCAAGGCAACCCACTCCAATATTCTTGCCTGGAGAAGCCCATGGACAGAGGAGCCTGGTAGGCTACAGTCCAGAGGTCACAAAGAGTTGGACACGACTGAAGCAACTTAGCACAGGACAGCATAATTTATTATATTGTGAGGAACCTGCTATATACATACTTTATATTCTATGCTACCTTTGATTTAAATTATATGTGTGATATTTTGCATATTTTAACAGCTTAATAATATTTTATTTTATGGTTGTAACTTTGTTTGTAACCACTTTTCTATAATTAACCTGTATCTCCATTAACAAAGAGAACTATAGTGTTGAAAACAATGTTTATATTATTGAGGGGGAAAAGAAGAAGCTCACCCAAACAAAACAAAACACATAAAATGTGAAATAAAAGTTTACAATCAAAAGAGGAGAATCTTAATAATATTTATACATGAGTATAACCAAATTGAAAAAATCTGGCATGGGAATCTCTTGGCATAGGGCTTGTTGGCATGGGAACCTTTTGTGATGATGCTATGGGCTTGGAATTCCTTGGAATGGGTTTCAGGCTGGGAATATTTTAGAAAGAGGCTGTGTCATTGCAAGCATTCTAAGATTTCATAAAATCTGTAAAAAAAAAAAAAAAGTCATCAATGCCTTTAAAAGGAATTTTAGTAGTTAGTAATTAAGTTTATATTCCAAATTGCCTTTTTTGTGTATATTATTTCAGGGATCCTCACAACCTGTTAGAGAATATTGTTATCTATGTTAAAGATGAGGAAATCTAACTTGAAAATACAATAGAATTGGTCTAGAATTATCTAGACTTGAGTCTCACCTTCTAAATCTAACTTTCATATTTTTTTTCCTGAAGTTAATTGTACATCAAAGTCACCTGGGAAGCATCTTTTAATTGTATATTCCCAGGCTTATCTTAAGACATGCTGAATACAGTCTCTGGAGATAGAACCCAAAAAATCAAAATACGTAATAAAACCTCCCCAGGAAATTCTGATACAAGTTTTTATGGACCAAGGTTTGTGACTCATTGCACCACAGCATATCAGTGCTACTCACTGAAGCCTATTCATGTCAAAATAAAGTCTTTCTTAGGAGAAATTTAATGACATTTAAATAGTACTGTTATCCATTACAAAACATTCAAGTGTTAACTCACCCTTTTATTTATACTCTTTTGGTTCATAGGAACTGCTTTATATTTTGATTATCTAATGTAGCAACATATGGAATGCATGTAGAATGATAAAGAAGAAATACTATCATGGAAATCCTAAAACAGAAGCCAACGCTGGCTAGTCAAAGGCAGCCCCATAGTGCCCAACAGCCGTAATTTCTGGAACCTTCTCTAGTGCTCCTCCATAGTTGTGAGTCAGCTCTCTCTGCCTATTTTCCTTCTCTCACTAGAGACAATCAGTCTCTACCTTCTATGTGTATCTTTTCTCTACCGTATTTTTATCCTTGGATAAATCTGACCTCAGTATAATAATACGTCAGTTTTTGCAAATCCTTCAGTGGGCAGTCATGTCAAATTCAAACATTTATCAAGCAATCTCAAACATAAAAGAGACAGCTACCAATTCACAATAGTTCTCAAAAGCTTTAATGAATCTATTCTTTAGATAATTGACATACAATAGCTTATTCGCAAATGCCCTCTTTACCAAACTTATCACACAATATTAGAAATTGGAAGCAAAAGAAGAATCAAGATCCCCCTATTCCACCAAAATACAGGATTACATGTTTCCACATAAATTTTGTGAAAATGTAAACAATCTGGCTTGAATTAGCTCACCTAAGGGTTTTCGAAGACTTTTATATTTGCAAGTGTCTTTTATCTTTTCTAGTGTCATATAACTGTCAACCTAGTTATTTACCTTTTACAGAGAAATAGCCTTATGGCCAAATAGTTGTGCACTGAAATGGTTTGAGGCAAAGATAGTTAGTGCAAAAATACACAACAGGACTTTTTTAGGACTTAGGTAAGGCAAGGGGTACCTGTAGATTCCACAAAGACTTTTCATGTCATTGGGAGTAGAAGTTTGAAATCTGCAAATAGAAGTTTGGTTTATCTTCCCAATATGTTCTAGATAATGTTGTATCCAAGAAGACTTCCTATTATAGGCGGGTGAGATCTTTACTGTATAAAACCACATATACACTATTCAGGAAATAAGCCAATACTGAAAGGTGCAGAGGTTTTTATGTTTCCATCTCTTGGGCAAGTCACAGCTGATTCAAACCTAAAAATGAATTTGAGGATATCTATATTTATTCTATTTCTTCTGGCTTCTCCCTCAATAGTCATAGCCCTCTCTTCCTCTGATCAACACTATAGCATTTATATTTAATTAATCAGTAAAAAGTTTTAGTTTTAGCTATTAGTTAGTAGAGAGAACACTTTTCCTAGTTAAGCTCCGATATCCTGTGCCTCTTCTGTGTGACACTGCTTAAATAGTAAATCTTTTGAAAGTTAAAAGCTTCCTCCTCACATACACACATATATCTATTCAATCTCCTAAAAGAATAAGAATTACAAAATTTTATTAAGAACTGCTTCCCTTTTATTAAGCAAGCTTCCTAATTCCTAGATAGGGAGATTACCAATAAGTTACACAAAAGTAATTTCAGGATGAAAAGATGCATGCAGTTTTGTTTTTATTTAATTGGGGTTATGACTATGTTACTCATAGTACTAGTGACACCAAACATTGATTGTTATCAGAAGGGAGAACTCTGATAATAGCATGAATGAATTGTGTGTTAGTTACTTGACCTCTGATCATGGAGTAAAGAGAGAAGGTCAGTTTCAATAAGGGGGTAAGTTCTAAAAATTAAACTCTCTGCATGCTTGACTTGGATGGAATGAATCTCATCTGAGAGCCAGTAAGGGAAGGAATGAGAAAAAGTTCAGGAAATAAAGGTATATCATATCAACTGTGCAATATTTTTCTAGGGCTCTGCTGTGACTCTTTCAAGTTTAAGTTTGCATTTTCAGAGGCCCTTAGTTTTTGCAACATGTTTTCCTACATGATTTAAAAAGTTGCTAAGTCTATCCTTATGTCCCTTTAAAAAAAAATCTTGCTTCCCCATTATGGTCCATTATAGTCTTTTTAATACCTAGTTTCACAGAAATAAAGTGATTAAATATTTTTCTTTAAATCATTTTAAAATAATTAATAGATTTTGGTTTTGCTTATTATTATCATTATTGTTATTATTGTTTTTGGTTGAACTGTGTGGCTTGCATTATCTTAATTCTCCAATCAGGGAATGAACCTGTGCCCTTAGGAGCAAAAGCACTGAGTTCTAACCACTGAACCACCAGAGAATTCCTTAGTTTTGTTTTTTAAATGTATATTAAGTTTTCTATAGCTCTATCAGTGTTTCCAAGTGTTCTAACATATGCACTGTAGTGTGTTAAAGCCTCTATAATAATTTCAGTCATAAATTAAGTCTGTGGCTCTACAGTCAGGTTAATGGCAACCTCCAAGAGGGTTAACACTAAAGGGGACCTTCCCAGACAGCTGTGGCCAGTCCTCCCGTTCCTGTAGTGAGCCCCTGCTGACTCACGCCTCCACAGGAGACCCTTCAACACTAGCAGCTTTGGTTCAGTTTCCTGTGGAGTCACTGCTCCTTTCCTCTATGTCTTGGTATGCACAAAATTTTGTTTGTGTTCTCCAAGACTGGAGTCTCTGTTTCCCCTAGTCCTGTGGAAGTCTTGTAATCAAATCCCACTGGCCCTCAAGACCAGATTTCCTGGGGATTCCCAGTCCCTTTGTTGGATCCTCAGGCTGGGAAGCCTGATGTGGGGTTTTGAAACTTCACAACAGTGGGAGAGCTTCCTTTGTATTAATGTTCTCCAGGTTGTGGGTCACCCACTCAGCAGGTATGGGATTTGATTTTATTGTGATTGTACCTCTCCTACCATCTGGCTGCAGCTTTTATGTCTTTGGACATGGGGTATCTTTTTTTGGTAGGTTCCAAAGTCCTCCTGTCAATAGTTGTTTAACAGCTAGTTATGATTTTGGTGCTCTTGCAGGAGGAGATGACGCATGTCCTTCTACTCCACCATCTTGAACTGGAAGCCTGTAGATTGTTATTCTTAAGTACATTTTGTACTGTTTTGAAATTGGACAAGCAGAACTGTCAGAAGAGTGTGTAATTTCCTTGGTTTTGTCTTGCTGCAACAAAGATTTGAAATAGCGGACCAGTGTAACATCTTGGTTACAGCTCAGAGTTTTATTTGATAAACAAAGAATAGTACACCCTTGAGGCATGAGGGCAGGCCAACTGCAAAGGAGAGGCCCCAACCAGTCTTGGCTTCCTCTTTTTATATGTTTTGTCTCCTTCCCCCTAAACCTGCCCTATGCAAATTAGATTTAGCCTGGAATTGGGTGAGTTTGTTTCACCTGAGGTTCTCACTCTAGTCCATGGATTTTTCCTTTGTTACCTTTTTGCAGGCTTTTCCCTTTCTTTATCTTTTAACCACCACCACTTTGGACTCCTTTTTCCTATTCTAACTACCTAACAGAACTAAAATTTTTTATCAGTACTTTGAGAAAAGAAGTAAATTATACTTGAGTTTACAAATGATGAACAGTGTTAGTATTTTTAATTGTCATAAAAGAGAGTAAACAATTATTTAGAATGCTATGCAGGGCAGCAGCTAATGAGGTGGTAAAACAAGAATTATCAACCACTGCAGGATGACAAAAGGACACCAGTATATGAAATAGGAGTGAAGGAAGGCACCAAAAGGCTGAAGGGTGAGAAGAGACAGAAAGAGGTGAGAAGACAATGCTCTTGGAGGCAGTCCATCTGCCCACTGAGGTTTCAGTCTCCCACTGTAAAGAACACCAATAAGGGAGCACGGAAGTGGCATGAGGGCACCAAGCAGCCGTTCAGGCAGCTAAGAGAGCAGCATCACAGAACAATGACCTCATGGGGTGGCCACCTTAGTTCCACAGACGAGTTTGCCAGAAATTCCTTCATATACCGAGGGTGAGACTCTTAAAGTTAAGAGTGAGGGCTTTCAAGAAGATCATAAGGGGTGGTTTCAAAAGGAGGGCCTCCTTTTTCTGCCTGAGAACCTCCAATGGAAGTTGGTAACTCCTTACATGCCACCACTCATTTAGGGGAAAAGGCCCTCCAAAGATGACTAGAAAGGTCCTTCAGAGGAACAGGCCTCCAGACGACTATAAGGCAAGTGGTCTCCTCTTGTCCCACTTGCCAATTAAACAACCCCCAAGGAGCTCAAAGACCCCAGCTGGTCCAGCCCATCCAACAGCATGGAACCTACCCAGTAGAGGACTGGCAGATGGACTTCACCCAGATGCTAGTTTCTCAAGGGTATAAATACCTTACTAGTCATGACAGATACATTCACAGGATGGATTGGAGACTTTCCCACCAGGACTGAGAAGACTGAAGAGGTAGTAAAAAAGCTGCTCCATGAAATCATTCCAAGATTTGGCCTGCCTAGGTCATTACAAAGTGACAATGTGACATCATTTACTTCTAAGGTCACCCAAGCGATCTCTAAAGCATTGGGCATTACTTATTATCTTCATTGTGCCTGAAGGCCTCAGTCTTCAGGAAAAGTAAAAAGAGCCAATCAATTCTTAAAATCAATGATAAAGATGATAACCCAGAAGACCTCCTTCAGATGGAAGGAGGCTTTACTAATTGCTCTCCACCCATATTGCCCCTAAGGAACAGGTTGATCTTAGTCCTTATGAGATGCTATATGGGAGACCTTTTGTTTATGTCAGTTTCCTCCTCCTAGATCCAGAGGCTCAGACCGTCCGGTCTTATAACATGGCCATTGGGCAATTCCAACAAGATATACGCTTGTGGGGCATCAATCAGGATCCAAAAGATTATAAACAGCCACCACTATATGCTCCAGGGACTCAAGTCCTAATTAAAGTCTGGAAAGATGGGTCCCCAAAGGCTCAACTCTAGCCCACATGGAAGGGCCCCTACCCTGTAATACTTCTACCCCCACTAGCAGTCAAGGTACCAGGATATGACTCCTGGATTCACTACTCACGAGTCAAGCTGTGAAAGGAAACAGAAGAGGACACTCAATACACCTGTGAGTCCCTGGAGAGCTCAGACACCTCTTCAGGACTACAAATGAGTGCCTTTCATATGAACACCCCCAAAATTAAGTTTCTGGGAATAGATTTCTCAGGATAGCTCTGAAGAGCCAACAAAGGTTTGCAGGGATTATACTCCAAAATAAACCGGAGGTAGATCTCCTGATCCCTGAACAAGGAGGAACCTGAGCCATCTTGAATAAGACGTGTTGCTTCTGAGTAAATACCTCCAGCTAAGTTTAAAAAAGTCTCACAGTCCTCAAGAAATACATTTAGATCCTATGGGATCTCAAAGGATGAGCTGGAGAGTCCTCAGGATAACTACAATCTCCCTTGGGGGGAATCCTCCTGGCGAGAGGGAATTTAGAGTTGGCTAATGCCCCTACTTATCCCTTTTGTCATCATATTGATGCTGCTTATGATTGCTCTATGTATTATCAATTGTCTAACCCATTTCGTCTCTGCCCAGGTCAACAAGCGACAACATGTAGTGCCTGTTCAACAAGGATATATAAAACTACACCCGACCACGGAAAATATCACTCATCCTTGAATGGACACTGCTATAAGGACTCTGAGGCTTGAGGCTAGCACGAGGGGGAGGCCCAATGCCCCTCACCATCCCGGTTCAGCAGGAAGTGGACAGAGAGACCTCGATGCCCCTATTCCCAAACAATTGGGCCTCCCATATCTTGAGGGGGAAAGTTAGGTAGTTACAATTGGAAAAAGGTGTCCAAAATGGTGGTGTTATTATGTTATTCAAGTAGCTTTTTAAGCAATGTGCATATTCCTTATGTAAAATAAAATGTTTTCTGCTCTAAGCTCTACCAGTAAACAAGCCTTTTCCAAATGCAGATTTCTGAGCCCAGGTGAAATAAAGCCAGGTATTTGGAAGCCATCAGCTACTTCCTCTCTGGTAAGTGCTGAGGAGTTGGCGGGGGTGGGGGGGGTGGGGGGGGTGGGGGGGGTGAGAGGCACCCATCAGACACATTTGCCATCTCTTACGGTAAACAGGGAACAAGGATGTAAACAACAAAGAAATCAGGATTGGCCCCAGATAGCCAGACGCATATGAAAGAAATTATTTCAGCAAGCCCAGATGCTTGGATCTTCTCATACATTGAAGATTGTTAAATCTCTTCACGTGATTTAGTTTTTCTTAATTAAGAGTAATCTTCTGATATTCAGATTACCTGCTCCTTGCTGCAAACTTGTATATAGCCTGGCTCCTCCTCTGCCCCCTTGGAGGTAGCCCTCTTGGGCTCAAGTCCTAACATTCCCACTGAATAAAATCTAACTCTCAACTTTCAGGTTGCGCTTATGTTTTTTTCAGTCAGCACTTAGTACCAGGAGACATGAAAGTCAGAATGTGGAGATTTTTATTTGTCACAACAGGTTACCTTCCTAATTTTAGGGAAGCTGAGCAGCATATCCTTGCACATATCATAGATATTTATGTGCAATAAAAATGTGTTATACCTTCAAAGTATCTACTTAAGAGATTTTTGGATGGTTCTATATATAACTTCAGTCACTTAACCACAAAACAGTATTTCCCTAGCTGAAACTTCTTGAAAAGCATTCGTGAAAGCATTTAAGAGATTTATAGTAGCTTTTATTGTGTCCACCCATCTAAACCACCTTCCCTTCCTCTCCTTTTTACTAAGAACTTTGCTGTTGTGAAAGATCAGGATAGATCTTTGTTGCTCTAAAGAAATTTTCAGAGATGATCTTATTTAAAGGACCTATCCCCTCATTAATTTCCCAGGAAAGTAACTGTCAGGACTGATCATTTGGGATTTAGTACTTAGTCTTAAGATGTATTCTTATAGGTTTGTGTCTTTTCTAGTGAATTATTTATAATTTTCTTGAAATCTAAGGCCATGCCCTGTGTATTTTTGCATCCTAAACAATAGTACTGAACCAATATAAAAAGGCACTTTGAACATATTCTTTTGAGAAAGAATCATATGCATCCCTATACAGTGAGAGAGATACATGTTAGATAGCATAAAGATAGGTTAATTTTATTCCAAAACTCTAAGAGATTGAGTACACCCAACTCTACTGTCATTTCCCAAAGGAAAAAAACACACCGAAATTGAATATTGGGAAAAACAGCGCAGGTAAATTGATGTTTGAGTTTCAGTTTATAAACTGGGATAAAATTATATATAAGCAATTCACTGCCACCCAGTGGTGAACTTTCACTTTAGATGAAATAGGATGGTCAAAAGACTCCAGACGTTAGGGGTCTTGGCTCAGGCAGTTTTATGCATGCGTGCCTGCTAAGTTGCTTCAGTTGTGTCCAATTCTCTTCTACCCTATGGACTGTAGCCTGCCAGGATCCTCTGTCCATGGAATTATCCAGGCAAGAATACTGGAGTGTGTTGAGATACCCTAACTTCATTAGAAAAACATGAGAAAAAGAGAAGCTAATGCTCAGGTCACAGGAATTTTTTGGACCAAATGAGGGTAAATAACTAGCCCAAATCACAAACAAATTGTAAAGAAAAAAGTAAAACCAAAAATATTTATGACTTTTGTGGGATAATTAGGAACTTGTATTTTGCCTAGATATTAGTATCAATGAATTGATGTTCTTTTTTTAGATTTCATAGTGTTGCTATGCTTATGTTTTTTTAAAAAAGTGTTTTCTCTTTTAGTGGAAGCATTCTAAAATAATCGATTGCTGATTATAAAATAATTGATAAGTTGATTGTTTTGTTGTTGTTATATAGTCACTAAGTAGTGTCCAACTCTTTGGCGACTCCATGGTCAGTAGCCCGCTAGCCAGGCTCCTCCGTCCAAGGGATTTCCCAGGCAAGAATACTGGAGTGGGTTGCTGTTTCCTTCTCCAGGGGATCTTCCCGACCCAGGGGTCAAACCCACATCTCCTGAATTGACAGGAGAATTCTTTACCACTGAGCCACCAAGGAAGCTCAATAAGTTGATATGATGCATCAAAATAATAATAAGAGAAGGAGATAACTTGGAGGATATTTAAAGCAATTTGGGCTATAAGTTGATCAATTTTTTAGCCAGGTGATGGTAACATGAAGATTCATTATGCAATTCTATTTTGGTACACATTTGAAATTTTCTATGAGGTTTTTTTTTTTTTAATCTCACCAAGAGGTCACTGAGTATAGAATTTGACCAGTGAAAACAGAAAGCTTTCTCCATAATTTATTTTGCAGAAATCAGTAGGTTAAGCTGTAAATTATGGAAGAAGAACTTGTAATCCTCATTTGCCTTATAAAATAAACATTGAGGAAATTACCTCAAACATTCTTAAGCCCAAGGTAATAAAAGAGTTGAATCTGCTTTTCAAATTGTGCTTATAATAAATGTTAAACTCATGTTGACTTACAAAAAGATTACTAAACAAATATAAAAAGTGAATTGTCAAGACATTATTTAGTAAAACTGCTCTAGAGTGGGATTATTTTCTCTCGTGATGTTTACTAAGTTTTGAATTTTGTAGTATATTGATTTTCTAACATTTCCAAAAAGACCTCAGGAGTTATTGCCTTGTTGCTAGGTTTTTAGGGAACATTAGAGGTCCTACTTTCACTCTTTTTTTCCTACTCTGGCTTGAGTTCTTTAGAAAATTAATTCAGTTTCTTAGCAACCCAGGTGGGTAACACTTAAATACACTTTGAGATCTTTTGTAAAGCAAAGGCTAAATGTTTCCTTATAAACTATCTGTTTGCTTAGTCTCATCTGGCTTTGCAGAAAAGATCTTCTGAGACATACTGCCAAAAACAATTTTATTAGAACTCGCAATTTTAAATGGTGAGTGAAGTTACTGATTTTCTAATGAATGCTCCTTTTTTGTGTTTATTTTGAATTATTCCAGTTTGCCAATGTATCCAGGTCTTTGGAATTTGTGTATTTTATGTTAAAATATATGACATGAACTCATTTATGAGAGAAACAATTTCTTTATATATAATATTATAAATGGGAAATCATGAGATTTGTTAAGAAGGAGAAAACTGGAAGTGCTGAATTTCTTTATAAATCTACAAATGTAAATGAATTCCTCATCTAAGGAATTCACTGTGATCTCAATAGCAGACTATTTTACAATGCTCTTTGCTTGTTGGCATCAGGTATATATCTGTATCAGTCTATCTCTCTGTCTATCTAGCTTCCCAAATACTTAAGTTTAGAAAATTAAACTCATATTTGTGAGCAAAATAAGCTTAAATTTGCATACATTTGCTAACCTAAGGAATGCATTTATTTTAAAATCTGCTTGTAAAAAAGGGAAGGGAAGTCGCTCAGTCGTGTCCGACTCTTTGCGACCCTGTGGACTGTAGCCTACCAGGCTCCTCCGTCCATGGGATTCTCCAGGCAAGAATACTGGAGTGGTTTGCCATTTCCTTCTCCAGCTTGTAAAAGCAGATAACAAAAATATTTTATGACATTCTAGTAGAAAATATTGAGGAAGAAATTTAAATTAAAGTTTATTTTTTATATTGCCACTATTAGAAGCTTTCATTATTTGGAAAAAATGTAATTAGATATTTGAGCTTTTAGATACAGTTTCAAAAAAAAAATCTGTAATTTCCAGAATTTGGCACATAAAATTCTTATCCCTCTTATCATGGAACCATTTAAAGTTTGCATTTTTGTAAGGTTGAAAAACCACTGAATAAAAGAAATTTCACATGACTCAACCTAAAATATGCAGAACCCTACATAGTGTTTGTAAAAATAAGTATATTTGTCTCAATGTTACAATCTAATTTGGTTCAGGTCTTGCAATTAACTAACTTTAATACAAGAATGGAGGCAAAATGTAACTTCGAGTTCCACTGCTGTTTTCATAAGGAAATATGAACCCTGATAGATCTGGGAAAGCTTTTATTGGA
Source organism: Giraffa tippelskirchi (assembly GCF_054371585.1). Taxonomy (NCBI): domain Eukaryota; kingdom Metazoa; phylum Chordata; class Mammalia; order Artiodactyla; family Giraffidae; genus Giraffa; species Giraffa tippelskirchi. The sequence continues at coordinate 67,857,145 of NC_137284.1, forward strand.
GTGACATTTAAACTAATCCTTAAGATCAGTGTAATTTCACAGATGGAGAATAACTGGGCTTGTTGAATGCAGATTAAATTATTCTATTATTTCCAGTGAGACATCTTTGGCAAAGTACAGCTTCTGTGATATCAACATTTACCACTAAATCTTTGATTAAATGAGATTACTAGTTTACTTTTTCTTACTTTCTCAACCTCACATCTTATGACCATATTTCTCTATGCCTTAGCTTTTTCCACATAACATGAGGCGCATAATGTGATATTGCCATCACAAGCTTCAATCATTCAACTAGATCTCCAGCTGATTTCTTTCTGCTGGGGTATCCTAGGACTACAATTGAGGGAGGAGGCAGATGGGCCACCCCCACCCCAAGGGTAAAGCAATTAGAGATTCATTCCCTATGGACTGAAACTCCAAGAGGAGACTAGCAGGACAATTGAGGGATGAGCCTGGGCCCTAGAGATGCATGCACACACGTGGGAGGATCCTGAGATATACCAAATATGGACAGTGAACCAGACAAATCAAAATGACTGGCCAAAAGAAACCCGGAAGAAATGTCCCATAAAAGTAATTCAAACTGCTATGAGGGTGTGACTCAGCCTCTCTCTCTCTCCCTGAGTCTGCCCGTGTGTCTTTCCATGCATTGCTTTTATTGTTCAGTTGATAACTTGTGTCCGTCTCTGTGACCCCATGGACTGCAGCATGCCAGGCTTCCCTGTCCTTCACTATCCCTAGAGTTTGCTCAAACTCATGTCCATTGAGTCAGTGATGCCATCCAACCATCTTATCTTCTGTCGTCCCCTTCTCTTCATGCCCTAAATCTTTCCCAGCATCAGGGTCTTTTCTTCACATGAGTTGGTTCTTCACATAATGTGGCCAAAGTATTGAAGCTTCAACTTCAGCATCATCCAATTCATCCAATGAATATTCAGAATTTATTTCCATTATACTCTTTTATTCCTCTTAATAAATACTCAACTTATTTCAGTACTTTCCATCTTTGTGGGAATTCTTTTCTGCAAAGCTGAAGGGCCAGGGCCCTTGTTACTGACCACTGGTCTAGTGGCTAGGATCTGGTGCTTTCACTGGTGTGACCCAGCCTCAATATCGTGGGAACCAAAGCCTTGCTCCAAGCCATTGCCAGCTGAGGCCACCCAAGATCACAATGACATATGCTAATACATGATTCGTATATCACAGAAGCTTAATTTTACATGTATATTATTCTTTTGAATAATATGTAACAATAACTTCATAATATAAGGACAAAATGAAGTATCATACAAATTAAAGATAATTTATCCCTGGTTTATATATTGCATAGTTACAGCCAGGAAGCCTCAGACATATACAGATAGAGACAGAAATGAGCATTAGTGGCAAGAAGGTGACAGATGAGCTTGTGTCTACTCTCAGCTACCTAGTCAAAAAGAAGTCTAGACCGCACTGCATTCTCCAGTTAGAGCCTTTTAATCTGTTGACTGTCTAGCTCTCTTACTACCATGATACTTGTTTTTCATATCGATTAGACCTATTCTTATTCTTCCAGTTTATAAACCTCCTGGTCATTTTCTTCCTAGCTGTACATCCTGGTGAGACACTTTGTTGTCTCACTTACCAACACCCTCAACCTCCATGTCTCTTCATGGCAGCTGATTACAAAACCCTGACCATGAATCAATACACTCATGTGTTTTCTTTGCTCATGTAACCAGATTTCTGAGCCCTGTAGGAGATAGGCATATTTACAATTTTAGTCAAGACTGAGTCTTTGGTGTGCCTCAGAAATTAAAAAATATATTTCAGCAGAAATGTGAAGGGTCATAGGTGAGGCAAGAGAGTTATAAAAGAAGGCATGAACTGGGAGCAAATATTTTCATCATCTCCTAGTGAGTGGGTGGGTCGGTGTTGAAGTCACATTAGCCAGATTCAGAAGCATCCAACATGAAAACAACATGCAAATTTACTAGTTTATGAGAAAAATAAACCAAACTAACTCATATTTTCTTTCCATTTCATTATCTTCCAGTAAACTACTATGCATATGAAACCAGATGATCATCTAAGAGTGATTTGGTTAAAGTTAGATGAGAATAATAATTAATTATCGGTTATATAGTTAAATGGCCCAGGTTATGAAAAGTTATGCATAGATATGAGAAGGGAAATAAAAATCCCAATTATGGGCCAGTGTGCCCTCCCCTCTGGAAGAATCTTGGAAGGGTACTGCCAACTTTCAAACTCTCACCCTTTCTCTTTTAACAACCTTTATTTACAAACACTTTTAATTTCTATGCAGACATTCCTACTGTTTACTGTATAATAAAGCTATGACAAACCTAGACAGTGTATTAGAAAGCCAAGACATCACTTTGCCGACCAAGGTCCATATAGTCAAACCTATGGTTTTTTCAGTAACCATGTATGGATATGATAGTTGAGCCATAAAAAATGTTGACCACCCTAGAACTGTTGCCTTGGAATTGTTGGTGCTAGAGAAGACTCCTTTAGACTGCAAGGAAATCAAACCACTTAATTTCCCAGGAAATTAACTCTGAATATTCATTGTAAGGACTAATGCTGAAGTTGAAGCCCCAATACTTTGACCACCTGATGTGAAGAGCCAACTCATTGGAAAAGACCCTGATGCTGGGAAAGACTGAAGACAAAAGAAGAGGGCGGCAGAGAATGAGATGGTTGGATGCCACCACTGTCAATGTGGTGCTGGGACTATATGGACATGAATCTGAGCAAACTCCAGGAGAGAGTGAAGGACAGGGAAGCCCAGCATGCTGCAGTCCATGGGGTCGCAAAGAATCAGAAGTGATTTAACAGCTGAACAACAGCATAATATAGAAACATGAAATTAAGATATTTTAATTTAACTTATATTTTTAGCATTGCTTAGGAAATGGTAAACCTACATCCTATATCCACATTTTGCTAATTGGTGTAGTACTTTAATGATTAACTTATTTTGCAGTAATTTTGTAGAAATTGTAAGTGGCTCTCTAGTCATCAAATCACCTTTATTTTTATTATATTATAGAGCAACAGAGGATAATATATTTTTAAACACTTGGGGGAATTTCTAATCTTCTCATTCAGATATTAAGTACCACTCTTTTTTTGGCCTCTATTCAGCTTTAAAAAAATGTAGTAAGAATCCTCAACATAAGATCTAGCCTCCTGATAGATTTTCAAGCGTACAATACAATACTGTTAACATGGTACACCATTGTACAGCAGACCTCTAGACCTTATTCGACTTGTATAACTGAAACATTATATCTGTTGAATACTAGTTCTTCATTCTTCCTCCTCACCAAGCCCTGGAATCCACCATTCTACTCTCCATTTCTGTTTGACTATTTTAGATTTCTTCATATAAGTGGAATCATGCAGTATTTGTCCTTCTGTGACTGGCGTATTTCATTTAGTATAATGACCTCCAAGTTCATTCATATTGCTGCACATGGCAGAATTTCTTTCATTTTTAAGGCTGAATATTTTCTGTATATACAACATTTTCTTCATCCATTTGTTAGTTTGCCACCTCCTCAGGAGCTGCCCAGGTGTAATCTGAACCTGGACCCTGTACATGCAAGGCAAGGAAAGACCAAAGACAGAGGCAGACCATTGCAGATAGGGAGGTAGGCAGGTTTAAGAAGCAAAGAAACTTACATACGTGGCTTGTCTTGGGCAGCTGCAAGACAAGTAGATCTCTGCACTGGCTCCCCACTCTCTGCCTGAATCTTGAAAGTTTACAGAGAGGACTTCCCTGGTTAAAGTCACGTATACTGTCCAGATATCCTCAGCAACACAGTACTATCTCAAGGCTGTGTCCTTGGGCAACCTGTAGATCAGGACACTCAAGCGAGGCACACACTCCAAGGACAAGGAGGGGATGAAGGACCTCCATTTGCCATTGAGTCACTGAGTTTTTGTTATTGAGTTTTGGGGCAGTTTGTTAAAAAGCATTATTAGCCGCAGGCCTATACTTCCAGTTATATAGTGGACATCTATTTTGTTTAAATCTACTTATTATTATAACTTCTTTCCATAAACTGTTCCTCCTCTTGTATTTCTTACCTTGGTTAAGAAATTTTATGGTATGTTTGATTTGTTAAGATGATGTGTCAAAAAGACCTTTGGTGATATAACTGCAACTGATTTTTTAAAAATCTTTTTATTCAGCTACCTCTTCACATACATATGCTATGCTTCGGCTACACCTGCCTCTTGCTTTTCTCTAAAAGGATCATAGTCATTTTAAAAATATTTATATCAGAAATTGAAAAACAATTATCATTTTATTTTAAAAAAATATTTATTGTTAATTTTTTACATTGACATTGTCAGTGTTTCTCCAAAGTAGCTTTTCTTTATTCTCAACTTTATTCTTCAAATTACTGCATAATAGCGTCTAGAATCTTGAAGTTTCCCTGTTTTGGTGTTTTTGTCAAACAGCATAAAATTCTAGCACAAGAGAAGGAAAGTCATACCTACCTCAGACCCTTATTTCCCAGACACCAGCATTGTTTATTTCCACTTAGCCAGATAAATTTTATTTGATTTTTATCCCTCTTTCCATGGAGATTTCAAATTCACTGGTGTTGTCTACTATCATATTAGACACTCAATTGTACCAACTCTTTGCAACCTCAGGGACTGTAGCCTGCCAGGCTCCTCTGTCCATGGGATTCTCCAGGCAAGAATACTGGAGTGGGTAGCCATTCCCTTCTCTAGGAGATCTTCCCAACCCACGGATTGAAGCTGGGTCTCCTGCATTGCAGGCCGATTCTTTACATTCACTAAATCCCAGAACTATGCCAACCATTTCCTTATCACAGATCAACAAAGAGGAAATCCATGATTCTTATCTATAGATCCCAAGAGTAGAAGCTGAAAGTTGCTCAGTTGTGTCTGACTGTTTCTGACCCCATGGACTATACAGTCCAAGGAATTCTCCAGGCCAGAATACTGGAGTCGGTAGCCTTTCTCTCATCCAGGAGATCTTCCCGACTCAGGAATCGAACCAGGGTCTCCTGTTTTGCAGGTGGATTCTTTACCAACTGAGCTGTGAGGGAAGCCCAATACACTTATCATGATTTAGATGGCCACAGATACCTCAGAAATAGCTTATGACAAGTTTTACATACTGTCTGTGCCTTGGTGAAATGCTATTTCCTTACTTTACCCCCCTGACTTGTTTCTCCTTATTCTTCAGGATCAATGCAAATGATAACTCTTCTTTCAATGTCACTTCTATCTTCCTGATAGAGCTAGCTGTGCACTCTCCTGGCCTCTCTTAACCCTATTGTAATATCTATCACATTACATAGGCTTTATTTTTTATCTTCATTCATAAAACTATTGTGGTATCTATCATATTACATAGGTTTTATTTTTTGTCTTCATTCCTTTCTCTCAGTTTCTCTCACTTATTTACGGATATGGATTTCAAGTTAATTGTTTTGAATTCCTAGCCCCTAGCTCAGTAGCTGCTGTGACAAATATGTTGAATAAATACTTGCAGCCACCACAATACTTTCTTCCCCTCTACACACACTCCCTATCATTTCTGAGCTTTTTTTTTTGTTTTTCCTGCTTCATAAATCTTTTAGAGCTTACCCTGGCCCAGAGAGGAAATATTCAACACACCATTGCTTCAGTGGCATACTTCACCAGTTTCCATATTTGTTGCAGATTTCAGCATGTGAAAACGCCCTTGTGTCCCAGACGGGTTGGAGAGACAGGGATACTGCAGAGAGGCTGCACTGTCTCATGCAAGATCGCAACTCCAAATGGAAAATAAATGCACTGCAACCACCACAATCTGAACTAAAAGTCAACATATGGGAAATAAAGCCTCCTGATTTTAGTTACAAACTGTATACATCTTTGCGGCTTGCAGAAAAGCCATCAAGGACTATCATCGAAGAAGAAAGAAGAAAAATCCCTGATTTTCCAGGAAAAATGGTTCACCTTCCCAGCATAAGGAATCCTCCCAAGAAGGACATATCTCCTAAATTTATAACTACATTTCCACGTCTGGATTCACATAAAGCAAAGTTAATGTTTGTGAAGAGTGGAAAATATCCAAATGGTGTATACCTCAATCCAAAACCACATGACTTTCGACAGGTACAAAAAAAGCATTTGATTCTAAATAACTTAAAACAGATTTGGGGAAAATATATTATTTTTATTCATTTCTTAACTATAAAAACTATTATGTGAATAAAAAAAGTATATGTGAATATAATGTGTATAAAGTTGCACCTGTCTTTCTCATGGAGCAATACAATCCAAATTCAGCAATAAACGAATGGCAAAGGAGAGGCAAGACCCTGGTTGATGTTTCTGATGGGGTTTTATCTGCTGAAAGGGATGACCAATTTATGGATGGCTTTAGAAAGCTATTCAAGAAAGGGTTCAAGAAGATCTTGGACTGAAGTATGTTTGGAAAACTGTTTCCAGGAGTTTACTGTCTAGTAATGGAACAAATCATGGAACAAATGGATGAGTGAATGAAAATTGACAAAGAGGGGATATTGTATTACTTCAATTAGTCTTTCTAATGGTTTGGAGTCTTTCTACTATTTTGAATAATATGTGAGCAAGAATTTCTAATTTAAAATTGTGGTGGGAAATAAATATTTAAGGAGATGCGATTAGGTCAAAATATAATTCCATTAAAACATGAATATATCCTATACTTAGGTCTATAATCTAACACACAAATATGACTCTTGCTAGGTAAAGAGAGAAGCAATAGGACTGATAATACCAGAAAATCTAAAAAAGAAAAAATAAAAAGGAAAAAGCTTATTCCAGTGGGAAAATATAGGAAAACAGTTAAGAGCATTGAGTATCCTAGTTCTCTTTTTTTTGGGGGGGGGTGGTTTGATGTTTTTATTTTTATTTTTTTTAATTAGTTTATTTTCTATTTTTTAACTTTACAATATTGTATCTGTTTTGCCATACGTTGACATGAATCCACCATGGGTGCACATGTTTTCCCCTTCCAGAACCCGCCTTCACCTCCCTCCCCATCGAGTATCCTAGTTCTCTTATTTTCTAATAATTTTGTACAAGTTGTTAAGCCTCTCTCCTTATTTGTACATGGGGATAAAAATACTACATGTTTTATATGGTTATTTTAAGTAAAGAAGGAGACAATTATATACAAATTTCTTACAACAAAGTTGGAAATATTGAGGTACTCAATAAAAGTGAACTTTTAGGAGCTATTAGGATAAAAGTTGGGAAATTCAAAAAGCTTTGATCTGTAACCTTATTTACTTATCCAGGGCATCTAAATCCTTCTGTTTGTAGTAAATGAAACATATTACCTTCTGTAGATGAGGGGAGGTCAATTAAATATCAAGTGCAATTGGTTTATTTATTTAAATTAATTTTAATTATTTAATTTATTTAAATTTCACTAAAATTAGAATCGCACTACTTGGATAAATAAAAGTTCAAGGAATGAGGAACTTTAAAAAAGTTTTATTGGAGTATAGTTGATTTATAATGTGTTAGTTTCAGATGTATAGCAAAATTAGTCAGTTATATATAATGTGCATATATTCATTCTTCTTTAGATTCTCTTCTCATATAGGTCATTGAGCAGAGTTTCCTGTGATATCAGTAGGTTCTTATTAGTTTTCTATTTGATATGTAGTAGTGTGCATATGTCAATCCCAATCTGGGACTTTTAAATTTTATGTCAATTAATTTGTTTTTCAAGAGTCAATGGGGAGAAGGAAATGGCAACCCACTCCAGTATTCTTGCCTGGAAAAGTCCATGGACAGAGGAGCCTGGTGGCTGCAGTCCATGCGGTTACATGACTGAGCATGCGTGCATGAGGGTGGAGGGAGATGGATTGGTAGCAATAAACTGGTAGAACTAAAAAAAAAAAAAAAAAGAGTGAATGGGAGACAGCAAGATATAAATTATACAACCACCAGATGTCAGTATTGTTACAGCTTTAAACACCTGACAAACTTCTAAACTAACTTGGCTTCACATTGGATTTGATGAAAGATAAAAACTTTTGTATTAAGGAGTATCCTTTGGGACTTTGAGTATTTTATTATTTGCTGTGGCAAGACTAGAAACACTAAGAAGAGAACCTTGTCTAACTTCTGCATCACATCCCCAAGTTCATTCTTCTTGTGTCACACTGATTTAGCTTTCAAGCAGAGACATTTGTGTTGTTTTATTTGATTAGATTCTGGGAAGTGTACAAATTCGATTTTAGTTCATATTGGCACATTTAAACCATATTAAAGACAACTTTGTTTTATAATTTACTAAAAACAATCAATATTTATTCTAGTCCAGTCTCAGCATGTCATTTTTAGCTTTATTCAACATTTTTCCTGTTGCTTGAAATAAATTCAGCTCTAGAAATAAAACATGTAATTCTATTTGCATTTGAGATTATGTTGCTAAATTCTGAATAGATTCTTTTTATTTCATCCTGTTTAAAATATCTTTTCTAAATTATTCACAGAAGGATAAGTGAAGTCCTCACTCCATCATAAAATGAATTGGTTAAACACTGTCTGGAATCTTAGATTATTACATCAACTGTTCATATGCAGGTTTTAAATGCTACAACAAAATCCGCAGAGTACATTTTACGGTGAAATATTTAATATTTGGAGAAACTGAATTCCAAGTAGAATGTTAGCAATAAAAACAATATTTATTAGTAATAGCACAATCTTCTCTTTACATGTCTAGAATGAACGCAATTTACCAAATTTTGTGATGACTTATGAAAAGGATCCTTTTGGATTAAAATTTAAGTCACAATATTTAAGTACAGGTAAGTTGTCATCATAAAGTTATAAACATGGCAAACATAAGCTTTCTGCATTATATCTTAACAGGAATATTTAAAAAGGCAAATAATTTAAAAGGTATTTTTTTACTTATCACCTTTAGTGATACAGTAAATTTTTAAAATTCTCAGTTCATTGATGGCAACAATCTATATGCTTTGTTATCCACAACTTATAATATATAACTAAAAATTACTAAAAATCGAGTTGTAACTCAGTGTGTTCTGTGTGGAGAATAAATGAGTTAAAATAGATTTCAGAAGCAAGATGCATAGCTTTGAATCTTGGCCTCACTGCTCTAAATTACCTAAACTGTCTGTATCTTGGTTTCCTTATCTATAAATGGGAATGATAATAGTTGAATTTGTATCATAAAATTTTTGTGAGCATTGACTCACTGGGTCTCCAGCAAGGCTGGCATATTTTTTACCATTTGAGCCACTAGGGAAGCCCATACATATGTAAATCACTTAGTAAATAATGTATGTGAAGCATAGGTTGTCTAGCACATGGTAATATACATACCATTAGTATTATTATGGTGCCATTTGTATAGTGTTTATGCAGACTTAATTTGTATAATCCAGTATTTTTATATGGATAAGGCTAGTACATACTGTATTTACTATTATAATTACATATCAATTATAAACCAATAAGGTGTTAACAATGGTTGTTTCTGGATAGTGGGATAATGGTTGAATTTTATTTTCTTCTTTTCAAAATTAGTAGCAAATAATTTTATAATTGGAAAATTAAGATAATTTATTTGCAAATAATGTACACATTTTAGCATGGATTAAATTTAAAAGGCCTTGTCTAGCTACATAATTAAATTAGTACACCTCAAATTTCCTCATGTATAAGTCACTATGGAAGAAAACACCAAAAATATTTTATAAGACCAGGTCTTTGATGTTAGGAAACATCAAAGTCAAATATAAGGTATAATGCAAAATATGCCCTTCAAGTCAAAAGCACTAATGAGAAAAAAATTTTTAAAGAGGTTCCCAAGGAAATAAAATAAGGTAGGATTTGAACTGATGTTTGGAGAAGGGCAAAATTAATTCCAGCAGAAATAATAGAAAGGATAAGCAATTTTTAATTTAGATTTGCACCTATAAATTGCCCAGCAATTTACTGTTCCTGGGTCCTGATCTCCAAAAATGAGCCCATCTTGTGAGAGACTTTATGAACAAAAAGACTCATGTCACTGCTAAGTTTCTCATTTGTCTTCCTATTCTAGTAAGTGGATGCCCATTGCTGAAAAATGGTCAACAGAACAGTACAGAAAGATTTATCACCTACAAGCCTCGTGAATGCATCTGGGATTCAAAGCTAATTTTACCAAAAGCCCCTTGGCCTGTTAAATCTGCTTCATACACAGTGAGTTTGCCTCTTTTTCCATACCTGTTGTGGTTTGTACATAGCATTGTTGTTAACAATTGCTTTAATGCAGGGATTTTTCATTTGTTATAGTGAAAGGTATGCCTATCTTTAAAAGTGAAGCATTCAGATTTCTGCTTTTACTTAAAATGCAAATAATGGATTATCTAGAATTTGGGTTGTTCCCCCCCCGCCGTTATATCAAAGATAGTTGGCATGGTAGATTGAAGCCTAAATGTGGAAAATCTTTCCCAAATTTACTCCCACTTTTTTTGGAGCAGCCCATTTTGAGTGTATTGCACTCAAGTAAGGCCTGACAAGAAGGCTCTCCAATACACTCTGAAAAAGATGCTGAAACACATATTTTATGCCTCAAATTCTCCCCTGGACAAATTAGGCTTCTTTGAATAGTCTTGCATGTACAAACAGAACAAGATGTGCATTTGGCATATGGAGCAAGTTTTTAAAGCCAAAGATTATTAAATAGCAATTTTTAAAAAGATAAACGAAAATTAAAGTTGATATATGCTTGCTTTCACTAACTTCCTTTGTACCATCTTCCTTAAGAGACACAGAAGGCGGAGAGATGCATACAGTGCATTTATGGATCGTGTGGAAGAAAAGTTTAATAAGACATGCAAGAACAATGGGCAAAAATTTTAAGATTTCTTGTTGAACACTTAGATTAACTCTTTAAAATCACTACTCATATGACTGTTTTCACTACTATGTACTTTATCCTACAGAAGCTCTACTATCACAGGAATTATAAATGAAGTATTTGTGTTGTGCTTAAACCATTTTAAGAATCCAGTCCCTTGATCAAAATAATCATTTTTCCCGGATTTCAGAATCATTCTGGAAAACTACACATTGATCATGTTACAATTCTAAATTTTGTAAACACTGTTGGTGCCAGCCAACTCCCCTCAGTCTTTATTATTCCAGAGAATTTGTGCTTAACTTTCAAAGGCCAGCATCTGCATCTCCTTGCCCAAGGGCTATCTCTGGCTGTGGAACCGACCACAGCAGGTCCTTGTGTCCGTTGGCTTTATATCTCCTAGTAGCAGCCCTGAAGCAAGAACTGAGATGGTTGTTTTATAGTGTTCCCCAGGGTTCCCCAAGGGGGTTCAACTCTCGTTTTCTCAGTAATTATTTACACTTTGTTGACTTCCTTTCTTTTCCTTTATCACCTGCCCAGGTTCTTACCTTCATCTGAGGAATTACGTGATTTCATTAGAATCCTTGAAATGTCTGCTTCTGCTGGTTTTCTCTCTTGTAGGCACCTTTGGTCCCTTTGCTCTATAAATGATGACTCTGGCCCCTCTGAATTGGCTCCTTCCTCAGAGGAACCAGAATGGATATTCTGCAGTGCTTCTCCCCAAGGATAATGATGCCTATTTCTTAAAAAAGGCCTTCAGAGTTTCAATCATTTACTTAATTTGAATGGAATGGAGTGTGAGAGTAGCAGGTCTTGCCTGTCCACCTTTTAAAACCCCTGTAGGAATAAGTCTGTTAGCAGCTTCTCTGTGAAACATAGGATTTCCTTGTGTTCTCTGCTTTGGGGCTTTTGCCTCCTTTCAAGACAACAGGAAGCATCCCATTTCCACACCCTGTTAACACTTGTATTCCTTGCCTCAGTGAACTCTACCTCCTATCACCTGAGATCCTGGGCACACCAGCTCTCTAACGCCTCAGGAGGCTTCAGCCATTTCATGGGAGTCATCCTCCCAGCAGCCTTCCTCTGGTCTTCCCTACCATCCCCTCAACCGCAGTCTTATTTGAATATCCCTGTCCATCCAGGCACCAACATCACCCAGCGCATATCTCTATCTAGCATAGCTTTTTTTTTTAATTAAAGTAATCCCTGGTGGCTCATTGGTAAAGAATTTGCCTGCTGATGCAGGAAATGCGGGTTCAATCCCTGGGTCAGGAAGATCCCCTGGAGAAGGAAATGGCAACCCACTTCAGTATTCTTGCCTGGGAAATCCCATGGACAGAGGAGCCTGGTGGGCTGCAGTCCATGGGGTTGCAGAGTCGGACGTGACATAGCAACTAAACAACAACAAAAACATAGTTGATGTATAATATTATATGTCTCGGTGCATAACATAACGATTCATAATTTTTAAAGGTTATAGTTCATTTATAGTTATTATAAAATATATGCTATATTCCCTGTGATATACACTATATCATTGTACCTTATTTATTTTATACATAGTAATTTGTACCTCTTACTCCCTAACCCCACTGTTGCTCCTCCCCACTTCTCTCTCCCCTTTGGTAAACACTAGTTCTCTATAAGTCTGTTTCTTTTTTGCTATATTTGCTAGTTTGTTTTATTTTTTAGATTCCACATATAAGTGATATCATACACTATTCGTCTTTCTCTGCCTGACTAATTTCACTTAGCATAATATGCTCCAAGTCCCTCCATGTTGTTGCAAATGGCTATTTTCAATTTTTTTCTTTTTTATGGCTGAGTAGTATTTCATTACATATGTATAGCAGTGGTTTAGTAGCTAAGTTGTGTCCAACTCTTGTAACCCCATGGACTGTAGCCCACCAGGCTCCTTTATCCATAGGATTTTACAGGCGAGAATAGTGGAATGGGTTGCCATTTCCTTCTCCAGGGGATCTTCTTGACCGAGGGATCTAATCTGGGTCTCCTGCACTGCAGGCAGATTTTTTACCAACTGAGCTACCAGGGAAGCCTATATATATATAGGCTATGCATATATATATATATACATCTACACCACATCTTCTTTATTTATTCACTTTTTGATGCCTGCTAAGGTTGCTTCCATATTTTGGCAATTATAAGTAATGCTACTATAAACATTGGGGTGAATGTATATTTTAAATTAATGTTTGGGTTTTTTGAGGATATATACGCAAGAGTGGAACTGCTGGGTCATATGGAATTCTAATTTTAGTGTTTTTAGAAACCTTCATAATGTTTTCCACAGTGGCTGCACCATTTTACATTCTCACGAACTGAGTACAAGGGTTCTTTCCCTTTCTATTCTTGTCAACATTTGTTATTCATGTTCTTTTTGATGATAGCCATTCTAACAGGTACCTATATGCTTGTAAGTGACGCACTGCTTCTTTTTCTAACTAAGTAGTAAAAAACAGGGTCTTGTCTGATTTTGTTTTGTAGGTGTGTGTGCCTGGAATGTAGTACTCTAAAACTTTGCTCATTGAATGAATGTAGGAAACTGGATGAGGGTCATTGTCACACATGGATATAGATTACCAGGAACTAGAAATAAAGTGGTCTGTTTTGTTACACTCCTCAGCACTCTGCCATCTTCCCGTGGCTGATGGAGGAGATGCTTACCTGTGTGAGATAGGATATATGTACAAGTCCTTGATTTTTGCATCCTTTAGTAGTTTTTTTACAAATCAAACTCAGCAACGTACAATCACTTTCATAGACATAACTTCACTCAATTCTTTCCAGAGCATGCAATGTTTAGTTAGGTATTACTATTATTGCAATTTTATAAACCTGGAAACTGAAGTCCCATTAGAAATTTAGTGTTCATAACACTTATAAATGATGTCACTGCAAAACACTCACAATGAGTGGCAGATCACAGTAGCATGTGCATCCTTTCTGATAAATAACCCCCAATAAATTTGCTTGACTGACACAGTATAGTTCTTATTCCATATCAGAGCTATAGCCCTATTCAAGGAGTCATTTTTATTATCATGGAAGTATGAACTTGGTCTAGATGGACAGCTCTATAATGAGTTGAGAGGATTGAACAGATGACATCTACCATTTGCAGTCAAGTTCCTGGTTCTGGGAGTGATACATCAGGTATACCTCACCCTTTATAGAAGCTAATTCAGGAAAACCTGTCTCACATTTCTCCTTTGTTCAATTAGACAGCAGATGAACCAAAACAACATAGCGCTTCCTCAAGTCCCTCCTGAATATTCATTTTCTGTGCATTTCCTTATGAGAACATTAATGGGTTTTGTCATTAACCAGATTAGAGGGAAATTTACACATTCTCAGAGGCCAAAAAAAAAAAGTGGTTTTAAAGTTTTAGAACAACAAAATTTTCAAACTAAAAAATTATCTGACTTGAAAATTCCTTGTTGCAACAGAGATAAGTATACTCATCAGGGTTTTGATTTTTTTTGTGAAAGATCTTTCAACTATAAGTGGAAATGTTGAGAAAACTTATACTTTCTGGTAATGCCCAAAGTTAAAGACATGTTCTAGTCTCAGGTTAAGAAGAATGAGATAAACAAGAATAATCCTTGTTAGTTTTCACCATCAAGCTTTCCTGAGGCAGGCATTGCAAATTTTATGTTTGTATCCTTCATAGTAACAAGAATAATTCCTATCATATAGAGTATATTTTTTTAAAGGGTGAATGTCCCACTATTTGAGGGGATATAGCTGGTTAAAGGTAGACTTCCCTGGTGACTCAGACAGCAAAGAATCTGCCAGCACTGCAGGAGACACAGGTTCAATCCCTGGGTCGGGAAGATACCCTGGAGAAGGGCATGGCAATTCACACCAGTATTCTTGCCTAGAGAATGAGCAACTAACATGTCAGCTGGTTAAGGGTAGAAATTTTTGACCTAAAAAAATTGAAGACAATGTAGCAACCAGGGTGGAAGTAATCCACACACAAAAAAGACACTTTTCCAGGGGGGATATTATTCCAAGACAAAAAAATAAGAAAGTTTAATTTGTGACATAGCAATGTTTTTCTAAGGCTTAAATTGTTCCCAGAAGTAGATTTTATTTCAGGAATCACAAGATGCCAGATGGTCTGTGATAGTATTTATTTCTCAAAGAAAAATTCAAGAGTTTTATGTATGAACTTCATGTTCATATTTACAAGGTGACATAGATTAAAACAGTCAAAGTTTACTTTATGTTTACTGCATATTAAGTCAAAACCTGAATCTTTATTTTTCACTTTTTTTCAATATATGTTTTTTAAAGCTTACTTGAGAAAGTCAGATAAATTAAAAGACAGATGATCTTCAGCTAACAGAGACAAAATATTTCCTTCTTGAAGATCATCAGCTTTGGAGAATTTATAGTTCCAGAGGGGGAAATAGTCTTTCTTTTAATGTTTGAAATCAGTTTCTAAAATTCTGTTTAAAAATCTTGCAGGAAAGAAAAAGAAATCACTTATAACTTCTTTTTTTCTGATCAGGATTTGATAATTATCATCTTAAAAAACAAAATGAGGATAGAACCTCATGTCTCTGACATTGTTATCAAATGAATTATCCTATCTTCTTTCTAATTTCCAATTCCAAAACTAATTGAAATACAGTCAAATAAGGATTTAATAGCTCTGTTTATATAAGCAACATTAAGTGGAAAGATGAGGCAATGAGTTATTGCATTCCACAAAGGATGTTCTGCATAATTCAAGTTTCTTGAAATGTTAATAGGTGACCTATGAAAATAAAATATATTCCTTAGAAAAATAAATGTAGCAAATACTGGATTAAATGTATTAGGTGAATTTACTTAGGGAACCTGAGCAATAAGCCTGGAGTATTCCAGAGCTTTGTTCTTGGCCCTCATCTCTTTCCTGTTTATATGTACTCCTTCAGTGATTTCACTCATTCTTACAGCTTTAAATGTCATCTTCATACCTATCCTAATGTGTATTCCTAGCCATGGCATCTCTCCTGAACTCTTAGACTCTTACGTATGATAACATACTTGACATCTCGCCCATGATGTCTAATAGCCTTTCAGACTTTCCACATCCAAAACTTAGTCTAAGATTCTGCCCTAATCCTCTCAGTCTTGCCCATTTCATTAAAAAGAGCAACTCTGGCCTTCCATTTGCTCAGGCAAAAAATTTTAAAAATGGATATATTCTTGTCTCTATTCTTTATTCTACACCCTTTATCAGCAAATCTTGTCCTTTTACCTTCACATTTTACCATGAAGGCACCCACTCGACCACTTCTAGTAAATACATGGGTGCAAATCCCCAGCATCTCTTGCTTGAATTATGCAGTCGCCTCCTATCTGGAAGTCCACTCTGGAAGCCCACTCCTACCTTAGTCTAGTCTCAGCACAACGGCAGAGTTGTCTTTTATAAAATGCAGTTTCTATCATGTCATTTCTCTGCTCGAAACCCTCCAGCATGTTTACATCTTGAGCCAAAGTTCTCTCAATATCCTACATGGTCCATTGCTCTCTGGCCCTGGTTACTTCTCTGTTCTCATCTGCTGTGTTGTGCTTAGTCATTCAGTTGTGTCTGACTCTTTGCGACCCCATGGACTGTAGCCCTCTTCACCCCCAGGCTCCTTTGTCCATGGGGATTCTACAGGCAAGAATACTGGAGTGGGTTGCCATGTCTTCCTCCAAGGGATCTTCCCAACCCAGTGATTGAACTCAGGTCTCCTGCATTGCAGGTGGATTCTTTACCACTGAGCCACCAGGGAAGCCCAAGAATACTGGAATGGGTAGCCTATCCCTTCTCCAGGGGATCTTCCTGATTCAGGAACCAGGGACTCCTGCATTGCAGGCAGATTCTTTACCAGCTAAGCTACCAGGGAGGCCCTTCATCTGCTACTCTGTTTATTTATACTTCTTCAGCCACTGGGCTCCTCCTACTAACAGAGAAGCTTCATAAATGCAGAGTCTGTGGAGTGTGTTCAGTGTTATGCTGCAATGCCAGTTAGAGAAGCTAGTACATAGAAGGTGCTTATTAAATATCTGCTGAATGAATGACTTAAGTAGAATAATCTGAGAGATGCATAAGGCACAGATGACCTAGTTATTGATTCCCACTCTTAGGAGTCAGTGAAGCTAAAGTTATCCACTAGCCATTGAAGTTATTTACCACTTCTCTTCTAGCTTACAGTAGGTGAAATGTAACTTTGATTTCTAAATGAATACTTTTGTGTAGAAGTACACACACTATCAGGAATGTTAATAAAAATTTAAGATTCTTGTATATTACACTTGAAATAGAAATATCAACTGACAAGGTAAGAAATGAAGCCCTTAGGGAAAATGCTTGTGTTTAAATGATTGGTAAGTCTTTTTTCTATCAGCACCAGACAGGTATTGGCTTAATATTAAGACTTGCTGAGAATATTAATGATTAACTGCTCACGGTTGCATAACAAAAGTAGTTTAATTAACATAAACCTCTACAATATCTGTGTTCATATCCTTGCAGAAAACAGTGGATAAAGGCTATGCTATAAATGGGTTAAATTTCTCTGAGAATTTTTGTGAATTGTGGAGTGACTTTCAGAAGAATATTAAATTACATATGTCATAGTTGAATTTTAAGAAAAATATCATGCAATCAAAAAAATAAAAGTGAAACTAGTTCAAAGATTTTACAACACTGTAAGAATTTTTCCCATCACAATATAATTTTCAGAAAGTTTAAAAAAGGCTTTCTTTCATGTATATTCTTAGTTGGAAATGAACTCTTCTAAAGCATATCTATTAAATCCTCCAGAGTCAACACCTGCCAAAGTTTTACTCTCATTAATGAGGCAACCAAGGAGGTGGTAGAGCTGGTTAAAAGGTCATTTTATGATCCTGGGTATTGATACACATGATTTAAAAAATGATGTAATAAGATTTCTGGGTCATTTACACAACTGCTTGCTGTCCTTCGTGACGATAAAGTTATAACCTGTGAGGTTATCTTTTCTACCAGAGGGAAATCATTTATATCCCTACTGGAGATATACCAGTTAACATGAAACTTCACAGGTTACAGGCTTTAATTAATTGTAAATGGGGAGTCATACAAGGTTATAATCTCTAGATCAGCACCATCCAATAATAATAAAATGTCCACCACATATGTAATTCAAAATCTTCCAGTAGGCACATTTAAAAAAAGAAAGGATTTTAATAATAAGTTTTGTTTAGCTTAGTATATAAAAAATACTATCAATTTAACACGTAATACAACAAATTATTAAAAGAGTTTACATTCTTTTTTCATACTAAGCCTTGAAAATCTAGTATCCACTTTATAGTTACAGCCATCTCATTCTGACCAGCTACATTTCAAATGCTCAGTAACCACACATGGAGAATGGCTAGCTTATTGGACAGTGTAGTATTGGATGGTCTTGTTAAACAGTGCCCTAAGATAATATTGAAAGGTCATGCTGTACTTCGTTGGCTTTATTTGGGTCATTTTAGTTAATATTTCCAACTGGGGATTTAAGTCTTTTATTAGATCTCAGGACATTCAGGGATAACAAAGAGTAGCTTTCTATAGCATTACTTCATTTAGGACAATAAATTAGTTTTTTTAAAAGTTATTTTAAAGACACTTCTTGTCCATCATAAACATTATGTTGCTTAAACTTTAGGCTAAAGATTTTTTCTTAAAATTATAATCAAACTATTCTAACAAAATCTATCATAGCACAGTGACTAAAAGGTATTGAAGATTACTGTGAGCCAGTTACTCTAAATCTCTATATTTATTATCTAATTCAATTCTCACAAAAATTCCTTAAGATATTATTAGCATTTTAGAGATGGGGAGGCTAAGAAAGTTTATGTTAACTTGCCAAAGGCTACATAGCTTGTAAGGAGGGACCAGAAATAAGACCCAGGCTTCTTAACAGCAAAGCCTGAACCATTAACCAATATGCAATACACAGAGATGACTTCAAAATTAACTCTTGCAACCCGTATTGACTAAATAATTATACATTTGTTATGAAAATTAAAATTAAAGACTATCTTAGCCCTACTTTACAGGCTTGGCTTAGAAGCTTCTCTTTTTTGATAGATAACAGAAGAGATTAATTCTGATTCTCACTATCATAAAATTTAGTTTTGAAGACCTTTTAGACTAAAATGGAAATGGAAACTGAAATGGCCCAAGGGAAAAGCTTTTTTTATTTTTTTAAATAATTTTTATTAGAGTATAGCTGATTTACAATGTTGTATTACTTTCATGTGTACAGCAAAGTGAATCAGTTATAAATACACATATAGTAACTCTTTTTTTTCTGTGCTTTTCCCATATAGATCATTACAGAGTATTAAGTAGAGTTCCCTGTGCTATAAAGTAGGTCCTTATTAGTTTTCAATTTTGTAGTAGTGTGTATATTTCAAATTTCCAATTTACCCTCTCCCCCTAAAAAGCCTCTTTTCTTTTTTTTGAGAGGCATTTAGACCTTTATTAGGATAGAATTACATCATATTTGTAAGGTTCCCAAATGGTCATTCTACCCCCTCACACAGATTTTCCCTGGCTCCTCCTAGGTAGCAGTCACATCTCACCCCGAGTGTTCCCTTTTTGTCTAACTTTACTTCTAACAATGTCTTTTTTTTTTTTTTTAATAA
The DNA here is from genome assembly GCF_054371585.1 of Giraffa tippelskirchi. Lineage (NCBI taxonomy): Eukaryota > Metazoa > Chordata > Mammalia > Artiodactyla > Giraffidae > Giraffa > Giraffa tippelskirchi. The sequence goes on from NC_137284.1 coordinate 67,876,751, forward strand.
ATTTATTTATTTTAGTTGGGGGCTAATTACTTTACAATATTGTAATGGTTTTTGCCATACATTGACATGAATCAGCCATGGATTTACATGTGTTCCCCATCCTGAACCCCCCTCCGACCTCCCTCCCCATCCCATCCCTCTGGTCCAAAAAGCCTCTTTTCATAATGATTTTTTAAAAGATGTCTTCTTGAGAAAGGGCAGCCAAGGAAAATTAATGTGGTCTCAAAACAATAGCTTGGCATTTTTCCCGTTTTTCTATTTTTTGGTTCAGTTTGTAGAAATAAGGGCTTAGGCTTCCTCGATGGCTTAGCAGATAGAGAATCTACCTGCAACTCAGGAGACACAGGAGATGCTTGTTTGATCCCTGGGTCTAAAAGATCCCCTGGAGAAGGAAATGGCAACCTACTCCAGTATTCTTGCCTGAAAAATCCCATGGACAGGGAGCCTGGCAGGCTACAGTCCAAAGGGTTGTAAAGAGTTGGACGTGACTGAGCAACTAAGCACCTGTTCCTTGAATATGTGGTAGTAATTACCTATTAACTTTTCCTTGTCTAGAGCTTTCTAAGAGAGAAAACTTAGAATTAGTAATATATTTAGTGGCTATTTGTCTATTCAAGTTATTTTTTCATCTTTTACTAATTTTGTCACTACATTTGTATATTGTCCATTTAATGTGGTATTCGATGTACTGTTAATTATTCATAACTTAACTTGATAAGTTTCAATGTCTTCAGTTATTTCACCTCATTCTATATGTTGTTTGCATTCATGCTTTTTTATTGATGATCAATTTTTTTCAAATGTATGTCTGACCTACTGATCCTTAAAAAAAAAAACTTTCAGTTTTATAAATCATATTTCTGTCTTCCATTTCATTTAATGACTATTTTTATTATTTATTTTATTTTTTGCTGTTCTCTGTTTATTGTTAATCATTTTCTATCTTTATTTGTAGGCTTAGATACTTAATATTCTTTTTTTACACTCTAAACAATGCTTTCAAAACTATACATTTTTCTCTATTCACTGCTGTATAAGCTTTGAATTGTCTCCTAGAATGAGAAGTGCACATTCTACAATACTTCATTATGTTCTTTCAGCTCCACTTGCAGTTTGCTCAAACTCATGTCCCTTGAGTCAGTGATGCCATCCAACCATCTCGTCCTCTATTGTCCCCTTCTCCTCCTGCTTCATCTTTCCCAGCAGCAGAGTCTTTTCCAGTGAGTTGACTTTTCCCATCAGGTGGCCAAAGTATTGGAGCTTCAGCTTCAGCATAGGTCCTCCCAGTGAATATTCAGGGTTGATTTCCTTTAGAATTGACTGGTTTATTTTGTTCAAAATGTCACATATATAACCATAAATAATTTTTTTAAATATATGAAAATATTTACAGTGATTATGTAGAGTAGAAAATTAAAAATTTTCTAAATTTCTTTTAGAAATATTTTCTAAATTTTTCTAAATTTTCTTCTAAATTTTCTTCAGTTTATACACTACTTTAGCAAGTAGAAAAGAAACAATAAATGCTAACAAGTAATGTTTATAAAAATTGAAACCAAGGTAAAATCATCGTTCTCAAAAACAAATTTGTACCACAGATTGTCCTTTAAAATTTTTGTCAAGTATTTTCATATTTTAAGAATCAAATTTTATGTTTCCTACCTGAGTTTGTCCTAGAGCAGTGAATATTTTCATACCTGGTAGATATTTATAAGTGGAATATTAAACTTTATTATTTTCAGAAAAGTTGAGCCAAACCAAAAGTTGGCTCTTTTGGGAAGAGTTTTGAAAAAAAATTATGTTAAAAGAAAAAGAGTTCAAAAGTAATTCATATCTATCTGAAGTAATGCTATAAAGGACTGTGATTTCTGAGAAGGAAATAAATATGTAGAGGGGGAAGCAAACCATGAAAATACTGCCAGCCAAACTGCTTAATACAGACCCATGTAGCAGGAAGTGTCCTGGGAAGAGAGGATCTGGTCAAATGAAACAATTTCATATCAGCCATCAAGCCTTAACATTCAAATTAAATTACCCTTAGAGCTGAAGTAAATGACTTCTTTTCTTCATACTGGGCTTTAATCCTCTGACTAATAAAATAGGATTAAGGACTAAATAATCTTTAAGGTCCTATTCATCTTTCAGTTTCTACCTGTGATTTCATGTTTATTTAATTATGAAGAAATTCACTACCCAACATATATAAACCTACTTACCACCAAAATAATGCAAAATTATTTTATATGTAGATAAAAATAACTAAAGAGCAAAATCAAAGCTGTAAGATTATTAGAACACAATATGACCAAATATTTTAAGCTCAGTGTGGAAAGGCCCACTTAAAGAGGAGAAATGTCTACACACAATCACCAACAGTCTTATAAAAAATATTTGCAACACATGCACAAGACAAGGAGTTAATATTCCTAATATACACAATGATTAAAGAAATAGATTAAAGAATTAAAGATTAAAAAAGATTAAAGAAACCGTATAATATGTAAATATATAAATAATATGAACATAAAAGTCATAGAATCTTAGCCGGGAAATGCAAATGAAGACCAAATACAATACAATATCATATCCAGTAGATTTATAATAATTAAATTAAGAGCATTAAATACTGGCTAGGGTCTGTGGAAATGGATAGTGAACAGTTTTTAGAACCATTAATATAAAGTGGGCATAATATACTTGGCAAACACTTTAGAACATTAATTTTTTAAAAAATAAAAATATAATTTGAGGGACTTCCCTGGTGGTCCAGTTGTTAAGACTGTGAACTTCTAATGCAGGGGATGCAGGTTTGAACTCTGGTCTGGGAATTAAGAGACTACATGCTGCTATAGCATACACACACACACACACACACACACACACACATGCACACGCACACACACACACACACACACATACACATACATACACATATATAATTTGAACAATCACTTTCACTTCTAGGAATCTATTCTTCAGAAAGAGTGCTATTTATAGACAAAGTTATGTATAGAACACTGCAGCTGTAAGTATTATTTATAAACCAAGAAACCTGGAAGTAAAAACTAAAGATACACCAATATAAAATAATGCATCAATGTAACATGTTACAAGATGGCAATTTTTTAATGAAATACACATGAACGTACCTGAAAAAGTAGTACATGTTAGGAAAAACTGCAAGATAAAACCAAAAGGCATAGTCTTTTGGCATGTATTGCATATTTGTATGTATGTGTATGCATGTGTGCACATGAGTAGTTATATATTTATATCTATACATGCTTTAGTCTGGGTGTTTATAATGATGGTGATGATGAGGATGACTGATGGCAGCTGATATTTACTGGGTCCTTACCTTTTGCTAGGCACTATCCTAAGCAATTTACATGGATTCATTTAACTAATCCTCAGAACTATCCCATGAGTTAGAGTAGTATTCTCCCTTTTTAGAGACCACAAACACTTTGCCCAAATCACACAGTTAGGTGACAGAGCTGGAACTGATTTTAACAGTTGTTCTCCAGAACCCACATCTCGTAAACCTTTCAATAAACTTCTCTAAACAGGTTCGGCCTGAAAAAGACAGTGGACCACCGACATGGCCTGATACGTGGTCTTGTAGGCTCCCAAGGACCCTAGCCTCTCTTCTCTGAGTCATCCAGGAGCAGTTTGAGAGCTCCGGGACATTTTTTAAAGGCTCTAGCTTCTTTTCTTCTCCAGTAATATGTAGCTGAAATCTGTCTTTGATACCTCTGCTGAATAAGATGGAAGGTTAGTGATTTTAAAATTTTAAGGTCCTATTAGGTGAGAAATAGCTTTTGAAGAAAACACTGTCGCTGTATGATGAGAAGCTTTATGTTAGCACAAGAATATTGATTTAATTCTGAGGTTGGTGAGAATATTGATAATTGAGTTGAAAATGGTGAGAGAAAATGTTCTATATTTGCATACAGTTGTACAACAGTGGTGAGCTAGAGATGGACCTACTCCTGTGCTCATGATCAGTAGTCAAACAGTTGCATTAAGAATAGATAAAGGGCTTTTTTGCAACGGATTTGCCGCCAGGATATAGGTGTCGTGAAAACCACTGTTAAACCTAAGCCAAAATGGGAAAGAAGAAGACCCACATCAACATCGTTGTCATCGGGCACGTAGATTCAGGGAAGTCCACCACGACTGGCCATCTGATCTACAAATGTGGCGGGATCGACAAGAGAACAATTGAAAAGTTCGAGAAGGAGACTGTCAAGATGGGAAAGGGCTCCTTCAAATATGCCTGGGTCTTGGACAAACTGAAAGCTGAACGTGAGTGAGGTATCACCATTGATATGTCCCTGTGGAAATTTGAGACAAGCAAGTACTATGTTACCATCATTGATGCCCCAGGACACAGAGACTTCATCAAAAATGTGATTACGGGGACATCCCAGGCTGACTGTGCTGTCCTGATTGTTGCTGCTGGTGTTGGTGAAATTGAAGCCGGTATCTCCAAGAACGGGCAGACCTGTGAGCATGCCCTTCTAGCTTACACTCTGGGTGTGAAACAACTAATTGTTGGAGTTAACAAAATGGATTCCACTGAGCCACCCTACAGCCAGAAGAGATACGAGGAAATCGTTAAGGAAGTCAGCACCTACATTAAGAAAATTGGCCTCAACCCCGACACAGTAGCATTTGTGCCAATTTCTGGCTGGAATGGTGACAACATGCTGGAGCCAAGTGCTAATATGCCATGGTTCAAGGGATGGAAAGTCACCCGTAAGGACAGCAATGCCAGCGGAACCACCCTGCTTGTAGCTCTGGATTGCATCCTGCCACCAACTCGCCCAATTGACAAACCCTTGCGTTTGCCTCTCCAGGATGTCTATAAAATTGGTGGTATTGGTACTGTTCCTATGGGTTGTGTGGAGACTGGTGTTCTCAAACCTGGCATGGTGGTCACCTTTGCTCCAGTCGATGTAACAACTGAAGTAAAGTCTGTAGAAATGCACCAGGAAGCATTGAGTGAAGCCCTTCCTGGGGACAATGTGGGCTTCAATGTCAAGAACGCGTCTGTCAAAGATGTTCGTCGTGGCAATGTGGCTGGTGACAGCAAAAATGATCCACCCATGGAAGCTGCTGGCTTCACAGCTCAGGTGATTATTTTGAACCATCCAGGCCAAATCAGTGCTGGTTATGCACCTGTGCAGGATTGTCACACAGGTCACACTGCTTGCAAGTTTGCTGAGCTGAAGGAGAAGATTGATCGTCACTCTGGGAAAATGCTGGAAGATGGCCCTAAATTCTTGAAATCTGGTGACGCTGCCATCGTTGATATGGTTCCTGGCAAGCCCATGTGTGTCGAGAACTTCTCTGACTATCCTCCCCTGGGCCGTTTTGCTGTGCGTGACATGAGACAGACAATCGCTGTGGGTGTCATCAAAGCAGTGGACAAGAAGGCAGCTGGAGCTGGCAAGGTCACCAAGTCTGCCCAGAAAGCTCAGAAGGCTAAATGAATATTATCCCCAATACCTGCCACCCCAGTCTGTTTTTCTGGACCGTATGTTTTGTGTGTGGCAGTTTAAGTTATTAGTTTTTAAAATCAGTACTTTTTAATGAAAACAACTTGACCAAAAATCTGTCACAGAATTTGAGACCCATTAAAAAAAGTTTAATGAGAAAAAAAGAAAAGAATAGGTAAAGGCCCAGGACTAAACTGCTGCTTACATTTCTCTTTGTGAAAGTTTTGAGGAATGAAGTGAATATCAAAAACAAAATAAAATAAAATGATGCCATCATCAGGATCATGTGGAGATGATCCAGCATTACTTTAGAAAAACACAGCAATGATTTCCAAAGCTAATTCAAACCAGATGCAGTTTAAAACTCACGGAAAGTAGTTTTCCAGTGAGAAAAAAAAATCTCTTTCAGGGAATTTCAGGACAACTTTTAGAATCACTCAATTGTGCTGCATTTTTATATCATTCTGTACAGCAAATATGTTTCTAAAAAGTCTTCAAATCAATTATTTTGTCAGTTATACATAGGCATTGCTATTTACAGTTTATTTATTTCTATTTTCCTTCCAGTTTTATTGAGATGTAATTGACATACAGCACTGTGTAAGTTTAAGGTGTACAGCATAGTGATTTGACTTACATACATCATAAAATGATTGCACAACAAGTTTAGTGAACATTCATGATCTCATATAGATACAAAATAAATAAAAAAATTTTTCTTCTTGATGAGAACTCTTAGAATTTACTCTCTTATATAACATACAACAGGGTTAATTATATTTATCATGTTATACATTACATCCCTAGTAGTTATTTATCTTACAAATGGAATTTTGCTCCTTTTGACTAACTTCATTCAGTTCCCCTCCTCCTACCCCCTCACCATCTCTGGTAACCACATTTGAAAGGGAAAGAAGCCAACTAGTTATGCTGTCATATCGGAAAGACTGCTTGGCAGAAACCTCCCGAGTTTTCATCAGCGTCTCAACAGTCTCCTTCAGATTTTAGTACTCGTAACTTGAAATATTTAATTATCATGAACTTCTAAATGTCACTAATCTTCAATGTGTATTTTAGTGTAGAAAATTCTCCCTAAAACAAATGACTCACAATTTAAACCATATCCATACTAACCAATTTTAGGTTAGTAAAATCTTTTGAGGAAATTGTTCCCTGTACTGTCTTTTGGAAATTGTAAACAAACAAAAAATGAAACAAACAAACAAAACCCCTTTCTCTTTCTTTGCAAAGCTACTTGATTATAATAAATATTTATTATTTGACTGTTACATTTTGAAATTGCTCAATGAGAGGGAATGCAATTTTTACAGCCAGGAGCTGCCCCACATAAACTCAGAGAGGAAGAAATCTTGCCAGTGCTTAGTACAAATGTGGAAAAGCAGCCCACACCTGACAGTTGTTTTGGAAATGGGAGGCGTGTGTCAGGCCATGCTTCATCCTGAATGCGGCGACTGGCCTTTTGGACTGACATTATAAACTCTTTCAAATGTATCTAGCCATGCAGTGCTAAGAGCTTTACTCATTTCATAAATATTTCAGAATGCAATTATAGCAGAATGCTTTTTTAAACCTTACAAAGCCCGAGCTTAAAATTTTTAGAGGAAAAGTTTTTATAATAGAAGAATCTAAATCTTATACAAAAGTTGACATAAGAGCGTAGTGGACCTCTATATTCCTGTCACTCAGCAACAACAGTGTTGCCACTTTATCAATTTCATTTCCTCTAACCTGCCCTTGCTTTCCTCCTGGTGTACCTCAACGTAAATCCCAGACACTGTGTTGTTTCATTCATAAATATTTTACTATATCTCTAAATGAGAATGAGATGCTTTTATCTTTTTAACCTCTAATTACTAAGGAATATATACATTGTAATATTGCCCTGATTTAAATAATTAAATATTGCGCTACTTAACAAAGGCCATGAATGCAAGAGGTTAGTAATTAAAACCACTGGAAGGAACGTAGCTGAAAGGAAAGGAATTTTTCCCATTTTTCTGCCTTCTCTCTAAGTACTTACCATGCTGTTTCCTTCTTCCAGTTTCCTTGATTCATTAAGCAAAGTTTTCTGCATTTTTCTGCGTCATCATAAGCTTAGAAACTAAAAAAAAAGAAGGCCAACGTAAATGCAATATAAAGCATATAATTCTTAATTTTTTGAATGCTTTTGTAATGACAGGTTATAAGGGTGAATGATTTCAGGTTATAGCAACAAGTATTTTTCTGTACATTCTTAAACCAGACTGTAATAAAATAGTAAATAAGTAACCTAGGTTTTACAATTCATGTGAAACACTTCCTGTGTTAAACATTTTTCTTTCTGTCACACAAACTAAAAGAACACATAGGAAAAATGCAATGAGAACCACTATATTTATCTTCAATAATTCTCTCTGTGCTATTCTTTAGGCCCCTGAATTTCTTTAAAACACTACATAATTTTTATTAGAGTAGGTATAAATTTTATATATTGATATACCAACATTTTAAAAAACTCAGTCACATAGATGGATGAATGGATGCATGGATGGATGGATAGATAGGTATGTAAACAGATGGGTAGATTTTTAAAAATTTGTTGCTATTTTTATTTTTGTTTGCTTTGGGATTTGGGATCTCAAGTGCACAGAATTGAACTGATTATACTCCTTGGTTCCTGGCAAATTTTTATTGTCAACCAGTGCGTCTTCTCTCTTTTATGTTTTATTTCATGATTTTCCTCATTCATTTCTGCATCATCAACCCCCTCCAAACCCCACCAGGCTCCTACTCACATGCAGTTAAGGTACACGCCTTCCAATCCACATTCCATGGGGTCTGTGGTCATTTGCAATGTGAGCATTCATGAAATTTACTTTTGTTAATGTATGTATGCTCTTATTGGCACAACTGGCATCACATTCTGTTCCTTACTATTCTATTCAACTTCATAGTTATGAAATCTGCTTAGACTGCTATCTTTCCCATGCTGATCATTGCCTCAAGCATAAGGATTCCTCTCATGCATATTAATACACTGCGTGTTACTTATACCTAAAAGCAATTTACCTATTTTTCAACTCCTAGTGGGCCTTCAACTTTTTCCAGCACAATATACTTTGATAGGCATCACTGTACATGTCTCCTTGAGCATCTGTGAAGAACATCACTCGAGTCCACAACCAGGAGTGAACTTGAGGTCACAACAAATATGCCTACAATTTTCACTCAATACTGCCAGACTGCGCTCGAGATATTACATTGTGTTAGAACTGCCCGTCTCAATATTATATGAGATTATTTCCTCACATCCTTGCCAGCCTTTGACGTTATCTTTCTAATTTTTAACAACCTGATGGTGTAATAGCAGTGGAGTCATACCAATTTTAGAGGTTATGTGTGTGACCTCAGGGCTTCCTTGGTGGCTCAGCGATAAAGAATCTGCCTACAATACAGGAGCCTTGGGAGATGTGGGTTCAATCCCTGGGTTGGGAAGATGCCCTGGAGGAGGGCATGGCAACCCACTCCAGTATTCCTGCCTGGAGAATGCTATGGACAGAGGCGACTGAGCATGCAAACACATGTGGCCTCACATTCTCATTCCAGCCCCGCCCCCGCCCCCGCCCCCCCGCAGAGCAAACCCTATAAAACCGCCGCGACCTGGGTCCTTCCAGTCGGTCTGGGTTCAGTCCGACTCCCAGGTCAGCGAGATCCCGCGTCCACTCCCCGGAACACCGCCTGTCCGAGTCATGGCCCAGGGGCTGTACCACGAGGAGTTCGCCCGCGCGGGCAAGCGGGCGGGGCTGCAGGTCTGGAGAATCGAGAAACTGGAGCTGGTGCCGGTGCCCGAGAGCGCGTATGGCGATTTCTACGTCGGGGATGCCTACCTGGTGCTCCACACGACGCAGGCCAGACGGGGCTTCACCTACCGCCTGCACTTTTGGCTGGGTAAGGGGCGCCCGGCCGCGGAGCCGGGTCGGGGAGGGGCGAGGTCGCCCGGGGTTGAGAGTGGCGGGCTGGGGGAAGGCAGCGCTAGCTGGACCCACCTGGAGACCCGTCGCGCCGGTTGCGCCCCGGTGGGCGCCCCGCCCCCCAACTTTGGGGTTGGGCACCTACCACTCGAGAGTCCGCGCCTGCAAACGCGGCAGCGAACGCAGGTCGCGGCGAAGTGGGGGAGCAGTCTTACCTCTATCGCTTTGACCTTTGTCGAGTCCACCTTCCAGGTTTTGCAGCTGGTTCCTTTAGCTTCTTCCCCTTTCACCTTCCAGTCTCTAAACTCCCGCTTCCTCACAGGGCAGCTGCTAGCCGCGCGCCCTGGGGCTGGCCAAGTTAGGCTCACCTTCCGACAAGTTCAGTCCTGGTTTCCCTGTCAGCGAGGAGATGAAGTCAAACAAGTTTGTGGGCATTCGCAGCCGCCGCGAGAAGTCCTTTAAAAATATATATATATATATATATGTATTGCCTTGGACTCAGCTTAGCATTCTCTAGTAATTGCAACGATTAAGTAAGTTCTTGGCTGCTTTAAAAATCACATTCCAAGCCTGCACCGCGCTGCTTGCAGCTTTGGTGAACAGAAATTCCTCTTGATTAGGATGCTGGTGGCCTTGTCAATACAAAGTAAATAACTTTCTATGGCAGATTTTGTATTTAGATGAGTCGCTTTATAATGACTATTTTTATATTTATTACTTATGTGTTTGAACAAGGACACAGTTTGGAACAAAACAGCTCCTTCATCGGTAGTAATTATTTTGGGCTTCACTCGCGCCGGGCTCTTGGGACACTGGGCCTTGTGTGTTCTACTTTTTCCACCTTCTACTTTTACTCGTAAACACCCTGAATGTCTAACCTCTCCCTGTGAGATCCTGTGCCAGTGGGCACACCCCGTCTAACAACACACCGATTATCTGAGCCTTATTGCTTTCGTTGAGAATCAGCTTGCCTCCCCTAGAGTGCGTTTATTTTTAGTTTTATTGGTTATGGGGAAAACACACAAAACCACACACATACACATTTTGAAGTCCCTGAAAGTCATTTTTCCTTCCTAACGTTTGAAGATTTTGAGAGGCAAGATGGTAAAGAACATTGAGAAGTGATATTCTCAATATTAGCCACCACCTGGAGCAAACACTCCAAATGAGAAATCCATACAGGGAGACAGGACTGTTTCATTATAACATTTATTTGATACTAAAACTTTGTGGCTGCTTGAGGAGGCTGAGGCTGAGATCCAAACTCTTTGTGGTTTTCTAGTGTAATGTCACTATTTCTTGTATCACAGACAGTGATCTGTTTATGTTTTATACCAAGAATCACCCCACTGAAATCTTAATGTATAACTTATGTTCATGAATGAATGATGCCACAAAGAATAGTAATGCCTTCACCTTGGTCCTTCTGTTCAGAACTTAGTTCTGCAATGAGTAAAAGTGTCTGAAATGCCACATTTGTCCTTTTGGTGAACTAAAATGAGAAAGTCATATCTTGCTGTAGACAATAGTTAAATTTGACTTTGTCAGAGGAACTCAAGCGAGCTTTAAACGCTATTGTTTTGTTTTGGTTTTTGGCCACCCAGTGTAGCTTGTGGGGCCTTAGTTCCCCAGCCAGGGATTGAACCTGGGGCCATAGCAGTCAAAGCACCAAGTCCTAACCACTGGACTGTCATGGGAGCCCCACAATTCTTTTAATTCCATAGGTAAACCCTACAAAACACAATGCTTAAAGAGCTTATCTGGGTGAGAAAGAACCTATACAATTGTTTTAATTCTGTAACTTTCTTATCTAGGTAAGTTCTTTAGGCACTGTGTTTCATAGGGATAACAGATTCAAGTTAACTCAAGCATTTAGTGTTCATCAGTTTCAAAAAATATAATAGAAATGCTTTGGGCAAACATTTTATGATCTTAAAGATCTATAAAAACTGAACTTAATAGTGCGTTAATTAATAGGTTAATTCAGTAACTTTCAACGTGTCCAGCGCTGTGTAAGGCATTTTTGCATACGAATAACTTAAGAAACTTCCCTGAAAGTTTACAATCTCAATGATGGCAGTGAAACAAAAATGATAGAACACAGGTAAAATGTGATGAGCACCAGCAAAGAGACACAAAGTGTCTGTGGTCACTGGGAAGCAGAAAAGCCTTGATGGAAAAAAAGGAAAATGAGGGGAGTTGGGAGGGATTGTGTGATAGAAACTCGTGGGAAATATGGAAAGTTTAGAGCACAGTAGCCAGCAGGACCTGTAGATATAATTAGACCTAAATTTGGGCTTCCCAAGTGTCACAGTGGTTAAAGAACCCTTGTCAACGCAGTAGACACAGGAGATGGGGATTCGATCTCTGGGTTGGGGAGATCCCCTGGAGGAGGAAATGACAGCCCACTCCAGTCTTCTTGCCTGGGAAATCCCCTGGGCAGAGGAGCCTGACAGGCTACTGTCCATGGAGTAACAGAGTCAGATACGACTGAGCACAAGCACGCCATTAGACCTAAATTTGGGTGAATTCATGAGGTTTATTCAGAAAAACAGGTTGAGAGAAAGTTCCAAGGAGAGCTGAAAGTTCAAGGAAAGAGTAAGTCTGACTAAAGGAAGTCACTTGAGAGGAAGATGAAAGAGAATGGAGTTAAAATCAGCCTGGAATGAGAGGGGGCATAGCTTACAAATGAAGAAACAGGTCAGCCGAAAGGAAGAAAAGGGAAACAGGAAGAAGTGGGACCCAAAACAGGAGAACAGGAAGAGTTACCTTCCCTGGTCTCTCCCTCAGTATCTTTCCATAATACCCTTGCATATCTCACATCTTTTTATTTGATTTTTGTTGTTTTATTTCCTTTACAAAGTAAGCATTTGTTGCATGTAATTTAGAAGTTGTTGCATTGGTTCTTCCTGAAAAAAACATTTCAGTTTTGTACCTAGCAGTTTAAATGCATCTACCAACTAGTCTGTGCTGGGCTCTATTTCAAGGCACTGTGAATGCAAAAAACTGGGTGACAGTATACAACATACAGGACAAAGAACTTATACACAGGCTGGGGAGGATGCTGAGAAACTGGAGTTTTATACATTGCTTGTGGTGGAGGTGGAATGTAAAACGCACAACTATTATGGAAAAGACTTGGGCAGTTTCTTATAAAACTGAACATGCAACTACCATGTGATCCAGTAGTTGTATTCATGGGCATTTAATCCAGACAAATTTCATATTCATGCAAAAAGCAGTATATTAATGTCATAGCAGCTTTATTTGAATAGACAAAAACTTCAGTCAGCCCAGATAGCTTTCAACAGGTTACTGATTAAACAAGTGGAACATCTATACCAAGGACTACTACTGAACAACAAAAAGGAACAAACTTTTTTTAAAAATTAATTTTTATTAGAGTATAGTTGCTTTACAATGTTATGTTAGTTTCTACTGTACAGCAAAGTGAATCAACTATACATACACACACATATATATGTGTGTATATATATATATATATATATATATATATATATATATACACATACTCTTTTTTTTTTTTTAATTTCTTTCTCATTTAAGTCACCACCAAGCACTGAGGGGAGTTCCCTGAGCTGTCCAGTATGTTCTCATTAGTAATCTATTATATACATAGTGTCAATAGTGTATATATATCAATCCCAATCTCTCAATTCATCCCACTCTCCTTCCCCACTTGGTGTCCATACATTTGCTCTCTATGGCTATATCTCTATTTCTGTTTTGCAAATAAGATCATCTATACCATTTTTCTAGCTTCCACATATATGCACTAACATATGATATTTGTTTTTCTCTTTCTGACATCACTCTGTATGAGAGCCCCAAACTCCAGATAAACACAAGCCAGATGAATCCCTTAGGAAATTATGCTTAATGGGAAGAAGAAAAACATTGCCAGAAGGTCTCATCTATATGATTCTACTCATATAACATTTTTAAAATCTAGATTCATTGTTACCAGAGGTTAAGGATGAGGTGAGGAAGGAATGATTCAAGTGGGAGGTGGGTGTAGTTTTAAAAAGGCACTATAAGGGATTTTTTGGTGATAGAACTAGACAGTGTCTTGACTATGATGGTGGGTATGAAATATGAAAAGTGTAAGTGGATTGTATCAGTGTCAATATTCTGGTTGTGGCAGTCTGTGCTGTCCTGTACTTACATACTTCTACTATATGTATACTGAATTAGTGGAGAAGGCAGTGGCAACCCACTCCAGTACTCTTGCCTGGACAATCCTATGGACGGAGGAGCCTGGTAGGCTGCAGTCCATGGGATCGTAAAGAGTCGGACACGACTGAGCGACTTCACTTTCACTTTTCACTTTCGTGCATTGGAGAAGAAAATGGCAGCCCACTCCAGTGTTCTTGCCTGGAGAATCCCACGGACGGGGGAGCCTGGTGGGCTGCCGTCTATGGGGTCGCACAGAGTCGGACACGACTGAAGCGACTTAGCAGCAGCAGCAGCAGCAGCAGCAGTATAGTAAGCTATACATACTAAAGTTTTACAAAATGTTCCGTTGGAGGAAACTTGGTCTGTTGATCCATCTGTCTATTCTTCAACCAATACCACACTATCTTAATTAATTATTGTGCCTGTATAAGAAATCTTAATATCAGATAGAGTTAGTTTTCTTACCTTATTTTTCTTTGTCAGGATTGTTTTAGCTATTCCAGGGACCGTGACTTTTCACATTAATTTTATAACAAACTCATGTAATCTGTAAAAAACCTTGATATGATTTTGACAGGAATAGCATTAAGTCTATAGATCAATTTGGGGAAAATTGACATATTTATTATATTACAAGACTTACAATTCATGAACACTGTCTTTACTAAGGTCTTTGATTTTTTTTCATCATTTTGTAATTGTTAGCATGTAGATCATGTACTTGTTTTGTTAAACGTATTCCTGAGTATTTCAGTTTCTTTGAAGTGACTGAAAACGGTGTGCTTTCAATTTCAATTTCTTCATGTTCATTATTTCTATGGAAAAATGAGACTGCTTTTGTTATTGATTAATATTTATCATGCTATCTTGCTGAATGCATTTATTCTTAAGGGTTTGTTTTATTCTTAGAATTTTCTATGCATATCATCCTGTCATTTCTAAATAGACACATTGTTTTATTCCTTTACAATCTGTATGTTTTTTATTTCTTTTTCCTACCTTTCTGCAATAGTTAGAACTTCCCGTGTTATGTTCAGTAAGAGTACTTGCCTTGTTCTCCATCTTTGGGGGAAAGGATTACGTCCTTGATCATTAAAAATTATGTTTTTTGAAGATGCTATTTATTAAGTTGAGGATTTTCCCCTGTATTCCAGACTTGCAAAGAGCTTTTATCATGAATGGATATTCCATTAACCTAGTCATTAAACCTCTCTTTTTATTATGTTTCATATATAAAATCATCACATCCTCAAAACAATTTCAGGAAGTTTACAGCATATGGCTTCCCGGGATGCTCAGTGGTAAAGAATCTGCCTGCAGTGTAAGAGACGCAGATTAGATCCCTAGGTTAGGAAGATCCCCTGGAGAAGGAATTGGCAACTCACTCCAGTATTCTTGCCTGGAAAATCCCATGGACAGAGGAGCTTGGCGAGCTACAGTCCATGGGTGTTACAAAAAAGTCATACACGACTTGGAGACTAAACAAACATACAGCATATACACAAATAAAATATAACACAATATAATGTAAATAACATAACATAAAACAATATAACATGAAAGGCATTGGGAAAATTAGCACAGGAAAAATAAATGAAGTCATAAGAACTCAGAACCCTCATGAGTTTTTGAACACTTATGAGAATTTCATCATGTTATAACTGAATTTGATTCTAGTTTTTATATTCAAAGGCTAGTATTGGCTTCATTAAGACCTTTCAGCCTTTTTAGAAGACTCTGGTTTACTCATACTGACATTCTTCGGCCTAGCACAGTACATAAATATCAACAAATTATAGGGTAATTTAATTAACTTACTTCCAGTTCATTGATTAATCACATACCTGTCCATTTGTATCTACCTCAAGAAATTCAGGTTTCAACTTGTTCTCAAGTAAGAATATGTGTATCAGATGCATCATCTTCAACACCTTTCGTATTAAGGTTGATTTAAGTTTCCCTCCTAAGGCCTCCATGGAGGATCTACATCTTTGCCTTCATTGGTAATCTAATTTATGGTTGGGGAAGTGGACAGAAGAATGACACTCGAGCCCTTTCAGGCTGCAAAATTGCATGTGTTTTTTATGTATGTTAAATAATTTCCTTTGACCACAGCGAGCTCATAAAATTGATATCTAGCTACTGATTTTTTTTTCTTCCTGAGAAGATAGTACACTGGTCCTCTTTGAAAATAAGAGAGGAGTTATAAATAAATCCAATTATTTTTCTAATATACCTGACTGACTTCCTTTCTTCAACTTTAATGAATACTCCTAGTTGGGGTTCCAGGTGAACTCTAGTATTGTTACAGCCTCTAAACATTTATATGTCAGTTATCCAGGGAGGAAAATTACATTCCCCAGTCACCTCCAAATTTTACTGCTAGTGAGAGTCTGAGTATAAAAAATGCCTGCTAGTATTGTAGTTTCTAAGATCTGTACCTCAGAGTCACAGAAACCTGTCTTAGAAACCTGGGTTGTGTCTACCAAAGGTCAACTTTATGACCTCAAGGAAGTTACTTTTTCTCTCTAAGCCTCCATGTCCTCTGCTGTAACATGGTAGAAAATGATTTCTGCTATGTTGGGTCATTTGAAGATTAAAGCAGATCATTAATGTAAAACACTGGCCCATAGCAAGGGTGCTTATAAACATATATTAGCTACTATTATATCTAGAATCGATGGTTTTCACACAGGTTAGATATAGTAAAAGTTTTAAAATGTCTTATAAATTTTGAGGTCCTCTCAGGACTGTCCTGGTTCTGATCTTTGTGTACATTGAGGACACTGGGTCTTAAGAATTGGTGTTTTGACCTCAGTGAGGTTGCCTGGATCAGATCTGTATTAGAATTATGAAAATTAAATGTGTGTTATATGTTAAATTCCCAGGATAATACTGCATATGTTAACATTCAAAAGATGTGAGCATGCTGGTTCTTTTATTCTCCCTTTTTTCCTTCAGTAAGATAGTGAAATGGGGACACTGAGACTCACACATAGGGGAAAGCTTAGGATATGAGGGAAATTATCAGCTCTGTAGTCCTAGAAGCGATCTTTATGTTTATCTTGAGAACACAGTGTCTGGACTTAAAAAAAAAAAAGTATTGGCATATCCCAACAATCTGTAGTGTTCTAGGATTTTATCGCTTAGGAGTGAATATGATTTGAACTTAATACATTTTTGTTGTTGTTCAGTTGCTAAGTTGTATTTGACTCTTTTGTGACCCCATGGACTCTAGCCCATCAGGCCTTCTGTCCATGGGATTTTCCAGGCAAGAATACTGGAGTGGGTTGCCATTTCCTTCTCCAGAGGATCTTCCTGACCCAGGGATCGAACCCACATCTCCTGCCTTGGCAGATGGATTCTTTACCACTGAGCCACCAGGGAAGCCCCAATTTTACAGTTGTCAAATTCAGAACCAGACAGATCCATCTCTTGATCTTAAACATGGTAATAAAGTAAATTGTTTGAGAAAATTGGATTCTAAAGATTACATGTGGAGAATTTTGAAGTGTGACCATATTCCATTGGAGTTCAGAGAAACCCAACTGAAAGAATTATGGACTGACTGACAGCTGTGGGTTGAGCGTTTTGAAAGGGCTATCTTATCTTGAAAATTATGACTTTGGAGGAACTAAGGTGCTTGGCAGTGGAAAGAATCAGAACATGTGAAATTCCTTAAAAACTTATTGACTTAATTATGCCTATGTTACACATACTTATAAAAAAAAACCCTTTATACTTAAAAACATAGGAATAAGGTCAAGTTACATTCATTTTCCCATTCTCAAATTGTTGTTTAGTTCTGGCCTATGATGTTTGTATTCCTTACAAATATTCATATATTGACATGTTGGAAACCTGGAGATTAATGCTGAGAAAGGCTAAGACAATTGAAAAATGTTTTGATAGCCTGATCTTATCAACTGTACCAAATGAATCTGAATCCTACTGGAATATATTGTTATGTCATCCTGAACATATTTGGACAGTGATGGTTCTTTTAAAGTTTAAAAAAAAAAGAACTGGAAAGCAGGTACAGAGCAATTCTTGTAGTTATTAGCAAAATAGCGTTTTATATTGCATCATTTCTGCTGAAAGATTGTTCTGTTGAAGATGAACAATTTGCACATAAATTTATGGTACTGGTATATAATTCAAAGACAGTTTCTGAGTTTTTTCTTATCAGACATTCTGCCTTAATCCTGTTTCTCAGTTGACAAATGCTGCTGCTGCTGCTGCTGCTAAGTCGCTTCAGTCGTGTCCGACTCTGTGCGACCCCATGGACGGCAGTCCACCAGGCTCCCCCGTCCCCGGGATTCTCCCGGCAAGAACACTGGAGTGGGTTGCCATTTCCTTCTCCAATGCATGAAAGTGAAAAGTGAAAGGGAAGTCGCTCAGTCGTGTCCGACCCTTAGCGACCCCATGGACTACAGCCTACCAGGCTCCTCCTTCCATGGGATTTTCCAGGCGAGAGTACTGGAGTGGGGCGCCATTGCCTTCTTCGGTTGACAAATGAGACACTGTCATTTGCTCTTTCAGGAAATGAGTGCACTCAGGATGAAAGCACAGCAGCTGCCATCTTTACTGTTCAGCTGGATGACTATTTGGGTGGCAGACCTGTGCAGAACAGAGAACTTCAAGGCTATGAGTCTACAGATTTTGTTGGCTACTTTAGAGGAGGTCTGAAATACAAGGTAAGCAGCTCCCTGAAATTGTTTTATGACCCCCTTTCTCTTCCTATCCATCCACACCTCATGTCTTGATAGAATAAGAATTCATTGAGGGCAGGCTTTTTATTTTAATTGCTTTGCAATATTGTGTTGGCTTCTGCCATACAACAGTGTGAATCAGTCATAAGTATACACATGTCCTCTCCCTCTTAAACCTCCCCTCCATGCCCCTGCCGCCTCATGCCACCCCTCTAGGTTATCACAGAGCACCGGCTTGAGCTCCCTGTGCCTATACAGCAGCTTCCCACTGGCTGACTGTTTTACACATGGTGGTATATGTCAGTGCTACTTATACAGAATGAAGTAATTCAGAAAGAGGGCAGGGTATTTTGTTCTCATTTTAATCTATTTTGTTCACTGATATATCCCCAGGACTCTCTAGATGCATAATAGGTGCTTGACAAATGTTTGTGGAATATATGGTATAATGTGTGACATATTCGGACTTAATCTCATTTGGCAGGTTAATTTTTAATGCAGTTAAGTAAATATAGGAAACATGGGCATTAATAGTGTTTATTTTTGCTATTCTAAAGAATTGCTGAATTTGCTACAAATAACCCATGACTCAGGAATTTCAGTTGTTCTGGAACATATGAATCCAGTATTTATAACAATTATAACTTCAGTTAATATATAGAACTATACATACATTTCCCAAATAGCTTAGTTAGATCTTAGAAATGTTACAAATGAAACCACTGAACTGAACATATGTGTGGTTCAGCCTTGCAAACTCCTACACATACACTGGCATACACACACACACACACACAGACACACACACTCACAGAGTTTATGTGTTTTGGCCTGAAACTCATCATCAAATGACTTTACTTTGGAAATAAACAAGTAAAATATCAGATAATTAACTATCTCT
Source organism: Giraffa tippelskirchi (assembly GCF_054371585.1). Classification (NCBI taxonomy): domain Eukaryota; kingdom Metazoa; phylum Chordata; class Mammalia; order Artiodactyla; family Giraffidae; genus Giraffa; species Giraffa tippelskirchi. Next base: position 67,896,036 of record NC_137284.1, read on the forward strand.
GTACTTTTAAGGCAACTTTCAATAAAGGATAGCTTTTTCTGGAATTCTCTCAGTGACCCTTGCAGATTGTCCATCCTTCATTATTCCGCGACCCCCTGAGAATGTTCAGTTAAAGTGTGAGGAATACCTTCCCTACAAACACCCCAGAAACAATCTTTTTTAAAATCAAACGTGCTTCAGCAAGTATTCTCTGAGACCCTACCACCTCACCCCTCCAGTATATTAACCCTGTGGAGACCTAAAACCTCAGAAGTAAACTACTAAACTAGAATTCTGACTGTAGTCTAGAACCTATTAAATATGAAACTATTGCCTTTTATTTATTTAATTCACATGAGTTACTTTTATGTCACCATGATCCTGAAATATCCTGTATATCAGTGAACCCAAGATTTAGAGTAAGCTGGGGCTTGTATTACTAAATGCATGTACTGTACCATCATCCTGGTTATGAACCCAATTCTGTCACATGTAGCTTGTTTGCCTCAGGGAAACAAGTTTTCTGTGCTCAGTTTCCTCAAATGTGCAACAGGGTAACAACAGTGTTCTTGTGTATGTGTCATAAGGATTAGATTAAATGATAAAAATGTGTATGTTATAGTGCATATGCAATCATTTGAGACTTACGCTATTATTAATTCTTCTGGCTATTAGTGGGTCTTTTGAAATCAAATTTCTGGAAATATACTTAAAAGTGGACATGATAAAAGTAATTTTATAGTTATTGCATAATTGTCTTCTAATTGTCAACATTAAAACCACCGCAAATCAGCATTTTTTAGAAAGAGGATATTTGCACATGGAGGTCAGATTCATCAGCAAAAAAATCAGTTTACTATCTTACCATTAGTGACGTTAATCAGATGGTAACATGTGTAGTTGCAGCTAGACTTGATAGGAGATGTGGAAATAGAGATCATTTTACCACCCAGAACAGCAAAGATTATTATGTTATACTTAATTTCATGCTTTTAGGGATGTACTAAGCACTTTGCATGTGTTATCTCATTTAATTGAAAAAAACAGCCCTGTAGTGCAGTTTCTATCATTATCATCCTGTTAAGATAAGTAAATGGAAGCTTAGAGAGCCTAATTTGTGAAGGTCTCATAGGTGCTATATGACTGAATTGGGTGACCGACTCCAGTGCCTAAGCTAGTAACCATGATGTTATGATGCTTTCAATATAATTAAATGGTTCAAATGTCTGGATGAATTTTTTATTTAAGAATACTTTTTGAAAAGGATATTTTGTCTATTTGAAATGAGTAAAACTTGGCAAAGTCTACCATTACCAAGTCAGCAATGGTCACATTTAGTTGCCATATGCAGTATAAAGATGTAGCTAGGAAACGTTGAGACCATCTTCCCATGTCCCATGTCATTTAATTGAGTTGTGGTTTTTTTCTCTGTGAGGTTTTATAGGGAATTGGGGAGGAGTTATAGAGGATTAATTACTTACTATTGCTTCCTAATGTTATATCTCTGGCTAAGCCCCTTTCCCAGCTTGAACAAGACCCAGCCCCAACTGTGAGTGTAAGTAACAACAATTAGACATCTGTCAGCCAGTAAAACTGACAGTAAAACTGTCTTTATGGTGCCCTTGGTTTAAAAGATCATCTGCCTTGCTTTCATTCTGTAAAGTAGGTAGAAGGAGACTGGGAGTTTCTAGGGTTCATTCAAGCAATGTTCACAGAAGAATTACTTACTTTCTGATATGGATATATATGAAACTTAAGTTTTTTGTTCAATTTTGGCATCAAATATTAGAGACAAAATTAATTTTTAAGATACCATTAAATGTTCACAGACTATATATATATCACTCTGATAGTTCACCGTATGAAATTATCCTAATAGTATATATTTATTTTCAGCCTAAGTCAACTCTGTATTTTGTAACTTTTTTTCAGAACACAGTGTTCTTACACTATTTTTTGTTATCAGATCACAGTATAGTTCTTATTTTAAAAAATTAAAATGGCCAAGCATAGTAATATGTAGATGAAAAACTTTATTTCTATTGTATAATACTCTGTGCTGTCAAGAAATATGGCAATCCTTTTAAAATTATGAACTGGGAAATTATTATGTATTTGTAAAAGCTTGTGGTTGTAGTTATCCTGAAGTCAACATTTAAGCCCATACTAATAAAACCCTTACATTCATGAGGGACTTTTGGAAAAGTGGAGAATTCCAAAAGTCATTGGAAATATAAAGAATGTGCTATTAATTATGTATGAAGCTTGACTTCTTTCTTTGGATTTATTGTATATGTTGATGTAACAAACTTGAAATTTGGATTATTTAATAGACTTCAATTTTTTAAGATTTTGTTTTGATGTGGACCATTTATTTTTAAAGGCTTTATTGAATTTGTTACAATATTGTTTCTGTTTTATGTTTTTGGTTGTTTCACCTGAGGATGTGGGATCTTAGCTCTCCAACCTGAGATCGAACTCACACCCCTGCATTGGAAGGCAGAGTCTTAACCACTGGACTCTGGGGAAGTCCCACATAGACATTTTATACTGCTAATTTTCTTTCCATATTATCATGGGGGGATTTATCAATAAATAACAGATTTATTTCCACTGCACCTTTATTTTGCACATTACCTCATAGTTAATTATGGAAATAAATAAATATTATTGTCCCTAACATTTTAATTCAGGCAAAGAATGAAAAGCTTAAAAAAACTGAAGGCTAATTTCAAATGATGCAAGAAGACGTGCTTGATACAGTTGATCTTTTTTCATCCCCATTTCTTAGTTCAATGTGGTTGGACTTTGAATTTTCTCTTTGTTTTGGTGGGGATATGCAATAAATTTAAACTGTAGATACTTAGGCCTGGCATGTTTTATAAACTCTTTTTACCTAAATAAATAGATAAATAAGACAGGTGATCATTTAATGTAAAATCAAGGACTAAGATTAGAAGCAGCCCATACCTGGCAAGCACTCAGGTCCCTCCTCTGTCTTGAAGCTGTGACCGTGGGAATTTCACGCTGCCTGGTTCCCGGGCCCTCTTCGCGTATGCTTGTGACCTCTGACTCTCTAACCTCCTGTCACCTTTTCCTCTGAAATCCTTATCTGCCTTCTCATTCAGTCCTTTGAGAATTATTAGTTCCCAAAGGAAAAGAATAACAGCTCTTTTCTGTTAATGTAGCAGGTTTTATATACTGAGGGTTTTCAGTAAATATTTGCAGTATTAACTGGAATCGTTAAAATAGGAAGGACGAAGAGCCTGAAACAAAACAATTACCTGTTGATTTGCCTGTTGGAAATTCTCTTCTGCATATTTAATTTTTCACACGCACTTAGCTGGCTGTTTTCTCTTGGCCTACCAAGCAGTTTGGCACCAACACATGCGGTTTTCTAAGCTGCCGTGTCAAAGCCTCATCTGTTTTGTTTTGTTTTCTTTCTCTCACTGATCAGGCTGGAGGTGTGGCGTCTGGATTCAATCATGTGCTTACAAATGACTTGACCGCTCAGAGGCTCCTGCATGTGAAAGGTCGGCGAGTCGTCAGGGCCACGGAAGTTCCCCTAAGCTGGAACAGTTTCAACAAGGGTGACTGCTTCATCGTTGACCTTGGCGCTGTAAGTTTTATGCTTACCTGGAGATGTCTAGAGGAAGGTAAATTGTCTTCAGATCAAATCAGATGTATGTGTTGTGGAAGATAATCACTTTTTCTACACATTAGAAAGTGGTCATGGCTACGTGAGATGCAGTCATATCATATGACTAATTGGCAAGTATTTAAATGGCACATAAAACTTCAAAAGTTTTTATTTCTTTTGATAAAGTTAATTAGAATGGAGTAATGATTTAGTTCTTCCTACCATAGAACAGAAATTGAATAATTCTTAATATATTTCCCCTTCTTCTTGAACAGAGCTTCCTCTAATTATTTTTGTCCCTAAATGTGTGTGGGAAAACATTGCTTGAGGGGGAAATTGATTCCCCCAGGAAGCAAAGATTTTAGAATTTAACATGGACATAGGATGAGGGTAAATAGCCTGCCTGAAGAGTGTAGGGAAAGTATTTCAACAAATATTAATATATCCCATATAGCCACACACATGATACTATTTGATACTTATTAATTCTCTCAGAATTGTTAGAAGAAAAGGCACAAGTACAAATGTCAAGTATTATCTCAGTGGGATGGGCAATATCTGACTTAAGTCTTTAAGACTGTATAAGGTTTCAAAAGTAGAAGGAAAAAAAAGTAGAAATAAAGGGTATTTCCTGCTATGGGAAACCATGTGCAGAGGCAGGGTTGCCATTTTCTTCTCCGGGGGATTGTCCCAAACCAGGGATCAAACCCATGTCTCCTGCATTGCATGTGGATTCTCTACCACTGAGCCACCAGGGAACAGTGATTCCTATCTAAGTATTTTGTTTTACTGCCTCTTCTTAGGCAGTATTTTGGGGAAGGGCATCAATCAGAGGCCAAAAGAGTTTATTTCATGTATATAGAGAGAAGTGATACTAAGGAATTTAAAAATGAAACCTCACAAAACTGAGTGTGAGCAGTATTAAGCTGGCAGGAGCACAGAAATTAAATATGCTAAGGTTATAAATGGTTTGGAAAATGACCCAAATTGTAAACTTCATTGAGTTCTCTAAGTTAGGGTCACCTCTACTTTTATTACTGCTAGTATATAATCCAACTATCTTAGATTATACTAGCTGTGTGCATAGTTGAGATTATGCTACTAATGCCCAAAGTACCCAGTGTCACACTTAGACATCCACATGCAAAATGGCAGTATTGTTGCCCTGTATTTCACAGTGAACTTCATGGAAATGTCCTTTTCAACTTTAGATGCTATCCTGTTGCCCTAAGCAGACTTAAGTCCTAACCTTCATATCTAGGCAGAAAGCAGATACTATTCTCTCTCCACTCACCAGCAAGCAAAACCATGACATATAAATAGATTATCAGGTGTATTAAGCTGTTGGTAAAGCGTCTGCCTGCAACGTGGGAAACCTGGGTTCGATCCCTGGGTTGGGAAGATCCTCTGGAGAGGAAATGGCAACCCACTCCAGTACCCTTGCCTGGAAAATCCTGTGGACGGAGGAGCCTGGTATGCTACAGCCCATGGGGTCACAAAGAGTTGGACATGACTGAATGACTTCACTTTCATTAAGCTGTGCAGTTCCAAAGATAGTCACAGCACTCAGAATCTCTCACAGCTAATGTACAATAATTAATTTTCTCTCTTAACTACTTATATTTTATAGCCCTTTATCCTTTTATAATTTATGAAGTATTTTTATATATAAGTTGATATGGTTCATGGAAAAAGTAAACCTCAGTTTTCATCAAGTTGAATATAATCTCAGGTTCTCCTCTATAAATTTGGGTATTTTGATTAGATGTGCTCTGGGGTCCATAAACACTTTCCACTGATAATGTAATTCATCATTGCCATTACTTGAAAATATTTCTTTCCTAAAAAAATATTTTATATATAATGTATTTGCTTTACAAGTGCAATAATCTCTTTATCATGAATAGTGTCCAACTGAACTTTCCAACTCTCTACTCTTTGATGTTGAGCAAGTCATTAACCTCTTTGAGCCGTAACTTCCTTGTTTTTTTTTTTTTCATCTTGACTGTGGTTTCTAGTGACATACTGATCTCAGCTGATGGTGATTCAGTCCCGTCTGACACACAGTCATATCTGGAAATGGCAGTTACCATCCCAGTTTCAAGGAAAAACCACCTTAGAAGATGTGAGCAAGTCACTTGCATTAAAGCAGGTTGAGCAGCGATCTGGGATGGGACCTGAATTTTTCTATTCATAGTTTACATCCTTTACATTCTACGAAGTGAACTTGGTAGTATAGAAGATGATGTGGCTCTATAACAGAGTATCTTGCAACAGTTTCAGAATCTGCTTAATTCAGAATAGATTATGTCTAATCTGGCTTAGAATGTACTGAAATTAGTATTAGTAATGAAATTATTTGGCTTCCCTGGTGACCCAATGGTAAAGAATTTGCCTGCAGTGTAGGAGACAAGGAGATGCAGGTTTGATCCCTGGGTTCAGAAGATCCTCTGGAGGAGAAAATGGCAACCTACTCCAGTAGTCTTGCCTGGAAAATCTCATGGACAGAGGACCCCAGTGGGCTATATAGTCCATGGGGTTGCAAAAGAGTTGGACATGACTGAGTAACTAAACCACAATGAAATTACTTATTATTTTATTGAATAAGTATTGAGTTTCCACAATGGGCTGCATAGTTCAGTGCTGTGCTAGACTGATTATAGCTCTGGTAACATGCTGTCTTCCAATAGGTAATATCTGCCATAGGAATATTCCCCACAAATCCAGGCTCATGTCATAGGGACAGAGTCTCTATAAAAATGTTCAAGGACATTGACTGTTTAATAGTAAATTTTCTTTATTTTATATAGCTAATATTTTCAATGACTTTCAAGTTATCTCTTGCTCTCGTGGCTGGTTGGAGACATTTGGGGTGATTTTCTTGCAGCAGTACTTGAAGCTGATTCCCTCTTATGTTGTGGAACTTTCCTACCACTCCCACAGATATCCTAGTAGGATTCAAGCTCTGAATTCCTAAGTATTTTAGAGCAAACACCCACATGACCTGTGTTTATATTACTAACCTTTAACCAGTTGGTAAAAGTTTCTAAAAGGTGATAAGATCTTGCAATTACCTTGGGGACTTTATTTTTGGGGTGTGTCACAGTCAACCAAGAAGAATGGAATCAAAACCTCTGTCGTAATATTTTAATAGCAGTTATTGAGCTAATTATTTCATGACCACTTTCTGCTTTAGTGGGCACAAAGGGGAGCCAGTGCTGTTACTTCGTGTGTGTTATGACCCAGGTATGAAGAAGATAGGTTGAACATCTAAAGCTGTCATTCAGCTAAAGCCACGTGGCCAACGCTAAGGTTATGGGTATAACCTAAATCCTGTATCTTGATTGTTTTTGAGGGAGGTGAGCTTTTTTCTGGATAAACAATCACTAGTCTTAAGGTGATGTGGCATATACCTTAGTAACATTTGGTGTGATAGGATTTTAGACTGTAGTAAATATTCCCTAGGGGCTTCCCTGGTGGCTCAGCAGTAAAGAACCTGTCTGCCAGTGCAGGGATGAGGGTTGGATCCCTGGGTCGGGAAGATCTCCTGGAGAAGGAAATGGCATCCCACTCCAAGATTTCTTGCTTGGGAAATCCCATGGACAGAAAAGGCTGGCAGGCTATAGTCCATGGGGTCACAAAAGAGTCGGACACGATTGAGTGATTGAACAACAACGACAGAATATTCCCTAGATATGACAGTGTAATCTTTTCAACCTAAAGCATGAAATTGTAAAATTATTAATTTAATCACCTTGGAAGTTAACAAAATTATAATTTTAGAGGATGATTTGGATAAGTTGTCTTATATTTAGTGTATTTTCAGTAAATAATGAGACATGGCTAGATTTCAGCAATTTGGAATTTACCGAATAATTGGAAAAAGGCTTTTGAAATATATATTTTAATGTTGCTGAATTTATAAATCCTTACTCTCCCACTATTTTTAAAGATATGAGGAATTTGTAGAAATTAATAACATCACAGCTTAATATTGCAACAGAACATCAGTAACCCGAGAATGTGAGTGATAATGAAAAAAAGCCCATATTCTCAAAGTTTGGGATCAGAAATTAACTCTTTTAGAAGTGTATATCAGAGCCAGCCACTAGTGGAGAATTAGGTTGCAGAGGAAGAGGAATCTGTGGTGAGGTTTTTTTTTTTTTCCCTTGTTGGTTATCCATTTTATTTATTTTTTAAAATTTATTTATTTTAAATTGAAGGATAATTGCTGTGGTGGTTTTTTAATCATGATGTTCTGCATGTTCTCTTCCCTTGTTAACTTATTTGGTCAGTCATGCAGTGTTGCCCTACTGCCGTGCTATTTATGATCTATCCTGCCCTCTCTCATAGTCATCCGCTTCAAGAAAGCAGCCTACACTTCCTCATTGACCAGACGTGGCCTTCAACCCACGTCTTCTGACTTTCACTCCCACCGTTTCTTTGAAACTGTGCTTCCTGTGAGCATCAGTGCTTTCTGCTAAATCCAGTGAACTCGTCTCTTCTATTTGCCTCCTGCACTGCAGTTGACACTGCGTTGTTGTCATTAAAGCACATCAGATTATCCCACCCACCCTCTCCCCCATCCCAGAGGAATACATGGAATGTTATGGCCTGGGATGGGGACAGGGTTGAGAATGAAAGTGTGAGTCTGGTTTGCAGTCTTCAGCCTCCCTCCTCTCTAACCTTCATAGAGGCATTGACATTTCTCTGAATCTCAAGTGCTGGGCTTTGATCTCTATACTAAGGCATTTTCTGGAAAGTATCCTCACTTTGGTCTTTAGAGATGCCAACATCTCCACAGCAAGACCCTTCCTGGTTCTGTCAGCCACAACTGTACCCAGCCTTAGGCGTTCTGCTTAGTTTTTCCCATGCCACATAAAAGTTTCAGGAACAGTGTACCCAAGTTGTTGCCAATACCTGTTAGTCCAACTGCCTGGACACTGTCCAGAGTTGTTTCTGCTCTCATGCTCAGCCTCATGGATAAATGTATGACAAACATGTAGGACAAGAAGTTTACCAAGCTCTTCTCAAAGATTCGTGGCACCTGGTCATGTTTCCTAACTGGCTTGTAATGACCTACTCTTTTTGGACCAGACAAACTAGTCTTACACCATTTCACACTGCTGCCCTCTCGGTGGATCCTGCAGTGCACTCTAGTCCCGAAGGCCAAGACCGTGATTCTTGATATACAGATTTGACTTTCTAGACCACATCCTCACTCCTCCCCTGCAAAACCCTTAACTCTGGCAAAATCAAGTTTCCTTTAAATTAAAATTTTGTTGGCTTTCAGACTTTTGTCTCTACTGTGACTTAAGGAGGCTAACTTTAAAACTGAAAACTGAGCAGAATCTTCTTTGTTCTGGATCCGTTTTTCCTTACTCCAAAGTACTCCACTAGATCTGCTGGGGAGAGCCTTCAGGCAACAAGAAGAGAAATGGGAAAGATCAACCTAATTTTACATCTGTAGAATTTACTCTGCAGTAAAAGTACGGACGAATGGCATTTAGTGTGTTCTTAGTAAGTGTTGGGTGTTTGGAGTATACAGATGAAAACCAGATAGCCTTTGACCTCACGGTGCTGTGAAGTGGTGAGAGACATAAACACATACACAAGTCAGAGTATGATCAGGTAGAATGTTAGATGCACTGGAATAGAGCTACACGCATGCTGTCCCTGGAGAATGGATGAGGGCACTAAGAAAGATGGCTCTCAAGGTGTTGCTGCTGCTGCTGCTAAGTCGCTTCAGTCGTGTCCGACTCTTAGCGACCCCATGGACTGTAGCCTACCAGGCTCCTCCGTCCATGGGATTTTCCAGGCAAGAGTACTGGAGTGGGGTGCCATTGTCTTCTCCGCTCAAGGTGTTAGGAATTACATTTTAATTCTCAATCATGGCTTCACACTGGAATCATTTAGAAGAGGTTTTAAGAGTACTGATACTTGTAATTTGATTCCTAGAATTCTGATTTTAAGGTTTTGGAATGGGCCTTTGGTATACGTTCTTTTTTTTTTAACTTTTAACTTTTAACTTTTTGTGGCTGTGCCACATGTCACATGGAATTTTAGTTCCTTGACCAGTGATGAAACCCGTGTCTCTGCATTGGAAGTGGGGAGTCTTAACCACTGGACTGCCAAGGAAGTCCTGATGTAGATTCTTTTTAAGCCCCACCCGCAGGTTCTTGAACATTCCCATTTCAATATGGGAAATGTCTAAAGGTGCTGGGCAGTTCACAGTCATATGTCTAAAGAACAAATAAGTCAGTTAAAAATAGTTGAGTCACCTACTTATGTGGGTGGCGGAAATTATTGTAATAAGATGTGACTATAAGACTTCCTTGATTTGCTAGGTAATTTGAGTAGAACATAACCTCACCTTGTCTTCTTATGAAAAGTTTGCTCAAAAAGCTGTCACTTGGTCCCGATAAGTGACATCGCTGCTGCAGCCATGCTAGAGTCATTTCCCCTTTTCCCTGTCCTCCAATACCATCCAAAGGCATGGTTGACCATCCCTGTAGACTTTAATCTTATAAATATCCCCCCATTCTTCTCTGCTTCTCGTCAGCACTGCTCTGTCTTACCTCACATGCAATTCCTCCTTTCTGGTCGCCCAGCATTCTGTGACCATCCACACCCTCTGCATCCATCTTCTATCCTTCAGTCAGAGATGCTTTTAAAAACACATATGCATGTCACTGAAGGATATTGAGGTAGCTTGACTTTAACAACAAAATAGAATATAAATAAACATTTGTTTATCCAAAAACTAAAAATCATGTGTTAAAGTTAAAAAAATAGAGATTCTTGGAAATATTGTGCAAGTTAGTATCTTTTTTAAAACAGTGCTTAAAGACTCTTCAGCCTAGAGGGGTAACTGAATGAACTTCCATATTTGGCTAACTAGATCTAAAGAAAACTAGGGCTTCCGTGGTAGCTCAGTGGTAAAGAACCTGCGTGCAATGGTTCTTTGGGTAGGAAAGATCCCCTGGAGATGGAAATGGCAACTTTCTCCAGTATTCTTGCCTGGGAAAATTCCATGGACAGAGGAGCCTAGCAGGCTACAGTCCATGGGGTCACAAAGGAGCCAGACATGACTTAGTGACTAAACAACGACAAAGGGAAAACTAAGCACTGGAAACATAAAACCGATAGAAGCAAGGAGAGTAAGAGGTCTGTTCCTCCCACTCCCAGCTTTTATAAACTTTTAGATGTATTTAGAATAAATAGCTTGGAAAAAGGAGCAAGTCCATGCTGAGTTCTTTGCCCATGTTATGAGTCATCATTATTGGAGGGTTCCTTTAAACTCAGCTTCTGAAATCTTGCCTCCCTTCGAGGGCGTCATTAACCATTGTTTTATTTTTGCTCTTATTTCCTGTCCCCAAATGAGGTCTGGCTACACTTCGATGTTTGACTTGTTAGCTCTGACCATGTAGTTTAGAAGAAATTTTAGAAACCTCTGGTCTGACCCCAGTGTGGCTGTTTCTATGAATACCACTCACTTACTTTTATTTCTTGTTACTGGTGGTCCAAAGTAATTGCCAGTAACAGAGTATCTTTACTCCCTCATTTCTTCCTTTTCCAACTATCCAGAATAATTTTACTTTCCTTAAATAGTTTGTACATTAAGAGTTAATTATGACTTCTCAAGCTCCTACTAGAGGGTGTTCACGAGCAATACATACATCAGCAAATTTCAGCCAAAATTTAAGTGGACTTCAGTCTGAATTGAATGGATATTTCCATATTTACCGGGAGTTTTTATGTCCTTTCCCCTCAAAAATGTAACATTTAGTGTTGAGTTTTTAAATTCCTTAGGACCTTAGAAGGTAAAATAATTACCTCTGAAACTGTATTTGCTTTACAATTTTCAGTGTCCAGTACACTTAAATCAGATTTACAAAAAGTTTATCTAACTCCCATTCAAGTGATATAATCAAAACAATTTAAATTAGAATGAAAACTTTTTCTGTTTTAAGAATACACATCAACCTATCACATCAGTTATATTTTTTAGCTCTGTGCAGAATTTCTTGTTTTTTTAGCCCTTGCTGTCTTAAAAAAAGGTTAAGTTGAATTATAGGGGAGTTTTTGAAGCATGGGGCCAATTGAGTACAAGGTTTCCTCGTTTGCAGAGTAGTGAAGTAGTCTTAACCAACTGCCTCTAAATAGGGTGAGTGTTGGGCTAGTGAAGCTTATTAATAGTACTGTACACATGCATTTCATCACTGTAGCACTCTGTTAAAATGAGATGTCTTAACCACATCACCTACATGTGGCAGAATATGAATTGCTCAAATTGAATTGCTCACATTCTGTTTAAAATTTAAAGTATGTTTTAATGCCCATAATTGAATAAACTATGTTTGTATAAAAAACAGTGTTGAATGAAAAGGGTTTTTTACTAACTTTGAAATTTTTTTATTTTATTTTTTAATTAACTTTTTAAACAGTTCTGGCTTTTAGCAATTTATTAATTTTTTTTTAAATTATTTATTTATTTGACTGCACCAGGTATTCGTTGAAGCATATGGGATCTAGTTCCCTGACCAGGGATTGAACCCAGGGCCCCTGCATTGGGAGCACAGAGTCTTAGCCACTGGACCACCAGGGAAGTCCCACTTTTAGCAATTTAAAGTCCACACTTTATTGCATTTCTTGTCTGAGTTAATCAATGAAAATTAAATCTAGTAAATAAGCTATGTTACTTCTAGAAATACCACAAACAAAGGTGAAAATAATAAAAGAGTGAGCATAACACATAACATCCATTTTCATGCTCAAGAAATGTTTTGGCAATGCCTTCTTTGATGATTTAGTCTTCTTTGAGTTAAAAGGAAAACTTCACTCTTAAAAGTTTTATTTTTATGAGTTTTTCCTAGATATATTTTTGCTATTTTAAAGGTTGAAACTGGTCTCTAAGCAATGGTGAGGAATATTTTCTAAAACTAAATTTATCTGTGAATTGATACTGCACATAAAAAACTCTCAAAGTAATATCACAGAAAATATTTTGGGGTCCAAGGAATATTGTAAAATTCTATGTTAAATAATAATATTTATAAAATTATCATTAACTATAATTCATTTTTAAACATATTTTACCAGGCTTCCTTAATGCTTTACAAACACTAATAAAACCTCAGTTCAGTCGCTCAGTCGTGTCCGACTCTTGGTGACCCCATGGACTGCAGCACGCCAGGCTTCCCTGTCCATCACCAACTCCTCAAACTCATGTCCATCGAGTCGGTGATGCCATCCAACCATCTCATCCTCTGTCGTCCCCTTCTCCTACCTTCAATCTTTCCCAGCATCAGGATCTTTTCCAGTGAGTCAGTTCTTTGCATCAGGTGGCCAAAGTATTGGGGCTTCAGTTTCAGCATAAGTCCTTCCAATGAATATGCAGGACTGATTTCTTTTAGGGTTGACTGGTTTGATTTCCTTACAGTTAGTGTGATTTTATATAATCTCTTTGAAGTAGATAAGAGGTTATTTATAAAACTAAAGTAGGGAGAATATAAACATCTATTGGATGAATATAAAAATACAAAGCAAATCAGTGATGAAAGTGACTAACAGTCTGAGAAATCTTGAGAGCTAACTTCTTATCCACTTCTTATATTTCACTGTAATGTAAATATTAGAAGTTTGTCCTCTCAGATCTACGAAGAAACAAATCAATTGCAAAATATCACGGAAATTCATAGAAAAGGTACCTAAGCTAAGAGCCTAAGCGTACTGGCAGAGTAGCCTGCTTTGCTTCATGGAGTAATTAGAAGTGATAGATTCCCTGCAACACCTGCCAGGTGCAGTGTGCTCCTGGAGACCAGCAGATATTCCAGCCCTGGTTTAATGCTTAGAATTATCAGGGGAGTGTCAGTAAATGCAGTTGCCTAAACACACCTGAGAGTCCCTAAAGGGTAGGCTCAGGTATCTATCGGAGAAGGCAATGGCACCCCACTCCAGTACTCTTGCCTGGACAATTCCATGGACGGAGGAACCTGGTGGGCTGCAGTCCATGGGGTCGCTAGGAGTCGGACACGACTGAGCGACGTCACTTTCACTTCTCACTTTCATGCATTGGAGAAGGAAATGGCAACCCACTCCAGTGTTCTTGCCTGGAGAATCCCGGGGACGGCGGAGCCTGGTGGGCTGCCATCTATGGGGTCACACAGATTCGGACACGACTGAAGCGACTTAGCAGCAGCAGCGGGTATCCATATTTTAAAAGAAAAAAAATCACCATCCTACTCCAACATCTGATTTTAATGCTCAGTGATTAGGTGTTGGCTGATCATTGGGAACCATTTGTTTTCACTGTTTGTAATTGCTAACGTGGACCTGGTATTCAAATCGCCTCTAAATGTGAGTCTCATATTCAGAAGCCCAGATGTAGAAAACAGAAAAAAAAATAAAACCCAACAAAACAGAAGAAAAAAAACCCCACTCCCTTAACCATGTTGAATAACTAGATCAGATTCTGAAATGAAAGGAGTTGCAAGGCACAGTCCCTTTTTCTTTTACTTCTTAAGAAGGTGTGAATTCCTAAGAGTTATATTTTATTCTTGAAAAGGAAAGTGGAGCAGATGAATAAGGAACATGGGAGAGGGGGGTGCAGCTTAAGCGGTTAGAGAAACTGTTATTGGCCTGTGTGCTTTGAAGTTGCACCCCCACGGAGAGGGAGCCTGCCCAATTTTAGGCAATAGTAAGCTGTCTTTGAATGAAGAAACAACTCTGGACTGTATCAGAGAAAAGAGACTGTTTCAATGATTTTGGGGGTGCTGTTTTATTTTGCTGTTATTAATTTATTCCTTCTTTTGAAAGGTTACAAACGTAAAGTCACATAGTAAATGGCTGCTAAAGTCTGTCTCCTTTACACTTAACCACAGTGTAGCCTCCTCTCCAGATTGACTAGATAAGTATCTATGGAAACGTTTTGAAAACCAACGATAGTGCAAACATATTACTAGCCTTAGTTATCTACACATCAGTCTCTCCTTGCTAGTTTTCACTCATTCATCTCTATTCCCAACATCTAGCTCTTAATAAACACTTAATAACTGAGTGACATTATTTAAAAAAAAGGAAAAAACCACTGACGAGTAAAAACTGAAGGCTTTCTTTCTGCAAATATGTGCCCCTCCCCGTGAGATACTGTGTAGCTTTAAAAATCTTTTTCCTGCAAAGGCAGAAACAGAGCTTATATTTTTGTATCTAATTAAATGGAACTGTATTATTGTGTGGTTTTATTTAAGTCTTTATCATGTACTTGGATATTTTCAACATCAGTATTTAAACATTATCCTTAATTTCTAACCACTGAAGGATAGTCTGTAGTATCCACATAATGACATTTTTATAGTGATTTCCCTATTGAATGGGCATTTGGTTTGGTTTTGTTTCTTTGTTTTTGCATCTGGTGTCTGAATACTTCTGTAAAATAGATTCCTAGAAATGGTCCTGAAAAGCACATGTAATTTTTTGATGTGACGCCAAACTACCCTTGAAAAGAGCCTGTCTCAGTATATGTCACCCAAATAGTGTGTGATAATACCTACTCCCACATCCCACCAGCCTGGGTACCATTAAACTTCTTTCTTGTGTTAAATCACATTTGATGGAGAAAATGACATTTGTTGTTACTTTACATTTGCTAATGTATACTTTCTGAATGCTGTACCTAAGTCCAAAATATATACTGTAATATAAATGGCAAGTAATGTATTTAATTTACTATTTATCAAACTGCTGTTCTGTTTCTATTTTTTTAAATTTCTGTTTAAGTATAATTTTTATGTATAAGTATTTTTTCTATATATCAAAAGTTATATGACTGTTATCCTATTGTTGAGCATTTAATGTCTTTTCAGTGCCTCACAAAAATCTCAGCTGTGAAAACCCCTGTACATGTGTTTTTTTCTCTTCTTTATGAATAATTTATTACAATAAATTCCAGTTAGTGATATTACTGGGTCAAAGGTTTAACTTTTTATGACTTGGTACAGATTGTTAAATTGCTTTACAAAAGTGATATATCATTTTTTATGATCAGCAAGATCATTTTACTACTGTAATAGATTCTTGACTAACTTTCTGAATAATGTTTGATTTATTATTCTAAATTTAAATAACTTGTATAAGTTTACTTTCATAAATTGTACTTTGTGGATTATATACACAGAGAATGCTGAGATATGTATTTAGATTTGCCATGTTTAAAAATGCTCACTTTATAATGCTAACTGAAAGCAACAGGATACACAATGAGGTATAAATTAAATATATCAAATTATATATACCTCAGCAATGGGTAACTTTATTTTTTATGCCGTTTTGTTTTTTCCTAATTAATCACAGTGTATATTATAGCAGGGCTGAATGTCTGTCACATATTCTTGGGGTCAAAAGATCTGTCTCTTTCTTTTAGGAAATTTACCAGTGGTGTGGATCCTCTTGCAACAAGTATGAGCGTCTGAAGGCCAGCCAGGTTGCCATTGGCATTCGGGACAATGAAAGGAAAGGAAGATCTCAGCTAATTGTGGTGGAAGAAGGAAGTGAACCATCAGGGCTTACACAGGTATTATGAGCTGTGTAGGTTTTTAAAAACTTGCCACTCTGAGCTGTATGTGTGAGCGTGTGTGTTAGATTTAATAACATCTCTGATAGGCTAAGATTAGGTAAGAGAATGTATCAGAGTTTTCTAAGTCATGGGACTAGGAGAATAGAGTATCACGACTGTTTTTTCCCACTGTTGGAATGACTATCAAAGGAAGCCTTGTTCCCTATCTTCTGTGATATTCAAGGACTGATAGGTGGGCAACATCTTGAGATTGACTGTAAGAAAATATTTTGTAAGAAAAACAATAGTTTATTTATTTGAGCTTCTCAACTTTTTTTAATGTAGTGATTTTTTTCCATTTTAAAATTAATTATTTCATTAAAAGAATGAAATAAAGTCGTATACCAGGAGATTAAATACGCCAATATTTTAAATATTTCAATCATTTTAAACTAAGAATTATAGTATAGGCAAGGCACTTATAATTTTAGTATAGTTATTAAATTAACATGAATTGTCTGTATGGCTCTTTATATCTCTGTCATTTACTTAATCAGTATACCACTCCTGAACATTTATTTGTGAATGGTTTTTTCCTTTTAAGAAAACTCCAGTGAGTACCTGAGTCTATATATTGTATATATTCCCTTAAATAAGATTATCAGTCAAAGGATATAATCATATTCAACTCTTTATAAATACATGTTGGTAAATTGATTCCCATTCATTTACTTAACAGATATTTATTGATTTCCTATATGAGCTAGGCCCTAAATGTTTGTACCAATTGCTGCTTCCTTGCATAAGTACTGTGTTCCTTCATGACTTTACAGAGCCCTGTCAGCATTTCCTATCATAGTACCTTTTTGAATTTTCTCACTTTTCTCTTTGAGTTTTCATTTCTCTAATTTCCTAGGATATTACACATTTTCCCCCAAAGATTTTAGCCATTTGCATTTAAATTTTTCTAAAGACAGTTTTATAAACATATATTTTTAATATTTTTTATTTAGAGCAATATAATGCTTTAGAATTACTTGATCCGATGCTAGGCTACATAATCCAGTAAACAAAAATTATATAATGGAATCATTTTATTGAAACTTTTTTACTGTAATAACCACTAAACACAAATTTTCACGTTAATGTTTTGGAAATAATTTGAATTCAATGGGAAGACGATTTCGGTGTAATGCTAAGAGAAAGGATAGGCTGTAAAATTTTACGTGTAATATTATCTTAATATGAAAGTTTATATCATATAGCTGTATATTCATATATACATTTATATCTGGAAAGAAATATGCTGAAATATTGCCAATATTATCAATAATGTCTTTGACTCTGAGTATATGTCTTCTTATTATCTTTTCTTCATTTGTGTTTTCAAAATTTATTATAATGGATTCCTTTTATAATCAGAGAAAAAAGGCAATCTGAAAAAATAAAATTAGGAATGGCTTACCTGGGTTTTCAATAGTCAAAATTACATTACTAATAAATTAGACCTTGAAACTATTTAGAGCAAATTCTTGATCTTTTCATATTTTTTAAAGACCTCTCTTCTGGAAATGTAATCATCATTTAAGTTATCTAATTCTCATATTGAGGAGCAAAAACCTATAAATAAGATGTATTTCTAACTGATTGTAACCCCTTGTTTCAATAGCTATATTTTGATAGAAGTGGCCCCGGGAACACAATTGGTCCTTGCTGGGAGCTGGAGGGAGTGTTGCATTAACTGTCAGGCTAGCTTCTCCATGTCATCTTGGAAGTCCCTTAACCTCTCATTGTCTCTGGTTCCTCATTAGTAAAGTGAGGGTTAGACAAAGTGGCTTCTTGGGTCCCGTTAGGTTCCAGTGATCTGTGATTCCACTTGTTTAATTACCAGTCACTTGTAGTCTGTTCCAGAGAATGAAGCTGCTGAGGCTGAGGGCCTTAATTGTGCATATCTATTTTTGATGTCTTTGCTGGTTGGATTTCATTCAAAGTTCTGAGAAATAAAAGCTTAAGTATGACTGTATGATGCTGTTAAATTAAAATGAGAAAATGCTAACCTGAGGAAAAAATTTTGTAAAAATGTAACTGATGTAAAATATTAGAGATAGGAATAAGGGACATATTGTTTAATATAAAAATGCTTTGTCTGTGTTTTAGGGGATCTTTGTTTTCTAAAAAAACTCCTAGAAAATGCCTACTTTGTTTCTATTTAGTACATTCAATGTATACTGCATTATGATTGACAGTTCTCACAGCTGATCTGAACTGAATTTTCAGTGGAAGCCTTTTTTTGTTGTTAAAAAGCATTCAATGGGAAGTTTTGTTTTTAGAAGTGTTCTTTTGTAGCTTGATTACCTGGGTAGGTAGTTGTTTGATGAAGTAAGTATGCACTTAAGATAAACTAGTTTGACTTCTAGGCCTTCTTAATGTTGTACAATAGAATTCAGAAAGTTCATGAACTTGGTTGGGAAAAAAAAAATCACTGTTTCATTTTCACTAATCTCTTCATGAGAATTTTCTCCAGTTGTGAATGTAATCGATAAACCACAGTACCATGAGCAGAACCTGTGACTTTTCAGATCACACTATAGATATTGCAGACAACTTCAAAATATCATTTATGCTTATCACTATTTGGTAATTATGGCAGTTATTAGATTTGTTGGTCAATAATATTATGTAATGAGTATATGAAGGAGCTTATTTACTACTTTATCATGTTTGTTTTTTAACATATATTTTGATTTTTGATGGTTGTATCCTAATATAATTGGTTTTCATTGTAATAGTCAGTATTTTATTTTAAACATTTTAAAAATACATTCATTAGTAGGGGTTCACAGACTTGGCAAAAATGGTCCAAAGTGGTCCATAGCACAGGGACAAGAAAGGTTACCTTGTTTAAGATGATAGAATGCCACTTATTTTTTTCTGAGATTCTAATGCAACTGTTGACTTTGCTAGAGGATTCTAAAAAATCTTTCAGAATATCTTCTAAAATTGATCTTTTAAATGACTCATTTTTAATCAGAATTTTAAAAAGTTATTTCCAAGAATTTTGAAAGTCTATGTATGAAGGTTGGTAATGGCTTGAACTCAAGGACTTTTCAACCAATTAAATGGTGCAATTGTCATGACTCCATATGCAATGCTGAATTTTTGGAACATGTCTTTGTAACACATTCAAGTGATCAACACAGAAAATAATGAAAAGTAATTTTTCTGAGAGTCTTTTGAAAAACTGATGTTTATTTGGAGGTGGTTCAACTATCTATTGATCACAGTATTGTAATATTTTCACACTGTTTTCATATGGCTTATCTCTAGGATGATCATACATTTATCATCCTTCAAAACCAGACACACTGGAGAGTAACGGGGCGCTAACCAGGCAGGACACCGCATGCATTAACAAGAACTGTCTGGGGAAGCAGGATGTGTGGTCAGCCTCTAATCTGTATCTTCAGCACTTATAAAAGGCATATGCCTAAATAATGAAAGTAATACTATAAGCAGAACTAATTAAAGCCTGTAACTAGGGTCACATTTCCTCTGTGCTTGTTTTCTCCTCTTTGTAAGCATATTTACCATGACAAGCTGCATATAAATTATGTAAAGCTTTTTTTATTGGTCTTTTTTCTTTTCCTATTTAAAATAATCAGTGGATGTGAAGTGAAGTTACTCAGTCATGTCCGACTTTTTGTGATCCCATGGACTGTAGCCTACCAGGCTCCTCCATCCATGGGATTTTCCAGGCAATGGTACTGGAGTGGGTTGCCATCTGCTTCTCCAGGGGATCTTCCCGACCCAGGGGTAGAACCCGGGTCTCCCACATTGTAGACAGACGCTTTACCATCTGAGCCACCACGGAAGTCCTAGTGAATGTGAAGGAAAATCAAATATCTCACTAGCCCGAAGGTCTCAAACTTTCTTTGTTGGTTCTACTCATTCTCTAAACATTAGGAGGGAGGCTAAAAGTCCCTTGAGGAAGAATGGCGAAGATGAATAATTTATCAGTATGTTTTATAGACTTTCATTTTTAAAAAGACAGCATCTTGCTATCTACAGGGTAGATAGCAAAAAGAAGGAGCAAGTAGTTTGAAACAACAACAAAGCAACTAACCTGGAAAGAGTTTCTTTTTCCAGTGTAATTTAATGAACTTGTTTAGCCCATAATCACTGTACATGCTAGTGAAGGAATCCTGGCAGTAAAAATACTACAGGGAGATTATGAACAGATGCTGTGTTGTTGAACTGTTAGATTTCTTACTTCTATAAAAAACACTAAGGCTCCCTGGAAAGTCATATGTACAATAATTATTTTAAATTTTGGATTAAAAGAGAAAACTGGAAAGAAAAATTAGAATGTCATATGATATTTCAGTCAATCAGTGTTTATTGATCACCAGGTTGGTTCCCAATCAAGTTCAGAGGCTATATTTTATTGTCTGATTGAGAAGATAAGCATGCACTGAATGTAAAACATAGTCCAAGAGTAGGAACAGATTGTGAGGGTCCTCAAATGCTGGAAAGCATGGTCAGAGTGATACCACCAGAAGTTGAAAGATTTCTCATGATAAAACTTATGTATTTTATATTATTATTATTATAATTTTTCCCCCCTCCCACCTCCCTCCCCATCCCATCCCTCTGGGTCATCCCATTGCCCCAGCCCTGAGCATTTGTCTCATGCATCGAACATGGAATGGTGTTCTGTTTCACATATGATAATATACATGTTTCAATGCTATTCTCCCAGAACGTCCCACCCTCACCTTCTCCCTCAGAGTCCATAAGACTGTTCTATGCATCTGTGTCTCTTATTCTGTCTCGCATATAGGGTTATCGTTACCGTCTTTCAAATTCCATATATATGCATTAGTATACTGTATTGGTGTTTTTCTTTCTGTCTTACTTCACTCTGTGTAATGGGCTCCAGTTTCATCCATCTCAATAGAACCAATTCAAATGTATTTTTTTTAATGGCTGAGTAATATTCCATTGTGTATATGTACCACAGCTTCCTTATCCATTCGTCTGCTGATGGACGTCTAGGTTGCTTCCATGTCCTGGCTATTGTAAACAGTGCTGCGATGAACATTGGGGTACACGCGTCTCTTTCAATTCTGGTTTCCTCAGTGTGTACGCCCAGCAGTGGGATTGCTGGGTCATATGGCAGTTCTATTCCCAGTTTTTTAAGGAATCTCCACACTGTTTTCCATAGTGGCTGTACTAGTTTGCATTCCCACCAACAGTGTGAGAGGGTTCCCTTTTCTCCACACCCTCTCCAGCATTTATTGCTTGTAGACTTTTGGATAGCAGCCATTCTGACTGGTGTGAAATGGTACCTCATTGTGGTTTTGATTTGCATTTCTCTAATAATGAGTGACGTTGAGCATGTTTTCATGTGTTTGTTAGCCATCTGTATGTCTTCTTTGGAGAAATGTCTGTTTAGTTCTTTGGCCCATTTTTTAATTGGGTCGTTTATTTTTCTGGAATTCAGTGCAGGAGTTGCTTGTATATTTTTGATATTAATTGTTTGTCTGTTGCTTCATTTGCTATTATTTTCTCCCATTCTGAAGGCTGTCTTTTCACCTTGCTTATAGTTTCCTTTGTTGTGCAAAAGCTTTTAATTTTAATTAGGTCCCATTTGTTTATTTTTGCTTTTATTTCCAATATTCTGGGAGGTGGGTCATGGAGGATCCTGCTGTGATTTATGTCGGAGAGTATTTTGCCTACGTTTTCCTCTAGAAGTTTTATAGTTTCTGGTCTTACGTTTAGATCTTTAATCCATTTTGAGTTTATATATTATTATTTTTAAAAAGTTATTTTTTGAAGTATAGATGATTTACAATGTTGTGTTAATTTCTGCTGTACAGCAAAGTGATTCACTTATATATACATTTTTTTCATATTCTTTCCAATATCACAGGATATTGGATATAGTTCCCTGTGCTGTATACAGTAGGACCTTGTAGTTTATCCATTCTGTATATAGCAGTTTGCATCTGCTAATCCCAAACTCCCAATACATGCCTCCCAAACTTACGTATTTTAAGTTGCGTGACAATAGCATATAAGATAATCTCTAGAGGATCTCCCCATATAGTAATTATGTTCATCTTGTTATTATAAGTCATAATTGCTTGAAAATAAGAAGATTTATTCAGTCATTCTTTTGACAAGTTGATTAGATTTTTATGATGGATATTTATATTTACGATCTGAGTATCTTGTAAGTGAAATCTAGAGTTGGATTGTAGGTGTGTTTCTTAAATTATCCTTTAGAGATGTCTGTTTAGACAAAGAGTGAAATTTTAGTGGTATTTCCCCAAAGTACTTTGCCCAGTGAGATTTGTATCATAATTATGACGCTACACTAAATTCCTTGAGGGCAAGGTACTGCCTTATTATCTGTGTAACTTTCACAGCTCTAACTCATTGCTGGTTAATATGAAGATATTTAATACAATTAACTGCGAGGTTTGAGGTATTAGATAACCAATTACATTTGTCTTCCTGTTGCATAGAGGATAGTATTTCTTTAAAAACTTTCCTGTGTTTTAGATGATAGTGTTGGCGAAGATATGAAGAAAGCCATATGACTGATTAACTTTTAAAACTGACATCATTGATACAGGAGCAGTTAGTGTTTAGATAAGCATAATCTCTATATTCTGCTAGTCTTATTTCTATAAATCGATAGTTACAACTTATCTCCTGGAAAGTGATAGCCGAGTCTTGAGCTTATCTGCCTTCCCATGTATTAGGTAGATTGTATGTTCTCTAGGTGAGAATCCCTAGTACAGGAAGAAATAGATAGCTGATGTCTAAAACTGTTCTTTCTGTGAAAGTGCAGGTCCCCAGGAGCTACATTTGGGTCTTGCCGTTTGTAAAATCTTCCTTCCCAGGTCTAGTCACCTCCCCATTTAGTGTTCAGTAAAATTGGACACCATTTCTATTTTTGTTTTTTTAGGGTCCAAAACCCTCTCCTCTCATTCTCTAGCGCACATCGGTGCTGGCCACTAACCTCGACCGCTTTGCATGGCCGCTGTCAATAATCCTGGTGCTGCCTCTCCTGATGCCTATGTTAAAAGTAATACACTCCATGAACTCTAAGAAACTATAGAGATGTAGAGCTTTATTTTTGAAATCACCCTATATATTTGTTTATTTTTCTCTAATACTTTACATTAAAGGCTAGGGTACTAATGCTTCCCAAGGTTGTACAATTTGAATTTACAGAAAGTAAAAGCAGGAATGCTTTTGAATGTTTAATAATCTAAGCACTGGAATAGTCATACATTTTTATCACATAAAAGATGAAGAAAAAACAAGTTGGAATTTGCAAATTTACAATTCTGTTGACATTCCATGAAGCTTCTTTGTGGAAACATTTGCTTTCATAGCATAATCTTGAGTTTACTGGATTTATATGGGGTTATATTTTAATCTTTTAACTAAAATAATATTGTATATTTGAATCAAACTTGATCATTTTGAAAGTGATACTACAGAGAATAGGAGAAACTTTATTTTCTGGGGGTGATTTTTGATTAAATATATCAATCCCCACTTATCTTTGTAGAATAGTGTCAAATGAAGCAAAGAAGTACCACTAATAGAAATTGGGAGCTATTTTGAAAATCCCCTCATGACAATTTTGGAACGAGTATGTAGTATTTTTAAAGGGTCTGAAGATTTATAGGGAAATAATATAAATAAGAATAAAAATCACAGGTTTTTAGTGTCAGGGAATAAACATGGGTATTTTGAACTCCTTAAATGTAAAACACAAAGTTGTTTTGGGGGTTTGTAACACCCACACACACCCACACACGCATCACTCATTAAATTAGTTTCTGTTGCTCTCTTGTTCGTGTGCTCAGTCACTAAGTCATGTCCAGCTCTTTGTGACTCCATGGACTGGCGCTCGCCGGGCTCCTCTGTCCATGGGATTTCCCAGGAAAGAATACCAGAGTGGGTTGCCATTTCCTTCTCCAGGGGGTCTTCCTGACCCAAGGACTGAACCTGCATCTCCTGCAATGGCAGGCAGATTCTTTACTGTCTGAACCACCTGGGAAGCACCTCCCACCCTCTTAATTCCTTGTTAGTCACAACTTTATACTTTGCAAGGATGGAAATCTGAGTTGCGGAAGATATTAGTTTGGTCAGTAGGCACAGTAAACGTATTAACACTAAGAGACAACAGAAAACGTTGTGTTAGAGAAATGTACTTGTTAGAGAAGTACACTTCTCTTTGTGTGCTATCCAAGCAGCTTTAGCTTCCTTGTTTACCCCTCCTTTATTTTCCAGCCTCTTTAAGTTCTTGGGAAATTGAACAATACCTTACATACTTTGGAATTTCCTAGTCATGTCGCGTGGTGTCTGGCACACCAGAGAAGTTCACCAGAATTTGTTGCGTGATTGAAATAACATTGTTATGAGAGCCATGTGGTCCATTTATGGGTTTACCATTCAAAGATTTTTGAGGAAAGAGGATTCAAAATATTTGCCACTCTGTCTAGAGTAATCCTCACATTACATATTAAGTAGAGAGGAAGTATCAGAGGTACCAGCAAATAGAAATCTTTCCTTTTCTTCGCTGTATTGCAGTACACTTAAATTATCCCACATTTTGCTTTACAGTAAATGATACTTAGTACACACGCCAAATCAACAGAATTATAGTGACAAGTAGGGCATGCTGCAAGGTTATGCTTCTAAGAGCACTACAGTTGCTGTAGCTACTTGTATCTACCTAGCTTATTTTATGTGCCAGGCACTGTTCAAGGCACTGTTCATTTGTTATTTATTTTAATGAATATTTTTATTGGATATGTGCTCAGTTGTTTCAGTTGTATCCAAATCTTTGCGCCCCTATGGACTGCAGCCTGCCAAGCCCTTCTGTCCTTGGGATTCTCCAGGCAAGAATACTGGAGTGGGTTGCCATGCCCTCCTCCAGGGGATCTTTCTGACCCAGGGATCAAACCCAGGTCTCCAGGACTGCAGGCAGATTCTTTACCTCTGAGCCACCAGCAAAGCCCTGTCTAGTATTTAATTCAGATACCTACTTTGTTCCTCACTGGCTCATCCAGTGGGGGCAGTTGAAATATTCTGAACAAAGATAAGAAATATAGTAAGAGTATAGCTAACCATATACTACAAGAAGATGATTTTTCAAATAATTTACTTTATCACACCAAAGTTCAACATGAAGATTTGTGACCTTACTGATAAGATGTCACTTTACATATTCAATCCAAGCTAATACTACTTGGCAAGCTTTTCTGAATGAGGTAATTTCTCCTTTAGTTTTGTAGCTGAAGTGAGGGAAGAGGGATAAGCCCTATCAGTAGGATAATGCAGTTTCATGACAGATGGCCTGTATGGAAGGGTGGCTCTTTCCTATATCTGAACTGATAAACTAACACAAATATTACACTAGAATGGCATGTTTCTAGTTTCTCTATTAGTTACATTTCTCCTCATGTTTGCTGTGATATTAGTGATTATATAGATGTGTATATACATATATATATAGTAAAAAAAGAACTGATAGTTAGACTATTTCATTTGGCAGTTTCAGGTGATTTCTTCTTATCCCTGTGCTAAGAATTAGCCAGACTCAAATATCAAAGGGCCAGATCTCAGAAATTCAGTGATTCGCAACTCCTTGACATTCATTTTGTAAATTAAATATTAAAATATATAATAATTTCATCTTGTCCTCCTTTACATGGGTAAGAGCAAATGGTTCACTAGTTGGCTGAATTTTCTGTTCACTTTTTCTTCTTTCTAGCTGCATCTTTAGATGATGCAAGTGCTTTTTATCAAGGAAACAAAATTCGATAACCTAAGAAACAAATTTGTCATGGATTTTATTTGCTGCAGAGGAGGTAAAACAAGCAGCACCAGGACAAACATCCAGGGCCTACTTGCAACTGGCATTCTTGTATGGGCTGTACATGGATAAGCTAGTTTATGAAAGGTTTTTGCTGAACCACAAAAAGACACCGGGATTCTTGGCCTCCGGAGGAGAAGAATTCAATCTGGGGCCAGAGACGAGGCTTGATTGCTCAGAGCTTTTGTGTGGTAAAGTTTTATTAAAGTATAAAGGAGATAGAGAAAGCTTCTGACATAGACATCAGAAGGGGGCAGAAAGAATACCCCCTGCTAGTTTTTAGCTGGATGTTATATAGTCACTAGCAGTCTATTAATGAAAGAAAGGAATGTCTTAGAGTGAACTGAGAATGCCACCAGGCCCCTCATCCATAAGATGTATTTTGGGATAATCTTGGCACCAGACGAGTCATCCTGGGCCATAAAACGAGTCATCCTGGGCCATAAAACCGTTGACTTGAATCTTGTAGAAAGGCAGATGACCATACAAATAGTTTTGTTTTCATAGATTAGGGGAACAACTTCTGAGTATAACATACTGGTTTGTCAAGTTGGTTCTGAGCCATTAGGCAGAACTGACTTGAAGACAGAGTCTGGGGTAAATGCATAGTATATTAACATAGCTGAAGACAAACATTTCCATGAGAAAAATGCATTGGTTTACTCAAGGTTTGAGAATAGTTAACTTCAGGTGGAACCAGGTGTCATTATGGCAACACAGTATTTTAAGAGAAACCTCCTTTTTAAATTTGTATAGAGAAGGGAAAAAAAAAATATATCACTGGTTTGTTTCCTCCTGCTGCTTAAGAGAGAGATAAAAAATGTCTGACACCTGCAGCCTATTTCCTCCATTTGGAGACCCCTGGCCTATTGCCTGTTATTCTCTCATTTACTTTATAAACAGCCCTATGAAGTGGATGCATTTATTATCCCCTGTCTTGGTTTATGTTCCTCAAATGCCTATTTGGGGAAAAGGACTTGGGCGCAGATTGTTATTTGGAAGATGATCCTGGAAGCACAGAGTAGGAGTAAAACGAGGCAATAGTTTGTTAGTAAGTGACTTACTGCTGCAGGCAACTGGGACCTAGTCTCAGAGGGACCCTCTGAGAAACTGTATGGAAAACACTTCAGAACTGGCCCACCGAAGGCTGAGGTGGCTGCAGGATTTAGCTGGTAACTCTCATCCCTCATTGGTTGAGGGTCACCCCTTGGGTATTAGCTCCCCAGAACCTCCAGCTGCCTTGTATGTGGGTATGGTACAGCTTTGTGGCCAGATCATGCCATCAGATAAGAGAGCAGAAGGCTTTGGCCTTTAAGGAAGTACTCGCTGATGAGTTTGGGGGTAGACCCGGGTGAAATGGGCAAAGCACCAATAGCATCTCTGCTTCCTCATCCTATGAAGAAAGTAAGTCGGAGAGAGCCTGTGTAACTTGCCCACATGGGTTGGGACTAGGACGTCTGTGGTTCACAGATCATGGCAGATTTTCATTCCATGGCAGATCTTAAACATGCACATAGGTGGGACCCACCTCTGTTGATCTTCCAAAATTTTGCTACACGTTTTTGACAGTCATACTTATTTTGTGTATTCCATATTGAAAGTGTTAGCTTTTGAAGCACAATTTTTGTGCTCAATGGGCTGGCTTGACCCTTTATTTTATATCACTTAGGATCAGCATGCAACCTTTCATCCATACTGTAGAGGCATTGGGTGCAGGGTAATGGGGTTAGACATTTTCTTTGAAAGAAAATACATTGTTTTAATGTGAGTATAAAAGGTAGGCAGATATTTTTCAAGCACCTCAGAGTACATGAAAGCCATTTTGAATTTGCGCAGTTAAATGTTGGTGCTTGGGAATTTTCTGAATTAGATAAAGAGGAAACTTTCACAACTCTCTTGTCATAAAAATCTACCTAATCTGATTAAGTGTTATATGTATAAGTCAAGTTTATTTACCTCATTTAATCATCATCATAACTGTGAGTGGTATTAATTATTATACCATTTTAAATATGAGACTAAGATCACAGAGTCATTTAGTCGTGGGTCCATCCAGCTCAGATTGTCTAATATTAATAAGTGAAGGGATTGTGAAAAAGATGAGGGTGGAGGGTGCTCATTGTGAAGCATAAAGATTAGGAACCGTAAAGGTCAATGATGAAAGTGTCCATTCAAGCACTGATCAGGTAGAAATGTCCAAATGGGCTTGAGATCTTACAGGAAAAAGGTTTAATAATCCCCAGAAGGAGCAGAAAGCCTAGAATCTTTAAGATTTAACCCAGGGCAATCTCCAGACCACCAGCCTATGCTGATTTGTCCACAAGATTAATTCCCGCTTCCCGGGTGGCGCTAGTAGTAAAGAACCCACCTACCAGTGCAGGAGATGTAAGAGATGTGGGTTCGATCCCTGGGTTGGGAAGATCCCCTGGAGAAGGAAATGGCAACCCACTCCAGTGTTCTTGCCTGGAGAATCCCATGGACTGAAGAGTCCCATGGACTGTGGCTGGAGGCCACAGGATCACAAAGAGTTGGGCACGACTGAAGTGACTTAGCCCGCACGCATGTGAAAGTCAGAAATGCTCGGCAGACTTGTCCTGATGGTTAAGATAAGTGAGCCATGCTAACAAAGCTGATACCACTAAAGGTTTAAATTGTATCACTGTACCCACCCCAGGGTCTCTCCAAATACACAGTGCCAGGGCTTTATTCAGAATCTCTGGGGCTGGGATTCAGAGTTGAGTGTTCTTTATCATAACTCCTAGGTGATTCTAGTATTCAGGCAGTAGAAAACAGCTGCTCTAGTTTAGTAAGTTGACATTCTGGCTTATATATTTTAATAACTTGGGAGTTACGTTGAAGCTGAAACTCCAATACTTTGGCCACCTCATGGGAAGAGTTGACTCATTGGAAAAGACCCTAATGCTGGGTAGGATTGGGGGCAGGAGGAGAAGGGGACAACAGAGGATGAGATGGTTGGATGGCATCATTGACTCGATGGACAT
The DNA here is from genome assembly GCF_054371585.1 of Giraffa tippelskirchi. Classification (NCBI taxonomy): domain Eukaryota; kingdom Metazoa; phylum Chordata; class Mammalia; order Artiodactyla; family Giraffidae; genus Giraffa; species Giraffa tippelskirchi. Next base: position 67,925,114 of record NC_137284.1, read on the forward strand.
GGGTTTGGGTAAACTCCGGGAGTTGGTGATGGACAGGGAGGCCTGGCATGCTGCAATTCATGGGGTCGCAGAGTCGGACACGACTGAGCGACTAAACTGAACTGAACTGAACTATGTTTCCATGTTAAAGAAAGTCATGCTTTATGTGGTAGTAATTTATGGATTAGCTTTCTATATTATAATAATTTATGAGTTAACTTTCTCATGACATTGACCCCCTAAATATAACCTCTAAAATGTGGATGTTATAGTAATGCTGAGGTTCAGGTCTCCATTATGATCAGTTCCCTAGGCCACTGCATTCTCTGCATCCTCCTGAGCTACATTGTCAAATGAAGCATATATTTGACGTGCGAGACACAAGTGACTGTTTAGGGTTTGATTTAAATTAGCTAAAATTAAATAACACTTAAAATTTAGTTACTTGGTGGCATTCACCACATTTCAGGTGCTCAGTAGCTACAGGTAGCTAGTGACTACTGTATTGGATCACACAGATATGAAACATTATAGTCACAGAAAATTCTACTGGACAGCCCTGAGCGAGATAATGAAATGAAGCTCTCTTGTAAACACTCATTTCACTTTTGTCCTTTTATCCAAACATGTATTTCACGTGCTTTCCCTCAGTCTAAAATACCTTACCCAGTATTTGATGTATTAAATTACCCTTTATATGACTTATTAGTAAAGGGATAAAGGTGTTTTAGAGGTAGGGAAGTACATCAGTGAGAGAGAGCAGGAGGGCAAATATTGGCCTGTTTCCATATTAGGTGGAGCTGGCTACAGGAGGGTGCCACTTTTCTCAGAATTGCCTGTCATTTTATCTGAGTGTTTCTTCCCTGTTATCAAATATTAGTCTTACCAAAGACATAAACTGTCTCGAAATAAGTAAATATGCCGTAACTATGAGGCTGTACTTCACTTGAACAATTTCTTTCTATTCACCATATGCTTGCACTGTATTGATCTTTTTTCCAGTTAGGGAAAGGAAATAAGACTCAAAAACTACTGAGCAATGACAATTTTAGCTCTTAGAACGCAGAAACTTACTCTGTTTTTAGTGAAAAAGGAAGCAGAGCCATTTACCGTAAAATAATTAAGGTAAAAACAATGCCGTGTCTCATTGTCTTAAAAGCACCGCAGGAGTTGGAATTCCAGGGGGTTAGTTACATCCTTACTTCAGTGTTTCTAAGACCTGCCTGGGCCTAACACACACTCCTAACTCATTTTCCTAATCTTGAGATGAAATTGGGTTGAGAACTACATAAGACCCTCTGTTTAACACGGTAGGACTTGACACCAGTGTAAATAATTTTTATCCCAGGTGATTTGGAGTTTGAGTTATGTACTGTTCTTCTTCCATGCCACATAATCATCTCTTCTTTTCTTATTATTTACTTCAATTTCTTTCTGTAAAGTGTCCAAGCATCTTGACGTTTCTGTTGAGTGTCAAAGGAGGGAAAATGCATCTTGTATGAGCTAGATTGCAAATGTTGGAATTTTGTATCCAAAATAGATGGCTCTGGCTAAAAGGTTCAAAATAAATAAAGACAACTGCAAATGTGAGAAGTCAGTAAGGATTATGAAAGTACAGCAAAGCTTTCCTTAACTGCTGGACCCTTTCTTCTAAGAAAACAAACTAACACATAGGCCAACTTACGCTTTAAACAAAGTTGCAGTGGATCTTACAAAAGAAACACACAAGATGCTGAGGATGGTCTTGGCACAGGTCATGAAAACCTAGAAATTCTGAAGATAAGGAATTGTGAATATAGAGCTGGGTTGTGTGTTTGCTTTAATAATTTAATATAACTATCAGCCTGAGTTGTTTTGAATTGAACTCCTGTTGAAGGCAAAGAATAAACAGCAGAAAAGAAAGTCTAGGCAAGGAACAAAATTGTATTTCCACAAATTTCCAACCTCGTTAATACATTTGGAGTAGTGTTTTACATTGGTAAGCATTTCCACTATGTTACTGATAAAACAGAGAGGAAAAGATACATATCCTCCCATTTTTGTCTTCACACCCCATCTGTAACAAACTAGTCCCTGCGATCTTTGGAGCTACTTCATTTCCTAGCTGAAAACTTAAGAACCCTGGGCCTCTGCTGGCTCCTTCTAGGTCTTTACATTAACAAGTGCTTCTCTGGTCAAAATGCCCAGAGCTGTTAGGGATCCAGTAATACTTACTATCCTTTGATAAATTGAGGGAATAAGGCTGAGAAAGAAGCCTAAGGTAGTCAGGCTTCCCTGGTGGCTCAGTTGGTAAAGAATCTGCCTGCAGTGCAGGAGACCTGGGTTTGATCCCTGGGTTGGGAGGATCCCCTGGAGAAGGGAAAGGCTACCCGTTCCAGTATTCTTGCCTGGGAAATCCCATGGACAGAGAAGTCTGTTGGACTTTATAGTCCATGGAGTCACAAAGAGTCAGACACGATTTTGCGACTAAACCACCATCACAAAGTTAAAATGAAGTGGTAATTACTCTAGTTTAAGTAATAAGTTACCACTGGGAAACAAATATGAGGTGTCAATATTTTTTAAATAAAAGGTTTTATAGTTTTATTAAAGAAAAATACATGTTTATTGTTGACATTTTTTGAATTAGTCATAATAGAGAAAGGTATTAGCCTAAGTTCCACCTTTGAAAAAAAGAGTAAACAAATTTTTTCTAGTCTTTGTTTTCACATACACAGCTCAGTGCTTTCGTAAGAAAGAGTTCATACTGTAGATAATGCTTTGAAATCTAAATTTTTACTTGAAATGTTGTAAACATTTTCCTGATCATCAAATAATTTTCATACTATAATGACTGTATAATTTTCCACTGTATTGCTATAGCATAATTTATTTAATCAGTTCCTTCCATGTTGAGCATTTAGGTGGTTTTATATTATAAAACAGTATAATGAGCATTTATCAAGCTAATTTTTTGCATACATTTTAATTATTTCCTTAAAGTAAACTACTAGAATAGAAGGATTCAATCAAATGATAGGCATCCTGTTTTTCCTATCCAAGTTTTTATTTGAAATGCCATCATATTCCTTAATGTGTATTTATATGCATATGTTGGCATGAATTACCTTACACATAAGAGTGAATAGTGTACAGTGTTGGTGGTATAGTGATGAGCAGAGCTGCCTTCCAAATGTGAGTAGACATAGTTGGTGGAGGAACTCTTTCTTATCTCTGACCTGTATTTTTTTAAAACATCATGCAAGTGCTGTTGATGCCACACATGCATTTTTCTGAAAATTTATGAAGTATTCTTCCATATCCTTAAAATATAATTATAAAAGAAATGGCTACTGTTCATAGTTTAATTTATGAAGTTTGCTTTTAATAATTTAGTAGCATACCTGGCTAAACTGTATGTATACAGAGAAACGTGCTGTGGGATTATGGGTGGCTGTGACTTTCAGAAGGTAAACAGATGGGTTTCTTGTGTTAGGATATGTGTTTAGTGGACTTTTCATGTATCTTGTGAAGTATGGTCAACAGAGTAAGCTGGATAGGCCATGCTTTTAAGGTTTTTGTTACTGTTCATCACTTTGAAAAATGTTGCTTCTCACCAGAATGCCTGGTAGAATACTGAATTTTTCCCAACACGGGATATTGTCAGTGTTTTCCTAACCTCTGATGATTTTATGGATTAATAAAGTATCACAGTTTTAGTATTTTACAGTTTTTAGTAGCTCTTTCATGTTTGTTTTATCTTTTTTAAGGGCTATTTGCTCCCACAACACTGATAGATGAAAGAACTCTCTTTCAGCCTTTAATGCCCACAGCATAGGCAGAACCAAGAGGAAAGGGCAGTAGACAGATAGAACTTGGAGAGAAATGAAAGCTATGTGGAGAGGAAGGGAGAGTACTATGCCCATTGTGTGTAGGATGAGTGCTGCAGGGTGTATTTGCTGGCACTGTTCTGATCAGAATGGGAGAAATAAACATGACAGTAAATAGAAATATACAATCTCTGCTATGAAACACCTTCTGCTTCATCTCCAACGACAAGTCCTAAACAGTTAAGTGAAGACTTTTTGACATAGCTAGGAGAGACAGCACAGCCTGTTAGTTAAGAACACATACTCTGGAGTCAGAGTTCAAATCTGAACTTTTGTCACTTACTAGCTGCGTGAACTTAATCTTGTTTCTTCAACCATAAAATGGGATAATCAAAGTGCCACCTCATAGCTTGTTATGAATATGAAACAATTTAATAAATGTAAAGTGCTTAGAAAGGTGTCTGGTACACATTGATATATAAGCATTGCTTATGTTAAGTGTGGCACATTATGACACTTGAAAAGTTTTAGTTGAATACATGCGACATAATAAAAAGCAATAAATATATAAAGGCATTCCACTACATGGTGTTTAGACAAGTGGGGTACTATCATTAATGGATAATTTTCAAAGAAATAAAATCATCAATCTCAGACAAATATAAAATAACCCATGTCAAGCAAATTGGAGCTATCAAGGGAACATTTCATGTAAGGATGGGCTTGATAAAGGACAGAAATAGTAAGGACCTAATAGAAGTAGAAGAGATTAAGAAGAGGTGGCAAGAATACACAGAAAAACTGTACCAAAAAAGTCTTAATGACCTAGACAACCATGATGGTGTGGTCACTCACCTAGAGCCAGACATCATGGAGTTTGAAGTCAGGTGGGCATTAGGAAGTATTACTACAAACAAGGCTAGTGGAGGTGATGGATTTCTAGTTGAGCTGTTTCAAATCCTAAAAGATGATGCTCTGAAAGTGCTGCACTCAATATGTCAGCAAATTTGGAAAACTCAATAGTGACCACAGGACTGGAAAAGGTTAGTTTTCATTCCAGTCCCAAAAAAGGGCAATGCCAAAGGGTGTTCAAACTACTGCACAATTGTGCTCATTGTACCTCCTGGGAAGGTTATGCTCAAAAGCCTTCAAGCTAGTCTTCAGTAGTATGTGAACTGAGAACTTCCAGATGTACAAGCTGGGTTTTGAAAAGGCAGAGGAACCAGAGATCAAATTGCCAACATTTGTTGGATTATAGAAAAAGCAAGGGAATTCCAGAAAAATATCTACTTCTGCTTCATTGATTACTTGAAAGCCTTTGACTGTATGGATCACCACAAACTTTTGAAAATTCTTAAACAGATGGGAATGCTAGGCCACCTTACCTGTTTCCTGAGAAACTTTATAAAATATTTTATTTTCCTGGACTGCAAAATTACTGTGGATGGTGACTGCAGCCAGGAAATTAAAAGACACTTGCTCCTTGGAAGAAAAGCTATGACAAAATTAGACAGTGTATTAAAAAGCAGAGATATCACTTTGTCGACAAAAGTCCGTATAGTCGAAGCTACAGTTTTTCCAGAAGTCATATATGGTTATGAGAGTTGGACCATAAAGAAAGCTGAGTGCTGAAGCATTGACATTTCTGAACTGTGGCACTGGAGAAGACTCTTGAGAGTTCCTTGGACTGCAAGGAGATCCAGCCAGTCAACCCTAAAGAAAATCAACCTTGAATATTCATTGGAAGGACTGATGCTGAAGCTGAAACTCCAATCCTTTGGCCACCTGATGCAAAGAGCCAACTCATTAGAAAAGATCCTGATGCTGGGAAAGATTGAAGGTGGGAGGAGAAGGGGACGACAGAGGATGAGATGGTTGGATGGCATCAGGGACTCAATGGACATGAAAGTGAAAGTGAAGTTGCTCAGTCGTGTCCGACTCTTTGCAACCCTGTGGACTGTAGCCTACCAGTCTCCTCCATCCATGGGATTCTCCAGGCGAGAATACCGGAGTGGGTTGCCATTTCCTTCTCCAGGGGATCTTCCCAACCCAGGGATCGAACCTGGGTCTCCCACATTGCAGGCAGATGCTTTAACCTCTGAGCCACAAGGAAAGCCACAATGGACATGAGTTTGAGTAAACTTTGGGAGATGGTGAAGGACAGGGAAGCCTGGTGTGCTGCAGTCCATTGAATCACAAAGAGTCAGACATGACTGAGCAACTGAACAACAACCAGAATCTTAGCCTCAACACATAGCAGTGTGTGAAACAATCCCTTTGCTTCATTGAGTATCAGTGACCTTTTCTGCAAAATGATAACAGTATCTGGTTCACGGGAGCTCTTATAAGGCTGAAATTAACATGTGTCTAAAGCTCTTGATCCAATGTGTGATTCATAGGAGACATTCAATAAATGGTAGCTATTACTATGCTGAACAGTATTGCGCTAATTATAATTAGCTGAATCAACCAAAGAGTAATTGTTCGATTTTGCTTCTGCCACACCCAGTCAACCTAGGTGACAGTTACATGCAGCATTATGTACAGCCCTGGGGAAGGAAAGTGCATGGCTGCCAGGGAACATGGAAAACATCAGCCTGATTAGAGGAGGTTACTTGGTAGATGCTAGGAAATAATGCCGAGTACATTACATCCAGACTCAGGAGATGCCTTGGAATCCAAGCAGAGGAGTTGGGGCTGTGTCAGTATGCATTCACTTCTGAATCATCTGCAGATTTCTGGTGCATGCCTCTGTGCTAAGTCACTTCCATTGTGTCTGACTCTTTGTACCGCATGACTGTAGCCCACCAGGCTCCTCTGTCCATGTGATTCTCCAGTCAAGAATACTGGAGTGGGCTGCCATGCCCTCCACCAGGGGATCTTCACAACCCAGGGATAGAACCCACTTTTCTTATGGCTCCAGTATTGGCAGGTGGGTTCTTTACCACTAGTGCCACCTGAGAATCCTACAGATTCCTGGGTTTCACCTCAAATCCGCTGTAATAGCTGGCAGTTGGGAATCTGTATTTTATCAAGTTACCCAGATGTTGCTTGAGCACACTGAACCTTAAGATCAGTACTGCCTGGCACAAAGATAGAAATATAGATCAATGGAACAAAATAGAAAGCCCAGAGATAAACCCACACACCTATGGACACCTTATCTTTGACAAAGGAGGCAAGAATATACAATGGAGAAAAGACAATCTCTTTAACAAGTGGTGCTGGGAAAACTGGTCAACCACTTGTAAAAGAATGAAACTAGAACACTTCCTAACACTATACACAAAAATAAACTCAAAATGGATTAAAGATCTAAACGTAAGACCAGAAACTATAAAACTCCTAGAGGAAAACATAGGCAAAACACTCTCCGACATAAATCACAGCAGGATCCTCCATGACCCACCTCCCAGATTATCGGAAATAAAAGCAAAAATAAACAAATGGGACCTAATTAAAATTAAAAGCTTTTGCACAACAAAGGAACCTATAAGCAAGGTGAAAAGACAGCCTTCAGAATGGGAGAAAATAATAGCAAATAAAGCAACAGACAAACAATTAATCTCAATATACAAGCAACTCTTGCAGCTGAATTCCAGAAAAATAAACGACCCAATCAAAAAATGGGCCAAAGAACTAAACAGACATTTCTCCAAAGAAGACACACAGATGGCTAACAAACACATGAAAAGATGCTCAACATCACTCATTATTAGAGAAATGCAAATCAAAACCACAATGAGGTACCATTTCACACCAGTCAGAATGGCTGCTATCCAAAAGTCTACAAGCAATAAATGCTGGAGAGGGTGTGGAGAAAAGGGAACCCTCTTACACTGTTGGTGGGAATGCAAACTAGTACAGCCACTATGGAAAACAGTGTGGAGATTCCTTAAAAAACTGGGAATAGAACTGCCATATGACCTAGCAATCCCACTGCTGGGCATACACAGTGAGGAAACCAGAATTGAAAGAGACACGTGTACCCCAATGTTCATCGCAACACTGTTTACAATAGCCAGGACATGAAAGCAACCTAGACGTCCATCAGCAGACGAATGGATAAGGAAGCTGTGGTACATATACACAATGGAATATTACTCAGCCATTAAAAAAAAATACATTTGAATCAGTTCTATTGAGATGGATGAAACTGGAGCCCATTATACAGAGTGAAGTAAGCCAGAAAGAAAAACACCAATATAGTATACTAATGCATATATATGGAATTTGAAAGATGGTAACAATAACCCTATATGCGAGACAGAGTAAGAGACACAGATGCATAGAACAGTCTTATGGACTCTGAGGGAGAAGGTGAGGGTGGGACGTTCTGGGAGAATAGCATTGAAACATGTATATTGTCATATGTGAAACACAACACCATTCCATGTTCGATGCATGAGACAAATGCTCAGGGCTGGGGCAATGGGATGACCCAGAGGGATGGGATGGGGAGGGAGGTGGGAGGGGGGTCCAGGAAGGGGAACACATGTAAACCCATGGCTGATTCATGTCAATGTATGGCAAAAACTACTACAATATTGTAAAGTAATTAGCCCCCAACTAAAATAAATAAATTTATTAAAAAAAATAAAGAAAGAAAGAACATGACCTGTTTTTTTTTTTTAATTAAAAAAAAAAAAAAAGATCAGTACTGCCAGGCTTCCCTGATGGCTCAATGATAAAGAATCCCCCCTGCCAATGAAGGGGACATGGGTTCCATCCCTGGGCCAGGAAGATTCCACATGCCTTGAGGCAGCTGAGCCAGTGTGCCTCAACTGCTGAACCTGTGCTCTAGAGTCTGGGAGCCGTGACTACTGAAGCCCACGTGCCCCAGAGCCGTGCTCCACAACGAAAGAAGCCACAACAAGAGAAGCCTGTGTACCACAACTAGAGCATAGCCCCTTGCTCTCCGCAACTAGGGAAAAACCGGGCATCAGTGAAGACCCAGCACAGCCATAAATACATCAGTAAATAAATAAATAAAAATTAAAAAAAAAAAAAGAATCACTACTGCAGATAAAAGGTATAAATCTTACCTGGAGTCATCTTCTTGAAATGCTGAAGTAAAGTGAAATAAGGAGTCTTCCAGCCACTGTAAAGAATAACTTTCTGGATGAAAACATGAATGGGGCACTGAAGGCAGGGGGGAATTGACAGGAGTAGGCATAACCTGTGATGTGGGTGATGAAGAACTTCACCAGGGTGGAGGTTAAGGTAGACAGGAATCAGTGACTTTCAACATCATCAGTAAAGGGAGAATTTAATGACTAAGCAGCTAAGAGTTTCAAAATGAAGGACAGCAAGTATTCAAAACTGATGTCATGATTTTAAGTCCAGGTGGAGAGAGGAATAGAGATTCACTGACACGGGTGGAGAATGATCAGATTTTTGGAAAGATAAAGTTAAGTTTGGAGCATGTTAGAGGATGCTGGTAGTTAAAGTGGAAACTTACAGGAAATAATTGAAGGAAAGGGGGGACTCCAAGCTGGAATGACAGGTCTTGGTTTAGGTGAAACTTTCAATGAGCATTCTCAGATAAGATTTCTCTGTTTCACTTCCTCTTTAGTTGTCAAGATACATGTTATTTCACACACAAAGAGTTACACGAGCTAAATGCTCATCAGTTGAGAAACCTAAAATGAGTGTTTTAAATTTAGACATTATCCTACCTATTGAGAAAAAGAAAAGCTGTATATTTTAGGTTATTTCAGAGATCAAAATGTATGGCTTAGCTGATAAAGTGAACATAGTATTTTCTTCTTTCTAGGAAAGATGTTAAGTTTTTAAGGGTTGTGCAGGCAATTGGATTTTTTACCATCTGAGTCACCAGGGAAGCCTGGTGGCTCAGATGGCAAAGCATCTGCCTGCAGTGCAGGAGACCTGGGTTCCATCTCTGGGTTGGGAAGATCCCCTGGAGAAGGGAATGGAAACCTACTTCAGTACTCTTGCTTGGAGAATTCCATGGTCAGAGGAGCCTGGTGGGCTACAGTCCATGGGGTCACAAAGAGTCAGACACGACTGAACAACTTTCACTTCACTTCAATTCAGGCAGTTGGAAACTTGTATATTCCAGTCAGATATTTGGCAAAATGCTTGATTATTGAACTGAATTTTTAAATGATACTGGACAACAGATAGCCTCTCTGTACCTCTGGAGTTAAGCCTGTTTCTGGTAAATTCCCTGGACTCAGTTTCAGACTATGCTACAGTCTGTGCATGTGTGTGTGCCAAGTTGCTTTAGTCATGTCCAACTGTGTGTGACCCTGTGGACTGTAGCCTGCCAGACTCCTCTGTCCATGGAATTTTCCAGGCAAGAGTACTGGAGTGGGTTGCCATGCCCTCCTCCAGGGGATCTTCCCCACCCAGGAATAGAACCTGTGTGTCTTGTGTCTTCTGCATTGGCAGGCAGGTTCTTTACCACTAGCGCCACCTGGTAGGCCCTCTAGTCCTTTGAGAGGGCTAATTAAGATCCTTAGCTATGTAGTATAATCTGAAGTCAGGAAGGTTGATTCCTACAGCTCCATTCTTCTTTCTTAAGACTGCTTTGGCTATTCAGGGTCTTTTGTGTTTCCATATGAATTGTGAAATTTTTTTTCTAGTTCTGTGAAAAATATCATTGATAATTTGATAGGGATAGCACTGAATCTGTAGATTGCATTTGGTAGTATAGTCATTTTCACAATATTGATTCTTCCTACATAGGAACATGGAATATCTCTCTCCATCTGTTTATGTCATCTTTTATTTCTTTCATTAGTGTCTTTTAATTTTCTGTGTACAGTTCTTTTGTCTCCTTAGCTAAGTATAGTCCTAGATATTTAATTCTTTTTGTTGCAATGACGAATGGGATTGATTCCTTAATTTCTCTTCTTTTTTCATTGTTCATATGTAGAAATGCATGTGATTTCTGTGTATTGATTTTGTATCCTGCAACTTTGCTAAATTCACTGATTAGCTCTAGTAATTTTCTGATACTATCTTTAGAGTTTTCTATATACAGTATCATGTCATCTGCAAACTGTGATAGCTTTACTTCTTCTTTTCTGGTCTGGATTCCTTTTATTTCTTTTTCTTCTCTGATTTCTATAGCTAGGACTGTCCATGACATAAATCAAAGCAAGATCCTCTAAGATCCACCTCCTAGAGTAATGAAAATAAAAGCAAAAGTAAACAAGTGGGACCTGATCAAACTTAAAAGCTTTTGCACAGGAAAGGAAACTATAAGCAAGGTGAAAAGACGACCCTCGGAATGGGAGAAAATAATACCACATGAAACAACTGACAAAGGATTAATTTCCAAAATACACAAGCAGCTTGTACAACTCAATACCAGAAAAACAAACAACCCAATCAAAAAGTGGGAAAAAGACCTAAACAGACATTTCTCCAAAGAAGACATACAGATGGCTAACAAACATATGAAAATATGCTTAACATAGCTCATTATTAGAGAAATGCAAATCAAAACTACAGTGAGATATCACCTCACAGTGGTCAGAATGGCTGTCATCAAAAAGTCTCCAAACACACAGATGCATTGAACATTCTTATGGACTCTGAGGGAGAAGGTGAGGGTGGGACGTTCTGGGAGAATAGCATTGAAACATGTATATTATCATATGTGAAACAGAACACCATTCCATGTTCGATGCATGAGACAAATGCTCAGGGCCGGGGCAATGGTATGACTCAGAGGGATGGGATGGGGAGGGAGATGGGAGGGGGGTCCAGGAAGGGAAACACATGTAAACCCATGGCTGATTCATGTCAATGTATGGCAAAAACTACTACAATATTGTAAAGTAATTAGCCCCCAACTAAAATAAATAAATTTATTAAAATAAAAATAAAAATAAAAAATTAAAGCAAAAAAAAAATAGTCTCCAAACAATAAATGCTGGAGAGGGTGTGGAGAAAAAGGAACGCTCTTGCACTGTCGGTGGGGATGTAAATTGATACAGCCACTATGGAAGATGGTATGGAGATTCCTTAAAAACTAGGAATAAAACCACCATATGACCCAGCAATCCCACTCCTAGACAAACTGAAAAAGACAAACCCAAACTGAAAAAGACGCATGTATCCCATTGTTCATTGCAGCACTATTTACAATAGCTAGAACATGGAAGCAACCTAGATGTCCATTGACAGATGAATGGACAAAGAAGTTGTGGTACATATACCCAATGGAATATTACTCAGCCATAAAAATGAATGCCTTTGAGTCAGTTCTAATGAGGTGGATGAACCTAGAACCTATTATACAGAGAAGTAAGTCAAAAGAGAAAGAGAAATACCGTATTCTAATGCATAGATACGGAATCTAGAAAAATGGTACTGAAGAATTTATTTATAGGGCAACAGTGGAGAAACAAACGTTGCGAATAGACTTATGGACATGGGCAGAGGGGAGGAGAGGGTGAGAGGTATGGAAAGATAACATGGAAACTTACATTACCACATGTAGAATAGACAGCCAATGGGAATTTGCTGTATGGCTCAGGAAACTTAAACAGGGGCTCTGTATCAACCTAGAGGGGTGGGATGGGGAGGGAGATGGGAGGGAGGTTCAAAAGGGAGGGAATATAGGTATACCTATGGCTGATTCATGTTGAGGTTTGACAGAAAACAACAAAATTCTGTAAAGCAATTATCCTTCAATAAAAAATAAATAAATTAAAAAAAAAAAACAGATCCTTAGCTAATATGGAACTGTGGTCTGAAAATTAAAAGTTAGAGTATGACCCAAATCTCAGACTTACTTAGTCCACTGGGAGATGTCTCAGTGTTCAATATGTCCTTAACCCAAACTATAGGTTCCAAACTACTGTATTCATTGGAGTAGAACTTCAAAAGGGTATATGACATCTTCCACTGCTCTCATAAGGAATATACATATTTCTAACCAAGATAAAATTGTTATAAAAAAAGCAATTTTGGTTTCATTTTAACTTTTGTCTTGATCCTACTTTTAGCAAAAAAAGAAAAACTATATTGCAATCATTTAGTATGTTCAATAATTAAAGGATTTTATGGATCATTGTGTAAGCAAAAAGATGGGCATATTCCCAGAGGAAAATAAGTCTTTAGTATATTTCTAAACTTGAGATTGTGCTGTACTCATGCATAGATTAGAATTTATATAAACTTTTATTGTTGTCTGGTATTCAGCGGTATGTATTTTCATCCAGTATATTTGTAAGGAATACTGATTGTAGAACACATTATGCATGGAATCTCATAGTATATTAAATATTTATTAAATCTAAATGAACAGCATCTTTGCATTTTTAAACTTGAATTTATATCTTTGTGTTATAAAACTCATATTGTTTTGAATAAATTTATATTTGATTCCTGTTCTTAACATACTATGATATTTATGTCAATTAATTAAATTCATTAATTAAGGACTTTATAGGCATTTTTTTGGATGATTTTAGTGTACAGAAATTCAAAGCACATCCAAATGTATTTTATACCAAATGCTTTCCTTAAACTTCTGGATTGCATCAGGTGTGCAAAGAGTACATAAGCACATTCATTCATTCGACTTTCATTTGTTCTGTGTCAAAAATGCAGCAGGAAGCAAGGCATGATATGATTAACTGACATTTCATCTAGCCTAGCCTATATCAATAATAATAATAGTACCCTACCATCAAATAGTAATTTTGCCCAAGACTTTGTTATAATAAATTAATAAAACCTATAGATTGCTTGTAGAAGCAGAGGTTATGGAAGATATTTTGTTGCACAGCTGAACTTAGAACTCATATTTTAATAAATTCCTACTAGTTTTCAGTAATATGGAGACCTACACTTTCAAGTTTGGGATTTCTCTTTCTTCAAAGTTCACATCACCAGCAAGCTCAGTGTTTGTTTACTTAATGCTATCGATTGATTTGACCTGTGGGAGAAGGCCAGTTTAGTATGATTGGTGAGAAATGTCCGAGCCTCGTCATTTCAGTTGCTAATATTTTATAATCTCTGACTTTAGAATCTTTTTTTTAAACTTTGCACCATCAATGAGAAGTCTTTATCTTTTTATCTGTACTCTTTTTTCCAGGTATTAGGGAAAAAGCCAGAGCTTAGGGATGGAGAAGATGATGATGACATCAAAGCAGATATAACTAATAGGAAAATGGCTAAACTCTACATGGTGAGTTCACTGGTAGGAAGTTCTGTTGTTTTTATTGGACAGGACGCTGCTGGGGAGACCTGTTGGGGAGGGACTGTTTGCCAAAGAGGACAATGCTCCTCATTGCCCTCAAAGAGAAATGTGTGGGGAGAATTTGTCCTTTGCTTTAATACAGTTATTTAAAATTCCTATTTTTATTACTTTTAAAATTTTTATTAAAAACAACAAATAATTTGCTGTGATTTAAATTAAAAAATTATATATATTGTTGCTGTACTAGTTTGCAACAGTTCAGTTCAGTTCAGTCGCTCAGTCATGTCCGACTGCTTGCGACCCCATGGGCCGCAGCATGCCAGGCCTCCCTGTCCATCACCAACTCCCGAAGTTTACCCAAACTCATGTCCTGTGGTCTTCTTATCAGACCGGGACCAGGTGGACCAGAGTCGATGAAAAGAGAGATAGAAAGAAGGATACAGGGGACCCAGGTCTCTAGTGGAGCAAGGGTGTTTTATTAGCAGAAATGCAGGTTTATATATCTTTGGTGAAATGATTATACAGGATGAAATGCCGTTAATTGCAACACAATGAATAGTCTAATACATACAAGGTCGCTGATGTTGGAAGAAATCACGGAAGGGAATAACTGAAAGGAATCCAAGTAGATACCCTTTCCCATGATCTCAGTCCTGAGAACTGCGTTCAGCTCTACCCGTTCCGGAATAGGAACTGATGAGGAACAGAGAATCTTTGAGAAATGGCACACAAAGGAAGAAAAGTACAACATATTGGATTCCTTAAAGTTAACCGTCTCCTGACAATTCCCCCTTTTTTATTATTTTTTATTTGGGGGTGATTGTCGATGTTTTAGTGAAAAAGGCTCTGACCAAATGAGTTTGTTTAGTTTGATTAGTCTTAGTTGAAAGGCATCGGTATAGTACATATATAACCATTAGGATAATTGTTAGCGTTACAATTTCAGATCCAATGCTATGTATAATACTTTGCAATCATCTTCGAGGGTCCAGCCCCGACAGTTGATCAGCTAGTTGTTCAGCTAAAGTTTCTAGATTATTGGAAGAAGGTAGATTTTTAGAGAAGGCTTCAAAGATTTCTTTTTGTAATAATTGTACATTTAAGGAAGCATTATCATGTAAGTCTTGCAAATGAAACTTGATTTGTTCCCAATTGTAGGCAGTACAGTTGAACTGAACAGGAGTAATACAAAATTGAGTAGAATTCTAATCACATTTTAGCAAAGTCTGTTTTTGTAAATCTATTAATTGATCTTCGATCCATTGGAGGGCTATCTTCATTTCCTGTATTTCATCTTGAACTTTTTCATTTATCTGAGCCTGAGTGTTCTACATAGTATGAGCATCTTTAGTCCAATTTTGGATAAAATTGTGTGTTTGAATTGAGGTTTGTAAGACAATGCTGGCAACAGCAGTGGTAGTGCAAATGGCTATTAATCCCAAAATGCTAAAAATTAGCCATCCAATGAATCGTTTAGATCGTCGGAGTAATTTGGTAAGTAACCAGGAAGCTAGTTCGGCCATAGAACCTTCTTCTCAGGGTCGTTGGAGATCTATTGCCAACCATAGGTTATGTTGGGATCGAAGAATCAGAAGTGATTCATTTTTTATAGACATAGAGGAGTTAAGACAGGTATATAGTTTGCAGTTGACATAAGTTATAGAACGTAAAGTCTTATTAAATTGTAAGTTTTCTATAGCTATAACAAAAGGAAGGGGAACACAAGCTTGTATAAAATATGATTGATTATAATGAAAGAAATAATGACTAGAACTATGACTAGTCCCTGTGAAATATCCAGTCCAAGTTATAAGTTCTTCAGTGTCTGTGGCAAGCTTCCAAACGTCCCATTGTTCAGGTCCAATCAGTTTATTGAGGATGATTTGAGGGCTAGGGGGTGCCATTTCACCATCATGCTAGCCTCGAAGTCCTTTGTCATGGTAATGTTCCATTGTAATATTTTTAATCTTCCATGCTACTCGAGTAGCATAATCACATTTAGTGTTATTAATATCATCTGAACAGTCAGATAACCATATACCATGGGGCCCCCAATTGACAATGGTGTAATTGGCCACAAATATTAATTTTCCTGATTTGACTTGACATCTGTCTCAATGAACAGGAATATATTCAAAGTTCTTATAAGTAAACCCTTTGTATAATGTTTTTTTTTTGTCCTTTCCCTAGAGTTTCAGTAGTGTTGACATGATTTTTATAAAAAGAAAGGGCAGTAAATAATCCAAGCAATGTCCGAAAGTCCTTTTTTGGAGGCAAGCAGAAAGCACAGGTTTGCCGGCTAACATTTATGCATAATTCTGTTGGGCCCATGCATAAAGGAAGGATTTCATAACCTAGAGAAATATTAATTAGTTTCCCTTCTTCCTCAGGATGTGAGGGGCCCTCCAGGTTCCAAGGAGGAGGCATATGTATTGAGTCATTGGTAGATATGATTAGTCTTTTTTCTGTCCATTCTATAACCTGTAGTAAAGGGGGATTGGGTATATAAGCCTAGTAAGTATGATTCATTAACTTAGCTTGAGCAGGGGAAGCAGAAGCAAGCAAAGCAAGCATAGCGACAAAAATATTTTCTGGATTCCGAGGCATTTTCTGTTGAGAAACCAGGTTTTCAGCTCGATTAGTAAGGGTTTTTATCTGTCCCCAAGTAGGGAGATCATAAGGTTGATTACGTCAAGTGTGGTGTTTCTTGGAAATTTTTAAAGCCACCATAGCTTGTATTGCAATTTCTTCCTCCTGAGGATTTTGTTGTTTCTTTTCTGCCTTGAATGCTAGTGGTTCCCCTGGGGCGGATCCTCCAAAGGGGAAGCCAAATGAGTTTGTCGGATTCATCTGGAGAAATACAAGCATATCCCTTTCCCTGTAAGATCAATTTCCTAGACTTCCATTGTTTGGTTATTCCATTTTGATACCAAATAGGCAAAGGAGGGGAGGCATCCTGTGACTCCTCGAAATGTCTTTCTGCTCTTGTTAAGATATCTCCTTGTGGTAGGTTTAAAAAATTTA
The DNA here is from genome assembly GCF_054371585.1 of Giraffa tippelskirchi. Lineage (NCBI taxonomy): Eukaryota > Metazoa > Chordata > Mammalia > Artiodactyla > Giraffidae > Giraffa > Giraffa tippelskirchi. The sequence goes on from NC_137284.1 coordinate 67,942,109, forward strand.
AAACAAATAAAGCTGTATTAACAATAGTTGTAGGTTTAGAGAATAGCTTATGATGAACTCTGTTAAAGTCTGTTTTAGATAAGGAAGATAGTAGGGTTCCCGTATATTCCCCCTTTTTAAATTTTTTAATTTGTAGTTTTAGTGTGTGATGTGTTTGTTTGATTATATCTTGTGTTTGTGGATTATAAGGAATATTTGTGATATATGTGATAGAAAATGATTGTAAAAATTGCTTGAAGTGTTTAGATATATAGGAAGGGCCATTATCTGTTTTTATAGAATTAGGAGTACCCATGATAGCAAAACAAGTTAATAGATGAGTTATAACGTGATAGGTAGTTTTACCTCAAAGAGGTGTGGCCCAGATGAAAGAAGAGTTTGTATTAATGTAGCCATGTAAAAAAGAAAATGGAGAAAGTTTAGGGCAATGAAAGTTTAGGGCAAAGTTTATACCCATTTGCTATGACTCATTAGGTTGTAATCTTCGAGGATTGGTATCTTGTATAATGGGTCGAAGGTGTAAGGGTTTACAAGTAGAGTATTTATTAATGATTTCTTTAGCTTGGTGGTAAGGAATCTCCTATATTTGATGTAAGGAGCCAGCATTATTATGTAATAAGGCATGTTGTTCTTCAGAAGTAGCAAAAGAAATGAACTTATTAGTTTATTCATTACCATAAGTCATAGGGCAGGGAAGGCAGGAATGTCCTCAAATATGAGTAATATAGATAGGAGAAGTGCATTTTTGAATTGAGATTTATTAATAGGTAGAATTATTTTGTGAGGATTGGAGCCAATTAATGTTTTAGTTTTATTTCTTTCATTGATAATAATTAGAGTGATTAAATCAAGATAGGGTGTAAGTGATTTTGTCCCTCTAAAATGGGTATAAATCTATTCTACTGGATGTTTTAGTTGAGCAAGAAGGCCGGTGGGGGAATAAAGAGAAGGGAGTACAAATAATTTTAGAGGTAAATTAAGTCTAATTTGTGTAAGAAATTGTTGTTGTAATTTATTTTGTATTAAATAAAGTTATTCTCATGTTTCTTGGGATAATGAGTAGAGGCTATTTAAATTGGGGTCTCCTTTCAAAGTATTAAATAAATTAGTTAGTTGATAATTAGAAATGTCTAAGGAAGATTAATCCAATTAATATCTCTTAAAAGTTTTTGAAAATCATTTAAAGTTGATAATTTATCAATATGAATCTGTCTTAGTTTGGGAATAATATGTTGTCTATTAATAATAAGTCCTAAATAATGATAGGGTGTAGAAGGTCTGTTAAGAGATACCATTTGTTAGATTTCTTTTTTATAACAAAAATAGGAGAGTTTCAAGGGGAAGAAGATTTTTAATATGTCTTAATTCTAATTGTGTGTCTATAAGTTCTTTAGTAGTCTGTAATTTTTCTTTTGTAAGGGGCCATTGCTCTGTCCAAATAGGCTCGTCAGTATTTCAAGTTATTTTAATAATTGTTTTGTTTGTTAAATGAGCAGTGGCCCCTAAGAAAAATGTGGAATGTATATTTGTGTTTGTCATAGCATAAGTAAATCTCTTCCTATTAAATTAAGGAGTGCATCTATTATATAAGGTTGTAATGTAGCAGGTTGGCTTTCTGGTCCTTCACAAGGATAAATTTGAATATTTTGATAAATTTTTTGTATTTTGGTTTGGGAAACTGCTGTAATTTGGCAAGAAATTTTCTGTATAGGCCAAGATTTGGGCCATAAGTGTTTGGAAATAATCGTGATGTCAGATCCAGTTTTGAGGAGACCAGAAAAGTTTTTGCTATTAATTTTGATATTTATATGTGGTTGAGCATATTCAGATACCAATGATGTCCATGAGGATTGTTTTTGATTTGTATCGTTTGATTTATCTGTCTGTATATCATGAAAGGGAGAAGGCAATGGCACCCCACTCCAGTACTCTTGCCTGGAAAATCCCATGGACGGAGGAGCCTGGTAGGCTACAGTCCATGGGGTCGCTAAGAGTCGGACACGACTGAGCGACTTCACTTTCCCTTTTCCCTTTCATGCACCATGGGGTCGCTAAGAGTCGGACACGACTGAGCGACTTCACTTTCCCTTTTCCCTTTCATGCACCATGGGGTCGCTAAGAGTCAGACACGACTGAGCGACTTCACTTTCCCTTTTCCCTTTCATGCACCATGGGGTCGCTAAGAGTCAGACACGACTGAGCGACTTCACTTTCCCTTTTCCCTTTCATGCACTGGAGAAGGAAATGGCAACCCACTCCAGTATTCTTGCCTGGAGAATCCTAGGGACGGCGGAGCCTGGTGGGCTGCTGTCTATGGGGTCGCACAGAGTCGGACACGACTGAAACGACTTAGCAGCAGCAGCAGCATATCATGAAAGGAGTTAATAGCAGTATAAGGCAAAAGAAGTAATTGGGCAATTTTATCTCCTTTTTTAAATTGCCATAGTATTGCCATAGTATCTGAGATGACATCATAATTTTAATTTCTCCCTTATAATCTGAATCAATTATTTCAGGGTGAACAGTAATTCCCTTAGAAGTCAGGTTAGATTGGCCAAATAAAAGGCCAAAAGTTTGTGGAGGTAGGGGTCCAAAAAGTCTAGTAGGTATTCTAGAAAGGATTATTTGAGGGAAAAGGAGAAAATCATTTAGAGCTGATATATCGATGGCAGTCTTGTTGGATGTTGAGGATTTGAGGGAAAAGATGGAGTTTGTCCTTGGTTGTTGTTGAAGGGGACCTGGGGAGTCCCCTGTTTGAAGTTTCTTGAAATAAGGTTTTGTTTTTTTTTTCAACATCATATTTAGAATGGCAGTCTTTAGCCTAATGCATCCCTTTATGGTAGCTAGGGCAAAGTTTTGGAAACTTTTTATTGTTTTTAATTTGTTCTGCATGTTTCTTAGGGCAATCCTTTTTTATATGGGTATTATCCCCACATGTAAAATATCTGTCATTTCCTTTTTTAAAAGTAGCAGCTAACATTTGCATTTTCTGTGTTTTAGACCCGAGATTGTGGACATGGGGGACCCAGGTCTCTAGTGGAGCAAGGGTGTTTTATTAGCAGAAATGCAGGTTTATATATCTTTGGTGAAATGATTACACAGGATGAAATGCCGTTAATTGCAACACAATGAATAGTCTAATACATACAAGGTCGCTGATGCTGAAAGAAATCACAGAAGGGAAAAACTGAAAGGAATCCAATTTCTGAGTCCTGAGAAATGCATTCAGCTTTACTCGTTCTGGAATAGGAACTGATGAGGAACAGAGAATTCTTGAGAAATGGCACACAAAGGAAGAAAAGTACAACACATTGGATTCCTTAGAGTTAACTGTCTCCTGACAATGTCCATTGAGTTGGTGATGCCATCTAACCATCTCATCCTCTGTCATCCCCTTCTCCTCCTGCCTTCAATCTTTCCCAGCATCAGGGTCTTTTCAAATGAGTCAGTTCTTCGTATCAAGTGGCCAAAGTATTGGAGTTTCAGCTTCAACATCAGTCCTTCCAATGAACACTCAGGACTGATCTCCTTTAGAATGGACTGGTTGCATCTCCTTGCAGTCCAAGGGACTCTCAAGAGTCTTCTCCAACACCACAGTTCAAAAGCATCATTCTTTGGTGCTGAGCTTTCTTTATAGTCCAACTCTCACATCCATACATGACTACAGGAAAAACCATAGCCTTGACTAGACGGAACTTTGTCAGCAAAGTAATGTCTTTGCTTTTTAGTATGCTGTCTAAGTTGGTCATAACTTTCCTTCCGAGGAGTAAGCGTCTTTTAATTTCATGGCTGCAGTCACCATCTGCAGTGATTTTGGAGCCCCAAAAATAAGGTCAGCCACTGTTTCCACTGTTTCCCCATCTATTTGCCATGAAGTGATGGGACCAGATGCCATGATCTTAGTTTTCTGAATGTTGAGCTTTAAACCAACTTTTTCACTCTCCTCTTTCACTTTCATCAAGAGGCTGTTTAGTTCTTCTTCGCTTTCTGCCATAAGGGTGGTATCATCTGCATATCTGAGATTATTGATACTTCTCCCGGAAATCTTGATTCCAGCTTGTGCTTCATCCAGTCCAACATTTCTCATGATGTACTCTGCATATAAGTTAAATAAGCAGGGTGACAATATGCAGCCTTGACATACTCCTTTTCCTATTTGGAACCAGTCTGTTGTTCCATGTCCGGTTCTAACTATTGCTTCCTGACCTGCATACAGATTTCTCAGGAGGCAGCTCAGGTGGTCTGGTATTCCCATCTCTTTCAGAATTTTCCACAGTTTATTGTGATCCACACAGTCAAAGGCTTTGGCATAGTCAATAAAGCAGAAATAGATATTTTTCTGGAACTCTTTTGCTTTTTTGATGATCCAGCGGATGTTGGCAATTTGATCCCTGGTTCCTCTGCCTTTTCTAAAACCAGCTTGAACATATGGAAGTTCACGGTTCATGTATTGCTGAAGCCTGGCTTGGAGAATTTTGACCATTATTTTATTAGCGTGTGAGATGAGTACAATTGTGTGGTAGTTTGAGTATACTTCGGCCATTGCCCTTCTTTGGGATTGGAATGAAAACTGACCTTTTCCAGTCCTGTGGCCACTGCTGAGTTTTCCAAGTTTGCTGGCATATTGAGTGCAGCACTTTCACAGCATCATCTTTTAGGATTTTAAATAACTCAACTGGAATTCCATCACCTCCAGTAGCTTTGTTCATAGTGATGCTTCCTAAGGCCCACTTGACTTCGCATTCCAGGATGTCTGGCTCTAGGTGAGTGATCACACCATCGTGATTATCTGGGTCGTGAAGATCTTTTTTTGTACAGTTCTTCTGTGTATTCTTGCCACCTCTTCTGCTTCTGTTAGGTCCGTACCATTTCTATCCTTTATTGAGCCCATCTTTGCATGAAATGTTCCCTTGGTAGCTCTAATTTTCTCAAAGAGATCTCTAGTTTTTCCCATTCTATTGTTTTCCTCTATTTCTTTGCACTGATCACTGTGGAAGGCTTTCTTAGCTCTCCTTGTTATTCTTTGGGACTCTGCATTCAAATGGGTATATCTTTCCTTTTCTCCTTTGCTTTTTGCTTCTCTCTTTTTTCACAGCTCTTTGTAAGCCCTCCTCAGCTAGCCATTTTGCTTTTTTGCATTTCTTTTTCTTGGGGATGGTCTTGATCCCTGTCTCCTGTACAATGTCACGAACCTCCATCCATAGTTCGTCAGGCACTCTTGTCTATCAGATCGAGTCCCTTAAATCTATTTCTCACTTCCACTATATAGTTGTTAGGGATTTGATTTAGGTCATACCTGAATGGTCTAGTGGTTTTCCCTACTTTCTTCAATTTACATCTGAATTTGGCAATAAGGAGTTCATGATCTGAGGTACAGCCAGCTCCTGTTGTTTTTGCTGATTGTATAGAGCTTCTCCATCTTTGGCTGCAAAGAATATAATTAATCTGATTTCGGTGTTGACCATCTGGTGATGTCCATGTGTAGTCTTCTCTCGTGTTGTTGGAAGAGGGTGTTTGCTATGTTCAGTGTGTTCTCTTGGAAAAACTCTATTAGCCTTTGCCCTGCTTCATTCTGTACTCCAAGGCCAAATTTGCCTGTTACTCCAAATGTTTCTTGACTTCCTACTTTTGCATTCCAGTCCCCTATAATGAAAAGGACATCTTTTTTGGGTATTAGTTCTAAAAGGTCTTGTAGGTCTTCATAAAACCATTCATCTTCAGCTTCTTCAGCGTTACTGGTTGGGGCATAGACTTGGGTTACCATGATATTGAATGGTTTGCCTTGGAAACGAACAGAGATCATTCTGTCGTTTTTGAGACTGTATCTACGTCCTGAATTTCGGACTCTTTTGTTGACCATGATGGCTACTTCGTTTCTTCTAAGGGATTCTTGTCCACAGTAGTAGATATAATGGTCATCTGAGTTAAATTCACCCATTCCAGTCCATCTTAGTTTGCTGATTCCTAGAATGTCGACGTTCACTCTTGCCATCTCCTGTTTGACCACTTCCAATTTGCCTTGATTCATGGACCTAACATTCCAGGTTTCTATGTAATATTGCTCTTTACAGCATCAGGCTTTACTTCCATCACCAGTAACATCCACAACTGGGTGTTGTTTTTGCTTTGGCTCCGTCTCTTCATTCTTTCTGGAGTTATTTCTCCACTGATCTCCAGTAGCATATTGGACACCTACCGACTTGGGGAGTTCATCCTTCAGTGTCCTATCTTTTTGCCTTTTCATACGTTCATGAGGTTCTGAAGGCAAAAATACTGAACAGTTTGCCACTCCCTTCTCCAGTGGACCACATTTTGTCAGAACTCTCCGTCCGTCTTGCATGGCCCTACATGCATGGCTCATAGTTTCATTGAGTTAGACAAGGCTGTGCTCCATGTGATCAGATGTGTCTAGTTTTCTGTGATTGTTGTTTCAGTCTCTCTGCCCTCTGATGCCCTCTCTCAGCACCTACGGTCGTACTTGGGTTTCTCTTACCTTGGACGTGGAGTATCTTCACAGCTGCTCCAGCAAAGCACAGCCGCCGCTCCTTACCTTGAACGTGGGGTTATCTCCTCTTGGCTGCTCGCCACTCCAGCACCGCATAGCTGCCATTGCGTTGCCACTGTTGCTCCAGCAACAATATGTCCTGATATCTTACGTTCAGTACAGTACATTCAATAAAGTATTTTGTTCGTAGAGTAAAAAGACTGTAAGCTTCTTATGAAATCCTAATGAGCTATAAAATTATGACCTTATTTAAAGTATCCTATTTAGCCATCATGAAGTCTTTTTTGTAAGAGAGCAAGGCTATCAAATCAAACAGCTGGAAGGAAAAAGGGTAAAAACTGTCCTGGGTGTTGGCAGACTTAATTCCATGTTAACTCTGTGGGAAAGACTGCCTGGGTGACCTTGGCCAAGATACGGCCATTCTGGGTCTTAGTTTTCTTATCTGAAAAAGAGAGATTAAATTGGAAGACTACTTAGGTTCATTCCAATCCACAATTTTATGATTTTATTGGTGGTGAGGGTAACAAAATCCACAAGATGTACCAGGTGAGGAGACTGTTCACATGGGATCCGTTAAGCATTCCTTCCCTTTGTAACTTTCCAAGCACATGATTTGGAGCAGACCACAGTCTCCCTGTCAGAGAAGGCAACAGCACCCCACTCCAGTACTCTTGCCTGGAAAATGCAATGGACAGAGGGGCCTGGTGGGCTGCAATCTATGGGGTCGCTAAGAGTCGGACATGACTGAGTGACTTCACTTTCACTTTTCACTTTCATGCATTGGGGAAGGAAATGGCAACCCACTCCAGTGTTCTTGCCTGGAGAATTCCATGGACAGAGGAGCCTGATAGGTTACAGTCCATAGGGTCTCAAAGAGTCAGACATGACCGAAGTGACTTAACGCAACAACACAGGGCTGGGAAGCTGAGTCACCTAGGGTGATTTCTAAAAATACAGAATTCAAGCCCCACCACAGTGCTGTAAAACCCCACCACTCATCTAGGGAGGACCCTCAAATCTGCATATTTGACAAGTGCCCAGGTGGATTACCTTGCAGCCTACCAGGCCTTGAAAAAACTGAATTCTAACCTAGGAAATTTTGTAAGCCTTTGTAAGCTGTAAGTCTCCAGCTTAAAAAAAAAAAAAGTTCTGTAGCCATTTCCAAACTTCAGGAGTCTCGGTAAGTTTAGTTGTGACACAAATGTCACAAGTTTTATTTTATGATGTTTTATTTATGACATCAGATTTACTTTGATAATTTACACAAAGTATTTAAGTAAATTACAGGCTCCATATTGAAAAAAAGTCTGTAAGCATAAACTATAATGTATCAGTGCCTTTCTTACCACAGTGTCTGGCATGAGTATGGTAGTACTCAGTAAATATGGAATGAATGAACGTTTAAGCTTCAGCTTTGTGTATGTGTAATGAGTACAAGGTTACCCATTTTAAAGATTTTTGTAAAGACTAAGAAATAATCATGTAAAGCTCATTGTGTGGCGCCTGGTATATGTGAAAACTGAAACAAACTTTATCCATGATTATTATCACTATTATTTTCTGTGTTGGAACTTAGCTGTTTATTATAGTACTTTTATCCTAAAGGGCTTTAAGAAAGCCTTTTCCAAGGTATAACTGGGTTCCTGAGGGGTTTTTTTGTCTTTGTTTTCTTTGAAATAGCTTTGTTGAGATATAACTTACATATTATATAGTTTATCCATTTAAAGTGTGCGATTCAGTGGTTTTTATTACCTGCACGGAATTGTGCAACTGTCACCATGATCACAGTTTAGAACTCACTGATCATCCTCAAGCAAGCTCATGGTTTTCATGTCAGGTTTCAGATGCCAGTGGCTCCATGAAAGTGAGCGTGGTGGCAGAAGAAAACCCCTTCTCCATGGCGATGCTTCTGTCTGAAGAATGCTTCATTTTGGACCACGGTGCTGCAAAACAGATTTTCGTATGGAAAGGTAAAAAAAAAAAAAGCCATTGGCATTGTTGACATACTTCAGATTTATATGTATTTCTTCAGAAAGATAAATAAAACATCTTTTCTGACTTAAAAAATGCTTACCTTTCTGCATGATCTATACAATGCAGACATCAAAACCATATTTTCTTACTATTAGCCTTATTTACCAGGGATGATGGGGTAAAAGAAAGTCTTTGGGCACTAGAAAAAGAATTTTTTATATATTCTATATTATAATATTTTTAAATATATTTAGTATACTAGGAAGTTTTTGCCATTCCCTCAGTATTGTAAATTAAATTCTAGTTATGTTTAGTTTATGGTGCACAAGTATCTCTTAATCATGTAATATCTTGCCTCTCTAAAATTCTCTTTCATTTACGTTGCATGTTAGGTAAAGATGCTAATCCCCAGGAGAGAAAGGCTGCCATGAAGACAGCAGAGCAATTCCTAGAGCAAATGAATTATTCTACGAATACCCAAGTACGTATGGAAATGAACTAGCTAGGACAAATTTTTTAAATATGGGAGCTCATGACATCACCACAAAACTCATGAGCAAATCTGGTTCAAAAAAACATACACAGAAGTCATTCTTACCTATGTGTGTGCAATGTTATGTCCTGTGCTCCTAGAACTCTGTATGGAGGATGGAATTTTGCAGAAATTGGAGATTAGACTTTCCATGGGGCTTTGTGATTAGAATAAAAGCCCATTCACTTCCTGCACAGCCTTTAAGTCAAGATGATCAAGCAGAGTTGAATTAACTGACAGCATATATCAGTTATTCCTTAAAGCAAGTTGTATAATCATGTACTAATGCCCAGAAAATACTTGCCTTCATGGAGATTAACTTAGACACTGACTAGTTGCTCTTCTTTTCTGAATCTCCTAGCTTCATCTTTTCTCTTCATTTTTATGTCCTGGCAAAAGTAGCACAAGGTGATAATTTCTTTCAGGTCACAGACCTCTTATGAACCTAATATAAAAAAACAGTCAAACTTATTTGACTGTAATGGTAACATATGAAATGACTTGATTCTTCTCTCAAACATCCACATTCATTGGCAATTACTTTAGCTATAAGAAAAAAAGCAGGGTTGAATTGTTTTAGCTTCATATTTGATACTTTTCCTTTTGCATTCATATAAGGATTCCAGCTTCTAAGTTTACATTTGTCATCTTTAAGAAAACAAAAGGATCCTCTTTGCGTTTTCTTAGTTTTTTCTCCACACCTTGATTAATGTTTTTCCTTGGTCTCTTATTTTTATGTTTATAATTATTGTTGTTTAGTCACTAGTCATGTTCAACTATTTGCAATCCCGTGGACTATATCCTGCCAGGCTCTTCTGTCCGTGGAATTTCCCAGGCAAGGAAACTGGAGTGGGTTGCCATTCCCTTTTCCAGGGGATCTTCCTGACCCAGAGATCAAAACCATGTCTCCTGCATTGGCAGGTGGATTCTTTATTACTGAGCTACCAAGGAAGCCCAAACCAGAGCACCTAAACAGGGACATGAACCCTGGACCCTTGGATTAAAAGTCCGATGCTCTACCCACTGAGCTAATAATAATAATAATTTTTTACATTTCAGATTCAAGTTCTTCCAGAAGGAGGTGAAACACCAATCTTCAAACAGTTCTTTAAGGACTGGAGAGATAGAGATCAGAGTGATGGCTTCGGGAAAGTGTATGTCACAGAAAAAGTGGCTCAAATAAAACAAATTCCATTTGATGCCTCAAAATTACACAGTTCTCCACAGATGGCAGCCCAGCATCATATGGTGGATGATGGTTCTGGCAAAGTGGAGGTACTTACATATTTCTCTTTATTTGTTTGTCAAGCCCATTTATGCCAGTTTATGTGGAAATATAACTTCAGGAAGCTACAAATAGTAAAATGTGCATTTTAATGATTAATAAAGATGATCCAAGACTGTATATTAAACCAGGGAGTTGAAAGTTGGAAGAGATGTTGTCTGACCTTCAGTCCTAGTGTATAGTGTGTTTGCTGAGATTCTTAGAAGCCAGGTAATTTGTGTAAGATCATCTAATCACCTTCAAGGCCTCCCGGGAACCCAGCTGCCTCCATCTCATTTCCTGGTCCAAGCCTGCTTCTGCTCTCGGAAGTAGACTTGTCCAGTGTGGGTACATTGCTCCGAAAGCTCCAAGGACCTAAGTTTGTCCTTCCCTTGCACCTTAGGGGCATTCACAAAGGCAAATTGTGTGTTATGTGCCAAATAACAGATGTTTTTAGAGCATTCAAAATGAATTTGTTGATTATTGCTATTTTTTGACAAAAATTGTTGAAACCCTCCTAAGAATTCTCCTTAACTAAAATCTCTTCATGTTTAGTCTGCCACTAAGTCATCTAACGTAAGGGGAACCATATAAGATGACTTCTGCTCTAGAGTATGTTGGTGGCCCTCCACAGTCTTCCTGAGAACATCTGTCCTTACTTGGGCCTCCCAGGCCTTCCATGGCTGAGCCTTGCTCTCTGCACCTCAGCCTTCATAGACTCGAGGGCTCCTCCCCTCCACCATCTGGGTGACGTTCCCACTCCTCCTTTGTAACTCAGTTAAGTCACAAGCTTCATCTCTTCTGAAGAGACTTGTCTCTGCACTGAAATGACCTTTCTCTGTTTTCAAGCCAGAAGTCATGTTCTTCACAGATTCGTCGTATAAGTACCACAGAGTTGTTCATTTACTTAGAGATTTCTTCTCCCAGACCTCTTGTTGTTTTCCTTGAGGGAAGGAATTGAATAATCTGTCTCTTCATTTCCAGAGCTTATCACACACTGCTCAGACCAAAGTCTGTAGTAAGAGATTTAAGAAGGTGCTTTTCCTCTTTTCAAAGGCTTTGAAGTGTGAATCTAAGCTGGGTAGGGGTTATGGGAACTACAAAGGGAGAAGTGCCTCCTACGGTCTCTGTAAGAGGGTTATCAGCTTTGGGGCTGAGTCTGTGTCCTGCTCAGACATCCTTTTCTGGAGCTCAGCACAGCCAGAGAGCCCCGTGGTGGACATGGACCCCAGCTCCAAATGTTTCCTGGCTGCAGTCTCCACATTAGAGCATAGTGTTCTGAGATGTCCTCCCATGCCACCCTGGGAAGCTGATGTCCAGGGTTTTCTCTAGGGTTTTGGGTTTAGCCAAGCTATGCTGCCCTTGTTCCTCTGGGATGGCGCAGGAGGGCTGCTCTCGGAGAGCACTGCGCTGCTCCACCCCACTTGCTCATCTTCAATTTCAAAACAGAGGAGCTATCCTGAGCCTCCCAGGCCCCAGGCAGGAGGGCGTGTGTGCAGGCAGTGCCTGCAGTCTCTCACTCATATGTTACTTCCCTGTTTCATTTACAACTCTCATCTCTCCAACTTTTTACCTTTAATTAAAAGTATCTTTAGTTTGTGATGAGGAGGAAATAGAAAGTAACTAGTTCTGCCTGCTTCTATCTTAGTTAGTCTTATGGCACATTTTAAAAATAGAAGTCATGCAATTTGGCATTTTTATTCTTTGGTCACAATCTTCCACTCTTACCTGGGGAAAAAACAGTCTCATGCCTTAAAGCACAGGGAAAGAGAAGTTTTAAAAATTGCCTCCAAACTGATGAAAAATTTATGTAAGTTAAGAGATGTATTTCTGAGCTGAATATTTCGGTTTGTCGTTTCACTGGAGTGTCATGTTATTTTCACTGAGCAATCAAACAATAGTTATTTATTAATCAACAGGCTCAGAACTGAGATAAGTACTATGAAGGGTATAAAAGAAAAGAGTATAAAAGAACTCTAAACACTTAAGAAGTCAATAACCAAACTGACAAAAATTTCTTCCTGTTGCTTGATTTGTAACTAGTTAGAAAAGTAAAACGTTTTTAATGACAGATCTAAACCAAAATGTTTCTTTAAACCTTAGAGAAGTATTATTAGATAAAGAAGATTTTGATTTTGATACACATATTTATTCCTTTTAGATTTGGCGTGTAGAAAACAACGGCAGGGTTGAAATTGACCCAAACTCGTATGGTGAATTCTATGGTGGTGACTGCTACATTATACTTTACACTTACCCCAGAGGACAGATTATCTATACCTGGTAAGTTTCCATCTTTCATAAAATCTCAAGTTCAGTAGAGGCCACATTTTGCTCCAAAGTTAAATTTCATTAAATCCTATGCAATATGGGATAAAAATTATCCTATAATTTAGCCTACTGAGCTTTGTATAGCATGAATGTAGTATTTTCTTCTAGTGTGATTTTGGCTATGTTTTTGTGGCTGCTGTCCCCCAGGCAGTTTAGATAAAAGTGATCCTTTCTAATCTAGGAGAAAGGTTTTGATAGCTGAAGGGTAGTGTTCCTTTAGTGGATATGTAGTTGAATAACTCCTCTCCTTTGAAAGCTAACAAACGCTCCAACTGGCCAGCATCAGGTACCATGTCTTTTTATTGTTAAAATTCACAGAGGCTCATCCTGATTGGAGTTGCAACATTTCAATGAATCAGATTCTCTAAGGCATATATAATTTATGGTTCTATTTCAGACTCTAGAGATCTCAAATTGATGCATCCTTATTCTTTGTTCTCATGAAATTCATAGCAGTACTAAATAAAAAATGCTATTGCTTCCATTTCTTATCCATTTCTTTTGCATAATGATTTGAGTTAATTGAAGGTTAAGTTTACTTCCCTGGTGTCTCAGACGGTATAGCATCTGCCTGAGATTCAGGAGACCTGGGTTTGATCTTCAGGTCAGGAAGGCCCCCTGGAGAAGAAAATGGCAACCCACTCCAGTATTCTTGCACATGCCAACCTGGATAATTTTTCCCAAAGCTGAATACCTGGTGCCCTCTTTATACCAAATAAATTAGACTCCCAGTTGGCGGGACTCTTGAGTTTCTAACGTACACCATGGCATTAATGAGAACCACTGTGTTCAGAGATATTTCTGACCCCACAGTTCATCATATCCTGTCAAAGATGAATGTATCTAGCTATTTAGCTCTGTGTTTAAGATGCCATCTTTATAGCAACCAGTTTTTTTGCGCAGCGTGTTTGTGCCAGCAAAATGCTAGATGTTTCCATGTATTATCTCTCTTCCTCACAATCAGATAATTTTCAAAAGATATAAAAGAAGGGGGAATCAGATAGAGTAAATAATTTAATGCAAAGTCACAACTCTTGTAATGGGTGAAGCGACATTTCACACCTTGATCTGCAGCTGTCTTTAAGGCCTCCCTGCAGCTATACCCTGGTAGAAGCTATGTCCTTATTTTGCAATTTCCTTTTCTAAAATTTTAATTCAGAAAAGTATCTGTGCAAAGCATGGCATCTGTAAGGATGAATTCATTGTAAGTAAGTCATAAATTTACATTACTTACATTCTGAGTAAGCTTTTCTTTTACATTCTGTTTCTTGGTTTTCCTCTAAATTCTTTTTGATGTGTAAAAAATATAGTTAATAACTGTGGCACTTAGATCAAACAGGAAAGATTAAACAAGTAATTCTGGAGAATGTTTTGAGGAATTAGCAATTTGCAGTCCACATAAATAACTATGTGGATATAGATAAAACAGATTAAATCAGGTTATAAATTTTGAATGTAAAAGCTATTCTTTAAATCATTTGAAAGTGTCCGCTGAGCACTTTCTATGTGCCAAGCACTGAGCTAGATACTAAAGATACAATGGTGAAAAACACATTCCCCAAGAATTTATACTTAAAGAGAGAATGATGGTTATCAGCCATTTCAATGAAGCATGAAGGCTTAAGATAAAACCAAGCTGAATGATCTGTGTAGAATTAGGAACGGACACTCAAGCTCACTGCTAGGTTATTGGTGAAGGACTCCTAAAAGTGACATCTAAGTGGGAGCAGAAATGAGAGTGAGGAAAGCAAGCGAATAGGAAAGTGTTCCTAGCAATGCAAGAAAAAGCATGCTCTAATCTATTAGTAATGGTGTATGGCACAAGCAAAGTTAGGAAGCAGAAGACAAAACCAGTGAATGAGAAGGAGCCAAGTGATTAGTTGGGCTTCCCTAGAGACTCAGACAGTAAAGAATCTGCCTGTAATGCCAGAGACCTGGGTTTGATCCCTGGGTCGGGAAGATCCCCTGGAGCAAGGCATGGCAACCCACTCCAGTAGTCTTGCCTAGGAAATCTCATGGACAGAGGAGCCTGGCGGGCTACAGTCCGTGAGGTTGTTTAATAGCACAGATGTTCAATTTGTCAGTTTGTTGATATATAGTTTGCAGAACTTCGAAAACTTCCGTAAACGTAGTGAAGAGGCATTTAGAAAATGTCTCCTGAAGGCTAGCTTCAAATTAAACAACTTTCCAGTTTATGTGGTCATTTCAATCATGGGATATGAATAGGTTACATCCAACAGGCAGAGTTAAAGGTAACAAACTTGAATGAAATCACTGCTGAATACACAGATTTGTCTTTTTATTTCTGAAACTACTGATACTCTAACAATGACAAGAGAAAACTAATTTCAGCAGTGATCTTTTCTCTGAAATGTCAAGTAATTGAAATTAAACAAACTTTGATCGGTGGTGATGATGAGTCTCTTGAAGCAGTAAATTCCATTTTCATGCAACATTTATTTTAATGAGTAACAAGGACCACAGATTTTTAAAGAAGAAATCATATCAAAGTAGATAGCTTCTTTTCTGTCTCTAAGCACAGGATTTCAAAGTTAGAGACAAAGAGCAATTTTCTTAGGGTCTTGATTGCCTTGACTGCCTGGGCCACAGATCCATAAAGCAAATTAGTTTGAATCTATGTGGGTGGAAGCGTGGTCACTTTGACAGGGAGAGGAAGAAGGGTTTGAGATAAACAGTGAAATATTTATTAAGAGTGTCAGAAGGCAAAAGTTTGGTGAGGGTTTTCAGTATTGCTGATTGCAATACTCCAGGAAAAAAAAAAAGTAAAATGATGACACAAGTTTAGTGATGTTGTCTGTTAGCTGGTGTTTTCCTGAAGAAAAAAAAAAGAAAATGAAGAAATAGCCAAGAAATTGCCGAGCTAGGGAATAAAGGACAGGTGATAACAGACCCTGCTGTTTCCTCAGCTCTGTGTTACTCCCCACCTGGTGCTTCCAGCGGCTCCCAGAAGTGTTTGCCAGCGTGACAGGCTCATGGAGAATTTCAGCTATTCGCCTTAAAAGACTATATCTTCATGTGTGCCCTTATTATGGAAAGCATTTTCTATTTTTTTAAATATATGTCTGACATAAGCATGTCCTTTTTTTTTCACCCCACTGTACATTTTCATATCAACCATTTGACTCTGTTGGTTCAATGAAATATTCTGAGATAAATGAGACATGCTTCCTACACTTGGTGTTGTGACGGTACGTGTGTGCATATGTGCATGTGTGGTGTGTATGTATGTGTGTGTGCGTGTGTGTATGTTGTCCAGGTTGGGAGCCTATTGTTAATCTGGTTCTGGGTATGGAACAGGTAGGTCACTCTCAAACCTTCGGAAGAAAGAATATAATTAATTGTCAAAATCCATTTCCGGGATTGGTGTTCTTCCTGCTAACCTGTAGAGGCTGTTATGGAGGTGAAGCCACTGTTTGGAGTTAGAGCCACAAGTTATCCTAGAAAGAGAAGTTGCCAATGAACTCAATGAACTGATTTATTGACTCCTATTTGGTCACTGATACTTTAGCTTCTCTTACCATTTTATTCATAACTCCTTTAAAGAATGACCAGAATGACAAAATGGGGGCCTCTCCATTGCCTCTGTGAGTGTGTGTGTGTGTGTGTGTGTGTGTGTGCACGCTCAGTCGATTCATTCGTGTTGAACTCTTTGCAACACTATAGACTGCCCGCCAGGCTTCTCTGTCCACAGGATTTTTCAGGCAAGAATACCGGAGTGGGTTGCCATGCCCTCCTCCAGGGGATCTTCCTGACCCACAGATTGAACCCACGTCTCCTGTGTCTCCTGCATTGCAGGTGGACTCTTTACCCACTGAGCCAACTGGAAAGCCCCTCCATTGCCTGCTTCTAATGATTATTTTATTGACTTTTCTGGGTCCACACATTTGTTACTATGCTCACCAAATAGTCATGGAAAAATAAAGTGCCTCTAATATCCAGCTCAATAGATGTGGCTCATATACTACTCAAAAGGATTATTTTCACTGTTGAGATTGTTTCCCAAAATAGGCAGCTCCAACTTGAAATCAGACAGAACTGACTACTTAGCTAAGTTATTATGGAACTAAAAATGGACCCTTGAAATGGAGATTAAAAATATCTGTGATATGTTGTTCTAAACAATACATAGGATAGATCATGGCTCAGTGTTAGTACTTTAAAACCCAATAGCTTCTATGGCTTTTTTATGTCAAAACAGCAAGGTTTCTTCTTGATCTTTCATAATAACTTAACTTTCTATTTGAAATGCCTACCTTAGAAGATCTTAAAACTTAAATACAAGCTAATTTGTTTTACTTTGGTTCCTCTAGGCAAGGAGCAAATGCCACGCGGGATGAGCTGACCACCTCTGCATTCCTGACTGTTCAGTTGGATAGATCCCTCGGGGGACAGGCTGTGCAGGTTGGGGTGTTTTCACCCCCTAAACTCATACAAGTTTTGCAAGTCCAGTGTCTTGTTAAAACCCTTCTCCCACGTCCAGATGCAGATTTGAAACTTTCTAAACATTTCCTTTTTTTCATTTCAGAATTTAAATATTCCTACTCTCATGCCATACTTGTTCTCTCAGATTCTGAAAAAGAGGGAACAAATTTCTAAAAATAGAAACAAAAATAAGCTATTAACAGATTTAGAACCCCAAAGAATCTTTCCTTTAGAATCATAACAGATCAATGGCAGCCACTTGTTACTAAGTATTAAAACTGTTCTACCTGAGTTATCACTTCCAGCTGATCACTTTCCAGTTTTTAAATCTTTATACATTTTCAGATCTTTATAAATCAAATCTCTATCTAAATTATTACCTGATTCAAAGGTAATAATCAATTAGAAAAGCAAGTCCGATACTTTAGTGCATAATATGTAAGACATGGAGGTCCAATTTTGTCTTCTAACTGATTTTCTTTCCATCTTGGTTTTTAGTTCCTAAATAAAGCAAGTTAGACTTAAATTTAAGGAGGCATATTAACTTTTTAAAAATAAACTAACGCTGTTAATTGTCAATTAACAAGTTAACAAGATTATTGAATTCTTTAAATACACTTAACTCCCTGTGAACTTCCCCATGAACTGTTTATTACATTCATTTCCTGAATGAAGTATGTCTAGGAACTGACATCATCTATGTCATTTAATTAATCTTTCAACTATTCTTACCAAATCACACAAAACTTTGAAGATATGCACTGTGCATTCTAAATTCTACATTTCACAGTTAACTGCTAATATTTAATACACCCAGTGAATGAATTTATTGTCAGCTGTTTGAATCCTGAATTAACAATGGAAGCGTAATGTGTCGTTTTACCACTAGATGGCAGAGGTTTACAATAAATAAAATCACTGTTTTAAACATTCCTTTATACTCTGTTATAAACAGTACTAAAAAATTTTCAATTTATCTTTCTCTCTTTCTCTCTCTTTGGCCTTGCTTCATCGCTTGCAGAATCTTAGTTCCCCAATCAGGGATCGAACCTGAACTCCTTGCAGTGGAAGTACAGTCCTAAGCATGAACTTCCAGGGAATTCCCCTTTTTCTTTCTTGTTTTCATTCACAGTGGAGAATGGGTTTTAATCAGTAGCCCTCTTTCTCTCAATTTGACAGTTGAGGTTTTCTCAATTTTATGGGAAATGCTAAGCCAACAACAGTTTTAGGTACTCTTCGCTAACCTCGCCCCAAGCTTTGGGGTTGTGACTCAAAACACAGTTTCATAATTGGCTACTTGCTTATTTAAATGTCTGCTAACTGAAGGTTATCTGTGGAGTTACTTTCCCTGCTCCCTAGGCCTCCCCATGGTGGTGTGTACTTCAGCATTCTCATTCACTTGGTTTCTAAAAAAAACAGACCAGGGTAGGGGAGATGGTTCAATTTTTGCAAAAGGCAAGGTAATTGAAAAAAAAATAGGAGACTGACACAAAATTTGAACTCTTTATGTAAATAAATGCATCGATAGTTTATGCAGAAAAAAGGAAATTTGTGTCTAATCCAGTATCTAGCTGTTAAATTAATAGATGAAATTAAATCATTTACCATTTATTTTCTTCAGTTTCCTTATCCTGAAAAATCATTACATTAAGCAAATCTACTATTACCATTTCCATAGGTAAATTAAAAAGTAAAAGTCTATGCTGTCTATTTTGACGGTTAGTGTTTGATGTTTGGATTGAAATCTTTGTTCACGCCTAGATTACGATGGTGGCTCAGATAGTAAAGAATATACCTGCAATGCAGGAGACCTGGCTTCAATCCCTGGGTTGGGAAGATCCCCTGGAGAAGGGAATGGCTATCCACTCCAGTATTTTTGCTGAAAAATCCCATCGATAGAGGAGCCCGGTGGGCTATGTAGTCCATGGGGTCACAGAGAGTCAGACACAACTGAGCGACTAGCGCTTTCACTTTTGCTTTCAGATGAGGATGATTTTTTTCATCCCACAGTGGTAGGGTTGCAGAAAGAATGAGTATGCTTTTGTGTTGTCTTATTTTTGGAAGCATTTGAATGAGTGCACATCTAGCCATTTGAAAAAGATCCAAAACATGTGAGAAGCAGATATACCCCTAAACATCTGTCAAGTTTTGTGCCCTTGTTAAAAAAAAGAAGGAGTAATTTTTATAAAAGATGACAAAGATCAGCATTTTGTTGTTTTTCCCTTTTGGAGACGTAGATGAACACACTTACGTCAGATGTAAGTGGTGCAGTGTGGAAGCAGAAAGCAGTGCAACGTGGTGATGTACCCACCTCCCCCCGCCCCAGTGTGCTGTATCTGGAATAACAAATGGTTCCTAAGTCAGCAAGGAAGCTGTGCTTGATTATTATTAACCTATATTTTCTGTTAATCATCGTTCCTCTTGCACTTGACTTTTTATTTACTTTTAATTTTGTTTTCGAAAAGAAAACTAAGGACGTCTTTGGAAATACAGCCTTCTTTCGTTGCCCTCTTTATTATATTTCTTTATCCCCTCTGCCCCCAGATTCGAGTCTCCCAAGGCAAAGAACCTGCTCACCTGCTGAGTTTGTTCAAAGACAAACCGCTCATTATTTACAAGAACGGAACATCAAAGAAAGGAGGTCAGGCACCGGCCCCCCCTACACGCCTCTTTCAAGTCCGAAGAAACCTGGCTTCGATCACCAGAATTGTGGAGGTAATGTCACACGGTCAATAAAACCTGCCCTGGTCATGGACTTCCCAGGGGACCTGAGCCATCAGCCAATAACAGTCTTTAAAAAAAAGTGGCAAGTAAACCCCTTTCATTGCTATCACTTATCCAGTTTTCACCATTAAAAATACTAAAAGCAGGAGAATCAAGTAAAAAGTTAAAGAGTTAATCAGATACCAGGCCTCTCATATTTTTCAACCACATTGTAACAAAACAAATGAATTTAAGAATAATGGAGAGAGAACACAGGTATGCCTATGACTAATTCATGTTGATGTTTGGCAGAAACCAACACAATACTGTAAAGCAATTATCCTTCAGTTAAAAATAAATTTAATTATATACAAAAAAGAAGAATGTAACAAATCAAGTTGTTGAAGGCATGAGACAGCTTAAGCTCTGTCTTGAAAGGCCTGGGGGAAGACGGATTGCGGATGATGGTCCGGTGACCACACTGGGGAGGCTGAGAGAGAAGGCCCTTATTTGCACAAATGTAAAGGAACATGGAAAGCAAGCTTTGCCACACTGGGCCAGAGTCATAATTCAGCTGGCCAAATGAGCTGCCTCTGAGTGGCAGCTGTGAAAGAAGTCAAGCCCCAGAGCGCAGTGTCAGGCCACAGGCCCGCCAGGTATGGGGTAAGGCCAGTGGGCCCAGGGTTTTGAATGGCTGAGTCCTTTGACTTCAAGGAGGATTCTTCACAGTGCCTCACCCCATCACCTCAGTCATCATTGAAACCCAGGTCTCCCAAGTCTCCTAATTGCCCTGCACTCTCTGTGTGTCTGCAAACCTGGGCTGCTCTGCCACGTTGTTCAGATGAGCCCTTAAAACCAGGTGGGTCACAGCATCCCTCCCCCTGGAACCTCTCCTCTAAGCTGCCCCCGTTCTTGTTCTCTGGCTCTGTTCTGAGGACACAGATGTCCATACAGCCCTCTCGAGTGGAAGTTGTGTTTTTCCCCGATGCCGGCTGACCAGGGATGGGATGGCGGGCTCCCCTCCTTGCTCACTTTTGCCCCATTGACTTCGTTCCTTCTTATCCGTCTCCCTCCTCCATCTCTTTTCTGTGTCTGCTGAGCCGAGAGTCCTGCCCTCTTATTCTTTGATGGCTTTCTTGTCTCACTGTCTTCATTTCTGGCTCCTCTCATCTAGCAGTCTTATTCTGACCCCACTTCATCTCACATTTGTGGTCCTGTACTAGACCTTGTCCTTGGCGGTAACTTTAACACCTCAAGCATCTAATGTTTGACAAGTGTCTCCTGTCCTTTAGCCCCCATTTCTTCCAGCAATTCTCCACGGTTGAATCCATGAAGCCTGTCCACCTATCACACCCATCACATCCCTCCCCCACACATCTCCAGCATCCCAGTTCTCTACTGATAATGGATTCTGAGTTCACAGAGAATATAAAAATAATCCCAGAAGATTCACCTTATCTGCACACATGAGTGCTAAGTTGCTTCAGTTGTGTCCGACTCTTTGTGACTCTATGGATTGTAGCTCGCCAGGCTCCTCTGGCGAGCTTCAGAGGATTCTCTGTAATCCTCTGTAGGATTCATGTAGGATTCTCCTCTGGGGAATCATGGCATTCTCCAGCCAAGGATACTGGAGTGGGTTGCCATGCCCTCTGACCCAGGGATCGAACCCACATCTCTTATGTCTCCTTCACTGGCAGGTGATCTTTACCACTGGAGCCATGTGGGAAGCCCAATTATTTTATCTACTCCCCTCCAATATCACCAGCTTGTCTGCATCTGTACATAGAATTCTCCTTCTTGCCTGTTTCATGAAATTAATTTAAGTTGTTAATTTATTGATAGCTAACAATTAATAAACATTTTATAATAGCAATTTACATATAAACACTAAGGTACACATTGGATATATTGTTATCCATACATTAATAAAAATAGTAATGTTTGTATAAACTAATATATTGGTAAATAAATGAATACATATTTGTTACATAAATAAAATGACTCCTGTCTCAGGCCAAATTCCATCTGCCCCCATTCCCCGCCACTGACTTGTGTCCTGGGTCCCCTGTCCTGGGCCTTTTTAAGGACTTCCCTGGATTTCTCTGTCCGATGCTCTCATCCTAACTCTAGTTCATCATTCTTGCAGGCAGTCATCTCCTTTCTCTTCATATCACTGATTTATTCTTCTCTCCTGGATTACTTACTCTGCAGCACAAACATCTTTAAAACACTTTCATCCTTTCTTTAAAGACTCTCTTGACTCTGACCCCCTCCCGGCTACCACATCCTTTCTCTGAACTCCTTAAGAGTACACATCCTCAGAAGAGTCACCTTCGCCCCCTCACTGACCCTGCTATGCTAAGCCTCCTCTATCAAAAGCCACTCCACTCAGCCATCCCTTCCCGCCACACCATCCACATGGGCTTTATCTAGTTTACCAATGACCTACCTTTTGCCATCGAAGTTCTCTTCTCTGATGCCATTGTTTTCAACCTCTTTCTAGCATTTGACTCAATTGCTCTTTTCTGTCTTCTCAAAACACTATTTTTTAACTAGGCTTCTGAAACCCCACACTTACCAGGATTTCTTCCACACTTGAGGGTTACCCTTCTGAAGGTTGTTTTCATTCCCACCCAGTTGCTGAATTCTCCTCCTCTGCTTGTCCTCGAAGCTCTTGAGCTCTCCAGGGCTGTCTTGGCCTTCTTCAGAGTGATCTCATTTAGTCATATAATTTAAATGCCATTCTGTATTGACTCATCCACAACATTCTGTGCATGGATTCTCATGTGTTCAATTATGACTGATTTTTTAATCTGTCAAATTAAAAGTGAAGTTTTCATCTCCAGGCCCTCTCAGCCAATTTCAGAGGCAAGAGTCAAGGAGAATCATAACAGTCCTGGTCTCTTCTCAGTGGACACTTCTTTATGAGGCATCGTGAGCTGCTTGTGATACAGATTCTTTCTTTTCTTGCAGCCTCTCAAACTAACCTTTGCATTCCTAGCCTCTCTGAAATGCACCAGTCAAAACACTATTGATAAGGCTTTCTGTTTTCATCTCCTAGGAGGCTAAAGCTTTCTAAGGTTCTTTTGTGGAACCTTACACCAGTCTGGGCATGGGCCTCTTACCACCTGTCTCTCCATCATCCGAGCTCTATCCTCTATAACAACAAGGAGACATTTGGGCTTTCCAGGTGGTGCAGTTGGTAAAGAGCTCGCCTGCCTGTGCAGGAGATGCAAGAGATGCAGGTTCATTCCCTGGGTCAGGAAGATCCCCTGGAGTAGAATGTGGGAACCCTTTCCAGTATTCTTACCTGGAAAATTCCATGGACAGAGGAGCCTGGTGGGCTACAGTCCATGGATGGGGTCAAAAAGAGTTGGACATGCCTGACTGACTGAAAACACACACACACACACACACAAAACAAGGAGACATTTGGATTAGGAATTGGGAGTCACAATTCCTATCAGTTTTCATCATCACATCTGATGGATTCTTTCAAGCTTGGTCCATGGGGCCAATGTCTTACTGAAAGAGGATGATAACCATTCCCCTGAATGTGACCAACACCTGGGACACATCTTCAAAACTTCCAGCAGTGCTCCCTTGCTCCTCCAGTGCTGTCTCTAGGGACAGGGTCCTGATGAACTTGGGCAAGACCAGCTTTCCACACACTGATGCTTTCCTCTGGCCACTCCACACAGTTGGTCAAACAGTATCATGTGCTGCTTCCCAAAGTGCTCTCTGCTCTTGGCCTCAGGACACCACACTCTGGAATTCTTCCTCCCTCATGGCTACCCTATCACAGTCTTGTTTCCTTGTCCTTCTTCATCTCCCTGCTAGCACACGTCACACGGAATCCTGTGGAAAGTCACACACACACTGTGTGGTCACACAGACCTGTGTCCAAGGGGCCTCAGACCAGTGCAGAGACACAAAATGACAAGCTCACAGACACAAGCCCATCCTAGGACCTCAGGCTCCCTCCCAATCCTGAGACTCTGCACATGCCCTGTTGCTGCCCCGAGGCCCCACCTTCAGGCTCACCCTCAGGCTGGAGTCTGGTCTCAGCCAGGCGTCTCTCACTTGCACTGGGCCACACGGACCAGAACTGCGCTCATGTGGCTCATCCCAGACAGTGTCCACAGCATCTTGGTTAAAAGGAAGGGGGTTTGTCAGGGCTATGATTTTAATGTCTTCTAAATATTCTTTTATAATCTGAGCTATAATTTATCTGAGCCTGGAAAACCTTTGAGTCAATCTCTGTTACAGTCTTTTCTTACATTAAATCTCAATCCCTGTTTTATGATTTTTAGATGTCTCCTTGATGATTTGACAAACCTCTTTAGTAGGGGAGAGAAAATCTGAACACTATGCTTTATGTGTGTCATTGTGAATATTACATCCTCTTTCCAAATATCAGTTATAGGCCATCATCCTTTTTGTGGTCTCTTTGAATATTATCCTTGTTAGGTATCACTTAAATTTGCCTCATTTTATTCTCAGAGGATTATGCAGGCAGGGGAGCCTTACAGTGACCCAGCAATATATGCTACTGTTCTAATATTTCTAACCCCCTAGCGGTTACCTAGTGGTACCTAGGTGAGTTCAGTTCAGCCGCTCAGTCATGTCCAACTCTTTGCAACCCCATGGACTGTAGCACGCCAGGTTTACCTGTCCATTCACCAGCTCCAGGATCTTACTCAAACTTATGTCTGTCGAGTCGGTGATGCCATCCAACCATCTCACCCTCTGTTGTCCCCTTCTCCTCCTGCCTTCAATCTTTCCCAGAATCAGGGTCTTTTCAAATTAGTTAGTTCTTTGCATCAGGTGGCCAAAGTATTGGAGTTTCAACTTCAACATCAGTCCTTTCAATGAATATTCAGGACTGATTTCCCTTAGGATGGACTGGTTGGATCTCCTTGCAGTCCAAGGGACTCTCAAGAGTCTTCTCCAACACCATAGTTCAAAAGCATCAATTCTTTGATGCTCAGCTTTCTTCGCAGTCCAACTCTCACATCCATACATGACTACAGGAAAAACCATAGCCTTGACTAGATGGACCTTTGTCAGCAAAGTAATGTCTCTGCTTTTTAATATGCTATCTAGGATGGTCATAACTTTCCTTCCAAGGAGTAAGCGTCTTTTAATTTCATGGCTGCAGTCACCATCTGCAGAGATTTTGGAGCCCAGAAAAATAAAGTCAGCCATTGTTTCCATTGTTTCCCTGATCTATTTGCCATGAAGTTATGGGACCAGATGTCATGATCTTAGTTTTCTGAATGTTGAGCTTTAAACCAACTTTTTCACTCTCTTTCACTTTCATCAAGAGGCTCTTTAGTTCTTCTTCACTTTCTGCCATAAGGGTGGTGTCGTCTGCATATCTGAGGTTATTGATATTTCTCCCAGCAATCTTGATTCCAGCTTGTGCTTCTTCCAGCCCAGCATTTCTCATGATGTACTCTGCATAGAAGTTAAATAAGCAGCCTTGACGTACTCCTTTTCCTATTTGGAACCAGTCTGTTGTTCCATGTCCAGTTCTAACTCTTGCTTCCTGACCTGCATACAGATTTCTCAAGAGGCAGGTCAGGTGGTCTGGTATTCCCATCTCTTGAAGAATTTTCCACAGTTTATTGTGATCCCCACAGTCAAAGGCTTTGGCATAGTCAGTAAAGCAGAAGTAGATGTTTTTCTGGAACTCTCTTGCTTTTTCGATGATCCAGAGGATGTTGGCAATTTGATCTCTGGTTCCTCTGCCTTTTCTAAATCCAGTTTGAACATCTGAAAGTTCACGGTTTATTTACTGTTGAAGCCTGGATCTGAGAATTTTTTTGTACCTAGACAACGTATTAAAAGCCAGACACATCATTTGCCAACAGAGGTCTGTCTAGTCAAAGCTATGGTTTTTCCAGTAGTCATATATGGATATGAGAGATGGGCTTTAAAGGTTGAGTGCTGAAGAATGATGCTTTTGAACTGTGGTGCTGGAGAAGACTCTTGAGAGTCCCTTGGACAGCAAGGAGATCAAACCAGTCCATCCTACAGGAAATCAGTCCTGAATATTCATTGGAAGGACTGATGCTGAAGCTGAAGCTCCAATACTTTGGCCACCTGGTGTGAAGAGCCGAATCATTGGAAAAGATCCTGATGCCGGGGAAGATTGAAGGCAGGAGGAGGAAGGGGCAACAGAGGATGAGATGGTTGGATGGCATCACCGACTCAATGGACATGAGTTTCAGCAAGCTCCCAGAGGTAGTGAATGACAGGGAAGGCTGGTGTGCTGCAGTCCATGGAGTCGTAAAGAGTTGGACACAACTTAGCAACTGAACAACAATAACAAGTGGTGTCCTTGTGCCCCCTGAATTAATTCCTGGATCAGGACAGAAGTCTGCAGGTTGTTTGGCACCAGCACAGCTTCTTGGGTATGTTTACTGAGGGACCAGCCTTGAATTTAAATTGTGTTATTTTTCTTCATACTCTAGGTAGATGTCGATGCAAATTCATTGAATTCCAATGATGTTTTTGTCCTGAAACTGCGACAAAATAATGGCTACATCTGGATAGGAAAAGGCGCCAGACAGGAGGAGGAGAAAGGAGCAGAGTATGTGGCAAGTGTCCTCAAATGCAAAACTGCGATGATTCAGGAGGGCGAGGAACCAGGTGTGTACAGATGGGGCCAAGGACACTAGCCAGAACTTATACTTGGTGAACTTGCTCATCATGTAATTTATCTTTTTTATAAATAGGAACTTTATAATGATTATAGGGCATTAAAAACCCATTCACTAGTTGCAAGAATGGGTGATGGTACCTGCTATATTTGTGTAACCTCTCCTGCTACATTTAAGTAACTTAACAATGAACTTGGGGTGAGATGAAATTATTTGTTACTGTAAAGCAATACCGACCATATGCTCCTGAAAATGCATAGGTTAATTCAGTGTGTTTTCCACAGAGGAGTTTTGGAATTCCCTTGGAGGGAAGAAAGACTACCAGACTTCTCCTTTGCTAGAATCCCAGGCTGAAGACCATCCACCTCGGCTTTACGGCTGCTCCAACAAAACTGGAAGATTCATTGTAAGTGTCCTGAGAAACCACAGAGTAGAACCAAACAGCAGGGGGAAAGAGATGCATTCTGACTCTGCTCTGATTCTTTCCGGTGACATTCCTACTCCAATTCCCAGTTTTGGTTTACTTGCAAACCGCAGATGACAATCTTTGCTCCACACAGGGTTGATTTAAGAGCCAATGATAACGGATGGGAAAGCATGGGAATACTGCAATGTACCATATAAATCAAGCGGCTCTGAAAAATATCAGCAACTTTGCACCTGTGTCAGCATGTGGTTGTTGCTGTATGCATATGCACATGGTTGGATTTGTTAATTTAATAATTTGACACTTGCGGTGGGCAGCAATAGTGGTTTCTCTGACCAAACTATGTGAAATTTTACACTTCAGTTTCCCAGGGGAGTAAAAAGTCTCACCATGCTGATGGAATGAAAAACATTATGGAAATATTATGATCATTGAGCAAAATCACAGAAAGCTCTACACACACCTGCAAGTGAGCTGAAATCAGCAGGAATATTTTATGTCACAGTCACATTCACTAGCTTTAAATTCTAGGCAATTCGAAGTAAAAGTATCTGTGTACAAGAGTGATTTCCTATGGGTCTCTGAAATATCCTGGGCTGAGCCCCTCATCTCAGTTTAATCACAAAAATTCTGCTTTCTCCATTTGACATATTAGGCTTTTGTGTTAATTTTTCATTTAAGGAAACAAATTCTTTGCTGATAAAATTTGAACTAAAGATTTGGTCACCATGACTTGGTAAATAAGCTTTACTTTTGAACACACACATGAAAATTAATATTTTCCTATGTACATTGCATGCTTGAAATAAAATGCTTTGAAGAAGAAACTGCTCATATGTGAAACACACATGAAGCTTACAAGTGACTTGACCTAAAGATTAAAGATTTAAATGGTGAATTGTGATAAATATTAGGTTGTTAGGCAGCACAATTGTTCATCTACTTTGCAAGAATTCCCTGTATTTTATAAATTTGTCATCAGGAAAATCTGTTTTACTCTTTTGACTGTTATTGGTATTGCATCCAAATAACATCTTTTTCAGTGTGAGCCTCTCTAATTTCTTAAGAATATTATTTGCTAATATTGCTATAAATATCATGTTTGTTTCCAATGAAGATATATTTTACAAAAATTAATATGCAAAGATATACTTACAAATATAATTCCTAGGCTTTTTTCTTAGGTTTAAAAAAATCGGTTAGTTTTCGGCTTTTGTCATTCACATATTTAAGAGAAATATAGTTTTTCTTTACACTTATTCATTTTCTTGTTTGACATTTGGAACTCTAATTCTTAACATTTTAAGGAAAAGGAGTGTTGCTAACAAGTGTTTGATCTTATTACCATCATCAGAAAACAGGCTTTAGACGCGTAGATTCATACAAGACAGCAGAGTCTATTGGTCAAAAACACAGCTTTTAGAACCAGTGTGCCTGTTCAATATCACTTACTTGGTGATATTTCTTACTGGCTGTGTGACCTTAAGCTGGTCACTTACCCTCTCTGTGTTATAATATTCTCATCTGAAAAATGGGACTAATCCTAGTACTGACTTCAGAGAGTTGTTTTGAATATTATCTTGGTTGTTGCATATAAAGAGAACAGTGCCTGGCATGGTATAAGTGATATTGAAAGTTTTTGCTTTTATAAGCATTATGCTATTGGTAATTATTCTGTAAAAAGGCATATAAACACATTTCTTGCCTTCTGTAAATGGCTAGTGTTTGATTTTTGTGTAACAATCTCAGAATACCATCAAATTACAACAAATAGGTATTGTCATGCTTAAGGGGCCACAGGTTAGGTTCATCCCTGTTTATCTGTGGACAGAGCCCAGGAGCACAGGAGGCCCTGCTGAGTCCCATTGGCTAATGTGGCACGGCCAAGGCCACAGTCAACTTCACCTGCAGAGTCACATAGCAGAGGGGAGAAGTGAAGAATTGCAAACCCTAATCCAATCTATCACCACCTTCCTAATGATTAGGAGGAGTTTCATCCAGAATTCTTTCAAAAATTTGAACTTTAATGAATGCCTGCTGGTATTGGGTGTGTTAAACTAGTCCATTACCCTTTAATGTTAGCTCTGGAGAACACAATTTAACCCATTTAAAATAAAAATAATGACACCTTGCTTATGGAATATTGTTACAATATTTCATTGAAAATGGTTGATTTTTAAAAATGACCAGACCTGTTAATTTTATTAAAATAATCTTGACCTACCGATAAAATGAAAGAAGATTTAATACCTGCATCATAAACTTAAATGTCTTTAGGAACTAGGAAGGCAACAGAAACCTGTGAAGCAACTTGTCACAGAGAACTGGAAGTAGAGGAAACTATGGCTCTATTGCTTGTACATGGTCTCTCTAAAGCCATATGCAATATTTATGTTAAGTACTCTCCTCCCTAAATAAGATAGCCTCAGTTTGTGATACATGATTAAATAGATAAACAATTATTTAAATCCTTATTGCCCAAAGGGAAGGAAAAAAATGACTAATAAACTTTTTTTTTTCTATGCTCCAGATAATACAAAGCATTTTCATCCTTTATATTGGAAAAATCACTGCTTGACTGTTGGGTTATAAAGCTTTTTTATACATTTCAGATTGAAGAGGTTCCAGGAGAGTTCACCCAGGATGATTTAGCAGAAGATGATGTCATGCTGTTAGATGCTTGGGAACAGGTAAAACTGTATTTTGTTCATAGCGAGAGAGTGTGCTTATAGTTGGGAGCTGATACAACCTTCTTTGAGAAATGGCAAGTTTAATAATAAATAGACCCATGGATTTAGGCTATATTTAAAAAAACTTTCCACAGTTTGGCAAAAAATAAAACTAATGCATATGGCAAGTTGTTTTCTTAAGCTGGAAATAATTCCATGGCTATCCATCTTTGGCTGTATAGTTTTAGGTGAAAACAACAAACAAACAAACAAACAACTGTTTTTCATTTATTTGTAAGAGTCATTTGTTCCTTATTTATTCAGACATTCATTCATTCTTATTTATTCATACATTTAAGTAATAAAGGCATTAGTGGGTTGCAATGCCTCAGGGAGACTGAAATATTCAGAATTTCTCTTGAAATCTGACAAGAATTCATAGGAGACCTCTCGCCTGGAGAAGAAACAAACAGAATACTTTTGAATCTACGCACTAAAATACATTACTGTTAATATATATATCTTTATTTGTAGCAAATTAATGGTGATTTTTTGTGTCACACCAATGTGTTGTGTGTTAGTCGCTCAGTCCTGTCTGACTCTTTGTGACCCCAAGCATTGTAGCCCACCAGGCTCCTCTGTCCATGGGATTCTCCAGGCAAGAATACTGGAGTGGGCTGCCATGCCCTCCTCCAGGGGATCTGCCTGACCCAGGGATCAAACCCAGGTCTCCTGCATTGCAGGCAGATTCTGTACTGTCTGAGCCACCAGGGAAGTCATACCTGAGAGTCGTTTTCTTTTAACATCTATGTAAACTAATAATGGCTTCTCTGGTGGTTCATTGGTAAAGAATCTGCCTGACAATGCAGGAGACACAGGTTCAATCCCTGGGGTTGGGAAGATCCCCTAGAGAAGGAAATGGCAACCCACTCCAGTATTCTTGCCTGGAAAATTACACGGACAAAGGAGTCTGGAGGGCTAGAGTCTATGGGTTCACAAAAGAGTCAGATATGATTTATCAACTAAAGAGCAGCAAATTAATAATAGTGACAGGGAAAAATAAATATGTTAGGAGCTACATTATATAGAACAAATATAAAATTCCTGAATTAGGCCTAGTCTTTAGTCAACCACAGAGATTTGTTACCTTTAGGTCTGTTCTTACTTGCTAAATCATTCAGTTATATTATACTTTAGCTTCTTGGTCTTAAATTAGCATATTTGAATTTGGGATCTGGTCACAGATTCTCCCTAAGTGAATGGATCACTTATTTCTAGATATGAAATGTAAAACCTCATGTCAATAAAACACCTTTGTGTATTTAAGAATTACAAAATAAAGTTTCGTTATTCAGAAGAATTTAATCTTTTCCATTTGTAGTCAACTCTGTTGCTTCCATAATCAAGGATGCTTTAGAATATTTCCTGTACTACACTTCATTTTTTTTTAACTATACTTTTTATTTACTCAGCTGCGCTTTCATGGTTTGTTCTGTGCCTGCAGGCAAATATTCTAGCACTTTCAGTACAAATTAGAATATAATCAAAACTAACTTGACCAAAATTTCTCTGCCAACAAGTGATCTTAAAGTGATTTAAACATAAGGGAATTCAGGAGAATTTTTCATCATTGAAGTACACAGCCTACATTTGACAAGAAGGATACATGCAGAGTTTATATCAGGTTTTAAGGAATCAGTATTTAAATACTAAACAATATTTGGGCTTTCCTGGTGGTTCAGAGAGTAAAGAATCTGCCTGAAACGTGGGAGACCTGGGTTCGATCCCTGGGTTTGGAAGATCCCCTGGAGGAGGGCATGGCAACCCACTCCAGGATTCTTGCCTGGAGAATCCCCATGGACAGAGGAGTCTGGCAAGCTGTAGTCCATGGGGTTGCAAAGAGTTGGACACAACTGAGTGACTAAGCACACACACACATAGCACTTTTACCAAAGTGTGACAGGATACCACAACATAGGAGAAGACTAGGTTTAAGTTAGGGGTTCCTAAAGGGAGTGTGGGGTGCTCATGAACAAGCTACTTGTGGCTCCCTCGGGATAATAATATGGGAATAATGCCTGCTTTACACACCCAAGGAATTTGTGTGCAAAAAAACCAGCTGGTATGTTGTTTTCAGGAAGGCTCACTTTATAAACTAGAAAAATACTATATAAATATAAAATACCAGAATGTGATATCTGGAGTCAAACTGGCTGGATACAAATTCAGGCATCTCTTAATAAGTGTAGACATTAGGAAAGAGACTGAACTCCTCTGCACCTGCATCTCCACATC
The DNA here is from genome assembly GCF_054371585.1 of Giraffa tippelskirchi. Taxonomy (NCBI): domain Eukaryota; kingdom Metazoa; phylum Chordata; class Mammalia; order Artiodactyla; family Giraffidae; genus Giraffa; species Giraffa tippelskirchi. The sequence goes on from NC_137284.1 coordinate 67,973,920, forward strand.
CCTGACTTTGGGGCTGTTGTGAAGATTAAGCGAGATGGTATGAGAAGCACTTTGCATAAGGCTCACACCACATCTATACTCCCAAAATTATGAGTATTATTATTGCTTCATTTTGCAGATTTTTATTTGGATTGGAAAAGATGCCAATGAAGTTGAGAAAGCGGAATCTCTGAAGTCTGGTAAGCTGGATCCCATGGGCAATTAGAACATAATTCTGAACAGTTGTTACCAAGTTCCTGATTTCTCTTTGCACCACATCCTCCAAAACCATGTATCAAAACCAAAAAGAATCAGAAGAATCTTAGCTTTCATCTTCAGAACTAAAGAGTAGTGGAATTTTTTTAAAACTGAAGAATTTCAGAATAGGAATAAGAAAATTATGTTATCTAATTTAGGATATAATGATATCAATTTATTCTGAGACTTTTAAATTCATTTTTTTAAATTATGGAAATAGTAAAAGCTCCATAACTCTGATAATCTAGATTTTTATAAATTCCTTTTGAGGAATGCTGTTCTTTCCGGCAGTACTTTTTTTTTTTTTTTGCATTATTGCAAAGTAAAGAATAATTATGCTGTAAGGATAATTCCATAAAATTTGGAATTTTTTTCAGGCAATAATGAGACATACACATTCCACATGTGAGAAAATAATAAAGAATTGTTCAAATGGAGTAGCACTGGCTACTTTGGGCCAATGAAAATTTGATTTATTCCTTTTATTGGAAGGCTTTTCATTCTTTAGTTATTTTACTTTAGTTGAAACTAACCAAATTTATTTGTTTTTTAAACTCTTTTTAGCCAAAATATACCTTGAGACTGACCCTTCTGGAAGAGACAAGAGGACGCCAATTGTCATCATAAAACAGGGTCATGAGCCACCTACTTTCACAGGCTGGTTCCTGGGCTGGGATTCCAGCAGGTGGTAAACTGATTTTTGTAGGAAAAAAACAAATATAATGGGGCAGCCGTCCCATTGCTGTTTTAGGGGGGTAGGAGGAGCTTGTTTGACTTTAGAAAATTAACCTCAGCCATATGGCTATTTTTCAGTGCTTAGAATTGGTTTGAAGTTTCTTTTAAACTGGAATTTTCTTATGTTAATATTTTTATAACTTTTCTTATGGATCAATATTAGCTCTGCTGGACGCTCACATATCTTTTTATATGACTTTTTAGAGGGGAAGAACTATACACAGCCTAGGGGAGTGTGTCAGCAACTTTTACAATTCAGGAGCCACTAGCCAAACTCCTACTTTTAATACACCATGGAAGAAAGTTACACCTGCCTTTGAGGTTATTCTTCTTTCTGTGTGTTGTGTTGAATCACCTATCTGCAGTAAGATTTCTGTTAAGATGGTTTTAGAAGTTAGTTATTTTCCTTCTTTAGCTGATGTAACGGTGATACTATTAACTCCAAAGCATCATTTCCTAAGAGAAACTTTACCTTTTTGGCCTTTTAAGAAGGCTTTGAAAGCACAGCTCTCTCTTGACAAAATGATTTATATTCTTACCCACTGTTACATACATCTATGTATTTGACAGTACATGTTTAACGTCACAAAAGATACATTCAAAAAGGCTTCACTAATACTGTCTTTTATCATTAAAATACATATCTTTAAAAATGTGACATGTTGTGACATTTTATTCAAGTGTGATGTGTGAGTTAATTACACGGTTAACTTTAAAGTTAAAACACTTTTACATATAAATAAATATGAATTTAATTTTTAAAAACTCATTCTCATTAAGTAGTTAGAATTAAACTTTTCCATTGTTATAGAGTTAAATATCATAGTGTAAATGAAACCCAGGCCCTGTTAAAAGATAAATAGAAGCGTATTAACCATTTTAAAAATATTTTTTGCGCAAAAACCTTCTTGGATCCAGCAGTGCCAAACCGAGCACTGGGGAGAGATTTTCATGGAGAAAAGGTGGCAAGAAAGCAAGGAAATTACTGCTGATTGGCTACAGCTTGAAGCCTAGTTGATTGTGATTGGCTGTCCTTAGGTTTGGATTTCGTAACCTGTGAGGCATTTACAGGCTTAGATCTTGGTTTGCTTCCGGAGGTGGGAGCTTGCTCTATCCAATGGGTCTGAAGCCTAAAAAAGCGGGGAGATTCTTCGGGGTTCTCTCCTGTCAGCACTGGGCTACAAAACATTCACCTTAACAGACCCAGCTGTTTAAGCCTGTGCTGTGAAAACATGACTTTCTCAAATCCCAAACGCAAGCACTCGGAGGCAGGGATGGCAGTGCCTGAGGAGGCAGGTGCGTCATCAACACAAGCCATGAGGGAAGGACAAAACCCTGGGGGCGGTCACAGAAATTACCAGCAAAAACAGCTGCTGTATCATCAGTCCTGCGTTAGTCAACTGAAGGGCTGCTGGTGGACAGCGGGGATAAAGAGGATTTGTAAAAATTACCTGAAAAAGGTGAGCTAAGGAATTCCTTTTTGCATTTCACACACAAAACTGATGTGTCTGGAAGAAACGCCTGCAATACGTGTGAAGTCAGCCTAGGGCAGGGGAACCAGTCTACTTCTAAAAAGAACATTTGGTGGGTTATAGCTGGGCCGTCGTTCTGTGATATCGAGTAGCTTTAAAACTCCAATTACGCGTAAACACATAGGGAAATTAGTCTTTTGGATTTGAAATGCAATTTCATACAGCCGAATTAATAAATATAAAAGCTACATGATTTATTTTCTATTTTTCTAGAATGGAGCTATTGCTTACTAATGTTTAATATGAAAGGTTAGATTGCTTTATTGTCTCTGATTTTCCTCAGAGATTTTTGGGATGAAAACCTATAACAAATTTAGCTCTCAGCCAGTGCTTTACAGACCTTTCTTTGCTTCAAAAAATATAGCAAACTGGTGTGAAATTTGTGACCGGAAAGAACATTAGTGAATCCAGGAAAGTCAAGTACTAGTCAGAAATAAGTATTTCTGATTTACTACTTCTTCTGAAGTAGCATGCTCAGGAATTTCAAATAACGAATCGGATCATGGCATTAACTTTGAACAAAAGACCAGGAAACAAAGAACTTATGTAAAATGAACTATTGTTTTGTGTCTGAGCATTGTATGTTTGTTTTGCAAGATTGTCCTAGAATTGGCTTCAAAATAGTTTCTGTGCTGGACAGATTACTCAGAGAGATTAAATTCTAGTCAAAAGAAAGAAAAGAATGTTAGTATTCATTGCCTATAAGGAAGCACATCTTATAGTTTAAAAACTGTATTTTCAAAATGTTTTTTCTTGCTCTATCTTTAGATTTTTTTCCCATTATGATTTCTCCCTTTTTAGTTTTAAATACATGTTAGATATTTTAAAAGTACGTTATGTATTTTATATATTTTCTAAAACAGTCTCTCCTAAATACCATCCTTATTGTACTGCCTAAAATATTAATAATGAAAAGCTTTGGTGATGAAAGAAGAAAAAGAAAAGGTTGGGTCCACATTTTATTGTATATGTCTGGATAAATTCCATATGGTTCAAAAATTTAAATGTGAAAATGAAACTGTGAAAATAATAGACTAAAACTTGGAATTCCATTGTAATGGGGAGATAATCTCTCAAGAACTGATAGAATAAGAAAATCAGTAAGGATCTAGAGATTTTGAACAGCTTTCTCAGCCACTTTAACCTAATTGATGTGTAGTGAACACTTCACCAGTCAAGTGCTTAGTCGCTCGTTGTGTCCAGCTCTTTGCGACCCTATGGACTGTAGCCTGCAGACTCCTTTGTCCATGGGGATTCTCCAGGCAAGAACACTGGAATAGGTTGCCAGGCTTTCCTCCAGGAGATCTTCCCAATCCGGGGATTGAACCCAAGTCTCCTGCATTGCAGGTGGATTCTTTACCATCTGAGCCACCAGGGAAGCCCCCACCAATAATGGCAGTACATGTAATTGGTTTTTAAGGGCACTTAAATTATTTGCCAAGAGAGAAAATATTCTGGACCATACAACAAATTTCAACAAATGCTAAGTATTGTAATCATACAAACTGTATTCTCTAATTACGATGGAATTAAAATAGAAATAACAGCTAGATATCTTTCTAATCTGCAAATGTTTGGATAAATGAAAAAATCACAAGGGAAACAAATTATTTTTATCTCAATGAAAATTGAAATACAGCCTATTAAAATGTGTGGGATATAGCTAACTCTGGGTTTAAAAAGAAATTTATAGCACTAAGTGCTAATATTAGATAGATAGGCCTCAATGATGTAAGCTTCTACCTTAAACTGAGTGAATTAAATCTAAAGGAAACAGAAGAAAATGATTAATACAGACTATTACAGAAAATGGGGGAAAATATAAATTTATATATACTAATATTGGGAATAAAAGAGGGGTTACACCACAGAATCTATGGACACTGAAAAGAAAATAAGAACCATAATTTTATGCTTATGAATCTGACAGTGATGAAATGGGCAAATTCTTTGGAAGACAGAAACTAAGTTAACTCAGGAAGAAACAGAACTTAAGTAGCAACACATTGTTGTTGTTCAGTTGCTGAGTTGTATCCTACTCTTTGTGACCCCATGGACTATAGTCCGCCAATCTGCTGTGTCCATGGGATTTCCTAGACAAGAATACTGGAGTCAGTTGCCATTTTCTTCTTCAGGGGATCTTCCCAGATCAGGGATCAAACCTGAGTCTCCTGCATTGCTGTGCAGATTCTTTACACTGAGCCACCAGGAAGCAGTAGCAGCACATACACACTTATTAAAGAAATTGAATTCATAGTTAAATGTCTCTGGCAGAAAAAGGCCTAGGTCTAATTGGGCTTCACTGGTGACTTCTATCAAGCATTTGAAAAACAATTATACCAATTCTGTACAAACTGTTCCCAACAATAGAAGATGAGAGAACATTTTCTGAGCCATTTATGAGGCCAGTACTACCCTAATATCAAAGCTAAACAAAGAATTATAAGAAAGGAATGCTATATGCCAATATTCCTCCATCAGTTCAGTTCAATCGCTCAGTCGTGTCTGACTTTTTACAACCCCATGAATCGCAGCATGCCAGGCCTCCCTGTCCATCACCAACTCCCGGAGTTTACCCAAACCCATATCCATCGAGTTGGTGATGCCATCCAACCATCTCATCCTCTGTTGTCCCCTTCTCTGTTGTCCCCTTCTCCTCCTGCCCCCAATCCCTCCCAGCATTAAGGTCTTTTTCAGTGAGTCAACTCTTCACATGAGGTGGCCAAAGTATTAGAGTTTCAGCCTCAACATCAGTCCTTCCAATGAACACCCAGGACTAATCTCCTCTAGGATGGACTGGTTGGATCTCCTTGCAGTCCAAGGGACTCTCAAGAGTCTTCTCCAACACCACAGTTCAAAAGCATCAATTCTTCAGCGCTCAGCTTTCTTCACTGTCCAACTCTCACGTCCATACATGACCACTGGAAAAACCATAGCCTTGACTAGACGGACTTTTGTTGGCAAAGTAATATCTCTGCTTTTAAATATACTATCTAGGTTGGCCATAACCTTCCTTCCAAGGAGTAAGCGTCTTTTAATTTCATGGCTGCAATCACCATCAGCAGTGATTTTGCAGCCCAAAAAAATAAAGTCTGACACTGTTTCCCCATCTATTTCCCATGAAGTGATGGGACCAGATGCCATGATCTTAGTTTTCTGAATGTTGAGCTGTAAGCCAACTTTTTCACTCTCCTCTTTCACTTTCATCAAGAGGCTCTTTAGTTCTTCTTCACTTTCTGCCATAAGTGTGGTGTCATCCACATATCTGAGGTTATTGATATTTTTCCTGGCAATCTTGATTCCAGCTTGTGTTTCTTCCAACCCAGCGTTTCTCATGATGTATTCTGCATATAAGTTAAATAAGCAGGGTGACAATATATAGCCTTGACGTACTCCTTTTCCTATTTGGAACCAGTCTCCATACACAGATGTAAAAATGTTTAAAATTTATCAAATTGAATCTACATTGAATGGATTTTATCCCAGGAACCCACTTAAACATTTAAAAATTAATTTCCATATTACCAGACTAAAAACAAAAAAATCATATGAATATCTGGATGGGTGCAGAAAAGTAGTTGATAAAATTCAACAATCATTGATAATGAAAACTGGGCAAACTAGGTGTAGAATGGAAGTTCCTTGATGTTAAAAAGGTATCTATAAAAAAAAAAATGTACAGCTAACATCATATGTAGGTTTCCCAGGAGGCTCAGCGCTAGAAAATCTGCCTGCGATTGTAGGAGATTGCAGGTTTGATCCCTGGGTTGGGAATACCCTCTGGAGAGGGAAATGGCAGCCCACTCCAGTATCTTGCCTGGGAAATCCCATAGAGGAGCCTGATGGGTCTATAGTACGTGGAGTCACAGAGTAGGACACGACTGAGCACCACCAACCAATATCATATTTAAGAGCAAAAGACCAAATGTTTTCCCACTAAGACTGGTATGAAATACTGAAGTTTGTTTCCATCCCTTCTGTGTTTTTCTGGAGATCCTAACCAGGCTGTGAAGGCAAAGTTTCTCAGTCTTGGCACTGTGGACATTTTGATAATTCTTGCTCTGGAGCTCCCATGGGTGTTACAGGATGACTGGTAGCATCACTAGCTTCTGTTTAACAGATACCAGTAACCGCTTCCTCCCCTACCCCTTCTGCCAGTGTACTTTTTAAAACTGTCTCCAGACATTACAAATATCCTTGGTGGGAGCTGCTGCTGCTGCTGCTAAGTCACTTCAGTCGTGTCCGACTCTGCGACCCCATAGACGGCAGCCCACCAGGCTCCGCTGTCTCTGGGATTCTCCAGGCAAGAACACTGGAGTGGGTTGCCATTTCCTTCTCCAATGCATGAAAGTGAAAAGTGAAAGTGAAGTCGCTCAGTTGTGTCCGACTCTTCATGACCCCGTGGACTGCAGCCTACCCAGCTCCTCCGTCCATGGGATTTTCCAGGCAAGAATACTGGAGTGGGGTGCCATTGCCTTCTCCGCCTTGGTGGGAGAGAGAAACCAAATTGCCTGCAGTGGAAAACCACTTCATCATGGCAAGAGAAAGAATTAAAAGGCTCACAAACTGGCAAGGAAGATGAGTATTGTTGCTGAAAGTGATGTGGATGTTAATAGTTTTAACTGCTCCCAGGTGAATACAATATGCAGCCAGGCTAAATACCTCCTAGAGCCTTCTGCAAATCCCATACAGTTCTCTCCTGGCTTCACTATCCAGGGAGACTTCTTATATTCATTCAGATGCAAGAAGCAGCAAAAACTGTAGCTGTTTAGCCTTCACAGTATTTGATAACCAGCAAAACATCTCTTTGACTTAAAAACTCTGTTTATGTTCTACTGTTGCCTCAAATCCCCAGCAGCATAAGATTTACTTTCTGTTTACTCTAGAAATACTAATAGCATCAAAGATGAAAATTATCCATTTGTGAACTTCTTCAAACATTGTTCTGCCTGATTAAAGCAAAAATTAAGGAAAAAAAGATACCTTCAAGACTTCCCTGGTGGTATAGCAGATAAGAATCTGCCTGCCAGTGCAGGGGACACAGGTTCAATCCCTGGTCCCAGAAAGTTCCACATGTCATAGACCAACCAAGTCCATATACCACAACTACTGAAGCCTGTGCGCCCAGAGCCTGTCAGGAGAAGCCCCTGGAAGCCCCAACTGGAGAAACACACACAGCAATGAAGATCCAGCACAGCCAATAATAAATACATAATTTTAAAAAACCAAAAAACCCTTCAGAGATGCGTGCATCTGTATAGCACAGTAGAGGGCACTCTTTGTTCATTTTAATAAAGAAAGATTTTGCTAGATCTTGAAAAGACTGAAAAATACAGTCAATACTTACTTTTGTTTTAGACTGGAAATGAAGAGTACTTCTGAGCAGATCGGACACAACTGAGTGACTTTCAAAGCAGGTCAGATGTGGCTGTGGAAGTATTTTATACTGTTTTCCAATTTTGAAGTTCAGTGGAGTGCAGTCATATATTGCTTTTATAATATATTTGCTACCTTCTAGGCTTTCCTGGCATGTATATCCTGAGGCATGCCCTTTTCCAGGGGATCTTCCTGACCCAGGGATCGAACCTGGATCTCCTGCATTGCAGGTGGATTCTTGACCATCTGAGCTACCAGGGAAGCCTAACAGAGTGCAACCATATATTGCTTTTAAAATATATTTGCTACTTGCTAGGCTCTCCTGGCATGTATATCCTGGTGTGTATGTGTGGTGTGTGTGTGTGTGTGAGTGAATGTATATATATACACACACATACATACATATATATATATATATACACACACACATATATATATATCTTTCTGAGATAGATATATATGAATATATATCTATCTCATTCTCTATATCCTGGTCTATAGCCCAGTGCTGGCAATACAGCAGAGGGTAGATAAGGATACCTTCCCTCAGTGAAGCTACAATCTAGTGGGTAGAAACAGAAAGATGCAAATACTAAAATCCATATTCTGTCAATTAGTCGTGTTATGAAGGAAAACAAGGCCAGGGATTGTGAGATAAGCAATTCTGTTTTAGATAGAGTGAACAGGAAATGTCTCTCCAGGGTGGTATTTGGACAGAGACCTGGAATAAGTGAGGGAATGAACTGAAGGTTAATGGTATGTGTCATCTTGACTGGGCTATGGGATGCCCAGTTATTGGGTTAAACATTATTTCTGGATACATCTGTGAAGGTGTTTCCTGGAGAGATTAGTATTTGAGTTGGTGGACTGGGTAAAGCAGACAGCCTTCCCCAACGTGGGCAGGCATCATTCCACCTACTGAGGGCGTGAAGGGAACACAAAGGTGGGGGAAGGTTGGATTGGCTCTCTCTGCCTGACTGCTTGAAGTGAGACATCAGTCTCCTGCGCTTGGGCTGACTTACATCATCAGAATTCTTGTTCTCAGGCCTTTGGACTCGGACTTGAAATTTATACCACCGGCTTTCCTGGGTCTCCAGCTTGCAGATGGCATATTGTGGGACTTCTCAGCCTTCATAATCGCGTGAGCCAATAACTTATAATAAATCTTATTTTGTATAGATAGATGTAAGTAGATACCGAGATCTGTATCTATTTGTCTATCCTGTTGGTTTTGTTCCATGGAGAACCATGACTGGTGACTAACACAGAGCCTTGGGCACATCTCTGGTTGGGGCCTTTCTATGCAGAGGCATAAGAAGCTACTTGCTTTGCTTAAGGAATTGTGAGGAAGTCAGTGTGACTAGAGTGATGGAGAGGTGGAGAAGTGTGGGAAGCGAAATCAGAAAGATTAGATCATATACAACTCGTGGCATTTTCATTTTCCCTCTGGATGGGATTTAGTGGAATGACGTGATTTGTCTGACATTTTCAAAGCATCACTCTGGCTGTTGAGTTGAGAAGGGACTGCAGGATGAAAAGACAGAAAAGAGAGGCCAGTTAGGAGGCACTGATTCTAATCCCAGACAGAGTTGATAGTGCTGGTGGCAAAGAGGGATTGGATTCCTATGTGTTCTGAATATGGAGGCAGTGAGAGCATAGCGGATTTGACAGAGGATGTGAGAAAATGAAAGAAATCGAGTATCAGAGGAGCTGTAACTTACTGAGCTGGGAGAGTGGAAGGAGAAGGTTTGAGTGGGGAAATAGGAGCTGCATGTGTTTATTTTTGAGACGCTTATCCTCTTGGACAGTTAATTGAAGTTGTTGAGTAGCTGTTCTAGTTCAACAGAGAATTCATGGCCGTGGGCGTATATTTGCTGTGAGTCAGTGTATAGATACATTTGGGGACTTAAGAGTGAATGTGATGACCTAGGGTGTGTGTCAGTAAAGAAGACATCTGCGTGGGTAACTTGAGTCCTGGGATGTTCCAGCATGTAGAGGTGAGGCAGAGGCAGCAAAGAGGATGAGAAAATCCTGGTGAGGCAAGAAGAAAACCAAGAGAGTCTGTGAGAGACTGCCTTGTTGAGGTTCTCCATATCCTTTAGTTACAAACATGAATTTCAAAGAAACAGCAGCCTTTGTCTTTCTGATCATTTCCTAATGTGTGCTAAGTCGCTTCAGTTGTGTCCAACTGTTTGTTACGATATGGACTGTAGCCCGCCAGTTTCCTCTGTCCAGAGGATTCTCCAGGCAAGCATACTGAAGTGGATTGCCATGCCCTCCTCCAGGGGATCTTCCTGATTCAGGGATCGAGCCCACCTCTCTTATGTCTTCTGTATTGGCAGGTGGGTTTCTTTACCACTAGCGCCACCTGGGAAGCCCTGTTTCCTAGTAGCATAACCAAATATTCTTGTGAATATTCTAGTGGATACTTATGGGGTATTTATCCCCAAATAAGGTGGTACCTAAGTAGTGATTTTCATCCAGTGTCGATTGTACCCCCCCCCGGGGATATTTGGCAATGTCTGATGGCATTTTGGTTGTCACAACTGGGGGACAACTAGCACTACTGGCATCTAGTGGGTAGAAGTCAGGGATGCACAGGAAGGTCTCTCCCAACAAAGGCCTGTCTAGTCTAAAATGTCAGTAGTGTCAAGACTGCGAGTCCCTAACCTAGAGTCATTACAGTGCAAAATGAAAATGCACTGTTACTTCAGAGAAAATTTAAGGAAATAAGCTAAAATGAGATACTACCATATGGTAGGACAACTGCCTCGTTTTTTTGTGGTTTTTTTTTCACATGTTTCACATGAAGGACTAAATGAAAGTTCTTAATTAATTAACTAAATTTGCTATATGTTTTTGTCATCATGACACAGAAACCCTATACCCAAGATTTAATTGTTTAACAGATGGATAGGGAATTCCCTGGCTGTCCAGTGGTTAGGACTCCATGCTTTCACTGCCAAGGGCACAGATTCAATCCCTGGTCAGGGAACTAAGATCCCCCAAGCTGTACCAGCGCAGCCAAAATAAATAAATAAAATAGAATAAAATAAGATATATGGATACAGGTAAAGAATCCACCTGCAATGCGGGAGACCTGGGTTCAATCCTTGTGTTGGGAAGATCCCCTGGAGAAAGGCATGGTAATTCACTCCACTGTTCTTTGATATTCTATATTTAAAATTGATATCGTTGAATCATGGTATATTTATTTCCTATTGCTGCTGTGACGAATTATCCCAAATGTAGTGGCTTAAAACAGCATAAATATATCGTCTTCCAGTTCTGGAGCTCAGAATTCTAAATTGGGCCAAAGAGTTACATCCCTCCTGGAAGCTTTGGGGGGAAAGTTCCTTTCCTTGCCTTTTCTGGGTTCTAGTGGCCTACCTCCTGCATTTCTTGGCTTGTGATCACTTCTTTAGTCTTTAAAGCTAGCCGTGTAGCATCTTCAAAGATCTCTTTCCCTATCTGCCCTCTGCCATATGACCATCAGTCATTTCTCCTTTGCTGACTCTTTCTTGCCTCTTCCCTTCACTTATAAGGATCCTTATATTTTCTTGGACCCTCTTGAACAATCTTAGATAATCTCCCCTTCTCAAAATCTTGCATTTAATCACATTTGTAATGTCCCTTTGCCTTGTAAGGTAATACATTCACAGATTCAGGACAAGATGTGGTCATCTTTGGGGGTTGTTACTCCACTGCCTCACTGGGTAGAAAGATATACAATGAAGCCAGTATTCTAGTTGGTTGGCATAGTGGATAAAAGCTGATAACCTGGGAAAGCCAGTGCATTTTCCTATTCTCTCTGTCCTTCAGCTTAGACTCTAATTTCTAAAATAGAAAATAAATATAATTGTAGCTAGGGGGAAATCTGGAGAAGGCAATGGCAACACACTCCAATACCCTTGCCTGGAAAATCCCATGGACAGAGGAGCCTGGTAGACTGCAGTCCCTGGGGTCGCTAAGAGTCGGACACGACTGAGCGACTTCACTTTCACTTTTCACTTTCATGCACTGGAGAAGGAAATGGCAACCCACTCCAGTATTCTTGCCTGGAGAATCCCAGGGATGGGGGAGCCTGGTGGGCTGCCGTCTATGCGGTCACACAGAGTCGGACACAACTGAAGTGACTTAGCAGCAGCAGGGAGAAATCTAGTCAATATTTCATCTCTTTCCTAATCCTTGCAAGAGAGTATTCTGGTTTCAGCCTGACCCTCTTACAAATAGATGCAGAAAGAAATTTTTCATACTAGGTTCTCATAAGGCACTTGCTATCTTCACAACTAGAGTAACACTGCTAAATATTGTATCGTGAGACACTTTGGAGACAAGGGAGTGGGTATGACAATTTTTTAGGGTCTAACCAACAATAAAATAGTTTGAACAATTAAACACCTAAATTAGTAAGATCATTTTTGAGCTTTGGAGTTTTTAAAAAAATATTTATTTATTTGGCTGTACTGGGTCTTTGTTGCTGCATGGGCTTTTTTTCTAGTTCCGATGGTGAGTGGTGGCTACTCTCTAGTTGCATAGCCTTCTCGTTGCAGTGGATTCCCTTGTTGCAAAGCACAGCCTCAAGGCACACAGGCTTCTTAGTTGCAGCTCTCAGGCTCTAGAGCACAGGCTAAGTAGTTGTGGTGCACCGGTTTAGTTGCCCTGCAGCATCTGGGATCTTCCCAGACCAGGCATTGAATATGTGTCTCCTGCATTGGCAGGCGGATATTTTACCACTAAGCCACCACAGGAGCCCTGAGCTTTGGTTTTTGAGAGCAGTAAATTTTATGTATTTAAAGAGCCAGTAGTAACATTGCTAGAATGATAATATTCTCAGTGAGTCATCAGAGACGTTAGCCAAGTGACTTCTAATGGTATATAATATTCAACCCAGATTTGAATGAGAATAATTATTATTTGATATCATAACTTCTGAGTTTTAAAGTGTTTCAAAAAGGTCATGTTTTTATAATGTCAAGTATTATTTTACATGGGGCTTCCCTGGTGGTTAGGTGGTAAAGAATCCACCTGCCAGTGCAGGAGACACAGATTGGATACCTGGTCTGGGAAGATCCCCTCGGGAAGGAAATAGCAATCCACTCCAGTATTTTTGCCTGGGAAATCCCATAGACAGAGGAGCCTGGTTGGCTACAGTTCATTGTGTTGTAAAGAATCGGACGTGACTTGGCAACTCAACAACAACAATTATTTTACATGAACTTTTATTTAAGGCACCAAAGATAACATCTTTTTTTTTTTTTTAGCAATACTTGAATAAACTGTCAGTTCAGTTCAGTTCAGTCGCTCAGTCGTGTCCAACTCTTTTTTTCCCATGAATTGCAGCATGCCAGGCCTCTCTGTCCATCACCAACTCCCAGAGTTTACCCAAACGTGTGTCCATTGAGTTGGTGATGCCATCCAACCATCTCATCCTCTGTCATCCCCTTCTCCTCCTGCCCCCAATCCTACCCAGCATTAGGGTCTTTTCCAATGAGTCAACTCTTCTCATGAGGTGGCCAAAGTATTGGAGTTTCAGCTTCAGCATTAGTCCTTCCAATGAACACCCAGGATTGATCTCCTTTAGGATGGACTGGTTGGATCTCCTTGCAGTCCAAGGGACTCTCAAGAGTCTTCTCCAACACCACAGTTCAAAAGCATCAATTCTGCGGCGCTCAGCTTTCTTCACCGTCCAACTCTCACATCCATACATGACCACTGGAAAAACCATAGCCTTGACTAGACGGACTTTTGTTGGCAAAGTAATATCTCTGCTTTTAAATATACTATCTAGGTTGGCCATAACCTTCCTTCCAAGGAGTAAGCGTCTTTTAATTTCATGGCTGAAATCACCATCAGCAGTGATTTTGGAGCCCAAAAAAATAAAGTCTGACACTGTTTCCACTGTTTCCCCATCTATTTCCCATGAAGTGATGGGACCAGATGCTATGATCTTAGTTTTCTGAACGTTGAGCTTTAAGCCAACTTTTTCACTCTCCTCTTTCACTTTCATCAAGAGGCTCTTTAGTTCTTCTTCGCTTTCTGCCATAAGGGTGGTGTCATCTGCATATCTGAGGTTATTGATATTTCTCCCGGCAATCTTGATTCCAGCTTGTGTTTCTTCCAGCCCAGCGTTTCTCATGATGTACTCTGCATAGAAGTTAAATAAGCAGGGTGACAATATACAGCCTTGACGTACTCCTTTTCCTATTTGGAACCAATCTGTTGTTCCATGTCCCGTTCTAACTGTTGCTTCCTGACCTGCATACAGATTTCTCAAGAGACAGGTCAGATGGTCTGGTATTCCCATCTCTTTCAGAATTGTCCACAGTTTATTGTGATCCACACAGTCAAAGGTTTTGGCATAGTCAATAAAGCAGAAATAGATGTTTTTCTAGAACTCTCTTTTTCGATGATCCAGCGGATATTGGCAATTTGATCTCTGGTTCCTCTGCCTTTTCTAAAACCAGATTGAACATCTGGAAGTTCACGGTTCATGTATTGCTGAAGCCTGGCTTGGAGAATTTTGAGCATTACTTTACTAGCATGTGAGATGAGTGCAATTGTGCGGTAGTTTGAGCATTCTTTGGCATTGCCTTTCTTTGGGATTGGAACGAAAACTGACCTTTTCCAGTCCTGTGGCCACTGCTGAGTTTTCCAAATTTGCTGGCTTATTGAGTGCAGCACTTTCACAGCATCATCTTTCATGATTTGAAATAGCTCAACTGGAATTCCATCATCTCCACTAGCTTTGTTCATAGTGATGCTTTCTAAGACCCCCTTGACTTCACATTCCAGGATGTCTTGCTCTAGGTGAGTGATCACACCATCGTGATTATCTGGGTCGTGAAGATCTTTTTTGTACAGTTCTTCTGTGTATCCTTGCCACCTCTTCTTAATATCTTCTGCTCCTGTTAGGTCCGTACCATTTCTGTCCTTTATAGAGCCCATCTTTGCATGAAATTTTCCCTTGGTATCTCTAATTTTCTTGAAGAGATCTCTAGTCTTTCCCAATCTGTTGTTTTCCTCTATTTCTTTGCACTGATCGCTGAGGAAGGCTTTCTTATCTCTCCTTGCTATTCTTTGGAACTCTGCATTCAGATGGGAATATCTTTCCTTTTCTCCTTTGCTTTTCGCTTCTCTTCTCTTCCCAGCTATCTGTAAGGCCTCCTCAGACAGCCATTTTGCTTTTTTGCATTTCTTTTCCATGGGGATGGTCTTGATCCCTGTCTCCTGTACAGTGTCACGAACCTCTGACCATAGTTCATCAAGCACTCTGTCTATCACGTCTAGTCCCTTAAATCTATTTGTCACTTCTACTATATACTCATAAGGGATTTGATCTAAGTCATACCTGAATGGACTAGTGATTTTCCCTACTTTCTTCAATTTAAGTCTGAATTTGGCAATAAAGCAGTTCATGATCTGAGCCACAGTCTGCTCCCGCTCTTCTTTTTGCTGACTGTGTAGAGCTTCTCCATCTTTGGCTGCAAAGAATATAATCAATCTGATTTCAGTGTTGATCATCTGGTGATGTCCATGTGTAGAGTCTTCTCTTGTGTTGTTGGAATAAATTGTAGTTTTGTTCTTTTCTTTGTAATGTTTCAGGCCCCAAGAGGTCATCAGTTGCTCAAAGCAGAAAATTTATATAATGGTGAACTACTCCTACAGAATCCACATAAGCCTCTTCTTTATTTTCCCATGATGATATTCCTTAAGAGAAGAGGTCTGCCAACCACAATATATTTCTCAGGGAATTTCATTAATGATACATAGGAGTAAATAATTCAGTATTCTAGCACTAAAATGAACACAAACTTAGAAGAATGTGTTGGGGAAAAAGGCAATAGAATAATGATCCCCAATTTTTAATGAAAAAATAGTTAACAAAAAGTATGGGAGTTTTTGTTCTGTTTCCCAACAAGGATTACAAGTACCCTATAGTTTGTTAAAATATTCTATGGTCCTAAAATTTCCAGTTTTATCGGCTTTTGAAATGTATTTTGTACTTGTTAGCTTTTAACATAATTTTGAAGTGAGACCCGAAAGAAATGGGTGTAATTTCATTCAATTTTGGGGGCATGGTTTTTCTCACAGAAGGTAAATCACTCAGCCTTGGCAGAACCAGATCCCTGCCTGAGCCTCCTCTGGGTCACCCCTAATACTCAAATGTAACTGGCAAGATTACTGAGGTTGTTGGACTTCCTTTGCTTTGTATGAAAGCAGTGTGGTTGTTTACAATAGCAGTGCAGTGCTAAAGAACACTGTATGATGTCCTGATAAGTCTTTTAATTAATCCTCTAATTAAAAGGATGTCAGGATTCTTGGGAAGAATCCTAATTCCACCACTGCTAGTTGAACTAAGTATATTAGGTAAATCATTTGTTTTTTAACCTGTTTCTCTCAAGGTTAAGCGTGCATCTGCCTGCCTACTCTTCTTACACTCCACATGCTCCGTGGCCTTCACTGGTCAGTGTGAGTGCTGGGGAAACAGCAAAGTTGGTGGAGGTCAGCACAAGGTTGTTGAGCTGCTGCCCCAGGTTAAGCTAAATGAGAAGAGAAGGAGGAGAGGATGGCACAGGCTCAGGACATGCAAAATATGGTGAACAAAGAAAGACTATCTGTACAAAACTAAAATGAACAGATAGCATCCAAGAGTGCCGAGAAAGGGAAATATAAGCATAAGTGTTCAACTGCTCATGGAAACCTTGTGGAAAAGAGGGAATATTTTGGAAAGCTCAATGAGTGAGTAGAATAAATAAAACAACAAAAATGGTGACAGCGGGGCCATAGGGAACAAAACTGATTGCCCGAAACTATTACTAGTTTGCAGTACTTTATTCTTGATGAGATGGGTTATATATGCAAAGGGAGAAGTAAAAATTAAGATGAACAATACCTGTTCAGCAGGTAGGGAGAATTCCTCCGTGTTGGAAGGAAGAAAACACCTCTTATAAGAATATCATCAGCTGTTTTATGTATTCACTCACCTTATACATTAGCATATATAGTCTCCTACCATCAAGCACATTAGTAAGAAGTTTGGTTTTATTGAACATTTCAGAAAGTAGAGGGTAGAAATTAGAAATTTAGAGAGCTTTGAAAAAAAATTGTGTGTAACTCGAAGGAGAAAAAAATAAAAGCAGAAAGTAACAGATAAAAAATACTTTTATTGATTAGTGACTTGGTGTTGATAAACAGCCTGAATATTCAAAAGATATGAAATGTAGATTGAAAATATGTAATTTTGTAACTTGGAAGCTAAAAACTGTGTTTGTAAATATGCATACCATTCCCCCAAAATGATGTCAAAAAAACAAGCAATATGTTTGTTTGTAAAATATGTTAGTGTGTTATCTGTATCCACTGATTGTTGTCTGTTATCCATTCTTCTGTTCTTCTTGTTAGTAACAGAAACTCCCCTGAGTGACTTAGCAGGTCAGTTCTCTGTGTCCCTAGCAGCAAGGTCATCTGAATAAATTCAGGCTAATGATGTGAGCAAAAGTTCTTTGCGTTATGAAGACAGGTGTCTAGTCACTTCCTTGAAAAGAAAGCTCTCTGTCCTCCACATTTCTATTCTCTTTTCCACTGGCTGTGAAACAGCAAGAGCTCAAATAGCCACCTTGGGCTCAGGGATGGAAGCCATATGAAGCTGCTGACAGAGCTTGCCTGTTACAATCTTATTTAAGATGAATAGATAAAAAGAATGTTCTTCTCGTTAGAGCCGTGAAGTCTCTTTTTAAAGCAGTTCAGCCTCAACCCTAATTAATACAAAAATTGATACCATATGTGGAGTTTTACACTGTAAAACTATTTTAACATACATGGCCCTTCCTTGATGACAGACTTGCTGAGCATGAGTAAACAGATACTTCAGACTGAAGAGCCAGTAATCCTTTTTATGGTAAACATTAAATAAAACTGTTACCTGTGGTAACTAAGGAGGCAGATCATGTGCCTACCAATTCTGTTTCTCCTGGAACAGGGATCAGGAAGTTGCAGAATATTAATGTGCCTTGGCTGTCCCTTGCAGCTTTTAGCAATGCACTGAGAGAGAGATGAGTCAGGCAAGAATTAATCAGTGTGAGCAGAGCTGAAAAGGGAGTATAACTCGGCTCTATTCTTAGCAGGTGGCCTTTAATCTAAATTGACTGAGGGATTAGCAACTTGGAAAAGACAACTGTTTCTGTAAACAAAATCATAGCAGATAAAAGTTGTCACCCAGGACCTTGCTCTAGAGCCCTCTGTTAAGGATTCTCAATGAATGTAAGCCAGTCCAAAATCAGATTAAGAATGTGGTTTCCAAACCCAGAGTAACTGCTGTTAATTCAAGGGAGAGAGAGAATATAGCATCACTGGGGTTATATACAGATAAGGCCTTTGGCTGTGCTTTCTTTCACATACAGCTACCTGGAATAGACAAGAACTCAACTATTTCTTGAGCAAATTATACTGCCAAAGAACTTGCAAGTCTAGTGTGTAAAAGTTTGATAGGAAAACACCTCCTGAGATTCTAACCCTGTATCTGCAGAGAACTGAGAAACTTGGACTGCATTCAATTTAAACCCTGAAACTCCTAATTTATCATCACATCTAAAGTGAAAAGAGAATATGCTTTCCAGTGTGCACTGTGGAAGTGTCCCAGGAGATGATGGATAAAGAAGAATTTCCTGAAGGACAAAGCCAGTAGACCAAAAGGACAGTGGATTGGGGGTTTCCAAGAGGGCAGAGCCAGGATTTCATCAAGGAACTCACTCTAGTGCTAGTGAGGGGAGTCTGCAATTGCTGCCCAGCAAGATTTCTGCATTGCTAGAGACCAGCTTCTCTGTGTCATTTATATCCTTCTCTTTTCCAAGTAGGAATTTTTATTGCAGTTGTCCTGGTTCTATTGCACTACTGTATATCGTGTTTTCGTGGGAACATGGGGGCTGTGGGAAGTGGCAGGGAAATTATCTACTAGTTAGTCAATCACAGGACCAGATGAAGCCCACTCAGGACTCATGGAAAGAACTTCACATCACGTAGGAATTCTAGATTTTGAGCTGAACTGGGTTGGACTCTACATCGTTCACCTTTGGAAAAGAGGTGTGTCCACATGGGGTAAAAGAAGCAAAAAAAAAAAAAGTTGAGTTACACCCAAATGGGTTATGGCAAAAGCTGCCAAGTGTCCCTAGTATCAGTATATCTTAATTCCTTCTAATAGTAGAAGCCACCAGAATTTTAGCAAATATATGGTGGTCCAAGTAGAAATGAAATTTCTCAGCCTCACTTGGAGTTGACTGTGGCCATGTGACTCAGTGCTGACATTTACCTAGTAAGACGTTTGCCTAAGAAGTCATCTTGTGGACTTTCCTTGTGGTGTAGTGGTTAAGAATCTGCCTGCCAATGCAGGGGACACAGTTTGGATCCCTGGTCTGGGAAGATCTACATGCTACAGAGCAACTAAACCCATGCACCCCAACTACTGAGCCTGTGTTCTAGAGCCTGTGCTCCACAACAAGAGAAGCCACCGCAATTTGCAACAAAGTTCCACAACAAGAGAAGCCACCGCAATTTGCAACAAAGTGTAGCCTCCACTCACTGCAACTAGAGAAAGCCTGCACATAGCTACAAAGATCCAGTGCAGCCAAAAATTAAAAAAAAAAAAATTTTTTTTTTTTAATTAGTCTTGCCACAGCAGCTTAACCTGAGCACTAATAATGATAGCACTTCCCCTACACTCAACAAGAATGCTATAGGAAGCCATCTAGCTACTTCTAGGAATAATAATGGAGTACAAAATAAAAATATATATAAGTATTAATATCTTATGTTGTTCAGTTACTCAGTCATGTCCTACTTTTTGTGAGCCCATGGACTGCAGCACGCCAAGCTTCCCTGTCCTTCACCATCTCCTAGAGCTTGCTCAAACTCATGTCCATTGAGTCGGTGATGCCATCCAACCATCTCGTCCTCTGTTGTCCCCTTCTCCTTCTGCAAGCTTAATTGTATATTTCAAGGCCAGTGAGAAGAAAATGTCTAAAGACTTTTTCATGAAATTAGTAAGGAACAAGGTTACTGGTTCAATGTAAGTTGTATTTAAGTTTCTGTAGTTTAGATAATGGCTTTTCTCATCCCAAATTTCAGCGTAGGCCTAGGCAAATAGCTGGGTCTCAGTTAATATTCATTGAATGGAAATCTCAAAAATGGGATCTGGGCAAGATGATAAAGTGGAATGATTTCAGAGCCTAAAATGATTACTTAATCCTGTTGCAAAAGTTTTAACCTGCCCAAAGGAGAGAGAAAAAAACCACAGCTATACAATTTCTGTATGCATCACAGCAAAAGCATATGCTCTCAGAAGGTATTAAAAGAAAAATATAGTATGCTTTATTAGATGAAACCGTGACATACATAGTACCCAAAACTGAAAACTTTAGAAATTAATATGTAATACATACAGCTAATATTATCGCTACACAAGTATTAATTTTTGTTATTGAAGTGGAACTCTTAAAAATCAATAGTCAACAGTCCAATAGAGAAACAGTCAAAAGATATGAAGAGATAGTCCACAGAAAAAAATGAAAATGACCAATAAATACGGAAAAGATGTTCTATGACACTCATAATTTAATGAATTCAAAATTAAACAGAAGAAACATTTTTTTCTCTATCTACCAAACTGGCAAATGTTAAAATATCAAAATGTTAGTGGTCATCAGAGTATAGGGACACAGGTTCACAAATACACTCTTAATGGCTGTACAAATTGCTCAAAACTTTTGATGTGTAATGCAGTCATATTTTTTAAAAAAATACACCCAAAACATTTTATATTTATCAAACATATGCACTGATCTAAAATCAAAGACATTTGACTGGATACCTATGGAAGAGAGAGAAATGTATGTTCTTGAGTAGGCTAGTATTTTGACATCCCTTGGAAGTGATATTTTGGCATATTTACCTAATATATAATCACATATTCATTTCCGTGGATTCAGCAGGGGTCCAGATCTATTATTAGCAGAAACCACTCCCATTTTGTCATTCCGATCCTCAAAGTACATACTCTATTCTAGCAGTGACTCATTGGAAAAGACCTTGATTCTGGGAAAGATTGAGGGCAGGAAAAGGGGGGCAGCAAGGATGAGATGATTGGATAGCATCACTGACTCAAAGGACATGAGTTTGAGCAAGCTCTGGGAGCTAGTGAAAGACAAGGAAGCCTGGAGTGCTGTAGTCCATGGGGTTGCAAAGAGTCAGACATGACTTAGCAGCTGAACAACAACAACCCTTACCTTGGAGAGTCATTTATTGAGATCATCAATATTTATACAAGCATAATTCTTGGTATTCTCGTCTCCTAGCTCATGTAGCTTATCAAATAGATTTTCACACCACATATTTCTAACAGTCCTGGTAAACAGAATTGCCTCCATATTGTATTTTTTTTGATATTTGGCCTCCAGTAGTAGTTAGGGACACACGATAACTTTAAACATTAAGCATCTGTCCACCAGGCTCATCACTCAGTCATGCAGCAGTTTTCATATTAGTCATTTTCCAAAGCTGTACACTGGGAACATGTATCATTGTGTAAAGAAACCAGCTTTTCTACTAAAATAATAATAATAAGTTGAGACGTACTGAACTAACAGGAAGAAAATGATAAGTATTTATTAAGTATTTGAACTGGGTTTGAATTTTAAAGGTGCATAGGTTAAAACATGTAGAATGACCATTCATTCCAGCTTGCTATTGTCCCTGGGAAGACAAATAACTTGAGGCTTATACATGTGCTTCACCAAGAATGATATGCAAAAGCCATTAGACTTATAGAAATTAGTTCAAACAAAGTATTCATTAGGGAATGGCTAAAATCAAATATTTTACTTGTCAGTACAAAGTAAAAATACTAAAGAAGATGTGGTGCTACTGGAACTCTCATCTATGGCTGGTGAAAGTATGAAAGGATACATTGGTTTTGAAAAACTTTCACTTTCTATTAAAATGAACATACACATATCCTTGGAGAAGGAAATGGCAATTCTCTCCAGTAGTCTTACCTGAATAATTCCATGGACAGAGCAGCCTAGCAGACTATAGTCCATCGGGTCACGAAAGAGTTGCACAACACTGAGTGACTGAATACACACACACACACACACACACATCCTATAACCTAGAAATTCTACTCCATGGAATAAACTCAACAGAAATGTGTATAAAAGTGCACCAAGGAATGTAACTGAACTTTTATGTGATAAGTTTCTTTTTTGCGTTGGCAAAGAATTGATACTGATTAGTAATTTCCTTGTATAATGCAGTCACTAGAAGACAAATCAGAAATATTGTTTCCCCTGTGCTTTGCAACTTGTGTTTCTTTCATACTGATATGAAAAGCAATTGACTATTATTTGACAACAGAAGTCTCCTATTAAGATATCATTTTCAATATATAATTGGCTATGATATTTGCATATATTTTATCTGGTCTCTAGTTGTTCAGAATGATGATTTCTAACATATTTTTCTCCTAGTCCAAGAATAAGAATTCAGGAGTCATAATATTTTCTGTTACTGGGAAAAATGGGTCTTTTAATCTAGTTAGCCTGACAAAGTTCATCTTATTTAGAAGGATTATTTTTAATGTCATTATAATGAAAATGACACCTTTATTACCAATACTTAATCATAAGATGCTTTTCCATCATTTCAGCACTGATTGCAAACAGAACCAAATTAAAATATTATTCCTGAATATTTACTGTGACTCAGTCTAAGGTTTTAATAATTCATGAATTAAGATTAATGTTGATGTTATCCTAATCATTCTGGCTAATGCCAACTCCTTGGTAAACAAGTAAACAAGAATGAACTAATTTCAGTTTTTCTAATTATCTGACACTGGCATTAGCTTGTGCTAGATCTATA
Organism: Giraffa tippelskirchi; assembly: GCF_054371585.1. Taxonomy (NCBI): domain Eukaryota; kingdom Metazoa; phylum Chordata; class Mammalia; order Artiodactyla; family Giraffidae; genus Giraffa; species Giraffa tippelskirchi. Next base: position 67,996,716 of record NC_137284.1, read on the forward strand.
ACTGGAATATATTTTGTTAGGTCTTTCTTCCCCATGAGACTGATGAGCCCTGAGTGGGGTGAAGTGAGAATGACCAAGAATAGTTCTTAACTCCTTAGAAAGGTCAGAGGATTGGATGAATGTGGGTAGGTTCTTGCTGGACTTTTGATCCATCATAGATGCTCTGGAGATAAAAATTTCTGCTGATACTTTCCCTTTCCAATGAACTGGAAATAGCAGTTGAGTATGGAGCTCTCAGTCATGCAATACCTTCTGGAAAGCCTCGCTTCACATGGGTAAGCTTAATGGAGCTCATAGTGGATAGAGTTTTGGGGTTAAGATAAACAAGGAAAGGAGGCAACTGAAGTAAGGTTCATTGTCTCCATCATTTTAGAGGAGACATGTGATTGTAAAGAGTGGTTGTGATGAGAGGTGAAGCTAAGACTCCTTGTATGATCTCTCTATAGCTTGGTGCTGACTCCTGCCTTTTGCCTATGGGTAAAATGGTGTCCTGGAGGTATTCTTAACCATCCTATCTTTTCTTTTCGGGCTTCCCAAGTGGCTCAGTGGTAAAAGAATCCACCTGCCAATACATGAGATTCAGGAAACATGTGTTCGATCCCTGGGTTAGGAAAATCCCCTGGAGTAGGAAATGGCAACCTACTCCAGTATTCTTGCCTAGAGAATTCCAGGAACAGAGGAGCCTGGTGGGCTGCAGTCCATGGGATCTCAAAGAGTCATGTTACATGACTGAGCACACAGCACACATCTTTTCTTTTAGATACAGATTGCCTCAAATGTATCAGTGAAGTTGGGGAACTCATGGAATATGAGAAACAGGAATTGTAATTGCTGTAGAGTATGAAGCATTCTGGACAGAGCTGTTGTAGTTTTTAATTTGGTGGGGTGAAAATAGGCAACTACACAGCTGTTTATCCTCTTTGAGAGCACATTTGATCTTGCATTTGTCTACGGATTGGTCTGCTTATATATAGACAGTACCCAGTGGAAAGGTAAATGCAGACTTGGCTGTATTTGAACACCATCTTTAAAAATTAGAAGCCATAAATCAGGGAGCTGGACCTGTCTATGTGGTCAGAAGATTACCTTAACTGATGATGCCTGGAGTGGTGATAAGACAAGACATGCTAGAGATCATGTGTCATTTTGGTGTGGATACAAAACACCACCACACATTAAGAAAGAGATAAAAATCCAGAAAAAGTATCTACATGGTCATCCAGAAGAAGAAAATGGCTTAAATAATTCATTAGACTACTACTTAACTGGAGATAGATATCACAATACAAATCACTATCCCTCTTCTAAACCATATTTAATATGTTAAGAGAGCCACAGTAGCCAGCTAAAATGCCACAGTGGCAATCCTGGCCATGGGCTGCTCCCCAGAATATATAGTCCCCACTTTACACAGAGCATCCCATAGGTGGCCTTGGAGTTTTCACGTATGTAGACTGCTACTTGAGGGTATTTGATGCTCGTGATGGCTTCACTCATTCAGTATCAAATGGGACTCAACAAAAGCAAAGTTTTCAGAGTACAGATATTGTCCTGTATTGGCTACGTCTATTAGTCCCTGGTAAACTGGCAGCAGGAGACTTGGGTTTGATCCCTGAGTTGGGAAGATCCCCTGGAGGAGGGAATGGTTACCCACTCCAGTATTCTTACCTGGTGAACTCCATGGACAGAGAAACCTGGCAGGCTACAATCCATGGGGGTGTAGAGAGTCAGACATGACTGAGCGATTGACACTTTCACTTTCTTCACACGGGCTGCTAGGGCTCCAGAGGGTTTTACAATATTGCTGCCACTGTTGTTGTTTTGGGAGGTGCCCTGGGTATGAACTCTGACACGTTTGCAGTGCTAAAATATGCAGGCTCTGGGGCCAGAGAAGACAGGGTCCCAGGCTTACCTGCAGTTTGCTCCAGGCTGCAGTGGATTATCGGAGAAGGCAATGGCACCCCACTCCAGTACTCTTGCCTGGAAAATCCCATGGATGGAGGAGCCTGGTGGGCTGCAGTTCATGGGGTCGCTAAGAGTCGGACACGACTGAAGCGACTTAGCAGCAGCAGCAGCAGTGGATTATAACTGGATTAGTGCAGCACAGTCCAGCAGGCAATATGATAGCAGTTTTCACTCTCAGATGAGAAGGTAATATTTTGGAAATCAGTTTCCTAGGCACATCGTGCAGGGAACGAAGTTCTGAAGACAAGGAGAGGACATCTGTTGTCCAACTAGAATTGAAAGTCCTGACAGCATCAGTCTGGAGGGATCTGGTGATTCTGGTCAGGTCAGAAGAAATCTTTTCTTTTCCTGAACATCTATAACCATCTCTGAATATGAGCTATGATGAGTAGCCTGGTGTACATATACACACCCATGCACACATCCTGTCTTGTCAGAGAAATTGCCTTTATTTTCTGATTATAAAAATCTCACTTAAATGTTCCTTACCAGCTGTCTGTGATCTCAGCATCATAATACATCCTTAAGAAAAAATACTGTCTTTGAGAGAGCCAATTAAAAAATAAATAAAACAAAACTGCATGGGCCACAGTTTAGACCCCTTTTCAGGGAACTAAGATCCCACATGCCTTGAAGTGTGGCAAAAAAAAAGAAAAAAACAAATGTGGGGCAAGGTTCTGCTATCCTCTGCTCCCTTTCATAGAAGCAGCATGATGGTGTGAAGATGGGGAAACAAACAAAGAAGCTCTTCATCCCCTGGTGGAAAATTGGTCGCAGTTGGAAGCACGTTCTGGCGTGAGAGTTGAGTTGGAAGTATCATGTTATGAGGCCAGAGTTAGAGGGGGTGAGGGGATGGCCTTAACATTCAATTTACGGGAAACAGACTAAGAGAAAGAACAGAATTGAAAGCAAAGAGTTGATTCAAGAGCAAGAAAGGCACAACAAATGCATTCAGCTAGTAGGGTCTGCTGCTGCTGCTGCTAAGTCGCTTCAGTCGTGTCCGACTCTGTGCGACCCCATAGACGGCAGCTCACCAGGCTCCGCCATCCCTAAGATTCTCCAGGCAAGAAGACTGGAGTGGGTTGCCATTAGGGTCTAGTAAGTTCTGTGGGAAAGCAATGACATGCATGGACTGTCCACGGCCAGTGGAGCTGGCAGTGACTCGGAGCTAGTGTGGAGATAGCCCACTGAAATGGCTCAAAAACAAAGAAAAGTTAAACACTATTAGAATGGATAGATTTTTTATGAGGAAATAAATAGGAATCAATCTATGTAGCTACTATTAATGCTTGTGGATTTTCTCAGTAATTTCCTGCAGCTATTTAGAATTTGTTCTTGTTTGAACTCCTCCTACCATCTTTCCAAACACAGGCTCAGACTCAGCTAACCTATAAATTCTAGAGCTGGATTGAACAGTAAGGTCTTCAGAGATAGATGAAAGGCCAAGGTAAAAGAAAAACATTTTTGGGAAAAGTACTGGAAACAAAGAGGACTCCCTCCCTCCTCCCTTCCTCTCTTTCTTTCCTTCCTTCCTTCCTTCCTTTTTCTCTTTCTTTTTTAATTGTGTTAACTTCTGTTTGGCAACTATTTATTTGTAGGAGTTTACTTTCCCCCAATCTTTTTGGACACTTATTCAAACAGTTTCTGATGAATCAAATAGAAATGTGAAACAGGATGTATTAGCCTTGTATGAATCAGAAAAGCTGCTTTCCTCATCATCCTTTGGGGGAAATCCACCAAAGTTATGAAGTGAAAGTTATTCCCTAGAGAATGCACAAAATGATTAATTAGAAAATGTTCGTTCTGTCTTGAAAACATTATGTTAAGTGAAATAAGTTAGACAAAGAAAGACAAACACTGCATGGTTGCACTTAAATATAGAATCTAAAGAAACAGTAGACTCAGAGAAACAGCGAGTAGAGTGGTGGTTACCAAGGTCTGGGTGGAGGAAATAGGGAGAAAACGGTTAAAGGGTACAAACTTCTGGTCGTAAGATCAACAAGTTCTGGGGGTCTGACATAGAGCGTGGTGATTATGGTAATGATAATGCATTATACACTGAGAGTTGGTAAGAGACTAGCAGCTTAAATGTTCTAACTACAGAAAAGAAATGGTAATTATGTGATGGCATGGGAGTGTTAGCTAAGGCTATAAGGGGTATGGTTTGCAACATTTAAGTGTATCAAATCAACAGGCTATGTATCTTTAACTTTTACAATATTATATGTCAATTATATCTCAGTAAATCTGTGAAGAAGTAATATTAGAGGGAGAAAAGAACAAAAATATTGGTTCTAGGTTTGAAAGCAAACATTTGCCCAGTTGAGACCTCCCTTGTATCATAGCAGGCGATTAATTTGGATGAAGATAGAAAGAATGAATAAGTAATGGCTTATTTACAAGTAGACTTTTAACTTCACTTATACCTTGAAGTTCTTTAATTTTTTAATAATGTTTTTATAACATTATGTCAGCTCACTGAGAATATAAATGTCATCACTTGATGTTTTACATTGTAATGTAAATGCACATTATTCATATTAGTGAAATGTGGAAGTTAAAGTATTTATTTCATTCAGAGATATGGCTTGTTTCCCAAAGCATATTCTCTGATGACTGTCCCACTTAGAATGAGGTTCAGTTCAGTTGAGTTGCTCAGTTGTATCCTACTCTTTGCAACCTCATGGACTGCAGCACACCAGGCCTCCCTGTCCATCACCAGCTCCCGGAGTTTACTCATGTCCATTGTGTCGGTGAGGCTATCCAACCATCTCATCCTCTGTCGTCCCCTTCTCCTCCTGCCTTCAATCTTTCCCAGCATCAGAATGAGGTTGGCAAACATTAACTCTTCTTCAATCTTAATTTTTAGTTTACACTTCAATTTTTCTTCAATTTTCAGAAAGCATTAATTCATAAATAATTCATTTATGATTAGATTTTGGAGTCCAGGTTTACTTAAGAGGGAAGATGGATAGGCTAAATTATCAATACATGTCATAAGGATTAATAAAAAGATAGAGAATTCTGCACTGAAGAAAAATTAGGCCTGAGAAACCTGCATGGGGTCTTATTCTTCTGCGAAAAACAATATGGAAATCCTTAGACAACAATTTCTGAGCTAAGTTTTGCCATTTTTCTCCTTATATGAAGAATAATGACATTTTGTTGTTGTTGTTCAGTCGCTAAGTCATGTCCAACTTTTTGCGACCCCATTAACTACAGTGTTGTGGTCCTTTAATGGACTGGAACTTGGGGGTACAGAGTCGACCGACAAGAAAGTAAAAGAAGGAAGAAAAGAGGCTGATATTCCCTGGTTTACACAGTATGCCAATATAACTCTAGGACAAAGAGCTAGCACCGTCTACGTAGGCTCAGGGCGCCGTCTCGAAGAGGTCTTGAAAGCCCGGGCAAGTAAGTAGACACGGTGGACACCTGTGCTCCGTGGAAGCAGCCTGAAAGGGAGAGGGGGAGAGAGCGAGAGAGAGAGTAAGAGCAAGAGGGCGAGAGAGAGAAAATGAGGAAAGACATGGGGACCAGTGCTCTGGTGGAACATAGGCATTTATTCAACATATTGTGGGCATATATAATACTCTCTTACAAGATAGCCCTTTTTAGCAGAGATAGGGATCAAAAAAATCTAACAAGTCATCTAGAAAGCCGGAGGCTAGAATTATTCTCTAGAGAGGGGGTTGTAAAAGTAACTTTACGTATCAGAAAGGAGGAGACTTGTAAATGGCTGCTGTTAACCATATGGAATTTCCATACGAATGAGATACATGAATTTCTATTATCCTCAAAAGCCGGCTTGCCAGCTCTCTGGCACCCGTATTCAGGTGCTGTTAAGGAACATAGAATTCATGCAAGATTGAAAACAGCACACAGGAAGCCTCCTGTTAAATGTATCCTGACACTACAGGACACCAGGCTTCTCTGTGCTCCATTATCTCCCACAATTTGCTCAAGTTTATATCAGTTGAATCAGTGATGCTTTCTAACCATCTCATACTTTGCCAGCCCCTTCCTCTTTTGCCTTCAGTCTTTCCCAGCATCAGGTTTTTTTTTCCAGTGAGTCGGCTCTTCATATTGAGTGGCCAAAGTATTGGAGCTTCAGCATTGGTCCTTCCAATGAATATTCAGGGTTGATTTCCTTTAGGTTTGACTTGGTTTGATCTCTGCAATCCAAGGGACTCTCAAGAGTCTTCTCCAGCATCAGTTCTTCAGTGTTAAGCCCTCTTTACGTCCAACTCTTACATCCATATATGACTACTAGAAAAACCATAGCTTTGACTATATGGACCTTGGTCAGCAAAGTGATGTCTTCTTCTTTTTAATAGCTTTCCTTCCAAGGAGCAAGTATCTTTTAATTGCATGGCTGCAGTCACCATCCACAGTGATTTTGGAGCCCAAGAAAATAAAGTCTGTCACGCTTCTGCTTTTTCCTCTTCTATTTGTCATGAAGTGAAGGGACCAGATCTTAGTTTCTTGACTGTTGAGTTTTAAACCAGCTTTTTCACTGTCCTCTTTAACCCTCATCAAGAGACTTTTTAGTTCTTGTTTGCTTCCTGCCATTAGAGTGGTATCATCTATCTGCATATCTGAAGTTGTTGATATTTCTCCTGGCAATCTTAATTCTAGCTTATGATTCATCCAGCCCAACATTTTGCATGGTGTACTCTGCATATAAGTTAAATAAGCAGGGTGACTACATATAGACTTGACATACTCCTTTCCCAATTTGGAACCAGTCTGTTGTTACATGTCTGATTCTAGCTGTTGATTCTTGACATATCCAGCCACTTTCCTGGCACATTTTTATCCAACAGAATTTTGTTTACTGTCTGCTAAATGATAAGGCATTGGGAAGTGGGAGAGGATGTGTAATAACATTTGAAAGTTGATGATGATAGTTTAAAACATGAGTAAGGCTTCATAAAGTGATAATAAAACTATTATGTTCCAATTAGAAAGCTTTCATTGCCAAGATGAGAGAAAGAGAGAAATATTAGAATCTCTCCTTTGATTCATCATCTGGTATGTTCTTTAATCCTGATCTTTATTCTAGTCATTCATTTCTTCAAAGTAGCTAGCTTTTTTGAATCTCATTGATCTGTCTTACATATACTAACATCTTAAAAATGACACATCCAAGCAAGTGGCCAGTAACATAATAGGGGTGGTGGCAGGGGATAGGGAGCACATATTATTAATTTTGAGTAAAATTGATCCACCCCACATGATTCAGCCCATATTTTTCTTCAAGTATGTTCTAATTCCTTGGATTTCTGTGTTGGGAGAGTGTGTAATTTCCTTGGTTCTGTCTTGCCACAACAAAGATTTAAAATGACGAACCAGTGTTATAGCTTGGTTACAGCTCAGAGTTTTATTTGGCAAACAAAGGATAGTAAATAAACCTTGGAGGTATGAGGGCAGGCTGGCCCCAAAGGAGAGGCCTCAATCCCTCTTAGCTTCCTCTTTTTATACATTTTATCTCCTCCTCTGCCTCCTCCAACCCCCCTCCCCCGCCTCCAACTAGGCTGCCCTATGCAAATTGGCCTAGCCAGGAAGGGGGCCTGTTTGTTTCACCTGAGGTTCTCACTCCAGTCCCTGGATTTTCTTTTGTGCCATTTCACGGGCTTGTCCCTTTCTTTGTGTTTTAGCCACTGCCATTTTGGACTCCTTTTTCATTTTTTAACTACTAACATCTATATACTATGTTAAATAGATATATAACGTATATAAATAGTATATGTATATATTATATACATCCTTTCAATCACTAACATATTCATGTGTATTTCATATTCATTCAACAAGTTATACTGAGTGTATATACTGCATACTCTGAACATACAGTGGTGAGCAAGATAGACAGTCTTGTGGGAAAGCCTGGGGAGTAAAAAGAAAATTATGTCAGAGTTTAAAAATCCAACCATCATGAGAGTACAGGGGAAGTATTGGTTTGGAATCTGAGGGAAGGTGGAACAGGAGCGGTTCAAAGCAGACATACTGAAAGAAGTGATATTTAGGATAGACCTGAAGTATAGGTAGAAGTTACCCAGGCACATCAGAGTTACGAAAAGTTTTTCCAGGTGAAAACAGCAGCAAGGGACATTGAAAAAAGGACCTGACAGAATCTTTTAATATTTCAGGGATTCATAAAATTTCCTGTGGTAAGTTCTGTTATTTAGTCAAAATGGCATTTTTAGTTCTTTCTTATTAACAGAACTCTCATTTTGTTCAAAGTAGCAAAACACCCAGGTTAAAAGACACATAAAAACAGACAGAAAGCTACTTGTTCTTCTTTGACTTAGAGTTAAGGGCCACATGACAGAACTCTGCCCAATACATAAGTAGATGCTGAGGAAATTTATGAGTATGTTTAGCCTTCCTGGTACAGGTATTCTTGTTACCTAGTCCAAACTCACTCTGCTGGCCGCACGGTAAGCCAATAAAGCCAAGACAAAAGGGGTTAAGACAAGGAAGAGATATATTTAGGGAGCCGGCTGATAAAGAAGATGGCAGACTCAGTTCAGTTCAGTCACTCAGTTGTGTCCAACTCTTTGTGACCCCATGGACTGCAGCACACCAGGTTTCCCTGTCCATCACCAACTCCCGGAGCTTATTCAAACTCATGTCCATTGAGTCGGTGATGCCATCCAACCATCTCATCCTCTGTTTTCCCATTCTCCTCCTGCCTTCAAGCTTTCTCAACAACAGGGTCTTTTCAAATGAGTCAGTTCTTCGTATCAAGTGGCCCAAGTATTGGAGTTTCAGCTACAGCATCTGTCCTTCCAATGAATATTCAGGAGTGATTTCCTTTAGGATGGACTGGTTGGATCTCCTTGCAGTCTAAGGGACTCTCAAGAATCTTCTCCAACACCACAGTTCAAAAGCATCAATTCTTTGGCGCTCAGTTTTCCTTACATACCAACTCTCACATCCATACATGACTACTGGAAAAACCATAGCCTTGACTAGATGGACCTTTGTTGGCAAAGTAATGTCTCTGCTTTTTAATATGCTGTCTAGGTTGGTCATTTTCTTCCAAAGAGCAAGCATCTTTTAATTTCATACCTGCAATCGCAATCTACAGTGATTTTGGAGTCCCCCCAAAATAAAGTCTCTCACTGTTTCCATTGTTTCTGACTGTTCTTCTTCGCTTTCTGCCATAAGGGTGGCGTCATCTGCATATCTGAGGTTATTGATATTTCTCCCAGCAATCTTGATTCCAGCTTGTGTTTCATTCAGCCCAGCATTTCTCATGATGTACTCTGCATATAAGTTAAATAAGCAGGGTGATAATATACAGCCTTGACGTATTTCCCGACTTGGAACCAATCTGTGGTTCCATGTCTAGTTCTAACTGTTGCTACTTGACCTGCATACAGATTTCTCAGGAGGAAGGTCAGGTGGTCTGGTATTACCATCTCTTCAAGAATTTTCCACAGTTTGTAGTGATCCACACAGTCAAAGGCTTTGGGATAGTCAATAAAGCAGAAGTAGATGTTTTTCTGGAACTCTCTTGCTTTTTCAATGATCCAAAAGATGTTGGCAATTTGATCTCTGGTTCTTCTGCCTTTTCTAAATCCAGCCTGAACAACTGGAAGTTCCTAGTTCATGTACTGTTGAAGCCTGGCTTGGAGAATTTTGACCATTATTTTACTAGCCTATGAGATGAGTGCAATTGTGCGGTAGTTTGAGCATTCTTTGGCATTGCCTTTCTTTGGGATTGGAATGAAAACTGACCTCTTCCAGTCCTGTGGCCACTGCTGAGTATTCCAGATTTGCTGGCATATTGAGTGTGGCACTTTCACAGCATCATCTTTTAGGATTTGAAATAGCTCAACTGGAATTCCATCAACTCCACTAGCTTTGTTCATGTAATGCTTTCTAAGGCCCACTTGACTTTGCATTCCAGGATGTCTGGCTCTAGGTGAGTGATCACACCATCGTGGTTATCTGGGTCATGAAGATCTTTTTTGAATAGTTCTTCTGTGTATTCTTGCCACCTCTTCTTAATATCTTATGCTTCTGTTAGGTCCATGCTATTTCTGTCCTTTGTTGAGGCCATCATTGCATGAAATGTTCCCTTGGTATCTCTAATTTTCTTGAAGAAATCTCTAGGCTTTCCCATTCTATTGTTTTCCTCTATTTCTTTGCACTGATCACTGAGGAAGGCTTTCTTATCTCTTCTTGGTAGTCTTTGAAACTCTGCATTCAAATGGGTATATCTTTCCTTTTTTCCTTTGCCTTTCACTTCTCTTCTTTTCATAGCTCTTTGTAAGGCCTCCTCAGAGAACCATTTTGCTTTTTTGCCTTTTTTTTTCCTTGGGGATGATCTTGATCACTGCCTTGTGTGCAATGTCATGAACCTCCGTCCATAGTTCTTCAGGCATTCTGTCTATCAGATCTAATCCCTTGAATCTATTTGTCACTTCCAGTGTATAGTCCTAAGGGATTTGATTTAGGTCATACCTGAGTGGTCTAGTGGTTTTCTCTACTTTCTTCAATTTAAGTCTGAATTTGCTAATAAGGAGTTCATGGTCTGAGCCACAGTCAGCTCCCGGTCTTGTTTTTGCTGACTTTATAAAACTTTTCCATCTTTGGATGCAAAGAATATAATCAGTCTGATTTCGGTATTGACCATCTGATGATGCCCATGTGTAGAGTCTTCTCTTGTGTTTTTGGAAGAGGGTGTTTGCTATGACCAGTGTGTTTTCTTGGCAAAACTCTGTTAGCTTTTGCCCTGCTTCATTCTGTGCTCCAAATTTGCCTGTTACTCCAGGTATTTCTTGACTTCCTACTTTAGGACTGTAGTCCCCTATAATGAAAAGGACATCTTTTTTGGGTGTTAGTTCTAGAAGGTCTTGTCGGTCATCATAGAACCGTTCAACTTCCTATTCTTCAGCATTACTTGTCGGGGCATAGACTTGGATTACTGTGATATTGAACGGTTTGCCTTAGAAATGAACAGAGATCTTCCTGTCATTTTTGAGATTGCATCCAAGTACTGCATTTCAGACTCTTTTGTTGACTATGATGGCTACTCCATTTCTTCTAAGGGATTCTTGGCCACAGTAGTAGATGTAACAGTCATCTGAGTTAAATTCACCCATTCCAGTCCATTTTAGTTCTCTGATTCCTAGAATGTCAACATTCACTCTTGCCATCTGCTGTTTGAGCACTTCCAATTTGCCTTGATTCATGGACCTAACATTCCAGGTTCCTATGCAGTATTCTCTATACAGCATTGGACTTTACTTCCATCACCAGTCACATCCACAACTAGGTGTTGTTTTTGCTTTGGCTCCATCTCTTCATTCTTTCTGGAGTTAGTTTTCCACTGATCGTCAGTAGTATATTGGGTACCTACTGACCTGAGGAGTTCATCTTTCAGTGTCCTATCTTTTTGCCTTTTCATACTGTTCATTGGGTTCTCAAGGCTAGAATACCGAAGTGGTTTGTCATTCCCTTCCCCAGTGGACCATGTTTTATCAGAACTCTCCACTATGACCCGTCCATCTTGTGTGGCCCTACACGGCATGGCTCATAGTTTCACTGAGTTAGACAAGGCTGTGGTCCATGTGATCAGATTGGTTAGTTTCCTGTGATTGTGGTTTTCATTCTGTCTGCTCTCTGATTGAGAAGGATGAGAGGCTTATGGAAGCTTCCTGATGGGAGAGACTGACTGAGGGGGAAACTAGGTCTTGTTCTGATGGTGGGTGGGGGCATGTTCAGTAAATCTTTAATTCAATTTTCTGTTGATGGGCAAGGTTGTATTCCCTCCCTGTTATTTGACCTGAGGCCAAACTATGGTGGAGGTAATGAAGATAATAGGGACCTCCTTCAAAAGGTCCCCTATACACACTGCTGCACTCAGTGCCCCCAACCCTGCAGCAGGCCACTGCTGACCTATGCCTCTGCCAGAGACTCCTGGACACTCACAGGCAAGTCTGGGTCAGTCTCGTTTAGATTCACTGCTCCTTTCTCCTGGTGTGCACAAGGTTTTGTTTGTGTCCTCCGAGAGTCTGTTTCCCAGTCCTTTTCCAGATGCAGGCTAGTGCCTCAAAATAACTGTCTTGTGGGGTCTGTATGCTAGGTGCTTTTGGAGAGTCAGAGAAAAAGAAGCAATGAGGAACTAAAGTCAAAAGGCAGAATAGAAAGGGAGAGGTAGTGGGGCATTGAAGTGAAAGGGTCTCAGTTCAGCTCAGTTCAGTCGCTCAGTCGTGTCCGACTCTCTGCGACCCCATGAATTGCAGCACACCAGGCCTCTCTGTCCATCACCAACTCCCAGAGTCTACCCAAACCCATGTTCATCGAGTCGGTGATGCCATCCAACCATCTCATCCTCTGTCGTCCCCTTGTCCTCCCGCCCCCAATCCTACCCAGCATTAGGGTCTTTTCCAATGAGTCAACCCTTCGCATGAGGTGGCCAAAGTATTGGAGCTTCAGCTTCAACATCAGACCTTCCAATGAACACCCAGGATTGATCTCTTTTAGGATGGATTGATTGGATCTCCTTGCAGTCCAAGGGACTCTCAAGAGTCTTCTCCAACACCACAGTTCAAAAGCATCAATTCTGCGGCGCTCAGCTTTCTTCACTGTGCAACTCTCACATCCATACATGACCACTGGAAAAACCATAGCCTTGACTAGACGGACTTTTGTTGGCAAAGTAATGTCTCTGCTTTTAAACATGCTATCTAGATTGGCCATAACCTTCCTTCCAAGGAGTAAGCGTCTTTTAATTTCATGGCTGCAGTCACCATCAGCAGTGATTCTGGAGCCCAAAAAAGTAAAGTCTGACACTGTTCCCACTGTTTCCCCATCAGAAGCGAGGCGGCTGCGACGGCTCGGCGCAGAAGCGAGGCGGCTGCGACGGCTCGGCGCAGAAGCGAGGCGGCTGCGACGGCTCGGCGCAGAAGCGAGGCGGCTGCGACGGCTCGGCGCAGAAGCGAGGCGGCTGCGACGGCTCGGCGCAGAAGCGAGGCGGCTGCGACGGCTCGGCGCAGAAGCGAGGCCGAGAGGAGCTAGGCCGGGCCGGGGGCCGGGGGCCAGGAGCCAGGGGCAGCAACCGAGAGGGGCTAGGCCAGGCCGGGGACCGGGGGCCGGGGGCCGGGGGCGGCGGCCGAGAGGGGCTAGGCCGGGCCGGGGGCCGGGGGTGGCGGCCGAGAGGGGCTAGGCCGGGCCGAGGGCCAGGGGCGGCGGCTGACAGGGCCTAGGCCGGGCCGGGGACCGGGGGCCGGGGGCGGCGGCCGACAGGGGCTAGGCCGGGCCGGGGGGCCGGGGGCCGGGGGCGGAGGCCGAGAGGGCCTAGGCCGGGCCGGGGGCGGCGGCCGAGAGGGGCTAGGCCGGGCCGGAGGCCGGGGGGCGGCGGCCGAGAGGGGCTAGGCCGGGCCGGGGCTGGGGGCTGGGGGCGGCGGCCGACAGGGGCTAGGCCGGGCCGGGGGGCCGGGGGCCGGGGGCTGGGGGCGGCGGCCCACAGGGCCTAGGCCGGGCCAGGGGGCCGGGGGCGGCGGCCGACAGGGCCTAGGCCGGGCCGGGGGAGCGGGGGCCGGGGGCGGAGGCCGAGAGGGCCTAGGCCGGGCCGGGGGCGGCGGCCGAGAGGGGCTAGGCCGGGCCGCGGGGCCGGGGGCCGGGGGCGGAGGCCGAGAGGGCCTAGGCCGGGCCGGGGGCGGCGGCCGAGAGGGGCTAGGCCGGGCCGGAGGCCGGGGGCGGCGGCCGACAGGGCCTAGGCCGGGCCGGGGGGGCGGGGGCCGGGGGCGGAGGCCGAGAGGGCCTAGGCCGGGCCGGAGGCCGGGGGTGGCGGCCGAGAGGGGCTAGGCCGGGCCGGGGGCCGGGGGCGGCAGCCGACGGGGGCTAGGCCGGGCCGGGAGCCGGGGATCGGGGGCCGGGGGCCGGGGGCCGGGGGCGGCAGCCGAGAGGGGTTAGGCCAGGCCGGGGGCTGGGGCCGGCGGCGGCGGTGGCGGTGGCGGCGGCAAGAGGAATTACCCAAGGCCCAAGATAAGAGAAAAACCCAAGTAAGACGGTAAGTGTTGCGAGAGGACATCAGAGGGCAGACACACTAAAACTAAAACTACAGAAGACTAGCTAATCTGATCACACGGACCACAGCCTTGTCTATCTCAATGAAACTAAGCCATGACGTGTGGGGCCACCCAAGACGGATGGGTCATGGTTGAGAGGTCTGACAGGTTGTGGTCCACTGGAGAAGGGCATGGCAAACCACTTCAGTATTCTTGCCTTGAGAACCCCATGAACAGTATGAACAGTATGAAAGGGTCTACAGTCTTGTAAAACATCTCCAAGGGAATGGCCAGCCTTTGGAAGGGCTGTGTTAATCTCTTCTGTTCACAGGTGGGCAGGGTCAGATTATCTCTCTATGAGCTAAACAAAGGTGCTTTAGTTTACAGTCAGGGCAGAGGCAGGGTCCTTTGAGGCAAATCATTAAGTATGATTATAATAACAAAAGCAAGTCAAAGAAACAGTTTGGAACATAGAGTCAGAGTTGGCTTTTCCTTGCAACACTCTCTCTTCATCCTTGTTGCTTCCTCTCTCGTCTGCTATCTGGAAAGAGAATGTATTGTTCAAGGTGAAGCAGTCATCTTATTACTGGGAGGTGACCATAAGGAGGAAAGCCGTAGGTGGTAACGTTGTTGTTCAGTCACTCAGTCGCGTCTGACTCTTTGCAACCCCATGGACTATAGTGTGCTAGGCTTCTCTGTCCTTCCCTATCTCCCAGAGTTTACTCAAACTCATGTCCGTTGAGTCGATAGTTGACATCTAACTATCTCATCGTTTGTCGTCCCCTTCTCCTCCTGCCTCCAATCTTTCCCAGCATCAGGGTCTTTTCCAATAAATCGGCTCTTCACATCAGGTGGCCAAAGGTGGTGAAGCTTCAGCTTCACCATCAGTCTTTCCAAGGGTTGATTTCCTTTATGATTGACGGGTTTGATCTCCTTACAGTCCAAGGGATTCTCAAGAGTCTTCTCCAACACCACAGTTTGAAAGCATCATTTCTTTGGGGTTTAGCCTTCTTTAGGGTCCAACTCTCATATCTGAACATGACTACTAGAAAAATCATTACTTTGATTCTAGGGATCTTTGTTGGCCAAGTGTTGTCTCTGCTTTTTAATATGCTGTCTGGGTTCATCATAGCTTTTTTTCCAAGGAGCAAGTGTTTTTTAATTTCATGGCTGCAGTCACCACCTACAGTGATTTTGGAGCCCAAGAAAATACAGTCTGTCACTGTTTCCCCATCTATTTGTCATTAAGTGATGGGACTGAATGCCATGATCTTCGTTTTTTGTATGTTGAGTTTAAAGGCAGCTTTTTTGCTCTCCTTTTTCACTTTCATCAAGAGGTTCTTTAGTTCCTCTTCGCTTTCTGCCATTAGGGTGGTGTCATCTGCTTCTCTGAGGTTCTTGATATTTCTCCTGGAAATCTTGATTCCAGCTTGTGCTTCATCCAGCCAACATTTTGCATGATATACTCTGCATATAAGGTTAAATAAGCAGGGTGACAATATACAGCCTGTGGGTGGTAGCATAAAAGGATATAACAAGGAGCCTGGGAGGTAGATGATATCAAGGAGCTACAGATGTAACCCTGAACCATATCCCTCTGGATTTCCTGATACAGTAAGTCGCCTACATTCAAACGAGTTCCATTTCAAGAGCACTTTCATAAGTCTGTCAACTTAAAAAATATTCACAACCTAAAAGTTGAGAGTTATGTTGTATATGATAGGAATTTTAGGACTTCAAGCCCAGGAGACAGCATCTCAAGTAACCCTGAGAGAACTGCTCTGAGAAGGTGAGGGGAGGAGCAAGTTATAGAGAAGTTTTGCAACAAAGGGCAGGTAGTCTGAACATTAAAAAATTATTGTTAATGAAAGAAAACCAGATAACCCAATTTAAGGAATTCAGTGCTTTTCTATGTATGGGAAGATGCAAGAATCTGGGCTCAATGAAATCATTTCCTTCATATGCATCTCAGATATCCTGGAGCCATTATCCTGTATTTTCACATCCTGAGCTTCGTTTCTTCAGGGCTTACCTTAGGAAATGGCTGTAGTCTGATGGCTGCTAGAGAGCAGGTATTCTTCTCCTTTCTGAATCCTCTTAGGGCTCACCAGCTCATGCAGGAGGGCTGCAATCTCTGATGACTGTGACATCCTTGTTTACTGCTGTGGCAGGTAATGTATGTTAGTCGCTCAGTCGTGTCCAACTCTTTGCGACCCCGTGGACTATAGCCTGCCAGGCTCCTCTGTCCATAGGATTTTCCAGGCAAGAATACTGGAGTGGATAGCCATTTCCTTCTCCAGGGGATCTTCCCTACCTGAGGATTGAGCCTGGGCCTCCTGCATTGTAGGCAGATTCTTTACGTCTGAGCCACCAGGCAAGCCCCCTATATGGCAGGAAATATTCCATTTCTCAAGTCCAGTTTATCTGTAAGTCCAACAAAGTTAGCCTTCATACCCAATTAACTCAGTCGGCTATATAGTACTGTACTGTAATAGATTAATAATACTTTCCACACAAATAATACATAAACAAATACAAAAAATAAAAATATTTTTTCATCTTGGAATACAGTACCTTGAAAAGTACAGTAGTACAGTACAAGAGCTGGTGCTTCTTATCAATACCAGCTACATCACCTCTGCCTTTATACTTCCTTTCAGACATCCTGGGCTTGAGATAAAAATACTGTACTATGTACTCCATACAGCACTGTAAAGTTCACAAAAGCAGATCCACTTGTAGAGGATACATGCAATGAAAATATACACCAGAGACGTGAACTAGCTTTCCCAACTGGACATGCAAATGCACATTTACATCTTTGAAAGTTTGCAACTTGAAGTTTCCAGTGTAGAGGACTTACTGTAATAATGTTACTCCTCCTACCCAGTTCAGTTATTTGGGTCACTGTTTACATGTGACCAGGTGTAACGGCCAACAGAAACAGTGCTACAGTGGCTGGAGCATTGTGAGTAACTATTAAGGCTGAAAAAGCAAGCAGGAGCAAGGTCAACAAAAGCTCTTAAAACATATTAGAGAGTTTAGACTTGATCCTTGGAGCCTGTGGGGTAGCAGTGAAAGATGTTAGACAAAGAAGCCAGCAGGCAGGCATATTTGGATACTAGAAAGCCCCCCTTGGCTACAGTGTAGACAGTGTACTGGAGGGGGTGGGATTGGAGGCAGGGGAAATACTGAAGCTGGGGGGCCATCCAGACGCAGACATGAGACAGTCATGGCATAAACTGGAGTAAAACTTTAGGGATGGAGTGATGAACAGTCTTGAGTGACACTGAAGAGTAAATCAGCAGGAAGAGCTTCATGAATGGCTGGATATGAGGAGTGAGAAAAACTTGCTGAGTGAAGGGTAATGGCAGTTTTCTGACTCAGTCAGCTGGGACAATGCTGTGACATTCCACAAGGAAGAGAGCTGGCTGTGGAAACAGGCAGGCTTTGAGGGAGGAATTGGGAGCTCAGTTTTGAGCATTCTGAGTCGGTGATTCCTGTGGGATTTCCAGGAGGCTATGTGAGATAAGGTGTCAGAAATGTGGGTCTAGAGCTTAGAAGCTTACAAGATGAGAGAGAAAATGTAGGTTTTAGAGTCATCATTATTTAGACGATATTTGGAATCATGAAAGGAAATGTAGAAGCCCATTGAGTTGTGAAGAGAAAAAAAAAATGTGAGGTCAAAGACTAAGGCTGGGGAGTAATGACATCAAGAGGTAAGTGGGCTAAAGCCTTCCGAGGAGCCTGAGAAGAGACCAGAGAAGGAGGGGAGGACGAAGAGACTGTAGTTTCAGAGAAATGAAGAGAAAAGTGGTGTCAACAGTCTCAAAGCTGCCGAGTGATCAAGAAAGATAAAACCAAGAACTATTAGATTCAGTTCTCACAGTCTTTGCTGACTTCTGGGAGCAGTACAGGGGATCTCAGGGGCTGAAGAAGGCCTGCAGAGTGAGATAATAGAAGTAGTTCAGGAAACTTGTGGGAAAAAATGGAGCTGTAAGGGCAATGAAAAACTTGGTACCAACAGGAAGACAGACCTCTGGATGAAGAAAGATGTTTTTGAGAATGTGAGAGCCTTGAACATGTCTCCATGCCGAGGAGGAATAGCCAGTATAGATGTAGAGTTTGCAAACCCATGACACAGTGAAATAAATGATGGTGGGGACCCATGAAAAAGCGAGAGAAGATGGGGTCCAGAGCACAGGCAGGATTAGTCTCGGGCAAGAGGGTCTCAGGCTCTACCATCATTAGAGGGAAAGAGAATGATAGCCAGAGAATGAGGTGTTTATCTTCTCTGGGCAGGATGAGAAGGGCATTCAAGGCAAATAGATAGAGCTTAAAATAGTCACCATGGAGAGAGGGGCGTTTTTGAGAAAAGAAAAACTTAAACAGGAGAGGAATGATGTTGAGAAACCGTTTGTTTTTTATAACCATGAATTTATGAAAGTGCCAGATTTTTTTAAGTTGAGTAATTATGTTGTATTTCCAGAAGTATTCCAGGTACATGAGGAAGACAGTCACATCAACTCTTCTGCCATAGTTTCAACTTCCCTTATTTCTCTCTTTTTATAATTGTGTATCAAAAATTTATTATCAGATTTCATATATTGGCACTGAAATTTTACGATGCTGAACATAATCTATAAGTAAACTTGCATACGAAAAAATTATGTGAAAGGGAATAGCAGTGTTGGGAAGGAACACTGTTTCTGTACTCCAATCCTCTGAATCTGTTTCTCCAACCCTCTCCACCTATCGCAGAAGTTATATTTTCAGAGCAGAGAAAGGCATGATCCACCAGGAATCAGAAAAGCAATGTTTTCACATCCTGTTGAATATTCTAGGTTGTTAGGCCATCCAGCACTTTTGGCCAGTGTTGCAGAGAAGCCAGTTCTGACTCCATTTTGGAAACTGTTTCTTTGACTTGCTTTTGTTATTATAATCATACTTAATGGTTTGCCTCAAAGGACCCTGCCCCCTGCCTGACTGTAAACTAAAGCGCCTTTGTTTAGCTCATAGAGAGATAATCTGACCCTGCCCACCTGTGAACAGAAGAGATTAACACAGCCCTTCCAAAGGCTGGCGATTCCCTTGGAGATGTTTTACAAGACTGTAGACCCTTTCACTTCAATGCCCCACCGCCTCTCCCTCTCTGTTCTGCCTTTTGACTTTAGTTCCTCATTGCTTCTTTCTCTCTGACTCTCCAAAAGCACCTAGCATCCAGACCCCACAAGAGGGTTATTTTGAGGTGCTAGCCTGCCATCTCCTCAGCCTGCTCCCTGAATGAAGTCCCTTTCTTGTCTCAACTCCTTGTCTCTTGGATTTATTGGCTTATTGTGCAGGGAGCAGAGCGAGCTTGAGCTTGGTAACACCACTACCACCTTCTGAGAGCCCATCTCCTGCAAGGAAGTGGGCAGCCAGGACTCCCATCTTTCCTTGCCATTAGTTGAGGGCAGACCATTGCAGACTTGAACTGGGAGCTGAAGGCATTGGTACTGTCGAATCCAACTTGCGTGAGAGCCATGGTATGTTTGTGTGTGTGTGTGTTCAGTCGCTCAGTCGTGTCTGACTCTTTGTGACCCCATGGACTGTAACCCGCCAGGCTCCTCTATCCATGCAATTTTCCAGACATGAATACTACAGTGGGTTGCCATTTCCTACTCCAGGGGATCTTCCCAACCCAGGGATCGAACTTGTGTCTCTTGTGTCTCCTGCATTGGCATGCAAATTTTTTACCGCTAGCGCCACCTGGGAAGCCTGAGAGCCGTGGTGGGTGCACTCAGTTTACAGAGGTGCCTGTGGCCGATGGTCTAGAGGTGCTGTCCAGGACTCACCCTCAGCATGGGCAGTATGGTCTGTGGTGGCCTCATCCAGCAACTGCTGTAGCGGTTGGTGTCCTTGCTGGTGCCATTCATCAGTGGTGGGAATCTAATAATGGTTCTTGACTGTGCAACCTCCAAGCCAGGCTCTCTGGCCCTCCTGCAGATTCAAAGAGCTGCCTGACATCTTTATCCATCATCTTTCTGCTTAACTACTTAGAAATGATTTTATCTGTTGGTAGCTAACAACACTGACTGCTGTACACAGACTAAGGTGTTTGAGTAGAAGGTTTATTGAAAAAAAAAAAAAAACTTCCCATGTGATCACCTCTAATTCTGGCTCCAGTGAAGGCTGAATTTCCAAAACATTTGTGGGTGATGCAGAATGTTCCATGATCTCAGAAGAGTCCCCAAAGTTACTTTAGTGGTTAACTATGGATATCTCAAAAATCTAAAAAAGAGCCCACCGTGTGTCTATTCCATGTGTGAAATGATTTGTTGTCAGAGCTCCTTGGGATGGAAAAAGGAAAGCCTGGTATCCTGATCCTTTTTAAATCACTTAAAATTATAGGCAAAGAAGAGGCAGAGGGGAAAACAAAGCAAATAAAATTTTAGTGTTGTACATATTTGATTAAATATTTTATAATGTGTTTACGGCTAAAATCATGAAGGAAGATAATATGTGGGGTTATCTATTATAATAATGATTAAAGAACATATTGTATCTCTTTTGCATGTTTTTTATAAATACATATCATCATGCATTTTTGATTCCCCAGAGCCTAGTGCAGTACTGGCAAGAAGGCCATCTCTAAATACCGTATGTATGTACTGATATACTCTCTTTTTGTGTAAATTCATGTTTAATTTCCAAGACATAAGTATCAGTCTGCAAAAGGAACCCATATACATAACACTGTCTGTGTTTATGCCAAAATTCTCCCAGTCACATGAGTGTTGAGCTTGATCAGCAGTCTAGATGTTTAGCCTGGATTAGAATGTATACAAACGCAGTTGCTAACTAGGTCCCCATCCACTGGCACAGTGGATTGCCAAATACCTTTGCTTGATCTTTGTTTAGTCCTCTTCTTTGATGTTGTAGCAGGGCGATTTTTATATTAATACTTTACTTGGAATGGATTATCTGTGAGATGAAAACATGCAGTGGACACAATCCTGAACTGAACCCCTCAGAGGCATTCTGTTGTTTTGTGAAGTCTTAGATATATGACTTCAGATAGTCAGCTGATACATGCTAACTGTGTGCTTGTTAGTGAATTACTCTTCAGATGATCAGATATATTTTGATATACTTACATGTTTTTAATATATTTATTGATTGATTGATTTTGATATAAAAACTCAAGGAGATCTATTAAAGCCTGGTGATGTTGTCACTTTGTAGTCAAAGAACTATAATGAATTCAGTCTAAATGTTCTACTGAACATGAATAATGTCCTGCATATATATACTGAAGAACTGGAGTACTGTAAATTGTTTATTTTATTCCTATAAACATGCTAGATTTAAATATCTTTGTACATGGGCGAGTGTGCAAGTCTTTTTTGAAGAAACATGATTTATTTGAACCAATTAGTTTTTAAGAGAGTGCTATTGCTCTCCCCTTTTTTCACAGTTGTACAACCATCATTGAAATCAGTTTTAGGACATTTTCTCACCCTAAAAAGAAATTCCATGCATGTTGGTGGTCAATTCTTATTTTTTCCCAGCATTCCCCCTTCCTAGCCCTAGGCCTAGAGACACTATAGAGATGCTGTCTGTTTTGTCTCTATAGATTTGTCTGCACTGGACATTTCATATATATGGAATCATGCAGCATTTGGTCCTTTGTGATTCACTGCTTTCACTTGGCATCATGTTTTCAAGTTTCATCCATGTTATAGTATACATCAGTATTCATTCATTCTTACTGCCAAATAATATTCCTTTTAGGCAATGGCAACCCACTCCAGTACTCTTGCCTGGAAAATCCTATGGACAGAGGAGCCTGGTAGGTTGCAGTCCATGGGGTCGCTAGGAGTCGGACACGACTGAGCGACTTCCCTTTCACTTTTCACTTTCATGCATTGGAGAAGGAAATGGCAACCCACTCCAGTATTCTTGCCTGGAGAATCCCAGGGACAGGGGAGCCTGGTGGGCTGCTGTCTATGGGGTCGCACAGAGTCGGACACAACTGAAGCGACTTAGCAGCAGCAGCAGCATATGGATGCATCACATTTTTGTTTATCCATTCTTCTGTTGCCGGACACATTTGGGTTGTTTTCACTTTCTAACTATTATGAATAATGCTGCTATGAACATTAATATATAAGTTTTGTGTAAACATTTGTTTCCATTTCTCTTGGGTTGATACCTAGGAATAAAATTGCTGGCTTATATGATAACTCTATGTTTTACCTTTTGAGGAACTGCCAGTTTCCCAAAAGCAGCCGCACCATTTGTATTCCCATCAGCACTTGCATATACTTTTTAATGTCAAAATATTTTTATATTCTTGTGTGTGTTAGTCGCTCAGTTGTGTCCAATTCTTTGCGACCCCATGGACTGTAGCCCACCAGGCTCTCCTGTCCATGGAATTCTCCAGGCCAGAATACTGGCGTGGGTAGCCTTTCCCTTTTCCAGGGGATCTTCCCAACCCAGGGATATGAATCCGGATCTCCTGCATTACAGGCGGATTCTTGGAACTTATTAAAACTTCTCACTTTTGTGTTCAACAATATATTATTCCACAATATTTGAGTAAAACTTAAACAAATGGAATTTTTTGTTTGAAAATTATAATTTCAGATTCAAAATATTAAAAGAAAATTGATTTTTAGAAGCCCAATTTTAATATCCATTTCTTTGAAGAAGAGAAAATAGATATTTTCCTTTATTAGTATAGTTATATTTTATAAGTTTACAAGATGTATATGAAATTCAGAAGATCCAGTTACAGTCCACTTTTCATCCCTGTTTTAGAGGCTAATCTAATCCAGCTCTAACCTCCAACTAAGTAATGGAAAGCTCAACTAGAAAATATTAACTGTGCCCATTATTGATAATGTCCTTTTTAAACAGAATATACAAAATTATTAATATTTTTTCAGATAAGTTTACAATTTTACACATGGATAAATAGCACTGAGAAATAATTTTAATTTTGCTCTTAGATAAATTGATCTTCTGATACTGATAGTTTAGTATCTATAATGTGGCTGTGTTTTAACACATACACACATGCACACTGAGATCTATAGTTATCCTAAGGTATTTTAATGGATCACTTATACTTTCTTTGTACCTACTATTTTAGAATGAAATAAATTTTTTTCCAATAAGAGACTTAAATGGTAAGGTGGAGTTCTATTTTATGGTCTATAGTATATACTATTGTATATAGACCAAGATTTCCAGTTGAATACTACTTACCTTTGTCATAACTCAACACATAACTTTCTTTATAATATTTCAGATTTTCCCTGAAACAACATTGCCTTATTATACTTGGCACTTAGCACATCTTGAAGCCAAGTTTAATTTCAGAATTATAGGCATATTTGAGAACCTGGCTTGCACATTTCTATCTATTGTCTTAACATATGAATTAAAACATAAGTGATTTCTCAGTCTGAATATCAGCCTGATTTAATTGTCAGATTCCTGAAAAAGCAATTGACTCTAAGATTAATAAGCCATCCATGAATACCTTCAATTTGTATCATGTAGAATCACTATTCGAAAGAAAATGTAAAGACCCATCATTTTATTGGAGGATAATCTCCTTAAGAAAACCTCCAATTTCCTTTAAAGGGTAGAGTTATCTTTAAATAGAATATAGGGCAGTTACCCAACACTAGTTTTTTCTGTGTCAGCGCTAAACTTTAAACTTTATTTCATTCCCTGATTTTAAAACTACATCTGGATATGTGTTAAGACCATAAAAATCCCTTTGGATTGAGAACATCATAAATTTGCTGCCAACTCTCAATAGATTTCAGCCTGCTGGTTATTAATCCTTAAATATTATATTTTCATGATAAAAGAAGCAAGTGTTAAAAAATAGGAAATGTACTTTTAAAACAAGGACATATTGACCTTCCATAATTTTCTGCTGCATGACTGCAGCCCAACAGGCTCCTCTGTCCATGGGATTCTCCAGGCCAGAATACTGGAGTGGGTTGCCATTTCCTTCTCCAGGGGATTTTCCCAACCCAGAGTCGAATCTGGGTATCCTATATTGCAAGTAGAGCCATGAGGGAAGCCCCAGTTTGGTACAGCAGAAGCTTTCTGGAAAAAACCTTCCTCCTCTGCTTGCACTCCACATCCCAAGGTTGGTCAGCATGTGGTCATGGGCAGAGCTCTTACCTGGAATCAGCCAAGTTACAACTCCAAAATGTTAGCTTAGTGACCCTCAGCAAATAAATCTCTCACTGTCACAGAGCCTCAGTTTCTTCATTTATAAAATTGGGATCAATCACACAGAATTTGCTTTCTTTTTGAGGCAGTTTGGAAAGTCATTGCTAAATATGGAAAATTCCTTTTAAAATAGCATTGTAAACTGTAACTGTCCTTTCATTTATTTAACAAATAAGGATTTTTATAAAAATGCAAATAACTTATCAAATATTAAGTTTAGGACTCAGTTTGCTCATTAAAATACTTGCAAATAGCCATCAGTGTTTTTTTTTTTCAACAGTTCAGAAATTTTGCTGTGTCTTTGCTCAGTTTACCAATTTCACACCAGAAAATTTCAATAGCTTTAGAATAATTTTTAAATCCTCATCACTTTGACTAAAATGCCTGGTAGTTACTAGGTTCTGTAATCATCAGGGAGCTAAAAAATTAAAAGTAATCATAAGTTAATAAAGGACTATTTTACATAACAATTATTGATCTTATATTATACATAGGTTCAGTTCAGTTCAGTTGCTCAGTCATGTCCGACTCTTTGCAACCCCATGAATCTCAGCACGCCAGGCCTCTCTGTCCATCACCAACTCCCAGAGTCCACTCAAACTCATGTCCATTGAGTTGGTGATGCCATCCAATCATCTCATCCTCTGTCATCCCCTTCTCCTCCTGCCTTCAATCTTTCCTAGCATCAGGGCCTTTTCCAATGAGTCAGTTCTTTGCATCAGGTGGCCAAGTATAACTAGTAGAATTTCTGAGAAAGAAGGTTCGATTTGATACCTGCTTTGATCCTATACTCTGTCTATCAGATCTAGTCCCTTAAATCTATTTGTCACTTCCACTGTATAGTCATAAGGGATTTGATGTAGATCATACCTGAATGGTCTAGTGGTTTTCCCTACTTTCTTCAATTTAAGTCTGAATTTGACAATAAGTTCATGATCTGAGCCACAGTCTGCTCCCAGTCTTGTTTTTGCTGACTGTATAGAGCTTCTCAATCTTTGGCTGCAAAGAATATAATCAATCTGATTTCGGTGTTGACCATCTGGTGATGTCCATGTGTAGTCTTCTCTCGTGTTGTTGGAAGAGGGTGTTTGCTATGACCAGTGCGTTCTCTTGACAAAACTCTATTAGCCTTTGCCCTGCTTCATTCTGTACTCCAAGGCCAAATTTGCCTGTGATGCCAGGTGTTTCCTGACTTCCTGCATTCCAGTCCCCTATAATGAAAAGGACATCTGTTTTGGGTGTTAGTTCTAGAAGGTCTTGTAGGTCTTCATAGAACTTTTCAAGTTCAACTTCTTCAGCGTTACTGGTTGGGGCATAGACTTGGATTACCGTGATATTGAATGGTTTGCCTTGGAAATGAACAGAGATCATTCTGTCATTTTTGAGATTGCACCCAAGTACTGCATTTTGGACTCTTTTGTTGACCATAATGGCTACTCCATTTCTTCTAAGGGATTCCTGCCCACAGTAGTAGATATAATGGTCATATGAGTTAAATTCATCCATTCCAGTCCATCTTAGTTCACTGATTCCTAGAATGTTGACATTCACTCTTGCCATCTCCTGTTTGACCACTTCCAGTTTGCCTTGATTCATGGACCTAACATTCCAGGTTCCTATGCAATATTGTTCTTTACAGCATTGGACTTTGCTTCTATCACCAGTCACATCCACAGCTGGGTATTGTCTTTGCTTTGGCTCCATCCCCTCATTCTTTCTGGAGTTATTTCTCCACTGATCTCCAGTAGCATATTGGGCACCTACCGACCTGGGGAGTTCATCTTTCCGTGTCCTATCTTTTTGCGTTTTCATACTGTTCATGGGGTTCTCAAGGCAAGAATACTGAAGTGGTTTGCCATGCCCTTCTCCAGTGGACCACATTCTGTCAGACCTCTCCACCATGACCCATCTCTCTTGGGTGGCCCCACACGGCATGGCTTAGTTTCATTGAGATAGACAAGGCTGTGGTCTGTGTGATCAGATTGGCTAGTTTTCTGTGATTATAGTTTCAGTGTGTCTTCCTTCTGATGCCCTCTCGCAACACCTACGGTGTTACTTGGGTTTCTGTTACCTTGGATGTGGAATATCTCTTCGTGGCTGCTCCAGCAAAGTGCAGCCACCGCTCCTTACCTTGGACAAGGGTTATCTACTCACGGCGGCCCCTCCTGACCTCGAATGTGGAGTAACTCCTTGGCCCTCCTGTGCCCACGCAGCTGCCGCTCTTGGAGTTAGGGTAACTCCTCCAGGCCACCGCCCACTACCTCGGCCGTGGGGTAGCTCCTCTCAGAGTTGCCCCCAACCTTGGCCGTGGGGTAGCTCCTCTCGGCCATGCTTCTGCGTGGTCTGTCGCAGCTGCCTAGCTTCTGTACAGGAGACAGGAATCAAGACCATCCCCATGGAAAAGAAATGCAAAAAAGCAAAATGACTGTCTGAAGAGGCCTTAGAAATAGCTGGGAAAAGAAGAGAAGCAGAAAGCAAAGGAGAAAAGGAAAGATAATCCCATCTGAATGCAGAGTTCCAAAGAATAGCAAGGAGAGATAAGAAAGCCTTCCTCAGCAATCAAAGCAAATAGAGGAAAACAACAGAATGGGGAAGACTAGAGATCTCTTCAAGAAAATTAGAGATACCAAGGAAACATTTCATGCAAAGATGGGCTCTATAAAGGACAGAAATGATATGGACCTAACAGGAGCAGAAGATATTAAGAAGAGGTGGCAAGAATACCCAGAAGAACTGTACAAAAAAGATCTTCACGACCCAGATAATCACGATGTTGTGATCACTCACCTAGAGCCAGACATCCTGGAATGTGAAGTCAAGTGGGCCTTAGAAAGCATCACTACGAACAATACTAGTGGAGGTGATGGAATTCCAGTTGAGCTATTTCAAATACTGAAAGATGATGCTGTGAAAGTGCGGCACTCGATAAGCCAGCAAATTTGGAAAACTCAGCAGTGGCCACAGGACTGGAAGAGGTCAGTTTTTGTTCCAATCCCAAAGAAAGGCAATGCCAAAGAATGCTCAAACTACCGCACAATTGCACTCATCTCACATGCTAGTAAAGTAATGCTCAAAATTCTCCAAGCCAGGCTTCAGCAATACGTGAACCGTGAACTTCCAGATGTTCAAGCTGGTTTTAGAAAAGGCAGAGGAACCAGAGATCAAATTGCCAACATCCACTGGATCATCAAAAAAGCAAGAGAGTTCCAGAAAAACATCTATTTCTGCTTTATTGACTATGCCAAAGCCTTTGACTGTGTGGATCACAATAAACTGTGGAAAATTCTGAAAGAGATGGGAATACCAGACCACCTGACTTGCCTGTTGAGAAACCTGTATGCAGGTCAGGAAGCAACAGTTAGAGCTGGACATGGAACAACAGACTGGTTCCAAATAGAAAAAGGAGTACGTCAAGGCTGTATATTGTCACCTTGCTTATTTAACGTCTATGCAGAGTACATCATGAGAAACGCTGGGCTGGAAGAAACAGAAGCTGGAATCAAGACTGCTGGGAGAAATATCAATAACCTCAGATATGCAGATGACACCACCCTTATGGCAGAAAGCGAAGAAGAACTAAAGAGCCTCTTGATGAAAGTGAAAGAGGAGAGTGAAGAAGTTGGCTTAAAGCTCAACATTCAGAAGACTAAGATCATGGCATCTGGTCCCATCACTTCATGGGAAATAGATGGGGAAACAGTGGAAACAGTGTCAGACTTTATTTTGTGGGGCTCCAAAATCACTGCTGATGATGATTGCAGCCATGAAATTAAAAGATGCTTACTCCTGGGAAGGAAGGTTATGACCATCCTAGATAGCATATTGAAAAGCAGAGACATTACTTTGCCAACAAAGGTCTGTCTAGTCAAGGCTATGGTTTTTCCAGTAGTCATGTATGGATGTGAGAGTTGGACGGTGAAGAAAGCTGGGCACCAAAGAATTGATGCCTTTGAACTGTGGTGTTGGCGAAGACTCTTGAGAGTCCCTTGGACTTCAGGAAGTTCCAACCAGTCCATCCTAAAGGAGATCAGTCCTGGGTGTTCATTGGAAAGACTGATGCTGAAGGTGAAACTCCAGTAGTTTGCCCACCTCATGCAAAGAGTTGACTCTGGAAAAGACCCTAATGCTGGGAAGGATTGGGCGTGGGAGGAGAAGGGGACGGCAGAGGATGAGATGGTTGGGTGGCATCACTGACTCGATGGACATGGATTTGGGTAGACTCTGGGAGTTGGTGATGGACAGAGAGGCCTGGCATGCTGCGATTCATGGGGTTGCAAAGAGTCGGACACGACTGAGGGACTGAACTGAACTGAATTGAACTTGATCCTGTACCACCTACAGAGGACGCCTTTCTCACTCCTATCTTAGATCCTTGTTCTTGGATATTCTGGGCCAGGGATGACCTAGATTCTTCCCTTCCAGTGAAATTAAGATCCTCATTCATATCAGTATTTAACAGTACTGATTAAATGTAACTGAACAGGAACAAATCCCCCCTTAGCATCCTTCTAAGTCCTCTTTTAGTTCTGGATCATAATATTCATACATACTGACCAGGCTTGTTTGCATAACAGAGACACAGTCTCCCCTGCCAGAGCCAACACACCCTTTCTTCTGACCCCCATCTGTTTTGGCACCATCTCTTCTGATCCCTTCCTGACAGATGAAAAATTACATAAAGTAATGTAATTTTTAAAATTGCTATGCATTTGTAAACATAGGCTTTCCTCCAAATTTCCGTCCTTTGTTCTCTAGTAGTCACACCTATCCCGCATGTACCCCAGAACCCCTGGGAATTTATCCTGCACCAACTTCTGTCAATGATTTCTAAATGTTTCTCATTCCAGAAGTTTTTAAAGACCTTATCCCCTAGGTAATCTGATTCAGTAGGTCTGGGTGGGAAACTATAGAATCTTTCAACCATACATTAGAGTTGTATTCCTAAGAATCCATGCATTATTAACGAAGTATGCCAATTAAACAAATATTTTAATGGAAAATAAGAAAGTTTGAAGCTAACAATTTTTAGTCATATAGAAAAGTAAGCTTTCCTGCATGTTCTTAAAAAAATGGCAGTAGTGTATGGCTATAAAATAGATATGGGCTGTTCTTAGTCACTCAGTCGTGTCTGACTCTTTGTGACCCCTTTGTGACTCTTTATAGCCTGCCAGACTCCTCTGTCCATCGGGATTCTCCAGCCAAGAATACTGGAGTGGGTTGCCATACCTTTCTCCAGGGGATCTTCTCAACCCAGGGATTGAACCCAGGTCTCTCACATTGCAGGCGGATTCTTTTCCATCTGACCTACCAGGGAAGCCATAAAATCAAGTAAATCCAGATTTGATTTAATTCGACTTGCTTCGTGTTGCTCCCCCACCCCCACTGCCAGAATTCTTGTTATCCCCAGGATTTGTATATACAACTAAGCACTTTAAAAATTGTTGACATAGGAAGCACAAAGCTACACAAAGCAGCTGTTGCACAAGAAAACAGGCTTTATTTTAATGCTCACTGCTGGTTTGCAATCATTATTTTCCTGCTATTTTCTGTTTATGATAGCATTATAATCAACAGTAGTTTACAGCTTTGTGAAGAAATCAAAATGTGTTGCCTGCTTAATCAATCATAATGTATGTAACATGTAATCTAAAAATTCCAACTAACAGAAATCTCTGCAATAAGCAGACAGACAAACCTCACCAAGTGATTCTGATAACTTTTCGAAAACCTCTGGGCTGACTGCTCTGTGTACACCTGTATCACCACCGCCTCAAACCTGCATACTTATTTCAGGCTCACTATCTATCTTCTCTACCACACCAATGTCACCTTTTGAACTGCCTAAATTTTTTGGTGCCTGCTAATTTTTTGTGTGCATGTTTTCTACTTTTTGTTAATTGTTCCAACATTTTTCTAGTTACTCTGGCTAAATACATAATAGCCATATGATACCTCGTTTACCTCATTTATTGAATGAATTTCTAGGACCTGTCCATCTTCTCTCCAGATTATTTAACTCCTTTCCCCCCCTCAATCCAATAGAGCTGTAATTAACCTCTAATCAGGAGTCTTACCAAGCTTCCTAACCAGTCTTTCTTTCTCTATTCTTACCCATTTTTTGGCCAGAGTAATCTTCCTAAAGTACAAAACTGAGCTTGGCAGGCTGTAAATAGAAAAAAAAATCTTTGATGACTGTTTATTCTGTGACTGATATGAGCTACTTGGGGCACAAAGAAAGTCACAAATCTTACAGCCACCTCAGGATCAAATATTAGGTTAGCAAGGAATGCTAGTATTTTTCTCTTGGGGCCTGTCCTCTTTCCCTGAATGATCTGATAACCATGGGAACTTAATGAGCCAATTCTACCTTTAAATACTTCGTAATGATAGAGTCTAGGATAATATGGTCAGCCTTTCAGTGCCTCTTGATTTTCACTCACTGCTGTTTTTGCCTGTAGAATTGTTGTTCCAAACAGGACCTACTATTCTAATGTGATTATCAACCAAGATCTCTCCAGAAGTTGTAGTAGTTATGGCGTAAAGAAACAGTGCACCTACCTCTGAACTAAGTCGAGTGTGTTAGGAAGAAAGGATGTGGAGGGAGGGAGAGTTTCTGATTCACGTATAGTGTGTCCTGGAATTAGGGTACCTTCCATCTACATCGTAGTCTTGACTCCAGGTTACAGTGCAGACCCTTCCCTCACTTTCTATTACATGTTCCCATTTCAGGCCCATTCTTGCCATAGATCTTGGTTGAGATCATCTCAGTCTAAATGGAACGATTCACTGAAGTACATGAATTTTATTTCTTTCCCATACAGGGTGTTCCTTTACTCTAGACAAAGTCTTGTCCTTCCCCAAGTGACAATTCCATTTGGAGTGGCAGTACAATTTACTGTTTCTTAAAAAGCGGCCCTGTTCAGTCTTGTTTCCCAGGCAATCTTTGCCTGATTACTTTACATTTTATTTAATGACAAGGGGCATTTAAAGTGCTTATTTCCAACCAAAGATAAGCCTTGAGGAGGGGCATCCTGCAAGTTTTAAATGGCAGCTGCGTCTGCTTTAAAAAAATAATCAACCTAATTAAGGTAGATTGCTGTGATAGCTTCTGTACCAGCTTTGTGCTAGACATTGGGGATCACAGAGTCTAGCAGGAGACTAAGACGTGAAAACAAAGAATTTCAAAGTGATGAGTGCTTCAGTAGTGGCAGGCACATGATCTAGAAGCAGCACAAAGGGAAGAGTGACTTATTCTGTTTGAGAAAGTTAGAGATGCAGGTTCTAGAACCTGGTATTGAGCAATACACGGATATCCAAGGGAGCAAGGGTCAGTAGAGGGCTGAACAAGGGTAGATATGGGACCTATGGGCATCATATAAAAAGTGTGGAGTCATGAAATAGAAGGGCACTGTGAAGGAAAATTCATGTTTTATGGCAAGACAAGAAAAATTGAAGCATAAAAGCTTTCTGTGCCCTTAGGCCCCCTATCTCCCCTCTACTGTGCCTTATGTATCTGTGTTATGCATCAACCCAGCCTCCCCATCTGCAGAAATACCTGCTCAGCTGTAAAGAGCAACATTCTCCTAGCAGCAACAAGACAGCTCCCTAAAAGATAACATTCTTTCTTAATCTTATAAGGGGCCATGATGACCTGTGACCCACAACTTGCTAGATTGTATAAACTGTCAATAATAATGTCATTTAATGTACAGCCAGTCCTCTGCCTCAAAAACTTTGTGCTTTGACCTCCAACAGGTGGGACAGTTCTGGAAGCTTTCTGAGAGGCTGTCCTGGGCTATAATCCTTAATTTGGCTCTAGTAAAATTTTCCATTTCTTTCTTAGATCAACTGATTTATTTTTTTCATCCGCAGTATGCTGTGGAATACATGGAGGAGTAGTGCTGTGTGGATGGAGCACAGGAACGAGGGTGGGAGAGTAGGAATGAGAAGGGTGGCAGATAAGGTTAGAAGACAAACCAAAAACACTAATCAAAGGTCTACAAACTGGAGCATTACGACTTCAGAATACATCCAAGTGTCTTGTGTATGTTCGGGCTAAGCGCTTCAGTCATGTCCAACTCTGCGACCCCATGGACTGTAGCCCACCAGGCTCCTCTGTCCATGGGATTCTCTAGGCAAGAATACTAGAGTGGGTTGCCATGCCCTCCTCCAGGGGATCTTCCCAACCCAGGAATCAAACTCTGGTCTTCTGCATTGCAGGCAGATTCTTTACCATCTGAGCCATCAGGGTAGCCCAGAGCTAACTGGAATGGGAGGTAACATTCAGGAGTCTTCAACCGCTGAAGTCCAAATTCCTTACTAAGATATACAAGACACTCCAGCATAAGAGTTCATTTTCTTTTTTCTTTCTGAACTTGCCTCTTGTCACGCAATCCTATGTTTTTATTTGTTGATAAATTACTTGCTATTTCCTTGGATCACATCTGGATTCTCTCCTTCTGTGCCTCTGCTTCTGCTGTTTCCTTTTTCTTCCTGGAATGAACTCCCTCTCTGGGCTTCTGCCCTCTCCTTACCTTCCTCCAGCTCGCACAGACTCAAAGCCTTCTGTATGGACCCGGCTTCAAAGTCACCTTTTCAGTCACATGTACCTGCTCTTCCTGATTGACAGTAAATCCATGTGATCAGATGTTTCTACAGCATTATATGTAACTTGCTCTTATATCTTGCCTGGAAAATCCTATGGACAGAGGAGCCTGGTAGGCTGCAGTCCATGGGTTCGCTAAGGGTCGGACACGACTGAGTGACTTCACTTTCACTTTTCACTTTCATGCGCTGGAGAAGGAAATGGCAACCCACTCCAGTGTTCTTGCCTGGAGAATCCCAGGGACGGGGGAGCCTGGTGGGCTGCCGTTTGTGGGGTTGCACAGAGTCGGACATGACTGAAGTGACTTAGCAGCAGCTCTTATATCTTTCTACATTGGATTACTATTAACTTTAGCAGACTAAGGTTTTTGAAGATGGGTGAATTTATGAGTCATTTTACAT
This sequence comes from Giraffa tippelskirchi, assembly GCF_054371585.1. NCBI lineage: Eukaryota > Metazoa > Chordata > Mammalia > Artiodactyla > Giraffidae > Giraffa > Giraffa tippelskirchi. The sequence continues at coordinate 68,029,952 of NC_137284.1, forward strand.
TTACTTACTATTAAAATATCATCTTAAAGTATAACCATGGTATTTTGTACATGTCATTTTATCAACTGTCACTTATATTTTTAACTATAAAAATACTTTCTATTCCCAACAACTTGAACATTGTTTTACTTAAAATAACTGATGTCATACATATGAGCGCATTGAATTGTTCAGTAGTCATCTCAGATGTGATCAAAGATTTGCTTAATGTGAACTAAAACAAAATAAGGAGTGGAAATTTAAAATCAGATAAGATCTGAAGGACTCTTATTAATGATTTACAGGTTAGACTTTAATTAGAACTTTTGCATCAAAATAGAAAGCTCATCTATGTTTTGTAATGTTCCCCATAAGTGACCAAAATATGTTATTTACAGAGTGAGTGATATATCAGTATTCAAACACGTGACATACTTTGCCATCTTTCTCTTAATTAGTCTTTTCTTATCATTTATCAAGAACAAAGTTTCCAATAAAGCATGATGTTTTTCATTAGTAGAAGAGAACTCACTGAATGTAAGCAAAGATTCTACCTGACATAATTTTAAAATAAACCAGAGTCCAAGCTGCCCTTAAATGTTAAATGTAAGACAGCCACCTTTTGGTGGTTTATTATGTTATTTACCAGCTTAAATAGGACTTCCCAGGTGGTTCACTGCTTCCCACCTGCCAATACAGGAGGCGTAAGAGACTCAGGTTTGATCCCCGGGTTGAGAAGATGCCCTGGAGGAGGAAATGGCACACTACTCCAGTATTCTTCCTGGGAGAATCCTATTGACAGAGGAGCCTGGGAGGCTACAGTCCATGGGGTCACAAGAGTAGAACACAACTGAGCATCTGAGTGCGCACACACACACATACACACACACACACACACACACACACACATACACACAGCATAATTAGTTATTCCTTCTTCAGGATTAGCAAACTGAATTACTTAACCTTTGTCTTTTTTCCAGATCATCACTTGGCACACCTGGTTAACTCCTCCAGCACCATTAAACACACACACACACACACACACACACAATCACTAGGGCAAAGAGTGAATTGTAGTTTTCTAAGTATCCAGATACTAGCTTAACGCTCTATCAAATATTTGTGGAATATGTTTTTAAGTAAGTGCATTAATAATAAATAAAATGAGCTTTTAAGAGAAATGTAATAAAACTTTCTCTTCTCATTATTTTCATTAGGATATTAGACTATAAATCATCCTAATACAATTATTTAGTAGGTAACTTTTTGCAGTGAGGACTAGCCTATTGTTTGTTTGTTTCACATTTATCCATAATGCTCATTTAAAGATACTTCAAATTGCAGAAATTCTTTAACGATGAGCAACTATTTGAAGCAATATTTGTACCATGTACCATCTCATTAGATACTAAAATGTTTTTTCTTAATTAAAATGTCCCCAAATGTCATGATATCAATTATTTTTTGAGTAAAAACTAAATTTTCCTCTCTAAGTATTCAGATACTCAGTTTAGAGAATCTGAAATTAGTCATCCAGTCTTTTTTATTCTATGTTCAACAAAAAGAGGAAGCACTTACAATTATATATGCTAGTACTATATCTTCTAGTAACAGTCATTTCAAGAGTTTACACCAGGCTCAAACACACATGAACCCTTGATGTTAAAAGTATCAGGATACATTTCGTGGAATTGAAAAGGATAATTTCTGCCTGTCCCTGACTCATGATAATAACAGTTCTCATTTCTTATCCAAGGGGAACAGTGTGATAATATTAACCATGTACACTCTGATAATAGTCACCCCATCACACCCCACCACAGGATCACCACCAGTATAATAAAACAAAGAAGAAAATATTGGGTGGAAACAAATGAAATAAAAAGGAAATGCTTAAAGCAAAAGTCTAGCTGAAACTTGAGCTAAAATATTTGAAACGTGGATGATTTGAAGGTATGGGAAAATTCTTTTTCTCAAAATTATAATTAGTTGGTGCTTCAAAGCTGTAAAAATCTGAATACTCCTTTGCATTCTTCAACTCTTGTGAATGAGAAAACATCTGACTGGGTTCATTAAATATAAAAACACAGCAAGCACCTGATGATTAGTCTTAAAAATACTGAGATGACTGTTAATACAGATATTTTACCCTGAGAAGTTAAGCCTTCTCTTTTTAACATCAGGACATTCAAAGCTGTTTATCTAGGATCTGTTTTGGTTTTCTCTGCATGGAATTGTGCCTTAAAATTATTTGTTTTTGTGGAGATCGGTGAGTTTCTGTTTGAGCAGTTCTTCTTAGGATATTAAATATTCACTTGATAACTTCACTGAGCTCCTACTATGTGCTAGACACTGCAGTAGACACTGTATGTAACATTGACATTACCCTTGCCTCCTAGAATTTATGGTGGAAAAGAAGGAGACAGTTAATGAGGGCACACAGTAAACAAATTATGCCAGGTAGAGACAAGTGCTAGGAAGAAATAGAATAAGGAAAAGAGAGTGACGGTGGAGAAGGGAGGGCAGGGCAGACACTTCAGATAAAGTATTCAGGAAAGACCTTTCTCAAGAGATGCTTCGTGAGACTAGGGGGAAAGCTTTCTCCCAGAAGCAGAGAGACCACATCAGAAGACCTGGGACCCAACCGACAGGAACTGGAGGGACAGCAGTGTGGTGGTGAGAAGTGGTCAGGTTTAGATATTTGTGTCCGCAGGGCTTGCTGGTGGATTAGATATAACATATGAGAATGACTCCACATTTTTGCTCTGACCAAGTATGTTGATTTGCCAATGAATACAAAGAGAAATATTGAGTCTGGAGTGCAGGTTTAGAGGTTGTCTGACAGGCTTATGTTCATCTCAGTTGTGGAGTTCAGGGAAGAGGCCCAGCGTGGAGACAAATTTGAGAGTGTTGAGAGCGCTTAAAGCCTTGGTACTGGATGAGATGACCTAAGAAGAAAGACTGAAAGACTGAGCCTTGGAGCACTCCAAGAGGACATAAACCTGTGACTGAGAGGTATAAGATGTTCAGGACAGAAGGCAGAAATGTAAAACGGACAGGATAGAACTAGACTGTTGAAATCAGTATAACATAGAGTGTTACTTAAAACTGAGACGAATCAAGACTCATCTTTTCTGATGTGATGGCCTTATTGGGGCCCTGTTGGACTGGACATTCTTACTGTCATTCACCCTGTGTGTGTGGCGTGTGCTTAGTCGTGTCCATCTCTGTGCGACTCCATGGATTGTAGCCCGCCAGGCTCCTCTGTCCATGGGGTTCTCCAGGCAAGAATGCTGAAGTGGGTTGCCACTTTCTCCTCCAGGTAATGTTCCCGACCTAGGGGTTGAACCCAAGTCTCTTGTGTCTCCTGCATTGGTAGGCAGATTCTTTACCACTGAGCCATCAGGGAAGCCCACATCATTCGTCCTAGAAGAGGCAAGTTCAAGACCAGGAAATAGACCTTTACAGAGTAGGCCTTATATGGGGTGTGGCATGATATCTTTCTCTTATACCACTGGACCTCTTTGCAGCTGGGCCTGGACTAGGTGTTCCAAGGCCCATGGAGGCCCTCCTGGAGGAAGGGGCAATCTGTCCTGGGACTTGAAAGTGGTGGAGCTAGACTTTGAAACTGACCATAAAATGGAGGAGGAGGGTTTGGCTCTATGGGCCCGGTAAATTCATACCTAGACGTTCATTCCAAGTGAATTTGGGGTTGTACTTCCCTTCTGACATCTTTTTTTTTTTAAGTCTTGTCAAAAATTATGCCCTGGGTTTATGCTGCAATGGATCAAAGTGAGTTAACCTAAATGTGGACTCCCTCAAATGGAATGGAAAGGAGAACAGACTGCTGCCAGACATAGGAAACAAATCCCATTGCCACTGCCTGTTAGCTGAAAAATCAGTTAGGAGGTGAATTAACCAGTTTAGGAGAGACATCATTAAGAACCAGACGTAAGCAGTGGGAATGAGCATAAAGACATAGATAAAAGAGACATTGGTGGCTAATCATAAGTGAAGCAGAGGAGAATTTTTAAAATGGCTCTGAGATTATTACTCGGGTTATTAAATAAATTACCATCAACCCCCCAAAAAGGACTAAAAGAAAAGGGCCATGTTTCAGTCAGAGTGATAATGAAGTGATAAATAAGTTTTGAACATGCTGCATGTTTGGCAGAGGAGTTCAAGAAGCAACTGAGGATGGAGTCCAGCTCAAAAATACTAACTGTGCGATTGTTGCTGTTCAGTCACTGTCGTGTCTGACTCTTTGAGATTCCGTGGACTGTAGCCCACCAGGCTCCTCTGTCCGTGGGATTTCACAGGCAAGAATATTGGAGTGGGTTGCCCTTTCCTTCTCCAGAGGATCTTCCTGACCCAGGGATTAAACCTGTGTCTCCTCCATTGGCAGGCGGATTCTTTACCATCAGGGAACCATCAGGGAAACACAGCTATACAATTATGAAGCATGAATAAATTACTGTGAGTATGAATGTTATTGATACACTTCAGAAAGATAAAATGCCTCTGTTTTTCTTCTATTATTTGGGGCATGGGAAAATATCTCTTTTCTAGGCATATCTTTTTTCCCCAGCTTTATTGGGATATAATTGACATATGATATTATGTAAGTCTAGGTGTACAACATGATGATTTGACATATGTATATTGTGAAATGATTACCACACTAATATTAGTATTAGTTAAAACCTCCATCATCTCACGTAGCTACCATTTGTGTGTGCTGAGAATAATTAAGATCTAGTCTCTTAGCAACTTTCAAGAAACAATGCAGTATTTTATACTATAGTTACAGTGCTGTACAAGAGATCCTCAGAACTTTGCCTTATAAATTAGTTATAACTTAAATATAATATATAACTGAAATATAACTTATTTATAACTTAAATAACTTATAAGTTATTTTTCTTATAACTGGAAGTTTGTATCCTTTGATCAACATCTCCCCATTTCATCTTCTCCCTCAGCCCTTGGCAACCATTCTAATTTGTTTCTATGAGTTCAACTTTCTAAGATTCACATATAATTGACATCTTACAGTATTTGTCTTTCTCTAACTTATTTCACTTAGCATAATGCCCTTCTGGTTTATCCATATTGTTGCAAATGGCAGAATTTCCTTCTCTTTAAAGGCTGAATAATATTCTACTGTGTGTGTGTGTGTGTGTGTGTGTGTGTGTGTGTGTGTGTGTGTATACAGGATTCCCAGTTGGTTCGGTGGGTAAAGAACTTGCCTGGCAATGCAGCAGACGTAAGAGACATGGGTTCGATCCTTGGCTTGGGAAGATCCCCTGGAGGAGGGCATGGCAACCCACTCCAGTATTCTTGCCTGGAGAATCCCGTGGAAAGAGGAGCGTGGTCCATGGGGTCGCAAAGAGTTGGACACAAATGAAGTGACTTTGCACACATTCATGCATTATATATGTAGATATTATTCTTCATTCTCTTAATATATCACATTTGTTGATTTACCTATGATGAACTATTCTTGCATCCCAGAAATAACTCCCACTTGATCATGGTGTGATTCTTTACATGTGCTAATGGATTTGGTTTGCAGGTATTTTGTTGAGAATCTCTGCATATATATTCATCATGGATATTGGTCTGTAGTTTTCTTTTCTTATAATGTCCTTTTCTGGCTTTGGTAATGATGGCCTCATGAAATGAGTTTGGGAGTGTGCCTTCGCTTATCAATTTTTGAGAAGATTTTGGGAAGGACTGGTGTTAATTCTTCTTTAAATGTTTGGTAGAATTCACCAGTGAAACCATCTTGTCCTGGGCTTTTCTTTGTTGGAAATTCTTTGGTTCAGTGTTCTTAATGCATTATTGGTCTGTTCTGGTTTTCTATTTCTTCATGATTCAGTCTTGGGAAGTTGTATGTTTCTAAGAATTTATCCATTTCTTTTAGTTTGTACAGTTTGTTGGCATATAATTATTCATATTATTTTATTACAATACTTTTATTTCTGTGGTTTTCATTTCAGGTTCCCTTCTTTCATTTATAATTTTTTTTTATTTGAACCCTTTCTCTTTTCTTGGCTTGTCTAGCTAAAGGTTTGTCAACTTTTTTTTTTTTTAAACTAACCCTAAGTTTTGCTAATCTATTATTTTTCTATTCTATTTCATTTACTTCAGCTCTAATCTTTATCATTTCTTTTAGTTTGTACAGTTTGTTGGCATATAATTATTCATATTATTTTATTACAATACTTTTATTTCTGTGGTTTTCATTTCAGGTTCCCTTCTTTCATTTATAATTTTTTTTTATTTGAACCCTTTCTCTTTTCTTGGCTTGTCTAGCTAAAGGTTTGTCAACTTTTTTTTTTTTAAACTAACCCTAAGTTTTGCTAATCTATTATTTTTCTATTCTATTTCATTTACTTCAGCTCTAATCTTTATCATTTCTATTCTATTTCATTTACTTCAGCTCTAATCTTTATCATTTCTTTCTGCTGACTTTGGGTTTAGGTTATTCTTTTTCTAGTTCTTTGAAATGTAATATTAGGTTGTTTCTTTGATCTCTCTCCTTTTCCTTAGTGTATGCATTTCTAGCTATGAATTACCTGATTGAACTGCTTTGGGTGCATCTCGTAAGTTTTGTTTTGTGTTTCCACTTTCATTTGTCTCCATATTTTTTGATTTCCCTATTGATTTCTTTTTGAGTCCACTGATTGTTCAGGACTGTGTTATTTAATTTCTACATACCGTATTTGTGAATTTTCTAATTTTTCTCCTGTTACTGGTTTCTGGTTTCATACCACTGTGGTCAGAAAAGATACTTGACATAATTGCAGTGTTCTTAGCTTTGTTGAGACTTGTCTCATGGCTTAGTATTTGATTCATCCTGGATAATGTTCCATGTAGGTCTGAGAAGAATGTGTATTCTGCTGCTGCTGAAATGTTTTGTATGTATGTCTGTTAGAGTCATTGGGTCTATACTGTTGTTCAAATGCTGTTTCTTCATTGATTTTCTGTCTGGAAGACCTATCCATTAAAGTCCCCCAGCATGTTATTTTTTTCCGATGAGAAATTATAGTTTCCTCTTTTTGGATGGATTTAAACATATCGTAAACTTAATGCCACCATGTTCTGCATACTGTTACTTCTACCTGCAATTCTGTTCCCCTACCCCTTGTCTGATACTGAGTTCTTTGAATATTCAGTTTAACATTTGAATATTCAGTTTATGTTTTTCTGTTAAGCTACTGTGACTCTGTCAGATAAATTTTGTGCAGGTATAGGACTTGATAATAGCTTCTATATTACTACTTGGAAGTCCTGTTGAATATCATAGCAGTTAAATGTTTGTGTGTCTAGCACCTCCACTGAACTAATTCCTTCCACTAGAAATCATGTCTTGTTTACCCAGACCTTCAAACATGGAAAATTCTAATAAAAATGTACTGAAACAAAGTGAGAAACTCTAGAAGCAGCAATATATAAAAAAATAAGGAATGGTTGGAACTTCTCTGGTGGTCCAGTGGTTAAGAGTCCGCCTTGCAGTGCAAGAGATGCAGATTCAATTCCTGGTTGGGGAACTAGGATCCCACATGCTGCAGGGCAACTAAGCCTGCGTACTGCAACTAATACCTGATGCAGTGAAATTAAAAAAAAAAAAAGTGGCAAATGTCAAGAAGGACATTAGTTGCAGTATGTATATGCTTAAGTATATAATTGAAAATCAGATTTTGGAAGACAGAAAGAATGCTACAGACATCAGATTTGACCTGGGTCCTGGTATTCACATAGGGGAAACAAGGTAAATTACTCAGTTTTTTTATTTGAAAGAAGAAAACGTACCCTTTCTTAAGATTAGTATTTCTTCAAAATGTCTAATCATTGATTACTAGTATGCTTGTTGAAAACACAGATCACTAGCCCTTCTCCTGATGATTCTGATTTGGCTGGTCTGTAATAGGGACCAGGAATTTGTATTTTATAAGCACTACAAGGTGATTCTCATTATTAGCCAAGTGGGATGGGATGGGGAGGGAGGTGGGTGGGGGGTCCAGGAAGGGGAACACATGTAAACCCATGGCTGATTCATGTCAATGTATAGCAAAAACTATTACAATATTGTAAAGTAATTAGCCCCCAACTAAAATAAATAAATTTATAAAAAAAAAAAAGAAAAAGAAAAACCTTAACTAAAGTCAGAGGTTCACAGAGCTCCTAGTGTCTCAGTAATTTTACATGGTCCCTCTAGCCAAAAGAAGTAACCCAGAGTTCCTTTTATTAATAGATGTTGTTGAGTCACATCCGACTGTTCTGCAACCCTATGGACTGTAGCCTGCCAGGCTCCTGTGTACACGGGATAGATTCAGACAACTTAATAATTGTAGTTGTTATCAGGGTCCAACAGATGGCACTATATTTCCCTCCAAAAGTTAAAATATCCCATAAAACTCCTATGATTTCTCTGAGGCACTCCAGAGCACATCAGCACATAGTTTATGAACTGTAGCCTAAAGGGAGCATTTTCCTGGCATAGCATTGAAATTAAATATTTGAATGGGCCTTCTATAGAAAGACTGTGCAACAAAATAGACCGTGTGTTCTATGAATTTGATCTTTTACTATCATTTGCTGCAGTTTTCATTTGGTTGTTATTACTCATAAAGCAGGAGTATCATTCTCCCATAAAGAGCCAGAGAGCAAATATTTTAGGTTTTGCAAAGCCCCAGATGGTTTCTGCTGCATTGTCTTATCTTGTCTTTTCTGTTGCAGCCCTTGAAACCTGTAAAACGCATTCTTATCTCTTGAATTTGACCCACAGGCTATATAGTTAACTGAAGGGTTCTAGTTATAAGCCTAGTATAAAACATTAAAGTACAATTTAGTGAAGGTGATTCTGTAAGGCTGTAAGCTCTCAATATTTTACTATCTCATCTTTTTTGGCTTTGAGGAAGTGTGTGCAGAAATGCATCCCAGCAACTAGTATTTTGTTGTTGTTTTGTCATTTTGTTGTTTGTGACCCCTGGGCTATAGCCCGCCAGGCTCCTCTGTCCATGGAATTATCCAGGCAAGAATACTGGAATAGGTTGCCATTTCTTTCTCCAGGGGATCTTCCCCATTGGGGATAGAAGCCACGTCTCCTGCATTGGCAGGCAGATTCTTTACCACTGAGCCACCCGGGGAAGCCACTAATATGTGAATATGCAACTAATACGGCCTGCTTGATTTCAAAGCTAACAAGAAAGGAGAAGGCAATGGCACCCCACTCCAGTACTCTTGCCTGGAAAATCCCATGGACAGAGGGGCCTGGTAGGCTGCAGTCCATGGGGTCGCTAAGAGTCGGACACGACTGAGCGACTTCACTTTCACTTTTCCCGTTCATGCACTGGAGAAGGAAATGGCAACTCTCTCCAGTGTTCTTGCCTGGAGAATCCCAGGGACGGGGGAGCCTGGTGGGCTGCCGTCTATGGGGTCGCACAGAGTCGGACACGACAGAAGCGACTTAGCAGCAGCAGCAGCAGCATAACAAGAAAGCTGTCATAGAAGCTTGCTCTTTATTCTTCATTTAATAAGAATTTGCAAGTTTTTCTCCAGCTTAATAAAGAATATCTTTAAATTTTCAAGAAAAGGGAGACTAACCTTTTATCACTTGCTGGCTAATTACTGAAAATGGCTAATGAGAGTTCACAATTATAACTAACACAGCAAGCTTTAGTTTATACTAGATAAATAACTTGGTAGAATATGCCATTTGAGACTTCTAGTTTTTTTTCCAAAATTAGTATTGCTGTCTTGAAAATATGCATTGTTAGTCTTTAGGTTTTACGTCAGTTTTTTTTGTTTGTTTGTTTTAATCTAGTGTGATAGGTACTGTTCCAATGCTAGTCATAAGGAGACAAATATAGCAATAATGGTCTTGAGAAAAATCGGGAAATTTCTTGAGGAAATTTCAATCCATTTTTAAAAAGTGCAATATTTTGGAAAAAAGTGCACCGTAAAAATTCTTCCAATATCTTACAGCTGCCACCAAAAAGATATTCATTAAAGATTTCCCAGATCTTTATCAGTACTCCTCATTTGTTGTTATAAGTACTCTGAATTTCAGTGATCATTGTTTTGTAATTAAATTTATTCATGAATGCGTTGATACCAGCGGGAGGGCGCTGGTGAGGCCCGGGCGGTGGCAGGGGACCAGACGCCACTTCCAGGCGTCTCGTCCTGGTTACTTTCTTTTGGTTACTTTATTTTTCTCTCACGGACTTCAATATTTCACAAGTGCGAAGACAAGGTCTGATTTGCTCACCATTCTATCCCCAGACACACAGAATTGTGCCTACTGCCTGTAAAGTGTTCAATAAATATTTGCACATTTATGGGTCAAGCACACTGTTGTAATGAGTCAAACTTCCAGTAGAAAGCATTATGGATTTAGTGATTAGCGGATAAATTCCAGGACCACTACTAATTTTCATTGGATTACTTGAAACAACGAGAGGATTTCCTCGTCTGTAAAAACCGGCATATTTCTACCTGTCGCCCCCTCACCGAGATGTTGCTAGGATCACGTGGCAGAGAGCATTTATTTGCTCAGCGTAAGGAGGATGTGTTACAGACATCAGTCTGACCCGGGACTCTCCGGGCAGCTACTGGGGCCCGTCCACGTCACCCCGTTATATAAGGGGCCCACCCGTCCGGAGTCCTCTGAAATCCCTGACCCCGAGTCACCGGCCACCGCCCCAAGGACACCATAGGATGCTCTGAGGCTAGGCGGTGCAGGGTGGCGCCCGCCCGAAGATAGCGGCCGGCTGCAGTAAGCTTCTGAAACAGCTGCGGCTCTCGGGGCTGAGACCGGAAACCCCACCACACCCGCCCGCCGCCAGCCAGCTCCGGGTCGGTTTGAACTTGACCCTGTTTTGCCGTTGCTAGGAGACCCGGCTCCGGCGCGCCCCCCACTGGGCCGCGTCCGGGCGAGCACGGGAAGGGGGCGGGGCCCCGGCAGGCGCTGAGGGCGGTCGGCCGAGCACCGTTAGGGCTGCCCGGCGCCGGGCCAGCGCCCCTGGAAGCGACGTCTCGTCCCCTGCCACCGCCCGGGCCTCGCCGGCGACCTCCCGCTGGTATCAACGCACTCCCGAGTGGCAGAGAGCCACGCTGGATCCGGACGCGGGAAGGACATTTAGTCAGGTGAGCCGCAGCGGGACGGGCAACCGATGTGGCCACGCCCTGCGGAGGGAGACCTGCCGGCCGGTTGCGGAGGGAACAGACGAGGGGATCGTGCTGCGAAGGCAGCGGGCCTTCCCCGGCGGCGGCACCAGGTCCGATCACTCACGCCTGGGGACCCGCGCGGCCGTAGGGAGGATCCTCTGGCCAGAGGAAAAGGAGTTAACATGTCGGCGGTGACCGCGAGCCTCGGATGTGAACACCTCGGCGCGGCGTCCTTGGGCTGCGCTGCAGGTGCGCCCGGGCGGGCGGAGCGAGCGGGGTGGCGGGGACCTGGCTGGCCGGCCGAGTCTCCCTTCCCCCTGCAGGGGTCGCCCGGCTCCCTCTGCAGGCGCCCTGTTTCCTAACTCGAGGACAACAGGTGGTGCTTTTGGTCGGAGGGAGAGTCCGACTGCGCCGCGCTGGGAGCGGCAGTTACTCTCACCAATTAGAGCGCGGGGGCGGGCGTGGCGTGGACGCGCTGACGCAGGTGACCAATGGGGTTCGGGCTCGGGGGTGGGCCGTGGGGGTGGGCGTGGTCCGAGTCTGGAACCAAGGTTTCTAGTGCTGCAACCGCCAGAGCTTCCTGGAGAGCTAAGCTGAGCGGGCGTGGGGTGCTTGTCCGCCCCAGTGTCGAGAAGTCTACCAATGCTTTCTCGTTTGGACCCACGCTCCAGTTCAGGAGGTGAGAACATTGTATTTTGGAAGGGGGTGGCGGGCGTAAGATAATAGTGACCTTGGGTATGCTGTTAAGCTTGTGGAATTAGATCCTGAAGATCAGATTATGTGTTACAAATTTTCTGCCAAAAAAAGGCACTTAGGTGGTTACTGCGACTTGGACCAGTTACTGGTAGATTGTCTCCGTATGAGGTCTCTGAGATCTAGGGACCCAGAGGAGTAAAGTACATATTAGTGTAATTTCAGTGAACGTTAAAGAATTTCAGTGGTAGAGCTTATTCTGTCGTTCGCCTCGGTTTGCGTATGATTCTTATCTCATTTGGTTTTTTTACTGAGGCAACTTTTATTTATCAAGTTCCTCGTGTCGCTTATTTTAGCTGGAAAAGAGAAGAACAGTTGTACATTATTTCACAAGAATAACATTCATTTTCCCCCTCAGCAGTCTGGTAACTGGATCTCCTAGGAAGAGACGTTCTTAAAGAGTAAGAAGAAAGCATTTCAATTTGGAACACTTCTCTGCAACTGGAAATGGGGAATGGACTGTCAGACCAGACTTCTATCCTGTCCAGCCTGCCTTCATTTCAGTCCTTCCACATTGTCATCCTGGGTTTGGACTGTGCTGGAAAGACAACCGTGTTATACAGGCTGCAGTTCAATGAGTTTGTAAATACCGTGCCTACCAAAGGATTTAACACCGAAAAAATTAAGGTAACCTTGGGAAATTCTAAAACAGTCACTTTCCACTTCTGGGATGTTGGTGGTCAGGAGAAGTTAAGGCCACTGTGGAAGTCATATACCAGATGCACAGATGGCATTGTCTTTGTTGTGGACTCGGTTGATGTTGAAAGGATGGAAGAAGCTAAAACTGAACTTCATAAAATAACAAGGATATCAGAAAATCAAGGGGTCCCTGTGCTTATAGTTGCTAACAAACAAGACCTGAGGAACTCACTGTCTCTCTCAGAAATTGAGAAATTGTTAGCAGTGGGTGAACTGAGCTCATCAACTCCCTGGCATTTGCAGCCCACCTGTGCAATCATAGGTGATGGACTGAAGGAAGGACTTGAGAAACTACATGATATGATAATTAAAAGAAGAAAAATGTTGCGGCAACAGAAAAAGAAAAGATGAATGGTGATACCTGTTATATATGTGTGGAGTAGGTTTTCTCTGGTCTGATTTTGACAAATGGAAGAGTGTCTTCAGCCTGGTTTGCCTGCCTGCCTTCCTGGATGCTGTTAAAGCTTTGTTTTGTTGAACAATCAGATGTCCCAACTCTGTTGCCTGTGGAAGATGAATAAATGCAGTGCTTCTTAAAATGGTCTCTTCTCCCTACCCCACAAATCTTCTGGTACTGCCATTTTGGGAAGCCAATCGAGGATAGAAAATTGACCAGAAAACAGTTAGGGAAATTTGACCTGAAGTTAGTGAAATAAAACTTTGAAGAATGTCTGCCTAGTGTTTTGTGCTTACATCTTTGGGGGGCGGGGGAAGCCTTTGCAAAGAAATTGTATGCAAGGCTTTGTATGTTAAGATAAAGTGCTAATGAAGGGAAATGTTAAAGTAGATTATTAAATATACAGTTATATTGATCACATTGGTCCAACCAGTCAGGGACAAGAAGGAAGTGTTTAGTTTCTTAAGATTTGGCCAAATGAATCTTGACATTTTCTGGAATTAAATACTGTAATGCTATATGTTAATTCTAGATGATGTTTAAGTTGGTCTGACTTCAAATAATAAAAAGGTATTTAGGGCATATTCAAGTGCATGGATTAGTTTTTCTGACAAAGCATGTTTTGGTGTATAGTCTTTTACTTTTTAGAAACAGCTATGCATCTTTTTACACGGTCAGGTTTAAAACACCTTTTGGGGGGCTTAGGGCTGTTGAAATATTTTGTTGTCAGAATCACTTTCAGTTGAAACCTAAAGTAATAACTCTTTTATATAGTAGATTTGGGCATGTAGATTAATCTTAAATGCATATTCTTTGATATGTGTATGGATTTATGAAGAAAGCAATTGATGAATTCAGTGAAGAAGGTGTAATTACAATACCTGGTCTCTAAAGTATTCCAGTTGTAAATTATTTGTTTCATTTGCTGGCTGAACACAGATGTGGTTTTTCATATATTTTTGTAGTGTTTTGAGAAGAGCAGAAGCTTTATAAACACCACCTAATGCACTGTGCAGTGAAAATGCAAGCGATATCCATATCCTTATGTGCTCTGAGCTTTAATTTTTTGTTTACAAACTGAACAGTGTTATGCAGGTAGTCTAGTCCTTATTATAAGGTAGAGAGAAATGATACAGTACTGCAGATAAGAATTGCGATTATAGAAAATGAAGGGGAAAGTAGCAAAGCTGTGCTTTGTGAAAATTCACTAGCACTGTTTATGTTGGACTCCAAAAAAATGCTCTAAATTAAAAGGAGGGCAAACCTTTACCTAATTCTTACCTGCAGGTGAAGACTTGCTTCCTGTGATGACATGTTAGCAAATCAACATGATTTCTGTGTGTTAAAGCCAACACCTATTTGTTTTGAAGATAACCAAAAGAAATGCACTTTGCTAGCAGGGTTTGGTTTTGGGTTTGTTGTTGTTGTTGTTTTTGCTTTTGCTTTTTTTTTTTAAATGGAGTTTTGGGAAACTTGGTTCTTATTACAAAATGAAGTAGCTTCCTGTGGAGCCTTCACATGTTAAGTGTATTAATACCTGCACTAGTGACAGTCACTTAGAATGTTTATATTTATAGAAATGTGGATAATAACTACCAATAAACTACTTGAGGCAATAGGAGAAGTGTTTGGCTTTTAGTTTTAATGTATATATTTACACTTTTGATAAAGTTACTCATTAGTAGTTGAAAACAACTTTGAAAGCTGTGTTACACGGTCCTATAGTCATGTGGCACAGGCAGTAAAAAGTGGTTTTCTGGGAGAACCTTTTTAATTACCCTCACTCTGAGATCATGATGTATGCTCTATAACATCACTATATCCAGGATGAATTAATAAAACTTGCTGAGAGAAAAATCTGAATCAATTTAGGTTTTCAGCCTTCCTGTACGTAGTTCTGTGTAAAATAGTAAAGTTTTAACTATCTCTTGAGGGTTTAGGTGTTCGTCTTACTTTGCAAGAATTTGATAAGCAAATCTGCATTATCTAAGAATTTCGTATTTAGTAAACAATAAGAAAAGAGAAAACAGTATGCACACTGTGCTAGTTTTTATTTATAAAATACATTTTCAACTAGAAAACTCATAAAATTTTCCAGTTTGCTAAGTTCAGTTTCTTCACCACCTATTTTAGCTGTTGATAGTATAGGATAGGATAATGAGTCTTAAACCCTGAAGAGTTTAGACAATACTTTTATAACTATTCTTTTTTATTAAGGTATACTTTTTCTAAAGTATGTTTCTAAAGTATTTCCTTGTATTTCAATTTATTTGATTTAATACCAAATATTACAAACTGCAATGGCTAAATCTAAATTGCCATCAAAAATGTGTTTTAAAAAAAGATTTTGATACTTAAGACTTAATTTTAAACGCCCATAGTTGCTCTAAATTAGATTATAAACATTTAGAAAAGAAAAAGTTATATACTTAAATAGCCAGCAAAGATAGGTACACTAAGAAGTAATCATGGAAAAATATAACATTAGAAGCCAAAAATGAAGTTATTAGTATAAATATATACATGTATGTATAGAAGGATGATGGTTTCTGAACAGAGGGAAAGGGGGGGATGTGGAATGTTTTTGTTGGTACAAGGCATTTGACACTTAAAGAATGTTTTATTAATTATTCATGTTGACCTGGAAAGAGGTCTTTAGAGGGTAGAGTGTTGCAGGGTTCTATTTAATAGGACTTCATCAATAATGTAAACAAAATGGTTTCTTCAGCAATAACAAAGATGCAAAAGAATGTTTCTTTAAACTTTTGATGATGTAACAGTCAATATTTAGTTAAAAGAACTTGGAATCTTTAGTGTATCATCATTTGAGGTTGGAATTTTGCATTTAGGGTTTAAATTTAGCAGAACATCCTGTGGGAGAAGTGATGTTTGTGCAACATTTAGTGAATATACTAAATGTCACTGAATTATACATCTAAAAATAACTAAATAGAAAATTTTATGTGTATTTTACCACAGTAGGACTTCAACATATATTAAATATGACACTTAGTTTCAAAGAATCAGCTTGAATAGAGTGAGAGCAATGTGATTTAGAGACCAGATTCAGTTACAAATTACATAGAAGACAGGGATGTTTAAAGCTTAATATGAACCAATGTACCATGTCAAACTAATCATAAAGTTCATATTAAAATATGTGACAATCAAGAGATAATAATTGCAACAAACCACAGCTGAAGCGTGTGTCAGATTCTGTGAATGTAACATAGAAATGTAAGAATACCTATCCGGGAGACTAGTTTAGGAGGATGTTAAGTGTACTGTCTTAAAACAGCATACGAGATTTGAGGTTAGATGGGTGTTCAAGTCCTGGCTCTCCCACTGTTACACAGGTGACCTTCTGGCAAGTTCTTTGAAACTTCTCATGGTGTGAATTTCTTTCTGGTAAAATAAAGACGATTGTGTAGAATTTTGAGAAGATTGAATGAGATAATATAAATTATTTAGCACATTACCACCAAACATTTGGTAAGAACTCGATAAATATTATTATTAACCAATACGAATCTGTCTATGTTGAGAGACAGGATGATATAGTTGATAAATCCAAACAATTCCAATTCTTTAAAATTCAGACCTTTTTAAAAAGTGCTTTTTCAGAAGTGCAATGTCTGGGTTGTAGACATTAAGTAAAACCCTGTTTAATGAACTTTAATCGATGCCAACAGAAACACTGTCTACTAAGTATCACATCCTATACCTTTTTATATATCCATGTGCTTGTGAACTGTGTTAAATATCAAGTGCAGCCTTCTAAAACATGGGTGGTTGAGGAGAGATGCTGAAGTTGATTCATTTCAATGATGCTCTAGTTTTAAAATAAATCTTTTAACTTTTTATGACGACAAATGTCAAGCTTATACAAAAGTAGAATACCATAATGAACCCACAGGTATCTCTCAAGGATTACTTTCAGCAAATGATCAACCTTTCGTCAGTTTCATTTTCTCTATATTCCCAACTTTCTCTGTCCCCTTTCCTCTCCCCCTACCCCTGTATTATTTTGAAGTGAGTCGTAGAAATTACATTTTGTTTATATATATTTTGGTATGTGTCTCTAAAAGATAAGCACCCTTTAAAAAAAAAAAAAAATCTCAAAATCATCACATGTAAAAAAACCCCCAAAACTAATAATACTACTTCAGAGTAATCAGATACCTATTCAGTGTTTACATTTCCCTGATTAAAATTTTTACAAGTTTTTTGCAATCAAGATTCAATCAGTAATTGTACATATATTGTGATTGGTTGATATGTCTGTATACATCCTTTCTCTATTTTCCTGTCCCTCCACTCCCCATTCTTCCTCTCTTCCTCCCTCTCCCTGTCTCATTCTTTCTGTCCTTGCCTTCCCCCTCCCCACCATTGCAATTTATTTTTATATAGTTTCCCACACTCGAGATCTTGCTGAATGCATCTCTCATTTGGTGTTTAAAATGTTCTTTGTATGGACTCTCAGTTTTCTTTGTTTCCCCAAGACTACTTTAAAGGTAATATTTTATACTTTCACCCATACATACCATGCCTGTCCCTTTTTGTGCTGGTGGTGGTCATTGATGGAAACTGTCTTAAACAACTACATCTAATAACACTGATGACAGAAATAATTTGTATCTACACTATCCAGTGTGGTAGCCCCTAGCCTCATGTGGTTATTGAATGCTTGAGGTATGGCTGGTGTGATTGAAGAACATAATTTGATGTTTTTTAGGATTTTTTTTTTATGTGGACCATTTTTAGTCTTTATTGAATTTGTTACAGTATTGCTTCTGTTTTATGTTTTGGTTTCTGGGCCGCAAGGCGTGGGGTATCTTAGCTCCCTGACCAGGGATCAAATCTGCACCCCCTGCATTGGAAGGCACAGTTTTAACCACTGGACTACCAGGAAAGTATAATTTTAAATTTTATTAAATTTAAATAGCCCACAGATGAATGTGGCTATTGCATTGGACAGTACTGGCTGATAAGAAATTTTCTCCCAGCAATGATTTGCTTATCTTGATGTTTAGTTCTTAAAGGAAAGGCAAGGTGTGTGCGTTAGTGCTCAGTCGTGTGCAATTCTGTGCAACCCCATGGACTGACTATAGCCCACCAAGCTCCTCTGCCAGTGGGATTTCTCTGGCAAGAACACTGGAGTGGGTTGCCATTTCCTTCTTCAAGGGATCTTCTTGACCCAGGGATTGAACCCACAGCTCCTGAATTGGCAGGTAGATTCTTTACCACTGTACCACCTGGGAGGCCCTTGAATATAATTATAACTTTACCCATTTAAACTTGATGTAGTTCAACCCTCTGTAGTTATTATCCCTATTTATGCTTAAATTGTCCTGTCTTTGGAGAACTGAGTCCTTTGACTTAACCCTAGTAATCTTTAATAATTTCTTTACTTTTTGGTTTTATAAGAAATTTCTGCCTTACTGTTTTTCTAAAATTCCTTGTTTCTTTTATTGCGAAAAAGTATATAGAGTCCTCTGTATAAACCACTGGGTTTGCATTGTTTCTAGGCCTTTTCAGTGAATGGATAGGACTTTTTTTTTCAAAAAAGATATATCATTAATTCACACTGATACTTTCTGTTCCAAACTTAAAATTCAAAATGGTAGCATCTTTACCTAATCTCATACTACTTATTACCTCTTTTCACTTATGCCCGAAATCCTAGTTACCAGTGATACATGCTTATTTCTTTGCTTTATTCCACTCTAATCTCACTACATTTTCAAAATAATAACAATACTAACACAAACAATACAATTACTGTAAGTGGTTTAGCAATAGTTGTAGTTTCTTTTATTCTTAGGTTACTTAGATACAGTAAAAAAAATTTTTTTTTCATGTTTGGCTACCACCAACTGGTATGTGTGTAGATAGATTTGTTTCACAAAATCTTTTATTTGCTTTTAGAAATGTTGACTGTGGCTTACTTCACATATACAGTTAGTCCAATATATTTAATATATCTGGAAATTCCCTGGCAATCCAATGGTTAGAACTCCGCACTTTAACTGGCAAGAGCAAGGGTTCAATCCCTAATTAGGGAACTAAGATCTCATAAGCCACGTGGCATAGCCAAAAAAAAAACAACAACAAAAAAAACTCAAACACTTGGGATTAAAAATAATTTACATACCATACTTTAGAAACCTCTCTTTTATAAATTAAATAACATGAATATTTTCCTCATTCAAGAAAAATACTTTTCTAGGCAATTTTTGTTTTTCAGTTTTAGTTTGAGACCCATAATTTGCAGAATTGCATGGTGAAAATTAAAGATCATGTAGTTTGCATTGGGAAACATATATAAAATGGTATCTGGTTGTAAAAGAACTCTTACCTTCCTATTGCAGCTCTATGTAATATCAGCAAGAATATGAATAGTCATTATTTTTCTTTCTTTTTAATGTAGAAACTGAATAACTGAGTAGCAAGTGATTAGAAACTATGGGCTTCCAGTGGACCAATGTATATTTAAATATTAAAATGAGAAGTGCTTGTTTCCCTTAATCCATCAGTGTAGCTCAATGGCTCAGTCGTGTCTGACACTTTGCCACCCCATGGACTGACTGCACGCCAGGCTTCCCTGTCCATCACCAACACCTGGAGTTTACTCAAGCTTATGTCCATTGAGTTGGTGATGCCATCCAACCATCTCATTCTATGTTGTCCCCTTCTCTCTCCCTCACTCTTTCCCAGCATCAGGGTCGTTTCCAATGAGTCAACTCTTCTCATCAGGTGGCCAAAGTACTGGAGTTTCAGCTTCAACCTCAGTCCTTCCAATGAACACCCAGGACTGACCTCCTCTAGGATGGACTGGTTGGATCTTCTTGCAGTCCAAGGGACTCTCAAGAGTCTTCTCCAACACCACAGTTCAAAAGCATCAATTCTTCGGCACTCAGCTTCTTTATAGTCCAACTCTCACATCCATACATGACCACTGGAAAAATCATAGCCTTGACTAGACGGACCTTTGTTGGCAAAGTAATGTCTCTGCTTTTTAATATGCTGTGTAGGTTGGTCATAACTTTCCTTCCAAGGAGTAAGGGTCTTTTAATTTCATGGCTGCAATCATCATCTGCAGTGATTTTGGAGTTTCCACTGTTTCCCCATCTATTTCCCATGAAGTGATGGGACCAGATGCCATGATCTTAGTTTTCTGAATGTTGAGCTTTAAACCAACTTTTTCACTCTCCTCTTTCACTTTCATCAAGAGGCTCTTTAGTTCTTCTTCACTTTCTGCCATAAGGGTGGTGTCATCCGCATATCTGAGGTTATTGATATTTCTCCCTGCAATCTTGATTCCAGCTTGTGTTTCTTCCAGCCCAGCGTTTCTCATGATGTACTCTGCATATAAGTTAAATAAGCAGGGTGACAGTATACAACCTTGACGTACTCCTTTTCCTATTTGGAACCAGTCTGTTGTTCCATGTCCAGTTCTAACTGTTGCTTCCTGACCTAGCTCTTAGTATAATTTTTGCTTTTTATTGAAAGTTGTATGTCTTATTCTCTGCTTGCAGGATTTTTTGTTTGTTTGTTTTTAATTTTTGCAGTTTGACAATGTGCCTAGGGAGTGCTTTCTTATATCTCTTTTGCTTGGGATTTGTAGAGCTTCTTGAATATATGGCTTGAAGCGCTTGTCAGGTATTAATAACACCAACGTTTGGTTATCTGGGAGGCTGTTTGTCTTCTGTTTTTTTAATCACATTTTGTATTTAATTTAATACCTTTCGTATTTCTGGTTTTATTCTGACTGACTACCATATATTATAAATACAGTTTCAGTGTTTTTGAAGCTCCAAGAAAATTTACTTCTGTTACTGGCAGTTAACAGAATTTGGATTATCTCTCTGAGTTTCCTTTTCCTTTTGAGTCCCTCCCCCAAATCCTCAATGTCTTTCTAACTCTCTGATCCTTTCAGATAGATTTTAAAAACAAAAATTGTCTAGCTTTTCTATTTTCTCTTAGCTGGAAGTTTGGTCTGAAGAGGAGTAAAAAATACTAATTTTATTATAGAAGCAATAGAAAAATACTACAGTTTTAACAATTGACATAAATCTGATTCCTATTTTAAGATGATCTTAAAAAAGTCATTTCTTTTGTCATCTCTTCTCATAAAATGTCTTCTAAGGAGGCTTGTATCTCGATTTCCACTGTTACCATCCCCATCTGAGTTCTGTCTAGTTACTGGCTTCAAGTGTTGCTTTAATCTCACTTTCTTAGTCCCTGTGTGCCTCCATGTGCATGCTCAGTGTGTCCGACTCTTTGTGACCCCATTGACTGTAGCCACCAGGCTCCACTGTCCTTGGGATTCTCCAGGCAAGCATACTGGAGTGGGTTGCCATTCCTGCTCCAGGGGATCTTCCCAACCCAAGAATCAAACCCACGTCTCTTGCGTCTCCTGCATTGGCAGGTAGATTCTTAGTCCCTGAAGGCCCTCTGACGTATTAATGTTAGGTTCTTTTTCCCAAGATCTTGTTTTCTTTAGGCCTAGATTTGGAACTTAAAATTAGTTATTCAATCCTTTAAATAAATAGTTTCATTGTCACAGTTTATTATAGAGGAGCAAGTCAGCTTGAAATGGTTAAGGAACTTGCTCAAGGTCACATGGTTTGGTGGAGCTACATGTTGAATCTAGGCCTCTTGAATTTCAGAAAATAGATCCATCATTTTATGTTATAGAGATATATTCTAACCAGACTATATTTGCTATATATGCACACCAGTATTTATATCCTGTTACTGCTACATACAAAACTTAATTAAATTATAAATGATAAAAAGTTAAAACTTTTATTATTATTCATGCTTATTGATGTCAGAGTTGCTTGAACTGAACTTTTTTTCAGAGATGGTCAAAGATATTTTTTTCAGAGATATTTACCACTGGCCTATACAAGTGTTTAGAATGTTTTAGAATATGAATCCTGTTTACTTATACATGAACAGATTTAATATTATTGCACATAACACATACAACACATACACACAGGTATGAGAAGTTTAAAGAGAACGTATAAGATAAAGTTTAGTGCTTTATAATTCCTTATTATCTAATCAACATTTTAAAAAAAGAATCAGAAAAATTTGTTTCCTGGGTTACGGATTCTATCTTTAATTTGGGATGTTTTTAGATACACTGAATGTTTAAATCACTTACTTTATACATGTATGCCTACAAGCCTGGGTATGGATTGGAGGGTGTGGGAAACAGAGCTTTTGTAATTTAAAAAAGTAATAAAATTGATGTTGATGTTCTACTCATTAATCCATGTCCTAATTACCTGACATTTACAGTTATTAAATTAAAATTTCAGTTTCATCTCAAATATATTTTGATTCTTGGTGTCATTTTAATTTAGCTAACACTTTTTGAACAATAGCCGGATTGGCTTATATCCTAGAGTGACTATTCTGAATTCCCTGGATTTAAAATGTTGTAATTTCTGACTCAATAGATAGAATGGAAAAAGTTGGACTAGAATAGTGGTGGTGATAACTTGTAAATCTCTCTAACAGTTAGCTGCTGCTGCTGCTAAGTCGTGTGTGTATGATATTATCATTAAGAACTTAGGTTCTGGAACCAAACTGCCTGCCTTCAAATTCTTGTGTTGCCCGCTTATCAGCTGTGCAACTTAGGATAGGTTACTTACCATTTCTGGGTCACCATTTTTTCAACTATAAATTGGAATAACAATAATATGCCCTTTAAAGGTTATGAGGATTATAAGAATCATTCTGTGTTGGTGTTTAGAATCTTGCCCTGCCCTTAGTAAGCATTCAGTTATTATTATTCTTACTACTAGTTTACCAATAAAATTTTCTCCAAAGTGTCCCACTTATAATAGGATTTGCACAGATCTCTGCAATCCCTGACTTTCTGTCAATTGATGTAATTTTCAGAGATTCAATGGTTTAAATGAGCTATGGTTCTTTCCAATTTATATCTGCACCAATTCTATATATGGCAATCTATGTTCTATATAATAATACATTTTTTTTAAACACAGTATTGGAAGAGGGAAGGGTAGATTTTTTCATAAACATGAGAGAGTAAAAGAGATTTTTCAAGATTCAGCACTAAAATTTTACCTCCTGGCTACTGAGCGGAATGTTCAGGGAGCTCTGATTGAAAGGGAGAAGTGGCAGCTCCCCCCACGTTTCTCCAGGTTTTGCTTTTATTGGGTTCCTCTGACCCCATTTGTAACTGAAAGTCAGGTGGACAGAGGGCTTCTGCTGCATCCTGAAAGTCACCAATATTTGGGTGACCATTTAATATGGGTTACCACTTTAATTACACAGCCTTGCTGAAATGTTAATGGCCTGGGGTTGCACAGGTGTAGCGTCATACTCAACTGGCCATGGCCACAAACAGGATGCCATCATCATTCCTTTCAAACTACAGAGCATTAATTTGGTAATGTGTGAACACCTGGGCTTGTACCTCCTTTAACCTGAAATAAAAAGGAGAGGAATAGCCTGAATCTAGTTTTGTCTTGGTGAGGTCTGAACCATGACTTCCCATCCTTTCATAACAATGTATTTGGATATATGTCTATGTATATGTAAATTTTTATTTTTTAGAACAACTCCCTGAGGAAACCATTGCTTATGCTATATTATGTACAACAATGTGGGCGCTGGATGAATGTTAAGTACTAACAACAACAATACACACTGGTGAGTCACAGGTGAGGTGTGTGGGGAGTCACCACTTACCTTGTGTTCAGTGTTTAAACTTGGTTATGCAAATGTGTCAGATTATTTCTTATATGAACTTGACTGTTGGGATATGCAATCACTGGAGTCCTAGTCAAAGAATAGGACTTTTACAACATTTTTATTTTTTACTTTTAATGTTGGAGCAATTTCAAGCTGAGAGAAAATTTGCAAGTAAAGTGCAAAAACTTCTGTGTACCCTTTCCCCATAGACTTTGTCCAAGGTTGGCCAGTTGTCTCAATACTGTTCATGTCGGGGGATGTAATCTAGGATCAATTGTGGTACCTTGTTGTCTCAGTTATTCTAGAAGAGTTCCTCCCTTTTTCCTTAACTTTCTCAAATATGTCATTTTTGAAGATTTTAGGTCAGTTGTTATGAAGACATTATCCTCAACTTGGGTTTATCTACTGTTTCCTCATAATTATCTCCAGGTCATGCATTCTTTTGGGCAAAATTTCACAGAAGGGTTGGTGTGCTATTTTCCTTGCATCTGATCGTGTGGTACATGATATTGATTTTTTTTCATTACTGATGATGTAATGAACACCTGGGCTTGTACCTCTTTTTTATTTTTTAAATTATGAAAGCATGATAACACATTTTAAGGAGACTTGGAAAATACAGAACAAAGTTACATAGAGTACCACTAAATACTACAATTATTTTTAAATTAGCTAAATTAAGATTTTTAGTTGGAGATTCCATACCAAACTCTCAAAAATTAATAGAATGAATATACAGAAAAGTAGAAGGATATAGTAGAGCCCAAAAGCCATGAACCAATCAACATAACTAAGATTTATACAGTTTTCACAACAGTAGGATACAAATTCTATTCAAGACATATGCAGGGACATAAAACAAGATGCAAAACTTTCATTACAGCATCTGTTCTCTTAACTGATGATGTTAACTTTGATCACTTGAATAAGATGGTGTCTCTGAGACTTCTCTACTGTAAAAGTATGAGTTTTTTGACATTTTGGAATTAGTAATTATTTTGCAAAGAGAAATTTTTGAGACTGTAAAATCCTGTTCCTCAGGCCAAACTCATCAGCTAGTTCTAGCATCCATTCCTATTTCTTGCCTAATTAGTTATTACTAAATTGGTTGAGAAATGAGAATTTTCTAATTCCTTCATTCCTTCACCACTGCTTAGTATCATAATTCTTCCAAATATTATATATTCTTCAGTGATTTTAAAGTCATTATTACTAAATTTCTTGTGTTATCAAATAAGGCCCATAATCTAGAATTTTTATGCCTACCAATTGTGTCATTATATATACTTAATGGATTTACAGAAAAATCACTTCAATCTTTATTATTTCAGTGAAAAGAACCTTCATTATAAAAAGTATCTTGGGAGGTGGGAGTGGGGATTCAGGATGGCGGGACACATGTATACCCGTGGCTGATTCGTGTCCATGTATGGCAAAACCACCACAATATTGTAAAGTAGTGAGTGAAAGTGAAGTTGCTCAGTCGTGTCTGACCCTTTGCAACCCCATGGACTGTAGCCTACCATGTTCCTACATCCATGGAATTTTCCAGGCAAAAGTACTAGAGTGGGTTGCCATATCCTTCTCCAGGGGATCTTCCCTACTCAGGGATCGAACCCAGGTCTTACGCATTGCAGGCAGACGCTTTACCGTCTGAGCCACCAGGGAAGCCCTATTGTAAAGTAATTAGTCTCCAATTAAATAAGTTAATTTAATTTTTTTAAAAAAAGGGTCTTTAAGGGCTGCCCATGTGGCTCAGTGGTAAAGAATTTGCCTGCCGATGCAGGAAACTTGGGATCGATCCCTGATCCGGGAAGATCCCACACGCCTTGGAGCAACTAAGCCTGTACGCCACAACTATTGAGCTTGTGCTCTAGAGCCCGAGAGCTGCCAACTACTGGGCCTATGAATTGCAACTACTGAAGTCCTCAAGTACTAGAGCCCATGCTCCACAACAAGAGAAGCCACCACAATGAGAAACCAACACATCACAACTCGAGAGCAGCCCCTGCTCTCCACAACTAAGAAAAAGCCTGTGCAGCAATGAAGACCGAGCACAGAAAATAAAAATAAATAAACTTTTTTTTAAAAAGTGTCTTTAAAACATACATATTAATTAACCCTCTCAACAAGGTGGGAATGTGGGTTGGTTTTATTATTCTCCAATTAAAAGTTATTGCTCCATGGCTTCCAAGGAAGGAAGTTGGGACTGCTGGAGAAACTGGTCCAATTTTATATAGTGCAAGTAGAATATCCAGATGAATGATTATCAACCTGCTTTCTGCCCCAAGTCAATTTAGAGAGAAATATAACCTATGTTCCAATAACTGAATCCAGTCTCTGGCTTGTTGTTCAGTCACTCAGTTGTGTCCAACTCTTTGTGACCCCATGGACTGCAGCATACCAGGCTTCCCTGTCCTTTATCATATCCCGGAGCTTGCTCAAACTCATGTTCATTGAGACAGTCATGACATCCAACCATTTCATCCTCTTTCCTCCCCTTCTCTTCCTGCCTTCAATCTTCAGCATCAGTCCTTCCAATGAATATTCAGGACTGATTTCCTTTAGGATGGACTAGTTTGATCTCCTTTTCGTCCAAAGGACTCTCAAGAGTCTTCTCCAAAACCACAGTTCAAAAGCATCAATTCTTTGGTGCTCAGCCTTCTTTATGGTCCAGTTCTCACATCCATATATGACTACTGGAAAAACCATAGCCTTGACTAGACGGGCCATTGTCAGCAAAGTAATGTCTCTGCTTTTTAATATGCTGTCTAGGTTGGTCATAGCTTTTCTTCCAAGGAGCAAACATCTTTTAATTACATGGCTGCAGATGGCACCCCATTCCAGTACTCTTGCCTGGAAAATCCCATGGACGGAGGAGCCTGGTAGGCTACAGTCCATGGGGTCGCTAAGAGTCGGACACGACTGAGCAACTTCACTTACACTTTTCCCTTTCATGCACTGAAGAAGGAAATGGCAACCCACTCCAGTGTTCTTGCCTGGAGAATCCCGGGGACGGCGGAGCATGGTGGGCTGCCGTCTATGGGGTCACACAGAGTTGGACCTGACTGAAGCGATTTAGCAGCAGCAGCAGTCACCATCTGCAATGATTTTGGAGCCCAAGAAAATAAAGTCTGTCACTGCTTCAATTGTTTCCCCATCTATTTGCCATGAAGTGATGGGATTGAATACCATGATCTTAGTTTTTTTAATAGTGAGTTTTAAGCCAGCTTTTCCCACTCTCCTCTTTCACATTCGTCAAGAGGCTCTTTAGTTCCTCTTCGCTTTCTGCCATAAGTGTGGTGTCCTCTGCATATCTGAGGTTATTAATATTTCTCCTGGCAACCTTGATTCCACCTTGTGCTTCATCCAGCCCGGCATTTCACATGATGTACTCTGCATGTAACTTAAATAAGCAGGGTGAAAATATACAACCTTGACATACTCCTATCCCAATTTGGAACTGGTCCATTGTTCCATGTCTGGTTATAACTGTTGCTTCTTGACCTGCATACAGGTTTCTCAAGAGGAAGGTAAGCTGTTCCGGTATTCCCATCTCTTTAAGAATTTTCTACAGTTTGTTGTGATCCACACAGTCAAAGGCTTTGGCATAGTCAATAAAGCAGAAATAGATGTTTTTCTGGAATTCTCTTGCTTTTTCTATGATCCAACGGATGTTGGCAATATGATCGCTGGTTCTTCTGCCTTTTCTAAATCCAGCTTGAACATCTGGAAGCTCTCTGTTCATGTACTGTTGAAGCCAAGCTTGGAGAATTTTGAGCATTACCTTGCTAGCATGCGAAATGAGTGCCATTATGTGCTAGTTTGAACAATCTTTGGCATTGCCCTTCTTTGGGATTGGAATGAAAAGTGAACTTTTCCAGTTCTTGTGGCCACTGCTGAGTTTTCCAAATTTGCTGGCATACTGAGGGCAGCACTTGCACAGCATCATCCTTCAGGATTTGAAATAGCTCAGCTGGAGTTCTATCACCTCCAGTAGCTTTGTTCATAGTGACGCTTCCTAAGGCCCACTTGACTTCACACTCAGGGGTGTCTGGCTCTAGGTGAGTGATCACACCATCGTGGTTATCTGGGTCATGAAGGTCTTTTTTTGTATAGTTCTTCTGGGTATTCTTGCCACCTCTTCTTATTATCTTCTACTTCTGTTAAGTCCATACCATTTCTGTCTTTTATTATGCTTATGATTGCATGAAATGTTTCCTTGGTATCTCTAATTTTCTTGAAGAGATCTCTAGTCTTTCCCATTCTATTATTTTCCTCTATTTCTTTGCATTGATTACTGAGGAAGGCTTTCTTGTCTCTCCTTGCTATTCTTTGGAACTCTGCATTCAGATGGATGGTATCTTTGCTTTTCTCCTTTGCCTTTGACTTCTCTTCTTTTCTCAGCTATTTGTAAGGCCTCAACAGACAACCATTTTGCCTTTTTGCATTTCTTTTTCTTGGGGATGGTCTTGATCACTGCCTCCTGTAGAAGATCACTAACCTTTGTCCATAGTTCTTCAGGCACTCTGTCTATCAAATCTAATCCCTTGAATCTATTTGTTATTTCCACTGTATAATCATAAGGGATATGATTCGACAAGATTCTGACTTCTCAACACTTGTCTTCAAAAACCTGAGATGCTCAGTTTTCAAATAGAATCAACTGGCAATGAGAAAATGTTCTTTGACTTTATAAAACAGGCAATAGTAATGTAATCAAAAATTCATTAAAGCTGTTTTTTCCCTGCATTACATTGACAACCCTTTAAATATTATACTATATTAAGCTTAGAAGTGAAAGTCACTTAGTTGTGTCCGACTCTTTGTGACCCCAATGGACTGTAGTCCATCAGGCTCCTCTGTCCATGGCATTCTCCAGGCAAGAATACTAGAGTGGATAGCCATTTGCTTCTCCAAAGGGATCTTCCTGACCCTCCCCCCATTATATATATCCTTATTTTATAGTATAAAGATATTCCTTAAACTAAGTCCTAGTTTTACTTACAACTGCAGTGGTCTCTCTATATTTGACATGGAGCATTGGTACCGGAGCACATCTTGACAAGGATCTCAAGCCTGTTGAAACTGGTTGAAGCTCAGGGTGGAGTCTGCATGAGAGGCCCATATAGTTATATCTTGAACACAGTCCAGTGACACTCTCTTTATTACGAGTTCACAGAGTTCATAGGCAATTCATGTAAACTCAAAATGTCTTGAGTAGCCACGTCAAAGACTATTTACATCTTGGGGACACCCAAGCCTCAGTTTATGACTCACCTCTATATATCTAGAAGTTGCCATAGTCATCACCTTGGAATTTAGCATAGGTACAAGTAACTCTCATTACTTACTTGGGATTTGGATGATTTTAAAACCAGAAAGTCACTAAATCCAGCAGAATAACCATGTTCATTCTTTTAGAGTTTTCTTTGCATTCCCTCTTGTTTCACTCATAAGTCTGGTAAAAAAGATAAACATCATATAAGTAGATAAAAATTTCTGAACATCTGTTTTCACAGCCATCAAAGGAAGATAGTTCTTTTGAGATTTTCCTTCTGGACTGCTTTGTCAGAAGAATGCTCTGATAAAATGTTTTCACAAGTGTTGTATCACGCATAATATTCAGCAAATCATAATACAAACTTTATTATACAGTCTCAGGAAACAGATAATAAGTATTATTACTTTGTGTTCAGTGATCGAAATGTTAAGGCTGACAATAACCAGTGATTTTAAAATAATGATTAAATTCCAGCTAAACTAGTCCTTGACAAGCATTTACTGAAAGTGCTTGAGGAAACAGCAGCAGTAATGACAATGATAATAAAACATTGCAGGATAGACTTGCCTCTTTAATGCCGATGACTCTTGAGCAATGGGTATAATTAACAAGCCATGGAAACCACTGTAGGAACATTCTGTGACATGGCTTAGGGAGACCTTTGTCCTCAGATATACTAGCTAGTGGTATTTTGTAGTGATTTGGTAAATCATTGAATTCTATTGCTTTTTAAATATTTGAGAATGTGTTGTTAAAAATATAAAGTCTGGCTTAGAGTTGAACGGTTTTTTTTTTTTTTTTTTTAACTCTCATAGTAACTTCCCAGCATTTCATCAGCTTCTGTGGAAAGTCTGGATTGTCTGAGATTCATGTGAGATGAAGCACCAACAGTAGACTTTGATTTTGAAATCCAGCAGTGTCATAAATCTGCTGAAATTATGTTCATCATTACTAAACTCTGTTGGTATAAATACTACAACAAAATTATGACTTGTTAATCTTTCATTTGAACTTTTACAATACTCAAATCAAGAAAGAACGTCTTATGCATTTCTTTCTGTTCACACATATCTGAAATAAGTGTATTTTTAAATTATACTATCTGCAGTCATATCACTGTTACAGGTTTTTAAAAATATAAAGTTTGGGGGAAATAAAAGTTATTTGAAATATACCAGCTCACAATGACAGTAATATGACTGCCAAAGTGTATTATGAAAGTCTGCTAGCTGAGGATTTGTTGAAAATACGTTTGTAAAATAGATTTTCAAGGAAAAAAAATGTGAGGATAGGTTGAAAGTATTTCTTTTTAATGCAAGTTTCTATTGAATTAAAATCACAGAAGAAACAAGCCACTTCTTAGGACCTCCGAGATGGTGTACACACATAGGCATGTGTAAGGATGCTCCCAGCACAGAGATTCTCAGATGCTCTTGATTCATGGCATTTTTACTGTCTTGGTGATTTTTTTTAAGGTGAACCCTAGGACAAAAAGAAAAATCTAACGGTTCTATTAAGTACTTCGACCCAAATTTAATAGTCATATTGTAGTAGTAGTTTATGTAGTGTGTGACAGGTTTTGCTGTGCTTACCTCAAAATTGAAAAATATTTGTGACACTCCTGTGTGTTTACAGCACCCACACAATTTGCGAACCCTGGTCCTAGTGGCATAAAGGGCAAAACATTGGTAATGACTTAAATACTCATGAATCAGAGGATGTTTAAATGACAGTGTATCTGTATGCTAGAGTACTATGTAGGAGTTGAAAAGATTGAAGTAGGTCTGTGTATACTGATGTAGAAAAGTCTCCAATATATGTCATTGAGAGAAACTTGGAAATTTGCAGAGGGTTCACTGTGATATAATATCATTCAAAACACATTGTACAAGTATATGGAAAGCAAAACTGTGCATGTATATTCCAACACACACACACAGTGTGTGTATATATGTGTGTGTTTGTTGTATATAGATCCATTTTCTATGTTTCAGGCAGCACACATCTTGTCTGCTGATCCCAAAGGCTCCCTGATCTGTTCAGGGTATCCCCACCTCTTACTGTTGGCTGCTCTGAAGTGTGGGTTGGGTAGTCCAGGTTTCCTCCTAACAGTAATAATCTTTTCCCAAAATTGCTATGTGTGGCTCTGCATACTCCCTTGATTCCTTTTCCCTACTTTTTAAAAGAAATACATTTGAAAAAGGAGTTACATTGTGAAGGGAGTTAAGTTACGCCCTGTGGAGTTTTCCTGATGCTAGAAGGAACTCAGTTACAATCTTAACACCTTCCCAAGGGCCCTTCCATTCTGAACTCTTCCCTCGCTCAGTTTTCCAGACCTCAGGTTGACACATTTCTCTGCAAGTGTGTCATCTTCCATTTGGCTTTTCCTATGAGCGCCTCTTACTTGTGACACAGGACACTCCAAACCTTGCCTGTTAACAAGTCTTACTTCTCCACGGGCCACGTCCCTGCTCTTCTGTAAGTATGTTTCTTGTTTGCCGGATCTCCAGCACTAGGTAGGAAAGAGTTCTCTTGGTCATTTCTGACTGTCACAATCTTTCAGCAGTGTGATTTGTACACACACACACACACACACACACTTGTTTCAGCTTTAGGACTTGTGCTTATTTCTGGAGTGCCATCAATATCACCTTCTCACAGAGGCCTTTCCCAGCCTTCCTATTTAAGCAGTCACCCAGGTAAGGTTGCCAGACAAAATGCAGGAGGCTGAGTTCAATTTAAATTTCAGATAAGCCGCAAATAATTGTTTTGTAAACGCATGTCCCAAATATTGCATGGGACCTGTTTGCACTAAAAAATTATTCATTGTCCATCTGAAATTGAAATTGAACTTGGTTTCCTGAGTGTTTATTTGCTAAGCCTGACGACCCAACTTGTGGTCATTTTATGACACAACACTCTGTGGTCATTTTCTCCTTGTGCTTAGCATTAGGTCATAGTCTCTTGTTTATTTGCTTGTTCATGTGTTTAATGCCTGTCTTCCTCCATAGGGGCTTCCCTGGTGGCTCAGATGGTAAAGAATCTGCCTGCAATGTGGGAGACAACAGTTCAGTCCTTGGGTTGGGCAGATCCCCTGGAGAAGGGGAATGGCTAACCACTCCAGTATTCTTGCCTGGAGAATTCCAGGGACAGAGGAGCCTGGCAGGCTACAGTCCATGGGGTCGAAAAGGGTCGGACATGACTGAGTAACTAACACTTTCACTTTCCTCTATGGGAACATAGGATCAGTGGGAGCAGGAACCCCATCTATCTACCTTACTCTCTGTGTAGTTCCAGAAACTAGAACACTGTCTAATATATAGTAGATACTCAATACCCTTTCTTCAGGGAATGAATATATATCTTCCAAAGACTAATGTTAACCAAAATATTTTAAACCAAAATATTCCTTACTTCCTGTTTTTGTAAGGAACCTCACTTTTCATGGAGTTGTAGTGTCACATAGACAATGCTGTTTATTCTTTACTGTTCCCACTTCACAGCTTCCAGAATATGAAAGGAGTCCTATAATCCATTACAGAAAGAAAAGCTTTGAGAAAAACATTAAAAAAGCAGATTATGGTTAGTAACCTTGATAAAGTGAAAGGAAGTCATATATTTTACCAATTACCTATATTTTAACTGTTTAAAAAACTTTAATAAAAACATTCAGGAACAGATTAAATTTTAACTTATAGGACACTGTCACCATACTGAGTTGTCCTGACAATAACTTTAACTGATTTTTGGCAAAAAATCTCACAAGAAAGGCTTAACTATTTATGCATAGTTTTGGACTTTTTGTAAATGTAGTGTTATATGTAATTCATGAACTTAAAAAAATTACTCTGTTTTTAAAGTAATTGGCTTTCTTGTAGTTGAAGGAAGGGTAAATTAGTTGTTTCTTCTTCATTCTAGTAAATGATTTTTCTTGCATATTTATAGCCTTGGAATGTAAGTTCCACAGAATATTAATCTTATTGATAGAATGTAAAACTATATGTAGTCTTTTTCCCGAAAAAGTTTCTACATCTTCTTTGGCTGAAGTTGGCTAAATGGTATTTAGGCAAAATAATCTGAGTAAAATTCAGAGTTGATTAATTAAGAGGGGAATCTAATCCATAAGGACTGATTTTGCATAATTCAGGCTTCCTTTTTCTTAATTCCAGATATATGGGTCAGAGGATTTTAAATTACATAACAGTTTCTAAAATGCGCCCTATTTATATGAAGTCTACTTCTGCTTTATTGACTACGCCAAAGCCTTTGACTGTGTGGATCATAACAAACTGGAAAATTTTTAAAGAGATCGGAATACAAGACCACCTGACCTGCCTCCTGAGAAATCTGTATGCAGGTCAAGAAGCAACAGTTAGAACTGGACATGGAACAACAGACTGGTTCCAAATTAGGAAAGGAGTATGTCAGGGCTGTATATTGTCACCCTGCTTATTTAACTGATATGCAGAGTACGTCATGAGAAATGCTGGGCTGGATGAAACGCAAGCTGGAATCAAGGTTGCCAGGAGAAATATCAGTAACCTCAGATATGCGGATGACACTACCCTTATGGCAGAAAGCAAAGAAGAACTAAGGAGCCTCTTGATGAAAGTGAAAGAAGAGAGTGAAAAAGTTGGCTTAAAGATCAACATTCAGAAAACTAAGATCATATCATCCGGTCCCATCCCTTTATGGCAAATAGATGGGGAAAGAGTGGAAACAGTGACAGACTTTATTTTGGGGGGCTCCAAAATGTCTGCAGATTGTGACTGCAGTCATGAAAATAAAAGACGCTTGCTCCTTGGAAGAAAAGCTGTGACCAACATAGACAGCATATTAAAAAGCAGAGACATTACTTTGCCAACAAAGATCTGTCTAGTCAAAGGTATGGTTTTTCCAGTAGTCATGTATGGATATGAGAGTTAGACTATAAAGAAAGCTGAGCACCAAAGAATTGATGCCTTTGAACTATGGTTTTGGAGAAGACTCTTGAGAGTCCCTTGGACTGCAAGGAGATCCAACCAGTTCATCCTAAAGGAAATCAGTCCTGAATATTCATTGGAAGGACTGATGCTGAAGCTGAAACTCCAATCCTTTGGCCACCTGATACGAAGAACTGACTCAAGACCCTGATGCTGGGGAAGATTGAAGGCAGGAGGAGAAGGATACAACAGAGGATGAGATGGTTGGATGGCATCACCAACTCAATGGACATGAGTTTGAGTAAACTCCGGGAGTTGGTGATGGACAGGGAAGCCTGGTGTGCAGTTTAGTCCATGTGGTCGCAAAGAATCGGACATGACTGAACGACTGAACTGAACTGAACTGAAGGCTGACTTTAATGACTGTAGTGGGGTGTGTGTGTGTGTGTGTGTGTGTGTATAGAACCTTAAAAAGTATATGATGGAAACTTCTGCTAGATTTTAAGTTTCCAGTTAATTTGTGCTCAACATATATGTAACATAGCAATATTTTGCTTTCAAAATAAGACGTCTCTTGGACATTGATAATCAAAGCATCTATCGCAATATTCAGAAATCTCCTCAATGTTAACTGGGATGTTTGATTTTAGTCTGTTTCAGAGCAGCTGCTAAAGGTGCTTCACCATGGTTAGAGGGCCTCCTGTTATCAATCTGTGAGAGCAGCGAGGTTTTGCTTGATGGGAACAAGGAGAAAGCTGAAGGCTGTGGGGAAGTTGTAATGAGCAGGCAGTGGACTCCAGCAGACTTCCCTGTGGGCGTATCCTCTCTTCTGCCCTGTGTGTGCACGCGCAGTGGTGCATATTAGCTGATGAAACCCCCTTCCTGTTGAATTGGGACAGAACTGAGGCGGGGGGTGTAGCCCTGGAGGGTTCTGAAATCTAAGAACAAGCTTCCTTTCCCACCACTTTCCGCTGAGTCAGTTCGCTGCAGAGTGCTCTGCAGGAGCTAGAGGCCTTTGTGTTCAGATTATTTTACTAGCTACTAAAGCCACACCCTTTGCTACACAAACAGAACACTTTGTGCTTCCGGAGGGGAGGTCCTACTTTGACCACAGCCCTGGGATTTCAAAGCTGCCTAGCCGAGCCTTGCCTATTGTGATGTCAAGTTTAGGCCAGTGAGGATCTCCAGGTCACAATGCAGACTTAGAATTGTTGGCCAGTGGAGGCTTTGAACAATGATTGATGATGTCACTTAAAATAGGCTCAGAAATCCATTTATTACACACCCCAAACTGAAAAAGTACAGTGAGAGAGAAATGGAATAATGACATCTGAGAAAAAGCCATACTTTTTTTTTAACAACACAGTAGCATTTATAGGGCTTCTCTAGTTGCTGCTAAGTCGCTTCAGTCGTGTCCGACTCTATGTGACCCCATAGATGGCAGCCCACCAGGCTCCTCCATCCCTGGGATTCTCCAGGCAAGAACACTGGAGTGGGTTACCATTTCCTTCTCCCTGGTTGGCTCAGTGGTTAAAAAAAATTTGCCTGCCAATGCAGGAGACACAAGAGACACAGGTTCAATCCCTGGGTGGGGAAGATCCCTTGGAGAAGGAAATGGCAACCCACTCTAGTATTCTTGCCTGGGAAATCCCCTAGACAGAGGAGCCTGGCATACTACAGTCCATGGGGTTGCAAGAGTCGGAAATGACTGAGTGACTAAACAACAACAAATCATTTATAGCAGCTACCCATTTATACATGATTGGAAAGTAAATGATCCGTTAGTCTATACAGGCATCTGTAGAGCAGAGTGGGGCAGTGGAAGGAGTGTTGAATTTATAGACTGAGCTACGGCTGGGGGTATCCATTTCCTCCTTCCCAGCAGAGCAACAAGCATCTTCATGAGATGTTAGTCGCATTCCTAATCTTCATTGGTGTGTTCCAGGCTCAAATGCCTCTCATATAGTATTACATTTTGAACCCAATACAAAATTACTTCTGGTTTAATGGAGATTACAGGCACTATGCTAAATGCTTTGTTTATTTGCTCATTTAATTCTCAGCATAACTTTATGAAGTAACTTCTGTAATCCACTTTTCATGAATAAGGAAAAAGCAGCTTAGACTTCTTAAGTCTCTAAACACGGTCACTCAGTTAATATTGGAAAAAACTAGGGTTCCAACAAAGCCTGGTGGAATCCTCAGCTCAAGATCTTAACCACTGAGAAATTCAGCCCATTAATTACACCAGCCTTTGCATGAAAGAGGGCTTAGGGTGGGCTGGCAGTCTGGTCTGGTCACATAGGGGCCAGAGGACTTGCTGTGAATGGTTGGCTTAGGGGGCACAAAATTTTATTTGGATTTGATGTTTATGGGATATGTTGATAAATATCAAGTGCTAGTAGACAGCCCTCTCCCCCTACCCTTGCAGAATCACCATTGCCTCTCTTACAGCTTCACAGACTTCATACCTTCATGTTGTTGTCCAGTCGCTAAGTCATGTCCGACTGTTTGCGACCCCATGGACTGTTGCCCGCCAGGCTTCTCTGTCCATGGGGTTTTCCAAGCAAGAATACTGAAGTAGATTGCCGCTTCCTACTCCAGGGAATCTTCCCAACCCAGGGATCAAACCGACATCTCCTGCTTGGCAAGCGGATTCTTTACCAACTGAGCCACCTGGGAAACCCCATAAAGCAATTGGGGAAATCATTTGTGTTCCAGCCAAGCAGATCTTATTATTAAATTCTCCCATTTTACTATCAGACCCCTCTCTTTGAAATGGACATTCACTATCATCTATCAAGCTATGTCCTAACCTTTCTGCAAAGTGCATCTCATAAACATTTTATTATTGACATTTTTTCTGAAGTCTCACAAAGTTCATTGTTGACGTTTTTCTAAAGCCTCACAATTAAACCAATCCTATCAAGTTTCAATCTTTACATGAAATATTGTTCAACAACCTATCCTGCCTGTTTTAAAATAAAACTCAACTGGGTCTGTTTGAGGCATTTTTTAAAAAATTTGATTTCCGTATGCTTGTGTTTCTACTTTTTAATTTTGATATGATTTTCATATCAGTCCCAAAACAGTACAAATATCATTTATTTGGTGAGCCCTCAAACTGAATACAAATAATTCTAAGAAGAGTTTTTTTCATTTTATTTTTTTGGTAAGAGCGAGCTGATGTGATCATGCCTTCTGGAAACACTATGCTTGTGGCTTCTGTGGCAGCTAAGTTATCTGAGTGTCTTTCTGCCTCCTTTGCAGCTTCTCTTCTTTGCTAGTTTTTCCTTCTCTATTAAACTGCTAAATGCTGGATTACTCATATTTGACCTTGGTTTCTCTTCTCTGTCGCTTTCTAACTTCATCCAGCCCCCCAGATTTAAAAAAGCCATCTCTACACTGATGAATCTAAAATTTTCATCTTCAGTCCTGACATCTCCTCTAGTCCTAGTGTTCAGTTTGTATCTCCTTTCGTGTGGACGGTGACACTGTTTGTCACATGGGCAAAGAAGGACTTTAAATTTTCTCTCAAAACTATTTCTCTCCCAGTCTTGTCCATCCTAGTTAATCAAACCACCATTTACCCTACTGTTCATACTATTTCATGGTCTTTTTTTTTTTTTCTGCATCTCTCCACATCTCTTCCATCTTTTTCTTTCTCTACAGACTAGTCTACAGACTAGCCCCCCAGCCCCCTTTCCTCTCCCCCCACCCCCTGCTGTATCGTACTTCTTATTACTGTTGTTGACGGCCAGAAGAGAGAGACTGAGACTTCTGAATCCCAGCTCTAGAAAATAGAGTGAGCTCGTCCTGACAGCCTGTTTGGGACTGAGGTCTTGGTCTATAATTTGGCTCCAGCCCTGGTCATGAGCAAGACAGTTTTTAGGGAAGGGAGTTGGTGATGTGTGGATTGGGCAGACATTCTAGTAATGTATACTATATACTCATAACCAAATTTTCAATAAGTTTTATACTCGATATCCCTTTGACTTGAACATTTATGTAAAGAATCAGAAAGGATCAGCTTTTATCAGAAATGATTATAGTTGACTTTTTATTTCCTGCTTCATCATTTCTTTTTTTTCCTTATTGATTAACAACAAACTTGCACTGTATGATTTCCCACCCTTCCTTGATATAAGCTCTTTCACTCACCTCAGCCCAGCAAGTTTTGTTTTATTTCTTCCCTGAATGCGCATGCCTAGTTTAGACAACCAGCTCTTTAGAGGTAGGAGTAATAGTGATTAAGCACTCTTGAATTCAATTAGAATATGTTATATTGATTTAATTATAATCTTTATAATATGATCCTGAGTAATTGGGAAAAAAATACACAACTATAGGAATTTCCTAAAAGGGAAGAAATCTAGTGTGAGGACAAAATACAGTAAATACTCTTAATTTTGACAATTCAGTGAAAGTCTGATGGATGGTATTTACCTTTCCTTTGGCTGGTCAGGATCTTGATCCATACGAAATCAATGCATCACAGAAGGAAAAGCCAGATTGTACACTGTGATTAATCTGTTCTTCTAAAAGAAAGTGGCACTCATGCCATAAAAGAGGGGGAGGAGACTGTCTTCAGGAACTAGAATTATTCATGTTATTCCTGACCTCATCAGTCCCCCAAGAGTAATTTTTAAATGGAAATTTACTGGGTTTTTTTTGCTGGGATGGGCCTTCCTGTCTAGCAATACAGCTACTTCCATTTCATAATTACATAATTGTTATGGAAATTCCCTTTGAAAAGAATTACTTAAGAAAATTGTGCAACATTTCTCTCTAAACTTCTTAATATATATGTCACAATAAGAATAAATGCTGTGAAATTGTTTCTCTGAAACATTGTCACCATTAGAAAGAAATTAAAGTTTTAGTAGTCTATTGCTTCACCAAATAAATATCATCCTTGTCATTTTCATGAATTGATGTTTGTCTATTTGACAACAGAGTTCTTTACACGAGAGCTAAATTATTTTGATTACGCAAAATGTCACAATATGAAATATGGAACAACTGTAATTTCCTCACCATTCCTCCTTTATCTGACCCAAATTATATACCCAAACTGAGAAAAACCAGTCCTTGGATAATGGAGATAATTCACAAACAAATGAAAGCTAGAGAATAAAAAAAGAAAAAAAAGGATAAAGCATAAAATATATTTCATGGTAGGTAAAATCCATTTATCCATTTATGAATCATTCAGTTCAGTCGCTCAGTTGTGTCTTGACTCTTTGCGACCCCATGGACCGCAGCACGCCAGGCCTCCCTGTCCATCAGCAACTCCTGGAGTTTACCCAAACTCATATCCTTTGAGTCGGAGATGCTATCCAACCATCTCATCCTCTGTCATCCCCTTCTCTCCTGCCTTCAATCTTTCCCAGCATCAGGGTCATATTGCCACCCATTTTCCACCAAATGGATAAAAAAATCTTGCTAGAATAATGGAGACTATGGGGAAGATTCAGATTTGGGTCCCTGCTCTACCATCTTCCTTGTCTTCTTTAATGGCTGCTCCCTTGTTGAAAAAATGGGGAAGAGTTGCTGATAAAGCTTCAGAATTTCCCCCAGAAGGAGAGAATAATAAATTCTTCTCTGAACACTTGCTTTGGATAAAGAGTTCTATGGTCAGATGAGTTTGAGGATCACCATTTCTATACATACTCCATCCGTGATTACAGCCATGGCCCAGTGCCGGTCCCATTCAGCTGGCCACCTTTGTAACACATCCTCCTGGAAGTTGTGCAGGCAATTCAAACTCCAGAATCGAAGTCATGGTTTTTCCCTCTCCACATCTGCTTTCCTCCATTCATCTCCAACCAGTTGCCCCTTTGCGCAAGTCAGAAAACTGGTATTCACCCTCTATACCTCTCCCTTTGTCACCAATCCTAACTCCTGCCTCCTGGATCAAAGTCATCTAGTTCTTTTTTTTTTTATTCTTTTTATTACAGGTTATTACAAGATATTGACTATAGTTCTCTGTGCTATACAGTAGGACCTTGTTGTTTATCTATTTTATATATATAGTACTTTGTCTCTGCTAATCCCAAACTCCTAATTTATTCTCCCACCCTTCTGCTTTGGTAACCAGAAGTGTGATTTCTATGTCTGTGTATTTCAAGCCTTTCTGCTGTCTCTGACACACCCTCTTTTCCTTTGTTGTC
The DNA here is from genome assembly GCF_054371585.1 of Giraffa tippelskirchi. Lineage (NCBI taxonomy): Eukaryota > Metazoa > Chordata > Mammalia > Artiodactyla > Giraffidae > Giraffa > Giraffa tippelskirchi. Next base: position 68,070,077 of record NC_137284.1, read on the forward strand.
AATCAGGCCCCTGTCTGCTCGCTTGGTTGACCTGCATTTATTCTCCTCCCTCAATTCATCCTTTACTCTGTTGACATAGATTTCCTACACACATCTGCCCCAGGAGCCCCTCTACTTAAAATATTTAAATTGTTCCTCTTCAAGATAAAGTTCCTAACTCACTCTTTCTCCTTAGAACCCCTCTCTCCCTTACATGAACTCAGTGCTTCATGAGTTCCCTGAAGCTGATGCTCTGTTTTTCCTTCAGCGTCTACACGTGCTGTTCTACTGAAAACACCCCTTCCTTGTGTGATTGGCCAGTTCCTTCTCATGTAAGGGTTGGCTCATCACTAACCTTTCCTGACATTTCTGCCTCCACCTATCTGAATTACGTGCCCCTTCTTCATGCTCCCTAAAAATCTAGTCCATAACTCAGACATAACACTAAAAGACACTATGACACTTATACCTGAACGAGTATTGCCTCTGGAGTCATACAGATCTGGGCTTGAATTATGGGTTTACTGTTTTATTAAAAATAAACACAGAAATATAGTTAGGGAGTTTGAGATGGATATGTACACACTGCTATAGTTAAAATGGGTAACGAACAAGGACCTACTGTATAACACAGGGAACTCTGCTCAATGTTATGTGGCAGCCTGGATGGGAAGGGAGTTTGGGGGAGAGTGGATACATGTATACATATGGCTGAGTCCCTTTGCTGTTCACCTGAAACTACCATAACATTGTTAATCAGCTGTACCCTAAAACAAAGAGTCAAAAAGCAAAACAAAACCCAGAAATATATTTTAACCTCAATATATACGTATGTTTTCACCTGAAATTGGTTATACTAATTCTTGTCATATCGAGTCTATATAAGTTTAAAATAAAGTATATAAAGTATAAAAATAGTACCTGATACAATATGATGGATGAAGTTGTAGCTGCCCCATAACCATGATTACATTGTATTCTCCCTGGAGTTCTCAGGGCCAGGAGCAGAATTGGCCCTCAGAAATGCTGACAAGATAGCAGCATCTGACACTGTTGCCAACTTTCTCTTAAAATAGACTCTCTTATCTTGGATTTCCTGACATGGTTCTCATCCATGTTCCTTTTATCTTTCTGGCTGCTCTTCTTCCCCTATATTTTGTTGGAGGTCCTCATATATGAAGGGGAGGGGACACTTTTCCCCTGCCCTCTTACATTTAGTCTCAGAGGTGTGTGAGTTAAATTTACAGAGGCAGATTCCCAGGAGAAAAGGCATAACATTTTACTTTTAATTTTACATGTCTGGGGGCCCCATAGAAAAGAAGAGAAAACCCAAAGAAGCAGACTTGGGGGCTTATATATCATTTTAACAAAGGACGATAAACTGTCGGAAGGTGACTAGGAAACGTATGATACATAGGGTTGTTTCTTAAGGTTTGTTATGTAGACTCTAAGAAGTTCTTCAAGTGAGTCTTGGACAAATTGCAGTTGAAAATTTTGGCCTTAGATATTTCACTGTGGTTTTAATTACCACGCATTTGCTAAGGATTTTCGAATCTTTGTGCCCATCCCAGACCACCGTGTTCTTAGACTTCTCATCTATTTAGCCATTAGCTTCTTTGGCAATTCCCTTTGGAAGTTTTCAGGCAACATGTTCAAAAGAGAATTTTTCATATTCCTCTACTAAGTGTTTCTTATCTTAAAGGAAGGAACATCTACTCAAACGCTCAAACCTCAAGGCAGCCTTCTCCTCCCACTTCACTTCCTCAGCTCCAGCTCCAGAATTTGTGTACTATTTCTTGAATCTTTACACTTCTTTCTAACCCCATTGCTACACTCCCTGGTCTAAGCCTCAATTATCTTTTATCTAAATTTCTATAACAGGCTTCTAACTGATCTGTATTCACAGCGGGTAGTAATAAAGGCTGACTTCAGGATTAAAAATCTCTGTTTGTCAACACTTTGCTTAGCCTCAGTTTCCTCTTCTATGAGAAGAGGATAAAATAGTACTTTCCTCAAAGGGTTTTCAGGAGGGTTACATGAAGTAACCTTGTGTAAAACTCTTTGTACAGTTGGGCACATAGGAAGCTCCCAGTAAGGCTCAGTAGTGTGATGATTCACTGCTACCCTCTTCAACGCATCAGCCACCCAACGTTAGTGTTTAAGGCAAATCAAATCACATTTCAATTAAAAACTCTGAAATGGCTTTGTGACATCTTTAGAATATTGACCTTTATAAAGGCAGCATGACTATGATGTGTCTAGTTAAAGTCCCAATGCCATCTTTTACAATCCTTCCTTTTTTTAAAAAAAATAAACTTTTTCATTGCGGAAAATTTGAAACATACACAAAAGTGGAAGGAGTAGTGTAATAAATCCCCGTGAATCCGTCCACTAATTGGCTTCAGGAATTATTAACACATGGCCAGTCTCATCTCATCTGTATCAGTCTCTTCTCATCTATATCAGTCTCTTGTCCTCTCTCATGTTTTTTGAGTACAGTAGGTCCTTGTTGGTTATTTATTTTAAATATAGCAGTGTGTATCCTACCTTTTTTACTTTTTTCTCCCAGCAGTTTTGGATTTCTTCCATTACATAAATGCACCAGCCTTTCCTTTGTATCCAGGCTTGCACACTTACACAATTCTTTCTTGTCTGGCTTATAGTTCTGCCACTTGCTACCTCCCAAGTTCCTCACCCTTCTATTAAAAGAATCTCACTCTTCTATTTTTTATTCTTCTATCAGATTTTTGGAAAAATTTTAAAATAATTTCCTTGGGGTGGATTCTGTTGTTTGAATTCAGTTTTCCTTTTTGTGGCGTTCATCGCAAGTGCAATTTCTTTTTTCGCATTATTCCTGTGTTGTGCTTTGATGACCGGGAGTGTGTCTGTCTTTTTCATGACTGTATCTCAGTGCATAGCATGTTGAAGATACTCAATAATATTCACTAAGTGAATAAATATTACAACCAAATTATTGATAACATTCCGTTTCTCCTTTGATTATCCTTCTCTCTTAAATTTAATTCAAATTTTTTCTAGAGTCTCACTTTGGTTATTAGATGTGTGTTACTATTGTATGAGATGTCATGGAAAAGCCCAAACAAACTTTTTGGGAACCCAGTATTAAGTAAGAATGACTGAAGAATGTTCTAAGAATCTTAAAATTTCTCTCACAGAAAGGTCTATGTTACAAAGTTTTCTTAGAAAGTAAATTCCCATGAATTATACATCTTTTCTGTTCAACAAATAAAATCACTCTTTCGATAAAATTGAGGGTTCTTGATTATAAATACATTTCTTAATCATGTACAGTATGTTGCTATTCTATTTAATATGACAAAACTGATTTCAGGCCTATTTTTACCCTCCAAAAAAGATATTGTGTTTTATTTGCAGGACTAAATGTTTTATAAAATGTGTTTTACTTATGGTTTAACTTTTTCTAGTTTATAGAGTTGACCAGTTTTGTAAACTAATGCAAAATCTGAAGTCTGTTGTAATGAATGTATCAGGAACCTTTAACTTATTTTATGTTTATTTATTGCTGTTTTCTAATAGCAAAGAGAATCTTTAGCCTTTTCTTCCTCCAGATTTATAGCAGGCCAACTGATTTGTCCACAGCTGTACCTTTCATCATTCTTTTTACTTACTCCACCTTTTTTTAAATCCCGTCATTTGTTCCACACACTGAAATAAGTGAGAGAGTAACTCATTAAAACCCACCCTTTTAATTAGTTATGTTCTCTTAAAGCTCCAGTTTGGACTCTGAACTCCCATGCCAGCACCCACAGTGCCTCCAAGATTTATAACCCAGGGTAATAGCTATAAATAGCCCATTTCTATCTGCACTTAAGTTTCAACAACAAAAAAAATGTTTTTGTAGATAAGGTCAGAAGTAAGGTTTGGTGAGGAATGTAATTCTGATGGGACTGCTAACCTGCTGCTAGATAGAAAATATTATGAGGAAAGAAAATTTGAGCCCTAGGTCTCCATTTCTACATTGTCGTAAATCTGAAGCCTATGGCTCTCACATCATATATTTCACACAGTCCCTCTGAGCCTCAGGTATTAGCTTTTCTCCCAGAATGTGCATAGCTAATAATGATTTACTTGCCGTCTTGACTGTCTAATACATGCCGTGGGCTATATTCCCTCTAATTTTCTAGTTTTGTATCTTTTTAAATGAAGAAACTGCATCTCAGTGTGGTTAATTAATGTGCCGCAATTCCCCTGTGCACTAAGTTGTGGGATCTGGTGTTCAAACCCAGACCTTCCTGACTCTGTAGAGTCTGTTCACTTTCCAGGGTGCCTCAGTGCTTATTATATGCAGAGCAAGCTACCTCTGTCTCCAAGCGGCTGCTTTCATAAATGATCTTCCACCATGATCATATCTGTTGCAGCTCTCTGCACCTCCCCCTCACCAGATAGCCTTCGTAGGCTCCTCCTTGGCCACCTTTCTCCACTACCCACTTGTCCACAGAAATCTCATCAATAAAAATCTGTTCTTTTGACTTTACAAGTGACTTTAAAACTATATAATTTCCCTGAGAAGTTAACACTTCTTGCCACTATTTGGTTTAAACTGTATGTTTTCAGTCAGTAGCTTTCCTTCTATCCATAGGCTGAGATCAGCTTTCCTGAATGCATGTAAGTTTTATAATGGGATGAGTAGGAAAGGAATGATGGGTGGAGGTGAGTGTTAAGATATTCATCAAATTCAGTTTCAGGGTAGAGCCCTTTCTAGGAAGAGCAGCTCTGGAACAAATGCTATTGTACTTGGGACTGCCGGAAGTTGGCACAGTCTGCACCTCCAGAGCAGGTAACATGAGATGTAAGGCACATGGCAGGTCTTGGAGTGAAAAGTCAAAGTGTTCGTTGCTCTTTTGTGTCTGACTCTGCAAACCCATGGACTGTAGCCCATCAGGCTCATCTTTCCGTGGGATTCTCCAGGCTAGAATGCTGGAGTAGTTTGCCATTTTCTTCTCTAGGGGATCTTCCCGACCTAGGGATAGAACCCAGGTCTGCCATATTGCAGGCAGATTCTTTACCATTTGAGCCACCAGAGAAGCGCCTCAGACTTGGAGAGGTTTTCCATTTTGGATAAGGGCAATCCGTGAACCCTGGAAATGTGGCACTGCATCCACATTTTTGCCCACCAGATTTTCCAGTCAAGGGGCTTCCATCTGTGCATGCTTGGTTTTGTTCTTTCTAAATCGTTTATATGCCTTGGTGAGAAATTACTAGGTTGCACACTACCCACTTAACCAGGCTTAAGAATTGTCTTGTAAGCATCTTGGTTTGTTGTTGTTTAGGCACTAAATCGTGTCCGACTCTTTTGTGACCCCATGGTGACTCGCATCAAAGAAAAATACAAGACACGGAGCTGGTCTCAGGCAAATTAGACATTTCTCTCTCTCTCTTTCTCCTTTTCTAGAGCCACGTGGGCTCTTGTCCAGCTTCTCTAAGGGTGTCTGCTATAATCTGTGGTCTCTGGAGACTACTCTTTGTAAATACGTCCAGAATTTCTATGTAGGCAGGGTTAGGGGCAACCATCTGTGGTGGTTGTAGAAGGAGTGTCACGTGTCTGTACAGAGGCTGCGAGGAGGCTATTTTAAATTAGATACCATAAGGCTTCCCTGGTGGCTCAGTGGTAAAGAATTTGCCTGCCAATTCAGGAGACATGGGTTTGATTGCTGGTCCAGAAATATCCCTGGTCTGAGAAGGTCCCACATGCTGTGGAACAACTAAGTCCATGCACCACAACTACTGAGCCTGTACACTCTAGAACTTGTGCTCTGCAACGAGAGAAGCCGCCACAATGCGAAGCCCGCACACACACCACAACTAGAAAGTAGCCTGCACTCACTGCAACTAGAGAAAAGCCCGTGCAGCAGTGCAGCAACAAAGACAGAACAGCCAGAAATAAATAAATACAATTATTAAAAAAATAAATTAGATACTATATTAATTTTGGATGGGATGATGGGGGGTGGGGGGGTTGGTTGAAACACCCAGTGGTTCACTCTCATGCATCCCGTCCCCTGGCCTGTCTGTGAGTATCCCGGCAGATGGTGCCATGTGACTTTCAGTGTCCTGATTCCAGGTTCCTATGCCAGGGAGTATAGTTGCCCCAGCCTCTGCTTTCATTGGGTAAAAAGCATCAGTCCTCAACCTGTTGCTAATAATTCCCTCCTCCTCCTGCCTGTGTTTCAGTCCCAATCAAAGATATTGCAAGTGAACAGCTTTCTATACTAGAGAAAACTTGAGGCCTTGTACTGTCCCAGATGTTATCTTATCACCTTGGTATTTCTTTCTTGTACATGTGCAAGACAAAGCATGTATCCTGACTTCATATGAAAACAAAAGCACCCCGTTGGTAAAAGCCTTCCTCAAATCCCCCGAACCAGACATCCCTTATTTCCTTTGCTTAAGCTCATTTCCTGACAGCCAGCCTTATGCCTTTCTGAACTCTTCTATGGTCATTTACTTAAAAACAAGCAGTTCTGTGAACCTCCTCTTTACTTGCTGACATCATCTCTGGAAAGCAGTTTCTTAGAGTTTTCATCTGTGTAAATGCTTTGATGTGATTAAAGTTTATACACATGTGCACACCTCTATAATTTCAAGAGTAACTATTCATTACTACTTTAAAAAGCCTGGAAATAGAATTCTCTGAAACACTGTCTATATCTTTTTATTTTCAGATTTTATGCTTAAACAAAAACAAAAAATTAAACTGCACACTTACTGGAAGGAAACTGTTTTGTTTCCTCTGTAGCTTCTGGGAGGAAAGCAGACTGATATTTTTTTTAATTTTTAATGCATAAAAATATTTCTCTGCATGAACTAGGCTACTTATTGGTGACATATCTGGGAATTTTTCCATAAAGTTTTGACAGGCTTTTTCCTTTCTTTTTTTCTTCCTTTGTCATGTTTTCTATTTCAGTTATTTACCTAAACTTGTTTCTTATAAGACAACATCATGCAGAGCTAACTTTTCTGGGTTTTCTCTTATTTATTTTTCTCTAAATGAGATTCTCCTCCCGACTTCTGTCTGCAGTCTAGGCCAAATTGTGTGCTATCCTTAAAAAACAAAACAAAACAAAACCACACACACAGGCTACAGCTCTGGCTGGGTTCCAGGACTCCATTAGGCAGACAATGGGCGGCCCCAGCGAGGGGCCATGGAGGTGGGGGAGGAAGCCTGTCTTGCCCTCTTTGGGATGTTGGGTCAACAGCAGGTTGACTCTAGGAATGGGGTGAATTGATTGTTTTGCAAATGGTGGTGATAAATAACTGACTGGGCCTATTCTGCTCTTATGTGCATTCAAGATTAGTTACATTTGCTAATGTGTTTTCTAAAAATCCATTTTACCCTCTGAGAACAGTTTAAATAAAACTATGACCAATTTTGGAATAACTACAGCCGAGCAAGAAATGACTTATTGGGAAGCTAAAAATAGATGTCTTCCTTTAGATTTTTTTTTATTTGTTTATTTCCACAAGACTTGCCAGTACACTTGGGATGAGAGTCTAAACACAAGATTAGTCAAATAAAACAGTAAGTGCAAGGATTAGCAGTTTTTTGCATAAAAAGTGTTGCTCTTTTTGTATTTGGATTTCTGAATTCTTATAGCCTGTCAGCAGTTTTTAATCTTTGCCAGAAAGGACTGTGTGCATGTATTAGTTGTTCAGTTATGTCCGACTCTTTGCCACCCCATAGACTGTAGCCCACCAGGCTCCTCTGTCCATGGAATTCTCCAGACAAGAATACCGAAGTGGGTAGCCATTCCCTTCTTCAAAGGATCTTCCTGACCCAGGGATTGAACCTGGGTCTACCTGCATTACAGGCGGATTTGTCTGATCCAGGACTAATATATAATAAATATACAAGACTAAAGTTGTATTTTTGAGAGGGTATTTTAATTTTAAAAACAACTAACGCATATATAATTCATTTTACCATGTGTCATTTCCGTTATTCCTCCAAACAACCCCCAGATTTCCCAGATTATGTAATCCATGAAGGTGGGGATCTTGGATTACTAATCATACTAGCCACAGATCACTGGAGAAGTCTGAATTCCCAGCCATGATACAAAATCCTCTCCGAGAGGGAAAGGGGGATAAAATAACCTACTTGTTGAAATACAGCATGGGAGGCTGTGTTGGTGCTTTAAATGCATAATGTGATGTCATAACAGCGCTGCTCTCCCACCCCAGAGTTAGACATTTTCATTCCATTTTACAAATGAATAAACTGAGTCTCAACGAAGAACTACTCATTCTCTCAAACAAGCTTTTTTTCATTTTCACTCTAAGCCACAACACCACAAAAATTATATGCTTTAAAGTTGCACAGCTTCTAATTGACAGACCTAGGACATCCATCGGAGAAGGCAATGGCACCCCGCTCCAGTACTCTTGCCTGGAAAATCCCATGAACGGAGGAGCCTGGTAGGCTACAGTCCATGGGGTCGCTAAGAGTCGGACACGACTGAGCGACTTCACTTTCACTTTTCCCTTTCATGCACTGGAGAAGGAAATGGCAAACCACTCCAGTATTCTTGCCTGGAGAATCCTAGGGACGGCGGAGCCTGGTGGGCTGCCATCTATGGGGTTGCACAGAGTCGGACACGACTGAAGCGACTTAGCAGTAGCAGTAGCAGGACATCCATCCCACATGTAGTGTCTCCAAGTACAGCCTTCTTCTCACCCGAGGTCACCTGTTTGCTGTTTTGTGTTTTTGTTTTTTTTTTAACCTGCCTTTTGCAAACACTGAAAGATAGGGAGATGTCATAAGACAGAGCTGGAATAGACAGAATTTAGGTTTTGCCTTGGGAGATTTGGTGAGGGTCTGGAGGGAAGACTCACATCCCTCCCCGCAGGGTTAGAAACGGCAGGCGAACAGTGTCAAGTCCCCAGATTGGCACAGCAAGGTGGATCCAGATCCCATCTTCTAGGATCATCCTGTTTGTGTTCATGCCTTTCCTACTGCCCTTGGGGGTGTCCCAGGTGGCGCTAGTTAGGGAAAGAACCCACCTGCCAGTGCGGGAGACAGGAGAGAGGCAGGTTTGATCCCTGGGTTGGAAAGACCGCTGGAGGAGGGCTTGGCAGCCCACTCCAGTATTCTTGCCTGGGGAATCCCCATGGACAGAGGAGCCTGGTGGGCCACAGGCCATGGGGTTGCAAAGAGTTGGACACGACTGATCGACTAAGCATAGCACATGTTTTCTGTGAGTAAACAGGTGTCTGGGTGACCTGAGGAAAAAAATTAACAAAATTTTAAACACAGCTTTCCCTAAGCTTTGAACTTTGACAGAAGTTGGACTTGGCTGGTTAAAAGTAACAAAAGGAATACTCTAGTTTTCTTCTGCATAATTGTTTTTAAAGGAAATATATTGAAAAATCTCAAATTCTTACTGTACACTTTTTTTTTTTCTATTCCTTTAGAGTTTAAAATGTTTCATTCTGGCCACAAATTTGATCTAAAATATTCGTGATTGTGGATCTTCTGTTTTGAATTTTAAGAGAAACTATCTAATACTAGTTGGATTCACAGAGACTTTTTGGTTCCTTCTTTTTTTAAAAAAAAATAAACCTAAGAGAGTGAGTGAAAAGTAAGAGGTTTGCATTTGGTCTTCACTTAGAATGTTTTTTTTTTTTTTTCCTTATCAAAGGATGACAGGTTCTCCAGCCACACCCAGGATGTCTCTTAAAAATATTGATAAAGCTGTCGCTACAGACACATTCTTAGGTGAAGGGAAATCAACACATTACTAGTGTTAGAATTTTGTTTTTTATAGAAAAAAAGATCTTTTCTTTGAGTACAAGGTCTAGCAAAATATTCGAAAGTGAGTACACGTAATAGCATTGATAGAAACTTTTAAAAGCAGTAACATTTTTTATTGGACTTTGCCAAACTCCTCTGAGACATTGTGACTCCCACAATGGGAGACGCCCAGATTAATTGGGTGGAGAAGTTTATAGACCATATTTTGGTGTAATAAAAAATGTTATTAAAGTATGTAGTTACTCAAAGTCAAGTCTTCTGAAGCATCTACTATTACTAGATTATAAAACAAGTACAGATTAAAAAGAAATGTGCCTCTAAATTTACCAGCAACTGCTATTGCCCAGAGGTTCTGAAAGGAAGGTTTTAAACCAGTGGAGGAACAACTGGTTAGTAGCTACTTATTACCTAATTATCATTTCTTTATTTTAACATCAAAAGAGTACATGAATCTAACCTGTATACATTTCAGTTGTTTATAGCCCTGCTCATACTCTTAAACTTCTTCAGTCAAATATTTTCTTTAATGTTTTAACTTGGTGTCATCAGAGTTCTCCAGAGAAATAGAACAAAAAGGATCTCTGTCTGTCGGTCTGTCTATTTATGGCAGGATTTATTTATCTCAAGGAACTGGCTTCCAGGATTGTGGAGGTTGCCAAGTTCAATATCTGCAGAGTAAGCCAGCAGGCTGGAGATTCAGGGAAGAGACGAAGATGCAGCTGGAGTCTGAAGACAGTATTGAGGCAGAATTCCCTCTTCTTTGGGGAACCTCGGTGTGTTCTCTTCAGACCTTCTACTAACTGGATGAGGCCCGGCCGTGTGATGGAGACTAATCTGCTTTACTCCCAGTCTTGTGTTGGATAGTCACTCAGTCGTGTCTGACTCTTTGTGGCCCCATAGACTGTAGCCCACCAGGCTCCTCTGTCCATGAAATCTTCCAAGCAAAAACACTGCAGCGAACTGCCAGCCCTTGTCTAGGGGATCTTCCCGATTCAGGGATCAAACCCCCATTTCTTATGTCTCCTGCACTGGCAGGAAGATTCTCTACCACTAGTGCCACCTGGGAGGTCCCTACAAGTCTACTAATTTAAATATTAACCTTATCAAAAACATACCTTCACAACAACATTCAGATTTGTATTTAACCAAATATCTAGGTATTTTGGCCTAGCCAAATTGATACATATAATTAACCATTGCAGTTGGCAATTATAAAACCATCTATTTAACCTCTGAAATTAGATTTTCTGAAGAGAGAATGGATCAACATTATAATGGGAAATGGAGGAATTTTACACAGGTTCTATGGCAGATAATTTTGGCTGCCTGTCCAACAGTTTTCTATTCTTAGAATTGTCAGATTTGGCAAACAAAGCTTGCCTAATTAAATTTGAATTTCAGGAAAGCAATGAGTAATTTTTAGTATAAGAATATCCCACATTTTGTATGGGGCTTACTTATGTAAAGTAAGTAACGTAAGAGCTTATATTACCAACCAGCTAGGCTGGTTAGGTGGATACAGTTTTGGCCAATGGAATACAATTAGAAGTCAAATAATTGATATTCTCAATTTTGCTGTTTGATCTTCATACTTTCTTAGTTATTATGTCTAAACAAAAATACAGTGCCTGGAGGAGGTGAGGCCATCTTGGGAGTATGAGAATGAGAAACAGGTATTAAAAACGGTAAGTGAAAATGAAAGTCACTCAGTCACATCTGACTCTTTGAGACTCCATGGACTATAGTCCGCCAGGCTCCTCTGTCCATAGAATTCTCCAGGCAAGAAACCTGGAGTGGGTAGCTGTTGCATTCTCCAGGGGATCTTCCCAACTCAGGGACCTAACCCAGGTCTCCCGTGTTGCAGGCAGATTCTTTACCATCTGAGCCACCAGGGCAGCCCTAAAAATGGCAAAGCAAAAGAGAAAAAGATCCTGCCTTCTTTATGAGATCCTGGGGTTGATACACCAGCCCTAAACTTCCCAGTTTAGAATTTCCTTTTATGTGAAAACATAAATTTTTTTCTGCAGTAGCCATTGTAGTCCCGTTTCTGTTAGGGACTACGTAGAAGCCCGGAAATTACAGATATCTGTGTAACCCTTGTAATCAAGGAATACTTTGGTTTGTTTCTATAACATATACCTTCATTTCCCCTCTTCTTGTCTATGAAAAACAATTCTTTCATCTCCTGGTTCCTGAGTAAATTTGGAGGGAGAATTGTCTGCAAGCCAGTCTTGAGGAAACAGGGGTATTTTTCCCCCTTGTATTCTGTGTACTTGTTTACACACATATGTGCTTCAGTCAACAACCAAAATAAGATGTGGTTTACACTGTAACGACCATGGAAACAAACAAAGGATTCTCTTTGTATCTGCACCAAACTGTGCCTGTAAATTCTGTTCCAAACTTTATTGCTCATTATCTGAATAGGTAAATTTAAGAAAGAAGAACACAGTCAGCTGCTTTTTCAACAGATATAGTATAAAAGTAGGGGTCATCTAATTCAGTAGGATTTAGATCAGGAGCCTGCACTTGGAATAAATGGGAAAAAGAAATACTGTTAATTATTTTTAGTAAATCAAGTAGTAGCTGGAAGTAAATCAGGTGTTGAGTGGCGTGGGTAAGTGAAAAAACGTTAAGTACCGGTATTTCTAATCTAAAAAAGTACTGCAGCTCTCTCATGAGAACTTATGGAGTTTATATTTATCTGGCATAAAATAAAGTAAGCATACTTTCAAAGATTCATTAAGAATCCAAACCCCTTTAAAGTCGTTATCATCTACACATCCTTAGCCTTCTGTTCACTTCAAAGGAATTTGTGAGTTCCAAGAGTTATCTGCAGCCAGCAGATGATTATGCCTGGTCCTTTGAGAACAATGAACAGGTAGAGGACATAGTGTTTGATTTTTATATTATCCAGTAAAGAAAACTGAACATGTTTTATATCTTTGTTTTTATTATAATCAAACTATCCAAACATTCTGAACCCTAATTTTTCAGAATAAAAAAATACAGTCAGAAATATAATCCATTTCTGAGGGATGTTGAAATAATCCTTTATGTAAAGAAAAAAATTCTTGCATGAGAAAAATAGATGGTTTATCATATGAATTATTTCACATTTTTCAGAATATAGGAAACATTTAAGTGAATGAAAGTATATTTGACAATAAGTTTATGAGTTCCATTCTGAAAATGAGATTAAAAAGCAATGTCTTAAAACCAGTTTGTCTTTTAGACAATGTATATTGACCATTTTACTTATTAATTGCCCTATTATATAAGTATGTTATAAAATTTTAGAAAATCCAAACTAAAAATGAAGGTAATTATATTTTTCACATGTTGATAGATTTACCATAATATTTTAGATTATAATTGTATTTACAACACAGTTTTAACTTATATGGAAAAAACTGTACTTAATACAATGATGTCTACTATGCATTACTGAGGTTATTTTGATTTTTTCCAGTTTTTTTGAGAAATGATTAATATACATAACTGTGTAAGTTTAAGGCATACTGCATGGTGGTCTGATTTACATGTTTTGTGAAATGATTATCACAGTAGGTTCAGCTAACATTTGTCTTATATGGATACAAATGAAAGAAAAAAGGAAAAAAAAATATTTCTCTTTGTGTTAATGCTTAGGATAACTCTCTTAACTTTTCTATATATCATACAGCAGTGTTAGCTATAGCCATTCATGTTGTAATTTACACCCCTAGTACTTCATTATCTTATAACTGGAAGTTGGTACCTTTTGAAACCCCTCACCACCAAACCCTAGCAACCACTGTTCAGTGAGTTCAGCTTTTCTAGATTCCACATGTAAGTGTGACCACATAGTATTTGTCTTTGTCTGACATTCCCCTTAGCATAGTACTTTCAAAGTCCATCTATGTTGTCACATAACAGTAGGAATTCCTCAATCTTTTTGGCTAAGTGGTTTTGCATTGTGTGTGTGTGTGTGTGTGTGTGTGTGTGTGTCTATACTTCTTTTTATCCATTCACCATTCACCTACTGATGGAGACAGATCTTTTCCTTGTCTTAGCTATTGTAAAAAAATGCAGCTGTGAACATGGGAGCACAGATGTTTTTTCAAGTTAATGTTTTCTTTTCCTTTAGGTATTTTACCAGAAGTAAAATTGCTTAATCATTTGGTAGTTCTATTTTTAATTTTTTGATGCTCCATACTGTTTTCTCTAGTGGCTGTACTAATTTACAATCTCACCAACAGTGCACAGGGGTTCCCTTTTCTCTGCTTCCTCACCAGCGTTTATTATCTCTTGTCTTTTTAATGATGGCCATTCTAACAGGCATGAAGTGACATCTCACTGTGGTTTTAATTTGCATTTCCCTAGGGACTAGTAGGGGGCTTCCCTGGTGGCTCAGACAGTAACTAATCTGCCTGCAATTTTGGAGACCAGGGTTTGATCCCTGGGTCTGGAAGATCCCCTGGGGAAGGGAATGGTGACCCACTCTAGTATTCTTGCCCAGAGAATCCCAAGGATAGAGGAACCTGGCAGCTACCGCCCATGGAGCTGCAAAGAGTTGGACTGGGAGATTAACACTAATGACTAGTAACCCTAAGCATCTTTTTATCTACCTGTTGGTTTTTCATATATCTTCTTTGGAAAAATGTTTATTCAGGGCCTTTGCCAATTTTCTAATTAGGTTTCTTTTTTTTTCCTTTCTTGTATAGAGTTGTATGAGTTCTTTACATATTTTGGATATTAGCCTCTTATGAGATACATGGTTTGTAAATATTTTTTCCCATTCTTTTGGTTGTATTTTCATTTTTTAAAAAAATTTATTTCTTTTGCTGTGTTTTTAGTTTGGTATAGTATCACTTGTTTATTTTTGATTTTGTTGCGTGTGCTTTAGATGCCATATCCAAAAATTCATTACTGAGACCCATGTTAAGGAGCTTTATTACTGTTTTCTTCTAGGAGTTTATGGTTTCAGTTCTATGTTTACAACTTTAATCCATTTCAAGCTGATTTTTGTGAGTGGTTTAAGATATAGGTTCTGTTTCATTCTTTTGCATGTGAATATCCAATTAGCCCATCACCATTTATTAAGAGAACACCTTTTCTCTAGTCAATATTCTTGGCTTCCTTGTCATATATTAGGTGACTATATCTTTAGGTTTATCTCTGCACTCTTCATTCTTTCGCATCAATTTATAGCCTTGGAGTACTCCTTTCCCAGTTTTGAAACAGTCGGTTGTTTCATGTCTGGTTCTAACTGTTGCTTCTTGACTTGCGTACAGATTTTGCAGGAGGCAGATAAGCTGGTCTGGTACTCCCATCTCTTTAAGAATTTTCCACAGTTTGTTGTGATCCACACAGCTTGTGTTGTCAATAAAACAGACAGAAGTAGATGTTTTTCTGGAATTCTCTTACTTTTTCTACAATCGAACGGATGTTGGCAATTTGATCTGTTTCCTTTGCCTTTTCTAAATCCAGCTTGTACATCTGGAAGTTCTCGGTCACATACTGTTGAAGCCTAGCTTGAAGGATTTTTAGCATTACCTTGCTAGCATGTGCAATTCTGTAGTAGTTTGAATATTCTTTGGCATTGCCCTTCTTTGGGACTTGAATGGACACCCTCTTCCTCCATGTACTTAAGCTAAAAAGCTAGGCTTATTTTTAACTTTTTTTTTCTTTCCAGTCCAACCCACCAGCTAATGTTTTGGCTCACCCTTTAAACTATACTCTGATCGAACCACTTGTCACATCTTCCATCATTCTCAACTCACCCAGGGCACTGCTATTTCTTACCTGGACTACTGCAGAACCTACCTGACTGGTCAGCCTACTTCCATATTTGCCCACCTACAGTGTGTTCTTCATATGCAATTTTAATCTATTTGCAATGTAAATCGAGTCATTTATTTTAGTCTCTTTACCAGTGCTTTCCGGAGACTTCCCTTGACATTCAGGACAAAAGCCAAAGTATTTTCAGTGACCTACAGGAACAAAACCTTGCCTGATTTCCTACCCTAAACCACTTGGCTTTAACTCACCTTGGATTTCTAGGGGTCTTAAGCAGGTCAAGGTTTGCCTGTATCTGGATCTTTGCAGCACTTTTCCTACCGTCTGGCACAAGCTTTTCTAAAACTTGCTCATGTCTGTTTCCTTTACATCTTCAGATTGCTTCTCAAATGTCACCTTATTGAGACATCTTTCCTCTATACATTTCTGTTCTCTTCCTACCTTGCTGAAATTATGATTCTTCAAAAATGTGATATATCACTACCAAAACCTTTATGATTTATATATTAAATAAGAGGGACACCTAATTTATCTTTCTCACACCTTATACAGATAGCACCTGGTACATAATTGACACTCAGTGAGTGCTTGTTTAATGAACAAATGAATCTGTTAACGCTGTGTGGCTTTGTAATTTTTAATGCATGCAGGAAATCAGTAGTGATTTCTTCTCATAATGTTATATCATAGGCAGTTTGAAATTGTATATTCCACTTGAATAGTTCTTGATTCTTTCTTCAGATATGTAATGAGATCTTTTTTGTGAGGTTTGTTGTTGAAAGGAGAGGCCCAGGCCACATCTAGGACTCTTGCTTTGGTCAGGTTTTTTTTTTAAACCTTTCTAAAAATCAGGGAGGCCGGGCGTGCTGTGATTCATAGGGTCTCAAAGAGTCGGACACGACTGAGCGACTGAACTGAACTGAAAAATCTTTTTATCTCACTTTTCATTTTTGAAGCAGGGATAACACTTCCTACCTGTTGAGATTAAATAGAGATAGAGAATATATTGAAAGGTATCTGTTACAGAAGCCAGTGAGTGTTGAGTTCTCATTACATGACAACCATTCTTACCATTGCTGCATGCTAGGCACAGCCTTCACATACTTTACATTGCATGCTTTTAAACAAAGAATAAATCCGGGCATGTGATGGATGTATAATAAAGTAAAAACTCACAGGGTCAGGGGTCTGAAGACCTGGCCTCTAGGACAAGCTCTGTCACTGTGACTGTGTTGCACAGCATGTGAAATCTTAGTTCTCTGACCAGGGGTCAAACCTGCCCCCCGCACCCCCACCCCCCCAGTGAAGTATAGAGTCCTAACCAGTGGACTGCCAGGGAAGCCCCTAATAGTATAATCTCTTTGATCCTTAGCATCTTCATATATAAAATGAGGCGAGAGGAGTGGGCATCAAGTGTGGGGAAGAACTGTATTATTTAAAATTCCCTAGGTCCCATTATAGTCTATAATTCCTGTAATTCTGTGTGTATGAAAAGCTATTCTCCAGTCTCAAACTGTGGAGGGTTTCTTTGGCAAAGTTCGCGTTTCTAGGTGAACATTTCTCAGTGTTCAGTGTGTATCTCTTCTTTGAGGGGATGTTGAGATAAGAGTGTGAGGTGGGAGCCACTGGTAAAAGAAACTGATGTTTTGAGAGTATTACCTGTATGTATTTTGGACGTCAATTCCAGTTTATCCAAGATGTTAACTATAATCAAGTATTGGAAGCAAAGGCAATTTGCCACCCTCCCAAGGCTTGATTTTGGAAAGAAGGCCAAATGTGATCTCTATATGTAAAGCTGATCATTTTGGTCATTAGTCATGTGTTAACAGAAGGGTCAAATTTAAGTCTTTTTCTTATGCTATTAACTAAGTCTCTTAGGGTGTTTCCCACATTTAAATTATTTATTTAATTGAACTCTGACAACCTCCTAAAATCAGCTGTGGTACACGGAATAATGGCCCCCCAAATTGTCCACATGGACACCACCAGATGGTCAACACCAAAATCAGATTGATTATATTCTTTGCAGCCAAAGATGGAAAAGCTCTATACAGTCAGCAAAAACAAGACTGGAAGCTGACTGTAGCTCAGATCATGAACTCCTTATTGCCAAATTCAGACTTAAATTGAAGAAAGTAGGGAAAACCACTAGGCCATTCAGGTATGACCTAAATCAAATCCCTTATGATTATACAGTGTAAGTGAGAAATAGATTTAAGGGACTAGATCCGATAGACAGACTGCCTGATGAACTATGGACGGAGGTTCGTGACATTGTACAGGAGACAGGGATCAAGACCATCCCCAAGAAAAAGAAATGCAAAAAAGCAAAATGGCTGTCTGAGGAGGCCTTACAAATAGCTGTGAAACGAAGAGAAGTGAAAAGCAAAGGAGAAAAAGATATTCCCATTTGAATGCAGAGTTCCAAAGAATAGCAAGGAGAGATAAGAAAGCCCTCCTCAGTGATCAGTGCAAAGAAATAGAGGAAAACAGCAGAAAGGGAAAGACTAGAGACCTCTTCAAGAAAATTAGAGATACCAAGGGAACATTTCATGCAAAGATGGGCTCGATAAAGGACAGAAATGGTATGGACCTAAGAGAAGCAGAAGATATTAAGAAGAGATGGCAAGAATACACAGAAGAACGGTACATAAAAGATCTTCATGACCCAGATAATCACGATGGTATGATCACTCACCTAGAGCCAGACATCCTGGAATGTGAAGTCAAGTGGGCCTTAGAAAGCATCACTATGAACAAAGCTAGTGGAGGTGATGGAATTCCAGTTGAGCTATTTCAAATCTGAAAGATGATGCTGTGAAAGTGCCGCACTCAATATGCCAGCAAATCTGGAAAACTCAGCAGTAGCCACAGGACTGGAAAAGGTCAGTTTTCATTCCAATCCCAAAGAAAGGCAATGCCAAAGAATGCTCAAACTACCGCACGATTGCACTCATCTCACATGCTAGTAAAGTGATGCTCAAAATTCTCTTAAGCCAGGCTTCAGCAATACATGAACCATGAAATTCCAGATGTTCAAGCTGGTTTTAGAAAAGGCAGAGGAACCAGAGATCAAATTGCCAACATCCGCTGGATCATTGAAAAAGCAAGAGAGTTCCAGAAAAACATCTATTTCTATTTTATTGACTATGCCAAAGCCTTTGACTGTGTGGATCACAATAAACTGTGGAAAATTCTGAAAGAGATGGGAATACCAGACCACCTGACCTGTCTCTTGAGAAACCTGTATGCAGGTCAAGAAGCAACAGTTAGAACTGGACATGGAACAACAGACTGGTTTCAAATAGGAAAAGGAGTACGTGAAGGGTATATATTGTCACCCTGCTTATTTAACTTATATGCAGAGTACATCATAAGAAATGCTGGGCTGAATGAAGCACAAGCTGGAATCAAGATTGCAGGGAGAAATATCAATAACCTCAGATATGCAGGTGACACTACCCTTATGGCAGAAAGTGAAGAAGAACTAAAAAGCCTCTTGATGAAGGTGAAAGAGGAGAGTGAAAAAGGTGGCTTAAAGCTCAACATTCAGAAAACGAAGATCATGGCATCTGGTCCCATCACTTCATTGGAAATGGATGGGGAAACAGTGGAAACAGTGGCTGACTTTATTTTTCTGGGCTCCAAAATCACTGCTGATGGTGATTGCAGCCATGAAATTAAAAGAAGCTTACTCCTTGGAAGGAAAGTTATCACCAACCTAGATAGCATATTAAAAAGCAGAGACATTACTTTGCTGGCAAAGGTCCGTCTAGTCAAGGCTATGGCTTTTCCAGTGGTCATGTATGGATGTGAGAGTTGGACTGTGAAGAAAGCTGAGCACCAAAGAATTTATGCTTTTGAACTGTGGAGTTGGGGAAGACTCTTGAGTGTCCCTTGGACTGCAAGGAGATCCAATCAATCCATCCTAAAGAGATCATTCCTGGGTATTCATTGGAAGGATGAATGTTGAAGCTGAAACTCCAATACTGTGGCCAGCTCATGCAAAGAGTTGACTCATTGGAAAAGACCCTGATGCTGGGAAGGATTGGGGGCAGGAGGAGAAGGGGATGACAGAGGATGAGATGGCTGGATGGCATCACTGACTTGACGGACATGGGTTTGGGTAACTCTGGGAGTTGGTGATGGACAGGGAGGCCTGGCGTGCTGCAATTCATGGGGTCGCAAAGAGTTGGACATTACTGAGCGACTGAACTGAACTGAGATTGTCCATCTCCTAATTCTTAGAATCTGTGAATATGTTATCTTGTGGGGCAGAAGGAACCTTGCAGATATGGATATAATTAAATTTAAGATTTTGAGCTGGAGATATCCTGGATTATCTGGGTGGGCCTGATGTAATCATAGGATCCTTGTAAAAGGAAGCAGGAGGTCAAGAGGAGAGAAGATGCTTGAAGAAAGAAGAGAAGGGGTCACAATCCCAGATATGTAGGTAGCCTCTAGAAGACAGAAAAGGCAAGGAGACAGATGACCTCCTAGGGCTTCCAGGAAGGAGCATAACCCTGTGGACTTACTTTATACTTCTGACTTCTAGGACTATAAATTAACAGATGCTTATTGCTTTACACCATAAAATTTGTGGTAATTCATTATACTAAGGAGCTCAAACCAGTCAATCCTAAAGGAAATCAACCCTGAATATTCATTGGAAGGACTGATGCTGAAGCTAAAGCTCCAATACTTTGGCCACCTGATGCAAAGAGCCAACTCATTGGGAAAGACCTTGATGCTGGGAAAGATTGAGGGCAAGAGGAGAAGGGGACAACAGAGGATGAGATGGTTTGATGGCATCACTGAATCAATGGACATAAGTTTGAGCAAACTTCAGGAGATAGGAAAGGAGAGGGAAGCCTGGTGTGCTGCGGTTCACGTGGTTGCAAAGAATCAGACATGACTGAGTGATTGAACAACAACAAATTCATTATAGCAGCAATAGGAAACTAATACATTTGTATTGTAAAAACAACTGTATGATGGAATTTTCATTAGAAAATCTCTCTACTAAGTTCATAATTGGTAGGTCAATTTAACAACTTTAGTTAAAAAATTTCAAAAATGTAATCATCTGAAAGTGCTAGCATATGTAACAAGTTATCTGCAGCTGTATTTAGCCACAGGGAAACCAACTAGAGTAACTTTTTATTGTGAGTTATTAACTTTTAAAATTAATTGTATTTTTATTGCAGTAAGAACATATAGTATGAGATCTAGCCTCCTAACACATTTTTAAAAGGTTTTATTGATACGTAGTTGATTTGCAATGTTGTGTTAGTTTCTGCGCTACAGCAAAGTGAATCTGTTACACATATACATATATCCATTCTTTTTAAAGATTCTTTTCCCATATAAGTCATTTCAGAGTTTTGAGAACATTTCCCTGTGCTATATAGTAGGTCTTTATTTGTTATCTATTTTATATATGTGTGTGATGTGTGTGTTAAGTTGCTCAGTTGTGCCTGACTTGTTGCGACCCCATGGACTGTAGCCTACCAGGCTCCTCTGTCCATGGAATTTTCCAGGCAAGAATACTGGAAAGGGTTGCCATTTGCTAATCCAGGGCACCTTCCTGACCCAGGGATTGAACTCTATCTCTTGTGTCTCCTGCATTGGCAGGCAGATTCTTCTGTGCTGAACCATGTGGGAAGCCATTTTATATACAGTAGTGTGTATATGTCAGTCCCAATCTCCCATCTTATCCTTCTCCTCTCCTTTCTCTCCTGGTAACCATAAATTTGTTTTCAACATCTGTGACAATTTCTGTTTTGTAAGTAAGTTCATTTGTATCATTTTTTTAGATTCCACGTGAAAGCAATACCATATGTTATTTGTCTTTCTCTGTCTGACTTACTGCACTTAGTATGATAATCTCTAGGTTCATCCATGTTGCTGAAAATGGCATTGTTTCATTCTTTTTTACGGTCGTGTAACATTCCATTGTATTTAAGTACCGTATGTTCTTTATATGTTCATCTGTTGATGGACGTCTATGTTGCTTCCTTGTCCTGGCTGCTGCTATGAGCTTTGGGGGTGCATGTATCTTTTTGAATTAGAGCTTTCTGGATATATGGCCAGGAATGGGATTGCTGGGTCATATGTTAGTTAATTTTTAGTTTTTTAAGGAACCTCTATGCTGTTCTTCATAATGGTTGTATCATTTTACATTCTCACTAACAATGTAGAAGGTTTTCCTTTTCTCCACACCCTCTCTAGCATTTGTTTATAGACTTTTTGATGATGGCCATTCTGACTAGTATGAGTTGATACCTCATTGTAGTTTTGATTTCATTTCTCTGATAATTAGTGAAGTTGAGCATCTTTTCATGTGCCAACACATTTAAAGTGTACAACATACAATGTTGTACAGCAGATCTCTAGACTATTCATCATGCATAACTGAAACTTTATGCCTTTTGAATAGCAATTCCCCATTTCCCTCTATTCCCAGCCCCTGGCAACCACCATTCTACTTTCTGCTTCTAGGACTTAGATTATTCTCAGTATGTGTATGAGGGTGCATGCTCAGTTGTGTCTGCCTCTTTGCGACTCCATAGACTATATGTAGCCTGTTAGGCTCCTCTGTCCATGGAATTTCCCAGGCAAGAATATTGGAGTGGGTTGTCATTTTCTTCTCCAAGGGATCTTCCCCATTCAGGGATCAAACCTGCATGTCCTGTGTCTCCTGCATTGGCAGGAGGATTCTTTACCACTGTGCCACCTGGGAAGCCCAGTTCTACTTATACTACTTAATATAAGTGAAATCATGCAATAACTGTCCTTCTGTGACTGGCTTATTTCACTTAACATAACACTCTGAAGTTTCATACATATTGTTGCATATGGTAGGATTTCCTTCATTTTATGGTTGGATAACACGTCTGCTGTGTTAAAAACAGAGACGTTACTTTGCCAACAAAGGTCTGTCTAGTCAAAGCTATGGTTTTTCCAGTGGTCATGTATGGATGTGAGAGTTGGATTATAAAGAAAGCTGAGCGCCAAAGAATTGATGCTTTTGAACTGTGGTGTTGGAGAAGACTCTTGAGTGTCCCTTGGACTGCAAGGAGATCCAACCAGTCCATCCTAAAGGAGATCAGTCCTGGGTGTTCATTGGAAGGACTGATATTGAAGCTGAAACTCCAATACTTTGGCCACCTGATGCGAAGAGTTGACTCACTGGAAAAGACCTTGATGCTTGGAAAGATTGAGGGCGGGAGGAGAAGGTGATGACAGAGGATGAAATGGTTGGATGGCCTCACTGACTCAATGGACCTGAGTCCGGCTAAACTCCGGGAGTTGGTGATGGACAAGGAAGCCTGGTGTGCTGCAGTCCATGGGGTCACAAAGAGTCAGACATGACTGAGCGACTGAACTGAACTGAACATATCTGCCTTTTTGAGGACTGGTTATTTTGGGATAGAGATTCCAGATATTGTATATTAGATTGATGAGAGGGTTGATCTTTCCATAGGATTCCCTCTGTGGTGGTTTGAATTTATGTCCACAACCCTCAAAGGGTTGATCCTAAGAGTCCTCCTGCAAGTGTGTGTTGGGCTACCTGACTTGCTTCTAATGAAAAGAATATTGAACAAACGACAATACGTGGCTTTTAGGGACTAGGCAGTAAAGGCATTGCCCTCTCCTGTGTACTCGCTCTAGGGGAAATTTTCGTCCATATGACGAGAGTGATCACACCGTCCCATGAGGATATCCAGGTCGTCAGGAGCTGAGGCCTCCTGCCATGCGGAGGAGCCACTTTAGAAATGGATCTTTCAGCCCCAGCAGGGCCTTTAAATGACTGAAACCCATGGTGGAGGTTGGAATTACAAGCTCCTAAGAGACCCTGAGCCAGAACCATTCAGGTGTGAAACTTCTCTCATGACCCTCAGAAAATGTGTGAGGTAATAAATGCTTATTGCTTAGAGTTGTTAATACTTGAGGTCATTTGTTATACACTAATAGAAAGCAAGGTTTCCCTGGTGGCTCAGATGGTAAAGAATCTGCCTGGAATGCAGGAGACCCAGGTTGGATCACTGGGTTGAGAAGATCCCCTGGAGGAGGAAATGGCAACCCACTCCAGTATTCTTGCCTGGAAAATTCCATGGACAGAGGAGCCTGGCAGGCTACAGTCCACGGGGTTGCAAAGAGTTGGACACAGCAGCGACTAACACAATAGAAAACAAATACACTCTTTTATGTTAGTTTTCCTGAGGTATATAATATTGTTATATAAAGAAAGAAAACTGTCCTAATATTGTTGAGAAGCTTTACTTTTTTCTTTTGTTTTTTAAACAATAGAATGAAAGTGATCCAGACTGGATCATGCTTTCTATTTAGAGAGGTGAAAGAGTGAGAAATCACATGCTTTGAAAATTCTTTTGAGAGACAAACTAAAGTATTCACAGGAAACTGACTAATGGGGGTTAAAGGGTAAAAGGAAAAAAAGAAGCATTTCTTCTGCCCCTTTTATTCCCAGTCTGTCCTACTCATTAACATCGTTTACTCTCACAGTTCACAGTCGGGTCATATAATTAGAGAAGGATTAAACTCTCTCTATTGGAGAAGATGGTTAATTTAAACTAGTTGGAAACCACTTAAAGAAAACCACTGAAAGACTCTAAGGGATGGAATCTAGATAAACTAAAAAAGAGTGCAAATGTGACCAAAAACCAGAATGATAAGTCTATACCAGAACTGATGCCAAATTGTCTAGAACTTATGGCAGACAATATTTGTTATTTATAAGTTTGCCTGAGTTTATAATGCTGTTTTGCATGGCTGCCAGTGTGTGAATTTTTTATTCTTCATTGACAGGGCATCATAATTTATTTCAGATAGTGTAACTAGAGTTAATAAGACTGAATTATTTAAGCAAAAAGCAATTGCCTAGATCGTCTCACTCTTTTTGTAGTTACTTTTTTAATTAATTTATTTTTTATTGAAGGATGATTGCTTTACAGAATTTTGCTGTTCTCTGTCAAACCTCAACATGAATCAGCCATGGGTATACATATATCCCCTCCCTTTTGAAACTCCCTCCCATCTCCCTCCCCATCCTACTCCTCTAGCTTGATACAGATCCCCTGTTTGAGTTTCCTGAGTCATACAGCAAATTCCCGTTGGCTGTCTATTTTATATATGGTAATGTAAGTTTCCATGTTACTCTTTCTATACATCTCACCCTCTCCTCCCCTCTCCGCATGTCCATAAGTCTATTCTCTATGTCTGTTTCTCCATTGCTGCCCTGTAAGTAAATTCTTCAGTACGATTTTTGAGTATCCACAGGTTTACCACCCAATAGGGACCTAGACATGTCTCTCTTGACACA
This sequence comes from Giraffa tippelskirchi, assembly GCF_054371585.1. Lineage (NCBI taxonomy): Eukaryota > Metazoa > Chordata > Mammalia > Artiodactyla > Giraffidae > Giraffa > Giraffa tippelskirchi. The sequence goes on from NC_137284.1 coordinate 68,094,973, forward strand.
TAGAGCAACTTAAAATTTATGCTTGGAAAGAGGTAGCAGTGATAGCTTACCACCCGTAGCAGTGATAGCTTACCACCTGTAGCAGTGATAGCTTACCATCCCTGAAACTCACGTAATTGTCATCAGAGTAACTGAATGACGCTGAGAAAACTCTCACTATCCTCAGTGTAGGTATCTAACTGCAGAAATAGATAATCTTTATTCTTCTTTGTTGCTTTGTTGAGTTCAAGTCCTCAAGTAAACATAGAGGTCTTACGATAAAAGAAAAGTCTCTGTGAGAAAAGCCTGACATGAGAGTTGACCTAGAGGTCAGACCTTCAACAGAATGGGTGTTACTCATGGTCCTTTATCTGCAACAGTGTGATTCCTCTGGCTGTGACAGGAACAAGTGACAGGTATGAATATGGCCTCTCTCTCCTTTTCACTGAGTGTAGACAACACAGGTCCTGGGTTTCCAATGAGAAGTCCCCTCCTAGAGGCTGTCTAGCTCCTGCAAGTTAGTTTACAGCTCCATCCGCAAGCAAATCTTTGAAGGGCCTTCCTTCAACCCCCAATCTGTCTCTGGGCCTCTTCAGTCATTTTATAATAAATAGCTTTATAGTGTGAAAGCAAAAGCAGATGGGTGGAGGGTGGAGGACATTGGGGAGGGGGTGGTTTTGTCATCAATTCAGGCAGCCACAGTTGCTGCACTTCGAAAGTGCAGTGACAGGTCTGGGAGAAGACTGAAAAGCTAGGGGAACATTCCCAGTACTGAAAATGCATGAGAAACAAATCTGGCTGACCACCGAGACACTGTGAATGCCAGATCACATAAAATCCCTGCATTACTTTATTGAAAGACCTTAGGGAGCAGCTGTTTCCTCTAATTCATTCATATTGTGGCTGGGGGCTTAGGTTAAAGGTTATTACTCCATTCCCCTTATTCAAACCTACCTGTCTCCTCTCTGAGCAGATTGCCAGAATGGAAGAAAATAAACCTCATTTTAGTGAAAGCACAACAGATTTACTGCTACTTTCCAGTCTATTTATCTCACTTAAAGAACAAAGAAAAGACTGTAGTAAATGACCATCATTTCCCCTTAGAGAGAAAATGAAAAGAAATGTAAGAATGCCTGTTTTTGCTAGAATTTATACTGTAATTTGGCCACCTGATGTGAAGAACTGACTCATTTGAAAAGACCCCGATGCTGGGAGAGATTGAAGGCAGGAGGAGAAGGGGACAACAGAGGATGAGATGGTTGGATGGCATCACCGACTCTGTGGACATGAGTTTGAGTGATCTCTGGGAGTTGGTGATGGACAAGGAAGCCTGGCATGCTGCAGTCGATGGGGTCGCAAAGAGTCGGACATGACTGAGTGACTGAACTGATACTGTAGTTATATTGGACCAAAATATTAAGAGTTAAATACATGTTTTTATCAAGTTTACATGCACTTCCCTAATGTCCTTACTTGAAGATTTTTCTACTTAAAAATTCTTTGACTTTCTCCAGTTTTGTTAAAAAAAAAAAATTCTTCCTACATTCAACATACCTACCACCATAGGTTCCTGTCTAGAGGACACACATCCACATATATCTGAGAAAGAAAACAAGTAGGAGATCTCAGATTTGGAGCAAGACATTAGAAATATCTTATGTCACAGTGGTATAACTGAGCAAATACAGATATTTTAACCTAAAAATAAATTTTAAAAAAAGCTAATGTCTTTTTTCTTAACTGATTTGACCAATTATTCAGTCAAAATAATTGAGCCAAGCTCTGTTGCCAATATTTATAGTTTAAAAAACAAACCAACCTTCTATGAGAATATTTCATCTTGTATAAGAATTTTATTTGATTGACCTAGAAAACACAGCCCTTGTCTTAAACAACTTTCTGAACATTTCTCCTTGAATAATACTTAAGTAACTTGGCATGGTTCACTATTAACACCCTTCTGTCTCTTTGCTCACCACTCCTCATTATATGGATTTTTAAATTTATATTGTTACTTACTTGTCATTTTGTAAATTCATCTAGTTGAAATAATCAGCCCAATTTTGTTTTCTATCCTGATTGGCATCAAGGGAGGGCAGCTCATGGTTTCATGCCGAATTGCACTAACGGGGGAACAAATGATGACCTCTGCCTTGCCAAGCTTTTTTTTCCTTAATGTGACTCAGTCATGTCCAACTCTTTGGGACCCAATGGACTGTAGCCTGCCAGGCTCCTCTGTCCACGGGGGTTCTCCAGGCAAGAATACTGAAGCAGGTTGCCAAGCCCTCCTCCAGGGTATCTTCCCAACCCGGGAAAGATGTATATGTCTCCTGCATTGGCAGGCAGGTTCTTTACCACTAGCAGGTACTTTACCACTACCATTGCCTGGGAAGCCCCCACCCCTCATTATAGATGACATCATTGGTTTGGTCACTGTTTCTTAGCTGCATGGATGTAGGCATATTTGTGAGATAAAGGATGGCATAAGTAACCGAAGACCATGAATGCAGGTGGAACTGGCAGAAGAAATAAAGCACTACTCATAGCCCCTTCAGAAGATTTCCTGTGAGATAGGACAGCTGTGTGACTTAGCACATACGCACATTAAGGAGCTGTGTGAGGGAAGAAAAAACAGCAGCAAACTAACCATTGTTAACAAACGGATATACTCATTTTGATCAAAGGTATCAGTAGCCATTAGGGTAAACAGTGTGGTTCTAATAATGTTAGCCTTTCAGTTGGCAGTTTCATTGAAACATTAAGCATTGTGTTTTATATAAAGATGCTTTGCTTCTAATAGGTTTGGCCCTCTTGGCTGCCTTGGTCCACAAAGCTTGTTCCCCCATCAGCTAGATATCACAGGTTGTATTCTCTGGGTAGCAGATGCTGGAGTGGAGTTCAGTGGCTAGTGGGATGTTTATCAGGGAGCACTGTGGAATCTACATCTGTATGAGAGAGAAGAAGGAAGTGGGACTGGGTAGAAGGAGAGACTCAACTGCTCTGCAGACCTGAACAGCAATCTTGGTTGATTCCAAGGGGAGATATGAAATTAAAATGTCTTTCAGCATTATCTCAGTTTGGAACAAAACAGTCTGGTCTTTTTTCCCTTGTGTCAACTGTTGCATCTTGCCTCCTGGGAAGGGCAAGATCTAATCTTGAGGTGGGAGGCACCTCTTTGCAGTGTCTGAAGGGGCTGAGCACTGAAGGTGTCTAAAGACAGCTGGGCAATAAACCCTTTCTTGAAGTGACATCTGGGTGGCTGAACTTTTCATCCGTTATACCAATTCAGAGACTTTCAAAGACTTTTTACCATTGTCCACAGTAAGAAAATTTTCTACGTTACTATCCAGGCATGTGTATACATGCATCACACATGAAGAAAACAAAAGTTTTATAAAGTAATATTTTAACATTTGCCCATTGTATGTGGTACTCTCTGACAATCTCTATTTCAATTTGTTTTCTTTCAATCCATCCTGTATTATTCTATTCTCCTTCACTTTTAAAAACGCTGTTTATAAAATACTAATTTGATTTTAAGACTCTCTATTCAATTACAACATGCAATTTGAAAACTGTGGAATTAGATTGATTGTGGAAATCAGCCAATTACTGGTGAGCAGGTTCTCCAGCATAAGTAGAATGGGCTTGTGTTCCACGATGTGATTGGATTATTTTCATTTCCAGGAAACCAGAAAAGGAGAGGTGAGGTTTGCTGATCTGTGGGCTCCAGAGACAGGGTGTGGTTCATCACAAATCTCTAAATACTTGAATGCCTGGTTCCAGTGGGGTGTCATTTGTGATTACTTGTTCTAACAGTATGAGCTCCAGGCAAGATTTTTCAAAGAAGGAGGGTTAATTACTGGGGATACAATAGTAACTGTCAGTGAGAACCATCATTCCCATTTACTTATAGAGTTTTAGAATGAGGTTAGCTATAAACACTTCATTTTTTCTGGACAGTGGATGCCTATGATCAGTTTTGTGTTGTAACTTTCACATGTGAGGAATTACTGGAAGAAATGTTTGGTGTCATTGGTATATGTCATTTGGTATAGCCTGTTTTGTTTTGAAATATACACAGTAAATGCTTGAATAATATAGTATGGCTATAAATTAGACTCCATTTTTAGACAAAGATATGAAAAAGATCACAAACAGAGTGAGATAGATTTCAAGAAGATGACAAATCAACAATTGTTTTTTCTTCGGGACAACAACAGCAGCAGACCAAAAATATACCCTGGTTTTTAATCCCTGGTTGGGGGGTTAAGAGCACATGATGCACACTGTCTGATTAAATAAATAAATACAAATAAAAAATAAAAAGCTGCAGAATAAATCTATATCAAAGTCAGATATACATTTATAGTATATCAAAATACAAGTTGAAAATTGGGTTATCACTGATCACATTTCCATATTTCGCATTGTTGCTGTTTATGAGATGAGTATATTATATATCTAAAAAATCATTTATTACTGTTGCAAGTCTTTGGAAATTCTCACATGATATATGTGTTATATATCAGTTATCTGTTAATAAATCCAGAAGTCAGGTTTAAGTAAGTCAAAGTAATAAGTGTGTATATACACTGAAGAAGAGTTGAGATTTAAGTCAAACAAAGATCTGGAAACCAGTGGAAAGAACATGTTTTATAGATATATTTCACATCAGTTACATCAATTATATGTAATAGTGAAAGGATAAATATATATATTTATATATAAAGCAATGCATGACTATTTTCAAGCATTATCACATCTAAAAAATGTAGTATGTTTTCTAAAGATGATATCAGACTATCTTTGATTTGGCAAGATATATCCACTCACGAACTTCAAATATTCACTTCAGGTGTTACTGAAGTGTAGTACTGGTGTACTAACAACAATAGTTTTACAAAAAGGGAAAAAGATTTGTAAAGGACAGACTTTAAAAAGTCATTATTAGCCCAGTTACCTCAAAATAGTACAAGAAATTAAGTGACTGACCTCATTAAACAGTTCACCTCACACCATTTTATTCTCAGGAAATTAGCTCTGAAGCATGTTAGAGGACAAATTTAACTTCAGCATTAGAGATGAAAAATGAACCAGAAAATGTGTTAAGAAGCTGATGAAGACACCAGAAAGGGTAAAATACAATCACATTCAATTCAATTCAATTCAGTCGCTCAGTCGTGTCCGACTCTGCGACCCCATGGACTGCAGCATGCCAGGCCTCCCTGTCCATCGCCAACTCCCAGAGTTTACTCAAACCCATGTCCATTGAGTCGGTGATGCCATCCAACCATCTCATCCTCTGTTGTCCCCTTCTCCTCCTGCCTTCAATCTTTCCCAGTATCAGGGTCTTTTCAAGTGAGTCAATTCTTTGCATCAGGTGGCCAAAGTGTTGGAGTTTCAGCTTCAGCATCAGTCCTTCCAATGAATATTCAGGACTGATTTCATTTAGGGTGGACTGGTTGGATATCCTTGCAGTCCAAGGGACTCTCAAGAGTCTTCTCCAAAACCACAGTTCAAAGGCATCAATTCTTCAGCGTTCAGCTTTCTTTATAGTCCAACTGTCATATCGATACATGACTACTGGAAAAAACATAGCTTTGACTAGACGGACTTTTGCTGGCAATGTCTCTGCTTTTTAATATGCTGTCTAGGTTGGTCATAACTTTTCTTCCAAGGAGCAAGCGTCTTTTAATTTCATGGCTGCAGTCACCATCTGCAGTTATTTTGGAGCCCAAGAAAATAAAGTCTGTCACTGTTTCCACTCTTTCCCCATCTATTTGCCATGAAGTGATGGGACCAGATGCCATGATTTTAGTTTTCTGAATGTTGAGCTTTAAGCCAACATTTTCACTCTCCTCTTTCACTTTCATCAGGAGGCTGTTTAATTCTTCTTCTCTTTCTGCCATAAGGGTGGTGTCATCTGCATATCTGAGGTTATTGATATTTCTCCTGGCAATCTTGATTCCAGCTTTTGCTTCATGCAGCCCAGTGTTTCTCATGATGTACTCTGCATAAAAGTTAAATAAGCAAGGTGACAATATACAGCTTTGATGTACTCCTTTCCCTGTTAGGCGCCAGAGAATCACATTATCTATATATTACACATACAAATGAAATTTCAGTGTTTAAATTTCTTCTGTAATGTCTTTCATATTTCTGTGACCTTGGTTGTACAGTGGTTTTTATATCTCTTTGAACTTGGTTGTCATAATACTTCTGGGTCTCATCTTTCTTTATCTGTGAAATGGGGCAACATTTTAAAATGTATGTTCTGTTGTACACTACTGTTTTTTTCAGATATATTGATTATTAAACATATGAGTTTTGTTGGCAAAAAGAAACTATATAAAGATTATAATATAGTACATATAGATTACATATAGCTTATAAAAAACTATATGAAGATTTTCAGAATATTTTTGGGCTCCAAAATCACTGCAGATGGTGACTGCAACCATGAAATTAAAAGACACTTACTCCTTGGAAGAAAAGTTATGACCAACCTAGACAGCATATTAAAAAGCAGAGACATTACTTTGCCAACAAAAGTCCGTCTAATCAAAGCCATTGTTTTTCCAGTAGTCATGTATGGATGTGAGAGTTGGGCCATAAAGAAAGCTTAGCACTGAAGAATTGATGCTTTTGAACTGTGGTTTTGGAGAAGACTCTTGAGAGTCCCTTGAATGGCAAGGACATCCAACCAGTCAGTCCTAAAGAAAATCAGTCCTAAGTATTCATTGGAAGGACTGATGCTGAAGCTCTAATACTTTGGCCACCTTATGTGAAGAGCTGACTCATTTGAAAAGACCCTGATGCTGGGAAAGATTGAAGACAGGAGGAGAAGGGGACAACAGAAGATGAGACGGTTGTATGGCATCACTGACTCAATGGACATGAGTTGGAGTAAGCTCCAGGAGTTGGTGATGGACAGGGAAGCCTGACGTGCTACAGTCCATGGGGTCTCAAAGAGTTGGACATGACTGAGCAACTGAACTGAACTGAAATGTTAAAATTGAGATTCTAATTGACACTCCTCATTTCTCAGTGGAATCAACTGGGAACAGACAACCAGGAAGTATTTGAGGGGTATAACACATTGCAAAATTATGTATTGTTATTTTAACCATCTATCATTACTACTGAAAAAGAGATTAGTTGTTCTGTTAGTGAGTCAATGAATTACCATTTTCATATATGAATACAATTTCAGCTCTTAGTTTATCTGAGACATTTGTTTAATGATGATATGGGGAAGTGAAGTGAAGTTGCTCAGTAGTGTCCGACTCTTTGCGACCACATGGACTGTAGCCTACCAGGCTCCTCTGTCTATGGGATTTCCCAGGCAAGAGTACTGGAATGGGTAGCCATTTCCTTCTCCAGGGGATCTTCCCAACCCAGGGATTGAACCCGAGTCTCCCGCGTTGTAGGCAGACGCTTTACCATCTGAGCCACTAGGGGAGGAGTGTTTATTTTAATGTCTTTTGAGATGTTTTTCCTGATATTAGACAGAATGGAAATCAAGACTTTTTACATCTTCTGGAGGAAAGATGTAGTAGGTATATTGGAATGTATGTATTCCAAAATAATTCTAGAAAGCAAAGGCAGATTTAAATTTTGATACCAACTTAAAATGGTATTTATAATTATTGTCTTCTATTCTCTGATTATGTATTGATATTATCAAAATATGTATTATATTTTGATATTGATATTGACATTTTGAAGGGTCTACCATGCTCTTATGCATGCTTCATTCAGAATATGCACATTTGGTCTTCACCAATTTGTTCAGAAATGATGAAAGATGAATCAGATTTTAGCATTTGATCGTATTTTCTATTGTAGTTGAAGTGTTGAGACTAAATGGGCTGCTAGTGAGTGTAGAGAAAGAAAACACAGGACCTGGGACTGTGTCTGAGCATAGAGTCTGTTGAAGACACTCTACTTAAAAATAAAACCCATTAAACAAGTGACAAAGTGGTATTCAGAGACAAAGGAAGAAAAACAAAATAGGGTTGCACAGTTCTAAAGGAGAAGAGCATTTTCACACTTATGGTTTGGGAGATGGAAGATAGAAGATATTGGAAATGGCTGGCATCCAGGAGCCAGACATTTGAAGTCACAGTGTAAACTTCGGAAGGTCTAAAAGAAATAAACGTGAATAACGTGGGGCTGGCTATAGGTGGTTGGCTGTTGGTATCGGAGCTACATGTGAACCTACTCCTCAGACACCTGGCTCCAATTCCCTAGCTGCGCTGGGCTTAGGTAGGACTCAGTCCAGGAGGAACTGGACCGGAAGCCAAAGGAGACACTCAGTTATGTTTGGGACAGTGTGGAAACTCAATAACTGGATGCAGGGCTGATGCTGGGGCTAGGTGAAAGGAATGTGACTGAATACAAGTTACTAGAAAGAGAATGTCATCACAGCAGAGCTAATGACAAAATGGATTTGATGCTCACTCGAGAGCTCTGTGGAGGTTATTTACGTTTCCCATGTTTAGGGTCCTGATTGATCCCTGAAGTTTGGATTAGACTTGAACAAGTGGAAATTGAATGCTTAGCAAATAGTAGATGCTCAATAAATATTTGCTAAAGAAATGAATGAATTGTAAGATCTTAGATCTAGAGAATGTAAGTCTTCCATTCACAGCCAAATAACTCCAAAGTTATCAATTTATAATAGTGTTTTCCAAAACTATTACAATATTGTAAAGTAAAAAAAAAAAGAAAATCTAATTTCCTAGGATATGTCTTAAGATCAAAGAGTGTTTTGACCAAGTAAGTTAGGCAACTGCAGAGTTAAATGAAATTAACTCATTTCTATATTACAAGACTTCATAAGGATTTCTGAAAGATAAGTGTTATGTAGACATTTTTAAGTTTACTTGACCACAGAACCCTCTCTCCAACAACCACTTTTCTTTTCCTAAGTATCCCCTGGACTAGTATTATGAAAAACAGGTATTTGGACGTGTTGAAATCCACGTGTAAAAATCAATTGATGGACAAAGAGATCAATGGATTTGGTGATATTGGGGTATCCTTTCTTAGGATATCCTTTTATAGGAGTTTCAAAGATTTCAATAGCAGACATTGAAAGAAGTAGGTAAGTCTCACTGTATGGCTGATGTTCATCTCCAGGGATTTCTAAGAGTCAAGACTCCTTTTTAACTTCTGATCCACAGCAGGCTGGAAAAATTTGGAGAACATGCAACTTTTTTCAGAAAATATATATGGGGTGAGGAATATATATGGGGTGAGGAAGATTATGCATCAGAGACAGTCACTGCATTGCCAAGACACTATTAAATCTTTATGTAATTTTTTTCTACTTGAATTCCTTTGGGGAAAAAAAGTTGTTTGTGTGTGGGGAGCAGTGGTCATAGCCCTATCCTCTTCCTTTGATGTGTAACCTAAGGAGCCTTTGCTTTCTTAAGGTGATGTTTTGTTGATTGTTGCAAGTTGTTTTCAAAGTGTTTTGCACCATTGTTCACAAGAGTGGATACTGAAAAGTATTCTAAAAACAAAAAGCCTGTAGGCTGTTCTTTATTGTCTTTAGTAAGATATTAGGGGAGGCCACCTCTAAGGTTACAAACCTTACAGTTTCAGGAAAGGAGAAGACAGGTGACAAAACAGGTAAATGAGATATTATGAAGGCCTTTATTTGCAGGGAATTGGGGTTTTAGGGATAATATCAGAAGAATTGATATTCTACCCCTTTTTCCAGCTTTTCATGCAGATGGACATTTGACTCATTCCAAATCAGATCTCAGAATAATGTTATCACACAGTAGCCAATAAGCTTCTTATAGCAAGGCGACTCTGGGGAAAAGAATTCAAAATTATTTGATAATGTGAATTTTTTAATGTGAATTTTGAATTTGGATGAAATAACTATATATATATATATTTTAAATTGAAGTATAGTTGGTTTATAATATTGTGTTAGTTTCAAGTGTACAACAAGGTGGTTTAGCTTTATATATATATATATATATATATGTTCTTGTTGTTCAGTTGCTAAGGCCTGTATGACCCTTTGTGACCCCATGCAATACAGCACACCAGGCTTCCTTGCCCTCCACTATCTCCCAGAGTTTGCTGAAACTCATGTCCATTGAGTCGGTGATGCTATACAACTATCTTATCCTCTGTCGCTCTCCTCTCTTTTTGCCTTCAATCTTTCCCAGCATCAGGGTCTTTCCCAGTGAGTCAGCTCTTCCCATCAGGTGGCCAAAGTATTGGAGCTTCAACTTTAGCATCAGTCCTTGCAATGAATATTAGGTTGATTTCCTTTAAGATTGACTGGTTTGATATCCTTGCAGTCCAAGGGACTCTCAAGAGTCTTCTCCAGCACCATGGTTTCAAAGCATCAATTCTTTGGTGCTCAGCCTTCTTTATGGTCCGACTCTCACTGTATACGTGACCACTGGAAAAACCATATCTTTGACTATATTGTCCTTTGTTGGCAAAGTGATGTCTTTGCTTTTTAATATCCTAAGTTTGTCATAGCTTTCCTTCCAAGAAGGAAGTGTCTTCTAATTTCATGGCTGCAGTCACCATCCACAGTGGTTTTAGAACCCAAGAAAAGAAAATCTGTCACCGTTTCTACCTTTCCCCCTTCTATTTGCTATGAAGTGATAAGACTGGATGCCATGATCTTAGTTTTTTACATATTGAGTTTTAAGCCAACTTTTTCACTCTCCTCTTTCACCCTCATCAAGAGGCTCTTTAGTTCCTCTTCACTTTCTGCCATTAGAGTGGTTTCATCTGCATATCTGAGGTTGTTGATATTTCTTCTGGAAATCTTGACTCCAGTCTGTGACTCATCCAGACTGGCATTTTGTGTGATGTACTCTGCATATAAGTTAAATAAGCAGGGTGATAATATACAGCCTTAATGTACTCCTTTCCCAATTTTGGACCAGTCAGTTGTTCCGTGTCTGGTTCTAACTGTTGTTTCTTGAGCTGCATACAGGTTTTTTTCAGATTATTTATCATTATAGGTTATTACAAGATATTGAATATAGTTTCCTGTGCTATATAGTAAATACTTTAATCTATTTTACATATAGTAGTGTGTTCCTGTTAACCCCATACTCCTAATTTATCCCTCTTCTGCCCCTTTCCCCTTTGGTAACCATAGGTTTGTTTTGCTGTCTGAGTCTGTTTTTGTTTTGTAAATAAATTCATTTGTATTATTTTTTTAGATTCCACATATAAGTGATGTCATATGATATTAATCTTTCTTTGTCTGACTTACTTCACTTAATATGGTAATCTGTCTCTCGGTTCATGCATGCTACAAATGGCATTATTTCATTATTTTCTATGGCTGAGTAATATTCAATTATATATATCTATATATGTTTATATAATATCATCTTTATTCATTATCTGCTCATGGACACCTAGGTTGCTTCCATGTCTTGGCTATTGTAAATAGTGCTGTTGTGAATATTGGGGTTCAGTTCAGTTCAGTTCAGTGACTCAGTCCTATCCGACTCTTTGTGACCCTGTGAATTGGAGCACGCCAGGCCTCTCTATCCATCACCAACTCCCGGAGTCTACCCAAACCCATATCCATCGAGTCGGTGATGCCATCCAACCATCTCATCCTGTGTCGTCCCCTTCTCCTCCTGCCTCTAATCCTACCCAGCATCAGGGTCTTTTCCAATGAGTCAACTCTTCACATGAGGTGGCCAAAGTATTGGAGTTTCAGCTTCAACATCAGTCCTTCCAATGAACACCCAGGACTGATCTCTTTTAGGATGGATTGATTGGATCTCCTTGCAGTCCAAGGGACTCTCAAGAGTCTTCTCCAACACCGCAGTTCAAAAGCATCAATTCTTCAGCGCTCAGCTTTCTTCACCATCCAACTCTCACATCCATACATGACCACTGGAAGAACCATAGCCTTGACTAGACAGACTTTTGTTGGCAAAGTAATGTCTCTGCTTTTAAATATGCAATCTAGGTTGGCCATAACCTTCCTTCCAAGGAGTAAGCGTCTTTTAATTTCATGGCTGCAATCACCATCAGCAGTGATTTTGGAGCCCAAAAAAATAAAGTCTGACACTGTTTCCACTGTTTCCCCATCTATTTCCCATGAAGTGATGGGACCAGATGCCATGATCTTAGTTTTCTGAACGTTGAGCTTTAAGCCAACTTTTTCACTCTCCTCCTTCACCTTCATCAAGAGACTCTTTAGTTCTTATTCACTTTCTGCCATAAGGGTGGTGTCATCCGCATATCTGAAGTTATTGATGTTTCTCCCAGCAATCTTGATTCCAGCTTGTGTTTCTTCCAGCCCAGCGTTTCTCATGATGTACTCTGCATATAAGTTAAATAAGCAGGGTGACAATATGCAGCCTTGACGTACTCCTTTTCCTATTTAAAACCAGTCTGTTGTTCCATGTGCAGTTCTAACTGTTGTTTCCTGACCTGCATACAGGTTTCTCAAGAGACAGGTCAGATGGTCTGGTATTCCCATCTCTTTCAGAATTTTCCACAGTTTATTGTGATCCACACAGTCAAAGGCTTTGGCATAGTCAATAAAGCAGAAATAGATGTTTTTCTGGAACTCTCTTGCTTTTTCGATGATCCAGCGGATGTTGGCAGTTTGATCTCTGGTTCCTCTGCCTTTTCTAAAACCAGCTTGAACATCTGGAAGTTCAAGGTTCACGTATTGCTGAAGCCTGGCTTGGAGAATTTTGAGCATTACTTTACTAGCATGTGAGATGAGTGCAATTGTGTGGTAGTTTGAGCATTCTTTGGCATTGCCTTTCTTTGGGATTGGAATGAAAACTGACCTCTTCCAGTCCTGTGGCCACTGCTGAGTTTTCCAAATTTGCTGGCATATTGAGTGCAGCACTTTCACAGCATCACCTTTGAGGATTTGAAATAGCTCAACTGGAATTGCATCACCTCCACTAGCTTTGTTCGTAGTGATGCTTTCTAAGGCCCGCTTGACTACTGGGGTACATGTATCTTTTTGAAAAATGTTTATTTTATATTGGAGTATAGTTGATTAACAATGTTGTGACATATGTCTTTTTGTAAAAACTTTTCACCTTTTCTGGTTATATGCCCAGGAGTGAGATAGCTGGATCATATGGTATCTCTATTTTTATTTTTTAAAGAATCCTCCTAGGACTTCCTTGGCAGTCCAGTGGTTAAGACTCCACCTTTCTTTGCAAAGAATGCTGGTTTCATCCCTGGTCAGGGAACTAAGACCTCACCTGCTGCAGGGTGGAGCCAAAAATTAAAGAAACAAAAAAGTAACAATCATAAGAAATCTCCATACTATTTTCCATAGTGGTTGCACCAATTTACATTTCCACCATTAATGTAAGAGGGTTCCCTTTTCTTCAAACCATTTCTGCTGCTACTACTGCTGCTGCTGCGTCGCTTCAGTCTTGTCCACCTCTGTGCGACCCCATAGATGGCAGCCCACCAGGCTCCGCCGTCCCTGGTATTCTCCAGGCAAGAACACTGGAGTGGGTTGCCATTTCCTTCTCCAGTGCATGAAAGTGAAAAGTGAAAGTGAAGCCGCTCAGTCATATCTGACTCTTAGTGACCCCTTGGACTGCAGCCTACCAGGCTCCTCCGTCCATGGGATTTTCCAGGCAAGAGTACTGGAGTGGGGTGCCATTGTCTTCTCCATCAAACCATTTCTAGCATTTATTATTTGTGGACTTTTTGATGATGGTCATTCTGACTGGTATGAGATGGTACATCATTGTAATTTTGGTTTGCATTTCTCTAGTACTTAGTGATGGTAAGCATCTTTTCCTATGCCTGTTGGCCATCTGTATGTCTTCTTTGGAGAAGTGTCTGTTTAGATCTCCTGCCCATTTTTCTGATTGGATTTTTTAGAAATTAAGCCCTTGTTGGTTGCATTGTTTGCAAATATTTTCTTCTAATCATTAGGTTGCCTTTTCATTTTGTTTATGGTTTCTTTTGCTTTGCAAAAGCTTTTAAATTTGATTAGGTCCCATTGTTCATTTTTGTTTTTATTTCTTTTGCCTTAAAAGATTGATGTAAGAAAATATTGCTGTGATTTATGTCAGAGAATGCTTTTCTCTGTTTTCTTCTGAGAGTTTTATGGTGTCAGGTCTTATATTCAGGGCTTTAAACCTGAGTTTGAATTTATTTTTGTAATTGGTGTGAAGAAGTGTTCTAATTTCATTGATTTACATGAGAGAGTCCAGTTTTCTCAACACCGTTTGCTGAGGAGCCTTTTTCCCATTATATATATGTTTGCCTCTTTTTCTCAAAGATTAATTTACTACAGGTGTTTGCTTTATTTCTGGGCTCTGTATTCTGTTTCATTGATCTTTATGTCTGTTTTTGTACCAATACCATGCTGTTTTGATCACTGTAGCTTTGTAGGATTGTCTGGAGTCTGGGAGGATTATGCCTCCAGCTTTGTTCTTTTTCCTCAGGATTTGAAGCAATAATATTAAATGAAAGTATTACTATTACACTTTAGAAGAAGAGCATTTTAGCTTGTTTAATTTATTTAACAATTAAGTATCTAGAGTGACATGATTGTCACTCTGATACAAAGATAAGTGGGGCTTCCCAGATGGTGCTAGTGGTAAAGGACTTGCCTGCCAATGCAGGAGACATAAGAGATGTAGGTTCCATCCCTGGGTCGGGGAGCTCCTTTGAAAAGGGCATGGCAACCCTCTCCAGTATTCTTGCCTGGAGAATCCCATGGACAGAGAAGCGTGGCAGGCTACAGTCCATAGGTCTCAAAGAGTTGATCATGACTGAGGTGACTTAGCATGTATGCACAAAGGTAAGTAAGATGTGTTTCTAATACATTCAGAATTGCTTATTGTTGGGTTAGAGTGACAGGCATGTACCAGGATAACAAAGTGTGAGAGAGGAGGCAATGGCAGATCAGGGAGAAGATCTGAATGAGGGCTGAGGGATGAGTCCTATAGATTCCAAACTTCACGCTACTTCAGTGTAGTGATGTCTGTTTGCTGACTTCGCAGCTCAGCTACTTGGTTGGTTTTGAGAATCTTAACTGGGGAGTATCTTAGATGTGCAAATTTGTAAGTATGTAAACGAGAGTCATTATGTCAGAATGACCAGTTCCAGAGGATTACTTTAAAGTGCTTACTGAGAAAATGATTCAGAGAGAGCTAGACATGACATAAAATTTCTAGCATCTCTTGACAGATATATTTCATATCTCTCCAATTCTTAATTCAGCAATTAGAATAAATTGAAATGGCTACTCACAGAATCATGTAGCATAGGAAAAAGACCATGAACCCCCACAGACCAACACTGGTTCACAGGCTGGCTCCGTTACTTAGTTCCCGATTGACCTTGGGGGAAATTCTTGCTTTCTCTGTGCCTCTGTTAGCTCCTGTGAAACAGGATTACAGCATCTAATTTAAGGGATTATTGTGAGGGTGGTAATATGCAAGGTGAGGTTTCTTCCTTACATCCTCTCAGGGAACCTTGCACTGCTCATTTTATAGCATGTTTTGCAATTGGTGATTCATTCCAATCAGCTCTTTTATGTCTGTCTCCTCTGCTGGAAGACACACTTCCTCAGGGGAAGAATCACATTTCTCCTCTCACGCCCAGCACATCCTTAACTCAGTGCTGACTGGAGGAAACCAGAGCAGGACGTGGCATGTACTACATTATAAACACACACTATTTCCCTTCTTTCTCATACCAAGAACCTGACTGCTTTCTTTCCCTTGCTCTGTTCCTCTGTGAATCTGGGGAGTTTTTGTGCTTCTCCTGAAAAACGTGGTATTATTGAAATATTCCTTGTTTGTAGTACTTCCCAGGTATTACTCATAGGTAGCCTGGGCCTTCTTGTGAGCATCAAAGTCTTTCTGAACTAAATATAAAATCTCTACTACTTTTACCTGTCCTTAGTAGGATTTTCCCCAAGTTGTTTCTTAGAGATAAGAAATTGATTCCTGGGTCAACATATTATTTTGAAATTTTTCTTTCATTTTGCACAAGTGCATAGGATGAGTGAAAGATTAGGCTGATTATTGGCACTTTTGGATCACTCACTACTACTGAAGTTTTTATTATTTCATGTATTGTATTAGAAACCTAAACCTTATGTGTTGCTTTTGTTTAGTCACTCAGTCGCGTTTGACTCTTTGATGACCCCATGGACTGTAGCCTGCCAGGCTCCTCTGTCCATGGGGTTTCCCAGACAAGAATACTGGAGTGAGTTGCCATTTCTGTCTTCAGGGGATCTTCTTGACCCAGGGATGGAACCAGCGTCTCCTGAATTGACAGGCAGATTCTTTACCACTGAGCCACCAGGGAAGTCCAAAAAACCGTATATAGACCTGCATTATATTTACCCAAAGGCAGAAGGAAGATTAAAGGTACCATCTAAAAACCCAGGGTTTGTTCATTAAACTCATTATACTCATTTTCATGTTGACTGATTTTTTTATGAATATAACAATTATCTCTTGATTTCATCAACTCATGGCAGCACTAAAATAGATGCAGCTAGCTTCAGGTCTGTCTTCTGCTTGCATTCATGGCGAGGGCTCTGAAGAACTGCACATTTTCAGGAAAGGAGTTTCCATGGAAACCCCGGACAAAGGCAAAGCGAAATAATTCTTCAAGGCCCACAAGAAAAAAAAAAATTCCCCCTTTGCTTTTTGTTTGCAGTTCAGTGTCCCCTGAGCAGTTCTGCAGCTGGCCATGTCCCTGCTCTCTAGGAATCCCTGTTTAAAATTTATACATAGCATTATGCCTCTCTGAAATCTGCAAAATAGGATTTGGTGAGTATGACTAAAAAGTTACTTCTCAGGAGAGCTCAAACCCAGAGAGTTTTTTTTTTTCCTTAACGATGAGATTTAAAAATATAATAAAATATACATTTAAGCAGCCACTGAATTTATGAACATAGAGCTGCTCTTCAAATTATCAAAAAGGTCTCAAAGAAGAGAATTTTAGAGTAAATAGATGAAATCAGTGATTCGAGGCAAATTGATATTTCAAGACAGTTTTTTAGCTGTTGGTTAAATAAAGACCAAGTTAAATGATTTCTAAGGCATTTGAAGGTCACATGTCTTGAGGAAGTCAGGGGGTTCATATGAATTCCTTTGGAAAATGGTGTCTCTCTCATTGGTTCTCGAGGTTCCAAAGCAGCTGACTGTATTTATGTATCTTCCATTGTACTGAGCACAGCAGCTTGAAGCTATTTTGGGGACAGGATTGATGCAGCAAAAAGCACCCTCCATGCTCTGCCACACAGGGTTCTTCAGGGCTGCAGTCAGAAACTGAATACCCTGTGCGCATCTACTGATACTATTTAATACATTCATGGCACAAGTCATGCTTCACTTTCTTTTCTTTATTGAACTTAATTGTAATCATGTTCAAAAATATATTCACTCTTCAATTTATCCTTTCAACAAATAACTTCTGGATAATTACTGTACACCAGGAACTATGCTAGGGACCTGCCCTCAGGGAGTCCATCAAGGAATGCCACATTTTTTTTTTTTTAATGAGATAACACAAAAGAAAAACCTAAATAACAAAGTGTGACAGTTACTACACGCTGTGAAACGCTATGGTAAGGAGGTTTATTTTAGGTTTTATGGCAGTCTAGAGCAGGGTCATGTCTCAGTTTAGTGGCAATGGTCGTATAAAGATTAGATCAGATAAGCACTTCAAAAAGAGGTGACGTTTATTTCAAGTCCTGGAAAACAATTAGATATGAAACTGGCAGACAAGTAGGGGAAACACATTTGGAGAAAACAATCTAAAAACATAGGGCTAAAGGAAGAATGCCAGTGTTTCAGGCAATGGGCATAGGTTGTAATGCAATGAGAAAGGGAAATGAAGAAGGCAGAAGCCAGCTTCAAGGTGTTTGCAAAACTGAGTATGCATTTTGTCTGAAAGGTGGAGAAACTTCTCAGCAATTTCAGCAGAAGCGCTGAATCTACACTGTCATCTTGGAAGAAGTCACTTACAGCAGGGAGACCAGTTAGGAGGCAAAGGGCAATGTTGATGAAAAATGGTGAAGTCAAAACTAAGGCTGTATCGGACTTCCCTAGTGGTCCAGTGATTAAGAATCTGCCTGCCAGTGGAGGGGAAATAGGTTCAATCCCTGTTTTGGGAAGGTTCCACATGCCCCGGGGCGCTAAGCCTGTGCACCACAGCTACTGTAGCCTGAGCACCCTAGAAGCCATGCTTCACAACAAGAGAAGCCGCCGCAATAAGAAGCCCGAGCACCTCAACTAGAAAGTTGCCCCTGCTAGTTGCAATTAGAGAAAGCCCAGGCACAGCAACGAAGACCCAGCACAGCCAAAAATAATAAAATTGAACAGAAAAACAAAACCAAGGCTACATCTGGAGGGTAGAAGGACTTGGTAACCAATTGGTTGGGTGGAGGTACCAAAGAAAGGACTTCAGGTTTCAAGTGCAGGTGCTGGGAAGATGGTAATACTATTAAGTGAAATTACTATGAGAGTTGAAAAATCCATGAAGATTAAGGATATAGCTTTAATCCTTGTGCTGCCTGACTGCTCAAATGACCTTAGTCAAGATTCTTAATCCATTTGAGCCTTAGTTGCTTTGAAAGATCCCATGGGATATTTTTAGAGAATTAAATGATATAATACTTATAAAGCATTCATTGGGCTTCCCTTGTGGCTCAGCTAGTAAAGAATCTGCCTGCAATGCGGGAGACCTGGGTTTGATCCCTGGAGAAGGAAATGGCAACCCACTCCAGTCTTTTGGCCTAGAGAATTCCATGGACAGTCCATGGGATCGCAAAGAGTCGGACACGACTGAGCGACTTTCAGTTTCAGCTTTAGTTTATAAAGCATTCACACATTTGCTTAGTCTATATTTTTTGAGCATTAATGATGTACCAGAGTCAGGGATTCAGAGGTATATGAAATGAAGTTTCTACCTTTCTGGAAATTCTGTTGTATGAGTGGGAAGGTAGGCATGAACAAGTTGACAAATAAATGAATAAATCAATTACAGATTTGGAAGAGGAGCTTGAAAGATGTAAACGGGTAAATGTGGCAGATAGGGTAGAGAGTTCTGCTTTGTGATATGTTGTCAGGAAAGTCGGAAACTTATAAGGGATGGCCATTCATTTGAGGAGGCACCTTTCAGGCTTTGAGAACAACCAATTCAAAGACCCTGAAATGGGAAAGAATTTTGGACAGTATATACTTAGCAGTTCCTCAAATACAGTAAGCATGCATTAAATAATAGTTAGAATTACAGAGGTATCTATTTGTTTATATGCTGTGAAAACTAGCTTATCAAAATACCTCTTTCATTTGTCACATAAATTATTCAGAACAATATTTAAAATTGCCACCTTTACAAATGTATCTTTGTACTTAAGAATGTAAAGAAAATTGTTAGTGGAAATGAGGAAAGAGTTCTTTGAAGCAATGCTGAATTTTATGGGCCAGGAACTCCCAGGGGACACTTGGTGATTAATAGTCTTCTCAACAGCTCTGGAAACATATTCTTTTTTCTTCCAATTATCTTTTTCATTTAGTTGAACCTGACTCAACTTAACAACTGGTTTATCCTTCAAAGATGGGAGACTGTTAACTACCTTTTTGAAGTCTGAAATTTATGCAACTGTGTATCAAAAAGTCTAGGTTAACTTTCATGACTTAGAAATCTTGCTTATTAGTCACTTCTGCATTTTACTCTGTGTAGTAATAGAAAATGTATCATTTAAATTATCAAAATATGATTCATGATATACATTCTTTAAAAGTTGCAAATGGAGAACATTATCCAGGGAAATTGTTAATGAGTACACCAGTGAATTGTCCAAGCATAGAATTGTCTGAGAGCTTACTGTATCACATGATAAGGAAAGATGATAAACAACTTCTGTAACACATCAACAAAGGCATCTGAATTTGGTGTGAATCCTAGTTAGGGACTTTCCTCCCATTTATTCTACTTATCTTTTTGAACAAAAATGTATAGTAAAATGAGTTGCAAATACATGGTAGGTATAAACTTAAGATAGAAAATGTAGAAACAGTTAAATTTAGATAAAGATTAATGCCTGGCATGAATTAAAACAGGTTGATAATATAAATTAAAATTTAAAACATGAAATGAATAACTGAGAAAGAAATAACTAAGGAGACACCAGAACCATAAAACAGCGATAAGGCTGTTCTAGAATTCAATGAATGATAGCTGCCACGTCTGTTCAGAGTGAATTCTAGCAAAGAGCTAGTGAAGATAATGTATTTAAATACTGCTGGAAACTTCCCCTTCAGCCAGCAGCTGGCATGACTGTTGTCATTCAGAGGGCATAAGTAAATGTCATATAATTGAGTCATTGAGAAACTGAGATGACAATGAGCTACATTCTCATTACCACTTTAAAAAAATTCTCCCCTGGGCTGTTAAATAGATGATGTTTAAGACTGGTATTAAAGCTTAAGAAAAACTGCATGAAGTCAGAGTTGAAATAGGTCTCAGCTCTTTCATCAGAGATTCCCAGAACTGTTGGCTGTGGCTCTTGCAGACCAGGTGGAGTGGGTTTCTGTGAAATGACACTGACAAATTCTGAATCACTGTCTTTTACAGATATGAGAAATCCAAGCTTCATGTAGTATACTTCAGTCAAGTACACCAGCTGCTGTAGCCTCACACTGACGGTGCCTTCTAAATGTCCCTCTCACCCCTATACAACAGAGGAAGAGTGTCCTCACATTTTTAAAAGGAACCCTAGATCAGCAAGATACTCTCTGCCTGAATGCAGTTGGATATTCTCCTTGTACCCCCTGTTCCCGCTTCCCCATTTACCTCTGGCTTTCATCCATGACCATTAACTCGGGTACTTATTCATTCATTAGTTGGTGTCTTCCAGCCCAGCAGTGTAATTGACCTTGGCTTTGCCCCTTGATTCTGTCTTTGCCTCTTGGATCCAGTTGAACTCAGTGTCTTTGGAAGTGACTTCACACAGTCTCCTGGTTTTGTTTCTTGCTACACTCTGCCCCGAGGCTAGAGTATTACAGGCATACCCAGCATACCCTTTAAGAAGGAGAGCTTTTTTTAATGTAATGGGTCAGCTATTTTTTTTTTAACTTTATTTATTTATTTTTGGCTGTGCTGAGTCTTTGTTCCTGTGCAAGCTTTTCTCTAGTTGCTGCGAGTGGGGGCTGCTCTTTAGTTGCGGTGCTCAGGATTCTCATTGTGGTGACTTCTCTTGTTGCACAGAACAGGCTCTAGGCTGCTGGCTTCAGTAGTTGCAGCACATGGGCTCAGTAGTTGCGGTTCCTGGCCCTCAAGCACCCCAGCTTCAGTAGCTGTAGCACGAAGGCTCAGTAGTTGTGGCTCGTGGGCTCTAGAGTGCAGGCTCAGTGGTTGTGGCACAGGGGCTTAGTTGCTTTGCAGCATGTGGAATCTTCCTGGACCAGGGATCGAACCTGTGTCCCCTTCCTTGGCAGGCAGATTCCTATCCACTGCACCACCAGGGAACTTCACGTTTCCCTCCATGAATGGCCTTGTAACTGCTGTCACCTGCAGTCCTCTCGCAAAGACTATCTTTGGGCTACTAAGCTGCTTTGTCTAGCAGCTAGAAGACTAGATCGCTGGAAGTGTATGTAGTCACTTCCTGACTCTTCATGAATACAAAAGCCCCAGTTCCAAGGCAGGACATCACTTCATGGCAAATAGATGGGGAAACAATGGAAACAGTGACAGATTTTATTTTCTTGGGCTGCAAAATCACTGCAGACAATGACTGCAGCCATGAAACTAAAAGGCATTTACTCCTTGGAAGAAAAGCTATGATAAACGTAGACAGAATTAAAAAGCAGAAACGTTACTTTGCCAATGAAGGTTCATATAGTCAAAGCTATGATTTTTCCAGTAGTCATATATGGATGTGAGAGTTGACTATAAAGAAGGCTGAGTGCTGAAGAATTGGTGCTTTCAGACTGTGGTGTTGGAGAAGACTCTTGAGAGTCCCTTGGACTGTAAGGAGATCAAACCAGTCAATCCTAAAGGAAATCAGTCCTGTATATTCACTGGAAGGACTGATGCTGAAGCTGAAGCTCCAATACTTTGACCACCTGATGTGAAGAACTGATTCATTGGAAAAGACCCTGATGCTGGGAAAGATGGAGGGCAAGAGGAGAAGCAGGTGGCAGAGGATGAGATGGTTGGATGGCATCACTGATTCTATGGACATGAGTTTGAGCAAACTCTGGGAGATGGTGATGGACAGGGAAGCCTGGTGTGCTGCAGTCCACGGGGTCGTAAAGAGTTGGTCATGACTAAGCAACTGAACAACAACAAGGCAGGACAAACTCTGAAGATTACCACCATAGACACAGTTTTGAAATGATTCTAGGAAGGGCACTTTTCACATTTTTACATATGTGAAGTGAGATGCCCCTTATAATTGATTTGCCATACTTTAACTGGCAGTGCTTTTTCTTTCTTAATACATGCCACAAATATGTATCTTATGGTCCATGGCAAATTAGCGTTAGTGAAATTAAGGTCTGGAGAAAAGTGAACAAAAACGTCTGTCTGAAAACAATCAGGAAAGGATTCAGGGATGAACTAGCATCTAAGTTGTGAAAATGTCAGGTGGATTGTTCTATGGTTTTGAAGATATGTTATGTGGAAGTTAAGGTCAATTATAGTTTAGGGGAGAAGTTAAAGGGAGGGAGCCACTTCTAATTGGATTCCTGCTATGTGTCTCACACCTAGGTCTTCTGTTTTGAGTAACTTTTCCAATCTCACAATAACCTGTTGGTCCTTGAGGTAACATAATCAGAAAGAAATTTTTTTACTTAAGACAGCAGTCCTGCCCTTCCCACCCCCTCCATGGGAATCACTGCATCTACTGACATCAAGATGGTTTTATAGCCATCTGCTTATGATGACTTCAGTTCTCCCAGCAGCTAGACCCCTATTCTAGGCAGAAGAGACCAGTAGTTTTAGAGTATACAGATCTAGGTCAAGCTCAGTCTGTTTGACTTAATCACTGCATAATGTTGAACAAATTACTTACCATTCAAAAGTAATATGAAAAAAATTATGCCTATCCCTAAAAGCTTGTAGTATTTGCATATATAACAGATATAACATATATAACAGATGCTAAATTGTTCGCCTCATTTTCCCCTCTGTTCCCTTCTTTTCCTTACAAAATATATGTTCTTAAATAACAATGAGGCAACTGAGATCAGGAAAACAAACCCAAGAATTTGGGGAGCAGTGGACATGTTCAGGGGCCAGGCTTTGTCCCTGGCCATAGAGACATTATCATCTAATTATTGGGAGGCCAGTGGTCATGAAGAACTGGATTCTAGCAGTCCAGCCCTGTATCCATCCTCTTGAGGGCCAGAATGCAGATGAAGTAGGAGAGAAATGCAACTATACAGAGACAGGCAGACAGTCTGCAGGGTCTTAGTCTGTTGTGCGTGTGTGCTAAGCGGCTTCAGTCATGTCTGACTCTTTGGAAACCTATGGACTGTAGCCCACCAGGCCCCTCTGTCCATGGGGATTCTCCAGGCAAGAATACTGGAGTGGGTTGCTGTGCCCTCCTCCAGGGGATCTTCCTGACCCATGGATTGAACCCACGTCTCTTATGTCTCCTGCATTGGCAGATGGGTTCTTTACCACTAGTGGCACCTAGGAAGCCCTTCTATCCTTTTCTTTGAGCTGGTGTATTTGAAACATTCTTTTCTATCAAATAGCGTTTAATCAGAATTTATGCTCCCATTTTTATTTATCTACAGTTTCCAAATACAACTACTGAGCAGCATAAAATAACCAGGGTTGTCACTCTGAGTTGATATAGTTCATCCATGCTTTCCACAAATATTGGCTCACTTTTCCATGTACAAGTAACATGTGGGTGGAGGGAATACAGTGTGAACACAGCTGCTTCCCCGCCTTGAGGCATCTGCCTTTTGGTGGAGGCAAAAACAAACAGCATCATGTTTTAATCGAGGAATAAGACACAGCAGTGTGGAAATGTGGGCTTCCCAGGTGGCCCTAGTGGTACAGAATTCACCTGCCAATGCAGGAGACACAAGAGACACAGGTTCAACCCCTGGGTCAGGGAGATCCCCTGGAGAAGGACATGGCAACCCACTCCAGTATTCTTGCCCGGGGAATCCCATGGATTCCAGGATTCCCATGTTGCCCCAGGCTACAATCTGTTGGGTCTCAAAGAGTCTGACATGACTGAATGCTCACACACACAATGTGGGATTGTAAAGGAGGGTCTCTCTTAACATCTTTGGTGACATGAGCCCCTTCTGAGAAAAAATTCAAATATATGACATAAAGTGTTAGCATTACAAAAGAAACTGACCATAATGAAAAATGGTTAAGAATCTCTGGGAGAAAGTTTTTTCTGAGAGAAACAAATCAGGAAGAATTAGCCAAATGATGGCGTGGAGGCAGAAAAGAGTGCTCTGCATAAGAGAAATATCTGTGGAAAGAGCCACATGCTTTTCAAGTGCAAAAGTTGAGGCGGGTCCAGCCAAAAGCAAAGATTTTTGTTGTTTTGAATTCATCTCTGCAGCCACAATATAGGCACATGTTTGATTTCTATTAGGCTTTATTATATAGAAAGAATATATGAAAGTCTTCTTTCAATAAAACGTTCTCTGTGATTATGCACTAGTGAGAAAACATACATTATTTTAATATATCAAGCTGCAGATATTCCTATGCCAACTTTCAAAATGAAAATAACTTAAATACACGAAACATACATATCCAAATGATTCTTTTCTTAAAAATAATCTTCTTCATTTATGTTTGCCTATGCCGGGTCTTTGCTGCTGCGTGAGCTTTTCTCTGCTTGTGGTGAGTGGGAGCCTCTCTCTAGTTGCGGTGCTTTCTCTGCTTGCAGAGCACAGGCACTAGAGGGTGTGGGTTTCGGTAGTTGCGTCTCCCGGGCTCTGGAGCTCCAGCTCAGTGCTGTGGCGCATGTGCTTAGTTGCTCTGTGGCATGTGGGATCTTCCCGGGCCAGGGGATCAAACCCTTGGCCCCTGCATTGGCAGGGGATTCTTTTCCACTGAGCCGCAAGGGAAGCTCCCAAATGACTCTTTATATAAATTACTAAATAGAGAAGTCACAGCTGGAGGCCCAACTGAAAATTTACAAGAGATTCTCTCCTGTGATTCTGAAATTTTCACTCTGAAGCACAGGATACACTAGACGTATGCTTATCACTTAGACACTCAGTAAGTCCTCAGTGGCAAAATAAGAAATACTTTTCACCAACTAGGGAAAAAAAATACAATAAAAAAATGCAGCAGTTTAATTGCTGTGTCAAGTCATAGAAAGAGCCATATAATCTTTAAAATCAGAACAAAAATTTTTGAATTATGATTCTCTTTCTTGCTCGTGTGGCTGAAAATACTTAAGATTCAGTTTTGTGATGTGTAAAGCTGAAATATTAACACATATTTTGGGAATAAATAAAATAGTGTACATGAATCACTTCATACAATGCATGTATACATGATAGCACCCTCTTCTTTTGCCTGGAATTTCCTGACTGTTCTCCACTCCCCTCACCTACTTGTACAGAGAGCGTAGTCATGTACTGAAAGGAGTAAAAGGCTGGGGAGACCAGAAGGTTTGAGCAAAGGACAGAAGCTGGAATTTCTACATGACATTTCCTAGGCTGTTGGTTTGAAGATACTGGTTCCCCAAATACTTAACAGATTTTTGAGTTAAATATGTATGAATTTTAATCATTTAGGAATCCAGTGTATGATAGCTATTTTTCTAACTACACTGAAGGGACAGTAAGATTACGTAGATTGAAATGTCTTCTGAATTTTATTTTCCAAGATGGAACATCATAAAGCAAAGGAGGTTATGTGTACATGGCAATTGTTCTGTAGATGTATTTTGAATTCTTAAACTTGATCCAATTTGAGCAACTGTTACTGGGGCATATTAGGTGTCGGGCTGTGTGCACAGTACTTCAGATCCCAAAGCAGATAAAATGTACTTTCTGGCTTCAAATAAGTCTCAGTGGATTTAAGAACTGGGAGTAGTAGGGTAGGGAGATGGAGGGTGGGAGACGGGGGCAGGGGACCAGCATACACAGAATTAGCTAAAAATTCAAAGACATGAATGTACATACAGTCCCAGTATAGAGACACAGGTAAGTGAGCTCTTTAATTCTGCCTGGGAAAGGAGGAGAAGTTTCTAGAGAGCTGACAAGTTCTGGGACTGTAAAAAGAATTGCCTAGGCCTAGGTAGGAAATATATACCCTAGTTTGGGGCTGAGGACAAAACCCAGTCTGAAGAGAGAGAAAGACATTTTCCTTCAAAATCAAGACACAATGTTGAATTATGGGCGACTGCATTCTAACCATAATGGTCTTCTTATTTTTTTTTTCACCCTGCAAACTTTTACACACATGCACATTCATGTATTCCTTAGCAGTTTGAAAATTCAGTTTCTCAAGTCTTGCTTTTTACATCAGGAAAAAAATGCTGGGTAACAAAAACTCAGTGTTCTGTCATTCTGTGACAGAGAAAGAAGGAAGTCATTTTGCAGGAAAACAAATTAAAGCTTTACTTACCTGTTAGGGGGCCTCATACTGGCAAAGGAATTAGAGGACACACTTGCTAATGGGCACCCTAACCTTCGTAATTATAAGATACTCTGTAGTCGGTGCTTCTCCCCATCTTCCTTTGAAGCATCTGTTTCCTGGAATTCTATAGGATATACTCATTCATTGATCTTGAATTTGAATGGATTACAACAAGCAATGACCTTTAACATGAACAAATTGTCTAATTGCTTAATTTGGAGGAACAAGGCAACCAATAAAGGCAAAACCAGTTGTGCCATACTAAACCAACAAAGACTGCTATGAAATAACTATTGTCAGGAAAGCAGGATTTACTGTTTAATTTTAATTAGAAGCTGCACTCAAGCTACAGCCCTGTCCAGAGCAAGGGATGTAAGGTCACCCTCAAAGGAAATTGCCCTGCTGTTGGTCTGTAGGTGTTATGGTTTGTTTACCATCTATCCATGTACTTTCTCATTAGAATGCCTAATGTTCCACTTCTTAAGAAGACATTTTGGTTAAGCAGTTCTTAAAAGTGACTCCACAATCACTACAGTCACTGGATATTTTGGCTTCTGCTGCAGGGGCTTGGGTGGGGAAATGGGGCTCCGTGGGTGAGCAGAGAATTGAGCCTGCTGTGGCATTCGGCCCTTCTGCTCCTTTCTACCTACCTCCTCTTTTGCTAGAATTCCCTGGCTCTCCTCCGTCACCCCACTCACCAACAGGTAGTTTGGCAAGGGCTAGAAACTGGTAGAAGGTGAGATGGAATTGAAGATTGGGGCAGACAGACTCCAGTTTCTCTGTAAAATCTCCTAGGCTATTGATGGGAAGATCTCAATTGCCCAGAGATGCTCTGTAGGTTTGGGGGTTAAACAGCTATACATTTTCGTTTGAATTGCCAAAGTTACTTAAACTTCTATGTAAAACATATTCTAAGGAATTAAAAAAAAAGAAGTAGCATTTCTGCTGCTAATGCATAAGTGCATACTCTCACTCAGCCACAGATGGCTATTTTTTAATTAAAAACTTGCTTGATTGTAACTAATTTTAGTCCATGAGACACTCTTCCCCATTAACCTGTGGTTTATTGCAGCATTTCTCTATGTAGCTTAGTATATTAGTCCTTCAAAGGCCATGATTTTTAGCGAATGTTCAGTTCATAGTGCTCCTTACTTTACAAAACGTGTGTGTGTGTGTGTGTGTGTGTGTGTGTGTGTGTGTATGTATGGGTGTGTGCGTTAGTCGCTCAGACATGTCTGACTCTTTGTGACCCCATGGACTCTAGCCCTTCAGGCTCCTCTGTCCGTGGGGTTCTCCAGGCAAGAATACTGGAGTGGGTTGCTATTCCCTTCTCTAGGGGATCTTCCTGACCCAGGGATTGAACCTCAGTCTCCTACATTGCAGGCAGTTTCTTTACTGTCTGAGCCACCAGGGAAGCCCCTTTACAGAACTAGATTGAGATTTAAATTGTGCTTCCAAAGAAACCTAAATTCTTTACTTTTTTTTTTTACTGCAAGAATTAGCATTATCTTTTCTCTTTTGGTTATTCATGGACATAATTAACAAGCTGTTCTGTTTGTTAACTGGGGATATTCTGTAGCTTCCAGGCTCCACATTTTAAAATGCAATAGAGTTATCATAATGAAATATGAGCAAGGCAGTAAAGCAGGAAACACTGTAATATATTTTTGCAACCAAGCCTTTGAATCTAAAAAGTTCCCAGATCGCTTCATTACAGTGCCAGCTGATAGTGTATTTCTCAGCTTTCATTAAAAAAAAAAAAAAAAAAAATCGAGGATCTGTGATTCTGCCGAATAAAGCTGTATATAAATGAAGTATCTGCCACACAATCATAGGAAGCATATTTTTTTTTTGTTTCATCAGTACTTGCTTATGTTGCTCATATGAATAATATGATTGATTTTTACTTTATCTCCACTGGCAGTGTAGCCATAAATCTATCTGTAAGGTACCCAGCACAGGATAAAATGTTATTTTTCCTCAGTGTGGTCTCATTTGATTACAATTGCAGCCTTGCCTGGCTGCATTCCATCCATAATTAATTGTCGCTTTGGTTTCCAGTTGCAGCCAGGCCAGTGCTGAGGCTGTTCACATCTTTAGATAATGCAGTCTACCATGCCAGCTGGCAAGTGCATGAAGACCTTTCACACTGAGTCTAATGGGCGCAGAAGCCTGAGACTTCATCAGGGGCCGCTCTTGAAATGATACTGCGCCAGAGAAGGGCCCAACTTGCTGTGACTGAAGGTCTCTTTGGCTCCTCACCCTTTGGAGTAAACACCACATGCAGAGAGGTTTTCTTTTCGCCAATTTACTTTAGTGCTTCTCAGGCTATGATAGAAAGTATTCTGAGGGGACAGGAAAATGAATTCCTTTAAGGCTTTACCTCTGGCTCCAGATCATTCTCTCTTTTCTGTATATTAAGCTGTAATCTTATTGGCATGAGTGACTGCCATTTTGACATAACATAGATATTTGTTTCCTATGATATTATTTCTTTCCTGGATATTTGGTTTCACTTTACTCCCAGGGAAAGAATGGGAAGTATACCAGGCAGAAAAATTAGGTAATTATCCGTCCCTGTCCAATGCTGAGATTTATTTTTGAGTAAGAGAGCATGCTGCAATTGTTGCATAAAGACATTTTAGGTGTCATTTTTGATAGATGCATTTAGTTACTTGATTTACTCCCTGCAGTGCCACGTTAAAGCAACATGGATTAATATTATTTGTTACAAATTATGAAAGAATCTCATAAAGTGTTTTAGTCCATTCATAATTACTCAAAGAAAATGTAAGCCATATTTTCAAACCAAAATATTTTGGGAACCCCCAGCTTACTGACTGAAGTGGATCAGTTGCATGATTTTGAGAGACTGTGTACAAACCAGGGAGCAGATTGTTGGCATGTGGGTAACATGAATTGAGGGAAAGTCGGTCTAGTCTGGCTAGATCTTCCTTTTGTCCAAGGAAGCCAGATATCTAGATTTTTATTTGATATCTCTTGTTTTTAAATGTTGACAACCACAACTAGTTCATTTAAAAACAACTAAAACAAAAAAGATGCCATTTATGCAAAGGACCGGATCTATAATCTGACTTTATATTGTACCAAAAGTCTTTTTCTAAATTTTATTTATTTTTAAATATTTATTTACGTTTTTGGTTGTGTCAGGCCTTAGCTGCAGCACATGGGATCTTTGTTGCATAATGTGGTATCTGTCTTTGTGGCTCAAAGACCCTCTAGTTGCGGCATGTGGGTGTCAGAGGGCATAGGCTTAGTAGTTGCAACGTGTGGGCCCAGTTGTTCCACAGCACATGGGATCCTAGTTACCCGAACAGGGATCAGACATGTGCCTCCTGCACTGCAAGGTGGGCTCTCAACAACTGGACCATCAGGAAAGTCCCCAAAAGTCTTATAACAAATTTAATAAGATAGTTAAAATGTTCAGTTCAGTTCAATTCAGTCGCTCAGTCGTGTCCGACTCTTTGTAACCCCATGAATTGCAGCACACCAGGCCTCCCTGTCCATCACCAACTCCCGGAGTCTACCCAGACCCATGTCCATCAAGTCGGTGATGCCATCCAACCATCTCATCCTCTGTCGTGCCCTTCTCCTCCCGCCCCCAATCCTACCCAGCATTAGGGTCTTTTCCAACGAGTCAACCCTTCGCATGAGGTGGCCAAAGTATTGGAGTTTCAGCTTCAACATCAGACCTTCCAATGAACACCCAGGTTTGATCTCTTTTAGGATGAACTGATTGGATCTCCTTGCAGTCCAAGGGACTCTCAAGAGTCTTCTCCAACACCACAGTTCAAAAGCATCAATTCTTCGGCGCTCAGCTTTCTTCACTGTCCAACTCTCACATCCATACACGACCACTGGAAAAACCATAGCCTTGACTAGACAGACTTTTGTTGGCAAAGTAATGTCTCTGCTTTTAAATATGCTATCTAGGTTGGCCATAACCTTGCTTCCAAGGAGTAAGCGTCTTTTAATTTCATGGCTGCAATCACCATCAGCAGTGATTTTGGAGCCCAAAAATATAAAGTCTGACACTGTTTCCACTGTTTCCCCATCTATTTCCCATGAAGTGATGGGACCAGATGCCATGATCTTAGTCTTCTGAACGTTGAGCTTTAAGCCAACTTTTTCACTCTCCTCTTTCACCTTCATCAAGAGGCTCTTTAGTTCTTATTCACTTTCTGCCATAAGGGTGGTGTCATCCGCATATCTGAGGTTATTGATATTTCTCCCTGCAATCTTGATTCCAGCTTGTGTTTCTTTCAGCCCAGCGTTTCTCATGATGTACTCTGCATATAAGTTAAATAAGCAGGGTGACAATATACAGCCTTGACGTACTCCTTTTCCTATTTGGAACCAGTCTGTTGTTCCATGTGCAGTTCTAACTGTTGCTTCCTGACCTGCATACAGGTTTCTCAAGAGACAGGTCAGATGGTCTGGTATTCCCATCTCTTTCAGAATTGTCCACAGTTTATCGTGATCCACACAGTCAAAGGCTTTGGCATAGTCAATAAAGCAGAAATAGATGTTTTTCTGGAACTCTCTTGCTTTTTCAATGATCCAGCGGATATTGGCAATTTGATCTCTGGTTCCTCTGCCTTTTCTAAAACCAGCTTGAACATCTGGAAGTTCACGGTGTGCTTCTTCTTTTAATAAAACCAGAGTCTAATATGTTTCACATTTATGTGTAAATATTTAAGAAACCAAATTAATGAAAAGAATAGTGGTCTAGTTAAAGAAGTCAGTATGTTTTGAATATCTGTGAAGTCTTCTCAGTGCAACTGTAGTCAGAAAATCTATCTTGTCTCAGTTACAGTGCAGGGATGTTAGGCTGGTCCAGAGAGCAGATTGACTGATTATGTCACTTTTGTGAGCTGAGTTGTTTTCTTACATATGGCCTACCTACGCAATTTTCAGCCACTACCACATCCCGTGAAATAACTGATCAAAAATAAAATTTTCTTGTTACATTATTTTGAATTTATGTCTCTATGTAACCAACTTTGTATTTCACGATGCTAAAAATAATTAGAACTTAAAGATTAGCCGAAAATATGATGCTGTTTATTCAACAGTGTATTCTTTGGTACAACCATGATAAAAACTAGATATAGAATCCAACAAATACACTGCTTTGCTCATGATTATAAGGAAAGTCCTAAGGATGAAAGAACTGTCCTCAGCAGATTTTGAGGGAGAGAGAAGGTACTGGTACATGAAAAATCAAGGAATGTAAGACTATAGAGTTTTGTTTCTTTTCTTTAAAGGGATATAGAAAATAAAAACGAGAGTTCACAATGATATTCTAGAGAGAAAAAGATGGATATTTAGATAATAGGTGTGGTAAGTATCCCCCAAATCTTGGATGTATATAAAATGAAATGTTTCTTTGTCTCCTTCAAGTCAAATTTAACTCAATGCCAAGTTCTTATTCATTAAAACCACCATGAAGTCACTGGGCTTGTCCTCTGGGGTTCCACAAAGATCCAAAGGATCTAACATAAAATGGGATACTTGGTGAAGTTCCTCTTGTCTTTGGCAAAGATGGTTTGGTTCTAGCCCCTCATGAGCCCTTGAAATCAGCCACCTCCATGGCTGGTGGTCCATTCTTGGGCACAAGAATGTTGCTCCAGAGGGGGAGGCCCAGGACTGGGAGGGCGCTTCTTGGGGTTGCTATCCTCCCTCCCAGCACAATACAGTCAATAAGCTCAGGCTTATTTAAAGGAAGAGAGGTTGTTTTCACCCACTGAACTTATCTGCTGGCTTCATTATCTTCTTGGAATAGGTGAAGGAAAAAAATATCTAGAACAAAACACAAGTAATTCTGTTTTCTCTTATAATCTTTTATGACAATAAAAATTAAGGAAAAATTACTATCTTAATATTATAAGTTGCCTCATAAATCATTTTGAAGTATCTCAATTATAAGACCCTCAGAAATATCTAAGAGCACACAGAAAAGAAGTGACATGGGGGAGGGAGGAAGAAGGAACAAAGGGGAAAAGTATCTATCATTATGGGAAATACTGGAGAGAAGAGTATCTGTATATGTCTATCAGCTGTCACCTGTCTGTGTCTATCTACCTGTCTTCTTACATTGCATGTTTATGTAGTTTTCCACATGTAGCTATCAAAGGTGAAGATGTATAGAAGAATTAAACAAATAATTTTATTTATTTATTTTTGGCTGTGCTGAGTCTTCGTTGCTCCACGGGCTTTTCTCTAGTCGCAGCAAGTGGGGGCCACTCTTTGTTGTAGTGTGCAGGCTTCTCATTGCAGTGGCTTCTCTTGTTGCAGAGCACAGGCTCTAGAGTAGGTGGACTTCAGTAGCTGCAGCTCATGCGCTCAAGAGTTACAGTCTCAGGCTCTAGAGCCCAGGCTCAAGTGTTGCGGTGCATGGGCTTAGTTGCTCCGCAGTGTGGGGAATCTTCCCGGACCTGGGATTGAACCTGTGTCTCCTGCTTTGGCACACAGATTCTTTACCATGGAGCCACCAGAGAAGCCCCTAGAAAATAATTTATAGAAATTGACATTACATGAAATATACTTAAGAAGCTTAGTTTCTTTTTGAAACTAAATATGTTGAGATGTTTAAGTGGCAACTTTTATTTATTTAAGCTTTTTATTTTACACTGAAGTATAACCCATTAACAATGTTGTGATAGTACAGGTGCACAGAAAAGTGACCAAGTCATACAAATACATGATTCCGTTCTCCCACAGACTCCCCTCCCATCCAGGCTGCCACATGACATTGAACAGAATTCTTTGTGCGATACAGTAGGTCCTGTTGATTATCCATTTTAAATATAGCAGTGGGTACATGTTGACTCCAAACTTCCTAACTATACCTTTGAAGTGGGGAAAATTTAATTGAATTTTACAACACGACATAAGATTTTATTTTATCTATCTTAATAGCATTGGTTTTTCTCCTAAAAACATTATACCTTAGAAAAAAGAAAGATGCCTAGTTTTAAAGCTCTTAAAAATATTCTTATAGAGCTTTTTGGGTTTCCCTGTGGCTCAGATGGTAAAGAATCCACCTGCAATGTGGGAGACCTGGTTTCAATACTTGCGTTGGTAAGATTCCCTGGAGGAGGACATGGCAACCCACTCTAGTATTCTTTGCCTGGAGAATCCTCATGGACAGAGGAGCCTGGTGGGCTACAGCCCATGGGGTCGCAAAGAGTCAGACATGACTGAGCAACTAAGCACAGCACACTTAGAGCTTTTACGAAATGATTTTAATTTGTATATCAAAATACAGAGTAGACATGCTCGGCAAAAAACAATTCATTTCTCCGCTCAAGAATCTGATGCATTATATGCATTCTTTAATTAAAGATGTTACCTCACTAATGCAGGTATTTATGCCTGTAAATAAGAATTAAGATCACTTTAAAAAGCAAGTGATTCTATCATGGACGTCACATGTACATATTTTCAGGATGAATATGGAGCTTAATGTTTTGGTTTGTAGTTTGGGTTATAGTTTCCATCATATACGGATTAAAAGTACTGTATTTTGAAAATTTACACAGAAATGAAAAATAGATGCCATCAAACACTGGTGGATGATTTAGCAAGAAGCTCTGGTGCTGAATGCAAGAGGCATGTAAATGATGCAGAAGAGAAATAGGAAGAATTGAGCACAACTGCTTCATAAAATCTAAATGTGGGCAAGAATAGTATTTTATCATAGATGTATATCAAGCTGTTATATTAAATATTATAAGCAGATCTCTGACTCTTGTAAAAGTTTATTTAATTTTTAAACTTATCCCTGAGAAAAATGAAGTAAGATTGCTTGGGGGCTGGGGTCTTCTTGCATTGAAACATGTAGAGTAGTTGAAATTAGGGGTTCATGTGCAGCTGAAAATATAAATGCACCTGTACCTTAGCAATGGGCTTCCTCCATGGCTCAGTGGGTAAAGAATCCACCTGCAATGCAGGAGACACAAGAGACGTGGGTTCAATCCCTGGGTCGGGAAGATCCCTTGGAGGAGGAAACAGCAACCCACTCCAGTATTCTTGCTTGGGAAATCCCATGCGGGGCTACAGGCCAAAGGGTCACAAAGAGCTGGAGATGATTAAGTGACTAAGCACACACACGCAGACACATACCTTAGTAGGATTTCTTAAGCCTGGGAGGACATTAGGGAATTTGTTAACCCCCTGTAATATGAGTGTCTGTGCATGCATGCGTTTTTCTGGTGTGAAGACACCATGTAGATCTTTTTCAAATGCATCTCAACCTTTAACTGGATAAAAACCAGTGTTCCAAGGCACGATAATTTGGGGTCTGTGGGCCCCAGATCCTGGTTTCTCCTGAAGGGAGAAAGAAAAAAAAATGAGAATAAAATATTCTTAGATTCTGGAATCCAATGTGGGTAGAGATTGTATCTCCACCAGTGGCAAAGGGTCCAAAAACATATTCAAAGAGCTTGATTTTAGGTAGACATTACAATCCATGGCAGGGGCGGGCACTGTAGTAACAGGAATTTCTAGGAAGTGGTGACCACTGAAGAGAGGTGAGCATTCCTGGTGTTTGGTTCAGAGCAGGAAGCTTGTTGAATCACATAAAGTCCTGGAGGCAGGAACCAGTAGGCTTTTCTGGCAGTGTGTCAGGGTGTCACACAAATGGTCTGAAGGTTCAGCCAGGGCTCAGCCCCAAGACGACCTTGCAGGAAATCCAGGCTAGTCAGGTAGACGGGGCAAACTGGGAGGAGGCCCCAGGGACACATTCTGGGCTCAGGTTGGTATATCTTGCTTATTTTTATCATAATTAGCTGAAAAGTTAGACAAGAGAGAGCCTGTGACTAAACAAATCTGGAGAAAGACCTAGTTCCGGTGTGATTCTGTAGAGCGAAGGCTTGAACTTCAGTTAATGTAGTGATCAGCTGTTTCTTCCAGGTTACACGTTTGTAAAAAGCTGTGATTTTCTTATCGCTCTACGTGTATTTTGCTTGTTGACACCTAGGTTTACTATTTACTCATAGTAAAAAAAAAAATGAAAGACATAGTCTTATTCTTGAATATCTTTGGTACGTACTTTTTTTTATTATTTAAGAAAATAATTTTAAATCAAGAGAACAGATTCTGATTGCCTGTGAATCCCTGGGCTGCCATTTCATCCCACATTGTGTGACTATCAACTTTATTTGAAAGAAAGAAAGT
This sequence comes from Giraffa tippelskirchi, assembly GCF_054371585.1. Lineage (NCBI taxonomy): Eukaryota > Metazoa > Chordata > Mammalia > Artiodactyla > Giraffidae > Giraffa > Giraffa tippelskirchi. The sequence continues at coordinate 68,130,769 of NC_137284.1, forward strand.
AAACATTACAGATTAACTTCACAGATACTAACAAGCTATTTACCCCACCAAATCCTTATAATCACTGAATATTTGAGTTCCAAAGTAAAGATGAAAGGGTAAGCTTTACTAGGATACAAAGATGCAAAACACTTATTATAGTTAATGGGAGCAGGATGCCAAATTCTCTGACCATCCCACTGTAAATTTCCCCAGAGAATTGGCTTAATAGTAATAAAATTATTCCTGTTAGGCCCTAAATTATTTCACTTACCTAATTAAAAATGCATGTATGAACCAAAGAGTATCACAGTTTATAACTCTATCTAGCTACCAGTCTCTCAGAAGTGTCTTCAACACAACCATTTTTTTATGCCTTAAAAATCTTATTTTCTATTGGAAAATAGATTACTAAAATCTGATTTCTGAAATCAGATTTTATTATTAGTCATATTAGATTAAGTCTCTAAAAATGCACTGATAGTTACATCACCACAGACTTTCATGTCTTATGGGTGAGGGAAAGAAGGAAAACAACGTCTTTTATCATAAATTTTATTTAAAGAATTCAGTTGCAAGTTAACTCATTATAATGTCATCTATGATGTATATTTTATTTACAGGGTAAGGTAATATCATTTTCCTATGTTTAAAGTTAGAAATATTATTATTGAATGTTATTATGCTATATTTAAAAAATGATTTCAGTTTGTTAATGCTGCATGTGATTCTGTTTCTTTTCTTACCTGCCTTTGAGTTGAAGCTACTGAACAAAAAAATTACCCTTGGTTCCATTTAAATTATTAGATCACTGACATTTTCAGAAATATTAACTTGAAATATAAATCAAATACACAGTTCAGTTCAGTTCAGTCGCTCAGTCGTGTCCGACTCTTTGTGACCCCATGAACTGCAGCACACCAGGCCTCCCTGTCCATCACCAACTCCCGGAGTCTAACCAAACCCATGTCCATCAAGTCAGTGATGCCATCCAACCATCTCATCCTCTGTCGTCCCCTTCTCCTCCTGCCCCCAATCCTACCCAGCATTAGGGTCTTTTCCAATGAGTCAACTCTTCGCATGAGGTGGCCAAAGTATTGGAGTTTCAGCTTCAACATCAGACCTTCCAATGAACACCCAGGACTGATCTCCTTTAGGATGGATTGATTGGATCTCCTTGCAGTCCAAGGGACTCTCAAGAGTCTTCTCCAACACCACAGTTCAAAAGCATCAATTCTGCGGCGCTCAGCTTTCTTCACAGTCCAACTCTCACATCCATACGTGACCACTGGAAAAACCATAGCCTTGACTAGACAGACTTTTGTTGGTAAAGTAATGTCTCTGCTTTTAAATATGCTATTTAGGTTGGCCATAACCTTCCTTCCAAGGAGTGAGCGTCTTTTAATTTCATGGCTGCAATCACCATCAGCAGTGATTTTGGAGCCCAAAAAAATAAAGTCTGACACTATTTCCACTGTTTCCTCATCTATTTCCCATGAAGTGATGGGACCAGATGCCATGATCTTAGTTTTCTGAACATTGAGCTTTAAGCCAACATTTTCACTCTCCTCTTTCACTTTCATCAAGAGTTCATCATTAGTTCTTCTTCACTTTCTGCCATAAGGGTGGTGTCATCTGCATATCTGAGGTTATTGATATTTCTCCCAGCAGTCTTGATTCCAGCTTGTGTTTCTTCCAGCCCAGTGTTTCTCATGATGTACTCTGCATATAAGTTAAATAAGCAGGGTGACAATATACAGCCTTAATGTACTCCTTTTCCTAGGTGGAACCAGTCTGTTGTTCCATGTCCAGTTCTAACTGTTGCTTCCTGACCTGCATACAGGTTTCTCAAGAGACAGGTCAGTTGGTCTGGTATTCCCATCTCTTTCAGAATTGTCTACAGTTTATTGTGATCCACACAGTCAAAAGCTTTGGTATAGTCAATAAAGCATAAATAGATGTTGTTCTGGAACTCTCTTGCTTTTTCAATGATCCAAAAGATGTTGGCAATTTGATCTCTGGTTCCTCTGCCTTTTCTAAAACCAGCTTGAACATCTGGAAGTTCATAGTTCACGTATTGCTGAAGCCTGGCTTGGAAAATTTTGAGCATTACTTTACTAGCGTGTGAGATGAGTGCAATTGTGCAGTAGTTTGAGCATTCTTTGGCATTGCCTTTCTTTGTGATTGGAACGAAAACTGACCTTTTCCAGTCCTGTGGCCACTGCTGAGTTTTCCAGATTTGCTGGCATATTGAGTGCGGCACTTTCACAGCATCATCTTTTAGGATTTGAAATAGCTCAACTGGAATTCCCTCACCTCCACTAGCTTTGTTCATAGTGATGCTTTCTAAGGCCCACTTGACTTCACATTCCAGGATGTCTGGCCATAGGTGAGTGATCACACCATCGTGATTATCTGGGTCGTGAAGATCTTTTATGTACAGTTCTTCTGTGTATTCTTGCCACCTCTTCTTTATATCTTCTGCTTCTGTTTGGTCCATACCATTTCTGTCCTTTATCGAGCCTATCTTTGCATGAAATGTTCCTTTTGTATCTCTAATTTTCTTGAAGAGATCTCTAATCTTTCCCAATCTGTTGTTTTCCTCTATTTCTTTGCATCGATCGCTGAGGAGGGCTTTCTTATCTCTCCTTGCTATTCTTTGGAAGTCTGCATTCAGATGGGAATATCTTTCCTTTTCTTCTTTGCTTTTCGCTTCTCTTCTCTTCCCAGCTATCTGTAAGGCCTCCTCAGACAGCCATTTTGCTTTTTTGCATTTCTTTTCCATGGGGATTTTCTTGATCCCTGTCTCCTGTACAATGTCTCGAATGTCTGTCCATAGTTCATCAGGCACTCTGTCTATCAGATCTAGTCCCTTAAATCTATTTGTCACTTCCACTGTATACTCATAAGGGATTTGATCTAGGTCATACCTGAATGGACTAGTGGTGTTCCCTACTTTCTTCAATTTAAGTCTACCAAAAGGGAATTTTTATTTAAAACATAATGTGGTAAATGACTCATCCATAAATAGTGTGTAAGCACGTGTCCATTTGCCTGTTTGTGTATGAAATCTAAGCATGCCTCTAATTTTTTCATACAAAGAAAACACTTTGTGTGCATGTGCGCAGAGGTGATCTTGATGTCGAAGGAAGAATGGTAGCAAGACTGTGGTTCAGAATATTTGCAAGTATGAAGAGTGACTTGACGATGTTTAAAGCAAGTTTAGAGAAAAATGAGGATCCTAAAAAAAAGTGCAATTTCATGGGGCAAAGGAGCAACTTGAGCGTCTAGGGGAAAAATAGTTGGGAGAATTTACTTTTAAAGAAAAGGAAAAAAGAAAGAAAGAAAAGCAGTTAGAAATTTTAGGATGGAGAACAGTAAGTTGCCACTAGTTTTTCTTCCTGCAAATGGAAGCAGACATACAGAGGAAGATATTATTAGAAAGGATACAGACTAGACACTTCAAAGGATTACGTATCATCAAGAGCAGAAGGAGCTGGTAGAATGTTCTGAGCTGGCAGTTCTAAAGAGCTATAATGGCCATTTGCGTTACATAAAAGTGGGTTGAAGATATTTTTGTGATAACTGGAAAGATTTGATGATGATCTGGAATATGGGATAATGTATTTGAATTAATGATTATTTCTGAGGTGTGGTGTGGTTACATGGGAAAATGTTTTCATTTTGGAAAGACACATTCTGAGGTATTTAAAATGTCAAGATGTATGTCACCAATTTGCAAATGGTTTAGCAAAAGAAAAGTATGTGTTCATGTATAGAAGGAGATGAGGCAGTTATGCACCCCCTTGAATGGAAGTGCTTTGTTACATTCTTCTTTAAACCTTTACTGAATTTGAACATTAACAAATCTAGATAAAATAACACCACCATCTACAAACAAGCCAACAAACAACAAAGGACAGGTATCAGGGAATATATTATAGTGTAATGAATTCACATGTTTATAATTTTCCCCTCTTGTGACCATGTTGTAATGAGAAGGAAGAAACATACAGAGGGGTAAACTCAAAAATGAATGTGAGAAATGCATCTACATAGTACTTTCCCCCATAGATTTCTGGAATCAAAAAATATATGAAAAAGGGGCACTTGATGAAGTGTAGGTCACACCTAGAATATGCATTAAGGGTACAGGTCATGAGACCTGTCAGTACGTTCCATTATATATCCAGAGCTCACTACTAATAATTCTAGTGTTGGAATAATTAAGCATAAGAAGAAAATCATAAATTATTACATATTTGGCAAGTGCTTGCAAAATAAAAGAAAGTCCAAGGTAAACAAATTTTAAAATTTATTTTGGAATACAAGAAAATTTATAAAATGAAAGAAGATTAAAAACAAATAAGCAATGAAAAAAAACAAACAGATCCCCTGACTCTAATATATATTCCTGTGGTGTGGTTTTGTTACTAAGTCATGTCTGACTCTTGTGACCCCATGAACTATAACTCAGCAGGCCCCTCTGTCCATGGGATTTTCTAGGCAAGAATACTGGAGTGGGTTGCAGTTTCCTTCTCCCGAATATACATTCCTAGAGAGAGTCAAGTAGAATTGCATCCATAAAACAAGAACAGAATGTAATGAAAAAGAACAGTCTGACAAACAAGAGCTCTTAAAAAGTAAAAACATATATCTTGATATTAGCATTGACAGAAAAGCTCAATGAAATTATCTACAAAGTGTAACAAAAACACAGAACATATAAGAGAAAAATTTTTACAGAAATAAGGAATCAACCCAAGGGATGCAGAATGTCAATAATTGATATTCCGAAAAGAGAAAAACCCATCAAAGAGATACTAATGTCACTACTAATAGTAATAATTTAGTGCCTTACTATTCTGCTTAACTATATTAACTAACTAAACCCTCAGGTTAAGTAATAAAGCATTCCTAGTGGTCTAAAGCTAGTATGGTGGTGGTATGGTACCAGAGACTATGCTTGTAACCGTTAGTAAGGAACATATGTCTTCAAAATGATAGAACTCACCAAGGACTTAGATCAGTTATTGGAAAAAAAGCACATGAAAAATTAGTAAAACTTTATACCATGAAGGAAAAGTAACCTAAAATTTTCTAAAGAGAGAAAAGAAAATCAACAATAGTCATGTATCTAAAAAGGGAAAAATAATCAGAGAGGGAAGCCTTATATTTCTCAACACTAACCCTAATGATGGAAGACACTGTTCAAGTTATGAAGATAAGTATGGTATTCAAATTAGTATTCCATACCCAGTCAAAATTTTAAATATTAGAAATACAAGAACTGAAGTATTTATCCTTTCTTAGGAAGTTATCATTAGAATATATTCCCATAATATTAGGGCATAATATATATGGGAAAGAGCTATATCCAAAAGACTTAAAGCATTTTTACAACTCAATAGTAAGCCTATTTAAAAGGAGCAAAAATATGTTTAAACAGGTACTTCACAAAAAGAAATCTTTAAATGAGCAATGAGCACATGAAAAGACTTTAAATATCATTAGTCATCAGGGAAATGCAAAAGAAATTCACAATGATTTATCACTACACACCCCTTAGAATGGCTAAAATTAAAAGGTTGATAATACCAAGTTTTTGCAAGCTGGTGGAATAATTAGAACTCTCATATTTACTAACTAGATTACAAAATGGTGCAATAACTTTGGCAAAAAGTTTGTCAACTTTGTACTAAAAAAAGCTATATAATACAAGTCTAGTTTCGAGTTTCTAGTCAAAATAAATGAAAACCTAAAACCATACGAAGATTTGCATGAGTGTTCATTGCAACATTATTCAGAATAGTTTTGAAGTAGAAACATTAATCAGAGAAGACAGTGGTACCCCACTCCAGTACTCTTGCCTGGAAAATCCCATGGATGGAGGAGCCTGGTAGGCTGCAGTCTATGGGGTCACTAAGAGTCGGACACGACTGAGTGACTTCACTTTCACTTTTCACTTTCATGCACTGGAGAAGAAAATGGCAACCCACTCCAGTGTTCTTACCTGGAGAATCCCAGGGATGGGGGAGCCTGGTGGGCTGCCGTCTATGGGGTCTCACAGAGTCGGACACGACTGAAGCGACTTAGCAGCAGCAGCAGCAGAAACATTAATAAGCTAAATGAATAAACAAATTGTGATGTAGCCTCGTAATGGAGCAAACTCCTGATATAGTAAGAACACAGTTGAATCTTAAAATATTATACCAAGGGAAAAAAGCCAGACACAGTATAATACAATTTGTATAATTCCATTTATATTAAATTTTAGAAAAGGAAGTCCTAATCTGTAGTAAAAGGAAATAGTGTTCTCTGGCTGAGGGTGGGAGGAATTGAGTGCAAATGTGCATAAGGGAATTTTTCTAAGTGATAGAGATCTTAATATTGGTGGTGGTATACGTTTTCCAGCTGTATGTATTTGCAGACATTGGAGTGATGTGATTGGAAGAAGGATATTTTTCCTTAGAGCCTTCAGTGTCCTGACAACACCTAGATTTCATACTTCTAACCTTCAATACTAGGAGGAAAGAATCTCTGTTATATCTAGCCACCTAGTTTGTGGGCTTTGTTACAACAGACCTACAAAACTAATACAGTCATCATATTTTAAAAAATAGACACGGCAGTACCCCCAAGAAAAACCAAAACCAGTTAAAAGTTTTAGCCTTTGAGCAGAGGATTTGTGAGAGGGTAGAGACAAGAGATTTGGTTTGTTGTTGTTTTTTAATAAAACCATCTAATTTCTGTTTAACACTTACATATATTGCTGAGTCAAATCCTTTTAAAAGAGTAACTAAGTTAAAGAGTTTCCAGGGTCAAATAACAAATGAGCAGATAATTAGGGAGTTGAGATAGCTGGAAACGGGGCAAATTCAGTCTGAACATAAAGATGTGAACTCATAAGAGGACTGACTATCCCAAAGAGCCCAATAGTATGAGCTGATTGGTGTAGTAAAAGATTCAGTAAGTAAGCTGAATTACTGTAATTTATCTAAAGACTCTCTCATTTTGCAATAATGTAAAGAACTTTGGCCTCAAAGTAAGTGACTAAGTGTATGATGTGCTAATGTCTTCCCTCTAAGGGATAAAGGAGAGGCCAAAGGTTCTGAGAGGATTTTCCTTCTTCATAATTCAGGCCATTTGTGGAAGAAAAAAGAAAGAATTGGAACTAAGAACAGGAGAGGGTGCCTTGGGTTTGAGGATACACAGGAGGAGTCATGCTAGTTAATACTCTCTGCTGAGTCCAAAAAGAGTCTGTAGAGACTGTAGCCTCCTTTTTATAAGTTTCCTCATCTTGGTTTGCTCTGCTTCATGGTGTTTCCAGTGGTTTCAAAAATATCACAAACTCAGAGCCGCTTCACATTGCTTTACTTTAAACAGGAAATGCTTAATGAATGAATATATCAATATCTATATCATAACTATAACTTTATATATACCTCTATGCATGTTTATGTATCAATAGATAAATGTATCAATATATATACTTATATAGATGTGTATTGATGTGTGCATCAGTTATTCATTTTCTATTTATAAGTGTATCTATATCTATTTCCCTGGTTACCACCAGTGATTCAGATTCAACAGGTATGCGATGTGGTCAGATTCCATATTTAAAAAAAAAAAATTCCTGTCTTGATCTCATATAAGGGAAAGGCTGAATCCTTGGCTCTAGTCCTAAACCATGCACAGATTTTATTTTTAAAAATTTATTTTACTTTTGGCTGTGCTGGGTCTTCTTGCTTTGAGAGAGCTTTCTCTAGCTGTGCCAAGTGGGTGCGGCTCTTTATTGTGGTGCCCGGGCTTCTTACTGTGGTGCTTCTCTTGTTGCAGACCATGAGCTCTAGGTACACAGGCTTTAGTAACTGCCGCACACAGGCTCAGTAGTTGTGGCTCATGGGCTTAGTTTGCTGCCGAGGCATGTGGGATCTTCCTGGATCAGGGAAGGCAGGCAGATTCTTATCCACTGCACCACCAGGAAGTCCCATATGTGGACGTTAATTCTGCCCTGGTGCTCCAGTCCTAAAGATCCATGTGACAGCATTGCTTCAGTGCCTTTCCTTTGGAAGATCAGCCAATCCCTAAACTGCCAGCTTTTCCTAAATGTGACATAGAGGGGGCTCTTAGCTTGGTTCAGAGAGATTGTGTTTTGCCAGCAGTTTCTCCTTAACTACAACAACAAAAAATCAACCTTGTTTTAGATATACTGGAGGGTTGGTCTCTGTTTTTTGACACTTGTCAAGTGATTTTGAGGAGCTATCCCAAGTCCGAGGTCAGGGGCGGTGGCCAAGAGGAGCTACCCCATGTCATGAGAAACGCTGGGCTGGAACAAGCACAAGCTGGAATCAAGATTGCGGGGAGAAATACCAATAACCTCAGATATGCAGATGACACTAGCCTTATGGCAGAAAGTGAAGAAGAACTAAAAAGCATCTTGATGAAAGTGAAAGAGGAGAGTGAAAAAGTTGGCTTAAAGCTCAACATTCAGAAAACTAAGATCATGGCATCTGGTCCCATCACTTCATGGTGGATAGATGGGGAAACAGTGGAAACAGTGGCTGGCTTTATTTTTGGGGGCTCCAAAATCACTGCAGATGGTGATTGCAGCCATGAAATTAAAAGACACTTGCTCCTTGGAAGAAAAGCTGTGACCAACCTAGATAGCATATTAAAAAGCAGAGACATTACTTTGCCAACAAACGTCTGTCTAGTCAAGGCTATGGTTTTCCCAGTAGTCATTTATGGATGTGAGAGTTGGACTGTGAAGAAAGCTGAGCGCCGAAGAATTGATGTTTTTAAACTGTGGTGTTGGAGAAGACTCTTGAGAGTCCCTTGGACTGCAAGAAGATCCAACCAGTCCATCCTAAAGGAGATCAGTCCTGAGTGTTCATTGGAAGGACTGATGTTGAAGCTGAAACTCCAATACTTTGGCCACCTCATGTGAAGAGTTGACTCACTGGAAAAGACCCTAATGCTGGGTAGGATTGGGGGCAGGAGGAGAAGGGGATGACAGAGGATGAGATGGTTGGATGGCATCAGTGACTCGATAGACATGGGTTTGGGTAGACTCTGGGAGTTGGTGATGGACAGGGAGGCCTGGCGTGCTGCGGTTCATGGGATCGTAAAGAGTCAGACACGATTGAGCGACTGAACTGAACTGAAGGATAATTGCTTTGCAGTATTGTGTTGGTTTCTACCATACGCCACCATGAATCAGCCATAGATATGCATATGTCCCCTCCCTCTTGGCCCTTCCTTCCACGTCCCACCCCATCCCACCCCTCTAGGTTGTCACAGAGCACCAGTTTGAGCTCCATGCGTCACATGGCAAATTCCCACTTGTTATCTATTTTACATATGCTAATGAATATGTTTCCATGCTACTCTCTCCATTTGTCCCACCCTCTGCTTTCCCCTCTGTGTCCACAGGTTTGTTCTCTATGTCTGTATCTCCACTGCTACCCTGTAAAAAGGTTTATCAGTACCATCTTTCTAGATTCCAAATATATGTGTTAATATACTATATTTGTTTTCTTCTTTTTGGCTCACTTCACTCTGTATAATAGGCTCTAGGTTTATCCACCTCATTAGAACTGACTCACATGTGTTTCTTTTTATGGCTGAGTAATATTCAGTTGTATATATTGTTCACAGCTTCTTTATCTATTCATCTGTTGATGGACATCTAGATTGATTCCATGACTTAGCTGTTGTAAATAGTGCTGCAGTGAACAATGGGGTACATGTGTCTTTTTCAGTTATGGTTTTCTCAGGGTATATGCCAGTAGTGAGATTGTTTGTTCATATGGTGGTTTTATTCCTAGTTTTTTTAAGGAATCTCCATACTGTCTTCCATAGTGGCTGAATCAATTTACATTCCTGCCAACAGTCTAAGAGGATTCCCTTTTCTCCACACCCTCTCTAGCATTTATTGTTTGTAGAGTTTTTGACAATGACCATTCTGACCCATGTGAGGTGATATCTCACTGTGGTTTTGATTTGCATTTCTCTACTAATGAGTGATGTTGAGCATCTTTTCATATGTTTATTAGCCATCTGTCTGTCTTCTTTGGAGAAAAATCTGTTTAGATCTTCTGCCCACTTCTTGATTGGGTTGTTTGTTTTTCTGGTATTGAGTTGTATAAGTTGCTTGTATATTTTGGAGATTAATCATTTGTAGTTGTTTCATTTGCTATTATTTTTTCTCCTTCTGAGGATTGTCTTTTCACTTTGTTTATAGTTTCCTTTGCTGTATAAAAGCTTTTGAGTTTAGTTAGGTCCCAATTATTTATTTCTGTTTTTGTTTCCATTATTCTAGGAGGTGGGTCTTGGAGGATCTTGCTGTGATTTATGTCATTGAATGTTCTGCCTATGATTTCCTGTAGGAGCTTTATAGTATCTTTTCCTACATTTAGGTCTCTAATCTCTTTTGAGTTTATCTTTATGTGTGGTGTTAGGAAATGTTCTAATTTCATTCTTTTACAGATAGCTGTCTAGTTTTCCTAGCACCACTTATTGAAGAGACCATATTTTCTCCATTGTTTATTCTTGCCTCTTTTGTCAAAGATAAGTTGCCCATATCCAATTTAGTTTTTAAGAAATAGTTTAAAAATAGAATTGTCATTAAAACCTAAAAATGGGAACCACTACCCTAGTGTATGTAAAATATCATTCACTATTAAAATATTTGAGTAATACCTTCTCAAAAATGTATCTGTTATGATGAACGTTGTACAGCTGCATTTAAGTTTTATTCTGATGAACATCGAATTCTACTGAAAGGAAAGATAATAATGTTGGCTCCTGACACAGAGAGTGTGTTGAAATGGCACACATTTTCCTACTTTTCCTGATGTTTTTTGGTTAGAATTTCTAAATATTTGGCTTTTCTTGGCCAAATCAGAATTGGCTTGAAAAAGTTTATGCTAGAAGACTTTACACCATTGTCTGAAATTTCACTGTGGCAAATAGAATTAATTTCTCTTCCACAATTGAAATGTCCCAGTTCAGAAACTGATTGGAAAAGGAGCACAGCTATGTCCCAAGAAATTCCTTGAGTTTAATTTTCATGGTTTTTATGTTTTCTTTTTTTCCAAAATGAGACTGATTTTAGGTCTAAATATGAAATTGTTTCCTTTTTATGAAAAATTTAATTCTCTTAATATTAGAGTATCATGCATTTATTTTGAACTATTAACCTATTTTCCAAAGGAATTTTGTAGTTGGTCCCAGTTTCTGCAGACTTTAGTAGATCTGATCATAGTCCTCACATCTCTTATCTGAAAGTGCCTGAATGACAGCTTCTAGCTTAATCTACTTACCAGCAGCTGCAAAGTGGCCTCTGATTCTTTTTCAAGAATGCTGAATAACAAAGGTTAGCAAGCCCATTGATAAATCCATGTTTTCTATTTTCCTTCTTATTTAAAAGATTTTCTCCTGATTGTTCTGTCTGTGCTAAATTTATGTACCGTATCTTGGAACTCAATTTAAAATATGCATAGGTATTTTGACCAGGTAATTCAGGTGTGACCTAAATCAAATCCTATATGATTATACTGTGGAGGTGATAAATAGATTAAGGGATTAGATCTGATAGAGTGCTTGAAGAACTATGGAGGGAGGTTCATAACATTGTACAGGAGGCAGTGACTAAAACCATCCCAAAGGAAAGAAATTCAAGAAGGTAAAGTGGTTGTCTGAGGAGGTTTTGCAAATAGCTAATGAAAGAACAGAAGTGAAAGGCAAGGATGAAAGGAAAAGCTATACCCAACTGAATGCAGAGTTCCACAAAGTAGGAAGGAGAAATAAGAAGGCCTTAAAGGAACAATGTAAAGAAATAGAGGAAAAAAATAGAACGGGAAAGACTAGAGATCTCTTCAAGAAAATTGGAGATAGCAAGGGAACATTTCATGCAAGGATGGGTATAATAAAGGACAGAAACAACAGGACCTAAGAGAAGCAGAAGAGATTATAAAGAGGTAGCAAGAATACACAGAAGAACTATACAAAAAAGTCTTAATGACCTGGATAACCATGATGATGTAGTCACTCACTTAGAGCCAGACATCCTGGAGTGTGAAGTCAAGTGGGCCTTAGGAGGCATTACTATGAACAAAGCTAGTGGAGGTGATGGAATTCCAGCTAAGCTATTTAAAATCCTAAGAGATGATGGTGTGAAAGTGCTGTACCCAATATGCCAGCAAATTTGGAAAACTTAGCAGTGGCCACAGGATTGGAAAAGATCAGTTTTCATTCTAATCTAAAAGACAGTCAATGGCAAAGAATGTTCAAGCTACTATACAGTCGTACTCATTTCACATGCTCGCAGGGTTATGCTCAAAATCCCTCAAGCTAGGCTTCAGCAGTATATGAACTGAGAACATTCAGATGCACAATCTGGGTATGAAGAGACAGATGAACCAGAGATCAAATTGCCAGCATTCATTGGATCATGGAGATAGCAGAGGGTTTCCAAAAAAGCATCTACTTCTGCTTCATTGACTATGCTAAAAGCCTTTGATTGTGTGGATCACAACAAACTGTGGGAAATTCTTAAAGAGACGGAAATACCAGACTATCTTACCTGTCTCCTGAGAAACCTGTATGTGGGTCAAGAAGCAACAGTTAGAACTGGATGTAGAAAAACGGACTGATTGAAAACTGGGAAAGGAATATGACAAGGCTGTATATTGTCATACTGCTTATTTAACTTGTATGCAGACTACATCATATGAAATACAGGGCTGGATGAATCACAAGCTGGAATCATTTTGTTGGGAGAAATGTCAACAACCTCACATATACAGATGGTACGACTCTAATGGCAGAAAGTGAAGAGGAAATAAAGAGCCTCTTGATGAGGGTGAAAGAAGAGAATGAAAAAGTTGGCTTACAACTCAGCATTCAAAAAACTAAGATATGACATCTGGTCTCATCACTTTATGGCAAATAGATGGAGAAAAAGTGGAAACAGTGACAGACTTTATTTTCTTGGGCTCCAAGATCACTGCAGATGGTGACTGCAGCCATGAAATTAAAAGATGCTTGCTCCTTGGAAGAAAAGCTATGACAAATCTAGGCAGCATATTAAAAAGCAGAGATATTATTTTGCCAGCAAAGGTCCTTATAGTCAAAGCTATGGTTTTTCCAGTAGTCATGTACAGATGTGAGAGCTGGACCATAAAAAAGGCTGAGCACTGAAGAAATGATTCTTTCAAAATGTGATGCTGGAGAAGACTCTTGAGAATCCTTGGACTGCATGGAGATCAAACCAGTCAATCCTAAAGGAAATCAACCCGATATTATTGGAAGGACTGATGCTGAAGCTAAAGTTCCAATACTTTGGCCACCTGATATGAAGAGCTGACTCATTGGAATAAACTCTGATTCTGGGAAAGATGGAAGGTGAAATATGAAGGGGCCATCAGTGGGTAAAATGGTAGAGAACATCACTGACTCAATAGACATGAATTTAAGCAAACTTTGGGAGACAGTGGAGGACAAAGGAGCCTGGTGTGCTACAGTCCATGGGGTCTTAAAGAGCCAGACAGTACTCAGTGACTGAACAATAACAGTCATCTTAAAGATACAGAGTAAATTATTTGTGTAATGATCTCAACTTGCTAAATTTATCTTTTGTGTTATTGTGCCACCCAACATATAGATTGATATATTCAAGTGCCTCTCGCCTAGAAAACAAGTTTTAGTGTAAAGAAGTCTCATAAATTTTAATTGTTCTTTCTACTGACATGTAATTAGCTTTTTTAATATTTTGTACTCTGGCACTGAAGGGGTGCATGACTATAGATTTGCTATAGGGAGATGTGTGTTTTCACATAGATAAACTAAGTGGCCAAGATGCCTTCCTATATATTGTTCAATGTTATGTTAGAGACAGGTGCATTTAATTGGAAAGTGCAATTATCTAGAAACTTTGTGAATTTCTTGGAATTTATTTAGTAGCTTAACTCTGGGCCTTTGAAGTTGTTTGGGGGCCATGGTAAATGTATGTGATAGAATCAGCAACCTCTATTCCTGGGTTATGAGGACAGGCCATGAGCAGAAGGAGCATCATCTGTTTCACTGAAAAATCCAGAGACAATCACTTTTAGCCAGTGTTGGCTGAACTATGGTTCTTTTACTCCAGTGGCAGAGAACTTGACTTCAGGTGTTGCAGGGATACATTTTTTGATAGTTGTAATTTATGTTAATGTGTATTACAATACCTCTAAAATTTAAACCCCTATTTCTCACTTACTGCTGCTTTAGGTAAGTAAAGTAAATAGTGTAAAAAGAAAGTATGTGAAACGAAGTATAATTTTACATTGATGTTATGTAGAGATGACAAAAATCTTGAAGGATTTTTTTTGTGAGTGAATACCTTTTGTGATATAGTGTTTAAAGGATGAAGAACAATGTTAGGGTTAGAACACTAAAAGAGGTGGAAAAAAACAGAAAATTACTAACATTTATTATTATAGCCAGATGTTTACCAATTATTATCCCATTTAAACTTCTTCAAACCTATGAGGTTTGTGTGTGCTTAGTCATGTCCAGCTCTTTGCGAACCCATGGACTATAGTCCGCCAGGCTCTTCTGTCCATGGAATTCTCCAGGCAGCAATACTGAAGTGGATTGCCATTTCCTCCTCCAGAGGATCTTCCCGATCCAGGTATTGAACCCGCGTCTCTTGCATCTCCAGCATTGGCAGATGGGTTCTTTACCAGTAGCACCATGTGGACCATTGGCCTTGATATTTTTATCAACATTATGGTTGATAACATTTCAAACGGTTGAGAAAATATTCAAATACAAGTCTCTCATCTTCAAAAGTCCTCAAACTTTTCTCCTTAAAGTGAGAGAAAATAGAGCATCAGGCCAAGTAGATGTTTAGGCAGCTCTGTCTGATTTCTGGCTCTGCCACTGACTGAAATGGGATGTTAATAAATCGTTGCCTAATTATTTCTCATCTTTAATGGGTACAAAGATTGACCATTTGTGGTTTTTATTTTTGCAACTGCCACAAACTATACCTTAAATATGAATAGAGCTTTTCAAGTGAAAGATAGACAGATTACAGTATTATTATCATTTAAAAATTTTAATTTAGCTCAGTACTTCATCAGATCAAACTGTATCTCCAAAAAATAATATGGTTGTATATGGGCAGTGTCATTCTAACATGAATCTACTATTTAAAGTACATAATTTTCTTTGAATCAATGATATTTTTCTTTGAACTTAAGTATTTGATTCATTGGGGAAGGTTCAACTTAGTAATAACTAATCACAGAAACCTGGCAATAAATAGAAATCTAGGAAGAAGAAAAGCAATGTCAATTTAAAAGATAACTCTTTTAAGAATGGTTAGTTGAAAACTAATCTTCTTTACTTCTCTCTCAGAAAGAGTCATACATTTCTAGAAGGGATGAGAGTCTTGATTTTCAAGGCACCCACTGTAGGCAATACTGGGCTGTGTAAGTGAGGTGTTGTTCACCAGGCCTCCACACACTCATACACCATCCCACACATTCACACACCTATACACCCACCACACACATACTGCTCCCACCACACAAATGCACACACCACACATTCTCACACCCACCACACAGATACACATTCACGTCACCACCACTCATACACACTCACCCACACAGTCATGCCTTAGAAATTTAGAAGATGAGGGGAATAAGATTGCCTGTTGAGATTTAAAATATTTAACCTGTGCTTAAAATGTTCAAGGCTGAGAAATGCTATCACATGGGCTTAAAACTCTGTGTCTAAATGTGCCACAGCATAAAGATCACCTGAGGCAGTTATTAAAAATACAGTCTGGGCCCTGCCTCAAATTCTGAACAGAATTCACAGGAAGGAGCCTGAAATTTGTGTGTTTAATAACCTTCCCTTTGCTGCTGCTGCTGCTGCTGCTAAGTCACTTCAGTTGTGTCTGACTCTGTGCGACCCCATAGATGGCAGCCCACCAGGCTCCCCCATCCCTGGGATGCTCCAGGCAAGAACACTGGAGTGGGTTGCCATTTCTTCCTCCAATGCATGAAAGTGAAAAGTGAAAGTGAAGTCTCTCAGTCGTGTTCAACTCTTTGCGACCCCATGGACTGCAGCCTACCAGGCTCCTCCGTCCATGGGATTTTCCAGGCAAGAGTACTGGAGTGGGGTGCCATCATCTTCTCCACTTCCCTTTGAGAGAGGACGATTCTGTAGTAAAACTTGTCTAACTTGAGTGAGATAGTGCTCTATGTCCTGGTGATGATGAAGGGTAAGCTTCAGGACCCTCACTGGTCAAGCCTTTCTCAAGGCTCTGGGTATCTTGTCTTCCCTTTGGAGGCAGAAGGAGGCAGTAAGCTCTGGTCCAACTTGGGGAAAGAGGGGTCCCTCTGAGCTGGATGGGGGCAGGCCTGTGGCCAGGGGCATGGCCTCTGCTGCCAGCAGTACTTCCACTTGTCTGCAGTGAATGGACCACCAGTGGCAACAGCTCATGTGGATCTGAAACTTCATCAGAAATTTGTCATAAGGATCAAAGGGCTGGGAGTCTCAAGGAACCCCCTCTCCATTGCCCTTCTCCCTCCATTTGTTCCCCACCACCTAAGCAAGAAACAAGGGAGAAAGATGCAGATATGACATGATAGTGAAAACTTGAGAAACAAAATTAAACTTTTCTAAATCTCTGTAATAAAAAAGAAATTTTGACATGCTGTGCTAGAGGAAAGACTGAAATATCTTTCTATTATCTCTATAGAAAATATTACAAAATTGTGGTCATATGAAGAAGGAATCATGTATGTAGGAAAGTATTAAATATGAAATTAGATAGTTTTGACAGTTAACATGAATACAAATACATAATTTTTATAAATTTTGTGATGCTGTTGATATTTACTCTCTTTCTTTATATTTGTGATTTCTTTTGTCATTCTGTTAATAAATAAATAATTGCTTTTATACCTAGTTTTGTGTATATATAAACCCCAGGGATCACCAAATTATATAAACTACAATACAAACCAAATGTGGATCTATCCATGGAACTATAGAAAAATAATAATCATATAATCATTGCCATATTCTGTCAAAGAACTCTCTATTCAGGGGAGATACTGCCTGGCCCAGATTAGATAAGTTTCCTGGTTACTTCTCAGAAATATCTATTGTGTACAATAAAGTCTGTGTTTGTTGATCAGAATGAGAGTTCACTAAATAACCGAATCATAATCCTTGTTATCCAGCCACTGCCTGATGGTTTGGCTTTCCACGTAGTTTTTCTAAAACATGAGGATCTGCTGGTCAATTCAGTCGGGTAACTAGACTCATTAGCGAACACTTGCGCCACGTGTTTTATTATAATCTGATTTAGCAGTCCCTTATGACTTTGTTAGTATGAACCTGTGTTCTTGACAGTAAGCTACTCTGGGACATAAAAGCAAATATCTAAACTGGCAAAGCTACTGAGGAGTAGATATTATACTGTGGTGACAATTATCAGGGTAAATAATTTTAAGGAGAACCTGTTTGTACTTGACAGAATCTGCAGGATGTCATTCCAGTAAAATCTTTTCCTAGAGACAGATGCAATGTTTCTTATACAATGCACTAATTTTCCTCTAAACCCTAGTATTTTGTGAGAGTGCTTTTTTGTCAAGGAAATTATTTCAAGACTCAATTTGTAACTTTAAAGTCAATTTTTTTTTCCTTTTGTTCTTTTCCACAACTTTGAAAGGTTTAATTTTTTGCAATTTTTTTCTATGATGTATAGGAAGTATCCCATTGAGATATGTTGCTTTAGCCATGGGTTACAACAAAATAACGGTTTTTTCTCAGCTTAGGAAAATGTTCCAAGAAAATTTAAATGCCATCTTGAAATACGCACATTTCTTTTTCAAAAACAAGTCAGAAACACCTACTATGGTTTTTAGAAAGCAGCCTATATTTATTCTTATCTTTTCTTAAAGTTCATTTATTGAGTTGAGTTGTTCTAGAGCCTAGAAGATAAAGGACATCTCTGGAATATCTTTTAACTGGAAATGCATACAGCATTAGGAGAGAATGAACTCATAGGAGCTTGTAAGTTGATAGAAGTGTTATTCCATTTCAAGTTGGCAAAAAAGGAAAACAGAAAAAGATTCTTTAGTATCTTGAGATACTTGAGTCTTTGCTGCTAAATTGCAATATGTACACAGTATTCTTCTTGACCCCTCCACCTCCCATGCCATCTGTCTACTTTGGGCTCTTAAACATGAAGAGCCAAATCACACTCCAAAATAAGATTGGGACACCAGGTTGAAAATGAAAAACTATTAGGAAGCAAATGTTACTTTTTCATTGTTCTTCTCATTAGGTGACTAAAAGATAAATCCATAAGAATGGTTTTACAGTTCAGAGGTCCGGGGATTTAACTGTTTGGAACTTAGCTCCAAAGACTGTTAGTTGTTTGATTATCATTATTTTTTTAAAGCTACTGATGTGTTCTGTCCGTTCTTTCTCTGAATTTTATTTCATGTCAATCTATGAGAGAGATATTAATGGTGGCTATTCTAGAGATGCTAAAGTTTAAGCCATTTAGTTTACCAAACTAAGTAGAATTGCTACTTCATTTGGAATGATAGTCTGAAGATCCTAGGTTTTTTAAAAGAAATTCATCACTGTAGTGAATGCTGTGGTGTGCTACATACATACATATGTCTCCTTTATGGTACTCATATTATCAGTTACTGAAGGCTCACATCTGGGTACCTCTCAGAACATTGCCTTCTGCTGAAGGAAACCATTTCACCTCAGTTAACAAACTCTCACCAGTGGTAGACCATATCAAATGACTGTCAGGGGAATGAAGTAGTGGAGACTGGGCCTTGTTGCCTCATCAAGAGCAATGCTGAAAGACTATTCCATTTCCACATCAGCAGCCCGTAAAGCTGCTATTATACTGAAGTTCAGTTCTGCCCTATCCTGGTTCTCTCATAGCCTAAAAGGGGATTCGTCCCCAAAGCATCCCACAATGACATTACTGTGCACACATTTCTGTTCCTTAGTCTTTTTCTTGAGGACTCTTACTGAAAACAATCTTAGTGAAAGTGAAAGTGATAGTTGCTCAGTTATATCCAACTCTTTGTGACCCCACCAGGCTCCTCTGTCCATGGAATTCTCTAGGCAAGAATATTGGAGTGGGTAGCCATTCCCTTCTCCAGGGGATCTTCCTGACCCAGTCTCCTGCATTGCAGGTGGATTCTTTACCATCTGAGCCACCAGGGAAACCCAAGACAATCATATACCCTCTTTATTTTTACTTTGAAATATGAGTTGTCAATTTAATAGATTTATACTTGTAATTGTAATCTTATTTTTAATAGTGGTGCTAACAAAATAATGTCCCATTCATGATCAACAACCATAAAACTGGTAATCCAAAATCATTTACATAATCCTTTAGGCTTAAATTAAAGCACAATGCATTCATGACTAGTAAGATCATCAGTGACTTTTAAAATGCTACAAGTTACTTATTACCAAGATTGTTGATGGTTTGTTTAGTTTCTTTTATAGTCCATTTAGAAATTCTAGTTTAAGCCTTGAGATACTAGGAGAAATTTAACTCAAAGGACATTACATTTGGGTGCTCCCATCCTCCAAAACCAATAGGAGTACCTCTGTGAAAACCTACTGATGATCTAGATGGCGATCACTTTGGCATTGTCAGATGTCTGGTATCTTTGTGAGGAGTTATATTATTTTAGAAAATCTGTACTGATGAACCTATACCTATCTGCAAGGCAGGAATAGAGATGCAGACATAGAGAACAGACTTGTGGACACAGCAGGGGAAGGAGAAGTTGGGAAGAATTGAGAGAGTAGCACTGAAACGTATATATTACCATATGTAAAATAGATAGCTAGTGGGAAGTGACTGTGCAACACAGAGAGCTCAGCCTGGTGCTCTGTGGTAACCTAGAGGAAGAGGAGAAGAATGGGGTAGGCGGTGGGAGGGAGGTTCAAGAGGGAGGGGATATGTGTATCTCTATAGCTGATTCACGTTGTGTGGCAGAAACCAACACAACCTTGTAAAGCAATTATCCTCCAACTAAAAGTGAATTTTAAAAATTCTGTGATTTCCCCCTACATCTGAATGAAGGAAATCACGAGAGGAATAGCATGTGGTTTTGTAGATAAAAATCCAGGTCCCTTTTGCTTTGTAGGCTAAGAAAACATGTACAAACAAAGCATTAAGCTATCTCCACTCATGACATAGATCACTCAGCTGCTAGCCAATTTCCTGTTACCTCACTTATGTCAAAGTGATTTATGGCTTTTTTCCAAAGACTCTGTTGTCACTAAAAGTGGGACTAATGACACTTCCCTTTAGGCAAATTGTATATACTGTCAAAACTTACTTATTTTAATTTGTGAAAATCATAACTGGTCCTCTGTATATGTGACGGTAGAGAAATATGCTACATATGATCTATTTTTTATGTATAAGATTATTAAAGGCCAGAAAGAAAGGCTTATGAAAACCAATTTCTCAGGCCAAAAATTCCTCTCAAATGCATTTGTAAAAAAATTATTTATTTTTGACTGTGCTGCATCTTGGTTGCTGTGTGGGTTTTTCTCTAGTTGTGGCAAGTGAGGGCTCCTCTCTAGTTGCCGTGTGTGGGCTTCTCATTGTGGTGGCTTCTCTTGTTGTGGAGCATGGGCACTAGAGCGTGTAGGCTTCAGTAGTTGCGGCCCGGGGCCTCAGTAGTTGTGGTTCCCGGGCTCTAGAGTACAGGCTCAGTAGTTGTGGTACATGGGTTTAGTGGCACCGAAGCATACAGGATCTTCCCGGGTCAGGGATCGAACCCGTGTTCCTGCATTGTCAGGCAGATTCTTTACCACTGAGCCATCAGGGAAGCCTTCAAATGCATTTTGAGAGGGCCTTTAAATTTAAGGGCCACTCACAAATTTTGACTGAAACCAAAATTTTCTTATTTCAAAGTATATTCTTACAGAAGTAGTAGTAGACCTTTTTAGTTCTGACTTTGCTTTGTAAAAACTGGTAATTATTTCATCAACAATATATTTGTAGAGTTTTTATGGAATATTTAAGTAGGTAAGGAAAAGTTCAAACAATATAAAATACATTTATCTCATTAAAAATAATGTACCTGATGGGAGATAGAATTATAATGGGACTAAGTGCCTACAGGGTACTATAAAAATTCATTTTTCTCTAGTTTTGTGTGAATGAAGAAATCTCCTGTTATCCAAAGAAATGTCATGAAATTATTAAAAATACACAGTCGTTATTAAATCCAAAGTACTAACATGTCAAAGTAATTGAAATCAGTGTTCTGAGGAAAAAAAAATGTTTGGAGTTTAACGTAGATTTTTACCTTGTAGGAAATCGTCTCTCCCAGCCCCTTTCTGTCTCACATACACACAAGATTAAATACCTCGTATGGTGTATGGTGATCCCCTGGAGGAGGGCATGGCAGCCCACTCCAATATTCTTGTCTGGAGAATCCCATGCACAGAGGAGCCTGGTTGGCTACTGTCCAAGGGGTCACATAGAGTCAGACACGACTGAAGTGACTAAGCACCCAAGGTGCATGGTGTATGGTGCACTTTAAGGATAGGTTCTCGTCCATCAAAAACATGGCACACCCTGAAAATTATGTCACATGAAATTAACTTTGTTTAGGAAATTCATTCTCTAACAGTCTTCACCTCTTTTGTGCTTTGGTTCCAAGCCCACTCTGCCCCTCAAGCCTTTGTCTGCAGTTTGCTCATGGCTTTGTTTCTAGTCTGAGGATTGGCCTCCTGGGTTCTCTTGCGTTGGGCCCTTCTAATTGCAGCAGTTTTTGGACTCATAGCATTAGCTTGCCTCCTTTGGGGTCTTCTCCAGAGATTTAGCCTTCTCTTCCTTCTCTGTGCTCCACTCCCCTACACTCCCCAAACATATCTGTGTACTGGCCTCCAAGGCAGCTTTAAATAAGTGAGGTCCAGACCTCTCCTGTTTTTGTTCCAAACTCAGAGAATGAATGAGAAAAATCATGCTTCCTTTACTTTCACCACCCTGCTTTGTTTTTCTTGATCATTGATGAAATTTGGTTGTCTAAGTGCAGATATATTTCTAATGAAATGTGTGTGTATGTGTGCGTATGGTGTGTTTATATGTCTTGAAGAACCCAATTACAAAAAATTGACTATTTCAAAGAGAGATATCATTCTTCCAGTCACCAGTTAGTTCCTTATCAACTCTGAAAACCTACTTGTGCTGAACTTGGTCGCTCAGTCATGTCCAACTCTTTGTGACCCCATCGACTGTACCCCCCAGGCCTCTCTGTCCATGGGGATTCTCCAGGCAATGAAAACTGGAGTGGGTTGCCATGCTTTCCTCCAGGGGATCTCTCCAACCCAGGGATTGAACCCACATCTCCTGCATTGCAGGTGGATTCTTTATTGTCAAAGCCACCAGGGAAGCCCATGAGTACTGGAGTGGGTAGCCTATCCCTTCTCCAGGGGATCTTCCCGACCCTGGAATTGAACCAGGGTCTCCTGCATTGCAGGTGGATTCTATACCATCATACTGTTCAAATATAAGTAGTAAAGCATTAATGCAAGGAAAATTGTAGAAATCTATCCAAACCAAGGTGTTTGCCCATTTTCAAAGAAATAAGATTATCATAATCCTATATATATCTTGTGAAGCCTATTGATTTTTTTATATTTGATAAATACATCAGGGGAAATAGTATTTGCTTTGCAAAAGGGAACACCTATATGTCAATGGAAATGAAAATCCAAAGTCATACAATTGACCAGAGAGATACTGTAATCAAAGCTCTTCAACATTTTGAAAATGGTCTTCAACAAAATCGTATGCCAAAAATGGAAACTGTGGAGCTGCTCTGATGGTGGTGGTGCAGTTGAATGGTGACCCAGTTGCTGCCTCCAACAGGCCACTGAGTCACCCCTTCAGATTGCTGAATGCTCTTCTGATTTTGATTTGAAAACTATTCATTTTACAGAGAAGTACTTTTCATTTTACAGAAAAGTACTCTGAAGCATAGGGTTTTAAGTGATATTATCAAAATCTTCCAGATAATTTGTGCTAGACAAATGACTCAAATCCTGTATTCTTGACTCTTGCACTAGAGCCTCTTCCATCAAGACACATGGACACTTACATGTCTACATATGGGTCATAATATAAAATGTTGCATAATTTTTGGTTGCATATGAATTCAATGGAGAGTATTTTCAAATTGTCCCTTAATTTCCAAGCAACTTGCCAGCTCTTAATTTTTAAACCATTTGAATAAATTCAAAGAGGTCTTGCTAATCAAACAGTTGATCAAAAAATACTCCATGAGTTAAACAGTCTCTTTTATTTAAATTAGTTCTGAATTAAATTATTCCATGAATGGCAAAGAAAATATAAATAGCTCAGAAGCATTTCTGCATTTATCCAATGCCCAAATTGGCTACTGGCTGGCAATTTTAAGCTATAAAGAATAAAGGCCACCCTATTTTAAGCTCTTTATCCATTTAGCTGTCTGAAATGATTTCACAGCTCAGGCAGGAAGGCTGGCTGGGTAAACAGAAAATTCACAAATAAGTTCTGTAGAATCCAGTGTGGAAATTGAAGAAGCTAGGAGAATGGCCTTATAACAACTGTGGAATTTGAGTCAAAAATAAAAGTACTGCTGGTGATTCCCCATTGACTCAGGGAGTGGCCACCCAGCCCTGGAAGTTATTTCTTTGTGTTCTCTTTTTAGACATTTCTGGCTCTATTCTAAACAAGAAAATGTTGAATGCCTACATCAGGGCATTGAGTCCATCTTTCTAAAAAAGATGACTGAGCAGCTTCAGCTGCATAGAACAAATCCTGTAAATTCTCTCTTCATTTTTATACTGTTACAAATATTTTCTAAATTTCCTTGTATGGCTTCTTAGATACACCCATCATTTAAAAGTGGACATTTAATTTCCAAATACATGGGGTTTTAAAAAGTATCTTTGATATTAATTTCTCATTTTGATATTAAGTTCTCATTTAAATGCTTTCTTCTCTGCAATCACCCTCTGTTTTTTCAGTCTTCTAACTTTATTGAGGCTTTCAATGGCTAAGTTAAAGATTTCTCCTTGTAGATGTCACTTTACACTTGAAAATATGTGAGTTATTTTCAAATATCTTTTGATATTGATTTCTAACATAATCCCACAGTGATAAGAGAACAGACTCTGTATGATTTCAATACCTTGGAACCATGAAATTTTTGCACCTTGTTTTATGTCCCTAGATATGTCCCAGTGTCTCCTAGTTTATAGTCTATGGGAACTTGAACAGAATCTGTATCCTACTGTTGTGTGAAAGTTGTATAAATATTAATTATGTTGAATTGGTTCGTGGTGCTGCTCAGGTCTACTATATCCTGCTTTTCTGTATGTTCATTCTATTAATTTTTGAGTGATATTGAAACTCCAACTAAAAATCTTAATTTATCTACTTAAAAAAATAATTTTAATATATAGTAGAACTATATGTAACTTTGTTCTGTATTTTCCAAGTCTCCTGTAAATGTGTCATCATACTTTCATAATTTAAAAAATAAAAGAGAAAAAAATAAAGGAGTTTCCAGTGAGATCCTTAGCCTCTCCTGCCAAGTGAGGATACAAAAGACAAACCCCAGAAACAGAGAGCTTTCAGTCAACCATTGTGGCAGTCTGATCTGAGGCTTCAGTCTTCAGAACTGTGAGAAATAAAATTCTGTTGTTTGTCCAGAAAAAAAAAGAAAAGAAAAGAATATAACTCTATGTTCTTTCTTACTCGTCACTTCTGGTTGGCCATTTTTGCCTATGCGAAAAGCACAGTGCATGGGTTTTCTTGTTTGTGGTCTAAACGCATGCTTGCAGACGACTGAAAGCAAAAGAGGGCCCTCTCATGATTGGGATCCATGTTATTTGTTCTCTAGGCAAACTAATCCCCAGAATCTAATAGCACATTCCCTTTATGATTTCCTATGAAATCATAATGCCTGCCTGGAGTCACTGACTCACTCAGTCCTAACAAGATGTACACTCACTGGGAGCAACATCCTCCTGCCTGAGTTGCGTGATTTTTGTTGTACTGTGACAGCACACGTGTACAAAGGCAGCTGCAACTGACAAGAGTCATTGGCCCTCAGGGTGATTGTAGGAGCCTACAGTCAACTGGCCATTGCACGCTGCTGCTTACAGCAGGTAGGAGCAAGGGAAAATGGAATGCTGGTGAAATTATTATTAGGAGCGAGGCATTGCATCAGCATAGACCTAATCAAATGCTTCCTTTGTGGAAGGGTGTAAACCTCAGGGCAAAGTCCATAGGCACTGCAAAGTGGCAGGGCTGGGTTAGCAAGATAGGGGAGTGAGAAGAACTCAAAGATTGTATTTAATCTCTCTTTCTATTTCCCTTTCTCCCTGGACATCCAGCCCCTTCTTTAAAAAAATTTTTTTTTTTAATTAATTATTTTTGACTTCACTAGGCCTTTGTTGCTGTGTGTGGGCGTTCTTTAGTTGTAGCGAGCAGAGGCTACTCTTTATTGTGGAACACAAGCTCTAGGCAAGTGGGCTTCGGTAGTCGTGGCACACAGGCTCAATAGTTGAAGCACGCGGGCTTGGTACTTGATGCTCACTAGCTCTAGAGTGTGAGCTCAGTAGTTGTGGCCCACAGGCTTAGTTACTCCAGGGCATGTAGGATCTTCGCGGACGAGGGATAGAACCTGTGTCTCCTGCGTTGGCAGGTGGATTCCTATGCACTGAGCCACCAGGGAAGCCCCCATCCCCTTCTTAACTACCCCACTGCCTTTACCTCCAGGATTCTCCCTTTCATATTCTACCAGATAGACTGTGGACACTATACAATCAAAATTCTCCTTTTATCTTTACTTGACCTTTGCTTTCCCTACCTTCTGTTAGAGAAGTATTGAACTATCTTGAGTTAAAGTGCAGTCAGTTAACAATAAGCCGTATGGTAAGAGGGCCACTGAATGGGCTTCAGAATCAAACAGGCCTGGCTTCAGTGAGTCATCTTGTATCTTCTGTGTGGCTTTGGATAAATCATTTAAATTATTTGAATCTCATTGTATCTTTAAAATGTGAATACCAAGTTATAATTTCCATTTTTGTTTTGGCTTTCCAGTTCATGATTGATGCTACCCAGCATCTATGGATTATCTGAAATATTAAATTGCAGAAGTAACTGGTGGTGGAAATTTTGAACGTGAAAGACATTAATAATGTGCAAATTTCCAAGGAGAATTCCTTCCTGAGAGGTTTTCATGTTATATGTGTGAGCATATTTGTGTATTAAGAGCATATGTAGACAGAGGGCTTAATCATTGTCTTGTATATCTTCGTATAGAATTGCCATTTTTTCATCCTGTTCTTTGCCCCAGGAGGCTGATTCATTGATCCTTTAACAAATGTCCCTTCCGGCTTTCAGTTAGGTTTGGCCTCTGGGGAACCCCTGCAGGAGACCCAGAGGTATTCATTCTCGTAGATAGCTTGTGGAGAGGCGGCTTGGAGTGGCAGTGTTGACTGAGGCCATTAAAGCTCTCATTCCCTTCATGCTTCCTGTTGGCTTGTAGAATACGAGATGGAAGAGAGTGACCTCACTGTCAGATACACTCGGGCCAGCCGTGCTCACCTTTGAAGGTCACCCATCATTTCAGGGTGAGTGTCTCTGCATGACCCTCTCCTTCCATTTCTAGTTTTGACTCCTTCCTCTTGTCCTTGCGAACCTAGGTGTTTTAACTCCTTGTAACCGCTCAGCATTCTTGCACGATCCCTTGTGATCATCCTTCACTGACACCTTTCTAAATAGTCTCTTCCTAAATACACCCTCCTCTAATTTTCCTAATTTGAGTGCACCATCTGTTTCCTGTTGGAATCCTGATTTATATACCAGTAAACACAGTGTAACTGGAGACATGGACTAATTCCTATAATGCGAGTTAACAAGGCTTATGTATTGTACTTCCCAAATTTATAGTGTGTTCTCTAGGACATGTTTTGACTTAAGAGTGTCTCTGAATAATGATCGTTGCTGTTTAAACCCCCTCTGTGATCTTGCTTAATGTTTAATCAATGTTGCTTAGGAAGCGGGATCCAAAGCAGAGGAGAAAAATGAGGAAAGACTGCAGAAGAATGCAGATGTCTTGAGTCACATTCTTGCAGATAGTCAAAGAAATTCGCTGAAATAAATTTGAATTGGATTTCACAACTAGACCCTTAATGATAATGAATTTCCCTTTAATCTCTGTGCACCTAGTGATGCATCTGGGGCACAGAGATCCCTCAAACCCCTTACACTAGACATTGGAAAAGCCCCACTTTGGACTATTGAAAACTAAACGGACTATTAAGGCATCATTTGCTATTTCTCTGAGCCCTCTCTTCTATTGTATCTGGCTCCTTGAGAGTTCGTTGTATTATTCTTTTTTAAAAATTTTATTTATTTATTTTGTTATTGACTGCTCTGTGTCTTTGTTGTTTTGTGTGGGCTTTCTCTGGTTGAGGTGAGCTGGGGCTTCTCTTTGTTGCAGTGTGTGGGCATCTCATTGGGGTGCCTTCTCTTATTGTGGAGCACAGGCTCCAGGCCCATGGGATTCAGTAGTTGCATCATGTGGGCTAAGTAGTTGTTGTGCATGGGCCTAGTTGCTCTGTGGCATGTGGAATCTTCCCGGACCAGGGATTGAACCCATGTCCCCTAGGTTGGCAGGTGGGTTCTTATCTACTGAGCCACCAGGGAATTCCTCTTGTTCCTTTAGATTTAGTTTTGGAGAGCTTTGGTGAAGCAACATGAGATAAAAGAAGAAGCATCACGAATGTTCAGGAGCCTGTGATGATGCTGGCATTGATGTGAGGTCACACCTGGCCCAGACTTGGGGTTGGTGGGTGATGGGCAGACTGGAGTGTCTTACTAGGCCCAAACTTAAAAACCCAGCCTCCTAAATAGAATTTATATTTTATGTGAGGATAGACTCCAAAGAAAGAAACACTTATTGTGTCAAAGAAAAATTCTTACTTTTAACTCTCTTAAGTATTTTTCCCTTTATCAAAAGGCTAATGACTGTGGCAAGGCAGTGTTGAAAATACCAATTTATGCTCTTCTCGGGGTTCAAAAACTTTATTAATTTGAACTTTAAATAACTTTTTTACCTCATATTATTCATTTGACAGCAATTGTTTCAGGAGATGGATTGCAGTTCCCAGGCAATCTTCTCATCTATTAATATAATAATAAACTGAAATCAGTGCATAGTTCACAGAGAACTGGCAATGTTTCACATTTTTGCCTTTTGACTGGCGTTGCATTAACCTAGAGTATAAGAAGTCAAGTGATGGATGGACAAGTCTTTCAACCCACTAAACCTTGCATTTGCAGAGCAAAGAAGTGCAGTTACAGCACATTTGTTAACACAGGCTAGGATTAGCAGTCCTACTGCGTGACAAAATAATCCCAACAGAAAATACTAGTTTCTAGCTGGCCCTTCAGAAATGTTTGTTTTATAAGACAGCATAATACTTGTTGAAACAAGATGATGTCAGCCACCACTTCTTTTATTGAATATATATTTCCCCAAACTATTTGCTTACCTTCCTATACAGAAAAAGTCTCCATTATTACATTTAGTGAGAAGAAATAATTATCTCCCTTACTTGCTTTTTTTTTCAAAGTCAATCTTCTTCTATGTAGACTTATTTGTGATTGAGATTTATTATATCTAGATGTCTAAAAGTCCATTAATAAGATCTTTAACAAGAATCTAGATATTTTTTAACTTGAGATGGACATTTTGTGAATCACAGAGAATTGATTTCAATAAATGGTTTTAATCTGGGCTTTACTGAGACCAAAGTGGTCCATGGGAAGACTTGATGTTACCCTATGAATGCCCTGATACACACAGAATTGTGGGTAAATAAATTTATTCACCCCTTTCCACCTTACCCTACTCCGCAGAGGAGGTTTTTAAGCTTTCAGCAGATTCTCAAAGGGATATTATATTTGATTTGAGAAACAGTAACTTCTGCTCACTTAAAAACTGTAGGCATGTAGTAAGTGTGTTATTCTTTCTTAACAATGATAATGGTAGTGGTGGTAAATTCTTTTTGATAATAGTCCTTTTATAGATAACTGTTTGCTGAAGGGTTTCTCAGGAATCAATATTGAGATTACTCAATCATTAGTTTATCTGACATACAAACGTGTACTGGGAACCTAGTGTGTGTGAAGGAATATAACTGTGTCCCTCCTATATACTATGTGAATAAGTGTAAAACAAGGTGGGATATGAGCATTTATTTTTTCTTAAACTTTCTATTTTGCATGCGGTATAGTCGATTAACAATGTTGTGGTAATTTCAGGGGAACAGGGAAAGCACTCAGCTATTCATATACATGGATACATTCTCCCCCAGACACCCCTCCCCTCCAGGCTGCCACATAACAGTGAGCAGAGTTCCATGTGCTATTCAGTAGGTCCTTGTTGGTTATCCATTTTAAATACAGCAGTGTGGGATATGAGCATTTCCAAGTGAATTCTGTTGGAAATCACCACAGCTCACAACTAAATAATATAGGAATAGAACCACCAAGAAATGAAGAGGCATGTAAAAGAAATAGAAGCACAAAAATCAGTCTGATGCTTTTTGGCATAACACTCCACAGTACTTAATTGTCCTAATGTTTGAAAAGCCCACTCTTGCTATTATTTCTAAAAGTTAATATATATACACATCAAAGTACTTAAAGTAAGTAACTGTGGTAGCCTAAGTGAGAGGGAAACCCAAAAGGGAGGGGATATATGTATATGTATGGCTGATTAATTTTGCTATGCAGCAGAAGCTAACACAACATCATAAGGCAACTATCCTGCAATAAATATTAAATAATAAAAAAAGAAAGCAATAGGTATACCATGAAAATTAATTCTCCTGCTATCCTAATTCTGGTATTCTAGTTTACTTTCTCAAAGATAGAAATTATGTTTTTTATTTTTTATGATAAACATACTGTTTTAATCAGGATACCTTCCTGCAAGACTTTCTTGGTATTATACTGAAAAGTGAAAGAAAGTGAAGTCACTCAGTCGTGTCCGACTCCTTGTGACCCCATGGACTGTAGCCTACCAGGGTCCTCTGTCCATGGGATGTTCTAGGCAAGAATACTGGAGTGGGTTGCCATTTCCTTCTCCAGGGGATCTTCCCAATCCAGGGATCGAACCCAGGTCTCCTGCAGAAGTTAAATATCAGAAGGCTTCTCCTCAGCAATTTAAAAAACTGCTTGCTTACTCTAGAAATTCTAAGGAGGCAAGATCAAATACATTGTGTCTCTAGAAAGGGTGCTTCTAATGTTTTTACTCTTACAAAATGGCCCTTGAAAAACACTGAAGATCTTTGTCTCTCTGGACATGCACTTGGACTTTGAACTTGGATTTGGGACCAGAACTATGCCATCACCTAAACTTAGATCTGAAAGATTTATCATGGTTCACATGCCTTGTTCTGAAGGCAGTGTAACTCTTTAGGTCCACACGATTGCAGGGCCTTATATATGTTATGTCCTTTTATTTCCCAGCTAAATATGAATAATGATTGTAAGTACAAGTCTTAAATTATTCACATCAGCTATTTTGCTAAGTGGACTCTTCTTGGATAACAACTTTAAACAATCAGAGACCTAGTGGAATATGATGGTCAGTGGCTTTCAGTTAGCTGCTACATGGTAAGCTTAGTTAGTTGCATCATCTTCAGTCTGACCTTTGAGGTGATAGAAACTGGCAGTAAAAGATCGGATCTGTTTCCTGGTTACCAGCGCCTTTAAATCACCTTAGATAAAAGCAGATCAGTTGTCAGAAATTACAGCAGATGGCAAGTTGTGGGCTGCCAGTAATTGTCTCTAGGTTACAATTTCTGTAGGGAAGGACTTATTTATGTATTTATTTATTTTTTGGTCAAATATTATGTATGTCATTCCATTTTCAAATAATAAAGAATTTATCTTTGAATAGTTATTTTAATTAAACATACACGCACTTGGTAAAAATTTTCAAATTGTGCCAATATGTACAATGAAAAGAAATTCTCCCATACATCCTAAACCACCAACTTCCAACCCCATCCCAGTCACGGAAGCAGCTGTTGCTAATGGTGTCTTGTGCATTTCCCCAGAATTTCCTCTATATGTAAAATATATAAATAG
Source organism: Giraffa tippelskirchi (assembly GCF_054371585.1). Taxonomy (NCBI): domain Eukaryota; kingdom Metazoa; phylum Chordata; class Mammalia; order Artiodactyla; family Giraffidae; genus Giraffa; species Giraffa tippelskirchi. Next base: position 68,161,994 of record NC_137284.1, read on the forward strand.
TATAGTTGTAAAAATAGACTGAAATATTTTTATAGAAGAATAAATATACAAACTGTATGTGTATGTATACAAATGCCTCGAAGGACAGGTTTGGTCCTGTGGCTTCCCTGGTGGCTCAGACGATCAAGAATACGCCTGCAATGTGGGAGACCTGGGTTCGATCCCTGGGTTGGGAAGATACCTTGGAAGAGGGCATAGCAATCCACACCAGTATTCTTGCCTGGAGAATCCCCATGGACAGAGGAGCCTGGCAGGCTATAGTCCATGGGGTCGCACAGAGTCGGACGTGACTGAGCAACTAAGCACAATAAAATATCCATGGGCTTCCCAGGTGGCGCTAGTGGTAAAGAATCTGCCTGCCAATGCAGGAGACATAAGAGACTCAGGTTTGATCCCTGGGTCAGGGAGATCTGTGGAGGAGGGCATGACAACCCATTCCAGTATTCTTGCCTGGAGAATCCCATGGACAGAGGAGCCTGGTGGATCACAGTCCATAGGGTCGCAGAGTCAGACGCAACTGAAGTGACTCACAAAGCATCCATAAGACGTTTGGCACATGCAGAAAGGTCCTTGATATTTGATTCTGTCACAACCACTTGACATGTGTCATGGTTATGGAGGTTTTGAATAGGACCAAATTTCAAGGACCTTTTGTCATGGACCAAGAGTATTATGGATGTTTTAGACAGGACCAAGTCTCTACTAACCAAAAAATCCAAAAATGTATATATGTAATGCTATTTCTACCTAACATCTAATTTTGGAGAAGCTTTTCCATAATAGTTTTAGATATATTTCACTATATTTAACAGTTGTGTAATATTTATTTACTTAATCAGTTTTATATCAATGGACATCCACATTTTATGTTATATTTGCTTTAAAAGATACTGAAATTAATGTCCTCTACTTCCATTTTTGCTTATATATATGTATGTTTCTCTGCAAAGTTTTTGAATGAGATTTTGCGTTTAGAATTTTGATAAATAATGTAGATATTGCCAACTTACCCTCCAAAGAGTCTATACCATTTTCACTCAAACCAGCAATAATGATAGGCCCTAACTGAACACTTTTGCCAATACTATGTATTATCAATATTTTTTATCCTTGTCATATTTGCTGCTGTTGTTGTTCAGTCACTCAGTTGTGTCCGACTCTTTGTGACCCCATGGACTGCAACACGCCAGGCTTCTCTGTCCTTCACCATCTCCCAGAGCTTGCTCAAACTCATGTCCATTGAATCGGTGATGTCATCCAACCATCTTGTCCTCTGTTGTCCGCTTCTTCTCCTGCCTTCAATCTTTCCCAGCATCAGGGTCTTTTCCAATGAGTTGGCTCTTCCCATCACGTGGCCAAAGTATTGGAGGTTCAGCCTCAGCATCAGTCCCTCCAGTGAATATTCAGGATTGATTCCTTTAGAATTGACTGCTTTGATCTTCTTGCATATTAATATGACCTTTTGTCATATTAAGAGATTAAAAAAGTACTTCAATTCTATATATAATCTATTTGTCTTTCTTGATTCTGCTTTGAGTCAGTGTTTCTCTCTACCTGTTTTTCTAGTGGGTTGTTGGACTGTTGTATATTAAGGCAATTAAAACATATTTACATGCATTGTAAACAAACTCTCCCAGGGTTTTAGTCATCCTTCAACTCTCCCAGGGTTTTAGTCATCCTTAAACTCTTCCAGGGTTTTAGTCATCCTTTGACTTTCTTAATTGAATTTCTTGCCATGTGGGAATTTGTACTCGTTATGAAAGCGTTAATCATTTCTTTTATAGAGTTCTGGATTTTGCATCTTCTTTAGAAAGGTCTTTCCCACTCCAAGTTTTTTCTTTAAGTGGCCATAGTTTTCCTAGGATAGTTGGGGATACATATTTTATTTTGAAATATTTCATAATTTGGAATTTATTTTTCTATAAAAGACCTAGCTTTTTTCCCACTCATTTTCTCATTTTGATTGTTAATTTATCCCACCTTTCCCAGCTGGTTTATAAAGCCACCTTTATCATATACAGAATTTTCACATAATTTGGCTCTATTTGAAAATTATATGCTAATGATCATCTGGTTCCTGAAGCACTGTCATACTTTAATGTATGACATTAAAAGGCTAGTTCTCCATCATTTCTCTTCCCTTTTCCGTGTCTATTCTAGCCACTCTAACATGCTTATATTTGCACATCTTTATTTTCCATTTTAACAGGTTTCAAAATATGAAATTTTCTTTGTACTTTTGTTGGTAATCACATTGCATTTATAAATTGATTCAGGGATAGCTGCCATCTTTAAAATGTTTTTATATTCAAAATATAAGATATATTTCTATTTATTGATTTTTTAATTAGAATTTTCAAGTTTTCCTTACCTATATCCTGTTTTAGAACATTTTATTTTGATTATTTTAAAGATATGTTGTTTTTTCAGAGTCACAATTCTTCTTTTGAATTATATATATATATATATATATATATGTAACATAGATATACTAATATAGGAAAATTGTTGATTCTTGTGAATTAAATTTTTAGGTAGCTACATTAGTAAGTTCTTATATGAATTCTAATAAGTTTTCAGTTGATTATTTTGTATTTTCAAGTTAATAGAATTGTTCCAAGGGAGATATAGATCTGTATCTCTTTATAATGTGCATACATATATATGTATATGTGTGTGTGTTTGCATATACATGGCACCTTTTAATTTAAGTTTTCACTTTTTTAAAGCTTATTCTTAAAGTGATAATATATCCATATGGTTCAAAATCTAGAAGTACAAATGATATACCAAAGAAAATTACAAAAAATATCCCTCCGTACCTATTCCCAAACCCCAAAATTTCCTCATATGAGTTAGTGTGTATTATAACTTCTTGTTAATTCTTTCAGAGTTATGTATATATAGTCAAATACAATATAAATAAATGTACTTTTGGAGCTTCCCAGGTGGCATTAGGCATTAGTGGTAAAGAACCCACCTGCAATGCAGGAGACCCAGGTTGGATCCCTGGGTCTGGAAGATCCCCTGGAAGAGGGCATGGCAACCCACTCCAGTATTTTTGCCTGGGGAATCCCATGGAAAGAGGAGCCTGTGGGCTACAGTTCATAGGTTTCCAAAGAGTTGGACATGACTAAAGCAACTTAGCGTGCATGCAAATATACTTTTTACACAGATGATAGTGTACTGTACCCACTGTTTTGTCTTTGAGAGTAGACATATGAGAATGAGAAAAGAAACAACATGAGATCAGAGTGTGTGTGTTTCTCTTCCTGGTAAAAAATCTGTTTTCTTCAGTTTTTACTGACCGTCTCCTCTGTGTTATGGGTGTCAGACATAGATTCTTGGGAGCTCATACTGGAAGGCCTGTCACAGTAACAGAGACCACAGAGTACTTTGTTCTGCCTTCCTGATCTGTGCTTGGTTATCGGGTTTCTCTGGTGTGCCTAATGCTCTCTTCCCTTTGGATTTCCTCCACAGAGCTCCTTACTTCTCTGTGGGGCCAAGGCCATGATCTATCAGTCCAGACATACGCGGACCCAGTAGTGGGCTCAGCCATGTCAGTGAGGCTTCTTCTACAGTGTGGCTTTCCTACATCCTCGTGAAACATTTATTGTTTGTCTCTTTTTATCATAGCTTTTTGGTGGTTATCATTGTGGTTTTGATGTGCATTTCCTTAGTGACAAAAGATGTGAAACATTTTATCATGTTCTTAGCCATTTATATATGTTCTGGGGACAAAAACCCATTGAAATTATTTGCCCATTTTCAATCACAGTGTTTGTCTCTCTCTTTTTGTTTTGTTTTGAGTTATAACAGTCCTTTATATATTCCAGGTACTAGATCCTTACAAAAGCCACAATTTATGAATATTTTCTCCCTTTCTGTGTGTTTTCTTTCTTCATAATATTGCATACAGAAATTTTTTTTTTAATTTTGTTGTCTAATTTACCTAATTTTTCTCTTGCAGTTGTGTTTTTGATGTCGTCTATAGTTTTAGCTCTTACATTTAAGCCTATGATCCTTTTTGAGTTAGTTTTCCTGAATGGTGTGAGGTAGATGCACAATTTCTCTCTTTTGTAAGTTGGTGTATGTATAATTTTAATACATGCAAATGGGTACTTAACAGAGAAGTTGTTGCCTTCTCCTGAGATTATCTAAGGCTTTTAATTCTCTCTATAGGTACTACAGTAGTCTTGACATAGGATGTGTTGATAAAAGGTCTACAGAGATGAAAATGTTTATAGGTTTTATGTGCCATTTTATACCATGTAAGAAATTCATTAATTAAAAACATAGTTCTGGGTACAGATTGCAACATGTTTATTTTGTAAAGTCATGGAAAATCTAATGCCACCAAAGAACTTAGAGTCCAGCAGGAATGGAAATCTTTTCTTTCTAAGTCATTTCTTGATTTTAGAGCATAGAATAACTCATTTGACAATTCCTATATTGAGCCCAGTTATTCAGAAATTTTCTCAGTTCAAATGGCAATAAGGAAATTTTATAGCAAGGATGAGTAACAGTGACAATAAATGTGATTTTAACTGCTTTAGGAAGTTATGTTTACTTAGTTCTTACCTTTGATTTGCTCCTGGGTTTATTGATCTAACTCTTAAATTGAGATAAAAATAGTTAAGCCTTTTTGCTTCGGAGGTTTAAAAGGGTCCTACTTAGTGCTTACAAAAAGGACAATGAATCTTTTTAAAGAAAACGCATTCTCTATTAAGTGAATTCTAATATTTTTTCTTTCAATTGGGAATATTGTTGATACTAGGAATTGATGGAATTTAAGGTGCCAAGGTTTGAAGAAAGAAGGTAATGGTATTTGGATGATGCCAAATTAACTATTGAAAAAAATATTAAATGAAATTTAATATATATAAGTTGAAGGTGGTCAGTACAGATTGTCAATGGCCACACCATTTAAAATAACTTTAATAGATTATTTTTGGTGAAGCAGTTCCATATGAAATTAAAAGAAGCCATGAACTTAAAAGACACTTTCTCCTTGTAAGAAAAGCTATGACAAACCTAGACAACGTATTAAAACGCAGAGACATTAATTTGCCTACAAAGGTCCATATAGTCAATGCTATGGTTTTTCCAGTAGTCATGTACAGATGTGAGAGCTGGGCAATAAAAAAGGCTGAGTGCTGAAGAATTGATGCCTTTAAACTGTGGTCCTGGAGAAGACTCTTGAGAGTCCCTTGGACTGTGAGGAGAGCAAACCAGTCAATCCTAAAGGAAATCAACCGTGAATATTCATTGGAAGGACTGATGCTGAAGCTGAAGTTCCAATATTTTGGCCACCTGATACGAAGAGCCGACTCATTGGAAAACACCCTGATGCTGGGAAAGATTGAAGGCAGGAGGAGAAGGGGATGACAGAGGATGTTTGGATAGCATCACTGACTCAATGGACATGAGTTTGAGCAAACTCCGGGAGGTGGTGAAGGACAGGGAAGCCTAGTGTGTTGCAGTCCATGGGGTCGCAAAGGGTTAGACACAACTGAATGACTGAACAACAATTCCAGAAGAATTACTTTATCTTTGAGTACATCAGATTTTACCCTCAGAATCAGTAGAATTCACTGAGTATTGTGTAAATCATTTAAGTCTAACTGTCTGCATGGATAGCCATTTGGCTATCCAGGGAACAGGAAGACTCTGAGCCAACAACAGCAATCCATCATGAACTAATTTAGCCTTCACTTGCCTAGCCTTCAGTCTTAAATAGAAATTCTTTTTTTTTTTTTTGTCTTTAAAATTTTTAAATACAGAAATACTCATACACAATCATTCTCTCAGTTATTGATAGCAACTAACCCCAAAGTTTGGTCTTGTACTTCAATAAGCTTGGCTAAACGTATACATATACATACTCTCTTTCTCTCATCTAGCTAATTATCTAATTATTTTGTGTGTGTAATTAGTCATGAGGTTTCCATCCTGCTTTTACATCCATTGTAACTACGGAGAGTGATTTTGCCTTAATTTCCCTCTGGCTATCATGGAGGCAAAGTGAGGTGGCGGCAGTGATCACGCTTGAAATACTAGGGGATAAAGTGCAATTAAGCCAGTTAGGACTAAGGCAAGCCTATGCTCCTTTCTTTCAACTGGGGGATTATTTTTAGATATTAAGCCCTTTTGCATGATGTCTCCTTGTTCATTTAGAAGAAAAAAAGCCTGAAAACTCGAGGGATGGGATTAATCTTAATGAGTCAGCACTACTTATAAGAAGCAGTGAAGCAGAAACCAAAAAATAATTTGGCAAAATGGCTTCTGAAATGATTAAAATTAATTACAGCCTCTGGCAAGAGTTTAGCCCTAGGCCATGGCGTCTTGCATCTCCTCCTTCATTCCAACCCAGCTTGCCAATATTTTCTCTCGAACACCCCAGCCTACTCTCTGTTCCCTTCTGTAGAACAGCCCCAGGCCCCCCAGGTTGGGTGTCTGATGCTCCTGGGCAAGGGGGGGAGGGCCTTCATTTCCTGTTCAGCACCCAAGTCCTCTAACAGCCTAAGAATTATTTCAGCACTGCTCCCTTTACTAACTCATCTTACTGCGTTTGCTCTCTAGTTGTTCCCACTGATTTTCTTAGCCATGAACTAAACCTAGAAAAGAAAATCTGGAGCTGGAGAAGAGGGAAGGTGGTTCCATGACAAGCCCTTGGAAGAATTATTTTAGGACAAGTAGGTTCTTGCTCTCCAGGAAGCCAAGTCTTTTCTCTGCCCAGGAAGCCAAGTCTTCTCTCTACCAGTGAGTAAGGTCAGCTACACTTAGAGTTAAATAACTCACACCGTCGTTCAAAAATCTTTCCTGAGAAATCCATTAAAGGACTTTTTACGTAATTTCTGAGAAGCTTTCGTGCAAATAAGTTTTTCTAAGGGGAAAAGTATTAAGGCTCATGTACGCACAATCTCCCTGCTACTTCTGGTTGAATATTTTTGATAGATCGTACTGTGCTACCACTTACTGCCGTGTTACATTCTAATTCTAGGTGACTTTCTGATACCAGAGTTTTCTCCAACAACACACCCATATTTAGCAATTACGGTAGTGATTTATATCTCAGAGGATATAGTTTTTGAGGGCAAGCACTGACATTGCCATTACAAATGTTGGCCAAAGGTGTTCTAAGGGATAATCATGTTCCTAGGTACATGTTAAGTCACTTCAGTCCCATGTCTGACTCTTTGTAACTCTATAGACTGTACCCTATGGAGCTCACCGGGCTCCTCTGTCCATGGAATTCTCCAGGCAAGAATGCTGGAGTGGATTGCCATTCCCTCCTGCAGGAGATCTTCGTGATCCAGGGATTGAACCGGCATCTCTTACATCTCCTGCATTGGCAGATGAGTTATTTACCACTTAGCACCACCTGGGAAACCCCTTCTAGGTGCGTGCTAACCAAAGTTAATAATAAAGTTACCAAATTAGAGAATTGGAAGGGACCTGATAGATCTAGTGACTATATTTTCCAGATGAGAAAATAAACTTCAGGAGTTGACCAAGCAACAAAGCAAAATAGGGTTGAGAACCGGGGCCTCCTGGCTTGCCGCCCGAGCGCTGGTAATGGATAATAGTATTGTGTTCTCTCTCCACCATAGATGTGTAGTGCTAACTGGCCTATGAGTCCCCTTTGTCTTACAGAATGCTGTGGCTAATTCTGGGCTAAGGTGAAGATGTGTGGTCATTGGGAGGGCTCTAAAAGTTCTATCTCAAGGGAGAATTCTTACAGCTTTTCCCCAGGAAAATTTGGGGAATCTACAGTAGCTGCACATGAGAAGAGGATTGCTCAGTTTAGAAATTTCTAGAATTCATATTCTCCATTCATTAGGTTTGAAAAATACTGTTTAAGAGAAAACTTGGGACAAAACAATTTCCTAAATTTTCTTTGTAGCTTGTATTGTTTTGTTTTAAGGCTAATTCTGATCTTATAGTATTCAGCTTTTTGTTTAAGTCTAATTCTGGTCTCATCACAAATTTATAATCTTTCTAAGAAATTTGGGGATGACTGTTATAGTGAAAACATTCTCTTAAAGATTCAGGTAGCAAATTCAATGTTTTATTAATTTGTGAAAATATTAATTATCAGCCTCCAGTAATTATAAATATATTTATGTATAATTACACATGTAATTAGACCCTCTGGTGGCTCAGATGGTAAAGAATCTGCCTGCAATGTGGGAGACTCAGGTTCTATCCTGAGTCGGGAAGATCCCCTGGAGAAGTAAGTGGCTACCCACTCTAGTATTATTGCCTGGAGAATTCCTTGGACAGAGGAGCCTGATGGACTACAGTTCATGGGATCACAGAGAGCCAGATACAACTGAGTGACTAATATTTACTTCCTTACACACATGTAATTATACAAACCTAGACAGTGTATTAAAAAGAAGAGACATCACTTAGTCTACAGAAGTCCGTATAGTCAAAGCTATGCTTTTTCCTGAGTCATGTATGTATGTGAGAGTTGGACCATAAGGACAGCTGAGCACCAAAGAATTGATGCTTTAGAACTGTGATGCTGGAGAAGACTCTTGAAAGTCCCTTGAGTCCCTTGGACAGCAAGGAGATCAAACCATTCAATCCTAAACAAAATCAACCTTAAATATGCATTGGAAGGACTAGTGCTGAAGCTCATTGAAGCTCCAATACTTTGGCCACCTGATGCAAAGAACCGACTCATTGGAAAAGACCCTGATGCTGGGAAAGATTGAAGGCAAGAGGAGAAGGGGTGACAGAGGATGAGATGGTTGAATGGCATCACTGACTCAATGGACATGAGTTTGAACAAACTCAGGGAGATAATAAGGACAGGGAAGGCTGGCATGATGCAGTTTATGGGGTCACAAAGAACTGGACACGTCTTAGTGACTGAACAGCAACAACACACGTAGTATATTAATATTAACTCATTCAGTCATTGCAGGGAAGCTAAAAGTCTTCCATGACCATATCCATTATCTCTTCATAGTAGAAATGATAACTATTATCAGTTTGGTGAGGATTGTTTCAGAACTATTTATAGGTATATACACACATATTTACATGCCTGTAAAATATATGATATTATTTGCTCTTGTTTTGAAATTTAAGTTATATCATAGTTGCCTAATTTTCTGCTATTTACTTTTTTTTTTAATCCCCAACCATATGTCTTGGAGATTTTCTGTGTTAGTAATATAGTAGCTATACCAAGAATTATCTAACAGTTCCTTTATTTATGGACATTTGAATTATTTATTTAAATAAGTATTACATTATTATTTAAATAATTAATTTAAATTATTTCCAATTCTGAACAATTATAAACAATGTTGCAGTCTGTATCCCTGTGCAGGCCTCTTTGTTTTTATGTGCAAGTATTAGTTCAGAAATACACAGAGAGTTGCCAAAGTGAACACACTTTTTTTTCTTTAATTTTTATTGGAGTGTAGTTGGTTTACAATGTTGTGTTAGTTTCCAGTGTACAGCAGAGTGAATCAGTTATATATATACTGCCAGGAGCCAGCTCACAAGATCCCCACTCATGACAGAGTCATGAGGAGAAGGACTGACGAGCAGAGCAACTCAGGCCTCAGGGATTCTCGAGAGGCTGCCTCAGCGCTCACCTTAAAAATGAGATCTCTCTTTCTGACGCTTGCTATAATAAACCTCTTCTTATTTTCTATGACTTGGGCAAAAGGCCTCTCCTGATTCCCTTCTAAAACAGATCATTCTGAAACCTCAAATCAACAAGGCCCCTGAACGGTAGCACCCTAAATAAAATTATCTGGGATATAGAGTATGCTGATCTAAATTCCTTTTGCTAACATATTGGTTTGTTTAATAAATGTACCTGTGCCTTTGGAGCTAATGTGCATAACTGCTCCCTAGTAATAAAACAGCATTGAGAACCTCCGCACAGAAAGCCCCTATGGGCACAAAACCCTTCGCAGGAAAAAAGGCTTGTTAGGAAATACAAAAAATATTGCTTTGTGAAACTGTTACTTAATCTATTTTTACTCGCTATGTTTTTACTCTTAACGTATTTAGCCTATATAATGAAAGCATAATAGTTAGAGATTTATATAAATAGAAGTTTAGCTTTAATACAAATAATAAGACAATTGTTGATTTAACTGATGATTCTTACTTAGAGCTGAATTTCAGCTTGCTGTTCTTTGACTTTATGGAACTACATTCTTTTCTGTTAAGCTCAAGGCATAGAGTAAATTACCAAAAACAGGTTTTACCTTAAAACTTCCTGCTGATGAATTCTTTCCTGATGTGCCCTATACAAAAGTGTTCTGATTGATCTGCTCTTATCAATGGAGAGTCACAAGGTGTTAGCAGGCCACCAGGCCAGAAGATGATGTAAACAAAATGAGGCTTTTTGTAACTAAAGACATGCAAACGGCTTCGATGAGGGTGGAAACTGCTGGCCCATTGAGCTAACTTGATAGGCCCATTAAGATATACCCGTTAAGCTAAGTTGGTATGTCCCTTAAGCTGAATTGGTATGACTCTATACTTTACATTTGTTTCTATATACCACTAAAAATACAAAAGCTGTCTTAAAAACAATAAAGTTGGGAGACACTTGGAAACGCTGAGACTCATTCGTATCACCGACGCCGTCCATCCTGAGGGAACTCTGGACCCGCTGGAGCTGGACTCCGGCATATATATATACAAATATCCACTCATTTTTAGGTTCTTTTCCCATGTCAGTCGTCACAGAGCATTGAATACAGTTCCCTGTGCTATACGGCAGTTTCTTGTAAGTTATTTTATATACAGTAGTGAGTATATGTCGATCCCAGCCTCCTAATTCACATGCTTTCTTATTTTGCCAGACACTGCAGCGTTCCCCTCCCTGGTGTCTGTATCGCAAAGAACGTGTATGAAACGCCAGGTTACCTCCACTCCTAACTATTCTTACTATCTTAAACATTTCTGAGTGGTGATAAATTTAAATTATTTTTTCCTGCATAACTTCTATGATAAAAATGATTTCTTCTTTAAATTTTTAATTAGCAATGACAGTAATAAATTTTCTCATGCTAAACCATCTTTCCATTCTTTAAATAAACTATAAATAGTCACAATATGTTAATTTATTACGTATTGTTGAATTCAGTTTGCTAATATTTTATTCAGGATTTTTGAATCTATGTTCATAATTTTTTTCTGTTACTTAGTCCTTGTCTGATTTTGAGTCCAGTATTAGGAAAGCCTTATAAAATGTTTTGATTACTTTTTTCTTTTTCTATAATTTGGAACAATTATATAAGATAAGGATTAACTTTTGCCTTAGAGATTTAGTGAAATGAGTAAAACTGTGGGCATGGTGCTTATTATGATAAGTAGATCTTTACCTACTGATTCAGTTTCTGAAATGGTTCAAGTCCAATCAGCTTTTCTATTTCTTGAGTCAATTTTATTAACTTTATATTTTCCTAGCTAATTATTCATATCATCTAATTTTATTGACATGAGGTTGTTTATGTTATTCTCTTATGATTCTAAGGTTTCATTGTTTTCTCTCTATTATCAAATGTTACTTTTGGTTTATTTATACCCTCTCTGTTTATTAATCTTATTAGATCTGCCTATTTTATACCTCCCTTTTGAAAACATCAGATTCTATTTTTGTTTATCCTTCCTCCTGTTTTTCTTTTTATGTTTTAATAACTATTTCAGAGTTTTATTTTGTCTGCTCTTTTGTCTATGATTCACTGGACAAAATTTTCTCATGGTTTTAATCTGCTGCCTCTCTTTCATGGTATTGTCTTTCCCTGAATGATTGGAAATTCTTGCTTGGGGAATTCTCGTCTTTGAGATTGACTATTTGTTCTAGCAATATTTATAAAGTAGATATAATTACCAGGTAGAAGTCAAGGGATCTGAAAGCCTTCAATACAGGCATTTTAATTTTAATTTTTTGCAGTGTCGTCATGGTGTTATTTACTTAGATAAGTCAGACAGGTGTGACTTTATATGTGTCTTTCCTGCTGTATCATAGAAATTAAATTTATGAAACAGAGAGCATCAGTGGTGGTGATGGGGGATGAAATAGGGGAAGAGGGAATAGAAGTTTGTGGGATTCCAAAGGTTAATTTTTTCTGATGCCCTGTGTATATATATTCCCATGCCAGTGTGGTTTGGTACATAAAGGGTTATTAAAGTCATTTAGAGGTAAGACTTTTGAATCAAGTGGCTAATCAATAGGGTAGAGAAAAAGTGTTAATTTGAGGAATGAAAACAGATATTGTTTAGTTTATGGGATGTAATCTCAGAAAGTGCTGGTTGTAAAGTGATAAAATCTTTAGGAGCAATTTAGTGATACACATCAAATCCTTAAAAATAGGGCAGGACATTCTATGTCTCAAAATTTATTTAAAGGAATAGCGAGAAGTAATAATAGTTTTAGATATTCATGCTTAAAGATAAGTATCTGAGAATATTTATCAAGGAATTAATGATAGTTTATCAAATTAAAAGAACCTAAAAACCCAACAGTAGGGAGATAATTGTATCAGAGATTTTATAGGTACATACCCTGGAATTTGAGTAATTCAATACATCAATAGGACTTTACAAAAAAAAAAAAAGAATCCAGTGGCTTATTTAGATTTGTAAATGCATCATAATATATTCCACTTTTGGAAAGTTAACATTTTGAATTAGCATACTAAAAACTCTGAGAAGTACAGCAATTAAGATATTTTATAGCTGTTTTAACTTTGTTTGGTCAAAATCACTCATTTTCTCTTCCCATGATTTGGAATATCTTGGAAAGCTTTCAGAAAGTATTTTGGGAAACAGTGTTAAAAAGTTTGTTGGATCAATTCAATAAAACAATAGTCACCAATTTAAAAAGGATTTAACAAGGCATATTTATTAACATAGAGAGTCTTAGTAATATATCTAATCATATTACTAACTATTGTATATTGTATAATATACTATTATATATTATATATGTATATATCAATATGATTATATATAGCATATATTATATCTTAAGTAAAATAGTGATACCACTTTGTAAAATATTATCTCCATGTGTCAAATTCATAGGAACATTTTGGAAGGATATATAGTTGACCCTTGAATAACACAGGAGCTAGGGTGCTGACTCTGCGCAGTGGAATCTCAAATGTAACTTTACAGTCAGTCAGTCCTCCATATCTGTGGTTCCACATCTGCAGATTCAACCAACCATAAGTTTTATAGTCTATAGTACATATTTAGTGAAAAACATCCAAGTGTAAGCAAATCCTTACAATTCAAACCCATGTTGTTCAAGGACCCACTGTATATTAAAAAGTTAATGTGGTTAGAAAGTATAAGTGATTTTATTTCCATTATATTTATATGTGTTTTTAAATTTAAAAAAATGTTGCATGCCGGAAATAACTAGTTTGTGTTCAAAACAAAATATTTATTTCTCTTTAAAAAATTGGAAGTTTGAGTGCAATTTTTTTCAGGGGCTCAAAATTTCATTATAAAGAGAATTCACAAAATATTTTGAGTGACAATAGCAATCCTGGAACAATGATTACATGATATCTTTGAGTAGCTATCATGTAATTAAGGTAAGACTATACTTATATGGGCTTCCTAGGTGGCTCAGTGGTAAAGAATCCCCCTGCTAATGCAGGAGATTCAGGAGATGAGAGTTGGATCCCTGGGTCAGGAAGATGACCTGGAGGAAGAAATGGCAACCCAGTCCAGTATTCTTGCCTGGAAAATTCCATGGACAGAGGAGCCTGGTGGGCTACAATCCATGGGGTTGCAAAGAGTCAGACATGATTCGTATTTATTTATATGTGTTGATTTATTTTTAGAAATCCAAGCAAACACAAAATATTGATTTTTTTTTTACCTCAAGCATACTTGAATTATTAATTAACTTCCACATTCAAAATTAATGGCAAATAGAAATTTATAATATCCAAAAATATACATCAGGTAACTTTGGCTTTGGATGAAAAGAAAAGTTTCTTTATGCTTAAGTAACTTAAATCATTCCATTAAAACAATTAATATGCCATCATTAGCATCATTTGCTCCTTCTCTTAGTTGACAAGTCTGGGTGAGTTTTGTTTTATTCAAAGTGCACAGTCAGGGGTTCTGAGTGCAGTGAAGTGTTTTTCAGGCATTCTCACAACTTTGTACTTTGATCCTATCCTTCTGTTCTGTTGGCCAAATCCTTTCTTCCTTTCATATTTCACAATGTTTGTTTCATATATGAGTCCTTTGAAGTCAGAGGCAAAACAAGATTTAAACAACTCGATTTTTCCATGACTGTGTTTTGTTTTTAAGACTTTTTTCTCTATCCAGATGAGTTTTTCTAGGGACAGGATGTATACTGAAGGTTCAGATAGATATGCAGCCCAGCTAACAGCTACAGGTGATTCATAGTGGTTTGCTGTGATGAAAGAATAAAGAGGAGGGATGGATAAATATGGGCTTCCCTGGTGTCTCAGTAGTAAAGTACCTGCTTGCCAATGCAGGAGCCACCAAAGATGCAGGTTCAACCCCTGGGTGGGGAAGAACCCCTGGAGAAGGAAATGGCAACCCACTCCAGTATTCTTGCCTGGGAAATCCCACAGACAGAGGAGCCTGGCAGACTACAGTCCATGGGGTCAAAGAGTTGGGCATGATTTAGTGACTAAACAAGCAAACAAAACAATGGATAAATATATGTCATTATGTTCATATGCAAATATGTTTCTATAAAGTTAACAGAGGAAAAGCTCTCATAAATATATTTGCTGTGGAAAACTTACGAAGATAGGGAAACATTACCAGAGCTATGCGTTCTTTTAAGATTCCTTATCCTGCTAAAATTGCTAACTAACTTATTTAGCAGGTGACCAGGTTTTTTGAACTATTTTACCACTGTTGATTTTTATCATTTGTCTTTATTCTCAGGTAATTTAATTTTAGTCTATAGAAAGTCAATAAAATCCTATTATCTACTGTTTTATTATTTGTGCATTTGTGGGAATTAGTTATTAGTAAGTTTGAGAAACCCTTAATTTCACTATGAAAATTAATGTACATGGCAAAGAAAGATAAATTGGATATAATTAAGTGAATTGAAATCCTACCTATTCTATTCTATTCTCATAATTCTTTCTGGTTTTTTTTGGAGGAACTAGAAAGGCAGCTTTAACCCTCAGCTGGCAGAAAAAGAGAACACAGTACGCTTGTGCCTCAACTGTGCCTCACTTCTGTGGAGAATCTGAGGGATTGTGTAAAATGAGGGCTCACAGTCAGGGACAGGAGATGAGGAGCAAAGATGTCCTCTTGTATTCTTGTGTCTGGTATTCTTTCTCTTGCATTCTTTCAAAAACAGTCATAAGTTGGTAGCCTGGTACTTGTATCTCGCAGTCTGGTAGCCAGTAGTTGGCTACACTGTCTTCTGTGTGCGGTACTGCAGCCTCCTCTCTGCCTCCTCCTCTTGATATGGCTAGAATGTCTCCTCCATTAGACCAGGTCAGTTTTACCACTGGATCGCAAGTTCCTAGGATGAGAAGAATGCCTGGTTTCAGGACCCAGTGAAGCTCAAATTCTTGATGCCTTATTGCAGAAAGAATTCACTGAGAGACAAAGTGATAGGTAAGACGCGGATTTATTTAGAGAAAAACACACTCCACAGAGAGAGTGTGGACTGTCTCGGAGGGCGAGGGTGGCTCTCATAATTCTTTCTTACTGTGCTTTCCCCTCTCTTCCTACATTGGAATAAAAAAATGCTTTCTTTGGAACATTTTTGTTCATGTCAATGAAGAGATTTCCTAATGTCTGGACCAGTTGTATTTCTCTCCAGAAATCTTTGGCTTATTTGGGAACTGTGATTTGAAATTAATACTGCCATTTGTTGCTGAGTTTTTTCTAAATGGTGATGCAGATGGTTTGAGTAGGCAAACATTTTTCTATGACACCCGGGGTTTACACAGATTGTGTTAAAAACAGCCATAATTTGGTCTAAGCCCAAACAGTTGTTGTTGCTTTTCTCCCTATAGAGTTTGGGCTTCCCTGGTAGCTCAAATGGTAAAGAATCTGCCTGTAATGCAGGAGTCTTGGGTTCAGTCCTCAGGTTGGGATGATTCCCTAGAGAAGGGAATGACTGCCCACTCCAGTATTCTTGTCTGGAGAATTACATCGATAGAGGAATCTGGCAGGCTACAGACCATGGGGTCCCAAAAAGTCAGACATGACTGAACAACTAACACATCAACACATAGAGTTTAGAATAAAGATATTTATTAAAATATTTAAAGTGATTTTTAAAATTTTGCCAATATAAAAGATTTTCTATGTGATAAACAATAAATTTCTGGAAACTTTTTAGTAACTTTGGATCATTTTTGATAGTTAAATCATTTCTATATGATTGTTTGCATAGGTAGCCTGTATGTATGCACAAAAAAATCAAAAGATTCTATGTAAGAAAGTGCCAATTGATACATTAGTTGCATCATATTCATTATTGATTTCTATTCATTTTAGTCCAAGGCTAGATAATTATAACCTTTGTAGAGTCTTAAAAATTAATGCAAATTACAAGAGTTTTGGAAAGATGCACAGGAAACTATAAAATATTTACCTCTGTGGAGTGAAAATGCAGGATTGTTTTGGATAAGACGGATTTTAACTTTTCCTTTTTAGCCTCTGGATAGTTTTGAAATTTTTACTATGAGCATATTTTACTGTTATAGTAAAATAAATTTAAAAAATGATCCTGGTGTTCTATTGAATGATTCCAGAAAAGAGAAAATATCACCTGCACTTATCCCTTATTGGCCTTCAATAAATGAAGCATAACGATAGTTTGACTTTAGAAGTTGCCATTTGGAGCAGGTGTGCAGAATTCTGATTGAAAATAAAGTTCCATGAAGACATATGTGAATTTTGTATCAAATGAATTTCTCATTACTATTTCCACACAGAACTGTAATCAAATTTTCAGGGGCTGTGTCAGATAAAGCCCATATTTCACTTGATGTAAGTGATATTATTATTTAATATTTATAACCTGTCTGGTGTTCTGCCATAAGGGAGGAAAAATAATTTTCCTTCTACTCTCCTGATTTCCTAGCTGAGATCCTGTAATGAGAGACAGATTAACAAGAGAAAAATAAGCAGGTATTTATTAACATGTATAATTCGTGTATACCTGAGAGATACTGAGGAAAAGTGAGTAACTCAAAGAGTTAGCTTAGAATTCAGGCTTAAACATCATTTTAATAGAAAATGGGGGAGGAGATTTAGGTCTCAGAGGGGAATAAGTGATTTTTAGGAAAGATGAATGGGCAGTTAAAGAACAGATGGGAGGGAAGGTATGACAAAGTTTGTTGAGGTTTAGTATTAGCTTCCAATTTCCTCTCCTATGATGAGGGTCAGCCTTCCCTGGTTGATTAAACTTCCAGGGAGAGGATTTATGACCATTGAATTCCTTTGGAGGATCTGTCATCAGGCAGGTAAGAGGAGTTCAGAGAAATCGTCTTCCTGTATTTCCTGTTTTTCAAATACCTTCAGCTCAAAATAATCAACATGCCAAAGTGGCATATATTGGGGTGGCATATTCTGGCTACCCTTTACCACCTCAGAAAATAATCATAATTACTTCACAATTTGCTAATCTTCCAAGGTTAACAAAATCTTGAATAGACTTAGCTTTGACCCTCTAGAAGACAAATCCTTGTATCCTAAGTTTTTATGCTTGTATTTCATGATAGCTTTTTCCTAGCTCTTCGGATCAGATTTTAACAAAAATATAACATATGGATTATTTTTGATGGCATATAAAGGAGTTGGTAACTATCCCTAGATTGATTATTTTAATAAACAAGTAAATAAATATAAAAGGCAATAGCTAGAAAAAAATTTTTAGTGTACCTAGTTCAAAAAATTCCTCTAATATATAAAGAATAATTCCAAAAGAATTTGCTATTCAGTTGAATTTTTTTTTTTTAGTGGACATGAATTTTCAATTACAAAGATATTCTCAGCGTCTCATCTCCAAATATATAAAACTGCCAGTGTTGGGTCTAAATTCACACTCATTAATAAGATCAGCAAAGCTGAAGATTTGTATTAATATTTTGGGGGTATTAATATTAATGGAGAGCATTTTCACTGCAGGTCAGTGCAATAACCGGTAGACTC
The DNA here is from genome assembly GCF_054371585.1 of Giraffa tippelskirchi. Classification (NCBI taxonomy): domain Eukaryota; kingdom Metazoa; phylum Chordata; class Mammalia; order Artiodactyla; family Giraffidae; genus Giraffa; species Giraffa tippelskirchi. The sequence continues at coordinate 68,180,168 of NC_137284.1, forward strand.
CAGGACCCAAGGAGTTACCTGCAGATGTCACGTTAGTATTTGATCATTGAAGCCTAGGTTGTTGTTCTCATTCTGCTACTCACATGACTACACCAGGTGCACAATTTGTTCACCATGAGGTGTTGTTATTTTGGGGGCTGCATTTGTGGTGAAGGAAAATGCTATGTCTCTGAATTTGTCTTTGGGATATTACCGTAGTTTTAAATGCAGTGGTATGCCACTTTGTGATACCAGGCAGTCTATTCAAAACTTTAAAGAAAAATGAGCATCTCTCTATCAAGGGACATGACCAGGTTTGTGAAAGCATACCATATCATACTTATTTATGTTTTACTTCAGCAGTATTTCTATATTTGAAATATTTTCATTTGTATCTCCCCACTTAGAAAGTACTTGAGAAATAGGTCACACTTTTAAATATGGCAGAAATACAAAATATATTATTTCAGTTGAATGAAAGAGTAGTAGAAATGATGCATTATTTTAGTGCTGATATTAAAAGTATGGTTATCCATAATCATCTTTTATATCTGGGCTTTTATATCTGAGCAGTTTCCAAAAATACTAGGGAAAAAACAGTTAAAATTTAAGTTATAAAATTAATGAAGCCAAAAAGCTTATAGTCATACTTAAAATATCCTTGCATTAATATAAATGAAATTTCTCCATTGCAGATAAAGGGCAAACACCATCTCTGACTTTATTCCCTTTTCTGCTCCCTTCTTAAGGCAGCTGTTATCTTGAACTTTGCTATGTTTTCTTCCAGACCTTTCTGTTCCCTATTCAGATATCATATCTTGAGTTCTACAAGTCCTAAAAATAGATCATATTATGGCCATTTTTCACTAAATTAATTACCTGTATTTAGATTTTACCTGGAAATTACTTTTAAACAGTAAGATAAGTCTTTTTCAGTATGCTGGGCCTTTGCCACTAAAAACTATTTTCTTCCAAGGAAACAGCATCTTGAAAGTTACTATTGCAACAATTTTCTCATTCCTTAAAACAAAGAGCAATTTGTTACTGAATTGTAAACTTAACTTCTAGTATACAACCTATAAAAATCTATTTTTAAAAAAATTTGAATGATCTTCTCTTCTGACAAACAATTGTACATGAGTTCTTTTCTCACTGTTATTTGCTTATGAACTATTTAGTAATTAATATAATTTTAGAAAGTAATTCAAGAAAGAAGTTTTAAATGTGTAGGTTTCCCCAGAACACATACACATGTGATCTTCAATAATAAATATCTAAGGAAAACAATGATTTAAACACTTTTGTTGTAAACAAACTATTTGTGAGAATTTTCCACCAAAAATATTTTCTTTTGTGCTATATATATCTCCTCTTTTATAATATCCCCACATTTCTTACATCTTCCAGAAAAAGGTATCATTGGGTAAGTATCAGTAGGTTTAAGATACTGAGGAGAATTATAAAATATAATAAGGCCAGCAAATTATTGAACAACACTATTTTGGAAAGCAAACATTTTATAAGAATATGTATACATGTATATTTACAAGGTATTTTCTATGTGTATAAATATTAATGAAATGTGAACCATCTGATAGAGAAAAGTGTTCCAACCCAGTAGTTTACACACAAAATGGTGTAGCCAATTGGATAATGTGCATAGCAACTGAAGGTAATAAACTCTGGTTGCTGAACCATAATGATAACATCTGATCTTTGAGCAGTGCTTTTACAGTTTTCATAATTCTTCCGCTTATTCTTTCAGATAGCATTGTGAAATTATTTCTATCCCCTTTGTGCAAATGCAGAAACAGACACTCTGGGAAGATCCATGTGTTCTGTGGGTTCATTCACCAAGCAGGTGGCAGGACCATGCCTGAACATCTGGCTTGTCTAAATTCAAAATTTTTGCTCTTTCCTATAATGCAAACTGCCCCAATTTTGCAATAGAAAGAAAAGAGGCAATATTGATCATTTGGCAGTTAAATGACAAGCAGAGAAGTGCGTTTTCAGCCATGTTATCTTTCTCTTCTCTGCCACAGTCACGTTTGGTTTTGTCAGCTCTCGCCCTGCCCTGTATGTAGCAGTAGGGAATTTAGTCATGGTTCTATAGGATCATCTGAGTGGAAGGTGGGGCATGAAGTCCACTCAGGGTTTCAGTTCCTGGATCTATGTGGAGGGGAAAATAAATCAGACCTAAGTGACATAGAGCCCCTCCAAGTTTGTGCTGCAGTCTGTAGTGACTCAATTCTAGCCCATGCCCCGCTCTTATTCTGTGACTTGGAAGAATTTCATCACCATTGCGTCTCAGGATTCCCTAAGATGGACTGCAACTGGTTCTGAAAGTGGAAGGCTGAGGATCGAAAAAGGAAGACTCTGTATGTGAGAGGCAGTGTGGAGTAGTGGTTAGAAGCTGACTATGGACTCTGAGTCCTACTTTTAGCCATGCTGCTTTCTAGCCCTGTGACACTGAGGTTACCTAATGTCTCAGTTTCCCCATCTACAAAATGGGGATAATAAATAATAGTATCTGTTTCATAAGGCCATTGTCGAGAACAGATGAGCTAATATTTATGAAGGGGTTACAATGGTGCCTGACACATAAGTGCTACATAAATGTTGGGTATCATTTGGGATTGAAGAACTAGTTTTGCATTTGTGAAAAGAGTGGTACAGCCTATCATTGTTATGCCTAAAGAGACTGTTCACAAGTATAACAAGATCACACATGTTACATATACCCAAATCATTGCACACTGGCATAGGACTATCATGTGTAAATCAGAACCAAGTACATGCACATTTATTGTTCTGTCCCTGAGTCATGTCCAACTCTTTGCAACCCTGTTAACTGCAGCATGTCAGGCTTCCCTGTCCTTCACTGTCTCCCAGAGTTTGCTCAAACTCATGTATGTTGAGTTGATGATGCCATCCAACCATCTCATCCTTTGTCACCCCCTTCTCCTCTTGCCCATAATCTTTCCCAGCATCAGGGTCTTTTCCAGTGAGTCAGCTTTTTGCATCAAATGGCCAAAGGATTGGAGCTTCAGCTTCAGCATCAGTCCTTTCAATGAATATTCAGGACTGATTTCCTTTAGGATTGACTGGTTTGATCTTCTTTCTGTCCAAGCGTCTCTCAAGAGTCTTCTCCAGCACCACAATTCAGAAGCGTCAATTCTTTGGCACTCAGCCTTCTTTATGGTCCAACTCTCACATGACTAGTGGAAATACCATAGCTTTGACTATATGGACCTTTGTCAGCAAAGTGATATCTCTGCTTTTTAATATGCTGTCTAGGTTTGTTGTAGCTTTTCTTCTAAGAAGCAAGTGTCTTTTAATTTCGTGGCTGCAGTCACTGTTCTCAGTGATTTTAGAGCCCCCAAAAATAAAATCAGTCACTGTTTCCACTTTTTCTTCATCTATTTGCCATGAAGTGATAGGACCAGATGCTATGATCTTAGTTTTTTGAACATTGATTTGAACGACAAATCAGAACCAGTACATGCCTATGGTCAGTTATTATATCTAAGAGATATCATTTGCAGTGGCTGAAATAGTTCAAAGGAAATGTTGGAAGAACATTTTGCAAATAGTTTATTAAAAGAAAACCTCTCTAGTTCAATAAATCAGTTAATCAGAAAGTGTGTGTTGGCCTATGACTTTCAAGAGATTGTTAATCAACCTAAACTCATATACCAGGGAATCAAACAGGGCAACTATGCTTTTGGTGATAAGGTTACATTTTTTGGGAGAACTTCTAACTCTGCATCTTTCTATTTACTCAGTCATCTGAGAACCAAATGAGAGCCACCAGCTATGGTCACTATGCTACCCTTGAGAGGACATGGTTGACTTCAGCCCTATCTGAGTCTGAATCCAGTTCTGCTCCTTGCAAAATGTGTTAGTTTAGACATCATAGGGGCTTCCCTGATAGCTCAGTTGGTAAAGAATCCACCTGCAATGCAGAAGACCCTAGTTTGATTCCTGGGTTGGGAAGATCCGCTGGAGAAGGGATAGGTTACCCACTCCAGTATTCTTGGGCTTCCCTTGTGGCTCAGCTGGTAAAAGAATCTGCCTGCGATGCCAGAGACCTGGATTCGATCCCTGAGTTGGGAAGATCCCCTGGAGAAGGAAAAGCTACCCGCTCCAGTATTCTGGCTTGGAGAATTCGTGGACTGTATAGTCTATGGAGTCACAAAGAGTAGGACATGACTGAGCAACTTTCGCTTTCACTTTAGACATCATAAACTTCCCCACACTCAGTTTCTTTATCCACAAAAGAATCATGAGATAATAATGGAACATCTACCCCGTTGGATTGTTCTATAAGTTAAATGAATAATCTTTATGAACAGCTTAGATTTCTATGCAATAAAGTTTAACTCTTAAATGAATTGCTTTATCTTCTACTCTAAATGCTATCTTTCTGCTGTTCTCAAGATAGAAACCTGGGCATCATCTTCAACTTATTTTTCTCTCTTGAACCACCTCTACCCCACATTCAGTTATTTCACTAGGTCTTGAGAATGACATCTCCTGAATCCATCTCATAACTAGCTTGTCACTTCTGCTTTCATTATTTCTTGATGGGGCTTTCCAGTAATCTCTTATTTGATCTCCTTTTAATAAATACATCTTGTAACTACTTTGACTATCTCCATGGGGACAAGGGTTGTGTTTATTTATTTTTTGTTTATAACTTTAATGCCATCTCAGTGCCTAACACATGGTAGATAACTAAATGCGCGCGCACACACACACACACACACACACACACACACACACAACCTGTTAAAAATTAACAAGAAAATGGAACTCCACTCACCATCACCAGAATTATTCTTCAAAATGTAAAACTGATCATGTTACTCTCTGGTTATTATTTTTTATGCTTTCCTCTCTGTATTAGTTGGGATTCTCCAGAGAAGCAGTGACACATTAACCATCATATCATTACTCAGAGGATAATATCAAACTCATCAGGAATTCTAAGGCTTTTCATAATTGGGTCTCTTTCTGCAACTTCACCTACATTCCCAGCTCTTCTGAATACTCACAGTTCTATTCATGAGCCTCGTATCATTGTCTCACTGAGCCATGACACCTGATGCTTCCCGGACACCTAAAGTCCCTGTCACCATGCCATATCTCTTTATTTTTTAAAACTCACTCTTTATATTTTTCCCTTTTCCAAAGACTTTCATCATGTTTCTCATTCTGCCCCCACTTGAAAGATTTTGGCCTCTACTTGTTTGTGCTTCTACTGTTCCATATACTCCTAATATGGAACTCATAGTGCCACTGTCCTGGAGGAGGGCATGCCAACCCACTCCAATATTCTTGCCTGGAGAATCCCATGGACAGAGGGGCCTGGCAGGCTCCAGTCCCTTGGGTTGCAAAGAGTCAGACATGACTGGGTCACTAAGCATAGCAAAGCACAGTGCCACTATGATGATTGCTGTGTAGTTTCTTTTAGGACTTCCCTGAGAGCAAGACTGTGTTTACCTTTTTATTTGCATCTCTAGTAGAAAGACAAGTTCCCAACAGGTGACAGGTTCATATTGTTGGACTGATTTGTAGAATTATGAGTAGTGAGTTGATTTTTTAAAAAATAGCACAGATTTCTTTTTTACTCTAATAATTCTGCTTTTCTAAGTTACTTTTGCTTTTTAGAGCCCAGACACAATTTGAGTTGTTGGCATTACAAGGAACCATTCATCTCAAACTTCCCAGAGTTTGATATTCCCAGCAATAGAACCTGTCCTTTAAATCTCCAGAAACTTCTAGTACATCACAGTCATCACCTCTGAGAGCTAACATATTACTACCTGCTGGTCTATTAAAGAGAATAAAATCTCAAAGAAGACAGGTGAGCCATAGCAAAAAAGGAGGGTCATGAATAATTTGCCATTTTCACAAATTTTTAAATTCATGCCAGCAATTTTTTAAAGTTTCAATACACACATAAATGGGAAGAAAACACGTTTATGAAAGAACTATAGACTCAGCTACCCAGAGTGATAAATAACCTCTGAAGGGCAGGAGAGCACAAGAGAAAATTTCCGACTCTAGTAATGTGAAATCATGTCAATTAAGCATTTATTTGCAAAAAGATATGTACTGAGAATTGTAGTCATCAAGTCAAATATATACTTAAGATTTAAATAAACCCAGTAAATGTAATAAATTGGTTTATCATTTCACATTTTATTCATATAATATTTGTACTTTTTGAGTCGTATATTTTTGTACTTTGGCTAATGTATAATTGGCATTGGCTTTATATTTTCTCCACAGGAAATGTAAATAGAAAAAGAATGTTTCACGTTATATTCTACTTAGAGATTAAAAACTTCTGTGAGTTATCTTGAGTTTATCCTTAGGTGGATATTGAAAATATTTTGGTAGCTATTCTGACATTCTAAATGAAGATTTGCTGTATCCATGATACTATAGAATGGGCTGAAAAGGCCTGATTATGGTTATTTGTTTGATAAGTGAAATTAGGGCTGGAAATTAATTCTTGCCTTATGTTCTGTGCTATTGTGGTACAAGACATCTCTCTGATATTCACATTGCAGATGAATTAGTGTTAAAAGGAAGAGATGACTCTACTTCCTCTGCTGATGTTAAGCTTCATGAGGCATAAAAAATTAAAGAGAATTTTCCTTTCTTGAACTATCAGCTCTTAAGATCATGGTTGGTGAATCCTGGTAAGTCCCCTGGAGGGCACTTTACTTTTATTGGAAAAGGAGGCCCATTCCTCATACTTTGGGAGCAGCACTAACTTGAAAGGGGAAAAGGGGTAAGGTTACCAGGTCCAATTCAGGGCAAGTTATTGGACATCTCCAGGATTTCATTTCTTCAGCTTAAAACTCCAAGTAGTTAATATTGCCAATCTCATTGCATTGTTTTGAGTTTTGAATGAGATCACTCATGTAACCAATCTGGCACTGATTCAGCGTGTGACAAATGTCTGTTTTATCATTAATTTATTCCATGTTTGTTTTTCTGTTTTTTGTTTCTATTAACAAACATTTTGTGGAAAAAAATGTTAGAGACTAATTTTTACAGTTTGGTAATTTTGGCGTAGTAAAGAATCTGCCTGCAATGACTCAAAAAGCACAGGAGATGTGGGTTCAATCCATGGTTCAGGAAGATCCCCTGGAGTAGGAAATGGCAATCCACTCCAGTATTCTTGTATGGGCTTCCCTGGTGGCTCAGATGGTGAAGAATCTGCCTGCAATGAAGGAGACCTGGGTTCAATCCCTGGGTTGGGAAGATCCCCTGGAGAAGGGAATGGCTATCCACCCTAGTATTCTTGCCTGGAGAATTCCATGGCCAGAGGAACCTGTTGGGCTCCAGTTCATGGGATTGCCAAGGGTCAGACATGACTGAGTGACTAACACTTTCACTATGACTTTCATTGCAAAGGTCAAAATCTTGATGAAGTTTGTTGTATATAAACTTATAACTGAATTGTATAATGTCATATTCCTATCCTCTTCTTCTTGTCCCCTCTCCCACCATTTGACTTTTTTGCTAGGAGATATATAAGAAGTTAGAGATTGAGGATGGTTCTTTTCAGTATTTCTCTCCCAAATTCACAAAGTCTATATTTTCACTGTCAGTGATGGTTTGCTCCAGGTTCACACAGTTGCAGGACATTGGTGAGGAGACAATGCCACCCAATGCCATGCTTTAGACTAGTATGTTAATCAGCAGACAGTCTGGCAGCAGACCTGGGAAACACATGCTCTTCTGCAGCCGTGGCAGGAAACAGCCCTGATGTGGGCATGGCATCCAGCAGCAGCCTTCTTGATATCTTGCAAGGTGCCCAGGCTGCCAGCATGAAGTCCCAACTAAACACTTCTTTTTTTGCTCCCTCTGGAAGTTATATATCCTATGGCCTTTGTTCTGGTCATGCTTTTACTAGTCATTCTTTCCCAATGCATTCCCTTTCCAGAACAAGCTAATCTTAGTAGTTTTTAAATCTATGAATCAATGAATTATCCTAAAATTATCCTAAATTAATCCTATTACTGTCGCTAATTTAAGAAACCCGGATTAGCCAGGGAGATGAACCCAAGAGAATTACTGAGAAATATTTACTTTCCAGACTATACAACATGGATCACTTTACAATTCTTAGATTTCCTAAAGTGTTCAAATATAATGCTTATTTAGGTAAACACACACAAAAATAATGATAAAGAAATTAATTTATAAAAAACATGAAAATGATCTAGCTGAAGACACATGATCTTAGTTGATCTGATAAATGACCTTAGAGTTGATTTACAATATGTTCATTTCTGCTATATGGCAAAGTGACTCAGTTATATTTTTTTCATATTCCTTTTCAATTATCTTTTTCATATTCTTTTCTCTTCTAGTTTATCACAGGATGTTGAATATAGTTCCCTGTGCTGTACAATAGTACCTTGGAATTTATCCAGAGATTTTGTTTTATGGATATGAATCATGCTGCTGCTGCTGCTGCTGCTGCTAAGTCGCTTCAGTTGTGTCTGACTCTATGCGACTCTATGGACCATGAGTGAGACCAATATCCTATTCTTTTTTTCTTTTCTTCATTTAAAGCATTAACATATAATTTAAATACAGTGAAATTTACTCTAAGTGCATACAGTTCTACGAATGTTGATAAAATGTGGTTACCACCACAATCAAGATACAGAACAGTTTCATCACTGCCTCCCAAGTAGACTTTGCTTTTGATGGCAGTCCCTCCCCACTGCACATCTCTCTTCCCTATTCCAATAGTATGGCTGTTTCAAGAATGTCATATTAATAGAATCAAACAGTATTACAGCCTTTTGAATCTGATTTCTTTCACATAGTTTAATGCATTTTATTTTATCTATTTTACTGCATGTATCAGTTCTTCATTGTTTTTATTGCTGAGTGCAGTGTACCACAGTTTATCTTTTCACCAGTAGAGTGACATGCTGATTGTTTCCAGTTTGCTGTTTAGTCACTAAATCATGTCTGACTCTTTGTGACCCCTGGACTATAGCCAGCCTGGCTCCTCTGTCCATGAGATTTCCCAGGTAAGAATACTGGAGTGCATTCTGTAGGGGATCTTTCTGATTCAGGGGTCTAACCTGCATCTCCTGCATTGGCAGGAGGATTCTTTACTGCTGAGCTACCAGGGAAACCCTGTTTCCATTTTGGGTGTTTACAAATAATGCTACTATACACTTGTGCCTACAGGTTTTTGTGTGAATGCAGGTTTTCATTTCATTTGAGTAATGCCAAGTTGGATTGCTAGATCATAAGGTAAGCAAATCTTTTCCCTTATGAGAAACTGCCAGATTATGCCATTTTGCATTGTACCATCAGTGTATGAAAGTTCCAGTTATTTTGTCTCTTTACCAGTACTTGGAGTTACTTTATTTAAAAACCATTTAAAATAGATACGTAGTGATTTATCCATGTGGTTTAATTTGCCAAATGAGTAATGATGTTGAGTATATTTTTATATGTTTCACTGACACATTTGTGCCTTCTTTAGTGAAGCATTTGTTTTCATCTTTTTCATGATTTTCTATTTTTGTTGTTTGTTTTCTTGTAAGTGTTAAGAGCTGTTTATACATTAGTTGTATACAAGTACTTTATCAGATTTGTGATTTGTAAATATTTTCTGTAATTCCTATGGCTTCAGTTTTCAATTTCATAACACTGTCTTTCACAGAGAAGAAAGTTTTAATTTTGAAAGTCCAGCATACATATATATATATATGTATATGATATGTGTGTATGTGTGTGCGCGCATGCACGTTTATGTGTGTGTGTGTGTGTGTGTATGGCAACCCACTTCAGCATTCTTGCCTGGGAAATTCCATGGGCAGTGGACCCTGGTGGGCTACAGTCCATGGGATTGCAAAAGAGTCAGACACAACTTAGTGACCAAACAACAAAATACACACACACATATATATAGTATTTTGGCAGTGTATCTGACAAATGTTTGCCGAATTGAAATTCACATTTCACATAGAAGTACCAAAGAGGAAAATTTTAAAAAATTCTTGGAGGAAATTGTTTCCAAGCAAAAAACTGAAATTAGAAGTCATATAAGGAAACTGTATTTTGACTGTACATAATTTAGAAATGTATAAAGTACAATGTGTACTAGAAACAACATGATTTTTAAAAAACAAACAGGTGCTTGCTAAATGTCAACTCCCCAAAATTCATCAGTGAATTTAGGGCTAAATTAATAAAATAAAATAAATAAATTGACAAGGGGGTGATAGTTGATTTGATTTTTTATTTTGTTTTTACAACCAATCAACATTTGCTGAAATAAACGTGAGACTACTTATAGAGATTTCTTATCACACTTTACAGTATATTTTTTCATGTTTCACTTTTCTCTACCAGTAGTCATGTATGGATGTGAGAGTTGGACCATAAAGAAAGCTGAGTGCTGAATAATTGATGCTTTTGAACTGGCGTGCTGCAGTCCATGGAGTCGCAAAGAGTCGGCCACGACTGAGCAACTGAATTGAACTGATCTGTCTCTACCAGGTCACACCAGACTTCAATTATATTTTAAATAATAGTGAACCAATTATAGTGTAATGCATATGAAATCTAATTTTAGGGGGTCTAATGAACTGGGAATATTTCACGGTTAAGAATTATATTCAAGCCATTTATATTATGGAAATGCTATCTTAAAATAACTATATAAAACTTCAATGATAGCAAATGTAGTATCAAGTAACTAAACTAAGTAACTAAAGTAAGTCATGACTGAAGCAACTTAGCACGAACACGTGAGGACCTGATAACCAGGAGAAACCATTAGAGTAAGGCTACAGGAGGGATCCATGTTAATGAAGTGTTGCTCTCTAACTTTCTCCCAGAATTGCACAAGTAGGAGGAGTTTCTATTTGTACTTCTGTTGGGGAAAAAGACCAAAGACTGCAGCCAGAGCCATTAGGCCCTAGCTGTGAGCCCTCTAGGCTTATCTGGCTTCACAAGAAACCCAGGGGATCTGTGCATGCATGCTTAGTCATGTTCAACTCTTCGTGACCCTATGCACTGTACCCCGCCAGGCTCTTCTGTCTATGGAATTCTCTAGGCAAGAATACTGGAGTGGGTTGCCATGCTCTCCTCCAGCGGATCTTCCTGACCCAGGGACTGAACCCATGTCTCTTATATCTCCTGCATTGGCAGGCAGGTTCTTTACCACTAGCACCACCTAGAAAGCCTCCAAGAGTACTGTGCTCTAACCAAACCTACAGAACTGAGAGGGAAGACGTTTTTGATCCTGGTTCTGCCTCTTCAATAGCTTCATGACCCAGTGCTTCAAAATTATAACTGATATTTGAGCAAAACAATGCAAATCATAAATCATCTTGCCAGGTGGCGCTAGTGGTAGAGAACCATTGCAGGAGACATGAGAGAACTAGGTTCAATCTCTGGATTGGCAACCCACTCCTGTATTCTTACCTGGAGAATCCCATGGATAGAGGAGCCTGGCGGGCTGCGATCCATAGGGTTGCAAAGAGTCAGACACGAAGTGACTTATCATACATGCATGGAGCATCTTATTTAAACTGATTATTCTGTAAGGCTGACCATCCTATGAATTTGTTAAATCTCTTTTGTCTGATAAATTAAATCTGTTGCCTGGAAAATCCCATGGACTGAGGAGCCTAACAGGCTCCAGTCCATAGGGTCGCAAAGAGTCAGACACGATTAAGCGACTTTACTTTAGGCAGGTCGAATGTCTTGTCCAAGGACACAAACTATTAAGATGCTCGGTTGGATTCTGAATCAGTCATCCGATTCCAAGTACAGTTTATTTGTTTTGTAAATATATGTTAATGTGAACATCTCCTGCTCCCTCTTCATTAAAAGAATTTTTAAAATTTCATATTGGTGTGTAGTTGATTAACAATGTTGTGTTAGTTTCAGGTGTATACTGCAGTGATTCAGTTATGCATATACATTTATCTATTCTTTTTAAAGTTCTTTTCCCATTTAGGTCATCACAGAATATTGAGTAGTTTCCTGTGCTATACAGTAGGTCCTTGTTGGTTACCTGTTTTAAATGTAGCAGCGTGTATATGTCAATCCCAAACTTCCAGTCTATGCCCCCTAGTCCTTCTTTTTAAAACAAAGTTTTATTAAATAACTATAATGTCCATTCAACTAAAAAATATAATTCTTTAATTATTATTTTGCCTCTTATTATAATAGCAAAATTGATCATTTTTCTAATGTGTTATTTACCCATCCTCTTAACTAGCATAATGGGGTAACTTATGTTCTAATGTCTGTTCTCTATTACTTAATTTTAGCTACAAAATCTCAAAAGAAGTATGGAGCAACATTGTATTAAACACTGACTATAATCTGGTTTCTTTCTTTTTAAAACTTAGTCCATGGGATTATGTCTAAGAGATACTTTTTAGAAGGAATTGGAATAATTGTTATACATAATTTAATATCTTGAAATAAATTAATTTTATTTTTCTTGGGTATAAATGTATAATTCTTTTGGTTATAAATAAAATATTTTGAAGGAAAGGATTTTAATTTTCATATTCTTATTTGTCTTGTTTGCATTTGTAAGTCTGATAGAAGTTATTATGTCAAATAAATTATTACTGTTGAACATTTTGTTACTATGGTTTCAGACATGCATTTTTTATTAGGAGAACTTCATTTGGGGCATGAGCCTATTTTACTTTAATCAGTTCAATTCAGTTCAGTCACTCAGTCATGTCCGACTCTTTGCAACCCTATGGACTGCAGCGCACCAGGCTTCCCTGTCCGTCACCAACTCCTGGAGCTTGCTCAAACTCATGTCCATCAAGTCGGTGATGCCATCCAACCATCTCATCCTCTGTCATCCCCTTCTCCTCCAGCCTTCAATCTTTCCCAGCATCAGGGTCTTTTCCAATGAGTCAGTTCTGCAAATCAAGTGGCCAAAGTATTGGAGTTTCAACTTCAACATCAATCCTTCCAATGAATATTCAGGACTGATTTCCTTTAGGAAGGACTGGTTGGATATCCTTGCAGTCCAGGGAGCTCTCAAGAGTCTTCTCCAACACCACAGTTCAAAAGCATCAATTCTTTGGTGCTCAGCTTTCTTTATAGTCCAAATCTCACATCCATACGTGATTACTGGAAGAACCATAGCTTTAACTAGATGGATCTTTGTCAGCAAAGTAATGTCTCTGCTTTTTAATATGCTGTCATAACTTTTCTTCCAAGGAGCAAGCATCTTTTAATTTCATGGCTGCAGTCACCATCTGCAGTGATTTTGGAGCCAAAGAAAATAAGGTCTGTCACCGTTTCCATTATTTCCCCATCTATTTGCCGTGAAGGGATGGGGCCGAATTTTACTTTAATAATTTACTTCTATTTAAATTATTAGACATTTCAAAAGCCATAGTATATAAAAGCAGCCTATTACAGACACCAAAGTCAAAATTTTCGTCCAAATAATCTGTGAATCTTTTTTTCTGTCTCCTTATTGCTATGAAAAAATCAAGATCAGTGATAATAATGAACACCAAATAAAAAAGTCATACAGAAATTCCTGTATTTTCATTTAAGATTAGTATCTACAAACTTCTTCTATATTTCCTTTTATAGTGAAGGATGTTTGTATAAAAATATAAAGAGAGCAGTATGAAAATAGAAACACAATCTATGCTTTCCAAACATTAGGGATAGGGGATGGGAGGCTGAAGGGAAGGCTAAAATAAAAACTATATGAGTTCCCAAGGACCCATAAACTCCATAAAATTGATATAATTTGAATATGTGTGCGGAGGCAAATAAACATAGTTTGGAAGGAAGAGACTAATTTTTTTTTTTTTTTAATTCTCAAAAACCACTATAACTAACAAGAAAGATGCTTCTTGGAAGAAAAGCTATGACGCACCTAGATAGCATATTTTGCCAACAAATGTCCATATAGTTAAAACTATGGTTTCTCCAGTAGTCATATATGAGTGTGAAAGTTGGATCATAAAGAAGGCTGAGCACTGAAGAATTGACAATTTGAACTGTGATGCTGGAGAAGGCTCTTGAGAGTCCTTTGGACAGCAAAGAAAGATATGAAACCAGTCAATCCTAAAGGAAATCAATGCTGAATATTCATTGAAAGGACTGATGCTGAAGCTGAAGCTCCAATACTTTGGTCACCTGATGGGAAGAGCCGACTCATTGGAAAAAACCCTGATGCTGGGAAAGATTGAGGGCAGGAAAAGAAGGGGGTGACAGAGGATGAGATGGTTGGATGGCATCACTGACTCAATGGACATGACTTTGAGCAAACTCTGGAGACAGTGAAGAAGAGGGAAGCCTGGTGTGCTGCAGTCCATGGGGTTGCAAAGAGTGGGGCACAACTTAGCAGCTGAAAAACAACCAACCTGCAGATGGCTATGCAAATTATCCTTTGGTTCTGAAATGGTAAACGATATCTAGTTATTCTATTGCCTTTAAAATTATTAATTGAGATATAATTGCTTGGCAGTGCTCTGTGGTGACCTAAATGGGAAGGAAATCTAAAAAAGAGGAAATATATGCATATATACCATTGACTTACTTTACTGTATAAGAGAAACTATCCCAACATTGTAAAGCAACTGTACTCCAATAAAAATTAATTTGAAAAAGAAATAACTGTTTGGATTTTCTTCATTTTCTATATTATTATTTTTATTCACAATCAGTGGAGGCTGTGAGTAAAAATACTGTGGGGGAGGGGAAAGGGGAAGAGGGATGGGAGGCCAGATTGGTGTCCACCAGCCTCTCCTGAGCCATCCTGAATAAACAAAGGAAACAAAATGATTTGCTTGCTATGAAAATTAAGCTTGAAGACAAGTTGGCTTACCTTTCTTGAACCAAATTTCTCCCCTAGACTCATCTACCTAGGAAGCTCTGAACCTCCAAGGTAGTAATTAGTGCCAGCCACAGTTGAATGTGGGCTTCTTAGGTGGTTCAGTGGTAAAGAATCCGCCTGCCAACGCAGGAGATGCAAAAGACTCAGGTTTGGTCCCTGGGTCAGGGAGATCCCTTAGAGTAGGAAATGGCAACCCACTCCAGTATTCTTGTCTGGAAAATTCCATGGACACAGGAGCTTGGTGGACTATAGTCCATGAGGCCACAAAGAATCAGACACGACTGAGTGAATACAGCACAACAGTTGAATGTACTTAGCCTCATTAAAAACAAACAAACTAAATTATTTGTTTTTCCCTACACTTACTTTTCCACACAACATTTTGTGTTCAGCCCTGTTCTATACGCCCATCTTTGGAGACTATCTTGGACTCTACCTTCACCATGACTCTGAGACCAGATTTTTAAATGACCTTCACTGACTTAAAACACCCTTATTTCCCATGGAAAAGTAAAGTCGAATTGTTCCAGATATGATGCGTTTAGGATATCCTTTCCCTCTTTTACTTCCTTAATTGTATTCATGTTTTTCTGTTGGTCTTAAATATCCCCACAACACTTTTGCCTTCCACAGGATTTTAAGCAATTTGAAGTCAACCTTTCATAGAATGTGTTTTATTTTCCTTTAATTGTCTTTTTTCTCCTGGATCTATCACAGTACCTTGCGTACAGTACAAGTATATTGAATGTTTATTTAGTAAAACCATGAGTTGGACTAATGCCCAGAAAATTGAACATTTTCCTTTCAACCTACAGCATACCTTCTGCTTTTTCAATATAAAACCCAAAACCAACACAAGCAGAGGGTAGGGATGTGAAAGGCAGGGGTTTAAGAGGATGATAGAGGTGAGTGGTGGGGCTCAAAGCAAGCAGCCCTTCTTATGGGGGGAGATTCGTAAGTAAAGCTTGTTCTCTGATGGAGCCCAGACTTCTCTAAAAGACAGAACTTAAGTTATCTGCTCCCCTGTGGAATAGGGTTTCTGTGCCGTTTCTCAGAAATGTTCCCTTTTTTTTTTTTCTCATACGCCCCACTTAGGTAATGTCGTATATCATAAAAGCATTTGACATTCAATTCTGTAATGGACTCTTTCTCCCCCTTCCTTTGTCTGATTAATTTCTTTCCCATTCATTTCAAAACAATTCTCACGGAAAAGATTAGACTTTCTTCTGTCTCTCTTCACTCTGCGGGGACGCGTACACACACACACTCTCTTCTCTTTTTTTGCGGTTTATTTTTAAAATACTATGTGTTTTAAGTAGTTGGTTTTCTCTATTTTTCTTTAATTTTTATCTTATTAACAATGAAAGAATAAGGTTACTTTTATTTTCATATTCCTCTCTAAAGGGGCTAGATGCTATTAGGATAGTATTTTTTTCCAATGAAAATCACATGAATAGTTTTGAATAAGGAAAGTATTGAGTGTACTTGGATGCGTAGGCAGCTGTACAGTTTTCATAGAAGTAAAATCCACAGCAGGGATGAACGTTCACTTTCCTCCCAAAATGTTTGCCTAGGGGAAGTAGTGACTAGAAATTTTACTTCCTGGAGTTCATGATACTTGGGTATATACTGTTAGAATGCTTTTTTCTAAATAACTGCTTTCTTTAGTAAATTCCCCCCCTTTTTTTTTTCGAGAGAGTTATGTGGTAAAAGTCATTTTAGTTCAAATTGGCTAATAGAATTCCACAATTAAAAGGTAGTCCTTCTCAGTTAAATCCATTTGTTGACCTAGGTCATCCTAATTTACCTTCATAGTGAATAGTAACTGCTGATTAAAATACACTTATTTTTTCACAAATTCTTTCATCAGTGAGAAACTCTGCAACTCATTTTAATAAATGCCTGTATTAAATAAACAGAAGGACTTTTAGAGGTGCTAACTATATTTTCTTACTATCAAGATATAAAATTATGAAGCAGCTTTTCTTCTCAAACACAATAATTAATTCAAATTAAACTCTTGACAACTGTGTCCAAATTGACTCTATTACACACGATATTATTTTGGTATAGTCTAAAGAGACTGAGATGGAAAAAGAAGGTGAATTATATTTTAGAATATAATATAGTGAAACTACAGGCTTCCCCGGTGGCTCAGTGGTAAAGAATCTGCCTGCAAAGCAGGAGACAAAAGATGGGAGTTCGATCCCTGGGTTGGGAAGATCCCCTGGGGAGGGGAACCCACCATCGTATCCTTGCCTGGAGAATCCTATGGACAGAGGGGCCTGGTGGGCTACAACCCATAGGGTCAAAAAGAGTTGGACACGCTGAAGCAACTGAGCAGCAGCAGCATAATAAAACTACAGGTCTCTACTGATAGTAGTTTTTCTGTGCACAGTTCTTAAATATACAAATCAAGTGTTTTATAAATGTAAATGCCTAGGTAACCACCTTATAGATCTAGATACAAAATATCTCCAACACATCAGGAGGCTCCCTCATGCCCCATGTCAACATACAAATGTAATCATTAGTATAACTTATCATCATGAGTTTATTTTTCCTATTTTTGAACTTCATGTAAATGGAATTGTACAATATTTCCTCTTTTGAGTCGTCTTTTGCTGAATATTATGTCTGGGAGATTCATTTAAGTTGTTGCTTATAGCAATGGTTTGTTCTTTTTCATACTTGAGAGCAAGAATACTATACAATTTATTCCTTTGGCTAGTGAGGGACATTTGAGTCAAACTCAGTTTTGGACAATTATGAATAAAGGTTCTATTAACATTTCTGTTCATGTCTTAAATTCAGTCAAACTAAGAACTCATTATTGAGTGCATTCCCAGGTTAGAGTTGTTAGGTCACAGGTATTTTTAATTTTACTATATAGTCAAATAATTTTTCAGAGTGGTTGTGCTGTCACTCCCACCAGCAGTATATATTAGTGTTCTAGTCACTCCATGTTTTCGCTGTAGCTTTGTTTTGTCAGTTATTCTCTTGTTCAACAACCTGCTGTATGTATTGATATATTATTGCATTTTTAATTTGCATTTTCCTGATAATGTGTTGAGCATGTTTCCATATGCTTTTGGCTATAATACTGTTTTTTATTGTTATCTGTAATTAATCAAAAATTCCTTTTGGCCTTTAGTCTTTAATTACCGCTTAACAGCCTTGTCATTGTTTATTTTTTGTTAGCTGTTTGCAAGCTATACCTAGAGTTGCTAAACTTAAAGAATCACTGCAGGATGGACCCTCTAAAATCTCGAGTTCAAGAGTCAAAGTTAGTGAACAGAAAATGATTGTCTTTATGATCTGAGTTTTACTAATATTGTTTTAAATTGAAAGTTTAAACCTCAGTTCAGTTCAGTCACTCAGTTGTGTCTGACTCTTTGCGACCCCATGGACTACAGCGCACCAGGCCTCCCTGTCCATCACCACTCCCGGAGTTGACTCAAAATCATGTCCATTGAGTTGGTGATGCCATCCAACCATCTAATCCTCTGTCATCCCCTTCTCCTCCAGCCTTCAATCTTTCCCAACATCAGGGTCTTTTCAAATGAGTCAGTTCTTTGCATCAGGTGGCCAAAGTATTGGAGTTTCAGCTTCAACGTCAATCCTTCCAATGAATAATCAGGACTGATTTCCTTTAGGATTGACTAGTTTGATCTCCTTGGAGTCCAAGGGACTCTCAAGAGTCTTCTCCAACACCACAATTCAAAAGCATCAATTCTTTGGTGCTCAGCTTTCTTTATAGTCCAACTCTCACATCCATACACGACTACTAAAAAAGCATAGCCTTCACTAGATGGACCTTTGTTGGCAAAGTAATGTCTCTGCTTTTTAATATGCTGTCTAGGTTGGTCATAGCTTTTCTTCCAAGGAGCAAACATCTTTTAATTTCATGGCTGCAGTCACCATCTACAGTGATTTTGGAGCCCAAGAAAATAAAGTCTGTCACTGTTGCCATTGTTTCCCCATCTATTCACCATGTAGTGATGGGACCAGGTGCCATAATCTTTTTCTGAATGTTGAGCTTTAAGCCAACTTTTTCACTCTCCTCTTTCACTTTCATCAAGAGGCTCTTTAGTTCTTCTTTGCTTTCTGCAATAAGGGTGGTGTCATCTGCATATCTGAGGTTATTGATATTTCTTCCGGCAATCTTGATTCCAGCTTGTGCTTCATTCAGCCCAGCATTTCTCATGATGTACTCTGCATATAAGTTAAATAAGCAGGGTGACAATATACAGCCTTGACATACTCCTTTCCCTATTTGCAGCCAGTCTGTTGTTCCATGTCCAGTTCTAACTGTTGCTTCCTGACCTGCATACAGATTTCTCAAGAGGCTGGTCAGCCTGTCTGATATTCCCATCTCTTTCAGAATTTTCCAGTTTGTGCTTATCCACATAGTAAAAGGCTTTGGCATATTCAATAAAGCAGAAAAAGATGTTTTTCTGGAACTCTCTTGCTTTTTTGATAATCCAGCTGGTGTTGGCAATTTGATTTCTGGTTCCTCTGCCTTTTCCAAAACCAGCTTGAACATCTGCAAGTTCATGGTTCATGTACTGTTGAAGACTGGCTTGGAGAATTGTGAGCATTACTTTACTAGAGTGTAAGATGAGTGCAATTGTGTGGTAGTTTGAGCATTCTTTGGCATTGCCTTTCTTTGGGATTGGGATGAAAACTGACCTTTTCCACTCCTCTGGCCACTGCTGAGTTTTCCCAATTTGCTGGCATATTGAGTGCAGCACTTTCACAGCATCATCTTTGAGGATTTGAAATAGCTGAACTGGAATTCCATCACCTCCACTAGCTTTGTTCGTGTGATGCTTCTTCCTAAGGCCCACTTGACTTCGCATTCCAGGATGTTTGGCTCTAGTTGAGTGATCATATCATCATGATTATCTGGGTCATGAAGATCTTTTTTGTATAATTCTTCTGTGTATTCTTGCCATCTCTTCTTAATATCGTCTGCTTCTGTTAGGTCCATACCATTCTGTCCTTTATTTAGCCCATCTTTGCATGAAAAATTCCCTTGGTATCTCTAATTTTCTTGAAGAGATCTCTAGCCTTTCCCATTCTATTGTTTTACTCTATTTCTTTGCACTGATCACTGAGGAAGGCTTTCTTATCTCTCCTTGCTATTCTTTGGAACTCTGCATTCAAATGGGTATATCTTTCCTTTTCTCCTTTACTTTTCACATCTCTTCTTTTCACAGCTATTTGTAAGACCTCCTCAGACAACCATTTTCCCTTTTCTCATTTCTTTTTCTTGGGGATGGCCTTGATCCCTCTCTCCTGTCCAATGTCATGAACCTCCATCCATAGTTCATCAGGCACTCTGTCTCTCAGATCTAATCGCTTGAATCTATTTGTCACGTCCACTGTATAATTGTAAGGGATTTGATTTAGGTCATACCTGAATGGTCTAGTGATTTTCCCTACTTTCTTCAATTGAAGTCTGAATTTGGCAATAAGGAATTTATGATCTGAGCCACAGTGCGCTCCCGGTCTTGTTTTTGCTGACTGTATAGAGCTTCTCCATCTTTGGATGCAAAGAATATAATCAGTCTGATTTCTGTATTGACCATCTGGTGATGTCCATGTGTAGAGTGTTCTCTTGTGTTGTTGGAAGAGGGTGTTTGCTATGACCAGTGCGTTCTCTTGGCAAAACTCTATTAGTCTTTGCCCTGCATTCTGTACTCCAAGATCAAATATGCCTGTTACTTAAACCTAATTGTAAATTATTGATTTTTGGTAATAATTTTGAAAAGCAAAAAGGAACAAGGAAATAAATTGCTTTGTATTTCTTTCATAATATCCTGTGGTAAATCTTTGGTCAGTTTACAAGTTATATCAGCTATGGTTGTTTTTGGTTTTTTTGAAAGAAAACTATCACAGATAAATACACATTGTTAAGACTGGAATGAGTTGCCTTCAGACAGAAAGAGTTCCTATCACTAAATATATTCAAGCTGAAACTGATAACCTTTTATCAGAGAATAAGAATTAAATTTTGTACTTACTGTAAGTTAGATTAGTTACATTTTAAGATTTCTTTAAACTATAAGAAAATTGGAAATATGGAAATTCTTTGTGATACAAATTTTCAATCATGTGCCTTTTTAAGATGGTCATTTTCCATTGAGTTACATGACTTTAACAACCACTCTGAACAAAATGCTGTAAAAATTGTATTTTACTTTATGAATGAAGAAAATAGGTCCTTAAATTTTTTACTCTGATAAATCTATAAAGTGGCAGAACCTGAAATAGGTTGCAGTTTCTGTGGCAGAGATCCCATTTTTCAGTCACCTCATATGTGGGACTGAAGTTTATATCCCCAGAGAACAGGAGGAGCAAACAGATACCCAGATGCAGGTACTAGGGTTGCTCACACACTCTTTATTATATATACATCCATTTGGAGAACATACATTAGAGGAAACAGATGGTGTTGAGATGGGAACATATACATGATGTAGGGTGAAGCTAAGTAGGTGCAATAAGGTTTAGGTCAACATGGGTATTTCAGGAACTTGAGAAGGATCAGACTGATAAGAAGAAATACAATGAACATACCTGTTAAGAGAGAAAGAGTGCAGGGTCTATAGAGTTCGGTGAATGACCTCTTGTGAGCATCCTTTGGCTATGTATCATGACTGGGAGTGACACAGAAGGTGAAGTTGGGGGATTTATAAAATTCTCGGTAGACACATTTTGTATGCCTTTTCTGTAAGGTTGCAGAGAAGGTAGATATCAATGATGAATACTTAAAACGTAAGAAGAAATGAGGAAAAATAAAAGAACATAGCTACTTATTATTCAGCTCCAATGCTGTCTTTTGTACAGACTTTTAAATCAGTGACTTTCAATAAAAACTTCCCAAACCTTAAGCAGGAGCTTGGTAATATATTAGGGAAATACACTGGGCATTATGTTTAATCATAAAACTCAACTTTTCCCCAAGAAACTTTTGTTCTGTATGTACATACTGAAAACCAGATGAAAAGTCCTGTCTATTTTTTATTGTCTGCAGTGTAGCTGGTGCTTTATCGCTTGCCAAGTCAGGGCCACCTGTGGCTCTGACTTGGCAGCTCTGTGTTTAATAGGCCAGACATTCTGTTCACAGGAAGAGCCTCCCAAAGCCTAAGTAGAAAGCAAGTGATCACATGACCAGGGTTCTGATTATGAGGACTTGCTGAATACATAATTTGATGTGTTTTGCTTTGAGCCGACACACTAGCCAGTGCTTTTGTTGGCTTCACTGCCAAAGACTTTTGCACACAAACAATTTGCAGCAAGTCGTTTGATTTCCCACACAGGAAACACGGCATGGAACAATCAGTCCTCTAACTATATATCGTCTCTTTTCCTATTGTTTTCATTCTGTTAAACTCCCAGCCATTAACACATTAGTGGACCAGTTACTGAGAAATGGAACCCCACATGGGTATAACACTCATAACCCCAAGATTCTATCCCAGTTTAGTTCAAAGGCATTTCAGAATCACTTAAAGTGCAAGGTGAGCTTTGATGAGTCAGTAGATAGTCTGATCAAGGGGTTTAGCAGCAATAAATAGGTGGACTCCTCCATCCATGGGATTTTCCAGGTAAAAATACTGGAGTGGTTACCATTTCCTTCTCCAGGGGATCTTCGAGACCCAGGGATTGAATCCTGGTCCCCTGCCTTGCAGGCAGACTCTTTATGGTCTGAGCCACCAGGGAAGCCCAAATAAATAGATAAGACATATAATTAGCTGGGCTTCCCAGGTGGCGCTACTGGTAAAGAACCCCCCTGCCAATGCAAGAGACACAAGAGATATGTGTTCGATCCCCAGATTGGGAAGATCCCCTGGAGAAGGAAATGGCAACTCACTCCAATATTCTTGCCTGGAGAATCCCATGAACAGAGAAGCCTGGTGGGCTACAGTCCATGTGATCTCAGAGTTCGACACAACTGAGCACCCAAATATAATAGATGAGTTCTCCTAGAAGATTCTAAATGATGTCATATTTTCATCTATTTTTGGTGGTTTGGAAAATGTTTTTATTTTTTAAAATGATTTATTCTGTGCTTTGAATCTCTGTGCTAAATGTGGCCTTCTAACACAAAATCTATGGGAATTAGGTCTTTAACTTTGGGGGAAGACTGCTGGGCACTCAGGGTCTCAGTTATCCTGTTATCCTTGTAAAACACATAGTTTGGATAATTGACCCTGAGGACCATTTCTGTGGTTCTCAGTTTGGTCTGCACCAGTTATTCTCCTGGGGAGCTCTAGAAAGTGCTGTTGCCCACACCCACCCTTGGAGAGTCTGATTTAATGGTCTAGTCCAGTAAAAAGCCTGAGTAGTAAAATATAAAACCTTGACTGCATAGCAGAGTCACCGGGGCAGCTTATAAAATCAGTGCCTAGTCTGCATTATTTCCTAAAACTTGCCAGGTGACTACAAATGTGCTGCCAAGGTTGTGAGAGTCACTGTTCCAAAACGATATGTCATTTGACAAAAAACATTAAGGAGACCTGTGGACGTGTTGGTGCCGCACAGTGTGTGCACGCGAGAATGCCCGCTGTGCCTGTGTGCTCAGTCGCTTCAGCCGTGTCCGACTCTTTGTGACACCGTGGACCAACAGTCCATGGGATTTGGAGGCAAGTAAACTGGAGTGGGTTTGCCATTTCCTCCTCCAGGGGATCTTTCCCACCCAGGGATCGAACCTGCATCTCCTGTGGCTCCTGCATTGGTAGGTGTGTTCTTTAACACTGAGCCACCTGCCCTAAGCAAAAAGGGTTATTCATCCATTCACTGACTACTCACTATACACTATGTTCTTTACTGAGTACTTATAATTATGTTTATAATGCTGCTATTTGCATGAAACATTTTCTTGGAATCACAAAATTAGAAGCATTGGAATACTTTATATTATAGAGAAAAATTAAACATCACTTCCAGACTAAGGAGTTCATGAATCCACCTATTAAAAATGACCATGTAGTGTGCATAAACAATGACTACTAAAAAATGAGCATAGTCTTTGATTTATTTTTACTCCTAGTAATTAAGGATAGAGTACACAGAGATATTCACATGAGTATCTTTTATGTGATAAAAGATATTTACCACAGCTTTTGAAAGTAGCCCCAATTGCAGACAATATGCACTGTAAATTTTAACAAAATATTATTTGGTCATCAATTTAAAATTTTTAATTCCTGACATAAAATTATTTCTATGATAATATGATATGAATGAATGTATATAAAGAAGATAAGTGCCTAGCATTGTAGTGGGTTTAGAAATAATTTGAACTTTATAATTTTCTTTTATTTGTAATTGTAACTCTATTATGTATTGCTTAGATTAAAACCTTTAAAAATGCTTATGCCAACAAAAATCAGTTAAATTGTAAAAGCTAGTTTGATTCCATTAAGCATTTATTTGACATTCTTTTTTTCTTTTTGTTGTTTTGTTTTACCAATGTATGAAAAGCCTACTAATTATTCTCTAAAGTGTTTTGTAGTTTTTGTTCTTAGAGAGACTGCCACTTAGCTGGGATTTTAAGAGGAATTGAGAGAAGATACTATTTAACTTTTTAGTTAGAACTAATTATTTAAATTATTCTGATTTAAAGTTGAAAAGAAAAAAAACCCACACTCCAAAACAAATAAGCACTATAGGAGGCAGAATAATCCCTTGTCCTAAGATGTCCACCTTCTAATTCCCAGAAACTGTGAATATGTTGTGTTGCAAGGCAAAGGGGCATTCATGTTGCAGATGGAATTAATGTTGCTGATCAGCTGACCTTCCACGTTGGGTGTATGCTGGATGATCCAGGTGTGCCTAAGGTAATCACAAGCGTCCTTCTAAGCGAAGGAGGGAGGAATTTTAGAGAGAGGAAGTGCAAGAAAGACTTGGCTTGCGGTTACTGGCTTTACAAATGGCGGAAGGGCCCACAAGCCAAAGAGTTGGGGTAGCCTCTAGAAGCTGGAGAAACCAAGCAAATAGATTCTCCCCTGGAGCCATCAGAGAGGACACCTGGCCTCACAGCACCCTGATGTGAGCTCAGCGAGACCATTTGAACTTCTGACCTCCAGAACTGTAAGTTAACAAATTGGTGCTGTTTTTGCTCATTAAGTTTGCAGTAGTTTGTCACAGCAGTAAAGGAAGGTAATGCAAGTGCTTGTATGATATATAACGTGAAAAAAATATTGCCTGAAATGCTCATACTTTGGCTTGTGAGGAAATGCCTTTCTTATCCTTTTCTCTGTTTTGCTTCTCTACTCCTAGTTAGATGAAAGTTCTTATTGCTGTTTCTCATATTTGCTGCTAATAATGGTGAAATTAGGGCAGTTATGGAGCAAGAATTTGATTTTCCATATAAACCTGGGAGAGTTGTGGAATAGAATGCCCACTATCAAGTGATGAATTGGGAAAGACTAGAAATTAGTGCAAAGGACTTAATTTTTAAAAACTTAAAACTTTTTTGTAGTAGCCAAGAAGGAGTTACCCTGTGATTTTAAAGATGGAGTCAAAGAAAGGGAAAAATTGCAAACAGCAATAGAAGTGTGAAAATTCAAAGTAATCTAGACTAAGGAAATTATCTTTATTATGGCTAAGGACAGGGAAAAAAAACGGCATTATTTTGTATGAGGTCCTGATAATTATTCTTTGTTGTGGTTCGTTTGCTTAGCTCATTTTTCAATTGTTCAATGATCAGGAGAGTTAGAAGTGGCAATAATGTTATTATTAAGAAATACCAAAAGTATAAAGTTAAACTCAATTCAGCTGTTGTAACCAAAATAGAGGGATTTGGGGTGCAACCACCCAGGAATATCTGGATGCAGAAGTCAGTGATGACTCTGAATCATAAAATAAAAACTGTGTGTGTTAACAAATTGTAATATCATGGTTGTCTCTGAGGCGGAAGATGAGGAAACTGTTAAGTATGGAAAAAACATACACGTATTGATAAAGATAAGTTAGGTAAATGTGCATGGTCTTAATTGCTCTGTTTATCATTGAATTGATACATGCCTAGTAATTTGAGATCAGTGATTGAGTGCTTTTTATTTTTTCTTACTGAATGTTTGAAGAAATTGACAGAGTAGGGTATAGGGGGGTGGAGCTGGGAGGAGGAGAGGGTCTGGAGAGCTTGAAGAGCTGGAGGAAGAAGCATCGTTGGCAAAAAGGTGAGTGAATATTCCTGTCTTCAGACAACTTGGAGGATTGTGCATGAACTGTAATGAACTATAGCCCACATTTTTTAAATCATCAGCATTATTATTTAAACTTTGTTAAAATGTTGAGTTATTTGGTAAATATCCTCAAGTGTATCCAAAACATGTTTTGAAGACAAAATAATCAGGTTCTAAAGTCTGAATTACTGAGGGAGAAAACACAGCTAAATAGGGTCTTTTTTATCTTCGTCTCTGTCTTTTCCCTCTTCTCCAAATGGATTTTTAAAGACAAAAGGGGAAATTACCATTTTCTTTTGTTGAATTACTTGAGGTATTCATGTACTGTTCTTCACATGTTCTGATATTAAAATATAATCAAATATGTACTGCAAACTTCATCATAGAGCAGGCTTTCTCAGCTTTCTCAGCACTATTGAAACTTTGGACCAGATGATTCTTTGTGGTGGGAGACTGTGCTGTGCATTGAGGGATGGTGAGCAGCAACCCTGGCCTCTTGTTCTTCACCCACTAGAGGCCCAGAGCAGTTAGGATAACCCAAAATGTCCCTAGATATTTCCACGTGCCCCTGGGAACCAAAATCAACCATGGTTAAGAATCCCTGCTCTAAAAGTAAGAAAAATGCAGTGTATCTGTTGTGGAGTTTGTTGCATGCAAGCTTGGTTTTAAAACTTAGTTTTTCATTCACCTGCTTTTACCCTTACTGTGTTCTATAAGTAGCAATTTTCATATCTTTTACTACTGTGGTGAGGAAAGATATGGAGGAAGTAACTTTCACTGTTAAATATAGCAGAAATTGGGGAAACTAGAATAATCAAAAATATTATAAGCTATTAGGTTAGCAGCCCCATTTTTGCATTTGCTCTGGGAAGATATGATTTCCTTGTATATGACAATGGCTGACAAAAAGGTTTAGGCACTGGGAGTAGCAACTCTGTCAGCTAGCTACCTCATACTGTTTGAGTTGAATGAGGTGGGGTTATTAGTGATATGATATACTTTGATGTAGTGTATAGCTGCCGAGTTAAGAAAGAAAGGGTCTGATTATTGCAGTTTTTTTTTTTTTTTAATTAGAGACTCTATTCCCATTTTCACTAGAAAAAAAATGTGTCCCCACCTCCTGTAGTTACAATTTTCCCCTTTCATCACAGTGCCTGGGGTACAGAATGAAGGAGGTCTAGGCACAGGGTCCCAGAGGCTTTCTTCTTGGCTTGGGATGTGAGGGTTGGGTGGTGTGTTTCTGTACACATGTGGTTGGTTGATGTCTTTTTTCTTTTTTAAGTACTTGGTAGAAAGGATTTCTTGCTCCCTTTCAATGAATGAAGACTGATACTTCACCAGTCAGCTCTGTGTTTGAAATGATTACAAGCTTATTATAGCCATAATGTAAGAGTTGAGACACAAAGGGAATTTACATTACAGGTAAGTTTGTTCAACTTTATGGATTAACAATGTAAAACAAACATAGGTGTGAAATAATTGATGGAGGAACATATGAAAAGAACAAATACAGAAAATTCCATTTGTCTTTACATCTTTAGATTTATCTATCCATTCATATCTGAGGTATCAATCATCTATGTTGCCATTCATCTGTTATAAAAAATAAATGTCAAGCTCATGTTAGAGGAGAGCTTGATACACATTAAGAAGTTAGTATATCTTAGTTATCTTTATTAGCTATCACTTCGTGACTGCTTATGATAAGGATTTTGAAATGGTTAAGTTGATAAGTCAGCAAAACTGAAGGTGAATAATTGCAGTCTAATAATTGCAGACAAGAATATATATGAAAATTTGAAAGAGAGTAAGATTTTACAACACGTTTTAGGTATATACAAAAATTTTTTTAAAGTGCAAAGGGGAGGAGGAAAAGAGGAAAAGGCGAACTAAATGCAGTAACTGGGACACAGTTGAGATAAAAAACTTCAGAAAAACATGGAAGTGGACAAGTAAAAATAGAATAGGGTGAAGAAAGGGAAGCTTAGAAAGGTGATGCTGAATATTAAGATCATCCTTAATGTTTCTTTATTCATCACAAGAAAGACACTTAAAATCCATAAAAAGGGCTTCCAAGAAGGCAAGTATCGGAGACAGCTTTAATTTAGAAAGATCTCTTTGGAACAGCTCTATTGAAAGTGATTCTGGATGATCTCCCATTAATGCTAAATCATTAGGAACAAAAGATTTCTGGGAAGCAAAATACTTCAAGGGATTACTGATTTGGTTAATTAGATCTGCTTGGATTTAATGAGTTCATACCCCCTTGGTGGTGTCAGTTGGGTCACTGAGTTTCATACCTGAAGAAAATCTGTTGTCAGGCAGCAGAGTAATGACAGTCAGGCCTAAAATGCCACATGAGCTTGTAGCGACTTTAAATATCAACCAGTACAATGTGTTGAAACATGATAACTGAAACGTTTCAAAGGCTAAGAACTTACATAAAACCTTTAATGTCAGGGAGTAATATATTATGAAATGTCATGCTTGGATTTTATGAGTGAGACAATGACAGATTCCTTTTTAATAAAATACTCCATTCAAAGTAATATACATTTCAATATTGCTCATATGCATCAAAATAGGTTCAATTTCATTTACTCCCCAAATGGGAATAAAAAGGACATATACTAATTCTCTTCTTTTTATCATGCTCCCAATTGATAATATTGTCAGGAAATAAATCTACTCTGTAATAAGAGATTTGTACTGCATATGAATAAAATTTCCAAAACCTAAAAAAAAATATTTAAAATTTTTACTGTAAGTGAATAAATAATAATGATGTAGAATGTCCTTAAGGTAAAGGGATGTTTCTATAGCCAATGTGAAGGGAGTGCATTTGTATGCAATATACACTTCTAATTAACAGAGGTGTTCATTGTGTGATGATATACACATTCATAGGAAAAAATGATTTTTACTTATGACATTCTATGGTTTAGTT
Organism: Giraffa tippelskirchi; assembly: GCF_054371585.1. NCBI lineage: Eukaryota > Metazoa > Chordata > Mammalia > Artiodactyla > Giraffidae > Giraffa > Giraffa tippelskirchi. The sequence goes on from NC_137284.1 coordinate 68,209,191, forward strand.
GTTTTATTCTTTATAAATGTGCAATATCAACACTTTGATAGGGAATGAAAATATACTTTATAAAAATTTTATAGAATTATTTCCTACTACATAGATAACTTGGAGAAAATTTATCCTTTTAACCTTGTGAGGGCTGTTTTTATTGCATTAAAGTATATAGATACCTGGTGAAAATTCAGCAGTTGTAATAGCATTGTGGCATTATAATTTCTTTTAGAAGTAATATTTACCTCTCAATCTAGAAAGATCTAGGATTTACTCTTTCAAATCACTTCATAAATTTCTTTTACAAATGGGTAAGCTTAGTTATATGATGAGGGTCAATTGACCTTCTGGATCTTAATTGGCACAGGTCTTACTGAAATTACAATGGCCATAGCTATCTTGTATCTTATTTTTCTTTTGCCCTTTACCATGCTCAGTTGTTAAGTTGCATGGGACTCTTTTGCCACCCCTTGGACTGTAGCCTGCCAGGCTCCTCTGTCCATGGGATTCTCCAGGTGAGAATACTGGAGTGGGTTGCCACTTGCTTCTCTAGGGGACCTTCCAGACCTAAGCATCAAACCCATGTCTACTGCGCCTGCTGCATTGGAAGGCAGGTTCTTTACCACTGAGCCACCTGGGTAGCCCCTGAAAAAAACTGCATGGTGCCTCAGATGGTAAAGAATCAGCCTGCAAAGCAAGAGACCCGAGTTCGATCCCTTGGTCAGACAGATCCCCTGGAGAAGGAAATGGCAACCCCTTCCAGTATTCTTGCCTAGAGAATTTCATGAACAGAGGAGCCTGGTGGGCTACAGTCTGTGGAGTGGCAAAGAGTGGGACACGACTGAGCAACTAACACTTTTTCATAGTTATCTTAGTTTAGCTCCATTGTAGAAACGTACCCTGGTAAAAATAAGTGAAGGCTCGTAAGTGAAATAAGAATAATTAAAACATGCTTTTGTTCATTTAAAAATGCTTTATCAAAATCTTCAAAGAGGTGGTTGAGGCACCAGGCAATCTCATGTAAAAAGTGATATAATAAGATAATCTAGCTTGTTAGAAGTAAAAGTGATATAATAAGGTCTTGCTGGCTTGTTGGCTTCAACTCTGGTTCAAGGAATCCTAGTGATCATCTTCTCTGCCTGCTCATTTCCTTGACATTTGATAGTGACATCATGGATGAACAAGCTGTCTATTTTGTCCAGTGAAGGTGGTTATCAACTGTTATCTGAAAGATAAATGTTAAGAGAGATGGATGTTCAGATAATTGTTTTAAACACAGTAGAGGTCATATGAAACAAAGCTCATAGAAGTCATCTTGAGATCATGTTTCTCTGTGTTGTACAAAATCCTATGGATTTTTGACTATAATCCTTTTGTCTAATGAATGCTACACTCCTTCGTAATATTAATAGATATAATATAGTAAATCATTATATAGTATTTTATAGTATTTTTGTAAGGAATTGTCTAATATACTGATTAAAAATGGCCAAGATAACAGTGAGACTACTCTTGAAAAAAGTGTTCTATAAACATTGTTTATTTGTGGGCACATAAGTAGTATCTTTCTGGTCAAATATCTCTGTTGTCTGTTCAATCTATAAATATTTTTGGACTCTGATCCCATAAATTCTGCATCTGTACTTGCAGTACTATCAGTGAAAATACTTCAAGAGTAGGTTCACATAATATTTCCGCTGTAATGGCTCAGTAAAATCTAGCATGTGTATGGGCAGTGGTTCAAGGTTGAAGAAATCAAGCAGGCAGCTGTGGAAACAGTGATATTAAAATTCTTCGAGTGGGAGTGGAGGGGAGTCTGGAAAAACTAGCTGATACTACAGCTTCTTGTTGTAGCATGGAAGATGAAAGATTGGGGTGGTTACATACTATTCAGTGTGGGAATGAGTAGGGAATGAGGCTCTTTTTTCAAACAGTGAAGAAAATTCAACTCAAATAATGAAAATTTAAAATGTCAGGACTGTGTATTATTAATGATAGTAAGCAGGTTTGCAGTTAATTTATCTTCTTACATTTTTTATTTTTAAGACTGCAAGCAGGAAAGCTTGCAGAACCTAAACCAACATTAGTAAGGTTTCATGAAGTAAAGTCATTTACCTAGAAAATTTGTGGAAAGACATGTAGACAGAAAAGCTACTTAAAATATCCTCCCATGTATACATTTGAAGCCAATGGTAGAACAAATAGGAAGCTCTGACTAGGCTGCGATTCTGTTTTTTAAAATCTATCTAGTGAAAAAATGGTTTTAGTGCTAAGTAACTGTCAGTAATTTGATAATTAGGAGTTGCCTCTGAGAGGCGACTTTGTAGGGACTCTCTGTGTCTAGATTAAGGGTTCTAACCTTTTGTTTGAAACTCATTACCTATAAGATGCAATGCAAAATTCTAATCTCTCAAGATATTGTGGCAGTAAACATCTTAATGATATATTTAACTTCCCCTCAAATGTAAGAAACAAAATACATAAATGGTCATGTTTTCTTCTATGTAGAATTCATTCTATAAAAATGATGATCTTCTATTATATGACTTAAATATTTATCCAGTTTAGAATAGATTTAGTACATTCCAGCCATACCAGTACTGTAATTAAGTCTATCATTTGTTGCATACCATATCTAGTACTAAAAAAAATTACATAATGGTATGTTGCTAGATTCCATTCTAGTTATGAGGTGATACTGCACTGATATCAATAGGTTCCATGAGATACTAGCAGTTAACCACTGAGCAAACCCATGTTCAATGAAAGAATATAATGAGAAATCAAGGCCTCTTTCACATTTTGAGACTATTGGCAATATCAAAGCAGGGTTATAAAAATTGTGGATAATTTCATAAAATAATAAGCATATATATGTGTGTGTGTGTATATATGTGTGTGTGTGTGTGTGTGTGTGTATATATATATATATATGTCAAACTATGAATGTGGATGTGGAGAAAATATTTCTCCCGAAGTTATCAGTATCTCTGAGCCCCTATTTATTTATAACGGCAGAAAACATGGTCTTGGTCAGTTTATTATCTGACCTTAAATGTGCATAAAGAAACTTTTATATAGCTCAATTTAATTCCTATTTCAAGTTTCTTTACCTTTAGGCATAAAATGTATTCAATTCTCATGTGTTATGGTGGTATCTTAAGCCTCTCTTTAGGAGGAAGGCATCTGTTCCTTGTCTCAGCTTCTGTCCAAGTTGGCATAAAGTGAGATGTTCAGTTTTCCGTTGTGTTCTCTGGTGTCTGCCCCCTTCAACTTGGCATCTGCTGAGAAGTATGTATTTTTACCTGGGCTTCAGACTGCAATCCATGCTCATTTCCTCAGCCTACTTTTCTGAGTTGGAACCTGGGTGCCTGTCTTGGAATCCACTGACCTTGTCCCCTCCATTGAAACACACGGCAGGTTCAGATGACTCCTCTCCTTTTCAAGGCTGATAGAAGACTGTGAGTTGCTTTGGGCCATTGGTGACCATGGACAACCTTTTCAGCAATCTCTGCATTATTACTTTTATTCCATTAGATCATATCAAGCAATTTCCAAGGCATCATGTTTCTAGAAAGATACCAGGCACTGTTCTCTTCTCTGAGCATCCAAATTTTTAAGGAATATATTATGCACCTGATCGTGCTGCATTATCTGTCTCCTTTGGGGCATAATCCTGGGGGGAAGAGGTGGTGATATATGCCAGATGACTTCAGAGAGACATGGCAAGCAAGATCTTACTCAGGCTGCTGCTTCCTTTTCTGTCCCCAACTTGTGGATTCTTCAGTTTATGGTAGCAGAAAACTGACACTTAATGTTATCATTTATTCTTCTCAAATGTATTATTTGTGCAGATATTTGTTTCATCTTACTGTTTCTGCCAGAACTTTAACTTTTATTTTGAAGTGGAAAGATCAAGGTCTGACTCTTTACACCCTGTTATGGATAAGCTGTGAGCTCACCTGTCTGAGGTGAGAGGTCAAGGTTACCCTGGCTGTTTCCTAAAATGGAAGTACAATCATGCTTCAAAAGGGAATTACCGAAGTATAGTAGATACATGAGCAATGAGAAAATATTCTCACCATATTTCCATTTACAGCTAAGCCTTTTTTCATAAGAACAAAATTTGTAATAGCTGTAGAGTCCTAAAGTAATAGAAATAAAGTCATTTAGGGTAAAACCAAAAGTCTACATTCAAATCCTTTCCTGAATGCAAGGCCCAGGCAAAATTGTTGTCCTGGCCATAAGTGTATCAGGTCTTGCCTTGAGCCAGTCAAACATGAAAACAGAAGTACTGATATGGTAAATTGCACCAAAATCAATCTACTGCAAATCTTGTGAACATGATAAAAAATCAGACCCCACACTAGTAGAATTTGATGGCAAATCTTCAGAGAGAAAAATCTGTGAGGCTTTGAGGTACACATAGGTCATCAAATTTTGCTAAGAGTTTACAAAGTCAAGGTTGGTGTTCTTGTGTGAAGTGGCAATTGTTATGTAAAGAAGCAAGGTACGTTATTTGAGCCTATCTGATTCGCTGTTTGACAAAGCCAGTGAAGAAGAAAAATCTTCATGCTTTCATTTTCTTTTAGAAAGGCATTTTCCCTCTTATCTTTTTGTATGTATGCTCACCATTTAGTTTTTCAAGGTTTTTAGTTTTCCACCATGATTAGATTGTCTGGAACAGTATAAGCAGCTGGATTAGAAGAGTTAACATGTTTTCTCTGAAATTAAGATGTTTGTATCCAGCTTTTTAAAAAATGTTTTTTGTTTTTTTTTAATTATAGTAAAAGTCACAGAAAATAAGACACTATTTTAACCATATTTAGCTGTATAGTTCAGTGGCACTAAGTACATTTACATTGTTGTGCAACTCTCACCATCATCCATCTGAATTTTTCACTTTCCTAAACTGAAGCTGTTTCCTTTTAATACTAAATCCCCATTCCCCCACTCCAGCCCGTGGCATCTAAAAGTGTACTTTCTGACTCTGTGAAACTGACTATTCTAGGTACCTCATGTAAGTGAACTCAAACAGTGTATTTCTGCATCTACTGTGTATTGGAATTCATTTTTAAAGGTTGACTTAATATATGTCCTACAAAGAGATTGTTCCTTTTTTCCTCTCTGTGCTATAGTATAGGTTCCTGCTAGTTTTCTCTTTTATACATTATGAGAGGAAGAAGACAATGATGTCTGGGGCTTTAACTATCTTTATATAGTCTCATTATTACTTCTAAAGAATCCCAGTTCCTCTGTAGAATGCACATGCAGTCTCCTCTTCACTAGAAAACCCATTAATAACCTAGAGATCCAGCATTATTATGACACTCTTCTCTTGATAGACTTAAACTGCATCTCCTGTAAAAAGAAATGTGAGCAGCACAGGCAAAAATTAAATACTGTATGCAATCACATAACTCAGAGGTATTCTAAGCTTTCAGTATTATATTCCTTTATTCATATGTCTTTTCTTCTTTTTTCCTTTATTTCCTTTTTCCTTCTATATATAATTGGACTTTAAACTCAGTATTGTATCCATGTTATGAACTCATATCTGTAAGTATTCTTTGAAAGCGTGATTTTTTTTTTTTTTTAAAAAATGGAGGTATGGTAACTCAGTAATATGGATGTATCATGTTATTTTTAAACCATTTTCTAATACGTGATATTCATATGTGGTGAACTGTGGTGTTGGAGAAGACTCTTAAGAGTCCCTTGGACTGCAAGGAGATCCAACCAGTCCATCCTAAAGGAGATCAGTCCTGGGTGTTCACTGGAAGGACTGATGTTGAAGCTGAAACTCCAATACTTTGGCCACCTGATGCGAAGACTCATTTGAAAAGACCCTGATGCTGGGAAAGATTGAAGGCGGGAGGAGAATGGGACGACTGAGAACGAGATGGTTGGATGGCATCACCGACTCAAAGGACGTGAGTTTGAGTAAACTCTGGGAGTTGGCGATCGACAGGGAGGCCTGGCATACTGCAGTCCATGGGGTCACAAAGAGTCAGACACGACTGAGCAACTAAACTGAACTGAATACGTAATATTCAGAATATTTCTAATTATTACAAATAGGTCTATAAATATACCCTTATTTGTACATTTTTCTAACGAGTTGTTTAGCATAACTTTCAGGATTTGAAACTAGTCGGTTAACATCAAGAGCATCTTTATGATCTTTGATATGTATATATATAAGTATTTGATATATATTAAGTTGCTCTCCAGAAATTTTGTACAGATTTAAACTTCTCCAGGATATAATTATTTTAAGTATCGAAGTTAAATGTCTCTGCAGGTCAGCATTATGCCTGCCAAAGGAAGAGAATCTTTTACTAGGATTTGATGGAATAATTCATAATAATTCACATACTATTGATTACTATTGTGTTTCGTTAACCTATACCTGGCATTCTGTTTGGGGGAGGGCCTATGCATTATGCTAGGAGAGACATTAGTTTTGTCTCTATTTCCTTAAATACAGAAGTACTGTTTAAATGAAACATAAATAACTCACATATACACACAAATATATGTCATCCCTATCTACACTCTTAGCCTTCTGAGATTATTCCAGAGACTTTCAGAGCTTCTGACTGTTCAGAAAACAGTTACATTCTGTGCTCAGGTTTTATATAGCTCCTGGAATGCTCTTACTTGGTTAAAGTCCTTCCCTTAATATTCATGCTTAATTCAAATCTATTTCCTTGGCAAAGCTTTCCAAGAGATCCTCTTTCAGTTATATAGTTAGAATCAGTTACTTTTTGCTCTGTTTTTCTTCTGGTCATATCTTCCGTTCATCTGATTAAAGACTGAGTTTCAAAGTTTTCTACAACTGGATTATAACTTACCAAATAAAGTATTGAAGGTTGTATTCACAACACTTTCTCTCCCAGGACTTTGTATGGCTGAAGTGTTCAGTAAAGTGTTAATTGGATTGAGTAGAAATAACATAATGAGATGATGGTATCTGTTTAGTAAAATCCATCTATTTAGGTCTCCATCTGTCATGTCGCATGAGACAAACTAATTGCATCTTATGTAACAGTATAGGTTAAGCAATAGGCTTTACTGGGAAAAGGAAGATTTCATATAGAGAAAGGAAAGCATGAGTTTCCGTGATCCCCACATCATGTGGTTTAGAGCCATGCAAAGGATGGGGGACAGCTGTGTGGGTGTGGATTCTGATGGACAGTCCTCACCCCCACTTCAGTTCTGAGAACCACTTCATCTGTGGAATAAAACATACCAGGCAGACTGGATTTCGGGTACCAGCTGTTTAAAAGTTACCTGGGAATGCTAGCTGCTCAAGACCAGGATACTTTGGACCAGTGGGGTATTGTGGTCCTTCATACTGGAGGAAGGACCACAAGTCCCTTTGGAAACTGAGTTTAGGTGCAGCCTGAGGCTTCCCTGATGGCTCAGACAGTAAAGAATCTGCCTGCAATATGGGAGACCTGCTTTTGACCCTTGCGTTGGGAAGATCCCCTGGAGAAGGGAATGGCAACCTACTCCAGTATTCTTACCTGGAGAATTCCATGGACAGAGAGTATAGTCCGTGAGGTCACAAAGAGTCGGACACGACTGAACGACTAAGGTTACTTATACAGGCCACCCAGAGTGGGCTTCCTGGTCATTTTCAGACCCCTCCATTCATTGTTCCATCAACCATTCCCCTTCATGTAGGACATTTTTTGAGGCACACACCAGTCACCCTTCTATCTGTTATCCTTATGTTTCCTTTGCTTGTTTTCCAGCAACATTCAAGTGTATTACATGTTAGGTGCTGTGATAAATGAAGAAGAAATAAAAAATAATAGAGTATTCACACATAAAGTGCTTACTGTTCAGTGGAGCTCTGTTCTAATGTAATTGATTCAGAAAACAAGCTTTGGAAATTTTCATGCCTAAAATAGAATTATATTAGTTTTCTAAAAATAGTAACTTAGTCAAATAAACATGGAGAATAAAGCCAGTTGTGGCTTTATAAGATGGAAACGTTACAAGCATTAATTTGTTAAACAGCCATGTCTATGAGTATAATCCATCTTTCGTGACAATTTTGCTTTTTTCTTAAATGATGAGTCCCCTTTTAACTTTGAACTTTTGCCCTCTCCCTGGGGAACCTCTGTGTAAGTTCAAGAATTATATAGATATATAGTCATTTATGAAATGAAAACTAAAATCATAAACTCATAATATATCCATTTGTTTCTATGAATTTTCAAGGATTAAAAATAATGAGATACATGAAGACAAATTATTTACAGTAATAAAGCTTTATATACTAAGATTCCATTGATGAGCTTCTACCTAACTATGGTGAAACGCATATGTAGTCCTGGTTTCTCTTGGTTTCCAACCCAGCTGCTCAGTTCCCCTTTGAAAGATGAAGCACACTGAGGTGTGAGGCGTCCATATTTGCAATCCCTCAACTTCCCTCAGTGGCTAACCTGATCCCCATGGCACTCTGGAAAACAAAAATTAACTGTCTTTTCTCAGGTGCGACAAACAGGGTATTCCTGGGATAGATTTACTAAAGGACATGATAAAATTCACTAATGTACACTTGAGGCCAAACAAAGCAAAAAACAACACATGGGCATTACTATGGTCAAGATATATAAGGTAGGTTTAAACCACACTCACTGGATTTAATACTTCTTATTTCAAACACTCAGTCTTTGTGAGTCTGTAGTCTACATCCTTTCTCTTGGGAGTAAATGAATGCCCTGTTTGGAGACTATCCCTAAGACCTGGCCTCGACTTCCTAGTACTTTTGAACGAATTTGAAATAAGCAGTCAACTGCTCCTGGAACTGACTGTGGTATATGTGAAAGATTCTGGCAAAATCAGGACTAAGAGTAGAGCCGGTCGGTATCTTTGATACATAGTAATTTTCTTCACTCAAGAGGCTTCTCCCTGTAAATGTTAGAAAATGAAAACAGTATTGTTAAGATATTAGGAAAACTTGTTGAAGCTTTTATCTAGAAATAGTTAAATTCTTTATAAAACACAGCTTCATTATTTTTTATAGTCTCATTAACATTTCAAAAAAGAATCAGTCAGTTCAGTCGCTCAGTTGTGTCCGACTCGTTACGACTCCATGGACTGCAGCACGCCAGGCTTCCCTGTCCATCACCAGCTCCCAGGGCTGTTCAAACTCATGTCCATCGAGTCGGTGATGCCATCCAACCATCTCATCCTCTGTCGTCCCCTTCTTCTCCTGCCTTCAGTCTTTCCCAGTATCAGGGTCTTTTCCAATGAATTGGTTCTTCGCATCAGGTGGTCAAAGTATTGGAGTTTCAGCTTCAGCATCAGTCCTTCCAATGAACACCCAGTACCGATCTCCTTTAGGATGGACTGGTTGGATCTCCTTGCAGTCCAAGGGACTCTCAAGAGTCTTCTCCAACACCACAGTTCAAAAGCATCAGTTCTTCAGCACTCAGCTTTCTTTATAGTCCAACTCTCACATCCATACATGACTACTGGAAAAATCATAGCTTTGACTAGACGGACCTTTGTTGACAAAGTAATGTCTCTGCTTTTTTTTTTTTTAAAGAATAGATAAACATTCAATAAGGTAAAATTTCTTTTCAGACAGTTTTCCCTGGACTTGCCATTTGGTTTTGTTGTTGTTTTAGTCACTAAATCGTGTCTGACTGTTTGCGGCCCCATGGACTGTAGCCCTCCAGGCTCCTCTGTCCATGGGATTTCCCAGGCAAGAATACTGGAGTGTGCTGCCATTTCCTTTGCCAGTGCAGTTTGGTTCTGGGATTAAATTAAAAAATGATACAAGATGAAGAAAATATACTGGTTAATTCAATATCTTGAACAAGTGAAAGGTACGGCTTGTATACTGGAGGACTGGTTGGTTCATTCCATCACTAGCATCTACTGGGCACTGCTTGGCAGGCCCGTCAGGAGGCTAGTGAGCCATTATCGTGTGACTGGACTCTTGTGCCTGCTTCCTGGACAGCCACAGCGATCCTCTTGCCTCTGGCAAACCTGGGGCTCTATTTCAAATGCACTTATTCAGCGCACAGGATTCGGATCCAGACAACCAGATTACCTAGCTCACTGACCTTAGCTAAGTCACTTATCTGTCTCGTTTTAAGTTAATTCAGGTACAGAATGAGAGTAAGGGAAACTTCTACACCTTAAGCAAATTTAGCACTTAAAGCTACTCTACTCAGAGCATTTACTATGTAGAAGCTATTATGCTACATTTTGTTAAAAACTCTAAAGTGAAATGTAAAGATAATGGGAGAATGAAAGCCTGCTTGGAAATTCGGGAAACTTTGCAAACAGTAGAGATAACTAGGGCTTCCCAGGTGGTGCTAGTGGTGAAGGATCTCCCTGCCAATGCAGGAGACCCAAGAGACACAGGTTCAGTCCCTGGGTGGGGAAGATCCCCTGGAAAAGGGAATGGCAACCCACTGCAGTATTCTTGCCTGGAAACTTCGATGCACAGAGGAGCCTGGCGGGCTACAGTCCATGGAGTCGCAAAGAGTTGGACATGACTGAGCACACGTCATAGGGATAACTAAGCTGTCTCTGCAATGTTAGATCCAGAATTCTGCTTGTAAGGAGCAATCCAGGAGGCTGGTAACATACCAGAACTGAAGGTAGAAATAAAAAACTGTTGAAATAAAAGATAAAATTTTATTATCTGAATTACTATATGTATATTGCTAAGCTCAGCGTCCTGATTCCAGATATTTCTTCATTTGCTAGCTAGGTTAGTTGCTTCAGTCATGTCTGACTCTTTGCAACCCCATGGACTGTAGCCTGCTAGGCACCTCTGTCCATGGGATTCTCCAGGCAAGAATGCTGGAGTGGGTTGCCATGCCCTCCTTCAGAGGATCTTGCCCACCCAGGGATGGAACCCACATCTCTTATGTTTCCTGTATTGGCAGGCAAGTTCTTTATCACTAGCAGCACAATATTAGTTCCATTCTCTCCCATTCCCACTCTTCTCTGGCTAGCATATGTGTTGAAAGAGGGTTAGGAGCGAGTCAAAGATGATGGCCCTTGAAAGAGGAACATGACTTCAGCATAATGGGAAGAACAGCCCTGATGGTGAAAAGCAAGTTCTCTTTAAATCTGCCAAGAAAGAAATAGCATGAAGGGAAATCATTAGAACAATTTGACTTTGCCTATTACATCCTAGTACCACAGATTTGTATGTGTGAGAAAATGTTACTAAATAAAAGATCTTACTTCGTGCAAGTGCTTGGGCATTAGATGTTTACCCATATTTAGTCATGTACAGCTAATACCTTGCATCGTATGTGTGGAATTCAAGAGAGGAGTGCGGTTATTAATATATATGAGTGGGCTAAGATATTAGACCATGCTAGAATGTATGCTGGACTAAAGTTGAAATTTACAGCAATGTAAAAAATGTGGGATGATGAGCAGAATTTTTAAATGTCTTGGAACACATAACTCATGTGCCTCTTCATTTCTTTATATTCATGTCCAACATTCATGTTAATATAGGTAATTGTTATCAAATCACAGTTTTAATTGAAATATAAATGTATAATATTGTGTAAGTTTAAAATGTACAAGGTGTTGATTTGATACATTTATATATTGCAGTATGATTAAGACTGTAGTTTTAGTTAGCACTTGTATCTTGTTACATAACTGTGTCTTTTTTGTGGTGAGAACAGCTAAGATCTAGTCTCTAAGCAACTTTGAACTTCCTAATACATCATTGTTGTCTGTAATCACTAGATCTTTAGGACTTACCTTTCTATCATGTCTCTGCTTTAAATGAGGTGAAATTTTCTGGGTTTACATTTTATTCGTGTATATTTATATTTTTCATTGTAGCTTTTAGTAAGAAAAATCAAAATTGTATGTGCAGATTTCTAATCATTCAATTACTATGACTACTTTAAATGATGTTTATATAGATACTTTTGTTATAGTCTATGTATGTTGCCATTATAATGTCCTGCTCCTATTTTATCTGGAAGAACTTAAAGGCAAATAAAACTGATAATGAACTCAGGCATATTTGTGTATAACATAATTACTTAAAATTTTTAACTGTAGGGATTTACATCATTTCATGTATTTTATGCTTCTCAAGACTTTTAAATAAAGCATATTCACTGCTGCTGCTGCTGCTAAGTCGCTTCAGTCGTGTCCGACTCTGTGCGACCCCATAGACGGCAACCCACCAGGCTCCGCCGTCCCTGGGATTCTCCAGGCAAGAACACTGGAGTGGGTTGTCATTTCCTTCTCCAGTGCATGAATGGGAAAAGTGAAAGTGAAGTCGCTCAGTCGTGTCCGACTCGTACTGCCAGTTAATAAAACTAAATTTCAGAACAGATACTTAAGTTTTTGTTGACAGTTGAAACATTATTAAATATTAGGGGAAACAAGTAATCTTTGTTACAATACTATATCATTCACTTTTCCAATGCTTAAATATTTGGTTTATTTCTATTTTCCACTTCTATACCTTCTATGTTATCAGCCCTAGCATTCTCTCTCATTCTTTACCATATTCAAGCAGCAAGTTGAAAGCTTATGGAAAGTATTTCTTTGAGTGGTACAAACTTCCAAAATACACAAAAATTATGAAATAAAGATGTGTTCTTCAGTGAATTTGTAAGCAGTAAATCCACATCATTTAAGACAGGTTCTTCATGTATCTCACATAGGACCGTCTGCTTTTCACCATGCTAGACAAAATTGCTACCCATTTAGGGCACTCATTATGGTGGAGCCTAGATGCAGCCCCCAGTCTTCTCAGCCTGGGTCTCTCAGCAACCACTACCTATCAGGTAGAGCAGGCAAGTGACAGGAAGCCCATATGCCATCCTAGATATCAGATGTGACTATCTTGGAGTTAATATTTTTTTCTTTCCCAAATGAATTAAAAGAATGAGTTACTGCATGGCCAACAGGAACTAGGTAACTACTACTTTATCATTAATAGAATTAAAGAATCCACCAACATTGAGGTGACGTCTATGAATTTGTGAATAGGGCATTACTGCCCTCATTATCAAGGGGGAAATAATCTTTAAATATATACATTTGAACTAGAAGTTTCAGATGAAGAGAACAAGGTCATCGCTTCCCTGGAACTGAGAGCTCCTCTGTATATGCATAGGCTTGCTCAGGCACTCAGTCGATTCTGCCTCTTTGCGACCCCATGGACTGTAGCCCTCCAGGCTCATCTGTCCATGGGATGGCAAGAATACTGGAGTGGTTTGTCATTTCCTTCTCCAGGGGATCTTCTGACCCAGGGATCGAACCCATGTCTCCTGCATTGGCAGGCAGATTCTTTACCACTGCGCCACCTGGGAAGTCTAGAGCTCTGCTGCTGCTAAGTCACTTCAGTCGTGTCCGACTCTGTGCGACCCCATAGACGGTAGCCCACCAGGCTCCCCCGTCCCTGGGATTCTCCAGGCAAGAACACTGGAGTGGGTTGCCATTTCCTTCTCCAATGCATGAAAGTGAAAAGTGAAAGTGAAGTCGCTCAGTCATGTCCGACCCTTAGCAACCCCATGGACTGCAGCCTACCAGGCTCCTCCGTCCATGGGAGTTTCCAGGCAAGAGTACTGGAGTGGGGTGCCATTGCCTTCTCCAGAGCTCTTCTACAAGTACCTAAATATCAGGACATTTAGTATAAATAGAATGTAATTGAGAAAGTCTCTGTTCTTGGGAGCCAAATAGCCAATCAGACATGGAGAGGAATTCTATTTAGCCTTCCCTAATGACAAGAATTGGAGAAGGCAATGGCACCCCACTCCAGTACTCTTGCCTGGAAAATCCCATGGATGGAGGAGCCTGGTAGGCTACAGTCCATGGGGTCGCTAAGAGTCGGACACGACTGAGCGACTTCACTTCCACTTTTCCCTTTCATGCACTGGAGAAGGAAATCGCAACCCACTCCAGTATTCTTGCCTGGAGAATCCCAGGGACGGAGGAGCCTGGTGAGCTGCCGTCTATGGGGTCACACAGAGTCGGACACGACTGAAGCGACTTAGCAGCAGCAATGACAAGAATATTGCTTCACTTTCCTGGGTGGCTAGGTACTTCTTGTACATAAATGAACGTATAGTAATGGATCCCCCTTCCCAATTTGAATGCCACATATTAAAAAGTTTTGGAAGTTGTGTTTTTCAAACTTGTGTTTCAAAACACAAGTTGGCTTCTGTTCCTCTTCTTGGCTATGGTATTTTGTTTCCATCACAGTATATTCTTTGTTTATTTTTATTTTTTTAAAATTTCTTTATTGGCTGCATGACTTTATTACAATTTCCAGGTCCTTTAAATTATATTTTTCTTTTTTTTTTATAATTAGTTTATTTTCTATTTTTTAACTTTACAATATTGTATTTGTTTTGCCATACATTGACATGAATCCACCATGGGTGTACATGTTTTCCCCTTCCAGAACCCCGTTTCCACCTCCCTCCCCATCCCATCCCTCCAAGTCATCCCGGTGCACCAGCCCCGAGCACCCTGTATCATGCATTGAACCTAGACTGGTGATTCATTTCACATATGATAATTTACATGCTTCCATGCCATTCTCCCAAATCATCCTGCCCTTGCCCTCTCCCATAGAGTCCATAATACTGTTCTTTTTATCTGTGTCTCTTTTGATGTCTCGCATACAGGGTTATCTTTACCAATTGACTAAATACCATATATATGTGCTAGTGGTGTTTTTCTTTCTGGCTTACTTCACTCTGTATAATAGGCTCCAGTTTCATCCACCTCATTAGAACTGATTCGAATGTATTCTTTTTAATGGCTGAGTAATATTCCATTGTGTATATGTACCACAGCTTCCTTATCCATTCGTCTGCTGATGGGCATCTAGGTTGCTTCCATGTCCTGGCTATTGTAAACAGTGCTGCGATGAACACTGGGGTACGTGTCTCTAAATTATGTTTTTCTAAATAATTTTAAGCAATTATGGTGTTTCACTGAGGAAGGGGCCCTCGAAACTCCTCAAGCCACTATTGTTGACATTGTATTTTTGATTGAGGGTGTGTGTGTGTGTGTGTGTGTGTGCACGCTGCAAGTGTATTGTTGGGACTCCATTTTATTTTTAGAACTTTCTTTTACATAATGGTAAATGAAGCTGGTAGTGATTCAGGTACTGATAGTTTCCTTTTAAAAATATGTTTAATGAAATCAGATGAAGACAAATTTTGTATGTTATTGCTCATATGTGTAATCTAAAAAATAAAATGAATAAATAAATATAACAAAACAGAAGCAGACTTACAGATACAGAGAACAAACTAGTGGTTACCACTAGTGGGGGTTGGGAAGGAGTGAGCACCCCAGTATATTCTTATATCTCTTGCAATATGGAAGAGAATTCTGTACTGTGAATGGAGATGGGCGTTTCCCTTGTTTTAAGAACATGGTAATTGGCAGCGAGATACAATTTACTTAATGAACATTACAGAAGAAATAGTTAATTTACTTTGAGGCTTACTCTTAAAACTAAGTGTACCCACTGGGAATCTTTTGATCATGATTAAATTAGGAAACCCAGCGGATTTCTTAAGAAACAGGCTGTAATTTGTCAAAGGCTTGAATTTTACATGGTTACTCAAATGGCTTTTTAACAGACTATAGTTCCATTTAGAACTTGTGAAGGAAATTACAAGGATTTCTAAATGAAATTGTTTACACGAGTGAGATGTCATATAGGGTCATTTCCTAGTACATTAAATTGAACCAAAGGACAGTTTCAATTTTCCAAATGATGCTCCTTAAGTGATTTACTAACTTTAGTCTTTGAATTGGATGTGAATGTCCTGTGACAAATTACTGGCTGCTAATCTTATTGATAGGGCACTTAGTTATATGGTTCACAACTTTTAAGGTTCAGTCTCCATAATCATCTCAATGAATACTTTCCTCAGTGTATTTTGCATGTAAAAAGTGTGTAAGAATGTTTTTATTTTTCATTTTTATTTTTCATCATGTTTAGATTCTTTTGACAGCGAATAGTTATGTGCAAATGGAATTTGAAATATTGCCTCTTTGTTAAAATGATTGACTTGAGGACAAGTTTGGCAGAGTTATTTTGGTCCTTCACATGTGTAGCTATCAATACTTCACTTCTGGGGATTTCCCTCATGGTCCACTGGTTAAGGACTCTGAGCTTCCATTGCCAAGGGTACAGGTTCGATCCCTGGTCAGGGAATTAAGATCCCACATGCCACCCGGTGTGACCAAAAAATATAAACAAACAAACAAAGCTCAGAACTTCACTTCTGTAAGGTGAGGGGCATTGTTGAGAGGAAAAACAGTGAACTGGAAGTTACTGAAAGTTTACTTAAGTGGAAGTTTACTGAAGGTCAAGATGGCTTATATCTTTGATTCATTCTTATAACAGGTCTAATCCAATGTTATAACCATAGCAAGTTGTTAATTCACTTTTTTAATGATGAAGTGATAGTAGTCTGTGACTTGCTTCTGTTACTTGTTTATCTTTACTTGCTACACATCTCAATAGGCATCATAATATACTGTTCTAGCTCACTAAGTTTTTTGAACCCAGGCTGAAATAATATTTAAAAACTCTTAGGAATATAAGCTAGTTGTACTAGAAAAATGGAATTCAGGTGTTATTTTCATCACATGTGTTTTTAGATGATAGGTTTGAAGGAGCAGAAGCTTTATTCATATTACCCATTTTCTCTTTGAAGAGATTGAAGTTTGAATAGCCATTTCTCATTTTCTAGTTTGAAATGCTCAAAGTGTCAACTTGTAACAATATAGTGACTCATTAAACTCCTTTTTTCCTTTTAATTAAAAAAAAGTAGTATTTGTAAATTAAATCACATGTTGGCCTAAGTTATTAAAGCCATGCAAGATAAAACAGAGTTCTAGAACTCCTCATGATGCAATTTGGGTTGTATAGCCCTTTCTTTCCTTGAAACAGATCCAAACTGATATTTTTATTACCTAAAGCCACTCATTTTTGATTCCTGTACATGAGGAAGAGAGGAGAGGAGGCAAAAGCAACAGAGGAAAAAAAAAATTATACCTGTTACCTTTCTACTCCATTATTTCATTTTTATTGTCCTCTCTCTACTATGGGACAATTCTGAATTAATTCCTTTACCCACTATACTCTGAGGAACAGGGCTGATCATGAGAAAGTCATTTGATAGTGAAGAGAGAATAGTATGCTTTTGTGTTTCTAATATTTAAGGTACTGGGCCTTGGGCGATTGCTCCCATTCAAACTCAGTGTAGTCCCACGTTCTGAATCAAACCAAGAAAGTTGTAAAATTCTTCCAATTTTAAAGAAGAGACTAAATTTAGAGTAATGGACCAGTGAAGAAGGAATGATACATAACTTTGATTGCCTTGACCCTGGGAAACACTTTATAAAAATAGCTGATATTCTGTCTTATAATCATACTGAACTGAATTAGCTGTAACCCAGGAGACCTAGGTTTGATCCCTGGGTGGGGAAGATCCCCTGGAGAAGGAAATGGCAACCCATTCTAGTATTCTTGCCTGGAGAATTCCACGGACAGAGGAGACTGGCAGGCTGTAGTCCATGGGATCACAAGAGTCAGACACCACTGAGCAACTAACACTTTCACTGCTTTCAGCTTTCATAAGCATGTAATTTTTCCAGTTTTTTTTTTAAACTACCTAAATGTTTGAGTTTTCTTTCAACTTGATAAATGAAAATTTTAAGTTTCTAAAGCACCAGTGGAAATAATGACTTAGGTCATTTTGTCTCACAAATGATTACAGCTGTTTGGTGTAGATTCTGAATATGCTTTGGCGGTATGGAAAGATACGTGGAGCACTCCGAGAAAGGTTAACTACAGAAGTTATTACTACCACCTTCTTGTTTCAGCAAAAGAACCATTTTTCAGTTTGTCTACAATGTAATATTTTGAAGGTGGGTGCAGAAAAAAGATATATTTAGTGAAAATTCACATCTAGAAGCAAAGTTTTAAGAAAAACTTTTAGAATCATGACTGATATACATGGTTTCTAGTGAAATCTAGTACAAGTAAAATTGGTTTCCTCAGACTTTACATGAGGAAATAAATCCCTATGATCATGCATGTCTTGCCCTAGTCTATTTTCAGAGCCATGTCTTTTGATAACTGGTGTATCTGGACTCCCTCATAGAAAAGGAGCTCCTTCTTCAGGTATACTGTATGGGAAACCAAATGCTATTTATCATTTATCAGTTGTTGAGACTGGGATTTGACCCAGCAAATACCTCGTTAAATCCTTAATATGTGTTGGGCTCAGTGTTAGTTGCTGTGGATAGAGTAGTGAACAAGACAGATGTGATGACTGCCTTCATGGTACTTACTGGGGTCCCAGTTGCAGCTAAACTCATCCATGAGATAACTGGGACCTTCTGCAGGAGTAGGAACTCTCATCCTCCTTTCCTGGAGTCCATCATGCCTGGTCATAACCACCTGTGTTTGCAGTGGGTACACAGCCTAGGTTCTCACTGTGGACTCTTATTCCAAAATTTGTTGAGCTTATAAATTACACAGCTTGTTGAACTAATAAATTATACATTTCCAGTGAAGAATATTTGAAAACTGGCTTCTGATCTAGCAGAATAATGGTAAACTCAAGTTTTCACTAATGAGAAATCAAACCTAAAAATCTTTCTATGGTAGAGCAGACAGTAACTGAATTATGTGTGAATTTGTATATAATTGAGTTATTGAAGTGTACTTTCAATTTCTTATAGTTTCTAATGGAGCATTATCCTGAATACCAGCTTGCATTGCCTGATAGATACCCATTCACCTAAATGAAACAAATCTCTAAGGGGCTAGAGATCATGACTCACTAAGAAGCACTTTGATGAAAAGAAAATAGATTTCCCCTACTAATTACCTGAAAATCTTATAGGATAGTGATCAATAAAAATGACTCTTTTGACAGATAATTATAATGCTGAAAAGCACAGCATTTAAGTATAAAGTGATCATTATATGACGGTAAAGGATAACCAGATAACGGATTGATTTGTCTATTTATCTGTAAATTCTAAATGTTAATAGCTATTCAAGGCCTGGTGGCTAAGATGGTAAAGAATCCACCTGCAATGCAGGAGACCTGGATTTAATCCCTGGGTTGGGAAGATCCCCTGGAGGAGGGCATGGCAACCCACTCCAGTATTCTTGCCTGGAGAATCCCCATGGACAGAGGAGCCTGGTGAGCTACAGTCCACAGGGTCGCAAAGAGACGTGACTGAGCAGCTAAGCACATTCAAGGCCTAAACCAGGGTTGGCCTGCTATGAATCAGACTAGATGTCTAACCTGTTAATAAAACACTGATGCTGTAAAATGCTTATAAGGAAGCTTTGGAGCCATGTTTCACAGTGTCTTCAGATGGTCAGTCACCTCCTTCAGAGGATTACTCGCATCAGAATCACTAACATGTAACTTTTTATTAAAAGCGCAGTCTTTGGCCTTACCCGACACTATTGAATCAGGAACCCCAGGAGCAATTAATCAGCCATCTTCACCTTTAAACACATCTTCTGGACAATTCTTAGATACACTGAAACTTAAGAATTATTATTCTAAACCTAGTTGATGCATGTTTGCCACTCCAACTTACAGTAAGATGAAAATCTCCAAAGCCCTTGAGCTTGTTTCTTGTAGATAGTAATGAAGTGGAAATCTGTTTTCCATTAGTGTTGGGAACTGTCCCTTTCTGTGGATTCCCTCAGCCAATCCATCAATCCGTGGGAGCTCCAAGTCTCTTCACTTTGAAGCTGTAGGATGGTATTCTTCACAGAGTGTCCTGCATTATTTGTTGTTGTTGTTGAGTTGCTAAGTCATGTCTGACTCTTGTGACCCCCAAGGACTGTAGCCCACCAGGCTCCTCTGTCCATGGGATTTCCCAGGCAAGAATACTGGAGTGGGTTGCCATTCCTTTCTCCAGGCGATCTTCCTGACCCAGGGATCGAACCAGCATCTCCTGCATGGGCAGGCGGGTTCTTTACTGTTGAACCATAAGGGAAGCCTGTGTCCTGCATTTACTCAGCATCAGATTCACCCTGTGGACTGACTGAAAATAGGTTCATGACCTTTGGGTCAGGATGTCAGATGGTAAGGTGAGAATCTGTTTCTGGGTGTCTTCAGGGCTGCCCAGACCTGTTGAAGACCATTCCTGGGATGTGGATAATGACTTTGTGGGGGTGAAATGTCTCACCTTTTCCTCACCTTCGTCTCCCAGTTCCCTCCTCATTGCTCATTTAAGCAATCATTGCCTGATGACATCCAGGTCTTTCAATTTGATACCTTTCCCTTTTGCTATTTCGTTTCCTCATTTATCTCTTATTGGTGCGACTTACTCCATTGCACTCTGTGTAACATGTTTCAGTTGTGAAGCTTTTCCCCATATCTACAGGCATATTTTCCTTTTACTATTGTACTCTCCCCAATGCTATTAACAGCTCACAATGACACTTATCAGTTTGGACTAGAATTATGATAATAGTTCAAATTTCTTCCTTTTTTCCATAAAGAATTTCCCCAGGACATGAGCTGTATCTTATTTCTCTTTTATATGCCCTGTGTCCAGCATGCTGGATGGCATGAATGACTTCCATTCCACATGTATATAGTCAAGTCCCCTTGATTTTTTTTTTTTCAGAAGAATGTATCCCAGACATGTGGCTTGAAATTTTGAAACAATTTCATCATTCTGTTAACTAATGGCTTGCTTATTTTCATGGACTAATGGAAAATTCTTTTGCCACATGAATGAATCTTAAGAGTCCTTGTAGAACATATGAAGTGAAAGCCACTTCTTACATATTTTCTTCTACTCTGGTTTCTATTTCAAGTCTCTGCTTGTACACGATGGAGGCTTTGTGCTAAGAACATGTTGTCCTTAGTTTAGGAGAAGCTAGGTGAGGCAAATCACATTGGCCATCTTTCAAAACAAGGAAGAGAACAAGAAATCCCCAAACTTCCAATGAATGACACTCTATTACTGTTTATAGTTACTAAACTTAAAGTAACAGGTTTATGTTGCTATGTATACCTATGATCAACCAGTTTAATAAGAATGTGAGGAAAACTAAGAAGAAAAAATTGCAGATGAAACATTGCAGTCTACACACTTGAAGCATGTCTGGCCCTGTGACATAAAATGACTCAACATGTAACTTTTCCTTTTATTTACCTGTATGTGATGAATTATTTCAGATTCTTCCTAATGAGTGATCTCATAGACAGCTTCTCCAATTTCTGCAAGTTTAGATTAGAGATGTAGGGCACTGAGAAAAATTCTAGATAGCCTATTGGAAAGTACACAGGATTTTCAATTGGTGACTAGTTTGTTTGTTTTTTTAGTTTTTATTCTGAGTGAATTAAACTTAACCAAGGCTCAGTTTTCTGAGCTATAAATGTGGGACAAATTGTAAAGCTCTCCTCGGAGGGGTGTTGTGTACATTATATAATGGGACACATGGGAAGCCTTCGGAATCCTTCACCTGCGTGGATTTTATGAGGCAGGCTTCAGGCTGGCTGATCTTCAGCTTACTGTGGGAAGAAGTCATCCTTTTGGACCCATGTCTGGGGAAGGGCTGGAATCTGATGGTCTTGAGTATTACCTGAGGAGTTTCGTGACTCTGCTGAATTTTCTTACAATGTGATTATTATCTGGTATGCTTTTACTTTTCAAGGAGAAAATTGTTCAAAAATCTGAAATTCTTCTAGTTAACCATTAGGCTTCCCAGGTGACGCAGTGGTGAAGAATTTGCCTGCCAGTGCAGGAGATGCAAAAGACACAGGTTTGATCTCAGGGTCAGGAAGATCCCCTGGAGGAGGAATTGGAAACCCACTCCAGTATTCTTGCCTGGAAAATTTCATGGACAGAAGAGCCTGACCAGCTACAGTTCAGGACGTTGCAGAGTCAGACATGACTGAGCACAGCACAGCGAGCATTCTCTGGGAATCATATGCAAGAAAGACTTCATGTTGAATCAGTGTTTATGGATACTGACATTGGCAATTGGAAGAAATCATGCATTTTACTCTAAGGGTTTGTTTCATAACTGACTATCACACTCAAGGAGAATCAAATGTGTCCCTTAAAATAATTTTAAAAATTAAAAAGCTAGATTCATATACCAGCTAAATTCAAATACCAGCTGTATCCTTTTAATACTTTATAAATGGTTGCACTTTCCAATCATTTACCGTTTTTCTGTGGCTTAATTTAATTTATGCCTTAGGTTATATATGTTCAGTTTAATATAATCTTGTAATAACCTTCTTGAAAGAATACTGAATTAGAGTAAGTGCTAGTACATGTTTCACTTGTCTATTTCTTAATCCTTTGATGGATTTAATCCTTATGAATTTCACGTGTTTTAACACTGTTTCACGAGACCCTTGTGTTTTTGTTTCCTGTCCATTTTCTAAGTACTGAAGTATTTTTGTACCATAGAAACAATTTCTAACTGCCTGATCTTGGGTCTCTTTCCCACTGAAAGGCTCACCTCTTGATGAGGCATTTTAAATGGTTTTCTTACATTTGTCAACAATTCCCTCTAATAGTGGTAATCATATTATTTTCTTTATTCTCATTAGTATTAGCATTTCCTCCTTTGCCACATGTGACATTTTCTCCATTTTTTTTGGAACGGTACAGTAATTACATTTTAAATGCTTAAGTAAAGTCTCCATAGCTTAAAGAGACAAGATGTCAGGGGAGCAGGGGTAAGAAACTTTTAACTTTTATTTCTACCACTAATGCTCTTGTTGAAAATATTTTTTCTAGTTTAAATGATTTCTGTGTGTTTGATGAAACTTCACACAGGCAGCATCAGAAAAACATCATTCCTCCTTCACTCTAACAAAGCATTATATAACTCCTTTGACTTCTCTCAGAGGGAATTGAAGGACTATTTTGTGTATTTGAAAAACCGTAATACTATATTTTCAAAATATAAATGGTGTGTTCAGTAGTAGGAGCAATTTTCCATCTGTGAACAATTAATCAGAATACTGAGCAATAAAAATAAGCTTTTTTTTCTATGACAAAAATAGTCACTGGAGTTGTATGAAATGTAGATCAAAATGTAATGTACCATTCCAAAAAAAATGGAGAAAATGTCATATATGGCAAAGGAGGAAATGCTAATACTAATGAGAATAAAGAAAATAATGTGATTACCACTATTAGAGGGAATTATTGACAAATGTAAGAAAACCATTTAAAATGCATCAAGAGGTGAGCCTTTCAGTGGGAAAGAGACCGAAGATGTAATGCTCAGCAGGAAATAGAACTGGCTAACAAAAGAGGGAGAGGAGCTATTCAGGCCAGGGACTATGCATGACTTAGCCATGTCATTATCCTAGCATAGGAGAGACACAGAGTTAGGCAAGGCTACATACACTGCATTGGATATTTTAATTTTACATTGATGATAGTGAGGTTAAATTTGTATATGTGTGGCAATATACTTTTCAATATGTATTGTTAAGTAGAATTGAGTCTTGGCTGAAGTACCTGGCCAGAGGAGCAAAAGGATGTAGTTGGGGTGATAGGAAGGACTAGTGCTACTCAACACAAGGCCCAGGGAGCAGAGTCTACTCTAATCTACTCTAGGGAGCAAAGATGAGCCAGAAAACCTTCAATGACTAAAGGAAAGTGGGGTGCAAGGGCTCAGAAATGGGTGTTCCTAATGTATGTAGATAGAGCCCCAGATAGCAGCTCCCTGTTGATCCTGTGTGGGCAACTGGCCAGCAAGGAGAGAAAGAGAGAGCGAGAAAGAGAGAGCGAGAGTGTGTGTGTGTGTGTGTGTGTGTGTCTCAGTGACATAAAAACAGGAGTGACTTCTCACACTGGAAGGAGGAGGCTGAAGAGCTGACTTAATCAGGAAACAATATTGGGTAAAAGAAAAAAGCTTAAAAAGCTATTGCTTTTATTATTATTATTATTATTCTCTCTCTCTCTTTTTTTTTGCTTTCTTTCAACCTTCCATGAAAAAGTGAAAAGTGAAAGTGCTAGTCCTTCATCATGTCCAACTCTTTAGTGACCCCATGGACTGTAACCTACCAGGCTTCTCTGTCCATGGGATTCTCTAGGCAAGAATATTGGAGTGTGTTGCCATTTCCTTCTCCAGGGGATCTTCCTGACCCAAGGATAGAATACAGGCCTCCTGCATTGCAGGCAGATTCTTTACTGTCTGAGCCACCAGGGAAGCCCTCAGTCTTCCACAGCTTCCTAAAACTTCTTTTTATTAACTTGTTTAGGAAAGACAAAGGCAGAGGGAAAATCAGGGGAAGCAGGGATTAGATCAGATCGGTAAAAGCACAGGAAGCTCAGTAATTAAATGGGTTAGCATGCTCTCAGGCACACCTAACTCCTGGGCAACAGACTCATTTCTGAAAAGAAACAACCATCAGGAGGTAGGGACTGATATATTATGAGCTAAAATGTTTGAGAAGAACCGAACCATCTGTAGTGTGCCAGAACTATCCTTTAGTTGATGATAAAACTGTAAATAGGATGAGTAAGACTCTTGACTTGTTCTTACTAAGACAAGGTTGTATGAGGGTACTCAACTATATTCACTGCCTAAATTCAGGCTAGATGTCCACCTGTGCAGAAGGTAGTCTACACAATGTGACAAGGGAGGAGCCCCTGACACTGACTGGTTATACAACATGACTTGTGGTCTTCTGAGCTGTATATATATATTAAAAGACAAACTCATAGCAAAACCTACTCATAAACTGTTATACTGAATTCTCTCAACCAACATTAAATAAATTACATGAAATTTATTGAAATGTTTATGCTGAAAGAGTGTTTTCTAGAATTGACCTTGAGAATTTGGAGTCATTAAAAATCACATCTACAAAAACTTCAAGGGGTTAGAATAAGATAACTTTAAGTGGCAATAATAGCTTTCTGACAGAGACACTAGATGTGGTATGGAAGGTGCTCAGCCTTTCTTATGGTCCAACTCTCACATCCGTACATGACTCCTAGAAAAACCATAGCTTTGCCTATGTGGACCTTTGTCAGCAAAGTGATGTCTCTGCTTTTTAATATGCTGTCTAGGTTTGTCATAGCTTTTCTTCCAAGGAGCATGCGTCTTTCATGTCATGGCAGCAGTCACCACCCACAGTAATTTTTGGAACCCAAGAAATTAGGATCTTAAAAGAAAATTTTGTAGGAATTATCAGTGTGAGGTTGATATAATTGATTTCATATTTATACACTCACTATTTCCAAAATGGGCATGAGTTAATTTACAGGAAGTCACATATATTTAAAAAGTAGTTCCCTGGTGGCTCAGATGGTAAAGAATCTGCCTGCAAAGCAGGAGACTCGAGTTCAATCCCTGGATTGGGAAGATCCCCTGAAGAAGGAAATGGCAACCTACTCCAGTATTCTTGCCCAGAAAATCCCATGGACAGAGGAGCCTGGCAGGCTACAGACTGTGAAATTACCGAGTCTGACACGACTGAGTGACTAACACTTTCACTAAAATATATACAAAAAAGCTGCACCTGTCTTCTGAAGATGAAATTAGCACTTATAATTACTAGAGGGAAAAAGTAGGTCTGAGCTGTACAACAACCACAAAAAAAGTAGATTTTATAAAGAATTGTTCAAATGAAAAGAAATGCAATGCTTTGGAAATTTATTCCTCATTTCAAACCCTTAAAAATTTCTATGTAACAAGGGATCTTATATAAGACACATGCAGCATATTAACTAGGTCTCCAAAACAATTCAATAGCAAATGGGCATTTTGTTGCTATAATCAAACTCAGCCTTTTCTGCATGAGGTTCAGCTAATGACTTTCTAGTGTACCTTATTTCAAGGGCAGGGCTTAGGACACGTAGCTGTGTGCTTCTCTGGGTTTTCTGTAGACAATTTTCTGTAAATGTAATTTCTCTCAGTTGGCTTATGAGAAGCAGCAAGGCAAGGCCATGCTCTGAGGTGAGACCTTGTGCTGTGTCTGGTGTGAAGAGCAATATTACCTCCCAGCCCCAGCATCCCCCTGCCTCCTTAGGCATCACTGTGAGGACTTTGACTCGCCTCCTTAGGTTCACTCACCTTCTCCAATCCATTTCTCACACAACTACAAGCATCTCAGATTCAAATGGTACGATCTCAATGACCTGTTTAACATCCTTTCATGGTTTCCCTGGGGCTTCCTGTGAAAAGAAGCCCTTTATGGATCTGCCCTCTTCTCCAGAAGTGCCTCTCCCTTCTCCTCCCCTCCCGACCTGCTTGAACTTGTGGTTCCAGCTACAGGGAAGCGCTTGGTATTACCTAGAGAGATGCAAGCCATTCCTTGCATTTATATGTGCATTTCCCCTGCCTGGAAATTTCTTATCTCCCTAACTTCCATTGCAGCCCTCTCCTCTTGTTTATTCCTTCAAAGATACACAGTGCTCAGGAGGTGACATTGAGCTCCTTTGCTCCTGGGGGAACTCCCACTATTTTGTATCTGCTTACATCATAACAGTGCTGGAACCCCTACTTTATTGACATCCTCAGCTGGAATATAAACCCTCAGGGCCGGACTCCTCATCCGCCCTTGGTATAGGCTGTGCCTCCCCAACATCGCGCATAGTATGTGCTCAATGTGTTTTTCAGAATGGAACTAATCTTGATGATCTTTGAATTCCCGCGGTGGTATGAGAGTCGGTTGCGTAAGACATGCTCAAAAAATGGAACACCTGTTGAAGGAATGGGGGTTGTTGATTGAATAAGAATGTTATACATGTAAGTTTGATAGATAAACTTTTTGATAACGAGGTTTGATATATAAATTTTTTGATAAAAAATGGAAAATTCTAATCTCCCTTCATGGCAGATGAGAGAGCTAATGAGTGAGCAGGCAAGGCCAGGGGAATTCTTAAACTCTCTGAAGTATTTGGTTGAATCTCCAGCAGAAAGTGTAGTCTGGAAATGAAAAGGTGCATAGGCACTCCCTGAAGAAAGGATCCTCATCCTTGTTCCTGAAGAATGGCTATTGTCAACATCACTGATGTCCGTGATATTAGTAAACAGATCTCTGAGCCTGGTGTTAGAAACTGACAAAATTCGTAATATCTTTGATCTTGACCCAGTGCTTTTAAAATACAGCTTTGCATTTTTTACTTGTTCAGGAATGAAAGTCTGAAAGCTCACTGACTCTGGACAAAATACAGTTTTGCTTCTGGAAGAAAGCAAGGTGCTTTTTGAGATGAATTCACAGTACTGGAATATTATTTCTGTACTTGTTATCTTTGGAGAACTTGGAGCAATCATGAGCTTGAGCTGTACCATTATTTAAATTAAATAAATACAAATGTTTAAATTATATAATAGTATAGCACACTCATTAAATTTCACATTGACTATACTTCTCAGATAATATGGTTTGGAAAAATGGTAAACAATGTAATCAGAAACTATGGAAGAAAATTTGAGAAACAAAAGGCCATACCTATGTTATTTAAGTAATTTAGGAAGTATCTAGGTGACTATACATTTATATACATTTAGATGACTACATGAATGGAAAATTGAATAAATACTTTTACCCTTCTGATATTTTTTAATGAAAAAAATGTCAAAAAATTTATGTCATCCTCATCATATGTGACATATAGGTAAACACATTAATTTTAAAGTTTTATGCGATCATTTCTACTTATCAGTAGATATGTCACCATGTCATAGAACTTCTTGAAAAAACAATATGGAACTAGAGAATGCAACAACTTAATGGAAAATCAAGCATTAAATAATAGAAGCAAGTTTTACTAAAATACTTTTCATTGTCTTTATAAAATTATTTCCATGATTGGCATGTTTTACTTCGACAGTGTGATTAAATGGGAGAAATTCAGGGCTAAATTATTTTTGTGTTTGAAACGGTGTTAATAACTTTCCATATATTGATTATTACAGTGTTGAGACAGATTCTTGAAATTGAAATAGCAACAACTCTTATCAGACTTGTTAAAATGATGTAAAGGACTTTATATATTTTTCTCTGTGTCAAGCATGTCTATTTGCTTTCTCAGTGATAACATTCTCTTTGGATGAGACATGGATAGACTGTCTAATGGCAGAAAGGGAGCAGAGAGAATGTTAAACAGAAAAGGAATATGGCAGACAGAACTGACTAGAAGCAAGACATAGTGTAAAACTTGAATTCCTAAAGATTTTCCTTGTTTCTGAACAATATCTTTCTTGGGTTGCCACATAGAATATTCGCATGTAATGAAAATAGTTCACTAATCATTTATTTATACTCAAAGATTGAAGTGATTTACTCTTGGAGCCCAGACAGATTACATCTCTTCTATAGTTTCTACCATGATTCATAGGAAGATTCTGTGAAATTAACTGTTTTTTCCTTTTTATTGTCATGTATCAGATGGATATGAAGTTCTAATTGTGAGACACACGTATTTGAAAATATGCATAAATTAAAATGATGTCAGAGTGGTATGACTTTTATCTTGGCAAACTACGATCTCACGTAAGTCACACACTTAGTGACGCAGAGTGGGGCAGACAGCAGTTGAGAGCACACTATCAAATGACACTGCCTTGGGTGGGTGCCCAGTGCTGTCTCTTATTGCCTCTCAGACCATGGACAATGCACTTGGTCTTTCTGAGTCTCAAATTTGTCTGTAACATGCAGATGGTGTTAGTAATTCTCAATTCATTGGCTTCCATGTGATTGCATATGGTAATAGATCCACAAGAGTCAGCATACTGTATTGCTCATAATAAGTGCTACATTGTTACCTGTTTCTATGGATAAGTCTTAGGACAGACCTCAGTTGTGCAAAAATCATCCTGGGAAGGTTAGACAAGGTTGGATGGGAAAACGCAACACAGTAACTCGTGTTAATACTGAAAGAGGATTCCACAGTTTCTAAAGAGTGTTATAAAGGAATATGTTATCAGTGTAAGTCAAATACTGGCACATGACAAGAGGTCTCCTTAAACAGGAAAAGGTAGCGATGTGACAAGAGGAAGAAAAGCGAAATAAAGCAAGGAAAGTGTGGAGGAGAAAATTCATGTGACTCTTGGAAGGAAGTTAAAGACTTATTAGGTGAATTTAAAGGAATGATGGAAAGTGAAATAGGAAAAATCTTAATCAGAGATGAGTATAAAAATTTTTCCTATTTGATGAAAAGGACTTAGACATGGAGAGGATCTATAAACATGAAAGTATGTACCCTTTTTTTCTGATTGTAGGTCAAAGGCTCACTTCTGAAATGGCAGGAGTGCATAGTGAAGGGCCCCATGGCTTTGGGAGAAATAAAGGCTTTTTTTAAAAACTTTTATTTTATTAGGGTATAGCTGATTAACAATGTTGTGATTGTTTCAGCTGAACAGTGAAGGGACCCAGCCATGCATATGCATGTATCCATTCTCCCCCAAACCCTGCTCCCATCCAGGCTACAACATAACATTGAACAGAGTTCCATGTGCTACATACTTGGTCCTGGTTGGTTATCTATTTTAAATATAGCAGTGTGTACATGTCCCTCCCAATCTATCCCTTCCCCCTGGCAACCATAATTTCATTCTCAAAGTCTGTGAATCTCTTTCTGTCTTCTAAGTAAATTCATTTGTATCATGTAAGGGATGTCATACAATAAGGGATGTCATACAATATTTTTCCTCTGTAATTTGCTTCACTCAGTATGATAATCTCTAGGTCCATCCATGTTACTGCAAATGGCATCATTTCATTTTCTTTAATGGCTGAATAATATGAGAAGAATAAAGGCTTCTGATCTCTTCTGCTGCAGAATTCCTCCAAATTGTCAATAGGGAGGGGGAGGTGGGGCGTCGAAAGAGGGTTTCCTGGAATCTCACGACTCTGCCCTAACTTGTTTTGAAAAGAGCCAAGCCCAATGCTATCACCCCTTCTGGGTAATTTCAGGCTGGCTGCATTTAAGAAGAAAAGTTTGACATTTTCAAAGCAGGAAATCAGATAACTTGACCTAATTTCAAGGCAAATGATTAATAAACTAGTCATCTGTTGTGTTGAAGCTCTGTTAAGATAGATCATCTTTATGTCTCTTGGCTACCAGGAAGCATGAACAGATTTATGACACTAACTTTCTGGTACCGTGTGCATAATTATATACAATCCTTCTCCAGCACAGGCTGAGCTCTGACAGCCCTTAACTAAGGCAGAGAACAATATGTAATATTTCTCTAGGAATATATTAGGAAACTAGTTTTCTAAAATAGAGAAACTGCTCTTGAAGTCAGCTATTGGTTGTTAAAGTTGGATTCAGAGAGGCAAAATAGCTTGATTAGTACATCCAAATAAAGTCACCAGTCCTCAAAAAGGAAATTAATTTCTATTTTTTATCATATACATATGGATTTATTTGAGGAAGTAGGATGGCTGACTTCATACAGATAATGCCCAGGCAGGAGGTGAGAGTAAGGCGTCTTTCCTGGAGGTAGTGAAAACACAAATGTGTAGAATAGATTTGAGTAGGCAGTAGTGTTACCACACTGCTTGAGAAAAAACACCAGTACCCTTCCCCACAAGTATCACCAAAACATCATAGGATACAGTTGATCCTGGAAATTAAGATTTGGTGGATTATTTGGCTTCCACTTTGGCTTTGTTTATCAAAATATATTATAAGAAAGGAATAAAAACTGACATTTTGAATGAACTGCTTAGTCAATTACTTCTTCAAATCAAAAGCACTCAATAGTTTCTTTAATAATAGTCTAATAAATGACCTGATACTGAATTTATTATACAATTCCTTCTTTTATCATGTTTTATATTATTTTATATTATAGAAGTATACATTATTATTCCTTTTATTCCGTTAATTTCACATGAGTTTGCATGAAGTGGCCTACATTGACATGCATTAGCGTATATTCTATCTGATTTACCATCTGAAATAGTACCCTTTCTGAATAATCATCAGATAACAATGTTTGTACAGTAAATTCTGCATATCACTGAATTCTGTCCTAATAGTTTTTGGCCTGAACATATTAGACTCTCAAATAAGACGTGTTGTATTTTACAAATCTCGTATCAGTTACCTTGCCATATGAGGGAGCAGAACAAGAAGAAGAAGGGGTCCTTGATTATGGGGAGCAACCTACTCACTTAATAGGGCACAGGACTAGGGTTTGGTTACTGATACAGGCAGTCAGGTTTGAAAATAGTGCCAAAAAAAGCCAAACATTGATATGTAGTTGAGATAATTCTCAGTATCAAGAGGTACGATGCTGGTACGAAACTCCAAAGGGATGCAGGTTTAAATGTTCAAATAGCTAGATTGAGTTTAGAAATACAGCTGTAACAACTGATTGGTTCCAGTATTGTACTCCATTAAAATCATTCTGGCTTTGGAGCAAGAGTTGGCTTGATAAATTTATAAAAAACACTCTTTTGTCATCATTAATTTACATGTAGAATTTGAAGATGATAGTTTCTTAAGAGCACTTTTAAAGCATACACAAAATACTGTTAAAACAGTACTGTGGTAAACCTTAAAAATAGTAGGTAAATCAGATAAACCTATAACTTGATATATTTGCACTATTTGACCCAAGGAAGGAAAGGAATGCCTTGTAAACTATCCTGACTTACAAGGAGGTAGATTTCCCTTCAATAAAGGAAAATATTTTAATAATTGAAATTGTCAGAAATGAAAAGTACTCTGTTGTAAGGTGGGGTTTAGTGGGGTTTATATGTAGTTCAAATGACTGTAGTTGGGAATGTCATGGAGGGTGGATTTCTGGATCTTTATCTGTATCTCTCCACTTGACTATTCTGAGGCTTTCAGTTGAGTTGAATTTTTAAAAGATTAATTTTAAATTAATCTTAATTTTTTCTGCTAGTCTCTTAAAATATCATATCTGGTACCCCATCTTAAATGCCATAGAAAAACATGTCATTTTATGTTGATAACTTCAATGTAACATAGTGGATTTTGCAGTAATTATGATCACTGGAACAAGACTGAACATTTGTGCTGTGCTGTAGCCATCACTGAGATCAAGGGAGAACCCAAACCTCTGCGTGGCTCATGTGTCAGTCTCCCTGCTTTTCTCTGTTTTGGGTCTCCTCAGTCGTCAGCTCTAAAACCAACCACAGGCCCAGCTACCACACCCTGGCCAGAGCAAGGTGGAGACAAAACATATTCCCAGATACTCTGTCTGGGGGCCTGATCATTCTATGCCTCCTTTGCTGCCAACCAGACCTGGAATCCAGGGTTGAGCCCTAGGCCTTTGTGTAGAGGCTTCCCCACTGTGTTCTCTCCTAACATCTCACTTTGCATTGTCCTCTTTATGAATGAAGCCCTGGAGCAACAGCAGCCTGGGACTGCCTCCATCCTGCCAGCTTGCTCCCTAATATTTCCCATGTGACAAAGGATTCCCCAACATCTCGACTAACTTTAGAATTGAACCTCCTGAGATCCACATCTACCCTATATCCCCTTGGAGTTTCGTATCAGTATAATTTCTATTTTTTGAAACTTTTTATTTTATACTGGAGTGTAGCTGATTAACAATGTGATAGTTTCAGGTGGACAGCAAAGGGACTCAGCGATACATATTAATTTCTATTTTAATTCATTTGACATTTTTTGACGAAAGACACTGTCGCTTGATAAGTTTATCCACCAAACTACAATACTGCAGAGGCAGTGCTGGGTTCCAGAGTTATATTTAAGAAATACCGTAGTCTTGACATTCAGTAAGCTAGATTCACGTTGTTTTCTCCAGTTATCTTTTTTTCTTCACAAACTAAGGTTTCTTTTTAGCTAATGGAGAACCAACAGGGAGCCTCATGGAAAAGCCTTTTGCTCCCCTCAAGTAAATACCCATGCTTCATGCCATTTTAGCCGCTAATCCTATTTGTCAGTTTTCATAGTTTGATATTCAGATAAATAATTCCCACTGATGGAATAGGGCCTGGCAACAGATTCTGTTCCATGTTATTGTCCAATACAGGTCATCTGAAGATACAGTGTCTTGAAGAAATAGTTCTAATGGTATGTTTTTCATTCTATAGTAAGCTGGTAGGAGGAAAAGAATTAAACAGGCACACATTTCTGATGCACTGAGTCATAGTTCTAAGTAGTTTCCTGGAGAAGGTCTGTGCCTTAATGAGTAGCTTGTGCAAGCCATGAAGTGACCACATAATTTATTGTATAAAATGGGAAATTCTCGAGAGTAAAAGAGATGCTATTAATAATTATGCTGGACAAAAGAAGTAAACCGACTGTCCTAGATAAATAAATGGGGTATGTGTTGACCTTCTGTCCAGATGGAAGCCAGGCATTTTTTTCATTCTATCATTATAAACTCCTTCTCTATCATTATAATTTTGAGCTCAAGGATTAAAACTGTGCCCCTATATTTGCTTATTAATTGTATCTCTAGAACTCTGGTGTATCAGATGATAAAGAATTCGGCTGCAATGCAGGAGACCTGGGTTCTATCCCTGTGTTGGGAAGATCCCCTGTAGAAGGAAATAGCAACCCACTTCAGTATCCTTGCCTGGAGAATTCCATGGACAGAGGAGCATGGCGGGCTACAGTCTATAGAGTCACAAAGAGTTGGACACAACTGAGTGAGTAACACTAGAATGGAAGCCAGATTTATAGAGCATATCACATCAAATAATGAATTTGTAAGAAGACCCTGTATAATCTAAACTAGACATTTTTGACTTTAACATTTGTATAGTTTAATTGCACATATATACACATATGTGAAGTTAGGCAGTCTAGTGTGAAGAACTTGCCTTTGGAGTCTGAAGAACCTTTGTTCAAATCTTCACCCTCTAGTTGGGTGACCATGGGTAAATTGCAGTGCTTCATTGTAAAATGGTGGAAAAATACCTACTGTGTCAAAAAAGATGAGTTCAATGCCAGAAATATACAGCCCTCTATATTAACTATTTTTTATAGTTGATATGCCTATCTAGTTGTGATTAAGGAATTTGCCTAAAATTTTATTAGATTAAAATAATTCTGAGGCTTCAATGTAATGACTTGACTTTGGTGGTACTGATATTGAAAGACATGGGACAAGGTACCTTCTCTAAAGATGTATAAGCCAAATGAAGCTCCCTAACCTGCTAAAGATGGTAGCAAACATGGAACAGTGTTTTCAAGAAAATTTCACTTGCCTGACAGATGGCTTTCGTGATGGCCATGTTTAAGTTTAAACAATTCACTTTCAGTTTGGCAGAACTAAAACTTTTCTAGAGCTGGCTTGGGACAATGCATGATCCTCATCATGTCAAAAACAATCTCTTTTGTTACAAAATAGACCCTTACCATTTCCCGTTGAAAAAGAAGTAGGGTGGAGAACAACTAACTGG
This sequence comes from Giraffa tippelskirchi, assembly GCF_054371585.1. NCBI lineage: Eukaryota > Metazoa > Chordata > Mammalia > Artiodactyla > Giraffidae > Giraffa > Giraffa tippelskirchi. The sequence continues at coordinate 68,243,567 of NC_137284.1, forward strand.
ATTTGTGCACGTGTCCAACCTTTGTGCATGAGCAGTCTTGCAGTGGTCTCACAAGATAGTTTGGCTCATGCAGAGTATGAAACCGATATTGACTGTTTCTTAACAGAGTCAGTTGGGTAGGGAATTGCTATGCACATTGATACTCAAATCTGGAAAACACATGATGCTCAAGATATGGCAAAGTATAAATTTTTTTTTGTCTAGCTTTGAAAAAAGATTCTAAACTAATACATCAGATTTGATTCTTTTCCTACCTATGGATGTATGATTACAGTGTTACAGTTAATTGATCTATATGATTCTGATGAGAGGATTGATAATTTTCTCTAATAGAACATCCTATATGCCATGCTTAAAGGGGTCTCACAGTAATTAAAGAGAAGAATTAGCATACATTGTGCTGCTGCTGCTGCTAAGTCGCTTCAGTCGTGTCTGACTCTGTACAACCCCATAGTCGGCAGCTCACCAGGCTCCCTCGTCCCTGGGATTCTCCAGGCAAGAACACTGGAGTGGGTTGCCATTTACTTCTCCAATGCATGAAAGTGGAAAGGGAAAGTGAAGTCGCTCAGTCATGTCCAACTCTTCGTGACCCCATGGACTGCAGCCTACCAGGCTCCTCCGTCCATGGGATTTTCCAGGCAAGAGTACTGGAGTGGGGTGCCATTGCCTTCTCCGATACATTGTGCAGTGGTCCTCAAAGTTAAGCAGGTATCAAAATTCCCTGTAAGGCTTAATGAAACACAAATTGTTCAACAACTCTTGCTGAGACAACTGGATATTCACATGCAAAAGAGTGAAGCTGGAGCCCTATTTCACATTATATATAAAAATAAATCAAAACAAACTAAATGAGCTGAAATTATAAAAACACTTAGAATAAACCTTAGGCATAAATCTTTTTGACACTGTGTTAAGCAGTAGTTCCTTAGGATACCAAAAGCATAAACAATAAAAGAAAAAAGAGAAGCTGAATAATATAAAAATTAAAAACATTTATGCTTCAAAGAACACTATAAACAAAACTGAGAATCCATAGAATGGGAAAAATTTTGCAAGTCTAATTATATCTAATAAATTTATACCTAATAAGAGGCTTGTGGCTAGAGTAAACATAACTCACTAAAATGCAACCCAATTGAAAAATGGACAAAGAGCTTGAATAGACATTTCTCCAGAGAAGAAATACAAATAACCAATAACCACATGAAAAAATATTCAGCATCATTATCCATCAGGGTAATGCTAATCAAAACACAGTGAGATACCATTTTACACCTACTAGGATGTCTAGAATCAAAGTCAGATAAGAAGTATCAGCAGTGATGTGGAGAAGTTAAGAGCCCTCCTACACTTCTGGTGGAAATGTAAAATGGTATAGCTTCTTTAGGAAAGAGTCTGGCATTTCCTCAAAAGATTAAACATTTACCGTATGATCCAGCAATTCTACTCCAAGATATGTATACTAAAGGAAGAAGAAAATATGTATCCATACAAAAATTTGCACATAAATGTTCATAGCAGCATTACTCATAATAGGCCCAAAATGGAAACAGTCCAGTTGTCCATCAGCTGATGAATGGATAAATTAAATGTGGTATATCCATAAATGGAATATTAAACAAAAGAAATGAAGCTAAGATGCGTGCTGCAACAAGAATGAACCTTGGAAACATTATGCTTAATGAAAGAAGTCATGGGAGGCAACATATTGTCAAATTCTATTTATAATAAATGTCCAGAAAATATAAATCTGTAGAGTCAGGAAATACATTTGTGGCTGGCAAGAGGTAGGAGGATGAAGGGATTTTGAGGGTGTGTGATTTAGGGCCAACAGGGTTTTTTTCAAATGATGCAAATGTTCTAAAATTGTGATAAAAATTGTGCAACTTTGTACAGTACACTGAAAGCCATTGAATTGTATACTTTAATGGGTGAGTTGTATGACATGTGATTAAATCTCAAAGCTATTTATAAGCACACACATTACTGAACTGCACCTATGTGGGCTGAGTCAGTATGTGTGAAGAGTAGTCAGAGCATTCACACATGTAGGGAATTCCCAGGTATTGCCAATAGGCTGGTATTGATATTGTGTATTGGTATGGGTATTGTGGTATTATTGACCACAATTGGAGAAGCACTGCAGTAGAGATTTATGACCTTGGATCACCAGGCAGCTTGAAAAAGTTCTCAATGCCCAGGATTAAGTCAGTATCTCTGGGACTGAGGCCCAGGTGATTCAAACCAATGCACAATAGAGTATAAAACCCCTGACAAACCAACACCAATAGTTATGGGAGAGGATGGGCAAAACATATAAGGAAGAGAGATCTGGAATCCCAGGTTGTAATGACAGTATTCTGAAAAGCCTCCACTTACAGCTATTTCTCCTAAGAAAATAAATAATTCAAACTGGTTTGATAAATAAGTTGACATTTCAGCTCTCACTTGGAGAGTTAAAATACCTCAAATGCAAATAACATCCAGTGCAGTCTTAAGGTACATACTTCAAGGTGCTCCAGATTCTTTTCATTGTAGGGATTTAAGATTTTATAGGGTCTCCTTCTTATGTAAGAGCTCCTACATCAGAATGGTATCTGATTCTGCTGTTTTTCTTATCATATAAATAAACAGCCTCCTCCTTAATTCTTAAAAAAGAATTTAAGCAAAAAATTGGAAGCAATTACAAGTGTTAATTACTGTCATGCCCATTATCATCATTTTCCAGATGTTCAACCCAGGTATGCCGCCCAAACAAAGGTGTAATCAGATTGTACAAGCAGGGACTCACTTGGCTTGGCAGTGGCAAGCTGGAAAGCCAGCAGAGGCAGTAACTGATTCCAAGAACATGGTGCTGAGGCAGGGATTGGCACTCAAATCTAGCGTGAAGGAAAGATTAGGGCATGACATTCAGACAAGAAGACTGGAGTAAGCAGGTGAGTTTTCATGGCAGCAGAAGTACACAGAGTCTGATCCATAGGTAATGCTGCCAGCCCTGTGTTCTAGTTTAAGACCAATGGGTTTGTAAGGCCAAGCAAGACTGGGTTCTGTAAGTGCAGAGGAATGCAGTGGGAGGTCAAGTGCTCTCCGTCCCCAGATTGCCCTGAGATCCTCTTAGCCCCACCTTTGCCATTACTGGGCTTCCCTGGTGGCCCAGACAGTAAAGAATCTGTCTGCAATGCAGGAGACCCAGGTTTGATCCCTAGGTTGGGAAGGACATGGCAACCCACTCCAGTATTCTTGCCTGGAGAATCCTGTAGACAGAGGAGCCTGGCGGGCTACAGTCCACGGGGTTGCAAAGAGTGGGACACGACTGAGCGACTAAGCACACACGGGCACCTTCTTAGAATGGTAACTCTTAAATAGAGTGAATATTGATAGGCCTATCATAGTGACTTTAAATTAAATCCAGATTTTCCATGGAAACATGAGTTCTCAGAATTCAGATGAATAAATATTTACTAGATTAAGGATGGGCTTTTCTGGTGGCTCAGTGGTAAAGAATCCCTGCAATGCAGGAGCTGCAGGAGCTGCAGGTTTGATCCCTGGGTCAGGAAGATCCCTTGGAGGAGGGCAAAACAATCCACTTCAGTATTCTTGCCTGGAGAATCTCATGGACAGAGGAGCCTGGTAGGCTACAGTCCATCGAGTCACAAAGAGTCAGATACAGCTGAAACAGCTTGCACGCAGATTAAGGATTTGATTCACAGAATACGCTGAACGTAAATAATAACTATCTACAGTTTACTTTTTTCTGTTGCATGTTTTTCAGAATTATTTTTCTTATACTTGGGGCTTCACTAGGTTATGAATCTGAGCCAACCCAGAAGAAAGTTGGGGGAAATTTTAATGGGGTCGTCTTTTCATACACATGAGTTAGACTTCTAATCTAGACTCAAAGTGAGGAGACATGTTCAGATTCTCCTGAAGGATTTTGAGAATCTTAATAAACCTCTGATTTAAAATATTCATAATTAAAGAGAGAAAATATATCCCTGATACATAATCTTATTTTAAGAAATTATTGATGTTTGGAATCTTCTGTCTCTGAAGACCATCCTCTCTCACTTTCCCCTTCTTTTTATTTTTCAAAGCCTGTTGAAGTTGATGAGAATTCACATTTATAGTTTACACATAAAATAAACATCAAATGTGTCTTATATGAAATAGGTATAGAACTGGTTTAAAAGCTTAAAATATGCCATGTAACATGTAAATTAGCATAATGATGAACATGTGGCCGTCACCAGTGCTTAAAGACTTTTCTCTGGGAAGAGGAAGACTGGCAACTAGGTTTTAATGTGAACAAAGTTTCTAAGAAGTAGATTTACTTGCACAGATGAGCAGAGATTAAAGAAGCTCATGAGGCATATATGATGTCACCTTCCATTACTGCTCTAGGAAATCAGTGACTCTGGGTTGATCAAAGGTCACAATGGGAGGAGAGAAGCATTGATGAAAGTATCAGGTGTTCTCGTTCTGACTTGATACTTAATGATTACATGCTAAATTAATATTTAAACTAACTTTACACAAGAAACACAGTGGGGGTCAGATAAACTGTTCTTAAATTCTTGTTTCAGATCCCATGTTTTGAAAAGTGTTTTGAAATGCAATTTTTGCTTACTGTTTCCTGTGTGACACTAGTTGTACGGAGAGATTACATTATTTTACTTAGTGAAAGTTATTTCTAAAGGAATACTGGAAGGTATGACAAAGGTGAGGTATGGATGTGTAGGAAGTTAACTTTTTTAATGGAGAAAACAAAAAATACCGAGAATGACTGTATTTTTGCATAGTATTTTGCTTTACTTTCCTAACTAGAGACTCACTCTTAGATCAGAAGAAATGTAAGGATATTAATTTTCTTTTTTGAGGTTGTATAAGTTATAGTGAAAATGAATAATACTAACAACAATCAAAGATTTTGAGAGGAACAAGGCTTCAAGAGTAGAGTTTCCTAAAGGGTTCAAGAAATAACTAGGTGCAAAGTTTTTGACAAAGAACCATATAATTATGGAATATTTGGTATTCATCCATTCATTTAGTCAGTTATTCAATGTCTATTGAGCTCCTATTAAAAACCAGTTCTAGTCAAACATTCCTTATTTTGTAGAAGAGGAAATTTAGGTACCAATAAGTTAAATATAAGCAGATCGTCTTAATTGATACATTTTCAATTTAAAAACCATGTCTATTATTTGCAATAACTCTTAGTTTTAAGTCAAGGTCTTATCTAGATTTTGAGATGGAGAGATCAGAATTCTCAAGGATAGCAAATTAACTAAAATTACAAAGTTGTTGAAATGCAAAGTTGTAACTAAATTTAGGGATTAATGACATGGGTAATCATTTACCCATATTTATTGTGAGTTTGGGGCTTCCCTGGTGGCTCAGTGGTAAAATGTCTGCCTGCCAGTGCAGGACACTCAGGTTTGATCCCTGGGTAGGGAAGATCCTCTGGAGAAGGAAATGGCAACCCACTCCACTATTCTTGCCTGGAGAATCCCACAGATAGAGGAGCCTGGTGGGCTACAGTCCATGGGGCTGCAAAAGAGTCGGACACAACTGAGCAGTTAAACAGCCATAACAACAAATTGTGAGTTTGCTATGTATCAAGGCATACCACCCGTAATAAGGAATAAAATATATTCCCTGAATTCAAGAAGCTAGTAGGAGAAAGATACTAGTAGATAGATATCATCCCTTAGTGTGATAAATCACACTCTAGAGCTATCTTGTGTTATAGAGAACAAAGGATGAGCAACTATACCCCATCCAGAGGCCATGGAAAGATTCCAGGGGCAGGAGATCACATCTATATCAAGAGCTAAAGATTGAACAGGAGTTATATAGTTTGCATGTTGGGGGTGAGGTGTGAAGTATCTGTGGTTGGTTGTGGGGCAATGTCCAGGCAGAGGGTGGGAACAAAACCTACTTTGAAAGGAAGAGTTTAGGACTATTCATTATGGCTAGGATATAGAGTTAGAGGTAAGACATATTAAAAGATGTGGCTTAATGAGCTTCATTGAGTTGTATGAAGGCCTTTAAGCCATGTTACACAATTGGGACTTGATTCTCCTCCTAGCAAAAATAAAAACATTCGAACCCAGGGTGATAGGATAGAAACATATTACTGAGATCTCTTGCTGTATGGCCTTGAAAGTTGCTATGTTAGATGGTGACTGTGGGATCTAAGCTAGCCTAGGATATAGCTGTTGGAATTAGAAAATTAGACATAGAAGTATATTAAGTTATCAAAATGGCATAACTGTAAGATTGATTTGATATGAAAAGAATAGGAGAAGAATCAACGATAACAGTTGTTTGGCCCCATGGCATACAGGATATTAGTTTCCCAACCAGGCATTGATCCTATACCCCCTGCAGTGGAAGCACAGCAGAGTCTTAACCACTGAACCCCCAGGAAAGGCCTAGTAATAGTGATTTAATTAGAAGAACCAAGTGTTTTCTAAGTAGGTCTGTCTGTCTAGTCCTTGCCCTCTCCTATTCTAAGCTTCTCCCTTGTGTTTATGAGTGACCGGAGGAATAGCTCCCATGTTTTACTCTCTTCAATCAGCTCACCTTTTCCAAAGTGACCTTTTAAAAAATCCAATCATACCTGTCTCTATTCATAACTCTTCACTTTTGCTCTGAAAGACCAAAATCCTTTCAAGGTCTGCAAGGTTAAGCACAGTCTCTCTCCAGATGAAATATCAATCCTCATCTGTTTCTCTTTCTCCCACTCAATATGCTTTAGCCAGAAGGGCCTTCCTTCAGCTCCTGAAATATGTCACCGTTGGTCTAATCTTAAGTGTTTACACATGTGGTTTCCTCTGTCTGGTGCTCTTCTTTCTTTAATTCTCTAGATAATTATTTGCCATCTGTGTTGGTTTAAATCTCTCTTTCTCTGGAAAATCCTCCAAGTCCTCCACTAGTAGCTCATATCTCTCCCAAGGCAAGAACACTTACACTACCCAGGGCTGCCCTGATAGCTCAGTTGGTAAAGAATCTGCCTGAAATGCAGGAGACCCTGGTTTGATTCCTGGGCCAGGAAGATCCCTTGAGAGGGGATAGGCTACCCACTCCAGTATTCTTGAGCTGTCCTTGTGGCTCTGCTGGTATAGAATCCACCTGCAATGCGGGAGACCTGGATTCAATCCCTGGGTTGGGAAGATCCCCTGGAGAAAGGAAAGGCTACCCACTCCAATATTCTGGCCTGGAGAATTTCATGGGCTGTATAGTTCATGGGGTTGCAAAGAGTCAGACACAACTGAATGACTTTCACTTTCACAACCTTGTCTTACCTCTACTAGATGGTGAGCTCCACAAGGATAGAGACTGTCCTTGCTAATATGTAATAAGCATTGAATAAAAACAAATACTTGCTCAGTAAATGAATTAGTGGTGCTATTTCATGAAACAGGGAAAATAGGAGTGGAAAAATGCTCTGAGAGAAAACGTAGTTATAATTTGCTACTGGTTGGGTTTGAGGTGTCTGGACATCTAAAAAGGACCTAGAGTACAGATCTAGAGTGGGTTTCTCAAATGTTTATACTTAACCAGAATTACCTGTATGATTTGTTAAAATGAGGATTACTTGGCACAACCCCAGAGTTTTTGATTTGGTATGTATCGACTGGGACTTGAGAACTTATATTTCTAACCCACTCTGAGGTGATACTGTTACTGCTGATTCAGGCACCACTGTTTTTGAGAGAGAAGAGGGTCCATCATGATACAGAGAGGTGGGAGACATCTGTCTAAAGAGGACCACAAAATTCATTTTACAGGATGAGCTCTCTTAGTCTCCTGATGATGATGAGAAAGGCAGAATGATTCTCACACGGAGGTTATAAAGACTAGTGTCTTTTCCATTCATTCAGTCCTGGGAAACAAGCATTTAAAGGGCCATCAGAGGATCCTGTGTAATAATTAGTTGACTCCTTTAGGTCCCTGGCTCCTAGAGGTATCAACTGTAAATCCTTAAGATTCCTGAGTGATGGTGGTATTTTTGTTATTCCTGCTGGGCCCTGAGAGCTTATGCTAATTTAGTGACCCTTTGTGGGCCCTTAGGTGGTTTATGAAAATGAGGTGACTCAGGATGGAGGCCAGCCAAACCAGAAAGACCACCCACATGATTAGAGGGTTAGAACTTTGAGCTTCAAGTTATTAACCCAACCTCTGGAAATCGAACCTTGCACCAATGATTCAATTAATTATACCTGTGTAATAAAGCTCCCCCCAAATTTCTGGACACTGAAGTTTAGATGACCTTCACTAGTTGGCAATATTCTATATTGTCACACACTGATATGCCAGGAGGGTGACACACACATCCTGACTCCATAAGAGAAGGACAGTGGAAAATTTGTCTTCAAGACACTTCCTATCCTCCTCCTATGTATCTCTTGGCTGATTCTAATTTGTATCCTTTGCTGTGTAAAACGGCAATCGTAAATATAGACTTTCCTCAATTCTGTGAGTTGTTATAGTGAATTTTCATTGTTCAGGGAGCAGTGGATAACCCCAAATTTGCAGCTAGCTGGTCAGAAGTATATGTGGCCTGGGGACCCGAAACTTGGGTCTGGTGTCTGAAGTGAAGGCAGTATTGTAAAGGATATGCCCTCAACCTGTGAAGTTTGGCCCAATTTGGGGTTGTGGGTTTCAGAAGTCATGGAAAAGGAATAAAAGTGAGTAAAGGAAATAACTCAAGAAGCCTATGGGAATGGAGATGGACCAGGAGAAAGAAGGTATCATGGAAAAATATCTCAAAAGGTGACCTTGCTCCAGGCTTTATATACGACCCTAAGAAGGGTGATAATGAGGGTAGGACCCTGATGATAGCAGGAATGGTAAGATGCCAATTTGTAAAATGGCATAATGTATGGATGTGCTGATAACTGTTTAAAAAAAGATGACTGTGATCAGCATTGTCAACTGCTCCTCTGAAGTCAGTAAAATACAGACCTTACATTCTCTGTATAAGAATTTGTTTTGGTGAATAGGTGTGACAATCAGAAGGAATATTCTATAATACCCAATTGTTAGAAGACATCCATAGTTTTCTATGTATCAAAATGAGGAGCAGGGTATTGCTGGGGACAAGGAGTTGAAACTCAAATTCCATTTTCATCAGTTGATAGAAAAAGTATTTCAGTTCAGTTTCATTAGCCAAGGTTTTCACCTATGTGTGAGGAAAAGGAAGGGTATACATAGTTATATCTATTTAACTGTAAGTTTCATTCCAGATTAAACTTTCAGAGAGGCATTCATTGTTCCTCTTAGTATGGCAGAAAATGAAGAAGAACTAAAGAGCCTCTTGATGAAAGTGAAAGAGGAGAGTGAAAAAGTTGGCTTAAAGCTCAACGTTCAGAAAACTAAGATCATGGCATCTGGTCCCATCACTTCATGGGAAATAGATGGGGAAACAGTGGAAACAGTGTCAGACTTTAATTTTTTGAGCTCCAAAATCACTGCTGATGGTGATTGCAGCCATGAAATTAAAAGACGCTTACTCCTTGGAAGGAAGGTTATGGCCAACCTAGATAGCATATTTAAAAGCAGAGACATTACTTTGCCAACAAAAGTCCGTATAGTCAAGGCTATGGTTTTTCCAGTGGTCATGTATGGATGTGAGAGTTGGACTGTGAAGAAAGCTGAGCACCGCAGAATTGATGCTTTTGAACTGTGGTGTTGGAGAAGACTCTTGAGAGTCCCTTGGACTGCAAGGAGATCCAACCAGTCCATCCTAAAGGAGATCAATCCTGGGTGTTCATTGGAAGGATGATGTTGAAGCTGAAACTCCAATAGTTTGCCCACCTCATGCAAAGAGTTGACTCATTTGAAAAGACCCTAATGCTGGGTAGGATTGGGGGCAGGAGGAGAAGGGGACAACAGAGGATGAGATGGTTGGATGGCATCATTGACTCAATGGACATGGGTTTGGGTAGACTCCGGGAGTTGGTGATGGACAGAGAGGCCTGGCATGCTGCGATTCATGAGATCGCACAGTCGGACACGACTGAGCGACTGAACTGACTTAGTACTCCAATTTGTTCATTGTCTTCTTTATTACTCAGTACCTCAACAAACCTTTGGAGAGTTTATACATTTTTATTCAAAAACAAATGCTCAAAACTTCAAATAAGTATTGTATACTATTTCTGTGTTATCAATATTTTTCTTGCTCCAACAGTGTGTGATCTAGAAGATAAATGTTTAAATGACCTTGGGCTCTTGTGTTTGTGATGAAGAAAGAAAAGTCTTTCACCGAAATCTGTAAAAGATTGTGTGTGTGTGTGTGTGTGTGTGCACGTGCTATTTTGTGACACTGCTTTCTGGGTAGCTCAGCTGGTAAAGAAAATGCCTGCAATGCAGGAGACCCCGGTTCGATTCCTGGGTTGGGAAGTTCCCCTGGAGAAGGGATAGGTTACCCACTCCAGTATTCTCGGCTTCCCTGGTGGCTCAGATGGTAAAGAATCTGCCCGCAATGTGGAAGACCTGGGTTCAGTCCCTGAATTGGGAAGATCCCCTGGAGGAGAGCATGGCAACCCACTCCAGTTTTCTTGCCTGGAAATCGCCATGGATAGAGTCCATGGGGTCGCAAAGAGTCAACACGATTAAACACACAGCTGAAATTTTACATGTTTGAGCACTTTTAGCTCTCTGGGAAAAAGTGAGATTTTAGGATTTCAAACCATGTCATGCACTTCAGCAACAGAGAAACTACTTGATGACATTCATTTAGTTAGATATACAGATCTAGACCCTTGAATTTGTTCAATATCTTTGAGAAGTTTCAAGATTCTTCATGTTATAGGAAAACTGCTTCTCATAGGTAGCATAACCAAATTATGTTGTTGTTTTTTTTTCCTGTGGAAGAACATTTGATTTTGATTATTCTCAAAACAGTTTTTGAAATAATAAATGCATATTTCTCTTATCATCGCCTCTTCTGTACTTACTAAGACTAATTGTATGTGTATGTGCTTAGTCTCTGAGCTACCCAGGAAGTAGTAAGACTAATTACTCAGATTCAGTTTTTGTAACAAGAATCAATATGTAAAAGTTTGGATATCACTAATAAACGTGAAGTTAATCAGGATCTATATTTTGGCATTAGGCAAGGTAACAGGGCAGTATTCAAGAATAACTAACTGGGATTTCCCTGATGATCCAGTTGTTAAGACTTAGCACTTCCACTGCACGGGGCACAGGTTTGATTCCTGGTTGGGGAAATAAGATCCAGCATGCCTCGTGGCTCCACCAAAATTTTTTTAAAAAGTATCTGTTTCATAAGAGAATACTGACAATGCATTGTAATTTTTAAAGGATGTGTTTAATATCATTGGCTTCCCTGATAGCTCAGTTGGTAAAGAAGAGAAAGGCTACCCATTTCAGTATTCTGGCCTGGAGAATTCCATGGACTCTACTATAATCCATGGGGTCGCAAAGAGTCAGACACGACTGAGCAACTTTCACTTTCACTTTAATATCATTATTAATTAAACTTTCTTAGAAGTAGAATTGTTAATTCAAAATATATGTGCACATTTCAGATATTTACTACTATTGTCTGTTTCCTCTAGTAAACTTGTGACAATTTATATTCCCATCTTTCTTAAAGTATATCCTTACCAATAATAATACTGTCACTAATAAAACATAGACACATGTTAATGGTCCTTTAAATGGACTGGAACATGGGGATACAGAGTCTACCAATAAGAGAGTGAAAGAAGGAAGAAAAGAGGCTGATATTCCCTGGTTTACACAGTATGCCAATATAACTCTAGGACAAAGAGCTAGCACCGTCTGCATCGGTTCAGGACGCCCTCTCGAAGAGGTCTTGAAAGCCCGGGCAAGTAAGTAGACACGGTGGACACCTGTGCTCCGTAGAAACAGCCTGAAAGGGAGGAGGTGGGGGGGGGGGGAGAGAAAGAGAACAAAATGAGGAAAGACATGGGGAGCAGAGTTCTGGTGGAACTAAGGCATTATTTAGCATATTGTGGGCATATACTTACTCTCTTACAAGATAGCCCTTTTTAGCAGGCACAGGGATCAAAAATCTAACAAGTCATCCAGAAAGCCAGAGGCTAGAATCATTCTCAAGACAGGAGGTTGTAAAAGTTACTTTACATATCAGAAAGGAAGAGAGTTGTAAATGGCTGCTTTTCACTGTATGGAAAACCTATTTTCCATATGAATGAGATACATGAATTTCTATTATCCCCAAAAGCTGGCTTGCCAGCCCTCTGGCATCTGTATTCAGGTGCTGTTAAGGAACATAGAATTCATGGAAGACTGAAAACAGCACATGGGAAGCCTCCTGTTGAATGTACCCTGACGGACACACATTTATGTCAAGTTATTTAATGCTTAGAAAATGACGCCTGATCATTTGGTTGAACTGTGTTTGTTTTTTGTAAAATTATTAAATAGCCTAAATCTTTATTTTCACATCAAGAAAATGTTAATTAAACAGATTTCTAATCAAGACAATCTATAGAGATTTGATAGCCACATTATACTTCTTGTTTTTAAAATTTAAGTATAGTTCATGTACAATATTAGTTTCAGGTTGCAATGTAGTGATTCAGTGTTTTTATATATTAGACTCCAGTTAAAGTCATTATAAAATAGATATAGTGCCTTGTACTATACAATGTACCTTTGTTGCTTATTGTTTTATCCATAGTAGTTTGTATCTGTTAATCCTGTACACGTGTTTGGAACCTCCTCCCGTCCCTCTTTCCCCTGGTAACCTTTAGTTTGTTCTCTGTATCTGTGAGTCTGTTTCTGCTTTGTTGTATTAATTCATTTTATTTTTGTTTTTTATTTTATTTTCATTCACTTTATGTTTTAGATTCCAGGTATAAGTGAAAGCATGCAGTGTTTGTCTTTTTCTGACTTATTTTACTAAGCATAATACCCTGTAGGTTTTTTTCATGTTGCAAATGGCTGAATTTCATTTTTTAAGGGTTGAGTAATATTTCATTGTGTATGTATTTATATACCACATCCTTATGCATTCATTTGTTGATGAACACTTAGCTTGCTTCCATATCTTGGCAACTGTAAACAATGAACATTGGGGTTCATGTATCTTTTCAGATTATATCCAAAGAAATGGAATTTCTAGATCTTATGGTAGTTCTATTTATAGTTTTTAAGGAACCTCCATATTGTTTTCCATTGTGGTTGCATCAATTTACATTTCCACCAAGAGTGTACTAGGGTTCCCTTATTTCTACATCTTCACCAAATTTTGTTATCTGTGGATATCTTGATGGTAGCCATTGTGTTATTGAGTCCAAGCTCATACTGTTTGCTGCATGACAGGCCAGTAAATCAAGAGACAAGTTGTTAGGGCAAGGAATAGCAACTTTATTCACAAAGTCAGCAGACTGAGGAGATGGTTGGCTAGTGTCCCAAACAACCATCTTACCAAAGTTGTAGTTCAGGCTCCTTTTATACTAAAAGGGGAGAGAGTGTGGCTGGTTGTTGCAAACTTCTTGGTGCAGGAATTCTGTTTTTGAAGCTGTCCATGTGTGTCTGGTCATAATGTTCCTGTAAATTTCCAACAAGGCAGTTGTTATTTTATTTCTAGAAGTGTTTTACCTTGAAAGGTCAGAGCCTTGAGAATAGGCTGTAATGTATGCTGCAGGCTACAGGCAACACTGTTGACAGAGGTTCAGAGCCAGCGTGACTAAGTGAGCATAAGGTTAGACAACACGCAGAAGCATGGCAATGGAGCACGAGGTTAGTGCTAAAGGAACAGATCTAGCATGGAGTCAGGTTTGATAGTCTCTGTTCGAGTTCTGACAGATGTGAGGTGATACCTCTTTGTGCTTTTGATTTGTATTTCTCTATTTAGTGATGTTCAGCATCTTTCATGTGCCTGTTGGCCGTCTGTATGTCTTCTTTGGAAAAAAAAAATGTCCATTTAGGTCTTCTGCCCGTTTTCTGAGTTGTGTTGTTTTGATATTTTGTTTTATGAGCTGTTCATATAGTTTAGATATTAATCCTTTGTTGGTCATCTCATTTGCGAATATTTTCTGGCATTCCATAGATGGCATTTGCATTTTGTTGATGATTTCCTTTGCTGTATAAAAGCTTTTAAGTGTAGTTAGTTCTCATTTGTTTACTTTTGCTTTTGTTTATTTTGCCTTAGGGGAAAAATCTAAAGAAATACTGGTTCAATTTATGTCAGAGCATTCTTATGTTTTCTTCTAGGAGTTTTATGGTTTCCAATCTTACATTTAGGTCTTTAATTCCTTTTGAGTTTTTTTTTGTATATAGTGTGACAAAATGTTCTAATCTGATGCCTTTGTGAGTAGCTGTCCAGTTTTTTCAGTACTGCTTAATCAAGAGACTGTCTTTTTTTCCACTGTATATTCTTGCCTCCTTTGTCATAGATTAATTGACGATAGGTGCATGGGTTTATTTCTGGCCTTTCTATCTGTTCCATTCATCTATGTGGTTTTCTGCCAGCATCATGCTCTTTTGATTTCTGTAGCTTTGTAGTGTAATCTGAACCTAGGAAGTATGATATCTGCAGCCTTGTTATTTTTTCTCAAGATTGCTTTGGGAATTCAGGGTCTTTTGTGATTTATTCATTATATTTCTGTGAAAAACATCCTGGAAATTTTGAGAGGGATTGCATTAAATCTTTGGATTGCTTTGGGGAGTATGGACTCTGTAACAAGATTGTTCCAATCTAACAGTTTAGGATATATTTCCATTTTTTCATGTCATTTTCAATTTTTTTTAAATCAGTCTACTTTTCAGAGCATAGGTCATTTCAGGTTGAAATGTGTTCCCCTTGTATTGGTTCTCTTTTATATTTGCTATTTCATATCCTTTGATTATTTTACCTATTGTATTAGAGAAACAAAATTGGCATTAGAAATTATGCTGCCTACTAGACTTATTAGGAGAACTTTTATAAGTCACAGCTTGTTGGGTTTTAGAGTGATTCAGAGTCAGTTTTAAAATTTACCTAGTAGAATCACATAGAAGTGGAAGTTATTTAAAAAAAAAAAACTTACCTGTTAATTGGACACAACTAAGTACATATTAATAACACGAATTGGAAATAGGAAAATTCTGCTGAAATAATAATGTATTCATTAAACTAACCTCAATTTGGTATCCTTAAATTTTTTTATTTTGACTACATTGACATACCTGGGAAAATTGCAAGCATGGACTGATAATGTTTATGAAAGTTGTAATTAAAGTTGTAACAGTAAAGTTGTAACGTTTGTGAAAACTTTATTGAATAAAAAATGTTAAATGGATAAGGTAAAGGACAAACTTAACACCATTTTTTTTATCAGAAAAAAAGTGGCTTAAAGCAAAAGGAAAATTGCTTACATTGTATGTTGTACTTTAAAATGGTAAACCCAAAGTGATACATTTAGTATAAAAAGTCCTCAAAAATTAAAAAAAAAATCACAGAAAACATCTAATTTGGCTCCCTGGAAAATTTGATGTTCTGTATTAACAGTAAGTGTCCAGAAATAACTCATTTTTAAGCTAAATTTTTTTCTGACCCTTTAGAGTACTAAACAGCAGCCCCATATTTTAATTATGTATTCAACCTACTGATTTCAGAAACCAAAAATAAAAAGAAAATCCTTTTGGCATTTTCTCCCCAAGGTTTATTATTTCTTCTCTCCATCACTTCCTTCTTTTTTTTCATATTTTTGTCCTTGGCCCAGCTTCCTGGCAGTCTCCTTTTCCTTACTTCTGCCTCTTCTTGCCTTATTCTTAGGGTGAGATCATACTCTTTGTGGAGTTAATGATATTTAGATGTGGGATTTGGACTGAAACCTACACTGAAAAAGTCTACCACATGATGATAGTGAAGACACATATAACCCATTTTATTTTCCATGATGAGTGCTTTGTTGTTCTATTTTTGTCATTTCAGTAATCTGGGATGATAAATAGGGCATTGTGCTAAAATTACCACTCTCTGCAAGTATCCTCTGTTCAACCTTATTACCTCCCTCCTTCATTAATTGCCTTTTTCCCAAAGAGTCATGATGGAGTTCAGAGCACTTAAAAACACATTAGCTTCAAGAATATGGACAGAATATGTATGAGTCCCTAACCACCTCCAAATTTAAAAATATTACACCTTCACTACAGAAGGTCGTATTGCTTAGACTCCTGTATTCTATTAGGAAAAAAAAAAAAGAAAATTCTAGGCAAAGTCTTCTGTGCAAACAATGGTGATAAGGATGGATTTTTCCTAAGCTCAGCCTCCAAGGACCGCACACTGTAGATAACAATGAGAGGTAAAGATCTTCATTTTAAGAAAAGTACACCCTATGCTGTGCCCAGAACACAGTAAACACCAACAAAATGTTAATTCTCTTTATTTGTCCTCCTCTGCTGCACTCTGATGTCAGAAATAGTGTCACTGACATCACTGAACATGTGAATCTATCCTGAAATTAGTGGTGCTGGCTATGGGGTATTTTGGCTATGCTGTTGCCCAAATCATAAAAACCCAAAACTCAGTCATGACACACTGCTCTAAAGTTTTTCAATGTCTTTTCACCACCTGCAGAATATAGTTTGATCTCCTTTGCTTGGTGTTCTCTTAATGTTTGAACTCCCAAGTCTTATTTTCACATTCAGAAAAAAAGAACAAAAACCCAAAAGACAAAATTGACCCCTTAATTAAAAAATTGTTTCAGAACAAAGCAGGCTTTCCATTCCCTCTGAACTTGTATAAATGAAGTTCCTTCTTCCTGGAATGCCTGTCCCTTCGCCTGTGTGGTCACTGCCCTCCTCCACCTCTGGCCACCGCCCCCACCACTAGCTTTTTATTTTAATTCTTTCTTAGTCTTCAAGAGCTACATCAAAGTCACCTCCTGAAAGAGTCCTTCCCTGACACCTCTCCCTGAATTTGAGTTAGGTACCCCTTCCAGACACATCTGATCCATACTGTCCTTCAACATTGTACATGCATTATTGCTCTTCCAATTTTATTATTTTCTTGACTGTCTCCTCTGTCTTACTGAAGGAAAGGGACAATGCCCTTTAATCACTGTGTCTCTGTGTACCTTGAACCTAATTTGTGTTTAAAAAGTCCGGTTGACTAAATGGATGGCAAGGTGTGTACTCTGGTGGAGGGAGTAATAAGGACAGTCTATGCTCAAAATCTATTTCCGAATTAAAACTCATAGTGTTCTTTGATGTAAAGTGATCTACATGCATGTCTCCTGTATATGTATATATTTTTTCTTTCATACATTGAAAAATTGAGAGGTCTTGAAAATGAGCTTTCTTTTTCTGGGCAGGGGGTGATAAAAAGGATACAAATGAAAAGAACTGTAACTTTAAACTTAATAAAAGGAAAGGATAAGGATTAGTTATATGCTTCAGTGCATTATTTCTATAATACTTTTGGCCTTCTAAATGTTCTTTCCAGCTGATTGATTCTGGATACTTCAAATCCATGATCTCATGATACCACTTAGCAGGGTTCTGTTTTTTCGAACTGTTTCATAAACTAAATGACCTCCACACTCTAGAGCACAAAAAAACCTGAGGTCCAGGTTGCCTACTGAGCCCAGTTCCATTGGTATAAGTCCCAGTTTGGTCTGTAGAGCCTGTCTCTGGAGCCTTCTCAGTGTTGGTGACTGTGGATACGATATGTAACTGCTTTATGATAAAAACAAGACTGTGGCATCATTGAATTAATTAGACAAGAAGATAATTAGAAATGAAATCTCTTCAGTGTCTTAAGCACCAACAGTGGAAACTGAAGTACAATAAATACACTCCAGACTTTGAACTTCACTTTTTATTAATTAGTGAATTTTAATGGCCTTCCATAATGTGACAGCTACTCCATTGATCCACCTAATTAAGGATCATGAAAGTAAAAAAGATTTCTCTTTACTTTGATGGCTGAATTTCCCCTTGAATTAGTCAAACTGCTCGAATGGCTGTTAAGAATAATGCTGGCATTGTTATACATGATGTTCAGTATGTCATAGTCCAGTGAGACCGGTTTATTGCATACTTTTATTTCACTTTTGTTTATTTGGGCACCAGGTAGAGAAGAAGAAGATGGAATATTGGGCAGGGACAATGATTTAAAACTGTAAATATCCATCAGATGTTCTACAAAGAGTAAATGTTAATTATTTATAGCTGTTGATCTAAAGCCCATTTGACTTATTACATACATTAATTGTATGCTCATTCTAGCATGAAATACTACAAAAAAGACCAACAAACTGTATGAAAATTTGCGGTAGCTTGGAAACCATGCATTCAGAGTGTGGGTGATATTTCTCAAGCAGTTCTCTGCTGCAATAGGAGTTCATATAATTTTATGTGTGAAGACCTCTTTTACCCTCAACAAAATGGCAAAGAGAAATAATGAAAGGAAACACAGTGGAAAACCACAAATAAACCACATGTGATAAGATCCTCCTTTTTTGCTAAAGGAACCAGGATGGGATGCTGCTGAGCTTGGAGAAGAAAGGCCAGGAGCTAGGCATGAAAATACCTCTGGGGCTGCAGCCCCCTGTGTGTTGCATCTCAGGACTGAACGTGAACACCAGAAGTTCTGTTGTTTCTACTCTGTGAAGGTTGGGGCTCATGACATAGGGAAAAATCAAAAGGTTGAAAAGTTGGTCCAGCTTGATGGACAGCCATGACTGTAAGCGTCCACACCACAAGCATCTGTCCTGTCCCACTTCTTTCATTCTTTCCTTTTTTCCGTCGTGAGCTTAGTCAGATGAGTTGGTACCATTGTGAGGCCATATTAAATTGCTGCACTATGGGGAATGGGGGGCTTCCCAGGTGGCACCAGTGAGTGGTGAAGGACCTGCCTCCAATTCAGGAGACATAAGAGACATGGGTTTGATGCCTGGGTCGGGAAGATCCCCTGGAGAAGGAAATGGCAACCCACTTCAGTCTTCTTGCCTGGAAAATCCCATGGACAGAAGACGCTGGCAGGCTATACAGTCCATGGGATCACAGAAGAGTCAAACATGACTGAAGCGACTTAAGATGCACACACATGGGGAATGGTAATGTGGCATGTCTACATGTGTGTTTAGTTATGTCTGACTCTTTGTGACCCCATGGACTGTAGCCCACCAGGCTCCTCTGTCCATGGAATTTTCCAGGCAAGAATACTGGAGTGGGTTGCCACTTCCATCTCCAGGGAATCTTCCCTACCCAGGGATCAAACCTGTGTCTCTTGCATCTTCTGCATTGGCAGGCAGATTCTTTATCACTGGTGCTCCCAGTGTGGCATGAGAGGGCATAATATTCAAGTGTTTTAGAAATTCGAGATACCTATGGATAGATTTAAATTTTTTAAGGAAATATCAAAATCTGATTATTTTTCCAGTGGTTAAAAGCTGATTTTTCATAAAGTATTGGTGAAGGCAAATAAATTATTCATAGTGGATGTTCCAGTTCCTGAGAAAACTGCATGGAGAGTTTGAATTTATATAATTGCAAATGCCCCATTTGTTAAAGACCAGAGAAAGATTTAGCCTAGCAGTTCTGACACAATAGAGAGTAGTAGATGAGTTTCTGCCTTATACTCACTAAAAAGTACTTCAGTAAAAATTTCCATATTTAAAAAATGTGTAAGTGAAATGCCAGGATGCTTTGAATCAGTGACAGAGAGTTTTTAGGAAATAGATTTTTTTTTTTAAGTCTTAATAATCTGGCAAATCAATTAAAGGAAAATCTAACTCCCTTCCTGCTTTAATTAGAATACTGCCAATTTACAGGGAAAGACATAATATTCAAAGTACTGAGTACTTAAATTTTTAAAGAGAAATTTTACTAAGAAAGTTTGGTAAACCAAGAAAATGAGAACTTTTATCTTTTGCTCAAGCAGAAAATATATTATGATCAACCCAGGGACATGGGTTACCTTAATTATGATTTGTATCCTGTAGTCAAGCTGTACAATTTTGCAGGAGGTACATATTGGGAAAATGGTACAGTATTCAGTGTAGTACTAGAAATTCTATTTGTTAAGTGCACAAAGTTAGAAATTTCTGAGGACTCTATTTAGCAATATTTGACACCTCTTAACTAAGAATAAGAACGGAATGAGTCAACAGTTTTGTTGAGAAACATTGTTCATTTTAATATAAATTTTCCATTAATAAAAATTCCCACATTATTTCCTTTTTCAAACAATTAGCTTCATGGCCATCATTGAGAACATTATAAACATTCAAGTTCTCTTGAATATTTATTTGAATAATATTTATTTGAAACTGTGTAGCCTAAATGGATGTGGACTTGGGCAGTCTCTGGGGAATGGTGGGGGAGTGGGAGGCCTGGTGTGCTGTGGTCCTTGGGGTTGTAAGGAGTCGGACACGACTTAGCAACTGAACAACAACAAGCCTAAATAAGAACTAATTTTTTTTCAGTTGTAGGGACTTTGCCAAAATAGCAAATTTTTAAAATTTTTAAAAATTTTTCTCTGACTTTTGAAAAATCACATTCCGTTTCTAAGTCTTCTGAGAGACTAAGGCAAACCAAGGTTTCGTGTGGGGCCGGTGGTCCCTGGGATGGAGATGCTGGCCCTGCCAGAGATGCCAGGCTTTATATGCTCTGGGATGTCCTCTGTCTTGTGCTCACACACTTCAACACCCTTCAACACCCTTCAGCCGTTCATCCAAGGAGCTGGGGTATATCTTAGTGCTGACCTCTGTCCTTACTTGCTTTTCCTCTCCTCTCTCCCTCCTGCAGTTGCTGGAGACATTGTGCCTGAGTGCTGGCTCCTCTCCTTATTCCTTGCCTCAACCTCTGATGCACTGTGTGGCCAGTAATCCTGCTCAGGGGAAGTTGGAATGATGCTTCTCTCTGGACTTCTGGACTTAGATTCTGATGGTTTTCCCCCACCTGACACCTAAACCTGCATAAGTTAGTCAAATTTATCCTTTCCTTTTTTTTTTTTTTCCCCATATAGCTATTTGTTACATCAACTCTTTTTAATTTTTTTTTAAACTGGAGTATAATTGTTTTACAATGTTGTGTTAGTTTCTGCTGTTCAACAACAGAAATCAGCTGTGTGTATATGTGTGTGTGTATGTGTGGAAATGGGGCTTCCCTGGTGGCTCAGTGATAAAGAATCCGCCTGCAGTGTGTATAGAAAGAAAGAAGAAGTAGAAAGTCTTAGTCACTCAGTCATGTCCGACTCTTTGTGACCTCATGGACTGTGGCCTGCCAGGCTCTTCCTGTCCATGGAATTCTCCAGGCAAGAATACTGGAGTGGTTAGCCCTTCCCTTTTCTAAGGAATCTTCCCCATCTGGAATTGAATTCAGGTCTCCTGCATTGCAGGCAAATTCTTTACTATATGAGCCACCAGGAATGCCCCTGTGTGTGTATATATGTATGTGCCTATATGTGTGTGTATGTATGTATATATATGTGTGTATGTATGTGCATATGTGTGTAGAGACAGACATCCTGGAGTGCGAAGTCAAGTGGGCCTTAGGAAGCATCAATATTAACAAAGCTAGTGGACATGATGGAATTCCAGCTGAGCTATTTCAAATCCTAAAAGATGATGCTATTAAAGTACTGCACTCAATATGCTGGCAAATTTGGAAAACTCAGCGGTGGCCATAGGACTGGAAAAGGACAGTTTTCATTCCAGTTCCAAAGAAAGATAATGCCAAAGAATGTTCAAACTACTGCACAATTGCACTCATCTCACATGCTAGCAAAGTAATGCTCAAAATTCTCCAAGTGAACCAAATTATGTGAAACGAGAACTTTCGGATGTTCAAGCTGGATTTAGAAAAGGCAGAGGAACCAGAGATCAAATTGTCAACATCCTCTGGATCATAGAAAGAGCAAGAGAATTCCACAAAAACATCTACTTCTGCTTTATTGACTACGCTAACGCCTTTGACTGTGTGGATCATAACAAACTGTGGAAAATTCTTCAAGAGGTGGGAATACCAGACCACCTGACCTGCCTCCTGAGAAATCTGTGTGCAGATCAAGAAGCAACAGTTAGAACTGGGCATGGAACAACAGACTAGCTCCAGATTGGGAAAGGAGTGCGTCAAGGCTGTATATTGTCACTCTGCTTATTTAACTTATATGCAGAGTACATTATCTGAGATGCTGTTCTGGATGAAGCACAAGCTGGAATCAAGATTGCAGGGAGAAATATCAATAACCTCAGATATACAGATGACACCACTCTTATGGCAGAAAGCAAAAAGGAACTGAGGAGCCTCTTGATGAAAGTGAAAGAGGAGAGTGAAAAAACAGGCTTAAAACTCAGCATTCAAAAAACTAAGATTATGACATCTGGTCCCATCACTTCAGGGCAAATAGATGGGAAACAATGGAAACAGTGACAGACTTTATTTTTTTGGGGTCCCACATCACTGCAGCTATGACTGCAACTATGAAATTAAAAGACGCTGGCTCCTTGGAAGAAAAGCTCTGACCAACCTAGACAGCATATTAAAAAACAGAGACATTGCTGACAAAATGTCTGTCTAGTCAAAGCTATGGTTTTTCCAGTAGTCATGTATGCAAGTGAAAGTTGGACTATAAAGAAAGCTGAGCGCCAAAGAATTGATGCCTTTGAACTGTGTCATTGGAGAAGACTCTTGAGAGTCCCTTGGACTGCAAAGAGATCAAAACCAGTCAATCCTAGAGGAAATCAATTCTGAATATTCATTGGAAAGACTGATGCTGAAACTGAAGCTCCAATACTTTGTCTACCTGATGTGAAGAGCTGACTCATTGGAAAAGACCCTGATGCTGGAAAAGATTGAAGGCAGGAGGAGAAGGGGATGACAGAGAAAGAGATGGTTGGATGGCATCACCGACTTGATGGACTTGAGTTTGAGCAAGCTCTGGGAGTTGGTGATGGACAGGGAAGCCTGGCGTGCTGCAGTCCATGGGGTGGCAAAGAGTCAGATGTGACTGAGCGACTGAACTGAACTGATATGTGTTTATATGTGTATATATGTCTAATATGTGTGTGTATATATATCTCCATTCCTACCCCTCTAGGCCATCATAGAGCACCAAGCTGAGCTCCCTGTGCTATACACCAGCTTCTCACTAGCTATCTATTTTACATGTAGTACCGTCTATATGTCAGGGCTACTCACTCTCTCAATTCATCTCAGCTTCCCTCTCCCTCTCTACCATGTCCCCAAGTCTCATCTGTCATCCATGTCTCTTCATGTCCTGCAAATAGGTCCATCTTGCCTCTCAGTGACCAGGAGATGGTAGCTGCTCTGACTACACTTCCTGGCTACTAACAGAAAAAATCTTTCCTATGTCTTTCTTGCTTTCATTCTTGCTTTTTGAGAAGGAAATTTGATAAGGATATGAATTTGGCCATAGTTTCTGAGGACCACAGGCTTTTTCCTTGAGCTATTGGGTTAGTAATCCTCATGCTCTATGACTTTATGGGGCCGGTAGGTAGATAGGTGGTTGACACAGATGGTGGTTTTTTGTATCTCTAGCCCTTTAAAATTGATGACAACCAGAAGCATGCTTCTCCAGACTTCAGAGCAATGATAAAAGAGAATCCTTTGTAATTACAAGTCTTGATATCTCACAGGAGATGAATGCTATTATTTTGCTGTATTGTGAAAATACCTGGGAGACCACCCCTTCATTTGATTCCTGAGGAAGATCTTGAGAAAGGTCCACTGTGTGTCTTTGGAAGTAGGGTCACCAGGATGCTTGAGGCCCCAACCCAAACTGGGATTTCTGCTGATTAGCTTGTTGATCAGTTTTCCTCCAGTGAAGGGATTCATCCCCACCAGCTGGGGTTTCACACACACATATCAAGTTCTGGGAGTGGTTCACACATGGTACAAGTCTTGGGTCTGTCCTTTAATACAGAGTCCTCAACCTCCAGGCTGCAGACTGGTACTTCCTGTCAGATCTGTGGTGGTATTAGATTAAAAATAAAGGGCACAATAAATGAAATGTGCTTGAATCATCCCCAAACCATCCCCCCATCCCCAGTCCATGGAAAAATTGTCTTCCACAAAACCAGTCCCTGGTGCCCAAAAGGTTGGGGGCATCTGAAGGCTAATATATACATTTTAAAATTTATTTATTTTATCTTTTGGCTGTGCTGGGTCTTCACTGCTGTGCAGGTTTTTCTCTAGTTGCAGAGAGCGGGAGCTATTCTCTAATTGTAGTGTGCAGGCTTATTGCAGTGGCTTCTTGCTGTGGAGCAAAGACTCTAGGGCTTGCAGGTTTCAATAATTGCGGCAGCTGGGCTCAGTAATTGCAGCTTCTGGGCTCTAGAGCATGGGCTCAATAATTGTGGCACATGGGCTTAGTTGCTCTGTGTCATGTGGGATCTTCCCAGACCAGGGATTGAACCCTTATCTCCTGCACTGGCAGGTGGATTCTTTACCAGTGAGCCACCAGGGAAGCCCTAATATATACATTTTATATAACAAATAAAATTCAGATTGTCTCAGAACTATGACTATGTATGAAAGATAAGAGTGAATTTGTGTAAAACCAATCCTCCTACATGCTTCTTTGTTAAAAGAACTACCTCCTGCCAACACCATGGAAACCAGATATAGCTTCTTGCTGATAGTGTTGGTCAGCCACTAGGCTTAGACCACAGCTCCCCCATCATGCCAGGGCAGGGCTAGTGCTCTCCTCAGCAGATTCCTGACATGATGAATCCTGCTGCCAGCTTCCTATGTCTTACATCTGCAATGTTAAGGCTCGTGATGAAGCCTAGTACTTATCTCCCACCTAGGCTGAGCTGGCAAGCTACGGCTGGAAACAGAATTCTGCCATAGCATACCGTGCTCTTAAGGTCCTCAGCAGGACACATCTGGGAGGTGCCTGCCTTTCAGAGTCAGCTGTTTGGCCCTGTGAAATGGCTGTGGGCTCCCTAAGAGAGTGATGGGGTGAGGGAGACTAGTATACCTGCTGCTGACCCTGAATCCACGAGCCTTCCCCTAAGGAACACGATCACACGCACGCCCTGTTTGAATGATGCCCGTTTGCGCAGTGTTCCTCAGGTTGCTTTGCATCTTTGGTGTGTGCAGTGTTGCCGAGACAAATACACACAGTGAGCAGTTTCCTGAAAATGAGACAATTTGTTCAATTCA
Organism: Giraffa tippelskirchi; assembly: GCF_054371585.1. Classification (NCBI taxonomy): domain Eukaryota; kingdom Metazoa; phylum Chordata; class Mammalia; order Artiodactyla; family Giraffidae; genus Giraffa; species Giraffa tippelskirchi. Next base: position 68,268,710 of record NC_137284.1, read on the forward strand.
TTCTACAAATGGTGGAGTGTCTGCCCACTGTGTAATATAGAATATATTGGATTGTCTTATGGTTATAACACATCCCGGTTTCTGTCTTGCAGGGGAAATAAGATCTATACCCTAATGATGCTAATGAAACATACCCGTGGTAAGGAAAAATGTAAAAGGTACTCTGAGAGTTATACAGGGAAAAGAAATGACTTCTCCTGCAAGGATTTTTGTTGGCTTTAAGAAGTTTAACTGAAGTGTTGAAAGAACAACTAAATGACCTTCTACCTGGGACTGGAAAAGCAAGGGGGAATAAAGGAGAAAATGAGCTTGGTTAGATGAGAATGCTTATAGGAGGAATAGTGGAAAATTGAAAGACAAGTTGTATCAAGAGTACAGAAGGCCTTCAACGCCAGGCTAAATAATGTGAGTATTACTGGAATTAGTCCCCAGGAAGTGTAATCTGGCAATAGTGTTTGAAAGATTTTGGCACAGGAAGACACGTTACAGACCGACAGAATCTGGGTGAATGGTGCAAATTTGTCAGGCCCCTTGGATTGAATAAAATACAAATTGGGATATAAAATCCCATCCACACAGAAGGAGATGAGAAGCATTGTTAAACATAATTCATCTACTCGTTACTAGGGCTAGTAATCATATTACTGGGGTCCTAGCAGGAAAACATAACAAAGACCATTATCAGAGCTAATGGAACCAAGTGTATAAACACAGTAAACATATTGGTGTACCTTGGTAAGCTGTCTTGACTTTGTGTTTGTACCACTTCAATTTATAGTTTTGAATATTTAGATAATAAAGTAGGTCGACAAACTTGCTTGAACCTCTAGCCTTGGTGAATGGACATTCATTACAATATAGCATCTGCCTTTGCCATTTTAGTTATTATTACTCACATGATTACATCCAAAAAGAATTATGATTAAAGAGAAACAAACAGTATTTTTTTAGATTTATTTCTTTGGGTTTCACTGCACAGCATGTGGGATCTTAGTTCCCTGACCAGGTTGAATCCACACCCCTTGCATTGAGAGTGCAAAGTCTTAACCACCAGGCCACCAGGAAAGTCTGGTAAACAAACAGTATTAAAGACAGGGTAAAGGGTCGATGACAATTATGATGGTTCAGAACAAAGTTTCTCCTTACGTTTTCAGGAAGCCAAGTAAATATTGTTATGATAAAGTACAACCCTCAGTAGCAGATTGTTTGGGGAAAAATTCATTTTCTTTACACTAAGCACTGTGAGAAATATACTGCTCATTATAAAAAGAACATTGAATAAAACATGAATAATGTTGTCAATCTGAGCTTCACAGAACATAAGATGGTTCTTTATGCAGTCACTTCACATAATAACCTTTAAGAAAAATCAGAAAAGAAAAATGAATTACAATTCTGTGAAGCCACTTCTGTGGTAAATTACAGTAATTAGTTCAGATGTAGATTCTCTGATATGATTTAGTAAATGAATGAAGCTTAAGGATCCTAGCAGTGCTTCTCAAAATGTAATTTTCGCCATCTTTTGTGATGTCTGTTGAACAAGGACTTCAGTCTTAAGATCAGCATTGCTGGAACCTCAGAAATACACATTTTTAATAGGACTCCCAGTGAATGTGTATATGTGTATTTTCACAGAAAATACAGAATTTGAGAACCACTGCAGACTATTTTTCTGGGCTCCAAAATCACTGCAGATGGTGACTGCAGCAATGAAATTAAAAGATGCTTGCTCCTTGGAAGGAAAGTTATGACCAACCTAGACAGCATATTAAAAAGCAGAGACATTGCCAACAAAGGTCCATCTAGTCAAAGCTATGGTTTTTCCAGTAGTCATGTTTGGATGTGAGAGTTGGACTATAAAGAAAGCTGAGCATCAAAGAATTGATGCTTTTGAACTGTGGTGTTGGAGAAGACTCTTGAGAGTCCCTTGGACAGCAAGGAGATCCAACCAGTCCATCCTAAAGGAGATCAGTCCTGGGTGTTCATTGGAAGGACTGATGTTGAAGCTGAAACTCCAATACTTTGGCCACCTGATGTGAAGAGCTGACTCATTGGAAAAGACCCTGATGCTGGGAAACATTGAAGGCAGGAGGAGAAGGGGATGACAGAGGATGAGATGGTTGAATGGCATCACTGACTCAATGGACATGAGTCTGAGTAAACTCCGGGAGTTGGTGATGGGCAGGGAGGCCTGCATGCTGCAGTCCATGGGGTCAAAGAGTTGGACCCGACTGAGCGACTGAACTGAACTGAACTGATCTTGAAAAACAATTGAATAGCTGTCTCTTAATATCTCTTGAATGTGTATTTTCACAATTGGGATTTTGTCAGGAAACACAAATCAGTAGCTTCATCAAAAACTAATAAGTTTCTAAAACTCAGATACTCTATTTTTGACCAAGAGCAGATCTATATTTTTTTGGATGGGAAAGCTGGCTGTGTGTTATGAAGAGTACGCTTGCCCAGATGGGCACCATCTTTGTGCAACTAATTGGTGGCTTCTGGGGCTTTCCTACCATGAGTTACATCATAGACTTCTCAGCTAGGGGTGACATAGAAATAAATGAGATTTGCCTTACCTCATATGTCCCCAGATTTGAATTAATTAAAGATGGAAGAAAATCTAATTTTTCCAGGTAGTAGCAGTTGATAGCATGGACAACCTAATGCACATATTACCCATTCTTTATTTAAAAATGTGTAGATAAATAAAGGACCCAATAAAATTTGCATGCAGAAGGGTTTTCATCTAATTGTAGTCTCTCTCGAAAGAATACTGTCCTACTTTGCTACCATGGGTAGCACTATCCAACCTGGCAACATCTTTGTATGAAATCCACAGAGAAAAGCAGTCTGGGCGCGCTTCCCTACTGTCTGCATTGAAAAGTTATCAGCTTTCCAGAAGAGCCCAGGGCACTGAATCCCCTCTCTGGAAACCATGTCATGCTATCTGAGGACAGTTTTAACTTGTTCCTGGCTGAGAAAGTACAAGAGGGTTTCATTACACAATCTTGAGGTTTATAGACAGGAGATGTGTAGACACAAAAGGACTATTATTTTCTGTTACAATTGGTGAGATGCTTAGCCTTGTTTATTTCATTTATTTGGGTCAAGCTGATTTCTCTTATATCCAGACATTGCTCATAATCAGTATTTATTGTTTGAACAGAAATACCCTAAAATTTTTGATAAAATTTAGCTCACATTTGATCTGTTTAGTCATTATGGATACAAAGTTACTTTTCTGTTTCTTTGCAAGAGACTATGATTAACTGTTTGTGCACCATGATTTAAATAAGTACATGGCTCGGGCAATTCATATGTAATTTCTGTTTCCATCAAAGATGTGCACATAAGATATTAATAATGGCATTCTATTTCCCTAGGTGTAATGAAAAAGTAATTTCAGTATTCTAAATTGATTGCTAATGCTCTAGTGAAAAATTAACCCTTTCTGCATGAGTAGTATCAGGCTGAACAAATATGAAACAGTATTTTTCTTTCATAGTTTACACATTTGTCAGATATTTGTCCTGTCTTTTACATGTCAGTAACAATAGTATGTAAGGAATTTTTATATTCCTCTTGGAACAAGGCAGTATTCCTTTTTCTCCCCCTGGGAATTAGGAAAGCTGTCATTTATTTTCTAGGGCAGGGGTCTCCAACCTCTGAGATCTAATCCCTAATGATCTGAGGTGAAGCTGATGTAATAATAATAGAAATAAAGTACACAATAAATGTAATGTGCTTGAATCATCCTGAAGTCATCCTGCCTTCCACCGTGGAAAAATATGCTTCCACGAAACCAGTCCCTGGTACCCAAAAGATTGGAGACCACTGTTCTCAGGTGTTAATTCTAATGCTCTCCTATTGCTTGCATCTTTTTATGTTGAGTACAGTGATGTAAAATTGCATGTGCCCTGACTTAAGTCTGCACTGTCTCTGATTTAAAATCTAAATGAATGTTGCCATCATTTATCATCTGTGATGTTTTTATTGTCATGCATAAATAAATAAAGCCTCATTTGAACAGACAAGCAAGATATACATGGTAGAATCAGTAAATAATTTCACAAGCCCATTTTAAAGTAGAATAGATTCAGTTTTAAGCCAGAGAGCCCCCAACAGTATCAGGCACTTGGACCAGGGGAAAAAGTGCTTTTGCTTATGGCATTTTGCAGTAGTCAAAGTTGTTTTCTTTGCTATTTGATATTCTTGGAATTAAAAAAGGAAGACCAGTAAAATTGACGTTAAAGAACAAAGCCTAGGATAGTTAAGGATCTTGTTGACAAACCTAACAGTTAAGAGCTAGGGGCCTGAAAGTTGAACATGGGCCACAACTTACTAGCTGCATGACCTTGAGGAAAGTTATTGAACTATTTTCCCTTCTTAAGTAGTCATTTTTCCATTGGTAAAATTGGGGCTTAATGTTGTGAGGAGTAAATGAGATGGTCCTTGTACGTTTGTAAATGAAGAAAGGACTTAGATTCAAAGTGAGTAAAAAGATGAAATTACTGACACACATAACCAAGGGTAGAAAAAGGAGTATTGAGCTGGGTCTTAGGAAAGCACTAGGGTGATGAAGTATATGCCCAAACCCTATCAGACCCCCTCTCTTCCTCTCTTGCTCCCTGCTTCTTTCTTTGTGTATGTGGCTCTGAGAGGTGCAGGTTGCAAGCATCACATCCCTAGGGCTCGGGTTTTTACAGTTTTGCTGTTAGAGAGAAGAAAGGTTCCTTTGTTCTGTGTCCAGATTGGAAAATACTGGAGAGGGTTCCAATTGCTTGGGCCTTTAGCCAATTTCTGAGTCATTTTCTTTTTATATGTGATGAGGTCCACTACCAAGCTTGGCCAGCGTGGCTCAGTGGTCATGCCTTTCTATAGACTCTCAGCATCCCAAGACTGGCACATCCACCACAAACATAATTAGAAAAGCATTTTTCAAAGGGAAGTGGAGAGGAGTCAACCTAAACTTAGAAAGGAATCAAACAGTAACATCTGGTACAGTAGGTAAAAGCTGGTGTCTGGTTTGGGGAAGCTACCGATGCACAGTGTTTCTTTTGTGGCTTTGTTGTTGTTTTTATTGTTTAAGTGATAGAATCGTCTTCTGTTTCCTTTCTAAAATAGATTGTATTCCTTTTGCTATAGACTTCTGATCCAAGGGAAAGTACTGCCAACAGCGGGCAAAATTGCCAAGTCAATAAATTCTCTTCTCCAGGTTCTTTGTTCTCTCTCTGCCAAGGATCACTCACACGGGCCTGCCTCCCTTCGAATGACTCAAACTTCAAAATTACTTCTCCCACCATCTAGATTTGATAAAACCACTCACATCCAAGTAGGATGAATCCCACTAGCCTTCAATAAGGTTATGTTCTTTTCAAAAAAGAAGCTTCACATCTTAATGCATCTTTAGCTAAGGGTGTGTGTCTGAATTTGAAAGGTTAGCAGTGAGTGTGGAGACCGTCCATGTCTTTTGCCCGCAGGGCTCACTTCCTCTTCTCCACAACACTGATTTTTGTGTTGTGTTTCCCCACAACACAACACTCCACATTTTGCTTTTCCTTCACCCAGTACTCCTTCTACTACACCCTCCAGGGATCTTAGCAGCTTAACTCATTTGCTGAAAAACAAGTCACACTGTCATAGAAAATATATTAATATTTTTCAGGAGCCCTGAAGTGGCATTTGAAACATGTCATACAGAGAGGAATAACTTGTATTAAGTTCAAACTACTTGTGGATAGTGGTAATAGAAGGAAATTCCAAGCTTCATACTGGGGGAAAGGCAAACAAAAGTAAGTCATTCCTTTCCCCATAGATGGTCATGTACTCTATTGCAGACAATGTTGCACTTCTGGACTACAAAGACCCCAGTTCTGGCTCTGGGTTCATCCTCAAGGAGATGATAATTTTGAGAGGGGAAGCCAGAAATACTGCATACATAAACCTAGAGAACACTAGGAAGAGAGAGCATATAGAGTGAGAGAGAAGACCTCACTTAAGAAATATCGCAGCTATGAACCAATGGTGAAGTCTAGGAATTTTGTCGCAGCTGAGAAATCTAGAAGAGACCCCTTCTCCTTTTTTTCGTGTGTATTGATAATTAAACAGATGAATGTGAGATTTCTGTACTAGCTGGATTTTGGTCTGTGAATATTGTTAGGGAGTGTCTTTGTTTCTCAAACTTCCTTTTTGGATAATTTCACTTTCAGTAAGCTGAGTCACTGATGATCAGCAAGGAAATAAGTGCTAAAACCTGGGAAGGTCAACTGAAGTGAAATAGTCTTTCAAATGCACTATCTCGTAGACTACTAGATGCTTCTGACAACACTGTGTAAGTATATCTCACAAAAGTATCAGTAGCAAAACTTGCTTGTAGTCAAAAGCTATTCTGAACTTCTGCTACTTTCAGTTGAAGGTTAGATTGTTGAAGGGCCTCTAGACTCTCAGGTTTGGCTTTGGACTGAAATAGTGAGATGGTTGAAACAACTGAGATGGTTGGCTATCTCTGGCTTGAAGATGAGTATCTATCAAATGCCCTTTTTAATGAAACCACCACTGTGTTAGGTCTACAGAGGATTAGCCCTTAGATGGGAAACTTTGAGGTCTGAGAGGACAAAGGCAGTCAAGCCCAACTGCTGTGAATTTTTTTCATGTCTGAGTCTTTGACCATGTCCTTTGGCTATAAAGTTTGGTACAGCTGTCCCTCATTTTTGAGTTGCACTCTTGTGGTTGTTCTATGTGACTTGTGTTAATGTTTAACTCTGCCTAAGTAGATACCATACAATACCCATTTACAAATGTAGCCTAGAAATACCATTTATTTTCTCAGGAAACATGATCCTTAGGGAGAAAAAAAAAGTTAATGAACTCATTTGTAACTTTGTAGTGATGGACATGGTAAGGATGTTAGTGTTGAAACATTAGTGTTGAAAAAAATCATTTTTCTTTCACATGATTATGATCATCAAGTTTATAATCCTTGCTAGTTACATCAAACTCAACAGTTTCCCATCATTCTGATAATATATTCTTGCTGGATCCACATTTCTATCTGATGTCTTTTACTCATTTTTTTTCTTTCTTTGTTAGGAAGGGAAGGGAAAAAAGGCAGTAGAACATAGACTGAATGGTATGAAAGTGCTTTGTAGTTTCTTTGACAGAAATTCATCGAGATGTGAGGACAACGGGTTTATCTCACAAGACTCTGCTGTAGTCCAGCATCAAAGACATGAATAACTCACACCCGAAGATGATGTGACACAGCTGCTCACTGGTGACAAATGAACTTATCAGAGGTTGATGTGAGGGATATAATGTGTAGAGCCTTCCAGGAGATCTTCAATAAATTATGTACATCCCATGTACTCAATTTCCCAAATAGAAGCTTGTTTATGGATAGTGTATCCTAGTTCATGTATTCCAAGCCAAGATGTAACTCTCAAATTTACATAGGCTTAATTTCATAGAGGGGGCCAAGAATGTAACATACAGCTTTTTCTTATACTGTTCATGAAATGGTTACAATCGTGGTGATGACTTTTTTAAAAGATTTATTTATTTATTTATTTATTTATGGCTGTGTTGGGTCTTTGTTGCTGTTCGATGGCTTTCTCTAGTGGCGGTGAGCAGGGTCTACTCTCTGTTGCAGTGCACAGGCTTCTCATTGCCGTGGCTTCCCTTGCTGCGGAGCACAGGCTTTAGGTGTGTGGGCTTCAGTAGTTGCAGCGTGCAGGCTCAGTAGTTGTGATTCCCGGGCTTGGTTGCTTCATGGCATGTGGGATCTTCCCAGATCAGGGTTTGAACCTGTGTCTCCTGAATTGGCAGGTGAATTCTTAACCACGGGATCATGAGGGAAGCCCTGTGGTGATGAATATTGTACGTCATCTCTTTTATACAATGAGGGACTAAAGCAAGTATCAATACTCCAATTTTACTGATTAGAAAATCAGTTGATAATTTGCTTACAATTATGTATGATCTGAGACAAAAGAAGGAAAATGAATTTCTAGGCATATTGATTTCATGGGCTTTTATTAAGCTTTAGAATGAAGCAGAGGTTGGGAAGACATGCTATATTTAAAGACAAACAGCAAGGCATTGTGGGGCTTCCCAGGTGGCTAGTGGTAAAGAAACCATCTGCAAATGTAGGAGCTGCAGGAGATGCTGGTTCAATCCCTGGGTTGGGAAGATTCCCTGGAGAAGGAAATGGAAACCTACTCCAGTTTTCTTGCCTGGGAAATCCCATGGACAGAGGAGCCTGGTGGGCTACAGTTCACGGGGTTGCGAAGAATCGGACACGAATGAATGACTGAGCAAAGACACACACAAGCAAGGTGTTATGAGACAGGGATTGGATGCAGAGAAGAAAAGTGAGTTCTGGTTGGGTCATTTTGATGAAATTTTCTATATTTTTTCCTGTGTATAAAATAAGGGAATTTTTAACTCTAATTTTTTAAAGAATAAAAAACAGTTAATTAAAAAATAATTCTTCCTTTTATTCCTGCTAAACCACAAGTATGGAGAAGGCCAATCTTAAATTAGAAGAAGAGGAAAGGCTTCAATGATCCTGGACTGAATTAAAAAGAGAATAGGGGGTGGTACTGGTGAAGCAAAAAGAGATCTTTGCAGAAAGAGATCTCAAGAGGTATATGTTTAAGGTACCCTGAGCAAAAATGTGCTTCTAGATTCTGCATTGTATCTGAAAAGAGAAACAAAATAAATGTGGATTTAACTACATCAGCATTATATTAACTCCAATACAGTATCTTTGTCCAGGGTAATATTATCATTAAGAAATAATAAGAAGCTTACATATATGTATACGTAAAACTAGATATATAAGACCCCCCTCACTGTATTTGGTTCATTTTGATAATGGTGTATATTATTGCATTAAGGAAATGAGTCAAAATATACTAGATGGTCAAACCTGTTTTTCTAGTTGTTTTTGGATTTAATTTTGAAAAATACTCTCTGGTACTTAACCAATAAGAGCACAAAATATGAATATTTATGCAACTTACATGGCATGCTACTCTCTGTAGCAATGAGTGTTTTCTTAAACATTTTACATTGTTTAAAATATGAAATGTTAATTGTCTTCATGCTTTTCTTGCAAAATGAACTCTAGCCAGTTTTATGACATGCAGATGTAATTCATTCTTGAGGTCCATTTTCTGAAACTGATACTTATTATCTATTGCATATGTAGACTGTGGGGCCATGTTTATCTCCATCTTTAAAGCCTAAATTTGAAAACAGTTTATGCAGTATAACCGGGAGGCTATTCCCAGACGTGAATGGTCTAGTATTGAAAAATATAAACATATCTCCTGAGTATGTCAGGAATTACATGATCAGAACATGGTGTAAAGGAACCTGAAAATATTGCTGCATGTATTTTTAAAGCAATGTACATTTATCATAAAATAAAAATGTAAAATGTTATAAGTTATGTATGTGTATATATGTGTGTGTGTATATATATATATACACACACACTTATATGTTAGTTTGGGGGTCAATCTAGCAGCAATGGTAGAACTAACTTGGTTCATCAAAGTATTTCTCTAGAGAGCCAGTTTGTAGAGGTTTTGTTTCAAATTATCTGAACAAACAGTCCTGAAGAAATTGGTGGGAAAAAGTGGTGTGTGTGTGTGTTCACATGCATTACTTGGAAGAATAATATAAATAAAACCATTGGATTTCAGTAAGAAGTTAGGCAGAGACATTTTCAAGGCTCTAGCCCTTGGTTTAATGGTTAGTTGAGAGGTTAAGTGGCAGCAACTACTCTCCTTCACTTTGTTCTCCAAATCAATTTTTTATGTGATTTCTGAGCAAAGCCCTTGTTATTTTGTGTATTATTCCAATTTTCACACAGGAAAAGTTGTTTGCATCACTTTTAAACATTGTAAAGTTTTTAATTTTAAACATCCAAAGAGGTTTTTTATTTTCTTTAATCCACTTTGGGGATACTTATTTTTGTATTGACTGTAGGTATGAACTTTGTAACAAAGTTACATAGGAACCTCATCTTGCTGGTAAAATATTTGTAAGAAGGACTACTCAGTGCCATAGGCTATAATTTATATAGAGTGTAAGAATACTGAAAAAGATGTAGAATATAGAAAACAAAAATAAGAGTACATGTATTTGGCTACACAATCTCTAGTATAAATATACTATAGGTATATAGAATACTGGGACTTCCCTGGTAGCTCAGCTGGTGAAGAATCCGCCTGCAATGCAGGATACCCCAGTTTGATTCCTGGGTTGGGAAGATCTGTTGCAGAAGGGATAGGCTACCCACTCCAATATTCTTGGGCTTCCCTAGTGGCTCAGCTGGTGAAGAATCTGCCTGCAATGCTGGAGACCTGGTTCAATCCCTGGGTTGAGAAGATCCCCTGAAGAAGGGAATGATTATCCACTCCAGGATTCTGGCCTGGAGAATTCCATAGACTGTATAGTCCATGGGGTCTCAAAGAGTCAGACACAATTGAGCGACTTTCACTTTCATGTAATGTACTATATATATATATTTATATAAATATAAAAATGTAGAGAATATTCCTATAGAGTAGCTAACCGTTAGTATGTGAATGGCTGTCCTGGTGGCTCAGACAGTAAAGAATATGCTTGCAACACAGGAGATCCAGATTCAGTCCCTCGGTTGGGAAGGTCCCCTAGAGAAGGGAATACCCACTCCAGTATTCTTGCCTGGGAAATCCCATGGACGGACCCTGGTGGGCTACCGTTCAAAATATGGGGAACTTGGGGGATTTCTTAACAAGGAAATGTAAACTCAAAGTAAAAGATACGGCTGCTGTTTGCTGGTCTTGAGAGGCATCCTGTTATTAGGCCTGTCAACAGTTACTTCATTCACCTAAAGCACTTAGATTAACAGTGGCATGGTATATGTACACAAACTGGAAAATGAGGTTATTTTTCAAAATGAATAATTGCCTGTGAAAAAAGAGAAAAACTTCAAAAATAAATAGATCGTCACATTTCTTTTTTCCATCAGAGCCATATCCAGGCAAAAACAGAATATGAATTGTAAGAATAATCCAAATGGTTCATGAAATAAAACAAATGGACAAAACTCCTACTTATTGCTGCTAAGTCGCTTCAGTCATGTCCTACTCTGTGCGACCCCACAGACAACAGCCCACCAGGCTCCCTCGTCCCTGGGATTCTCCAGGCAAGAACACTGGAGTGGGTTGCCATTTCCTTCTCCAATGGGTGAGAGTGAAGTCACTCAGCCATGTCCGACTCTTCACGACCCCATGGACTGCAGCCTACCAGGCTCCTCCATCCGTGGGATTTTCCAGGCAAAAGTACTGGAGTGGGCTGCCATTGCCTTCTCCGTCCTACTTATTAGATGTATTTAAAAAGTAATTCTATGAAAACTGATTCCCAGTTGTCATGTCATGTAGATTTCTCTTGCTTTCGATAATTCTATTCAGAATTTAATCCACAGAAAAGAGGTGTATATAAAAGTAATGTTATTTTACATTTCTAAAATATTCTTGTAGAATTTTGGACCACAAAAAAGTAATCTGTGAAATGGAAGCAGCAATAGCCAAGACAGATATTGGTCATATAAAAAGTATAGTTCTTGGTCTTTCGCAATCAGGTATGCAAGTATCTAAATATTCTCTGTCAAGCAACGTAGAATTGTATTTAATGTACTCATTTCTTCTTTTATGCAAAAGAGATTAGCAAATATTGGACCTTTGTAGGTTTTTGCATTAAATTTTAACTTTGAAAGATACTGTTTAACAAAGATAATGAGAAAATATATATTAAAATCATTTCTTACATACCAAATTGATGAGAAATAAATTCTGAGAATAACAATTTTTGACTGTATGGAACAAAATGAACTCTCAAATTTCAGGTTAGAAATAAATTAGTAACCTTTGGAATTCCCTTGGTATCTCTAATTTTCTTGAAGAGATCTCTAGTCTTTCCCATTCTATTGTTTTCCTTGTTTTCTTTGCATTGGTCACTGAGGAAGGCTTTCTTATCTCTCCTTACTATTCTTTGGAACTGTGCATTCAGATGGATATATCTTTCCTTTTCTCCTTTGCCTTTAGCTTCTTTTCTTTTCACAGCTGTTTGTAAGGCCTCCTCAGACAGCCATTTTGCCTTTTTGCATTTCTTTTTCTTGGGGATGATTTTGATCACTGCCTCCTGTACAATGTTACGAACCTCTGTCCATAATTCTTCAGGCACTCTGTCCATCAGATCTAATCCCTTGAATCTATTTGTCACTTCCACTGTATAATCATAAGGGATTTGATTTAGGTCATACCTGAATGGCCTAGTAGCTTTCCCTACTTTCTTTAAGTCTCAATTTGGCAATAAGGAGTTCATGATCTGACCCAGTCAGCTCCCAGTCTTGTTTTTGCTGACTGCATAGAACTTCTCCATCTTTGGTTGCAAAGAGTATAATCAATATGATTTCGGTGTTGACCATCTGGTGGTGTCCATGTGTAGAGTCTTCTCTTGTGTTGTTGAAAGAGGGTGTTTGCTATGACCAGTGCGTTCTCTTGGTAAAACTCTGTTAGCCTTTTTCCTGTTTCATTTTGTACTCCAGGGCCAAACTTGCCTGTTACTCTAAGTGTCTCTTGACTTCCTACTTTTTCATTCCAGTCTCCTATGATGAAAAGGACATCTATTTTTGATGTTAGTTCTAGAAGGTCTTGTAGGTCTTCATAGAACCATTCAACTTCATCTTCTTCGGCATTAGTGGTTGGGGCATACTGTGATATTTAATGTTTTGCTTTGGAAATGAACAGAGATCATTCTGTCGTTTTTGAGACTGCATCCAAGTACTGCATTTCGGTCTCTTTTGTTGAGAAAATGAGAGATACCAAGGGAACATTTCATGGAAAGATGGGCAGAGTAAAGTACTGAAATGGTATGGACCTAACAGAAGCAGAAGATATTAAGAAGAGGTGGCAAGAATACACAGAAGAACTATATAAAAAAGATCTTAATGACCCAGATAACCATGATCTCCAGGGGATCTTCCTGATCCAGGGACTGAACCCATGTCTCTTATGTCTCCTGCATTGGCAGGTGTTTCTTTCCCACTAGCACCTCCTGGGAAGTCTGTTCCATATGTGAGAAATCATTTCAAAAGAGCTCCTACCTCTGGGATGAGGAGGTTGAAAGAATTAGCAAATGGGAACGTATCCACTAGCTTTGAAATATTTTGGTAACTATTGCTTAAGCAAGGGGTGAGTACACCAACGTTTCCTTTTTCAGTTTATATCTGCATATTCTAGGTGCTGATTTTTTAAGAAATTGAAATGAAAATGATGGTGCAAATATTTGCAATCAATGTGTAAAAATGGTTTTCTTTGAAGATTCGTGGCTGTGTTAAATGAATCTTTAATGCTAAAGAAAATCAGAGTGGGGAAAAGAGGAGTGAGACTGAATGAATGCTTAGTTGCTCAGTCATGTCTGACTCTTTGCAACCCCATGGACTGTAACCAGCCAGGCTCCTCTGTCCATGGGGATTTTCCAGGCAGGAATACTGGAGTGGATTGCCATGCCCTCCTCCAGGGGATCTTCCCAACCCAGGGAAGGAACCCAGGTCTTCCGTATTGCAGGCAGATTCTTTACCATCTGAGCTACCAGCGAAGCCCAAGAATACTGGATTGGGTAGCCTGTCCCTTCTCTCGGGTATCTTCTTGACCCAGGAGTTGAACCGGGCTCGCCTGCACCGCAGGCAGATTCTTTACCAACTGAGCTACCAGGGAAGCTCGTGAGACTGAATAGGACACCCTAAATTGTTGATAGTAGGTTCTTCCAGGAAAGAGTCAGGAGTTTATAATAGTGTAAAGTGACTTTCATGTTTTGTTCTGTATAACGGTGAATTATATGATTCTTTAGCATAATATGTTCATGTATTACATAAATAAGAAGAGGAAGAAGATACACAATATTCTTAGCATATCTAAAATACATTTGTTTTTTTCTCAGCCATATCTGACCTTCTGAATAAAAAGTCACATTAAAAATTATTCTGAAAATTAATGCTTTTTAGCTTCAGGAAATGTGAGGTTTCATATATAATTATTTGTAAAAGCTTCGTATTTTGGTGTGATGAATAAAACATTTTAAAATAATGGACTAACTTTAAGCCTTCACTGCATTTCAGAGAATTTATAGCCTTTGAAATATCTTCTATAATTGTAAAGGAAGCGTTTCATTACTTTCTCAGTTGATTAGATTTGATTCATAAAGTGCTGCTACATTTTCTTTAAAAAATGGAAATGATTATTGGTATTCTTCATATTCATTTGTTACATTTAATTTTTGAACTAGCTGCAATGTTGTCCAAATCATGTAAGTAGAATCAAGCAAGTGAATCAAGTAGTGTGTGTTATTTATTGTTGTTAAAACTTCAGGTGAATTTAAGGAATCACTTAACATTAGTTATAATTTAAGTGAAAATAAAGTACATTTAAAATTTTTTTCAAGTCAGATTGTTAGATAATCATGTTTTGAGTACAACAGATACTTTGCAATAAGTAAACTGACAGGATTTTGAAATATTTGTCCTATTCACACTTTTAGAAATAAAAATTGTGAGTCATATGTCAAAAGTAGGTGGATGTAACACTATAAGATCTCTCTTGATGCTCTGTGACAACCTAGAGGGATAGGGTGGGCAGGGAGGTGGGAGGGGTTTCAGGATGGAGGGGACGTATGTATACCTATGGCTGATTCATATTGATGTATGGCAAAAACCATCACAATATTGTAATTATCCTCCAATTAAATAAATAAATTAAAAAAAGATCTCTCTTAAGATTCAGACCCATATATACACATAAGTCACTGCTACCGAATAAGAAGTCACAAAACTAAAAGGTCACTGCAACCCTTGGAGGCCCATGGACGACACAGACAGGTATAGACGTGGGGATCCAGGAAGAGCAAAGAAAAGGTAACTCGCAGCTTTTTCCTTTCCTGACGTTCCGGTGGACTGGAGTAGGAACTGTTAGGAAAGGTGACCAGAGCTGTGAAAAACATCCTTGATTGCTCTCCAGTCCAGGTATGGATGGCAGAGCAGCCCCTCTTTTGTTTCAGGTCCACTTGGGCCCTATTTAGGGTTCCACTACACCTCTAGACAAACAGCTTGGAGTCCCTGCTCTTAGTAATCAAATGTATGCAAAGATCATAATCTTGCTTAGCCATATTCTATTTCTCTGTTAAAGGGGAAAGCAAGACAACTTTTCTTTTTCTTTCTTGGAGATGCAGGGGAATTCAGTATTGGCGTTACCCATATTGTGCTTATTTTTAATAATTACAGCATAACACTGGACAACGTCACTCAAATGTCTCAAAAAATCTCAGAAATAACACACCAAGTTGAGCTACCCTTCTTCTCCACACCAGCCTATCACTTATTTTTCTCTTTTGGGATGGTCCAGTCTTTGGCTCAAGTCATTACCTTTAAGGAGGGTGAACTTTACCCTAAACTTCTCCTCTTCCTCTCTCTCCATATGTTGTTAGTTACAGTTTCTGTTGATTCTGTCTTCTGACAGTTTTTTATCTGACTAACCCACTGCACAGCCCTATTGCAGGCTACTGGCATTTTTCATCGGGACCAGTGTGATCACCTCATGGTCCATTCCTGTGTTTGTTCTTGCACCTCTAATCCAATCTCTGCTTCACAATTTTTGTCCAAATGAAAACTGGAGGATTTAATGTGTTTCCTTAAAATGCTCAAACTCTTGCGATGAAACCTGAGCTTTTTGACATGATTTAGAAGCCTCTAGATATTTCTTTCTTCTGGCTTCTCTTTCCTTAATTCCCAGTTACCTGGCCAGATCTGGCTCACCGTTTAAGGTTCAAGTTGTTCGCCAGTTTTTCTTTAAGATACTTATGTGTGTGTTAGTCACTCAATTGTGTCTGACTCTTTGTGACCCCATGGGCTGTAGCCTGCCAGGTTCCTCTGTCCGTGGGATTTCCCAGGCAAGAATACAGGGGTGGGTTGCCATTTCCTACTCCAGGGCATTTTCCCAACCCAGCCCAGGGATTGAAGCCGGGTCTCCTGCTTTGCAGGCAGATTCTTTACCATCTGAGCCACCAGGGAAGTCCCAATAATACATTGGTTTTTCAGTCATGTCTGACTCTTGGTGACCCCGTGGACTGTAGCCCACCAGGCTCCTCTGTCCATGGAATTCTCAGGCAAGAATACTGGGATGGGTAGCCATTCCCTTCTCCAAGGGATCTTCCCAACCCAGGGACTGATCCCGGGTCTCCTGCATTGCAGGCAGATTCTTTATTGTCTGAGTCACCAGGGATGTGTATTGAGATACTTGTTCATCCCTTACACTAGATTTGGATTGGCTACATGTTCAGCAATGGTGTTTGCTCTCTTGTGATAAGAATCAACAAATTTATGTCCTCTGGGGATCTGTGAGGGCAGGAACCATGCTGGTACTTTGTTCATTAACGTATCCCGGGTGCATAAGGTAGATGCTCAATAAATACCTGCTAACTAGTGATAAAAATGAGCTGGTAAGGTTATTTTGCCAGTCATTTCTGTGGTTGTAGTAGTGTAGTAATGGTGTAAATCGCTCAGTCGTGTCTGACTCTTTGCCACCTCATGGACTGTGGCACGCCAGGCTCCTCTGTCCTTGGGATTCTCCAGGCAAGAATACTGGAATGGATTGCTGTTCCCTTCTCCAGAGGATCTTCCCGACCCAGGAATCGAACCCGGATTTCTTGCATTGCAAGCAGATTCTTTACCATCTGAGCTACAGGGAAGATCCTTCTGTTGTTGAAGTCTCCCGGTTAACCTCTATGACCTAGTCATGCTGAATTTATTTTCAATTTTCTAAAATCATGTGCTCTCTTGTCTCTGGTGCTTTACACTTGCGTCCCCTTAACAGGAAGTCTCTAACTCTGCTTGTGTGTTCCCATAATGTCCTGTAGTTTTCTTCCTCTGACGCTTATCAAACTGTATGGTAAGTTCCAGTGCACACATCTCTACCACCCACAGGCTTGTTCCCTGTGTGCATAAAAACTGTATTTTCTAGCATCTGGTAGAGTACCAGCCTGTATTTCTCACGTAATCCATATTTCTGATTGCAATAAATGAATGAGGGAATGAACTCATATATATGGAAAATAGGAAGAGAGTGCTTAAGACATGAAAATTACATGATGAAAAAGGTACTTATATTATGATGAACAAAGAAAGATCTGTTTAGAAGAAGTCTGGAAGGAAAAGTTCAAAATGTCAGCATGCCTGGGTATGAGTGGTGGGAGTTAGGTGATTTCTTTTTCTACTTGTATTGCTAAGGTTTCTTTAATAGACAATATTAATTCATAGTATTTTGAGAAGTTGAAAAAAAACACAACATAAATATGACTGGGGAATGTACCGATATCTGTATACAATATTTGTCCTTTTCCACTGGATTATTTCACTTAACGGAATGACTTCAAGGTTCATCTGTGTTGTAGCATGTTTCAGAATAACCTTCCTTTTTAAGGCTGGGTGATATTTCACTATTTCTATGTCATATTTTCTTTATTCATTCAGTCAATGGACATTTGTGTTATTTTCCACCTTTCAGCTATTATGAATAATACTGCTATGAAACTGGTATACAGACACCTGTTAGAATCTCTGCTTTCACGTTTTTGAGTATACATGTAAAAGTGGAGTTGCTGGATAATATGGTAATTCTATGTTTAATTTTGAATACATTGATGCTTTCTAGAAATACACATAATTTTATTTTTCCACTTTTCAGTCCTTGATGAGTAAGAGGACATCTCAAAGTTAGATGAAAATATAAGATGAGAAACCAAGTTCTACATTTGGATATCACAATTTCATTTTTTCTTTATGAGTTTGAAATTATATCTGTCCTTGACTTGCACAAACAGGTAGAGTTAAGCAACAAACAACCTTTTGTCAAACAGAAAGGTAGAAACATACTAAATTGCACAAGCAGAACTGACTCCCCTTCAGGCTGATCCATAAACTTAATGAAGGACACGTGCAAACTCAGCCAGGACCTCAACAAGTCTGTACAGTTCATCCTACCTGAACTGGCCTTAAAATATCTTTGTCTAACTCTGGGAGTTATTTGCTTGTGGATTCTTTTAAGAGCAATCTAAAATGGGAGTCATCTACTTACATGAAAACCAAAATTTTGACATCTCAAGAGATCCTTGGTTGTCCTTTTTTTTTTCCCTGCAGGAGTATTCTAGAAGCCAGAGTGACCTCATTGGCTCAGAACACAGATAACGTCAATGAGACATAAAGATGCAGGTAAAAGTTTTCCAAGCTGTTAGAGTATTTCTGCTTCCCAAGGTACTTAAGTATTTCAGAAAATATGGTTATAAAGGTGTCAACTGGGATGCAAATTCTTATCCACTTGGGATCTATGACATTTAAATACAGTGTTTGGTCCTTTCGTCTCGGGCTTTTATAATACAGTACAAATTACTGGCCAAGATCCAAATCCATCTCTTTCTCTACTCTTATAGTTGGACTACACTGAGTTGGTTAAGCATGAGACAGACATTCTTCTCTTAAAAGTTAGCTCTAAGAATGACACAGTGATCACTGCTTATTTACAAATACTAAGTAGCATTTGCAAAAAAAAAAAAAAAAAAGCTTTGTTTTTTTTTTTTTTTTACCCACTTTAATTTTTTTGGAATGAATTTCTTGTCCAATAAAGGAAAGCAGAAATTTAAGTGAACTTTGAAAGGAAAATGGCATTTTAAATCTGTACATTGCTTCTTTTTCATAATTTAAGTAATCTTTAGACAGAATATTGGCCACAGTAGGAAAAAAACAACCTCTGAACTTTTAATTGCAAAAAATAGTTGTAGGGCTTCCCTGTTGGCTCAGGGGTAAAGAATCTGCCTGCCAATGCAGGAGACCTGGGTTCAATCCCTGAAACACGAAGATCCCACATGCTACAGAGCAACTAAGTCTGTGCGCCACAGTTATTGAGCTTGTGCTCTAGAGCCCAGCAGTGGCACCTACTGAGCCCACATGCCGAAACTACTGAATGTGTATGCCCTAAAGCCTGTGCTCTGCATCGAGATGCCACCACAATGAGAAGCCCATGCACTGCAGGTAGAGTAGCCCCTGCTCACCACAACTAGAGAAAAGCCCAAGCAGCAATGAAGACCCTGAGCAGCCTATATATATATCATCTTACCACAGTCCGACCTGTGTAAGTCACTTGAGAAGATTCTGTATTAGTCACCCTTTAAGTGGGAATAAAGACACCTGTCTTCTATAGTTTAAACATTGGATGAAGGGCTAAGTGAGTTAATGTAGGAAAAAATGCTTGGCAAGTAATTAAGCCCTATATAAATTTCAAGGCAGACTTGATGTTAGTTATGTAAACAACAGCTTTGTTTTGATTTCTTCATCCGGACCTGTTGGCTTTGCCATGTTACTCTGGTCCAAGCAATAGTTAACCTAAACCTTGAAGAGAGACTTGAACTTGGGATATGAATCATAAAGCATATGAGTGCAGAAGTATTCTTCATCTTTAAACTTGGAAATAGCTGTCATTTGGGTAGTTCTAAGACATGTATGCCCTCGTTTTGGACAATCCCAGAAAGAGGTTGCCTTAGATTCCCCCTTCTCCCACTCTTTGTGTGGGGAGGTTAAAATGAAAGGCATGTTGAACTATTCTGGAATTCTGTGTAGATCTATATCTCAATAACAGGCAGCCTTATAAAAATAGCTTGCATGTTTTTGGTGTTTTACATATTTTTGACCTTGAGCCTGAAGAAAATCTTTTAGATGTGTATGGCAGATGTTTTCTCCATTTAACCGATAAGAAAACCTGGACAAAAATGAACAAAATGATACCTCTAATATCATAAAATTAGTTGTTTGTTGCTGTGCATGATGTTGGTGGAAGGAGAATTGAATTCAAACTTGTAAATAATATTAAAAAAAGAAGCTTCTTATTCAACACTCCATTTTACCTCCATAATTTGCTATACTTTCAGGTATTTTTACTGTAGCTAAACTTGCCTTATCTAACTTGTTTCCATATCTGATGACTGTTTACCAGCAGTATTAAAGTTACTTCCTCAGAGAAACATTCTCTCTGCCTCTCCTACACGTACTTACTCTTTTAAGAAAGCGTTGATCACATTCCAGTCTCTGTTGGTTTTCTTCTGCCTCACCCACTGGTATGTTAAACTCTACTTCTTTTTTATTTTTTCAGTTGAACTATAGATGATTTAAAATGTTGTGTTAATTTCTGCCGCACAGCAAAGTGATTCAGTTATACATGTATACATATTCTTTTTTGGCTTATTTTCCACTATGATTTATCACAGGAGAAACTCTTGATCGTTCACAGAACAAGGTGCATAGCAGACAAATGGATGAACTTTTCATGTTGGGAGAGATGAGGTAGATCTAATTGATTTTTAAGACCTACCTTTAGTGTCTATTAAGCTGTACCTGGTGGGCTTTTCTGCATCTTCTTCACAGTACCTGAGTGTACTTAATCCTGAATGTCTACGTGCTCACTCTTGTTTCTAGTATTAATCTTAACATGGGCTGGAGATGTTTTTAAGGAGTTGTAGCCTTACTATCTGTATTACACCTTACCCATGCTGTTAGACTGGTTCCCATTATATGATTCTATAGGATGTTTCTTTTTTTGAAACTCAACCTGCAACATCAGCATTTGTACCCAAATCCTCACTTCTGTATCCCTGTGCTGGAATCTTAGTTTTGGTATGCTCATCTCCTCCTACTGTAGTCTGTCATGATAAACTCCTTTTCACTGTTGTAAACTTTTTTCAGTATCCTAAACTCCCTTTCATGTGTGTCTCCACTTTAATATAATACTTTTTCCTCTTATTGAAGCTGGGTAGTCATGTGCTTTGCCTTCTAAGGAAAGCTTTTCTTCATGCTGATGACTTCCTTTCCTGTAAGTGTCTCAAAAACTAATCTGTACATGGATTTTCTGTCACCAGGTTTTGCTTGCCCATTAACATATACTTGCTAATGTGTATTGAATTTCTAGCATATCTCATGCTCCATTCCTCATGCTAACTTCTTGACTATCTTTGGTCAATGGATGAAAATAATTAATAAATTGATTTTAATTTGTTACCAGTAAATGGCATTAACATATATTACATATAAATACTATCGGTATATTATGATCAAAAATAAATGATCTGAAATGTCAAAATTTAAACTTTATTTCCACATGAATATTCTACAACTCACCTCCCAACCCTTAACTATATCCTTTGTCATCATGAACTTCATTATACAACCCCAATCCTTCAGCCTATTTCCTCTACCTTCCACCCACCCCAAGCATAATAAATTCTTGTACAGCAGTAGTTCACTTATAACGCATGGAGAATAAAATAATAATGTATGTTTGGCAATAAGAGAGATATAATATAAAAATGAAGGGGAAGTTTTTCCCCTTAGAATGTCCTTCATTTGTAGGTAAATGTGAGACCTCATTGAATATCAAAATTGATGCTAATAATACTTCTCTGGATGATTTAGATTAGTTGCATATTAATTTTTCTCTACCAACTACTCAAGTAGGATAAATGTAGGTGATAGTGTTAATCAGGAATAGTTTAATAGCTTGGTATACTACATTCAAGGAAATGTTGGTATGGCATTAAAATCAAATTAATCTATAAAATATTTAGTATTCCAGTGTGTTCTACACATAGATTGATGAGACATGAATTGATATAAATTGCAAAGATACATTTTTATATATTGTCAATACCCCTATTAGTAATCTTAGAGAAATAATATGTTTATTTGTAATTAACTTCAATTTGCATTTCAATTTTAAAGTTTCATAAAAAAGCATTTTGTAAATTTTTTTTCCCTTTTTACCCAAGGCTAATTTTTTTCCTGTGGAGTTCAGAATTCTGAGATATAAATTGGAGGTTCATTCTGCATAATCATCATAATTTAACTTTGCCTCTCAAGGACAGAGTGATGTTTTTGCACTAGGATAAAGTGATTTAGTCATAAAGAATCCGCCTGCCAAGCAGGAGACATGAGTTCAATCCCTGAGTCGGAAAGGTCCCCTAGAGAAGGAAATGGCAACCCACTCTAGTATTCTTGCCTGGAAAATCCCATTAACAGTGATGCCTGG
This sequence comes from Giraffa tippelskirchi, assembly GCF_054371585.1. Lineage (NCBI taxonomy): Eukaryota > Metazoa > Chordata > Mammalia > Artiodactyla > Giraffidae > Giraffa > Giraffa tippelskirchi. The sequence continues at coordinate 68,290,885 of NC_137284.1, forward strand.
CCCACTACAGTCCATGTTGTTGCAAAAGAGTCTTTCTGGACTCCATGACTAAACAACAACAATCTATGATATAATGAAGAAAAACACCAATGTGATTTCTTTTTGTTGTTGTTGTTAATCCAATTTAATGACAACTATGGAGTTTTCAGCATATGTCATGGACTTTAAGTGATCTTTGTGGTTAATCCTCTTTACAAGGATATTTTCTCTTGCCAAGATAAATGGAATACAAGTAAGCATAATATTATGCAAAATGATAGTTCTGCTTTTTCTTTGGATTAGTGGCAAGAACCAGTGGTATTTACTGACTTTTCTTCTTAATGGGTGGATGAAATCTGAAGCTGTGTAAATGAGATAGTAAAGAAATTATAAATCTGTTTGTTCTTTAGTTTAGTTTTAATTCTACTGAAAGACAAATAGACTTGGAAAGTTAAAACCCTGAAGTAGTAAATTCAAAAAAGAAACAAACTTGTAAGTCTCTCCTAAATAATTATATATGTTCCTGTAAGATTCTCCACTTGTTTAATAGAATGTTTAAAAACTATTTTAAATTAAGGAACTCTGAACTTGCCATTAAGCTTATCTTATTTGTTAATATATTTTCTTAATATCTTTATTTTTATAACAGTATAGAAATTTAAAACATTAATATTTTAATCTGTCAGTGATGTCTTTAAGCAATTTCTTCTCCTGCTGACAAATTAATCACTTGTTTCTAGATACTATAAACATTCTATAAATTTCTGTTATTCCCCTTCTGAAATGGTTTTCAAATTTTTACTCTAGCTGAAGTATAACATATTTGGTTTGTTATTTAAGATAAATTTCTAAATTTTCTTTCCAAATGTTTATTTAATTATACTCCCTAAATTTAATTATACTCCCTAATAACTAAATTATATATTTAGTTATTTTAGAAATAATCCATTTAAACTGCCTTCTTTTGCACACATATGGGATCTTATTAGAACTTATATTTTTTGAAATTAAATATTACATGCATATAAAATAAAAGATATACATGAAGAGTGTAGAATAGTACTAACCCAGAAACCTGTTTAAGGGAATTTTGAAGTCTCCAATGTGTCTGTCTTCTATCTTTCCACCTTACCATCATGCTCCAGAAATTAATCATCCTCTTATTTTCTTGATAATTTCATGTAAGTGTTTTTCAGATATGCAATTTTTGAAATTTACATAGAGTAGTAATATGTGTTCTTTGGCACTTGCTTTTTAAAAACATTATAAAGATTCTTTTATGTGAGATGAAAAACCATAGTTCATTCATTTTCACCATACTAGGGAATTACATGAATGTTACCAGTATGTACTTACCTTTGCTCTATCTTTGGGCATTTGGTTTTTTCAGTTCAGTTGCTCAGTCGTGTCCAACTCTTTGCTACCCCATGACTGCAGTACGCCAGGCCTCCCTGTCCATCACCAACTCCCGGAGTTCACCCAAGCTCATGTCCATTGAGTCGTTGATGATATCCAACCATCTCATCCTCTGTCGTCCGTCCCCTTCTCCTCCTGCCCTCAATCTTTCCCAGCATCAGGGTCTTTTCAAATGAGTCAGCTCTTCACATCAGGTGGCCAAAGTATTGGAGTTTCAGCTTCAACATCAGTCCTGCCAATGAACACCCAGGACTGGTCTCCTTTAGCATGGACTGACTGGATCTCCTTGCAGTCCAAGGGACTCTCAAGAGTCTTCTCCAACACCACAGTTCAAAAGCATCAATTCTTCGGTGCTCAGCTTTCTTTATAGTCCAGCTCTCACATCCGTACATGACTACTGGAAAAACCATAGCCTTGACTAGACAGACCTTTGTTGACAAAGTAATGTCTCTGCTTTTTAATATGCTGTCTAGGTTGGTCATGACTTTCCTTCCAAGGAGTAAACATCTTTTAATTTCATGGCTGCAAAATTTGGTTTTTAGGATTTTACAATTATGTAACGCTGCAATGAACATCATCTCTCCATTAAAATTTTTTACTTACATAGAGCTCTTCTTGGAACTTGCGTTTGTTCAAATAGCCATATTTCTTTTTTTTTTGCAGGTTTAAAAAAATTAATGTATTTTAATTGGAGACTAATTACTTTACAATATTGTGGTGGTTTCTGCCATACATTGACATGGATTAGCCGTGGGTGTACATGTGTCCCCCTCATCCTGAACCCCCATCCCACCTCCCTCCCCATCCCATCCCTCTGGGTTGTCCCAGTGCACTGGCTTTGAGTGCCCTGTTTCATGCATCAATCTTGGACGGGTGATCTAGTTCACATGTGGTAATATACATGTTTCGATGCTATTCTCTCAAATCATCCCACCCTTGCCTTCTCCCACAGAGTCCAAAAGTCTGTTCTTTATATCTGTCTCTTTTGCTGTCTTACATATAGGGTCGTCATTACCATCTTTCTGAATTCCATATATATGCATTAATATACTGTATTGGAGTTTTTCTTTCTGCCTTACTTCACTCTGTATAATGGGGTCCAGTTTCATTCACCTCATTAGAACTGACTCAAATGCATTCTTTTTAATAACTAAGTAATATTCCATTGTGTATATGTACCATAGCTTCCTTATCCATTCGTCTGCTGATGGACATCTAGGTTGCTTCTCTGTACCAGCTATTGTAAACAGTGCTGTGATGAATATTGGGGTATACGTGTCTCTTTCAATTCTGGTTTCCTCAGTGTGTATGCCCAGCAGTGGGATTGCTGGGTCGTATGGCAGTTCTAGTTCCAGTTTTTTAAGGAATCTCCACACTGTTCTCCATAGTGGCTGTACTAGTTTGCATTCCCACCAACAGTGTAAGAGGGTTCCCTTTTCTCCCCACCCTCTCCAGCGTTTGTCGTTTGTAGACTTTTTGATAGCAGCCATTCTGACTGGCCTGAGATGGTACCTCATTGTGGTTTTATTTGCATTTCTCTGATAATGAGTGATGTTGAGCATCTTTTCATGCGTTTGTTAGCCATCTGTATGTCTTCTTTGGCGACATGTCTGTTTAGTTCTTTGGGCCATTTTTTGATTGGTAAATACCCATGTTTCTATTGAGCTTACATGGAATATCAATAGGCATTTTGGAAACAGCTTGAAGAGTTTAATACAAGTTATTATAAGCTATATTTATTTTTAATTGGAGGATAATTGGTTTACAATGTTGTTGTAAATAACATTGTTTAAGTGTTGGTTACTACTGTACAACAATGTGAATCAGCTATAAGTATACAATGTATCTCCTCCCTCTTGAGCCTCCCTCCCACCCTGACCCCTACCCAATCCCACCACTCTCAGTCATCACAGAACACCAAACTGAGTTCCCCGTGCTATATGCTGGGGTCCCACTAGCTATCTCTTTACACACAGTAGTGCAAATATGTCAGTACTACTCTCTCAAGTTTGTCTTACCCTCTCCTTCCCTGGCTGTGTCCATAAGTCAGTTCTGTATGTCCATCTCTCTATTCTTGCCCTGCAAATAGGTTCATTAGTACCATTTTTCTAGGTTCCATATGTATGCATTAATATACAATATTTGTTTTTCTCTTTTTGATTTATTTCACTCTGTGTAACAACCTCTAGATTCATCCACCTCACTGCAACTGAGTCAAGTTCATTCCTTTTTATGCATGGCTATTATTTTAAATTCTGTCCGAAATGTTAGTATAAGAAGCGTTGTATCTGACTTACAAATCTAAAGAAACTTTAACCACTGAGAGAAAGTAAATTGTGATAAAATTGAAAACTCCATAAAATATTTAATAGAAAATTTGAGATAATTCTTTTTGAGTGTTTTCTTTTTATGATTTCTTTTTTCTGAATTTATTGCTGGTCTTCAAAACTAAGTTTAGAATGCTAATTAAATCAAGGTCTGATTACTTGCTTCTATTCCTTTCTTTTTGAAAACTCTATAAATTGCTTTTAAGATCTAGATTCAGTGCCCCCCAGATTAAGTCATTTGGAATAAAATATAACTATTTAAAGATAATTTTTCTCTTTGGAATTTCATGATACTTTAATGATACCTTTTAATGGGAATATAGGTAGGTCAACCCATGCTTATAGTAAGACTGAAGGAAAGTGATTTTTTTCCCCATGATTGAATAATAAGTCTGTGACATATTTGGGAGTGGGGTTCCCAGGTAGCTCAGTGGTAAAGAATCCACCTGCAATCAAGAGACACAGGTTAGATCCCTGGGTCAGGAAGAACATCAGGAGAAGGAAATGGTAACCCACTCCAGTATTCTTGCGTGGGACATCCCATGGACAGAGGATCCTGGTGGGCTACAGTTCATGGAGTCACAAAGAGTCAAACATGACTTAGCGACTAAACAACAGCAATATTTGGGAATAATGTCTACACTCTTTTTTTAAATTAAATTTTATTTTTTTAAATGAAATACAGTTGATTTGCAATATTAGTTTTAGATGTACAACCTAGAGATTCACTACTTTTACAAACTATACTCCGTTAAGTTATTACAAAATAATGGCTATAATTTCCTGTGCTGTACAATATATACTTGTTGGCAATCTATTTTATACATTGTAGTTTGTATCTCTTAATTCTATACTCCCATCTTGACTCTCCACCATATTCTCTCTCTCCCCACTGGTAACTACTAGTTTGTGTTTTATATCTGTGAGTCTATTTTGGTTTGCTATATACATTTATTTTATTTTTTAGATTCCACACGTAATGAAATGTAAATATTCATCTTTCTGTCTAATGTCACTATGCATAATATTCTCTAGGTCCATCCATATTGCTACAAATGACAGAATTTCCATTTTTATGACCAAGTAATATTCTTCTGTGCATGAACTTGTGCATGTGTGCATATCACAGCTTCTTTAACCATCTGTCTGTTGAGGAACACTTCAATGTTGCTACACATATTGGAGTGCACATATCTTTTTCAAATTAGTGTCTTCATGTTTTTTCTGAATATATATCCATTAATGAAATTGCTAATAGTTCTGTTTTTCAGTTTTTATGAGGAGCCTCATACTCTTTTCCATAGTGGCTGAACCAATTTACATTCCCTTCAACAGTGTACAAGGGTTCTCTTTTCTCTACACCCTTGCCAACTTTTATTTGTGGACTTTTGATGATAGTCATTCTGACAGGTGTGAGGTGATATCTCATTCTGGTTTTGTTTTTCACTTCTCTAATAATTAGCAACATTGAGCATCTTTCTATGTGCCTGTTATCCATTTGTATATATTCTGAAAAAATGTATATTATGATCTTCCGCCTATTTTTTGGTTGTAGAAGCAATTTATATATTTTGGATATTAACCCTTTTTAGGTCATGTCAATTGCAAAGATTTTCTACTCTTCTGTTGGTTGTCTTTTTTTTTTCTTATAGGTTGTCTTTTTATTGATTGCTTCCTTTGCTATGCAAAAACTTTATAAACTTAGTTAGATCCCATTTTTTTTTTTCTTTCGTTTCTTTTGCCTGAGGAGACACATTCGTAAACATAATGCTATGATACATCTCAGAGAGTGTTCTGCCTATATTCTCTTCCAGAAATTTTATGATTTATGGTCTTATATCTAGGTCTTTGATTCATTTTGAGTTTATTTTGAGTATGATGTGAGAAAATGTGCTAAACTCATTGTTTTACAGTTTTCCTAGCATCACTTGTTAAAAAGACTGTCTTGTCTCCATTGTCTATCCTTGCCTCCTTTGTCATAGTTTAATTGAATGTAAGTGTATGGATTTACTTCTTGAATTTGCTTCGTTCCTTTGACCTATGTGTCAGTTTTTGTGCCAGTACTATGATGTTTTCATTACTGTAGCTTTATAATATAGTCTGAAGTCTCCTATTTCCAGCTTTATTCTTTGTTTTCAAGACTGCTTTTGTAATTTGGTGTCTTTTGTGGTTCCATATGAATTTTAGGACTATTTGTTCCAGTTCTATGAAAAATGTCATGGATATTTTGATAAAGATTGCATTAAATTGGATTAGGTGGCTTTAGGTAGTATAGCCATTTCAATGATATTAATTCTTCCAATCTAAGAGCATAGGATATTTTTCCATTTCTTTGTATCGCCTTCAATTTCTTTTATTAGTGTATTATAGTTTTCAGAGTATAGGCCTTGACCTGCTTGGTTAAGTTTATTCCTAGGAATTTTTTTCATTTTGATGCAATTTCAAGTGGAATTAAAAAAAATAACTTTCTCTTCACTATTGTTCATTTTTTCATGTATAGAAACACAACAGATTTCTGTATATTAATCTTCTATCTTGCAACTTCACTGTATTATTACAGTGAACTCATTTATTAGTTCTAATAGATTTTTGGTGATTTTAGGGCTTTCAATATGAAGTATCATGTCATCTCCAAATACTTACAGTTTTACTTCTTCCTTTCCAATTGGGATGCCCTTTAGTTGTTTTTCTTGTCTGAGTGCTGTGTCTAGGATTTCAAATACTTTTTTAAATAGAAGTGGTGAGTTGGTATCCTTGTCTTATTCTTGAATTGAGAGGAAAGGCCTTTAGCCTTTCACCGTTGTGTGTGATATTAGCTGTGAGCTTGTCATAAATGGCTTTTCTTATGTTGAGGTATGTTCCCTCTATACCCACTTTGAGAGTTTTTCTATCATGAATGATTATTAAGTTTTGTCAAGTGCTTTTTCTGCATCTATGGAGGTGATCATGTAGTTTTTCTTTTTTATTAACATGGTGTATCACATTGATTTGTGATATTGAATCATCCTTGTGGCCTTAGAGTAAATCCAACTTATCATGGTGTAGGGCCCTTTTTATATATTACTATATCAGTTCACTATTATTTTGTTGAGGATTTTTGTATCTATATCAATCAAAGATATTGGCTTGTAATTTTCTTTTTTGGTAGTGTCCTTGTCTGGTTTTGGTATCATGGTGATGATGGCCTTACCCTGAATCTGGGAGTGTTTTGTCCTCTTCAACTTTTTGGAATATACTTTGAAAAGCATAGGTATTAGTTCTTCTTCACACATTTTGTTGAATTCTTCTGTGAAGCTGTCCAGTACCAAACTTTTGTTTACTGGGTGATTTAAATTACAAATTCAATTTAATTACTGGTGATAATTTGTTCAAATTTGTCTGTTTCTTCTTAATCTTGAAAAGTTGCATGTTTCTAGAAAATTTGTCAATTTCTTTGGATTATTCAATTTGTTGGTATGTAACTGTTCATAGTATCCTTATGATTTTTTTGTATCTCTGTGGTATCATTTTGTATGTTTCTTTTTTTGCTTGTTATTGTGTTTATTTGGGTCCTTTCTCTTTCTTCTTGGCAAGCCTGGCTAAAGGTTTATCTATTTTTCTTTCTTAACTTTTGAAAAAACCAGCTCTTTTAATTGATCTTCTTTATTCTTTTTTGGGCTCTATTTTATTTATTTCCTCTCTGATCTTCATTTCCTTCCTTCTGTTGACTTTGGACTTTGCTGTTCTTTTTCTAATTCCTTTAGGTGGTAGGTTAGGTTGTTTATTTGAGGTTTTTATTGTTTCTTGAGAAAGGCCTGTATCACTATAAACTTCCCTCTTAGAACTGCTTTTGCTTGCTATATCCTATTGATTTTGGAGTGCTTTCATTTTCATCAGTCTTGAGGTATTTGGTGAATGCTCTTTGATTTCTTCATTGAGCCGTTAGTTTTTTAATAACTTGTTATTTAAGGTTTATGTGTTTGTTCTTTTCCTATTTTTCTTTCTGCAATTTTATGTAAATGATTTCTAATTTCGTACCATTGTGGCTTGAAAAAATGCTTGAGATAATTTCTATCCTCTTAAATTTGTTGAGACATTTTTTGTGGCTTAGTATGTGATCTTTGATAATATTTGTGTGCACTTAATAAGAATGTGCATTCTTCTGCTTTTGGATAAAACGTCCTGTAGATATGTATTGAGTCCAGTGGTCTGATTTGTCATTTAAGACCACCATTGCCTTAATGATTTTCTGTCTAGATGATATGACCCTTGTATTAGTGCGATATTAGAGTCCCTTACTATTATCATATGATTGTCAGTCTCTCCTTTTATGTTTGCTGTATTTGATTTAGATATTTGTTATTGTTGTTTAGTCACGAAGTAGTGTCCAACTCTTTGCACTAAGCCCGTCAGGCTCCTTTGTCCATGGAATTTTCCAGGCAAGAGTACTGGAATGCAGTGCCATTTATATATTTAGGTGGTCCTATGTAATACCAGACCACCTAACCTGCCTCTTGAGAAACCTGTATGCAGGTCAGGAAGCAACAGTTAAAACTGGACATGGAACAACACACTGGTTCCAAATAGGAAAAAGAGTATGTCAAAGCTGTGTGTTATCACCCTGCTTATTTAACTGATATGCAGAGTACATCATGAGAAATGCTGGGCTGGAAGAAGCACAAGTTGGAATCAAGATTGCCAGGAGAAATATCAACAACTTCAGATATGCAGATGACACCACCCTTATGTCAGAAAGTGAAGAAGAACTAAAGAGCCTCTTGATGAAAATGAAAGAGGAAAGTCAAAAAGTTGGCCTAAAGCTCAACATTCAGAAAACTAAGATCATGGCATCTGGTCCCATCATTTCATGGCAAATAGATGGGGAAACAGTGACAGACTATATTTTTTTGGGCTCCAAAATCACTGCTGATGGTGATTGCAGACATGAAATTAAAAGACGCTTACTCCTTGGAAGGAAAGTTATGACCAACCTAGATAGCATATTAAAAAGCAGAGACATGACTTTGCCAACAAAGGTCTGTCTAGTCAAGGCTATGGTTTTTCCAGTAGTCATGTACAGATGTGAGAGTTGGACTATAAAGAAAGCTGAGTGCCGAAGAATTGATGCTTTTGAACTGTGGTGTTGGAGAAGACTCTTGAGAGTCCCTTGGACTGCAAGGAGATCCAACCAGTCCATCCTAAAGGAGGTCAGTCCTAGGTGTTCATTGGAAGGACTGATGTTGAAGCTGAAACTCCAATACTTTGGCCACCTGATGTGAAGAATGGACACACTGGAAAAGACCCTGATGCTGGAAAAGATTGAGGGCAGGAGGAGAAGGGGATGACACAGGATGAGATGGTTGGATGGCATCACTGACTCAATGGACATGAGCTTGGGTGAACTCTGGGAGTTGGTGGTGGACAGGGAGGCCTGTCGTGCTGCAGTCCATGGGGTCGCAAAGAGCTGGACACGATTGAACGACTGAACTGACTGAACTGATATTGAGTATATATTTGTTATGATTATAATGTCCTCTTCTTTATTGATCCATTTATCATTATATAATATATTTCTTTTTGTTGTATTATAGTCTTTGCTTTAAAGTTTATTTTGTCTGAGTATTTTATCTGAGTATTGCTCCACTATCTTTTTATTGCTGTTGACATGAAATATCTTTTCCCTCCTCTCACTTTCAGTCTGTGTGTCTTTAGCTCTGACACAAATCTCTTGGAGGCAGCAAATTGAAAGCTCTTGTTTTTTCATATAGTCAGCCACTCTGTATCTTTCAGTCAGAGCATTTAGTCTACTGACAATTAATACATGAAGTACATTGATAAGTATGTACTTATCATGATTTTATTTCTGTTTTCTGGTTGTTTTTAAAATTGTTTCTTTCCTTTTGTTTAGATTTTTTTCGGTGGTTGTATGCTTGTGTTCCTTTATTTTTTGTACATCTGTTGTCAGTTTTTGATTTGTGGTTACCATGGGGTTTGTATATATTGACCTAAAAGCATATTTACTTGTTTTAAACTGGTAGTCATTTAAATTAAAACACATTCTAAAAGATCTATATTTTTTACTCTCTTTCTCTACATTTTGTTTCCAATGTCATCTTTTACATTTTCATGTTTAAACCTTAGCTATTTATTGTAATTTTGTTGTGGTTGTTCAGTCACTAAGTTGTGTCCAACTCTCAGTGACCCCATGGACTGCAACATGATAGGCTTTCCTTTCATCCATTTCCTCCCAGAGTTTGCTTAAGTTCATGTCAGTTGAGTCAATGATGCTATCTAATCATCTTATTCTCTGTCGCCCTTTTCGCCTTTGCCTTCAATCTTTCCAGCATCAAGGTCTTTTCCAATGAGTCAGTTCTTCTCATTAAGTGGTCAAAGTATTGGAGCTTCAGCTTCAGCATCAGTCCTTCCAATGAGTATTCAGGGTTGATTTCCTTTAGGATTGACTGGTTTGATCTCCTTGCTGTTCTAGGGACACTCAAGAGAATTCTCTAGCACCACAATTTGAAAGCACCAGTTCTTCAGTGCTCAGCCTTCTTTATTGTCCAACACTCACAACCACACATGACTACTGGAAAAATATAGTTTTGACTATATGGACATTTGTCAGCAAAGTGATGTCTTTGTTTTTTAATATGCTGTCTAGGTTTGCCATAACTTTCCTTTCAGAAGCAAACGTCATCTAACTTCATGGCTGCAGTCATCATCTGCAGTATTTTGGACCCCAAGAAAAGAAAATCTGTCACTGCTTCTAATTTTTCCCCTCCTATTTGCCATGAAGTGATGGGACCTGATGCCAAGATCTTCGTTTTTTGAATGTTGATTTTTAAGCCAGCTTTTTCACTCTACTCTTTCACTTTCATTAACATACTCTTTAGCTCCTCTTTGTTTTAGCATTGTATCATCAGCATACATATCTGAAGTTATTGATATTTTTCCTGGCAATCTTGATTCCAGCTTGTGACACATCCAACCTGGCATTTTGTGATGCACTCTGCATATAAGTTGAATAAACAGGGTGACAATATACAGCCTTGCCATACTCCTTTCCCAAATTTGAATCAGTAAGGTCCTTCCATGTAAGGTCCTAACTGTTGCTTCTTGACCTTCACACAGGTTTCTCAGGAGGTAAGTAAAGTGGTCTGGTATTCCCATCTCTTTAAGAATTTTCCAGAGTTTGTTGCAGTCCACGCAGTCAAAGGCTTTCTCATAGTCAATGAAGCAGAAGTAAATGTTTTTCTGAAATTCTGTTGCTTTCTCTGATCCAACAAATGTTGGCAATATGATCTCTGGTTCCTCTGCTTTTTTAAACCCTGCTTGAACATTTGGAAGTTCTTGATTCATGTACTGCTGAAGCCTTGCTTGAAGGTTTTTGAGCATAACCTTACTAGCATGGGAAATGAGCACAAATGTCTTATAATTTGAATATTCTTTGGCACTACCCTTCTTTGGGGTTGGAATGAAATCTAACTTTTCCAGCCCTATGGCCACTGGTGCGTTTTCCAAATTTACTGACATATTGAGTGCAGCACTTTAGTAGCATCATCTTTTAGGATTTGAAATAGCTCAGCCGGATTTCTGTCACCTCCACTAGCTTTACATAGTAGTACTTTCTGCGGCCCACTTGAGTTCACACTCCAAGAGATCTGGCTCTAGGTGAGTGATCACACCATCATGGTTATCTGGGTCATTAAGACATTTTTTGTACAGTTCTTCTGTGTGTTCTTTCACCTCTTTTTAATATCTTCTGCTTCTGTTAGGTCCTTACCATTTCTGTTCTTTATTGTGTCCATCCTTGCATGAAATGTTCCCTTTATATCTCCAGTTTTTTTGAAAAGATCTCTGTTTTTTCCCAGTCTGTTGTTTGTCCTCCATTTCTTATGCATTGTTCATTTAAGAAGACCTCCATATGTTTCCTTGCTATTCTTTGAAACTCTACATTCAGTTGGGTTTATCTTTCCATTTCTCCCCTGATTTTCACTTCTCTCCTTTTCTCAGCTATTTATAAAGCCTCCTCAGACAACCACTTTGCCTTCTAGCATTTCCTTTGCTTGAGGATTTTTTTGGTCACTTCCTCCTCCACAATTTTACAAGCCTCTGTCTATAGTTCTTCAGCCACTCTTTCTATAAGATCTAATCCCTTGAGTCTATTCATCACCTCCACTGTACAATCATAAGGGATTTGATTTAGATCATACCTAAATGGCCTACTGGTTTTCCCTACTTTCTTCAACTTAAGCCTAAGTTTTGCAGTAAAGAGCTGATGATCTGAGCCACAGTCAGCTCCAGGTCTTGGTTTTGCTGACCGTATAGAGCTTCTCCAACTTTGGCTGTAAAGAATATTATCATGTTATATATAATATAGTATAATATATGAATAATGTAATTGTAGTTATAGTTGCTTTTAATTTTTTTTTCTTTTATCTTTGTACTGGCTTATTTAAGTGTTGATCCTCATTCCTCACTATATAATGCCTTTCCTAGTGGGATTTTTCCTTGCCTATAGATTATTAGTTTTTTTCCACTTCTATAAAACCCTTTATATTTAGGGTATTTTCAGTTAAAACACTCCTTTAGTTCTTTAGCTTTGCTTGAGAAGTTCAGCATTTCTATTTCGAGTCTAAATGATAACCATGCTGGGTAAAATATCCCAACTTACAGGTTTTTCCCTTTCAGCTCTTGAATATATATCATGCCACTCCCTACTGACCTACAAAGATTCTGCAGAAAAATTAACTGGTAGCCTTATGGGGATTTCCTTGTATATGACTCTTTTTCTCTTGTTGCCTTTAGTATTATCTCTAACTTTAAATTTTGCCATTTTAATTATAATACATCTTGATGTGGGTTTGTTTGAATTCATCTTGTTTGGAACCCTCTGTGCTTCCTGTACCTGGATATCTGCTTCCTTCTTTAGGTTTGGCAAGTTGTCAGCCATAATTTAATTAACTATATTTTTTGATCCCTTTTCTTCCTCTTCTCCCTTTGGGACCTCTATAATGAGAATGTTGGTGTGCTTAATATTTATGCCAGAGATCTCTTAGGCTGTATTAATTTTTTTAAATCTGTTTTCTTTCTGTGGTTTAGATAGGGTGATTTCAATTTTCTGTCTTCCAGACCACTTGTATTCTTCTATATTACTTAGTCTTCTATTTATTCCTTCTCCTGTATTCATTTCAGTGATTAAATTCTTCATTTTTCGTTGGGTCTTTTTTATATTATCTAGTTCCTTGTCAAAATTTTCACTGTACTCATCTATTGTTTTTCCCATTTCAGTTAACATTTTTTACTACCAATGCTTTGAATTCTTTGATTTGTAAATTATATCTGTTTCATTCTTTTTCAGAGGTTTTCTGTTGCTCTTTCCATTAAAAGCACCACTCACTTGCCAGGATGGTTGTTTATCTATGTATTCTCCCTTTTACTCTTAGTCCCCTCCCAGGAGTCAAGTTTCCAAATGATTGCTTTCCTTTTCTCTCTGCCTGATTACATGTACATCTTTCTTAGAGCTTTGATTGTATGGAGGACTTGGTGGTGGTGGTGTCCTTCTGCCAGTGGCCAGTTAGTTTTCAGTAAGAATTATTCACATGTAGATGCATTTTTGAGGTTTTTTGTGGGGTGTGTGTGTGTGTTTATTTTTGATATGTTTGTAGTGACAGGTGAGCTCCACTTCCTCTTCGACTATCCTCCATAATGTCTGTATTCTAGATTTTAGAATTTAAATTTTAAAATAGTAGACCAGTGATTTGGAACGTGAAGGAAAAAGCAGGTTGATATATTTTTTTATATACCAAATAGAAAAAGTATAGATTAATAGTGGAGCATGATCAGTAAAAAAAAAAAAAAATATTTGAACAATTTCTATGAAGAAATAACAGCATAGTTGATAGGTTAAGAGCATGGATTTTGGCCAGTCACACCTGAGATGTACCTTCATTCCACTTAAAGTCTTTGTGAAATTGGATAAATTACTCTGCCTCTGGATTCAGTTGCTTCAGCTATCAATTAGGGATAAAAATAGCACTTATTCATACAGTATATCTGAGATTAAATGAGATAATACACCAAAATGTTCTATAGTGTCTGATATGTATAAGTACTAAATGTACGTTAGCTCTCAGTAAGAGCAATTCTAGGCAAAGTGTCTTCCCCTGGTGAAGTATAGTGAAAACAACACTTCTGTATTCCTCTATCAGGGAACTTGATCTCCTTTAGGAAAAACCATGGCAGTAACTTTCAAGAGCCGTAAAATTAAGTAGTCTTTTTCTAAATAACAACAATTCTGAACACTCATTTTGAGGGAAAGAATTTAATGTTAGAAAAATTTGCACGCCAGGAGATGTTATCTGTAGCAGAGTATCAGAAACAACTGGAGAGAGCCAATGTTAAATCCATTTAAGTGGATAAATATTTTGTCATCATATAGTAACAATTATAAAGGGAAAAAACATAAAAGTACTTACACAGACATGAAAAAAAATCATGTAAGAAACTTGTATATAAATATATTATGAATTGACCTGTGTAAAAAAGGGAACATAGTGTGCTGGCATGGTTGGTGACTATGAATAAGCATTGATAAAGGTTTATGGGGGGCAGCCTACTGACTTAATATAATGTACTCTTTGCAGCTAAGGAAAAAAGTACAATGCCTTAGATCACTTTCTGTGGGTTGCTTATATCATTTAGGATTAGCCTGTGAAAATCTCCCAAGGGCTTCATTTAGTCCACATTAAGTCAGCTTTATCTCCTCCCAGAGCTAGCTATCTCAATCAACTCCTATTCTGTATGTATTCATCTACATGTCTCATCAGGAATGTGGCAGTAACAAGTTGAGTGAACATAAAATACTCTGGAAAAAAAAAAAAAAGAAACTCAACAGGAGACGTTGAGGTTCAGTGTTCTGAGCAGCACAGCTTCATAATTGTGCACTGACTAAAGAGAAATTCTGTCTTGTCTCTAAATTGTTCAGAGGCCAGACAGACTTGTTTTTATATAACAGGATTACTGATAGGACAGCAAGTACAGGCCCAGTTTGTCGGCCCAAACAAGTTACAAGTTTGCAAAGAAAGGTGCAAAGCCATGAGAATGAGTTTACTAGTGACGTTTGGAACCCAGCAGTTAAATGGCTGATGGTATTACTTGCACTGTTACTCCTCAAGCCCTCAAACTCCAAGCTTCTTATTTCTCCACCCAAGATAAGGTTTTATGAGGAATACCATCTGTGAGAAACATTCTCTTTAGTAAACCTGCATGAACTTGCTTTAGTTCATTTTCTAATTCAGAACTTCCACCTCCTATCACTGTTGTGAATTAAATGCACCGGATGACTGTTGAGTTGGCACTGTCTGAAGGTATTATTTGTTCACACAATAAAGCTTGACACTTTGCTAATGATACATTCTGTGATTTTACAAAGGAGAATGGAAGACGGAATGGTACACACACAGGCAGGTTTTTAGTGCAACTCGTAACTCTAGATTATCAACTGAGGATATTAATACACATGTATTAAAGATAGAGATGGAATTGACAACAAAAGTCAATTTTTATTTCACTTAAAAAATAAAACCAGGTGTTTACCTTTGTAACCAGACATTGTTATTAGTATACTATAATTTATAAAATGGTCTATTTAATGGTGTAAGATATTTAAGAAGAAAAATTTTGCACTGTAATTTTAGTTTCACAGTTTCATGGCTGAACAATGAATTAATTCATTCACTGAAGATGGCTTCAAATTATTTTATATGTCAAGCTTTTTAAAAATATCGGCCATGTGTGCATGCGTTCTAAGTCGCTTCAGTTGCGTCCAACTCTTTCAGACCCTATAGACGGTAGCCCACCAGGCTGCTCTGTCCATGGGATTCTCCAGGCAAGAATATTTTGGAGTGGATTGTGATGCCCTTCTCCACGGAATCTTCCTGACCCAAGGATCGAACCTGCATCTCCTGTGGCTCCTGCATTGCAGGCAGATTCTTTACTGCTGAGCCACCAGGGATGCCCACTGGTCATACATCACATTATATAATTTTAGAAGGAGAGGTGGTTTTGAAAGCATTTCGTTTAATAAGCCTTGGACTAGACATTGTCATCTATAGACTTGTTAAAATCAAGGATTTCTTTGGCTTGAGAGAGGTTTTATTCCATATGTTGTTTCTTGAAATGGCAGTCAATCTCCCTGCCTCCAAATACAGTCCATTTGTTTCCCATGTTGTAGAATATGGAGCAATCTTAAATAGATGATAGAGGAAGTCAGATGCCGTTTGCAAAAGCAATGCTGCTAAGTTGTAGGGATAATGTCTGGCAGAACTTAGATGTTATTTCTAAATAAACCATTTAAAGATGTCCTTAGATTGACCACACCAATGCCCAAAGCAGCAAAAGGTTCGTCATCCTCTCCAGCTCTGTGATCCAGTGCTTGTTTTAAGAGATTCATGGCAGCAGGAAATCATTGAAAATAATGGACCAGATATTTTTGCATGTCAACCACTTGGCATTTGTACTTATAAAAATAATTGAAAATCACCAAATGATGATTTTCACCAAGCAAGTTTAGTGCAGGAAATCTGTTAAAATAAACTAACAATATGTCAATAGGTTGTCAGATTTATTTATTCATCTAACATACATTAAAGAGATGCTTTCTGCTTGAAGAAACTCAAAGCTTCCGTGGCTTTGACAATTAAAATTACTTTAAAGAATATATCATCTAGAGGGGTTAACAGTTATTTTTAAAGAACAGCTTTTTCGCTTCTTTTTTTCCTTTTCCCAAATAGTCATATTTTTCCTGGCACTTAGTCATGCAGTGTATCTGAGACAGATGACCTGAATGAGAAAGTGAGTCATGTGAATGAAGCCTCAGTTTAAGTTCGCAAAAGTATAAATCAGGCAGATAATTTTGTCTGAGAAGATCTGAAGGCTAAAGGGGAAGGACAGGATTCAGTTTTCTTGGTTTTCAGATTACTTGGGATATGGCCTAGCTTAACAGGTCATGAAAATAAATCTTTGGTTGGCAAGGCAACAACTAAAAGCGTAATTTTGTTGGTAACATGAGAGTCATAAGTAATGTAAGAATGTGTAAATAACAAGTTAGATGGTCTGAGTTACCCCTAGTTGGTATGTGGTAATAATTATACACATGCACAAATGTGGCATTCTCTGGATGTTATGGGAGCAAGTACATTTTAAAAGACATATCTGTTACCCTATTACTAAAATTTGACTGTTAGCATCCAAATTAACAAGTGACAGCTGCAGCTTTATCATCAACTCAAGTAGAGGTAAACTATATAAAATATAAAATAACTCACCCACAATTTACCCATCATTGTCCTCATCTTTATAGTGATGCCTCTTTGATAAAAACAGTAGTATGTAGGCTTTCCACATTCTTACTTAAGAGAACTCCTTTTCTGGGATGATGAAAATTCAATATTGGAATGACAATTTTAATGCTTTGCTCTTGAAAACTGAAGTGGGAAAAATCATTTTGAACTTTACTCATCATATTTGAATAGATGTTATT
This sequence comes from Giraffa tippelskirchi, assembly GCF_054371585.1. Taxonomy (NCBI): domain Eukaryota; kingdom Metazoa; phylum Chordata; class Mammalia; order Artiodactyla; family Giraffidae; genus Giraffa; species Giraffa tippelskirchi. Next base: position 68,308,129 of record NC_137284.1, read on the forward strand.
TATACCTTCTGACTCTCAGATATACCCAAAGACAGAAGGAAAGTAGTGGAATCCCTAACATTGGACACATTCAAGACTGTGACCCTGTATTCTCTCTCCCTCACAGCTTGATGATTTATCAGTGAAAATCCACATTGTCCTTAAAAAGGGAACTTCATTCATGGAGATAAGAGTGGAGCTCAAGTCTAAGGCAAATAGCTGATTCAGCCCTTGGACCATGGTAATTGGCTATTGAATGACCATGTGATTCAGACAATAGACTGGTAGTTGAACTGGATGGTCTTTAAGAAAACTTTCAAGCCTGGAATTCTAATATAGAATTAGAATTTGTGTATTCCATTACTTCCACATGAGTCTAGACATGTTAACCAGATTCCCTTCAAGCTGTATGTGTCCCACACACATTGTATATTTTAGTAACTACAATTGTATATTTCTCAGCTCAGTTTCTGAAGAAGGAAATGGCTACCCACTCCAGTATTCCTGACTGGATATTCCCATGGACAAAGGATTCTGGCGGGTTGCAGACGTTGGGGTCTCAAAGAGTCAGACATGACTGAGAGACTAACACACACACACACAACCAAATTTATTGCTAAATGATCACATTTCATTGTTCCCCTTTATCCAAGATAGCCCTCAATTAGCTCAAATTAGAAAAGATTTATAATTAATTATTAGGATTTTTATTACTGGGGATGATTGATTTCTTTTTAAGAGGTCATTTTTCAAAATAAAAGAGCAAGGTGCAAAAGAGATTTAACGTAAGATTTAGGCAACATAGGATCTAGTCAAATCTTTACCTTTGATGTGTTGTTGTTCCTTTCCATTAAAAAGAAAAAAAGGCAAAAGGCTAAGTGTATCATTGTAGATTTCATTAAGTACTAAATGTCATTAAATGTTAAACAGAGACTTGCTTTTCTTGGATGAAATGTTAAGTCAAAGCTTACTATAGTCCACCCGTGTTGGAATAGTATTCTATATTGAAATGGATATAAAACATGGAATGTCTGTATGCCTGTGGGAACCCTACAGAATAAAGGGCTTAAGATGACCCCTCCAGTATAGACTGAAGTCACACCACTGTCATGTCACTAAGCAAAACTGACTACTTTCCTTATAAAAGAAGAATTCAGCAAGACTTTGGAGATAAAACGAAGGTAGGGAGGACAATGGTGCTTTCTCAGTCTGTTGCCATCCAATAGAAGTTTAGATCATCTCTGGCATAGAAAAGGAAAAGGCTGATTCCAAGAAGGTCACCACCTGGGCTTGTCTGGACCATCTCCAGAGCAGGATACCTGCACTACAAAGAACTTCTGTTGTCTTCCTGGAAGATGTGATTCAGAGCTTCATATTTTTGGCAAACGTGCCTCTATTCCCTTTGGGCGTCTGTGCTTTTCTTCTCCAGAGAGCACCATTCTTTTCCTCCATTGATTATATGTTTGTTCTCAGTCTTCTAGAGCAGAAAGAATCTCCTAAAAATCACATCCAGTGTTTGCATGTATTATAGAAATCTGTTCAGTGCCTTTGAAAAGATTTTAAGCATCTTTTAAAAATTGAATCAAATTGAATATTATGTTTGTTTTTTGTTCTTGACCAGTATGAGTTAAGAGTGGGAAGGGATGGATATGGGGAAGTGAATTAATAAGCTTCATAGTGCCATAATGGAAAAGACCCTGATGCTAGGAAAGACTGAGGGCAGGAGGAGAAGCAGGTGACAGAGGATGAGATGGTTGGATGGTATCATCGACTCAATGGACATGAGTTTGAGCAAACTCTGGCAGATGGTGAAGGACAGGGAAGCCCGGCATGCTGCAGTCCATGAGGTTGCAAAGAATCGGACGTGATTTAGTGACTGAATGATGAACAACAGTTCCATAGGTGCCAGGTCTGGATTTTCAGAGGTGGAGTTTTATATAATTCTTGTAAGTGCACATGGTTCTATTATTAGGACCACCAAAAGAAACATTTTAGATAACTTCTCAACAATTCTTTTTATCGTGTGCTTCATTCATAATCTCCAAATTGTTTAAATACATTAATAGGATTTGTTGGTTTTGTTGCTTTACACACACATTGAGAAAACATAATGGGGTAGTCTTTTTACTTAAAATTCAGTCTGCTGGAGAAGACTTGCCTCCTTCTGTATGAAATATGCTGAAAGATTTAATCTGAGGAAATTGCTTGTGTCAGCAGCTGTCACAAAACATGTGGCCTGTTTTGGAATCTGGAGCAGCTGCCATGCTGAAATACTATTTGTCTTTTCAGGGGAAAATAAGAGTATCAGTGGAATTTGTCTTCTTTGAAGTGCTTCAGCTCTTTTATTTCTAATTTCAGATGTCAATGGCCTGTTTGGAATGACTGAAGAAGGCAGAGACCATTCTCTGCTGAGCCCTTAATATCTAGGGTATTTCCCAGTAGCAAGAATGTTGTAAGCACAGCTGGGTGGGGATCAGCCATTCATTCTGCCAGATGCCAGAAAGTTCACGAGGAAAACATGCTCCAGGCTTCCGTAAAGGTTACACACGCTTTCCTCTAGAGTGATTTATGGGAACTTTTTCTAGAAGGAACAAGGACTCTACTTCCATCATGTGACACCTTAGACCACTTTCTCCGAGCTCTACCAACAGGACACATGCAGGCCCTCTCAAGTCTGCAAATGTGCAATCCTTCTTTTCCATTACTCCACTGACTTAAGAATCCCTCTTGCTGCAGAAAGGTGTTCCTGATTAAGAGTGGCTAACTACTCCAAGGATGTCTTCTCACATATGCAGAGGCCCAGACTTCCTCAAAATACTTATTATTTTGTTTTTCCAGAATAGATTCACTTCAATTTATATGTCACTTTGAAATGCTGATCACATGCTCTTCATGCATCTGGACAGTGTATGTAGTTTGTGAATGAAAAATAACACAGTGCAATAGGATACCATGGGAGAGGGTAATGTGGCTTCTGGTTTACTTCCCATCCCAAGCTCAATGCAGAGAGTGGCCTAAAATGGGTTGTGGGTTGGCAGATGCAGAAGAATCTGAGAATGTGATGGTTAGTAATTTTGTTTAGTTGCTAAGTCATGTTTGACTCTTTTGACCCTACAGACTCTTTGGACTGTAGCTCACTAGGCTCCTCTGCCGTGGGATTTCCCAGGCAATAATACTGGAATGGGTTGCTATTTCCTTCTATAGGGCATCTTCCCAACCCAGGGATTGAACCCTGAATCTCTGGCTTGGCAGCCAAATTCTTTACCACTGAGCCACCAGGGGAAGCCCCAGTGGTTATAAATATAAGCTTGCTAATGTCATATACTAGAATATTAGTCACCTCAGACATGTTCATAACACCTCTAACTTTTATACCAATCTGTAAAATGGGTAATGGTGCTTTCTTCAGAAGAATGCTGTGAGGGTAAGCAGAAACAATGCATATGAAGAGCTTAGCTTTATCCTTCCTATTAATAAAATTATCCATGTGACCTCAGGCAAATGAAAAATTCTCTTCAAACCCCATAATATTCACCAGACTAAATAAATATCTCCAGGTTGCAAGAAAGAAAGAAGTGAGGGCATAAACAAGAGTCACTTTTTGTTAGAAGGAAAATTTTGGAAAAAGAAAATGAGGAGTAAACTCCAATATATGTTTGTTTATATGGTATCTGTAATGATCGTTCAGTAAATATTTTTAAAAGCAATTATCCATGCAAAACACTTGGTAAAATATAAAATGATAAACATTCAGTATCATTTTTATTCTCACATTTAAAATCACTATACCCAACATGAAGATGTTCATAAAAAAAGATGATCTGAGAAGGACATTGAGTGAAATGATCAGACAACATAAAAGCTGAATCTGAGGGAGGAAGATTTTTAAAAAACTAGGATATACAGTTGATCTTTAAACAACATAGGCTGAACTGTGAGGATTCACTTATACATGGATTTTTTTTGATAAATACATGCTGAAGTCCTACAAAATGAGAAGTTGGTTTAATCTTTGAGTATGGAACCACCTGTATGGAGGCCCAACTGTAAGTTATGTGGATTTTCATCTCTGTGGGCATTGGCCCCCCAACTCCTGTGTTCTTCAAGTGTCATCTGTATGTGTGTATGTATGTGTTTTGCTTTTCAGCTAATTTTATTTTTAAATTTATTTTTTGATTGACATATAGTTGGCTTAAAATATTGTTAGTTTCAGGTGTACAACATAGTGATTCAGCATTTAAATGCCTTATGAAATGATCACTGTGATAAGTCTAGAATTATCTGCCTCCATACAAAGTTATTGCCACAATATTGACCATATTCCATGTGTTGTATGTATTCAATTTTAAGCCACATTAGCCTCTTGATCCTTGGAAGAAAAGCTATGATAAACCTAGACAGCATATTAGAAAGCAGAGACGTCACTTTGACAACAAAGGTCTTTATAGTCAAAGCTATGGTTTTTTCGGTAGTCATGTATGGATGTGAGAGTAGGACCATAAAGAAGGCTGAGCACCAAAGAATTGGTGCTTTCGAACTGTGGTGCTGGAGAAGACTCTTGAGAGTCTCTCGAACAGCAAGGACATCCAACCAGTCAATCCTAAAGGAAGTCAACCTTGAATATTCATTGGAAAGACTGTGCAAGCTGAAGCTCCAATACTTTGGGCACCTGATGTGAAGAGATGACTCATTGGAAGAGACCCTCATGTTTGCAAAGATTGAAGGCGGGAGAAGAAGGGGGTGATAGATGATTGGATGGCATCACGGATCCAATGGACATGAGTTTGAGCAAACTCCAGGAGATAGTGAAGGACAGGGAAGCCTGGTGTGCTGCAGTCTATGGGGTCACAAAGAGTTGGACACGACTGAGTGACTGAACAACAACAAAGTAATAGTAGAACAAAATCATATCACATTGTTAATGAATATATTTGTTCATTGATACTACACTGATGAATGGTCTGTGTATAAACAGAAAACAAAGCCCCCCCCCAAAAAAAAACCAAACCCAAAACAAATTGCTTCACATGGCAAAATAGTATTGAAAGGGGAGAGGGCAAGAAAAAAGAGAAGGAAACTTAGAATTCTGGGGAAAGATTTCTTCCAAAATTTTATTTTAGAAAAAGAAATATTACTTTCTTCGAACAAGTATTTCTGATAATCTGCCACATGCTAACACTATGTAAGGAGAAAATTGTCAACAAGTGTTGTGAAAAACAAAGTTGCTGATCTTTGGGTGACCATACCCCCCCCCCAAAAAAAATGGGAGAAGAATCAGGAAAAGAACATAAAACAAGAACAGAGGGAGGACGAAAGACAGACAGGAGGATGGACCAAAACAAAAGAAGTTAGAAATAATATCTGGTAGTCTTAAGTAAACAAATTTGATAAAGCTAAAGTAGTAGTTTGGAATATAAGAGGAGAAGCTGTTTCTCCATAAAATGAAATGGGAAATGGCTAGCACAGATGTTCATATCAGTAATCCCATCATTCCATCCCTCCCAGAACTCAAAATCACCCTGGCAGTGTGTGCGCTAAGTCACTTCAGTCATGTCCTACTGTTTGTGACTCTATGGACTATAACCCATCAGGCTCTTCTGTCCATGGGACTGCCCAGGCAAGAATACCAGAGTAGGTTGCCATTCCTTTCTCCAGGGGGTCTTCCTAACCCAGCGATCAAATTTGGGTCTCCTGCATTGGCAGGTGGGTTCTTTACCTCTAGAGCCACCTGGGAAGCCCTTGATAAGAAGCAACACAGAAAATTGACACCATCTCTAATCTCAAGGAGCCCAAGTGTCTAATAGGATCACCTGGAGTGTAGACAACTGATTCCGTGACCGGACCCAGTGTGGTAAGAGCTATCACAGGAGCACTAACTATAGTACTAAAAGTTCAGAGGAGGAGAATAATTGTGCCCATCCACAGGGTTTTCAGTAGACCCTTTTTTTGAAAGAACACCCAGACTCACTTCTCTCCCAGGATAGAATTTTACACAATTTGAACTGAGAGAGTTTACTCTAGTTCAGAATGTACATCGTTTTCTGCTAAAATAAGGTTCTCTGATTCTAAAGACTGTTTAATGAAGAAGTTCTCCTCTCCATGTTTTAGCCTTTATCCATTAAGAAACATTTGTAAAGATGATCAGTGTAAGGCACAATGAAATTTAAGAATTTAGCCATTCTTCTTAAGGTATTTGCTCTGGAATTCATTCTTTTTCACTGATGAAGGTAAAAAAGAAAAATACCTTTAGGGCAATATACAGGCTAAAAAGGTGAGTCCTTCAAAACACTAGGAAACAACATTTGTATTAAGTTTATGTGTTACCATTTTGTTGCTTCTTGGTTTTTTTTTTTTTTTTGGTATATGTGCCCAAGGAAAACACTTGGGGTGTATTCAAACAGGGCCTACTGTGTATGTATGTCAATATTCTGACTAGAACTTGAGGTGAAAAGTCAATTGAGTGTCTGCCTAAAGTCTTATCTTGGAAATAGTACTTTTACAATGTACTTACTTAGTGTGTTTTAGGTGAAAGGCATTATATAGGGGGGAAAAGTGAAAAAAAAATTCTATGGTGTAATTTTTCAAGGATTGTAAATTTGAAAACTGAACAGTTGTTGTATGAAGCAAGCCTATTTATAGCTCTACACACATACCTAAGTTTATACCGACTGGAGCAGAATGGTAGAATGCAAAATCCACATTCATATGAAAACTACAAAATAACAAATTTAGAATTTTGTAACAATGTGTTTCAGGATGACCATTTAGCATTGTGTGGTTACATTTGCTCTTTTCCATTGACCTTTAGAATACTCTGCTTTAGTAAAAAATTTGGAGAAAAATTGATACAACACATTGCTTGCTGCTGCCACTTTTGAGAGGGTTGTAGCTTTGCCCTTGATTTTCTACCTTTTCTGACTGTTTTTCTGTGGTTAGAGAATGGAGGAGGGTTATGGGGAAAGAAATGTGCTGGGCTCTGTTTTTTTTTTTTTTTAATTTTTATTTTATTGTTCAGTCTCTTAAACATTGTTTAAAAATTATTTTGGTAAGAATACTTAACATGAGGTCTCTCCTCCTAACAGATTGTTAAGTCTGCAGAACAATTTTGTTATAAGTACACTATTGAACAACAGATCTTTAGAAGTTACTCATTTTACATAACTGAAATTTCACACATGTTGATTAACAACTCCTCATTTCCGTTTCTATCTCAGCACCTGGCAACCACCATTCTCTTCTTTGCTTAAATGAATTTTCTGCTTTGGTAGAAAATTTTGAGAAAAATTGGAACAATCCATTCTTTTAAGAGTCTGTTTTAGGTTCCTCATAGAAGTTGAATCATGCAGTATTTGTTCTTCTGTAACTGACTTAATTCACTTAGCCTAATGTCCTCAAGGTGCATCCATATATTCTAATATGGCAGAATTTATTTTTTTTAAGGCTGAATAATAATCTATTAAGTATATATACAGCACATTTTCTTAATTCTTTCCTCTGCAAATGGACATTTAGGTTGTGTCTACATCTTGGGTCTTGGGAAATAGTGCTGCTTGAGCACGGAACTCTAACATCTCATTGATTTCAGTTGTTTTTTTTTTTTTTTTTTTATAAATACTCAGAAGTAAAATTGCTGAATCTTAAGATTGTTCTATTTTTATTTTTTTGAGGCATCTCCACACTTTTCACAGCAGCTGCACCATTTGCTATTTCCTACCAACCATGAGCAAAGCTTATTTCTCCACATTCTCACCAACACTTGTCTCTCTCTCTCTGTTAACAATAGCTATTCTAACAAGTATGAGGTGATATCTCATTGAGTTTTTGATTTTCATTTCCCTGATCATTAGTGCTGTTGAACTTTTTGTCACAAGCTTGTTGACCATTTGTACATTGTCTCTGGAGAAATGTCCATTCAAACCTCTAGTCAATTTTAAAATCAAGTTACTCTTTTCTGCTATTGAGTTATGTGTTTTAGATATGTATTTTAGGTATCAGCCTTTTATCAGATACATGTTGTACAAATATTTTCTCACATCTATATTCTACATTTTCATTCTGTTGCTTGTTGCCTTTGCTGTGCAGAAGCTTTTTAGTTTGATGTAGTCCACTTGTCTAATTTTGCTTTTGTTACCTGTAGTTGGAGTCCTGTCTTATATTTAGAAATCGTTTCAAACCTAAGAGCATATTTAAACAGAAAACAAAACAAAAGCAACAAGCATTCAACAGCGGAATCCCTTGCTCTACTATCTGTAAGAAAACAAGTGCTTTTCCAAATAAAAAATGTCTATAAGGTATTTGTCATAAAATTAGCAAGAAATATTTTATATAAAGGAAAAATGTGAAAAGTGATTCCATTCCTCTTTTAAGAGCATTTTCTTAGGACCAGCATCTTCTTTCAATGCTCCTTGTTAAAAGGCAGAGCTTTTCAAATTGAAAAAAGTGTTTGGATTTCAAGTTCATATCTTATGCTTTGCAGGGCAACAGGGAAATAGGCAGGCACTGTAAGTAGAAAGCAAACAGAATAATTACAGCTAAGTGACAATAAAGTAGAACTGATTCCTGGAGTAAGCATTTTATTTTTTCACTTAAGGAAAAAGTGAAATTAATTAATAAAATTTTGACACATAGATAGTATCAGTTAACAGCTAAAATAAATAATACATAGTTTTAGCTATTCATTCTTAAAGTGAAAACTTGTTTTCATCACATATAGAATGAAGAAATAATAGATACATCATCTCTATATTGTTTATTTGATTAAAACCCATAAAACCATGATAGGATAACTAATTAAACTATAATTAGATAACTATAAACTGTATTGAATGGTTGAAAGTAATTCAAAATAGCATAGTTCTCAAGGCTTTCTCAAGTTATTTCTTTTTATATTAGCCTTTTTTTTTTTTTGCTAAACAGAAAACCTAAGTCAAACATAATACATGAAAAATTAATATTCATTATTGTCACAGTGATGTCACATGTCCCAATTTGTTTTATATTAATTCACTATTAAGTAAAACAAACAAAAAAGGACCAGGACATTTAAGCCAACAATTGCATATTTTAACTTTATAGATAAGAAAGGGTATTTTAGGAGCTTTTGACTTCAAAATATTTTGCTGTTATATTCAATTAAGATTATTACATGAGATTTTGGAAACAATTGAGTACTAAGCATGGGCATTTTACCTTTCCAAATGAGACTTGTAAAGCATATTATTTATAAAATTTCTAAATAAGTGACAAAGGCAGAGCAAAAAATCTAACTGTGGTTTTTGGTGCAAGTAATAAGGGATATGAAAAGTGCCTGAAGGAGAAGATAAAGAAAATCTAAAGTAAAACCTTCCCAACACAGCCTAGGGAAGGGAGATCTGCTTAGCATCTTCTCACCTATCTCACTACGCGTGCTGGTTGCAGAGGAGCGTGTTCCAAGAGTTCCACTCAGAGAAACCAGGCTAAAGGAAAGCATATCGTTTAATAATTAAGAACCCAGTGAACTTGCTAGTTTGACATTTTTTTCTTTTTCTTTGGCAAAAAAATATTTGTTTGGGTATACGTGTGTGTATATATATGCTATTGTGTAGTCACTAAGTTGTATCCAACTCTTTGCGACCCCTTGGACTGTAGCCCGCCCAACTCCTCTGTCTGTGGGATTTCCTCGGCAAGAATTCTGGCGTGGGTTGCCATTTCCTTCTCCAGGGGATCTTCCCAACCAAGGGATGGAACCTGCATCTCCTGCACTTGCAGGTGGATTCTTTACTGCTAAGCCACCACATTATATGGCATATACACGTATTTGCATATGGCATATATGACGATATAACATGTATATTGTAATATAAAATGTTTGCTACCATCAACTGTATTAACACATCTATCACCTCCATGTCACTCTTTCCCTTCTGTGGGGAAAACACCTAAGATCGTAACAAATTTCAAGCATGCAATACTGTATTATTAACTATAGTCATCATGCTGTACATTAATTTCCCAGAACTTACTTATTTGTAATTTAAAGTTTGCCCAACTTTCTCTGCACTCCCTGACCAAATAGAATAGAACTATTGTTCTATTCTCTGGTTTATCAGTTCAACCTTTTTATATAAGTGAGAACACCCAATATTTTTCTGTCTGTTTCTGGCTTGTTTCACTTAGCATGATGTCCTTCAGGTCCATCCATATTTTCACAAATTTTCTTTTTTATGCCACTTTGATGTTTCTAGCATATCGTTTGCTTTGCTTTATTTGTTCAGTCAATAAATAATGAAGACAGCAAATATTGAATGATGTACTAGAGAGGAGGTACATTGTATCCAATGATACATTGGAGAGGAGGAAGGCCAGAGGCAGAAAGATCATTTAGAAAGCTGATTCTGTATACTGTGTCCATTGTGAGCGTTTTACATACACATGTATAATGATGATAGTACAGTGTATCATAGGAAGCCCTGGTGGCTCAGCAGTAAAGAACTTGCTGACCAGTGCAGGAGATGTTGATTCGATCCCTGAATCAGGAAGATCCCCTGGAGAAGGAAATGGCAAACCACCCCAGTATTCTTGCCTGGAGAATTCCATGGACAGAGGAGCCTGGTGGGTTATGGTACATGCGGTTGTAAAAAGTCAAACACAACTGAGCAACTAGACAACTATGTATCATAAGGCAGAGTCTGTATCAAAGCAGAGGAAAGGTCTATTTTGGATTCATTGATTGTAGGCATGGCATCAAGGTTCATGTAAAAATATACCTGGGAACAAAGGTCAGGAGACAAGGTAGGAATATAGAAAGAGTAAATTTTAAGTTGCTCGTGTTATTCTTCTTATATATTAGTAAAATCATAGCATATTAAATATATTATATTTAAAGATTATTTTAAAATAAATATTATTGAATCTTTACTCTGTTGCAGGTTTATGATAAGAATTCTATATGAATTTTCTTAAGCCTTGCAAGAGGTCTGTAAGTTTATTATTCCTATCATTCTTTCATAATTGTAATCTCACAGCTAGTGAGAGGATTACAAATCAGACAGGTTTTCCTAATTCCAACATCTGTGCTCAAACCTCATCTCTGTCTTTGCATCCCAATGCCTAGATATGTATTTGTACATGGTTAACATTCAATTCATGCCTGTTTAACAGATTGCTGACTGCATACTAATATTTGTGCCACAGGACAGCCTAAAGTTGCAAACGGTGTGTCTGAAGAATAAAGAAAGAAAAAAATAGAGAGCCAAAGGGTATAATCCTTGATTCATTAAAAAAATGAAATAGGATTAAGAAGTTTTTTTAAAAAGTACAATTAAAAAGATTTAGAATGATACAGTTATTTGGGATGAAATATGTCAAAGATAGAGCATAACGTTTAGGAAAGTTTCTGCTTTGGCCTAAGTTGTATGAATATATAATACATAGGGTCATGCAATTGGCTTAAAATTCATATTTCAAAGAGTAAACTATTTTCATTTGAGGAATACCAAGATATTTGTTGCAACCTTCTTTGCGTATAAATAGCAATGCCTTGTCACAGTTAGGTTTTTAATTGTCTACTCTGTGCAAGACTGCACAGCACGGTCCGTGGAAGATTTAAAGTGTGTATCTAATAGTCCTGTACTCAAAGAACCTTACCTGGGAGTTGGGAAGATCGGATGAAAACATTAATAATTCTGCACCCAGCTGTCTCCATTTCCTTCACCTAACCCTGCACGCTGGCATCTTGAAAACACCACATACACTCTTGAATCTTTTTTTTTTTTTTGGCCTTTTCTCTCCCACTGTCTGAGTTAACTCTCTCAAGATGGCACCATAGCTTGCTCACTCATTTCTGTCAGGTTTCTATGGAAAAATTAGGTAATTCACAGGAGCTCTTTTGACTCCCTAATCCAAGTCATCCATATTTACCTTGATCCCCTTTCCCTATTTTATTTTCCCCTCTGGTACTTATTACCAATGTCCACATGCTTATACAGTTTATAAAATGATATGTTTATTGATTGTTCATTAGTGGATTGTTTCCACCCACTAAACTGTGAGTTCTTGGAGAAGAGGAACTTTTTTGTTCAACCCTGTTATCTTTAGCGCTTAGAAATTTTCATTAAGTGAATGAAAAAATGAACAAATTAACTGGCTAAGGACACCTTTAATTGCACAGCAGCCAAATTGTTAATGCAAGCAAGAATCACTACAGAGATTCATAGAAAGTGCTTGGTTATGTACCTTTTTCCTGAGTCTTCCAGCATCTCAAGGAAAGCGATTCTGTCTCTTGAATACATTTGTGACTCAGGACAGCCTAAAGTTAATCTTCTTTTGGATATGTATCTTTTGCCAACCAGTCAGTATGAGGGAAAGGCCTGGTGGGCCAAAAACAAGTTGGGATTTACTCTTCAAAAGGGAAGCTAGTGAATAGTTGGGAGCAGACACGCTACATGATGTGACTTGTATTTCAAACAGATCCTTACTGTTGCTCTGCTGATTACAGAGCTGTGAATCATCTGAAGTAAAGGTGGCTTATTGCCTCTAGCCAAGGACATTTTTGTTCAAACAAAATAATTTACTGTTTTGCTTTTGCATTCCCCAAAACCATTGTTTTAGGTTTCAAAGAAAATTCCCTCACTTCATTTGAACATATCTCCAATGCCCTCTTCGGCCTTATTCTCCCTGCTGCACAGAGTGCTAACCTCAGGAAGCTTCCTGGGTCAGGTGGAAGAGCCTCCATCCTCTCCTCCGTTCACTCAGTCCTCAAGTGCAGACACCATTGATCTTTGTGGACTTTAACTCATTCTCTATGTGTTCTTTCTATTGAAGGCTAAGGGAAATGCGTTTGGAGAGAAGTGTGTCATGGCTTTCCTCCTCTTTCCCTTGGTTCCAATGGCAGTTGGACTTCTCTGTCTCTTGAGGTCTAACCACCCATTATATCATAACAAGATACGCTCTATATTATTCAAAATCACGTTTAGCTGCTGTGTCATTAAAATGACCGACTCTAGACAATTCCAAGCAGGACTTTAACTTTCTCTGGTGGGTCTGAAACTTTTTGAGACACCTATCTTTTCACATTTACACTAGTTTTAAATGTTTAAAGTTCTGACCTGAATTTAGCTCGAATATTGCCAGTAATTGTGAAGATAGCTATTTTAGAATTCAGGTTGTAGATTTCCTGCTTAAAATCTATTTAAGCATGGGGAAATGAAATGGGTGTGACATTTACAAGCCAACATATCTATTTATCATGTTTTAATAAGTCTGGTGCTTTTCAGAGTGCACTGCTGTGAGATTTAGGAGAGGCTGGGTACTGATTCGGTGTTCACAGATCACTGTAAAACAAAACAAAGGAAAAAACACACCTACTTAATACCCCCTCTGAAGATAAAAATTGAGTCCAGAATATCTGGAATGAGTCATTATTTTCTTTGTTCTTTGAAAAATGCTTTCTTCAGAAATCTGAAAGTTCTCATTCAAATAACATAATAAAAAAAATAAGTAAAATAAAATTTGCATCTGTTATGTCAGCTCCTTTGCTCAGGTTATGCAGAATTGCCACATAATACACAATTATTTAATTACTCAAATTGAAGTAAGTCAAACACTGTATATTCCTGAAATTGTTAGTGAAAGTTTCTGAGTTATGAACACCCTAGAGAAAATTAAGGGTTTAATTTGAGTGAAGGATAATTTACACTATTATTGCCTATTGCAAACTCTATGATCCCTTGAGCATTTAACCTGGTGTACTAAGTTCCTTTAATATGAAAGTTTCTTTTTCTAAAACTATAGCCATACTCTTTTTTATTAAACTCTTCTCTAGGTCACCCTCCTCCCCATTAACATAAAATACACTTTATAACCAAGACTGTGAATTAGGTGACGTACATTTTTTTCACTTTTCCATATTTAACTAGAGGAATATGACAATGTTCAGACTTTCACTAGAAAACTTACATATAATAGACATACTGATTTGGCTTTGCTTATTCATGATGTCATCATCCACTCATGTCTATTGTTTAGGACTCCTTCAGATATTTAAAAATTCAATCCACTTAAGATCCTGCTGCTCTGGGTAGGGCTGTGGGACTCAAGAAAATTTCTAAAATGGTGAATAGGATCATTTCAAAGCCTAGGACTTGATATGAAAATGACTTAAAAATCTGGAGAAAACTAAAATTTAGTGGCAGATGTTTTTCTTTGATGATCTTCTAAGAAAGCAATGAGGAAATGGTTCATCTTCCTCTCAAGGAAATAAGATGCAAGATCTTTTTTTAACAGTTTTCCATGAAAATAATTCAGAGATAGGAAATAGACTGAAATCAGATTCTGATCCGACTTGACTGTTTTTCTGTCATTTACAGTTCCATAGTTACTCTGTTTATCTAAACAACCTTCCCTGGGTATCCTTTTCAGTCTTCATGTGATACCTTTCATATGCATGGTTAGGAAAATACTGATGCACATGTGTGTTAGGGTTTGTTTTTTTTTTTTCCCTTAAACTTTTTTGTTTAATAAAAAAGCTGGTAGAGAATGTATTTTGGTGACGAGGTCATGGATTTAAAAGTTTCGCTTCTGAGAGAATCACATTTTCTGTTTGAGAAGATAAACATTTAGTCCCATACAGATCACAGAGAAAATGAACCAGATCCCAGATCTCGGCTATAAAAGTCACAGAGAACATGAAATGTTGTCTGTGATTTTACTGCAGTGACTCCCTCCTGCATCACAAGCACCTTTGCAGACACTTGGGTACTCGAGGAATACCATTCATTTTGGAGATTAAAAAAAAGGGGGGCTTTATTTTTCATTAGAAATAAGCACCATTTAGGAGTATAATGATAAGGAATATGGATACTTTCATTCACTGCTTCATTGTTAGTATAAATAAATGATAAATAACTTGTTTTGTGGGTTGATGAAAGAATACCATTTCCTCCTTCTTTTTTTTTTTTAAGATGCCATTTCTTGATCTGTCCTTCCTGGGAGCATGAGAAAGTTATTTGGAAATTAAATATGGTTTAACAGTTCAGTGATTTGTTCATTCATCAAAAGCATATTGCGTATTATGGCCTGTATGGGAGGGGAGTCTGGGGGAGAATGGATACATGTATATGTGTAGCTGAGTTCCTTTACTGTTCACCTGAAATTGTTGCAACATTGTTCATCCGCTATGTGTGCGTGAATACTTGGTTATATCCAGCACTGAGACTGCATGGACTATAGCCTATGAGGCTCCTCTGTCCATGGAATTTTCCAGGCAAGAATACTGGAGCAGAGTTGTTATTTACTTCTCCAGGGGATCTTCGTGACTCAGGGATCTAACCTGCGTCTCTTGTGTCTGCATTACCAGGCAGACTACCACTGTACTACCCATGTTCCAATGAAAAACAAAAAGTTAAAACAACAACAACAACATTGCCTACTATGTACCAGTATTAGGACCTAGGGGAACAATAAGAAACCAGATGGACATCATCCCTGATCTCATTGTGTTTATAATCTGAATCTTTCTCTGAGAATGAAAAAGTAGAGTGCAGGCATGTATTCTAACATTTCCTTAAACTATCATCGTTACATGATTTAGTATTGCTTGATTAATGCCTTTCTAAGCATGTTATCTGGAGAAGGCAATGGCACCCCACTCCAGTACTCTTGCCTGGAAAATCCCATGGATGGAGGAGCCTGGTAGGCTACAGTCCATGGGGTCGGTAAGAGTCAGACACGACTGAGCGGCTTCACTTTCACTTTTCCCTTTCATGCACTGGAGAAGGATATGGCAATCCACTCCACTGTTCTTGCCTGGAGAATCCCAGGGACGGTGGAGCCTGGTGGGCTGCCGTCTATGGGGTTGCACAGAGTCGGGCACGACTGAAGCGACTTAGCAGCAACAGCAGCAGCAAGCATGTTATCAGCTCGGAAGTTCAGTTATGCATCAGTAGTAACTAGAGAAATTGTTAAATAGATTCCCATGTCCTAAGCCAGACCTGTTAAACCAGAATGTCTAAAATTGGGGTCTAGAAGCCTGCATTTTTAAGAAACTCTGTAGATCTGTGTGACCATGCTAAACTGGTTTTCAGGAATTCAGGAATCACTATTCCTACAGTCTAGGTGTTGAAACTTAAAATCCCCATTTTTAAAAACATGTTCCTTTATATGGTTCATTGTTTAAAATTAAAATGCATGTGTAATTGTGTTGACAGTGATAAACAATAACGTGTAAAGATTGGAAGTATGAATCCCAAATTGACCTTGACTGTGGTTAATTGTTTCATGGTGGAAGACCAAAGGTAAGTACTTTTGTTTGCTTGTCAGTTTTTGAACAGCTGTAGTTTCTGAATTTCATAATTAAAATAAAAAAATAATAGCATAAGAGTATTGCATTATCCCTTGACTATTTTGAGACATTTCCTAGATATTTTTTAAAGAAAAGGCTAAGTATTAGGAATTAATGAAATTTTACTCATGTTTTTTAATTTTGAAGCACTTTTTTAGTGAAAACTAACAGTGATTTATATTTTGGTCTATCAGTCATGGAAAATTTTTCTTCTCTTTTTTCAAATTAAATTTAAAGTCACTTTAACCCAATGGATCTCTTGATATTTATTCTACTTCTGAAAACTAAACTAATTATGCAGCTAATTTTTATGCCATGTGCTGTGAATTCAATTTCTCTTTCACATTTCTGATCTCTTTCACATTGTCTGCTCTTTTTGGAAAGAGAAGTCGTATACAAAATCTAAGCAAATAGCAAAAGGATTGTATATATCAGTTAATGACTGTGGGACTTAATAAGGGTTAGGGAGAATTTTTCTTTTGTTTGGCTTATTTGAGTAATTTGAAATCAACATAAACAACTTTAGTTTGCAATAATTTCAGCATTCTCCTGATGTGACAACTGGGCATTTAGTTTTTGATCTTTTTAAGCTTGAATTGCCATTGCTTTCAGTTATACTTCAGCTAAGCAAAAGCAGCCTGATTAAGACTTCCCTACAACCCTCTTTAATAAACATTTTAAATCACATTTATAGGAGCAACTATCCACATGGCAAGCTGCGAGTTTATTAACATGTTGTAATGTGCACATTGGACCAGCAACACAGAAAATTGCAGCAGTATTTCTAGAGCAAACCTATGGGTGACGCACATGCTTGGCTTTTCTTTAATTGAGCTGAATATTAAGCTGATTTAGAATGCTCCCTGTTCTTATTTGTGTAACCTACATTCTTAATAATCTAATTTCCATTGTGTGGTGGCCCAGAGCAAAGTGCTTTCTTGGAATGAAGCAATTTGTGCTCACAGATGGGCTTCAATCGAAACAAATCATCTCCTGTGACCTCCCTAAGGGTCCTTTGTCCATCTGAGAGACTCCTCAGCTCAGCCTAGCTATGTCCTAACCTCTTTTCACTTTTCTGGAGTTCTCTAATGAGTCTGAATGATTGTTAGTAACATGTGTTCTCTCCATTACAAAGTGGGGCATTAAAATTATAACTGTTAAGATTTGTCATCCCTGGAAAAGAAGTTGTCTCTTAAGTTTTTTTTTTTTTTTTACAAAGTCCTTAATTTTAAAATCATTACTTGAGTGGGTTAAATTTCCTCATTTCTTTTTTTGCCTATGAATCTGTTCATTATCATCAGTATTTCCCATTGTTTTTGGTACATGCCTTGGGCTTCCCTGGTAGCTCAGATGGTAAAAAATCCACTTGCAATTCAGGAAACCGGGGATCAAGCCCTGGGATAGGAAGACCCCCTGGAGAAGGAAATGGCAACCCACTCCAGGATTCTTGCTTGTATAATTCCATGGACAGAGGAACCTGGTGGGCTAAAGTCCTTGGGATTGCAGAGTTGGACATGACTCTTTTCATGCGTTAAATACCATGCTAGGTTTAAGTCTTAATTTGCCACAATCCCCCATTTTAGGAATTATTATCTGTTATGCTGATGAGGAAATGGAAGCCTATGAACCAAATCCCAAGAGTAGAAAGTGCTAGACTCAGGATTCAAGTTCAATTTTCCCTTGATCCTTTCTACTATTCTGTGTGGTTATAGCCAAATTGCACTTTGATTACAAAATAGCCTTAAGGGAAACTTTTACTCCCACTGCTATCTAATAGTTGATATGACCATGAGCCCCCAGGCTAATAGAGCTACCCCTCTCTGTGCTATTGGAGAAGGAAATGGCAACCCACTTCAGTGTTCTTGCCTGGAGAACTCCATGGATGAAGGAGCCTGGTGGGCTGTGGTCCATGGGGTCACAAAGAGTCGAACACAACTGAGGGGCTAATGCACACACTCTGTGCTATAATTGAATTTTGAATATTGAACAATACTCTATATAAACAAATAACTGTTCATACATACAGTTCTCCCACTTGTGCTATGAACTCTTTAACTCTAAGGACCATAATTTATTAATCTTGTTACCTGTGGTGTCTAACACAGAGTAATTATTCAATGAATGGGATACCCTTCAATAAGTTAGTATCTTTGCTTTGATCTCCCACCATCCACTGCTCCTCCTCCACCTCTGCTGAATATTAATTAAAAGTTGATGTAACAGATCCAATACTTCAGTCATTAGAAACAATATGTAAATTGAAAAGCTAGCTATTTATTGAAAGGACAGAATACATTTACTGTAATATAGCAATCATTGTGATTAATTAGAAAAAAAATATATTTCATTTGCTATCTATCCATCTCTGCTAAGACTTGAGTTCTAAATTTCCCTAAGTTTACATGCAGAACTCTGTAAAATTTCAAAAAGGACAAAAGCAGAATTCCCATTGACAACGTCATTGATATATGCTTGACTGTATCTTGATGCGGAAAACTTGCATAGACAATATGATGAGCTAGGTTGAGTAATTGGAGCTGGTTATATTTATACAAGGGAAATCAATCATATGTCAAGAAGAGGAGAATCCAAGTTTTGCAAAAGTTTCTATGCAAAATTTTCTGGAATTTAATTATCTCTAAGCTTGTCATGATCCAAAATTATAGGAGAAAAAGCCATCGAATAGGAGATATGGAGTATGCAAATCATGATTAATAAAGAGCTTTGGTTTTGCCATTTACTGGTTTTGTCAACTTGGACTTTTTTCACCTTGTTTTTAAATGGAGATAATAGTGATTAGTTCTTGTTATATAACAAGGCACTAATGTCGTTGATTACTTCCTATATCACATTGTGCAATGGTCACATAAATGCTAAGATATGATCCACAATTTGAAGTCATAGTTTGAGAAGGATTTTGTACATTCACAGAAATATGAGATCATGTAACAGTCTGGAAATCAGGCCATGCAAGGATAAATTGGAGTGATTGGGATGCTTAGCTTGTAGAATAGAAGACTATCTGGAAATGGAGAAGCATACTATGTGGAAAATGCTAGATCTTTGCTGAATTTATGATGAGGAAAAAGTCTGGAAATTACAGGAGATGATCCAGTTTTTAAGTTGTTTGCAGTGGGAGGGAAATTCTGATATCAGGTCCTCCAAAATGGGGAAGTGGAATTTCCTTTATCTATTAAATTTTATTTGTAGAAATAACTTTTCTGGGGGTATTGATATCTATTTGCTATGTTTGTTTTATGCTTCTACCATTATTGCTCTCTTTTAAGATTTCCACTCTAAATGTCACATTTAAAAAATATAACTTTGCTTTTGAATGGGTATGGTAATACATTTTCTCCTTAAAGTTGTTCAGAAAAAAGTGAAAAGTATTTTATTCAGACATTTTGAATGAATTCTTCATCTGTAAACATATAAGATAGTCTTTTTAAGTTTATTCCTACCCAGTAATATTAAACTATCAGAATTAATAGCTTTTGAAGATGGTAGAGTAATAGCATTCATACCTCATTGTTCTCTATAAGGACAATGGAAAACTGCTAAGTAAGATCCAACCAGTCCATCCTAAAGGAAATCAGTCCTGAATATTCATTGGAAGGACTGATGCTGAAGCTGAACCTCCAATACTTTGGCCACCTGATGCGAAGAACTGACTCATTAGAAAAGACCCTGGTGCTGGGAAAGATTGAAGGCAGGAGGAGAAGGGGACAACAGAGGATGAGATGGTTGGATGGCATAACTGACTCAATGGACATGGGTTTGACTAAACTCCGGGAGTTGGTGATGGACAGGGAGGCCTGGCGTGCTGCAGTCCATGGATTTGCAAAGAGTTGGGCATGACTGAGCAAGTAAACTGAACTGAATGTAAACAGGAGAAAAAAAAAAGAGCATTATCCATGTGTGTAAAAGACATACACAACTTTTATCAAAATACTTGTCAAACTTCTCTTGATTTGAACCCAGTCAAGAGAAGGCACGGATGGACGACATGAGCCACCAGAGGTCACAGTGTAATGTAGGTACTCTGAGAGTATTTTATACACGTGGGTAGTATCAAACAGGGCCTTACTTTGAACTGAGATTTTCAGATAATGACATTCCGCACTTCTTTGCTATGTGTTAGGTTGAAATAATTAATAATAGTAGAAGTAGTAATAATAATAATGGTAAGCCTTGTAGATGCGCTTGCAGAGCACCAGTAGATGTGTAAGAGTTTGAAGAGTCAGACAGGAGGAGTATCCACATACCAGAGAAGTCAACAGTTTTGTATCAAAGTGGAATTTAATCTGAATCTGCAGAAGAACAGGTACATAGTAATAATAAAAAACGTGTATGTTAAAAATCAGTGTAATAGTGTAACGCGTGGGGAAAATTTCTAGTCTTAAATAATTCTTAAAGAAGAAAGAATGAAGCAAAATTAATTAAACATTAAAGTAAAAAAGTGAACAGAAGGAAGATATAGAAAAGATAAAAATAGTCTACGGCCATACCACCCTGAACGCGCCCGATCTCGTCTGATCTCGGAAGCTAAGCAGGATTGGGCCTGGTTAGTACTTGGATGGGAGAAAAGATAAAAATAAAAGGATATAAATAATAAAAATGAAAATGGCTTAATTAATATGTAATATAGAGTCTCATTCTTTGGGTAAGAAGCAATGTAATCAAGAAAAGGAAAAAAAACACAATTGCACAAAGTAAAAAATGAGAACAGGGAAAATTTCTCTGTATAGTCCTCCTAACTTTTCCCTGCTGTTATGTGTTATATATATATGAACCATGTCTTATTTTGCGCAGCTCCTATAAATAGGAATTTCTATTAACACAGTACTGTGCAAAGCATGGATGTACATAGTTAAAAAATATTTTTGCCAAATCAAAGAGGTGGCTTAGCTTAACTCTAGGCAAATTAAGTTTTTAAAAACCTATAATAAATAAATCCATAAAAGTCTGTAAGTTACTGAAGCTTAGAAGAAGAGATATAAAAGCTTAGCAGACCAATTAGCATAGACATAAAATTGTCAGTTACTTTCTTTGTTTCCACAGCCAGATGACTTGTTCAGCTTTATCAAACATTTTTTAACATATCTCAGATGTTTTTAGGGTGTTTCAAAGCACAGACAATGAAGAAAAATGTGTGTTCTTTCTTACAGGCAGCATAACATTTGTATAAAAATATGACAAACACAATAAAGGAAAATTAGAAAACAGACTCATTTAAAAAGTCATTTCAGAATCCTAAATAACAAAATAGTCACATTAAAGCAAAAAGGTATTATGTCCAAGTATAATTCATAGAAAGAAAGTGATGACAATTCATTATTAATAAATCTATAATTTACCATTCTAGGTAGGAAGAAAACCATATTCATCTCTGAAGATCCTAAAACAACAATTGATAAAATTTATATTCATTTCTTTTTAACAAACACATACATACACAATAAAAACTTATTTTAAACCCAAAACTAGTGTCATCCTCAGTGACGAAATGATGAATTCACTTCTATTAAAGTCTAGGGAAAAACTGCCATTTGCTCTCATCTCTATCTAATATCACTCTATAAATTCTAATCAGTAAGATTAGATAAACTCAAAGTATTGGAAAGGAAGTTGCAAATTTATTATTTGCAGTTGATGTAATATTTACCTGAAAAATCCAAAGAATTGATTTTTAAATGAGAAATGATATGGAAAAGAGATGTTTCACTACAACTTCTGGTTCCAAAGCTGGTATAAAAATCAATAACATTCATATAAACAAAACAATGCATTAAAGAATATGAGAAGATACCTCATTACAAATAATAAATTGAAAGTATAAAGAAATAAATTTAAGACAAACTATAATGAATCTAAATTAAAAAAAAACTGAAAGAAGGCTGGGCTAAATAGAAATACATTGCTTGCTTTTGGATTGAAAGGCTCCCTATAAATGTGTCAAAGCTCTCTAAATTTATAAATTTAAACATGTTCAAAATTAAAAAATGGCATTCTTATTAAAATTTGACAAACTGATTTTGAAATTCATTTGGAAAAGTTACAGTACTAAAAGCTTTGTAAGAATTTTCTGGATAAATGAAACAGAATATAGTAAGAAATAGGATCAATGTCAATGAGAATTTCACAGTAATAAAGTGAGACTTCAAATAATTATCATTATGTGGCATTGGACCAAATGCTGGTTCTTTTGGGGAAGAACAGTTATATTTCTACCTGTTCCCAAAATTAAAAAGAAAAATGAAGCCATAATAAACCTAGGTAATAATGAACATTGGTAAATAGATTTTACGTAACAATACATAACAAAGCTTTGAGATCTAACACACACATATCTGCTTTAATTTAATAACTTTATATTGTTCTATTGTATGACTGAATCATTATTTAAATGGACTTGGTAGCTAGGCATTAAGTTATTGCCATATTACAAGCAATGCTAAAATGAACACCCGTTTACAAATGAATAAGTGAAATCTCTTGATTAAAATACAAAAAGATTATCTTTACTGATTAACTAAATATCATATATATGTGTTAGTATACTGTATTGGTGTTTTTTTTTTCTGGCTTACTTCACTCTGTATAATAGGCTCCAGTTTCATCCACCTCATTAGAACTGATTTGAATGTATTCTTTTTAATGGCTGAGTAATATTCCATTGTGTATATGCACCACAGCTTCCTTATCCATTCGTCTGCTGAAAGCATGTAAATTATCATATGTGAAACGAATCGCCAGTCCAGGTTCGATGCATGATACAGGGCGTTCGGGGCTAGTGCACTGGGATGACCTGGAGGGATGGGATGGGGGGGGTGGGAGGGGGGTTCTGGAAGGGGAAAACATGTACACCCATGGTGGAAATTAAAAAAAAA
Source organism: Giraffa tippelskirchi (assembly GCF_054371585.1). NCBI lineage: Eukaryota > Metazoa > Chordata > Mammalia > Artiodactyla > Giraffidae > Giraffa > Giraffa tippelskirchi. The sequence continues at coordinate 68,331,316 of NC_137284.1, forward strand.
TACACTGAAAAAAAATACGAAAAGGTGACACGCTTACACTTTAAAATTGATCTGCTCGTATGTGGGCTTCCCTGGTAGCTCAGCTGATAAAGAATCCTCCTGCAATGCGGGAGATCCCAGTTCTATCCCTGGGTTGGAAAGATCCCCTGGAGGAGGAAATGGCAACCAATTCCAGTATTCTTACCTGGGAAATCCCATGGACAGAGGAGACTGGCGGGCTACAGTCCATGGGGTCGAAAAGAGCCGGACATGGCTGAGTGACTAAGTACTGCACAGCACATACTCAGATGGATCTTTTGGAGTTTTTAATGTATAATGTATTAATTAATGATCTTCCCTGATGGCTCAGTGGTTAAAGAATCTGCCTGTCAATGCAGGAGACACAGGAGACACTGGTTTGATTTCCTGGGTCAGGAAGATTCCCCCAGAGAAGGAAATGGCAACCCATGCCAGTATTCTTGCCTGGAAAATCCCATGGACAGAGAAGACTTGTGGGCTACAGTCCAAAGGGTTGCAAAGAGTTGGACAGAATACATTATTGCAATGTGTTCTTTGGATAGATATTGGGTTTGCAAAGTGATGAGACATCTTTTAAGGTACATGAAACTGCACAGTATGAACTTTTTTCAACCTTTTTATGTTATTAACCAAATAATTTCTAAGATAGTTAAAGGAAGTTTGTCTGAAATGACAGTGACGAGAGCAAGCTGCAGAGCATTGTGGATGCAATGATCTTACTTTTACAGAAAAAAAAAAGCTGTTTATGCATGTATAATTTGAACTCACAAGGGGACTGAACCAAAAGGAAGAAGAGCTATAAATAAAAAGAAAAAGGAAATAAATAATGCTATTGGATAGACTTCAAAGATATCTAGATTTGTTTCTACTGATCTTTCTAAATTAGCTAAAATTAGATTCAAAACCAGGAAGTATGAATTAATATTTCACAGCAACATTACTTAAGCTAATAAGAATGTGTGTTTATCAAAATTTTAAGTGTTTTTATTATATTCTTTCTTTCCTTCTTGTTAGAAACTCTGCAATCCTTTCAGTGTGCATAATGGTGGTTTTCAATTTCTAAATAGTATCTGGTAAACATATGTAACTGAGAACCAAACCAATAGTAAACCCTAAACAAACAAGGAGCAAAAGTGTTTGGTTTCCATGGCATATTCCAGATCGGATATTTTAAAACAAATGAAGCTGTTATGAAATTAGCAATTCTCTCATCAGCAAAATAAGCAAGGAATGTAGATTTTGATTTTATAAAAGTCATCTTTAAGGCAATATTATTTTATTTAAAGTTTACAGCAAAAGATTGATAATGCTGTTTATAAGGTCGAGAAACATTTTCTTCAGGATTCCAGTAGAAGGGAAAATGGGAAAAAAAAAGTGAGGTTTGAATTATCCCACAAGTGAATTTGTCTATCTAAGCTATTTCTAACTGATAGACATTTCATCAACATTCTTTATTTTCATCTATAAATTGCATCAAAGTTATCAAAAGGAAAATGAAGAAAGAAAGGAATAAGAAATACATCAATAAAGTTTAGGACAATCTAATCTGTTGGGGCATTTTTAGAATGCTGCTGGACCTCCAAGAATCTACTTAAATGATGTCTTCTCAATGAAGCTCACCTGGACCATCCCATTCTAATGTTAGACTCACCCATCCACCATCATCTGGAGTCTTACATTGTTTCACGTTCTTTTTTCATGGCATTTATCACTTTCTAAAGGGTCATACACTTACTGTATGTATGATTCTATCTCTCCTGCTGAAACCTAAGAACCAAGAGAAAGTCTGTCTGGTTTGTTCTCTGATGTATATACCTAGCATCTGGAATAATGTTGGCACATGATAAGCATGCAATAAATGTGTGTTGAATAAATAAAAGTACATGGAAGAAATTCCTTACTATGAAAGCAAAATATTGAAGTAAATTATTAGGTAAGGCTAGAGATTCAACTCTCAAAGATTTAAAAGCACTCACAGTAGGCTGAGTAGAGGAGTAGATTAATTAAAGATTTAGAAGCCATCAAATATTTATGAAACACCTCTTGTGGCAAAGCACATTAACCCAAGTGTGCTATTGTGTTAATTATTAAATTCATAGTAAATTTTAGCATTGATATTTTAAGTTAAAAAAATTTTGGTTTTCGAGACTCAGAGTTTGCATTCTCTCCTTCAATTGCTTATATGTACAGTTCCCAATATACTCCTTGGTGACCACCGACTCATGTAGATATTGCATCCAATACTTCTCACATCTTTACTGCTAATATCCTTCCCTTTTCTCCCATTTAGCTACTCATTCCCAAGACCATACCTTGGATATAACCAACACTTGGAAATTCTTTATTTTTTAAATAATTAATTTGAATAAGTAGCTCTCTGCTTGTAACTTCTGTGTTTCATCAACCTTAGTTATTTAGCCAGTTATTCAAACATAATGTAATTTTGAGATTCAAGATTGATCCCCCCGTGCACCAAAGCTCTCCTTTGCCTCAAAGCATCAGCTGCTTTTCCTGGTAACCTCCCATCTTTCTGAGGTTGGATTTCATAGCTTATTAAACACTTTCTTTTCACACAGACTCTATTAATAATACCGATTCCAAATTGAAACTAATGTTAAATGGAATAACAATACTACTATAAATAGTCAACATTTTTGAATCCTTGATGGATGCCCAACCCTATTTGAATTTCTTTACATGTACTTATTATCTTAATCCTGACAGCTCCATAGTGGGTATTGTTTTATCTTCATCATATGTATAAAGAAACTAAAGGAACATTAGGTTAACAATTCTTGCTTGAGGTCACAAAAGTGGACAGTTTAGAACTGGATTATGAAGCCTGAAATGTAGTATCCGGAGCACATTCTTGTAAGCGTGTGATCTGCTCTCACTGATCTACAGAAATGGTCCTTGCAAGTTTACAGTGACCTGCCTATTACTAACTGCAATCAGCACTTCTTATGCTCCACAGTGGAAAGGTGAAACTGTATATTTATGCCCCCACACTTGCTTCTCAAATGCTCTCAGACTAGCCTTTTCTGTTTTCTGATTGGTTGCCTATTTCTCATTCTCTCTGTCAAATTATCTCTTCTTTCCTTATCTCTGCCCTTGCTCATTCTTTTCATTGTCAAAACATAACACTGAATTTTGTGTCATAGAGAAAGTAGAAACTAGTAGGTAAATTTTCTGTACCTCTCCCATTCTGTTCTCTTATTTCCATGGATAACTTATTCTTCTATTTAGTGTTGTTCCCTCTACCATGGCTTTGATTCTATGTCTTCCCTTTTACCTAGGCCTTTCCCTTTCATAAAACATTTTCTTCCATGATGTCAGAATGCTATGACTTTCCTCTTCTCTGACTCCTCGTTTCTGTTTTCTTTTCTTTCTCTTCCTCACTCTTAAGTTCTAGTATTAAATAGTGTTCACTTTAGGCTTGATTCGCTTATGCTGCACGCTCCCTCTAAGCTTTATCAATAATTACCATGATTTCAGGAATTATACATAGGACTTTAATTAAAATTAAAAATCTGTATCTGTAGCCCAATATGTACTCAATATGCCAGCAAATTTAGAAAACTCAGCGGTGGCCACAGGAATGGAAAAGGTCAATTTTCATTCGAATCCCCAAAAAAGGCAATGCCAAAGGATGTTCAAACTACCGTACAATTGCACTCATCTCACATGCTAGCAAAGTAATGCTCAAAATTCTCCAAATCAGGCTTCAACAGTATGTGAACCGTGAACTTCCAGATGTTCAAGCTGGATTTAGAAAAACAGAGGAAGCAGAGATCAAATTGCCAACATCCACTGGATCATTGAAAAAGCAAAAGAGTTCCAGAAAAATACCTACTTTTGCTTTATTGATTATACCAAAGACTTTGACTGTGTGGATCACAACAAACTGTGGAAAATACTTCAAGAGATGGGAATACCAGACCACCTGACCTGTCTCCTGAGAAATCCGTATGCAGGTCAAGAAGCAACAGTTAGAACTGGACATGGAACAACAGACTGGTTCCAAATCGGGAGAGAGTACATCAAGGCTGTATATTGTCACCCTGCTTATTTAACTTATACACATAGTACATATGTGAAATGCAGGGCTGGATGAAGCACAAGCTGGAATCAAGATTGCTGAGAGAAATATCAATAACCTCAGATATGCAGATGACACCACTCTTATGGTAGAAAGTGAAGAAGAACTAACGAGCCTCTTGATAAAAGTGAAAGAGGAGAGTGAAAAAGTTGCCTTAAAGCTCAACATTCAGAAAACTAAGATCATGGCATCTGGTCCCATCACTTCATGGCAAATAGATGGGGAAACAATGGAAACAGTGAGAGAATTTATTTTCTTGGGCTCCAAAATCACTGCAGATGGTGACTGCAACCATGAAATTAAAAGACGCTTATTCCTTGGAAGAAAAGCTGTGACCAACCTAGACAGCTTATTAAAAAGCTGAGACATTACTTTGCTAATGAAGGTCCATCTAGTCAAAGCTATGGTTTTTGCAGTAGTCATGTATGCATGTGAAAGTTGAACTATAAAGAAAGCTGAGGGCCAAAGAATTGATGCTTTTGAACTGTGGTGTTGGCTAAGACTCTTGAGAGTCCCTTGGACTGCAAGGAGATCCAACCAGTCCATCCTAAAGGAGATCAGTCCTGAATAGTCATTGGAAGGACTGAAGCTGAAACTCCAATACTTTGGCCACCTGATGTGAAGAACTAACTCATTTGAAAAGACCCTGATGCTGGGAAAGATTGAAGGCAGGATGAGAAGAGGATACAGAGGATGGAATGGTTGAATGGCGTCACCGACTTGATGGACATAAATTTGAGTAAGCTCCAGGAGTTGGTGATGGACAGGGACACCTTGTGTACTGCAGTCCATGGGGTCACAAAGAGTCGGACACGACTGAGCGACTGAACTGAACTGATATGTAGCTCACATCTCTCCTGAGCTTTATCCAATGTATTAAAAGATAAGGTGAAGTATATTAAAATTTTTAAAAGTCTGAGTGAAAATTGATTAGAATCAGGCAGCATTCAACCTAGCAAAGGAATTCTGAGAAACTGTACAAAATGAAAGACTTTTACAGGCAAAGCAGAGAGGGAATAAGAAAGCTGATTCTAGACAAAAATGGATTGGTTCTTGTGTGGTTACTTTCCTTTAGGGGATTGTAGGGGATTATCACCTAGACTACCTCACTAGTTCTGATAGGGAGACTCCTAGTTGATTGGTTTATTTGAGATTCCATTTCTAGGAAAGCCAAAACTGTAAGTCAGTCTTGGTTTGGTGATGAGGGCTTAGCATAAGTAACTCTATCTTGGGTCTGTGCCTTGTATTCCAACAGTATATAATCGTGTCCTGAATATCTTTGCTTGGATGTTTCATAAGCACCTTAAACCCAATATCTAAAATTGAACTTGCATGTTTTACCACAATTTTCTTCTTCCCTCCTTATCTCAGTGAATGGCATCACTATCCACTTAGTTTTTGCAAGGTATAGACTTTAAAATAGAGTCATCCTAAAATACTGGTTTTCTTTCAACACTTACCGCCAAGCAGTCTTCAAAACTTTAATTTTTTTTTCTCTTATGTATCTTTTGACTCTATCCACTTCTATCTAATTCAACTGACATTTCCTAATATATAATATATATTTTAAAAATACTTATTCAAGGTACAACAATCTTCTAATTGCCCTCTCTTCATCCAATATAGCCATAATAAACCCATAATAACCGTAATCTCACCAATATTAAAAGATAAACTGAAACGCATTAAATACCTTAAGGGTTTCTCTGAGCAAAAATCTATTTGAATCAGTTCAGTTCAGTCGCTCAGTCGTGTCCGACTCTTTGCGACCCCATGAATTGAGCACGCCAGTCCTCTCTGTCCATCAACAACTCCCAGAGTTTACCCAAACCCGTGTCCATCGAGTCGGTGATGCCATCCAACCATCTCATCCTCTGTCGTCCCTTTCTCCTCCCACCTCCAATCCTGCCCAGCATCAGGCAGTGCCAAACAGAAAGTAGTTGAAGTGCTCACTGGCAGAAGCTAGGGGAAAGGCTTCTATATAAAAGGTGAAAAAACAAACCAAGGATGTTATTTGAGGAACTGTAGTTTAAGTGTTTCTCTTATTTGGAAAAGACTAGTTGTCTGTTGTTGATTGATTGTCCTTGGTTTCCATGACTTAACCTAGTGGGATTTATAGGCTGAGGTTTTGGTTTGCTTATGTAGGCTGCCAAAGACATTAGAGTCACCTCAGTCTAATGGTCTCCTTGTTGAGTTAACATCAACTAGGAAATACACTTCCTCCTTCCCCCAAATCCTCAAAGTTTCACCCCATTATTAGTTTAGACTCAGGCTTGAGGTCAGAATCTTGATATTTAAATCAGGATGAGGAAAGTGTGGTTCCTTTCAATCCGAAGTCCTGTGAACTAAAGAGACAAATTAATTGCCCTTCAAAATACCCAACATCCAGTGGTGGGATAGAATAACCGCAATAGACATTCCTTTTCAAAATGGTGTGGGGAAGGTGGTGGGAGACATTATAGAAGGCACATGGCAGTCACTTGTGCCAAGAAGTTCTGAAATCTAATTGAAATCTAGTTAGGCATGTATTAACACTTTCAGCTAGTGTTCAATTCCACTTCCTTGGAAATGGATTTCTGAGGCTTTTCCTTTGCACTCTTAGCTTCATTCTCTGAGTCATCTTTCCTTCTCCATAATTAATGGCTCATGCTTGCTGCTGATTGGTTTCTCATTCCTACCTGCTTCCCAAGAAGGTTGAGAATATGATTTATCTTTCCACTAAGACTTTCTGTGTCAAAGAAGGACAATTCTCAGTGTTTCGCTAGTGAAAAGTCCTAGTAGCTTCTGCTCCCAAGTGGAATCTTCTTTATGTTATTATTCCCAGAGCTGCTCTTGGAATACCAGGAAGTCCATTGTGATAATCATTATGGCAGAGGGCATGGAGAGATGAACAGTAGATAGGGGTAAAGAAATCTAGGGAGTGTGAGATGATCATGCGCCTCTCAACCTGTCCACACTTCCCTTCCCCCTTCCTTGACACTGGCCCTTTGGAGAAGTCTTTCTGGTGGGAGTCATTGTTTTCCTCTGACAAAACCACTGAATTAATAATATTAAAGCAAAAAAACAACCACAAAGTAGCAAAAGTCCTTCTTTCCCATTTAGACATATTATGTTAGTTCATGAATAGGAGTATATTTTGGGCAGAAGAATTTTCACCCAAAGACGATTTTTTACCCACCTGGCATGCTTAGTCTAAAGAACCTTTTATGTATTTACTGTTCCCCCAACCAGAGAAGAAAATAGAAACAAAGTTTTTACTCCTCTGAAACCATGCATTAGCTTTTCTAATTGCTGACCATTTAATGTTTAAAAGATCCACAGCAGCTTTCAAATCTTTAACCTTGGGGTTAAATAGAAATCTCTGAAGGTAGAAAACTAAAATAGCCTGAGGTATCATTCTTTTTGAGGGTGAAGGTAGCTTTCGGCTTTATTTCCCTGAAATAACATTCCTGTAAAAAGACACATGCTAATTGTTCTGCAGTCGCTAAGTTGTGTCCAACTCTTTGCGACCCATGAACTGCAGCATGTCAGGCTTCCTCTTCTTCACTATCTTCCAAAGTTTGCTCAAATTCATGTCCATTGAGTCGGTGATCCTGTCTAACCATCTCATCCTCTGTCGCCTCCTTCTTTTGCCCTTAAACTTTCCCACCAACTCTTTTCCAGGGAGTCTTCGCATCAGGTGGCCAAAGTATTGGAGCTTTAGCTTCAACATCAGTCCTTCCAATGAATATTCAGGATTGATTTCCTTTAGGATTGACTGGTTTGATCTCTTTGATAATTGCCACTGAGTCTGGTCTTTAATAATGTACCTATCTTGTTCTGAGAAGTGTGTCAATTATAGATCAGGTGCCTTTCTGGAAAAGTATGTACTGCTTGTTACAGATAATCTCATTTTAGAGACCATGTTTACATAGTATTTTTAGACCTATGTTAGCATTTTTTGTAGTACTTAGATAAATGACTTGTATTTGTCCTAGAGAAGCTAATATTTGTGTTGCAATGATTAGGAGTTATTGTCCCTGACAGGCAATCTTGCTCTTCTTTCAACAGTAGTAACCCGACCTAGGGACGATTTTAGATTTCTTCCCTGATTTATCTGTCCTTTAGCAGAATATTCTTGAAGATGGGCAAATTATGACTAAAATTATTTTTTACCTGGGAAGAAGCAGTAAGTTTTAGTCTTTTTCAAGTAAGAGACCATGAACTAAACCCTTAGCTGTACTTCTGTTGACACCATGGTTGACACTGCAATTTTGCCTTTTCCAACAGTGAAGCAGAAAAGATACCATAGTGTTTTCTACATTTTAGGGGAGACTCTTGAACTCAGAGTCTATGGTAGTTTATACTGGGTACACTTGGTTAAGCTGGAATTAATTTTCTCCAAACCCCCTTCCTTCTGTGGCCTTGATTTAGAATCCAACAGAGAGAAAGGTGTATGTAAGATGAAAGTCCAGTAGTGGCTGTTGTTCTCTGATGGCTGGTGCGAGGTGTGGTCAGAAACATAGATGTGGTGGCATGTTCCAGCTTTTCCTCAACGTCCCTTGTTCACCTTCCTGACTACTGGCCCTGACCACATTACGTGGTCCCACATCACGTGGTCCCACATCAGTAGCTTAATATGTCCCGCTCCCCAAATTCTCCTGCAAGCTCCCAAATCTGTCTGCTTGCCCCAGGACTTTAGCAGTTGCCAGATCTAATAGCAAGCTCTCTGTGGAGAGACAAAATCCCTGAGAACTAGTGCAGAGTGATAACCTAAGGAATGCTAGGAATATCTCCGTCTAATATTTAACTCTTTTTAATGAGTAAGATCTGGTGAACATTTAGATAGAACTGTAGCAACTATTAACCACTGTGATGAGGAACTAAATTTTAATTTTATAATTTTAAGTTACTGAAGTTTAAATTTCAGAACCAAAGTAGTATAAAATACTTTTCTATGAAACACAACTTCATTGTCTTGGTAGAACGACATTTCACTTTAACTGTTGCATTCTGTCAGTTGCTATTTATTGTGTGCAGATCGGGTGTGTGCATGTAGTTACTGTCCATGGATTGACTCAATTTGATGTGACTTTTTTCTATATACTCATGTAAAATTGTAACATGTTTACTTGAGATTTTATGCATTAATACCTACGTTATTCATAATTGGCAATTAAAAGGAAATACTAATTATTATTTTAATTATAATTGTTATCTTACCTAAAAATAAGTATGGACTCATTTTCAAATTTGAAATGAAGGCTTACTGTGGATATAGTATTGAGTGGAGATGTTAAAACTAGAATAGTAAAGCACACACACACACAAAAGAAGAGGTAATAAATTGCATGGTGAACAGCAATTGCAAGTTACTAGGACAGAGCAGAACCAAAAAGATATTTCATTGTTGTGTAAAAAAAAATTAAAATGGATGATTTCAACAAATTGATGGTAAATTTGATATTTCCTTTTAACAAAAAAATCAACGACATTAGGAGTGTAAAGTCAAAATTAATAAAAGAATAAACAAAACACATCAGCTGAAATGAAAAAAAATCAGTGCATAACAAGTTTTTAAATGACTTATAACAGGAACTGATCTCTTAAATGACCAATTTTTATATAAAAACTCTTGATGGAAAGAATGCAAAAGACAATGACTAATTTTACTTTTTTAAAAGCCTTCTTTAATGTGGCTACCAGACAATTAGAATTTATTTATATAGCTTGCATTAAGTTTCCACTGAACAGTGCTAATTTAAAAAGTGTACCAAGACTTGAATTAAAGTCTCATTTAAACAAACCTGAGCAACTTCACTGCAGATCTTCTCATTTCTAAGGGACTTTTGCAAAGCATATTTTATTTTTTACTATGTAGTTCATAAATATTTGATATTTTGCTGTTAGTATTACTGGTTACTTGTGTTTATATGTGCTAGTAAATATTCATACATTAAAGAATATTTCTATATAAACTTAGAAAATGGAAAGAAACATACGTTACTACCATGTACAGTCATTATTAGCATATTAATAGCATTTTTTAAAGCACAAAATTCGTTTCAAAGTAATTAAAATCACTGAGGAATACATGAAAAAGGGACTATTGGAAGTAAAGCCTTATCAACCACAACTGATGAGACATGATGTAATTACATAAAGTGGGAAATATAAGTGTTGCCAGTGAATATCAATTTTCACAGGAATCTAGGAGTAAATATTTGGTAGAATAAATAATGACGAATACCAACATGCCTTTGTTGGTTAGAAGTAGTTCTTGATAACCATATTGCTTAAGTTTAATTATTTTTATATATTTAGGGTAATATTTGATATAACATTCAGTAACATTGCATTTGAACTGTCAGTTTTAAACTTAATGAACTGCTTGTCCTTTGAAGAACAAATATGAGTTTTCTTTTGCTGCATGATTTCATTGGTGTCACTTATAACTATACTATGTCATTTCTGGAGTAAATTCAGTTTCCACAGAACTGAATAGACAGTGTCCTTGCAAAACATACAGTGCTCTATAAATCTAAAGGTTGGGTTACCAGCCAACCTAACTTAATGACTAAACAAACCCTCTGTAGAAACTTATACCTGCTTGGCTCCTTCAGGCATTTCTAAGCATTTTAATTCTGCCAGAGATGTGACCTGGTGTTTTAATAAATAGTCAGCAAGCAGCTTTAATACATGGACATATTGATTCTAGCTAGAGATGTCTATCACCTGAGTTGATCTTTAATGTATTTTGACAGGATTCTCTTGAAAAAAAGTAAAAGAAAAAAAAAAAACTTGCATTATCATTCTTAGACAATATTATCAATTGAAAATAGATATCAGAAAATATTTATCAATTTGAAAGAACCTCAGGTTTAAAAAAACAACAGAAAAACACAATCATAGGATAAAATTATGTGTCATTACTACCTAAACAGCCTTGGGGAACCCAGCAGTTGGAAGGGGCCTCTACAGACAAATCATGACAGAAATAATTTAGATTCCTGTTTCTGATTGAGGATCTAGCCATCCTATTTACAATATTTGTGTGGAGGACTGCAATTTGTCATGAGAGTTATCTGTAGATTAAAATGTACTCTATGGGACAAGGTTTCTGCCATTTTTCTCATTTCATACTCTTACCTTGTAAGGTAAGAAAGGAAATTTGAAGAGGGTTTGCTATTCAGAGTATATATTTATGCTACTTGATTAAATGTCAAGCTATAGAATGTGAAGCAGGTGGGACTTATAGATGGCAGAGTAAGGAACTTGATAAACCCTCTTCCCAGCAAAACACCATTTTAACTGATAAAAATTGTAAGTAAAAGTAATTTTTAGTCTCTGGAAATTGTCCTAAGGGCAGAGAGTGAATGAAGAAACGTCCGTTCAAAAAAAAAAACTGTACTAAATCTCAGTAGGAGTAGTTTGAATTTGTGGCAGTTGAGTCATAACCTGCTCCCTTAACCCTGCCCCTAGCTCCATGTTACAGAAGCTCTATTCCAGGTGCTCTTCCCTGTGTACTTGCAGTCAGAAGGGATGGGTTCCCTCTTGCCTGAGCTTCCAGTCTGGGGCTACAGATTCATTTCTCACCCTTGTCCCAGCCCAGTGTTGCAGAATGCCTACCCAACGCAGATGTGGCTGAGAGAAATAGGTCTCCCTTTCCCTATCCAATCCTTGGTCATAAAGCAGGAATTCAACCCCAAATGCCTTAGGCTAGGACCCCAAATTTATAAGGCAGGGGTCCATGTCAGGAGGAGCAACCCAAGAAAACAAAGGGAAGCCACCCTGCCTTCCCCCTTGTGGCCACTCATACACCAAGTTGTCAGTCTTGGAAAAGCAGGTCCTTACACAAAGCTCTGCTGAAATGGTGCAAAGGTTCAGCCCAGGAGGAAAGGCAGCCCATGAAGACAATGAAGTCTGCAGTTCTGGCTAAGGAAACTGGCTTTATTTAGAACACAGCATGGAGAAGTCTGTACCTAAGGGTGATTTTAAAATGTGGACCTCTTGTTGAGGGCAACTAAGAAAGAGCAACCAGAAGTTTAATGGAATGAGAGAAAAAGATAGCCAAGAAGAGCCCTACTGGGACCGTAGTCAGTTCTGGAAGTCAGAAAGGCTGCCGCATGCACTGGGCTGTACCCATTCAGTAGCAATCGGAGCAGGTATTTCCCTACGCTACACAAGGTTCATCAATAGAGGGCAGAACCCTTACTGCAGTAAAGGCCTTAAACATAAACTCTGATCAAATATATATAGAACAATAAGCTCCTCTTACCTGGGGCTGCTTCTAGGAAGCTAGGTATAAAAGTAAAATCACAGAAATCACCAATAGACTAGGAAACAGTGCAATATCCAAGGCTACTCTGCCGTGGGAGAGATCAGAATGGGATTCTCTTAGCCACTTGTCCCTGATTGAACACAAGGCAACAAAACAAACTCAAGTGTGATAGCATCCTTCAAAGCGCATAAAATTTAACCAGTAAATGGCTTGTGCCAACCAAAGGTAGCTCCTAGGGAGTCAGACCAAGAGATAAAAACAATGGGATGAAATCTGAGTAGCAAAATTATACCTGCACTTGAGGAAGGAATTAGAATTTTGAGAATTAGTTCATTGAACAAAAACAGTTGACCCTTGAAGCGTGAGAATTAGGAATGCCAATCTTTTGTATAGTGGAAAGTCTGTAGATATTTTTAGTTGGCTCTCTATGTCAGTGGCCTCTTATCTTCAGATTCAACCTACCATGGACCATGTGGTACTGTAGGACATATTTATTGATAAAAGTCTATGTATAAGTGGACACCTGTATTGGTGGACAGGTGTTGTCCACCTGTCAAATCCTTGTTGTTCAAGGGTCAACTGTAAACAAATGACTTGGTAAACGAGCAACCCTCAGAGTGTTATCAGTATCTAGATTTGCTAAAATATACCTGATATGTATAGTTTTCAATAAAATTGAGATATGCAAGGGAACAGTAAAGTATAACCCATATGCATAATAATCAAGCGAGCAATAAAAACTACTTTGAAGGAGGCCCACATGGGAAGCTGGCAGACTTGGCAGACAGAAATCAAAACAGCTTTAATATTATAAATATGTTTAAAAACTAAAATAAATAATGCTTAAAGAATTGCAGATATGGTGATAATGCCTCATCAAACAGATAATAAAAATAAAGGGATGAAAGTACTAAAAAAAAAAAAAAAAAGAAACTCTGAAGATGAAAAGTAAGATAGCCCAAACAAAAATTCAGTAGGGGGGCTCAATAGTAGACTTCATCTGTCAGAAGAAAGAATAAGCAAACTGAAGACAGGTCAGTAGAGATTAGGCAATCTGAAGAAAAAAGAAAGAAACAATGAAAAAATAAAGAATAAAATCTCAGAGAAATTTGGGACACAGTTAAACACACAAGATTATGTGATGGATATACTAGAGGAAATAGGAAGAGGGAAAAAGGAGATGAATCAGATAAATGATGTCTGGAAACTTTGCAGATATGAAGAAAAGTGCAAATCTACACATCTAAGAAGCTGAAAAACTTCAAATACGACAAATGGAAAGCGACCCATTATGAAATACATTATAGTAAAAATGTTCAAAGACAAAGGTAAATCTTGAAAGCAGAAAGTGAAAAAAACATCTCCACCTGTACATGGGAACTTCAGTAACAGAAACAATTAACTTCTCAGAAACGAATAGAGATCAGAAGGCAATGGGAAGACATATGCAAAGTGCTAAAAGTATATTTAAAAAAAGCTGTCAAAAATCTTAAATTTAGCAAAACTATCTTTCAAAAATAAGGTGAAATAATACTGCCAGATAAAGAAAAACTGGGTGATTAGGATGCTGGAACACTGGACTTACGAAAAATAAAAAAAGTTTTTCAAAAGGAACCAGAAATGGTAAAAAAAAAAAAAAGTTAAAATTGCAAACTTTGCAAAAATATACTGGCTGTCCTTTCTTCTCTCAGCTTCTCTTAAAAGACATATTATAAAAAGTAGTAATTTAACAATGTATTGATGGAGTTGTAGCTTATACAGGTATGCTGCTGCTGCTGCTGCTGCTACTGTCACGTAAGTCACATCCGACTCTATGTGACCCCATGGACTGCGGCCTACCAGCCTCCTCCGTCCATGGGATTCTCCAGGCAAAAGTACTGGAGTGGGGTGCCATCACCTTCTCCATTATACAGATATGTATCCCACTAATAGCACAAACACAATGGCAAAGAGGAAATTGGCTTATAGATGAATAAATTTTCCATATTTCTTTGGAACTAAGTTATTAAAAATCTGAAGTAGAGTCTGACAAGTTAAGATTTAAGTCCTAGAGCAACAACTAAGAAAAAACCTCAAAACTATAATTAAAAAAAAACATTAAAGCTATTGTTACTACACCAGAAAATATCCATTTACTATAAGTAAGCTGATAAAGGAGGAATAGAGGAACAGACAAGAAATGAGATGCATAGAAAACAAAAACTGAAAGGGCAAATGTTCATCCAGCAATATCAATAATAAATATGAATGGATTAAAAATCTAATCAGAATACAGAGGTTGCTATATGGGTAAAAGAAACCTAATCTAACTCTGATATTTATAGAAAATACATTATATATTAAAAAAATACACATAGATTATAAGTAAAAGTGTAGAAAAACAATATCAAAAGGAGAGCTGTAATAACTACAATAATGTTAAAATAGACTTTAAGAGAAAAATTCGTACTAGAGATGAAGGAAATTTTATATTGATATATGGGATCAATTAGAAAGGAACACATAATAATTATAAACATATTTGTATCTAACAGAAACCCTAAACCATGAAGCAAAACATAATAGGATGGAAGAGAGAAACAGGCAATTCAAAAATAAAAAAGGAAGATAAATAATAATAAATAGAACAACTTGCATAATGGAAAGAACAACTAGGCAGAAGATCAACTAGTAAAAAGAAGACTTGAAAATAATTCTAACCCAACTAAATATAAAAGACATCTACAAACTCTTCACCCAACAAAAGTACATTCTTAATTGCACGTGGAACATCCTTCAAGGTAGACCATATGGTAAGCTATTAAACAATCTCAATAAATCTAAAGGGATTGAAATATACAAATTTGTTTTCTAATAACAATGAATTATAATTAGAAATTAATAGCAAAAAAAATTGGAAAATTCAAATATTTAGAAATTTAAAAACATTCCTAATAAACAATCAAATAAGAAATTAGAAAAGTTTGGAAAAAAAAACACAACATACTAAAATTTATGAAATCAGATACAACCATTTAGAGAGAAATTTATAGTTACCAAGTTCACTATTTGGAGTGCTTAATATTGTTAAGAGGTTAATACTCCCAAAATTGAATTATACAATCTATTAAATTTCAAGATGACTTTTCTTTTAGAAATTGATATACCTTTTCCAAAATTCTTATGAAAGTGAAAGATGCCTAAAATAGTCAAAATAATTGTTTGTAAAGAAAAATGAATTTTGAGGAGTCAGATTGCCTAACTTAAGATATTGCAGAACTGCAGTAAACAAGACATTATGTTAACTGGCCTAAGAATATATGAGAGACTAGAAATAAACACTTACTATCATGGTATAGGGGAACAAAATTTGCCACCCAAAAGTGTCTCTGGCATGCAGATTATTTTGAGCTGAAAATAATCAAGGCCCAAAACACACTGAAAGAAATTTGACCTTCCCCCGAGCTGCCTAAAAAATTTGTGTTCAGTCGCTAAGTTGTGTGTGATTCTTTGCAGTTCCACGGACTGCAGCATGCCAGGCTTCCCTGCTCATCACCAACTCCTGGAGCTTACTCAAACTAATGTCCATTGAGTCGGTGATGCCACACAACCATCTCATCCTCTGTCGTCCCCTTCTCCTGCCTTCAGTCAATCCCAGCATCAGGGTCTTTTCCAATGAGTCAGCTCTTTGCATCAGGTGGCCGAAGTATTGGAGTTTCAGCTTCAGCATCAGTCCTTCCAGTAAATATTCAGGACTGATTTTCTTTAGGGTTGACTGGATCTCCTTGCAGTCCAAGGGACTCTCAAGAGTCTTCTCCAACACCACAGTTCAAAAGCATCAGTTCTTCAGCACTCAGCTTTCTTTATAGTCCAACTCTCATATCCATACATGACTACCGGAAAAACGAAAGCTTTGACTATGCGGACCTTTGTTGGCAAAGTAATGTCTCTGCTTTTTAATATGCTGTCTAGATTGGTCATAATGTTTCTTCCAAGGAGCAAGTGTCTTTTAATTTCATGGCAGCAGTCACCATCTGCAGTGATTTTGGAACCCAAAAAAATTAATTCTCACTGTTTCCACTGTTTCCCCGTCTATTAGCCATGAAATGATGGGACCAGATGCCATGATCTTAGTTTTCTGAATGTTAAAGTTTTAAGCCAACTTTTTCACTCTCCTCTTTCACTTTCATCAAGAAGCTCTTTAGTTCTTTGCTTTCTGCCGTAAGTGTGGTGTCATCTGCGTATCTGAGGTTATTGATATTTCTCCTGGCAATCTTGATTTCAGCTTGTGCTTCATCCAGCCCTGCATTTCACATGATGTACTCTGTTTATAAGTTAAATAAGCAGGGTGACAATATATAGCCTTGACGTGCCCCTTTCCCGATTTGGAATCAGTCTGTTGTTCTATGTCTAGTTCCAACTGTTGCTTCTCGACCTGCGTATAGATTTCTCAGGAGGCAGGTCAGATGGTCTGGTATTCCCATCACTTTAAGAATTTTCCACAGTTCGTTGTGATCCACACAATCAAAGGCTTTGGTGTAGTCAATAAAGCAGAAGTAGATATTTTTCTGGAACTCTTTCACTTTTTCGATGATCCAGTGGATGTTGGCAATTTGATCTCTGCTTCCTCTGCCTCTTCTAAATCAGCTTGAACATCTGGAAGTTCTCAGTTCACATACTGTTGAAGCCTGGCTTGGAGAATTTTGACCATTACTTTGCTAGCATGTGAGATGAGTGCAATTGTGCAGTAGTTTGCGCATTCTTTGGCATTGCTTTTCTTTGGGATTGGAATGAAAATGTGTATTATTTAATTTCATAGATATGATATATGTCTAGAACCACAACTTCATAAAGACAGAATTTAGATTAGTTACTGCTTAGTGCTAGGCGTGACAAATGTCGAGTGATTATTAAAGAGAAGGGGTTTTCTTAGAGGGGAAGAGATCTAAAATCAGATTGTGGTGGTGATGGTACAGCCCTATTGTTGCCAAAATCTTGGCTCTCTGTGCACCAGTGCCAAACAGAAATACAGAGACAAAATTATGGACAAGAAGGAAAGAACAGCTTGATTAATTTGCCAGGCAAAAGGGGAACATAGTAGGCTAGTGCCTCAAGAACTGTTCCCCCCTCCCTGGTGAATAGGGAAAAGTTATATAATCAGGCAGGAGTATGTGATAGGGATCAAGGCAGTAACAGTCTTGTATTCTTCCTTCTTCAAAGTTCAAAAAACTGTGGTTCCTGACAAGATTAGAGGGTATACAGGGTCTTAAGTGGGGCTTCTCTGGTGGCTCAAATGGTAAAGAATCTGCCTGCAATGCAAGAGACCCAGGTTCATTCCCTGGGTTGGGAAGATCCCCTGGGGAAGGAAATGGCAACCCACTCCAGTATTCTTACCTGGAGAATCCCATCGACAGGGGAGCCTGGAGAGGTACAGTCCATGAGATCGGTCAGACACGACTGAGTGACTGACACTTTCTCTTTCAGGGTCTTAGGTGATCCAGTCTTCCAATCTGAATGAGACTCCCTGGTCCTTTAATCTTGTCTCAGTTGATTTTGCTGCTGTTTCCCACAAGAATGAAACACAACTTAGCAACTAAACCACCAACATTCCTTTGGTTAGCAACTGTTCTGCCATTTGAAACTAAGAGAAGGTCCTGAAGGCTGAGTCTTGCCTATAATAAATGGTGGACAAAGAAGCCTCTGTGCCCAGGAATCCCACAGGGACCCGCTTGTCATCACTATGAGTACATAGTGATGTATGTTTGTTTTTGGTCACTCAGTAGTGTCTGACTCTGTGACCTCGTGGACTGCAGCCCACCAGGCTCCTCTGTCCTTGGGATTTTCCTAGCAAGAATACTGGAGTGGATTGCCATTTCCTTCTCCAGGGAGTCTTCTCAACCCAGGGATTGAATCTGCGTCTCCTGCTTGGCAGTTGGATTCTTTACCACTGAGCCACCAGGGAAGCATCATTTAGTTTTATACATTAAACAAGAGAATTATAGATCTGTTTTTTAAAAAGCAGTGACCCGTGAAGGCATACATCTGTCTAAAGTGTACTTCTCTTTCCTATTTTCTTATATGCATCTTGTCTTTTTTGTACCTTGAAACTCGTGTCTCAAATTATTCAGTAGATGAAAGTAATTATTTCTATTATCAATAGTATAATAAACAGTATAGGTAAATTGAATTATATTTTTACTAACGGATATTTTCAATATAGAGTCTATTCAATTAACTCTTTTGTATTTAAAAAATTAGTCTAGCTCTATATTGGTAGTGGTCAGGAAATAGATAATTAGGAACATCCCAATCTTTCTGGTTTCTTTGGTTGGCTACACTCTAGCTGTAATACCTTTATTCCCTAGTGTATAGCTTCCTTAAAATATGCTGTTTACTCTCTTTTCAGAGTAGACTCTATTATAGCGCTCAGCATTTATGTATCAATTTGCATTTAAATTACCCTTCTTATAATCGTTAGTTATTTCCCATGACAACCGTTATCAGCACCACTGTTTATGAAATGCCCACTAGTATTCCTCTTGCTTGTGGGCTCAGGATTGATTCTGTTGAAAGGAAGAAGCAACACAGTTTTACAGATGTTTGATCAGGAGGCCAAGGTTGCAGAACAATCTTGTGGCCATCCTGGGATTCGTACTCAAAATTTTCTCTTTTTAACTGTTCCGTGGCCCACTTTCCTGCACAGTTTCCCTATGGAAATGGATAAATATAAAGTATTTCACCACATCTCATGTTTCTAATGTGATTGCTGGGATTTGCATGTTCCAGCAAATTCTATGGGCACAACTCTGTAGTTCAAATGTAGGCTTACATTTTAATTACTCTGTCATCTAGAGTGCTGATTCCCTTTAACAGTCATTTTTCTTCCATGTTGTTCTACTAATCTTTCTGTGTTTCATTCCTTTGCTATGTGGTGAGCTTTACTTCTCAAAACTGAAGCAAAATATGCTACACTCCTTTTTTCTTTTTGACTGTTAAATATCAAAGCTTATGTTTTACTGTGCAAACCTAAGCTGTACAAAGTAATTTAATGATAAACCATTTCTGAACCAGCTGTTGTTGGGATGTTTCCCATTTCTGTAAATCATGGCTTTTTCAAAACTAGTCTTTTTTTTTTTTAAGAGACTAAAGGCAGTTGTGGAAATTTGTGAGTTCTGAAGATGTTTCATCTTTATTTTTGCGATGTTTGCAAGAAAAGAGATTGAAATTAAATCCTTCATAATAACTAAATTGTTTCCTTAATCCTTCTGAAAATGCACAAGCATTTCCAAAGCTCACCCTGAAGAAATAAATAATCATATCTTTATGGGGCCTTCTTTATCCTCCTAACATGTCCTCCTTGTCTCTCCTCCCAACATTACACAGAATACAAATCTTCACATAAGATGCAATGCTGCTTAAGTTAAAAAAAAAACAAAACTCTAGATAAATTTTTAAAATTTGAGTTTTCATTAACAACCACATGGACATTATATTTTGAAAATGACAAGTGGTGTTGCAGGAAAGGGGACCTTCCAGGGCCCGAGAGTAGGTCCTTGTCTAACACTCAGAAACGGATTGTCTGAGGAGACATACTGCTGACAAAGCAAGAGGCTTTATTGGGAAGGGGCACCTGAGGGGGTGGAGAGTAGGAGGGCAAGGGAGCCCAGGAGAACTGCTCTGTCATGGGGCTTGCAGTCTCAGGTTTTATGGTAATGGAATTAGTTTCAGGATATTCTCTGGCCTATTATTCTGACTCAGCGTCCTTCCTGACAGTTCACGCATCGCTCAGCCAAGATGGATGCCAGCAAGGAGGAGTCTGGGACATGCGGCGTCTCCTTTTGACCTCTTCTGAATTCTTCCAGTTGGTGGTGGCTTGTTAGTTCTACGTTCCTTACCAGGACTTCCTGTCATAAAATAACTGATGCAAATGGTTACTATGCTGCCTGGCCAGGGTGGGCAGTTTCAGTCACTGTCTCTCTAGCAGTGGGAGCCTTTCCTATTCATAATTCAGATTAGGAAAACCATATTTACTGTACCAACAGTCTTAATTTCCTATGACCAATGAGTAACTTAAAAGATTACCTCTTAGGAGAAATTTCTGTGAAGACCATGAGCCATACAAATCAACCTTTCCCCAGAGATATCTGTGTGTGTGCATGTACGTATGTAGTTTCTATATAATGAATTATGTTGTAAAACTGTGCTGTCCCTACAAGGGGACCTATAGTATTCTTGGACTGTATGTGTTTGAGTATATATTTGCTTGGAGCAAAAATAAATGCATATCAGGAACTAGGAATTAAATGCTTACAAGAAATAGAAAATATATCATAAACCATAACTGATTCAGCACTCAGCATGTTTCTGGCTAGAAACTAGTACAGTGTCTCCATACACCTATACCTTTTTATCCTGGAAATACGAAACTTATTCTCTACCACCAATAAAAGTATCAAGTATTATTTATTCAGAATGTTTCCATAACATGTATCACTATTTACTATTTGAAATTTGCTATTTACTATTATTTATTTGTTGACTTTTATTCCCTGCTCTGTATTAGAATGCAAACCTCGTGAGGAAAGGAACTTTATCTGCCTTGTTCCCCACTGCATCTCCAACACCTGGAATAATATCAGTCATACTGTACTTGCTTAAAAATATGCATTGAATAAAAGATTGAAACTAGGCTAAATAATCATAGTCATTTGGAGATATAATTTACATAGACTTGTTCATCTATTAAAATATTTTAATACAAAACAATTTTGAAAAATAATTTGCCCCTGAAAATTCCTTTTCCTCTTTTTCTTCCTCTCAAAATGTGTAAACTTAATTGCTCTTAACTTATAAATTATCACTAAATCTGTAAATTCTTCTCAGATTTAAGACTTTTTGGATAACTCTCCCTGTCCTTCTGTTTCTCTCTCTCTCTCTTTGCAAAAATTTAAGATTTGTAAAAGAATCACTGATACTGAAGCATAAAAGTATCAAGAATATGTATTCTTAGAACTTTTATCATCTTCCATTTGTAAAAGTTCTTCCTATGAGATTTATTTATTTAAAATGGGTTGAATTTCTTAACTAAAAGCACTTTACATGAATTTCTAAATGAGCTTTTCTCTGATATTTGGTTCTCATTCTTCATCCATCTCTACTGTCCCTTATACCTTTTCTCTCACCCTCAATACCTCATCCCTTTATCATGGTTGTATTAGCATTTGAGAGGGAAATTTTTTTTATTGACTATTTTTAAGAGTAATTTTAGGTTAACAGAAGAATTGAAAGGAATGTACAGGGATATCCCATAGACTTCTTGCTTCCATACATGCATAGCCTTCCCTATCATCACCATCCCACCTTCATGGTACATTTGTTGTAAGTGATGAACATAAATTAATGCATTGTAATCACCCAAAGTCCATAGTTACCATTAGGGCTTACTCTTGCTCTTATACATTCTACAGGTTTGGACAAATGTTTACTGATATGTATCCATCATGTCAGAGGTAAAGATATTTTAAGACTGTACATTATACTAGTCATTTTTATTTTTCTAGCTTTGTTTTCCTGCTGTGCATAAGAGCAGAGAAAAGAGATAGAATTACAGACAAGTTAGTTTGTAGTTTATTAATGACTTCCCTTACAGATAAAGGTGGAAAAAATTTGGAAGAGTTTGAGAATGATATATATGTGTGTGTGTGTGTGTGTGTGTGTGTGTGTGTGTGTGTGTGTTATGTGTGTGTGTGTTGAAATGATCTATTGTACTTTCAGGTTAAAGAATTCTTATACTCCTAGATAATAGATAATTTAGATTAACTGTATTTCTTGTCCATTCCAAGATAATCCTATTTGGGTAGCAGCTGGGAAGTACTGCACATGAGTGGGTGATTTGCAACTTCTGTTTTTTCAATTGAGAACTAAGTTATCATCTACCAACTGTCAGGAGAAAACATGCCAGAAAAGATAGGTATATTTCTCCACCTGGCTGGCTTACCCAGTTGATCATTATAAAAGGAATAAATAGTGAGGAACTCACAGAGATAGAGGATAGAAGACATAAACATCTGTGAAAAGGCATTGCACATTTTTTTTCTTTTATTTGTTTTAATTGGAGGCTAATTGCTTTACAATATTGTGGTGGTTTTTGCCATACATTCACATGAATCAGCCATGGGTGTACATGTGTCCCCTTCATGAACCCCCTCCCACCTCCCTCCCCATCCCATCCCTCAGGGTCATCCCAGTGTGCCAGCCCTGGGCACCTTGTCTCATGCATCACACCTGGACAGGTGATCTATTTCACATATAATAATATACATGTTTCAATGCTATTGTCTCAAATCATCCCACCCTTGCCTTATCCCACAGAGTCCAAAAGTCTGTTCTTTACATCTGTGTGTTTTTTTGCTGTCTTGCATATAGGGTCATCATTACCATCTTTCTAAATTCCATATATATGCATTAATATACTGTACTGGTGTTTTTCTTTCTGACTTTATTCACTCTGTATAATAGGCTCCAGTTTCATCCACCTCATTAGAACTGATTCAAATGCATTCATTTTAATAGTTGAGTAATATTACATTGTGTATATGTACCACAGTTTTCTTATCCGTTCATCTGCCGATGGACATTTGGTTGCTTCCATGTTCTGGCTATTGTAACAGTGCTGCGACGAACATTGGGGTACACGTGTCTCTTTCAATTCTGGTTTCTTCGGTGTGTATGCCCAGCATTGGGATTGCTGGGTCATATGGCAGTTCTATCTCCAGTTTTTTAAGGAATCTCCACACTGTTCTCCATAGTGGCTGTACTAATTTGCATTCCCACCAACAGTGTAAGAGGGTTCCCTTTTCTCTGCACCCTCTCCAGCATTTATTGCTTGTACACTTTTTGATAGCAGCCGTTTTGACCGGCATGAGATGGTACCTCATTGTGGTTTTGATTTGCATTTCTCTGATAATGAGTGATGTTGAGCATCTTTTCATGTGTTTGTTAGCCATCTGTGTGTGTTCTTTGGAGAAAAGTCTATTTAGTTCTTTGGCCCATTTTTTGATTGGGTTGCTTATTTTTCTGGAATTGAGCTGCAGGAGTTGCTTGTATATTTTTGAGATTAATTCTTTGTCAGTTGCTTCATTTGCTATTATTTTCTCCCATTCTGAAGGCTGTCTTTTCACCTTGCTTATAGTTTCCTCATTGTGCAAAATCTTTTAAGTTTAATTAGTTCCCCTTTGTTTTTTTTGTTTTTGCTTTTATTTCCATTGCTTTGTGAGGTGTGTAGTAGAGGATCCTGCTGTGATTTACATCGGAGAGTGTTTTGCCTATGTGTTCCTCTAGGAGGTTTATAGTTTATAGCTTACATTTAGATCTTTAATCCATTTTGAGCTTATTTTTGTGTATGGTGTTAGAAGGTGTTCTAGTTTCATTCTTTTACAAGTGGTTGACCAGTTTTCCCAGCACCACTTGTTAAAGAGATTGTCTTTTCTCCCCTGTATGTTCTTGCCTCCTTTGTCAAAGATAAGGTGTACATAGGTGTGCGGATTTATCTCTAGGCTTTCTATTTTGTTCCATTGATGTCTATTTCTGTCTTTGTGCCAGTACCATACTGTCTTGATGACTGTAGCTTTGTAGTATAGTCTGAAGTCAGGAAGATTGATTCCTCCAGTTCCATTCTTCTTTCTCAAGATTGCTTTGGCTATTTGAGGCTTTTTTGTATTTCCATACAAATTGTGAAATTATTTGTTCTAGTTCTCTGAAAAATACCGTTGGTAGCTTGATAGGGATTGCGTTGAATCTATAGATTGCTTTGGGTAGTATACTCATTTTCACTATATTGATTCTTCTGATCCATGAACATGGTATATTTCTCCATCTATTTGTGTCATCTTTGATTTCTTTCATCAGTGTTTTATATTTTTCTATACATAGGTCTTTTCTTCCTTAGGTAGCTTTATTCCTGAGTATTTTATTCTTTTCATTGCAATGGTGAATTGTTTAAGGAATTGTTTCCTTAAACAATTAAGGAATTGTTTCCTTAATTTCTTTTTCTGTTTTCTCATTGTTAGTGTTTAGGAATGCAAGGGATTTCTGTGTGTTAATTTTATATCCTGCAACTTTAGTATGTTCATTGATTAGCTCTAGTAATTTTCTGGTGGAGTTTTTAGGGTTTTCTATGTAGAGGATCATGTCATCTGCAAACAGTGAGAGTTTTACTTTTTTTCCAATCTGGATTCCTTTTATTTATTTTTCTGCTCTGATTGCTGTGGCCAAAACTTCCAAAACTATGTTGAATAGTAGTGGTGAGAGTGAACACCCTTGTCTTGTTCCTGACTTTAGGTGAAAGGCTTTCAATATTTCCCCATTTAGGATAATGTTTACCATGGGTTTGTCATATATAGCTTTTATTATGTTGAGGTATGTTCCTTCTATTCCTGCTTTCTGGAGGGTTTTTATCATAAATGGATGTTGAATTTTGTCAATGGCTTTCTCTGCATCTATTGAGATAATCATATGGTTTTTATCTTTCAATTTGTTAATGTGGTGTATCATATTGATTGATTAGTGAATAATGAAGAATCCTTGCATATCCTTGCATCCCTGAGATAAAGCCCACTTGGTCATGATGAATGATCTTTTTGATATGTTGTTGGATTCTGTTTGCTAGAATTTTGTTCAGGATTTTTGCATCTATGTTCATCAGTGATATTGGCCAGTAGTTTTCTTTTTCTTTTTCTTTTTTTTTTTTTTTTGTGGTATCTTTGTCAGGTTTTGGTATTAGGGTGATGGTGGCCTCATAGAATGAGTTTGGAAGTTTACCTTCCTCTGCAATTTTCTGGAAGAGTTTGAATAGGATAGGTGTTAGCTCTTCTCTAAATTTTTGGTAGAATTCAGCTATGAAGCTATCTGGTCCTGGGCTTTTGTTTGCTGGAAGATTTCTGATTACAGTTTCGATTTCTGTGCTTGTGATGGGTCTGTTAAGATTTTCTATTTCTTCCTGGTTCAGTTTTGGAAAGTTATACTTTTCTAAAAATTTGTCCATTTCTTCCAAGTTGTCCATTTTATTGGCGTATAGTTGCTGATAGTAGTCTTTTATGTTCCTTTGTATTTCTGTGTTGTCTGTTGTGATTTCTCCATTTACATTTCCAATTTTGTTGATTTGATTCTTCTCCTTTTTTTTTCTTGATGAGTCTGGCTAATGGCTTCTCTATTTTATTTATCTTCTCAAAGAACCAGCTTTTAGCTTTGTTGATTTTTGCTATGGTCTCTTTTTTTCTTTTTCATTTATTTCTGCCCTAATTTTTATGATTTCTTTCCTTCTACTAACCCTGGGGTTCTTCATTTCTTCTTTTTCTAGTTTCTTTAGGTGTAGTGTTAGGTGATTTATTTGATTTTTCTCCTGTTTCTTGAGATTGGCTTGTATTCCTATGAACCTTCCCCTTAGCTCTGCTTTTACTGAATCCCATAGGTTTTGGGTTGTTGTGTTTTCATTTTCATTCATTTCTATGCATATTTTCATTTCTTTTTTGATTTCTTCTGTGATTTGTGGGTTATTCAGCAGTGTGTTGTTCAGCCTCCATATGTTGGAATTTTTAATAGTTTTTCTCCTGTAATTGACATCTAATCTTACTGCATTGTGGTCAGAAAAGATGCTTGGAATTATTTCAATTTTTTTGAATTTACCAAGACTAGATTTACGGCCCAGGATGTGATCTATTCTGGAGAAGGTTCTGTGTGCGCTTGAGAAAAAGGTGAAATTCATTGTTTTGGGGTGAAATGACCTATAGATATTAGGTCTAACTGGTCTATTGTATCATTTAAAGTTTGTGTTTCCTTGTTAATTTTCTGTTTAGTTGATCTATCCATAGGTGTGAGTGGGGTATTAAAGTCTCCCACTATTATTGTGTTATTGTTAATTTTCCCTTTCATACTTGTTAGCATTTGCCTTACATATTGTGGTGCTCCTATGTTGGGTGCATATATATTTATAATTGTTATATCTTCTTCTTGGATTGATACTTTGATCATTATGTAGTGTCCATCTTTGTCTCTTTTCACTGCCTTTGTTTTAAAGTCTATTTTATCTGATATGAGTATTGCTACTCCTGCTTTCTTTTGGTCTCTATTTGCATGAAATATCTTTTTCCAGCCCTTCACTTTCAGTCCGTATGTGTCCCTTATTTCGAGGTGGGTCTCTTGTACACAGCATATATAGGGATCTTGTTTTTGTATCCATTCAGCCAGTCTTTGTCTTTTGGTTGGGGCATCCAAACCATTTACATTTAAGGTAATTATTGATAAGTATGATCCTGTTACCATTTATTTCATTGTTTTGAGTTCGAGATTATACACCCTTTCTGTGTTTCCTGTCTAGAGAATGTCTTTTAGCATTTGTTGAAGAGCTGGTTTGGTGGTGCTGAATGCTCTGAGCTTTTGCTTGTCTGTAAATCTTTTGATTTCTCCATATTTGAGTGAGATTCTTGCAGGATACAGTAATCTTGGCTGTAAATTATTTTTTTTCATCACTTTAAGTATGTCCTGCCATTCCCTTCTGGCCTGAAGAGTTTCTATTGAAAGATCAGCTGTTATCCTTATGGGAATCCCCTTGTGTGTTATTTGTTGCTTTTCCCTTGCTGCTTTTAATATTTGTTCTTTGTGTTTGATCTTTTTTAATTTGATTAATATGTGTCTTGGGGTGTTTGGCCTTGGGTTTATCCTGTTTGGGACTCTCTGGGTTTCTTTGACTTGGGTGGCTATTTCCTTCCCCATTTTAGAGAAGTTTTCAACTATTATCTCTACAAGTATTTTCTCGTGGCCTTTCTTTTTTCATCTTCTTCTGGGACTCCTAGATTCGAAAGCTGGGGCATTTAACATTGTCCCAGAGGTCTCTGAGGCTGTCCTCATTTCTTTTAATTCTTTTTTATTTTTTCCTCTCTGCTTCATTTATTTCCACCATTGTATCCTCCACCTCACTTATCCTATCTTCTGCCTCAGTTGTTCTAATGTTGGTGCCCTCCAGAGTGCTTTTGATCTCAGTTATTGCATTATTCATTATTGATTGACTCCTTTTTATTTCTTCTAGGTCCTTGTTAAACTTTTCTTGCATCTTCTCAATCCTTGTCTCCAGGTTATTTATCTGTAAGTCCATTTTGTTTTCAATATTTTGGATCATTTTTACTATCATTATTCTGAATTCTTTTTCAGGTAGGCTCCCTATCTCCTCATCCTTTGTTTGGTTTGGTGGGCTTTTATCATGTTCCTTTATCTGCTGAGTATTTCTCTGCCTTTTCATCTTGTTTAGGTTGCTGTGTTTAGGGTGGCCTTACTGTATGCTGGAAGTTTGTGGTTCCTCCTTATTTTGGAGGTTCCTCCATGTGGGTGGGGTTGGACGAGTGGCTTGTCAAGGTTTCCTGGTTAGGGAAGGTTGCCTCCATGTTCTGGTGGGTGGAGCTGGATCTCTTCTCTCTGGAGTGCAGTGAAGTGTCCAGTAGTGAGTTTTGAGGTGTCTGTGGATTTGGTATGACTTTTGGCCGCCTTTATTTTAATGCTCAGGGTTATGTTCCTGCATTGTTGGGGAATTAGCTTGGTATGTCTTGCTCTGAAACTTGTTGGCTCTTGGGTGGAGCTTGATTTCAGTGTAGGAATGGAGGCTTTTGGATGAGCTCTTGTTGTTTAATGTTCCCTGGAGTCAGGAGTTTTCTGGTGTTCTCAAGTTTTGTATTTAAGCCTCCTGCCTCTGGATTTCAGTCTTATTCTCACAGAAGCCTCAAGACTTCTCCAACTAAACAGCACCGATGATAAAACATCTAAGTTAATGGTGAAAAGATTCTCCACAGTGAGGGACACCCAGAGAGGTTCACAGAGTTACATGGAGAAGAGAAGAGGAAGGAGGGAGATAGAGATGACCAGGAGGAGAAGAGGGGGAATCAAAGAGGGAGAGAGCAATCTAGCTAGTAATCAATTCCCTATTTGCTCTCCATAGTCTGGAACACTCAGAGAGTTTCACGGAGCTTTATAGAGAAGAGGAGAGGGAGGAAGGACATAGAGATGACCAGGAGGAGAAGAGGGGTAGTCAAAAGGAGAGAGACCAATCTATCCAGTAATCAGTTCCCTAAGTGTTCTCCACAGCCCGGAACACCCAAAGAGATTCACAGAGTTAAGTAGAGAAGAGAAGTGGGAGGCAGAAGATAGAAGGGAGAGACCTTGGGGGAGAAAAAGAGTCAAAAAGGGAGAGAGCAATCAAGCCAGTAATCACACTCCTAGGTAAAAATGGGTACTGAAGATTGGATTTAAAGGTACAAAATTGATAACCAATACCAAAAAGCAAAGATTAAAAATCTAGAGAAGAGGTTAGACTCTCAAAAATACAGTATTCAAAAAACAAAATCGCAAAAATTAAAAAATATATATATTTGAAATTTGCTTTAAAAATAGGGTCTTTTTTTGCAAGGTAATAGCAGATTTTAAAAATGAAAATTAAAGGAATAATAAAGAACTTAAAAATAAAAAAATTAATAAACAATAATAGTAAAATATGTCTAGGAATTTCTCTGGAGCTGTTGAGGGCAGTGTGGGGTCAGTTCAGTTTCAGATAGTTCCTTGTTCCAGCTTATACTTCTTCTCAAGGTCTATAGGCCCCTTCCAATGTAGTCAATGCTAACTACAGAGTTTTAATCTGTTGCACTTGTCACTTCCAAAGTGGTTCCCTCTTCTTTGTTTATTTTGGCTTCCTCTGTTTGCAAGTCTCTTCAGTGTTTAATTTCCACCATGACACAAGAGGGTGAAAGTGGTCATTCATTTAGGCTCACTTTTTCAGTTGTGCTGTGGGTGGGGGAGGAACACTGCAAACAAATATCACTGGCATGTGGGGAGTGCTCACAGTGTCTGGGCCACACTGTGTTTGCCCCCGTTCACTGCATGTGTGCTTTCCCAGTCTACATTGCTCAGGCTCCAAGTTGCTCTGAAGGGGAACTGTCTAAAGCAGGCCCTGGGTTGCGTGCACTTCCCAGGTCTAAGCCACTCAGGTTCAAGTTCTCGGGTACTCTACAAAGGCAGACTCAGTTGGGCCTGCATTTTGTGCCCTTCTTGACCCAGGGATTGACTCTACACCTCCTGCTTTGTCAGGTAGATTCTTTACCACTGAGTCACCAGGGAAACCATAATTGACTTAGTCACATTTATATTTCATTTGTAGATGAGAAAAGAAAAAAAAACTCAGAAAATACATTCAATTTGGCAAATCTTTTTGAGGTTTCTAAATTGTGTTGCTATTGTTATTACACGTAAGGTTTGTTTACTTTATTAAGACTAAGAGCATGCCATCAGAGGATTAACATGATTGCTAGATACAGAGAGAAACCCAGAAAACGTTGGATAGCTTGAAACTGTAAAGGACTTCATAAGCATTAATTAATTCATTCATTTTTACATGCAAGTACTCACATATGTATGCACTTACACATTACAAATTTATTAAGTGTGTCAGTTTACAGTGCTTACACAAGTGGATAAGAATAGTTAATATACTTACCTTTAGTGTCATGTTCAAGTAATAAGCATAGATATGTGGACAAACTGCCATAGAACATACCAAGTATAATGAAAGAACTATTTATAAAATATGCAAGTAGCCCAGAAGAGAAGTGGTTAACTGTGTTTTCAGGGGTAGGGAATAGGGTATGGGGTTTCTCTTAGGTAATAATGGTTATGTTGAGTTTTGAAAATGAACATGAATTTCCAGGTATTGTGGAAAGCTGGGAAGAAAGGTCATTTCAGGAAGAGACTATAGCACATGGAAAGGAACAGAGCAGGATGTGTTTGCTGATCTATAGTTGGTTTGTTAGGGCAGAATCAAAAGTTGTTGGAGTCGTGGGAGATGTCTAGTTAAGTAAAAAAATCACATAAAGCTTAACATTTCATCTCAAAGAGTTTGGAATCTTAAAGGGATTTGCTATAGGGGAGAAAAATTTATCACCCTCAAAATATCTCTTTGGCATGTGGATTATTAATATTTCAAGCTGAAAAAAATCAAGGGCTAAGAGATTCAGGAGAATCTTTGATCTTTTCCCTTAACTGCTTAAAAAATGTAGATGTAGACCTGGAACAGTTTCTCCCTCACCATAGGAAACTACAGTATGAACCAGGTGTGTAGACATGGAGGAAACTAGCAAGTCTGTTTGTTAAAATTCCTCTCTGTCCTATTGTCTCTGCTGACCCAGCAAACATTTGTTTACCAAACATTTGTTTACCAAAATTCCCGCTTATGTGAATTGCCTTCCTCCTCTTTGGCGTCCCAAACCACTACCCCTAACATCTGCTTTTGTCTTTAGCTGAAGACAGTATTCAAAGTGAGAGTTCTGTCATTTTGCTGAGTTACTCAGTTTTGCTGGGTCTCTCCCATGTATACATGTTATTAAACATTTGTTTGATTTTCTCCTATTAGTCTCTTTCATGTCAGTTTAATTCTAGACCAGCTGGAAGAACCTAGAAAGGTAGAAGAAAATTTCTTCCTCCTCAACATTGCAAAATAAAGAATCAGTACAAACCTTAGCTCCAGGTGGGAGACATGACCAGACTTATGCTATAGATTGATAGCAGTATTGAGATATTTCAGAGAGGGGGATGGTGAGGCTAGAGATAGAGAAATTAGTTTGAAGGTTGTTGCAATAGTCTCATTGGACGATAAATGAGATCTTAAATAATGGAAATTTTATATGCAGTAGAGAGTTTTTTATTTTTTACTTTTTAGAATCACTTAAGATTTGGATGTAGGAGATGAAAAGGAGGAAGCTAAGGCAAGTCCTTGACTTCTGATTATGATTTTTTGAGATATGACGTTGACACTGGACAAAATGTAGTAAGAAAGAAAAAAAAAACCCACAAGTTTTGATGGTAGGGAATAATGAGAATAATTTTACATGTGTTGAGTTTGAGGTACCCATAGGACATCGAAGATACATTATTAAGTGCAGTTTGAAGATCAAAAGATAACATCTGGTTTAGAAATACAGATTTTGATATATTTATTTCATAAGTTATTAAATCCAGAAAAACTGTTATTCAAGTATTTGAGTTTCATCAATTCCATGCATGGGTTTCTTTGTATAATTGTTCTAGAAATTCTGAGGAACTCTCTTCCTATTTCTGCACAGTCAGAGAAACAAGTGAAGTTAGGCACTCAGCATGATGATTTCATCAAGAAAGTATTAGCAGGATCTTAACAAAGCATGCATTAAAGTTTTCACTCTTTCTAGAATGGCTACCCACTCCAGTATTCTAGCCTAGAGAATTCCATGGACTGTATAGTCCATGGACTTGCAAAGAGTTGGACACAACTGAGCAACTTTCACACACAGATCAGTTCCAAGTGTCTGGGTATTGTCAGCCATGAAGATCCACTTAGACCACACCTTGTCTATATAGAGGAGAAAATCCTATTTCTCAGTTGATAGCTTCTCAGTTTTGTCTTTTTTTTCCCTTTCACCTTTTAAATATTGAGAAATCCCTAGGAACAGACTTTTCTGAATTTAAGTTACAGGATCCAGTTGTATTTCTCTCTAAAGAGCAAATGGATAATAAAGGAATTGATCTTTTCTACTCCTATTTTCATGTAAGCTTCTGCTGAAGTCTGCTACCCAAAACACTAGGCAAATGTTTATAAGGAGTCAAAGTTAATCTTTTCTTAAGAAAAATGTTTATTTATTTATCTTTTTATTTGTTTGGCTGTGCTGGGTCTTAGTTGCTGCATGTAGGATCTAGTTCCCTGATGAGGGATGGAACCAGGCTTCCTGCGTTGGCAGTGCAGTGTCTTAGCCACTGGACCACCAGGGAAGTCCTCAAAGTCAATCTTGACAAATAAAGCTCCAGCCTCTACCCCACTACTCCACACACACAGAGTTTCTTGGATCTGGGTTCAAAATTTTGATAGTTTTTTTCTCTTCTTTAAAAATCTTTTTTGTCTGTCAGGAAGTTCTAGCGACACAAGCAAACAATTGAGAGACATACGATTATTGTACAAGTGTACCTCAGAGACAGTGGAGGGTTTGGTTTCAGGCCATGGCAATCAGTGAATATCACAATAAAGTGAGTCCCATGAATTTTTCATTTCTCAAAGCATATGGAAGTTAAGTTATATACTACTATATACTGTAGTCTGTTAAGTGTGCAATAGCATTGTGTCTAAAAAAAACCAATGTATATACCTTAATCGAAAATGCTTTATTGCTTAAAAGAAAGCTAATGATCATCTGAGCCTTCAGAGTAGTAATCTTTTTGCTGATGGAGGGTCTTGCTTTGATGTAGATGGTTGCTGACAGATCAAGGTTCAGTTCAGTTCAGTCGCTCAGTCATGTCCGACTCTTTGCAACCCCATGAATTGCAGCATGCCAGGCCTCCCTGTCCATCACCAACTCCCGGAGTTTACCCAAACCCATGTCCATTGAGTCAGTGATGTCATCCAACCATCTCATCCTCTGTCGTCCCCTTCTCCTCTTGCCCCCAATCCTACCCAGCATTAGGGTCTTTTCCAATGAGTCAACTCTTCGCATGAGGTGGCCAAAGTATTGGAGTTTCAGCTTCAACATCAGTCCTTCCAGTGAACACCCAGGACTGATCTCCTTTAGGATGGACTGGTTGGATCTCCTTGCAGTCCAAGGGACTCTCAAGAGTCTTCTCCAACACCACAGTTCAAAAGCATCAATTCTGCGGTGCTCAGCTTTCTTCACCATCCAACTCTCACATCCATACATGACCACTGGAAAAACCATAGCCTTGACTAGATGGACTTTTGTTGGCAAAGTAATGTCTCTGCTTTTAAATATGCTATCTAGGTTGGCCATAACCTTCCTTCCAAGGAGTAAGCGTCTTTTAATTTCATGGCTGCAATCACCATCAGCAGTGATTTTGGAGCCCCTTAAAATAAAGTCTGACACTGTTTCCACTGTTTTCCCATCTATTTCCCATGAAGTCATGGGACCAGATGCCATGATCTTGTGGTTGCTAAATGTTGGTGTGGCTAAGGCAATTTCTTAAAATAAGACAACAAGGAAGTTTGCCGCAGAATGAGTCAATTTCCTCAAACCTTCTCACCACTTTAATTAAGGTTTTCAATTCACTTTGCCCAAATCTACCAGAGGAATCACTATTTACGGCAGCTGTAGTCTTATGAAATGTATTTCTGAAAGAGTAGGTCTTGAAAGTCAAAGTTATTCTTTGATCTCTGGGTTGCAAAATGGATGTTGTGTTAGCAGGTGTGAAAACAACATGAATCTTATGCACATCTGCATGAGAGCTCTTGGGTGACAAGCTGCACTGTCAATGAACAGTAATACTTTGAAAGAATTATTCTTTTTCTGGGTAGTGAATCTCAACAGTGGGCTTAAAATATTCAGTAAATTGTGTTATAAATAAGTGTGCTGTCATCCAGATTTTGTTTTTATCCAAGCCTTCCATTCATAATCACAGGCGGAGTAGATAAAGCATAATATTTAAGGGCCCTGGGGTTTTCAGAAGCATTAAATTCAACTGCATTAGCCTTTAACGAGAGAGTCAGCCTGTTCTTTGAAGTTATAAAGCCACGCATTGACTTCTCCTCTCTAGCATGATAGTCCTAAATGGCATCTTCTTCCAATATAAGGTTGTTTAATCTATATTGGAAATCTCTTACTCAGTGTAGCTACTTTCATTGAGCTACCTTAACTAGATCTTCTAGATAACTTGCTGCAGTTTCTACAACAGCATTTGCTGCTTCACTTTGTACTTCAGTGTTATGGCGATGGCTTCCTTCCTTAAAACTCAGAAACAACCTCTGCTAGTGTCACAATTTTTTCTACAGTTTCCTTACCTCTCTTGGGCTTCTTAGAATTGAAGGAGAAGTAGGATCCTGCTCTGGATTTGGCTTTGGCTTAAGAGAATTTTGTAACTGGCTTGATTATCTATCCAGACTGTTAATTTTTTCTCCTTATCAGAAATAAGGCTGTTTCACTTGCTTATCACTCACGTGCTCACTGGAGTAGCCCTTTTAATTTCCTTCAAGAACTTTCTTTGCATTCACAACTTGGCTGACTGATGCCAGAGGCCAGCTTTTGGTCTATTTTGGCTTTTAACATGCCTTCCGCACTAAATTTAATCATTTCTAGCTTTTGATTTAAAGTGAGAGAAACGTGACTCTTCCTTTCACTTGAATACTTTGAATTCATTGTAGGGTTATTAATTGACATAATTTCAATATAGTTGTATCTCAGGGAATAGGGAGACCAGAGGAGAGGGATATAGGTGGAGGAATACTTGGTTGATGAAGTCAGAACACATATGGTATGGTATTTGTTGGTGAAGTTTGCCATTTTTTATGAGTGTGGTTCGTGGCACATCCAAACAATTACAACTGTTACATCAAACATCACAGATCTCTATAATTAATAATAATGAAAAAAATCTGAAATATTGTGAGAATTTCCAGAATATAACAAAGAGACATGGAGTGAGCAAGTGCTATTGGAAACATGACACATATAGTCTTGCTCCACTCAGGGTTGCCACAAAACTTCAATTATTAATAGCTAAAAAAGCAGTATCTGCAAAGTGCAATAAAGTCAAGCACAATAAAATGAGATATACCTGTACTCAATCTACATTATTCTAACCTCTTTGATTTAAGTGGAGGTCAGGATTAGATTTCTCCATTTAAATGATTTAGAAACCACTTGCAACCAATATCCACAAACACCGAGACCACAGTTCCTTCCATCTCCATCACCACTTCTTCCTTCCACTTCATACATCATTGGACATAGAGGCTGCAATCCCATTTGGCATAAGACTGCTCTGTTGGTGCCAAGAGCAGCTCATTCCTCAAGCTCCTTTACTATTTCCCAACCTTCCCTAGATTCCTTTCACTTTTTGTAATAGTACAGTTTTTATTTTCATTTGCCAATTTTCAATGCATTTGCCTATGCTTCTAATGCACACACTGGTAATAGATTGGGTTTGTACATTTTGTGATGTGGTCTCAGAAACCAGCTGTTCACCAGATTATTAAAAAAAAAAAAGAAAAACTCTTAATCCTATTTTCTGGAAACAACTGAAGCTCTCTCAGGATTTCTCTGGTAGTATTAGGCATCATTTTTATTTATTTTTTTTTTTTATAAATTTATTTATTTTAGTTGGGGGCTAATTACTTTACAATATTGTAATAGTTTTTGCCATACATTGACATGAATCAGCCATGGGTTTACATGTGTTCCCCTTCCTGGACCCCCCACCCACCTCCCTCCCCATCCCACCCCTCTGGGTCATCCCATTGCCCCGGCCCTGAGCCCCTGTCCCATGCATGGAACATGGAATGGTGTTCTGTTTCACATATGATAATATACATGTTTCAATGCTATTCTCCCAGAACGTCCCACCCTCACCTTCTCCCTCAGAGTCCACAAAATTGTTCTATGCATCTGTGTCTCTTATTCTGTCTCGCATATAGGGTTATCGTTACCATCTTTCAAATTCCATATATATGCATTAGTATACTGTATTGTTGTTTTTCTTTCTGGCTTACTTCACTCTGTATAATGGGCTCCAGTTTCATCCATCTCAGTAGAACTGATTCAAATGTATTTTTTTTAATGGCTGAGTAATATTCCATTGTGGCATCATTTTTAAAAACCATTAGTACTACATAGTATCTTGTAATATTACAAATATGATCTTCAGATCATTAGTATCAGCATTAACTCTGAAATTTTTATAGGTGAAATCTTAGATCCCAATCCAGGACCACTGAATCAGAATCTGTATTTTAATAAGATTCTTGGATTATTTGTATGCACATTCAAGTTTGAGAAGTACTGCTGTGGTATGCCTTTTGCTAGTGCACCCTTTCTACTGTTTTCTCCTCTTATTTTGCTCTGAGCAAGTTCTTCCTTCTCTTCCCCACATTTTAGTAACTGGAAGATGCTAGGAAGGAGTGTCTGTGATTGAACATCCAGATCTTGAACGGCTTCATTCAAACTAAGAAGCCTGCTTTCTTCACTCGTCTATAATATGGTCTTTAGTCTTGAATATGAGCCAACTTCTCTTTCCCAATCATCTGCAAAGTGGTCAGGAGGTTTACCTACACAGCCCTCTGCTTCTCACCTTTCCTTGTTCCTGCTGGAGCATTTCATGATTGTCATTCACCTTGAGATTATGCTGCTGCTGCTGCTAAGTTGCTTCAGTCGTGTCTGACTCTATAGACAGTGCAACTCTATAGACGGCAGCCCACCAGGCTCTGCCGTCCCTGGGATTCTCCAGGCAAGAATACTGGAGTGGGTTGCCATTTCCTTCTCCAGTGCATGAAAGGGAAAAGTGAAAGTGAAGTCTCTCAGTTGTCCGACTCTTAGCGACCCCATGGACTGTAGCCTACCAGGCTCCTCCATCCATGGGATTTTCCAGGCAAGAGTACTGGAGTAGGGTGCCATTGCCTTCTCCACCTTGAGATTATAAACAGTCTCAAATACTAGGTGTGAGAGATTTCCCTCTTATGTCTTGTTTTGTGCTTTTTAAATGCATCTTGAGCAAATTTTAGTAACCTATATATATGTTCTGTAATTTTTCAGAGTTTCGTGGCCCAACTATCCCCTGGAATCTGAGGTGTAATACTCCACCCCAGGAATGATCACAGATGACCAACAACTTACTAACCAAAGTGTTCTTGTCCTCTGAGACCAATGTCATCTTGAGTATTTAGTCTCTCTTATCACTTCTGGACTTAGGTAACAATATATTGTGGAAGAGCATGGACTTGTCTTCCACCTGAATGCCAAAGGGGCTGGATGATGTGGCCCAAAACTCTGAGGGAATTAAATCCAACTAGGGGAAATTTTGACCATTTGAAGACAGCAGATAAAAGGAAACTGGGTGGATAAATTAATCTTCTCCCTTTAATGGAATTTTTCAAGGCAGGATATCTCCATTCACCCTTTTTCATAGATTTCTCACGTAGATAGGCATGTGCACTTGATGGAATTCTCATGAAGTAGGACTCTGTGCCTTCACCCAGCACAGTGTTTCATTTCCTTATTCTCTGCTTTGTTTTCTTAGAATTCCACCTTCAGATAAATTACTAGTAGTTAATCCTTGCCTCAGGATATGTTTTCTAGGAAACCAGAGAGGTTCTAGGATAAGCTAGGAGGATAAGCTAGGATATCCTATCTTAGGATACCCTAGGAGGAGGCCTGCTCATCTGTGTAAAACACAGAAGGACCCCTTTCCTGGTAAAAGTGGTGGGACATCAACTTCTGGCATGCAATGACATCATAATTACATCACACTTTAACTTGTGATTAATTGGGAGGAAGAGTAGTTAGAAGGAAAGACTTTAGACATCAAGTACCTGTGGCACTAGATTATTATAGGACAGTGATACTTTTAAGGATAGCAAAGTAGGGAACTGCTTTAAATGACATAGACTTCGAAAGGAAATTGATAGGTATAGTGCAGTTAATTGTGAATGTAGAAGCCATGTTCTAAAGCCAGAGAACCTCTATGGCAGCTGTAAAAGAGATTTTTATTTCCTGCAGCCACAGGGCAGACTTGCTAAACTTCAGGCCTAGGATTTGATTATATACAGAAACAAGGACTAAATAAATTCCTAGCCCCGACAGATCTTCTGTCAAAGACAAGGTTCTAATGGAGAAGGGGTAAAATTATGAAACATGGAGAGTGACATTTTGCTGGGCAAGTTTGAGAGTCTTGAACGCTAATTCAATCTCCCAGAACTTTCTGTCTGACCAAAAATGTTCTCTCTTCACTGCCAGAAGAAAACCTTTTCTTGTAAGTTTATACTTCCTAAGATAGGGCCTGTTTTCCACAAGATACATTACCACAGCCCTTCATTGCTCCTAGGCGTAGAACATAAAGCAAATCTTAGAACAGCCTGAACAGGGAAGTTATAAACTTTTTGCTAGTAAGAAATAGCTTATTCTTCAAAGGAATTGCAGTAACCATTTAATATGCAGATAGGATCGGGGGGAACAATGTAGAAATGTATTTTCATTGTGTTAGCCTGGGGAAGGGGTGAATATAAGACTCCACAAGGAAGGATCTGTTGTTATAAGGGCATGTAGGATTTAATTTTCTTTTAATTTATTTATTTTTAATTGAAGGATAATTGCTTTACAGTATTGTGTTGATTTCTCCCAAACATCAACATGATTGATTTGTTTTTAGTTGTTTTTCAGTTGTTAAGTCATGTCCAACTTTTTTTCAACCCCATAGACTGTAGCCTTCCAGGTTCCTCTGTCTGTGGGATTTTCCAGGCAAGAATACTAGAGTGGGTTGCCATTCTCTTCTCCAGGGGGATTTAATATTTTAGCAAGATCACCTGGAGCTGGGCATCTGGGCTCACATAATGTGCTAAATAGGCTTTTAATGTACTGTTGTTGAGTAGCACATTCTGAGAATTATTTGAACTTTTGATAGTAATGATCACAAGTAAGGGGATGAATGAGTTCTAGATTTGAGAGTCAATCTATGGAAATTGCTCTAGATAAAGATCTAGCTTGAGAAAGCTATTTAATAAACTGACCTTGGTATACCTCTTAAGAAATTAGATTTTTAAAAATACCACGGTGTTAGAGATAGGCTGGCAAAATAATTTTCATGTTTTGAATAACTTGCAATGAAACCTCATTTGACTGTCTATGTAAACATCATAGAGTCAGATAAGGACTGCTCTAATAATTAGGGTGTCTGCATTCTCTTTCTGGTAACACTATTGACAAGTAGCTTTCCTAGCATCAAGTATATTTCCATTTTCTGGCTGCATCCCTGTACAATCATCTCAAGCTGTGCAAAAGGCAAGTGATCAGATAGCATTGATTCTAATCTAAGATTACTGAAGTGGCCCTTGGTAAAGCTGGCTGGGTCACAGAACAAAAGTTAGAGTATCCTGTGTGTGCTTCTCTGCTTAGATATTTTTTTTTCTAACTGAGGTATCCAATAGGGTACCAAATTGTAGTACTCAAAAGTCATCTATTTAAATAAACATCAAAACCAGTGTTTTCCCTGCCTGTCCCATCCTGGCCTTTCAGCCAAATAATGTCTCACTCAAGACAGTAGTTAACTGCTTTTGTGTTTGCTTTTACTTAGTAGCTCAAGACAAACTTAGACATTTCTCCCTAATTCTGAATGATTCCTTGACTGCTACTGGATATTGTTTTCCCCAAGATATTTTTATATCATGATTATGATTATAATCATGATTATGATTACTGTTATAATCATCCAAATCTAAATAGTCCAAGTATATAGCATTATTTAACATGCATGGTCCCATCATCCTAGTCTATATGAACAAATTCAGAACCTTTTATCTTGAAAGAGCAGATGGAGTTCTTGATCCCATTCATTCCATCAGGTTTTCAGACTGCTTAGGCAAATTTACTTCATCCCTTCCAGCTTTCTTTAAACTCTATTGATTAACAGACACTTTTAAGTAAATTACAGAAAAAAACACCTTATTAGCTATGTAATAATTGCAATTTTTAACTGTCTGCCATGTGCCAATCAATGTGCTGGGATTTTCCATATAGCCTCCTAATTGTCCATCCAGATGGACGTTGTTATTTACATATTACATAAAGAAAACTGGGACTCATTATGGTTAAAATTAACTTGGTAATGACATAGAAGCCAGTAAATATCAAAGATTGAAGGAAATAGAGGTTTTCCTAGCTATCTAGCTTGAGTGTTGGCAGAGTAGAAGATTGTGCTCTCATCTTCTCCTGTGGGAACTCCAAAATTACAACTGGCTGCTGGACAGCTGTCAACAGGAGAATGTTGGATCCCATCAAAAAAAGATACCCCATGTCCAAGGGCAAAGGAGAAGCCCCAGCAAGATGGTAGGAGGGATGAAATCACGTTTAGAATCAATCTCCATACCTGCCAGAATGCTCAGATGGCTCAAACAAAACCTTGTGCACACCAGGAGACCCCACAGAGACTGAAGCAGACTTGCCTTTGAGTGTTTGAGTGTCTCCTGTGGAGGCACGAGTCAGCAGTGGCCTGCTGCAGAGGCAGGGGCTCCAGGTGCAGCAGACTTGGGTATGGCATAAGCCCTCTCAGAGGAGGTCACCATTAACCCCACCATAGAGCCACCAGAACTTACACAGGACTGGGGAAACAGACTCTTGGAAGCCATAAACAAAACCTTGTGTGCACCAGGACCCAGGGGAAAGTAGCAGTGACCCCACAAGAGACTGACCCAGACTTGCCTGTGAGAGTCCAGGAATCTCTGGTGGAGGCATAGATTGACAGTGACCTGCTGCAGGGTCACTGAGTGTGGCAGTGCATACATGGGACCTTTTGAAGGAGGTCACCATTATCTTTATTAGCTCCACCATAGTTTGGCCACAGGTCAAACAACAGGAAGGGTACACAACCTGGCCCCATCAACAGAAATTTGGATTAAAGAGGCACTGAGCATAGCTCCACCCATCAGAACAAGACCCAGTTTCCCCCTCAGTCAGTCTATCTCACCCGGAAGCTTCCATAAGCCTCTTATCCTTATGGCTCAGCAGGCAGACAGAATGAAAACCATAATCACAGAAAAATAATCAAACTGATCACATGGACCACTGT
Source organism: Giraffa tippelskirchi (assembly GCF_054371585.1). Taxonomy (NCBI): domain Eukaryota; kingdom Metazoa; phylum Chordata; class Mammalia; order Artiodactyla; family Giraffidae; genus Giraffa; species Giraffa tippelskirchi. Next base: position 68,372,283 of record NC_137284.1, read on the forward strand.
CTTGTCTAACTCAATGAAACTATGAACCTTGCCATATAGGGCCACCCATATAGGGCTCTCCATGGTGGAGAGCTCTGACAAAATGCGGTCCACTGGAGAAGGAAATGGCAAACCACTTCAGTATTCTTGCCTTGAGAACCCCACGAACAGTATGAAAAGGCAAAAAGATAGGACACTGAAAGATGATCTCCCCAAGTCTGTAGATGCCCAATATGCTACTGGAGAACAGTGGAGAAATAACTCCAGAAATAATGAAGAGATGGAGCCAAAGCAAAAGCAACACTCAGTTGTGGATGGGACTGGTGATGGAAGTAAAGTCCATTGCTTTAAAGAGCAATATTGCATAGGGACCTGGAATGTTAGGTCCATGAATCAAGGTAAATTGGAAATGGTAAAACAGGAGATGGCAAGAGTGAACATCGACATTTTAGGAATCAGCGAACTAAAATGGATTGGAAAGGATGAATTTAACTCAGATGACCATTATATCTACTACTGTGGGCAAGAATGCCTTAGAAGAAATGGAGTAGCCATTATAGTCAACAAAAGAGTCTGAAATGCAGTACTTGGATGCAATCTCATGAAGGACAGAATGGTCTCTGTTCATTTTGAAGGCAAGCCATTCATTATCACAGTAATCCAAGTCCATGCCCCAACCAGTAATGCTGAAGAAGCTGAAGTTGAATGGTTCTTTGAAGACCTACAAGACCTCCTAGAACTAACACCCCAAAAAGATATCCTTTTCATTATAGCGGACTGGAATGCACAAGTAGCAAGTCAAGAAATACCTGGCGTAACAGACGAACTTGGCCTTGGAGTACAAAATGAAACAAGGCAAAGGCTAACAGAGTTTTGCCAAGAGAACGCACTGGTCATAGCAAACATCCTCTTGCCACAACACAAGAGAAGACCCTACACATGGACATCACCAGATTGTCAATACTGAAATAAGATTGATTATACTCTTTGCAGCCAAAGATGGAGAAGCTCTGTACAGTCAGCAAAAACAAGACTGGGAGCTGACTGTGGCTCAGATCATGAACTCCTTATTGTCAAATTCAGAGTTAAATTGAAGATAGTAGGGAAAACAACTAGACCATTCAGGTATAACCTAAATCAAACCCCTTATGATTATACAGTGGAAGTTTCAAATAGATTCAAGGAATTAGATCTGATAGAGTGTGTGAAGAATTATGGATGGAGGTTTCTAACATTGTACAAGAGGCAGTGATCAAGACATCCCCAAGACAGAGAAATGCAAAAAGGCAAAATGGTCGTCTGAGGAGGCCTTACAAATAGCTGAGAAAAGAGAAGCAGAAGGCGATGGAAAAAAGGAAAGATATCCCCATTTGAATGCAGAGTTCCAAAGAATAGCAATGAGAGATAAGAAAGCCTCCCTCAGCAACCCTCAGCAAAGAAATAGAGGAAAACAATAGAATGGGAAAGACTAGAGATCTCTTCAAGCAAGTTAGAGATATGAAGGGAATTGTTCATGCAATGATGGGCACAATGAAGGACGGAAATGTCATGGACCTAACAGAAGCAGAAGATATTAAGGAGAGGTGGGAATAATACACAGAAGAACTATACAAAAAAGATCTTCAGGACCCAGATAACCATGATGGTGTGATCACTCACCTAGAGCCAGACATCCTGGAATGTGAAGTCAAGTGGGCCTTAGGAAGCATCACTATGAACAAAGCTAGTGGAGGTGATGGAATTCCAGTTGAGCTATTTCAAACCCTAAAGGAATGCTGTGAAAGTGCTGCACTCGATATGCCAGCAAATTTGGAAAACTCAGCAGTGGCCACAGGACTGGAAAAGGTCAGTTTTCATTCCAATCCCAAAGAAAGGCAATGCCAAAGAATGTTCAAACTATCGCACAATATCACTCATCTCACATGCTAGCAAAGTAATGCTCAAAATTCGCCAAGCCAGGCTTCAGCAGTATGTGAACTGTAAACTTCCAAGTGTTCAAGCTGGATTTAGAAAAGGCAGAGGAACAAAGATCAAATTACCAACATCCGTTGGATCATCAAGAAAGAAAGAGAGTTCCAGAAAAACATCTACTTCTGCTTTACTGACTGTTTCAAAGCCTTTGATGTGTGGGTCACAACACACTGTGGAAAATTCTTAAAGTGATGGGAATACCAGACCACCTGACCTGCCTCCTGAGAAATCTGTATGCAGGTCAAGAGGAAACAGTTAGAACTGGACATGGAACAACAGACTGATTGCAAATAGGAAAAGGAGTACGTAAAGGCTATATATTGTCACCCTGCTTATTTAACTTATATGCAGAGCACAGCATGCAAAATGCTGGGCTGGATGAAGTATAAACTGGAATCAAGATTGCCAGGAGAAATATCAATAACCTCAGATATGCAGTTGACACCACTCTTATGGCAGAAAGCGAAGAACTAAAGAGCCTCTTGATGAAAGTGAAAGAAGAGAGTGAAAGAGCTGGTTTAAAACTCAACATTCAGAAAACTAAGATCATGTCATCTGGTCGCATCACTTCATAGAAATAGATGGGGAAACAATGAAACAGTGACAGACTTTATTTTTTTGGGCTCCCAAATCACTGCAGATTGTGACTGCAGCCATGAAATTAAAAGACGCTTCCTCCTTGGAAGAAAAGCTATGACCAACCTAGACAGTATTCTAATAAGCAGAGACATTACTTTGGCAACAAAGGTCCATCTAGTCAAGGCAATGTTTTTTCCAGTAGTCATGTATGGATGTGAGAGTTGGAGTATAAAGAAAGCTGAGTGCTGAAGAATTGATGCTTTTGGACTGTGGTATTGGAGAAGACTCTTGAGAGTCCCTTGGACTGCAAGGAGATCCAACTAGTAAAATCCTAATGGAAATCCGTCCTGAATATTCATTGGAAGGACTGATGCTGAAGTTGAATCTCCAATACTTTGGCCACCTGATACAAAGAACTGACTCACTGGAAAAGACCTTGATGCTGGGGAAGACTGAAGGTGGGAGGACAAGGAGACAACAGAGGATGAAATGGTTGGATGGCATCACCAAGTTGATGGACATGAGTTTGGGTAAACTCCGGGATTTGGTGATGGACAGGGAATCCTGGTGTGCTGCAGTCCATGGGGTCGCAAAGTGTCGGACAGGACTGAGCGACTGAACTGAACTCAACTATGTGGTTTCTACACATCATACCATCCTGTAGTTGTTGAAAGATCAACCTGCAGATTTCAGTTGAAGTCATGTTGTTCAGAGAGAATGTTATCCTACACCTGGATCACTTAATGACTGAATTTATCTAAGACGACTGTAGTCTGGGAAACTAAAGTTGGTTATTTCCAACTAGTTAGAAATTTCTTTCCTTCTAGAGCAGTAGTGAACAGATTGGCACAATTATTGACCAGTCCAAAAAAACAGGAAATACTGCTTTGCTTGAAGTTGCTCTTCAGAATATAAGGTTACTTTTCAGAATATATATAGATTAGATTTAGAATATCAAGATGATATCTGAAACTAATTTGGTAGTAAAAGGCTAACACCTATCTAAATATTAGTAATGAAAAGACACAAACCTACACCCAAGTCTGAGAGCAAAATTTAGTGTTGAATATTTATCATCTTGTGAGAATCTGCCTCAGAAAATGTTAGATATCCTGAACAATCTCAGTTTATACGTCCTTGGTTTTAATTCAAATGAGAATATGTTAGATTAGAACAAGTATGACAGCATTTTGTAGAAGAGGTTTAAACTGACTTTTAGTTTCTGGCTTCTATTTTGGGAAGAGCCCTGGTCTTCATATATTGAGTAGGATGATATTAAACATTACCAAGGCAGCTTTATACTAGCTACATTATGACATTGCTGGGGAAAGTGCAGAGAACTCACTGAATAAATAAACATGTAAGTTCTCACCCAGACATCATCTATCACTACTTTTAGGTATGGCAGACTCACTATCTTGAGCAGTGCATAGAATATTATTTTCATAAACAGTTTACCACACTGTGAGGAAAAATATGATTGGAGGAAATGATACAATTTTAATAAAATTGCCAGCAAGGGAGGTATTTGCAGTTGCCAAACTCCTAGAAACTTGTATTGTTTTTACTCTTTTCCACAATTAACATGTTGTCTTATCAATTTGTATTTCCTGAACTATTCAGGGACCACATTGTTTTAGGTAAGAAAAACAGATATAAAGGAAATTTCTGGACTGATACCTGCATTTAGTATTCTTATTAATTTATAAGATTTCTGGAAGGAAAATGTCTTAAAGGTCAAGAATATTTTAAGGCAGAGTTTCTTAAACACACATAAAAATGAGGACCCTGAAAATTTTTAAAAATGTGATCTATACCTATCAATATTTACTGTATTATAAATTGAGGCACTAAATTTTTAAAACTTAAAATAGCAATAATAAACCAATTGAATGTTAACATAAACAGCATAGTTTTGTTAGAAAAGTTTCCTAAAACAAAAATAACAAATGGGAAGAGTTGCCTTGTTTGGCATTTTCACAAATCTCAATAATGTCTGATTTAGAAAAGATAGCTGGAATCTCGTATCTCTTTCTATTGTAATAGCACAACCTGAACCCCTGGAATATTTCACTCTACATCCATGAGAAAATGAATGGATAACAAAATAATATCTTAGTAATATTATGAAATAATTTTGAGCTAATAGATCCCCTGAAAGGATTTCAGGGACCCCCAGTGGCTTCCCTAGTGGCTCAGATGGTAGAGAATCTGCCTGCAGTGCAGGAGACCTGGGTTTGATTCCTGGGTTGGGAAAATTCCCTGGAGAAGGGAACTGGCAACCCACTCCAGAATTTTGCCTGGAGAATTCCATGGACAGAGAAGCCTGGTGGGCTACAGTCCATGGGATCGCAAATTCGGACACGACTGAGCATCTAACACTCACAGAAGTCTCTGGACTGCATTTTGAGAACCCCTTTTCCAAGACTGGAAGTGATAACTGAATATTCTCCATTACTATAAAATTGAAAAATGCTTGCATTTGGGTGGGATGACATTTATTTTAAAAAGCTGTCCTTGTAATTGAGAGCTGCTCTTTAAAAATCTATATTAAAGTATGACCCAGTTTTAGCAAAATGAGTACAGTTTGAGGCATTATTCTGGTTTAAGTGAACTTCATGTTGCTACATATAGGAAGATTCATTGTTTATTTAATTATGTTTTCAGACGCTGGCAGCAAAAGACACTCTCATTCTAATTTTTATGTTTTCCTGCACAGTACAGTTTCAAATTGAGAAAGTGGCAATGCTGATGAATAAACTAACCATTCTCATTAAACTACTCTTTTATTTCACCATTTTATTGTATATATTTCTTTTTAACATAGGTTATCTGAAAAAGTTATCTTTTCAATTGGGTAACGCTAGCCATCAGAACCACTGACTTGATTCAAACAACACCTTGGAAGAGAATGAACCTAGCAGACATGATGACTTATGTTACTGTAAGAACTACTGATGAAATGTCAACCAACTGGTCTCAAGTTATGATCCCAAAGAATAAAAAACATTAAGAAACATATTTTGCTTCACAACAGAAAATGTCACTTATGCTTTAATAGTATTATCATTATAAAGGTTGAGTTTATTTCTCTTATACCAACCAAAGATCTATTATTGTAATTTTAATTATGATTAACTTCATAGATTACAGAAGAATCAGAGTGCTTAGGAGTCTAATGGGTCACTTTATATTTTTACCTAAAATCTATTAATAAAGCGAAAGATTGCATATCTTTGATTTCTCAGTTTCTCCCAAGTTTGTTGCCCACAATTTTTAGAATTTAAAATGATTAAAGGAAAATATGCCTTGACAGCATTGGAAGAACTAAAAAACTGTTGCTATTCAAGGAATGTGAAGGCTCAAAAGAATAGGAAGTTTTTTCTCCCTATATTTCATTTCTCCCATTACCAACCTGATAAAATTGTTCCATTTGGAGAAGCAGTGCATTTAGTTTCTGAAAGCTGGTTTTGCAATGGCTGGATAAAGAGCTGCTTATTTTGTGGATGGTCTTTCTGTACAAAGTCCTGTATGTTGAACAACCAGTAATACAACAGTCCAGCAGGTAATAGAAAACTTATGAATAGAAGGGGAGAAGAAGATGGCTGTAGAACCAGAAGATAATCTGCATTTCATGTCAAGTACAAAGGCAGCCCTCTTCAAGCACAGAGTTTAGACCTCAGGCACATCTGGTGTTTCATCTATGGCTTCATCAATGTATAGGTTGGACATCCTTTTTATTTAATTGTGATAAATGGCTAGCTTTAAGCCACATAGAAAGATATCTCTTTTCCTCTTTTCTTTAAGGTGTAGTTCATGGAACATTTAATAAATCTGGTTTCTATGTAGACTCACCATGCTGTCCAAAATAGGCAGTACTGAGAATGCCAGTTTTTGTTGAGATTTCATAGCTCAGCTTCAAGAAACCAGAACATCATTCATCCTCTAGAATGTAGATAACAATTCAAAAATTACAGCCACAGAACAGAGAGTATTCCCAATTGCACATGGATTGTTATAATGATGAAATCTTTGCACCCTAAAGAAAATAAAAGTTTTATAATATACAATATACATATCTGTAGGCACAGAAAGTATTACACACTAATGTTTAAGAATCTGACAAAGGTTACCATACAGACATTATCTATAGAATTTGAAAAATAGTCTAATTCTGCTAAATTCTGACCTCTCCATAATGCTAGGCCTTCCCAGGTGGCACTAGTGGTAAAGAATCCACCTGCCAGTGCAGGAGACATAAAAGACATGGGTTCAGTCCCTGGGTTGGGAATATCCTCTGGAGGAGGGCATGGCAACCCACTGCAGTATTCTTGTCTGGAGAATTCCATGAACAGAGGAGCCTGGCAGGCTACAGTCCACGTGCTCGCTTCTGCAGCACATATACTAAAAAACAGGTTACAGTCCATGGGGTCACAAAGAGTCAGACAGGACTGAAGCAACTTAGCATTATGCTAGGTGATTGGCAAAGTGGTTCAAAATAAAATTAAAGGAGTGATATAATTATATCTTAATCATTGTTTAATTTGAAAGTCCTGGTTAACAAAGCATTGCAAGTTGAATCATTGATCTTTGCCATTTTATTCTCAGACTGTTTCTCACTAAACTTTGTAACTTCATGTGATTCAAATATTTTAGCATCTACTTTGATAACTGAGTTTCTTTCTAATTACCTGTTTGGAAGATACTTTTGTCCTTCGCTGTCATAAATTTTAATTATTTAGCTTCTCTTTCATCATTATGGATTAGGTGTTTGTATGGATGAAAGTATGTATATATAATGTATGAGCACTTTTTGCAGAAATTGTGTGTGTGTGTGTGTGTACATATGACATTTATGTAGCGTATATATGTACGAATATATATATAGGTCAAGTATTAAAGAACTAGACTGATGTTCAGTTCAGTTCAGTCGCTTAGTCGTGTCCAACTCTTTGTGACCCCATGAACCGCAGCATGTCAGGCCTCCCTGTCCATCACCAACTCCTGAGTTTACCCAAATTCATGTCCATCGAGTCGGTGATGCCATCCAGCCATCTCATCCTCTGTTGTCCCCTTCTCCTCCTGCCCCCAATCCTTCCCAGCATCAGGATCTTTTCAAATGAGTCAGTTCTTTGCATCAGGTGGCCAAAGTATTGGAGTTTCAGCTTCAGCATCAGTCCTTCCAATGAATATTCAGGATTGATTTCCTTTAGAATGGACTGGTAGCATCTCCTTGCAGTCCAAGGGACTCTCAAGAGTCTTCTCCAATACCACAGTTCAAAAGCATCAATTCTTCAGCACTCAGCTTTCTTTGTAGGCCAACTCTCACATCCATACATGACTACTGGAAAAACCATAGCCTTGACTAGACAGACCTTTGTTGACAAAGTAATGTCTCTGCTTTTCAATATGCTGTCTAGGTTCGTCATAACTTTTCTTCCTAGGAGCAAGTGTCTTTTAATTTCAGGCTGCAGTCACCATCCGCAGTGACTTTGGAGCCAAAGAAAATAAAGTATGTCACTGATGTTTTTCTGGAATTCTCTTGCTTTTTCTATGATCCATCGCATGTTGGCAATTTGATCTCTTGTTCCTCTGCCTTTTCTAAAACCAGCTTGAACATCTGGAAGTTCACGGTTCACATATTGCTGAAGCCTGGCTTGAAGAATTTTGAGAATTACTTTAGTAGCGTGTGAGATGAGTGCAATTGGGCGGTAGTTTGAGCATTCTTTGGCATTGCCTTTCTTTGGGATTGGAATGAAAACTGACCTTTTCCAGTCCTGTGGTCACTGCTGAGTTTTCCAAATTTACTGGCATATTGAGTGCAGCACTTTTACAGCGTCATCTATGGACCAATTTGTAATAATTGCATAGATTACCTAGTTTAATTTACATGATTTTTTTTTCCTCTGTGATTTTAATGATTGTGTTCAATGATATCTAGAATCATCAGTCCAGGGTGACCTCTCTCTCTGTGAGGGCCCCAGCCTTCTCCAGCATACAAAGACTATTAAAGTATGGAATGCTTGGGATAATGGGAAGGCAGTCTAATCAATTTGCTACCTATAGAGTGTAAAGGAGAACAGAGAGGCTGTTTTTGAAGCTGTCTCTTTTGTGAGTCTGAGTCACCCACAGCTGTAGGGTTCCAGCCTATTTGTTTCAAGTTTTACAGAGGAGCAGGAACTGCATTTAATATGGTGTTTGTTTGCTTCTGCCAATTTGAGAGATTCCTACAGAGCAAAGACAAACCTCAGCGTGGCATTTTCAGCTCTAAGCCAAATGCTCAGACACCCACACATCTTAAATTAGTTGGCCGACAAAGGAACACACCTATACATCTAGTTGCACAAGACAGCATTTATTAGCCCGAATAAAATCAGTGTCTTCTTCATGTCCTCTCTCCCCCACCAATGGGAAAATAGTTAATTTACTAAATCTACATAATCTCTCTCCCCCCACCCACCTCTCTTTCTCTTTTTTTCTTTTTTCTACCCAGGGTGAAATAACATGTTCTGGGGCATCCTGAGTAATTTGTAGAGCAGTTTCTACCTTCTCATCTCTATGTTTTCCCCCCACCCCCACTTTGTGTAGTTCGAGTCACTGGTAGCTGTAATGACCCTGGAGAAATACAGACCCTGTGAACTGACAGGAAAACCTTGCCTGCTTCCAGTGTAAGGAGCATACCAGGCAGCAACTTCAGCAGGGGTTCATTTCTCTTGCCCTCAGAAAGTGAGCCATCCTTCTTTAACGAATGGGTTTTAGAACTCTATTTTCCCCTTTTAAAGGATTTACAAGCTATTTATTGATTTTAGTTTTTTAAGTAATGCAAAGGTTGCTACTAATGTTAAAGTAATGAAAATGAAAGCAAGTGTTCACATCCTGAATATAGAGCCTTCAGGATTTATTAAGAGATTAAAAGTAGGAGTGAGGGAAAGAAAATCATCAAAGATGACTCAAAGGGTTTTTTGTATTGAGCAACTGGAAATACGATGTGCCAATAATTAGACAAGGAAGACAGTGAGGAGTAGGGCTGAGGATGAATGTCAGGATCTCAGTGTTGGACATGCCAAGTTTGAAATATGAGAAATGTTGAGTAGCCAGTGGCAGTGGGACTTAAGAGAACAGTTAGGCAAAGAGAAATGCATTTTGGAAATCATTAGCATCTATCAGTCAGTTACTGCCATGTAAGAAATAACCCGGAGAATCTGAATAGAGAAAGAGCAATAAAATTTTTATTTCTCACATGTCTGCAAGTTGACTCAGTATTGTTTCATCAAAGGTGAGTTTGTCTGGGTTTCTGCTTAAGCTAAGGGTCATGCTTGACTTTGTTCCTCACTTTGGGTTGGGTTTTGATCTTCGCTATGTGTATTCATCCTGGGGCTCAGGCTTAAGGGGCAGCGGTTCTTATTGATAACCGAGGCATACAAGGATAGCCCCCACTGCTCAAACCCATGTCTAATATCATCTCATTGGCTAAACTAAATGACAAGGCCAACCCCAAAGTCAGGAGTTTCATTCTATTTCTTATGGGAGAAAGGACAAAGTCACATAACAGAGGCTGTGGATATAGAGATAAGGTCACTTGATGACAAGAACTCATTCTATCATTGGCATATACATCATATTTAAAGCCACAAGCTTGAATGAGACCCACAATGATGGCATCAGTTTACTCTTTCACCAGCTGTATATGAGCATTTCTGTTTCCTTTGCTCTGGCTAACTTTGTATTATTGTTTTAAAACTGATTTGCCAGTGTGAAGGATGGAAAATAACACTTTCTTGTTTTAACTAAAATAATTGTACTTCTAAGCCAAGCTGAAAACATAAACATGCTTGGAGTGATTTTGAATTTTCCAGAAGGATCTTCTTTTAATGGCTCATTATGCCTTGGTCTAGTAACCAGTGAGAAGTTTCCCAGAAGATTTTGTTCTCTTTTATGTATTTAACCATCTATAATTACTAAAAGAAGATGAAAATGAATTCCAAACAAGTGCTGCTGGTATGGCTAATCTTAACACCTACGGTTCATCTTTCTGCAATCACTATTAAGTCATCAGAAGAGATCACTTGTTGGTGAAAACCAAAGGAAGCAATTATTTATTTATCATATGTATATATAATCATATATACATTATCATACATAAATCATGATTCTAAGAAAAAAACCTATTGAATTTTTGACTCACGTGCAGTGTTCACAATGTGATAAATTGTAAAGGTATCACAGCAAAGCATATCATGTTCCTCTTCAGATGAGGGGCATTCTTTTTTAAAAGTCATTATTGTGAAAAAGGGACGCTGATGGCTGGCTGTGGCTAAAGACTCACATATGCCTGTTCATTCTCAGCAAAGGGCATTATGCCCTATTTACAAGGCACACAATCTGTTCAAGCATTTTGAAATTCATTATGTGTGGGCTGCATATATTTTCAGTAAGTTGGAAACATCCATAAGATTTCTGAGGTATGGTAAAAATAGATACTTTTAGTGACTGGGATAATTATCCTAGAAAAGGAATTGTAATATAGGATCTCAAACATTGCTCACATGTAAATGGAACGTGAGTTCAGCAGTGATCTGAGAAGCAAGCACGTGGCCAGAGAGGGAGGTAAACTCCAAGTAGAAGAGAAGTCTTTCACTTTCAGCAGGTGCACTGGAAAACTATGTTTTTCTCCTGCACGTGATGAAGAACAGTACAGCATACTTTTAGTGTAAAAATAGAAAACCCATTAAGAAATAAAAGCACTTTTATTCCATTGCTTGAGAAAAATATTGCTCTATTCATTCACAGTAGGTTTGTTCTCTCAGAATAAGGCTTTTGCATTACCTTGAATTTATCTGAAGAGGTATGTGTGCTGAATGCTAATTACTTAAATCATAGTATTTGGAATTTTGCTTTTAATAACCAATACATTTATTATTTCATTGCTTCATGTGTCCTGTTTGGATATCAAGCAAACTTGATCAATATAAACATATTGCTTATGGCTATTCTATTGTCTTCTTATAATCAGGGGTATAGATTCCATTTTTCCTAATTAATGCCAAATATACTTAGTGCTAAAAGTTTGTTGTTAAAGGTAACTAAGCAGGTGTTGGGCCATTATTTGGTTTGGGGAGGTTAGCAGGGGGACATCAAACATAGCCAGAGTCAAAAGAGGTCTAGTTCTTTCTCAAAGAGACTTTCTCAAATCAAGTTAAAGTGAAAAGTCTTTTGTGCATATGAAACAAAAAAATGGAGAGTTTCAGTTAGCTTAGGTTGTGTTAATATAAACTAAAGTAATTCAAATAAAAACTATTTGAGGGCATGTTCTAACATCAGTTTTAGATGTTATCTAATTAACTAAATTTATCAATTCAGTAATATTTTTATTATATGGTTATACTATTATAAGTGTGAAATACACACAGGATAAATGGTTATAAACTTTTCTACTAGAGTTTGACGGCAGGTTAAGAAGATGGTGAGAATGAATTATTTTTCTAGCACTCAGCTCTTGTATTCTAGGGCTTATATATGAGGGAAGAAAATAACAGCCAAAAATTTGTGGCTTTGAAATATATACTAATTCTCAAAGGTGTTCCAAGTTTGAAGATCAGAACCTCCATAAACATTTTAAATATTTGCAAATGTCTTTTTTTGAAAGTCTAAGTGACAATTTAATCCTCAGTCTCCAAATACATAATTTGTATTAGAGATACACAAAATGATAAATGAAAAATACTCATGTAATGACCCAGGTAATATGTTTGCTTTTTCATGACCTAAATAAAATATGTCCGTATAATGCATAAGCAGAAGTGTGTACATATGAAAGAAAGAGAGAAACAACTATTTATTGATAAATTTATGCTAGTGATTATTTGGAACAGTAAGGATGTGATGACCAAAAATTTTAAAATAAAAGAAGATCCTGCCTTGATGACGTACATACTCACTCTCTTTCAAGGTTTTCTTTTTATGAAGATGCTGTACAATTAATGAATGTTTATTTCTGATTAGTGTGAAGGTCTGTTCATAGTTAAAATTCTTCCTTTTACATTAACTGTCATCGGAAATGTACGATTTTGGTTTGATACATCTTCAAATTTTAGTGAAGCTCTGACATTCACAGTGTGTGCGTTTTCTGATAAGGCATGAAATAGAGAAATGACATTTTGATACGGTGAGTTAAGGCATTTAATTCATTTTTACCAGATTCATTGACACATATATCCACTTAGCTTGAATAAACCCCAAGATTCAGCTTTACTGTTATAACTGCAACATACCAGTGAATGGTATCTCAAACAGGATTTCATTATCTGAGTGTTAAATGAAGGTTGTTTTTTTTTTCTCTCCATTTGTTTCTGTGAGGGGATGGGGTAAAAAGTTCTCACAGCTGCCAGACAAAGAATGACTCTATTTAAAGAGTGGTTGGAAGCACAAATGTTGATTATCTGAATGAAAGAATTTAATTAAGTTTCCTAAAGAACAGGATACTACTGACATCATTGATTGGCAACATGAAGCAGGGAAATACAGTATTTAACATTACAATATTTTTCACTTAATGATGCCAGTATTAGATCTTGGCTGGTGGCCTGGAATACGCACAATGGCTTGGCAACGAATTAATTATTTTGCAATTGCAGATGTGGAGCTTTGGGGTGTGAAAGTCTCTTCGCCCAGATGGTTTTGGGAAAAGAACCAAAGCAATCATTGTATTTCCTCTTCTATGCGCACTTCCTTGTTTATGAATTTGGTTGAAATTCTCGATGTCAAATGATCACAAGATCACAAACAATATTCAATTAACCTCCAAAGTGATTCTTTACACAACAGACTAAGGACAAGAAAAACTATCTGGCTGAGGTCATAGTCTATAAAAATAGTTTAAAATGTACATAAAGTATAAATAATTATTCATGTCTCTGAAGAAGATCATGTCTGTTAATCCTTGATTATTAGTATTTTATCATGATGTTTAAGGTTATATGAACTTTCACTAACTGAAAATTGTTACAAAAGCCAATATAAATGGAAGGGTAGGTCATATTCTTATTCAACCACAAAATCTCACACCAGTGGATAAGCAGTATTAGGCCTTGGGTATCAAATGATGCCTAACAGTATTATCACTAGTATATACCCTCTAAATGTTAATCAGTTTAGCATTTAAATATGGCTCTATGTGAGAAAAATATGAGTTGGCCATGGTATTGAGAGTCAAGTTTTTTTGTTATGGATTTTGAAACCATAGCCAAACTGTACATTTGTCTTTGTGCAGTTCAATGTGAATAGAGTTAAGTCATATACTATTCTTACTAACCACATAAAGGAACACACAATATATTCAAGATGAGACTCATTCATATATATATATATATTTATATATATATATATATATATAAAATGACTCTACCACTTATTTGTGTTATGATGTCAAAGTAAAATAACTTCTCTGAGTCTAAAATTCTTTGTATGATAAAAACAGATAATATTAAGCTGTACCTTAAAAAGTTGTTGAAAGATTTAAATAGAAATGTAAATCACTGAGTAAATCAAAATTTCCAGAAAAAAATGTGCATTTTGTAAGTGCTATATAGTTTTATATACTTCTCTGTTCATAAATGTATATATATACATTTCATATACATGCAATTAAGTACATATAGTTAGTTATATGGGCATAGGTACAATTTAAATATATACAGACATGAACATGTATCAAAATATATTTTTTCAGATTTCCCATTTGTTAGGGAAGGTAGGCACCAAATTAGTAGAATGTACACCAAGCATATAGATCTTTGTTTACCCACTCCAAAACAGAACTCATGCAACATGCATAGCCATTTACCTAATATTGTTAACTCAGCAAGAGCTTTGTTTGGAAATGCTTTGAAACAGTCCTTATTTTAATTTCTGTGGTTGTGCCTTTAAATGGAACCAAAGTAATAGGAAAGCATCTATTTTGTGTTGACATTGTTTAATATACAGCATGCTACTTTTTTTTAGCATCAGGTTAAATAACATGGTCTCCTCTTAGTAATTAGCTTGATCAAATTGCCAACACCTGTTGGATCATCGAAAAAGCAAGGGAGTTCCAGAAAAAACATCTATTTCTGCTTTATTGACTATGCCAAAGCCTTTGACTGTGTAGAACACAACAAACTTGAAAATTCTTAAAGAGATGGGAATGCCAGTCCACCTGACCTGCCTCCTGAGAAACCTGTATGCAGGTCAAGAAGCAACAGTTAGACCTGGTCATGGCACAACAGACTGGTTCCAAATCGGGAAAGGAGTACGTCAAGGCTGTATATTATCACCCTGCATATTTAACTTATTTGCAGAGTACATCATGCAAAATGCCAGGCTGGATGAAGCACAAGCTAGAATCAAGATTGCTGGGAGAAAGATTAATAACCTCAGATATGCAGATGATACCACCCTTATGGCAGAAAGAGAAGAGTAGCTAAAGAGCCTCTTGATGAAAGTGAAAGAGGAGAGTGAAAAAGTTGGCTTAAAACTCAACATTCAGAAAGCTAAGATCATGGCCTCTGGTTCTATCGCTTCATGGCAAATAGATGGGGAAACAATGGAAACTGAGAGACTTAATTTTGGGGGCTCCAAAATCACTGCAGATGGTGACTGCAGCCATGAAATTAAAAGACACTTGCTCCTTGGAAGAAAAGCTGTGACCAACCTAGATAGCATATTAAAAAGCAGAGACATTACTTTGCCAACAAAGGTCTGTCTAGTCAAGGCTATGGTTTTTCCAGTGGTCATGTATGGATGTGAGTTGGATTTATAATCCAACTGAGTGCCCAAGAATTGATGCTTTTGAACTGTGGTGTTGTAGAAGACTCTTGAGAGTCCCTTGGACTGCAAGGAATCCAACCAGTCCATTCTAAAGGAAATCAGTCCTGAATATTCATTGAAGGGCTGATGCTGAAGCTGAAACTCCAATACTTTGGCCACCTGATACGAAGAACTGACTCACTGGAAAAGATCCTGATGTTGGGCAAGATTGAAGGTGGGAGGAGAAGGGGATGACAGAGGATGAGGTGGTTGGAATGGCGTCACTGACTCCATCGTGATGGACACAAGTTTGAGTAGGCTCCGGGAGTTGGTGATAGACAGGGAAGCCTGGCGTGCTGCAGTCCATAGGATTGCAAAGGGTCAGACATGACTGAGCGACTGAACTGAACTGTAACATAAACTTGATACAATACTGACATAAGGAAAATAAGAATGCAGGATAAACATTGAACTTTTGTATAGGTGTATGGACTACATATCCCCTGATAATAAAATGTTGACAGGAAAAAATGCATCCTTTCTTTGTTAGCCTCTTTAAAACACTACCAAGGAGTCATTGTTTTAACTTACTTTTATCTGAAACATTCAAGTACATTTTGGTAGGAGCCCTGTAATGCTTCATATCATAGTATTTGAAAATGATATTGGATTTGCTTACTATCTTCCAAAATGAAACTGTAAGGTTAACTGCGACTGTCTCTAAAACTAGTTTTGGGCAGTATAAGATCAACATTCATTTCAATTATGTTCAAATACCACAGTTATTAAAATGTATTTCTTTGTGCTACTTGTAATGTTTATCTCCTATATCCTTCCCAAATTATTATCAAGAATTTATCTCCTCATGAACATCCAACATTATATAACCTCACATTTGTACCAGAAAAACAAAACCATTGTCCCTTGTTTTCTTAATGACTGGATTCTTTATAGACGTAATGAATTGAGCCTGAATGAATATTCTCATTGGGGATCTAGTAAATTGGAGTATTAATGGACTGAAATTTGTGGATACATTTTGAGAAGTATTTGTACAAAAGAAATCATTCTAAGTCAGAATTTATAAAATAAAATTTATGAATATTTTAAATTTAGTTAATGTATGATTATAGCATTCGAAAAGAAAATCTACCTCTGTGTTCATACTAAAAATCCTTTGGTTTGCTTTTAAAATTGACTATTGCTCTGAGTTTAACCTCAGGGATATTAGAAAACCAGTTTGAAAATAAAAGTGATGTAAAATAATACCATTCCTTGAAGCCAATGTAAGTTATGATTTGGATGTTTTCAACTTTTCATTAGCTTATGCTTCCTGGAAATTTTAAAGACATTTATGAAATAGTTTCATATTTGAAGTTCTTTTTTTTTTTAAAGAATGAGAAATAATAAACTCAGTTTCTTTTTCTTTATGTTCTGAGCCAACAATATAGTTCAACTAATGCCTAACTTAATTCCTAACTTAACTATGTAAAGAATAAATGTTTTTGTTTATTGATTTTTAATTGTAATGAGAGTTCATCACGAAACTGAAGTATATCATGTAATTGGAGAAAGTTTAAGTTCTTGGCTTCTAATATCATTGTCTGTTCCTACTGTTATATAACGAGACCACTGGT
This sequence comes from Giraffa tippelskirchi, assembly GCF_054371585.1. Taxonomy (NCBI): domain Eukaryota; kingdom Metazoa; phylum Chordata; class Mammalia; order Artiodactyla; family Giraffidae; genus Giraffa; species Giraffa tippelskirchi. The sequence goes on from NC_137284.1 coordinate 68,389,232, forward strand.
GGTTCCAAAATATTTCATTTTAAACATGGCTTCCCTAAGGCGTTGTGAAGCAGTGATGAACTGGGACGTGTTCTAACACAGAATCTGCTGAGGCCGGCCTGAGTATGTCTTTGAACAATTCTTTCCTTTGTTTTTAATGTCTACATCCACCAAATGACTTTGATTTTGATCCCTACATGTGATGGATATTATCAGAAGTTATCCTGGATTTGGAAACAGGAGATGGAGCGAGGGAGCTATTTACCAGGGCTGCCAGGACATCTTGGGGAGATGCTATTACATCTGGTTGTGTTTAATGTTTTTGTTATTGATATGGAAGAGCTGTTTAAAAGTGCATTAAATTAATCTCATGGGAGGCAGTGTAGACTACAAAGGCATAGGAAAGACACAGTACAAACAGGATAACAGGAAGGAAAGTATATTTTCCTTGGACTATAATTCCCAGCCTGAGTTTTTTACTTAAAAAGAGAAACACAGGGACTCCCTCCACAACACTCCTCCGCTCCCAGCCACTGGAGCATAGGGAACATTAATTCCAGTGGAGGCATGTGATGCTGGTTGTTTACACTAACTTAATTTACTGTGCACAATAACATTATGAGGAGGTGGTATTAGAGTCATATTAAGATGGGAAAGTGGAGGCAAGCAGTTTGTCCAAATACATTTAGTAGTAGAATCTAAACTTGAGCTCAGGGCTAAGCTCAAGTTGAGCTCAAGATATCAAACTCATGCATGTTCTGCTTACCTGAAGTATATTCCTTCCCCAGAATATAGAATTTACAGAAAGTGAATCTAGTTAGGCTTCACTGGTGGAAGACATGAAAAGTATTTGGAAACTACTTCTTTCTGCTTTATAAAATCATAATCAGAGCTCATTTGGGCTATTACATTTGCTGAATACTGGTGTGTGGACAAAAAATGTCACCTGCCATATCAGTAAACAAAAGATGTTGTAGCCATCCAGCCATCAGCCACTTTAGCCATACCTGATGGATCAGACTGCTTGTTTTTAAACAGCTTACCAACTTTCTGTAAGTTACATTGTTTCTCTAAGTTATATAGCTTTTTATCTGTAACTTGAGTGTAATTATCAAAAATAACCAATGCGGTATGGTATGAATGAATGATATACATTTCTACATGTAAGTAATTTTGAACCAGTACCTAGAATAAGTCGGCTGGTATATAACATTGCTGATTATTATTAGCTGTTAGTGTATATTCCCATTTGGTGCTAGTGGTAAAGAACCTGCCCACCAGTGCAGGAGACATAAGAGACATGTGTTCGATCCCTGGGCCAGGAAGATCCCCTGGAGGAAGAAATGGCAACCCACTGCAGTATTCTTACCTGGAGAATTCCATGGACAGAGGAACCTGGTGGGCTACAGTACATAGGGTCGCAAAGAGTCGGACATGACTGAAGTCCACATGCATGCATGTATATTCCGTAATTTGTGAGATTGAAACTAAAAGCAAATGAACTTGCATTTGGCAACCGGATTGTTGCTATATTCCGTATTAAATTTGGTAAACTGCATATGTATTGTCTTTTACGAAACTTCTACCATGTGTGTTATTACTAACCTATAATATCATCTTAATGTTCAACAGCAACTGAACTCCTTTTTGCTAAAATAAAAGTACGCTTAGCAAAGTCATGATGCTTATTTTGAGTGGCCTCAACCTGCAGTAACTTGAAGCAGGATTTCCATTCCCAGCCAGAGATTGAGATCAGGCAGCTGCAGTGAGAACGCTGAATCCTGGCCACGAGACCACTGAGGACCAGTGGCCAGTGACAAGACCCCAGCCCATCAGCTGTATAGAAATGAATTTCCACATAGAGCCAAAAAGTAGTGATGTAAGTAAAATGTTTACTAGGAGGAAAAATAGTACATTACATGTGGCTTGACACATGGGTGGGCTCAGAGACAGAGTTGCACCCTTGTGGTAGTTTGAATCACTTCTATGGGCCATTTCTTCTGGGTTTCCTTTGGCCAGTCATCCTGTTTTGTCTTAGTCTGTGTTTGGTGTATCTGAGTCCTTCCCTGTGTGTGTGCACATCTCTTAGCCAAGGTGGAAGCTAGCCAAAAAGCCTATGGGTAGTTGACATCACTTATTTTGGAGTAGTACCCCCTCACTTTTTGACCTCCAAGGAGCTTTTCTGCAAATGTGTAATTGGGGAATTCCCCCTAACTTCAAGAATCAGAAGTATGGGATGTTCTATCTCTTATCTGGGCAGGGTCCAGCCCCCTCCATCCTCCTGCTTTTATGGAGTTTTGGTCCATAGGGGAGAAACTCTTCAGTCTGAGCTCCATCTATGTCCTGCCTCAGTACTACGTTCAAATTATTATAGCAAAATATACATCCTGATAAGTGAACTAACTTCAAATTGATGTCTGTTGGGGACATTGGTATTTATTGGCCAAAAGTTGTTGCCTTTGTTTCAATTATTTTTGAGCTCTTCCTTGGGAATTTGCCAGTGGCATTTTCAAATCTGTCTACAATGAGGTGGTAAATGAAAATCTTCACACTTTGAACAAGAATTCAATTTGAAAAAACAGATATTTGGAGCCAAGCTTGGTGGATAAGGTGGTTGATCAAGCCTAGGTTTAGTTATGCTGATGAGACTGATTTTTGTGAGTGACTCATCAATAGTTCTGAAAACAATTCTAATATGTGGAGTGGTGGCAGCAAGGTGGCTAAGATGGTAAAGAATCTGCCTGCAATACAGGAGAGCTGGGTTCAATTCCTGGGTCAGGAAGATCCCCTGAAAAAGGGAATGACTACCCACTCCAGAATTCTTGCCTGGAGAATTCCACGGACAAAGGATCCTGGCAGGCTATAGTCTACGGGGCTGCAAAGAGTCGGACGCAACTGAGTGACTTAGACAGGAATGTACCAGAGATTTTATATACTGACTCCTCACATATGCCCAGGATGATTTTAGGGTCAAAACTCACTTTTTTTTCATTGATAACTTTGAATTAAGGGCTTCCCAGGTGACTCAGTCATAAAGAATCTGCCTGCCAATGCAGGAGACATGGGTTTGATCCATGGGTCGGGAAGATACCCTGTAGAAGGAAACGGCAACCCACTCCAGTGTTCTTGTCTGGGAAATCTCATGGACAGAGGACCCTGGTGGCTGTGCAGAGTTCGACATTACTGAGCGACTGAGCATGCATGAAACAACTTTGAATTAGCAGTGGAAAATCAATATCCACTATGTATAACCATATGTTACTATCTTTGATAACTGGATTTTAAACATATATCAATCAGAAAGCGGCAGGAGCTAAGTGATTCTGCAAATACAGATGTCTGCTGAGAACAGGCTCAGAGTCCTTTCATTTATTCACAGGTTTAGAGCTGCCTTGCTAAAGGGACAGCACTGGGGTGGGGTGGGGGTGGGAGTACTTTGAAAAGAAAGGCGAGCATCATTCCAGAGAGGCTGGGGAAAATTTTGCATGATAAAAACCAGTTCCCTGGTGCATGGACTGAACAACTGTAAGGGGGCTTTGAGGCACACATTGTTGGAAGGTTTTTTAGATGTATCTTTCCTTAGCCAATTGACACTCTTCTTAAGGACACATTGTCTCCTGGCTGCCTTCATGCTTGACTTGAACTCTTTCTGTCTCTAGACAATGAAGGCATGCATGCTGATTTACGCTGCATTCCCAAATGAATGAGCTTCAGTTTAATTATTAAAATATATAGCTACAGTTAAAAAATAGAAGGCAGGCTAAAAATAGCCCCAACTGTAAAGAAACACACTTGGAAATATCAAGTGGTATTTTATTTGATGGCCTTAGTTTTGTTGTACGGCTCTGCCTTTCTTGACTCTGTTTGTAATTACCCTTCTGGTGACCTTCTTCATTGTCATTCTGATAATAGTCACCGTTTTCATGGGAATTGGGTAAAAGAAGTCAGACTGTGCTGTAAGTGGAGCATTGCTGCAACCCTATTAATTTGCAGATGGATGAAGTGATGTCTGTGGGCCACCTGCTAAGAAGCATTTGAGAGACCAGCCCCCCTCTGTTGCCTAGAGTGCCACTGTTGTCCCCAGGCTCAGGCAGCAATTGTAAATGAGAGTCTTCTGTGGCCTCCTTCTTTAAAGCCTGATCAAGTCTTTATATGATGTGCCATAATTCTTTTTCCCTGGCCAGTGCCATCAAAGTCTACTGCAAAACTAATGTCTCCACAGCCAAAATTAAGTTGGCTTTCTCTCCCCAGAAAATACATTTATTTCCATATAAAGAAGATCTTGATTCCCTACAGATGATTTAAAACCAATCTGTCAATCATTTATATATATATATATATATATATATATATGACATGTTGTTTGCCTTGATAAAAAATAAAGAATCGGGACTTCAACTTTTTTAGATAAAATGCTTGACTGCATACATAGTTCTTCCTCTATATAGGAAACTGAATGGAAGCAAAGAAAAAACTGACCCTATGTTTATTATTACTGCCTTCATTGGAGAGTTTTCTCCATCACTTGCTGTCAGTAGGGTACTTTTTATACACTGTACTTAGAAGGTTGGTACACATTTGTGCTTTGGAGAGGCATTTGAAAAGATATTTGTGCTAGTAGGAATTTTATGTAAAATGAAAATGTTACCTAAATTAGGTAATAACCTTTGAAAAGCTTTATTTCTGAACAAAAACCAGAAAATTGAGCCAGTACCTGAAGGGGTGCTTATCGCTTTTATAGCAGTGATGCTGCGGTTTGTTATTTGAGAGGTAGCCACAGTGGGGGCTGCAGCTGTTATAATTTATGAATGTTTGTTTTCCCTCTTGGATGGAGTCCATCATGTCAGGGAGAACGAATTTTGGCTAAACTGCCTTGGCTTGAAGGCAAGCCTTTTGGAATTATAAAGACAGCAAGGGCTTGGCAGCCTACTGCATGGATTTTGAATGCTGTTTCTGCCACTTGTATATTGAACAATCTTGGGCAAATTGCAAATGCCTTAAAACTCAGTTTCCTTAGAAAACAAACAACCCAATTCAAAAGCGGACAAAGGACTTAAATAGACACTTCTCCAAAGAAGATGCACAAATGACCGTTAAGAAAATGAAAAGATGTTCAACACCACTAGTCATTAGGGACAAGCAGATCAAACCCACAATGAGATACCATTCATACACATTACTATCAAAGGGATAGAAAAAGGGAAATATCAAGTTGTGGTAAGGATTACCCCTTCTGCGTTGCTGGTGGGGATGTAAAGTGGTACAGCAAGCACAGAAAGCAGTTTGACTCAAGAAGTTAAACACAGAGTTACCATATGACCCACCAGTTCTACCTCTACCTAATACATAGAAGAATTAAGACAGGGGCTTAAGTAGATACTAGTGCAACAATGTTCATACCATTATTCACAGTAGCCAATAAGTAGAAACAACTTAAGTGTCCATCTACTGGTGGATGAATAAACAAAATGTGAAATGTACATACATTGGTATGTTATTCAACCCTAAAAGCAATGAAATTCTGATACACTACAGTTCAGTTCAGTTCGGTCACTCAGTCGTGTCCGACTCTTTTCGACCCCGTGAATTGCAGCACGCCAGGCCTCCCTGTCCATCACCAACACTCGGAGTTTACCCACACCCACGTCCATTGAGTCGGTGATGCCATCCAACCATCTCATCCTCTGTCGTCCCCTTCTCCTCCTGCCCCAATCCTTCCCAGCATCAGGGTCTTTTCCAATGAGTCAACTCTTTGCATGAGGTGACCAAAGTACTGGAGTTTCAGCTTCAATATCAGACCTTCCAATGAACACCCAGGACTGATCTCCTTTAGGATGGACTGGTTGGATCTCTTTGCAGTCCAAGGTACTCTCAAGGGTCTTCTCCAACACCACAGTTTAAAAGCATCAATTCTTCGGCAATCAGCTTTCTTCACCGTCCAACTCTCACATCCATACATGACCACTGGAAAAACCATAGCCTTGACTAGACGGACCTTTGTTGGCAAAGTAATGTCTCTGCTTTTAAATATGCTATCTAGGTTGGTCATAACCTTCCTTCCAAGGAGTAAGCGTCCTTTAATTTCATGGCTGCAATCACCATCTGCAGTGATTTTGGAGCCCCCAAAAATAAAGTCTGACACTGTTTCCACTGTTTCCCCATCTATTTCCCATGAAGTGATGGGACCAGATGCCATGATCTTAGTTTTCTGAACGTTGAGCTTTAAGCCAACTTCTTCACTATCCTCTTTTATTTTCATCAAGAGGCTCTTTAGTTCTTCTTCACTTTCTGCCATAAGGGTGGTGTCATCTGCATATCTGAGGTTATTGATATTTCTCCCGGCGATCTGGATTCCAGCTTGTGTTTCTTCCAGCCCAGCGTTTCTCATGATGTACTCTGCATATAAGTTAAATAAGCAGGGTGACAATATACAGCTTTGACATACTCTTTTTCCTATTTGAAAATAATGCTAAGTGTCCTAAGACATCAAAGGACAAACACTGTATGATTCAATTTATGTTAGCCACCTAAAAAAGGCAAACTCATAGATAGGGAAAGTAGAACAGAGATTCACAGGGGCTAGGAAAACAGAGAAAAGGGAAATTATTGCTTGAGTACAGACTTTCTTTTTGTGATTTTGAAACAGTTTTAAAAATGCATAGTGGTGGTGGTTGAAGAATATAGTAAATGTACTTAATACCACTGAATCATACATTTAAAATGGTTGAATGGTAAACTTTACGCATAGTTTACCACAATAGCAATTCCCTCTGTTTCCTTCTCAGTAAATTATAATTCACCTCTCATATGTATTTTATAAATAAATTACATAAAGAACAAAAATTATCTATTGCAGTGCCTAGGTGTGGTGGACAGCTGTTAATTGATGAACCATTTTCAGTCCCCCAAACTTGGTTAAGGACCCTGGATGTTAGACCTAATCTGGGAAAATGAGGAGCCCTTGATTGATTGACATTGGATTTGCACTACTCCATTTGTGGGTTAGAGGATTAAAATAGGAACTGATCATTTATAAAGTTAAGTTTTCTTTCTTGCACACCTGAGAATTGGAGTAGGCACCGCATCCACTACATGGGGATTGCAATTTGAAGTAATGATGTAAGATTGATGTATCTCATCTCTTGGTTTTAGTTCTTGAATGATATTATTCTCTAGAATCGTTCCACACTCGGAGGAGAAGAAATTAACCTGAAATTCCACACTCTCCTCTCAAATGATCATGGTTTAGATGAAAATGGCTTCACTTCACCCCTGCTCTTGCATGTAAGTCCTTTTATTTTCTTAACCCGTTTATCAGATACGTTCTCATGATTAGACTGGGGTTATGAAATTTGGGAGGGGATACCACAGAGGTGTGAAGTACCCTTCTCACATCATTTTGAGGTACATGGTAGCCATAGGACTTATTAAATATGATGTTCATCTTGATCACTTGGTTATAAGGCAATCTCTGCCAGGATTATCTTTCATAAAATTCCTGTGCTTTCCCTTCCTTCATTAGATTCATTAGAAATGAGTCACTAAGTTCAGTTAATGCTTAAGGGTAAGAGAATTAAGCTGTGTCTCCTGGAGGGAGAAATACTAGCATTTGGAGACATGTTAAAGCTACATAGTAATTAACAATTTGAGGGAGGTACTTTGGGGCTCTGCAAATATCCTATTTTCCTTAAAATTTTGCTCACCTATTTTAAGCATTCATTAGTGTGGCTTCCCTGCAGTGGTTATCACTGTGGTGTTTAATGGTCATATATTAAAACTTTTCTCATTCCTTCCTTCTATATTTATTACTCGGGATTCTTCTTTGAGGGAGAATTTTCATTATTTTTTGACACCGCTTTTTGTGCCTTATTGACTTCAGAACACCATTTCCCCGTTGCCCCTTACAACTCTGTGGCTTCATCCTTGCTGTTAGAACTGTCTTTTCCTGCTCTTGTTAGCTCTTACTCCTACAGGAATCAGTCAAACATCCCTACTGGGTTCTGTGCTTTTAACCACTGCATTATATAACATCCTGATGCACAACCTCATTTGATGTATCCCTAATACCAGGGTGTTACAGTTTTATTCCTCTTAGAAAATTGCTGATGCTATGGGTTGAATGGGCTTCCCTTGTGACTCAGATGGTAAAGAATCTACCGGCAATGCAGGGGACATGGGTTTGATCCCTGGGTCAGGAAGATCCCCTGGAGAAGGGAATGGCAACTTACTCCAGTATTCTTGCCTGGGAAATCCTATGGACAGAGGAGCCTGACAGGCTACAGTCCAAGGGGTCACACAGAGTCGGACACGACTGAGTGACTAACACTTTCACTTCTTTCACATGGGTTGAATTGTGCTTCCCCAAAAGATATGTTAAAGTCCTAACCTCTAGAACTTCAGAATGTGACCTTTTTTGGGAAATTGGGCCACTGCATATGTAATTAGTTAAGAGGAGGTTACACAAGAGTAGAGGGGGCCTGTATCCAATAGGGCTCATGTTTTTATCAAAAGAGGCCACAGAGATGCCAAAGGGGAGATGCTGTGTGACATCTGAGGAAGAGGTTGAAGTAATGTAACTGCAGGCCAGAGAATGCTAAGGGCTGCCAGTAGACTGTCAGAAGCTACAAAGAGGCAAGGAAGAATTTTCTTATAGGAAAATTCTTACAGGTTTCAGGGGTCACATGGCTCTGCTGACAGCTTCATTTTAGGCATCTACTATCCAGAACTCTGAGGCACTACATTGTTGTTTTCGTTTAGTTACTAAGTCCTGTCCGACTCTTTGCAACCCCAAGGACTGCAACACACCAGGCTTCCCTGTTCTTCACTATCTCCCAGAGCTTGCTCAGATTCAAGTCCATTGAGTCGATAATACTCTCTAACCACCACATCCTCTCCCACCCCCTTCTTTTGCCTTCAATCTTTCCCAGAATCAGGGCCTTTTCCAATGAGTCAGCTCTTCACATCAGGTGGCCAAGGTATTGGAGCTTCAGCTTCCATGAGAACCCACGAGACAATACATCTCTGCTGTTTTAAGCTATTCATTTGTGGTAACTTGTTACAGTGGTCCTCAAAAACTGATACACCTTGCAGGAAATTTGAGACCAAAATGTGAAATAATAAGTTAAATTTTTCATAGATTCTTTTATCTTTAGAAACTTAGAGGAACGCTTTGTTTTTGTTTTTTGGTGTAGAGTTTTATTTTCAGAATCAGTTACTAAATTCAGAAGATCTGTAATGGAATGGTGTGATCAGCTAGTGAGAACTCATGCCATTCTAAGAGATGTAAGGACTCTAGACTTCTGGCAAAGAGAGTTTTCCTAATAGGGCTTTAAATTAAAGTTGAGATGAAAGGCACCTCCTGCTGACATCACTGTTAAGTAAGAGATTAACTAGAAAGCAAGCAATCGGTATACCTTTGGAAACAAAGATCATTCACAGAAGGTACATGTTTCATTATTTACATGTATTTGAAACTAGAGAAACACACAAATCAAATCAGAGAGTGCTTGCTTTAAAAGATGGATTTAAATGTTTTGTATTACTAGATCTAGCTACTAATTACTAAATATCTCTGTTACTAAATCTATTCTTTAATGTAACCAGCATTTATTGATTATCCAGTATGTGCTAGGCACAGTAGAAGAAGCTGGAAATATAAATATCAATTAAATGCTCTCATATTCTTCATTTAGTAATTAAAAAGAAATTTAAAAATGAGGGAAACAAAATAAGAATAACAGCAAAGTCACTAATGTTTGCCATCACATGATTTTTGCAAATAGTTGACTTTCACCCTTTATTTTGGCTAATAAAAAAAAAAAAACCTCCATATTTCAGGGAAACTCACCAAAGTTATCGTATGCTGCATAAGGGAAACAACAGCAACAACAAAAATCCCACAAAGACTTTAATTAAATAATAGTTTTAGATCTATTTCAGATTGGAACATTATCATTGGAGCATTTCAGATACTCAAAGTATTAAAATAACTTATGAGTAATGGTATGAAAAGAAACAGATAAAAAAGTTTTGAATTAATGCATAACTTATTCAGACTATCTAGGAAAATATAACAGGAAAGGGAATACACCCTTCTGGAGAAATATGAGGCAGGGAAGGAGGAGAAAGGATGACCAGGATTTGATGAAGCTGGGTGGGGCGTGGAGTGACAGTTACATTCTTAAACAGCCAAGGAAATAGAGAAGACAGTGAAGAATTGAGAGATAGAATAATGCAGAAATCTAGAGGAAGAATGTCTCTTCCAAGGCAAGTAGTAAATGAAAGTCTCTGAGATAGGAGCCCATTTACTGTTTTAGAGGCATTCCAAGGAGGACAGAGCAGGGAAGAAGTCAGGGAGCTAGTGCATAGCTGCTTGTGCAGGACTCTGTGGCCATCGTAAGGGCTTCTGTTTTACTCAGGGACAGAAAACCACTGGAAATTTTAAGGATGAAAATGATGTGCTAGGGCTTCCATGGTGGTCTAGTGGTTAATGGCTTTAGGACTTCCCTGGTGGCTCAGTGGATAAGACTCCACCTGCCAATACAGGGGACACGGGTTTGATCCTTGGTCTGGGAAGATCTCCCATGCCGCAACCAAGCTTGCGTGCCCTAGAGCTTGTGCCCACAACAAGAAAAGCCCCCGTGATGAGAAGCAATTAGAGAGTAGCCCCATTTACCACAACTAGAGAAAGCCTGCGGGCCTCAACGAAGACCCAGAGCAGCCTAAATAAATAAATAGATAAATAAATCTTAGAAAGAAGAAAATGATGTGCTAATCATAGAAACAATGATAGATGTACTGCTAGAAAGAGACTAGTTTTCTTTCTCTAGGCGTTATGTTCAGAGAGCCAAACCTGATGGGGAAACTGAGTGTTAGCTGTACCTCTATGTGAGTGACTTTGTTTTCTTTCTTCAGTATGTTTAGAACCTTTCAGGAAATTTTTTTTTTTTTTTTTTTTTTGCCACTAAATCACAGAGCTGGGCTCAGCTTCTCCAAGACTATGTTTAAACTTGATTATAAGACAGCTACTGGATATGATGGTTGTAATAACATCCTATCACGGTTAAACATAAAAGCTGATGATAATTACCACCCCCTCTTGGCATATCCTGTATCATTTTCTGCAAAACATGTTTTTGTTGCTTGGTGATTTCGGAAACAGAATGTATTGAATTTTGGACATAATCATCAAGATGTTATTTTTGGATAGTTTTAAATATTATTTTCTCCGTGATTGGCAAAGGAACCATGACTTAATTTCTATATATCAATAAATATAGCCTAGAAAATACTTTCCAGAAACCCTGCTACACTTTTTTGGGTTATTGTTGTGTTAATTTCTGTCTTGTTTTTCTGTCATACACAACCAGTAGTGAGAAAAAAACAAACAGTCCAAGCAACCAGTAGTGATCTAAATATAAAACAAGTTATTAAGCCTAATGATTTTCTGTTAAATTTTCCAAATATGTGGCTTTAATTGTTATATCATATCATACAGTCAAAAAGAACAGTTGACTTTCAGGTGTGTATAAATGCACGTGAAAGGTGACTGATGGAACTCAGAATGGAATGAGGTTACTCCTAGAGACTATGAGGTAAAGCATCTCCAAACTCATAAGGATTCTGTACTTTTTTGCCACACCTCAAGTTAGCTTTTCTTTGCCCAAACACATAGAAAAGCAAAGGTAACCAGAAGATGTGCGTGTGTGCTACATCATCTCAGCCATGTCCAATTCTTTGGGACCCCATGGACTGTAGCCTGCCAGGCTCCTCTGCTCATGGGATTCTCTAGGCAAGAATACTGGAGTGGGTTGCCATGCCCTCCTCCAGGGGATCTTTCTGACCCAGGGATTGAACCTGCATCTCTATGTCCCCTGCATTGGGAGACAGATTCTTTACTACTGGCACCATCTGGGAAGCTTCAACCGGAAGATAAGGAATTACCAAATAGCAAGCACAAAGGTCCATCTAGTCAGAGCTATGGTTTTTCCAGTAGTCATATATGGATGTGATAGTTGGACTATAAAGAAAGCTAAGTGCTGAAGAATTGATGCTTTTGAACTGTAGTGTTGGAGAAGACTATTGAGAGTCCCTTGGACTGCAAGGAGATCCAACCAGTCCATCCTAAATGAAATCAGTCCTGACTATTCATTGGAAGGACTGGTGCTGAAGTTGAAACTCCAACACTTTGGCCACCTGATGTGAAGAACTGACTCATTTGAAAAGACCCTGATGCTGGGAAAGATTGAAGGCTGGAGGAGAAGGGGACAACAGAAGATGAGATGGTTGGATAGCATCACTGACTCAATGGACATGAGTTTGAGTAAGCTCTGGGAGTTGGTGGTGAACAGGGAGGCCTGGCGTGCTGCAGTCCGTGGGGTCACAAAGAGTCAGACAGGACTGAGCGACTGAACTGAACTGAACTTAGCTTCTTACCCATTTGGTGCATCACAGGCAAACAATTAGAACTCTAAAATATATAGAGTTTAGGATACAAATAGAAAATATATCCCCATCTGATCCTCAGCCTTCACACATGGCAGACATCACTAAACTATTGATTTATTTCCCTCATAATTGAAAATAGCCTCAAAATCTTTCTTAAAAAAACGGAGAGAGGAGAAAACACTTCCATTAGCCACTGTTGATTTCAAGGGACTCTTAGAATTAAAATATCTTGTTATTTTTGACTTAGTGCAGGGCTTCTCAGCATTCACACTGTTTACACTATGAACCAGGTAACTCTTTGTTGTGGGTGTCTGCCCTGGACATTGTAGGATGCTTGATAGCATACTCAGCTTCTAGCCATTAGAAGCCAGTAGCAACTACTTCTCCCACCCCTACCCCCAAGTTGTGAACATTAGTAAGTCTCCAGACAACATCGTCCTGAGTTGACAACCATTATCAGAGAGAGAGTTGTATCTGATATTAAGGGAAAGCACAGAACAATGTTCCTCAGCTTTCTAAAAAGCTATTTTAGTTTTCTTAATTTCATATCCAGGCATCATCTGTCTCATAGTTTCTGCTTAGGAGTCCCCTGATGAAGTATTAAAACAAGATATTCAAATATTAAAATATTATATAAAACATTATATTTGTATAAATATATAAAAATATTAAAAATAGTTACCACTTTGACATAGGTCTTAGGCTGAGGACAACTTATTTAATGCGTGGATCTTTGGATGGATGATGAAATAAAATGACATAGATTCACATATTTCATCTGGATTTATATATATAATGTTGTATCTTATTCATTTATATATATATGTATATACACATACTGGAGAAGGCAATGGCAACCCACTCCAGTACTCTTGCCTGGAAAATCCCATGGACAGAGGAGCCTAATGGGTTGCAGTCCATGGGGTCGCGAAGAGTCGGACACGACTGAGCGACTTCACTTTCACTTTCCACTTTCATGCACTGGAGAAGGTAATGGCAACCCACTCCAGTGTTCTTGCCTGGAGAATCCCAGGGACGGGGGAGCCTGGTGGGCTGCCGTCTATGGGGTCGCACAGAGTCGGACATGACTGAAGCGACCTAGCAGCAGCAGCAGCAGCATATACACATACACTTTTATGATTTATTGATATATGTAAAATGTATAAACATAAATAAATACATACAGCTAATATGCCCTTTGTCAACTGACTTGATTCTGTAGCTCTCAAATACAGTTGCTAACTAAGTCTGAAGATTTTTGAAAGAAAATTGAATTGATGGCCAGAGTATTTGAAAATCTTACAATTCTGAAGGCTAATAAAGAAAGAGGACAGTGAAATCTCTACAGATAATGTTCTCTTTTCTTTTGCTATTTTTTGCCCTATTTAGGATCTTCTGTTGCTTTGAGAAAACTAATGTCTAGTAAAGAGACTGTGAAAACAGAAGTTAAATAAAATGAGTATTTGTTCTGCTTTTAATACTACACTGTTGTCCCACACATAAAGCTTCTTATGCGATCAATGGGAATTCTGTGCCAAGCAAAGAGTTATAATAATTGGAGGGAAATTAACATCAAATTGAAATTTACTATTGTGGTTTTATTTTGGTAACCATGGTGATGGAAGACCAAAATAGCACATTAAAATAGTCCTAAAAAGAATTTTGGGGAAAGTTTTTGAAATGCTTGGTAAGTATAATAGCATTATGTCTTGAATGCCAATATTTTCTTGCTGAATGTTTTGGACTTTGACTCATTGGGTATTTACTTACTTTTTATCTTTCTCTTTCCAAAACAATAGGCAACAGCCTTGAAATAAGGCAAAATATTTTTAGAGAATTCAGTTAATTAAAGAAAAATGTAGAAAATAAAAATATGTATTACAGCAAGGGAAGAAAATATATATTAATATTGCACAAATATATGGCATTAAACCAATTTTTTTCTTAGCTTCTTCGTAATCAGGGTGTATAAGCACATAAAAATATTATTTAACCTGAAATTATACAGGTCACTAGGAAGAATAATATTCTGGAAATAAACATGACTTTATCTTATTAAAAGAAGTTGTTCTCCCACAGGAAGACTTATTAGAAAAATAAAAATAAGCTCATTGATATCTCAACTTTTTTCCCTGCAATCTAGTTAAAATGTTAATTCAAAGACATATTTTTTGTGTTACTTAGTGACACATTAGTGTTACCAAAGTATTTGTTATGTATTTTGGTAATTGTCTTTTGCCTAATGTATTGTACTTAGTCGCTCAATTGTGTCCTATCTTGGTTTGAAGGATAAGGGTGATTTTTTTTAACAACCTCCTCAAAACTTCTCCAGAGAGAGGAATACTGAAAAGTAAATATAAAATATGAATTTAATCAATCCTAAAATGAAATTGGTTGGCTAAACTGCTCTTTAGGGAAAAGAGGTCAACGATAGCCCAGATGAGAATGGAACTTTTAAAAAGTACTGATTATTCCAATGCATTGTCTATTTTTTAAATAGAAAATAGAGACTGGAAACTTTGTCTGTCTCTATTAACGTTGGTAGAAATGCTATAATCACCTTCTCGGTGACTCTTCTCCCTTCTAGCACATTCAACATGTTAACTTCAGATTCTCATTCTGGGCAAAAACAAACAAGAAAAACAATGACTCTCACTTTCTATTTTATCAAATAGGTAATTAAGTTCATTTCCTGAAACTAGCAATATTTGAAGGAGTAAGGTACCATTTTTACCATAGAAAGTAAAATTTTTTAAACATTAATTTTTTAGTAAAGAAGACATAAAACAATGTGAATAAAATAATGCAGAATCGCTCAAACTGTGAAATAACTTTGCTTTTTAAAATAATATTATGTAATTGAGTTTTTTTCACTGAGAAGTTGCTTTAAATGGTATCTTACCTATATATGTGAAACATTAGTATGCAATGGAAAAAAAGAAACTATGTTTAAATAGTTAAACTATTATTGACTCTCTGGTTTGTTTGCTTGCTTTAGTGAGAATTTTTTCCCAAATCCAAGGATAGTTTTAGAATAAACGATTAATATATAAGTAAAGGCATCAGCAAGCTAATAAGTTGAAATTTTTTTGGTTTGCATTAGATGTAAAGATAATTAGAGAAAATAACTAACCCCAGGATAACTTAATGGAGTTTGAAAAATAGTTTAAGTCCTTAAATAATTAAATTGAGTCATGAGAACACTTTTCATTTTGAAGTAAACAAGACCAATATACATTTGCTGGGTTCTAAAAATCATCCTTCATTACTAATAAAAGTACTTTATATAATCAAAACCTGTATCACAATAGAATAATATCATATAAAAAGTGATTTTTCTTTCCTATAAAAATGATATTATTGATCAAAATATATGGGTAGGCATAATATAACTTATTAAATAATCCTCCTCAGCTTTCTCTGAAGTTGCCATTGGAATTTTTGTACTGAACACTAAACATACTTGAAGTCAGATCACCAGTTAACATGAACATCTAGGTTTAGGAAAAAATACTTATTTGAATTTAACAAATTGCATGTGAAAAATTTTTGTCTTAGAGATCTTTTAGTTTTGTTTCCTTATGGTGGCTTAGGTCTCAAATAGGCAGGCATATGTTAGATTCTTTACTGTCTGATCTGACAGATGGTGAAGAGTCCGCCTACAATGCAGGAGACCTGGGTTCAATTCCTGAGTCAGGAAGATCCCATGGAGAAGGGATAGGCTACCTACTCCAGTATTCTTGGGTTTCCCTGGGGGTTCATACAGTAAAGAATCTACCTGCAATGTGGGAGACCTGGGTTTGATGCCATGGTTGGGAAGATCCCCTGGAGAAGAGAATGGCTACTCACTCCAGTATTCTTGCCTGAAGAATTCCATGGACAGAGGAGCCTGGCGGGCTACAATCCATAGAGTTGCAAAGAGTTGGACATGACCGAGTGACTAACACTTACACGTTTGTAAGCCTTAGGGTTTGTAACAGAACTTCAAGTCAATGTTTTCGTTTGCCTGTTACTATTTATTTGTTTTTTGCATTTCTTCCTAATGAGAAAAAGTTAAATTTCACTGTGCTAGTATTTGGGACTGATATCATGAAGTTATCTATGGTCTCTGCCTTCTTTCTCTTGCAGCTGTGGCGTAGAGGTAATAGAAGCTATAAAAACCTAACCTTGATTAAAAGAAAGGTTTACCCACCTACTTATATGAAATGGAATTAGCTTTTTACTGTTAACCTTGACAATGTCTTATTTCTTTCTGCTGCAGGCTATCTCCATGACATGAAAATGTACTGATACTATAGAAATAGAACCATATTTTTTCAAATTACTCTTTTACAACTCTTTTAAATGACTCAATTTCAGAACAAAAAAGCAGGATTAGAAAGTAGTGATTCTCTGTTTTGGTGTATGGCAAACCCGAGCTTATTAACATATGCTGAGCTCATTATCCAAGGGATAGTACCCTCCTTCTGTGTTTAACTATCTTCCCTCCTTTAGATGTCAATACTTTGGAAAGCAGGACTGCCAGTCACTGTCTGTTACTGCTGCCTGCTTTGAGGGGTTTCCTTGTTTGTTTTTCCAGACTATAACTAGAAGTACATATCAGTATTATAAAAAGCACAATGGAGTTGGTATTTTCTAGGGTTGTGAACAAAGGTTTGACCTATATGAAAAATAATGCTATGGGGTAGTCTCCAGCTTACTATGCTTAACTCCCATTAGCTGTTCTTCCTCTTTGCTGTGGCTTCAGGTTCCCCTATTCATTTTGCTTCTGCCTGTTCCTTACTGAGGGTGTCTCTTTCCCCATTTCATGATCTGTATTCATGATCTCAGGTACCATTTTCTACTGTACCTCTATCCCAAGTCAGCCATAGAAGGACTAAATTGTCAGTCTATGGTTAAAAATATTATAAATAGCTGTGAATGTGAAGCCTTATCTGGTTTTGTCTCCCTTATGATGTATGCGTGCTAAGTCACTTCAGTCGTGTCTGACTCGTTGCAACTCTGTGGGCTGTAGCCTGCCGGGCTCCTCTGTCCAAGGGATGTGTGTGTTATTCACTCAGTCATGTCTGAAGGACAGGAGCAATTAAATCACCACTCAGCTCTCTTCTGATCCCTAAGATAATACCTAATTTTAGGTGGGAGACAGTTGAGAAACTTAAAACCCATCCACTGGGATTCACTGACCTACTTCCCACACAATTGTCTGATCAAAGCTCTCTGGCCTGTTCCTCTGTGGCTGAATGTCTGTCTTGATAATCTTTCAAACTCCACATTCCTTCTGGGTCAGGTTTTTACCTTGCTTATCCAGCTCCCCTTCCAGTCTATGCTTTTGAGTCGAGTTCTGACTGGCATTTTAAGGTCTTAATTCCCCTGCCACCATGTCCTCTGAGAATCTAGTTCTTGTTACTGAAGTCCCTACTGTCATGATGTCCCCATCTCTACATGTAAATGCTTGCACGAAATTCTGTTTTCCATTGGTCAGTGATTTGTAGGTCTAGTTTCAGGTCAGGGCCATATTTCTTCCTCCTTGCCTTTTCCAGACTGTCTGCTCAAGTGTAGTGGACCAGGGTTGGCTGGTTTCCAAGGTCTGGCTGAGTTCACCTTGGGCTTCCCGGGTGGCTCAGTGATAAAGAATCCACCAGCCAATGCAGGAGATGCAAGAGATGTGGGTTCGATCCCTGGGTTGGGAAGATTCCCTGGAGTACACAGTGACAAACCACTACAGTATTCTTGCCTGGAAAATTCCATGGACAGAGGAGCCTGGCTGGCTATAGTCCACGGGGCCCCAAAGAAAGACTGAGAACTAAGCACAAAAGTTCACCTCATTGCCCTTAATCATGTCTGTGTCTGGGTTCTCTGTGCAGTTGGCCCTGAAAGGGGACTGAGTACTAGAAAGGGCTCTATGTGTTTTTTAGTTCTGTCCATAAAAAGGAAATATCTTTTTCCAGGAAATTTTCTTTTTCCATGTTTTCCTCCCTGATGAGGTACAATTTTCTATTTTTTCCCACTGTGCAGGAAAAGCTGGTAGCAGCCCTAAGCTGCTCTGTTTTGCTAAGTGAGCTGCTGACTGTTGTTTCAGTAGCTTTCTCAGATTTGTTACTATCTCAGCAATAATTTTCCCCGAAGTGTAAGTTGAATGTATTATTTTTTACTTTTATTATCTGTGTTGATTTTTCTTAGTGGTGGAAAAAAACGAAGCATAGAAATGCTCAATCTTGCTGCATGTCACTTCCCTTCCAGCTTATTAGCTAGACAAATTCACACAAAACCTGAATGGAAGTGTGGGATCATTTTTGTTGCTGTTGTTGTGAAGACAGATTGGGGTTAAAGAAGAAAACCTTCTGTTAAAAGTAATGTATAGGGTAAGAGAAAGGAAGCATTGGGGCTTTCCAGGTGGTGCGATGGTGAAGAATCCACCTGCCAATGCAGAGACGCAAGAGGTATGGGTTTGATCCTTGGATGGGGAAGATCCCTTCGAGGAGGAAATGGCAACCCACTCCAGTACTCTTGCCTGGGAAATTCAATGGACAGAGGAGGCTCCTGGGCTACAGCCCATAGGGTTGCAAAGAGATACATATTACTGAGCAACTGATAAAAATGAAACATTAGGTCAGTTTTTGAAGACATGAAAAACAAAACAAAGAAACCTAATACTGGGAAACTTAGGAAGCTGATTGGCATTACACATGGTAGAAATTTACATTATCATGAAGTTTGTTCATCCTGGCCCCATAGAAATCTCTGTCCCATGAGTCCCACTTCCTCCTGAATGCTTCTTTACTGAAAAGCTCTATCCTGGAGATTGAGGATATTCAGCAAAATTTTGGGGTTTAGAAGCATTCCTAATAACATTGCTCCTCATCAAGGTCCAACTCTTCCAACTTACAAAATAGAGTATCTCATATTATTCCAATACTCTGTAAAACTTAAGGACACCCCTGGCTTAAGTTAATATGAAATTTCACATTTACATTAAAAAGAAATTTTTATTTTGACATTGCAATTGCAATCTTCTGTAGTTATCTAATTTACTTGTGTAATTTTATCTCCCTAACAGAAATTCAAGCTGCAGGGAGGAGAGACATAGTTTTATTCTCCACTGTATCTTCAATGGTAAATGTATGTGAGAAGCAGGAAGCACACTAAAAATCAGAGAATTAGGAAATAGGAAAATAGATGTTTTCATCTCATTATAAAGATGAGAAAGCTACTCTTTGAGTAGTTTTCTGTAGCAGAATTGTTTTTAACTTGTGATATGTGGGACCCATGACACTCTCTTCATATGCATATATAATGCTTTGAAACATTAGGGACTAATTGATATTTGCAGGCTCATCTGGGAACTAAAAATTGTGCACAGTACTGTACATGATTATTGATCCTATGGTAATATCTATAGTGATTTTCAGATGCATGAATGACAATCTTTGGAGTGCAGCCTATTTCATAATTGAAGTACAGACAATGTCTAGTTGGAAAATCAGAAGCCAGAGATTTAAAATTAGTTGTGAAGATCTTGGAAGGTCTGTGAAGTAAGTGGGAGGTGTGGTTGGGGTACTTGAATAGCAAAAGGGGGTCCTGAGATGGAAAAGGAAGAAAAGAATGTGGATGTGAATAACTCTAAAGTCAAAAATAATGAAACTCTCTGAGTTATCATTTAATACACATTTAATGTGATGGCAGGTTTATAATTTTGTGTTTTTATATAAATTAAATCAGACAATATTGATATTCTACTCACTGGTATGCAAATTGACATTCTTGGTAGTTATTATATTATTTACATTACATTTATTTGAATAAAGTTTTTCTGATTTGTTATTGAAGCAATATATACAATTTATATATACCATATAGATATACATATGTGTAACATGTAGTTATATACACAAGTGTGAGAATATGTCTTTTTGTGTACATATATCTGTATATATATATATATATATATATATATATATACACACACCTATGTATAACTGTGTTATAGTTTTAAAAAAGACATTTGAAGATAATAGTTTTATAATTAATGTGTATTTATCTTATGCTGTAAAGAGGAAACACATGACATTCATTCCATTCTTTGGGCTTTGCATTTATTTATAAAATGTAAGTCTATATTTGTCAGCCACTTGGTGGTATATCCCTGGTGGCTCAAACGGTAAAGAATCTGCCTGCAATGCAAGAAACTTGAGTATGATCCCAGGATCGGGAAGACCTCCTGGAGGAGGACATGGCATCCTACTCCATTATTCTTGCCTGGAGAATTCCATGGACAGAGGAGCCTGGCAGGCTACAGTCCAGGGGCTGCAAAGAGTCAGACGTAACTGAATGACTAACACTTTCACTGTCAGTGGTATATAAGGAAGCAAATCAATGAGTTTCTAAAAATGAAAAACCAAACAAAGTGAAATAACTTCAAATAAATGGTTTGTACTCATGCAATTTAAACAATTATAGAGTAAATATGACCTTTATGTATAGGTCCTAGGTTTATATCCTACAAGGACTTTTGCAGACATGGCAGGCAAGCATGTAGCAAAAATTCATGTTATGTTTGCTTCAGTTTGGTTTCTGACTGAAAGAGAATGAACACAGCTTGTGTCTTAAGGCAAAGTTTTCTTTCTAGGTTTAATCTTACTATTACTTACATCCTTTAGGCTTCCTTTTTTTTTTCAGCTTTACTATAGTATAATTGATAAATAAAAATTGCATATATTTAAGATATACAATTTCATGTTTTGATATATGTATACATTGTCGAAGGATCACCACTGTCAAGCTAATTTACATATTTATCCCCATACATATCTTTTTCTTTCTTTTTTTTCTTTCTTTATTTCATGATCAAAATTCTTAAGATACATCTGTTTAGAAAATTACAATTATACGACACAGTATTGTTAATGACAGTCGCCAGGCTGCAGAGTAGATCTCCAGAGTTTATTCATTTTGTGTTATAGAAACTGTGTACCCTTAACCTAGATCTCCCCAGCCTGCCCCAAGCTGTAATGAAGGTATCATCTCACACTTGTTAGCATAGCTATTATCAAAAAGATAAAAGATAGCAGGTGATGGCCAGGCTGTGGAGAAGAGGGCACCCTGTACCCTCTTGGTGGGAATAAAAACTGATATAGTTACAATGGAAAACAATATTGAGGCCCCTCAAAAAATTAAAAATAGAACTATTGTGTGATCCAGCCATCTTGTGCTTGCATGCATGCTAAATCGCTTCAGTTGTGTCCGACTCTTTGAGACCCTATGGACCTTAGCCCACCAGGCTCCTCTGTCCAGGGGAATTCTCCAACAAGAATACCCGAGTGGGTAGCCTATCCCTTCTCCAGGGGATCTTCCTGATCCAGCAATCACACCAGGGTCTCCTGCATTGCAGGTGGATTCTTTACCAGCTGAGCTACCAAGGAAGCCCCATTTACCCACTACCTCTTCCTGAAGGGGGGGGGAATCCTATTCATTCTCGGTTATGCTGTTGATTGAAATGAGAAGCAATTTAATAATTTCTCTGAGATTTACTTATGGAACAGGAAGGAAATATCAAATACTGGTATTTCTAATCTTCCCTTAGCAAACTTAGACTTTCTGTGGAATCCTTTGATTTTTTTTATTGAGTACATTGTGATTAAAAACAAAGCAGAGGCATCTCTGATTTTTGCCTTGCAGCTGTTTGGGCCCTTTAATGGTGAGCTCAGCTGGAGGGGCTCAAGGTCACATTATCTGGGCAGTGGAAAAAGCCTGCTCACATTCTGCCAGAGTATATTTAGCATCCTAAAGAGATGTGTGATGTGTTTAAGGTTGAGAAGCCTTGTTTTATGGTCCTAATCATCAGCTTTATCATAATACAGCCTTGGGAGGCTTATTTGGATAATCTCTCAACACTTACATATATTTTGTATTCTTATTTCTTTTCTTTTTTTGACCAACCATGTTTAGAAGGTAACTTTCTCAAGCTTCATTACTTTTGCCAAGAGAAAAGAGAAGTTTAACTAATAACCTTTCTCATCTTTAATCATAATATATAGAGTTTCTTTTTTTTTTTTCTTTTGGTAGAAGAAAGGACACTTTTTCTGTGTTCCTTTCTGTGTTTTTAAGTGTATCAAGTACACTTAGATAAAGAAAAACTTCTGTCAGCAAAAATGCCACCAGTGTTTTGGAAAAAGAAAACAAGAAAGAATGAGGTAGCCAATTGCATATCATTTTATAAAAAAAAAAACTTTTGTATTATGGCATTTCCCTTGTATTATCTTTTTCCCACTCCAGACACATACATGTAATTGGATGATACTTACACTTTTCAGTGTCTCCCTGTGATCAGTAACAGCAAAACTTAGCAAAAGAGCAAAAATTAAACATAGCTCTGGCCACTCCTGCTGTACAGAATCAACTGCCCTGTCTTCTAGTTTTCAATACTTCATTATTTTCTAGTAAAGTGAATGACTACAGTGAAAGTTACTCAATGAGTCAACACATACTCATCAACTCCAAGAAGTACATTAACACTTTCTTTTTTAAAATCACCTTTTGAATCTGTTGTTTTTATGAATGCCCTATCAGTGCTTATTTATTTGACTTGTTTGTTCTAAGCATCTGATAAACGATTTCTTGTGTACAGTGTCTTATATTAGTGAGAATCTGTTGACTGCTTAGGAGAAAACCACAGTCAGAAACCTCAAGGGTAAATGGTTTGTTGTAAGAATGCAAGAGCTACAGCAGTAAGATAATCGAGGTCTTATGAGATCCACGAAACAGGACCTCATGTCTTATGAGATCCATAGAACAAGACCTCATGAGAGAGCTGGAACCAAAGTACCGACTGGGAATGCAATTGCTCATGATTCTGAGGCCTCTTAAAGATGATCGTATCAAGAGGTATGTGGACATTTAGCTGTGGTTAATGTCCTCATCTCTGTTCTTCCAGTCACTGTGGGTCTTGTGAGCTAAGAAACGGATATCTTATCCTCTATCCTGAATGGTTTTTGTGTAACTCGTAGCTAATGTCTGTTAACAAGGATCCATCAAAGCTCCAGTCTTGAGGCCTTGCTCTGCCAATCTGGTAAGTTATGTTTGCACTGATTCTTTATATTTTATACTTCAGAGTCAGACTACAGAGAGAGAATTTGGTTGATCTGGCCTCTTGTCATTGGGCTTGACATAAAGTAGACCAAACCACCTTAAAGTCTTTTCCCAATCATCTCTGGTCTTGGAGGATAAGAGTAGGTTTGTAAGTTATACATGAGTTGCCTTAAGGTTCCTTGTTTGCAAAGATATGATGTGAAGAAGTTTCTGTTAGAAAGAGGTCCAGGTTCTGGTATCTCCTCAACTCTTGGAGTTTCTTATACACTTTGTTGAAACTACTCTTGTCAAGGTTATCAACAATCTCCATTTTGCCAAAGAAAGAGATCACTTTTCATCACTCATCATTATTATTTGGTCTTTCGACAACAGACAATTAGTAGACCATTTCATTCTTACTGAATTTTTTTTTTCCTACTTTTGAGAACTTCACATTCTCCTGAGTTTCTTGCTATCAACTAACTCCTTTAGCTCAATTTGCTTTACTTAGTATTCCTCCCCCACATAACCTCTAATTCTGAGACCTCAGGCTTAGTCTTGAACACTATACTTTTCTCAACTTCACACTCTCTAAAAAGTCTTTTATAAATGTCTGGCTTTAAACACCATCTATACTTTAGTGACTCACAGGTGTATACCTCTAGTTGTAAATCTTCCCTCAATATCAAATGCCTACTTGACATATTCACTCATATTTCAATAGGTCTCAAAGTAAATAGATCAAAACTGCAATCTTGATATTACCCCCCAAACCTGTTCCTACTTGATTCTGTTCTACTCAGATACCCAAGCCCCAAACAAGCAAAAATTTTTTTTTTAAAAAGCAAAAACATCTTGATTCTTCTCACATTCCACATGCAATCAATCCATTAAGGACTGTCAGCTCTGACTCCAAAACAATTGTGTTTCTCTTTAGCTTCACTATTCCCTCCTCGCCCAAGAAATTGTCATCAGTCACTTTATTTTATGTAATAGATTTTTAAATAATTAGTCTCCCCCCCCCCCGCGCCCTACAATCCATTCTCGGCAGTCAGAGTAATAATTTAAAAATGAGACTCTAACCATATCACTCTCCTGCTTAAAATCCCCCAGTGACTTTCACCTACACTTTAGGAAAAAAAGTCAGACCCTTAACATTTCCACAAGGACTTGTATTATTCCTCTTCTGGTAACGTTTCTTATTCCTGGCTATTCTACTACATTTTTTTCTTCCTTTACTTCCCTTTTCTGCTTTTCATTTATAACAAGCTTATGTGTGATCCAAAAACCTTTGCCTTTCTTAACAATTATATTTTCCCTCATATTTTCAACTAGTTGGCTCTTTTTTCCTATCAGGTCAATCTCAAGGGTCACTTCCTAAGAAAACCTCTCAGAAAATCCAAATAAAATTTAGCCACATCTTGGAATGTCTCTCTTTTCTGTTATACTGGCATCATATCTGTATGGAAATAAATTCTATAGTAAGGAGCTATGCTTGTTGGTTTTTTTTTAATTGTTAATCCTGTAATTCTCCTTGTCAACTTTAGGGCAGGACCAAAGAGAATGTACATAAAAAGCTTAACAATGTGACTGACTGCATGAAGAGATACTCTGACTCTGGTTAATACTGCTAGAATCCTATGGGTGAGAAATGTGGAATTAATTTGAAGATGTTAGCAATGTATTTATTACCACTCCTTTTACTACTCGTACTTAGAAGAAGAAGACTGATCTTTTCTGGTGGGTATTGGGAAAAAAAAAATGATCTAATGGAGTTTTTCGTTAAAGAGAAAGTTTAAATCTTGTTTTGAAATCACTTCGTTCAGAGCACTAAAGAATCACATTGCTTTGCACATCCACATGATCTGTCCTCATTGTGGATTTGAGTAGCGCCTCTGAATTGTGTTGTCTGGTCTGGGGCTTGTACTCGAGTACAAGGTGACATGACAGAATGCATACCAGCTCTTGAACATAGTGGCTGGTAGGTCCTAAGTTGAGGGGTAGCCTGGGCAGAATGCTGTTTGTAGTAATGTGTGCTCAGCTGACTCTGGGACTGCTGGTAAATATACACTTTGAAATTGTCCTCTTTTTCCATTAGTGTCCCTGAGCTTTCTGTAAATCTTTGCTAAAGCAAAGATTGCCTGGATTTAGCTGGCCTTTTGAGAATCAGTGTAGGAGAAGGAATGTGAAAGGCCAGTAAATAGTTTAATGAAGCCAGTTATCAGATAATAAATGATTCTATTTTGCCATTATTAGTGTCCACTTGTAGGGCTTCCCTGATAACTTAGCTGGTAAAGAATCTACCTGCAATGCGGGAGACCTGGGTTTGATCCCTGGGTTGGGAAGATCCCCTGGAGAAGGGAAAGGCTACCCACTCCAGTATTCTGGCCTGGAGAATTCCATGGAATGTATAGCCCATGGGGTCTCAAAGAGTCAGATATAACTGAGCAACTTTCACTTCACTTCAGTGTCCACTTGTAGAGCGCACAGGGAAAATCATATGCTGGACAAGTGACCATTTTGAACAAGATTTCTTGAAGGTGAAAGAAAAAAACTTCCTGGTAGACTAATGTAATTCATTTTTCAAGAATTCCCAAAAAGTATTTGAGGAGGAACTTCCAGGGTTTCAGCTACATCAGGGAAATCTCTCTCTCACTGGTCCCAGCACCCATCCAACAGGACAGCTGATGGCCCCAGCCCCTTGGCTCCAGTTATACCCACTCCCACCCTTGTCCCTAAGGGTACTAGCAACTTTCTGCAGTTTGTGTTCTCTAGGCTGCCTCATTCTCCTGAGGTTTTCTTTTCATGTCTTCTAGCAGCTTAATTTTTCCTTGTTAAGTTCTTTTTATGAGATAACCTGGATTGTCTAGAAGTTGCCCACTCCCTCCATGAACCCTGAATAATGCACATCCTTTGCAGAAAGACTGGTAACCAAGCTATGTTTTATGTTTTGAGAAACTGATTTTAATCAGCACTTAAAAACTCAGCAAATTTGGAAAACTCAGCAGTGGCCACAGGACTGGAAGAGTTCAGTCTTCGTTCCAATCCCAAAGAAAGGCAATGCCAAAGAATGCTCAAACTACTGCACAATTGCACTCATCTCACATGCTAGTAAAATAATGCTCAAAATTCTCCAAGCCAGGCTTCAGCAATACGTGAACCGTGAACTTCCAGATGTTCAAGCTGGTTTTAGAAAAGGTAGAGGAACCAGAGATCAAATTGTCAATATCTGCTGGATCATCGAAAAAGCAAGAGAGTTCCAGAAAAATATCTATTTCTGCTTTATTGACTATGCCAAAGCCTTTGACTGTGTGGATCACAATAAACTGTGGACAATTCTGAAAGAGATGGGAATACCAGACCATCTGACCTGTCTCTTGAGAAACCTGTATGCAGGTCAGGAAGCAACAGTTAGAACTGGACATGGAACAACAGACTGGTTCCAAATAGGAAAAGGAGTACGTCAAGGCTGCTTATTGTCACCCTGCTTATTTAACTTATATGCAGAGTACATCATGAGAAATGCTGGGCTGGAAGAAGCACAAGCTGGAATCAAGATTGCCAGGAGAAATATCAATAACCTCAGATATGCAGATGACACCACCCTTATGGCAGAAAGTGAAGAAGAACTAAAGAGCCTCTTGATGAAGGTGAAAGAGGAGAGTGAAAAAGTTGGCTTAAAGCTCAATGTTCAGAAAACTAAGATCATGGCATCTGGTCCCATCACTTCATGGGAAATAGTTGGGAAAACAGAGGAAACAGTGTCAGACTTTATTTTTGGGGGCTCCAAAATCACTGCAGATGGTGATTGCAGCCATGAAATTAAAAGATGCTTACTGCTTGGAAGGAAAGTTATGGCCAACCTAGATGGCATATTTAAAAGCAGAGACATTACTTTGCCAACAAAGGTCCATCTAGTCAGGGCTATGGTTTTTCCAGTGGTCATGTATGGATGTGAGAGTTGTACGGTGAAGAAAGCTGAGCGCCGAAGAATTGATGCTTTTGAACTGTGGTGTTGGAGAAGACTCTTGAGAGTCCCTTGGACTGCAAGGAGATCCAATCAATCCATCCTAAAAGATATCAATCCTGGGTGTTCATTGGAAGGACTGATGTTGAAGCTGAAACTCCAATACTTTGGCCACCTCATGCGACGAGTTGACTCATTGGAAAGGACCCTAATGCTGGGTAGGATTGGGGGTGGGAGGAGAAGGGGACGACAGAGGATGAGATGGTTGGATGGCGTCACCACCTCGATGGACATGGGTTTGGGTAGACTCCGGGAGTTGGTGATGGACAGGGAGGCCTGGCGTGCTGCAATTCATGGGGTCGCAAAGAGTCGGACACGACTGAGCGACTGAACTGAACTGAACTGAAAAACTCAGTTGGGTAATTGTAATTGGAGTAAGCAATGTACCCCAAAAGATAAATTCATTCATATTGTTTTTCTTTTTATATGATATTAAATGTACATCTCTTTAGTTCAGTGTTTCCCAAACTTAAAAAAAATCCTAACCTTGTTTCCTTGAATATGGAAAGTTATCCTAAGAGTATATTTGATGTAGTTTTAGCTTATTAAAAAATGTGAGCACTATTAAGTTTGAAAAATTCCATGATTATTTTTGAGATTTTGATGATACAGTTGCTTGAATTAGTTTTTCTTTATTTTTGGGGGTATAATTGACATTAGACATTGTGTAAATTTGAGGTATACAATGTGTTGATTTTATACATTTATATATTGCCAGATGGTTAACACCAGTAGCTTTAACTGACATCTTTATCACATCATATACTTATTTCTTCTTTGTGGTGGGAACATTCAGGATCTAATCTCATAACAGTTTTGAAGCATATAAAACATTATTTGTGAGGAACTTCTTTTTTTTTTATTAAATAAATTTATTTATTTTAGTTGGGGGCTAATTACTTTACAATATTGTAGTAGTTTTTGCCGTACATTGACATGAATCAGCCATGGGTTTTCATGTGTTCCCCTTCCTGGACCCCCCTCCCACCTCCCTCCCCATCCCATCCCTCTGGGTCATCCCATTGCCCCGGCCCTGAGCATTTGTCTCATGCATCGAACATGGAATGGTGTTCTGTTTCACATATGATAATATACATGTTTCAATGCTATTCTCCCAGAACGTCCCACCCTCACCTTCTCCCTCAGAGTCCATAAGAGTGTTCTATGCATCTGTGTCTCTTATTCTGTCTCGCATATAGGGTTATCGTTACCATATTTCAAATTCCATATATATGCGTTAGTATACTGTATTGGTGTTTTTCTTTCTGGCTTACTTCACTCTGTATTATGGGCTCCAGTTTCATCCATCTCAGTAGAACCGTTTCAAATGTATTTTTTTTAATGGCTGAGTAATATTCCATTGTGTATATGTACCACAGCTTCCTTATCCATTCGTCTGCTGATGGACATCTAGGTTGCTTCCATGTCCTGGCTATTGTAAATAGTGCTGCGATGAACATTGGGGTACACGTGTCTCTTTCAATTCTGGTTTTATTTGTGAGGAACTTCTTTGAACCAAAAACTTCCACATGGCTCTTGCCTTGTTAGAGCATGCAAGTTTCTACATGTAATAGCAGCTCACCTCTTTAATGTTTAGTAGTAGCTGTGACCTTGTTCTGGGACTTGCTTAAACAGACACTATTGGCTATGATTAGTAAGCTAATTTTGAGGGAGAGTCAACTAAAGCCTCCTTAAAAGAAAGCCAATATCATTTTGTTCATTCAGATATTTCAGTAAGTAACATTTCCTAGGAATTAATGAGGTATTTGGAAGGTCTCTTAATAACATGTCAAATAACTTTATTAAAATTAGGAAACTATAAAAATGTGAAGATTAAACATCATGAAAGATTTGTCAGAAGAATGAAGATAAGTTCCCCTTTCTCCTTCCTCAAGGGAGCATCATTTTTTTTTTTTTTGAGAATTAAAATAAAATAAGTTCTCAAAAAAAATTGACAGTTTTCCCATAGTTTAGCAACATGTAAAAATATGCAATCAACAGAATACATATTTATATAAATAAACATGTAATAAGTAGTTATTTCAAAGTAGAGTTCAGTATCAGAAATATCTATATTTACTCTCACTTATGATTTTTAATGATTCTCATATTTCAACTGTTAGAATCATGGAAGCAATTTCTCACTGAGAAAAGGCTTTTAAAAGAAAATTGTGAACGAAAGGAAAGAATTTATAATAGAGGATCAAAGACAGATTTTTATATTTGGGTTAGAAGAACTTATTCCTTTTCACTTTCAGTTTATCTCATTCTTATCAGTCCTCATAGGACCATAGAAGAAAATATCAGGTATGTTTAAAAAAGGGAAAAAAACAATTGAGTCTGTTTAGCCTTCACTGAGGTCCACCGAGGGAGCGGTTGTTTCGTGGGACAAAATGATGGAGACTACTTTGCAGGGTGGGTGGCACTGGGTTGGCAGGGAGAATTCTGGAGAGCAGAACCTCAAGACGGGAGAGAAAGTCGATTCCCCTTCTGTCATTTCTTTAGGAATAAAAGGGGGCAAATTAGTTTATCCAATAAGGAAGACTACCCTCCTCATTATAAACCCAGAAGTTGAGAAGCCCTTTCTTGGACTATCTTATAGGGTAAACCTAGTTGAAAAAAACTCCTCATCTTCTTATTCCTAACTTATCTGTAACTGAGTGTTCACTCCATCATACCAGATGCAGTGACACTGGGTGGTCATGTAAGTGAAGAAAAATTTATATTTTGGAGGCAAATAGGCTCAAGTTGACATGCTATTAATATCACTGTATGTATTCAATGTCTACAAAGTGCATACATTTTCAGAGGTTCAGTTTCATCATGTGAAAATACCCATATCTTGAAATATATTTTGGATTTTGAATTAATAAATTTAACTCTCTGTGAGAGTGCTTAATGTCTAAAGATTCTCAGTCAGTGATAACTGACTTTATTTCACATTAAGTCTATAAACCTAATGTCTCAGCTTGCAACCCAAGTTGCTCCAGTCTCACTATTAAAAGCCAGAAAAGAAATTATCTCCTTTGTTGGTTGCTGTATTAATACAGTGAATTTTTTGAGGCTCAGATGTGAAGTTGAATGTAAATATGTTTTGAAAGTGCTAGAATGTCATATTTTGTTGTTGTTGCTTAGTCACTAAGTCATGTCCAACTCTTTGTGACCCCATGGACTGTAGACGGCCAGGCTCCTCTGTCCATGGAATTTTCTGGGGAAGCATACTGGAGTAGGTTGCCATTTCCTTTTCCAGAGGATCTTCCCAACTCAGGGATTGAACTTGTGTCTCCTGCATTGGCAGGCAGATTCTTTACCACTGAACCACCAGGGAAGCCCCCAAATTTCATATTAACAAATCTCAAAATGGCTTTCATGGAACTGTCATGAAGAAGGTTTATAGCTGTTTCTTAAAAGATTTTGTGATTAGATCAGCCAGAAACAAAATTTAGGATATTTAAAATTTTATCTATGATTTCTGAAAACTTAGGGTAAGTAGAACACGTAGCATTTTCTTTTCTTTTTTCTTTTTTTTTAAACTAGGAAAGTTGGTTTTTATGAGATTTCTCATGACTCCTCTCCAGGGGAGAAGAATCTGAAGTAAAATGTGTTTATAATTATTGTGAAAGTAAGCTAAGATACACATTTTTTTTTCCCCAAGGGGGTCTCAATTTTGTCTTTCTCTTGCTAGAAGCATTCTGAGCTATTAAGTAGAGTACTGTACAAGACAGACTTTACTGGAAAGACTCTAATATTTATTTAAACAGTTTAAAAAAGAATATAGGAATGCTCTTAATGTCTCTGTTAAGGGAGAATAAAAAGGATTCAACTTTGTAAAGTTCTGATGGAATTAGATTTCATTGTATTACTCCCTAGATAAGAATGTCCCTACTGATTATGGGGGGTGGGGGGAGAGGCAAAAGATAATTAAAACCTAGTTCTAACCAACAAGGACATTTTCTTAAGCAGATCATTCTTCTCATTAGCATGGCAAAGTATTATATTTTTACTGCTTTGGAATAATTTATCCTAAATATATTTACTTACAGCCCACTGACTGTAGGACTTCACATAGTTTACATTTGTAGTCATGTGAACCTAATCATCTCTATTCCTATTGGAGTGGTGAAGAAAATTGCATCACTATATAATTTAAAAAATTCCTCTCAGACACCCATCGTGTTCCTAGGAAAGTCAGGAACAGAATTTGATTCTTAATTCCACATATCATATTTTATCCATTAAATCAGTGTGTTGGATTTGACAGTTTATATTTGTATGTGACTCCAGAGAGCTATAGAAATATCACTGAGTCCTTTAAATGCATTTTGATAATCACAGTCATGTCTATTGGTGGTGCCAGTGCCTCTGGGGCTCTTTCTGATATTTTAGACTAGAAAAGCAGTGAAGGAAGATAGCTTAGAGGTGTTAAAATAAAAAAAATAAAACAGGGACATCAGTCATTTCAGGGTTAAATCCTATTGAATTCATGCAGATCAACACAATGGTCCATCTGGTACTATTTTTTTCACACAATCCCTTCAGTGAATAGTCTTTTCCATTCTGAGACTGATAGTTTGTTGTAATAATAATTCATTCTATTACAATGGTTATGTTATTCTTTGCACACACATATGTTATTCTTTACATTCATCACAATATTGGCATGAAATAATAGCCTGGGAAGAAGGAAACCATAAAAACTATAGTTAATATGCTATAGTATACATATCTGCATTAAATCCTAATCTTGTCAGTATCATAAACTGAGCCCTGAATCAAATCCAAAACTCTTAAAGTCTTCCCCATTTAGTTTCATTTGATGTCTGATTCATCTTATAGTTAAACAGCTGTGACACTCTTGGCTCTAGTATATGTCCTTAAATTTGTATAGAAACTTGTGAGTCTCTTTCTTTTGAAGCGGTTGAATTTAGTTGAGATGATGCTCTGGTTGTAGTTTGTGGCAACTGCCAAAACAGGAGAGCAGAGTAACAGGTAAAGGCTGATGCTCTCCAGTGTCTGCATCAATTTATCCACCTGCAACAGAGAAGCAAGGGGAAAGGCAGCCAGTTAGGAGAAGAACCTGTGAATGTCCTAAGAACAATAGATATTCATAAATGTGAAGAAGCTTAAGCTGGTATCTTAAGTTATTTTCATATCGATGTATGAAATGCAAAAAAACAAGAGTCTTTGAAAGAAAATCAATGAGAACTTGTGCTGGAAAAGTTTCTGTCATCCTGAATATGCAATGAATGCTTATTTATCCCACCCTCACTCTTGGGTCAGAGAAGGCAATGGCAACCCACTCCAGTGCTCTTGCCTGGAAAATCCCATGGACGGAGGAGCCTGGTAGGCTGCAGTCCATGGGGTCGCTAAGAGTCGGACACGACTGAGCGACTTCACTTTCACTTTTCCCTTTCATGCATTGGAGAAGGAAATGGCAACCCACTCCAGTGTTCTTGCCTGGAGAATCCCAGGGACGGAGGTGCCTGGTGGGCTGCCGTCTATGGGGTTGCACAGAGTCGGATACGACTGAAGCGACTTAGCAGCAGCAGCAGCACTCTTGGATACCAAGGTAATAATTTGTGACATTTACTTGGATCCATGAGATCTGTGGAATTAATCATTGGATCTTATTATTTGGATCCATATATTTTGGTTGAAAAACACTTCTAGAGATTCTTTGAGACCTAAATGAAATAACCAAACCAATGTATGGCTTTATTAAATTAGCTTGCTTATATTAAAACAGTAGTTCCCGTCTTGAGGGCAGGTTCATACACACTATTGGTTAAGCTTCTCCATTAAAAAAATTTATGGTATAATTATTTAAGACTGAAATTGTTTCTTTATACCCTATTTGTTATCACCAAATTTCTAATTCTTTTCTTTATAAAATGTTGAATTTAAGATTTCATGAATTATCTTTTAAAAACATGTTAAAAAATGTGTGTTTGGTTAGAAATCTATAGAGTCTCTTTTCTGCCTTTAGAAAAACCCCTGGCAGCTTCATTTCTCTTCATCATCTGATCCCTAATTAAATGGTTTCTTCCCACATCCTTTATACCTGCTTCTCTCTTAGACAACAGACACATCCTATACACTACTCATACTAAAATGAATAATTCTTAGACTGTGCTTTTAGGCTGCTCTTTCACATCTCTGTCTTCATTTCTTAGCAGTTTCTATTTCCTCAGCCAAAAATGCTCTTTCCTAAAAGTTTTATCTATCAACATTACTCTAATTTTTCAAATTTTTCAATATCCAGTTAGAATGCTTTGTGAAACCTTGGCCAAGTTCTCAAGTTAAAATTAGCTACTCCTTTATCTTATTCTAAAAAAAACTTTATGAAGGGAAAGGATAATTTATTGTGATAGAACGTTTGCAAAAGTATTAATTGAGAGTCACTTGAAGTTCATAGAAATTTTATCAAAAACAATCATGAATAGATAGTATTCATAATTAAAATTTACCTTTAGTTTGTGTCTTTGGGGAGACAGAAACTAATGTTATTAAGTGCCTCACAGGTTAAAGTACATTGCAGGTGTTTTACTTTCATTAATACAGGCCATGGGTCCCAAAGAATCAGACACAATTGAGCAACTAACATTTTCACTTTCACTTTCTTTCGTTATAAAATATTTATCCTCATAAGTAGTATCAAGAGGTAAATGTCTACCTACCTTTTAGACAAGAATATTGAAGATCTGAGGATTTTTTTTCTTATCAGTATTTTAAAAAGATGATAAGCAATGTGTCGGGTTACATTCTCTGTGTATTAATTGGTTATATTCTCGGTATTATAGATCCATGTTTAAAAAATAACCAAGTACTTCTTTAAATTCAGTTCAGTTCAGTTGCTCAGTCATATCCAACTCTTTTCAACCCCATGGACAGCAGCATGCCAGGCTTCCCTGTCCATCACCAACTCCCAGCGCTTGCTCAAACTCACGTCCATTGAGTAGGTGATGCCATCCAACCATCTCATCCTCTATCGTCCCCTTCTCCCCCTGCCTTCAGTCATCCCAGCATCAGGGTCTTTTCAAATGAGACAGTTCTTCACATCAGGTGGCCAAAGTATTGGAGTTTCAGCTTCAGCATCATTCCTCCAATGAATATTCAGGACTGATTTCCTTTAGGATGGACTGGTTGGATCTCCTTGCAGTCCAAGGGACTCTCAAGAGTCTTCTCCAACGCCACAGTTCAAAAGCATCAATTCTTTGGTACTCAGCTTTCTTTACAATCCAACTCTTGCATCCATACACGACTACTGGAAAATCCCAGTGATCTTGATTCCAGCTTATGCATCATCCATCCTGGCATTTTGCATGATGTACTCTGCATATAAGTTAAATAAGCAGGGTGACAATATACAGCCTTGACATACTCCTTTCCCAATTTGGAACCAGTCCATTATTCCATGTCCAGTTCTAACTGTTGCTTCTTGACCTGCTTACAGATTTCTCAAGAGGCAGGTCAGGTGGTCTGGTATTCCCATCTCTTGAAGAATTTTCCAAGTTTGTTGTGATCCACACAGTCAAAGGCTTTAGCACCATTAATGAAACAGAAGTAGATGTTTGTTTGGAATTCTCTTGCTTTTTCTGTTATCCAGCAAATGTTGGCAATTTGATCTCTGGTTCCTCTCTCTTTTCTAAATCCAAATTGAACATCTGGAAGTTCTTAATTTACATACTGTTGCAGCCTAGCTTGGAGAATTTTGAGCATTACTTTGCCAGCGTGTGAGATGAGTTCAGTTGTGCAGTAGTTTGATCATTGTTTGGCATTGCCTTTCTTTGGGATTGGAATGAAAATTGACCTTTTCCAGTCCTGTGGCCACTGCTGAGTTTTCCAAATTTGCTGACATATTGAGTGCAGCACTTTCACAGAATCATCTTTTAAGATTTCAAATAGCTCAGCTGGAATTCTGTCGCTTTGCTTTGTTCATAATAATGCTTCCTAAGGTCCACTTGACTTTGCACTCCAGGATGTCTGGCTCTAGTGAGTGATCACACCATTGTGGGTATCTGGGTCATTAAAATCTTTTTCGTATAGTTCTGTGTATTCTTGCCACCTCTTCTTAATATCTTCTGTTTCTTCCTTAAATTACTGGAGATGATAGTGGTTTACTAAATGTTGATATCAGAGTCAGGATTCAAACTAATTTTTTTTTTGATGCTAAAATCCATATTCTTTTGAGAAAATCATTCTCTCTATGGTGAACTAAGTCATAATAATTCTCCATGGTTAATGAACTCTGTGTTTACTTCAGTCATCAATTTTCTCAAAATTCACTTTTATCATCCTTTTCTCCAATTTTGAAGTCGTTCAATCCACCATTATAACTTTGAGTTTAATTTAGATAATTTTATTGTTTTATATATAAACATTTTCATAAGTATATAACTTATTTCCCCAACATCTATTTCTTGTTCTCTCTCATGCTTTGCTATTATATATGAACAGCTATTCTTTTTGTTCATTTTCTGATTTCCTTCATATAGCTAACAAAATACTGATTACCTGTGAATTTTCTTACCAAACACATAACTAAGGATTTCAAATAAATTCAAATAAGACTTCTATCCTTGAAAATGTCATGATCAAACTAGAAGACAAGCATATAAGCAAATGATTTTTTAATTCTGATCAGTGCTTAGCAATGATCAATTATTCAGAGATTGCTACAGCAAGGAACTCAGAGAAGTTTACTTCATTTGGTCAACACTCAAAGGCAGAGAATGAAGGGGCAGAACCATTAATAAAGGCTTAAGGTACAACCCACTCCAGTATTCCTGCCTGGAAAATTCCATGGACAGAGAAGCCTGGTGGGCTATAGTCCTTGGGGTTGCAGAGTTGGACACGACTGAGCAACTAAGCACACACCTTGATTAGAGGTTTTTGACACTGGAAACTTGGAAACAGGTTAACTAGAAGTGGTCATCCTTTGTTATTAGTTAGGGTAGCATATTTGGCTTTCTCTAATTCATGCTAAGGTAAAAATGAAGCAAAAATTTGGGAAGTTGACAGTTATTGATAAAGTCCTAACCACTTTGAGTTGATTGCTACAGAGGTTGTGGTTTAGCTAAACAAGACTGGTTGCTTCAGATTGTGAGCTAGAGTTCTATTTTTCTATAGGGTCCTGTAATGTTCATTTGTAAATTTAGTCTTTGTTATATTTAAAGACTTATGGAATGACTGGTCTGTTGAAAATTTTAGCCCAGGGAATATGTATGAGAGCAAGGGACACATTTTATAACAATGGAAATGTGATGTCTGTGTCTCCAGAATTCACTGTCTTACCCTGCCAGCATCAGTGGGATTGTGTAATAATACAACAGATGATATGCAGTACTCTGTCTACAACACCTAAAATATACAGGTGTGGTACCAAGGAGCGGAATTAGGGTTGGTTCTTCTTACTATCTTGCCAGTGACCCAAAAGCAAAATTTGTAGTGCTCATCCTTGCAAACTCAATCTTACCCAGGTTAAAGGTTTGGTTTCTTTGACTCTTAGAAAAGTGAACTTAGTGGGCAAAATCTTTCTCCCTTTTCCTTCTGGATGAATAGTCTTGAAATGCAATTTATGTCTGCTAGAGAGAGTTGTCTGGGAGATGGCACAGTTAGTGGCACTAAGTATGCATGTCCATGTTGGTTCTTAATCGCTTCTGTCTCACATCCCTTGTCTTTCAATGTAGATTCATTTGACTTTCTTCCCTTATAAAGAGGTAATGCCTACCTCTTTGCTTCAGGCTCTGCATTCTGTGGAACCAGAGTATGAGAGCAGGGTCCCAAGAATAATCCCTAGGCTTCTACTTTGTGAAGTATAATTCACCGATTTGAAATAATTGCACAAAGTTTAGGTATAGGACCAAACGGTCATTCGTTTGGTAGGACTTGATTAATTTAGATTTAAAAAATACTAAAGAGGAATTTGGATATATGTGCATAAGGCTCAGAAAAGGGACAAAATTGGCTAGAAAATAAGATAGGGGTCATCAGTGAGAAGCTATGGTTAGAATGAATTGTCTAGGACGAGAATGTATAATAAGATAAACAGATCTATGAGCAACCCTAGGAAATAGTACATGTATTACTTGAACAAATTAAATTGTGTGAAAGAAGAGAAGCAGCTGATGAGGAACAAAACACAAAGTGAGGGATCATGGAAGTCAGAAAGGGAAAGTAGCTAAAACTTGAGGTGACTGGCCACACTGAATGCTACTGCAGAGTCAGGTACAATAAAGACCAAAAACCATCTATGAGATGTAGAATGATGAAGATTTTTGATGATACTGGAGGAGCAGTGGGGTAGAAGCTATTTTCTTGAGGTAAAGGGTACAGAAGGAAGAAGAGGTATTATTGTTGTGCAGTCGCTAAACTGTGTCAGACTCTTTGCAACCCCATGGACTGTAGCATGCCAGACTCCTTTGCTCTCCACTATACCCCATGTTCGGAGAAGGCAATGGCACCCCACTCCAGTACTCTTGCTTGGAAAATCCCCTGGACGGAGCAGCCTGGTAGGCTACAGTCCACGGGGTTGCTAAGAGTCAGACACGACTGAGCGACTTCACTTTCACTCTTCCCTTTCATGCACTGGAGAAGGAAATGGCAACCCACTCCAGTGTTCTTGCCTGGAGAATCCCAGGGACGGCGGAGCTTGGTGGGCTGCCATCTATGGGGTCGCACAGGGTCGGACACGACTGAAGCGACTTAGCAGCAGCATACCCCACGTTTGCTCAAATTCACGTCCACTGAGTCGGTGATACTATCCAACCATCTGATCCTCTTTGCCCTCTTCTCCTCCTGCCTTCAATCTTTCCCAGCATCAAGGTCTTTTCCAAATAGTCGGTTCTTTGCATCAGATGGCCAAGGTATAGGAGCTTCTGCAACAGTCCTCCAAATGAATATTCAGGGTTGATTTCCTTTAGGATTGACTGATTGGATCTCCTTGCAGTCCAGGGTGCTTTTAAGAGTCTTCTCCTGCACCACAATTAGAAAGCGCCAATTCTTCAGCACTCTGTCCATGGAGCTGCTAAAGAAGACATAATAGACATTAAGAAATGGCACAGAAGAAAGAAAAAGCATAGAATGTTTGAAACTTCTTGCAGTTTGGTGTTATTAAAATATAGAAATAAGGTAGAATGAAGGATGCTACCCATGGACACCAGCTTTGTCTAAGAAGACACTTTGCATTATTATGGAACTTTCATAAAGTAGGGTGTGGAAGAGGTTTGTTTTTTTATAACCTAGAAAACATTTAGTGTAGTAGTTTTATAATAACCTAAATTAAATAAGGAAGTAAATAAATTTCTTTAAGGAAATAATTTAAATGTATATGGAAATGTGTGTTTGTGTGCACGCATGCATTTTACTAGAGAAAAACAGACATTTATCCAATTTTAAAAGAGGTCCAAAACCCCAAAAGATAAAGAGCCATTTATGTAGAGTATGTTCCAGAATCTCTATTGGCAAAAGATTCACTGCTTTCAGATATTTTAAAATTACTGAACAAAAATACAAGACTATAATTATAATTTCAAGTGTGCTCATGTAAATCTGAAAGGTGGGAAATCATGCAGATTCTGATAGGGGCTAGATAATTCCAAGCACTGGGCAGAATATAATTGTAGGTGTGAATGCCAAGAACTGAGAGAAGCATGAACATATGAGGGATCTAAAAAGGAAATTAATTTAAAGGAATCAATGCACTTGAAATAGCAGGTTAGATTCTCCCAGAGCAATTTGTAGAGGAGTAGTAAAGCATCAGTCTGGTGAATGATTAATTATATTTGAAAACTAAAAATCTATGTATCAGTAAAAAGCAGGGTATTTCCTTAGGCTGGAATGATCTATATCTTCCTCAACCTGTTGCTTGTGGTAAATGCAAGAAGTAGCAAAAAAAAAAAAAAAAAAAGATAATTTGAGATTTTATCATGATAAGAAATGCAACAAACTTCCCAAAATCAAAGACCTTTTTTCTATGTTAACTCAGATTTGCAAATATAATTAAATTTAAAATCTGCCAAACATTACCTATATCTTCCTCTTTTATCCCATTTGAAATAGATGCTTCATATAGCTCCAAAGAGTAATCATCAGTAGACTATTCATGACTAGGAAATTCATAGACAGTAGGGTTCTATATTTGATCAGTGACTTTTTGGTTTTGTCATTTTCTTTCACATGTTTAGCTCAGTTGAGCCAGACTGTAGTTCCTAGAATAGGAGTTTGAATGAAATGCAAGATGCAGGTTTAGCTTTAAACCTGTTGCTTATCTCTTCTTAGTTCTCTATCAGTTCTATTCTAAGTGTGTTTAGCTTAGTGACCAAACCCTTTCCAGTGCTGTTTAATCCTTGCCCTCTTTTATTTAATTCTCTGGGCTGCTCTGCATTCCTTCCACTGTTGAGGTTGGAGATTCCCTTTTAGCTTTTGAACTCTAATTTGTGCCTCTAATACGAGTTTCTGGGAAGAAGTGACTTCCATGGTTTTAACCATCTTCCCATGCTTACAATATGCCTAAAATGACACCATTAGTTATAAGATCTCATCTTCTTTTCAAGTTTTTTCCTTCAGTCACCTCCAATTCAACCTCATTTGTTGGTTCCTTTGCTGCCTACTTTAATATGTTAGTCCTAAAATCATAATTTTCTCCCACGTATTGTTTCCTATTATTTCATGTTATAATCCACTTGCTAATCCTAAAAATTAATTATCTCTTATTCCTGCCTCTCTCTCTCCTTTTCCACTAGTATCTATTACATTTATACAACATCTCTCTTTATGCAGCCTCTCTAAGAATTGAAATTTAATGCCTGTAAGTATTGAAAGAATATCTAATCTCTTTGTTATTCCCTCATGTTTATTGAAACAGAGCTTTAAAAGTCACAGTGGCTCAATAAATACAGCAGCTTTCAGTCATTAATAACCCATTAATGACCTGTAGGTTTTTCCAAATCTACGACTGAATTTTGATTGATAAGATTTGAGTTTGACTTCAGGGAATACTTAGTGGGGTTTAATAATTGTGCAGAAACAATACTAATTTCTAAACTAAATGATCTCTCTTCCTGTTACATTGTTAAGCTGAATTATTTGTTGGGAATTCTTATAGGCAGAGATGCAATAATTTCACCAGCAGTTGGAAAGGATGTTTGTAGGAAGTAAATAGCTAGAAT
The DNA here is from genome assembly GCF_054371585.1 of Giraffa tippelskirchi. NCBI lineage: Eukaryota > Metazoa > Chordata > Mammalia > Artiodactyla > Giraffidae > Giraffa > Giraffa tippelskirchi. Next base: position 68,429,918 of record NC_137284.1, read on the forward strand.
GTGGCCTGAAAAGGAAGCAGCTATTATGAGTTAAACAAATAGGTACATGCTCATGTGTCATATATTATTTAAAAGAAGTGTATGCACAATACTGTTGAGTGGTTTAGTCGCTAAGTCATGTCTGACTCTTTGGCTCTAGGCATGTTACAGCCCACCAGGCTGCTCTGTCCATGGAATTTTCCAGGTAAGAGCACTGGAGTGGGTTGCCATTTTCATCTCCAGGGGATCTTCTCCTCCCAGGGATCAAATGCGAATCTTCTGCATTGCAGGCAGTTTCTTTACCACTGAGCCACCAGGAAAGCCCATATGTATATTAGCTGTTAATAGGAAGAGTTACCTATGTGGAAGATATTGCCTTTATTTTGGAAAGGAGAGACAGAGAGGGAGAGAGAGAGGGAGGGAGGGAGGGAGAATACCAGATGTGAAGAAAATTAAGCCATTGACTCTGTATTTACCAAAATGTGTAAGCTGAGAGATTGTACCTCAAAATAAAAGTGTTAGCATCACAGGCATGCTGTATTTTCTGTCACACTTTTAAAATATTCATAATAAATATATGTCTGATAAGAGATCTTAGGAATTAATTTGTAGGTTATAATGTAATTTTTATTATATACAAAATTTGTGTTGTTTAATAGATGACATTTTAAAAATGTTATCCCTGAACTCTGGTAAAATCTCATATATGTAGCGAGTCATTCTCCTGAAAACACTTGTTGTGAAATAATTTATTCAGAAATCTTGCTAACACAGTTAGGAAATAATTAAACTTATTAATAAAATCAGATTTAAATATGTAAGTATAATCTGTACTACTTGAATTTGTATATATATACTGTCATTAAAAGCAGCATTATTACTGCAAAATTAATATTTTTGTTAACTATTAAGTCCTTTGGGAGGTGTAATAGTGAGAATAGTTTCCTTTTATTTGTTTAATACATAGAAGTCAGAGTAAACATTTTTTTAATATCTAGGGAAAAATTACACTAATAATATTTCTCCCAATTCTCATTTGCCTACTGGCTGGATAATACATGAAGAATTGTCTCCTATAACCTGGGAGAAAGAGGGAAAAATATTTTCCATTAAAGGTGAACTTGAAATCCTTTATCTGGTTACTGTTCAAGCAAGTATTAATCATCTCTTTAGAGCTCTATAGCACAAAATATCTTTAGATATTTAGAACTCTGTGACACAGATAAGCTAATTAACTACTTTAGAGTTTAAAAAAATCTGGGACTATCCACTACTAAAGTCCATTATATGTAATTATTTATAAACTGTTTATAGTGTGTCAAATTGCCTGTTTTCTTTCCACAGAGAGTATTTTGAATGATCCTAAAGAAAATTCCAACATGGGCTCAAAACATTTTTACATCTCTAATGAAATATGTTTTTTAAAAAATGATCAATGGGTCAATAAAAGACCAAGGCCATGGTCCTTTAAAGGTGCCAACTTCCATCAATGTACTCATGCCTAGGGAACAGCTCCATGCATTGACTGAGGGGGATTAAATTAAGACCATATGCAAATCCTCTGCCTGAAACACTTTTTATATGCCTGTCTCTGTGGTCTATTTTGGGAAATAACTTTCTTTTATGTTTCCCTAAAAAGGTAAAAGAAAGTCTTCATGAGAGTGAGGTCTAGGAGGTTTGCCTCTTGTATTAGTTTAAATCAACCCAAGGCATGAGAAGTTCATTATAAAAGGGACAACACGTCTGTTTGATGTATGGGGAGTCCAGTTAGTCCTGCATGATGATGTCAATGATAAACCTGGAAAACACACAGTTATTGTCTACCTCAAGCCTGGAAAGGCACCCTTCTAGGTCTGAGGACTAGAGTATTTGGAAGATTGAATTACAGCAGAGACCATAATAGCTAAATGTAATTTGGACATTCGTTTATATAAGAAATAGTCTGGTGAAACCCTTTATCTCTCTGTCTCTCTCTCTCTCTTTCTCATATATATACACACACTCTTTCTCTCCTCCTGTCTAGAAATTTGCATTACAAAGCCTTTAAATAATCAATGTGCAGTCTAACTCAGAGGGTGAAGCATGCTCAATTCTGGGAGATCTTAAAGCAGAAGCATACCAAGTGACCTTGTGGATTATTTTACTCAACATTCCCCAAAAGTGTGAATACTGGAAAAATATTTTCAGCTTTTAGTTAAAATGTTTATGTCAATACAGCATTAAATTTAAGGTTTGGTGGATTACCCAGAGGTATTTTATGGTGACAAAACATTTCAGTGTGATCTTTGTGGTACTTTTATAGTGAACTGTGGTCCCTCTCCCCATTCTTCCTTTCCCCTTTTCTGTAGGGCATTCTGCATCTCAGACAGAATGGATCTTAGTGGTGTGTAGGTCAGCTAGACTGGTGAGAAAAACCACAGTGAAACTAGGCTCCAGTAGGAAGTTTTGCAATTTGAAGGCTGTCCTTTTTCATCTCGTTTACTCTTTTACTCATTTATCAGCCCTGTGTTGATGAAGAAGTTCCAGTACTCTCCTGAGTCCTATATTTGGTAGACTTGGCATTGAACCCTTATGAGGAGATGGAGGTGGATGTCTCACTGATGCCTGGTTACAAACAGAGCCCTGCAGCTGATGGGCCAGGAACACGCATGCATTGAGCTGCAGTACAGAGTTCCCAGGGTGTGTGTGAAGGTCCTCACTCTCCCAGCAAACAAATGGAAAACACCATGAATGTTTGCGAGAAGCTGCAAAAAACAAAGAGGGAAATCAGTTTATATTTCAGTGCCTTTGGCACTTTTTCTTGCCCTTTGAACAAGAAACCCTGCATTTTCATGGGGCACTGGGAACCACACCTTATGTCACAAACCATGGGCATGGTTGTCAAGTTTCAGGCATGGTTATACGTTTAATATCTTTTGTTATATATTAGGTAATCATAGTAACTGACCAGATTTACCAAAATCTTTAACACTTTTGTATCCTCCTGATTCAGTCCAGAGTAGAAGCAAGAACTAAAGGGCATAGAGGAGGAAGACGTAATCAAGATGGAGAAAGAAGCAATAAACACTGGCATGACACAGAGTAAGGGATGGTGGTAGCTGGCCCACCATGTGGTGGACCTATTTGGCTCATATTGGACAGACATGGGTACGTGAGGGTGAAGAAATGAAGTGAAGTGAAAGTCGCTCAGTTGTGTCTGACTCTTTGCGACCCCATGGACTATAAGGTCCATGGAATTCTCCAGGCCAGAATACTGGAGTGGGTAGCCTTTCCCTTCTCCAGGGGATCTTCCCAACCCAGGGATCAAACCCAGGTCTCCTGCATTGCAGGCAGATTCTTTACCAACTGAGCTATCAGGAAAGCCCTCAGAACCAGTGGCCGAGTCTGCAGTCAGATCCACAGTGGAAAACTGTGGACATTTTTTGATTGTCTGAGGACACATTACTCTGCTTTCCCTATATTAATATATTCCTTGGGAAATAGTTCACCACAGGAAAAAGAGCATGAGGGTTGTATGAGGGAGGTAACTGGTATCAAGAGTAATTTGTATAAATATGAGGAGTATTTAGTGAAGAGTATATAATAATGTTAGTGAAAAGTCTGGGATGGAAAAAGAAATAGTCTTTCCTTTTGAATGTTAACTTTTGAATTTTTTTAGGTCATCATTTGGGGGTGGACCTTCATATCCAGTGGGGTAAACATTATAGAAGTGAGACACCACCTGAAGGTTGGGTTATGCTGGTGATACTGGTAGACTGTAACATTATAAAATATCTTTCCTTAAATTTTGTGTGTGTTTGTGTGTGTGTGTTTGTGTGTGTAGCAGTGATTGGGATAGGTATCTTTAAAGGGAAGAAATTGTGATGGGTTTATTATAGTGTTGCCCAACACAAATTGCATTACAACCTCAAAGAAAGGAAATACCATAGAATGTTCAAACTCCCACACAATTGCACTCATCTCACAGCTAGCAAAGTAATGTTCAAAATGCTCCAAGCCAGGCTTCAACAGTATGTAAACCAAGAACTTCCAGATATTAAAGCTGGATTTAGAAAAGGAAAAGGAACCAGAGATCGAATTGCCAGTATCAGTTGGATCATCGAAAAAGCAAGAGAGTTCCAGAAAAACATCTACTTCTGCTTTAATGACTACACCAAAGCCTTTGACTGTGTGGATCACAACAAACTGTGGAAAATTCTTAAAGAGATGGTAATACCAGACCAACTGACCTGCCTCCTGAGAAACGTATATGCAGTCAAGAAGCAACAGTTAGAACTAGACATGAAACAACAGACTGGTTCCAAATCAGGAAAGGAATACGTCAAGGCTGTATATTGTCATGCTGCTTTTTTAACGTATATGTAGAGTACATCATGAGAAACACTGGACTGGATGAAGCACAAGCTGGAATCAAGATTGCTGGGAGAAATATCAACAACCTCAGATATGCAGGTGATACCACGCTTATGGCAGAAAGCGAAGAACTAAAGAGCCTCTTGATTAAAGTGAAAGAGGAGAGTGAAAAGCTGGCTTAAAACTCAACATTCAGAAAACTAAGATCATGGCATCTGGTCCCATCACTTCATGCCAGATAGATGGGGAAACAATGGAAACGGTGACAGACTATTTCTTTGGGCTCCAAAATCACTGCAGATGGTGACTGCAACCATGAAGTTAAAGGATGCTTGCTCCCTGGAAGAAAAGCTATGACCAGTCTAGACAGCGTATTAAAAAGCAGAGACATTACTTTGTCAGCAAAGGTCCATCTAGTCAAGGCTATGGTTTTTCCAGTAGTCATGTATGGATGTGAGAATTGGACTATAAAGAAAGCTGAGCACCGAAGAATTGATGCTTTTGAAATGTGGTGTTGGAGAAGACTCTTGAGTGTCCCTTGGACTGCAAGGAGATCCAACCAGTCTATCTAAAGGAAATCAGTCCTGAATATTCATTGGAAGGACTGATGCTGAAGCTGAAACTCCAATACTTTGGCCACCTGATGTGAAGAACTGACTGATTTGAAAAGACCCTGATGCTGGGAAAGATTGAGGGCCGGAGGAGAAGGGGATGACAGAGGATGAGATGGCTGGATGGCATCACCAACTTGATGGACATGGGTTTGGGTGGACTCAGGGAGTTGGTGATGGACAGGGAGGCCTGGCGTGCTGTGGTTCATGGGGTCGCAAAGAGTCGGACACGACTGAACGACTGAACTGACTAACTGATGCTGGGAAAGACTGAAGACGGGAGCAGAACGGGATGACAGAGGCTGAGAAGGTTCGATGGCATCGCTGACTCAATGGACATGAGTTTGAGTGAGCTCCTGGGGTTGGTGATGGACAGGGAAGCCTGGCATGCTGCAGTCCATGGGTTCCAAAGAGTCAGACACAACTGAGTGACTAAACTGAACTGACTGAACACAAATGCAAAGAAATTGGTTTTGAAACTTCATAAAAACTTTATGTGCCCCAAGCATTTGAGAGTGTTGTTATTTTAGAAGAGGAGACCCTGAGTTTCTTGGCTCTCTCCCTGACCTGCTTGCATGCTAAGTTTATGTTTCTCCATCTCTCTGTCACATGAGAGACTTGAATAATGACATTTTTATTTAACCAGTACTTTAATGCTTTTGCTTATATTTTGAATCAAATTCTCCCTTTTAATGCTTTAGTTTTGAATGACCGATATTTCTGTACCTAATTAGATTTGGGATATTTTTAGGATTCGAAGATCCTACAGATAATAAAACTTCAAAAATATTAGTTGAATTTAAATAGATATGCAAAAATTCCATGTTGTTAACCCCAAGTAACACGAGAGATATCAAATTAGATTTCAATTACTGATAAAGAGGACAATTTTTTAAAGTGTAAATTTTTACTTAAGTCATTTAATATGCTAATAAGGAAATGTGTTTGACTTCTTTTAGCTAAGATAGAATGGGACCGGTATATATATCATGAAAGTGAAAGTTGCTCAGTCATGTCCAGAATCTTTGTGACCGCATGGCATGTACAGTCTATGGAATTCTCCAGACCAGAATACTGGAGTGGGTAGCCTTTCCCTTCTCTAGAGGATCTTTCCAACCCAGGGATCAAACCCAAGTCTCCAACATTGCAGGTGGATTCTTTACCAGCTGAGCCACAAGGGAAGCCCAAATACATATCATACATATATTAATATATATATACATAATGTATATATCATACCTGGTATTATAAGATTTAAGCTACATTGAAAGATGCATGTAAAAAATAACTTCATTTATTTGTTTTTGGCTGTGCTGGGCATTCCTTGCAGTACATGGGCTTTTCTCTATTTGTGGTGAGCAGGCTTCTCATTGCCATTGCCTCTCTTATTGTGGAGCGTGGGCTCTAGGGTGCATGGGCTTCAGTAGTTGCAGCACATGGGCCCAGTAGTTGCGATTCCCATGCTCTGGAGCACAGGCTCTATAGTTGTGGTATAAGAGCTTTAGTTGCTCTGCAGCATGTGGGATCTTTCCCGACAAGGGATTGAACTCGTGTCTCCTGCATTGGCAGGTGGATTCTTTATCACTGAGCCACCAGGAAAGCCTAAAAGCTACACTTTTTAAATTTTGGGCGTTTAAATCACCATATGTCTTGGGCAGGACCAATATTTCATGCTGTTGGATTAGGTACCTCCAGTTCCGAGATATTTCTTAACCCTGTATTTAGGCTTATAATATTTAATAGTAGGAAAATAAGAGTGGCTTTCATTTTGTGATTTTTTTTTTTTAAGCTTCAGCAATGTGTATAGGAAAAGTACATGCTGCTTGAATTAATGTTCTGAGTATACAACTGATAGATTTCTATGGAGGAAGCATGAAGAAACTGGACAGACAGAATTTTGACCCAAAAGGGAAGAAATGGTACAGGAAGACAGTAAAGGTAACTAAAGACAAACTGCCTGCCTCATAATTTCCCCTTCTGACTCCTAAATTCAGGAAGTCAGGTGACAAGTCTTTAATAGAATATTCATTCTCATCCTTATGAGACAAAATATTATAATCCACCAGGGGCCCCCTTAATCACTACCTGATAGACTTTATGAAGCAAATCCTCTAATCTCTCTCAAAAGGACTAGAAGCAATAAAATAACTCACCAAGTCCACTTTGAGATTAGTGGTCTTTTACTTTTTAATTAAAAATGTCTTGTGGAATGAGATTATATGAACCTCCTTCTCAATTAAAATGTTCCCATATTACTTGATTAGGTAGTGAATGACTTTAATATCCCCCAAAGCATGCATACATCAGATCCATAGGCTGCTTATGAGCTTCTGACTTTCTGGTTTAATAATATGAGTCCTGGAACATGTCTGATAGTGATTTGTGTCTCTGAGGAGTTAAAAAAACAAAGTCGATTCAATGAAGTCTTGGACCTATTGTTATTTTTACTGTGTAGATCTGGGGTTCTTACATTATGGTCTATGAAAACCAGTAAATACATTGGAAATGTGTAATATTTGGACTGCATACACATTTGCTTTTGGAGACTGAATAGGTTTCATCAGGCACTTACAGGGATTCATAACTAAAACTTTCAGATCTATTACAGCAGGGTTTCACAATCTAGTACTATTAATATTTTGAGACTATAAAATGTTTTATGTCAGTAGCAACTTTCCTTTGCATGTTGGGAATCAAGAATATCTTCAGACATGCCCAAATGTTCCCCCAGAGACAAAGTCATCCCAGGTTGAGAATCACGGCTGCAAGGAGATCAAACCAGTCAATCCTAAAGGAAATCAAGCCCGAATATACATTGGAAGGACTGATGCTGAAACTCCAATACTTTGGCCACCTGATGCGAAGAGCCAACTCGGTGAAAAAGACCCTGATGTTGGGAAAGATTGAAGGCAACAGGAGAAGGGCGTGGCAGAGGATGAGATGGTTAGATAGCATCACTGACTCAGTGGCCATGAATCTGAGCAAAGTCCAGGAGACAGTGGAGCCTGGGGTGTTGCAATCCATGGAGTCTCAAAGAGTCAGACACCACTTAGCGACTACAGCAACACACTGCATTATAGGTTGTGCCCGGAGGGTTTTTTGGTTTGTTTGTTTTTAATTAGCCTATAAAATTTGATTCAATTCTTCATCAGGTGATACATATAATTCCACCAGGCAGCTCTGTTAATCTCTAAAGTAAGCGTAGTTAAAAAGCAACCTTTTCTTGTCTTCTGCCTTAGAGTAGAAGGCAAATACATTCATTATGGACTGCCTAGCTGAGCCCTGCATTATGAAGCACTCTCTTCTGAGATAAAAGACTGGGATTTTAGTCTTAGTCCCACCATTTTAACTGCTAGACCTTGAGAATCTCCTGGCCGAGTGTTAGTGTCCTCATCTATGACAAATTATTAGTGTTAACTAAATCTGTTCTTGCAGGTCTGCAGTCCATGGGATCACAGAGTCATACATAACTTAGCAACTAAACACCACCACCAATAAAAATTCTTTTAGAGTGCTTGAGTAAAAAATATAATTGTGGAGATGAACATGCTCTACATGCTGTAGAGTGCTGCTGCTGAAATGTGAGATGGCATCATCCAAAAGCCATAGAGAGGGGCAGAAAAGGTGAATTGTGTTAGTCTTCAAAAGCACTAGTGAAGGGAACCCCAAGTAGAGTGTATCCAGCTCTTGATGTCTCAGAATGATCCACTTACTGCCAGTTACACTCATTTTATCTCTTCCTGTTGAACTTGGCCTTTCTGTATGTTCTGTGATACTTAAATATATTAATACGCTATCATAAATATATAGTTTATAAATGAGACAAGTCACATATTGGCAGTGTAGGCTCAAAACGAGTTTAATAGTAGAGCTTGGAACAGAAACTTTTGGAAACCTGTATTCTGGTAAACAGTTCTCTGAAGAACAGTGTGGTTTGGGGGAGGGAATTTTTTCCTTGAAATGACTACAGATGATGGTATTAGCTGCTAAGCAACTGAACTAGAGGTTCTCAGACTGGCTGATCAAGATCTCTTGCAGAAGTTTCTTTAAAATCGTGCTAAACACAGTCCTAGATTTACTGAATTAGAATTTCTGGGATTGGAATGCAGCCTCCATGGATGATTCTGACATGCAAACCTGCTGAGAACTAACTTAAAGTCTTAGCAGTTAATAAGGTAGCTATTAATTAATTAATGTCTTTACAAGTTCAGCAATTACAGGCCAGGATATATAAGAGGATTTCCGGGGAAGGGGAAGGAAATGCAAGTAGAAAAGTAGAAAGAGAATTTAAAATTTCTTGCAGGGTTTTTCTTGGACAAACCATGACCTAGGTAGTTTGTCTTTATATATAACTTTAACCTCTCTGACGTAAAATCGTGTGTTACTTGAGCACCTGTGCTGTGGATTTCCAAATATTGGATAATTAAAAAGGGCTTTGACTTACAGTTTCTATCTCATTACTCTTTGTAGTGTTTTATCTTCACTGAGAAGAATCATTTCCTAGGTAGTGCCCAGATTTTATGGTGTGTCACAGTTCCTCTGGCATAAAAATCATTGTTTAATGAAAGGAAAAATAGACTGTTAAGCTTGGAGACCCAGAGGAAACAGGCTATTCTTCAGTATTTGCAAAGAACTAATCAAAAACATCTCTGGAAAAGAGCTCTCTCTTCCTTCCGTCTCTTTTCCTTCATCTCATTTACAAAATAGACACTGTATCTCCTTATGAGCTTCACAAGTCTTATGTAATTTTATGGATATGAAACCTGCTGTCATGTAGACTCCTGCCCCTGGGTAGAGGTGAAGTGTCACCTTTGATACAAGAACCAGATCATTTGATAATAATGGATAAAGAGACATTCTGGGTGATGTAAATTCAATGACAGAATTTTCATATACCTGGCAGAATCACTAAAAACTGTAGGTCAGTGGTGTCCTGTATGTTTGTGGCATTTTACAGATGAAAACTTTTGGTCTTATGATACATATTTGCTGCAGTGTTTAAGAATATTTTATCTATTGAAGTAGGAGAAGTAAGAAAGGGAGATGGGTGCCGTATGCTATAGAAGCAAGTATTCATAGCTTGTGAGATGTGTTGACAGTGATGAACCGTACAGGTATAAGACAAGAAGGGATGGAAGATGATATGGTTGAATTGTTCCACTAGCCTCTTAATTTGTTGGAGATTTGCAGAGAAACAGTATTAGAAGAATATCAGAGACAGAGAGTGACAGGGAGATTGATAGAATTAGTATAAGGAATTAGCTCTCATAGTGTTGGAGGCTGGAAAGTCCCATGGTCTTCTGTCTGTCAGGTGGAGACGCAGGAAAGCTGGTCGTTTGAGTTCCAGTCTAAGTCTGAAGATCTGAGAATCGGGAATGCTGATGGTGTAGCCCAAGGGCAGGAAAACAAATTGTCTCAGCTCAAACAGTGAGACAGAGTGAGAGAATGAGAGAGATAGAGAGGGAGGAGGAAGAATCTGTTCAACTTTTCTAGTGGGGCACTCAAGGGACTCAAAAAAGATCTTCACGACCCAGATAATCACGATGGTGTGATCACTCATCTAGAGCCAGACATCCTGGAATGTGAAGTCAAGTGGGCCTTAGGAAGCATCACTACAAACACAGCTAGTGGAGGTGATGGAATTCCAGTTGAGCTATTTCAAATCCTAAAAGATGATGCTGTCAAAGTGCTGCACTCGATATGCCAGCAAATTTGGAAAACTCAGCAGTGGCCACAAGACTGGAAAAGGTCAGTTTTCATTCCAATCCCAAAGAAAGGCAATGCCAAAGAATGCTCAAACTACTGCACAATTGCACTCATCTCACACGCTAGCAAAGTAATGCTTAAAGATTCTCCAAGCCAGGCTTCAGCAGTACGTGAACCCTGAACTTCCAGATGTTCAAGCTGGTTTTAGAAAAGGCAGAGGAACCAGAGATCAAATTGCCACTGGATCATCGTGAAAGCAAGAGAGTTCTAGAAAAACATCTATTTCTGCTTTACTGACTATGCCAAAGCCTTTGACTGTGTGGATCACCATAAACTGTGGAAAATTCTGAAGGAGATGGGAATACCAGACCACCTGACCTGCCTCTTGAGAAAACTGTATGCAGGTCAGGAAGCAACAGTTAGAACTGGACATGAAACAACAGACTGGTTCCAAATAGGAAAAGGAGTACGTCAAGGCTGCTTATTGTCACCCTGCTTATTTAACTTATATGCAGAGTACATCATGAGAAACGCTGGGCTGGATGAAGCACAAGCTGGAATCAAGATTGCCAGGAGAAATATCAATAACCTCAGATATGCAGGTGACACCACCCTTATGGCAGAAAGTGAAGAAGAACTAAAGAGCTCTTGATAAAGTGAAAGAGGAGAGTGAAAATGTTGGCTTAAAGCTCAACATTCAGAAAACTAAGATCATGGCATCTGGTCCCATCACTTCATGGCAAATAGATGGGGAAACAGTGGAAACAGTGACTGACTTTTCTTTGGGGGTTGGCTCCAAAATCACTGCAGGTGGTGATTGCAGCTATGAAATTACAAGACGTTTACTCCTTGGAGGGAAAGTTATGACCAACCTAGACAGCATATTTAAAAGCAGAAGCATTACTTTGCTAACAAAGGTCCATCTAGTGAAGGCTGTGGTTTTTCCAGGAGTCATGTATGGATATGAGAGTTGGACTATAAAGAAAGCTGAGCACCGAAGAATTGATGCTTTTGAACTGTGGTGTTGGAGAAGACTCTTGAGACACCCTTAGACTGCAAGGAGATCCAACCTGTCCATCCTAAAGGAGATCAGTCCTGGGTGTTCATTGGAAGGACTGATGTTCTAGCTGAAACTCTAATACTTTAGCCACCTGATGTGAAGAGCTGACTCTTTGGAAAAGACCCTGATGCTGGGAAAGATTGAGGGCAGGAGGAGAAGGGGGCAACAGAGGATGAGATGGTTGGATGGCATCACCAACTCAATGGACATGGGTTTGGGTAGACTCCGGCAGTTGGTGATGGACAGGGAGGCCTGGTGTGCTGTGGTTCATGAGTCGTAAAGAGTTGGACACTACTGAGCGACTGAACTGAACTCAAGGGATTGGATGATGCCCACTCACACTGGGGAGGGCCATCTGCTCCACTCAGTGCACCAAAGCAAATGCTGATGTCTTCTGGGAACACCCTCCCTCACAAACATACTTAGAAATATTGTTTTCCCAAATATCCAGGCATCCCATGGCCTATCAAGTTGACACATAAAATTAATCATCACATCCTCTCAAATTAATATGTTGACGTCCTAACTCCCATTGCCTAGAATGAGACCTTTCTCGGAAATAGGATTGCTGCAGTTGTATTAATTCAGATGAGTTCCTACTAGAGTAGAGTAGGCCCATCATCTGATATGATTGGTGTCCTTATTAAAGGGACATTGAGACACAGATGTGCACATATGGAGATCACCATGAGAAGATGAAGGCAGAGATCAGGGTGATGCAGAAGCAAAGGAATGCCAAAAATTGCCAAAAAACCACTAGAACTGGGACATAAACATGGAGCCTTAATCTTCTAGACTCCAATCCGTGAGACATGAAATTTCTGTTGTGTAAGCTGCACAGTTTTGGCACCTCGTTTCTGCTTCCCTAACATAAATACAGAAGAGCTTAGACACAAAACAGTCATGAATAATTCAAGACAAGAGAACATGGAGAAAGATTCAGGAATTTCTTGTGCCCTATCCTATGTGTGTTCTATCCTATGTGTGTTAACTTCCCCTCCCTCTTTCCCCTTACTTGTTGCTATGTTTGAAGATTGATTCAATAAGCTGTGTGAATCAAGTGTATTCATTTGGTCTGCAAGCTTTTCTGTTCTGGATAAGTTTGCCTGGCAATCTACCCAAAGGCCTCCCACCACATCAATGTAATTTCCCAGATTGATGAACCCTTTAGTATTTTCCATGACCACTACTATGGCTGTTACTTATGTTTAGTTCCAGGTTGTGATTTTATTTTAGGAAATATTAGCAATGTGTCTGAAAGCATTGATTTGCTACCATGAATTCTGATTTTCTAAGAAAACATTTTACGTGATGAGGATAATCTGTTTACAGTTTTAACTCCACGTTAGATTTTTATGCTTACAAAACATTTTTAAAATCTTAAAATACAGCCATGGAGAAGTCTGAAAGTCCATAGACATGTTTTGTGAGGAATATTGTGTATCTGTTTACATGAGGTGATATGTTTCAGAGATGCTCCTGAATGAATTCGTTTTCAAGGCCTGTCTGATGTTGTTCAACTTCTCCATTTGTAGACTCATCATTCATTATACCTGTCAATCTTCTCTAGGAACTTTTCAGTGTGTGTTTGCTTCTTCTCTTTTATGTTTAAATGCTCACAGAAGCCAGGAAGGGGTATCATTTTGGGGTTTGCTTACTCTTTATAATTGGACTTCTCTTGAGTCAGGGGTCAAATTAACTCATAGGTTTGATCCTAGCAATTTACCTTTTTTACTCTTTCTTCTATAAGTAGGAATTTACCATTCAAGCATGCTTTTTCAGTCAGAGATAATGGGAAGCTAACAACCTGACTGCTGATGAAACTGAGCATAATTAAATGGTTTAGAGTAAAGTCCACCCTTTTCTTGGAGAAGGAAATGGCAACCCACTCCAGTATTCTTGCCTGGAAAATTCCATGGACAGAAGAGCCTGGGCTACAGTCCTTGGGGTCGCGAAGAGTCGGACATGACTAGGTGACTTTCACTTCACTCACCACCCTTTCTGGTGGTGAAAAGGCCTAACATTACACAAACACAGCAATGATTCAGCTCCTAAAAGAGTCTCTGCATTGGGGCAGGACAGTTCATCTCATGAATTTGTAGTTTAGTCACTCACAGAAAGTAATTTTGCAAGTCATCCAGCAGCATGTTAGTTGAGCACTGAAGCCTGAGAGTCAAACTTTGAAATTCTGACTTTAGCCATAAATGCCTGTGTGACCTTGGACCAATTACTTAAGCCCATGGGCCCCATGCCCCTCATCTGTGAAATAAGGGTCACAAGACCACTTACCTTACAGAGATGTTATAAAGATTAAATAATGGGTAGAAAACTCTTAGCAGGTTTAAGGTCTTATGTAACACTGATTTTTACTTTCTAATATTTAGTTCAGTTTAGCCTTTTATTTATTTCCCTTTTTATTTGTTATTTATTTTTTAAATTGATATTTATTTCTCTTTTTCTGTGAGGAACTTAGGTTAGAAAGATGTCAGATACTGGCCCTTCAATAAATGTTCTTAGAATCTGGTCAAGGAGAAAACACCGAAGACCTTATTTCACTATACTATAATAAACGCATGCAGGGGGTACACTGTGCAATGTGGGGAATCAGGAAAGGTCTCCTGGGTAACCCTGAAAGCTAACTGTTAGCCATTAGAAGGAAATAGCTTGAGCAGAGACAAAGAGCCATGTACCACCATACTAGATGCGTGTAACAAAAAACTGCTGCATTCCAGAGAGTAAGAAACCCGATGGAGAGAATAGGAAGTGAATTGAGGAGAGCACTCTCATGGAGATGCTCTTCTTAGGAGTTTGGCTTTTAAGCTTTGAATGATAGAGACTCAGTGAAGTACTCAAGCAGGGTTGTGCCATGGTCCTCCTTTCTGGGTGATGTGGAGAGGATGGTTTAAAGGAAGCCAAAGACAGGGTGAAAGAAAAAGTGAAAGTGAAGTTGCTCAGTTGTATCTGACTCTTTGTGACCCCATGGACTGTAGCCTGCCAGGCTCCTCCATACATGGGATTTTCCTGGCAAGAATACTGGAGTGGGTTGCCATTTCCTTCTTCAGGGGATCTTCCCAACCCAGGGATCGAACCCAGGTCTCCTATATTGCAGGTACTCTTTCCCATCTGAGCCACCAGGGATATTGACCATTTGCATTGAGGCAACCACAACAGAGGTAAGAAGAAGGTAGTAGGTGTGAAAAACATTTAAGAGGTAAAGCAAGTGGACAAGGTGACTAGCTGGAAGGTGGGATGAGGAACAAAAGGTTTCAGATGAATTCAGATTTCTGGCTTGATTAACAGGGTGGATGGTGCTGCTATTTACTGTGGCTGGGACCACTGAGGCAGAATAGGGAGGAGATGAGGATGAGGATGGGGGTGGGGAACATTGATGACTTGTTGACTTTGGCACCTTTTCTTGTGAGACATCCGGGAGGATATAAGGCTGTGTGAATGAGAGTGGTGACTTAAACCAATGAAAAGGGAGAACTGCATGTACCATTGTCAGTTTCCTAGTCTCGAAGAAGAAATCATACTCAAATCGATGCTGCTGCTGTTGCTTAGTCACTTCATAGTATTTAAAGCTTATAGCAGGTAAAAGTATTGAGTCTTACAGTGAAGAGGACTAGCATTTATTGATAATTGTGTTTATGCTAGACCTCCGTGCTAATCCTGATAGTTTTATAAGTTTACTGTTTTAGCTAGTAGATATACTTACCATAACTATTCATTTTATCTAATAATTCTCTTATTCTTTTTTCCTCCTACTGAACTTTTATTTTAATTGAAGGATAATTGCTTTACAGTATTGTGTTCGTTTCTGCCAAGCATCATTTCTTAGTTACTCTTGATTTTGTTTACAGATTTCTCATTTTTATTTTCTTAAGTGAAAAACCCCTAAATTTCATCTAAATATTTAAAATAACAAATTTAGTTAAACTCAACATATATTTATGAGGTGCTTATACCCTGTTGAATACTGAAAGGAATGGTATAAAAGAAAAATATAAACAATTTGTACCTTTACAAGACACTAATATATTTTAAATTGTTGTCTTCAATTATATTAAAACTTTCTTTCCCTTCCAACTTTCTGCCTATGTTTATAAGAACGTCAATCTAGCTAATCTCAAAAGTTCTAGTAGCCCCATTACTGGCTAATTGTGTTGTAAGAAACTTGGAAAGTGGAAAGCGCAGGATTTAATGTTTCTCTTTTCTCCTTTTTCTGGACCTAGATTCCTGGTATTTAGGTTAAGAAGTAAGGACTGGAGAGTCAGAGGTTATCCTATATAACTGCATTTCTATTCTTGCTCTTGGCCTCACTCTGCTTTGTTCTTGGTCTGTTTGGCTTTATCTCTATCTGCATCTGTTAGAATGTGTCAGGGTGACCCTAGAATGTAGTGAATGGTTCTCTCCAGTGGGGCTTAGCTGTACCTTCGAACCCTCTATGGAGCAGGCGTGTCTTCCTTTAGCCTTCATATATTCTCTGGGAATATAGTTTCATCCAATATTTTGGATAATATATTGTTATCCAAAAACTTCATTCCCTTTTTCTAACTTCCATGATCATTCACACAGTACCAAGTGAATGCTTAGTTCCTCTTCTGTACCCTCTCACATAGAAGCTGTGGGTTGCCCCCATTTTATTCCCAGGTTGTTATAACGTGATTTCTTTGCCTATTGGTATTGACTACTGAAAGCACCTTCTCTCTCCAGGAATTTACAGATACATGTAAAGACCAGTCTTATGCTCACATTAAAACCCAAGCTATAAAGAACATATGACAAAGGCCCCCAACAATTCTTCCCTGTTCTTTGCTCCCAATGACAGTAGAATGATGGACATACAAAATTTGCATCTCTTGGAACAACCAGCTGGGGAGAAGTAACAGGTTCTTCTCTGCAGTCTCACTAATCTTTTCAAGTGCATTCTCAGAACTTGCCTCAATTTGCCTTTGGAAAAGGAAGCAGGACCTTAAACATTGTACTTTGTGTGTGACACCTGACTGAGGTGTTAGTTCCCTTGTCTCATCCCCAAAACTATGCAACTTCCTTGCTCTTTTCTTCCGTACTAATAGGAAGAGGGTGGTTAACTTGAGTAGTACCAGTTCAGCTACCTCTCAAAGAGACCTTGGAAGATGTCTGGCCCCTTTGTTGATGGCTCTCTTTAGAATGACGATATTTGCTTTAGAATGTGTGCTTCTTTATCCTAAGTCTTGAGCCTTAGCATATTTAAAAGCAGAGACATTACTTTGCCAACAAAGGTCCGTCTAGTCAGGGCTATGGTTTTTCCAGTGGTAATGTATGGATGTGAGAGTTGGACAGTGAAGAAAGCTGAGCGCCGAAGAATTGATGCTTTTGAACTGTGGTGTTGGAGAAGACTCTTGAGAGACCCTTGGACTGCAAGGAGATCCAACCAGTCCATCCTAAAGGAGATCAGTCCTGGGTGTTCACTGGAAGGACTGATGTTGAAGCTGAAACTCCAATACTTTGGCCACCTCATGCGAAGGGTTGACTCGTTGGAAAAGACCCTAATGCTGGGAAGGATTGGGGGCGGGAGGAGAAGGGGACGACAGAGGATGAGATGGTTGGATGGCATCACCGACTCTATGGACATGGGTCTGGGTGGACTCCGGGAGTTGGTGATGGACAGGGAGGCCTGGCGTGCTGCGATTCATGGGGTCACAAAGAGTTGGACACGACTGAGCGACTGAACTGAACTGAACTGAACTGAGCCTTAGCCACAATTCCAGGATAACAGGAAACATTCCATTCAACTTCCTGTTACCAAATTTAACATTAAAACAAACTTAGTATGACTTGAGGAAAGACCTGTTCAAGGAACTTCAGCCAAAGACATATCTTGAGCACTGCAAAAGATGATCCTTTCTGAGGAAACCATATCCCCCTTACAAGAAGTTAGATGCTCTTAGGGAATTTGGTTAATGACAAAAGAGTAGGAAAGACATTCTTGGGAATAGCGGAAAGTCAGGGAAACTTGTGGAAAGATGAATAGCCTAGGAATTGGTCTACTAATCGTGGTTCATTACTCAACTGCCTTGTGAATCAGTCACTTTAGCTCTCTGACCTTTGTGGTTTTTCTCTGGAAAGGGAGGCAGATTTTAAGATAATCTTAAAATGCTGTAATTCTAGGACTTGGATTTATGATTTTAATAACTTTCCAAGTGGAATATGGAGGGCAAGTGTGGGCTCTTCTAAAGTTGGCCTCTGAATAGTCATGTGAAGCAGTTCTTTCGATCTGTTCACAACTGGATTTTATTGTAGTGATTTGGCTAAAGTTCAAAATTAAATTATTCCAGGCCAAATTTTATCAGTTTCTATAGGACACAGAGATATTAAGTAAACAGTCACTTTCAGTACCATTAAAGAACTGAAACAACATTAAGGGATGGCTAATATACACATAAGGGTAGGCCAGGCACTAAGACAATTTGACTTAATTAGTAAGCAGCAGGCAGTAACAGAAATTGTTGCTGAAAGTCCTGCAATTATGAGAATGAATACATTGGAGGAGTACCAATTGTTATATCCATAATTACATCCACACACACAAAGATATCTACATCTATACATCTCTATAATGTCATTTATGTCTAGTCTGAATTTGAGTTTCTAGTTTTTTAAAGTAACTGATTTTATAGTCCTTGCAAACTTTCTTACAGAAACAAAATATACACCCTTATCAATACAGTAAATAACATATCACCTGATATGGAGATGAACCTGAAGTACATGTAGGAAAGGAGATTTCTATTGTATGTCAATAAAATATTTTGGCAGCGATTATTAAAAACAAGTTACAGACTTTGTGGAAGAAAGACATTATGTCAGTCTAATGTCAAAGAAAAACACTGGCTAGTAAGTACTACTTGTATTATACTATATGTATATGCATTTCTATATATATTTGTATATATATATACACAAACATATCTATTTGTGTATATATACATATATATATATATATACATAAAGACTAGTAAATAAGTTTTCCCCAATCAAATTGGAAACTCTTTTTTTAAGGTTAACAGTGGTTGGTAGTAGTAAAAGAGAAGCAGACATCTTAAGATACTGCTAAAGCAAGCATGTGTTTTAATATTTCAGGAAAAAATTGGCAATAAGTAATGAGAATCTTAAATATGTCTTTATATTTTGACCCAGCAATTCTCCTTCTAAAACACTATCTTAACACATTAGTCTTAGAATGGACACATACTTAACAGCTGTTTACTACAATATTATTTGTAAGATAAATAATTGAAAAATGTAGAAATTATCTAAGTATAGTTACATAATTGTATAGGTGCTACAAGTATTATGTTATAGAATATTTACCCGAGTTAGCCACAATATTTTATCTTGTTATTTATTTTGAACAGTAGAGACTGTTCATAGTTACTTTCCTAACGACTGAAAGCAATAAAAATGTAACTGCAGTAATACAAGCATTTTTCACTTTAAAATTTTTACACATTTTCATTAAAGAAATCTTAGGAAATCAATGTACATCATAAAGAAAATAAGAATCAACTAAAATCTTGCTACTAATATGCAATGATTGTCATCATTTTTGTCTATATTCTTCTACTGCTTTCAGTGCAAATATATTAATTTTCGATTTTCACATTCTTCTTAACACAAGGTGGAGACATGTTTAAAATTTTCTAACTTGTTCTTCAATTATAAATATTGTGATTAACTTGTAAATATTCTCTAACAAAATAATTGTTGCACCTATAAGATTATATAAATAGATATATTTATACAGTGATTAGCAGTTTAAAACGGACTCATAGTGATTAGTTTATTTATTTATTTATTTGTTTTTTGACTGTGCTATACAGCATAAGGGATCTTGGTCCCCCATCAAGGATCGAACCCACGCTTCCTACAGTGGACCACCAGGGGATTCCCAGTGACCATTTTATCTATTTATTCTTCACAATATGTGCTCTAGGAAAATGTAATAGTCCTTGATGTATAAATAAGCAAAGGGAGCCTGGGTTATTCAATGATTTAACCAGTTATGAAACCAAGTGTCAGAGGTGGGCCTTCAAATGTCCTTCTAATGCACATCCATTGCGCTGTCTCAGCTGCCCTCTTGACAGTATTTAGTATAGAGCACAGAGGCATCCTCATTTTCTGGGGCATCCTTATATATGATTATGTCAACAGCAAAGACATTGAGTTAATAATGTCCCTTTGAATGACTTGTCAGGCAGAAGAAAAATAGCTTTCTACTTTCAATGTTGTTTTGAACTGCTATAAAAATTTATAGTTTTTAATTTTTGATAGTTTTATCTCTTCAGCTTCTAGGTTGGAAGCAAGTAAGGGCAGAAACTGTTTTTCTACATATGCTATCAGGTCTTCAGCAACTTACAGACTTTTTCTATTCTTGCTTACGACTATATCATGGCATTGTTGTCGTTTAGTTGCTAAGTCATGTCTGCCTCTTTCTTGACCCCTTGGACTGTAGCCTGCCAGGCTCCTCTTGTCCATTGGATTTCCCAGGCCACAATACTTGAATGAGTTGTCATTTCCTTCTCCAATATCATGGCATATTAATAGTAATGTCATAGGTTGTAAAATGCCTAAAGTGCAAACAGATATGGTTTTGTCCTTATGTTGATGAGTGCTTCTTAAGTGGGTTCCAGGTTATTATGTGTGCTTTTTAAAAAAGCATGTGTTAGTTTAGAGCATTTGCTATTTCTAAAAAGATTTCATTTGAAAAATTATCTCTGGAACCACTGACCATCTAACAGATGCCTCTGTCCAAACTGTGGTATTTTGGCAACTTGGACAGTTAGGTCCAGGCTATGGTGACATCATCAACATGATGAATGTCAACTGAGACACCTCTTAGGACAGAGATTTCAGGTTCCAAAGGGAAACACATTTCTCTGAGTGTTTATTTCTGCAAGTGAGAAATTGTGAAATTTCTCAAAGAAATTTAAATTCTTTGGTAATATATCCACTGTAATGGTGAGAAAAAACATTCTCTTATTAGGCACTGATTTTTGAAACTGTTAAAACTTCCACTCCAGACATAATGAAAAATAAGTACACATATATAATATGTATATGTATATATTTAACAATTGCATTGTAATCTTTTCTTTTTTTTGAGAAGTGGAGAACAAGAAATATATCTTTGCTTCAATGTCATGCAAGACAATTTTAACAAGCACATAATTTAAGAACAATAAACTCTTTCATACTTCTCCATCTCTTTAATCATTCCCAGTGTGCCTAACCCTAGCCATTCATTCTCCTTTCACGTTCTACCTTATTCTCAGCAAAAAAAGAGGCCAGCTCAGAGACAGCTTTCTGATATTATAAGAAGAGATGCTGACTTATATTCCAGTTTGCTCTTCATGCTAAGAAACATCTCTGTTTTTCTCTCTTTGACTTTCAATTAAAACTTTTTTCTGTGCCCTCATATATGTTCTACTTTTCAGAGAGTTGAAGGATGTAAAACATCTTTTTTAGTAAGAAGGAAGTATTTGTCATTCCATTTACTCATACATGCAATGCAACAGAGATTTACTGAGCAATTTCAGACACCAAGTATTGTTCTCCTTCTAGAGACTGATCTGTTTAAAAAAAAAGAGAGAGACCCAAATATCTATTCTTTGGAAGTTCATATTAGGAGACAGAAAATAAACAAGAAAATTTGGTAAAATATATAAGATTACATCAACACCAAGAAAAATAATTCAGAGGGAAGAAATTTAAATAGTGAGAATTTACCTTTAATGTAGGATATGTTGAGAAGGTCTCCATAAAAATGTCAAATTTCAATCAAGATTTAGAGGAAATATGACTGTAAGCCACAGGATAACTAAAGAAAAGTAATGAAAACAACTTTATTCATTTCATGGAAGTTTATTAATGCTGAGCAAATGTGAGAAATATGATAAAACTACGTAGACTACATCCTGTCCTCCCTGAGCTTGAAATTTAGATTTTAATATTTTAGAAATGTCTCATCTATCAGATTTCATGGTTGATATGGGCGGCTTATAATTAATAGTCTCTTTTAGATTTAGAACTGCCTAAAAAGAATATTTAGAGAAAACTAAAATTAGAATGAAATGAATAAGGGTTTAACTATTTTAACTAAAGATTATGCTTTAAAACCAAAGCCAAAATATTTTAATGATGGCAAAAAAGCCAAAAACCAAAAAATCAGTAATAAATGGTGATTGAGATCAGCAGCTCTGGTTACTGGTACCAGTTCCACCTGTAGCCAGGTGTACTATGAAAATAGTTCATTTTAGGAGGCTGGATTAGTTGGTTCTTTTGATCTATTAAAAAAAAAGAAAAACTCTGGGAGCATGTGATCTTAGAACGAAGAGCATAGAATGAAAAGCATTTCACCTTTTGTTTGTTTATTGAGGCAGGCATGCTAAGTTGCTTCAGTCATGTCTGACTCTTTGTGACCCTATAGACTGTAGCCCACCAGGCTCCTCTGTCCTTGGGATTCTCCAGGCAAGAGTACTGGAGTGGATTGCCATGCCCTCCTCTAGGGAATCTTCCCAACCCAGGGATTGAACCCACATCTCTTATGTTATTGAGACATACTTGGCATGTTAGTTTCAGGTGGTCAGTTCAGTTCAGTCGCTCAGTCGTGTCTGACTCTTTGTGACTCCATGAACCACAGCACACCAAGCCTCCCTGTCCATCACCAACTCCCGGAGTCCACCCAGACCCATGTCCATTGAGTCGGTGATGCCATCCAGCCATCTCATTCTCAGTCATCCCCTTCTGCGCCTGCCCTCAATCTTTCCCAGAGTCAGGGTCTTTTCAAATGAGTCAGCTCTTTGCATCAGGTGGCCAAAGTATTGGAGTTTCAGCTTCAACATCAGTCCCTCCAATGAACACCCAGGACTGATCTCCTTTAGGATGGACTGGTTGGATCTCCTTGCAGTCCAAGGGAATCTCAAGAGTCTTCTCCAACACCACAGTTCAAAAGCATCAATTCTTCGGTGCTCAGCTTTCTTTATAGTACAACTCTCACATGCATACACGACCACCGGAAAAACCATAGCCTTGACTAGATGGACCTTTGTTGACAAAGTAATGTCTCTGCTTCTTAATATGCTGTCTAGGTTGGCCATAACGTTTCTTCTAAGGAGCAAGTGTCCTTTAATTTCATGGCTGCAATCACCATCAGCAGTGATTTTGGAGCCCACTCCCCCAAAAAAGTCAGCCACTGTTTCCACTGTTTGCCCATCTATTTGCCATGAAGTGGTGGGACCGGATGCCATGATCTTAGTTTTCTGACTGTTGAGCTTTAAGCCAACTTTTTCACTCTCCTCTTTCACTTTCATCAAGAGGCTCTTTAGTTCTTCTTCACTTTCTGCCATAAGGGTGGTGTCACCTGCATATCTGAGGTTACTGATATTTCTCCTCAGTCTTGATTCCAACTTGTGCTTCCTCCAGCCCAGCATTTCTCATGATGTATTCTGCATATAAGTTAAATAAGTAGTGTGACAATATACAGCCTTGACCTTCGAGTGGCCGAGAGGAGCTACCCCATGTCCAAGGTCAGGGGTGGCGGCTACGCTTTGCTGTAGCAGCTATGAAGAGATATCCCACGTCTAAGGTAAGAGAAACCCAAGTAAGACGGTAGGCGCTGAGAGAGGGCATCAGAGGGCAGACATACTGAAACCACAATCACAGACAACTAGCCAGTCTGATCACATGACCACAGACTTATCTAACTCAGTGAAACTAAGCCATGCCATGTGGAGCCACCCAAGATGGACGGGTCATGGTGGAGAGGTCTGACAGAATGTGGCCCACTGGAGAAGGGAATGGCAAACCACTTCAATATTCTTGCCTTGAGAACCCCATGAACAGTATGAAAATTTTCAGGTGTACCATGTGGTGATTCGATATTTTCACATATTGAGAAATGATTACCACACCAAATCTAGTTAACATCTATCACCACATATAGTTACATTTTTTTTCTTGTGATGAGAACTCTTAAGATTTAATTTCTTAGCAAGTTCCAAATAGCCAACACAGTGTTAATAATGATAGTCACCATGTTGTACATTACATCCCCATGACTTACTTATTTTATAACTCTCAGGTTATGGGACTTCTCTGGTGGCTCAGATGGTAAAGAATCTGCCTGTAACAGGAGACCTGGATTCAATCCCTGGGTGGGGAAGGTCCCCTGGAGAAGGGAATGACTATCCACTCCAGTATCCTCGCCTGGGAAATCCCATGGACAGAAGAGCCTGGTGGGCTACAGTTCATGGGGTCGTAAAAGAGTAAGGCACAACTGAGCAACTAAACAACAGCACACTTGGTTCTATGGTACGAGTTCAATCAGAGTCAATCGTAATGCAGAGTTGACTATTACACCTCCTAGAACCATTACCATACTTTTCTTTTGTCAAGACTTTCTTCTGCTTTAAAAGCATTATGGTCTTCAACAAGTGAATTAAAAAAAATAAAGATTTTGGGGAAGTATGCAACTTTTCTCAGTGTTGACCTCTGAATTTGCTCCATGTGGTGGTAGAGGTTAGGGCTGGCAGTGACTGGAGACTGACCAGGAAGCACCTGGAGTGGAGCTCAGTGAAAGTAGGAAATCAGGGAGCTTAATGTTAACTCTTTGAACACTTTTCAACTTGGCAAGAAATCTTTAAAAACCTTCCCTTTGTTCTTGATTTTGAAATGCAACTTTATCTTTGCTTGGCCAGTTTTTATACACTCAGTGGACAGTAAATAAAATGTCTTATTCTATTAGTCTCAAAGGGGGGAAATAATATCAAGTTTAAATGACTCTTTCTCAGGTCACACAATCAAAGGCAAAGCTTGTATTTTTTGTTTTGTTTCCATTTGAGACAAGCTTTATTTTCAACAGGGTATAGAAGAGTCAACAAAATAGACACCTCGCTTCCTCTTTCAGAAGCAAGTCACTCAGTAGTTGCTTGACCCTGCTCGAAACTTCATCTAACTGGTCTCCTAGACCCCATTTTACCTCAGTTCACGCCTTCTCTAATTCTCTGTTGGTTCCTCAAGTCTCTAATCTTTTTTTGTTTGTTTGTTTTATATTTTAAAATTTATTTTTAATTGGAGGATAATTGCTTTACAATATTGTGCTGGTTTCTGCCATGTATCAACATGAATCAGCCATTGTTATACTTATGTACCCTCCCACTTCCCACCCCAGCCCACCCCTAGAGGCTGTCCCAGAGCCCCAGGGTTGAGCTCCCTGCATCATACAGCAAATTTCCACTGGTTATCTAATTTTACATATGGTAATGTGGATGTTTCAATGCGATTCTCTCAATTCGTCCCACCCTCTCCCTCTTTCCCTGAGTCCACAGTCTGTTCTTTATGTCAGTGTCTTTAAACATTGGTGTCTCCGCAATCCATAGGCTGTTTTCCTAGCCTCTGAACACAAATTTCCTGACTTATGACTCTTTTCTGAAATCTTTAAAACTCATTGATATGTTAGAAACACCAAGTCCTGACTTTTCTCCTGAACTTCAGACTTAGATACGTAGCTCAAAATTTCCTTGTAAATGTCCAAGAGACATCTTCAACTTAACAGGATCAAAACCAAATTCCTGATTTTAACCCCAGCGCTAGATCCTGCCACAGTCCTCCAATCCCCATTTCAGTAAATCAGTATTCTAACACTTACCCTTGGGGAAAAAATTAAAATAACTCCTGATTCTTCTCTTTATCTCATAACTTACTTCCAGCCAGCAATTCCTATCAGCTCTAATGCTGAAATACATCCAGATTCTTGTGACTTCTCTTCAGTTGTCTCCATCACCAAGCCACCCTCATTGAAACAAGGCGGAATTTGTATTTGAATCCATTATCTCCTGACTTTCATCCAGGGCTCATTTTAAGCAACAAGAAAAGGTTAAGTGGAAAAATCATTTGGACTCAATACATGGGACTCTGCTGGAAAGGTAGAAGGCAAAGGGAAAGTCTAAAACACATTTTAACCACACAACAGATTTTTATGCCTTTAAAAAAAACTTCTTGGAGATTTCAAAAGAGTTGCCTTTTAACAAGATAAGAAAGAAGCACATTTTTAGAAAGAAAACCACTGAGTTTAATCCATGATACATATAAGTGATGCTATATATAAGTGGTATCCAAAATCAGAACACAGAGTGAGTTGCTCAGGACCTCGTATACCCAAGAGTTCATTTGAAGTAGACTTGTTGGGGAAACAAGACTTAGGAAACCAAAGACTACATTAGGGATGGAGGAAATCCTCAACTCGCTGTACATCCACAAGTGAGAGGGGATTCCAGGCAGCTGAAGCATTTGGGGAATTAAGCTGCCTGGGATTAGGGGCATTAAAACCCCCTCCTTTCCATCACCTCCTCTCCCACCGAGCACATAAAATTTAACACTAAAGATGTCTGTAATAGCTGTGAAAGTGTCTAACCATTAGAAGAGAAAGTAGAAAAATAAGCATCTTTGCATGTTATTTTACTTCCTGGTTGCCAATACGTTCCTTTAAAGGAAGTTTTCTTTTTTTTTTTTAAAAGACAAAACCTTATGAATATTCCAATGTATAAACTCTATAGATACTTTAGGAATTAAAGGCTTTCATATAGCTATGGCTATATTTCTGTGACAAATATTTCTCCATATGGAATTTAAAATTCTTTAATAACTCCATCGCTCCCCTTTGCCTCGTTATCCTGAGTGAAGTGAAAAGGTGTTTGGGAAGGTATCTATTTCTGCCCAACTGCTATATACCAGATGAGATATCATAATGGGAGAGGTGGGTGGGGAAAATGTAGGCCGCAGTTGGTGTAAAGTGCAAGGGATGTGGCTGCAGATGTTATGTGGATCAAATGAAATACTTGAAATACTCGACATCCATTAGTATACTTGCTACTTGTCAGATTTTTTTTCCTTTTATGCAAGTTGTATAAATACATATAGTGATTTTAAAACTTGGCAGTAGCAGTAAGCAGGAAAACATATATCTTGCTCTGATTCCTTTGTTGTTGGTTTTTTTTTTTTGCACTTGTGTCTGAGACTGTGACCCTTTGAAGATATTAACATCTTATAGGGATTTCCTAAGGGATAATGCAAGAAAACTACTATTTATGGTATCTGTCCTCTGTGCCATTCTCTGTATCAGACTCTATCATCATAATTTAATATTCATACAATTGTATGAGTTAAATCTTAGAACGCACATTTCATAGTGGAGAAAACAGAGGGTGTGAGAATCAGGTCTTTAGATAGAAAGTGACAGATGACACACTCTTCCTGACACAGCACTGCTCAGGAAGGAGGAAGATCAGAGTTGTCTTAGAAAGCAGGAAAATGTCAAGCTTCCATTTTCCATCTTGCTCTTCAGGGGCAATCTCAGGATTTTTCCTGTGATAATTTTCAAAGACAAGTTCCCAGGATTGAAAAAGATGTACCAGATTGGTGACTGAGAATGAAGAAGGTGTTCCCTGTTGCACGGATGCTCATATTACATTCTTATGTGTGCATATGTGCATGTATGTGTGTGTATATTAATATATGTACATAATATGTGTAAAACCACAATATTTTTCTTTTCATGTAATCTGTGTCACTCATATTCTCTCTCTACTGGTTCAAGATTGCGGTAGAACCATGAGTCACTGGATTTAGGTCCATCAACCCTGTAAGTCTCTGAATTGTTTTCTGCTTTCCCTCCCTCTTCTCCCAGGCACTTCAATCATATAAGTGGTCAGACGATGTGTAGTCTTTCCTCCACCAGTTTTTAATTTATCATTTCTTATGATAGATATCATCCACTCCAGATGAGCTGCCAATTCTTTTAGGAGTTGTTAGTGGAAACAGTTATAAATTGCTGTCTTGTATCTTGGGAAGATCCCCTGGAGGAGGGCAAGGCAATCCACTTCAGTCATCTTGCCTGGAGAATCCCATAGACAGAGGAACTTGGCAGGCTACACTCCGTAGCATCCCAGAGATGGATAGGACTGAAGCGACTTCGCGCACACGCATCTATGCAGTCAGCTGTAATGTCCGCTAGAGTGTTTGTCTGCTGAGAGTCTCTAGGAAGGGTGACCACAAGAGATGGGGTGTGTGTGATACCCTCCACATATCAACAACCCTGCTTTACAGCACCCTCTAGTGGCAAACTGAGGTAGGCCCCAAGGTATAGCGCATGAATTTTGGTAATTTTGTGGGTGAAATATCTGAAAACAAAGTTAAGACAAAAATCTGAAATCTCCTGATATCTGGTCTAGAACTGGGTAGAGGCAACTTTGCACTTCTCATTTAGGAAATAAATGGCAGGTTGCTGTTGAAGCCTAAGAATGTCAGAAATTTCCAAATCATGTTCATCGCTGAGCTTTAGAGCGTACAGGAGCTTCCCAGGTGGCGCTAGTGGTAAAGAACCCGCCTGACAGTGCAGAAGAGGGAGACTTAAGAGATGCGAGTTTGGTTCCTAAGTGGGGAAGATCCCCTGGAGGAGGGCATGGCAACCCCTTCCAGTATCCTTGCCTGAGGAATCCCATGGACAGAAGAACCTGGCAGGCTATAGTCCATGGGGTCAGATTCAGACACAACCGAACTGACTTAGCATGAACATTCAATAAGAGAAAATATATCTGTGTATTTCTCAGGAATTTTTATTATATGTATTTATCTTTAGTCTGCTGTATGTTTCCCCAGCATTATTTGGGATGGTATTCAGTCTCTAAGTCGTGTCCAACTCTTTCAGACCCCATGGACTGCAGCATGCCTGGCTCTCCTGTCCTTCCCTATCTCCCAGAGTTTGCTCAAATTCATGTCCGCTGAGTGGGTGATGTTACCTAACCATCTCATCCTCTGCTGCTCCCTTCTCTTCTTGCCTTCAATCTTTCCCAGCATCAAGGTCTTTTCCAGTGAGTCAGCTCTTCCCATCAGGTGGCCAAAGTATAGAAGCTTCAGCTTTAGCATCAGTCTTTCTAATGAATATTCAGGGTTGATTTCCTTTAGGATTGACTGGTTTGACCTCCTTGCTGTCCAAGGGACTCTCAACGGACTCTCCCAACACCACAATTTGAAAGCATCAGTTCTTTGGCAGTCAGTCTTCTTTATGGCCCAACTCTCACATCTGTACATGACTACTGGAAAAAAAAGAAATATAGTTTTGACTCTACAGAACTTTGTTTGCAAAGTGATGTCTCTGCTTTTTATTACACTCTCTAGGCTTATCATAGCTTTTCTTCTAAGAAGTGAGTGTCTTTTAGTTTCATGGCTGCAGTCACTGTCCACTGATTTTGGAGCCCAAGAAAATTAAGTCTGTTGCCATTTCCACTTTTTCCTCTTCTATTTTCCATGAGTGTTGGGACTGGATGCCATGATCTTACTTTTTTGAATGAGTTTTAAGCCAGCTTTTCACTACTCTCTTTCTCCCTCGACTAAAGAGGCTCTCTAGTTGTTCTTCATTTTCTGCCATTTTTGTGGTATCACGTGTGTGTCTGCAATTGTTGGTATTTCTCCCAACAATCTTGATTCCTGCTTGTGATTCATCCAGTCCAGCATTTTGCATGATGTACTCTGCATCTGAGTTCAATAAGCAGGGTGACTATATACAGCCTTATCGTGCTCATTTCCCAATTTTGAACCAGTCTGTTTTTCCAAGTTGTAACTGTTGCTTCTTGATCTGCAGACAGCTTTCTCAAGAGACAGATAAAGTGGTCTGGTATTCCCATCTCTTTAAGAATATTCCACAGTTTGTTATGATCCACACAGTCAAAGGCTTTAGCATAGTCAGTATAGTAGAAGTAGATGTTTTTCTGGAATTCTCTTGCTTTTTCTATGATCCAGTGAATGCTGCAATTTGATATCTGGTTCCTCTGCCTTTTCTAAACCCAGCTTGTACATCTGGAATTTTTTGGTTCATGTACTGCTGAAGCCTAGCTTGAAGGATTTTGAGCATAATAACCTTACTAGGATGTGAAATGAATGTAATTGTACAGTAGTTTGAACATTCTTTGGCATTGCCCTTCTTTGAGATTGGAACGAAAACTGACCTTTTCCAGTCCTGTGGCCACTGCTGAGTTTTCCAAATTTGCTGACGCATTGAGTGCAGCACTTCAATAGCATCATCTGTTAGAATACTACATAGCTCAGTTGGAATTCCAGCATGGGATTATTTTGGCCAATAAAAGGAATAATCGTTAAAAACAAAACAAGGCAAAGAAAACTTGGTTTATTGGAACTTCATTTTCCTAAATCTTGGATAGACATCAAGTTTTCTGAATTGAAGATTTTATTCTTTTCTGTGCATTTAGACTTAATCGAATATGGAAATGTGAAAATTATGAACCTTGTTTTAAATAGCAGCACATATTTGAAATATTTCCTAATGTGATAGAGAATTAAATCTTCTTTGCATAAACTTGAGCAGGAAGTGGAAACCAACTGATTCTTTGAAGACAAAGAAAAAAGAAAAATGAGCTCTTTAATCCTTTTGCTGCATACTGTGGTCCTTGGAACAGGGAAGACATTTGATGGGAAATCAGGAGAAATTAACTGTTATTTTTACAGTGCTGTTAATATTATATAAGTGCTAATCTTTTTTTTTTAACAGAATATTAGAAAAGAAAAGAAATCACCTTCTCAATGGTGTGGGTCACATTTATCATTATAGATCAGCAGTAGTGAACATATTGAGTGTTCAAATAGGTTTTTCTGTTGTGGCATGCTGGCCCTTTATTATAATATTGTATCTCCTTAAGATATATAATGTTATAGTGATGTATATTCATACTTAACATTTGTTGTAGCCTGACACAGAAAAATCACAAATATAATAACATTTTTCTTTCAGTGAGTATTATGAGTTCATAGACCTTATAAGTATTTGCTTTCCTGGTTCATATATCTAGGCTCTTTCCTTAAAAATAATGATTCAGTAAGAGTCAGTTCTAGGTATCTGTTTTTTTGTATCTTATATTCCACTGTTGAACTTCCACTATTAATCCATTACCCTTCCCAAGACATTTTCTGCCAAATGATTCCCTTGGTAAGAGAAAAAAAGTGGTGTGCTGAGAACTAATAATGTGTTATACAAAAAGAAATTGAAAGAATTTCTTAAGTTTAAAAATCTTGGGATTTTCAAAATCTTAGCAACTTATGACCAAATTATATGCTTTTTTCATGTAAAAGATGTATTTTATTTATTTATTTTGTAAAAGATGTATTTTAAAATTATCTTTTTAATATGCATTTTGGATATATTTATATATAAATACAGCAGGCATTTTCTGGGAGTTGGTGATGGACAGGGAAGCCTGGCTTGCTGCAGTCCATGGGGTCGCAAAGAGTTGGACACGACTGAGCTACTGAACTGACTGATAGATGCTGATATGAATAAATAGATTTCTGCCTTTAAAGAGTTTGAAATATAGCTGGACTTGTAGGATTAGGCCAAGCAGATAAAATAACTGATGCAATCAGGTAATTAAGTCCTATATTAAAGGTAGATATAAAATGTTGTATTTATTTCTAGGGCTGCCATAACAAATCACTGCAAACTGAGTGGCTTTGTCTCTGCTCTAAATTCAGTATGATTTCATCTTAATATCTTTAATTATATCTACAAAGATCCTATTTCCCCATAAGGTCTCATTCTGAGATTGTGCAGACATGAATTTGAAGGAGACACTTCAACCCACTATGTTGGCTGTGAGTAGATAAAAGAAGAGTTTCTTAGTTTGGCCTGATCTGGGTGGGAATGGAATATTCAGGAAATTTCTTGGGGCAAAGGATGCTTAAGTTTAATTGGAAAAGGTGAGATTAAAGAGATGAAGAGTAGTCAGATTTTCTGTGGAGAGTTTCATTTGCTACTCTGAAGGGTATATATTTCATCCAGTATCTTGGCAGTCTTTTTCCATGTGTGTGTGTATGTGTGTGTGTGTGTGAGTGTGTGTGTGAGTGTTTGTGTGAGTGTGTGTGTGAGAGAGAGAGAGAGAGAGAGAGCGAGCTCCAACACAGTTAAAAGAAATGAGGCTTCTCCATTAGAAACAGCAGCTGTCTCTGGATATAATTCTTGAAAAGGGAGGCTACACACTAGAATTTTAGAAGGATTCAGATAAAATTCTTTCCCTTTTCTTTCCCATAGATAGAATACTGATAAGGAAATACTAAAAAGATTTAGACAGAGAACATATATGTGTATAATTTTGCATTGTCGTAGAATTACATGTAAATAATGCAATATTTATGTATATAGTGTGATATATGAATATATAACCCTGGTTTAGGATGAAATTAGACTGCAAGGGGACAACTAGAGACAGATAAACCAGTTTGCAGAAC
Source organism: Giraffa tippelskirchi (assembly GCF_054371585.1). Classification (NCBI taxonomy): domain Eukaryota; kingdom Metazoa; phylum Chordata; class Mammalia; order Artiodactyla; family Giraffidae; genus Giraffa; species Giraffa tippelskirchi. The sequence goes on from NC_137284.1 coordinate 68,461,958, forward strand.
GTTAAATTAGTAATAATAGTGATTATAAGTTTCTGAGTATAGCGGTAATGATAGAAATGTAAAGCTGTAGTAGATTTAGGACCTATGCAGGAGGTAGGATTAGTAAGATTTTACAAAAACATTTGAAGTTAAACTGTTAGTGATGATTCTCAGGTTTCTTGTCTGTATAAATGCAATAAGAATAAAGTAAGAAAGGGAATAAGGAAGAAATATGGTTTAGATAGGCTCATTTAGTTTGTGGTATTGGAAGTATACAATTTTCTGAGTCTATATTAGTGGGATATCCAAGTAGAAATGTCTGGTGGTCTGTTGAATATAAAATTTTAAGGCAAAATGGAGAAATAAAATATTAAATGAACAGCATATGTATGGTCACTCAAATTAATTAAGTTTACTAGCAGATTATGTGGATCAAGAAGTCAAAAACAGAGTCCATGTGATACGAATACATGAGGACATTTTTTTTTCTTAAAAGGAAATTCTGCAAGAAACTAAACAGCAGCCAAGAGGCAATAAAAAATCTAAGTGGATTAGTATCCTCAAGTCAAGCAAGGAAGGAATTTTGAGATCCCGAAAGAAGAAAAGAGTGACAATGTTTATTGTCATTATATGTTTCATTATATCTGGAATTAGAAATCTGTGTGTGTTAAGAAAAGTGAGTTTTGTAAATGTGGTGGTGAAAGTGATAGTACAGGAGGTTAAACAGTTATGAGAAGTGGAGAAGTCTGCGTAAATCTCAACATACATAAGCATTCTTGGTGCATGTGTGCATATGTGTGTGTGTATGTAATATATATGTAGGCCAATCTTGAACACATTTGGTACTCCATCAATTCAGCTGTGATTCTAAAAGAAGCATTTGTATTCTAAGGGCCTGTAATTGAGGAGTTAATAAGCTAATAAGAATTTAAGTCATCAGATTTGAATCCACTCAAAGCTCCTTTTCAATTGCAATTGATTTGATTTATACTTAATTTATTGTAAAACCTTATTACAGTATATATAAAATATGCTTCAGTGAATTTTCACATGAATCACTATAAGCCATCAGAGAGGGATGTGTTCACACTATTTTCATTCATCTGTTACTGAAAAAACAGAAAGAAGATTCTAAAGTTGGCCCCGTGGAGTACCAAGTAAATAGTAGATTCAAGTACTGATATCTCTGAGAGTACAAATTTTATTAAAGCACTACCACGCCCATCACTACTGTATTATGTCTGTCCATTTTTGTTGCTCTGTAAAGAACAGGTTGTTTAGGATCCTCTATGATTTATGCTATTTTATCTCATTAATGAAGTCTGCATAATTCTTTGCCCACTCGAGTTCAACTGAACAATACTTTGTGCAAAGAACATTTTTTAATCTTACCAACTTAATAATTTAATATTCAAGCTTCCATTTTCTGGTTTTTAGAAGCCATCAGTTATCTGTGACCTGCAATGTGTAGCCATTTCTAACCACTCTTCACAAGTTATCTGAAAGGGTCCTTCTAGAATGATAGAGCAGGTGTGATGATAAATTTAGAGCTTTCTTTATATTATCCTGTGCACTTTGCCACATCTGTGCTCCAGGTACCTCAAATACTTCAGACTTTTAGTCATATTTATAGGGTGTCTGGTTCCCTGTTGATTGGCTTCAAGGCCTTGGAGAAGAATTGTGCATGAGGGTGGTGACAGAACAGATGGGACAACACCAGCCACGCACATTAGTTTGTGTGGGTCACCCTCAGAGAGAGCAGTGAACAAGCAGACACTGTTAGCTGCTTGGTAGGTAGCAAGCAGGACTGGTAAGTATGGGAGATTCCCTTCCTAAGCTATTCATTGGAATAGATTATCAGTATTTTTCAAAATATTATGGAGATAGATTGCTTTTATTACAGTGACCAAAAATTATCCATGAGGATATATTATCAAGAGAAAAACTCTGGTGTTCATAACTTCATATACAAATAATCACTCCAAACATATTTATTTTCATTAATAATTTCTGCTTGTGACAGCTAGGTAATGATATTACCACATCTCTTTCACTCTCAACTGAAATCAGCATTCCTAGATCAGGTGAGATGCCTCAAGCATTTTCTTATGCAGACTGATATTTCTCAAATAACTACTATTTAACTAAATACATATTTTTTTTAATGCTACTTTATTTTACTTATTTTATCTAATATATAAAGTACTTACTATAATAGCAGTTTTGAACAGCCAGAATAGAAAATAATAATGCCACCATCCTACTATAATCATTACACATATTTTGGATTCTTTACCAATCTTTTTTTATTATAAAATATGTTCAAAATGATTTCTGAATTTAATTACCTTTTCTTTGTTACATTCTATTTACAAAAAAGCTGAAATAACTAATATTTTCTTAGCATGTAGTAGCCCTGATACGTTTGCTTATCACAAACTATGATAAAGGTCCTACATGCACATACACAGTAACATAAACACACACGTCACTTGACCCGCTGGATTTGACTACCTGTGTTCAAATTCTGGCATTGCCATTTTTTAATGACCTTGAGTCACTTATCTAAGTTCTCTAAGCTTCAGTCTTAGATACTCTAAAATTAGTAACTTCTCTCAGTATTTGACAGAAGTAGGCGAGGGTATAAGACAAGGATATAGAACCTTAAGACACCATTATCAACCAACTTTATCTAATTAATGTGTTTCTGGAACACATCACCAACAGAATGCATATTTCTTCAAAGTCTCACTGAGTGTGTACTAAGATATTTTTGGATACTAGACAAGTCTTAATACATTTAAGAGAATATCAGTCATATAAAGTATCTTCTCTGACTATAATAGAATTAAATAAAAATTGATAGCATGATATCTGGAAAGTCTTCAAATATTTATGAGCTAATAACACACTTCTAAATAACACATGGATCAAAGAGAAAAATCAAAAGAGAAATTAGGAAGTATGATAAATGGAATGAAATGAAAAACTAACACATGAAAAATGTCAACTGTAAGGGCTTATACTACAATATGTTCAAAATTAGCAATTGTATAGTTTTAATGTATCAAATGATATAGTTAATTTTATTGTCAATTATACCTTTATAGAGCTAATACAAATTACCAAATGAAAAAGCACATTAGGAAAATTCTCTGATTTCTTGATTTCTATGGATAATTTGAATAATTTATGAGAAAAATGCTGAAATACTTATTCTAATTTCCATCTTGTTCTAAAACACAATGCTGAAAATTGATATCTGTACATCAGTTTCATGAGTTTGTCTAGAATATATTTTGCTATTAGAGACTTACATGAACATCTCTGAAAAGTACTATAATCTTTGCTGAGAATAATAACAGATATGTTCTAATTCAAAGTAGCATTAAAACATCACATTTGGTGCTAGAGGATATATTCAAATTGCTGAGATATTAGGACACCCAGTTCCTTGATTTAAAAACAATTACATATTCACTTGGGAGTTCCCTGGGAGTTCAGTGGTTAGGGCTTAGCTCTTTCACTGCCATGGCCCAGGTTCAATCTCTGGTCAGGAAACTAATCATCAGAATCTTAATAATCAAAATGAAACCTTCCTAAGTATGTACTATCCTTTTTAGAAATTATCTTATTCTCCTTTACTTTATATATCCTATTCCTCAATTTACAAAAACCATTAACTTTTGAGAATGAGTAAAAAGGGTGTAGTATAATATAGAAGTCCTGAATTAGGGGCCTGCAAATGAAACTTTAATTTTAAGAAGTTACTTAATACAAGTGTCTGACTTTCTTTTTTAAAAAAAAAAAATTATTTATTTTCATTGGAGGATAATTGGCCTTCCCTCATAGCTCAGTCAGTAAATCATCTGCCTGCAATTCAGGAGGCCCAAGTTTGATTCTTGGGTCTGGAAGATCCCCTGGAGAAGGAAATGGCACCCCACTCCAGAATTCTTGCCTGGAGAATCCCATGGACAGAGGAGCCTGGTGGGCTAGAGTCCACGGGGTTGCAAGAGTCGGATATGACTTAGTGACTAAAACCAACCAATTACTTTACAATTTTGTGATGGTTTTTGCCCTATATCAACATGATTTGCAACAGGTATACAGGTGCTCCCCCCCATCCTGAACCCCCCTCCCATCTCCCTCCCCACCCTACCCCTCTGAGTTGTCCCAGAGCACTGACTTTTGGTGCCCTGCTTCATGCATTGAACTTGCACTGGCCATCTATTTTACATATGGTAGTATATATGTTCAGAGAAGACAATGGCAACCCACTCTAGTAGTCTTGCCTGGAAAATCCCATGAACGGAGGAGCCTGGTAGGCTGCAGTCTATGGGGTTGCGAAGAGTTGGACACGACTGAATGACTTCACTTTCACTTTTCACTTTCACGCTTTGGAGAAGGAAATGGCAACCCACTCTAGTGTTCTTGCCTGGAGAATCCCAGGGACGGTGGAGCCTGGTGGGCTGCCATCTATGGGGTCGCACAGAGTCAGACACGACTGAAGCAATTTAGCCGCAGCAGCAGCAGCAGTATATATGTTTCAGTGCTAGTCTCTCAAATCTCACCTACAATATTAGAGGAGTGAAACTGCTTGAAAAGACCATGAATGTTCAAATGCAAATATCCAAATTATAAGTTGCTGTATTCTTAAATCCTAAAATGAGCCTAGACTTGGTGTGTGTGTATGAATGTATTTGTGCACATACATGCTTATTTTAGTTTTACCGTAAGGATCAAGACTAAAGTCGACTCCACAGGCCACCTATCAATAGTGAACTTAGAGCTTAAATGAAATAAAGATCACAGTAAACATTTTCTGCCTTGATTTAGTGCTAAAACATTTATATTATATAGAATCCTTTCTATATGGAAAAATCAGTGTTCAACATTGTTTTGTATTCAATATCAAAGTTGAACAATCTTTTTCTTGTGAAAACAAGTAACTCCTTACATGTCTTGTTGTTAGTCACTCAGTCGTGCCCGATTCTTTGTGACCCCATGGACTGCAGCCCACCAGGCTCCTGTGTCCATGGGATTTTCCAGGCAAGGATACTGGAGTGGATTGCCATTTCCTTCTCCAGGGGATCTTCCCAACCCAGGGATCGAACCCGGGTCTCCTGTACTGTCTTAAGTGATTTTAAATCTTTAGTACACTGTAAAACTATTAAGAGATTAAAGATAAAATGCCAGAGTATATGCTTTCATTTTTAAAATAATATTTCCTCTATATTTTCCTTTATGAAAAAAGAATCTTTTTTTGAAAGTTTTGAAAGTAAACTACTTTTCAATAGCTGAAGGATAATTTGTAGGCTTGTTCATCTTTAAAGAGCTGAACCCATCAGAAAGCACTCAACTCACAGCATGGGAAAGCATCAGCATGCTGTGACCTGGATCAAAAATAATAGCATTTGAATAAATACCTCAGATTTGTTCAAAATAATTTCTCCAACAAAAACAGTTCTGGAAATGACAAGAAGCAATTTTCTTTCCGTTGAGCTCTAGTTTGAGGGGTATTAGCCCTGGACATACAGAAGATGTTGCTTATGGTCTTTTATTTACATCTTCTTAAATTTCTAGTGTGTGGGGAATTACTAATTTAATTTTACTTTTTAAAACAATCTTTAATTAATACACAGTTGTTTTGATGCTTTAGAAACTGAAAACTCCTCACACTGTGTTCGTATTGATATGACTTCTTTGGAAATATGATGGAAATATGATGAACCTGTCTTCAGTGGCACTCACACAAGTGTCTTTATTTCAAGCCTCTTAATTAAGGTATTGAGACATTCAAATTAATTTCTGTTCTTCATATCTAGAAAGTGTTCTTATCAGGCAGAATATTTCAAGAGCTCAGAGCTTATTTTCGAAGGGGCTAGCCAAGGGCCAGGCGTGAATGTATGGAGTTTGAGCAACCTAGGTCTACCAAGAACTGTTTCCTGCACACACAGAGTACCAAACTATTGTGTGTCTCATTTCTTTCACTTCAACATTATGGTTATGAGATTCACTACAAGTATTTCCTGTTGTTGTAAAGTATTCACTCCAAGTATTTCCTGGGTGCTCACTGTTCTAGCCTGCCACTGCATGAGTATATCACAATTCATTGATCTATTCTTGTCATAGTGACGCTTCCTAAGGCCCACTTGACTTCATACTCCAGGATGTCTGGCTCTAGGTGAGGGATCACACTACCATGGTTGTTTGGGTCATTAAGACTCTTTTTTAGTACTGTTCTTCTGTGTATTCCTGCCACCTCTTCTTAATCTCTTCTGCTTGTTAGGTCCATTCCGTTTCTGTCCTTGTTGTGCCCATCTTTGCATGAAATATTCCCTGAGTATCTCTAAATTTCTTAATGGGATCTCTAGTCTTTCCCATTCTATTGTTTACTTCTATTTCTTTGCATTGTTCGCTTAAGAAGGCTTTCTTATCTCTCCTTACTATTCTTTGGAAATCTGCACTCGGATGATTAAATCTTTCCTTTTCTTTTTTGCCTTTCACTTCTCTTCTTTTCTCAGCTATTTGAAAGACTTTCTCAGGCCGCCATTTTGCCTTGTTGAATTTTATTTTCTTGGGGATGGTTTTGGTTATGTCTCCTGTAAAATGTAAACCTCTGCCATGGTACTTCAGTCACTCTGTCTATCAGATGTAATCCTTTGAATCTGTCACTTCCACTGTATAATCATAAGGAATTTGATTTAGGTCATACCAGAATGGCCTAGTGGTTTTCCCCACTTTCTTCAATTTAAGTCTGAATTTTGCAATAAGGAATTTATGATTTGAGCCACAGTCAGCTCCCTGTCTTGTTTTTGCTGACTGTATAGAAATTCTCTATCTTTGGCTGCAAAGAATATAATCAATCTGATTCCAGTATTGACCATCTGGTGGTGTCTAATTGTAGAGTCATCTCTTGTGTTACCAGGAACAAAGCTAGTGGAGGTGACAGAATTCCAGCTGAGCTATTTCAAATCCTAAAAGATAGTGCTATTAAAGCGCTGATTCAATATGTCAGCAAACTTAACTCAGCAGTGGCTACAGGACTGGAAAAAATCAGTTTTCATCCCAATCCCAAAGAAGGACAATGACAAAGAATGTTCAAACTACCACACAATTGTGTTAATTTCACATGCTAGCAAAGTAATGCTCAAAAATCCTTCAAGCTAGGCTTCAGCAATACGTGAACTGAGAACTTCCAGATATACAAGCTGGGTTTAGAAAAGGCAGGGAAAACAGAAATCAAATTGCAAACATCTGTTGGAACATAGAAAAAGCAAGAGAATTCCAGAAAAATATCGACTTCTGTTTTAGGACTATGCTAAAGCCTTTAACTGTGTGGATCACAACAAACTGTGGAAAATTCTTCAAGAAATTTGAGAATACCAGACCACCTTACCTGCCTCCTGAGAAACCTGTATGTAGGTCAAGAAGCAACAGTTAGAACTGGACATGGAACAACAGACTGGTTCCAAATTGAGAAAGCAGTACGTCAAGGCTGTATATTGTCAACCTGCTTATTTAACTTATATGCAGAGTACATCATGAGAAACGCTGGGCTGGAGGAAGCAAAAACTGGAATCAAGATTACCAGGAGAAATATCAATAACCTCAGATATGCAAATGACACCACCCTTATGGCAGAAAGTGAAGAAGAACTAAAGAGCCTCTTGCTGAAAGTGAAAGAGGAGAGTGAAAAAGCTGGCTTAAAACTCAACAGTCAAAAAACTGAGATCATGACGTCTAGTCCCATCACTTCATGGGGTCCATGGGGTTGCAAAGAGACAAAAATGAGTGACTGAACATGAAAAACAAATTATCATCCTAATGACAATTTTGGCTAGTTTCTGAATTTTATTATTAATCATACTGCTATAAAGTGTCAGGCATAACTTAGTGACTGAACAACAACAGCAATACTGCTGCAAACTTTCTAGCAGAGTTGTTTCTTAATGTTTTGATGATAAACATATATATCAGTGAGAAGTATACCTAAGAATGAAATTGCTGGATCATAGCATATATTGTGAAATGTATTGATATATATTGTTGTTGTTCAGTCACTCAGTCATGTCTGACTCTTTGCCATCCCATGGACTGCAGCACTCCAGGCTTCCCTGTCCTTCATAATCTCCCAAAACTTGCTCAAACTGATGTCCGTTGAGTGATGATGCCATTCAACCATCTCATCATCTCTCGTCCCTTTATCCTCCTCCCTTCTATCTTTCCCAGCATCAGGGTCTTTTCCAATGGGTTGGCTCTTCGCATCAGGTGACCCAGTTTTGAAGCTTTAGCATTAGTTCTTCCAATGAATATTCAGGATTTATTTTCTTTAGGATTGACTGGTTCGATCTCCTTGCAGTCCGAGGGAGTCTCAAGAGTCTTCTCCAGCAACAGTTCAAAAGCATCAATTATATTGTGCTCAGCTTTCTTTATGGTCTAATTCACATGTCTGTATGTGACTATTGAAAAAAACCATAGCTTTGACTATACAGATCTTTGTTGACAAAGTGAGGTCTCTGCTTTTTAATACACTCTCTAGGTTTGTCATAACTTTTCTTTCAAGGAGTAAACGTCTTTTAATTTCATGGCTTCAGTCACTGTCTGTAGTGATTTTGGAACCCAAGAAAATAAAGTCTGTTGCTGTTTCCACTTTTTTCCCTGCTATTTGCCTTGAAATTGTGGGACTGGATGCCATGATCTTACTTTTTTGAATGTTGGATTTTAAGCCATGTTTTTCACTCTCCTCTTTCACCCTCATGAAGAGGCTCTTTAGCTCCTCTTTACTTTCTGCCTTTAGAGTGGTATCATCTGCATATCTGTGGTTACTAATACTTCTGGCAATCTTGATTCCAGCTTGTGCCTCATCCAACCTGGCATTTCACATGATGTACTCTGCATATAAATTGAATTTGCTGGGTGACAGTATACAGCTTTGACGTACTCCTTTCCCAATTTCCCAAGTCAGTTGTTCCACATCTGGTTCTAACTGTTGCTTCTTGACCTGCATACAGGTTTTTCAGGAGACAGATAAAGTGATCTGGTATCACCATCTCTCTAAGAATTTTCCGCTATTTGTTGTGATCCATACAGTCAGAGGCTTTCCTATAGTCAATGAAGCAGAAGTAGATGTCTTTTTTTTTTTTTTTTTCTGGAATTCCCTTGCTTTCATCAAGATCCAATGAATGTTGGCAATTTGATCTCTAATTCTTCTGCCTTTCTTAAACCCAGCTTGTACAATTAAAAGTTCTTGGTTAACATACTGATGAAGCCTAGTGAAGGATTTTGAGCATTACCTTGCTAGCATGTGAGATGAGTGCAATTTTATGGCAGTTTGCATATTCTTTGGCATTGCCCTTCTTTGAGATTGGAATGAAGACTGACCCTTTCCAGTCTTGTAGCCACTGCTGAGTTTTCCAAATTTGTTGACATATTGAGTTCAGAACTTTGACAGCATTATATTTTATGATTTTAAATAGCTCACTTGGAATTCCATCACCTCCACTAGTTTTGTTTGTAGTAATGCCTCCTAAGGCCCATTTAATTTCACCCTCTAGGATATTTGGCTCTAGGTGAGTGACTACATCATCTTGGTTATCCAGGTCGTTAAGACCTTTTGTATAGTTCTGTGTATCCTTGTCACTTTTTCTTAATTGCTTCTGCTTCTTTTAGGTCCTTACCATTTCGGTCCTTTACTGTGCCCATCCTCACATGAAATATTCCCTTGTTATCTCCAGTTTTCTTGAAAAGATCTCTAGTCTTTCCCATTCTGTTCTTTTCCTCTCTTTCCATTGTTTACTTAAAGAAGGCTTCCTTATTTCTTCCTACATGTACTAGTGAAGTGAAAGTCTCTCAGTTGTGTCCCACTCCACTGTCCATGGAATTCTCCAAGCAAGAATACTGGAGTGGGTTGCCATTTCTTTCTCCATTTGCATGTATTAAGTCTATATAAATGCTTCAGAAGCATTTTCCAAAGTGGCTATATTGTTTTACATTTGCATAAAAATTAGTTGAGACTTGGGTTTTCCATATCCTCGTTAACATTTCATGTTAATTAATCTTTCACTTTAGCAATTCTGGTGAGTGTATAATAGTATTTCATTGTGGTTTTAGTCTGCATTTTATAATGAAGTTAGACATTTTTTCATAGCTTACTGTCCATTTGGGTATTATCTTTCATGAAATGTCTGTTCAGCCTTTTGCCCTCAGTTTAGTTCCATTCAGCTTAGTTGCTCAGTCATGTCTGACTCTTTGCAACCCCATGGGCTGCAGCACGCCAGGCCTCCCTGTCCATTACCAACTCCCAGAGTTTACTCAAACTCAAATCCATTGAGTTGGTGATGCCATCCAATCATCTCAACCTCTGTTTTCCCCTTCTTCTCCTGCCTTCAATCTTTCCCAGCATCAGGGTCTTTTCAAATGATTCAGTTCTTCACATCAGGTGGCCAAAGTATTAGAGTTTCAGCTTCAACATCAGTCCTTCCAATGAATATTCAGGACTGGTTTCCTTTACAATGGACTGATTGGATCTCATTGCAGTCCAAGGGACTCTCAAGAGTCTTCTCCAACACCACAGTTCAAAAGCATCAATTCTTCGGCACTCAGCTTTCTTTATAGTCCAACTCTCACATCCATACATGGCTACTGGAAAAACCATAGCTTTGAGTAGATGCACCTTTGTTGACAAAGTAATGTCTCTGCTTTTTAATATGCTGCCTAGACTGGTCATAACATTTCTTCCAAGGAGCAAGCGTCTTTTAATTTCATGGCTGCAGTCAAAATCTGCAGTGATTTTGGAGCTCCCCAAAATAAAATCTGTCACTGTTTCCATTGTTTCCCCATCTACTTGCCATGAAGTGATGGGACCAGATGCCATGATCTTAGTTTTCTGAATCTTGAGTTTTAAGACAACTTTTTCACTCTCTTCTTTCACTTTCTTCAAGAGGCTCTGTAGTTCTTCTTTGCTTTCTGCCATAAGTGTGGTGTCATCTGCATATCTGAGGTTATTGATATATCTCCCGGCAATCTTGATTCCAGCTTGTGCTTCATCCAGCCCAGTGTTTTTCATGATGTACTCTGCATATAAGTTAAATAAGCAGGGTGACAATATACAGCCTTGACGTACTCCTTTTCCTATTTGGAACCAGTCTGTTTTCCCCTGTCCAGTTCTAACTATTGCTTCCTAACCTGTGTACTGATTTCTCAGGAGGCAGGTCAGGTGCTTTTTGTATTACTATCTCCTAAAAAATTTTCCAGTTTGTTGTGATCCACAAAATCAAAGGCTTTGGCATAGTCAGTAAAGCAGAAATAGATGTTTTTCTGGAACTCTCTTGCTTTTTTGATGATCTCCTGGATGTTGGCAATTTGATTTCTGGTTCCTCTGCCTTTTCTAAATCCAGCTTGAACATCTGGAAGTTCATGGTTCACATACAGTTAAAGCCTGGCTTGGAGAAGTTTGAGCATTACTTTACTAGCGTGTGAGACGAGTGCAGTTGTGTGGTACTTTGAGCATTCCTTGGCATTGCCCTTCTGTGGGATTGGAATGAAAACTGACCTTTTCCAGTCCTGTGGCCAGTGCTGAGTTTTCCAAATTTGCTGGCATATCGAGTGCAGCACTTTCACAGCATCATCTTTTAGGATTTGAAATAGCTCAACTGGAATTGTATTACCTCCACTAGCTTAGTTCATAGTGATGCTTCCTAAGGCCCACTTGACTTCACATTCCAGGATGTCTAGCTCTAGGTGAGTGATCACACTATCGTGGTTACCTGGGTCATGAAGATCTTTTTTGTGTAATTCTTCTGTGTATTCTTGCCACCTCTTCTTAATATCTTCTGCTTGTTAGGTCCATATCATTTATTTCCTTTATTGTGCCCATCTTTGCTTGAAATGTTCCCTTGGTATCTCTTATTTTCTTGAAGAGATCTCTAGTCTTTGCCATTCTATTGTTTTCCTATATTTCTTTTCCCTGATCACTGAAGAAGGCTTTCTTATCTCTCCTTGCTATTCTTTGAAACTCTGCATTCAGATGGGTATATCTTTCTTTTAATCCTTTGCGTTTCACTGCTCTTCTTTTCACAGCTATTTGTAAGGCCTCATTAGACAACTATTTTGCCTTTTTGCCTTCCTTTTTCTGGGGGATGGTCTTGACCCCTGCCTCCTGTACAACCGCCATCGATAGTTCTTCAGGCACTCTGTCTGTCAGATCTGATCCCTTGAATCTATTTGTCACTTTCACTGTATTTTGATTTAGGTCATACCTGAATGGTCTAGTGGTTTTCCCTACTTTCTTCAATTTAAGTCTGAATTTAATAAGGAGTTCATGATCTGAGCCATAGCTAGCTCCCAATCTTGTTTTTGCTGACTGTATAGAGCATCTCCATTTTTGGCTGCAAAGAATATAATCAATCTGATTTCAGTATTGACCATCTGGTGATGTCCATGTGTAGAGTCTCCTCTTGTGTTATTGGAAGAGGGTGTTTGCTATGACCAGTGTGTTCTCTTGGCAAAACTCTATTAGCCTTTGCCCTGCTTCATTCTGTACTCCAAGGCCAAATTTGCCTGTTACACCAGATATTTCTTGACTTCCTCCTTTTGCATTCCAGTCCCCTTTTGCCATATTTTCTATTAATTTATTTTTCTTTTGGTTGTGACTTTTAGAGCATTAAAACATTATGGATTTTTTAAGCAGTTATATGTATTACAAATATCTCCCCAAATAGAATTTTATGTCTATCTTAATGATATTGTTTTCCCTACTTTCTTCAATTTAAGTCTGAATTTGGCAATAAGCAGTTCATGATCTGAGCCACAGTCTGCTCCTGGTCTTGTTTTTGCTGACTGTATAGAGCTTCTCCATCTTTGGCTGCAAAGAATATAATCCATCTGATTCCGGTGTTGACCATCTGGTGATGTCCACGTGTAGAGTCTTCTCTTGTGTTGTTGGAATAGGGTGTTTGCTATTACCACTGCGTTCTCGTGGCAAAACTCTATTAGCCTTTGTCCTGCTTCATTCTGTACTCCAAGGCCAAACTTGCCTGTTACACCAGGTGTTTCTTGACTTCCTACTTTTGCATTCCAGTCCCCTATAATGAAAAAGACATCTTTTTTGGGTGTTAGTTCTCAAAGGTCTTGTAGGTCTTCATAGAATCGTTCAACTTCAGCTTCTTCGGCATTACTGGTTGGGAAAGTAGGGAAAACCACTAGACCATTCAGGTGTGACCTAGATCAAATCCCTTATGAGTATACTGTGGAAGTGACAAATAGATTTAAGGGTCTAGACCTCATAGACACAGTGGTCACGTATGGATGTGAGAGTTGAACTATAAAGAAAGCTGAGTGCCGAAGAATTGATGCTTTTGAACTGTGGTGTTGGAGAAGACTCTTGAGAGTCCCTTGGACTGCAAGAAGATCCAACCAGTCCATCCTAAAGGAGATCAGTCCTGGGTGTTCATTGGAAGGACTGATGTTGAAGCTGAAACTCCAATACTTTGGCCACCTGATGTGAAGAGCTGACTCATTTGAAAAGACCCCAATGCTGGGCAAGATTGAGGGCAGGAGAAGAAGGGGACAACAGAGGTTGAGATGATTGGATGGCATCACCAACTCAATGGACATGAGTTTGGGTAAACTCCGGGAGTTGGTGATGGACAGGGAGGCCTGGCGTGCTGCAGTTCATGGGGTCTCAGAGTCGGGCACGACTGAGTGACTGAACTGAAATAGTGGAGATGTAATTTTGTTTAAAAAGCATCACAATGTACACAGCCAGAAATTCTTCGCACACACAAAAAATTGTCTTAAAGGATGATTTAGAGACAGATACACAGATATTTATACAAAAATAATATTTTACAGCTTTGTTTATGAAGAAAAGAATAGAAACTAAAGTGTGACAGTGGAAAACCAATTAATTAAAAAATTAGCATATCTACCTAATGAAATGTACACTGTGTAACCATTTAAATCATGTAGAATTATTATAAATTTAGGAAAATGCTCTTGTGATATTTTAAATAAAATGATTATGTATTTGTGTATAGACACAAACATCTATGCAAAAATATGTAAATACCCACAAACATATATATATATATACATATATATATACATATATATATATATACACACTTCACTACATATACACACACATGAGTCTTTCTGTAAATTTCGAATTATTGCCTAAAAATAAACTTCTAGAGTTACAATTTTTGTATCATATCATGCTGCTGCTGCTAAGTCGCTTCAGTCGTGCCCACCAGGCTCCCCCGTCCCTGGGATTCTCCAGGGAAGAACACTAGAGTGGGCTGCCATTTCCTTCTCCAATGCATGAAAGTGAAAAGTGAAGTCGCTCAGTCGTGTCCGACTCTTAGCAACACCATGGACTGCAGCCTACCAGGTTCCTCCGTCCATGGGATTTTCCAGGCAAGAGTACTGGAGTGGGGTGCCATCGCCTTCTCCAATATCATATCATAGGTAAGTTTTAAAACATATTGGTATTTATTGCAAAATTATCCTGTTGAAAATTTTATCATTTGACACTTCAATTGATAGACATAATTTTAAGAAATATACATTATTGATCCTGGGGTCATCTATGAATAGATTAGAGATAATTTCAGTTTTCTTTTTTTATTCTTTCTGCACTGTAAATCTATTTTGCCAAGGGCTTGGGAGGCGGAGGAGTTCCTGTGGCTCAGGAACCCTTTGGCAGACTGGGTATAGACAGAGTATGCCCCATGTGTGGACTCTGATCAGGTCCTAACCATACCTGTGCAGCTCTTTAGTCACAGATGTAGATACCATTCCTCTCAGTTTGGCTCCATAGTTAACAATAACAATGCATAAATCCATTTCAGATTTAGATTTAGAAGGCAAATAACCCCATCCATTCTCATGGTTATCATCCTTTTAAGTATTTTGGCAATGCTGTAAAAACGAATCTTAATAGATCCCCTCCTTGATCCCTAAATATTTATAAATGATCATTTATCAGAATTGACATATAATAAAGAAGTTTGAACACTGAAAAATTGATGTTTTCGAATTATGGTGCTGGAAAAGAGACTCTTGAGAGTCCCTGGACTGTCAGATCAAACCAGTCAATCCTAAAGGAAATCATCCCCAAATATTCACTGAAAGGGCTTTAGCTGAAGCTGAAGCTCCAATATTTTGATCATCTGATGCAAAGAGCCAACTCATTGAAAAACACCCTGATGCTGGGAAAGCTTGAAGGCGGGAGAAGGGGCAGCAGAGGATGAGATGGTTAGTTAGTATCACTGACTCAATGAACATGAATTTGAGCAAAATCTGGGAGACAGTGAAGGATAGCGGAGCGTGGCATGCTGCAGTCCATGGGGTCACAAATAGTTGGGACACAAGTTAGTGTCTGAACAACAACAACATATAATTCAATCACTATAAATGCAGTGCTTTGTTTGGCACTTTTACTGTTTGACGTAACTACTCTGTTAGCCTGAGAGTTCATTACAAAAATGTGAAAAGTAGTATCATTTATTGTTTCGGAAGCACTTAGTTGGCTAAATTGAGCAGAAAGTAGTGTGGAATATACAGGGCAATGCTCATGGTCCTGAAACTTATATACACACAGAATCTTGATAAATAGAGATATAAAATATTTTTTAAAATATGTTAGATGCTTGCACACTTTCATAGCATTGAAAAATTGGAATGCTGTGACATTGTCAGTTGCTGAATATAAACCTGATACTGAAAGTGTGTTTCCACCTGTTTATGCTTGATCTTTTTCAAGAAGCTGAATATTTTGCTGTTAACACTCACTGTGTTAGGATGAATATGACTAGGAATGGGAAGGCTGAGTTTAAGTTAATTTGGAGGGATTTTAAAATAGTAGAGGGCCATGTTAGTCATAATTAATAATGGGGAAAAATAAAATATTTTTATGAAACTTTAAGTTTTATATTATATTATGGTATAGCCAATTAGCAATGTTGTGATAGTTTTAGGTGGACAGCAAAGGGGCTCAGCTGTACATGTACATGTATCCATTCTCCACAATCTCTCCTCCCATCCAGATTGCCACATAACTTTGAGCAGCCTGTGCTATATAGTAGGTCCTTGTTGGTTATCCATTTTAAATGTAGCAGAGTTGCATGTTGATCTCAAACTCCCTAACTATGTCTTCTCCCCATTCTTCCTCACTTGCAATCATAGATTCCTTCTCCAAGTCTGTGAGTCTGTTTCTGTTTCATAAGTAAATCATTTGTATCATTTCTTTTTTGATTCCACATATAAGGGATGTCATACAAAATTTCTCTTTCTGTGTCTGGCTTACTTCACTAAGTATGACCATGTCTTGATCCATTCGTGCATGCATGTGTGCTAAGTCGCTTCAGCTGTGTCTGACTCTTTGTGACCTCAGGCTGCAAATGGCATTGTTTCATTCTTTTTAATGCCCGAGTAATATTCCTTTGTGTATATGTACCATATCTTCTTTGTCCATCCCTTTGTTGATGGAAATTTAGGTTGCTACCATGTTCTTGCTATTGTGACTAGTGCTTTTGTTAAGAATGGTTTTGTTGGGGTAAAAATATATCCTATAAATAACCTGAAAGTGTTAATAGCATGGAGACAATTGAGAAGAACATGAAAGTTTACAAATGAAGATAAATGGTAACCAAAATAGAGGGAGACAACACATAAAATTATGTTTAATGACAAGAACTTGTTTGATTTTTATGATGTAATGTATACACAGAAAAGATCAGATTCTGATTTAAATTCTAAATATTCAGGTTGTAGTGGAAAGATACATGTGAGGCCCACGGGGAAACTGTGGGTGTCCAGGGAGTCAGAGCCCAGGGGAAATGAATAAGGAATTGGGCAGATGGATAAACACTCATGGTTGAATTTCCCTCTGCTTGAATAATATTGCCAAGGTCAAAAAGTGGCTCAGGTCTCTAGGAAGCAGCAGCTGTACTTTGTGTGCTCAGATTTCAACAGCTAAATCAAAGAAAAATGCTAGGACTAGTCATAAAACATGAGCGTTTGATTATTGTCATCTGAGGAGAAGGCGTGCATACTAGAAAGCTGGGGATAGAGAGAAAAAACCTGGCTACAAGTGTGGATGTTTCTACTTTAAAATCTCTATGATCTTGGACAAACACTCAACATCTCTGAAATCCAGCATTTTAATTTCTTCTCAGGCAATTTATGAGAACAAGGAATAAATTAACTGAAGGAAAGCATTTTTCAAAACTATAAATTACTGTACAATCCTTGAAGGCATTTAAACATAGTGGTGTCAGGCTTGACTCTACTGTGAGAATTACAGGTGGAGGTCAAAGCTCAACTCTGTCATGTGTCATGTGACCGTTTGCTCTCATCCTCTGTTGGTTTCGGTTGTTGGTGTTATTTATTTGCTAAGTTGTATCTGACTCTCTGTGACCCAATGGGCTGTTACCCTCCAGGTTCCTCTGTCTATGGGATTTCCCAGGCAAAAGTACTGGAATGAGTTACCATTTCCTGCTCCAGGGGATCTTCCTGATTCAGGGATCAGACCCACATCTCCTGCATTGGCAGACAGATTCTTTACCATTGAGCCACCAGGGAAGCCCTGATACTGGTTTGCACGAGTGCTTAGTCACTTCAGTTTTGTCCAACTCCTTGTGACCCCATGGACTATAATAGCCCTACAGGCTCCTCTGTACATGGAGTTTTCCTGGCAAGAATACTGAAGTTGGTTGCCATTTCCTCCTCTAGAGGGTCTTCTCAACCCAGGAATTGAACCTGCATCTCCTGTGTCTCCTGCATTGCAGGCAGATTCTTTACCACTGAGACACTGGGGAAGCCTCTCATTCATTATTAGTTATCATCAAAAATACTACATTAGCATCCACAAAGCTGACCGTTCTAGAAGGTATTAGAGCATGTACTATCAATGGAGATGGCCCATCTGAAACTAAGATTAAAAATTCATTCATATTTGAATCACCATGTGAAATCTCGAGTAACTATGAGAAGTTGTGATGATTCTAAAGGGATTTGACATTAGATTCTCACAATGAGAATTTATTACCTATTTTTACACAATAGTCAGCTTTTAGGTCCTCAACATTACCTTGAAAAAATTCTATTAGTGAAAAAAAATCCTAATATATATCTATACTCAATATTGTTCTTTCAAATTATCAATTGTATGAACAAAGAAAAAAATTTAATGCCTAAAAATTGAAAAGTGACAAATGAAACCATATTACCAATGATCACCCTCTTCTTGACTCTTAGAATTCCATTTTCCTTATATCTGAAACATAAAAATATAATTATTTTATTACCATATTAATATATAGTCTATACACCAAAACAACAGGAGTTAGTCTCTTCCTAGAATCCCAGCAACCACAGGCAATATGGAACAATAGAGTGGACACTTGGGACCCATTGTTCCCAAGAACTTCTGGAGTCCAATATTTACAAATAGAACAATGCATAATATTTTCCCAATAAAATACAGCAGAAAATAATTGTCTATATATAACCTTTGAGGGCTCATCATTATTTTTACTTATAAAATTATATTACATATGATATATATGTATAGGTCTATACATATATACTATATACTATAAATATGTATAGTGTATAGATCATATATATATAGTCTATATGCCATATATATGTATAGTGTATAGATCACTGTAGCACACCATGCACCATGTCAAGCCTTTCCAAATCCTCTCAGCAACCTGGTGAAGTGGACGATATTATTATTATTCTTATTTTGAAGTCAAGAAAACTGAAGTACAGGGAGGCTGAATAATTCACCCTCGATGGTTACTTAGTGGTGGTGGTAAGATGTTCACCCAGGCAGCTGAGTTCCAGAGTGCACCAAGGTGCTCACCAGAATGTTCTCCCTGTGATGTAAACACTGTGAAAGTCTTTTACAAGCTATTGTCATACATGTGCTCCCAGTGCCTGTTGACATGCAAAGTCTTGTACAGAGCCTTATTGTATTAGAGATACTATGCTGTCAACCACTCACTGAAGGCATGCGTCTCCCCATGAATCTGATTAATGCCTCAGCCAAGTTGCATGTTATTTATTATTGGTCAGTAAACCATCAGGTGCTTGTGAAATAGTCACATCTGAGGGGGAGGGGGCTCTTTGTGGTTCTCAAGAGTCTTCTGTGTAAACAATCGTTAATTTACAGCTAGTTAGAATAACTATATTTTGGTGAAAGCAAGCTATTTACTTGAATAGTTTTCTTTTTTAAGTTGAAAATGCCAAATAGTGAAATTTCTCAGCGTTGTCTAGGTTTTTTTCCCCCTTTTCTTGATGAACTATAAATGAAGATAAATAATTTTATGGCTATCTATTTTTTTCCTAACAATACTTATGGACTGTGACAAGCCCCAAGAACTGTATGGACAGTGAAACTTTTGGTGCAGACAGAAAACCACATTGCTATTTCTTTTTCTGTTTATTTTTCTCTCAGGTCCCTTGAGACCTAAGTGAAGTGAAAGTCGATCAGTCGTGTCCAACTCTTTGAGACCCAATGGACTGTATAGTCCATGGAATTCTCCAGGCCAGAGTACTGGAATGGGTAGCCTTTCCCTTCTCCGGGGGGTCTTCCCAAGCCAGGGATCAAACCCAGGTCTCTGGCATTGCAGGCAGATTCTTTACCAGCTGAGCCACAGTGGAAGCCCTAAAGGGTGGAACTTAAGGGTTTTTCTCTTTGGAATGTGCTGTTCACTATTATAGCCTTCCTTGACATCTCAGTGGTAAAGAACCCACCTGGCAATGCAGAAGATGTGGGTTTGATCCCTGCGTCGGGAAGGTCCCGACCAAAGATCAAGGAAAGAAGGAAATGGCAACCCATTCTTGGCTGGGAAATCCCATGGTTAGAGGAGCCTGGTTGGCTGTAGTCATGGGGTCTCAAAAGAGTTGGACACGTTAGTGACTAAACAACAACAACAACATTCACTATTATACCTTGATCAGGGTTGGGGTGGGCCTCGTGGGGAAAGAAAATAATGTACAGGCTACTCAGGGCTTTCTCTCTTGTGGGTATCAGAGGAGAAGGGTATTCAGGGATCCGAGGTAACCATTAACACCTCCCCACCACACACACAGAGGAAAGGAGAGTGTATTGTGATTTAAGGTGAAACTCTTTCCAGGAGTAAATAAGTTGAGGCCAGAATCTTCTCTATAGCCTTAATTCAGTGTACTGCACTAAGTATTCATTGAACTCTCACTGGCTATTTGTTAATGCAATGATTTTTCAATATTCTTCTTGATGGTGGGATGACTTAACCTTAAATCAGGGTAGATAATTTAGAAATGTTTATTTCCAGCAAAGGACCACAATTTGAAGTTATCTAGTGTGGAAACCTTTGTGGAAAAATATTGTTCTTGTTCTCTTAGAATTTTCAGGTCTTTTTTTTTTCTCCTTAATTGAAACTGTCCTCTTATTTTCTCTTCTTTATATTGTATTATTTTCTGCTTCTTACATTCTTTCTCAACATTTAGAATAAGGTAATAAAGTTAAAAATATTACTCACTAGAATTATTCTTTGTTTAGAAAATACATTGTTAAATGTGCTTGGAGTGGGGAATAAGAGTGAACAATCATGCTCAAGAGTGAAAATGCACTGTGCAATAATCCTGAATAGTTCTGAAGAGGTGTAGCTGGGGGAGGAGAGAGAAGATGGATGGGAGAAAGCCAGTCACAGGGCAGGTGCCTCTTCAGTCTTGTATGTGTGTGTGTATGCATGTGTGTGTATTAATGTGTGGGTGTATAAAACAATGAAGGGACTGAATTTTTATTAGAGTAGAGAGTGAATCAAAGAAAGCATTTACGGATACAAAACCTCAGACAGAAGATTATGACCTTTCGTTGGATGTGGAGTAGAAGCTGGGGAAAGAAAGCAAATCATATTTGCCTTCATTTGCAAGGTCCTGCCTACATGTGAACATCTATTTTGTTTAAAATTTGTTATGTGGTAGCCAGCAGGTCTTTTCAATATTACTGTTGTTCTTTAAGCACCAACATCATTAAAGGATTTAAAGAAGGCAAGTAAACTGGATGGATATGTGGTTTTGAGAGCTTGCATGGATGGTGACCTGGAGTGGCAACTAGACACAGGGGCACCATTATAGGCGGACGAGTGCGGGAGAGAGAGGGACTCTACAGGAGTTGATTATAGGGTCTTCAGTATTCAGTTGATGGTGGAAACTGCTGACATGGGTGAGTTTGTGCACATAGTAAGTGTGTATAGGCAAGATGTGTGTTTACACAGGAGCTGTGAAGAGGCAACACGAAAGAGGAATAAGAGCTCTGGGTGGCAGGAGCAAAGTCATTAACATGTTTTATATCCAAGAGATTCTTTGATTAAAAAAATAAAATTATGTCAACTTCTGAAGAAAGTTAATTTGCTAATTTCTCCCAGAGAATTGGAAGACCAGCTTCCTTCAAAGTGCCAATAATACCTTCTTATAAACACATACAGTTTCTGAAGTTAACAGTGAATTATTTTCAGCTAGATTTGCTTTGAAAAAGGTTTGTAGTTCTCAGTAAGAGTTGGAAAAACAATCCTTTCTTAACTATGTTGGAGTTAAAGGTCTCTAGTAATAGTTAAAAAGTATTCTCATCAATGAAAAGCACATACATTGTCATTCATATTTATGGAAAATTAAATATTTTTGACAAAACCCTATAAAATATTAATATGTTACAATATAAATTTTTTGAATTTTTTCCTTTAAGTTTTACATTCAACAGAATTTTAATTGCAAGAAATTAACTTTCAACAGGGTTAGGAAATATGTGAGAGAAGATAAAGTTTGTCTGATTTTGACCAAGTTTCTTAGCAGTTTTCATAATTGAACATTGTGTACCATATACAAATAATGTCATAAAGAGTTTTAATATATACTAAAATATAGTGCAGTCCATTACACAGTGTGAGGTGGCCTTTTCTGCCTCTGAGTTTTGCTGTATAAACTTTTAGTAACCATTCTAGTAGAAACAGCATGAAGAAAAATAAGCAAATGAGTAGATCAAATACATGTAAATTACATTAACATTTAACAGAAAAGAGTGACTATTCTAAGAGTTGGTGAGTGTTAGTTATTCTATTTTATATCCACTCCAGTCTGTGTTTTCAAAGACCCCTTTTTTCCCTCTTCTCTGTCTCCAGGGGTGTAATGTGACTAGAAATCATTTGTAATGACTTCTCAGCCCTCTTTGCCAAAGGATGCTGGTAGTCCTAAGGACCCGTCTTCTGTGTAACTGACATGGTGTTCTGATCATTGGGCTTCACTAATTACTCTCAGTTGCTTTGGTCAGAAAAGGGAAAGTTCTTGACAGTGTTGATTACTGAAGAGTTACGACATGGAAAAGATATAAACACTGCTCTTGCTTAGTATAACATTTGCTTTCAAATATAAGCCATACACCAAATATGGTTCCTGGCTGCATTCGGAATGGAACATGTTTTGAAAACACCTATTTGGCAGATTTCAACAAAATATGTGCCAAAAAGTCTAGCCTTGTAAACAGCTATGGTTTCAGAGACATTTTGTACTTCTGTGCAGTATAATCACTTGAAAATCACTAAGCTTTTGTTTTGAATAAAGCTTCCCTTTCTTGAAGTAGAGAACATTGCGCCTGTTTCTGTTTGACAATGTGCATGCTAAGTTGCTTCAGTCGTGTCCAACTCTACGTGACCCCATGGATTGTAGCCTGCCAGGCTTCTCTGTCCATGGGATTCTCCAGGCTAGAATACTGGAGTGGGTTGCCATTTCCTTCTCCAGGGGCTCTACCTGACTCAGGAATCAAACCTATGTCTCTTTAGTCTCCTGCACTGGCAGGCAGGTTCTTTACCACTGTACCACCTGGGAAGGCCCAACTTGAGAATGTCGTTTTTTCAAGATCATTATTAAAGCAATTAAACATGAACATTTTGGCTTTTATAGTTTTCTTTCACAGACATTCTTGTTTGTCTCAAGAACTCTTCTTGAAATGTGCATGATAGACACTATTTTGAGAGTTATGAGTTGTTCTACACCAAACTGTAATTGCTTATAGATTCCTTCTCATGCTTTATGATGGATATTTTGCTTTAAATATGTTTATCCATTGACAGATAACTCATGAAAAAATAATAAGTCACATGCGTGAATAATATGAATGTTCTAATTGGTCTTCATATGGCTCCATGATTTGATCATTGATCAACTCAGATAATAAACACTACAAGGTAAAATTAATGTTTATAAGACTATACTTTCAATGAGGTTTGGAATCATGTATCTACTGTTTTATGAGCATAATTCTAATTTTTTTTTAGAGAGATGGTATGAGACTATTAAGAATAAAATGTCTTCATTGAAGGCCTAAGCAAGTGATGAGGACTTCACTGCAGGCATCCTCAGTCTTGGTATCTCCAGAGGCTTTTTTTGTTTGTTTTATAAATTTTTAATATTTATTTCTTTTTAGTTGAAGGATAATTGCTCTACAGTATTGTGTTGGTTTCTGCCAAACATCCACATGAATCAGCCATAGGAATACATATGTCCCCTCCTTTCTGAACCTCCCTCCCATAGGTAATTGATACACTGTACTTATGGATTCATGTTATCAACTAGGCAAATGAATTGTTGAAACATTTGGAAGTAATGAAGCCATGAGTCTGGATGTTCTTGCTTCATGTAGGCCTAGTTGGGAACTCCTAAAGGATTTGAAAGACAGTGTTACACTATTATTCCAGTATTTACTAATGTAGCCAAAGAAGTTTTAAAAAGGTATCAAAATTATGTCACTGAGTAATGTGATATTATGCCATAATCAAGAATAATAATGTACTAAATGCTAATTAAATGGCACTAGTGGTAAAGAACCCATTTGCCAGTTCAGGAGATGTAAGCGATGGGGGTTCAATCCCTGGGTTGGGAAGATCCCCTGGAGAAGGGCATGGCAGCACACTCCAGTATTCTTGCCTGGAGAATCTCAGGGACAGCAGAGCCTGGTGGGCTGCCGTCTATGGGGTCGCACAGAGTCGGACACGACTGAAGTGACTTAGCAGCAGCAGCAGCCAGTATTCTTGCCTGGAGAATTCCATGGACAGAGGAACCTGGTGGGCTACAGTCCATGAGGTCCCAGAGTGGAACAAGACTAAGTGACTAACAGTTTCACTTTCATTATGAACAGAAAAACATTAGCATTGTGCTTGACCAAAATAGTTCAGATCAAATTGTAATATTCAGAGCAATTTTCCAGTTTGCAACAGGTATAAATGTCCACTAGTGACTGCCTATCTCTCAGCTTCCATCATACAATTTTCCTTCCTGTTTGTTAAGAATTCAGCCAAGTCGAAGCAGAGCTGAATAAATAAATTAAGAATTCTTATATCAGAACTAGACACAGTAAGCTAATTTTATGATCATCTGCAGTTTTTAGTCATTTAAAATCAATGACAGTAACAGAAATCGGCAGACTTTTTCATCAAAGTATTCCATTGGAGTAATTATGTAGAAATAATTTCTATCAGACTAGTGACACAGCCTGAAACAGTTTGCTAAAGTAAAAGAAAGAAAGAAAAATAAGCAATAAAAATGCAATGAGAGTTCATCTTTCTTATTTAAAAAATTCATATAAGTTGTGTATTTGGCTTTATATTTTTATTATGTGACTCTTTCAGATCATTTACAGCTCAAACATATTTTTGTTTTCTACAAATCTTTCGCATTAGCAATGTTGTATGAATTTGTCATCAGTGGTCTTTTAGTGAACAGTGTGTGCTTGCATACTCAGTTGCTTCAGTTGTGTCTGACTCTCTGTAACCCTGTGGACTGTAGCCCACCAAGCTCCTCTGTCCATCAGATTCTCCAGTCATTTTCATATATTGATCCAGAGAGAGGGCATGCCGAGGAGTCTTGTTCATTGGGAATTTCTTTCACCCTGACTACCTTTCTTCTTCCTTAGAGAAATGATAGAGTGTAAATTCTAGACTTGATGCCAAACCTAGCAACTTCTAAGAGAACCCCACAAAGAGAGCAAATTTTTAGTTATACACAGAAGTGGGTGATGGAGAGCGATACTTAGAGTATGAACATGCTTACAGTCAGCTTTGGGATTTATAGAACCTTCCTTTGAGTGGCATTTTCTCAGCTTTCCATTAGGCTGACAGAATTTAGAATTTTGATGGATATAAAGTTGTGACTAAAGAGCAGTTCTCTAAATATTCTGTAGTATGTATATTTGTGGAAGAGGAAATGTTGGTTGGAATTGAAAAAATTAAAAAGGCCTCACAAAGTTACTATCTATGAGAGGAGGTGAACTAGCTTTGTTTACTCAAAGACAGGTCTCCCAAATATTACTCCCTTAGAAGAAAAAGGGATACCCATCCCCAAGGTTTTTACTCTCCTAGTTTAAAAAACGTTTGATTATCCTTACTAAGAACACTCACTTTGAAATTGCAGCCGGCAGCATGGTGGTAATGGTGATTATCACTGTCACCACCACCGCCACCATCAACATCATCATCATTACTGCAGCCAGCTTGAGATCTACCATTTTGTGCTTCATGTGGGTTCACCTTTACAGAAGTTGTACTTTCACCATCACAACATCATGATAGTATTTTCTTCTTGAGAAAAGCCCAGTGGTCTGGTACTGTATTCATTTTAAGAGTTAGAGGTTAGCTTTTATTTTTTTGAGCTCTGTGGAATTTGTCTGCGACAAGCTGAGTATGACAACCGGATCTGACTTTCCCAGGCTCCTTTTTCCTGGTTATCCGTGTGTGTCAAATATTTTCTAAGTTGGCAAAGATTAGAATATACAGGTTCATCAACTGTATTTCGTATATGTCAATAAAAAAATATCAGGAACCATTCTGACTCTTCAAACAAAGGGGAATAAATACAAAGTATTTGTTATAAAGGTATTGAAGGAACCAACAAGAAGATCCTGTGCTATCTTAAAATTAACAAGTTGATAGTGCCTATTTGCAACCACGTAGACTGCAGCATGCTAGGATTCTCTGTCCAACACCAACTCCCAGAGCTCGCTCAAACTCATGTCCATCAAGTTGGTGATGACATCCAACCATCTCATCCTCTGTTGTCCCCCTCTCCTCCTGCCTTCAATCTTTCCCAGCATCAGGGTCTTTTCCAGTGAGTCACTTCTTCACATCAGGTGGCCAAAGTATTGGAGTTTCAGCTTCAGCATCAGTCCTTCCAATGAATATTCAGGACTGATTTCCCTTAGGATTTACTAGTTTGATCTCCTTGCAGTCCAAGAGACTCTCTCAAGAGTTTTCTCCAACACCACAGTTCAAAAGCATCAATTCTTTGATGCTCAGCTTTCTTTATAGTCCAACTTTCACATCCACACATGACTCCTGGAAAAGCCACAGCTTTGACTAGATGAACCTTTGTTGGCAAAGTAATGTCTCTGCTTTTTGATATGCTGTTTAGGTTGGTCATAACTTTTCTTCCAAGGAGGAAGCATCTTTTAATTTCATGGCTGCAGTCACCATCTGCAGTGATTTTGGAGCCCAGAAAATTAAAGCCTGCCACTGTTTCCATTGTTACCCCCTCTATTTGCTATGAATTGAAGGGACCAGATGACATGATCTTAGTTTTCTGAATGTTGAGATTTAAGCCAACTTTTTCACTCTCCTCTTTCATTTTCATCAAGAGATTCTTTAGTTCTTCTTCACTTTCTGCCATAAGGGTGGTGTCATCTGCATATCTGAGGTTATTGATATTTCTCCTGGCAATCTTGAGTCCAGCTTGTGCTTCATCCAGCCTGGCATTTTGCATGATGTCTTTGCATATAAGTTAAATAAGCAAGGGGACGATATACAGCCTTGACATACTCCCTTCCTGATTTGGAACCAGTCTGTTGTTCTATGTCCAGTTCTAACTTTTGGTTCCTGACCTGCATACAGATTTCTCAGAAGGCAGATAAGGTTGTCTGGTACTCCTACCTCTTTAAGATTTTTCTACAGTTTGTTGTGATCCATGCAGTCAAAGGATTTGGTGTAGTCAACAAACCAGAAGTAGATGTTTTTCTGGACCTCTCTTGCTTTTTCAGTGATCCAACGGATGTGGGCAATTTGTTCTCTGGTTCCTCTGCCTTTTTAAATCCAGCTTGAACATCTGGAAGTTCATGGTTCATGTACTGTTGAAGCCTGTTTGGAGAATTTTGAGCTTTACTTTACTGAGTACCCTGGCAGTTGGATTCTTAACCACTGAGCCGCCAGGAAAGCTCACAGTTTGGGTTAGGTAGTTAAAATTTCATGCTCTTTCAAGCCCACAGAGTGTTTATGAAGGAGGCTTCAATGTGCCACTATTCTTAAATGAAATGAGAACAGTGGTTTTGTAGTTGTGGATGGGTTCAGCAGCTCTCTACTCTGGGAATAAAACTTTAACAGTAAAGTGAAAAGCAGAGACTTAGTTTAGCACAGTTGTATGGTCACCATATTTGATGTTAATGTTTACCGTCTCCCAAATCATGAATTTCATGTGACAATTCCACTTTATTCCATTCAATTAGCAGATAGTCATCTTTTTTATCTGGAAGACATTACGTGTAAAACTGCTAATACTTTCCTGTATGAATTGTAAGCTATCTAAAGAGAGACATGTACTTGTAAATACACTCCCCTACATGTACATAAGTAAGAGATCTTTGCTATATTTATTCTTGATATTGGTTATTACAAATTATAAATGAGATTCTAAATAAACCATGTTGGTTCATCTGCAGATCTCTCATCAGAGCTCAAATCAAACATTTTCTTTTTCCATTACATAACTATTAGTGCTGTCACCAAAGCAGGCATTACACATCTGGCTTAATGGTGCAAAGAAGGCTGAAATTGCAGAGAAGGAGGAAGTGAAGGGTGAGGAGGAGGAGGAGGAGGAAAGTATGAGGAGAAGGATGGGGAAGAAGAGGGAATGGAGAAGAGAGGAGGGGGAGGAAGAAGAAGGAAGATGAGGGAGAAAAACTAGAGCAGGAGAAAAGTAAGGAAGAGCCTAAGAATCATTAAAGTGTTTCTCATGTTCGTCAAAGACAGAAATGACATATTTAGAGAATTGGCTTTGTTGGTTTTGCTCAAAGACTGATTAAAATCTCTCCTTTTCTTTCTGATAAAAGGATTTTTAAATGTTAAAATTATAAGCTGAAAAAAGACTAAATGGATATGTCATGAGACTAGAAGTACATTACATCTTTCAGAGTGGGCACAGGGATTTAAGAAATTAGCCTACAGCTAGCTAATGGCTTCCCTGGTGGCTCAGATGGTAAAGAATCCACCTGCAATGTGGGAGACCTGGGTTCAATCCCTGGGTTGGGAAGATCCCCTGGAGAAGGGAATGGCTACCCACTCCAGTATTCTGGCTTGGATAATTCCATGGACAGAGGAGCCTGGCAGTCCGTGGGGTCACAAAGAGTCAGACATGACTGAGCGACTTTCACTCACGCAATGTAAATTCCAAGCTTGTATTACATTTTGAGGGACGTTCGCTTATCTAATACTGTTTTTTTTTTTTTTTAAAGAAGACTTCAGGAAAAGGTTTTAACTTTATGAATATGTGATTCCTTGAATGTTCCAATTCAGCTCTTTATCTGTGCTCTCTTTGTCAGCAACAACTTATAAAATTCAAAGAAAAATGTTGAGTGTTACCTTGAAAGGAGGAAATTTGACTTGTGTTAAACCTCATTTTAATTTTGACAACCTAATTGAACTGTATGAATGTGAGAACAAAACGAGCAGCACTTTTGTGTGCTTTTATTAGATTGGAGATTTTATAGAACTTGTTTTCACTTGTAAACCTTTTCACATCTGAACTTTTTTTCACCTGTAAACCTTTAAAAGCCACATTGGCCAGTGAATTCCGTTGAGACTTAGTCAATGTTCACCCTGAATAGAATTGAGTTGTTTAATGATTTGCTCTAATATGCTTATTGATCATATACCTTGACAGTTTGCCTTTCTACTCTTTTCCTATAAGATATGTAAAATAGTGGGCTTCCCTGGTGGCTCAGTGGTAAAGGATCCACCTACCATTGCAGGAGACACGGGTTTGATCCCTGGGTCAGGAAGATCCCCTGGAGGAGGGAATGGCAACCCTTTCCAGAATTCTGCCTTGGAAATACCATGAACAGAAGAGTCTGGTAGGCTACAGTCCACAGAGTTGCAAAAGAGTCAGACATGGCTTGGTTGAATAAACAACAACAACAACATGTAACATAGTACTATAAAAATTTATAGTTATTTGATAGGCACATAGATTTTGATAGGCTGGATTTTGACATTTTTTATTAATATGAAAAATAATGATGATTTGAGGATAACAATGTGTATTCCCTCAAAACTGGATTGTGGGTGTCATCCCAAGGGCTGTGGTTCAAGGGTGAGCCCAAGGGTTCATTGTAAGATGCTAACGTTGTTCAGACAAGATCATATGATTCCGAATCTAACTTTGAGATCCGTAGACTTGGAACCTGGATGTTTCCCTTGTGTTGTTGTTCAGTCCTTAAGCGTGTCTGACTCTTTGCGACCCCATGGACTGCAGCATGCTAGGCCTCCCTGTTCCTCACCATCTCCCAGAGTTTGCTCAAGTTCATATCCACTGAGTGGGTAATGCTATCCAACCATCTCATCCCCTGCCTCTCTCCTCTCCTTTTGCTTTGTACTTACAGGGTATCTGGCTTCCAGGGAGGGTGTGACTAATGTTGTCTTCTAGGTGATTGGTTAGTAATTGATGTACACTAAGAAAGATGACTGATGAGGAATTAGGCACTCAAGTTCCCTTATCAGGCCCATATCTCTTCCAAGTCTGCATATCTTACCAGACAATTTTTGTTTGAAGTTAAAATTTAAGGCTAGTATCGTGAAATCATGCTGAGAAAGCTTTATGTATATCCAGTATAGGATAAACCCTGAGTCTTCAGATGAGAGAATATTATTCTTTGGTCAAGGCTAAAGGCCCCTTGCAAATAAATGCTCTTCAATCTCTTGTCTTTTCCTTTTTCTTCTCATTTTTCACATGGAGTATGGATCAGTAGGGAAATTTGCTTTCCCAGACACTTTAAAGATCTGGCTGATGGAAGATTCTTATTCTCCAGGCAAGAATACTGAAGTGGGTTGCCATTTCCTTCTCCACCTTCTTAATAGTCTTCCAAAATAACTTCAGCAGATAAAGGACTGTGGCTCTGACAATTAAATGTCTTTGCCTAGAAGTGACATATTGCTTCCATGCATATTTCCTTAGTCAAATAAAGACACATAATATCACCTAATTTCAATAAAAGCAGCAAAAATATGGTCCTTTTATAGATGTGGAGGAAGGAGAATCATAATATTGATGGATACGCCTTATGACTGGAACAAATATGAAAGTGGATCTTTAAGAATATTAAATTATTATATTCATCTTTACCATCATAAAACCTAAGAAAAATTCATAGATATGACAAGGTAACTGTGCTACTGAGATTTCTGAACTTTGATTGGCCAGAAAGAATATCACTTTACTTCAGTCAAGATGGTAAAGGTAAAAATTAAAATCAAAAAATAATTTATTTATACATTTTCAATTTATTGTTGACTAGTGATATATTCATATGTTCAAAATATTTAAAAAATGAGATTAAAAAGGCATGCATTGGTCAGTTTCATTTTTACTTTGAGCATTATTCCTATCTCTGCCCCCACAGTGACCATTCTTACGAGACTTTTCTGTATCTTTTCAGTATGTCTGCAAATACAAGCAAATATTTTTACATATTTTATATTTTTGCGTCTCTTCCATTCTCACACAAAATTTAATGTGCTACATTTATTCTCCTTAACTTTGCTCTTTTTGTCTCATAACATATCCTGGAGAGTTTTCCAGATTACATCTTCCTACCCTTTCAGCATTGCGTGGTATGCTACAATGAACATCCTGTAGAGGACTCTTAGCTGTTTCCACTCTTTGTTTATGACAATAATCTTACAAACCTCATTTCTTTTATGTGTGGGGTGTACTTGAGGGTTAAAAACCCTCAAGGAGAATTATTACAGACAAGGGCAAGTGGATTTTTAAAGTTAATAGATATTTCTAAGTTGCTGTCCATTTATGAGACATTATCCACAAACTTTCCGTCAAAGTGTATTGGAAAGCTTTGTAGTTTTTGCCAGTCTGATACATAAGAATTTTCAGTTTCATTGGAAATCAGCTGATTAAAGAGCCATTGACAAATTGGAAATCCAATAAATATTCTTACCTATTTATATATTTGTATATATATGTATATATCTACGTATATATACTGTAATCATTATTAAGTTGATGGAATAATAGAAATTGCCCAAGAATTTGCAACCTTAATGTCATTTTATGTGTGTGTGTGTGTGTCTATGTATGTATATGAATATATATGCATGGGTATATATATATATATACACATATGGCTTCCCCAGTAGCTCCATGGTAAAGAGTCTGCCTGCAATGCAATGCAGACACGTGGGTTTGATCCCTAGTTTGGGAAGATACCCTGGACAATGGCAACCCACTCCAGTATTCTTGCCTGGGAAATCCCATGGGCAATGGAGACTGTAGGCTATATGTATATGCATATATATAAATACATAAATATATGTATATATATAATTTCAGTTCAGTCTCTCAGTCTTGTACTACTCTTTGTGACCCAAGGACAGCAGCACACCAGGCTTTCCTGTCTATCACCAACTCATGTAGCTTACTCAAACTCATATCCCTCGAGTTGGTGACGCCAACCAACAATCTCATCCTCTTCATCCACTTCTCCTCCTGCCTTCAATTTTTCCCAGCAACAGAGTATTTTCCAGTGAGTCAGTTCCGTGTATCAGGTGGCCCAAGTATTGGAATTTCAGCTTCAGCATCAGTCCTTCCAATGAATATTCAGGACTGGTTTCCTTTTCAGTGGACTAGTTTGATCTCATTGCAGTCCAAGGGACTCTCAAGAGTCTTCTCCAGCACCATAGTTCAAAAGTATCAATTCTTGGACGCTGAGCTTTCTTTATAATCCAACTCTCACATCCATACATGACTACTGTATGGATATAGTCCATAAAGTAAATCCATTTGACTAGACGGACCTTTGCCAGCAAAGTAATGTCTCCGCTTTTTAATATGTTATCTAGGTTGGTCATAGCTTTTCTTCCAAGGAGGAAGCATCTTTAATTTCATAGCTAAAGTCACCATCTGCAATTATTTTGGAGCCCAGAAAAATAAAGTCTGTCACTGTTTCCATTGTTTCCCCCTCTATGTACCATGAAGTGATGGGACCAGATGACATGATCTTAGTTTTCTGAATGTTGAGTTTTAGGCCAACTTTTTCACCCTCCTTTTTCAGTTTCATCAAGAGGCTCTTTAATTCCTCTTCTCTTTCTGCCATAAGGGTATATCATTCATGTATCTGAAATTACCGATATTTCTCCCAGCAATCTTGATTCCAGCTTGTGCTTCATCAAGCCTGGCATTTTTCATGATGTACTCTGCATACAAGTTAAATAAACAGGGTGACAGTATACAGTCTTGACGTACTCCTTTCCCAATTTGGAACCAGTCTGTTGTTCCATGTCCAGTTCTAACTGTTGCTTCCTGACCTGCATACAGATTTCTCAGGAGGCAGGTCAAGTGGTCTGGTATTCCCATCTCTGTAAGAATTTTCCACAGTTTATTGTGATCCACACAGTCAAAGGCTTTGGCATAGTCAATAAAGCAGAAATAGATGTTTTTTCTGGAATTCTCTTGCTTTTTCGATAAGGCAACAGATGTTGGCAATTTGATCTCTGGTTCCTCTTCCTTTTCTAAATCCAGCTTGAACATATGAACTGGCTTGGAGAATTTTGAGCATTACTTTGCTATCGTGTGAGATGAGTGCAATAGTGTGGTGGTTTGAACATTCTTTGGCATTGCCTTTCTTTGGGATTGGAATGAAAACTGACCTTTTCCAGTCCTGTGGCCACTGCTGAGTTTTCCAAATTTGCTGGCATATTGAGGGTAGCACTTCCACAGCATCATCTTTAGGATTTCAAATAGCTCAACTGTAATTCCATCACTTCCACTAGCTTTGTTCATACTGATGCTTCCTAAGACCCACTTGACTTTCCATTCCAGGATGTCTGGCTCTAGGTGAGGATCACACCATCATGGTTATCTCAGTCATGAAGATCTTTTTTGGATAGTTCTTCTGTGTATTCTTGCCACCTTTTTTTTAATATCTTCTACTTCTGTTAGGCTCATACCATTTCTGTCCTTTATTGTGTCCATCTTTGTATGAAATGTTCCCTTGGTATCTCTAATTTTCTTGAAGAGATCTCTAGACTTTCCCATTCTATTGTTTTCCTCTATTTCTTTGCACGGACCTCTGAGAAAAACTTTCTTATCTTTCCTTACTATTTGCAACTCGGCATTCACATGGGTATATCTTTCATTTTCTCCTTGGCCTTTAGCTTCTCTTCTTTACTTAGATATTTATAAGGCCTCCTCAGACAATCATTTTGCCTTTTTGCATCTCTTTTCTTGGGGATGGTCTCGATCACTGCCTTCTGTACAATGTCATGAACCTCCATCCATAGGTCTTCAGGCAATCTGTCTATCAATTTAATCCTTTGAATCTATTTGTCATTTCCACTGTATAATCATATGGAATTTCATTTAGGTCGCACCTGAATGATCTAGTGGTTTTCTCTACTTTCTTCAATTTAAGTCTGAATTTTGCAATAATGAGTTCATGATCTGAGCCACAATCAGCTCCCAGTTTTGTTTTTACTGACTGTATAAAGCTTCTCCTTTTTTGGCTGCAAAGAATATAATCAATCTGATTTCAGTATTGACCACCTGGTGATTTCCATGTGTAGAGTCTTCTCTTGTGAAGAGAACACACTCACATATATACATGGGCTGACAAAGTTCCATCTAGTTAAAGCTATGGTTTTTCCAGTAGTCATATAGGGATGTGAGAGTTGGACTATAAAGAAGGCTGAGCGTCCAAGAATTGATGCTTTTGGACTGTGGTGTTGGAGAAGACTCTTGAGAGTCCCTTGGACTACAAGGAGATCAATCCAGTCAATCCTCAAGGAAGTCATTCCTGAATATTCATTGGAGGGACTGATGCTGAAGCTCCAATACTTTGGTCACCTGATGCCAAGAACTGACTCATTGGAAAAGACCTGGATGCTGGGGAAGATTGAAGGCAGGAGGAGAAGGGGACAACAGAGGTTGAAATGGTTGGATGGCATCACCGACTCAATGGACATGAGTTTGAGCAGGCTCCGCGAGTTGGTGATGGACAGGGAAGCGTGGCATGCTGCAGTCCATGGGGTTGCAAAGAGTCGGACACCTCTCAGCAACTGAACTGATGTATACATGTATATACATGCATGCACAGTCACTTCACTCATCCCTGACTCTTTGCGACTCCATGAACTGTAGACCTCCAGCCTCCTCTGTCCATGTGAATTCCCAGGCAAGAATACTGGAGTGCTTGCCATTTCCTTCTCCAGGGTATCTTCCCATCCCAGGGATCAAACCTGTGTCTCTGCATTGCATTGCAGGCAGATTCTTTACCATGGAACTACCGGGGAAGCTGTATATATATACAGACAAATACGTATATATATTCATATACATGCATAAACACACACACACGTAAAATGACACTGAGGTTGGAAATTCTTGGGCAATTTCTACTATTACATCAACTTAATAATGAGTATGTTTTTAACGTTTACCCTGTCTTGAGGTTCTGTCATTGCTCAGAAAAACAGGAAATCAATCCTGAATATTTGTTGGAAGGACTGATGCTGAAGCTCCAATACTTTGGCCTCCTGATGAGAAGAGCTGGCTCATTGGAGAAAACCCTGAAGCTGGGAAAGATTGAAGGCAAGAGGAGAAGGGAACGACAGAGGACGAGATACTTGGATGGCATCACTGACTCAACTGACATGAGTTTGAGCACGTTCTAGGAGATGGTGAAGGACAGGGAAGCCTGGCATGCTGCAGTCCATGGGATCGCAAAGAGTCAGACATGACTGAGTGATTGAACAACAACATCAGCAGAAAAACTTCAGGTGAATCTTCAGGTGTTCAGGGAATCTTTGGAAGTAAAAGGCATCTTAGCAGCAAAAGATAACACACAGATAGCACATTTTAATTGGAAAATCACTGATTATCACCTTGTCAGTTTAACAAGGTAACAAGAGCCACCTACCTCTTTACCTTTCTAATATGGACCCCAAGTGAAAGCAGATGTCTGTGGTCAAACATCTCCCTGGAAGAATGGAAATTGCACTTGGAGGCAGTGTTTTCTTCCTTTATTTGATCCACCTAGTCAAAAATGTTTGTTCGGCCCTCAGAGTTACCTCTTTAATGCTGCTGAATAAATAGGCAATCCTATTACAAATCAATCATTCACTGACTATTTTTCTTAATAATTCATTCATTTATTTCCTTATTAAACTATGTTGGATTTATCCTTTATTTTTAGAGTCCAGCACAAAACCTTTAATACAGTAAACACCTAATGCTTATTGGCTGACAGATTGAATACATGAATTAATAAATTATTAACGCAGTGCTTGGGTAGTGCTTATTGGAAAAACGTGTGTGTTTGCTTTATAGTATGCTCATACGAGTCTTCTCCCAGTAGTAGAAAACCAATTTATATTTCTTCCACAAAATCAGTCAGGGTCAGGGAGGAGAAAACAAAGGAATAAAGTTTTTCATAACCTTTCTTCACCTGTGTGTAGGGCATTCCCTTTTTATGTCCTTAAGGTCATCATAAAATGTAGGCATAAAGAAACAAGACCATTCTCTTCTGAAGGAAATTGGGTAATAAAAGCAAAAGAGGAAAGTAATTTTAAAATCTAGGTGATAGGGAAAATGAGGGGAGCTGATTAATAATATCACTGTAAAATATTCACACCCACATTTCAGCATAATGTTTATGCTTGGGCAGATTACAGAAGTTCACTTTTAGTTGTACACTTATGGTATATGGGCATACCCTGGTGGCTCAGATGGTGAAGAATCTGCCTGCAATGCAGATTAATATATTAATGTGCAGGGAGTTTTTGAAAAAATTATACTATGCAACCTACTTATATAAAACTGTACACTAATTGATAAAATAGATTCATAACAAGGCTCTGTTCTGGTAAAACTGTTTTTTTAATTGAGTATAATTGCTTTACAATGTTGTGTTAGTTTCTGCCGTACAACAAAGTGAATCAGCCACAGTGTTAGTAACTCAGTCGTGTCTGACTCTTTGGACCCCGTGGACTGTATGTAGCCTGCCAGGCTCCTCTGTCCATGGGATTCTCCAGGCAAGATTACTGGGGTGGGTTGCCATTCCCTCCACCATTCAAGAGTATAAGTGCAACTTTAAAAATCTTTAAGTCCTGTGAGGTTTATAAGCTTGGGTTCTGAGAAAGTAGTTTAGATTTTTAATCCTCCATAATTAAATGGTATGCAAACAGTGCTTCATCTTGAGCATCCCATGATCAGAGCATTACTTAAAAGTCCTAGTGCTGATTTAATTTTTAAAAGTCATTTTTGAGAATCAGCTGTAGTATACATATATCCATTCCCTCTTGAGCTTCCCTCTTACCTCCCCTTATCCTAGCCCTCTAGGTCATCACAGAGCACTAAGCTGAGCTCCCTGTGGTATACAGCTGGTCCTCACTAGCTATCTGTTTTACATGTGATAGTGTATATATGTCAATGCCACTCTCTCAATTCGTCCCATACTTCTCTTCCTTCCTGCCCTGTGTCTGCAAGTCCATTCTCTACATCTGAGTCTCTACTACTGTCCTGTTTTTGAAATGCTATGTCATCCATGTAAGTCAGTAATTTTGTGTACATTTTGGTAGATGCCACCAAAATGTGACTTACTGGATTACCATACTGCTGTGATTTGAAATATGGATAGCTATGGTTGACAACATTAAAATCTTTATTTTCCCAAATAGTGAAGCCTCATTTGGAGCCTCAGAAGCAACTATAATATTTTATCTTCATTATATCTGTTCTCAGATTTCCATTTGTCACCTCCACCTTCCTTCTGGGCTTCCCAGGTGGCACTAGATGTAAAGAACCCACCTGCTGATGCAGGAGACACAAGAGAGATGGGTTCCATCCCTGGATTGGGAAGATCCTCTGGAGAAGGGCATGGACAGAGGAGCCTGGTGGGTGAGCCTGGTGGGCTACAGTCCATAGGTCCACAAAAAGTCAGACATGGCTGAAGCAACTTAGCACATAGCACCTTCCTTCTGGGGAATGACAGGAGTTCAGCTCCATGGTCATCATGGATGTATAAGCTGAGACACACTTTGTGGTCACCAACCCCGTGCACTCAAGGATGTTCTTTGTCATGCGTGCATGCTGAAGCTCTTCAGTCATGTCTGGCTCTTTGCAACCCATTGACAAAGCAGAGAGGATTGTTTCTTATTTTGTTAGTCAGTGCTACAGGCAAAATAAAGCCTCTTCTTTCCTGTATCCCTTCTTTGAAATAAAATGAACACATTGAAAGAAATGTTTCTTGGGGAATTGTTGCCCAGAAGTGGATGGGCAAGTAGAATAAACATCACTGGTATTTTTTCTTTGTACTTCATTAAGAACTGGTTTCTCTTCACTGGTTCTAAAATTAATACTCAAAAATGATTAGTTTGGTCATTCTTGACCTTCTTTCAGAGCATACATTTAACTACTGACCCTCAAAACTTTCAAAGAGGGTCTTTTTACCTTTCATTAATTACAAAATAAGTACATCTTCAGGCCTATCCCGCTATTAAAGAAGATGCCTGGGTATTTTACCCTTATTTTCTGTGTATAGTGCTTTTGAAACTTCTTGGTCATGTGGTGCTAAGTGAATGGCTGTATTTTTTGGATAGATGACTTACAGTACTATATTAGTTTCAGATGTACAACATGATGATTAAACATTTTGGTAGATTATATACCACCCAAACTTATTATAAAATATTGGGTATATCTTCTGAGTTGTACTTTACATCCCTATGACTTATTTTCTAACTGGTATTTTGTACTTCCAAATCCCCTTCACATATTTTGACACTCCCCCACCCAACCCCTGTTCTCTCTGATAACCACAGTTCTCTGTATCTGTGACTGTTCCTGTTTTGTTACACTTGTTTATTTGTTTTGCTTTTTTAGATGCTATACATTTGTGAAAACATTCAGTAATTGTCTTTCTCTGTCTGACTTACTTCACTAAACTTACTACCCTCCAGGTCCATCCATGTTGTTGTGAATGGCAAGATATCTTATTTCTGACTGAATAATATTTCATTATATATCACTTCTTCTTTATCCATTCATCCATTGATGAACAAATAGGTTGTTTCCATATCTTGGGTATAGTAAATAATGGTGCTATGAACATTGGGGTACAGATATCTTTTCAAATTAGAGTTTTTGTTTTCTTCAGATAAATACACAGGAGTAGATTGTATGGTAGTCATATTTTCAGTGTTTTGAGGAAACTCCATATTGTCTTCCACAGTAACTGTGCCAATTTACATTCCTACCAACAGTGTAGGAGGGTTTTGTTTTATTTTTCTCTACATCTTCGCCAACTCTTGTTATTTTTTGTGTTTTTGATAACAGCCATTCTGACAGGTGTGAGGTAATGTTTCATTGTAGTTTTAGTGATATTGAGCATCTTTTCATGTGCCTGTTGGCCATCTGTATGTATTGTTTTGGGGAAAAAATTGCCTGTTAATGTCTTCTGCTCATTTTTTAAATTAATTAATTTTTGGCTGGGCTGGGCCTTCATTGCTTTGAGTGGGTTTTTTCTACTTGCAGTGAGTGGAGGCTGCTCTTCATTGTGGTGCACTAGCTTCTCATTGCAGTGGCTTCTCTTGTTGTGGAGCACAGGTCTAGGTGAAAGGAGAGCTCAGCACTTGGGGCTTCCGGGCCCTAGAGTGTCAGTTCAGCCGTTGTGACACATAGGCTTAGTCACTCCACAGCACGTGGAATCTTCCTGGACCAGGGATTGAACCCTTGTTTCCTTCATTGGCAGATGGATTCTTATCCACTGCACCACCAGGGAAGTTGTTCTACTCATTGTTTAAATGGACTATAGTACTTTTTTTTTTTTTCATAGTGACTTGTCTGGATTCTTTATATCAGCTGTTACGAGACATTTTTGGCACCAGGGACTAGTGTCATGGAAGACAGTTTTTCCATGGACCAGGGGATGGGAGTGGTTTTAGAATAATTCAAATGTATTACATTTATTGTGTACCTTGTTTCTGTTATGATTACATCAACCCCACCTCACATCATCAGGCATTAGATCCCAGAATCTGGGACTCCCTGCTTTATATATTTTGGTTAGTAACCCCTTTTTTGGACATATTGTAGGTAGATTTTTCCCAATCAGTATGTGGCCTTTTGTTTAGTTAATGGTTTCCTTCACTATGCCAAAGCTCTTAAATTTGATTAGGTTCCATTTGCTTATTTTTGCTTTTATTTCTCTTGTCTGAAGAGACAGACCCATAAAATTTTTTCTTACTCCAGGGTAAAAGAGTATACTGTGTATGTTTTTTTTTTCTTTTTTTCTTGGACTGTTACGGTTTCAGTTTTTCTGTCTTACGTTTCAGTCTGTAATCAATTTTGGTTTATTTTTATATATGGTATGAGAAAAGGTTTAAGTTTTATTTTTTTATGTGTAGTTGTCCAGTTTCCCTAACACCACTTATTTACCAATTGTACATTCTTGTGTCTGTTGAAATGATTATATGTGTATGGGTTTACTTCTGTACTCTGTTTTGTTCCATTGATTTATGTGTATGTTTTTGTGCCAGTATCATACTGTTTTGAATTATATAGTTTGTAGGATGGTTTGAAGTCAGAGAGCATGATGCTGTCAGATTTATCCTTTATTCAAGATTGCTTTGGCTATCCAGCACCTTTTGTGTTTCTATCCACATTTTAGGATCATATGTTCTAGTTCTGTGAAATATGCCATGGGTATTTTTCTTGAATTCAGTGGGATTTTGTTGAATCTGTAGATTGCTTTGGGCAGTATAGACATTTAAAAAGTACTAGTTCTTTCAATCCGACAACATGAAATAGCTTTCCATTTATTTACATTCTCTTCAACTTTTTTCATCACTGTCTTACATTTTTCACAGTAAAACAGGTCTTTCATCTCCTTAGTTAAATGTATTCCTTGGTATTTTGTTCTTTTTGGCTTCATAGTAAATGAGTTTATTTTCTTGAATTCTCTTTGTGGTCATTTACTATTTAAGTATAGAAATGCAACAGACTTCTGTATATTAATCTTCTATCCTGAAACTTTACTAAATTCATTTTTCTAATAGTTTTTTGGTGGCGTTATTTAGGATTCATTGTAAATATTATGACATCAATTGCAAATAGTGACAGTTCTACTTGTTCCCTTCCAATCGGGATGTCATTTGTTTCTTTTTCTTATCTGATTGGAAGTCTTGTGACTAGGACTTACTGTGTTGAATACTGTGTTGAATAGAAATGGCAAGAGGGAGTATCCTTGTTTTGTTCCTCATACTAGAGGAAATGCTTTCAGCTTTTACCATCGAGGATGATGTTAGCTGTAGGTTTGTCATAAATGACTTACATTATGTTGAGATATGTTGCTTCTATACCAATTT
This sequence comes from Giraffa tippelskirchi, assembly GCF_054371585.1. Lineage (NCBI taxonomy): Eukaryota > Metazoa > Chordata > Mammalia > Artiodactyla > Giraffidae > Giraffa > Giraffa tippelskirchi. Next base: position 68,502,619 of record NC_137284.1, read on the forward strand.
TGATGAGAGTTTTTCATGAATAGGTGTTGAGTTTTACTCTGACATAAATCACAGCAGGATTTTCCATGACCCACCTCCCAGAGTAATGGAAATAAAAGCAAAAATAAACAAATGGGAACTAATTAAACTTAAAAGCTTTTGCACAATGAAGGAAACTATATAAGCAAGGTGAAAAGACAGCCTTCAGAAGGGGAGAAAATAATAGCAAATGAAGCAACTGACAAAGAATTAATCTCAAAAATATACAAGCAGGTCATGCAACTCAACACCAGAAAAATAAATGGCCCAGTCAAAAAATGGGCCAAAGAACTAAACAGACTTTTCTCCAAAGAAGACATACAGATGGCTAACAAACACATGAAATTGTGCTCAACATCATTCCTTATCAGAGAAATGCAAATCAGAACCACAGTGAGGTACCATCTCATGCTGGTCAGAATGGCTGCTATCAAAAATTCTACAAATAATAAATGCTGGAGAGGGTGCAGAGAAAGGGAACCCTCTTATACTGTTGGTGGGAATGCAAACTAGTACAGCCACTATGGAGGATAGTGTGGAGATTCCTTAAAAAACCTGGAAATAGAACTGCCATATGACCCAGCAATCCCACTGCTGGGCATACACACCAAGGAAACCAGAATTGAAAGAGACAGGTGTACACCAATGTTCATTTCAGCACTGTTTACAATAGCGAGGACATGGAAGCAACCTAGATGTCCATTGGCAGAGGAATAGATAAGAAAGCTGTGGTACATATACACAATGGAATATTACTCAGCTATTAAAAAGAACACATATGAATCAGTTCTAATGAGGTGGATGAAACTGGAGCCTATTATACAGAGTGAAGTAAGTCAGAAAAAAACCCCACCAATACAGTATATTAACACATATGTGTATAGAATTTAGAAAGATGGTAATGATGACCCTATATGCGAGACAGCAAAAGAGATACAGATACGAAGAACAGACTTTTGTGCTCTGTGGGAGAAGGTGAGGGTTGGACGATTTGAGAGAATAGCATTGAAACATGTATATTACCGTATGTGAAATAGATCACCAGTCCAAATTCAATGCATGAAACAGGGCACTCTAAGCCGGTGCACTGGGACAACCCTGAGGGATGGGATGGGGAGGATGCTGGGGTGGGGGGGTTCAGGATGGGGACACATGTACACCCATGGCTGATTTATGTCAATGTATGGCAAAAACCACCACCATATTGTAAAGTAATTAGCCTCCAATTAAAGTAAATAAATTAATTTTAAACGATGTTGAGTTTTGTCAACATATTGATTTTTCTGTATCTACTGAGGTGATTGTATAATATTTATCATTTGTCTTGTTGATGTGGTGTGTCATGTTGGTTTGAAGATACTGAACCATCCTTGCATTCTTGGAATAAATCCCACTTGATCATGATATATGATCCTTTTAATGTATTGTTGAATTCAGTTACCTAATATTTTGTTGAGGATATTTGCATCTATGTTCATCAAGGATATTGGCCTGTAATTTTTTTTTCCCCCTTTGGTAGGATTTTTATTTGGTTTTAGTATCTGAATAATGAGACCTCATGGAATGAGTTTGGAAGTGTGTTTTCTTCTAACCTTTTGAAATAATGTGAGATGCTTGTATTTTAATTCGTCTTCAAATGTTTGATAGGATTCCCATATGAAGCTATCTGGTCCTGGATTTTTGTTGGGAGCCTATTGATTACTGGTTCAATATAATTCCTAGTAATAGGTTCCCCTGTTTGGGACTTTCTGTGCTTTTTGGACCTGGGATATCTGTTTCCTTCTTCAGATTAGGAAAATTTCAGCCATTATCTCATCAGACACATTTTCTGCCCTTCTCTCTCTTCTCATTATGGGACCTCCTAAATGTGAATGTTGGTATATCTTAGAATTCCCTTAAAATATCTTGATTAATTTTTTTTTTGTTTTTGCTCTTTTAATTTAGGTGATTTCCACTCTTATTTCTTTCAGGTCACTTATGTGTTCTTCTGTATCACCTAATCACCTAATCTGGTGTTGATTCCTTCTACTGAATTTTTCATTTCAGTCATTGTACTCTTCACCTCTGATTATTTTTTACATTTTCTAATTCTTTGTTGGGGTTGTGACTGTCTTTCTCTTGTTTTTTCCTAAATTCATTTTTTATGACAATTGTTTTGAATTCTTCATCAGGTAACTTGCTGTTTCATTATGTCATTATGCCCCCCCCACCCCCCGGTTTTCCTCCTGTTCTTTTGTTTGAAATATATTCCTCTGTCTTCTCATTTTGTTTGACTTTTTTTTGTCTGTATGAAATTAGATGAAACAATTATTTACCTGGTCTGGGAGATATATACTTTTGTGGAAACATCTTTGTGTGTAGGCTGTGTATGCCCAGTGGCTTTGGTAGGAGGGCTGGATCTGAAGCCAGTGTGGGTTGGGACTTTTCCCTGGATGTACTGGACCATCACTTTAGCAAGGATGAGCTGGAGTTGTGGTAGGGCAAGGATTCTTCCAGGGTGCACTGGTGGTTACTACCTTAGAGGGGGCAGACCTGGAAGCTGAGGGGCTAGTGCTGGAGCCCAGTGTGAGCTGTGACTTCTCTTTGGGTTTGCTGGCAGGTGTCTTAGTGGAGGTAGGGTGGGATGTTAGACTCAAAAACTGATACAGGCTGTGGGACATTTTGGGGTGGTCTTCACAGTCCAGCTAGAGCACCAGAAACTTTTTCACTTTACTACCACTGCAGTGAAACTTGGAGTGAGTAAGGATGTATGTGCATTCTTTAAAAGCTCCCTACAGGTCTTTGGTTCTCCTGGTTGTAAGCCTCACTTTTTTCTCAGTACTAGACCCCAGGGCTGGGCTCCCCAGTGTGGGGATTGAACCTTTTGCTCCTTAGGGATAGTTTGTGATATCCCCTAGTTTGCAATATCCTCTTTTGGCTTACCTGCTGTTGCTGTGGGTCATGACCAGTTCATTTCTCTTCACCGCCAACCAATTTTGCTTTTTTTTTTAATACTCTTAGTTGTAGAAGAGCCATTTTGCTAATCTTCAGGTCATTCTCAAAGGGAGAGTTATATATCTAGCTTTATTTTGGTGTGTTCATGGAAGGAGGTGAGCTTAGGGTCCTCCTACTTCACCATCTTGATACCATCTCCTCCTAGTGGCTTATTTTCTAAAGTAACCTCGCCCAAAATGACTAATACATACTATTTCAAATATTTAAGAAAGCTCATTTTAACTTTGTTTCAATTTCCCCATTAAATAGTTGGTATTCCCTGAGTTTTTACATGCAAATCTTTAAATTATTATAAAATTACAATGGGAACACTTGGAGTTGTTTATCATTTTATTGTTATGGATGCAAATTAAGGGTCGATTTAACATTTTCCAGCTGTGATGTTTTCAAGAATTCAACATTTACTCAGCCTCCTCTACCTCTTCTTTCTGTTGCCATTTTCAAAATCTCTTCCATTGAATTCCCCTGCTCCATCCATCCCATCCCCCTCAATACAATCCTTCCAAGTAATAAATCAATGAACAGAAGACATTAACTATGATGGAGAGGGTATTTGTAGGATATACACCAGTGAATGAATGTATGAACTAGATGGAATTTTACAGATCTGCTAAAAGACATGAAAGCTTAGTTCAGAAACAGATAATACTTGAAGACAATGACAGTGATATGATTCGTTCTAATTATGTAATTTGTCCCATGTTGAGAATGTGTAATCTGTTGTATTATTAAATTTTCGCTTTGTTTTATGAATGTGGGAAAGCGAATTTTTTAACATTTAAATAATCATAACAATATTTGCATTAAAACCATTTGAATAATAAAAATGCATATTGTGCTGAAATAGTTATGTTGGAAAGTAACAAGAAATATAAAGGTGAGGAGAAAATTCTTACTATTTTAATAGAGTTGCTGTTGATTTTGGTGTTTCTCTTTTATATCACATATGTATATATTTATGTGACACTTATTTGAAATTTCATTTGGGCTAGCATCTCCTGTTAGTTTTAAAAACAATTCAATTCATTATAAATATTGTAGAAATGAGCTACAATTTAAATAATTACTTAAAGCTATATCTTCTTAAAGATTAAGTAATGCTTCCTTGGAAAAAGTTGGGAATTTATGGCTTTTCTGTTTATTTTCCAGATTGCATTCTAAAAAATTTTAGTAAATGTCAAATTATCCCCTTGAAAGGGTTTACAAAGTTTAAGTAGTAGATTATTTGTTTCTATTTAACTGCCCTTTTTATATCATTTAGACATATGCAGATGACATTGAAAATAATTACCAAGTGGTTTGACGTGGGCACTAGATCAATTCTGTCTCTACTTCCCCATATCCACATCAGAAAAATATGTTTTTATTTAACATCCTTTGTTTCTGATGATTTGAACTCTACATTACATATATATATTATTATATATATATGAAGGAGTTTCATGTTAATATAATTTTAAGGGGGAAAAAAGAAAAAGTGGCTCTTTAAAATAGTTGCTATGATTGGAAAATACGGAGTAAACATCAAAGCATCTCATTTTCCTTGTTTGATTTACATTTTTGTCTCCTTATTTGCCAATGCTCTTTTATGAACTTACTAATATTTTAAGAAGTCAGGATGGATCTTGTGATGTCATAGCGTGGTTTGATGCTTAGGGAGCTTTTGAACTAGGTAATCATGACAGGAAGTGTTAAATTCTGGGTTGCTAAGAGGCACAAAAGAAGGCTGGATGAAAGTCAGTGAAGATCCCCCCATTTTTTACACAGTTTTTAACTGTTAATTATGAAGGATCAATGCTTATTTATTTCTCTTCAATCTACTTCACTATCATAGAAAATTATCACACAAAACATTTGCAGCCTCAGAATTGCAGGAAATTTTATATTGTCTCCACTACAGTAACATATTACTTGGATCATTGCACTAAAGATTGCTGTCTAGATGATTCTAGGGAAGAAAAGTAAAAATATGTGTAAATGACGTACATAGAATATTAATGTATTCTAAGTCATTTATTCTTGCCTATGGAGAAATTTTAAAGAAATAAACTATATTTTAGAAAGGAAAGGCATCTAGAGAAAAGACAAATGATGAATTTTAAATAGTTCAGGATACTAAGGTGCACAGAGTTGTTTAAGAACATGCTATGGCTTATTGAAAAGTAATAGCATACTTTCTATACACTGATTGCACTTTAGAAAATGTGCTAAAGTAGGAAGTATAAGCAGTTTGTTACATTCTAAGTTGACCACAGGAATTGATTTTTGCTAAACAATATTATGGATTCACTAGTGAAAACTAAACTTGCTACTGGCAAAAATTACTGGGAAATAAACTGACAGTATAATTTCATAAAACATTTTGGAGAGGGCAACTAGACCATTCGGGTATGACCTTATGATTATACAGTGGAAGTGAGAAATAGATTTAAGAGATTAGATCTGATAGACAGAGTGCCTGATGAACTATGGACGGAGGTTCGTGACCTTGTACAGGAGACAGGGATGAAGACCATCCCCATGGAAAAGAAATGCAAAAAACCAAAATGGCTGTCTGAGGAGGGCTTACAAATAGCTGGGAAAAGAAGAGAAGCGAAAAGCAAAGGAGGAAAGGAAAGATATTCCCATTTGAATGCAAAGTTCCAAAGAATAGCAAGGAGAGATAAGAAAGCCTTCTTATATCATAGAGTTTTCGATTATAAGGCATTGCCTGTGTGTGTGTGTGTGTGTGTGTGTGTGTGTGTGTGTGTGTGCGCGCGCGCGCACACGTGCACGCGTACATGCATGCATGTGTGCTAAATCATGTCTGACTCTTTGCAACCCCATTGACTCTAGCCTGCCGGGATTTCCATCCATGGAATTTTCCAGGCAAAGATACTGGTAAGGGCTGGCATTTCCTTCTTCAGGGGTTCTTCCCAACCCAGGGATTAAACCTACATCTTTGTGTCTCTTGCATTGGCATGTGGGCTCTTTACCAGCTGAACCACAGGGGAAGCCCCAATACATTGCCTACCAGCTCTATTTGCTTACACCATTGAACTCGACTAGTGGAGTGCAAGTTGTGTCTATGAGATGTGTGAGTTATATTAAGTGATTTTACGATCCGTCAAACTCTGATAATTACGATTCTCTCATGTAGGTGCTTCTCCTTTCATTACTTCTCTGATGGGAGACTCATTCTTTTTTTTTAATTAATTTATCTTTTTTTTAACTTTACAATATTGTATTTGTTTTGCCATACATTGACATGAATCCACCATGGGTGTACATGTTTTCCCTTCCAGAACCCCCTTCCCTCCTCCCTCCCCATCTCATCCCTCTGGGTCATCCCGGTGCACCAACCCCAAGCACCCTATATCATGCATTGAACCTGGACTAGCAATTCATTTCACATATGATAATTTACATGCTTCAATGCCATTCTCCCATATCATCCTGCCCTCTCCCTCTCCCATAGAGTCCATAATACTGTTCTATTTATCTGTGTCTCTTTTGATGGGGAGACTCATTCTTAACATTTATGTCTGGTCTAGGTACTCACTACTCACATTTTTTCCATGTCTGCTCATGTACTACTTTATGTGTTGAATAGATATTTTATCACTTATCACTGTGCCCAGTACACCTCAAACTATCTCTAGAGAAGAACCAGTTGGTTTTTGCCTTGGACACAGCATGGAACAATGCATTTATGAAATACGACAAAAATTAATTTCTGGAGAGGAAAAATTAAACTGAAACAAAAAGACATTGAAAATATGTCTTCAAACTATGTATTGTTAAATATAACAGACACAGAATTACTCAATCATATTGTTAAAAACTCTTACATTCTTACTCTGAATGTTTTCTCTTCACAGATATATAATAATGGTTCAGAAACAGTCAAGTCTGTGGACCACAACTCAAAGAGCTCTACTCTCAAGCCTAGACTAATTTTCTAGACCAGTAGCATCAACGTCATCTGGGAACTTAATAAAAATGCCCATTTTATGCCCCTCTAAGACCTACTGAGTCAGAAACTCTGGGTCTGGTTCCCCTCCCAGCTACCCGTGTTGAGCAAATCCTCCTGGTGACTCTGGTGCAGACTAATGGTTGAGAAATGTGGCTTTTCCCTTTCTCTTCTATTTTGTGTTTCTTTCATTGTTATTGTCTATTTGCTAAGTTGTGTCTGACACTTTTGCGACCCCATGGTTGGTAGCCCACCAACTCTGTCCATGGGATTTTCCAGGCAAGGATACTGGAGTGGGTTGCCATTTCCTTCTCCGGGGTGTCTCCCTGAGCCAGGGATCAGACTTTTGTCTCCTGACTAGCAGGCTGATTCTTTACCACTGAGCTGCCTGGGAAGCCTCTTTCTTTCATTACTTGCCTTTAAATCTGCGCTGTAATCCTCTGGGACTTGACTCCTGCTAACATGGTAGTAGTTAACTGTAATGTACTTGGGGATGAGAGTAAGGGTGAGGGGTACAACTGAGCATTTTGAAAACAATCCAAGTCTAAGAGTTGATTCCGACTTGAGAAGTTGAGTCGCTGTGATCGTACCTCCAATGTAATTGATTTGGAACAGATAGTTACTTTTTCTGGCAGTTGTCCTCATTTTAGTATATGTATTATTTTATTTTTATTTTAAAATTAGCCTTTATATCTAAAGAATATTGATGTATCAAGTTTATAATTAATGATTATACTTCATTGTGAAGGAAGTATTTATATATTGGAAAGCAAAAGGGGACTATGATGAAATGTAAGTCTTCATTATTCTGTATATTTTTATCAATTAGCTTTTGTATTCACAGTGAGAGGGCTTCCTTTGTGGCTCAGCTGGTAAAGAATCCACCTGCAATGCCAGAGACCTGGGTTCTATCCCTGGGTTGGGAAGGTCCCCTGGTGAAGGGAAAGGTTACCCACTCCATTATCCTGGCCTGGAGAAATTTCACGGACAGTATAGTCCCTGGGATCGCAAAGAGTTGGACATAACTGAGTGACTTTCACTTTCACTTTACAATGAGATGTACATCTTTGATAATTAAAATGAATATTTCAAAACATGTGAAACTCATTCTCATTTCTCCTATGTATTTCCTGAGAAAGTGAGAGGGGAAAAAGTGCTTCATTTTTAACATATGGTTCTTAAAATTGCTGGGTGAGGTGAATACATGTGTAAGTGCTCAGTCGTTCGGTCGTGTCCAACTCTTTGCACTCCCATAGACTGTAGCCTACCAGGTTCCTTCGTCCATGGAAATTTCTAGGCAAGAATATTGGAGTGGGTTGCATTTTCTTTTCCAAGGGATTTTCCAGACCTAGGGATTGAACCTGTATCTCTTGTGTCTCCTACATTGACAGTCAGATTATTTACCAGTGTGCCACCTGGGAAGACCAGGTGAATATATATATCTGTGTATATCCCTATCTATATATGTTTATATAGATATATTTCTTTAAGAAAAAAATAAAGGCTGATCAAAAGAGGAAGGGAAATTATCAGGCACTAAAATAGTCTAAGAAAAGTGAGAGAAGTGAGTGTCAAAAACACCTTATAGGCCAAATTTAGAACCACATAAAATATTCTCCATAAAATTGGAGAATATTTATTCTTTTGAAGGATATAACACATTGACAAATACTGAATTGCATTGCAGGATAAATTAAGTCCCAAAACACTTGAAAGAATTTATATCATTCGGAAAATTCAGGCAGGGGGCAAACTAAACATAAATAAATAGCGATAATTTTTAAAAAGAAGAAAGAAAGCTATGTGCCTAGTATATATTGTCCAGAGACCTGAGATGAAGACAAAGACCTAATTGCCTTTGTGTGGGTGGGCAAGTGAGTGAAACAGCCGAGTAGGATTACTACTGCACTTTGCTTGTTCTCCATCCTCTGGGGCCTTCTGAGACGTCTCATAAAACGTCTTTCAAAACTCTCCTCTTTGGAGGCATTATCACACCTGCATCTGTGGGTGGCATCCTCAGGGGCCTCCTTTTACACTCCAGTCAGTAATGTCACACCTGCACACAGTTTGACAAAGCCTCCACTGTCCTGTCTGCCTCCTCTGTGGCTGTACTAAGAGGCGAACCTGACAGGATTTGCAGTGGAGATGGAGACGAGTCTGAAGGAATGTTCTGTTCAGTCGCTCAGTGATGTCTGGCTCTTTGGCATTCCACAGACTGGAGCCTGCCAGGCCTCCCTGTCCATCACTGACACCCAGAGCTTGCTCAAACTCATGTCCATCTAGTCGGTGATACCATACAACCATCCGATCCTCTGTCATCCTCTTCTCCTCCTGCCTTCAATGTTTCCCAGCATCAGGGTCTTTTCCAATGAGTCTGCTCTTTGCATCAGGTGGCCAAAATATTGAAGCTTCAGCTTCAGCATCAGTTCTTGCAATGAATTTCAGGGTTGATTTCCTTTAGGACTGAGTGGTTTGTTGGGAAGTACAAACCATGTGACTTTTTGAAATCTCTTGGATATAAGGGAGAGAATAATATTGGAGAAAGTCTATGGATAATGCTTAATTTATTAAACTGGGTAATGTTTTATTTGGCTTTATATTTTACATATCATGAATATTTCATATGTATGAAATATTCCATAATAATTTTAAGCAAAGTAACCTTAGATTCTTCTTCAGAACTCTGCCATTTGCACAGATAAATTTCCAAATAAACTTTACGATTGTTTTGGTGATTTAAAAGTGTTCTGGTTGGGATTTTATTGAAATCATATTGAACATTATAACTCACTGGAGAAAACCATTATCTGGTTTTCAAAAACTTTATTCCTAGTTTTTTAAGAAATCTCCAAACTGTTCTCCATAGTGGCTGTATGTTGTTCATGTTCATAGTGGTTTAGTTGTTTGTGTTTCCTTTTTGTGCTTTCCTGGAGTCTTAAACTCGTCTCCAGATATATTCTGCACATCTTTGTTAAGATTTTTCTTATTAGATTTTAATAAGATTTTCTTATTTAGATTTTAATATTTAGCATTGTCATTATAAGTGGAATCCTTTAGCTCACTGTTTCAAACAGAAAGACTTCATATCTTGATGTATTAGTCCTGTAATCAGCCATCAATTTGATTCTCTTCTTTTTTTCTGATTTATTTCATTCAATTTATGATTGGCTAGCACATCATTTTTAATTGTAATTTTGTTGAGGGAGATTTTTTTAACTACAGGATAATTACTTCATAATATTGTGATGGTTATTGCCATACATCAACATGAGTCAGCATTAGGTATGCATATGTCCCCTCTCTCTTGAACACCCCTTCCATCTCCCTCCCCATCTCACCCCCTTAGGTTGTCATAAAGCCCTGGGTTTGGGTTCCCTGCATCATACACTGAATTCCCACTGGCTATCTATTTTACATATGGTAATGTATATGTTTCAGTACTATTCTCTCATATCATCTCACCCTCTCCTTTCCCCAATGTGTCCAAAATGTCTATATCTCCTTTGCTACCCTGCAAATAGGATCATCACTTCTACCTTTCTAGATTCCATCTATTGCATTAATATACAATATTTGTCTTTTTCTTTCTGACATACTTCACTCTGTATAATAGGCTTTACGTTCATCCTCCTCATTAGAACTGACTCAAATGTGCTCCTTTTTATAGCTGAGGAATATTCCATTGTGTATATGTACCACAATTTCATTATGCATTCATGTGTTGATGGACATCTAGGTTGCTTCCATGTCCCAGCTATTGTAAATAGTGTTGCAATGAACACAGAGGTACCTGTGTCTTTTTCAGTTCTGGTTTCCTCAGGGTGTATGCCCAGTAGTGGTACTGCTGGGTCATATGGTAGCTTTAATCCTACTTTTTTAAAGAAATCTCCATACAATTCTCCATAGTGGCTATATCAATTTGCATTCCCACCAACAGTGTAAGAAGGTTACCTTTTTCCACAGCCTCTCCAACATTTACTGTTTGTAGACTTTTTGATGATGGCCTTTCTGACCCAGCCTAAGATGATAATTTCATTGTAGTTTTGATTTTCATTTCTCTACTAATGATGTTGGGCATCTAATCATGTGTTTATTAGTTATCTGTATGTCTTCTTTGGAGAAATTCCTGTTTAGATCTTGTGTCACTTTTTAATTGGGTTGTTTGTTTTTCTGGTACTGAGTTGCATGAGCAGCTTGTATATTTTGGAGATTAATTCTTTGTCAGTTGTTTCATTTACTATCAATTTCTCCCATTCTGGGGTTTGTCTTTTTACCTTGCTTATAGTTTCCTTTGTTGTGCTAAAGCTTTTAAGTTTAATTGGGCCCCATTTGTTTATTTTTATTTCCATTATACTATACTATATATATATTATACAGTCATGGAGAATCTTGCTACGGTTTATGTTAGAGGGTGTTCTGACTGTTTTTGTAGGGAAAGATTTTACAATTTTGGAAGTACATACATGAGGATGTTGTTGTTCATTGTTCAGTCTCTAAGTTGTGTCCAACTGTTTGCAACCCCGTAGACTATAGCACTCCAAGCTTCCATTCACTTCCCTTCACTATCTCCTGGAGTTTGCTCGAACTTATGTCCATGGAGTCCGTAATGACCTCTGACCATCTCGTCCTCTGTTCCCCACTCCTCCTCTTGCCCTCAATCTTTCCCAGCAGCATGGTCTTTCTGATGAGTTGGCTCTTTGCATCAGGTGGCCAAAGTGTTGGACCTACAGCTTCAGTATTAGTCCTTACAATGAATATTCAGGTTTGATTTCCTTTAGGATTGACTGATTTGATATCCTTGCTGTCCAAGGCACTCTCAAGAGTCTTCTCCACCACCAGAGTTTGAAAGTATCAGTTCTTTGGTTCTCCGCCTTCTTTATGGTCCATGAGGTAGCAAATGTTTTGTCACTTAGTTATCAAGGAGATGACCCACAGCTTCTTGAGCATGAATGCAAGAGAATCTTACTTCAAGGAAGAATTACTATAGATAATAAGTTCTGATTTTAATAAACGTAAATGCTGCCATTAGAATTACAAATATACTTCCATTGCATTTGCCATGGTTTTGATTCTTCTTAATTTAAAAGTAAGTCAGACACAAAATACACTTTTAAGAAATAAGATTTATTGACCACATGCTTGTTTAAATAGATGAATAGCATTTCTATTAACACCTTTAGTTAAAATTGTTGAAAGCAACTAATTTGAATTTGTTTTAATCTGAGCAGATATGCTTTATGATTTGTGCAAGGATGTAGCTCTGAACACCAACCTGAAGTAGCTTATGGATCTTATGGAAAATGGTCCTACACCAGCAGGATAAAGGTCAAGTTCTTTGTCATGTGCTTGGATTTAAAAGATTACCCTTTGGCCAATCATTGGGGAGTAATTGAAATAATAACTTAAATCAATTAAACATTCTTTAAAAATAATCTGGAATGAGATTCACATCTTGTTTCAAATATATTTTACTTGTGGCTTATCTTTATTCTTGGAAAATTATTGAGAAATCATTTTCACCTCCCAAACTACACATGATGTACAACTGAATAGAGTTCCATACCCTAGTGACTTGGAGTCTTAGGAATTCCTGTAATCAAGCTATTATTTTTCTATTGCTTTGACCTCAAAACTTTTGAGGTGATAGCTTCCCTGTGGCTCAATGGTAAAAAACCCACCGTTAATGCAGGTGACTCGCATTCCATGGCCGTTTTGGGGACATCCCCTGGAGAAGAAAATGACAACCCACTCCAGCATTCTTGCCTGGAGAATTCCATGGGCAGAGCAGACTGGTGGGTTACAGTCCATAGGGTCGCAAAGAGTCAGACACGACTAAGCGACTGACACCTTCACTTTCATGAAGAGAATGTAAAGACTTATTTTTAACATATTTCACAACTATTTATTTGGAATTAAAATGTGCCAGACATTGTGATAGGTCACAAAGGATGATAAAAATAAGACATTTTAAACAATTTACAGTTCAGAAGATGTTAAATTTAGGTACATAAATTTAGGTACATAGGGCAAATAATGATTTAAGTTGTGGAAAGGAAATCAAACATATTGAAAGACTGAACTATTTATTTATTTGTATTAAAAACATAAGATGGCCATTCAAACCTAAACAAGTGACCCAAATTCATTCCTTTTAATGGCTGAGTAGTATTCCATTGTATATATGTGGCACATTTTCTTTATCCATTCCTCTGTTGATGGACATTTAGGTTGCTTTCATGTCCTGGCTGTTGTAAATAGTGCTGCAATAAGAATTGGGGTCCATATGTCTTTTGGAACTATGGTTGTTGTATTTTTAGTTTTTTAAAGACTCTCCATATTGTTCTTCATAGTGGCTATATCATGTCATAAAGAGTGAAGTAAATCAGAGAAAAACAAATATCATATAGTGAATATATGTGGAATCTATAAAAATGGTGTAGATGATCTTATTTGCAAAGCAGAAATAAAGACACAGATGAGAACAAACATGGACACTGAGGGGTGAGTGAGATGAATTGGGAGATTGGGACTGATATATATATACACTGTTGATACTGAATATAAAGTAGATATATGATGAGAACCTACTATATAGCTCAGGAAACTATTCAGTGCTCTGTGGTGACCTAAATGGGAAGGAAATCCAAAAAAGAGGGAATATATGTATACACGTAGATGATTCACTTTGCTGTACAGTAGAAACTAGCACAACAGTATAAAGCAACTATATTCCAATTAAAATTAATTTAAAAACACATGGATTGGGTCAAATATTGTATTGAGGAGATAGGGAATGAAATATGATTTAAGGGTGGATGCATGAGGTTTGGAGGAAGGAGAGGGCTGGATTTAAGTTTTCTGGACCAATAGAAAAAGCCTTCCAGGGTACAAAGCTGTGAAAACAGCACCAGTGTGCTCCAAGTGTACTTTGGTAGACTGAAGACTGAAGCATGATCCGCAGATGTTATCAAGTACAATACAATTTGAAAAGGAGGTTAGAATCACACTATTAAGGATTGGATCTAATTCTCTAGATAGTGGACTATTACAAACTATTTTGAACCTATAATCTTAGTTGTACTTCAGTTATATTTTATTTATTCAGATGATGGTGCAATGAAGGAAAAAATGCGAGGACAGCAAACTCAGTTTGAAGCAGGTTTAATGTGAAGAGTCAGGGAAAAATGTGTTGGGATAGGTCTAGAAGGAAGTTGTATTTAAGGGTTAATCTCTCTAGAGGGTGGAAGAAATTATCCATATGATATGGAAGTCAGCTATATATAGGAGAAGCCAAAGGGGTGACTTCTATGAGCCACAGTAAATGTGAAAACGACCATGTGATTTAGCTCTGGTAATTTTTTTTTTGTAAAAAATTCCAGTTCATACGGGGCTCATAATGTTAGGTGCTTTTTTGTTTGCTTTTTCTTTTTCTTACTTTTATGTTTCCTCTTCTTAGTGACAAAGATGACCTTAAGGTTTCCCTCAGCTTGATTAGGAGAAGGCAATGGCACCCCACTCCAGTACTCTTGCCTGGACAATCCCATGGACGGAGGAGCCTGGTAGGCTACAGTCTGTGGGTCGCTAAGAGTCGGACACGACTGAGTGACTTCACTTTCACTTTTCCCTTTCATGCACTGGAGAAGGAAGTGGCAACCCACTCCAGTATTCTTGCCTGGAGAATCCCAGGGACGGGGGAGCCTGGTGGGCTGCCATCTATGGGGTCACACAGAGTCGGACATGACTGAAGCGACTTAGCAGCAGCAGCAGCTTGATTAAACTTTAAAGAACTGGCTTCCTGTCTTTAGTTTCTTGACCTCTCGTTTTTTAGAGCATTTACTCTAGAAAACTTAAAATCATAAATTTTCTCTGCCACTTTTAGATACAAATTTTCTTCTAGCCTCTTACTAGCTTTACAACCCAGGGACAAATTTCTCAGGGACCTGTGAGTCACCACTTTGAAACGTAATTATCCAGAAGTAAGTCAGAAAGAAAAACATCAATACAGTATATTAACGCATATATATGGAATTTAGAAAGATGCTAACGATGACTCTATATGTGAGACAGCAAAAGAGACACAGATGTAAAGAACAGACTTTTGGACTCTGTGAGGTGAGGGTGGGATGATTTGAGGGAATAGCATTGAAACATATACATTACCATATGTGAAATAGATCCAAGTTCGATGCATGAAACGGGGCACTTAAAGCCAGTGCAGTGGGACAATCCTGAGGGATGGGATGGGAAGAGAGGTGGGAGGGGGGCTCAGGAGGGGGGACACATATACACCCATGGCTGATTCATGTCAGTGTATGGCAAAGCCAATACAATATTGTAATTAGCCTCCAATTAAAATAAATAAATTTAAAAAAAAGAGCCCCTAGCTTTCAGTTTTTGTTGGGTATGTAGTGATGGGTTGAGGGTGGGAGGTAGGAGCCTAGCTTCCATATGGATAATTCGAGAACATCAATGGCCTACTCTCCAGGTGGTTTAAGCCAATCATTTTTACCAAAGAGTCAGTCTAGCTCCCTTTCTGTGGCTCATAAATGTGCAAATGTGTACATGACTCAGACTTCAGTCAGTTAGTGGATGACGGTTGTTTATACACAGGGATCATTTTCATGGGCATGGCTTTGCCTAGACAGAATGAGACTCCAGTTTATTACATGATTGGGCAATGTAATGAAATGGTATGATCCGCATACCTAGGGAGTCAATTAGGGCATGAAAAATAGAATGTCCTTTTCTATATGCAGACCTAAATGTCTCCCATTACAGTTTGCTACAAACTCTGACCTAGGGTAATTAAGATTAAGTTGTATGTGCCCATCTATTAATGGAAAAGGAATTTCTAACTTTGCTTTCTTTTTAAAGTTTTGTACACTATTGCTGAAAGTTGTATAATGGGAGAAGAGAAGAGGGTTAGTTAAGTGGTTCTATTCAATGCATAGATCTAAGGATCAAATGACATAATTTTCATACATCGTTTTAGCATCAGTCAGTTCAGTCGCTCAGTCGTGTCCGACTCTTTGCGAAGCCATGAACCGCAGCACGCAGGCCTCCTGTCCATCACCAACTCCCGGAGTCCACCGAAACCCATGTCCATCGAGTCAATGATGCCACCCAACCATCTCATCCTCTGTCATCCCCTTCTCCTTCTGCCTTCAATCTTTTCCAGCATCAGGGTCTTTTCAAATGAGTCAGCTCTTCACATCAGGTGGCCAAAGGATTGCAGTTTCAGCTTCAACATCAGTCCTTCCAATGAACACCCAGGACTGATCTCCTTTGGGATGGACTGGTTGGATCTCCTTGCAGTCCAAGGGACTCTCAAGAGTCTTCTTCAACACCACAGTTTAAAAGCATCAATTCTTCGGCGCTCAGCTTTCTTTATAATCCAACTCTCAATCCATACATGACCACTGGAAAAACCATAGCCTTGACTAGACAGACCTTTGTTGGCAAAGTCATGCCTCTACTTTTTAATATGCTGTCTAGGTTGGTCATAACTTTCCTTCCAAGGAGTAAGCGTCTTTTAATTTCATGGCTGCAATCACCATCTGCAGTGATTTTGGAGCACAGAAAAATAAAGTCAGCCACTGTTTCCACTGTTTGCCCATCTATTTCCCATGAAGTGATGGGACCAGATGCCATGATCTTAGTTTTCTAAATGTTGAGCTTTAAGCCAACTTTTTCACTCTCCTCTTTCACTTTCATCAAGAGGCTCTTTAGTTCTTCTTTGCTTTCTGCCATAAGAGTGGTGTCATCTGCGTATCTGAGGTTATCGATATTTCTCCTGGCAATCTTGATTCCAGCTTGTGCTTCCTCCAGCCCAGCGTTTCTCATTATGTACTCTGCATATAAGTTAAATAAGCAGGGTGACAATATACAGACTTGACGTAGTGATTGGCATATGTTGATAATCATTGCTATCATTAACTATTACTATTATTTTTCTTCTCTATCCTGCAAATCTACTGTATGAAAAATAAACACATTTTTTTACTTCTCTAATTTTGAGAAATTTTTTAAACTTCTTGATTTCTCTTCTATTATGATTTCCTCCAGTATTATATTAGATTTTTTTTCTCCAGTATAAGATAGTGTGTAAATAATTATGTGAATTTTCTTCCTTTCCAAATCAGGAAAAAAAAGTATCTACTCATTTATTAGTCCAATCAACAATATTTTTTGGATAGTGTGGTAGATACCAGATACCAGTTTCCAGCCCTCGAGGAGATGGTAATGGGTGGTCATAGGATTATTGCTTGACCCCAGTGGGATGGTGACACTGCCTGCAGAGGGCTAGTACTCTTTAATCAGAGTTTCCTGGTAATTGCCAGGGTTCGTGATTATTATGTGGGGCTGAGAAAAGCATTCCCCTGTGTGTGTGTGTGTGTGTGTGTGTGTGTATGAGGTTGGGGAGAAATCTGCAGGCTGGAGCAGGAGCCAGAGTCCTAGTGGGAGTGAGAAGGATATCTATATAAGGGAGGTGATTTCCTCACAAAATGTGAACTTAAATATAATGACAATACAAAATGAAATATTTCTCCTCAAATATCTTCCACATTCTCCCTGCTTCTATTCCTTACCCCAAGTAACCAGTGTTACTAGTATTTTTTTATCCTTCCAAAGATGATTTTTTATGCATAGTCAAAGCAATAATTATTATTTCCCTTTTTTCAAAAAAATGATAGCACATATAGCCATTATTTTACACCATGCTCACTTTCACTTAATAATATTTTTTGAAGCTTTTCCCACATCAATATATAGAGTACTATTTTATATATATAGCTTCACATACATATTTCATTATTCCATTCTTTTCCGTAATTTTAACAACTTTCCTGTATGTGAACATTAGGTTGTATAAATATTTTGCTCTTATAAATAATATCCTAGTGAATATGAATAATCTGTAAATATATCTCATAGCTGTCAAAACAGATGCCATACTTCTTTTCATCATGTGTACATTTTATTGTTGAATCACCATGACCAACCTTAGGGTTGGTTAACTAAAGCTTAGGATTCCACACAGGGGCCAAAGTCATAAACAGAATATGTGTGTTTGGGTTTTAAGCACAGATTTATAATCCCTAAGATGCAGCTCTTTATTGGTTTAAAAAAATAAAAATGTCTACAGAAAGAAAAAGGTGGTGTTTGTTTTTCGTGCTTGAGTTTCTGTGTTTGTTTTTTTTTCCCTCAGTGTTTTAAAACAGGTATCTCTCCAAGTTCTTGTATTAATTTAAATAATTAAATTTCCTAGAAGTATCTTAGAATTTTATGTAGATTGGGCTGGTCCATCCTCTAACATTTTCCTAAATAGCATTGTAGATTGCCCCTTTAATATTTCTAGCCTGCTGTGTATCTTTCCTTTACCACCTCAATAAGGATATAAGGTAATGGAGGGCAGGGAGACTATCCTGTCATTATTGATAATCCACCAAAACTTCAGTGCTTTTCAAATAATGTACTTCTATGGATACTTGTTGAATGCTGTAATTTGTTCTTCACATTTAGAGTTTGCTTGCCTGTTCTATTATTGAACCCATATTATAGAAATGACTAGCTGTGACTAGATTCTACTCTGAGAGTCTAATTACAGACTCCTACATAAACTGATTCACAAGTTGTAAAGTGTATTCATCTTGACTGACAAGCATAGATCTTTGTGTGACTGAAACAAACAAAGGGCTGGATGCAATAGTGTGCTAGAATCTGCTTTACTGTTTTGTAAGAGACCATTATGCTCCTCCTCTTCTCAACTCCCGGTTCCATGATGTCTCATGGGTAGCTTGAAATTATATCATAGAAATCAGCAAACACTGCAAATCAGGTCACTCTCCCTTCCCAGGGTGCAGTGTTTAAACATTTAATGACAACTTCCACTGCCTAGATGGTAATGTTTTAAATACATTAATCCATTTAATCCTCACAACCACCAAATGAAATAGGTAGAGGACAACATTCTTGTTAATTCCACTTAATAGATCATTAAACAGGACCTAGATAAAGAGATACAGTACCAAAGATCAATGAAACAAGGCTGGCTGCTCTCAAGTTGTGAAAGAAGAGCATCTACTGCAACAGAATTAGGTTCATCTTTTTGTTAAATTTTGGCAATGATTCTTGAGATCATAATTACCTCAAAGTCTTTTAATTTCTCTTTCATATTTCCTGTATAGGAAATCTTTTTGAATGCATCTGAATTTTATAAATAATTTATTCTTCAGCAAGTAATTGCACAGTTTATTATTTTGGTAATTGCAGAACCCAGACTAACTTCTGCTTATATTTTTTGGCTTCCACATACTACCCTGTAGGCAACTGCTACACTGCAGCAATTTGAGAGAGTTTTATTACTCTGTAAACTATGATTTACGTGTAATGGGAATGATATTTTTGAAGTCCATGGCATGATACAAGTTTGTGTGCTGTTCATTTTTTTTCACGTTTTTTACTTGGTAATCCATCAACGGTATTTGTGTTTTGTTCATGGTAGGTGAACTGAGTGTTTCATGAAGAATGTTGAACTGTAAGTAATTTGTTATTCACTCTAATACACACGGATGCAATATTGGCCAAAAATGCTTCTTTATATCAGTAAAACAATATGCAATACAAAATTGTAAGTACAAAACTGACGGCAAAGCTCCCTAAGTAGAACTGGTTTGTTAAAATATGAATGCCAGGCTCTCTATAGAAATGATGGTAGGATCATTGAAGACAGAGAATTTTAAAAACTGCTTTGTCACAACCACTCAGTAAAACATTTCAGGTCAAGCTTATTTGGGTTATCAATCAGTATTGTCATCCACTGATAGCCTGATTCTCAGATCCTGTGTCTCTTTCTGTCATTCAGGGGGTATGGCCTTTACTTAAGCCTCAAGAACAAAGATTGTAGAATGGCCCCCTGAACTGAAGTGATACATTTGTGGAAAGAAAACTAAAATAGAATATAGTTCACCAGAAGGCATCTTGAGTAGTCCTATAGGAAAACCTATTTGAGTTTTTCTACTAAAATTTCACAAATTTTTACTCAATATGATAACTTAAAAACTCATTGGACAATAATGACCTGTAACTTATTGTTAGAAAATGCTAACCTTACAATGAAAATGAAGATGTTCCTCCTTAGTATTGGAATATTAGCTACTTTACACAGATAGTCATTTGAAGTCTTATATTTACTACATGAAGAATTCAAACTGGTGTCTCCTAGAGTCATTAATAATATGGCTGCTGCTGCTGCTGCTGCTAAGTCACTTCAGTTGTGTCCGACTCTGTGCAACCCCATAGACGGCAGCCCACCAGGCTCTGCCGTCCCTGGGATTCTCCAGGCAAGAACACTGGAGTGGGTTGCCATTTCCTTCTCCAATGTATGAAAGGGAAAAGTGAAAATGAAGTCACTCAGTCGTGTCCGACTCTTAGCGACCCCATGGACTGCAGCCCACCAGGCTCCTCCGTCCATGGGATTTTCCAGGCAAGAGTACTGGAGTGGGGTGCCATTGCTACTGTTAAGCTACTCAATATAGAAATTAATTTCCTTTCTTTAAAGTCAAGGAGCTGTATGCTCCAATACTGTCTATGTACAGATCTGTTTTATAACGTTTCTGATAAAAACATTTAATGAATTGAAAGAGACACATGTACCCCAATGTTCATCACAGCACTGTTTACAGTAGCTAGGACATGGAAGCAACCTAGATGTCTATTGGCAGACGAATGGATAAGAAAGCTGTGGTACATATACACAACGGAATATTACTCATCTATTAAAAAATGCATTTGAATCAGTTCTAATGAGGTGGATGAAACTGGAGCCTATTATACAGAGTGAAGTAAGTCAGAAACAAAAACACCAATACAGTGTATTAGCGCATATGTATGGAATTTAGAAAGATGGTAACGATGACCCTATATGCGAGACAGCAAAAGAGATACAGATGTAAAGAACAGACTTTTGGACTCCGTTTTGGAGAAGGCGAGGGTGAGATGATTTGGGAGAATAGCATTGAAACATGTATATTACCATATGTGAAATAGATTGCCAGTCTAGGTTTGATGCATGAGACAGGGCACTCAGGGCTGGCGCACTGGGATGACCCTGAGGGATGGGAGGGGAAGGGAGGTGGGAGGGGTTTCAGGATAGGGAACACATGTACACCCATGGCTGATTCATGTCAGTGTATGGCAAAAACCACTACAATATTGTAAAGTAATTAGCCTCCAATTAAAATAAACAAATTAAAAAAAAATAACCACCAAAAAAAAAATAATTGCAAAAGCAAAAAAAAAGAAAAAGAAAAAAACATTTAATAAAAATCCACAATTATCTAGATCTAAGCAACTGACTAAAGAACTCTGCTAGTAGATAACAACCATTACTTTGTGGAACTGGGGCAGGAGTAGGTAGAATTTTTCTGTAGACAGCAAGATATTAAATATTCTAGGCTTTGAAGGAAAGAGACAAGTCTGAGGATATTAGGTAGGTACTTATACAATCATTTGAGATGTAATTGTTTAAAAATACTAAAATCATTCTTAGCACACAGATCACACAGAACAAGTAGTAGGCCAGGCTTGGCCCCTGGGTCATAATAGTATGTTAGTCTCTGGTGTTAGTCTCTGGAAAAGACCACCTCTAAAAGTGGGGTGAAATGAGATTTCTCATTCAGTCCCCAGAATGCATTGCTAGAGACCACACTGATTGGTCCTAACATGAAATTCAATCTTTTCCCCTCCATGATCAAAATTTCTCCTTAAGTGCTAAGGGGGCCCAGAAAGTGTACCACAATGGACAGAGTGTACAATGTATTCAGCCCTATGTTGTTGTTTAGTCACTAAGTCATTCCCAACTCTTTGTGATCCCATGGACTGTAAAGCTTGCCAGGTTCCTCTGTCCATTGGATTTCCCAGGCAAGAATACTGGAGTGGGTTGCCATTCCCTTCTCCACGAGATCTTCCCAACCCAGGGTTTAAACCCGCCTCTCCTGCGTTAGCAGGTGGATTCTTTACCACTGAGCCACCAGAGAAGCCTGTTTAGTCCTACATCTTGCTCCAAATGGTGAAGAAGCTGCTGGTACAGCCTGTGATCTAGAATTGGCAGATTCTGTTTTAATGGTGGTGATGGGAAGAAAACCCAGGTCCCACAATAGTAAGGATATCGTCTTGCCCTGGTAAATGTGAAAGTCCAGTGTCCAGTTTTCTCTCAGTGAAGATTCTCCTGTATATATCACAGTGCCTTCTGGTTAACCCTTCTTTGACCCCCTTGCTCTGCCCCTGTCCTGTTCAGTTCAGTTCAGTTCAGTTGCTCAGTCGTGTCCGACTCTTTGCGACCCCATGAACTGCAGCACACCAGGCCTCCCTGTCCATCACCAACTCCCGGAGTCCACCCAAACCTATGTCCATCGAGTCAATGATGCCATCCAACCATCTCATCCTCTGTCGACCCCTTCTCCTCCTGCCCTCAATCTTGCCCAGCATCAGGGTCTTTTCAAATGAGTCAGCTTTTTGCATCAGGTGGCCAAAGGATTGCAGTTTCAGCTTCAACATCAGTCCTTTCAATGAACACCCAGGACTGATCTCCTTTAGGATGGACTGGTTGGATCTCCTTGCAGTCCAAAGGACTCTCAAGAGTCTTCTCCAACACCACAGTTCAAAAGCATCAATTCTTCAGTGCTCAGCTTTCTTCATCGTCCAACTCTCACATCCATACATGACCACATGAAACACCATAGCCTTGACTAGACAGACCTTTGTTGGCAAAGTCATGCCTCTACTTTTTAATATGCTGTCTAGGTTGGTCATAACTTTCCTTCCCAGGAGTAAGCGTCTTTTAATTTCATGGGTGCAATCACCATCTGCAGTGACTTTGGAGCCCAGAAAAATAAAGTCAGCCACTGTTTCCCCATCTATCTGCCATGAAGTGATGGGACCAGATGCCATGATCTTAGTTTTCTGAATGTTGAGCTTTAAGCCAACTTTTTCACTCTCCTCTTTCACTTTCATCAAGAGACTCTTTAGTTCTTCTTCACTTTCTGCCATACGGGTGATGTCATCTGCATATCTGAGGTTATTGATATTTCTCCCAGCAATCTTGATGCCCCTGTCCTGTAGATATTTCAATTCATGTGTACAATCATTGTCTCAGTGATAAGATGGCCACAGGAGACTCCCTGAGCAGCTCAAGTTTCTGCAACAAGTGGGGCCAAGAGATACTTTTTTCTGTTTTTATGTCTTACTTATGCGTAAGCTGTCTGGTCCTGTCCCTGCCCCTCATCATTTCATTAGACTCGCTTCATCTGTTGTTGCATTGGCCTCTTCTACCTGCAAAAGAGATTTGTATGTAACACTTTCATGCTATACAGTCAGAGCGCCTTATCAAATTGATCTACTATCTGCTTAGGCCATGGAAGCAAGGAATAAGGGGCTCTCGTTAAATCCTGGCCAAAAAAAAAAAAATTATCTTTGTACACACTTCTCCCAGGACTATGGATGCTGCTGTCCCACATGGTTAGTCATTCATTTGTGTCTGACTCTTTGTGACCCTTTGGACTGTAGCCCGCCAAGCTCCTCTGTCCATGGGATTTTCCAGGCAGGACTACTGGAGTGTGTTGCCATGCCCTCCTTCCGGCAGTCTTTCCAACCCAGGAATTGAACCTGTGTCTCTTTTGTGTCCGACATTGCAGGCGATTTCTTTACCTGCTGAGCCGTCAGGGAAGTCCATGAGAGTGTTAGAGTGATTCTTTATGGTATTAACACATCTGCTTAAGGAGACTTTCCATTCATTGATGAAACTTTTAAAAGTTGCTGGCGTTCTGTCTTGCTAAAGATGATCAAACAAATTTAATGTGTGAAAAAAGTATACCTTCATGGCAAGTGTTGGTCTCTGATACTGAGGAAGCATAGTGAAAATTTCTCTGTTGAAATTTGTTAAAACCCAGAATTTGGATTTATAATAATTAATATTATTATTTTATTTGTGGAATCACTAATTAACACATTTCATGATTTTTTTTAAGGCCAGGTAGGTCATCAAATGTACATTACAAAAAATGGTACTAATGTTGCATACTAATGTGGCTACAGAATTGTAGCTCCTGGAAATTTGCAAGCCAGTTATTGAGCAATCATTCTTTGCAAAGTTGGATTTGTGATATATTGTGACTAATTCATTTTAATATCATTACTTCCTGTTTTGGTCTGGTTGATATGTGAAAATAATTGGTTTCTATCCTAGTTATTGTTTTGGTCTGTGGTCTTTAGAGTGAAAATAGGCAACTTTGCTATTTTAATGAGTCAATTTCAAGCAGAACAATTAATTAAAAAGTTATTATGTTTGTCATCAGAATTCATACCTTGTGTGAGATTCTTTCTCTCCAAATTACTCCATTTTGCTAAATGCATTGCTTCAGAACAAAATCAGCTACATAACAGAAGAGAAAAATAATGTTGCTTTCTTTGCTTGCTAATTTGACTTTTCTTTAGTAGTGCCATTGTGTTGTTAACCTAAATTGTATTTATCTTTCCCTTCAAAGTGTAATGATATTGTTTTCTCAAGACTGCTGACTAGATAGTAATTCCTTAATTTGTAATGGAATACTTACTTAATGATAGTCACATCCTACAAGAACCACTTAACATTTATCTTTATTGATTCTGTTAATATGAGTAATTTACATTGCTCTTTGATTTAACAGTAAAGAATAATAGATTAAAGTTTCAATGGTTTTTCTGTCTCTATAAGTTTGATTACTATTTTACTCTGTTCTTCAAGTTTCACTTGGCAATTTATTTTTCCCCAGTGGTGTATGTGTTGCTATGAGGAAGCTATTTAGAAAATTGCAAAATAACATTTGAGAAGTAAATAGCACCCTGGTGACTTTGAAAGGTTGACATGTTTTTATCAATGTATTAATGCTCCAATAGTAAGTTCATGGTGCTAAGTTGCTTCAGTTATGTCTGACTCTTTGCGACCCCATGTACTGCAGCCTGCCAGGCTTCTCTGTCCATGGGATTTCCTAGGCAAGAATACTGGAGTGGGTTGTGGAGATTCCTCTCCAGGGAATTTTCTCAACCCAAGGACTGAACCTGCGTCTCCTGCATTGGCAGATGGGTTCTTTATCACTAGTGTCACCTGGGAAGCCCAGGAAGTTCACAAACCATTTTTTTTTTAATAAAATAAATTTATTCAACAGCTTTTAGTTCACATCTTAAGCAAATGTTACTAATAAAAGGTTCAGCACCTGTTAGTAACATTTTCTTTTAAGATGTAAGCTAAAAGCTGTTGACTAAATTTATTTAAAAAAAGAACTTGTAAAAAGCCAGGTATTGTTCTGTTTCTTAGATTCTATGTTTCATATATTAGTTGTTGAATCTTAATAACAACCTAAAAGTCAGTACTATTATTATTATCAATTACAGTTGACATTGAGGCAAAGAGAATTTTAGTAATTTACTTAAAATAGGGTAGTAATAAGTGACAGAGCCAATATTTGAACCTAGGCCTTCAGGATCCAGAGTCAGTGCTCTTAGCCAACAGTCACCTTCCTCCTTAAAGACTGAAAATAGCCTATAAAATTATATCATCATTTAAATAGAGAATAATCTAAATTTGGGAATGAATTATCTTATAAAGTCATTTCTCATCATCTGCACTCATTTGTTGAATGCCACGTGTGTATGTTGTTTATTTACAGGTCTTAACTTTTTTTTCCCCCAAATCATTTGTAATAGGAAAACCTAGTATCTTTTACCAAAAATTTTCTGGTATATGTGTTAATAATGGCTTCTCACAATGCCTTACTTGGACAAGTTCTTTTTGCTGCTCTGTATCATTTGTCTACTAAAGGCGAAAGAGCAGATACACATAACTAGTACACAGTCCTTTCAGCTCCCTCATTGGAAGTCATGTAGTCAGAGGGCTGACTTATATCAGCATGCTTCAAGATTGCCACCTGGCAGATCCTGCCCTTTAATAAGATTTCAATGTGGCAGATCAGTCCAGGCAGTCATTGTACCTGTTAAGGGCTTTGGCTCATGCTTCTGAGCAATTTAGTCTTTGCTGTATTATAAATCACCCCATGTATCATGATGATATTTCCACCATCACAGATGGAATGATAATGTCTGACAATTGCAATCTCAAATGACAGCTGCTTGAGATACTGATCAACTATGTTAAGGTGAGATGCAGTGAAAGTCTGAGCCAATAAACAGATTCAGCTGTCTTGATTAATTAACATTTAGAAAATAGTTGTTCTCCAGAGACTGACTGGAGGGAGGCACACCTTTGGTAAAACTACATTTCCTGGGTATTGGGTTTCAGGCACTGTGCTCAGTTCACTATCTTGACCTGAGATAGACTGCCAGAAATTTCACCAGCAAAGATGAATCTATTGGGGATTACTAGAGAATTGCAACTGAGGTCCGTAACCATGAGGAGCCACATACAAGTCCTATCATGGCAACGGAAACAGAGCAATCTTATAGAGGAGAAAGGAATTTAGGAGGGCTATAGCAAATACGTTGGCCACCAAATGTGAAGAGCCAGCCCATTGGGAAAGATTGAGGGCAGGAGGAGAAAGGGACAACAGATGATGAGATGGTTGGATGGCATCACTGACTCAATGGACATGAGTTTGAGCAAACTCCAGGAGATAGTAGAGGAGAGGGAAGCCTGCAGTGCTGCAAACCATGGGATGACAGAGAGGCAGATGTGACTTTGTGACTGAATAACAACAATAATAGCAAACGAAAAATCCATGGCTTTTCATTGGCGAAGTCCTTGCCAAGAAAGAAAAGAATCTTTGTTCTTCCATTGGCTCAGTTGTAAAGAATCCACCTGCCAATGCAGGAGATACAGGTTTGATCCTTGGGTCGGGAAGATCCTCTGGAGTAGGAAATGGCACCCACTCCAGTATTCTTGCTGGGAATTACATGAACAGAGGAGCCTGGTGGGCTATGGTCCATGGAAGATGTGACTGAGCACACACACACTTTATTCTTCGAGTTGGGCTCGGCCATCCATTGTCATAAGTGTGAGAGCTCCCCCTTCTGGTCTCTCAACTCTAATTGAAATTTCTTTTATTAATTTTTTTTACAGTTATATTCATGATCTCATTTAACCCCATTAGATGGTCTTGTATTTGTTTTTGTTTTACAGGTGATAAAACAGAAAACAAAGGCTAATTGACAAATAAGAGTTAAGCAATCCCCGTTGCCCATACCACGTCTTGGCTCAGAGCCCAGATTCTGCAGTGGCCAACTCACATTAAAACCAGGCTCCCCCTTCCTACCTGTGGGAGAGTGCCATTCTCAACATCTGTTTCCTTACCACCCATTCAAATGAAGAATAATAACTGTTTAAAGAGCTACCTGGGACACTTGTATCCATTAATATGTAAAACAGCCCTGGAAATGTGATTGCTCTTACCCTGTTAGCAAGTGGCCAAATTGAAATTGAACTAGCAGATTTCAGAGCCTGGGTTTTAGCTACTGTATCATTTTATTTGGTGCAGCTCTTACCTTCTGTTGTTGCGCCACTCCATACATATAACTCCCTTCTTGAAGCAACATTAATTACTACCATGCCTTCACCACATAAATATGCACTGAGCGCATTTCCCAATATAAACATGCTCCCCAGCCCACATGTCATCCAACAGGTTGATGTCTCCTGTGTAAGTGAACAGGCAAAGAATCTACAGCAGCCTGGGGTGCAGTTTTGTGATTTCAACAAAAAACTCATTGCAAATATTCATTTACTCGAGCAGCTGCAGAGCTTCTGAAGAGCAGAATTCCCTAGAAAGGCATTTGGATAACGAATTCTGCTACAGATTCCATTTTGTGAGCTTAATCATAGAAGAGGGAATCAGACTGATTTGGTTTAGTTCAGTGCTTTTCAAATCTGCACTCATAAATACCAGCACTGTTCTGTTCTTTATCCTAGAAGCTCTTTCCTGTTCTTAGCAGAGACAGGCTTATGTATTTCCCATTGTGAGTAATGGCTCTATTTGATTAAATAAATAACATTTGGCACTAAAATAGTTCACAAAAGAACTGAGAAACCATCAGGAATGTATTTAAAATCCTGCAATGAACCTTATCACTTTGTTCTCTGACACAAATTATAGTTTCTGACACATTAAAATTATATCTTAGGAGAGGATTCTCTGAACATTTTCCCAAAGTGAGCATTCAGTCTTTCAATGCAAAAATAATAGAATAGAGGGTAGAGCATTTTCTCTGAAAATGTAGAAGAAAGAAATGCCCAATTTTCTGTATAGCAAATTATTTGGCTATTTCATTTCCAAAGCAACACTAGGTTAAAGTAGACTGAATTATTTCACTTTTTTCTGTATTAAACCACAGCTTATTTATTCAATTCCTTAAATAAGTTTCCTTTTAGGAATATTAGAACTATAAACTATAAACTAATATTAGTCTAATAAACTATATTAGAATCTAGTCTGTAAGGTAGAACAGATAGATACTCCTAATGAGTAAACACATTAAATATTTTGAAAACATACCCCCCATATTGGATTTATTGGAAAAATGCAGCTCAATAAAAAATTATATGATAATGATATTCCTTCATGTATTTTTTTGGTCACTCTGTTATGTGTCCCTACATGTATCCCAGTTATTCCCAGGTGGCGCTGGTGGTAAAGAATCTGCCTGCCAATGCAGTAGATATAAGGGATGTGAGTTTGATCCCTGGGTCAGGAAGATCCTCTGGAGAAGGAAATGGCAACCCACTCCAGTATTCTTGCCTGGAGAATCCCATGAACAGAGGAGCCTGGCAGGCTACAGTCCATTGGGTCAAAAAGAGTCAGGCACAACTAATGGCTTAGCACACACGTATCCCAGGTGATTATTGCTGTCTTGAGTCTTCCAGTCAAGAAGAGCAATTGTAGCATTTAGAGAGGCTACCTTCTCTTTAATGTCCTGTCTCGATCTAAAATTAATTGTTCTGTATCCATCAGTATCTGGATGATGCTGAACACCAATCAGTTGAATATACTACCCCACATCTGCCTTTTCAGTAGTCTGGATCTAGAAGAGAATGTCAGAGTGGTGAGTATTAGAATTGGTTTTTTTGTTTTCTTTTTTTTTTTAATGAGAGGACTCATTATAGACTGTGGTCTGCCAGGCTCCTCTGTTCATGGGATTCTCCAGTCAAGAATACTGGAGTGGATTGCTGTGCCCTCCTCCAGGGGAATCTTCCCAACTCAGGGATTGAACCTGTGTGTCTTATGTCCCCTGCATTGGCAGGTAGGTTCTCTACCACTAGTGCCAACCTAGGAAGCCCAGTTAGGAACCAGCGAGGGCTTTGAGGGTTCCCCCAGATCACACAGTGAGTAGCTGCTGGCTTCTTCTATGCCGTGCACCAGCCTGAACCTGCTGCTGGAAAAAATGGTGGCTCACGATGATTGGATGGGGGTTCATGAGTTGTGTGTTAAAAGGAAATTTGACTTGTAATCAATTCCACCAAGACATTCCTCTGGGGAGTGGAAGGCAGTTACCCTTTAGGATTGCTAAGAAAAAGGAATTTAAGGGCAGACTGAGAACAAATCTTGTTTTGGGGTCAGCTGAACAACTGTAGGTGGAAAGATCATGAGTGGACTGTTAATTTATCCAACTGATCTAATTAGAAGGCACCTTAGTGCAAAATAATAGAGACTGGTATACAAGTATCTAGACTCAGGCTGACAGTGGGAAGTAATTCTTAGGTGAGTTACAAAGAGTTGGACATGACTAACTACCTGAGCGCACACACACACAATTTACTTGCACTGATTATCACATATCTTTGAATCTGCCCTAGATTTAACTGACTTAGGTGATATTAGGTAACTTAAGAATGCAGAACATTTTTTTTCAAAAGCTTCCAGTCTTATAGCCTAAGTGATAAATTTACGTTCCTTAAGATCAAGCGAAATGTATGAGAAACTAATTCCAATGTAATCCCAAACAAATTCTTTTCACAGACTTCTGTGACTCCATAGAACTAACTGTACTGTCCAATATGGTAGCCTTAAGCCACATGTGGCAACTGAGTATTGAAATCTGACTAATATGAGTTAAGATGCACTCTAAGTATAAAACACACACTGGGGAAAAACAGGAAACTATCTCCATAGTTTTACAAATTATCTCCATAATCAATTGCAAATTACTAATACGGGAACAAGTACCTCATTTTTTTTTTTTTTCGAAAATAATGACTAACACTGAATCTACACTATCCACCTGTAACAAGAAAATTCTTAGATTTTGTTGATAATTTCATTCTACTTATTATACAAAGCATGAGAGATTTATGATTAGATTTGTCAGTAGAAAGTTTATCACTATCAAAGTCATGCTTAAATAGCTTTTCACCACACTTAGAATTAGCATAAGCAAAGAATGCTTAGAATTATGGGAAGGGATAAAACCTATTATCTTGCCCTAAAGAGAGAAAACTGTCTTACTCCTCAGAGAATTATATGTGGGCTTCCTCTCTGAACATCAACAGCACAACCTCCCCAGGAAAGTCAGGGCCATTTGCAGTGATACAGGGAAACCAACCCAGAGACTGAGGTCACGTGACTTTCCATGTCTGGTCACCCATCTCTCAGCCTTCGTGGTGGTCTCTGGAGCAGCATATATTCCCAGGAGAAGATGCTTTTTATTAGTACTTATATATCTTAATCTCTAGGCCTAACATGGGTGTGTGGGAGGAAAGCCTTGCTATATTCATCCCACCCTCCTTTCTATAAAAAGCAGAAATACATTCCTTTGAAGATTTGTGAAAGTATGTTTTCCCCCCATTTTCATTTAAATAGGGAAGTAGGTTAAAACGGTTTCTCAGAAATAATCAGCAGTTAAATAAGTGGCCCCTTTCATTAAGTATAAGCTGTCATTTGTGTGATAGAATAATTTAGGGATGTGTAGGTAATCAAGCTTACAATAAAACAGATTCATTTCGAGCCTCTCTGTAGTTAGTAGCTACTTGAACCAAGTGAAAATAAGCCAAACATTAGTGTATCTACCTTTCCCAGTGTATTATTCTGACATTGTTGTAAAGCTTCTCTGTCATTTCCATCAGCCCATCAGATTCTGAGAAATGAAAATGAAAGGAAATACAAGGCATTCAAAATATTTAAGTACTTATAAGAAATGTTTTCTCATCTCTGGTAATATGTTTAGAATAAACCCTTGGCTTTCCATTTCTCCAGTATCTGAGTGCATACTCAGGACAAGACCATGAGGATTGTAAGCCCTAGTTGGAATTTGTTAAGAGAAGTTTCCTCATTCTAGGGCTTTCAAGCTAGTAGGGGAAAGAGATACAAGAACACTGCCAAAACCAGATGATGGAAATATGTAATAATAGTGATACTGACACAGTGCAGACAGTGATAAGGGAGGCTATAGACTGATGTTGATGACATATGCTTATGGCAGAGTGAAGGCTTGATTTGGTCTGCATGGAATCATGTTTGTTTCTTCCATTGTCTTCTACCTCTCGTCTCTTAAGGAAAGAAATTGCTCTTTCCTGTTGGCAAGAATCCAAAACTCAAGTTGAACCAACCATGTTTGTTAGTGACTGTGCTTTTAAAAAGTTAGGGGAATGGATTTTCTCTTCCAGTCATTTTCTGCCTTCTTGTAGTAAGCAGTTTTAGGTCTCAGCAGACTTCACTCGCCTTTCCTGCATTTCTAAACGTGAAGTTGGTAGCTTGCAGTTGGATCTCTTCTTAGGGCCCTGCCTACTAGCCTTTCCTGGCATGTATACTTGAATGTCTTGGTCATTGCTTCATGGTCCTGTGCCCTGCAAGCGACCAAAGGGAAATAAAAGTTAGGAACTCTAAACCAACTTCCCTAGAGAGTTTTGCCTAGCTGTACTGATCACTGGACCAAATAACGATAAAAGTTTACAGTAGGGCAGTTTTGTCACCTTGG
Source organism: Giraffa tippelskirchi (assembly GCF_054371585.1). Lineage (NCBI taxonomy): Eukaryota > Metazoa > Chordata > Mammalia > Artiodactyla > Giraffidae > Giraffa > Giraffa tippelskirchi. Next base: position 68,534,537 of record NC_137284.1, read on the forward strand.
CAGGGAGTGATGTTAAAGATGGTTTGTCAAACTCGACTGCTTTATGGTCAGAAAATGACTGAAAACCTCTTAAATTACCAGAACCTCAGCTTTTATGAGTACAAAGGTCAAGCATATTTATCCTCTCTTTCTCTTTGTCTTTTACCTGTGAAGTCCTTTCCCTGAAACAAGGAGCCAAAGGTCTGGTTTGAATGGGTGGTGGTAAAGAAGAAATTAAATTTCAACTCTCTGAATAGTCATAATGGAATGTATATAAAACAAACAAATAATTCATCTTTATGAATTTTGGAAAAAAAAAAAAACTGTTGCTCATTCTAAAGATCAAATGAATGTTTTTGAAAAAGAGTTTGACAGAGAGGGTTTGGGTACTACTTGGGTGCAAAAAAAAAAAAATCCCTAAATCCAACATTACATATAAGGTAAGAAGTATATGCAAGTGGTCAATAGTAACAGTCTTTTTGCTAAATGATAAAAAAGTCAGCTCCCCCCTACCCCAGAGTTCACATCAATTGATGATATCTCATCTGCATTTCTGTTACTATGATAAACCTACTTTATGACTGTCTGGATACCAAGTGTAGGAATTTAGATCAAAGTTGGAAAAATTGATTTATTTTCTATCTTACCATTTTAGTTAGGAAAAATATGGTGAAAGTGATCAAGATTAAAGAAGTTTTGGACATCTTAACCAATAAATAATCAGTTGTACTCTGTTAACATTAAAAATGTTTGGAGGCTATTTTTAACTGGAACCAGGTCCAGCCCATGCTGCATGCTAAGTTGCTTCAGTCATGTCTGACGGTTTGAAACCCAATGGACCATAGCCCACCAGGCTCCTCTGTTCATGGGATTCTCCAGGCAAGAATACTGGAGTGGGTTGCCATTTCCTCCTCCAGGGATCTTCTTGATCCAGGGATCAAACCTATGTCTCTCGCATCTCCTGCATTGACAGGCAGGTTCTTTACCACTAGCACCACCTGGAAAGCCCCAGTTAACCAAAAATGACGAATGGAATGTCTCACATGGGTTTGGTGCTAAAATATCAACTAATGGTAAAGAGCTAGTATTTGTTTATAACTTCCTGTGTGTCACAAAGGGAATAGCTGTAATGGGACAAGCATTGGTCATTGTGCCAAAATATTATCTTCTTGTTCTTAGTATCTGATGATCGTTTGAAATCTGGGACAACTTGTTCTCTCTCCAGCTTGAAGATAGAACTAACGTCCACCACCAGTTTGCATACTGAAGTGGATGTGACAGTAGATGGGATGTCTGGAGAGTGAAATTTTGTGTGAAAAAGATATGTCTTTATTAAGAGGGTTCCTTTGCCAGTTACTGGCTTATTGGCCAGTGTTCCATGCAGAATGTGCAGAAGAGACCCTTAGAAGTTAGAGGCAAGCCAGACTTTAATCTTCAAAACCCCATGTGGGAGATGTTTTACCATCACAACTGCCTTGGACCGATATGGATCAGGTTCTAAAAAACATTTAGCTCTGTGTTAACCTTAGAAGAAAATGGGGAAAACTCCAACAGGAAGGATACTAGCTTCTTAATTGGTGATGCATACATGCTGTGGGTGGTAAAGAACTGACTGCCCCAGATGACATGACTGTGTTCTTTGTACCTTTTTCTGAATTCTTTTTGTAATTTCATTCAGCACTGAGTAGAGACACCTGGTGGGACTAAAATGGGAGATCCCTCCAGCCTGTGTGAAGTCTTGATGAGATACTCCAACCACACGGTTGTTTCATGTTGAGGTTGTTCTTTATATAAGCAAAGGATTCTAGATTCTTAGGCAAGGGCACACACACCTGTGTGTGAGTGTGTGTGCTCATAATCATGCATGTGTGTATAAAGAGAAAAAAGCAAAATGACCAAGATGTATTTTGGTGCTGTTCCATAAGGAAGAATCTTTAATAGTGATGTCTTTTGTTTGTCTCCTTAGATATGAAAAATGTAGGATCATAATTAGAATTTCTGTCTCTATGCACAGGGATGAACTTTGGATAGATAGCCTGACTTAATTTACATACAGTAAGGGTTGAAATCAGGAAAACTTCTTCCTTTTTCTGTCTCTTCATTTCTCACAAAAATAAAACACTACCTTCCTTAACATCAGTGGCAGAGAATAGCAGTGTTGTTTGAGACTAGAGTCTAAACGCTATATAAAATTATGAAACCAGGGATCAGAAAAATATTTGTGGATGAAAGTATACAATCTTCCTCCTTCCTCATTTCAGATCATTTTAGCAAAAAGATGCTGAATTTGCTTTCCTTTAAAAGGCAATGGTGGCTTAAGACAGGCCGAGAGGCTGCCCAGAATTGTGGTAATTATAAGTGGTTTGGGGCCACACTAGTTTAGTTTGGAAAATATTCAGTAATGGTCAAATAAGTCTGCAGAGAGCAAGTAACTGCAATAATTAGAATTGATTCTGGTATGTGTTTGTGTTTTCTAGAATTGGTGGTGTTGAACTGATGCGATGATTTTCTTGCATTTCCCTTTGTCTATATGGAACTTTGGAAAATTGGATCATATCAGAGATTTGGAGTTTGAGTAGTCTAACTTTGGATATGCTTAAAAATCTACATGAGTTCCAGATGAAGAAAGCTCTGGCTTCAGATACTAACAAAGAGACTTACATTCCCACTGGGTAACTTATTGAGATCCCTCTGGTTATATCTGAATAGAATAGAAAGAAATGCTTTAAAGTGATGTCTTTCTATATTGAGTGAGAACTTAATTTCTTTCTAGCATCAAGGGTTTTATTACAAGGAGCTAATATGATTATCTTGTGTGAAGTGAAAAACGAAGAATACATTGTCTTGTGGGTAATTGAACTTCACTCTCTTTGTACTCTGTGTATCCTTCAGAATAGGGATTCCCGATTATCCAGAATAACAAGCAATGCTAAAATCTCAGTGGATTAAAACAATCTGTATTTGTTTCTTGGCCATAGTATCCATCCATCAGGGAGATGCCAGGGACTTCTGCTCATTGTAATCCCCTCTTGTATGTGAATATAACCTGACATGCAAGATGGAATAGGGATGATTTCTTAGTTTAGCATGGAGAGTGGTCTTCTATTGAACTGAAGCAAATTGAAGAAAAATCTTTTCCTAACCTATTTCAGTAAGTTGTGGGGGAAACATCAAAGAAACATTTACTAAAACGTTTATGAGGACTTCCCTGGTGGCACAATGGGTAAGTCTCCGCCTGCCAATGCAGGGTATGTGGGTTGGATCTTTGGTCCAGGAAGATTCCACATGACACGAAGCAACTTAAGCCTGTGTGTCACAACTACTGAGCCCATGTGCCTAGAGCTTGTGCTCTGCAATAAGAGAAGCCACTGCAATAAGCCCGTGGGCTGCAATTTTTAAGAGTAGCTCCCATTCACTGCAACTAGAGGCGGGTGCAGCAACGAAGACCTGGTGCAAGCAAAAAAATAAATAAATAAAAGTTTTTTCAATTATGAAATAAACATCCTCATCTCATTTATTCACACGGAGATGCACAGGAGTGTTTGCAAATTTTCAGAACAGAAATACAAATTTTTATATTTATATTATATTTATATTTAAGAGAATATAAGATCGCTCCTCCTGATTGACTATTTAGACCTAGTCAATCCTTCTCAAAGACTTCTTAAAGAACTTTAATTTTACTTCAATTTTTATTGCTATGTTTTCATTGTTAGATGTTCAAAGCTCTTTATCCACAAGACAGAAAAGTATTGCTAGAGATGGGTTCACTACAGGAAATGCATTGGTCCAACATTTGAGGCAATGGGCAATTTAATGTGATAAGTAAAAGAGTCGAAATTTGTTCTTCTTTGACAGTGGTCTACTTCTATTCCAATTTGTAAAATGAGAATTTCTTCAACTTCACTGTCCTTATTATTTCTGTTGAAATTCCACACAACTAATATGACAAGTTGACCTAGATTTCCTTTCTGTTTGAATAGGAGCCCAGTTGGTCACGCTATTTGAGTCTAGCTTGCGTAGTGATTACATTGAGTTCTGGGTCCAAAGTCTTGTTAATGATAAAAAGTGTGTATACATTTGTCTGAACTGGTTCCTTGCCTACCTATTTTTGGGGGGATGTTATGGATATGGGGGAGTGGGGAGCAGGTACCAAAACTGCAGCTGTAACAGGAAACTCACCAAGAATTCAGGATACTTAATTTTTTTTCATTCTGATAGTAACTTTTTTTTTATTCTTCCTTTCTCATTCACCATTGAGCCAAAATGAATAACTAATTTCTTTATATTTTAAGGTTAAAAAAAGTTTTATAAGTCTCAGCATTTAATTGAAACCATGTTTCCCTTAGTCTACCCTTATCTATATTGGTAGGATTAGTTTTAGCTTACTAAATTTATAACTGACGTTAAGAACGGATTTAGACATGGAAACTACTAATCACTAGCTAATACTCCTGCTTCTAAGGGAAAAGGAAAAATAGATTCCAAATGTCTATCTTATCATTTCAGCAGGTTTCCACAGTAGGTTCAATGACATATTTGCAAAGTCGTAAGTGGGTCCATTTTGATATAAAGACAAATATGAGAAAATCAGTGCCTTTATATTTAGTAGTTTCCAGGGAAATTCAGTAAAAGGAATACATTTAGATTTTATTTTCCTATGAATAGCCAGAATAGTTTGTTGCAGTCTTCAAATCTTACAAGGCTTACATAAGGAAAATAATATGATTTTAGTGTTGGTGTTGGAGACGTATTGATTAAATTTAGAACTATGTAGGAGGTAAAATCCAGGCCACCTGTTACAATTACAGTTGCAGAAAAAATTTTTTTTGCATTTAATTTTACTGGCTAGGTAATTGAAAAAAAAAGATGTTACAATGTAATTCAAATAGAAAGGTATTTAAAATGTAAATTGATTTCCAGATAGCAAATGGATTTTTTAAATTTTATCAGCTCTTAAGATTTCAAAATACACTATACCCTGCCCTTCTGAATCACATGTGTTCAGTCTAAGCATGTGGGAGGGGATCTAAGAAATAGTACATATGATAAGCAGCAGTCACACCTCATCTTCAGACTAACGTAGGTCAGTGTATTATTATTCCCATTGTATGGAAGGACAAAATGATGTTCAGAAATTTAGAATTTAGTGCCTGAAGTCACATGGCTAATAAATTAAATCACCAGTGTTTTAACAAATATATCCCTAACATTAATGTCCATGTATTACATTACTTCAGAGCTGACTCCGCCTTAACCAATGGAGATAAATTTGTCATTTAATCAGTGACCGGTTTCATTCCAGTGATTAATCAGTCTATTGGATAAGGCCAAAATAGAATTCTTTGGACATTTTCATGGTAATGTCTTATTCAGCCTGAACATCTGGTAAGTCTTTGTTTACAAAAGAGAGAGAATTCTCATCACTTATATATAACTCCTTTGTGTAATTTTCACAAATTTTCTTTAGTGTACAGAGTGTTGCTTATCCAACACTTTTCATGGCTTCTGGTATCAGAGATTTGTACTTGGGAATGTGGCTATATACGCATAGCAAAGCCTGTCTTCTCCCTCATCAGAAGCATGGCATGATGTATGTTTTCTCTTTAATTTTTTATTAAATTTATTTTTTAATTGAGGTTAATTGCTTTACAATGTTGTGTTGGTTTCTGCCATATAGTAATGTGCATCATTTTTAACTATATATAGATACATATATATGTGTATGTATGTATATCCCTCCCAACCCCACATTCTACCCCTCTAGGTTGTCACAGAGTTCTTTCATTTTCATAACATGTTTTCCTGGCAAAGTTCAATTGACTCTCAGTTAACAAATTTTACAAGTATGTGTATCTTTAGCGGGAAATAAAAACTTTGAAGACCTTATGATGAATACTATCGATGGTCCCTGGAAGAGATATTTAACAGCTTTTTAAACTTCATCTATAAATGCTTTTTTTTTTTAACATGAAGAGCAACATGTTAAACGTGTGTGGGCCTAGATATTTAACAAAAGTGAACTTATGCCAGCACCTGAAGAAAAGGGCGTAGAGGAATATTTCTATTTGTAATCAGCATGGTGGAGGTAGGTTTTCTCTGCCAGTTAGTTTCCTGGAGAATGTTGCTAGCTGAAATGCTTCATCATGATTTAATTGCACTCACTGAGCCAATCAAATCTAGGATCCCTTTTGTAGAGATTTGGATTCATAAAGATGCATTTGAATATCTTGTTTAAAGTTGAAAAAGGCTCTAGGCTGAGTTCCCTAGCAGTCCAGTGGTTAATAATCTGACCCTCCACTGCAGAGGGCAGGGGTTCAATTTCTGGTGAGAAACTAAGATCCTCCCACCTCATGCCATGCAGCCAAAAACAGAAAGAAAAGAAAGAGAAAGGCTCTATAAATGTGCTTTCATTATTATTAACAAAAGGAGAGTCATTATTTTTATATCTTAGGCTGTCTACCTAAATCCTGGTAAAGAGAAGCAGGTCTTGAATAGACACTTGAAGAATGAAGAATAAAATTTGGGCCACTATATAGTTGTATATTTCTTGGGCTCCAAAATCACGGCAGATGGTGATTGTAGCCACGAAATTAAAATATGCTTCCTCTTGGAAGGAAAGTTATGACCAACCTAGACAGCATATTAAAAAGCAGAAACATGACTTTGCCAACAAAGGTCCATCTAATCAAGGCTATGGTTTTTCCAGTAGTCATGTATGGATGTGAGAGTTGGACTGTAAAGAAAGCTGAGCACAGAAGAATTGATGCTTTTGAACTGTGGTGTTGGAGAAGACTCTTGAGAGTCCCTTGGACAGCAAAGAGATCCAACCAGTCCATCCTAAAGGAGATCAGTCCTGAGTGTCCACTGGAAGCATGATGTTGAAGCTGAAGCTCCAATACTTTGGCCACCTGATGCGAAGAGCTTACTCATTTGAAAAGACCCTGATGGTGGGAAAGATAGAAGGCAGGAGGAGAAGGGGATGACAGAGGATGAGATGGTTGGATGGTTATCACTAACTCAGTGGACGTGAATCTGAGTACTCTGGGAGTTGGTGATGGACAGGGAGGCCTGGCGTGCTGTGGTTCATGGGGTCACAAAGAGTCGGACAGGACTGAGTGACTGAACTGAATGGATGCATTCATACTTTGTGAATCAATGTTTGTATCATAATATTAAATTGTCAAATCATTGGATATGTTGTAGCATATTATACAACACAAGATAGAAAGTGGCCTAAATTTTAAGAAGAATATAAAATATTAACCAGGATTAATAATAAAATCATTAGAATCCATGAGGCATTGACTATTTTCATTTATTTGGCAGTTGGTTTATTTTTTAAAAAAATAGGTTCTTGAGAATTGAGATATGCTATAATAAAGATAAGTCTTTTAATTTAATACAGCCTATTTTATTGAGAATCCTGTATTAAAACTTAGGTTAATAACTATGCTAAGCCACTGAAAAATACTAGGAATTTGCTTTCTGGGAGGACTAACAAAGGCATTTTTTCCTAATGAGAACCATAATCAAACCTTTGGGCTCTATTGCATAAGACTGCAGGTCTCAATTTCAATAACCCATTCTGTGAATCTGTTTCTCTTGTGAATTCCTGTGAATGACTTTTTATTTACTGTTTAGAAATTCAATGATTAATATTATTTATTAAAAACTATTCTGGGAGGGCCAAACAATAGATACTTCTTCTATGGATTCTGTTATATGTATACCTTTCTTAAAAGTTAAAGAGAAACAAGTTGAAAAATCTCTAAGCATTTATGTTTTGTTACACAATAGACAGTTGTAACTTTTCCAAACGATTATTATCAATTTTCTCATGGACAATGTTTAATCCCCATCTGAAAATATGATTTCATGACACACATGGGGCTTCATCTTATTTGGAAAGTATAATAACTTTTGACACAGAAGACCATTCCTTTCTTCAGTGTACTAGCTAAAATTAAATTTTGTCATGAAGTGATCTCAGCATTTCTTGTAAAAATTGAGATCCATAAAGTGCCAATAAATGGTAGCATACTAAGGTATTAGAGAGGAGGTTGTGAGCAGTTGGCCATAGTGCAAACACCAAAAGAATTATTTTACATAAAAATTTTTAAATGATATTAAAACTCAAAACCAACTAAAATTTGTTCTTTCTTCTTTCACTATGTGCTTGCAGTTCTAAAAAAGTGTCAGTGATAAAATATTCCTCCTCCTTGGGACAGATAATTTTCTTTACATCACTCCTATTGACTTGGTGTACCACTGTCAAATATATATTTGGTAATATTTTATTATTCAAAGTATTTATGTTAAGTGAATCCATCCTTAAAGGTCAGCCCATCCATCTTCATTCTACTTTGATCTTCTGGAATTTGGGTTAACATTTAATAATACTAAGGAGCCCCCCACTTTCTTTTTTTTAATTAATTAATTTTTTTATTGAAGGATAATTGCTTTACAGAATTTTGTTGCTGTCAAATCTAAGCATGAATCAGCCATAGGTATACATATATTCCCTCCCTTTTGAACCTCCCTCCCATCTCCCTCCCCATCCCACCCCTCTAGGTTGGTACAGAGCCCCTGTTTGAGTTTCCTGAGCCATACAGCAAATTCCTGTTGGCTATCTATTTTACATATGGTAATGTAGGTTTCCATGTTACTCTTTCCATACATCTCACCCTCTCCTCCCCGTTCCCCATGCCTGTAAGTCTATTCTCTATGTCTGTTTCTCCATTGCTGCCCTATAAATAAATTCTTCAGTGTCATCTTTCTAGATTCTGTATATATGCGTTAGAATATGATATTTATCTTTCTCCTTCTGACTCACTTCACTTTGTATAATAGCTTCTAGGTTCATCCAGCTCATTAGAACTGACTCAAATGTGTTCCTTTTTATGGTTGGGTAATATTCATCGTGTATATATATCACAACTTCTTTATCCATTCATCTGTCGATGGACATATAGGTTGCTTCCATGTTCTAGCTATTGTAGATAGTGCTACAATGAACAGTGGAATACATGTGTCTTTTTCAATTTTGGTTTCCTCAGGGTATATACATAGGAGTGGGATTTCTGGGTCAGATGGTGGTTTTATTTATTGTTTTTTAAGGAATCTTCATACCATCTTCCATAGTGTCTGTATCAATTTACATTCTCACCAACAGTGTAAGAGTGTTCCCTTTCCTCCACACCCTCTCCAGCATTTTTGTTTGTAGACTTTCTGATGATGACCATTCTGACCAGTATGAGGTGATATCTCACTGTAGTTTTGATTTGCATTTCTCTAATAATGAACGATGTTGAGCATCTTTTCATCTGTTGTTAGCCATCTGTATATCTTTGGAGAAATGTCTGTTTAGGTCTTTTTCCCACTTTTTGATTGGGTTGTTTGTTTTTCTGGTATTGAGTTGTATGAATTCCTTGTATATTTTGGAAATTAATACTTTGTCAGTTGTTTCATTTGCTATTATTTTCTCCCATTCTGAGGGTTGTCTTTTCACCTTTCTTATAGTTTCCTTTGCTGTTGAAAAGCTTTTAAGTTTTAGGTCCCACTTGTTTACTTTTGTTTTTATTTCTGTTACTCTAGGAGGTGGGTCATAGAGGATCTTGCTTTGATTTATGTCTCGAGTGTTCTGCCTATGTTTTCCTCTAACAGTTTTATAGTTTCTGGTCTTACATTTAGGTCTTTAATCCCTTTTGAGTTTATCTTTGTGTATGGTGTTAGGAAGTATTCTAATTTCATTCTTTTACATGTAGCTGTCCAGTTTTTCCAGAACCATTTATTGAATGGTGCTGTCTTTGCCTCATTGTATATTCTTGACTCCTTTGTCAAAAATAAGGTACCCATAGGTGCATGGGTTTATTTCTGGGCTTTCTATCTTGTTCAACTGGTCTATATTTCTGTTTTTGTGCCAGTACCATACTCTCTTGATGACTGTAGCTTTCCGAGGTCAGGAAAGTTGATTCCTCTAGCTTCATTCTTCTTTCTCAAGACTGCTTTGGCTATTCAGGGTCTTTTGTGTTTCCATCTGAATTGTGAAATTTTTTGTTCTATTTCTGTGAAAAATGTTATTGATAATTTGATAGGGATTGCATTGAATCTGTAGATTGAGTTTGGTAGTATGGTCATTTTCATAATATTGACTCTTCTTACCCAGGAACATTGAATATCTCTCCACCTGGTTATGTTGTATTTGATTTCTTTCATTAGTGTCTTATAATTTTCTGTGTACAGTTATTTTGCCTCTTTAGGTAAGTTTATTCCTAGATATTTAATTATTCTTATTGCAGTAGTGAATGGGATGATTCCTTAATTTCTCTTTCTGTTTTTTCATTGTTAGTTTATAGAAATACAAGTTATTTCTGTGTATTGATTTTGTATCCTTCAACTTTGCTAAATGCACTGATTAGCTCTAGCAATTTTCTGATCCTATCTTTAGGATTTTCTATGTACAGTATCATGTCATCTGTAGTGAGAGCTTTATTTCTTCTTTTCTGATCTGGATGCCTTTTATTTCTTTGTCTTCTCTGATTGCTGTAATTAGGACTTCCAGAACTATGTTGAATAATAGTGGTGAAAGTGAACACCCTTGTCTTGTTCCTGATCTTAGGGGGAATGCTTTCAGTTTTTTTACCATTGACAGTAATGTTTGCTGTAGGCTTATCATATATGGCCTTTACTATGTTGAGGTAGGTTCCTTCTATGCCCAGTTTTTGAAGAGTTTTAATCATAAGTGGGTGCTGAATTTTGTCAAAGGCTTTTTTCTGCATCTATTGAGATTATTGCATGATTTTTATCTTTCAATTTATTAATATGGGGTATCACATTGATTGATTTGCCTCTATTGAAGAATATACATCCTTGCATCCCTGGAATAAACCAACTTGATCACGGCATATGAGCTTTTTGATGTGTTCCTGAATTCTGTTTGCTAAAATTTTGTTGAGGATTTTTGCATCTATGATCATCAGTGATATTGGCCTGTAGTTTTCTTTTTTGTGTGTTGTCTTTGTCTGGTTTTGGTATCAGGGTGATGGTGGCCTCATAGAATGAGTTTGGAAGTGTTCCTTTGCAATTTTTTGAAAGAGTTTTAGAAGGATAGGCATTAGCTCTTCTCTAAATATTTGACAGAATTCTTCTGTGAAGCCTCTGGTCCTGGGCTTTTGTTTTTTGGGAAATTTTTGATCACGGTTTCAATTTCAGTGCTTGTAATTGGGTTTTTCATAATTTCTATTTCTTCCTTGTTCATTCTGGGAAGATTGAACTTTTCTAAGAATCTGTCCATTTCTTCCAGGTTATCCATTTTATTGCCATATAGTTGTTCATAATAGTCTCCTATAATCCTTTGTATTTCTGCATTGTCTGTTGTAACCTCTCCTTTTTCATTTCTAATTTTTTTTATTATTCTCTCTTTTTCTCTTGATGGATCTAAGGATTTGTCAATTTTGTTTATCTTCTCGGATAATAAGCTTTTAGCTTTATTAATCTTTACTGTTTTTTCTTTCATTTCTTTTTTGTTTATGTCTGCTTGGATCTATATGATTTCTTTCCTTTTACAAATTTTTGGATTTTTCGTTGTTGTTGTTCTTTTTCCAGTTGCTTTAGGTGTAAAGTTAGGCTGTCTATTCGATATTTTTCTTGTTTCTTGAGGTAGGATTATATTGCTATAAACTTCCCTCTTAGAACTGCTTTTGCTGCATCCCATGGGTTTTGAGTTGTCATGTTTTCATTGTCATTTGTTTCTAGAAATTTTTGATTTCCCTTTCGATTTCTTCAGTAGCCTGTTTGTTATTCAGAAATGTTCTGTGTAATCTCCATGTGTTTGTGTTTCTTACACTTTTTTTCTTGCAGTTGATATCTAGTCTCATAGCATTGTGGTCAGAGAAGAAGCTTGATATGATGTCAATTTTCTTAAATTTCCTGAGGTTTGATTTGTGACCCAAGATGTGGTCTATCCTGGAGAATGTTCCATGTGCCCTTGAGAAGAAGCTGTATTCTTTTGTATTTGGATGGAATGTCCTGAAGATATCAATGATATCCTTCTCATCTAATGTATCATTTAATACTTGTGTTTCCTTATTAATTTTCTGTTTTGATAATCTGTCCATTGGTGTGAGTGTTTTGTTAAAGCCTCCTACTATTATTGTGTTACCGTCACCTTCTCCTCTTATGTCTGTTAGTGTTTGTCTTATGTATTGAGGTGCTCCGAAGTTGGGTACATAGATATTTACAATTGTTATGCCTTCCTCTTGGATTGTTCCCTTGATCATTATGTAGTGTCCTTCCTTGTCTCTTCTAATCTTTATTTTAAGGTCTATTTTGTCTGATATGAGGATTGATACTCCAGCTTTCTTTTGCTTCCCGTTTGCATGGAATATATATTTCCATCCTCTCACTTTCATTCTATGTGTCTTGACGTCTGGAGTGGGTTTCTTGCAGACAGCATATATATGGATCTTGTTTTTGTATGCATTCAACCAGTCTGTGTCTTTTGGTTGGAGTATTTAATCCATTTACACTTAAAGTAATTATTGATATATATGTTCCAGTTGCCATTTTCTTAATTGTTTGGGGTTGAGTTCATAGATCTTTTTTCTTCTCTATATAAGTCCCTTTAACATTTGCTGTAGAGCTGGTTTGGTGGTACTGAATTCTCTTAACTTTTGCTTTTCTGAAAAGCTTTTTATTTCTCCATCAACTTTGAATGAGATCCTTGCTGGGTACAGTAATCTTGGTTGTAGATTTTTCCCTTTCAGTACTTTAAATATATTCTGCCATTCCCTTCTGGCCTTCAGAGTTTCTGTTGAAAGATCAGCTGTTAAGCATGTGGGGTTTCCCTTGTATGTTACTTGTTGCTTCTCCCTTGCAACAAGGGAGTTTAGTCTTTGTTAGTTTGATTAATATGTGTCTTGGAGTGTTTCTCCTTGGGTTTGTCCAGTATGGGACTCTTTGTGCCTCTTGGACTCGATCAACTATTTCCTTTTCCATGTTGGGGAAATTTTCAACTATACTCTCTTCAAAAGTTTTCTCATACCCTTTCTTTTTCTCATCTTCTTCTGGGACCCCTATCATTCGAATGTTGGTGCTTTGATATTGTCCCAGAAGTCTCTGAGACTATCTTCAGTTCTTTTCATTCTTTTTTCTTTATTCTGCTCTTCAGAAGTTATTTCCACCATTTTATCTTCCAGCTCACTGATTCGTTCTTCTGCTTCAGATATTCTGCTATTGATTTCTTCTAGAGTATTTTTAATTTCAGTAATTGTGTTGTTTTTCTCCATATGTTTATTCTTTAATTCTTCTAGGTCTTTATTAATGGATTCTTGCATTTTATCCATTTTCTTTTCAAGGTTTTTGATCATTTTTACTATCATTATTCTGAATTCTTTTTCAGGTAGTTTGCCTATTTCATCTTCATTTGTTTGGACTTCTGTGTTTCTAGTTTGTTCCTTTATTTGTGTAGTATTTCTCTGCCTTTTCATTATTTGTTTTTTAACTTATTGTGTTTGAGGACTCCTTTTCCCAGGCTTCAAGGCTGATTTCTTTCTTCCTTTTGGTTTCTGCCCTCCTAACGTTGATCCAATAGTTTGTGTAAGCTTTGTATAGGGTGAGATTTGTGCTGAACTTTTTTGTTTATTAGTTTGTTTTTCCTCTGATGGGCAAGGCTGAACGAAGTGGTACTCCTGTCTGCTTATGATTGATTTGTATTTTTGTTTTGTTTGTTGTTTAGATGAGGTGTCCTGCACAGGGTGCTACTGGTGGTTGGGTGATGCCGGGTCTTGTATTCAAGTGGTTTCCTTTGTGTGAGTTCTCACTTTTTATACTCCCTAGGGTTGGTTCTCTGGTAGTCTATGGTCTTAGAGTCAGTGCTCCCACTCCAAGGCTCAGGGCTTGATCTCTGGTCAGGAACGAAGATTCCACACGTGGTTTGTTATGGCATTAAGTGAGATGAAAACAAATACCCAAAAATGAGAAACAGAAGATGAACCCCAGACAAATGGCAGTTACAAAATCAGGCAAATAATAATTAATATAATGGAATATACACCCAAACATACATGAGCAAAGTCAAAACAGTCCAACAAAAATAAAGTACAGTAGATTGACCTGGTGAACAAAGGAAATAAAAATTATATTTACCAGTTAAGAACAAAACTAACTAAAGCACAAACTGGAAGACAAAACTAAAGCAAGGTGCCCAGTGGAGAGTAAAACAATGAAAACAAAACTTACAAGTGTGCTGATAGGAAAGGAAAGAAAGGAAGAATAGATATGCAAAGTTAAATAGAGGTAGATGAAGAAGATTTATATACATTAAAGATTAAGTGCAAGGGGAAAAGAACAGTAGGAAAGGTAAACAAAGGCATAAATGTAGAAAAGATGTGACAGGTTTGAAAAAGTTAAAATTATAAAAAAGAGAAAATAAAAAAAAAATAAGAAATAAAAATAAAATTCCACAGAACTGCAAAAGCCCATCGTAACAACAACAAAAAGTGTGATGAATATACACATATACATATACACTCGTAAGCAAAATCAAATAGTCCACCAAATATAAAGTACAATAGATTGGCTCAGTGAACAAAGGAAACCAATAATTATATCTACCAGTTAAGAACAAAACTAACTAAAGCATAAACTGGAAAACAAAACTAAATCAAGGTGTCAATTGGGGAAAAAGCAGTGAAAATAAAACTAACAAATATGTTGAGAGGAAAGGAACAAAAGAAAATAAACAAAGAATAGATATGCAAAGTTAGATAGAGGTAGATAAAGAAGATTTATATACGTTAAAGATTAACTTCAGGGGGAAAGAACAGTAGGAAAAGCAAACAAAAGAATAATTGTAGAAAAAATAATAGGTTTAAAAAATTAAAATTAAAAAAGAGAGAAGAAGAAAAAGAAAAAAGGAAAACTCCACAGAACTGCAAAAATCCAGTGTAGAGGCAGAGGTTTATAATAACAATAAAAAATGCGACTGAGGAAAAAGAAAAAAGCTCAAAAGCTTAATTAGATTTCATAGTGCCAATAAAATTGACAACTACAACAGAGGGGGATAAAAAAAGGGGAAAAAAAGAAAAAAAAATCCAAAATAATCTAAGTAACAAGTCAAAACATAAGAATAATAAATGTTTTTCTTGAGTTACTGCTGTCAGAGTCCTTTCCTTCGCTGGGAGTCACAGTTCATCTCACCTCCCTAGGATGCCCTCCAAAACTGTGCTGATCTCTGGACCTGCTGTGGGAGCATCTCAGATTCTAATCTGGTCCTACTCCTGTCTGTTCTTGTCTCCAGTGTCCACAGCTATCAGAACTAGTGAGTTTTCTTTTGTCAGAGCTCTCAATGTCCTTTTACATATTCCACAGACACAGAGTCTGTCTAGTTGATCGTGTGGATTTAATCTGAAGCTTGTACAGCTGGTGGGAAGGTTTTGGGTCTTCTTCATTAGCTACACTGCCCCTGGGTTTCAATTGTGGTTTTATTTCCACCTCTGCATGTGGTTCATCCATTGGGGTTTGCTCCTGAGGCTGCCCTGAAGACTTGGGTTTGCCCCGTGAGGGCCAGGTGTGGAGGTGGTGCAGCTGCTTGGGTCGCAGGGGTTCTGGCAGCACCAGGTACTCAGGGGAGTTGGCGGCTAGGAAAGTAGGAAATACAGAGCTCTAGAAGGGTATGGCAAGCAGTATTGGCCAATATGCTCCAGTGTTCTTCCCTGGAGAACCTCCCTGACAGAGAAGCCTGGCAGGCCGCAGTCTACAGGGTTGCAAAGAGTTGGACATGACCAAAGTGACCCTGCACGCATAGATGCAAGAGTTTTGCCTGTGGCAGCTCTGTCCTAGTGAGAGTTGAGTATGAAGGTGGCGCAGCTGCTTGGCTTGCGGGGTCCCTGGTGGCGCCAAATGTGCAGGGACACGGACTGCCTCCACTGCAGGAATTATGGTCCTATCAGAGTCTTATTTTGAGCCTCTTGTAGCTGGGGATCAGAAGGCCTCTTTGGCCTGTCTTTCTCCGTAGCTCTGCCCATTCAGGCACTTAGAGGGCTCCCTTGCCTGGGGATAGAGGGGCCCCTCTGGCTGGGGTCCTACTCTGTAGATCAGTGCATCAGGCACTTGAAGGGGCACCCTGAGTGGGTCCTACTCTGTAGTTTAGTGCGTCAGGCATTTGATGGTCCAACCACTCTATTGTTCAGCTGCCAATGCTGATGTGGGGAGGGTGGCGGGGAGAGGCTATAGTGATGGCTCCACCCCCTATGTGTGACTCAGCAATGAACTGTAGCCCACCAGGCTCCTCTGTCCATGGAATTTTCCAGGCAAGTATACTGGAGTGGATTGCCATTTCCTCCTCCAGGGGATCTTCCCAACCCAGGAATCAAACCTGTATCTCCTGCATTGGCAGGTGGATTCTTTACCACTGAGCCACCTGGGAAGCCCCTTCTTTAATCATAAGTAAACATAAATTTGAGGGCACTGAGAAATTATAAGATAGAAAATTAGTGTGTAGTAAAAGCTAGAAAATTGAACATTGGATTTTAAAACCATTTTCAACAATTGTATAAATAGAAAAGAAGGCAATCACTAATTATTAAACGCTTTGACTTGCAAACTTGGGAAAGGACATATTTGGTGTGTCAGAAACAAAACCAACGGTAAACTGCGATGTAGAAAATGAACTTATAAAAACTCTAACATTGTAGTAGAAAATGGACAAAAGACATGAACAAAACTCACCAGTAAATATAAAAATGGGCAAATTAAGTGATAAAATAATCTGCAACAGAAGTACTAAATGAAAAAATGTTCAACGTAACTCACTTTTAGAAATTTTAAAATTAAAGCAAAAATTGCTCAAGTTTACAAATGAAGTAGGCAACAGGGGGAATTATAATAGAATCTAGTGTCAGAATGAATGTACAGTTAAAAACTTTTGGTAAGGGGCAATCTTTTGGAAAACATTTAATAACTAATACAAAGAATATAAATATGTTCAAGGCATATAACTCAGAAATTTCATATTAATACTTTATTTAAAAAATGAGAATTGGGTAGGATATAATTCTCTAAGTAATAGAAATATTTCAGTGTTATGGAGATACATGTATAACTTACCCATGATATAATTACAAAGAATTAATGGTATGAGAAAATGAATTTTAAGAATATATCGATTTGTATATGTTATAACCTAAATTTTTTAAAGTGTTATTTAAAAGCATATATGAAATATATATGCACAAAATATTTTAATAGAAATCATTAAAATGTTAACAGAAACTTTATTTAACAGACATCTGTTAATCCTTTGCTATGTGCCTAATGCACTCTAGGAGCTTTACAAGTAACAAATTAACTTATTTTTATTAAATCCCACAAAGAGGGTAGCATTATTATCCATATTTGATAGGTGAGGAAACTATATGTATTAAGGAAATTGAACCCATTATCAAAAACTTTTTCAGAAAGAAGAATCCAGACCTAGATGGTTTACTATGGGATTCTATAAAATATTAAGAGAAATAATGATTTCCTGTATGCAATCAGAAAATAGGCTTTCCAGGTGGTGCTAGTGATAAAGAATCTGCCTGCCAATGCAGGAGACCAAAAAGATGTAGGTTCAATCCCTGATTTGGAAAGATTCCCTGGAGGAGGGCTTGGCAACTCACTCTGATATTCTTGCCTGGAGAACCCCATGGATAGGGGACCCTGGGGGCTAAAGTCCATACAGTCGCAATAACTGAAATGACTGAGCACACACATCAGAAAATAAGGAAGGAATGGATACATTTCAACTTGCTTTATGAAGTCAGCATAAGCTTAAGAGCCACTCCCCCAAAAATTACAAAGTCAATTACAAAATCAATAACAAAATATATTTAAATTATCTCAAACTACTACTGCTAAGTCACCTCAGTCGTGTCCGACTCTGTGTGACCCCATAGATAGCAGCCCACCAGGCTCCGCCATCCCTGGGATTCTCCAGGCAAGAACACTGGAGTGGGTTGCCATTTCCTTCTCCAGTGCATGAAAGGGAAAAGTGAAAGTGAAGTTGCTCAGCCGTGTCCGACTCTTAGCGACCCCATGGACTGCAGCCTACCAGGCTCCTCCGTCCATGGGATTTTCCAGGCAAGAATACTGGAGTGGGGTGCCATTGCCTTCTCCGTGCAAGATTAATTTAATATTCAAAATGATTCAATGTAATGCTTGATTGTAAGGAAAAATAATCAATAACCATTTCAATAGACATAGTAAACACATTTAACAACCTTTAATACTTATTCAAAAATTTAAAAAAGTCATATACTCAGTCATGTCCAACTCTTTGTGACCCCATAGACTATGCAGCCCTTGAAATTCTCCAGGCCAGAATACTAGAGTGGGTAGCCTTTCCCTTCTCCAGGGGATCTTCCCAACTCAGGGATCAAACCCAGGTCTCCTGCATTGCAGGCAGATTCTTTACGCTCTGAGCCACCAGGGAAGGCCCTATAATTTATAATGTAGTCTAAAATGAACATTTTCATCTTTGCTATGTCCTTAAAGACAGGGACCCAGACGAGTTGCTGATGCTTTTTCTAGCCCTGTCACTTTAGAGGATAAAATGCCTTTATTTTGATAGCCTTTTCTGGATCCATTACTAGAAAAAATACAACTGATAAATGCTTGTCATTACCTCCAATTTATTTTATCCCTCATGCCTGATAAAAAGGTTCCTTTTCTCTTATAAGTCCTTGGTATTGACAGCTTACCATGATTTGGCCAGATGAGTGAATTAAGGAGGATAATCCATCCTCAATTGTTCCAGCAAATTTAGTGGCCTTCTTTGGCAAATTGTAGTATCTTAAGACATTGTGAATCTCAGATTGACTGTGTTGAAAGAACCAGATAAGTAGCATTTGAAGCAGGGCTTTGGGACTAAGCTGGTAGAGAGACAGACCCTAGTCCTAAGGGGAGGTGTTCTGGGGATCCAGTAAGGATTAGGAAAAAAAGAGTACCAACAGAACATCATTCCAGGTAGACTTAGCAGAATATAGACTGGACTAAGGAAAACAGTTCCTTTACTCTGGGGAAAAAAAAGAGACAGGGGAGAATAATTTCTTTGCTCTGGAAGAAATGTGATACCCAGGATCACATCCAAGTGACCTCAGAGAGAATGGAGAGAGAATGACAAAAATTAGGGAGGCCACCAAAACTGGGAAAATGTTGGTCTAAAGAATTGGTGTAAAAAATTCGAAAAAGAACTCAGGCATGAACACTAAGGCAGCAGCACAATTGTGATTTAGAGCTCCAGCACATACGGCAGGGGTGGGAAATGGAATGAGGTGTAAGGCAAAAAGCCTAGCGATTGGGCATACGTTTGAATGCCATGACCACACAATGAGAAGCCAAAGGGTGATCTTCTTGTCAGCCACTGTACCTGAATCCACCCAGTTTCTTCAGTCTCCAGGAGGTATAATGAATGCATAGTTTTAAATTCACATTCCTTAATTCTGAGCAGTGTTTCTGTCGTGAACTTCTACCTGGTCATCTATCTGGTGAAGATGGATTAAATAGAATGTTTTGTGATTAATTTTTATCAGCTTGCCTTTAAACCTTAAAACTCTATCATTCAAAGACCAATTCATCACATTTACCTGTTTATCACATTTACTCCTTTATGGATCCTTTATTCACTATCAAGTTTAAGAACCCTTTGCTTAAGCCTAGGTTAAAATTGCTATGCACTACCCGAGGCTGACTCAGAACTTTTGGGGGTGGAGTCTAGGAATTTACATGGTTTCCCCAAACTATCACCAGAAAAATATTCCCGTTTAAAAAGGAATGATTATGTTTCCAGCAAAACTCAGTATTGGCAACATTTTATTTTCAGTTTCTTTTGATTCTTGTAACATTCAGTCTTTTAAATACTCTTTTAATAACTCCACTGATTCATTCACTCATTGCCCATTAAAGCAACAGAAGCACAAGACCAAGCTTTACATACGGAACAATACATTGTATGATCATGAGAAAAAAGAGCACTTGCTGTGTGGTTGTCAGGGCAGGCTTTTAGTTCTGTGATTTGATTCCAATCCTGGGTTGCAGCAATCATAATTACTGCAGTGCCATTTAGCCTACATAGCAGTCAGAGGAAAGGGTAATCACAATGTATTAAAAAACAGTGACCCAAGACATCCATTACTACTGAGGGCATCAGCTTGCTAGGCTAACAGGAAATGCACCACAAGCCTGTTTGGGAGAAGGTTCTCTAAGAAAAACACTGGCACTCAGAGGCAGTAGTAGTGATTATCACAGTTCGAAATGCAATTTCAGTGCCATGTCATCAAAAAACGACTCTGGGGATCCTCTCTAACATCCCTTGTTAGGCCTCCAAACAGACAAACATTACGGTTGAAAGTAACTGTGACAAAGAAGCTCTATGGGTTAAGAATTATAGTCTGTAATTTTTTGCCAGCTCCTTCTGACAGAGTCTTTATTTCAGGGTCTGTTGCCTAGAAAAACATTTAGGAGGAGGTAAAACATAGATTCATTTTCACTTCTGACTCAAGCCTGATTTGATGACGATAGTCTCTATAGGACTGTTCAACATTGCTAGTTGTCATGGAAAAATCAACTTGTTTCAAACAAGTGAGCTAAAATATGAGCTCTGTGTGTTTGTGTATATGTGTGTGTGTGTGTGTGTGTGTGTGTAGATATTCATTACAACTGTACTATCCCAAATAAGACTTGACCTGTCTTTTATCATTTTTATTTGCCAATAGTGTTTACCAGTGTCTACAGTAACATGTGTTTTAGAACAAAAAATTGAAAAACACATGAAAACTATATAAAAATGCTTCCTTAAATGAGGCCAAACTAGTGTCACCTCTAGTACATGAAAGCAGTGAAAACAAGACAATTGAAAACAGTTAGTATCTCTGGAATTGTTACTGAAATATTTTATATTCATCCTTTGAAAAGTCATGTTTGTTGTCATGCTTTACATAATTTATTATAAGTTTAAAACAGTTACATTACTGACAGTAATACTGAGAAAAACATAGCAATGCATGTCATAATATTATCTGGCTTTGAGTAGTGTAGGCTGGGACTGCAGTTCAGACTCAGTCTAGAGGACCGAGAGAGAAGAAGGGAGGAAGAGATGGGTGATTTGCACTGCAATATGTGTGGTTAGTCTCTCAGTTGCGTCCAACTCTTTCAGACCCTATGCACTGTCGCCTGCCAGGCTCCTCTGTCCATGAGAATCTCCAGGGCAAGAATACTAGAGTGGGTTGCCATGCCCTCCTCCAGGGGATCTTCCTGACCCAGGGATTGAACCCAAGTCTCTTACATCTCCTGCACTGGCAGGCGGGTTCTTTACCACTAGCGCCATCTGGAAAGCCCTTTGCACAGTAATGGTGGAATCCAAAAGAACAGCCATGCAGTCTAAGACTGTTCACACAACAGCAGATTCAGACAAATCTCAGGCAAATGCTATGGTGATAGGTTCAGTATAAACTGGGGAATAACATCTAGCTATAGTTATTAAGGACATTCACATAGATTTGCCTAAAGAACTTTAAAAAAAAAAAAAAACCACATTCCTTTGGCCTTATTTGACAAAATAAGTCTCTGAAATAGACCTAGTTTGTTTTTTTTTTTTAACTTTTTATTTTGAGATAATGGCAGATTAGAGACTTCCCAGGTGGCTCAGTGGTAAAGAGTCTCTGCCTGCAATGCAAGAGATACAGGTTCAATCACTGGGTTGGGAAGATTCACTGGAGAAGGGACTGGAAACCCATTCCAGTATTCTTGCCTGGGAAATCCCATGGACAGAGAAGTCCAGTGGGCTCAAGTCCACAGGGTCACGAAAAAGTTGGACATGACTTAGTGACTAAATGACAACAACAGAGGCAGATTAATATGCAGGGGTCAGACACAACACCGGCCTAATATTCTACACCCTTCACTCAGTTTCTACCAAGGGTAACCACTTGTATAGCTATATATAGTACCTTAATCAGGAAATTGATTTTGATACAATTCATTTACCTTACTCAGATTTCACTGATTTTGCATGCATTCCTTTGTAGGTGTGTGTTCATCTCTACATATTATTACTATGCAAATTTTTGTGTATGTAGCTTTGTGTAGTGTCTACCACAGTCAAGAGACTGAATGGTTCTATCATGAAGATTGCTCATGCTCCCTTTTACCATCAGAGCTATCTCCTTTCCTTCCCTAGCAAGCCCTGGCAACTACTAATCTATTCCTCTACTCTATAATTTTATTTCAAAAATTTTATATATATGATATCATAGAATATATAATCTTTTAGGATTAGAATTTTTCTTAAACGTAAATATCTGAAGATTCATCCAGGTTGTCATGTCTATCAATAGTTTGTTCCTTTTGATAGCTAAGTAGTATTCCATGGTACAACATTTTCCTACATATGGATCATGTCCTACATATGACATTATGTTTAGTCATTCACCTTTGAAGGACATCTGGGTGTTTTTTTCAGTTTGGAGCTATTAAAAATAAAGCTACTGTGATCATTCGTTCATAGATTTTTGTGTGCTGTGCTGTCTTCAGTCATTTAGTTGCATCTGGCTATTTAGACTGTAGATTGCCAGGTTCCTCTGTCCATGGAATTCTCCAGGCAAGAATACTGGAGTGTGTAGCCATTCCCTTCTCCAGGGGATTTTCTGAACCCAGGTACTGAACGTGATCTCCTGACTTGAAGACAGATTCTTTCTTTTTGAGCCAGAAAGAAAGCCCAGTTTCCTCCCAAAAACCCTCCTAATACCATCACCATGGTGAAATTCAACATATGAATTTTTGGAGGTCACAAATATTTTGACTATTGTTGTTGTTCAGTTACTAAGTTGTGTCCAACTTGTTGCAATCTTATGAACTGAGCCAGGCATCCCTGTCCTTTACTATCTCCTGGAGTTTGCTCACATTCACATCCATTGAGCAAGTGATACCATCGCCCATCTCATCCTCTGTTGTCCCCTTCTCCTTTTGCCCTCAATCTTCCCAAGCATCAGCGTCTTTTCCAACGAGTCAACTCTTTGCATCGGGTGGCCAAAGGATTGGAGCTTCAGGTTCAGCATCAGTCCTTCCAATGAATATTCAGGGTTCATTTCCTTGAAGATTGACTGGTTTGACCTCCTCACTGTCCAAGGAAATCTCAAGAGTCTTCTCCAGCACCACAGTTTGAAAGCATCAGTTCTTTCACCCTTGGTCTTCTTTCTGGTCCCTCTCTCACATCTGTACATGACTACTGTAAAAACCATAGCCTTGACTGGATGGACATTTATTGGAAAAGTGATGTCTCTGCTGTCTTGGTTTGTCATAGCTTTTCTTCCAAGGAACAAGCGTCTTTTACTTTTATAGCAGCAGTCACCATCTGCAGTGATTTTGGAGCTCAAGGATATTAAGTCTGTCACTGTTTCCATCTTTTCCCCACGTATTTGTCATGAAGTGATGGGACCAGAGGCCATGATCTTCATTTTTTTGAGTGTTGAGTTTTAAGCCAGATATTTCGTTCTTCTCTCTCACCTTCATCAAAAGGATCTTTAGTTCCTCTTCACTTTCTGCCATTAGCATGGTATCATCTAAATATCTGAGGTCGTTGATATCTCCCTGGCAATCTTGATTCCAGCTTGTGTTTCATCCATCCCAGCATTTCACATGATGTACTCTGCATACAAGTTAAATAATCAGGGTGAAAATATACAGCCTTCATAAACTCCTTTCAGGATTTTGAACCATTTCATTGTTTCATGTCTAGCTCTAACTGTTACTTCCTGACCTACAAACAGGTTTCTTAGGAGGTAGGTAAGGTGTTCTGGTTTTCCCATCTCTTTAAGAATTTTCCACAGTTTGTTTTCATCCACACAATCAAAGAATTTAGCATAGTCAATGAAGCAGAAGTAGATGTTTTCCTGGAATTCCCTTGCTTTCTCTGTGATCCAGTGGATGATGGCAATTTGATCTCTGGTTCCTCTGCCTTTTCTAAATCCAGCTTGAAAATCAGAAAGTTATCAGTTCATGTGTTGTTGAGGCCTAGCTTGAAGGATTTTGAGCATTACCTTACTAATATGTGAAATGAGTACAATTGAGCGGTAGTTTGAGCATTCTTTGGCATTGCCCTTCCATGGGATTGGAATGAAAACCAACCTTTTCCAGTCCTGTGGCCTCTGCTGAGTTTTCCAAACTTGCTGACGTACTGAGTGCATCACTTTAACAGGAAAACATATATCATCTTTTAGGATTTGAAGTAGCTCGGTTGTAATTCCATCACATCCACTAGCTTTGTTCATAGTAATACTTCCTAAGGCCCACTTGACTTCACACTCCAGGATGTCTGGCTCTAGGTGAGTGACCACACCATCATAATTTTCCCAGTCATCAAGATCTTTTTTTTGTACAGTTCTTCTGTGTATTCTTGCCACCTCTTCTTCATATCTTCTGCTTCTATTAGGTCCTTGCTGTTTCTGTCCTTTAGTGCGCCCATCTTTGCTTGAAACGTTCTCTTTGTATCTCTGATTTTCTTGAGGAGATCTCTAGTCTTTCCCATTCTATTGTTCTCCTTCATTTCTTCTCATTGTTCACTTAAGAAGGCTTTCTTATCTCTCCTTGTTATTCTTTGGAGCTCTGCATTTAGTTGGGTATATTTTTCCCTTTCTCCTGTGCCTTTAGCTTCTCTTCTTTTCACAGCTATTTGTAAGGCCTCCTCAGACAGCCATTTTGCCTTCTTGCTTGTCTTTTTCTTAGGGATGGTTTTGGTCACTGCCTCCTGTTCAGTGTTATGAACCTCCATCCATTGTTCTTCAGGCACTCTGTCTATCAGATTTAATCCCTTTAATCTATTTGTCACTTTCAGTGTATAATCATAAGGGATTTGATTTGGGTCATACCTGAATGGCCTAGTGATTTCCCCTACTTTCTTCAATTTAACAACACTAAAATTTGGTAAAACCTGCCAAATTGTGCTCTAAAAATTTATATCAATTTATTTATGTTCAAGAGTAAGTAAGATGAGAATGCTATTTTTCTCACAACTTTTCCAACGTTGTATATTATTTTTATGTTTGCCAATTAGTGCATTATTATCTTTACTTTCATTGCTTGATCATGTGTAGTTTTAAAAACATATAGTCTAATAGTCTAAAACATTGAGGGATATATATATTTCATATGACATTTTTCTACTAGGTTGTCTTTCTGTTACTGATTCACATCAGTTTTTCCTATTAGGAAGTTTAACTTTTGTCTGTTACATTTAATGTTGATATGCTTCCTGTGCTATCATTTGTCTTTTACCTTTCCTCATGATATGGTTGGGCAAAATGAAGGTGAAACTAATTATGTGGTCAAATGTACAAGTCCTTCTTTTATGACTTCTGGAATTTATATTAGGCTTATAATGGTTTTTTCTTATCACAAATTCCATGAATATTTACCACGTTTTCTATTGAGATTTTAATATTTTGTGTATGTTATTGGTTTTCTTTCATTGATCCACTTGTAAGGACTCAGTATCTACTCTATAACTAGAGGCTGACCATTGCTCTCCTTGCCTTCCTGGCACCAAGCCCACCCTGGTAGTTCCCTAAGGCACATCCTCCATTAAATTTAGAGCTCACTAGGGCTTCCCAAGTGGCATAATGGTAAATAATCCTCCTGCCAATGCAGGAGATTCAAGAGACGCTGGTTTGATGCCTGGGTCAGGAAGATCCCCTGGAGAAGGAAATGACAACCCATTCCAGTAGCCTGATGAGCTATAGTCCATAGGGTCACAAAGAGTTGGACGCCACTGAGCATAGCACAGCATCACTCGTACCTGAGAGCTCTGTCCTGGTACAGAATTTCCATGAGTATTTTAATTAATTACTTTGCCAGTTGCCCCAGGGACTGCTCTGATTCCCAAGCCAGACTTGCTCTGATCCTGGGGAGTTTTCTGGTGATGTATTTGGAAATTTTTCTTTTTTTCAGAAGTCCCTATGGAGTTGTCAGTTCTTCACCTCTATGGGATTTCTTTTCCAGTGAAATCTCATCTGCTTTATATCTTTAAGAAATTCTTCAATGATCTTTGCCCTCTGAGGATACCCTTCCTTTTTTCTAGGAGGTTTCTTCTGTCATTTCAATGGGTTTTAGTGAGGGAAGTAAGCTAAAGCTTTAGGTAGTCAGTTATTTTGACCTAGTAATAAATAATGGATTTAAAAAAATATCTATGTGCATCCATGTGTTGTGCTCAATTGTTTCTGACTCTTTGTAGCCCATCAGGCTCCTCTGTCCCTGTGATTTTTCAGGCAAGAATGCTGGAGTGTGTTGCCATTTCCTCCTCCAGGGGATCTTCCTGATCTAGGAATCAGAACCATGTTTCCTGTGGCTCCTACATTGGCAGATGGTTCTTTATCACTGTGCTACCTGAGAAGCTAAAGCCTGAAATGAGAGGTTAAGTCCTAATGGGATAAGACTTCAAAGAGGAACTATTTAATATGGAAGACTTAGATTAGATAACAAGAATAATCTCTTTTCACACATTAAAAATGTACTTTTATATTACTGTATTGAAATATGCAATTAATGGGATCAAAAATTTACTTCAGTCACTATAAGCTTTGGGGAGAAAGATTCAATCTTTAACATGCTTTCAAATAGATGAATTCCTACTCAAGATAAAAGCAGCTTACATTGCTAATGATAATGTTCAAAATCACACAAGCTAATGACATTATTAAAGAAAATTATTATTAAAATATCATTCACTGAAGACTGTGTCCACACAAAAACCTTAAGACAAATGTTTTTAGTAGCTTTGTTCATAATTGCCAAAACTTGGAAATAATCAAGATGTCCTTCATTTGGTAAATTTATTTGCTAAATAAACTGTGGCACATAAAGACAATGAAATATTATTCATCATAAAAAAGAAATGAGCTATCAAACAATGAAAAGATAAAGAGGAGCACATTGGTAAATGAAAGCAGGCTTGAACAGGCTGTACACTGTATCATTCCAACTATTTGACATTTTGCAGAAGTCAGAACTATGGACAGTATAAAGGTCAGTGGTTGCCAGGACTTTGAGGATGGGGATGAAAAGAAGGAACACAGGTTTTTAGGCCAGTGAAAGTATTCTTTATAATACATAATGATGGTACATGTTTTTATGCATTTGTCCAAGGCCATAGAATGTGCCCCAGCAAAAAATGAACCTTAATGTCGACTGTGGACTTTGGGTGATCATGGTGTATCATTGTATGTTCATGAGTTGGAAGGAGTGTACTAGCTTGGTGGGGATTGGTGATAAATAAGAAAGGCCAGTATGTGTGGGGCAGGAAGTGTCAGAAATTTCTGTATTTGCTGTCAATTTTGCTATGAATGTTTATCTTCCCTAAAAAGATTGTCTTAATATTTTGAAAAAGTACCACACAGATTGTGTATGAAAACATAGTTTAGTGACATTAGGAATGATAATTTAACAACCATCTTGGGATAAAATTCAATTATGAACTATTAATTTATTTCTTGTAAGTGCAGTGACGTAAGATGACACACTAATGTCATAGGTAACTGGCAGGAGACAATGAGAGTGCATTTTGTGGAAGATACAGAAGGATCACAGGGCCCTGGGTAACTTTACTGGGCTGCTATTGACATAGAAGCAGTGATACACTTATGTATCATTTAAGGAGTAGTTAATTGTATTGTTACCTTTACAGTTTATCAGTAGGTGCATCACAGTGGCAGTAGTGAAAGAGTCAGATCAAGAGAGAAAGGAAATATCAGAAGCCACTCAGTTGTTCAGAACATTTTAGCATGAACAAATGAGACACCTCTTGGTTCCTATGGAGGACTTGGAAAGATCTTGATTAAAAATGATGTGTTAGGCAACATTTTAAAAAGCCCATTTGACTTTATTTTGGCTATATTATAGAGAGAGTAAATAAATTCTAGTCAGATCAAAGCTAGAAATGTTTATTGATATAGATAATATATAATAAATTTGACTAAAAGAGTTCACCCAATGTGAACATGGAGATAAACAAGAGAAGACAGAGTCCAGAAACACTACAGTTAGACTGATGTTTATTAAATATGAAATTTAATTTGTAGATCACAAATGTTATATTAATGAAGTGCCTACACAAATTTATAGAATTTACTGTGTCATAAGAGTATAACAGTTTGTTAAAACAACAGGACACTGATTTTTGGTCTGCAATTTTTTTTTTTTTGGTCTGCAATTTTTTTATTTTTGGATACTTTGGAGCACAAATCAAATTGTGTGAAATCATATATTCCTGCATTAACTCTTCAGTTGTTATGTTCCAATGGGAAGCATATTCATAGAGACCAACACCAATATTGAATCAATTTAATAAATATAATGTTCCCAGGAGAAGAAGACATTGTTTTTAGTTTTTATTTTGAGGACTATAACTTTAGAAGCACACAAATCCTACTTTGAAAGATTTATGTACTAAATGGACAGAAAAATATATCGAGGACTATCCATAAAAAACAATAGAAATGTGGCAAATATAAGTAAAGAGTACAGAAAAAACAAATTGGGACTTACTGTCAAAATTTGGAAACGTTTTACCAATGAGCTGGCATTTTAGATGGTTCCTTAAGAAGGAATATGATTTCAGTATGTATAGCTAGTTTCCAACTCTTTGCGATCCCATGGATTGTACCTTGCCTGGCTCTTCTGTTTCTGGAGTGTCAAGGCAAGAGTACTGGAGTGGTTGCTATTTCCTTCTCAAATGCAGAGATGATATATAAGGCAAAATGAAGAAATGCCATGAGTCAGGGAGACATTCCCATGAGAAGACAGGTTGGGCAGTATAGGAGAGTAAGAAGCGTTAGATGAGTGCTCTTTAGAGTGAGATGTAGGTGGGAGATTGGCTTATGGTAATGGTATTGGAGAGTAAGTATGTTTAATCTGGTCTTGACAGCACGTTGAGAAACTAAGATAAAATATATTCTACTTGGGGAAACATATGACAAAATTTTTATTATGTGGATACCAAACATTTGATTGCAAGTAAAAATAAGATGGAATATTTAAACCCCCAAATTATAAACAATGTTATATTCTCTAATATTCTTCCATCTAACCTGATTTAACATTTCAAAGACTGTCTTAGGGAGATGTTACTAAGAATAGTGCCCATTCTCCATTGCTTTCTACTTTTAACTATTTTTTTCTATTTTCTTCAGTACATATGAATTCCTATGTATGAAAAAATGCTTTTTTTCCTATGAAACATGATAAACATCTTTTGCACTTTTCCTTTGGTTAAATCGTTGCTCATGAAATTTCTTTGAAGTTGGTAATGAATCAAAAAGTACAAGTAATTTTTATGACTCAAACTATATTCTCATATTTTTCTAAGGTTAAAGTGTCAATTTTCATTTCTTTAGCAGTTTTTCACTGTATTCCTGCCAAAATTTTCAACATTGAGTATTCTAAATGTGTATGTATGTTTGTGTGCTTATGCATAAATTTATATATTAATAGTTGCAACTATGGCAGATGTACAGTAGTATTTGATCATTTAAAATTTTATAGGAGACAAAGTCAATGATCCAGTTTATTTGGTTTACTGAATAATCTCTAGGTCATAGTTAGTTCCCTGGCATAATATAGACACTTGATAAATATATGTTCAATATAGGGGTAGGTGTATTTATATAAACAAAATGGCCTTCAAGTCAGAAACAGTAACATGAGACAAAGGTCATTATATAATGATAAAGTTGTCGATTCATCAAGTGGATACTGCAATTATTAATACCTGTTTACCCAGCATCAGAGCACTTAATTATACTAAGCAGATATACATCTGAAAGGAGAAATAGACAACGCTACAATAGTGGGGACTTTTAACTTCATTTTCAACAATCCATCCGACAGATAATCATCTGACAGATGATGTCTGATCATCCGACAGATAATCAGTTAAGAAACCTTGGACGTTAACTACTCAGTTCAGTTCAGTTACTCAGTTGTGTACAACTCTGTGACACTATGGACTGCAGCATGTCAGGCTTCCCTGTCCATCACCAACACTTGGAGCCTGCTTGAACTCATGTCCATTGAGTCAGTGATGCCATCCAACCATCTCATCCTCTGTCATCCCCTTCTCCTCCTGCCCTCAACTTTCCCAGCATCAGGGTCTTTTCAAATGAATCAGCTCTGCACATCAGGTGGCCAAAGGATTGGAGTTTCAGCTTCAGCATCAGTCCTCCCAATGAACATCCAGGACTGATTTCCTTGAGGATTGACTGGTTTGATCTTCTTGCAGTCCAAGGGACTCTCAGGAGTCTTCTCCAACACCACACACAGTTCAAAAGCATCGATTCTTCGGCGTTCAGCTTTCTTCACAGTCCAACTCTCACATCCATACACGACCACTGGAAAAACCATAGCCTTGACTAGACGGACCTTTGTTGACAAAGTAATGTCTCTTCTTTTTATTTATTTATTTATTTATTTATTTTTTTAAAAATAAATTTATTTATTTTAGTTGGGGGCTAATTACTTTACAATATTGTAGTGGTTTTTGCCATACATTGACTTAAATCAGCCATGGTTTACATGTGTTCCCCATCTTGAACCCCCCTCCCACCTCCCTCCCCATCCCATCCCTCTGGGTCATCCCATTGCCCCAGCCCTGAGCATTTGTCTCATGCATTGAACCTGGAATGGTGTTCTGTTTCACATATGATAATATACATGTTTCAGTGCTATTCTCCCAGAATGTCCCATCTTCACCTTCTGCCTCAGAGTCCATAAGACTGTTCTATGCATCTGTGTCTCTTATTCTGTCTCACATATAGGGTTATCATTACCATCTTTCTTCTTTTTAATATGCTGTCTAAGTTGGTCATAACTTTCCTTCCCAGGAGTAAGCATCTTTTAATTTCATGGCTGCAATCACCATCTGCAGTGATTTTGGAGCCCCCCAAAATAAAGTCTGACACTGTTTCCACTGTTTCCCCATCTATTTGCCATGAAGTGATGGGACTGGATGCCATGATCTTAGTTTTCTGAATGTTGAGCTTTAAGCCAACTTTTTCACTCTCTTTCACTTTCATCAAGAGCCTCTTTAGCTCTTCTTCACTTTCTGTCATAAGGGTGGTGTCATGTGCATATCTGAGGTTATTAATATTTCTTCCTGCAATCTTGATTCCAACTTGTGCTTCCTCCAGCCCAGCGTTTCTCTTTATGTACTCTGCATATAAGTTAAATAGGCAGTGTGACAATATACAGCCTTGACGTACTCTTTTCCCAATTTGGAACCAGTCTGCTATTCCATGTCCAGTTCTAACTGTTGCTTCCTGACGTACATACAGGTTTCTCAAAAAGCAGATCAGGTGGTATGGTATTCTCATCTCTTTCAGAATTTTCCACAGTTTGTTGTGATCCACACAGTCAAAGGGTTTGACATAGTCAATAAAGCAGAAGTAGATGTTTTTTCTGGAACTCTCTAGCTTTTTCGATGTTCCAGCAGATGTTGGCAATTTGATCTCTGGTTCCTCTGCCTTTTCTAAAACCAGCTTGAACATCTGGAAGTTCACGGTTCACGTATTGCTGAAGCCTGGCTTGGAGAATTTTGAACATTACTAGCATGTGAGATGAGTGCAATTGTGTGGTAGTTTGAGCATTCTTTGGCATTGCCTTTCTTTGGGATGGAATGAAAACTGACCTTTTCTAGTCCTGTGGCCACTGCTGAGTTTTCCAAATTTGCTGACAGATTGAGTGCAGCACTTTCACAGCATCATCTTTGAGGATTTGAAATAGCTCAACTGGAATTCCATCACCTCCACTAGCTTTGTTCGTAGTGATGTTTTCTAAGGCCCACTTGACTTCATATTCCAGGATGTCTGGTTTTAGGTGGGTGAACACACCATCGTGATTATCTGGGTTGTGAAGATCTTTTTTGTACTGTTTTTCTGTGTATTCTTGCCACCTCTTCATAATATCTTCTGCTTCTGTTAGGTCCCTACCATTTCTGTCCTTTATTGAGCCAATCTTTGCATGAAATACTCCCTTAGTATCTCTAATTTTCCTGAAGAGATCTCTAGTCTTTCCCATTCTATTGTTTTCCTCTATTTCTTTGCATTGATCTCAGAGGAAGGCTTTCTTATCTCTCCTTCTTGGTATTCTTTGGAACTCTGCATTCAAATGGGTATATCTTTCCTTTTCTCCTTTGCTTTTCGCTTCTCTGTTTTCATAGCTATTTGTAAGGCTTCCTCAGAGAGCCATTTTGCATTTTTGCATTTCTTTTTCTTGGGGATGGTCTTGATTCCTGTCTCCTGTACAGTGTCACGAACCTCCGTCCATAGTTCATCAGAAACTCGATCAGATCTCGTCCCTTAAATCTATTTCTCATGTCCATTGTATAGTCACAAGGGATTTGATTTAGGTCATACCCGAATGGTCTAGTGGTTTTCCCCACTTTCTTCAATTGCAGTCTGAATTTGGCAACAAGGAGTTCATGATCTGAGCCACAGTCAGCTCCCAGTCTTGTTTTTGCTGACTCTATAGAGCTTCTCCATCTTTGGCTGCAAAGAATATAATCAATCTGATTTTGGTGTTGACCATCTGGTGATGTCCATGTGTAGAGTCTTCTTTTGTGTTGTTGGAAGAGGGTGTTTGCTATGACCAGTGCGTTCTCTTGGCAAAACCCGATTAGTCTTTGTCCTGCTTCATTCTGTACTCCAAGGCCAAATTTGCCTGTTACTCCAGGTGTTTCTTGTCTTCCTACTTTTACATTCCTGTCCCCTATAATGAAAAGGACATCTTTTGGGGGTGTTAGTTCTAGGAGGAGCACAGCGGGCGGCTGCAACAGCCCAGAGCATGGCCAAGAGGAGCTACCCTACGTCCAATGTCAGGGGTGGTGGCAGAAAGGAGCTACCCCTCATGCAAGGTAAGGAGCAGCGGCTGCACTTTGCTGAGCAGCCATCAAGAGATATCCCACGTCCAAGGTCAGAGAAACCCAAGTAAGACAGTAGGCACTGAGAGAGGGCATCAGAGGGCAGACAGACTGAAACCACAGTCACAGACAACTAGCCAATCTGATCACACGGACCACAGCCTTGTCTAACTCAATGAAACTAAGCCATGCCCTGTGGAGCCACCCAAGATGGATGGGTCATGGTGGAGAGGTCTGACAGAACGTGGTCCACTGGAGAAGAGAATGGCAAACCTCTTCAGTATTCTTGCCTTGAGAACCCTGTGAACAGTATGAAAAGGCAAAAAGATAGGACATTGAAAGATGAACTCCCCAGGTCGGTCAGTGCCCAATATGCTACTGGGGATCAGTGGAGAAATAACTCCAGAAAGAATGAAGGGATGGAGCCAAAGCAAAAACAACACCCAGCTGTGGATGTGACTGGTGATAGAAGCAAAGTTCAATGCTGTAAAGAGCAGTATTGCATAGGAACCTGAAATGTTAGGTACACGAATCAAGGGAAATTGGAGGTGGTCAAACAGGAGATGGCAAGAGTGAACATCGACATTCTAGGAATCAGCGAACTAAGATGGACTGGAATGGGTGAATTTAACTCAGATGACCATTATATCTACTACTGTGGGCAAAAATCCCTTAGAAGAAATGGAGTAGCCATCATGGTCAACAAAAGAGTCCAAAATGCAGTACTTGGATGCAATCTCAAAAACTACAGAATGATCTCTGTTCGTTTCCAAGGGAAACCATTCAATATCACGTTAATCCAAGTCTATGCCCCGACCGGTAACACTGAAGAAGCTGAACATGAACGCTTCTGTGAAGACCTGCAAGACCTTCTAGAACTAACACCCAAAAAAGATGTCCTTTTCAACATCACTGATCATCAAGAAAATGCAAGTCAAAACCATAATGAAATATTACCTCTCAACAATTATAATGGCTTTAACCAAAAAGACAAAAGATAACGAGTTGACGATGTACAGAAAAGAGAAACTTCATTCACTGTTAGTGGGGCTATAAAAACCACTGTGAAAAATTCTATGGAGGTTACTCAAAAAATTGAAAATGGAACTACCATATGATTCAGTAACTCCACTTCTGTATATAGGTCCAAATGAAATGGAATTACTATCTCAAAGAGATAACTGTCCTCCCATGTTTATTGCATCATTATTTATAATAGACAAGACATGGAAATTACCTGTGTCCAATGAGGTATGAATGGATAAAAAAAAAGGGATGTATATAATGCATTATTATTCAGTATTCGGTAATAAAAAGAAAGAAATTCTTCCATTTGTAGCAACATAGATGAAACTTGAGAGAATTATGCCAAGTGAAATCAGAGAAAAAGGCAAATATTGTCTGTTCTCGCTTGTATGTGGAATCTAAAAGAAGCAAATTTATAGAAATAGAAAGTAGAATAATGATTCCCAGAGACTGGAGGGCAGGGAAGATGAGGCGAAGCTGGTAAAAAAAAAAAAAAAATACAGTTAAAAGATGAATAAATTCTAGAGATCTCATCATCAATGCTAGCATATGACATGACTTTAGATTTAATAAACATTCCAGTATAACACTTCCCAGGTGGCATCAGTTGTAAAGAACCCGCCTGCCAATGCAAGAGATGTAAGAGATGCAAGTTTGATCCCTGGGTTGGGAAGATCCCCTGGAGAAGGAAATGGCAACCCACTCCAGTATTCCTGTCTGGAGAATCCCATCGACTGAGAAGCCTGGTGGGCCACAGTCCATAGGGTTGCAAAGAGTCGGACATGACTGAAGTGACTTAGCATGCACTAGTATAGGGATATTTTAAATACATTGATTTTATGATAGGACATTTATTTTCTTTTATTTTTTAAGTTATTTGATCATAAACATGAACATGTCTGTGTATTCACCAATGAAAAGTGTCATTGAAAAATGCAAATGTGTGGATTTTTATTAATGTTTTTGTTCATTCATGCATCCATTTCATAGATATCACTGAAAGCCTACTATAAGCTGGACATTACACTGAGTCTCAAAGATTCTATCATGAATACTTGAGCTAAGAAATAGGAGTCAGAGACTATATGGATGTTTAGAAACAAGAATTTCCTTTTTTAATTTTTCCCATCAGGCACAAACCATAGCCAAGGCATGAAGGGCAAATTAAGTTCAAATATTTGCCTTGCAATTATTTATTTGCAAAGGAAATCATTTGTACTTTCTGAGGGATCAGATGTGGAATATTTTCCTCTCTTTTTGCATTTCCTGGTATGTCAGCAAATGTATAGTAATAACAAATCCAATAGCACAATTTCAAAAGACAACTATTTTAATTTTGGATTTACTGTGGTTTTATTGCTTTGAGACTGTAAAAAGATGAATGGAAAAATGTATAGGATACCCGTAATATTACCTGAGTAACAAAACAGCTCTGAAGGTGGATCATCTTTAAAAAGAACACAGATATTTATTCAATGTTTTTAGTTGTGTTCAGCTTTCTTGAATTGCTGCTTATGCATTTCCTCTTGAGATGTCCCCTCTGCCCAAGTTTGTATATCTGGTGAATGTTTGCATGTCATTTAAGTATTCTCAGTAACAAATACTGTTTATTTTCACCTTGTCCTGTCAGCTCTTGATAGTCGGTTAAAATAATAGTTTTCTGTTTTGGGCTTATATATTAAATATCCCCCACTTTTATGGAATCTACCATATCATATTACTTTTTGAGTTCTCATTTAACTAAGAGTTTCTGTGAGCAGTGACTAAATCTAAATGTTTAGTAGTAGTTTTAAAAATTTAGTTTGTAATATAATGCTTTGCGTATCATACACACTCAATAAATATCTCCTTTCAGTTGAGTAAGATAAATAAGTTTCTTCTGTTAAAAGCAAAATATAAGATTTATTATAGTAAAATAAGTAGCAATTATTCTAATTCCTAACATTTAATATAAATCAAGCTGAATTTATTTTTGGACTCCCTTCATGTGATGTACTTTTCTTTTCAAACTAAATGTCTTTGGGAATTTTGAAAGCAAAGTTAAGTTCAAAGGTGCGATTATTTACATCCTAGCACCTCATTTCTGCCACATCTGCAAGCCAGTAGTTGACCTTGCACTCTTTGCCTTTTAAAGTCTTAATGTGTTTAGAACAGGCCTTTTATTTGTGACTATAGTGTCTCAACACAGTCTTCTTTATATTATGTTTTCATCAATAGTACTTTAGGTAATAATTTATTTCAGTTCATATGGATAGACCAGAAAAACCTAAAAAATGAGAAATAATAATTTACCCCTATCCATATATAGTGTCATGTCATCTGCCAACAATGACAGTTTTATATCTTCGTTTCCAACTTGGATTCCTTTTCTTTCTTTTACTACTTTGATGGTTATAACTAGGACTTCCAAAACTACGCTGAATAAAAGTGTCAACAATGGACATCCTCGTCTTCTTCCTAATCTTAGAATGCTTTCATCTTTTCACTATTGAGTCTGTTAGGTGTGAGATTGTCACATACATCCTTCCTTATGTTGAGGTAAGTTCCCTCCATTCCCACTTTCTGGAGAGTTTTTTTTTTTATCATAAATAGGAGTTGAAATTTGTCAAAAACTTTTTCTGCATCTGTTGAGATGATGATTTTTGGGGGGTGGGGGATTACCTGGAGGGATGGGATGGGGAGGGAGGTGGAAGGGGGGTTCTGGAAGGGGAAAACATGTACACCCATGGTGGATTCATGTCAATGTATGGCAAAACAAATAAACAAAAAAGAAAGAAAGAAAAAAAAAAGAGAATTTAAACCCAAAAAGGAAAAATTAAAAAAAGAGATGAAGATTTTTATTCTTCAGTTTGATAATGTGTTGTATCACACTGCTTTGCCTCTATTGAAGAATCCTTGCATCTCTGGTATTAATCCCATTTGATCATGGTATGTGATATTTTAAATGGATTATGGAATTTTTGTTGCTAGTATTTTGTTGAATATTTTTGTGTCTCTGTTCATCAGTGATATTAGCCTTAATGTTCTCTTTTTTGTGATATCTTTGTCTGGCTTTGGTATTAGGGTAATGGTGACCTCATAGAATGAGCTTAGGTGTGTTCCTTCCTCTGTAATTTTTTGGAATAGTTTCAGAAGTATAGGTGTTAACTCTTCTCTAAATGTTTGATAAAATTCACCTGTGAAGCCATCGGCTCCTGGACTTTTGTTTGTTGGAAGATTTTCAATCACAATTTCAATTTCATTACTTGTGGTTTGTCTGTTCATAATTTCTGTTTCTTCCTGTTTCAGTCTTGAAATGTATCTTTCTGAGAATTTGTCCATTTCTTCTAGAATATCCATTTTATTGGAATATATTTGTTTGTAATAATCTCTTATTATACTTTGTATTTCTGTGGTATAAATTGTAACTTCTCCTTTTTTGTTGCTACTTATATTGATTTGTGTCCTCTCTTTTTCCTAATGAGTCTGTCTAAAGGATTATCGATTTTGTTTGTACCTCACAAAATATTTAGAGTAAAATTATATTAATGATGAAAGCACGTTGGTGACATTTATGTTAGAATATTGAACAACATAGATATATCATAAGCAGCATTAAGAGCCTTTCTAGGACATGGATTCCCTCCAGGTCTCCCACATTGCAGGTGGATTCTTTACCAGCTGAGCCACAAGGGAAGCCCAACAATATTGGAGTGGGTAAGCCTATCCCTTCTCCAGCGTATCTTCCCGACCCAGGAATTGAACTGGGGTCTCCTGCATTGCAGGCAGATTCTTTACCAACTAAGATATCAGGGAAGCCCTCAGATTTAACTTAAGAGGGATAGAGTCAGGTTCAAACGTCACTCTTGGAAAAGTGTTTGGAGCTCAGAAGAGCTGATTCTGTGCATCTTTTTCCACAACCCCATGTTTAATGACGTCAGATTGGTAGCTCAAATACCACAGTACAGTGTTTACAAATCAGCAAATGCTACCGATCAGTTTCTTCTTTTCCTTTATTTCCTCCAGAGTAGTACTTAAGTGTGATGTCTGCCCAATAGCGTGGTGCTGGGATAAGACTTTATTACAGAAAATTGTTCTACTCTTTTCTGACTAAAGAGCTCTACTTTCTGTTCCATTTAGGTGACATTGTTTGTTTGAGTGAGTGAGTGAGTGAAAGACCCTCAGTCGTGTCTGACTCTTTGCGACCCCGTGGACTATACAGTCCTTGGAGTTCTCCAGGCCAGAATACTGGAGTGGGTAGCCTTTCCTTCTCCAAGGTATCTTCCCAACCCAGGGATTGAACCCAGGTCTCCCTCTTTGGTGGCAGATTCTTTACCAGCTGAGCCACAACGGAAACCCAAAGGGTGTGTTGCCTCCCCATCCGGGAATTGAACCCCGGTCTGCTGCATGACAGGCGGGGATACTCACCACTATACTAACGAGGACAGTGACATTGTTTGGGTGAACCTATTATTGAAAATATTATTATTTTCTTCCTTGTCATGCTTAATAAACTCTTAGCAGTTATCCTGGCAAGGGAGCATTTCCAATGTGATCATTGTTCTATTAATTTTACTTTGATTTACTTTTACAAATTACAAACTGAATTGTTTCATGAACATTGGGCTAGTTTCAGTAATCATTCTAGTAATATTGAATAGGGTAAAGTGGGTGATTTTTAAGCACATCTTTAATAACTCATGTCAAAAGCAGAATAACTTGGCTTTCCTTTGTGGCTTCTAACATTTTAAACAGTTCAGCCAACTATTAATACTGGATTACTCCATCGGACACACTGGTTTACATCCAGTCACCAAATGATAAATATCAAAATGTCCGCATAATTTACTCATGGACTGCAATTCATAAATAATACTGTTCCAGCAAACAATTAAGTTTGCTATGGACACATAGGATATTCTTGGTGAAAGAGTTACTGAGGAAGGAAATGGTGAGGGATCTTTTGAGAATTGCATGCAGGCCTGCATTTCATTTTTTATGCAAATTGAAAAATAAAATTATGCAAATATTCTTTTGAGGAGCTACTGTGCTGTTGTCTAGGACCACATTTTTCATTTCTGGCTGGTGAAGTGACATCTTGCCGAAAGCAAGAGTGATTTGTGAAATGGGATTCTGTTCCATCCCCTGTAGACTGCTAAAATATCATCTCTGTCATGCTGAGCCCTTTGAGGTGGAGAAGTGGTAGTGGCATGATTGTGGGGGCGTTTGCAACTGCCAACATAAAAAATTTCTGAAAAATCTGCCAAGTCCTGGGAATCCCATTTACATATCCCTTAGATTGGTATTTAAATAATGATATCAATTCTTTTAGGACTTCTCTCTAGTCTACTGAAAATCTGAAAGTAATATAACATAAAACTGTATCTTCTAAGGAAACCTGTGTTACTTATAGACCATACATTTGAAAGTCAAGAATAATAATACAACTATAGTACTTTTATGTCTATGCCAGAAAAAATATTACATGTGCTTGGAAGAACTTATTCTCCTGGATCTTCCACTAATTCAAGGTGGATTTTCAAAGATAGAATCTGGTTATGCCATACCATTTTTAGAAATCTTTTGGAATTATCTCTTAATTTTCATACATCCATGTGTGTGGTAAATTGCAACACAATCTAGGTCAAATACTCCCCAATTCTTGCAAATAATCAAAGATATATTGAAAAATGAAGATTACCAAATTCATCTAAAAATGTTTTGATTCAATGATTGCTGTAGACTGAATGTTTGCGACTCCCTGGTGGGGGGTGGGGGGGAAATACTTTGTGAAACCTAATTCCCAAAATGATAGTATTTAAAGGGTGTGTATGCTCAGTTGTGTGCAACTATTTGTGACTCCATGGGCTGCAGCCTGCCAGGCTCTTCTGTCCATGGGATTCTCCAGGCAAGGATACTTTAATGGGTTGCCATTTCCCTCCAGGAGATCTTCCCCATCCAGAGACTGAACCCCCGTCCCCTGCAGTGGAAGCACAAAATCTTAACCACTGAACCACCAAGGGGACTTCTCTGGTGGCTCAGACGGTAAAGAATCCACCTGCAATGCGGGAGATCTGGGTTTGATCCCTTGGTTGGGAAACCCTGGAGGAGGGCGTGGTACTCGCTCCAGTATTCTGGCCTGGAGAATCCATGGACCATTCCACGGGGTCGCAGAGAGTCAGACCACCAGGGAAGTCCATAGTAGTATTTAGAGGTGGGGCTTTTGGGAGGTGATTAGGTCATGAAAGAAGAATCCTTACAAAAAGATACCACAGAGAGCTCTTATTTCCCCGACTGTAATAGGAGGGCATGGAGGAGACAGTTGCCTGCGAACCAGGAAGCTGGCTCTTACCAGACACTGAATGTGCTGGTGACTTGATTGTAGATTTTCCAGCCTCCATAACTGTGAGAAATAAATGTTTCCTGCTTAAACCACTCAGTTTATAATATATTTGTTATAAAATCCAGAATTGACTAGACAATAGACGTCTGGGATATGGAACAAGCTGCCTAGAACAGGACTGCAGATAATATGGAGTGTGTATGTGTGTGCTGCTCACAAGCTTGCATATATGGTGTATAGCTCTCCAGATGATTTGGGAAAATAGCAATCTAAATTACTTCTTTTGTACTCTACATATGGAAATCTGACTAAAAATATTAACAGGATGTTTTGTTTGCAGCAGAAGATCAGGAATGAGAATAGAATATGGTTTCTATATTTTTTCCTATGAGGACACTGCAGGCATATAGTAAAACACAAAAAGAAGCATTAAACATTTAATAAAAGTAGAAAATCTAGCTTTTCTAGGGGTCCTTTTGGGAAAACACAGAGAAGGAAGGTGTGGGCAACCTCCGCAACTGTATGTTGGACAGTATATGGTGATTTATGTTTGCATGCCTGTGTGCTAAGTCACTTTAGTCACGTCTGACTCTTTGCGACCCTATGGACTGTAGCCTGCCAGGCTCCTCTGTCCATGGGATTCTTCAGGCAAGAATACTGGAGTGTGTTGCCATGCCCTCCTCCAGGGAATCTTCCAGACCCAGGGATCAAACCCACATTTCTTAAGTCTTCTGTGTTGGCAGATGTGTTCTTTACCACTAGCGCCACCCGGGAAGCCCTGACTTATGTTTAAGGGATATTTTTTTCTTTCTTTCTAACTATTAAAAGAACTCCTAATTTTGAGAAAAAAAAATAGGATGCTTGCTTAGTTTCAAATTATTTACTTTGGAATATTTATTTATCAGTGCAGTGGTTTTAACCAATGTCCACAAATTTTTGATATTCCTCCTTAAGGAGGTGGAGTTTAACTCACCTTGAGTGCAGACTGCAGTTAGTAATTCTCTCCTATAAAGGGAAAAAGAATAACTTTACTGTGGAGAAACCTGTTATCCAACACTTATCCAAGTGATCAAGATGAACATCACCAATAATATCAATCATGTTGATGTCACATACTCCCTTGAACTGATAGAACGAGAGCACTTCATTTCTGGGGTTCTCTTTCCTGAAATACATATAAGCCCAGTTTAACCGGGAAAAAACATCTGACAAATGCAAGTTGATAGATACTCTACACAATACTTGACTGAATACGTGACTGAACTGAACTGAAATATATGTTTCATTTCCTTTATATCTCTGACAGAAGTTAAAATATATACACTCTGAGCCCATCTCTAATTCATTATGTAGCACAGGGTATAACATGTTAAACTACAGTTTTGTTAATTACAAGAGGCATTCATCTGGGGGGACAAACAATAAGGGTAGATATCTGAAATTTACCGTATTACTCTCTTTTTTTTCTGTTTCCCCTTAAGCATTGTCTTTTAAAAAATCAATTTACCTTGCAGTCACATACTGCCTCTAGTTTTAGTGTGTTTCAGTTCAGTTCAGTTCAGTTCAGTCGCTCAGTCGTGTCCGACTCTCTGCAACCCATGAACTGCAGCACACCAGGCCTCTCTGTCCATCACCAACTCCCGGAGTCTACCCAAACCCATGTTCATCGAGTCGGTGATGCCATCCAACCATCTCATCCTCTGTCGTCCCCTTCTCCTCCCGCCCCCAATCCCACCCAGCATTAGGGTCTTTTCCAATGAGTCAACCCTTCGCATGAGGTGGCCAAAGTATTGGAGCTTCAGCTTCAACATCAGACCTTCCAATGAACACCCAGGATTGATCTCTTTTAGGATGGATTGATTGGATCTCCTTGCAGTCCAAGGGACTCTCAAGATTCTTCTCCAACACCACAGTTCAAAAGCATCAATTCTGCGGCGCTCAGCTTTCTTCACCGGCCAACTCTCACATCCATACATGACCACTGGAAAAACCATAGCCTTGACTAGACGGACTTTGGTTGGCAAAGTAATGTCTCTGCTTTTAAACATGCTATCTAGGTTGGCCATAACCTTCCTTCCAAGGAGTAAGCGTCTTTTAATTTCATGGCTGCAATCACTATCAGCAGTGATTCTGGAGCCCAAAAAAGTAAAGTCTGACACTGTTTCCACTGTTTCCCCATCTATTTCCCATGGAGTGATGGGACCAGATGCCATGATCTTAGTTTTCTGAACATTGAGCTTTAAGCCAACTTTTTCACTCTCCTCCTTCACCTTCATCAAGAGGCTCTTTAGTTCTTCTTCACTTTCTGCCATAAGGGTGGTGTCATCCGCATATCTGAGGTTATTGATATTTCTCCTGGCAATCTTGATTCCAGCTTGTGTTTATTCCAGCCCAGCGTTTCTCATGATGTACTCTGCATATAAGTTAAATAAGCAGGGTACAATATACAGCCTTGACGTACTCCTTTTCCTATTTGGAACCAGTCTGTTGTTCCATGTCCAGTTCTAACTGTTGCTTCCTGACCTGCATACAGGTTTCTCAAGAGACAGGTCAGATGGTCTGGTATTCTCATCTCTTTCAGAATTTTCCACAGTTTATTGTGATCCACACAGTCAAAGGCTTTGGCATAGTCAATAAAGCAGAAATAGATATTTTTCTGGAACTCTCTTGCTTTTTCGATGATCCAGCAGATATTGGCAATTTGATCTCTGGTTCCTCTGCCTTTTCTAAAACCAACTTGAGCATCTGGAAGTTCACAGTTCAGGTATTGCTGAAGCCTGGCTTGGAGAATTTTGAGCATTATTTTACTAGCATGTGAGATGAGTGCAATTGTGCAGTAGTTTGAGCATTGTTTGGCATTGCCTTTCTTTGGGATTGGAACGAAAACTGACCTTTTCCAGTCCTGTGGCCACTGCTGAATTTTCCAGATTTGCTGGCATATCGAGTGCAGCACTTTCACAGCATCACCTTTGAGGATTTGAAATAGCTCAACTGGAATTCCA
Organism: Giraffa tippelskirchi; assembly: GCF_054371585.1. Classification (NCBI taxonomy): domain Eukaryota; kingdom Metazoa; phylum Chordata; class Mammalia; order Artiodactyla; family Giraffidae; genus Giraffa; species Giraffa tippelskirchi. The sequence continues at coordinate 68,577,807 of NC_137284.1, forward strand.
TCACCTCCACTAGCTTTGTTCGTAGTGATGCTTTCTAAGGCCCACTTGACTTCACATTCCAGGATGTCTGGCTCTAGGTGAGTGATCACACCATCGTAATTATCTGGGTCGTGAAGATCTTTTTTTTACAGTTCTTCTGTGTATTCTTGCCACCTCTTCTTAATATCTTCTTATTCTGTTAGGTCCATACCATTTCTGTTTTTGTCGAGCCTATCTTTGCATGAAATGTTCCTTTGGTATCTCTAATTTTCTTGAAGAAGTCTCTAGTCTTTCCCAATCTGTTGTTTTCCTCTATTTGTTTGCACTGATCGCTGAGGAAGGCTTTCTTATCTCTCCTTGCTATTCTTTGGAACTCTGCATTCAGATGAGAATATCTTTCCTTTTCTCCTTTGCTTTTCACTTCTCTTCTCTTCCCAGCTATCTGTAAGGCCTCCTCAGACAGCCATTTTGCTTTTTTGCATTTCTTTTCCATGGGGATTTTCTTGATCCCTGTCTCCTGTACAATGTCACGAACGTCTGTCCATAGTTCATCAGGCACTCTGTCTATCAGGTCTAGTCCCTTAAATCTATTTGTCACTTCCACTGTATACTCATAAGGGATTTGATCTAGGTCATACCTGAATGGTCTAGTGGTTTTCCCTACTTTCTTCAATGTAAGTCTGAATTTGGCAATAAGCAGTTCATGATCTGAGCCACTGTCTGCTCCTGGTCTTGTTTTTGCTGACTGTACAGAGCTTCTCCATCTTTGGCTGCAAAGAATATAATCCATCTGATTTCGATGTTGACCATCTGGTGATGTCCACGTGTAGAGTCTTTTCTTGTGTTGTTGGAATAGGGTGTTTGCTATTACCAGTGCGTTCTCGTGGCAAAACTCTATTAGCCTTTGCCCTGCTTCATTCTGTACTCCAAGGCCAAACTTGCCTGTTACGCCAGGTGTTTCTTGACTTCCTACTTTTGCATTCCAGTCGCCTATAATGAAAAGGACATCTTTTTTGGGTGTTAGTTCTAGAAGGTCTTGTAGGTCTTCATAGAACCGTTCAACTTCAGCTTCTTCAGCGTTACTGGTCGGGGCATAGACTTGGATTACCGTGATATTGAATGGTTTGCCTTGGAAACGAACAGAGATCATTCTGTCGTTTTTGAGATTGCATCCAAGTACTGCATTTTGGACTCTTTTGTTGACCATGATGGCTACTCCATTTCTTCTAAGGGATTCTTGCCCACAGTAGTAGATATAATGGTCATCTGAGTTAAATTCACCCATTCCAGTCCATCTTAGTTCGCTGATTCCTAGAATGTCAACGATCACTCTTGCCATCTCCTATTTGACCACTTCCAGTTTGCCTTGATTCATGGACCTAACATTCCAGGTTCCTATGCAATATTGCTCTTTACAGCATCGGACTTTGCGTCTATCACCAGTCATATCCACAGTTGGGTATCGTTTTTGCTTTGGCTCCATCCCATCATTCTTTCTGGAGTTATTTCTCCACTGATCTCCATTAGCATATTGGGCACCTACTGACCTGGGGAGTTCATCTTTCAGTGTCCTATCCTTTTGCCTTTTCATACTGTTCATGGCGTTTAGTTTCATACTGTTAGTTTCATACTGTTCATGGTGTTTAGTTTAGTGTGTTTAGTTTCATTTAAATAATTGTCACATAAATGGAGCATTAATGAAGTGATGGAATGTAGAATTTTGCCAGATATTTAGGGAGACAATATTCTTGAACATGAAACATGCACAAGGGCTTTGACCTATAAGGAATTTTCCTTAAGCAAGGGGCAGATATATAGCACAAGGTGTCAAAAGTCCACAAAGAAAATACATCCTTTATGACACACCAATTGACAAACAGCCATCTTTGGAAACAGTAGGTAGGTGTGGATGGGAGATGTTCTTTGGCTGATAAGTTCCCTGAATCTCTACTGAGATATCATCTCTGATGCTTGAAGTATCTGTTTTTTGACATAGGGAGAGGTTCAATGTTGAAGTAAGGAATAACTCAGTGTAATAAGGTGTTAGATAAGGATCTAAATTTTAATTTTTCTTCATGTTTCTACTTAATGTTTCTACTTAATGTTCCATTTGTTGTTGTTGGCATTCAGTCACTAAGTCATATCTCTCTGTGACCCTTTGAACTGCAGCATGCCTTATCAATTATTAAATAATATTTTCTCTCTACTGATTTGATATACAAGATTTATCAATTACAGATTCCTAGAAGTATTGAGATCTGCTTCTGGACTCTTCAGTCTTTTATGTACCAGCACCAAGGTGAGCAGGGCTACTGAGGTGGCTCAGTGGTAAAGAATAATATGCCTGCCAATGCAGGAGATGCAGGTTCCATCCCTGGTTCGGGAAGATCCCCTGTAGAAGGAAATGGCAACCTGATCCAGTATTCTTGCATGGAAATCCCATGGACAGAGGAGCCTGGAGGGTTACGTCCATGGGGTTGCAGAGTTGACACGACTGAGCAACTAGATCACCACCATCACCACCCCCACCACCATGCTAAGTCTGTACTATATAGTTTCATGATGGCAATACGTTTTGCAAAAGTTTTATGTTCTCTTGCATTTTAATATTTTTTTTCTCAAGGAAATTAAAATCACTTAGCTTAATTTCTCACAAAATATATTTTTTTATTTTTGTGTAAATTTGGAGGATAATTCTGAGACAATCATGTTTTATATCCAGAAACCTGGTTGATGTTTGGTTCTTTTTTATGTCTTCTAATAGAATTTTCATAGTTTAGTCTCTAAGTCACATCTGACCCTGTACCCCATGGACTGTAGCCCACCAGGCTTTTCTGTCCATGGTATTTTCCAGGCAAGTATACTGGAGCAAGTTGCCATTTCCTTATCCAGGGGATCTGCCTGACCCAGGGATGGAACCCTGGTCTCCTGCATTGTAGGCAGATTCTTTACTGACTGAGCTTCTAGGGAAGCCCCAGTAATGTGTGCTCAGGAGCTCAGTCATGTCCAACTCTTTGGGGCCCCATGGACTGTAGCCTGCCAGGCTCCTCTGTCCATGGGATACTCCAGGCAAGAATACTGGAGTGGTTTGCTACTTCCTACTTCATGGGATCTTCCCAACCCAGGAATCGAACCTGCATCTCTTGTGTCTCCTGCATTGGCAGGCAAATTCTTTACCACTAGCACCACCTTAGTGTTTCTTTATATATCATAGATATTGCATGTTTCTTGGTAAAATCTGTTTGAGATTATTTTATTCTTTTAGTTACCATGGTAAAGAGTATTTTCTTTGAATTAATCTTCTAAGTAGTTATGCAGGTATAGAAATGACAGAGCTAGATCAGACTGAATAAAATTTAAAAATTTAGTCACATGACATAATACAAAGAGCTTGAAATTATACACTAAGACTTAAGAAATTCTAAAATTAGTTAAATCCAAACAAGATCTTAAGGCATTAAAAAAAATCCTTCCTTATTTAACACTAATGATGACATCTTATTTGTACATTTCATAAAGATGTAATATATTCTCAAGGTTTCATTGATATATGAGTAAAATAATAATTTCTAAATTTGTGTTAAATGGCATGCATAAAGTGCCAAATTTTCAGAAAGTCCGAGCTTAATTCATGATAGATTTTCTAAGCATTCTACTTGCTTGGTAATTAATTCAGGGACAATTGCAAAGCCCTGAATATAGACCTCTTCAATCATCTACCATCTTCTAAATTCTCACCCCTATATTGTTCTACAGTTCTCTACACAACTCTGCATTCCTCCATTCCCCTCCCATACCCATTTCTCAAGCTCTCTGTAATCTGCTTTGTGGCCTCCAAGCTAGTTTTTCTTCTAAAATATTTCTTTATCTTCTCATTTGCCTCTTTACCATCTCTCTCTGCATGCATTACTGAACCTGATGCTACATAAACCTAAGGCCATGTGGTTTGGGGAGCATCTGTGGCTGTGGCTTTTCTTCACAATTTTATTTTATTTTTTAGTTGTTATTGGAATATAGTTGATTTACATGTTGTGTTAATTTCAGGTGTACAGCAAAGTGAATCAGTTATACATATATTTGCTTTTTTCCAAAGATTCTTTTCCCATTTAGGCGATTACAGAGTATTGAGTAGAGTTAGTTCCCTTTGCTATACAACAAGTTCTTGTTAGTTATCTATTTTATCATAGTAGTATGTATATGCCAGTTCCAATCTCCCAATTTATCCCTCCACCCTTATCCCCTGTTTATATGTCGAATATAAAATAAAAAGGATACAAAATACAGAAGTAGAGCCACAGATGCAGAAAACAAACTTATGATTATGTGGGTGTGGCTTTGATTGGCAGCTTTTAGTGAGCAGGCCACATGGTCCTTTATTGGACGAAGGGACACTGGAAAGGTCTTCAGAACACATCTCAGTTCTCTGCACTATGTTGGCCTCTGATGAGTCTCTGATGGGTGTTGCATTGGGACGACTGGCACTGGTGCCATGGTCATGATCATGAGAGTCACCCCACTACTAATTCTTAAGGGCCAGCTGCTTCAATTCACCTTATGGTGGCCTTTTTCCAAAAGGTCAGAATGTTCATCGCTGCTCTCTGAAGGGCTAGATGCTGAACTGGGTTCCTGAGTAATACAGACAAACATTATCCTCCCTTATATTTCAAGGAACTTTCCCAGTTCCAAGTGTTTTTCACTCTGTTTTTGATCGCAGTCACCTCTGTTCATTGAAACTATGTTCATAGCTTTGAACCTTGAAGGTCCATGTCTCAGCCTCTCTCCTCCAAGCAAGCCACTCCACTGTTACGTCAGATCCTTGTCAATTCAGATAGGTTCTTCTATAGTCTACCAAGGATGAGGTGGGAGTGTATTCCTCCTTTATATTTGGAGAATTAAATTAATCCATTCAATTTGTTCTGTCTAGAACAAACTACGCTTGCTTGCTAAGTTGCTTCAGTCATGTCTGACTCTTTGCAACCCTATGGGCCAGACCATAGCCTGCCAGGTTCATCTGTCCATGGGATTTTCCATGCAAGAATACTGGATTGGGTTGCCGTGCCCTCCTCCAGGGGATCTTTCTGATCCAGGAATCAAACCTGCATTCATTGTTTCTCCTGCATTGCCAGGAGGGTTCTTTACCACTAGCACCACCTGGGAAGCCCTAGAACAAGCTATAATCTACCTTAAATTCTATTCCTATCATAAAAGAAAAACATGTGCTTATAACCATTTATAATAGTAGTTTGTCTGATTTTGAAATTTCACACATAATTTTCCTTAGTGACCCAGTGTTATAGGCTGATGAAGAAACTATTTTAGCATAAAAATCAAAGTAAAAAGTACTTGCAATCCTTTTCAAAAGTTATATGTGCCATAAGAATCAATTCAGTTCAGTTCAGTTGCTCAGTCGTGTACTACTCTTTGCGGCCCCATGGACTGCAGCACGCCAGACTTCCCTGTCCATAACCAACTCCCAGAGCCTACTCAAACTCATGTCCATCATGTCAGTGATGCTATCCAACGTTCTTATTCTCTGTCATCCCCGTCTCCTCCTGCCTTCAATCTTGTCCAGCATCAGGATCTTTTCCAATGAGTTGGCTCTTCGCATCAGGTAGCGAAAGTATTGGAGTTTCAGCTTCAGCATCAGTCCTTCCATTGAATATTCAGGACTGATCTCCTTTAGGATGGACTGGTTGGATCTCCTTGCAGTCCAAGGGACTCTCAAGAGTCTTCTCCAACACCACAGTTCAAAAGCATCAATCCTTTGGCACTCAGCTTTCCTTATAGTCCAACTCTCTCATCCATACATGACTATGGGAAAAACCATAGCTTTGACTAGATGGACCTTTGTTGGTGAAGTAATGTCTCTCTGCTTTTTAATATGGTGTCTAGGTTGGTCATAGCTTTTCTTCCAAGGAGCAAGCATCTTTTAATTTCATGGCTGCAGTCACCATCCGCAGTGATTTTGGAGCCAAAAAAAAAAAAAGAACAACAATAGTCTCTCACTGTTCCCATCATTTCCCCATCTATTTGCCATGAAGTGATGGGACTGGATTCTATGATCTTAGTTTCCTGAATGTTGAGTTTTAAGCCAACTTTTCCACTCTCCTCTTTCACTTTCAGCAAGAGACTCTTTAATTCTTTGCTTTCTGCCTTAAGGGTGATGTCACCTGTGTATCTGAGGTTATTGATATTTCTCCTGGCAATCTTGAGTCTAGCTTGTGCTTCATCCAGCCTGGCATTTGGCATTACGTACTCTGCATTTAAGTTAAATAAGCAGGGTGACAATATGCAGCCTTGATGTACTCCTTTCCCAGTTTGGAATCAGTCTTTTGTTCCATGGCCATAAGAATTGTGTTAGGTAATTTATTGTTGGTTCACTTTTAACTTCAAATCGAAATTTCTCAGATACTGTTATATAGTTATATTGGAAATTAGCTATATTTCCTAAAGTAGTACATAAAGGTACCTGCACATACAGACTGTAGGACTTTTTAGGCCTTCCATTTATTCCAGTTGTGTCCTTGTTTGGCATCATTTTATAGTTTATCCCCCCTTTCTTCTTGATCCTCTTTTTGCTCCTGGTTTTTCCCTCATCTCTTTCATTAACTCCATCAAACCTCTTTCTCCCTTCCTCTTCTTTTCTCTGCCCCTCTTCCTCTCTGTCTCTCCCTCCCCTCTCCTTTGTCAATCAGTAATTTTTTTTACTCTGTTCTATTTCCTCTTCAATTTTTTCTTCATGCATTCTCCACCTCTTCCTAATCACTCTCTTCTTCCTGACCTTTTCTTTCTTTCTAAACATCAAAATTTATTTTTTGTACAGTATGTTTTTAAAGATAGAAGTAACTCAATACATGAGTAAAAATTAGTTAAAAGATTATAGAAAATCTTAAATGAACCTGTATATAAAAGCATATTTCAAAGAATATGTTTTATTTAAAAACTTATCTGCATGTCCTTAAAAATATACAGAACCATATTTATTACTTATGTAAATTTAATTCTGCTTGTGGTGGTGGTGGTAGTTTAGTCACTAAGTAGTGTCTGACTCTTGTGATCCCATGGACTGTAGCCTGCCAGGCTCCTCTGTCCATGGAATTCTCCAGGCAAGAATACTGGAGTGGGTAGCCATTCCCCGCTCCAGGGGATCTTCCCGACCCAGAGATCAAACCTGGGTCTCCTACACTGCTGGCAGATTCTTTACTGACTGAGCCACAAGGAATGGTGCATTTACTTTCTTCAAAACATAATGGAAATATGGAGTAAAAATCGAACAAAACAATTATTGTCATTTAATAATGTGATTTATCATCTAGCGTGGATAGCTTTGTACAGATATACCCATATGGTCATACAAAGTATTGTTTAGATTCTCAATGTATTTTATTCTGTATTTATATATTTTACCCTTTGTCCCAGAAAAAGATATTAAGAAAATTTGGCTCATGTATATTATCATCATCATTCTTATAATCATGATCAAAATCTGTCCAAAAAGAAAGGCTGTTTCTTGTAGCACCCATTGCCGTAGCCCATTGTCTACACATACTGAATAATTATTTGCCAAAGAGCGCTGACATGCTATATGAACCATCAAGTCTGAGTGAGAATTTTACTGCCTCATTCCAACTCAAAGTCTTTCAACATAGTCTTTTTACCTTGTGCAGTTAAAGGGTAAAATTTAGGACTTCCTCTAGCGAGACTTGATTCTTTGTTACTTTAGAATTAATGAAGGAATCCATTTTATTAACCTGTACACATATTCTCTCTCTCACACAGACGCTCACAAGTGAATAAATATATGTTCACAAGACAAATATATATGTATTTGTCTGTTAGCTCATTAGCAGCACTTCACAGGTTTTCCTCTTTGATACCTAGAATCTGAGTTAGATTTCTGAACAAAGAGAATCCTGTTTAAATTTTTCACTGACGTACAGTTAGCTGCCAGGTCTGCTAGTAAACAGTGCCATTCTCCCCACAGATGGAAGCACTTTCAGAGTCAAACAGGTCACCTTCCCTCGGAGACCAGCAGAAGCAAAGACACAGCCTGCAGATGGTGCCTCATCAAAGCTCTCAGCATTTAATTAGAGTAGTCTACCAACAATACTGACCTGATTTTCCCTCATCTACACTGGACATCAATTCACGATTTAAAATGTTCTGAACATTTAAGAAAAGGAGGCTTGAGTAAACTAACTTCAAGGTTCAACCCATTTTGAAGATTCTATACTTTTATAAATTTGTGAATAATGAATTGCATGAAATGAGTAATGAAAGTAATTGGCTAAGAAAAAAAAAATTAGCCAGCTTTCTCTTTTTGGCTTCAGTGAGACAATTAAAGGTCACAGTTGAGTGTATTGTCCCAGTGGCTATTATCAACTTTCCATTAGCATATGTGGTCATTGTTGAACTGAGAGGAGGAGAAAAGGTCTAGTCATGATGCAGTAATCTTTTAGATTGATGCTTAAAGAATATCCATTCAATGAGGAATCCTAATGTTGTCAATGAAGAGTGAGCCAGATGTATGCCTGTGTCATTTACTGCCATCAGAATGTGTAAAAACAGGGTTTTGTTTTACTTTCTATTCACAAGAAACTAACAGGCTTGTGGTCATGTTAATTATGCCTGGTTGGTTTTAGAAGGAAGTCATGACTAAATCGTCATTTTTCTCCTGTATCGGTTCATGATTACTTTTTCCTACTGTCATGTTTTGACTCACCCTTCTTCGGGCTTTTATCACACTGATACAAACATTATTTCATGATGCTTGTTGCCTCTTTTTTCACTTTCCCTATTTGCAGTTCTCATTGCTATCACTCCCAGTTTTCCTCATCAGAGGTTTTTTTATGATTATGCATAAAATTTATCTACCATCATTCCTGATGTGAGAGGCTTTCATGTGTTCTGAGAAATCAAGGACACTGAAGATAAGCTAGCAATGGTGAGAGGAGAAAGAAAAAGGCACCTGGTTTATCTTAATGACCTTGTTTTCCTTTAGAAGCTGGTGAAGCAGAGTAGAAGGAGGCCTAGAAAAAGAGACTGTTGAATCCTATGAAATATGTAATTTATGGGAAATTATTTAACCCACTTGAGTAAATTTCCCTGGCATGCACTGAACATCAGTTCAATTCAGTTGCTCAGTTGCGTCCAACTTTTTGCAACCCCATGGATTGCAGCACACCAGGCTTCCTTGTCCATCACCAACTCCCGGATCTTCCTCAAACTCATGTGCATTGAGTCGGTGATGCCATCCAACCATCTCATCCTCTGTCGTCTCTTCTCCTCCCGCCTTCAATCTTTCCCTGCATCAGGGTCTTTTCAAATGAGTCAGTGCTTCGCATCAGGTGGCCAAGGTATTGGAGTTTCACCTTCAGCATCAGTCCTTCCAATGAATATTCAGGGCTGATTTCCTTTACAATGGACTGGTTGGATCTTCTTGCTGTCCAAGGGACTCTCAAGAGTATTCTCCAACACCACAGTTCAAAAGCATCAATTCTTCAGCATTCAGCTTTCTTTATAGTCCAACTCTCACATCCATACATGACTCCTGGAAAAACCATAGCTTTGACTAGATGGACTTTTGTTGGCAAAGTAATGTCTCTGCTTTTTAATATGCTGTCTAGGTTGGTCATAACTTTTCTTCCACGGAGCAAGCTTCTTTCATGGCTGCAGTCACCATCTGCAGTGATTTTGGAGACCCCCCCAAAATAGTCTGTCACTGTTTCCATTGTTTCCCCATCTGTTTGCCATGAAGTGATGAGACCAGATGCCATGATCTTAGTTTTCTGAATGTTGAATTTTAAGCCAACTTTTTCACTGCTTTCACTTTCATCATAATGATGCTAAATTTATAGAGTTGCTGAAGTTAACTGAGATGCCACATACAAAGTCTCTATCATATTTTACAAACATTTCCAAACCAACTAATTACATTTTTGCCTATCTTTTACTAACCTTTAAGGGCTTGATCTAATTCAAATAATACCTCATAAAATCTGAAATAAGCATCTTGTTGTATGTAATGTACAGTGTCACTATAGATGTGGACATACCCAAAGGGTAGAAAGAATCATTACTCTGTAAACAGTACAGGATGCTACATTAGTATTTCTTAACCTGAATTAGTTATTTGGCTTTATCTATTCAGGAAAATAAACATATAATATAGAGAGAGCAGATACCAGTAAGTTTTTGTTAGTACTTACTTAAACATAAATTATTCATTCTTATGTACTTGCTTTATACTAAAAAAAATAAAAAAATCCAACTAATACAATTGTTTTAACTTTGTATTTTTAAGTTATAAGTTGTAGTAAAAACAACTTTTAATGTTGTCCAATTACTTAGTAGGAAGCATCTTAGTTGTACTTTATATATAATTAATGTAAGTGTAGGTATTCACTAGACTGTCTCTTGACTTTTGATTAATATCCTAGTTAAAAGAATATACAAAAGCTTAAATTGCCTTTCCCTCAGGCCTTGATTTTAGGTTACTATATAATACTAGTGAATGCACAATGTTTTCATACTACTAAATTAAGTTTCACCCAAACAGTTTCATTTTAGAAAATGGACATTTGCTCTTACTTTGAATAGTACTTAGATCAGCATTTTTCCAATTTTCAGATGAAAATTTTTATTAAAAATTAATATATTGTTAATGAATTTCAATAAAAATCCTAACAAGTTGCTTTGTGGGTATTGAAAGACTGATTCTAAAGTTTGTATAGAAAAGCAAAAGATCCAGAATAGCTTATTCAACATTGAAAGATAGCAATGTCAGAGGACTAACACTACCCAACTTTAAGACTTGGTAAAGGATACAGTTATCAAGACATTATGGGAAGATACCTGATGGTCCTGTGGTTAGGGTTTTTTGCTTCCACTGCAGGGGGCACAGGTTTGATTCCTGGTCAGGGAACTAAAGATGTCGCATATTGCATAACACAGTTTAAAAAAAAAAATCAAGAAAATATGATAATGATGAAAGAATAGGTACATAGATCAATGGAATAGAAAAGAGCTCAGAAATAGACCCACATAAATGTAGTTAGGGCTTCCCTTGTGGCTCATGTGATAAAGAATCTGCCTGCAATGCAGGAGACCTGGGTTCAATCCCTGGGTTGGGAAGCTACCCACTCCAGTATTCTGGTCTAAAGAATTCCATGGACTGTATAGTTCATGGGGTCACAAAGAGTTGGACATGCCTGAGTGACTTTCATTTCACTTCTCTTCAAATATTGTCAAGTGATATTTCACAAAGAAGCAAAGAGAATTTAATAGAGATAAGATCACAGAGAATTTTTAGATCAGGTGAAATTATTGTCTATGACACTATAATGATGGATGATATTCTTATATACTTGTTAAAAATACAGAAAATGCGCAACACCAAGAATGAACCCTAATGTAAGTTTTGGATAGCACTGCTGTGTCAGTGTGGGTTCATGGATGATAACAAATACTATCACCACTCTAGTGAAGAATTTTGATAATGGAGGAGATTGTGCGTACTGGGCAGAGGGGAAGGAGGTATATGGGAACTATGTACTTTCTGCTCAATTTTGCTATGAACTTAGGTTCAACTTTAGAATTGTTATTTTTAAAAGGATATTCAAAAGGAAGGAATTTTTGATTTTTAAAAATAATATAAAAGAGAAAGCAAAAATTATAAAATATGCTCTTTCCCTTTTGTATTTAAGAATTTTTTAATCAGTGTTGTATTTTTCACTTTCTATATTAATATTTAACTCACTTTGAGTATAGTAAACTGATTGGCTTACTGCTAAAATTATTATTTTTTAATTGAAGTATAGTTGATCTGCAATGTTTCATTTGTTTCAAGTGTGCTAGAAAGTGATTCCTATATATGAAAAGTAAAAGTGTTAGTTGCTCACTTGTGTCCAGTGCTTTTTGGCTCCATGGACTGCAGCCGGCCAGGCTCCTCTGTCCTTGGAATTCTCCAGGCAAGAATACTATACTGGGTTGCTATTCCCTTCTCCAGTGGATCTTCCCAACCCAGGGATTGAACCCAGGTCCCCTGCATTGGCATGCAGATTGTTTACCATCTGAGATTCCAGGGAGGCTCCCAATTCATTTATACTCATATAAATTCATACATGTATGAATACACATATATGTGTATATATACATACATATATATACGTAGGGAGAGAGAGACAATTCTGTTTTTAGTTTCTTTTCCCTTATAAGTTATTACAAAATATTATGTATAGTTTCCTGTGCTATATAGTAGGTTCTTGTTGGTTATCTATTTTATATATAGTAGTGTGTATATGTTAATTGCAAACTACTAATGTACCTCTCCCACCCCCTTTCCCCTTTGGTAACTATAACTTTGTTTTCTTTGTTTTCTCTGGGTCTATTTCTGTTTTGAGAATAAATTTTTTTTAGATTCCACATATAAGCAATATCATATTTGTCTTTATCTGGTAATCTCTGGGTCTATCCATGTTGTTAGAAATGACATTATTTTTATGGGCTGAGTAATATTCCATTATATATGTATATATATATATATATATATATATATATATACACACAAGGGATACACACACACACACACCCCATATCTTCCTTATTCATCTGTCAATGGACATTTAGGTTTTTTCCATGGCTGCTGCTGCTGCTGCTGCTAAGTCGCTTCAGTCGTGTCCAACTCTGTGCGACCCCATAGACAGCAGCCCACCAGGCTCCCCCGTCCCTGGGATTCTCCAGGCAAGAACACTGGAGTGGGTTGCCATTTCCTTCTCCAAAGCATGAAAGTGAAAAGTGAAAGTGAAGTCGCTCAGTCGTGTCCGACTCTTCACGACCCCATGGACTGCAGCCTACAGGCTCCTCCGTCCATGGGATTCTCCAGGCAAGAGTCCTGGAGAGGGGTGCCATCACCCTCTCTATTTTCCATGTCTAGACTGTTGTAAATAGATTTTATCCATACTCTCTACTGTAAACAGAGCTGCAGTGAATATTAAGGTGCATGTATCTTTTCAAATTAGAGTTTTCTCCAGATCTACGCCCAGGAGAGAAACTGGAAGATGATAAGGAATCTCTATATTTCCATAGTGGCACAATTCCCACCAAGAGTGTAGGAGTGTTCCTTTTTCTCCACACATTCTCCAGCATTTATTGTTTGTAGTTTTTCATGATGGCCACTCTGACTGGTATAAAGTGATGCCTCACTGTAGTTTTGATATGCATTTCTATAGTAATTAGCAATATTGAACATCTTTTCTTATGTCTGTTGGCCATATGTATGTATGTATGTGTGTGTATGTGTGTGTGTATATATATATATATATAATATATATATATATATATATATATATATATGAAATGTCTATTTAGAGCTCCTGCCCATTTTTGATTGGATTGTTTGTTTTTTTGATATTGAACTGTTTGAGCTGTTTGTGCATTTTGAAAACTTATCCCTTGTCAGTATCATCATTTGCAAATATTTTCTCCCATTCAATCGCCTCCTTAGGTAGGTTTATTCCTAGGTGTTTTATTCTTTTTGATGAGATGATAAATGGGATTGTTTCCTTAATTTCCTTTTCTGATCTTTTATTGTTAGTGTATAGAAATGCAACTTATTTCTATCTATTAATTTTGTATTTTGCAACATCATGGAATCATTGATGAGCTCCAGTAGATTTCTAGTAGTGTCTTTAGGAGTTTCTATATGTAGTATCATGTGATCTGCAAGCAGTGACAGTTTTACATCTTATTTTCCAGTTTGGATTCCTTATCTTCCTTTTCCTTTTATGATTGCTGTGGCTAGGACTTCTAAAACTATGTTGTATAAAAGTGGCAAAAGTGGACATGCTTGTCTTGTTCCTGATCTTGGAGGAAATGCTTTCAGCTTTTCATCATTGTGCATGATATTAGTATGAATTTGTCATTATATGGCCTTTATTGTGTTTAGGTAGTTTCCCTCTATGCCCAGCATGTGATCTACAATTATTTTAAATAGAAAAAAAATATATGTTTTTAAAAGTCTTCCAATATACAGCTACTGAAGAAACACACAGTTGACATTCTAGTGAATTCTGCTCCTTGCTTGACTCTTGTCATCTGACTCCAGTGCCCATTTCCCATAGTGAGAGGTAAAAGATAGTTACAGCTAACCTGATGTCCAATCAACTGACCAACCAATTACTATCCATTTTATATATATCTCCCAATTACATGGGTGGTTTTCTTGGAGTTCTATCACACCTCTTTAACTTGGGCACTTGTGGAAGAAGTTTCTCAATATGATTCTGTTATACTTTCTATCAGTTGGGACCTTTGACTTCTACCTTTGCTTCCCTCCATCCTTTCCTTGCCAGCCTCTTTTGGGAACAGAGAAGAGGCTAAGTGGTAGGTAGCAGCAGTTGGACCAGCTTTGAGTGATCTGCCCCCAATTATTGGCAGTTCAATTTGGAACATTGGGTTCCTGGCATCTAATTGCCATGGCTTTGCTTCACTGATAAATTTTTAAGGTATCAGGTGAAAAACCTCTTCAACATTCTAAGACAAGGTAATTCCAACACTACAAAATGAAAGTCTGATTGGTTTATTTAGCTTTTTGATATAAAATATGATAACCATTTTTTCTGTACCTCCCATTCATTTCCTGTATACATCACTAACATCAATGTTGTTGTTATCAGTGCATTATTTCCTTATTAATTTTTTGAGAATAGTCTAAATATGAGCCTTTTTTCAAGTCACAATGTTTATATCAGCTTTTGGGATTGGTTTTGTTTTTAACTGTTTTCAAAAACCTTCCATGATAGAATTCTTCATTCATGGAAGTTTCTTATAGCTCTTCCCTGCCCTCCTCCCTTTCTTCATTCCTTTCTTTTTCTTAATATTTTAAATTTCCTCCCACACAACTATAGGTCACCTTTTCTAACAAATCTTTGGTTATAGAATGAAGGTCAACAATTTTCTGCTATTAATTTTCACCAAAACATGGTAGAAAGGTTGCTACTTCATCCTCATCCTCCATGAGATCCTTTGACTACCAACTTCAACATCTGGTATAAAGGAGTGATAATCCTCATGGCTCATGTAGTGCTGAATAAACTTATTCATTCTTTTGAATTCATTCAAAATATTCTTCCTGAGTGTTGACTAATTACCAAATAGATAGAAAATTCTCACTGCTGACAAGAACATGAAGCATTTTAGTCATAAATCAAGTAAAAACTCAACATCACTGCTATTATTTTAGATTCTGAAACTTGTTCTTACTGTCTGATTTGTTTTCTAATTACATAATAATGCATTCAATATGAAAGTGAAAGTGAAGGTGAAGGTCGCTCAGTCGTGTCCAACTCTTTGCGGCCCCATGAACTGTATAGTCCATGGAATTCTCCAGGCCAGAATACTGGAGTAGGTAGCCTTTCCCTTCTCCAGGGCATCTTCCCAACCCAGGGATCAAACCCAGTTCTCCTGCATTGCAGGAGGATTCTTTACCAGCTGAGCCACAAGGGAAGCCCAAGAATACTGGTGTGGGTAGCCTATCCTTTCTCCAGCAGATCTTTCTGACCTAGGAATAGAACCAGCATCTTCTGCATTGCAGACGGATTCTTTACCAACTGAGCTATATTTCCAACACTCTTCCAAAAAAGTTTAGGCAGAAAAACCAAAGTGTGGATATTTTTTAAAGTTATTTCATCACTTTAATAATTTTAAAGTTATTTCATCAATATTTTATATTTTTCTTTGTGTCTAAATACTATTTCTGTAATTAGAAAACTTCTATGAGAAAACTCAAAAATAAATTGTAGAAAACATCCCCACTCTCCACACAGGTGCTACACTAGCTTGAACTCAATTTTAAAACCATCTGGGAAAATGAGATCAGGGAGAGAAAGAAAAAAGGCTTTTGCTTTTTCACTTTCTGAACAGCATGAGAGAGGATTTAGGTCAATATGTGAATGCTTATGCGTGTGAAGAGGAAACACTATGAGCTGGTTCAGAATTTCTAGCCGTATTATAGACAGTGAGAAAATTACTATTATTGCCATATGGTATAAGAATATTATATGAAAGAGGGAAGATTTGATGATTTTTGTTGTCATTTATTTGTTCTGTAATTTAGTAGCATCCTAGCAGATGTTTCTCAAGACTATAAATCATTTTTCTACTTTGAAATTCATTTCAAAATATTTCCTTTTATTCAGTCACCAAATGCTAAATAGGACCATAAATTGAATCCCTGCCTCCTAATTCTCCTTTTATTTGCTAGTGTATACAGTAATTCATTAGAGGTAATTAATTTTATGCAACACAAGTTCAAAGTATTCTTCTACTATCAGAAAAAAATTCAGCGCCTACATCTTTCACTTTTTGTCCAAGTATACTAAAAAATAACGTGTACAGAAGAATATATTTGTGTTGTTTGGCAGACAGTAAAAACAAGTGCTTAGTTCTCTCCTTGGATAATGGTCCCACCCAGGTATCCTTAGCATGCAGGGAAGTACATGGTGCGCTATCAGTCTGGAAATTCTCACCTCTTATAGGCTTATACCATATGTAATATAGTCTTGAGACAAGCTTTATGCAAATCAAACAGAACTGATGACCACATGCACAGCCTTTTGGAGAATTGTACTTAGTGCCCAGTGCAGGGTAGTGAAAAAAGCCATTGGTCTTTCTTGGTAGATAAAGTAATTGTCTTGAACTTCAAAGAGTTTGTAGAAGCTGCTGCTATGTCTACGAGTCTCTTGTTCTGTGCATGGATCAGACATACACTATAAGTTTATTTTATGTGTATGTTAGTTGCTCAGTCATGTCCAACTCTTTGCGACCCATGGACTGTAGCCCACCAGGCTCCTCTGCCCAGGGGATTCTCCAGGCAAGAGTACTGGATTGGGTTGCCATTTCCTTCTCCAGTTTAAGTGGATGCTAACATAAAGACTCTCTCAAAAGTTTCCAAGTCTCTCTGATTCCTCTAGGTTTATTTATATATCTTATGTTGCTTTGTCCATACATAAAAACATTGATCTCATACTATAAAAATAATTCCACATTTTTCTCCCTTATGGAGTACATGGAGTATAATCTACTTGAGAAAGAAAGTGCAGTGCTTCTTAATTTTGATGACACTAGGTCTAGAACATAGACGGCACTAATAAATATTTGCTAAATAAAAGTATGAATGCTACCTTAATATCTAACTGCAAATTAAATCCATTTAAATTTCATAAAAAGCATGTGCTCATTACTCAGAGAATCTGCAGAGTTTGGAGTTAAAGGATCTTTGACTATGACTGAATTAGTATCTGTAAAAATTAAACTAGCTCAAAATCATGTATATTCTGACATTATTATCACAAACATAATTTTAGCTTATGAATCTAACATGACAGTAAGATTTTTGAAAGTAGTATCTTGGGCTTACCTGGTGGTTGAAAGAGTAAAGAATCTGCCTGCAATGCAGAAGACCTGGATTCAATCCCTGGGTTGGAAAGATCCCCTGGAGGAAGAAATGGTGCCCCACTCCAATATTATTGCCTGGAGAATCCCCATGGACAGGGGAGCCTGGTGAGCTACATTCCATGGGGTCACAAAGAGTCGGATATGACTGAGCAACTAAGCACAAAATTGTAAATATAATACATAATTAGAAAATAGCTTGATTTGTATAATATAATTCACTTACAACTTCTTGTATCTTCCTGTTTGCTTGAGAGTCCTTAAGAATCAGAACTAACAACTACTTGAGATAGTCTTACAAAAAACATATAGTAATGGTTTATATGTTATCAACTCATTAGTAATATAGTAATCAACTCTTTAACCTATATTCTGTTTGACTCTCAGTTACCTACACATTTTTCCCAGTATTGATCTTTATAGATTATTTTAAAGCTCACATAGCACTTATTCCTTAATCCATATGTTATTTTTGTAACTCTGGCCAAGAACACATTTCTCTCACAATTTCAGAATATACTAGAAGATTTTCCATATTGCTCCTATAGTGGGGCCACCAGGTTTTATTTTAGCACTGGTGAAAGAATGTTCTTTTATTCCAATAGATAATGGATTGTTTATTCCCCATCAATAAAATGATCTCCAAACAGTATACTTTAAGTTCATCATCACATAAGATTTGAAATATTCATTTGCATTTACATATCAATTAGACATATTTTTCTATACACTAAATCTCTCTGTATCTATTATGTTCTTCATATAAAAGATTTGCTATCCAGGAGGTAAATTATGAAACCAAATTTTATAGTATATCAGTTGCAGTGAGGAGTAAGGTCTAAGGGAACTATTCAACTAAGAACTGTAATTATCACATCAACAACCTCTTTCATAATCTTGAGAAGATTAGTTGCAGAATAAGACTTGTTTGGGCTTTTGCTTGCTGACCATATACCTAGAATGCTTCCAAGTACTATAGATAGGTAGTCACTTAGTCATGTCCGACTCTTTGAGCCCTCATGGACTGTAACCCACCACGCTCCTCTATCCATGGCACTGCCCAGGCAAGAATACTGGAGTGGGTTGCCATTTCCTTCTCCAAGGGATCTTCCTGACCCAGAGATTGAACCTGGGTCTCCTGCATTGCAGGCAGACTCTGTACTGACTGAGCCACCAAGGAAGGTAATATACTTTTATTAATTCAGTCAACCTTTCCAACCCTCCTATGAAGGAGTCAATATTATTCACATTAAAAGGAAATAAAACACTAAGGCATTAATTTACTTGTCAAAGTTTCAAAAATAGAGAAAGCACCTTAGGAAGACTTTTGGACCCACTGGCTCACCTTTATAGTCAAGACTCAGGGTCACACAGTGGCATCATTCTCAGAAGTTGAGTAGTAGACAACCTGTACATCTGTACTTGAGCTTGAGTGCCTTTAACCACTCTGCTATGTTGCCTCTCAGATGGAGAAGGCTGGCCTATATTTTTCCAGGAGAAAATCACGACATATCCTTGTATTTGTAACTATATGTCACTTGAATTATACCAAAATGCAGTTTTTTAAAAAGTCCTCAACACTAACTCTACAAAACATAAAAAGCAATTATCTCAATATGCACTTTTCTAACTGCATCCAGGTTAAATTTTAGGGGAAGAAGACAATTCTTGTGACCTATGGGATAGTGGGTAATCTTTCAGTGATTATGCCCTCAAAGCATGAAATGTCATACAGCTATAGATGACTGAACTAAAATAGAATCATCTTTTTAAATGATTCTCTCTAACCATCTTAAAATAGAAAATGCATACAGAACTGTAACTTCTGGATAATGACTTTTGGGCTTTCGTTGCCAGGTGCAGGGCCAGGTGCTGGTCTGGTCCTAGCTAGACAGGTCATGTTATTAGCCAACACGAATATGCTGAGTGATGCACTCAGCACCTCCCAGAGCAAAGCAGGTTGGTCCTGTTACTGCTTTGCAAAATTGACCTCATGGAAGACTTGAAAAAATATCCATGTACATAGTAAAACTATTTTCAAAACATATGCCTTGATGTAATTTGAGCTGATGGTCTATAATAAGTAAGATAAATCTTAGTTTTAATGAAACATTAAAAAGTCATACTTCTTAATGAACATGTAATGCTTTCTACTTTGTACCTAAATGAAACTGTGAAAAAGGATTATATTTTTATTCCTAGATTAATTTTGTCAAGCCAATGAAATCAGAGATAAGCTCAATTTTATATTTTAAAAGGTCTTTAAAATCTAATCTATAAGGACTTTTTTAGTTCAACTGTTTAATTAAAAGTTTTACAATTTTATTATATAGACAGTTTTTCAGGTTTACTATTGCAGAATATCTGTGATTAGTATAACTCTGTGGAACAAATAATCTTTTATTTTTGTTTTTGCACATACTCATTTTATTGTAGGTATTGAAATAGAATGCAGGAAAGCTATTAATTACCTCAACCACTCAAACACATTCGTCTTTAAAGAAGATTGTTTTTGTTTTAGTTGAATTTATTATGGAAAGTATTAAAAAAAATCACATGTGAATGTTCAGGTTCCTTCAATAGTATTTCTGAATATATTAATCCTCACATTTGCATTTCTTTTTTTCTCCATTGGAATCCTTTGCAATTGCTTTTCTCCCTGCTGGAAAGTCCTTTGCTCTTACAGTCTCACATGTCATCCCACATGTTCTCCTCTCCCAAGATTATGTAAAGGTCAGCTTTTCAGTAAGGCTTTCTCTGACCTTACTCACTGAAAATTAGGGTGCCACCCTCTCCTTCATTTGTTGTTGCCTCAGCTTTATTTTTATCTATAAATGTACGATCATTTGACAGACTTGTCTCTACTGAATAGAATGTAAGCTCCACAGGGCAGGGGTGCTTTGTATGGATTACTGTTATAGCTTCAGCTTTTAGAACAATACTTATGGTACATCCTGCATTCTTAAGAAATACCTGTTCATTTTAAAAGTTCATAACTTTTAATTTTTTAACTTAGTGCTGTATCTTGAGATCTTTCCAACATCTTAGTGTCCTTAGAAAATATAATTTTAAGATCTGAGTACACATCTAATTTCTGAATATATACATATATATCATAAGTTTTTAACATACTCCCTCATTTTTGGACATTTAGTTTGAGTTTTCCCCTAATATAAATTCTATGGCAATGAACATTCTCACTGACTATGGTTTGAATGTGTCCCCCAAATTCATATGTTGATATCCTGGTGGCCAGAGTGATGGTATTAGGAAGTAGGGTCTTGGGAGATGCTTTGGTCACGTGGGTGGAGACATTATGAATGAGACTAGTGTCCTCATAGGAGGCCTGGGAATTCCCCTCCCATTTTCATGCCACATGATGATACAATACAAGAAAATTCTTAGACCCAGAAGACCACTTTCACCCCACCATGCTGACACCCTGGTCTTGGAGATCCAGTCTCTAAAACTATGAGAAATAGATTTGTTTGTAAGTTACCCAATCTGTGATATTTTGTTGGAGCAGCCTGGACTAAGACATTATTCAATTACATGTTTCTCTCTTAAAACTTTCTTAAAATAAATGTAAAGAAGTGACATTACTACTTTAAAGCATATGGACATTTTTAATATATTGCCTATTACAGTCAGAAATGTTTTACTAGTTTAAACAGCCCTCAGGAATATAAATTTTTTTTATTTTCAAACATCTTCACTAATATTTTGCATTTGGATTTTTTTAATGTCTTATATTTGAAACTCATTTGAAAAGACCCTGATGCTGGGAAAGACTGAGGGCAGGAGGAGAAGGGGATGACAGAGGATGAGATGGTTGGGTGGTATCACCGACTCAATGGACATGGGTTTGGGTGGACTCCAGGAGTGGTGATGGACAGGGAGGCCTGGTGTGCTGTGGTTCATGGGGTTGCAAATAGTCAGACACGACTGAGCAACTGAACTGAACTGAACAGAACTGAACGTCTTACGATTTGATAAATAAAAATACATTTTATTGATGTTTCAACATGTACTTTAACATTAATGTGCATGCCATTGGAGATTGCTGGAGAGAGTACAGAGGATCTGTGAGCTCTATTACCTCACTTAGTTGCAAGGTGCATGCATGCTCAGTCTAACTCTTTGTAACCCCATGGACTATAGCCCACCAGGGTCCTCCATCCATGGAGCTTCCCAGGCAAGAAATACTGGAACAGGTTGCTGTTGCCTCCTCCAAGGGATCTTCCCAACCCTGGGACTGAACCTGTGTCTTCTACATTGGCAGGCAGATTCTTATACTACTGAGCCACTTGGAAAGCCTAGAGATTCCCTATTTTAATTTGTGCTGCTTTTAACAGGCCTGACTATACTGCACATAAAACCACCAGTGCCAGCAAAAGAGAACCAAACAGTAACTACAGCTATTGAAGAATGTCTTGTCATTCAGGAGTTACATTTAATGACACAAATGATTATTAACATTTACATTAGTATGACTGTTTTCTCTTTCCAAAAAGAAACCTTTTAGATATACTATTTTAGATGACAAAGTTGACACACAAATACTTTTTACGCCCACAGATGTACATTTTCCTTTAAAAAAAGAGCACTTAAAAGTAATGCCTTGAAATGGAAGAACTGGCTTTGACATATATACACTATCGTGTGTAAAACTGGTAGCCAGTGAGAAGTTGCTATATACCATAGGGAGCCCAGCCTGGCACTCTGTGATGACCTAGAGGGATGGGATGGGAGGAGGGGAAGGAGGCTCCAGGGGGGTGGTATATGTATAATTATGACTGATTCACATTGTTTTATGGCAGAAATCAACACATTGTAAAGCAATTTTCCTCTAATTAAAAAATATATAGATAAAAAGTAATGCCTTGAGTACCAAGATATTTTGGCCCATAATGATTGTTTTATAACTAAATATTTTGAAAAATATTTTATCCAGTATGACTCCCATGTTTTAAAGCATGGAAAACAAGATCATATTATGTTTTATATTTTTGTGAGGAACAGGCTTCTCTGGTGGCTCAGATGTCAAAGAATTTGCCTGCAATGCAGGAGAGCCAGTTTTGATATCTGGGTTGGGAAGATCCCCTGGAGAAGGGAATGGCAACCCACTCCAACATGCTTACCTGGAGCATTCCAGGCACAGAGAAGCCTGGTGGGTGATAGCCCATGGAGTTGCAAAGAGTCAGACATGACTGAGCCACTAACGGAGACAAGCAATACCATTTGGTCAAAGATCTTACATTATACATGTATTTCCCTTTTTGGCTGTTGCTTCCCCATGTTGGAATAATTTCCCCTTCTGTGTGCCTTAGCAAGCAACTGGGCTCAGCACTCGTTACAGAAGCCCAGAAGCCCAGATACTCACTTTTCCCACAACTTCAATGATATCAGAGTATAGGCATGTTTTCCAAGTCCAATTTTGACCTTCTGTATTAGTCAACTTGTACGGCCATAACAATAGAAAAGACTGGATGGCTGAAACAACAGAAATTTACTTTCTCACAGTTCTGGAGGTTAGAAGTCAAAGATAAAGGTGCCGTAAGATTGATTTCTGGGGAGACATTCTTCCTGATATTTGCAGAAAATTATTTTATTAAAGGTTATCAAAATAACCTTCTCACTGTGTCCTCACATGGCCTCTTCTCTATGCTTGTGCAAAAGAGAGTGAAGGGTCTCTGGTGTCTTTTACCTCTTCTTACAGGAATACCAGGCCTATTAGGTTAGGGCCATACCCTCATGACCTCATTTAACCTTAACTGCCTCCATTAAAACATCCCAAAGAAAAAGAAATGCAAGAAGGCAAAATGGTTGTCTGAGGAGGCCTTACAAATACCTGAGAAAAGAAGAGAAGTGAAAGGCAAAGGAGAAAGGGAAAAATATGCCAACTGAATGCAGGGTTCCAAAGAATAGCAGGGAGAGATAACAAATCCTTCTTAAGTGAACAGTGCAAAGAACTACAGGAAAACAATAGAATGTGAAAGAGTAGAGATCTCTTCAAAAAATTAGAGATACCAAGGGAACATTTCATGCAAAGATAGTACAATAAAGGACAGAAATGGCAAGGACATAACAGATGCAGGGGAGATTAAGAAGAGGTAGCAAGAATACACAGAAGAACTAGCCAAAAATGGTCTTAATGACACAGATAACCATGATGGTATGGGCACTCATCTAGAGTCAGACATCCTGGAGTGTGAAGTCAAATGGGCCTTGGGAAGTATTAGTATTAACAAAGCTAGTGGAGGTGATGGAATTCCACTTGAGCTATTTCAAACCCTAAAAGATGATGCTGTGAAAGTGCTGCAGTCAATATACCAGCAAAATTGGAAAACTCAGCTGTTGCCACAGGGCTGGAAAAGGTCAGTTTTTACTCCAATCCTAAAGAAAGGCTGGAAAATACTTAGGTGTGGAAAATACTTAAAGAGGTGGAAATACCAGACCACCTTACCTGCCTCCTGAGAAACCTGTATGCAGGTCAAGAAGCTATAGTTAGGCCTAGACATGGAACAACCAACTGGTTCCAAATTGGGAAAAGAGTACAACAAGGCTGTATATTGTCACCCTGCTTATTTAACTTCTATGACATGTACATCATGAGAAATGCCAGGCTGGATAAAGCACAAGTTGGAATCAAAATTGCTGGGAGAAATATCAATAACCTCAGATATAGAAATGATACCCCTCTAATGGCAGAAAGGGAAGAGTAACTAAAGAGCCTCTTGATGAAAGAGAAAGAGGAGCGTGAAAAAGCTGGCTTAAAATTCAAAATTCAAAAGCTAAAATCATAGCATCTGGTCTCATCACTTCATGACAAACAGAAGAGGAAACAATGGAAACAAGGACAGGCTTTATTTTCTTAGGCTCCAAAATCACTGCAGATGGTCCTGCAGCCATGAAGTCAAAAGATATTTACTCTTTGGAAGAAAAGCTATGACAAACCTAGACAGTATAGTAAAAAGCAGAGATATCACTTTGCTACCAAATACCCATATAATCAAAGCTATGTTTTTTCCATTACTCATGTGTGGATGTGAGAGTTAGACCATAAAGCTGAGCACTGAAGAACTGATGCTTTCAAACTGTGGTGCTGAAGAAGGCTTGAGAGTGCCTTGAACAGCAAGGAAATCAAAGCAGTCAGTTTTAAAGGAAACCAATCCTAGTATTCATTGGAAGGACTAATGCTGAAGCTGAAGCTCCAATACTTTGTCCACCTGATGCGAAGAACTGACTCACTGGAAAAGACCCTGATGCTGGGAAAGATTGAAAGCAGTAGGAAAAGAGGGTGACAGAAGAGGAGATGGTTGTATGGCATCACTGACTCAGTGGACATGAGTTTGAGCAAACTGGCATGCTGCAGTCCATGGGGTCACTAAGAGTTGGACATGACTTATTGACTGAACACACACAAGCCTACCTTAAAGTCCTGTCAAATACAGTCACAATGAGTGTTAAGCCTTTAACATATGAATTGGGAGAAAATGGGAGGATTTAATCCATAACAGCTTCCACATAGAATCTGAATCTATGGTGGGTAATGTATATTGTCACCCTGCTTATTTAACTTATATGCAGAGTGCATCATGAGAAACGCTGGGGTGGATGAAGCACAGGCTGGAATCAAGGTTGCCGGGAGAAATATCAATAACCTCAGATATGCAGATGACACCACCCTTATGGCAGAAAGTGAAGAAGAACTAAAGAGCCTCTTGATGAAAGCGAAAGAAGAGAGTGAAAAAGTTGGCTTAAAGCTCAACATTCAGAAAACTAAGATCATGGCATCCGGTCCCATCACTT
This sequence comes from Giraffa tippelskirchi, assembly GCF_054371585.1. Taxonomy (NCBI): domain Eukaryota; kingdom Metazoa; phylum Chordata; class Mammalia; order Artiodactyla; family Giraffidae; genus Giraffa; species Giraffa tippelskirchi. The sequence goes on from NC_137284.1 coordinate 68,603,049, forward strand.
CATGGCAGATAGATGGGGAAACAGTGGCTGACTTTATTTTTCTGGGCTCCAAATGGCTGACTTTATTTTTCTGGGCTCCTAAATCACTGCAGATGGTGACTGTAGCCATGAAATTAAAAGACCCTTACTCCTTGGAAGGCAAGTTATGACCAACCTAGACAGCATATTAAAAAGCAGAGACATTACTTTGTCAACAAAGGTCTGTCTAGTCAAGGCTGCGGTTTTTCCAGTGGTCATGGTTGTATGTGAGATTTGGACTATAAAGAAAGCTGAGCGCCGAAGAATTGATGCTTTTGAACTGTGGAGTTGGAGAAGACTCTTGAGAATCCCTTGGACTGCAAGGAGATCCAACCAGTCCATCCTAAAGGAGATCAGTCCTGGGTGTTCATTGGAAGGACTGATGCTGAAGCTGAAACTCCAATACTTTGGCCACCTGATGAGAAGAGCTGACTCATTTGAAAAGACCCTGATGCTGGGAAAGATTGAGGGCAGGAGGAGAAGGGGACGACCGAGGATGAGATGGCTGGATGGCATCACCGACTCAGTGGACATGGGTTAGGTGGACTCTGGGAGTTGGTGATGGACAGGGAGGCCTGGCGTGCTATGGTTCATGGTGTCACAGAGTCAGACACAACTGAGACTGAACTGAACTGAATGACATAGTAAAGGGTTCCTCTTGGCTATAGGGATAGTGTTAGCAAGACTTACCTCATTCTCAGTGGTGATATGACAACTTAACCATACCATTACTGAGATGCAGGTTACAGTTTAGTTCTGACTGCCTAGCTCTTCAGGTCACAGACCAGAAAGCCAAGTCTCTTCCTCAGATATTTCTAAGTTGTTCTAGAAGCTACCTCATAGTCTTCCAATAATTTCCCTTATGAATTTAATTACCCTGAGTCAGTTTCTATTGCAGCTGCTAATAACTCTTGATGGAAACAGAATTTTTCACCTAAAATTAAAGTATCACTGCAAATATAATAAGATGATTGAGATGTGTGCCTCTGATGAGCGTTTTCATCTAATACAAGGTTAATTGCCTAAAGAGAACTCTGATAAGTAGGGTGGTGAAAATAGGGTATCATACTAAAAAGATTAATTAAAATGATGGTTGGCGGTCATAACTAAAATGACTAAGGATTTGTAGTTTGAATAATAGAAGTCATTTTGAAACCTTGACAGGCAATTTACTCTCTTTTATGTGTGTATATGTGGGAGACTGGAGGTGGAAGTTTTCACATCACTTTTTTCTACAAAACATGTTTTTACTTTTCTGTTTCACCAAGAGTTTACAGTCCTAATTAATACACTCTGTATTAATACAGTCACTTTCTCATACCAAGAATACATTGGTATGATACAACAAAATTTGTATATTGACAATATATTTCTATTTGGCATATTACAAATTTCTATAGTGTTTAATATTTCTTATTTTATCTAAAATATGAACTTTAGTAATGTATCTATTCTATTTTGCCTGTGTTTTCTATACGTATATTTTGTTGCAGTCTTCCTAACCAAAATTTTATCTCTCACTTCTCTTTCTCTGCTTCAGGGAAGTTATTTCAATATCATTCTTTTTGTTGAGATGACAGTGATCTTCAAATATTTCTCCTCTCTAGAGAATAAATTGGCATGGACTTACCCATGTAGATCCCTTCATTGGGATTTCCAAGCCAGAGCTCTGCAAAGGGAAAGATTTTCATAGAGATTCCTTTACATCCTGTGAGAAATCCTGCATTGCCACAGAAGTGTTATTTACAGCAGTCTTTCGGAAGATGAGAAAGAGAGAAGTTTCCTTGACTTTTTTGACTGATACCATCTTCAATCGGTCAAAGCATCCATTTGCAACTGCAGGAGAGCAATTCCTGCTGAAAGATAGAAAGTTCTCATTAGAACAGATCTTATGATATCTGTTACAAATGATATTTTAATGGCTGCACACTCCAGTATTCTTGCCTGGAGAAGTCCATGGACAGAGGAGCCTGGCGGGCTACAGTCCATGGGGTCGCAAAGAGTTGGGCACGACTGAATGAGTAACTCTGCTTTACAATTTTTTAAATAGGAAGTTTTCACCAGATTAGGTCCTACTAAATTTATTTTCTGGTTCCCTTTCTATAATATCTTAATAAAAGTTAATATTTTTAACTTGCTTATTATCTATCAGGGGCTATCCTAAACTTCACATATATAACATTTAATTCTTAAAAAATCTATGCAATATACAATATCATGATCATTTGAAGATAAGAAAGTTGAAATTAAAGAAACTGTTCAAGGTTTAAAATTTTGCCTTAAGCATTATGTTATATTGTTTTCTTTAATCAGTGAAGTTCATCTGGAAATTTTAGCTTATGGGGAAAGTCAAGGTTGTATGTTGGCAAAATAAGAGATTGCTGTGGATATTTAACATAAGACACATTGCGAATAGGACAGCCAGCATTATGGCTGTGATTTGTCAACTACCCTACACATCACTATCAAATGCATCTTACATGTCACTTTAGTCGTTTTCTTCCCATGTTCAAAAGGTTGCATTATCGGTTGAATGAAGTTTAGTCTCCTAAGCTGTATATCTAAAGCTATTCAAGTTTGATTCTTATCTTTTTTTAAAGCACTTTTTATCCCAATATATACCCTGTATTCCAGGCCTCCCAGGTGGCACTGGTGGTAAAGAATCCGCCTGCTAGTACAGGAGACATAAGAGATCTAGTTTCAATCCCTGGGTGGGGAAGAGCCCCTGGAAGGAAATGCATTCCTGCTCCAGTATTCTTGCCTGGTAAATTCCATGGACAGAGGATCCTGCAGGCTGTAGAGAGTCAGACATGACTGAGAACCACTCCCCGCCACAGACACATAAACCCTATATTCCAGCCAAAATAGATTACTTATTCTTTCTCAAAATGGTATCTGTAACTTGCATTGGATGAAATTTCAATCCTCCTTTAACAACAACAAAAAGATTACCTAAAATGTACAGTGAAATCTTTAATATCTTCCCAGGTGGAACTGACTGCTTCCTCCTCAAAAATTTGTTATATTCTTTTGGCCATCATTATCATCAATACTAAGCTTAGCTATTTCTGCATTTTCTTCTCTCTCATGGTAAATTTTATACTAAGTTTATCATTTTATGTCTTGCATTTTCTCTGGTTTATAATGTGAATATCTTATGAGGCTATCTTCAAACTGATGACCAGTTGACCAATATTGAAACTTAGTACTAAACAAAGGAATGCAACCCCATTGAGGCCAAGGCAACAGGAATTATTTTCTAGCATTCTTTTTGGGAAAAAAAAGCAAAACAAAACAGTATCATTATGCAATAGTAATTACATCAAATGTCAATTTTCATGATTTTTACATGTCTTTATATATCAGAAGAGGAATATGAGGTTAACAAAAATTTTACCCCCAAAATCCCCCAAATTTTCTTTTTTCTTTCGTTGCATTTCCCGAGCTACACAGTCTTTCTATCCTTGGAGGACAGAAAACTCTTCTGTCCTTAGCTCATCCATGAATTTCTTCCCCTTCCCCATCTTCCTGATTCTGTCCTGAAAAATCCAAAGGAACTATCTGGAAACAGCATAAACCTTATCAAAGAATGAGGAGGGAAAGAAATGGGCAGTATCAAATCAGAATCTCCTTTAGGAGGTTTAAGGGCACCTTGAAAGCTATCTTATATTAATAAATATGGTTCTGCCTGGTAAATATCAAGAAACTCACAGAACATTTAATTACCCCTTTAAAAGCCTAACAATGAAGAAAAAATGCTTAATGAACAAAAGGACACATATCATTGGTGATTATAGAGAAATAAAAACAATAAAATATGTTAATGCTATGAAATTATAACAGCTCCACTAATGGCTTTTATTTTCTTTGAAACCAGTTCTCAAGTTTTGAAGATAAGAAAAATGCTAACATGTTTAAAGTTGCAAGTTGGACCTCCCTGTCACCCTCACCTCCTCATCCCACCCCTCTAGGTCATCACAGAGCACTAACCTGACCTTCCTGTTCTATACAGCAGGTTCCCACTAGTTATTTTATTTATTTATTTACATGGATAAATTCTGTAAATTAGCTTATGTAAAATCAATTTTTCAGTGTTCTTGGACTCCCCCTGCAGCAATTGTATGAGGATGAAATACAGCTTCATATTTTATAACTGCATGTTTCAAACTAAAAAACCAACTATGAGCCCTATGACCTTTGCTAAGTTGCTTAACATACCTGTACCTTTGTTTCTACATCTAAGTACTTAGCAAAAATACTATTATTAGAAAAAAATGGGTAAGCTACTACAATATATGTATAAAACATATTTGGCAACTAGGTAAAAAAACTAAGATCATGGCATCCAGTCCCATTACTGCATGACAAATAGAAGGGGAAAAGGTGGAAGTAGTGACAGATTGCCTCTTCTTGGGCTCCAAAATCACTGTGGACCGTGACTGCAGCCATGAAATCAGAAGACGATTGCTTCTTGGCAGGAAAGCGATGACAAACCTAGACAGTGTGTTGAAAAGCGGAGACATTACTCTGCCAACAAAGGTCCATGTAGTCAAGGCTATGGTCTTTCCAGTGGTCATGTACAGTTGTGAGAGCTGGGTCATATAAAGAAGGTAGATCACCAAAGAATTGATATCTTCAAACTGCGGTGCTGGAGAAGACTCCTGAAAGTCTTTGTAAAGCAAGGAGATCAAAGCAGTCAATCTTAAGGGATATCAACCCTGAATATTCTCTGGAAGGACTGATGCTGAAGCTCTAGTATTTTAGTCATCTGATGCGAACAGACGACTCATTGGAAAAGTCCATGATGCTGGGAAAGATTGAGTGCAGAAGGAGCAGAGGGTGTCAGAGGATGAGATGGCTGGACAGCATCACCAGTGCAATGAACATGAACTTGGGCAAACTCTGGGAGATGGTAAGGGACTGGGCGACCTGGTGTGCTGCAGTACATGGGGTCACAAAGAGTTGAACATGACTGGAAGACTGAACAAAAACAGCAAAAAAAATTGTTTGAATGGAAGTCTCTAAAGTGAATCTCAAGTTAGAAAATGAAACCAAAAAATTAATTTTACCTTGGACATATTTTCATTGATACTGATGAGACTGTTCTTGTTAAAATACTGGTCATCTTGACTTTGAGGAAAGAGCTTCCTTAAAAACAACAACAGGAACAACAACAAAAAATGAAAACCAAAAAATAAAACGACACAGTTGTTAGCACTGAAGTAACCGAAGATATCTAAATGGCTAGAATCATTCTTTTGGACACATATTTTATACATTCTTCCCTATGTTTAATTCATTGGTAAATATCACATTCACCTGTCAACAGCTGGAATTGATTTACAAAGATGAAACCAATTCATCTTCTGTTGACAACAAGTATTTATCAAACACTCAGAGAGTTTAACCCAGGAGAAATCATTTACCTTCTTTTTGTTCCAGCTACCTATCTGTAAAGCAGGACAAATGGTGGTCATTCTCTACCTAATTTAGGAACTGTCATTAAGATACATTATAAAAAAAATCCATGACAAATGTGACACATTTTGAGGGAAAAATGGATTTACCAGTTTATTTTTTGCTTTTTTTTCCACTTTTTTCTCATTCCTCTTTCCTTGCTGTTTTTTATTATTAAAATGACTGATGGATAGACAATAAGATTCTGTTGTATAGCACAAGGAACTGTAGTCAATATCCTGTGATAAACTATAATGGAAAAGAATATGAAAAAGAATATATATATAATGTATTATGTATAACTGAGTCACTGCTATACAGCAGAGATTAGGACAATAATGGAAATCAATTATATGTTAATAAAATTTTTAAAAAAGAACTTTAATTTTCTTGTTCACTATTTAGCTTTGGGTTTTTTTTTTGCATATTTATAATGGTTTGTAATATGCATCACTAACATAAGTACAATCCTCCTATTAGAGATAATAATGTTACAACTTCAAGCAAAGTATAGAAACCTTGCACTTTAATATAAATTGATCTCCTATGTCTGTCCTTTATGTTGTACTTGTTATACATAATGGGGCTCCCCAGGCTCAGTCATAAAAAATCTGCCTGCCAATGCCAGAGATGCCGTTTTGATCTTTGGGTCGGGAAGATCCCCTGGAGAAGGAAATGGCAACCCATGCCTGTATTCTTGCCTGGAGAATCCCATGGACAGAGGAGCCTGGTGGGCTGCAGTCCATGGGGTCACAAAGAGTCAGACACAACTGAGCAACTAAGTACACACACATACATAATATATCCCCAAACATTGTAATTCTCACAATAGGACAGGTTTCTTTTAAAGTTTTATACAATTTATAAAGAAATTTAAATTTGAAAAGACAAAAATAGTTTCTTAAATCTGTCCAGATATTTACCATTTCCAGTGTTCTTCATTCTTTTCTGAGGATCTAAATTTCCATCAACCATCCTTTCCCCTGAGCCTGAAGAGTTTCCTTAAGTGTTCTTACAGTACAGGTCTCTGGCAATAAGATCTCTTTGTTCTCTTCTATCTGAAAATGTGATTTTGTCTTCATTTTGAGATGATATCTTTTCTGAATAAAGAATGTTAGGTCTACAAACTTCCATCTTTCAGCCATTTAAGATGTTTTGCTACTTTTCTCTTTCCCATGGTTTCTGGAGGTTTTGTCCTAACTGCAAGTTTATTTGACTGCTCAATATCATCTAATATGTGCTTGAGGCTCTATTCACTTTTTAAAATTTTTTTTCAGTGTTTCCCACTTTGGATTTCTATTGATCTGTTTTCAAGTTTATTTGCTCTTCTTTCTTGTCCACTTGGCTAAATCATCCAGTTAATTTTTCACTTCCCTGAGAAATTATTTTTTTAGTTCTAGAATTTCTTTCTCCTGAGGCTTTCCATGTATCTGCTGAGACTTTTCATGCATTCAAAAAATGTTGTTTTACTTCACTGACAATTGTTTAAAACCCACTTAAAAATGTTTTGTCTGTTAGTTTCAACATCTGTTTCCTTTCAAGGTCAGACTTGGTTGATATCTTTACTCTCAAAAAATATTTTCCATTTTGTTGGTATTTTGGCAAATAATTTTTGTATATCATGTTAAGTTGTAGAACTTCCAAATTTGTTATTTTTCTGTGATCAGTATTGCTTTCTTTATCAGGTAGTTTTCTTTAGAGGATTGAACTAAAACATCTGTATTTTGTGCTCTATATCTTGTTCAGAACTTTGGTCCAAAGCAAGGGTACCCTCAGAGTTTGCATATGAGTAACTCAGCATTCAGCAAGAGATGGGGTTACACAGCATAAGAGATCTTTCTCTGATTCCTGCCATTTTCTTTAGTGTTCATGGTCTTTTGGCTTTAAAATTTTCTTTTTCTTATTAGCTGGATCATATGATAAGTATGTTTAGTTTTATAAGAAGCTGCCAAATCCACTTCCAAAGTGACTGTATCATTTTGAATCCTCACCAGCAATGAATGAGTGTTTCTATTGTTCTACATCCTCACAAGCATTTAGTGGTGTTAGTGTTTTGGATTTTAACCATTCTGATAATTGTGTATAGGTATCTTACTTTTGTTTTAATTTTCAGTTCTCCAATAATATATGATATGGGCTATATTTAGTATGCTTATTTGCCATCTGTATATTTACTTTGAGCTATCTATTCAGGTTATTTTGCCCATTTTTAAATCAAATTGTTCGTTTGTTTAAGGTTGAGTTTTAAGAATCCTTTGTACATTTTAAATAGCACTCCTTTATCTAATGAATCTTTTGCAAATATTTTCTTGTAGCCTATACCTTGTCTACTTATTCTCTTGAGAGTGTCATTTACAGAGCAGAAAATTTTTAATTTTAGTGAAATTCGGTTTACCAATTCTTTCATTGAATCATGCCTTTGGTATTGTACCTGAAAGTCCATGCCATAGCAAGATTATCTAGATGTTGTCCTACATTATCTTCTAGGAAGTTTATAGTTTTTCATTTACACCTGTGAGCCACTTTGATTCATTTTGAGGTAATTTTTTGGAAGGGTATAAGGCCTGTGTCTAGATTCATTTTTTGCTGTGGATTTCTGTTTGTTCCAGTACCCATGGTGGTCCAAAATCCAAATCACAAACATATTAAAAGAAATTTTGAGTTTATAGGTGTCTTATCAAATATTGAAAGCATGGTAAATGCTACTAGTATTGTGTAAATGCTATCAAAATATATATTATTTTCTAAACTCAACAAAAAACATTTTGTTTAGATTGTACCTATGTTCAGATGTAATAGCTGGCAATCTACTAACAGCTTAATGCAAAGGTAACATAAGGCGCTACCGCACAATTGCACTCATCTCACACGCTAGCAAAGTGATGCTCAAAATTATCCAAGCCAGGCTTCAATAGTACGTAATCCGTGAACTTCCAGATATTCAAGCTGGATTTAGAAAAGGCAGAGGAACCAGAGATCAAATTGCCAGCATCTGTTACATCATTGAAAAAGCAAGAGAGTTCCAGAAAAACATCTAATTCTGCTTTATTGACTACGCCAAAGCCTTTGACTATGTGGATCACAACAAACTGTGGAAAATTCTTGAAGAGATGGGAATACCAGACCACCTGACCTGCCTCCTGAGAAATCTGTATGCAGGTCAGGAAGCAACAGTTAGAACTGGACATGGAACAACAGACTGGTTCCAAACAGGGAAAGGAGTACAATATACAGTCAAGGCTGTATATTGTCACCCTGCTTATTTAACTTACATGCAGAGTATGTCATGAGAAATGCTGGGCTGGATGAAGCACAAGCTGGAATCAAGATTGCTGGGAGAAATATCAATAACCTCAGATATGCAGATGACACCACCCTTATGGCAGAAAGCAAAGAATTAAAGAGACACTTGATGAAGGTGAAAGAGAAGAGTGAAAAAGTTGGCTTAAAACTCAACATTCAGAAAACTAAGATCATGGCATCTGATCCCATCACTTCTTGGCAAAGAGATGGGGAAAGAGTGGAAACAGTGACAGACTTTATTTTGGGGGGCTCCAAACTCTCTGCAGATGGTGGCTGCGGCCATGAAATTAAAAGATGCTTTCTCCTTGGAAGAAAAGCTATGACCAACCTAGACACCATATTAAAAAGCAGAGACATAACTTTGCCCAAATGTCCGTCTAGTCAAGGCTATGGTTTTTCCAGTAGTCACGTATGGATGTGAGAGTTGGGCTATAAAGAAAGCTGAGCACTGAAGAATTGATGCTTTTGAACTGTGGTGTTGGAGAAGACTCTTGAGCGTCCCTTGATCTGCAAGGAGATACAACTAGTCCATTGTAAAGGAAATCAGTCCTGAATATTCATTGGAAGGACTGATGTTGAAGCTGAAACTCCAATACTTTGGCCACCTGATGCGAAGAACAGGCTCATTTGAAAAGACCCTGATGCTTGAAGGAAGGAAGAGAAAGGGACAACAGAGGAAGAGATGGTTGGATGACATCACCAACTCAACGGACATGAGTTTGAGTAAACTCTGGTAGTTGGTATTGGATAGGGAGGCCTGGCATGCAGTCAGTCCATGGGCTCTCAAGAGTTGGACACAACTGAGAGATTGAACTGAACTGAACTGAACATTAGGCCACAAACTTTTAATATAGTAAATCCTATACAGATCATTTTCCTTAGGAAACACTTTTTGTCCCTTCAGAGAAAGAGAATTTGATTCGTTGTTTGCTCATGAGCTCAGAAATACAAAATCGAAGCATGCACATTTCCCCAGCTCTGTGTAATAAAAGAATCACCCAAGAAAAGCTCTAAACCTAGAAACTGATAAAAAAGACTGGGTCAATGTTGGGGAAGGGAGCAGGAGTGATGTTCAAACATGAGGCTCTGCAAAGAAGCTAAGGATATTAGCCACAGTGGAATGGCTCAAGATTTTAGGGCAAACATGGAACCTTTATGAGTAACACATCTTACTGAGCTCCTGGATTTTAATTTTGTGGCTAATGAGGAAATGTCCCACCAGAAGAAGGAGAATCAAAATAAAAGATGTTCATGTTGTTGCTCAGTTGCTCAGTCATGTCCGACTCTTTGCAACCCCATGGACTGCATTAGGCCAAGCTTCCCTGTTCTTTACCATCTGGCAGAGCTTGCTCAAACTCATGTCCATTGAGTCGGTGATGTCATCCAGCCATCTCATTCTCTCTTCCCTTCTCCTCCTGCCCTCAATCATTCCCAGCATCAGGTCTTTTCCAGTGGGTTGACTCTTTGCATCAGGTGGCCAAAGTATTGGAGTTTCAGCTTCAGCATCAGTCCTTGCAATGAATATTCAGGATTGATTTCTTTTAGGATTGACTGGTTTGATTTCCTTGTTGTCCAAGGAACTCTCAGGAATCTTTGCCATAAGCACAGTTCAAAAGCATCAGTTCTTTGGTGTTCAGCCTGTTTTATGGCCCAACGCTCACATCTGTACACGACTACTGGAAGAACTATAACTTTGACTATATGGAACTTTACATGAGAAATTTTAGAAATAGAAAAATCTGAAAGACTCAGCCCTCAGAACCATAATTTCTGTACTTTATTTTGGTGAATAAAAGAAATGGGTAATTTATTAGTATCAAGAGATTTGAGCAATAACATTTTTTCCAGCCTGCCTTATAGATCAGGTTAAGAAAAGCAAATTGAATGAATTAAAGGTTTCATAAGAAAATAATTTTTAATGTTACTCCATTTTAGAGCTCAACAGATTTTGTTCTAACTTCTGTATATACATGCATTTGTATATGCACAACATTTATATGTGGTTCACTAGTTTATATGAGTTTAGGTAACTAATGTAGAATTGTTATATATTTAGCTATGGAAGAATTATATATTAGATTATAGGCATAATAATTTTATAGTATTATATTTATTTTTACTTTCCAAGTTTGCATATTGTTTTGCTTTTTAATAACCAACAGCATGGTACAAGCTATAAAGCTTTTTACCCCAGTACTTCATAATTACATATACTTAAGGATCCTGTGCATATACTTTGATAAAAAAAAATGAGTCTTGGATCCATATTAAATATATTAATACATATGAAGACAATTTACACTACATACTATTAATATATCAATTCATATATTGCTACATTATAAGCACTTTTTCTTTGAAATATTAACTTCCCTTATGGCTACATTTTCACAAACATGAACTCAGGGCTCATATTATGTGTGTGCACTGAATGAGTGTATATTTAATAGATATGTTTACTCTTCTAAATATTCTTCCAAGTGCATTCCTTTATGGTTACACTTTCACGAATATTCTTACAGCCATCCCTGCCCTTGGGAGATTTTTAGGAATGATAATTGAAGATCGAAATCAATCAAAATGAGATTTACATTTTCTGCTATAATTATATGTTAAATAGAGGCATCTAAATTCTTTCCTCCTAGTTAGCCACATTTACTATTATTTTCTATAGTTCTCCTAAGCTTCTCTATACTTACAAGCCAACTCATGTATTCAAAAAATTAATTTTAATTTTGTTCCTCAAGGAAACAGTTAAGACTAGGAGAATATAATCCCTGTGTTTTTATTGGAGGCTTAGAAGTTCATTACTGAGTTCTGTCTTGAATATAAAACTACATTCGTATCCCTTCAAGTAGGTTGCAGCATCTCTTCTGTAGTTAATTTTGTTTTAGTTAAATTGTGTTTTGAGGAAGGTTAGTAAGGTACCCTTATTTGAAGAGAATGTGAGTCCCTTTGCCTGAATTCTGAAGTAACGAATGGAGTCCTAGAAGAAAAACTTGTGTCCTCATGTGGCATTCTCCTGGTTCAGCTCAGTTCAGTCGCTCAGTCGTGTCCAACTCTTTGTGACCCCATGAATCGCAGCACGCCATGCCTCCCTGTCCATCACCAACTCTTGGAATTTACCCAAACCCATGTCCATAGAGTTAGTGATGCCATCCAACCACCTCATCCTCTGTCGTCCCCTTCTCCTCCTGCCCCCAATCCCTCCCAGCATTAGGGTCTTTTCCAATCAGTCAACTCTTTGCATGAGGTGGCCAAAGTATTGGAGTTTCAGCTTCAACATCAGTCCTTACAATGAACACCCAGGACTGATCTCCTTTAGGATGAACTGGTTGGATCTCCTTGCAGTCCAAGGGACTCCCAAGAGTCTTCTCCAACACCACAGTTCAAAAGCATCAATTCTTCAGTGCTCAGCTTTCTTCATCGTCCAACTCTCACATCCATACATGACCACTGGAAAAACCATAGCCTTGATTAGACGGACTTTTGTTGGCAAAGTAATGTCTCTGCTTTTCAATATGCTATCTAGGTTGGTCATAACCTTCCTTCCAAGGAGTAATCGTCTTTTAATTTCATGGCTGCAATCACCATCTGCAGTGATTTTGGAGCCCCCCAAAATAAAGTCTGACACTGTTTCCACTGTTTCCCCATCTATTTCCCATGAAGTGATGGGACCGGATGCCATGGTCTTAGTTTTCTGAATGTTGAGCTTTAAGCCAACTTTTTCACTACCCTCTTTCACTTTCATCAAGAGGCTCTTTAGTTCTTCTTCACTTTCTGCCATAAGGGTGGTGTCATCTGCATATCTGAGGTTATTGATATTTCTCCCAGCAATCTTGATTCCAGCTTGTGCTTCTTCCAGCCCAGCATTTCTCATGGTGTATTCTGCATAGAAGTTAAATAAGCAGGGTGACAATATACAGCCTTGATGTACTCCTTTTCCTATTTGGAACCAGTCTGTTGTTCCATGTCCAGTTCTAACTGTTGCTTCCTGACCTGCATACAGGTTTCTCAAGAGACAGATCAGATGGTCTGGTATTCCCATCTCTTTCAGAATTTTCCACAGTTTATTGTGATCCACACAGTCAAAGGCTTTGGCATAGTCAATAAAGCAGAAATAGATGTTTTTCTGGAACTCTCCTGCCCTTTCGATGATCCAGTGGATGTTCGCAATTTGATCTCTGGTTCCTCTGCCTTTTCTAAAACCAGCTTGAACATCTGGAAGTTCACGGTTCACGTATTGCTGAAGCCTGGCTTGGAGAATTTTGAGCATTACTTTACTAGCATGTGAGATGAGGGCAATTGTGCAGTAGTTTGAGCATTCTTTGGCATTGCCTTTCTTTGGGATTGGAACGAAAACTGACCTTTTCCAGTCCTGTGGCCACTGCTGAGTTTTCCAGATTTGCTGGCATATCGAGTGCAGCACTTTCACAGCATCATCTTTAGGATTTGAAATAGCTCAACTGGAATTCCATCACCTCCACTAGCTTTGTTCGTAGTGATGCTTTCTAAGGCCCACTTGACTTCACATTCCAGGATATCTGGCTCTAGGTGAGTGATCACACCATCGTGATTATCTGGGTCGTGAAGATCTTTTTTGTACAGTTCTTCTGTGTATTCTTGCCACCTCTTCTTAATATCTTCTGCTTCTGTTAGGTCCATACCATTTCCCTGCTTTATGAAATAACAGTAATATCGTTCATTCATGTAGTACTTTAATCTTATAATGCATTGTCTCATGTATGTCTTACTAAGGCCAATCTGAAAGAAAGGTTTTTTTATTTTTGTTGTTTATGTGATTACATTGAATGGTAGAGAGATCATTTGATTTGCTTGAGGTGATGAGGGTAACTCGTGAGTAGCTAAGTAGAAGTTGGATGCATGAGCCTTCATTAGGTTTTCTGTAGGACTAGTTAGCTTTGGGCATTTCCAAGTGGCTCAGTGGTAAAGAATCTGCCTGCAATGCAGGAGACACTGGTTCAATCCCTGGGTCAGGAAGATCCCCTGGAGTAGGAACTGGCAACCCACTCCAGTATTCTTGCCTGGAAAATCCCGTAGATAGAGGAGACTGGTGGGCTTCCAAAATCACAAAGGAGTTGGACATGATTTATTGACTAAACAACAACAATAGTTAGCCTTGATGTGTTTATGGGAACATCCTTTATGGGGGCTATGTCTTTCTCATCCACATTTATTTGACATTTTCCTTTTTTGCAAAAGTCAGTTGAATGAATGCAAAGAAGGGTAGTAATCAACCCTAAATTCATATTACACACGTATTTGTTCATTAGTTTAAGAAGATATACAGCTTATTTATAAATAAGGAGTATCAAATCTTTACAGAGAGCCATGATAGTAGAAAATGTATAATTTGTATAATATATCTGAAGATGAAAAAAGGCATTTCATCATAAACTCATGTCTGAAACCTTGTAATTTAACTTATTTTCTCCGTGTTAGCCTGTCAAATTGTCAAAGACCTATCTACATCTACAGCTTCAATAAGCACAAGAAATTGTGCAATAATTTGTCAGCAGGGGAAAGGAAAGAAAGCAAGTAAGCAAAATGGTAAGTAGACCTTTCCACTGTAATGTAAAAGTCTTCAGTATTTATTATTTAAATTTCAGTACTATATTCAAGCAAATATTTGCTTATCACTAAAGTGGCTCTATTCTAAAAATTCAATATATAGGAATAAGGAAATATTACTTAATGTACATATTAAGAATATTTAATGTCCTCAAACAATCCTCTGAAACTGTCCATCAAGAATCTTTACTTTCCTCTAAAATGTGGTACCAATATCTCTTGAACCATTTGTATTGATTTCTACCTTAAATGACCATCTATGTACACATTGTGTGTGTGTGGCAAGTCACTTCAGTTGTGTCTGACTCTTTGTGACCCCATGGACTGTAGCCTGCAGGGCTTCTCTGTCCATGGGGTTCTCCAGGCAAGAATACTGGAGTGGGCTGCCGTGCCCTCCCTTCAGGGGATCTTCCTGACATATTGCTGCTAAGTCGCTTCAGTCGTGTCCGACTCTGTGCGACCCCATAGACGGCAGCCCACCAGGCTCCGCCGTCCCTGGGATTCTCCAGGCAAGAACACTGGAGTGGGTTGCCATTTCCTTCTCCAGTGCATGAAAGGGAAAAGTGAAAGGGAAGTCGCTCAGTCGTGTCCGACTCTTAGCGACCCCATGGACTGTAGCCTACCAGGCTCCTCCGTCCGTGGGATTTTCCAGGCAAGAGTACTGGAGTGGGGTGCCATTGCCTTCTCCTCCTGACATATTACTCACTGTGAAATCATGAACCACTTTCTTGACAAAGCACATTCCCTAAAAATGTATATATCAAAGTCATTTTCCCACAAGAAAAAAAAAAAATAAGTAGAGGCAAGGTTAAGGTATTTCAGCCCCATGGAGAAGCATTCATCTGTACCACTGTGTCAAAGAATGAAAGCTCTGCCTGTTTAAATGGTAGAAAGGAAAAGAGTGAAAGACAGAAGGTGGAGGAGTTTGGAAGCAGGTGGCATCATCACTCTTACAAGTTGTTTGGCAGTGGGTGCCATGACTGGGTAGACTTTTTAGCAACCAGTAAATTATAAGAAGGTAACATTACAGTTAATGTAATACAGATAAAAGTCCACATCTCATACACACAATGCTGGAAGGCAGATAACCGACATCAGTAAGGAGAGAGGTCCTGATGAGTTCTTACTCACTAATGACTAGTGTCACCATTGTCCCATTGGTGATGTCTGTGTTGTCTTAGCTGTGGTGCTCAGCTTAAATCACATTTTCTAGGCTGGCAGTGTCTCGTGATTCCTCCTCCATGAATTCCCTCAACTGACTAGGTCACCCATCTGGGGAATTCCTGTGGCCTTATGTACATCCGCTAGGGGGAGCCCACGGTCGGTGATATGGAATATTGGGGATGGGAAAAAATTTGTGGTGCGCTTTCCATCCACAGTTCCGTGTGCGAACAGGCTGAAATCAGACTCCCTCAGTTGTTCCCCCTACTCCATCCAGCTTTGCTCACTTTCTTACAGGTTTCCCCTGAGAGCGCTCCCTTCATCAACAATCCCTTGCACAAAAATCCTTGATTGCTTATTCTGTTTTAGGCATTGTTCTGCATTCTTGGTAGGTAGCCATTGAACACTCAGAGCAAGTTTAGGTTGATGGAATGATTTCCACAGTTTTATAAATTGGAATAATAAATAATACAAGTAAAATCCAAAGTTAAAAAGTTAGGCAGTTTGTTTGAAGTCACATAGCTTATAAGTAGTGGAGCTGGAATCCAGTAACTGTCAGTGCAATTCTAGAGAAGATTCTTATGACTCCATGCAGATTCTTCTCTGGACCTTGGTCTAATAGTAACACAGTCTTGTGTTGTCTTATAATGGTCCTATCCAATATGTGGTCTGAAGCCAACATGCTGCTGCTCTGAGACGTGGTGTCTCAGCTTGCTCAGGCTGCTGTAACAGAACACCATAGATCAGGTGCTTAAAACAACTAACGTGTATTTTGCCTAGTTCTTGACCTAGACAGCATATTAAAAAGCAGAGACACTACTTTGCCAACAAAGGTCCGTCTCGTCAAGGCTATGGTTTTTCCAGTGTTCATGTATGGATGTGAGAGTTGGACTATAAAGAAAGCTGAGCGCCGAAGAATTGATGCTTTTGAACTGTGGTGTTGGAGAAGACTCTTGAGAGTCCCTTGGACTGCAAGGAGATCCAACCAGTCCATCCTAAAGGAGATCAGTCCTGAGTGTTCATTGAAAGGACGATGTTGAAGCTGAAACTCCAATACTTTGGCCACCTGATTTGAAGAGCTGACTCATTTGAAAAGACCCTGATGCTGGGAAGGATTGGGGGCAGGAGGGGAAGGGGACGACAGAGGATGGGATGGCTGGATGGCACCGCCGACTCAATGGACATGGGTTGGGTGGACTCAGGGAGTTGATGATGGACAGGGAGGCCCAGCGTGCTGCGGTTCATGGGGTCACAAAGAGTCAGACATGATTGAGTGACTGAACTGAACTGAACTGAGGCTGGAAGTCCAAGATCAGGTGCTGGAAGATTCAGTATCTGGTGAGAACCTGCTTCTAGGCTTATAGATGGCTGTGTTCTCTCTTTCCTCATGGAGCAAAAAGAGAGACGGAGCTCTCTGGGGCCTCTGTTTATAAGGACACTAATCTCATCATGAGGGCTTACCCCCATGACCTAACCATATCTCCAAACACCATCACACTGGGGATTTGATTTCAGCATATGAATTTTGGTAGGATTGCTAAGGGGTGACACAAGTATTCAGTCTTCAGCATTCAGCAAGTGCAGAGATTTCAAGTAAGCTGTGAGAAGCGTCTATAGCCATTTGGTGTCGTCTTGGCATTCTTGTGCATAGTCAGTGACTTCATCCACTGAACAGGGCACGGACCGGTCCAAGTGTTCTTGAACTCAAGTAGCGTGTCATGTATATAGGGACCTGCATAGTTTCATGCACTGTAGGATCATGTTAAAGTCTGGGGAGGATAAAAATGAAACCAAAAACAGATGGAAAAAAAAGAAAAAAAAAACTTAAAAGGAAATGTTCTCGATGCATTTTCTTTCACTCAAATTTTCTGGTCATAGTGCCCATCACCTACCCGCAAATTCAGCTCAACTAAAATCTGTTTAGAACATTATAGAGCAGACTTAGATTTGACTAAGAGTAGGGAAATCAGGATTAGTCCTTTGCACAAGGGCAAGTTTATATAAAGGCAGCTAGGGCAAAATGTCACTCAGTGTAAAATAGGCCCCAGTGAATGCCTGTATCTCATAACAGCCCAAAGTGATCAGTGGAAGCAGGGCGGCAGTGCCTTGTGCAGCATTTCCTGTGTCTCCTGAGTTTCCCTCGGGAAAAGGGGCTCACGGCTTGGGTATGCCTGTGTCACTGCCTATGGCAAGAACGCATCAGGTTTGTTGTTATTTGTTGATGCTCAAGAAGGTAGGTTGTGTCTGACTTTTAGTGACCCCATGGACTGTAGCACTCCAGGCTCCTCTGTCCTCCACTACCTCCTGGAGTTAGTTCAAATTCATGCCCTTTGAGTCAGTGATGCTATCTAACCACGTTCTCCTCTGCCACCCTCTTCTCCTTTTGCCTTCAATCATAACCTTGTTCTTTTGTTCAGGGGTTTGTATTATGTTCTTGTTGTAATCCTGAAATATCCCTGCCCTCTTAAGGTTTTTACTTATTTATTTTTGCTTATATTATCACAGCAACAAACGTTATTTAGCATGGGGGAGGAAGAGTCATTTATCAGGTCAAATTTGTACCGCACTGTGGAAGGTTTAATGTGTTAGTTAAATAGTATTTAACGAACTATTTAGTTTTTTATAAATAGGTTTATAAATAACCTGAGGTTATTTTTTCCTAGATAAAACTGCCTCCTGATACTAAACAACAATACCACACACACACACACACACACACACACACACACACACACACACACACACACACACGTCGGTGAGAGAAGCCAGGAAAGAGACAACCAAGTATCTTGAGGAAAAGTTCCCCAATGTAATACAAGGGTGCCAAGAGTTTAGATTGGGTGAAATGTGGAAAAAATTTTTCTGAATCTATGTTTGTGAAAACATAGAACTTAGTTGTATTTATTTAGGTGTACTTTAAAGAGCATGTTCAGGTAAATGGATATAATTTTAAAAAAATCAAAGTTCTCTGGAGGAATTCAGTGTTTGAAGCAAAAAAAAAAAAATGTGGTAGCAGTAGAATGGCAGTGTATTGTTTGGGAGCTTTTCAAGACTTAATTTTTACCCTTTTTTCACCCCAATTCTGGGCAATATTACCTATTTTTTAGAATTGAAATAATAGATAGCTGGCCAGTGTGTGAGTTGTCTCCTTGGAAAAGGTCTTCACCTCTTTGGGAGTGGTCCATATCCTGCAACTTCTAGGGAGAAGACCCCTCCCTGCCACTACCATCTCTGTTTCTTTATGCTTCTTGCCTGACTTCCAGGAATGACTTACTACACTCTTTTGCTCTTTCCAAGTGTAGCAGCAAGTGTAGGTAAAATATAACAACCTTTTCTGTGTGACTCCTCTCTGCATAGTGCTTTAGCAGGAGCAGAAGGCTGACTGGGACCCCTGCTCATGGGGGAGGGACTCGGATTGAAGTCACACTGCTGAGTCACTCATCCCCTCCTCAAATCACCTGCCCCGCAGCTTCCCTCAGGCAAAATTCATTTTTAAGCTTCAGGCACTGGCAGGAAGAGAATATGATTTAGATTGAATTATGCGTGGAGATATTCTGGCCCCTGCAGCATTTTGAAGGGCTGAGAAATGACATTCCCTCAATTAGTTCCCTTCATTGCAAGGACATGAAAAAATAGCCCTGAAAGAGAGAGGACAGAGCATATTCTTATAGAGATGAAGTTCAGGGAAATTAAATGATTGCTTTGGACACTGGAGTCAGTGAATGGTGAAGGAGTGCATTTCTACAGAATCCTAGTCCTTTGCAATAGTTGTTTCATTGCAAAAACATAGTAATTATAGGTGACAGTATGTTCTGCCTCTCTTTCTTAGCAATAATGAGATGTAACTGGTAGAGAAGGGATTATGTATTTCAGGGCCTTTACAACACATCAAGACTATGAAGTACTTCAAGTAGCCCGTTCCTAAACTGGGGCTTCCCTAGTGGCTCAGACGGTGAAGAATCTGCCTGCAATGAAGGAGACCAGAGTTCAGTCCCTGGATTGGGAAGATCCCCTGGAGAAGGGAATGGCAACCTAATCCAGTATTCTTGCCTGGACAATCCTATGGACAGAGGAGCCTGGTGGGCTACCAGCCATATATCCACGGGGTCACAACGAGTTGGACATGACTGTGCGACTAACAGAACAGAACAGAACATAGCATAACATAACATACCACAGCAAAACACAGCTTTGCACAACCTAACATGACATGTTCCTGAATTACAATTCCTATATTCCACTACATTTTCACTTCATGGAATGACCAGCATGGAAATGCCATTAGTCATTTCTCGGTTACACTCACCCCTCTCATCCGGTCATTTCCCCTTGGAAAGGACAGGAGTAAAGCAGCTCCCACAGTTTATAAAAGACAAAGATTCCTTGGTCACTTAGCACACCCTATTAATGAAGATTCCTGTACAGATGAGTAGCTGATGAGAGAAGTGCTGTGAAGGAAGATAGAAGATGTGTGTCTTTATTCAGTCAGTTATTTCTGGTTTCTAGTAACAGTTACCATAGCAGATTTTGAACAACTGGTGTCAAAAGGCATCTCTCCTATAGAGCTATACTGACTCCTGGTGGTCAAAGGAAGACACACTTAAAAATAATTTTTGAGTAAGCAGGTCTACTAAAAATTGGAAGTTTGTTTCATGTATTTCATGCTTTGAACCAAAACACAGTTTTGTCTTAAATAAAAGACAGACCAGATAAACACAAACCTGGCAGTACAGAATATGTTCACGTTTTTCCCCAATTATTTTGAGAAGAAAAGAACATGTAAAACTGCCATTTTTTGTGAGGTGAGGAACAGAAAACTCCAGGAAAATTCTCTGGGCGGTGTTCGGGTACCATGTAGCAACTGCCATTGTTAACAATGCTCTTTTTCCCCTTGTTTGGGCTTCAGTTTCAGCTTAGCTGAGTGCAGAATGAAGTCAAAACTATTCTTTCATATTGCTTTAAATGATTTTTTGTAACAATTGCTCTTTCTCTCTAGCCTTCTAATGAGAAACTTTATGTAAATTGGATATTTGTTCTTTTGTAACTTGTCTCCACTTCTTAACTTCACTCCTCTGCAACTTTTAACAGTTTCTCCATGCTTTCACAATGATCTGTCTGGCTGTGAATTTATTACTAATATTCATCTTGGTAGGCATCCGGTTTGACTGAACATATATATGTGTTTTCAGCACTAGGGAATTAAAAAAATATTTCTAACTTTCTATTTTCTTTAGTATTTTCTTTCTTAGCTCTTTCTGGACCCTTTACTAGAAGGATGTTAAAAATGATGAATCTATACTCCAATCTATCCTCCAAATGGTTGTGTGAGGATGCCTTACAAATAGCTGAGAAAAGAATAGAAACTAAAGGAGAAAAGGAAAGATATACCCATGTGAATGCAGAGTTCCAAAGAATAGCAAGGAGAGATAAGAAAGCCTTTCTCAGTGATCAGTGCAAAGAAATAGAGGAAAATAATAGAATGGGAAAAACTAGAGATCTCTTCAAGAAAATTAGAGATACTAAGGGAACATTTCATGCAAAGATGGGCACAATAAAGGACACAAATGGTATGGACCTAACAGAAGCAGAAGATGTAAAGAAGAGATGGCAGGAATATATAGGAGAACTATATAAAAGACATCTTCATGACCCAGGTGATGACAATCATATGATCACTCACTTAGAGCCAGACACCCTGGAATGTGAAGTCAAGTGGGCCATAGGAAGCTTCACTACAAACAAAGCTAGTGGAGGTGATGGAATTCCAGCTGAGCTATTTCAAATCCTAAAAGATGATTCTGTTAAAATGCTGCACTTAGTATGCCAGCAAATTGGAAAACTCAGCAGTGGCCACAGGACTGGAAAAGGTCAGTTTTCATTCCAACTCCGAAGAAGGGCAATGCCATAGAATGTTCAAACTGCTGCAAAATTGCACTCATCTCACACACTAGCAAATACTGCTCAAAATTCTCCAAGTCAGGCTTCAACAGTACATGAACTGTGAAGCTTCCAGATGTTCAAGCTGGATTTAGAAAAGGCAGAGGAACCAGTGATCAAATTGCAAACATCCATTGGAGCATAGAAAAAGCAAGAGAACTCCAGAAAAATATCTTCCGTTCAATTCAGTCACTCAGTCGTGTCTGACTCTTTGTTACCCCATGGACTGCAGCACGCCAGGCTTCCCTGTCCATCACCAATTACAGGAGCTTGCTCAAACTCATGTCCTTTGAGTCAGTGATGCCATCCACCCATCATATCTTCAGCTGTCCCCTTCTCCTCCCACTTTCAATTTTTCCCAGCATCATTGTCTTTTCCAACGAGTCAGTTCTTCACATCAGGTGGCCGAAGTATTGGAGTTTCAGCTCCAGCATCAGTCCTTCCTATGAATATTCAGGACTGATTTCCTTTAGGATTGACTGGTTGGATCTCCTTGCAGTCCAAGGGACTCTCAAGAGTCTTCTCCAACACCACAGTTCAAAAGCATCAATTCTTTGGCACTCAGCTTTCTTTATAGTTCAACCCTCACATCCATATGACTCCTGGAAAAACCATAGCTTTGATTAGATGGACCTTTGTTGGCAGAAAATGAAGAAGTACTAAAGAGCCTCTTGATGAAAGTGAAAGAGGAGAGTGAAAAAATTGGCTTAAAGGTCAACATTCAGAAAACTAAGATCATGGCATTCAGTCCCATCACTTCATGGCAAATAGATGGGGAAACAGTGGAAACAGTGGCTGATTTCATTTTTCTGGGCTCCAAAATCACTGCAGATGGTGATTGCAGCCGTGAAATTAAAAGACGCTTACTCCTTGGAAGGAAAGTTATGACCAACCTAGACAGCATATTAAAAAGCAGAGACATTACTTTGTCAACAAAGGTCCATCTAGTCAAGGCTATGGTTTTTCCAGTAGTCCTGAATGTTCTTTGGAAGGACTGATGTTGAAGCTGAAACTCCAATATTTTGGCCACCTGATGCGAAGAGCTGACTCATTTGAAAAGACCCTGATGTTGGGAAAGACTGAAGGCGGGAGAAGAAGGGGACAAGAGAGGATGAGATGATTAGATGGCATCACCAACTCAATGGACATGGGTTTGAGTGGACTCCAGGAGTTGGTGATGGACAGGGAGGCCTGGCGTGCTGCGGTTCACGGGGTTGCAAAGAGTCGGACACAACTGAGCGACTGAACTGAACTGAATTGCATACCTTTTGCTAATATAATGCCTGAGTTTGAAACAATATGCCATATAATAATATATGGTTGTTGTCATCATATAATGTATGAATATAAATCATCAAAATGTTATTAAATAATATCTGTCTTAAGATCTCAAAAATGTTTGTGAAATTTAATTGCATTTAGGTATCTTCAATCCTGAATGGGGATTACATTCAGGTATCCTGAATTGGAGCTTCCCCGGTGGCTCAGATAATAAAGAATCTGCCCACAATGCAGAAGACCCGGGTTCGATCCCTGGGTCAGGAACATCCCCTGGAGAAGGAAATGGCTACCCACTCCAGTATTCTTGCCTGGGGAATTCCATGGACAGAGGAGCCTGGCAGGCTACCATTTATGGGTTGCAAAGAGTTGGACATCACTGAGCAACTAGTGCTTTCACTTTACATCCTCATAGATTTATGATAAGAGTAGTCTTTCACTTTGCCTAGTTATGTTTTTATAACAGTGTTAGAGTATACTTGGCATAGTGTTTGATATTGTATTTGATTTTTAATCTCTCGATTTCTTGATACATAGAATTATATCCTTTGGGAAGGGC
Organism: Giraffa tippelskirchi; assembly: GCF_054371585.1. Taxonomy (NCBI): domain Eukaryota; kingdom Metazoa; phylum Chordata; class Mammalia; order Artiodactyla; family Giraffidae; genus Giraffa; species Giraffa tippelskirchi. Next base: position 68,626,354 of record NC_137284.1, read on the forward strand.
ACCCATCAGATAAATACACCCATGCTAGGGGTCTGTCTTTGGACAATGGCAGTATGTGACTATCCAACCTGCCTCCATCACAGCAGTGCCCAAGTTAGAGGCCAATGAACTGAGATTGTCACCGAATGTTACCCTACCAGGCTTTTTTGGGGTAGCGGGGTTCTTTTATCTAGTAAATGTAGCTTGGCCATATGCATGTTCTACAGTGGTTATGCAGGGCATTAAGCCTCCCTGAAGTGTGAATATTGGGGGAGTTGTTTATGTCACCCTTTGTTTAGAAAGAATCTAGGATGGCTTGCAATATGTAAATGCATGAAAAGAGCATAACTTGTAAAGAGTTGAAGAAAGAAGAACAAAAGCAAGAACTAAAAATGCTAAGACATACAACAGAACCAAGAAATAGGCTTATATAAAAAGTGGTCTTGTAGCATGTACACTTACTAGAAGCATGCCACTTAAGACTCTAAGCAAAATAGCAAATATTTCAAACAAGAAATCCCATTCTATTATGCAATTCAAAGGATCCACAAAATTATAGTCAGCCAAAATTGTTCACAACAGTGGTAGAGAGTCTGAATACCAAAAAGTTAGCTATCCCAGAGGAATCAGAAGCTAGGAGCAAATACATTTTCTCTTTTTTCCTGGTGTTGATATTTCATTGACTTGATAGTCTCTACCTAAAAATCCCCCGAAAAATGTCCCCTGGTGATATCTCGGAATTCTCAAGGTGTGCTTGAACATTTTCATAATATTTCCATCATTGTTCTGATTGTTGTCTTGTTGCCTCTGAGAGTTACTTTTTTCTAAATAATAATTGGTCCTGACCTCCCAGTTAGCTTCTTACTGATCACGCTTCTTGGCGGTTCTGTCTTGTGGCCCTGGTTTACTAGCATTGGAGACAGTTTCCATGGGCCAGAGATCTCATCTTACCTGTCTACCACTCATTTCAGTGGCTTCTCCAAATGAGTAAATAGTCTGCTCATCCCCTCACATGGATATCTGGGCCTCCTGCCACTGTTCAAAAGACCTCCCTTCTTTAAATGAAAGTATCTTTTTATTTTCATCAGACACTGATGTGCTAATATGTAAATTATTTTTAATAGTCCAGTGTTTTATGATGATTTAGTTACTAACATGCCAAAATTACTCACATGCCAACTAATAATGGCTTGTTTTATTTAAAATGTATTTATAAGGAATCTTTGGGCTTCCCTGGTGGCTTAGTGGAAAAGAATCTGTCTGCCAACACAGGAGACACAGGAGATGTGGGTTCAATCCCTGGGTCGAGAAGACCCCCTGGAGAAGGAAATGCAACCCACTCCAGTATTCTTGTCTGGAGAATCGCATGGACAGAAGGACCCTGGCGGGCTACAGTCCACAGGGTCGCAAAGTGAGTGACTAAACAATAACAACAATAAGGAATCTTTGGATGAAACTTGGAAAAAAAACCCAAATAGTTAATCCTCTGAATCAAAATTCCTTCTCCCTCTCTTGCAAATGCACCTATGTTCATTGGAGAAAACGTAGTGACAAGATCACAAAACACTTAGATGTTCAAAACATGAAGCTCTCCAATTGAGTAGTTTCTGTCTCAGTTTCATGTAATAGTCAAGCTGGAAAGGGCATTAGGAGTTTCGAAGTCTTTCCCCTCCTTAAAGGGACATGGAAAGTGATGCCCGGAGTGGTTAAGGAACTTGCTCACTGTCATACGTTTACTTCCATACTAATTAAACCTCCAATCTAAGCTTTCTACACTGAAGTCAAGAGTTCGTTTCATATTTATTACTATTTTACACATAAATTAATGATGAAGCCAGGCTCCCTATTTCTAAAATCACATCACTTCCCTAAAGAAGTTAATTATTTAATTAGAATTTTATCAAATAGATATTATTATATATTTTAATATATTATTTCATAAATAAAAGTGCTTATCCTGCATATTCTTCCCAAAGTGCTCTGATTCTGGTAGCATATCACTTCAAATATGAAAATATAAATATAGTTTTTTCTTACTGTGGGAAGAAAATAAGAAGTTAAGAAAAATATACTATATTCTTCCTGTTAAGAAGAGTGAATGACATTTTTATAGATGTAAAATCAAGCCAATTTCTACATTTTCTAGAGAGAGAATAATTTTCATCCCAGGGAAATTTCGTAACTGTAAATTATTTGAGAAATCATGTACATAAGCCATCTAGAAAATTTCTTCTGTTATCTACTCTTTATGCAGTCTGGATATTGACACTTCTTTATCTGCCTACTAATTTATCAAATATATTACTCTTCTCTGTTTCCACTCAATTCTCACATGTGCAAAGGAAAATAACTATGGAATATGAAAAATACACGTTCAATTTCTTTCCCATAAAATTTTTTTACTCATGAAGAACACTTTCAACTTTGGACTTGGTGCAATTAATTTATCAATGTATCCACAAGTTTATATCTTTAGATTTTTGAAATGTTCTAAAATAGAGATTAACTATTTGAGATTTAAAATAGAGATTAGCTTTTTAACCTTTTAAGTCATGTTTCTAGTCTGTAACAATGAAGTGGCAGGATCTTTTTTCTTTAATATTACAATATTTTTATTGACATATAATTGCTATACAATATTGTGTAAGTTACAGGTGTACAATATAGTGATCTACAATTTTTAAAGGTTATACTCCATTTATAGTTACTATAAAATATTAGCTCTATTCTGTGTATTGTGCAGTATAAACTTGTAGCTTATTTTGTACCTAATAGTTGGTCCCTCTTAGTCCCTTACCCCTTTACTGCCTCTCCCCTCCTCTCTGTCCCCACTGGTAATCAATAGTCTGTTCTCTATATCTTTGAGTCTGCCTCTTTTTTGTTATAGTCACTACTTTGTTGTATTTTTTTTGAGGCAGAAATTTGTCTCAATTAAATATTTTATTTTGAAAGAATCACAGATTCACATGAGAATCACAGAATCACAAATTCACATAAGAAATAATACAGGAAAATTCTAAGTACTCTTTATGCAGCTTCTCCAGTAGTAATGTCTTACTAAACTATGGTAGAAAATCACAACCAGGATGTTAATTTTGACATGATCCCCTAGTCTTATGCAGATTTGCTCCATTTTTTCCTTGTGTTTGTATGTATACATGTGTGTATATATCATGTTTCATATGATTTTATCACACATGCAGGTTCTCACATCAACCACTATAGTCAAGATTACAGAGCAGTTCATCCTGACCAGGATCCCTCTTTGCCCTTTCATTCCACTCCCAGCTCTCTTCTCCGACACTCCCACCTTTTCTAATCTTCTGTGTGTGTAGGTTCAGTCGCTTAGTTGTATTCAATGTTTTGTAGCCCCATGGCTTGTAGCCCGCCAGGCTTCTCTGTCCATGAGATTTTCCAGCAAGGATATTGGTTGACATTTTCCTACTCCAGGGGACTACCACTAATGTGTTAGTTGTCCCATTCTTTAATTTTCTTATTTCAAAATGTTATACAAATAGAAGCATACAGTATATGACATTTTGGATCAGCTTTCTTCAGAGTAATTTCCGAGAGATTCATCCAATTTGTTGTGCATATAAGTAGTTCACTACTTATTATTGCTAAATTGTGTTCTATGATAAGGATGTGTCAATCTGTGTAACCAGTCTCCTGCTGGGATGCTTCCAGTTCAGCTATTATGAATAAAATTGCCAAGAACATGCATATAGTGAGTGCTAAGTCATTGCAGTCATGTCCATCTCTTTGCAAACCTATGGACTGCCGCCCGCCAGGCTCCTCAGTCTATGAGATTCTCCAGGCAAGAATACTGGAGTGTGTTGTCATTTCCTCCTCCAGAAGCTATGAATATATGTGGATAGATATTTATGTGAGCATATGTTTATGTTATTTGAGCTAAATGTCTAAGATTGCAGTTGCATGGTTGTATGGTAGTTGGAAGTTTAGGTTGTTAAGAAATCACCAAACTGTTTTCTATATTGGCTCTGCAATTTTGTATCTCCCCTGGCAACGGATGGATGCTCTAGTCTCCCAGGTCCACACCAATATTTGTGTTGTCACTCCATTTTTATTTTAACCACTCTGGTAAATATGTATGGTATCTCACTGAGGTTTTAATTTACATTTCCCTTGTGACTAATGATGCTGAACACTTTTTCATGTGCTTCTTTGTCATCTCTTTGTCTCAATCAGTGTAATGTCTGTTCATGTCTTTTGCTCATTTTATTTGCATATTTTCATTTTTATACTATTGAGTTTTAGATTCCTTGGTATATTCTATAGCAGTCTTTTGTCAGATTTATGGTTTGAAACTATTGTCTCCCAGCCTCTATGTAACTTAGTTTTTCATCCTCTTAATAGGATAAAATTTATTCTCTGTCTTCCAAAAAAGCAAAGATTTTTTAAAATTGTGTTATATTTAAATTACGATTAGGTCTAATTTGTAGGATCATGCTTTTGGAGTCAGGTCAAATAACTCTTAGTCCTAAACCCCAATGATTATCTCCTCTGTTTTCCCCCTAAAAATTGTGCAGTTTATGTTTTTTATTTAAGTCTGATCTTTTTTGAGGTGTTTTTTGTTTCTGTGTGTGAGGTTTAAGGCAAGTCCCTTTTTTTCCCTGCCTGTGAATGTCCAGTTGCTCCAACCTCATTACTTAAGATTATCTTTCCACCACTGAATTCTTCAGCACCTTTTAAAAATGCGCACAGCCAAATATGTTTAGATTATTTGAATTGTCTTAATTCAGAGGAAAAGCAGAAAGAGTGACAGACTTTGTTTTCTTGGGCTCTGAAATCACTGCAGATGGAGACTGTAGCCATGAAATTAAAAGACAGTTACTCCTTAGAAGAAAAGTTATGACAAACCTAGACAATGTAATAAAAAGCAGAAACATCACTTTCCCAACAAGCGTCCATATAGTCAAAGCTATGGTTTTTCCAATAGTCATGTATGGGTGTGAGAGCTGGACCATAAAGAAAGGTAACCGCCGAAAAACTGTGGTGCTGGAGATTGTTTGAGTCCTTGGACAGCAAGGAAATCAAACTTGTCAATCTTGAGGAAAATAAACCTTGAATATTCATTGGGAGGACTGATGCTGAAGCTCCAATACTTTGGCTCTCTGATGGGAAGAGCCAACCAACTCATTGGAAAAGGCCCTTATGCTGGGAAAGATTAAGGGCAGGAAGGGAAAGGGGCGACAGAGGATGAGATGGTTGGATGGCATCACCGACTTGAAGGACATGAGTTTGAGCAAGCTCCAGGAGTTGGTGATGGACAGGGAAGCTTGGCATCCTGCAGTCCATGGGGGCTGCAAACAGCCAGACAGGACTTAGTGACTGAACAGCAATATAAGAATAACTGTAGTTTTAATCTTCTGAATCCCATTTCTCACATGTAGCCAGTAGATGGCAACATTGGATTTCATAATCATGTTACTAGCACCAGGTCCTTGAAATTTTTAATATGTTCTTGGTGAAATTATTTTATACCCAGTGTCTCTAATTTATTATATTTATAAAAAGGAAATGGACAAAAGAGCTTTAAATATTTGACTATGAAAAAAATAACATTATTATATTTTGGAAAGTTAGAAATCCCATTCAGTTTAAATGGAGTGAACCAAGAAAATGATACAAATATTAAACATTAACATGACAGTCTTTATAAGTCAAATTTCAAGAATTGCATTCTTTTAAATCCACTGATTAAAAAGAAAAACTTCATGGATATTTTTATAGAATAAACCATAAATCATTTCTTACAATTGCATATCCATATTTACATATTACAGTCCTGGTTTCCAGAGAATATCTCTTTCAATTACAGAAGAATGGTTTTGGCTTTAAATAATTACAAAGAGATGAATGGGCAAATTTTGTCCCAGTAAAAGAAGTGCAAAATAAATCTATCCAGAAACATTTGCATTTTGAAACAGCTCTTTTAAATGTCTACAATTGTTTAATAAAATATTTTCATTTTCTTCATTAGTGTCAAATTGTTATTAGCCACAATTATATCAGTAAACTGAAGACATGGATTATAATGTTCTTTCAGTTTGTCATTCTCCATAAAAGAAGTGTTAAGACTGATAATTAACTGAGGACTTTGAGTAGCATGGACAGAAAAACGTGCTTAACTTGAAAAAGTTCCATACATATTTTTAATAGCTTATCACACTGTCTTATATATCTGTTAATTATTGACTACCATTTTTACTTTTCATAATGATGAAAATATTTATTTAACATGGAAACTTACCTAGAGTGGTATTAAGAGAGATAAACAATTTTCTGACACATTTTGAAATAACCTAGAGAAATGTGTGATGTATTGTATATACATGTGTATATACATGTATAAAACTAATACAGTTGTTATAATTTTTATTGAGATATAACTGAAACATTGCAACTTTTTAATTTAGAGTTTTGTTCAGCTTAAAAAGAATAAACATTTATTCAATTGTTAAACAGTTATTTCATTTTTCTCCTTATTGTTTAACTTTTAAAGACTTCAAGTTATTAAGTCAGCAATAGCCATAAGCACTTTCTTTGCTCAGCTTAATTTTATCATGAACCCTTTAGAATATCACAGTCTAGTCATGTGACATAGTGGAAACTCTAGGTAGAAAACAGATTGAATACCTGGGTCTACTTAACTTACTCTGCAATGAATTTGTTTGTTTTGACACTCTTGTATGACTCAGGTCCTATTATAGGCACTTTTTAATTTATATCTTGCCTTGTGTAAATAATGACTATGAAGTGAAGTGAAAGTTGCTCAGTCATGTCTGACTCTTTGTGACCCCATGGACTGTACAGTCCATGGAATTCTCGAGGCCAGAATATTGGAGTGGGTAGCCTTTCTCTTCTCCAGGGGATCTTCCCAACCCAGGGATCAAACCCAGGTCTCCTGCATTGCAGGCAGATTCTTTACCATCTGAGCCACCAGGGAAGCCAAAGAATACTGTAGTGTGTAGCCTATTCCTTCTCCAGCAGATCTTCCTGACCCAGGAATTGAACCAAAGTCTTCTTCATTGCAGGCGGATTCTTTACCAGCTGAGCTACCAGGGAAGCCCAAATAATAACTATACTCTGCAGGTAATATTGGGTCTTCCCAGGTGGTGCAAGGGGTAAAGAACCAGCCTGCCAAAGCAAGAGACATTAGAGACGTGGATTTGATCTCTGGGTTGGGAAGATCCCTGGAGGAGGGCATGGTAACCCACTCCAGTATTCTTGCCTGGAGAATCCCATAAACAGAACCCTGGTGGTCTACAGTCTATAGGGTAGCAAAGAGTCGAATACAACTGAAATGACTTAGCATGATGGTAATATTACTCCCATTTTATAAAACAGGAAACTGTAATTCAGTAGGTTTAAGTCACCTGCCTGGGATAACAGTTTGTAAGTGGCAGATGTATGTATTTTGAAACTTCTTAGTCTGAAGCCCACTTTTTCTCAGATTCATACTTTAGTTGCTTTGTACCGGCTCCATCTTTTTGTCAGTGGGCAGAGTAGAGAATATGGATTCTGACCTCCTCTGATTCTGAGACTTTCCCTTGTTGTGTTAGAAGGGAATATTTTCAATTCTCTCTGAGTCTGCCAGAGTTCAGGGAGGAATCTTTACTTTCTCACAGCAACACTTAGCAAGTGAGCAGGGGAAATCCTTCAGGCATTTCCAGATAAAAATAATAGGCATTTATATTTGTGTGAAAATAGCAATACCCTCTTCAAATCTGTAGCACTGTTAAATATTCCTACGGATAAAAGTAAAGCTTTTTTTCTTCATCTTCTGGAATGAAAACTACCCTAGGATGTGTCGATTAGTAGATCGTAAGGAGAGCCACTTGGGATTCCCAGGTGACCCTTGTGGTAAAGAATCCACCTGCCAATGCAGGAGACATAAGAGACGTGGATTTGATCCCTGGATGGGGAAGATACCCTGGAGCAGGGCAGGGCAACCTACTCTAGTGTTTTTGCCTGGAAAATTCCGTGGACAAAGGAGCATGGCAGGCTACAGTCCAAAGAGTCAGATATGAATGAACAACTGGGTATGCACACACAAGGAGAACTCAACCAGCAAAATGAAAGGAAAAGAAACATTTTATTAGCAGCGATGCAGAGAAAAGAATTAGGTGCTGTTGGTTGTAATGTGGATCCAGGTAGAAAGTGTCGTATCCAATAAACAGTTCAATAGTTGATCGAAACTATAAGCAAGAACTCAGATTCCAAGAGGTATCTTTTATAATCTAGGGAAAATATCCTGTTACCTGATCCAGTTTCACAATAAAAATAAACATTCGCTAACAATTATATGTTACACTGACATGTTATGCTGCTTTATACTTTTCAGAACCCCCTTTATATACAATGTTTTCATTCTTTCTCATTTCACCAGGCAGTTAAAGACCTGTTCCTCTCACTAACATGTTAAAGTTCCCAGCTTTATATAAAATTAATAGGACATGTCCTGGTCTTTTCTACCAAAATAGTGTAGAAGGCAGGGAAAAATCTCAACCATCATGTATATGTGATTTATTAACTTTTAAAGGATAAACATGCAGTGAATCAGTAATAACGAGATAGGATCGTATTGTGAACTTTGCAACCACTAGATGGAGAACTTGCTTTGTTAAATTGTATGTTAAGGATGCAGAAATCAAGCCAGCTTAACTTTGCTGTCTGGGTGAAATTTGCTAATTTGAGTCATATATTAGACTTCTCTGTTTTAGTGGTCAACGTGGTTCAATTTTAAGCTAGGGCATAATTTTCACGATAGCTAAAGTTGAAATTAATACTTAGAAACAAACCATACTCTATTTAGAACTAAAATCCATTAAGTTGTCTGCCTTAGAGGAAGAAGCTGACCGATACAGAGAAAGCCAATTTGTTATATTGGAATAGCTGAACTGGTGAAAAAAAATTAATATAGCATGCAGCAATCGAAGGATGGGATTGAACTCCAGTGAGGTCACTTTGTTTTAATTGTAACTCTTAAGAGTATAATTCAACCTGTTTCTTAGGGCACCTGGGTTAACACTATCATGGATTCTTTGTGACCTTGCAGGCTTGAAAGACTGGTTTCAAATTTCTTAATTCTCAGTATTTGAACAAATTCACCTATACCTTGAAATTAATGATCTCTATGGATGTTAGCATCCCTGTGTTACATATGTTTGCTCACCTTTCAGCTAATCAAAAACAGGTAGCATTACAATGACAGATGTATTAGAAATTACATGAAATTATGTCAACAAATGCCAGTCAATGGATACATCAAAATATAACACTTTCAGGATCTGATTTTGGCCCTCTTGCTCAAGTGTTTATCTTGAGAGTCCATATTGGCAACTCATTTTAAAAGAAAAAATGATTAAAAATAAAGAATGTCTATGAATAGATGGGCAAAGTGATTGAGTTTTGATGCCAGGGGCGATGTTGCAAGTTTTGGGCAGTTTTTCCAGTGTTATTGTCCAAGAATGGAGAATAACTCTTGCCGAGATAATTTAACATTTTGCAAACACAACACCATATGTATGTGCCAGAGTCAAAGTAGCTTAAGAGTCTCAAATGTATCACATAGTCTTGCGTTGATTCCTAGGATTATTTTGTAAATGCCACTGAAAACCTCTACATCAAAAAATAATTGGTATGTTAAAAAATGTAGGCTTAAAATTTTGATTACTTAAGATAATTATTTTAATTTATTTGAATTTTATGTTATGACTGAAACGAAATAGAAAGAAACATTTTATTAGCACAGATGCAGAGAAAAGAATTAGGTGCTGTTGGTTGTAATGTGGATCCAGGTAGAAAGTGTCATATCCAATAAACAATTTAATAGTTGATCAGAACTATAACCAAGAATTCAGATTCCAAGAGGTATCTTTTATAATCCAGGGAAAATATCCTGTTACCTGATCCAATTCCATAATAAAAATAGATATTTACTAACAATTATATGTTACACTTACATGTTATGCTGTTTTATACTTTTCAGAACCCTCTTTATATACAATATTTTCATTCTTTCTTATTTTACCAGGCAGTTAAAGAACTGTTCCTCTCATTAACATGTTAAAGTTATGGGAACTTTAACTTCCATTGCAGTAAAATGACCACTCTGCAACATTTGCCAGGTGTCATAAATATAGGAGACAAAAATCTGAGTAAATTTGGGAAAATATTTTCCAAATGCCAAATTTCAATAAAAGGATAACATTAATTTTCTTTTTCTCTTGTTGGACTGGAGAAAGATTTCATAAGTAAATTATCAGCCATCTGAAACAGTTTTTTTCTTCTTTGTTTTTCTTATAGAACCTTAGAGATGGTGACTTACTGTGTCCAAGAGTTTCTCAGGATGTCCAGGCTGGGAAACTACAATAGACCATAGGCTTCTTCAGATCAAAGACTGGCATTGGTCTGCCACTGAGCCCCTGTGCCTAATTCAGGGCATGACCCAGAGTGGAAACTTTGTAAATAGGTTTTGAATGAGTGGATGAATAGAGATTGCTCTCTGACAGCAAGTGATGTTGAATTAATTGTGTGAATACTTAGGGTCCTTATTCTTCACTTTCTCACAATGGGATCCCAAGTATTTGGTTTATGGCCGACCATACAGAAGAGGTTAATGATGATTTGTTTAATGAAAAAATAAACACTTACTTATTTTTATTTTTTAATTGGAGGAAAAGCACTTTACAATGTTATGTTGGTTTCTGCTATACAACAACGCGAATCAGTCATAATTATATACATATCCCCTCCCTCTTCGGTCTTCCTCCCCTCCCCCCAACCCTCCCCTTTAGGTCATCACAGAGTACCAGCCTGGTCTCCCTGTGTTATATAGCAACTTAAAATGTCTCAAAAGGCCAATGTTCCCTCTGAGAATAGGAACTTAGACCCTGTAAAATCTGTAATCAAGCTTTATTTATTCAAAGTGTCAGGTGTTCCCACTCATAGGGATCTTTTTCAGCAACCTGAGCGCTCTTCCTCCTAACAGACTTATACTCACCTAGATTTCCCATGATAGCATCCTATATTCAGCTGCAAGAACTGGACAGACTTTGGGATACAGTAGTGAGTGAGTGAAGGCCACTTAGTTGTGTCCGACTCTTTGAGACCCCATGGACTATACAGGCCAAGGAATTCTCCATGCTAGAATACAAAAGTGGACAACCTTTCCCTTCTCCAGGATATCTTCCCAACCTGGGGATCAAACCCAGGTCTTCCACTATGAAGGTGGATTCTTTACCATCTGAGCCACCAGGGAAGCTCCATACCCAAATACTGATTAGATAAGCATCATCATAAAATTGGATTGCAGTCTTTTAATTTTTAATTATCTTAACTTCATGTTACATACGATGTGCTAAAATAAAACAGTATAATACCTTATTATGTTTGTTTGAGGCAGAAAAATGAGATGTGTTAGATTTTTTTCACTCATACATTCTTGGTTGTAACTTGATTAGAATTGTTGATGTCAGCAATATAGAGAAGCTGGGATTCAAATATGGATTGTTTCATGACTGTGGGCCAAACACTTCATGGCTCCAAATATCTTTTTTTGATACATGATATCATTCTGTATTTTGTTATTTGGAATTAAACTCAGGAGTAAACAAACTTACCTGCCTAACCAACAAATGGATCTTTGTGACAATGTGTATGAAAGTTTGTTTTATGTTATATAATTACATGATATAAGTACATAATAACACATAATACATAGAGCCATTACATAGCATAATTACATTGTCCAAATGTAGTTTTGCTTCCTTTGAAAGCAATTAAGAAGTTCTGAAGTCCTGCTCTGAAAGCATACACTAAGTTCTTAAAAACTGGTTATGAAAGCTTCTTTGAGATCTAGGAAACTTAAAAATAAATGCTGTCCCATTTGTACTTGTAAAATAACTTTTCAGGAAAGGGATGACTAGTGTGGAATAGATTATATCTGGAAGGGATCTGCTGCTGGAGGTAACATATATTTTGGAGCCAAATTTCAAAGGCAGAGAAACAGATTGGGAATTACGAGGCATAATATTGAAAAGTCCATAAGAAAATATTGGAAAAACCTGGGACCCCTCCTCCTTGATTTTTACTGAATATAGGGAAGGTTTTGTTGAGTAATCATTCTAAAGCTTCAGGAAGATTGGAGTCTCATTCACAGTATTCAGTCTCACTGCTCCTTTTCATAAAGGTCTCTGTCTTTATCTTAAGGCTTATATTCCTCAACGTTCTGCCTCATAACTTATTTTCTAGTATGACGCACCTCCTTCTAATTCTCTAAAAGCACATAGATGGACACACCACTGTGTACTTTGCTTAAACTATACATTTGATCCCAAAGATCCTTCTTCCAAACTTTTAATTGGCCTGCCCATTTTTTTTTCTAAGTTTTATTTTATTTTTAATCGTAGGATAATTACTTTACAATATTGTGTTGGTTTCTGCCATAAATCAGCATGAATCAGTCACAGGTATCAGTATTCTTGCCTGGAAAATTCCATGGACAGAGGAGCCTGGTAGGCTACAGTCCATGGGATCACGAAGAGTCGGACATGACTGAAAACTTCACTTTCTTTCTTTCTTTCCTGTCTGTTAAACATCCCTCTCACCTCCCTCCCCATCCCACCCCTCTAGGTTGTCACAGAGTAGCAGCTTTGGGTTCCCTGTGTCATATAGCAAATTCCCACTGGCTATCTGTTTTACACATGATAATGGATATTTTTTAATGCTACTCTCTCAAATCACCCCACCTACTCCCTCCCCCACCAGTGGAGATGCTGACACAGACCAACACATTCTTTCAAGCTCTGTGCATGTTAATACTTTTTGTATTTCCCTAACTCACCCTGATTGAGTTACAACACTCACCCCTGTGTTCCATTAGCTTCCTAAGCCTATTTATTCAACAGTGGTTCTCAACATTGATCATCCATTGAAATCATGTAAGGAGCTTTGGCCCCATACTCAACGATTGTCTATTAAAGGGTCTGGGTTGCTGGCTGGGCACTGGACATTTGAAAGAATCCTGGGTGATGCTAATGAACAGTCAAAGTTGAAAACCACCTTGCCAAGATTTTATATCATTACTTTGAAATCTTCTGTTTATGTGTCTGGACTTTCCCTATGGTCATGAATTATGCTATTAATTTTTTTTTTCCTCAGGGTCTAGCACAGACTTACTTTCAAATAAATTTTTACGTGCTCAAAAAGAGTTGATTACGTAAACTACATTCACTGAGGAAAGCCTAGAAAGAGCCTTATTCAAGAAAGTCATGAGAATTTTCTGAGAGACTGAATGAGAAAAAGAGAAAATTAGTAGGTGAGGACTGTTTGGTAAAGATAGATTGTTCCTTGAATTATAACATGGTCTGTGTATTTCTATGCAGAAAGCAAGTGTGAGAGAAAGCAGTAGAAATTGAAAGCTTCCTGGAAGAATGTAGTTATTTTAGTAGACGAGAGGAAGAGGAAAATCTGGACTCAGAAGCATGTGAACTCGTAAAGGAAGCTGAAACATGGCCCAGTTAAAGCTTTTTGAAATATGAAAGATCAAGTTACCAGTCACACCTCTAACCCAGAGCAGAGTAGTATCTTTTGCAGCGGTCCCCAGCCTTTTTTACAGGGACCAGTTTTGTTGATGACAATTTTTCCATGGACCAAGGATGGTTTCAGATGATTCGAGCACATTACATTTATTGTGGACTTTATTTCTTTTATTATTATATCAGCTCCACCTCAGATCATCAGGCATTAGATCCCAGAGGTTGGGGACCCCTGTCTTAGGGGAAGGAGCTTTGTCACCATTAACTCTTCCCGGTACAAGCAAATCCAGTGAAGTGTAAAAAATTGATAATGATACTTAAAAAACTGAAAGGTCAGCAAGTGTGAACTGAAAACTTAGGGAATGAAATCCCTAAAAAGCAATATATGTACAACTTCTCTACTTCATAAAGAATTTTATTCTCCATTCCAGCATTACATTTGCTGTTTCTCCTATATTCTGATTCTGTCCTCCCCCACCACCCCCGGTCCGTCTTTGTTTTTCTTTAAAAGAGTAGTCCTCTGAGACATTTAATTTGCAGAGCACTGGAGCAAAGATTTCACTGAAAATTGAAGTCAACTGAAATTTAAGCAGTGACCTTCCCTTCCTTCAGACATACACACATGTAACAGATTTATATTCCTTGTTGTAAACATTCTGCTACAACTTTCCTCCACCTGCTATGAGGAATTAGAGAATCTGGTTTTAACAAGAAAGATAAATGCACCAAATGTCATTGAGCCTCAGGGGGATCAGAGATGGTAAAACAAGTGGTTTAATGTTCTGATTTCCTTTTTTCTAATGTGTGGACTGCATTATATTTTCCACCCAATCTCTGAAACCACACAGCTGAATCTAGCCTCTGCGTGGGCTAAGGAACATTTGCACGGATGAATCAAGCAGATAAATAATCACCCTCTCATTTGTAGGTATGCGAGTGGTTTGGAAGGAATGATGTCAATAGATGAAAATGCAATTTGATTATACTGAGGAAAGACTATGAACAGCGTAACAATGATATTTATGTAGCACTTTAACCATTTCTAAGCTGGTTTCTTTTAAGCCCTCATTAACTTTATCAGTAGTGTTTTTCATAGCTGACCCCCCCACATAATAGAACAGGCTATTAATAAACACTAATAAGCTTCAGGCTACTGTGGTTAATGTACATTCATGGATGTCACAATTTACTGTCATAGATGGATATGAAATTTACTTGAAATAAAGGCTGATTTGTAGCAGTTATGGATGTTGAATCTGATAAGAGGAAGAGAACAAAAAATTCCGCAAGAAAGAATTCAAGTCAGAAATCCACAAATCAAGCTAGGAAAATAGAAAGAAAAGAAGAAGGGGAGAGGGAAGGAAGGAAAGACAAAGACACAAGAAAGAAGAAAGGAAGGAGGGAGGCAGCAAGCTACAAGATGGGGGATATTTTTGCTGGAAGGAGAATGGTTGGGTTAAATTTCCTTTGAAACTGAAAGATTGTAGCAACATTCTTCCAGGTGGAGAGAAGTAATGATCACTGGTACAAAGGCGATTCACTTCAGGAAAGATCAAAATTGCAGTTGTCAGTAATGTGCATTGTGCATTCTTGTGATCTGATTGCTAGCATTGACGCTTTGGGCATTAACAGGAAAGGGGGACACCTAGGGGATAAGCTTGACACCCAGGGATGGGAATGTGCTTTTAAAAACTCAAGTTCAAAGTGATATTATCTTGATTATCATGTCTAAATACCTAGGCTAAGATGACACTACTTTCAGTTTTATTCTTTATATAACTAGAAGGTTTTGAACTGTATTTAAAGAAAATACTTCTGACAGCTACTTGATGAGTAGATTAGAGAAGAATTAGATATAAAAGCATATCAAGAGAATGCTATAATACACCACGAAAATGTTAAAAAGGACAGAATATACTTTCCTTTATCCGCCATTTGAACTTTCTCAAAGAGGAAAGTTCTAAACAAAATAATTATAGCTAAGTTTCATAAGTAGACTCCTTTGATATTATAGTAAACTGGGTATATTTGGAATATATTTAATATGTTGCAACATGTTGAATTATGCTCAACTAGGGTATATGTGTGTGTCAATAATCTTTGTGAGTGTGTAAAATATTTTAAGGGTTGAATATGGACCATATCAGGCAAGTAAACTTAATAATTTTAAATCAAACTCATCCTCACTAGTGATTTAGCATTTAAATGTTTGTCTCTCCATAAATTAAAATATTTCAACATATCCTGATTTCTACTCTCTGAGTCATTTGCCTAAATGATGCCATCATCACTTTGTTCAGCTTCCCTTAGTATCTCCTCACTTAACTTTCCAATAAATCCATATTCCATAGCTCAAAATTCTAGGTTCTTCTTAGCTTTATATTAACCTCTATGACTGTCTTCTTCCTGTAATTTTCCAATGCAAACCTTCTTGTAAAGTAAAGATAAAACATTCAGTACTTTCAGAGCATTGCTCTTTGCTTTCTTGCTGAGCCTGTGCCAGAGTTCAGAGAGTTCTCTGTGCCAGGAACTCTTACTCCTATCCTTCTCGGTCTTTAGCAATTTAACCTAGTTGTCCATCCACAAGTAAAGTGACTCTTCTTGCATGATAACTTCCTGACCATCCCAGATCATTCTTCATATTCAGTACTCTTGTTAGAAAAGCCAGAAACGATAGGTTAATATTAATCTATATAAGGTGGCACAGTGGTAAAGAATCTGCCTGCCAAAACAGAAGACTCAGGAGACACAGCTTTGATCCCTGGGTTGGGAAGATCCCCTGGAGTAGGAAATGGCAATCCACTCCAGTATTCTTGCCTGGTAAATCCCATGAATAGTGGAGGCTAGTGGGCTACAGTTATGGGGTTGCAAATAGTCAGGCATGACTGAGCATGCATTCTTATCATTGTTTTGTCATTAAGTCATGTCCCACTCTTTTGCGACCTCATGGACTATAGAATGCCAGGTTCCTCTGTCCATGGGATTTACCAGGCAAGAATACTGGAGTGGGTTGCCATTTCCTTCTCCATATGTGGTAGTGGAAGACCTTATTATAGAATAATAGCTAAATGTTTGAACAATGAAGAAAATGAAGTTGGGTTATACCCCCAAACCCTAGCTTTTATAATTTGTGAATATATTTAGGAGTTTCTTTTACGGATGACATTAAGCCTAGAACAACAAGTTGTGTGTGTGTGTGTGTGTGTGTGTGTGTGTGTGTGTTCGACTCCATCTATTAAACAAGTATGTTCCATTGTTAAAATTTTAAACCAAGTTCCTAGTTCACAATATCATTGAGCATCATGGGCCAAAGATAAATACCTTGAGATTGTCTACCTGGATGTTTTTAAAATATGCCCATTTATTATTACCACTTCTCTTACTTTCCAGAATCAGCTGAAGGCGTAGGTGTTCAAAGCAGTCATGTACCTAGCCTTACCCCTCTGGATTTTCAGAACTTGCAAGAGTTAAGGGTTCTGCCTGGCTGTTGGATCCATGCCCTACTGCCCTGGCATGCAAACTCTGGCTGCCCTGAATGCAGAAGTAGCTAAAGGCAGTGTGAATACTCTGTTACTGAAGTTTACAAGGTTTCTTTTCTCAGTAGTCCTCTGAGAGTGGATTTTCTGATAGCAGTGAATAAGATACAGAATTATTAGAAAACATTGCAGAAGTGAGACTCCTGTCTGTTTAATAATCAGTTCAGTTTTGGTGAAAACAGGATAGATCTGTGCACAATCACTAAAAAAATAATTTTCTGTCAAATTAGTGATATTCTCATTTTTCCCCATGAATCATAAAGCTTCAATAATCCTCCTCAAAACCATCTCCTTTCAAAGATGAGCTACTTCTCCTTTCATAGTACAAATGCTAACTGAGTAGCTGTTTTGACCTTCTAGTGTTGGACATGAGAGGTATTAAAAACATAAAATGAAAAAATCTATTTGCATTGCCCTGGATTTTCAGCCACTTCATTTCAGAATTATAGGTGTATTTGTATTTTCTCTGACTGCTGCCAAATTATTGGGTAACTGCGGGTAGGAATTTTGTCTCATTCATATTTTCTGAGACTCTCTTTGTATGATACCTAACATTAAAAATTTTTGATGTATATCTGTTGAATTGAATTGAGTGAATACAATGTCATTTTAAAAGGGGGCTTAAAAGGTTTACACTAGTATCCACTGAAATGTGTGTCAGCTACATTGGGTCAACTTTCTACATCTCTGTTAGTACATCCTTAGCCTAGTGCTACCTAGATGGCAGAAGTTAATTTTAATCCCCACATTATAACAAATTCTGGTGAATGTTTTTATTTTGTGCTGAATAATATTTTTACTCCTCTTAAGAATATTAGCCCCTAATATTTGACCAAGTCTTTAATCTGGTTTATTGAAATTTACTCTAAGTTATGTGTACCTGCATTTATTATATAGCAGTCACAAATAGAACACATTTCCTGGTTCACTAGAGATGCTTGGGGCAACATGTACACTAAGTTAAAGTGTTTCTTAGAACACGATATGTATGTTTCAAATCAGTTTCCAGCTGTTTTATTGTTTTCTTGTTAATGGCCACATAAGGGAAAGTGAATGATACGGAACTAATTATGAAATCATGTGTCATTCTACTAGTGATGAAAAATGGGCTAGACACAAAATGTCATCAACTCTACTAAGAACAGACATTTCATCAACCTTAGGAACTGAGTAAAGTATTTCTAGGCAGCCAGACCTGCTTAATGGCTGTCAGGTGTGCACTGAAAATTTGGTCCTCCCCGAGGGGATTGGTGATAATCTATCAAGATTTAAACCAGTGTACCTTTCAACAGGCCGAGGTCACTTAGCAACATCCTCAGACTGGTGCACTATCAGTTGGATGTTCACTGAATTACAGTGATTGAGCAAGGCTTTCCTTCTGGACCACAGGCCATAGAGGGACTTGTAGGGTTTTCACACTCACCAAATTTCTTCATAGTGGAACAACTAAAAGAGTAAGCACATGGTTACAGAAGGACCAAAATGAAATCATACTCTTATGGGGAAAAGCCTATAGACATTTAAAATAAACACAATACTAAAAAGCTTCCTGCCCAAGCATGAAGAAGCAAAAGATGTCTTTGGAAATAGCCATCTGTACTATCTAAACTTGAAGCTGCATTTTAACATTCATATGTATCTTGAGAAGCCAGGTGACCTACATTTTTCCATTTATAATTGGGGAAAGAAAAATGGAGGGTTTAAGATCAACCTGGGTAGTGACAATGGGAAAGGAATTTTACATTCTGTAAATCATATAGTTATATGCTTATTTTATACAGATAGAGAAAAAAAATGTTTAGAAAAAGGCTTATTCTCATGTGAATGTACAAAATAAATATTTGTTGGAAAGCTTAAGGCAAAATTTGAATCCTACGTTTGTTTTATCTAATCAGCCAGTTCTGCAGTTCTTTCAGGACAATTCAGATGTAATCCAAAAATGTAAAACTAAGTGAAAAATGAATTATCTTGATGACAGACCTTTAGAAACATAATTGGTCATGATCAAATCAGTAATATTAATAACATAAAATATTTGAATATATATCCGTATGTTTCTGGCTCTCTAATATGTGTCTTTATATTTTACATAATTAGTTTTCAGAACATTTTATGGAATAGGTACTATCTTTGTCCTTGTATTTTACAGATAAACAAACTGAGGTTCAGAGAATGTAAGTAATTAGCCTAAGTAATACAGCCGACTAGGTAAAGATGGGATTTAAATCCAGGAAATGCAGGTCCAGAAGTTGTGCCTTTTCCTCCAAATATAGATCATCTTTTGTTATTAACCGTTGAGCTAATTCTATTCTTATATTCATGTGGACCCCCAAGTGAAAAAAGTAAAAGTATTAGTCCCTTAGTCAAGTCTGACTATTTGCAACCCTATGGACTATAGCCCACTCAGGTCCTCTTTCCATTTGATTTCCCACACAACACTACTGGAGTGGGTAGCCTTGTCCTTCTCCTCATTCTTCCACAAGAAAAGTGACTATTCTTACATGATAACTTTCTGACTATCCCAAACCATCTTTTATATTCAGCACTCTGTTAGAAAAGCCAGAAATTATAGGTTAATTTTAATCTATTTAAGGTGGCACAGTGGTGAAGAATCCACCTGCCAATGCAGGAGATGCAGGAGAAATGGGTTTGATCCCTGGGTCGGGAAGATCCCCTGGAGGAGGAAACGGCAACCCACTCTAGTATTCTTGCCTGCGAAATTCCATGGACAGAGAGCCAGGTGGGCTACATTCCATGGGATCGCAAAGAATGACTGCCTGAGCACATGTTATTGTTAGTCGCTAAGTCATGTCTGACTCTTATTGATTTAAAAAGTAGTTATTGGGGGTCAGGCAATCTAACAGGTACTAGAGAAACACTGCTGAAATAAATATAATTCAACTTTCACAGAATCTCCTGCAGAAGGCAGACATTAGTATAAATTTAGCAAAGGTCTTTGAGAAGGTGTACCGCTTTTGCAAATTCAGTGTAAAGCTCTGCAGGAAAGGCCTCTCTACCGAGGTTGCATTTAAGTTGTTGTTCAAGGGACAGGTTGGAGTTAGCCAGGAATATTGGTAGTTACAGGATCAAAAGGAAGAAGCGAGTCACTGCAAACCACAGTGCTGCTTAAATCAATGGACGTGTCATCCTGTAGTTTCCCTGAGTTCAGCATTTATCATCCTTGACCATTTCCACCCTTGTCACCTTTCCACCCTACTCTCTGGTCACCTTCTCAGTTTCCTTTGTAAATATTTTTCTTTATCATCACATTTTAAATATTGATATTCCTCAGAATTAGGGCTTGGGCTCCTTTCTCCTCTGATTCTCTTTTCTCTAGGCAAGTCCATCTATTCTTATATCTTCAGTTAATATTGCTGCAGTGATGATACCCACATCTAGTACATGTTCCATATCTTAACGCAACTCTGTAACTTAAATCAGACATCTGAGCATCACCCGTGACCTCTATTTCTCCCTCACCTATTTCTAATTAGTCACCAAGTACTAAGCATTAGTACTTTGTATTTACATAAATATTGTAACTTTTATTCCTACCTACCATTACCTATCATCTTGTGTCTAGACTGCAACACGACATCAAATGGTTCTCTTTTGTTTAGTCTTTCTCACCTAATCATTACTTTCCAAAGAATGCTGCAGAATATTATTTTAAAAGCACAAGTCTTTTAATGTTACAGTTTGCCTACAACCCTGCAGAGGCTTTCTCTGGACTAACTTTTTAAAAAAATTATCATGGCTGTAGTAATGAGAAATATTTCAGTTATAGGTTATAGTTCAGTTCAGTTCAGTTCAGTCGCTCAGTCGTGTCCGACTCTTTGCGAACCCATGAAGCCAGCTCAAATTAGTTTCAGCGGGGAAGGAGAATTTGTTGGCTATCATAACACAAAAGTTCCAGGATAATTTTCAGCCATCATTGAATTTCCATGTTCAGTCAATTAAATTGAGTTTTTCTAATAGCTGTTTACTCTGTGCTAGCTTTGTTGTCAAGAAGGTTTTTCTCAAAAGAAGATAAAGATGCACATGAAAATCTGATGGTTTTAGTCAACCAGTTTCAAATATAGAGTATAAATACTCTCTTTCCAAACTGTTTCATAAAAGTCTAGCTTAATTCATGCACACTTTATTAAGCTAGGATAAGGACCCACTCCAAAAACTTGGTAATGAGGATGAACTCACTTGAATCCATGAACTGAAATTAAGAAAAGATGGTCCATTGAAAATTAAGTACTGCTTCCAATACAGGGGTATGAGCATTCAGCAGTGAAGTTGCCAGATGTCCACCTCAAAGACCTGCCAAATTCTTTATGATCTAGTGCCAGCTCACCTGTCCAGCCCACCTCTTTTTGACACTAGTATCCTTTCCTCTCCTCTTCCATCTGTAATGAACTATTTGCTGTTCCCCAAACATGCCTCTTATATGCACATATTCACAGACACATTTATATTTGTCAGAAACAATTTTTTCTCATTCTCTCAAACTCCTACACTTCCTCTGCGTGCTTGTTTTGACACCACCTCCTCCTGGAAGCCTCCCTGGCCCTCTCTTTATGGATTAGCTCCTATTCTCCTGCTTTTCATCCTTTCATAGGCATTAAGGTCAAGCCTAGTTTCAAACCCATCTCTGCATCCCTCACACTCAGCACAAAAGATGTGGACTCAAAAAATCTGGATAAATAATCTTGGAGAAATTACTAAACATTTCAGAGTTTCTTGATGTATAACTTCACTATAACAATAACACATTACTAATAAGGTTGTTTGTATTTTTAAATAGAAAACATTCATAAAACCTTTAATGCAGCGTTTCACATAACTACAAGATATGTAACTATTCCCTTTCTCCTTTCCTTTAAAATTGAAATAATTCTGTTAATTCAACCATGAAGCTAATACCCATTTCACATTATAATGTTGTCACTGTTCTTGTACAGCAGGGTTCTACAAAATGTAGACAGACATGTAGGCCAAACTGAAGCCACTGCCTATTTTTAGTTTTACATTTATTAAATGGTTATATTTTAAAGGGGTTCCCTGGTGGCTCAGATGGTAAAGAATCTGCAGTGCCAGGTTCTATCCCTGAGTTGGGAAGATCCCCTAGAAAAGGAAATGGCTACCCAATCCAGTATTTTTGCCTAGAGAATTCCATGGACAGAGGAGCCTGGAGGTCTACAGTTCATGGGGTTGCAAAGAGTCGGACACGACTGAGTGATTAACTATTTCTATGTTTTAAATTATCTATGTAATGTCCTTCATGTGGTCTCTTGGCTCTCAAAGCCGAAGAGGTTTGCTAGGTTGTCCTTTAAGAAAGTTTGCTGACATTGTCCTACAGTAGTCTATAATTCGGAGAAAGCAATGGCAACTCACTCCAGTACTCTTGCCTGGAAAATCCTATGGATGGAAGAGTCTGGTAGGCTACAGTCCACGGTGTTGCTAGGAGTTGGATGCGACTGAGCGACTTCACTTTCACTTTTCACTTTCATGCATTGGAGAAGGAAATGGCAACCCACTCCAGTATTCTTGCCTGGAGAATCCCCGGGACGGGGGAGCCTGGTGGACCGCCGTCTATGGGGTCGCACAGAGTCGGGCAAGACTGACGCGACTTAGCAGCAGCAGCAGTCTATAATTAGTTTACATGTGATTGAGATTTAAATGTCAGCAACCCTTCAGAGGGTTGGACGTGACGACTGTGGAAGTCCTTTTAATTTTTAAATTCATCTTAACCTGTATTGAAAAGCTTATAAATCAAATTATTAAAATGCTAAAAAATTATTAATTATGCTCTGAAACAGTGATTCTCAACATTCTGCATCATGGATATTTTGAAAATCTGAAATTTCTCTTCAGACAAGTGCATATATACAAATACATTGAAATTTTCCAAGGTTTCCAACAGAATCTCACCTCTCTGCTTCTTATCTGTGGGTTATGTAAAGATTCAGGGGCCATGAATTTAGGATTTCTACTCTGTTGCCAAAAATGTATTTGTTTATTAGGAGTGATAATAAATTCAAAATTCATAGAGACAGAATTTTTCTGTTTGCATTATCTGTCCATTTTCCTTTTAGGGAGAGGAAGTAAGTTAGCCACAGTAAGAAATTGGTTGATAGACATTAGTGACTCTAGAGTTGATTTTAGTTGCTGTTCTTCCTTCAGCAGCAAGATATTTTAAAAAATAAATTATAAATATGAGGGATATAGGAAGCTATATTCTGATTCTCCAATTGGATTGCCATCTCTCATCTTTCATTTGAATATTGGGGAAGCAAAATATTCATGTCAAAGTAAACTCTTGATAAAGCTTTCAGGATTTTACTTAATGCATTCCAACCTCATAGGTTTGGCTCCATTCTCTGAAGCTGAAAATAGCTAACAAATGGCTTTTCAGTGCTGCCTGAGTTTTATTGTATTTCTGTTCAGTTTGTAGGCGTCTATGATATAAAGAGATGATATCATAGTTATTAAATCTTTCTCTCATTAAGAAACATTTTAAGTTGTTTTTAGTCGAGGATACTTTTGTTTCATTTTATCCACACTCTGGATATTGTAGGAAGAAAATACAAACTAAAAATTCCTTCAAAAATGAAGCTGGCAAAGGCAAAATATCTGGAAGTGTTTGCAGTCTGATAGATGCATTTATCAAACTTTAGGAACATGTCTAGGTATGTCTGTACATACCCTGGTAGAGATATGTGTATGCTTCCCAGTATTAGAGTTTGTTTGATATCTCCTTGAGGAAACTGTGGGAATTCCAGAGGAATGTTCTTAACATAATTTACATTGACTTCTCCCTGTCCCATGGGAGAACTCAGGAAAAGGGATTTTAATTTTCTAAAAATATTTATTTATGTATTTTGATTGATTGATTGATTTAGCTATACTGGGTCTTAATTGTGATATGTGGGATCTAGTTCCCTGACCAGGGATTGAACCTGCGCCCCCTGCTTTGGGAGCACAGAGTTTTAGCCACTGGACCGCCAGAGAAGTCCCAGGAAGAGAGATGTTAGGTGAAACAATCTTTCTAGATATAAGAAGAGATCTTTGTTTTGTACATTCCTTGGAAGAGTACAAATTTGGGGAAACAGAATTTCTGTGAGCCACAGGAAGGCTGATGAACCTCACTCCTGGCTGCATGGTGAATGGGAGGCTTCCAGAGAGAACAAGATTTTGTCCCTGTGGAGGTGGTCACTCACTTCTAGTCTTAACACATTTTAAAATTGTTGTGCAGTTTTTCAAATTCAACACACATTCATTTGAGGAAACATCAGTGAAGTACCATGGAAGGTGCCCAGGAGGTGTAAGGATAAAGAAGTAAGCAAGCCTTTGTCCTCAAGGTGCTAATGATGTAGAGGGTGAGAGAGTGGATGAAGGTGAATTATTCTAACAGGATGCATGATAAAATTTCTGAAATTAAAAGAGGAAATCTGCCTTAAATAATTGTAGCAAATGTACCCCAAAATGTAAGAAAGAACTCCTCCAGAAGAATTAAAAAAAAATTTTTTTATTGAAGGTAACTGCTTTACAATATTGTGTTGGTTTCTGCCATACATCAACATGAATCAGCCACAGGTATACATATGTCCCCTCCTTCTCAAACCTCCCTCCCATCTCCCACCCCATCACACCCCTCTAGGTTGTCACAGAGCACTGGGCTGAGGTCTCTGTGTCACATAGCAAATTCCCACTTGTTATCTATTTTACATACCAGAAAAATGAACAACCCAATCAGAAAGTGGGCAAGAGACCTAAACTGATGTTTCTCTAAAGAAGACATACAGATGGCTAAAAAAACACATGAAAAGATGCTCAACATCATGCATTATTAGAGAAATGCAAATCAAAACCACAATGAGGTATCATTTCACACTGGTCAGAATGGCCATCATCAATAAGTCTGCAAACAATAAATGCAGGAGAAGGTGTGGAGAAAAGGGAACCCCCTCACACTGTTGGTGGGAATGCAAACTGGTACAACTACTGTGAAGAACAGTGTGGAAATTCCTTTAAAAACTGGGAATAGAACTGCCATATTGCTGGACATATATTCTGAGGAAACCAGAATTGAAAGAGACACACGTACCCCAATGTTCACTGCAGCACTCTTTGCAATAGCTAGGACATGGAAGCAACCTAGATGTCCATTGGCAAGATGAATGGATAAGGAAGTTGTGGTACATATACACAGTTGAATATTATTCATCTATAAAAAGGAACACATTTGAGTCAGTTCTAATGAGGTGGATGAACCTGGAGCCTCTTATACAGAGTGAAGTAAGTCAGAAAGAGAAAGGCAAACACTATATATCAATGCATATACATGAAATTTAAAAAAATGGTACCAATGATCCTACATGCAGGGCAGCAAAGGAGACACAGGTATAAAGAACCGACTTTTGGACTCAATGGGAGAAGGTGAGGGTGGGATGATTTGAGCGAATAACGTTGAAACATGTACATTATCATATGCAAAACAGATGACCAAGGCAAGTTCGATTCATGAAGCAGGGCACCCAAAGCGGGTACTCTGGGACAACCCAGAGGGATAGGTGGGGAAGGAAGTGGGAGGGGTGTTGGAGGGAGACACATGTCTACCTGTGGCTGATTCATGTTGATGTATGACAAAGACCATCACAATATTGTATATTAATTATTCTTCAATTAAAATAAGTTAATTAATTTTAAAAGTGTATATATTTCCATGCTGTTCGATCAATTTGTCCCACCCTCTCCTTCCCCAATAGTGACCACAGAGCCTATTATATAGAGTGAAGTAAGTCAGAAAAAGACAAATATTCTGTACTGACATATACATATGGAATTTAGAAAGAAGGTACTAATGAACCTATTTACAGGGAAGCAGTGGAGTTCCAGAAGAGTTTTCATTGCACTCTGACCTCAGTGACTTCTTAAGAACTATACGGTTTAGCCATTATATTTAAGATTGCTCATTTTTACCTCCAAAGATATCCAAATTAAAGTCAGTTTTTCAGTGTTTTAATTCTCTTGTATATAATGCCAATTTAGAATCCATGATCCAAAAGGTAATTACTTACTTTGTGAGTTTTCAATCAGGAACCAATTTGAAGTTATTTATAATAACTTAGTTCCTGTTCTCTTGCTTCAAAATAGAAAGAATTCAAGAAAACTCAAATCTGTTTGATTGGCCCAGTGCAAAGAAATTGTCATATAGTATCCTGAAATGATGAATGATAATACAGCAACTGAAAATAGAGACAGACTATATTACCAATTCCTTTTAATAGATGATTAAGATAATTTTCATTATCATAAATATGTTGAGATAGGCAAATATCTGATGTTATTGAAAGATACCAAAATTTAATTAAAAACGGTTTTGGATGGAAAAGGAAAAATTTTTGTGGTCTGGAAATTGCATGATCCAGAACACTTTATAATTCATATGTGTTACATAAAGACACTGTTAGTGTTAGTATGCTTAAAACACACACACACATATTAGAAAGCAGGCTTAAAACTAATAATCACACCTTGATAGGTTATTTAATGTAATCAGGTAGATAACTTGGCTTTCCTGATGTAATTACTCTTGAAACCAAAACGAAATGTTAGTATTAATATCTTAAAATCCCGGCCCTGTTCAGTACCATTTTAAAACACAAACAAACAAGCAAACCAATAAAAGAGAACAAGTAATCTTCATCTCTAAACTTCAATGCCTTTAATATAAACAGTAAGTGGTTGTGTTACTGACCTATATCCTACTTTCAAGGTGAAGAGCTGTTTTTATATTTATTTGAGAAACTTATATTGAAAAGTAAAGTAGCCTTTTGGAGAACCAAAGAGCACTGTGTGAAGAGACATGTTCCAAACTTTGGTTTTCTTTAGAGTATTCTCTTAGCAAAAGCATTTTATCACTTTTGACTTTTACTAAATATATACATTTATCTGTACCTGGGTACTTGAGTCGGAGAAGGCAATGGCACCCCACTCCAGTACTCTTGCCTGGAAAATCCCATGGACAGAGGAGCCTAGTAGGCTACGGTCCATGGGGTCGCTAAGAGTCGGACACGACTGAGCGACTTCACTTTCACTTTACCCTTTCATGCACTGGAGAAGGAAATGGCAACCCACTCCAGTATTCTTGCCTGGAGAATCCCAGGGATGGTGGAGCCTGGTGGGCTGCCGTCTATGGGGTCGCACAGAGTCGGACACGACTAAAGCGACTTAGCAGCAGCAGCAGCAGCAGCAGGAGTTGAGTTTAGGCTGGAATAAGCTCAATTTCTTCCATCATTTCAATGCAGTTGTCACTTTTATATTTTGTAACTGTGATTAATAAGTAGATAGGATATTTATTTCATAATGTTGAGAAGTTAAATAATATCAAATAAATAAATGTATATTCCAATAAGCACCAGTCATTTTTTTGTTTCAGAATTTATAATATTTAGATGACATTGAAATTTAGTGAAGATCCCATCCAAACAAATTTACATATATATATATTTTTTTCCAAATAATTGTTTTAATTCTCTGCTTTCAAATTTGTAAATCTAGCTTAAAGTAATGCTGTATGTATAATGAAATTTTTAAGAAGCAAAATTATGTAACTGTTATTTATCTTGTGAAACTTTCCATTGTAGTATTATCTATATGGACTTCTGAGAATTATAAAAGCAATTTCTTTACTTAGAATATTCGCTTTAACATGCTGCATTTCTATTTAACTTTTTTTTTTTTTATAAATTTATTTATTTTAGTTGGGGGCTAATTACTTTACAATATTGTAATAGTTTTTGCCATACATTGACATGAATCAGCCATGGGTTTACATGTGTTCCCCTTCCTGGACCCCCCACCCACATCCCTCCCCATCCCATCCTTCTGGATCATCCCATTGCCCCGGCCCTGAGCCCTTGTCACATGCATCGAACATGGAATGGTGTTCTGTTTCACATATGATAATATACATGTTTCAATGCTATTCTCCCAGAACGTCCCACCCTCACCTTCTCCCTCAGAGTCCATAAAATTGTTCCATGCATCTGTGTCTCTTATTCTGTCTCGCATATAGGGTTATCGTTACCATCTTTCAAATTCCATATATATGCATTAGTATACTGTATTGTTGTTTTTCTTTCTGGCTTACTTCACTCTGTATAATGGGCTCCAGTTTCATCCATCTCAGTAGAACCGATTCAAATGTATTTTTTTAATGGCTGAGTAATATTCCATTGTGTATATGTACCACAGCTTCCTTATCCATTCGTCTGCTGATGGACATCTAGGTTGCTTCCATGTCCTGGCTATTGTAAACAGTGCTGCGATGAACATTGGGGTACACGCGTCTCTTTCAATTCTGGTTTCCTCGGTGTATATGCCCAGCAGTGGGATTGCTGGGTCATATGGCAGTTCTATTCCCAGTTTTTTAAGGAATTTCTCCAAAGAAGACATACAGATGGCTAACAAACACATGAAAAGATGCTCAACATCACTCATTATTAGAGAAATGCAAATCAAAACCACAATGAGGTATCATTTCACACCAGTCAGAATGGCTGCTATCCAAAAGTCTACAAGCAATAAATGCTGGAGAGGGTGTGGAGAAAAGGGAACCCTCTTACACTGTTGGTGGGAATGGAAACTAATACAGCCACTATGGAGAACAGTGTGGAGATTCCTTAAAAAACTGGGAATACATATATTTTTAAAAGCATTTTGCAGTCACATATCTCTTAAAACAGAGTCTCTTCCACTGATTTCTGTATTTATTCTGTGATCAATGTGTGTATAGAAGGGTACATGATAAACTCTAGATAGGCACAAAACATACACCAAAATTATTTACTATTTGAATATATCCAGTACATGTATATATTTTTGGTGGGGATATGTTTGAATAATCTCAGTGGTAAATAATAAATATTAGTTTTGTATGAGAGCTAGCATATGTTTCAAAACTTGTTTACCTACCTTGGGTACTTATATCTGCCACCATACCCCTCATCTCCCCTTTCATTCTCAGCATATAATCTTTCCTGGAAAACAATTCAGCAGTTTATTATATAATAAAGACAAACATATACTTACATTTTTAACCCAGCAATCCCACTCCTGGAATTTTACCAGGTGTGTAAATTGCATTTATGGTAAACTTATGTTCACACAATAAAGTGTGCACGAGTGTTCATTGTAGCTTTATTTGTAATAACCAATACTGGAAACAGCTTATATGTTCTTCATTGGGTGAATAAATAAGCAAATTTTGGTTCCTTCATACAGTGAACTACTACTAGGGAAAAAAGGGAACTAATTATTGATAAATAACTTGAATTTATCACAAGGACATTGTGTTGAATGAAAAACAAAAAGAATCTCATGCATCTGTTTATATGTTTTTTTGATAAGACACAATTATAGTCATGGAGATGAGATCATGGCTTGCCAGGGGTTAGGATGAGGAGTGGAATTTGTGACTATGAAAGAGTCACCTGTGGGAATTTCTTTGGGGTGATGGCTGGAGTTTGTGTTCTGATTTGTGGTGGTTATTTACATTAATATATACATGTGTAAAATTTGAATGAACTATCCAGCTGTTGAAATCTAAACAAGCCTGTAATTAATAGTAATGAGCCAATGCCAATTTCCTGGTTTTATTAATCATACTTTGATTATGTATGATGTTATCAATTGGGAAAATCTGGATGAATGATACACAGGAATTCTTTACTACATCTTTCTGCAACTGCCATGTAAATCTACAATTATTTCAAAAAATGTTTTAATTAGAAAAGTTCACAAAGCAAGTCTCTCTGTGTCTTACTACAGGCATAATACAAATCTTCTGACACATGCAAATGAGCTATTTTCCTTCTGTCTTGTTAGAATAGGTAGCACTCTTCTTTCCATCTAAGAGCCAACTCTTCAAATGGGCTTTGCATCCCATTTCTATACAACTTATCAGCAACATTACCCTCTCTATTATCATATATTCATTTTGTTCTCTGCTGGATCCTTTCAGTGAATTTGTTAAAGTTGCACAGAATGTCTACCCTTAAAATAATAATCAAAAAAAGTATTTCTTTCATTTGACCTTATATCTCTTTCCACCTACATGCTTTCAGTTTTCTCCTCATTTTTGAAATCATAAGGTTTTGGATTGTTGTGTTTTTGTTGTCATCTGTCTCTAGATACATATTTTTTATTTCTTCATTGATTTCTTCATTGATACATTGATTGTTCAGTAACATCTTATTTAACCTCCACGTGTTTGTGTTTTTTAGGTTTTTTTCCTTTTTTCTGTAATTGATTTCTAAACTCCTAACCTTGTGGTTGGAAAAGATGCTTGATATGATTTCAGTTTTCTTAAATTTACTGAGTCTTGATTTGTGGCCCAAGATGTGATCTATCCTGGAGAATGTTCCATGTGAACTTGAGAAGAAAGTGTATTCTTCTGCTTTTGAATGGAATGTCCTATAAATGTCAATTAAGTCTATCTGGTCTACTGTGTTATTTAAGGCCTGTGTTTCCCATTGATTTTCTGTCTAAATGATCGGTCCACTGATGAGAGTGAGGTGTTAAAGTCCCCACTATTACTGTGTTACTGTCAATTTCTCCTTTTATGGCTGTTAGTATTTGCTTTAAATATTGAGATGCTTCAATGTTGGGTACATATATATTTACAATTGCTACATATTCTTCCTGGATTGATCCCTTGATCATTCTGTAGTGTCCCTCTTTGTCTCTTGTAACAGTCTTGTTTTAAAGTCTGTTTTGTCTGATATGCATATTACTATTCTTGATTTCTTTTGATTCCTATTTGCATGAAATATCTCTTTCCAGACCCACACTTTCAGCTTGTGTGTGTCCCTAGCTCTGAAGTGGGTCTCTTTTAGACAACATATACATGGGTCCTGTTTTTGTATCCATTCAGCCACATTGTGTCTTTTGCATTTCATCTATTTATATTTAAGGCAGTTATTGATATCTATCATCATTTTTGTTGTTTTGGATTTGTTTTTGTAGGTCTTTTTTCTTCCCTTCCCCTTTTGTTTAATTCTTTCGTGATTTGATGACTATTTTTAGTGTTGTGTTTGGGTTGATTTTCCTTTTTGTGTGTGTATCTACTGTAGATTTTTGGTTTGCAGTTCTCATGAGGTTTCAATCTGGCCATCTATATTATACACACATAAATACATATATACACACACACAATTATTTTGAGTTGCTTGTCTCTAACATTACACCTAAAGTAACTAGAGAAAGAAGAATAAAGCCAAATCTTCCAAATATGTGTAAACATGTAGAGACTCACAGGACCTACTTTGTCACCCACCAGTTTTACTTTAATTTACACTAAGTCTTATGGGAGTAAGTTCAGTGATAGTGAGTGAAGGGACTTCTAGAGGGTGATTATCAATAACAATGATAACCAATAAATCTAATGGACTTCTTCACACTCTTAGCATAGGTATCACTTTATACTTCTTCACGTGATTATTTGATTGATGTCTACCTTGTCACTAGACCAGCACCAGAGATTATCTTTTATTCTATCATAACAGTACTCTTGAACATGGTAGATAGCCAAATGTCTAAGCCTAAAATTAACAACTATATATGATCAGGCAAAAATATTGTTCTTTAGCTCAGAGGAATTTTTTACTTTAATGACATATATATAAACACATATGTGT
This sequence comes from Giraffa tippelskirchi, assembly GCF_054371585.1. Classification (NCBI taxonomy): domain Eukaryota; kingdom Metazoa; phylum Chordata; class Mammalia; order Artiodactyla; family Giraffidae; genus Giraffa; species Giraffa tippelskirchi. The sequence goes on from NC_137284.1 coordinate 68,658,127, forward strand.
GTGTGTGTGTGTGTGTGTGTGTGTGTGTGTGTATACACTACCTAATTAAAATATCCACTTGACAATGTCAAGTGTACCTCAAGACATGTGTCAAACTGAACTCGGTATATTTTCCCTAAAAGGTACTCATGAACAGCAATTTGTCCCTTTTAAGGAATAGCACCACCATTCATCCAATTACACAAGCCTGAAATGTAGGAGTGGTTCCTGCATTTATGAACTGTAATATCCAACACATCTTTAAGTCTTTATTTCCTAAATATGAATTAAATGCAGCTTTCCTTTTTTTGAAATGCTAATGTAGTTTTTCAACTATCATTTTTTATTCAACTGGCAAGTTCTTTCCACTTCCACACATTAGTATATATATTAATATATTATATTATGTATATACCATTATCATCATTGTTTAGTCACTAAGTCACGTTTGACTCTTGCCACCCCATGAACTGTGGCCTGCCAGGCTTCTCCTTCCATGGGATTCTCCAGGCAAGAATACTGGAGTGGGTTGCCATTTCCTTCTCCAGAATACCATTATCATATGAGATACATTATGATATGTATTATACAATGGCAATGTAATTTCATATTATTATAATTTTAATATAGTAACATATATTTCATCTATAGTGTGAGTGTATATGCTAAGTTGCTTCAGTCGTATCCGACTCTGTGCGACCCTATGGACTGTAGCCCTCCAGGCTCCTCTGTCCGTGGGATTCTCCAGTCAAGAATATGTCAGTAGGTTGCCATGCCCTCCTCATTTCATGTATTATACATACTAAGATAATACTATAATATTATCTATAGTGTATATATAATTTTAATGTAATATCATATACCATACATCAGTTCAATTCAGTTCAGTTCAGTCGCTCAGTCGTGTCCGACTCTTTGCAACCCCATGAATTGCAGCACACCAGGCTTCCCTGTCCATCACCAACTCCTGGAGTTTACCCAAACCCTTGTCCATCGAGTTGGTGATGCCATCCAACCATCTCATCCTCTGTCGTCCCCTTCTCCTCCCGCCCCCAATCCTTCCCAGCATTAGGGTCTTTTCCAATGAGTCAACTCTTCTCATGAGGTGGCCAAAGTATTGGAGTTTCAGCTTCAGCATCAGTCCTTCCAATGAACACCCAGGATTGATCTCCTTTAGGATGGATTGATTGGATCTCCTTGCAGTCCAAGGGATTCTCAAGAGTCTTCTCCAACACCACAGTTCAAAAGCATCAATTCTTCAGCGCTCAGCTTTCTTCATCATCCAACTCTCACATCCATACATGACCACTGGAAAAACCATAGCCTTGACTAGATAGACTTTTATTGGCAAAGTAATGTCTCTGCTTTTAAATATGCTATCTAGGTTGGCCATAACCTTCCTTCCAAGGAGTAAGCGTCTTTTAATTTCATGGCTACAATCACCATCAGCAGTGATTTTGGAGCCCCCAAAAATAGAGTCTGATACTGTTTCCACTGTTTCCCCATCTATTTGCCATGAAGTGATGGGACCAGATGCCATGATCTTAGTTTTCTGAATGTTGAGCTTTAAGCCAACTTTTTCACTCTCCTCTTTCACTTTCATCAAGAGGCTCCTTAGTTCTTCTTCACTTTCTGCCATAAGGGTGGTGTCATCTGCATATCTGAGGTTATTGATATTTCTCCCGGCAATCTTGATTCCAGCTTGTGTTTCTTCCAGCTCAGCGTTTCTCATAATGTACTCTGCATATGAGTTAAATAAGCAGGGTGACAATACACAGCCTTAACGTACTCCTTTTCCTATTTGGAACCAGTCTGTTGTTCCATGTCCAGTTCTAACTGTTGCATCTTGACCTGCATACAGGTTTCTCAAGAGGCAGATCAGATGGTCTGGTATTCCCATCCCTATATTAACTTATTTTTCCATGAGTACATATACTAATATGTACTCATGGAAAAATAAGTTATTATTTATAAATATATTTATATCTGGACTCACCCAAATCAGTGCTGAGTTCACTTGGGCTCTGTGTAACCAGCAAACAATGACTGAGTGCCTCTGTGTCAGATACTGTCTGAGATATTTGAAATCTCCAAAGTGTCTGTGATAAATTTTCTGTTCTCAAGGCCCTCAGTCCTAAATTGTGCTACAGATTGTTGTCTGATTGACCTTGCAGGGAATATGTAGTCAGTTCACTTATCACTTTCCTTTGTCCCTGATATTTGTGATATTTTTTATTATTGGGGAGAATTAAATGAGTTCCCTTGAAATTCATATTTTGAAGTTCTAACCCCCAATACTTCAGAATGTGACTGTATTTTGACTTCAGGTCTTTCAAGAGGGTAATTTAGTTAAAATGAGGGTGCCCCCTAATCTAGTAACTAATGTCCTTATGAAAGGAAGAGATTAGGGCAGACATATAAACACACATGAAAAGACAGTGTGTATACCCAGGGAGAAAATGGACAGCTACACACCAAGGAGAGAGGCTTTAGAAGAAACCAACCCTGTCATCACCTTGATCTTAGACTTTCGAAATCTAGAACTACAAGGAAATGCGTTTGGTCCTTTAAGCTACCAAGTCTTTGGTACCTTGTAGGGCTCCCTGGTAATTGGGGACATTGGCCCTCTCTCTCTAGGTCCTTATTTTTGATATCTCAATATGCTTTGAAACAAGACAGCATTAAGACTTTTAATGACAATAATCAAAGCTTGCTATCAGTTTCAACATTTAAATAATTGTGTATACCACACCTTAATCAATCTTCACACCAACCTGAGGATGCCAGTGCTTGATATTCTTTTTTCACCAACTGTATTTTCCTAAAGTCTCTCAGTTAGCAAGTGATGGGGCCTGGATTAAAATCCAAGGTGTTTGAGTCTCAAGTTTATGAGAGTTTCAACAATTGCCTCAATATTACCCAAACTGTACAGTGAGCAACGTAGAATTAGCTGTAATTGACTTTCTTCACAAAAAGTGGTTAACATAATAGGCTTCTTGTATTCTCATAAAGGAGTTCAGATGTTCATGTGTGGGGCTGTGTGTGAGTCTGTAGCCTCTGGTGACTAACTGAAACATTTACAATCAATCGGAATCAAACACCTCGCAACTGTATTCTTCAAATGATGTTCATTAAGTGAAGCTTTTCTTCTCTCACAACCTAAAATAATCTCGTTTTGTAGAAATAAACAAGAACAGTGGCCTGGAGATATTCAGTCAAGATTCCACTACAGAAAATAGAATGTAGAAGTTGTTAGCCTTTTTTGCCTGTATGAGCTGTTATGATAACTTGCACTTAAAAAATTACAGTCTGGCAAAATTAGCTTACCAGTAGCTTGGATACTGAATTCAATATTCTGATACCCTCCTGCTATGATGCTATTAGAAACTATGTAACTATGACTTGAAATTGGCAAACATCTTATTTGTCACTGACGCATTTTCTCTGTTCCAAGCAGTGCTCATGTTTGGGATCGACCACAGTAAAAATTATACTTCTAAGGCATGTTTGGAGGAGACTATAGTTCTATGTTTATTAATAAAAGGCATTCTTTCCAAAGGGATATTTTTCTATTCAGTTTCACATGTTAATCTGGTTTTGAAAAAAATATTTAATTGTGAAAAATTTTCAAAGACTCAGGAATAAAGATCATTGTGAAGATCAGTGACTTTAATTATGGTTTTACCATTGAAGTATCCAGTGCTTGCTTTTTCTCATATTTAGGAATATTATAAATGATAGTCAATAACCTCATTATATTATTCATCAATATTTTCCTAACAAATTTTTTGGGATCTTACCATATCTGTTGGCTTGCTGTGAAGTAAAGAATTAAGCAGTTCAGAAAAGAGCTTACAGTCAATTTCTATAAACAGTACATATGTAAAGCAATTATTGAGTACGTGACTACATGTAGGTGTATCAAATTAGGTATTAAAGCATGATATTTTCAAACTAAACTTAATAACTAAAGATTTAGGAGTTCAGAAAATGATGCAGTCAACATTTGTCTGGCTTATAAATTATTTAATTTAAAGAAAATCTTTCAATATATTGCTGTCATATGACCTTTTTTAAAATGATAAACCTAGATATTTTCCTGCAGAGTTTTATAGGTCTTTGTTTACAATGTCATAAAATATTACCAAATATTTGGCTGGTTTATTAGCCTAGCCAAAAAAAATCCTTAGTATGTGACCTTCATATATGGAAATCCTAAGTCATTGATGATTTAGCCCAAAGGCTCTTCAAACAATGGCTCCAATTTCTCACTCAAGGAAAGCACTGCATGCTTAACAAAGGAAAATCGCAAGCCATACATAGAGATTTTTGTCCCTCATAGCTCAGATGGTAAAGAATCTGCCTACAATGCAGGAGACCCCAGTTCAATTCCTGGGTTGGGAAGATCTGCTGGAGGAGGGATAGGCTACCCAATCCAGTATTCTTGGGCTTCGCTTGTGACTCAGCTGGTAAAGAATCCACCTGCATTGTGGGGGACATGGGTTCGATCCCTGGGTTGAGCAGACCCCCTGGAGAGGGTAAAGCCCTCTCCAGTATTCTGGCCTGGAGAATTCCATGGACTGTATAGTCCATGGGGTCACAAAGAATAGGACACGACTGAGCCACTTTCACTTTCACTTATTTATTTATTCTTATACACATCATTAATATATATGTCTGGGTAAATAGGAGTATGGTATAATGGCTGGATGGTTAGATAAATTTGATGATATAGAGAGAGAGAAAAAAAGAGAGGTGAATAGATAGATAGATAGATAGATGATAGGGCTTCCCTGGTGGCTCAGTGGTAAAGAATCCATCTGCCAAGCAGAAGATGCTTGTTTGATCCCTGGGTCAGGAAGATTACGTGGAGAAGGGAATGGCAACCCACTCCAGTATTCTTGCCTGGGAAATCCCATGGACAGAGGAGCCTGGTGGGCTACAGACCATGGGGTCGCAAAAGAGACTTGACTTAGTGACTAAATGAGAGAGAGAAAGAGATTTACTAATCAAGGAACTATCACTTAGGGAAGTTTGGAGTCTGGTCATTGCCTGGCCTAGCTTTGTTCCTAGTAATTCTATCTAAGGCCCACCTGACTTCACACTCCAGGATGTCAGGCTCTAGGTGAGTGACAGCACCATCATGGTTTTCTGGGTTATTAAGACCTTTTTTTGTACAGTTTTTCTGTGTATTCTTGCCATCTCTTCTTAATCACTTCTGTTTCTGTTAGATCCTTACTATTCCTGTCTTATTTTGTGCCCATCTTTGTATGAAATGTTCCCTTGGTATCTCCAGTTTTCTTGACAATATCTCTAGCCTTTCCCATTCTACTGTTTTTCTCTATTTCTTTGCATTTTTCACTTAAGAAGGCTTTCTTGTCTCTCCTTGCTATTCTTTGGAGCTCTACATTCACTTGGCTGTATCTTTCCCTTTCTTCTTTGCCTTTTGTGTCTCTTCTTTTCTCAGCTATTTTTAAGGCCTCCTCAGACAACCGTTTTGCCCTCTTGCATTTCTTTTTCTTTGTTATTGCGTTGGTCACCACCTCCTGTACAATTTTACTAACCTCCTTTCATAGTTCATCAGGCATTCTGTCTATAAGATCTAATCCCTTGAATCTGTTTGTCACTTTCATTGTGTAATTATAAGGGGTTTGATTTAGGTCATACCTGAATGGTCTAGTGGTTTTCCCTACTTTCTTCAATTTAAGTCTGAATTTTGCAATAAGGATCTGATGATCTGAGCCACAGTCAGCTCCCAGTCTTGTTTTACTGACTGTATAGAGCTTCTCCATCTTTGGCTACAAAGAATATAATCAATCTGATTTCAGTATTGACCATCTGGTGATCTCCATGTGTAGAGTTGTCTCTTGTCTTGTTGGCAGTGGCTATTGGCTATGACGGATACGTTCTCTGGGTAAAACTCTGTTAGCCTTTGCCTTGCTTTGCCTGTTACTCCAGGTATTTCTTGAATTCTTACTTTTGCATTCCAACCCCCTATGATGAAAAGGACACCTTTCTTATTTTTTTGGTGTTAGTTCTAGAAGGTCTTGTAGGTCTTCATAGAACTGTTCAACTTCAGCTTCTTCAGCATTTGTGGTTGAGGAATAGACTTAGATTATTGTGATGTTGAATGGTTTGCCTTGGAAACAAACAGAGATCATTCTGTCGTTTTTGAGATTGCACCCAAGAACTGCGTTTTGGACTCCTGTTGACTATGAGGGCTACTCCATTTCCTCTAAGGGATTCTTGCCCACAGTAGTAGATATAATGGTCATCTGAATTAAATTTGCCTGTTCCCACTCTTTTTAGTTCGCTGATTCCTAAAATGCTGATGTCCACTCTTGTCATTTTCTGGTTGGTGGTAAAGAATTGCCACTTTATGTCCCTAGAACATGGATTACAAAACCACGTAGAATATATTCTTAATCTCTATTCCAGGTTAGAGATGGGATCTAAAATTCCATTTCTAAAAATATATTTATGGATCCTTCTTTTTCATTTCAAAATGTTTCCATATATTCAGTTGTAATTGTTCATGTCTACCCACCCAACCTAAAATTATGTAGTATTTCAGAAGAAAAGTGGGGTTGAGGTAGGCAGACGTTATCTGAAAGGGTATTTCAGTTGAGAGTAAAAGCACCAGAAGCAGTAATATGTAAAATGATCAGAAAAAAAAAAAAATAAAGCTCTCTTTCTAGTGGAAGCCCAGTTTCAGGGGCAAAGGCCTTTGCAATAACACTGGAAGTAAAATAGTTGTATCAATATTTGACATTTCTTTTGAAAGAGTTTTGGTTTACTTTCATGTGTGTGTGTGTGTGTGTGTCATTCAGTTGTGTCCTTGTGCCCCCATGGACTGTAGCCTGCCAGGCTCCTCTGTCCAAGGGATTTCCCAGGCAAGAATTCTGGAATGAGTTGCTATTCTCTTCTCCAGGCGATCTTCCCAATGCAAGGACTGAACCCAGATCTCCCACACTGCAGGCAGATTCTTTACTGTCTGAGTCACCAGGGAAGTCCTTTACCTATGTATTCTTTCCTAAAGGTAATACAATTCAAAATGATGGGCAAACTGAGTAATTTTATCAGTGCTATAATATGAACAGGAAAATGAACAAATATGCCTCAATATTATGAATTGTTAATTGATTTTTCTGATGTGAAATGAAGTTGAATAATACTGTACAAATAATACCACATGATAAATGGTGAGGAAATATCAGCATAAAATAGAGTAATTTTTTACCAAATAACCTGAAATCCAAATATGTAAAAACTATTTCAACTTGGTATATGCCTTCCTTCAAAATCTGTACTTCTTTAACCAAAATAATAAATATGAAAATCTATAGAGTAAATCTACTAACATTTAAGATAAAAGTGATTCTATTTAATGTTGCTGCTGTTTCCATTTGCCATCAATTATTACCATGTAACTTCAAATTTGTGAATCTTTGCAGACTTTTACAAGTGAAGCACTTGCTGCTTTAAGGCTGATTATTTTGTAATCTGATTATTCACAGCTTGCTAATTTGGAATTGGGCTTTTACAATTAGAAAACCTCCAGATTTAAGAAAAAACTAATTTATTTTTTTCTTGGGTTAATTGTCATGTTCACACAAAACAGTGGAGTGAGATGACTTCTAGTGGGCTTTGTGCAGTGTTCTGGAACCAATAAAATATATTATTGATTGCCTAATGAAAAGCACCACGTTCATACAAATTTACTGTGTCTGGGCAGGGGTACAACTGCTACTTTTATTCTGTGCAGGGAATCACCTGTCATTTTACCAAGGTCTATTGCTACATATCAAGAGGGGCTTAAATTAGGTTGAGGTTACCTACAGGGCACTTTGTAAGGTGCCCTTATCCTTTTCCTTTCCTGCAGAGCTACCCACTGATTCTAATTTAGCCAAAGATCATCAAAATTAATTATGATTGAGTAGTATTATAATGGAAACAAAGTACAAGTCAAGCACCTTTGACTGTCTTCAAATTATGGAATAGAATCATATATTGTACTATTGAAGACTTAAGCAAACTGACTCTTGTCTAGGCAGATTGGATTTGGTGATTCAAAAATAAGGGTTTTAAATAAAACATTGAGAAGATATTTCAAAGAGAGATAGGACTGCCAAAATCAAATTGAAATTATTAAAAAATAAAAGTAGTCTCAGTTTATTAAAAGTTTTGAGCTATGATCTCAAATTTTTGTCAACATTGAGTTGTCACAGTTGGGACAAAAGCAACATATGAGATTTTTGTCATCTTTCACAAATACATAATCTACTAGCTTTTGTGTGACCCTAGGTATAATCATGTAAGAATGTTAAGTAGTATTTGTATCAGTCAGAAAATGTAGATTATTCTGTTGTAACAAACATCACCTCAAACTATGGTGCTAAACAATAAAGATTTATTGCTTCTCTATGCTACACATCTGATGGCTCAGTGGTAAAGAATCTACCTATAATGCAGGGGATGTGGACTCGATCCCTGGGTCCCCTGAAGAAAGGCATGGCAACCCACTCCAGTATTCCCATGGACATGGACAGAGGAGCCTGGTGAGCTACATATACATACAGTCCATATAGCACAGAGTTGGACACGACTGAAGCAACTGAGCATGTACACATATGCTACACATCTAATGATGGTTGGTAGAAAGCACTGCTCATCATAGTTAATCCAGAACCCAGGCTATGTAAGAATGAAAGCGAGTTCCAAAAGGTATCACACTGGCAGTTAAATACTCCTGCCCAGAAGTTGCTCCCATCTCTTCTCCTACATTATTGCGTGTTCCTTTCACAGGGACTGTGCCATACATGGGGAAGATAATGAATAGTTATTGAAGAATATTAATGACTACCAGAGTACTTAAGGATTAAACTGAGTGGGACAAATCAGTTGCTATCTAGGAAAAGACACAATTGAAACATTAAACCTTTTGTCATTCTTCAACAAAAAACAGTTGATTGACATTTACATTGTCCTTGATACTGCCTTCATATACTTTAGTTGAATAAGAAGATACATATAGCATAAAATTATCAAACTATGTCTCACTTTTAAAAACTGAAAACATTTAGTATATTAGATTGCTTATACCTAGGCCAGTTCAAAAATCCTGCTGAAAGTAAAATGATCGTATCATATTGAACTGTGCTGAGGCTTTCATGGACAATGTCACTCATTGTTCTAGCTTGTAGTGCCAAGAGCACATCTCCCCACACTCTAGATTTTGGAGGGGAAAGAATAGAGCTTTCTCCAGCTCCATGGCTATCATGAGAGACATTCAAAGGGTGGATGTGGGAGAGAGAGTCAAGAATGTTGTTTCCAGAGAATAGTTAAATATGTGAATCTTTTTCTAGAATTATATTGAGAATTAATGTCTATGATAGTACTGTAGACAGCACAAACCCGAGTGATATTTTCAGAGAACAGCCTCAGATCACATCATAAACCATTATAATTGCTTTACAAGTGGTAGTTATATATGTGGATTGGTTTGTATGTTTGTGTGTAGACTTGCTTGATTTAAGCAAATAAATGTTATTTTCATTCAGGATATAGTCTCTCTTCTTTCATCTCCCACTGTCTCGTATTCCAGTCAGGGTTTCTCTCCATCTATAATCACTACAATGTATGAGTCTTTGAGTACATAGTTACTGAAGAATGATTTGGTTAGATCTTAAACATGCATATTGATTTACTCTTGTGTATCCTGAGCTATTTTTCAAAGTAGGTTATGTGAAGGAGCAGGAGGACGTCTCAAGAGTTGTTGGGATTTAGGGAAAGATAACTTTGTGGAAGGTGAAGAAGTGAGGATTTAAAATGGAATGTGTTGGAATAATAGAAAAATTGTACTGTTAGAAAGAGCTTATTTTTTGCTTTCCTTCTCTGTTTTCCTGTACCTATGTTGTGATTGCTTAGTAGCTTGACAGAACACTCTAGATCAAATAAGATTAAAAAGAACTCTGTAATGTGAGAGGGTTCCAGTACTCCCTGACAGAAGGGAAAGAAGGATATTCTATATCACAGTGTTGTAGAAGAAATTCCTGTAGGTAACTAGCAAGGGTTGTGAATGCACTGGGATGAATTGTGCCCCCACCCTAAAATCATGTCTTGCCAGAACCTCAGAATATGACCTTAATTAGGAATACGTCTTTGCATATATAATTAGTTAAGTTAGGATGAGGTCATACTAGATTAGAGTGGGCCCTATATCCAGTATGATTGGTCTCTTTATGAGAAGAGGAGAAAATTGAGCCAGACAGAGACACACGAGGAAAAGGCCATGAAATGGTGGAAGCTAAGCTTGGAGGTATGCTGTCACAAGCCAAGGAACTCCTGAAGTCACCAACAGTCTGGAATAGGCAAGGAAGGATTTTTTACCTAGAGTCTTTGGAGGGAGCATTGTCCTGCCGACATCATGAGTTCAGACTTCTAGCCTTCAGAACTGCAAGAGAATGAATATCTCTTGTTTAAAAACAGTTTGTTGAACTCTGTCATGGACACCCTAGGGAGAATAGCATTGAAACATATATATTATCATATGTGAAACAGAACACCATTCCATGTTCGATGCATGAGACAAGGGCTCAGGGCCGGGGCAATGGGATGACCCAGAGGGATGGGATGGGGAGGGAGGTGGGTGGGGGGTCCAGGAAGGGGAACACATGTAAACCCATGGCTGGTTCATGTCAATGTATGGCAAAAACTATTGCAATGTTGTGAAGTAATTAGCCCCCAACTAAAATAAATAAATTTATAAAAATAAAATAAAATAAAATTAAAAAAAAAAAAGAAAAAAAAAAAACAGTTTGTTGAACTCTGTCATGGACACCCTAGGAAAATAATACAAGTGGATATTTCTGGATAAGTAATTTGGGTACTTCTAATTAAGTAAATAATGGCTAATTCCACTTTTTTAAAAAATAACCTTTTCTGGTTGTCTAACTTCTTTGCTAAGTTTTCGTGATGGTTTGGTCCATTTTCTGACTAGAGTTGTGATTTGCCTGTGTATTTTTGAAAGACAATGTATAAATGTGATTAGTATACCTAATAGGTGGCTTTTTATGTATTATTGGATAATGAGTCTATGAATGGTACAAATGAACATTATGAAAACAAAGATTGAGTATCTTTACAGTAAAAACAGGATAGCATAAGAGGAGTATTAGAGTAACAGTGGAAAGACTGGGGTTCCGTTGTTGCCACTACCATTTATATCTGTGTGGCTCTAGACAAACCACTACATTTTTTCCACATCTGTAACCAGATAATACAAATGTCAGGCTATCTATCAAATAAAAAATTAAAGAATAAATGAGCACCTTTGAATAACTTTATTATAGTAATATGAAATATATTGCGTTTATTAGAAAATTGTTTAAGAAAAGCCTCAAGTACTATGTGTAGATACCACATTTGCAAGTTATATTTTCTGGTATGATAGCAAATCTCTGTTCAATCCAGTGCCCATCTTAATGATTTAGAGAGGAGTTTATTGGGAGCAAAATTTATTTTAATAATTCAAGTTGTCATTTTCACAAAGTCATCTGGAACTATTTTGCAGACATGAGAGCAAGGGAATGAGTGGCATCTGGCCTGTAATTTGTAGCTGATTGGCTTCACAGGCCACAACATTTGCAAGTCTCTGCACACATCATAGAAAAATCTTTCCAAAGTTCTGTATCATTAATGAGAGCTTGTCTTTCCAATCTGTTTCTTAGGAAAAATGAAGGTGGTGGTGGTGTTGTACAGGCATTTTCTAGGAGAATGGATGAGGTGACAGTCCGGTCTTCTGGGTGCTCTGTTGATCACAGAGAGCAGTTCTCATTGTGCATTTTTAGACTTTTATAAAACTCCACGGACAACATGATAAAAGAGAGAAAGGCAAGAGAGATCTGTATGCATGCAGAATTAACAAAATTTGGGAATATTGATACTCTTCAAAAGATAATTTGTCTGCATTTCCATCATTTTGTGTGTACCACTGGCGTCTTGACACCTGCAGATTTTGGCTGAGCCTGTGTTGAGCAGATGCACCCTCCAGCACACTGGGTGTGGTTGTCAAGCTCTGTGCTTCCCTTCACAAGTGGGACTCCCCCCCTCCGCCACCCCCAGGAAAGAGCTGAATATTGCATTTATCCTGTGTATTTCTTTCAATTTATGCTCTGCATGTCATTTCTGTTCATTAATATGATAATTAGAAAATTTATCCTTTCTACCCCATCTTTAAAAATCTAGGATTCAGTATCACTTACTACCCCCCATCCAGCCCAATTATTCTCTCTTATTGTCCATTGATGGGGAGTTGTAAAATTGAGTAAGAAATAGATGAAATATCTCATTGGTCAAAATCTCAATGTTGGCTCTTTAATATATTTAATAACATAGGGAAAATTAAGTGCCACTTAGTGTCAACTGATTTTATTTAAAATATAATTATTTATGTTTTTCAAAACTTGGTTTCAACTTTACAGATACTATTTGCTTCATGCAGTATGAATTTTAAATATATACTTAAAACTAACAATAAATCATTAAAATATAGAAATATTGATACTATTAGCTAAACTTGAGTATCCACTAGGAGGAGCTGAGTACTTTATCAAGAATAGATAAGATTTATATCTTAAAATAATTAATAAAATATTATCAGTATGTTGGGATTAATACTGATAAAAGCAAAATTAAGTTGCAATAAGTTGAATGTCATTATGATTGTATAATAACTTGGGAACTAGAAATACAGAATGAATACCATTGTATGTTTCAGCTAATTAAATTACTAAGAGCTTTGAAGAAATTAAAATAAAACAGTATAGGTTTGATTTTGCATATCAAAGACACATGTGAATTTGTCTTGTTTCTTGAAAATGAAGCTAATTTATAGCCAGTATGGTAAAAATAGATCTAAAGCTGGATATAGAGAAATACAAGGCAGACTTTCGGAATAAGAAATATAGTATATATCTAAAAACAAAATACAGACCAATGGAACAAGATAGAAAGCCCAGAAATAAACCCATGCACCTATGGGTACCTTATCTTTGACAAAGGAGGCGAGAATATACAATGGGACAAAGACAGCCTCTTCAATGAATGGTGTTGGGAAAACTGACAGCTACATGTAAAAAAATGAAATGAGAACACTTCCTAACACAATACACAAAGGTAAACTCAAAATGTATTAAAGACCTAAATTTAAGACCAGAAACTATAAAACTCTTAGAGGAAAGCATAGGCAGAACACTAGATGACATAAGTCAAAGAAAGATCCTCTATGGCCCACCTCCTAGAGTAAGGGAAATAAAATCAAAAGTAAACAAGTGGGACCTGATTAAACTTAAAAGTTTTTTCACAGCAAAGGAAACTATAAGCAAGGTGAAAAGACAACCCTCAGAATGAGAAAAAATAATAGCAAATTAAACAACTGACAAAGGATTAATTTCCAAAATATACAAGCAACTCATACAACTCAATACCAGAAAAGCAAACAACCCAATCAAAAAATGAGGAAAAGACCTAAACAGATATTTCTCCAAAGAAGACATATAGATGGCTAACAAACACATGAAAAGATGCTTAACATTGCTCATTATTAGAGAAATGCAAATCAAAACTATAGTGAGATATCACCTCATACCAATGAGAAAGACCATCATCAAAACACCTACAAACAATAAACGCTGGAGAGGGTGTGGAGAAAAGGGAATGCTCTTGCACTGTTGATGGGAATGTAAATTGATACAGCCACTATGGAAGACAGTATGGCGATTCCTTAAAAAACTAGAAATAAAACCACCATATGACCCAGCAATCCCATGCCTAGGCATATACCCTGAGGAAACCAAAATTGAAAAAGGCACATATATTCCATTGTTCATTGCAGCACTATTTATTGCAGCTAAAACATGGAAGCAACCTAGATGTCCATTGACAGATGAACGGATAAAGAAGTTGTGGTACATATACACAATGGAATATTACTCAGCCATAAAAAGGAACACATTTGAGTCAGTTCTAATGAGGTGGATGAACCTAGAATCTATTATGCAGAGTGAAGTAAGTCAGAAAGAGAACTATAAATATAAATATTGCATTCTAACGTATATATCTGGAATCTAGAAAAATGATACTGAAGAATTTATTTACAGGGCAGCAGTGGAGAAACAGACATAGAGAATAGACTTATGGACATGGGGAGAGGGGAGGAGAGGATGAGATGTATGGAAAGAGTAACATGGAAACTTACATTACCATATGTAAAATAGATAGCCAATGGGAATTTGCTGTATGGCTTAGGAAGCTCAAACAGGGGCTCTGTTATCAAGCTAGAGAGGTTGGATGGGGAGGGAGATGGGAAGGAGGTTCTGAAAGGAGGAGATACATGTATACTTATGGCTGATTCAAGTTGAGGTATGACAGAAAACAACAAAATTCTGTAAAGCAATTATCCTTCAATTAAAAATAAATAAATTTTAAAAAATTAAAAAATAAAATATAGTTTATATCTAAGAAACCACATAGGTATAATGATATGAAGACATGATCAGGAATGAATTTTATCTGGGATGGTGGAAGTACATAAAAATGCCTGATTTGGTTATTTCCTATATAAGTTGCAAATATGTGGCATGATATATGTGACAGTCAATGAAGATCATTATCAATGAACTATATTTTAAACAAAAATGTAATTTGCAGTCACTGCTTATATTCAAGGGCAGCCTTGGAGATGCAAGCTTGTTGGCCAATGTTTTAATTCCTTAGGAGTTCTGGTTATGGGTTTGATTCAATATGTGCCTGGCTTCATTAACAGGGTCTCTTTTTGAGTGTTCTGGATTCTGAAATTCTTCCTTAGCAGAGGAATTGTGCAGAAGGTACAGATGGCACATAATTTGACAGCATGCCCTGATTTAAACATTTGTCCATGTCTAGGACAGGCTGGGGGTTTCCCTGGTGCCTCCGTGGTAAAGAACCTGCCTGCCAATGCAGGTGACACAGGTTCAGTCCAATCCCTGGGTCAGGAAGATGCCTTGGAGAAGGAAATGGTAACCGATTTTAATATTCTTGCCTGGAGAATTCAGTGAATGGAGGTGCCTGGCAGGCTGCAGTTCAAAGTGTTGCAAAAGAACTGGATAGAATTTGGTGACTAAACAACAGCAACAACAGCAGGACAAGCTCAGGCAGCAAGGCTGAATGATTGAAAGGCCCAACTCTGTAGTCCGATAGGCTTACGATCACATGCTTGTTCTTCTACTTATCACCTGGGTGAGTCTAAGCAGTTTATTGACCTGTCCACATAGTTTATTAAGAAAATATTTGTCCTTAATAAGCAGTATTACTATCTTAAATGCAAGAGTTAATTAATAAACATTTGTAGACACATGATGCCAAGTAACAACAAAAACAATAATAGTAAAAGACAGTATTTGTTGAGGATTTTCTATATGCCAACAACTAAGCTAACCATTTACTTTCTGCAACAACCTTATGATACAGATTGTTTATTGTTAGTATTTAGAAGTACGGTTGATTTTTATATTGAACTTGTATTCTGTGACCTTTCCGAATACATTGATCAATTCCATTAGATTTTTTAAATTCCTTAAAATTTTAAGAATATAGGATTATATTGTTTACAAATTGAGACATTTTTATTTCTTCCACTTCCTACTAGGTACCTGTTATTTCTTTTTCTTACCTGATTGTAGTAATTAGAATTTCCAACATGTTGTTGAATAAAAGAGACAAGAGTAGACACTGCTATCTTATTCCTAATCTTAATGAGAGTGAAAGATTACTCTTTCAGCATTAAACAGAATATTAGTTGCAGGTTTTTCATAGATGCCCATGGTCAAAATTTCCTTTTATTCCTATTTTATTGACAGATCTTTTTTTTTTTAAATCAAGAATGGGTGATGGATTTGTTAAAATTATTTTTCTCTATTGAGATGAGCCTGAGGTTTGTCCTTTAACAAAGGAATATTGTATTCCATTAACTAATTTTTGAACATTAAACTAACCTTTATTCTTGCAATAAATTTCATTTGGTTATGATGTATATTTTTATATGTTGCTTAATTTGTGATTCCTATTTTTTTTTTTTTGGTCAGTATTTACAAGAAACATTGATATTCGTGTCTTTTATTGTGGCATCCTTATCTGGCTTTAGCACTAGACCAACAGTAGCAGATAGAATGAATTTAGAAATGTTCTAGACTTTGAATTTTATAAGAGTCTGTGAATGACTTATATCTCTTTTTAGATATTTGCTAGAATTTATCTGTAAAATAATCTGTGCCTGGGTTTTTCTTAGTCAGGAGCATTTTAAATATCAGCTTAATTCTTTTCCTTGCTATGGGTCTATTTCTATTTTTTAATTTCTTATATCTATCAGTTTAGATAGTTTGTTTCCTTTTAGGACTTAATCTGTTTAATTCAGATTGTCCACTTTTTCAGGATAAAGTTTTTCTTATTTCTTTATAGTCCTTTTAATTTATGTAAGATTCATAATGATATGCCCTCTTTCATTTCTGGTTTTAATAATCAGTGTCTCTCTTTTTCTCTTGACCAGTCTAGATAAAGCTTGTCACATTTTTAAATTTTTCTAAAGAACTAGCTTTTCATTTCATTGATTTTCTCCATTGATTTTTTTTGTTTTTCTATTTTACCAAATTCTTTTCTGATACTTATTTGTTTCATTATTACTTTGTATTTTTTAATTTTTGTACTATCTTCTTCAGGTAGAATTGTATGGATTTGAGATTATCTTTCCTAGTGTGGACATTTTAAGATAAAAATTTCCCTCTAAATACACTTTTACTACAGTACAAAAAAAATTTATTTGTTGTAATTCCATTTTCAGTCAGTTCAAAGTATTTCCTAATTTTCCTTTGAGCCATCTTTGAGCCATAAGTTATATTGGAAGTATGTAATGTATTTTCCAATGCTTGGAATTTCCCTGACTTCCTCTGTTGTCAATTTCTAATTTAATTTCTTTGTGTTTAAAACCATATTTTATTTCCTTTAAAATCGTTGATTTCTGTGTTGTAGCCTAGCATATGATTTATCATGGAAAATTTTTCATATGCTCTTTGTTATTATTTAGTCATTAAATTGTGTTAGACTCTTTTTGTGACCCATGAACTGTAACACACCAGGCTCCTCTGTCCATGGAATTTCCCGCAGTGGGTTGCTATTTCCTTCTCCAGGGATCTTCCTTCTCCAGGGATCATACCTGCATCTCCTGCACTGTAGGCGGTTTCTTTACCACTGAGCCACTGGGGAAGCCCATATATGCTCTTTAAGGGAATATATATTCTACTGCTATTGAATGCATGATTTCCTATATCTCAGTTACATACAGAATTTTCTTTGGCTATATGAGAAGTGTTTATATTTTTTGTTTTTGAAGCATAGTTTTGCTGGTTGTAGAACTGTTGGCTGGTTGTAGAACTGTTGGCTGATTGTTTTCAGACATTCGAATATGTCATCTCACTGAGTTTTGGCCCCCATAAACTCCAAAGAGAAGTCAGCTGTAAATTTTACTATGATTTTCCTTTATGTGCTGAGTAGTTTTTAATCTCATTGCTTTGAGAACTGTCTTTTTGCCTTTGCCTTTCACCAGCGTAACTATGAAGTGTCTTGTCTACATGTAAATCTCTTTGTATTTTATGTAGAATTAGATAAACTTAATAGGTATAAATATGAATGTGTTTGTGTGTGTGTGTGTGTGTGTGTGTGTTAGTCACTCAATATTGTCCAATTCTTTGTGACCCAATGGACTGTAGCCCACCAGGCTCCTCTTTCCATGGAATTCTCTAGCCAAGAATACTGGAGTGGGTAGCCATTCCCTTCTTCAGGGGATTTTCCTGACCCAGCAATGGAACCTGGGTTTCTTCACCATCTGAGCCACTAGGGAAGCCCAAGCCTATTTTCATCAAATTCGACATTTTTCAGTCACTATTTCTTCAAAAAGTTGTTTTTGTCTCTTTCTCTCCTCTGCTTCTGTGTAAGAGCATAGAGCATTAAGCAACTAACTATGCCACAGGCAATCAAGAAAGATTTCTGTTAGACAGTGACTATAAAGTGTAATAAGCCAAACTATAGTATATTAGATACTTAGAAATACTTATTAAGAAAGAGTGGTAAAACTTAATCTTAGAAAGTTAATAATTTATTCAGAAAAACAAGTAAATGATATGTATTTTACAAATAAAATCCAAGAGAAAGAACACACTGAATAAACATGCATGAGATAAATATGAGAAATATTTAATGAGCAGATATTTAGTAGGGATGCCAATAAAATATGATAAAATATCTATCAAATCTACAGCATAATATGAATTTCAAACTTACTAAGTGCTAGCAAATATATATTTATTCATGTTCATAAAATGCTTAACTGATACACAGTGTTTCTCTTAAAATGTTAACTTTGATGATAGATGTAAAATCCAAACACTGCTTGAAGAATTTCCATGTTATCTTTCCCCATTTTAGATTAGAATATCTCATAATCTAAATATTCAGTTACATACTCATTTTTAATTTTTGTATAAAATTATATTTAAAAATTTTATATAAAAAGAGCTGCCATGTTTCCTAGTATACAGATTTCTTAGGTCCTAAGAGGAGGATTAAAATATTCCTAGGGCCTATGAAAAATGAGGGAGAAAATATTTTTGCATACATTAGCAGTGTTTTTGGATAATTATTTATTATAAACAGAGTCTTAACTTAAATTTAATTTACAGATATTGGAGTAAAGATTTACTGAGCATGACCCCGCCCATCAGAACAACACCCAGTAACTCCCTCAGTCAGTCTATCCCATCAGGAAGCTTTCGTAAGCCTCTTATCCTTCTCCATCAGTGGGCAGACAGACTGAAAACTACCATGGCAGAAAACTAACCAATATAATCACATGGACCACAGCCTTGTCTAACTCAATGAAACTATGAGCAAAGACGGATGGGTCACGGTGGAGAGTTCTGACAAAGTGTGGTCAGAGAAGGTAATGTGGAGAAGGTAATGGCAAACCACTTCAGTATTCCTGCCTTGAGAACCCCATGAACAGCACGAAAAGGCAAAAAGATAGGACACTGAAAGATGAACTCCCCAGGTCAGCAGGTGAACAATATGCTACTGGAGAAGAATGGAGAAATAACCCTAGAAAGAATGAAGACACGGAGCCAAAGCAAAAAGAACACCCAGTTGTGGATGTGACTGGTGACAGAAGCAAGGTCCGATGCTGTAAAGAGCAATATTGCATAGGAACCTGGAATGTTAGGTCCATGAATCAAGGCAAATTGGAAGTGATCAAACAGGAGATGGCAAGAATGGGTGAATTTAACTCAGATGACTATTACATCTACTACTGTGGGCAAGAATCCCTTAGAAGAAATGGAGTAGTCATCATGGTCAACAGAAGAGTGCAAAGTGCAGTACTTGGATGCAGTCACAAAAACGACAGAATGATCCCTGTTCATTTCCAACGTAAACCATTCAATATCACGGTAATCCAAGTATATACCCCAACAAGTAATGCTGAAGAAGCTGAAGTTGAACAGTTCTATGATGACCTACAAGACCTTTTAGAACTAACACCCAAAAAAGATGTCCTTTTCATTATAGGGGACTTAAAGGCAAAAGCAGGAAGTCAAGAAACACCTGCAGTAAGAGGCAAACTTGGCCTTGGAGTACAGAATGAAGCAGGGCAAAGGGTAATAGTGTTCTACCAAGAGAATGCACTTGTCATAGCAAACACCCTCTTCCAACAACACAAGAGAAGACTCTACACATGGACATCACCAGATGGTCAACACCGAAATCAGATTGATTACATTCTTTGCAGCCAAATATGGAGAAGCTCTATACTGTCAGCAAAAACAAGACCATGTGCTGGTTGTGGCTCAGATCATGAACTCCTTATTGCCAAATTCAGACTGAAATTGAAGAAAGTGGGGAAAACCACTAGACCATTCAGGTATGACCTAAATCAAATCCCTAACGATTATACAGTGGAAGTGAGAAATAGATTTAAGGGACTAGATCTGATAGACAGAATGCCTGATGAACTACGGATGGAGTTTCATGACACTGTACAGGAGACAGGGATCAAGACCATCCCCATGGAAAAGAAATGCAAAAAGCCAAATGGCTGTCTGAGGAGGCCTTACAAATAGCTGGGAAAAGAAGAGAAGCAAAAACCAAAGGAGAAAAGGAAAGATACACCCATTTGAATGTAGAGTTCCAAAGACTAGCAAGGAGAGATAAGAAAGCCTTTCTCAGTCATCCGTGCGAAGAAATAGAGGAAAACAACAAAATGGGAAAGACTAGCGATCTCTTCAAGAAAATTAGAGATGCCAAGGGAACATTTCATGCAAAGATGGGCTCAATAAAAGACAGAAATAGTAGGGACCTAAAATAAGCAGAAGATATTAAGAAGAGGTGGCAAGAATACACAGAAGAACTATGCAAAAAGATCTTCATGACCCAGATAATCACGATGGTGTGATCACTCACCTAGAGCCAGGCATCCTGGAATGTGAAATCAAGTGGGCCTTAGGAAGCATCACTACGAACAAAGCTAGTGGAGGTGATGGAATTCCAGTTGAGCTATTTCAAATCCTGAAAGATAATGCTGTGGAAGTGCGGCACTCAATATGCCAGCACATTTGGAAAACTCAGCAGTGGCCGCAGGACTGGAAAAGGTCAGTTTTCATTCCAATCCCCAAGAAAGGCAATGCCAAAGAATGCTCAAACTACCACACAATTGCGCTCACACCCTAGCAAAGTGATGCTCAAAATTCTCCAAGCCTGGCTTCAGCAATACGTGAACCGTGAACTTCCAGATGTTCAAGCTGGCTTTAGAAAAGGCAGAGGAACCAGAGATCAAATTGCCAACATCCACTGGATCATCGAAAGGGCAGGAGAGTTCCAGAAAAACATCTATTTCTGCTTTATTGACTATGCCAAGGCCTTTGACTGTGTGGATCACAATAAACTGTGGAAATTTCTTCAAGAGATGGGAATACCGGACCACCCAACCTGCCTCCTAAGAAATGTGTATGCAGGTCAGGAAGCAACAGTTAGAACTGGACATGGAATAACAAACTGGTTCAAAATAGGAAAATGTACATCAAGGCTGTACATTGTCACCCTGCTTATTTAACTTATATGCAGAGTACATCATGAGAAATGCTGGGCTAGATGAAACACAAGCTGAAATCAAAATTACCAAGAGAAATATTAATAACCTCAGATATGCAGATAACGCCACCCTTAAGGCAGAAATTGAAGAAGAACTAAAGATCCTCTTGATGAATGTGAAAGAGGAGAGTGAAAATGTTGACTTAAAGCTCAACATTTAGAAAACTAAGATTATGGCATCTGCTCCGTCACTTCATGGGAAATAGATGGAGAAATAGTAGAAACAGTGCCAGACTTTATTTTTTGGGCTCCAAAATCACTGCAGATGATGACTGTAGCCATGAAATTAAAAGATGCTTACTCCTTGAAAGAAAATTTATGACCAACCTAGACAGCATATTAAAAAGCAGAGACTTTACCTTGCCAACAAAGGTCTGTCTAGTCAAGGCTATGATTTTTCCAGTAGTCATGTATGGATGTGAGAGTTCGACTACTAAGAAAGCTCAGTGCCAAAGAATTGATGCTTTTGAACTGTGGTTTTGGAGAAGACTCTTGAGATTCCCTTGGACTGCAAGGAGATCCAACCAGTCCATCCTAAAGGAGATCAGTCCTGAGTGTTCACTGGAAGGACTGATGTTGAAGCTGAAACTGCAATACTTTGGCCACCTGATGCAAAGAGCTGACTCATTGGAAAAGGCCCTGATGCTGGGAAAGATTGAAGACAGGAGGAGAAGGGGACGACAGAAGATGAGATGGTTGGATGGTATCACTGACTCAAAGGACATGACTTTGAGTTCACTCTGGGAGTTAGTGATGGACAGGGAGGACTGGTGTGCTGCACTGCATGGGGTCACAAGGAATCAGACACGACTGATCAACTGAACTGAACTGAATTGAACTCTCTCTACACACAGACACACACACACCCACCCACACACACCCACATACATACCATACAAGTCCTAATGCAGTTGAATCCAGAAAGATAAGGTGCATGTTCTATGTAGTCCATCAATTCAGCATCCGCCCATCACACTGGAACCAGGATATTGATAGCAATCATTAAGCCCAGGGTTCCCTATGTTTGATTAGGAGTTAGTCAATTACCTTGAAAGCTGAGATTGGCTATGACAGCTTCTGAAAATTGCTGTTGCTCAATGAAGAATGGCACACCTCAAATCATCTACACTCTTGCCTTCAAAAGTTCTTTGAAATCATCACCTTGGATGTAGAATTGCAGGCCCCACCACTGAACTACTGAATCATAACCTGAATTTGGCAAGGCCCCTGGTGATTCATGTGCATATTACAAAGTGAGAAGCATGGCTTTTCTTGTCACTTTGATCATCACTTTTTTCAGCTTAAACTTTCAACAAATACTTATTGATAAAAATACTAATTTAGTTCACCTCAGTTGTTCAGGATTCTTGGAGGTAATGTAGACACTTAAGAAACTTCTACAACACCATTACTTGTGGTTACTTTATGCTATCAAGAAAAGTGAATTAATTGCTTTTCTTCATCCTCACTTCAAATCACTAAGAACAGAAGAGATATAAGCACATATTTCGTAAGACTTTCAGAAACTTTATTTGCAAATTCAGTTGTTTTTTTTTTAACACAGCATGGTTTTATGGCTGATGAAAGTAGAAATTTATTTGATGTAACTGCTGGTTTCAGTGAAGTCAGCCCAAGATATTTTTCAGAAATGTGTTTCAAAGATGAGCCTTTTGATCTAAAATTATTTATGGGAAATTTATATTCTTGTGGGGCTAGATGGATATCGATTGTGACTAAATTAAATCTCTGTTAACTACTGGAGGAAAAATACTTAAACATTGTTTGTGACATCATATTAACAATGAATAATTCAGCTGGATCCAATGTAAAAAAAGATGTTTAATTTGAAGCTTTTGCCACATGAAATAAAAATATGTGTCAAGGAAGTCATTCTTAAGTAGCAAGCATCAAAAATTATCTTTCCCCTTAAAAAAACCAGTGGAATTATAAGACAATAGGGTATAACATTAAAATACATCAAATATTTCTTTAGACATATTGATTATATGTATTGTTCCTATTCATCTGTGAAAACATCAAGAATGCAGAATCAGTGTACAAAGAAATTTGTAGGACACTAAGTGACCTAAGGTAGAGCAAGATTCCAAATCATTAAACCCCACATCTGAAAACCGGCTGCTGGTAATTTGACTAGTTTATATTCCTTTGGCATCAGCAGCAGCTCTGCTAAGGCAAAGTAAATGTCATAAAATGTTTTGTTTTCCAGCAGCCATTGGCAAATAATTGGCATCTGTTTTCTGTTGTCTAGCTGCAGTTGTGTTTTCTGAAACAGAAGCTTCCATCCTTCATCTAATAAGGTGTTGATTTAGGATTCTCCGGGGACTAAAAAAACTTATTTGAGGGGAAAAAAGAGAATTGTGGAAACATGTGGGCTTCAGAAACAGATTGATTCATAGGGCATTCCATCATAAGAGTGTTTGGACTCATCTGCCTCCAAAAATAAATAAGAACAGGGAATAAGTAACTCTCTTTTGGTAAACCTACAACAATGAAGCTTCTATATCGGAAAGCTGAAAAGAGACAAAAATCCTTTAAAAAATACTTTTCTTCTCATTCACCTCCGACTACTTTTTGACAAAAGTCAAATGCATTAGTTAGACATAAGAATAAGGGGGTAAAATCTCCAGAGTAAAGAAAAGGGGCTTGCCTTGAATTTAAACATTTTTAAAAGCTCAGTTAAGTGGGGGATGTGATTACTTGTAGAGCAGGAAAGGCACTTAAAAATGCAACTGTAGGAGCCACTCTGTTTTTAATGTTTAAGAGCAGGTAAAACGCCACTTTCCCTGACTTCAGGCATTCTTCTGGCTGAGGACTAGGCCATTAATAGTCATTAACACTCTTTCAAATGTATTGCCAGAGTGGTAATGAAATCAACACCTTCTAATTTTTATACTGAAGCTCTGCCAAAGCGCATTTGGTCTTGTCACTACATTGCGATGTGCGATATGCTTGCTACTTAAGATATCAACATCAACGCTGAATAAAAACATAAATCTTTTATGATGTTGTAACGTGTTACTATTTTATTGTAAATCAATATAGGTCAATTATTCTAACCTAGCCCCAGTGTTTACTGAATAAAGGAAGGACAAGCCAGTGTCAAGGGTCAATTGTTCTGAGTTGACCGTCAACTTAGGTTTTTCAAATTATTAGCTGGAAACTATCCTTAGAAATTTGGTTCCATGCCATGTTCCCACTATTTGTCATTTAGGAAACTGTCTCACATAATCAGTTAACCTGGTGAGCACCTTCTGTTTGTTTCATAAAGCAATACCTAACCTAATCATAAGAGTTGATGGTCTAAAGTTTTACTTTAAATTAAATGGACAGACTTATCAGCTGATTTCCCACCCCACCCTTCTTTATAATTGATGTGAATTTGTCATGTAGAATATTCTTCCTGACAGAAGAGAAAAATATAGTGACAAGTGGACAGAAAGGAAGGGAGGAACCAAGGAGGAAAGGAAGGGAGAGAAGGAGAGAAAGAAAAAAATTCTAAATGAATATTCATTTAGAATTGTATATTCTTTCTTTTTCTTCTTCACCTTTCTCCACTATTTGGAGAGTGAAACATATTTGAAGCATATTTGGAAGATGAAACTACACCTTTTCTTCCCAAAGTACCCAATCAAATTGTGACTCATGGAGAAAAGAAACAAGTTAGCATGGCAGATGCCCACGCCTGTGTCCACCCCTTCCTAACACAGACCACAGATGCTTGTTCAATGAGCATCCTTGCCCAACTTAATCTTATTCATTTTTGACCTTGTCTTCCTCTTCTTCTAGTAGTGACAATGGTCTACCTTCTTCTAGTAACAAATGCCTAAGAGACTAAACATTCTCTATATAGTCCCTAGAATAGAAGATGTATTTTATTTCTAGTCTTTGTGTTTTCAACAACTAAGCATTATGACTCACCAGGGCATTATGATTTTCCATAGAGTATTAAGTATAAAATAGAAGGGATTGAGGAACATAAAATAAACATTTTACCCTCTTCTATTGCTCATTTATGGAGAAGGCAATGGCACCCCACTCCAGTACTCTTGCCTGGAAAATCCCATGGACGGAGGAGCCTGGTGGGCTGCAGTCCATGGGGTCGCTAAGAGTCGGACACGACTGAGCGACTTCCCTTTCACTTTTCACTTTCGTGCATTGGAGAAGGAAATGGCAACCCACTCTGGTGTTCTTGCCTGGAGAATCCCAGGGACGGCGGAGCCTGGAGGGCTGCCGTCTATGGGGTCGCACAGAGTCGGACACGACTGACGCGACTCAGCAGTAGCAGCATTGCTCATTTATAGATACAAGCAATGGCATCAAGAGAATTTTCTGCTCATTTTATAGGCCAGTAACATTAGGAAGCTCTATGTATTCATTCTGTTTTGCTTTGGCTAGAGAACTATGCATTTATTCATATATTCACTCACCATAATATGTAATTATTCAGTTGCTCCTGAATTCCAAGCAATAGAATAGATCCCAATTATACTAATATTAATAGGGCACAGTCTTTGTCTTGAGATTTCCACATTCTGTTGAAAAAGGATAATATGATCATAACCAATAGATTGAACTTCCCTGGTAGCTCAGTTGGTAAAGAATCTGCCTGCAGTGCAGAAGACCCAGCTTCGATCCCTGGGTTGGGAAGATCCCCTGGAGAAGGAAATAGCAACCCACTCCAGTAGTCTTGCCTGGAAAATCCTATGGACATAGTAGCCTGGCGGGCTACAGTCCATGGCGTTGTAAGAGTTGGACACGACTTAGTCACTAAAGCACCAACCAATAGATTGTAATACTTTGAAATTAAGTAATATGGTATGGGGTGTGAATAAAAGAGCAGTAAGACAGTGGTGAATGGCCTCCTTTTACCAAAAGATATTTAACTATTCTTCTACTGCCATTATATAGATCAATGCTTATATTGGCAGGAAGAATGTAGGTAGAGAGCAGTCAGATTTATAAAAAAAAGAAAACTGGTGAGTTGGAGAACTATAACCAACATTTTCAGACATGTTATTGAGCCTTAAGAGAACCCCGAAAAACCCTTGAAAATATACATAAAGACTTTGCTCCATGAAGTCAGCAATTGAGTCAAGGAAGGACTAGAACTGAGAATCCAGAAAGGAGAGATTTTGAATCATCACCGTCTCTTCCATAGAAAACTGGAGATAATTATTAAAACTCACTCTACATCCTTATTTCATGGAGAGTCTGCACTTGTTACTATATACTGGTTGTCTTTTGGGTTTTCAACTTGGAAACTGAAAGTGATTAAATTTTAAAAGTGTTTCAGAAGCTATACTAAAATGAACTGATCTATTTTCAGATGGATTGCATAAATAACCATAACATTAATTGCTATTAATTTTAACCGAGAATTAGTTACTGTTGCTGGTCAACAATGTTGGAAAATCTCATAGAAAAGATGGTATATTTAATAATTTTCAAAGTTGATGTCTTTCTCCCATAAATAATAATAATTTTTGCATATTTTGTAATTGTCATTTTCATGTGAAGCATTCACATTTTTGGAAACTTCTAGCTTCTAATACTAAAATATCTTCCAGCTTACTCTAAACTTTACCAAAGGAAGACTTTCGTCACCCTAATTTTCACTTGTTTTATATAGAAGTAATTCGTTAAGTTCTGTTTTGATTGTCAAAGGAAAAAGGGGGTAATATTAAGAAAATACCCTAAGAAAAGCACATTAGAGAGAGGTGTGACATGAAAATTATAAGAAATATGAAACAAAATTAATATTTTATTATGTTATAGAATTTTTATTGTCTTCTTGTTAAATAAAATCGATTTTACCTAATGAGTCCTCCCCACAGACATTTCTCCTGACTCCTCTTACCTCTGATTTCAAGTATGCGCACTCTACTTTGGAGTTCTTCCTTTTCTTGAGCTGCCTAAGTGAACAAATTTCAAAGAAAAGAGTCCTTCAGCATAATCATAGAGGATATCTACTTAAGTATGAAAAAGATAATACAGTAACTCTAATATATTTCCTGTAATTATTAATAAATGACTGCAAACTCAAGGATTGGCGTAAAGATGCTCTTTCCCTAGTCACCATATTCTTGCATGAATATGTGGTGTATTGTATATTGAAGTGTATCTTAGACAGATGTTTTTGGCAAGGGTGCACGTGCATGATTAAAATGAGTTATGCATATGTCTGTTTTTCTAAGGCATTGATTTATGGGTACATTTTAAACTTTATTTTCATCAAAAACTATATTTTGATTTCATAAGCATATTCATCTTTGAGCTTGTAATCATATTACAGGAGTTAGTTTCAGTTAAAACATTCATTTTCCAATGCTTATTATTCAAGGAATGGTACATTTGGAAAATACATTTGAATTTTTAATAATTCTCTGTGAAACATATTAAGTGTTAAGACTTATCTAAACATGCGAATCATACATCAGAATTTAACAATGCATTTAAATATAGTAGGGATAGAAAATAGCTATTTTTCTACAATGTAACTATCAAGGTTATCCCAACATGTGTGCTTGGGAGGATATCTGCCTTCATTTTTTCAATTATATATATAAATTTTTTTCTGCCTTCATTTTATAGCTGACAACAGTAAGAACCAAGGAAGGCTACAGAATTCCCATGACTGCATAGTTGATTAACCAAGTAGCAGGAATAAACCATGACTTAACTGTATTCTTTCTATAGTTACCAACTTCTGAAAAAGGAAGAAGTCCATCTAAAACTACCGACTTGATAATTTTGGTACATTAAAGTACTCAGGTTATTTGCCATTTTCATGTGAAATTATTTTTTTAGTAGTCATTAGTGATTATATTATAAAACTTATAAGAACTGGGTTGAGAATGATCTATGTTTATAATATGTATCAAGAAAATATATAAAGCCAAGCAATTAGATATACTGTAATTTTTATAATGTCCCTTGATTTTTAAAGATCGTCTAACTTTGAAAATCCCCAATCTTTATGGATTTCTTGAACTTGATTTTAATTTTTGGTGCTGTTCAGTTATATTTTCCTCATAAAATACAAGCAGATATGTTATTTAATAAATTTATATAAAATTTAGAGTATAATGTTAATAATGCCCAGCAAAGAAAAATTGATGATATGTATTAAATTTTGGTTCAAGAAACAAAATGCAAAATTGTATTTTATGAACAATTCCACTATTCCCATTGAGGTTCTAAGAATTCTACATGTAAGATAAAGCCAGGCACTTTATCAGAAAAATATTTTAAATCTACTCATTAATATTCATGTTCACAAAAATTAAAAGGTAAGCCAGGAACTGGCAGAGTATTTGTGTTACAAATATCTAACAAAAGACTTATCTAGAATATAAAAAGAACTATGTTAGTAATAACAGCAACAGAAACAGTAATAAATAACTCAATAAAAGCTGAGCACAGGACTTGAAAGAAAGATGTAAGAATGGCCAAAAATATATACAAATGCTCAACAGTATCCATCAACAATACCAGGAAAATGTCAATTAAAACTGCCATGTGATAACACTTTATTCACTGGAATAGCTAAGGAGCAAACAATAAAACAACATTATGAAGTGTTGGTGAGAATGCAGAGAAACTGAAACTCATATGTTTCTGCTGAGAAAGTAACATGGCACAACTACTTCAAAAGAAGGGGTTGATATTTTTTATACACTGAAACATACACCTACCAAATGACTCAGCAATTCCACTCCTTGGTTTTAACCAAGACAAGAGTAAACACATGTATATATAAAGACTTGTACACAGATGTTCACTACAGTTTTATTCATAACAGTTACAAGTGAAAGCAACCTATATGCCCATAAGTGAGTAAATGGATAAACAATGGGATCCTTATCAGCAATACAAAGAAATGAGCTATGGACGTAAACGACAGTGTGGAGGAATCTCAGATTGGCTGTGTTGCATTAAAGAGGACATGCAAAGAGTAGTAGACAAGAATCCACACTCTATGATTTAACTTTTATGAACTTTGTAAGCAGACTAATAAAACTGTATGATAGAAACCAATGCCGTGGTTGCCTGGGGCTGGGAATGAGAGACATTCTAGTTTGTGCCACAAACTAGAAAAGGGAACAAAGGAATTTCTTGGGATGATGAAGATGTCTATATTTTAGTTATAACAGTATAATTATTTGTCAAGACTCATTGATCTCTGTGCTTAAAATCTCCATATTTTATTGTGTGTAAATTAGCCACAATATACAAAAAAAGAAAGAAAAATAATGAAAGAATACTATATGAAAAAAGGTGGACCCAGGGTATAACTTCAGATAACTTTTTTCACTGTGTGTTGATTAGATTTTACAATAGCCAATGTACATCTTCAAAATGATGATTTCTGTACCTCATTTATAGATGTTCCAGTATAATGGCAAATAGCATTCTTGATACCTGAGAGATTAATTTCAATCTAATCAGAAATGTATGATTGTTATAATTCCTATGGACATAAGAAAATTTTGTGTGTGTGTCTTTTCATTCTGTAGAGATTATTATAGGGAAGGAAAGAATTTGCCTTCTATACTTCTAGGTCCTTTAGCAGGTCTAATAATTAAATGGACACAAGACAGGTTAACAAAAGAAAAGGAATGAATTTAACTTCTTACATAGAGGAGGCCCATAAAAATAGGCGATTCAAAGGGAGTTAGGCAAGTAACGCTTGTATACCAATCAGAGCTAAGGAAAGGGGTATAGGTTTTGGACTTCAAAGAAGAGAAGGCAGCTGAGAGGAAGATGAAGAGAACAGATGTATTTGGTAAAGATGAAGATGTATTTGGTAAACAAATATTTGCCCTGCTCTGCAGGTAAATCTCTCAGATGAAGTTACCTCTGGTTATAACTCTCCTCCTTGTACAGGGCCCCTTCTGAAGTTCTTTCAGGCAGCTAAGAGGGAGGCAAAAAGCTTTTCTGAGCCTACTGGATCTTGATTGCCTTCAACTGAACATTATGTATGTGCCAAAGTGGTACATTTTGCAGGAGGTGGAAAAGGCATATTCTGCTCCCCTTCATTATGTAAAATCAGTGAGGAAAACAAAATACCAATTCTTTCTTTAAAATCAGCTCGTTCCTTCATCTCTTTATACAGTGTATTTTAGTCACTCAGTCGTGCCCAACTCTTTGCAACCCTGTGAACTGTAGCCCACCAGGCTCCTCTGTCCATGGAATTCTCCAGGCAAGAATACTGAACTGGGCTGTCATTTCCTTCTCCAGGGAATCTTCAGGACCCAGGGATCGAACCCAGGTCTCCTGCATGGCAGGCAGATTCTTTATGGCCTGAGCTACAAGGGAAGCCCTAGGCACTAAGTATTTAATCATACTCCAGAGTAAGACAACCATATTCTCTTCAACAGGGTTGCATAGTTAGTGAGGCAAACAAGAAAACAGAAAATAATAACAGAGCAAGTGATGTGATTATATCAAATAAACGATGATATGGTGAGTGAAGGGTTTAAAGATAATGCTAGACATTTTAGGATCGCCTAACATGGCATTACTTGGCCAACAAAGGTCCGTCGCATCAAGGCTATGGTTTTTCCAGTGGTCATGTATGGATGTTAAGAGTTGGACTATAAGAAACCTGAGCACCAAACAATTGATGCTTTTGAACTGTGGTGTTGGAGAAGACTCTTGAGAGTCCCTTGGACTGCACAGAGATCCAACCAGTCCATCCTAAAGAAGATCAGTCCTGAATATTCACTGGAAGGACTGATGTTGAAGCTGAAACTCCAATACTTTGGCCACCTGATGCGAAGAGCTGACTCATTTGAAAAGGCCCCGATGATGGGAAAGATTGAAGGCAGGAGGAGAAGGGGACGACAGAGGATGAGATGGTTGGATGGCATCACTTACTCAATGGACATGAGTTTGAGTAAACTCTGGGAGTTTGTGATGGACAGGGAGGCCTGGCACGCTGTGTCCATTGGGTTGTGAAGAGTCGGACACGACTGAGTGACTGAACTGAACTGAACTGAACCATGCTGTGGTGACTCCTGTGGATTTCTTCGGAGGTCTTTGACAAACTGTTGCTTGCAAAGGTGATTTGGTTTGTGTTTAGAAAAATTTCAGCTGTCAGCTTGTTGAAAAGGAATTGACTGAATCACAACCTCAAACTTACAGTGAATATATGAGTCCAGGCAGCTCTCTAGGCATAGATAGCAGTGGCTTGCAACTAGGAGAGCAGGCAGGGTGGACAGAAAAGAAGAAAGATTTAATGATGTGATATAACTTGTGTATCTCTCAAATACTCCATTTGAAAAAGAGGATGCAGATACTATTATTAGGGTTTGGGGGGATTGGAGGTGACCAAGTGTTGTTACTGTATAGACTTAGTTTCTAGAAGCTTCCATTGATCTTGTCTTTCTTTTTTTTTTTTTTTTAATTTCATTGTCAGTAGAAGTTTCCACCCCAAAATCGAAGGCCAAGCATTTTGTATAGAAGCAATCCAGATTCTGAAAGGTGAACACTTTAGCTTAAGATTTTTATATTTGATATTTCAGTTTCACATTTTGATTTAATATAATAAACTCAAAGCCTTGGTGGACACTTCATAAGTTTTAGGGGGAAAATTGTGATTGTTGGAAATATTGCCTCTGAGAAAAAGTAAAATATTATTGCTTGACTATGCAAGAAATTTTTAAGGTAGTGTTCTTAATATTTCAGGAGTACATCTTTTCAAGTGCATGCAGTCTTAAAGCTACCTAATTTTGTGTTTTAGAAGATTTTTCCAGAGAGAACTTCCATTATATTTCATATTTTGAAGGTTTCTTCCAGATGTGATGTTTCAGTTTGTCTTTTCTTTTACTTCAATATTGTGTTTTCGAATGTATTTTCAAAATTTATGGAATTGAGGATTCATGACCTATTCTTGAATAGTAACTGAGTAGGCTTCATACTTGTTATGACTCTGGAAATACTGCAAGTGATACATAAGCTGGATATGATGCTTTCTTAGAACATTTTTTCTTATAATAGAAACTTGGTGTTTTGTTTTAGTTATTTATTTACTAGACTTTACTTTATATGAATACTTTAAAACTCAACTCAAATAGTTTTATAAAACATTTTCCATATATATATATATAATTATTTCTTATTTTATCTTTGATTACATATAATTCATGTCTTTGATAAAAAGAAAAAAACTTATTTACCTATTATTTTGCTTGTTAATTCAACAAACTGCTTAGACATGTACTATTTGTCAGGCACTGAAATAGGCACTCAATGTATAGTGCTGAGTAAAATAATGCTCCCGCTTTCAGGCAGCTTACATTCTTATCTGTCACACTACTGAAATATTTCATTGTTTCAACAAATATTTATTGAGTGCCTTCTATGTATGAGGCTATCGTAGGCATGTTGACTACATCGGTAAAGGACATCTCAAGATATTTTCCCTTTCGGAGCTTACAATCTAGCAGGAGGAGATGGTAAATAAACAATGAACATAATAAATATATAAATTATAATAAATTAGATGGTGATAAGTGCTGTGAAATAAAGAAAAGGTAGAATACATTTTTGAAGACCTGAGCATACTTGGGAATTGGGCAGGAAGGGAGGTGACTGGGGTCAGCCTCACTAGGGAGATATTTGAGCAAATACTTAAAAGACTTAAGAGAGTGGGGAAGTAATTTTCTGAGGGAAGAACATTCTGGGCAGAGGAAATAGCCAGTGCAGAGGCCCTAATGCAGAAATATGTGGCATGTTAGAGTTACAGCAAAGTAATCAGTTTGCCTAGAGGAGAACAAACAAGAGAATAGTGGAAATGGAGCCTGCCAACAAGGTAAAATGTTATAGACAGATGTGTATCTGCTTCCCCTCTAGAATTTTCCAAGATGTCTCGATATCTGTGTTTTATGGATATGGTCTGCAAAGATTCTAATTCTTATGCTGTGAGTGTCTTCCATTTTTTCCTTTTTATTCAGTATACTGTACACAACTCCTCTCTTTAGAAATAACTTGCTCGAATGAATTTCCAAAGTTGTCTTTGGTATATCATGGAATATGAGTATATAAAGTCACCCTTTTAATAATGCATATCTTCTGGCTAAATCAGAGAAAGGTAGTAGGAAGGAAATTAAATCCTCCTGATTCATTTTTATTAGCCCGCTAAGGGCAAAATAGGTGCTGGGCCTCAGGCTGAAACTGCTATTTTTGTTGCACTTTTGTAAAAGTACCATGTTTTGGAGAAATGCTTGCCACAAAGACCAGTGACTTTCAATTAGTGACAAGACAAGATAAATATTTGCTTTATAAAGCCAATGGCTTTAGAGCCATGCTTTCAGTTTGAGCCAGCAATAAGAAAAAATGTATAAAAGATATGGTCTGGAAACCTTAGTAACTTATTTTTTGGGTTGGACTTGAAAGAAATTTTTCAACTGATTATTTCTGAGAGTAATCACTGGAGGGTATATATCCTACTTAATACAGCATCAATTTCTCTGTAGCTACCAGAAGGAGACCTTCTAGCTCATGGACCATAATTTTAAATATTAATGCATAACTCATTCCGTCCTATCTTTAGTAAAGCAGAATATCACACTGGAGGAAATCAAACTGACCTTCACCCCAGACTATGAGTCTGGCTCTGATTGTCATCAGCTTATGCCTAAGGATTGACCCATGTTTGTTTTTAACTCTGACTTCCTCATGAGCTCTTGAACCCCCTGACTCCCTCCTTCTCAGCATCCTGAAGCTCCCTCCCAAGTCCCTGACATTTCCAGTGAGGGTCACTGTATTTATTCAGTGCTGATCACTGAGGAATAAATTCTTACATGTTGGGTAGGATCTTCACTATTGTTTTGCAAATTAACCAATTGAAACAAAATAGTGATAATGTGTTATTATGGTTAAGGTTAATAAGCTGCTGATTGTCTCTAGAGGATACAATTGCAGACACATTATTTAAAAGGCCTATTTTGTTGAGCTAACTAGTAAATGAGCAAACATTTACATGTGTGGTGTATTAACATGAGCATGGAGTTTTGAGCCTGGTAGAGATAGTTCAATTTTTTTTCTCCCTTCTTTCTACTTGCTCCCCAATGTCAGCATCATTCTGAGGTCTGGTCTCTGGGTTGTTGTGAACTATCTGTCATTTATAATCCATGAGATGTTCAGCAAGTTACTTTATCTCTTTGAGCCATGGTCAAATTAGTTGCCTAGTTTCATAATGTCCACCTGTCCAATGCTCCCAGGAGAGACTGTTATTTATAACACTTGAAAAAGATGGGCAGAAGACCTGAATGGATATTTCTCCAAAGAGGACATATAGGTAACCAACAGGCACATGAAAACCTTCAACATCCTTAGTTATTAGAGAAAAGTAAATCAAAACTACAAGAGATATCACCTCACTTTGGTCAGAATAGCTATCATCAAAAAATCCACAAACAACAAATGCTAGAGAAGGTGTGGAGAGAAGGGAATCCTCTTACGTTCTGGAAGGAATGTAAATCTGTATAGTCACTATGAAGAACAGTATGGAGGTTCCTTTAAAAACTAAAAATAGAGTTACCACATGACCCTGCAATCCCACTCCTGGGCATATATCCTGAGAAAAAGGTGATCCCAAAGGATGCATGCACCCCAGTGTTCATTACAGCACTGTTTGCAATAGCCAAAATTTGGAAACAAACTAAATGTTCAACAACAGAAGACCAGATAAGAAGATTTCTGTTGATGTGGTAGATATATACAATGGAATAGTATTCAGCCATTGAAAAGAATGAAATAATGCCCTTGCAGCAACATGGATGGACCTACAGAGTGTCATACTGTGTAAAGTCAGATAGAGAAGGAGAAATATCATGTGACATCCCTTGTATGTGGAATTTAAAAAGAAATGATACAAATGAACTTGCTTACAAAACAGAGATTCACAGACTTAGAAAATGAACATATGGTTGCCAGGGGAGGGCAGGGAGAATTAAGGAGTTTGGGAAGGTCATATACATACTGCTGTATTCAAAATGGATAACCAAGAAGGACCTATTGGATAGCACATGGACCTCTTTTCAGTATTATGTGCCAGCCTAAATGGGAGGGGTGTTTGCAGGAGAATGGATACATGTGTATGTATGGCTAAGTCCTTTTGCTGTTCACCTGAAACTACCACAACATTGTTAATCGGCTATACCCCAATACAAAATAAAATGTTTGAAGTTTGGGGGAAAAAAAAAAACTTGTTCTCCATCTGGGATCATATGTGTTAATTTTCCCACTTTCTCTTGTGTCAACTGTAAAAGATAAATTTAACTCTTTTATTAATAAAAATAGGATTTATTAGTCTTAACCAAAATGATACTGTTGCTTTAGAATACTTTCTCTTAGATGTAGTCAAGGCATTACTTGTCCAGCTGTCCTGGACATCCTTGGAATCCAAGGCCACTCTTTGGTATATTCCTTGGGAATGCAATACTGTAGTGGATAGATGCCCAGTCTCTATCAGGTAAAGAATGAATTCTTCAAATCCCCTCCCCACCAAATAATGACTACGTATCTTGTAAATCCCATTTTATAGCTACTGAAAATCTGGCTGGACATTTCCCCATTCAAAATTGCCAGTGACCCTCAATAACTGGCTATTTTGTATATGGCATTGATTACCACCAGGCTTGGTCAGAGAGAATTTTTTAAAAAAAGTATCCAGTGAGTTTAAAGGTAGATGTAGCTGTTAATTTGGGCTCCCCCTTGTATGGGAGATGATGGAAGAAAGTGTTGTATCTACTACTTGAGTTCCTCCCTTCCTTTGCTTTTGAGAACAGATCATTTCTTTGGTGTAGTGGATGTTGTTGAATTCCTATACAGGATGCATTCTACCCCTCCCCCTTTTCTAACAGCATCTAGGTTTCCCTCCAGGCTTTCATCTTCCTCAGGAAACCTTCACGTTTCTGGAGGTGGGCTTGATTCCTTCAACCAATCAACCCATCTCATTCCCCAGGACAGTCATTGACATGGAACCTGATCCCATTAAGATGAATATAAGGACTTTTGCCTATTATCATGAGCCAGAAAACTACCTTTCTGTCAGCAAGCAAAAGAAAGAATGTAAAGCTCCAATCACTCCTGAAAGAGAGCATAAAGTAATGCAGATAGCAAACCTTAGTAATAAACAAATATGGGGGAGTGTGGACAAGATACTGGAACTGAAACTGAGTCCCTTAAGCTTTCCTGAGCCTCTGGAAAAGCCCCCTTTGAAGTACTCTAGAGTTCTGGAATTCCAGCTAGAAGTTTAAGTTTCAAAATATAAATTGCATGATATGTCTGGGTACCTATCCATGGTTTAGGGGGAATCAGTATGGAACAATGATAGTGACTCATTGAAAACTTAAGTATTTACTGGATTGGTAATCACATATTATGCTTCTCCTGGGATTTTCCACTTGAAGAGGAAGAATGACCACTGGAAAATTATACGGAATTTTTCAGTTCACTAAAGGGATGTTATTCATTCAATGATCATGTAATTTTGATGAACATATTACTATATGACATCAGTATTTATAGTCTTCATTGAAATTCTTATAAAAATAAATGATGGCTTTGTGGTCCACACTTTCAAGTTGACCTGTGGCTCCTAAGACAGCTGACATGTCTTCATTCATAAGGTTTTACTGTTTTTTAATAACAGTGGCAACATCTGCTTTGAGGCTTGACTTGGTTCTGACACCCTCTGTCTGTAGAAAGATATAAGGATAATAAGATTGAGACAGTAATTTTAGCATAATAATGACCAGTTTTGGAAAGCCTCCAGTGACTTCTCAATAAGTCATTTTCTTCTAACGTTTGTTATTATAGCATCCTATACAACTATTTCCTAGCCTATGTTTTGTATAATTGTGAGAATAATTGGCTAATGCCTATTTTATTAACTATTTTCTTATTCCAAAAAGGCAGACATGATTGTCTAGAAACACTATTGACTTTCTAAATCCTAGCACAATACATGGTATTTAGTAGGCTCAATATATACTGGATGAACTGGGGTGGGGAAAGGTTATAATAGAGTTAGGAGATAGTCAGATAACAAATAATGCCAAAAGGCAGGAGTCAAGTAATAGCTCCATACCTCAAAATGTGAGACACTTTTGTTTAGTGATCATTCCAACAGCCAGGAATGTAAGGGAGCAATTTTTATTCACAATCTATGTATAACATGGAGGCAGTAGGTATATTGTTAATCTAGTTTAAAAAAATTAAGAGCATAATTTCACGTGGATTCTTTCTTTTTCTATTTCATGTGTAAATCACTTCAAATATTAGCTCCAGATGGTGCAGTCTCAAAGGTTTCACATTTATACATAGTTCAATATTTTTTCCAAATTAAATGCGACAGCAGCATTTCATACAAATACTAATCTTGAAACTGAGCAAAGCTAAGATGGTCTTCAAACCTACAAACTACAGTTCTTTCAGGAGGCAAAAGTTTTCTTTTGTTGTTCAGTTGCTCAGTCGTGTCTGACTCTGTGACCCCATAGATTGCAGCATGCCAGGCTTCCCTGTCCTTCACCATCTCCCAGAGTTTGCTCACACTCATGTCCATTGAATCCATAATGCCATCCAACCATCTCATCCTCTGTCATCCCCTTCTCCGCCTGCTTTCAATCTTTTCCACCACCAGGGTCTTTTCCAGTGATCTGGCTGTTCACATCAGACGGCCAAAGTTTTGGAGCTTCAGATTTAGCATCAGTCCTTCCAATGAATATTCAGAATTGATTTCCTTTAAGATTGATTGGTTTGATCTCCTTGTAGTCCACAGGACTCTCAAGAGTTTTCTCCTACACCACAGTTCAAAAGCATCAATTATTTGATGCTCATTCTTCTTTACAGTCCAACTCTCACATCCATACTTGACTACAGAAAAAAACACAGCTTTACTATACAGACCTTTGTCGTATAATTTCAGTGAAACAATGGAAATAGTGACAGAATTTATTTTCTTGGACTCCAAAATCACTGCAGATTTTGACTGCAGCCATGAAATTAAAAGACACTTGCTTTTTGGAAGAAAAGCTATGACAAACTTAGACAGCATATCAAAAAGCAGAGACACTACTTTGCTGACAAACATCTGTATAGTCAAAGCTAAAAAGCCCCCTAATCCTGTGAATATTTTATCCACCTAGGAAAGTACTGAGATGTTCTCCTTGCCCCCTTCCTTCTGTCTCCTCCTCTCCCTCTCTTTCTTTTCCTGTCTCCCCAGCAAAAGTCGAAACTAGATAATGGATTAATTGGGAAATGTTTTCTTATGCTAATCTGTTTTTTTAAACCATCATTACCTTCATCTATACACACAATCAAAGGGAGGGAAAAGAGAGGAGAAAGAAATGTGAAATGCATTTTGAAACATGAAGTGAAAGTGTTAGTCACTCAGTTGTGTCTGACTCTTTGCAACCACGTGAACTACAGCCCACCAGGCTCCTCTGTCCATGGAATTCTTCAGGCAAGAATACTGGAGTGGGTTGCCATTTCCTTTTCCAGGGGATGTTCCCAACTGAGGGATTGAACCCAGGGTTAGCAATAAGTGTAAAATGTTTCATTTCTCTTTGAATGAAAATTTCTCATTACTTTTTTTATATGTTTAGAAATATTTTGCACATATTGATAACTATTTTGTGTGTATATGTGTTTTTGTTGCTGTTCAATCACTAAGCCTTGTCCGACTCTCTGAGAACCCATGAACTGCAGAACACCAGGCGTCCTTTTCCTTCATTTTCTCCTGAAGTTTGCTCAAACTCATGTCCATTGAGTCACTGATGCCATCCAACCATCTCATCCTCTGTCACCCCTTCTCCTCCTGCCCTCAATCTTTCCCAGCATCAGGGTCTTTTATAATGAGTTGGCTCTTTGCATCAGGTAGCCAAATTATTGGAGCTTCAGCTTCAACATCAGTCCTTCCAGTGGATATTCAGAGTTGATTTATTTTAGGATTGACTGATTTGATCTTGTTCTCCAAGGGATTCTCAAGAGTCTTCTCCAGTACCACAATTGAAAGGCATCACAAGAGACAACTTGTATGCTCAAAAAAAAAAAAAAACCCAACAATGACTGGTTAGTGTGTTATTGAACCCAAGTTCACATGTCCCTGATGCACAGTGAGGTCAAACTGAAACACTGGTGTTTTGAGTTGAGAAAGATCTGTTGCAAGGACTAAGCAAGGAGAGCAGGCAGCTCATGCTCAAATGGGTTGAACTCCTTGGATGGCTTTCAGGCAAGGATTTTCAAGGACAATGTTCTGGGAGAAAGTCTCAGGATATATGACCAGATCACGGCCCTTCTGATTGGTTGGTGGTGAGGTAACAGGGTGATATTTCTGGAATCTCAACCTTCTGATTCCAACCAGTCTGG
Organism: Giraffa tippelskirchi; assembly: GCF_054371585.1. Taxonomy (NCBI): domain Eukaryota; kingdom Metazoa; phylum Chordata; class Mammalia; order Artiodactyla; family Giraffidae; genus Giraffa; species Giraffa tippelskirchi. Next base: position 68,697,730 of record NC_137284.1, read on the forward strand.
GGTCTGCATGCTTGTGGTCAGCATGCAGTCACCATCCTCCACCTGAATGGGGAGCTTGGTTTCTGTAGAACAACTCAAAGATGTTCATCAGATTATTATCTATATTCATACAGAAGGAACTAAGAGTCCTGTACTGTGTTTCCCTAATCATTAACTGCGTGAGTCTCTTCTTTGGAATGCACTCATCTCACACGCTAGTAAAGTAATGGTCAAAATTCTCCAAGCCAGGCTTCAGCAATACGTGAACTGTGAACTTCCAGATATTTAAGCTGGTTTTAGAAAAGGCAGAGGAACCAGAGATCAAATTGCCAACATCCAATGGATCATCGAAAAAGCAAGAGAGTTCCAGAAAAACATCTATTTCTGCTTTATTGACTATGCCAAAGCCTTTGACTGTGTGGATCACAATAAACTGTGGAAAATTCTGAAGGAGATGGGAATACCAGACAACCTGACCTGCCTCTTGGGAAACCTGTATGCAGGTCAGGAAGCAACAGTTAGGACTGGACATGGAACAACAGACTGGTTCCAAATAGACAAAGGAGTACGTCAAGGCTATATATTGTCACCCTGCTTATTTAACTTATATGCAGAGTACATCATGAGAAACTCTGGGCTGGAAGAAACACAAGCTGGAATCAAGTTTGCCGGGAGAAATATCAATAACCTCAGATATGCAGATGACACCACCCTTATGGCAGAAAGTGAAAAAGAACTGAAGAGCCTCTTGATGAAGGTGAAAGAGGAGAGTGAAAAAGTTGGCTTAAAGCTCAACGTTCGGAAAACTAAGATCATGGCATCTGGTCCCATCACTTCATGGGAAATAGATGGGGAAACAGGGGAAACAGTGAAACAGTGTCAGACTTTATTTTTTTGGGCTCCAAAATCACTGCTGATGGTGATTACAGCCATGAAATTAAAAGACGCTTTCTCCTTGGAAGGAAGGTTATGGCCAACCTAGATAGCATATTTAAAAGCAGAGACATTACTTTGCCAACAAAAGTCCGTCTAGTTAAGGCTATGGTTTTTCCAGTTGTCATGTATGGATGTGAGAGTTGGACGGTGAAGAAAGCTGAGCGCCAAAGAATTGATGCTTTTGAACTGTGGTGTTGGAGAAGACTCTTGAGAGTCCCTTGGACTGCAAGGAGATCCAACCAATCCATCCTAAAGGAGATCAGTCCTGGGTGTTCATTGGAATGTCTGATGTTGAAGCTGAAACTCCAATACTTTGGGCACCTCATGCGAAGGGTTGACTCATTGGAAAAGACCCTAATGCTGGGTAGGATTGGGGGCGGGAGGAGAAGGGGACGACAGAGGATGAGATGGTTGGATGGCATCACCGACTCGATGGACATGGGTTTGGGTAGACTCCAGGAGTTGGTGATGGACAGAGAGGCCTGGCGTGCTGCAATTCATGGGGTCGCAAAGAGTCGGACACGACTGAGCGACTGAACTGAACTGATTCTCTCTCATGCAAAAGAAGGAAATTAGTGCTCTTATACTTCCACCTCTCTTACTACTTTCTAGTTTTTGTTGGTATTGTGGTCTTCTGGATTCATAATATTACAAATACATATTTATGATGTGTCTTCTAATATGTATTAAAAAGAGAAGAAGGATTCTGGAAATATGGAGCCTGTTCTGAATGTGTTTCTGTTCTCCCGTATCTGATTGCCTACCACTACTGAACTAGGTGGACCTAGTGGACCTAAAATGCATGATCATCCTAGAAATCAATGGGGTAGATATGGAGGATTTGGGGGTTTTCACTTTATAGAGAAAAGTCTAGAGACCATGGTCTATTGGAAGTCCCAATGTGTGTATGTGTGCTAAGTCACTTCAGTCTTGTCCACCTCTGTGCCACCCTATGAACTGCATCCTGCCAGGCTCCTCTGTCCATGGGATTCTCTGAGGCAAGAATACCAGAGTGGGTTACCATGCCCTCCTCCAGGAGATCTTCCCAATCCAGGGATTGAACATGTGTCTCTTATGTATCCTGCATTGGCAGGCAGGTTCTTTACCACTAGCATGACCTGGGAAGTCTGAGAAGCTCCAGTATTAGGATCTAAATATATTAATAGAGAAAGTAGATGCTCAAAGATTTGAGGACACCAAATCCAAAAAACCCTCTGTCTCACACACACAACGCACAACTTGGATGTATATCGAACCTACATGAAAAAGTCTAGGTTCCCCATTGTCAAGACTGGATAGTGGAAGGAACATAAGGACCTGGAAGGTAGGTCTCCAGCTGGGGTAGGCTAGGGATCAAGGACAGTAGGCAACTGCTAAAGGGACACAGAACCCATATCCTTTCATCTTTTGAGAGATATTCCATACAGGCTGTTCCCACTTCATATTACTCAGTCTCAGAAGCCAACAGCAGTGATAACATCAAAAGCAACAAAAAATAACAACACAAATAAGGAGCTTGGTAGCTTGAGAGGAAATTCAGCTTTCACAGAGAGCCAATCGGAAGAGACACAGGAAAACTTGGATAGACAATAAATGAACTTAAGGGCCAAAGAAAACATGAAGTAATTTTGGACCTTAATACTATACTTGTAGAATTTTTAAAAGTTAGTAAACAAATTAAAGTAAAAGACATCAGCTGAAGACAGCGGAGTGACATTAGTGGTGCAGAGAGGTGTGGATAGAAAAAAAATATCTCAGAGCCTGTAGAGCATTTAGACATTGCTTGTGGTGGAAATCAATAATAGAAAAGCATGACACTAACAGAGGAATACAAGAGGAGCCAGTGCCTTTGTATCCTTACAAATCAAATGAGGATAATAATAGTATCTCATGGAATTATTATAAAGATTTAAAGGAGTTAATATTTGTAATCACTGTAGATGGTGACTACAGCCATGAAATTAAAATACACTTGCTCCTTGGAAAAAAAGCTATGAGAAACCTAGACAGCATATTAAAAAGTAGAGACCTCACTTTGCCGACAAAGACCTACATAGTCAAAGCTATGGCTTTACCAGCAGTCATGTACAGATGTTAAGAGTTGGACCCTAAAGAAGGCTGAACTGCAAAGAATTGATGCTTTCAAACTGTGTGCTGCAGGAGACTCTTGAGAGTCCCTTGGACTGCAAGGAGATCAAACCAGTCAACCCTGAAAGAAACCAACCCTGAGTATTCATTGGAAGGACTGATGCTGAAGCTGGAGCTCCAATAATTTGGCCACCTGATGCAAAGAGCCAACTCCTTGGAAAAGATCCTGATGCTGGGAAAGATTGAGGGCAGGAGGAGATGGGGGCAACAGAGGATGAGATGGTTGGATGGCACCATTGACTCGATGGATATGAGTTTGAGCAAACTCTGGGAAATATTGAAAGACTGGGAAGTCTGTCATGCTGTAGTCCATGGCGTCGCAAAGAGCTGGACAGGACTTAGTGACTGAACAATATTGGTAAGGTGCTTAAAGCAGTTTTTAATGCAGAATAAATGCTATGTGTTTGCTAAGTCAATAAATAAAACAGAAATAATGACTAAATTCAAAGACTGGTATTTGAAAAGATGAATAAAATAAACACTTCTTGAGAATAGTTTTAAACAAGGAGAGAGAGATGAAAAACAAGAAATTTGGAATGTAAAAACAAGCACTTCTAATACAGAAGAACTTAAAAGAATTATGTTTGAATATTACCTGCAAACCCTTGGCAATTTGAAAATCATGAGAAATATCTGGTTTTCCATTTAAATGCAAATGTTCAATATTGACCTAACAAGAATCTGAAATGATTCTATTACCACAATTCTATTAGAACAATGATTCTTGTTCATTCATTCTAAAAACCTGAATGAATCTATTACCACAATACAAACTGGTGCAGGGCACTAGGATCAGATGAATTTCACACGCTGTTTTAATTTTGAAGGACAGTTACTTCAGGGTAGAGGAGCGTGGTGGACTCTACTCTGTGGGGGTTACGAAGAGTCGGACACAACATAGCGACTAAACAATAGCAACAAAGCAGGAAAGCTTCAGATTATTTTATAAAAGTAATATAAGTTCAATCAGAGCCTGACTAAAATAAACAGAGCAGAAAATAGGGACAATCTCTTTTTGGAGAGTTGTATAACATTTCTGTTGAATCTCAAATATTATCATTTCAAAATGTAATCCACATTAGAATGATGAATAAGGTACATTATATCTTTTCTTCTTTTTTGGGGGGATTAGCTTTGAAATACAGTGTATTTCACAGTTACAGGTCATTTCAATGCAACAAGTGAAATTAGATCATGTATATAGGAGATGTCTAAAAATTTACATTTGTAAGAGAATAATAATATAGCCAAGTTGTCAAAACGTAAACATTACAATAACGGAATCAAATATCAGGGTTTATAGTTGAATTTGCACTAGTTTGAAATGAATCAAGTTTTTACAAAATCTCATCCTGTGTAATGTTGGAAAGTATCTCATTGTATAGATGGGTCACCGTTTGTGTATCCATTTACTTTTTGAAGGACATTGTTGTTCAATCCAACATTTAATGATTATAATTACGAACGTAGGAGCTATAAGCATTTTCATTTGTTGCTTTTGTGAATGTAGGTTTTCATTTCTCTAGACTAAATTATCTAGGGAGACAATCTCATTTCCGGTGAGAATATTCAAAATAAAATGGATAGAATTCAACCAAAATATCAGGGCTAATGGGTTTTCTGTCATGATTGGCAGAGGTGGTTTAAAATCAAGCTACCAGAGTTACATAAATATCAAGTAATTGCCTATGATTCTGCAGTGAGTGACAAATGAATAAATTTTAACCATTATTTGTTGACTCATAATAATAGTAGTAATAATAATAATACTAGTGACAGTGAGTATGATATCATGAAATAGCTAACTTGTACTACTACTCCAGCTGTTTTATATTTTATCTCTTAGAAGTTAAAATGTTCATTTTATAATTTTTCCTTCAGATATCGTAAGAAGAAACAGCGATTGCCATATTAGAAGTGAAGGCATTTTTGAGAATAAATGTAAAATAAAATATTTGCTTTTGCTATAGATGAGTAAGTGAGAAGAAAGAACAAAGACAGATTTTCAGATTTTTGGCTTGACTAAAACTAGGTAGGATACTCATGATCTACCCTCAAAAAATGATAGAGGAAGAAAATATACAAAAAAAAGGTTTCCCCAAAAGTCAAGGGCTAGGCTAAAGAGAAGCAGAAGTGGCAGTATTATCACTGTGGAAGATGAATGTAGTGGCACTTCTCATTTATTTAGTATTCAGGATTTCAACCTTAATTAGGATTCCTTTGTCACATCATTCATCAAATACACTTGACAAAATGGAAATGAACCTCAAAGTTTCTGTTGCCTCAGGCATGCTTTTAATACTTTTACTCATTTCAGTGTATTGTGAAGTACAGTGAATTGACTTGGAAATGTTTTAGTCAGAATAAGAAACATCCAAATGAAGAAATCACACATTATAAGCAATTCTGGCAGGAATATAAAAAAGAAACCATATAAATGGCTATTTACTTGCATTTCCTTTAGCCGGTGCTGAGAACAATGCCTCCCCCTCCAAATATTCTTTGCCACCCAAAGACCTGAAACAGCCCTTTAAAAAAACTTCTTTAAAAAGGGTTTCTGCTTATGAAATTCCACAGTGTTTGTTTTGTTAGCAATGTGACGATACTTACAAAGGGATTTGAATATTTATGATTATAATCGCCAAGTCAGATAGAAATATAATAGGATTATTAATTCCATAAGCATGTTTAGCATGTGTAGAACTATTTCAGGCACCAAGATAATCCCTTTTCAGCCTTCTCTGTAGCAAAGTTCCACACATTTATCAAAATGCTTTTCTACATCTTATGTCCTTACTTTGTCCCTACCTGTATGCGACACTGCATCCTTTGATAACTCTGCCCTAAGTAGAAAGGATTATTCTCTCCATTTGGCACTTATAGCCCTTGGCACACACATCTTAAGTGAATCATCCATTTACGTAAATGTATGCTACATACATGCCACATATGTCTCCATATAGAATATAAATATTAAAAAAGCAGGGATTCTGTCATACATATTTGGATTTCCAAAAGCCTGAACTTCTTGGTTTTTAATATATTACTTATTTTTTGATTTTTAAATAAGTGACTGAACATGATTACTTAATCCTATAATTAATGATCATATAATTGACCATTGGTAATATCATACTTGCTTTACTGAGTAGTTGTGAGATCAAATGGTCTTTAAATATTTTTGAAGTTGAGTAGAACATGACATTTGATTGTTCGTCTCGTCATGGATGCTCTTAAATTTATATCCTAATAGTGTAATTAATGTAATAGCTGTATTAGAATTAAGGAATACCTAGAAAGCTAGTCTGAGCCGATCTTTAACTAAGTACATGCGATTGTGTGAACTTGGTCGTTTTTAAACATTTCTATAGTTTGTTTCCTTGTCTAAAATATGTGAATAATAATGTTTCCCATGGATAACTGAGATGAATAAGTAACATGCCTCAAAGAGTTTTAGATACATAACGAGTCTTTAATAACAATTAGTTATTGCTATTATTAGTATTGTTTGGCATTTTTTATAAAGACTTAGATGATTCAGCTGTGCATAGACTCCTTTTTTTTCTACCTATATTTCCTGATGCCTGAATTATAAAGGTTTTTTCATACCATTTTGGAAAGTACTGTGTGCTCCCCTTAAGTTCTTTACATTTTTATCCCCAAATGCTAATGTAATCATAAAGACTTCCATTAATTTCCTTGAAAGAGGTCTCTGGGTGCGTGCGTGCTAAGTCACTTCATTGGTGTCTGACTCTTTACGACCGTATGAACTTGAGCCCACCAGGCTCCTCTGCCCATGGGATTCTCCAGGCAAGAATACTGGAATGGATTGCCATGCCCTTCTCCAGGTGATTTTCCCAACTCAGGGATCTATACGGTACTTTCCAAAATAGAAGAGCTCCCTATATGTGAATATCCAGTGGGAAAAAGTTTTATAGATTTTTTAAAATCAACTTTGAGTATTGGCTCAAGAAACTCTGAGAGTATTCTCACTCCTCTAAGAATACACTCTGTGTTTTATACTTCAGAGCTGTCAGTCAGTATTTTTGATCATTAGCCATCTGTGATTATTTTAATTTTTGCCAGCAGGAGAAGGAACTCTTTTCCACCCAGGAGTTCTGTTATTACAATATCATTTATATGTAAAGAGCTCATTTCATCAGTGAGAGAAACTTTTCCACAGTTTTTTTTTAAGGTTTGAAAGAAACTCATGATATTTTTTTCTTTTCTTTTTTCCCTTTCTCCACCTCTCTCCTACTATTTCTGTCATGTTGTTGTTCAGCTGACCAGTTGTGTCCAATTCTTTATGACCCTATGGACTACAGCTCACCAGGCTTCCCTGTCCCTCACCATCTCCCAAAGTTTGCCCAAGTTCATGTGCATTGCATCAGTGATGCCATACAGCCTTCTTATCCTCTGACATCCTCTTCTTCTGCCCTCAGTCTTTCCCAGCAACAGGGTCTTTTCCAGTGAGTCAGCTGTGCGTGTCAGATAAACAAAATACTGGAGCTTCAGCGTAAACAACAGTGCTTTCGATGAGTATTCAAGGTTGGTTTCCCTTAAGATTGACTGGTTTGATTTCTTTGCTGTCCAAGGGACTTTGAAGAGTCTTCTCCAGCACCACAGTTCAAAGGCATTTCTCTGTCATACTTTCCATTTATCCTAGCATCTCCCCATATAGATATTCTCTAGTACCTAGTCAGTAATTTTAAGAACAGAATGAAGTTAAACTGATTTCTGTATGTTTTAATATAAACCCTCATTTACTGTGGTTGCTGTTTTAAAATGTAAAGCTCATGGAAAAAAATATAATTTTACTTTGCAATGATGTTTAGTATTGAAGCCTCTAGTTCAGATTTCCCAATTAAAAGTTTATTAATATGACATGATGACATTTTGGCTATAACTATCTGATAAGGGCAAGTTTTGAGGGGGCAAAAAAAGAATTTAAAAATAAAAATGTTGTCCTTTTCTAAGTAATATCATGAGTTAGGATTTAGAGTCATGGAATCACATTCACATACCTCATCTGACTTCTTCTTCTGATTTCAGTTTGACCTTTAGCAAGTCAAAAACTCCCCTCAATCACTTTACCTACAATGTGGGATAATAATGTTTAACTGACTATGGTTATTGCAAAGATTAATGAGTTATTGGTCATAAAGTGTAATCCATGTATTAAAAGTCTCTGCATGAAGAGAAGACAATTCCTGGGTCATTATTGCAGAGTGGTGTTGTGAACTGAAATGAATTATTGATCAACTACACAAAATTTCAGGTCTTGAACTTTACGAAGCAAGTTTCACATCTTAGGACAGATACTACTAGAAATTAGTGCTTTTGGAGGCCCCATATAATTTCTCATGGAAACAGAAAATATATTATTTTCCAGGTGATAGGGCACATTATATTCTTGGTAGAGTTGACTCCTAAGGAAATTACTGATGATCTAAGGATATTCCTATGATTTTCTTCTTTCTTTTCCATCTACTTTTTCCCTCTCCCATTTCCTAACTCTATTTCTTTGCTTCCTTGTCTCTGCGTTCTGAGAACGTGAACTTGGAGTGCTTACTCACATGAGTAGAAAAAGCAAACAATCTTTATTACAGGAGGAAAATTGTAGCAACAGCAATGATAACAAGATAATACTTCCTGTTTCTGGGTACTTAGATGTGGTGGTGATTGTGTGCCTGCTCGTTGGTGTCTGAATCTTTGTGACCCCATGGAGTGTAACTCGCCAGGCTCATCTGTCCATGGGACTTCCCGGGCAAGAATACTGGAGTGGGTTGCCAGTTGCTCCTCCAGGGCATCTTCCCAACCCAAGGATCAAATCCGTGCAGGTGAATTCTTTACCAGCACTTAGATAACTTAGATTTTTTTAGTTTTAAAAATAACTGATAAGTAACAACATGTGTTCATCTTGACAGTTTTTACTGAAAAGGTTTAAAAAAGGCCAAAATAAATGTAAAGATTTTCTGTTTTTTTTCATTTGCTTTTATCTAGGGATGAGGAAAGGGGAGGATAGTGTATAAACACACACACACACACACACACACACACACACACACGCACACACAGGAAAGTTTACTTCCTGAAATAGTGCTCAGCTTGGTAAGGAAGCAGCAGCTTCTGAGAAATAGCAGGGAATGCAGCCAAGTGCCCAAAGAACTCTGAGTCACTAGGTCCAATCTCATTGGAAACTACCTAATCTGTATCCAATTTAACATCTGAACTTAATTTTCTTAGCTGTAATCAACCCAGAGCATCTTCCCCCATAGAAGCCTTGATATTAGTCATGATATCCAGAAATGTCAAGAGTAATGACAAGTAATTGACACATATATACCTTCATGCAACTTGCCTCTTAGAGATGGCTTCTTAATTTTAAAAAGCTTCAAAGTATGGTGCTTTATGATGCAGACAGAATCTGTTTCTTCATGCCACTCATTTGCTTTTTAGGAACTGTAGAATGGAACTAAAAGGGGCTCTGTATCAACCTAGGGGAATTGGATTGGGAGGGAGATGGGAGAGAGGTTCAAAAGGAAGGGGATATATGAATACCTATGGCAGATTCATGTTGAGGTTTGACAGAAAACAACAAAATTCTGTAAAGCAATTATCCTTCAATTAAAAAATAAATAAATTAAAAAAGAACTGAAGAATGGGATCCGCACACTTGTAGAGATTATTTTTTCCTAGTAGCAAAACTAAAAGAGTTACTGTTTAGATTTAAAAAACAAAAACAAAACTTTAGGTTGCACACTGTAGCTGTTGAAACAATGAGACAGTTTTGTTCATTCTAATGTGAGTTCTCAGGACCATGACCAGAACTGCTAAAATCATGTGACTTGTAGCTATATAGACCTGGAAAAAACGTGATACATCAGCAGTTGGGTTTATGGCCTGGAAAGTAATTCCACTCACAAGCAGTGAAAATTATAAGAACAGTTATATCTGCCCTCCTAGCCAAAGGTGAGAGACAATCAGGTCAAATAACAAATAAGCTATAATTAAGCTTTGGAAAATTTAAAAAGCAAATGAGTTAATGATTTTATTTCTATGCAAATAACAAGTCTTTGGGACAGATCAAATGCAGTTTTTGCTTCCATATTGCCAAACTTTGATTTGATTGATTCTATATTTATCCCCATGTGGCAGCTGGAGCACTCACTTTAGAGGAAAACTTTCCTAATTCCAGTCTATCAAAGAAAATCTGCAAGTTAAAAACTCACTTTTATCAGCAGGCATTCAGAGAATGGCAGGTGGCAAATAAAGCTCTTAGTGGATTATTCTAATTACATTTTCTTTTACCTTCATAACTTAAAAAGTTGTAAGAAAAGGAAGAGGACAACTTTCTATGGTTTTGACAGTTGTGCTTACATCTTGCTGTAATGAACACTGTGTTTGAAGTTTTCATGAACTCTCAGTGTGAAGCTAGCTTGAGAGTGTCTATATCTTGTACAGTGGGTATATAGAAAAAAGGACTAGGAATAATTGGATGCATTAGATACATAAAAATACTGACTGATGTTATTGCAAATTATATGTGAATCTTTCTCTACTTTTTTATTTTCACAATTTTCTTTATAGATTTATTGCTTTATATTGATAACAGAAGAGTGAAACACAAAATAATAAATTTAACAACTTAAATGAAAAGAAAACTAAAATGAGGTAAACTTAGGAGGTCTAAATGAAACAACAACGGTACTAAATATTAACTTGCATGCTCAATCTCTCAGTCATGTCTGACTCTTTGCGACTCCATGGACTGTAGCCCACAAAGATCCTCTGTCCATAGAATTTTCCAGGCAACAATACTGGCATGGGTTGCCATTTCCTATTCCAATTAGCTTGTATATTCCTTTTAAAGCAAATTAAACTTTATTATAAATAACCCCCCAAATTCCAGCTTAAATGCTTACTCTGGGATTTTCATAATATTGATAAGAATTATAGTATAGAAAGGAATTATAATATAGAGATGGAATGAGTTATAGATAAAAATTGTAATAAAGGAATTTTCACAGATACTAATTGACTAATGAGTATCTATTCCTGAGAACACAGTTTCAATATAGGAAATGATATTTTTATAACAGTTTCAAAATATTTTAAACATTCAAAGCAAAGAAACTTGAAGTTTTATCTAAGTGACAAATTTTATGCAAATATGAATGTATTGTATATTCATAAATATGTGAACACTTATGTAATGAAGAATTGATACATTCAAATTATGGTGCTGGAAATGACTCTTGAGAGTCTTTTGGACAGCAAGGAGATCAAATCAGTTAATCCTAAAGGAAATCAACCCTGAATATTCATTGGAAGGACTAATGCTGAAGCTGAAGCTCTGATATTTTGGCCACCTGATGCAAAGAGCCAACTCATTGGAAAAGACCCTGATGCTGGGAAGGATTGAAGGCAAAAGGAAAAGGAGAGAGCAGAAGATGAGATGGTTTGATAGCATTACTGACTCAACAGACATGAATTTGAGCAAGCTCAGGAGATAGTGGGGCCCAGAGGAGACTGGCATGCTGCAGTCCGTGGAGTCTCAAAGAGTCAGATATGAGTTAGAAACACAACAAGAAGTAGAACTAGAAAGAGAAATGAAACTATTGAGATCAAAGTAAAAACTAGAATCCCAACAAGAACATGTGCTCCTCAGTTGATTTTTCCACATATGTCATATTGTATCGTCACTTTATATATTTTGATCTCAAAACGAGTACTTTAAATTTGCTTATAGTTTAAATATTTATTCTTCATCAGTAACCAAATGCCTATATTTGCAGATTTTCAAAATTTATCTTTTCCTTATAATACTCACAGAAATCCCTCTAAAATAATAATACTTTTCTCAGTTACAGAGCAAATTTGCCTCAATAGTGATAAATATGGCATCACTTTATGATGAAAATATAAAAATAAAAAAGCTCCCATGTCTGACTGAATGAGTTAAGAAGTTAAGAACAGGTTCAAGGAGGTTGCATTTTTGTTGACACTTGACAGTATGTTTAAAGATTAACAGAAATCTTCAAGTGGAAAATGTACAGAGAGATAAGTGAGTGTGATGTGTTCTGGAATTGCAAGTAGTTGTTTTTTAAAATCATTGGGTTTAGTTTAAATTATTCTGTTTGTCTTCATTAAGAGTGTGAAACATTGCAAATGTGTTTAAGGAAGTTTATGGTTAGAGGTGGGTCTGAAACGATAGCAGAAATTAGGTTTGAAAAAGGCTTTCTATAATTTGTAAGGGGGTTTAGATTTATCTATTTTGGTTTCAATCTCTTCCCTCTATGATGCCCATTATGTTTAAAGTCAACCATGTTGATAATATCTCATTCAAATGGCTCAAAGTCTCCCTCTTTCAACAAACCTTACTTGGTTAAATAAATACCTGGTTTATTGTTTTATAGTGTTTCAGTTCAGTTCAGTTCAGTCACTCAGTCATGTCTGACTCTTTACGACCCCACGGACTGCAGCATGCCAGGCTGCCCAGTCCATCACTAACTCCTGGAGCTTGCTCAAACTTATGTCCGTAGAGTTGGTGATGCCAGCCAACCATCTCATCTTCTGTCATTGCTTTCTCCTCCTGCCTTCAATCTTTCCCAGCATCAGCGTCTTTTCCAGTGAGTCAGTTCTTCGCATCAGATGACCAAAGTATTGGAGCTTCAGCATCAGTCTTTCCAATAAATCTTCAGCACTGCTTTCCTTTAGGATTGACTGGTTTGGACTCCTTGCTGTCCAAGAGACTCTGAAGAGTTGTCTCCAACACCACAGTTCAAAAACATCAATTATTTAGCGCTCAGCCTTCTTTATGGACCAACTCTCACATCCATACATCAGTCAGTCAGTCAGTTCAGTCGCTCAGTCGTGTCCGACTCTTTGTGACCCCGTGAACCACAGCACGGCAGGCCTCCTTGTCCATCACCAACTCCCAGAGTTTACCCAAAATTATGTCCATCGAGTCGGTGATGCAATCCAGCCATCTCATCCTCTGTCGTCCCCTTCTCCTCCTGTCCCCAGTCCTTCCCAGCATCAGGCTCTTTTCCAATAGGTCAACTCTTCACATGAGGTGGCCAAAGTATTGGAGTTTCAGCTTCAACATCAGTCCTTCCAATGAACACCCAGGACTGATCTCCTTTAGGATGGACTGGTTGGATCTCCTTGCAGTCCAAGGGACTCTCAAGAGTCCTCTCCAACACTACAGTTCAAAAGCATCAATTCTTCGGCCTCAGCCTTCTTCACAGTCCAACTCTCACATCCATACATGACTACTGGAAAAATCATAGCCTTGACTAGATGGACCTTTGTTGGCAAAGCAATGTCTCTGCTTTTTAATATGCTATCTAGGTTGGTCATAACCTTCCTTCCAAGGAGTAAGCGTCTTTTAATTTCATGGCTGCAATCACCATCTGCAGCGATTTTGGAGCCCCTCAAAATAAAGTCTGACACTGTCTCCACTGTTTCCCCATCTATTTGCCATGAAGTGATGGGACCAGATGCCATGATCTTAGTTTTCTGAACGTTGAGCTTTAAGCCAACTTTTTCACTCTCCTCTTTCACTTTCAAGAGACTTTTTAGTTCCTCTTCACTTTCAGCCATAAGGGTGGTGTCATCTGCATATCTGAGGTTATTGATATTTCTCCTGGCGATCTTGATTCCAGCTTGTGCTTCTTCCAGCCCAGCGTTTCTCATAATGTACTCTGCATATAAGTTAAATAAGCAGGGTGACAATAAACAGCCGTGACGTAATCCTTTGCCTATTTGGAACCAGTCTGTTGTTCCATGTCCAGTTCTAACTGTTGCTTCCTGATCTGCATACAGGTTTCTCAAGAGGCAGGTCAGGTTGTCTGGTATTCCCATCTCCTTCAGAATTTTCCACAGTTTATTGTGATCCACACAGTCAAAGGCTTTGGCATAGTCAATAAAGCAGAAATAGATGTTTTTCTGGAACTCTCTTGCTTTTTTGATGATCCAGCGGATGTTGGCAATTTGATCTCTGGTTCCTCTGCCTTTTCAATTCATCCATATATGGCTACTGGAAAAACCATATCTTTGACTAGATGTACTTTTGTTGGTAAAATAATGTCTCTGCTTTTTAATATGCTATCTAGGTTGATCATAGCTTTTCTTCCAAGGAGCAAGCATATTTTAATTTCATGCCTGAATCACCATCTGCAGTGATTTTCGAGCCCAAGAAAATAAAGTCTGTCACTGTTTCCATTGTTTCCCCATCTATTTGCCATGAAGTGTCTGGTGTCTACTGTGTCTGGCTTGCTTCATATAATGTAGTGCTCTCTAGGTTCATCCATGTTGTTGACCAATTGGCACGTTTTCTTCTGAATAATATTCCAGTTTTTGGTATATCCCACATTTTATATTTGCTTTCTAATGGACATTTGACTCCATATTCGGCTTTTGGGAATAATGCTGCAATGAACATGGGTTGCAAATACCTCTTAGGGATCCATATATTAATTTCTTTGCATAAACATCCAGGAGTGGGATTGCTAGATTATATAGTAGTTCTTTTTTTAATTTTTTGAGGAATCCCTATATTGTTTTTCATAATGACTGTAATAGTTTACATTTCTCCCAGCAAGGATAAAGTATTACTTTTTCTCTACATTCTTACAAAAAGTTGGTTTCATTGGGCTTTTCTTTTGTTTGTTTGTTTATAATATCCATCCTAATACATATGAGATGATATCATATTGTGAATTTTTTTAAAACATGTTTTTTTCCCCACATTGCGATTTTGATTTGCATTTCCTTGATGATTAAGAATGTTGAACATGTTTTCTTTTTTTTTTTATTTAATAAATTTATTTATTTTAGTTGGGGCCTAATTACTTTACAATATTGTAGTAGTTTTTGCCATACATTGACATGAATCAGCCATGGGTTTACATGTGTTCCCCATCCTGAACCCCCCTCTCACCTCCCTCCCCATCCCATCCCTCTGGGTCATCCCATTGCCCCAGCCCTGAGCATTTGTCTCATGCATCGAACCTGGAATGGTGTTCTGTTTCACATATGATAATATACATGTTTCAATGCTATTCTCCCAGAACGCCCCCCCCTCACCTTCTCCCTCAGAGTCCATGAGATTGTTCTATGCATCTGTGTCTCTTATTCTGTCTCGCATATAGGGTTATCATTACCATCTTTCAAATTCCATATATATATGCATTAGTATACTGTATTGATGTTTTTCTTTCTGGCTTACTTCACTCTGTATAATGGGCTCCAGTTTCATCCATCTCAATAGAACCGATTCAAATGTATTTTTTTTTAATGGCTGAGTAATATTCCATTGTGTATATGTACCACAGCTTCCTTATCCATTCGTCTGCTGATGGACATCTAGGTTGCTTCCATGTCCTGGCTATTGTAAACAGTGCTGCGATGAACACTGGGGTTGAACATGTTTTCATATACCAGTTGGCCAGTTGTTTGTCTTTGGAAAAATGTGTATTGAGCTGCTTTTCTCATTTTTTTCATCAGATTGTTTGGCATTTGGTTATTGAGTTTTAGGAGTTTAATATATGTTTTGATTAACCCCTAATCATATATATAGCCTAAAATATACTTTTTAAATTCTGTAGGTTATAAATCACCCTTTTGATTATTCGCTTTGCTGTGTGAAAGCTTTTTAATTTGTTTAGTCAAATTTATCTATCTTTGCTTTTGTTGCCTGTGCCATAGTATCATAGTTAACGAATCATTGCCAAGATTTTTTTTTCAAGGAATGTTTCTTTCTATGAGTTTTATGGTTTCAGTTCTTAAATTTATGATTTTAGTTCCTACATTTCAGTTCTTTCATTTAACTCAAAATTAATTATGTTGAGTTAAATTTTTGTGTAACATGTTAAATAAGGGTCCACTTTCATTCTTTTGTATGTAGATAGTCAGTTTTCTAAACACTAGTTATTAATGAGCCTATTATTTTCCCATTTGTGTATTTTTAGTGCCCTTGTTGAAGGTTAGTTGGTCTCATATGTATGGATTTATCTGAGGTCTCTCCATTTCTGTCCCATTGATCTGTGTGTGATTTTATGCATCTGTTTTATGCCAGTTCCATACTGTTTTGATTAATATAGCTTGTGATATAGTTTGAAATCAGAAAGAGCTACGCCTTGGACTTTGTGCTTCTCTCTTAAAAGATTTGTGTCATTTGTAGTTCCACTTGTATTTTAGAATAGTTTTTTCTACTTCTGAGAAATGGCAGTGGAAGTTCAAAGGAGATATCATTGACTCTATAGATCAATTTAGGTATTATGCACATTTAACAGTATTCTACCAATCTAATATATGAGCATGAGCATCTTCCCATTTATTTAAGTCTGCTTTAATTTTTGTCATTACTGATTTAGTTTCAGTGTAAAAGAATTTTACACCCTTGGTTAAGTTTATTTCTACATAATTTATTGTTTTTGATGGTACAGTATATTAGATTGTTTTCTCAATTTCCTTTTGGATTGTTTGTTGTTGGTATATAGAAACTCAGCTATTATATATACATATATATAGATAGATAGATAGATAGATAGATATTGTATCATGAATTTTTACTGAATTTGTTTATTAATTCTAATAGGTTTGTGTGTGTGTTTGTATGTACAGTCTTTAGGGTTTTCTGCATAAAAAACATGTTACCTGCAGAGAGAGATAATTTCATTCTTTTTCTAATTTAGGTGTCTTTTATTTCTTTTTATTGCCTAATTGCTCTGGCTAGGACTTCCAGTACTATGCTGGATATTGACAATGGATATCCTTGCCTTATTTCACATCTTGGGGGAAAAACTTTCAATTTTTCCCCATCAAGTGCAATGTTAGCTGTGGGCTTCTCATATACAGCCTTTGTTGTGTTGAGTTACTTTCATTCTTTAATTTGCTGATGAAAGAGTGTTGAATTTTGTTGAATATTTTCCCTGAACCTTTTGAGATGATTATGCAATTTTTATGTTTCATTTTTAAATGCAGGTATCTCATTGATTGATTTGCATATGTTTTAATAATCATGAATCACAGGAACATATTTTACTCATCATGGTATATTATCTTTTTTAATATACTGTTGAATTTGGTTTGCTAGAATTTTACTTATATAACCATACTGTTAAATGCATCATTTAATAATGTAATAGGTATAATGAATAATCATAAATAAACTTCATGTAAAGTATATCTGAATCCACCCTCAAAGTTTAGAAGATCTGAAGGAGATGGAATAGAAAAATGAGCATGCAAAACATTATTCACCATGGATTTACTTAAAACACAAAGTAAGGGCAGGTAAAATACACAGAGAAAAATTAGGAAAATATTTCTGGGAAAAGAAGATAATTTCACTCATGTCCTAGAACCAGAACAAACACAGTGATTTTAGAGACAAAGGTTATTAAACAGCAGGGTTTGGGGTTTGTGAACAGATATTACTTTCCACATTTGGAAAAGGTGACTTGAAGGACTACCCTAGAGAAGAGGAGTCAGAACCAACCTTACTCTCTGAGCCAGAGCAGGAGGAGGGGTTGGTGAGTTATTTTTGAAGATAAGGTTAAAGAAGAAAAGGCTAATGGTCGCTTACAGCTATGGCCCGGGAAATAAAAAAAACATACTCTGACCTTTGCAACCAGGAGGTTGTATTCCTAGAAGTAAGAAAAATGTTAAAATAGACCAGTTTTGCCTCTATCAGGAGACTTGTCGTTCAGTTGCTCAGTCATGTCCGACTCTTTGCGACCCCATGGACTGCAGCACTCCAGGCTTCCCTATCTTTCACCATCTCCCTGAGTTTGCTCAAACTCATGTACATTAAGTTGGTGATGCCACGCAACCATCTCATCCTCTGTCATCTCCTTTAGAAGACTTACCTGCTATTATCTTCCTGACAAAAGCAAATTAAATCCTGTATGCAATATAATGGTTCCAGTGCCTCTACATTTATTTTTATAGGCAATGGCCATCAGTAAATAAGAAATTATTAGGCATGCCAAGGGCTAGGCCAAAATATCAGGAAATTAAGAAGATAAAGTCAACTGAAATTGATTCACATAAATTTTATATGTTGGAGTTATCAGTCACTGACTTCAAATGAAATATAATTACAATGTTCAAAAATAGGTGAAACTATGACAAGATATTTTACAATATAGTTAACTTTGTTAAAGTTTCTCCAAAGAATTGGAATATATGAAAAGAAGTTCAAATAGAACTTTTTAAAAAACATAAGTAAAAGAATAGACAATCATAAAAGAGAATTAGTGATCTGAAAGATACATCGGAGAAAATAATTATTGAGCAACAAGAACAAATTCAGTCAACACATTTAAAATCAATATATAAAAGCTGCTGCTGCTGCTGCTGCTGCTAAGTCGCTTCAGTCGTGTCCGACTCTGTGTGACCCCATAGACGGCAGCCCACCAGGCTCCCCCGTCCCTGGGATTCTCCAGGCAAGAACACTGGAGTGGGTTGCCATTTCCTTCTCCAATGCATGAGAGTGAAAAGTGAAAGTGAAGTCGCTCAGTCATGTCCAACTTGGAGCGACTCCATGGACTGCAGCCCGCCAGGGTCCTCCGTCCATGGGATTTTCCAGGCAAGAGTACTGGAGTGGGTTGCCATTGCCTTCTCCAATATAAAAGCTAGTAAAATACAAATAAACAAGTAAATACAAGTAAAATACAATAAAACAAAGATTAAATTTCTCAAAAATTATAAAAATGAAGTCTTGTTATTCATTTTGAACAAGTTAGCCACAAAGATCATTACAGATTTTTGAAGTAAAATATAAATACCACATATCAAGTCTTATAAAAGACAAGTGTTAAATGAATAACATTAGATGAATAAAAGCAAACAAAATCAGATATTTTTGACTCATGTTTAAGAGTAAGGGAACTGAAGGAAACTGATAAGATAAAGAATAACTTTGACAATTGTAAAGAAGAAAAATAAAATGGAGAATGTTATTTAACCAAATATCAAGATATATTTTAAGGGAGAGTGGTTAAGACATTGTGATATTGACATATGAGTAGACAAATAAGAATTAGAGTTATTATTCAACTTAGAGGATAAATGAGATAAAAAGCATACAAATAAATGCCAAAAATTAATCATCCATTCAATGTAAGTCAGTGGTTATTTATTAAACTAAAAAAGTAAGAAAGAAAAAGAAGAAAGGGAAAGAATAAAAACTGTGAAAGCTGGAAATAAAAGGAATTACCTTCATCAAATAATCAAAATAATAATGAAGAAAACACCAATAAGAATTTTTACAGTTTACTTCCAGTTTCTACATTAAGATAATAATGATTTTTCACCATTTAGAGCCAAGACTTGGAAGAATTGAAAAGTAGCTTACAGATAATCTTTATGTATCCATACTATGTAGGCTTGGATTTAGTTAAGAGATAAAACTCACATGTGGAATGCAATGCGCTATTCAGTTCAGTTCAGTTGCTCAGTCGTGTCCGACTCTTTGTGACCCCATGAATCACAGCACGCCAGGCCTCCCTGTCCATCACCAACGCCCAGCGTTCACCCAAACTCATGTCCATCGAGTTGGTGATGCCATCAGCCATCTCATTCTCTGCCGTCCCCTTCTCCTCCTGCCCCCAATCCTTCCCAGCATCAGGGTCTTTTCCGATGAGTCAACTCTTTGCATGTGGTGGCCAGAGTATTGGAGTTTCAGCTTCAACATCAATCTTTCCAATGAACACCCAGGGCTGATCTCCTTTAGGATGGACGGGTTGGATCTCTTTGCAATGAGCTATTATGTTCAGTAATTAGAGCAGAAATTCTAATTACCACAATTAGGATTGAAGAATGAAGGAATGAAATTGTTTTGTTTTGTTTCAATTTTGAATGGGCTTTAAACCTCTGTGAAATGGTACAACTTGACTACTACTATTTTTTTCTAAACTTAGAGGAGAGATCCTATAAGTGGACCAAGAGCTCTGAAAATGTATCTGAAAAGTAGAAAGTTGCAAACTAAAATAAGTTGCTTCCACAGATAAGGTTAACTACTACTGTAGTAATGAAATATTAATAGAGAAATAAAATTAAAAATAAAATAAGAATAGTGTAGAGACACAAAAGAGTATATTCCTTTTTCCTACACCAGTTACCCAGGCTCTATCTAGCTCTGTCTATTGACAGAGCCAAATTGGAAGTCAGATGCCAAAGCAGAAACACTTGTTTTCAGAGTTTCACACATATTATCACACAGAAAATAGAGTGGGTGGATCAAAAGCTGGCATACAATACTCTAATAACTTGATTATTTGCCAGATCTATAGCTATCTACACACAAAGTCCCAAAAGTAGTAACAAAAATATTTTTTCAACTAAGGTAATTACAATGACGTAAGCACAATGCACAAAAATGAATAGCATTCCATGATATGTAATGCCCACCTAGGATATCTAAGATATGGGATGTTCAGATTATTTAATAAATGACTATAAGCCTAATCATAAGAGCAATATATATGATATATAAAAATAATATGATACATAATGGTTCAGTTCATTTCAGTTCAAATGAGTCAGCTCTTCGCATCAGGTGACCAAAGTACTGGGGTTTCAGCTTCAACATCAGTCCTGCCAATGAACACCCAGGACAGATCTCCTTTAGGATGGTATTACATAATGGTAATAACATGTTAAATATAATGTATATAATTATATGTAATATGTAGCGGTAATACATATATTAAAGCATGTATAAAGCATGAAGTGCGGGGGCTGTGAAGGACAGTGCAGAAGCGAGGCCGAGAGGAGCTACCCCACGCCCCAGGTCAGGGGCGGCAGCTGAGGGGAGCTACCTCACGTCCGAGGTCAGGGGCTGCGGCCTAGAGGAGCTACCCCACGTCCAAGGAGTGCCAGCTGTGCTGGGCACAGGAGAGCTGAGAGGATCTACTCCATGTACAAGGTCAGGAGGGGCAGCTGTGAGGAGATACCCCTCGTCCAAGGTAAGGAGCAGTGGCTGTGCTTTGCAGGAGCAGCCATGAAGAGATACCCCATGTCCAAGGTAAGAGAAACCCAAGTAAGATGGTAGGTGTTGCGAGAGGGCATCAGAGGGCAGACACATTGAAACCATAATCACAGAAAACTAGCCAATCTGATCACACGGACCACAGCCTTGTCTAACTCAATGAAACTAAGCCATGCCCTGTGGGGCCACCCAAGACAGACAGGTCCAGGTGGAGAGGTCTGACAGAATGTGGTCCACTGGAGAAGGGAATGGCAAACCACTTCAGGATTCTTGGATTGAGAATCCCATGAACAGTATGAAAAGGTAAAATGATAGGATACTGAAAGAGGCACTCCCTAGGTTTGTAGGTGCCCAATAAGCTACTGGAGATCAGTGGAGAAATAACTCCAGAAAGAATGAAGGGATGGAGCCAAAGCAAAAACAATACCCAATTGTGGATATGGCTTGTGATAGAAGCAAGGTCCGATGCTGTAAAGAGCAATATTGGATAGGAACCTGGAATGTTAGGTCCATGAATCAAGGCAAATTGGAAGTGGTCAAACAAGATGGCAAGAGTGAATGTCAACATTCTAGGAATCAGCGAACTAAGATGGACTAGAATGGGTGAATTTAACTCAGATGACCATTGTATCTACTACTCTGGGTAGGAATCCCTTAGAAGAAAAGGAGTAGCCATCATAGTCAACAAAAGAGTCTGAAATGCAGTATTGGATGCAATCTCCAAAACGACAGAATGATCTCTGTTCATTTCCAAGGCAAGCCGTTCAATATCACAGTAATCCAAGTCTATGCTCCGACCAGTAATGCTGAAGAAGCTGAAATTGAACAGTTATATGAAGACCTACAAGACCTTTTAGAACTAACACCCAAAAAAGATGTCCTTTTCAGTATAGGGGACTGGAATGCAAAAGTAGGAAGTCAAGAAACACCTGGAGTAACAGCCAAATTTGGCCTTGGAGGACAGAATGAAGCAGGGCAAAGGCTAATAGAGTTTTGCCAAGAGAACGCACTGGTCATAGCAAACACCCTCTTCCAACAACACAAGAGAAGACTCTACACATGGACATCACCAGATGGTCAACACCGAAATCTGATTATATTCTTTGCAGCCAAAGATGGAGAAGCTCTATACAGTCAGCAAAAACAAGACTGGGAACTGACTGTGGCTCAGATCATGAACTCCTTATTGCCAAATTCAGACTGAAATTGAAGAAAGTAGGGAAAACCACTAGACAATTGAGGTATCACCTAAATCAAATCCCTTATGATTATACAGTGGAAGTGAGAAATAGATTTAAGGGACTATATCTGATAGGCAGAGTGCCTGATGAACTATGGACAGAGGTTCGTGATATTGTACAGGAGACAGTTATCAAGGCTACCCCCAAGAAAAAGAACTGCAAGAAAGCAAAATGGCTGTCTGAGGAGGCCTTACAAATAGCTGTGAAAAGAAGAGAAACGAAAAGCAAAGGAGAAAACAAAAGATATTCCCATTTGCAGAGTTCCAAGGAATAGCAAGGAGAGATAAGAAAGCCTAACTCAGCAATCAATGCAAAGAAATAGAGGAAAACAACAGAATGGGTAAGACTAGAGATCTCTTCAAGAAAATTAGAGACACTAAGGGAAGATTTCATGCAAAAATGGGCTCAATAAAGGACAGAAATGGTATGGACCTAACAGAAGCAGTAGATATTAAGAAGAGGTGGCAAGAATACACAGAAGAACTATACAGAAAAGATCTTCATGACCCAGATAATCATGATGGTGTGATCACTCACCTAGAGCCAAACATCCTGGAATGTGAAGTCAAATGGGCCTTAGAAAGAATCACTATGAACAAAGCTAGTGGAGGTGATGGAATTCCAGTTGAGCTGTTTCAAATCCTCAAAGATGATGCTGTGAAAGTGCTGCACTCAATATACCAGCAAATTTGGAAAAGTCAGCAGTAGCCACAGGACTAGAAAAGATCAGTTTTCCTGCCAATCCCAAAGAAAAGCAATGCCAAAGAATGCTCAAACTACCACACAATTGCACTCATCTCACACGCTAGTAATGTAATGCTTAAAGTTCTCCAAGCCAGGCTTCAGCAACACATGCACCATGAACTTCCAGATGTTCAAGCTGGTTTTAGAAAAGGTAGAGGAACCAGAGATCAAATTGCCAACATCCGCTGGATCATCGAAAAAGCAAGAGAGTTCCAGAAAAACATCTATTTCTGCTGTATTGACTATGCAAAAGCCTTTGACTGTGTGGAGCACAATCAACTGTGGAAAAGTCTGAAGGAGATGGGAATACCAGCCCACCTGACCTGCCTCTTGAGAAACCTGTATGCAGGTCAGGAAGCAACAGTTAGAACTGGACATGGAACGACAGACTGGTTCCAAATAGGAAAAGGAGTACGTCAAGGCTGTATATTGTCACCCTGCTTATTTAAATTACATGCAGAGCACATCATGAGAAACACTGGGCTGGAAGAAGCACAAGCTGTAATCAAGATTTCCAGGAGAAATATCAATAACTTTAGATATGCACATGACACCACCCTTATGGCAGAAAGTGAAGAAGAACTAAAAAGCCTCTTGATAAAAGTGAAAGAGAGCAAAAAAGTTGGCTTAAAACTCAACATTCAGAAAACTAAGATCATGGCATCTGGTCCCATCACTTCATGGGAAATAGATGGGGAAATAGTGGAAACAGTGTCAGACTTTATTTTTTTGAGCTCTAAAATCACTGCAGATGGTGATTGCAGCCGTGAAATTAAAAGACGCTTACTCCTTGGAAGGAAGGTTATGACCAACCTAGATAGCATATTTAAAAGCAAAGACATTACTTTGCCAACAAAGGTCCATCTAGTCAAAGCTATGATTTTTCCAGTAGTCATGTATGGATGTGAGAGTTGGACTGTGAAGAAAGCTGAGTGCCGAAAAATTGATGCTTTTGAACTGTGGTGTTGGAGAAGACTCTTGAGAGTCCCTTGGACTGCAAGGAGATCCAATCAGTCCATCTTAAAGGAGATCAGTCCTGGGTGTTCATTGGAAGGACTGATGTTGAAGCTGAAACTTCAATACTTGGGCCACCTCATGTGAAGAGTTGACTCATTGGAAAAGAGCCTGATGCTGGGGAGGATTGGGGGCAGGAGAAGAAGGGGGCAACAGAGGATGAGATGGTTGGATGGCATCACCGACTCGATGGACATGGGTTTGGGTAGACTCAGGGAGTTGGTGATGGGCAGGGAGTCCTGGCGTGCTGCGATTCATGGGGTCACAAAGAGTTGGACACAACTGACCGACTGAACTGCACTGAACTGAACAGGTATATATGGGGCTTTCCAGCTGGCACTAGTGGTAAAGAACCTGTCTGCAAATGCAGGAGACATAAGAGACCCAGGTTTAATACCTGGGTTTGGAAGATCCCCTGGAGGAGAGCATGACAACCCTCTCCAGTATTCTTGCTTGGGAAATCCCATGGACAGAGGAGCCTGGTAGTCTATAGTCCCTAGGGTCATACAGAATCCAATACAGCCGAAGCAACTTAGCGTGAAGACATACACCATACATATATATATATAGAGAGAGAGATCTCTATCTTTGTTCCTACTACATATTCTAATGATAGTTTAAAGCTGTCTATAATTAATGATGTGTGTGTGAAGTCATTCAGTCATGTCCAGCTCTTTGTGACCCCATGGACTGTAGCCCACCAGGCTCCTCTGTCCACGGGATTTTCCAGGCAAGAATACTGGAGTGGGTTGCCATTTCCTTCTCCAGGGGATTTTCCCAACCCAGGGATCATAATTAATGATCAAACCGTTTTAATAGATATAAAGAATTTCTAATAATGAGCAATAAGATATATTGGAAAGCTCAATATTAGTAACACTGTGAATTTTCTATAATTTGACCTAAAATTTCCCTTTCCATCCTAAATAATCTAATATTCTTCCTTCCTAAACATGATGCCTATTTTACAAAGAGTGAGTAGGCAATTTTCTGTTTAAAATAAGTCTGATTTGCTTTAAAGCAGTATCTGTCAAAATAATTTTTTTTAAAGTGTGGTTATATACTCAGTGGGGAGAAGGCAATGGCTCCCCACTCCAGTACTCTTGCCTGGAAAATCCCATGGACGGAGGAGCCTGGTAGGCTACAGTCCATGGGGTCGCTAAGAGTCAGACACGACTGAACAACTTCACTTTCACTTTTCCCTTAGCATATACTCAGTGTGGCTTCTTCTGGCTCTGTCTACATAGAAAAGCACAAATGATATGAAATTGGATTTAATATTTTTAGTCATAGTGTAGGAGACCTCCTGTATTCTGATTTTCCATATTATGAAGATTGTTTTTCTGTGAGTTCAGGGAGGAAAATGGTGTTGAGATAATTGAAATCTGGTAAAAAAAAAAAAATACAGGGATTATTAGAAGACTTTCAGTCGAAATAAAAATTACACAATTTTCCATGTGATTCACTTGTCTTCATTCTACAGTGTTTCTAATGTACAGGTTTCCTTGATGTTCTGTGTCCAATGTTTTTAAGCAAGCATCACAAAATGCAGCACATTTTTTGGAAGGTGTGGTGAAAGCAAAGAAAAGTATGGTACTTAACCAAATGGCAGAAACTAAGCAAGCCACAGAGCAGATGAATGCTTAATGTTAATGAAGGCCTGATATATGCATCCAGACACTTCTGTTTATATTAACTGATAAAGCTAATTAAAAGCAGATATAATATGATAATGAATTTCAAAAAAGAACACTGTGTATATTTCTCTCTGTAACATTGCCCAGAAACTACTAACTTGGAAATGTTATTTTTTGTTTGTGTTTTTTAAAATGAATACTGTTTCTGATAGACATTCAAGCATCTTTGAGAAAAGACAGAGGTTATTTCTTCATATGCAAACCTAAAGGGAATTTGGAATAATTTTCTTGCTCTGTAGGAAGATGTTCTTTAGGGAAAACCTATTTAATAGAGGAAATGTGTTGATTTCAGTAATCACAGATGTTTATTCTGGTCTATTTATATTTGACTCTACATTTTTTATTATGTACAAATAAATTTCATAAAATTTGGTGCTCATGAGAGTGTGTGGTCCTGATAATCCTAAGTAAAGTTTGGGAAACTGCATATGGCTCTTCTTCAGGTTTGTTCACAAATCTCTACTCACACAGACCTTTGTAGCAAATATGTAACACCCCTGCTTTTCAATTACTTGACATCTATTGCGCAAAGACTGCTAATGTTACTAAATTATTTAGTATATATAGAAAGCAAGTATCTGATCAAGGAGTGCTTAAGATTGCAGTGCTTAAAACCTATTACAAAGTTGTTCGCCTTTTTTAAAGAGAAAAAAATGTGCCACCGGCAAGGCGTGGTTACATTCTAAGGTTGATCTACATCACATCTGCATATTCTAGGCTCTAAAAAATATCAGCTAAAGTTGTATATGTCCATTTTCAACCTTGGAATTTCTTAAGCCTCTAACGTGTAGTTTTATAGAAATTTTGAAATCGAAACTCTGATGTATATGAATGTGTGTATAATCACATATGTAATATACATAATAAACATACACATCAAACACATTTTGTTTTTTATTGAAATATAGTTGACATGCAATATTATGTTGAAAATGAAAAGTGAAAATCTGTTGCTAAGTTGTATCTTTGTGACTTATAGACTGTAGCTCACCAGACTGCTCTATCCAGGGAATTTCCCAGTTAAGAAGACTGCAGTGGATTGCCATTTCCTTTTCCAGGAAAACCTGGAGAATACTGGAGTGGGTTACCATTTCATTCTTCAGGGGATCTTGCTGACACAGGCATCGAATCCTGGTCTTCTGCTTAGCAGGCCTGTCTTTAACACTGAGCCACCAGGGAAGCGCAATTATATTATGTTGCTGCTGCTAATGCTAAGTTGCTTCAGTCGTGTCCGACTCTGTGCGACCCCATAGACGGCAGCCCACCAGGCTCCCCTGTCCCTGGGATTCTCCAGGCAAGAACACTGGAGTGGGTTGCCATTTCCTTCTCCAATGCATGAAAGAGAAAAGTGAAAGGGAAGTCGCTCAGTCGTGTCCGACTCCCAGCGACCCCATGGACTGCAGCCCACCAGGCTCCTCCGTCCATGGGATTCTCCAGGCAAGAGTACTGGACATCTCACACAATGGAATATTACTCAGTCATTAAAAAAAATACATTTGAATCGGTTCTATTGAGACGGATGAAACTGGAGCCCATTATACAGAGTGAAGTAAGCCAGAAAGAAAAACACCAATACAGTATACTAATGCATATATATGGAATTTGATAGATGGTAATGATAACCCTAAATGCGAGACAGAATAAGAGACACAGATGCATAGAACAGTCTTATGGACTCTGAGGGAGAAGGTGAGGGTGGGACGTTCTGGGAGAATAGCATTGAAACATGTATATTATCATATGTGAAACAGAACACCATTCCAGGTTCGATGCATGAGACAAATGCTCAGGGCTGGGGCAATGGGATGACCCAGAGGGATGGGATGGGGAGGGAGGTGGGAGGAGGGTCCAGGAAGGGGAACACATGTAAACCCATGGCTGATTCATGTCAATGTATGGCAAAAGCTACTACAATATTGTAAAGTAATTAGCCCCCAACTAAAATAAATAAATTTATTAAAAAAAAAAAAAAAAGAGTACTGGAGTGGGCTGCCATTGTTAGTCACACATATTTTCTTGCAGGAGTACTGGCATAGGAGAAGATAGAGAAAAACTAGTGTTTATTGAGCAGGCATTTAGCAAGGCTCAAGGCTATCATTATTTACCTAAGCTTTGTCTGATCATAAGCTAAATCAGATAAAGCTGATTTATCTTTAAAAAAAGGCATGTGTTTAAACACAAAAGTGTAATCCTTACCTCAGATTCACTGAATCAACTCCAGGAGTGGGTACCTAGAAATCTGTAATTTATCCATTTATGGCAGTGAGTTTTGAATCGGGAAGTTGGAGGAAAAATTGAAAAGATTTCATTTAAATTTCTATTTCTCATATAGATATTGTATCATTTTATAAAGTAAAACTCAAATATATCAATAAACTTGGCTAATACTAATTGATAAGGTGAGATCTAGGATATGAAATAAATCTGTGTAATTCAAAAGCCCACATTTCCTACTCTCACTGCACTTAAAAAATCCACCCTTCCCCCTGAAAATCCCAGCTCTATTGATATATAATTTACATACAATAAAATTTACACTTTGAAATGGTTTTATTATATTCACAGAATTGTGCAACCATCATCATTGCATTTTGGAACATTTTCATCACCCTGGAAAGAAATCTGTTCCCTTGAACAATTATTCCCCCATTTCCTCCTCCTCCTTAGTCTCGGCAATTACTATTCTGCTTTATGGATTTGCCTATTATAAACATTTTACATAAATGAAATCACACAGTGTGGCCTTTTGTTTTTGGATCCTTAAAATTATCATAGTGTTTTCAAGGCTGTAGCACATGTCAGTATTTCATTGCTTTAAAAAAAATTATTTTACATTGGAGCATAGTTATGATGAAATAATTTTCCATTTTATGGATATATCACATTCTGCTGAATCATTATTCAGTTAATGTGATTTGGGGTTATTTCCAATTTTGGCTATTATGAATAATATTTCCATGAATATTTGTGTAGAAGTTTTTGTAGAGGGAGACATTTTCAATTCTCTTCAATCCTGTAGGGCTAGAAATGCTGGTTAATATAGCTGTATATGTGAAGAAGTCCCCAAAATTTTCTAAAGTGTCTGTATCATTTTACAATCCCACCAACAATAAATGAGGGTTCTAACTTCTCATATCTGTCAACTCTTGATATTTTTTCTTTTTCTTTGTTCATGGGTGCCAGTGGTATTCCATTGTAGTTTTGATTTGCAACTTGTTAAATAGTTTTACTGAGGCATACTTGAGATGCAGAATAAAATGCTACACATGTTCAATGCAGTTTGATGAGTTTAGACATATGTATATACCTGTGATATTGTCACCATAACCAAGTAAATAAACATCAATCACTACCAAAAGTTTACTTGTGTGGTTTTGTGTGTGAGTGTGTGTGTGTGTGTGTGTAAGAATGCTTTACACAAGACTTAATTTCATAGCAAATTTTTTAGATTTGAGATTTGTTAGTGAATAATGTTACCAGGCATTGTTTCTTATGCATATTGCCTATTTGTATATCTGCTTTGGAGAAATATCTATTTCAATTCTTTGCCCATTTTAAAATTTGGTTATTTGTATTTTATTATTGTTTTAAGTATTCTTTATATAGTCTTTTCAAGTCCCATACCAGATGTATGAATTGCAAATAATATTTTCTCCCATTCTATAGTTTTTTCATTTTATTGATAATGTCCTTCAGAGCACAAATTGTTCTCTTTTTTTTTGATCAAGATCAGCTCTCTCTTTTTTAATCCTAAGCTTTTGTTTTCCTTTCTAAGAACCGTTGACTAAGTTAAGGTCATTCATAATGATTTACTTCAATATTTTCTTCTAAGAGTTTTGTAGCTTTAACTCATGTTAAATCCCAAGCAATTTTGAGTTAATTTCTCTTCATGGTGTGAGACAGAATCCAACTTCATTCATGTGTCTGTGAATGTCCAGTTGTTACAGAACTATTTATTCAAAAGACTATAACTTCCTCCACTAAATTACTTTGGCATCTTTGTCAAAAATAATTTGACCATAAATGTAAGTTTTGTTTTGAACTTTCAACTCTATTCCATTGATTTATATGTATATTTTTGTGGTGGTACCATTCTGTCTTGGTTACTATAGCTTTGTAGTTAGTTTCAAAAATGGGAATTATGAATTTTCTAACTTGGTTCTTCTTGTTCAGTACTATTTGGCTATCTCAGTTGCCTTGCACTGCTGTATGAATCTATAATCATCTTGTTAATTTCTACAAAATAGGTACATAGAATCTTAATGGAGATTGTGTTGAATCTATAGATTAATTTGGGTAGTATTGCCTCTGTAGCAATATTCAGTCATCCAATCAGTGAACTTGACTTGTTGCCCATCACCCACCTCATTTTGTTTTTCCTCTCTTGACTTTTACACAGTGTTTCTATATTTTATTTCACCCAAGAATATTTGGTTTTCAATTGAGTGATATACAATTCATAGTGTATTACAGGGTCTTTGCAAAAGGTGTAAAACACTTTTTTGACAAAGTGCCTTATAGTACAATAATAGTGTCTATATAAGGTATAGCAAAAACTCAGCACAGAAAAAAATCTGTGCATAGAAGAGGAGAAAAAAAAAGGATGATATAATTTTAAAATCACAGGAGGAGCATTTACATTTGTGAGAACTATACCTTGTTTTCTATAATTACTAGGTTATTAAAAATAAAATATCTACATTTGAAGTTAAAACCATCATAATTTATAAAAAATATATTTTAAAATATCTACTTTCTTATGTATTATATCTTTTCTATTTTTAATACCAAACACAAACCTCATTTTTTAAAAAAAATTAGGCTGTGAGTGATGAAATCTACCTAAATTATGAAATTATAATATACAAATATGATATTTGAATGCAATTATAAAGATTCTGCTGATTTCACTGTGCAAATTAATAGTAAAATGAACAAGGATTAAGAAACAAATTTATGCTTTTGTTCCATCCCTCAGAAAATCATTTTTTATCTTTAATTTTAAATTATTATACATGTGAAATGAGACTAGTAATATTTCACAGCCTAATTATATATGTTGTAGAAATGTAGGATTGGCTTAACATTCAAAATTAATAAATGTAATTATCCACATTAACTAAATAAAGGAGAAAGTATTCCATAACATCTTAGTAGTTACAGAATAAAAGCATTAAGGCCAGTATTATTTATGCAAAGCCTCATATTAAACTAGAAATAATGAGAAATCTGATCTAAGAAATTATTTTTAAAAACTATATCATTAGCATAATTAATAGAGAATAATTAAAATATTTGAGATTAAGCAACAGACAAACAACATCTGCTCTTGTTACTAACGTGTAAAATCTACCCAGTGCAATAAGGCAAGCGAAAAGAGACTAATGGTAAAATAATTGAAAAGGAATAAATGAGGCTTTCTTCATTTGATATGATATTATTATGCTCATATAAAATCCAGAAAATACCAACAGGTGAAGTAGTTGAGTGTGTTTACCTTAATTGCTGGTTGCAAGTTCAGCAATAAAAAGGTAAATGGCATTTCTACTTACAAGAAACAGAAAATTGCATTTAAAAAAGATCACATTGGAAATAATTTACAAATATATAATATATATGAAAAATAAATTATATGTAAGCCCATATGGATAAAAATATAAAATACTGAAATTAAAGAAGAGTGATATAAAACAGGATATACTATATAGATTTGAAAATTCAATATTATCTTAAAATATTTTTTGAACTTCAATGAACTTACAATATATGTGAAAATTAAAATCACCATCACCATCAAGATGCTTTTGAACAAAACAAAGTGAGAGGTCTTTCTTCTATCTGATACAAAGACTTGATTTGTACAATCATTGACAGTATAAAATTATAAAAAGAAATAAGTCATAGACAATAAAAAGAATCTAGAAACAGATCCCAGATACAAGTATCTGTGATTTTTGACAAAGGAAATATTGCAGATTAGTGAGAAAAGGTTGGTATTTTCAATATTATTACTCAGGAATTTGGATGTTTACATGGAAATATGAAATATGATCTCTTCTTTGTAACATAGAAAATATAGTTCTAGTGAGGTTGTTAACAATAGTGTAAAAGAAAGAACAATATACCTTCTAGAAGATTATACAAGAGAAAGTGTCTATGACCTCGGAAAAAATTTTCTGAAACATAACACTAAAAACACTAACCTAAAGGTCAAAATTATACATCTCTTTTCTTTAAAATCAAAAATTTCTGTTCACCAACGACACCATTAAAATAATGAAAAGGGAAATAGCAAGCAAAGACATTTCCAAAATATACAGCCAAAAAGGGGTTTCTACTGAGAAGTTTTAAAGATTACCTACAGATTAATAAGAAAAAGAAATTAGTCAAAATTAGGAAAATGGCTAAGGACTTGATCAGGTACTTCACAAAAGATGACATCAATATGGGCAATAAACATATGGAAAGGTCTTTGACATCATTAGTTACCAGGGAAACCCAAAAGTCAGCCATAAAATGCCACAACATATCCATCCAAATGATTAAAGTAATAGTCCAGCAATATCAGATATGGACAAATGATCTAGCACAAGCAACTATTCTGTCTTATTGATGGGAGTACAAATTGGCACAGTCACTCTGTAAAACTCATTTGGTCTTCTCTATTGCATTGTCCTATGTATTCTCTGCAGCCAAGCAAACTTACTCCCAGGTCTAAACAAAGGAAATGCATATCCATTGTGCCCAAAGAAAAGAAGGTTTAATGAGTCATTATTCACAATAATCAAATACTGGGAACAATTTTAATGTCCATTAATGGCATAATGGATAAAGAATTTGTGGTGTAAGATATTCATTTAAGAAATACAATGGAGCAATTCAAGTAAACAAACTATAGCTACATTAAATAGCATGGCTATTTTAAAAATTTTTGAGTGAAAGAGGCCAAATACAAAATAATATGTATTCTAAAGCATCATGTATATGAAATGTAAAAGTGAGACTAAACCATAGCATTTAGGGAGTGTATATTTATGCTGGTAAACCTATAATCTCTGTGTGTTAGTCACATATAATCTGCAGTAAATTATATATTATTTCTTGATCTTGGTGATGATTGAAATGTGTTCTCTTTGTAAAAATTTATTGAGCATGTTGGATGGCATCACCGACGCGATGGACATGAGTTTGTGTAGGCCTCAGGAGCCAGTGCTGGACAGGGAAGCCTGGCATGCTGATGTCCATGGGGTTGGACATGACTGAGCGACTGGACTGAACTGAATTGAGTGTATATTTCATTTTGTGCTTTTTGATATAGAATTAAAAGATTTCACAATAAAAATGTTTTATAGAAATAAAAGTATACTTATTTCTAAAATAATAAGACACAAAGGCTATGAAGAAAAATATTAAGTTGAAAACATTTTTTTAAAGAAACAGTGAAACAAAATTTAGAATTCCTTAACAGTTGTCAGCTACAGACATTAAATGTGTATATGTGTGCTCAGTTGTGTCCGAGTCTTTGTGACAACCGATAAAAAAGGAATGAATTTGAGTCAGTTGAACTGAGGTGGAACCTGTTCATGAACCTAGACCCTGTTATGAAGTGAAATGAAGTGAAAGTTGCTCAGTCATGTCCCACTCTGTGACCCTATGGGCTGTAGGCCGCCAGGCTCCTCTGTCCATGGAATTTTCTGGGCAAGAATACTGGATTGGGTTGCCATTTCCTTCCTCAAGGCATTAAACAGAATTAAAAAAAAATTATTTCTATTGAAAGAAAAAGGAAAACAACAAAAATAACATTCAAACAGTAACTTCACATATCAAATATGAAAAGAATAAAACTAATTAGTTTTTATAAAAATGAAATTGGCTATGTTCTTCCCAACCTAATATAAATGAAGTGAAATGTTGATTGAAATAGTAAGAAATTTTGAAAATTTAGTAATAGGCATGATGAATACATTTCTCATGTCACTGATCAGATTCAGGGAATAAAATTATATCAATTAGAAGTATAGATAATTTTGTTAAAGTTATCAACGTAGCACAAGTACAATTTTGACTTTCTCTGTATCTAAATAATCCAGTGTTATCTCCAATTCCTGCCACTAACACAAGGAATCAGCTATATAAATTCTGATTCATTTACTAGTCTTAGCAATTTTGTAGACTAGTTATTCCAGATAATCCTTTTTAAACAATAGAGTATTTTAGTAGAGTGTCATTCGCAAATTGTTACTTGGTGTTCAATACCATCCAATACTGGAATAGCTTTCAGAAAGGTAGAATTATCTCTGCTCTCAATGTGAATTTCCTTTGTTTAAATCTTAAAACAGAAGATTAATCTACCACTAAGTGTAATTTAATACCTACAAATTTTCTTTAAATTCACCATATAAATAGTAGGACATGATACTTGAATTACATGAAGCATAGTCTATTATCATGTCCATTTTAAGTAAATTTGCATTGTCTTGGATGAGCAAAAAATATATATTCACCCCAAATAAGTATTGGTGGTTTCTTCTTACTTTAATTAGAATAATGATTCTATAACTCATATAGAAAAATTCGATAAAATGAACTTTAAAAAGTTGTAGTATTTCTAAAAGTTATGAATCAACCCTTCTACTCATACTTTGGGGTAAAAGATTTTGTGGGTTTTTTACCATGGTGAAATGAAGTGTTTCCAGGATTTGACTGGTTATTCTTTACTGTAGCAAATGAAGAATAAGCAATCTTGTTACTCAGAAAAGCTCAGAAAGAAGTCAGCAGCCTTGGGTATCAAATCAACCTTATAATTTAATTTTTATATTTTTACTTTTATCAGAAATAGAACTAAATCTCTATCCATCTTTTGAAAAATATTCTTTCTAAATTTCTTTTGAATATTTGTTTCTTTACCCACTGTTTTTCCCTCTATTTACACATAAAAATGTAATTTGTTGCATCCCTAAGAGAAAGTAAAATTGAAATTACCTATAGAAAAGAGAAAAGAAAATCTGCCCTAAAAGACTTGTCTTAATTTGCCATCATATGCAGAAAATGTTTGCAGAATAAACCACATGCTCTCAAATTTCCTTTATCTGTGTTCTCAGCAAGACAGCAGCTTAACAGTGTTTATTTCATTTTGTTTCTGTTTTCTGTTTTTTTCCTTTTGATAGAGTACTTCCTTACCAGGCTGGACAAATGTCACGTCCCCTGGCCCTTTCCAACCTGTAATGAAAAGAAAATAGACCTTTTCCCAACTATACCTTGCTAACTGCTTCCTACTCTTTGCTCAGGATAATTTGTTCAGTGTAAATGAAGACTTCAGCAGTTATAGAAGGAAAAAGGCACAGAAAGATACTGTTGAACGGCATCTTTAAGGAACAGCTTGTATTAAAACAGTTCTTATCGAGCCAGTATATCTAAAGTGTATACGAGATCTTTTCAGTTCAGTTCAGTCGTTCAGTCGTGTTCAACTCTTTCCGACCCCATGAATTGCTGCACGCCAGGCCTCCCTGTGCATCACCAACTCAGGAGTTTACCAAAACTCATGTCCATCTAGTCGGTGATGCCATCCAGCCATCTCATCCTCTGTCGTCCCCTTCTCCTCCTGCCCCCAATCCTTCCCAGCATCAGGGTCTTTTCCAATGAGTCAACTCTTCACATGAGGTGGCCAAAGTATTGGAGTTTCAGCTTCAACATTAGTCCTTCCAATGAACACCCAGGACTGATCTCCTTTAGGATGGACTGGTTGGATCTCCTTGCAGTCCAAGGGACTCTCAAGAGTCTCCTACAAAATCACAGTTCAAAAGCATCAATTATTCGGCACTCAGCTGTATTGACAGTTCAACTCTCACATTCATACATGACCACTGGAAAAACCATAGCCTTGACTAGACAGACCTTTGCTGGCAAAGTAATGTCTTTGCTTTTTAATATGCTGTCTAGGTTGGTCATAACTTTCCTTCCAAGGAGCAAGCGTCTTTTAATTTCATGGCTGCAGTCATCATCTGCAGTGATTTTGGAGCCCAAAAAAATAGTCAGTCACTGTTTCCCCATCTATTTGCCATGAAGTGGTGGGACCAGATGCCAGGATCTTAGTTTTCTGAATGTTGAGCTTTAAGCCAACTTTTTCACTCTCCTCTTTCACGTCCATCAAGAAGCTTTATAGTTCCTCTTCACTTTCTGCAATAAGGGTGGTGTCATCTGCATATATGAGGTTATTGATATTTCTCCTATTAATCTTGATTCCAGCTTGTGCTTCTTCCAGCCCAGCGTTTCTCATGATGTATTATGCATAGAAGTTAAATAAGCAGGGTGACAATATACAGCCGTGACGTACTCCTTTTCCTATATGGAACCAGTCTGTTGTTCCATGTCCAGTTCTAACTGTTGCTTCCTGACCTGCATACAGGTTTCTCAAGAGGCAGGTCAGGTGATCTGATATTCCCATCTCCTTCAGAATTTTCCACAGTTAATTGTGATCCACGCAGTCAAAGGCTTTGGCATAGTCAATAAAGCAGAAATAGATGTTTTTCTGGAACTCTCTTGCTTTTTTGATGATCCATCGGATGTTGGCAATTTGATCTCTCGTTCCTCTGCCTTTTCTAAAGCCAACTTGAACATCTGGAAGTTCATGGTTCATGTATTGCTGAAGGCTGACTTGGAGAATTTTGAGCATTACTTTACTAGCATGTGAGATGAGTGCAATTGTGCGGTAGTTAGAGCATTCTTTGGCATTGCCTTTCTTTGTGGCTGGAATGAAAACTGACCTCTTCCAGTCCTGTGGCCACTGCTGACTTTTCCAAATGTGCTGTCATATTGAGTAAAGCACTTTCACAGCATCATCTTTCAGGATTTGAAATAGCTCAGCTGGAATTCCATCACCTCCACTAGCCTTGTTCGTAGTGATGTTTTCCAAGGCCCACTTGACTTCACATTCCAGGATAACTGGCTCTAGGTGAGTGATCACACCATCGTGATTATCTGGGTCGTGAAGATCTTTTTTGTACAGTTCTTCCGTGTATCTTTGCTATCTCTTCTTAATATCTTCTGTTTCTGTTAGGTCTATACCATTTCTGTCCTTTTGAGCTCATCTTTGCATGAAATGTTCCCTTGGTATCTCTAATTTTCTTGAAGAGATCTCTAGTCTTTCCCATTCTGTTGTTTTCCTCTATTTCTTTGCATTGATCTCTGAGGAAGGCTTTCTTATCTCTCCTTGCTATTCTTTGGAACTCTGCATTCAAATGGGTATATCTTTCCTTTTCTCCTTTGCTTTTCGTTTCTGTTCTTTTCACAGCTATTTGCAAGGCCTCCTCAGACAGCCATTTTGCTTTTTTGCATTTCTTTTCCAATGGGGATTATTTTGATCCCTGTCTCCTGTACAATATCATGAACCTCCGTCCATAGTTCATCAGGCACTCTGTCTATCAGATCTAGTCCCTTAAATCTATTTCTCACTTTCACTGTATAATCATAAGGGATTTGATTTTTTAGTGTCTCACAA
Organism: Giraffa tippelskirchi; assembly: GCF_054371585.1. Taxonomy (NCBI): domain Eukaryota; kingdom Metazoa; phylum Chordata; class Mammalia; order Artiodactyla; family Giraffidae; genus Giraffa; species Giraffa tippelskirchi. The sequence continues at coordinate 68,734,990 of NC_137284.1, forward strand.
TTCTAATTAGAACAACCATCATGCATAATCTAGGCCATCAAACACACATAAAGAGGAGCCAGTTATATAGAGGAGCCTCATAGAGGGAAAGCCAACTATAAAGATTTATAAATGGATTTTTGGTGCCCATAATCTCCTCATTGTTCATTACGTTTCAGCTCCAAAAGATCTTGAACTATGTAACACCTGTCAGTTAACAGCATTGCAATCTAACTAAATATTCTGACTTTCAAAAACAACTTCATTGTTTTTTCATATTTTTAATAAAAAATACAGTTAAAATCTAAATGCATGTCCCTAATTTATTTTTTCAATTAACAAAAATGTTAAGAATTGTTCTTCATAATTTCTTTCAAATTATTTGGGAAAGTATACAATGGAGCCATTTCAGAAAAGGATTTTAATGGAAAAAATAATTGGAGTCAATATATACATCCTTACTGTGTACCTTAAATTGTATGCAAGGTGGAAATTATATATATACCCTTACTACCATCTAAGACTTTTGGAGAATCAAATGAAATAATTCAGATGAAATAATTGTGAAGACTGTACAAATATAAAACATTGAAAATGGAAAATGCTAGGAATATTTTTGTGAATTCAGCACTCTTCCTATGTCAGGTTAAACATAGTATCAAGTTCTAAAAGTTTAAAACATATGATTTTCACTCAAATTTAGGAACAGCAATTGAATGTTACTTGATGAGCATCAAATTTGCAAGTCAGCTAAGAAATCTGACATGCCACTAATATGCTAGACCTGCATTTACTTTTGTATCAAGTATACTGGATTTTATAGTCTCAATCTAGAAACTACATATACAAGGTCAACATCATTAGTTGTATTTAATTGTTTTAACTGATTAACTGAGAAAAAAATGCAAGAATTCTAATCCCTTATTAGTAGCAGTACATATATTAGTAAGGTTAAAGTACCTGCTACCTTTTCTTTCTGGGAAAGAATATGAACCAAATATTACATTCTCAGGTTTAATATATTGACCTTCCAAGTGGCAATTGATGAGTCATACTCCCTCACTTTATTTCATTTTCTATTTTCCAAAAAGAGATAAAAATGCTCACTCAATCTATACCTCAAAATGTGGAACAACTTTAAAAGCTATCAATGTCCTATTCTATGTACTCTGCACTAAAATAGATTAAAATTGATGACACAGCTTTGGCCTAAAATAATTATTGAATTTGGCTTAATAAATAGCTAAATTTATTATAGTTTTCTAAATAAAATTTACACTTCAGATTTTAGAAATAATGCTATATGAATTTCAAATAACTAAAATTCAACTGTGTTAGTTGTTACATAAAATTATGGCCCAACATTGTACCTAATTAAGAAAAAAATGCTCATATAGTTTAAGCTTTAGGAAAGGCTGGATCCTAAACTATTTATTCACCTAATAAATTCTAAGCTATAAGATCTGGTCATCCAAAGGAGACAGAAAGAAAAGTTCAGGTCTCAGATTAGGAAACAAAGATTCCAGGGACTATTGCTAACAAAAATGGGAGCATAGAAGCCACCTATCTTTCTAGCAGCAACTCACTCCAGTATTCTTGCTTGGAGGATCCCACTGGACAAAGGAGACTGACAAGCTATAGTCCATAGGGTCGCAGAGTCAGACACAACTGAAGCAACTTAGCAAATACATCCTTCGAGAAGATTCAAAGTCATCCTTCTAGAAGATTGGAAACAGGGTAGGGAACAGATAAGAAATATGTTCCTATATCCTAACTGAAAATACTGTCAAAAGACTAGGAAATACATATTTTGGAAGCCTAAAGAACAATTATTACCATTTGAAGCCTTTTAAAGCTAGACTTAACTGTTGAAAATACTAACCTAATAAGGCTGAAGTGATGTGAAGTGAAAGTCTCAGTTGTGTCCAACTCTTTATGGCGCCTTGGACTATATAATCCATGGAATTCTCAGGCCAGAATACTAGAGTGGGTAGCTTTTCCCTCCTCCAGGAGATCTTCACAACCCAGGGATCAAACCCAGGTCTTCTGCATTGCAGGCGGATTCTTTACCAGCTGAGTCACAAGGGAAGCCCAATAATACTGGAGTGGGTAGCCTATTCCTTCTCCAGCAGATCTTTTCCACCCAGGAATTGAACTGGGGTCTCCTACATTGCAGGTGGATTCTTTACCCAACTGAGCTATCAGGGAACATGGGGCCGAACGTGCCATCATTTACAAAGAGGGCTTGAATTGCTGTGAAGGATTAGGAGAGGGAAACAGAGTTATTTTAGACAGCATTTGAAAATATTAACATAGTGTTGGTAAGAGAGAGCCTTCTTGAGCTTTGATGCACATGAGGAAGTGTTGTGAAGACAAGGGGTTCAAGACTTAAGTTTATTAAAATGCAAATTAGCTTTTAGACTGATAGTTGGCTACCTCCTCTATGTGTCCTGATCCACTTTGCTCTACAGTTTATCATGCTGACTAGATGGGGATACAATATATTTTTTTTGGCAGCAATATATCCACACTTCTCTCGTTCCTATAAAATGCACATACACAATCCTATGAAAATACTAAATTGTTATCTAAAATAAAAAAATGATTTATTTACTCTAAAGCGGGGTTTTGTTTGTAAAAAGATAGATGGTAAATATTTAGGTTTGTGGCCACATTTGATCTCTATTACTTCTCCTATCTATTTCCTCCTCCTCCTCTTTATCTACCTCCCCTTCTGCTTTATTCTCTTTTTGACTTTAAAAATGGAAAAAAAAAAAATTATCTGCCAACCTCTGTTTTAAAGCCTCTGTAAAGTTTTCTAAGACTTAAAGCTAATTATCTTCTGTCTACAATTATTTTTAACACTCTACTACATAGAATTATATAGAAGTGAAAAGCAAGGGTTAAAGGTAAAGGTATATCTAACTAAGTGTAGATTTCCAAAGAACAGCACAGAGAGACTAGAAGGCCTTCTGCAATGAATGGTGTACAAAACTAGAAGAAAACAACAGGAAGGGAAAGATTAGAGATCTCTTCAGGAAAATTGGAGTTATCAAGGGAATATTTTGCCCAAAGATGGGCACAATAAAGGACAGAAATGGTAGAGACCTAGTAGATGCTGAAGAGATCAAGAAGAGATGGAAAGAATACACAGAACTGTAAACAAAAAAAAAAGATCTTAATAAACTTGATTACTACAATGAGGTAGTTAGCCACCAAGAGCCGGACCTTATGGAAAGTGAAGTCAAGTGGGCTTTAGAAAGCACTGCTGTTAATAAAGCTAGTGCATACAATGGAATTCCAGTAGAACTATCCGCCTGCAATGTGGGAGACTGGGTTCGATCCTTGTGTTGGGAAGATCCCCTTGAGAAGGGAAAGGCTACCCACTCCAGTATTTTGGCCTGAAGAATTCCATGGACTCTATAGTCCAAGGGGTTGCAAAGAGTTGGACACGACTGAGCAACTTTCACTTTTCATTCAAATCCTTAAAGGATGATTCCATCAAGGTGTTGCATTCAATAGGTCAACAAATCTAGAAGACCCTGCAGTGGCCACAGGATTGGAAAAGATCAACCCTTATCCCAATTTCCAAGAAGGGTAGTACTAAAGAATGTGCAAACTATTGGACAGTTGCTCTCATCTCCCATGCTAGTAAGGTCATGCTTAAAATCTTGCATGCTAGGCTTCAGCATTATGTGAACCAAGAACTTCCAGATGTCCAAGCTGGAGTTAGAAAAGGAAGAGGAACCAGAGATCAGATTGCCAACATTTGCTGGATCATAGAGAAAGCAAGGGAATTCCAGAAAAGCATCTACCTCTGTTTAATTGGCTATGCCAAACCGTTGACAGTGTGGATCATAATAAACTGTGGAAAGCTCTTAAAGAAATGGGAATACCATATCATCTAACCTATCTCCTGATAAACCTGTTTGCGGGTCAAGAAGCAACAGTTAGAAACCAGTATGGAACAACTGATTTGTTCACAATCGAGAAAGAATTGTGACAGGGCTGTCTGCTGTCACTCTGTTTGTTTAATCTATACACTGAACATATCATGAGAAATGATGGGCTGGATGAGTTACAAGCTGGATTCAGGATAAGGGGGATAAACATCAACAACCTCAGATATGTGAATGATACCACTCTAATGGCAGAAAGTTAAGAGGAATTAAAGAGCCTCTTGACGAGGGTGAAAGAGGATAGTGAAAGAGCTGGCTTAAAGCTAAATATTAAAAAAAATAAAAAACAAAACAAATATCATGGAATCTGGCCCCATGATTGCATGGCAAATAGAAGAGGAAAAGGTGGAAGTAGTGACAGATTTCCTCTCCTTGGGCTCTAAAATCACTGCAGATGGTAACTGCAGCCATGAAATCAGAAGACATTTGCTTCTTGGCAGAAAAGCTGTGACAAACCTAGAGAATGTGTTGAAAAACAGAGAGATTACTCTGCTGACAAAGATCCATACAGTAAAGGCTATTGTCTTCCCAGTGGTCACATACAGTTGTGAGATCTGGACCATAAAGAAGGTGGAACGCCGAAGAATTGATGCCTTCAAACTGTGGTGCTGGAGAAGACTCCTGAGAGTCCCTTGGACAGCAGGGAGATCAAACCAGTTAATCTTGAGGGAAATCAACCCTGAATACTCGTTGGAAGGACTGATGCTGAAGTTGAAACTCCCATAGTTTGGTCATCTGATGCAAAGAGCTGACTCACTGGAAAAGTCCCTTGAAGGCAGAAGGAGAAAAGGGTGTCCGCGGATGAGATGGTGGGATAGCAATCACTGATGCAACGGATGTGAACTTGGGCAAACTTCAGGAAATGGTGAGGGACAGGGAGGCCTGGCATGCTGCATTCCATGGGGTCGCAAAGAGCTGGACACAACTGGGTGACTGAACAACAACATAGAATTATAATAGGTCCTGTATCCAGTGGTACCATGTACTCATTCACAAAGCCGCTCTTGTTGATGGGCATTTTACTTGTAACTAAGTCATATATATATATACACACACACACACATATGTATATATATATATATGTGTGTGTGTGTGTATATATATATATCAAAGATACATATCAGTCCAATAATTCAGCTCTACCTGAAAAACAAAATGCTTTAGTAAGTTTGTTCATAGTGACTCCTATCTTCTGAGATATCAAAATAATTTAAAAAAAAATCTTTTTACAGTGTCACAGAGCATGAGTGAAGGCTTTGGCTCTATTAGAGAAAAGGAAAACATGTAAGGTCAAGTTCCGTCTCCAGTCTGCCGTTATTTCATAAGGAGCCAGTGAGACCTGAACAGATCACGAATTTTGTTCCAAGTGGAACCCTCCACATTTTTTTTTTTTTTTTTTTTGGCTTAACGCTGTTTTTAATCAAGGTTTTTCAGGTGCTTACATAAGCTTCCATCACACAGCTTTTAGGTGAAATATAGTTGAATTGCTTTGCTGGTGTCTCAGCGGTAAACAATCTGCCTGTCAAAGCAAGAGATGTGGGTTTGATCCCTGGGTCAGGAAGATCCCCTGCAGAAGGAAATGGCAACCCATTCCGGTATTCTTGCCTGGGAAATTCCATGGACAGGGGAGCCTGGCAGGCTACAGTCTATGAGATCACAAAGAGTCAGACATGACTTAGTGTCTCAACAACAACAACAACTAGTTGAATTACAATATTATATAAGTTTCAGGGTTATAGCAGAGATTATAGCTTATACTCGATTTTAAGTTCTTACAAAATAGTGGCTGTATTTCCCTGTATTATATAATATATCATTGTTGCATGTCAATTTATACATAGTAATTCATATCTCCTTGATATAGTAACTCTTAGAACTAGTTTGTTCTCTATATCTGTGAGTCTACTTCTGTTTTGTTATATACATTTGTTTGCTTTATTTTATAGATTTCATATATAAGTGATACTATATGTTTTAATCTTTGTCTGACATTTCACTAAGCATAATATTCTCTAGGTCCATACACGTTGCTGTGAATAGCAGTATTTCATTCTTTTTATGGCTAATATTCCGTGTGTGTGTGTGCATATACATATATATATATATATATATATATATGCATACGTACACATGTGTGTATGCCAAATCACTTCAGTCATGTTGGACTCTTTCAGAACCCATGGACCATAGGCTGCCAGGCTCCTCTGTCCATGGAATTCTGTAGGCAAGAGTACTGGAGTGGGTTGCCATGCCCTTCTCCAGAAGTTCTTCTTGACCCAGGGGTTGAACCAGAATCTCTGATGTCTCCTGCATCGGCAGCCTTGTTCTTTACCACTAGCGCCACCTGGGAAACCCATACACACACACACACACACACACACACACAGAGTACATCTTTATCCATTAATCTGTTGCTGGACACTTAGGTTGCTTCCATATCCTGTCTACCTGGCTATTGTAAATAATGCTGCTATGAACACTGGGGTGCACGTATCATTTCAAATTAGTGATTTCCTTTTTTGCGCATATCCCCAGGAGCAGTATTGCTGGATTATAGACTAGCCCTATTTTTCATTTTCTGAGAACCCTCCATTCTGTTTTCCATAGTGGCTGCACCAATTCACATTTCCAACAGGAATGTAGAAGAGTTCCCTTTTCTCCACATCCTCCTTACCAGCATTTGTTACTTGTGGTCTTTTTGATGACACCCACTCTGACAAATGTGAGGTGATAACTCATTGTATTTTGATTTAGCTTTCTCTGATGATTAGTAGTGGTGAGCATCTTTTCATGTGCCTGTTGGCTATCTACGTGTCTTCTCTAGAAAAGTCTCTATTCATGTCTTTTGCCCATTTTTGAATCAGGTTGTTTATTTATTTATTCATTTTTGATGTTGAGTTTTATGAGCTGGTCATATATTTTTTATATCAAACCCTTATTTGTCATATTAATTTGTAAATGTTTCCTCCATTTCTATAGGTTTTCTTTTACTTTTGTCAATGATTTCCTTTGCTATGCAAAAGGTTTTAAGTTTTAAATTTAATCAGACCCCATTTGTTTATTTTTGTTTTTACTTCTTTTGCCTTAAGAGACAGATCCAAAACCTATTGCTATGATTTATTTCAATGTCATATGTTTTGCTTATATTGTTGTATAGAAATTTGAAGATTTCAGGTCTTATACTTGCGTATTTCATCTATTTGAATTTATTTTTGTATGTGATATTAGAGAATGTTCTAAATCTCATTGTTTTACATGTAGCTGTCCATTTTTCCCAGCACCACTTACTGAAGAGAGTATCTTTTCTCCATTGTATATTCTTGCCTCCTTTGTTGTACATTGATTGACCAGAAGTGGTTGGGTTTATTCCTGGACACTCTATTCTGTTGCATAGAAACCTCCACTTTTTGCTTTTTTTTTTTTTTTTAATAATGCAAGCTTGAAAATAACCTTTTGCAAGAACCATTAGGTAGGTTGTTGGTGCCAGCTGTTTATTACAGTTATCTAGAAAAGTTAGTTTCTTTGCAATTAGAGGGATTTGGGAGCTTTGGAGCATATGGAGTTATATAGTCTTTCCAGTAGGTGAAAGTCTTCGGTTTCAGTGGAAGCTGAGGTGGAGAACCATCTTTCCATAAGGAAAAAAGGACCATAAGGACTACTCCTGGGTTCACTTCTGATGTGCATGAGAAGTGCATGTGAACTGAGTGCCCAGGTGAAAAAAAAAATACGATTCTTGCATAGCAAGAATTTTCTTTAAATCCATTGAAATTGAATTTCAAGCATCCTCATATGTTGGGAAAAAATTAATTTTCACCGTAGCTTCCCTAGAATTATTCTAAATAAATCTCAGGATATTCTGCGGTGCCAAAAAGCAGAGAGGCCCTCTGGTGGTCAGTTGTTACTGTTTGGTAGTAGCCTGGTGAAATGTCTTCTCACAGTTCAGTGTTTCTGCAGCAGTGAGCCCTGCCTCATTCATGAACTCTTAACTTAGGGTCATCTTCTCGGTTCATTGCATCATTTGAGGTCTTACCAACTGGCCAACACTCTAAGGTAGAGTGAGACATGGTCTCCTCTAAGCATGGAACCCATTCTCTGAAAACTTTCTCTTGCTTCTTTCTCAAGGGATATTTTATTATTATGGCTCTCTGCATCCCATATACACACCAGGTGTGACCATTTCCATGAATATAAGGTTTTATAAAGTTAAGACATGTTAGGTAATAGGCCCTTCAAAGAAAGAAATATAAAGCACAGAAATGTCTATTAGGAATACATCCAGGGAGAAACCAATCGTGGAGGTAAGTATCAGCAAAGTCCAGTGCAGAACAAACTGCCCTTTCTTCCCCAAAGGAAATATAGCAATACAGAAACACTATGTAATAATTATAGATAGCAACAATGCAATAAATAATTATGAATTAATTTTAAGAAGTCAGTTCTCTTCTCCAAGTGTACTTAGCTTAAACTGATTACATAACTTTTACTTAGGATTTAGATCTAGGGAAAAATACCCTTTTGAGTTTTGTGTAAACTCCTTACAAACAGATGACTAAAATCCTACCAGTATGCTCAAAGCTGCCAGTTTTTACATATGGGTGGATGAATAACATGAACACAAAAGCACACAAAATATTTTATTTACATTTCCTGCCTGTGAAGCGATTTCAACTCTGAAATATGCCGTATGAAATGTCATAATTCCTATGGAGGTTGATATCTAGTTAAATACTTGTATATGGAGAAGTATGCTTCAAAACAGAGCAAGGAAATCGGGAGGGAACAAAGGAAGAGAGGAAGGAATAAAACAACTGAAAAGAAAATAGCTATACAAATAGACTTGTCAAACTCTTTCTATAAACGTGAAATATGCTTTTATGTAATTTCTGAAAATAGATAAATATATAGAAAGAAGGGTGATAAAACTAAGAAAAAGATTTGTGTTTCCAAAAAATAGTCAAGAAAGCAACATTAAAAAACTATTATATTCATCTTTCTACTTTAAAACAGATTAGATATTATAATGAAATAGATATACTATATGATTTTAGGATAGGGAGATCAGTGAGTAGAAATACTACTAGAACAAAAAAATTAATTATAAGTTAAAATAATAATTATGTGCATGTATTTATAGCTTCTTCCTTTCCAGTGTTCAAACTTTTTAATAACTAAAAATAACAAAAATAGGACCATGAGTATAAAATCTAAATCTTCTTTGCTATGTCATTTTTTTTTAATAAGCTAAATTCTGTTCTTGGATGAGTTTTAGATATTCCCTCTAAAGTCAGTAGGGGTGATGAATGCCCAGCCAAAGACTTATCTGGCCTTCTGACTCTAGGGGTAAACAGATGTCCATGTCAGCCTTTAAGAAAAATGATTATGTTCATTGAAAATATTGTAAAAATTGCTGATATTATATGATTAAATATATTGGAAAAATCATGTAGACATATAAATTATGTATAATCTATGTAGAAGCAGATTCTACCTATTTCCATATAATGAGAGAAATGTTAATAGAAAATAAAGTAATCTGAGTCATAGGTGAGGGGCAAATGTGTGGAAGCCTCACTGGAAGCCAAGAAATTGAAATCTGTTGACATTAAAATAGTAACAAAAAGTGTTTTTGTACAGTTAAGTATTTAGCTACAGTGGAAAGATACACTGATTTATTTCTAAAATGATTTTTTTTCTAAACATGTATTATTCTATGTTACAAGTTTCCACTAAAGTAAAAATATCATAGTTTAGTGGTTGGAGAAGATATATATATATATTTGACAGAAATAGCACAATCTCTTTCTTAAATTTATCTCCTCTAAAATCTAATTACCATATATGGAAATATACACTTCTGTCAGTTTCTCCTGTCATTGTTGGAAATAGAGAATGTCTGATTAATATGTACTAATTCATACTTGAATTAATTCTAGTAAGAGTTAAGTAACAATACTTAAATTTAAGCATTTAAATGTTCTTATATCTTATCTCTTTTCCTACATGATAAAATATATTTTAATAATAAAATCATTACTGTGTAATTGGATCACATTAACTTAATTCACTCTAATTTGTAAGTATACAAATTTACAAATCAGCAAATATACTGAGAATTTAAATGGTATGGTGTCAAATAAATTACAATATATTTATTATTAATTTGACAAAAGATGAAAAAAGTAGAGCAATGATATAAAAAAAAATACAGATTGTGAAAAATATGCAAAAAAGTCTTTAACTTTATTTATCCCAGTCTCAACTGGCTTTATCTACTGGGATAAACACTTCCATTATTTGCTGATTGGAAGTATAAAGCAATAAAACTTTTAAAATTCGATTTGATGTCATTTATCAAGAGACTGCAAAATATTCATTGCCACTAGTCCAATAATGCTTTTCCAGCACTTACTCTAAAGGAACTATCTTAAACAAACAAAAAAACCTAAACCATACATTCTGAAAAATATTTGTGATCCTCTCCTGGAGTCTGATATTCAGCCAACTGTATCCATGTGTGTTGCCCAATAATGTAATGAATAATAAGGAAACTATGTTGTTGTTGTTTAGTCGCTAAGTCATGTCAAACTCTTTGAGATCCCACGGACTGTGGCCCCCCAGGCTCCTCTGTCCATGGGACTTCCTAGGCAAGAGTACTGGAGTGGGTTGCCATTTTCTTCTCTAGGGGTTCTTCTCAATCCAGGGATCAAACGGGTGACTCCTGCATTTGCAGGTGGATTCCTTACCACTAAGCCACCAGAATCTATACCTGCTACTTTTTTTGTTTCCTCTAGTAAGTGTATTTTAGAAGACCTGGTGAATGTGTTCTCAAATTATTTAAATCCTGATGGTTGATGGAGCAAGTGAGGCACCTAGTCTATTACCAGGCAAAGTGCTTTAAAGGGGGCAAAAGAAAATTTCTAGAATGATAGAAGGAACTCAGCAAATCCTCTCTCCAAAAGACAACAGTCAAGTGTCAGAGAACCATTTCAAGATTCTGGATATTAATCAAAAGCATTGAAGATTTTGAGAAGCACTTTGATATTCAGTGAACTTCACATAATAACCAGGAATTCTGCTGCGTGTTCACATAGGACCACTCCCATTCTCGCTCCCAATTCACGCTTGCCCTCTCAGGTGCATCAAGGCACCTCCATATCACAGTCAGGGCAAGCCATGTAAACTAGAGTATCCCTGCTAGAGGAGGTGAAATGAATTTTAGGAACATGCAGAAGCCCTATATCAGAAGCAGCAGTGATTTCAGTGGCAAACAAACACTGAAGTCTAACACTGAAAACCTGGGTGGAGCAAACATCAAATCAGTAGACCAGTCAGAAGTTTATCACAGTTACCTGGCAAATGAGACCAACAAATTTGGTCTTGGAAACCTCCCAAATATCTCTAATTGTCTGGAAGGCTATATGGCACACTCAGTAGAGAAATTAGAGTGCCCTGGCTGTTCATACATCCCTGGCTAAATGTGAAACCTTATGTATGGGCATATGAAACATGAAAAAGGCTCAGTGAAAAAGGAAAGATAGAGAAGACTTGAAAATTGCTTGAATTATTGTGTTCCTCAACTCATACTCAGATCCATGGAGAAAGAGTGGATGTCTTAATGGCTCCAGGTATTTGAACACAGTATCTGGCCAATAATAATCCAAATACTAAACACTAATCTATGCTGACAGAGCAAAAAAATCCCTGGGAATCTAGGCTTAAAATTAAAATGAGAATAAAAGATATACCATACAAAGGATTTTGATGCTGCATATGAAACAAGAGATATTGACTCTACAAAATTAGTCCTCACAATGTACTAGAAACCAAATAGAAATCAAAAACAAACAAATACAACAATCCTTATGAGTAATCAGAACTCAAAACCGCTGGAATATATTATATAAATGCCTAGTTTTTGACAAAATGTTAAAGTCTTGTTATCCATACTACGGGGAAAAAAAGCAGATATAGAAACTGTCTCTGAACAGGTCCAGATGTTGACTTAGCAGACAAAGACTGTAACATAATTTTTATAAATTGTTCAAGAACTAAAGGAAGTCATTTGTAAAGAATTAAGTGAAAATATGTCAACAATGAAGCATTATTTAGGAAACCTCAAAAAAAGAAATAGAAATTTTAAGATAAAGTGGAATGTAAAATCTTGGGTTGCAAAGTACAATAACTGATACATAAAATTTACTAGGTAGGCTTAAATATATTTCCCATGGCAGAAGAAGTCAAAAATCTTGAATACATTTCAGCAGAAAGAATCTAACCTGAAAAAAGAGACACTTATCTTTTTTTTCAAATGAACAGACCCATAGAAGCCTGTGAGGTACTACCAGAACACCAACATATTCAGAAAAACAGTCTCAGAATGGAGAGGGAAAAGGCCCATAACAATAGTTGAAGATCTAATTGTTGAAAATTGGCTACGTTTTATAAGAAACACATTCAAGAAACTCAATACATACAATAGGAAACTTAATAACTAGGATAAACACAGAAACATCCACATATAAATGCATCAAACTGTTGTAAGAAGAGCCAGAGGAAAAAGCTTTGAAAGCGGTTAGAAAATGAGTTGAGCTTCTTGCCTACCACAAACCCCAATACAATCATATCATGGAACTTCTCATTTGCTCACATCTAGCTCTAAACACTTGTGCATGGTACAGTTGCAGTGATTGGACATAGTCATCTGCTTTCATACCTCCTGTTTTCTTTCCTCTATCCTAACACCTTTGGAAGTCTGGAAGTCCAGAACATTCTTTGTTAAGAGTGTCAATACAAACCAGGAGTCACTGCTGACCTGGTCTGACTTTTACTGGTGAACCCAACCACTAAAGTTACTTGATTCAACCACAGTGACACTATACTTCTATATCCAGATGGCATGACAGTTACAACAGTGCTATTTATCACAAGTCTGGGAGGGGTGCCAATGCGTGTACTCCAACTTCACAGGACCATGGAGGGTGACAGAGTATAGGAGGGATGGAATAACTTCAGGATCTCTGCCAAGGAGACAGATTAAGGAATGGGCCAAATGATATGGCTATTTCTGGAAAAAAGGTGGGGGGAGCCTCTTCCTTGTAAGAATGGAATATCTGAAACTATTGGAGGTGTAAAATGAGCATGTCTCACTGTATAGCTATTAGACCCCTAAGAAGGATTATCGCTCAGACTTCTCTGAGTTATTTGGTGAATCTTTCACAGATAGTGGCATGTGTGTGTGCTAAGTCACTTTAGTCATGTCTGACTCTTTGTGGCCCCCTGGACTGTAGCCTGCCAGGCTCCTCTGTCTATGGGTTTCTCCAGGCAAGAATACAGGAGTGGATTCCCATGCCCTCCTCCAGAGGATCTTCCTGGCCTAGGGACTGAACCTGCATCTCTTATGTTTCCAGCATTGGCAGGTGGATTCTTTACCACAGTGCTACCTGGGACGACCCCACAGATAGTGAACTCCCTGGGTAAGGTAATCTTTCCTGTGACCAGAGCTGCCATTCAGTACTGGTTATCACTCAAAGGAAGTTGTTAACCATACCAGTGTGTCCTGTGATGTCACCCTGCTTGTGGTATTTCTGGACCTTCATATGCACTGTGTTGGGCAACCATACTCTAGGACCTGTGGTTGAATAAGTCACATAGGACTTCTCTTTCTCTTTCCCCAGGCTCCCTGAACCTCCAGGATCTCTAGTCATTGGAAGAGGTTTGGGAGGAATGCTGCAGGTCCTCATTTTCCTTTTATTGATCTCTGCCTTAGAGTTGCGCCGCCAGTCATGTGCAACTCCATACAATACTTGTGTTCATCAATAGGGAACCCAGCCATCTGATAAAATATCCCTCCCAGATTATTTTCCCTACCACTGCCCCTGTCTACCTCAGATGAACATGAACACACTGTGGAGTTAGTCACTTGACCACCTTTCACTAGTCTCCAGCACCTCCTGGAACTAGCCTCACAACCCTTGTGATATAAGCTTGTTTTCTAACATAACAGCGTATTAGATTTAGAGGCCATCTCTTGAGATTAAGCAAATCAACTAACAAGTAACACTTAATTTGACTGAACCCTAGTAATCAGGCCTCCCAGACAAGAAGCTGGCCATTTGAAGAACTCTATAATTACCAGCTTCAGCCTCATGTTTAAGGCAGTTGATTCTGGGAGAATGCTGAGTTGACAGATCAATCCATAGGTATGTCATACCATGTAAATTACAAGGCTTGGACACCAGTCTTCAGGTATTCCTGTGACTAAGAAAGATGAGGTGACAGAAAAGATCTGTGGCCAAATTTTCACCATATTACAACACTGTCTAAAAGGACCAGATCTCCACCCCCCCAATAAAGCCCTGGGAGGGATATCAAGAGTAAACATTGAGGTGGCAAAATAAAGCAGGAGTTGAGATGCAGTGGAATACAAACACTTGTGTTTAACCCTCCTCCTTTCTCTTCTCCCATGGGAGCTGAGCAAGAGTGCCTGGTTTGTGTCTGTTCATGCAAATTTATCTGTGTAAATGTCATCATGTTAAGTAAGAAAACAAGGTGCAGTATTGGACATACAATATTTCTTATGGCTGTCCATGTCTTCCTTGCTGTTGCTCTGATGGCCCTTAGTTGCTGAGGTAATACAAATAAAAACCAAGATCTCTGTTCGACAGAATCGCAGGACAGTTTAAGTACTATACCTTGGGGGTTTCAATAATATTTCATAGATAGAAGGTTTCGCAAAGATTATATAAATTCCATGTTGTAGTACCATCCCCAGGGCCTTCCCAGCTCTTCCACCTTATTAGATGTCAATCGCTTTCAGTCACATGACAAAGAGAAGGAGCGTATGAGTGAAGAAACATTGTCAGGAGAGATATCAACCATCCTCTTTCATCTTAGGAGATCTCAGATCCCATCTAATCCTGTGAGTTCTTCATGTTTTATGATTTTCAAAGGGTGAACTGTAATCTCAAAACCTCAGTGAATGTTTAGAGCCATTGAATAGGGTTCAGAAGTTAGGACCACCACTTTAGTGATAGAGTTGAGAAGCAAACAATGTGAAAATGGAGCTCAAATTCTAACTGAAAAGCCAAGTAAACACAACACTTTATGCTAAATACTATAAAAAGATGTGGCAACTGTGCTGTGTTAGATTATATGTTTAACACTAAAAAATGCACTAAAATTAACACCATCTATATCACTGGAGCATGCTTCCTAGATGAGGCAATGCCAATCAAACCTAAAGGACACACCAGAGTTAGCCTAGGAAGAAAAAAGAAAAAGAAGATCCACACAAAGGGAATGACATTTACAAAGGAAGTCTGCTTTAATGCCCATAACTCCAAACTTTTCATACTTTTATAGTAACCAAATCATGTGGGTGTGTACTAAGTTGCTTCAGTCGTGTCTGATTCTGCAACCCTATGGACTGTAGCCCACCAGGCTCCTCTGTCCATGAGATTCTCCAGGCAACAATACTGGAGTGAGTTGCCATGCCCTCCTGCAGGGGATCTTCCTGACCCAGGGATCAAACCTGTGTTTCCTGCAACTCCTGCATTGCAGGTAGATTCTTTACCGCTGAGCCACCAGGGAAGCCCCAACCAAATCATATGTATACCAAATTCCATTTTTTCAGGGCCACTGACTCTGCTACAAGATGATCATTAAGTTAGACATAAAAATAACGTTAACTCAAATGACCAGTTGCCCCTTCCTCCTTTACAGTTATGCAAGAATTACCTTAGTAAGCTGTAAAGTCTGGGGCTGCAGAGTAGGGTAAATGATTACTATTTGTCTCCTACAGTTTCTTAATGTGTTTTGAGGTTTTCATTGAGCAATTCTTCTGGTCAAGGCGAATACAAGAGCAACCCTAAGGTCTTGGGGAAGTAAACTAATGTGTACCCTGGAGATACAAGTATATTCTGTGAGCCCCTGTGTATTCTGTGTTAAATCTGACGTGACTGTGGCATTTTCTGCAACATACATACAGTGTGAGAAGCATCAGCCTCTTCTATTTTAATGCATTTTGTCTTGAAAACCACTCTCAAAATCATTGTGTCAAATTAACTCAGATTTTAATTCCTCCTCCTCATACCCTCTCTTTAGCTGTTGAAAATTGATCTCAGTTCCCCCCAACCCCCACCGCCTCAGGACATCCCTGTTGTCCCAACACAGTTATTAACACCCCTTCCATTCTAAAATCTGCTTCAGGGTGGATAGCCTCCCTGCTTACAGCTCATCTAGGAAGGAATCAGGTTTAGGAACTGTAGTGATGGGAGAACTCCCGCTTCAGTGTTACCATGACCATCTGAACACCAGGGTCTGAATGGTCACTCAAAAAAAAATAGGGAGAAATGTCAATGGAAATTTTTCCTGATGTCATCAGTAGAGACTCAGATAGGCCACGCCAAATCTAATTTCTCCTTTCTTAGGGACAGTTATATTTTGAGATCATGTTCACCAAATTTTATAAAAGACAGATGAAAAATAGGGTAATATTGCCTAGAACCCAAAGAATAATTTGTTATGAAATGACACAGGGCTGTCTCAGCCATGGAGAAAGCTTTGACTTTATTACTTACACATTTATGTGTAAATCAAAAATGCTGTGGATTTATTTACCTGGTATCCAATTACATGGATAAGAATTTAGCATTTGATGGTGCTACTTCAGTTTCCCAGGTGGCTCAGTGGTAGAGAATCCACCTGCCAATGCAGAAAATGAGTTTGATCCCTGGGTCAGGAAGATCCTCTGGGGTAAGAAATGGCAATCTGCCCCAGTATTCTTGCCTAGGAAATCCCATGCACAGAGGAGCCTGGCTGGCTACAGTCCATGGGGTAGCAAAGAATCTGACATGACTGAGCGGCTGAGCGTGCACCCACACGATGGTACTTCCAATGTAGGCATCCTATCTGTGCTAATTTAAATTTGAAATAGAATTTTAAATCAATTGCCAATTAAGTTACTGATAAATTTCATTTTCTGGTGCTCAAGGATACATTCCAAGTATACATTGTGGACCTGTACATGTTTTAGTACCATACTGTATACTCCTGGGGATATATATATCCCAGATTTGTTGCTGTTGTTGTTCAGTCACTCAGTCATGTCCAACTCTTCCTGAGAGTTTGAGGTTTACAATGCTTATTTTTTAAATATTTAAACACTAATATACATGACCATTGTGCTGTTTTTAATCTTGGTTCTCAGGTCAGTGGTGGTTTTTGTTGTTGTTGTTCAGGATTTTTTGTTTTTGTTTTCTCAATCAAAATGCAACTTAAATAGTTTTCTTGTGGGAGAAACAAAGACTTCCCTCCAGAAGCAGCGCTGCTACTTTGATGGAAGCCAAGACACTAATATGAAACTTGTTTCTCTCTCCAGGATATGCGAATAGCTAGGAAGTGAAGGTAAACAGATGTACATATGGTCACCTTATGCTTTTTTTAAGCAGTTGATCCAGTCTGTTAAAGATCTGTTCCATTTTCACTGACAGACTGAAGGATATTTCCCATATGGTTTGACCTTGACTCGTAATCTGCCTGTAAAAATTGAGGGCCTCATAGCACTTTGCCATTTCTTTTCTTTTCAACTTCAGTGTAACTTTCCTTGTATCTGGTTACTTAGGTGGGAGAACTTCTAGGCATTGTTCAAGGAATTAGCCAAAGTCAATAGACATTTTGTGGGACATTGGGTGTCAGCTAATTTTCTGAAAACTAGAAAAAACATAAAAAGAGAGCCAACTTTTGTGTGTTTTCTTGACATAATACAGCTCAGTTGGGTGAGAATCAGGAAGAGAAATAAGAATAGGAGGAGGAGCTGCTTCAGCAAGTAAATGTAGACAGAATTAGCACAAAAAAATGAAGTAGCGTGTGAACCCTTAAACAGTATGTCAGTCACCTTTCTGAAATAATTTCTCTGATTCTAAACTCTACAACCTGGAAAAGTCTTAGTTGGGTATGATGGGAAGGAAAGACATTGTGGGCACATTTAGTTGAATGTCTTTCTGTTTTATGTATATTATATTATTTTCTGTACCTGATATTCTCAGCAGAGTCCTTGCTTGTTATCAGAATGGGGTTCTTTGTGCTGGCTGTCCCTAGAATGACTTCAAATATTCTCCATGTCATACACATTAACAAAAAGAAAGACATTTATGCCATTTTCTTTATTTTTTTAAAAAAGTGAGCTTGACAAGAAAATCTTAACTAAAAAGCATATATTGAAATCATAAAATCTACAAAGTAGGTATATTTCTGGGGATAAGATAAGGTAAATACAGAGGCACCGAAAGGAAGATGAAATAGACATATTAGATTCTGAGTATTCTGAATGAAGGGTAAAAAAGGAAATTAAGCATATATTTAACCTTAAATATGTATATCTGATTATTTCCTCAAGATTTTTACATGTGCCATTAGATACTATACTTGTAAATAATGCTTTAAAATTTCTGTTTTATATTTCCTAGTAGACTCCAGTATACATGTTTCATAAAAATGCTGTCTACAAAAAAAAAAAAAAAAAAATGCTACAAATGCTACAAAAAATGCTACAAAAAAAAACAAATAGGAAAAAACATTTGCTACTGAATTAGGTCAGAGTTTTGCTCTCGTGTGGTTGAGAGTTTATTAATTGCTTTACTAAAAGATAAAAATAATTTCTAATTTATTTTAAAACTATGAGTAATTACTTGCATTAAAAATAAGCCATAATATATTTCAGATAAAATAAAAACAAGCTGCTGTTTAAATTTAAAAGTTTTCATTCTCTTGGATTCTGTAATTCTCAAAAATATATTTGACAGATACAGAAAAAGTCTTTGTTTCTTTGAGAACACAAATAGTAACTTAAGCTATCTCAAGTGACTGAAACCTCATCAAATTCTTTCAAAGCCAAAAGAGCTTTATCTTTTTTATTCTACCCATGACTAGTTTTTAAGTCTGAGATGTAAGCCAGTGTTTTGGATACAAATTAAAAATAAAATATAAAAATGATGAGGTATTTAACTTCTAAAGAGAAACTGAATGTAAAAACATTTTGAAAACTTGAATGTTGCTATACATACATGTTGCTGTCACTCTGTTTCTTTAATCTATATACTGAGCACAACATGAGAAATGATGGACTGGGTGAGCTCAAGCTGGAATCATCAGATACGTGAATGATACCAATCAATGGCTGAAAGCAAAGAGGAACTAAAGAGCCTCTTGATGAGGGTGAAGGAGGAGAGTGAAAGGGCCAGCTTAAAGCTAAATATTAAAAAATAATATCATGACATGTGGCCCCATTACTTCATGGAAAATAGAAGGAGAAAAGGTGGAGGTAGTGACAGATTTCTTCTTCTTGGGCTCTAAAATCACTGTGGATGGTGACTGCAGCCATGAAATCAGATGTTTCCTTCTTGGCAGGAAAGTTATGACAAACCTAGGCAGCATGTTGAAAAACAGAGACTTGACTCTGTCGACAAGGGTCCATATAGTCAAGGCTATGGTCTTCCCAGTGGTCACGTACGGTTGTGAGAGTTGGACCGTAAAGAAGGTGGTGCATCGAAGAATTGATGTTTTCAAGCTGTGGTCCTGGAGAAGACTCCTGAGAGTCCCTTGGACAGCAAGGAAATCAAACCGGTCAATCTTGAGGGAAATCAACCCTGAATACTTGTTGATAGGACTGAAGCTGAAGCTGAAACTCCATTATTTTGGTCATCTGATTCAAACAGTTGACTCATTGGAAAAGTCTCTGATGCTGGGAAAGATAGAAGGCAGAAGGAGAAAAAGGTGTCAGAGGATGAGATGGCTGGACAGCACCACCAATGCAATGGACATGAACTTTGTCAAACTTCGGGAGATGGTGAGGGACAGGGAGGTCTGGCGTGCTGCATTTCATGGGGTTGCAAAGAGTCAGACATGACCGGACAACTGAACAACAATGACAATATATGTATGAGTTGTGCTTATTTAGGATAGGTCTACTAATCTGTTGTGTGTATAAATCTTTTAGAGGAAATGTACACAATTAAACACAATACAAGCTACTACACGGAAAACGGTGCTGGAGTTAAAAAATACCAGAGGAGATTGAAAGAGAGAATAAGATGAGCAAAGGAAAATATTGATGAAGAGAAAGTTATAGTAACAGAACGTTTGAGAACATATAATATAAGCTGGGGAAAATAGAGTATGTGAAAGAGAGAAATAGTCTGAGTCATAAGTAAAGAAATAAGACAGATATTTTGAGAGAAGTAATTTTCAATGAAAATGGAAAGGTAGCCATGTCAATGGGAGGAGGAAATGGCAACCCACTCCAGTATTCTTGCCCAGAGAATCCCAGGGACAGAGGAGCCTGGTGGGCTGCCGTCTATGGGGTCACCCAGAGTCGGACACAACTGAAGCGACTTAGCAGCAGCAGCAGCAGCAGCCACATCAAGCTTCAGATAGATTTGGGAGGATAATCACTGTCTATTCACTTGCTGTTATGTTTGAGAATTAAAAGAGTATTAGGACTTTAAGGAGAGTAAGTTCAATAGTTGGTTAGGGTATATCGAATGCATAGCATTAACGAAGAGACAAGTAGTGACTAAATAAGCATAGAGAATGTTGACATATTTTTAAAGAAATTTATAAATTAAAAATTAGTCATGACAGAATGATATCCAGTTAATAGATCTGCAAACCACATGTGTCAGTTCTATACATTTTTCATTTAAATCGCACAGTGCTGAACAGGTCCTAACGAATTCCATATTACAGGCGGCAATGACATTGACTTCAACATAAGTTAAGTTTAAAAAAAAAAAAAAAGGACCCAAGTTTCCCCATTCACATTACTGAATCATTTTAAGATATGACTTAAAAAGAAACTTTATCTTAACACATGTATATTAAGTAATGATAGTTTGCATTAATTTGCATCATATTTGCAGTTGGCAATTAATTTCTATTTTATTTCATGAATATTTTTAAACTAAAGTTGTTATATTTAAAAGCAAATCCTATGGGTTATTAGACAGTGACGAAATATGGTATGCTTCTACTAAATCTGAAACAAGACATATCAAGTATTGCAAATTTAACTTTGCATAATACACCATTTTTTTTTCCTATGCAGCACCAGAAACAACACATCACAAGTCATGCCTAGCACTCATTTAAATGCGACCTCAGAGTCACACTGCATGTTACAAATATCTGGGAGCTGTGTGATTAGTTAACATCTTATGCATAACCCTTAAAATTATCACAAGTTCTCAGGAGATAATTAGCTTACTCTGTTTCTATAATAAAATGAACTATGTTTTAGCAATGACTCTCAGGAATAGTAACAGGAAAATGCCTTTAAATCAGATAAGTTCAAGAATCACGGCAGATGAAGATGGAAGAAATGTTTATTGTCACAAAATATTTTCTTTCCTTGATATAACCGATCGCTAAGAGAGCAAAAAAGCTATCTTCAGAATAAAGCTGAATAATAGGAAGCTTGCCACTCGCTGTCACCTATATATACTTAGCTCCTCTACAGTTTCTTTTATTTCAGAATGAGAATGCTAAGAAATATGAGTTTAAATTCTTCTTCTTTCTGTGGAACTCAACAAGTTTCAGATTTTTTCACGGGACAGAGACCTTAAAGCTGAATGATACTTTAGGTTACAAAAGGGTGTGATTCCAATCAGAATGAAGTAGGATTTCCGGAGAAAACATGCTTCACTTTCACTCCTTGCTGAATCTTGAAAGCAAGGCAGAAATAGTGCTTTCATCATACACGACACAATACTTGAAAGAGTGAAGATAGTTGATTATTCACTTGCCATTCTTCTTGCCAGCATCTTACATATTTAGCCTGGGACCCCTAACATCTCCAGCCCCAAAAGACAGATACAGCAGCAACAATAATAAACAAAAACAAAAGCAAAGTGGGAGGAGATCTTTATGTCACATATTGTGCAGGTACATAAGGCTATGAGGAGATATTTGTGTATATATGCTATAATCTCATGACTCCTGAAGAATCTGTGACTTTTCCTAACCCTCTGAAAAAAAGTTTGGCGTAAAATGTGTAGATTGAATTCTAACTACCAGGCTTCCTACTTTGGTTTCTTATTTTTAAGTAACAAGAAATCCTCATGGTGTCTTTTAGCATTAGAGGGGTGAATACAATTTACACTTAATGGCATAACACACTTAATAGTGTGACATTTATCCACAACAAACAAGTGAGTAGACAAGCCTAACCTTAGGGTTCAAGTTACATCAGAAGTCAAGCTACCATACAGGCTAATTGCACAACTCTCACTTAGAGAACAATGTTCTCAAGACACTTCATTTCTAATCAAAACCGTGCTGTTTATTTATTGTCCTCACCCATTCTTCCAAAGGATTTGGGACTACCTTGTAATTAAATATATATCCAATCTTTAAGAAAAAGAAACAACTATTAGTAGGATATATTTGAGGAAGAAAATAGAGTGAGGTTCCCAAAATCAGACCAAGAAAAGTTGTCAACTTGCAGTAAAAAATAAATTTAAGCTCTTTAAAACTAAGGGCAAAAACTGACACTTGTAATCTAAGAGAAAATGCATTCCATTTCATTATTTCCAAAGCCTGAGAGATATATATGACAGAATTTTAAGAATTTTGAATACCATGGTAGAAAGTGCACTTGATGATAATTTTTTAATAGTGTGCAAGGTCCTTTAATAATCAGTAGAATATTGAGACAAATAATTAAATATAAGTTTATTAAGATGGTGCTGTAGCTGACTGGAGTCATTTGTTCATATGCATAGCTTTCTGGTCTTGAGGTTTAATAGAAAGGGAAATATTTGAGAATTTTCAGCAAAAACTACTATACCCCTTGGTCCCATGGTTCTTCAAAATCGGTGAAAGAATTTTGTGTCTTTGTGATATTTTCAGTCATATTCATCATACAAGAAAAATAGCTGTTGTTTAGTATTTTCTCTTAGGTCTAGTTCATTTAATTTACTGATATATTAGCTTAATATTATTGTTTTAATTATTCATATTAAGATATCTTTGTTGTTGAATTATGGTGATTGTATATCATAGCTTTGTTTACATGTTTGTTTTTAAATGTGTTTTCTTGGAAAAATTTTAAAGAACACTTATAATTTCCTGTTGATACCTCCTAATCCCCAATAATTTTTGAAATTTTGTCATGACAGAAATCTTATATTCTATGAAAACTTTAGTGTGTTTGCCATGAATCAAAACTTATCAACCAGATTGCTTTGGCTATTTGGGGTCTTTTGTGTTTCCATATTAATTGTAAAATCTTTTGTTCTAGTCCTGTGAAAAATGCCATTGGTAAATTGATAGGGATTGCATTGAATCTGTAGATTGCATTTGGTAGTATAGTCATTTTCACAATGTTGATTCTTCCTACCCAGGAACATGGAATATCTCTCCATCTGTTTATGTCATCTTTGATTTCTTTCATCAATGTCTTATAATTTTCTGTGTATAGTTCTTTTGCCTCCTTAGGTAAATTTATTCCTAGATATTTAATTCCATTTGTTGCAATGGTGAATGGGATTGATTCCTTAATTTCTCTTTATGATTTTTCATTGTTAGTATATAGAAATGCAAGTGATTTCTGTGTATTGATTTTGTATCCTGCAACTTTGCCAAATTCACTGATTAGTTCTAGTAATTTTCTGATACTATCTTTAGGGTTTTCTATGTACAGTATCATGTCACCTACAAACAGTGAGAGATTTACTTCTTCTTTTCTGATATGAATTCCTTTTATTTATTTTTTTTCTTCTCTGATTGTTATAGCTTGGACTTCCAGAACTATATTGAATAATAGTGGTGCAAGTGGACACCCTTGTCTTGTTCCTGATCTTAGAGGGAATGCTTTCAGTTTTTCACCATTGAGAATAATGTTTGCTGTAGGCTTATCATATATGGCCTTTACTATGTTGAGGTAGGTTCCTTCTATGCCCATTTTTTGAAGAGTTTTAATTATAAATGGGTGCTGAAGGAAACCGGGGTTGAAAAAGACACATGTATCCCATTGTTCATTGCAGCACTATTTACAATAGCTAGAACATGGAAGCAACCTAGATGCCCATCAACAGATGAATGGATAAAGAAGTTGTGGTACATATACACAATGGAACATTACCCAGCCATAAAAAGAAATGCATTTGAGTCAGTTCTGATGAGGTGGATGAACCTAGAACCTATTATACAGAGTGAAGTGAGTCAGAAAGAGAAAGGTAAATATCATATTCTAATGCACATATACCGAATCTAGGAAAATGGTTCTGAAGAATTTATTTACAGAGCAACAATGGAGAAACAGACATAGAGAATAGACTTATGGATATGAGGAGAGGGGAGGAGAGAGTGAGATGTATGGAAAGAGTAACATGAAAACTTACATTACCATATATCAAATAGATAGCCAATGGGAATTTGCTGTATGGTTCAGGAATCTCAAACAGGAGTTCTGCATCAAGCTAGAGGGGTGGGATGGGGAGGGCAATGGGAGGGACGTTCAAAAGGGAGGGGATATATGTATACCTATGGCTGATTCATGTTGAGGTTTGAAAGAAAACAACAGAATTCTGTAAAGCAATTATCCTTCAGTAAAAAAAAAGAAAGAAAGAAAGAAAACACTTATCAACCAGGCTTGTAGTAAACTAATTTCTCAAAGAACAGGTATTTTGTTATTTATTGAAAGATAATTTGTATACTCTGCACAGCTGAGAATTTTAGGCAGTGAAATATATATATTTTTTAAATGAGTAGATTGACTTGTACTTTTTAAACTCATAGCTCACCACTTTTACAAAAGTAGGGTCTTCTGTGACCTGATTTTTCCTCAGGATCACTTTTGTTCTGTTGAAGTGTTGTAATTAGTTCTCTGCTAATATTCCAGAATTCAGTTGCATTAGATATAAAAACAATCTTTGTCTTGATGATTATAAGTAATTATAAAGAATGACTGAAAGTTATCATTAACATGGTTGTAATAAAATTCAATTTGGGGCATAACTAAAAAAATAATAACAGACTCTCCATGACTTAGAGGTAAATTAGTCTTATATAGCTAAATGTGACAATTTGAATGTTTGTTTAGTATATTTTAACTGTAAATTAGAATTTATGTTTCTAAAACTGATGTTTATAGGTTTAATAAAAGCAGTGTTTAACTCTCATTTAAATTGGTTTTTCAATATGTTCAATTACTTCCTAAGACTAATTCTGGAATGTTATTAGAGTCATATGGAAATATACTTTCTTCCTAGCTGCTACAGATGTGTGTATTAATAACTGCATTAAATGGACAAGCATTATTTAAACAGTACAGAGAAAGGACTAGGATACTTATTCTATCTGAAGTTGATTCTTGACCATCATGATTCTTAGGGCAATGTCATAACAATTCTAGATAAATATTCAAAGGTTTTGATTAATATTGAGGTTCTACAACTGATCTTGCATATAGTTCCTAGTTCAAAGGTAAGATCAGTACAGCAAATATGGCATATCATCAAATTCTTGAATACCTTTTTTATTATGTGATACAGACAACAAAAAAAGGAGAATGATGGTTGAAATAAAAATCTTATCTCTCCTATAGGATACTTGATTGAAATTTTATAAAACTTAATTTAGATGAAGTCGGTGGTGAGTTTTTAAAAGTCACATGAAAGATTGTTTCTGTAACTTGAAGTTAGTAAAGGCTGCTCTTTTGGCCAAGGGTCCCAATCTTTGGTTTCCATGTTGTGGATTTCTAAGGAACTTGTCAGTTCAAGGCAATTTTGAGGATACTGTATTTAAGGTTGGTGAATGCTGAGGTTACCCATGTGAAAGTGAGAGGGAAAGTTAGTCACTCAGTCATGTCCAACTCTTTGTGGCCCCATGGACTGTAGCCTGCCAGGTTTTCTGTCCATAGGATTCTCCAGGCAAGAATACTGGAGTGGGTCACCAATTCTTCCTCCAGGGGATCTTCCCAACCCAGGGATTGAGCCCAGGTCTCCTTCACTTCAGGCAGATTCTTTACCATCCGAGCCACCAGGGAAGCCCATATCACTCATAATCACTGCTATCAAAATATCTTTTTATTCCTTAACTATTTGCCCTATTTTTGAACAGCACACACACACAAAAAAAGTTTCCCAGAATTTTGGACAATGGAGAATGTTAAATACTCCAGAATCATCATCAGTAACCAAGTATAATCTGTCCAAGAGAAACTTTAAATTCCTTAATCTACTCATGCTCTACACAAGAAAATGTAAGACAAATATAATACCTTATAACTAGGGCACTAAATCAACTAGTTCAAAGCAAGCATTTTTCAGAATAAAAGGAGACATGATAAATAATTTCCCAGGACAATAGGCAAAACGGGATTTTCCCAGCAAATCAAAAAGTTGGGACAGTCTGCTTATATTCAGTTTCAGCTTAAGGAAATGAAGTTAAGCACAAGCACTGAATGACTAATTATAAAATAATAAATTATGCATTAATAATTATTTAGAAAATGTATTATTAATATATTAACATTAATAAACTAAAATGAATAATTGTCTATGAATATGTTCCTTTTTCTGGATGATTATTCTAAGTATACTTCCTTAATAAACCTTTCCCCAAAGAAAATCTTAGTGTTTTAACAAGATCATTCCAAATCCTCACATTTATGACACCTGAACTGTAAATGTCAGAAGGTAAACTGAATAATGTATAATAGCCCATAGGTTGGGAAAAGTGATAACTTTTTTTTGTATAAAGCTGCAAATGATCAGTAAACTGGGGAGGTCCAGTTTGACCAACTTTTATTTCCTCATTTTGAAAGAGGTAAATATGGACAAGGTAGGGTAGAATTTCAAAACATTAACTTTATTGCCTTTTATGATTCCTTTTCATTTTTCTAATTTAGGAAGCTAGATTATGAGACATGCACTGACAATGAAATATATTGTTAGAGATTAAAATATTAAAAGTGCTCCTGGTTGTTAATAGCCAGCCTAGACAACCCCCTCCCCCCAAGGGGGTACTCAAAACACTGAGAAAATGTGGTAACTCAGACACCAGCCTAGATAAAAATTAGTCAAAAATGGGTGGAGGAAATACAGTCATACAGAATGAGTATTAAATCCATGACTAAAGTGGGCTTGGATCCAATGCATAATGTAGTAGGGATATGAGTGATAATATAAAAACCACCTACCTGGGTTTTTATAATTCATATCTCTACTACCATGTGTGATGGAGAAGGGAACGACAACTCACTCCAGTATTCTTGCCTGTAGAAGCCCATGGACAGAGGAGCCTGGTGGGCTACAGTCTATGGGGTCTCAAAGAGTTGGACATGCTAACAAACAAAACCAAACCATGCGTGAAACAGATAGCTAATAGGACCCTGCTATATAGCACAGGGAGCTCAGTTTGGTGCTCGGGTATGGCCTGGGTTGTGGGGAACTTTCAAGATGGAGGGGATATATGTATGTGTGAGTGCTAAGTCCCTTCGGTTGTGTCCAACTCTTTGCCACCCCTTGGACTGTACAGCCCACTCCTCTGTCCGTGGGATTTTCCAGGCAAGAATACTGGAGTGTATTGCCATTTCCTTCTCCAGGAGACATTCCCGACCTGGGGATGGAACCCAGGTTTGCCGCAATGCAAGCAGATTCTTTACACTCTGACCCACCAGGGAAGCGCTGTAAATCAATTCTACTCCAATTAAAAAAAATAAAAAGAAAAACAAATAGCAATAGATCTTAGTGCCAAGATGATTTGTTCTTTGATTTTCTAAGGATAGCCCTTCAAATTATCAAGACATCAGAACAACAAAGATCGCCTGCTATGTATAGGCAGATGGGCCTGACACAGCCACAGGTAGTTTGCCCTGTTCCAAACATGGCATGAGAGAAGAGAAATAATGTTTAGGCCTTGGAGAGTATCACATGAGTCCTCATGATACAAGATCAAGGAGCTACTGATGCAACATCACACAGGAACTTATTTGACTCAGATGATAAAATGCAGGTGCAAGCTGAGAGAAACTTAGATCTAGAAGAGTATAAGTGCTAACGTAATCAGTGCCTGTGTGTGAAGCCCCAACTGGAACAAGGACTTAGATCAGGGACAGCAGTTACAGGTGACCGACCCAGGCCAAGGAGTCCACCCCAATGGCTTGGCACTAAATGACTTTTCACCCACCTCAAAGTAACCCTTGGAGGAAATATGGGGGATCTATAAGTGTATTGAAACTGAATTTCAGCCCTATGGCATAGTTAGGATTTTTAAGAAATTAGTTTCAGTTACAGAAAAAATTCTTATAGTTTTATGGTATATGGTTCATTTCTACTACCTAACAAACATAAAATAAAACACGCATATACATGTACACAGAGATTGATGGTGGCATGCTGCCCAACTAATTGTCAGAATTTTGCAATCAAGTTGGATGGAAGAAAAATAGCTTATCAGTACAGAAAACCAAAACTGCCTATAATGCATCAAATATGGGGATCTATAATAACAGCTGGTCTTCCCTGGTAGCTAAACTGGTAAAAAAAATCCACTTGTAATGCAGGAGACCATGGTTTGATTCCTGGGTTGGGAAGATCCCCTGGAGAAGGGACAGGCTACCCACTCCAGTATTCTTGGGCTTCCCTGGTGGCTCAGATGGTAAGGAATCTGCCTGCATTGAGGGAAACTTGTGCTCGATTCCTGGGTTGGGAAGATCCCCTGGAGGAGGAGATGGCAACCCATTCCAGTATTCGTGCCTGAAGAATCCCTATGGGCGGAGAAGTCTGGCTGGCAGTCCTTGGGGTCACAAAGAGTTGGACACGACTGAACTACTAAGCATGCATGTGTGCAATACCAGCTATCAACTAAGGATGTTAAATTTTGGTCTTTTTATTTTGCAACTTTAAAATTTTAATTAGAAAAAAGACTAAAAGTCAGCATTCAAATTCTCACATTTACATAGGAGGAAAACAAAACACAGAAATAAGGAAATAATGACATTAAAACTGACCTTCATAATTTGTTTTTCTAGATAACCGACTATCTAGGTTGTTTCTTACAGTTTCTAACAATATCAAGCTCTAACTGGGCCAAATTCAGCAACATTTATACCCATTGTTTGAAATGAAAAGGTAGTCTCTTGAGACTCTTTAATGAGTAAGAAATACCACTAATTATACCCATATAGTTGACAGAAGACTTGTGTTTAATCCTGTTTTTACCCTTTGCTCTCTGTGTATGTGTCTCTTAACTCACTTGTTAAAATGATAAAGCTCAAAAATAATTGGTATATATCTTATTACTTTCATTTTGAAAAGAAGAGTGGAATTCCCTAAGTGTTTTATGTACATGGACATCCAATGCATCTACTATAGAACCTCATACTATTTTCTTAAAACTTACTTGATAATCAACACTTTCTATTGACTAGTTCTGCTGATTGATAATTCATTACCTTCCCTCAAACAGGGTCCATTGTTTGGTGTGTTGGGCCTATGTACTACCATTGTATGTTAAGATATCACTATGTTGAAATATATATATTCAGTGCAAGTGTGTATATTCACTTGTATCCAACTCTTTGCGACCCAAGGGACTATAACCCATCAGGCTCCTCTCTCCATGGGATTTTCTAGGCAAGAACACTGGAGTGGATTGCCATTTGCTCCTCAAAGGCAACCTCAATTGGAATTTCTTTCCCAATCCAGGGAATTGAACCTGCATCTCCTGCATTGATAGGCGGATTCTTTACCACTGAGTCCACCTGGGAAACCTGTGGAATGCTCTAAAAATAGTGACTTGGCCAAAAATTCCATTCAGATTTTTGTATAATATCTTATGGAAAAATCTGAATGAATATGTTGACCAACACATTAGAAACTGTAGCAGAGGGATAAAATTTGGGTTAATAATATTTGGGCTCTTCCTACTATTCCAAGTTTTTTCCAAGTTTTTAAGTTCAAGATTGGTATATAGTCCTATTAAAATGTTGGCTTATGTGGTTTAGAATCCTTGGTACATTATACCTCATAAATGATTTTATATACATAAAATATTCTATATATCAATATACATATTCTTATGAAGCTTAAGTTTTTTGGCAGTATAATTCATGCATTTGACATATGGTTTTATTGAAAAATGCATATTTGTTATTTCCTTCTTGCTTTGGCTAACCAAGCTTTTTTTAAAGCCAGGTATAGACGTTCAGATACTTGGGATTAATTTTTTTTCTCCAACTCATACTTTAGACACAATGGCTTTAGCCTCTGACTTTTTAAAACATTACTTAGAAGGATATTCATGGCCAATATTTACTTTTACTTTATTTATTCTTTTGAATTCCATGGAAAACTGCATATAAAATGCAAGTGGACTTCAAATATAAATAAAATGATTAGGAAACAATGAAAAATGCATAGACTTAGCTAAATCACAAAACAGACCATTTATTTAAATAATGCTCTTGTTTTAATTTCATCCTCTTTTCATCAAAGAAACTTGAATTCACAATTAATTAAAATGATTGAAGTCAATCACTTATTTAAAGAGAATGCTCAATTTTTACACAGTTGAGTAAAACAGAGGAGTTTTTTCCCACTCCCTTAGCAAAATGAATATGGATTTCAGTCCTTCAGTCTAATGCACTCCAAGAGTTAATAGTGAGTCAGTGCAGCTGGGGTAGTTTATCATTTCTTATGTAGACTTAGGGAAGATTTTGGCAGAGGTTACCTCTTAGGGAAAAATGTCTGTTTTGTGTTTGGGGAGTTTTTTGTTTACGTTTTAATAAATGAGGCATAACTAAAATTTATTATGAAAAAAAAAAAAAACATATTGCTTCCATGTTTATTCTACCCTGGACTTCAAATTCTCCCTACTCCAAAACAGAGAGAGCTTTCAGTTATGACATATTCTGAAGACTGAAGTCCCTGATGAAAGAGGCTGGAGTTTTGCTAACTGCTGAAGTATGGATCATATGTGGAAAGGAAGGCTAAGAGTTAAAAGGACAGGGCCTGTGCGGAGGGGAAAATAATGGGAAGATGGCAACATTCTTTCCAGGTAGAAGTTTGACTGAGGAAGACGCATTTCTTGTACAGTCAGTTTCAGGACTAGCAAGTAATATTCCCCTATATGACATCCTAGTTTTCTCTCATTCACTCTGTGCAATCTGTATTTAATTATTGGGAATTTTGAGTAATTTTTCATTGGCATTTCAAGTTCTTACATAAGTTCTATTTCCATACAAAGAGAGAATCTCATTTGCAAGATCTCTGCTTTGTTCAAAGTCTGTGCTGAAATATTTTCGTGTTTCACTTCACAGTGAAGGAAGCACTTGTGTGGTTCACCAGGCAGAACATGAACCATAAGGAAGATTACTTTTCTCAAAAAAGAGAATTATAGATCTTCCCTGAGGCCCAAGGAACAGGTATTAAGTTTCCAGGTCACATATGTAAATTATTTAATTCTCTCCCCTTAAACCTCCAACTTTCACAATCATCAATTTTTCCCTAGTAAGTCATCAAACTTCAAGATAGCCTTCACTTCCTTAACCTGCCATTACACACTGTTTGGAAGCATTTCCATATGCTTAGCATCATTAAGCCATTTTAACAAACCTCAGGACAAATGTATCATTTTCCCTTCTCTAAGTGGCCATAAGAAGAAAAATAAATTGATAGAATCTATTACAACCCGGAACAATACCAGACAGAAGGAGAAAGAGAGACACTGACCCTTGTAGTTAAAAAAAAAAAAATCAAATTCATTAAGAAAAATAATATGAGAAAAGTACATACTCATAAGTAATATATTCATATGTAAACATTATGCAAATGATTTACCAGTAAACAATGTCCACTTCTATCACTGATCCTTTCATATTTCTTTCCTGTGAGTCTTGTCTGGGAAATGAATTGCAAACATTATGTCTTTGAATGTATTCCATCCTCGAATTATCTTCAGTGAAGAAAGAAGAAGAATTTGCCCTTTGTCACCTTTTGTCTTGCCCATGTGGCATGTCTTTACTAAGAGGCCTTTGCTAGAAAAAGTACAGTATGGCCCTGGATATCAGAATTCTTTAGTACATACCTAAAGCAAAGCAGAACTGATAAGGGGGATATATCCATGCATAATATTCCTAGGGAGGGACAAAAATGCATCAGCTTGTTTTCAAATACATCCTGATAAATTTGTGGTCAAACCCATTTGGAGAAGCACCACTGACCTTTATTTTCTAGATCAACCTAATGGCTTTTCGTCACTCATTCTTTTTCCTGCATTGAGAAAATTGCTTAACTATTTTCTTTTGTTTTAGCATGCATTAGTCATGTCCCACCTTGATTTTTTTGTCTTCCTAATAAGGGAAATATTTTTGGTGTGTTAAGAAAATAGACTTTTGGAGGAATTAGAAAACTTTACCAAATTTGTTAACACAATTCTTAAACATTCAGATAAATATTATAGCAATATTTTGTGGTTGAGTATACATAGCTAAGGAGAAGGCAATGGCACCCCACTCCAGTTCTCTTGCCTGGAGGGTCCCATGGATGGAGGAGTCTGGTGGGCTGCAGTCCATGGGGTCGCTGGGAGTCGGACGACTGAGTGACTTCACTTTCACTTTTCCCTTTCATGCATTGGAGAAGGAAACGGCGACCCACTCCAGTGTTCTTGCCTGGAGAATCCCAGGGACGGGGGAGCCTGGTGGGCTGCCGTCTATGGGGTCGCACAGAGTCGGACACGACTGAAGTGACTTAGCAGCAGCGTACATAGCTAAAATATCTGGATAATTGATTTTTTAAATTTTCATTGTAGAATGATCTGTAGAGTTGTCTAGATTAAAATTGTCTATGTAAATCTTTTCCCTTCTCCAATGTTCACATAGTCAAACTGACACAAATAATTTGCTTCCCTCAAATCATTGAACAAAACAGGTCCAGAAATTTTATTCACTATGTAATAACAACAACAACTGAAATAAGCACTTGGCATTTACTGAACATTTTCTCTATCAGACTATGTGCTCACTGTTTCCCTGAACTATCCTTTTTATTTCATTTTAGCAATAGACACCATTCCTTATGAAGTTTTTGAAGAAAAGTTTACAGATATTAAATAATTTGTTCAATGATAGTAGTGATTGAAAATTTTTTTAAATGGGATGGGACAAAATTTCTAATCAGTGTATCTTGTGGAATAAAAGTGAAATAATTTAAGGCATAGTCATATTAAAATATTATAGTAAAACAACAAACATTACACAAACACACAGACACGCATATAGACACAATAGAAATGCACGGATGTTTGGTGCAAAAACCTTAGGAAGCAATATAGTATTGTTTTGTAAAGTTGAATAATGACATACTATGATTGCACAAATCCATCAATGGATATTTGGCTCAGAGAAATTCTTGCATTTGTGTACCAGGATATGTATAAAATGTTAACAGCGATCCTGGTCATAATAAAAAAAATCATAGAAAACATCTGAAATGTTTCCCAAAATAAATGGAAAAGTAAGCTGAGGCACATTCCCATAATGAAATGATAGGTAGCAGTAGAAATTAATAAACTCTATGTACATGAAATCACAAAGATTAACCTTAGATACATAATGTTGATGAGAACAAGTATAAGGGACTAACACATTATGATACCATCTTAAATATTCTCCCCAATAGTTCTGTATTATTTATGTATACTGTACACTAAATAAAGGGAATGGTAAATAAAAACTTCAAAATAGTAGTTACCTCTTAGCTGAAGTCAGAGGGTTAGGGTTTGGGAAACATAGCACAGGTGCATATTTATCTCTAATTATCTAGCTCTTGGGACAGATCTTCAACTCAGGGTGATATATTTTTTCTCATTCATAATATTGTACCTATATTTTTAACTAAGCATGATATTGGGGGGAAGACAGGTGTGGATCAGGATCAAAAATTCTATAAGTTATATAAGGGATATATTGGGAAACTTGGGATAAAAAAAGAGGAAATAATAAGGGACTGTTCTACTGTGTATTAAATTATAAAGCTTCTGAAATTAAAAGTGTAATATTAGAAGATAAATAACAGACAAGAGAAATAGGACAGATAATTCTGAAACAGATACATGTATATATGGGAATTAATATATGATGAGGCTTGCAAATAAATCTAGTGATTTATGCATGGAATAAATGGTACTGAAACACTATTTACTTAAATGAATATAAAATTAGATCCCTAACTTTCATCATATTTTTTGAAAAATTCCAAATGAATTAAGTCTATCACTATTAAAATAGAAACTATAAAGCACTAGAATAAAATTAAGTGATACTTTCAAGACCTCCATGTGGGGGAAGTTCTAAGAATGGTAGAAATTCAGCAGCTGTTAAAGATAAAATAATTAATCATATAAACATTTAAAAAGACTTCTATTAATAAAAGAAAAGAGAGAAATGCAGTGAAGAAGAGTTTAAATATTTTTTAGATCTTAAGTGACAATAAATATTTCTACTGAAACATTTTAAAATGATGGCTATTCAAACTTGGGATTTTTATTTCTGTTAATATATACATATATGTATTGCTTTCATTAATTACATAGAAATCTCATCCATAAAGCTGAGCATTTTTAGTGTTGAGAAGGAGTATTTAGTGTTGAGAAGGAGTATTTCTGGGAAAATGTGCCATTTTTGATAATTAGAATGCAGTTAGCCGAACTGTCATAGATTTAATCAGGTGAGCCCACAGAATAGCTTTTAAAAAAGGGTATAATGTACAAAACATCCCAAGCTAATTGCCAACTGGTTCTTTTAAATAAACAGCCATTATGAAGGATGGGTAACTGAAGAATGGGTTAGTCCTAAAGGGACAACATTCTAGTAAATAATCATCTATAGTGTGAAGGGTAAATATAGAAAAATGGTCAGGAGAGCGATTCATATCTGAGCTATGGTAATGAAAAATTTCAACCCCAAATTGCTGCTTGATTTCAGAGGGCAGCATTAAAACAAATAGTGTAGACATAGACAATGACACCATTGGTTCAAGCTGTGCTCTTGCAAGGAATACCCAAATTTCTAACACCTTCTTTTTCACAAGTCAGCTGTTTAAGAATTAGGATCGAAGTCTCTTACTTACAATGATTTTGCGGCTGTAAATTAATGATTAAAGTGATTTATTATTCAGTTGTTCAACTGCTGCTTTATTTCTGTTGATCTTTGTTTTTCTGCTTAATTTCTATAAATTACTGTACAGTTTCCCATAAGGTATAATTAAGCAGAATTGCTTAAGTTTTAATTATTGTGTATTATAGATGTTGAAAGCAACATTAGCACTTGGCTTTTAAAAATGTGATCGTATATTTATAAGAGAGCATTTATAAACACATTTACATATAGTTAAGATGAAAAAGGTATTTGAATTGTAGTCATTAGCATTTCTTCAAACATATGGCAGAGCAGCGGAGGCCATGGGCCATGCCTTCATTAACTGAACACTGTTTCATCAGTGTCTCAGCTTCCTGTTGTGCCACCCTGTGGCGTTCCCTTCTGTCCCCGAGGTTTCAGTGACAAGGGACAATATGTCCCCAAGGTGAAAATCTGGAAAATATAGCAGATTAGCCCTTAGAGAAGTTCTTATGATTATTTAATCATCCTTAGAGAAGAAACACACAGCACCATTAAGCTGGTTTCATCGTATTCCTGTCAGTCTCCGTTTCTCCATCGCAGGGGTTGGGGCTGTCAGCCACGCACAGCGAACACCAGCTAGGTCAAAGGCAGCACAATTTTGCAGCCATTATAAGGCTGATTTGTTTCAAATTTGCTGGAGTAATGGTCAAAGCTGACAGAGATGCTTGTAAGTGTCATGGGCTAATAATAATTTGTTGGGTATAATGTTTTTCAGATAATAGCTAAACTTTCCTTATTCCTTAATGATGTCACTTGAATCATTTCACTTTACTCCCTATACAAAACTCGAAAATTAATAAAACACTTTCTGATAAGTGTCAGGGTCACATTTTATTTGTACATTTCTTCTGGTACATAGCTCTCTCTCAGAGCTAAATATGAGAGACAGTCATCTGTCTCAAGGTATTAGTCATCTTTATGTTACATCTGCTAAATGTCTCACTTTAACACTGTCACTGACTCAGTGGACATGAGTTTGAGCAAACGCTGGGAGATGGTAAGGGACAGAGAAGCATGGTGTGCTGCAGTCCATGGGATCACAGAAAGTCAGACACAACTTAGCGACTGAACAACAGTATAGTATCTTTGATTAGAGAATGTGTGTGTGTATAATGAATTTTAGCTTTTAATATGAGATTAAGATTTTAATAATAAATTCCTATGGTATCTGAAAAAAATATTTTAAACACAAATATTTGGGGTCATATTTTTACATTATGCACTTGCCATTAAGCAACTAAATAGTTGGAAACATGAAATCTTAGAAGATTACCTTACTTCTTCTTTAATGAATGACAATGAATATTTTACTTGGGAGATTCTTGGGGGGAATTGAAATAATAGCAAAAAATGGAATAACTCAGAGGTACCTAAATGATTGGAGCTATAAAATAATGAAGAAAGAAAGAAAAGAAACATTGATTCTCTACTTCTGATTACATGGGTCTTCAGGAAAGGAATTACTAGCAGCAGTCTAGTCTTAAATTCAGGAAACTTGTCAAGATTATTTAAATTAACAGTCCACTCAAAAATACTGCTAACAGCACAAACAGATTCTGACTGTATGCAAGGTATGTGTAGGCATCAATGGAATAATAATCCCTTACAAGAAATTGTCTTATTATGAAAGGAAATATTACCTTGTTATTTTCATCCTTTACTTTCACCTAAACATAGCTGTATATTATCAAAAAAATTTTAAATTTCCTTCAGATCTATAAAATTTCTCCATTTCTATTATAGTTATTGGATGTGTTTTTTAAGCTAGTGTACTGTACTATAGAGAGAACAAAAGAGAGAGAAAAATAATAAAGCATAACCCCTTTCTTCAAGGAGGTTATAATCATCTGTGTGTGTGTCAGTCTCTCAGTCATGTCCGACTGTTTGCGACCCAATGGACTGTAGCCCACCAGGCTCCTCGGTCCATGGGATTTTCCCAGGCAAGAATACTGGAGTGGCTAGCCATTCCCTTCTCCCAGGGATCTTCTGGACTCAGAGATAGAACCTAGGTCACCTGCATTGCAGGAGGAGGATTAGATTGATTCTCTAATCAAAGATACTATACTGTTGTTGTTCAGTCGCTAAGTTGTGTCTGACTCTTTGCTATCCCATGGACTGCAGCACACCATGCTTCTCTGTCCTTTACTATCTCCCAGAGTTTGCTCAAATTCATGTCCATTGAGTCAGTGATGGTCCTTTACCATCTGAGCCACCAGAGAAGCCCTCTACTCTTTATAAGGCCTAACATCAAATATGCAAGTCTGATGATAACAATTACTACTCTGCCCATCCATTCAAAGATGGAGTCAGCTTTCTTGTCTCTAGCCTAGTAGTTAGAGCACAGACTCTGAAGCCAAACTGCCCCAGTTTGAAGTCAACTCCATCACAAACCAGGTCTGAGACCTGAACAAGTGACTAAAGAATTCTGAGCCTTAGTTTCCTTGCACATAGAAAATTCTTAAAGAGATGGGAATACCAGACCATCTGACCTGTCTCTTGAGAAACCTGTATGCAGGTCAGGAAGCAACAGTTATAACTGGACATGGAACAACAGACTGGTTCTAAATAGGAAAAGGAGTACATCAAGGCTGTATATTGTCACCCTGCTTATTTAACTTATATGCAGAGTACATCATGAGAAACGCTGGGCTGGAAGGAGCACAAGCCGGAATCAAGATTGCCAGGAGAAATATCAATAACCTCAGATATGCAGATGACACCACCCTTATGGCAGAAAGTGAAGAAGAACTAAAGAGCCTCTTAATGAAAGTGAAAGACGAGAGTGAAAAAGTTGGCTTAAAGCTCAACATTCAGAAAACTTAGATCATGGCATCTGGTCCCGTCACTTCATGGGAAGTATATGGGGAAACAGTGGAAACAGTGTCAGACTTTATTTTTTTGAGCTCCAAAATCACTGCAGATGGTGATTGCAGCCATGAAATTAAAAGACGCTTACTCCTTGCAAGGAAAATTATGACCAACCTAGATAGCATATTAAAAAGCAGAGACATGACCTTGCCAACAAAGGTCTGTCTAGTCAAGGCTATGGTTTTTCTAGTGGTCATGTATGGATGTGAGAGTTGGACTATAAAGAAAGATGAGCACCAAAGAATTGATGTTTTTGAACTGTAGTGTTGGAGAAGACTCTTGAGAGTCCCTTGGACTGCAAGAAGATATAACCAGTCCATCCTAAAGGAGATCAGTCCTGGGTGTTTATTGGAAGGACTGATGTTGAAGCTGAAACTCCAATACTTTGGCCACCTCATGCGAAGAGCTGACTCATTGGAAAAGACCCTAATGCTGGGAAGAATTGGGGGCAGGAGGAGAAGGGTACGACAGAGGATGAGATGACTGGATGGCATCACTGACTCGATGGACATGGGTTTGGGTGGACTCCGGGAGTTGTGATGGACAGGGAGGCCTGGCGTGCTGCTATTCATGGGGTCGCAAAGAGTCGGACACGACTGAGTGACTGAACTGAACTGAACTGACTGAGGTTGTTCAGCACATAAAATACATAAGTTAACTTATGTGAAGTGTTGAGAACATAGTCAGTGCTTTATTATTATTTAAAGATTATTCATTCTTC
Source organism: Giraffa tippelskirchi (assembly GCF_054371585.1). Taxonomy (NCBI): domain Eukaryota; kingdom Metazoa; phylum Chordata; class Mammalia; order Artiodactyla; family Giraffidae; genus Giraffa; species Giraffa tippelskirchi. The sequence continues at coordinate 68,773,694 of NC_137284.1, forward strand.
CACTAAAAGTAAGTGTTTGTAGATCTTTTCCTTCTCTAGCCTCCCCACTATACACCAGAATTTTGACTCCCATCTTCTTCTTCCTTTCCAGAACCGAAGGTTTCAACAGAGGTCAGTTAGTGGCAGCAGGCAATGTGAGGGAAAGGCGGTGCAGAGTGAAGTGTATCATTATCGACCCTCTGTCAACAACAGCAAATTGCAGGACATAGGGCCAAATAGGAAGGTCATTTTTGACTTATCAGATGAGAATTTCATAAAAGACTACTTCTGACACAGCAAACTCTACCCATCTGTTTCCTTGCCATAACTGTTGGTATTCAGCGTGAGCCCAGGTTCCTAGCACTAAGATTGTTCTATTTGTATATACTGAACAAAGATGAGGACAAAGAAAATAGAAACAACCAATAGACTGATGATATTGTTAACTGCCAGTGTTCAAAAATATATGTTCAAAAGTATTTCTAATACTCGCCAGAATATGTTTAAGTAAAATATTAATTAACTGGCCTATACATCTCTTTATGATGAACCAGGAAGTTACAGTATCAAATCATATAAATATACTTGCTTTGGGGAATTCCCTTTTGGACCCTTTTATTTTTCATCATCTCATCTCATATCATGAGTCCCCAGAAATATGCCATGCTAATATTGCCAACTGAGTTCTTCCAAGCAGGGATGACATCAGCCATCTGTCACACAGTGCTAATGCTGGGAAGCAGAGCCAACTATAGAGAAAATAAATACCTTTCATATCGATTAGCCAAATATTTATGTTGAGAATGAAATGATTAAAATCTCACTATTCAAGCTAATTACTCTAAGTGAATATTTGCCCCTAAGTGAACAATATACCAGCAATGCACCTGCCCTATCCTTTGCTAAACCAGATTACATTTTGAACATGTGCAGTGCATGAGGGGCTCATGCTAGACTTTGCAAGGTGTTACCCTAAACTACTGTAGTGATCTTTCAGCCTGCAGGTATATCTCCTGCCGCCTTGGTAGATTCATTCTATACACTGAGCTGTATTGGTTTCCAGCTGGCTGTTCTCTTGTTCTATTTTAAGTTACTCAGTCTTTTCAAGCCTGAGACTTTGAAGTTGGTCATTGCAGGGTCACATAATTGGCGTTCGCTAACGCTTATTTGATGCTGAAGCATTTATTTTTCTAGAAGTGCTTATTTAAAGATGGGGGTTCTGGAAGGGGAACACATGTACACCCATGGTGGATTCATGTCAATGTATGGCAAAACCAATACAATATTTTAAAGTTAAAAAATAAATAAACTAATTTAATTAAAAAATAATAAAAAAATTTTTAAAAGAAAATAATTTAAATATAAAAAATAAAATAAAGATGGGCTAAATGGCTACTTGGCTTGATTACAATAGATGATTACATTATTTTGTAAATTGAGTAGCCCTATTCAAAGACATAAGACATTTTTTCCAAAATCGTCTACTGCTATTGTGGTTACTGAGTCATTCAGTGTCAACAGGGAAGACATTGAGTGAACTGCTAATTCAGCTTTTATAGAATACAGATATATATGTGGTGATGGTTGACAGGGGGACAGGATTTGTTCTATATTACATCTAAGTCTATGGAGAGATTAGCTATTTCAGAATATGGTTATTTTTGCTTCTGGGAAAGTAGTGAAATTCAGTGTTTCATAATTTGATTAGGTAGTCAAAGGTGCTTTGAGCTTTCTTCCAGGTGACTTAAAGGTTACAGTATAGAATGCTTCTGTAAACTCAAGTATATCCATTTAGTTTGGCTGGAAACAGCATCCTTTTCTAAAATAAATGAAACATGATGATACAAAAATATTTTGGGAAAGTCTGCAGCTTTATATAGTAACCAAAGTCAAAGGGTTATGTGACCAACCTAAAAGATCAATTACAGTTAAGTCACTCTGGATCACTGCTCTGTGTGCTTTCCAAGGGAGTCTAAAATACAGCTGAATTGAATAAACACTTATTTCATCTACTGTTTTGCCTAAATATTAACTTCTTCAGATATTTAAAGAATGTAAGTAAATGGATCGTCTGCTTAGATATTTGTCCTGGTCACTGAAAATTTCAGAGGAAAAATTAATGAAGACCTACATAGATATATTTTAAAAATTAATTTAACAAAACAGCATATCATTTTGCCCTGGAGAGCACCACTAATTTTCATAATAAAAGCATTAACTTATAAAACATATTTTCAAACTATACAATTTTCACTTTATTATATTATTGTATAATGTCTGTAACAAAGTAACATGTATTTCTGAACTAATTGAAAAACAAAGCAAGTTGCAGTCGAGGGGCCAAATCATTACCATTTTTGTTACACTTAGACATGGCTTTTCTGTACTAAACTACTGCCTTAAGCAAAACTACCATCACTGTTCTGGGATCTTGACCAGAGCAGATCTTCCCACTTCTGCTTTCTTACTCCTCACAGTGGCAGAATCTGCCTCTGGTGTGCAGTTTAACACAGGGACTGCTGCTACAAGTCAGCTAACTTCAAAGTTGGAAATGGAAATTATCTGCTGAGCAGACTCATTTATTCTTCAAATAACTTCTCCCCTGTGCAGAATGATTATATTGGTGGAAAAAGGAGGGTCCCACTATTTGCGCACGTCTACACAGAGGAAAGAGTGAAAATGGCCAATAAGCATTCTCTTTTGACATACTACTTTAAAAACAGTTTAATAATTTCTGCTTTACATAGACATGGGATAATTTCATCTTCCTTTAATTACCCACTATAAAACTTCATGTGCATTTTCCCTCATTTTTCTTTAGGCAAATATAAATGTGCATTGTAGAAGTTAATTTTGTTGCATAACAGACTACACTAAAACTTAGTGGCTTAAGTCAGTAATATTGCACATGTTCATAATTCTGTAGATTAGCAGTTTGAACAGGACTGATCTAGGATGACTCCTCATGGTTCTGGCTGATCTCGGTCCTGCAATTTGGGTCAGTTGTGGTATCAACTTGAGCTGGATTGTTCTGGATAGCCACACGGGCATATCTAGTTGATCCCTGAGCTCTTAATGTGGCTATCTTAGTTCTCTTCTGTATGATTTCCCATCTTCCAGGGGTATAGCAAGCTTCTTCTTCTTTTTTTTTTTTAAATAAATTTATTTATTTTAGTTGGGGGCTAATTACTTTACAATATTGTAGTGGTTTTTGTCATACAATGACATGAATCAGCCATGGGTTTACATGTGTTCCCCATCCTGAACCCCCCTCCCACCTCCCTCCCCATCCCATCCCTCTGGGTCATCCCATTGCCCCAGCCCTGAGCATTTGTCTCATGCATCGAACCTGGAGTTGTGTTCTGTTTCACATATGATAATATACATGTTTCAATGCTATTGTCCCAGAACGTCCCACCCTCACCTTCTCCCTCAGAGTCCATAAGAGTGTTCTATGCATCTGTGTCTCTTATTCTGTCTCGTATATAGAGTTATTGTTACCATATTTCAAACTCCATATATATGCATTAGTATACTGTATTGGTGTTTTTCTTTCTGGCTTACTTCACTCTGTATAATGGGCTCCAGTTTCATCCATCTCAATAGAACTGATTCAAATGTATTCTTTTTAATGGTTGAGTAATATTCCAGCAAGCTTCTTTATATGATCATGGAAGCATTTCAAGAGAGTGAAAGCAGACAACAGGCGAGAGAGAAAGGAAGAGAGAGAGAGAGAAGGAGAGAACAAGAGGGAGGCTGAGAGAGAGATAGGTATACTGTTTTATATTTGAGATTGGAGACTCTGAAATCACACTGCCAATATTTGAGGTTTAGCTCTGTTGCTTACTTGATGTATTATTTCTTAAGCAAGTTATTTATCTTCTCTTTTTTAATCATGAAATAAAATGAATTGACCAATAATTATATGTGAAAAGCATATGAAAGAAATTATTAAAGTATTAAAATTATACTTATATTATAATAATATATTACTTGTATAATATATAAGATATAACACACAAGTAGAACATAAAATAATATAGCATAAATATTATATGTTATGTATTATATATTATAGCTATATCATTATATAATAATAAATAAAATTATAAATGAAAAACAAAGAAGATATACAAGTAATCAGAAACTGTGAAACTGTAAAACCTTGGAAAGAAATTAAAGGCTGAATAAATTATAAAATATAGAATATAATGAGCCAAAGTAGAGTAAGTGATCATAAGAGATTTAAAAGATCAAACTGAAGAGAGCTGAGAAAAAGAGAAAAGATAAACAAAATGCTTCCCAAAATGTAAAATGTATTCTTTCCTGAATAGGAGAATTCATGTTCCTGAATAGACAATGTACATATAGGGACAGTATACCTTTCAATTGAGAAAATTGCTAGACAACTTGAGAAATACTTCAGTAATATTAGGTTTCAAAGAAAAAAAAAATCTCCAGTTCCTCTAGGCAGAAAGACTAAGTCACTTACAAAAGAGAGAAAATCAATATGATGTCAAATACTTATGCAACACTGATTGCAAAAAAAAAAGAGTGAAGTAGCATTTACAAGATAGTCAACTGTCATGTCAGGAGTTTATATCCAGCCAAACTTTCACCCAGTGATCAACTCCACACACACACAACTGATGAACCAGTAAATTTCAAGGAATATTATATGTATGAGTATTTTCAAGGGATCTACCAAATGATTCATTCAATAATAAGATGATTGGAAACCAGAATTGAAAGAGACGCGTGTACCCCAATGTTCATCGCAGCACTGTTTACAATAGCCAGGACATGGAAGCAACCTAGATGTCCATCAGCAGACGAATGGATAAGGAAGCTGTGGTACATATACACAATGGAATATTACTCAGCCATTAAAAAAATACATTTGAATCGGTTCTACTGAGATGGATGAAACTGGAGCCCATTATACAGAGTGAAGTAAGCCAGAAAGAAAAACACCAATACAGTATACTAATGCATATATATGGAATTTGAAAGATGGTAACGATAACCCTATATGCGAGACAGAATAAGAGACATAGATGCATGGAACAATTTTATGGACTTTGAGGGAGAAGGTGAGGGTGGGACGTTCTGGGAGAATAGCATTGAAACATGTATATTATCATATGTGAAACAGAACACCATTCCATGTTCGATGCATGAGACAAGGGCTCAGGGCCGGGGCAATGGGATGACCCAGAGGGATGGGATGGGGAGGGAGGTGGGTGGGGGGTCCAGGAAGGGGAACACATGTAAACCCATGGCTGATTCATGTCAATGTATGGCAAAAACTATTACAATATTGTAAAGTAATTAGCCCCCAACTGAAATAAATAAATTTATAAAATTTAAAAAAAAAAAAAAAAAAAGAAAATCAAATCCAAAAAAAAAAAAAATAATAAGATGATTGGGAATTTTTACCAAAAGACTGAGGGTAATTATTAGATAAGTTTAAAAGTAGATATATTAGTAAATCAAAAAAGTAGAATGAAGATGGAAAATGTTGAGTCAAATGTTTCTAAAACAATGTCTGTACATCTTCTGCATGTATGAAAACAAAGATTTTTTGTAGACATATAGGGGAAATGGCAACCCACTCTAGTATTCTTGCCTGGTGAATTCTGTGGACAGAGGAGCCTGACAGGCTACAGTCCATGGGGTCGCAAAGAGTTGGACATGGCTGAGAGACTAACACTTTCACTTTCACTTCATGAATAAATAGATTATGTTCATACAACATAGGTGGTTTATTATATTATGAGATTAGTGTTATTACAAAAGTATATGTTTAGGCAGAATGTTTTACAATTAATTATAAAATGGTCAATTATTTAATAAAATCTTAGCTAATAGAAATTTTATGATGTTGGGCTTTAGCAGGCTGCTAAGTTTATAAGTTGCTGAATTACTTTGCTATACACCAGAAAGTAACAAAACATCATAAATCAACTACACTTCAAGTTAAACATTTTTTAACATCAAAAATATTCACAAGTTGATAAAAATCAGCACAATGAGAGATTGATAGCAGTTACCTTGTAAAAGCCTGAAATGAAATCCTCATCCCCATACTTCTTCAAAGAAGCTAATTCCGTTAAAATGAGAGTGATTATAGGAAGAGATAGTTTAAAAGTCTTTAAATGCCATAGTAGGCTACAGTCCATGGGGTCGATAAGAGTCGGACACGACTGAGCGACTTCACTTTCACTTTTTCCTTTCATGCATTGGAGAAGGAAATGGCAACCCACTCCAGTGTTCTTGCCTGCAGAATCCCAGGGACAGGGGAGCCTGGTGGGCTGCCGTCTATGGGGTCACACAGAGTTGGACACGACTGAAGCGACTTAGCAGCAGCAGCAGCAGCAGCAGCAGAGCAATATGGAAGAGCTTAATAATATAAAATATTTCTCTTTCCCCCTTTTTGGTGTTTTCTAATTATTCTATATTCACACGAGGCAAATAAAATATATTATAAATAAAAACATTAAAATGTATAACATGTAAAAATAAAATGCTAAATTATAACATCATTTACCTTTGGATTATAAGATATTGTTCATTTTTTATTTCCTTCTATTCACTTCTCTAAATATACAGAATGACCATGTTTCAGTGTATAAAGAAAAAAAAAATGTTGCAATGTTGATTACTTGAATTTTCCAGCATTCACTAAAAAAAAAATACTTAAGTGAACATTTTTCTTTTCTTTTATTTTATGTTGAATATAGTAGATTAATAATGTGTTAGTTTCAAGTTTACAGCAGTGATTCAGTTATACATATACATATATCTATTCTTTTTAAAATTCTTTTCCCATTAACTTTATTATAGAATATTGAGCAGAGTTCCTTGTGCTTTACATTAGGTCCTTGTTAATTACCTATTTTAAATATAGTTGAAAGGACTGATGTTGAAGCTGAAACTCCAATACTTTGGCCACCTCATGTGAAGAGTTGACTCATTGGAAAAGACCCTAATGCTGGGAAGGATTGGGGGCAGGAGGAGAAGGGGACGACAGAGGATGAGATGGTTGGATGGCTTCACTGACTCCATGAACATGGGTTTGGGTAAACTCCGGGAGTTGGTGATGGACAGGGAGGCCTGGTGTGCTGCGATTCATGGGGTCACAAAGAGTCGGACACGACTGAGCGACTGAACTGAACTGAGTGTGTATATGTCATTCCCAAACTTCCAATCTATTCCTTCCTTCCATCCTTCCTCCCTGGTAAACATAAGTTTCATTATTTAAGGCTGTGAGTCTGTTTCTGTTTTGTAGATAAGTTCATTTGTATCATTTTTAAAATTAAATTCTCCATATGAGTGATATACAATATTTCTTTCTCTGCCTGACTTACTTCACTTGGTATGGTATTCTCCAGGTCCATCCATGTTGCTGCAAATGGCATTATTTCATTCTCTTTAAGGGCTGAGTAATATTCTATTGTATATATGTACTACATCTTTAGCCATGCATCTATCTGTCAGTGGACATTGAGATTGCTTCCATGCCTTAGCTATTGTAAACAGCTCTGCAATGAACACTGGGGTGTTGTAACATTTTGCATAATGTGTTAGTCTGGATATATGCCCAGGTGTGGGATTGCTAGATAATATGGTAGTTCTATTTTTAGTTTTTAAATAACCTCCGTATTGTTCTCCATAGCGGCTATACCAATTTACTTTCCCACCAACAGTGTAGGAGTATTCTCTTTTCTCCACACCCTTTCCAGCATTTATTGTTGATTGACTTTTTGATAATGGCCATTCTGACTGGCATGAGGTGATATCTCATGGTAGTTTTGATTTGCATTTATAATTAATGATGTTGAGTGTCTTTTTATGTTACACTTGGCCAACTGTATATATTCTCTGGAGAAACATCTATTTAGGTTTTCCACTCATTTTTTTTTGTTGATTTTTTTTTATATTGAACTGTATGAGATGTTTGTAAATTTTGGAGATTAATCCCTCATCAGTTGCATTGTTTGCAAATATTTTCTCCCATTATGTAGATTATCTTTTTATTTTATTTATAGTTTTGCTGTGCAAAAGATTTTGAATTTAATTAGGTCCAATTTATTAATTTTTATTTTTATTTCCATTACACTAGGAGATAGCTTGATAAAATATATTGCTACAATTTCAAAAAGTGTTCTACCTACATTTTCCTCTAAGAGTTTTATATTATCTGATCTTACATTTAGATCTCTAATTCATTTTTAGTTTATTTTTGTATATGGTGTTAAAGAATGTTCTAGTTTCATTTTTTGCTTGTAGCAGTTCAGTTTGGCAACCTGCTCCAATATTCTTGCCTGGAAAATTTCAAGGACAGAGGAGCCATGGGAGTCACAAAGAGTCAGCCATGACTAATTGGTTGGGCATGCACATGTTCAGTTTTCTAGAACCATATATTGAAGAGTCTTTTCTTCTTTGTATGGCCATACCTTCTTTGTCATAGATTAATTGGACATTGGTATATAGATTTATTTCTGGGGTTTCTATCCTGTTCATTCATTGATATTTCTGTTTTTTTGCCACTACCATATGGTTTTAATGACTATAGATTTGTAGGATAGTCTGAAGCAGGGAGACTGATTCATCCAGCTCTTTTTTCTTTCTCAAGATTGCTTTGGCTATTTGGGGTCTTTTGTGTTTCATTACAAATTTTAAAAATTGTTTTGTTCTAGTTCTGTGAAAATGCCATTGGTAATTTGTAGGGATTGCATTGAATCTATAGGTTGCTTTCGGTAGTATGACCACTTGAACAATATTGATTCTTCCAATCCAAGAATATGGTACATCTTTCCATCTGTCTGTGTCATCTGTGTTTTTTTTCATCAGTGTCTTATAGGTTTCAGAGTATAGGTCTTTTGTCTCCTTAGGCAGTGTTATTGCTAGGTATTTTATTCTTTTTGATGTGATGGTAAGTGAAATTGTTTCTTTAATTCTGCTTTCTGATCTTTTGCTCTATGTAGAAATGCAACAGATTTCTGTGTATTAATTTTATTTCCTGCAACTTTACTGAATTCATTGATAAGCTCTAATGAATTTTCAATTCATTTGGAAAGAAGATTCTATTCATTTTGAAATCCCGTGCTTACAATGTAGAATGCAGTCCAAAGGAAGTCAAATAAGGATTTTTAAAGGAACAAAGGAGAAAGAAAGAGAGAGAAATAAAGAAAAAGGCTACTGGAATATAAAATTAAGAAAAACATAAACACCAGCAAGAGCTCTTTTCTATAATTAAATAATAAATTGGCTTCAAGAGCTAAAAGCTAATGTTGTTAGAGATATATTGTCTTATCTAATTTTTTCTTTTCCTAAAAGAAAGCGAACATTTTTGTTAGTACATACAAACTTTTCCTAGAATTAGCCTCAGGTAAGAATTATTAAATCCTTATAAGAGAAACAATAATGTACAACACATTCCACTCAAAAATAGATAAAGTAGGTATATAAAACAAGTAACTACCATCTTATGAGTGTTACTGCTGCTGCTGCTGCTAAGTCTCTTCAGTTGTGTCCAACTCTGTGCGACCCCATAGATGGCAGCCCACCAGGCTCCTCCATCCCCAGGATTCTCCAGGCAAGAATACTGGAGCGGGTTGCCATTTCCTTCTCCAATGCATGAAAGTGAAAAGTGAAAGTGAAGTCGCTCAGTTGTGTCCGACTCTGTGCGACCCCATGGACTGCAGCCTACCAGGCTCCTCCATCCATGGGATTTTCCAGGCAAGAGTACTGGAGTGGGGTGCCATTGCCTTCTCCGATGAGTGTTGCATCGACCTGTAAAGACAGAGTGATGTATACTTATCTAAACCTTATAGCACTTCGCTACTCTTTATGACGCTAAGCTAAAAGCTTAAACATGTACTTTCCAATGACTTAAGCATACAAAGAAAAAGCTTGAATATGCCAGATAATTGTCCTATAGTATGTCTCTGTCCACATTGCCTTAAGTAAGTTATTGGACTGTGATTTATTTGTCATTTATTTGTGATTTATATTATAAGTAACTGTAAATTACACAGTTTATCTTTCTTGGTTAAAAATTATCGTTGCATAATTTACATGTTATCATTTACAAATTATCGTTGCATAATTTACATAATTTACATGGCCTGACTTTGACTCCAGGTTGCTCTTGACAATCCTGAGCTGATAACATACTTTTACAGTGATTCTACTTCCCCCTTTGTAAAATAGGGATCATTTATACTTTCATTCCACACATATTTATTGATTATTACACCTGTCAAGATAGGATGGGTTATGCTGTGGTAATAAACTCCCTAATTCTCAGTGGCTGCATACCACTAGTTTACTTCACTGACCCAAAAATCCACTCAGGGTTTGGACAGTTTTCCAGAAAACAGCTGTCCACCATGCATACACTCAGCATTCCAAGCTGCTTCAGTCTTTTGGCATCTCCATTATGAACATGAGCTCCCAAGATCTTCATGCAAGGAGGAAAAAAGGGACTGAAGAGTCAAGAGTCAACAATTACAAGCAACCACCTAGAAGAAACATTCAGCATTTTCATTCACAGTTTTTGGGGAAAGCAGGTGATATGTCTTGCTCAAAAAATGTGAGCACGTATGTTTGAGCTTCCTTGGTGGCTCAGACAGTAAAGAATCTGCCTGCAACGCAGGAAGCCTGTGTTTGACCCCTGGTTTGGGAAGATCTCCTGGAGAAGGAAATGGCTACCCACTCCAATATTCTTGCCTGGAGAATTCCATGGACAGAGGAGCCTGGTGGGCTATATAGCCTGTGGGGTCATAGAGGATTGGACATGACTGAGAGACTAATAATTATGTGATATGTCTTCCTCTAACTTCAGAGTGTTAGGGAATAGTTGTTCCTCCATCTGACAAAAGAATGGATTGGCTCTCATTAGGCTGTAAAAGTGCTGACCACAATCACCTTTCAGGTGTCAGATGCCATTCTTAACTCAAAAGATAGAACTATGAACAGAAAATTATAAATTTAAGACCATGAATCTTGTAGTCATAGTGGTGGGGGCAAGGCTAACAGAAGATAAACAGATATATCATAAATCACAAGGTGCTAAACATTATGGGGGAAAAGAAATTAAGATAACTTGGATAGAAAACAAAAGATGCAGCTGGCAGTAGGTGCTTATAATTTTGTGTGTGTGTGGCTTAATGGCTTATGTGGAATATAAAACTATGGCTTAGAATATCAAGAAGCAAATATGTAAGCAATATGGCTAGAAATGAGTCAGCAAGAACATAAATACAAAGAGTTCAAAGTGGCAGAGAGAGGTGAGTGCTTATAAGGCCTTACAGGTCTTGGCAAGTGCATAGCTCTTGCTTTGAGTAAAGTCAAGAATTCGGGCAGAAAAATAGTATGATTTGACTGACTTTTTTTGGCTGTACTGGGTCTTCATTGCTGTGTGCAGGCTTCCTCTAGTTATGGTGAGTGGATGCTACCCTTTAGCTGTGGTGTGTGGGTTTTAGAGCATGGCTTTCATTAGTTGTGGTATGCCAACTTAGTTGCCCTGTGGCATGTGGAGACTTCCCAGACCAGGGATTGAATCCATGTCTCCTGCATTGGCAAACACGTTCTTTACCATCGTACCTCCAGGGAAATGCTGACTAAAATTTTAAAAGGATAACCCTTGCTGTGTGGAGTATAGATTTTGGCAGTGAGAATAGAAGGTGGAATAAGAAGCTGTTGTAATAAATCAGGCAAGAAGCAATTGAAAATTATTCTAAGATGAATGGTAGAGGTAAGTGGCAGGCAGTGGACTAGTTCTGAATGTATTTAGAAGCTATGGACCACAAAATTTCCAGATATATCAGGATGTTCAAGTAAGAGTGTAATGAAAAATGACTCCAAGTTTTGTGATAAGATAAATTGAAAGAATTAAGTTGTTTCTTTATTGAGTTGGAGAACTAGATTGAAAGGTTGGGAATGAAAAGTTGCATTTTGGACAAGTGCTGTTTGAAAGGTTGAATAGCTAGCTAAGTGAAGAGTTAGAGTAAATTGCTGGATTTTTAAGTCTGAAGTTAAAATAGAAGGTCTATGCTAAGATAAATATATGGAATCATCTGCATTTCTAATAAATCTAAATCCCTGAAACTGAATAAGGTAGCTTGGGAAGTGATTGAAAATTAGAGAAATATTTGATAAGCAAGCCCTCATATATTCCAAAATATAACAGTATAAGAAGAAAGGGAGTCAAAAGAGAGACAGAAAGGAAGGTTCTTTCTTTCTAGTTCTCGTAAGGAAGAAATGGAATGAACAGGTAGTGGTATCTGGAATTCAAGTGAAAAAGTACTTCAAAAAGGAGGTTGTGGTCACCTCTACTAAATGCTGCCAGAAAATGCAAAGAGAGACAGAGCCATCAGTAATAATAACAATGGCCAGTTTGTAAATATTGTTGTGAGGATACATGACATGACATGGAAACCAATAAGCCTAATATTTAGTTCACAGGAATACAGTAAATGTTTAGTATTATTATTTTGTTCAGTTCAATTCGTTTGCTCAGTCATGTCCAACTCTTTGCTATCCCATGGACGGCAGCACGCCATGCTTCCCTGTTCATCACCAACTCCTGGAGCTTGCTCAAACTCATGTCCATCAAGTTGGTGGTGCCATCCAACCGTCTCATCCTCTGTCATCCCCTTCTCCTCCTGCCTTCAATCTTTTCCAGTGAGTCAGTTTTTCGCATCAGGTGGCCAAAGTATTGGAGTTTCAGCTTCAGCATCAGTCCTTCCAATGAATATTCAGGACTGATTTCCTTTATGATTGACTGGTGTGATCTCCTTGCCATCCAAGGGACTCTCAAGAGTCTTCTCTAGCACCACAGTTCAAAAGCATCAATTCTTCAGTGCTCAGCTTTCTTTATAGTCCAACTCTCACATCCACACATGACTACTGGAAAAACCATAGCTTTGACTAGACCTACCTTTGTCAGCAAAGGCTGGTGTTATTCTGTTGTCAGGGTTAATTCATATACTGTGATTGATCCTGATGACATTCAGTTGAATAAGATTTGTGGAAATCCACATCCACATTCAATATAAGAGACAGAAAAAATAGAGAGGGTGTGCCTATCTCAGCCTGTCATTTCCAAAGGATGCAGGTACTCCTTCCCTTGAAGGAGAAGTTATTCACTTGATTTTAGATAATGAGCAAAGACAGAACATATCCTAAGACCTAAAATTGTTATAAGTAGAAGAAAAGATATATAGTGATGATAGCAAAGGAAGCTAGAATATTAGGCATGGGCTATTTTATAAAGATTTTTATATTGTTTTCCCAAAGCATTCTAAGTTTGTCCTTAATGTAAGGGAGGAACACTGAATGGTTTAAGCCACAGAAAAGCATAACCTCATCCAATAATTTATTAAAAAATTACTGTACCAAAAAATGGAAAATGGATTTTAAATATGAAATAATGGAATCTGAAAGTTAAATATGATTTATTAAAATAAGGTGAAAATATTTAGTATTGAATTAAGTTAATGACAACATGTTTGAAAAAGACAGAAATGAGTTGAAAAACATTTGAGTTAAAATCAATTATATTTGATATATTAGATATAGATTGAATAAGAAAACATGAGAAGTATTAATTTACAAATTTCTCATAAATGTGTCTTGTTAATAATAATTCCACTCACCAATATAAAAATACATCAGGAAAAATGGTAGATTTAGAAAGTAGATGAATTCTTCTTTAGATTAATTGACTTCAAAAGGGCCTGGAAAATGAACAGGACACTGTTGTGAATATAAACTATTTCAAATTTGAGGGAAAAAAAGATATGATTTTGATTTTGGAATTAGACGACATCAAAATAAAAGTGGTAGTTGAAGCCAAGTGTTTAGGAGCTCGCCCAGGAACCATAGAGTGAGATTAGAATAACATCAAGGATGGACCGCATTGTTAAGTCCTTGCTAAGACTGGCTATCTCATATCAATCATGTGCTACTTATTGATCAACCCAACATTATGCTAAAAAAAAATGAGTGTCAGTTTTTGTGAGGTGCTAGAGAAGTTACTTGATCAATAACTGAATATTCTATGGTGGTCAAAGGAAAAGTCTTAATAGTCAAGTGTTTAGTTAATAAAGTATGTGTTAGTATTGTGAAATTTAGATGTAGTATGAAATTTAGGTGAACAATGAACTATCCAATACATGAATAGAGGAGTCTTATTAAAGTGATGTTTACAAATTTGGTAATGCCGCCCAGGGCAACAATATTAATTTTGGTAAATGTATCTCTGTATGAAATTGTAAGAAGAGTCATTTATTTTTCAATGCTTCTCTTTGGTGTTGATAAATTTATTTCATATGTCCAAAATTAGATGTGTGTGTTCTTGTTGGCTAAGCTGTGTGTGCTCAGTTGCTTAGTTGTGTTCAACTCTTTGCAACTCCATTGACTGTAGCCTGGCAGGCTCCCCTGTCCATAGATTTCGCAGGCAAGAATACTGGAGTAGTTTGCCATTTCCTCCTTCAGAGATAGTCCCAACCCAGGGATTGAACCTGTGTCTCTTGCATTTCCTGTACTGGCAGGCCAATTCTTTAGCACTAGTGCCACCAAAATTCTCCAGGCCAGGCTTCAGCAATACGTGAACCATGAACTTCCAGATGTTCAAGCTGGCTTTAGAAAAGGTAGAGGAACCAGAGATCAAATTGCCAACATCCGCTGGATCATCAAAAAAGCAAGAGAGTTCCAGAAAAACATCTGTTTCTGCTTTACTGACTATGCCAAAGCCTTTGACTGTGTGGATCACAATAAATTGTGGAAAATTCTGAAAGAGATGGGAATACCAGACCATCTGACCTATCTCTTGAGAAACCTGTATGCAGGTCAGGAAGCAACAGTTAGACCTGGACATAGAACAACAGACTGGTTCCAAATAGGAAAAGGAGTACGTCAAGGCTGTATATTGTCACCCTGCTTATTTAACTTCTATGCAGAGTACATCATGAGAAATGCTGGGATGGATGAAGCACAATCTTGAATCAAGATTGCCAGGAGAAATATCAATAACCTCAGATATGCAGATGACACCACCCTTATGGCAGAAAGTGAAGAAGAACCAAAGAGCCTCTTAATGAAAGTGAAAGAGGAGAGTGAAAACGTTGGCTTAAAGCTTAACATTCAGAAAACTAAGATCATGGCATCTGGCCCCATCACTTCATGGGAAATAGATGGGGAAACAGTGGAAACAGTGTCAGACTTTATTTTGGGGGGCTCCAAAATCACTGCAGTTGGTGATTGCAGCCATGAAATTAAAAGACACTTACTCCTTGGAAGGAAGGTTATGGCCAACCTAGATAGCATATTGAAAAGCAGAGACATTACTTTACCAACAAAGGTCCATCTAGTCAAGGCTATGGTTTTTCCAGTGGTCATGTATGGATGTGAGAATTGGACAGTGAAGAAAGCTGAGCGCCGAAAAATTGATGCTTTTGAACTGTGGTGTTGGAGAAGACTCTTGAGAGTCCCTTGGACTGCAAGGAGATCCAACCAGTCCATCCTAAAGGAGATCAGTCCTGGGTGTTCATTGGAAGGACTGATGTTGAAGCTGAAACTCCAATACTTTGGCCACCTCATGCGAAGAGTTGACTCATTGGAAAGGACCCTAATTCTGGGAAGGATTGGGGGCAGGAGGAGAAGGGGACGACAGAGAATGAGATGGTTGGATGGCATCACCAACTCAATGGACATGGGTTTGGGTAGACTCTGGGAGTTGGTGATGGACAGGGAGGCCTGGCGTGCTGCAACTCATGGGGTCGCAAAGAGTTGGACACGACTGAGTGACTGAACTGAGTGCCACCAAGACTTCTCTTTGGTGTTGATGAGCTTATATGTATATGTATATGAGCTTATATTCCATATGTATAAAATTAGTATGTGTACATTCTTGTTGGCTAAGGTAGGAAGATGCATACCCAGTTTACTTGAAAATAATACTAAATGCAGAAGATATCACTACTGTAGGAATGACTATCTGGACTTGAAGAATAATGTGGAAATGATTGATACAAGTGTAACTTTAGCTAAATGTGACTTTTTCATCATGTTGAACAGGGGCACTTTTGAGAATGTAAATGTGTAGAAGGGTTTATAAAAATGTTGGGTAGTCAAAGGGGTGGAATGTGTTGGACATTTCCCTCCCCTCCGCTCACCCCACAGACACACATATATGCTCAAGCTCACACACTCCAAACTAATCAGAATATGAGTTCATATAGAGGGCGGATTATGCCACAAGTTAAACCTGCTGAACAGCTTTTACCAAAATTAGGACAGTGAGGCAAAGGCAAAAGAAGACTGAAGTCAGTCTTTACAAATACTGAGTTCTCACCAGCTTGTTCTATAAACTCATTGTTGTGGTTCATGCTCACTAGGCTTCCAGATGTCTGTTATATTAATACTTTAACCATTTCTTAGCTTGAAGTTCAATTGGTTTTTGAGGCAACAATATACTCCTAATGGGTAGCTTTTGCTTAAGTTAATGTTATTTTCTCTTCCTGGAAATTGAGACTTATCTCTGAAATAGTGCATGGTGAAACATTCAAACTATTTGCAGCTCTATTGTAAATTTAAAATGATACATAATCTAGTATTAAAAAGAAAATGTAAGCAGAGATACAGAGGTAATGTGATTTCTGAAAAATCACATTCCACAATATTCCTTTCTGTTCAGTTTGTTTCAGGGTGAAAAATGAGGGAATACCTTCCTTTATTCAATTGCAATATGTATCATTTGTTTATTTTTACCATCTCAGATGGTGACTGCAGCCATGAAATTAAAAGATGCTTGCTCCTTGGAAGAAAAGCTATAACAAACCTAGACAGCATATTAAGAAGCAGAGGCATACTTTACCGACAAAGTCCAGCTAGTCAAAGGTGTATGGTTTTTCCAGTAGTCATGTATGGATGAGAGAGTTGGACTATAAAGCAAGCTGAGCACTGAAGAATTGATGCTTTTGAACTGTGGTGTTGGAGAAGACTCTTGAGAGTCCCTTGGATGGCAAGGAAATAAAACCAGCCCAATCCTAAAGGAAATCAGTCCTGAACATTCATTGGAAGGACTTGATGCTGAAGCTGAAACTCCAATAATTTGGCCACCTGATGTGAAGAACTGACTCACTGGAAAAGTCCCCAATGCTGGGAAACATTGAAGGCAGGAGGAGAAGGGGATGACAGAGGATGAGATGGTTGGATGGCATCACTGAATTGATAGACACAAGTTTGAGCAAGCTCCAGGAGTTGGTGGTGGACAGGGAAGCCTGGCGTGCTGCAGTCCATGGGGTCGCAAAAGAGTCGGACATGACTGAGTGACTGAACTGAATTGAACCATCTCAGAAACTTTTAGGTAATAAAGTAAATGGGCCAGCTTTTTAATATTCAGCTGTACAGAAGTTATGCTTTCAAAACGTGTATCCTTGTAAGAATTGTTGTTTTGCTGTTCTCTATGAAAGTCTGTTTCATTTGGAATCAGTTGCATAGCTGAGGTTCTGATTACTTTAGAGCATCAGAGGTTCCTTGGCTATTTACAAAACTCTCAGAATGTTTACCTTGGGGAGCTAGGCAGATTTGGTAAAGAGAATGCACCTAAAACCAAATGATTTTCTAGAGGCTTTTCTGAACTTTTCCTTTGGAAAAGAATTTTTTTCACCTGTTTTTGAAGCCAAATTGAATTAGAAAGGAATTAAGTGGTATTTCATTTGCTATCATTCATAGCAATTGGCCCTACATATTGAATATTTTTTTTTGTAGAGACACATTATTCATTTAGTTTTCTGATGAGTCTCAGATTTATAAACTCCAAAGATATGCTTTATATTTCTGTAGAAAAAATGTTTTAGCCTAGTTGCCTAGAGATGCAATTTTTACCCAGGTCTTTGAGCTTAAAACTTACTTCCTGGGATTGGTTTTTACCGCATAAGAATGGATTTTGCTGTTTGTAACTAAGAGAAGCATTTTTCATAACAAAGTGATTATATTTCTATCTCAAAGTGCAATATATACTATGCCTGTTGGAAAACATATTTTAAATAGAATTATTTTATAGTGCTTTGATGGGGATATCAAAAACTGCTAATAAACATCATATCTGCAAGTGAAAACGACTTTTCATTTATTCATTATTAAAAAATAAAATTTGTCATAGAAAATCTTTGCTTATTCACTCAGTCATGTCTGACTCTTTGCGACCCTATGGACTTTAGCCCACCAGGCTCCTCTATTCACAGGGATTCTGTAGGCAAGAATACTGGAGTGGGTTTCCATGCCCTCCTCCAGGGGATCTTCCCAATCCAGGGATCGAAACCAGATCTCCCACACTGCAAGCAGACTCTTTACCATCTGAGCCACCAGGGAAGCCTTACTGGGGTGGGTAGCCACTCCCTTCTCCAGGGTATCTCGCCAATCCAGGGGTCGAACCCAGGTCTCCCACATTGCAGGCAGATTCTCCTATACAAGTGCTAACCAGGACCGACCCTGCTTAGCTTCTGAGATCAGACAAGATTGATCACATTCAGGGTGATATGGCCATAGACACAGGTGGATTCTTTACCAGCTGAGCTGCCAGGAAAGCCCAATAAATCTGTATTTATTTGGAGAAGATAATTCATCTTCAGTGGAAAATAGCAAATATATGCAGAATTCCTCTTTCATTCCTGTGATGATCTGTTCTCAATTTGAGCATTCTGGAGAAATTTAGCAAAAATCTGAGAGGTGTGGGCTGCATGTAGAGATGTTTTGAATCACACCATCTTTACTGATAATTTGCAATGTATTTTTGAGTTCCACCTTACATCACATTTTACTAAAAATATTTTTGTCCTAACAAAAACTAACTACATTCTCTGCTGCTGCTGCTGCTAAGTCGCTTCAATCGTGTTCGTGCGACCCCATAGACAGCAGCCCACCAGGCTCCTCTGTCCCTGGGATTCTCCAGGCAAGAATATTGGAGTGGGTTGCCATTTCCTTCTCCAATGCATGAAAGTGAAAAGTGAAAGTGAAGTTGCTCAGTCGTATCCGACTCTTAGTGACCCCATGGACTGCAGCCTGCCAGGCTCCTCCATCCATGGGATTTTCCAGGCAAGAGTACTGGAGTGGGGTGCCATCTCCTTCTCCGAACTACATTCTCTAAAGAGAACTAAAAATCAGTCTTTAAGTGGTTCAACAAACCTGCTAACTTCTCAAAATATAAATTTTACAACAGCCGAACCACAGTTCAAATCAGGGTAGCTAGCTGTCGTAATAGCTAAACTCTGAAATCTCAGTGGCTCTCTTGAGATGAAGTCTGATATAGGCAGCTGGTCCTCCTCCTGCTTGCCATGTCATCTGAAACTCATGGTATCCTGAGCCTGGTGCTAGAGGCACAGTGGCTTTTAAATGACCCAGCCCAGAAGTGGCACATGCCCCTTCTCTACTCTTCATTGGTCAGAAGTACTTTTATGGCCCCAAATTAACTCTAAGGTTAGCTGGGGAACACAAATGAAAGCATATAACTGATTGTGAGAATATCAACATTTAAAAAGTCTTTCTTTTTCTCCACCAAAGCTCTACTTTCACTGAAAAGTTTTCATCAAAAAAGAATGTAGTACCTAACTCCACAAATGCAATTAAACATTGTAAGTTTTTGGGCCAAATAAGAGAGACAGAAGTACTGAATTCAATATTTTGAAAGATTGCATTCACTGATTTTGTTGTCATCTGCCTGGAAGAGTAACCTGTCACTTCTTAAGTCAACACATTCATCATTGTATAAATACAGTTTACATTACAAGGTTCAGTTCTTTTAGAATTTAACATGCTACTCTGTCAGTTCAAACCACTCTAAAATAAAATAAGATTGGGAAACTAAAAAATAAAACAACATTAGAAAACTTGGCAAGTCTCTTTTTTTTCCCCTCCTCAATAGAACTGTCTTTCATTTGGGAAGAAAGTATTAACTGAGGACCATTCAATGATATTGCAATACAGACTGAGAACAGTGATTTGCCCAAAGCAGGAATTCCATGGTATTTGGGAATTTTGATTAATTTTAAAGATACTGTATAGATACAGTACTAATTACCTCTAGATTCTCCAACCACTCATTGTAATGAATGGAGACATAGCACAAATATGTATTATAGAAGTTTTAGTTTTCTCAAAGAGAGGGGAAAGCAAGCTAATATTTATTGGGGTCTTTATATGCTAAGCAAAAAATAAAAATCTCAGGTGAATATCGCAATACAATACAATTCTTACCTTTTTTTAACTAAATGAGGAAATTGGGACACAAATTGAGAACCCTGTCTTGAATTATTTTGTTAATAACTGAAAGAGCCTGATTTATAACCCCAATTTGGCTCCAAAGTATCTGATTTTCTACTTTAAAGAGATCTTTAAACTTTTTCATAGCATAGCACATACATAATAATAAAAAGAAAATAATAGTTTTGATTTAGGATGCTCAGTTGTATTTTAACTTCTAAAGTTGAATGTGTTTCTGCAAAACATTATGTACATTATAAAATAAACATAAAAACAGAAAATTTGAAGGAATAAAGACAGAAAAGATAGAAATAGAGGTTGTAATATTTTCTTCCTTTATGTTGCTGAAATATTTTGTGCACTTTTCTATAAAAACAACCTGGAAAACCAATTCTTCTTTAAACTTTATTTTGAAAGGATTATAAGCTCACAAGAAATCGCATAAAATAGTAAAGAGAAGTTCCTGTCTACACTTCATCCAGCTTCTCTTACTAATAACATCTTACAGAGCTAAACCAGGAAATGACAGTGACACACTACAGTTGACTAGAGACTACTCACTTTATCTACCCTGTCCCAAATAGATATATTATGAACAAAATGAGCTCGTCCTCCATTTGGAAAAATAAGAAAATGATCTAGGAAACATTCAGAATATGCTTTTCAATTCACCAAACTCTTTCTAATTCATCAAGCCCTAATAATAAATAATTTGATAACCAAGTGAAAATGAACAAATCAGCCAGGGTGTCAGTACTTCATAGTGTCTAAGGACACATGCTCTGCGTGGTATGAAACCAATGCCAGCATTTCTTCTGCATCTCAGTTTATTCATCTTTCTAAGGAAGCTATTAATAGTGTTCATTCCACTAGCTAGTAGCTATTATTAGTATTGTTCTCCAAATTACAGATGAAGAAGTGTACTCAGAGAGTTCATTCAATTATTCAAAATCAAATTACTAATTATGGACAAAGCTAGACTTAAATTTTGCTGTTTTTACCTGAATGCTGATTTTACCACGTTATTCTCATACCCAGGCAGGAAGGAAGGACAAAATAAAAAAATACTGTAGCACAACTCTCATTTCATACTACTCTGAATATTTTAGACATTTGATTCATAGTTTATTCCTGTTAATTATCCCTACTGAACAATCACCGCTGCTGCTGCTAAGTCGCTTCAGTCGTGTCTGACTGTGTGTGACCCCATAGACGGCAGCCCACCAGGCTCCACTGTCCCTGGGGTTCTCCAGGAAGGAACACTGGACAACCACAAATTTCTCCAAATATTTAAAGGTCAGCTTTAGTTATTAATAAGTTAACATTTGTAAATAGTGTTCTACTGGTCCAAAATCATATATATTACAAAGTAATCGGATATTAACAGTATTTTAATTTCTTGGACTAATTTTATCCTAAGAAATCTGGTTTTCTGTTTAAGTAAAAGTTCTAAATTGTAATTGTCATAGACATTTTCATTTAATTCTTTAGAAAAAAATGTTTAGTCTTATAGAGACTTTTTGTGAGGCTTTAGCAACAATGATGAATCAAAAATACAAAAAAAATTCATTTTATTTATCTAAGTTGTTCCTTAAGTTGCTTAAGGCTGTCAGGGTAATAGTAGACAGTTCTAAGTTGAAGACAAATTGGTTGCTACAGATCAATATGTAAACTAGAACATTCAGCATCAATTTTTCTTGTACAAACTTACTCAACTCCAGGTTTTAGGAAAACATCCATATTAAACATAGACCCTTTCTGTTTAAAGCCACAGTATGAAACGACAGCCAATTTCAGCCCAAGATCACGTGCTGAATAATTTTCCAGTCATATGGGAAATTTTTATTTAATTTTCTAACATTTTCTTGAAGTACTCTTCACATGTGTTCCAATAAATGTAAACATTAACTGTTGCTATTATCCTAGCTTTATTTTAAAAGTATTATATTTACTATACCTACAAATAGTTCACACGAAGCAAGAAACCTAATATTTATATTTTATAATAAATATTATGAATATCTCTCTCAGGGAAAGAAACTGTTTAGACAATCTGCTTTTCACATAGAAAATCATGCTTCTAAATCTTAGTGACTATAGCTTTTCATTTTAACTTTTTTTGTATTAGAGACAGTTTTTACTATAAAAGTAAAATAGGACCTTTTAGCTATAGTTAAGAAACTTTTTTTTTCTGCAAAGAGGGAAAATTATGGAAGCTGTAAATAAGTAATGATTGCCAAAGATCAGAGGAATTTTACATAAGACCAAAGCAATTTAATCTGGTGCTTTGATACAAGTTTGTAAATAATTCAGCATAATGATAATAACGACATCTTGAGAATTCTCAGCAACTGAACTGCCCTTGAAGGTATTAGAAGATGATTAGAAATTTGATGGTTTTAAGTCATGAATTAATTTTTGAATTTTTCCATGTGGGGTGAAGTGTATTATTTTAAATAGTTGCTACCCGATCTCTTTAGCGTAAATACAAAAAAATGTTAATATACTGGTCCTCTGTGTAGTAGAATCCACTTAGCCAGAGGTAGAATATCTGGTTATTTCCCTAAGAGTCAGGAATTCAAAATTAGTAGGTTTTTTTTTTTCTTAAGTTTCTATTTCACACAGATTATTTTCTTCATCTAATTTTTTCACATCTCCTTAGAAACATGCCTTCAGATATGATTCAAAAAGACCTGAGTATGATTCTACTTGGATATGATTCTCCAACTAGAACAAGCCAATCTCTGTTCAGGGGGTCAGCTTTGCCTCTCTTCTAACTAGTTTGGTCTTAGGCAGGTGGTTATTTTTTTTCCTAGGAGCTTAGATTTTCTCATGGGTAAAATAAAGAAATTGGATTCTGTGATCTCAGTAATCTCCTGCAGTTCTAAAATGCTCCAAGTATATTGCTTTCTAAATAATTCCTCAAAAGAGAGAGCCCTTCATTACCAGCCCCTTCCTGTTTGTCCAGCCAGCCAGAGAATTACTGATGATTCTGTAGACCCTGAGCTGCTTCATAAGCCCATGGTGATTCTTGGGTAAGTGGAAAGTCCTTTCTGCTTTCCTTCCCATAGGAAACGTGTGCTCATCCTTCTATACCTTGTCCAATTGCTTTCCCCCTGAACATTCTCAGTCTAGCCCTTCAGAGTTCATTACTTCCTCCCTTCAACCATCACTTTTACTGACATCTTCTCCATTTTCACACAAATCATTCCAGGCATTAATGTTCTTTCATTATCAATGTCCTCAAATAAATAATGATTCTTTAAAGATAAAACTCATATTTTGGTTTCATAACTACACAAGCAATGGGATTATATAATACAAATGTTCAATAAGTACCTGGTAAATGAAAGACAATTAAACTGTTAATAAGGCAAGAGCATATTAATGAATAAGGACTGGGAGACATAAGATTGAGATTATGGTATTAGTTTTATTAATGATTACTTTTGTATTCTTGGTTAAATCTCTTCAACTTTGGTCAAGTATCACTAATAATGCAAACAGTGTCTATCTTATTGGATTGGTTTTATGATTATGCTGTATGATAATTCAAATTAAATAACATAAGTAGATGTTTTATATTTATGATATATATATGGCTTCCCTGGTGGTTCAGATGGTAAAGAATTTGCCTGTAATGCAGGAGACCCAGGATTGATCCCTAGGTTGGGAAGATTCCCTGGAGATGGGAATGGCAACCCACTCCAGTATTCTTGCCTGGAGAATTCTATGGACAGGGGAGCCTGGCAGGCTACTTTGAAACCTCAGATTCCTATAATTTTAAGAGCTTATTATTATATCTGGTCAATACAATACAATAGCCAAAATGTCCTACTTTTCTTCTATCAGTTACAGATATTTTTCTTTAATCATCAAAAGTGGTTTTTAAATATTTAGATGGGAAAGTCAGATTCAAAGTTCCAGATAACAAATGAGTCAGTAGTAACTGAAAAGTAACCAAATATCCAAATGTCTTCTAGAACATACTTTCCAGCTGGGTTAGTTAACATTGTTTGTTCTTGACTAAGAAAACATCTTCTGCACAACATGAAATTGAGGTTTTGAGACAGCTGATTGTATATCACTAATGAGCCATATGCTAGTAACTTTTTAGTTTGTTCATTTTAACTCCATTTTACATGTTTAACTCCAAAAAAATAAATTCTGCATAAGAAAGTGATATTTTGTCCTTATTTTTATAAAATGCTGAAGAATAGAAAACTTGAAGATGGTTCATTCAACTGTCTTACATTGATTGGTGGGAGGTACACAGCTGCACAAGAGCCCTTCTCATTAATAGCAAGCATCACAAATGGTCAGAATGCCAATCGCCCAGGGGGTCCAGCCAGAAGAAATCTGCATCTTTGGGTGTAAGACTCACTGTGTAGACTAATGATGTAATGTGTCTGCAATTAAAATACCACCACTTGAATTCTGCCAATGTGAGGTTCCCAATATTTCATAGCAAACTAAAATTTAAAAAGTGAATGTAGATATCATGAAACAAACCAGGTAATTTGAACACATGATTTTTTCTGAGCACCATTTTCAAGATAATATCAATTGCTTGAATAATAGAAACAACCAAGAAGTTGCATAAATCCATGTTTCCTTATAAAATATATGCCACTTGGAGTAATGATTTTCCTCACCCAGATGCAGAATATTATGCTTCATGGGACTTCCCTGGTGATCCAGTGGTAAAGAATCTGCCTTGCAATGCAGGGGACACAGGTTCAATCCCTGGTGCAGAAAGATTCCACATTTGCTGTTGTTGTTCAGTTGCTAAGTCATGTCCGACTCTTCACGACCCCCTTGAACTTCAGCACACCAGGCTTCCCATCTCCCTGTGTTTCAGACTCATGTGCACCGAGTCAGTGATGCCATCCAACCCAATTTTGAACCACATGCCACAGGACTAAGCCCTTGTGCCACAACTACTGAGCCTGTGTCCTAGAGCCCATGAGCCACAATAAGAAGCTACCACAAGGAGAAGTCTGTGAACCACAACTAGAGAGTAGCCACTCTTGCGGCAACTATTAAAAGAGAAAAGCCTGCGTGCAGCAAAGAAGACCTAGTGTGGCCAAAACATAAAATAAAAATAAAATTTAAAAGAGCTATTTAAAAATGCTTCATGAATGTGCTCACTTTATATCTACGAGCAAAACTATTTTAATAAAGCTACTTAAAATAACAGTACAAAAATCCTTGGTAAATAACTTTCATTTTGGGAAATAAATATGTGCACAAGTATAGATATATAGATAATAACTCTGAGTGTAGACTTAAATATAGTTACTTAAATAAACATGGACATAGCATACATCCAGATATCCATTACTAAATCAATATGCAACTTTAGAAATACTATTAAACTCCAAGCTCTATCTCTTGTAACATTTTCTGGTAACACTCTACCCTATGATTTTCCAACAGTGCATCCTTATTGATCCTGAGACCTCTGTTTTCACATCAATTGCATGACTCTCATAATGACAACACTCTTTCTAGTATTTTTGGGAATTCTTTTTCTCTATTATTAAACTAATGATGAGTTGTGTACCAAGAACAGTGTCATTACTTTTGACTCTATCTGAAAGTTCTCTCAACTTTTATTTCCTTCTCCTTGAAAACTTTTATACATGGGGAAGATTTTCTAAGGGTCCAGACGTTGGTCCTAAAAAATTACTGTATGGCTGTCTTACTCACTACTTAAGAAATATCATATCTGAGAGAAAAATCAGCTTTGTTACTTCTATTTCACTAAACTGTTACAAGATCAAAATTATAACCTTAAGTCACTTTAAGGTATCTTTCATCAAGTACCAGTATTTCTGTTGATGACCTGAGAAAACCCCAGATTGTTTAATTTTAATTTACCAGAGGAGAACATATCAATACTTACTCTCATTTAATAATCATATACTTTATGTAACAGCACTGTCTATCCTGAATTATCCAAGAGAATAAGAGCAGATAGTTATGAAACACCAAATAAAAAACAGTGAATGAATGGAATTATGTCTTTAGCTTTGAACTCAGTGTGTTTTTTCATCAGATTTGTCTTCCCAGTTAGGAATTTCGTAGGTTAAAAATCAAGCCTAATTCCTCCCTTGGAGAGGAAAATTACATAATAGAGGACAACTAATGAAATATACTCCAAATATACTTTCTTTTTTAAAAAATATTATTTTTATTGAATTATGGTTGATTTACAACACATTAGTTTCAGGTGTACACTTCAACTTTTAAAGAACTTCCTTCTCCCAGAATGTATATGTACACATGGGGTGATATACCAGGACTATGAGCCACTAAGCATATGTGCCATGCTATGCCAAGTTGCTTCAGTCTTGTCAACTCTCTGCAGCCCCTTGGACTGTAGCCCACTAGGCTCCTCTGTCAATGGGATTCTCCAGGAAAGAATATTGGAGTGGATTGCCATGCCCTCCTCCAGGGGATCTTCCCAACCCAGGGATCGAACCCACATCTTCTATGTCTCCTGTGTTGGCAGGCAGGTTCTTTACCACTAGTGCCACCTGGGAAACCCCACTAGGCATATAACCACTCCAATTACAAAAAGTTCGCAAGTAAACATCTATTAGTGTGTGGTTGTGGGTCAGCTAAGGTCACTGAGCAATTTTTTTTTCCTCCTATGATAGTTAGAATGAAATCTCCCTGTTTCATTTTCTAGGTCCTCTCAACCTCCTCACTTGCGTCTCTCCAAGGGGAGGCTAAGTCACTTAATCTGATTGGCTGGTTTACAAAGAGGAGTAAACAGGACCAGCCTTGTCTTTTCTTCTTCACTCTTTGGGGGGGGAGGGGGCACACATTCTCCTCTGTGCTTCCATGCCATCATCAGTCTTACTGGGTCATCTCTGCCCTGTGGTCAGGAGTCCATACAGGACACAGTAGATAAGTGTTTCTGGGTCTGGGTTTAGTATTAGGAAGCCTGGGTCCCTGAAGATAGGACCCAAGATTTCCCAAGGTCTAACTTGCCTTGAGAAATAATTTATCTCAGTTTTAACAGGTAGTTCAGGACTGAGACATGGAAATAAAGAATGATAATTTTTGAATTCCCCAAGAATTGAAATATGTGGTCTTGTTGATTTTTTAGGCAACTTACTTGCATTTAGGACATAAATTTTAAAATTACTGAACCAAAAGTCTGATTTCATCAAAATACCCTTATATTTATCTGAGAACTACTCTAAAGAGCAATTTATATACATATGCGCATAATACTGGAGTGGGTAGCTTTTCCCTTCTCCAGAAGATCTTCCCAACCTAAGGATCGAACCCAGGTCTCTCACATTGCAGACATTTTCTTTACCTGCTGAGCCACAAGGAAAATGCAAGAATACTGGAGTGAGTAGCCATTCCCTTCTCCAGGGGACCTTCCTGACCCAGTTATCAAACCAGGGTCTCCTGCATTGCAGGCAGATTCTTTACCAACTGAGCTATTAGGGAAGCCCATATTAATATATGCACACATATCTATTAATACACACACACACATATATATGTATATATGTGTTCTCTACAAATGTAACAGATACAGTCAAAGAAAATCCTGAGGTCTTGGGCCTTTAAATTGTCAGATTCTGCTTCAAATTCTTAGTCTTCTTTCTCTTCTTTGCCAAACTTGAGTGGGAACCAAAGGTCTAAAAGTCTAAATCAGCTTGATAGAATTTTAGACATCTTTCTTCATATCTCTAGGCTTTTGATCTCCCTTTTCTTAGAGCATTTATCTCAGAAGACTTGTAATTTCACATTCTACTCTGCCCGTTTGAGATGAGAATCTTCTCACAGCCTCTTACCAGTTTTACAACTCAAAAATTCCTCTCTGTAGGACCTGGAATTCATTTCTTTGAACATAATTAGCAAAGGTGATAGCACCCCTCTCTCCCAGTCTCTTCAGGAAATGGGAGCCTGACTTCTCTAAGTGACAGTTAGCAAACACAGAGTCTAATCATTTTAACCAACCTCCCCACTTAACATCCTCCAGTACTTTTCCACTAACTCACTCAAGGTTTTAAAATCTCTCTAGCCTTTTGTTTCAGCTGACTTGAGTTTATTCTCTCTCTCCAATTACAACAATTTAAGTACAGTCTTCCTTGCCTATTTAACTGGTCCTGTGTAAATTTTTGTTTTACAAGTGCCTTGGTGAGCATTCTGCCTTCCAAAGAGGCTGACATGGAGCACTGTAGTGGATATTTAATGATATATTTCCCAAAGGTTTGCAGAAGTAACCTACAAAATTAGCATGGCAAAAAAACCAAAGTTTTCCAACAAGATGATGTGAGAAAACTGCAGTTCCTGTATGGGACTAGTGCACTCTCTGACCAGATTAAGCAAATCCAGGAGTTTTGTTGAAATCATGAATCTAGAAGTTATTTGTTAAGCTGTGCTAATTTAAAGTAAGAATTGAAAGATCTCATAGGAAACTTTTCCTTTTCTTAGGAGAAAAATGGCTCTCAGAATATGGATGAGAAATTCAGTGATATACACCGAGTGATGTATCACACCTGAACACAGTTCTCCTTCAAATAAATGGTAGAATGGATTAGTGTTCCAACTCTTTACTCCCTCCTCAGTGATACTGTTAGGCATCCATTTCTTTTGCCACATTAACTGTGAAGGAATCTACCATTGTCAGTAGGGTATTCATCTCAGCCCCTTGACTCTGTGCCTGGCCATGCAACATCTTTGTTCAATGAATTTAACGAATGTGAAGCTAATGGAGGCCTGAACGATGCTTGTGCAATTCTCTCTCACCTCTGCCACCATCATAGACGGAACACCCCTCCTTTAAGCGGCTGGGATGAAGACAATGGGAAGAGCCTGGAACAGAGTCACTCATTTATTATTAATCATCAGTGAAAAAACAGTTGCCCAGTTGAGATCAGTTCAGATCAGTGAAGACCCAGCCAACACAAATAACAGTAAGATTAATAAACTACAGATTTGGGTCCCATCACTTCATGGCAAATAGATGGGGAAACAGTGGAAACAGTGACAGAATTTATTTTCTCGGGCTCCAGAATCACTGCAGATGGTGACTGCAGCCATGAAATTAAAAGACACTTGCTCCTTGGAGAAGAAAGTTATAACAAGAAGAAAAGTTATAACAAACCTAGACAGCATATTAAAAAGCAGAGACATTACTTTGCTGACAAAGGTCGATCTAGTCAAAGCTATGGCTTTTCCAGTAGTTATGTGTGGGTGTGAGAGTTGGATCATAAAGAAATTTGCACAATGAAGAATTGATGCTTTTGAACTGTGGTGCTGGAGAAGATTCTTGAGAGTCCCTTGGACTGCAATTCTTTGGCTTCAATACTTGGACTCCAATACTTTGGCCACCTGATGGGAAGAGCCAAATCATTGGAAAAGACCCTAATGCTGGGAAAGACTGAAGGCAGGAGGAGAAGGAGATGACAGAGGATGAGATGTTTGGATGATATCACTGACTTGATGGACTTGAATTTGAGCAAGCTCCAGGAGTTGGTGATGGACAGGGAAGCCTGGCGTGCTACAGTCCATGGGGTTATAAAGAGTCAGCCATGACTAAGTGACTGAACTGAGATGAACTGGATGGCAAGAAGATCAAACCGGTCAATTCTAAAGGAAATAAATCCTGAATGTTCACTGGAGGGACTGATGCTGAAGCTAAAGTTCCAATACTTCAGCCAATACTTCGGCCACCTAACGCAAAGAACTGACTCTTTGGAAAAGACCCTGATGCTGAGAAAGATTGAAGACAGGAGGAGAAGGGGATGACAGAGGATGAGATGGTTAAATGGCATCACTAACTCAATGGACATGAGTTTGCCCAAGCTCTGGGAGTTGGTAATGGACAGGAAAGCTTGGTGTGCTACAGTCCATGAGGTTGCAAAGAGCCGGACAGGATTGAGCAACTGAACAGCAGATTTGGAGGCTGACCATTATGTACACAATATAATTAAAGCAATGATTTGCTCACAAAAATTACTTCAGAGATCATTGTTATAATAACTAAAAGAACCTTCAATTCTTTCCCAAGAGGACTGCTGTTTACAGCTGACATTAATGTGCTGGAACCTCCATATTTTACACTGAAAAGGAGACATTTCATGTGGTCTACTTTCTCAACATGATTATGTAAAATGAATACACTAATTCACGCCATATAGTTTGAAAAGCCAAAAATAATTAGATTTAAAGAAAGAAACGAACCTAATCACAGTTTTTAGTCACATTTGAAAACAAGAAATGTATGAATAGGGAATATCAGATGGGGATGAAGAAGTGTTTCTGGAGCTGATGTTGCTACAACAATGAGACCTTGAATGACTCACCTGGCCTCTCTAGGTCTCTGAGTTCTATCACATTTTATAATTTAATCCTAGAGAATTAAAAAGAGAGGTTATTAAACATTTTCTCATGGTTTGTCAAATCATAGTGAACAAAAAATATAAATATATATGTACATAATATCTGGTGCAATATTTGTTCATGTTTTCTAAATATATGAAGAATAGCTATATAAATGTGTGTGTGTGTGTGTGTGTATGTTAGTTGCTCAGTTGTGTCCGATCTTTGTGACCCCATGGACCACAAGGCTCTTCTGTTCATGGAATTCTACAGGCAAGAATACTGGAGTGGATTGCCATTCCCTTCTCCAGGGGATCTTCCGGACCCAGGGATCAAACCTAGGTCTCCTGTATTGCAGGCAGAGTCTTTACCATCTAAGCTATCAGGGAAGCCCCATATATGTGTATACACATACATATGTATGTGTGTGTGTGTATATATATATATACATGTGAGAGAGAGAGAGGGAAAGTGAGAGAAGGAAATAGATACACAAACACAGATATATTCTATACTCATGCCACAGAGGATGTCCTAAGGCACAATGGCAGGACAGACAAAAGGGGTAAAATTATAGAGTTTACAAAGCTTATATCCTTGGTTCCATCACAGATGAGGTTTGTGACCTTTGGTACATATTAATCTCACCTTAATCTCAGCTTACTCTTTATAAAAATGACAGTAATGAGGCCTTTCAGACTATCTTTTCTGCCTTGAAAGTAACTGAGGCAACATTTATTAATGTACTTTGTAAATCAAAGACAGTAAATTGGTGCTATGGTTTTTAATAATTGGAGTGCAATATAGCTCAGTTTGGCATAGTTGTCTGTAAATCCTTCTTTATTCAAGGGCATAAATATTAACAAATCCTACAATAAATGGTTAAGAAGGAAGTTTCTTCCCTTCTTACATATTTCTCTAAAGAATAGTACTCACAGTAAACATTTTATATTATTGTAGTTAAGTGTTCTATCCTTTTAATTATAGCCACATTCAGTTAGGCTAAAAAAGAGTCAAGCCAAAATAAATATCTGAAGACTCCACAAATAAGACTATTATGCATTATGAGATTATTTTTTCTCAATTTAATCAGAATTCTACAGATTGCACTCTAAAATCCACAACTTTAGTTTCCAATCAGAGCTACTGGTTATAAATATTTGTGAATGCTTTGATTAGAAATAATTCTCTGTTCATGGAGAAGCTTATAGTATAATCACTATACAGTTTATATAATAGAAGGCCAATGTATCAAGTTACAAGCAAAAGGACTCTTTCACTGAGATGTTGCAGATAAATTTCATCTATTTCCTATTCTTATGCTTTCATTTTTACAAAGAATTAATATTTAAAAGTTAAACTTTTAAAATTAAACTTTATTGACTGCCATATGAATTTTTTTCTACGTAGATTTACAACCAACATTTGGTTATGTAAACATCTTTTCTGGAAATGTATTTCGACATAATCCTACATGACTTGCAAGAGATTTAGATGGTCACATAAACCTGTGGTGCGACCACAGATTTCAGAGATAAACATGATCTCTTAGGTGGTTATTTTCATTGTGACATATTTTATATACATAAGTGGATAAATTCAACTTGTTTCCAGGAATCTATTAAGAATTATCTTGTGATACGTTTCAAAGTTTTTAAACTAAGTTCACAATGTGTATTTAATATTTGGAATAGAGGATACAGGAGATTAATTATAGCACCAAACTCCAAAGTCTTGAATGGATGTTTTTCAGATCTCCATGCTAACACTTGTTATGATTTGCTAATGCTTTAATAAACCTGCTCTTTTTTTTCAATAGAAAGAACACTCAGGTTCCAGCTACTTAAACATTTATTTTATCTGTATTGAGGATTTACTAGATAGTTTTAATTTGTTGTTGTTGTTGTTTTTTGACTGCTTATTAACAGCTCATCTAAAGAAAAGAAAGGAGATAGGCCTCAAGTCAATCAAATTTGTTTGAAAGTGACCTGTCTGAGATATTTCTTGTCCAGAGATCATCCTGTTTGACTGTTTTGGCTGCCTTGCTCAATATTCTTTTTGAGTTCCTTTAAAATATACCTGCTCAGCCAAAGGATATGACCTTTAAGATAGAAAAGATGAGTTTTTTTTTTTTTTTTTTTTTTTTTTTATCATGGCTTTAAAATTAGCTGCCTTTCTCTGACAGAAGAAAGTTCATATGATATAGTTCAGGATGATTCTTCAGTATAAGAAGATAGTGAAATTGCTCAATTTTTCCATAATTAGTTGAACAAGACTGAGCAACTAACGCACAGCACAGAATACAACACTTCAAATGAGCCCTCTCTTGACTAGTTCAAGCTTCAAAGAGATCTCTTCAAGGAACTACAATATCCCATTCAGGTGACTCCTAAATGTATATTTTTGAGTGCATTCCCAAAGTTAAGTGAAAACAAAAGAAAACTTCCTACTTCTGGAGGAATAGTAGGAATAGCAATTAGACAAGAGAGAAAAGTAGACATCAAGGAAGGAAGAGGTGGATGCTAGGGGTTTTGTTGAGTTTTTCTTCCTCCCACCTCTCCTTCTCATCCTGTCCCCTACCACTCCAGAAGCCTGAGCTGAAGTCCAGTCAAATAACAGGATTTCGAACCATCCAGATATACCCAAGCCATTTGAAACTCTGGAGGAGGATCATCTTTTAGGATACCAACCTGAGATAAAGCATCATCTGAGAAAACCTGGGAGTGGCAGGCTTTTCCATGTGGTTTTACTTAGCTTCCCTTAGTTCTGATGTGCATGGACCGCATCTAGATGAAGCCAAGTCTGGTTGAGGAGATAACCCAGGGGTATTTTTCAAAATAATATTTCAGGTTTCTTTTGGTGCAGGACACAACACACTGATGCTTGGATCAATGGAAGGCAGAACTCTGTTATTTACTACTCCAAACAAAAGAAGGTGGCTAGGCAGGGCCATCCAGGGAGCTATATATGGAACAGGATGACAGCAAACCAGAGTCATTGGGAAGAGCTTTTGTATGGTGGTGGGAAGGGGGGAGGGCAAAAAGGAAGGTTAGCTACATTTCACAGGCTCCCAGTAGATTGGCTAATTTGTTATGGTTGTTTTTCTTTGTTTTCACTGCATGGCTTGTGGGATCTTAATTTCCTAACCAGGGACTGAACCCAGGCCATTGTAGTGAAAGTACTGAGTTCTAACCACTGGAACCACCAGGGACTTCCCTAGATTGGCTAATTTGAATAAGTGTTCACTCTCTAGGGTTTAGGAGTGTTCCTAGTTGTCTGATATCTGGTCCTGGGACAGTTAGGACATTGCACAGTGACCTGGAGAGCGAGACTCCAGTAAGGGAAATGGTTGGACTGTGGACTTAATCAGCTGCTCAAGACGGGAAACTGACAGGTCTCTAGCCAGGACATCAAAACTGGGTCCAGGCAGCATTAAGAAAAACCTATATTACAATTGATCTCCTGATGTCTGGATGTGAGTTTTCAGTTAAATTATTTAAAGTATTTGTGTAGCATAAAGAGTAGAGGAGAACTTTATTGAGTAGGGTATAAATTGCCCTTAATAGCATAGACAACATTCTGTTATGAGAGTAAAAAGGAGTAAAACAAGTATAAGAAGACTTTGGAGGCTAGTCCCATAACCAGATTCCCCACTAACATGCTATTTACATGAAAAAAAAAAAAAACATTGAAAATGTTCAAGGTCCCTAACAATATCACAGTAAAGTTGTAAAGTATGTTAAAAGTATGAGGTACTTCTTTATGACAGTATCTTGGTATATTCCTTGGATCAGGGTGAAAGATCCTGCCATTAAATTATCAGAGTTTGTAAACTTATAGCTTAGTAAAGTGTATGTAAAGATTAGTGGTATTTATTTAAATCAAAGAGAAAGGGGTTATTGTGGAGGTTATGGTCACAGACACAAGGCAAATGGTCATGGTGGCAAGTGGGATGAGGGGAGTAGAAGGAACTAAGGAATAGGTGGTCTTGTCTCCAGGGATCAAGGGCTGGACCAACAGGAGGCAGTTGTCTCCTGGGGAAAGCAAAAATCTACATTAATTTTTAGAACAGCACAAATATTAGTAATAATCTTTAAAGATGTCCTTCTAGGCATGGAGTGTAGGGATATATGTTTCATCAGAGAACAAGAAATGTACCAGGATTATAGGCCAAGCAAATAGCAAGCTCAGGAAACATAATATAATCCCTAACATGGCAGGGATAAAGGACAGAAATGGTACGGACCTCACAGAAGCAGAAGATATTAAGAAGAGATGCAAGAATACACAGAAGAACTGTACAAAAAAGATCTTCATGACCCAGATAATCACGATGGTATGATCACTCACCTAGAGCCAGACATCCTGGAATGTGAAGTCAAATGGGCCTTAGAAAGCATCACTACGAACAAAGCTAATGGAGGTGATGGAATTCCAGTTGAGCTATTTCAAATTCTGAAAGATGATGCTGTGAAAGTGCTGCACTCAACATGCCAGCAAATCTGGAAAACTCAGAAGTGGCCACAGGACTGGAAAAGGTCAGTTTTCATTCCAATCCCAAAGAAAGGCAATGCCAAAGAATGCTCAAACTACTGCACAATTGCACTCATCTCACGCACTAGTAAAGTAATGCTCAAAATTCTCCAAGCCAGGCTTCAGCAATACGTGAACCATGAACTTCCAGGTGTTCAAGCTGGTTTTAGAAAAGGCAGAGGAACCAGAGATCAAATTGCCAACATCCGATGGATCATCGAAAAAGCAAGAGAGTTCCAGAAAAACATCAATTTCTGCTTTATTGACTATGCCAAAGCCTTTGACTGTGTGGATGACAACAAACTGTGGAAAATTCTGAAAGAGATGGGAATACCAGACCATCTGACCTGTCTCTTGAGAAACCTGTATGCAGGTCAGGAAGCAACAGTTAGAATTGGACTTGGAACAACAGACTGGTTCCAAATAGGAAAAGGAGTACATCACAGCTGTATACTGTCACCCTGCTTATTTAACGTATATGCAGAGTACATCATGAGAAGCGCTGGGCTGGAACAAGCACAAGCTGGAATCAGGATTCCTGGGAGAAATATCAATAACCTCATATATGCAGATGACACCACCCTTATGGCAGAAAGTGAAGAAGGACTAAAGAGCCTCTTGATGAAAGTGAAAGAGGAGACTGAAAAAGTCGGCTTAAAGCTCCACGTTCAGAAAACTAAGATCATGGCATCTGATCCCATCACTTCATGGGAAATAGATGGGGAAACAGTGGAAACAGTGTCAGACTTTATTTTTTTGGGCTCCAAAATCACTGCTGATGGTGATTGCAGCCATGAAATTAAAAGACGCTTACTCCTTGGAAGGAAAGTTATGACCAGCCTAGATAACATATTTAAAAGCAGAGACATTACTTTGCCAACAAAGGTCCATCTAGTCAAGGCTATGGTTTTTCCAGTGGTCATGTATGGATATGAGAGGTGGACTATAAAGAAAGCTGAGCACCTAGGAATTGATGCTTTTGACCTGTAGTGTTGGAGAAGACTCTTGAGAGTCCCTTGGACTGCAAGAAGATCCAACCAGTCCATCCTAAAGGAGATCAGTCCTGGGTGCTCATTGGAAGGACTGATGTTGAAGCTGAAACTCCAATACTTTGGCCACCTCACGCGAAGAATTGACTCATTGGAAAAGACCCTAATTCTGGGAAGGATTGGGGGCAGGAGGAGAAGGGGATAACAGAGGATGAGATGGTTGGATGGCATCACCGACTCGATGGACATGGGTTTGGGTAAACTCTGGGAGTTGGTGATGGACAGGGAGGCCTGGCATGCTGCGATTCATGGGGTCACAAAGAGTCGGACACGACTGAGTGATTGAACTGAACTGAACTGAACATGGCAGGAAGAAAAATAATAAATGTCCTGTGTCCACTGTGTCAGCACCTTAGGGGAAAGAGTTAATGGACATTGCTAGGGCAGTGGTCTTGATGCTGAGGTGAAGTCATCTCTAATGCAAGCTCTTGGGCTGGCGCTATGTTATTTGGGATGTGGGACTGAGGTGTGCTTCCAAGTAAATATCCACTTGAGTTGATATAAATATATTTTGGGGGGCTCTGTGTTATTATACAGCTACTCGTGGAATTTGAAGATAACATTTTTGGACCTGGGAGCTTGACTTAAAAATATCTTTAAGTCAAGGAGATTTATGAGTACACACCCAAAAAGGTGATGCCTGTATCAGGGGTACTGCAGTTATTGAACAAAAGTGCCAGAACCCAACTGACCTAATTAAGGGTGATCAAGTCTAAAGGCTTCCAATAGTTCAAGGTTTTGCCTCAGTGAGGGAAGAGAGGATTATGCTGGAATAGGTTTTAAATGACATGGTCTAGTTTGGGTGCATGATATTAATATTAATAGGGTACTGGGTTTGCCAATTAAAATGTTTGTATCTGAGCTTGGAGGTCCAGGATTTGTAGGCAGGTCCTCCAATTTAGATGATTATAATGGGTTCTTTGCCTCAGTTATTGGTTCAGTCGATGCCTGGCCAGCAAGCAATTTCTTTGGGCTCCTGGGCTTGAATTAGCCAAAGTCCATGGCATCCAGGCCTCAGAAATTGCCATGCTTGATTTAGACAGTGACTTACCTGAAGTGTTTGAGTCTCTGGTTTACTAACCAGTGAAAGAACCCAGACCAATAGTAAGAAGACCAACAGTCAACACAATGGTATGTGGATGCACCTGACAGACCTTTGTTGCCTGATGTTGATTTTCCTTGAATTATTATCAAAGTGGGGTGTGCCTGGTTCCATCATTATGGATTATGGTATTGACTTTATTATTATCTTCAAATATGATTTTTATTTAGTAAGTGGGGTTTTCTATTTCTTTTCTTAGCAGGCCACATTGTCTGGGAAAATGGTCCCAGACTACTAATTTCAATTTAGTAGAAGAGATCAAAGAGAGATTGGATCAAACAGAAATGTGGATTAACTGTTCACCCCTTTTAACTTAAATGTTGAGGAAGGTCTTTTGGGTGGCAGAAGTTCAGGCTCAAAAGGGTCCTATACCAAATGTGCAGATGTCTGGCCCTTAGGATAGTCTATGGTTAATGGATCTCAGGGGAGTATATGTCATTTATTTAGCCTCCAGTTCTTATGAGATAGGGAAGAATCAAAGGTCTGTAAGGGAAGAGGAAGACATTATTAAAGGGCCTCATGCATAATGAGTTTTCATATACATAGGCATAACAAATAACCTCCTTTAAATATAGGGAAGGGCCATGGGAAGGGCTTTTTATTTTTGTTTGGTCGGTTTCGGTGTGAGTCAGTTAAGGTGCCTTGAATTAAGCATACACCATTTAATGCTACAAATTTTCCTACACCCACAAGTTATAAGTAATGTCTTAGATTTAAACCTAAGTCTTCCAATGTCTGTTGTGATTTCTGAATCTCTTTTCTTGAAATATGGTTGGTCTATAATACTATGTAAGTTACACTATATAACTTACATACTATTGTATATACTATATAGTATTGTATTACACAATACATAGTATTGTATAATATATATTGTATGAATATATTGCACATAGTATATATTGTATGTACAAAATAGTGATTCACAATTGTTAAGAATTATACCCCATGTATAGTTATTATAAAACATTGGTTATATTTTCTATGTTGTACAGTTTATCTCTGTAGCTTATTTTATATATAAGAATTTGTACCTCTACCCCTGTTTTGTCCCTCCTCCCTTTCCTCTCCCCACCAGTAACCATTAATTTGTTCTCTGTATCTGTGAATCTGTCTCTCTTTTATTATATTCACTAGCTTGTTGTATTTTTTAGATTCTATATATATGTGATGGGTTTCCCTGGTAGCTCATCTGGTAAAGAATCCACCTTCAATGCAGGAGACCCTGGTTCGATTCCTGGGTTGGGAAGATCC
Source organism: Giraffa tippelskirchi (assembly GCF_054371585.1). Lineage (NCBI taxonomy): Eukaryota > Metazoa > Chordata > Mammalia > Artiodactyla > Giraffidae > Giraffa > Giraffa tippelskirchi. Next base: position 68,812,241 of record NC_137284.1, read on the forward strand.
CCTGGAGAAGGGAATGGAAGTCTATGGACAGAGGAGCCTAGCAGGCTTCTCTTGACATCATGGTCAATTAATCAACAACACAAGAGGCAAGAATATACAGTGGAGAAAAGACATGTTTCTCATTCGTGTTGCCTATTGACTACCAGGCAACTGTGGTCCTGCTACAAGGCTCTGCTCCATGTATCAGAGCCTTATTGGGATCCAACCTAAAAAATTAATTGTTATGCCAATGGGAAAGCAGCAATAGTAGTATAACATGACTACTCTTTAAGCCTGGGCTCAGATACCACATCCTGTCACCTCTAATTACATTCAGTTGGGCCAAGCCATATAAGTTAACTTAGTGCTATGTCAGGTGGCTGAAAAATACATACACAACCTTTGTGTGTCCTTAGATTGACTGATATCCTGTATATTTTAAGCAGTGTTTAGTTCATTTAATTGATTATGCTGTTTGTATATTTGGATTAATTTTGAGCATTTTAGGGCCCGCTATTTTTCTAATATATTTTAATGTAGCTTTTCTTTTTTGTAAATTCTTTTAAGTTGAATATTTTCACATTTCTTTTTCTTTCCTTACAATTTTTCTAATAGTGTATTTTTATTCTTTCAATAGCTTTGCTTAAATGCAAATGAGCATTTAATCTAAATTTAATATGAACCAATATTATATACTTTGTGGTATAATACAGGGACCTTAAGAATTCTTTGATTCAGCTTATCTCTCTCTCAAATATAATGCTTTTGTGTACAGGATTTTAGTTTGATCATGATTTTTTATCATTGAAAATAAATATCATTAAATATTACTGTTCTTGGTTAAAGCAGGCAATATTTATTGATATTTATAGATTAACCTGTTTATGATTATTTTTGCTAATATTCCTTCCTGCATCTCAGAACATTTTTTAGGTTCATTTTCCAGTTTCCTGAAATACAACCTTTAGCAGAGTCTTCAGTTGATCTGTTAGTAATATATCATTTCAATTTGTTGTTCTAAAAAATCTTGATTTTGAGATCATTCATGAAAAATTATTTCACTGGTTGTAAAATTTTTCAATGGCAGTTATTTTTTCTCCTAGTCTCTAAACTTCTAATATGCATAGCTGTTGACAAAAATGCTTCTTGTCTAATATCCAATCCTCTGTTGGACATCTTTTATCTTCAGGTTGTTTTTAAGATATTCTCTTTCTCTTAGAACTCTAGGAGTTTCATTATAATGTGTTTAAGTGTGGGTTTCTTTTTTGAACAATATTTGTGTTTTACAGGTTTTCTTCAATTCTTGATTTTAGATCATCCACCAGTTTTGGAAAATTTTCAGCCACAGTCCTTGTGCTTACCTCCATCCTCTCTATAATCTCATTCTGATTAGACATCTGTTAGACTTTTTAAACCTGTCTCTATTTATGTATGTATATAATCTTTCCCTTCATATTAACTATTTCTTTATCTCTCTTATAACATTCTGAGTATTTCTCTTTATCTTTCAGATCACTAGGTCTTCAGTTATGTCTAATACACTGCATGGCTGTCTGTTTAAAAAAAATCATTTATTGTAGTTCTCATTACTGGCATACTTTATTCATTATTTTTCAAATCTGCCTATCCAATTCAGTATTAAATTGGTATTTGTGGGATTCTTTGTTTGAAATGTATTAAAAGTGAGGTAATTTCTTTACTCAGTATTTTTCTAGGCTATAAAGACTGCCAAAGCATTAAAATAATTAAGAAAATAATAAGTAAAACCCTTTAACTGGAATTAATTAGAGTTTAATTAAATGTTTCACATATATATTTCCCAATTCTTAATCATATTTATTTCTTTGTAATGAAACTAACAGTTACAGCAACATCTGGTTCAAATCAGTTGTTCCATGTATCTTTGTAAAGAAACTGTTTTTACAAGCTCTACCTCTGAGGGTTGCTTAGAAAACAGAGCACATGTAACAGGAGCCTTTTTATTTTCTGTCTTCAAAACCTTCCTTGATTCTTCCATAATGACCATTTAAACAGCTGTATAGAGATTACTGATAAAGCTATAAAGGAAAACATTTTCCAAAATTGGGTTACTTTAAGCCAAAGTGTACTGTTTCTCCCCCCTACAGTACTACAATAGCAGGGTCTTTTTTCAAGTTAAGATTAAGATTCTAAGAATGCCAGATACTATTTTAGTGTTAATTATTCACATAGGAGTATGGTTGAAATAGAAAACAAAAGTACTCATTTCTCTATATGAACTGGGAAGATAATCATAATTTTAGGACATATTCTGAAGGAGAATGAAACATGAGAGTACAGGAAATTAGCATTCATTGAGTGCATAATGTGTCCTTACATTGTGCTATAATACTATATGTATTATCTCATTTAATACAATTTTTATTTAATTTCAACAGTCATTTAGTACTGTGCACATTTCCAAGGATGCTATATCCACTCCACAGATTGGTATATTGAGTCATTTATGGAATTTAAGAGGTCAGTTTGATATACTGGCAGAGATTTTAAGCAGTTAGAAATTGTAAGTTTACAAGCTGCTTTGATGGTAGTGATTTGTGCTGTTATTTATCTATTTGCTTTGTTTTTATATAGAAATGATAGTTGTAACATTAAACGTTCATGAGATTCTTTTAGAGAAAGGGTACGTGAAGAATAGACATCTGAATTGGACCACGTTTAAGTAACTTTCTCCTCCTTTGTCTCAGTTGCCAAATCCACTTATCTCTGGCTCCTCATCCACTTGCTGCGCTGTGCTGCGCTGTCGTTCAGTCGTGTCCGACTCTTTGTGACCCCATGGACGTAGCCCGCCAGGCTCGTCTGTCCATGGGGAGTCTCCAAGCAAGAACACTGGAGTGGGTTGCCATGCCCTCCTCCAGGGGATCGTCTCACCCCAGGGATCAAACCCAGGTCTCCTGCATTGCAGGTGGCTACTTGCTAAAGGGAGGGTTATTAGACACCACCCTCACGGCCTCATTTTCTGATGTCACTAAAGTCTTAGCCTGCCCCTGTGTGAGGGCTGGCCTGTGGTACATCACCACCTCAACTATCACGGAAGAAAATGGGACAGGTCCAGTGTACAGGCTCCTCTTGACCAGACTTGTGGAAGTTTCCTCCATCCGTTTTGGACCCATGTGAATCACAGCACTACTGAAGTGTGGGATCTGGTTTATCTTCTAGAGAGAGTACAGCAGCATAGCAGGAAATGTGGACAATTTAATGTTCCCATGGTCAAAATATTACCAGTAAGGGATAGGAAACAGGATAGCACTCTTATCCATCTCTCTCTATTCTTTGATGGTCTGCTCCAAGACTCAGAAGTATAATATAATCACAGACATCTAATATGGCTGCATGACCAGCTGTGTTCACACTTGAATCTGTAGTTAACTTGGTAGAACACTCTCTGGTTTTACTTTCTCTCATTTAAACCTGATAAGTTTTTCCTCTTAACCTTTTTGCTCTAGAACTATTTCCACCAATACTTCAGATGAAAGCTTTGTTTCAGACAGTTTGTCTTGGGAAAATAGGAAATGTTAATGTTAACGTCAAAGGTCATCGAGCATAAATCAAAATGGGTTGGAGGAGGGGGATGTAGAGTGGGTGGTGATTTTCAAGAATTTTACATGTAGCAGAAAGTCTTCTAGGGATAGGTGGCAACAGCACACTTAATATGTTGATTAGGAATTCTTTGGGGCTTCCCAAGTGGTGCATCTGGTAAAGAATCTGCCTGCCAATGCAAGAGACAGACTCAAGAGACATGGGTTCCATCCCTGGATCAAGACAATCCCCTGGAGAATGAAATGGAAACCCACTCCAGTATTCTTGACTGGAGAATCCCATGGACAGAGAGCCTGGGGGAGCTAGAGTCCATGGGGTCGCGAAGACTCAGACATGACTGAGTATGTGCACACACACACGGGGATTCTTTAGTGACTTTTGAGATGGCTATTTTAGTGCAAAGGATATCAAAAGAAGTGATTCAATAGTGAAGCTTATTTTATGTATGAGTGTGTGAATCCATTTTTATTAAATTACAAAAAGTAGATTTTGTATTGTTATTTTCTTTTTAAATTTATTTATTTTTTAACTGAAGGATAGTTGCTTTATGGAATTTTGCTCTTCCCTGCTAAATATCAACATGAATCAACCATCGGTATCGTTGATTGATATGATTGATTCAACCATATCTCCTCTCTCTTGAACCTTCCTCCCATCTCCCTCCCCATCCCACCCCTCTAGGTTGTTACAGAGCAGCCCCTGTTTGAGTTTCCTATTTTTTTTAAAAAAAAAACTTACCTTATATTATTCAGGTAATTCATCTATATTCTGTTGCTTTTTCTTAAATAGTAGAAAATTATATTTTTTCATGGAAATGAGATTTACCAAATTTGAAAATCATTGATCATCTTTGTATCAATGTTCTATCTCCAAAGTAACTTTTATTTCATTTAAACACACACACACACACACACACAGAGCATTTTTCATTATACTCACCAACATATTTATATTATGTACACAAACATACATGATGTATATATGTGAGAAATCAACTCCTCCACAAATCCATTTTCATGTTCTCATCCAAAATAGAATCATAGGGTCAAACCACAAATTTATTTAAACAGGCAACACATTTCTTGACTTCCCCCAAAATACTGAGAAGTTTAATCCGTCCTCAAGTTTCATGTAAAATGTTCAATATTAAATGATACCATTTTTTTAAAAAATCATGGAAAATGATGTTAGTGCATAAGAAGCAGGACAGTTATGTTGCTGTGGTGCTTGCTAAGGCTGGAACTACGGTGGTAGCAGCCAGTGCACGTGGACTTGAGGGACTGACATGTGACACATCATCTTTTCTACAAGGTGCACGTGGGTTTGCAGCTGCAGCTGTTATTTGCAGAGCATGGCACTATTTATGCCTCTGCCTCCTGTTCTCTTCAGAGCCCTTGTTCTCAGTCACCCATCACTGATTGCCAAATGCCAGGGTGAGCTGTCTGTCGCTGCTGTTTTTCCTGGCCACTCACATCCCTGTTCTGTCGTTGAAGCTGCACTTCAGTGTGCCTTTGAACAAATTCTCTAACCTCTTTTCTGTCACGACACTTCAACTCATCATGCGGCAGTTACCAGTTAATCTTGCTCTCATCTGTCCCCTACACTTGTCCTGCCACAGCCATGTGCTCACTGCATTTTATTTAACGTTAAAAATGGCCTTTCAAAATACGGGGAAAAAAGAAAAAAAGAGAGAAAATGAAATAACCACAATTTTCCTTCATAGAGTGCTTCATACTACTCAAAGTACTTTGATACATATTATCATTATTTTTAGTTTGAGCCTCACAAAAGTGAATGTGCATAGGGAATGATAAGTCTGTAAACGTTTACTTAATATGCAGACACTGTGGTAGGTAATTTCTATTTTGTATGATATCATGTTGATTCAGTTTTCTTGATGTATTGTTCACCCTGTCCCTTGCCTAGTAAAGAGCCAGTGTGAAAGTCGGTCAGCCGTGTCCAACTCCTTGTGATCCCACGAACTATACAGTCCATGGAATTCTCCAGGCCAGAATACTGGAGTGGGTAGCCTTTCTCTTCTCCAGAGTATCTTCCTAATCCAGGGATCAAACTCAGGTCTCCTGCATTGCAGGCTTTACCAGCTGAACCACAAGGGAAGCCAGAGAATAATAAAACTTACCTAAGTTGACACAGTCTGGAGCTAGAACCCAGATATTCGGTCACCAAGTTCAGGGCTTCTCCATTGTCCAGACCACCTCTCATGTCCTATAGGTGATATGCTTAAGCAAGCCAGTAATAAAACTTAAATCACTGAATAGCATAACAATTTATATGATTTTCCTATAGTACTTATCAAAATACACAATTGTTACTCTGGGGTAAATCTATGTCCCTCTTTGAGTTTAGAAGTATAGCAATGAGGGACATAGATCCACTCCAAAGTAACAATTGTATATTGTGATAAGTAAATGAGAGGATGACTATGATGCATGGAGCAATGCTTAGGAACACTCTACTTACTCTAGTTAGCAAGAGAATTTAAAATTACACTGACAGTTCAATTTTAAAACGTGTGTGTGTGTGTAAGTATGGGCTTCCCAGGTAGGGTAGAGAAGTTCCTCTGGAGTAGGAAATGGAAAGCCACTCCACTATTCTTGCCTGGAAAATTCCTTGCACAGAGGAGCTTGGTGGGCTGCAGTCCATGGGGTCACAGAGTTGGACACGACTGAGTGACTGAGCACACACACACACACAACAGATACACATATGTATCTGTACTAGTCTGAGTCAAATCAGGATGGATTAAACACCCAATAATTTGAAAAAAGTAAACAAAAAGGAAAATGCACTATAAAGAATTAATGACTATAGCACACGACTAGAGTAATGAGAAATTGGTTGGTAAGAAATAGGGAAATATCTATTTCCATATAGATTACAGGAAAAGCTGATTATAAAGAGCATATATTACCCCTGGGAAAAAGCACCTCCCCACCCTGGCCCAGGACTGAGATTAAGGCCCTGACATTGAGGACACAGTCATGACTTACTGGCCACAGAGAAACCACTATGGGCTGACTTGGACAGGACTTGCTGGAAATCTGCCCACCAGATCCTGTGGGAATCCAGCTCCCTAGGATACTGAGAAAAGTGTCCGCATGGCGTTGTCTCATCACACAAAACCTTAATGAGGTGACTCAGAGAATTTCTGGAATCTGGATATTACTGGCCGCTATGCACTGCAGGAGCGGGGCGCTGGGGAAGCTGCAGGAGCCAGAGACTGTCGAACCCCCTTACTCAGTAAGAGTCTGAGGCTGAAGAACATAGCAGCACCAGAGAGAATCCTTTTCTTCTTCGGTGTCTCTCCATCGCCCTCTACTGTCAGTGCCTGGAATTGTGCACCTAGCAATGAAGAAGCAGTAAAAAGGCCCAAATCCATTTTTACAGAGCAGGCAAAAGGGGTGAATTGGAGCTCAGGGGCAATAAATTCATAATTAGTACAATCTTTCTGATATCAACTGAAGTTATAATCACATTTTGTTGCCTTAATAGCAGAATTAAGTGGTGGCTTTCTGTTCTTACTATTGAACAACAACAGCAACAACAACAACAAAAAAACAGTGAGAAAGATTTCCAATTTTTATAAAAGTCCTGATAAAGCTCATTCAGCAAAATGATAAAATGAAAAGCTTATGTGATTTTGACTTGAGAAAACCTAGTTCTTTTTGGAGGGTGCTGGGGAGATGGGGGCTTCCCTGGTGACTCAGCAGTAAGGAATCCACCTATGATGCAGGACCTGCAGGAGAGTGGGTTTGATCCCTGGGTTGGGAAGATTCCCACGGAGGAGGGCATGGCAACCCACTTCAGTATTCTTGCCTGGAGAATCTCCTGAACAGAGGAACCTGGTGGGCTACAGTCCATGGGGTTGCAGAGGTGAATATGACTGAGCGACTAACATTTTACAAGTGTAAGACCAGAGACCTAGTGTTGGTTTCTCAAGGACTTTTAAAACCTACTTGTGCTCCTTGTTATTCAGGGAACTGAAAATATTATTTATTACCAAATTTCTGTCTTATAGCCAAAACCAGATTAACATAGGTTGGATTAATTCAAACTTCTTTCAGTCCCTGGTTAATGAAAAAGAGTAAAAAATATCTGGAATCATGGCTCCATCAGGTCAACAAGATCTATTAGGTAACTGGCAAGGTTTAGCATATCAATAGGCCCACATGCTCAGTGACTGCACCTCTGAGATTATGTTGTGCCTTACACCTTTGTTGTAATTGACATAAAACATGCTTGTGATACCACTTTGTTCCCTAAAGTCATATCACAACCACATCAACATTTGGTGACTTGTGCAAGTTGGGAAATCTTCCAGAAGGGAGCAGATGAAACTGTTTGCAACTAAACAAAAAGGATGTGCTACTATTTACCTATAGGTTGAGTCAAATAAACCTGGTTTGGAGAAATGGATTTGGAAGTAAACATGTAATTTTAGAAAATCTACTTACAAAATTTGCTTACATTGTGAGTTTTCTCAACTGTAAAAGAAGGAAAATAATACTACCTCATGGTGTTGATATGATATATATACGACAAAATTTCCATGAGACATTTGTAGATTGACTGTCAGATGGTGACAGCTCAGTAAATGAAATTTGTATTTTTTCTTCTCATCCTAGTTTTTCAAATGTTTAAGGTCTCCGCCACTGTATGTATGTGTATATGTGTATGTGTCTGTCTTTCTCTGTCTTTTGTCTCTGTTTTCTGGCTCTATCTTTCTTTATCTGTCTGTCTTGACATGTATATGTATTTATAATCTATACATATAATTATATATTTTATTATAAATATATACATAAAAATCTCATATAAACTGATCCCTGCCTACCTCTTTTTACCTCATCTCATTCAACGCTCCGGCTGATTCATTTTCTTCAGACACCACATTGATCTATTTATTCACATATTAAGTTCATTCTCCCTTCCAGGCATTTGCTCTTATTGACCCATCTTCCTGCATTGTTTACCCTCCAGATAATTCTATGGCTGGACCCTTTCTCATTATTCAGATATAAGTTGAGAATGGGTTCTTCAAAAGCATCTCCCCTGACCATACTACTTTACCTAGCTTCCCCTCACTTGCCAGTTACTCTATTTTCAATAACCCCTATTTCCTTCACAGTGGTTGCCACTATCAGAAGTTATTTTATTTATGTATCTGGCCGTTGTTAAATGTAAAGTCTCACTCATTGTTGTAGTCACAGTTTCTAAAAAATGTGTGGTATAAAATAGATGATTTTCTCAAATAAATGGAGGATTGAGACATTCTTGAAATCTTGTAAAATTTCCTCACAGTCCTTCATAAAGGAAAAGTCCATTTGGACAACTGTTAGAGAATTTAGGGTGGGTTGTGAGTTTATGGGAAGGATGAGACACATTTGCCCACTGAAAGTTTCTACTTTAAATGGCTTGATAGATAAAATATTAAAAGTGAAATGGCCACTTTTCTGTTAGCTGTCTACTGCTAGCTGGCAAGTCTTTCCCAAATTCAGTGATTTTAAACAACAGAAAAAGTATTATTTCTCACAAGTTTATGGGTACACTGGGCTCTAATGCATGCGCTCAGAATTCACATTACCTATGAATACAAATAAAGTTCTCATCCTCTAGGGAGTTAACCAGATTTTTTCATGTGACAATTGGCAGGGGTTTAGTGAAGCAAGCCTCAACACGTAAGCCTCAGCTTATGGCACACTTGTTCATATCTCATTGGTCAAACAAGTCACGTGACTGACTAAGCACAGCGCCCAAAGGATATGGATATCAGGAAGTGTGACTACAGGGCAGGAGAAAATGCAGCCTGTCTCACTATAGCTTCTCCTGGCCTCAGGTCTTCTATTAATAGCCTGAAATACGCCTGCTATTGCAAGAGAGGGTCTTCCTGTGTCTAGGAGCTAAATTCTTGCTAACCACTGCTTTTTTATTCTCAAGGTTATGTAACCATTCCAGAAAATTTCACACTTTATAAACTTTGGGTTCCATTTAGGGGAATCATTAAATATGTTAGGCTCTCCTAGTTCATGGAAAAATATACCACTAGTGTAACTGTATCTTCAAGGTTAGGGTTAGGGATAAAGGAATAGAAGGAAGAGGAGTTTCAGTGTCTAGAACCCTTGGCCAGGGACTCTGTCTCTACAGCATCTGAAAAACCTGATATTTACATTTATTTTTCATATGATTATAGTAGATAAATAGACTCTACATTGAAGATAAAATTAACATTGTCATACTTGGGCTGGTTTCCCATGATTAAGATGAATAGTCTTCTGCATAAAGAGATCATGAAAGTATTTTTTTTTCAAGTTAAGACTTCCTTTTGGTCAATTCATTACTAGGTTAAATGTCTACTAGATGCAGCAACCATAATGAAAAAAAAAAAAGCAGCCTTGATTTTCAAGACCTTATATTCTAGCTTCGTGGCCATAAGTGGGAAAGTGAGTTGAGAGGGTGGGTAAAATAAGAAAGGAGGACACCTAGGTCTTGAGCTGTGCAAGGAAGAGGGAGTTATGGAGAGAAATAGACTTCAAACAGTATCACAAATCAACATTATTGCTCTATGGTAGCAGATTTCATGGATTCCTGTGTTTGTGGAAACTGTTCCCTGGGAACTTAACATTTCCTTCATTTTTTCCAAATGCAAGGGATCTTTCAATTCTCATCCTTTTTTATTTGTTGGTTGCATTTAATCTTCCCTTTCACATGTAGACATAAGACTGTTAATTTTCTCTTCAGTCTTTAAAATAATGCTTTATTCCCTTGTTGCCTTGAAAGTGTGTACCTCTATTTTTTAATTCCTTTCTGAATAATACTCTTTTGGCTTCTCTTGCTCTTGGCATCTACCAACCCATTGTACCCAAGTTTAATCCTTATTCTTTTCTCCTTTATTGTTAATCTTACCGCCTTGATATACTCTGGCTTGTTATTGGTAATTATTGACATCCTACAACATATAATCACAGTTACTATAATCTCATTTGGAGAAAACTCTTAGCACTCGGGATTTGTGAACATCTAAGGTTCTTTCTTGGATACTTGGTTCTTTGGAAAAGACACACTTAAATTTTTGAAAGACTTTAAATCACTCTCATATAGCCAAATGTTCCTGTAGCCGTAAGTTCTCAAAACTCTTAATTTTCCTATCCACCCAACTAGTTTCTACTGAACTCCAAATACTTCATACATAATCTTCACTCAGTACATGTTGTATGAGTGAATGAGCTCTATTTCTCCCCATGTTGCTATGAGACAAGGAGTCCCTAGTACTTACTTTTATGATAGCTTTATGTCTAGATTTCTTAGGATATAGTCTCGATATGCTTACTCTCTTAATCTATCCCAATAAAGTCCCTCTACTAGTTTTTCTGGTCTTTCTGAATTTTTATAGATCATAATCTCATTCTGCAATAACAATTTTGCGTGTATGATTTGTGCCACCTCCACCAGCCTCTTTTTTCATGTTTTTCCATAGAAAGACAAAAATAAGCACTAATTTTTGAAGTTTTAACATTGCCAGGCTCTGTGCTAAGTTTTAATACCTTAGTATCTTTAATCCTTGAGACAACTTTGTGAGGTTGGTATTTTATCTTTTCTACTTTATTGACCAGGAAATTGAGACAAAGGTGATTTGATGTCTAGTTCAAAGTTACTCAGCATCGGTGTAGCAGAACCAGTGTGAAGGTAGGCAAGAATATTGGGTTGGCCAAAAATGTTCATTCAGATTTGCCATAAGATATTATGGAAAAACCTGGATGAAATTTGGCCAACCTGATACTTTGAAACCCTTAGATCTTCCCCACTGTGCTACCAGTCTTCGAAAGCAAACCCCAAATCCACCTTCTCTTTGAACTTTACTCAACATGAGTAAGACCTTTTTTTCATCTTCTTTCCCAGCATCAAAGGGCTCTGTATATTGCGTAGCCTAAAAATAATTACCTGCTTCCTGAGATGTTAATACCATTCCACCAGAGTTGAGTCTTGGTTAATTCCCACAGTATTTTTTGTGAACAAAATCTAAGTCTTTCAGAGTCACCTCAAATTTGTGTAAAGGTTAACAAGAGAAGAGAGAGAAAGAAACCCTGTTGTGTTTGAACATAATGTGCCTATTGACAGTCAGTACTGTTGGTTAGGATTAGTAATGCCAAAAAGGTAATATAAAGGTGAGAAGAGTCTTCTGTCATTAGGTCTCAATTGAGATGACTTTCTCATAGAGTCTCCATTGTTATTGTGATGTTTCACTGAGACATTCAATATTGTGCTCCCCTGTCAATGCGCTGCAGTGAACTATAACATTAAAATGTTGTGTAAATTCTCTTTCCTTTCCTCCTCCTTTCTATCACCTGGTTGACTGACACTGCGATTTATGAAATCTATTTTCATGTACTTTTCCCATGTAGGTTCCCTTGGATTGGCCTCTCATTTGTTTTTGGATGCTGTTCTGGACCCTTCTCCAGCTCTACTCTCTTTCTGCAAGTGTGCTTCATTGCTAGCTGCTTGCTTTGAGCACAGCTCTGACATTTCCTCCAGCAGTGCTCAGGAACTTTGCTGGAAGAGCAAAATCAGCTCATAGGGGAATCCTGTCTCCCATTAGATTTTCAAATGAATTTGTATGCGTGCTCAGTCACTTCAGTCATGTCCCACTCTCTACGACCCTGTGGTCTGTGGCCCACCAAGCTCCTCTATCCAAGGGATTCTGCAGGCTGGAATACTGGAGTGCGTGAAGGAGACGCTCCTTCACGGGATCTTCCCTACCTAGGGATCAAATTAATTTAGGCAGGAAAAATTGATCAACTTTGTAATCACTGTGATTACTCCAGGCATCTGTCTCCTAAACTATACTAGATGCTCCTTGAAAGTATGAAAAAATTCTTCATTTATTTACCCGGACTCTCCTATCTACTACATAATAAATATTTAATAAATATGTGACGGTATGAAGAAATGTAGAATAAAATTTATTGGGTTTTGTCAGTGTAAGAATAACTATTCCAACTCCTCATCAGAAGATTTTTTTAAAAAGCCTTACTTTTCTAAATGTGGTAGGGTGGGGGAGAGTGGATTCTTTGATCAGATAGTCTTTGAGTTACCTTGTATTGGAAGGTATTTTATTGCCTGAGAAATACTATTTCTCTTAAATAGTATTAAATAGTGTTCTATTAAATACTATTAAATAAATTAACATTTTACTGTTAGCCTTAATTATTACCAAAAATTATAATAAAAGAATATAATAAACCCTCATCTCTTATCTCTCCTGCATTGGTAAAAGGGTTCTTTACCACTAGCACCACCTGGGAAGCCCCATTATAAAGTAAACCATTAAAAGAATTTACAGAATATTCATTTAGACTAGTATAAAGTGAACAAAAATAACCTTTATCTCAAGAATAATTCTCTTGTCCCTAAATTTTTCCCAGGATGAGAGGTAAAGATCATCACTGAAGAGCATGGGATTTTTAGAGTCAGCAGTTGGCTTAAATCCTGTATTCTTCTCTTACTAACTATAAATTTGACGGAGTTGTAGGACCTTCCTGTGTCCCTATTTCTGCATTAGAAATATAGAAATAATAACATTCATCTGACAGGCTATTGTAAAGATCAAATTAGATAATATATATAAAATGCACTTAGCACAATCCTTGGCAAATGATAAGGACCTATTATATTTTATTAGAATTACACTTTCTCAGAATGTTTAAAATAAACTAGTTTTTTAAAGTCCGGACACTGAAAGTTGACTTCTAATCTCAACAACTTTTATTCTAGAACTTTTTCCTTTGCCATCCTGCTGTATAAGGAGGGTTTGAGGTCTATAAGCTGACTCTGCTATTAATAATCGGGGCCTGTTCAGCATGCTTTTCCAGGAAAGTCATATTTAGTTTTCATTCACCTCTACATACAAAAGAGATGAAATGTAGCTTGAATGCTTCCTTCAAACTAAAGTGACTTTTTAGTGTGAGTATGCATGTGTGTGTGTGTGTGTGTGTTGTTGTGATTGTTAAATTTTAGCTGGATAGACAGTCTTCTAAAAATGCTCTATTACAATAGTAGATCTGACTTGTCTCAGTTAACTTTGCAATCATTATACAAGTTTTTTATTCGTAACTTTTCCTTTCACTCTCCATTTTATTATCAAATAAAAACACTTTCTTGAGAAAAACCTTTACTTAGCTAAACAGTGTTCTGCTCCTTCATCAACCAGGTTCCCTGACATTGGTCTGCAACCTTGATATTTTGGAAATTCTTTCAGAAGCAACTGAAGAAATGGAAGTATCATCCTTGCTTTCAATAAAGCCATGATCTACAGTTAAGGTAACAACACTGACACAGACAAGACAACTAACTCACTGCATATCTATAATAATTCTGCTTGTAGAGTAATTACGTTCACTAATATATTTGTCATCTTTCTGGGGTATGTGTTTCTACATACCCAGATGAGGACTGTGGGTAGAAATACTCCTCAGATAAGTCACGTGACTGTTACACTTATATAATGTATTCATGCTTATTCAGCAAAAATATTTATTAAGCCTTCCCAGCTGGCTCAGAGGTAAAGAATATGCTTGCCGAGGCTGGAGATACAGGTTTGATCCTCAGGGTGAGAAGATCCCCTGGAGAAGGACATGGCAACCCACTCCAGTATGCTTGCCTGGGAAATCCCATGGACAGAGGAGCCTGGTAGGCTCTAGTCCTTGGGGTTGCAAAAGAGTCAGACACAACTTAGTGACTAAACAATAACAAAGGACTTGTCCCAGAAGGACCTTTAACAGCCACCTGTGCCTTTCCAATGTCTCGGTTGGGTTTCCCATCTGTAAGTTACAGCATTTGCCTTCAACACTCCATGGTAAATTCCACTTATGTATCTGTCTCTTTCACTAGACTTTAATGTCATTAAGGGGAGTTTCTATGTCTTTATGATCATTGTATTCCCAGCACCTAGCACAGGGCCCAAGATGTAGTAAGTTTCCAAAAATGCCAGATACATTATACTGGGTGATACTTTTACATTTCCAAAAGTAGATTCTGGATCAGATACTACTAGTAGATTAGAGTTAAGGTCAGCATTCATCTCAACTGCATCTAAAGTGACCAAAAAATTCAAAGTGATGGAATCTGGCTGCATAAACCATATTTATGGCTCTGCATTCTAAGTTCACTTTACTACTCTAGAGCTAATTCCTTGATTTTTGGTTATGTTTTATTTTCACACTACATACTCCTGAATATGTATGTCCCTGCATGCTTCAATAATTTAAAGTGAGAGTGACACTTTATTTTTATGAACTTAAAAGAAATTATATTTTTATTCCTTTCCTAAATCATAGTCGAGCTTTTCAAAGCTTTCGCTGGAAGTCTCCATTTTTGCTTATTTACCTTTTATAGTCTTTACAGTGACTCAGGATGAAAAGCAAGCCTATATTTTGTGTGATTGTGTCTGAGAAACCTGTAAACAGCCCTCATGTTAACAATTATCTTAACATTTTATTTTCAGTTTATACCTTTATATTAATTTTGATGACCTTAATTGACAAACAATGAAAATATTGAGGATTTCTGAAATAATCTCTATCTGCTTTAAAGTTTGCAAATGCTGATCTCCTTGAGGCGGGGGGGAAAAAAATCACTGAGACATTTTGCCACTGCTGTTAAGAACTCCACCCACCTTCTTTTTAATCCCAGAGATGCCAAAGAGACAAGCAAAACTGACTTGTTTTCTCTGGGTTTTGGCTGTAACTTTAGCCCTCGCTTTGTTTTATTGTAATCAGATACACTGGCATGAAAGTTGAAGTAGATTCCAAGGAGTATACGCTGGGCTTTTTATTGGCATATCAAACAGGGAACCATTCAGGCCATACATTAGCAAGCAGCCAAGTAATTAATAATAACACACATGGAAGAAAATGAATGTTTTGGTTGAGAAGGAGCATGAGAAGACAGACAAAGGCCTGGGCTTCATGTCCGTGCCCTCAGCAGCAGCAAAAATAATGTTATGAATAGCATTTAACTTGAATTTGCAGCAAACTGCTGCTTTGATCATAAACAATTGCCAGATGGTATATATTATCTTTCTTTTTCCTCCTTTCACAAAAGCGGCATTAATTGCAGAGCAGCCCAGGGCTCCACTCAGCTCATCAGTGTGATAACACTTCATGACCCTGATTAGCCGTCAGTCTACTCAATTAAAAAGATCATTTAGACATTCACCCAATCATTTGCCTATCGAGCCACCTGGGCCTCAACCAGGGGCTCCATTTTTAACATTCTCCTGCCCTCTCTCATCTCGCCTGGCTTTTTTACATATCTCCAAAAGACGTAATTGAATTAAATAAAGCGTCTCAGGGGCAGCTGCAACATCTGCTGTTTGTGGTATGTCAAGCCTTCAGCATTAAAAACAGTTACATATGCTCCAAATTAGCAGGTCGCCGAGATGAAACAGTCGATGATAGTGTTTTTTGTGCCAGCGTGAGAAGCAGCTCACAGCTGTGTGCAATTTACAATTAAAGGCTTTATCAGAGCTCAATTGTACTAGTGAATCAAGTGGTGAGAGGTCAGTTAGTGAATTAGACCAATTAGAGCTTGTACAGTTAAATTATCTGTCTTATTACCTACTGATAAACAGCCTTGTCATATCTTTACTGGAAGGATGGAGCAGAATGAGTTTTATGAAGTGATAATATGCGTACACCAGAGTGGAACTCCGTGGTTTGTGAATTTAAAATCTGTAGCCACCAAATGACTTCATATAAACTTGGAAAAGATATTTAAAGCAGGAAACATGGAATTGGTTAAAACACTTCAGATTAAGGTGGTTATATCTATTTGTGAGTTCATCTCCAAGGACAAGATTATAGCATAATGATATCTGTATCCCCAAATTTTAGTATTGGACATCTTTTTTTTTTTCTCTCTTAATTCTAAGGATGAACTTTACTGAAAAAACAGAACAGTGGCTGGAACATGAAATAACCAAGCATTTCAAAGCAATGCCTGAAGAGCAGATAGTTTCATGGGTGTAATAACACTGCTTTTTTGAAATACAAATTCATCAATCATCCTCTTAATCAGAAAAAGCATGGGTAGTTCAGAAGTTACAAACCTTACAAATAGACAAGCCACACCCATTTTATGTTTCTGTATAATAAGGATGGGAATCGGTGAATAAAAGATTGTGTTTAAATGTTCTATGGTAAAGTTATTGGTGAATTATTTGTATTATGACTTTTTATTTAGACAGTCTCATATAGCAAATAGTAGGAAGTTTTTGTTAATACAAGTGTATTTGACAATGAGATCACTGACATTAATAAGACTAAAAAAGCAAGATCCAGAATCCTTCTTGAATCAATGATCAGAAAGTAGTCTGGAGAATAACATCTTAAATAACACATATTTATGTCTCTTAGCCTACTGTTTCCTAGAATAAGGATTTAAATTTTTAATATTGGAAAAAAATTCATGAGCGACATTTTAAACAGTGTTTGTGAATTGGTTCACTCTTTTCCTAACAATAATTGTTAAAAATTCCATGATTTAGTTTATTAAAACTTTAGTTTTTTTTAAAGGTGTGAAAACAATTATATTCCTCAAAAAAATAACATAACCTGCAGCTTTATAGCAAGTTTCTGTTTGGGAACAAAATATACTAAATCCAATATTAAGCATATAATGAACATATTAGTATACATGAGCCAAAAATGTATCATTTTTTAAAGAAAACTATTCCAAAGTTTATTTAATAATTAAGAACCAATATCCTATTTATGAAATATATGTATAGAGAAGTATGATCAATTCTTTCCTCTGAGAAGGCATAACCATATAAAAATATTAATTTATCTCAGGTAAATCTATGAATATTTGCAGAACTAGTTAAAATAATCATAGTTTTACTGAAATGTAGTAGGATAACTTTAAGATTTAGTTGAAATATACAAAGAGCATCAAATAAATTTTGAAAAGAGAAATTAGAAAATGACGTATTCTAACAGTTACCAGAATGAAAATAACACATACCTGGCATAGGCAGAGATACAGCCAAAGAAAAAATTTTTAAGTACAAAATCAGATACAATCTAAATATCTTATTATAAGAAAATGTGTTTTTTTCAAATTCATGGTAAAATATGATTTTCATATGGTATTAAAACAATGATTGACAATTTTAAAAACAAAGTTAAATCATATTTATACCAACTATGATTATCATACTTATATGGTACATATACTAAAAAACTTTTAGGAAGATAAAAATTTAAATATTAAATATTTAAAAAGAAATAATAAACTCACTAGAAGGCAGTATAGAAGACTTTAAGTATCTTGGGTTAGATTACAGCAGTGGTCTCCAACCTTTGCGGCATCAGGGGTGGTTTTGTGGAAGACAATTTTTCTACAGACTAGTCGGGGGATGGTTTTGGGGTTATTCAACTGCATTAGATCCTGGAGGTTGGGAACCCTTAGGTTAGAGAGTGTCTTTCAAGTGACAGTAAAGACAGACAGAAGTGGATTTTGTGGCATAAAATATACTCATGTTTTCACTCAAAAATTTTTGACTATGTATAAAAACAAAGAGAATGGGAAGCTATATTACAAAGCAGGCAACTTTTCAGTATCATTAACACACAGATATGCACTGTAATCATATAAATTTAGTATTGAAAAAATAAGCTCACAGAAAGAAAAAATTAATTTAAAATAAAAACATATATAAACACACAAAAATAAGTGTGTAAAATATTCTCATTAATAATCATAGAAACATCCATTAGACCAAAGAATAGGTATCACATTTTAGTTAATATGACACTCATTGTCAGGTTTCATCATAATTCATCTTCTGAATCATCAGAGAAGGTTTAGCAACACAGAACATAAATAGGAGGAGAATTTGTAGTAAAACTGAAAAAAGATAGCTAATTTTTATTGAAAATAGTACAAAGTACAAAGTACATGGCGTGTATTTAAAAAAAAAAATGAGCTAATAATAATTAGTCTGTGAACCAAGAACTTCCAGATGTAAAGGATAGCTAATTTTTATTGAAAATAGTACAAAGTACAAAGTACATGGCATGTATTTTAAAAAAAAATGAGCTAATAATAATTAGTCTGTGAACCAAGAACTTCCAGATGTACAAGCTGGATTTAGAAGAGGAACGAGAGATCCAATTGCCAACATCCGTTGGATCATAGAAAAAGCTAGAGAATTCCAGAAAATCATCTACTTCTGCTTCACTGACTATTGCTAAAGCTTTTGACTGTGTAGAGCACAACATACTGTGGAAAATTCTTAAAGAGCTAGGAATACCAGACCACCTTACCTGCCTCCTGCGAAACTTGCATGCAGGTCAGGAAGCAACAGTTAGAACTGGACATGGAACAATGGACTGGTTCAAAATTGGGAAAGGAGTACGTCAACGCTGTATATTGTCACGGTGCTTATTTAACTTATATGCAGAGTACATCATGCGAAATGCTGAGCTGGAGGAAGCACAGGCTGGAATCAAGATGGTGGGGAGAAATATCAATAACCTCAGATATGCAGATGACACCACCCGTATGGCAGAAAGCAAAGAGGAATTAAAGAGTCTGTTGATGAAGTTTAAAGAAGAGAGTGAAAAAGCTGTCTTAAAACTCAATATTCAAAAAACTAAGATCATGGCATCCAGCCCCATCATTTCATGGGAAATAGATGAAGAAACAATGAAAACAATGACAGACTTTATTTTTGGGGGCTCCAAAATCACTGTAGATGGTGACTGCAGCCATGAAATTAAAAGACGCTTGCTCCTTGGAAGAAAAGCTATAACAAACCTAGACAGCATATTAAAAAACAGAGACATTACTTTGCCTACAAAGGTCTGTAGAGTCAAAGCTATGGTTTTTCCAGTAGTCATGTACAGATGTGAGGACTAGACAATAAAAAAGACTGAGCACCAAAGAATTGATGCCTTTGAACTGTGGTGCTGGAGAAGACTCTTGAGAATCCCTTGGACTGCAAGGGGATCAAACCAATCAGTCTTAAAGGAAATCAACCCTGAATTTTATTGGAAGGACTGATTCTGAAGATGAAGCTCCAATACTTTGGTCACCTGATGGGAAGTACCAACTCACTGGAAAAGTCTCTGATGCTGGAAAAGATTGAGGGCAAAAGCAGAAGGGGACCACAGAGGATGAAGTGGTTGGATGACATCACCAACTCAATGGACATGAGTTTGAACAAACTTGGGAGATGGTGAAGGACAGGGAAGTCTGGTGTGCTGCAGTTCATGGGGTCGCAAAAAGTCGGATGTGACTGAGTGACTGAACAACAGCAACGTCTCCATATTTTCTTGTTTTAAAAATAGAAAACCAAGGCTCTAAAAGGTTAAATGGTAACTTGCCTAAGATTACACAAGTAGCATGCATATATGTGTATGACAATGATGTGTGCTCAGTTGCTCTGCTGCTGCTGCTAAGTCGCTTCAGTCGTGTCGGACTCTGTGTGACCCCACAGACGGCAGCCCACCAGGCTCCCCCGTCCCTGGGATTCTCCAGGCAAGAATAATTCAGTGGGTTGCAGTTTCCTTCTCCAATGCACGCATGCATGCTAAGTCACTTCGGTCGTGTCCAACTCTGTGCGACCCCATGGGCAGCAGCCCCCCAGGTTCCTCTGTCCAGGGGACTCTCCAGGCAAGAATACTCGAGGGGGTTGCCATCTCCTTCTCTGCTCAGTTGCTCAGTCGCTCAGTCATGTCCAACTCTTTGGACCCATGAACTGTAGCCCACCAGGCTTCTTTGTCCTTGGGATTTCCCAAGCAACAACATTGGAGTGGGTTGCCATTTCCTTCTCCTGGGATCTTTTCGACCCAGGAATCGAACCCGCATCTCCTGTGTCTCCTACAATGTAGGCGGATTCTCGCCTGCTGAGCTATGGGGGAAGCTCTGTATATGTGTATAGGGGTTTTGTTTTCTGTGTATGCATGTATTTTTCTTGTTTAGACAATGGAGATAGTTCTCAGTTCACAATGCAAAGCAATATCTGCCTGTGTTTCAAGGACTGTTCCACAGTGGTGATTTGGGTTATGCCACATGTGCTACTAATTACTTTGCTAAAAAATAAATAAATAGAGAGAGAGAGATGTGTTTGCAAAATACTCTTTTTAAAATAGCAGACAACTACCTAGTTGAAATTTTTGAGCTTCCTTCCAATGTCTATATTACTTCTGTGAAGAACTTTGAGAAATAGACACTGTATTAGAAAGATAAAAGATTCAATAAAGCACAGTGTAGTGAATTACTCAAGAAGCAAATCAGTGTTTGTGGAATGAAATTTCTGTGCTTATTGTCCTATTTGTCATAAATTTTTAAAAGTCATTGTTCTGAACCATTTTGATAATTTGACTTGAACCAGTAAATTGTTTGAAATTAGATTGGTTTTTGATCATTAGTTTTGCCTCCAAACTCTTCTCCGGCTTGGATAAATTCGTTTGCTGCTTGGCCTTACAAGATCAAAGATTCATATTGCACATAAAAAATTAATCCTTGGTCCATTATTATTTGCAGTTTGTGTTAATAATGTATTAGATGGGCTTATTGCATAGATACGGATGTATAGATGGACATGTTTTGGGTTAGGCTGGTCAGATGTACTTCTGAGATCACTCTTATTCCAAACCAAATCTAATGCTTATTGGTTTAACGGTTTAAGAAATATGACTCAGTTCATAAAAGAGGTTTATTCAAAGTGTACTTATCAAAACATTCTCCTTGTAGAGACTATATTTCTGATATTGATCAAACCTTCTTCCCCTGGTATACAAATGATTAATTCACTATTAAATCTTATGAGATGAGTAAGCCACAGGACAACTTTTTAAAAACTATCAAAGTACAAATACAATTGCATAAAAAATACATAAAACCCTCATATACATCTTCCTATCATTATGTCTATTTTTACGGTATATAAAATAAATATATCATTCAGATCAAAAATGTTGCACCCAAATAATTATAACCAAGGTTACATTTAGTATACCTATCATATATAAAAATATTTCAAATTTTTTAAGGAAATATTTATTTTTTTATTCCAAAGAATAAAGCCATAGATTAAAAATAAATAAGCAAAATAAAAGTGCAAGGAAATCTTTAAGATCTTTAATGATAAACTTCTTATCCCTAAAAATTATTTTTAATAGTAAATCACATGTAAAAAAATAATTCACTTTTTCTGAGTTATTTTATATTTTGATCAACCTAAAACACATGATTGTAAAATTATATTTCCATTTAAATGTTTCTGATAATCATGTTTTAAAATTGTAAAATGCAAGCACTATTAGAACAAGTTCAAACTGTTAGGGATAATATCTCTCTGCTCCATATCTAGGCTTATGAGCATTATGGAAAAAGTCATATATCTATGAGGATTAGTTCATCTCCATACTTGTTATCTCCTGGAGCCCTCCACTATAACACAGCAGTCCCAACCTGTCTCTGTTCCCTAGTGAAGCTTTCTTCTTCCACATGGGCTATTTCAAGCATACTAACTTCTCCCTCCAGGGTTTCCCTGGTGGCCCAGACACTGAAGAATCTTCCTGTAATGAGAGAGACCCAGATTCAATCCCTGGGTTGGGAAGATCCCCTGGAGAAGGGAATGTTTACCCACTCCAGCGTTCTTGCCTGGAGAATTCCACGGACGGAGGAGCCTGGTAGGCTGCAGTCCATCAGATCGCCAAGAGCCAGACGTGACTGAGTGACTAACACGTTCACCTTCACCTACTGTGCTCAAGGCCAATAAAACCAAACCAAATCAATGAGATTTTGTCTCTCACCTCCAGAAATTTACTCATGGTTTGTTTCTTATCACAGAGTCTTCCCTCTCTTTATATAGCCTTTAACTTTAAATTAGTTTAAGCTAGAAAGTATTCAATTCACTCATTCATTCAACTACTAATCCTTCAGCAACTAAAATATACTAGATATTGTAGTTTTGGGTCATATAATAGTGATCAAAGTATTCACAGTTTCTGCTCTCAGTGACTTTTTTTCATTCCTCTTAAAGAATATAGCATTGTCTATATTTGCCAATATTGAGTTTTCTGGAAATACTATCTTATAAAGTCTGTGCTGACTATATAATTCTTTGGTGGGGAACTCAACTTGTAGGAATCAACAGAATAGTAGGAGGCAGTTATGCCTTTGAATTTTAGTCCCTCTCTGTTGTCTCCTACTTTTCCAAACTATGACTGCATGTTCTTTCTACTCCTTTTGCTCTAAATTAAGACCCTCTTCTGTGCAGCTATGTCTTTGGCAACAGTTGCTAGAATACAGCATTATAAGTGGATGCATACAGAATTTCCAAAGTGGAGGGTTTTCTGATTCTCCCACTGATCACAACTACTGTGTAGTGGCCTTTTGGAACTGACCTGAGATTACCAGTCAAGGGCTCATCTTCCACAGAACCCTCCTTAGAACTTTATACGTCAGTACCTTGGAGGCTTTTCATTCCCTGGCATCACACATTTGACACAACAAGGCATCTAATCATATCATCTGCACATCCTATAATATCCTTTTCCTTCTCTTTGATTTATGCCTCAAGACGAATGTTGTAGTCAAGGATGTTAAGTTCAACTCCAGCCTTGTATATTTTCCATAGCCACTCTTTTTTTTTTATATAAATTTATTTATTTTAGTTGGGGGCTAATTACTTTACAATATTGTAATAGTTTTTGCCATACATTGACATGAATCAGCCATGGGTTTACATGTGTTCCCCTTCCTGGACCCCCCACCCACCTCCCTCCCCATCCCATCCCTCTGGGTCATCCCATTGCCCCGGCCCTGAGCCCTTGTCTCATGCATCGAACCTGGAATGGTGTTCTGTTTCACATATGATAATATACATGTTTCAATGCTATTCTTCCAGAACGTCCCACCCTCACCTTCTCCCTCAGAGTCCATAAAATTGTTCTATGCATCTGTGTCTCTTATTCTGTCTCGCATATAGGGTTATCGTTACCATCTTTCAAATTCCATATATATGCATTAGTATACTGTATTGTTGTTTTTCTTTCTGGCTTACTTCACTCTGTATAATGGGCTCCAGTTTCATCCATCTCAGTAGAACCGATTCAAATGTATTTTTTTTTAATGGCTGAGTAATATTCCATTGTGTATATGTACCACAGCTTCCTTATCCATTCGTCTGCTGATGGACATCTAGGTTGCTTCCATGTCCTGGCTATTGTAAACAGTGCTGCGATGAACATTGGGGTACACGCGTCTCTTTCAATTCTGGTTTCTTCGGTGTGTATGCCCAGCAGTGGGATTGCTGGGTCATATGGCAGTTCTATTCCCAGTTTTTTAAGGAATCTCCACACTGTTCTCCATAGTGGCTGTACTAGTTTGCATTCCCACCAACAGTGTAAGAGGGTTCCCTTTTCTCCACACCCTCTCCAGCATTTATTGCTTGTAGACTTTTGGATAGCAGCCATTCTGACTGGTGTGAAATGATACCTCATTGTGGTTTTGATTTGCATTTCTCTAATAATGAGTGATGTTGAGCATCTTTTCATGTGTTTGTTAGCCATCTGTATGTCTTCTTTGGAGAAATGTCTGTTTAGTTCTTTGGCCCATTTTTTGATTGGGTCATTTATTTTTCTGGAATTCAGCTGCAGAAGTTGCTTGTATATTTTTGAGATTAATTGTTTGTCTGTTGCTTCATTTGCTATTATTTTCTCCCATTCTGAAGGCTGTCTTTTCACCTTGTTTATAGTTTCCTTTGTTGTGTAAAAGCTTTTAATTTTAATTAGGTCCCATTTGTTTATTTTTGCTTTTATTTCCAATATTCTGGGAGGTGGGTCATGGAGGATCCTGCTGTGATTTATGTCGGAGAGTGTTTTGCCTATGTTTTCCTCTAGGAGTTTTATAGTTTCTGGTCTTACGTTTAGATCTTTAATCCATTTTGAGTTTATTTTTGTGTACGGTGTTAGGAAGTGTTCTAGTTTCATTCTTTTACAAGTGGTTGACCAGTTTTCCCAGCACCACTTGTTAAAGAGATTGTCTTTTCTCCATTGTATATTCTTGCCTCCTTTGTCGAAGATTCCATAGCCGCTCTTTCGGGATGTCTTTTGTGAGCCCTCCATTGCAGGCCTATTGTTCCTTGGAGGAGCCAAATATTTTATTTTAATATTCACTGTACTATAGTTAAATGGCACCTTTTGAAAGACTCCCCCAGGGCAAGGACATGGCATTATTTACCCTTGTATCCTCAAGGCCTAGAACAGTGGACACTTGAGAGATTAAGGTGAACTGAAATTGCTTTACATAACTAGAGCCAGCTTCACTGAGTTTTGGCCACATAATAATGGGGTGGGTTTCTCTAATACATATATTGTGTATTTCTGTATCACATGGAGAGTTTATACTTCACAAAGTAAATTTGTTATGTCAGAATTTGAAATTACTCCCTTGATCAGATAATGTGTTAACTTTGTGTAATCTAAAAGTAGGAACTCACCTCCTGGCAGGAAAACAGATTTTCCAAATGAAACTAAACCATTATCCTTTATCTAGATTATTGAATTTCTTATCCATCTCCTCACTCTGAGACAATACCAAAAAGATGTCTTCTTCTGCAGATTTGCAGCAATTCTTACTGTGGTCACACCTGCTTTTCCCAGGAACAGTGGTGTATTTGCTGAATCAGTCAGCTTTCACTGTACTCTCAGCCCTGAGTAACTTAGTTGTCACTGTGTTCTATGGCACTTTTACAGCAGGTTTGCCAACTTTTTTCTGGTTTTCAAGGACACAAGTTTAAGAGAAACAGTAGGCCTCTGTTTATCTCAATATACTCCATTGTTTTGCACCATGGAATATGAAGGTATAATTTCAGATGTTTGACAAATCTAAATGATACATTAGAAATACAGGATTACCAATGAGTCCCTCTGTTTTAGGCAAATAATCAACTTATTGAGGAATTTGTAAATTTCATAGCCAACTGGAAGGTTAACAAATATTTCCTCTGTCATTAAGTAGCCAAAATTACTTATCTGGAATTTTTGTAGATTGTGAAGCACCAACTCTATGAAAATTAACTTATATTACTTTGTGTAGTTACAGTCCAATGTCCTGTTAAGATTTCCATTGATATGTTAAAATTCCAATGTGATCCAATATGACTTCAAAAAATCACTGCTTATCATTGGTCATTCCTTTAAAAACAAAAAACTATTTTTTATTATTAAGCTGTAAGCCAGGTGTACTCTGATAAGTGAATAATTTCCTGCCTTCACAGAACTTGCATTCTAGCATGGAAGTGAGATTGTATGCAACCATATACTTTAAAAAAAATTTATGCTTATTACAATGGCAAGTGGTATGAAAAGAACACTGTTCAAGTGGATAAAGAATGGCTATGAAAGAGTGTGGTCATAGTCAATAAAGCAGAAATCGATGTTTTTCTGGAACTCTCTTGCTTTTTCGATGATCCATTGGATGTTGGCAATTTGATCTCTGGTTCCTCTGCCTTTTCTAAAACCAGCTTGAACATCTGGAAGTTCATGTCTCACGTATTGATGAAGCCTGGCTTGGAGAATTTTGAGCATTACTTTACTAGCGTGTGAGATGAGTGCAACTGTGCGGTAATTTGAGCATTCTTTGGCATTGCCTTTCTTTGGGATTGGAATGAAAACTGACCTTTTCCAGTCCTGTGGCCACTGCTGAGTTTTCCAGATTTGTTGGCATATCGAGTGCAGCACTTTCACAGCATCATCTTTGAGGATTTGAAGAGATACCCCACGTCCAAGGTAAGCGAAACCCGAGTAAGACAGTAGGTGTTGTGAGAGGGCATCAGAGGGCAGACACACTGAAACTCTAACTACAGAAAACTAGCTAATCTGATCACACAGACCACAGCCTTGTCTATCTCAATGAAACTAAGCCATGCCGTGTGGGGCCACCCAAGACGGATGGGTCATGGTGGAGGGGTCTGACAGAATGTGATCCACTGGAGAAGGGCATGGCAAACCACTTCAGTATTCTTGCCTTGAGAACCCCATGAACAGTATGAAAAGGCAAAAAGATAGGACACTGAAAGATGAACTCCCCAGGTCAGTAGGTGCCCAGTATGCTACTGGAGATCAGTGGAGAAATAACTCCAGAAGAATGATGGGACGGAGCCAAAGCAAAAACTATACCCAGCTGTGGATGTGACTGGTGATAGAAGCAAAGTCCGAAGCTGTAAAGAGCAATATTGCATAGGAACCTGGAATGTTAGGTCCATGAATCAAGGCAAACTGGAAGTGGTCAAACAGGAGATGGCAAGAGTGAACGTCGACATTCTAGGAATCAGCGAACTAAGATGGACTGGAATGGGGGAATTTAACTCAGATGACCATTATATCTACTACTGTGGGCAGGAATCCCTTATAAGAAATGAAGTAGCCATCATTGTCAACAAACGAGTCCGAAATGCGGTACTTGGATGCAATCTAAAAACGACAGAATGATCTCTGTTCGTTTCCAAGGCAAACCATTAATATCATGATAATCCAAGTCTATGCCCCCACCAGTAACGCTGAAGAAGCTGAACATGAACGGTTCTATGAAGACCTACAAGACCTTTTAGAACTAACACCCAAAAAATGTCCTTTTCATTATAGGAGACTGGAATGCAAAAGTAGGAAGTCTGGAAACACCTGGCGTAACAGGCAAATTTGGCCTTGGAGGACAGAATGAAGCAGGGCAAAGGCTAATAGAGTTTTGCCAAGAGAACACACTGGTAATAGCAAACACCCTCTTCCAACAACACAAGAGAAGACTCTACACATGGACATCACCAGATGGTCAACATTGAAATCAGATTGATTATATTCTTTGCAGCCAAAGATGGAGAAGCTCTATACAGTCAGCAAAAAACAAGACCAGGAGCTGACTGTGGCTCCAATCATGAACTCCTTATTGCCAAATTCGGACTTAAATGGAAGAAAGTAGGGAAAACCACTAGACCATTCAGGTATGACCTACATCAAATCCCTTACGATTCTACAGTGGAAGTGCGAAATAGATTTAAGGGATTAGATCTGATACACAGAGTGCCTGAAGAACATGGATGGAGGTTCATAACACTGTACAGGAGGCAGGGGTCAAGACCACCCCCAAGAAAAAGAAATGCAAAAAGGAAAAATGGTTGTCTAAGGAGGTCTTACAAATAGCTGAGGAAAACAGAGAAGCTAAAGACAAAGGAGAAAGGAAAGATATACCCATTTGAATGCAGAGTTCCAAAGAATAGCAAGGAGAGATAAGAAAGCCTTCCTCAGCGATCAATGCAAAGAAATAGAGGAAAACAACAGAATGGGAAAGAGTAGAGATCTCTTCAAGAAAATTACAGATACAAAGGGAACATTTTATGCAAAGATGGGCTCGATAAAGGACAGAAATGGTATGGACCTAACAGTAGCAGAAGATATTAAGAAGAGGTGGCAAGAATACACAGAAGGACTGTACAAAAAAGATCTTCATGACCCAGATAATCACGATGGTGTGATCACTCACCTATGGCCAGACAACCTGGAATGTGAAGTCAAGTGGGCCTTAGAAAGCATCACTACGTACAAAGCTAGTGGAGGTGATGGAATTCCAGTTGAGCTATTTCAAATTCTCAAAGATGATGCTGTGAAAGTGCTGCACTCGATAGGCCAGCAAATCTGGAGATGTGAATAGTAGCCAACAATTTGAATATTTTAGTAAAACAAACTCAGGCAGAGAAAAATAGCAAGTGGGAAGTCCCTGAGGATATAATGGGTTTGGTCTGTCAAAGGCACGGGAAGGAGGCCAGTGTGGCTAAAGGGTGGGTGTGAAGGGGAGGATTAGAAACAAGGTTAGAGAGTGGAACAAAGATCTCAGAGGAGGTTGTAAGCGTGGGAAAAAATGTAGGGACTTACTTAAGTAAAATAAAAAAACAGTTGGAGACCTTTAAGTGAAGTTGTGCTGTGATGTGGTTTGTGTTTTAAGAGATAGATTTGGTTAATGTACATACAGAAAAGGGCTCTAGCTGAAAGAAGGATCCCAGGAAGGAGGTTATTCCAGTAGTTGGACAGTGATGAGAGGCCTCAGAATAGGGCAGCAGTGACTTAGGTGGTGAGAAGTCAGGATTCAAATTTTAGGTAACCATGTGGCTTTCTGATACCATGCGGTATTGAAAATAAGTAGTAAAGGTATACACTTATGCTTTTAGAACTGAGAAATTTTATCAATATTAATGATGGGAGAGATTTAGGGATGATGGAAGGCCGGTCTGATATTTTGCCTTTAAGCCTGTAAAATAATCATAATTGTTACCTTGAGTTCAAAGGTTCGTAAGACATCATCAGAAAGAAACTTTCATTTTCCCACAATAACCTGCAGCGAATATCTACCTGTTCAAACACACTCCAAGTTTTTCTTTTACCCGCTATTTGTCAGAGGTTTTTAAAACTTTGCTAGTCACTTCAGACTTAAAAGCAAATCATACACACACACACACACACACACACACACAGCACACTACAGGATAATATTCAAAACACTAAACTTCCTTCAAACTTACAGCTTCTTGTTCCACCATATCAACCCAGCAATGAGAGGATGAATGTGTGGCTGCATTCTCTCTCTCCATCATTCACTCCTCTCCACCCTGGAGCAGTTGTGTTTTCTGACATAGTCAAGATTACAGAGAAGCTGGTATAGCCTCCATCAGCTCTTAAACATAATTTTCTCAAGGGCCAGCCAACAACCAGCAGACCTCCTGACCCCTTTGACATCACTTCATGTAAATTATTTAGGAGAACAAGTTCTTAGGAGACTTAAAACTGTTTTTTGGATACTTGTTTTGTCACATGGTTATTTAGCACCTTGCTTTGCAATGAAGGAGTAGTTGATGCATATTTTCTTGGGAGTTCAACGAAACCAAAACTGAAAGTGTCTTATTTTAACATCCTGTTATGGCTTCCCTAATGGCTCAGCATGTAAAGAACCTGCCTGCAATGCAGGAGAGAAGGGAGATGTGGGTTTGATCCCTAAGTCAGGAAGATCCCCTGGAGAAGGAAATGATTACACACTCCAGTATTCTTGCCTGGAGAATCCTATGGTCAGAGGAGACTGGTAGGCTACAGTCCATGAGGTTGCAAAGAGTCGGACATGACTGAGCAACTAAGCATGCACGCCTAGTAGGCCCTCAAATTTGATATATGAACAAACAGAAGGGAGAAGTAAATGTGCTTTCTGTCATTGTAACTATTCTCACCCTTTTCCCAGTGTCTTTCTTCATCAAGCTTCACAACACAAACAGCTGGGAAACAAGAGATTAAGTGTCAGGACATATGAGTGCTATTCTGGTTTCACCATTTCCTAGGAGGACCATGAATTTGGACAGATTGTTTGACATTTCTCATCCAGTTTCCTTGCTGGTACTCTGGGCCAATAAGCCCTGCCTTCCTCAAAACCTTGTTCAGATCAAACAAGATTAAGTGTGTGAAAGCACTTTATAAATATGAATTATTAATCAAGTATAAGCATGCTAAGTTTTTTGTTTCTTTCGTTCAAACAGAAACTTGGTATAAAAAGTAGCCTTACTCTTCTCTTTTCCCATAAGAATGATTATGTTTCATACTTTTCACCTAGACTGGTGGCTGGCAGCTAGTTCTTTATGGAATTCTCTAATCATGACCCTCACTATCACTTTTTTATTAGATCATTGAAATGCCACTGATAATCATTCAAACAATTTAATTAAGATATTTCAGCAAAGGAATTGTTGTTTTAAATATATTACCATATCTAATTATTTGATCTACCACAAATGAGAAAGGTACTATTCTCCAAAGGGCACAGTAAATGTTCAATTGATTGTTACTATCTTCAAATGTTCAAATTCCATGATTTAATTACCTGATGAGTTTGGTGCATCTTAGAAACTGAATACCTACAAAATGAAATATACAACTGCACATATCTTAAGAGGTCTCAGTTCAGTTCGGTTCAGTCGCTCAGTCGTGTCCAACTCTTTGCGACCCCACACATTGCAGCACACCAGGCCTCCCTGTCCATCACCAACTCCCGGAGTCTACACAAACCCATGTCCATCGAGTCGGTGATGCCATCCAGCCATCTCATCCTCTGTTGCCCCCTTCTCCTTCTGCCCCCAATCCTTCCCAGCATTAGGGTCTTTTCCAATCAGTCAACTCTTCGCATGAGGTGGCCAAAGTATTGAAGCTTCAGCTTCAACATCAGTCCTTCCAATGAACACCCAGGACTGATCTCCTTTAAGATGGACTGGTTGGATCTCCTTGCAGTCCAAGGGACTCTCAAGAGTCTTCTCCAACACCACAGTTCAAAAGCATCAATTCTTCGGCTCTCATCTTTCTTCACCGTCCAACAATCACATCCATACATGACTACAGGAAAAACCATAGCCTTGACTAGACGGACCTTTGTTGGCAGAATAATGTCTCTGCTTTTCAATATGCTATCTGCTGCTGCTGCTGCTGCTGCTAAGTTGCTTCAGTTGTGTCCGACTCTGTGCAACCCCATAGATGGCAGCCTACCAGGCTCCTCCATCACTGGGATTCTCCAGGCAAGAACACTGGAATGGGTTGCCATTTCCTTCTCCAGTGCATGAAAGTGAAAATTGAACATTAAGTCCCTCAGTCGTGTCTGACTCTTCGCGACCCCATGGACTGTAGCCCACCAGGCTCCTCCATCCATGGGATTTTCCAGGCAAGAGTACTGGAGTGGGGTGCCATTGCCTTCTCCAAATATGCTATCTAGGTTGGTCATAACATTCCTTCCATGGAGTAAACGTCTTTAGTTGTATAAATTTCCTACTAGAAATTTTGATGAGCACATTAATTTTAGGTTAATAATGCCAGTTTTGTTCAAGGACTCCCATGAGAGATTTGTAAATCCTAATTTAAAACAACTGGCCAAGAGTTTTCAATTGAGTCTCTCTTTTTATCTTTAAAATCTGGTTTGTGTATATTTGTTTTGTTTTGTTTTTTTACTTTCTTGTTTCTAGATTTCTTAAGACATCTAGAGATAGTTTGACATTTCACTTGACTGTTTT
The DNA here is from genome assembly GCF_054371585.1 of Giraffa tippelskirchi. Taxonomy (NCBI): domain Eukaryota; kingdom Metazoa; phylum Chordata; class Mammalia; order Artiodactyla; family Giraffidae; genus Giraffa; species Giraffa tippelskirchi. Next base: position 68,843,916 of record NC_137284.1, read on the forward strand.
GTCAGAGCAGAATTTTCATACGACCAAAGTTTACACAGTACTTCTAAAGAATCTACTTAAATGTAGTTCTAAATAGTCTCCTTGAATACAAGACCCCAAGATACTACTGAATTAACACATTCAGATTTGTTTACAAAATTAACAAGTTAAGATTTTATAAATTTAATATTCATATTTTCTAACTACTTATACATATTATTGGTTTCAAAGCAGACAACACATAAAACCACAATTGATATTCTTATGTAAGATTTTACTTACAGGTCATTTTTTCTCTAACTCAGAGCCTCCACTCTCTCATAATCTCTTAAAGTACTTACTTTTTTGTCCACACAGATCATTAAAGAGACTGAATTTATTGATCAAAAGTTGTTTTATTTTCTGTTGTTAATTTTGTTTCTACATTGCTTTGGTAAAATGAAAAATCTTGTTCTACCTTTTAAAGGTATTTTCAAGATTGTATACTAATAGGAAATAAAAATAGGAATAGTTCATGTTGTCTTTACAAGCAATGATTTAAATGAATGTCAAAGCTATATACCTTTTTGTTGTTTCATTTCTATAGCATCAATGCCATTATTTTTCCTAACCATGTAAAATATATTAAAAATAAAATGAATTTTCTTTTGAATAAATTCCTGTCCTCACTCGAGAGGCAACCATACTCGAGTGCATCCTTTTCCCCCAACTAAAATAAATAAATTTATTTTAAAAAAAAGAAAGAAAAAAAGGAAAAAAAAAGAGTGCATCCTTTTATAAACTATATTTTTTCAATAATAGAATACTTTGTGATCTTTTTTCTTTTAACATTATGCATAAAATTCATCACATTATATATACAGATCACTCTATCCTTTTTACTGATACATAGACTTCTATGACAAATCCATATAAAAATGCATTTTACTATTATCATATATATGGTCATTTAAATTGATACATCTTTTAATTAAAATAATTTTGCACTAACCATCCAAAGTATTTGGGGTTACTTTTGCATATTAGTTTAAGAGGCATCTTTAAAAGTAAAATTAATTGATCAGAGTAATTAAAACTTAAACATTACAATATTCAACCAAAAACTTTTCTAAAAACATTTCACCATTTTTTGATTTCCTGCTATATGAAGAATTCTTATTTCCCTGAATTCTTAATAATACAGTGAGTATAATTTCTTAATCTTTTCTCTCATGTGAAAAATAACTAATTGCTTTTAATTTTCATTTCTTTCATTGCTAGTGAGATTGAGCATAATTTAAATGTTTCTCACAATTTTTCTTTGTTTTCCTTTATGTCCTTTGCCTTTTTGCCTATATAGCTGTCTTTTTTTAAATTGCTCTCAATAGCTCTTTAAGTATTTTGTTCATCTTTTGTTGTTTTACCCCAATATTTCATTGACTTTTACATTTAATCATAGGATTTTAAAAATATTTTTTATCATTTCTGTTTTTATGAAGGTGTGTTTGTTTTGTCTCATAAAGGTACATTTGTCAATTTCCTTCTAAATCAAAATATCTTCCTCACTGCAAAAGAAAGAGAAAATTCTTATATTTTCTTTGAATGTTTTAAAAGCTATTTTTAAATAATTTAAAACTATTTAAAAAATGTGTCTACAAGGAGATCCAACCAGTCCATCCTAAAGGAAATCAGTCCTGAATATTCATTGGAAGGATTGATGCTGAAGCTGAAACTCCAATATTTTGGCCACCTGATGTAAACAACTGACTCTTTGGAGAAGACCCTGATGCTGGGAAAGATAGAAGGTGGGAGGAGAAGGGGACGGCAGAGGATGGGATGGTTGGATGGCATCACCAACTCAATGGACACAGTTTGAGTAAACTCCGGGAGTTGGTGATGGACAGGGAGGCCTGGTGTGCTGCAGTCCATGGGGTCGCAAAGAGTCAGACACGACTGAGTGACTGAACTGAACTGAACTGAAGAAATGTGTAGGAAATCTTTGTTCATGACATGAGGTTGTCTATTCATATAGCTGTCAAATTACTTTAGGCTACTTGTTGAATAGTCCATTCATCCAGCTTCTCTGGTGGCTCAGAAGGTAAAGAATATAATAACCCTCCCGTTAGCAAGTGGCCACCTGCAATGCAGGAGACGTGGTTTTGATCCGTGGGTGGGGAAGATCCCCTGGAGAAGTACATGGCAACCCACTCCAGTATTCTTGCCTGGAGAATCCGTGGAGAGAGGAACCTGGTGGGCTACAGTCCATGGAGTCACAAAAAGTTGAACATGACTGAAGCAGCAGCAGCAGCAGCACTCTCAATTATAAAGTCAAATTTATCAAAAACTAAATTTACCCTATACAAATAGAAATGAGTTTCTGTACACCTTATTTATCTTTGACCTAACATTTTTAGCTGTATCTCAAGTACACATTTTGATTGCTATTCCTGAGAAATATATTTGACATGTTTGCTATCTGGTGGGATAATATATGCTTCTCTTACAAATCTATACTTTTACATTACTGGGCACTTTCTCCTATCAAATTTAGAATTAGCTTTTAAATTTCTTATAAAATCCTCCATACTTGTATTAATGCAGATGTTGTATATTTCTTGTTAGATTTACATTTAGTCATTACCTGGTTTTTATTAGGAATTCTATGCGTGCATGCGGGCTCAGTAGCTTCAGTTGCGTTTGTCCTGTCCGACTCTGTGTGACCCTGTGGACTGTACCCTGCCCCTTTCCTCTGTCCATGGGATTCTCCAGGCAAGAATACTGCAGTGAGTTTCTGTGCTCTCCTCCAGGGGATCTTTCCAACCCAGGGGTCAATCCCGTGGCATCTCCTCCATCTTCTAAATTGCAGGTGAATTCTTTACCGCTGAGCCACCTGGAAGCCCAGGAATCCTATAGTTTTTATTAAATGATATTTTCTCGCTGTTTATCACTGGTATATTATATAGTGCTGCCCTTTCCAGTATTTTTCATGTCTTATTAACTTTGGCAAGCGTCCACTATATGATGTGAAACAGTAACAGTAGTATTAATTGTATATTATATTTAATAGGAATTATTTTAATACTTTAATCATTTAGTGTGATATCTAATCTATGTGCTACTAGATATTCTTTATTCAAGAAGTAATTTTTTTAAAAATTCTAACTTCCTAAGGCCTTATATTTCATTTCATTGCTGAATTAATAATTATTTTTTAACTATTAAAATCATCATATTTTCTTCCTTAAATATTTTAAGTTAATGTATTTAATTTAATATATTTAATTTTATTTTATTTTATGTATTTTTATTTTATGTTTCCTTATTTGTGTTATAATTCAATTATATGAATGACACTTGTAAAATTAGAATTATTATTCTAATAATGCAAGCTATACTTATCTTTCTGTAAATCACTGGTTTTCATTTGGTAATACTTTATTTAGAATTTTGCCTTTATATTTAGATGCAGGATTAGAAAGAAACTAATGTATATGTATTTTTTTATGAGTGTTCTACTAAGTGGATAAACGTGAAAATATGTTTTATTTTTCTATGCTCTAGATATTTACACACAGAAATTTTAGACTTCTTGACATGTTTCTATAAACAATTTCTATAAAGAATCTGTAACATTTTCTTTTACTTTAGGATTTAAAAAAAATTATTCAACTAACCATGAACATATTTATTATATTGTAGCATTTATATTTTCTCTAATAGTTTAGATAATAATATTTTGCAACATAATCCATATCATTTAGATACTTAGATATATGCACATAAAATTATATGTTGAATATTCTGATATGTAGACATCTCTATAGTTATGTCTTCTTACCTTTTATCTCTGCTCTTTCTTGTTCAAATTGTAAGAAATATGTTAAAATACATTAATTTTGTCATCTTAAAAACATATGTTTTATTTTTAACTGTACCTGAATTTGTTTTATTATTTTTGTTAACAATTATATGCTCATTTATTTATTTTATACCTTATTCCTTGTACAATATATATTTTGAATAAAAATTTTACTGAGTACAAATCTGTTTGCATCTCCCAATTTTCAAATTATAGCATACTCATACTTTTCTATATTACTTAGGATTTTGATTTTAATATTATACTAAATCTTAGTTTTATAAATGTGTTTCAATTTATTCAAGTGAACAGTTTAGATTTTTGCTTTCTAATCCTTAAAAATAATTTTTAAATTGAATCTGATCAAATAATGTGATATATTATTTTCCAAAATTTTAAATCTATTGAAATTCTTTTTTCGTAATGCACAGTCAGCTTTAGTGACTCTTCCATTTATATTTGATTACAGAATATTAAACTTAAAGTTCTCATTTTTCATTCTCTCTTTCTCTTTCTCTCTACTCTCTCCTATTCTACCTCTCTCCCTTTGTAAACATACACACCTATACACACAAGCCCCTGACATATAAACTATCACAAGTTTATCAATTTTGATGTCCAAATTATCAGTATTTTTTCTTTTAGCCTTTTAATTTTTTGTTTATTTATTTATCTTTATTTTATTTTTTGCTGGGGAATAGCATTTTTTTTTTTTACAGTAGTTCATTGTTGGTTATCTGTTTTAAATATAGCAGTGTGTACACGTCAATCCCAAACTCCCAATCTGTTCATTGCTGATAGAAATGTGACAAAAGAATGTCACTGAGTTTTTGTCTTTTTAAAATTAACTTTTATCGTATTTTTACTCATATAGTTCAAAATGTTATTAGATACATTAAAGATTCTTATCCTTACATATTCTTATTGAACTACTTTTATCAAAATAAATAAAATACACATGGAATATTTTTCTTCAATTTTTATAGTATGTTTAGTTGAAGAGCTACTCTTTTTAAAAGTATAATATGTGATACTTTAGTCAGAATAATCATGTCTTCTCTTAATTCTTGAAAATTCTCTGCCACTTTTCTATTGAAAATTGCATCTTTATTTAGCCTACTCTTTACTTCTGACACTTCTATTAAAATTGTAAAGCAATTATTCTCCAATTAAAAATAAATTTTAAAAAAGAAATTACAGCAGGTTAAAAAAAGAGTCATTTTATAACCCCCCTTCTTTTAACTAGACCCCTAATTAAGTTGAGTTATTGGGTAGTCATATACTTCATGAGCCCCTCTAAAATCTTTTGTCAGCTTTATTGAGTTGTAATTGACAAATAGAATTGAAAGATACTTTAACAAATGCACCAGAACATTTTATTTTATCTCTCATGACTAAAACAGTTTTTCATGTATTTCATGTCACATATTTCTGTTCTGTATTTTATGTATCTCCTCAGATTTTTATTCTAGTTCACTTGCTTTTTTCTCAACTCTGAGAGGAGTCTATTTAATCAGTGTTTTAAAATAACAATGACATACTTCTAATTTCTAATATTCTGTTTTGCTCTTTTTCAAACTCACCTGTTCTTTTATTCGTGCTGCTTTTTACCATGCTTTTTATTCTCTTTAACATACCTTTAAGACTTTTAAGGAAAAAAAATTAATAATCTCTTTCAACACTCTGTTTCTCCAGGCTATATATTACCTTTTGCTGGATTTTCAGAATTTTTCTCATGGTGATAGAATTTATGACACAGTAATTTATTGTTGTAAACTCATCCTCAGCAGAGATTATGAATATCTGTATATAAAGGAAGTATGCTGTAGTGTTGAAAGAAACATTTGTCTTTCAATAGTCTTAAACTGGTGTTTAGTTTAATATCCTAGCTTAGACTGCCTTCCTTCTTTTGGTAAAGTTCATTTTTACCCCACAACCATGCATCACAGTTGTCCAGCTTGAAAACAACATTTCTCCTCCTTCAAGGTGGCAGACACATGCCAGTTTTCTGGGTTACTGAGAACAGTTCTAATCTGCATCATAGAAAGTGCAGTCCTGGGGTTTTTTGGTCCATTACATTCCCCTTCAGGTCTAAAATTCCCAGAGGCTTCCAATGTATCAGTTCAAGCTTGCCACTTTTGCTTTCATTATGGTCCTCAATTCTTTCATATGAAAGTTGCTTATTTTTGTAAACTCACAGAGCCATTTCTAAATTACTATATATTCTATCATTTTCCTATGGAGGGGAGCATTCAAGAGACGTTCATGAGAGTTAGCTCGTCTTCTATATTGCCAAATATTTCTTACAAAGAGCATCCAGTAATCCTCAGAAATGTGGCATAATAAACCTGGATTATTGTAAAATAAACTCACAAATTTAAGGATTATTAACTAGTTTTTAAAAAATATAACTTTATTCATGAGAGTTATTACTCCGTATTTTATTGTGTACTTGATTTTTATGTGTTAATTATAAGTAACTCACATTGAATCAAAGATCACTGCAAACCTCCCTTCCGTTTAATCTGGGAAACATAGACATATGTTTTCTAGTTCTATGACACATTTGGGTTCACTTTTATTCTTTTTTTAAGATTCAATTTTTAAAAATTAAAGATAAGTATTACAAATAGAAAAAAATTATATTGTCATTCCATAAGATTTGAAAAATATAAAAACCAAATGAACTGTAACAAACTTGGCTATAGCTCTCTTATTCAGAAACAGAAAATGCCTATAGCCCAGTTTCAGAGTTTTGAAACCTAACGTGTTTTGCAGCTGTAGAATATTGAAAGCTTACCATTCACAACTGTACTAACAAATTTTAGGATATATCTTTGGCTGTAGCATCTTATGATTAACTGAGTCTGAGGGCAAGAGCAGAATGTCTGTAAGAGAAACAGCTCCTCGGCTTGAGATTGGACTCCATAAAGCCTTTACTTTGATTAGAACGATTTATGAGTGAAACTGAGAAAAGTTAGCGACCGCATGGACTGTAGCCTGCTAGGCTCCTCTGTCTATGGGAATTCTCCAGGCAAGAAAGAATACTGGAGTGGGTTGCTGTGCCCTCCTCCAAGGGATCTTTCCAAACCAGGAACCAAACCCCTGTTTCTTATGTTTCCTGCATTGGCAAGTGGGTGCTTTACACTAACGCCACCTGGGAAACCCAGATGCTGTTTAAGGAATGGAAATAAACACATTCAACTTAAATAACCTATGGTTCTATTCACTAGAAAAGTCCTGAATGTTGATTTCCTATTTTTGAAGTGTATGTGTAAAAACGAAGACATTTATAAAAACTCCATTCTCCATAATATTTTCTGATTCTCTATATCAAATTACATCTGCTTTTTAAGGACTCATTGAGTAACTTATTTATTACTTTGTTATTGCATTCTCTATAGATTTATGTACATCTGTCTTCCCCTCTAGACGTCCTTGACAATAATGACTATACTTTGTTCACCTTTCCCTCTTTTGTAGCATCTTCCAATTGTATGAACTCAGTAAAAGCTCTTAATTGAATTAAAACACAATCTAATGTGGTTTTGTAATGTAACCTCATATTCTTTGAGGAACTGCAAAAATACATCAAGCCATTTTCTAGGTTCTTATGCAAAATCCAGAATTGAGATAAAAATCAGTGAATAATATCTGGCTTTTACCTCCTTGGAAATATATGTATTTCAAAACAAGAGCAAACATAAAGCTCTTAAAAAAATAATACATTGAAAATAATCAATATGCTTTGAAAATCCATGTGCTTTCCCAGAAATCTATGTTACTATAGAGAGAATACTACATCTTGACCAATATCATCATGCAGGAAATTTACATTTTAATAAACTAAAGAAAACATACCAAAGTGGCCTTTTCTTCACATATAAAATACTCAAACATATACACATATACTCACATACACACAAACACAAATACACATAACTTCTTTTTTCAAATTTAATTCTCTTTTTTGGCCATTGCTTCCCTTGTGGCTCAGCTGGTAAAGAATCTATCTGCAATGCCGGAGACCTGGCTTCACTTCCTGGGTTGGGAAGATCCCCTGGAGAAAGGAAAGGCTACCCACTCCAGTATTCTGGCCTGGAGAATTTCATGGACAGTCCATGAGGTCACAAAGAGTTGGACACAACTGAGCTACTTTCACTTGGCCATAGCAGTTCTAAAAGGTAGAGTGACTCTCAGGATCAGGATGATTAAAAAGGAAGTCCCTAGTAATGTTCATCTTGTGGAAAAATATACCAGGTACATGAGGATGTTTTGTTTCATTTAAAGAGTTAGAAATAAACTTTTTACTCTCAGTATTGCAATACTCAGTTTGATCCTTTCTAGATGAATGAGTTAAATATTATTAAAAATAAAATATCAACCATTTATTTAGAAATCATATAAGACCCCAAATAACTAGTCATTTTTTAGTTCCTTAGGGTTAGTAGAGTCTTGAGTCTTATTGATTTCCCCAAAGATGTTGGACACACAAATATGTTCTGCAAAGACTCTTTCCAGGTGGCATTTTATACCTCAAATAAGCTTTAATATAATTTGGAGATTCAATCTAAAATTCAAATGAGCACTTAAGGTAATATAAGAATCTGATATATATTTTCACAGAAGAGAGAAGAAATAAAGAATTTTAAAATATAAAGTTCTTAAAATGTAGCATCAGAAAAAAATTTTAAGTCTAAAAATGTTTTTCCAAAGTTCTAATAAAGCATATGAGACTAATAAAGCATATGAGATAAGCAATTATTGGGCTCCAAAATCACTGCAAATGGTGACTGCAGCCACAAAATTAAAAGACACTTGCTCCTTATAAGAAAAGCTATGACAAACCTAGACAGAATATTAAAAAGCAGAGACATTACTTCACTGACAAATGTCCATCTAGTCAAAGCTATGGCTTTTCCAGTAGTCATGTATGGATTTGAGAGCTGGACCATACAGAAAGCTGAGCTTCATATACTGAGCTTCATTTTGAAGTTTACCTCTTAGGAGATAACAAGAAATTGCAATGTTAAAATGACATAATTATTTATTCTAAGATAAATATATATCCCGGTTACATTTCTAATAATAGTGTATCTAAATGAAGTAGTATGCCCCAAGTTATCCTCAAATATCAAACGTAGGCATCTTCTAATAGAAACTTTAAATTGAACAGAAGAATGAAAAACCTAATAAATCAAGAATACTTGTTGTTCAGTCGCTCAATCATGTCCGACTCTTTGCCACCTGATGGACTGCAGCACACCAGGCTTCCCTGTCCTTCACTATCTTTCGGAGCTTGCTCAAACTCATGTCCATTGAGTCGGTGATGCCATCCAACCATCTCTTCCTCTGCCATCTCCTTCTCCTCCTGGCTTCATTCTTTCCCAGAATCAGGGTCTTTTCTAATGACTTGGCTCATTGCATAAGGTGGCCAAAGTATTGGAGCTTCAGCATCAGTCCTTCCAATGAATATTCAGGGATGATTTCCTTTGGAATTGACTGCTTGGATCTCCTTGCTGTCCAAGGGGCTCTCAAGAGTCATCTCCAACACCACAGTTCAAAAGCATCCCTTCCTCAGCACACAGCTTTCTGTATGGTCCAGCTCTCACATCCATACATGACTACTGGAAAAACCATAGCTTTGACTAGATGGACCTTTGTCAGTGAAGAAATGTCTCTGCTTTTTAATATGCTGTCTAGGTTTGTCATAGCTTTTCTTATAAGGAGCAAGTGTCTTTTAATTTCATGGCTGCAGTCACCATTTGCAGTGATTTTGGAGTCCAATAATTGCTATCTCATCCATGTATTTATCAATCCTTTTTCATAGTTTTGTGAATCTAATATGAATATTCAGTCTACTTAACTTCACTCATTTTTTGGAACTGTTTCAAAGAAAATTGTCAACATCATAGATTATCAAAAATTCTTAATTTATGTTTCTGAAGAAAAAAACATTCTTCCTCAACAGCAAAAATGAAGCAAAATAACATATTCAAAAACATGATCACATCTGTGATGGGTTTTTTTGTAAATTTGGATAGGCTATGGTGCCAGTTTTTTGGCCAATACTAGTCAAGATGTCGTGAAGGCATTTTTTAAGATTGACTCACATATATATGTGAGTCACATATATGTGACTTTAGGTAAAGCAGATTATCCTCCATAAGGTCAGTGTAACTTGTCCAATCAGTTGAAGGCCTTAACAGCAAAGAGTGAGGTTTCATTAATAAGGAGAAATCCTGCCTTGGGACCTTCATATGGAAATCTTACCTGACTTCCAGGCTATTATTTTAGTCTGCCTCACAGAGTTGAGACTCAAAACTGTAATATCAACTCTTACCAAAATGTCTAGTGTGCATCTTTCCTACGACCTAAATGTTGCAGAATACAACTTGATTAGATTAAGTCAGTTTTGACAGAAATTTATCATTCATGCTCAGTTGCTCAGTTGTGTCCAACTCTTTGTGACCCCATGGACTGTAGCCCACCAGGCTCCTCTTTCCATGGGATTTCCCAGGCAAGAATACTGGAGTAGGTTGCCATTTCCTTCATAAATAATGTTTAAAACTTTGAATTAGATCACATCAGGAGACATAATATGTGTGTCCCAACATTAGTGGTAAAGAATCTGCCTTCCAATGCAGGAAACACAGGCGGTCACAAAGATCGGACACAACTGAGCACACAACACAATTAGCCAGATATTCTCCTATAAACTAGAACTTCTCATTAGCTAGAGTTATTTAATTATCCTGAAATATAATTTTAGCATATATACATTAATCATAATTCATGGGATATTTAAACATCTTTGTCATATTTTTATTTCTATTTCACTGATTTCTACAATGTTTTATTGCCTCTTCTAAGTTAATTGTTTTTCATTTTAACCGCCCTATTTGCATATACTCCTTTTGAATATATACCTTACTTCTGTTATTTTAATAATTAATTAACCTTGGATTTTATCAACTATACTTAACTCAAGAAAGTCTAAAGGTATTGTTATAAATCCCATTCCAAACAATTCTAGTGCCATAGAACACTTTAATAGCATCATTCTGCCTCCGAATTTACATGCTATCTTGTCTAATATTTTTATCTGTCTTCTGTTGTTGTAAACCAATATATTAGAAACTATTATTATTTTATGCAGTTATTGTATGTTTAGATTTACAGATTACCTATTTATGCCTTTACTCACCATTTCATCTTGAATATCAGATCTTTTTCCTAAAATCCTTTTATTTGTATTTAAAAATGTCATTTAGAAATTCCTTAAATTTGTTGTTGTTGGTAAACTCTTAATGTTGGGCTTATTTGAACATTTATTTATTTTATCTTTTTTGAAAATTAGTTTTGTTAGACATGAAATTCTAAGTTAACAGTGAATTTTTCATAATGATACTCATTCCTTTATTCTACTGGCTACTAACTACTCTTTATTTTTATTTAATTAAATTAATTAATTTATTTTTGGTTGCACTGTGTCTTCATTGCTGCATGTCAGGCTTCTTTAGTTGTGAAAAGAGGGGAGTATTCTTAATTGTGGTACACATGCTTCTAATTGCAGTGGCTTCTCTCGTTGCAATCATAGCCTCTAAATGTGTGGGCTTTAGTTGTTGCAGCATGCAGTTTCAGTAGTTGCAACACACAGGCTCTAGAGTGCAGGCTTAGTAGTTGTGGTGCATGGGCTTAATTTCTCCACAGCATGTGGGGTCTTCCCCAACCAGAGATCAAACCCGTGTCAGGCAGGCAGATTCTTAAGCACTGGATCACCAGGAAAGTCCCTACTACTCCTCTTTAAAAGTCTGTTGTTTATTTAAACATAGATAAAAGCTTATCTTTTCTCTCTAAACTGGCTAAAATCTCTTTACATTGACCTTTTATAGTTTTACTAAATTTTGTCTAGTGTGAATTTTATTTGTTTGTTCTACCTTGTCTTCAATATCTATGGCTTCTTATCTTTCACAAATTCTATGACATTTTCTGCTATTTTCTCTTCAAATTTGCCTCTTCTTTATTTTCTCTATTCTCTGCTTTTGGTGTCCCGATCAGATATACATTAGAACTTCATATCTCTGTAAAGTCTCCTATTTTCCATCTACATGTTTCTCTGTACTACTTTCTGGGCCACTTCTGCTCTACCTTCCTGATAACTTATTCTCTCTTCAGCTATGTCTAATCTGCTGTTCAATTTATTCACTGACACCTCTTTGCTCAAGGCAATAGTCAATTTTCACCATTTCCATTTGGATTTTTTTTCAAATTTGTCTTATATGCTTAATCATATCATGTACTTCTATTTGTAATTCTTTAAGCATTTCATATATAATCGTTTTATATTCTATAGCTTACATTTCAAGTCTGCATTTCATAAGGGTAGTGAAGTCACTCAGTCATGTCTGACTCTTTGTGACCCCATGGACTGTAAGCCTGCCACAATCCTCTGTCCATTGGATTTTCCAGGCTAAAATACTGGAGTGGGTTGCCATTTCCTTCTCCACTCATGAGGGTAAGGGTTTGCTACTGTTTGCTTTTGCTTAGTCTCACTAATGTTGAATTTTTCCTTGGTTGTTTGGTGATTATTTTCATCAGTGGGAATATTGAGTGTTCACCTTAGAGAAGCTTTCTCATGGAGTGTATTTACATTTTATTCTGCAGGGAACCATAAAGTATCTGGCCCCTCTCAGTTTCACAAATTAATCTTGAAATTTCACGTTTAGGCCTGCTCTACTTTGTCTACAATAATCAGGTAACAAATTGGTAGTGGACAGGTCTTCAGGAGAAACTGACATTGATGGAAACTTCTGTTCTTATTGCTTTATTTTCAGTGCATAACTTTCTCTGTGTCTTATTTTATGCGAGGAGCGAGAAGAGGGTCTTACAATGATTTTTCCATCTATAAGCAACCCAGCAACATAATGTAAACTAAATTATATGTAGACTCTAGTTATTTTAGTAAGGAACAATTTGTTATAATATCTAGCTACCATATTGCTATAAGTGGTGTGATGGTTTAGTCGCTAAGTCATGTCTGACTCTTGCGACACCATGGACTGTGTAGCCTGCCAAGCTTCTCTGTCCATGGGATTCACCATTCATCCAGGCAAGAATACTGGAGTGGGTTGCCATTTCCTTCTCCAGGGGATCTTCCAGACCCAGGAATCAAACCTGGGTTTCTTGCATCACAGGCAGATTCTTTTTCCACTGAGCTATGAGGGAGACGCCTAAATTAACATTTTGGTTAAAAAATAATTGAATATTGCCATCTCAAAATAAGGAATTTTGTTGTACACTATTTATTTACCCTAATATCTAAAATGCTGTAAATTATACTGCAAAAGGTCAGTTTTCATTACAATCCCAAAGAAGGGCAATGCCAAAGAATGTTCAAACTACAATACAATTGCTCTCATGTCATAAGCTAGTAAGGTTATGCTCAAAATCCTTCAAGCTAGGCTTCAGCAGTATGCTGAGAATTTCCAGATGTGTAAGATGGGTTTTAAAAAGCAGAGGAACCAGAGATCAAATTGCCAAAATTTAATAGAGAAAGCAAGAGAATTCCAGAAAAACATCTACTTCTAATTCATTTACTATGCCAAAGCCTTTGGCTATCTGGATAACAACAAACTGTGGAAAGTTCTTAAAGAGATGTGAATACCAGACCACCTTAACTGTCTCCTGAGAAATCTGTATGTGGATCGAGAAGCAACAGTTAGAACCAGACATGGAACAACTGACTGGTTCAAAATTGTGAAAGGAGTATGACAAAGCTGTATATTGTCACCCTGCTTATTTAACTTCTATGCAGATATATGACGTGAAATGCCAGGCTGGATGAATCACAAGCTAGAATCAAGATTTCCAGGAGAAATATCAACAACCTCATATATGCAGATGATATCTCTCTAATAGAAGAAAGTGAAGAAGAAGTAAAGAGACTCTTGATAAGGGTGAAAGAGGAGAGTGAAAAAGCTGGCTTGACACTCAACATTCAAAAAACTAAGATCATGGCATCTGGTCCCACTAGTTCATGGATAATAGAAGGGGAAAAGTTGGAAGCAAAGACAGATTTTATTTTCTTGGAATCCAAAATAACTGTGGGTGGTGACTGCAGCCATGAAAATAAAAGATGCTCGCTTCTTGAAAGAAAAGCTATTACAAACCTCGGCAGCATATTAAAAAGCAGAGCTATCACTTTGCCAACAAAGTACAGTCAAAGCTATGGTTTCTCTAGTAGTCATGTACAAATATGAGAGTTGGACCATAAGGAATGCTGACTGCCAAAGAATTGATGTTTTTAAATTGTGGTGCTGGAGAAGACTCTTGAGAGTCCCCTGGACTACTAGGAAATCAAACCAGTCAATCCAAAAGGAAAGAAACTCTGAATATTCACTGGAAGGACTGATGCTGAAGCTGAAGCTCTAATACTTTGGCCACCTGATATGAAGAGTCAACTCATAGGAAAAGACCCTGATGCTGGGAAAGATTGAAGGCAAAAGGAGAAGGGGGCAGCAGAGGATGAGATGGTTAAATAGCATCACTGACTCAATGGACATGAATTTGAACAAATTCCAGGATATAGTGAAGGACAGGGGAGCCTGTCATGCTGCAGTACATGGGGTGGCAAAGAATAGGACACGACTTATTGACTGAACAATGACAACAACAAATATTACCCTATTAAAGTTTATGTGTTCCCTGATATGTTATTAACTTTTTAACATTCTATTGTCTCCTATGGAATTAGCAAATGGAAGAGTTATTTTTTGACATTTTAACAGTTGTGAAAATTTGAAAAACCATGCTTAGTAAAGGCAAGTAATCTTCAAACACCGAAATCTACATAGGCTCTTAAAAGTGCATAGAACAGTCTTATGGACTCTGAGGGAGAAGGTGAGGATGGGACGTTCTGGGAGAATAGCATTGAAACATGTATATTATCATATGTGAAACAGAACACCATTCCAGGTTCGATGCATGAGACAAATGCTCAGGGCTGGGGCAATGGGATGACCCAGAGGGATGGGATGGGGAGGCAGGTGGGAGGGGGGTCCAAGAGGGGGAACGCATGTAAACCCATGGCTGATTCATGTCAATGTATGGCAAAAACTACTACAATATTGTAAAGTAATTATCCCCCAACTAAAATAAATAAATTTATTTTAAAAAAAAAGTTCACTTCTAATTACTTATTTTTCACTTGCAGCTCAAGCTATGCTCATAAGCTATACTTTTCAGAAAAATTAAGTGCCACTGATTATGGAAACACATGCCATGAGCTCTTCCTATGGAAGCTCCAAAGAACATAAAACATCAGTATCTCTCATTGTTCCATCCTTAAATTTGAGATGCAGTTAATTCATTTTGTTTACAGAATACAACAAAGGTTTTTTTATTTGGATATTTGGTTATTTTCGGTACTGCCAAGAGAGTAAAGAATTAGTTATTTGGGCTATGTAAGGATTAGGTGACTGTGAAAGGAAGTATGTCCACACTATCCATAGAATTAATTAATTTTACAGGATAAAAAGAAAAGCAGTGTCAGAGTCTTGGTTTTGTCATGCTAATAGTCTAGAAATAAGAGTTAAGGATACTGATTTTGTTTTAGTTAATTTTTTTTGCACAGTGCAATTTCTGAGAGCACAGTACTCTGACCTTCACTTTTATTTCATTGCTACTAGACATGACTGTGGAGAAGGCAATGGCAACCCACCCCAGTACTCTTGCCTGGAAAGTCCCACGGACAGAGGAACCTGGTGGGCTGCTGTCTATGGGGCCGCACAGAGTCGGGCACAACTGATGCGACTTAGCAGCAGCAGCAGCAGCAGCAGCAGCAGCAGGGCAATATTCCCAACTCAGTAACTGATGTTCAGCAGATGACTAATGAGGCATTATAGCAGAAATTAGCCTCTATGCTATCTTCTGGGTTCAATTGTCCCAGTGAGACTGTCTCAATCTGCCTTATCCATTCAGCTGGCTCCCTGGAGAAAGCTGGAGACAGGTGCTAGGGATCTTGTCATTAATTCAGGTCAGCAATGTCAGTTAATGAAGCAGAACTTCTTTAACATAGCATCTAAAGAAAAAGATGGCTAAGGGTCCAGGTTTCCATCTCTCCAGTCAAATTTCTTTTTACTCATTATATTCTTATATTTTTAGACTCATAACTCTTAAAAAATATAAATGTGGCCAATATAATGCAGAAAAAGAGTTAAGATACCTCTTAATCTACTTATATGTAGAATACCATGAAAACAGTGCTTTCCAAAATAGATTCCACACATTATCCCTTCCATAGGATGTGGACAGGTGAATTTTGGAAGGAAAAAAAAAAAGTTGTAAGGAAAAAAATAAGTTGTAAGGCAACATAATATCAGCCATAGTGGTTTATTAAAGATTTCTTTATTGTTAAACTTTACCAGGTCTAAAATGTATCATATAATCTGTATAATTTTTAATCATTCAAGTGGTTATATTATATAGTACATCACATATATATATAACATAAACATATATGCATATATATATATATAGAGAGAGAGAGAGAGAAAGAGAGATCTATGCATATAACCATAGATTATTTGTTTAAATACAATCTTTCTATATTTTTTGAGAATTTTCAACAATAGAATTTTATGGAACTTAAAACCGTGTATTGTTCTATTTTTGTCCAATATATATATATTTAACCCTTTATTAAAAAAAAAAAATGTCCCCTGATTCTTCCTCTTTGAATGCCACATTAAAAGGTGGAAGAATTTCAATGTCTACTTTTTCCTTGGTGCTAAGGCACACTTTCCAATATATGTGCTAGTCAAGGCTAAACTGTGCACTGTTTTCTAATCTGTTTTTCAGGTTTTTATCTCTTTGACATCAAAGCAAAAATAATAAAAGAAAAAATTTTCCCTAGCATTTATTGACTACTATGAGATTCCTTTGAAGAGTATCCAAGGGCCTATGCGCAAAATAGAAAGAGCCTTTCTCAAGACACGATACTTCCATCTGTTGAAATATGGTGATGTGTTAGAATATGAAACTTTACTGCTATCTTCTAGAAAACTATCCTATGATGTAAATGATACAATGTGAATGAGGCCTCTAGGGTTGTGCAGTGCACAACCTGCACTTCTCCACATAACGGCTCTGCAGCAAAATTTGGAAAGTGCCATTGACATATACACACTGTCAAGTCTAAAATGGATAGCTAGTGGGAAGCTGCTGTATAGCACAGGGAGCCCAACTCAGTGCTCTGTGATCACATAGAGGGATGGAGTGTGGATGCGTGGGGAGGGAGGCTCAAGTGGGAGGAGATATACATACACACATATATATATATATATATATATATATATATATATATATATATATATAGCTGATTTGGGCTTCCCTGGTGGCTCAGGTGGCAAAGGATTTGCCTGCAATGCAGGAGACCCAGGTTCAATCCCTGGGTCAGGAAGATCCCCTGGAGAAGGGAATGGCTACCCACTCCAGTATTCTTGCCTGGAGAATTTCATAGAGAGAGGAACCTGGCAGGCTACAGTCCTTGGGGTCACAAAAAGTCAGACGTGACTGAGCACACATAAGCTGATTTACTTTGTTGTACAACAGAAACGAACACAACATTGTAAAGCAATTATCTTCCAATTAAAATAAATAAATAAATAAAAGCATTTTAAAGGGTGCACAATATTCCCCCAGAGACCATGCTTAAACCTATAGTATCCTCAGATATAGAAGTCTAAGGCACAAAGAAAAAACTAGTGATTTTTCAAATTTTTCATTTTCAGCTTTTATAATTATCATTAACAACCAGTCTTTTCCTTCTTTGAGCCTGATATTACTGTCCCATTAAAAACACAAGTCTTTTTACCTGTTATTTGAGGCTCAGTGATTTTCTTCACAAATGTCCGTTCTGTAGAGTCGAGTAAAAAGAGGCTAAAATGTTGTTTATTGCATTTCTTGTTGATCTGCTTTCGTTTTCTACCTGAGATTCATGCTAATTTACATTCCCATGGTCAATTTACCTATGCAAAACTACACTTTATGAAAGTTTTTAAAAAGGTACTCAGTTGGCTTGTCGAGATTTTTTATTGTATGATGTGATAAAAATAATTTTGGAGTGACTCTGTATTACAGCACTCAGTGTGCTGCTGCTGCTGCTGCTAAGTCGCTTCAGTCGTGTCCGACTCTGTGCGACCCCATAGACATCAGCCCACCAGGCTCCGCCGTCCCTGGGATTCTCCAGGCAAGAACACTGGAGTGGGTTGCCATTTCCTTCTCCAATGCATGAAAGTGAAAGTGAAGTCGCTCAGTCGTGTCCGACTCTTAGCGACCCTATGGACTGCAGCCTACCAGGCTCCTCCGTCCATGGGATTTTCAGTGTGATCAGCTGGAATTTATCTAATTCAATGAACAAAAATTAAAGACATGTTTACTATCAATACCTTTAGACCTTGTGCTGCTGGTCTGGTCTAAATTATAGATACAATGTTCTGCCAGCCTCATATAGTTTAGCTGTTTTTTTGAGGGGTGGAGGCGTGCTCAGTCACTCAGTCATGTCTGACTCTTTGCGACCCTATGGACTTAACCACCAGGCTCCTCTGTCTATGGGATTCTCCAGGCAAGAATACTGGAGTGTGCTGTCATGCTCTCCTCCAGGGGATCTTCCCAACCCAGGGATCAAACCTGAGTCTCTAACATCTCCTGCATTGGCAGGCAGATTCTTTACCACTAGCCCCACCTGAAACGCCCTTTTAAGGGCTAGGAAAAAGAAATTCCCATAGTACTTTGTTAAGTTTTGAGTTGTGTACACCCAAAATGTTACTATTTGCTGCTCTTCTGTCCACTTTCACTCTATTATATGCAATATTCTTATCTAATGTTTTGTTTCCATTTCTTTCTTTCCTCACAGAATTCTGAACTTTTAAAACTGGGTATTCTTACTTTTCTCAGTACCTCCTTAGGGAGGGCATAAGTGAATGCTGAATGGATCACTGACAATATTTCAAGGTGCAACCATAGCTTTAAAGGCAGAGTTCTAGATATTATTTAGAAATCTGGAGAAAATGTTCCTAATGTCAACTGACTTACCCCATTCTGTACCTTTAAGTGCTTTTAAGCTGTTTTAGTTTATCTATAAAGTATTTATACTTTATCTTCATGAGGCCTCTGAGTTGAAATAAGTAAAAAAGTTATTAATGTAAATGCCGTTTTTGACAAAGAGGAACACTACAAAGTAATAGATTTTGTTTTATCTGGCTCACAAAAACCACTTGATGGAATTTTTTGAGAAATTCATGTGGAGTAATATCTGCTGAGTAATTTGAAATAAATCTGGAGATATGCTTTATGATTATGTTAAGCAAAATGATTTTAAGTAATTTAAAATTATTCAGTAGTTGAAAACTCAGTAGCATTTACCCAGATGTCATGCTGTCATCTGATCTCTTCTCGAAATTTTGAAAATCAGGTTTTCAAGTTGCAATACAAATAACTGTTTATTTAAAACAGATGATTAAAAATAACTAAGTCCTAAAAAAAATAAATGAATAACTAAGTCCTTCACTTTCTCCTTCCTTATCATTTGTACAGAATCTCTTTGATGATTTACATTTTGGACAGATATTGATTTCTATCCTCTGCCTTTACCCTATAAAGACTACTCTATTTTCAGTCAAATGTCCTAGGCATTAGGTCAGCACAAGGATGAGACGAATAAACCAAAATGACTTATGCTTAAGAAACCAAAATGAGAGCATCTTCAAAGCACCCTCAGTTCCTTAACATATCTTTTGTGGTGCAGTTAATGAAACAGCAAAATCCAAACTCATGTAAGGCTTACTTGTTTTTACATTTCTAGGAGGTCTACATAATTTAATATGTTTTGCTTTCTTTAGTTCCACTAAAATTTTTGATTGTTCTTAAGTGTCATTGTTGAAGGGACTATAATGAGGACCAATAAAAATAGTCATTATATCCTAGCATTCCAGGAAAAAAAACATACAGATGGAGAGGAGTAAAAGAAATTAATTCCCAGGGTTTATTTTTAATAAGTTTTAATGTGATCATGCTATATTATGCGTGCTAAGATTTGATATGTTGATTAAGTGGGAGCCAACCCATGGGCTCAGCACTCAGGTGTCTTGGTCAAGCAAACTAGTTAGCGCCAGCTCTTTTGCTACTGAAAAGTAGACAGTCTCTTTGAAGGAAAGAAATCTGCTGATATAATTATATGTGCTTTTGTGGAATGCCTGTATGAGGGTCATAAGGCCCTGCCTTAGGAAGGAGGAAAACATTAGATAAGTAACACTAAGTAGGTTGACTGTGAAAAATCTGTAAGAAAAGAGACCTGAGCCTTTAACAGCAAATGCATAGACCTATGAGCTTTTTATTTTATTTTGGTAAGTATTATTTGAATCAAAGTGTCAGTGGTAGGCAGAAGAAGGGACCCCAAGAAATATCTACATTCTGAACCCTAGCAGCTGTGGCTGACTGTGCTACCTTATAGGACAAAGGAGAATTAAGGTTAGAGGTGAAAATAAGGCTGTTAATCAACTGAGAGAGAGAGTGCGTGTGCTGGGTTACTCAGGTGGGTTCTCTGTAATCACAGGGTCTGTCTAAAGGCACCAGAAAGGTAGGAGAGAACCACAGAAACGGCTGCAGAATAGACTCATCCTAAAGACAGAGAAACGAGGTCATGAGCCAGGGAATGCAGGCATCCTCTGCAAAGAGGAAAAAGCAAGAAAACAGATTCTACCCGAGAACCTCCAGAAAGGAAGGAAGCTCTGAAAACACGTAGATTTTAGCATGCTGAAACTCATTTTAGACTTCTGATCTTCAGAACGATAAGATGATAATTTCATGTTGTTCTAAAGTGCCATTTGTGGCAATTTGTTAGAGCAGCAGTAGGAAACTGATATAATGTCCAATAGCAAAGTATCAGAACAAACGCAGAGTAGGCCAGTCAAGGATAAATGAAATTAAATTATTCTTAATGAAGTGTTCTAGTATTAATGAATCACCTGTGTCTTTTTCTTTGGTTTGATTAGATAGATGACTGAGGAGGGTGGGGAGCAAGGGGAAATGTGCTCTAAGGACTTGCTTATGTGATGCCAATATCTTGATCATACAAATAACTAAGAATCTAACTCTCTAACTCAATTGTCCTTTGTCTCTTGGATACAGTGTCTGTAGAGTCAATACTTTCCCTCAGATGTACAAGCATATTTTAAATTTTACTAGTTGATGAATAACAGGTGGGCTAAAAGAGGCTTAAAATGTTACTGATCTGTGTGGATGAGTTTGATGCTACTTTTGAAGTGAAGTAATTGTTTTAGAGAAGGATGATTGGTGAACATTATCTGCAAGAGTGCTTTGAAAGTATCATGAAAGCTTTCATTGTTTAAGCATAACCATGTATTGTATCTTCTGAACTGAATAACTAGGACATATGTATAGTGTGGAATTAGAAAGCTCAAAGAAGTGAAGGGTATTTCTGACTCTCCATGAAGTTTCTTAAACTAACAAAGCAAAAAAAGAACAGGAAAAAAATCCTTTCCTTTCTATGGCTTGAGGACTTAACTGCTGACTCAGTTGGAGCAGAGGGGGAAAAAAAAATTAAGAGCGAAAACAAGAGAGCAGACATATGCAGGCTCCCGAAGGCTTTTGTACTTCCAGTTGCTTTTTCTGCAATGAAATTTTCCCACTCCCACGCCGACGCTTTTGTACTTCCGGTTGCTTTTTCCACAATGAAATCTCCCCACTCCCACGCCGCCATGGTTTTTACTCCCATTATTTTCAGGTCTTTCTTCGGGAGTGAGGCTTTTCCTTTTTACCTCTCTAAAAGTTCAGCTCACTGGTGTTTCCATATTCCCATTCCCAGCTTTAGGTGTTCTTTTCAGGACTTAGTGCTATGTTACATGGGCTTCCTCCCTGGCTCAGCGTTAAAGAGTCCGCCTGCAATGCAGAGGAACGGGGTTCGGTCCCTGGGTTGGGAAGATCCCCTGCAGGAGGGTTTGGCAACCCACTCCAGTATTCTTGCTTGGAGAATCACATGGAGATAGGAGCTTGGTGGGCTATAGTCCATGGGATTGCAAAGAGTAGGGCACAACTGAAGCGACTGAGCATGCACAAACTGTGTAACATACTATTTGTCTCTTGTTTATTGTATTTATGTGTGTGTGTGTGTGTGTGTGTGTGTGTGTGTCTTGTGCGCTCACTCAACATGTTCATTACTTGCTCTGCTCACTAGGGGCAGTAATACGGAATTCAAAGTTGCATGACACAGCAGACTTTATCCAGCTCCATGCTTATTTAGACTTTAGGGAAAAAAAGAAAAAAAAAACATACATGCTAGGCAAATCACCATGTTCAGCAACAACAAAGAAAAGCCCTTTTGACTCTCCGGTTGTTTGCAAATGCCCTGTCATTCTATTTCCTGCGTGTATTTGTCACTCAGTCGTGTCCAACTTTTTGCCACCCCATAGACTGTACCCTGCCAGGCTCCTCTGTCCTTGGAATTCTCCAAGAAAAAATACTGCGGTGGATTGCCACTCCCTTCTCCAGGGGATCTTCCTGACCCAGGGATCAAACCCTGGTCTCCTACATTGCAGGCAGAGTCTTTACCCTCTGAGTTACCAGGGAAGCCCACTATCATTCTCTACTCAGCAAGTAAAGGGCCATGAAAGATTATACTGAATGGGTATGAACAACCTCAGCTCAGTAAGCCACTGGCTCAAAGCCCTTTTGTTCCTTGCTAACTATGTCCTCTCAGGAATAGGTTAGTTCCTAGTCTTTGGGGAAGCTGTATGCATCAATTAGAAATGATTACATAAACCCGATCTTTACAGTAGGGTCCAAATTGGATGTCAGTATATCTTTCCCAAAGTGGTGCTAGTGGTAAAGAACCTGCTTGCCAATGCAGGAGATGTAAGAAACACAGGTTTGATCCCTGGGTTGGGAAGATCCCCTAGAGAAAGATATGGCAACCCTCTCCAGCATTCTTGCCTGGAGAACGCCAAGGCAGGCTACAGTCCATAGGGTTACATAGAATCGGATATGATTGAAGGGACATGGCATGCAGGCACACATCCATATGGCATTTAACTTGAACCCTGTATACTTGTAAAGATTCCTTGATTTAATGTTGCAAGGAAGGTTACATCAAAGGTCATGTTCTCAGGATGCAAGAAAGACCACAGAACCAGCTTCCCACATGTACTGTCTCATTGGCTAAGGGCTAATAACCTCAAACTCCGTGGGCACTGGGCAGTGGCCGTCCATCATTATCAGAAATATAGCAAGGATGTGTGAGATGAGGAACTTATTAAAGCATATTTAAATAAAAGAATACACAGAAAGACCTATAAGTGACTCATTGGACCTTTCATTGGAATCTATCCTAATTGTACCTAATAACGGAGAAACATTTTTTATTTGTATTAGTTCCACATTGTAAGTTTTAAGGAAAAGTTTTTACCCATTTTTAATTTTTTTCCCCCTAGAGGAAGTATTTATAATAAAACTTTTGCCCATAGAAATTAAATTATATTCAGGATTACAAGACTTTCCAAAATTTCATGTATTTATTTCATATATTTTACTGTGTTTGCAGTATTAGTTGTAATGGATTTTCCCTGCTTTTAGAAATTCTATTCTCAAGCGTCATTTTGGGAAGAAAATTCTAAACCTTCTTTACTCTCTTTCTGGGCACACAGGAAGGCTTCATTTCCTATCCTCTATAGCAGTAATCGTGTTGGTGTGTAACTGAGTTTGGGGTATGTAAGGAGAAATGATGTGTTACATCCAGTTGAACGCAGTTAGCAGCTGTGTGCTCCTTCCACACTCTCTTTTCTGTGCATGTGATTGAAAGTGAAGGATCTGGTGATGACAGGGTTGCAAATGGGGCAGCCTGTGTTCCTGGACTCTGATTGGAGGAGGGCTGTGCAGGCATCTCACTGGTTGTTTAAAGTCACTGTTGTGGCACTTGCATGTTTTGGCAGCTTGTGTCAGTTAGTCTGGTGAATGGAATAGCAGGTTCAGAGAGCAGGTTTAGAGGTTTCAGAGAGAAGAAATTAGTCACTGGATATTCGAAAAGACATTTAAAGGATTGCAGCATTATTAATCACACTTAGTATAACTATGGCATCACTAAGGGTACTGAAAGAAGTTTTTACATTCAGCTTTATTAACAAAATAAGGACTTATTGCATGCCTACATATATACCTATAGAATATCTATATTGTCATTTTTGCATTTTTATACAATTTACATTAGGCTACTAACAAAACTCTATGTAAGTAAATTATATGAATTATATGTAAGTAAATTATATGAATTAATTCATATAATATTTAAAACCACAGCAGTTCATAGAGAATAGAAAATCAAACCATCATTAATAACTTAGCCAAAATCACGGATAATTGGAGGGCTAGACCTATGATAGTAACTTGACTCTCTGTAGTTACAAAATCCTCATTTTCCTTAATGAGCTATTCTGTTTCTAGCCACAAGATGCATACACACACAATACACACACAATTCAATATACAATTGAAGTAATCAATTAATTACTACTCTTGATTATGAATTCTCTGTATCAAGGATCACTATTTCTCATCAAGTATATTATGTTTATATATTGAAACAGCTTTGGGATGCATTATACCCTGAGAATATATGAATGTGTGGAAATTTTCATGCTGACTATTGCTATTATTTTATCACTATGTACTCATATGGTTGTGGAAAAAACAGCGGATCTTAGTATTTCATGTAGCAGAGAACATGTTTTTAGACCCAGTTGGGAGTTTGGGATAGATTACATCATTGCATTTTCACCAGGGTTGTGAATTCTTTGATTATGGAGTAAAATGGTGAGCTTGAATAGATACCAATGATAGCGTCATCATAAATTATGTTTTTTGTAGGGTAGCGTCTACAAACTATGGTCTGTGAGTTGGCCTCCTGTTTTGGAATTAGAGTTTTATTGGAACCGACACTGTATTCATGTAGGTATTGTCTAAGCTGCTGTTGTGTGACAGCATGAAAGTTGGACACTAGTGACAGAGCACTGGTGACAGAGTCCCTGTGTCTTGTAAGCCTCAGACATTTACTTTTTGGCCCTTCAGGAAAACTTGTCAACCTTGCTGTAGATAAAGAAGGATCTCCATCAAGATTTTAGCTGAGTGATGGCAAAATAAGAACAATGTTTCAAAGAGCAGACTTGGGGAATCATGAGAGCAGTGGAGGGAGACAGGGAAAAGAGTCTAATATTTTAGCGCAAGAGTCTAGGGGAAAGGTGATGGAAGGTCCAACCTTGGCATGGAAGAGAAAATATAAAAAGGAAAACAGCTTGATAGAATCAGAGCTGGAATATAGCTGGTCCGATGATGGACGTAGTTCCTCCTGAGTGGTAGTGCAACTGGCGAGGGCGGTGCTCACAGGAGATGCCTTGCTGATCACCAGCTGTTCCTTCACCATCACCTTTCAGCTTCCTTTTCTTGGTTGCTTTCTGTTCTGGGCATGCGTGGTCACATGTTCCTTACCATGCTTCAGGCCTAGCACAGTCATAAAGTATCTGCCTGCAATGCAGGAGATCCAGGTTCAATCCCTGGGTCAGCAAGATCCCCTGGAGAAGGAAATGGCAACCCACTCCAGTATTCTTGCCTGGATAAATGGAGAATCCCATGGACAGAGAGCCTGGCAGGGGGTCACAAGAGTTGGACACAACTTAGTGACTCAACCACCATCACCTCTGGGATGCTTTTCTTTTCAGTTAGCTCTTCCTCCATAAGACAGCCTTATTCCTCCAAATGTTCCTTTTGGAATAAGATTTTCCAGCGTGTGTGTGTGTGTGTGTGTGTGTGTGTGTGTTTCTGTGTCTCTTTTTCTCTCGGTCTCTTTCAGTATGTCTGTATTCTATTTCTCTTCTTTGCATTCTCCTGCACTCTGTCTCTTCTAATCTTTCTTTGGTAGGTCCAGAATTGGAAATAACACTGACATAGGCTAAATTTACTTTGTTTTATATAAGTGTTGTTTTCTAGAAAAATACCCCTTTAGAATAGGCCATTACTACTGCCTTGATCTCAGCCACTTCATCTATGTTTTTCTATCTATTGGTATATTCTCATCAGCATACAAATATGCTATCAACTAATGCCGTTTATCCAATATTAAAATAAACATGCAGGCAAAAATCTGGTTCCATCTCTCTCTCCCTGCTGTTCCATTTCTCTGTTCTGTTTTACAACAAAATTCTTCAAAATAGTTGATAAGGCACTCTCATTCTGTTATATTTCCTCTTGAACCCAATTCAGTAAGATTTAGCTTAGGCAGAAAGAGCCCCTGCCAGGGTATGGTGACCTGCGCATCACCCAGCCATGCTGTTGTCCCAGGCTCATGTGATTCAATCCATCAGAAGCAGAGAGGGTGCTTTTTCTCTTTGTTTCTTAAAGCACATTCTTCTTTCTGAAAACTCTGTGGCTGTAACCCATTCAGTGATCATTTTGAGTCTTTACTAATTCCGTACAGCTCCCTGATTCTCAACATTGGAATGTCACCCAGGTTCTTATTTTTCTTCCTCAGTCCAACTCTAGATAATCACAACCAGATTTTTGCCTTTACATGCTATGTCTCTGCTAAGGACTTTCACATTTATATGTCTAACCAGACAGTTGCGCTGAAGTCCGTACTCATAAATCAAAGTACTTATTTGAATCACTTCCTGCATGCAGTTTTGTGCTGTGTCAGTCACCTAAGCTAGTCTTATGTCTCTCAGAATTCCCTTACCTGTATGATTCTGGGTTAGGATTGGCCCCAAGAGAAACTGTGTGATTTGAAAAGTGGAAATGCATCAGTAACCTTTGCATATGAAAAATCAGTGTATGTTGCTAATCCCTCTGTACTTTGTGTGGATAGCCTGGTTCATCTTGTTTGCCTGAAGCAGATGCCAGAGTTACAGGGTTCCCCTGCGTTCACCAGTCCCCGTCACCTTTAGAATCTCTAAGTCCTGAGCCCAGACAGCTGGGCACTGCTCTGGGAAAGAATGCCACCTCTTTTTGCAGGTGACCCAGATTGAAAGTACTGGGAGACAAACTTGGGTTTCAGTATGTTCTCATGGGTTCCTGCGTGTCTGAGGAATTTCAGTTTTTTCCTAGCTCTCCTCTGCCTCATATCTAGATTTTCTTCCCGACTGCCAGCACTGAAGACCAATGGAGGCTTTAGTCCCACCTCCAGATACAAATTCAATGTCCTTGAATAGATTTCTTATCAACATCACAGTTTTGTAAGGTCAGGAATTTCAAGTTAAGTCCCTATAATAAGCTCCTTGATTGTACATCATGTATAGCAATTTTCCTTCCTTTCTTGACTCCTAAAGAATATACTCTGCTTTATTTTTTCCTGTAAAAGTGGGCACCACTTGACATGATAAATGCTTTATTGTTTATTTTCCGACTATATCCAATAGAAGATAAGCCCCATGGGGGCAGGGGCAGAGAATTTGCTGTATTTGTGCCAAAATCTATAACTTATATAACTGTGCCTGGTCCATAGTGGTAATTCATACCTATTTAATAAATAAATGAATGGATAAATAATAATTGTATATTTTGCAAGAAATGTTTTTTGGTTAATCAGTATTAGTATGTCAAGAGTAACAATGATCAGGGATAAGTAAAACGCTTTAAATATGGCTTAGAAGTAAAAAAATTATGCAAATAAACCAATCCAAAAGTGAAAGAGGAAAAAGATTTTTTTTTTCTCTATTCACAGGTTAAATAGTGAAGAGTCCAAATCTGTCCATTACCCGGGGCTTCTCATAACAACTGGACAGACTATTTTCTGAATGCGCAACCTACATAGTTTTGTCAACTGCTAAAGACTAATCAACACTGGTTCATACTCAGTGACTAAAATTGCTAGAAAGGAAAAGAGTCTGTCAATTATGCAGTTAGGTTTCACTTCAGGAATGTTCTATAGGTGCAAACAGACATTTGGCAATAGAGTTGAACAAGAAATAGCACAAGCCATTACAGGCATATAATTTTTTTTTCCTTTCTGTAAAACTATGGGTTGTGCCTGAAATTTGTTTTGTGAGATGAATCTTCTCAAAGAGGCAATAGTGTCATTAATTAAACAAAGGAAGACATAAGAGGTGGGATCCTGCTAAGCCAAAGTTGTTAAATGAATCTGAGCTCTCATACAGAAAACTTCCCCAGTGGTTATCTAAGCTGTCACTATTTTATTGCATCTGAGAAAATGTGCTCCACGATTTGTGTTAGTGTTGGCAAAGAAATGAACTAATTTTAATTCTCAACTCCTAAATCTCACATTAGTCCAGAAACTGCAGTTAAACTCATCTAAGTTTGCTGCCCAGCCAACAATTACATTAAAAATACTAAAGAAAAAGATAGCCTATCCTGGTGTAAATAGCAAAAGTAAAATTAAAAAAAAAAAATTTTATTTTGACTTTTAAAAATGTTCAAGTCTGTTAAAAGTTCGATTCCTAGAAAGTCATAAAAGGACTCATAGAAAATTTGTTTTTTCTGGTTTCCTAGCTGGCCACAAAACTAGATTACTTCCTGCCACTTCTGCCAAAATAAATATTATTAAAATATTATATTCCCCAGCTGCCAGTCAGAACCAAAGGTACATAAAAAGATGGCATTTATTTGTACATGTACACCTTTCCCACCACAGAACTCACATTAAATATTGCAATGCTGGAGACAGTTTTAGCAAAGGTTTTTAAAGCTGGCTTTCTCGCATCTTCCTTCTCACTCACAGTATGTAAAATATTATTGATTAAAATGAAAATCCTCAACAATTTATTAGAAATGATTTTTTATGCCCATGGCTACACTTTCAAGTTTTTTTAATCACTCCGATTAAAAAAAAATAATTCTGTCATTAGATTTCAGAAGTGATGAAAAACTTAAACATCTCCATTGTCTTAGAGGGGATTGCCTCAAAGAAGAGGAGGCATGGTGGGAACAGGAAAAGATCCAACTGACTTTGTGCTGAAAGAGGAATGTGATTCAAGCAGATTTTAAATAAGGGAGTAAAGATCCTATGCACTGCAATTTGATGCTGGAAAGAAGCCCCAGTTCACACATCACTAGCTTCAGTGATCTTTTTTTTTCTCAATAACTATGTTTTGAAGGCATTTGTTTTAAATTCTAATTGTCAAAGAGTTTTTAAAACTTTTGGTGGGGTTGCCTTGTGACCCTAGATGTTACTATTGTTTAAAAAAAACACAAAACCTATCTGTTTTTATTGCTATCTTTTGGATTATGCCAGAGCTTGAATTTGCCAATAGAGGGCAATAGCCAAACTAAGATAGACTGCATCTATCATTCTTGCAACTTCTAATGAGGTAAAAGGACACATAGAATCCTCATCTGCTTTTATGGATATTGCTGTGTAATTGCAGTGTAATTATGGCACACACAGCTTTAGAAAATTATCTTTCAAGAAAACAGCTGGTTCTCTTTAACAAACCAGGATGAAATCTTGTCAGTTAAAAAAAAATCCAAAGAAAATTTTCCAAAAATACATGCTGATAATAAACAAGCAACAAAAAACGAAATAACATACAAACTTTAAATGGATAAATCAGAGCCACTGGTATGAAAAACAAGACAAATGTACAAATACAAGAAAATTATAAAGGTAGGAGTTACTTCAGATGTATTGTTTTATTTTACAGTGTAAACAGACTTCTTGGAAAGATTTCAATTTTTTTTTTCTCTTTTATTTGTGTAATTATGTAAATGCATGCATACATCTACTCTAAATATGAGATGCACACACACAAACACAGATCTTGAGGTCTACAAGAATTTTTATAAACAATGCTCCAGAAACATTGTGAAATAACTAACAATGGGCATTTGATGTTATACATTTGAGGGTATATTAAATGTCTAGATATGCTAACAATCCAATATATGAGTGCCTCCTAAAAACACTCTCTATACAAAATTTAAAAGATACTAAATAGATCATTAAAGAGAACGATTATCCATAATTCACTTTGATGTATGACTTGTTTCAGTTTTATCTTAAAAATCATCTAGGGGTACATAGTGATGATTGGATTTATAAAATATAAAAGTTACAAAGCCAGCAACATAAGTAAAATTAGAATTTTCTCTTTCTCCTCTTGATGAGATATTTTCAGGAGATACGTTACATTTAGACTGCCATGTGAGTGTAAAAAATAAGAATTGGTGCTTCTTGACTCACAGAGTGGCATATCCTGACAGTATTATAGCTTGATAGGTGAGTATCCCTTATGAATCTTACATTTAGAAATTATTTTAATTAACAGCAGACATTAGCTGAGGATGGATTATTTACAGAACAGGACCCTGTGTGGTTGAAACTTTAAAAACTGTATTATTAAAACACAAATAGGGAGATACATACATGTGTATAGTATATGTATATATGATATATATTCATGTGTATATTTATGAAGCATAGAAAGAGAGAAAATAATAATATTTAAGTTTGTGTTTTTTATTGTGCAGAGTAATTTGAATATCTAGCAATAAGACTCGTAGTAGGCAGCTCCCAAAGTGTAGTACCTGGACCATGAGAGTTAGTATCGCCTAAGCGCTTATTAGTTTCCTGTCTGGCCCCGTCTCAACCTCCTGAAACACAAATTCTGGGATTGGGCTTCAGGGAGCCATGTTTAAACAGAGTTCTAGGTGATTCTGATGCATGTTAAAATTTGAGAACCACTTCCTTTGGTAAATATAATTTTTTTTTCATGATTCTTATAATCAAACAGTAAGAAACTCAGAAAACCTTCTGTCTCTAGATTTGTTTCAAACAAGTTCTGCACTAAAATATATTTAGCTTAGGTATGGTTAACATGGGGGCTTCCCAGATGGCACTAGGAGTAAAGAACCCACCTTTGCAGGAGAGATAAGAGACGCAGGTTTGATTTCTGGGTTGGGAAAATCCACTGGAAAAGGCATGACAACCCACTCCAGTATTCTTGCCTGGAGAATCTGGTGGACAGAGGAGCCAGACAGGCTACAGTCCATGGGGTCACAAAGAGTCAGACATGACTAAAGCAACTTAGCACACACTCACACATTTTTAACATGCTTTTATCAGGTAGATTGATTGTTGACTGTTATTGACTGAACTTTGCAAATTTTAAGCATGTAATCCCCATGGACACAGGAGCCTGGTGGGCTACAATTCATGGGGTCGCAGAGTCAGACATGACTGAGCGACTAAGAACAGCACAATTGATCTTTACAGAAACTTTCTTAAATTAGCTATGGAATTCCAGCCTTAGGAGTTCCTAAACATCATCTCATGCAAACAGAAAATTGGAAAACTAGGAGACAAAAAGATTAAAAAATACTTGCCAAATAGCGAAAGGTAATTTGACAATGAACTTGGAGTCAAATCCAAATCTTCTAACTTCTATATTAAATTTTAATCCTATTAAATTGTAGGCTTTCCTGGTAGGCTCAGATGGTAAAGGATCCACCTGCAATGAAGGAGACCTGGGTTCAATCCCTGGGTTGGCAAGATCCCCTGGAGAAGGGAATGGCTTACCCACTCCAGTATTCTTGCCTGGAGAATCCCCATGGACAGAGGAGCCTGACGGGCTACAGTCCATGGGGTCGCAGAGTGAGACACGACTGACTGACTAAGTACAGCACAATGCATTCAATTGCAGGGTATGGCTTTCAACTAATTTCCTGTATCAGTAATAGGATTGTTGCCAAATAAGCCATGAAAGATATCTGAGCAACTCAACAGGTTTTGCGATGGCACAGCCTCATAAGTATTTCCCAACAGTGAGAAACAAAGTATGCTTAACCAGGAGCTATGCATCCTCCTTCTGTTTGTGTGTGGTTCATGAGCTCTTCCTAAGAAATGTAGTTAGGCCTATCGAGAGATGTTTCTGTCATTGAATTCAGCCAGAAGAATGTGAAATTTAGATGCATTTGTTGTTTTTCTCAACTATTAGCATCGTCTTCTACATAGGTATAATTGTATTGCTCTTCTCTGATGGCTGGTCTACATCCCTTCTGTAAACTTGTTGAATTCAAGTTTGCCTTTCTGTTCTGTTTTGGGGTTTGGATGTGTATTTTCTGTTTTGAGAATTTACCACAGTACCTGGTACATGATATGAGCCCAATGCTGGTGTCAAAATAAGTGAATGAAAACTCAATAATAGATATTCAGTTTTACAGCATTAACTCTAATGAGAAGATAACACTTCAGTGATAATAATGAAATAAAAAATATAATCTGCACCTATTGTTACAACTCATTTAGAACAAAGTTTTCTCAATACTCTTGACTGTATCCACAGTTCAGAAAATGTCATTGCAATTATCAGTTAAATCACTGTATCTCTGAGCCACATAAGCTTTAAAGGAAATCAGGACCATGACGAAACTAACAATTATAGTGGTTTGGCTCATAAATGCCAACCCCTCAATTTCCAGCCATTGATTTCTAAGTGTCCTTTGCATGTAGGTCATAACCTACTCCTCCAGGATGCCACCAGGCGCACACTTCAATAGTCCTGTGAGTACTCATGGCCAGTTTGAGGAATTTAGCCTGACTTGAATTTTACTGTAAGTGTTTGTTAAATTTCTTGGAAACTACTATATGAGAAAATAGGTATACATCAACGGAAGCTTGAGTGTAGGACAATCTGAGTAATAAACACATTTGTATTAATATTATTTAAAATCATTCCTCCCTACCAGTGATGAATGTTTATCCTTGGAAATAGAAATCACCCTTAAGAGATCAGTTCCCTTGGGAGGGACTTTCAGACTGGCATAATACTGACCCTCAATAAATACTCAGATTTGTTTGAATTTCCAAGTTAAATTAGACTCTTCAACTGGAATTCCTAAAATACCAAGACTGCATTTGGAAGCTACAGTGTTTCCATCAAAGTTGCATCTAAACTTTGATTCTGAGTGTAGCACACCATCAGTTTGGTCAGTCCTTACACTTCTTGAATTAAGTCTGTTATCTGTTGATAAAGTGATAATCATCACAACATTTTTGTTTGGTTAATCTTAGAATTTTAAAAAATCATATAATAGTTACCAGTCCTTAAGATTGACATTGATTGCATAAAATCTTTTCATACTTGAGTAAGGTGAAGATGCAATCATACAAATGCACTTTAATAAACCATAAAACATGTACAGATACGCAGATGACACCAACCTCATGGCAGAAAGCGAAGAAGAACTAAAGAGCCACTTGATGAAAATGAAAGAGGAGAGTAAAAAGTTGGCTTAAAACTCAACATTCAGAAAACTATGCTCATGGCATCTGGTCCCATCACTTCATGGCAAATAGATGGGGAAACAATGGGAACAGTGAGAGACTTTATATTTTGGGGCTCCAAAATCACTGCAGATGTTGTTGCAGCCATGAAATTAAAAGATGCTTGCTCCTTGGAAGAAAAGCTATGACCAACCTAGACAGCATATTAAAAAGCAGAGACATTGCTTTGCCAGCAAAAGTCCATCTAGTTGAAGCTATGGTTTTTCCAGTAGTCATGCATAGATGTGAGAGTTCTACTATAAAGAAAGCTGAGCGCCGAAGAATTGATGCTTTTGAACTGTGGTGTTGGAGAAGACTCTTGAAAGTCCCTTGGACTGTAAGGAGACCCAACCAGTCCATCCTAAAGAAAATCAGTCCTGAATGTTCATTGGAAGGACTGATGCCGAAGCTGAAACTCCAATATTTTGGCCACCTGATGTGAAGAACTGACTCATTGGAAAATACCCTGATGCTGGGAAAGATTGAAGGAGGGAGGAGAAGGGAATGACAGAGGATGAGATGGTTGGATTGCATCACCGACTCAATGGACATGAGTTTGAGTAGGCTCCAGGAGTTGGTGATGGACAGGGAGGCCTGGCATGCTGCAGTCCCTGGGGTTGCAAAGGTCAGACATGACTGAGCGACTGAACTGAACTGAAAACATATAAACATTAATGAAATTTAATATGTCATATTACTATTAGTGTAATAGATTATAATATTCTGAAACGCTGTGAGGAATTGTTCAAATGACAGGATTTTATCAATATTAGATGGGCAAAAGAGCATGTTATCTATTATGACTCTTTGTATAATACTGGAAAGAGTTTATGAGAGATTTCTGAGAAACAGGTAGGCATTGTAATAACCTTACATATCCTTTCTGAGAATGCAAGTTAACAGAAATATTAAGTAGATAAATATTTAATTCTTGTCTAGGGGATAAGATAAATTAACTAGAATGATAGCCATGTGAAAATGCACTTGGAATGATGCATAACAGTAGTTAATATCACATGAGGGAATATAGGCAAATGGTTTAATTGAACCAAAAAAATAAAATTGCATCAAAGTTCACAGTTCTAGAATGTCTAAACCAAAGTCAACTTTTATTGATATTTAAAGCAGTGAAACCACTTTTATCGATCTGTTTTGTGCGGTAGATGATGCACTATGAGAGTCGCATCTATAATGTGCTGTACAAAGAGTTATAAGTACTGTTGGCAATAAATTAAAAGTAATGTTGATGTTCGAAATAAGTTTTGATGAATAGTTAAATTTTGAAGTGGTTGGATTTAAGTAGTTTCTGAATGTGTTTCACTGTGGATTTCATACCAGTAGCAGAGCTTGCACTCTTAAAAACTAGACTTTGGAGGACTGAGGTTTAGCATTTGCCACAGCAACTTTAATCACTATTCGAGCATACTCTATTACCTGCAGAGATTTATTTTAATCCTAAGACTCTGTTTCCAGTTTCCTAAGATTCAGGTCATTTTGTGAAAGAATATACTGTTTGCTTTCTCTACTATTCCTTCTTGAAGGTAGTTCCCTAAAGAAAGAAACTGGCCTTCCCTAGTGGCTCAGCGGTAAAGAATCTACCTGCCAATGCAGGAGATGTGGGTTCGATCCCTGGGTCAGAAAGACCCCCTGGAGAAGGAAGTGGGAACCCACTCCAGAATTTTTGCCTGGGAAGTCCCATGGACAGAGAAGCCTGGTGGGTTACAATCCAAGGAGTCACAAAAGAGTCAGACATAACTCAGTGACTAAACAACAACAACCACTTTAATTCAGCACTTAATGCAGATTCTTACCTCCTTTCTCTTCCTGCCATTCTAGCTGGTGTTAGTTTGGTCAAGGAGTTACATAAGTACATTTAATCAAACTCCTGCCTCTGTCCTTTCCACAAGGTTCATCTTCTACAGACACCCATTCAAAAAGAATCACAAGTCAAGTTCCAATTCCCTCCATCACAAATATAAGCACTTACTGAAGTCTCTTGAATAAGAGGTCAGAAAATTGTTTTGTGTAACACAAAGCAAATTTGCTAAAACTAACAAACAAAAAGGAGGGAGAAGCGGGGGGGAAAAAAATCCCCTGAAAATACCTGCGTTAACGTTCACCTTTTGTTATGTATTCCCATATTCCTTTGGGCTAGGGTTGGTCCTATATGTACATTTTCTCAGGTATTCTGTTGCCAGAACTTCCTGAGTAACTGAGCACACACACCCAAAATCTCTAGGCTCTTCCACTCTCCTTCCATCTTTTCTCTGCTAATCTTTCCTCTGGTTTTGTCCTTTCCTCCTATTTACATTTTATACAATTCACTTGTAATTTAAAGTCCCACTGTCATTTGAGAATGACTCTGGGGTTAGAGAAGACATGTAGTTTGAGGGAAAGCGTCATACCAAAATGAAAAGACTGTGTGTGACAGAGCACATAGGGCTATTGCATGTTATTAAGGCAGGATGTTTACAGAATGCCTATGTACCTCTAGGATTTTCTTACAGAAAATCTCTGTATAAGCTCCTCTCTCTATTGTTTCCTCAATTTCAACTCTGTAGATGGCCTAACTGGTGCCATGTTTGGAATGTAGCTCCCCACCCCCACCCCCCACAGTAGCATATTTAAATTCTGACTCTTTTCCTCTGAAGACAGAAAATTAATCTAATGGTTGGGACTTTAGTAGTTGAAGTGGACCAATTGGAGGCGAAATTAGACTTTTCCAATCACTTCAGATTAGATTTTTACATGAATTTCTCTCATTCCAACCACAAGCATTCACAGTCACTGTCGTGCCTACTGAATTCCAAGCACTGCCTGATGTGTTTACATTGAAACCTGAATTTGTAAAACTGTAGTTATCACCAACCTTAGTGTTTTATCTCATACTTTGAGATCTTCATCTGACAGGAGATCACATTGCCTACCATTTCTACCTACATTTGTCCTTCTCACCTTTTGCCCCCTGTAACTGTCTCAGATTTGATTAGTGCTTTATAAAGTCAGTGATTTGTCTTCTCATTCCAAGTGGCATAACCATGTGATCTACTAAAAGCTCTCCTGTGGTAATTGATTTATCATTCTTATCATTTAATTCAATGCACACAGCTAAAATTTTGGTTTAATAGCTAAGTGCACTCAAGAGGATTTCCCAGATTAATGTGGGGCTGTGGTGATTTCTTAAAGTTCTGAACTTGTAAAATTGACAAAATATAAGTGCAGTCATTACCTGGTATGCATTTTCTGATGGAAATGTATTAATGAAAGATGATAGATTAGGTCAGCCTTATTACACTTTGTAAATATCTACGAATGAAATAAAAACAGAAATGAATCAAGAGACATAACCTCATTCTTAAGGTAGTAAAGATATTTTTTGATCTTAGAATTATGTGAGGAAGATCCATTGTCAAAAAACTGCTACAAAGAGCAGTCATTTGAGCAAAAACAAAGTGTAGCTTTCCTATCTAAATATTTTAGATACAGAGAGTTCCTTTCATCTCTCTGTTCCTTGAACTACATATGGCCATAATACTGGATAAAAACAAACCTGGTAATTCTAACTTTACAGATTATTTCATATTTTTATGGGACTTTTCTCTTTTTAGATTTGAAATTATGGACTGTGAACATTACTACCCATGTTTTTTAAAAAGTTTTTTAAAAAGTTGAACATCTTTTCTCTTCCATTTTACCAGGGGTTAGAAAACCTGTGTCCTAATTTGATTAAAGCTACCTTTTCAGAGTATGTATTAAATATACTTATTGTAAAGCATACTCTAATTAGACCAATTCTTTTGATACTAGTTTTAACTTTGTCATGATTTTTTTGTGTTGTATGTGTGAAAACTTGTGATCTAAGGGAATTTTGGAGGGACAATATTATTATATGATCACTCTTCTACTGGCTCAAAGAGCAGGGTAATAATGCAGAAATTTATGCTCTTTTAATCTCCTGGTTCTATTTTTGTACTTGTCAGTTAGGTAGCTGTTCTCTTCATTATTAAAATTAGGGTCACAGAAGGAAATCTGTGTATTGAGTGATTTAATAGGTAAAGATACAAAAAAGTAACTTTGAAGCTTTACTCATAATATGTCACATAAGATTGTTAATGATCAGGCTAGTTAGCTTTTCATCATAGTTAGAGAAATAATTTCTTAAAAAGGAATGCTAACAAAAATGATTCAATAAGTGTTTCTAATTTTAGACAATTTCCTGAAAGTTTAACCTTATTCATCACAAGGTGAACAGTTTTTAAATTTTTTAAAAATCAAAGTAGTCCTCCAGATACATTTAAATTGCCAAACAAAGGAAATAACTTTTAAAAAATGCTCTTTAACACCCAGGAATATTGGAAAAATGTAAAAATGATTTTTTACTATTTTTTCTGTAGTGAGCAACTGAACTGAACAGAACTGAAAATGATTTTGATATGATTATACTTAAATACAAAGAATCAGTTCACAATTTTGGTTTTGTGTCACTAAAACATGGGTTAAAAAGTTAAGATGCAGATAAGAGAATTTAACACATTTCCTTCATTTTTTACAGCAGCATTAATTATGAGGCATAACAATTTAGTAACAGCTGTTTAGATAAAAAATTATAATAAATGAACATATTATTGATGTATCTAGATTTCATGAATGTTAAATTATAGATATAAGTATACATTATGCATCAGTTCAGTTCAGTTTAGTCACTCAGTCATGTCCTACTCTTTGCGACTCCATGGACTGCAGCACGCCAGGTTTCCCTGTCCATCACCAGCTCCCGGAACTTGCTCAAACTCATGTCCATTGAGTTGGTGATGCCATCCAACCATCTCATCCTCTGTTATCCCCTTCTCCTGCCTTCAATCTTTCCCAGGATCAGGGTCTTTCCCAATGAGTCAGTTCTTCCTATCAGGTGGCCAAAGTATTGGAGTTTCAGGTTCAGCATCAGTTCTTCCAATGAATATTCAGGACTAATTTACTTTAGATTGATTGGTTTGATCTTAAAGCCCAAGGGACTCTCAAGAGGCTTCTCCAACACCACGGTTCAAAAGTATCAATTCTTCAGCGCTCAGCTTTATTTATGGTCCAGCTCTCACATCCCTAAACGACTACTGGAAAAATGATAGCTTTGACCATAAAGGACCTTTGTCAGCGAAGTAATGTCTCTGCTTTTTAATATACCATCTAGGTTTGTCATAGCTCTTCTTCCAAAGAGCAAGCATCTTTTAATTTCATGGCTGTAGTCACCATCTTCAGTGAATTTGGAGTCCAAGAAAATAGCCTGTTACTGTTTCCATTGTTTCCCCAAATATTTGCCATGAAGTGATGGGACCAGATGCCATCATCTTAGTTTTTTGAATGTTGAGTTTTAAGCCAACTTTTTCACTATGCTCTTTAACGTCATCAAGAGGCCCTTTAGTTCCTCTTTGCTTTCTGCCATAAGGGTGGTGTCATCTGCATAGCTGAGATTATTGATATTTCTCCCAGCAATCTTGATTCCAGCTTGTGTTTCATGCAACCCAGCATTTTGGATGATGTACTCCACATGTAAGTTAAATAAGCAGAGTGACAATATACAGTCTTGACGTACTCCTTTCCCAATTTGGAACCAATTTCCCAAATTGCCAGCATCTGTTGGATCACAGAAAAAGCAAGAGGGTTCCAGAAAAACATCCACTATTGACTATGCCAAAGCCTTTGACAGTGTGGATCACAACAAACTGTGGAAAATTCTTCAAGAGATGGAAATACCAGACCACCTTACCTGCCTCCTGAGAAATCTGTATGCAGGTCAAGAAGTAACATGATGCATAAATATAGGCATATACACATGTGTATGCATTTATGTATGTATCTATATACATGTGTGAATACATGCACACATATGTATATATAGGAGATATATTTTCTACTTCAAGAAGAGGAATATAATCAATGGTGTGTAGATGTGTGTGTGTCTATGTCTATGTGTGTGAGACTACCAACACTAAGAAAAGGAGATCCATTTTATAGCATGTTTTCAGTTTTTGTGTTGTAAATATTTGTATCACATATAATTTCTAGCTACTGCTACTATTAAACACAAATGGGAAGAGTAAGAGATATATTTATAGGTATACATGAATGTGTGTGCATTAAATCTCCTAGAATCAATTGCTTGTTATTTTAGATTTGTGCCACATTAAGGAAGGAGAAACACTGCTTAGTGTAAGAGTTTTGAATTATGGTCTACAGTTTCAAAAGTAAAGCACACAGAATGGAACGGTTAAGCACACTTGCTCTTTGAAAAAACACGGATTAACATAATGATTCATATTGGTTGCACAAATTTTTATCTAGAAAAATTAGCCTAGTATAACTTATTAATGAAAAATCTCAAATTGTTAGCTTTCCTTATCACTGTGATCTTTGAATGTTCTTGGAACTCATAGGTTTTCTGCTTCTGCACAAATTCAAGTAAGATTTTTTTTTTAATTTAATCAGCTTCAGATGTTTGTTTTGTGGCCATCAATGTTGCCACTGGTCTAACTACATTTTTTAGTTCTTGTGATTCAGAATTACATGTCTTTGTGAGCTTGAAATGTTTAGCAATTGCTACTCTTAGTAGAAGGAAGTGGATGAAATCTGGGGGCTGGTTGTTGGATGGCAACAGTTAGAGTTGAAGTAATTTTCCTGACTAAATGAGGCTGACACCTCTGCCAAAATCTTTCCATTCAGAAGCAGAACTTCTCTTGCTTGCCATGGTTGCTGTCACATCTTTTGTGACTAGTCAGCTCAAAAATCCCCCCTCTAATTCATAGACTATTTGTACTTTATATCACCATTTTTGGAAAGTCTGAAGATTTTGCCTTCTAGATATACAGTCCTAACAGAAGTTTTGAAAGTTCAGTTCTTTTCAAGATTTTTGTACAAGTTGAATCTGAAGAAATGAATAAAGACAATTCCCACTTGTGAAAACAAACAAATAAGTTAAATATTAAAATTTGGCATCCATTTATTGAACAATGATTATGTTTTCCTCAAAAATTAGAAAAGGTGTGTCAGAAAAATAGAGTTCATGTTCCATGAATATGATTCCAATGTTTTCTATAAGATAATAGTAATCTAGCTTCTAAAACTTTAAATCTCCTTGAAAACATTTAAAGCTGAACAAGAGACAAGGCAAACAATCAGAAATCTAACTGCAAAGAACAATTTACAGTGTGACCCTATCTGTGAAAAGACCCTAATGATGGGAAAGATTGAGGGCAGGAGGAGAAGGGGAAAACAGAGGATGAGATGGTTGGATGGCATCATCGACTCAATGGACATGGGTTTGGGTGGACTCCGGGAGTTGGTGAAGGACAGGGAGGCCTGGCATGCTGTGGTTCATGGGGTCACAAAGAGTCGGACACGACTGAGCGACTGGACTGAACTAAACTGAATGGCTTCTATTACATAAGAGCCAAGCAGAACAGATTAATAAAATTAAGAGTTTTCTAAAGAATTACTTGGCCATCTAATCATAAGTCCTTTAAAGAATTATTTGACCATCTGGTATAATTTCTTCAGATGTTATACTAATTTTAATTCAAGCCAAAAACATTAAACTGTACCTGATAAACTGTATAAAGAAAAATTGTCTTTCAGATGATGAGAGATTCTTAATCATGTCAAGTTAAAATGTTTAGCTATCTCAGATTTGGAGCTATGGCTTTTTTACCTAAATAATCCATTTGTGGATCTGACTCAGCTACTAGTTTCAATAATATCCTTCATCAGGAAAGTTCTTGGGGTTAATTTTACTTTGTGAAAACCAGTAAACTTCTCTTTCTTTTAAATTGTTGCATTTCAGTGTTGGTAGATATACTTTCTTCTGTAGGGAGAGTGACATAGTCAGTGGTGTCTGGTATGTGTGTGTGTAACAACCAAATTTGTAAGAAAGGGAAGTCCAGATTTTTTAGCATTTTTACAGCTTCTATGGTATAAATACTTGTACTGCAGCTAATTTCAAGTTACAACTACTATTGTGCATAATTAATAAGAGATGTACACAGTCTGCTCTTGGGAGCTAGTACTTGCTACTGTCCAGCACATCACTGGATCTAAATGTTTTTTCTTTAACTATTAAGAAAATGTCAACATACAAAAAATTGAACTTAAGAACCTAAGAATTTCTGTAAGTTAAAGATTTCCTAATTTTATAATCAAAGTATCATAATACCTCAAGCCTTTTTATTTTCATAGCACTTTTTTTAATAACTGAAGTTTACTTTACTTATTGATGATTGTCTTCCAGCAACAATAAACTAAGGAACTCTAAGAAACTAAGGATCAGATCTGTTTGGTAGACAACTGTGTCCCAGAGACTACAAAAATACCTAGCACAAAATGGGCCTTATATTAACATTGTTAAATAAGTTTCAACCTTCAATATTGTTAAATAATTGTCCCTAGAAATTACCAAAATACCTAGCACAAAATGAGTCTTATATTAACATTGTTAAATAAATGTCAACCTCCTAAAGTTAAGTTGTTATATATCATTCCAAGTTAAATTAATTTTCAATTTACAAGGCAGTAGGAATTTTACTTTATTTTAAAAGTCTTGGTAACATAGATCTGGGTGGATATATAAATTGTTACTAATTTTTGATTCCCTCACTTTATATACATATCCCCTTGTAATGAATAGTTTTATACTGAATAACAGAAAAATCTTCTTTTATAAGCCATATATACCAATTTGTAAGGATATTATTAAATTATATTTTAATAATAATTAAACTCTTGCAGAAATCAAGCTGGACAATGTGACCTTGAAACATGAATATAATGGGAAAATAAAAATTGAAAATCATTTTTATTGCCATTTCAACATAAAATTAGTTGGGTTTATTTTTAAACCTCACATTTCAATTATAATAACCAGGTATTTATTCCTTTTTTATAATTCAATTGAAATATTTATTTAGCAGTCACCATGTGTTCATAACTTTTTAATCTGTTGGTTGCATAGTGAAAAATACAGCATGGCAATCTTAGAGTAAATATATTTTAATGCTAGAGAATGTATAGAAGAAATGAACACAACAATGATATGAGCCCTGAGGAAAGTAAATGGATTATGCAGATAATCCCATATTTTAATTGAATGGTCAGGGAATTTTTTCTAAAGAGTGATATTCCAGATGACAACCCAAGAATATGAAGGAATGAGAAGGCAAGTGGAGCTGCAACTATCAGTTTGGATTGCCCAAGAAGCAGGATGAACCCCGTGTTGCTGGAGTAATGTAAGGGGAAAGGATAATAAGGATAATGGAAACCAACACCAGAGAGTAGGCCTAGTGATTTCATCTAAGCTCCCACGGGCCATGGGGAGGAGCTTCAATTTTACTTTAGTGTACTATAGCTGTGTTGGGAAAACATAGGAGATTCATGAAAAGAGAAGTGGTCAGATCTGAGCTAGAATATTTCAAGATGTTTCTGACTATAACGGGGATAATAGATTGTAAAGAAACATGTAAAACCTGATATATTACTTAGGAAGCTCTTGCAGATGAGAGAGGATGAAGGCGTTGTCAGAAATAATCTCAAAAGCAGAGTTGCCAGGGACTCACTAACGGATGATTATAATATGAAGAAAAGAGAAGTAAAAAAGGTTCTAAGTGCAGTCTGAACGACTAGAAAAATTACAGTGTTGTTTCCAGAACTGGGAAGACTAAAGATGGAGTGGGTTATATCATATAGGTATTTATTATATGAAGCTGAAACTCAAGGAGGAGCTCAGAACTAAAGATATATTGGACAGACTCACTGAGATGTGGATGATATTTGCATCCTTGAAGCTAGATGAGATCACTAGTGAGGGGATGTAACTAAAGAAGAGGATAATCCTAAGAACTGACCACTGCACCCTTCCGTGACCCAAATTACTAGGAAGATCTAACAAGAGATGAAGAAATTGAAGCCAATGAGGCTGGAAAAAACTGAGTATGATTTCTCTAAGAAACGAGCATATAAAACATTTCAAAGAGGGAATAATCAACTGAATTAGTTAAATCGTGTAAGGGAAGAAACACAGATTGAGCTTTATAATTTGACTGGAGCAATTTCATTAGAGCTGTAGAGAAGGAAACCTAATTGGGATTGAACTAAAGGGAAAGTGAAAAAAGTAAACGGATAGAGCAGTATGTGAAACTCTTCTAAGGAGCTTGGCTATAGAGGGAGGTAGATAAACAGATGGGAGCTAAAGAGGATTCCAACATATGGGTTCAGAAAAGTTTTTATTGTTATTGTTTGGGTTCTAGTAAAAAGAGATATTGAAGCATATTTTGATGGAAATGATCATAGTAGGACAAGAAAAAACAAAGAAAATGTTTAAGTAGTCAAGAGGAAATTTAACACACAGTGGCCAGATACAGAAGCAGAACACATACATTCACTGTAACAAGAGAAATGGAAACTTGACCTGAAGGTAGAAAGAATAAGGAATGTCTCATCTGGTTGCTACTGTTTTATCTTTGAAATGAAGAGTGAAGCTATGATTTGACAATGGGAAGAATGGGTGCAGAAGGTTAGAAGAAGAAAGTAGAAAATAGTCAACTCAAGAATTTGAGAAGTAATGATAGTAGAATTGTTATGGACATTTTGGGACAGCTTAAGATTGCTGTCATGCATGAAAATGAGACCAGACAGCATAAGGGTGTGTGCGTGTGTGTGTGTGTGTGTGTATTTTGTGACTTGAAGTGCCCAGATAAAATCGAGAATATTTAAATATTTAAATACTATAGAGATGAGTCTTTTCCAAACAGTTATGATGTGTAAATGGTGTTCCACTGTGATAAAAGTGTCAATAAAACCAGGATGATAAAATGAATTACTCTTAAAATATATAAAGCAAAGCTTAACATCAAAGAACTAAATCTGTAGATCACACTTATGGAATTTCCAACATTTCTCTCAGTTAATTTTAAGTATCTACAAAGTTACAAAGGCAATTAGAAATTTGAGAATCATTGGAAATCGGAGAAGGCAATGGCATCCCATTCCAGTACTCTTGCCTGGAAAATCCCATGGATGAAGGAGCCTGGTAGGCTGCAGTCCATCGGGTCGCTAAGAATCGGACACGACTTCACTTTCACTTTCACTTTTCACTTTCATGCATTGGAGAAGGAAATGGCAACCCACTCCAGTGTTCTTGCCTGGAGAATCCCAGGGACGGCGGAGCCTGG
Organism: Giraffa tippelskirchi; assembly: GCF_054371585.1. Classification (NCBI taxonomy): domain Eukaryota; kingdom Metazoa; phylum Chordata; class Mammalia; order Artiodactyla; family Giraffidae; genus Giraffa; species Giraffa tippelskirchi. The sequence continues at coordinate 68,888,281 of NC_137284.1, forward strand.
TGGGCTGCCATCTATGGGGTCGCACAAAGTCAGACACGACTGAAGCGACTTAGCAGCAGCAGCAGCAGCAGAAAATCTGGACCAAATGGAGATACATAAAAAACTACAGTTAACATCTAGAGAAAGCATATTTTTCCTAGTAGACATGGAACATTACCAAAATTGATCCTATACTAGTTTATTAAAGGAAATACATTTCATATGATTTAATTTATATATTAGATATGCTTTTTGACCCCAGATAAATTAATCCAGAACTCAGTAACAAAAAGAGCATTAGAAAATCACAATTAAACAATACACTGTTACGTAATTTAATTCTAAAAGAATACTCAATATTATTAATCATTGAGAAAATGCAAACTGTATTTCCAATGACACACCACCAGACCACATTAAAACTTCTAAGATCAAAGACTGACAATATTTGATGAGAATGTGCTTTACAGCAAGTGAAATTACCATGCAGAATGGTGCGGGTGTAAATGAGTACAACTGTGATCAACACATCAATTGTTTGGCAGTATCCACTAATGCAAAGAATTGGACAAGACTGAGTGAGAATGTATGCATCCACTAATGAAAAATATATACATAGTTAGTTTCCACCCAACAATTCTATTCCTGTGTATATAAGACTGTGTAAGCGCACCAAAAGACATATACAAGACTGCATTTTGCAGCACAGCTCATAATGGCCACAAAATTTAAACAACCCAAAATAATGACATATTCATATGATTATATAAAATACATATACAATAAATCTGAACAAACTACAGCTATAGGTACAGCATAAATGAATCTTACAAACTTAAGGCTGAACAAAATATAACAGACACCAAAGAGTACCAACAATATGATTCCATTTGTGAAAAATCTCAAAAATGTAAAACTTTGACTGAAGTGATAAAAGTCAAGCTAAGGACTACCATATGGGTGAGATTTTGTTGTTATTATTGTTGTTCAGTCACTAAGTTGTGTTCAATTCTTTGCAGCCCCATGGACTACAGCACACCAGGCTTCCCTGTCCTTTGCTATCTCTTGGAGTTTGCTCATATTCATGTCCACTGAGTTGGTGATGTGTGAGATAGGGAAGATTGTTGGGAGAAAAAAGGTGTGGGGACAGCATAAGGAAGAGAGAACTTCCAGAGTACAGAATATTTTCTATTTTCAGATTTAGAGATTGATACATGGCCTGGTTTACTGAATGAAATTTCATCTATGTGACAGCTTTTTCACACCTATATTTATGTCTAATTTTTTTTAAAGAAAGTAAATTTGAAGAGAAAAGAATGGCATATATATATATATATCTACCATGGATATATACATCTTGATACAAAATTAGCTTTTCAAATTTATCATGTAAGAAATTCATCTCCCTTCTTCCAGTCCTTAACCTATAGTACATAGGCCATCAACAGTTGCCAAACAACATTGATATTTTCACTGCTTAAATGACCAATGTTCCAGAAAAGCCAGGAGGTCAGGATAAAGAGATGGAATAAAGTCTGAGACATTTTGACTTTGAGGCTAACGAAGAGAACCGTAAGTTTCAGAGACAGACAGTGGCTCCATGCAGGCAATAATTCTCACCTGTCCTGTTAGCAGTGACCAGGTTGAACTAGACTTTAGGTTAAGCCTGTGATTCCCCATCACACCATCTTTACTTTCATGGCATCTAAGTTTCTTGACTGTACTCGACTTTCAGCAGATATTTGGTCATTTGAGTTTTGTATTTAAAAAAAATATCAGTTCTTACTAGAATTTTCAGGTCTACCACAGTTGTCTTTTCAGACAACCAGATGAAGTACAGAAAGTTTAGGTGAACAGATAGTCTTTCTTTCTAAGTGGCAAACAAAATATTTAAATGCTTGGATGACTTGGTACTTTTGTATTGTAAAGGTGCACACATCTGAAGACATTACGCGTATTATTTTACCTGTTTAAAAAAATCATATTATTTCTATATTCTTAAAGACAATCACTTGTTATTTAAAATCATGTGTTACGGTTTTTGAAGTTATGTAGTTTCATCCTGGTGATCTCTTGGCTGATATTAAAAGATTATCCTGCATTTCTAGCCTTACCAGCACCAAATGCCCAGTTTCAAACCCATGAGTCCCACCGTAGTTGAAGTTGTCTATACTGCGTGTGTGTGCGAGCCTACTAAGTTATTTCAATCATGTCTGACTCTTTGTGACACTATGGACTGTAGCCTGCCAGACTCCCCTCTCCATGGGATTCTCCAGGCAAGAATACTGCAGTCGGTTGCCATGCCCTCCTCCAGGAGATCTTACTGACCCAGGGATGGAATCTGCATCTCTTACGTCTCCTGCATTCGCAAGTAGGTTCTTTATCATGAGCACCACCTGGGAAATCCTGTCCATAATGTGTTAGCCAGCAATTCCGTTTTCCAGCTCGTATCTGCTGCATCAAAGGTCTTCCCACTTGCTTCCCTCTTGGCTGCCTGTTTACACATGTGTCTCTACAATATATCCCCATCCTTGCAGTTCTAGGTTAAATTCTGCCTGCCCCAGGAGGCTCTCTCTTTCCTGCATCTTCTCTTCAACCTTACTTAATAAAATCATAATTGATATACTCCTTCCACACTTTCCTCTCGGAACTTAACTGGTACTTTATAATTATTATTTTTTCATAGCTTCTCTTTTACTGAAGTTACTTATATAAGTGTGCTCAGTCGCTTCAGTTGTGTCTGACTCTTGGCAACCCTATGGACCATAACCGACAAGGCTCCTCTGTCCATGGGATTTTCCCAGCAAAAATACTGGGGTGAGTTGCCATCCTCTCCTCCAGGGGATCTTCCCTCAAACTCATGTCTCCTGTATTGCAGTCAGATTCTTTACTGCTGAGCCACCAGGAAGCCCACTTATACAAATGGCTGCCTGCATTTCTAAATTGTGAACTCTTAAGACTTAGGTTAGTTCTCTTTCTATTTCCCCCTGCTCCAGAGTACTTCTAAGGTGCATTTAAGGATAAAATTTGGCTAAACTTTTTTTTGTTTAACTTGTTTGAACTTCTTAAAAGTCTCAAGCTCGTATTGCTTTTTCTTAGAAAGCTATAACGCCTTATGTCTACATCTGCCCTTAAACATTTCTATTCGATTTTTACCCCGTTTCTTTACTTGACAATGTTCACAGTTGGCCAGGAGCCCAGTTACTGAGCTATCTTCTTTACCAACAGATGGCTATATCTGAATGATGGTGCTGGACTTGAGTACACTCATTTAAGTCTAATGAGGTCCACAGAGGTGACTGTATGACTCATGACATGAAGTCATTTTTCCAATTAGCATTCTGACAAATGCATTAGAAGGAGAACCCTTTCAATAGATTTCCACAGCTGCTGAAGGGATCAGGTGTCAGAAGATTTTCAGCTTTGTTCTGATGTTCTGGTCAAATAACTTATTTTTACCCAGACTACCTCTTGATGCAGCTGGCGGTGATCATATGTCATCTGAGTTGACACCAGTTTAAAAATGGTCTTTATTACTGTACTATGACTACAGAAATTTCAAGAAGGATCAGCTACAACTTTTCATTGAGTCGTTCACCTTTCTCAAAAAGTGAGATTATTTCCATATATTATAATAAAGAATATTTTTTTCAAGAACTACCCCATGCATGAGATTTAACACTTGGTGTAAAGGACATATTTGCAAGCATAATAAAAGGGAGTCAAAACACATCTGTTATCCTGTAATAACACCTAATTCCACTTTGGTCTATCACCACCTTTGTATTTAAAGTCAGAACATATGTTCTCATTTGAATAAAAGAAAAAAGGAGATTCCAAATCAATAGCCCTTCTCCAAGCCAATCAAATAGCAGAGACTTATAGGAATTCTGCATAAGTGCAGCCCTGGGGTGCTGCAAAGAAGTGAAAGAAAATACTACTGAGGAAATGGTCTCAATTCTTCAGTGTTTATGCTCAAGAATGTAAGTTAGTACCTTGAGGAAATGTAGATTAAATACTTTAAAAAAGGTACTTTCTTTTTTTATTTATTCTTTTCTTTATTATAAAAGGCTTTCTCCAGGCCAGAATACTTTATTCTTTTCTTTATTATAAGAGGAATTCTCCAGGCCAGAATAGTGGAGTGAGTAGCCTTTCCCTTCTCCAGGGGATCTTCCCAACCCAGGGATTGAACCCAGGTCTCCCATGTTGCAGGCAGATTCTTTACCAGCTGAGCCACAAGGGAAGCCCATAAAAGGTTTAGATGTATATCATTCTAATTTGACATCTGTATACACTACTAAGTGATCTCCGCTGCAAGTCTCATTACCATGCATCACCATATAGCTGATCCCTACACTCATTCTGCTCATCCCCCACACCTTCCCCCCTCTGGCAACCACTAATCTGTTCTCTAGGTCTATGAATTTGTTTTCATTATTTTGTTTGTTCATTTGTTTGAAGTCTTTCTTAGACTTTGCATATAAGTGAAATAATATGGTATTTTTCTTTTCATAATACCATCAAATTCCATTCATGTTGTCACAAATGGCAGGATTTCATTTTTTTATGGATGGGTAGCATTTCACTGTGTGTGTGTGTGTGTGTGTGTGTGTGTGTGTACACATTTTTATGTATCACATGTTCTTTATGCATTTCAGTTCAGTTCAGTCTCTCAGTTGTGTCTGACTCTTTTCAACCCCAAGAACCGCAGCACGCCAGGCCTCCTTGTCCATCACCAACTCCCTGGTCCACCCAAACCCATGTCCATCGAGTCGATGATGCCATCCAGCCATCTCATCCTCTGTCGTCCCCTTCTCCTCCTGCCCTCAATCTTTCCCAGCATCAGGGTCTTTTCCAATGAGTCAAGTCTTCGCATCAGGTGGCCAAAGTATTGGAGTTTCAGCTGGAACATCAGTCCTTCCAATGAATAACCAGGACTGATCTCCTTTAGGATGGACTGGTTAGATCTCCTTGCAGTCCAAGGGACTCTCAAGAGTCTTCTCCAACACCACAGGTCAAAAGCATCAATTCTTCTGCGCTCAGCTTTGTTTATAGTCCAACTCTCACATCCATACATCACCACTGGAAAAACCACAGCCTTGACTAGACGGACCTTTGCTGGCAAAGTAATGTCTCTGCTTTTTAATATGCTATCTAGATTGGGCATAACTTTCCTTCCAAGGAGTAAGCGTCTTTTAATTTCATGGCTGCAGTCACCATCTGCAGTGATTTTGGAGCCCAGAAAAATATAGTCTGTCACTGTTTCCACTGTTTCCCTATCTATCTGCCACAAAGTGATGCACGTGGCATCACTGATGGGACCAGATGCACGTCTTAGTTTTCTGAATGTTGAGCTTTAAGCCAACTTTTTCACTCTTCTCTTTCACTTTCATCAAGAGGCTCTTTAGTTCTTCACTTTCTGCTGACAAATACTTAGACTGTTTTTATATCTTGGCTACAAATAATGTTGCAGTGAACACAAGGGTGCATGGGTCTTTTGGGTTGTGTTTCTGTGTTCTTTGGATAAATATCTGGAAATGGAATAAGTGAGGCACATGTTAGTGTTATTCTTAAATTTTTGAGGACTCTCCATAATACTTTCCAAAGTGGCTACACCAGGTTCCAGCCCCACCTACAGTGTATGAAGGTTTCTTTTTCTCTACATTCTCTCCAACTTTTCCTATTTATTTATTTATTTTTTTAGTAATAGCCTTTCTAACAGCTGTGGGGTGAGATCTATTGTGGTTTTGATTTGCATTTCCCTAATAATTAGTGATCTGTAACATCTTTTCATGTGCCTGTTTTCTATCTGCATGGATTCTTTGGAACAATGTCAATTCAGATTCATTATCAGCTTTTTAATTGGATTGTTTGGTTTTTCTTGAGTTGTGCAAGTTTTTGATGTATTGGATATGAACCTTTTATCAGATTTGCAAATATTTTCTTCTATAAATTTCTTAATGTAAAATTTCCTAACAATTAAGGAATTCTAGATTTTCTGCAGAACTTTAAGTATTATTTCTCAAGAAATTCCAAAAAAAATAGTTTTTGTAAGCTTGTTTGCATAAAAGATAAGCATAAATGCAAAAGATGGGTAATTAACCAACTTTTAGAAATATGTGACCCTCAAAAACAAGCAGAATTTAATTTCCTTGAATCTAAGTCAGTAAGGAAAGTCAGTCAGAAAAGGGCTTCCAGTGCCCTTCTACAGAAAAATGCCAACATTAAATTTAATTCCACCACTGGTCATATCCTATAGGCATTTGTTTTCAGACATTTCAGATTTTTGCTCGTGCTGTCACTAAAGTCACATTTCAGGATATTTGATGACGAGCTAGTGGTGAGAAAGAGTTACTTGAACTATGTTCCCTTTTCTGGGGATTTGCAGCAATGCTATAGGCATTTATAGTTCTAATTATTCAAATACTACAATGTTTATGTGTAGAAAAGGGAAATCAATTTGATCAATATATTCCTTATGCCTTAATACATGTTTCCCAGAAACTAAACATGGGATTTAAATTAAAAAATACTATTCCTATATTAAAGATGTTAAAATGCACTTGACCCTTCAATAGCACATGCTGTTTTCTGAGCTGCATGGTTCCACTTATAGGCAAATTTTTTCAGTAAGTACGTGTTACAGCACTGCAGTCTCTAAGGTTGGTTAAATCTGCAGATGTAGAACTGCAAATGCAGAGAGCTGACTGTGAAGTTTTATGCAAATTTTCTACTGTACAGATTGTCAGCCCCACTAACCTTTGTGTTGTTCAAGGGTCAGCTGTATTCCTATCAACTGCTATCTTGCCTCCCCTAGAATAAAACAATTTAATCAGTTGTTTTTCAGAAACCTGTTTAAGAACAATTTAAGGATTATTATTCATCTGGTCCTCTTACAGAGAAGAAAATTAATGATTCCACTGAGAATAGAAAGGAGGAAATATAATAAAAATGAAACTAAAAGAATTTTCGTTAAGGAAAGAAAAGAGCATACTTTGAGTTCTATTTTTCTAAAGAGAATTCAGCTCTAGCTTCATTTGAGGAACAAAAGTCACATCTAAGACACATGGTTATTTCTTATCAGCTGGCATCATTGATGAGCCAAAGTTTCTCTTGCCTTTTATGGAATTAAAATTGTATTCAGATACAATGAAGTTCTATACCATTGAGGCTGTGCTTGAAAGTGCTGAAACATTTTCTGTTAACAAAATCAGCTACATTAATTGACAAACTATAACCCAGAGACCATATCTAACTCATGCCTGTTGTAAATAAAACTTTATTGAAATACAGCCACACCCATTCCTTTAGGTACTGTGTATGGCTGCTTTCTTGAAGTTGTTATTGTTCAGTTGGTAAGTCATGCCTGACTCTTAGCGACCCCACAGACTGCAGCATACCAGGCTTCCTTGTCCTTCACCATTTCCTGGAGTTCGCTCAAACACATGTCCATTGAGTCAGTGATGCCATCCAACCATCTCATCCTCTGTCATCCCCTTCTTCTCTTGCCTTCAGTCTTTTCCAACTTCAGGGACTTGACCAATGAGTCAGCTCTTCTCATCAGGTCATCAAAGTATTGGAACTTCAGCTTTAGCATTAGTCCTTCCAATGAATATTCAGGACTGATTTCCTGTGGGATTGACTAGCTTGATTTCCTTGCTGTCCAAGAGACTCTGGAGAGTTTTCTCAAGCACCACAATTTGAAAGCATCAATTCTTTGGCACTCAGCCTACTTTATGGTCCAACTCTCACATCCCTAAATGACTACTGGAAAAATTATAGCTTTGAATATACAGACCTTTGTCAGCCAATTAATATCTCTGCTTTTTAATATGCTATCTAGGTTTGTCATGGCTTTTCTTCCAAGGAGCAAGCATCTGTTAATTTCATGGTGGCAGTCATCATCCACAGTGACTTCAGAGACCAAGAAAATAAAGTCTCTCACTGTTTCCATTGTTTCCCCACCTATTTGCCATGAAGTGATGGGAACAGATGCCATGATCTTAGATTTTTGAATCTTGAGTTTGAAGCCAGTTTTTTTACTCTCCTCTTTCAAGAGGCTCTTTAGTTGCTCTTTGCTTTCTGCCACTAGGGTGGTATCATCTGTATATCTGAGATTGTTCCTATTTCTCCCAGTAATCTTGATTCCAGTTTGGGATTAATGCAGCCCAGCATTTTCCATGATGTACTCTGCATACAAGTTAAAAAAGCAGGGTGACAATATACAGCCTTGACATACTCCTTTCCCAGTTTGGAACCAGTTCATTTTTCCATGTCAGGTTCTAACTGTTGCTTCTTGACCTGCATATAGGTTCCTCAGGAGGTAGGTAAGGTGAGCTGGTATTCCTATCTCTTTAAGAATTTTCCACAGTTTGTTGTTATTCACACAGTCAAAGACTTGAGCATAGTCAATGAGGCAGAAGTATATATTTTTCTTGAATTCTCTTGCTTTTTTTATGTTCCAATGGATGTTGGCAGTTTGATATCTGGTTCCTCTGCCTTTTATAAATCCAGCTTGTACATCTGGAAGTTGTCAGTTCATGTACTGGTGACGCCTGTGCTGTGCTGTTCTTAGTCACTCAGTCGTGTCCAACTCTTTGTGACCCAATGGACTGTAGCCTGCCAGGTTCCTCTGTCCCTGGGATTCTCCAGGAAAGAATACTGGAGTGGGTTGCCATTTCCTCCTCCAGGCGATCTTCCCAACTCAGGGATTGAGCCCAGGTCTCCCACATTGCAGGTGATTCTTTACCACCTGAGCTACCAGGGAAGCCCTGTTGAAGCCTAGCCTGAAGGATTTTGAGCAGAAACGAAGGCAGAAATGAGTAGTTGCAACAGAGATCAAATAGTCAGTCACTCTGGCTCTTTACAGAAAATGTTTGCTAATGCTGGAAATGCATCTTTGATTTCTAATTATTATATTGCAAATAGCATTATCTTCTTAAACCTAATGCTGCTAAGTCGCTTAGGTTGTGTCCGACTCTGTGCGACCCCATAGACGGCAGCCCACCAGGCTCTGCCATCCCTGGGATTCTCCAGGCAAGAATACTGGAGTAGGTTGCCATTTCCTTCTCCAGTGCATGAGCGGGAAAAGTGAAAGTGAAGTCGCTCATTCGTGCCCAACTCTTAGCAACCCCATGGACTGTAGCCTGCCAGGCTCCTCTGTCCATGGGATTTTCCAGGCAAGAGTACTGGAGTGGGGTGCCTAATAAGACCCAATTATTAAAGGACTATGTTCACAATATCAGAAAGTTAGCATTCTCCTTGTGTGAAAGAAAGTGAAAGTCATGCAGTCGTGTCTGGCTCTTTTCGACCCCGTGGACGATATAGTCCATGGAATACTCCAGGCCAAAATACTGAAGTGGGTAGCCTTTCCCTTCTCCAGGGGATTTTCCCAACCCAGGGATGGAAGCCAGGTCTCCTGCATTACAGGCAGATTCTTTACTAACTCAGCTATGCACTCACAAATAGCTAATTTATTCATACCATTTAAATACAAGTTAGAAACTATATCAAAAGGAAAGTTAAAAATAACGAATCTTGCTCAGCACAGTTCTTAAGAGTAAATTTGTAAGTATCTTTCAACACTAAAGATAATAATGGAATATAAATTTGGAAGTCTTTGAAATATTATGCAGTTTCCTTCCAGTTATTCGATTTTTAGACATATATATATATATATAAATTGAATATAGATATATATTATATATTATATATATCTAGCATTATAGAAGATTAAATATTACACAAAAAGAATGAAATACATATATATATACATATGCAATATATATGTATATACATATACATGTATATACATATATATGTATTTCATTCTTCTTATGTAATATTTAATCTTCTATAATGCTATATATAAAACACATTTTTGCATCTATGAAAAATGTGGTGGTCTAAAAAAGTCAACAATAAATTAAGTTGAACATCTTCAAAGAAAGCATATCTTAAGTGATATATACTTGGATGAGGACTCGCCGTCTAGAGAGAGATCACACTGAAGTAATAAGCATCCATGTCGGTCTATTACTCAAAATAGACCTATAGGAAGTCTGCCTTAACTAAAATTTATATAACTTGCTTCCTCCTGAAGACACAGATAACACAATACAACTTCAGGCCTCTAAGCCTGAGTCGGTCATCTGATATCCTCTTTAGAGTAAACCTAGTAGTAAACCTACTAGTTTCTTTGGTGTCTCAGACAGTAAAGAATCTGCCTGCAATGCAGGAGACCCAGATTAGACCCTGGGTCGAGAAGATCCCCTGGAGAAGGGATTGGCTACCTGTTTCAGTATTCTTGCCTAGAGAATCCCATAGACAGAGGAGCCTGGCAGGCTACAGTCCATGGGATCACAAAGAGTCAGACACGACTGAAGCAACTTAGCACATGCACACACAAGCACACACACACACACACACTAATGTCTTTACACATTGTTTGAAGCAGGAGCAATAAGATCTGTGAGAAATTATTTGACTAGACCCCAATCTTTCCAAGAAATGGAAAGAAATAGAAGCTTTCTCCCCAAAGTTTAATTCTAGAAGTTAGTAAAAGTGTCATTGGATTATCGAAGTAGCTAAATGGAGAATTCATTTTAGTCTGTTTAAAACATACATAAGGCATGCCTGGTGGCTCAGATGGTAAAGTGTCTGCCAACAATGAAGCAGACCTGGGTTTGATCCCTGGGTTGGGAAGATCCCCTGGAGAAGGAAATGGCAACCCACTCCAGTATTGTGGCCTGGAAAATCCCACGGACAGAGGACCCTGGTAGGCTACAGTTGATTGGGTCACAAAGTGTCGTACACAACTGAGAGATGTCACTTTCACTTCACTAAAACATACATACACAGGCACAGCTTTAATTAAGCCTAAAAATGAGATCACTGCAGATGGTGACTGCAGCCATGAAATTAAAAGATGCTTACTCCTTGGAAGGAAAGTTATGACCAACCTAGATAGCATATTAAAAAGCAGAGACATTATTTTGCCAACAAAGGTCTAGCTAGTCAAGGCAATGGTTTTTCCAGTGATCATGTATGGATGTGAGAGTTGGACTATAAAGAAAGCTGAGCACCGAAGAACTGACACTCTTGAACTGTGGTGTTGGAGAAGACTCTTAAGAGTCCCTTGGACTGCAAGGAGATCCAACCAGTCCATCCTAAGGGAGACCAGTCCTGGGCGTTCACTGCAAGGACTGATGTTGAAGCTGAAACTCCAATACTGTGGCCACCTCATGTGAAGAGTTGACAATTTGAAAAGACCCTGATGCTGGGAAAGATTGGGGGCAGGAGGAGAAGGGGACGACAGAGGATGAGATGGCTGGATGGCATCACCAACTCAATGGACATGAGTTTGGGTAAACTCTGGGAGTTGGTGATGGACAAGGAGGCCTGGCATGCTACAATCCGTGAGGTCGCAAAGAGTCAGACACGACTGAGCGACTAAACTTAATTGAACTGACTAGACGGACCGTTGTTGACAAAGTAATGTCTCTGCTTTTTAGTATGCTGTCTAGGTTGGTCGTAAGTTTCCTTCCAAGGAGTAAGCATCTTTTAATTTCATGGCTGCAATCACTATCTTCAGTGATTTTGGAGCCCCCAAAAATAAAGTCAGCCACTGTTTCCACTGTTTCCAGATCCATTCCCCATGAAGTGATTGGACCAGATGCCATGATCTTAGTTTTCTGAATGTTGAGATTTAAGCCAACTTTTTCACTCTCCTCTTTCACTTTCATTAAGAGGCTTTTTAGTTCCTCTTCACTTTCTGCCATAAGGGTGGTGTCATCTGCATATCTGAGGTTATTGATATTTCTCCCGGCAATCTTGATTCCAGCTTGTGCTTCTTCTAGCCCAGCGTTTCTCATGATGTACTCTGCATATAAGTTGAATAAGCAGGGTGACAATATACAGCCTTGACGTACTCCTTTTCCTATTTAGAACCAGTCTGTTGTTCCATGTCCAGTTCTAACTGTTGCTTCCTGACCTGCATACAGGTTTCTTAAGAGGCAGGTCAGGTGGTCTGATATTCCCATCTCCTTCGGAATTTTCCACAGTTTATTGTGATCCACACAGTCAACAGCTTTGGCATAGTCAATAAAGCAGAAGTAGATGCTTTTCTGAAACTCTCTTGCCTTTTCGATGATCCAGTGGATGTTGGCAATTTGATCTCGGGTTCCTCTGCCTTTTCTAAAACCAGCTTGAACATCTGAAAGTTCACGGTTCACATGTTGCTGAAGCCTGGCTTGGAGAATTTTGAGCATTACTTTAGTAGCATGTGAAATGAGTGCAATTGTGCGGTAGTTTGAACTTAAACTTGCCCTTTAGGAATCTGTTGCTGCTGCTAAGTCACTTCAGTTGTGTCCGACTCTGTGCGACCCCATAGACGGCACCCCCAGGTGCCCCTGTCCCTGGAATTCTCCAGGCAAGAACACTGGAGTGGATTGCCATTTCCTTCTCCAATGCATAAAGTGAAAAGTGAAAGTGAAGTTGCTCAGTTGTGTCTGACTCTTTGCGACCCCATGGACTGCAGCCTACCAGGCTCCTCCATCCATGGGATTTTCCAGGCAAGAGCACTGGAATGGGTTGCCATTGCCTTCTCTGCTTTAGGAATCTAAGTGAAGGAATAAGAGACATTGCATAAAATTTCAAATGTCAAGATTATTGTTCAGTATAAGACATCACATTTACTCATAATCCCAAATATTCAAAGTAGGAACCAGATGCTTCACAACCTAGTATGGTGAGCTGCTCCTCCCTGAAGATGTCCCAGCAGAGGCTGAGAACTGGCTTTAAAGCTATGTTTACTAGAGAGGAAAACCTGAGTAGGGTGGCCGACCTAGATGAACTTTAAGATGATCCAGACTTGCCCATTTATCTTATAAATAATTCCTCAGTAACATGCAACAGAAAAGCATGTTCAAAATAAGCAAGACAAGACTATTGAAACATAAATCTAAAGACTTGTAATGTTCATTCTGTGTATTAATATGGAGACACAAGACAAACAGGATAGAAAATGATTCTGTAGTAAAGTTTTTTGTATAAACCAGTTCAATTCAAAAACAGGAATGGAACGTTGCCATGCTATAAGTTAATTGGATGACAAGAATTTTGTTTCTTTTCATTAACAAATGCACACAAAGAAAAATAACTTTCCCTCCATAGAACATAGTAAGTTTTAGATCTCTTTGTTATAAGAATCTTGACAATAAAAGAAAAGCTCTCCTGGCTCCAGAAACCTGGAACAATAAATGTGTTTTTATTAGCCACAAAACATTTTACTCTCATATTTCATGCATAAGAAAATGATATCTCCATTAAATATAACAACAAAATTAGAAGCAAATAATAAAACAGTTGATTAGAACAACAAACATCTATGTTCTGGAAGATCCTAAATTAATGCAAGTGAAGGCTGGGTGCTTTCCTCTGGCTCAGCATGCGGTGTAGACACTTCCTTTTTATCACCTCAGTCCTGTCCACAGCATTGCATTAGACCAGGCAGTAAGACTAGAATTATTTAGTGGTTTCAAGTTTGAAATTCTGGTTGTTTCACTAAATGCTTTTTAATGAATACCTAAATGCACTTCTTAATCTATAGTTTCTCTGTTTCTTGTTTTCTCTCACCTACCGATTAATATTTAAGTAAGAAACAATGCAGTTCTTTTAACTGCCAGGTTTTATTTTTAATTCCCTTAGTTAACTATTAATTTTTAAAAGAATTATCCTTGGATTACTGTTAAAGCAAGATTCTTACAGTCAATTTTCGTATGAAAAGGATGACTTGTTGGAGGAAGTGCTGAAATTTACTAGTACATTAGAGCAGGTATGAATTTTGAAATGGGTTTTACTTACGTCAGGAATACAATACAAATGCAAATATTCCCCTGTGTAAAATAACAGCAAATGAAAGGAAATGAAACATAAACTACTGATTCAACTGATTGCAATCAATGCTAGTAAGGATGTAGAAATAGACAGTTGAGAAATTGTCAAGAAAGTTAAATGACACTAATCCACTCTCTTGAGAAGTTTAATATGTCCTCAATAGATTCACCTACTGATGGACCTTTATTTATATCCTATAATTAATGTCCTATTCAAAATACATACTTTATTACTTCTAGTAATATGTTAATAAATAAAAAATAAATTGAAATGTTAAGAGAAAAGTTAGTAACTTTTCAAATTTTTCATTTTTATGTCTTCTGCTTTATTTCCACAACCCTTCCCTCACTTACCAAAGGTTGAAGTTGGCTTCTGAAAATTAGTGGAATAGGATACCTTCAACAAATTTAGTTAATAGACTATTGTGTCCTTTCAGAAATTCTTCCTAACTGCACGGCATTTCTCACAATTATGGTATTAATAGAAAAAGATAATACATTTTGGTTTGTATAATTACAATTGATTTGCTTTCACTTTTCAAATATACTTTCAAAGTAGGGCCGTGATCTGGTGTTACTGCTTTATCAGGTTCACAGGCATTTTTGCAAAGTGATTTTGATCTTAGTCAGGACTGTTCAAATAAAACGGATTAATAATCAATAAAAGAAAATCCTATATGAATTATTTTGATCTATATATTGGCTTAAGTATTTGTCCTAATAGCACACTCTCAAAAAGCATATCTGAAACCCATGTTTCATTTTATAAAACTGTACATTAAGAAAGTAAGACAGAGTTTGTAATATATTTATGAGGTGCATAACTTTATACTGAGTTGTAAATATAGCTTATGCCTGGCTTCAGAATTCCTTGCTTAATCATATTAGATGCCTTCTTAGTGATACACATATCCCAGATATTAACACCACATACATGAAAAAATAATGGAAATAATTTTTGCTGTCTTTTTTTGTTTTGTTTTTTATCTAATGAATATTGGTGCATGGGTTTTTGCAAGTGTGGCCAAATCAGACCTGAAGAGTTCTTAAATGATGGGAGATGACAAAAGAGGACAGGAAAATAATTTTCTTTTCTCCATTGAAATTTAACTGTATGTAGTTAATGGATTTAAGCAATTGACAATGTAGGATTTATGTCAATTCCCCTCTTTCTGGAAGCATTAATTAAAATGAACTGTAGCCTTATTATTATTATTATTTTATGACATGGTTTACTTTCCTTAAGCATGTTTCAAATCACATTATATTACTGCTTGGATTACAGTAGCAAGTTGACCTTGCTTTGACCAAATGTAGATCGTGGGATGGGCTTCCTAGGTGGATCAGTGGTAAAGAATCTGCCTGCAAGAACCACAGGAGATGCAGGTTGGATCCCTGGGTCAGGAAAATCCCCTGGAGGAGGAAATGGCAACCCGCTCCAGTATTCTTGCCTGGAAAATCCCATGGACAAAAGAGCCTGGCATGCTGCAGCCCATGGGGTCTCAAAGAGTCAGACACAACTGAGTGACTGACCTGAAAAAGAATGAAGACTTCTATCTTGACTTCCCAAGCAAGCATAGGGATGTGACAAGCCTTGCAGAGTTATGAGAACATCCAGATGCAATACAGCAGCTATAGGATTGACATGGTGATGAAGCACCTCTTCACAGATGGGTTGAAATAGACCCCCTGATTTCCCACAACTACCAACATTTTTACAGAATTTCCAAATATTTTCTGAGACTCTGAGGGAGGCATCAAGGGGAACAGAAAGAGAGAGAGCTGCTGGACATGAGGTGTGAAAGACTGAAAAAGAGATCGTAACCTCTAAGGATTTAAAGACTAAACACCAAATAGATAATGCAGATAGCTTGAGCAATTCTAGTTGGTTTAGAGCTCAAGTATAAAAACAACTCAACAGATGGTTCCTTCCACTAGTGCCTGAACCCTATTTCAGTCAAGATGAATTTAGATGGGTATAGAGAAATCCATTTGACTGTGAAATTCTAAATCTATGACAAATTCCTCTATTTAGGCTTCTGATAGTCTTAAATTTTACTAATAGATTTAAATGAAAGTAGTTGTACTTTGAATCCAAGTTTGTGGCCTATGAAAATCCATACTCTACAAAAGGATATGAAAAACATGGCAGAAGAGTGACCTATAGAGTATTACTCAAATTCACCACATTGTTTTTAAATAGCCATTAAAATTTGATTTTCTTTTTCAGGTTCCAATTAGCCAAATATATCTTCACATGTAAGGTGAGAAAATTGAATTGAGCAGGTGAAGTGACTTGCTCAAATTGTGGGTAAGCAGAACCTAAGCTTCTATATTAAGACCTAATTCTCTTTCTAGTTTTCTTTCACTTTCCCATGTTAAGTGTCAAAATTCATCTTAAATTTCTAGCAAACAGCCCTACCTTAATACAACTACTGCAGAGAAGGCAATGGCACCCCACTCCAGTACTCTTGCCTGGAAAATCCCATGGACAGAGGAGCCTGGTAGGCTGCAGTCCATGGGGTCGCGAAGAGTCGGACACGACTGAGTGACTTCACTTTCACTTTTTACTTTCATGCATTGGAGAAGGAAATGGCAACCCACTCCAGTGTTCTTGTCTGGAGAATCCCAGGGATGGGGGTGCCTGGTCGGCTGCCGTCTATGGGGTCACACAGAGTCGGACATGACTGAAGCAACTTAGCAGCAGCAGCATCAATATAACTACTGAGTTAAAAAATTGGCAAAAATAAATCATTTGTCTGAAAACCAGAGCCATTGCTTTGGCTTACTAACATCAAAGAAACACAAAGAGGTTAACAACACATACTAGTTTATATATGGATATAATTATATGATGGAGAAGGAAATGGCAACCAATTCCAGTATTCTTGCCTGACAAATCCCATGGACAGGGGAGCCTAGTGGGCTAAAGTCCATGGAGTCACAAAGAGTCAGACATGACTTAGCAACTAAGCACATAATTATATGAACATTTATCTATACATTATAGATATGTGATGGAGAAGAAAACGGCAACCACTCCAGTATTCCCGCCTGGACAATCCCATGGACAGAGGAGCCTGGAGAGGCTACAGTCCATTGGGTTGCAAAAGAGTTGGACACGACTGAGCGACTCAACAATAGGTATGTGAAGAGCAAATGCATTTTGACAAACTCACAAATATTTATTATTTTCATCAATTTTAGCAATATTTTTCAAGGTTAAGTATTGGTTAGAAAACCAAATGATCCTAATCTTCAATAAATCACACTTTATAGCAAGTATATACTGATAAAATAACGAAATTCTTGTATAGCACTGTCCCAAAGTGTAAAATGAAACATGGCCTTGGGAATCATCACTGCATATTTTAGAAAATAAAATCTTTTTTTCTTGAATGTATTTGGGTAGTAAAATCATTTAATTATAATGTGTGAATATGTATATAAAGACTTCAGTAAGAACTCAAGAATCTCTTGGAAAATTCACCTAGAGTGAGATTATAGATAAAATACAAGGCATTTTTATGCTGGGTGTGAAAAAGCTGACTAAAATATTTACGTATTAATATCCCATTGCAAAGATCACTGTTAGCTCATTGGCCTTAAATTATTCACTAGGTTCAATGGTTATTATTTTTGGCTGCTGCAGTCAGACCTTATAAATACATTTCTAAGGTCACACACTCTACTTTTCATCTAAATCTTTCTCTGCCTTTTCTCTTTTAAGCGTGAACATTAAATAAAATTACCTGACATTCAACCTTCGTGAGTCAAACACTTTTTTAGACCACAAATGAAACTACAAGGATGTATTTTTTTAAAATATTATTCCAAGGGTGATCCAGAAATCAGGAAATTGGGGATTTTAGCAGCAACTTTAATAAATATTATTTGTTTAAATGGCAATCACAACAGTAGTTCTTTTGAGAACAAATTTATCATATCAAAACATAGCTTCCAAATAGAGGTTTTTAGATTACCTGGGGATCATGAACTTAAATAGATCCTTTATCTTTCTAGTTAATGCCTTTGCACAACAGATATTTTAAAGACTTCTATCCATGTTTCTAGTTGCCTATTGACCGAGCTTTGGTATACATCTCTCGAATATGGGTCTCCCACATCACTGTGAAGGTGGAAGTTCTTTTCATTTTTCCCCACTCAACTTTTACTATGTTTTGAATTCAAACAAAGTAAAGGATACATTTTCTCACCATGAGGGTGTAAGGACCTGCTGAGCTTATCCTGATTCAGATCAAAGAGTCAATGCAGAATTTAGAAACACCTGTCTCTTTGACTTAAGAACAAGTTTGGGAGCCTAAGAGATGGAACTAAACTCTTGACCTCTGATTGATTTTGAAAAATCAGTTCACATTTATGTTTCAGTCAGGTTACCTGTAATGTTAAGTAACCTCATATTAGCACCCACAAGGGAATTTGGTTAATGAACAGTATTTCATCCTAGATAATGTGCAGTACACTTTTCAACTCTTGCTGATTTGGGATTTCTCTCAGAATCAAATGTTGTGTCATTTTTCTCTGCTTCTCTATGCCTGTAAATGTTTATGCCTGATTACAGTGCACTTTTTTGTGTTCAGCCCTCCAATTTATACTTAATTGTTAATTTATTAGACAAGTATTTATGACTGCTAACTAGGTAGTAGGCATTATATTAACAATGTTTCCCTTTCCAGGCCCAGAACAAGTCCCTCAACCTCAAGAAATTTTTGCTTCTCTGGTTCAATCCCATGTCTATTTTGAATGCAAAATTCTGTTTCACTGCTTCCATTCAGTTCTTACATTGACCTTCTCTCCTCTTATCCCCAACTGCCATGACCACCCTCTCAAACTTCTTCCTTGGCTCATGAATCTTATTTCCATTTCCTTTTTGATTCACTAAAGAGCCATAAGACTGGCTACCAAATAAATAGGCTGCATTTTAAGGCAGAACTTCAAAAAGTGTGAATACTTGGTGGATAAGAAGGACTTATCCTAAAACAGAAATGACAGACATGTGCTTTGAAAAGCTGGGGATAGATACCAACATCTAAACAAGTGACAGTGGTAGGATGTCTAGAAGGAGAAGTGCTATTTTAATTGATGTATATATAAAAGGTTACAACTGGCCATCAGCACTTGGTTCCCACTAGGGGAAAAGATGTTACTCAATTAAAAAGTAGTATAAGGAAAGACAAGGTGGAATGGAATCTAGAAATCTAAAAATCAGAAGAAAAAATAGAGAGAACCCAAGAGTAAATTCAACAATTAATTTTGGAGAACCTACTTTATACTAGGCCCTAAGTTATGTCCTGTAGATACAGAATAAATAGTCATGGAATTTAACCTTAAGTGTTAAAATTCTAAGCTAACATGTAGACACATTGAAAAGAATTCAACAGATAGATCAATGTTCTCCATCAATAGATTTTCATGTATTCATCCACATTTTGGATAAAATATCTCTCAAAAATATCTAACTGCATTTACTTTGATTTTATGATTACCAAACAACCACATAATTATCCCCCAAGATACCATAAATTAGAAAGCAGATACTTTAGACCACAACACAAATATTAGTAGAATTATATAGTTTTTATAGTTAATAAATTAACATGTTGACTTATGTATCATAAAGTGGACGTGAAAGTTGCTCAGTCATGTCCGACTCCTTGCAACCCCATGGACTATACAGTCCATGGAATTCTCCAGGCCAGAATACTGGAGTGGGTAGCCTTTCCCTTCTCCAAGAGATCTTCCCAACCCAGGGATCGAACCCAGGTCTCCTGCATTGTGGGTGGATTCTTTACCTGCTGAGCCACAAGCAAAGCCCAAGAATACTGGAGTGGGTAGCCTATTCCTTCTCCAGTGGATCTTCCCGAATCAAACCAAGGTCTTCTGCATTAGAGGCAGATTCTTTACTAGCTGAGCTACCAGGGAAACCCCTATGTACCATAACTTGTTGTTAGGTGAGAACCAGAAATCTGTTCTGCAGAGACAATATTCTATGCAGATCCTGAGGAGAATTGAGCAGCCAGCAGGGCTCACTTTCACTTTCTGTGTTTTCTAGTTTCACTATCAAATACTCAGATGCCATAGAGACTGAGCTCTCCTTTGATAGGTAACATATCTTGTAGATAAAGCAAACAGACTCTGGTAACAGACCACCTGACTTCTCATTCTTGTTGTACCATCTAAATGCTGTATATCCCTAGGAAAATTAGTTGATCTTTTTAATTCTTCCATTACCTCATCTGAGAAGTAGGGTAAATTATTACTTAGGTCTTTGGGCTGTTGATAGGATTAAATGATGTAATATATGCATTATTTTAGAACATTTCTGTTTATAATATTCAATTATTGTTGGGTTTATTTCCTGCAAATATGTGTCTTCAAGTCTGTCTCTCTAATTTTCATATAACCAATTTTTATTTATACTTCAATGCCTCAGCTTATATTGTGAGATATATCATATAAAAAAGAGTGAATATTATACATAAATAGAGGTGAGGTCCTTGACATCACTCTAGGCAATGATTTTTGACACAAAAAGGAATGGCAAGAAAAGCAAAAATAAACAAGTGAGATTACATTAAAAAAAAAAAAAGCTCTACTCAGCGAAGGAAACTATCAACAAAACAAAAAGGCAATATATTGAATGGAAGAAGATATTTGCAGATTTACATCTACACTTAATCTCTGTCAGGAACCAAGAGGAGGCTGCCAACATAGGAGCATGCTGGTTCTCTTCAAGGGCACTGGTTTGTGGGCATCTTGCTTTATCTCTTCCTTCTTGCAATTGCATCAAGGCTGACTCTCTCTATTGCAGGGATAATATGGGCTCTTTTCATCAGCTGCCATGTTTTTCACATCTCAAAACTCTATGTTATAGCTTCCATTCAGGATTATGTTTAGTTGAGTTATCCTTGGAAAATTCCCTTACTTCTTTCAATCCCAGCGGTTCATACCCAGTTGAAAGTATGTTTTTTCCAAAACCATGATTCTTTTTGGTTTAAAGTTCTATTCTGAACATTTACTCAAATCCAGTAACTTTTTCTTCAATTGTATTTAATCTACTTAACCCATCCACTGTTTCTAACTTCAATTATTGTGTATTTCATCTGTGATTATTATAAATAGATCTTTTAAAACTCTGTCTCACTTTTGATAATGACTTATCTTCCTTAATATTTTCAGTGCTTTCTTTTCTTTCCCCATATGTAAAAATATATTTTACATTTTGTATTTGATGGTGCAAATGTTTGTATGCTTTGTGGGCTTGAACATGCAGTTTGAAGAGTTCACTAATTCTCACTTACATGGCTTGAGACCATATGATTTGTTCACAATTTATTGTGAACTCATGTTTCTTGGAGTTTTAACTGTAAGTAAACTTTGCCTCTTGAAGTTGAGGTGCATTTTTCTATGGAGAATTTATGCTGAGTTCTTTCGGAATGGACTACTCTCAACCCAGGACTACTGTAAATTAAGGTTTTCACTAGATATTTTGGGGGGCTCATGGGTAGGAAGAATTCTAGCCATGAATAAACTGAGTCAAAACTTGTAGTTAAAATTTGGATTCAGAGGTAGTCTGGAAATTGTAAGAGAGAAAGTTGTAAAAGTTTAGAAATGAGCGATCATGTCTTTAACTTTTCTTTCTTCTCCATTTACCTGACTAGTTATATTTTTTAAAATGAATAAAATAAACAGTTGAGTGAAATCCTAGTGATTAAGTGTATTAACCAAGAATAAGAACTTTGATCTAGTCTCAACTACATCTTACACTTGTTTAGACTTTAGACAGATTGTTTAACCTCTTGCCTTTGATTTATTAATTTGTATGACAAAGATAATGAATAGTAACTTCATCCATGGGATTGTGAGGATTAAGTAAACTAGTACATAAAACACTTGGACAGCAGTTTGCATATGTTGTTGTTGTTTGCTGCTAAGTTGTGTCCAACTCTTTTATGACCCCACAGACTATAGCCTGCCAAGTACCTTTGTCCATGGAATTTCTCCAGGCAAGAATACTGGAGTGGGTTGCCATTTCCTTAGATCCAGGGTATCTAAGCATTCAGTAAATGTAAGATATATTGTGGTTTTCAAATGTATCTAGTAGAGGATGTGGTCTATAGTTCATGGTTCATAAATACAGATTGAAAGTGAAAGTCGCTCAGTTGTGTACAGCTCTTTATGACCCCATAGACTATAACCAGTCAGGCTCCTCTGTCCATTGAATTCTCCAGGCCAGAATACTGGAGTGGGTAGCCATTCCCTTTCTCCAGGGGATCTTCCCAACCCAGGGATCGAACCCAGGTCTTTCATATTGAGGGCAGATTCTTTACCATCTGAGCCAACAGGGAAGCCCAAGAATTCTGGAGTGGGTAACCTATCCCTTCTCCAGGGGATCTTCCCGACCCATGGACCAAACGTGGATCTCCTGCATTGCCGGTGGATTCTTTATCAGCTGAGCTACCAGGGAAAGCTTAAATACAGAGTATCTTCTCCATCTTTTCTCTAAGCTATTTATCATTTTGGGTCAATGTATATAAATCTAAATTTCTATGCTCTTTTAAAGCAACAATCTTTGATTTTCTATACATAAATTTACTTTCTCTTTTCATTGAAAACTTTCTTATAAAGCAAAGTTTTTACTTAACCAGACTTAACAAAGTAACTGATCAAATCTATTTCTCATGAGTTTTGAATAGTGAACATTCTTGTAATTTCTAATATTCATTTATATCAATAGTATAAATAACAATAGTAATAAATCTGTATAACAGATTTATGTAAGATAAGTGAACATACTTCATTTTAGAATATAAACTTGAATATTTCTCTGAGAATTGCATATGGCTTTGTCCATATTAGCAAAATGATTGGCATTTTTCTCCCTGGTAGACAAGAGAATCAGGCAACAAAAATGGACAAAATGGAAGTAATGCATTTGGCACTAATTTAAGATAATTAAATAGAGTTTGCTAACTGGATTTGAGTTTTCTACAATTAGATTATATTAAAATTTATGTAAAAAACTTTGTGGATCTATACATCTAGGACTCAAAGTTTTATGTCAATGGAAAAGGACCATAAGGTGAAAATAGATCAATTATAGGTAAGCTTCCTATTGACAGATTTAGCTATACCTCTTAGATACAATAAAATTATTATATTTTATTGTACTGCTTTAATGTGTGTTTTTAGTATTAATATATATGTATTTTTCAATGCCAGTAAATTAGTTTAGCATTCTTTCTGCAAAACTCCAGCTGAATTTCAGCAAGGGCACAAAACATTGGATGAGTATGATATTTTCATTAGAAATATTAAAGGGTACAGTGAACTAACATAAATGCTTCAAGATCATTCTCTATCACTAACCTCAGCTAATCTCTTCTGAGGAAGCATGGCTAATCTCCCTTAATCATACTAAATTTGGGTTCTTAGGAATACATAAAAGTTTATGGTGATGGCTATGAAAAGAAAATTAATATCACCACAGAAATAATGTCATACAAAATTACACAGCTCCTAGCATGTTTTAGCTCCTCAGTATATACTAAACAAAAACAAAGAGTTTGTTTGTTTGTTTTTGAGAAATTGAAAATAAAAACACCTAGCCTATGTTAAATTTCTAACGTAAAACTTGAATAGGTCTTTACTCATTTGCAAAGAACACACCACCAAATCCTTTGAATCTAAGTATCTGTTGAATTGTCAGTTAATACAAGAAACTAGAATCTGAAACTCACATTTATATCCTTCAGATATTCTGAGCAATATTTTTTTCCCTTGACTAAAGATAGAATTTCTACTAAGCAAAAACTTATTTTCTAGTTAGATTTGAAAGGTACAATCTTAGACTGTGAATTGAAAAGCACAATTTGGAGAATTCTATGACTCAGCTCTAAGACACTTTGTTGCACGGGAGACATGGAGTGTCATTTTAAATGTGTAAGTGGCATGATAAACCTCCCACTCTTCTAAGAATAGAGCTATCACTGGACCCAGTTATCTCACAACCCCAGGGTACAATATGATAATGATACCACTTAGCATCAGTGCCGAAGTAAGGGGAAAAAACAGGGAGGGGGGGAGAGAGCTGCAAGCATTTTAACTAGAAAGAAAATCAAATTAAAATATTAATTTACTGATTAATATAACATTAGCTGACCTATTTTCTCCAGCTTGTTAAACAACAAAGACTTGTGAAACTAAATAACTGCCTAAAAGATAAATGTTTTAAGAATTCCCAGGGACATGTTTAGCTCCTTTTTAAACATTATTAAAGATATGCCTTGCATGTATCAGGCAGTTTTATGCTTTCTGTGCTAAAACATCCTGTTTACATTTATTAATGCAGTCTAAAGAATTGGAATTCTCCTCGGAGTCCCTCCTCGTTTCAAAACTAAGGCCAATAGATGTCAGTCAGTTTTCTTGCCCTGAGTGACTCACTGCAGAATTTACAAGAATGCAAATTCTTCCGAGAAAGTGAATCAGGTCACACTTGGAAATTTATTTTCTTAAACTGTTCATAAATTGAGATAATATTGATTTTAGAAATGGAAACCAGTGAGCTGCTGTCCACGTGCTCACAGCCCCAGGACCCCAGAAATGCAAGCTGGTCTTCAAAGAAGTGTATTGAAAGAAAGGAGGGCTGGCTTTTGTGCTGAGAGACTTGAGTTCTTAGTACAATTCTGTTCCTAATAGTATGCACTACTAAATCACATTTTTCTTTGTAAAGTTTAAGGTTTTTAGATTTTCAAGGATTTTCTGAGTCTTTCTTGAATTCCTAAAGTGCTAGCAGTCAGATCAAATGAGAAATAAAACTCTCTTAGATTCATTGCATCCTGATGCATTTTCTGAAGAAACCTAAATGATTTTCATAAATTAATCCAATGAGAAGCTATTAGAGAAATGTAGATGGTGATGAGGGGGAATAGTCAATGAAGTATAGATGCTAAAATCTTGGTAAGGAGATGAAGTAGGGTTACCCAAGAGAGAGATTCTTGAGACTATTGAAAAGAAAAGGTCTAAATGATCTTTCTAAATGACTTTTCTTAGCTCTTCAGAATATTTTGTTGATTACTCAGTAACATTATTTGGGAGATAATGCTGACTTTTTGCTTAACATTTTTATTGCACCTATATCCTTTACTGAGCTTCCCTGGTGGATCAGGGTAAAGAATCTGCCTGCCAATGCTGGAAATGGGTTAGATTCCTGGGTTGGCAAGATTCCCTGGAGGAGGAAATGGCAACTCACTCCAGTATTCTTGCCTGGGAAATCCCATGGACAGAGGAGACTGGCAGGCTACAATCCATCGGGTTGCAAAACAGTCAGACATGCCTTAGTAACTCAACAACAACAACAACAGTACCCATTATCAGAAAGAATAATCCAGTTTTAAAAACCAGTTTCCACTGTTAGGGACTCTTCCAAATATCCTCAAAAGTTAATGAAGGTTAGGAGTCCCTGCCTAAGTTTTAATGACTGCATTAAACCATAAAATCTCCAAAGTTATAAGTTTCCTCTATTAATTAATTTGCTCTAAGTTTCATTTCTATAACACATGTTTTGAAGACAATTTCCATAATAGTTTGTTGCTTTTTGGTAAACCTCCCATGCAATTTCAGAATCTTTGTTCTTTGCTTTCAGTATACAGAATATCCCTGGAGTCCCCCTGAGATGTGAGGTTTTGTGTAAACCATCAAGTTATTTTTCCACTGGAACTTTCTTTCTTTTTCTATGCTTATGTCCTCTTTCTCTCTCTCTTCTCTCACACACACAGACACACACGCATCTTTTGATAATAAATTAGAATTTGTACCTGCCTTTTCCAACAACACAAGAGAAGACTGTACACATGGACGTCAACAGATGGTCAACACCAAAATCAGATTGATTATATTCTTTGCAGCCAAAGATGGAGAAGCTCTATACAGTCAGCAAAAACAAGACCAGGAGTTGACCATTCTCAGATCATGAACTCCTTATTGCCAAATTCATACTTAAATTGAAGAAAGTAGGGAAAACCACTAGACCATGCAGGTATGATCTAAATCAAATCCCTTACGATTATATGGTGGAAGTGGGAAATATATTCAAGGGACTAGATCTGATAGACAGAGTGCCTGAAGAACTATGGACAGAGATCAAGACCATCCTCAAGAAAAAGAAATGCAAAAAAGCAAAATGGCTGTCTGAGAAGGCCTTACAAATAGCTGTGGAAAGAAGAGAAGCAAAAAGCAAAGGAGAAAAGGAAAGATATACCCATTTGAATGCAGAGTTCCAAAGAATAGCAAAGAGAGAAAAGAAAGCCTTCCTCAATAATCAGTGCAAAGAAATAGAGGAAAACAATAGAATGGGAAAGACTAGATTTCTCTTCAAGAAAATTAGAGATACCAAGTGAACATTTCTTGCAAAGATGGGCTCAAAAGGACAGAAATGGTATGGATCTAACAGAAACAGAAGATAATAAGAAGAGGTGGCAAGAATACACAGAAGAACTGTACAAAAAAGATCTTCATGACCCAGATGATCACGAAGGTGTGATCACTCACCTAGAGCCAGACATCCTGGAATGTGAAGTCAAGTGGGCCTTAGAAAGCATCACTATGAACAAAGCTAGTGGAGGTGATGGAATTCCAGTTGAGCTATTTCAAATCCTAAAAGATGATGCTGTGAAAGTGCTGCACTCAATATGCCAGCAAATTCGGAAACCTCAGCAGTGGCCACAGGACTGGAAAAGGTCAGTTTTCATTCCAATCCCCAAGAAAGGCAATGCCAAAGAATGTTAAAAGTACCACAAAATTATATTCCTCTAACACACTATTAAAGTTAAAATTCTCCAAGCCAGGCTTCAACAGTACATGAACTGTGAACTTCCAGATGTTCAAGCTGGTTTTAGAAAAGGCAGAGAAACAAGAGATCAAATTGCCAACATCTGCTGGATCATCGAAAAAGAAAGAAAGTTCCAGAAAAACACCTATTTCTGCTTTATTGACTATGCCAAAGCCTTTGACTGTGGATCACCACCAACTGTGGAGAATTCTTCTAGAGATGGGAATACAAGACCACTTGACCTGCCTCTTAAGAAATCTTTATGCAGGTCAGGAAGCAAGAGTTAGAACTGGACATGGAACAACAGACTGGTTCCAATTAGGAAAAGGAGTACATCAAGGCTGTATATTGTCACCCTGCTTATTTAACTTATATGCAGAGTACATCATGAGAAACTCTGGGCTGGATGAAGCACAAGCTGGAATCAAGATTGCTGGGAGAAATATCAATAACCTCAGATATGCAGATGACACCACCCTTATGGAAGAAAGTGAAGAGGAACAAAAGAGCCTCTTGATGAAAGTGAAAGAGGAGAGTGAAAAAGTTGGCTTAAAGCTCAACGTTCAGAAAACTAAGCTCATGGCATCTGGTCCCATTACTTCATGGCAAATAGATGGGGAGATAGTGGAAACAGTGTCAGACTTTATTTTGGGGGTCTTCAAAATCACTGCAGATGGTGACTGCAGCCATGAATTAAAATACACTTTCTCCTTAAGGAAGGTTATGACCAATCTAGACTGCATATTAAAAAGCTGAGACATTACTTTGCCAACAAAGGTCCGTCTAGTCAAGGCTATGGTTTTTCCAGTAGTCATGTATGGATGTGAGAGTTAGACTATAAAGAAAGCTGAGTGCCAAAGAATTGATGCTTTTGAACTGTGGTGTTGGAAAAGACTTGTGAGAGTCCCTTGGTCCACAAGGAGATCCAATCAGTCCACACTAAGGGAGATTAGTCCTGAGTGTCATTGGAAGGACTGGTGTTGAAGCTGAAACTCCAATACTTTGGCCACCTGATGTGAAGAACTGACTGATTGGAAAAGACCCTGATTCTGGGAAGGATTGAAGGCGGGAGGAGACGGGGACAACAGAGGATGAGACAGTTGGATGGCATCACCTACTCAATGGACATGAATTTGGGTAAACTTCGGTGATGTTAGGGAGGCCTGGCGTGCTGCAGTCCATGGGTTCACAAAGAGTCAGACACGACTGAGCGACTGAACTGTACCGAATGTACAGTATACGCTCCCTTAAACTATTGTCCAAAAAATATCAACAACTAAGATGGAGGTAGACTGATATGCCCGTGAATGTTTAACAACACTCTCTGTATAAAAAAATAAATCCCTGGTATTTAATGTTTCCTGGTTTCTCTAGAGTAAAAACTCTTACCATGGCTGATTTCTAACTATTGAGGTGACTTCACTGAGTGTGGGTTTGGGACAAGATGTGCATGACTGGCTCTTGTGAATTGGTAGAGTTAGATGCCTTTACTTTCACCTATGTCTCTTCTCAAGGTTTTCCACACAGCTACTACCCGTAAGAAATATGTTGATCTCACCCTCTACCTCCCATCCCCCAACCAGGAGCAGGCTTGCTTACTGCATAATAGCAATACATCGATTCCCCAAGTTCAGTGTCCCTGAGCCTATGACAGATAGTGACTGTGCATATAGCATTTATTTGGGCCAAATCATGTCACACATTAGGGACTGGAGGAAAAGAGAGATAAATCTAAAGATGCTGATGTTCATGCTGATTTCTGCACCATGAGTATGAAATCTTTGTTTCTTAGCTAGCTAGAAGTCTCATATTTTTTGCCAGCATATATTAAACTGTCCAAATCAGCTTACTAACTAGATAAGTAAGGTAAAATCAAATTTTATACCCAATGGATAACCTATATGATGAAACTGATGGAAATATATACATGTGAAAGTTTTTATGAGTTAGTATTAAGCAGGAATTTGTTTCATTGATGAGGACTATTAGTATGAAAAATTTTATGAGTACAAAAAATCATTGAGAAATTTCAAATTCTCCTAAACAGATAAGCTTTCTACTTTGAAACATATATTGACTATATATGTACTGAATTCCACTTGTTTTTTTAACGTGCATTTTACCTACCTTATGTCACGATGATGTGTTTTAATAAAAGTTTAATATCTTACCACACTGATGAAGAGAATATTCAATTGGATGTCATAGTTTTAGGCCAAAATAGAAAGCTTTGCAATCAAAAAGTTTAAGTACTTACTCTGTTAATATGTGTAAATATATTTCTACTGGGTTGAGGCCTCCTACCCATAATTTCCAGAGCAATATTTACAGCACTAATGATTTGCTAGCAATATTCAGTTATTATAGATATAGCCCAGTTATAATAAATTCTGAGTCAAACTTCCTTGACTAAAACATATATTCAATTGCAATAGAAAGGAGGATTAGATTAAATCAGTGCCAGAAAAGTGACCTTACTTCCACTGCACTCCACTCCCACGCTTTATCAGACATGGGGCATCAGAGTATACCATTTTCCCCTTTCTTTCCTGCCTCTTCCTTTCTTTCAGATTTTCTTCCTTAATGAATTACTATAGATCAGATTTAAGGTTTGAGATTTGGTTATTCTTTGTCTTTTTAGTCACTACATACCCTAGAGTAAATAAATAAATCTTTTTTATATTTTCCATATATATTACAATTCTGAGAATGTTCCTAAAGACATTAAAATAAGCTAGCTTTCCTTTAATAGAGTATTGAATGTCAAGATCATGATAAAATAGTTCAAAATAGTTAATAAGCAATAAAAAGTGCACATATTAAGTCATAACTGCTACTCAATTCAGATTTGCAAAAATTATTGTTAATCAAGTAATGTTAGTTAATGATACTGTGAAAAGCCTTCATTTATCTCATATTACCAGCTATAAATATAATTAATTTTCTTAAAATAATACAATTTAAAATGTATCAGTTATAGAATACTAGTATTTTGTCTAGTTTCCTTTATATTGTCTATCATCATGATCAAAAGTTGTCATATCATTTTAAGTGACATTCCACCAAATAAGAAACATAAAGTGAATAAAAATAATGGAGCATGAATTAAAGATAAATGTTGATCTATTTTAAACTCCTTGATGAGTTCACGGAAAGTAAATTCTTCGTTTTATTTCTTGGCTGACAACATCCTTCTCACCCACACTCAAAACCTACTTGAGTTTCAGCCCAGCGCTATGAAAACATCTTGCGGGATTCTAATAAGGCCATGCCCTGTACCCATTAGAGATAGTGTACAGAGAAATGATGCCAAAAATGTGCCAAATAAAACTTGAATATTTATTTCAGTTGTTCATAATGCATATGAAAAATGTTAGCTCTTAGTGTCCTTTATCAGGGTCTTTGTCCTAATATTCACTCTGAGGCTAATTCACTCTCTCTCTGCCTCTCTCTCTCTCTCTACTGAGGCTAGAGGCTAATTCACTCCCTCTCTGCCTCTCTCTCTCTCTTTTTTTTAACTCTGTCCAGCTCTGTTTGGATCTCACTCCCACATGTCTTAATGGCCTGATGATATCAAGTGCCATCAGAATCCATACGCAAGATGGGATCTACCATGGAGGGAATTTTTTGTACCAGGATTTTAGGAATTAACTCCTCCAGACTATCCCCCTGGAGGAGAGCATGACAACCCACTCCAGTATTCTTGCCTGGAGAATCCCATGGGCAGAGGAGCCTGGCAGGCTACAGTAAATAAGGTCGCAAAGAGTTGGACATGACTGAAGCGACTTAGCATGCATGCACACATGTCGTATTTCCAGGTAGTTCAGTGGTAAAGAATCTATCTGCCAATGAAGGAGATGAAGATTCAGTCTCTGGGTTAAGAAGATACCCTGGCAAAGGAAATAGCAACCCACTCAGGTATTCTTACCTGGGAAATCACAAGGACAGAGAAGCCTGGTTAGCTACAGTCCATGGGGTCACAAAAGAGTCAGACATGACTTAGTGACTAAAACAACATAGCATATGCCAGAAATTAATCTGAGAAAATTATTCAAAGAGAGAAGAAATTCAGAAATTTATCTAGCATCATTTCAATATCTTCTTAGGCTTTCTCATGCTACCTCTTTTACTTTGCAGAACAATCTGGCAAGTCTGATATTGTTATCCCATTGGAAATCATAGGCTCTTGTTTACACAGTTCAAAAGTGATAGAGTGAGACTTTACTAACCTTCATACTTTGTTCATATCTTTTAAAATTGTATTTTAACAAGATTTTTTAAATGGGTTATTAAATTTTATATTTAGGCATGGTGAATCATACTACATTGGAGAACAACATTTAAGGCAAGATACAATCTGAGAGAAATTCACATTAAGTGAAATCACCTACATTTTATATTTTCACTTGCCTTTTTATACTGTGTATAACATCTTTCCATTTCGGCTTCACCTTAGAGCTGTTGTTTTATGTGTGTATTCTTAACTAAAATCCCAGATGTATGCTCTAAATTTAATGTATAATTTATAATGGAACAAGGAGAAATCTTATATGTTCATTATAGTCCTTCTATTTAAGGATCTGATTTGTATATATAGCTTTATGTTGCCCTTCTGGAAAAATGGATGAAAGATGGGACTCCAAGCTCATTTTAGCAGCTACACAGCTCTGTTCTCTTTCAGTTCTTTATTTTTAAAATAGTCTTCATTTTCAAAAGTAAAAGCTACCCTCGACATGTAGTTTCAGCAAATAGAATGTACACTTTTTATAAGCACTTATTTGAGGTTCATGCTTCTATAACAAATTTATTTTGCCTTTTCTAAACCAATAACGTAAAGTCAGATAGTAAGAAACTGGAATATCCAGGCAACTTACTGCACCCGGGTTTGCAGTAAGTGGTTTCTTACTTCATGGATTCTCACCAATCTTTAGATCCAAAAATAAAATAAAATCTATAAGGATTTGTTGCATTTATAAAGAAATAAAAGACTGAAACTGGAGTTGAGGTTAATAGATGTGACAAATTTTCACGGTAACTTTCTCACAACACCAAAATAGAATGGTAAATTTTGCAGACACCAAGATATTTCAAGTAATAATACACAGAAAAGATCTTGTGAGAACTAGGAAATATTCAGACAAATTTTCCTGTCAACAATAGAGTCATTTTTCATCAAGCTTTGTACGAAAATCAAACAGAATTGATTACCTGCTTATCAACAAAAAAGACAGAGTTTGTGAAAAGAAAAATGAGCACAAAGTCAAGATTTTTACAGCTTCCTTTTCTGATGCAAACTACAAGCTAGTATGCCCCCTTCATCCTGCTGTTTTTTATTTTGAATGCTCCTCTCCCTCCTCTCTCCCTCCCTCCTCCTCCACTATTTCCTTTCTTCCCCTCTTCTATAATTCTTCTAGCTTTTTGTAAATATAATTTAGTTTTACAATAATAAACATAATTTAGCTTTGTTCTGCTCATCACATCTCCATATTCTGTCTCTACCAACACAATAATTTCAAGATATCATTTTTCTATTACCCTAAGATGCTAAAAATATTTATGAAATATTTTATAAATATCTTAGGGGCTAATTCTATGATGTGAAAAGAAGAAGCTATATGTCTATTATAAAAGTATGTTCTCGACATGTGCATGGTTAGTCACTCAGTCGGGTCCGACTCTTTGTGACCCCATGGGCTGTAGCCTCCCAGGGTCCTCTGCCCATGGGATTTTTCAGGCAAGAATACTGGAGTGGATTGCCATTTCCTTCTCCAGGCGATCTTCCTGATTCAGGTACCAAATCTGCATCTCTTGTGTCTCCTGCACTGGCAGGTGGATTCTTTACCACTGAGCCACCTGGGAAGCCCCATGCTCTAGGTATTGTGACGTAACAGCGCAAAAAACTCCCCTCTTATAATCTACCTGGGTAAAAAGACGAGCTATTAAATTCTTGAAATAATGCTTTATATTCCTGATTTTGTATTAATCGTTTTCTTCATATTCAGTTCACTCAGTCGTGTCCGACTCTTTGTGACCCCATGGACTACAGCACGCTACTCCCTGTTCATCACCAACTCCCGGAGTTCACCCAAACTCATGTCCATTGAGTCGGTGATGCCATCCAACCATCTCATCCTCTGTCATCCCCTTCTCCACCTGCCCTCAATCTTTCCCAGCATCAAGGTCTTTTCAAATGAGCCAGCTCTTCACATCAGGTGGCCAAAGTATTAGAGTTTCAGCTTCAACATCAGTCCTTCCAATGAATACCCAGGACTGATCTCCTTTAGGATGGACTGGTTGGATCTCCTTGCAGTCCAACGGACTCTCAAGAGTCTTCTACAACACCACAGTTCAAAAGCATCAATTCTGGCTTACTTCACTCTGTATAATAGGCTCCAGTTTCATCTACCTCATTAGAACTGATTCGAATGTTTTCTTTTTAATGGCTGAGTAATATTCCATTGTGTATATGTACCACAGGTTCCTTATCCATTCGTCTGCTGATGGGCATCTAGGCTGCTTCCATGTCCTGGCTTCCATGTCCAGTGCTGCGATGAACATTGGGGTACACGTGTCTCTTTCAATTCTGGTTTCCTCAGTGTGCATGTCCAGCAGTGGGATTGCTGGGTCATATATCAGTAAAGATAACCGTGTATGTGAGACAGCAAAAGAGACATAGATATATAGAACAGTATTATGGACTCTATGGGAGAGGGTGATGGCGGGATGATATGGGAGAATGCCATTGAAGCATGTAAATTATCATATGTGAAACAAATCACCAGTCCAGGTTTGATGCACGATACAGGGTGCTCGGGGCTGGTGCACTGGGATGACCCGGAGGGATGGGATGGGGAGGGAGGTGGGAGAGGGGTTCTGGAAGGGGAACACATGTACACCCATGGTGGGTTCATGTCAATGTATGGCAAAACCAATACAATATCGTAAAGTTAAAAAATAGATAAATAAACTAATTAAAAAAAAAAAAGCATCAATTCTTCGGTGCTCAGCTTTCTTTATAGTCCAAATTTCACATCCATACATGACTGCTGGAAAAACCATAGCCTTGACTAAACAGATCTTTGTTGACAAAGTAATGTCTCTGGTTTTTAATATGCTATCTAGGTTGGTCATAACCTTCCTTCCAAGGAGTAAGTGTCTTTTAATTTCATGGCTGCAATCACCATCTGCGGTGATTTTGGAGCCCCCCAAAAATAAAGTCAGATACTGTTTCTCCATCTATTTGCCATGAAGTGGCGGGACCAGATGCCATGATCTTAGTTTTCTGAATGTTGAGCTTCAAGCCAACTTTTTCACTCTCCTCTCTCACTTTCATCAAGAGGCTTTTTAGTTTCTCTTCACTTTCTGCCATAAGGGTGGTGTCATCTGCATATCTAAGGTTACTGAGGTTATTAGTAAGCTATATTATTTACATAATATTTTCTGTTGTTACCCCGTTATCTCCTTCTCCTTCCTCCTTTCCTGTGCCTCCCCTACCTTTAGAAGTTCTACACATTGATTATGTACTTATTACTTACCAATTAGTTAACTAGATAACTTATACATGATACCACATACATTCATTAAAGTCATATTATGAAGTTGATTTTATAATCTTTATTTTTAAGCTGAGAAATGTGAGTCTTTAAGAGATTGAGCTGTTAATATGGATCAAGCTAGATGTCTCTTCGGGCTTCCCTGGTGGCTTAGTAGAAAAGAATCCCTCTGCCAATGCAGGAAATACGAGTTCAATTCTTGGGTTAGGAAGATTCCCTGGAGACGAAAATGACAACCCACTCCAGTATTCTTGCCTGGACAATCTCATGGACAGAGGAGCTTGGTGGGCACAGTCCATAGGATCACAAAGAGTTGGACATGACTTAGCAACTAAACAGAAGCAGCAACAGAAGTCTCTTCACCATATTGAATAAATAAAAAATGGATATGTACAAAGGAAATAAAAGTTTTCCAAATGATATCATCAGGGTCACAGGGAACGCACTTCGCTTGTGTGCATCCGCATTCATATGTGTGTGTGTGTGTGTGTGTGTTTCTGTTGAATGTGGTTTTGGCTCAGGTAAGAGGCAGGTGAGTAAAGATACTCAGTGTATTGTACCAGCATCCTAGAGAGGTATATCTGCTATATGACTTTAAAAATCAATAGAAAGTACAGGGAAGCATAATTCCCTATTGGAATGAATGTCTGTTACTTAGAAAGTGCAGTCACAGTACACCAAAGGAATTCCAAAATAATGTGTTCAGTTTAGTACTGATAAGTATGTCAGGTTTTTAAAATAGAACACGTTTGATCTTTTAAACTTCCTAAAGGTTGGTAGGACTGAAACTAAAGGGAATGATGGTGCATAGTTGTTTATATAAATATAATATGTGTCAATGATAAAACTTACTTAGATATCACTTAGATATCATAGTGATCATGCAAAAACAAAGGCCCATAATCTATACTTTATGTTGGTTTTCATTTTATAAAAATCTTAGCCTGGAAATCCAGTAAGTTATTCCCAGTTATATAGCAACCACCTGATAGGCATAGCTAACTGGATCAAAGCGATTGATACATGTTTCTGTTAAACTATAATGTTTTTCACAAGTATAACTCCATGATTCTTCGTAACATCTGTAAATAATCTGAATCATAACATAACACCGGAACTGATTACTAATTCCCATATTTTAACTTGACTTAGGGGACTTCCCCAGTGGGTCAGTGGTAGAGAATCTGCCTGCAATGCAGGAGATACAGGAGAAGCGGGTCAATCCCTGGGTTGGGAAGATACCCTGGAAAAGGGCTTGGCTATCCCTTCCAGTATTCTTGCCTGGAGAATCCCATGGATAGAGGAGCCTGGCAGGCTACAGTCCATAGGGTCACAAAAAGTCAGACATGACTGAAGTGACTGAACACACACACAACCTGAATTAAAATTTGATTTAAAAAATATGAAACCTTGAATTAGTTATATCCCTTAGTAACTCTTTCTCATGGGCCAATTTTGGATGACTTTTTACAATTTTATGTTTATATTTTTAGTGAACTAACAAATGTCATTAAGCATAGGGTTAAATGAGTTATAAAATGAGCAATTCATGTAATCACTATTCAGCAAAAGTATAGAACATTGATGATCACACCAGAAGGCTACTTTAAGCCCACTCTCAGTCACTTTCCTTTTTCCTATCCAAAAGTGAATACTCAATTTTTAACATTATTAATTTTCCCATTTTTGGAGTATATAAAAATGGAATCATATAATATTTGTGTTTAGCTCATTTCCCTCAATATTATATTTCTAGAATTCATCCATATTTTTGAGTGTAGCTGTATAGCATTGAATTATTGTACAGTATTCTGTTAAATAAATATGTCACTATTTATTTACCTATGCTCTAAATTGGACACCGGTCATTTAGCATTGGGTCTACTATAATGATGTTTCTATGAATATTCTCATTAATTTTTTCATTGTCATGCCTACGTATTTATGTTGAGTGAAATTGCTTCGACACTGTATCAATCTTGTTGACAAGGCAGAATTTCCTGTCATGGGTTTTAAGCATACATTTGTTGGTTAATTGGTGATTCCTGAATTTTTCACAAGTGATTCTTATAAGTGACAGGTCAACGGTAGCACAAAGGATTGTCTTGAAGTTTGACTCACGTAGCACTTTAAAAGAACTTTAAAGAAAATATTAAAATTGTCCCTCTCTCAAAATCAAGTAAGAGTGTTGAAAACTCAGGGGAAAGGGGGTGGCAGAGGCTAGTACTAAAGACTACCTTCCATCAGCCAGGTGGGACTAACATTGATTCTGGAGATTCTGATTCAGGATGTCAGATGGATTAGAAATTCTATATTTTCTTTTGTAAACAGCTTTATTGAGATATAATCAATATATAATACATTGCAAGCATTTAGTGTACAATTTGACATTCGACATGTGCATACCCATGAAAGTATCACTACAGTCAAGATAAAGAATATATCCATCACCCACAAAAGTGTTCTTGTGCCCATGTGTAACCCATCTTTTCTAGCTCTTCCTAACCCCTCCTCTTGCTCCCTCACCTAACTTTTCCCTAGGGTTCCACTAATTTGCATTCTGTCACTAAAGAGATCTGAATTTCCCAGGAATTTATGTATGTAAAATCACACAGCATTCTCTTTTGGCAGGCTTTCTTTTAGCACGTTTATTTTAATATGTGCTTATGAATCAAAAGTTCACATAGCTTTTTATCTGAGTAGTATTTCATTGTACGGCTATGACACAGATTTTATTCATTCATCTGTTGAGTATTTAAATTTGCTGAGATTATCTTTTTTTGTTGTTTATTGATGTGAATCATACTAAATTTTTAATATTAAGCCAAATGTGCATTCCATAAAATTTACTTAACCATGATATATTATCCTTCTTACATAATGTTGGATTTGATTTGTTAAATTTTGTGTAGAATTACTGTGTGTATTTTCAGAAGGTTATTTGTGGTATTCTTTTCTTATAGCCTTTTTTTTTTTTGGTATCAGAGCAAATTAGCTTAAGGGGATGAATCAGAAAACATTTCCTTCTCTAGTTTTCTAGAAGATTTTTATACAGATTTAGTACTATTCATTAAATGTTTGGTAGAATTTATCAATTAAGTCATTGAGGTATAGAGTTATCTTTGTGGAAAGATTTTTAACCATAAATTTAATCTCTAATAACTTTAAGGCAATTCAAGCTATTTACTTTGTCTTGAATAAGCTGTATTCACTTGTGTCTGAATTTCAAGCAATTTGTCATCTAAATAGAATTTATTAGCATAAAGTTGTTCATAATATTTTCTTATCTTTTTCATAACTATAGAACCTATTGTGATATAACCTCTCATTATTATATTGTTTAAATTTCATCATCTTCTCCATTTTTTTTCTTAGTAGTTGAGTAGAAGTGTATGGATTTTATTCATCCCCCCAAAGTTTCAAGCTTTGGTTTGCCTGTTTCTTTCTATTTCATGAATGTTTATTTTTATATTATTGATTTCTCTGATTTCTTCACTTCAGTTTTGATTTGTCCTTTTCTAGTTTTTCATTGATTCGAGACCTTCCTTCTTTTCTAGTATTGGCATTAAATGTATTGTTTTCCTATATGTACTGGTCTAGCTACATTTCACAAATTTTGATGCATTGTGGCTTCATTTATTTACAAATACTCATTTTACTTCTTTCTGCCCCCTTTAACTTACAGGCTATTTAAGAAGTTTCAGTTTCCAACATTTGTGACTTTCCAGATATCATTCTGTTTCAATTTCTAATTCTATTGTGACTAGAGGATATACTTCAGATGACTTGATATTTGAAATACAAGACTTGTTTTATGGCTTAGAATAGAGTTTATCTTGGTAAATTATCCATGTGCTTGACAGAAGTGGGTGTTCTACTGTTGTTGGGAAGACTGTTCTATAAATATCCTTTAGGTCAAGTTGGCTGATAGTACTACTGAAAACTGACATATACCTACTGATTTTTTTTTTTTGCTTACTTCTATCTTTTATGAGAGAGAGATATTAATTCTCTCACTATAATTATGAATGTCTATTTTCCTTGCAGTTCCATCAGTATTTGATGTATTTTGCAGCACTTTTACTAGACGCATAAATGCTTAGGGTTTTTTTTTTTTTCTTTGCTCTGAAATTTGCTTTGTCTAATATTATAATCATCCTGGCTTTCTTTATATTGGTGTTAACTTGGAATTTATATTTCCGTCCTTTTACTTTTGGCCTCTTTGTGAGTGTGCTCTATTTGTAAATATATACTAACAGTGATTGGATGTTGTTTTTCCATCCAATTTGACAATTTCCAGCTTTTATTTGGGGAACTTAGAACATTGACATTAATTTGATTATTGATATGGTTACTGTTAAATCTGTAATTTTGCAATATGTTTCATTTGTTGACTTTTTTCCTTTTTCCTGGTTTGTTTGGGGTTTATTTTATTTTTTGTGATTCCTTTTCTCTCTTGCATTTGCTTATTAACTATAGATCTTTGTCATTTTAGTAGTTCTTTAAGATTATAGAGTATGTCTTTAACTTATTACAGTCTACTTTCAAGTATATCCAAACCATTTCATTTCTGGTATAAAGCACCTCAAAACTGTATCCTTCCTCTTCTCCCTTCCAAGCCTTTGCACCAATTTGTGATACATTTTGCATTTACATAAGTTATAAACCAAATTGTCATTATTTTTGTTCGAAAAGTAAGCTATCTACTAATGAGATTTAAATATTTTAGATATTATACATTTTCCAATGCAATCACCATTTTGATGCTGTTTGGTCCTTTTATTGACCCATATATTCATTTTCTTTGTGCTTGAAGGACTTTCTTTGATACTTATTTGGATACATTTCTAATGGTTATGAATTATTTCAGCTTCTGTATGTCTGAAAACAATCTTCCTTTTATCATTATTTTTAGAGACTATTGCTGGATGACAAGCTATACATTTATAAGGTTTTGATGAGTTTGTTTTCAGGTCTTTAACAAATGTTCTTGTGTTTCAATAAGAATTTAAGGAGGTATTTTCTGTGTAATGTTTCTTGTTTGTCTTGATGGTTTTATGATTTTTCTCTTTAAGGTTTGTTTCATGAAATTTGCTTTTAATTTGTTTAGAAGTACTTCTTTTCATGTTTCTTATGGTTGGGGTTATATAAGCATATATCCCCACATCACTGCCATTTAAAGATTCCATGGGTCACATATTGTGTTGCCAAGCTGACAGCCATAATTTTAGATGTGCACAGTTATGTTTGCATTTAAATGGAATAATTCACAGAGCTAATGAGATTGGGTTTTTATTGAGATTAAATAAAAGAGGATGTGTAAAGTTATTCCTAACGTATGCTTAACACTCAATACCTATTATTTCCTTTTCATTTTTTTCTGTGCACCCTTGACTTTAAAAAGACACTGTATTGCAATAGAAAAGCCCTAAACAGAATTGGAATTACCTGGATTCTGGTTATTGGCTTCCTACTTACTAGTATTCACAAACCATTTTAACTCTTGAAGTCTTATTCTTCTATATATTCAAAGAAAGCAGAAACTTTTATGTCTTGTGAGATAGTTGATAAGATTAAGATATTAAAGGTGGAGTCTCTTTTATAAATTGAAAAATGTCTTAAACATATTATTTTCAATCTTTTCATAATAGATGCTTTTATTTTTTTCATTCTACTTTACTATGTTCCACTTTTTTCAAATGAATCATTTGTATCTACAAAGTCTTTGAAGCAAGGCCCTTCAAAACAATATTTAGATAGATTTTTTCAAGCTTTACCTAGATCAAAAATTTTTGCAAACATCTTTTTTAAAAGTTAATGGAAATACTAAAGTGATGTATAATACTAATGAAAGACACTTGTAACATGTAGATTGTTTTGATTTTTAAAAAAATTTGTGTTACAGGACTATTAAACTTGTATTCTTTAATTAAGAAAAGTTAATAGAGATACTGACTTTAAGAAAAACACCTCAAACAAAAAAGAAAAACAAAGACATTTTTTATAATGTTCATTTGGCAATTTATAAAAAATAAGCTGGTGGCATCATATTTGCTAAGTTGTTCCAGTTGTGTCCATCTCTTTGCAACCCTATGGATTGTAGCCCACCAGGATCCTCTGTCCATCTACTAGTATATAAATTATAGATATATAATATTTCCATATTATGTATTATGTATTACATCCTACGTGCTGGGATATTTAGGGTCATTATGCCAGTGATATCCAATAATGTTTATACCTGGCAAAGGAATTTTGTGTTTTCTGGTGATCAGGACAGTTATGCTCCAAGAGACTTAATTCTGGCTCTAGAATAGAATCACACAACCAAAAAAACACATGCTTATTTGAGGTATAGTCCCACTTGTGTTAAGAACATGTCATAATTAACTGTAGCCAGACAAACTGCTGCTACTGCTGCTAAGTCGCTTCAGTCGTGTCCGACTCTGTGCGACCCCATAGACGGCAGCTCATCAGGCTCCCCCGTCCCTGGGATTCTCCAGGCAAGAATACTGGAGTGGGTTGCCATTTCCTTCTCCAATGCATGAAAGTGAAAAGTGAAAGTGAAGTCGCTCAGTCGTGTCCGACTCTTCGCGACCCCATGGACTGCAGCCCACCAGGCTCCTCCGTCCATGGGCTTTTCCAGGCAAGAGTACTGGAGTGGGGTGCCATCGCCTTCTCCTAGCCAGACAAAACTGCTGTGTAAATACCAGAAGCAAAGCTGCAGGTACAGCACTCCTTTATATCATCTATCAGAAATGTTAAATGTCATAGTGCATAATTAATCAATGCTAACAGCCCTTGGTACAGATCTGAGGGAATTAACCTATACAGCCAAACTATTTATCACATCACAATATATAAAAATGTACTTTTAATTAACGAATGGACAATCTATTGCTTTCATGGATGCAACTGATCAATCCTTTTTTTATATTCTGTCTATAGTTTGGGTCCTTTTAATGGGTTTTAATGGGCTTTTCTGTATACTTACACAGCTGAGTTTATGCACTTACTTCCTGGAACAGTTTCTATACTTTGTGGCGTAATCTCACAGCCTCTTTGGTATTTTTGCACAGCAATATCAGCATGAAAATGACCACGCTTCTTGGTATTTTTAAAATGGCATTCATTACTCTTGAGCTGACCTCACTGGCACTAACCTATCTGAAAGTCATAAAATTAGTATAATGCAGTTCCCATCAATATACTAAGTCTATAAAGGCCTGAGTTAATAGTTTACGTGTGCAAAGATTTTTTTAAAAGTACAGTGGCTCACTAACTCATGAAAAGTCCAGCAAGCAAATAGAACAGGAAAACAATTTCATACAAATGTTACCAAAGCATCTATGATATTACTTAACTTATTAAAGCAACTACTGAATTCAATTTTCTATTTACATTTGGCATCAAATCAAATTAAGTAAATTTGATGATACTGACTGATTGTCTCTTCCAGATTTACAAATAGGATATGTACTTTCTAAGAGTTTGATTGTAAAATGCAAATAGACAATTTTGAAGTCTTTGATGGTTTCAGGACTTTATAACTTGGACAATCACAAATATTCCTATTTGCAAATAAAAATGAGTTAAAGAAGAGAACATCTACTGTAAATATTCTTATATTTTTAGTATTCTCTGAAACATGCTTGACTCAGGATTTATACACTTTGGGAAAAACTATTTTAAACATTTCCTTTTATGTATATTGTGAGATTTAGTAAAAGACTGAATAATGAAAAGGCAAGACTCTTTCACCCATAAATAACTATATTATTATAATCACTTGGTTTCATAAGGAGATTATTTGTTCTCTTGATGCCCTGTCATGTCCTTATGCCTTAATACTCCAATTTTTAAATCCAAATACCAAGGAAGACAGAACATCTTACAATGAGCTCCATATTCCAGATTAATGCACCTGAGCAACATTTTTCCTTATTTAATATCCCTTACTCATTTCCTCTCCTGTTATAGGGATAGCACAGCTGTTTATCTGCAATTATCTCTGAATCTATTAGTGAAAATA
This sequence comes from Giraffa tippelskirchi, assembly GCF_054371585.1. Classification (NCBI taxonomy): domain Eukaryota; kingdom Metazoa; phylum Chordata; class Mammalia; order Artiodactyla; family Giraffidae; genus Giraffa; species Giraffa tippelskirchi. Next base: position 68,930,590 of record NC_137284.1, read on the forward strand.
TCTAAATGAATCATAAAAAGACAAGTGCATCTCAGAGTGCTTGTGCTATGAATACAGGACCACCTTGTATTATTTCTGTAATTTTCACTGATTCCCTATAGCAGCATTGGTTTCTTAATACAGTAAACCATAAACATGTTTTGAGTAGAAAAACCCATATAGATTTATTAGGATCTACTACTTCTAGTAAGCTTATCGTTTACCCCAACAATTCAAGCACTTTTGATTTTATCTTCATAATATTTCTAAACAATCAGCAAGAAGTTGCATATCTAGGAACTGCGGGCAATATGCATGACCGGCTTAGGTAACATATCCAGAAGTTTGATAGATTGAATATGTGGGTCAATGATGAGAAAATGGGTTTTATTCAATGTAGTCGACACTTGATTGTTGCCTCTTTAATATATATGCCTGTAGGCAATCTGAAGATGAGGGAAGAAAATCAAGCATGGACACTGATAATTACAGGATGAAACAAAAAGTGTAATACAGCCTATCCTAGAACAGAAGTGTATGTAAGATTGTCACTGACCCATCCATTCAATCAGGGAACATTAGAATTGATAAGGAGAAATTAACACTGTAAAACTTGCGTAAATATAGATAGGACATGGCTTTTAAAAAAATTACTTTTAGAGAGTTCAGAGCCTATGAGGGGTGACAGAAATATAAGGTATAAATTGCATATATGAGTATAAGTGATATAATTGTTTGAAGATCAAAGTATTATAGGATCTCCAAGTGAGGAACTTTATTAATGCTAGGCCATTCTTCATAAACAAGGGACATTAAATCCTGTAGTCCAAATGATAAGATCTTATATGGATTAATATTGAAGAAAAAATGTAACTCAAGAATTAATTCCTGGGAAGAAAAATCATACTGGTCTTCCCAGCAAAATAAGCTCTTCAGGTGTGTTTAGTCACATCTCACCAACAAAAATAAAGATTGAGTGAGCTTCAGGGTTGAAAACTCTTCTCTAGGCTCAACCCTTGCCTGACGTGAAATGAGAAATGATCATTATTTGTTGTGTGCAATTCAGGATTTTAATGTTACAGAGAAAGTGGAAGAAATTCAACCATTCATAGTTTTTCACACAGTACCATAGCTTACTATCTTTGCTTCTCCATTGCAGTTCTTAATTGCTTTGTTTCTATGTATATCTGATTTATAAATGTAATTGCACCTGTACTGTTAGTGATTACTAATAGTTTAGAACACTTGAATAGTGAAATGGTTTAACTCCCACATCAAGGGGCAGTGCCTACAGGGAGCCCCATGTTGAGGATTCTGAGGACATGCTTGTAACCAATTAGCAATGGGTGAAATAGAATAGCAATACAGGGCCCCATAATTAATGGCTCTAGATTAGAACTGAGTGTAGACCCCAGAGTGAAACAACCTTGGATTCCAGTATGGACTCTCTCACTTGCTAGTTGTATCTCTTTGCTCAAGCTCACTAAACCAGTTTGCTTTACTGTAAATGAAACTACAATACCTACTGCATATATGCTTATGCTAATAATTATATTATTTATAATTCATTTGAAAAGACCCTGATGTTGGGAAAGATTGAAGGCGGGAGGAGAAGGGGACAACGGAGAATGAGATGGTTGTTGGATGGCATCACTGACTCAATGGACATGAGTTTGAGTAAACTCCGGGAGTTGGTGATGGACAGGGAGGCCTGGCGTGCTGCAGTCCATGGGGTCTCTAAGAGTCAGACACGACTGAGTGATGGAACTGAACTGAATAATTACATGACATAATGTAGGTAAACAATTCCCTCATAGCTCAGTCGATAAAGAATGTGCCTGCAAGGCAGAACACCCAGGTTCAATTCCTGGGTTGGGAAGATGCCCTGGAGGAGGAAATAGCAACCCACTCTAGTATTCTTGCCTGGAGAGTCCCATGGACAAAGGAGCCTGGGAGGCTACAGTCCATGGGATCTCAAGAGTTGAACATGACTTAGCAACTAAACCACTAATGTAGGTAAAGCATTAACCACAATGCCTACCACATACAACCATATCTGTTAATATTAACTTCCTATGTGATTAAATGAAGTACTATTTGTAAAATGTTAGCATATTATAGAACAAAATGGTTAATGACCTTAGTATTAACCTAGTATTCAGCAGAAACCTAAAAAAACAAAAAAAATGCACATTCTTTTTCCAAAGAAACACTTTGACATAAAATTCACTCATTCATTCATTCATTCATTCTACTGCAAGTACTTGCATTCTTAGTACATGTTTATTCTACTCTTTATGGGTAAAATCATGTGACCAACTTTTGCCCTTGTGGTGCTTCTATTCTTCTTTTTCTTCTATTCTTGTAGATACAGTATTCAGTTCAGTTCGGTAAAATTGCTCAGACATGTCTGACCCTTTGTGACCCCATGGACTGCAGCACACCAGGCTGCCCTGTCCGTCACCAACTCACGGAGCTTGCTGAAACTATGTCCATCGAGTCTGTGATGCCATCCAACCACGCCATCCTGCCTTCAATCTTTCCCAGCATCAGAGTTTTTTTAGTGAGTCAGTTCTTCGCATCAGGTGGCCAAAGTATTGGAGTTTCAGCATCAGTCCTTCCAATGAATATTCAGGACTGATTTCCTTTAGGATTGACTGGTGTGATTTCCTGGCAGTCCAAGGGACTCTCAAGAGTCTTCTCCAACACCACAGTTAAAAAGCATCAGTTCTTCAGTGCTCAGCTTTCTTTATAGTCCAAATCTCACATCCATACATGACTACTGGAAAAACCATAGCTTTGACTAGGTGGACCTTGGTTGGCAAAGTAATGTTTCTGCCTTTTAATGTGCTGTCTAGGTTTGTCATAACTTTTCTTCCAAGGAGTAAGCATCTTTTAATTTCATGGCTGCAGTCACCATCTGCAGTGATTTTGGAGCCCAAGAAAATAAAGTCTGTCACTGTTTCCATTGGTTCTCCATCTCTTTGCCATGAAGTGATGGGACTGGATGCCATGATCTTAGTTTTTTGAATGTTGAGTTCTAAGCCAGCTTTTTCACTCTCCTCTTTCTTTTTTTAAAAAATTAATTTATTTATTTTAATTGGAGGCTAATTACTTTACAATATTGTAGTGGTTTTTGCCATACATTGACATGAATCAGCCATGAGTGTACATGTGTTCCCCGTCATGAACCCCCCTCCCATCTCCTTCCCCATCCCATCTCTCAGGGTCATCTCAGTGCACCAGCCCTGAACACCCTGTCTCATGCATTGAACCTGGACTGGCGATCTCTTTCACATATGAAAATATACATGTTTCAATGCTATTCTCTCAAATCATCCCACCCTCCCTCGCCTTCTCCCACAGAGTCCAAAAGACTGTTCTATACAACTGTGTCTCTTTTTGCTGTCTCGCATATAGGGTCATCATTACCATCTTTCTAAATTCCATATATATGTATTAGTATCACTCTCCTCCTTCACTTTCATCCAGAGGCTCTTTAGTTCCTCTTCACTTTCTGTCATAAGGGTGGTGTCATCTGAATATCTGAGGTTATTGATATCTATCCTGGCAATCTTGATTCTAGCTTGTGCTTCATCCAGCCCTGCATTTCGTATGATGTACTCTGCATATAAGTTAAACAAGCAGGGTGACAGTATGCAGCCTTGACATACTCCTTTCCCTATTTGGAACAGTAGTGCCACCATTTAAACCAATCTGCATACAATCCAATGCCATTCCAATGCAGAGAAGAATAAGTAACTGTTGCATGTATTACCCTGAGGTTGTTTCTGATCAATCCTGCTTCACCACAGATACTGTCAAAATAGGAATAAGTGTCTTCAACTTTCTGAAATTCACCTGCACGGTAATCAGTTAGTTGGTTCTTTGCTCAGAGGAAGAGTGAAACTTTTAATCTCTCCAGTCTTCCAGGGGAACCTAGGGAACCATTTCTGCAATTGAAGCAACTATCAGAGATTTGTTACAGGAGGTACTGAGGAAGTTCACAACTAGAATCTAAACTAATTCTTCCACATGTATGTGCTCCTCTTTTTGGTATATAATTCTAAAGGCTGATACATGAGGATTTCCTAATGGCTTTAGTACGTATTAATCCATGTGAAGAGAGAGATGGGGACTTTATTTTTTCTTAGCTCTAAGTGCGCATGATTTAGCTAACTGATAGATGAATAGTGTTCTAGGAAATAGGCTAATGACTTGGAATTTTACTTTAAATTTAGCTTTACACTGAATTCCTAAAGACATCTGAATACACTGGTCTTGAATACATGGAGGGCTGGATGCTTCCAAACCTCACTGTAAATACACATTTTTAAAAATTATGCTCACTTAATGAAAAATACACTAATTTTAAGCTATACAATTTTAGTCCTAGAAAAATAGCTGTTTTGATGTTCTCTGATTTGAAAAGGACAATTTCAGAAATAATCACAGATGCTGCTTCCCCACAATGGATTATAACCAAGCATTGATATTGACTCTGTAAACTCTATTTATTAACGAATACTATTTGAATTGTATCAAGAGAAAAATAATAGATTTCAAAAGTTATTATGCACTGTTTGAAAAAGGATAAATTCAATTACTCAGGAGAAAATAGGGTACAGAGCAGAAAAGATTCATTTGAGTATGTTTCTAATAAAATTAGAAATGCTTATGTTATTAACTTCAAAGTGTGGATTAAGACAACTAGATGAACCCTGACTTATAAATCAATATATATTAAAAATAATCATGATCAGATAAGTAAACCAAGTCTGTACTGCTGAAAAGAGGGTTTGCCCTGGTGACAGATCATTGCTACAACCTCTCACGCCATTGGGTGATGTTTACCATATGTCCCATGATTGATAGTCAGATTTAATGAGTTCTTACAAGCAATTAAATAATCAAGAGTTCCTGCTGTTACATGGCATAGCTTGATAGAACAGTGACAAATGAGGGAATATCTACAACCTAATCAAAGGGACATATTTCCTTGGGAACAAAATAATATTATCTACCAGTGCAATCAAAGGACAAAAGAACATAGAAAGGACACCACAAAATAAGATAAATTATGTCTTCTTTTCATTATTCTGACCACTAAGTTTTCCATTTATTGAACTCTATTAAACTAGAAGGAACATTGGGATTGTTAAATGTTTCACTTATATATTGTTGGATGGTATGTATGTATCTATACAAATATATATAATTGTACATTATATATATATATATATACACACACATACATCTTACTCTTTCAAAAGAGACAATTAAAAATCAGCATCAGTAGAAATATTATTCTTCAGCTCTCCTAAGAAAAATATATCAAGAATAAAGATCAACAGCAAGCCAGCCTCAGGTGGCTTTCCTTAGGTCTTCAATGTTAAATGTTATTCTACTGGTCCCCCTTGGTGTTCAACCAGGTAAATGTAATACAATTTTGCTTTTGTCAGTTCATCTGAAGGTGTAAAGTTACAATAAATTGATGCATTGCCTTTGAGGATTCTTCATCTTAGTATTATTTCTCTACAGTAATTTCCTATAAGTTTCAAAGATTTCACTGATATGTATAGTATTTCATGATATAATTGCTTTTAATTCCCATATTTTTAGGAAAGTAGAAGGTTCCCATTTTATTAAATTCAAATGAACTATGAATTTTTAAGTCCATTCATGATTACTAGGTGATCTGTACTTACTAAGTGATCTGTACTCTCCATACTTGTTCTTTTAAAATTTAAGTAAAAAGGTTAAATAATAAGAATAATAGAAAATGTTTATTATTAACTCTATGACAGTATGGAATGTTTGCTTATTTATCTAAAGAATCTGTCACATGTGTCACCTTCCATGGATGGCAAATTGAAACACAGCTTTGTAAAGGGTCAAGTAAAGTCTTAGTCTGGCAAGAAGCAGAGTTAGAACTTGAATCCTTGCACCTTCAGTGTAGCTCTGTGGTAAAGACAAATGTTCTGGAATCAGATATGCCTGAAGGTGAATCAGGCTTTGTCACTTACTGGTGGTTTGACTTTGCCAATGTATTTATTAACTCAATTTCTTCAGCCAAAAAAGGAATAATATGAGATAACTCACAGAACATATGCAGCAAATTACTTTGTCATTAAATAATATTATTTATTAACTTATTCAAGCATGTTTTGACTTTTTAATATGGGTCATGATCTATTCAAGGCAATTCTAGCCCTCAAGAAATTCACAACTTAAATAAGGGACTGTTCAAGTAAACAACAGAGTAGAGTACAGATTGCCTTTCTATATTCTTTGATGAGAGTAGACACAGAACAACCTGTTCAAAAACATTAAACATACAAGAAGCATGACTATTCCAGTTTAGTGGTAGGACTGTTAAGATAGGACCTCCTACAAAACCTGAATATTGAAAAAAACCTTTAAACATGAGTCAGATAAACAGTGAACTTAATGTTGGCTCATGTAAAAGGAATCAAAAAGACCTGAAGGTAAGTCAGAGTATAGTAGATTCAAGGAACTGAAAATGACTTAGTTTGACCTGGTGTGATACTCAGGGCAACTCTCTAGGAGTAGTGAATGTTTAAACTGAATAAGTAAGTAAAAAGCAAATCATGTAAAGACATGCCAAGATGTTTGCTCTTTATCCTAATGGCAACAGGGCACATTTAAAAAATGTTGAGCAGTAGAGTAAGAAGAAAATTTAAATGGGAGTTATCAATCCACATTAGAAGTGTGGGCAGTAATCCCAGCTAGAGATGATGGTGACCCACATAAACACAGTAGTAATGCAGATGGGGAGAGCTAGACAGATTCAAGAAATTAAAAAACAACCAACCAACCAACCAACAGAACACTGTCCCCACTACATGAAGTTTGGATGGGGAAGGTGAAGGCTGATGGTACATTAAGAAATTCAGGAGAAATGGTAGAAATCCTGGGGTGGGAGGTAATTTGTTAAACTTGAAAATGTTGAAATGTCTGCAAAACATCCAGGTAGGAAGAGAGAGCGTGCCATAAGATACATGGGTCCACAGCTCATTAACAGGATCTCAGCATGAAATATATTTTGTAGCATTAAACACATAGTTGGGTTGGGAAGATCCCCTGGAGGAGGAAATGGCAACCCACTTGTCTGGAGAATTCCATGGACAGAGGAACCTGGTGGGCTACAGTTCATGGGATCCCAAAGAGTCAGACACAACTAGTGACTAACTCTCACTTTTCAAGCATATAGTTGTCAGTTAAAGGTATGAGTAGATGAAATCATCAAGAGAAAGTAAAAGTGAGAAGAGATTATCAGGTATGGAAGTGCAAAAAATGTTTAAGAGCTATGTAAAAGAAAAGTCACCCACATAAAAGGTGCTCACATTAAAGATTGATAAGGAGTCCTCAAGAAAAAAGAGCAGAGTCAAGAGAGATTGGTTTCCCAGATATCAGGGCAACAGTGAATTTTATCAACAGAAACTGTTCAACACCATCATGAAACAGCAGAGGGAACAAGGAGGATAATATTCTACAATGAGTATTCATATCATCTGTTATAAACCACTTTATGATTCTTTTGGCCTCAAAACAGTTTCTTGGGCATTTGACCATTTTTATCTGTTCCAGCCTGGGCAAACTTGTGTCTTCATGATTTCTGAGCATCTTTTTGTGGGTGCACATCATGGAGCTTCCCTAGTGATAGTGAGGCATTGAACCCAAGTCCTGTGGAGCTCACAAGTACAAAATCAGTAAATGCAGGGGAACTTACTGCTCTGTGGGGCTCAGCTTTGACCAGCGAAAGAAAGGATCTGGTGAATTTATTTTTTTCTCCTCTTTTTGATGAACTGTTGTAAAAAGCATTCATTTATAAGACCTCCCAGAAAATTGAGTAGTTTGTCCTTGATATCCAAGTGCTGTTCAGGTTAAAAATATATCTTCTTTTTGGCTCTTTCTCCTTCTCTTCCACACTTTTTTTCTCTTATCCCTGCACCTTAATCCTTCACTTAAGGCTCTGCTTTCTGGGAAAACCAGGCTAAGACATATATATATATACATATATATATATACATATATATATGTATATATATACACATACATACATATATGTATATATCCCTGTTGTAGTCAGAAAAAAATTGTTTTAAGTGTAGGTATTTCATGTAATTTAATACCACAAAATGGAAATCATTTCTTTTCTCTCTTCTTGTTAACCTAGTATATGGAATCCTATTGTTAAAAACACAAATTAATAACTAGATTGCCATTAAACAAACAATACAAACTGCATTTAGAAAAACATAATAATTAGCAAATATTAGAGTAAATTGAAACCAAGAAAAAGCATCTCTTTAGCCAAAAGAGAACTAATGTCTGATTTCAAAGCAATTCATAGTAAATATTCAGTTTTTTAATATAATAAAGGAAAAAAGATGGAAATGAATTGGGGATCATATGGGAATATTAAGCCTAAGATTTCTTCAAGAATTAAAGACAGATAGCTTAGTTCAATTGATGGACTATCTAGCTCTATACTGAATGTTCTCAAAATGTTAGCCAGATGAGCAGCATCAGCACCACATGAGAACTGGACAGAAAAGAGTATTTCCAGAATCCCCCCCAAAAAATGCCAAATAACAAATTCTGCAGGTTGAGCCCAGGAATCTTCCCTGAAGGGATTCAGCTGCATATTAAAGATGGGGAACCTATAAACAAGCAACACCTATTCATTTGGGTAAAATAGTAACTAAATTAAACAGTGATAGGCCACCTCCTCCAAGAAACATTCCTGATTTCCCAAAATGAAAATAATATTTCTTGCCTCTGAATTCCCAGAGCTTTTACATATACATCTTCTCTTTGCATACTTAAAACAAGGGCAATTTTGGAGGAATAATTTGATAAAATATTCATGATATGTTTGACTTGTCATTGTGAATCCAAACCTATTAGTTCCCAAAAGGAATTTGGGCAACCAAAGACATCCTTCATAATAAACACCTGGCAAAAAATACAATAATAGGTAAGATCACAGAAGGTTATTTTAGAAAAAAAGGCAATCTAATTTCTATAAGGAAAAATATGCCTAAGTAACTGGAAAATTATACAATTGGACACATAAAGAGTGAAGAGTAGATGTAACTTACTCTGATGTTTAAAATGCCTTAGACAAGGTTCTACACTAAAGGCTATTGATCAGATCGAGTCAATAAGGGACAGAGGGGATGTTTGGTTATCGGTAAGAAACAGACATTAAACCCATCAACCTTCCATTAGGTATATGTGGGTTTTCTTGTTTGTTGGACTTGTATATCAAACTAGCAATTCTGGACTACTTATTCAACTTTTAATTGATGGATCTCCAAGGAATTAAAGTGTAGGTATCAACTGTCACTAAACCAAAGGTTTTTAAATCTCTTAAGCAGGGGATCTACCTTTTCTCTGCCATGTTATTTTCCTTAAAACAAAAATTTACCAAGAATTGCTCTAAATAAAAATTAAAGCGGAATAGTTTTGGTCTCTGCCTATAATTACCAGCAAGATCTCTTCCCTTTGGGAAAGTTCAGGGTTAGCATGAGAAGAAAACATCCCATGCAGCCACTATAATTCTGGCAGCCTATGAGTAGAATTTGAGCAACCTTTCTTTGAATACTTTTATGAGTATGTTAAAAATTGGACACTATCATTTTGCAAATATCACAGATATCATACTTGCATAATTCAAATAATACTTTGTAAAATAAAGCAGACCACCACAACATTCTCTAGTTTTGCTGGGTAAATTACCATTAATATTGTGTTGTGGTTAAACATCCTGTGTAAAGCTGATTTTCAACTTACATATTTTTTTCGTGTAATTTATTGAAGTGTTTCACCATATCAGACTTCTTATACTACCAGAAGTAATGGAGAATAGTCAGTCCTCTGTATCCTTGGTTATAATCCATGGATTCAGACAACCAGAAATTGAATTCTGGTTTAATCTGAGATGCAGTTCCCTTCTGTATAGAGGGCTGACTGTATGACCCTATTTTATATAAAGGACTTGAAAATTCATGAACTTTGATATCTTCTTGGGCTCCTGGAACCAGTAAAAAGAGTCAGTGGTACACTAGTTCATATACTTGTGAATTGCATGCCACCTTAAGCAACCCAGACACTGTCTTAATTTTCCAGAGCATAAAAATACTATTGAGAGACAAGCTATGTCGTTCTTATATAAATGAATAAATAATATATAATAGATCTATACACAAATCCAGCAGTTCTAGATAACATATCTCAAATGAAGAAATTAACTGAACGAGTTATGAAATATTTGAATATAGAATATGGGAGAATTTTAATAGGAAGAGGGACAAACTAAATCATATATTCTTCCAAATACATATTTCATGTATGTTTAGAGAAAAGTAATTAATGTATAATAAGAGCAATGCAACAGCTGGCACTAAAATATTATCATCTTTATACAAGATAAATGAAAGGTAAAACTACTAAAGTTCAGTAGCATTAAAATCTCTGAATCTCTCTGAATCAATAAGTTCACAAAATTACACACCTCATTAAATTCTATGCAGATTGCAAAGCTAGCTATAATGTAAAAACAGGCAGACAGTCTGTCTCAATATTATTACAGGAAGGGTTGGTTAAATTAATAGCTCCTCATTGATTAAAAAATCTTGCATTTTACATGTTCTTAAGTTGGTTCCCACCATTACCTTTCAATAACAGAATGAGTCTTTGGAGAAATGTGGTTATATTGAACTACTAAAATACAAAGGTAGGCAAAAGAAGATGTTTACAATATCCTATCATTGTTTCCTGTTATAAAATGCTATCTATGTGAAAAGAGGTTTGCTTCCCTATACTCTTAGTGATTTTTTTTTCATGTTTAAAATTTCCTGCTAAAAATATAATGTCAGTAATGATAACTAAGCACAAAACATTATTGCTCCATCATAATATCCCTAAGAAAGATGTTATTATGTCCAGGTAACATAGTATCTGACATTGCATGCGATAATGCCACTGGGACCTTGTCTATTTGTAATCATTGTACATTAGAAAATAATTTCTTACCAGATTACAAATCAATTGCATTTTTCATATATTGGTTCCGCTCACTTCCGCTTTCACTCATTTAATAAAACATGTTAGTTATAGGATTTAATTGTCGCTGGGCTACGCTCAGTAGCTTCAGTCAGGTCCGACTCTTTGCAACCCTATGGACTGTAGCCCACCAGGCTCCTCTGTCCATGGATTTTTCCAGGCAGGAATACTGGAGTGCGTTGCCATGCCCTTCTCCAGGGTATCTTCCTGACCCAGGGATCAAACCCACATCTCCTATGTCTCCAGCATTGCAGGCAGATTTTCCACCCACTGAGCCACCTGGGAAGCCCTTAAAGAAAGACTTTATCACAAATGCTAAATTCTTATTCAAGTTAAATTTTGACTTCAATCTAATATAATACCAAACTCTTTTGTTAATGTGCATAATTGCTTATGAATTCAGTCTGCTTCTTCCCTTGAAGACTTCAATAGATAATCTACCTTGTGTATTGTCAAGGGTATCGAAACACACATATTTATTATGCACAGAAGGTTTCTTCAATCAGAGTTTAATTGATGACGTTGTTATCAGTACCTTTCATCTCATTATTTAGTCTTTTTCACTGATCCCTTCAGCTACGTATATGGCCATTTCAAAATTCATTTGTTGGCTCTGAAGCAGCATCAACCTATACTTTTATTTGCTAGCCGTATATAATTTTAGTACTTTTTAATATGTATCATGTATTATAACGCATTATAATATAACATTCATATACAGCATGTATTTATATTTGCGTATACCTATGTTTATGAACTTCTAGTGTTGGCACTAGTGGTAATGAACCCACCTGCCAATGCAGGAGACGTTAAGAGATGTGGGTTCAATCCCCAGTTCAAGAAGATCCCCTGGAGGAAGGCACAGAAACCCACTCCAGTATTCTTGTCTGGAGAATCCCATGGACAGAGGAGCCTGGTGGGCTACAGTCCATAGTGTCGCAAAGAGTCAGACATAACTAAGCAACTAAGATTTTCACATACATATATTTAAAATCTTACTAAGAATAATTGAAAACACAAACTATTAAGTTATGTTTCAAATAAAACTACTACTTAGTAAGGAAACTTAGTTTTGAAAGATATATATGTATTTATGCATAAAGCTATGCAATGATATACTACATTATATCCCACTATAAATTTGAGAGATTTATATGCAGCAAAATCAGTGAATGAAAAATATTTGTGTTTTTGAAGTTAGCTTGCTTATTCTTATATGTAATTATGCTATACATTTTTAACTGTATAATTTTAAGCATTTTATAATTTTAGAAATTGTAACTAGATTTTCAAAATGTTGACATGTGCAATGTCAGCACATTTATCCATAGTCAGTTATGAAGATTTTGTGTGCTAAGTTGCTTCAGTCATGTCCAGCTCTCTGCAATCCTATGAACTGCAGCACTCCAGGCTCCTCTGTCCATGGGATTCTCCAGGTAAGAGTACTGGGGTGGGTTGTCATGCCCTCTTCCAGGGGATCTTCCTGACCCAGGGATTGAACCTGCGGTTCTGATATCTCCTGCATTGGCAGGCAGGTTCTTTATTTACCACTAGCGGCATTTCATTTCTTGACTTTAGAAAAATATCAACATCACCCCCATTTTTTCTTAACTAAAGGGAAAAATATGTTTTATATAACAAGACAACTTATGACACCAGTGTTTTACTACATCATCTAATGCGCTGTTATTTTGTTTCATGTTTTGAATATCAATCACTCTAATTTATATAAGATTTGAGAATCTCTTAGGAATAGTCATATTACAATCCAGTAACATTTGGGTTTACTGACAATTATCACTGCTAACTGATTGGAGCATATGTCAAATCCTTAATAACAGCTAAAGACCAACAACTTCATGATTACCATACCTTTTCATACTATAAATAGCTGTATGCATTATAGACATTGTTACAGCTAATAAAAAATGAAAATCTGGCAAGGTCACAATGAGCTGAAGATGACTATTAATAATTCCATCATGAAATTCAAGCCTATTTGTGTTTGCTTACTTGGCTACATCTGAACCTAAACTTTAAGATTTTGATCCCAGTGGCATAAGTTATTACATGATGATATTTGTTACATCTTACTGGAAATTCAAAAATACTGCTATTTCAATTGAATCATCAAAAAGATTAATTCTGCAGAAAGCATTTATACACTTGATTCACTTAATAAATTTGCAATCAGTTAGACATTTTTGCTTGTTGTTTTAAATAGAAATAGAAAGTGAACCCAATTTAGGAATTATTTTTTTCAACTTCCATTGAGGTCACCACTGTAATCACTACAAATATCTACAAAAACTAATCTAATGAGCTAAAGAGAAAAAAATCACCAGTGCCAAATACATATATTTGTGTAAGTGTTTTCTCTTTAAAATTCTAAATATAGCTTATGTTAGAAAGCTTTAGTAAATAGATTTGACAAATTAATTAGTGAAACATACAAAATGAAATTAACTGTCACATTTTGGAACAAATTTATATTTATTTGTAGTAAATAGCCATTTTTTGTACTCTAATGTTCAAGGAAACTTATATGTATTGCAATACAAAATATAATTTATTAATTTGTAATGAAAATGACAAGTAAGAAAATAGTAAGTAAGAAAAATGCTTGTCAAAGATTCTACTATGTGATTACTCTGTGTGTGTGTGTGTGTGTGCGCGTGCACACACGCACTCACTCACATCAGACTCTTTGCAACCCCATGGACTCGAGCCAACCAGACTCCTGTCCATGGAATTTCCCAGGCAAGAATACTGGAGTTGGTTGCCATTTCCTTCTCCAGGGGATCTTCCTGACCCAGGGATTGAATCTGCATCTCTGGTGTCTCATGAATTGGCAGGTGAATTCTTTACTGCTAAACTGTCTGGGAAGCACTTTGTTTACCAGACTTCTATTTAATTATCATAATTCATGTAATTCCATAGCCCTCTACTGTTTGCTTACTCAGAAGGTCTATCTACTATTTGCACACTAAAATAAACTAATACTGTGGTTCACTAATATGATATATAATTCATAAATGGACACTTCTCAGTTAATCTGAGTAGTCCATTTCTACCAGAGTAAGGTAGGCATACAACTATGATGGCCAGATTTAGTGAATAAAAAATGCTCCTGTCATCTGGTGAGGCAACCCTAATGACTCTACAATGTTCCCCGGTGCATGTGGAGGGAATCCTTGCAATTTTCAGGAAAAGGCCTTGTTATATTTTTGCCCTTTGTTATGTTCTGAGTTGGCTGCAATTTCTAATTATTGTCTTTCTTGCTTTTGTTTAAAAAAAACTTTATTGAGTTATAACAGAAAAAGAGTGAACTGCACATATTTAAAGTATACAATTTGATATGTTTTGATGTATGTGTATACACATGTAAATATCAATACAGTCAACTCAACAAACATCACTCTCCAAAGAAATCTCCTCCACCCATCAGTGATATCCCCTTCCCTCAGCCCCAGTACACAGGAAACGACTGATTTGTTTTTCAGTATAAGTTATCTTATATTTTCTAAAAATATATATTAATGAAATCAAACAATGCATGCTTATTTTTTCTGGCTCGTTTCTTATTTTTATTTCATATATCAATAATTGATTTGTCTTTATTGATTTGTTTTTTTAGTTGATAGTTTGTCTTCACAATAGGTTACATATTCCTTTTTTAAAAAATTAGATATCAGATGTATTGAATTTTATCTTGATGAGTGCTTCCTAATTTTGTTTTCCTCTAAATACCCTTGAACTTTTTCGTGTGGTGGAGTTGTTATGCAGGAATACTTTGTTTTGTCTTTTCTTTTTTTTTATGGATGGACAAAAACAGGTTTAGCCTACAGTTAATTTTTCCCTGTTCTTGATAAATGATCTTGTTGAGTACTCTATGCAATGTCCCCTAAATTTAAAAAATATTTTGGTTGGTTTGGCTGGTGTAATGAGCAATACAGGTTGCCCCTTCTAATCCTTTTTGATTGCTTTACCTTCTAGGTTAGTATAGTTTAGTTTCCTCTAAGGCATGTATGGATCAGCTTTCAGCTGAAAACTCAAGAAGATTCTCTACATTTCTCCTGAGTGTTACCTCTGTACACCTCTCTTCTCTCCAGTATTCTGTCCTATAAACTGTAGTCATATCAGACCATTGGAGTCTGAGGTCTGTCTCCACAGCTCAGGGAAACTCCTAGGATCCTCCTTGGTTCTTCCTGCATTTTTTGTGAGCTGAAAACTCTCTCAAGCAGTAGTTTCAGCAGTTGTAGGTATCACTATATTTGTTGCATATCTTACAGGAATCACTGTCCTTTATGGAAACCATTATTACAAATATTTAGTCCAATTTTTAGTATTTTGGAGGATTTTTTGGTGGAGAAGTTGTCAGGAAAGAGATGATTGGTTTCTACATGAATATTGAAATGTAAAGCATGGTGAGAAACTATAGACTAAAATCAAGGGCTAGGAGTGCTACAGTAGGGGTTGAGTGGTAGGAAGCTTTGTGTGGTGATTTTCTCCCATGGGCAATATTCATATTGGAGTGTGAGGGCAGAAAAGAAATGAGAAAGTGTTGAGGTACATTTTTGGTGAGGCAAGGGGAAAAATAAAGATAATGGATCAGCAAATTCTCTTAACAAAACAACCAAAATGCCCCCATGATACAATAAAAAAATCAGTTATAACACCAAGAATTGGCAAAATCATAACTTGAGTAAGAAAAGACAATAAAATATACCAACATTACGATGACACAGATTTTTTTATTATCTGACAGATATTTTAACACAGCCTTCATAAAATAAATGAGCAAATATCCACAAAACAATGGAAAATTTCAGCACAGAAATAGGAGACATAAAGAACTAAACAGAAATTTTAGAACTGAAAAACACATACACACACAAAATGAGAAACTCAAAAAAAATAAAATAAAATAAAATAAATAAAAAATAAAAAAATTAAAAAAATGAGAAACTCAGTGGATGACTTAACTAGCAGAATAGAGAGAACACAGGAAAGGATTGGTGAACTTGCAGAAAGGACAATAGAAATTACTCAATGTGAACAATCAAGATAAAATAGTATGAGGGTGTCATTCACTTTTTCAATCCTCTTTCCTTTGAATAGTTCCTTTACTGAACTTATTCTCTGAAAAAAAAAAATAATAAAGATTAGCTCCCTGTAGGCAAATTTTCCTGAAGATCTTGGTAAAACAATTTCCTCCCATTTCTATACATCCACAAACAATCACAAACAACACACCAAGCCCTATACCACTTTAACAACTTCAGTCAAAGAAACAAAAGATGTAGCTATTTTTGTAAAGGAGTGGAAAGTGGGGAAATGATTAAAGAAAAATATATCAATACCAAACAAAAGGCTACATAGCAATAAGTTAAGTCATGAAAAGAGATATGTGTTTGAGGAGCGAGGTGTAGGTATCATGGAGGGAGCCAAAGAGTGCTAAGAAATAAGAAGTAAGAAAAAAGACCACAAATAGAGGATTTAGGTAAATTGTAAAATTAATTCTCTTTGTTATTAGTATTCTCAATTGTTGAAGTGTTAGATTTTGGCACCCCTCACTGACAATGAAACACCCTCTTTCCCAACATCCACTCAAGAAACATACATTGATAAGCCTTGAGCAAAAAAATAGCATGATAGAAATAATACCAAACTGGATTCATGACATCTGCTTTCTGGTCAAACACAGACACTAATAGATATATTACTTAACCAAGTCTCTTCTTCCCTGTAGAGTTGAAATCTCTTTAGGAGTTGGACATTTCTTACAACCTGAAACTTTTATAAATCTATGCATTTACTAGTGTCATCTTTCAGACATCACTTTTGTGGTTGGGGGACAGCAATAATTTTAGTATGAGACTCCATGGTGCCCTTGAAATCGCATCTGAATTGTGACTGGTCCATTTTCCAGTAATGCTGAGCATAAATTTAGGTTTATATTTAAATTACAAACATAGAACCCATAACATCATAGTGTGAAGAAGAAAACATAGAGGGCAAAAATTTAGCTCTGATATTTCCCATTGACGGTAATTAGTCAAAGTCTACCCAGTGTTAGTTGAAGACTTGGAATTCATTTTTCAAAAGAAAGTGGAAGAAATTATTACCATCAGTATATGAATAAGAAAGAATGAAAATAATAACTATGATGTGTTAAGCACATATTGTGAGATTTTTCTGCTAACTGCTTTACATGAATTGTCTCATTAAATTTTGAGAGAACTCTATGGGGTATTTCAAGTAATTTATCCATTTTGGGATAGGGAAACTGCAACTTTCAAAAGTTAAATATCTTGCCAAAGAATATGCTTCTGGGAAAGAGTAAATAAACAGCAGAAATTCAGGTCAGCTGATTCTAGATTCTGTGCTCTAACAATATTTCTTTCCTAAGAAAGTGTTCTCACTGAAATTTTGGCACTGTCACAGTGACTAGAAAGAGAGCCATGGGATGAGATAAAGTATATCATCTCAGCCTTTGTAGAAAAGCAGAGCACCAAACTAGCTTGGAATCAGAGATGTGTTTGCTCAAGAGATGATGTGTTTATAAGGATAGTCAGAAGCCCCACCATCACCACTATTTTCTACCACTTATTCCACTTGAACTATAACTCCCATGGCATGGAACAAAACCATTTATTGTATGACTAGAATCACTGCTTTAAATTTACGAGCCTCCAATATGTCTAACACATTGAATTATCTATCCTTTTTTATGAATGGCAGGGGGGCTACTTTCCAGAGAGGAGATTATGATGGATAATGAGGAACAAAAAATGAACATACAGAGAGAGAAGGCTGTATTTCACAGTAGGAGAACTAGAATAAGAATAGGGGAGAACGGGTGTGCCCAAGATAAACTCTATATGGTTTGCAATTGAGCTCAGGGACAATTCAGTAAAGAACAATGCCATTGTAGGAATCAAATTCAAAGGCGAAGTTGGTAAGAACTACATGTATGTTTTTTGGAACCATGATTATAAAGACCATGGCAACAGATGTATTGAACAGTTATTCAGACATGAGCAACAAAAGAATATTCTGTGAGATTTTAGATATGTAGCCACTTGTAATTTATTTCAAAAGAGCTTGCTAGAGAAAATTGTGATATTCTCTGGCTGGTTTTTGCAGTTATACCAGTCAATAGGCCAAGAATAAAGCCACTTTAAGTATTATTTGGAAATGAAGTGACTATCTAAAAGGATATAGTTGTATGTTAAAGAGACACTAAGCCATTTGGAGTCAACAAAGTTAGCTCTAGGGGCAAGAATAAATGAATATAAATGTGAAACAGTATTCTGGTAGATATAATATTTTCACAGTCTTGTGTCTGAGAGTATGGAAAGGCCACTGAGGAGATAGTGAGCTGTCAAATTCCTGTGATAAATGTATATCTAAGTAGTATTTAAGTTGCTTGATACTTAAATACATCAAGTGAAAGACAGCATCTTAGGGTCAAAGAAAAGCATTGGAGTCTAATTGCTCAACACAAAGGAGAATGAATAGAGAAAGGAAACAGTCAGGGCAGAAAACTTAATCAAAATAATCTTCAATGTTGTAAAGAGATGAAAACAGAGTTCAGAAAAAATGAATCGGTTTATCCATTCAAGTTAGAAAAATATATTAGAGAAGCAAAGAGGTGAAAGAGGGACAGAAAAGAAATCCATGATTTTGGTATATGAAAGTGACATATACAATGGGAAAAAAGAAGGAAATAAAACACAATTGATTATTAAAAATCTCCTTGCAGGAAGATAATAAAATTTTAGAAATTTTAGTAAATATTTTCTTAAGATTAATTTTCAATTTCTGAAGTCACATCTTTATAATCTGTGAAACCTTTGCCTTTGATTCACCATGCGGTGGGGAATGGTGACAAGTGTTATCCATCTTATGTGTACTAAGTACTGATGGGATGAGATTTCCCATATAGATAAGGTTCCCTGATTAAATAGGTAGGAAAAAAATGAATTTGGCATATTCACTTTGGAGATTTAATCTAAAAAGAATTAATTATAAAGGAATTTTAAAATCTGGTTTAATCTACAATTTCCCAAAAGTATTTGGTCAAACTTCCCATTTTGAAAATTTGCTGAATCTCTAGAAACACTAGCATGTTTTAATAATACTATGTTAGGAAAGTTTATAAAAAATTTTAATTAATCTATTCTTTTGAAGGAGCAATTTTTAAAAGTCAAAATGTTATAAGCAGGTAATGAGGAATAACAAGTTTCCTACCATAAACATCTAGAAAACTATAAAAATTTTTCAACATTTCAGACTGTACATAGAGCAACATGATAAATGATTATTAAAAAAAGGCAAAAAAGATGTCCTTTTCATCATAGGGGACTGGAATGCAAAAATAGGAAGTCAGGAGATACCTGGAGTAATCGGCAAATTTGGCCTTGAAGTACAAAATGAAGCAGGGCAGAGGCTGACAGAGTTTTGCCAACAAAACTTTGGTTTTATTGGTCATATCTCTGGTCATAGAAAACACCCTCTTCCAACAACACAAGAGAAGAATCTACACATGGACATCACCATATGGTCAATACCGAAATTAGATTCATTATATTCTTTGCAGCCAAAGATGGAGAAGCTCTATACAGTCAGTGAAAACAAGACAAGGAGCTGACTGTGGCTTGGATCATGAACTCCTTATTGCCAAATTCAGAATTTAAATTGAAGAAAGTAGGGAAAACCACATTAAGGTTACACCTAAATCAAATCCCGTATGATTATACAGTTCAGTTCAGTCACTCAGTCATGTCTGACTCTTTGTGACCCCATGAATTGCAGCACGCCAGGCCTCCCTGTCCATCACCAACTCCCGGAGTTTACCCAAACCCATGTCCATTGAGTCAGTGATGCCATACAACCATCTCATCCTCTGTCATCTCCTTCTCCTCCTGCCCTCAATCTTCCCCAGCATCAGGGTCTTTTCAAATCAGTCAGCTCTTTGCATCAGGTGGCCAAAGTATTGGAGTTTCAGCTTCAACATCAGTCCTGCCAATGAACACCCAGGACTGATCTCTTTTAGGATGGACTGGTTGGATCTCCTTGCAGTCCAAGGGACTCTCAAGAGTCTTCTCCAACACCACAGTTCAAAAGCATCAGTTCTTCGGCGCTCAGCTTACTTCACCGCCCAACTCTCACATCCATACATGACCACTGGAAAACCATAGCTTTGACTAGACTGACCTTTGCTGACAAAGTAATGTCTAAGCTTTTTAATATGCTGTCTAGGTTGGTCATACAGTGGAAGTGACAAATAGATTTAAGTGATTAGATCTGATAGACAAAGTGCCTGAAGAACTATGGGCAGAGGTTTGTGGTAATGTACAGGAGGCAGTGATCAAGACCATCGCCAAGAAAAAGTAATGAAAAAAGACAAAATGGTTGTCTGAGAAGGTCTTACAAATAGCTGAGAAAAGAAGAGAAGCTAAAGGAAAATGAGAAGAGGAAATATACACCCATTTGAATGCAGAGTTCCAAAGAATAGCAAGGAAAGATAAGAAAGCCTTCCTCAGCAATCAGTGCAAAGAAATAGAGAAAAACAATAGAGTAGGAAAGATTAGATCTCTTCAAAAAAATTAGAGATACCAAGGGAATATTTCATGCAAAGATGGGCACAATAAAGGACAGAAATTGTACAGACCTAAGAGAAGCAGAAGATATTAAAAGAGATGATAACAATACACAGAACTATACAAAAAAGATCTTCCTGATCCAGATAACCACGGTGGTGTGATCACTCACCTAGAGCCAGACATCCTGGAATGCGAAGTCAAGTGGGCCTTAGAAGCATCACTATGAACAAAGCTAGTGGAGGTGATGGAATTCCAGTTGAGCTATTTCAAATCCTAAAAGATAATGCTGTTAAAGTACTGCACTTAAAATGCCAGCAAATTTGGAAAACTCAGCAGTGGCCACAGGACTGGAAAAGGTCAGTTTTCATTCCAATCCCAAAGAAGAGCAATGCCAATGAATGTTCAAACTACTGCACAATTGCACTCATCCCACACACTAGCAAAATAATGTTCAAAATTCTCCAAGTCAGGCTTCAACAGTACATGAACCGTGAACTTCCAGATGATCAAGCTGGATTTAGAAAAGGCAGAGGAACCAGAGATCAAATTGCCAACATCCATTGGATCATAGATAAAGCAAGAGAATTTCAGAAAAACATCTACTCTGCTTCACTGATTATACCAAAGCTTTTAACTGTGTGCTGCTGCTGCTGCTAAGTCGCTTCAGTCGTGTCCGACTCTGTGCGACCCCATAGACGGCAGCCCACCAGGCTCCGCCGTCCCTGGGATTCTCCAGGCAAGAATACTGGAGTGGGTTGCCGTTTCCTTCTCCAGTGCATGAAAGGGAAAAGTGAAAGTGAAGTTGCTCAGTCGTCCGACTCTTAGCGACCCCATGGACTGTAGCCTACCAGGCTCCTCCGTCCATGGAATTTTCCAGGCAAGAGTACTGGAGTGGGGTGCCATTGCCTTCTCCTGTGTAGATAACAACAAACTGTGGAAAATTCTTCAAGAGATAAGAATACCAGACCATCTTACCTGCCTCCTGAGAAATCTGTATACAGGTCAAGATAGAACCAGACGTGGAACAAAAAACTGATTCTAAATTGGGAAAGGAGTACATCAAGGCTGTGTATTGTATAACTTATATGCAGAGTACATCAAGGCTGTATATTATATAACTTATATGTAGAGTACATCATTTGAAATGCCAGGCTGGATAAAGCACAAGCTGGAATCAAGATTGCCGGGAGAAATATCAATAACCTTAGATACACAGACGATACCAACCTTATGGCAGAAAATGAAGAGAAACTGAACAGCTTTTGGATGAAAGTGAAAGAGGAAACTGAAAAAGCTGGCTTAAAGCTCAACATTCAAAAACCTAAGATCATGACATCCAGTCCCATATCTTCATGGCAAATAGATGGGGAAACAATGAAAACAGTGAGAGACTTATTTTGGAGGGCTCCAAAATCACTGCTGATAGTGACTGCAGCCATGAAATTAAAAGACTCTTGCTCTTTGGAAGAAAAGCTATGACCAACTAGACAGCATATTAAAAAGAAGAGAAATTACTTTGCTGACAAAGATCCATCTAGTCAAAGCTATGGTTTTTCCAGTAGTCATATATGGATGTGAGAGTTGGACTATGAAGAAAGCTAAGCACTGAAGAATTGATGCTTTTGAATTGTGGTGTTGGAGAAGACTATTGAGAGTCCCATGGACTGCAAGGAGATCAAACCAGTCAACCGTAAAGGAAATCAGACCTGAATATTCATTGGAAGGACTGATGCTGAAGCTGAAACTCCAATACTTTGGCCACCTGATGTGAAGAACTGACTCATTGGAAAAGACCCTGGTGCTGGGAAAGATTGAAGGCAGGAGGAGAAGGGGACAACAGAGGATGAGATGGTTGGATGTCATCACCGACTCGATGGACATGAGTTTGAGCAAGCTCTGGGAGTTGGTGATCGATAGGGCAGCCTGGCATGCTGCAGGGGGGGTCGCAAAGAGTCGGACATGACTGAGTGACTGCACTGAACTGAAGAAAAGGGAAACAAATGATGAAAGCCATATGCTCACCCTAGCTTTATGCATGGTGGCAATTTCTAAACTCCTGCTCAAAAATTAGACGCCAGTCAAAAAAGAACATTCTTGAGTATTTCAGGAGACATGCTATGATTTGGGCAGGGTGGGCTAGATTGTGGGACTAGAATTTTAAGAGCGGTATACCAGAGAGAACACAGCTAAACATAGAAATATTCTAGAAAGCTTTATGGAGTTTTATTTAATTTTGATCATCTGCGAAAATAAATATGCTTAGGGTAAAATTCCATGATGCTAATTGATCAAACAATTAACTTATGTGGAAAGACCAGTTACAAGTTTAAGGCAACTATAATAATGCCCATAACTACTTATGTATAGTTTAAGTTTTCATCATCCAGAATATAGAGAATTAGTTGACAATGAGGGACAATTATTAGGGATATATATGTGGGTTAATATACATATGAATATTCCCAGTGTCTCAGCAGTAATGAATCCTCTGTAATGCAGGCCCAAGGAAGATGAGGGTTCCATCCTTGTGTCAGGAGGATTGCCTAGAGGAGGGCATAACAACCCACTCGAGTAT
The DNA here is from genome assembly GCF_054371585.1 of Giraffa tippelskirchi. NCBI lineage: Eukaryota > Metazoa > Chordata > Mammalia > Artiodactyla > Giraffidae > Giraffa > Giraffa tippelskirchi. Next base: position 68,953,849 of record NC_137284.1, read on the forward strand.
CCTTGCCTGGAGAATTCCATGGACAGAGGAGCCTGGTGGGCTACAGTTCATAGGGTCTCTGAGTCAGACATGACCAAAATAACTTAGCACACACACACATACATATGAATACATCTCTATCTCTTATCTGTCAGCTGAAAGGACCTAGAAGGAATGACACCCCAGTAGCAAGAAGCACACCTAGTGCTCAGATCTTAATTTCTATGTTCCAATTTTTTAAATGATAGGACTTAGTAAAGACATATTTTAGTAGTCCTGATTCCATGATTATGGTAGAAAATAAAATAAGCTAGAAAATAAGAAATTGCAAAAAAAAAAAATCAGAACCACAATTATGGGGATATATCAAAGGGATACAGGAGCCAATTGAAAAAGGCTATGAGTGGTCAAATGTGGACATCTATCAACAAAATATATAAAATATCCTCTTTATATATCTCAAGATATATAAAGTATACTCAAGAAATGCTCTTTGCCACCCCATGGACTGTGGGCTGCCAGGCTCCTCCATCTGTAGGATTTTCCAGGCAGGAATACTGGACTGAGTTGCCATTTCCTTCTGCAGGGGATCTCTCCAACCCAGGGATTGAACCCGGGTCTCCTGCATTACAGACAGACTCTTTACCATCTGAACCACCAGGAAGCTCCAAGATATATAAAGTAATATTAAATTAGAGCACAAAATATGAAATATCTGTGAGTCTATACTGATATAAATTATTGGATAAATAATAAGTGTTGAATTAATATATGAGTGAAACAAATCTCCTAGCAGAAGAATTTCACCTAATCACCTTCAAAGAGGTAAAGCAGAATTCCTCACTGCTTAGTTTGGGCTGCCTGTAGTGTTTTCCTTCTAAAGAGCACAGTATGGAGAGGGAGGAAAAAAAGTAGGTTTACAGTGGAGACATCTAAAAACATATCTGAAGTGTGATGATCAAGGTTAACATCAACAGAAGTAAGTTATATTGATGCTATGAACTCTTGATATGATGTAATAAGGATGACACTTTATCTCTGGGAACATTCTCCCAATAACACATTACCTCTTTCTAATTATGATTTAAAATATTAGAAACATCTGATTGAAAGCACATTCTGACAAATGAATCATACTAATATGTTAATAACAGGGTAACTAGATTTGTGTTATATGGGAACTCTGTTCTATCATCACAATACTTCTGTAAATATAAAACTGTTCTAAAATTAAAGTTTATTTAAAAGTATAACAATGTCTTGTTGGGTTTATAAATATGAAGAAATATCATGTATGACAACAGCACTAAGTAAAGAAAGAAGGAAAAGGAAGTATGCTATTGTAATGTCCTTACATTACAAGTAAAATTGTATATCATTTTACAAAAAATAACTAAATGCAAACTTATGTCCATACAAGGATTTGTACAGGAATGTTCATAGCAGCTTTATTCGTTTTAGCCAGAAGCTGAAAACAACCCGAATGCCAATCAACTGGTGAATGAACAAACACAATGGAAAACCCCTCAGCAATACATGCAATGATGTGGATGAATTTTAACATCATCCTAAGTAAAAGCAGCAGGACACACACAACTACATATTCTGTGATGCCATTTATGTAACATTCTTAAAAAAAACAAAAGTATAATGACAGGTTAAGAATTGCCAAGAGCCAGGGATGGGGAAAGATGATTCATTGCAAAGGGGCACAAGGAAACTTTTGAGGGTGATAGAAATATTCTATATCTTGGTTTGAGTAGTCATCACATGCCTTTTAACATCTGCCAAGTCATTGAGCTGTATACTTAAAATCGTTGAACTTTATTATATGTAACTATAACTCAATAAAGCTGTTAAAAAATTAAAAAAAATTAAAAAAAATAACTAATACAACAGACAAAGGCAAGCATGAAAAGTAAAAAAGACCATATGTTTCCAAAATTAAATAATAATAGCAAGATAATAGATTTAACGCAGACATATCAATGATTATGTTAAAAGTATATAAATAATGTAATAAAATATGAAGATTTTCTTTTTGAAAATTTCATCCAATTTACTGAGATATAATTGACATAACATATAAGTGATTTGATATATATATACATTTACAGTGAATTGATTACCACAGAAAGTTTAGTTAACATCCATCACCCCACACAGTTACAAAAAATTTTTATCTTATGGTGAGAGTAACTTTCATAGCAACCTTTAAATATATATTTTAAAAAGTATTGTTAGCTATAGTCATCATGGTATACATTGTAATCTTAAAACTTATTATCATATTATATACCTTTGACTTCCTTCACCCAACCCCCCGACATCAGCCCCACTACTTTTGGTGGCCACAAATCTGATCTCTGTTTCTATAAGTTTAGTTTGTTTATATTTCACATGTAAATGAAATCATGTCATATTTGTCTTTCTCTGTCTGACTTAGCATAGCATAATGCCCTTCAGGTCCATCCTTGTCCTCTCAAATGGTAGGATTTCCTTATTTTTTATGGCTAACTAATATTTTTGTGTGTGTATGTATGTGTGTGTGATATTTGCTTTATTTAGTTACCCAATGATGGACATTTAGGTTGTTTACCGGTCTTGGGTATTACAAAGAATGCCAGAATGAAAATGAAAGTGCAGATACCTCTCAGGATATTGATTTTGTTTCCTTCATACACACACACACAAGTGGAATTTTTTCATTTTTAATTTTTTAGGCAAGTTCCATATATATTTCTATATAGGCTATACCAATTTATATACTAACAATGTACAAGTGTTCCCTTTTCTATACAACCTCACTAGCATTTGTTGTTCCTTACCTTTTTAGTGAAGAGCCATTCTAAAAATTGGGTGGTATCATATTATAGCTTTGATTTGCTTTTCCCTGATGATTAGCAATGTTAGACATCTTTACATGTATCTGTTCCCCATTTGAATGTCTCCTTTGAAAAAACATCTATTCAGTTTCTCTAATGCTTTTTAGGGTTTCCCAGGTGGCACTAGTGGTAAAGAACCTGCCTGCCAGTGCAGGAGACATAAGAGACATGGGTTTGACCCTTGGGTTGGGTTCAATTTCTGAAAGAGAGCACAAGGACCCACTCCAGTATTCTTTTTTCAAATTTATTTACTTATTTATTGAAGGATAATTGCTTTACAGAATTTTGTTTTCTGTCAAACCTTAACATGATCAGCCATAGGTATACATATAGCCCCTCCATTTTGAACCTCCTTCTCATCTCCCTCCCCATCCCACGCCTCCAGCTTGATACATAGTCCCTGGTTGAGTTTCCTGAGCCATACAGCAAATTCCCGTTGGCTATGTATTTTACATCAGTTCAGTTCAGCTCAGTCGCTCAGTCGTGTCCGACTCTTTGCGACCCCATGAATCGCAGCACACCAGGCCTCCCTGTCCATCACCAACTCCCAGAGTCTACCCAAACCCATGTCCATTGAGTCAGTGATGCCATACAACCATCTCATCCTCTGTCATCCCTTTCTCCTCCTGCCCTCAATCTTTCTCAGCATCAGGGTCTTTTCCAATGAGTCAAGTCTTCGCATCAGGTGGCCAAAGTACTGGAGTTTCAGCTTCAACATCAGTCCTTCCAATGAACACCTAGGACCGATCTCCCTTAGGATGGACTGGTTGGATCTCCTTACAGTCCAAGGGACTCTCAAAAGTCTTCTCCAACACCACAGTTCAAAAGCATCAGTTCTTCGGTGCTCAGCTTTCTTCACCGCCCAACTCTCACATCCACACATGACTATTGGAAAAACCATAACCTTGACTAGACGGACCTTTGTTGGCAAAGTAATGTCTCTGCTTTTTAATATGCTATCTAGGTTGGTCATAAATTTTCTTCCAAGGAGTAAGCATCTTTTAATTTCATGGCTGCAATCACCATCTGCAGTGATTTTGGAGCCCCCAAAAATAAAGTCTGACACCGTTTCCACTGTTTCCCCATTCATTTTCCATGAAGTGATGGGACCAGATGCCATGATCTTAGTTTTCTGAATGTTGAGCTTTAAGCCAACTTTTTCACTCTCCTCTCTCATTTTCATCAAGAGGCTTTTTAGTTCCCCTTCACTTTCTGCCATAAGGGTGGTGTCATCTGCATATCTGTGGTTATTGATATTTCTCCCAGCAATCTTGATTCCAGCTTGTGTAGGGCAATGTAAATTTCCATGTTACTCTTCCCTTACATCTTACCCTCTCCTCCCCTCTCCCCAGGTCCATAAGGCTATTCTCTATCACTGTTTATCCATTGCTGCCCTGTACATAAATTCTTCTGTACCATTTTTCTAGATTCCATATATATGCATTAGAATACGATATTTATCTTTCTCTTTTTGACCTGCTTCATTCTGTAAAATAGGTTCTAGGTTCATCTAGCTCATTAGAACCAACTCAAATGCATTCCTTTTTATGGCTGAGTAATATTCCATTGTGTACATGTACCACAACTTCTTTATCCATTCATCTTTCAATGGACATCTAGGTTGCTTCCATGTTCTAGCTATTGTAAATAGCGCTGCAATGAACAATGGGATGCATCTGTCTTTCAATTTTGCTTTCCTCGGGGCATATGCCTAGGAGTGGGATTCTTGGTCATATGGTGGTTTTATTCCTAGTTTTTAAAGGAATATCCATACCATATTCCATAGTAGCTGTATCAATTTATATTCTCACCAACAGTGCAAGAGTGTCCCTTTTCTCCACACCCTCTCCAGCAATTATTGTTTGTAGACTTTTTGATGATAGCCATTCTGATCGGTGTGTGGTGATATCTCATTGTAGTTTTGATTTGCATTTCTCTAATAATGAGCAATGTTGAGCATCTTTTCATGTGTTTGTTAGCCATTGTAAGTCTTCTTTGGAAAATGTCTGTTTAGGTCTTTTTCCCAATTTTTGATTGGGTCGTTTGCTTTTCTGGTATTGAATTGTATGAGCTGTTTGTATATTTTGGAAATTAATTCTTTGTCAGTTGTTTCATTTGCTATTATTTTATCCTATTCTGAGGGTTGTCTTTTTACCTTGCTTATAGTTTCCTTTGCTGAGCAAAAATTTTAAGTTTAATCAGGTCCCACATGTTTACTTTCGTTTTTATTTCCATTACTCTAGGAGGTGGGTCATAGAGGAGCTTGCGTTTATTTATGTCATAGAGTGTCCTGCCTATGTTTTCCTTTAAGAGTTTTATAGTTTCTGGTCTTACATTTAGGTCTTTAATCCATTTTGATTTTATCTTTGTGTATGGTGTTAGGAAGTATTCTAACTTCATTCTTTTACATGTAGCTGTCCAGTTTTCTCAGCACCATTTGTTAAAGACGCTGTCTTTGCCCCATTGTATATTCTTGACTCCTTTGTCAAAAATAAGGTACCCATAAGTGCATGGGTTTATTTCTGGGCTTTCTATCTTGTTCTATTGGTCTATATTTCTGTTTTGGGGCCAGTACCATACTGTCTTGAAGACTGTAGCTTTGTAGTATAATCAATAGTCAGGAAGATTGATTCCTCCAGCTCCATTCTTCTTTCTCAAGACTGCTTTGCCTATTCGGGGTCTTTTGTGTTTCCATATGAATTATGAAATTTTTTGTTCTATTTCTGTGAAAAATGTCATTGGTCATTTGATAGGGACTGCATTGAATCTGTAGATTGCACTTGGTAGTATAGTCATTCTCACAATATTGATTCTTCCTACCCAGGAGCGTGGAATATCTCTCCATCTGTTTATGTCACTTTTGATTTCTTTCATTAGTGTCTTATAATTTTCTGTGTACAGTTCTTTTGTCTCCTTAGGTAAGTTTATTCCTAGATATTTAATTCATTTTGCTGCAGTGGTAAATGGGATTGATTCCTTAATTTATCCTTCTAATTTTTCATTGTTAGTATACATAAATGCAAGTGATTTCTGTGTATTGATTTTGTATCCTGCAACTTTGCTAGATTCACTGATTAGATCTAGTAATTTTCTGATACTATCTTCAGGGTTTTCTATGTACAGTATCATGTCATCTGCAAACAGTGAGAGCTTTATTTCTTCTTTTCTGATCTGGATTCCTTTTATTCATTTTTGTGCTTTGATTGCTGTAGCTAGGACTTCCAGAATTATTTGAATAATAGTGGTGACAGTGGATACCCTTGTCTTGTTCCTCATCTTAGAGGGAATGCTTTCAGTTTTTCACCATTGAGAATAATGTTTGCTGTAGGCTTATCATATATGGCCTTAACTCTGTTGAGGTAGACTGCTTCTATGCCCATTTTTTGAAGAGTTTTAATCATAAATGGGTGCTGAATTTTATCAAAGGCTTTTTCTGCATCTATTGAGATTGCCATATCGTTTTTATCTTTCAATTTGTTAGTATGGTGTATCACATTGATTGATTCGCGTATATTGAAGAATCCTTGCATTCCTGGAATAAACCCAACTTGATCATAGTGTATGAGCTTTTTGATGTGTTGCTGAATTCTGTTTGCTAAAATTTCGTTGCAGATTTTTTGCATCTATGTTCATCAGTGATATTGGCCTGTAGTTTTCTTTTTTTGTGTTGCCTTTGTCTGATTTCAGTATCACGGTGATGATGGCCTTGAAGAATGAATTTGGAAATGTTCCTTCCTCTGCAATTTTTTGAAAGAGTTTTAGAAGGATAGGCATTAGCTCTTCTCTAAATGTTTGATAGGATTCTCCTTGAAGCCGTCTAGTCCTGGGCTTTTGTTTTTTGAGAGATTTTTTTCATCACATCTTCAATTTCAGTGCTTGTAATTGGGTTGTTCATAATTTCTATCTCTTCCTGGCTCAGTCTTTGGAAGATTGAACTTTTCTAAGAATCTGTCCATTTCATCCAGGTTATCCATTTTATTGCCATATAGTTGTTCATAATAGTCTCTTATCATCCTTTGTATCTCTGAATTGTCTGTCATAACCTCTCCTTTTTCATTTCTAATTTTGTTGATTTGATTCTTCTCTCTTTTTTTCTTGATGAGTCTGGCTAAAGGTTTGTCAGTTTTGTTTACCTTCTCAAACAACCAGCTTTTAGTTTTATTAATCTTTACTATTGCTTCTTTCATTTATTTTTCATTTATTTCTGCTCAGATCTTTATGATTTCTTTCCTTCTACTAATTTTGGGTGGTTTTTGTACTTCTTTTTCCAGTTGCTTTAGGTGTTAAGTTAGGTTGTCTATTTGATGTTTTTCTTGTTTCTTGAAGTAGGATTGCATTGCTATAAACTTCCCTCTTAAAACTGCTTTTCTTGCATCCTGTAGGTTTTGAGCAGTCGTGTTTTCATTGTCATTTATTTCTAGAAATTTTTCGATCTCCCTTTTGATTTCTTCAGTAACCTGTTGGTTATTTAGAAATATATTGTTTAATCTCCTGCGTTTGTGTTTCTTACAATTTTTTTTCCTTGTAATTTATATCTAGGCTCATAGCATTGTGGTCGGAGAAGATGCTTGATGTGATTTCAATTTTCTTAAATTTACTGAGGTTTGATTTGTGACCCAGGATGTGGTCTATCCTGGAGAATGTTCCATGTGCCCTTGGGAAGAACGTGTATTCTTCTGCATTGGATGGAATGTCCTGAAGATATCAATGAAACCCATCTCATCTAATGTATCATTTAAGACTCTTTCCTTATTAATTTTCTGTTTGATGGTCTGTCCATTGGTGTGAGTGGGGTGTTAAAGTCTCCTATTATTATTGTGTTACTGTCAATTTCTCCTTTTATGTCTGTTAGTGTTTGTCTTGTGTATTGAGGTGCTCCTATGTTGAGTGCATAGATATTTACAATTGTTATGTTTTCCTCTTCGATTGATCCCTTGAACATTATGTAGTGTCCTTCCATATCTCTTGTAATCTTCTTTATTTTAAGGTCTATTTTGTCTGATAGGAGGATTGCTACTCTAGCTTTCTTTTGCTTCCCTTTTGCATGGAATATATATTTCCATCCTCTCACTTTCAGTCTATTTGTTTGGAGGTCTCAAGTGGGTTTCTTGTAGACAGCATATATATGGATTTTGCTTTTGTATCCATTCAGCCAGTCTGTGTCTTTTGGTTGGAGTATTTAATCCATTTGCATTTAAAGTAATTATTGATATATATGTTCCTGTTACTGTTTTCTTAATTGTTTGGGATTGATTTTTGTAGATCTTTTTTCTTCTCTTGTATTTCTTAACTATATAAGTCCATTTAACATTTGCTGTAAACCTGGTTTGTTGGTACTGAATTCTCTTAACTTTTGCTTGTCTGAAAACCTTTTCATTTCTCCATCAGCTCTGAGTGAGATCATTGCTAGGTACAGTAATCTTGGTTGAAGATTTTTCCCTTTCAGTATTTTAAATATATCCTGCCATTCCCTTCTGGCCTGCAGAGTTTCTGCTGAAAGATCAGCTGTTAAGCATATGGGGTTTCCTTTGTATGTTACTTGTTGTTTTTCCCTTGCCTCTTTTAATATTCTTTTTTTGTGTTTAGTCTTTGTTAGTTTGATTAGTATGTATCTTGGCATGTTTCTCCTTGGGTTTATCCTGTATGGGACTCTTTGTGCCTCTTGGACTTGACTGACTATTTCCTTTTCCATGTTGGGGAAGTTTTCAACTATAATCTCTTCAAAAAATTTCTCATACCCTTTCTTTTTCTCTTCTTCTTCTGGGACCCCTATAATTTGAATGTTGGTGCGTTTGACATTGTCCCAGATGTCTCTGAGACTATTCTTAGTTCTTTTCATTCTTTTTACTTTATTCTGCTCTTTAGAAGTTATTTTCACCATTTTATCTTCCAGCTCACTGATTCATTTTTCTGCTTCAGATATTCTGCTATTGATTCCTTCTAGAGTATTTTTAATTTCAGTAACTGTGTTGTTTGTATGTTTATTCCTTAATTCGTCTAGGTCTTTGTTAATTGATTCTTGTATTTTCTCTTTTTTGTTTTCAAGGGTTTTGATCATCCTTACTATCATTATTCTGAATTCTTTTTCAGGTAGTTTTCCTATTTCCTCTTCATTTATTTGGACTTCTGTGCTTCTAGTTTGTTCCTTCATTTGTGTAGTATTTCTCTGCCTTTTCATTATTATTTTTTTAACTTATTTTTTGAAGTCTCCCTTTCCCAGGCTTCAAGGTTGAATTCCTTCTTCCTTTTGGTTTCTACCTTCCTACGTTTGGCCCAGCTGTCTGTGCAAGCTTCATATAGGGTGAGATTTGTGATGAGTTTTTTGTTTGTTTGTTTGATTGTTTTTCATCTGATGGACAAGGCTGAGTGAGTTGGTAATCCTGTGAGCAGAGGTCCATCTAGTCACGGCTATGGTTTTTCCAGTGGTCATGTATGGATGTGAGAGTTGGAATATAAAGAAAGCTGAGCGCCGAAGAATTGATGCTTTTGAACTGTGGTGTTGGAGAAGACTCTTGAGATTCCCTTGGACTGCAAGGAGATCCAACCAGTCCATCCTAAAGGAGATCAGTCCTGGGTGTTCATTGGAAGGACTGATGTTGAAGCTGAAGCTCCAATACTTTGGCCACCTCATACGAAGAGTTGACACTTTGGAAAAGACCCTAATGCTGGGAAGGATTGGGGCAGGAGGAGAAGGCGACCACAGAGGATGAGATAGTTGGATGGCATCACCGACTTGATGGACATGGGTTTGGGTAAACTGCGGGAGTTGGTGATGGACAGGGAGGCCTGGCGTGCTACGATGCTTGGGGTCGCAAAGAGTCAGACATGACTGAGCGACTGAACTGAACTGAATGTTGGCCTCATAAAACCAGTTTGAGAATGGTCCCTTCTCTTAACTTTTTGAAAGTATTTGAGAAGTATTTGTGTTAATTCGCTGAACATTTGACAGAATTCACCAGTGAAAATTTACAATCTTGAGCTTTTCTTCATTGGGAGGACTCTGATTACCGATTCAATTTACAACTCATTATGGGTCTTCTTGCATTTTTATTTCACCCTGATTCATCCTTGGGATGTTGTATATTGCTGGGAATTTGTTTCTTCTAGGTTTTCTAGTTTGTTGGCATACAGTTGCTTATAGGAGCTTTTTTTGATTCTTTGTATTTCTGTGGTTATCAGTTGTAATGTCTCCTTTTTCACTTACAGTGTTTTGAGTCCTCTTTCTTTTCTTGGATACTCTGGTTAAAGGTTTGTCAGTTTTATCTCTTCACAAAATCAAGTCTTAGTTTTATTAATTTTTTCTATTGTTTTCCTGTTCTCTAATTTGTTTCTGATCTAAACTGTATGATGTTGTTTCTTCTATTACGTTTAGGCTTAGCTTATTTTTCTTTTCCTAATTACTTTAGGTATAAAGTGAGTTTATTTGAGATCATTCCTCTTTTAATGGAAATATATTTGATTTATAATGTTATATTGTTATATAATGTTATATATTGTTATATAATGTAATATAATGTTATATTAGTTTCAGATATACAACATAGTTTAATATTTCACAGGTTATACTCAGTTTAAAATTATTGAAAATATGGGCTCTGTTCCTTGTGCTATAAATTGTATCCTTGTATCTTATTTTATATCTAGTAGTTTGTACCTCTTAATTCTCTTGACATATCTTGCCAACTCTCCCCACTGCTCTCCTAACAGGAAGCTACTAGTTTGTTCTCTGTATCTATGAGTCTGTTTCTGTTTTGCTAGTCTCCTTGAAAGTGTGAAAGTGAAAGTGATAGTTGCTCAGTCCTTTCCAGCTCTCTTTGACACCATGGATTATAGTCTGCCAGCCTCCTCTATCCATGGAATTCTCCATGCAAGAATACTGGAGTGGGAACCATTCCCCTCTCCAGGGGATCTTCACAACCCAGAGGTCAAACCAGGGTCTTCTGCATTGCAGGCAGATTCTTTACTGTCTGAGCCACCAATGTCTATCAGGTTAACTTGTCCAACAGTGTTCAAATCTGACGTTCTTTATTTATTCTCTGTCCTTCTTCCTGGGTCAGGAAGATCCCCTGGAGAAGGAAATGGCAACCCACTCCAGTATTCTCACCTGGAGAATCCCATGGACAGAGGAGCCTGTAGGCTACAGTCCATGGGGTCGCAAAGAGTCGGACACGACTGAGCGACTTCACTTTCCTGATAATATACCCACAGTTAAGAGTGAATTAAGTCTTAAATTATTATTGCATTGATGTATATTTTCTCTTTTAGTTTTACTTATATTTGCTTTATATATTTAGTTGCTCCATTGTTGGGTATACTTACGATTGTTCTATTTTCTTGATTGATTGAGCCCTCTGTCATTATAGAGTGACCTTTTTTGCCTCTTTTGACCATTTTTATTTTAAAGACTATTTTGTATGATAAGTGTAGCTACTTCTGCTTCCGTTACTTTTCTTAGAATAACCTTTTCCCATCCCTTTACTCACAATCATGTGTGTTCTTAAAGTGAAAGTGGTTCTCTTATAGGCAGCATATCACTGGATCATGTGGTTCTTTTTTAATCCATTCATCCATTCTGCATCTTTTGATTAGAGAATTTAATCAATTTACATTTAAAATAATTACTGATACTTAAGAATTTACTATTGTCATTTTGTTTCTGATTATTTTGTAGATTCATTTTTCCTTGATTCTTATATTGCCTTCCTCTGTGATTTGATGACATTTATAGTGCAGGCTTTGACTTCTTTATTATAATTTTTTGTTTAACTACTGTACAAGCTCACTCTGCTCTCCACACAACAGGCCAATTAACCAATATGAGGTGTTGAGGAAAGGAATATGACTTTATTCAGAAAGCCAGCTGACTGAGAAGATGGCAGACTAATGTCTCAAAATAACCATCTTGTTGGTCTGGATGCTAGGTTGTTTTATAGAACAGAGAGGGGGTGGGGTGGGGGAGAGTTGAGGAAGTAACGTAAAAAGGCCATTATCTTACAAATATCTCAGTCTCAGGGAGGGAATGTGTTAATCTCTTCATATTTGCAGCCATTCACAGGTGGGCAAGGTCAGATGATCTAATACGAGCTGAACAAAGGCACTTTTATTTTAACAATTCCCTCATAGCTCAGTTGGTAAATAATCTGCCTGCAATGCAGGAGACCCAGGTTCGATTCCTGGGTCAGGAAGATGCTCTGGAGAAGGAAATGGCAACCCACTCCAGTATTCTTGCCTGAAGAATCCCAGGGATAGAGGAGCCTGAGAGACTACAGTCCATGGGGTTGCAAGAGTCAGACATGACCATTTGAGGCAGACCATTATGTTTAATTATAATAATAAAAACCAACAAAAAGCAAAAGTTAAAGTCAGAGACAAAGATCCAGTAAGGAGTCAAATTGGCTCTTCCCTGCAACTCTACTACAGGTGTTACCTTTATGGTTACCAAAGGCTTATATAAAATATATTATATTTATAGCATCCTATTTTACTTCAATAACATTAAGTTCTATAGCATTTTAGAACTTTACACTTTTATTTGTCTCCTTTCATATTTTAGGTTATTGATGTCACAAATTACATATTTTTATATCATGTATCTAATAATATTTTTTTGCTATTTTTAATCCATTTGTTTTCTATTTTAAACTAGAAGTTATACAGCACCATTACAATATTAGAAAATCCATCTTTGACTACATATTTACCACTACTATTTATATCAACCTTCATCTGCTTTTACAATATTAATTACCATCTTTTTATTTCCACTTGAAGAGATCTCTTTAGCATTTCTGGTAAGGCAGGTCTAGTGATGATAAACTCCCTAAGCTTTTGTTTGAGAAAGTCTTTATCTCTTCTTCATTTCTCAAGGACAGTTGTGTCATGTATAGTATTCTTGGTTGACAGTTTTTTCTCTTTCAATATTTTAAATATATCATCATATTGTCTCCTGAACTAAAGTTTCTTTTGGGAAATCAACGAATAACAAATGACCTGTTTGAAAAAAAAAAAACTACAGTCAAAGCAGCAACAAATAATAGGGTTCCTCCATGGTAAAGAATCCGCCTGCAATGCGGGAGACCTGGGCTCAATCCTTTGGTTGGGAAGATCCCTGGAGAAGGGAATGGCAACCCACTCCAGTACTCTTGCCAGGAGAATTCCATGGACAGAGGAGCCTGGCAAGCTACAGTCCATGGAGTCACAAAGAATAGGACATGACTGAAGACTTCCAGTTTCACTTGGCAACGAGAATGATGTTGTACTGAGTAATGTTCTAGGACAGCTACATGAAGTTGAAAGAACAACATTATCTACTAGAGACAGAAAGTACACATCAGTGGAGAGTCTCAACTTTGCATAATTTTTAGGGTAGTTTGGTTTGTCAACATCAGATTATGGGTTGGTATAGCCTTGAGATTGAATCGGGTCAACAAGAGACCACAGATCATCATACCAGCGGGAAATGGGGAGACAGGACAAAAAATCATTTTCTTATAATATGAGGTCACTTATACCAAATGCTGGAAAGAAAGAAACTGAGCATATTTAGCCTCTGGAGGCAGAAGAAAGGGGAAATGTCAGCTTCACTTCTCTCCCCACTGTACAAGAAAAATACAGATCTCTGTATTTCTTTTCTTCATTATAATATGCTAGAAAACAGATTTCTTTTTGATTCTGCCTTTTTAAAAATTAATCTCCATATCCAAACAGTTCCTAGATACTAAACTTTCTACAAAATAGCCTATCTTAATTACTATTTGTTCAGGTCTTTATAATCTCTAACCTATATGAATACATTCCTTCATTCATCCACTAATGTTTTTTGATCACCTAACTCTTGTTTGGACCCATGGTAGTCATGAAAGGAGCACTATGATGAAAAAGGATAGACACTGTCTCTTCCCCATGATGATTACGTGTTGTGGTTAATAATGTTAACTGTTTAGGCAATGAGTACAATGGTGATAAAGAACAGTCTTATAGCAGTCCCTACAAGAGTCATCTATTAGGCTATCAGGATTCTTAGAAGAATTGGTTCTAAAAGAAAATCAGAAGGCCACAGTAAATTAGAGATAATGAAAATACCTGAATGTACAATATTGTGTGAGAAAGAGCAGCGAACTGAAAATTATTTTATAGTATATGTCGAAATAAAAAACTTAAAAAATGAAATACAAAAATAAAATTAATGTCATTTTTTTCTTCTAGGCTTGTATGTGTGCATGCAATACATATCATATATGTATGTGTGTGTGTGTGTATATATCTCCACATACGTATACATGATCATATATATGAATATATACGACTATAGTCATCTATGGCTTTAGAAATATATATATTTAGATGAATATTCACTGAATTTTATAAGCTGAAATATTACTTTATAGCTAGAAAGGATTTTGGAAGAAAATGAACACAAATTATCCACTTGCAGGGACAATTCAGAACCGTATGGAAAATCAGCAAGGTGACTATGGCAAAGTTTTTCCTGTTTGCTGCTGAGTAAGAGGGCAGCACCATATGCTTCCATGTACATTACCCCAGGAAGGCAGTGCCATATGTTCACACATATGTCACCCATTTTGGCCTCCTGTATAAGTTAGTGTCCCAAGGGGTATCCTGAAAGAGGAAAGAGAAAGCAGACACATGAGGAGGGAGATGTGGTGTGTTTTCTCTGATGACAGATTTTGTTAGACCATCCCTTCAGTTGGCAAGCACCCAAAACAGCTGCTTTACCCTGGAGCAAAGGTTTTTGTTATATTACAAAATCTCTGCAATGAGTGAGACAGTGCAGTGAAGATGATGTGCCCCTTGGGAGTGGACTTTTCCTCCCTAGTGTGACATGTGGAAAAGGCAATAATTACATCTAAGACTTAACACTCACAGAGTTTTGTTTTTACTCTCTCTCGTTAGCCACTAAGTTTTGTAAAATGGTTGAACATCTATTTCCACATAAATGAAATTCTTCATATTTAAACGAAGCAGACTAAAAGAATGAGAAATTTAAAGCATTCTGTTGTGGATAGTTTGTTTAATTATGATTAGGTAATTAAATATTTGTGTTGTTTAACTATCAAAGTTGATGTCTGACTTCTTAGGTATATATATTAAGGCTGTATGTATGTTACAGTTTGCAGAGCTAATCCAGGTGGCTCAGTGGTAAAGAATCCACCTGCCAATGCAGGAGACTCAGAAGACACAGGTTCAACCCCTGGATTGGGAAAATCCCCTGGAGGAGGAAATGGCAACCTGCTCCACTATTATTGCCAGGAAAATCTCATGGACAGAGGAGGCTGGTGGGTTAGAGGCCACAGGGTCACAATTAGTCAAATGCGACTGATCATGCACATGCAGACTATGTTCACCCTACCAGAAAGTGTCAAAAGTGAGGGAAAGTGTCTCACAAACTCATAGAACACAACTCACAATGATTAACAGGCTCTGTAGAACCTGCTGAAAAGTTAAATGGTTTTATTTATCTTGAATGCAGACATCAGAAATAGAGAGATTATTGTAGAGCCAATCTCAGATGCCATGGTCTCTTAACCATATTTCCTTTATAGAATTTATAGATATATTAATATATCTATATTTAATACTATATTTTGCTTTTTCTAAAATTGTCAAATACTTTTATATAATTAATAAAACACTATTTAGTTTTATATTTACCAGTTAATGTACATGAAGAAGATCTTTAAGAGCTTCATAAATCCAGTTGCTACCACTGAAGCTAATGAAATGTAATTAGTTAGTATCATTTTTTCAATGCTTTCTTCTACATTCTTACTTCCATCAAAAAGATACAAGGCTAAAATAGTAATAAAGTTAATAACTGTGTTCAAAAATTGAATTCAAGTTTTGTGTCACAAGAGAAAAGTTTGAATCTCAAAGTAAAATATTTTCCTCTTTGCTATTCTTAGGCAAACATAATTTGAGATCTACATTTAGAAGATCTTTCATTGTTGGAAAACTCTGAAGTAGCTATATGGATTTTACCAGGAAAAAAAAAAGATGTATTATCCTTTGTTTTAAACATATAAAATAAAACTCTCAGGAAGGTTTTAAAACTATTCCGCATAGCTAGTAAGCAAGCAGTACCAAGCTATAAACCCAGGCCTATTTTACTCCAAAACATTTATTTTCCCACCACATTGTTTTGTGTTATGTAAACAGATCAATGCTTCCTCTTATGTTTTTTCACATAGACAGAGGGACAGATGTGAGGTGAATCTAAGACTCCTTAGAAGGTCCTGAGATACTGAGGCCAGTTTTCTGTCCACCTTAATGATAAATTCTGTTAGTCTTTTCTCCTTCCTGTTTCACTCCCACAATTCTTCATGCTACTATTAGTGATTACTTCTCAAAGTACCTTCAACGAAGCTTTAGTTTCTTGCCCTCCTGTATTACATACTTTCTTTTCCATTTTTCACTCCCTATTTTCTTTCTGGAGCCTCCCAAATTATTTCCTCCCAAATCAACTACTAGCACATGAATCTTTGTCTCAGAGTCTTTCTGGGGAAAACTCAAATTAAGTAAGTATTCTTTTAAAAAATCCCTTTCTTTCATTTTTCTCCTTCTCTTCCAATCCCATTTCTAACTGGCAGACTTTCCCTTCTTAATAGGCACTCAGAGTCCTCATGGGTTCTATCAAAGTCATAAGAGGATATATTAATCTGATTTACTCTAGAGAGTAAATTACTAGTAAGACATAGGGTCTTATACATCTTTGTGGTATTGCACTTTGGCATAGAGACCAGATTGTACTCAGTGTTCTAAAATCTGATCATAGAATTTGTTATCTTTAATACTGGGGACAAAAGCTTTTAAAAAGTTGGTGATAAGAGTAGGAGTTCGTCTAAAATCATAGCTAACAAATAGTCATCTATCTTCCTTCTTGTAAAACTCTATAAAGTATCTTAAAATAATAGATATTTATATGACTTTCCTCAATGTACATATACCTATAGTTTAATTTTTATAGTCAAGAACAATTTATAAACTCAAAATGCTGTAAAATACATCTTACTTAAGTCCCCCAAGCCATCTTTTCTCAGCCAACATGGTAATTTTGTTCTGAATGGTTACAGTTTTCACTAGGTAAAGTTAGTCCTTTTGTGATATATGCCCAACTGTCTACCATAACATTAATTTTGAAAAATACAATAAAAGTGCTGCAAAAAGAAAAGCAAGTCACTCAGGTAGACAAAAAACAGACTCCTTGGAATAGTCAATGTGATTAAATAGCAATAAAAAAAGATCATTGCGATTCATATGAAGAAGTTCAGATGGCCAATCTGATGCCACAGTCTGTATACTGTGTCACAACTCAAAAGCTGAGTGGTAAACATGGCATCAATTCTGTTATTGGCAAGAGTTTGAGAATATGGAAGAGCTGTTAGATCACACAGCCTGTGATGTTTCCCCACTGCAGTCTGACTTGCTCAGTTATTGCTGTGCCAGAATAAACAGGAAATCACTCCAGACAAATATCACCAGAGCATTCTGTTCCCAAAATGCCTAGCAGAGTTTAGTAAATAGAAATAATACTTTGATAGTTTCCATGTATTGAAAGTCAAAAGGCTTCGACAATCCCTCAATAATCTCTCTGTGGAATCTCAATAAACCAAAGGGAATTCAATTTTCTAAGTTAGAATTTGCTCTCAGAGTTCAAAGAAACATGACACAGATGCTTAGAAAACAAGTTCAAAAGAGGAAAAGAGGAATTTAAATAACTTCAAGATCAACAGGTTCAAATGCTTAAAGTAATTTGCTGTGGCAAAAGTAAGTTTTTATAAAACTAAATCCACACAAGGCAAATTTTAGAACACCTCATGTATCCTTGCTCTGACTCTGACAAATAAAAGAGATTTAAGAGGGCCAATGGTATTTTCTCAATGATTGTTACCGATTTTATTCTTAAAATCAAGAGTGTAAATTGATGTAAAAGAGTTGAATTTATCAAAATTAATTTGACAATTCCTTATTTTAAAAGAAAACTCCACCTGAAAAAGTTGAAAACTTATGTCCACACAAAAACCTGCACGCTGATGTTTGTTCATAATTGCCAAAACTTGGAAGCAACTAAGATAGCCTTCCGTAGGTGGATGGATAAATGCAAGTGGAAATGTTAGTCACTCAGTCACATCTGACTCTTTGCAACCCCATGGACTGTAGCTCACCAGGCTCCTCTGTCCCTGGAATTCTCCAAGCAAGAATACTGGAGTGGGTTGCCATTTCCTTCTCCAGGGGATCTTCCCAACCCACAGATTGAACCCAGGTCTCCTGCATTGCAGGCAAATTCTTTACCATTGAGCCACCTGGGAAGCCCATAAAGTGGGATATATACAAACATTGGAATGCTATTCAGCACTAAAAAAAAAAAAAAAAAAGATTTATCAAGCCATAAAAAGACATGGGAAAAACTTAAATACATAGTACTAAGTGAAATAAGCCAATCTAAAAGGGCTCAAATTGTGATTCCAACCACATAATCTGGAAAAGACAAAATGATGGAAATACAGAAAGATAGCTGGTTATCAGAATGAGGGGAATAGATGCATAGGCAGAGCACAGAGGGTTTTGAGGGCAGTGAAAATACTTTGTATGATGTTATAATGGTGGATATATGTCATTATACATCATCCAAACCCAAAGAATGTATAACACCAAAAGTGTGGACTTTGATTAAATATGATGTGTTGATGTAGGCTCAGTCTTAATGAAAATGTACCCATTTTGGTGATTGATTTGGTAATGGAGAGGCTATGCATATGTGGGAGCACGAAGTATATTGGAAATCTCTGTACTTCCCTTTCTGTTTTGTTGTAATACTCAGCTTCCTTTAGAAATCTCTTCGAATATTGAAAACCACTTGAATATTCAAAATATGGGTTTGATAAGTTAATTATACCATCAACCACTTAATGCAATGTAAATTTAGGTATTAAAATGATGATGAAGATATACATTTGCTGGCCTAAAAATATGTTCTGTTAATAGTATAAAGGAAAAATTCAACTGAAAGTGAAAGTTGTTCAGTTGTATCCAACTCTTTGTGACCCCATGGACTGGGGCCTGCCAGATTCCTCTGTCCATGGAATGCTCCAGGCCAGAATACTGGAATGGGTAGCTTTTCCCTTTTCCAGGGGATTTTCCCAACCCAGGGATTGAACCCAGGTCTCCCTAATTGCAGGTGGGTTATTTACCATCTGAACCACCAGAAAAGCCCAAGAATACTGGAGTAGGTAGCCTATCCCTTCTCCAGGGTATCTTCCTGACCTGGGATGGAACCGGGGTCTCCTGCTTTGCAAGCAGATTCTTTGCCACTGAGCTACCAGGGAAGCCCATACCAAAAACATGTAGTACATAATCCCATTTTCCTTAAAAATATGGTGGTGTATGTCTAGGGAAAAAATATATTGTATTTCTGCATAGTATGGTTATAGGTTGTTTTCAGATTTTTCAGTATGAACTTCAGTGTTAACTGAATTTTTATAATGGCTTATTTATATTAGAAAATGTTATGTTTTTCTAGGATGGCTATAATTGGAAGAACAAACCTACTTTGATTTTTAATTTAATTTTTAAAATTAGTAGTTCCTGAGAGGAAAAAGAAAATTCCAGTTTTTGAACATTTGAAATCTTTATTTATAAAATCTCTGTATTTTTTCTAACTCAAATTTTTTACACATACATGTATCTATTCTTTTAAAAATTCTTTTCCCATTTAGGTTATTACAGAACATTGAGCCAAGTTCCCTGTGCTATACAGTTGGTGCTTGTTGGTTGTCTATTTTAAATGTAGCAGAGTGTACCTTTCATTCTCAAACTCCCAATCTATCTTTTCTCCCCCCTCCCCCCGCCCCGCCATAACCATAAGTTCATTCTCTGTCTGTGAGTCTGTCTCTGCTTTATATATCAGTTCATTTGTATCATTTTTTGAGATTCCACATATAAGTGATATCATATGATACTTGTCTTTATCTGACTTATTTCACTCAGTATGATAATCTCTAGGTCCATCCATGTTGCTGCAAGTGGCAATATTTTATTCTTTTTAATGACTGATTAATATTTCCACTGTATATGTGCACCACATCTTCTTCATCCATTCATCTGTTTGTGGACGTTTAGGTTGCTTCCATGTCCTGTGTACTGTAAACAGTGCTGCAGTGAATTTTGGGGTGCATGAATCCTTTTGAACCATGGTTTTCTCTGGATATATGCCCAAAAATTGTATTTCTGGATCAAATGTAGCTCTATTTTTAGTTTTTTATCTATTCTCCATAGTGACTGTACCAATATACATTCCCACCAAGGGTGTAGGAAGTTTTCCTTTCCCCCACATCCTCTCTAGCATGTATTGCTTGTAGAGTTTTTGATGATGGCCATTCCGATCAGTATGGGGTGATATTTCATTGTAATGTTGAGCTGCATTTCTCTAATAATTAGTGATGCTGAGCATATTTTCATGTGATTTTTAGCCATCTGTATGGTATGTTTTCTCTTGAGAAATGTCTATTTAGATCTTCCAGCCATTTTTTGATTGGGTTGTTTGATTTTTTTATGTTGAGCTTCATGAGCTGTTTGTATACTTTGGAAATTAATCTCTTGTTGATTGCTGTGTTTTCAAATATTTTCTCCCATTCTGAAAGTTGTCATTTCATTTTATTTATGGTTTCTTCCATTATGCAAAAGCTTTTAACTTTAATTAGGTCCCATTTGTTTATTTTTGTTTTTCTTTGCTCTGGCAGGTGGATCAACAAAGATCTTTCTGTGATTTATGTCAAAGAGTATTCTGCCTATGTTTTCCACCAAGAGTTATATAGTATTCAGACTTATATTTAGGTATGTAATTCATTTTGAGTTTATTTTTGTTTATGGTGTTAATGTTTTAATTATATTATTTTACATGTAGCTGTCCAGGTTTCACAGCATCACTTATAAAAGAGACTGTCTTCTCTCCATTGTATATTCTTTCCTCTGTCATAGATTAGGTAACTATAGGTGTGTGGGTTTATCTCTGGACTTTCTATCTTATTCCATTGAACTATATTTCTGATTTTGTGCCAGTATCATGAGCTTCCCTGGTGGTTCAGTGGTAAAGAATCCACCTGCCAAAACAGGAAATGCAGACGACACGGGTTCTATCCTGGGTTCAAGAAGATATCCTGGAGAAGGAAATGGCAACCCAGGCTGCTATTCTTGCCTAGAAAAACTCATGGACAGAGAAGCCTTATGGGATATAATATGTGGGGTGCCAAAGAGCCACATATGACCTAGAGATTGAGCATGCTGATCACACCAGTACCATACTGTTTTGATTACTGTAGCTTTGTAGTACAGTCTGACATCAGGGAGCCTGATTCTTCCAGCTCCATTTTCTTTCTTAAGATTGCTTTAGCTATTTATGGTCTTTTGCATGTCTATGTCAATTGTAAAATTTTGTGGAAAATGTCATTAGTAATTTGATAGGGATTGCATTGAATATGTAGATCGCCTTTGGTAGTATAGTCATTTTCACAATATTGAGTCTTCCAATCCAAGAAAATGGTATATCTTTTTCGTTGTTCTAAAGATAATAAACAATTAACCAATACACACAGTCATTGGGCTACTATGAGAGGCTGTTTTGAGTGCCTGAGTTACTTGTAACTATTTACGCTGTCTGGAGAGTGCTTGTTCTTTTATCTATCTCATATAATGTCCTAGAGAACGATTCTGATAAGCCCAGTTTGGGTTATACCTCCTCCTCTGGATTCATCAGTTATAGCAAGGGGGAATTTTACCATTAAAGAAACAAGACAGCTAAGAATTGAATACTTTTAAGAGAGGCAGGATGTTTTCAGAGTATAAGTGGTAGCAATTCACTAGTTGCCCAGGACATATAGTAACTGTTTCATTTTTGACCCTGTACTTGTTACAATGGGGAGTAAAGAATAGAATGCAGTCTCTGTTTTATAGAAGTTTGTAATCCTATTAGGGAGAGAATAACTTAAATAAAATTAGAATATTGATCCAAATAATAGGTTTTTATAAAGAGCTCTAAACACAAATTATTATGCAACAATTATCTGGTATTTTGGTGTGTGTAACAACCTCATTAGAATATTGAAATAGCAGATCTTACCATTTCTCTTATCAATAGTATTCAGGAAATGTGAAAGATTTTCTAAGTGTGAGTTTCTGATTTTAATGGGAATTGCATAAAGAAGTAATTAGCTATCTAATGAAATGAAATGGCTCTGATATTTGAAGCTATAAAGTTGTAGACATGTAAGGATGGATTTAGTTTATGGCCTTCATATAAAATATGCTAAGGTTGAAGAAGTATGACCACTTATTAATCAATTTCTTATCCAGTAAAATAAAAGTTTAACAATTTATATCCTTTAATGTTTTCCTTGGTTTTGATTTGGTAACCATTAGCCTTGACTACACATGTAATAAAAACCTCTGTATAGTGCTACTTTGCAAATAATTTCAACTGTAATATATCTTGTGATATCTGTCCTGTCAAAGGAAGAAAGGTGTGTGAAAATGACTTATAAAATTTCTGTCCTGAAGCTCAGCCATCATCTTACATGATGGAAGTGTCTGCTATAGTTTAGGACTAGACTGATCTAGGATTTCTATATATAGAACTGGTTGTCTCTTACCACAATGAGCTGTACATCAGTATCAATACACAAAGAAAGGCATCATCCTTCTCTTATAGTAGACTGGGAATATGTTGCCAGTTGGGTCTTTCTTTTCCCTTGTTAACTTCATGTGTAGCAAAACAACTGCTCAATATGGGTTCAAGAAATGATTGCTGAATTTTTAATAAAGTGGTGAGTGTACACTCAATGAATGTAAATAATTTCTACTGATGATTTTTTGAAATGCCACCTTTTGTTACACATTGATTCCATATTGGCTTATCTCCTTCTTTAGGATAAAAACATCAAGGAGGTGATATCACATACTAGACAAAAGAGAATGCTATCATTTACTTACAGCTGTTTCATAGTAAAATTATAGCTCTGCAGATTAGAAATTAAAATTAAAGAGGACCAAAGAAAGCATGGATTACTGGTGTTCAAAGTTGTATAAATAAATGCTAAGAACATGGCTAAGAGAACTGGATTCAAAATATATATATTACTTTATAATAATCCTTGGAAGCTCTAATGTATTCATATATAATATATTCATATATAATAAATACATATACACTAAATTATGTTGATATATTCAAAATTGCTGAGGTAGGTACAAGTAAGTAGGCTGTTTAATTGGTCACCTACGGTAGCATAAATGATACTTTGTATATTCCAAGATTTTCTTCCATAAAGTCGAAACTCTTTTAAAACCACGATTTCCTAGCACAGTAAATAAGAACCATAACTTACCTTCAGCTTGCTAATGTTCAGTCAGTTCAGTTCAGTTGCTCAGTCGTGCCTGAATCTTTGTGACCCCATGAACCTCAGCATACCAGGCCTCCCTGTCCATCACCAACTCCCGCAGTTTACCCAAACCCATGTCCATTGAGCCAGTGATGCAATCCAAACATCACATCCTCTGTCATCCCCTTCTCCTCCTGCCCTCAATCTTTCCCAGCATCAGGGTCTTTTCAAATGACTCAGCTCTTCGCATGAGGTAGCCAAGTATTGGAGTTTCAGCTTCAACATCAGTCCTTCCAATGAACACCCAGGATTGATCTCCTTTAGGATGGACTGGTTGGATCTCTTTGCAGTCCAAAGGACTCTCAAGAGTCTTCTCCAACACCACAGTTCAAAAGTATCAATTCTCTGTCGATCAGCTTTCTTTATAGTTCAAATCTCATATCCATACATGACTATTGGAAAAACCATAGCCTTGACTAGACGGACCTTTGTTGGCAAAGTAATGTCTCTGCTTTTAAATATCCTGTCTAGTTTGGTAATAACTTTCCTTCCAAAGAGTAAGCGTCTTTTAATTTCATGGCTGCAGTCACCATCTGAGGTGATTTGGGAGCCCAGAAAAATAAAGTCAGCCACTGTTTCCACTGTTTCCCCATCTATTTCCCATGAAGTGATGGGACCAGATGTCATGATCTTAGTTCTCTGAATGTTGAGTCTTAAGCCAACTTTTTCACTCTCCTCTTTCACTTTCATCAAGAGGCTCTTTAGTTCTTCACTTTCTGCCATAAGGGTGGTGTCATCTGCATATCTGAGGTTACTGGTGTTTCTCCTGGCAATCTTGATTCCAGCTTGTGCTTCTTCCAGCCCAGCGTTTCTCATGATGTACTCTGCATATAAATTAAATAAGCAGGGTAACAGTATACAGTCTTGACGTACTACTTTTCCTATTTGGAACCAGTCCATTGTTCCATGTCCAGTTCTAACTGTTGCTTCCTGACCTGCATACAGGTTTCTCAAGAGGCAGGTCAGGTGGTCTGGAATTCCCTTCTCTTTCAGAATTTTCCACAGTTTATTGTGATCCACACAGTCAAAGGCTTTGGCATAGTCAATAAAGCAGAAATAGATGTTTTTTTGGAACTCTCTTGCTTTTTTGATGATCCAGCAGATGTTGGTAATTTGATCTCTTGTTCCTCTGCCTTTTTTAAAACCAGCTTGAAAATCTGGAAGTTCATGGTTAATGTATTGCTTAGCCTGGCTTGGAGAATTTTGAGCATTACTTTACTAGCGTGTGAGATGACTGCAATTGTGCGGTAGTTTGAGCATTCTTTGGAATTGCCTTTCTTTGGGATTGGAATGAAAACTGACATTTTCCAGTCCTGTGACCACTGCTGAGGTTTCCAACTTAGCTGACATATTGAGTACAGCACTTTCACAGTGTCATCTTTGAGGATTTGAAATAGCTCAACTGGAATTCCATCACCTCCACTAGCTTTGTTCGTAGTGATGCTTCCTAAGGACCACTTGACTTCGCATTCCAGGATGTCTGGCTCTAGGTGAGTGATCACACCATCATGATTATCTGGGTCATGAAGACCTTTTTGTACAGTTCTTCTGTGTATTCTTGCCACCTCTTCTTAATATCTTCTGATTCTGTTAGGTCCCTACCATTTCTGTCCTTTATTCATCCCATTTTTGCATGAAATGTTCCCTTGGTATCTCTAATTTTCTTGAAGAGATCTCTAGTCTTTCCCATTCTATTGTTTTCCTCTATTTCTTTGCATTGATCGCTGAGGAAGGCTTTCTTATCTCTCCTTGCTGTTCTTTGGAACTCTGCATTCAAATGGGAATATCTTTTCTTTTCCCCTTTGCTTTTCGCTTCTCTTCTTTTCACAGCTATTTGTAAGGCCTCCTCAGACAGCCATTTTCCTTTTTTGCATTTCTTTTTCTTGGGGATGATTTTGATTCCTGCCTCTTGTACAATGTCATGAAACTCCATCTATAGTTCATCAGGCACTCTATCAGATCTAGTCCCTTAAATCTATTTCTCACTTCCACTGTATAATCGTTAGGGATTTGATTTAGGTCATACCTGAATGGTCTAGTGGTTTTCCCCACTTTTTTCAATTTAAGTCTGAATTTGGCAATAAGGAGTTCATGATCTGAGCCACAGTCAGCTCCCAGTCTTGTTTTTGCTGGCTGTGTAGAACTTCTCCATCTTTGGATGCAAAGAATATAATCAATCTGATTTCAGTGTTGACCATCTGGTGATGTCCATGTGTAGAGTCTTTTCTTGTGTTGTTGGAAGAGGGTGTTTGCTATGACCAGTGCATTCTCTTGGCAGAACTCTACTAGCCTTTGCCCTGCTCCATTCTGTACTCCAAGGCCAAATTTGCCTGTTACTCCAGGTGTTCCTTGACTTCTTACTTTTGCATTCCAGTCCCCTATAATGAAAAAGACATCTTTTTTGGGTTTTAGTTCTATAAGGTCATGTAGGTCTTCAGAGAACCATTCAACTTCAGCTTCTTCAGCGTACTGGTCAGGGCATAGACTTGGATTACCGTGATATTGAATGGTTTGCCTTGGAAATGATCAGAGATCATTCTGTCGTTTTTGAGATTACATCCAAGTACTGCATTTCAGACTCTTTTGTTGACTATAATGGCTACTCCACTTCTTCTAAGGGATTCCTGCCCAAAGTAGTAGATATAATGGTCATCTGAGTTAAATTCACCCATTCCAGTCCATCTTAGTTCGCTGATTTCTAGAATGTTGATGTTCACTCTTGCCATCTCCTGTTTGACCACTTCCAATTTGCCTTGATTCATGGACCTAACATTCCAGGTTCCTGTGCAATATTGCTCTTTATAGCATCAGATCTTGCTTCTATCCCCAGTCCCATCCACAACTGGGTGTTGTTTTTGCTTTGGCTCCATCTCTTCATTCTTTCTGGAGTTATTTCTCCACTGATCTCCAGTATCATGTCGGGCACCTACCGACCTGGGGAGTTTATTGTGATAATGTTGAATTGCTCAATTTAAAATTGAATCACATTCAGTTTGTTCCAGCTTTTCCCCCAATATCAGTTGCTTGATATTGGGTCAACCAATGGATTGTTTACTTGTGCCAATTAAATATGAAAATTTGACTGTGATCTTAATTGTAATAAGTGCAAGTCACTCAGTCGTCTGACTCTTTGCTACCCCATGGACTATACATTCCATGGAATTCTCCAGGCCAGAACCCTGGAGTGGGTAGCCTTTCCCTTCTCCAGGGGATCTCCCCAACCCAGGAATCGAACCCAGGTCTTCCACATTGCAGGCAGATTCTTTACCAGCTGAACCACAAGGGAAGCCCAAGAATATTGGAGTGGGTAGCTATCCCTTCTCCAGGGGATCTTCCCGACCCAGGAATCAAACCTGGATCTCCTGCATTGCAGGTGGATTGTTTACCAACTGAGCTATCAGAGAAGCCCTTAATTGTAATAAATCAACGGTTTTTTGAAGCATAGCTGGTACATATTCTGCTGACATTTAAAGGATACTGTATTGTTACTTTACTGAAGCATCAAGAAATGAACTACTTCATTGAATCATACAAATCATTCCGTTACTTAAAGAGGGAGCAAACATTTAAGATTAGAGTTGAGAAAATAGGCAAATGTATTTTTAAGGACCTGAGATTTTAATAATGACCTAGTGATAATCTAATGAGATTCTAGTTATGAAATATGTCAAGGATGGTAAGTAGACTTCTTAGGTGCAACTCACCACTGGCAACAAGGAACAACAAAGAAAACAGTCTTTCCTTGTAATTGTATCTGTTATTAAATCCTCTGTTTCCATTTATAAATGCTTCCAAATCCCTTACTCAAAATTCTTGGTTCATATTTTAATCCAGGCCATGATAGTCTTTTAGTTTTAATATTTAAATAGATTATCAGCAAAATGAATCTTTGCTGTCAATCTGTCAAAGCAATTTTTGTGCCACTGTCAAAAGCCTCAAATAATGTATGATGAGAGTATATATCACACTAGATACCTGCCTCTATTTTAAGGCAAAGTTCAGATCCATGGAATTTAGTGAGAGTAGTGATACCAACTGACTTCATTTTAAGCTGCACTTTTACTGCACCTGACAGTGTTGGTGATAAAATATAATATGACTTAATAGAGCTTGGGCAAAAGACTCAGACTCTGACATTAGGCCCTCTGGCTTAGACGCATGACATCTTCACTTATTAACCATGTAAATTTGGACACGTTTCCTAGGTTCTCAGTCAACTTCTTTAGAGGGATTATATTAGGTACTTAATAGAGTTTCAATAGGTTTAATAAATTAATCTATTTACCTAGAGCATGTAAAATAGTACCAGTCATATAATGTTACATAACTAAATGTTCAATAATATAATTAAGATGTTATTTCTTCCCTAAAGTGTTAATATTTCTTCTTATAATTTCTATAAAGTGGCTATAAAATTCAATTGATCAGATGACTGTTAAATCAGTTTTTAGTCTTACAATTTGAAGTTTACATAATGAGCATTTCATCTGTTTTTAGACACTACTGAATTTTGGGGAAAAAAATGTTTTTGACATAATTAAGTGTTCTGACTAAGCCATACTGCAGTATAATTTCTTGGACTTTTACTAAATTCAGTCATCACCTGAATTTGAAAATTTATCTGTTACTGAGTAAGAAGCCTCATAACATAATGGCTAAAACAACATTTTCATACTTCTCATGTTTAGATCTGGGCAGTTTTTCTGCTAGTCTTTTCTGAAATCATTTATGAAACTATAGTCATCTGACAGCTCAACTATGGTGAGTGGATACCAGATGACCTCACTCACATATCTGGTGCTATAAGTGGGATTTCTCAGATGGCCAGTAGCTGGCAGGTTTTCTCTTCTCCTTCCCTTTGTCTCTCTCTGTCTTTCCATCTCTTCTGTTTTATTTGCATCCTCCACTTCATTTCCATGTAGACTCTCATCTTCAAACAGACTGACATCCAAGGCAGTCTCAGTCACTTCTGCAACCTTCTCTCCATTAAAACAAGTCACAAGGTCAGATGTAATTCAAGAGCAGAGGAAATAGGCTCTAACATTTTATAAGAATGGTAAAGTCAAAAACACGCATAGTAGGAATTATTATGGCTATTTTTTAAAAAAAATCGATCTGCCTTTGGAGCACAGATGTTTGCATCTTTCATACTTGCAAAATACACTCTCTCCTTCTAACACACTGCCTCTAATCACTTTGTATCCAATTATGACACCAGGATTGACATTAGTCTCATGTTATGAATCAGGTCTGAATGTGGATGAGAATCCACAGGTACAGTTGCTCATGGTGGATCCTCTTGATCTAGAGACCTGTGGGGTTAAAAGACAAGTGAGCTAACTCTCAAGCACCCAGCATGCAATAAAGAGATAGTACAACCTCAGTAACACTTTGTTCAAAAGAGAAAGGAATAAGGAACACATAGTATATTATCATATGTGAAACAGATCGCCAGTCCAGGTTTGACGCATGAGACAGGGTGCTCAGGGCTGGTGCACTGGGATGACACAGAGGGATGGGATGGGGAGGGAAGTAGGAGGGGAGTTCAGGATGGGGAACAGATGTACACCCATGGCTGATTCATGTCAATGTTTGGAAAAAACCGCTACAATATTGTAGAGTAATTAGCCTCCAATTAAAATAAATAAATTTAAAAAAAAGGAACACATAGTAACCAGAGGTCTATAGCAATTCTGATATACATATAAGCACATGCTTTCAGGTTTCCATACTTAAAGGCCAAATTTTCTTTCTTCTGACCCAGAAAGCCTTTTCCAGCCACTAGAACACTCCACTTGTAGGCTCTTGTGCCTGCAGATTTCTTTGCCAAGATCTTCATGGCTACCATCTTCCCAATATTGGCTATGATCTTCCTAATCTTGGTTCAAAAGTCACCTCTCCTTAGAAGTTGATGCTAACAATCCTGTTACAGCTTATCTCTCCCTCTCATATTTCCTTCCTGGAATTTATAACATTCTGTAAGTATCCTCAATATTGATGCATTTTCTCAAATGCTATAAAAATTATAGTATATATTTGCTGTTAGTCGCTCAGTCATGTCCAACTCTTTGTGACTCCATGAACTGTAGCCTATCAGGCTCCTCTGTCCATGGAATTCTCCAGGCAACAATACTGGAGTGGGTTGCCGTTTCTTCTCCAGGGGATCTTCCCAGGGATCGAACACAGGTCTCCTATATTACAGGCAAATTCTTTATCATCTGAATCACCAGGGAAGCAGTATATATTTCACTATATATGTATTAAATACTAAATTCTATCCATGATAAAAACTCATAAGAATACAAACTCTGTTTATTTCCTATATACTAAATTATTCCCAGAATAATTAACATAGAGTCTGGTACTTGAGAGATGAAGAATAAATATCTAGTAAATGAGTGAATGAGATCTTACAACCCCCCTATAAGATTGATGTGTTGCTGCTTTAATGATGAAGAACTGAATGAGGCTTGCACAAGTTAAATAACTTGCCAAAGGTCACACATACCTGGTCAAGAGCAGAACCCAGCTTCATGCCAGCAACATGTTATCCTGCATTCTCATTCTTTATAAATGGATAAGAAGTGCATGTCCTTCTGAAGGTTGACATTGTGTTAGAATCTTCTCTTCTTGCATCACTTCACCATTTCATGTAACATCAGGTCATATTATATCAGACAGCTCAAGAAGAATGTCAGTGACTTTCACCTTGTTCTCTCTTTCTGTTTATAACCTTTTACAGACACTGTGTATTATTTAATAAGTGAGCAAATAGGAACTGGCAGATGAACCCACCCTATAGTGAAGAAAAGACAGTGAGCACATGTTGTCTGCCTAATTTCCAATGTATTGGAGTCAGTCTGTGTCCTCCTCTTGGAAAGAATGTATCTTTCTTTCTTCATGCTCTTTATCCTTAATGTTCACCCATCTCACATTTCAATTTTGATTTCTAACTCTACAACGTGTGAGGAATTTCAAATGTGAAAACCAAAGTTTTATATTAGTCTTTCCTTAGAGATGCATCACTGTTTAAAAAAGAAACCAGAACCAAAACATCATTAGTACAACCGTAAAAAGATTTTGGGAACTAAAATCCTATCTTTCAAGGATTAGCTAAAGTTTCAAGGACAAATAGCCTCACCTGCACACACACAAGACACGCACATTCCTATGGATGCAAATATATTCAAGTCTATTGTCACCATTATTAAGTATAAATGAGCACCTACCATGATTTTAGCACTTTTTTTGGTAATTCTTATTGTTTACTTGGGCTTCCCAGGTGGCTCAGTGGATGGAGAATCTGCTTGCCAATGCAGTAAAGGCAGGAGATGCAGGTTCAATCCTTGGGTCGGGAAGATCCCCTGAAAAGGAAATGATAACTCACTCCAGTATTCTTGCCTGGAAAAATCCCATGGATAGAGGAGATGGGCGTGCTACAGTCCATGGGGTCACCAACAGTCTAACACGACTGAATGACTCAGCAAATTGTTTACTTAACTTTGCTACAAATCTGTCAGATAGTTATTTGCAGTTATATTTTAGAGGTAAGGACCATGTATTTCAAGCACTAATAAATGTTGGCAAATTTCAGCATTTTCTAAAGTTCATCTTACCATCCTTGGAACTCTTATTTTCATCCTATTACATGAAAACTAGTGAGATAATAATAATTTAAGACAACAAAGAAAAATCAGAGTACTAGTGTATACTAGCTCTAGTTGATGAAGATCAAAGCTTTGTTATTTGCAATATATTTGACTTTTTTTTCTTCTTTTCCCAAAGAGAGGAGTGACAAAGTCCACTCTTCTAAAGGCATTTTTAGGGTAATTACTCATTAGATAAATAAATTATTTAATTAATGCCTGCTGTAAATGCCAATACCTAATTTTTATTAGATCCACTAAACACTTAACATATAAATTAACAAAAATTACAGAATATTTTTTCCCATTCAATCCAAGTAAGCGTTTCCACCATTTATACAAACTGTGCAGCACCAGTTAGGATAATTTTAGCATCAGTTACAGACTCATCAGCTTAAATTTCTTTTTAAAAATATTTGTACACTTTATTTAAAAACAAATAATACACTTAGAGCCACCAAAATGGATATCTTAATTAGCTTATACATACCCCCAAATTACAAAAGAAACATATTGCATTGATTGCCTTTTTAAATGAAGGGAATTTCTCTATCACATACTGGAAGATCCAGAGGTTAGTCTGGTGGTGGAATCATAAGTATCGTATAATCAGTTACTTAAAAATGTTGTTAAAAACAGCCAGCAAATTACTTTGCTTTGACTTGCACTGAAATGTTCTAATATAATTTGAATAGTTTCTATGCACTGTGACCATATGTTTAGGAAGGATATATATTTTTAGTAGTAGCATTGAGTATTTGTATCATATTGGGTAATATGCATAAACTTTCTGCCTATTAATTTCTTCATTGAAAAATACTAATGGTACATACTTTATAGATCACTGTGTGTAATTAATAAGACAATCCATGAAGATCATTTACCACAGAGCCTGGCAAGTGGTAAACAGTTTACAAATGTGAGATATTATTATAATTTCTTCCAGTTTGATTTTTTTAAAGCAACTCTATTTTACTCAAATAACATTGAACGATTTCAAGTGTATGATTCATTGATTTTAGTAAGTTTACTGAGTGGGTGCCAACATCATCATAATCCATTCATTTTTAATGCTCTTATCTGAAAACTTGTGATTCACATCAAAAATCTATAATATGGAAAAACAAGATGTTTGCCAATATTAAATAAAGTTTAGTATAGAATATATATATGTGTGTGTGTGTGTGTATACAGTTAGCTCGATGTAAAATATACAAAAATATTACCTAGAACTTAGAAGAAATATGCAAAGTTTAGTCTTTATGGTATCTAAACTGACTTTGTGAAATAATTAATAGTTTATTCAGTGATTTAAGAACTTCTCTGTTTCATGAAATTATAAATATGGTTTTCAGTAAGATATATTCAAAACTGTGTGTGTGTGTGTGTGTGTGTGTGTGTGTGTGTGTGTGTGTGGCAACAACAGCCAGGATTTCTTTCCAAAATGAATTAATGTATTTCACACAGGAGAAGCCAGAGTTTAGGTTGTCTCCCTTGCAGAGGATTCTGAATATGTGTATTACTGCATCCTGCTCCCCACTCTTCACTTATCATTACATAAATAATTTTGAGAAGTGGGCATGGAAAAAACAGAGGAAATTTAGGTGTTAAGTTTAACATACATACTTAGGATATATGTAGTCATTTCTTATATATTTTATTAATATTATTCTATACACTGTTTTATACAAAATATATACAATAATTATTTGGAAAATGAAACAAATGGGGCTGGAAAAGTATCTATTCAGAACCCCAAATTTATAATAAAAACTAAAAAATACTGCTGTTTACTTAGTTTTCACAAGTTAATAATTCTCACTATTTTATGAAACTGGTTGTTTTTTATACTATTATTATTGCTTTATTGAAACAAGAATATTGAAAAGGGAACATTCAGTGCCTTTTTTCCAATAAATAACACAAAATATGTTCTAAAAAATATGAACTATAATAGTAAAATAAATAATCCCACCCACCGCCCCCACCTCCATCATATATACCCCATTAGAGTTTGATTTTACTGCCTGTTTAAGTTTTCTTTGCATTTTTCTTTGCTCTGTTTTAAGTTTCTTCTGCTGCTATGGTCAAAGTCACTAGTTACATTTAAGATTATCTTGCTCAGGGAGGGATTGTAATTATAACTTTGAATATGTTAAGTAAATGTCAATTACATATTAAGGACCAAATTCTGGCCTTGAATTTAAACAAAGAATTTATATTTTCTTTAATTAAATCTGAACATTTGACACATTTATTACAAAGAGTCTTTAATGTTGAGATTCATATACACATATAATGATAAAACTATCTAGAGGAATGAAACATTTTGCTAAATATGATTTAAACTGGGCATTAGGTATCACTAAAACAATAATCCATGACTATTTTTCTATTTTACATTGAGCCTCTCAATACTAAAATTCAAAGGTTATTGGAACTGACTTATAGAGACCTAAATATCAAATGTCAAAACTTTTGTTTTGGAATATTTTTCCCTTTCCTTCATGTCCTGAGATTCCTTTAGAAAGGGTGAGAGATTAATTCTATAGACAGAATTAATATATACAGAAAAGGACAGAAAATTTTATCAGGAGAACTTGGCCTTGTCATTGGGAATGCTGCAAGCCATTTGGGGTTTAGGAGGGAAAAAAATAAAAACAATATTATGAAACTCTAGCAAATAAGGTTTAAATATCTACTTGTTGATAATAATCTTATAGTAGGATATTTATATAAGATGACAAGAGTTTTAGTTTTCAGACACAAAACTTTCAAACAGAATGAGATATTCTCTTTTCACAAAGCTTAGACTCCAAGAAGAGAGTGAGGCTGAATAGAAGTGAAAACTTGTGTTCACACACACACAAAAACCCTACATTAATGCTCATAGTCACACTATTCATAATATTAATAGTCAAGAGCTATGGGAAAATGTTTATGAAATGATGACTGGATAAACAAAACATGGTATATCCATAAATGGAATACTCTTCAGCCCTAAAAAGAGATGAAGTACTGATCCATGCTACAACATGGATGAACCTTGAAAACATGCTGTATGGAAGAAACCAGTCACAAAAGACTACATATCATATTATTCCATTTATATGAAACTTCAAATTGGGAAATCTATAGAAACATAAAGTAAATTAGCAGTTGCTTAGGACTAGTGGATGAGCTAGAAGATAATGGGCAATAGCTAAAGTATGTAGGGGTTTCTTTTTAAGGTAATGAAAATACTCTACATTGGCTGTTGTAACAATTACATGCATTTTTTCCTTCCAAAAAAATCATTGAATTGTATACTTAAACAGGTTAATTGCACAGTATGTGAACTATATCCCAACAAAGCTTTTACAGATAAAAAGAGATTTGAAAAACAGACAGTACCAAACAACAGTCTAATCTAAGATGTTTTATAAGAATATCTCGGGACAGTAAATGTAGCTCTAGAGATATTATATGCGTGTATATTTTTGTTTATGCTTTCCAGAAGTCTAGTATTTTGAATTAGTTTAATATTGAGTTTCCATGTGATAGTCTTCTCTTTTTAGACTACAATCCATTGAAAAATGACTTTAGATATTGAATTGCATAGAAATAGCCTAAAATGCTTTTCATACATAAACATTTGTCAACATATGCTCCTTTCTATGTGATAAATTATCAGAATTTAATGCTCTGATCAGTTACACCACACCAGGCTATTTAAAGCTTGAGGCCCAGCAGGGATTTCTTTTTTAATTTGGTATAATTTTAAACATTACAAAAATAGCTCTCTTCCAGCTCCCCTGCTGTGTCTTAGATTGTTGCCAAGGTTTTTTGTAATATGTTATCATTAGAGTAACATCGTTCTATAAATATTGCATCCTTGATTCTAATGTCACCCAAAATAGCAGTGTGGCATAAAAGGATACAGAGGGAAGAAACTGAATTAATTGCATTTTTCTTTATTGTCTAATCATTACAACTTCCATATCATCATGCCTTCACACTTTTCTGCATACCTTCTAAATGTGGACGTCTCCAAGGGGTTTTAGGAATTTTTTTTTAAAGATCAAAAGATGACTTCTTAGAAAACTAAGCTCAGTTGGGTATCTGATGTGTCAATTGAAAAAAAAAATGCCATTGAACTTGGTTAAATACTTAAAAACCTACTAAGCCTCAAATACTTGCAAATTGCTCATTTCAACGACCCATTCCACAAAGCAATGTCTTCACTATACAAGTTTTAATGATATAAACCAAGAATGTTTGGATATAGCCTGAATCTTAACACGAATTCCAAAGAGAATGAAATTGACATAGTTTTCTGTCATTTTTTAAAATCTGAAATTTTAATGCTATATGTATTATGACAGAAATGTAGTTCACATATAACTAATTGTCAAGCATATTTCATTCATCAAACTATATTTTAAAAGACCTACTTGAGACTCTAATTCAATAACTTTTGAAATTGACTTTTCAAATTGTTTTTTAATAAGCGATTAAAATATTACTCTTGAAAAAGAGAAAGTCATTATTCTGAGCCCAGTGTAACAAAGGTTCAAGTTCAACTTGAAATATTAAACCCAAAATGTTCAATAAATCCTACATTTAATAAAACCAATTTGAGTTTTCACTCTGATTCTTTGAAACATCCTTAAATATATGTTGGCTATGAAAACTGCCAACTTTTATATGACAAGATTAGTGTTTCATGGTGACTATAAGCTGACTTTTAATTCCTGGGTAATAACCCATGTTTTCTAGGGGATGATTTTGATCACTGTCTCCTGTACAATATTACGAACCTCTGTCCATAGTTCTTCAGGCACTGTCTCTATCAGATCTAATCCCTTGAATCTATTTGTCACTTCCACTGTATAATTGTAAGGGATTTGATTTACGTCATACATGAATGTCGTTTTCCCTACTTTCTTCAATTTAAGTCTGAATTTGGCAATAAGGAATTCATGATCTGTGCCACAGTCAGCTCCCAGTCTTGTTTTTGCTGACTGTGTAGAGCTTCTTCATCTTCAGCTGCAAAGAATATAATCAATCTGATTTCGGTATTGGCCATCTGGTGATTTCCATGTGTAGAGTCTTTTGTGTTGTTGGAAGATGGTGTTTGCCATGACCAGTGCATTCTCTTGGCAAAACTCTAATAGCCTCTGCCCTGCTTCATTCTGTACTCCAAGGCCAAACTTGCCTGTTACTCCAGGTATCTCTTGACTTCCTACTTTTGCATTCCAGTCCCCTATGATGACAAGGACATCTTTATTTGGTATTAGTTCTAGAAAGCCTTGTAGGTCTTAATAGCAACTTCAGCTTCTTTGGAATTAGAGGTTGGGGCATAGATTTGGATTACTGTGATACTGAATGGTTTGTCTTGTAAATGAAAGGAGATTATTCTGTCATTTTTGAGATTGCACCCAAGTATTGTATTTTGGACACTTTTGTTGACTATGAGGGCTACTCCATTTCTTCTAAGGGATTCTTGCCCACAGTAGTAGGTATAATGGTATCTGAATTAAATTAGCCCATTCTGGTCCATTTTAGTTCACTGATTCCTAAAATCTCAATGTTCACTCTTACCATCTCCTGTTTGACCAGTTCCAATTTACCTTGATTCATGGTCCTAACATTCCAGGTTCCTGTGCAATACTGTTCTTTACAGCATTGGACTTTACTTTCACCATCAGACACATCTACAACAGGGCATTTTTTCGTCTTTGACTCAACCTCTTCATTCCTTATGGGGCTATTTCTCTGCTCTTCTCCAATAGAATACTGGACACCTATTGACCTGGGGATTTCATCTTTCAGTGTCATATCATTTTGCCTTTCATACCGCTTATGGGCTTCTCAAGGCAAGAATGCTGAATTGGCTTGCCATTCCCTTCTCCAGCAGACCATGTTTTGTCAGAACTCTCCACCATGACCCTTGAATAGATTCAAAGGATTAGATCTAATAGACAGAGTGCCTAAAGAACTATGGATAGAGGTTCCTAACATTGTACAGGAAGCAGTAATCAAAATAATCCCAAGAAGAAGGAATGAAAAAAGGCAAAATGGTTGTCTGAGGAGGCCTTACAAACAGCTGAGATAAGAAGAGAAGTGAAAAGCAAAGGAGAAAAGGAAAGATATACCCATCTGAATGCAGAGTTCCAAAGAATAGCAAGGAGAGATAAGAAAGTCTTCCTAAGTTATCACTGCAAAGAAATAGAGGAAAACAACAGAATGGAAAAGACTAGAGATCTCTTCAAGAAAATCAGAGATACCAAGGGATTACTGTGCACAGTAATAGACAGAAACAGTATGGACCTAATAGAAGCAGAAGATATTAAGAAGAAGTGGCAAGTATACATAGAAGAACTATACAAAAAAGATCTTAAAGACCTGGATAACCATGATGGTATGATCACTCATGTAGAGCCAGACATCCTGCAGTGTGAAGCCAAGTGGGCCTTAGAAAGCATCACTATGAATAAAGCTCATGGAGGTGATGCAATTACAGCTGAGCTATTTGAAATCCTAAAAGATGATGCTGTTGAAGTGCTGCACTCAATATGTCAACAAATTTGGAAAACTCAGCTGTGGCCACAGGACTGGAAAAGTTCAGTTTTCATTCTAATCCCAAAGAATGTTCAAATTACCACACACCTGCACTCATTTCACATGCTAGCAAGTAATTCTCAAAATCCTCGAAGCTGGGCTTCAACAGTACATGAACTGAGAAATTCCAGATGTTCAAGCTGGATTTACAAAAGGCAGAGGAACCAGAGATCAAAACAACAACATCCGTTGGATCATAGAAACAGCAAGAGGATTCCAGAAAAACATCTACCTTTGCTTCATTGACTACACCAAAGACTTTGACTGTGTGGATCATAACTGTGGAAAATCGTTAAAGAGATGAGAATACCAGACCACCTGACCTGCCTCCTGTGAAATCTGTATGCAGATTAGAAGCAACAGAACTGGACATGGAATAATGGACTGGCTCTAAATTGAGAAGGGAGTATGTCAAGGCTGTATATTGTCACCCTGTTTATTTAACTTATATGCAGAGTACATCATGCAAAATGCCGAGCTGGATGAAACACAAGCAAGAATCAAGATTGCAGGGAGAAATAACAATAACCTCAGATATGCTGATGATACCACTCCTATGACAGAAGAGAAGAGGAACTAAAGAACTTCTTGATGAAGTTGAAGGAGGAGAGTGAAAAAGCTGGATTCAAACTCAACATTCAAAAAACTAAAATTATGGTATCCGGTCCCATTACTTCATGGCAAATAGATGGGGAAACAATAGAATCAGTGGCAGACTTCATTTTCTTGGGCTCCAAAATCACTGCAGATGGTGACTACAGCCATGAAATTAAAAGATGTTTGCTCCTTGGAAGGAAATCTGTAACAAACCTATACAGTGTATTAAAAAGCTGAGACATTACTTTGCCAGCAAAGTCTGTATACAGTCAGAGCTATGATTTTTCAGGAGTTGTGTATGGACATGAGAGTTGAACCATAAAGAAGGGTGAGCGCTGAAGAATTGATGCTTTTGAACTGTGGTGTTGGAGAAGACTCTTGAGAGTCCCTTGAACTGCAGGGAGATCAAATCAGTCAATCCTAAAAGAAATCAATTCTGAATATTCACTGGAAGAACTAATGCTGAAGCTGAAGCTCCAATAC
Source organism: Giraffa tippelskirchi (assembly GCF_054371585.1). NCBI lineage: Eukaryota > Metazoa > Chordata > Mammalia > Artiodactyla > Giraffidae > Giraffa > Giraffa tippelskirchi. The sequence goes on from NC_137284.1 coordinate 68,992,492, forward strand.
TCTGGCCACCTGATGAGAAGAACTGACTCATTGGAAAAGACCCCGATGCTGGGAAAGATTGAAGGCGAGAGAAGAAGGGGACGACAGAGGACGACATGGCTGGATGGCATGACAGGGTCGCAAAGAGTTAAACATGACTGAGTGACTAAACAACAACAAATAACCTACTGATTATGTTCACTTCATTAGGCAGCCTCATAGGACAAAAATATTTTTCTCAAGATCTCATCGAGTTCTAATAACTTTCTGTGTGAGCCCCTAACAATGTATTAGCAAAGGCCTCCCAAAACCTGCAGTCAGAAAATTCTTACATGACTCCATCATTCACTCACAACATTAGACTGAATCCCAGAAGCAACTTTTTGCTTCTCTTAAACCCCACCACCACCATCCTTATACACTTCATGAAGAATGGTAATTTTTAAAGTGCAGGAAATGAAGGCACAGTCAGTTCAGTTCAGTTCAGTCGCTCAGTCGTGTCCGACTCTCTGCAACCCCATGAATTGCAGCACGCCAGGCCTCTCTGTCCATCACCAACTCCCGGAGTCCACCCAAACCCATGTTCATCGAGTCGGTGATGCCATCCAACCATCTCATCCTCTGTCGTCCCCTTCTCCTCCCGCCCCCAATCCTACCCAGCATTAGGGTCTTTTCCAATGAGTCAACCCTTCGCATGAGGTGGCCAAAGTATTGGAGCTTCAGCTTCAACATCAGACCTTCCAATGAACATCCAGGATTGATCTCTTTTAGGATGGATTGATTGGATCTCCTTGCAGTCCAAGGGACTCTCAAGAGTCTTCTCCAACACCACAGTTCAAAAGCATTAATTCTGCGGCGCTCAGCTTTCTTCACCGTCCAACTCTCACATCCATACATGACCACTGGAAAAACCATAGCCTTGACTAGACGGACTTTTGTTGGCAAAGTAACGCCTCTGCTTTTAAATATGCTATCTAGGTTGGTCATAACCTTCCTTCCAAGGAGTAAGCGTCTTTTAATTTCATGGCTGCAGTCACCATCAGCAGTGATTTTGGAGCCCAAAAAAGTAAAGTCTGACACTGTTTCCACTGTTTCCCCATCTACTTCCCATGGAGTGATGGGACCAGATGCCATGATCTTGGTTTTCTGAACGTTGAGCTTTAAGCCAACTTTTTCACTCTCCTCCTTCACCTTCATCAAGAGGCTCTTTAGTTCTTCTTCACTCTCCGCCATAAGGGTGGTGTCATCCACATATCTGAGGTTATTGATATTTCTCCCGGCAATCTTGATTCCAGCTTGTGTTTCTTCCAGCCCAGCGTTTCTCATGATGTACTCTGCATATAAGTTAAATAAGCAGGGTGACAATATACAGCCTTGACGTACTCCTTTTCCTATTTGGAACCAGTCTGTTGTTCCATGTCCAGTTCTAACTGTTGCTTGCTGACCTGCATACAGGTTTCTCAAGAGACAGGTCAGATGGTCTGGTATTCCCATCTCTTTCAGAATTTTCCAAAGTTTATTGTGATCCACACAGTCAAAGGCTTTGGCATAGTCAATAAAGCAGAAATCGATGTTTTTCTGGAACTCTCTTGCTTTTTCGATGATCCAGCGGATGTTGGCAATTTGATCTCTGGTTCCTCTGCCTTTTCTAAAACCAGCTTGAACATCTGGAAGTTCACGGTTCACGTATTGCTGAAGCCTGGCTTGGAGAATTTTGAGCATTACTTTACTAGCGTGTGAGATGAGTGCAATTGTGCGGTAGTTTGTGCATTCTTTGGCATTGCCTTTCTTTGAGATTGGAACAAAAACTGACCTTTTCCAGTCCTGTGGCCACTGCTGAGTTGTCCAAATTTGCTGGCATATCGAGTGCAGCACTTTCACAGCATCACCTTTGAGGATTTGAAATAGCTCAACTGGAATTCCATCACCTCCACTAGCTTTGTTCGTAGTGATGCTCTCCAAGGCCCAGTAGATGGGGGGAAATTAGGGGAGAGAAGGGAGAGTGTTGAAAATAATTTCGAGATTTAAAAAACACTTCAAACAGTGAGGTTTTGGACTGGACTGGGGAAGGAGCTATAAAAATAATCTAGAGCTAACTGTGAGTTATAGATATATTACACAGTGTGGATGTTTTGAGAATTGGTAACAGCTTACTTATAAATAGTAAGGAAGGATGTTTCTTGGTTATAGATATAACTGTCATCTCTGAAAGATCTAATCTAGCTCATAAAAGCAGCAAACCTCGTTTCCTACATTTGCTTGTACCACACTCCCACTTTCTTGCCCAGCTGACATTTTCACATACATCTTTAAGGATCTTAATTCCCATGGCATTGCAGTAGATTTTTTTCACTTCTATTTTCCCCTTACTTTTAGGCTCTTATTGTTTTTACAACTCTTCTACCATTTACTAACTTTAGCTACCTGGACCTCTCATCTCTGAAAGTTTCTTAGTTTCTCTGCATATCTGCACTGCAGGGAACCCACACTGCAGACAGAAGCACCTTGGTAATCCCACTGCATGTGCAAGAATGAATTTGATTTCTAAAATTCCATGATTTTTCTATATTAGTATCAGTATCTCCAGACTCAACCTCATTTCCAGTACCTACCTTCAGCTTTAATTTGAAGTATAGAAGTGAATGTCCAAAGTAAAGAGAAAGAATAATGCTATTAGGTTTATGTTTCTTTATGTTTTTTGTGAAGAGTGACACTTGAGAAAAGTATTTGTACTTAAGGAAACTATAACTCTCACAATTATTGTTAATAGATGTGGAGGTGCAAAATGTGACTTAAACTAAAAATACATTTTGGATATGATTGCTCTTGTCTTCATGATATATGCAGCTAGTGTCTTAGCTCATGTTCTCCTCAAAAAATTGAGCCTGAGACAAAATTCAGATGCTGATATTTTATTGGGAAGTAGTAATCTCTGTGACACAAAGATAAAAATAGCAATGAGATAAAGAAAAAACAAAATGAAGTCTTTGGAAACTGTGGTCCACTCCATGAGTGGGTTGCTCCACCACAATCTTCTCATGTCTATGGTGAGGTGGGTATGGAAAGGCTGTTTCTTACAATGTCCTGTTAGGAATGGGAGTTGGAAGTATTTATTCCAGGAACATTTCCACACTGGTCTTTCATTGATCAAAATCAACACAGGGCTGTTAACTCCCCCAAAATTCTTCAGTGTGTTACCTGGCCCCTTTGGGCTATGGAGGCAACATCTCCTGAAAGCCATTTTCCTGAGATGCCATTTTCTTTTTATTTGCCATTTTTAATTAAAGTATAGTTGATTTACAGTATTGTGTCGATCTTTGCTGTACATCAAAGTGGCTGAGTTTTATAAATATGTATATATATATATGTGTGTGTATATATATATATATATATATATATTCTTTTCTTTAATATTCTTTTTCATTGTGGTTTATCCTAGGAGATTGGATATAGTCAGTTCCCTGTGCTATACAGTAGGACCTTATTGTTTATCCATCTAAATGTAATAGTTTGCATCTATCAACCCCAAATTCCCAGTTCATCATTCTTTCTCTCTCTTTCCCCCTTGGCAACCACGAGTCTGGTCTCTATGTCTGTGAGTTTGTTTCTGTTTCGTACATAGGTTTATTTGTGCCATATTTTACATCCCAACTACAAGTGATATCATATGATATTTGTCTTTCTCTGTCTGACTTACTTCACTTAGTATGATAATCTCTAGTTGCATCCATGCCGCTGCAAATGGCATTATTTCATTCCTTTTGACAGCTATGTAGTATTACATTGTATATATGTACCATATCTTCCTTATCCATTCACTGTTGAAGGACAGAAGGTTATTTCCATGCCTTGGCTATTGTGAACAGTGCTGCTATGAACCTAGGGCTGCATGTATCTTTTTGAATTATAGTTTTGTCTGCATATACGCCCAGGAGTGGGATTGCTGGATCATATAGTAATTTTATTTTTAGTTTTCTGAGGAACCTTCACACTGTTTTCCATAGTGGCTGTACCAACTTACATTTCTATCAACTGTATAGAAGGGTTCCCTTTTCTCCACACTCTCTCCAGCATTTCTGTTTGTAGACTTTTTACTGATGGCTATTCTGGCCGGTGTGAGGTGAGGTGTCATTTTCTTTACCATGAGTCATAAAGATGCAGTGTAAACCACCATGTGGCCATGAGTCAATGACATTACTAGCCTACATGAAGCCTGAAGTTTGATGCAACAGAAAAGCATTACGGCTGGAGGCAAGGTGCTATGAGGTCATGATCTAGGTGCCTGCTTCAGCAGGTCCAACAGATGTACCAGGTAGAAAACTGCAACATATGATCTCCATGAAGACAGCGATGTCTCTCCATGAACTTCTCTAACAAAGCTGAAGCTGGCTTATCCCAGGTGACCTTCCTAGAAGGCCATAAGCAGAATTATCAGAAAAACATGGCTGTAACAAATCTAGAAATTGTTTGGGGAAAGACTTCAGAAATAAAATATGAGGAAAAATATTTTTAGAAGTTATTCTCCCTTTCTTTGTTTTTTCATGGTCTAAAATGCCTGCAATAGGCCCTCACAAATTCCCAGATCCAACTCCACCATAAAAGAAAATGCTTCTTTGGTAATACTCAAAAGTCCTAGGATTAGGTATGATTCAGGCTTAATCTAGCCTTGACTTTGCCTCTAGCCTTGACCTTGCCTCTAGCCTTCATCTCTTGGGGCTGGGACAGTGTTGTCAGGTCCACTGGTAGAGGCTTTGGCCACATGCCAGGGAGAGGCATTCTCATCAGACATGCATGGGTTAAGACTGGTACATCGCGTATTTCAAGTGTTTTACATAAAGTAATGATTAAGAACATAGCAGTTCAGGAAATGCTCTCCTAGTTAAAACAAACTACAATTTATTTCAGAGATTGAGAGGAAATACCATGAGAGCAGTGCACAAACAAGAAGGCTTCAGCCAGCCCAACCTCCCCTACCATGGAAGCCTCATATTTAATTTGTAGTGTCATCGCATTCATTTTTCTACAAAAGTATTATGTTTGCACTATCAAAATGCAAAAGAAGGTGAAGAACATAAGCAATTATAAATGAAAAAGGAAAAATTTCTATTCAACCCAGTGTTCTGCCTGAGTATAAATATTTGCCCTCAAATATGCTGACTAATGTTTATTGACATCATGCTCTTAGGCCTTCTGATAATTTGTTAATCAAGTATTTATTTTAAAAAAAGAACTCCTAATTTAACTTAAAATGTATAAAATTTTAATAAAAATATATAAGTGATACATAAGATAAACTTTTCCCAATTCACATTTCGTCCATTTACTGTATTTACCTTTTCCTAACAAAAACCTTAAAATATTTTTGAACAAAGCAAGATTAAACAAACAGCCTAGATAATGCTTAACTTTCTGATATGATTCTTTACTCCTTCTAAGGTTTTGCCCCTTCTGAACATTTGTAAGTGTGCCTGCAAAGTTAGAATTTCACCCAATGGTATTCTATTTTAAGGCAATATAACTAGGAATAGATTGCATCTAAATATAGAGAACAGTTCTATCATATTATCTTTAGCTTAGCTTTAAAACAATCAATCACATTAGAATTATGAATCAATTAACTTACCTGAAAATAATATCATATGTCAGCTAAAGAATTTTTCCTATGTAATTATCACATTATAATCGATCAGATGAGTATTAATTATTTTAGTATTATCTCCCACAGTGAATGCTTAAATGTAAACCTGTGTTTAAACTTATTACCCTTGTTAAAGGATGGGTCTCTGTATATCTCAGTCAGCAGAGGAGCCCTGGAATGAATCCACAGATTATCTTATTGGAAATTAGTCATTTGACTTATAGACAAGCTGCACTCACCTCTAACAGAACTAGAGCTAGAAGCCAATTCTTATAATCCAATGCTGTTCCAATGAACTATGCGTGCTAAATTGCTTCAGTTGTGCCCGACTCTTTGTGACACTGTGGACTATAGCCCATCAGGCTCCTCTGTCCCTGGGATTTTTCCAGGCAAGAATACTGGACTACGTTGCCATTTCCTACTCCAGGGGATCTTCCCGACCCAGGGATTGAACTCACATCTCTTACCTCTCCTGCATTGCCAGGAGGGTTCTTTACCACTAGCGCCACCTGGGAAACCCCCCAATAAACCATATTTCCTTCTATTTTTACATTCTATCCGAATATAAATAAGTGTAAAACATATAGAGTATGTTCATCTCTATCCTTTTTATTGAAATGTAGTTAACTTACAATGTTGTGTTAGTTTCAGTTGTACAGCAAAGTGATTCAATTATATATGTAATGAAAAAGATTATTTTCCATTACAGATTATTACAAGATATTGAGTGTAGTTACCTGAGCTATGCATTAGGTCCTTGCTGTTTACTTGTTTTATATATAGTAATGTGTATATATAGTGTATATAGTAGTAGAGTGTATATAGTAATATCTATAGTAGTAGAATTTGAGATATGTTAATCCCAAACTCCTAATTTATCTCTCCTCTTCTCTCCCCACTATCCCCTTTGGTAACCATAAATTTGTTTTCTACATCTGTGAGTTTATTTCCGTGATGTAAATAAGTTCATTGGTATTGTTTTTTTCTTAGATTCCCCATATAAGCAGTATCTTATGATATTTGTCATTCTCTGACTTACTTCACTTAATATGATAAATTTTAGGTCCATCCACTTTGCTGTAAATGGCACTGTTTCATTCTTTCAATTAGGTTAGTTATTTAAAAACAAAAGTAAGTATCTACCTGATTGACATATAATCAAATATAACTCACAGTTTTTTTAGGCCTCTCTAGACCAGGCATCCTAAATAGATTATGCTTTAAAGCGTATAACAGAAGAATTTCACTTGCTCTAAAATCTCAAATATTTTTAGGGTTCCCTGAGGTGTCACATAAAAGTCACTGGCTGTTCATATAGCCCCTTCACAGCATAAAGACCACTGCGCTATATGGCCACCTCCCCAACACACACGCAAACATACACTGAGTACTCCCTCACCTTGCATTACTCTCAGTAGACTTAGAACTTCTGCTTGAATAAATGTTGAAAGTTCCTTTTCTTATGTTTACATTAATATTCATACCTGAAGCAGATAGCATATTATAATGATACCTTTCTTGGATGAATTTACTTAAGAACAAAAATTTTAAAGTATTTTCTATTGATTACAGACATACAGAAAATCACATATTATAAGTACTTATCTCAGTGAATTTTCACTAGGCAAACACATCTGAAAACACAGAAGCTGCATCAAGAAATGTAAGATTACCAGCACCCAAAAAGACTCCTCATGTTCTCTCCCAGGTATCACCACCTCAGAAACGATACTATTATAGTATCTTGACTTTTAACATCATTAGTCTATTTTTTTTTAACTTCACATAAATAGGTTTATATAAAAGGCACTCTTTTGTCTCTGGCTTTTTTCACTAAACATTACCTCTTTGACTGCTATTTGGTGTAAATATACTATATATTCCATCAGATATATATGCCACAATTTATTCATTTCTACTGTTGATATGTTAATTGTTTCAGCTTATGCTATAACAAATAATAACTATTCTGTCGGTTTATATCTAGGAACAAAACCAAGGTCAGAGGGTTTATGTATGCTTGGTTTTGCAATACTGTCAGTTTTTAAGTGGCTGCACCAATTTTTTTTTTTTTTTTTCAGACCTAGAAGTGATTTTATTTTATTTATTTTTTTTTTTTATAAATTTATTTATTTTACTTGGGGGCTAATTACTTTACAATATTGTAATAGTTTTTGCCATACATTGACAAGAATCAGCCATGGGTTTACATGTGTTCCCCTTCCCGAACCCCCCACCCACCTCCCTCCCCCTCCCATCCCTCTGGATCATCCCACTGCCCCGGCCCCGAGCCCTTGTCACATGCATCGAACATGGAATGGTGCTCTGTTTCACATATGACAATACACATGTCTCAATGCCATTCTCCCAGAACGGCCCACCCTCACCTTCTCCCTCAGAGTCCATAAAATTGTTCCATGCATCTGTGTCTCTCATTCTGTCCCGCATATAGGGTTATCGTTACCATCTTTCAGATTCCATATATATGCATTAGTATACTGTATTGTTGTTTTTCTTTCTGGCTTACTTCACTCTGTATAATGGGCTCCAGTTTCATCCATCTCAGTAGAACCGGTTCAAATGTATTTTTTTTAATGGCTGAGTAATATTCCATTGTGTATATGTACCACAGCTTCCTTATCCATTCATCTGCTGATGGACATCTAGGTTGCTTCCATGTCCTGGCTATTGTAAACAGTGCTGCGATGAACATTGGGGTACACGCGTCTCTTTCAATTCTGGTTTCCTCGGTGTATATGCCCAGCAGTGGGATTGCTGGGTCATATGGCAGTTCTATTCCCAGTTTTTTAAGGAATCTCCACACTGTTCTCCATAGTGGCTGTACTAGTTTGCATTCCCACCAACAGTGTAAGAGGGTTCCCTTTTCTCCACACCCTCTCCAGCATTTATTGCTTGTAGACTTTTGGATAGCTGGCTGCACCAATTTAAACTTAACAACGTATAACAGTCTATAATTGGTATCATCCTAGATTTTCTTTTTCAATTTTTACTGGAGTATAGTGGATTTATAATTCTGTGTTAGTTTCAGGTGTACAGCAAAGAGAATCAGTTATACATATATCCACTTTTTTTGGATTCTTTTCTCATATAGCTGGTTTCGTAATTTTATACATTCTGGTACATTTATAGTTGAATCTAATTGTTTTTTTTCTTGAAGTATAGTGAATGTATAAGTTACAGGTGTACAAATAGTGACTTACAGTTTTAAAGGTTATATTCTATTTGTGCTTATTTTAAATTATTGGCTATATTCCCCGAGTCATACAATATATGCTTGTGGCTTGTTTTATACATAATAATTTGTACTTCTTAGTCCCCTTCCCCTAGACTGCCCCTCCCCCTTCCCTCTCCACACTAGTATTCAGTAGTCTGATATATTTTTTAATGTTTATATTTGGTCTGATTTTACTTTTTAAAATTTTTTAATCTTTTTAATTTTGTTGGAGTACAGTTGTTTCATACTTTGTGTTAGTTTTCTCCATACAGCAAAGTGAGTCAGCTATACATATACATATATCCCTTTTTTTTTGGATTTCCTTCCCATTTAGGTAACCACAGAGCACTGAGTCCCCTGTTCTATACAGTAGACTCTCATTAGTTCTCTATTTTATAAATTCGTTTGATCTCTATATCTATGAGTCTGCTTGTTATATTCACTAGTTCATTGTACTTTTTAGATTCTACATAATAAGTAATATCATACAGTATTTATCTTTCTCTGTTTGACTTGTTTCATTTAGCATAATACCCTTCAAGTCCATCCATGTTGTTACAAATGGCAAAATTTCATTCTTTTTTATGGCTAAATAGTATTCCTCTGTGTGTGTGTGCGTGTGCGTGTGTGTGTCTGTGTGTGTGTGTGTGTACATGTGTGTATTCATTCATCTTCTTTATCCATTCATCAGTTGGACCCTGAAATTGCTTCCATATCTTGGTTTTATAATTAATTGTTGCTATGAACATTCAAAAGTAGGACTTTTTTTAATTAGTGGGCTTTTTTCTTTTTTTTTTTAGATATATACCCCAAAGTGGAATTGCTGGGTCACATGGTAGTTCTATTTTTAATTTTTTGAGAAAACTATATTGTTTTCCATAGTGGCTGCACCAACTTACATTTCCACTATCAATATACAGATTCTCTTTTTTCCCACATCTTTGCCAACATCTGTTATTTGTGTTCTTTTTGATGACAGCCATTCTGACAGATCAGAGGTGATACCTCATTGTGGTTTTGATTTACATTTCCCTGATGATTAGCAATGTTGAACATCTTTTCATTTGCCTATCGGCCATTTGCATGTCCTCTTTGGAAAAATGTCTATCCAGGTCTTCTGCCCATCACATTGTTTGTTTTCTGGATTTTGTGTTGCATGAGCTACTTCTATATTTTGGATATTAATCACCTGTCAGACATGTCATTCACAAACATTTTCTCCCCTTCAGTTGGTTTTCTTTTCATTTTGTCAGTGGTTTCCTTTGTTTTGCAAATGTTTTTCAGTTTAATTAAGTCCCATTAGTTTATTTTGCTTTTATTTTCTTTGCTTTAGGAGACAGATCCAAATAAATATTGCTAAGAATGTTCTGCCTATGTTTTCCCCTAAGAGTTTTGTGGTTTCTGGTCTTATGGTAAGGTCTTTAACTCACTTTGGGTTTATTTTTGTATATGGGACTACATCATGTTCTACTTTTATTCTTCCATTGATACATGTAGCTGTCCAATTAATCCAGCACCACTTATTGATGAGATTAATTTTCTCCCTTGTATATCTTTGCCTCCTTTGTCATAGATTAACTGACTACAAGTATCTGGATTTGTTTCTGGACTCTCTATTATGTTCCATTGCTCTGTGTGTCTGTGGTTGTCCTGGTATCATACTGTTTAGATGACTATAGTTTTGTAGTACAGTATGAACTCAAGGAGTGAGATTCTTCCAATTCTGGTCTTCTTTCTCAAGATTGTTTTGGCTTTTTATGGTCTTTTGTGCTTTCAGACACATTTTAAAATTACTTGTTCTACTTCTGTGAAAAATCCATTGTTATTTTGATAGAGATTGCATTGATTCAGTAGATTGCTTCGGGTAGTATGAACATCATATCTGCAAATCAGTTAGTCTGATATACCACATCAACAGGTGAAGAACAGGAACCATATGATTATCTCATTAGATAATCTTTTGACAAATTCAACATCCATTTATGATTTAAAAAAAAAAAAACAACAGTCCATAAGGTGGACATAGGGAGACTCTGCCTCAAAATAATAAAGCTCATACATGACAAACACATAGCTAACATTATACTAAATAGTGAAAAGCTGAAAACATTTCTTCTAAGATCAGAAACAAGACAAGGATGCCCACTCTTGCCACTTTTATTCAACACAGTACTGGAAGTTCTAGTCACAATAATCAGATTAGGAAAAGAAAGAAAAATAATCTAAATTGGAATAGAAGAAGTGGGTTTTTTTTTTGTTTGTTTTCATGGAGCACTACATTTTATTCATTCCAAACAATGGAATACAACACATCAAAGCAAATGTTTGTATGTCCTACAAAAATCAAGAACATGAAATTACACACTAATGCTGAAAAAAGTGCTCTAAATAGAGTGCCTATGTAAGTTATTCAAACAGGGAAAATAGGCAAGAAACCAAGATTATCCTAGATATTTATTACTCATACCCCCAAATTAGATTTTTTTCTTAAAATACCTTACAAAACAGTTATTACTATGAATTTAGAAACTTATAATATATAAATCAACCTTGAAGATTTACAAAATTTCCTTAGAAAGCATTGCAGTTAATTCTAGAAGCAGAAGTTCTGCCTATTGAATCAACAGCAATAGAACTATTTAAAAACAAGGAAAAACCTATTTTTCAGATAAGTGTACTCCAATTGTGATTTTAGTATGCATTAATCTGATGACAAAGTTGAACACCTTTTCTTATTGTTTTTTTGAGTACTGCCTTTTATGGAATGCCAGTTCAAGTATTTTGTATTTGAACAGGCAAACTCTAATGAATTTTCTTTATTTATTGTTTTATAAAATTTCTGTACATTTTCCATGTGTGAGTTGTCAACTATATGTTTAGCAATACTGCCCCTTAACTCTGAAGCATGTTTTTTTTTTTTTTTACTCTTTTAGTACAGCCTTGATAAACAAAAGTTTATATTTTAATACAGTCCAACTTGTCAGTTTTTTTCTTTATGGTTCTAGCTATTGGTTTCTGTTTTGAAAAGATGCTTCCAAATTCAATGTTCAATATCTTATGTTTTCCTCTAAACACTTCTTTGTTTCATCTTTCAACTTTGCATTTCCATCTAAAATTGATTTTTTTCATGGTTTGAGGTAGTAATTAGGAATTCTTTTTTGTTTATGCCTACACAATTGATAGAGAAGCAATTACTAAACAGACCAGTTTTTCTCTCACTTTTTTCTCAAATAACAGATGATTTAAGTGTGATTCTACATCTTTTTCATTCATCTATTTGTCTAATCTTGTGCTGTCCTGCATTTCCTTCATCATTATAGCTTCATAGTGAGCTTTGATAGCTGACATTATATATTTTCCACTTTTCTTTTTCTTCTTCATGATTTTATTTATGCTTTTTTTTTTTATTTTATCTTAAAATGCCTTTATCTCTAGTTTTGCTTTTCATCTCTATATAAAACTTAAAACACCTTGCTAATCCTCAAAATAAAGCCTTCTAAATTTTTTATCAGGATCACATTGAAGCTAAGGATTGGTTTATATGTTGACATCTTTTCAATACTGATCTGACAATCCATGAAAATTGTATATTCTGACATTGATTTGTATAATCTTTAATTTTTCTCAATATGTTTTATAGAGTTCTTGTGAATCTTCTAATAAATTTTTTGAAGTTTTAATATTTCTGCTGTTACTTTACTTTTTAAATTTTCTACCTGTTTGTAGCTGGAATATAAATATAAAATGATTTATATTGATCAGTTTTAAGATTTTGTGTATAGGTCCTTTTGTACTTTCTACTTATACAATCACATTTATCTGTGAATAATGATGATTGCTTTGTTCCTTTTTAGCCCTTACATTTTTTCAACATTTTTCTTTCCTAGTACTAGCAACAACAACAGTACAATGCTGAATAGAAGTGGAGAAAGTGTATCATTTTATTGTTGCCAGAATCAGGGGAAACTTTTTCAAAATTTACTGTTAAATATGGTGTTTTCTATAGAGTTTTGTAGCTACATTTTTGTATTAAAAGTATTTTCTTTTTCTAGTTTGCTTAAGAATTTTTATCTTAAATGGCAGTTGAAATTTATCAAGTGATGTTCTGTTTATATTGCTGTACGATTTTTCTCCTTTATTCTGTAAGTGTAGTGAATCACACTGATTTATTTTCAAATATTAAACCAACCTTACATTTCTGAAATAGACTAGACTTGTGATGTATTACTCATTTTATATATTACTGGATTCAAATAGTTATTTTGGAGGAGGGTATCATGAGAGTAATTGGCAAGCTCTGATTTTTTAATAATAAGCTAATTTAACACAAAATGCATATTTTTAAATTTTTTCTTTATTCTGTCTGTGAGAAAGCCCTACCCATCAACTGGTTTGCTTCTGTGATTTAAAAAAAAGAAAAAGCTGTCTTAGAAGAAAAAAAAAAAGGACTTTTACCAACCCCAAAGTTACGCCTACAAGCATAACAGATTATAAAGATGAAAACTCTTATCAGTTTTTAAAAAATTCTTTTCTCACTATGATTACAACAGTTATTTTAACTCTTGGACATACATATATTTTCATCTGCAGTTGGTGAAACTAAGTATATTGAGGCATAATATAAGGTAGAATTCTTGTAAGAATTTTTTTTGCAAGAAATCTGGTATATTTTTAAGCTAAATTATGAAAAGGAAGAGTTCCAAAGGCTAAAGTCTTATAGAAAAGACTGATACACAGTATTTTCACTAGAAATTGGTTTAAATGTTCTCATGATAAAAACAAAAAATACCAGAATAAATGTCAAAGAAAAATTACAAACCCAAATATTTCCAGCATGTGTGACAGAGAAAAAGAAAATATCACTCCTAAGGGATAAACAGCTTTACAAACACATTTTAAAAATTAATCACATAAGTAGAAAATGAACAGCTGAAATAAATTAGTAAGACACAAAATAAGACATTACATAGCTTATATATGCATAAAATATATTTTAATCAAAGAAATATAAACCAAGGAAAAGAAACATCATTTTCAGCTATCAGAATGAAAACATTATGTGTCAAACTGTTGACAAGTAGAAAACAGAAATGAACATGTTCAATTCTTCTGATAAAGTGTAAAAAATTTTCTTGTATCAATTTTGAAAATTCCATAGAAAAACTTAAATTTTTATACATATACTTCTATTCAGCAATTTCACTTAAAAAACCTGATAAGAAAAAACCTCATTGAAACTTATAAAAGATGTTATAAAACTACTAACATAATATATGTATAAAGTATATGTACTGAAGTAACAAACACAAATGCTTTATTATTGTGTTAAAAAATAAGATGCTATTTAACTTTTCTATTGCTATGTAACAAATGGCACAAAGTTAGCAGCTTAAAACAATGTCCATTCATTAGCTCATGGTTCTGTAGGTCAAAAGTCTGGCATAGCAGGACTAGATTTTCTGCTTAAGGTTTTTTTAAGTCAGCTATCTTAGCATTCATTGGAGGCATTGGGGAAATAACTTCCAAGGCTCATTTTTGTAGATTACAATTCCTATGACAATAGTACTGAGTCCTTGCTTCCTTGTCTGTCAGCTGAGTAGGGACACTCTTGGCTTCCAGAAATCAGCTCCTGCAACTTCTAAACAACAATATTGTATCAAATCATTCTCATGCTTTGAATTTCTGACTTCTCCCACTTCTGATCTCTAGATTCAGATTTAAATCCCAAAGGATTAAGACAAACTCCCTATCTTAAGTTCAACTGATTTGGGACATTAATTACATCTGCAAAATCCCTTCATAGCAGTGGATAGACTAGTGTTTAACAACTGAGATGTATGTCTACCACTGGCAGAAATCTTGAGGGCTATCCTAGAATAACTACCACAGATCCAAAATAGAATGCATTATGACTCTTACTTACCTTTAAATGACAGAATACATATAAATTTTCACATACACGCATACTTTTTGCAAAAATATATTAGCTAGATTATCAATATTTTATATTGTATATAATTTATATATTTTAATATGCATGTAATGTATTTTTAAATGTGGTTTTAATGTTCACCTTCTAGCTATTAACTTGGGAATTTTAACATAATGGACAGTATTATAATTTTTTAAGAAGTAAACATATTTTTGCACCCTGTCTAGACATTTATATTTCTAGACATAAGCGAATGTTTTGTTCATATATTTACCTATCAAATGGTGTTCCAAGTGTTATGCTTCCAAAGTAGAGATCATATTGACAGTATCAGAGCAAGCTTATATGGAGGCACAAAAATACACTTACAAATGTTGCAGTTACTTTGAGCAGTTAAAATCCCATTTTGATGCATGCTCAATTGAGAATTAAAAGTTCAAATATTGATTTGCATAGGAAATTAGCAATTAAGTACCCATATAATTAACTCGCACCTGCCAATTGATGCACCAATTAAGTTTGCAGATACCTTAAAAGAAAATTGTTGAAAATAAAGTTTCTGACATTTTTTACAATAATTTGTAGATATTTGAAAGCAAACAATTCTACAGAAAGGTATATGTGGTAGTTGTGAAAACATTACAATTACTGGGTATGTAAGTGACCAAAAGCCCAATTGCTGTCATCTGAAACTCATCTTCAGGTTGGCACAGAGGTCAGGTTTGCCACGGGCACCTCAGTGCCAAAGGCTAGACACAATAGGGACACTAAGGCAGATCTGTGCTCAGGAGACCCAGGACTTCAACTGAAGACTTTGGCTCAAGGACTACCCAAATGCACCTTTACATAGCAGAATTAGGTCCCCCTGCCAAAATAGGTTTTGACACCTGTGACTATGACCGTATGGAAATACAGTCTTTGTAGAGGTACTCAATTTAAAATGAGGTCATACCATATTAGAATGAACCCTAAACGGAGTGACTGGTTATAATCTCTCCTGAAAAAGAGATACTTTTCAGACACACACAAAGGGAAGACGTTCATGTGACAGAAATTACAGACCAGTTAGAAGGATGCATCTACAAACCAAAGAATGCCAAGGATTGCTAGCAACTTTCAGACACAGATACATAGGTCCTTCTACATACTGGTTTTATTTCTTTTGGATATGTATTCAGAAAAGGAGTTGCTGGATCGTATAGTAGTTATATTTTTAATTTTTGGAGAAACTTCCATACTGTTTTCCACAGTGGCTCTACTATTTCATGGTCCCATCAACAGTGCACAAAAGATCTCTTTTTTCCCACATCTTCTCCAGATTTTTTTTTTTTTTTACTTTTTACTTGGTTTCTTTTTTTTTTTTTTATAGATTTATTTATTTTAGTTGGGGGCTAATTACTTTACAATATTGTAATAGTTTTTGCCATACATTGACATGAATCAGCCATGGGTTTACATGTGTTCCCCTTCCTGGACCCCCCACCCACCTCCCTCCCCATCCCACCCCTCCGGGCCATCCCATTGCCCCGGCCCCGAGCCCTTGTCTCATGCATCGAACATGGAATGGTGTTCTGTTTCACATATGATAATATACATGTTTCAATGCTATTCTCCCAGAACGTCCCACCCTCACCTTCTCCCTCAGAGTCCATAAAATTGTTCCATGCATCTGTGTCTCTTATTCTGTCTCGCATATAGGGTTATCGTTACCATCTTTCAAATTCCATATATATGCATTAGTATACTGGATTGTTGTTTTTCTTTCTGGCTTACTTCACTCTGTATAATGGGCTCCAGTTTCATCCATCTCAGTAGAACCGATTCAAATGTATTTTTTTTAATGGCTGAGTAATTGTCTTTATGATGGTAGCCATTCTAACAGGCATATGGTGATATCCTATTGTTTTGATTTGCATCTCACTAATGATTAGTGAGGTTGAGTACCTTTTAATGTAATTATTGGCCTTCTGTATGTCATCTTTGTAAAATGTCTATTCAAGTCTTTTGCCAAAATTTTTATTGCATTGTTTGGTTTTTACTATTGAGTTTGTTATGTATTTATACATTTCAGATATTAGTGTCTTATCAGATATGTGATTTGCAAATATTTTTACTATTGCATAGGTCATCTTTTCACTTTGATCATGTCTTTTGTTGTGCAGAAGACTGCTTAGTTTGATGTGGTCTCATTTGTTAATTTTTTGTTGTTGTTGAATGTGATTTAGATGCCACATCCAAAAAATCATTGCCAACGTGCACATCAAAGAATTATTCCCTGAGGTTTTCTTCAAGAACTGTTATGGGTTCATGTCTTATATTTATATCTTTAATCTATTTTGAGTTAGCTTTTGTTAGTGGTATAAGATAGAGTTCTAGCTTCATTCTTTTTCATGTGAATATCCCGTTTTTCCTACCATCATTTATTAAAGAGACTGTCTTATCGCCATTGACTTGTTTTGCTTCCCTGATCAAATATTAGTTGACCAGATTACACCATCCTAATGGCAGAAAGCAAAGAGAAATTAAACAGCCTATTGATGAAGGTGAAAGAGAATGAAAAAACTGGCTTAAAACTCAACATTCAAAAAACTAAGATCATGGCATCCAGTCCCATCACTTCATGGCACATAGATGGGGAAACAATTGAAACAGTAACAGACTTTATTTTCTTGTGCTCCATAATCTCTGCGGATGGTGACTGAAGCCATGAAATTAAAAGACACTGGCTCCTTGGAAGAAAAGCTATGACAAACCTAGACAGTTTTTAAAAAGCAAAGACATTACTTTGTTGACAAAGGTCTGTCAAGTCAAAGCTATGGGTTTTCCAGTAGTCATGTACGAATGTGAGAGCTGGACAATAGAAAAGTCTGAGTGCCAAAAATTGATACTTTTGAACTGTGGTGCTGGAGAAGACTCTTGAGAGCCCCACGGACTGCAAGGAGGCCAAACTAGTCAGTTCTAAGGAAATCAGTCCTGAATATTCATTGGAAGGACTGATGCTGAAGCTGAACTTCCAATACTCTGGTCACCTGATGCAAAGGGCCGACTCACTAGAAAAGACCCTGATGCTGGGAAAGATTGACGGCAGTAGGAAATGAGGATGGCAGAAGAGGAGGTGGTTGGATGGCATCGCTGACTCAGTGGACATTAGTTTGAGCAAGCTCTGGGAGATGGTGCAGAACAGACAGCCCATGGGGGTCGCAAAAAGTCAGACACAACTGAACAATATATTGCATGCAATTATTTCGGAGCTCTTGATTCTACACGATTGGTTCACGTGTTTGTTTTCATGCCACCATCCTACTCAGTTTTTTCTTCCTGTTTTATTGAGATATAATTGACATACAGCACTTCATAAGTTTAAGCATAATGATTTGATTTACATACATCACAAAGTGATTAACACACTAAGTCTAGTTAACATCCACAATCTTATATATAAATACTTACAAAATATGACTATTTTGCTTATTATGGGAACTTCTAGGATTTTCCCTCTAAGCAATTTTTCAATGTATCATATAGCAGTGATATTGTACATTATATCTCTAGTACTTAAATATAACTACAAGTTTGTACCTGTTGACAACTTTCATTCAATTTTCCCCTCCCCTATTCACAGCCTTCTCACCTTTAGTAAGTACAAATATGATCTCTTTGCCTGTGAGTATGTTTGTTTGCTTTTTAAGTATAAATTACCTACAACGCTATTAGTTTCCATTAGACATTGTGGGGAATCAATATTTCTATATATTTCAAATTGATCACCATAAGTCTAGTTAAGATATGTCATCCTACAAAGATACTATATAGTTACTGATTATAGTCCCCATACTGCACAATTCATTGTTCTTGTTCAGTCGCTCAGTCTTGTCCACCTCTGTGCGACCCCATGGACTGCAACACGACAGGATTCCGTGTCCTCCAACATCTGGAGATTGCTCAAATTCACGTTCATTACGTTGATGATGCCATCCAACCAACTCTTCTGTCATCCCCTTCTCCTCCTGCCTTCAATCTTTTCCAGCATCAGGGTCTTTTCTAATGACTGGCTCTTCGCATCAGGTGGCTAAAGTATTGGAGTTTCAGCTTTAGCATCAGCCCTCCAATGAATATTCAGGATTGATTTCCTTTAGGATTTACTGGTTTTATCTCCTTGCAGTCCAAGACTCGCAAGATTCTTCTCCAACACCACAGTTTAAAAGCATAAATTCTTTGGTGCTCAGCCTTCTTTATAGTCCTACACTCACATCCATACATGACGACTGGAAAAACTATAGCTTTGACTAATCAGATCTTTGTTGGCAAAGTAATGTCTCTGTTTTGTAATATGCTGTCTAGCTTTGTCATAGCTTTCCTTCCAAGAAGCAAGCATCTTTTAATATCATGACTGCAGTCACCATATGCAGTAATTTTGAAGTCCAAGAAAATAAAGGCTGTCACTGTTTCCATTGTTTCCCCGTCTATTTGCCATGAAGTGATGGGACTGGATGCCATGATCTTCATTTTTTGAATGTTGAGCTTTAAGCCAGTTTTTTTCACTCTCCTCTTTCACCTTCATCAACAGGCTCTTTAGTTCTTCTTTGCTTTCTGCCATAAGGGTGGTGTCATCTGCATATCTGAGGTTATTGACATTTCTCCCGGCAATCTTGATTGCAGCTTGTGCTTCATCCAGCCAGGCATTTTGCATGATGCACTCTGCATATAAATTAAATAAGCAGGATGACAATAGATAGCGTTGTTGCACTACTTTCCCAATTTAGAACCAGTGTCCGTTGTTCCATGTCCAGTTCTAACTATTGCTTCTTGACTTGCATACAGGTTTCTCAGGAGGCAGGTAAGGTGGTCTGGTACTCCCATCTCTTTCAGAATTTTCCACAGTTTGTTGTGATCCACACAGTCAAAGGCTTTAGCATAGTCAATGAAGCAGAAGTAGTTGTTTTTCTGGAATTCTCTTGCTCTTTCTGTGATCCAATGGATTCACCAGTTGTTGGCAATATGATCTCTGGTTCCTCTGCCTTTTCTAAATCCTACTTGAATATCTGGAAGTTCTCAGTTCACGTATCGTTGAAGCCTGGCTTGGAGAATTTTGAACATTACTTTGCTGGCATGTAAAATGAGTGCAATTTTGTGGTAGTTTGAACATTCTTTGGCATTGCTTTTCTTTGGGATTGGAATGAAAACTGACCTTTTCCAGTCCTGTGACCACTGCTGAGTTTTCCAAATTTGCTGGCATATTGGCACTTTAACAGCATCATCTTTTAGGATATGAAATAGCTCAGCTGGAATTGCATCACCTGCACTAGCTTTGTTCTGAGTGATGTTTCCTAAGTCCCACTTCACACTCCGGGATTTCTGGCTCTATGTGAGTGATCACACCATCGTGGTTATCTGGGTCATTAAGATCTCTTGGTATAGTTCTATGTATTCTTGCCACCTCTTCTTCATATCTTCTGCTTCTATCAGGTCCATACCATTTCTTTCCATTATTGCGCCCATCTTTGCATGAAATGTTCCTTTGATATCTCTAATTTTCTTGAAGAGGTCACTAGTATTTCCCATTTTATTGTTTTCCTCGATTTCTTTGCATTGATCACTTAGGACGGCTTTCTTATCTCCCTTTGTTACTCTTTGAAACTCTGCATTCAGATGAATTTATCTTTCCTTTTCTCCTTTGCATTTCGATTCTCTTCTTATCTCAGTTATTTATAAGCCCTCCTCAGGCAATCATTCTGCTTTTTTGCATTTCTTTTTCTTGGGGATGGTTTTGACCACCACCTCCCATAAAATATTACAAACCTCTGTCCATAGTTCTTTAGGCACTCTGTCTATCAATCTAATTCCTTGAATGTACTTGTCACTTCCACTGTATAATTGTAAGGGCTTTGAAGTCTATGCCCCGACCAGTAACGCTGAAGAAGCTGAACTTGAACGGTTCTATGAAGACCTACAAGACCTTTTAGAACTAACACCCAAAAAAGATGTCCTTTTCATTATAGGGGACTGGAATGCAAAAGTATGAAGTCAGGAAACACCTGGCGTAACAGGCAAATTTGGCCTTGGAGTACAGAATGAAGCAGAGCAAAGGCTAATAGAGTTTTGCCCAGAGAACCCACTGGTCACAGCAAACACCCTCTTCCAACAACACAAGAGAAGACTCTACACATGGACATCACCAGATGGTCAACACTGAAATCAGACTGATTATATTCTTTGCAGCCAAAGATGGAGAAGCTCTATACAGTCAGCAAAAACAAGACCGGGAGCAGACTGTGGCTCAGATCATAAAGTCTTAATTGCCAAATTCAGACTTAAATTGAAGAAAGTAGGGGAAATCACTAGACCATTCATGTATGACCTAAATGAAATCCCTTATGATTATACAGTGGAAGTGACAAATAGATTTAAGGGACTAGATCTGATTGACAGAGTGCCTGATGAACTATGGACAGAGGTTTGTGACATTGTACAGGAGACAGGGACCAAGACCATCCCCATGGAAAAGAAATGCAAAAAAGCAAAATGGCTGTCTGAGGAGGCCTTACCAATAGCTGGGAAAAGAAGAGAAGTGCAAAACAAAGGAGAAAAGGAAAGATATTTCCATCTGAATGCAGAGTTCCAAAGAATAGCAAGGAGAGATAAGAAAGCCTTCCTGAGAGATCAATGCAAAGAAATAGAGGCAAAGAACAGAATAGGAAAGACTAGAGATCTCTTCAAGAAAATTAGAGATACCAAGGGAACATTTCATGCAAAGATGGGCTCAATAAAGGACAGAAATGGTAGGGACCTAACAGAAGCAGAAGATATTGAAAGAGGTGACAAGAATACACAGAAGAACTGTACAAAAAAGATCTTCATGACCCAGATAATCACGATGGTGTGATCACTCACCTACAGACATCCTGGAATGTGAAGTCAAGTGGGCCTTAGAAAGCCTCACTATGAACAAAGCTAGTGGAGGTGATGGAATTCCAGTTGAGCTATTTCAAATCCTGAAAGATGATGCTGTGAAAGTGCTGCACTCGATATGCCAGCACATCTGGAAACCTCAGCAGTGGCGACAGGACTGGAAAAGGTCAGTTTTCATTACAATCCCAAAGAAAGACAATGCCAAAGAATGCTCAAACTACCACACAATTGCACTCATCTCACATGCTACTAAAGTAATGCTCAAAATTCTCCAAGCCAGGCTTCAGCAATACGTGAACCGTGAACTTCCAGATGTTCAAGCT
The DNA here is from genome assembly GCF_054371585.1 of Giraffa tippelskirchi. Taxonomy (NCBI): domain Eukaryota; kingdom Metazoa; phylum Chordata; class Mammalia; order Artiodactyla; family Giraffidae; genus Giraffa; species Giraffa tippelskirchi. The sequence goes on from NC_137284.1 coordinate 69,014,508, forward strand.
GGTTTTAGAAAAGGCAGAGGAACCAGAGATCAAATCGCCAACATCTGATGGATCATCAAAAAATCAAGAGAGTTCCAGAAAAACTACTGGAGATCCAACCAGTCCATCCTAAAGGAGATGAGTCCTGGGTGTTCATTGGAAGGACTGATGTTGAAACCAACTTTTTCACTCTCCTCTTTCACTTTCATCAAGAGGCTCTTTAGTTCTTCTTCACTTTCTGCCATAAGGGTGGTGTCATCTGCATATCTGAGGTTATTGATATTTCTCCCAGCAATCTTGATTCCAGCTTGTGTTTCTTCCAGCCCAGAGTTTCTCATGATGTACTCTGCATACAAGTTAAATAAGCAGGGTGACAATATACAGCCTTGACGTACTCCTTTTCCTATTTGGAACCAGTCTGTTGTTCCATGTCCAGTTCTAACTGTTGCTTCCTGAGACGTGGACATCACCAGATGGTCAACACCGAAATCAGGTTTATTATGTACTTTGCAGCCAAAGATGGACTACTCCTTGGAAGGAAAGTTATGACCAACCTAGACAGCATATCAAAAAGCAGAGACATTACTTTGCCAACAAAGGTCCATCTAGTCAAGGCTACGGTTTTTCCAGTGGTCATGTATGGATGTGAGAGTTGGACAGTGAAGAAAGCTGAGCACAGAAGAATTGATGCTTTTGAACTGTGGTGTTGGAGAAGACTCTTGAGAGTCCTTTGGACTGCAAGAAGATCCAACCAGTCCATCCTAAAGGAGATCAGTCCTGGGTGTTCATTGGAAGGACTGATGTTGAAGCTGTAACTCCAATATTTTGGCCACCTCATGAGAAGAGTTGACTCATTGGAAAAGACCCTAATGCTGGGAAGGATTGGGGGCAGGAGGAGAAGGGGACTACAGAGGATGAGATGGTTGGATGGCATCACTGACTCGATGGACATGGGTTTGGGTAAACTCCGGGAGTTGGTAATGGACAGGGAGGCCTGGCATGCTGCAATTCATGAGGTCGCAAAGAGTCGGACACGACTGAGCGACTGAACTGAACTGAACTGATTTATGTCATACTTGAATTGCCTAGTGGTTTTCCCGACTTTCTTCATTTTAAGTCTGAATTTTGCAATAAGGAGTTCATGATCTGAGCCACAATAAGCTTACACTCTTGTTTTTTTGACTGTATAGAGCTTCTCCATCTTTAGCTGCAAAGAGTATAATCAATCTTATTTTGGTATTGACCATCTGGTGATATCCATATGTAGAGCCGTCGCTTGTTTTGTTGGAAGAGGGTGTTTCCTATGACCAGTGTGTTCTCTTGACAAAACTCTGTTATTCTCTGTCCTGCTTCATTTTGTACTCCAAGGACAACCTTCCTCTTATTCCAGGTATCTCTTGAATTCCTACTTTTGCATTCCAGTCCCCTATGATGAGAAGGACATCTTTTTTTGGTGTTAGTTCTATAAGTTCTTGTAGGTCTTCATAGAATCATTCAACTTCAGCTTCTTTGGCATTAGTGGTTGGGGCATAGACTTGGATTACTGTGATACTGAATAGTTTGCCTTGGAAACGAACAGAGATCATTCTGTCTTTTTTGAGACTGCATTCAAGTATTGCATTTCAGACTCTTTTGTTGACTGTGATGACTACTCCATTTCTTCTAAGGGATTCTTGCTCACAGTAATAGATATAATGGTCATCTGAATTAAATTAGCCCATTCTGCTCCATCTGAGTTCACTGATTCCTAAAATGTCAATGTTCACTCTTGCTATCTCCTGTTTGACCACTTCAAATTTACCTTGGTTCACGGATCTAATATTACAGGTTCCTATCCAATATTGTTCTTTACAGCATCGGACTTGACTTTCACCAGGAGACTCATCCACAACTGGGCATTGTTTCCACTTTGGCTCAACCTCTTCATTCCTTCTGGAGCTGTTTCTCTGGTTTTCTCCAGTATCATATTGGGCACCTACTGACCTGGGAAGTTCATCTTTCAGTGTCCTATCTTTTTGCCTTTTCATTCTTTTCATGGGGTTCTCAAGGCAAGAATGCTGAACTGGTTTGCCACTCCCTTCTCCAGTGGACTATATTTTGTCAAACTCTCCACCATGACCTGTCCATCTTTGTTGGCCCTACCAAGCATGGCTCATAGTGTCATTGAGTTAGACAAGGCTGTGATGCATGTTTGGTTATTTTTCTGTGATCATGGTGTTCATTCTCCCTTCCCTCTGATGAATGAGGATAAGAGGCTTGTGGAAACTTCCTGATGAGAGGGACTAACTGTGGGGAAAACTGGATCTTGCTTGCTGGGTGAGTCATGCTTATTAAATCTTTAACCCAACTAAAGATGTACTAAGCATTAATGACATTTAGTTAGTTAACATTAGTGACATTTTTTTTCCACCAGAAATTTGTACATCTTAATCTCCGTCACCTATTTCTTTCCTCCTTTTATCCCTTTTCCCTTTGGCAAATGCCTATTTGTTCTCTCTATCTGTAATTCTGTTTATGTTTTGTTATGTTTGTCCATGTGTTTTGTTTTCTTAAATTACATATATAAGTGAAATCATACTGTGTTAGTTTTTTTGTTTGTTTGACAGTTCACTTAGCATAATACCATCTGGTCTATGCATGTTGTGGCAAATGGTATGGCTTCATTTTTTTTATGGCTGAGTAATATTCTATTGAATATATATATAACATCTTCTTTATCCATTTATTCATCAGTGACCACTTAGAATGTTTCTATATTTCAGTTATTACAAATAATGCTAAAATGAACACTTTGTTGTTTGGTCACTAAATTATGTCTGACTCTTGTGACCCCATGGACTGTAGCCTGACAGGCTCCCCTGTCCATGGGATTTCCCAGGCGAGAACACTGGAGAGGGTTGCCATTTCCCTCTCCAGTGGATCTTCCTGACCCAGGGATTGAGCTCACTTCTGCATTGGCAGGCCAATTCTTTACCACGAAGTCACCCATGCTCAAAATGAACATGTGTGTGCGTGCATGTTAAATCACTTCAGTCATGTCCGACTCTGTGTGACCCTATGGACTGTAGCCCCCCAGGCTCCTCTGTCCATGCGGATTTTCCAGGCAAGAATTCAGGAGTGGGTTGCATGCCCTCCTCCAGGGAATATTCCCGACCCAGGGATAGAACCCATGTCTCTTACACCTCTTTTTACTACTTGTGGCATCTGGGAGTGCATATATCTTTCTAATCAGTTTTTTTTTTTCCCCTCAGAAAAATACCTAAGAGGAGTATTGATGTATCATATGGTAGCTCTATTTTTATTTTTTAGGAATCTCAATACTATTTTCCATATTGGTTGTGCCAATTTACATCCCCACCAGAGATGCACAGGGTTCCCATCTCTCCACATTCTTGTCAACATTTGTCACTGGTGATCTTTTGGATACTAGTTGTTCTGACAAGTGCAATATTTCATTATGGTTTTGATTTGCACATCCCTGATAAATGATGTTGAACATTTTTTCATGTGTCTGTTGGCCATCTGTATGTCTTCTTTGAAAAAATGTCTACTCCAACCCTCTGCCCATTTTTCAATAGGGTTGTTTTTATGACGTTGGGATGTATGAGTCTTTTGTATATGTTGTATATTAACCTCTTATCAGGTATTATCTTTTGTAAATATCTCCTCTCATTCAGTAGGTGGCCTTTGCATTTTGTTGACAGTTTACTTTGCTGTACAAAAGCATTTTAGTTTGATTTACTCCCATTTGCTTATTTTTGCTTTTGTTTTCCTTGTCCAAGGAGACATACTAAAAAAAAAATTACTAAGATCAGAGGCAAGGAATGCACTATGGATTTTTCCACAAGTTTTATGGTATCACTTCTTATATTAAAGTATTCAACCCATTTTAAAATTTATTTTTGTGCATGGCATGAGAGAGTAGTCCAACTTGATTCTTTTGCATGTATCTGTGCAGCATTCTCAACATCATTTATTGGAGAGGTTGTTTTTTCCCCCACTGTACATTCTTACTTCCTTTGTCATACATGAATTGCCCATATAAAGTGTGGTTTCATTTCTGGATTCTCTATTTTGTTCCATTGATCTATGTGTCCATTTTTGTGCCAGTACCATACAGTCTTGATCATTGTATTTGTAGAATAGTTTGAAATCAGGAAGTGTTGTACATCCAGTGTATTCTTTCTTCTTAAGACTGTTTTGGCTGTTTGAAGTCTTTTGTGTTTCCATACAAATTTCTAATTCTATGAAAAATGCCATTGGTATTTTGATATAAATTGCATTTAAATCTGTGTATTTTCTTGAGTAGTGTGGTCATTTTAATAATATTGATTCAGTCCATGAAAATGGTATATATTTCCACCTATATTTATATCATCTTCAGTTTCTTTCATCAGTCTCTTACAGTTTTCCAAGTACAGATCTTTTACTCCTTAGTTAGATTTATACCTAGGTATTTTAGGTTTTTTTCTTACAATGGTAACTGGAATTATTTTCTTAATTCTCTTTTTAAATTTCAGTATAGTTGATTTACAATATTGTGTTAGTTTTAAGTTTACAGTAAAGTGATTCAGTTATATATGTATATATGTATATATCTATTTTCAATTCTATTCCATTATAGCTTATTAAAAGATATTGACTATAGTTCCATGTGCTAAACAGTAAACCCTTGTTATTTAATCTACTTTATAAATTTTAATGTACATCGGTTAATCCCCCTTTCCAGTGTATCCCACCTGCCTCTTCTCCTTTAGTAACCATAAGTTTATTTTCTATGTTTGCTAGTCTGTATCTGTTTTATAAATCAATTCATCTCTATTATTTTTTGATTCAACATATGAGTGATATTATATAATATTTATCCTTCTCTGTCTGCCTTACTTCACCTAGTATGATAATCTCTAGTTGCATCCACATTAATGCAAATATCATTATTTCGTTCTTTTTGATGGCTGCTGCTGCTGCTGCTAAGTCTTTTCAGTCGTGTCCGACTCTGTGCAACTCCATAGATGGCAGCCCACCAGGCTCCGCCGTACCTGGGATTCTCCAGGCAAGAATACTGGAGTGGGTTTGATGGCTGAGTAATATTCAATTTCACACACACACACACACACACACACACATCTTTATCCATTCACCTGTTGATGGACACTTAGGTAGTTTCTATCTCTTGGCTATTGTAAATAGTAATGCTATTAAAATTGGGATGCATGTATCTTTTTTAAAATTAATGTTTATTGGAATATAGTTGATTTGCAAAGTTGTGTTAGTTTTCAGGTGTATAGCAAAGAGAATCAGTTATATATACATATATACATATATCCACTTTTTCATTGTTTTTTCCATATAAGTCATTACAAAGTATTTAACAGAGTTCCCTGTGCTATACAGTAAGTCTTTATTTAGCTTATCTAGTCTATATATAGTAGTATGTATATGTCAATCCCAGTCTCCCAATTTATCCCTCCCCTCCCCTTTTCCCCCATGATAACTGTAAGTTTTCTACATCTCTGATTCTATTTCTGTTTTGTAAATGGGTTCATTAGTACCATTTTTTAGATTCCACATATAAGCATTATCATGATATTTGTTTTCTCTGTGTGACTTACTTCACTCAGTGTGATAATCTCTAGGTACATCCATGTTGCTGCAAATGGCATTATTATTTTTTTCTTTTTTTAAGGCTGAGTAATATTCTATTGCATATATGTACATCTTTATCCTTTCCTTTATTGATGGACATTTAGGATACTTCCATGTGCTGGCTATTATAAATAATGCTTCAATAAACATTGGGGTGCATGTAGCTTTTCAAATGATGGTTTTCTCCAGACATATGTCCAGGAGTAGGACTACTGGATCACATGGTAGCTCTGTTTTTCAGTAAGGAATCCTCATACTATTCTCCATAGTGGCTGTATCAATTTACATTCCCACCAACAATGTAGGAGGGTTCCCTTTTCACCGCACTCTCCTCAGCATTTATTGTTTGTAGAGTTTTTGGTGATGGCCATTCTAACTGGTGTGAAATGATACCTCATTGTATGTTTGATTTGCATTTCTCTAATAATTAGTGATGTTGAGCAACTTTTCACGTGCGTTTTAGCCATCTATGTGTCTTCTCTGGAGAAATGCCTGTTTAGATCTTCCATCCATTTTTTGATTGGGTTGTTTGACTTTTTTGATATTGAGCTGCATGAGCTGTTTGTATATTTCAAAGATTAATTTCTTGTTGATTGATTTATTCACAAATATATTTTTCCATTCGAGGGTCTTCTTGTTTTGTTTACGGTTTCCGTTTTTGTGCAAAAGCTTTTAAGTGTGAGTAGGTCCTATTTGTTCATTTTTGCTTTTCTTCTTCCTTGGGATACTAAATATTGCTATGATTTATGTCAGAAAGTATTTTGCCTATGTTCTCATCTAGGAATTTTATGGTGTCATGTCTTATATTTAAGTCTTTAAAGCCATTTTGAGTTTAGTGTATGGTATGAAGGAGTGTTCTAACTTTCTTGATTTACATGTGACTGTTCAGCTTTTTCACCACCATTCACAGATATGTGGGTTTATTTCTGAGCACTCTATCCTGTTCATTGATCTATAAGTCTGTTTTTGTGCCAGTACCATACCGTTTTGAAAATCTTTAGCTTTGTAGCATTGTCTGAGCTCTGGCAGGGTTATATTTTGTTCTTTTTCCTTAAAATTGCCTTGGCAATTATGAGTCTTTTGTCATTTGATATAAATTTTAGGATAATTTCTACTAGTCCTATGAAAAGTATGTATAATTTGATAGGGATAACATTAAAATGTAGATTGTCTTGGGTAATATGGCCATTTTAACTATATTGCCTTCTTATCCAAGAACATGAGATACCTTTCCATATTGATTTCTCTTTCTGATAGTTCATTTTTCATGTATAGAAATGTAACATATTTCTGTATGTTAATTTTGTATTCTGCAATATCACTGAATTCATTGAAGTGCTCTAGTAGGTTTCTGGTGCTGTCTTTAGGATTTTTGGTGTATAGTATCACAGCATCTGCAAATGGTGACAGTTTTACTTCTTTTCCAATTCTGATTCCTTTTATTTCCTTTTCTTATCTGACTGCTGTGACTAGGCTTGTAATACCATTTTGGATAAAATCGGTGAGATTGGACACTCTGATACCAAAACCAGACAAAAATATTACCAAAAAAGGGGAAATCATAAGCCAATATCACTGATGAACATAGATGCAAAAACTTTCAACAAAATATTAGCAAACCAAATTCATTAATATATTAAAAAGATCATACACTATTATCATGTAGATTTAGCTCAGTGATTGAAGAATAGTTCAGTATCTACAAGCACATCAGTGTGATACACCACATTAATAAATTGAAGAATAAAAATCACATGACCATCTCAAAAAAGATACAGAAAAAGCTTTTGACAAAATTCAACTCCAATTTATGATAAAGAGTTCACTTTATGAATTCTTCAGAAGGTGAGAGTAGTGGGAACTTACCTTACCATAATAAAGGCCATATATGACAAACCCCATAGCTAACATCATTCTCAGTGAGAAGTTAAAAGCAGTGCAGGAATATTAGGAACAAACACCACACTATTTGATTGCTATAGCTTTATACTACAGCTTGAAATCATGAAGTGTGATTTCTTCAGCTTTATAGTTCTTTCTCAAAATTGACTTACCTATTCAGGTTCTTTGGTGATTACATATAAATTTGAGCATTGTTTTCATGTTTCTGTAAAAAGTGCCATTTGAATCTTGATAGGGATTGCTTTGAGTCTGTTAATATTATACCTTTAAACAGTATGGATATTTTAACAATCTTAATTATTCCAATCCATGAACATAGGATAACTTTTCATTTCTGATTATATTTTATATAAACATTTTCATGAAATCCAATTTTCCAATCTATAGTCATTAACTATTTCCTGTGCTCTCCTGTACTCTCCATTCTCCACAAATTTAGTTTTGACTAACAGACTATGATCAGAAGTGACATGTGCCATTTCTGGCCCCTGTTACTGAAGACTAGGTATAATTCCCCTGTTTATTTTATTTTCCTCTATACAGGAACTTTTAAGTCATATGCTGAGATATTTAATAGTGTCATTCAAGTTGATGGAAGCCTGAATCCCAGAGGCAACAAGCGGAAGCAAACCTCTAACAAATAACATGGTACTTTATGTAAATAAGAAATAATCTTTTGCTTTATTAGGTCATCTTAGGTAGGTCAGGTTCTTGAGAATCAGAGCCTATAATGGGGATTCTTTTACCAGTAATTATTAAGTTAATGCTCTGGTATAAAGCCTGAAAGGGCATGAAGGAAGAGAAGTACAGGAGAAAAAGGTAAAACAGCAAAGTGCAGTTAGTTGATCCATTAATGACACCAAAGGGTTTTACCACTCAAGGTGCCCTTCATCTTCAGCAGAGAGCTGTTAGAAGCCAATATTAACAACAGCTGGGGAATGTGTGCATCATTAGTAAACCAGATCTATGCTCAGTCTCAACAGAGTTTATTACAATCTCTAAGATATTTGGGTTAATTTTCTACCACAGTGTAGCCTACCCTATCCTGTGCTGGGCAATAAAATTTCTAGTCATCCTCAAGGCATTAACTGAATAGCCCATCCTACCTACCCTGATTTAAAATAGCACCATCAGTATATACGAAATCCCACCTATAAGAGAATATTTCTGGGTCACGGATTTTTTGGTTATTGATCTTTTGCTTCTTTATTTTCCAAAACATACTGTTTTAATTACTACATGTTTAGAATAAGTTTTTATATCTAGTGAAGTTTAATAAGGCTAAAAATATAATTTATAAATTAATCTTTTTCAAAAATATGTTGGTGTTCAGTATACATTTTAACTTTTAAATAAATTTACTCAAGACTGTGAGGTGGTGTCAAAAATACCCACTTATATTGTATTGAGTTTACAAAATAAAATATACCTAAGTCAAATTCTTACCATTCTGAGTATCCCTATCCAAGAATGTATTCTATTAAGTTTACCTTGTAACTTGTTTGTTCCACAAGAATCTGTAAATTTCCATTAACTTTCCCTTATTGTCTAGCACTTATTACTATTTTACTTGGTGCCATTTGCCCAATTATATTAATTCTTCTTTGCTAAATAAAGACACATCTTCAACTCATACACTGATGCATCATAATCACATGAAGTCCATAGTTTTAAGTTGGGCTCATTCTTGGTTTTACACATTCTATGGCTTTAGACAAATGTATAATGACATGCTCCCACTATCCTAATATCAGACAGAGGATTTTCACTGCCCTAAAATTCCTTTGTGCTCTACCTATTCAATTCCTGGCAACCCCTGATCTTTTTATTCTCTCCATAGGTAAGCTCCTTTAAGAATATCAAATACTTGGAATCATATAGTACATAGCCTTTTCACATTGGTTTCTTTCACTTAGTAATATATATCTACATTTCCTCCATGCTGTTTCATGACTTATTTGATAGATTATTTTTATTTCATATAGTACATAGCCTTTTCACATTGGTTTCTTTCACTTAGTAATATATATCTACATTTCCTCCATGCTGTTTCATGACTTATTTGATAGATTATTTTTATTTAACATTGAATAGTATTTCATTGTCAGGATGTTCCACAATTTATGTATCCATTCACCTACTGAAAGATATTTTGGTTGCTTCCAGGTTTTGGCAATGATGAATAAGCCACTTAAAATATCCATCTGTTTTGTGCAAACATACGCTTTCAATTCCTTTGTGTCAACACCATGAAGCATGATAGCCAGATTATATGGTTAAAATATTGATATGTTTTGTCCTGTAAAAAACTATCAAACTATCTTCCAAAGTGCTATACCATTTTGCATTCCTGCTAGCCATGAATGAGAGTTTCAGTTGTTCTACATCCTTGCCAGCATTCAGTGTTATCAGTATCCTGGATTTTGGTCATTCTCATAGAAGTGGAGAGATATCTCACTGCTGCTTTTATTTGTATTTTCTAGATGGCATATGATACAAAACATCTTTTCACATTCACATCATTCATATATCTTCTTTAGTAAGGTGTCCATTAAGGTCTTTGCCTCATTTTTTATTTTTTATTGCTGAGTTATATGTGTATTTTCAATAACAGTCCTTTATCAGATGTACATTTTACAAATACTATCTCTTTCACTTTTCTTATTCATTTGATAGTGTCTGTTTTAAAACAGGAGTTTTAAGTTTTGATGAAGCCCAGTGTATCAATTATTTCTTTCATGTATTGTATCATTGGTGCTGTATCTAAAAAAGTCATTGCCACACACAGTTATTTAGATTTTCTCTGTTATTTCTTCTAGGAGTTGTGTAGATTTATATTTTACATTTATGCCTATGATACATTTTGAGTTAATTTTTGTGAAGGGTGTAAGGTTCATGTGTAGATTCCTTTTTTTAGATGCAGGTGTCCAGTTGTTCCATCATTTGTTAAAAAGTTTATCTTCCCCTGTATCAAAGAGTTGGTGCTTATATTTATATGAGCCTGTTTCATGGATCTCTGTTGCCCCATTGATCTATTTGTCTATTCTTTCACCAATACCACATTGTTATTAGGATTTTGATTGAGATTTCCTCAGATCTATAGATCAAGTTGGGAAGTACTGACATGTTGACAATATTGCATCTTCCTACTCATGAATATGGAATATCTATTTATGTGATTTTTCTTTCATCTGAGTTTCGTTGTTTTCTTCATACTGATCTTGATTATATTTTGTTAAATTTATAACTAAAAGTTGCATTGGGATGCTAGTGAAAATGGTATTGTTTTTAATTTCAAATTTCACTTATCCATTTCTGCTACATAGAAAGGGATTGACTTTTCCACATTAATCTATCCTGCAACTTTGTTATAATTGCTTATTAGTTCTAGGATTTTGTCAGTGTTGTTGATTCTTTTAGATTTTCTACATGAATGATCATGTCATCTGTGAACAAAGTTTTACTTTTTATTACCAATCTGTATACCTTTTACTTACTTTCTTATTTTATTACATTAACTAGGACTTCCAGTATTATACTGAAAAGGAATAAGGGGGACATCATTTCCTGTACCTGATCTTAGTGGGAAAGCATTGAGGTTCTCACCATTAAAGTTAGCTATAATTTTTTTGTAGATTTCTTTCCAAGTTGAGGAAGTTCCGTTCTATCCCTATCTTGTTGAGAGGTTCTTTTGTTTTGTTATCATAATAGCTGGTGGATTTGGTCAAATTCTTTTCCTGCATCTATTCAGACGATCATATTGGTTTTTCTCTTTGGTCCGTTAATGTTGATGGATTACATTAACAGATTTTTGAATGCTGAACCCAGCCTTGCAGGCCTGGAACAAACCCTATTTGATCATAGTATATCATTCTTTTTGTATATTATTGGATTTGATTAGCTAATATTTTTTTGAGGATGCCTACATCTATGTTAATGAAAGATACTGATCTGTAATTCTTTTCATGTATTGTCTTTTCCTGGTTTTGGCATTAGTGTAATTCTGGGTTCATAGAATGAGTTTTGAGGTATTTCCTCTGCTTCTATCCTCTAAAAGAGAGTTGGTATAATTTCTTACTTACATATTTAGTAGAGTTCACCAGTGAATGTATCTGGTGATCTATGCTGTGGAAGGTTATTAATTATTAATTACTGATACAGTCTCTTTAATACATGTAGGCCTATTCAGGTTGTCTATTTCATCTTGTACACATTTTGATAGATCATGTTTTTCAAGGAACTGGTCCATTTCTGTCAACTTTGTGGGCAAAGAGTTATGCATTGTATTCCTGTATTATCCACTTAATGTCTTTGGGATCTGTAGTGTTGTCTTCTCTCGATTCTGTATGAGTAATTTGTGTCCTCTCTTCTTTTTTCACACTTAGCCTGGGTAGAGGCTTATAAATTTTATTGTCCTTTTCAAAGAACAACCTTTTGGCTTTGTTCACTTTCTCTATTGATTTCCTGGTTTCAATTTTGTTGATTTCTGCTTTAAATGTTATTTCTTTTCTTCTGTTTATTTTGTATTTAATTTGCTCTTTTCTAGTTTCCAAAGTTAGACACTTTTGATTGCAGATCTTTCTTCTTCTATGGTATAAGCAATTAATGCTACAAATTCCCCTCTAATCTCTGCTTTCACATCACTCTATGAATTTTTATAAGTTGTATTTTCCTTTAGAATATTTTTTGGTTTCCTTGAGATTTTTCTCTTTGAGTTCTGTGTTATGGAGGTCACATATTTGGGAATTTTCCAGTTATCTCTGCTACTGACTTCTAGTTTAATTCCATTCTGGTCTCAAAACAAACATCATAAAATTTCTACTATTTTAAATGCATTAAAATGTTTTGTGGTCTGTCTTGGTGAGTGTTTTATATGTGCTTGAGGAGAGTGTATATTCTGCTGTGAGAGAGCCTATAGACGTAGCTTATATCCAAGTGATTATTACTGTTGTTGAGTTCAACTATGTGCATACTGGTTTTCTGCCTGCTGGATTGGTCCTTTCTGATACAGAGGTATTGAAGCCTCAAACTAGGTAGTGGAAACATCTGTTTCTCATTTTTTTGCCTCATGTATTTTGATGCTCTCTTGTTAGGAACATATACATTAAGGATTATTATGTCTTGAAGAACTGACCCTTAATCATTCTGTGATGCTCTTGTTAATCCATAATAAATTTATTTGCTTTCAAGTCTGCTCTGTCTGTAATTATAATAATATAGCTACTCTAGTTTTCTTTTCATAGTGTTCACATAGTATATTTTTATTAATTCATTTTTTTGATTCAGAATATTTTTTGAATGATTTTCTTTTAGGTGGCCTAGGAGACAGAATAATGAATATGACTGACATAACTGTTGTTTTCATGAGGCTTAGCTATTTGGAGGAAAGACAGGCAAACTTCTATATGAGAAATCAAAGGGCATAGCAGGAGAAAGCAATGATTTCAGTATTTGTATTGGATTTTAAAGAAACCCTGCAGTCAGGATAGGAAAATTTAGGAAGAATGTAGACTAAAAGAGCCCTATGCCTAATGACATTTTGTAAGTGATATACACAAAATATCAGAGAGGAGATTTGAGACTGTTGCAATATTTGAACTTCATATGGAAACTGGACTAGATTCCAAGATGAGAATGTAAGAACTTGCATAAAGGAAATTCATATGAATTAGTGATACTAACACAACTAAACTCTATGGAAGACATATTGCTCATAGAAAGTAGTTACACGTTATATAATTTTTTGCCTTATTAACATTTTCTATCTGAATACAGAAAAATGCTTATACACATTTTAATGAGTTGTTTATTTTCACTTCAACTCATCTGCCTTAGGTATTTGGTCCTCTGCATTTTCCAGATAAATGCTGTTAGTGTCTTATGATAGCTAGAATTTAGGACAAGAAATTATTTATAATGGAGCACATTTCAATAAAAGCAAGAACAGCAAATTTTCCTTTCTTTCACATTTGAAAACTTGAGGTTGGATACATTTGTAAATCAGTGGAATCAATGATTTATTCTGCTTAGATATATGCTGATGAGCCAACACAGGATTCTTCTCCAAGAAGAGAAATATGACTTTGATAATTGCTTACAGCAGTGGTCAAAGATCATTAGGTGATGGAAAATGGGAAACCTAAAGTACACACTCTATTTCAATAACATTTTCAGGATCGCTGAAAACGTAGTTCTTTAGTTTCTCTCTTTTCTTAATCAAGGTATAATTGACATACAGTATCTTCGTTTCAGGTGTACAACACAGTGACTTAATATTTGTATATATTGCAAAATTATCACCACAATTAGTCAAGTTAATATAAATCATCATACATACTGCTTTTTCTCCTTAAGATGAGAACTTCCAAAATCGACTCTCCTAGGTACTTTCAATTATGTGATACAGTATTATTAATCATAGTCACCATGCTGTACATTAACCCCCTATATTTTATAACTAGAAATGTATACCTTTTGACTTCATTTCACCCATTTCTCCCACCCACCACTTCTGCTCTTTATATCTGTGAGCTCTAAGTTTGGGGATTGGTTTGTTTGTTTGCTACATTTCACATATAAGTGAGATCATAGGGTATTTCTTTTTCTGATTTCACTTAGCTTAATGCCCTCGAGGTCCATCTATGTTGTCTGAAATGACAAGATTTCATTTATTTTTATAGCTGAATAATACTATAACATATATACACCACAGCTTCTTTATCCATTCATCTATCAATGCACATTTAGGTTGTTCCCATGTCTTGACTTTTGTAAATAACACTGTGATGAATATGGGATATATATACATATATCTTATCAAAGTAGAATTTTTGTTTTCTTGGGATAAATAACCAGAAGTGGAACTGCCCACTTATATGGCAATTCTATTGCTAATTTTTTTGAGAAACTTCCAGCTGTTTTCTTTAAGGGCTATAAGAATTCCTTTAAAAAGAATTGTAGACTTTCTAAAAGATATGAGGTGTTATCTCATTGTGGTTTGGTTTTCACATGATGTACTGGGTTAAAGGAAATGCTGGTACAAATACACCTTTAGTAAAGCAATGGTAAAGTGTGAGGAGAAGGGAAGAAGTCTATAGCCCTATGATTTCTGAGAAGTCCTGTAGTGACCCTATATTCTGAACTGTAAACCTCACAAGAATTTCTCGGTTTTTTTCCTCCCCATTTCTATGTGATAGTGTAGGCTGGAATTAGGTACTTGTCTTCTCTTAGGTGGAAGGATAGAGTTGGGTATTCTCTTTCTCCCTGGTCCATTAGTCTGAAAATAACCAAGGAGGTCAAGCTCTGGTTAACTAACTAACTTCTCTGGACGGCAGGCTTTGTTCTGGAAAATTTCAAATAGTTCTTGTTTCCTTTCACCTGCTGGAAGCATGAATGTTTTATCTCTGATATGTATTGTGAGAATCAGGTTAAACTCTTGGAGGTTAATCTCATAATATTTTGAGGAGCCGTCTGTGACTAGGTGTGCCTCCAGCAAGTTATCAGTTGCAGCTCAGGTTTTCCACTTGTTAGTATCTGTTCTGTGAGCCTCAAATACAGCACTTTGCCCGGTGTCCTCCTCTCTCTTATGGATCCAAAAAGAGCTGATTTTTTTCAGTCTGTTCATCTTTTTTCTTTCTGTTAGGACAAAGCATTGACCTCCCCACTCCTTACATGTGGAACTAGAAACCGGAAGTCCTAATGCTTGTTTAGAAATTTACAATATGCAAAACTCCAATCCAGCAGACTTCACACTGGCCTGCCAGTCTGCATCCACACTCTTTCAAGGAAATTTGTTTTAAAAGACATTTCTGTGTCCATGAAATTAAAAAAGAAGAGGGGGGTCTAAAATTACTTGGGGAGAACAAGTATCCTAAAATAAATAAGCGGTTTCTATGAGTGAGATAGACTAGAAATATCTATTTTTAAATCTCAAGTATCCTTGAAAGAAGAAAATGACCATGGATTTGACACTGTTGCTTTCAGGCAGACACCATAAAATAATAAAGGAAGTTTGTTCTTGTATGATTCTGTTGAAAGCTATTTAGAAACTACAGATCTAAGGGGTGTGAGAGAAATATCATGGAAATGCTTTGTGAGTGCTATGAAAAGAAAATTGCATCAGTCTAAATTTCCTGGTAGCTTATGACTATAATATACAGAATGTTGTTGTTCAGTCACTACTCATGCCTGACTCTTTGTAACCCTTTGGACTGTAGCCCACCAGGCTCCTCTGTCTGTGGGATTCTCCAGGCAAGAATACTGGATTGCTGTGCTCTCCTCAAGGGGATCTCTTCAACCCAGGGATCAAACCCGAGTCACATCTCCTGCATTGGCAGGCAGGTTCTTTAGTACTAGCGCCATCTGAGGAGCCCCCATTTGATGCTATCTAACCATCTCATCCTCTGTTGCCCCTTCTCCTACAGAATAAGGAGCTACTTTCTTTCAAACTTTCAAATCTTAGAGGAACAAGACCTTTGAGTGGACACTTTTAGCCAGCTGATGAGGTTGGCAGTAAACTTAGATACACCTGTTCTTTTCAGTTCTTTTCCCCTCAGGCTCTTACCTAGCTATAAGTAAAAATAAAAAACAAAGCTTTCCCTTTAAAGGTTAGTGCACTGTGATCTATTCTGCATCCTCCTTCCAGATGTAGTTAATCTCATGCTTTGGCTACAGTGAATGTTCAGCTTTGCTAACTTCATAAAGAAAAGGGTATGTTAAAAAAAAAAAAAAGAAAGAAAGAAAAGGGTATGTTAGTTTCAGATTTAAAAGTATTTGAACTGGATGGCCTGGAGCACCAGCTCTAAAACTATTGAGCAGTTACTCTCAGGTGGTTGGGAAAAGCAAATACATTGGTACCAAGTTAAAAATTATCAGAATATTTACTTTTATAGATTTATAAGAACAGATAAATGGATTATATGTGTAAAAAATCATGTATCTAATTAACAATAGCGTCTTGTTATTGCGGACATTCTAGAGAAACCCTGTATTAGTCCCATGAAACTTAAAGCTGAAACACAATTCCTTCAGGAAAGTTCTCTAGAAATGGAGATGAGAAGGACAGGGGCAAGTTCTTCCCTTGCACACCTGAGAGGTACTTGTTTCGCATTTCTCTAGCATGCAGTAGTAGTCACTTGTGATTCTGATTTACTCTGACATAAATTTGGAAGCTGCCACTCTCAGATGTAAAGTGAATGTGACTAGAGAGATGAATGGTTCTTTTAGTCCTGAACGATTTTAAAGATACCTTTACACAGGATAAACTTGCCAGGAGTAGCAAGTGATAAATGAGAGTTATAAAAATTTAGGAATCTTTTACTTACCCTAATTGATGACTTTCACAAGAAGGTTCATAACTTTTTGTTAGTTGCCTCTTTACTTTCTTCAGTGTCTAGAATCTGAAAATAGCAGAGTTTGGAGGGGTTTCTGTAAGTTAATTAATGCTAATTGTGCCGTGAATTACTTTAAGGAGTCTGCTGAGTGATGGACGCAGTAAAGGGGGTCGATACCATTTAATGTTCAATAGGGGATAATGCTGGTCTTTGGCACCATTTTATGATCATTAAGCTCATGCAAGAGCTTGTCAGGAAAAAGCTCTAAAGATCAGTTGCTCATGGCAATTAAAACAATTGAAAGTGACCTGATATTACATTATACATGATGCAACACTGCTCCCAGTATGAACAAACTTTCGTTCCATTAGTGATTTCCAATCTAATACCAAGGACTGCAATTTATTTTTCCTGGTTACCTTACCATGACTGCCTGTGTACTTCTAACAGGATATTATTAATATTTATCCTATTATCTCATACAACATTTCATGCTTAAAGCACTTCACAATCTTAACTAATTAATCTTTATGTCCTGCCTAAAAGGATGGTAAATACCCTCTTAGAGTTAGGGAAACTGAGTTCAGAACTGGCCATCAGGAAAATCATGTGATAAATCCCACAGTCTGGGTTTAGGGCTCTTTTACCCCTACGAGGTAAAAGTAATGAAACTTTGGTCCTGAAGATCATACTTTGAAATCTATATGACTATTCCTCTACCCCATAAAAAGGTAAGTGGAATGATTTTTTTAATGGAATTTACTCTTTGATTAGGCCCAAGAAAAACTTTTTAAAAATACATCATAAATGAGTAAAGAAAATAGAAAAAAGTTTGGTATTTTTATTTTTAATGTTCCCTGAACCTGATGCGAAGAGCTGACTCATTTGAAAAGACCCTGATGCTGGGAAAGATTGAGGGCAGGAGGAGAAGGGGACGACAGAGGTTGATATGGTTGGATGGCATCATCGACTCAATGGACATGGGTCTGGGTGAACTCTGGGAGTTGGTGATGGACAGGAAGGCCTGGTGTGCTGCGGTTCATGGGGTCGCAAAGAGTTGAACACGACTGAGCGACTTTACTGAACTGAACTGAACTCTATTATGAGAAAGAAAGAAAGAAAGTGCTCAGTCGTGTCTGACTCTTTGCAGTGCCATGGACTGTAGCCTACCAGGTTCCTCTGTCCATGGGATTTTCCAGGCAAGAATACTGGAGTGGGTTGCCATTTTCTTCTTCAGGAGATCTTCCCAACCCAGGGATTGAACCTGGGTCCCCCGCATTGTAGGCAGACACTTTACCATCTGAGCCACCAGGGATGTCCCTATTATGAGAACTTCTTTACAAATGTTTATCTCCAAATTTTCCCCTTGAAAAATATTAGTTATGATTAGAAAAACATATATTTATACCAAGTCCACTTGTGGGGCTTTTGGTTTTGAGCTATAGCTGTTGTTGTTGTTCAGTTGCCAAGTCGTGCCCAACTCTTTGCGATCCCATAGACTGCAGCATGCCGGGCCTCCCTGTCCTTCACCATCTCCTGGAGTTTGCCCAAGTTCATGTCCATTGAATCAGTGATGCCACCCAACCATCTCCTTCTCAGTCACCCTCTTCTCTTTCTGCCTTCAATTTTTCCCAGCATGAGGGTCTTTTCCAATGAGTCAGCTCTTCACATCAGGTGGCCAAAGTGTTGTAGCTTCAGCTTCAGCATCAGTCCTTCCAATGAATATTCAGAGTTGATTTCCTTTAGGATTGACTGGTTTGATCTCCTTGCAGTCCAAAGCATCAATTCTTCAGTGCTCTGCCTTCCTTATGGTCCAACTCTCAACATCTGTACATGACTACTAGCAAGACCATGGCCTTGACTATATGGAGCTTTGTTGGCACAGTGATTTCTTTGATTTTTAATATGCTAACTTTATGCTGTTTAGGCTTTTCTTCCAAGGAGCAAGCATCTTTTAATTTCATGGCTGTAGTCACCATCTGCAGTGATTCTAGAGCCCACGAAGAGGAAATCTGTCACTGCTACCACATTTTCCCCTTCTATTTGCCATGAAGTGATGGGGCTGGAATACATGACCTTCATTTTTTTTTAATATTGAGTTTTATGCTGTGTTTTCCACTCCTCTTTCACCTTCATCAAGGGACTCTTTGGTTCTTCTTTGCTTTCTGCCATTAGATTAATATCATTTGCATACCTGAGGTTGTTGATATTTCTCCCACCAATCTTGAGTTCAGCTTGTAAATCATCCAGCCTGGCATTTTCCATGATGTGCTCTGCATATAAGTTAAATAAACAGGGTGACAATAAACAGTCTTGTTGTACTCTTTTCTCAATTTTGAACCAGTTGTTCCATATAAGGTTCTACCTATTGCTTCTTGATCCACATGCGGGTTTCTCAGGAGACAGGTAGATGTTCTGGTATTTGCATCTATGAGCTATACATCATAAAATTTAGAATCAGTGACACTTTGCCTGTTATAAAATGTAAGCAAGTTGATCGTTAAATTTTTTGGCATCTTGAAATTGAAAATTGACTAATTGTGTCTACCTAGACCTCAAGGAAAAAACAGAAGAAATGCTGGTGCTTGTTTCAGTTTTTTCACAGTACAATATGTACTCCAGTACACATCTGGAGCACATATGAAACATATGTACATTGTATACAGTCCAGTATACAGTAGTGTACATCCCATGTACATTGTGTACAGTCTATTGTAGATCCAGTATACATCCCAGTGTACAGTCCAATTTAGATTGTGTATAGTCCAGTGTACAGTCCAATGCACATCCAATGTATATGTATATTATATATAGTCCAGTGTACAGTAGTGTACAGTCCAGTGTATAGTATACAGTCCAATATACACTCCAGCACACATCTGCTGTACAGTTCAAGTGCAGCCTGGACAATCTGGTATGCAGGTCTAGTGCACATCTGGGACACATGTGGGCATATCTGATGTACAGTTGAGTTCATACCTAGTGTACAGTCCAAGAGCACAATCCAGTGTACATCCCAATGTTTGTCCAGTACACAGGTCAATGTACAGTGTACAGAACACTGTACAGTCGAGTATACACCAGTGTACACCTAGTATGCAGTCTAATGTACAGTGCACTTTACACTCCAGTGTATAGTGCAATTTGCATTCCATTGTATGATCAGTACACAGTCCAGCGTATAGTGTACAGTGCAGTGTATGTCCAATGTATGTCCAATGCACAGTGCAATATATACTCCAGTTTGTGTCCAGTACACAGTCCAATGTGTGTCCAGTGTACAGTGCAGTGTACATCCAGTATGCATCCAGTGTCTCTGTGACTCTTCTCCATGTCCATAAAATCCTATGAATGGCTTTTAGAGTCATTCTTACAAGAAACGGCAAAAACCAGATCATCAATAGGTTCAAAGAAGGGAGGATAAAAGGAACAAAATTTAAGTGAACTGAAAACTGGATTGCTTGACACTGAATTCAGGTCAGTGATGTTCCAGAGCTCTCTTGTTCTAGGCCACACGAGCAACATTAAAAACATCAGGAATTTTGTCAGCTGACTGTTAAACCCTTTGAAATTAGCAAGCAACACAAATTAGGACTTTTGGCTATCAGGGAGTCTGTGTTGACATCCATGATTATGGTATAGTCCGTCCAAGCTCATGTCCATGCAACAGGCGATGCCACTGAAGCTCCTGGATGCCAGTGCCTGGCAGTTCATATGCTAAGTATCTCCCTGATGTGTCTTTTCTCTCTCATCCTGCCCTCTCTGCTTAGTTCCTATCTTGATGGTCTCTGTCCTAGATTACTGCTGTTGCCTCCCAGCCAATGCTACCACTGGAACAATATTATTTTTAAATCTACCACTAGAGGGACTTCCTTGGAGGTCCAGTGGCTAAGACTCTGCACTCCCACTGCAGGGGGTGCAGGCTCGACTCCTGGTCGGGAAACTAAGACCCCACACAGCATCGCAAAAAAAAAAAAAAAAAAAAAATCTACCACTAGAATAAGGTTTAGGTAAGAATCCTGCCAGTCTGGAATTGAAGAAAAGAAAGAAAGAGGCTACCTTCGACTATTGGGAAAAACAATGTATAACACTTTCCTTTATAAACAGGGCTCTTTTTAAAATTTTATTTTTAATCAGAGGATAATTGATTTACACTGTTGTATTGATTTCTGCCATACAACAAAGTGAATCAGCCATAACTATACATATATCCCTTCCCTCTTGAGCCTCCTCCCACCTCACCCCCATCCCACCTCACTCCCATCCAACTTCTACAGATCATCACAGAGCCCTGAGCTGAGCTCAAACCACACACTTTTGAGTGATAAAGTTGGTGGGTTTTTTTTTTTTTTTTCTGTTTTGATATAGGCTTCTACACATTCAGCCTATGCCCATAGAATTCTCATTTTTAAAATAGTTGGCTGGGGCTGGGTTACAGCCCGTAACTATATGACAGTAATATGATCACAATGGTGTTAACCACATGGTTTCTGATGGTTGTCCTGTTCTAGCCTGCTGATCAAAAGCAATTCATCAATGGAAAGATCCACCAGAGGGAATGCTCCTATGGGAAATGATTAGACTCATCTCTGTCCTCACTCTGCCCTGAGCTTAGTCTGAGGAAAGACTTCTCCAAGCTGCTTCAGTAACAACTTATAGTCACCCAGCCTGGTGTAGGCATGTCCATGATTACCGCTGGTCATCAAGCAGAAATGCAAGGGTACGCCACATTTTCTTCTGAGCCACGCGGCCTCATTAAGAAAGTATAACATTTGTGAGTCTCCTGCAGGTTTTCTCCCTCTGGGTTGTGGAGGCTCTCTGGCTGTCAGCACAGCACTTTGGGCCAGGAAAGTCCAGAGAATTTACTTCAATGATATGGCAGCCTCGTTCATTTAAAATGGAATTCAATGCCAGCTTCCCTCAGAGGTATTCACCGAAATTCCGTGCACAAGCCATTCCTATAGTCACTTACCAGTGTGCCTCCTGTTTTCCTCAAGTTCATCAGGGTGGACTGGGCTTCCCTGGGATGCCTGGAGCCTCCACGGCTCATCCTGCATCTTCTTCCCAAGTAGCAGGATCTGAGGCCATTGCTGGGCCATCAGATCATTGTGAACATGAGTGGGAGGCTAGTGAGTTTTTTTAATTAATTTATTTTTTTAGTGTTAAAACTACTAACTATATAGAGAAACTAGTAAACTAAATTTTATTCAATGCACATAAGATGTGCAATTTTTTCAAAAAATTGTTTGAGAGCAGTAGTATGAATATAGTAATATAAATACACATGCATGCTAAGTCGCTTCAGCTGTGTCGGACTCTTTGAGAGTAGCCTGTCAGGCTCCTCTGTCTGTGGGATTCTCCAGGCAAGAATACTGGAGTGAGTTGCCATGCTCTCCTCCTCCAGGGGATCCTCCTGACTCTGGGATTGAATCCATATCTCATGTGTCTCCTGCATTGGCAGGAGGGTTCTTTACCACTAGCACCAAGTGGGAAGCATGCATATAAATACATAATATATAATATAATACAGTAAAGATTTCCTAATAGATACCAGACAGATATCAGGTGCTTTACAAACATGATCCACCTATAGCAATGATTTGGCAAATGTGGTATTTACCCACACTGGGTGAAAAGGCAGCTGAAACTTTATTAAAGAGTTTCAAGGACTTGCTTGCTAGTGACCAGAAAGTTAGTAAAAGACAATTCTAGATCTCAAACCCAAATCCATCTGCCTCCAAAGTTCTTTTTTTTTTTAAAACTGCAAAAATGCTAGTTTGCCGGTAAACAGAGACTAATCTCCAGTTAATAAATCCTGTACTTGACTACAATGATCTGCTCTTAGATGTGGTTTCTTTAGATTCACCATTTCTACCTTGTAACAGACATCCTACCCACAACCCAGTCAGAGCACAACCCTCCCGCCTCCCTGCATCCCTTCCCTGGAATCCTGAAAGAATTCCTTCCGGAGCCCTTGCTCCCACCAAATCTGATTTCATCACTGCCAAGGGAGGCCACACCCTAACCTGAATAGGTTTTTACCTTCTGTCTCAGACTCTTATCAGAACTTTCATGGGTGCACGTGTGCTAAGTCGCTTCAGTTGTGTCCGACTCTTTGTGACCCCATGGACTGTGGCTCGCCAGGCTCCTCTGTCCATGGGATTCTCCAGGCAAGAATACTGAAGTGGGTTGCCATGCCCTCCTCCAGGGGCTCTTCCTGACCCAGGGATCTAACCTGTGTCTCCTGCGTTGCAGGCAGGTTCTTTACCACTATCGCCACCTGGGAAGCCCCAACTTTCAGGGGTAAAGGTATCCAAATTTTACAGAGTGGACTTAAATGAAAATTTTAAACTAACCTTATAATGAACTGAAAACATACAGGACCACTTCTGATGTCACCGCCATCATTCCCTACTCATTCTCCTCCATCTCTTCTTCAAGGCTTCATTCCATGATTGCAGTGCATGACACAGTAACAGGAAATATTATTTAACATATTCAGAGAGATTAGTTTAAGTCAATTTTGTCTGGGTGACTGAGATTTCTTCTGAAATGATTGCTCCTTGTATCCCCGTTGGAAGTTTTAAACAACATGAAGCACTCTGGGGAAAGGCCCTGCTGCTAGTAGGAGGGTCTGTCAGGGGGAGACCCTGTGGTGACAACAAATATGCTTCAGAGGGTGGACCACTGACCCAGGTGAAAGTGAAGAACAAAACCCATAATTAAGCTTACTAGTAAACATCATTTTAGTCTAAGTCAGCCTGGGGCTGCCAAAACAAAATAATGAGCACAGAAACTTCTCACAGTTCTGGAGGCCAAGAAGTCCCAGGTCAGGGGCTAGCCAAGTCTGTTCCCAGATGAAGGCCCTCTTCCTGCCTGTAGGCAGCCAACTTCTCAGGGGCGTCCTCAGAGGGTGGAGAGAGAGAGGAAAGACGTCTTCTGACATCTCTTCTATTAGGGCAATGATCCCCTCAGGGCACATGAGCCCCACCCTTGTTACCTCCTCTAAATCTCATCACCTACCAAAGGCCCAGCTCCCATCTACCAAAGGGAGGGAAACCATCTTTCCCCTATCCTTCTGAGTTGTTAGATGAGGCCTTTGTAAGAAAACACAGGTTAACAAGAGAAAAACAGAAGTTTATTAACATGTATGCCCCATGTACACATGGGAGAAAACTGAGTTACTCCCCAAGGTGGCCTAGGATTCAGAATTAATTGGAACAGAGTTTGAGCAAACTCCAGGAGGTAGTGAAGGACAGGGAAGCCTGGCATGCTGCAGTCCATGGGGTCACATAGAGTCGGACACAACATAGTGACTGAACAACAATAGGGAAGTGGAGGTGTAGCCCTCTTCAGTTCAGTTCAGTTCAGTCCCTCAGTCGTGTCCGACTCTTTGTGACCCCATGAACCGCAGCATGCCAGGCCTCCCTGTCCATCACCAACTCCCGGGGTCCTCCCAAACCCATGTCCATCGAGTCAGTGATGCCATCCAGCCATCTTATCCTCTGTAATCTCCTTCTCTTCCTGCCCCCAATCCTTCCCAGCATCAGGGTCTTTTCCAATGAGTCAATTCTTCTCATGAGGTGGCCAAAGTATTGGAGTTTCAGCTTCAACATCAGTACTTCCAATGAACACCCAGGACTGATCTCCTTTAGGATGGACTGGTTGGATCTCCTTGCAGTCCAAGGGACTCTCAAGAGTCTTCTCCAACACCACAGTTCAAAAGCATCAATTCTTCGGTGCTCAGCTTTCTTCACAGTCCAACTCTCACATCCATACATGACTACTGGAAAAACCATAGCCTTGACTAGACGGACCTTTGTTGGCAAAGTAATGTCTCTGCTTTTAAATATACTGTCTAGGTTGGTCACAACTTTCCTTCCAAGGAGTAAGTGTCTTTTAATTTCATGGCTGCAATCACCATCTGCAGTGATTATGGAGCCCAAAAAAATAAAGTCAGCCACTGTTTCCACTGTTTCCCCATCCATTTCCCATGAAGTGAGGCGAGTGTAAATGGTTATTAGGAAAGATGACTAGGCCCTTGCAAGAATGGATGGAGGTGTGATAGTTTGTTGCAAAATTTGTCAGCATGTGGTGCTGACATTCAGCCTTCTGGTTGATGGCCTGGGGAGAGATGGGACTTCCCAGGTGAAACAGTGGTAAAGAATCTGCCTGCCAGTGCATGAGACATAAGAGATGTGGGTTCGATCCTTGGGTTGAGAAGATCCCCTGGAGGAAGAAATGGAAACCCATAAGACTATTTTTGCCTGGAGAATCCCCCTGGACAAAGGAACTTGGTGAGCTGTAGTCTATAGGGTCACAAAGAGTCAAAAAGACTGAAGCAACTGAGCACAAGAACATAGCACAATTCCTTTTGAATGATCTGTCTTTAGGCAGTTCAGGGAAGTTCAGGAAAAGCCTCTCCTTGTGCTTGCCGTTTTTCAAGTGCCTACAGATGGAAATCATCAATATACCAACGTGGCATATTTGGGGTATAATGTTCTGCTGCCCTTGAGCCCCAGCTCTAAATATCATCACACTGGGGGTTAGCGTCAAAACATGAATTTTGGAAAGAATCAAATATTTAGTCCATAATAACTCTTATCATCTATTTGAGATGATAAATAGGACACTGAAACATAAACTATAGTGATTCTAGTAATTAAGTGCCCAAGTGACTACTGGAGTCAGGAACTACTACAGAAATCCTGAAGAGGCCACATTACTTTTAATTCTCCTGACTTTTAAAAATTTATCCTTTTAAGGTAAATTCAAGAAAAATGAAAAGATTTCAGTGTATGTTTAGTTGGGGCCATTGGGGTGGTGATCCACATTTTTGAGTCATAGCTTATATACTTCCTGTAAGAATACATATTATCATGTCTGTGCTCTTTTAAATGATAAGCCAAAAAAAATGAGTCTGATGTGAATGGTGGATGTGCAGTTGCATTCTGGACTTGCACTCACTCTTTCCAGCTTCTAGGCTGGTATAACAAGTAAGCACCACAGCATTCCAAAAGCTATGATCCATACCCCAGAGTTTTACATAGGGGAGTCCTGTAAAATATCAATGCATTGTTATCACTGTATCAATAGTATTAGAGTATCATCTAAAAACGATTTTTTTCTACTTTATGGATAGTTAATATGAGGTGATTTTGAACAGAGAGCTCAAAACCACTTTTGGTTTAGTTCACTTTTTGTACAGTGGTAAATGATATATGTGTAGAAATGCATGGCGTAGAATACTCATTATTGACCCTGACTTATCGAATGGAACATACTATACGTCATATTAGTGAGGATACAGTTGGACACTGCTCACCTGGAACTTTGTTGACTGTTGCAAGAATAAAACTACATGTCCCATCGTTATCATCTAGCAAGTCATATAAAACAGATAGTTTGGGGCTTTTTGACAGCATCAAAAATCATGCCAGCTAAAGAAAAATTAGATAAATCCCAAGAAATTGCTTTCTTTCCCCCCAAACCTTCTAGCTTGTGTCTTACATCAAGTCATTCTCATTTTCTTTCGTTTAAATTTCTTTTCTAATTCATATTAAACTACTAAGCTAATGGTCTCTAAAGATAGATTTATAGTTTATTTCCTACAATGTACTAAAATAGTTTTTTACTATTAGGTATGTTGTTTATTTTAAAGTGTGCATGCTTGGAGAGAGAACCAAATAACTTTTAAAATTATATCTTAGAACAATTTGTAAATTACTGAGAACAACCTAGTAGAACTCATCTTCTGGGTGAATTTGGAGCTGCTCGTTTGTTCCTTCAGCAATATCTAGTAATGCACAAACAGCTCTGTATTAGATTATTTGTCAATGTTATTTTATGAAGAAATTTAATAAAATTTACTACTCTGTAATCCATTGAGCACTTCCTAACTTAATTGTCATATTCTACATTTCCTGAGATTTACAATTAAAATTGTGATGAGCCAGACATACAAACTACCCCTTGTATGACAAGATAGGTTATTTGTATTTTACCAAAATGACATGATATATTCATTTATAAAATAGAAGTTCTATTGAAAATTTATTTTACCCATCTACAAGTACCTACATGGGATATATTTTAAGTCTGAATTTTTTTCAGCCCAATTTTCTCTTAATGCCCACCACCAAAAAAAGATAGTTCAATTTACTGTTTATGCTCATGCCAGATCCAGTTAATAAAAAATAATGACTCTGACATTTTATATTTTCCAAGGATGATCAAATAAGAAATGGTCTCCAGACCAGAATAAACATTTATTTTGATTAAGAAATGTTTAATCTTCCTTATATTGTCACTAGTCACCAATATTACTTCCTAAGTTTCTAAAACTACATCACGCAACGTATTAACTTATAATATTTTATGCTATTGTGTTTTAAACCTAACTTTAATTGGTAGAAAGACCAGTAATAATATTGAGAGACCACATTTCCAGTATTATTGCTATTCTGGATGATAAGTATGTGGTTTGTAAGTAGAAAACAGTATAAAACTAAATATCAAGGACTTATTTTTATTATATAATTTTGAAGATACATTTATCTTTAAATATTCCTGATAATTTCACACTAGCTTTAACAAAAATAAGAAATTCCCTGTTGAATGCGGATCCAAAAATCCATGTTTCTTTATGTTCATCCTCCTGTGGGTTCTTTCCAATATCCTGGGTGATCGCAGTAGGAATGAAGGGTGTAGAATGATTAATGACTTTGTAAATGACTTCACAGAGGCATTAAATTGAGAATCAACTTTAAGAACCATTTGTTAAGTCATTTCACTATACTTTCAACAAATACTGAGTTTCAGGTGTTAGACTTGATGACAGGCTGATTAACAAAAGGATAGTACTGATAACTAAGAAATTTGAGAAGGGGAGACCATTTGCAGCTAATGTTGGTTAACACTTGAAGTTTGGTGTAAAAAGTGTTTTTGAGCAGTTTTAGATTTGCTTAGACAAGTTTTATACATATTTAAATATCTTGATGTTTGATATCTGAATGATTTTTGCTTATCTGATTCATCTGATGACTTGTAAAATTCACCACTTTGAGTGTAAGCATCCTAAACATAGAATAGAATTGATATCATATGTCTTAAGAGTATTGATATGAATGAAAACAAGTATATACATAATACATATGAAGGTGCTTTGTCAACTACACAGAGTTACATAAATGAACCACACTGCTATTAAGACACTGAACTAGAAATATCCAGAGACCATTCATGGACATGGAACGTGAAGATATGCAGATCTATAGATTTAAAAAAATTCAGTTGTAAAAAGAAAATAATTTTAATAGACATCTTAGGAGCAATTGACCTATCTTAGCTAAAAAGTAGGGGAAATAGGGGAGAAGCTAAGAACAGAATCTTAGAATATATGAACAATAATTATATGGTAGAAGAAAGACAAAAATCCAATGACAAGTGAGGAGCATCCAAGATGTAAAAGAAAAACAGAACAGTGCAGTAGTAGAAGCCAGAGTCATCAAACCTAACTGAGGTCATGATGGAAAACCACACATCTCCTTGACAAATCTGTAGGTGCTCCTTTATATTCAGGAGGTGGTTTTTCAGCAAAATAATCATGAAGAAAGATTAAGAACTTAAGATGGAATAAAATGTGTTGTTTTTAAAAAGTTGCTCTCCTGTATCTCTAAATTCAATCAACTTGTTTCTATCTGAACAATTACCTCTTTGATCTACACTTTTCCTCTCAGTTGCCATGAACAATTGACAGCAGTGATACTCTAACGGGTGCCTCCTGGTTTCTGAGGCCTCAGAGCCACATCCCTAGAAAAAGAGAAAGAGGTAATGTGGAACTTGAGGAAAAGATGACTTTACTTCTAGGTCTGTTATTAATCTGCTCTGGCTGTCGTGAAAAATACCACAGGTTGGATATCTTAACAGAAATGTGTTTCCTCACAGCTTTGGAGGGCAGAATCCAAGATCAAAGGTGCCATCAGTGTTGGTTTCTGGTGAGACCTATCTTCCTACCTTGTAGACAGTCAACTTCCTATCATTTCCTCAGAAAGAGATCTCTGGTGTCACCTTTTCTTCTTAGAAGGACATCAAACCTATTAGATTAGGGCCCCACTCTTAAATCTTGTTTTAACCCTAATTACCTCTTTTAAGGACACATGGGGTTTAGGGGTTCAACATATGAATTTTGAGGGGGATGCAATTCAGTCAATAACACGACTTGAGTATATCATAGGGTTTCCCTGATGGCTCAGATGGTAAAGAATCTGTCTAAAATGCAAGAGACCCGGGTTCAATCCCTGGGTCAGGAAGATGCCCTGGAGGAGGGGAATCCTGACCCAGAAATCAAACCCAGGAGTATATCAAAGGTATATACCACTGATTAATGTATGGTGTATATACCACATGATTAATGTATTAAGGTATGACCACTGATTAATGTAACTTGCTCTCATCCAATATTTAGGATGTTGGTTATAAAATATTGAATTAACAAAACTATTTCTCTGTGAAGGAAGCAATTCAAAATAAGGTAAATACTTTTCTCCCATTAAAATGTCTAACTAGCATTTCTCCCATGTTTTCTGTCTTGGACTTTCCAGCCTATCCTCTGCATAGATATGGTTACATTCCTAAGCTTTTCAGTCAGATCTTTTAATTCCTCTCCAAAAATCTTCAATGATTCCTCACTGCTTAATGCATAACATTTAACATTTTAATTATTGATTCATTTCTCAATGGGGCTTCCCTGGTGGCTCAGACAGTTAAGAATGCACCTGCAATCCAGGAGACCTGGGTATGATTCCTGTGCTGGAAAGATGCCCTGGAGAAGGGAATGACAACCTGCCAGTATTCTTGTCCGGAAAATTCCATTGACAGAGGAATGGAGGGCTACAGTTCAGAGTCACAAAGAGTCGACTGAGTAACTAACACTTTCATTCTCAATAACCTGGCTCCAACATGTATTTTGTGCCATCAGTCACTCTACACTTCGGCCACAGAGGACTAGACATTGCTACTTGGACCTTTGATGACATTACACCTATGCTAACACTGCTCCTTCAGCCTGGAATGTCTTCTCCCTCAAGGCCCACTTCTAAGTTCCAGGGCTTCAGTGAAGCCTTCCTTGATCTTAGACTCCCAGATACAGAGATCAGACTTGTGGTTGCCAAGGTTGGTTGAAGGGGGAGTAGGTGAGTGGGAGTGGGAAGGAGAGGGATGAGCTGGGGAAGTTGGAGTTAGTAGATGCAAACAACTGCATTTAGGATGAATCAACAAGGTCCTACTGTATACCATAGGGAACTATATCCAATTTCCTGGGATAAATCATAATGGAAAAGAATATAAAAAAAGAATGTATAAATATGTATAACTGAATCACTTTGCTGTATGGCAGAGATTGCCACAAGATTGTAAATCAACTATACTTCAATTAAAAAATAAATCTAACAAATAAGTTAATTACTTACATGTCTGTCTTCCTCAAATTACTGAGTTTCTTAGGGCAAAGAATGTTTTACTTATAGCTTAGCCAGCATAGCTTTAAAAACAAAAGCAAACAAACAAAAACTTGTCATATAGTAAGCACTGAATAACTGCTCAGTGATTGAAGAAATTGAAGAGGCTATCTAGAGTAGTCCTTAGAAGTGTCTGATAGGTAAAGAAAGGTAAAAAATAGAAAATATACTTTAAAAGTTTGAGCTTTTTCTCTAAGAGAAGAAACTGTCTTTATTTTATAAAATAAGCTACAAACATGCTTCCAGTGATCATCTATACAGAGTGGTCGCAAAAATGAAACAACTAGATTGCAATTCACTAGGCATTCCAAAATACAGCTTGATTTCAAAAGATACACATATCCATTTTCCTGTTCCAGCAGCAAGAGTAACAAGAGAAGAGGGTGTAAAAGGAAAACACTTCAAATATGCCCTAAGTTCCTTGACCATGTAAAGTAAAAGTCCCCATACCTCTCTTTCTAACCCAGAGAATGGTAGGAAAATGTTCCATGGACTAATAGTCTATTAGAGTGGAAAAAAAAAAAACTTGTTCTGAGTTCACACTGAGTATCTTTTCATAAGAAATTATATAGCAGCACAATTAAGATGAAATACTAATTGCAACAAGAAAAGATGGCGGCTGCAGAATATAACTCAGCCTTAATAGATTTTCTAATGCCTCTCTTTATACCAAAGGGGAGTAGCCCTTTAGCCAATAAAGTAAATTTTCTGATCTCCAAATGGGTACTTTATCCTCATTCAGGCTGATATTGCAGCGACATCATGAATTTCTCAGACAGCTTTGTGAATCAGCAGAGTATTTCAGAGGAGAACATTGACTGCTAAAAGCAAAGTCGTTATTTTTTAAACAGCCTTTAAACTAGTAGATGAAACATTTCATTTTGGGTCAAGGATGCATTTGCTCCAGCAACCTAGAGGAGCAGAGAGGGCTGAACCAGTTGAGAAGGAATATAATAATGTTACTGTGTCAGCCAAACCTCAAAATATTCAGTTATTGCAGGTCAGATATTTTTTCTTTTTCTTTTTATTATCCATGTCTATAATTCTTATTCCCAGAGAGTTTAAACATTAATTTTCCATGAAATATTATCCTTTATTTCTAAAGTAGCTTTGGAAAGCCATTAACTAGTTTGCTCATAATAAACTTTGAGGTCTAGAAAAAAACTAGTTTATTTCTCTTTAAATAACCTCCAAAAAGGAAACTCGGGCAAGAAAGACCTATGCCTCCTAATACATCCATTCAGCAAATGTTCTGAGTGCATCCGTCTGCCAAGCATTGTGTTGGGTGCTGGGAATACAAAAGCAGTCAGACACAGTCCCTTACCTCACTCACACAACAGTATACAGTGTTCAGAGGCCAAATTAATTGGATTTAAAATATCTCCATACTTCTCTTTTCCTTTGTTCTGGTGCACTGATGAGTGTTTTTGAAGCTTTCGTGGGCTAAAATTGTGATTTAAGTCTGACTCACAGTCTTAAATTGCTGAATATAGACTTAGTTTCCTCAAATCTTTGGATATGTTTTACTTTCCACTGATGTTATTGACGTTAATATATCTTATTTGGGGAGTTCTAGCTTCATCCAATTTCTTTAAAATAATAGATCGCCTAAAGAACTGGGTTGAGAGTACAGTGTAGAAAATTTAACCCTATATGCGAGACAGAATAAGAGACACAGATGCATAGAACAGTCTTATGGACTCTGAGGGAGAAGGTGAGGGTGGGATGTTCTGGGAGAATAGCATTGAAACATGTATATTATCATATGTGAAACAGAACACCATTCCATGTTCGATGCATGAGACAAATGTTCAGGGCTGGGGCAATGGGATGACCCAGAGGGATGGGATGGGGAGGGAGTTGGGAGGGGGCTTCAGGATGAGGAACACGTGTAAACCCATGGCTGATTCGTGTCAATGTATGGCAAAAACAACTACAATATTGTAATTAGCCCCCAACTAAAATAAATAAATTTATTAAAAAAAAAAAATAAAGCTAAAGTTACATGTTGAAAAAAATATTTTCTTATGCAGAATAATTTATATATCACTGGCAAGGACATTGATTGATTGCTAAGGGTATGTGTATCTTTTGAAATTTATACACATGCATTCTTGTGTCTGCTGACTCCAACAGACTTATGGGTGTGTACACAGTATGGGTTTGCTTGGGATTGATATCCCATATCACTGATGATAGCAAACATTCTATAGGAAGCAATGCTTTAAAATAATTCTTGATAGAGTTAGAAGTCTAATGGGTATCTGACCCTTTTCTATTCCATGAGTGGTCATTCTTAGCCCCATAAGTATGGTGCATTTTTGTCAATTTTTGCACAAGAACGAGGAGAGTGAAAGAACCCATGCTGATATTTCTGGTTAGGAAGGGATAAAGCATGGATTGCTGATTGGTATTTTGAAACTCTCCTAAGTGTTCTTGCTGTTAGATTAAGAAAATGTGGTCCAGCGGCTAAGACTCTGCACTCCCAATGCAGGGGGCCCAGGTTCAATCCTTCCTCAGGACACTAGATCCAACATGCAACTGAAGATTCTGCATGCTGCAATTAAAGATCCAGCATTCCACAGCTAAGACACAGCACAGTCAAATAAATAAATGTAAAAAAATCCTCATTTCCCCTCTAAAAAGTGGTACGTTGAAATAGAAAACAAACTTGTAGTTGATTAATAGATATACACTTACTATATATAAAATAATCAACAAGGACCTAGATGGCCTACATATCTTTAATTTCCCCAAAATGTTTTAATAATTATTTTATCATAAATTATATGAATGTCTGATAGTTGTAGACAAAAGCTTTAATATTATGTATATATTTTGAGTTTTCTATATAATTATCCACTCATTTGCACTTCCATCAAATGGTTCTATATTTAGAATTCTGAATGATGCATATCCCTTGCCTGAAAACTTATGACTGTTGGTAATTAAGATCAGTAATATTTGGAACACTGTATCAGCACCAGGTGGCATAAGACAGTTGTCCATTTGTCCCCCTATTCAATGAAGAATTAGACATCCATCCACAAACAAAAATGTCTGTGTGAAACACATGCCAAGGGACTCAGAAAGAGTCTTGCCCTCGTGTGCAAATGGCAATAGGCAGACAGACCTTGATATCTGCTGTTGAAAAAGCAGAGTAACACAACCACTCAATCCCACCTGACCTGCACAGAAAACTAAACAAGAAAGAAACAGAAGTTCAGCTTCCCAAAGGGAAATTCAAGCACACCATTGGAGGAAAAAATCCCACAAATTTTGACATAGTGAAGATCATAAAAATTTTACCAGCAACCCTCCCTCCTCTGCCATCAACTGCATGGAGTGTCTGTGTGGGGTGATAACCTCTCTCAGAAAAGAAAAGAACAGCCATGAATGAGTGCCTGGCTATGCAGTGGTACCAGATGCATCTGGAGAAATCCATTTCTCTTCAGAAGCAATGAAGTACTGAGGTGGGACACTCATTATTGGATGGAGGGGTTAAAGCTAGAAAGAAGCAGGTAAGAGTTTCAAAGGGCATTAAAGGGACATAGTTCCTGTTTACTGTATTAAGCAGGAACTACACCCATGAGATTCTGGAAGATCCATATCTAGGGATCTCCCTACTGCGATGGCAAACACCCCAGTGCCCCAAGTGCTGAACCCACACCTCTCACCACTCTGTGGCCAGCTCCTGGGGTGTACTGTCAAGTGACACTGTGAAAACAAAGTCCGGTAGACAGGGAGTTATCTCAGAAAACAGGCCAGGGTCTTTGGGCAAAGGAGAAATTATAAACTTGAGTTGTATTACCACCTTCCAGGAAACAAAAAAGAAAGGTTTACATTAGCCAGACTGGGGAGAACCAGAGCGGACATATAAGCTTAAAAATTCTGCCACAAAAGGTATGGGGAAGATGTAATCCATACAAGTACCACGTATAAACAGGACAAATGAAGACTATCTCCCACAAGAAGACAAGAATTAAAGATCTGAGGAGTCCACAGCTTCAAGTGTGAAAACAGCAATGCAAAGCTCCAAGGAACATGAAAAATCATGGAAATCTGTTATCACTAAATGATAACAACCCTTCAGTAACTAAACTCAAAATCAGGCAATTTGGCAACTTAGTTGATAAATAATTCAAAATAGCTTTTTTTAGAAAACACGCTATAAGAAAACATAGAAAATAAACAAAATCAGGAAAACCATGAACAGAATGAGAAATTTAACAGAGATAGAAATTACAAAAAAAGAAGCAAAAAAAATTCTGTAGGAGAAGAATTCATTAAAAACTGAAAAATGCAATAGAGAACATCTATGAAAGAAGAGACCTGGGTTCAATCGCTGTGTCAGGAAGATATCCTGGAGAAGGAAATGGCAACCCACTCCAGTATTCTTGCCTGGAAAACTCCCATGGACAGAGGAACCTGGTAGGCTACAGTCCATGGGGTCGCAAAGAGTCAGACATGACTGAGCATCTTCACTTTCTTTCTTTTATGATAGAAGAGAATAAACAGAAGACGGAATCACTGATCAGAGGATACAAACTTTGAAATGATCCGGTCAGAGGAGAATAAAGAAAAAAAGAGTGAAAAGGAGTTAAGACAGCCTACATGATCTGTAAGATGTCATCAAACGCACAAATATTTGGATAGCTGAAGTTCCAGAAAAAGAAGAGAGGGAGAAACGAGCAGAAAGTTTATCTAAATAAATAATAGCTGAGAACATTCCCAGTGTGGCTTAAAGCTGGACATCTAAGTTTACAAAGCTAACAGATCACCCAGGGAAGTTGGCCATGCTGCAGTCCATGGGGTTGCAAGAGTTGGACACAACTTAGCAACTGAACAACAAAAGATCACCCATTATCTTAAAGTAAAAAGACCTTCTCTAAGACACATTGTAATGACGTTGTCAGCAAACATAAAATTGACCCAGGGATCAAACAAACCTGTGACTCTTACTTCTCCTGCATTGGCAAGCAGGTTCTTTAGCACTATCATCACCTGGAAAGCCCTTCTGAGTCTTACTACTATATATTTAATTTACCACAGTGTTGGATATTTTCCATGTTTTCATGTCACCGATTAGTGGTGTTTAATCTTAGCTTAAGATTCAGGAAGATCCCTGGAGAAGGAGATGACAACCCACTCAAGTATTCTTCCATGGAGAATCCCATAAACAGAGGAGCCTGGTGGGCTACAGTCCATAAGGTTGCAAGGAATTGGACATGACTAAAGCGAATTAGCACAAGACTTAGAAAGCTAATTCTGTTAGATGGTGGTAAGTTAACCACTAACCATAGTATAAAAGTCAATGAAAAAGAGTATTAAAAATAATTATAGATACTATAACTATTTATATTATGATAATGAGGATCATGGCATCTGGTCCCATCACTTTATGGCAAATAGATAGGGAAAAAGTGGAAACGGTGACAGATTTTATTTTCTTACGCTCCAAAATCACTGAAGATGGTGACTGCAGCCACTAAATTAAAAGACTCTTGCTCCTTAGAAGAAAAGTTATAACAAACCTAGACAGCATATTAAAAAGTAGAGACATCACTTTGCTGACAAAGGTCCATACAGTCAAAGCTATAGTTTTTCCAGTAGTCATGTATGGTTGTGGGAGTTAGACCATAATGAAGGTTGAGCACCAAAAATTGATGATTTTGAGCTGTGATGCTGGGGAAAACTCTTGAGAATCCCTTGGGCAGTAAAGAGACCAAAGCAGTCAATCCTAAAGGAAATCAACCCTGAATACTCACTGAAAGGACTGATGTTGAAGCTGAAGCTCCAGTACTTTGGCCACCTGATATAAAGAGCTGAATCACTGGAAAAGACCCTGATGCTAGGTAGAATTGAGGGCAAGAGGAGAAAGGGGCAGTAGAGGATGAGATGGTTGGATGGCATCACTGACTCAAGGTACATGAGTGAGCAAACTCTGGGAGATAGTGAAGGATAGGGAAGCCTGGCATGCTGCAGTTCATGGGGTCAGAAAAAGTCACAACTTAGCAACTGAACAACAATAGATAGTAATTTTTAATAAGTATACAAATATAGAAAGAGGTAAATAATAATATTAAAAATATAAAAGATGGGAAATAAAATAGTGAAATATTGTAGATGGTTACAGTTGGTATCAGCCTAAAATGAACCATTTTACCTATGCAGTATCTTATGTAAGCCTCAAGTTAACGGAGAAGGCAATGGCACCCCACTCCAGTACTCTTGCCTGGAAAATCCCATGGATGGCTGCAGTCCATGGGGTTGCTAAGAGTCGGACACAACTGAGCGACTTCACTTTCATGCATTGGAGAAGGAAATGGCAACCCACTCCAGTGTTCTTGCCTGGAGAATCCCAGGGATGGGGGAGCCTGGTGGGCTGCCGTCTATGGGGTCGCACAGAGTCGGACACGACTGAAGCGACTTAGCAGCAGCAGCAAGTTGACGGCAAAGCAAAAATCTAGAGTAGATGCACAAAAAAAAAAAAAAAAAAAGAAGAAGAAGAAAGAAAGGGAAAGAAAGCACAGCTGCAGGGAAAATCACCAATTTACAAAAGTAGGTAGAAACAGAGAAAAACAATTGAAATACAAAATAAACAGAAAACAGTAAGTCCATACATAGCAATAACAACACTAAATGTAAATATTAATAGATTAATTCATGTCAAAAGGCACAGAGTGTTTAAATGGATAAAAAACCAAGACCCACTTATCTGATATCTACAAGAGGCTCACTTCAACTTTCAGGACACTTAAAAGTGATGGAAAAAGATATTTCATTAAAGTACAAACCAAATGGGGGACAGCTACATTTATCAGAAAAAATAGACTTTAACCTACAAATAGGTCAACAGAAAATGATAAAGGAATTCAATTCATCAAGAAGATATAATTAATCCTAAAAATACGTGGAGCAACGTTAGAGTATATAAATATATTAAGGGAATGCAAACAGATTTGAAAGGAGAAATAGCAATAATAGAAGAGGACTTTGATACCCCACTTTTAGCAATGAATAAATCAACCAGGCAGAAAATCAACAAGAAAATGTTGTTCCATGTACCTAGTACAACATACATTTATAGAAGGAGAATATGCAGTCTTCTGAAGTACACACAGAGCATTCACCAGGACAGACCATATGATAGGACAAAAGCCAGGTCTTCATAAATTTAAGAACACAAGGCATACCAAGGATCTTTTCTGACCACAGTTGTATGAAACTAGATATGAACAATAAGCAAAATGTTGGGAAAATGTACAAATATATAGAAATTAAATAATACACTCTTAAATAACCAGTGAGTCAAAGGAGAAATCAAAAGATATAAAAAAAAAATCTCAAAATTAATGAAATGAAAGCATAACATACCAAAATTTCTGCACAGCTGCAAATTCGGTTCTTAGAGGGAAGTTTACAGTGATAAATGCAAATATTAAGAAAACAGAACTCAAAGAAGTAACAGAAAATTATACTTCAAGGAACTAGATAAAGATCAAATTCAGCCCAAAGTGAGCAGAGAGAAGGAAATATCAAAGATTAGAGTGGAAAAAATAAAATAAATGAGAAAAAAATAGGAAAAAAAACTAAGTATTTGAAAAACTAGCTGTAAAACAAAATTCACAATACTCTAGCAAGACTAAACAGGAAAAAAATGACTCAAATATATAACATCAAAAATGAAAAGAGGAGCCATTACAACTGATACTGTAAAAATACAAAAGATCATAAGGGGTTACTATTAACAATTATATGCCAATATACTGGATATCATGGGCTTCCCAGGTGGTACTAGTAGCAAAGAACCCGTCTGCCAATGCAGGGGACATAAGAGATGCAGATTTAACTTACCTTGGGTTAGGAAGATGTCCTGGAGAAGAGCATGGCAACTCACTCCAGTATTCTTGCCTGGAGAATCTCACGGACAGAGGAGCCTGGCGGGCTTCAGTCCATAGGGTCTCAAAGAGTGACACAAGTGAAGCTGAGCTATCTCAAATTCTAAAAGATGATGCTGTTAAAGTGATGCACTCAGTGTGCCAGCAAATTTGGAAAACTCAGCAGTGGCCACAGGACTGGAAAAGGTCAGTTTTCATTCCAATCCCAAAGAAAGGCAATGCAAAAGAATGTTCAAATTAACTCACAATTGCACTCATCTCACATGCTAGCAAAGTAATGCTCAAAATTCTCCAAGCCAGGCTTCAACAGTACATGAACTGAGAACTTCCAGATGTACAAGCTGGATTTAGAAAAGGCAGAGGAATCAGAGACCAAATTGCCAACATCCACTGGATCATAGAAAAAGCAAAAGAATTCCAGAAAACATCTACTTCTGCTTCACTGACTGCGCTAAAGCCTTCGACTGTGTGGATCACAACAAACTGTATGCAGGTCAAGAAGCGACAGTTAGAACTGACATGGAACAAGGACTGGTTCCAAATCGGGAAAGGAGTACGTCAAGGCTGTATATTGTCACCTTGCTTATTTAACCTACATGCAGAGTATATCGTGCAAAATGGCAGGCTGGATGAAGCACAAGCTGGAATCAAGATTGCCAGGAAAAATATCAATACCCTCAGATATGCAGATGACAACATCTTTATGGCAGCAAGTGAAGAAGAACTAAAGAGCCTCTTGATAAAGGTGAAAGAGGAGAGTGAAGAACCTGGCTTAAAACTCAACATTCAAAAAACTAAGATCATGGCATCTGGTCCCATCACTTCATGGCAAATAGATGGGGAAACAATGGAAGCCAACACAACATTGTAAAGCCATTATCTTCCAATTAAAAATAATTTTTAATTATTAAAAATAACTTTTAAATATTAAAAATAATATGGAAAAAATCTAAAAAGGAATAGATATATGCATAATTAAATCACTGTACTGTATACTTGAAACTAACACAACATTATAAATCAACTATACTCCCAATACACAATAAATTTTTTAAATTAATTTAAAATAAATTAAAAAATGCAAAGTACTTTCTAAACCCAAAGAAGAAAAACAAAGTTTTTAAGGAAGAAAAGCTTGAGATCAACTATTCCATTAGAAAGCATATTAGACATTGAATCAATTATATAATACTTCTTATAGAGCTTGTCTTAAACAGAAATGAAAATAGATGACTCTAGAAGGCAATCTCTAAAAGTAAGTATCTCAGTAACTCTCAGTATACTTATTTTCCCCTTCTCATAGGCTCATCTTATTTATAGCTTCAAAAGTTCTTTACATTAAATATATTCTAATTTCCATTTAACCTGCTTACTTTTACTTTGATGTTACTAAGTTGATTAAAAGCATTTAGAATCTAATGCTATCAAATATAATTAGTAATGTCATATTTCTTAAGGTTATTTTGTCAACACTTTGCACATTAAATTTTGATCAAGTTATAGATAATATTATCTTGTTTACAAATGTTAGTCTATGGTAATTGTCATAAAAATATATCTCTAGCTTAAATTAATAATTGATCTAGCAGTTGGAGAAATAGCAGATGATTTCATTTGATTATATCCTTACAAACCAGCAGATGTGAAGAAATTTTAAAAATGCTACTTCATACTTTAGGCAATTATAAGATACTTTAAACTTCACCCATTGATTTGTTACTGAAGGCTGAAGGACTAGGGGAGTGTATCTCTAAATAATATCCTCTAAATAAATAAA
This sequence comes from Giraffa tippelskirchi, assembly GCF_054371585.1. Classification (NCBI taxonomy): domain Eukaryota; kingdom Metazoa; phylum Chordata; class Mammalia; order Artiodactyla; family Giraffidae; genus Giraffa; species Giraffa tippelskirchi. The sequence continues at coordinate 69,054,562 of NC_137284.1, forward strand.
ATGCTTAACTCTATTCTTAGAGAAATCCACCTATAGAAATAGACTATTCTAATCCTATAATTCATTTTGCTTTTTTTTAAGCAAGAGAACTGTTGTCACTAGGACTGGATGTCTGTGTCAAACCCTTTTCACGTTTGCCAAAAAAATAAAAATTATAAATAACTTGGCAGTAATTATTATTAAAATTATCTTCTAAATTAGTCTGTTCCACAAGACACACTCAATAAAAATGCAATCAGAATTAAGATCTCAAGTGTGTGGATATAAAAACCTTGGTTAAGAACTGAGAAAGATTTAAGAGTGTGCCTCACTGAAACTTTCTTTTAGACAACAAGCATTCTAATTATCAGTCCAAGGTAGAGAGGGGCCTTTTTCAAAGAAATTTTCATCTCTTTTGGCTAGTAGAATGGACTCTATTTTTATACTCAGTAAATCCACAAAATTTCTAAGGGATTATACCAGCTTGTACTAAATGGAAAAATGATCATTCAAAATTAAAACAGGCCTTTGAGACCCCCAACTTCTTGCAAGTAGGACACAGCCTGAAAAATCCAGTCAGATACACACAGGACCACTATTACAGACAAGGATGACCCATTTAGGATATGGGAGCCCAGAGGGTAAAGCCAAGAGGTATGGAGAATCAATTCAAGAAAGCCAGAAGGAGCCCTTTAAGGAACTAGCATATGCTCAGCTAAGTTTCAAGAATTCTATGGACCAGTGACTGCTATTTGCTTCCCTGCTTTCTGAACCAAATGTCCATTCTACAGCCCTTGTCTCAGCATTGCACATTGAGTTTGTGGGAATCAGATAACATATCTCAGATGTTTACAGATTTTCATATCCAGAGGATCCTGAAGAGCCTCATCTATACCAGGATCTGATTTAGATAATAAGATGCTGAACTTTGAGCCTGATGCCATAATGAGATGAGACTTTGATGATCCTGGGATTGGTGAGGGTATTTTGCATGTAGAATGAATTTCTGTAATGTGAATCTGGAATAAAGATAGCCAAACACTTCTTATTATTCTTCTCATGAATATGTGGAGTTTATTGCCTTACTACATGAATCTGAGTTGGTCCTGTGACTGCTAAACAAACAGACTGTAGTGGAAATGACAGTGTGCCAATCACAGATATACTTTATAAAGAGAATTTACAGCATCTATTTCCTCCCTCTAGGATTTTTCACTCTTAGAATTGGAATTCAGCCACCATGCTGTGCAAAAGCCCAAGCTACCTGTATGGGAAGCCTATTGATGTTCAATTAAAAGTCTCAGATGAACTCCAGTCAGCATCAAATGCCAGCCATGTAAACCAGCCATCTTGGCTCTTGATCACAATTGAGCCCACACATGACATAGCCAAAGCTGATGCTATTAAGTGATAAAGTCATGCAGATGAGCTTAGTCAACACCAAGACTAGTGAGAAAAAACAAAATTGTTGATGTAAGCCATTAAATTTCAGAGTGGTTTATTATACAACAATATGTAACTGAAATAGGAGTCTTTGCTATGTGAGAAGTAATGAAGCCATTAGAGTGAAAGTCGCTCAATCCTGTCCCACTCTTTGCGACCCCATGGACTATACAGTCCATGGAATTCTCCAGGCTAGAATACTGGGATGGGTAGCCAATGGATGTGACTTAATAGGCAAGTATGTCACATGAAAGAAAGGAGGTTTAGAATAGAATCCTGGAAACTTCAAAATTTCTAGACAGAAGAATAGAAGACAGTAACAAAGTTCTGTGAAATATGTTCATAAAGGTAGAAGGGAACAGAGACTTTCCATGACCTGTAAGCCAGCGGAAGAAGTCAGTGCTAATGAGAGATCAAATAAGACACAACTGATAATTGCTTGTTACATTTAATGACATGGAAGTCAAAGGTGACCTTAGCAAAAATAGCTTTGCAATACACCGCAAGGAAACCACAATTGAAAAAGACCCATTGTTCATTGTAGCACTATTTATGACAGCTAGAACATGAAAACAACCTAGATGTCCATCAACAGATGAATAAGTAAAGTTGTGGTACACATACACAATGGAATATTACTCAGCCATAAAAAGGAACATATTTGAGTAAGTTCTAATGAGGTGGATGAAACTAGAGCCAATTATACAGAGTGAAGTAAATCAGAAAGAGAAAGATAAATACCGTATTCTCACACATATATACAGAATCTAGAAAAATGGTACTGAAGAATTTATTCACAGGGCAGCAATGGAGAAACAGACATAGAAAATAGACTTATGGACTTGGGTAGAGGGGAGGAGAGGATGAATGTATGGAAGGAGTGACATGGAAACTTACGTTCCATATGTAAAGTAGATAGCCAACGGGAATTTGCCATATGGCTCAGGAAACTCAAACAGGGGTTCTGTTATCAACCTAGAGGGGTGGGATGGGGAGGGAGATGGGAGGGAGGTTCAAAAGGGAGGGGATATATGTATTCCTACGGCTGATTCATGTTGAGGTTTGACACAAAACAAACAAAATTCTGTAAAGCAATTATCCTTCAATTAAAAATAAAGAAATTAAATTTTTTAAAAAAATCTTTGCAAGCTGACAGGGAAGAAGTCAGATTATTAGAGGTAGAGTTAGCTGAAGAAAGAACTGCAAATGCATAGACAGAAAACATATGTAAAGATTTAAATTACCCTTAAAATGCTGATGAGAAAACAAAAGAGAATACATGTCAGGGTAAGAGAAAAATCTAGGTGAGTAAATTTTACTCTTTCCAGAAAGGATCCTCAAATCACAGAACATCCATTTAGGCACTATCTATGTCCATTGTCCAAACATACAGTAACCTCAAAAGGACATTTGCTACAAAGTAGACTTTGTAATAACTTAGTTGTATCATGGATCCAAACAAAATTATTCACTGACATATCCAAATGACCTTGTGAAAAATCATGTAATGAAATCCACAGTGGAGATTAACCTTAAGATTTTATAACTCAAAAGACTATCTTTTTAAATTTTAGGCAAGTTCATTCCTCTAAGATGAGCACTGAAATTTACCTTTTGAGTAGGCCATACCTTTGAAGGGGAATAATTACTGGAGTAATATTCAAAAGTATGAAAAATGTCTACTTACTGGTATGAAAAAGAATATATAAAATTTGTTGCTAAACAGCCTTTGGAGTAAGAGTGTGGGTACATAAAATTTTGGTTAGAGTTAGATAATGCCCTTCCCCAAAGTATGTCTGTTCACCTGTAAACTTACATAGAAGAAGAGACTCCTGAGAGTAGAATGGTTTGTACTTTGGTTCTTTCTCTAGGTGTTTCAAAGATGTGAAAACCTGTCTGATAGAATGAGTTGCTATACTCAAGTAAGATTAAAGAATAGCAAAGAAAAATGGCACTGAAAAAGGGTACAAGATAGGGAAGGTTCTAGACTAGTGACTTGGGATCAACGCTGGAATAGAATTTCCTGAGAAGAACATGTGGCTTGATTCCAAAAGCTATCTTGATCCAGGTTCCCTACCAGGGGCAGGGATCTTGGGGAAAGTACTTTGAGGATGTGGAGTAAAAGATCTTATACTAAAAACCAGAAAGTCATTCTTTAGGATGAAGGAAGTTTTCCTGAAGATAAACATCCATTCTCCCCTGATCCTTGTAGTCTGAGGAAATCCGAATGCTTGAACTTGGAAATTTGGGTGAATCAGGCCACAATCCAACTTTTTTTCTCCTACATTCCACCTCTATTCTATGGGTTTCCCCGGTGGTTCAGTGTAAAGAATAGGCCTGCAATGCAGGAGATGTAGGTTTGATCCCTGGGTCAGGAAGATCGCCTCAAGGAGAAAATGGCAGCCCACTTCCCATGGACTGGAAGGGTATGGTCCATGGGGTCACAAAAGAGCCGGACACGAGTGAGCAGCTGAGCGTGCACACACACCCTTGTTCTGACTGCCTAATTTACACTTCTTCCCTTGATCTGAATTTTCTTTGCCGACTCATTTGCTCCTTAAATTAGCCATACAGGAAATTAGATCTCTTCAAGAAAATTAGAGTTATCAAGGGACTATTTCATGCAAAGATGGGCACAAATATGGACAGAAATGGTATGGACCTAACAGAAGCAGAAGATAGTAAGAAGAAGTGGCAGGAATACACAGAAGAACTATACAGAAAAGATCTCAATGACCCAGATAACCACAATGGTGTGATCAATCACATAGGGACAAACATTCTGGCATGCGAAGTCAAGTGGGCCTTAGGAAGCATTGCTAAAAACAAAGCTAGTGGAGGTGATGGAATTCCAGTTGAGCTATTTCAAATTCTAAAAGATGATGATGTGAAAGTGATGCACTCACTATGCCAGCAAATCTGGAAAACTCAGCAGTGGCCACAGGACTGGAAAAGGTCAGTTTTCATATTCAGACTACTATACAACTGTACTCATTTCACATGCTAGCAAGGTTATGCTCAAAATCCTGCAAACTTGGCTTGAACAGTACATGAACTGAGAACTCCCAGATGTCAAGCTAGATTTAGAAAGGGTAGAGGAAACAGAGACCAAATTACCAACATCCACAGGATCATAGAAAAAGCAAGAGAATTCCAGAAAAATATCTACTTCTGTTTCATTGACTACGCTAATGCCTTTGATGGTGTGTATCACAACAAACTGTGGAAAATTCTTAAAGAGATGGGAATACTAGACCACCTCACCTGTCTCCTGAGAAACCTGTATGAAGGTCATAGCAGGTAAAAAGCAACAGTTAGAACTGGACTTGGAAGAACGGACTAGTTCCAAATTGGGAAAGGAGTACATCAAGGCTGTATATCGTCACCCTGCTTATTTTACATATATATAGAGTACCACATGCGAAATGCAGGGCTGGATGAAGCACAAGATGGAATCAAGGTTGCCACGAGACATATCAATAACTTTAGATATACAGATGACACCACTCTTATGGCAGAAAGCAAGGAGTCTCTTGATGAAGGTGAAAGAGAAGAATGAAAAAGGCTGGCTTAACACTCAACATTCAAAAAATGAAGATCATCACATCCAGTCCCATCACTTCATGGCAAACAGATGGGAAACAATGGAAATAGTGACAGACTTTTATTTTCTTGGGCTCTAAAATCACTGAAGATAGTGACAGCAGTCATGAAGTTAAAAGACGCTTGTTCCTTGGAAGAAAAGCTATGACAAACTCAGACAGCATATTAAAAAGCAAAGATGTTACTTTGCCAACAAATTTTCCTCTATTCAAAACTATGGTTTTTCCAGTAGTCATGGATAGATGTGAGATTTGGACCATAATGGAGGCTGAGTGCCAAAAAATTGATCCTTTTGAACTGTGGTGTTGGAGAAAACTCTTGAGATTCCCTTGGACTGCACAGAGATCAAATCAGTCAATCCTGAAGGAAATCAACCTTGTATATTTATTGAAAGGACTGATGCTGAAGCTGAGACTCCAATACTTTGATCACCTGATGTGAAGAACTAACTCATTGAAAAAGACCCTGATTCTGACAAAGATTGAAGGCAGGGGAAGAGGATGACAGGGGAGGAGATGGTTGGATGGCATCACTAACTCAATGGTATGTTTTTGAGCAAACTTCGGGAGACGGTAATGGACAGGGAAGCCTGGCATGCTAGAGTCCATGTGGTAGCAAAGAGCTGGACATGACTTAGTGACTGAACAAGAACAAACCATCAACTACTCAATTCCACCTGCTTCAGTGAAGAAAAGTAAGCAAAAGGAACATGGGCAATGGAATTCTTTCAAACAATCCAATAAACTTTCATTGATTTCTAGTTTCCCTAATCAGGAAGTTTCCATGACCTCAATGAGTTTCCAGAATATGCCTCTGTGCTGGTTCAAGTCCAGCCAACTGTCACTCTTTCTAAGCATCCTCAATATTTTGATAATAATTGTAGACATTTTCAAAGTTATAAAACTACATGCATCAAAAATTATATGCCATAATGCTATAATGAAAACTGACCTTTTCCAGTCCTGTGGCCACTGCTGAGTTTTCCAAATTTGCTGGCATATTGAGTGCAGCACTTTCACAGCATCATCTTTTAGGATTTGAAAGAGCTCAACTGGAATTCCATCACCTCCACTAGCTTTGTTCGTAGTGATGCTTCCTAAGGCCCACTTGACTTCACATTCTAGGATGTCTGATTCTAGGTGAGTGATCACACCATCATGATGATCTGGGTCATGAAGATCTCTTTTGTACAGTTCTGTGTATTCTTGCCAGGGGATGGGATGGTTGGGTGGCATCACTGACTCAATGGGCATGAGTTTGAGTAAACTCCGGGAGCTGGTGATGGACAGGGAGGCCTGGTGTGCTACAGTCCATGGGGTTGCAAAGAGTTCGACATGAATGAGCGACTGAACTGAGTTGAACTGAATGCTATAATACTTGACACCTTTCACTAAGTGCTACAAGATTCTAGTTTTGTGTCCTAATGGTTAACATGGATCGAAGACAACAAACTAAAAACAAACAAACACAACTGTAATACTAAAAACACCATTTGGTTTACTTAGCATCAAATCACCAATAATGAGTAGAAAATTTAAAATATTATCCACCTTCAAATTAAAATGGTACCAACAACATGAAAAGAGGCTCAAACATCACTAATTATTAGAGAAATGCAAATCAAAACTATAATGAGGTATCACCTTATACAGATCAGAATGGCCATCAGCAAAAAGATACAAACAATAAATGCTAAAGAGGTTGTGTTATAAAGGAAACCCTCCTACACTGCTGGTGGGAATGTAAATTGGTACAACCATTATGGAGAACAATATGAAGGTTCCTTAAAGAACTAAATATAGAACTACCATGTGATCCAGCAATCTCACTGTTGGGCATGTATCTGGGAAAAACCATAATTTGGAAAAATGCACGCAACCCAGTGTTCACTGGGGCATTATTTATAACAGCCAACACATGGATGCAACCATTAAATGTCCATTAGAACAGATAAAGAAGATGTGATACATATATACAATGGAACATTACTCAGCCATAAAAAGGAATGAAATAACACCATTTGTAGCAATATGGATGGACCTAGAGATTGTTATACTGAATGAAGTGAGTCAGAAAGAGAAACCAAATATCATAAGATACCACTTATACGTGGAATCTAAGAAAAACGGTACAAATGAACTTATTTACAAAACAGAAATAGAGTCACATATATAGAAAACAAAACTATGGTTTCCAGTATGGGAAGGGGGGGGATATTTGGGAAATTGGGATTGATCTGTATCACTACTATACATAAAATAAATAACTAATAAGGATCTGTTTTATAGGTCAATACTCTGTAATGGCCTATATGGAAAAGGATCTAAAAAAGTGTGCCTGTGTATGTATAACAGATATGCTTTGCTGTATCAACTCAGTTCAGTCACTCAGTCATGTCCGACTCTTTGCCACCCCATGAACCACAGCACACCAGGCCTCTCTGTCCATCACCAACTCCCAGAGTTCACCCAAACCCATGTCCATTGAGTCAGTGATGCCATCTAACCATCGGTGATGCCATCCAACCATCTCATCCTCTTTTGTTCCCCTCTTCTCCTGATCTCAATCTTTCCCAGCATCGGGTCTTTTCCAATGAGTCAGCTCTTCGCATCAGGTGGCCAAAGTATTGGAGTTTCAGCTTCAACATCAGTCCTTCCAATGAACACCCAGGACTGATCTCCTTTAGGATGGACTGGTTGGATCTCCTTGCAGTCCAAGGGACTCTCAAGAGTCTTCTCTAACACCACAGTTAAAAGCATCAATTCTTCGGCGTTCAGCTTTCTTTATAGTCCAACTCTCACACCCATACATGACCACTGGAAAACCAAAGCCTTGACTAGACAGACCTTTGTTGGCAAGGTAATGTCTCTGCTTCTTAATATGCTGTCTAGGTTGGTCATAACTTTCCTTCCAAGGAGTACTCCATCTTTGGCTGCAAAGAATATAATAAATAGGATTTCGGTGTTGATCATCTGGTGATGTCCATGTGTAGAGACTTCTCTTGTGTTGTTGGAAGAGGGTGTTTGCTATGACCAGTGCATTCTCTTGGCAGAACTCAGCCTTTGCCCTGCTTCATTCTGTATTACAAGACCAAATCTGCCTGTTACTCCAGGTGTTTCTTGACTTTCTACTTTTGCATTCCAGTCCCCTATACTGAAAAGGACATCTTTTTTGGGTGTTAGTTCTACAAGGTCTTGTAGGTCTTCATAGAACCGTTCAACCTCAGCTTCTTCAGCGTTACTGGTCAGGGCATAGACTTGGATTACTGTGATATTGAACGGTTTGCCTTGGAAACGAACAAAGATCATTCTATCGTTTTTGAGATTGCATCCAAGTACTGCATTTTCGACTCTTTTGTTGACTATGACGGCAATTCCATTTTTTCTAAGGGATTCCTGCCCACAGTAGTAGATATAACGGTCATCTGAGTTAAATTCACCCATTCCAGTCCATCTTAGTTCGCTGATTCATAGAATGTCGATGTTCACTCTTGTCATGCTCTATACAGTCAGCCAAAACAAGACAAGGAGCTGACTGTGGCTCAGATCATGAACTCCTCATTGCCAAATTCAGACTGAAATTGAAGAAAGTGAAGAAAACCACTAGACTATTCAGGCATGACCTAAATCAAATCCCTTATGACTAAACAGTAGAAGTGAGAAATAGATTTAAGGGACTATATCTGATAGACAGAATGCCTGATGAACTACGGACAGAGGTTCGTGACATTGTACAGGAGACAGGAATCAAGACCATCCCCAAGAAAAAGAAATGCAAAAAAGCAAAATGGCTGTCTGAGGAGGCCTTACAAATAGCTGTGAAAAGAAGGGAAGCGAAAAGCAAAGGAGAAAAGGAAAGATATACCCATTTGAATGCAGAGTGCCAAAGAATAGCAAGGAGAGATAAGAAAGCCTTCTTCAGCGATCAATGCAAGGAAGTAGAGGAAAACAATAGAATGGGAAAGACTAGAGATCTCCAAGAAAATTAGAGATAGCAAGGGAACATTTTATGCTTTGCTGTATACCTGAAACTAATACAGTATTGTAGATCAACTATAGAACAAAAAAATTTTTAAACTGAAGCAGTCCAAATTGCAAATTGTAGAAGGTATATAATTAGAGCAATAGTTCTCAACTGGCAGGTTGGTGCCAGATTTGAGAAATCCTGAATTAGAGTTATCATAAAGTTCAATTTCACTTTCTTTATTTAAGAAGTCCCTTCTGCTTTATGACAATAAAATCATAACATAGGCATGTAAGAAGAAATACAGGTTTCAATTCATTATGGCTTTCAGGGAATGCAGAGGGAAATGACTGTTGCTATATCTGAACACAATACCAGATCATTAAGAATTTAAGGGAAAAGAGTATCTAGCAGACTGGAATTGTTGTACAACTTTATCTTTCAGATAAAGTTCAGCAACACTTTAAAATATGAATAAACTCTCAAGTATTTTGAGTTTACAAGAAACCTTCTAGAAGGTTTTAAGCATTTATTTTTCTCATACAAATGCTATACAACAATGAAGGTACTGAGAACCAAAGTGGCCTTAGATGTCTATAAATGACCCTAACATTACAATGGTTATTTAAAGTTATGAAGAAAATTAACAAGATTTAATTAAAAGCATACTATTTAAATTAATTCAGTTAAATATTATTAATCAGTACCCTCTTTCACTCATTTTATTTTTCCAACCAGTCAGACTTATATGCTAGTTTTCAGAAGCAGTAAAAATGAAGAAAAGGATATAGGAAGTCTTCATATAGATTCTGGGGCAGTGATGTCAAATGGCCCAGTGGGAACAGCAAATTTAAGGAGATGAGGGAAGCAAATTGACTCTCTGGGAACTTTATTAGGCAAGAGGCAGACAGGCTTAAAAAAATAGCCCTGTGCTGAAAAGAAGAAAAATCTTCCCTGGCAACATTTGCTTTTCCTTTCTAAACATTTTATTTAAAAGAAATGCCATGACTAAAATTTGGGGAACAAAGTCTATAACCTATATGTTTCACCATATGTGGACACCTACTTTAGGAATCAAAATGACAGGCCAAGGGTTCATCTGTATTTAGCTTTAGCAAGAGTATAACCAGATTACAAAATTTCAATTATCTTTATATTTTTTAATTTTAACAACTCGAGTAGATGGACTTATTGTTTTGAAATACATTAAAATCTCCATTGAGAGAGATGCATTTCTTCTGGTCAAAACATTATTGTTTTCAATGCTGTATACTCCTAATAACCATTAAAATCATAACGAATTAATTTATTCAGTAAGTGCTAATAACAGATTCCTAATTTAGAAAAGAAAAGGGTAATGATTTTTAAACTAGGATGATGAATTAACCCAAAAGTTTCTTTTCTAAAGGGGAGTCCTTAGAACATTATTTTCTTAAATTGCCACATGGCAAAGTATGATGTAAGTTGGAGGTTTGGAACATACTTATATTAATTCTTCTTTGAGATTAAAGAAATCTTTGAGAAGTATGTATTAGAAGAACCTTTGAGAAACCTAGTTAACTGTTTCTAGCCAGTTACAAATTATCAGTTTTTTTGTTCAGTTACTCTGTGTGGTGTTAGCATCAGTTAAGGAGTTAATTTCCTGAGTAAAATTTAGGAAATAGGTGTCTAAGACATGAATTGTAAATGTTGGATGTTGGGTGTATTAGCTATCAATTCTATGTAACAAAATTTATTTTATCCTAGTTTCCACGGGGAAGGGGTCAAGGAACAACTTAACTGGGTTTATTGTTCAGGGTTTCATAAGACTGAAAACAAGAGTAGACTAGGGCCTGGATCATATCCGAAGCTCAAGAGCCTCTTTCAAGTTTAAATGGTAGTTGACATAATTCATTTCCTTGTAGCAAATGGATTCATAGTGCCTTGCATCTTCAGGGTGGCAAGAGGGGAGACTCTGTGGTGCTTCAAGTCTCTGACCTCTGCTGCTGCTGCTGCTGCTGAGTCACTTCAGTCGTGTCCAACTCTGTGCAACCCCATAGACAACAGACTACCAGGCTTCTCTGTCCACGGGATTCTCCAGGCAAGAATACTGGAGTGGGTTGCCATTTCCTTCTCCTCTAGTCCCCCCTTTAAAACATTCATCTGATTAGATCAGGCCCATCCAGGATCATCTCCCTTTTGATGAATTTAAATCAATTGTTTATGAACCTTATTTGCATCTACAAAATCCCTTCATTTTTGCCTTAACACATAGTCTAATCATGGGAGTGAAGTTCCTCTTATTAAGAGGTCCCACCTACATTCAAGGGTGGGTTATACAAGCACTTGGCTTCAAGAAGACGGGAATCATGGACCCATCTGAGAATCCAGCCTACTACACTGGGAAACTGTAAGAAAAGCAGTAAACATAGTAGAGAGCCAAAGAAGACAAAAGATCCTAAAAGAATCTTAGACCCACAATTAGCCAATTTACCAAAGGCATACACATGGCCAATGTTCCAATAGAAACATTATTACCATGTCACAGACTGCATTCTTCTGACCAACTCACTTAAAAGACAAAGTAGTTTTCCTAAGACAAATATCAAAACAGATCATGTTTCTATTCAGGTATCTATTGTGGAAAGTTTTAAGCCAGTCCTAAAATAAAAATACAAGGAAATAGCAAATATTTTCTGGCACCTTTTCAAATTTTCTAAAATTTGAAATTTTAGGATTTTTTCAAATGTTTTCGAATTTTCTAAAATTTTCTGGCATTTTCTTCGAATAAACATTTATGTGTGTGCATATTGAGTCACTCCGTTGTGTCTGACTCTTTGTGATCCCATGGACTATAGCTCACCCACTCCTCTGTCCGAGGAATTTTCCAGGCAACAATACTGGAGTGGGTTGCCATTTCTTAAACTCCAGGGAATCTTCCTAACCCAGGGATCGAATCCACATCTCCTGTGTCTCCTGCATTGGCAGGCAGATTCTTTCTAAATGTATCAGCTGGGAAGCCCTAATAAACATTTAGACCCATTAAGTCAGAAGACAAAGGAGGAAAAACACACTGTGTCAAATCTGGCAGGTAATGAAAAAAATTACCAAGGTTTTCATAAGAAATGGAAAGAGAGATCAATGGATAGATAAGCTATGATACAAGCTCAATAGAATTTGTCAGAATTAATTTCGAGTGACTGGAATCTAGATTTCAAAAGTCATATTTTGTCAGTTTATCTTCACTAAAAGACTGAAAATTTCTTTCTGATTATAATCACTTATAACATATTTTACTATCTTGACATTAAATAAGCCTTTTTAAAAATTTACCTAAATTTACATTATATTCAAATGTGAGAGGAAGAAAGAAAACACCAGAAAAAATAAGAAGATAAAATATTTTCATCATTATCTTTCTCAAATAAATCACATTTTTAATTTAGAAACACAAAGTATAAAAATAACATAAACTGAAGTCTGTCTTTGTTGTTTTATTAAATTATACATAACATGCGTTTTAAGTGAAAGTAGAGTCTTATGCCTGTATTTACAATCATGATTTTTAGCCTATTGATTTAAAAAATATTTTGCTTCTCTTTCAACAGGAAGTATGAGATCACTGATAAAGCTTCAGCCCATATGTCTTGATAGAGCAATGTTCTCTCAACCAGTTATACCCTGTACTTATTGCATATTTTAAATTATTTATATTTCAGACGAAAGGGTTAGCTAGGTGATTTATGTACCAGTGGTAAAATCCCAGTCCACAAAATGAGCTGTACAGAAGACAACCGAAGCTTACTTCTGAATATTTATAGCTATTTTTGAGAATTATATTATTATCCTAATTCTGCACCTAACATTGAAAAAGCAAGAGAAGTTCCTTTTGGAAAAAGAGAACAGCAGACTCAAGTTTCCAATCCCAGTGGACTGGGACATAAATCAGGTAGAAAGATATAATTTCATACAGAGCTGATTCTCTATTAGAAAGGGGATGTGGGTTCTGGGAGGTAGGCACTTAATTCTGACTTATGCACACCACATTTTGGCCCACAGAACTGTACAAATCACCCTGTGAAAAAAGGTTCATCCAATGTATAGTGTGACTTAGGAGAAAATGCCTGGGATGGCTGACCAATTCGATTCATATGTGCTGGTGGAGATCCATAATGTCTCAATTCTTAATTATCTAGCCTTTTGTGCATTTTAAAAAAATGGCCAATAAAATGTCAGCCAAGAAACACACTGTTCATTCCTTTCAGGTTTATTTTAAACCTATTGCAGTTAGGCTACAGCTAAATCAATTTTTCATGAATATCTACCCTGGTAGATTGCACCTCAAGCCAGTTCAGCTCCCCAGAGAATTTTAAAAAAGAGATTTATCAAGTAACAAGTAACACCTCAGGAAAAAGAAACAGGGTTTTTAATTGCTTTGTGCGCTCTGTAATTGAAGGCAGGCACCTTCTTGAGGCACTCACTGCCAGGAGGAGTGAGACTCCAGTTGGCCCTGCCTAATTAATCCTGTGATACAAACCTTCTGGCTTCAATTTTCACATTTCTGTCTCTTTTTAGAGGTGATAATAAAACTAAAAATTTATGTTGGTTACTGTATGACTATAACTGTGCCAGCAGAACACAAATAAAACCATATGGGCTAAGGAGACCTTGTAGCTACATTTCTGGTTTTTTCGTGGTGAGTGGCACAGGGGCAAGCTTTGTGTTAACAAGACAAGGTAGGGAAAATTCAGGAGTGGGGCAGAAGCGCAGGTCAACTCCTTCTTGTGAGTCTGCTCTGTGAGGATGACTCACTGAAGCATATGCCTTTTTTATTGACCAAAAAAAAAATTCTCAAAATAGAATTGTATGCTCTGAAAGCACAACGGCTCAGTGACTGCAAATCACAAAACTACACAAAGCTTTTAATGAAAGACAGATTGGAAAGCTTAGCCTTTATAAAAGCTGTCAGAGTGACAAGTACACAGTCTTTTATCTTAATAGCTTACATATTAAGACTAGTATAAAACACTGTCCGTGGGAACAGCAATGTCCTCAGTTGAGCTGTGATGCATAATACATCTCTCATCACCTACTGGCTCCATTTTTGACATGGGTCAAAATAATTTTGCTTTTATGGAGAATGTGATTTGTAATGTGACATTAGTGTTACATGTCCTGTGGAATGATACTTATATAAAGAGGAGGTGTCATTAAAGATGCCCTGTCAATAATATATAGTCTCCGGAGAAAAATCTGTGAGCACAAAAGTATTAGGATTTGTCCCTATATTAACTGCGAGACATACCATTTGTGTTACTTAAAACATAGTAGGAAAATACTAAAGCCATTCTAGCATTGACATTTTGAGAAATTTTTATCCTACATAATATTTATTCCTCCATCTTGAAATACTAAGAGCATGGTTATTTTCCAAAAGTGGAGTAAATATCTGAAAGGTATTAATACATTGTATCATGCTGTTCACATATATGTCATATTTTTAAGGGAGAAAGAAATTTCCAAAAGTTATGGAACGTCAATTATTTTTGTATGCTTATGATGTTCACAGGTTATCTCACTGTCTTTAATTTCATTCCTTTTAAATCTATGTTTTTATATTTTGAATATAATTTCCACTCTTTCTGCTGAATTTTTAAAAATATGGGAGCCATCTGGTGGTCAACAATCATATTATTTTTCTTAAAAATAAAAACTATTTTGTGTATTGCAAAATAAAGTGTCATTCTATTTTAAAATTTGTAACCTTTTGTTCTCTTAAGTAGAAACGTTTTAACAAAGGCACAAATTCCTCACTCCCATATACCTAGTTAAATGGATTCTGAACAGTGAAACTAATTTTTCAAATACTCCTTCTTCATTGGACATGCCATTTTTATTTTTCCATATATTTCCATACTGTTTTTCCATAATTTTTCCATACTGTTTTTCCATGTATTTCATGCATTTACAAAAGTGCTTTAAATTATGCAAGAAGCTGAGAAAATATAAATATATTGTTACAAGTTTTATAATATTTAGGTTTTCATACTTGTTTAAAAACAAAACTATTTTTTTTAATTAATTTATTTATTTTAATTGGAGGCTAATTACTCTACAATATTGTAGTGGGTTTTGCCATACATTTTTTACAGAATATTCTTTATGAAGGGCTAGTTTAGGGACATGGGACTAAAAGCTTTAATAAACTATCTTATTGAATCCATGTAAAACACTACCTCATAGATACTATATTCTCCCATTTAACTAATGAGACATATGACACTCAGAGAATTAGTTTCAATAAGAGTGAGTGGCTTTGTTTTAACCTCAATTCTAATTCAAAATATTATACTTTTATCTATCACTCAAAACCAAAATGACAGGTAGACACCCTAATTATTTGCAGTTTTACTATGTTTTTAATAATATAACTATGAATTCAATCAGCTTTTAACTAGTAGGTAAGGCACCTACCTTTAATCTAAATCTGTTACTTATCTACCAAGTAATGCAGAAAGTAAGTTAAAACCAAGGAATCAAAGAATACCTGTGTAATTGTCACCTATTGTTTTAGTCCATCAGGCATTTTTTCTTCTTCCTGGTCTAGACTTAACTCCTCCCTTTCCATTCAGGCTCAGCTCTCTTTCTGCTCCATCTGTGGAGCTTAGGGGAGGGTACCAATGCTAGAACTCTGGGAGGTAGACAAGTAACTGAGGGTTGGCCACAGTGACACATTCTGGAGAGAGTAGGGCACTTGGGTTCCCTATGACAAGCAGAAACATTCCCTGGAATATTTTTCCGTTTGGATTGGGAATAAGGATGGTGAATACACATACTTCTGTACTTGAAGGAAGAGAAAAGAATGAGGTGAACACACACAGAAACACACACAAAAAGCAGAAATCTGAGAGTAGATGCAGCCTGCTTATCTATTCCTAAAATCCCCAAAGCAGTGCCATTCTTACAGCATTTCCTTCATTGTCTGAGCTACTTCAGCATCCTTCTAAGAAACCTGTGCTGGTTGTTGAGTTTGTTTTTACTGTTGCTATTTTGGCTTGAGCTAGTGTGAGTTGGATTTTTGTCACTTGAACACAAGAAGCCATTAGACCTGTACAACAATTACAAAATATTAAGTTCCTTATGGCAAAAATACAGGGACAACCACTGTTTAGCCAATAGTGTCTTCTGAGTGTGTTTTAAAATAAATAATTTCCCTAGGAAAAGAGCCAATGTGCCTGCATATGGCAGGGAAGTGTGACACAAAGCACCAGACTGGTTGCAGCAAACACAGGAATGAGCCAATTTACAAAAGCTCAGCGGCTTTAATCCCCACCAGGAAGCAATTTTTGTTTTTATCTCACCCTTATATGTGTCAAAATGGACAAAATTTGCACACTTAAGGAAGCACACAAATACACACACACTTACCTGCTTTTCACATGACCACATTCAGACCAGGAAGTAATTCCTCTTTGAATTCCATCATCTTACTCTGCTGATAAGTGGCAGACATATTGGAAAAAATAGTATAAATTTGGAGAAAGTCATAACAAACTTAGTTATTGTGATAAGAAACAGAATGAAATAAGTCCAATAACATATGCTTTCAAGTTGTCCCAGCTTTGCACTTATCACTTATATAAATTGCTTAGTCTCCCTGAATGCTCATTTTCTTTTCAATACAAGATAGGAATACCACAGTCAATTCCAAGAATGGGGATAATCTATGAAAATAAACTAAAACAAGTGCTCAGTTATATGGCAGGTGTTGCTGTCATTATAGCTTTTAATTAATAAAACTGTTATTAAGTCTGCATATACTTCTGTTAACTAATTTCTAGTGTGTAGTAGAAAAAACATACGACAAACAAAAAAGCAAAACTTCTTATTTACTTTTATTTTTCTGAATATTCACAATAAGCTTCTTCTAAAGCCACTAGCAATCAAAACTAATAGTTGAAAATGTAATGGTGAAGTATGTCATTAACTGCAAACATTAAATATTGTGATTTTTTCAGAGGTTCTTATAATGTTTTTCCTAATACTACTTTTATTTGCCTTTTGTTTTCTAAAATACAGTGAGAGCTATTTGTGTCTTATAACCCAGCCCCATTACACTCATTCATAAGACGCAAAGTACATATATAACCTCTACTCAATAGTTGTTAGGTATATACTTGGACAAAATTATTACATGAAAATATTTAAACTGAGAAGGATTTATTTTAAGCAGAGTAAAGCCAAGCTTTAAAGTGACATCCATTATATATGATAAAAGAGCTCAGTTGGTTCCCAAACCTTTTTGCTCTTTGCAATCCCTGGGAAATTTGAAAAAGTACTGTGTTTCACTCCCCATCCACCTGTAGATACATCATTTAATTGTCTGGGGTGTGATCATGGCTTTGAAATATGTAAAAGATAAGATGGTGATTTTAATATGCAGAAAATTTAGGAAACACTGAATTAGCTTCCATGCTACTCTCATCATTGCTTAAAAAGGTTTTGTTTCATTTATTTTCCTCTAAGTCCAACCATTCATTATAAGAACTTTCATGGGAAAAAAAAACTCTTAAAAACTAGATTTTTGAATTAATGTTTCATTCTTCAATAGTCAATATACTCTGGTAGGGACTAAAAGAGTAAGGAAAAAGATACAAGATACAAATTCTTTCATAAAATGCTTACAATATAGTTCACATAATAGAACAAATACACATAAAATATTAAGATTCTAAATGTCTCTTCAGGAATAATAATCCTGAAAGGAATCAATCACTTAAAGACAGTGAAAAAAATTTTTTTAAAAATCCAAGTGAAGTGCGTAACGCCAGCCATCATAGAGGAATTCCCAGATAATCTTCCTCATGTTATTGTCTATGTGACCCTATGGACTGTAGCCCACCAGGCTTCTCTGTCCATGGGGGTTCCCAGACAAGAATACTGGAGTGGGTTGCCATTTCCTTTTCCAGCAGATCTTCCCAACCCAGGGGTGGAATCTGTGACCTCTGCATTGGCAGGCAGATTATTTACCACTGAGCCACCAGGGAAGCCTTAATTTTCCTTATACACCTTTTTTGTTAAAATTAAGTCTGATATCTAGAAGCTTCTGGGTTATATGAGAAGATAGACAAAACTGGTAAATCTTTAGCCAGACTCATCAAGAAAAAAAGAAGACTCAAATCAATAAAATTAGATGTGAAAAAGAATTTACAACTGACACCACAGAAATACAAAGAATCATGAAAGTGAAAGCGTCAGTCAGTCATGCCGGACTCTTTGTGACCCCTCGGACTGTAGCCTATCAGGCTCCTCTGTCCATGTGATTCTCCAGGCAAGAATAGTGGAGTGGGTTGCCATTTCCTTCTCCAGTGGATCTTCCCAACCCAGAGATTGAACCTGAGTCTCCTGCACTGCAGGCAGGTTTGTTACCATCTGAGCCACCAGGGAAGTAGACTACTGCAAGCAACTACATGCCAACAAAAGGAACAACCTGGAAATAACGGACAACTACTTAGAAAGGTACAAACTTCCAAGACTGAATCAGGAAGAAATAGACAATGTGAACAGATAAATAACAAGTAATGAAATTGAAACTGTGATTCAAAATCTTCCAACAAACAAAAATCCAGGACCAAATGGATTCACAGGTGAATTCTATCAAACATTTAAAGAAGAGCTAACACCTACCTTTTTCAAACTCTTACAAAAAATCACAGAAGGAGCACTCACAAGTTCATACTATGAGGCTACCACTGCCCTTATACCAAAACCAGCTAAAATATAATACACGCAATACAAAAATTATAGGCCAATATCACTGATGAACACAGATGCAAAAATCCTCAACATAATAATACTAGTAAACTGAATCCAACAACACATTAAAGGGATCATATACCCTGACCAAGTGGGATTGATCCTACGGATGCAAGGATTCTCCAATATATGGAAATCAATTGATGTGATATACTCTATCAAGAAAGTGAAGAATAAAAACCATATGATCATCTCAATAGATTTAGAAAAAGCTTCTGACAAAATTCAACACCCATTTATGATAAAAACTCTCTAGAAAGTGGGCAGAGAGGGAACCTGCATCAACATAATAAAGGCCATATATAAAAAGCCCACAACACATCATTATCAAAGGTGAAGATTTGAAAGTATTTACTCTAAAATCAGGAATAAGACACAGGCGCCCACTCTCACTGCTATTATTCAACATAGGTTTGAAAGTCCTAGCCAAGGCAATCAGGGAAAAAAAAGAAATATAAGGAATCCAAACTGGCAAAGAAGAAGTAAAACTTTGTCACTGCTTATAGATAACATGATACTATATATAGAAAATCCTAAAAATACCACCAGAAAGCTAATCAGTGAATTTAGTAACAGGATACGTAATTAACACACAGAAATCTCTTGCATTTCTATATACTAACAATGAAATATCAAAAAGAGAAATTAAGGAAACTATCCCATTTACCACTGTAACAAAAAGAATAAAATACTTAGGAATAAACCTACCTAAGGAGGCAAAACACCTGTAATTGGAAAAGTATAAGATACTGATGAAAGAAATGAAAGACAACATAAACAGATGGAGAGATATACCATGTACTTGGATTTGAAAAATCAATATTATGAAAATGACTATACCACCCAAACAGATTCAATGCAATCCCTATTAAATTACCAATAGCATTTTTCACAGAACTAGAACAAAAACTTTTACCATTTGTATGGAAACACAAAAAACCTGAAACAGCAAAGCAATCTTGAGCAAAAAAAAAAAAAAAATCAGAACTGGAGAAATCAGGCTCCTTGACTTCAGACTATACTACAGGGCTACAGTAATCAAGACAGTATTGCACTGGCACAAATACAGATCAATGGAACAAGATTTTAAAAACCCAGAGATACATCCATACACATATGGGCATCCAATCTATGACAAAAGAAGAGAAATGACAGTCTCTTCAGTAAGTGGTTCTGGGAAAACTAGACAGCTACATATAAAAGAATGAAATTAGAACACTCACTAACACCATACACAAAAATAAATTTAAAGTAGATTAAAGACCAAAAAGTAAGGCCAGACACTATAAAACTCTTACAGGAAAACACAGGAAGGATACTCTTTGACATAAATCACAAGATCATTTTTGACCCACCTCCTAGATTAGTGAGAATGGGACTTAGCTAAACTTAAAAAGCTTTTGCACAACAAAGGAAACCACAGACAAAATGAAAAAACAACTTCAGAATAGGAGAAAATATTTGCTAATGAAGCAACTGACAAAGGATTAATCTCCAAAATATACAAACAGCTCATACAGCTCAATATGTTAAAAAAAAAAAAAAACAAAACAGTGAAAATGGGCAGTAGCCCTAAATAGACATTTCTCCAAAGAAGACATACAGATGGTCAACAAACACATGAAAAGATACTCAGCATCAGTAATTATTAGAGAAATCAAAACTACAATGGGTCATCATCTCACACTGGTCAGAATGGCCATCATCACAAAATCTACAAACAATAAACACTGGAGTAGGTGTGGAGAAAAGTGAACCCTCTTACACTGCTGGTGGGAATGTAAATTAATATAGCTACTAAGAATAGTATCAGGCGAATACTCGGATCACTCAGTTCAGTTGCTCAGTCATGCCGGACTCTTTGCGACCCCATGAACCGCAGCACGCCAGGCCTCCCTGTCCATCAACAATTCCCGGAGTTCACCCAAACCCATGTCCATTGAGTCAGTGATGCCATCCAGCCATCTCATCCTCTGTTGTCCCCCTCTTCTCCTGCTCTCAATCTTTCCCAGCGTCGGGGTCTTTTCCAATGAGTCAGCTTTTCGCATGAGGTGGCGAAAGAACGGGGAGTTTCAGCTTCAACATCAGTCCTTCCAATGAACACCCAGGACTGATCTCCTTTAGGATGGACTGGTTGGATCTCCTTGCAGTCCAAGGGACTCTCAAGAGTCTTCTCCAACACCACAGTTCAAAAGCATCAATTCTTCGGCTCTCAGCTTTCTTCACCGTCCAACTCTCACATCCATACATGAATACTGGAAAAACCATAGCCCTGACTAGACGGACCTTTGTGGACAAAGTAATGTCACTGCTTTTTAATATGCTGTCTAGGTTGGTCATAAGTAAGCGTCTTTTAATTTCATGGCTGCAGTCACCATCTGCAGTGATTTTGGAGCCCAGAAAAATAAAGTCTGACACTGTTTCCCCATCTATTTGCCATGAAGATGGGACCGTATGCCATGATCTTAGTTTTCTGAATATTGAGCTTTAAGCCAACTTTTTCACTCTCCTCTTTCACTTTCAGGAGACTCTTTAGTTCTCCTTCACTTTCTGCCGTAAGGGTGGTGTCATCTGTGTATCTGAGGTTATTGATATTTCTCCCAGCAATCTTGATTCCAGCTGGTGCTTCTTCCAGCCCAGCCTTTCTCATGATGTACTCTGCATGTAAGTTAAATAAGCAGGGTGACAATATGCAGCCTTGACATACTCCTTTTCCTATTTGGAACCAGTCTGTTGTTCCCTGTCCAGTTCTAACTCTTGCTTCCTGACCTGCATACAGGTTTCTCAAGAGGCAGGACAGGTGGTCTGATATTCCCATCTCTTTCAGAATTTTCCACAGTTTATTGTGATCCACACAATCAAAGGCTTTGGCATAGTCAATAAAGCAGAAATAGATGTTTTTCTGGAACTCATCGAAAAAGTAGAATAGTATGGAGGGGCCTTAAAAACTAAAAATATAACTACCATATGATCCAGTAATCCTGCTGCTGGGCATTTGACTGGAGAAAACCATAATTCAAAAAGATGCATCTACCCCAATGTTCACTGCAGCACTATGCTCACTGCTTCAGGACATAGAAGCAACCTAAATATATATCAATAGAGGAATGAATAAAGAAGATGTGGTACGTATACACAATGGAATATTACTCAGCCATAAAAAGAAATTAAATTCTGCCATTTAAAGAGATGTGGATGGACCTAGAGACTATCATACCGAGTGAAGTCATAAAGAGAAAAACAGATTTGTATATTAAATTACATATATGGAATCTAGGAAAATGCTATAGATGAACTCATTTGTGAAGCAGAAATAGAGACACAGATACAGAGAACAAATGGATACCAAGGGGGCGTGGGGGGAGTATGGATTGGGCGATTGGGACTGAGATACATACACAACTATGCATGAAATAGATAACTGATGAGAACCTACTATTGGAGAAGACTCTTGAGAGTCCCTTGGACAGCAAGGGGATGAAACAAGTCAATCCTAAAGGAAATCAGTCCTGAATATTCATTGGAAGGACTGATGCTGAAGAAGAAACTCCAACATTCTGGCCACCTGATGCGAAGAACTGACTCACTGGAAAAGCCCCTGATGCTGGGAAAGATTGAAGGCAGGAAGAGAAGGGGACCACAGAGGATGAGATGGTTGGATGGCATCACCGACTCGATGGGCATGAGTTTGAGCAAGCTCTGGGAGCTGGTGATGGACAGGAAAGCCTGGTGTGCTGCAGTCCATGGGGTCGCAATGAGTCGGACACAACTCAGCGACTGAACTGAGCTGAACTAATGAGAACCTGCTGTATAGCACAGCGAACTCTATTCAATGCTCTGTGGTGACCTAAGTTGGAAGGAAATGCAAAAAGGGAGGCATTTATGTATAAATATTGCTGATTCAATTTGCTGTATAGCAGAAACTAACACAACATTGTAAAGAAACTATACTCCAATAACAACAACAACAAAATCCCATCTAACACAACAATTTGGCATTACTATAAAATTTCCAAATTTTGTGTCCCAAGAATGCAGTCTTTCCATCAGGCCTATGATGAAAATTAAAGATGATGATGTAAAAAAAAAGCACTTAACATTGTACCTGGGATATAGGAGCCACTCAATAAATGTTTGTTTTCAAAACAAAGGTAGTATCGAATTCCAAAAATGATTGAGTTAATTTAAAGTGTTCATAAAATATTCCTTGAGGTTATTTATAAGACAGGCATGGTCTCACTTCAGTGAAATTAATGCCAACTACTCCCAAACTTACTGATTTTCCTTTAAGCTTGGGAAGAGTTTCCCTTAATCAGAGTTCACTTTTTAAAAAATGAGTAGTTGTTGATTCCTGGCCTGAGTATATCCAAACCTATTCTTGCCAAATGAAGAAGGCTGTGAAAGGGATGCATAAATAATTGGAGGGAGAAAATCATTTACTTCTGTGCTCTTCATTAAGTTTTCACCCTTTCCCCAGCCAAGGTGGAAGAAACCAAAGTCACGGAACATCTGAACTCTGTCTAAACTTCAGCTGTGTTTTAAAATTTCAGGTTAGGATGCATAATATATTAATCCTATACAACTTTATTGTCTTCACTTTAAAATTTATATTAAGTAGACTGCTACATTATGGTAATGTACTAAATTACCTAAAGCAAAGTAATACAATGATTAACTGACTATAAACATTGGTTTATGGTCAGATTATAAAGTACTACAATGATTAACATTATGCATTTTCATAACACTAGAAAATTGCAGGATGAAATATCTGTGGATTGACTCAGTGCCATTAAGAATAATAAAACAGTGGTGTAACTCAGTCTCAAGTTACATCTTGAGAGTAAACTTGGTTTTAAATCTCCTCTCTAAGTAGTTGAGAAATTCATTAATTTAAAATGCCCAAAGCTTACCAAACACAAGGTAGAGAATGCAAGTATTCATGCAAATTTATGATAGTAAGGAAAATAGGATTTAACTTACAGTTTTTTAAAGTCTTTGTCTCTAATACTTTGCTATAGAACAACCAGAACACATCAATCTTACTTATTATGTGTTCTTTCAATGATAAAATCAAATTGATATACTTAACGATTCACCTTCTTTCAAAAATAGATCTGAATTGGGCTATAACCTTAAAAAAAAAACTCTCAGATTTAAAGAAGCCTAGTTCATCAGTTCTACAACATAATGTAATAGACTGATTCTTTGTGGAAAGCAGACAACACAGAGAAATAAAGACCTGGAGGAGAAGTTATGCATTTTTCTGTTCTTTGAAGATAAAGGGTTGAAATACAGGTAGGCACCAATATAAGTTTTGGGCATCAAGGCAGAAGTCTAAGAAAACTCAGAGTGATGGTCTAATACTAGAGAATATTGCAGCAGAAGTGTCTGGGCTTGAGTTCTTATGTTGACACATAAATGCTATGTAATTTTAGGCAAGTTACCTTCATTTTATCATCGAAAAATGGGCATACCTCTCAGTTGCTGAATTAATTAAATAAAAATTGTAAAGTGACCAGCCCATAATAGACAATAAATCACAGTTATTTTCATTAATGTTATTATAATAAGTACTAGTTGATTACAACCAGTTGATTATCATTAGATTCTTATGATAGGGAACAGTTTCAACAAAAGAAGAAATAAAGCAAACCTGGGAAGGCCAGTTTAAGAATACTGCCTTGATGGAACTGATATGAACTTGGGAAATTGTATTAATTTCTAAAATACATACACTGATCATTTTATATTATACAATGCCATCTGCCTAGTCCTGGGAAAGTAAACAGAAGAGTCTGAATCTTTCCTGAAACTGAACTTTCATTGTAAATATTGCTTCTTCACTGGGTAACCCATCACAATACAATTACTTATGCTTTTGTCCACTTTTCCCTAAATTATGAGCAGTTTTCAAACAGTGGGTCATATTTTCTATGATCTTGGCTCCCAACATAATTATAAGTTTTTAACAGGTGCTCAGTAAAGATGGGTTGAACTAATAAGAAATTTAACAAATGCCTAAAGAAAAACAGAAAATTTTCCAATTAATGAAACATTGCTGGTCTATATCGAGCTAGTGTTGTAACATCCATTATTATGGGCTTCCCTGGTAGGTCAGCTGGTAAAGAATCTACCTGCATTTCAGGAGACCCCAGTTTGATTCCTGGGTCAGGAAGATCCCCTGGAGAAGGGATAGGTTACCCACTCCAGTATTCTTGGGCTACCATCTGGTGGCTCAGACAGAAAGGAATCTGCCTGCAATGCAAGAGACGTGGATTCAATCCCTGGGTTGGGAAGATCCCCTGGAGGAGGGCATGGCAACCCACTCCAGTAATCTTGCCTGGGGAATCCTCATGGACAGAGGAGCCTAGTGGGCTACAATCAGTGGGGTTGCAAAGAGTCAGATACAACTGAGCAACTAAGCACAGCACAGCATCCATTGGTATCCATATGTCCATTTAATTAACTCTATAAACTCCCATTGGCATCCATATATCTATTTAGCTGCATGTTTGAAAAGCTCCTCCCTACTTTGTCTATTATATAACATTAAAAATATATATATTAATAAATTGAACAAGTCAATCACACATTTTTCACGCTATGTTTCTTAGGATGCAGAACACAGGCATAAACTGAGTAATACTAGACTTTTCAACATGATCACTATAACATAATGTACTGAAAATTATAAAAGTCAAACTTACTGGTTCTTATTGTCTGCAAAACTATCAATGTGATGCTTCCGGGTTGGGTGGGTTGTGTGACAGGCAAAATGACACCAAAGTCATTTTGTATCCATAGAAAGAAATTTAATATTCCTTGATAATAAGAAACCTACATAGGCAAAGAGTTTAGTTTTTTTTTTTTTTTTTTAGTCCCATACCTCTCTGTGTGGTATTCATATCCTTCTTGCTGAACTCAATTTTGTTCCATTTTTCTTACCCCTAAAAAATCTGGAGAACAATTTTTTGACCTCAGTGTTAGTATATAAAGTATTACTGAAGCAGAACTCTCTCAAACTGTGGTTTCTGTCCTGCTTTTTAATTAATCTGTGTGAGATAAGTACAGAAATTTTAATTGCCCTTATAAACACTTTCGAAGAGCAATGTATACCAGTTCTGTGACTCTTTGTTGTCTCTCTCTGTTATGTCTGTTCTGGTTATACTTGGCAGAAAACAACAAAATTCTGTAAAGCAAATTATCCTTCAAATAAAAATAAATAAATAAAATTGAGGCTTGCATTGTGTATGTATTAAGTTTCTTTTATAAGTAATGCATATTTATTGCATTTCATCAAATTGGGAAAAGAAACTAGATAGTTTGAGAATTAGAAACTTCTCAAACCACAGACAGCTTGAGAAGCACTTTCCTAGAATATTCTGATCTTTCCTCCTTACAGTTTCTTAGAAAGCAAAAAGAACAAAAGCAAGCATTTTAACTTATTAAATAACTTGTACTACTTTGTTGTTTAATCTTCTCTGGGTGCCAGATTCCAATTGTTATTTATGTGGATGCAAAGCAGATACTACTTTAACAAGCCACAGAGTTGTCAAAACTGAGTTTAACAACAAGCAATCTGATCACATTACTTTCCTGCTTCAAATGTTTCAATGACTTCTCTGAAGATATGAAACACATATCTTCAACACTTTCAAAGGCTTAAAATATGCTCCAAGATTGGCTTGTGATTACTTTTTAGCTTCATCTCCTCTCCAGTCCCCATTCTCTTCCCCTCCAAGCAGACCACAGACATACGCTCTCGTTGCCAGACTTCCAATTATGTTTACCGTCTCTATGTCACCCTTCTCTCACCCTCTCTCCCTTTCTCTCTCTAAATCCCCTCCCCCCACACACTGATACACATACACATTTGTGTACACCTATGCACATCACTAACAGTGTTAATTCCTCTTTCTTTAGGTGTCACACTATACTCCCGAGTCCTTGGCTTCTTTCTGTTAGTTCTTTCAACTTCCCTTCCATAAAACTGACTACATATGTAAAATGTATTTAATAGCTGTTTTTCATTGGATCATGGCTCTGTAAAGGCAGGAAACTGATTTCTGTCTAGGCTTTTGCACTGAACTGTGGTGTTGGAGAAGACTCTTGAGAGTCCCTTGGACTGCAAGGAGATCCAACCAGTCCATCCTAAAGATCAGTCCTGAGTGTTCACTGGAAGGACTGATGTTGAAGCTGAAACTCTTAATACTTTGGCCACCTCATGCGAAGAGCTGACTTATTTGAAAAGACCCCAATGCTGGGAAAGGTTGAAGGCAGGAGGAGAAAGGGACTACAGAGGATGAGATGGTTGGATGGCATCATCGACTCAATGGACATGAGTTTGGGTGGACTCCGGGAGTTGGTGATGGACAGGGAGGCCTGGTGTGCTGCGGTCCATGAAGTCGCAGAGTCAGACATGACTGAATGACTGGACTGAACTGAACCTAGCTAAGTGTCTGACATTCTGTATGTTCTCAATATTTATTAAATGAATTAATACATAGAAGTGATACAAGAACTGATGATTTAGAATTACAAATTCTCATCAGTTCTTTGTTTACTTTGTATCATTCTGCAATGCCCTTCATAACATTTCAAAACCATTATGTTAACTAATAGAAAGAACACTATACTCTTTGCTTATTATAAATCTTACCATTATATGTATCTTCCCTATAGAGTATTTGCTGTACAAAGAAGTCTGTTGTCAAAAAATTCAGCTTGTCATCAGGCAGTTTATTTTTCCAACTCATCAAGGGTATTTAAAGTTCTAATCCTTTCCTTACTGTGATACAAAAACATATTTTAAGGCAATCACTAACCTAGGAAGAAGGATGGGATAAAAATCTCTGGAATTCAGTGTAGCTGATCTTAATTTGAAATTAGACTCTTTAGAACTCCATTATTTCTGATTAACTAACACTAACTTCATCTGTAGCTCAGTCTTCAATATATGTTTTTTCTTACTTTGGTCTTTTCAAAAAACATCTATTTAATTTGTGAATTAATCACTATTTTTATTTTATTAATTTTAAAAGATTTGTTTCTTGCCCCTCTACCAGGAACCAGACACTACGCTAAGGACTTTTACAAACACTTCATACTCATTGACACCTCTGAGACTATTGTTATTTCTGAGAACCTGAATCCTAGAAAAATATGTGATCGATATGAAATCAAGTAGATCAAGTAGCTGAACTCTGGCAGAGTCAAAATTCAAACACAAGCTCACTGACTCCATACCCAAAACTATTCCAAATTTTCTTCTTACCATCATCACTGATATTTTAAAACATGTATATAGTTTCTCTAGTAGCTTTTAAGAATATAAAAATCTATATACTAGACTTTGAAAGCTGAAACCTACAACGCTTTCAGTACATTCACTAAACAAATTGAAACCTATATAAAAGCAAAATATAAAGAAGAATGGTTTTCACATAAGTGATTCTGGTGCACAGTAAGAAATAATGAAATATTGTGTCCCACGTCATCATGGCTGGCTTGATGGCAAAAGGGCAATAATTCATTTTGTTCATAAGTCAGTTGAGTTGCCTCGGTGGTAATAGCATGGGCAAAAGCAAGGCTGTATAATTAAAATACACATTTAAATAATTTTTAATCAGGAAAATCTAGAAATCTGCATATTCCTCCTGAGACGTAAATAGACATTTCTCCAAAGAAGACATTTAGATGGTCAAGGGGAACATGAAAAGGTGTTCAATGTGGCTAATAATTAGAGAAAGGAAAATCAAGACTACAATTACATATCACTTCACACCAGTCAAAATGGCCATCAAAAAATCTACAGACAATAATTACTGGAGAGGGTGTGGTGACAAGGGAACCTTCTTGCACTGTTGGTTGGAATGTAAATGGATATAATCACTATGGAGAACAGTATGGAGGTGCCTTACAAAACTAAAAATAGAACTATCATATGACCCAGGAATCCACTACCAGGCACATATTCTGAGAAAACCATACTTCAAACAGACACATGTACTCCAATATTCATTGCAGCACAATTCACAATAGCCAGGATATGGAAGCAACCTAAATGTCCATCGACAGATGAATCGATAAAGAAGATGTGGTACATATATGCAATAGAATATTATTCAGCCATAAAAGGGAATGAAATTGTGCCATTTGCAGAGATTTGGATGGACCTAGAGATGCTCATACAGAGTGAAGTCTGAAAAAGAAAAACAAATATCATATGTTAATGCATATATATAGAATCTAGAAAAAAGCTATAGGTGAACTTATTTGCAAAGCAGAAATAGAGATGCAGACATAGAATGGACATGTGGACATGATGGGGAAAGGGGAGGGTGGGATGAATTGGGAGATTCAGATTGGCATATGTATATTACCATGTGTAAAAAAAGATAACTAATGGGAAAATGCTATATAGCATAGAGAGCTGTTTAGTGCTCTATGGTGACCTAGATGGGTGGGATGGGGGGTTGTGGTGGGAAGGAGGTCCAAGAGGGAGGGAATATATATAATATATAACCCAACATTGTAAAACTATACTCCAATATTAAAAACCCTATCAGATATGCAATAAAGGTGGATCAACTTGGTTTATGTTCCTTTCCTAAGTGACAATAATCAACTGCATACCAGATTTACTAACTCTATTCACACTTCTACTCAAGTATAAAGGCTGAGAAAGATACCTGTAGGAAATGTGCTTTCCTGTCAAATGGAGGCCACTTCCAAAGACAGTCTTTTCCACAGGTCATCACATTCCTCACATTCCATGATCAAAGAATGCTGGCTGAGTTGCTTAGAACTAATCTCAAATGTGACCAAGCTAATTATCCAATCACTCAGCCATAGAGCAGAAAAGGCAATGGCACCCCACTCCAGTACTCTTGCCTGGAAAATCCCATGGACGGAGGAGCCTGGTAAGCTGCAGTCCATGGGGTCGCTAAGAGTCAGACACGACTGAGCGACTTCACTTTCACTTTTCCCTTTCATGCACTGGAGAAGGAAATGGCAACCCACTCCAGTGTTCTTGCCTGGAGAATCCCAGGGACGGGGGAGCCTGGTGGGCTGCCGTCTCTGGAGTCGCACAGAGTCGGACACGACTGAAGCAACTTAACAGCAGCAGCCATAGAGTGAGTTTTCTCTTATACACCACATCACATGGCCAACTATGTCACCAAAGTTTGCTAGTGATCACAAGTGGGATCAGATATAAGAATCTAATTGGCTAAAAAATAAGTTAAAACATATGACCTTCAGTTATCTCCCATTACATGAGAATGCAAACCGGATAACAACTCTAGAGAAACTCTGATAATTTACGATATCAATTTTGAGACAGTCTTTTAAACATGTACCTGTTCATTTCCATATATATATGTATCACATTAGCCTTCATAGCAAATAAAAGTAATAATTTAAAATAAACCACTCTTCAAACTTGCAAGTAGATGCTCAGTTTGGAATATGAGTGTTTTTTTTGCTCTCAGTATATAGCTTTGTCTTCTGAAGAAAAAAGAATCTTAAAAAATAAGCAAACAAACAAACCATGATTTACAAACAGGCAACCAGAAATTTAAACTGAACCATGCTATAATAAGGAAGATTGGCTCCCGGAAAATGTACAAATGCCCTTCAGAATAGCATTCACATGAAATGGATTTTGATTGTTGCTTTGATCATGGGGTTAGAAGTGATGAAGTAGGAAATCTTATCCACCACATAAGCTGAGTGTGGAAACCTATATTAAGCAATCTGAGAAGCCTAAGTACAGAACATTAAGTCTCTAGAAATGTCTTACACATACAACTGAAATGGCAGAAAACAGAAATCTTCAGCCTTGCATAAATATATTTCCACTTTTCAATTTATAAGAGCAATTACTGTAGGGACGGATATTTCATGGGGATTAATGACCACCTGAAGGTAATAATTCCTGCCCTCATGTTAGGCCATCAACTCCCTTCAGAGATGAAACCTAATAAATCTGTCATTATTGAGCTGATGTTATATAGGTTCTTAAAAAAAAAAAAAAAAAAAACCTATGTCATTTGATGCCAATAAACTCCTGAAGATAAAGGAACACAGCCCTCTTTAGCAGGACCATTCTGACTGATTTTGTTCCAAAAATATGCAGAGAAATGTAATAGTCTGACAAAAAAGCTAAAATACTTGCCTACCCAAGACTAGGACTTCCCAAGCTAGTGATAAAGAACCCGCCTGCCAAAGCAGGAGACGCAAGAGACATGGGTTAGATCCCTGGATCAGGAAGATCCCCTGGAGGAGAGTATGGCAACCCACTCCAGTATTCCTGCCTGGAGAATCTGATGGACAGAGGAGCATGCTGGGCTACAGTTCATGGGGTTGCAAAAAGTCAGACATAACTGAAGCGACTGACCACGCATGCACACACGGGACACTAGAGTCACATCCTTTCAGCTCTTGTCCTGGTGTGCTAGAGTCCCCACAGAGAATCTGCTGGTCTTGAGGCACTGGTGAGGGCAATCAGCCCCCGGAAGTGCCCAGGTCAGAAACATACCTTCCATGGCTCCCAGATGTAGTGGATTGGGTTACTACAAATTTCTGGGGAAAGGTGGAGTAGGAAATGGCAACCCACCTCAGTATTCAAGATTCCAAAGCAGCCTGTCATCCTAAAGGCCAACTTCTTCAGCAGAAGAGCTGAGGAGATGATTGTGGGTGTAGGAGGGGCTTGAGTCCTGGTAGACTGAAGCTATATGGTGGAAAATTCATTACATGTTAACAAGTGCTTCCCTTAAAAAGAAAGAACTGAGTTATCCAAAGTACAATTTAAAGACTTAAAGGCTTTTAGAGCTTCTCAGGTGTTGCTAGTGGTAAAGAATCCACCTGCCAATGCAGGAGGTGTAAGAGACTGAGGTTCAATCCCTGGGTTGGGAAAAACCCCTGGAGGAGGGCATAGCAACCCATGCCAGTATTCTTGCCTGGAGAATCCCATGGACAGAGGAGACTCCATGGTTCATAGCGTCACAGAGAGTCGGACATGACTAAAGTGGCTTACCACACAAAAGATGTTAAACCAAAAATAAATAATACATATAATATAATATAATACTTGCCTATAGCCACATTCATAGTAAGTCACTGATTGAACTCAAAGACACAACTTCTCTGTAGCTATGAGAGTCATTTGTAACATAGGTAACAAGAGCTTTCACTCACTCAATAAACTTAATTTGGAGAGACAATAAGTAGCAGTCACTGTCACAGGGGCTAGAAATACAACTATATGACTAATAAGGCATATATAGCTCCTGCCCTTAAGGGATTTTTAGTCCTCTGGGAAAAACAGTCAAGTGACAAAGAAATTTCAAAATAAACTGCAAAACTCTTCTATGGCTGGTATCCAGTGTTAGAAACATGTAATGCAGTTCTCCATAGGAGAGGATTTGACAGGAGGAGCCTCCTGATGAAAGTGAAAGAGGAGAATGAAAAAGCAATAAATGAAGACCATGGCATTCAGTCTCATCACTTCATGGCAAATAGATTGGGAAACAATGGAAACAGTGACAGACTTTATTTTGGGGGCTCCAAAATCACTGCAGATGGTGACTGTAGCCATGAAATTAAAAGATGCTTGCTCCTTGGAAGAAAAGCTATGACCAATGTAGACAGCATATTAAAAAGCAGAGACATTACTTTGCTGACAAAAGTCCATCTAGTTAAAGCTATAGTTTTTCCGGTAGGTATGTATAGA
Source organism: Giraffa tippelskirchi (assembly GCF_054371585.1). NCBI lineage: Eukaryota > Metazoa > Chordata > Mammalia > Artiodactyla > Giraffidae > Giraffa > Giraffa tippelskirchi. The sequence goes on from NC_137284.1 coordinate 69,087,083, forward strand.
GAGTTGGACTATAAAGAAGTCTGAGCACTGAAGAATTGATGCTTTTGAACTGGGGTGTTGGAGAAGACTCTTGAGAGTCCCTTGGACAGCAAGGAGTTCAAACTAGTCAATTCTAAAGGAAATTAACACTGAATATTCATTGGAGGGACTTATGCTGAGGCTGAAGCTGCAATACTTTGGCCACCTGGTGCAAAGAGCCAACTCATGGAAAGACTCCAATGCTGGGAAAGATTGTAGGCAGGAGGAGAAGGGGACGACAGAGGATGAGATGGTTGTATGGCATTAATGACATGAGTTTGAGCAAGTTCTGGGAGATGGTGAAGGACAGGGAAGCCTGGTGTGCTGCAGCCCATGGGGTCACAAAGAGTTGGTCATGACTGAGCGACTGAACAACAACAACAACAGTAGGAGGGGGTTAGAAAAGTTTATCCATATAAAATGACCTTCAAACAGCAAATAATCAGGCTAAAAAGTAGATCTGCAAGTAGTGGTTATAAAACATGCAAATACCTGGGGATGATTAAAGACAAAACAACACATTCAAGCCACTGTAAGCTGCCACAGTTTGACCCAATAATTCAGGGCCTGGGTGAGGAGAGATGCAGCTAGCGAATTAAGAGTAGTTAACAGCTTATTTTCTTGGGCTCCAAGAAAATAATAATGGCAACAGCAACCTGAAGAGGTTTTGGTGGCCTGGGAAGTGGCCTTGCAGAAATCACAGTGAAGATGCAGGTGGGAGCAGTGTAGTGACCAGCACCCCCAATTCCCAGTGCAGAGTCAGAGGAGAGGAAAGGCTGGGGCCAAAGCTTGGCAATGGCAGTGGAATGGCCCCAAGGCGACCAGAACCAGCAGAGAGTCGGGGTGCCTTTCACTCCTGGGCATCCTACAACATTGGTTTCAGCCTTCCTCAGACCCCCTTCCCAGCCACTCCAGCAGAGCCTTTGCCTCAACCCCAGGCTGCATGTTGACTGACATCCTATGGCCTGTGATGGTTAACACACTCAACAAGGACCAGCAGTGGGACAATTAGGGCTCCAAGCATGTCATCCAGCCACATGGAGCAGCTGAAGGGCATGTCCCGGCTAGTTAGGGCCTGACAAAATGTGATCCACTGGAGAAGGGAATGGCAAACCACTTCAGCATTCTTGTCTTGAGAAACCCATGAACAGTATGAAAATGCAAAAAAAGATATGACGCTGAAAGATGAGCTCCCATGTTGGTAGGTGTCCAATATAATACTGGGGAAAAGTTGAGAAATAGTTACAGAAAGAATGAAGAAGCTGAGCTGAAGTGGAAACAACGTCCAGATGTGGTTGTATCTGGTGGTGAAAGTAAAATCCGATGCTATAAAGAACAATATTCCATAGGAACCTGGAATGTTAGGTCCATGAATCAAGGTAAATTGGATGTGGTCAAACAGGAGATGGCAAGAGCGAACATTGACATTTTAGAAATCAGTGAACTAAAGTGTTCTGGAATGGGCGAATTTAATTCAGATGACCATTATATCTATTGTGGGTAAGAATCACTTAGAAGGAATGCAGTAGCCCTCATAGCCAACAAAAGGGTCAAAAATGCATACTTGGTTGCAGTCTCAAAAATGACAGAATGATCTCTGTTTGTATCCAAGGCAAACCATATCAAAATAATTCAAGACTATGTTCTAATCATTAATGACAGAGAAGATGAAGTTGAATGATTCTGTGAAGAGGTACAAGACCTCCTAGAATTAACACCAAAACAAGATGCCCTTTTCAGCATAGGGGACTGGAATGCAAAAGTAGGAAGTCAAGAGATGCCTGGAGTAATAGGCAAGTTTGGCCGTGGAGTACAACATGAAGCAGGGCAAAGGCTAACAGTGATTTGCCAAGAGAACACACTGGTCATAGCAAACACCCTCTTCCAAAAACACAAGAGACAGCTCTATACATGGACATCACCAGATGGCCAATACCAAAATCAGACTGATTACATTCTTTGCAGGTGAAGATGGAGAAGCTCTATACAGTCAGCGAAAACAAAGACCTGCAGCTGACTGTGGCTCAGATCATCAGCTCCTTATTGCCAAATTCAGGCTCAAATTGAAGAAAGTAGGGAAAACCACTAGACCATTCAGGTATGACCTAAATCAAATCCTTTATAATTATACAGTGGAAGTGACAAACAGATTCAAGGGATTAGATCTGATAGAAAGAGTGCCCAAAGAACTGTGGATGGAAGTTCATAACATTGCACAGGGGGTGATAACCATGATGGTGTCGTCACTCACCTAGAGCCAGACATCCTGGAAGGTGAAGTCAAGTGGGCCTTAGGAAGCATCACTACGAACAAAGCTAGTGGAGGTGATGGAATTCCAGCTGAACTATTTCAGATCCTAACAGATGATGCTGTTAAGTGTTGCACTCAATATGTCAGCAAAGTTTGAAAACTCAGCCGTGGCCACAAGTTTGGAAAAGGTCAGTTTTCATTTCAATCCCAAATAAATACAATGCCAAAGAACATTCAAATTACTGTACAATTGCAGTCATTTCATATGCTAGCAAGATTATACTCAAAATCCTTCAAGCTAGGCTTCAGCAGTATGTGAACTGAGAACTTCTAGATGTACAGCTGAATTTAGAAAAGGCAGAGGAATAAGAGATCAAACTGCCAACATATACTGGATCGTAGAAAAAGCAAGCTAATTCCCCCCAAAAAAATCTACTTCTGCTTCATTGACTACAGTGAAGCCTTTGACTGTGTGGATCACAACAAACTATGGAATATTCTTAAAGAGATAGGAATACCAGACCACCTTACTGGCCTCTTGAGAAAACTTTATGCAGGACAAGAAGCAACAGTTAGAACTGAACATGGAACAACAAACCGATCCAAAATCAGGAAAGTACGGCAAGGCTGTATATTGTCACATGCTTATTTAACATATGCAGAGTACATCATACGAAACACCAGACTAGGACTAGAAGTAGCACAAGTTGGAATCAAGATTGCCAGGAGAAATATCCGCAACCTCAGATAGGCAAATGATACAACTTTAATGAAAGAAAGTGAAATGGAACTAAAGAGCCTGTTGATGAAGGTGAAAGAGGAGAATGAAAAACCTGCCTTGAAACTCAACATTCAAAAAACGAAGATCATGGCATCTGGTCCCATCATTTCATGGCAAGTATATGGGGAAAAGTGGAAACAGTGACAGATTTCATTTTCTTGGGCTCCAAAATCACTGCAGATGGTGACTGCAGCCACTCAATTAAAAGATGCTTGCTCCTTGGAAGAAAAACTATGACAAACCTAGACAGCGTGTTAAAAGCAGAGATATTACTTTGCCAACAAAGGTCTGTATAGTCAAATCTATGGCTTTTCCAGTAGTTATGTATGGATGTGAGATTTGGAACATAAAGAAGGCTGAGACCAAAAATTGATGTTTTTGAACTCTGGTGCTGGAGAAGACTCTGAACGTCCCGTGGATAGCAAGATGGAGCCAGTCAATCCTAAAGGAAATCAACCCTGAATATTCGTTGGAAGCACTGACACTGAAGCTCCAATATTTTGGGCACCTGATATGAAGAGCTAACTCACTGGAAAAGACCCCGATTCTGGGAAAGACTGAGGGCAAGATGAGAAGGGGGCAACAGAGGATGAGATTGTTGGATGGCATTATCGACCTAATGGACATGAGTTTAAATCAACTCCAGGAGACAACGAAGTGAAACGCAGAAAGCCTGGCATGCTGCAGTCCATGAGGTTGCAAAGAGTGAATAAAAACAAAGAGCTTAATCATCCCACGTAAACATTAACAGGGTTTACCCTAAAGGAAATGGCAGGGTCATCTGAGTTTAAAGTGAAGAGCCGAGATGGTCAGATTTTAGAAAATTAAATGTGACCAGAGAGAATGGTGGATCATGGTGGAGCTCAGCCTCAGCCTCTTGATGAAAGTGAAAGAGGAGAGTGAAAAAGTTGGCTTAAAGCTCAACATTCAGAAAACTAAGATCATGGCATCTGGTACCATCACTTCATGTGAAGTAGATGGGGAAACAGTGGAAACAGTGGCTGACTTTATTTTGGGGGGCTCCAAAATCACTGCAGATTGTGACTGCAGCCATGATGTTAAAAGACGCTTACTCCTTGGAAGGAAAGTTATGACCAACCTAGAGAGCATATTAAAAAGAAGAGACATTACTTTGCCGACAAAGGTCCATCAAGCCAAGGCTATGGTTTTTCCAGTAGTCATGTATGGATGTGAGAGTCGGACTGTGAAGAAGGCTGAGCACTGAAGAATTGAGATTTTGAACGGTGGTGTTGGAGAAGACTCTTGAGAGTCCCTTAGACTGCAAGGAGATCCAACCAGTCCATCCTAAAGGAGATCAGTCCTGAGTGTTCATTGGAAGGACTGATGTTGAAGCTGAAACTCCAATAGTTTGACCTCCTGATGTGAAGAGCTGACTCATTTGAAAAGACCCCGATGCTGGGAAAGATTGAGGGCAGGCACAGAAGGAGATGACAGAGGATGAGATGATTGGAGGACATCACCGACTCAATGGACACAAGTTTGGGTAAACTCCGGGAGTTGCTGATGGACAGGGAGGCCTGGCGTGCTGCAGTTCATGGGGTTGCAGAGAGCCAGACACAACTGAGCAACTAAACTAAACTGAACTGAACACTATATATAAAGTATGCAACTGAACAGTTCCATTCCATTTTCAGATAGGTATGTGGGAGTTGGAAATATCTGACAAAAGTTATCTGAATGGTTCTATGAAGACTTACAAGATCTTCTAGAACTAACACCCAAAAAAGATGTCCTTTTCATTATATGGGATTGGAATGCAAAAGTAAGAAGTCTAGAAATACCCCGAGTAATGGGCAAATTTGGCCTTGGAGTACAGAATGAAGCAGGGAAAGGCTAACAGAGTTTTGTCAAGAGAATGCACTGGTCATAGCAAACACCTTCTTCCACAATACAAGAGAAGACTCTACACATGGACATCACCAGATGGACAACACCAAAATCAGATTGATTATATTTTTTGCAGCCAAAGATGGAGAAACTCTATCCAGTCAGCAAAAACAGGCCCGGGAGCAGACTGTGGCTCAAATCATGAACTCCTTATTGCCAAATTCAGACTTAGAAAGTAGGGAAAACCACTAGACCATTCAGGTATGACATAAAATCAAATGCCTTATGATTATACAGTGGAAGTGACAAATAGATTCAAGGGATTAGATCTGATAAACAGAGTGCCTGATGAACTATGGACAGAGGTTTGTGACATTGTACAGGAGGTAGTGATCAAGACCATTCCCAAGAAAAAGAAATGCAAAAAGGCAAAATGGTTGTCTGAGGAGGCCTTACAAACAGCTATGAAAAGAAGAGAAGCAAAGGAGAAAGGGAAAGATATACCCATTTGAATGCAGAGTTCCCAAGAATAACAAGGAGAGATAAGAAAGCCTTCCTCAGTGATCAATGCAAAAAATAGAGACAAACAATTGAACGGGAAAGACTAGAGATCTCTTCAAGAAAATTCGAGTTATCAAGGGAAGTTTTCATGCAAAGATGGGCACAATAAAGGACAGAAATGGTATGGATCTAATAGAAGCAGATGATACTAAGAAGAGGTGGCAAGAATATACAGAACTATACAAAAAAGATCTTCATGACCCAGTTAATCACGATGGTGTGATCACTCACCCAGAGCCAGACATCCTGGAATGTGAAGTCAAGTGGGCCTTAGGAAGCATCACTATGAACAAAGTTAGTGGAGGTGATAGAATTCCAGTTGAGCTATTTCAAATCCTAAAGATGATACTGTGAAAGTGATGCACTCAATACGCCAGCAAATTTGGAAAACTCAGCAGTGGCCACAGGACTGGAAAATGTCAGTTTTCATTTCAATCCCAAAGAAAGGCAATGCCGAAATACTGCACAACTGTACTCATCTCACATGCTAGCAAAGTATGCTCAAAATTCTCCAAGCCAGACTTCAACAGTACGTGAACCATGAATTCCAAATGTTCAAGATGGATTTAGAAAAGGCAGAGGAACCAAGATCAAATGCCAACATCCGATGGATCATCGAAAAAGCAAGAGAATTCCAGAAACAAACATCTATTTCTTCCTTATTGACTATGCCAAAGCCTTTGACTGTGTGGATCACCACAAACTGTGGAAAATTCTGAAAGAGATGGGAATACCAGACCACCTTACCTGTCTCCTGAGAAATCTGCATGCAGGTCAGGAAGCAACAGTTAGAACTGGACATGGAACAACAGACTGGTTCCAAATCAGGAAAAGAGTATGTCAAGGCTGTATATTGTCACCCTGCTTATTTAACTTATATGCAGAGTACATCACGAGAAATGCTGGACTGGATGAAGCACAAGCTGGAATCAAGACTGCCGGGAGAAATATCAATAACCTCAGATATGCAGATGACACCACCCTTATGGCAAAAAGTGAAGAAGAACTAAAGAGCCTCTTGATGAAAGTGAAAGAGGAGAGTGAAAAAACTGGCTTAAAACTCAACATTCAGAAAACTAAGATCATGGCATCTGGTCCCATCATTTCATGGCAAATAGATAGGGCAACAGTGGAAACAGTGAGAGACTTTATTTTGGGGGGGCTCCAAAATCACTGCAGATGGTGACTGCAGCCAGGAAATTAAAAGACACTTGCTCCTTGGAAGAAAAGCTATGACCAATCTAGAGAGCACATTAAAAAGCAGAGACAATACTTTGCTGACAAAGGTCTGTCTAGTCAAAGCTATGGTTTTTCCAGTGGTCATGTATGGATGTGAGAGTTGGACTATAAAGAAAGCTGAGCGCCGAAGAATTGATGCTTTTGAACTATAGTGTTGGAGAAGACACTTGAGAGTCCCCTGGACAGCAAGGATATCCAACCAGTCCATCCTAAAGGAAATCAGGCCTGAATATTCACTGGAAGAACTGATGCTGAAGCTGAAACTCCAATACTTTGGCCACCTAATGCAAAGAACTAGCTCATTTGAAAAGACCCTGATCTGGGAAATATTGAAGGAGGGAGAAGTGGATGACAGAGGATGAGATGGTTGGATGGCATCACTGACTCTGTGGACATGAGTCTGAGTAATTTCCAGGAGTTAGTGATGGACAGGGAGCCCTGACATGCTACAGTCCCTGGGGTCATAAAGAGTCGGACATGACTGAGAGACTGAACTGAACTGACAAAGGTTATATATAATTCCAGAGCACATGTTTTAAAATGTTGTTTTAAACTAGTAAGTGTGATTATATTTATTGAAGTTTGAATGTTAACATACACAATTAACCATATAATCTTGACAAAATTATCCTGGGGCAGGAGTTTGCAGCTCTGGGTTTAACCAGCAATCTATCACCAACCAACATGGGCAAGTAATTTTGTCCACTTTTGTAAAGTAACGAATTTTTCGTCTTGTCAAAATCAACTTAAAATGAGCTCAGTCTGTTTCAAGTACTCAATATATCCTGGAGGTGTAGTTAGCAAATAACATTCTATAAGAATAATTTTATAATTAATTAAAATTTACATTTAGAAAACCCCAGTTTCTTTACAAGTAAGAAGTTGTATGCTAAGACTTGGCATCTTAATTTACACATAACTCTCATGTAGTTCTCTGGAACTTAATAACAAAATAACATTTGAGCAATAAATAATATATCAAATGCTTTCTCTTCTTATAGGTCACAATTTAATATACATTCAATGTGTGCTACCTCTGAAAGTCCAAGTGAGATTTAAGATGACTCCCAGATATTTTAATTCCATGATATAAATTAATGGCTTCAGCAAATATTCTAATGTAACATTTCTCGTAACAAGAGTTCTTTCAACAGTCGATGAGTCCTAACCATGGCTGATATTAAAATAACGCTCTGGAGTAACATAATTTAAACCTGTCAAGTGGCTCAGATACTTCCCAAGGTAGGACAAGGATTAATTTCATTTAAAGCAATAAAACTTACGGCATCAACCAAAACTTCATAGAAATTATATGAGATTTGCTCTCTTACTCTAGAGTCAGAGATGCCCTTATCATAAGGGTCTCTATAAACTTCCTTCTCTGTCTGCTCCAGTCCTTACCTACAACCTATAGATGGCCTTTCCACTCACTAGGTATTTTAATATTTCCTCTCCTTAATGTGATATGTGTGCTAGCTTCAACAGATAAAAGAAAGCATTTGAGAGTTTTGCTTTGCTTTTTTATGAAAAGATGGCCTACAACCATTAACTATTAATATTATTCAGCATGCATATTGTGATTTCAAAACTTCCCAATTAAAAAAAAAAATCACAGTATGTCTTATACTGATGTGGATTAGTTCATGTCCAAAATATGTGCCTCTACTGCTTTAGACATTGTTGGCTGGAGTATATGTGCAATGTTTTTTGGGGGGCATGCGGAGGAGGTAGGAATGAGGGATCCTGGGAAAACGGCTGAGATTTCTTATTTTTAGGACCTCCTGCCTCTTTAAATCCTCAGGGTGTTTTGGTCACATTAGGACTCAAATCACAGTGGGGGTGGGGGGAGTGAAAGGGAAGGGGGATGCCCGTGAGTTCCTTTAACCTTATGATAGCTATCCCATAACTCTCTCTGGAATTTGACTCCTGTTCGAACTTAGGGAGCAATCAAAAGGCAGCCGTGCCCAACTCTCCGCCTGAGTTAAATGTTTTACTCTTTTCTATTAAAGGAATGTTTGTCTCTTAAGCCAAGATTCCAGCCTGTTTGTCCCTAGGCTGGAAAGGCTCTTCATTTACCCAGCTGTTTAGATTAAGCAGAGATAAGAGGCTGAAGGCCTGACCTCTCATTCACCCTCTACAGGAGCCCCTAAAGCACCTCTGTGAAACTTCATGGCTACATGAAGCCAGAGTGAAAACCACTAGTGTAGGATGGTCTTTCAGAGTCCTTCCAGGTCCCAAATCCTTGGATTCGACATAACCTGATAGTCAGTTTCTTTGGGTAACGTATGTCCTTCCTTATTTAGTATTTCAATATGGCTCCTCATATTCAACTGTGAGTGGTTACATTAGGGACCAAGTATCCAATACATCTACCATGATTTAGGGACACAGCTGTGGAGCAGACAGTGACACTGGCTCTCTCATCTGTGCAATTATTTGAAGTGACGGTCGGACCAGTATTATATCTCGGTGTTACAGCTCAGCTTTATTTGGCAAGCAAAAGAATAGTACACCCTCAAGGCAGAAGGGTGAGCTGACCCCAAAGGAGAGGCCTCAATCCATCTTGGCTTCTTCCTTTTATATGTTAGTCTCCTCCCCGCCCCCCTCCCTGCCCTGAGCCTGCCCTATATAAATTGGGCTAGCCAGGAGGGCTGTTTGTTTCACCTGAGGTTCTCACTCTGGTCCTCAGATTTTCTTTTGTTCCTGTTTTGTGGGCTTTTTCCTTTCTTTGTCTTTTAGCCACCGCCATTTTGGACTCCTTTTTCCTATTCTAACTATCGAACATTTCCCCCTCAAGAGATGGGAGGCCAAATTCTTTGGGAATAGGGGTGCCGAGGTCTCTCTAGCTACTTCCTACCGAACTGGGATGGTGAGGGGCTTTGGGCCTCCCCCTCTTGCTAGTCTCAAGCCTCAGAGTCCTTATAGTGGTATCCATCTAAGGGTGAGTGATATTTTTCATGGTCCAGTGTAGTTTTATATATCTTTGTTGAACTGTCACTGCATGTTGTAGCTTGTTGACAAAATGCATTAGGTAATTGATAATACATGGAGCAATCATAAGCAGCATCAATATGATGATAACAGGGATTAGTAGGAGCATAAGCCAACTCCAAATCCCCCCTCACCAGGAGAAGAAACCCCAGAGAGAGACTGTAGCCACCCTGAGAACTCTCCAGCTCATTCTTTGAAATCCGGTAGGATCTGAATGTTCTTCTTGAGGACTATGAGACTTTTTTTTTAACTTAGCTGGAGGTATTTACCCAGAAACAACACATCTCATTCAAGATGGCTCAAGTACCTCCTTGCTCAGGGATCAGGAGATCTATCTCCTGCCTGTTTTGGAGTACAACTCCTGCCAAGCTGTGTCAGCTCTTTAGAGCTATCCTTAGAAATCTTAGCCCCAGAAACTTGATTTTGGGGGTGTTCGTTAGAATGGCACTCATTCGTAGTCCTGAAGAGGTGTCTGAGCTCTCCAGGGGCTCACAGGTGTATTGAGTGTCCTCTTCTGTTTTCTTCCATGGCTTGACTTGTGAGTAGTGAATCCAGGAGTCATGTCCTGATACCTTGACTGCTGTGGGGGTAGAAAGTATTACAGGGTAGGAGTCCTTCCATGTGGGCTGGAGTTGAGCCTTTGGGGACCCATCTTTCCAGACTTTAATTAGGACTTGAGTCCCTGGAGCATATAGTGGTGACTCTTTAGAATCTTTCGGATCATGGTTGACACCCCACAAGTGGATATCCTGTTGGAATTGTGCAGCGGCCATGGTATAAGACCAGAGGGTCTAAGCCTCTGGGTCTAGGAAGAGGTCATTGAGATAAACAAAAGGTCTCCCATATAGCAACTCACAAGCACTAAGATGAACCTGTTCCTTAGAGGCAATACGGGTGTGGAAGAGAGCTATTGGTAAAGCCTCCTTCCATCCCATGGAGGTCTCCTGGGTTATCTTTTTTATCACTGATTTTAAGAATTGGTTGGCTCTTTCTACTTTTCCTGAAGACTGAGGCCTCCAGGAACAATGGAGATAATAAGTAATGCCCAAATCTTTAGAGACTCCTTGGGTGACCATAGAAGTAAATGATGTCCCATTGTCACTTTGAATGACCAGAGAAGACCAAATCTCAGAATGATTTCATGGAGCAGATTTTTTTTTACCACCTCCTCAGCCTTCTCAGTCTGAGTGGGAAAGCCTCCAATCCATCCTGTGAATTTATCTATCATGATTAATAAGTATTGATACCCTTGAGAAACTGGCATCTAGGTGAAGTCCATCTGCCAGTCCTCTCCTGGGTAGGTCCCATGCTGTTGGATGGGCTGGGCCAGCTGAGGTCTTTGAGTTCCTTGGAGGTTGTTTACTTGGCAAGTGGGATGAGAGGAGACCACTTGCCTTGTAGTCGTTTGGAAGCCTGTTCCTCTGAAGGACCTTTCTAGTAATCTTTGGAGGGCCTTCTCCCTAAATGAGTGATGGCATGTAAGGAGTTAACCAACTTCCATTGGAGGTTCCAGGCAGAAAAAGGAGTCCTTCATTTTGGAATCAACCCATATGATCCTCTTGAAAGCTCTCACTCTCAGCTTTAAGAGTCTCGCCTTCTGTATACGAAGGAATTTCTGGCAAATTAGTCTGTGGAACTAAGGTGGTAACCCCTATTAGGTCATTGTTCTGTAATGTTGCTCTCTTAGCTGCCTGGTCGGCTACTTGGTTCCCTCGTGCCACTTCCATGCTCCCTTTTTGGTGTCCTTTACAATGGGAGACTGAAACCTCAGTGGGCAGATGGACTGCCTCCAAGAGTCTAAGGATTTGATCACCATATTTGATTGGGGACCCTCGGGTGATCAAGTGGCCTCTTTCTTTTCAAACAGCAGCATGTACACGTAGCACCAGAAAGGCACACTTGGAGTCAGTATAAATGGCTACTCTTTTTCCTTTTCCCAGCTCTAAAGCTTGAGTCAGGACTATGAGGTCAGCCAAATGGGCTGAAGTACCTGGTGGCAAAGATTTAGCCTCTATGGTCTTGAAATTGGAGACTACTGCATATCTGGCTCTTCTTTTTCCATCCAAGACAAGCTGCTTCCATCAGTGTACCAGATTGCCTCAGGATTGGTCAGAGAATCTTCTGACAATCCCTCTCGGGGACCATTTCTAGGCAAGAGAGTCCTCGGGGGTAGGCAGGAGGGTAGCTGGGTTAAGAGCCTCACAAGGGAACATAGTCAGTCCTGGATTTTCCATCAGCATTACTTGATATCTGAGGATCCTTTGATCAGACATCCATAAATGGCCTCTCCCATTCAGGAGTTGTTCCACTTGGTGGGTGGTAAAAATAGCTAGTTTGCCCCAGAAGAGAGTTTTAAAGTATCTTCTATCAGGACTGCAATAGCTACAAGATTTTGAAGGCAGGGAAAGACCTTTTCCCAATAAGGGAGTAGGACACTCAGGGACCACCAGAAACTGGTGGGAAAATATCTGTCCCTCCCAGCAACAAAGTGCTCAGGTGAATCTTTTAGTAATCATTTTTCCTGTATCACCCAAAATGGTACAGGTCTGGGAGGAGAAGGCTCCAGAATAGGAGATCAGGACAGAGTATGTAGCCCCTGTGTCAACCAAGAAATTCTCGGACCTACCTGCCACGTCCAGTTGCACCTTTGGCTCCAGTCCTGTTAGGGTTACCTGTGACAGGCAGGCTGGCTGGAGCGGGTCACTTCAGTACTGTTGAACCATTGTGAGGGAAGGCTTGGCACTTGACCTTGAGGCTCTTGGGTCCTGAGGGCAGAGTGCCACCCGATGTCCCAACTGATGGCATTTGTAGCAAGCCATTGTAGGAGACTTGCCACAGTTTGGACACTCTGTGGCCCAATGTCCTGCCTGTCTACAGATTAGGCATTTGCCTTGTGCCTTGTCCTTTAAGGATTCAGGGTTTGCCATAGGGCTTCCCTAGAGGGCGGCCAGCATCTGGGCATGTCCTGTCTCTTCCCTTTTCTCCCTTTGCTGGGCCTTGACTTCCCTTTCCTGTTCTCTGTTATTAAATGTATCAGTGGCTGTCTGGACAATCTCATCTAAAGAGGCAACAGGGTCCTGCTGCTGTAGCTGTTCTAACTTTATCCCAATGTCTAATGTACATTGGGACAGGAATTTACCCTTTAAAATCACCTGTCCCTTGAAAGAGTCTAAAGTCCAGATTAGTAAACTTTTGGAGGGCCTCTTTTAGCCTTTCCAGCAAAGCAATGGAGTTCTCATCAGGCGCTTGAGTTACTGCTGAGACTGGGCACAGTCCCACAATTAATAGGCTTCCTTCTATTTCCACGGGTCGACTTCCTTAGGGGTGAGTCTTTCTGAGGCTTATCCTACCCAGTACTGTTGCAACCTGAGAGCCAGGTGTCCCTGGGTCCGGGTACAGATCTCCTGGCAGGTTGAGACATGACAACCTCCTGGAGATCTAATTCCTGTGCAGGTCGAGACATGTCGGCCTCCCAGGAATTGGGTCCCTGGGCAGGTCGAAGCATGTCAACCTCCTGGGACCCCTGGACTGGCAGATCCCCATGCAGGTTGAAGCATGACAACCTTCCGAGGACCAGATCCCTAGGCAGGTTGAGGCAGGGTGACCTGAAATCCCCAAGCTGGAGTTGGGTGTCCCAAGGTGTCCAGCGAGACTAGTGCTGGGAAGGATTAAGGGGTTGTAATCTTAACTCATTGCCAGTTTGTCCACAGCAGATGGACAAATAAAATAGATACCATGATATAAAGCAATCATAGTCTGTGCCCTGAGACTGGGAACCTGTCATAAGGCTTAAGAAACAGTCATAAGCCTCATCCTCTTATTGCTCTGAGGGAATATATATCACTGATTCCTCCCCTAGTCCTCCATAAGAGCAGTTTAGGGTGTTTCCAGTGGTAAACATTTCATTGTCATAGACCCACTCTAGGTAATAACAGGAGTAATGACAAAGGAGTGGGTTATCTGGTCCTGTTAGGGGTATTAAGAGTATTTTAATAATAAGTGGGGTGGAGTGATATTGCCTACAAGAGGGCAAGGTCCTGGTTGTAGGAGTTAGTAAATAGCTTAAGAACAAAGTGATAAGAGGCAACAGATCAGATGTTTCATAAAAGTGGAATGGAGATTTGATCCAGGTGTAGTTTGTAACTTTAAGAGGAGGGTGGTAAGGGTTTGGGCCCAAACGGCCTATAGGGCTAATTTCCAAACTGGCAAACATTGTTCCTGGAAGCCTGGTTGCCCTTGAAGGGATGCCACCAACAGATGGGCTTCTAGCAGGCATTGTGTGCCTGTCACTCACCCTAGTTGGTTCACTGAGAGATGCTGTTGTTGCACATGTTGTGGAAAACATGGAAGATGAAGGCCTGAATATCCAGAGGGATTGGATATTATACAGTATTTCCCTCCCAAGGGCCAGCTATTTTCTTGTTGTCCTGCCAGAAGATTGTAAAGGCAACATTGCGGGCCCGGACAGGGCTCAAGAAAAGAGCATGAAACAGGAGCTGAGGGGGCAGGGCACAGCTTTTGAAAGAATGACATAACTCAAGGGAATAACATAAACCAATTAAAATCAAACGGGTCCAAGATGGCAGACAAGTAAATTCAACTAAACCTTGATCCTCAATCTGCAAGCTAAAGACACAATCAGATGTGCCACGACAGTTCCAAGACACTATCAAAAGACCAAGGAGGGGGTGGTTCCCCAATTGTTGGAATGATCCTCCCACTCATTAGCATATGAAATCATCCAGCTTGCAAAAACTAACCACACCACTTTCCATGGCCTCTGCACTTACCTTCTATGATGGCCCACACTCTTGGCATGTGCTTTTTTCTGAACCCAAACAAGTCTACCTCTTAACTATTGCTGTGTCTCTCACTGAATTTTTTGCAATGAGACATCATGAACCTGAGCTTCATTAGGTCCTGAAACCCAATTTTAGGTGAACAGTTTTAAACACAACTTTCAGAAATGGAAAGATTATGGCCTGCCCAATACTTTGTAAGTGGTGGCATAGATGGAGAGAGGAGCTGAAGGACAGGAGGAAAAAGCTGTGGGAAAAACGTGCCAAGGAATCCCCTTCATAATCTGCCGGAAAATCTGCTAAATACCTGACTTGTGCTCACAGTTTTCATTGGCTTGATCCTTGGCACAAAGGAAATTAAGGACAGAAGAACCCCCACCCACTTGGGCAACAACTACTGCTGCTGCTGCTAAGTCGCTTCAGTCATGTCCGACTCTGTGCGACCCCATAGACGGCAGCCCACCAGGTTCCCCCGTTCCTGGGATTCTCCAGGCAAGAATACCGGAGTGGGTTGCCATTTCCTTCTCCAATGCACGAAAGTGAAAAGTAAAAGTGAAGTCGCTCAGTCGTGTCCGACTCTTTGCGACCCCATGAACTGCAGCCTACCAGGCTCCTCCGTCCATGGGATTTTCCAGGCAAGAGTACTGGAGTGGGGTGCCATTGCCTTCTCCGGGGCAACAACTACTAGGGCACAGCAGATAGTGGAGACTGTGAGACACACTGAGGAGTAGCCCCTTCCAGAGTCCCTCAATTGCACCCACTGCTGCTCGCCTGTTTGCAGGGGGTTCGAGGAAGCAAGAAATGAGAGATTGTAAAGGAATTAATATTTTCTTAGCCATATGTCCTTCCAGCCATAGGGGTGAGGACTTCCTACCCCAGCTGGAGGTCTTCTGGAATCTGAGACTGAGCCGCATGAGCTTTCTGCTAAGTTTATTTTTTCTGTCCCAGTTTCCAGCATGCTGGGCTTCTTATCACTTCCACCGCACTGGGTTTTCTTCACGTTCAGCTTCCACCACGTGAGCTTTTGCTGAGTTGGGCTTCTGCTGTGCTTGGCCTCTGCCTCGCAGGGGCTGAGCTGAGGTTGTTTCAGCCAGATTAAATCTGAGAAACGGCACCAGAGATGTTGGGGGAGTGTGTAACTTCCTCAGTTCTATCTCATCACAGCAAAAATTTGGAACAGCGGACCAGTGTCACAGCTCTGATACAGTTCAGTTTTATTCAGCAAGCAAAGGATAGTACTTGTTTCTACTTCTAGAAGTAGAAGGAAAGCATCTATTTCTGCTGTATTGATCACGTCAAAGCGTTTGACTGTGTGGATCACAACAAACTGTGGAAAATTCTTCAAGCGATAGGAATATCAGATGGGAATACCAGACTCCCAAGAGATGGGAATACCAGATGACCTTCTTGCAGGTCAAGAAGCAACAGAACCAGACCTGGAACAATGGACTGGTTCCAATTTGGGAAAGGAGTACATGAAGGCTGTATATTGTCACCCTGCTTATTTAACTTATATGCAGAGTACATCATGCAAAATGCCAGGCTGGATGAAGCATAAGCTAGAATCAAGATTGCCAGGAGAAATATCAGTAACCTCAGATATGCAGATGGCACCATCCTTAAGGCAGAAAGTGAAGAGGAACTAAAGAGCCTCTTAATGAAAGTGAAGGAGGAGAGTGAAAAAGTTGGCTTAAAAAACTCAACATTCAAAAAACTAAGATCATGGCATCCAGCCCCATCACTTCATGGAAATAGGTGGGGAAACAATGGAAACAGTGGCAGACTTTATTTTCTTGGGCTTCAAATCACTGCAGATGGTGACTGCAGCCATGAAATTAAAAGACGCTTACTCCTTGGAAGAAAAGCTATGACCAATCTAGACAGCATATTAAAAAGCAGAGACGTTACTTTGCTGACAAAGGTCCATCTAGTCAAAGCTATGGTTTTTCCAGTAGTCATGAATGGATTTGAGAGTTGGACTATAAAGAAAGCTGAGCACCGATGAATTGATGCTTTTGAACTATAGTGTTGGAGAAGAGTCTTGAGAATCCCTTGGACAGCAAGGAGATCCAACCAGTCCATCCTAAAGAAAATCAGTCCTAAATATTCATTGGAAGGACTGATGCTGAAGCTGAAACTCCAATACTTTGGCCACCTGATGGGAAGAACTGACTCACTGGAAAAGACTCTGATGCTAGGAAAGATTGAAGGCAGGAGGAGAAGGGGACAACAGAGGATGAGATAGTTGGATGGCACCACCAACTCACTGGATATGAGTTTGAGCAAGCTCCAGGAGTTGGTGATGGACAGGGAAGCCTGACGTGCTGCAGTCCATGGAGTCACAAAGAGTCGGACAGAATCGACTGACTGAACTGAACTGAGGTGTGGGAGCGGGCTGACCCCAAAGGAGAGGCCTCAATCCATCTTGGCTTCCTCCTTTTATACATTTGTCTCCTACCCGCCTAACCTGCCCTATGTAAATTGGGCTAGCCAAGAGGGCTGTCTTTTTTTTCACCTGAGATTCTCACTCTGGTTCTCAGATTTTCTTTTTTTTTCATTTTCATGGACTTTTTCCATTCTCTTTCTTTTAGCCACTGCCATTTTGGACTCCTTTTTCCTATTCTGACCACCTAACACTAATACATGAATATAGGTAAATAGAAAGGATTTGCTCTGTTGAATAAGGTAGAAAATTTGCATATTCTTTTGCATTAAGATCAAGATGACCCCCACTGATAGATACATTAATGGTGCCTTGTCCTGAATTTATTAATCCTTGTAACCAGACCCAACATATTTGGAGCCAATACTGCCCTCTGGCTGCCAATTTGAATTAAATCCTTATAGAACTAGATCTACAGTTCTTCATGAAGAAGCACCTTCAGTTTAGGAACTGAAAATTTTTGATAGTATTTTCTGAGAGTTCCTCAGAGTCAGGAAGTCAATTCTCTCTTTGTACTATCCTGACAGTGGAGCACTTTTAAAGGACTTCATCTCAATTCTCTATTTCAAGCACTTGATATTCCCAAGGAGAGGGAATTTTGGTCAAAGAATCACATTCCATAAAAATAAAAATAAACAAACTTCATAGAAAATAACAATGAGACAAATCCTCTAACCAGCATCTCTGGCTTTCACATGTTTTTGCATAATGAAAGGGCTAATATAACATAACAAATCCTAAACTGTTTTCACAGGGAGTGGAAAAAAGATGTGTAAAAGTATGCTCTGTCTTGCTTCCTTCTGTTCACAATGTATCTAAATAAAACAAATGGTGTTCTTGCTCTTTCTGTCTGTTTCCCAATCTGTTTGGATAGTAGCCACCATTCCGCAGCCAACCATAATATCTGACACTTCCTGACATCATGAAAGCCACCATCTGTCTGTCACCAAAACCCTGTACTTTTTAAAGACTACTTGGCTTGATCCTTAATGAAGCTTCACGTTGAATGCACAGATCAGTTTAGAAGGGGTACAGGGAATAATTGACACAAGGAAAATACATAAAATCACGTTTTCATTAGATTCTGTCTGAAAAACACAAAATGAAATATTAAGGCCCCTTTGCAGGCAGAAAAGGTTGGTTTAGTTTCAATTGTGTTTCATTTCCGATTTGCCTGTGAAAGTTTAGACAGGGCTGGACACCAAGAATAAACCTCAACTAAAACCTAAGCTTTAAATCCAATATTTTCAGTCTTGTAAAATTAAACAGTTAGACATGACTTTGCAGTGTGTATATTTGAGCTATGGAAAAAAGAAGAAGAAAATCCATCAATTACTTTTCCAAGGCTTGAGAAAATCATGCCATTTAAAATTGAATCAACTTCTTATTTAACACCTGAGCGATTATCCAGGAAACAAAAGAAGACTCTGTATGTCTTCACTTGTAAATGTCACAGGTGAACACAAACAACCGAGTGCTGCCAACATCAAGTCTCTCTTTGTTTTATTAAACTATTGTACCTCTATGTGTGCAACAAGGGACTACATTAATAAGGGAGACTAAGGAAGAATATTTTCCTCGGTGATATTTTCTTGCTGAAAAAGTAAAGCTTTCCAGGAAGAAGACAGAATAACAAGTCTCATAGACAAATTTCATTAGTGTACTCCATTGAGGAGCTGATTTTTGACCAATTCTTTTTTTCTCTCGTCATCCCAGGATGCTTCCTATGTTTCCTTTAACAGTCTCATAAATTCAAGCTGTGTGAAGTCATAGAATTTCCTCTAGCAATCAAAAAGTATATATATATATGTACATACATACATAATATACACACAGCCTATACTTAAATATATGTACAAGTGTGTATGGCCTGTGTATATAAATATACAGAGAGAGAAAGACAAAAAGAGAAAGATATTACATTTTTTATAGTCTCGAGCAGCAAAGCATAAGTTTGAATCTTAAACTGGGCAAAAAACTACTTATGAAGGTGCGTGTTAAAAGTCCTTGTGGGAGTTGAAGTTGCATTCCTCCAGAAAATATCTTAGTAAAATAAGATGTATTAAGTGTTTATTCTATGCCAGGTAAAAGGTCAAGCAATTCATACTTGTTATTTTGTTTGACTCTATAGTAGGTACTGATGTTATCCCATTTTGTTGAAGAGGAAACTGAAGTCTAGAGAAGGTAACTAACAACCAAGAGCCCATAGCTGCTAAGTGTTAGATCCTAGATTCAAATCAAGAGCTTTTTATTTCAAGTCTGTGTTTGATCCCACCATGATCCTCTGTTACCTCGTAGCTAGACTGTATACCCTGATACATTCTAGCCATAACATTAATAAAACTTGGGGCAGTAGTGGGGGGAGGGTAGAAAAAAACAGACATCAGAATATTTTCATCAGTGTTTCATGAGTGACAGCCTTCAAAATCAGCACCAGGAAAGTCTACACTTGTTCCTGCAAGGATGCTAATGCTCTGGAAGGGCAACTGACTCTATACTGGTGTATCCACCTTAAAAAAAAAAAAAAAAAGGATCTCCCTGCATTCTTCCCATGTTGTATATACAGAAAGAGCCCTGAGTTCTTTAAAAAGCAGTCTTGGTTCTATTCTTTGCCTGTCTATCTCCACATCAGTGTTTTCAAAAGGAAGTAAAGAATGAATGATCCACTTGAAGTAATCATGAGGGAGGCAGGATGATTCACTTGCGTGGCTTGTCTATCATAACACTAGACTCTTACTCTACTCGAACAGAGACTGAAAACCAACAGATGCTCAGAGAGCTACATTCAACATGTAATCCCAGTCTTTCCTAAATTGTCATGGAAATAGCTATATATATATATATATTTTTCTGAACAAACAGCATAAAGCATGTATCTTCGTGTCACTGAGTCTTCTACTTTTTGCTCATTCACCATAACCTATTGAAAAAAACTGAAAAGTAAAAATGTAAAGCCTGGAGCTGAAACATGCGCTAAACCAGCAGTCAGTCCTTTGACTGTGTGTGTTCTGAATAGTACAGTCCTGTTGGGATTCTCTTGTTATTTAGTCACTAAGTCATATCCAACTCTTTTGCGTCCCCATGGACGGTTGTCCACCAGGTTCCTCTGTCCATGGGATTTTCCAGACAAGAATACCTCAGTGGGTTGCTATTTTCTTCTCCAGGGGATATTCCCAACCCAGGGATGGAACTCATGTCTCCTGTATTGAAGGCAGATTCTTTACCACTGAGCCACCTGGGAAGTTGGGATTCTCTATAGACTTAATTTTACTCTTTGGTTTAATAATATTTAATATCTTCTCATTTACAACATACAAATACATATTTATTTCACCTGATGCTCCAGGGAATTCAGGCTCATGTTTCTCAAGCTAGAAATGGGGTTTTGTAGTTTTTAGAATAGAAACAGTACGTGAGGAAAAAAAACATGAAATATTATTTAAATTTAAACAGGAACAAATTATTCAGACAAGCTGTTTGGATTTGGAAATAACTTTTCCATGTTGATTAAAACCTCTTAATTTGTTTTGTGAAAGAGCAGGGTGTAAATAGACCCATGCCTACCATTATTGTGTTTGCTTTTATTAACTCTTATTATAAATCTAATTGTGATAAAATGACTTTTTCTTCCCAAGGAGTCTTTAAGCATAACTGTCTTTTCTATGGAACTACACTAAAAATCCCTTGTTAGCTTATCCCAATAACTCAATAACCTTTTAACACTGCAAAACAAATACATTATCAAATGTAGGTATGATGGTCATGATTTTTATGGAATAGGATCTGATAATTATAAAATATTATTTGGAACGTCTATTATACTTTAGTACTTCAGAATTTAATATAGGAATTAGCATATACACTGGCTTCTCTGGTGGCTCAATGGAAAAGAATCTGCCTGCCAATGCAGGAGACTCAGGTTCAATCCCTGGGTTGGGGAGATCCCCTGGAGAAGGAAATGGCAACCCATTTCCAGTATTCTTACCAGAGAAATCTCATGGACAGAGATGACTTCTGGGCTACAGTCCATGGGTCAAAGAGTTGGACGTGGCTTAGCAACTAAAAGACAACAACAGCAGTACACAAAGCTAAAAAATATTAAAGACTATAACTTAAATATCATCAAAAATGGAAATGCACAAATATGTACATGAACATAAAAAAAGTATCTGGAATTGATTTTTTTCAAACCATCCATTTAGTACACTGAGTATCAGTGATTTTCAATATACATATATACAACAGGTACTTATGTTTTCAATTCATAGCCATTATTCTTAAAAACTTATAAAGATTTTTTTCTAGTGCTATAACTTAATGGTAAATCTTGTAAAATGTATACCAAAACCATGTCTATAATATTTTATATTACTTGATTTAATCTTCTTAAACAGTGAAACACAAAGAGAAACTTCCTCTCAAAATTTTATATCTCCCAGGGTTTTTTCTTCCTCTAATACTGTTTCATTTTACAAAACAAAACAACTGCAATGTGGACATCTGCATGAATGTCCCTCATTTGCAAGGAGCTACATTTACAAAAACAAAACACCAGGAAATGTGATAGGGAAAAGAGCTGCCACCCAGAGTCCTGTAGCTAAGCAACAACAGGATGTCTTCTCTTTGGTAACCAAATTATCCCATGGCCCCCTGAGGGCTGCAGAGCTCTCTAGGATTTCCACCACCTGACTTTAAGTTAAGCCGTTTCTGGACTTTTTCACTTCAGGCAATCAATACTATCTTGTCAAGTTTATGGGGTATGGATTTCCATCTCAAAACTGGTCACAACAGTCCTCTCAGAGGTTCACTCTTTAACACACCATCTTATGGAATACTTGGTAGAACTGATAGAAATAACATGAATCACGAATACAGGTATCCATGAAAGAGATCAGCTGCAATGAATAAGGATTGTTTATATAGAAGATGAATTAATTGCTCTAAGTCTCAATGACACTTTTTCCACATGGAAATTCCCCGATATGAAACATAAGTATATTTATACCTAAAATTATATAAATATATACTACTGGCAGAATTGCCTGTGGCCTACCAATGAACTATTCTCTAGAAGAAAACACCCTAAGTTAAACTCTTCTTTTTTTTTTTTTAATTCTGGAAAATACCTTTAGAAATGTATACATATGCCAGACACCTAGGACTTCTGGAACCTGGCAAACCACAGGTTTTTTTTTTTGTTAGGATCAATGCCATCTTAACAGATGGGTGATAGTGTAGGCATGCCAGGGAATCAAAATGTACATCACGTTCCACTACAAGGGGGCAGAATCTCATCCAGAAATGCCCGTCTGTGCCACTGGCTAAAGGAATATTCCACTTCAGCCCCACCTCAGAGCCAGATCACTTAAAATAATAACTTCTAAAGCCACAAAACAGTTTGTGTGTGTGTATTTTGTTTTCTTTTCTGTTTTTGGCTTTGCAGTGTAAGAATTCACATTCCACTGGGAAAAGTAGGACAGGAGCCATTGTAATGAAAATTTCAAACAGCAAAAATGCTATTATGGCCCATTTCACTTTTCAACTGAATGGCTCACCTAAACACAAAAATCATTTTGTAGAAGCCAGCATGTATTTTTTGTTAAATAGAACCCCACAGATCTTTCTGACTTAATTATTCTGAAGTACTTCCCCGCCCCCACCCCCGTCCTTGGAACCTACAAAAACCCATCTTAAATCGGGAATGAAAAGTTTCACTAGAACTGCCCTGCTGAGCAGAGTCGTAGCCACAGCCATAACTGAACACGCTGTACAGACTCATCCCTAGTTCAAGGATGTTCACCAACTGTAGTATTAAGGAAGCTCTTCACAGATTGTCCGGCTTTATCTAGAGTATAAGACAGATGTTCCCTGAAAGAATGGAAATTTTGAGCCTTTGCATTTTACGTTCTTTATCTCTCTTGGGGCTTTCCTGATGGCTCAGTGGTAAAGAATCTACCTCCCAAAGCAGGACAGGCAGGTTCAATCCCTGGGTCAGGAAGATACCCTGGAGAAGGAAATGGCAGATTACTCCAGTACTCTTGCCTGGAGAATTCCATGGACAGAGGAGCCTGGCGGGCTATAATCCATGGGGTCACAAAGAGTCGGAGCAACTAAACAACAATAACAACAAATCTCTCTTGAGTTTATGACTTTGTAATACCTATCAAAGATAGATGGGGTTCTATTGTACAAATTCTAGGGTTAGAAATTCTAACCCTAGAATTTGTACATTGATATCAGTAAATCATTTACGTGTAATGAGTTTTAATTCTCATCATGCTGCTAAGGCTAAAAGTTTTGATCTTGAGTGATAATGGAAGATTGGAGTCAATATCCATTGCAGACAGACTTTTTTAAAATTAGGCCTAAAAACAATTTTATCTTAAAATTTGCACTTCTCATATCTATATCTGCTTTCCCTACTAGCCAAGTTATGCCATTTACCTATACTAATGTACTAAATTTAACCAGGTATGAAAAGTAACTATTTTCAATAAATCGTTTTAAGAGGTCATTGATTAACATATTGGGTTGGGCATAAAGTTTGTCTGGGCTTTTTTGTAACATCTTATGGAAAAACCCAAATGAACTTTTTCACCAACCCAGTATTTCCTTATCACTGTTATTAAGCTACATATTTTTATTTAACCATTTAGAGTAAAATTAAATTAAAGCCTTTTTCACACATGGGATCACAGAATATCAAGGAACATTGTAATCTGTATCAGTCATCATAAGTCATATAACCTTAAATGTGACATTTTACATTTGTGATTTTTTTAAACTAAACTTCTACAGATTTTTTAATTGTTATAGTTGTTAATGAGTAATAATGTTTCTCGTTAAAAATAAAACAACAGAGTTTAGGTAAAACACTCATCAAATTGCAGTAAGTAGTACAGTGCCCTAACTCATGAAATAGTTATTAGCAAACATACTTGGTGCCTGTTGTATCACTACATTTATAATTTCAAGAGAAAATAAAATCTGATATTAAGATACACAGAGAGTCTCTGGTTTTTAAATTAAAAGCAAATCAATGATTGTTGATGAAACCCCCAAAACTATTCATAATACCCACTCATATACTGAATTAGTAATTCAAAGTAATTACATAACTATGAAACATGTCATATTAAGTTGTATGAACTATATAAAGGCATAACTCTACTTTTAAATGCAAACACCCCAACTAAATTTTTTCACAACATGAACAATAAACATCACCTGGGTGTTAACAGTTATAAAACAGGAGATGACTTTTTCATTTCCCAAATTGGTAAACTACCGTGGAGAGAAAACAAAAGTGCAGCTCACTCAAACACAAAGTTATCTTTCATTGGCCAGGAGAATTATCTAAATGTTACTTGCTTTCATTTGCTCTTCTCATCTGCAAATGTGCCAAGTTGACTAGCCTTTCTATTAAAATAAAGACTACCTTAGCCAAGGAAGAAATTGGACAGATTCTCAGCTTTGTCTGCAAACATGAAGAGGAAAAATACACTAATGGAAGCAGCATGATTCTTCATTATGGACCCCTCCAGGTCTTGAAAACCATCCAAGGAGCCATCTCATCAAAAGTTGAACATCTTCCAAGGATCCCTTCACACACACCCTCTTTAAGTAGTGAGTTCCCAGCAAAGATTTCCTCCATTCAAAGAGTTGAGAGAGGATTTTGGAATGATTTCCATTTTCTGAATCTTGTCCAAGTTCTATCCAAGCAGTGATAAAGGATTCAATATACCCTATTTGATTTTTAAGGATGGAGTACCTCCAAGGGATAAGGAACCTATCACCATGATTTCCAAGGACACATCCTGCCTATCATTTGGTGGTGGAAATTTTCCAGTTGATTCTGTCTTTGCTTCTAAATATATATCTTCCTTCAGCCTCAAGGAATGAAAGTATTCCAAGGTCTCTTTCAATCAAGAATCTTCCCATACACATATATTACAGACATACCTCCTTTTTCCTACTGAAATATTTTCAATTAAAAGACTTAAAAGTTGCGAAAAACTTTTAACTGAAAAGTAATTCCCAATCATATAGTTTTCCTTTTGAAATACCATTTATGTTTCTAATACTCTCAAGCATTTTAAGATACAGGGTAAAAATTATATAGCATTTCACTATATATAGCATAACATTCACAACAATCCATGAAAATCCTTATATTTTATGTTTGCGTCTAACAGTTTTTACATATTTCTTCTTATTCTAAATGAAATTAATCAAATAATATACAGGGTTCCCCAATATCCAAAAACAGAGCATTCCTATGAAACCTTTCCTAAGCCAAAATGGTGTAAAGTAAAACAGCAATTATCTTAGGACACCTTCTGTTAATGGATGCACGCTCACAGATCCAGTAAAAGCTATGGTGGCTTGAGGCTGAGAAGCTGAGTGTAGTTCCCATGGAAGGAGCTTGGCGGCGCCACTAGCTGCTCAAGAAACACATTGTACTTCAAAACAAATGCTGACCACTATTTTCTTTCTTTGCCTATTTTTGTAAAAGTGAAAATCCTCTTTGGATTTCTTTCAGTTAATGCAAACAGGTACTAATGTAGCTATTTTGTAAATGTGAAGGGGCATAAGGCAAACTTCAAAAAGTAGGGGATACCTGTGCCCCCAAAGTAAGACTTTGAACATGGAATGGAATCTCTGGATGAACGAAGTGGAAATTTACAAGTGTGGAGACAGAAGTCAGACTCCAGATGGACCCCAAAGTGTGACTGTTTATAATCCCAGAATGTGAAGGCTCAAGAAGAGAGCAAAGCTATGGAAATTCTCTCAAGGTCACTTCCAGAACCACAGTGTGCTTTTTGATTTGATTGCGCTTGACTTCCCTGGTGGCTCAGACGGTAAAGCATCTGTCTACAATGCGGGAGACCCGGGTTCAATCCCTGGGTCAGGAAGATCTCCTGGAGAAGGAAACGGCAACCCACTCCAGTATTCTTGCCTGGAAAATCCCATGGCTGGTGGAACCTGGTAGGCTACAGTCCGTGGGGTCGCAGAGTCGGACACGACTGAGCAACTTCACTTTCACTGTTGGTAGCAATACGTACTTTGGGTTCTTGAACTACAGTGGCGATTTGAATTCACACCAGTTACTTCTGGCTCCATCTCTTCCTATGTGAATATATCCAGGTAACAATTTTGAAGAGGGATTTTAAAGTATTCAGCTGTATACAGGTAAAATGGTAAAATGACAGGTCAGTTCTGTAAGAGCCGACATTTGAAAGCTGAAAGTGTTTGCAACTGAAACAAATTCAGTATCCAACAACAAAGAATATGTTATAGCCTTAAGATAAAATGCTCGGTAAAACTACTTTTTTTTATTGAGATATAAAGGAATGTATATCATACTAGTTTCAGATATACAGTAATGATTATATGTATGTATGCTTGTGTGTGTGTGTGTGTGTGTGTGTGTGTGTATAGCAAAGTGACCACCACAATAAGTCTAGTTAACACTCATTACCGCATAGTAATATATTGTTTTTCTTGAAATGAGAACTTTAAGGATATACTCTCTTAGCAAGTTTCAAATATGCAATATGGTATTGTTAATTATAGTCAGCATGCTGTACATTACATCTTCAGGACTTATTTTATAATTGGAATTTTCTACTGTCTGACTGTCTTCATCTATTTTGACCACTTCCTAAAATCAACTTTTTCAAAATGGTTTGATAAAAACTTTTTAATTAAAATTGGGGAAGTTGTGGTCAAATATACTGTTTTTTTTTTCTTTTTTAACACAACTTAATTCACATCCCTGGTGAGTAAATTCAGTTCTTTAGAGCTGATCTTTTACCATCAATGATTATTCAGAGTAAAGCTATAGAAATTTGCAAAGCTATAGAAATTTAGAAAACTGTGACTAAAAGAAAGAGTCAGAATCTCTCTCCTGATCCTAGGATGATAATTTTTATATGTCTACTTTTATTTATTTTTATTGTTGTAATCAGACTGAACAAATACTATTCTTGACATTTTTTCTACTTAATATCAAAAGCATTTTGTATTTAGTTCATTTTTTATGCAACTTTTTAACGAGTGTATTACATGCCATTAAGTGAATACATCATTGGAAATTTAATAATCATTTTCTCATATTTTTAACATTTAGCTTGTTTCCAATTATTCACTTTATTTTATTTATAAATTATTTTTTAATAATTTATAAATTTGTTTGGGAATAATTTTAGATTTTTAGATTGTTACAAATATAGTACAAATTTGTAACAAAAAGTTACAAATATAGTAAATAAAGCTCCCATATTCTCATCACATCTTTCCATTTCTTTTAATGTTATCATTCTACATCGTCATGGTTTATTCGTCAAAACTAAGAATACAGTATTTTGTTTAGTCAGTAAGTTGTGTTCAACTCTTTGAGATCCCGTTGACTGTAACTTGTCAGCCTCCTCTTTCCATGGGATTTCCCAGGCAAGAATATTAGAGTGTGTTGCCATTTCTTTCTCCAGGGATCTTCCTGACACAGGGATCAAACCCAGGTCTCCTGCATTGGCAATATTGAGACACTACTATCAACTAAACCCTAAGCTTTTCTCCAAAGGTTTTAATGCTGTGGCATGCTCATATTGAAGAATAAACAAGTAGACTATATTTACATAAAGCTGTGAGAAGGCCAAAAATGGTCTATCAGGTTCATCTATTAATTTTTATGTTGTTCAACATGAAATCAGTTATCACCATTAATTTTTAACATCAGATTTCTGCTTTAAAATCTAATAGTAAGAGAAAACAGACAATATTAATTGAACGTTAAAAGTACAAACAGATATATTCCTGTTCAAATTAGAATATCTAAAATGTTATTAGGAAGAATATATTGTAGCGATGTGTATATACATTTTGGTTTGTGTTTGTGCAGATAGACAATCTTTCTTGAATTCCAACTCAGCCCTCTCCCAAGTGCTACAAAAGAAAAGTAATATATCCCTAAAACAGTTTCCTCTCCCTTCAGAAGCTTAAAAATCCCAAAGTCAAGTAAACAACTGTAAATTCATGCTTCATATGGAAGACCATGGCAATGGAAAGCACAGTAATGACCACAGAAGTTTTCCAGACACATAAATCTAAGAGACATTGAAAAGAAAAAGACTAACAAAGATGTAGGCAAAGTGTCTTGCAGGGGAAAAAAATATAGATTTTTACAGAGTTTCTGGCACTTTCTTTGGAGTTACAACAACAGTTACTAGTGATCACCAGAGCTATTGAGGCTTTATTATGTGCCAAGAACTTCTGGGCAAGTCATTCATTCTCCAAACAAATGGAAGCATATAGCTCTACAAAAGCGGCAATTCAGATTCTCTAAGTTCAGGAACTGTAGGTCTCAATATAAACCTCTGGATCATTGTTTTTGCTGAGCATCAGAAACATGTGTTTGACAAAACAGTATAATAACTATCATACTAAGCACTTAACTGGGCTGTTCTAGGCACACTTTTATATACTGTACATGGATTTACTCACATAACCTTGACAACTTGTGAAGCAAGATCTAGTATTAGCTCCATTTGAAGTTGAAGAAACTGAGTCCCAGAAAGTAACACAACCTGTGGTGGTGGTGGTGATTTAGTTGCTAAGTTATGTTCAACTTGCGACCCCATGAACTATAACCCCCCAGGCTCCTCTGTCCATGGGATTTTCCAGGCAAGACTACTGGAATGGGTTGCCATTTCCTTCTCCAGGGGAACTTCTTGACCCAGGGATTGAACCTGGGTCTCTTGCATTGCTGCCAGATTCTTTACTGACTGAGACCAGAGAAGCAACACAACCCATGAAAGGTTATTCAGATAGCAAGTAGAGAAGTGTGTATTCAAATCCAGGCTGCCTAATAATGAAGCCTGGAGCCCAGGACTGCACTCTGCCCACAGGAGAGGAGAAGCTAGGGGCAGGGATTCTAGTGGGGAAGCCATACAGAGAATGGAGAGACTAAGACGTTAACTGGCTGAAATGAAGTAAATACCTTAGTAATAAGCTTATTAGTAAGGAGAAAAATTTAGATTTGAAAAAACAGCAATATGCCAAATTACTGTTTAATTTTCACACTAATATCAGAGCCAATAGAAAAACAGAATGCTACCTGATAATACACAGCATTAGGTTTAAAGTTACATAGATTCTCTCAATCCACATAAATCTTTGTGGATTTACCGTGTTTTTATTAACATACAAAAGATATATACTATTTTCACTAGTACCCAAACAATATAATAGCAACTACAGATGTTAATTTAACTAACCCTATGTCTTCTAATTTCAAGTGTTAATATCTCCTTTTGCTTTCAATGTGTCCTCTAGACCACTCTACAAGTGCCCGAGATATATATATATATTTCGAACTGTGTCCATTTGGTCATAATCAAATTAGTTGTCCCCCACCATACCCAAAATACACACACATTGTGAGACATGTTTCACCATTTCATTTTTCTGTGCCTAATACAGTGTAAGACATTATGCTGCGGATCCACAAAGCAGGTAGTTAAAAGCATGATTTTATCACTGGCCCAGGATCAGCATAATTTTCCCCCATCTAGAGCAATTTGTAGGTTAGCAAATACTTTCATGATCTAGAAACAAGAGAAACATTAATACAAGACTCTGTTATAAAGGTACTCATTTCCTGTTCCTCCTCCTCCTCTTTCTCATTTTTGCCCTCATTATTCTAACTTCCTATGGTTTTGCCTGCATGCTAAGTCACTTCAGTCATGTCCAACTCTTTGCAACCCATGGACCATAGCCCACCAGGCTCCGTCCATGAGATTCTCCAGGCAATAATGCTGGAGTGGGTTGCCATGCCCTCCTCCAGGGGATCCGAGGGATCAAACCTGCATTTCTTAGGTCTCTTGCATTGCCGGCGGATTCTTTACCACTAGTGCCATGGGAGAAGCTCTTATGATTTTAAATTATATTTAATGTATTTTCTGGGCTTCCAAGGTGGTTTCCCTGGTGGCCCAGGTGGTAAAAATGTAGGAGACCCAGGTTCAACCCCTGGGTCAGGAAAGATCCTCTGGATAAAGTAACGGCAACCCACTCCAGTATTCTTGCCTGGAGAATTTCGTGGAACGAGGAGCCTGGTCGGCTGCAGTCCACGGGGTTGCAAAGAGTCAGAAACAACTTAGCAACTAAACAACAAAAACTACAATGTATTTCCTACTAAGTATGATTAAGAAGTTGAATACAAGATATTTTTATAATATTTAATGTTCAAATTTGACTCCATTTTTATTCTCCTGACTCCACACTGTTCAGAAAAGTAGAACACATCATTTGTATGCTATGTAGTCATCATCGTCATTACTAAAGTTCATAGAGAAGGCAATATATGTTTTACAAACACTAGTACAATCCTTACAACAACACTTTTAGGTAACTACTATTATTTCATTCTACAGACTGGGCCACAAACTGAGGCACTGAAGCAAAATAAACTGCCCAAGATTACATATCTATTATGGATTTACTCTGGTACCAAGATTCATCACAGACATTGTGACTCCAGAGTTAAACACATTAATTATCATTTTACTCCATGTTCTCTTACTAATATATTATTAAAGAAATTTACAGAAAATATAATATGCAACAAAAAAGTTATACCCACATTCAAAGTGTGTGTGCTATGCTTAGTCATTCAGTCATGTCTGACTCTTTGCAACCCCATGGACTGTAGCCCGCCAGGCTCCTCTGTCCATGGGGATTCTTCAGGCAAGAATACTGGGGTAGATTGCCATGCCCTCCTCCAGGGGATCTTCCCAACCCAGGAATCGAACTGGGGTCTCCTGCATTGCAGGTGGATTCTTTACCAACTGAGCGATCAGGGAAGCCCCCCATTCAAAGTGAGAGAGAACAAATTTTAAAAATAGGGATGTTGAAACTAGTTTTGATCCAAAACCAATATTATATTTTTTCAACTACCCCACTGTTTGTGCTTATCCAGCATCACTATAAAGCAACTATCACAGGTACCACTGTGAAAGATGTTATTCAAATGCTTTAGTGGGTACATAATGTTCTCAATGTTTACTTAAGTATTTGATTCCATAATTATAATCTCCCCTGTTAATATTTCACCTTTAGTGTTCTTTATTGGGGGACATTTATTGCTTGAGTACTTCTAATGCTGGTTAGAAAAAATATATATTCCACGTAACTTAAAATGCCTTCCAATGTGCATATTGTTTCAGAAGCATCAAAGGCCCATGTATGCTGGTGGGAAAAACACCAAAAACACCTGGGATTTAATGACAGTTCATTATGTTCAGGTAACCAAAGTCCTATATGTGGTCTTTTTGTTGTTGATACATACTGTAAGGATAAAATAAAATATGCTTACTATTTACAACATGGTTAAATGAATATGATTGATTGTATCTCCTGACAGAATCAATCAAGCCATTAGAAATTTTTTAAAAAAAAATCAAGATAGCAAATATTTATGTTTGCAATCAGGTGATAAAATTCACCACTATTTCTGAAATAAAGTACAAAGATAACATGTTTTGTCACCAATATTTGGGTTGGCTACTTACTCCATGAGCAAACTAAAATTTCTGAATAGTTCCAATCTATGTAAGAGGTGTTGGTTGTTGCCCTTTTTCTTTGCAGTGTTTTGTTTCTAAACTTCCTACTAATCCAGAGACAAAGCAATACATAGGTGACATTAAAAGATTTAATTATGAAAGATAATTGCCAGTTGGGCAAACTCTGAGAGATGGTGTGTGACAGGGAGGCCTGGCATGCTACAGTCCACGGAGTCACAAAGAGTCAGACACAACTGAGCAACTAACCAAAAATAATTGCCAGAGTTGAACTACCTAGAATATAGGAGCTGGGGAGATTCCCATGCTGGAAATAGGGATTCCCATACTGAAGTTAGGATTTCTACAGAAAAGATTCTCTAAAATAAACATTTCTAAGAGCATTATTGCTGATGGTAGTTTTAACAACATGGCTTTGATAAACCTTTGAAATTATATATATATTTTTTTAACTTTAAAAATACACAGTTCTAACAAATTGGACAATTTATCTAATTTGTTAAATCCTTGGGGTTTTTAAAAATGTTTAGTTTTCTCATATACACAATGGTAGTAAAACTGAAGGGCAAGTATAAGTATTAAATGAGATCAAACATGTTAAACACCTAGCACATACCCTAGAAATTGGTGGATGGGGCATTGCAGTGAAAACCTCAAGCCTTGGCTTTCACTTTTGAGACTAAATTCTTGCTTCAGTCCTAACTAACTCTGTGACCTGAGGACTATATAGAACTTACAATGCTCAGTTGACAACATCATGACTTCTCCACATTCTACTCACGATCAACAATTTTATTCCACTTTTACTATTCTCTTTTCCCTGTCTTCTCCCCAATTCTTCCCCTGATCTGCCTTTCCAGAAGAGCAACAAAAAAATACAGGCTAATACCTGGGACATTGTCTTATTTCCTTTGAAACAGTTGTGCCTTGTCAACGGAAGTTATGCAATTTTAATCTCCTCCAATGAGCTCTCCTCTAAATAGCCAGATGTTTTATCTGGCATCACCACAGGACAGATCATATGAAAACAATAAATTTGATCCAAATTCATAGCCAGCGAACATCATGTGACTTTCAATTAGGAAAGTAGTGCTAACTTATAAAAAAATGGCTAACTTCCAAATATTATTTCACAGTCCATTTTTTAAAACCAATGCTTTCCAAATCTACCCATTTTAGCTTCAGCCTTTATTGTCAGAGACAATATTCTTATCGATAACCCTGAAAAAGATAAAAACTAGCTATGGTAACTCTTTGCTCAGAGAAGTGAAATGGTGCATGCTACACCTCTTTGGGCTTCCCCGGTGGCTCAGTGCTAAAGAATCTGCCTGCCAGTGTAGGACACACAGGAGATGCAGGTTCGATCCCTGGGTCAGGAAGATCCCCTGGAGGAGAAAATGGTAACCCACTCCAATATTCTTGCTTGGAGAATCCCATGGACAGAGGAGCCTGGTGGGCTACAGTTCCTGCAGTTGCAAAAAGCTGGACACAGCTGAGCACGAGCACAACATTTCTTTACACAGTGACTGTCATTAGCCCTTAAATTACAACTGCCATTCACTTTGACTGCAAAGTAACCTATACTAATTTATGTTCATTTATATCAAATAGCACCCTTCGGTTTCAACTAATACCAAAAAAATAAGCACATTCTCATTAAATAAGGAAAACCTAAATTTTCCAAATTAGCCAAACACCAAAGCAAAAGTTAGTCCACAAATGTCCAACATTTCATAAGTCTATAGAGAAGAAGATATCAAATGGCAAACTGTAAATTTTTCCATTACTTGCACTCCTTTCCCTCATACTTAGTGGAAAAAGTGCAATCTTTGATTCAATTCATATAAACACAAATCCCAGCTCTATTACTTAACAGTCGCTTACTTGTTGGATAAACAGTTAATTTCTCTGAACCTTAAATTCATCTATAAAATGGAAATGGCAATTATAGATAATTTTTATTATTAAAACAATTTTTGAGAGGATTAAATAAGATAATTCATGTAGTATTCTTTAAAGAATGGCTGGCATACAATAAATACTCTAGAAATGTTATTCATACTCTTAATAATAATAATAGCACTGTACAAACTTCATGCACTCTACTCATCACAGAAATATCCCTAGCTGATAAGAGTAACTTATTAAACCACTGGTGTATAGCAATAATTTAATTATTAGTATCTGGGCTTCCCTGGTGGCTCAGACAGTAAAGAATATGCCTGAAATACAGGAGACCTGGGTTCAATCCCTGGGTTGGGAAGATCCCCTGGAGGAGGGCATGGCAACCCACTGCAGTATTCTTGACTGGAGAATCCCTATGGACAGAGGAGCCTGGCGGGCTACAGTCAATAGGGTCACAAAGAGTAGACATGACTGAATGATGACATATATGTATGTATCACCTAACCAAGAGCCAGGTTTTGTGTCTGTATCCGAAAGGTGTGACCGACAGTCAAGAGTCAAATATATGGCTCAGAAAGATCCCTCTGGCAATATTTGAACACCAAACTGAAATCAATCCAAACATGGGATTATGCCAAGAGTCAAAAGGAAAGGTGTTCAAGACCTAAATATAGGCAGTGATAGCTACTATATAAAGGATGGGAGAGACATGTGACATATGAAAAAGATGGAAACTATATAAATAGATCACTGATATAACATATATGGTACAAAATAAATTAAACTGTCAAGTTCTTTTGTTTAAACTTCCTAGAGCATGGATCCATCTTAATTTTCTCTAGCATATACCTCATAAAACAAGTATTATTAACCCCAAATTAATCTCAACTTTTTAAAAAAAAATAATGATGTTTCATTGTAGAAGAAAGAAAATGCTTACATCTGGTAAATAAAATATGATTAGTTTCATTAATATGTCAGACTAAACTATACATATGTTAATCAATATATTTATGTTAATTGCTAATTTTCATGTCTCACAACAAAGGTGCAAATTGTGGCATCATCTGACCTTCAAAGAACACATGATACCAGGGATTTTTTTTTTCCTTACTAAGTTGTGCAACTGCTAAAATTAATTGCACCCTAGGGCTATTATATTATGCATGAATTGTCACCCAAATGAATGACAATGTTTGGGAAGGAGTGAAAAAATAGGGATTTAGATGTGTTCTCAGTGAATGCTGCCAGCTACATGACAACTGACATGATACCCAATTACAAGATCACTAATTAAGGCTATCAAACAAACCCACGTATTTGTGCCCATCACTAGGATATTTTATCTCATCCTTTGAATTTTCTTTCAGTAAAAGGGGGAAAAAAACCTTCTCAGAGTAGTTTTTTCTGACTTTCAGAGAGTAGGATTTATCACTTGATATGTCATAAAATATGGTGATTCTGCTGTGCCCAATTCTATAATAACATGTAATAAAATAGCAACAATATGCATTGTTTTTTTTTTTTATCTCAGCACTCAATAACAACAGTTAATAATAGTCGGGTCTGGGGTTCTCCTCTTAAGACTGAGCAATGATGGTGAAATCTTAAAAAGTTTCATTTCATGGGAAAATGAAGAATGTGTCATGAAGAGAACCTTAACAATATATGATTCATTGTTTTCTTTTTTGGAAAGGAATTTAGCCAGTTATAACTACAATTTAGGGGCTTTCCTGGTAGCTCAGTGGTAAAGAATCTTTGCCTGCCAATGCAGGAAACATGAGTTTGATCCCTGATCTGGGAAAACCCCACATACCCTGGAGCAACTAAGACCACGTACCACAACTACTGAGCCTGTGCTCTTGAGCCCAGGAGCTGCAAACACTAAGCCCACTTGCTACATCTAGAGCCTGTGCTCCAGAAAAGCAGCCCCTACAACGAGAAGCTCATGAATAGCAAATAGAGAGTAGTCCATACTCACTGAAACTAGAGAAAACCTGGGCAGCAATGACACCCAGCACAGCCAAATTAAAAAAAAAAAGCATAGCTTATACCACTTTATTCAGAAATAAGATGCACATGTTGACTCAAATTTCTCCATATTGAAGTAGATCCAGCTTTCATTTCATAAGATAATCAATGAATGTTTTGATACTTTCAATGAAATTCCTAGAAGTGTGTGTATATATAGACATATATGATATTGAATTCATTTTATCATATATTATTTTATATTATGTATTATAGAACCACCCCCATGAAAAAGAAATGCAAAAAGGCAAAATGATTGAGGAGGCCTTAAAAACGCTGAGAAAAAAAGAGAATAACAGACAAAGGAGAAAAGGAAATATACACCCATCAGAATGCAGAGTTCCAAAGAAAAGCAAGGAGAGATATGAAACCATTCTTAAGTGAACAATGCAAAGAAACAGAGGAAAACAATGGAATGGGAAAGACTAGAGACCTCTTCAAGAAAATCAGAAATACCAAGGGAATATTTCATGCAAAGATGGGCACAATAAAGGATAGAAAAGGTATGGACCTACCAGAAGCAGAACATACTAAGAAGAGGTGGCATGAATATACAAAAGAACTATACAAAAAAGATCTTAGTGACCTGGATAACCACAATGGTGTGATCACTCACCTAGAGCCACACATCCTGGAGTATGAAGTCAGTGGGCCTTAGAAAGATTACTACAAAGAAAGCTAGTGGAGGTGATGAAATTTCAGCTGAGCTATTTCAAATCCTAAAAGATTCTGCTGCTAAAGTGCTTCACTCAATATGTCAGCAAATTTGGAAAAGTCAGCAGTGGTCACAGGACTGGAAGAGGTCAGATTTCATTCCAATCCCAAAGAAGGACAATGCCAAAGAATGTTCAAACTACTGCAGAATTGCACTAATTTCACATGATTGCAAGGTAATGCTCAAAACCCTTCAATCTAGGCATCAACATTACATGAACCGAGAACTTTCAGAAGTACAAGCTGGATTTAGAAATGGAAGAAGAACCAGAGCGCAAATTGCCAACATCCACTGGATCATAGAAAAAGCAATAGAATTCCAGAAAAACATCTACTTCTGCTTCTTTCATGACGCTAAAGACTTTAATTGTGTGGATCACAAAAAACTGTGGAAAATTCTTAAACAGATGGAAATAACAGATCACCTTATGTGCCTCCTGAGAAACCTGTATGCAGGTCAGGAAGCAACAGCTAGAACTGGACATGGAACAATGAATTGGTTCAAAATTGGGAAAGGAGTATGCCAAGGCTGTATATTGTCACCCTGCTTATTTAACTTATAAGCAGGGTACCTCATGTGAATTGCCAGGTTGGATGAAGCACAAGCTGGAATCAAGATTGCAGGGAGAAATATCAATAACCTCAGATATGCAGATGACCACTCTAATGGCAGATGGCAAAGGAACTAAAGAGCTTCTTGATAAAGGTGAAGAGTAAAGTGAAAAAGCTGGCTTAAAATTCAACTTTCAAAAAACTAAGATCACAGCATCTGGACCAAATAGATGGAGAAACAATGGAAACAGTGACAGACTTTACTTTCTTGGGCTCCAAAGTCACTGCAGATGGTGACTGCAGCCATGAAATTAAAAGATGCTTGCTCCTTGGAAGAAAAGCAATGACAAACTTTCAGCATGTTAAAAAGCAGAGACATTACTTTGCCAACAAAGGTCTGTCTTAGTCAAAGCTATGGTTCTTCCAAGTAGTCATGAATGGATGTGAGAGTTGGATTGTAAAGAATGCTGAGTGCCAAGGCACTGATGCTTTTAAATTGTGTTGTTGGAGAAGACTCTTGAGAGTCCCTTGGACTGCAAGGAGATCAAACCAGTCAATCCTAAAGGAAATAAACCCTGAATATTCACTGGAAGGACTGACGCTGAAGTTCCAATATTTTGGCCAGTTGATATGAAGATCTGACTCATTGGAAAAGACCTTGATGCTGGGAAAGACTGAAGGCAGGAGGAGAAGGGGACAGCAGAGGATGAGATGGTTGGATAGCATCACCAATTCAATGGCCATGAATTTGAGCAAACTCTGGGAGATTATGATGGACGGGGAAGCCTGGCGTGCTTCAGTCCATGGGGTTGCAAAGCGTCAGATACAACTGAGAGACTGAAAAACAACAACGTATTATTTAATACATATAATAAAAATAAATGCAGATACATGCATACTGTTTTGTATATATTTAGTTTTTACATGTGTGTGTCTGTTTGTTCCAGGTTTAACCAAAGGGATATGAAATTTGCTTAATATTACCTTGTTGAACAATATGTTAGGGCCTCCCTGGTGGCTCGGATGGTAAAGAATTTGCCTGCAGTGTAGGAGACCGGGTTTGATCCCTGCATTGGGAAGATCTCCAGGAGAAGGGAATGGCAGTATTCTTGCCTGGAGCATCCATCGGAGGAGGAGCTTGGTGGACTGAGTCCAACTGGTGGACTCAGTTAGACATGACTCAGCAATTAACACTATCATAATAGTTAGCACAACTTAAAATATGAAGATGCATACACACTCACACATAGTACCTATTTAATTTATTTAGGGAGTGATGTCAGCACTCCAGGCAGGACCTCTAGGACTGGGGAAAGAGATCAAAAGGGAGGCAGATGCACATATCAAAGGTCATTTGACGCATGAAGTTCCTCCTGACTGTTTTTATGACTCTAGTAGAAGTCTCACCTATGAGCCACCAGCAGGACCTCAGCTGCCACATAGGTATCCCCAGTGCTCCAAGGGCCAAACTCAAACTTCCCCACACTTTGCATCTGGCAACTGATGTTTAATTCAGAGCACAGCTGCAAGAGCAAGGTCCAGTAAACAGGAAGTCCCCTCAAAAAAAAAAAAAACAAATGGCTGGGAATTATGGGCAAGAGATAAACTACAACCATTAGCTGTAGCACTACCTTCTGGGGAGGGAGGAAGAGGTTTCCAGTGGTAGACTGGTGACTTGTAAGAACCAGAGAAGACATAGAAGATGAAGAATTCTGATACAAAAAGAAGTAAAAAGATAGAGCAAGTGCATCCATACAAGGTTGGGGAAAGCCCTAGATTTAAGTAGAACCAAAGAAGATTATGTCCCACCAGCAAATGACAAAGATTTGAGCAGGTGCTGGTTCATATGTGAGAACAGCAATGCAAAGCTTCAAGGAACATAACGTATCAAGTAAACACATCACCACCAAAATATAATAATAATCCTCTATAACTGAATTCAAAAGCACACAGTGCAGTATAGCTAATAAAGAATTCAAAATAGCTCTTCTGAAGAAACTCAATGAGCTATAAGTAAACACAGTTCAATGAAATCAGGACAATTGAACAAAATAGAAAGTTAATAAAGAGATAAAAATCTTTAAAAAAAAACCAAAAAGAATTCTGAATCTGAAGAATTCAGTCAACAAAATGAAAAATGCAGTAGAGTGCAACTACAGCAGATTAGACCAAATAGAAGATAGAATCAATGGTCAGAGAATAAATAGATACTTTGAAATAACTCAGTCAGTGATGAGTAAAAAAAGAATGAAAAAGAGTGAAACCTATATGATCCAGGGGATGTCGTCAAATGTGCAAATATCAAAATAACTGGAATTCCAAAAGGAGAAGCATTGGGGGAGAAGGAAGAAAGTTTAAAGAATTAATAGCTGAGAATATACCAAATCTGAGGAGACTCTAGGTCATCTGAGCTTACAATGCAAATCGACACATTATCTCAAAGGAAAGACCTTCTCCAAGACACTTAGAATGAATCTATTAAAAATCAAAGACAAATATGTAATCCTAAAAGCAGCAAAAGAAAAAAATGTGGTAACCTACAAAGGAATCCTCATTAGTTTATGAGCAAATTTCTCAGCAGAAACACTACAGGCCAGGAAAGAATAGAATGACATACTTAAAGTGTTGAAAAAAAATTGCTGAACAAGAATACTCTACTTTGCAAAGTTATTCTTCACTTATATAGAAGAAAGAAAGACTTTTCAAACAAACAAAAACTGAGTGAGTTTATCACCAGTAAAGCTGCTTTGCAAGAAAACCTGAAAGGTGTTCCTCAAGCAGAAATGAAAGGATGCTAAGCAGCATCATGAAAATATACAAAAAGAAAAAAAAAATACAAAAACTGTAAAAGTAAATATACAGTCATATTTAGAAAACTCTAATTCTGTAACATAAAGATGAATTAGCCAAGTAATTGTTGTATAAAGGTTGGTGGAAAACAGTATTAAAAATAACTATAGCCATTATAATTTCTTAATGAATACACAATACAAAGAGGTAAACTGTGACAACAAATACATTAAAAGGATAAAGTAAAAGGGTAGAACTTTCATATACAATCAAATTTAAGTTGCTATCAGCATAAAATGGACTGGTTTATCTGTAAGATGTTTCATGTAAGCCTTTAGACTTCCCTGGTGGCTCAGATGGTAAAGAATCTGCCCATAATGCAAGAGACCTGGGTTCAAACCCTGGGTTGGGAAGATCCCTTGTAGAAAGGAATGGCTCCCTATCTACGTATTCTTGCCTGGAGAATTTCATGGACAGAGGAACATGGTGGGCTACAGTCCATGGGGTTGCAAAGAGTCAAACATGACTGAGCAACTAATACTTTCACTTTCTTTCACTTTATGGTAACTACAAAACAAAAACTTAGAGTGGATACCCAAAATATAAAACAGGAACATTAGAGCATATCACTATGAAAAATCTCCCACTTAAAAAGATAGGAAGAAAGAGAGGAAAAAAGAAGCATGAAAATGCAAAACAGAAAGCAATTTCTTATGTATCAATAATTATCCCCAAAATAAATGGATTGCAATCAAAAGGAAATGGCACCCCACTCCTGTATTCTTGCCTGGAGAATCCTGTGGACGAAGGAGCCTGGTGGGCTGCTGTCCATGGGGTCGCACAGAGTCGGACACAACTGAAGCGACTTAGCATACATGCATGCATTGGAGAAGGAAATGGCAACCCACTCCAATATTCTTGCCTGGAGAATCCCAGGGATGGAGGAGCCTGGTGGGCTGCCGTCTATGGGGTCACACAGAGTTGGACACGACTGAAGTGACTTAGCTGCAGCTGCAATCAAAAGACACAGAACACGTACATAGGCAAAAAACAATACCAATTATATGCTGCCTATAAGAGGCTCACTTCAGACTTAAAGTGAAGGAATAGAAAAGATATTCCATGCATGTGTAAATCATAAAGCAGGGTTAGCTGTACAAAGACAAAATAGAGTTTAGGTCCCAAATATTAAACAAAGAAAATTATTATACAATGATTAAGGGGTCAATTCATCAAGAAGATACAACAATCATAAATATATATCAGAGCCCTGAATATCTTAAGCAAATACTAACCAGTCTCAAAGGAGAAATAGATTACAGTACAATAATAGTAGGGAACCTCATTATAACTTTCAACAATGGACAGATGATCCAGACTGAAATTAGTAAGAAAACTATGGGCTTAAGTTGCACATTAGGCCAGATATACTTTACAGACATTTACAGAAAATTCTATCCAAGAGCCGCAGAATACACATTCTTCTTAGGTATACATAAAAAATTCTCCAGGAACGTTCATTAGATAGGCCACAAAACAAGTCTTGGCGCTTTTAAATTTAAATCATGGCAAATATAATTTATGAACAAAATAGTATAAAACTAGATTTCAACAAGAGGAAGTTGGAAATTTATAAAACCGTGTAGAAACTAAACAACACTCCTGAGAAACACGAGTCAAAGAAGAAATCAAAAAGGAAATTTAAAAATCTCAAAATGAATAAAAATGGAAACAAACACAAAAATTCTATGGGATGTTGACAAGCAGTTCTGAGAGCAAAGTTCACAGCAATAAATACATAAAGAAACAAGAAAGACCTCAAATAAATGATCTAACTTCACATCTCAAAGAACTAGGGAAGAAAAATGACAAAGCAAACCTAATGTAGACAGAAAGAAGGAGATAAACATCAGAATGGAAATATATAATACTGAGACCAAACAAACTGTAAGACCAAAAAACTGAGTTAGTTTTTTGAAAAAATAAACAAAATTGACAAGCCTTTAGCTAGACTAAGAAAAAAGAAACTAAGTCAAACAAAGTAGCAATGAAAGAGGAGACATTATAACTGATACCACAGAAATACAAAGGGCCATAAGACACTACTACAAATAATCATATTCCAACAAATTAAACAACTTTATGAGATATGGGAAAATGCCGAAAAACACATAAACTACCAAGACTGAATCATTAAGAAATAGAAAATTAGAGCAAACCAATGAATAAAGAGATTTAATCAGCAATACAAACCTACTAACGTCAAAAAGCCCAGTTCCAAATGGGTTTTTCACTAGAGAGCTCCACCAAATTTAAAGAATAATTAACGCCAATCCTTCTCAAACTCTTCCTAAAAACTGAAGAGGAGGGAATACTCCCAGACTCATTTTACAAGGCCAATAATACACTGATACAAAATCAAGATAATGAATACTACAAGAAAATGA
The DNA here is from genome assembly GCF_054371585.1 of Giraffa tippelskirchi. NCBI lineage: Eukaryota > Metazoa > Chordata > Mammalia > Artiodactyla > Giraffidae > Giraffa > Giraffa tippelskirchi. Next base: position 69,129,028 of record NC_137284.1, read on the forward strand.
CAGACCAGTATCCCTGATGAATATAGATGCAAAATATCAACAAAATGCTAACAAACCAAATTCAGCAGCACATTAAAAGGATCATATACCATAATCAAGTGAAATTTACCCCAGGAACGCAAAAGTGTTATCATATGCAAATAAATGAATATGAGATACACATTAATGGAATGAAAGATGAAAATCATATGATCATCTCAATAGATGCAGGAAAATAATTTGATAGAAATACAACATCCTTTCACAATAAAAAGCCCTCAACAAATTGGATACAGAAGGAATATATAGTAAAGGTGATACATTACAACAAACCCACAACTAATATCATACTCAATATCAATGATGAAATGTTGAAAAAAATTATACTCTAACATCAGGGAGAAGACAAGGGTACTCATTCTCAGCATTCTTATTCAACATGGTACTACAAGTTCTAACTAGAGCAATCAGGCAAGCAAAGGAAATAACATGCATCCAAGTTGGAAAAGATGTAAAACTGTCATTATTTGTAAGTGGTGTGATATTACTTAGAGAAAACCAGAAACACTTAACCAAAAAATTGCTGGAACTCATCAACAAATTCAGTTAAGTCACAGAAGTTAAATTCAACATACAAAACTCAGTTGTGCCTCTATACACGGACAGTGAAATATCTGAAAAAGAAAAAAGGGATATTCCATCTATGATAGTAACAAAATCAGTAAGATACTTAAGAATAAATTTAATCAAGAAAGTGAGAAATGAGAACTACAACTCTGATGTAATAAAGAAGGTACAAATGGAAAGACGTCTCATATTCATGGATTAGAAGGATGACTATTATTAAAATGGACACATTACCTAAAGTCATCTATAGAGTCAATGTAATTCCTATCAAGATTTCAATGGTGTTTTTCACAGAAATAGAAAACAAAATTGTAATACTTGTATGGAACCACAAAAGACCCTAAAGAGCCAAAACAATCCTAAGAACAAAGCCAGAGGTACCACATTTCCCAATTTTAAACTATATTCCCAAGCTACAGTAATTAAAGCAGTTTAGAATTAGCCTAAAAAAAGATACATATATCAATGAAACAGAGCCCAGAGATAAAAGCCTGAATATATGTTCAACTAGTTTTTGACAGGGAACAAAGAGTATACAAATAAGGAGATTCTCTTCAATAAACAGTGTTAGGAAAACTGGATAACCACATGCATAAAGGAAAATTGGACCATTATCTTATATCACTCACAAAAATTAATTCAAAATGGACCTAAACAGAAGACCTGCTACCATGACACTCCAGGAAGAAAACACAGGGGAAAAGTTCTTTCATACAGAACTGATTTTTAAGATATAATTCCAAAAGCACAAGCAACAAAAGCAAAATCAAGTGAGACTACATAAAAGTTAAAGCTTCTACAGAGCAAAACAAAAAGAAAAAAAAGGCAACATATGAAATGTAAGAAAATATTTGCAAACCCTATATAAATAGTTAATATACAAAACTTAGAAAGAACTCACTCAATTACCAATCCCCCACAAAACAATCCAATTAATAAATGGACAAAGGATCTGAACTGACATTTTCCAAAGACACACAAATGGTCAACAGGTACAAGAAAAGATGCTCAACATCACTAATTATCAGGGAAATTCGAATCAAAAGCACAATGAGTTATCACCTCACATCTGTCATAACGGCTAGCATCACCAAAATAAGAAATAACAAGTGTTGGTAAGAATGGAGAAAAGGGAACCTTTGTAAATTCTTGATGGAAATCCAAATTAGTTCAACCACTATGGAAACCAGTATGCAGGTTTCTCAAGAAATTAAAAATAGAACCACCATATGATCTAGCAGCCCCATTCCTGGTCTATATCCAAAGGTAATGAACAGGATATTAAAAAGATATCTGCTACTCTCTCCATTCATCCTACCCTTTCCTTCTTATCCCCTCACTGTGTCCATAAGTCTGTTCTCTATGCCTGCATCTCTACTGCTACCCAGCAAATAGGTTCATCAGTAGCATGAAAACATATACGCTAACATAAGCAAAATAGATAGCCAATGGGAATTTGCTATATGACTCAGGGAATTCAACCTAGAGGGGTGGGATGGAGTGGGAGAAAGGAAGGAGGCTGAAAAGGAAAAAAAACATGCATACCAATGGTTAATCCATGTTGATGTATGGCAGAAACCAATACAATATTGCAATTATCCTTCGATTAAAAATAAATTTAAAAAAACACCTATCTGCATATCCTTGTTTCACAATAGTCAAAATATGGGAACAACCTAAGTGTCCATAAACTGATGAATGGACAAACCATGAGAAAGAACAACCTATCATTTGGAGCAACATGGATGGATCCTGAGGCCTTTATGCTAAGGGAGATAAGTTAGAAAAAACAAATACTGTAGTGCTATCGTTTACATGTGGAACTTTAAAACATCAGATGCATAGAAGCAAGTAGAATAGTGGTTACTAAAGGCTGGGGAATGGAAGAATTGGGAGATGTTGTTTAAAGTTACAACTTGCAGCTTCAAGATGCATAAGTTCTGGGGATCTAATGCACAGTACGGTGAGCCTGGCATGCTGCAGTTCTTGGGTGGCAAAGAGTCAGACCCAACTGAGAAACTGAACAACAATAGTGAGTACTGTCAACAGTATTGTATTACAAACTTCTAAGTTGCTAAGAGATTAGATCTACACTATTCTTATCACAAAAAAATGATAATTATGTGACATGATAGAGTTGTTACCTAACACTATAGTGGTAATCATATTACAACAGATAAATGTACCAAATCATTGTATATAATGTACCAAATGTACCAAATCATTGCATACAATGCACTCCTTACATTTTTACAATACTGTACATAAATTACATCTCAAAAATAATTATATTGCTATATAGAAGTTTTCCAAATTTCATTAGAAAATGATAATCATATTTACCTCTAGGATTAGATCTCATGGTCAAATCGGATTTGTACTTTGTTTCTCTAATTTAAAAATTGTTTCAGTTTTTCTTACATTAATTCCATACATCTTAAACTAAAGCCCAGTGATTATTCAAAATCATGTATTAATAATTGACACCTAGTAGTGGAGTGCTAGGTCATTTCTTGCCCAAACCCCTTAAAATATGATGAAAGGAAAGGAAAGTGGGTATGGCTGAGAGCAGAAGTTGAAAGGTATAGAAAGGAGATGGGCCTCTAGGGAAGCCCTGAACACCTGCATTACAACAGAGAATGGATCAGCAGTTGTCTACCAATGACTTGGAAACAATGGGGCTATTACTGGTTAGACTCTTTTTTTTCCATGTAGATGACCTTGTTTTTGACTTTGGCACCCACCTCATGACAGAAATCAGCCACATTGCTCCAACTAAACTAACTGCCTAGCAGACCCACAAAATCATGAGAAATAACAAATCTCTATTATAAGCCATTGAGTTTGGGGTAGCTGGATAAACAACCGGTGAGAACTGACACAGTGTCTTAATCTACTGAGATTATGAGTTGATTCAACAACTAGGTTTTCTCTTGCTGACAAATATGACCAGTAACACAACTGGTCACACAGCAGAATGTCACATTCCATGGTTGAGAATTAACGGCCTAGGTGACTGTCAATTAAAGCCTATAACTGAAACCACTGTCAGTATATTTTAATTTCAATGGTTTAAAAACTGTTTTGTGGATGTCCTGGTTTTCAGGACAAGCTTCAAAGGCTGTCTTGAAAGAAAGGTCAGTATTTCACTCTGATTCTAATGAACCACAGGTGTTAAATATAGGGCTTTCATTTTAGAAAAAGTTTTCATTTCATGAAAAGACCCACCTGAAAATAAACTTTCATAAAAATATGAATGTCCCTAAAATCATCCAACTGCATTAGAATTATTTAGCCAAGACCCAGAGAGGTAAGGTTGTTTAAGTTCATGAACCTGAACATGGGCATGATAGAATCCAAACTCTTCTCTATTCACCTAACTAGGGTTTTCATCTCCCACAACTTCCTGATATTTTCACTTTGGAGGACGAGGTCTTGGCAACTGCAGGTGGCTAGCAGCCTACAGGCCAAGAGATGTCTTAGAATCTGTGATTTTATTTTATTTTTTAATTCAGTCAAATATTTACTAAACAGTCACTGTCACCTATATATAGGTCCTAACTTAGGCATGTTTCCCTTTGAAGAAGGAAGTCAACCTAGAGTTATAAAATAGCAGGAGGACTAGGGTAGCATTTCTACAAAGCTCTAAGTCTCATTAGCTACTGGGAAAGTTTATTCAGGTAAGTAAAACTTGATTCTCCTTCCCCCTTTTTTGTCCAAAAATATGCAATCCTTTTGGTCTTACAGTCTATATACACAGCTTTACTATTGCATGTTTGCTTTTAGGTAATCCAATAGAAAGATAAGGAAATTTAGCTCTAATCTTTAACCCAATATAAGCCATCATTATATTGGATTGCCAACCATTAAGGTCGAGTTTAAATATTGTAAACAAGCTCCATTAATTTTGCAAATCAAGAACAAGTCAATAGTGTTTGCTTATGAGATCAAGTCTAATGAGTACACTGCATTCCCTCTTTCTTCCACTCTACACCAAGTAATGAGCTCTCAGATGAAATATGTCCAAGGAAATAACTCTTTAGCATATAGTAAAACCATATACACAAACCAAAAAAAACAAAAAAACTTATTCTTGCATGAGGATACTTCAGGCTTATCATAAATCCCACATCTGGTTTACCCCGGGTACATCTTTATCAAGCATTCTTTACGAAAGCTTACCATACCCATTTCCCAAAGCAGAATAAATAAAGATGCTTAAGAACAGCAACTATTTACAAACAACTTATCACATTTATCAAGTCAACAGAAGCATAATAAAAAGTTACCAGAAACCATCATGCACAGAGGTGAGCCAACTTTTAAGTGTCTTACAGTAAGTCTCTAAGCAACACAGACTTATTAATGAAGTGTTTGCTATTTTTCAGATACATTTTGGACAGTATGCTCTTCTCTAGTACTAATGGGGAATTCTCACATTTCATATTTAGTATGATTGATATAAAATTAGCTAAGTTTATCTTACCACAAAGAAGAATAATCACATCCCTGCCTTAGAGGAAGAAATTGTAAAAAGAAGGTGTTATTCTTTTACTTCAGGTTCAACTAACATCATGAGGACTATGTGCTGGACACTTTCACTACCTTTGATCATTTAATACTCTGAGTAGTCTGACAATGCAAACATACTTCCTTTTCACAGAAGAAGAAACAGAATCAAAAGTATGTATGAAAAAATAGTAACTTTTTAGCAGCAAAGATATTTGCAGATACAATCTATGGTTAGCAGACCAGTGATCCTCACTACTCGTCAAAAAGGTATCTACATCCTAATCATTAGAACCTGTTAATATGCAATATTATCTAGCAAAGGCAAAGTAAGGTTGCTAATCAACTGACCTTAAAATAAGTAGATTATCTTCGATTTACCAGTGGAACTGATGTAATCATAAGAGTCCTTAAAAGAGGAAAGGAAGGTAGAAGATGTTGGCCCAAGGTAAAGATGCCTAGATGATAGCTTTGAAGATGGAGGAAGACAAACCAAGAAGTGCAGCAGCCTCTAAAAAGTAGAAAAGGAACAGGAAGCAAGCTCTTCTCTAAAGCCTCCAGAAAGAAATGCAAAAAATAAAAATAAAAATAAAAGATTGCAAAAAAAAAAAAAAAAGAAATGCAGTCTGCAAAGAGCTTAATTTTACTTGACACTAATGTTGTACTTCTAACCTACAGAATTGTCAAAAAATAAGTTTGTGTTGTTTTAGGACACTAGTTTAGTTGCTAAGTCATTTTTGACTTTTCTGTTACCCTGTGGACTATAGCCCACCAGGCTCCTCGGTCCATGGGGTTTCTTAAGCAAGAATACTGGAGTGGGTTGCCATTTCCTCCTCTGGGAGATCTTCCCGACCCAAGGATCAAAACTTCATCTCTTGGGTCTCCTGCATTGGCAGGCAGGTTCTTTATCACTGAACCAACAGTGAAGCTTTAAGACACTAAGTGTGTTACAGTTGATATAGGCAACTAATACACCACCATAACCAAGCGACATGTTTCACATCACCAGCAATGTCATGTGCTTTGAGCACAACATGATGAGCAGGACATCTCATAACTGTGAAATCCTTTCCCTAAACGCATCACCCTAGTCAAAGCATGTTCAGTTCAGTTCAGTTCAGTCGTTCAGTCATGTCCGACTGTTTGCAACCCCATGAACCGCAGCATGTCAGGCCTCCCTGTCCATCAACAACTCCATCTCCAAACCCATGTCCATCAAGTCGGTGATGCCACCTAACCATTTCATCCTCTGTCGTCCCCTTCTCAGCCTGCCCTCAATCTTTCCCAGCATCAGGGTCTTTTCTAATGAGTCAGCTCAGTGCATCAGGGGCCAAAGTATTGGAGTTTCAGCTTCAACATCAGTCCTTCCAATGAAGACACAGGACTGATCTCCTTTAGGATGGGCTGGTTGGAACTCCTTGCAGTCCAAGGGACTCTCAAGAGTCTTCTCCAATACCACAGTTCAAAAGCATCAATTCTTTGGTGCTCAGCTTTCTTTATAGTCCAACTCTCACATCCATACATGACCACTGGAAAAACCATAGCCTTGACTAGACGGACCTTTGATGGCAAACTGGTCTCTGCTTTTTAATATGCTGTCTGGGGTGGTCATGACATGCCTTCCAAGGAGTAAGCGTCTTTTAATTTCATGGCTGAAATCACCATATGCAGTGATTTTGGAGCCCAGAAAAATAAAGTCAGCTACTGTTTCCACTGTTTCCCCATCTATTTGCCATGAAGTGATGGGACCAGATGTCATGATCTTAGTTTTCTGAAAGTTGAGCTTTAAGCCAGCTTTTTCACTCTCCTCTTTCACTTTCATCAAGAAGCTTTTTAGTTCTTCTTCATTTTCTGCCATAAGGGTGGTATCATCTGCATATCTGAGGTTATTGATATTTCTCCCGGCAATCTTGATTCCAGCTTGTGCTTCTTTCAGCCCAGCGTTTCTCATGATATACTCTGCATATAAGTTAAATAAGCAGGGTGACAATATGCAGCCTTGACGTACTCCTTTTCCTATTTGGAACCAGTCTGTTGTTCCATGTCCAGTTCTAACGGCTGCTTACTGAGCTGCATACAGGTTTCTCAAGAGGCAGGTCAGGTGCTCTAGTATTCCCATCTCTTTCAGAATTTTCCACAGTTTATTGTGATCCACACAGTCAAAGGCTTTGGCATAGTCAATAAAGCAGAAATAGATATTTTTCTGTAGCTCTCTTGTTTTTGTGATGATCCATTGGATGTTGGCAATTTGATATCTGGTTCCTCTGCCTTTTCTAAAACCAGCTTGAACATCTGGAAGTTCATGGTTCACAAAAAGACATCAAACCCAAATGGGGACTTTTCAGAAAGTACTTAAAGTATACTCCTCAAAACATTCAAGGTCATGAAAACCAAGAAAGACTGAAAAGCTACCACAGATTTGAGGAGCCTCAGATGACAAGATGACTAAATGCAACATTGCATCCTTGACTGGATCTTGCAGCAGAGAAAGGAGATTTGTGGAAAAGTTAGAGAAACGTGAATACAGTCTCCAGCTAATAGTATTGTTAATTTCTTAGTTTTGACAATTTACCATGGTTAGGTTATCATTAGGAAAAGAGGGGAAAGGGAGATGGGAATTCTACCTTGCAAAATTTTGTAAACCAAAAATTATTCACAACTAAAGATCACTAGAAATAGATATATATATTATATATATATAATATATATATATATATATAACTGTATTTAATGCATGCATGTATTTGGGAGATGACTGTGGCTCAGATCATGAACTCCTTATTGCCATATTCAGACTTAAACTAAAGAAAGTAGGGAAAACCACAAGACCATTTAGGTATGATCTAAATCAAACCCCTTATGATTATACCGTGGAAGTGAGAAAAAGATTTAAGGGACTAGGTCTGATAGACACAGTACCTGATGAACTATTGACAGAGGTTTGTGACACTGTACAGGAGACAGGGATCAAGACCATCCCCATGGAAAAGAAATGCAAAAAAACAAAATGGCTGTCTTAGGAGGCCTTACAAAGAGCTGTGAAAAGACGGGAAGTGAAAAGCAAAGGAGAAAAGGAAAGGTATTCCCATTTGAATGCAGAGTTCCAAAGAATAGCAAGAAGAGATAAGAAAGCCTTTCTCAGCAATCAATGCAAAGAAATAAAGGAAAACAACAGAATGGGAAAGACGAGCGATCTCTTCAACAAAATTAGAGATACCAAGGGAACATTTCATGCAAAGATGGGCTCGATAAAGGACAGACATGGTATGGACCTAACAGAAGCAGAAGATATTAAGAAGAGGAGGCAAGAATACACAGAAGAACTGTACAAAAAAAATCTTCATGACCCAGATAATCACGATGGTGTGATCACCCACCTAGAGCCAGACATCCTGGAATGTGAAGTCAAGTGGGCCTTAGAAAGCATCAATATGAACAAAGCTAGTGGAGGTGATGGAATTCCAGTTGAGCTCTTTCAAATCCTGAAAGATGATGCTGTGAAAGTGCTGCACTCGATATGCCAGCAAATCTGGAAAACTCAGCAGTGGCCACAGGACTGGAAAACGTCAGTTTTCATCCCAGTCCCAAAGAAAGGCAATGGCAAAGAATGCTCAAACTACACACAATGCACAATTGCACTCATCTTACATGCTAGTAAAGTCATGCTCAAAATTCTCCAAGGCAGGCTTCAGCAATACGTGAACCGTGAACTTCCAGACGTTCAAGCTGGTTTTAGAAAAGGCAGAGGAACCAGAGATCAAATTGCCAACATCCACTGGATCATCGAAAAAGCAAGAGAGTTCCAGAAAAACATCTATTTCTGCTTTATTGACTATGCCAAAGCCTTTGACTGTGTGGATCACAATAAACTGTGGAAAATTCTGAAAGAGATGGGAATACCAGACCACCTGACCTGCCTCTTGAGAAACCTGTATGCAGGTCAGGAAGCAACCGTTAGATCTGGACATGGAACAACAGACTGGTTCCAAATAGGAAAAGGAGTACGTCAAGGCTGCATATTGTCACCCTCCTTATTTAACTTATATGCAGAATACATCATGAGAAACGCTGGGCTGGAAGAAGCACATGGTGGAATCAAGATTGCCAGGAGAAATATCAATAACCTCAGATATGCAGATGACACCACCCTTATGGCAGAAAGTGAAGAGAAACTAAAAAGCCTCTTGATGCAAGTGAAAGAGGAGAGTGAAAAAGTTGGCTTAAAGCTCAACGTTCAGAAAACTAAGATCATGGCATCTGGTCCCATCACTTCATGGGAAATGAATGGGGAAACAGTGGAAACAGTGTCAGACTTTATTTTTGGGGGTTTCAAAATCACTGCAGATGGTGACTGCAGCCATGAAATTAAAAGACGCTTACTCCTTGGAAGGAAAGTTATGACCAACCTAGATAGCATATTAAAAAGCAGAGACATTACTTTGCCATCAAAGGTCTGTCTAGTCAAGGCTATTGTTTTTCCTATAGTCATGTATGGGTATGAGAGTTGGACTGTGAAGAAAGCTGAGAGCCAAAGAATTGATGCTTTTGAACTGTGGTGTTGGAGAAGACTCTTGAGTGTCCCTTGGACTGCAAGGAGATCTAACCAGCCAATCCTAAAGGAGATCAGTCCTGGGTGTTCATTGGAAGGACTGATGTTGAAGCTGAAACTCCAGTACTTTGGCCACCTGATGCGAAGAGTTGACTCATTAGAAAAGACCCTGATGCTGGGAAAGATTGAGGGCAGGAGGAGAAGGAGACGACAGAGGATGAGATGGTTGGATGGCATCACCGACTCAATGGACATGGGTTTTGGTCGACTCCAGGAGTTGGTGATGGACAAGGAGGCCTGGCGTACTGTGGTTCATGGGGTCACAAAGAGTTGGGCAGGTCTGAGTGACTGAACTGGACTCAAGTGAACCTCATTTAAAATTCGCAACCATGCCCACGATGGAGGTACTTTCACTATGACTGAGCAGGTTCCCCAGGCAGTAGACTCAAGAGATTAGAGTGCAGGAGGTTTATGGGCAAGTGGGCCTCAACACTGACACCTGAAGGGGAAGGGAAGGGAAGGAGTCTGCACAGAAGAGAGGCTGGACTGTGGTGAAGCCCCAACAATGTTCTCCACCATGCCCTCGGGAGCTCTGGAGCTGACAGGGCCCTGCAGAGATGTACAAATTGGGATAAGGGGTCAGGTATTTGCCTGCTCTGTGACCAGTCGCTGGATATGGGCTGCCCAGGAAATGTTGAGTTCTTGGGTGAGGACCGAGGGTAAGCTCCAGAGGGTACTCAGCTGTGAGTCATCAGCTCCAACACTCTCAGCAGCTGGAAAATCAGCACGTTAGTCGTGGAATATAGGTGGAGTGCTAAGCAGGGTTCCAGATATTCACAGGTGAAAAGACTGAGGAGTAGAGAATAAATTACATGTCCCAAGTCAAATAAATAGAAAGCAAGAGATGAGGCACGACCCCAGCTCTGCTGGACTTGGCTTCCCTGGTGGCTCAGTGGTTAAGAATCCAACTGCCAATGCAGGAGACACAGGTTTGGTCCCTGCGTTAGGAAGAGCCACTAGAGAAAAAAATAGTGACCCACTCCAATATTCTTGCCTGGGCAGTCCCAGGGACAGAGGAGCCTGGCGGGCTATAGTCCACAGGGTTCCAAAAGAGCTGGACAGGACTTAACGACTAAACGACAACAACAACAAGAGAGATGAGGCACAAACTCCAGTTCTGCTAATTTTAGGACAAGTCCTCACCAGTGTACTATGCTGCCTCAAGGAACATAAGAATGATTAAGAACCAAAAATGGGTTAGCTGAGTATAGTAAGAACAAATACTCTAAGTCAACACAACTGTAACAGAAGTCACCTCATTCAGTCCGGTGACTGAAGGCAAGGTCAAATGATCCCTGAAGCATGACTAAAGGATGCAAGAATGAATTCCATGCACATTTTTATTTTAGTTACCGTGATTGTTAGCTATCTTTTTTTAAAGGATGATATCAAATTTATTTCCTAAAAAGGGCAAAAAATTAAATTTTCTTAAAGTTTACATGCCCAAACCATGAAAGATTAAAAATAGAATTTCAGAAGTGTTAGTAATAAGTATAAGAATAGAACTCCCATATCAGCAACCTCCAACTTTCTGGGAAATTAGGCTTTCTTCACTTAGAATTCACATATGTGTAATTAACTCTGCTCCTAAAGGGCAAGGGAATAGAATTCTCTGTATAAACATATTTTTGAAAATTGATATGATGATACATTTTAATGTATTTACTCTAGGTCAAATTATTAAATGATTAATGGTCATGAATAGCCCTCAGGAAATTTCACTTTTTTGGCTAATTGAACAGGAATTGAATGGGCTGTTTGATTAAGTTTGTTTCCAAAAGTATAGACCTTGTCTTATAGTGTCTTTGAAAGGCTCTAACTTCCAATGTATCAAAGAGAGAATCTTATTCTTTCTATTCTACATTTAACAGATGTGAGAAAATTGAGAAGATCTGAAGAGAAGTAACTCCAAATATACATGGGAGAGTAACTAAAAGAATCAGAAGGAACAAAATGAGGGGATGAAGAAGGAGGTGGAAAAGGAAAAGGGAGAGATGGAGGAGCTTGTTTAAGGTTTGACTGTAGAAGTAGTAACCATGAGATCATTAGAATGGAAAAGATATTAGGCATTTTGTATTTGAAGTTCTGATTTACCTCCACAAAACTATCAATAAGTCCCACTCTTTCTGTAATTCTACTTTCATATTTTCCTTAAACATAAAGCTGAGAAACTGTTAAATTTCTTTTCAAAAATCAAGCAATAATATGTCTATAAGGGCATTCCTCCAGATTTTCTCCTGTAATAAACACTGCCTCAAAAGGAAATGACTCTGATCTGGCATTAGTTTCTAAAAATGTGTTCTATGATCGCTGCATTCTTTTCTAAGCTATTCATGAAATGGCTGTTTATTAATCCATTTGAGAGCTTGACCAGGGCTGATGTCATGCTCTCACATCAAATCTATACTTCAGAATTATCCTGCTCTTTTATACTTGCAAGAGTTCTGGTGTCATTGGCACCAACCAGGTTGTCAGTGGTTAACAGTGGTAAACAGTCCTAATGATAAACAATCATAGGAGCTATTTTTGAATGAAATTTTCACTGTATTATAAAATAACATGAAGATTATTCTCTTTAGTTGAAAAAGACATTCACAAAGGAACAAAACTTCCATGCACAGATGTACTCAAGAAAACACAGGAAAACTCCATGTTGGACAGTTAAGTCCTGCTGCTTTCTTTTCTGTCATCTATGGTGGCTCAGACGGCAAAGCATCTGCCTACAATGCGGGAGACCTGGTTCAATCCCTGGGTTGGGAAGATCTCCTGGAGAAGGAAATGGCAACCCACTCCAGTATTCTTGGCTGGAAGAGGCACTAAAATAGAGTTCAACCTCTTCATGCTCATGTACCCTAATTTTTAGAAACACTGTATCATTTTTACTCTCTAAGGCAGTGGGGTCAAGGGTCACTATAGGGAACAGGAATGCACACATGAATAAGAAGGACTGTTGTGTCAAGTGTGGCAACCTTATTAAAATCCAAACCTTTAATGGAGAAAAAATAAATAAGGCTATTAGGGATTAACTTCCATCTCACTGAATATTGGAAAAGCTAAGAAGTCAGTTCAGTTCAGTCACTCAGTCGAGTACGACTCTTTGCGACCCCATGAATTGCAGCACAACAGGCCTCCCTGTCTATCAACAACTCTGGAAGTCCACCCAAACCCGTTTCCAATGAGTCAACTCTTTGCATGAGGTGGCCAAAGTATTGGAGTTTCAGCTTCAACATCAGTCCTTCCAATGAACACCCAGGACTGATCTCCTTTAGGATGGACTGGTTGGATCTCCTTGCAGTCCAAGGGACTCTCAAGAGTCTTCTCCAACACCACAGTTCAAAAGCATCAATTCTTCAGTGCTCACCTTTCTTCACCATCCAACTCTCACATCCATACATGACAACTGGAAAAACAATAGCCTTCAAGAGATGGACCTCTGTTGGCAAAGTAATGTCTCTGCTTTTAAATACGCTATCTAGGTTTGCCATAACCTTCCTTCCAAGGAGTAAGCGTCTTTTAATTTCATGGCTGCAATCACCATCTGCAGTGATTTTGGAGCCCAAAAAAATAAAGTCTGACACTGTTTCCACTGTTTCCCCATCTATTTCCCATGAAGCGATGGGACCAGATGCCATGATCTTAGTTTTCTGAACGTTGAGCTTTAAGCCAACTTTTTCACTCTCCTCTTTCACTTGCATCAAGGGGCTCTTTAGTTCTTCTTCACTTTCTGCCATAAGGGTGGTGTCATCTGCATATCTGAGGTTATTGATATTTCTCCCAGCAATCTTGATTCCAGCTTGTGTTTCTTGCAGCCCAGTGTTTCTCATGATGTACTCTGCATATAAGTTAAATAAGCAGGGTGACAATATACAGCCTTGATGTACTCCTTTTCCTATTTGGAACCAGTCTGTTGTTCCATGTCCAGTCCTAACTGTTGCTTGCTGACCTGCATACAGGTTTCTCAAGAGACAGGTCAGGTGGTCTGGTATTCCCATCTCTTTCAGAATTTTCCACAGTTTATTGTGATCCACACAGTCAAAGGCTTTGGCATAGTCAATAAAGCAGAAATAGATGTTTTTCTGGAACTCTCTTGCTTTTTCGATGATCCATTGGATGTTGGCAATTTGATCTCTCATTCCTCTGCCTTTTCTTAAACCAGCTTGAACATCTGGAAGTTCACAGTTCATGTATTGCTGAAGCCTGGCTTCGAGAATTTTGAGCATTACTTTACTAGCATGTGAGATGAGTGCAATTGTGCTGTAGTTTGAGCATTCTTTGCCATTGCCTTTCTTTGGGATTGGAATGAAAACTGACGTTTTCCAGTCCTGTGGCCACTGCTGAGTTTTCCAGATTTGCTGGCATATCGAGTGCAGCACTTTCACAGCATCATCTTTCAGGATTTCAAATAGCTCAACTGGAATTCCATCACCTCCACTAGCTTTGTTCGTAGTGATGCTTTCTAAGGCCCACTTGACTTCACATTCCCGCATGTCTGGCTCTAGGTGAGTGGTCACACCATCGTGATTATCTGGGTCATGAAGATTTTTTTTGTACAGTTCTTCTGTGTATTCTTGCCACCTCTTCTTAATATCTTCTGCTTCTGTTAGGTCCATACTATTTCTGTCCTTTGTCGAGCCCATCTTTGCATTAAATGTTCGCTTGGTATCTCTAATTTTCTTGAAGAGATCTCTAGCCTTTCCCATTCTGTTGTTTTCCTCTATTTCTTTGTATTGATCGCTGAGGAAGGCTTTCTTATCTCTCCTTGCTATTCTTTGAAACTCTGCATTCAAATGAGAATATCTTTCCTTTTCTCCTTTGCTTTTCGCTTCTCTTATCTTCCCAGCTATTTGTAAGGCCTCCTCAGACAGCCATTTTGCTTTTTTGCATTTCTTTTCCATGGGGATGGTCTTGATCCCTGTCTCCTGTACAATATCACGATCCTCTGTCCATAGTTCATCAGGCACTCTGTCTATCAGATCTAGTCCCTTAAATCTATTTGTCACTTCCACTCTATAATCATAAGGGATTTGATTTAGGTCATACCTGAATGGTCTAGTGGTTTTCCCTACTTTCTTCAGCGTAAGTCTGAATTTGGCAATAATGAGTTCATGATCTGAGCCACAGTCTGCTCCCGGTCTTGTTTTTGCTGACTGTATAGAGCTTCTCCATCTTTGGCTGCCAAGAATATAATCAATCTGATTTCAGTGTTGACCATGTGGTGTTGTCCATGTGTAGAGTCTTCCCTTGTGTTGTTGGAAGAGGGTGTTTGCTATGACCAGTGCGTTCTCTTGGCAGAACTCTATTAGCCTTTGCCCTGCTTCATTCTGTACTCCAAGGCCAAATTTGCCTGTTACGCCAGATGTTTCCTGACTTCCTACTTTTGCATTCCAGTCCCCTATACTGAAAAGGACATCTTTTTTGGGTGTTAGTTCTAAAAGGTCTTGTAGGTCTTCACAGAATCGTTCAAGTTCAGCTTCTTCAGTATTACTGGTCGGGGCATAGACTTGGATTACCGTGATATTGAATGGTTTGCCTTGGAAACGAACAGAGATCATTCTGTCATTTTTGAGATTGCATCCAAGTACTGCATTTCCGACTCTCTTGTTGACCATGATGGCTACTCCATTTCTTCTATGGGATTCCTGCCCACAGTAGTAGATATAATGGTCATCTGAGTTAAATTCACCCATTCCAGTCCATCTTAGTTCGCTGATTCCTAGAATGTCGACGTTCACTCTTGCCATCTCCTGTTTGATCACTTCCAATTTGTCTTGAGGGGCGGCGGCCAAGAGGAGCTACCCCAGGCCTGAGGCCAGGGGGGTGGGGGGTGGGGGGCGGCAGTGAGAGGAACTACCCCAGGTCCAAGGAGCGGCAGCTGCGTGGGCACAGGAGGGCCAAGAGGAGTTACTCCACATTCAAGGTCAGGAGGGGAAGTCATGAGTAGATACCCCTTGACCAAGGTAAGGAGCAATGGCTGCACTTTGCTGGAGCAGCCGTGAAGAGATACCCCACATCCAAGGTAAGAGAAATCCAAGTAAGTCGGTAGGTGTTACAAGAGGGCAGCAGAGGGCAGACACACTGAAACTATAATCACAGAAAAGTAGCTAATCTAAACTCACGGACCACAGCCTTGTCTATCTCAATGAAACTAAGCCCATGCCGTGCGGGGCCATCCAAGACGGATGGGTCATGGTGGAGAGGTGACAGAATGTGGTCCACCGGAGAAGGGCATGGCAAACCACTTCAGTATTCTTGCCTTGAGAACCCCATGAACAGTATGAAAAGGCAAAAAGATAGGACACTGAAAGATGAACTCCCCAGGTTGGTTGGTGCCCAATATGCTACCGGAGCTCAGTGGAGAAATAACTCCAGAAAGAATGATGGGATGGAGCCACAGCAAAAACAATACCCAGCTGTGGATTTAACTGGTGATAGAAGCAAAGTCCGATGCTGTAAAGAAGTCAGAGGAAGGCAAATAATAAGCTTAAAGACAATGAGATAATACATTTCTAAGCATCTATAATAAATATTTATTTCTTAAGTTAAAATAATTGTCTGAAAGAGAAAGAAGATTCTGGGAAAATGGCTGCCTGAGCTTACATTCCTGGCCCCTTGTCTTCCCCTCAGCTTCTTGTCCAAAGATTTAGTCAATAAATTAACAATGATGATAAAAATTCCAGAGAAAAGCACAGCCCTTGTTGGTGGGCCTGCGACATAATCAATAGACTAAGAGAGCTTAAGGTTAAGGCAACTGACCTACGCTTTTGGTGTCAGACACTGGTAGACACTGGATTTGGGTAGGGAATGGTGTTTCTGCTATTTCCTTTGTTATGAAGATGGCCTGTGTAGCTAGTAAAAGCAATCTAGAAGAAACTATACTCATAAACTTAATCATATGTTGCCCATTGGTTAAGAGATGCCATTTCTCTTCTGCTTTGTCCTTAAGACTCTAAAACTGAGAAGCCCTTTTCCTTATTCCCCAGTAGATTACTCCCAGTTTTTCCTACCTGATCCTCTCAGAGGTTCTCCAGGATTGTTGTAGACTGAGGTCTCAAAATCTGTCTATGCTGTATTGGAGTTACTTATACCTATGGGCAGGCAAAGAAAAATTAACACATCTTTAATATAGACACCATAAAGAGATCAACTGGGACAAAATATTTATATTCCATGTATAACAAATATTCTATAAATATTTATATGAAGAAATAAATTCATACATTTATTCCATAAATAACAAAAGTCTGCTGCTGCTGCTAAGTCGCTTCAGTGTTGTCCGACTCTATGCAACCCCACAGACAGCAGTCTACCAGGCTCCTCTGTCCCTGGGATTCTCCAGGCAAGAACACTGGAGTGGGTTGCCATTTTTTCTCCAATGTATGAAAGTGAAAAGTGAAAGTGAAGTTGTTCAGTCGTGTCCGACTCTTAGCGACCCCATGGACTGCAGCCTACCAGGCTCCTCCATCCATGGGATTTTCCAGGCAAGAGTACTGGAGTGGAGTGCCACTGCCTTCTCTGAACAAAAGTCTAGTATCTAAAATATATACAAATTATAACAAATCATAAAGAAAAAGTTAAATGACTGTAAAGAAAATATGGCCAAAGAATATGAAAAACAATACAGAAACACTCACACTGGAAAAACTCTTGCACATATATACAAGGAATCCTGTACAGATATACAGATTTCAAAATTATAGGAAAGTGGGAACAACTCATATCTTAAATTAATGTTTATTCATGTATTTGAATACTAAATTATGGTGAATTGAATATAAACACATGAATCAATATGGATAAATCTCAAAAACTTAATAATGAGGAAAAAACACATGGATTAAAATACATTGATATTATATGTGTATATTATATATATGTGTGTATATATATGGAAGAGGGGAGAAAGAGACTTAAAAATCTGCCCAGGAATGAAAATCAACAAAATGGGGATTATGATTACTTTGGAAAAGAAAATATGACCAGAGAACTTAGTGAATTCAGATATTGCTTTCAAGTCTCTAATATTTTGTTTGTAAAATAAACAAAAAAAAGAAAATAAGTCAAAAATTATGATTTAAGTTTTGTGTTCACAGATGATTCTACTATTTGTTTCTTTTGTTGTATAAACTGAAAATACATTATTTACAGCAAAGATATAAAACATCTTAGCCTAGATGAGGAACAACTCAACTTTTCTATTGGGAACAAAATCATTGAATCCTTGTTATGACAATAAAAGTGTTAAGTGTTAGTCACTCAGTTGTGCTCGACCCTTTGGGACCACATGGACTGTAGCCTGCCAGGCTCCTCTGTCCATGGGATTCTCCAGGCAAGAATGTGGGAATGGGTTGCCATTTCCCTCACCAGGGGATCTTCCCAACCCAGGGATTAAACCCAGGTCTTCTGATTTGCAGGCAGATTCTTTACCATCTGAGCCACCAGAGAAAAAGAGACACATAAATAAAATTGACGAGATAACCAAACTCTAAGAATAAAGACAAAATTTTACAAACTTTCAGACAAAGAATAAATGAAAACAAAGAGTCAGACTAGAAACAGATTTCTAATCTTCAACTCAAGGTGGCAAAAAAAAAATATATATATATATATATGTACATACACACATACACATACATATATACAGAATCTGTTTTGAGGAAGGAACTATGATTTCAAAATACTGTTCTTAGCAAAGATCTAGTTTTTAGTTTTTATATGAAAACAAAAGAACTTCTGGTTTCCTGATCCACAAATAAGGAGTTTGTAAGATGCCATTCCATCCCAACAAGTGAAAAGCTGAACAGACTTAAAAACAACAGTTCTTCTTGGACCCATAACAGAGAGGAGATCACAAGGCAAACCACAGAGAAACAGGGGGATGGAGGGAGTCCAGGCTCACAGGCAGAGACTCATTGGTGGAAACCACCCCAGGAATGAGTGCCGGGCGGGAAAACCTGAACTATAATTGATGAATTGCTGGCAGTTCAATCTGGACAACTCTGAAAATCCCAGGGGCACCCAAGTATAAGACGCCCCACAATACCGTGAGATTTACCTCCAGGAGCTCCACCAGTTTCCCACAGTAACTAGAGGAGAAAACTCCGCTCACCCATATGGAAGTGGGCTGGGGAAAGGTACCACGTTTAAATAGGTCTGGACATGCCCTTCTTAAAGAGACCTGCAATCACAGGAAACTAGTTAACCAGAGCCCAAGCTGTTAGGGTTTAATTAGAGCCTAAGTGACCTGGGAGAAGAGAATATACAACACCAGCTCCCTTTAGCCTTCTGGCAGGGCAGGGGGAGAGAAATACCTAACTACCTACTCTAGCCATCCTGTCCCACTCAAAGAGAGAAAAACACTGAGAAGCACAGGTGAAGTCCATAGGTGAAAGGCACAGGCTCACTAAAAGAGTGACACCTGATCATAGGACTAGAGCACACTTCCCCTTCCTCACACTCCACCACCACATTACTAACACCTTATTTACAGCGGTTCCATTTATCCAAAACGTCAGGTGCATCAATCCAGAAAGCAAAAGAAAGACATGCAACAAAGATTTTCTGACATGCAGCAAGTAATATTTATCTTTTCTATAATCATCCATGTAATTGTGAGGAAAATATGACATGTGTTTCTACCAACTTATAAGGACACCATCTTGCATGAAGCACAAGCTGGAATCAAGAGTGCTGGGAGAAATATCAATAACCTCAGATATGCAGATGACACCACCCTTATGGCAGAAAGTGAAGAAGAACTGAAGAGCCTCTTGATGAAAGTGAAAGAGGAGAGTGAAAAATGTTGGCTTAAAGCTCAACATTCAGAAAACTAAGATCATGGCATCTTGTCCCATTACTTTATGGCAAATAGATGGGGAAACAATGGAAACAGTGAGAGACTTTATTTTCTTGGGCTCCAAATTCACTGCAGATGGTGACTGCAGCCATGAAATTAAAAGACACTTGCTCCTTGGAAGAAAAGCTATGGCCAACATAGACCACATATTAAAAAGCAGAGACATTACTTTGCCAACAAAGAGCCGTCTAGTCTAAGCTATGGTTTTTCCACTGGTCATGTATGGATGTGAGAGTTGGACTATAATGAAAGCTGAGCACTGAAGAATTGATGCTTTTGAACTGTGGTGTTGGAGAAGACTCTTGAGAGTCCCTTGGACTGCAAGGAGATCCAACCAGTCCATCCTAAAAGAAATCAGTTCTCATTTGGACTGATTGGACAGCTCCAATTCATTGGAAGGACTGATGTTGAAGCTGAAGCTCCAATACTTTGGCCACCTGATGTGAAGAACTGACTCATTTGAAAAGACCCTGATGCTGGGAAAGATTGAAGGCAGGAGGAGAAGGGGATGACAGAGGATGAGATGGTTGGATGGCATCACTGACTCGATGGACATGAGTTTTAGTAAGCTCTGGGAGCTGTGATGGACAGGGAAGCCTGGCGTGCTGCATTCCACGGGGTCACAAAGAGTCGGACACGACTGAGTGACTGAACTGAACTGAACTGAACTGAAGAACACCATCAACAAAACAAAGGAAAACAAAATTTGATGAGTAGCAAGCAATGATTTTTAAATATATATATGTATACAAATACTCAATGTTATGTGATAGGTATTATAATTAAAATATTAATCAATGGTTTTTAAAATATAGGTATTACTATAGTTCCTATACCAAAATTCCAAACTACTTAAATCCAGGAGTTGGGGAAGTAAATGCATTCCAAACATTTTCCTCAGTAAAGATTTTGGAAAACCAGTCACAGGAAATTTCCTGTGCAGGTTCACAAATTATTTAATTAACTCTGATGTAGATATATCTTTACATAGATGGTTACAACAAGAATGTAAGCAGTACTAGAATAAGAAATGCAATGGTACTGTATTTCCAATTTAAAGTAGACAGTAAAAGCAGAACAGAAAGACATTTAATCAAGCCAGCATAGGAAAAACAAGTTAGAAATAGGGGGAAAGGAAATAAATGTACTCAAAGAAATTAACATGAAGTATGGTGAAAATATTTTAAAATATCATTAATCACAATGAATATGAAGGACTGAATTTATTTATTCAAAGGCAAATAATATCAGATTGAATGAAATAAGGAACTCTAGTGACATGCCATTTACAAATGGTACATATAAAACAAATGCCATTTACAAATGGTACATATAAAACAAAATATCAAAGAAAAATTGAAAACAAAGGAATGAGCAAATCATAGAACTACAAACAAAAGGAAAGTAGCATGGCTCTATTAATATTGGACAGTGGGCAATTCAAGGTCATAGGCAGGAAAAAAGACTAATTGGATCTGATAGTTACTGCATACTTGCTATTTAGAGTAATCACAAAAAAAACCTGTCATTTTTAGGTCACAAGTAGTCAAATACTGGCAATTTCAAAAGTGTCAGCATATACCTGTTAACAGTATTTTTAAAATAAGTCAAGACTTTATTGTAAGTCTAGTAAAGCAAAGATTATTCACCATTTAGAAATGTTTAACATTTTTTAAAAAAGAAAACTCATAGATTATATTAATAACACCAACATATTTGCTAAAACATTTGCAAGAGTTCATCAACCTTTTCTAACAAAGTTTCTAAGAAAAACTGGACTAGGAAAGAAGACAATAAGGTAAAAAAAAAATTAAAAATTAGCATAAAATATTTATTAAACAATGAAATGATACAGCTCAAAAAAAATCAGAAATACATGAAAATGATCACTATCACTATATTTATTCAACTTGCTTTTAATAATAAAGGGGAAACAGGTTTTTTTTAAGTAGTTTATGAAATGAGAAAAATCAGTATTTTTTTTTTCTGATTATGATTGGTTTTAGAAAGAAAATCCAAAAAATTCTTCTGATAAATTTTGTATTTAATAAGAGAGATTTGTACTGTGGGCTTCCCAGATGGTTCAGTGGTAAAGAATCTGCCTGTGAATACAAGAGACACAGGAGAAGCAGGTTCAGTCCCTGGGTTGGGAAGATCCCTTGGAGTAAAAAACGGCAACCCACTACAGTATTCTTACCTGAAAAATCCCATGGACAGAGCCTGGTGGGCGACAGTCCATGCTGTTACAGAGAGTCAGAACCAACTGAGCATATGCACATGAATTTGCACTGTAGCTGAATAAACTGGAAAACACAGTAGTATTTCTTTATAATTTGACCATGCAGTTAAAACAGAAAGAAAGAGAAAAGTCATAATAACTGTTGACTATCAACTCACTGAAGAGAACATCAAAGTAATCTTTTCATCAGGCAAAGTCAAATTAATTGTTCTGTATTAAGGGAGAACACCACCTCCATACACTCTCTGTAGACACTTGGCAGGAGAAAGACAAAGGAGGGATATGTTTAAAGTTTGGGTTTGATTTAAGGTTGATTTTTCCACACAGAGTGGAGGTCTTGATTGGGATGGAACAAAGCTCATGTTATAAGAGTTTGTGATTGATGGACATAAGGAAATAAGAATTTTGAAGTAAATCTTAAAGGGTAAAGCCCAAATGACCAAACTAATTTTTATGAGAAATCTGTTTCTCCTGATGAGAGCAAGTTAAAAATGTTTTCTTTGAATAAATTAAATGTCTAAAAATTCTTGAAACAATATAATTATATCCTGAACAAAAATTCAGTGTTATTATCCCGAACAAAAATTCCCTGGGATATAATATTCTGTTAATGAAGATAATCAAATAGTAAAGTCACCTTGATGTAGAGTTTTATACTTAATCCTATTAATTTGTTACTATTAATGGATTTATATCTCATGGAGAAAATTGTAAAATCCCAAGGACTAAATTCGATAGGATAGGTACAATACAAATAGAAATTTATAAAATATGATATAATAAAGACTTGGGTGGGAATGCTTAAAATAGTTAAACTGTGTTCTTTACTAATTATTACACAAATTTAATGCATTTCCAATCAAATTTTTAGAAAATGTGGTGGGCAGAAAGGATCACAAAATTAATATTAAGATTCCTATAAACAGGTATCTTGTAAAAGCTGCTTTAAAAGTTTGGGGGAGAAACATGAAGAGTATGGTAAAGTTTACTATAACTCTTTATTCAAAACTGGATGAAACTGACCCAAAAATAAGTAGCTAAATTGTAAGCAAATGAGAGACTCTAGAATTAGATTTAAGTGTATTAGAGAGGATAATATATTATAAATCTGGCATTTTAATTGAATAAGAAAAAGATCTTTAATCTGGTATACTGTTCTTCTACAGTAGCTATGTGTGCATATCAGTCACTCAGTTGTGTCCAACTCTTTGCAACCCCATGAACTGTAGACTGCCAGGCTTCTCTTTCCATGGAATTCTCCAGGCAAGAATACTAGAGTAGGTTGCCATGCCCTTCTCCACTATTCACCCCAAAATAAACCATATAGATCACTTTCTCACAATATACATTAACAATGTAGATGAAACAAAGTTCTAACTGTTCAAGAAAAAAGTTAATTTTAAAGTAAAGAAAAAATTGGAAAATATTCCTGTAACTTTTAGGTGATAAAATTTTATCAGAAAAGAAAAACCCAAAAAGGAAAAAAATTATACATTTGACTATTTATATATTCAACAGACACAATTATTAACATTAAAAGACAACAGAGAGACTGGAAGAAAATTTTTCTGTAACATACGAAAACAAAAAGATTAATATTCATAATAAGATGAGGAAAAGACAAACCACTCAGCAGAAAATAAACACAGGACATGAGCAGGCATTTCACAAGAGTGGCAAATGACCAATAAACAAGAAGGGATACTTGCTGCAACTAGTGGTCAGGAAAAGTGAGATACCATTTTGAACACATTAAATTCACATAAAAAGAAAACAACAACAGGCTACATGTGGATATAGGCTCTCATATGCTATGTATAAGATTATAAATCTTCACAACTTTTTTGAAGTTTACTAAGTTAAAAAGCTGCACTTTGAACAAGTAAATCTCCTTTTGGGTATTGATCACACAGTTAGTATTTACCAGTTCATAAGTGATTTTTATTTGAGTTTTAGTAATATCATACAAACAAATGAAAAAAAGATGATGCTGTGAAAGTGCTGCACTCAATATGCCAGCAAATTTGGAAAACTCAGCAGTGGCCACAGGACTGGAAAAGGTCAGTTTCCATGTTTTCATTCCAATACCAAGAAAGGCAATGCCAAAGAATGCTCAAACTACTGCACAATTGCAGTCATCTCACATGCTAGCAAAGTAATGCTCAAAATTCTCCAAGCCAGGCTTCAACAGTACATGAACTGTGAACTTCCACATGTTCAAGCTGGATTTAGAAAAGGCAGAGGAACCAGAGATCAAATTGTGAACATGCGTTGGATCATAGAAAAAGCAAGAGAATTACAGAAAAACATCAGTGACAGACTCTTTTCTTGGGCTCCAAAGTCACTGCGGATGGTGACTGCAGCCATGAAATTAAAAGACACTTGCTCCTTGGAAGAAAAGCTATGAGCAACCTAGACAGCGTATTAAAAAGCTAAGACATTACTTTGTTGACAAAGGTCTGTCTACTAAAGCTATGTTTTTTGCAGTAGTCATGTATGGACGTGAGAATTGGACTATAAAGAAAGCTGAGCATCAAAGAATTGATGCTTTTGAACTGTGGTGTTGGAGAAGACTCTTGAGAGTCCCATGGATTGCAAGGAGATCAAAGCAGTCAATCTAAAGGAAATCAGTCCTGAATATTCATTGGAATCCAGGACTGATGCTGAAACTGAAACTCCAATACTTTGGCCACCTGATGCAAAAAAACTGACTTATTGGAAAAGACCCTGATGCTGGGAAAGATTGAGGGCAGGAGGAGAAGGGGACGGCAGAGGATGAGATGGTTGGATGGCATCACCAACTCGATGGACATGAGTGTGAGCAAGCTCCAGGAGCTGGTGATGGACAGGGAAGCCTTGCATGCTGCAGTCCATGGTGTCGCAAAGAGTCAAACACAACTTAGCGACTGAACTGAACTGAATCACATAGCACATACTCAGTCATCAATGTGTATCTGTTAATCAATTAAAAACTGTAAGCCATAACAGCTTATTTGACAGATCACTGTAGAAATAAATTTATGACCAAAACTAAACTTAATTACTGATCATTTTTTATCTTCAGTAATCTGTTACAATGGCACAAAAGCCTTCACCAACCAATGTATAAGTGAAGACACATAGACTGTTCATTATTTACTCAATATATTTGACAATATCAATGTAAAGTAGAATACTATATATTGGAACATTTTCTGCCCAGAGATACTAATTCAAACTGTCTAAAATCCTATTTTATTTTTCCAAAAAGACAACTCTTCCTTTTTACCTGACAACATCCAACAGTCACTGTGTTCCAGTTAAGAATAATGGAGCATGAAGAAATGCAGGAGTCTGAAAAATGCCCTAAAGGAGAGGAAAAAAGGAAAAGTTTCCATTTAGATATTCTATTGGAAGTATTTCTTATATTTTAGATAGTCTTAGGATGCTGGAAGAGAGGAACTAGCTATCCAGTGACATTCGTGAACATGACGACCTGGGGAACTGGCATCAGAGCATAGTGACATGCATGTTATATAACAGTTCTGAAAATCCTTCCAGATCTGTTCACGTATTTGAGAACAGATGTATCTTTTTCTAGATTTCTTTCTTCTTTTCAATTGAAAAGCTGAATTTGAAGTTTGGGATCAATTTATAGATTTCCCATACTGTGAAGTCATTTTCTATAACATTCTGTTTGGAGTAAAAAATAATGTTTATTTTTATAGCAATTAAAAAAAATCTCCATTTCGAATATAAAATGGGACAGTCAGTATGATTAGGAAATCAGTTAAATAATATATTTATCTTGAAGACAATCTGTTTTGTTTTGAATTCTTGGAGGAAAAAAAGTCAATTATTAAAAATATCTGTTAAAGTAGCACTAATTAAAAATTAATTAGGTCTTTATTTAAAAATTTGTTTTCATCAATTTCCCACAACTCATCTAATCTAGCTATGAATGAGTTATTTTTAGAATCATGTTTCATTATTCAGCCTTAATGGTTCAAAACCAGTGAATGCTGAATCTACCAGTTTATAAAACTAGTGAAATCAAAATATTTTATAACACCAATACAAAAAAGTAGGAAATGAATGTAGAAAAGTAATGCAAATGCAATTTTAGTACAACCCACAAAAGCCCACAATGAGTTACAAAATATACATAGAACAGGTCAATAATTTCACTAACTCACAGGAAAAATTTACATATTTACCAACACAAGTCAGCATTTTATTAAAGATTTTCCTAATAAACAGATGTAACAACACAAGCAACACCACCTGTATTAAACAAGTTTTGTTTCTTTTATACAGCAGACTACCTCATTCCTTCCCTAGCACTTTGTTAATTAAAGCTTAATTTAAACTTCTGGAGCTTTTGTTTTACATATAAATGCTATGACTACGTATTTATTATATTTTCCTTCCAATAAGTGAAATCAGTCTTGTTGATTACTTCTCACTTTATGTGATACAATTATCTATTATAGCCATCAACTACTTAGGATGTATTTTTACAATTTTGTTCATTTAATGACCACTCAATCACATTTTAGTTAAGAATTGTCCAAAGATGTAGCTGAATCAAATGGAGTTTAGATTTTTTTTACAATAAATGTCACTAATTTTCCTTAATTTTATTTTACTTTTTTCTTTTAACAATATATAATTTTGAAAAAACAGTTCTAGAGGATATCAGGAAGTTGGAAATTTAAGTCACTCCTAACCACCTTTTAATAATTAAAAATCCAAGAATTTATTAGACATTTTTTGTGTGAAATTCAGCAACAACTTCCACCTTTGGCTGATAATTGATCACAACATGAGTGAGGGCAGAGTGAAGATCAATTATCACACAGTGGTACCCATAATATAAAGATAACTGCAATTATGAGCCTTAAAAAAAAAAAAAGACAGATTTAGTCAGTGTGTTTCTTCTCTCTTTTCAATAATTGAAAATAAAATCTTCATTCTCAAACCATGTCTAATTAGTCTCAAAAAGTGATTTAAGTGAGGTGAGGCATTGTTTGAGTTTAATACATTTGTTTCAGAACCTAAAATCTGCTTCATTTTATTGCTAAGTTCGCTAGCCCTTTGGAAATTCTATTTCTCTTTTCTATCATATAATCAAACTCACAACCAAACTTGAAGACAGATTTAAGAGACGATATTTCTCACATAATCTTTACACACATTTTCTCATATAAATTTTTCTATGTACCAGATTGTGACCCTGATATCTATTCCCTGATCAAAGTTCAATCATTCATCTAGTCAGTAATTATAGTGTTAAAAGATACATTTTTGGAAGAAGTATAAATTATGACACAGGAACTCTAATTTATCACCACCTCCAAAAAATAAAATACGTAACACTCCTCTCACAGTTTTGCACTTATTACTTCAGAAAAAGTACTTCAGTTCCGTTCAGTTCAGTCACACAGTCATGTCCGACCCTTTGTGACCCCATGAACCACAGCACTCCAGGCCTCCCTGTCCATCACCAACTCCCGGAGTCCACCCAAACCCATGTCCATAGAGTCTTTGATGCCATCCAACCATCTCATCCTCTGTCATCCCCTTTTGCTCCTGCCCTCAATCTTTCCCAGCATCAGGGTCTTTTCAAATGAGTCAGCTCTTACTGAAAGGAATTTGTTTATATTAACCAAGGGCTAATTTAGTGTTCTCACCTTACATATAGATGAACATATAGAAAATCAAATATAATGATATTCAAAGAATATGATTTAAGGGAAACACAAAATTTTATTTTCAAATGCTGAGTGTCAAATCTGAGAAACTATAATAATCAGTATTACCGAAAGTAATCTTGAGTAGCAATTATTTAGTATTTTTATGAAAAGTTTAATAAAAAGATATGCTCACATTTTTTAAAAATTTGAGTAACAAATGAAATGCAAAAGTTAGAAACAAACAAACAAAAAATCTAGAAAAGCCAAGGCAAGATAAACCTTTTACAACAATAAACATGTTTTGGGTGATATAAATTATAGGCATATAAAACACCCCATGTGCTTTCAAACCTGGAGAAGATGTAGGGTTATGGATTGACGATGAAAATGAGCAAATGCGTTGAGTTTAGCTAAGACACAGGAACTGGGGATAGGGCGTGGCAACCCGCTCCAGTATTCTTGCCTAGACAATCCCCATGGACAGAGGAGCCTCGCAGGCTACAGTCCATGGGGTCACCCAGAGCCGTTCACGACTGAACAACTAAGCACAGCACCAAGATACAGTTAGGCAAGGGTTACAGAGGTCAAAAGATCAAAGAGTTAAACCTGTGACTTCTATTTCCCCTTCACAGAGTGGGCATTCTTGTTCCCAAAAGGAATTGGCCAGAAGCCTACAGTTCAACACTGCCCAACCATGAGGCAGGATAATGACACTTAGATTCACTTAACATTCATTCAACAGTTATTTATTGAATGTCCGTTGACTATATTTCTGGTACTCTATGGGTATGCTGTATATACAATGAAGGGCAAAACATACATGATCCTTGCCCTAAAGAGCTTATGATCTAGTGGCAAAACAAGCAATAATAATCAAGACACAAGTATACACATGAAGGCTTGAAGAGTATAGTAGAGGAAAAATACAGAGTTCTGTCTTATGTTGGTTTCCTAGAAATAGAGCCTGAGATCGGGATTCTTGTTTAAGTGACTTATTCACAGAGTGTTCTCAGGAAGACTGAAGTAAGAGAAGCAGGATCAATAGGGAAGAAATTTAAGCAAGAATGGGTACTCGTCTGGAGATTAGTTTGAGCTTGACCCCACAGGGATTCCTGGAGCATGAACTGCACCACCGAGTTGGTCTCACATTGAGGCAAGGAGGCATACTTTTTTCAATTCTGATCAGTCACTGGGTGAGGGTAGAGTAGGGGTGGCTGGAGGGGCACATTTCTTTTGTAAAGATATCTGAGTTGAGATCAAAAGCTTGAATAATGTTTACCTTAGAAAATAAAAGGACCTAGAATATGCAGTGAAAGAGGTCAGTAGTAACTGGGTATCACAAGAAGATGCTACAGTACAGCGCAGAGAGGCAGACAGGAAATAGACTATGAAGAATCATACAGAACATGTTAAAAATGTTCGTTTTTATTCTAGTACCAATGAACAACTTCCAAGGTGGGGGCACTTGACCAGATACATGTTTTTGAAAAATTTTTGGAAGGAAAAAAATCAGAGATAGTCAAGCGTAGATCCTGGAACGTCAGTCAGGTGGTAACTGTAGGAGTCTAGGAGAAAGTAATGATGATTTGAACTATAATGATAGTGCATATGGATATGCATAATTGGATTAAAGAGTTAATTACCATGTTAAACTGACAGGACATGTTTATGAATGGGTAACACCAAGAATGCAGTGAGGTAAAACAATACCATACCAGTTCTCTAGCTTGTATTATTTTCTTTAGCTATGCTGTATTACCCAGCTACTACCACAGATAAAGAGGTCAATCAAGTTTAACCAGATTTGATTATTTGTCTGAATATAATGAAAAAGCAAAGGGATACGAGAGGCTAGGTCATCGGTGAGAGAATTACCAAAACAATGGATCATAGAATTCAAACTGGACCAAGAGATAGTGAAAAAGCAATGGGGTTACAAGCATGGAGAGATGAGGCATGGACAAGCTGAAGCTATGCACTGAGTAGCATAGAGATTTGCCCTGCCTACTATGTAGAGTTCTTCCAATTGTTCTAATTGCAAACTGATCCAAGTTAAATATATTAAATAGCATAAGCCCCTGGAAGAATACATAAAGGAAGTTAAAAAAATTTTACCAAGAGAAAAAATTCTGTTTATACATTACCAATGTAGAGATGCTTCAACAATGTAATTCAATGGCACTCAAAGCAAATCCATCACTGATTAGATGGACTTCAAAGTAGTGTGGACTATTCAAAGCTTGGTAACAATTAGACAATATATTCATCACATTATTTATAAAGACTGTACAGTGAATTCTTCATTGCAACAGTAAAGCAGATTAAGAGAAATTTGGAAAACTAGTGGAACCATACAGAAAGCAACGTAAAAATAATCTTAAAATGAGCCAGGGAATAAATTCTGAGGTCACAGTGATCTTCCTGTTTGATCTGCTTGGATAATGTCTTCATTTTTGAATCTATATACACAACTTTGTGAGTTTTCAGTAGATTTTGGCGTCCTTGAATTCCATTATTGTAAAGTAAATGGAAACAGGAGTGAAATCAGAAAGAGAAATCAGCAGTGTGTTCTCTGGAATGGTTTGGAACTGCCTGACAGACTGCCCCAACTGGCAGTGTGGATGTTGGATCCATGAAAAACACAGCTGTGTAGACCAGGGTGTAGATCAAAGGTTAGAATGCCTATTTTTATTTTAATGTTGTGAAAAATTCCCTGGTCCAAGAACCACATAGATTTTGACATAAAGGCTGCACAGAGAGAAGTCAAAGGCCTTCAGTTCAGAAGTTCCTTGGAAGGATCATATATTAGTGAAAAAGTGGAAATGAAAAGGCTCAGATTAAAAATTAATCATGTAAAATTGTAGCATGAATTTTGGAAGTCTAAAAATACCCTTATTGCAAGCAGAATGGATTTTAAAAACTTTTATACTAAACTTCTACCTCTGAAAATAAATAACATGCTGTTTATAGCAACAGTGAGCTGTTGTTCTGGGCTTCTTAAAGGTGATTATAAATGTGTCAAGATTATATTTGGGGTTCCAGAAGCAGGCTGATCTCATAATCAGAAACTTCTCTGGCTGCACTGGGACTGCCACTCTCTTGGTTCTACTAGAAAAATATGGTAAGGCTCTAATCTGTGCTATTAAATATGTTTTTTAAGTTAGCAGGACTGAATGAATCACTACATGTCCCTTTTCTCTAGGGCTTCCCTGGAGGCTCAGTGATAAAGAATCCACCTGCAATGCAGGAGATGCGGATTCGATCTCTGGAGAGGGAAGAGCCCCTGGAGAAGGGAATGGCGACCCACTCCAGTATTCTTGCCTGGGAAATTCAATGCACAGAGGAGTCTGGCAGGCTGCAGTCCATGGAGTTGTAAGAGTCTACACGATACAGTGACTAAACCACACCTTTTGCATAATATGGAATCACATCTCCTTCCCTTACTGCCTCAGTCCAGCATTTGCCTCAACATATATCTTCCTGAAGCCAAGAAGACCTGCAAAAGCGTTCCTGATAACCAGACATCTATTTATCTATACCTGAGACAAAATCCACCGGGTCATTATCTCCTATCATAGTATAAACCCCTACCATCCAGTACCCTTTCAAAAGCTGTTGAGTTTTGTATTAAACTGTGATATCAGATATGCCCTGGTCAATAGTGAAAGGACGGACCTCCAACAACTAAATACAACAGAACTTTCTACTCCACAAGTGGTTCCCCAAGATTTGAGGGAGAGGGCCAGCAGTTCCTAAAATTTACCTGGGTAGCTTTTGGTCTCTCATTTAGCAGGATTTGGGAGGGGGGAGGGGCAGTGTTTTAGATTCCTAGTAAATGCTGCTGCTGCTAAGTCACTTCAGTCGTGTCCGACTCTGTGCGACCCCATAGATGGCAGCCCACCAGGCTCCGCCGTCCCTGGGATTCTCCAGGCAAGAACACTGGAGTGGGTTGCCATTTCCTTCTTCAATGCATGAAAGTGAAAAGTGAAAGTGAAGTTGCTCAGTCGTGTCCGACTCTTCGCGACCCCATGGACTGCAGCCTACCAGGCTTCTCCGTCCGTGGGATTCTCCAGGCAAGAGTACTGAAGTGGGTTGCCATTGCCTTCTCCGTAGTAAATGCTAGTTCTCAAAAATACCTGGGAAAAACTATAAAAAAGAACAGAAAGATCAATGAACTCTTTTAAATAGTATCTAAAAATGTCCTGTTTTTCCTTCCCCCTTTTATAATCCATGTGATGTTTAGGGAAGTCATTAGAGTATTTTGACAGCATCTGTGACCTTAACGAGGGTGGGCTTTTAATGCATTACAGACATATGTCTTAGCAACTTTAGTATATGCCATGCCTTTAAACTGATGGGTGTACTATAAAAGTGATTGACTTTTAATCTGAATACATTACTATCAGAGCAATGTATAGTTAAAAGAGTTCTATCTATAGTTAATTATTTAGCTCAGAGATTTAAAGCTGTGTGGTAAATGGGTTTCTCATTTTCTTAACAGAAGGTTAGATCAGGCTTTTAAATGCTATCACAAGTTGGCAGCCAGGAGATCTCTGGTTGGCCTCTATTCTTTCAATTTGTTAGATGCTACCTGCTATCAGCTTCAATATCCAGGTTTGCCAGCTGTGCTCGTGTGTTCTGGGTAGCATCACGCAATGAAGCTATTATGTACAATTACACAACCATTCCCAACCACTTAAATCTAACATTACCCTAGAACAGCAAAGGCAAATAGGTCCAAATCTATTCCATTCCATGAATGTACTAATGTGTCAAATGATTTTAAGAAAGGTTTCATATCAAATCTATTAGGGGATTGTGAGGAAAAGAAAAATTTCACCCTGCCTAAAATCAGAATCGTCTGCCTCTTTCTCACTGTGGGAATATGAATATTCTGCTGAAAGCTAGGGTAGCTGTTGCTCTCTGTTACTCCTGTTTTCCAGGCCTGGGAACAGATGGTGCACCACCTGACTCAGAACAGTCTAATGTAAGATTCATTGTGCTTCACGGGAAATCAAAGATCAAGCAACATTACAGAAGGTGACGCAGCACCTCGGCAACCAGGAACCCAGTATGATACAGTGGAGTGGTGAAGGGAGAGGGGAGGACAGCTAGAAATTGATAGCAAAAACTGGAAAAGACAAAGAGAGAGAGAGAGAGTGTGTATGTATGAAATCAGTCAAACTTCTTGCAAAATAAAACCTTCAGTTCTTGAAGTCTATTATTCAAAAATACTATCAAAGTAAACATGTTAGTCACTTCAGGCATGTTGGACTCTTTGGGAACTCCATGGACTGTTGCCCATCAGGCTCCTCTGTCCATGGAATTCTCCAGGCAAGAATACTGGAGTGGGTAGCCATCCCCTTCTCCAGGGGATCTTCCCAATCCAGGGATTGAACCTGGGTCTCCTGCATTGCAGGCAGATTCTTTACCATCTGAGCCACCAAGGAAAATATATTTGAAAACACTATCAAACTCCATCCCAAATGTTTAGCCCAAAACAGTAATAACTCTCTCTCCAAAGCACTGTAGTTGTCTGATCACTGTTAACACTAAAAGATAATTCTAATATCATGTCCTTCAAGATATGTCTTAAATTCAAATCACCTTTAAGGCACAACTGTGGAGGATGACAGTGACAAGTGGAAATTTGTAACTTTATTGAAACTATGGATAAGAGGCCTAGGACAGAATAACTTGGATTGTGTGACCTAAGGTTTTCTCACAGCTATTTTAAAAGGATAGCAATACAGTGGTATGAGCATCTGCAGAGTCCTCTGCCACTTAACCTAGAAATGAAGTTAACAAACGATGGCTTGTACAGCAAATTTGGCCGTTGCCTGTGTTTTTAAATAAAGTTTTGTTGGAATACGGCTGCATCGATTCACTTGTTTTCTGTCTATGGCTGCTTGCACACAACATTAGCAGAAGGGAGTATTAATAGTTATGGCAGAGAACATACAGCCTACAAAGCTTGAAATACTTACTGTCTGACCCTGTACAGAGAAGATTCACCAAACTCTGGTCTAGAACCTATTTGCCTCTAATAATCTACACACAAACACAAATGTTCACCCAATCCAAGAAATCCATGAAAACCTATCTTGTAATAAGAGTACCCTAGAGGCTTCCCGGGTACCTCAGCTGGTAAAGAATCTACCTGCAATGCAGGAGACCCTCGATTCCTGGGTTGGGAAGTTCCCCTGGAGAAGAGATAGGCTACCCACTCCAATATTCTTGGACTTCCTTGATGGCTTAGATGGTAAAGAATCCGCCTGCAATGTGGGAGACCTGGGTTCGACCCCTGGGTTGGGAAGATACATTGAAGGAAGGCATGGCAACCCACTCCAGTATTCTTTCCTGGAGAATCCCCATGGACAGAGGAGCTTGGCAAGCTACAGTTCATGGGGTCACAAAGAGTCGGACGTGACTGAGCGACTAAGCACAGCATGGGCTTCCTCAGTGTCTCAGCTGGTAAAGAACCTGCCTGCCAATGCAGGAGACGCAAGAGGCACAGGTGTGATCCCTGGGTTGGAAAGACCCCCTGAAGAAAGAAATGGCAACCCACTCTAGTATTCTTTACTGGATAATTCCATGGACAGAGGAGCCTGGTTGGCTACAGTGCATGGAGTCACAAAGAGTCAGACATGACTGAGTATGCATAACAGTCATATATTTGACTTTCTTTCTCTTTTAGAAAAAAAAAAACAGTTCTCTTCGATATAAATCCCTGGTCACTCAGAAGCAATGTTGTTTCTCTGGCTCCGCCACCCAGTACCATCCACCACCACCAGTCTTTCCAATAAGCATTAGGAGAAAAAGATGGCCTCTTCATGCCTCTCTGTCAGCTTCTAACCTCCTTATAAAAAGGACTTTTATGTATAATGCCTCTGGGCAACTGTATGCTAATCTGTAGCCTTCCTACCCTTAGACTGCTAAATCTTGTTGAATCATTTGTTCCTGTCAGGCTGTTAGGACACAAAAAGTTTCAAGCCCTAGACAAATGCCACATTGAGGATGTATTCCTAACTTCGTTATCTCTGTGACTGTTTGTAACACAGACTCACCCCCCAGAGACAGAGTGGCATTAAAGTGCAGTCAAGACATTTACAAATAAATTACTGCCTGAAAAAATCATAATAAGTGAAACAGCATTTCATCCACAAAGAGCACACTTGAAAATCCGTTATCAAAGTCAATTTGCTATTTCCACCCTACATTAGCCTAATACAATGCACACGACACACAGTCGGTGGTGTTCCAGCACAGGCTCTCCGAAAAAATAAAGACTTTAAGGATTTCAAAATCTCTGAGCAACTGCATTACTGGTCAAGATAATGACATTTCTATAACAAATGAAAAATAGCAGCTGAAATGCACAAGGGCATGAGATTGGGCATGAAAAATCTGGTTCCAATACAATCTCACCATCTGCCACTTCATGCATCATTCTGAAGCAACTCAGCGCTTCACCTGTTTTATGTTTTAAGTCAGCCAGGGGGACAACCAGGAGACACAGGGACACCCCTTTTTTCCATCTTTTTCCAATATTACATTGATAATGAGGATTCCTCCTTTTGTGCAGACAACCAATCTTCCTCTACATCAACCCAAATATACTTTTCTCCCTAAAGAATGAGACCATAATAGACAGATGGTAACTAGTAGGAAATATTGAGGATAATTTCATTCTACAGAAAAAAAAAAAATGTTTACACAGTAGGACAAGGAAAAAGTGAAAAAAATTAATGGACTTATTAGTAGTACATGTATATTGCTCTGCCAGTTCAGCATTCACTTTCACTCATGTTAAGTAACAAGAACATCATAGCTCACTGAGGAAATGGAAAACCTCGTTGCTCTCTTTGAACCTTTTCAGCAGACGCACACAAAAAAACCTAAGTATGTTACTGTACTGAGTCCATGGAATTTAGGACTAGTACTAAAGGGATTTGGTTGCCAATTAGAATCACCTTGCCATGTAAGGTGGCTTTAATAATATGCACCATGACTCACATACATACATTACATGTATTCTTTTGTGTACCAAATATTTCACAGTAAAAACAGGGAAAAGGCAAATTTTTAAAAAGTATACTTTGAAAGGCGATGATTTGGATCTTTTAACTCACTTACCTAATTAAAATGGCAGGAACAAATCTGAGAGAATTTTGTCAGGATCATGGTTCCTGCTGAAGTGGGCATAGTAACTATAAAGATTTTTGTTTTTCTTCTTGGAAGAATGATAGTCTATAAACGCTTCAGTCTATGTGATCCAAGACTTTCAAGAGTATAATCCAAAGAATAAACTTTGTGGTAAGGGAAACTACAACTCAAATGCCCAACAACATTTTCTTCTAAGGTAAGAAAATAAACTGCTGAACCTATCAATGTAATTGAGGATAAATCCAGAGTTATCAGTGTCTCTGTGACTTCTGTCACTGCCTCAGTTTACAGGTTATAATTTCATCTCAAGATTGAGCATACTAAAAATGCTATTAACTTGCCTAGCAGAACTAAGTAAAAACAATTTAAATTATAGCTTGCAGCAAGAAATAATCTTTGATTCTCCAAATTTAAATACATGTAGTGACTTAGACGGTAAAGAATCTGCCTACAATGCAGGACACCTGGGTTTGATTCCCGGGTCAGGAAGATTCCCCTAGAGAAGGGAAGCTACCCACCAAAGTATTCTTGCCTGGAGAATTCCATGGACAGAAGAGCCTGGTGGGCTACAGTCCATGGAGTCACAAAGAGTTGGACTGAGTGACTAGCTTTTACTTTGACATATTTGCCTACCTGTTTACATTTGTAGTGGTCTATTCTGATAGTGAAGAATCTACCTGTAATGTAGGAGATCTGGGTTCAGTCCCTGGGTCAGGAAGATTCCCTGGAGAAGGGAATGGCTACTCACTCCTATATTCTTGCCTGGGAAATCCTATGCACAGAGGAGCCTGGCAGCCTACAGGCCATTGAGTTGCAAAGAGTTGGACAAGGCTGAGTGACTAACATTTTCACTTTCATATATCTAATTTGTAGTTTTATAGGAATTTTATACAAATATTTTCTATTTACTCAAATAGTAGCATATGAAACCAACTTCTGATGCTATAAAGAGGAACTAATTACACAAAATTTGGGAAAACAATTATTCCAAGAGGAGAAAAGAGCTCAGTCTCACTTTCACAGCCCCACATGGAATAAATCAATGCAAGAATACATTGACCTGAAAATTAGTATCGGTAGTTCTAATATAATGTTGACATGTTTTCAGATGATCCTCCACTTAGATCAACAAAATGGAGAGTAATTCATTCAACAAACATTTACTGAATACCTCCTCTACCCCATAGGGAACAGGAGATAGTTTGCAGTGAAAGCCTTATGAAGAAAATGACACCTAAGTGATTTCTTAGGAACTAGCTAGGTCAAGGATGAAAAAGGAGAGAGACTTCTTAAAAGTGAGAGCAAAGACACAGGGCAGAGGAACTGAATGGTGTCAGACGAAAACACAAGTAGTTTGGTTTTGCTGATGCAAAAAGTGTAAGACATTGGGTAACCAGAGGTACGACTGGAAATTAAACAAGGACTAGATGAGAGAGGAGAAAGCGGTGGCACCCCACTCCAGTGCTCTTGCCTGGAAAATCCCATGGACGGAGGAGCCTGGTAGGCTGCAGTCCATGGGGTCGCTAGGAGTCGGACACGACTGAGCAACTTCACTTTCACTTTTCTCATTCATGCACTGGAGAAGGAAATGGCAACCCACTCCAGTATTCTTGCCTGGAGAATCCCAGGGATGGTGGAGCCTGGTGGGCTGCCGTCTATGGGGTCGCACAGAGTCGGACACGACTGAAGCGACTTAGCAGCAGATGAGAGAGCTTTTGCCCTGAATTATGATGCTTGGAATGTATCTCCTAAATCGTAAGAATAAATTGAAAGGCTTTTATCAAAAAGTCTTAAGTATTTAAATCTGATTTTCTGAAGGGTCATTCTGGAAAATGGACTGAAGACAGATTTGGCTGGTACAAGGATGGATAAAGGAGACCAATTAAGAAACTAACCAAGAGAAAGCAGTCAGAAGAGAGATAGTAATGACTTGAGCTAAAGTAATGACCATGGGGATGAGCTGGGATTTAAAAATCAGCAGTAACCAGGGAATTCCCTGGCAATCCAGTGGTCAGGACTCTGCACTTTCACTGCCAAGGGCCCCAGTTCAATACCTTGTCTGAGAACTAATATCCCAAAGGCCATCAAAAAAAAAAAAAAAAACCCAGCAATAATCTAAAATTAATTATATATGGATAGTGGATAAGGGGGAAGAGTAAGTTAATTACAAATTACTGTGCAAGTTTCCTGGCCATGATTCCATTCGTAGCGCTAGAAAATATGGGATAAGGAGAGAAATTTGTTATGGAGAAGACAAATTTGCTTTTTGATATATTACAGGTAAGTTTCCTATGGATCATTTGATCATACCGAGTAGAATGTGGGATATATAAGTCCAGGAAGAGGTTTGAAAGATACATGACTGTTTGTTATATGAAACTATGAGTAGATGAGACACTCCAATGAGCATGAGAAACTGATATGGAGGAGGAGATGAATAAGAAGACAATGAAGAAGCAGTATCAATATAGAAGATCCAGGACAGTGCCTGGTCAACAGTGGCAAATACAGCACATAAAGTAAAAAACAAAATAGGAAAGGCCTCACTTAGCAATTAGGAATAATGAGAAGTGATATTTGAATGGATCAAACACTAAATAGGAGAGAAGGGCTTCCCTGGTGGTTCAGACAGTAAAGAATCTGCCTGAAAAGCAGGAGATTCCAGTTCCATCCCTGGGTTGGGAAGATCCTCTGGAGAAGGGAATGGCTATCCACTCCAGTATTCTTGCCTGGAAAACTCCATGGACAGAGGAGCCTGGTGAGTTACAGCCCATGGGGTTGCAAAGGGTCGGACATGACTGACTAACAATGACACACTGTGAAGCATTGTAATGATCAGACGAAATTATTGGGCAGATTCTCAAATACCAGTAAAAAGAAAGCAAAAATCATCATTTCTAGTTATTTTTTTCAGAGACCAGGCAATATGGTATAATTTTTCCAAACCTCTGAATCTGTGCTTATTGCACATTTGATTGTAAGAAAATGAATTTTGAAAAACAGATACCAACTTTAGGAGTCAGATCATATGGCTACTTAATAGAAGTGACACCTAGGAATAATGGCAGTGAAAAGGAAAAATAAACAAGGGAAAATTGGAGCTTGGAGGGTGGCTAATGTCCACATTATATTCTCACATACGACCAATTTCTATCCACCCATCACTTTAGCAGGAAGTGCTTCGTGTTTATACACTATATGGAGGCTAGCTTTGGGGACAGGTAATATTTTGAATGGAAATGGTAATAGTGATTAAGTCACATTACATTCTAAGCAAATGTATCCTCTAAAATGTGACCATACGTTATATACCACCATATTTTCTCCCCAATTCTATTTTTTACTAAACAGTAATACAGGACTATAATAGTTTAAAATTTGATTTGTAGGCAAAAACTGCTTCCTTAGAAAAGAGCCAATTTCACAAAGCCACTGATGAAGTTCAGATGATTGAATCACCAGTCTCAACTTTAAAGTGAAACTTGTATGTACTTTTCCCCTATTTTGGCCAGAACGTATTACTGCTGCAAAGCAATTTGCACTTTGCAACTTTAAAGACAGCAGAAAGGACTAGACTTGCCAGAAGGCACTTGGGCAATTGTCACAAACAGATTGTTTATTCTACCTAGAGGTTTATTATTATTTTCATAGTATTCCACAAAGATCAAGCAAAAGTGCTAACAGACTCTAGTGTTGTTTTTTTTAAAGGTGGAGTTTAAACTATCATAAAACAATAAACCATCAAGTTGCTGAACAGGTTATACACGTAGCTTTGTTCATATAACTATATTAGCAGGGAATATACTTTATCTCCATTAATTGCCTAACTATGAGTCCTAGCCAAAAGAACAATCTAAAGGAATTATTTTTTTTTTAACTTTTTCAAATTTTTAGCCTAGCTTTGCAAGTGATTCAGTGCTAGACTCTACCAAACCCATAGTAACTGAAAAAGGAATCAATATTGGCATGAGAAACCATGGTTCTGTCCATTTCCAACTTCAAATACAATTCATAAGAATAGTACAAATTCGATAATAAAAGCAGCATTCTCAGAATTTATGAGGGAGGCAGATAAGAAAGAAGCTTCCTTTGTGCTGACACATAATGGGAAAAAATCAAGTTCATATCATGTTTCTCACTATAAAATAAAATCGGTCAAGCTGGGAACCTAAGAAGCATCTATATTCCTGAGGACTCTGGAACACCACAAACTGGGTTGTTGAGTCTTTCCCATTTTATTGTTTTCCTCTGTTTCTTTGCATTGACTACTTAGGAAGGCTTTCTTATCTCTCCTTGCTCTTCTTTGGAACTCTGCATTCAAATGGGTATATCTTTGCTTTATCCTTTGCCTTTAGCGTCTCTTCTTTTCTCAGCTATTTCTAAGGCCTCCTCAGACAACCATTTTGCTTTTTTGCATTTCTTTTTCTTGGAGATGGTCTTGATCACTGCCTCCTGTACAATGTCATGAACCTCCATCCATAGTTCCTCAGGCATTCTGTCTATCAAATCTAATCCCTTGAATCTATTTGTCACTTCCACTGTACAATCGTAAGGGATTTGATTTAGATCATACCTAAATGGTCTAGTGGTTTTCTCTACTTTCTTCAATTTAAGTATGAATTTTGCAAAGAAGAGAAGCTAAAGGCAAGGAGAAAAGGAAAGATATATCCATTTGAGTGCAGAGTTCCAAAGAATAGCAAGGAGAGATAAGAAAGCCTTCCTCAGAGATCAATGCAAAGAAATAGAGGAAAACAATAGAATGGGAAAGACGAGAGATCTCTTCAAGAAAATTAGAGATACCAAGGGAACATTTCATGCAAATATGGGCACAATAAAAGAAAGAAATGGTATGGACCTTAAAACAGAAGATATTAAGAAAAGGTGGCAAGAATGCATAGAAGAACTATACAAAAAAAATCTTAATGACCTGGACACCAATTATATCAGATTAGATACTCACCCTACTCCAGTATGACCTCATTCTAACTAATTACCTCCCGTTGTAGGGTAAGGGAGTTAGAGAAGGTGCAGTTCGGAAAAAGAACGAGACTGGCACCTTACAGGAACAGATCACCTTTAATGAGGCGAGAAGGGGCAGCAGTCAGATTAGTGAGCTGCTGCACTAACCCAAGAAAAGAGTAAGTATATATAGGCATATATGTGGAAATCTACTGTCTGAAGGGGGGCTGTTCTCCAAGCTTGTTTGGAGTAGTTATCTCTTAAACGGCTGGGGCAAGGAATTCTAGAGATTGGCCAGAGGCTGGACCGGGCTGGGAGTTGGCTGTAATCAACCTTAATGTCCATTTGTTTTTTCCTTCAGGTGAGAGAGTTCTTTGTTTTGCATAGAATGGTGGGGAGGACCTGGAGGAGAGTTTAAACTCCACGCTGTTTGATCCATGTAACCTTCCTTCACCCACGACCCTATTTGTAAATAAGATCACATTCTGAGGTACTACAGGTTAGGATTTCAACATACTAATTTGATGGTGGGCAGGGGACACAATTCAACTCAAAACAACATCTCAGATGTCTCTATCTTTCCACATTGCTGTGTCAAAGTCCAGTTTCATCCATCTTCAATCCTCTCTTGTGTTTACTCCTTTCTCTCCAGCTCCATTATTGCCCTTGCAACATTATATTTCATCATTGTTGAGCTGTGATTCTACAAAAGCAGGGCCCATGACCACTTCGTTCCACAGTATATGCCTAGTGACACATCTCATGCTGGCTTGCTCTTAATATAATATCTGTTTAATGAGTTTCAAGGGAAAGCCTCCTCATTGATTATTAAAATTTATGTCTAATTAGACTTCTTGTTTTTAAACCTAATCTCCACTTCAAAACAGTTCTTTCTCTACAACAGAAAAATCTTTGAAATATTTTTACCATGCTCAAAAATTTTCAATGGCTTATCATCACTTACAGGATAAACTCTTAACTCCTTAGCTGGCAAATAAAGAACTTAATCCTTATTTCAGTTCGCTCCCTTCAGTCTCATTCCCTCAACATCCTCTCCTACTTCTTATCCAGTAAAAGCAGTAAATGGAATTCCTTGAAAATTCTCATGCTCTCCCATGCCTACACGTCTTGGTAAATCTTCATCTTGCCTTTTCTTTATGTTTCTCATCCCTTTGACTCAAACACATCCTCCTCCACCCTCTAGTCCATCTTTTCTATGCATCATACATTAGAATAGCTTATATAGGGTCTATTTAAACTATTTAAACACTTGTTTTTGTGGCTCCCTTTCCACAAAACTCTGAACCACTCTGCTTCTTGAAGACCAGATGCAACAGCATTTTTTCATCTTTGTATTCTCAGCACATAATATGGGGCGTGGGCAGGCACTGAAAAAACATTTGTGGAGTAAACAAATGCAGGGGAGAAAAACTATATGGACTGGTGTACATTTACAGAGCTTACTCAAGACTCTTTTTGCAGGAAATATGCCTTGAAAGTGTTTGTAGCTCTTCCAAATCAGGAGCCAGAATCAACAGAATACACACTTCAATAATAACCTCAATGTCACCATTCCACCTGTCAAACCCAGGCAGGCCAGCCAGGACAGAGAAGCTGAGAAGCTCCCTTTGTTCCTAGTACTTTTCAAATATTTCCTGAGACTGAGGCAAGAAAGAAACCTCAATACACCCTGGCTTATAATCTCATGATGCCTACCTAGTGAAGGCCATGATTCTAATCAATCATATAGAAAGGTGGGCCAATATTTGCCCTTTCTTTCTTAAGCCATGTTAATTGAGCAGGCAGTTAAACTCTTGGCTTAGACAATAAAATCAAACTAAATCTAAAATGAACAATATAGGGAAAAGTTTTTATGTGTGTGTGTGTGTGTGTGTGTGTATGAAGCTACCCTACACAGCATGATCACAGCCACAGAGTTTGTTCTGTTTAGTGTCAGTTTCAGATGGAGAGATTTACATTTATTCAGGGTTTCCTTACATATGAAGGCAGTGGTGGCATTAGCAAAAACTCTGCAAGGAGATATTTGATGCATGAAGGTGTGTAGCTATGAGGCACAGGCATTGCTACCTCAGACATTTATTCTTCTACTTCTAGCTTTTGTCATTTGGGCATCAATTAACTATGGGAGCTGGCAGATTAACGTTCCATGCCTCTGGGTATACATGGTGCCTGGTATATATGAGACGATACTGCTGGCAATGGAAATGAAAAGCTGGCTTCTCTCCTCAAGAAGGTCACAACCCATTGACAGAGGCACCTGTTCAAGTAAGTAATTATGACAAAATGTGTGTCAAAAAGTTTTGCGGAAAGTACACTGGGATCTTAGAAGAAGAGATCACTAACATTGTCTCCACTGTTCATAAAAAAAGAAAATAAATCAGAGTTCCATGAGCCTTCATTTCTTCACTGTATCACTGGCAACATTTCCCAAAGCTGTGGCGGCAGGTGGGGCAGGGAAGGGTTGGAGGGGGATGGACAGAGGAAATCAGTGTGCTTCTGTCTGAGCTGGGTCAAGGTGAACTTCCAGTGGGAAGTTGGAGGGCAGAAGGAACCACAGGGGCCCAGTTATCTCTGTCCTTCCCTCACTGCCACGGGCAGCATCTTGAAGAGTAGCTGTGTGCTCTCCACAGCTCCGCACAGGCCAGTCAGTCCTGCCATGTTTCCTGAATTTCACAGTCCTTCTCCTCCATTTCAGGGAGGGCAGTAGCCTTCTGTGTTATCTGATCTCTCTGTTATCTACCATCCTCTGTTTGGCTTCTTAGCTCTTCCATCAACTGTGTAACCCATTCTGCATATTTAATTCCCTCTGTTTTAAATCCTTTGTGATTTCCAATTTTGTTTTGGACTTTGATACACATAATACTAAACAAAACAAAGGAAGAATGGAAAATGTGAACTCTCTCCAAAACTAGGATGTTCTATGTGCAAAGAATTAAGTAGTTAGATACTTGACTAGTATTTATCTCTATTCTTGTTTCACTTTTTTATACTTTAAGATCAGTTTTGGAGTCCAAATTACTAATGTATTATGGAAAAATCAGTGCTGGAAATTCTGAGATTTTTTTTTAACATGGAATGGCACAAGTTAGTCAAATGATTAAGATTTGAAGGCTACGTGTAAAACCTAGCACAGTTCCACAGCAGAAAACCAACATTCTAATCTTCATAAATGGAAAACGCCAGTAATTTTCCTTTTAATTTCAAATTTTGCTAGAACTTTGATATTAATAATAATCTAATGACTCTAGTGAGAGGAACTGAATATTCTTTATTTTCCTATTTAATAACAATACTAGAGATAATATGACATAAAATTCAATATTAATATCAATTATGTTAAATGATTTAAAAATATTAATGCCAATA
The DNA here is from genome assembly GCF_054371585.1 of Giraffa tippelskirchi. Taxonomy (NCBI): domain Eukaryota; kingdom Metazoa; phylum Chordata; class Mammalia; order Artiodactyla; family Giraffidae; genus Giraffa; species Giraffa tippelskirchi. Next base: position 69,173,031 of record NC_137284.1, read on the forward strand.
GTAAGGATATAAAACAAACATCTCTGAGTTGTTTTCAGGTATTTATCTAACTGTGTTTAAACATTTGACAAAGACATCAATTCTTAGGGCCTCGGTTTTTTCCTGGAGAAACTAACGGGTTTGGATTAGAAAAGTTTTTCCTAGTCATTCGTTCACAGGTCTAACGGTTCCTAAAATTCAAGACAATATTGATCTTTACTGAAATTTCTATTACTTGAATAAAAAATAGAGTCATTATTTAAGAAATGTTCCCTTTAAAAAGAAATAGTCTCAGACACTTCATGTGTCCTCAAGTGAGCATTTTCGATGTTTGGAGGAGGTCAGAGGAGCTGGCTCATGACTCAGCCTCTTAATTTCTGATTCAGTAGATTATCTCGTCTAGTACATTAGTTTTAAACAGCACATTGCTTTTTTTTTAAATTCTCAAATATTGTTTAATTTATATCCATAATTAACCATTCATTAAAGGCAGGAAGCATAAGGCACAGAGATGTTGAAATGCAATAAGGAAACTAGGAGCATAATGATATAATTCTGCAAATTTTGTTCAATTTTCCCTTCATCAGACCAAAATTCTTGTGTATGTTTAGTACTTCAAAAATCAATTTGAAAAGCATAAGCTAATGAGTATTAAAGATGGCTTAGCATTATGGGAAATAATTACACTGCATAGGGTATGTTATTCACAGACTTTTCAAATAACATCTTAAATCTCATTTCTTATCTATTTAGTTATGCACAAATGTAAAAATTAAAAATTAGCTCATTTATTTTCACAATGGCACTTTTTTCTCACAACATGCATTAAAAATATTTTATAGATATTCATTTACTCACAAAACCAAATATGATGTACCCTTAGGTTGTTAAATTTACTTTTCAATAAATTATGACCTTTAAATGAAATTGAAATAAAAAGCTTTTACTTTTAATGGAAAAGATTGAAGTTTATATTTTTTGTATTATTTCTCTTCTGAAGATAGCATTAAAATATTTTATATCTTTGGATAATGTGTTAATCCAAAGCTATCTACCTATATCTATATCTATTTACTTAAATGTATTTATTATATGCCATTCAAAAATTGTTTTAAAAAGGAAAGCCATACGAAGTGGAATTGCACATCCCACTGAAAGAGCTTTTTTCCAAGTCAAAAGTACTTTGAAAATGCTTACTTTGGCTAAATTCAGACCTTTCTAGTTAAGTTTTCATGAATCCAGTGGTTTTGATGATCCAAAGTGTATTATTCTCAAGGGAATCCTAATATTGTTATTTAGGTCTACAAATACCAAGCTCAAAGGTAAAACTGAAAGGAAAGAAAAGCTGTAGAAGAATCATCCATTAAAAAAACTCTTTCAGATGCAAACTATTAGATAAAGAATGGATAAACAGCAAGGCAGTATTGTTTAGCACCAGAAACTATATTAATATCCTGTAGTAAGCCATAAAGTGAAAAAATTAAAGTGTTAGTTGCTCAGTCGTGTCCGACTCTTTGCAACCCCATAGACTATAGCCCACGAGGCCCCTCTGTCCATTGAATTATCCAGGCAAGAATACTGGAGTGGGCAGCCATTCCCTTTTCCAGGAGATCTTCCTGACCCAGGGATTGAACCGGGGTTTCCTGCATTGCAGGTCAATTATTTAGTGTCTGAGCCACCAGGGAAGCCATAGTAAACCATAATGGAAAATAAATAAATTTTTTTTTAAATCTCTATCTTTTACTTTCTTCTCCTCTCTCCTCCTGTCCTTCTTCTGGGCTGTAGGACCCAGCATGACATAAAATCAGCCATTATGAAAACATTAATGTCACCTGCAATTATTTTATAAAAACTTATTTTATCACATTTTGAAGTTAAGGATTTCTGTTTGAGACATTCGAGAATCTGGTGCCTAGTATTTAGGGTGTCCACTTGATCTCTCCTGCTTTCATTTCTAACTTTTCAAAACACTGAGACCAAAAGAAACTGAGTCCGAATGCTTAGTCATAATGGGATTGAAGTAGATAGAGGATGATCTGTATATAGATATGCAGTGTTCTTGATTTGAATGTTTATATAGAATCCATGCCTGGAGGAGGGCGTGGCAAGCCACTGCAGTAATCTTGCCTGGGAAATCCCATGGACAGAGGAGCCTGGAGGGTTACAGTCCATAGGGTGGCAAAGACTCAGACACAACTGAAGTGACTTAGCATGCATGCATGCATAGAATCCATGGTGGTGGTACATGAAGAGTTAAACCCAGAGAATTCTCACGGGTAGTATATACATTCTTTGGATTCCAGTCACTCTGTTTAAATTATAGAAGAAATACCTGTGAATATTTACTTGATAAATTTTCCAGCTTCCAACACCATTCACATACTCTTTCTGAAAAAACTCAAATGAAAATATTCAAAATTATGCCACCAGTGCTGACAGCCCTTATGCCATGAGATCACAGTTTAAATCATGACTCTCATGTAAAATTGTCACTCTTGGGGTTAAGTGAAGACTTGCCCTTCTTGGGGAAGAGAGAAGAAAAGCAAATCAGTATCAGAAATATTGCTCATGTAGTTGAGACAGTAGTTTGGCTTAATAGCAGGCCAATTTGCATTTGGTAATTATTACCAGCATCTAATCTGCTGCTTATCTTTTTTACTGACTAGAAACTAGAATAATTCTTGAATAATTCAAATAATTGAATAACTCTTCAAGAAACTGCTGGGAATAGAGTCAAGGTAGTTTTAAAGGACTGAATGTGTATGTCCCCCAAAGTTTATATATTGAAGCCTTGCTATCCAATGTGATGGTATTTGGAAATGGGATCACTGATAAGTAATTAGGTTGAGATAAGGTCATTGCAGGGAGCTTATGATGGGCTCTGTGGCATTATAAGAAGAGAAAGATACCAGAAATCTCTCTTTTAGCCATGTGAGGACCCAAGCAGGTATGCAGCCAAAGTTGAAAGAGGGCTCTCATCAGAATGTAGCCATGCAGGAACCCTGATCTTGGACTTCCCAGCCTTCAGAGCTATGAGAAGTACCTGTTCTTTAAGCCAACCAATCTATGGCATTTTGTTATACCAGCCCAAGGTAAGACAGGCAGCATAGAGATGAATTTCTCTTTAACAGTGGGCCTCTTCATAGAACATATTAACAGTCTTCTGATGAGTCTTATTCTTAGTGACAACATTTCAAGGTGTATAAAAACCCTGACACTATTCAATAAGATAGGGTTTTCTTGTTATACAAATCGCAAATTTACAAGGGCATGGATTACAGTAATGATGAAGTAATATACAAGTATCTGGCTGAAATAAAATGCATTTAACACTAAAAATGTGTTAAACAACTTCTAAAACTTGCAAGTCCAAAGTCATCATGAGCATATGTAATACCACTCTAGAGATGTACAAAGTTAATTGCATTTGTCATATCCTTTGTTACAAAGAGAATATTTTTGTAGTGACTTTTTGATTAGTTCAATACTGAGTAATCCAAATATAGCTATAGTTGGAAATAATAGAGAGTCAAATCCTACAATATAGGCAATATTTTTATAGAGATATAATTCTTTGGATAATAAATTCCTACATTCTTTGCACCTTTATACTTTAGCTTTATCTAACATTTAATGTATATCTATTGTAAACTAGGCAAAGTCATGTACTGATGTTTATATATATATCACTTAATATTCATGGCACTCTTACAGAGTAGAAACCATAACCTTATTTTCAGAAATTTTAATATTTAGAATTTTTAAAAGCCACTCAAATTTCTAGCTCTATATTGTCCTTATAGCAGGGAAATTCATAGAAATGAGCAAGTGTTATTTAGCAAGCACTCCCTCTCATTTTCCAGAGATGACACTAATCACTTTGTTTGGTATTAATATCCTTCCTTGAACCACCTGCTCTGTCAGAGGATGGCACATTCTCTTTTGCCAAGCCTCAGTCTTTTGCTTATGCTTAGACTGGAGGGTATGAGTGGGGATCACCAGTGTACATAAATCACATAGACCAAAGCAAGGAAGGCTTCCCAGGTGAACACAGTGTTAAAGAATCTGCCTGCCAATGCAGGAGATGCAGGAGACACATGTTTAATCCCTGGGTCAGGAAGATTTCCTGGAGGAGAAAATGGTAATCCACTGAAGTATTCTTTCTAGGGAAATCCCATGGACAGAGAAGCCTGGTAGGCTACAGTCCATGGGGTTGCAAAAGCTTCGGGCACGACTAAGCAACTAAGTGTGAATGTGAAGGAGGGGAAAGGTGTTTCTCCCACAGAAATTTTGAACTGAAGACCAAAATTGAAATGCTTTTATTTATAACTAACACTTTCACTTTCAGAAGGGGGACATAGGAAATTCATAATTAAAATTCAAGCACAAGCTTTATCCTAGGAATAAGAGAAGAGCCGTGGCTCTCTCCTCTGACCATGAACTGTTGCTCAGTCTATTCATTGTGGATGCATGGGATTGTTTAAGGGAGGTAGTCAATATCTTCATTACCTCCACCATAGTTTTGCCCCAGGTAAATAGCGGGGAGGGAACATAGCTCCCCCATAAACAGAAAATTGGATTAAAGATTTACTGAGCATGGCCCCACCCATCAGAAAAAGACCCAGTTTCCCCCTCAGTCAGTCTCTCCCATCAGGAAGCTTCCATAAGCGTCTTATCCTCCTCCATCTGAAGGTAGATAGACTGAAAACCATAATCACAGAAAACTAACCAATCTGATCGCATGGACCACAGCCTTGTCTAACTCAATGAAACATGAGCCATGCCATGTAGGGCCACCCAAGACAGACGGCTCACGGTGGAGAGTTCCGACAAAATGTGGCCAACTGGAGAAGTGAATGGCAAACCACTTCAGTATTATAGCCTTGAGAAACCCATGAATAGCATGAAAAGGCAAAAAGATAGGACATTGAAAGATGAACTCCCCAGGTCAGTAGGTGCCCAATATGCTACTGGAGATCAGTGGAGAAATACTTCCAGAAAGAATGAACAGATGGAGCCAAAGCAAAAACAACACCCAGTGTGGATATGACTGGTGATAGAAGCAAAATCTGATGCTGTAAAGAGCCATAGTGCATAGGAAGCTGGAATGTTAGGTCCATGAATCAAGGTAAATTGGAAGTGGTCAAACAGGAGATGGCAAGAGTGAACGTCAACATTCCAGCCATCAGCGAACTAAAATGGACTGGAATGGGTGAATTTAACACAGATGACTATTATGTCTACTACTGTGGTCAAGAATCCCTTAGAAGAAAGGTAGTAGCCCTCATAGTCAAAAAAAGAGTCTGAAATGCAGGACTTGGATGCAATCTCAAAAATGACAGAATGATCTCTGTTCGTTTCCAAAGCAAACCATTCAATATCACGGTAATCCAAGTCTATGCCCCAACCAGTACCACTGAAGAAGCTGAAGTTGGATGGTTCTATGAAGACCTACAAGACCTTGTAGAACTAACACCCAAAAAAGATGTCCTTTTCATTATAGGGGACTGGAATGCAAAAGTAGGAAGTCAAGAAACACCTGGAGTAACAGACAAATTTAGCCTTGGAGTACAGAATGAAGCAGGGCAAAGGCTAATAGAGTTTTGCCCTGGAGCTAAAGAAGGAATGTGCTGGCTTCAGAGAAAGACTGAAGAACATCAAAGCAGCCACCAACCACGTGACTCCAGAAGAGAAAGAGCAGGTGTACAAGGAGAGGCAGAGGTACCACAAGGAGTGGAGGAAGCGCAAGAGGATGGCAACAGAGCCGTCTGATGCCATCCTTGAAGGATACCCCAAGAGCAAGAAGCAGTTCTTTGAGGAAGTTGGGATAGAGACTGATGAAGATTACAATGTCAAGCTCCCAGATCCCTGAGAGGCTCCCCCGGCAGGACTGGGAACAGAGACGTCCTGGACTGGCTGCCTTGTTTAGGTCAGCTCTCTTGTTGTTCCTGATGCTGTCCACCTTTGAGCACACACCAGAGTACTGGGTGGAGGGAGGGAGCGCAGGTGGCCCAGAGAGGATGGGCATGCTCATTTCATCATCCACATGTCGACTGCTTAAACTCAACACTTAGATGTGGAACAACGCTAAAGGACAGCATTTGGCAATATTTACTGTAATATAATTTGATATAAAAATATTTAATTTCTTCTGGATAATCACACCTCCCAAATAGCAAACCTGAGGAAGGCAAAAGGGAGCTTGGGGAACAAGGGCAGAGAGAGGCTTCCATACACAGCATTCAAGAAGCCCAGCGCCCTACCCAGGATTCTCCTGAGCTCTACAAGTCAGAAGGCCTTTAAAGAATCTCCTCCACCCACCTTCGCCCCACCCCAAGTCCTGGGAGAAATGTAGGAAGCACTAAGATGATAGAGAGCCAGACACACTTGACAGAAAGTGAGAAGACTCTACAAATGGACATCACCAGATGGTAAATACCGGAATCAGATTGATCATATTCTTTGCAGCCAAAGATGGAGAAGCTCTATACAGTCAGCAAAAACAAGACTGGAAGCTGACTGTGGCTCAGATCATGGACTCCTTATTGCCAAATTCAGACTTAAATTGAAGAAAGTAGGGAAAAACCACTAGACCATTCAGGTATGACCTAAATCAAATCCATTATGACTATACAGTGGAAGTGAGAAATAGATTCAAGGGATTAGATCTGATAGAGTGCCTGATGAACTATGGACAGAGGTTCATGACATTGTACAGGAGACAGGGATCAAAACCATCCCCAAGAAAAAGAAATGCAAAGAAGCAAAATGGCTGTCTGAGGAGGTCTTACAAATAGCTGTGAAAAGAAGAGAAATGAAAAGCAAAGGAGAAAAGGAAAGATATTCCCATTTGAATGCAGAGTTCCAAAGAATAGCAAGGAGAGATAATAAAGACTTCCTCAGTGATTAGTGCAAAGAAATAGAGAAAAGCAATTGAATGGGAAAGACTACAGATCTCTTCAAGAAAATTAGAGATAGCAAGGGAATATTTCATGCAAAGATGGGCTCAAAAAAGGACAGAAACGGTCAGGACCAAACCGAAGAGGACGATGTTAAGAAGTGGCAAGAACACACAGAAAAACTATAAAAAAAAAGATCTTCAGGACCCAGGTAATCACGATGGTGTGATCACTCACCTAGAGCCAGACATCCTGGAATGTGAGGTCATGTGGGCCTTAAGAAGCATCACTATGAATAAAGCTAGTGGAGGTGATGGAATTCCAGTTGAGCTATCTGAAATCCTCAAAGATGATGCTGTGAAAGTGCTGCACTCAATATGCCAGCAAATCTGGAAAACTCAGCAGTGGCCACAGGACTGGAAAAGGTCAGTGTTCATTTCAATCCCAAAGAAAGACAATGCCAAAGAATGCTCAGACAACTGCACAATTGTACCCATCTCACATGCTAGCAAAGTAATGCTCAAAATTCTCCAAGCCAGGCTTCAACAGTACATGAACCATGAACTTCCAGATGTTCAAGCTGGTTTTAGAAAAGGCAGAGGAACCAGAGATCAAATTGCCAACATCCAATGGATCATCAAAAAAAGCAAGAGAGCTCCAGAAAAACATCTATTTCTGCTTCATTGACTATGCCAAAGTCTTTGACTGTGTGGATCACAACAAACTGGAAAATTCTGAAAGAGACAGGAATACCAGACCACCTGACCTGCCTCTTGAGAAACCTGTATGCAGGTCAAGAAGCAACAGTTAGAACTGGACATGGGACAACAGACTGGTTCCAAATAGGGAAAGGAGTACGTCAAGGCTGTATGTTGTCATCCTGCTTATTTAACTTATATGCAGAGTACATCATGAGAAACGCTGGGCTGGAAGAAGCACAACCTGGAATCAAGATTGCTGGGGAAAATATCAATAACCTCAGATATGCAGTTGATACCACCCTTATGGTAGAAAGCAAAGAGGAACTAAAGAGCTTCTTGTGAAAATGAAAGAGTAGAGTGAAAAAGTTGGCTTAAGCTCAACATTCAGAAAACTAAGATCATGGCATCTGGTCCCATCACTTCATGGCAAATAGATGAGGAAACAGTGGAAACAGTGACAGACTTTATTTTTGGAGGCTCTAAAATCCCTGCAGATGGTAACTGCAGCCATGAAATTAAAAGATGCTTACTCCTTGGAAGGAAAGTTACGACCAATCTAGACAGCATATTAAAAAGCAGAGACATTACTTTGCCAACAAAGGTCCCTCTAGTGAAGGCTATGGTTTTTCCAGTAGTCATGTATGGATGTGAGAGTTGGATTATAAAGAAAGCTGAGCGCTGAAGAATTGATGCTTTTAACTGTGGTGTTGCAGAAGACTCTTGAGAGTCCCTTGGACTTCAAGGAGTCCAACCAGTCCATCCTAAAGGAAATCAGGCCTGAATATTCAGTGGAAGAAGGGATGCTGAAGCTGAAACTCCAATACTTTGGCTGCCTGATACAAAGAACTGACTCATTTGAAAAGACCCTGTTGCTGGGAAAGATTGAAGGCGGGAGGAGAAGGGGACAACAGAGGATGAGATGGCTGGATGGCATCATTGACTCAATGGACATGAGTTTGAGTAAACTCTGGGAGGTGGTGATGGACAGGGAGGCCTGGCATGTTGCGGTACATGGGGTCACAAAGAGTCAGACATGACTAAGCGACTGAACTGAACTGAACTGAACTATTAATTGTGTTTGTCAAAATTCTTTGCTCTGATAAAATCTCCCTTGACCTTTATTTTACTTGACGAAATATGAGTTGTGCAATGGAAGGAGGGGTGAGAGCCCTTCCGCAGCCCAGGTCCTGTTGAAATGGATCATGAATTTCATTTTAAATGCAGAGCAACAATGAGATTTGTTTGTCAGTTGGGGGATTTCTCCCTCAATATAATGTCATTACTTTCTTATTCTTTAATTACTTATTTTTCCAATTTCTTATAGGTGCTATTTATTTGGGCTTATCAATGACTGTCTTAACTTGTTTATTTTATTCTTTTCAACTAATGGTGACATAAATCTCAAGCTATACTTCAGATCTATCATTAGGGGGTTAGAGACTGGGTAGTGATAAGAACAGCAGAGAAACATCAGGGAATATGTAAGTAGTCTTTGGTAAATTATCTAACCCCTCTGAGGGGCTTTCCCAGTGGCTCATTGAGAAAAATCTGCCTGCCAGTGCAGGAGACTTCGGTTCAATCCCTGGGTCAGGAATAACCCCTGGGAGAGGAAATGGTAACCCACTCCAGTATTCTGGCTGGGAAAATCCCATGGATAGAGGAGCCTGGCAGGCTAGAGACCATGGGGTGGCAAAGAGTCAGACATGACTAAACATGCACACACCAATCCCTCTGACTCTCAGCGTTTTTAGGATTAGAAAGATTGTGCTGATCTTTAGGACTCTCCAAATATAGTCTGACTTTCTTCTAAATACACAGTAAGATTATAATTCCCCGAGTGCGGCCACATGTAGCCAATGAAATGTATCACAAACAAATAGATGATTAAAGAGTCAGAGGAGCGTGGCATCACCAAGATGGTGGTATGAGAGACCGCAGCCTTCTCCCCCGAAAAAGGATCAATAATCAAACAGATATCCATGAACTAAAATAGCTCTGGGAGAGCTCAAGAGTCCACTTCAAAAACTTCAGCAACATAGTAAAAACAAAAATCCTGAGAGTAATCACATAAAAAGGGAAGGAAGCCTAGCTTCATTGTATGTGCTTCATCTCATTCTCCCTGCTGGCAATGCTAAGCACCAAGAGGGAATTCCCAGCTAGAAGGAGTTCCTTGGATTGGAAAAGTAGAGTAAGGTGAGCGACTTGTTACCCTAGCCTTTCAAAACAGAACCCACTTTAGTTTAACTATATCTGGAGATTTGCAAACCTGAGACATACAGAGAAAGCTAGGAGTCAGGATGAAAGGCAGAGACTGTCCCTATCAGCTACAGGAAGGACCACAGTTCCCAATGACCTGTTCTGCAGAAGACCTCAGCCAGTACTGCCACTGAAGAAACCAATAGCCAGCATGGCTGCCATGGACCCACTACAGATATCACTGCATTTCAGCCTATGGGCTATTGCATCTGCAGATGTCAGCTGCCTGAGTTACCTCCACACTTCTTCCCCCCACCATCGTGCTCTAGGTCCCCCAGTAGCTCTTTGGCTGCACCAGTGTTATATCCCAGTAGACCCTAATGACGGGAAAGACTGAAGGCAGGAGGAGAAGAAGACAACAGAGGATAAGATGGCTGAATAGCATCGATGACTCAATGGACTTGAGTTTGAATGAACTCAGGGAGATAGTGAAGGACAGGGAAGCCAGGTGTGCTGAAGTTCAGGGGTCGCAAAGAGTCGGATACAACTTAGCAACTGAACAGCAAGACCCCTATGGCCGAACTCAACTACCATACACTGCTTGAGGTCAACCCTTGCAGTTGGGCACCAGCGTTTCATAACATTGGCCGTAGGGGTCTTGTTTTCATGTTATGAAATGCTGGCATCCACTGCTATGCTTGTCCCTGTGGCAAGACTACAGCAACAGGTGTGAGTGTGCAACAGGAGTGTGCACTGACAGCCAGGGCACCCCAGAGCTGCTAGTGCACAGGCAGTCCAGCCGAGCCCTTGCTGCTGACCCTAGCCCCTCACCACTATGTGCACATCGGCATTCAGCCCCTGTCACTACGTAGACACCTATAGCTGGCCTCCACAATCAAGTGTATCACACCACCGGCCCAGATACTCCTGCTACCTGCCCTGGTCCACAGCTGCTGGCCTTGAGGGGCACTGCTGAGGACATCCACAGCCCTTGCAGGAACACAAGAGGAACCTCAGAGAACTCACCAAGGACCACACAGTTGTTGACTCCCATGGCCTGAGCTATGGAGACGCCATATACTCCTGAACCTGGCATCCTGCATCACTGTGGCCACAGCATGTTCCTCCATGCTGCCACCAGTAGATGAAGTGCTTTCCTGGCCAGTAAGTTCATAAAGCCAAGAAGAGATGACTGCTTCGTCAGATGTGTAGACACCTATGCAAGGCTACTGGCATTGTGCAGAATCAAGGAAACAGGACACCATTAAAGGAACACAAAAAACTTCCAGTAACTGACCCTAAAGAAAGAGGAACATGTGAATTTCCTGACAAAGAATTCAAAGTAACTGTCCTAAAGATGCTCAGAGAGCAAGAAGGGAATCTGGATAAACAATCAATGAAATCAGGAAAACAATATAAAAACAAAATAAGAAATTCAAAGAGATAGAAAATGTAAAAAAGAACCAAACGGAAATATTAAACTGAAAAGTATAATGACTGAACCGAAATACAATACAATTTCAATAGAGAGCTTCAACAGCCGAAAGCCCAAAGCTAGCAAAGGCAGTACATAAGAAAGATCTGACAAGAAATAAATTAAATAAATAATAGAAAAATGATAGGGAAAAAATCAAAAACACTCAGAGTTGAGTTTTTGAAAAGATAAACAAAATTGACAAAGCTTTAACTAGACTACTAAACAAAAAGGAGAGAAGATTCAAATAAATAAAATTATAAATGAAAGAGGAAAAAAAACAGAAATGCAAAGAATCATAAGAGACTTCTGTAAATAATTACACACCAACAAATTGTATAACCTAGAATAAATGGATAAATTCTTAAAAACACACAAACTACCAACACTGAAGCAGGAGGAAACAGAGTATCTGAACAGACCAGTTACCAGAAAGGAGACTGAATCAGTTATCAAAAACCTTCCTGCAAAGAAAATTCCAGGATCAGATGACCTCACAGGTGATTCTACCAAAATTTTAAAAAGAATTAACACCAATTCTTCTCGGACTTTTCCAAATATCTGAAGAGCAAGAACAGAAACTCATTTTACAATACCAGCATTACCTTGACACCAAAGCCACATAAGAACACTACAAGAAAACTACAAGATAATATTCCTCATGAAAGTGTATGCAAAATTTCTCAACAAAACACTAAAAAATGAAATTCAACAGCACATTAAAAGTATTAAAGGATTATACACAATTGTCAAGCAAGATTAATCACTAAGATGCAAGGATGGTTCGATGTATGCAAATAAATGTGATACATCACACTAAAAGAATAAAAGACAAAAGTCATTATCATCTCAAGAGATGCAGAAAAATCATATGACAGAAATCAACAACATTTTATAATAAAAAAGCCTTCAACATGCTAAGTGAAGTAAGTCAAAGACAAATACTACATGATTTCACTTATATGTGGAAATTAACAAAGTTGAGCTCAAAGAAACAAAATGGATTAATGACTACCAAGAACTGGAGTGTTGGGTAAATGGGTCAAAGAGCATAAACTATCAGTTAAAATTTGAGTAAGTTCCAGTTGTCTAATGCACAGCATGGTGACTATAGTTAACAATACCATATTGTATCCTCGACAGTGCTATGAAACAACACCTTAAATGTTCTCACCATAACAAAAAATGAAATCATGTGAGATGAAGATGTCAACTAACCTTATTTTGGTAAACATTCTGTAATGTACACATATTTCAAATCATCACATTGTACACATTAAACTTAAAGGAGTTATATGCCAGTTATATATCAATAAACCTGGGGGAATAAAAAGAGCCAGGAGACAATTCTTTCTGTTCTCTTTCCCTGTTTCCATAATTGTCAAAGCTCCTGTAAAGCTGCTTCATTAGTGTGGGCCCCTGAATAGGTGCAAAGCAACCCTATCGACCCATGTCAAATTTGCAAGGCAAATAAGAAGTACCTTCTATTTAGTCACACCACTGTCTTCCAGAACTTGTTTACTACAAGGATCAAACAACATGACATGTTTCATTTTCATAGTGCACAACCCCTAATAAAAACACATAAATATCTGTCTCCTTTATTCTGGTCACAAATATTCAATCTTATTCAAATACTGCTCAGTTTATCCCATGTATAAAGTTTAAATAATTTTAATTCATTAATAATTCAATGCAAATATCTACTCTGAAGCTCAATTAGCTGATTACTTTCATCAATTGTTTTTCTTTTCTTTTTTTTTTCTTTTTTAATAAATTTATTTATTTTAGTTGGGGGCTAATTACTTTACAATACTGTAGTGGTTTTTGCCATACATTGACATGAAGCAGCCATGGGTTTACATGTGTTCCCCATCCTGAACCCCCCTCCACCTCCCTCCCTGTTTTTATTTTCATATTTATTTCCCTACGATACTGTCACTGATAAAATGTTCTCTTCAGTTTGTTTTAGAAAAAAGTATCTTCATTGAGTTATTAAAACTTATTGTTTATTTTTAAAGAAATAAATCACTAAATTTGAATGGCATCTTCTCAGAAACCAGATAGCTCCAAGATCCCTGAAAGATGGCATTGTTGTTGTTCAGTTGTTAAGTCATGTCCGACTCTTTGTGACCCCATGGACTGCAGCATGCAGGATTCCCTGTCCTTCATAATCTGCCAGAGTTGACTCAAACTCATGCTCATTGAGTCAGTGATGTTATCTAACCATCTCATCCTCGGCCACCCGCTTCTCCTCTTGCCCACAGTACTTCCCAGCATCAGGGTCTTTTTCAATGAGTTGGCTCTTTGCATCAGGTGGCTAAAGTATTGGAGCTTCAGCTTCAGCATCAAACCTTCCAATAGATATTCAGCACTGATTTCCTTTAAGATTGACTGGTTTGATTTCCTTGCTGTCCAAGGGATTCTCAAGAGTACTTTCCAGCAAGACAATTCAAAAGCATCAATTCTTTCACACTCAGCCTTCTTTATAGTCCAACTCACATCCATATATGACTATTGGAAAAAACATAGCTTTGACTAGACAGACCTCTGTCAGCAAAGTGATGTTTTTAATACACACTGTCTAGGTCTGTCATGGCCTTACTTCCAAGGAGCAAGTGTCTTTGAATTCTGTGGCTGCAGTCACCATCTTCAGTGACTTTGGAGGCCCAAAAAATAAAGCCTGTCACCATTTCCACTTTTTCCTCATCTACTTCCCATGAAGTGTTGGGAATGCATGCCATGATTTCACTTTTTTGAATGTTGAGTTTTAAGTCCGTTTTTTCACTCTCCTCTTTCACCTTTATTGGGAGGCTCTTTAGTTCCTTTTCACCTTCTGCCATTAGAGTGGCATCATCTGCATATCTGAGGTTGTTGATATTTCTCGTGGCAATCTTGATTCCCGCTTGTGAGTCATCCAGCCTGGCATTACACATGATATACTCTACATAAAAGTTAAATAAACAGGGTGACAATATACAGTCTTGATGCATTCCTTTCCCAATTTTGAACCATTGTTAAAATGTCCAGTTCTAACTGTTGTTTCTTGACTTGCATACAGGTTTCTCAGAAGGCAAGTGAGGTGATTTGGTATTCCCATCACTTTAAGAACTTTGCACAGTTTGTTGTGATCCACACAGTCAAAGGCTTTAGTGTAGTCAATGAAGCAGAAGTAGATGTTTTTCTGAAATTCTCTTGCTTTTTCTATAATCCAATGCATGCTGGCAATTTTATCCCTGATTCCTATGCCTTTTCTAAATCCAGCTTGTACATCTGAAAGTTCTCACTTCATGTACTGTTGATGCCTAGTTTGAAGGATTTTGAACATTATCTTGCTAGCACGTGAAAAGAGTTCAGTTGTACAGAAGTCTGAGCATTCTTTGGCATTGCCCTTCTTTGGGATTGGAATGAAAACTGACCTTTTCCAGTCCGGTGGCCACTGCTGAGTTTTCCAAATTTGCTGGCATATTGAGTGCTGCACTTCAACAGCATCATCTTTTAGGATTTGAAATAGCTCAGCTGGAATTCCATCACCTCCACTAGCTTTATAGTAATGATTCCTAAGGCTCACTTGACTTCACACTTCAGGAAGTCTAGCTAGGTGAGTGATGACACTATCATGGTTATCGGGGTCATTAAGACATTTTTTGTATAGTTCTTCTGTGTATTTTTGCCACCTCTTCTTTTTTTTTTTTTGTTCCTACAAATATATATTTACATCCATTGTTTTACAACTTATTATTTCTTTTTCTTTTTCTTTTTTTTTATAAATTTATTTATTTTAGTTGGGGGCTAATTACTTTACAATATTGTAATAGTTTTTGCCATACATTGACATGAATCAGCCATGGGTTTACATGTGTTCCCCTTCCTGGACCCCCCACACACCTCCCTCCCCATCCCATCCCTCTGGGTCATCCCATTGCCCCAGCCCTGAGCCCTTGTCTCATGCATCGAACATGGAATGGTGTTCTGTTTCACATATGATAATATACATGTTTCAATGCTATTCTCCCAGAACGTCCCACTCTCACCTCACCTCTTCTCAATGTCTTCTGCTTCTGTTAGACCCTTGCCATTTCTGTCCTTTATTGTGCCAAATTTGCATGAAGTGTTCCTTGGTAACTCCAGTTTTTTTGAAGAGGTCTCTAGTCTTGCCCATTCTCTTGTTTTCCTCTATTTCTTTGTGTTGTTCATTTGGAAGTCTTTCTTCTCCTTGCTTTTCTCTGGAACTCTGCATTCAGTTGGGTATATCTTTCCCTTCATCTTTGCCTTTCACATATCCTTTCTGAGCTATTTGTAATGCCTCCTCAGGCAGCCATTTTGCCTTTTTTAAATTTCTTTTCTTTGGAATGGTTTTGGTCACTGCCTCCTGTACAATGATATGAGTCTCAGTCCATAGTTCTTCAGGCAATCTGTCTATCAGAGCTAATCCTTTGAACCTATTTGTCACCTTCACTGTATAATCATAAGGGATTTGATTTAGATCCTGCCTGAATGGCTTAACGGTTCTCCCTACTTTCTTCAATATAAAACTGAATTTTGCAGTAAGGAGCTCATGATCTGAGCCATATTCATCATCAAATTCAAATTCCAGAATAAGCCTGTTGAAGACAACAGTGAGAAAAGGATATATATAAGAACAAGAATTCATCCAGAGAGAATAAATTGGAAAAAAAAGCATAATATAGAAAGTACAATATAGACGTGTGTGTGTGTGTGTGTGTGTGTGTGTGTGTGTGTGTGTGTGTGTGTATACTGGAGAAGGAAATGGCAACCTACTCCAGTATTCTTGTCTAGAAAATTCCATGGACAGAGGAACCTGATGGGGCTACAGTCCATGGGGTCCCAAAGAGTTAGACAAGACTGAGTGTCAAACACACACACACACACACACACACACATATATTCAGATATGCAGATGATACCACCCTTATGGCAGAAAGTGAAGAACTAAAGAGCCTCTTGATGAAAGTGAAAGAGAAGAGTAAAAAGCTGGCTTAAAACTCAACACTCAAAATACTAAGATCATGGCATCCGGTCCCATCACTTCATGGCAAATAGATGGGGAAACAATGCAAACAGTGACAGACTTGATTTTCTTGGGCTCCAAAATCACTGCAGATGGTGACTGCAGCCATGAAATTAAAAGACGCTTGCTCCTTGGAAGAAAAGCTATGACCAACCTAGACAGCATATTAAAAAGCAGAGACATTACTTTGCCAAAAAAGGTCTGTCTAGTCAAGGCTATGGTTTTTCCAGTAGTTATGTATGGATGTGAGAGTTGGATTATAAAGAAAGCTGAGCGCCAAAGAATTGATGCTCTTGACCTGTGGTGTTGGAGAAGACTCTTGAGAGTCCCTTGGACTGCAAGGAGATCCAACCACTCAATCCTAAAGGAAATCAGTTTTGAATAATCACTGGAAGGACTGATGCTGAAGTTGCAACACTTTGGCCACCTGATGCGAAGATCTGACTCATTTGAAAAGACCCTGATGCTGGGAAAGATCGAAAGCAGTAGGAGAAGGGGATGACAGAGGATGAGATGGTTGGATGGCATCACCAACTCAATGGACATGAGTTTGAGCAGTCTCTGGGAATTGGTGATGGACAGAGATGTCTGGCGTGCTGCAGTTCATGCCTGGCGTCCTGGGGTCTCAAAGAGTAGGACACGACAGAATGACTGAACTGGACACACATATACTTATTCATGTATAAGTATATTATGTAAAGAAGGCTCATCTTTAAAAGGATAATTGACATGTCTTTTCTATTTAAAGGTAGGCTACATTCATGAAGGGTTTAGCTTATACTTCTAAGCCCTATTTTTTTTTTTCCTGGCCTTTGTTTTTCTTCATTGTTTCAGTGTATATTCTAGATTTACAAACATTCTGCAATGAGCTTTTAAAACTCCATTTTGGCAAATATATAGAGAGTTCTCCTCTATAATTGAAACTGTTGCCATTATGAAAGAGTGTGGCGAGGGAGAGCCCAGCTTAGAAAAAGACAGAACAATCACCTGAAAGCTGGCCAGAAACCACGGTTCCCAAAGAGCTACTATGGTGTACAGTGAGGAGTTTTCCCTACTTGAAACAAATAAACAAAAAAAAACTGCTCTGGTTTTCCCAACAGCAAAACATGATTTATAATATATTTTCAATGCAACATGCTTATCTCATATAAGGTTTTTCACATATTAGTCAATGAAACATCAGCTGTATGATCAGATTGCCTCTCTTAAGCTTCTATTCTGCTCTGGCTTTTCTCATTGAAAATCCCTGTTTACAGGGACACAAAGAGCTGTTTTAAATAGGAAGCCAACATTTGGGTGCCAGACAGCAAGCTAGTGCCACACTGCATTCATTCCATAGCAAAACTGCTAACCAAGACCTTTCTGTGCTAAATGCCGCCGTATCTCCTTTTCTCCTTCACTGGAGAAGATACACTCCATGATGCCAGCTGCTTTTCTGGCAGCAGACAGGAAGACCAAGGCCGAATTATTCTCGCTCCAACCATCGCTGGTATCATCGTGCCAGACGCACCACTCAGACCTCTTTCACCAGACTATGTTGGAAGGCTCATCTCCTCTGGGCCCATTTTAGATTTTTTTCTAGTTTTCCCTGGATCTTGTACCTCTGCGCCATTCTTGTGGGCGCTGTGTCAGATAAAAGAGCTGATTGCTATTATTCACGAATGAATTTCACAGCTCTTCATGCCGAGGCATGTTGCCTTTTTCTTCATGACATTCCCTATAATGAGAATGATGTACTTCAATGAATCACAAAGAAATGAGAATTAATAGTTTATCTTCAAGGTGACACCAAAGTCATTGTGTTGTTGGAAATCTGTCTCTCTACCACAGCAGAGCTCTGTAAACGATTTTCAAGCAGTCCTCAGTGTAAATTATGGGTGTATGGGGGTTACTAGCTTTGTGTATTTTATAACCATTTTTCCAGAAGTAAAAGTATTTCACAATGTCCACTTTTTTATTTTATATTTCAGTTTTATTGACATATAATTGACAAATAATGTTCACTTTTTTTCAGCTAAAAAAATATAACCCCTTCACTGCTCTACAATGTGAAGTTAATGGCACAGAGCAAGGATCACTGTCCTTTGCCAAAGCTGAACCACAGGAAAGGGTATCTGGGCACAGGATCAATGACTGCAAAGCAATCTGCACTTGCATGCTAAGATGCTTCAGTCATGTCCGACTCTTTGTGACCACACTGACTGTAGACCGCCAGGCTCTTCTGTCCATTGGATTCTCCAGGCAAGAATACTGGAGTGGCTTGCCACGCCCTCCCCCAGAGGATCTTCCCAACCCTGGGATCAAACCCACGTCTCTCACGTCTCCTTCATTGACAGATGGGTTCTTAACTACTAGCACTACCTGGAAAGCCCTAATCTGCACTTATCTGAGTCTAAAAAATGGGGGGGAAGGCCTATACTGTGTCTAGAAACCAGTCCTCACACCACTAGGAACTCTACAGTTTAAGAAACAGAAAATAAAAATCAAACTGACTTCAGCAAAAAGAGGATCTATTGGTGTATATATGTGGGACAAGCAGGGGTAGATAGGGCTTCAGATTTGGGATTGACTCAGCAGCTCAAGGGTATCATTAAGACAATTCTTCTTCCCCCATTCTGCATTGACTTCCTAGCATTAGCTTCATTCTGAGATTATCTCAGCTGTTGCCACAGTTCTAAGACCATTTCCACAAACCATACCAAGCAGAAACACAGCAGCTGCAGACTTCAGCCAGCTCTGGTAGAAAGGTGAGGAGCTCTCCTTCCCCAATAGCACACCATCCACCCATGTTTCCTGGGTGGATATCCAACTCTGTGACCTCATGCACTGTAGCCCACCAGGCTCTCTGTCCATGGAATTCTCCAGGCAAGAATACTGACGGTGGTAGCCGTTCCCTTCTCTAGGGTATCTTCCTGACCCAGGGATTGAACCCAGGTCTCCTGCATTGCAGGCAGATTCTTTACCCTCTGAGCCACCAGGGAAGCCTTAAACCAACTCGACTGACACAGGAATAGCATGAGAAGATAGACTTCTCTGATAGCATGGGGAGTTAGAGCTCTCTGAAACAATCAGCATAGCTGGAGGGAGGAGATCTTCATGATGGGGCTATTCTGGGCATATTTATAGGTGACGTGGTATCAGGGTGCCTATCACAACACCCCCTCACTCTTTGCTCCTATAAAGGGGGATTTTGAGGGAAATACAAAGCAATCACAAGATCCATATTCGTAGCAATTACTAAAGCCTTTATCTTGCTCTGAAAAAGCTTTGCCCACTACACAAACCTTTATCAATGAGCTTTCTCAGAACTAACAATGCTAAGCTCCTGTTCCACATTCAGTGTACTTCTGAAATGAAATCACAAACTGCCCTAAAATATTTTATAGCCTTTAAAGTACAAGATCTCCTGAACAAGTTGACAAGGACAACATACCCTGTTTACAGAACTATCTTGAACAACTGGTTTGGTGAAAATTCAGACAGAAAATAAAAGATAGTATTGATATTATCTCTAGGATAAAAGAGTAAACTATGATCCTGCTTTTTTCAAAGTTGTTACCAAAGGAATATATAAGGGTAAATATAGATACACATTCATATATATATATATATATATACTCACACATATATATATTCGTGTACACACACACACACACACACACACACACTTTGGCCACCTGCTGTGAAGAGCTGACTCATTGGAAGAGATCCTGATGTTGGGAAAGATTAAAGGCAAGAGGAAAAGGTGGCAACAAGGGAACAAGAGGATGAGATGGTTGGATGGCATCATCAACTCAATGGACATTATTTTGAGCAAACTCTGGGAGATAATGGAGGATAGGGAAGCCTCGTGTGCTGCAGTCCTTGGGGTTGCAAAGATTCAGACATGACTTAAAGACTGAAAAACAACAACTCATACCCACACAAATATGCAGTATGATGTATATGTAGATATGAATATAACATGCATGTGTGTGTCCATATATCTATCTATCTATCTATCTATATATATATATCTGTGTATATAGATTGATAACATACATGTACAAATTCCTGTCTTATACCAGGTCCAATTTATAACTTCCAATCCAGCCTCTAAAGCTATTGGAGTACACCTATCAGAGATGTGATCAAGATGTGGTCACATCCTGTCTTAACATAGGCATAAAAGTTAAATTAATAACCAGACAACTCCTTGGTAAGCAGGAAAAAAATAAATAGGATGGCACATGTAGGTCAAGATGAGGACATTCAAAACTACCAGGGATTTTGCTGGCTTTTTACAGTTTTCTTATAACAATATACCTTTTTTTTTTTTTTTTTTTACAGATAGTGGCAAACAAAATTGAGTATGTGACAGCTTTAGCCATGGTAAAGTAGCCACCCAACAACCTGGTTATGAAATTTGTTGTTTCTAGACTCCTTAGTCACAGATTATTACTTTAGTTCAGTTATTTATATGGCTGACTGATCTCAGTTGTTTTGTGATGACTGTCTAATTTCATTCTCAGAGGGAAATCTTAATTCTAAGAACTCAGGTTACCTAGCAGTACCTCCTAGGTACTAACTACAATTTTCACTATGGGTGTTAAAGTCAAGGTTTTAAAATATTGGTCCAGTGTCACAACGTGACATTAAATTGTATTGAATTCTTTTTGCTCTTTTAAACATTTTTCTAGTTTTCTCTGTAGGGTTATGTTTTCTCTTCAACTCAAACATAATAACACACTTTTAAAGCACAGAATTTGCATACATCATATTCTGTCTGACATTCTTGGCATTGAAAAATCAGTTTTGGGTACAGACAGCATTTGAATCTGGTAGGTCATCTCTCACATGCGAGGCTACATGAAGGGGCTTAATAAATTGAAAAAACCTACACATCTTTCCAAATTAAGTGATAGTATAAAAATTTTGTGGACCAGAAAGGATGGAGCTACAGTTCCTCAGGAGATCATCCTTTTGGGCATTTTCTTCCTAGCACAACGCCTGGTACATATAAAGGGTCTGATATACAGTTTTGAATGAACTAATTAATCACAAAAGTTAGAAAGTAATCTCCAAGAAAACCTATTCTCTAAGTTACTTAAACTACCAGGATATTTCTTACAGAGAATCTCACCCAAGGTGAAAATACAGATACTAGCCAAACATTGAAATAACAACTGATTCCTCCATTTCAACAACTATTACTTCCAAATTCTATTTATGATCAATATAATTTTTCAAAGGTCACAGGTAGAAACACTTGTTTCTATGCTTTGTTTTAAATAAAATCAGATACTTTTCTTTATAAAATCAGATACTTGTCTTTAAAGAGGGCATATTTTTAGGAACAGGTTTTTTTGTAAATACAGCTACTAAAATGATATTTTATGTCCTAAAGAAACTCTTCTTTAGAAGGATCAGCATTGAAAGTAAAACATATTTCTCCAGACGTGGACAATGAGGTGTTACAAAGGTTATTTGTGCAGTTATTTTGATTTCCTTAGCTGTAGCAATATGCCAGGAAAGTATACTTTACATATTTTAAGTAAAATTAAATTAAAATCAAGGCCCATACTATTAGCTATGACTTGTTCAGCTCATTTAGAAGTTTGGATCATAGACAAGCTTCAGTTGAAAGTAATTATTAAAAGCAGTCAATCGTTTTCTGGGTGGTGAAAGTTTGGTGAATAATAGGTTAGAGCAACAGGAAAATACAGATGACAAACCATCACCAATACCACCTATAACTTTCTTTGGTCCAAGCAATTCAGAATACAACTTTATTTCACTTATAATTCCAGCTTGAATCAAAACATTTTCTACCCCAAGCATGGATGCTCTTCAATATCTAATTTCACAGTTTTCTTAACACGTATCTCATGTTATTTATTATAGTCAGAGGCATCCCAACACCTTTGTCTATCCTTGCTACCTTTTAAATGATTTATCTGGCAAACCATCAATCACAAATCATGAAACATATTTTAACCGAAGTAAGATCAGTTAAGAAAGAAAATAAAGCTTGTGTACCCTAATTGGAAACATTACTCACATCAATAAGTGATAAATGCTTGTTCTAGGAAAGAAGATTTTTCCCTCAGATCTGTCTGTAATGTATAATATGGCCAAGATTAAAATTTCCAATCACCTTCTAACCTGAGGCCATACAGATATTGATAAAAACAACCCAAAGTTTGTAAAAAGTTTCAAAACCCTATTTAAGGTGCAGAAGATTGCTTTTATTAGCAAACAAGCAACAATATGTTTTTATTTATGACTTATGCTCTGGTTAAAACCAGAGCTAACAAATGACTTGGAAAAAAACAGGCAATCAACATATACAAATGCTTTGGTATGTCACAAAAGCCTCAATAAATTTGCTTATTGGCTTTACTCTGTATAACATGTGCTGGAAGTTTTCAATAATCTCTTATTTGATATTTAAACTATTCAAATAACTTTTATGATAATACTATAAAATGTATAATTCAGAATTTATTAACTTTGTATATAGTATCTTCTGTATTTTATTCAGGATACCTTAACTATATCCCAGTAAACATCTTTTCAAAATAGGAAAAGACCTAATGTTTCTTTCATGAAATTTTAATTTAAAGGACACAGATGTGCTCACTTATTCCATGAGGTCAACTTCACTACCACCACCACTTTGCCCAGGTGATGTTCATTTCACATCACAGGTAATTTATTATCACAGCAGCACTGTCACAGAGGTGGTTCACACAAATAATTTCACTTAGGTAAACACCATTTTCCAGTAATGATAGAACAAAACAAACTTTAGGAGCATTTATGAACAGTAACGTCTTATTCTCAGTACACATTTGCCAACCGATCTCTGTTGTTTGCAAATGAATTAACAATGGCTTGAAAAATCATTGGAGCCATCTGCTTTCGTGGTAAGGAAGAACTGCTATGATCACTTTATTATAGGAAAAGAGACTCAGTACTATTGTAGCGTATTTTTAGCATCATTTACCTTATATTTCACAGGCTATCTCAAAAGTTACCAGTTACTCATTGAGGCTCCTTGTAAATCCATTTACTGAAAAACCACTTTGCATAGGTAACTGCAGTTTTTAGAGATGTAAACAAGGCAAATGTCCATTTTTTTCCCTCCCATAAAATTGATCATTATGACTTTTTCTCAGTATGTTTTAATGCCTCAAGTAAGAACTGATGAAAGAAATAAAAATCAGTTTAACAAATTAGTTCCTTTGGTTGAGTCAGTGGATAAAAACGTATGTT
Source organism: Giraffa tippelskirchi (assembly GCF_054371585.1). Taxonomy (NCBI): domain Eukaryota; kingdom Metazoa; phylum Chordata; class Mammalia; order Artiodactyla; family Giraffidae; genus Giraffa; species Giraffa tippelskirchi. Next base: position 69,196,569 of record NC_137284.1, read on the forward strand.
TGTTCAATATATTTCCCTGTTCAAACAATTTATGTGAATGTTACTTTCAATGCTACCAACATTTGAATAATAATTTGTTTCACTTGCTTAAAAAGTATCTATCTTTACTTTCCTATCAATCTTTGTTACAGGAACACATCTGTAACGTAACTTTAAGTATTTACTTGTATTTGACAGCCATAAAAAAAAGGAGGAAGAGAGGAGAAAAGTTCACTAATATTTATATTTAAGGGAAAATTTCCAACAGAGAGCTTAAATAGTATTTGATGCATTAAGTTGCATACTTTGTCATAAAAATATTTTTCTTCTCTTAGGATAGTAGTGGTACAGAGATGACTGTAAAGAAGGACTTGTCCATTTTTAACTGCATTGAATGCAACTGAATTTCAAGAAGTAGGTATATGTTGAACACATATGGAAAGATGAGTGGATGGATGGATAGAAAGATATATTTAACTGTATTCTATCTAAAGCTAAATTAAAAGCTAACAGGGTAAAATTCTGCCTCTGTACTAAAAAGCAGTCCTCTTTAAACTTAGAAAAACATCTTTTCTTATCTGGGTTTGCAACTGAGAAAAAAAATAAGTATATAGTTTTAAGCCATCAAATTAGCTGATTCAAAGTTCTGAATCTGGAGGGTGAGAAATATGCTAAATATATCTTCATTATAACTGCATTCAGAGTTGTCTTTATCAATAGGATATAAAAAGGGGTAAGAAGGTAGATTTCACAAGAGTTCTCATAACTGTAAATATAAGTAGCCAAGTGGCAGATATACTTAAGGCAGTGAATATAAATGCATATATATTTTAAAGCTTAGATTTGTGTGTTCAAAATGAGATTTCACAATCTGATAACTGATATTTTTTTTCTTTTATATTTTGAGAAAAATAGCATTACATTCTAGTGGTAGTTCAAATGAGTGAAACGAAGGGTTGGTCACAGGCTGCCAGTAAATACTGGTCTCTTCCTCTGGCTAGGCAAGCAATCTGAGAGGGCCACTGTCTTCATAGCATATAACCTTGAAAATAACACCCCATCACTTCTGAGATATTCAACAGAAGCAAGTCACAAGGTTCCTGTCCACACACACAAAGAAAAGAAATTACACAAGGGAATAAGTATGAGGAAATGGGGATCATTGCCTACTATAGCTCCTTAAACCACATCAGTCCCTTCTTCATTGGCTTATCCCAAGATATTGCTCTACGCTGAATTTCAATAATCTATTCTACATTCAGACCTGATACCAATTAATTTATCCACAGGTAAGCTGTACTTTCCTTCTTCCCATAGATCTTAGAAAAAAAATCCATTCTCCTACCTACCTCATAGGGTTATTGAAAATGTTAACCATAATAATGAATATCTAACACCTTCTAAAGCACCTATGATATACAGTAGCCCTTATCGGCCCATCTTTTATTACCAACATTGTTGCTCAATGTTAATTCTTAAACCTCTACTCTGGATTCCATTTCTACAAGTTCTTGCTTCAATAAACACTCTGCTGCCTACTTCAATACCAGTGATAGGCAATTTCAAGTCACTACCATTTTATTCACTCATTTATGTTTCAAATATTCCTTCCCAAATCTTTCATCTTTAGCAGTAACTGCCCTATGTCTTCAGAGTCAAGTTTCTTAAACAGTAGGAGGAACTGTTGAATGCACTTTCTGATTGCATTGCACTCTAGTTCCCCTTGCCCACTATGCTCCTTTTCAAAAGACTGACAGAGATGCTCCAAATGACTAAGCCAATGAGTCTCAAAACATGTTACCTTGATCATCAGCATCAGTGCCAACTGGGATCTTGTTAGAAATGCACATTTCGGGGACCTTCCATAGACCTACTGAAAATCTGGGGCTGAGGTCCAATAATCTTTGTTTTAACAAGCCCATTAGGCCATTCTGATGCCTGCTAATGTTGGAGAACCACTGGCTTACATCATGATAAAAAAAAATCCTGGCCTAAACTAATGGACTCTTTTCGGTCTTTATCTAACTTTCTTTCTGAGGCATTCTTCTTCCTTTAAAGAAGATGTGGTACGTATATACAATGAATATTACTCAGCCATAAAAAATAATGAAATATTTGCAGTGACAGGCATGGACCTAGAGATTGTCATACTGAATAAAGTAAGTCAATGACAAATATCATATGATATCGCTTATATATGCAATCTAAAGAAAGGGTACAAATGAACTTACTTACAAAACAGAAGTAGAGTCACAAATGTAGAAAACAAACTATGGCTACCAAGGGGGAAAGGAGTGAGGGATAAATTGGGAGACTGGCATGAACATATATACACTACTATATATAAGACAGATGAGTAATAAGGACCTACTGTATAGCACAGAGAACTCTGTTCAATACTCCGCAGTGGCCTAAGTGGGAACAGAATCTAAAAAAGAGTGGATATAAGTATCTGTGTAAGTGATTCACTTTGCTGTACAGCAGAAACTAACACAACACTGTTAAACAACTATACTCCACTAAAAATTTAAAAATTTTAAAAGTAAAACAGACTCCTTGAAAATTTCATCACAAATATTCATTCATTCTCTTCTTCACACATTGTCTTCTCTTCTGCCAAAACATGCTCTTCTCCTGAACATGTTCTCTTTCTTCCTCTCATAACTCATTCTTAGTGCTTTTTTGGTCTTGTCTTGCCCCACCTGTCCCTGGAAGAATGGGCTGGTTCTTGGTTTTCTTCTTTTATCATTATATGTCTTCCCACATTAATTCTGTCTATCCCATTAATTCATACATGGAGCTGCTAACACATACCAAATTCATCTCCCTTGCACAGTCAAACCTCTCAGGTACAGACTTATATTTCCAACATCCTAATAAAGGTCATTAAATGTATGTCCACCATAAGTTTCAAATTAACATGTCCAAAACTAAAACTAGCATTTTCTCTCCCACCATTTCAGAAAACTAAGATCATGGCACCTGGTCCCATCACTTCATGGGAAATAGATGGGGAAACAGTGGAAACAGTGTCAGACTTTATTTTTGGGCTCCAAAATCACTGCTGATGGTGATTGCAGCCATTAAATTAAAAGACGCTTACTCCTTGGAAAGAAGGTTATGGCCAACCTAGATAGCATATTTAAAAGCAGAGACATTACTTTGCCAACAAAAGTACGTCTAGTCAAGGCTATGGTTTTTCCAGTGGGCATATATGGATGTGAGAGTTGGACGGTGAAGAAAGCTGAGCGCCGAAGAATTGATGCTTTTGAACTGTGGTGTTGGAGAAGACTCTTGAGATTCCCTTGGACTGCAAAGAGATCCAATCAATCCATCCTAAAAGAGATCAATCCTGGGTGTTCATTGGAAGGTCTGATGTTGGAGCTGAAACTCCAATACTTTGGCCACCTCATGCAAAGAGTTGACTGATTGGAAAAGACCCTAATACTGGGTAGGATTGGGGGCGGGAGGAGAAGGGGACGACAGAGGATGAGATGGTTGGATGGCATCACCGACTCGATGGACATGGGTTTGGGTAGACTCCGGGAGTTGGTGATGGACAGAGAGGCCTGGCATGCTGCAATTCATGGGGTCGCAAAGATTCGGACACGACTGAGCGACTGAACTGAACTGATTTCCAAATCTGTTCCTCCTATATTCTTTATCGTAATAAAATGCAACGTCATTTTTACAGTCACTACATTAGAAAACTGGAATTCAACCTACTGATCACCCTCTTTCCATACTTTCATATAGTCAATCAAGACTTTCTTCAGATTATGTCTCTTTCTCTTTTATGAGAATCCCTCTCTGGACCTTTATTGTCATTCCTGGAACCAGAGGTTTTCTTATTTTACTCTTAAAAAATATTTTCATTATTTTATAAGTAACATTTTTATGAAACATAAGTATATTTTCAAACACAAACAGAAAAAACTACTGAGAATGGTGCCATTGTTTTAAATGTATGTGAATCTTTTTAATCACTGGCTTAATAAAAGATAACTGAATTCTCATATCTGCTCCTGATTGAAGTGAATGAAGAAAACTCTGCTTCATACTATTATATAATTGTAAAGATGGAGAAGTATCTTAATAACTTTTACATATAATTGTGACTATTTCTATGGGATATCATAGTAAACTCAGCGAGTAGCAGTTTCTCAAAAAATAGTTGTAATGTGGTATCTGAAATCGTATCAATAAACTTTCTATAATGTGTTACATTAAAATCATTGCTTTATCATGCAATTTGAAGTTATCTGTTATCACGTAACATCATACATAGACTGGTTAAAAAAATTATAATTTATTAAATTATTCTGATATTCCAAATAATAACCCAGTTTATCATATAATATTTTAAAAATCAAGTTAATTAGTATCACCATTAATCTCATCAGAAAACCTCTTGGTACCACAAAGTAGTGGATATGTTTCTCAAAAATGTAATTATCTCTTGAACACTTAAATTTTTTCACTGACATCAAACACTGTCAGCTGTTTTTCTTCAAGTGATAAGCTCACACTTGTTCATTTTCAATAAAATGTGTATACCACTGAAGTGGGAGGGCCACAGTTTTGTCTATATGCCTTTCTTTCAAGTAAAACCTGTGCTCCTGAAAAAGATGGCCAATTCAGCTTGCACCTGAAACAATCACTGAAGTGCTTTTGAAATAACTGTCACACCTTAATATTTAGCAGATATTCCTTGAGTACTTCTCATTTCTTCACACAAAATAATAACAAACAGACACAAACTCCTAGATTGAGATTTAGTAAGATCAGTATTTCTACGGCTTTCCTTCCTCGGTAAATGAATAGTGGTAAGGAACATAATGACTGCTAGTACCATTTAATGCCAAGGCCTCTAGCTGTACTAAATACTAGAAATTTTGCATACCATTGCTTCTGTACCATGAACACAACTGTCAACAGTGAAAATAAGTAATAAACAAGATCCTGACTTTGCAAACTCCTTAAAGGGATCTTGGGGATCATTCCAATCACCCTAAGGACTCCACAGACAATGGTTTGAGAACAGCTATGCTAGGCATTCTGTCTCCACAAATGAAAGTGAAAGTGAAAGTCGCTCAGTCGTGTCCAACTCTTTGCAACCCCATGGACTATACAGTCCAATGGAATTCCCCAGGCCAGAATACTGGAGTGGGCAGCCTTTCCCTTCTCCAGAGGATCTGCCCAACCCAGGGTATCAAACCCAGGTCTCTCACAGTGCAGGCGAATTCTTTACCAGCTGAGCCACAAGGCAAGCCCAAGAATACTGAAGTGGGTAGCCTATCCATTCTCCAGTGGATCTTCCCGACCCAGGAATCAAACCGGGGTCTCCTGCATTGCAGGCAGATTATTTACCAGCTAAGCTACCAGGGAAGCTCTGTCTCCACAACTCATCCCCTAATTTTACACTCACTGTCCACCCTCATTAGAGATTTATTATGGTGGACTTTCCAGGTACATGGTCTCTGGAGTTAGAATGATAAGATTTGAGTCTGACTGTAGTATTAGTTGTATTATTCTAAACTACAAACGTTACCCATAATTATGATTCCAGATAAAGAAACTGCAGTTAAGGAAGTTTATAGACTAGGATTTCAATCCAGGGTTGCCGGCTATTGCCTATATTTAAAATCCTACATTCAAAATCCTACATTCCTGATGTGCCCTTCAGGACTCCCCATAATCAGGTTTGGTCTCTAGTGTCCCTCCCTGCCTTCCTCTGGTCTGGCTCTACTCCCAGATAGCCCTAACCCAGGGGCGCCAGCACTATACTGCTTGCAGTCCTGACATTTGCAAACATATCAGAAGATGTATTTCACATCTATTGACCTTTGAGTACTCTCTTGGTGGTCTTTCCATCTCTAATGCTAATCCCAGTGCTGAGGCCCTTACACACTTTTATAAGAATATTAGTGCATTTTACTCCACTAAAGTGTTTACATAACTGGTTTCCCTTTCTTGTGGGCAGGCATCTCTGTACAGTGGAATGGGTGAAATAATCACTGTTTTTATAACTTTCAAAGACTTCAAAACACAATGTAGGTTTAATTTGGAAGATATAAAAGAAGGGGATTTATTGCAAAGCACTCTCATAAATATGTTGGCTTTCAAAGGAAATGATGAGAAATTTTCTTGCAAAGGGCTGGAAATTTCTTCTTATCTAGAGATCAGTAAGTAAGTAGTCTTAAATGAAATCTGGCTTAATTACCATATTTAAAGCTGACAAAGAGTAAACTAAATTACCAAGTATAAAGGAAAAATGCGCTGACATAGAAGGAGTGCGGAGGTGGAAGGAGGCCTTCATTGAAGGATTAAGCTCGTCAAGAACCCCTGATGGATATCTTGAAATTGGTAAGGGATATACACAAACATGTGAACAGTGTTTTCTTTGGTTAGTGGAATATGCAGCCATGATTTTATCCACAAAGTTTTCTTTTTTCCCAAAGTTTCTACATTGGAAAGATGACAAATTTATAATTTGGAAAAAAAAATGTTATTTTGAAAAATACCTGAAAAAAACAATACAGAGTTGCCCAATCAGTAAAAGTAAAGTTTGGAAAAGAGAAAACAAAGGTTCAGAAAAGTTACTTGTTTAATCACAGAATGGCAAAAACTATTTTGTGGAAAATCAAAAGCAGGGAGGAACATTCAGTGACCTTTAACATTGACTCCTACCAATCTTACACATACACACACATTTTCAAGCACTTTTAATATTCTTTGGGATATTTGATCAAGGCTTGTATATCACAACCACATCTGCCCTCTTAATATTTACTGCAAAATGATCCACGAAGCTGAGGGTAGAAAAAGTTAAAACCTATTCACACCTGGATTTCATCATTAATAAAGAGAAAGGCTTACCAGTGCCCATTGTGTAAGGTTGCTGCGAAGGGTATACAAATTAATTCATAAAAATGACTTAAAATAGTTTGAAAAGTTCCTTGACCAATAAATAGTAGCACTTTTTTCTATAACTATTATTGTTGCTGTCACTGATTTTCTAATTCCCTGATGGCTCAGTGGGTTAAAATCCACCTGCAGTGCAGGAGACACAGGAGACACAGTTTCTATCCCTGGGTCAGGAAGATCCCCTGGGGAAGGAAATGGCAACCCACTCCAGTATTCTTGCCAGGAAAATCCCAGGGACAGAAGAGCCTGGAGGGCTACAGTCCAAAGGGTCACACACACGCGTGTACACACACACACAAAAAACCACATGTGTGGTTATTACTATTGTCCCATTCTGTAAATATAGATATGCTTTGGTGCATGCTTAGTTGCTCAGTCATGTCAGATTCTTTGTGACCCTTTGGAATGTAGCCTGCCAGGCTCCGCTTTCCATGGGGCTTCTCTAGTGGCTCAGACAGTAAAGAATCTGCTTGCAATGCAGGAGACTTAGGTTCAATCTCTGGATTGGGAAGATCCCCTGGAGGAAGGAATGGCTGACTACCCACTCCAGTATTCTTGCCTGGAAATTCCAATGGACAGAGAAGCCTGGTGGGCTACAGATCATGGAGTGACAAAGAGTGAGACACAACTGAGGGACTAATACTTTCATATTCAAAAAAATATATACTGATGAGTTTTGCAACCAAAATTTGGAGATCATTGACAGACAGAAGAAAACACCAGACTAAATTTCACTTCTCTTAGAGATTGCCTAAATTCAGCAAGTGACATGCTCTTTCTATAACTGTATTCAGTTCAGTTCAATTCAGTCACTCAGTCATATCTGACTCTTTGCGACCCCATGAACTGTAACATGCCAGGGCTCCCTGTCTATCACCAACTCCCGGAGTTTACTCAAACTCATGTCCATTGAGTTGGTGATGCCATCCAACCATCTCATCCTCTGTCATCCCCTTGTCCTCCTGCCCTCAAATTTTCCCAGCCTCAGGGTCAGTTCTTTGCAACAGGTGGCCAAAGTATTGGAGTTTCAGCTTCAGCATCTGTCCTTCCACTGAATATTCAGGAGTGATTTCCGTTAGGATTTACTGGTTGGATCTCCTTGTAGTCCAAGGGAATCTCAAGAGTCTTCTCCAACACCACAGGTCAAAAGCATCAATTCTTCGGTGCTCAGCTTTCTTTATAGTCCAACTCTCAAATCCATACATGACTACTGGAAAAACCGTAGAATTGACTAGACAGACCTTTTTTGGCAAAGTGATGTCTCTGCTTTTTAATATGCTGTCTACATTGGTCATAGCTTTACTTCCAAGGAGCAAGCGTCTTTTAATTTCATGGCTGCAATCACCATCTGCAGTGATTTTGGAGCCCCCCAAAATAGTTTGTCATGTTTCCCCATCTATTTGCCATGAAGTGATGGGACTGGATGCCATGATCTTAGCTTTCTGAATGTTGAGCTTTAAGCCAACTTTTTCACTCTCCTCTTTTACTTTCATCAAGAGGTTCTTTAGTTCTTTGCTTCCTGCCATAAGGGTGGTGTCATCTGCATATCTGAGGTTATTGATATTTCTCCCAGCAATCTTGATTCCAGCTTGTGCTTCCTCCAGCTCAGCGTTTCTCATGATGTACTCTGCATATAAGTTAAATAAGCAGGGTAACAATATACAACCTTGATGTACTCCTTTCCCTATTTGGAACCAGTCTATTGTTCCATGTCCAGTTCTAACTGTTGTTTCCTGACTTGCATACAGGTTTCTCAAGAGACAGGTCAGATGGCCTGGTATTCTCATCTCTTGAAGAATTTTCCAGAGTTTTTTGCTGCTGCTGCTAAGTTGCTTCAGTTGTGTCTGACTCTGTGCAACCCCATAGACGGCAGCCCACCAGGCTCCACCGTCCCTGGGATTCTCCAGGCAAGAATACTGGAGTGGGTTGCCATTTCTCTCTCCAGAGTTTGTTGCCCACACAATCAAAGGCTTTGGCATAGTCAATAAAGCAGAAGTAGATATTTTTCTGGAACTCTCTTGCTTTTTTGATGATCCAATGGGTGTTGGCAATTTGATCTCTAGTTCCTCTGCCTTTTCTAAAACCAGCTTGAACATCTGGAAGTTCATGGTTCATGTATTGTTGAAGTCTGGCTTAGAGAATCTTGAGCGTTACTTTACTAGCGTGTGAGATGAGTGCAATTGTGTGGTAGTTTGAGCATTCTTTGGCATTGCCTTTCTTTGGGATTGGAATGAAAACTGACCTTTTCCAGTCCTGTGGCCACTGCTGACTTTTCCAAATGTGCTGGCATACTGAGTGCAGCACTTTCACAGCATCATCTTTGAGGATTTGAAATAGCTGAACTGCAATTCCATCACCTTCACTAGCTTTGTAAGTAGTGATGCTTCCTAAGCCCCACTTGACATCACATCACATTCCAGGATTACTGGCTCTAGGTTGGTGATCACACCATCATGATCATGTGGGTCGTGAAGATCTTTTTTGTACAGTTCTTCTGTGTATTCTTGCCACCTCTTCTTAATATTTTCTGTTTCTGTTAGGCCCATACCGTTTCTGTCCTTTATTGTGCCCATCTTTGCATGAAATGTTCCCTTGGTATTTCTAATTTTCTTGAAGAGATCTCTAGTCTTTCCCATTCTGTTGTTTTCCTCTATTTCTTTGCATTGATCACTGAGGAAAGCTTTCTTATCTCTCCTTGCTATTCTCTGGAACTCTGCATTTAAATGGAGAGTTTTCTCTTTTCTCTTTTCTCCTTTGCCTTTTGCTTCTCTTCTATTCACAGCTATTTGTAAGGCCTCCTCAGACAGCCATTTTTCTTTTTTGCATTTCTTTTTCTTGAGGATGGTCTTGTTCCCTGTCTCCTGTAAATGTCATGAACCTCCGTCCTTAGTTCTTCAAGCACTCTATCAGATCTATTCCCTTGAATCTATCTATTTCTCACTTTCACTGAATAATCGTAAGGGATTTGATTTAGGTCATGCATAAATGGTCTAGTGGTTTTCCCTACTTTCTTCAATTTAAGTCTGAATTTGGCAATAGAGTTCATGTTCTGAGCCACAGTCAGCTCCCTGTCTTGTTTTTGCTGACTGTATAGAGCAAAAGGAACTTTTCTTGCCTAAAATTCTCTTCCACCTCCTCTTACCAGCTTAGCAAGTTTTTAAATTCTTCAATCTTCAACTTAACCACTGTGAACCTTCCCATTCCTCTTTTCCCTTACCTCCCACTTCTCTCTTCTACTGGCAATTTCCATCTCACTATATTCATAGGTCTATTCTTTGGCACTATCTTGTAATTGATTATGAACTTGTTTTTCCTACTTGATTTTGAATTCCTTGAGAGTACAAAAAAAAAAAAAATGTCAGTGAATTTCATCTTCCTGGTGGCTAACACAAACCTGGCAGTCAAGAATTAACTGTGGAATAAATATTGAATGGTCTCCTTCTCTGTCTTGATGTAGGGATGGATCAATTTCTTTCCCTCTTGAGTGGTACAGGAGAAACAAAACATACAAGAAAAATCTAAGAAGAGTAAATATTTACATACATTTGACATGTATTTATATTATATTTTATGTATTATATATAAAATATTTATGTATGTACATTACTTTTTACATTTTTTTATATTTTGTTTTGTGACAGGTATGTGTATATCCCACAGATCTCTTTTTCTCAGATTGCTAAAATCTGGTCAGAGATTGATCGTACAACATACATCTCCTTGGAGGCGAAGAATTTAAGTTTCCCTTCACTTCTATCTGACATTGATGTTTGACCAATATGCTCAGATTGCTAAGCTGGGGAAGGTTCCTAGGAAGGCCACATGATGCAGGGGAAGGGATTCACTTTAGAGGCATAGAAAATCTCAGTTCATGTGTTGTCTCTGCCACTTGGGAGCAGGATGACTTTGATCAAGGTATGTAAGCTGTTGTATTTGCCCATTATTTTATCAGTAAGTTAAAATTATAAAGATTAACTTATGGCTTGCTTTTTTTTTTTTTTACGTAGAATGCAAAATCCTAGACACTACCTGGCATAGGTGAGTTTCTTTATATACAGTATCACTACTGACACCCATGAAACACAATCACTGTCTCCTTCTAAAATGTGGTTTGCACTTTAAAATGATTTGTTAATGTTAGCTGATTGCCTTATTTCTTCCATATAGTAAATTCCTTGATGACAGACTCAGTGTCTTTCTCCTCTTTATTATCTCTTCAGTGCTAAGCCTGGGACAGAAAGCTTGCTGAATCAATATTTGTTCCTTGAATTGAACTGGTGGTATGATTTCCCTCCAGTTTTGGTTATTTTCAGTGTGTGCTAATGTAATGGATGATCCAGATACATGGTTAATGTGCCCTTGCTCAGTCTGCCAGGCTGTGATCACCAGCCAATTTTCAGCTGCAAGCCCACATTTTTTTTTTTTTTATTCTGGGAAGTTATAAAAATAACAATTCTGCCATCACTTTCTAATTCACAAAGTGACTTTAGTCTCCTGCTTTCTAATTCCTTTCATTTCTCCTTTAAAGGCCTGCCAAAAACCTTGGCCTTTGCAGGCCTCACATATTTAATCAGACTTACCAATGCTGATGATTTTTACAGGGAATTAAGTTTGATTTGTTTTGAAACATTTATTTATTCCATATGGCATGTAAAGTGACTGAATTATTTTTGGTTTTGAAATGAGGTTGCATGAACTAGATTTGAATTTTCTAAAAGAAAAGGAAAAAAAAAAAAAAAAAACACCTCAAAAACGCAACCAAAAGCCCAGGAGTAATTTTGTTCTAAAAAAAAACTCTGTAAAAGGAATAAAAGGAATTAACATACAATTGAGGAGTCAGACCAGAAGACTTGGCAAAAACCAAGATAACTGGCTAAAGTTAAGTCTTCAACGTCAATCTCGGGCCAAAACTTGGTTCCACACTGTAGTGGACCCTGGATTTCCTCCCTGTGTATGCCACACCAGTGCCATGCTGCAGCAGTCTGGTTTGGCTGGCCCTGTAAGCTACACCCTGTCTTAGTTCCAGGGATGAGTAGAGTGTTAAGTGGCCTCTAACAGTCCATGAAGCACCTTCATTCTTCCACAGCTTCAGGGTAGTCAGGGAGCAGGCCTAAGCAGATTGGGTCAGCGGTAGGGCAATTTTGCCCAACTAGTAAAGCCTACTATTTTTTTCCCCTAGAGAATAAAATGGCAACCCACTCCAGTACTCTTGCCTGGAAAATCCTATGGACGGCGGAGCCTGGTAGGCTACAGTCCGTGGGGTCGCAAAGAGTCGGACACAACTGAGCCACTTTACCCACTATATTCTTTCTATAGTTGAGTAAAGATGCAATATACTATTAGAGATGTAATTAGAGATAAGCATTCCAACCTTTCTACAGCTATTTTCCTACCATGAATAAACAAGAAGCAAGTGAAAAAATTAAATACAATCATCAAAAAAGAAATGAATGCATGCTAAGTCACTTCAGTCTTGTCTGACTCTTTGTGACCCCATGGACTGTAACCCACCAGGCTCCTCTGTCCATGGGATTCTCCAGGCAAGAACACTGGAGTGGATTGCCATGCCCTCCTCCAGGGGATCATCCCAACCCAGGGATCAAACCCGCCTCCCTTATGTCTCCTGCATTGGCAGGTGGGTTCAAAGAAATACTGATCATCAAATACTGCCTAAGTCCACTAACCTGGATGTGAACCAAAATATTCAAAATATTGCCTTTATAGTTTCAGCCAATATGAGTTGTTTGCATTCAACAACAACAAAAAATACTAATACATAAGCAGAGATGCAGCAAAGCAAATGCATAATTAGTAAATCCTCTTGCTGGGGTCCTTCTGCTGGGGTAAGTAGAATATATGTATTATTTCACACATTCCCTCATGGAAGTAAGATTGTCTTTCAGCCATTAACCATGCTTAGGAGAAAAGACTGTGCTGGGAAGACTGCTGTTTCTAATGTATGTTACAAAGTTAGTGCTAATGCACATTTTAAACCAACTGAGTGCATAACCGCTGTTTCTCTTCCATGGTTGTTAAGGGTGTGAGTCATGCTTCCTGTTAAGCCCAGAGATGCTGCCTCTGTTTGAGGTTTTATTATTTGGTAACAAAATGGAAAGCCCAGGGTGCTGTGTCAGTGAGCTGGAAGCAATCAACATTTACTAGGCTTACACACACAGGAGAAATGCAAATATGTTTCATTTGCAGAGATATGGGTTGGTGGGTTGACTCAAACAGTTCATACCCCCAGGAAAAAGGAAGTTAAACCACAGGCTTAATCCTTGACTAAATCTTGAGGCATTTAGAACCACAAATTAGAAAATTAAAACCAAAATGTGTTCTGCCATTCCAAAACCAAAGAGCTAAGCTCTTACTTTAAAGGCTGGTAAATCCCACCACCTTGGCCCATTTTACTTGATTCTTACCCACTGGCTTATTTTTATGGCCTCCTGCCAGCTCTCTAGGGCAGAGCTATGAAATTATGACTCTCAGCTATGGAACCAGGGACTAGGCTGTAATTAGGCTTAAGAAGATACCAGAAACTTCCAGGGATATTTAACTGCTGAATTTCTGGGGATAACCACAGCATATCTTTGGGCTGTCTGGGAAAATACATTAATCTGAAAACTCACAACTTTCATAGTTGGTGTAAAAAGCATTAATTATAAAGTGAAAGGTAGTTTTATTTCAGTAGAGATGGTAATGCCAAAAAAGGTAGAGAAGAAGTGCTATATGTATCATTCAATATACAAGGTTCTCAGCAAACAGTAGTTTATAGTGATGATACATTTACTTTAAGAGAGCAAAAAGTAACAGTTACTTGAATTCATCTTATAAATGCCTAAATATACTCCACCTCCACACAGATTTTACCAGAACAGACAGGAATTTAAAAAAAAAAAAAAAAAACTGCAACATTTTCTGAGCATTGTTAAGCTGAAGTTTTTGATATGGAAAACAAAAAAAAATCCAGAGAACAAAGGTTGTTTATGATTTATTTAAAAAATGAACCATTTGTGAGAGCACAGAAATAAACATAAGCATGCAGAGTCAACTTATGCTTGATAAAGGAGCCAAGAAAACTCACTGGAGAAAAGACAGTCTCTTCAATAAATGATGCTGGGAAAATTGGATATTCATTTTTAAAAGAATGAAACTAGACCTCTACTTTATACCACTCTGAAAAACTAACTTGAAATGAATTAGAGACCCAGATGTAAGATCTGAAACCATAAAACTTCTAGAAGAAAAGATAGGAAAGAAACACTTTGACATAGATCTTGGCAAAGATTTTTTTGGATATGACATCTAAAGCACAAGCAACAAAATAAAAAATACACAAGTGCAACTACATCAAACGACAAGAAAGCTCCTGCACAGCAAAAGAAGTGATCACACAACGAAAAGACAATCTATGGAGTGGAAAAAATATTTGTAAGGGGTAATATACAAAAGAATATAAGGGGTTATATACAAAGAACTTATACAACTTTTTTGTTTTAGCAAAAAAGCAGACAAGCCAATTTAAAAAAATCAGTAGAAGACATGAATAAACATTTTTCCAAAGAAAAATTTATACAGATGGTCAACAGGTACATGAAAAGGCGTTCCATCTCACTAACTGTAGAGAACTATAAATCAAAATCACTATGTGATATCACTTTATACCTATTAGGATGACTATCATCAAACAAACAACAAATGCTGGTGAGGATGTGGAGAAAAGGGAATGTCTGTGCAATGTTGGTGGGATTACAAATTGTTATAGCCACTATGGTAAACAGTTTGGTGGCTACCCAAAAAATAAAAAATAGAACTCAGATATGATCCCAGCAATCCCATTCTTGGGTATATATATATATATATATATATCCAAAGAATTATAATCCTCATATGGAAGAGAAACAGGCACCCTGATGTTCATCAGTTCAGTTCAGTCACTCAGTTGTGTCCAACTCTTTGCAAACCCATGAATCACAGCACGCCAGGCCTCCCTGACCACCACCAACTCCTGGAGTTTACGCAAACTCAGGTCCATCGAGTCAGTGATGCCATCCAGCCATCTCATCCTCTGTTGTCCCCTTCTCCTCCTGCCCCCAATCCTTCCCAGCATCAGGGTCTTTTCCAATGAGTCAGCTCTTCGCATCAGGTGGCCAAAGTATTGGAGTTGCAGCTTCAACATCAGTCCTTCCAATGAACACCCAGGACTGATCTCCTTTAGGATGGACTGGTTGGATATCCTTGCAGTCCAAGGGACCCTTGAGAGTCTTCTCCAACACCACAGTTCAAAAGCATCAATTCTTCGGTGATCAGCTTTCTTCACAGTCCAACTCTCACATCCATACATGACTACTGGAAGAACCATAGCCTGGACTAGATGGACATTTGTTGGCAAAGTAATGTCTCTGCTTTTTAATATGCTACCTAGTTTGGTCATAACTTTCCTTCCAAGGAGTAAACATCTTTTAATTTCATGGCTGAAATCACCATCTGCAGTGATTTTGGAGCCCCAAAAAATAAAGTCTGACACTGTTTCCACTGTTTCCCCATCCCTTTCCCATGAAGTGATGGGAGCAGATGCCATGATCTTAGTTTTCTGAATGTTGAGCTTTAAGCCAACTTTTTCACTCTCTTCTCTCATTTTCATCAAGAGGCTTTTTGGTTCCTCTTCACTTTCTGCCATAACAGTGGTGTCATCTGCATATCTGCATATCCGATGTTCATTGCACCCTTATTTGTAACAGCCAAAATATGGAACCAACCTACGTGTCCACTGAAGTATGAATGGATAAAGAAGATGTGATACACACACACACAGGAATATTACTCAGACAGAGAAAGAAGATAATTCTGCCTTTTGTAATAACATGGAAGGATCTTGAGAGCACTATGCTAAATAAATGTCAGATGAAGGAAGATAAATATTTTATGATCTCATTCATATGTGGTATTTAAAAAACCAAAACAAAACAATGACAGTCAGTCAGTCAGTTAGTTCAGTCCCTCAGTCACGTCTGACTCTTTGCGACCCCATGGACTGCAGCACACCAGGCCTCCTTGTCCATCACCATCTCCCTGAGTTTACTCAAACTCTTGTCCATTGAGTTGATGATGCCATCCAACCATCTCATCCTCTGTCATCCCCTTCTCCTCCCACCTTCAATCTTTCCCAGCATCAGGGTCTTTTCAAATGAGTCAGCTCTTCACATCAGGTGGCCAAATGATTGGAGTTTCAGCTTCAACATCAGTCCTTCCAGTGAACCTTCAGGACTGACCTCCTTTAGGATGGACTGGTTGGATCTCCTTGCAGTCCAAGGGACTCTCAAGAGTCTTCTCCAACACCAGAGTTCAAAAGCATCAATTCTTTGGCATTCAGCTTTCTTTATAGTCCAACTCTCTCATCCATACTTGACTACTGGAAAAACCATAGCCTTCATGAGACAGACCTTTGTTGGCAAAGTAATGTCTCTGCTTTTTAATATGCTGTCCAGGTTGGTCATAACTTTTCTTCCAACAAGTAAGCATCTTTTTATTTCATGGCTGCAGTCACCATCTGCAGTGATTTTAAAGCCTTATCATAAAAGAAATCAGTTTGTGGTTACCAGAACTAGGTTGTAGTGGGGGGAGGAAGAAAAGTTCCATGAAGGTGGTTAAAAGGTACAAACTTCCAGTTAGAAGATAAATAAGTACTAAGCATATAATGCACAACAAGATGACTGTAGTTAACACTAATGTGTAATAAGCTTGAAAATTGTTAAGAAAGTAAATTTTAGAGTTCTTATTACAAGAAAAAAACCATTATATATATATGTGTGTGTGTATATATATACACATATATATATATGAGATGAGGAATGTTAACTTATTGTGGAAATCATTTCACAATATATGTAAGTCAAATTATTATGCTGTATACTTCAAATTTACATAAGGAAGTCATGGCAATCCATTCCAGTATTCTTGCCTTGAGAATCCCCATGGGCAGAACCTTGCGGACTAGAGTTCATAGGGTCTCAGAGAGTCAGACATGACTGAAGTGAGCACGCACATATGTCAGTTATATCTCAATAAAACTGGTAAAATATGAATGATTTAGAAAAATGAGGTCGAGAAACACATAACTAATTTTGAGAATCTACAATATACAAATCTTTAATTTTCACAATTTCTTTAAAAAAATCAGTGTCTTCTAATCAGAATTCCAGAGATGAAGCCATGTTATTCTGTGCTTCTACAATGATACCAAGGTATTCTAATAAGTGCTGAGAAGAGTTAAAAGCAATATGTTATATCTTTTAATTAATTCAGTAACTGTTTATGAATGCTAATATAATTGCAAAATATACAGAGCTATGGGGCTACAAATGTGAATAAAACTGAAATTTCTGTCTTCAAAAGGTTATCACATAGCAGAAGAAAAGCATGGGCTATGTTCCCCTAGTAAGTATTTGGGATGCAACTGTATCCCAGATGTCAAGCTTGTAATTTAATGTTATTCCATTTAAAACTAGTACATTAGCCTATTTCTGCTTCACAGACACCAGCAGAAGACAAGAGACTCCTGGTTCAGAGACTAAGGACTTTGTTAATCATGTGCAACACAGTAAGCACCATGAGCATCAGCATGGTTATATCAGTTCCTTCTGCTCCACACCCAAGTCCAGGGGGTGATGGAGAGGGCTGCAGATACATATCTGTACTCTCAGTAGACTGTTTTATAGCAAAGGAACACCAACTAGGAAATCTATTACTTTCATAGTAAGCAGTAAGCAAACCTCCTGCTCATCATGGAAGGAGATTTTCCCTAATCTGTTGAAGCTGCCCTCTGTGAACACAACCCTGAGAGAGAGCAGTCAGGGTCTTGCATTCTTGGTCTACCAGCAAGATATGCAGGAGTGCACAGACTTTTCCACACCAGACAGGATTCAGAGTTCAATACTGTTAATGCTGTGTGTTGGTTGAAGCAGAAACTCTAATCTCTCTCCTTTCAACAAAAGCTACTCTCTGCATTCCAAATATGAAGGGTTTCAGCATTGGAAATCACAGGGAAGACTGGGAGTTAAGATAAGGGAAATTACTATTCTCAATTTCAACCTAAAGTTCCAAAGTGGATGGCTCTCAGTAACCCTGCAGGAAGCTGATGCAGTTCTCAAGAATCTCCTGAATGCTTCCAGTCAGTATCTCAATGGCTAGGGACTAAATTGTGTGCCCCCCAAATTCATGTTTTAATACTTAACCAATCCACTGTGATGGTATTTGGAGGTGGGACCTTTGGGAGGCAATGAGGACTAGATGAAGACACAAGGCTGGGTCCCTCATAATGGAATTAGCGCCCCTATAAGAGGAAGAGAGATTAGCGCTTACTCTCAACCATACTCTCCCTCTCACGCCCACTCCCCAATACCCACTCCTATCCCACAACTACAGCCGTGTGAGGACATGGTAAAAAGGCTGCTGTCTGAAAGATAGAAGACATCTTTCACCAAAACCTCATCATGCTGGCAACTCTGATCTTGGACTTCCCAGTTCTGAAACTGTGAGAAATAAATTTCTATTGTTTAAGTCATGCTACCTATATATATATATATATATTTGGTAGTCTAAGACATCAATTTAGAGCTGCAAGGTGAAAGGGGAGTCTTGTCTGTCAATAATAGGTCTGGTTGCTTCTGCCTAGGAAAAATAGCTAATCCTATTCACATGTCAAATCTCATGCAAGGGTTTCATGTTGAGAAACTCTAACCCAGAGACATGCAATGAAGTAAAATATGGGAAATATTGCACTCATCTCACATGATAATAAAGTAATGCTCAAAATTCTCCAAGCCAGGCTTCAGCAATACGTGAACCCTGAACTTCCAGATGTTCAAGCTGGTTTTAGAAAAGGCAGAGGAACCAGAGATCAAATTGCCAACATCTGTTGGATCATCAAAAAAGCAAGAGAGTTCCAGAAAAACATCTATTTCTGCTTTATTGACTTTTAAAGCCTTTGACTGTGTGGATCACAATACACTGTGGAAAATTCTGAAAGAGAAAGGAATACCAGACCACCTGACCTGCCTCTTGAGAAATCTGTATGCAGGTCAGGAAGCAACCGTTATAACTGGACATGGAACAACAGACTGGTTTCAAATAGGAAAAGGAGTACGTCAAGGCTGAATATTGTCACCCTGCTTATTTAACTTATATGCAGAGTACATCATGAGAAAGGCTGGGCTGGAGGAAGCACAAGCTGGAATCAAGATTGCCAGGAGAAATATGAATAACCTCAGATATGCGGATGACACCACCCTTATGGAAGAAAGGAAAGAGGAACTAAAGAGCCTCTTGATGAAAGTGAAAGAGGAGAGTGAAAAAGTTGGCTTAAAACACAACATTCAGAAAACCAAGATCATGGCATCTGGTTCCATCACTTCATGGGAAATAGATGGGGAAACAGTGGCTGACTCTATTTTTTTGGGCTCCAAAATCACTGCAGATGGTGATTGCAGCCATGAAATTAAAAGATGCTTACTCATTGGAAGGAAAATTATGACCTACCTAGACAGCATATTAAAAAGCAAAGACATTACTTTGTCAACCAAGGTCCATCTAGTCAAGGCTATCATTTTTCCAGTGGTCATATATGGATGTAAAAGTTGGACTATAAAGAAAGCTGAGCGCAGAAGAATTGATGCTTTTGAACTGTGGTGTTGGAGAAGACTCTTGAGAGTCCCTTGGACTGCAAGGAGATCCAACCAGTCCATCCTAAATTAGATCAGTCCTGGGTGTTCATTGGAAGGACTGATGTTGAAGCTGAAACTCCAATACTTTGGCCACCTCATGCGAAGAGCTGACTCACTGGAAAAGACCCTGATGCTGGGAAAGATTGAGGGCAGGAGGAGAAGGGGAGACCGAGGATGAGATGGTTGGGTGGCATCACCAACTCAATGGACATGAGTTTGGGTAAACTCCGGGAGTTGGTGATGGACAGGGAAGCTTGGTGTGCTGCGGTTCATGGGGTCACAAAGAGTCAGTCACGACTGAGTGACTGAACTGACTTGAACCCAGGGACATGCAATGAAGTAAATTATGGGAAATATAGTTCCAGCCTCTTCTCTGTTTTAAAGGGAGTAGTTATGATGCTAAGTGTATATGAAACATTCTATCCAAATTAGATTATTAGACTATCAAGCTAATTATGTAAGTTCCATGCAGATATTAAGAACTAAGTAATATGAGTTTGATGGGCTTCCCTGGTGGCTCCACCAAATCCACCTGCAATGCAGGAGATGCAGGAGACTCAGGTTCTATGACTTCAGGAAGATCCCCTGGAGAAGGAAATAGCAACACATTCTAGTAGTCTTGCCTGGAAAATTCCATGGACAGAGGAGCCTGGTGGGCTACATGCAGTCCAGGGGGATTGCAAAAAGTTGGACATGACTAACTAGAGAGAAGAATAGTGATACAGAAGATAAACATACTCCTTTTCAGTTCAGAGCTGGGGTAAGCTATGTTGCCCTAGAGTAGCAGACACAGTTCAAACTATGATTGACCCCGCTAACTAGGTACTTTTCAGAAGATGGACAGCTTATTGAGAAAAAAATAGACTGTTGGAATCACAAAGGTGGGACAACCTTCATTATCAGGTGCTGGCAAGCATCAAAATAGTCATTCAAAAATAAAACAATCAAGTTATATTTAATGATACACTTAGTGAACTGTATTTTCCAAAGAATAAAATGAAATGGAGTAAAGATTTTCCTGTGGATGATGGGGAATGATGTTGGAACAATGGTTTGGATGTATTTAGAGAGACCATTGGAGGCTAAGAAAGATGAACTTTGGTCTGTAGGAATTCAGGGAACAAGTGAAGACTTCTGAACAGAGGAATGACATGAACAAAGCAGTTTGCAAGATGGGTTGAAGAGGGAACAAACCTGAGGCAGAAATAAGGTAAAAACTAGGCCATTGTATTATTTAAAGTGATGATAATCAACATTCGAGTGCAGCAACAGCCCTGATAGGGGCAAAAGAGGATTTATGGTCAACGTTGTGAAGAAACAGAGTAACTTAGTGACTTGGAAAGAATCTTTTTCAAAAAACTTGAGAATGCCTTTCATCTAATTTTAGAGACTTATATTCACTGAAGGCAGTCCAATGCCTTTTATAGCCACCTTCTTGACCTTTGATTTTAAATCCTCTTATTTGAAAAGTAGAAATAGACACACAAACATAGAGAACAAATGTATGGATACCGAGGGGGTATAGGGGTGTGGGATGCATTGGGAGTTGGGATTGATGTATACACACCACAGTATACAAAATAGAGAACTAATGAGAACTTGCTGTGTAGCATAAGGAACTCGCCTCAGCGCTCTGTGGCCTAAATGGAAAGGAAATCCAAAAGAGGGGAGATATGCGCGCGCGCGCACACACACACACACACACACACATTCACTTTATTCACATTCTCATTCTATAGAGCAGACACGAACACAGCATTGTAAAGCAACTATATTCTAGTAAAAATCAATTTAAAAAAATCCTCTTAACTATAATCTTGACTTCATCTTTAAGAGGATTCCTCTTTAAATGCAAGTTGGAAAAAGAGTAGGCATTTAGCCTTTTTGCCTTCTCACTCATGTTATCTCTGCGCAAGTCCTGAGGCTATTCTTGATCCTCCCTAGACCTGAATATGATTGACAAATTCTTTTGCATCTCCCCTAATATTTTTTCTCAAATTACATTTTTTCATCTACTCATTCCTTAGAGAGTGGCTACTATTTGCCAGACTCTGTACTACATGTTAGGTATATAAATATTAATAAAGTGTGGCCATGCTTGCAAGGGGTCTCCGTTCTATAGCCATGCACACAAGTATGCCAGATAATATAATAAATAATATTTTTAAAGTGTACCATTAGCACAAAGGAGAGATTAGTGACATGGGCTCACAGCAAGGCAGTTTGCAAAGGCTTAAAAAAGGAAACTTTATTTAAACTTTACCTTAAAGAAGAGCAGGATTGGCCAGGTAAACAAGATCAGAGGATGGAAATCCAAGCATCTACAAGGTAAAGAGAAAAAAAGGGACCATGACTTTGGATGTAAAGTATCTGCACATCTGATATTTCACATGCTTCTTACATACATCACTCAAATTTTTGTAAGTAGATCGACCATTTTCAAATTACCTAGGTACAGTTAAACTGCCTGTTTTTGAGTGGATTTATATTTTTATGAATTCTTGAAAACACCTACATATTAGGATGTATCTATTATTTGCAACCCCATGAAAACACAGTAATTTGTTTGAGTCTCTTGCAGAAGAGAGGCACCCTGATGCTGTATTCCAATACTGGGAAAAGTGATAGTTCAACTGAGATAAGAAAGGCAACAATAATAGACTATTTCAATACAGAGCAATTTTAGCTATTTTTTTATCATGCAGTTTATGGTTGGATATCTAAACTATGGCTCTAATGTTTTATTCTTTGTATGCCATTTACAGAATGCTACATTTGGATGTCATTTTAACTTTAAGAAGTTTACATTAAATTCAGTCTGCATTTAGCTTTGGTCTTTAGTTACATGTAACTACCTCCTCCCAGGTCACCATCATCAAGCCACCAAGTTTAAGGCACCTAGTTAATCACCAATTATCTGTATTGATGACTCTGGTTTTACATCTCTGCTTTCATTCTTCATGGATGCCCTGTTAAAATTAGATGTCATCAGAGATTGCACTTTACATCTTTTATTTTAGTCTCTTCCTCCTTACAAAGTTGTTTTATTTGGACTCTGTTATCCCTCTTTTTTTTTTAATCGTATTTTGGATTCTCTGTTCATGGCCTCATAACATCTTTTTTCTGAGAGTTTCTCTATCTGTATCATCTGTATCACACTATTAGTCTGTTAGGGCTGTCATAACAAAGTACCACAAACTGGGTGGTTTAAAACAACATAAATCTATTGTCTCATACTTCTGAAGGCCAGAAGTCCAAGATCAAGGTGCTGGCAAGATGGCATTTCACGTATTCCCTGAAACCTATAGAGGAATACTTCCTTGCCTTTTCTAGCTTCTCTTGGTTTGCTAGTAATCTTTGGATTTATAGAAAGCAAGCTACGGAATGCCAGTATCTGCCCTCTTTGTCACATAGGGTTCTATGGAGTATATTTCTCTTTCCACAGCCGTCTTCTTATAAAGACACTGGGCATCTTGGATCAGGGGTCCACCTAAGTCCAGTATGAACTCAACTTAATAAATTACATCTGCTACAACCCTAAATCCAAATAAAGCCACACTCTGTAGTTGAGAGTTCAACACATCTGTTTTCCTGAGACACAATCAAACACATAACAATTACTGATATTGAGACTCAGGGTGACACCCACGATTATGGGCTTTGGAATGAAAGAGCTCTGGGTTCATAACCTTATCCCACTACTAACTGGCTTTTCCCTTGTGGCTCAGTCAGTAAAGAATCTGTCTGCAATGCAGGGGACCCAGGTTTGATCACTGGGTTGGGAAGATCCCCTGTAGAAGGAAATGGAAACCCACTCCAGTACTCTTACTATGGACAGAGGAGCCTGGCGGGCTATAACCATGGGGTCACAAGAGTCAGACATGACTTAGTAACTAAATCACCACCACTAACTATGACCTGAGTCAATGTATTTAATCTTCCTAAAAAGACTTGGTTTTCACGTATAAAGTAGAACTAATGACAATATCCGGAGAAGGCAACGGCATCCCACTCCAGTACTCTTGCCTGGCAAATCCCATGGACGGAGGAGCCTGGTAGGATGCAGTCCATGGGGTCGCTAAGAGTCGGACATGACTGAGCGACTTCACTTTCACTTTTCACTTTCATGCGTTGGAGAAGGAAATGGCAACCCACTCCAGTGTTCTTGCCTGGAGAATCCCAGGGATGGGGGAGCCTGGTGGGCTTCTGTCTATGGGGTCACACAGAGTCGGACACGACTGAAGCGACTTAGCAGCAGCAGCAGAAATAACAATATCTTGGAAGTTTTTGAGGATTAAATAAAATATCATGAGGTGACTATCTCAGTACCTGACTGATAGTAAATATCAGCAATTGATATTGTAAGTGTATCAACTATTTCTCAATATATTCAGCTATCCCTAATTTGAATACTATAGAGGGTAAAATAGTAAGGAAGGACAAAGTAATCACCAACTTTAGCCTAAACTGTGTCATCTGTTGAAGTTCAGATATTCTGGTAATGTGTATAAAAGGATGAAGAGGAACTAGGAAGAGGACTATTCACATGGGGAACAGGGAAGCCTTCAGGGCATGAACTCATTCCAAGGGAGAAGAGTTTTCAAAGACCAGTTGGATTCCCTACAAGATGTTTCTTTTCAGAACGGAGAAGTCATTCTCATGTCAGGCTGTCACTGGCCTACCAGGATGGATTTCTCTCTGGGTGTTAAAAGACAGGACTCTGAGATCAAAACTAAAGGACAATTTTACTGGAAACTTTATAACTTTGGAGCACAGCATGTATTATTTTGGCATGCCCCTAACAAATTCTAAAGCAAAATGGTGGCACTCTAGTCTAAACTGCTACAAATAGCTGTGAAACTTTGAGGACCTCTGTAATAACTAGTGGTCACAAATGTATGCAGTAAAGGGTCAGCATGAGTGACAGAAACTGAAATTGTCCCTGAAAGACACCAATAGGGAAGGAATACAAGAGCATAGATGGAGTCAAAGTCAGGAGCAGTGGTGCTTGCAATGCTGAATATACTTAATTGGTCCTACAATCACCCTAGCAAAGAAGGGTTATTATTATACCCATTTTACACAGAAGGAAAACTGAGAGTTGAGCTGTGGCAATGTCCAATCCAAGACTACAGAATTAGTAGGCAGAAGAAAATGAATTTCAACCCAAGTAATCAAATTTCCAGAGCTAAGAATTCTCTAAAATGCATGTTACATGTGGAAATTTCTCAAAAAACTACAAATAGAGTTGCAACATGATCCAGCAATGCCACTCCTGGGCATATAATCTGGAAAAAAACTCTAGTTCAAAAAGATACATGCAGCCTTATGTCTCCCAGAGCAGCACAATTCTCAACAGCCAAGACACGGTGACAACACAGATGTCCATCAACAGGTGAACCGGTAAAGAAGATGTGGTACACACATACAAAATAATATCACTCAGTCATAAAAAGAATGAAATAAGGCCATTTTCAGCAACATGAATGGAACTAGAGATTATCATACTAAGTGAAGTCAGTCAGAAAAAGACAAATACCACACAAATATCACCTAAATGTGGAATCTGAAGTATGACACAAATGAACTTTAATGAAACAGACTCATAGACAGAGAACAGACAAGGCTAGAGGGAAGTGAGAGAGCTAGACTGGAAGTTTAGGATGTGCAAACTATTATATACAGAATGTATAAACGATAAGGTCCTACTGTACAGCACAAGGAAATATTCAATATTTTGTGATAAACCATAATGGAAAAGAACACACACACACATACACACACACACATACACACACACACACATATATATATATACATATATATATATATCTGAATCACTTGGTTGTTACCGCAAAATTAACACTACATTGTAAATCAACTATATTTCAAATAAAAAATATGCAGGAAAAATGCATGTTAAAAACCCTTTTAGTGCAGAGGTCAGAGATCTTTTTTGTAAAAGGTTAGATAGTAAATATGTTCAGCTTTGGGAACTTAACGGTCTCTGCTGAAACTACTTAATTTTCCTATTGTAGTGAAAAAGCAGCCAAAGACCATACATATACAATGACCACGGCTATATCTGAACAAATGCTTACATCCAAAAACAGAAGTCAACCAGATCTGGCCTACAGGACACAGTTTGCTGACCCCTGCCTCCTTTTAACTGCTGTGGCAAGTGATTTGTTCAGTCATGACAACACATATAACAAAAGCATTTGTATTAAAATAGCATTTAAGACAATGTCACCTCTTTCTCTTCCTCTACCCTGAAACCCCCGTAAAACTATTAGATGGGAGTAATCAGCACTGATTAGTTTCACTTGGTGAGAATAGTTCCCTTTGGTAACAGAGCTAGAAACAGCCTCTTGATGTGAATTTTCCATAATAAATCATTAATCTTTGCATCTCTTTTGCCGCACCTGTTCATTGCCTAGACACTGCATGTTTACATTACCCTCCTCTTGTTTTACACCTGTACCAGCCCATCTCCTCTTTCCCTTTTATTTCTAAGCTACCTTTTACTGATGTTTCTGTAATATCACTTGGTTCCTAAACTCATTTTTTTTCCTTTAAATCTCTGATATTTTTCCAATTGCTGTATTTATTTCCCTTAAACAGCTGTGATTGCAGCACATTATAGAATTTATAGAATTCGTGTCTCTGAACACTTTCAAATTTTGCTATTCTCCACCTTTGTCTACTACCAAAACAATATAACAGCTCTCTGTTTCCTTCTACCATTATTCTGGTCCATACCCTTGTGTCAGGTCACCAGGGTGGCTATAACAAAGTGCCATAAGATTGGGGGACCTAAGTCCTGGAAGAGCATTGTCCCACAGTTCTGGAGGCTAAGAGTCCAAAATCAAGCTCAGCAAATTTCTAGGAGTCTGTCTGAAAGGGCTGGTTCATTTAGAGGGCTGAGAGGAAGAATCTTTGAGTCTCTCTCGTAGGTTCTGGTGGTTTGCTGACAATCTTCAGCCTTCCTTAGCAACGTAAATCCAGTCTCCACATGGCTTCTCCCTGTATTTCTGTGTCCAAATCTTCCCTTTTTAAAAGGCTACGTTTCAGATTAGGACCCACCCTAATGACTTCATCTTAACTTGGCTACATCTGCAAAAACCTTGTTTCCAGATAACATCAGGTTGTGAAGTACTGGGAGTTAGGACCTCAAGATATGAAGGGAGCAGGGTAGGAAATTACACTCCTAACAATCCCATTTGCGTTTCCAAGTGTACATGCTTAGTTGCTCAGTTGTGTCAGACTCTGAGACTCCACGTACTGTAGCTCAGGTTCCTCTGTCCATGGGATTTCCCAGGCAAGAATACTGGAGTGGGTTGTCATTCCCTTCTTCAGGGGCTCTTCTCGATCCAGTGATTGAACCCAAGTTTCTTGTGTCTCCTGCATTGCAGGCGGATTCTTTACCCGCTGAGCCATCAGGGAAGCTCCATTTGTGTTTCCATGCTATACGAAAGCAGTATCTTTTATTAAACATTCCCCTGACTCCAGGCTCAGGAAGTATTATATCCTGCTGAGCCCTCTCCCCACTTCATGACAAGTTTCTGGAAATCAGGGATTATATTTTTCTTAGTTTGCTATTTTATCCCCAAAGTCTACCATGCTCTGCAACACGTAGTAGACTTCCCCCAAATATTTGCTGAATTGAATAAACTGTTTCTCCCCCTTAAGGGAGGCAGGGGTTTTTCTGTGGTTGGAAACCAGGCAAGAGCTCTCCATCTCCCAGTCACATTTCCACCATCGTGCTGAGAGACAGCATAATACTGTGGTTAAGAGGTTGGACTAGGCTCAATACCACTTCTGTCACTTAAGTATGTATTATAGGTAACCTGATGATATTTCTTAATCTTTCACAAATTTATCTCAAATGTCCTCACTTATGAAGCGTAACCTGTAATCCATCCCTTGAAGAATTTGACTGAAAACTGATTAAGATACTACAGGCAGCTTTCTAAACAATGGTAGCTAATAATACTATTATATAGGAGGGCTACAAGCATAAAGTGCTGAAATGATTTTGCAAGATTTGCAAGAAGTTTTTAAGAATTTAGCATGACTACAAGGAGCTCAACCCAGTGCTCTGTGACAATCCAGAGGGGTGGGGTTGTGGGGGATAGATGGGGGATAGGAGGAAGGTTCAAGAGGGAGGGGACAGATGTATTTGTGTGGCTGAGTCATGTTATTGTATGAAGAAACCATCACAACATTGTAAAGCAATTATCCTCCAATTTAAAAAAATTTAGCATGACTATAGATCACAGAGGGGCCTCCATTCATACATAGAAAAACCTTGTGAGCCAGATTCAGGAAGAGGTTAAAAAAAAAAAAAGAACACTTTGTAAGACTTTGAGGAAACAGTGGTCACTACTGGTCAAGGAGAACAGACAGCAATTGTACAGAAGTAAGCTCCAGAGCCTACCTTTGACTTTTCAGTGCCCCCACACAATTAGTCAGAAGAGCTGTTTTCAAATATCAAGGGCAAAATACAAATAGAGCTATTATCATCCCTCACTCTTCAAAGCAGTGACCTTTACTTTGGACTAGTTGATTTGGCAAGGAAATTTGGCGTGAAGCTGCTAAAGTAGCGTTAAAGAGCAAAAATCGGATCCTGCAACTCCCCTCTCTCAATGGCAGTTTAACAAAACACCTAACTTCGGGCTTTGGGGTAAAACTGCTTAAGATACCCTACCTGAGACTCCCAGGCTGCATATTTATCAAAACAAGTTAAAGTCACCTTCTGAGTAATTGCTGTGGAGGTGTTTGAGCTCAGCAGACAGGCACATTTTTTGTGGGTTGAGCCATTGATCACTAAGTTCTAGTAACAGGTGCATTTTGCTTCTGGGGCCTTGAAACATGACAGCCTGTAGCAAGACTATTAAAATCGCTTTGCTAGCAAAGAAAAATCAATTGTTCTCCACAAGGAGGTGCCGTCAGGCACAATCAATATACAATAGCACAAGGTTGAGCTGTAAAGCTTGGGAATGTATTGAAGCTTTTGATTAGGTAAAAGTATAAAGAATAGCCATTTCTCCTCTTCCTAATGGACTGAGAGAGAGAAAGATGTATTTTGCTGCAAGTTGCCTTTGGTTTCCCTTCAGCAGATCAACTTGTTAAAGGACAGTTTTTTTGTGTTTTTTTCTGTCGAGTATAATCCTTTCTCAAGTATCATTTTACCTGTTTCCAGTTCAAAGTGTGTGGGAGAGAGGCAGAGTTGATAAGGGACCTACTTATGAGACTAGTTGGAAGAATGAGAATGGAGAGACACTTGGAACCCATGACATCATCAACTGTTAAGAGCTCTGGTTGAAAAGTATATCGTATTTGTGATTTTTTGCTAAATATAAGAGACATATGAGTGGAGATTTGGTTGAGGTCTTGGTAGTTTTTGTGCATTTTTCTACCAACAAATCAATAAAGATCTGTCATTTACAGACATAGATTTCAAAACTAGAAAAATGTTATTTTCATGGCATTTACAACCTCCATGTATTTTCATAAAGCTTTACCTGTGTGCCAATAATCTTTAAACCAGGCACAAAATTCAAAATAAAACTCAATTCAGGCTTTCAGATGAGTAAAAGATGCACTCTCCATAACAAAGTACTTTATGCTGAGAACATGAAGTGCTTTTTTACTCAAAGGAATGTTATAGTTGAATAGCTCATACAAAACCCATTGAACAATCATCAGTAACTTTTCATGCCTAGCTAGAACATGTATACATTAACAGATTTGAAACTCAGTGTCAAAAATATTAAATGGTCTTGATTTTATACATTAGCAACATACATAATTCAGTATTTTCATGGAAAATTAATTATATTAATTGAGCATAAAACAGCACATATTTTGTAATTTACAAGGTGTTGGGAAGTACACATAATTTAGGCGGTAACTTTTGTTCAACATAGAATCAGCCAGGAAGTATCATTAAGTAAAACTTCCAGCCTCATGAATTTGAGTTTAACCAGAATAATATTTGATTTATCTTGTCCTTGTGGGGATGTTTTGCCCATAAAGAAGTCAGGTGGATTGCCCAACAGAAAGCGACATGGTTCTCAGTCTATGTACCCAAAATAAGGAAATATCCAGAAGTTTGACAGTTAATGTCTGGAACTGAGGCCAAAATTCTAAAACACAAGAGTCAAAAACCAGGAGAGATCTATGAGATTGTTTGCTCTAACAGCTCCCTTCACACTACTGCCAACTTTTCAACTGAAATGAATTTAACAGTTGTAAGTTATTCTGATCTGCATCTCCAGGGAAAGGCTATTTCACCTCTGATCAGACACTCTCATTATCCATAGTTTTTGCTCAATAAATTCTAAAGGGAGTTTTTCAGTAGATGAAATTGAAAAAAGAGGAAAGTATAAAAATGACAAAAAAAGTATTTGAAAGAGCATTGTATGCAGAAAGCCATAGGCAAACCTATTGGTTTCTCCTATTCAACAATGTAAATCAGCCATAAGTGTACATACATCCCTTCTCTCTTAAGCCTCCATCCTACCCCACCACTTTTTTAAGGTCATCGTACTAACTGGAATAGTAAAGGTATTAAGTTGTATTTGACTTTTATAAGTCAAAAAAGTGTGTTGCGATCTCTAGGGCAGATGTTGATATGTCAAGGAATGTTATAACAGCAAAAATAGTACAAGAAAGTATAACTAACAAACTAATGTGCATGGAATTTAATAATTAAATACAAAGGAAGACTTAGAAAGAGAAAACTATGTACATAGGACAATAGAAGAAATAGCAAACAAAAAAGAAGATGGCAGATTTAAATACCAATATATAAGCACAATCGTTAAATGTAAATAAACTAGAATTACAAATAAGGGATGAAAATTTCAATACTTTAAAACAACTAAACTCAAACAAGAGATATACTTTCAATACTAATTTCAGAAAAGTTAAAAATAAAAGAATTAATGAGCAATATAAAAGGAAGTTTTTGAAACTATACTTATATTACATAAAGCAGACTCTAAGTAAAGTTCAGTTCAGTTGCTCAGTTGTGTCCGACTCTTTGCAACCCCATAAACTGCAGCACGCCAGGCCTCCCTGTCCATCACCAACTCCCTGAGTCCACCCAAACCCATGTCCATCAAGTCGGTGATGCCATCCAGCCATCTCATCCTCTGACATCACCTTCTCCTCCTGCCCTCAACCTTTCCCAGAATCAGGGTCTTTTCCAATGAGTCAGCTCTTCGCATGAGGTGGCCAAAGTATTGGAGTTGCAGCTTCAACATCAGTCCTTCCAATGAACACCCAGGACTGATCTCCTTTAGAATGGACTGGTTGGATCTCCTTGCAGTCCAAGGTACTCTCAAGAGTCTTCTCCAACACCACAGTTCAAAAGCATCAATTCTTCGGCACTCAGTTTTCTTTATAGTCCAACTCTCACATCCATACATGACCAATGGAAAAACCACAGACTTGATTGGACAGGCCTTTTTTGGCAAAGTAATGGCTCTGCTTTTTAATATGCTGTCTAGGTTGGTCATAACTTTCCTTCCAAGGAGTAAGCGTCTTTTAATTTCAAGGCTGCAATCGCCATCTGCAGTGATTTTGGAGTCCAGAAAAATAAAGTCAGCCACTGTTTCCCCCTCTATCTGCCATGAAGTGATGGGACCAGATGCCATGATCTTAGTTTTCTGAATGTTCAGCTTTAAGCCAACATTTTACTCTCCTCTTTCACTTTCATCAAGAGGCTCTTTAGTTCTTCTTCACTTTCTGCCATAAGGGTGGTGTCATCTGCATATCTGAGGTTATTGATATTTCTCCCAGCAATCTTGATTCCAGCCTGTGTTTCCTCCAGCCCAGCCTTTCTCGTGATGTGCTCTGCATATAAGTTAAATAAGCAGGGTGACAATATTCAGCCTTGATATACTCCTTTTCCTATTTGGAACCAGTCTGTTGTTCCATGTCCAGTTCTAACTGTTGCTTCCTGACCTGCATACAGGTTTCTCAAGAGGCAGGTCAGGTGGTCCGGTATTCCCATATCTTTCAGAATTTTCCAGTTTATTGTGATCCACACAGTCAAAGGCTTTGGCATAGTTAATAAAGGAGAAATAGATGTTTTTCTGGAACTCTCTTGCTTTTTCGATGATCCAGCGGATATTGGCAATTTGATCTCTGGTTCCTCTGCCTTTTCTAAAACCAGCTTGAACATCTGGAAGTTCATGGTTCATGTCTAAGTAAAGATACACTATTACAGATCAAAGATACATTTCACAATGATATAAGAGTGAAACCACTATAAAACTACAATAATTCTAAATATGTATATACATAATAACACAACATCAAAATAAATAGTGAAAATTTTCACAGTTCTACAAGTAGAAAAATACTCAATTTCACAATTATATTTAAAAATTTTTTTAAAAACTCTCTCAGTGACTGATGGACAGGTAGATAAATCAGGAAGGATCAAACTTGAACAACGTAACTTATCAATTTGACAAATATAGAATATCCAAACCAATGGCCACATAATATAAACTAATTTACTAAAGACATCTTCTCTGGGAACTCAGCTGGTAAAGAATCTGCCTGCAATGCAGGAGACCTGGGTCCAATCCCTGGGTCAGGAAGATCCCCTGGAGGAGGGCATGGCAACCCATTTCTCTATTCTTGCCTGGAGAATTCCCATTGGCAGAGGTGGCCTGGCAGGCTACAATCTATATGGTCGCAAAGAGTTGGACATGACTGAGCTACACAGCACAGCACAAGCTAAAGGTAAAGGGAATCTATTGATTTACTATAATTTATTATAACTAGGGAGTCTATGCTTGGATCATCAGGAATCAGACATCATTGGACCAAGGACTGAAATTACATTATGGATGTTTTTGCATTTTTTTCCTAGCTCAGTTCTGCGTAATTTTACATGTTTGATTCCATTATTTCCTGATGTAAATAATCTCTTTGAGACACAGTAATAGCAACCCAAGTAATTGTAAATTTATTATCCAAGCATTAAAATTCCAAAGGCAAGATACAGTCGTTCATAGTTCAGTTCAGTCACTCAGTTGTGTCCAACTCTTTGCGACCCCATGGACTGCAGCATGCCAGGCCTCCCTGTCCATCACCACTCCCAGAATTTACTCAAACTCATGTCCAACTCATGTCCATTGAATGAGTGATGCCATCCAACCATCTCATCCTCAGTCATCCCCTTCTCCTTCTGCATTCAATCTTTCCAAGCATCAGGATCTTTTCAAATGAGTCAGTTCTTCGCATCAGGTGGCCAAAGTATTGGAGTTTCAGATTCAACATCAGTCCTTCCAATGAATATTCAGGAGTGATCTCCTTTAGGATGGACTGGTTGGATCACCTTGCTGTCCAAGGGACTCTCAAGAGTCTTCAACAACACCACAGTGCAAAAGCACCAACTCTTTGGTGCTCAGCTTTCTTTATAGTCCATTCTCACATCCATACATGACTACTGGAAAAACCATAGCCTTAACTAGACAGAACATTGTTGGAAAAGTAATGTCTCTGCTTTTTAATATGCTATCTAGGTTGGTCATAACTTTTCTTCCAAGGAGTAAGCATCTTTTAATTACTTGGCTGCAGTCACCATCTGCAGTGATTTTGGAGCCCCCAAAAATAAAGTCTGACACTGTTTCCACTGTTTCTCCATCTATTTGCCATGAAGTGATGGGACCAGATGCCATGATGTTAGTTTTCTTAATGTTCAGCTTTAAGCCAACATTTTCACTCTCCTCTTTCACTTTCATCAAGAGGCTCTTTAGTTCTTCTTTGCTTTCTCTTAATGTTCAGCTTTAAGCCAACATTTTCACTCTCCTCTTTCACTTTCATCAAGAGGCTCTTTAGTTCTTCTTTGCTTTCTGTCATAAGGGTGGTGTCATCTGCATATCTGACGTTATTCATATTTCTCCCAGTAATCTTGATTCCAGCATGTGCTTCCTCCAGCCCAGAATTTCTCATGATGTACTCTGCATATAAGTTAAATAAGCAGGGTGACAATATACAGCCTTGATGTACTCCTTTTCCTATTTGGAACCAGTCTGTTGTTCCATGTCCAGTTCTAACTGTTGCTTCCTGACCTGCATACAGGTTTCTCAAGAGGGAGGTCAGGTGGTCTGGTATTCCCATCTCTTTCAGAATTTTCCACAAGTTATCGTGATCCACACAATCAAAGGCTTTGGCATAGTCAATAAAGCAGAAAAAGGTGTTTTTCTGGAACTCTCTTGCTTTTTCAATGATCTAACAGATGTTGGCAATTTGATCTCTGGTTCCTCTGCCTTTTCTAACTTTGGCTTGACTATCTGGAAGTTCTTGGTTCACATACTGTTAAAGTCTCACTTGGAGAATTTTGAGCATTACTAGCGTGTGAGATGAGTGCAATTGTGTGGTAGTTTGAGCATTCTTTGGCATTGCCTTTCTTTGGGATTGGAATGAAAACAGACTTTTTCCAGTCCAGTGGCCACTGCTGAGTTTTCAAAATTTGCTGACATATTCAGTGCAGTGCAGCTCTTTCACAGCATCATCTTGAGGATTTGAAACAGCTCAACTGGAATTTCATCACCTCCACTAGCTTTGTTTGTAGTGATGCTTCCTAAGGCCCACTTGACTTCACATTCCAGGATGTCTGGCTCTAGGATGGTGATCACACCATCGTGATTATCTGGATCATGAAGGTCTTTTTTATACTTCTTCTGTGTATTCTTGCCACCTCTTCTTAATATCTTCTGTTTCTGTTAGGTCCATACCATTTCTGTCCTTTATTGAGTCCCTCTTTGCATGAAATGTTCCCTTGGTATCCGTAATTTTCTTGAAGAGATCTCTAGTCTTTCCCATTCTATTGTTTTCCTCTATTTCTTTGCACTGATCACTGAGGAAGGTTTTCTTCTCTCTCCTTCCTATTCTTCGGAACTCTGCATTCAACTGGGTATATCTTTCCTTTTCTCCTTTGCCTTTTGCTTCTCTTCTATTCATAGCTGTTTGTAAGGCCTCTTCAGACAGCCATTTTGCTTTTCTGCATTTCTTTTTCTTGGAGATTGTCTTGATCCCTGTCTCCTGTACAATGTCATGAACCTCCGTCCATTGTTCATCAGGCACTCTATCAGATCTAGTCCCTTAAATCTATTTCCCACTTCCACTGTATAATCATTAGGGATTTGATTTAGGTCATACCTGAATGGTCTAGTGGTTTTCCCTACTTTGTTCAATGTAATTCTGAATTTGGCAATAAGGAGTTCATGATCTGAACCACAGTCAGCTCCTGGTCTTGTTTTTGCTGACTGTTTAGAGTTTCACCTTCTTTGGCTGCAAAGAATATAATCAATCTGATTTCAGTATTGACCATCTGGTGTTGTCCATGTGAAGAGTCTTCTTGTGTTGTTGGAAGAGGGTGTTTGCTGTGAGCAGGGCGTTCTCTTGGCAAAACGCTGTTAGCCTTTGCCCTGCTTCATTCTGTACTTCAAGGCCAAATTTGCCTGTTACTCCAGATACAATGGTACTTGCTAAAAAATGTGGGGAGTATTCTGACTAACCTGGATTCAGTCTCATGTTAATCTCTGAATTAAACATTGAGAGCTGGAAATGGATGAAATATCGAACTCAATAGCTGCCCCATTAAAATCACATGGTGCCGAAGAATTTGCCAATTAAATGTTCCGTATGACTATATAAGGAATTTTAAACTTCCATCTTCCAGTTTCATGACCCTCCTAGACAGATTTTGATGTTGGATCAGAATAGTAGAGCTATTAAAAGTTATGATTGGTCCATTTGGGGTTACAAATTCATCCTTGAACAACTAAAGCCATCCTTTAATAACTTTAGGGAACAGAGAGCATTCTCATTTTCTCTTTCAACTTTTTATTTGTAAATAACTTCAAATTTTCATAAAAATTATGGAACTCCTTTATTTCCTTCACTCAAATTTACTAATTGTCAACATTTGGTCACATTTTAAAATTTATCATACTGTTCATTTTGTGTGTGTGCACTTATGTTTCTAAGCCATCACGAAGTATGTTGCAAACATTATTGCCTTTGCCTTACTCAGCACTCATTTTCTAAGTACAAGGACATTCTTTCATACATTATAACCTAATAATCAAGATCAGGAAAAATAATGTCAATAAAATGCTATTATATCCTATATAGTCCGTATTCAAATTTGATAAATTATCTCAATATTTTCAACCAATTTAATAAATATGTTGGATATTTACAATCTTCTTTACTATCCACACTCATTTTAATCCTATACTTTCTAAACTTCTGTGTACCATGGTAGATTATCAGATTATCTATCTTCTGTATCTCCTTTGTCTTGCCTTCTACTATTTTCTTCTCTCATTCCTTCCCTGTGTTGCACCTTTGAGATCTAAACATACAGTTGGTATTTCCTCCTTTTTCCTGCTATATATTCCTACACTACTGTGTTTATCCTCTTTTGATGTCAACAGTTATGCCTTAGGTTTGCATGTATATACTTTAGGATTCTATGATACAACGGCCATAAGATTTATTCACTATAAGAAAAAATTTTTTTCTTCAGAAAGAAAAAGGAGATAATGTTCCTGGGTCTTTACCAATGTTCTTCCTAACCCAAAGTATATTTACATCTCCCTGTAGCTAGTCAATTACTCTAAAATTCAATAAACTACCCTGAACTTCCAGTCACTTACCTTAACTGAAAAAATTTCATTGATTTGTTTTTGCATGGTTACCTTTTATTCAGGAATATGGCTTTGTTATTTTCTCAAAAATGACCTTGACATGGATTTCCTACTGGTTGATTAAACTTCAGCAAAAGTTAAAATAATGCTACAACAACACATCCTGTGACCCAGTGCTTCACTTCTAAGAATTAAACAACAAAACTGTAAGATAAACATACAAAGATAAATCTATCTAAAATTTAGAACAATACAGGGGGAAAAACTCCCTAGAAACAACTAAGTATCCATATTTGAAAACTGTCTAAATACATCATAGAATTACAATTAAGCACTGCTAACTGCTAAGTCACTTCAGTCGTGTCCAACTCTGTGCGACCTCATAGACGGCAGCCCACCAGGCTCCCCCGTCCCTGGGATTCTCCAGGCAAGAACACTGGAGTGGGGTGCCATTTCCTTCTCCAGTGCATGAAAGTGAAGTTGCTCAGTCATCTCCGATTTTTAGCGACCCCATGGACTGCAGCCCACCAGGCATCCATGGGATTTTCCAGGCAAGAGTACTGGAGTGGGTTGCCATTGCCTTCTCCGACAATTAAGCATTACATAACTTTAAAAAACCATAATAGACAGCTATACCCAAGAAACAGAAAGTCAACCAGTTCAATAAATCAGGTTATAAACTTATTATTCTAGGATTATTCCCATATTTGATAGGAAAACTTGAGTTTATATAGATTTCTTACTCTGGGTCTGACACACTCAGTCAACACAACCCAGTATGATTCTGCACATGACCTTGATGGCTTCTATCTTCTGTTTCTAGAGGACAGAGACAGAGGACAGTGCCCTGCTGGGTCACATGGGGTCCAGTTCGGCTCTAGACTGCCCAGCTCATTAATATCCATGGTTATCTTCATGTAGATGTAAGGTAATTGGAATTCCATTGCCCCATTGTCCTTGCAGTATTTATCAAACCAGCAATTAGGCCCATTGATTCAGTGTTTGTTTAATTATTGGGCTCCAAAATCACTGCAGATGGTGATTGCAGCCATGAGATTAAAGGATGCTTGCTCCCTGGAAGAAAAGTTATGACCAGCCTAGACAGCATTTTCTAACAAAGGTCCATATAGTCAAAGCTATGATTTTTCCAGTAGTCATGTATGGATGTGAGAGTTGGACTATAAAGAAAACTGAGCACTGAAGAATTGATGCTTTTAACTGTGGTGTTACTAACTCTTGAGAGTCTCTTGGACTGCAAGGAGATCCAACCAGTCCATCCTAAAGGAAATCAGTCCTGAATATTCATTGGAAGGACTGATGCTGAAGCTGAAACTCCAATACTTTGGCCACCTGACGCAAAGAACTGACTCATTGGTAAAGATCCTGATGCTTGGAAAGATTGCAGGCAGGAGGAGAAGGGGATGACAGAGGATGAGATGGTTGGATTGCATCACTGACTCGATGGACATGAGTTTGAGTAAGCTCTGGGAGTTGGTGATGGACAGGGAAGCCTGGCGTGCTGAAGTCCATGGGGTCGCAAAGAGTCAGACATGACTGAGCAACTAAACTGAACAGATGACACAGGTCAAATTTAAACAACTTACTACTTCAATTAGTCATGAGACATTAATACAAAACATAGATAGAATAAGCCCTTGCTTATTGAATACAGTTGGAGGGTGAGTTTTAGATTTTCCAGAGTAAATGTTTATAGGGTGAGCTGAGGGACCACAGCAGGAGAACAAAGGGCCTGTGACAGGATAATTGTTGGGTGTGGTTTGGGACACATTCCATTCAAGAGTATTGTGGAATATCCAAGTTGAGATGTCCAGTAGTAAATCTGAAATTAAGCCTGGAGCTGGAGTTAAAATTAGATTTCTAGAATACATCAGAATAAGAGTCAGACACAACTTAGCAACTGAACAACAACAAGAATCCCAGTCTTACTGAATCTGAAACTCAGGAATTTTTATTTTAAATCAAAATCCCAAGTGACTCCAGTGTTAAAGAACTCAGTTGTGTAGGTGGTTGTTCTAACTAGAGAGTAGAGCAAATACTGAGAGGTGGTGGTGTTTGTATGGGTTGTGCATTCATTAGAATTATCTTTGAAGCTTTATCAGCACAAGCAAGTCTCCTGCTTTTTGTCTGCTGTATCAGTGGGAGTTGGGGGATGGGGATGCATAGCTTAAGAAAGTTTCCCAGAAGATTCTGACATTCCCAGATTTTCTCTTTCTTCTCACTTGCCAGTCCCTGTTATCTACGTGAAATTGTCCACCAAATTTATAAGCTTGGGCTATATATCATTTCATCTATAAAGATGTCTCCATATCCACATTCAAGCAAGATTAACTGCTCTCATAACTGTACTCAGATACTTATTAGATATTCATATACAAAATTTCCCACACTGAATTATAGCCAGTGATCTGTGTCTTTCTTGCTTGCAAGACTGTATTCCTCAAGAGAGGAAGCTTCTTTCTTCTTGTCATTTTCAGAGCTTATTCAATAAATATATGTTGAAGCAATTAA
This sequence comes from Giraffa tippelskirchi, assembly GCF_054371585.1. NCBI lineage: Eukaryota > Metazoa > Chordata > Mammalia > Artiodactyla > Giraffidae > Giraffa > Giraffa tippelskirchi. The sequence goes on from NC_137284.1 coordinate 69,235,411, forward strand.
GAATTGCTTGTTTTACAAACACAACAAACCAAATATCTCAGGTAACAGTAGTAAGGAAGTCAGTGAGACCAGTTCTAGTGTGGCAATTTTGACCCTCTCATCTCTAGAAAACTCTGTGTGGCCAGATGCAAAGCAGTTCTATTCCACGACTCCCTAAAATATTTACTATGAATATCAGTGTAGCAACTATCACGTGGTTTAAAGATGTCATTTTCCCATTGGGAACTTTTATGATGAATTCCAATGGTACTTTCCTTGAAATTCAAAATGAAAGAGCCAAAGAAAGTTTGTTTACTCATATTAAATGCCCTCCCTCCCCCAGCAGAAATGTTGTACATTCTTACTCTTTGGAACTCAGACTTAGGGAAGTGACATTCTTTGGCAGAGTATGAACAGAAACGATAGTGTAACTTCATAGCAAAAGCTCCAAGAGCCATGTTCTTCTTCCCTATAAGAACCATCAATGTTCTGCCTTAAGACTGCACCATCAAAGCACCATCAAAACCAAGTCTGGGATGAGACTGCAGCTGAACATAAAAATAGACTTTGTTTTTGTAGTTCACTCAACACAAGCTAATATATCCTGACTGATACAAGATTCTTGTGACACTAGACTCTTGAATTCCCCAACCAAGTATGACAAAACCCCTAAATATGGAAAATTTAGTTACTGAGATTTCTATGGTGAGTGTGTTTAAAAATTATTTTTTAAACTTTCTGGGGAGAAGAGTGATGTCAAGGGCAGTTAGAAATTGTGTGTATGTGTATGTAAGAGTTTGACTGTTATTGTTACTAGAGGACATACTGGCATGTGATGTCTGGGACCTGCAGATGCCATGCATCTTGCAAAGCATGAGAATCTTGCTCAAGAATTGTCTGGCCCAAATGCCAACTATTCTGCTAGCAAAACACTGGACCACATAAACCACTGAGAAACACACAGGTTAACCATACAAAAATAGAAAGCAATGAAGGAAGGAAGGGGCATGTAGATCCAACAGTTATGGTCATAATGGATATATAAAAAATATGTACTGGGATTTGAATTTTTATTCAAATAAATTATTGAATATCAGTTTGTCAAGAAGATTCTTAAGTTCTTGGCAAACCTTTGTTCAGAAAGCCATTGCATTTCTCTACAGTAATCAAAACAACGTGGTATTGGCACAAAAACAGACATGGGTCAATGGAACAGAATACAGAACTCAGAAACAAATGCACACACCTACCATCAATTAATCTTAGACAAAGGAGACAAGAATAAACAATAGAGAAAAGACAGTCTCTTCAGTAGGTGGTATTGGGGAAAGCTGGACAGCCACATGTAAATCAATGAACTCAGAACACACCATACAGAAAAATTAACCCAAAATGACTTAAAGACTTAAATATGACACTATAAAACTCTTCCAAGACAATATAGGTGAAACATATTCTGACATAAATCATACCAATGTTTTCTTAGATCAGTCTCCCAAGGCAATAGAAATAAAAACTAAAATAAACAAATGAGACCTAATCAAACTTATAAGTTTTTGCACAGCAAAGGAGATCATCAACAAAATGTAAAGACAGCCTACAGAATGGGAAAAAATATTTGCAAATGATGTGACCAACAAGGGCTTAATTTCCAAAATATACAACCAGCTCATACAGCTCAACAACAACAAACAACCCAATGAAAAAATGGGCAGATCTAAATAGGCATTTCTTCAAAGAAGAAATACAAATGGACAATAGGCATATGAAAAGATGCTCAACATCACTAATTATTAGAGAAATACAAATCAAAACTACAATGAGGTATCACCTCACACAAGGCAGAATGGTCATCATTAAAACCTCTACAAATAACAAATGCTGGAGAGGATGTGGAGAAAAGGGGAACTCTTTTACACTATTGGTGAGAATATAAGTTGATGCAGCCACTACAGAAAACAGTACAGAGGTTCCTTAGAAAACCAAACATAGAATTTCGTATGACTGAGAAATCCCACTCCTGGGCATATATACAAACAAAATTCGAATCCAAAAAGATACATGCATGTCTACATTCATAGCAGCACTATTCACAATAGCCAAGACATGGAAACAACCTAAATACCCATCAACAGAGGAGTGCTTAAAGAAGAGGTGGTACATACAGGTGGTACACATGTACAATGGAATATTACTCAGCCATAAAAAAGACATAATGCCATTTGCAGCAATATGAATGCAGCTAGAGATTATTATACTAAGTGAAGTCAGAAAGACAAATACCATATGATATCACTTATATGTGGAACCTAAAACATGACACAAATGAACCTATCTATGAAACAGAATCAAGTATATAAAGAACAGACTTGTGACTGCCAAAGGGAAGGGGCTAGGGGATGGATGGAGTAGGAAGGTGGGGTTAGCAGATGTAAACTATTATATGTGGAATGGCTGAACAATAAGGTCCTACCATATGGCACAGAGAACTATGTTCAGTATCCTATGATACACCATAATGAAAAAGAATAAGAAAAAAACAATGTATAAACATTTATTATATAGGTATTGCTGAATCAGTTTTCTATGCAGCAGAAATTAACAACACTGTAAATCAACTATACTTCAATTTTAAAAATCATTAACAGAAAAGAAAGCCATTGCATTTTGGTACCTTCTCAAGTCAATTATTTAATCAAAGGGTAAAATTTGAAGACTTTCTCAGACATATAGTATCTCCCTTTCACAGACATATAGTATCTACCTTTCGCAGGATTTTATTTTTTATTAATGTGGCTATAAACTTACTAATTCTAAGTTTTTTCAGTTGAGTGCTCTTCCTTCTCTTTAGAAAATACTCTCTTTTGCTACTCAGCCTAACAGATGTTATGCATCTGTTATACATATATAATTCCTTTCCCTTTTAATAATGCTATATATATTTTGATCTTTCATTGTGAGGCTATCCTCCACTTAATAATCATTTTTTTGTTGCTGTGTTCTGACTTCTCTCTGTACCTTTTTGTTACTCTGGAAAGGATGTTTCCAAAGGGAATAAACTCAGCCTTCCAGAAGGGACTTGAGCATTGTGTTAGAAATTGATGGATCTTTTATAAACTCATCTAGTAGATCAAACATCCTGTTACATCTCTTGGGTGGTATCCGACATTGTAAACTCACATGCAAGTTGCTGTTTCCTGTCGCCTCCTGGCATCCTCCGGCTCACTGCTGAATGTCTTTCTCCTTTCCAAGTGGTTCTTGCACTTTGCATTTGACATATACATTTCTCAGTTGTGCCAGGGCACCAGTTATAATTTTACTGGTCTTACTGCTTTTTAGCAGCACCTCCCGATTTAGTATCAACTGCGGATTTTATTGGAATGCTTCTGTGTGTGCTAAGTCACTCAGTCGTGTCCGACTCTTTGCAATCCTGTGGATTGCAGCCTGTCAGGCTCCTTTGTCCATGGGATTTTTCAAGAAAGAATACTGGAGTGAGTTGCATTTCCTACTCCAGGGGATCTTCCTGACCCAGGAATCCAACATGTGTCTCTTCTGTCTCCTGCGTTGGCAGTTTGGTTCTTTACTGCTGGAGCCACCTGGGAGGTGCCATGTTAATCACTTGGATGTGTTGGACTCTTTGCAACCCCATGGGCAGTAGCCTCCAGGGTCATCTGTCCATGGACTTCTCCAGGCAAGAATACTGGAGTGGGTTGCCATGTCCTCCACCAGGGATCTTCCCAACCCAAGGACCAAACCTACGTCTCCTGCATTGCAGGCAGATTCTTCACTGTCTGAGCCACCAGGAAAGCCCCAAAGAAAAGGGCTCATCTGGGACCTGAACCTGGGACCTCTCGTGACTCAGGCAAGAACCGTACCCTGTAGACCAACCAGCCAGCTTCCCATGGGAAGAAGCAATGCTTCTACTACTTTCTATTTATTTAATAGGTATCCTTTGAACTTGCACCTTAAGGGCAGTCTCTACCATGAAGTCCAGACAGAGTGACAGGATTCAAGTCACTTGAACACTAAAAAGTTGGGCAACCGAGAGCTTGTGTTATCTTCAATGATCCTTAGTATAAGGCCAGGCAGACTCACAGTAAATTATAGTATGATTTACCCCATATAAGAAGATAGATGACATAAAAAATGGGCTAGTCTTGAGACACAGAAAAGAGATCAAAGAACAGCATCATGACAAAATCTCAGAGCACTAAGTGAATTCAATGATCCAGTGATACATATTTTTAAAGCCATCAAAAATACGTGAGGTCAAGTCTATTTTCTCCTTCCCCTAAATGTGCATTGACTTTATATACAGCCTGAAATCAAAAGGTGAATTCTGAATTCCTCATTCCATTTCTTTTTATCAAGCCTGAGAAAGCTGTGTGAATGTTAATATGGACTGAATAAATCCTGTGATCACTGTAGCACCTTATAATGATGTGTTTCCAGGCTGCCATATCATGGTTGATTATGACTTCTTTTTCTTTGCAATCCTTCATTAATTTCCATTCCTTATCGTGGTGTTAATATTCCTCACTCTTTAAATTCAGTTTAGAGTTCATGAGATACTCTATCAAATGTTTTGCTAAAACCCAAATGTATTACATCTCCCACATTGCATTCATCCACTAATTTTGTAATTCAATAAAAAAAGCAATCAGGTTTGTTTGGCATGATTTGTTCTTTGTAAACCCAGGCTGCTTATTGCTCAATGGTGCTTAAATGATAAGTAGTGCTCAATGCAAATTTCCTCATCTAACTTCTCATTTTAGCTCAGAAAATCCTATAGTGTTTTTGTTCATAGATTTTTCTCCTAGCACACAGGAAGTTTATAGGTCCTAAAAAACAGAGACCAGAAGCAGTGTACTGATTTTATTAGGGTGTCACTTTTTCTTTTTGTTTTCTTTTTGTTTTTATATGATTTCTTTTTCCCATTTATTATCCCTACAATCTCTTATTAGATTTTCATTATATTATGTGAGTAATCCCTTCATTTCTATTTTCCTCTAACATCTTTTTAGGAAAAGTGTTCATTGGTAAAAGGAAGAGGACTATGAGAATAAAATTTATTTTAAACATTCTCATTAAGAATAAAGGGCAATGCCTCAGTTATATTTATGCAATATCTTTGTCTACATTATTCATGTAATATAAGCCACATACAGTTGTAATTTCTCTCAAGCTTAAATCTCACACATAATGGATAATAATCATTTCACTTTAATGGATTCTTTCGTTTGAGCATAATTTACGTAACTGCTATGGGTTTAACTGTGTCCTCCCCCAAAAAGATACCTGAAGTCCTAACTGCAACAGCTCAGAAAGTGACCTTACTTGGGGATGAAGTTGCTACTGAGCCAGGTTCGCCTTACCTGTCAAGTCAAAGCGGGGGAGACACCGAGGTTTGCAGATAAGAGAGGGCTTACTTGCACGGCAGCCCAGCGAGGAGACAAGTATCAGGAGAAAAGTATCAAAGCCGCCTTCCCCAACGCAAGGGGTTCTGGGTACTGATAGGATAACAAATAAGAAAGCAGGATGGTTTGAGGCCCTATAGGAAAGCGAGGAGAGGTGATTGGAGGAAGAGGTGTGGTTCTGCGCAGGTGTAACTAAGCTAAGGCCTCTGCTGCTAGCGCATGTCTAGTTGTGTCAGTGGTCCTAATCAGGCTTTAACAGAAGCAGTTTGATCTAGGGAGAGCTGACTCCAAGTTCCTAGATAACAACTCAGGCACATATCTTATTGTTCAGGCCACGTGGGGCTTCGGGAACATGCAAATTTTAAAACGAACCTTGATTGGTGAAGGAAGGTGAAATGGATTTAACCATGGTTTCAGGGTCTTTACAGAGGCAAGTTATAAGGTTGTCGGGGTTAGCTCTAAGTCAGTGTGATCAGTATCCTTCTGAAAATGGAGAAAGAGAACACAGAGGCAGATTCAAAGGAAAGATGAAGAAAAATGGGAAAAAGAAGAACAGCTTCAAGCCAAGAAAAGGGACCTGGAACAGATCGAGCCCTAGGTACCAATCCTGCAAAAACCCTTGATTTGGGACGTCTAGCCTCAGAACTTGAGACAATAGGTTTCTGCACTTTAAACCACCCTGTTGGTACTAAGTACATTGTTCAGATGGCCCCAGTAAACTAATATAGTACCCATCCTAGACTCATATTGTTTTGCTCTCATTGTTATTCCTTTTAGAGTATACTCTTCTAGAACTTGGTAAAGACACCCAGTAATTGTTACTCAGTGCTTTTATGCACATTACCATGTCAGCAGGCTTTAAAGACCTGTAGGAATCAAAATACTCTTGAAGGAAATGAAAGAACAAAAAAGACATTCTATATTCGGCAGTTTTCCCATTCTGAAGATGGATGATAATATTATTTTGGGGGACTTTGAGAAAGACGACACCAGCAGGCAATTTCACTTCTTAAGTTGCCAGTTACTTGAGGGAATTACTTCTCATCCAGCATTCAGGGGCTTGATGGGACTGTATGATCTATGCCCTTTCACAGGCAAGGAGTGAGGACACAATTCAAGGGCAAATCCTTGTGTTCTCCTGGACTCTGAATCTTGAGTAAAGTAATGCAAGAATGGAAAGACAGTTGTTAATCATCGATTTTAGCAATGGTGACCTGAATAGATTGATAATTATTTCTTGCTACTAGGAATGTACACATACACAGCAAGTGGGCATTTGATAAATGCTGTTAATCAAGATGTTCAGGGTCAAGGAAGCCCAGAAGTTAATGAAATCAGTTGTCTGGTCCGCCTTGATTTTTAGTTAAATGTTCACTATTCTTCTCCATTACGGGCCACAGAGACTGCATGCAAGTCTATGATTAACTGAATGCTTCATTTTATAGTAACAGGCATGATTGACCTGAAACACTCATTATATTTTGAGCTCCCCCAGTGGCTCAGTGGTAAAGAATCCACCTGCAATGCAGGAGCTGCAGAGACACAGGTTCGATTCCTGGGTCAGGAAGATCCTCCAGAGGAGGGCACAGCAACTCACTCCAGTGTTCTTGCCTGGAGATTCCTGTGGACAGAGAACCTTGGTGGGGCTCCAGTCCAGAGTCGTAAAGAGTCAGACACAACTGAAGCAACTTAGCATGCCTGCCCGTACACATTATATTTGAATAAAAGTATACCTGCTTCTACTGTCACTAGCATTCTTAAGTCCACTTTTTTTTTAATCATACTCCTTTTCCATAGAGTGTAGGCATTAAATAAGGGATTATTTAAGCTTAATTGATACACCATATGCAGTTCTCTAAGGATGGGTTGGATTCATATGGGTTAGTCTTATTTAGTTTGAGGTAAAGGATCATTTTTATAAACTTACTATATCTTCTATAGAGTCTTCCTATGGGGAGGTATACCTAAATTGCATGTGGTAGAAGATGAGATGGTTGGATGGCATCCCTGACACAATGGACATGAGTTTGAGCAAACTCCAGGAAACAGTGAAGGACAGGCAAGCCTGGTGTGCTGCAGTCCATGGGGTCACAAAGAGTCTGACAAGACTTAGCCACTGAATAACAATAACAACAAAGTAGAAAACCAACTGATTTTATGTGTGCATGTGTGTTCAGTCGTATCTGACTCTTTGTGACCCCATGGACTATAGCTCACCAGGCTCCTCTGTCCATGGGATTATCCCAGCAAGAATACTGGAGTGGGTTGCCATTTCCTCCTCCAGGTGTTGAACCTGTGTCTCCTGCGCTGGCAGGTGGATTCTTGACCACTGAGCCACCGGGGAAGGCCAACTGATTTGATAGCAATGTTTAATATCAATTTGTAGAAGAATCATAATTGGTAATTTTGAGGGATTAAATCAATAGACTTCCCAACGAAGAAAAAATTAAAATGAATAACTCAAAATCTGTTCTAACAAGTGAATTAATATTCACTCAATGAATAAATCAGTGTGCAATGTATTTCTCCTTTGAGATATAAATTATCTAAATATTTATTTTCATATTTCTCCTTGTTTTGGTTTAACAACACTGCCTCAGGGTTTCTACACAATCACAAATTGTTATGAAAATAAATAAACAGTAAATTCTAGGGAGGAGAAGGCAATGGCACCCCACTCCAGTACTCTTGCCTGGAAAATCCCATGGACGGAGGAGCCTGGTAGGCTGCAGTCCATGGGGTTGCTAACGGTCGGACACGACTGAGCAACTTCACTTTCACTTTTCACTTTCATGCATTGGAGAAGGAAATGGCAGCCCACCCCAGTGTTCTTGCCTGGAGAATCCCAGGGATGGAGGAGCCTGGTGGGCTTCCGTCTATGGGGTTGCACAGAGTCGGACACGACTGAAGCAACTTAGCAGCAGCAGCAGCAGCAGCAAATTCTAGGGAAGAATTCCTTTTTCAGTTGATTCTATTTCACAATTTTCTTGATACTGAATTTGAGGTTAGCTCGTGAAATAATTTAAATGGCAGTTTTATGGGTTATTTGTTACACCTGCAAAGCAAGCTCTTCATGAAACAAAAATCAACAAACAAATTTGGAATGTTACCACATTTGGGCCTGATATTATATATCTGAGAAAAAAATGAATAATAGAATCTTCTCTCTTCAGATGCTGTCCTTTCAATAATAAACCAAAATTTACTCCATAAGTGAATGATTCTAAAAAAGTCATCTTGTGATTAAGTACCATATTTCAGAGGACAGGTTTTGAAAGGAATCTATGAGATTTGAAAAGTCAAAGAAAAATATTCAATTTCTGTTTTAATTTAGCAAATTCTTAGTGTTTAAACTAAAAATATTGTGAAGGGTAGTGGCATGGTGCCCAATGTATTGTCTTAGTCTGATTTTACATTAATAAAATACATTTTTATTAAATCTATCATGTTTCTGTTTGGGATTTTTTTCCTTAAAAATTGTTATCTGAAACTATCACTGTATTAAAGAGTTTAAGTGTAACTTTGGTATCTTTGTGTCTTTATGATCTGTTAATCACATCTGTCCATTCAAACTAAAGAAACTTGGGTGCAACCTGTCAGTTCTGTTTGATGTGGCTTGTTTTAAAGTGCTGGGCTATTTTACTTGTTAATAAATTACTGAGTTATTTTCAAACATTTAATAAACTCAGTATCTAAGTGAACTTTTTTTCCTGCAATCATAGAGAATTTGTAAACATAGTATTTTTTATTGGAATATATTTGTTTAAAATGTTGTGTTAGTTTCTGCTGTACAGCAAAGTGAATCAGCTAGATGTATACATTTATCCCCTCTTCATTCCATCTTCTTTATCAATTTCTCTGTTGACGGACATTTAGGTTGCTTCCATGTCATGGCTACTAGAAATAGTCTTTATACATAAATTTTTTTTCTTTAATAATGTTATTAAACCACAGTATGAAATCAAGACCAGCATATTAATAAAGGAACTGCTGCTGCTAAGTCGCTTCAGTCATGTCCAACTCTGTGCGACCCCATAGATGGCAGCCCACCAAGCTCCCCCGTCCCTGGGATTCTCCAGGCGAGAACACTGGAGTGGGTTGCCATTTCCTTCTCCAATAAAGGAACTATAACATGTGAATAATTAGAAAGCATAAGATTGCATTTTTACATTTTTTAATATATAACGAAGTATTTCCTATAGTTTTTTAAAATGCTTTAGGAATAAAATAATCTAAATGGATTGGAAATAATAGCGGTGATGGTTGCACAACACTGTGAATGCAATTAATATCACTGAAGTGGACACTGAAAATGGTCAATTTTACGTTACATATATTTTACTATAACTTTTCTAAATGGGAAAAATTTAAATAATTTTTAAATTTTAAAATATTTTCAAGTATATAGTAAAATATTTGTTGAGAATTAGATAGCATTTTGCAGTTTAAACTGTAATACCACATGTACTACCTTATTTTCTCCACATTTATTTGATGCCATATTTTTCTTCTTTCAATTATATTCACATAAAATTTTCTACAGGACAAATGGTTTTATGGGCTGTTCATAAAATTTAAACACACATAAGATATCATTGTCTCCTCTGAAACAATATGATAGTTTTTAAAAATTCAGATTTCTTTGAAAAATAGTTGCTGTGATTTCAGTTCTACTTTTTATTTTTTGTGTTGTATTGATTTACTTTATTTTTATTGGAGTTTAGGGCTTCTCTGGTGGCTCAGATGGTAAAGAATCAGCCTGCAATGCAGGAGACCTGACTTTGATCCCTGGGTTGGAAAGATCACCTGGAGAAGGGAATGGCTACTCACTCCAGTATTCATGCCTGAAGAATTTCATGGACAGAGGAGCTTGGCAGGCTATGGTCCATGGAGTCACAAAGAGTCAGACATGACTGAGAGATTAACACTTTCATTTTTCATAGTTGCTTTACAGTGTTGTGCTAGTTTCTATTGTACAGCAAAGGAAGTCAGCCATACATATGCATATATTCCCTCCTTCTTGGACTTCCTTTCCATTTAGTCCACCACAGAGCACTGAACAGAGTTCCCTCTGTTATACGGTAGGTTCTCACTAGTTATCCATTTTATGCATAGTATTGTGTATATTACAATCTCAATCTCCCAATTCATTCCACTCATTTGTTGCTTCTTCTGAATCACATGACTCCAAGTCACATGACTTTTACCACGCTTTAAAAGTTTTCTGGGAAATCTATTACTTTCAGAAATTATATCAAACAGCATTAGTTATGGGGGCAGCGTTTACAACATTCTGAAGAAGTTTATCTATCTGTCTCTTTTGGAATCATTAAGCTGTATCCTTCTCCAGTGGAAAACCCAAAGTGATACTTCAATCATTTTGATTTCTAAATGCTTAAAGACTCAAAAAAAAAAAAAATTCATGTTTTGATATTGCAGTTGTTTAAGTAGTACTTGACTTCTTTTTCTGATTTTCTATAAAGACTAATGAAAAATGTTTAATGAAATACATTTTAAATAAACCTGTGTTTCAGGAAAATGTGACTCACTGTTACATACATTTTTGTTGTTTAAAGTTTAAATCAAGAAAGTAGCTAGGTTAAAATTACAGAAAAAAGAAGGGTTTATAAACTTGCCTGTGATCACATGATATCTTAACACAAAGACTCTGGTTTTGTCGTTAGCCTCAGCTTCTCAGACAAAGCCAATGTGATGAAAGGTGTAACATGTGTCATGCATGCATGCTGGTTGGCACATGAGAGGTACTGAAATAATTTAGATAGGTCCTTTCCAGGAATTTCTTCCTGATATAGTTGAACAGATTAAGTGAAACAATGCATTTAAAGAGATAGAACACAGTACAAGAAAAAGATTTATCAGGTGTCCTAGGACCTAATGGCTTCCCTGGTCTTCTCCACCTGCAATGCAAGAGATGCAGGAGAATCTGTTTCAATCCCTGGGTCAGGAAGATCCCCTGAAGGAGGAAATAACAACCCACTCCAGTATTCTTGCCTGGGAAACTCCATTGACTGAGGAGCCTGATGGGCTGTAGTCCATGGGGTTGCAAAGAGTTGGACAAGACTGAAGCTACAGAATTCAAGTGTCGTGCCCATAAATTAATGATTAAATGATTCATAAGCAAGTCAAATATTTAGATGATATTTATCAGTTTTACATATGCCACCTTCCAGAGTGATCACGATAGTGCTATATTTTCAGTTTCTGGGTTTTTATTTTAGACTTAAAATTTGAGCATATTTATTTGCTATAATCACATAAATTTCATAGAATGTTTTCTCAAACTGTATGTGTAATTTTAATACATCCAAGTGAATTAAAATTTTCTTCTCCATAGAAACATGATTTTAGAATAGAACTAAATAAGAATATTGGAGTCTATATGCAAAAACAGAAAACAATCCCATTTTACATGGGTTTATAAACCATAGCTATTTTATATATACTTTTAATAGAACATTCTAAAATCATCAATATTTTTTCTATAAAGGCATCCACTACTCTGATCAAATTCTCCATTTCTTGAACTACATTTTTCTATAAACTAGGTTTTTCAATAAATACACTTTTCTAAAGTAATCTCACATTAAAGGAAAAATAAGAAAAAGCTAAGTCCTAAAAGTACTAGTTAAGTTCTGAATAAATTGAACCAAATTTCTCAGTATCATGTCCAACACTGGTGTCTTAGGAAAACCTGGTTTTTATGCAATTCTTATCACAATTGCTTAATATGTTCATTCGCCTTTTTTAACTTCCTTTTATTATTTTTAACCTTTTCTTTTTTCTTGCAATTCTATTTTTCCCCTTCCTCATATCAAACTGCAACTGGAAAATATCACTCATTTCTTATTTTCAAATTCAAGTTTTTCTCTTTTAAGATACAAAGAAACATTCAAGTGGTCTTCCTTTCTGTAATGTTTTGTCATTATAAGCTCTGATAATGCTGCCTGATAAGAATATTCATTTTAGAAACACCTATAATCTGGCCAAAGGCTGTAACACTGGGTAATAGATTTTTTTCCTTGTCAAATAAACATGAGTTGACTCATATTTTAGAACTGCCCTTTTGAGTAATGGATATATTCTATATATTATTCTTTCTTCAACAGTAATAACTTGTAAATGTTAAGATTGCACAGTAACAACTCATAATCTCACCAAAAGTTTATATTAAAAAAATATGATCTGGCTTGGGCAATCTAATTCATTCTGCTACGACTCTATAATTATCACTTTTTAATTTTTCTCTCTCATTACATAATGTTTATACAAGAGGGGATTAAATAATCTAAAAGCTCTATGTGATAGCCAGACTCTTTAGTAGAGTAGGTGAACTTTAACCTAAGATGTTCTCATTATCTTTTATGAAGAGTATAGTGAGATTATCTCAATGATAAAAAAAACAATGTTCTTTAGTAATTTCTAATTTAGATCCATCAATAAAACATTTCTGTCCATACATTAAGTCAATCAGTATTTTTAATACACCATGTCTTCTTCTGTGTAGTAAAGTGAATAACAGCCATCCTTTTCCCCTCATACCCGTTATCGACCCCCTGATCCCTGTGAATAACTTACCTGGCAAAAGGGACTTGAAAAATGTGAGTAAGTTAAAGATCTTGAGATAGGGAGATTACCCTGGGTTATCTGGGTGGACCCTGAATGTAATCACAGGTGTCCTTACAAGAGATAGGCTGAGGGAGATTTGACTACAGTGGAAGAGAAAGAAGTGTCACCACAAAAGCAGAAACTGGAGTGACAAAGCCAGGAGACAGAAATGACAATAGGATGGGGTTGTCCCCTGAATCTTTCTATAGCCCCTTTAGACTCATCGTGGACTTCTGATATCTAGAATGGTAAGAGGAGAAATCTGTGTTGCTTTGAGTAATTAAATTTGTGGCAATTTGTTATGACATCAACATGAAACTGGTAAAATCTGTAGAAAGGAGTTTCAAGTATATCACCTCCAAGATCTTTCTATAATTTGAGGAAACTGCTCTGCACTGTCAGCTGTGTGAATTTTTACTTTTATGCATTTTTATAGGCATAACTTAAGGAAAATCATTTTTCATTCCTTATTTGAGAGGTAACATTCTTTATTGTAATTAGCCCCTTGGGTATTGGCATCAGAGGCAGCAAACATGAGGGGAGATATTTCTTTAGTTTCTTTTACCAAGTTGAAGGAAAATGTTACATTATTGATTTCTATGTTTGAATAGCCAATTCCATTAGAAATTCAAAACACAAGAATCTTGCAGAAATCAGCTGCCAGATTTATTAATCTATCTGAAAATAAAAATACAACCAAATAAAAAGTAGAATAAGAACAGAACTTAAAAAAAGAAAAAAACCTTTAGATACATTTCCCAAAAGAGTTTATAATGCAATGTTTTTAACCCTTCTGTGTTGGAAATATACTTAATGTTGGCCAATTACTTACTTTATTCAGTGAGTTACTACCATAAACAGCAAAATATATAATTTGTCCTTAAATACTATATAATCAATACCAATTCTTCCTTGATTCTTAAAATAGCTCATAGCCCGATTCTTTCTATCAAACTAGAATTTTTAAAAGAATAAAAGGAAATGACAGAAAAAAGAAAAAGTATTCTCAATATAATTTTCACTTGGATCATATTTTAAAGACCCACTTTCAATTTCTCCAAATGTGTCAATTCTCTTTCCAATAAAATTTTAGCTGAATATTTTAAAATCCGTTTTTATTCTAAGTACTGTAAATGGCCACATGAGCATGGTGGGTGTCGGGGAATACTGATTTTTAAGGCATATTTGTTAACCCATAATGGGCCTAATGATATATAATGTAAATGTAGAACAACCATTGAAATCACAGGTTACATAGATATGTTGAAATTAGAATATTTTTGGTAGGAATAAATGTGAGTAGTATAGGTTATGTCATGTGGATTTCCCAATAACTGTTGAGTTTAGAGACATGAACTGTGATCCATGTCATGTTGGAAAATGGGTAGCCAGGAGATCATCTTTCAATAATTTTTCCTGTGTTCATCATGAAAAACTTTTGTAAGTTGATTTTGGCTTTGTGTTTAGGATTTAAAAAAAAAACACAAAAACATTTTGCTATTGACTCTCTAAAAATTTTTTTTCCTCTGAGATATTGAACAAAATTTATGTTTCTTGCTTGAATCATTTTAGCAAGCTAATCAGAGATACTATAACACCATTTACTTATGGTTTTGTCAAGGTAAACAGAACAACATACCCTGCTTTCACTATTTCCTCCAAATGTAAAACAAAACCAAAACAAAAACCTTTGAAACGTTAAATCTTTAAATCTTCTTTCAAACAATCCAATCACATTTACACAAGTGTCCAAAACAAGATGATGGATAATATCAGTGCCAGCACTATGTCATACAGCAACTTCCTCATATTCTTTAACAGTTTGTAAATAATTTTCCATTTCACCAAAAGTTTCCACAATTTCCCTTAGCAAGCTGAAGCTTACTCTTCATTTTGTCAATGTGCATAAAAGCTGCTTATAGCATAGCATGGTAGAAGCTATTTTTTAAGCAATAAATGGTTTGAGTCATCTATTTTGTCCTGAAATGCTATCTGTAGTTAACTGCATTGCTTATAAATGGTCATAGTAAATTCAGCATGAAAGAGAATATTACAGAAAAGACAGCAGCAGAAGCATTAGCATTATCTAATATTTATATATGTTATCAACGTAACACAGCAGTAAAAGGTTTAAATGCATATCAATGGGTACCATGTCTAAAAATTACTATAGTACCTATTTAATGTATTGGATATTTCTCTTAAGAAGTGCTTGCTGTATCTAGAACAGCATATTATGTGATTTAGTACAGTTAATTCTTATTGATTAAATAATGTTTTTATGTACTGAAGGAAGTGAATGGAGACAGATATTTTTTGCTTCATTGCGATCCCAGATTTAGCATTTAAATGAAGATCTCAAAGGACCATGAAAAATATCATTATGTAACTGAAATGGGTTTCAAAATATTTAAAGGACAGTATTATTTGTATCTAAATAGCAAGGTGGCACCAGATACGTATACTGCTACTGGCCTGTGACTCAGGTTGGAGCCAGAGTCCAAAATTGTGCCCCTCATTTACAGTCATGGTGATTACTCAGCTTCAGAGAGAATACCCATTGTATGGTTTTCCTCTGTGAGTCATATATAAAGCAAAACCAAACAAAAAAACAGTAAATGCAATCTCTAAATAACTTTTTACAAGAGGTGCAAAAACAGTCATTTCTAACAATTAAACTGCCTTTTACAGTAGTTTTTTTTTTTTTTTGTACACCTTGCGGAGACACAGAAATGATAGGGGGAAGTGTCCAAGGCAGATAGTCTCCAAGTGGATATTTACACAATGTGAATTAACTGTACCATAGATACCCAGAGGAAATGAACATTTTCTAGGTTGTTAGGAAATCAAATCAACATTATATAGCTTCATCATACTTAAAACTTGTAGGACCCCATCCCAAGCTTAAGTAAAAAGTAATACCCCAATCCCCCCTCCCATTCACCCAATATCTTCCTGTTACACAGAATAAATGTTTAGATTACCCCCACCCCCCCTCAAATAAAGTGCGCAGTCCATTGCAGACCATAGAATAATGCAACAGGAAAGCCCCTTTTTGTGTATTATTATTTAAAAATAAAATACAAATGACAAAAATCAAATATTGAAGAGAATTCAGAGATTCTCTTCATCTTGCAAAAGAGCAGAAGCGTAAGGAGGCCCTTGACTGTCACTGTGTTAATACACGTAGCCTTCGTTGTAGGGGTGGGGGTTGCAGCAGCCCCCTTCCGGCATGTAGGCCATGCTCTCGTCAAAGTGGGACAGAGGCACGGTGTCCTCTTCGTTGATGTGACGTTCCATGTCTGTCTTCAGCAGTGGGCGTTGATTATCTGGAAAGGCCATGGAGAAGAGGGCTTCTGGATCACACACAAATTTGTAGACATATCTCTCTCCAGCCACCTGAGGGAAACATGGAAGAAAAAGCCCATCCTTATGTGGGATGTCGGGATGGTACCTAAACTTAGAATAGTGAGCGTTTTGCAAGAGATACAAATATCCAATCATTATATTTTACATTGGAAACTAATGCAAGGTTGTTACATCAATTACATCTCAATTAAAACCCACATAAAAAAACACATCATCTTCACCATTCCCAAATGCGGAACGGAGGGAAAGAAATGAACAAAAACATGGTATAATGCTGCAGAAAGGATGGATAACAAAAGAAAAGGCAATCAAGTATTAACAGATACAGACAGAAAAAAAAAACCAAATTCCTCACTGCGTGGGATAAATTACAGTTCAATCGAGGGAAATGCAAAATGCTGATCTTGAATGATAATTACACTCATTCTAGACAAAACTAGAAACTTAGCATTTTGTTGTTTTAATATGAATGTAAACTTACATTGTTATTTGGGGAAAAGAAATCAATGATTTCATGCAGGCATCTCACATTGAATTTTTTTCCCCTCTGTTTGAAAAGGTAATAGCTATTGTACTTATAAAATAACAAGACCTTTAAAGTGTAGTGTTTCCCTCTTAACACTGTATTTCTAAAATTGTAGAAAAGCTAAACTTTCAAACCTTAAAAGAAAAAATGGATTGTGTTCCTAATAAGACTAGACTAGTGTTTCACTGATTCCCAGGGTGAACTATTCTTTTTCTTTTCTTTAATTTTCTTCTTTTGCACTGTATATTCTCATCTGAAAAAAGAAAGATGCATAGCCTTATTTAAATGAAAGATGGATCAACAGGGCAGTATTATCCTGGGTACATCACTTTTAAAAATGAAAGCAAGATGCCTTAGACAGACGTTAAGGATGTGCATATAGTGTCAAATTGAATTAAGAGGTGTAAAAAAAGTGAAAGGAATTTAAAACATACAATACATAGGGAGGAAATGAGAAAAAGAAATGTGACAGCTGCCTGAAATAAAGGAGAAGTAGTGTAATTTGTAGGAAATGACACGCCCCAAACTTAAGTTTGGAAGAGTAATGCTTCTCTAGGAAATTATAAACAACGAGTGAAACAAATAGAGCCCTCCCCCGCTGCCATTAATAGACAACGCTGAGCTTCTCAAAACCCAGAGGGTTTGGGGTAGGGGATGGGAGTGGATGAATACGGTTCTTTGTTATTAAGTTTGATACTCACTTTTTGTGTGTATGTTGAGTTCAGTAATTTTAGAAAGGTGAAAATTACTCAACACCTCTACTAGTTGCTTTGTAACGTGGGGGAATGGTGAATTCATGGTTTGTAAACTATCTTGTGCATGTTTGTAGACAAAAAACTACCAAAGAGTACTGTTGTTCTAGACTCAGATTTAGAATGGTTTTTGCCCTGGATTTTTTTTTTTTTTTTTTTTAACCCTGTAAGAGAAACCAATTTAGAGAATTCAAATACTGTGAATATCCTTAGGCTTGAAAACAGCCTACACTTAGGTTTTGGACAAGTTTCTTAAACCGCCCTCAGTTCCCCTTTTTTTTGATGAAATGGAGGCAGGGATGGCTTCTTGGAAAGCCTGTTGCAAGACTGAGATGGAAGTTTCTAGCACAGGGCATGCCAGAGGAGTCTGGCATAACTTTATTCACTTTAGCCCTTTATAAAAAGGAAATGAAGTTCATAAAGGTGAAATGGCGAAACTGCCATAAAAGTAAAAATAGGCCCTATCAGAAACAAAGCTCAACAATACTAAATGCCAGTTTTCACGTTATTCCTTCGTTCAAAGTATTTTGAGAAAAAAATGAAGTAATTGGCCGGCATATCTCAGAGCATTTAATAACTGGCTTTGTTTTGTTTGCAGCCACTGAGAAGGAGGCATTTGCTTTGTTTTAGACTACTGGAATGTTTTTGTACGACCTGTTGCTACTGATTATAATTAGAAATTATTTAATAAATCACTGTGGTGAATTAAAATGTA
Organism: Giraffa tippelskirchi; assembly: GCF_054371585.1. NCBI lineage: Eukaryota > Metazoa > Chordata > Mammalia > Artiodactyla > Giraffidae > Giraffa > Giraffa tippelskirchi. The sequence continues at coordinate 69,253,795 of NC_137284.1, forward strand.
TGATATGCAATCAGCATTATAAAATCTCTTAAGGACCCTGCCTTGATACACTGTTTTACTTTTTCTTTCAATAAACATATTTAGAGCTACTACACTATTTATTGGATTATGTTAAATGCCACAGAGTTTAGAACAAGGACTGATAAAACAACCAAGAAACATAATGAATCCTCTTATTAGTAATACAATTACAATATGGACAATGTTATACATTGAGTATATATAAATAGTAATACTTAGGTAAAACATTAATTTTGCAAGAGAGATAAATCAAAATTAAACAAGGAGTTTATCTTTTGAACTGTGCTTTGAAAGGCTAGCTATTTAAATTATGTGTTAACTCTTAAAATTTCAAAACTAGTACAGTAATATTGGAGGAAAACTTGAAATTACAGATTAAGCCAAAAGAAATAATAATCTGATTATATCATTCAGAAATAACCAATACTTAAATGTCTGTATATACTTTTATTTAGGCATTTCTAAATTTTGAAGCATATACATGTATTGTCTATAATGTATATTAATCATTACTTCACCATTTCTTCCTTCATAGCTACTGAAATAATCAGGGTTTCTTTCATGTTTTGATACACTTTGGTTTTATTTTTTAATTTTTTCATTTAATTTTCTTTGATATACACTACATATACACAGAGTTTTAAGTTCATATACAAGCATCATCAGATAAACATTTTCCCCTACACATTAAAATATGTAATTCTACCTCATATTTTTTTAAAGGACTGTACAATTTTCCTCTGAATGACTATATTAGGACTTACTTATCCATTATGTTATCAGGGAGAAAATGAAGCAATGAGAAAGCCACAGGTGTATCAGAGAGTAGCAAGTAGACTGGCTCAACGCGTGTAATGAAGAATAAATATGTATGTCTGCAAACACTGTCAGAAGTCTTGATTGTGGTGCTAGTTATAAGTACACTTCAACTTTTGCCTTTTCACCTTTAAATGACCTAGTCTTCCTTATATCATATGTGATACCCCAAAAGGCCTGTTAAGTACACATTTTGCTATCCTATATTGGCTGATAACAGTTTACCTTGGCAATTACAGCCTAATAGGGAAAATTTGAGGAGCCACAACATTTTTCTCTGTTTTCCAACATCTATGCTATCATTTGATCATTTGAAAGCATCTTGCCTTATTATTTTCTTAAAATAAGAGGTAAACTAATGGGGTGTGTGATAACTGGATAAATAAATGGGAATATGGAAGTAATGATATCAGTAATAAGCATAAATTTGAATACCTTTGAGAATATCTAAGACCAGACATAACATCCTGCAGATACGCCTTTAAACACTGTGTGTAAAAGTTGAGGTATGATTAGATAGTTTGAGATACTTTTTAGCTTTCTGTGATTGCTCCCTTTAGTAAAGGGCTTCCTAGTCAAGATACACAAGCTAAATATGTCTTGACTTCAAGGTGTAACATTTATTCACAGATACCATCTGCTGAAGACTTTCACTGCACCAGGCACAAGGCAAGTGTCTCAAGTATATTATTTCATTTAACGATCACAGCAGCTTCATGAGGAAAGAATACTGCTGCTTACTAGCAGAAGAATCTGTTCAAAAACAGTAATCTAACAAGACGCTAACAGGCAAACCAAAGTCATGACTGCATTTGTTACTGCTGTGTAACACTGCTCAGGGGACCTGCAGAGGACCTACTGTTCCAGTTTATTTGCTATGTCCGATTATGAAGACGGTGGTGAGAATGAAAAGAATGGTATGTATGTGAAAAAGGTTGGCTGTAAACGGGAGTGGTTGGTGAAAGAAAGGGAAGAATTAAAAAAAGACTCCAGGATTGAGATGGAGAAGACGGAGCAGAGAGTAACTGGTTTTATAATTTGAGGGTGAGATTCAGGGAAATAAGAAGCAATTAAGAATCCAATTCAGCCTTATCTTTTAAGGCTCTTTGAAGTTCTAATTTACTGGTTGGCTAATAAGACAGCACATTGCCTTTGGTCTAGAAAGCCCAAATGATGCTATTACCCCCTCTTCTTTGACCATTGTCATGGAGCAAGTGGTATAGTTTTTCTTGGCATAAATATGGTGACATAAAAATATGCCATAATCTGTAATATGTAAGTATGTCCAGGTTTCCACAAATGAACAAGGGACACATCATGAAACTATAATGTAATGTTCACAATGGATAAATCCTAAAACACCGTTCACAGTCAAAACTAGTAGATTGAGTACACACGCAAGGCTGAAGGGTGTTAATAATAACAAACACCCAAATGTTTCATCTTTATTTATTCATTACCTTCTTCAAAAATTTTAGATTTTGTCCCAAGTGTAATTCATTTGTTTTATCTCACACTTTTTAAACAAGCTACCTTGAAATATTAAGACACACTCATTTGAAATAAAGCATATTTAATATCATTATGCCAACAAGATAAGAGTAAATACTTATTTCAAATCAACTGTTTAAGATGTTAAGCTGTCAAGTAATGAAATCAGCCAAGAAAAGATGTTTTTCAGAATGAGAACAAGAAATGTTCTGGATGTTTTAAGAATCAGAAAAAGAGGGGAAAAGGAAACATTCAGCTAATATTCAAAATTGTATAAAACTGTGGAAGATGAGCAAAATGTCAACAACTTTTGGGGACATATATTTCCATATTAGTACTAAAGCAGGACTTTTTCTACCAAACACAGCAAAGTGGGTACTTCCAGAAAGTCTCCTATTTTGTATCACACTTTTGCCTATAATGCTCATAAATTTATAAACAGAAACCCTTGTAACAGGAATACCAACAGCTAAGCATACGTTAAAGTGAGCAAAAACCTTGCTTCAGCAATGTAATGATATATGGCTTTGAAGAAAGACATGCAGATGAATGTGAAACATTTCAATAAATTTTAATGCTGTGTTAGCTGCTCACCTTTTGCATGATCCCTTTCTCATAATAATAGCGGAGTGAACGGCTAAGTTTATCATAGTTCATAGCTGGCCTGTTTTTCTGAATGCCCCAACGCCTGGCCACCTGCCACCAAGACAGAATCACATTGTTGTGTTAAGTATTATCTTATCAACATATTTCATAAAAATTAAGTTAATTCATTAATTACTCCCAAACCATCTAAAAGATATCCAAATCAATGGCATACGTATAAGAGGCAAAAGCTATCATGATCTGTATTTCCTGGGTCCTGGTTTGCTTTTTCAACCAGGCATTAAGTGATCATTCTGAAACACCACAATAGAATTCATTGACACTATTGTTTTGGATACAAAATTAAATGGAAATAAGGGAATGTGTTTACAACGGGAATGAACAGGCTGCAATTCACCAAAATGAGGCACATTTCCCATTCTGAGGTCCCCTTTCTGCTTTTTCTTTCTTATTTCTTTTTCAGATTAAAAACTGAAGATCAACTTTATCTATAAATAAATATCTCTTGGTAAAGGTGTTTTTGAGGTTATGATAAATCAAAGGAAAAAAGACACCCTGCTTGACACTGGCTAAAAGACAAGTGGCATAGTGTGCACAAATTAGTAAGCTGAACTGTACATAATTTTTATTGCCTGAAGCAGCATCAGAAAATAAAAAAAGTGCAGTCAATACTAAACTGGTGGAATTAAGCATTCATTTAGAGAACGGTAATTGGATGCTAAAAATAAGAAGGAAGCGAAAAAGGTCACCCTGTATATGAGTCCACAAACAAAAATCTCTAAAGCAGAATATCCACTTTGTGGTTTAGTGAACAATCTCTGAGCTTTTTATAATACGGCTTTGGAAGCACAACTTTTCTGGCAAAGACAAAGTTCTTCAACAGAGCTTTAGCAAAACCTCCTTCCTCAACGAATCTGTATCCCCTCCCTCTCCACTGCCCTGGGCTAGCTGTAGACGATCCAAAGCAGGGTGGCCTGCTTTTGTGACCCCAGTCAGAGTCACATCCTCATTAATTTCCACTTTTGCTTCATCTGAGCAGAAACTGCAGCTCCCGTGTATACCTAGGCAACCCGGAGAGAGCATTTTCTAATATGGTTAGCGTTCTCCTTCAAGTTCTCAGAATTCCAAGTTGTTGAGTGTCATATACCAAAATCTTATAGAATGCTTTGCAGAAATATCACTCTATTTTATCAGCAATAACCTTTCTCTGTGGTTTGTTTTTTCTCTTTAAAAAACACTGATCTTTCTGATTTTCTCGCTCACTAATTTCTATTTCCTGAATGAAGATACAGTGTAATTTAGTCACATACATCAGTATACTTTTTAAAAGCAAAGAGATGGGATGTCACATCCCTGTGACTACGTATCTCCAAATAGAAAGTCACAGTGACAGGCACACATTAATACTCCATTAATTAATGGATTTATTAACCAATGGATTTCATTAATTAATCCATTAATTAATATTAATCAATCCATTACTTAATTCCATTAATTAAGATAAACTTAATTTTAATGTAAATGTTGGGAGCAATAGTGTGATGGGCAAGTGGCAATAATAAGTGGAAGCAATACTTTCTAAATAAAACTTTATCTTTTAAACAGCTAAGAGTGGACATCAGTGAATCTTTAATAGACAGGACAACTGAAGAGCCTGGGAACCTGGAGGGGATGTGAAAATAAATTACCAGTACCTCCTTAAATTGAACAACAATTTCTGAATACTTTGGCATTTGTTAATGATTTTTTTTTCTAGACACTCACCAGGATGCACCTAGAAAGCAAAATAACCTGCGACAAACAACAACTTCCTCTCTCCCCAGAGGAAGTCTCTAGGGAGAGAAAGATACCTTTTTTTTTAATATCATAAGCAGAGTTTGACTTTTATGATACCAGCTAATTCGCAGCACTGTGGGTATCAGTCAAATTTATTTTTATAGCTATTTTTAGAGCTATTTCAATATCATGTTTATCATAAAGTTGGGGAAAATGAGACATACCCATATGCCTAGGAGATGCAGACAAGTTATGCAAGATAAAGGAATAAGATCTAGAAATCTGCTTTAACACTGTGCCTCTAGTTTACAATATTGGACCAAGCACTTAAAAACTGGATAAGAAGATACATCCCATGTTGTGGTCTTATCATAATAAAATTATTTTAAAAGACTGAAACTTAAAATGAACAGATAACATAAAAACTTCCAGGACAGGTTAGACCATCCAACAACTAAGAAAGTCCATCTAGCCCTCACAAATGACTCATCACAATCACCACTACATCCAGCACTACTAAAAGCCAAAGGACCATTTTCAACATGGAGTGTGTATAACGGTGACAATACTTCTAGTAACTTCCTTATAACATTCTTTCAAATGAAAATGTTGGCTGTCAATGAGGAGAGTGGAAAGATCTTTGTAGCACTATAGCATTTACCCTTATTGTCAAATGAATTAAATAGGACAATGTAATTGTTCAATTATTAATATTATTCAATTTATTTTTTAAAATCATGCTTGACTATGTAAAAGGAAACCTAGAAACCACAACCTGGGCCTGGCTATCAGACTTCTTGATAACTCCTCCAGCTCAACAATCTTGAATATTACCAAAAGACTTCTACTCTTGTGTCCTATGGGTTTCCCAGGTGGCACTAGTAATAAAAACCCACCTGTGAATGAAGGAGATGTAAGAGACGTGGGTTTGATCTCTGGTCAGGAAGGTCCCCCAGAGGAGGAAATGGCAACCCACTCTAGTATTCTTGCCTGCAGAATCCCCATGGACAAGGGAGCCTGGCAGGCTATAATCCATGGGGTTGCAAAGAGTCGGACACAACTGAAATGACTCAGCATGCTGTGTCCTATGGATGCTTTGCTATGTCAATAACTGTTCCCTGGAACAATTTCCCAGGACCCATGATTAATTCAAAAATAAGATCCCATAATTTTGAATATCTCAAAGAGAGAGAAGGTAAAGATTGTGTGCTTGCTGAAGTTATCCTAAACACATGGAGCAGATGATCAGTGCAAGACTGAAATCTCACTTGGTATCATTTTATACTGCAAGATGGAATATAAAGAAGTGAAACTTAAAGTAATTCCAGCAAGGATGGCTTCATAGCCACCTTTCATGAGCTGCACTGTCACAGACCCTCAAAGAACTGCTGTGTGATTGAAAGCAGAGGGTGACTGGCGGCCACGGAGACTAAAGAAATTTCACAAACACTTCCCAAAGAAGAAATTTAAACATAAACAGCAGAATCATTGCCTGGTGGAAGCAATTGCAGCAGTGAGCAATGCAGCAATCAGAAATGGAATGTTTCATTTTGAACAAAAGGCCTTCGGAGATGTCCAGTGCTTACTTTGCTATTGCCAGGGAGTTAGTTACTATTTGGAAATGGTCTGCTGGCTCTCTGAATCCCTCAGCTCTTTTTTTACTTTCAGAGTCTGCTACAGAAAAGGTATCTAAATGTTAGTTTGTCACAAGAACAGATATAATTGTATTCCTTCCAGGCTAAAAAAAAAAAAAAGTCACAAAGATTCACAATCTGATGTAACATAATGGTCCCCTGATCAAGTCTCCTATTCTAGTTGTTTCAACACGATCAGCTTAAAAATCAACACATAAAGAACTTAATCACTTGGCTAAGAATTTTTACAATTCTAAGTGGATCAATAATCACTGACGTAATTCAGTCATACCCCCATCTTAACAAATGAAAGTGAAAGTGAAGGCTGTCTGACTCTTTGTGACCCCATGGACAATACAGTCCATGGAATTCTCCAGGCCAGAAAACTGGAGTGGGTAGCCTTTCCTTTCTCCAGGGGATCTTCCTGACCCAGGAATCAAACTGTGGTCTCCTACATTGCAGGCAGATTCTTTATCAACTGAGCTATAAGGGAAGCCCATGGCAACAATAAAAAAATTCTGTTTCTGCTCACTTTAATCACAGATGGACAGAAGTAACTGATATAAATCCCTGCTGGATGTCCTTAAGGTCCAGCATGAACCAACTTTTGCAGTGATTATTAACATCTGAGATGAAGAGCTCACATTTTCATCATTACTTAATGGGCTTTCAAATTACTTTATGTTAAGTGATTCTAGCCTCAGTCTTTAGTGCTTCACATTTTTGTGGTTCTTTCACTTACATTATTTAAGTACATCTACATAAAAATGAATTTCCTTTGATAGCCAAATTAAGTTTTAGACACAATACAAAGTTCAACTACCCAAACGTTTAGCCTATACTTGATAATGGATACTTACAGTTTTGATCCTGAGCCCTCTGTGTGTGGGTAGGTATGGATGCATGTACCTGTGTATACTTGGGGTGGGACTAAAGAAGATGGAAACATACCCTCTCATTGATATAACCTGCAGTAGACTTAATTGTGCTCATCAGCTCCTCTCATTTCATATTTGAATCAGATAATCCTTTAAATCTTTACAAGTACTATCATCTTATCTTCTGGATATCAAATTAGGACATATTGTCTGATTATCACTGAATATACAGACTCACAGAGCAGATAATGTAAGATGTACATAGGCCCATTAGCCTAGGTTGTAGATGTCAAATCTACATGAAGCGAATTAATTTGAGTTTAAAAAAATAGAAATCTCTGAATTTTTTTACTTTTTTGAGGTGTTGAGATACAATGGCCAATATGAGTCATAGCCATGTTAGCTGAAAGTCTCCCAATGCTTTCTCAGCTACTGTAAAGAGAGAAAGCATCTTTCATGAAAAGACACAAACTTTTCATGAAAGTTTGCCCTTCATACTTCCCTGTTGGTATAGTGGTTGAGAGTCTGCCTGCCAATGTGGGGCACCTGGGTTCGATTCCTGGTCTGGGAAGATTCTACCTGTGAAGGGACAGCTAAAGCTGGTGTGTCACAACCACGGAGCCTGTGCTTTAGAGACCCTGCTCCACAACAAGAGAAGCTACCACCAGAAGAAGACCGTGCACTGCAACCAAGACCCAGCACAGACAAAATTCTTTTAAAACTGTAAAATATAAAAAGTCACCTTTCTCTTGAGGTCCAAAATGCTATTTGGTAGGTTACACTGTAATAATAATAGGAGGCTTACATCTAAAGCTACTCCCGGGAAGAATAAAAATTGAACGGAGAAGTTTTATAGGAAAATACTCCACTTGTATGTACACAAGAGCAGGTTGGAAGGGGGTAAGACAACTGAACAGAATGAAAGGAGTTTCATTTACCCATAGTATCTCTATCCAGAGTCCTCTCATTTTGGCAATTTCTTAGGTATCATGGTGACATTTTAAACTTTATTCTTACTTTCCAATGGAGTGTACACCACCCAGCTGATTCAAAACAGGTATCACCATTAATCAAAGGGAACCAATATTCCTATGGGTCTGTGTCTCTTGACACCTAAGGAGTGAGAATTTCCCACTGCGACCTTTGAGCGCCTTTATTCCCAAAGCTGTGTCTCCCCTACAACCCTCCTACACATGACTTAGTTCTCTAAATGTTCCTCTCCGACCTTCCTGCCAAAAATCAAGAATGTCCAATTAATAACTGCTAATTCTCAAGAACAATTCCTCTCTCCCCAAAATGAGTTGAACCTGATGCACATTCCTCTCTTTCTCAAAGACCATCCAACATGCCCAACTTAGATGCACCTTTAGAGAAGTCCCAGGCCCCGCCCTACAGAGTCAGATACAACTGAAGTGACTTAGCACGCATCCACAGTAAAGTTCCAGTTGATTTTCTTCAACATCAAGTCTATAGTATGGTCTTCAACTGGAACAAGACTGTAACAAGTTCATTTCTTATTTCACATGTATGCCTGCTTTCTTTTTTTTTCCTTTGGAGAACCTTTTCACTCAAAATGTTCCCCTAAAGTTTTAAAATTAAAAAAATAATTTTTGGCATATTAATCAAGTATGTGTCTTTCTAGTATGACATAGCTGATCTTCCTAAATAGAATCTATGAAACTCACCTCTTCAGGCTCAATCAGTTTAAATTCCATGCCTCTCCCAGTCCAGGCAATAAAATGGGAATTTGAAGGGTCATCTAGAAGAGCTACCAAAAACTGCCAGAGCTGAAGTGATCCCCGCCGCTGGTATGTGGGTCCTTCCCGATACATCCCTGGCTCTTGTTTTATGTCTCCTAAATTAAAAACATTTTAAGTTTCTATGAGTAGCATTATTATGACATTTATATACAATTTATATTAAAATAATCACTAAAAATGGTTAAAGCACAACTAATTTAAGAGTTTCTATGAAATATATCTTTTTCATTAAACAGGGATTTAACACAGTTAAATGGTTGACTATAAACCAGGAATCTACAAACTTACAGATAACTACACATAGGTCAATATAAATGCACACAGGGCAAAATAAATGCACGGATGTCATTGACTTATAAAAATGTGTGTATCTTTTTTTTCTTTAGATACATTTAAAAAACTATAGTATCTAATCCTACTTCTTTACTTCATTGTTAATGCCATCTCTTACTGCTCTAAGCAGGGCTTCCCTAGTGGCTCAGATGGTGAAGAATCCGCCTGCAATGCAGGAGATCCGGGTTCAGTTCCTGAGACAGGAAGATCCCCTGGAGAAGGGAATGACACTGACACACACACACACACACACACACACACACACACTACTCTAAGCAACAGTGAACAAGGAGTAATCAATTTTAAGCTCCAGGCATTTTATGTATACAAATTAAAATTTGCAAACTATAATTTATAAATACCTCATTGATTTGCATGTGACAAACTACTGAAAATTTAAATGCAAATGTTTCAAAGCAAATTTAATAGCAGCTTAAACTCTGCGAGCTAAGTAAAAATCAGGAAAATATCATGGGTAATGCCAGGCATACTGGATTACCATCATGCTATCTTTCTACCACACCTTCATATTGCCACCATGCTTTTCTCAGCTGGCAGCAAATGAAAATTCTCTCATTTTTCCTTATCTCTTGTTTATATTGCACTTATTTGAGTTTAGCTTGTTATTCTTTTCCTGAAAGTCCAAATGCATATACACATACAAATGAACACATCAGAGTTTTCTGCCAATCTGTATTTTTAAACAAGAAAGGATTGTTTCTTCTACATACAAACTGTAAAAGTCTATTAAATAGATTACAGCAATAAAGGTGTCAGTTTCCAATTCTTTGGTATAAATCTGGTCAGATATTTTGGTTTTTACCAAAAGCAAACAAATGAACAAAAGAAAACACACACACAACTCAGTTTCATGACTACTGATTATACACTTTCAGCTCCAGCAAACTGTCTCAAAAATATGTGGAACCAGTCACATTGGGATTGAATGTCTAAGGCCCTATAAGCATATCACTATTAATGCATGAATTTCTCTCCTTCATGCAGAGTGAAATTGTTTAGAAACAATTTAGACAGAATATACTTGAGGTGATATACTAACATGAAGAGTAAATTATAAAACAGCCCAAATCACAAGCTTTTTCAAACTTTCCATTGGTCAGAAGACAGAAATACACCTCTTAAAATAATGATAGCAAAAATACTTTACAAAATCAAATTTTTTCACTCAATAGCTGCTAAAATTTTTCACTCAATAGCTGCTAAAAATCATTATGCTGTTTTGGTCTAAGCTATAGAATATGGAAGTGTCTCTTCATATTGTTCAGTGATAATTTTATTTATCTTAGTTTTTCCTTCTGAGATTTAGAAATTTTCATGGGGGGGTGAATGAATTTTGCAGATGGAATGAAACACTGTCAATGTTCTAACCTTTAGATTGCTTCTGCCTATAAAACTGACTGATCATATTGGCCTTGCACAAGGAAAAAAAATTATTTGTTTTTCTTTCTTCTTGTTCTCTGTTCCTTATAAAATGTAAGCCCAATACTATTTTGCCCAAAATATTTTCTTAGTGTAAAGCTGAGAAGTATTTAAAAATCAAAGGGAAAAAATAATCAAGACAATTAGCTTCCCCAAACACAAGTGTGACTCTGTCTTTGCCCTGTTAGATTATACCCTGATCTTGTCTATATTTTGAACTGTTTTTCTTCCTTACATGCCCATACTAATTATCGTGATTTCTTAAAAGGTTAACTCACTAAGTATGAAAGGAACTGATGAAAGTCATTCCAAAAAGTAGACTTTCTGCTTTATTTCAAGACAAAAAAGCTAGATTTTAAGCATTTTGATGCTCTGCTAATGGTGCTAAATACAATAACACACATCACACCTCTGAAACTCAAAGGTTAAAACTAGCATCTATTACAGAATAAGACTGAAAAGGTGATCTGTGTTGGAGTTTAACCCGTGATCTTGGTATGAATTGGGAGGCTAAGGAAACAGATATTCCCAAGACTGGTCATCCTGTTTGATAAGTCTAAGAGTAGCAAAAGTATCGAGAACAGAGTATTCTTCAAGCAACTAATTAGAGGAGAACTCTGCGCATATCCTTTGCTGTTTAAATAATGACAATTAAAACTCCCAAGAGCGACCAACTCATTACAGCCATGATCCCGAAAGTTTGTGCAATCAGCTAATCAGAAGGCCCCTGCTCGTTTCCTGTTAAACAATCAAAGCAGGAAATATGGAGACCACTCTGAAGAACCACTAAGTCAATCAACTGTTCGCTTTTTACCCAAGCCTCCTTCTAGATGCCGACTGTTGCCATCTTTGTCAAGAGAAGAAGAGTCTCTCTAACTTGACACTCCTTACCCCTTTCTAACATGTGGGGGTGATGTTTTCATTTTCATTGCCATAGCAAGCGATATTAAAAAAGTAATGCTTTCCTAAATCCATTTGGTGCAATTACAAACTAATGTCGCATTAGTAATGAACATCTTCCAAAGGGAAAAAAAAAAGGAGGATGCACAATCACTAACTAAATGGGCAGCTATGTTGCTCCTGTGTTCCATAATGCATCTTTTCATGAACAATAAAAGGCAAGAGACTACATTAGTCATCTATGCGTCCACAGTAGCAAGCTTTCTGCTCCGCTTTGTTAATTACGGGATCAGCTTTCAATACATCTCAAACAACAAGCTGCATATACTCAGTCGGGCAACGGAAAGGGCCCTCTCTTATTCTACATAAAGCCCAGCAAGAATGATACTCTGTCTGTCTTTAAAAATGGGATCTCTCATAGGACAAAAGAGAAAAGCTTCTTAATGGAAAAAGGAAAAGGAATTTATAAGAGGTAAAGTTTAGCGAGACTTGAGTGCACTGTAAGTGATGAGCATGAAAATCTTTTTTAAGTAGAGATGTTGACTGCTTTCAGGAGAGGCGAGGGTGATCTCTCCACAGCCTCTTACAGAAATCAAAACTTGATACACAATGAAAAACCTACCATCGAATTTCTCTGGGACGACACAGGTATCATCATAAAACTGCCTGGGACCCTTTTCAAACATGCAGCCTGTGGAAGGGAAATGGGATACATTTATTCATGACAGAAATAAAACTCACAAACAATTCAAAATATAACCACAAATGCAAAAATGGAGGCAGAAACGGACTTCTCTGCCTTTCCACTCTGTGACTTGGGACAGATTATTTAACCTCTTTGCCTCAGTTTCCTCATCTATAAAATGGGAATGATAATAAACCACCTATCTTATAGGGCTGTTGTGAGGATTGAATGATTCAATATATGCAACTTTAGAACAGTGACTGGCAAATGGTAATATATGAAAGTTAGCTATATATATTATTACTAACCCAATAATGCTCATGTAAACACTGGCAAATCTGCTATGTAAAACAAATTATCTTCTTTTTTGTTTTCTTCCAAGTTTCATTATTCAAACAGATGAGAGGGAAATCAGAATTACTGACATTTATCTTGCATTATGACCCTGATGAACTGAAACAAATACAGTTTACCCCCTCACTCCTTTACGGAAATATTTAGCTGCATCAACATTCTCATGATTTCATCTTCAATAGACAAGTCAGATTTAACAAAAAAGAATTTTCCTTTATTGCTAAATCCTTAGAAAAAATGCAAAATAAATTGATGGCTTTCTACAATAATTTTCTCCCCCAAATATCCTTGACTGTGGGACTTTCATTTAATTGCTGTTATCTTTAATTACTAGGAGGAAATTTCACATAATTTAGTCAGTTTTATTTCTCATAAGTATTGGTCTCTGTGGTAGGTACATAGTATTAACAACAACAATTAAATTGCATTTGTGCAAAATTTTGGTCTCGTATATTCTGGATTTACCATCTCATTTTACTATCCTTTAAGCACAGGGGTTAACTTCTATTGATGTCATTTATGCAAAACAACCAATGTTAGACTCAATCTAGAAGGATGGATCCAAGTCACTTCACTGAAGACAGAGTTGACATCAAGGACCGTGCATATAATTCAAGAAATACTTTAAAGGTTAGTCTATCCAGATAAAAGAACTTTCATACATTACCTTGCAAATATCATGCCCATTAGAACAAAACTTTCCTACCACAGTTACTATAACACATCCAGGAGAAAAACATCTTTTCTAAGCTTCTTATGTGAGGCTTAATAACTACTTGTCCCAAAATGTAAAACCCAGGATATTTAAATGTGAATGTATTTAAATCAACTGCATTTTATTTCAACACAATGACTTAGCTCTCTAGAGCAAAACTAAAAATTCCTTGAAGATACATTTCAGCAGACAGCAGTAAGGTGGGTGATCTATAAAGCACATGTTCTATTTTAAAAGGATGTGGTTGTTGGCAAAAAAAGAACAGAGAAATTCATTTATCAGCTGTTTATATGCACATGACTCATGTTAACAAAATATAAGAGATCATGACCCGAAAAATCTTCCTTTTACTTCAAAAAGTTTTAAAACAATGGTTTAGTGGACCTAAGTGATTTTTCCCGTATATCCTGATAATGTGACAGCATTCTGAGGACGGCTGATTATGTTGACAAGTATTTACAAGAATTTCAATGGAAAACTTAACTTCTGTTCTGCTGGGATGAGTCAGGAAGCCTTCTTGCCTCATATAAATGGAGTGGCAGCTAGGCACTTCTGAAAGAGGAAACAGTATCAGTCAAAGAGAAGTCTGGAGCTGAAAACATGTTGTTATCAGTGGACAGAGTGCAGATAGGAAAGTGACAAACAGACAGGAGTCTCCTGAGGGGAACTTGTCAACACATAGGTAACATTGCAGGTGGGGCCTGCACAAGAGACGTAAGGATGAGAACCATATCATGGTGAACAGTGATTCTCCTGAGCAGGCGTGTGAATTCGAAGTTTTACCCACACCAACCTTAGTAAACTAAAAGTTGGCTAAGCAACAGCACATAAATGTGAAGGTGTCCTCAAAACAAATAGCGTCATGAGTTAAAAGACATTTCAGGACATGTAGGGGATAAATTTGTTTACCCAGTGGCAACCAAAGCAAAGATCAATAAAAGACTTGTTCACAGTTTATTTCATGAACATTGGCTAGAAATTATGATGAAAAGACAAAATTGTTATGTTTCTCACAATTACTTCAGCCTAGTAAGATGACTGCTATTTTTTTTTCTTCAGACAAAAACAAGACTGACTTTTCATTTTGTTAAGCCCACAGGCCATATTCAAAGCCAGTGAGGCTATAAAAGAGAAATCCAACAGCAACAAATCCAACAGCAGAAATCCAATAGCAAACACCATTGCTACCCTAAGAGCGAGGCCTTACTTGTATGACCAACTTAATTCATCCCTGAGAAAATAAAACTTGGTTAATGGTTAAACTTGAGTCATAATGATGGCTGTGAATCTAATGTGTTTAGCAGCTTAGATATGGGGAAAAGGAAAGAAATACAGAGACAAAAGATAAAAATTCAGGTCCTTCATTTACTATTAATAAAGCCATATGACTTTAGGTAAGCCATTTTATAAGTTTATATAAAATAGAAGACTGGGTCACATATCTTGAGTCTACTGTTCTTTGACTCTAAATTTAGAGGTTCACTCACATAACCAGAGGTCAATTCACGGTGAAGACTGAAATTTCAACCTCAAGACCCTCCACTTGCAAAAGCGCTGCTGAGACCTTAAGCCTAATTTTGCATATGCCATTTCATTTACTTTTTATTTCAGGTTCCACATTTTATAAGTTTTAGGTACCTAAAACCTGGGTCCAAATCTGAATATAACATATATAGTTTCCATAGAAATGCATAAACATGATTACGTTGATTCTATCTTCTGTACGTATTACTAAAGATTTTAAAGCAACATCTACAAAAATAAACATATACCAAAAAAAAAAGGGCTTCCCTGGTGGCTCTGCCTGCAATGCGAGAGACCTGAGTTCTATCCCTGGGTTGGGAAGATCCCCTGAAGGAGGGCATGGCAATCCGTTCCAGGATTCTTACATGGAGAATCCCCATGGACAGAGGAGCCTGGCTGGCTACAGTCCATGAGTTCACAGAGAGTCGGACATGACAGAGCAACTAAGCACATACAAAGATAGATGTAGAAAATATATATGACAAGGTTGCTATTTAATATAAGAATACAACCTCCTTTCCACCCCTTGTAGTAATCATATAACTTCTGAACAAGTAATGGCATTTAAGTGAATTGGAATCTAAAGGCTCTTATCTCTTTCTAACTATCAGTTTATAAACTTTCATGCTTTAATAGATAATGACCATTATTTAGCCCAGATGTCATTCTTTTTAGGTCCAGAATGTTCCATTTTTAAAGTCTACCTGATTTTCTACAAATTTGCCTGGTGATAAATGTCAACCAAAATACGAGATATCACTTCACAGAAAAAAGCATATATTATAAGATCTTAGTCAAAAACATCTTAATGGTGATCCCTAATAGCAATAACATTGAAAAGCATCTAGCAATCAATAGTTTACAAGCTGAAAATAGTGTCAAACTCATTTTTAAACATTTTAGTGTGCTGTGCTTTCTTTAAAGTATTATGCAGTTTATAGTTCCAATCCTATAAAAGGCAGGGTTAAACCTTGTTTTCTGATATCAGTGCTTATAATAGGGTTGCAATGGAGCTGATCTTCTGGGTCACCAAATAATTAGCAATCCATTTTATCCCAACTTCTTAACCAATGGTACTTCAAATTAATGTTTAATGTTATTTTGATTTATTGCCAAGGCATAAGGTCCCTCATGCAGCTGGGCCTGGAAGGGACTGTGTTAATGACTCTGCCATCAGCTCAGCAGCTGCTTAGAGGCAAGCATTTTGTTGAACTGATGTTGACACCCTGCCACAAAATACTTTTACTGACTGCTGCACAGCTGGAGTGTGGCTGTAAAAACAGCTGGCTGGCTCTAGAGGCAGCTAGAAAACGTACAGGTTAAATTCTATTATATATAAGTGGGACTAAATGTAGTCCTTCCTCCCCAGAGGGGAAGAAAAGAAGTTCAAGCATTTCTGAGAAAGTTGAAGGGCCAGTTTATAAAAGTACTCCAATATCACACAAAATAAGCATAATTCTGGAAAACTAGACATTGGACATCAAAGATAGGATTTGATGGGTAATTTCACTAACACTCAGGTATTTACAAAACTGGACGATTTACTGTTTTCTGCTGTGCTTTAATATTCTTCATAAATTCTACTTATTAATCTATGATGTTTTAAGTTTACTAATTTAAAATTCACCATAAATTAATGGCATAAAATACACCTGATGCCAGGCTTACATTACATTTCCAAAGGGTCAACTTGTGATCTAAGTTCTAAAAAAAGAGCACCAAACAGCAACTTAGGAAAAAAAATGCATATATGAGAATATATTTGTGTTTATGGCAGTTCTTATACTATTTATTACACCTCAGAGTAAATAAAATTGACATCTAGCTCTTGAAATTGAGACACTTGGCTGCATTGTCTAAATTCAGTCTGTCTTTAAATTCAGCATCTTTTATACAGAAAAGAGAAGCCTGAAAAAAATATGGTTAAGAGGAGTTTATTTCCCTAAAGTAACTAAAGTCATGTTATCCTAAAGTGATATCAGTTAATTTATGACCATCAGAGTGGGTCAGACTCTAATCAAATTGTAGAAACATTTCCAAAGTGATTATTCAATCAAATGACTAACTTGGTTAATTAGGAGCCATAAACATTGCTCTGAAGTTCATCAAAGTAATGACTTGCCCAGAAAAATTACTGCTAATTAAATTGCCTGCTGCTTTCATTTCTACCTTATCTAATAAAAAATCCAACCAATGAAGTTTGGCATTACATTTTAACTTTTGCTAAATGCTCAACTCAGATCCAAACTAGCCAAGTGGCGACTTCAAAGGCAAATGTTTTGTAGCAGGGAATGGAGGCATTTCAAACATATTCATTTATGTTTATTCATGAAATAAAACTTCTATAATTCAGTGACAATCATAAGCTGCAGTTTAGTCTATGCACAAATGTTAAGATGACTGCATATTTACACTGTCTTAATATGCATCCATAATTATAATCTTAGGATCATTAGTATGGCAGTGATTACAAACATATACCTTGTCATCTAAGAGACCTCGTTTTGAAATCTCAGTTCTGATATTTTGTGGGAGCAAAACATTTTGTTAGTTATTTAACATCTCTCTCAACCTCCACATCTGTAAAATGGGAATCACAATGATTTCCTTCAAAGATAAGACCATATGGAACAAGCCATGGGTAACATTATGCCCAGTTTCTGAGAACACTAAGAATTCAATACAAGGTGCTTATTATTAACAGAATCTATTTTTAAGTGAATTTTCAGTTCAGTTCAGTCACTCAGTCGTGTCCGACTCTTTGCAACCCCATGAATCGCAGCACGCCAGGCCTTCCTGTCCATCACCAACTCCCGGAGTTTATTTAAAGTGTGTGAACCACTGTACTTACAACAAAAAGTAATTAAGTATCAAAATTATTTTTGTATCTTAATTTTCTATTCTTATATAAGGTATCTACTGAGATGGCTGACATTGCGATTCATATGCTTACTCAGTAATATTCTTCATAAATATATTAACCTGTGATATTTAAAATATTGATTTTAAATTCATTATAAATTTATGATGTATAAGGTTTAAGTGAGATGCTCCATTATATTTTCAAAATATTTGGAGGTACTTCTTTTGAGCTTCCTTTTTACAGTATTATCCCCCAATATTTGTTGCTATATTTGGACTTTTGTTTAAAAAATTTTAAATTCAGTCTGTAAACTGAATCATGTGTATTTAATTTAGGATAAAGATTTTTTTTTATTTTAAAACTTATGGATTAAAGAGCATGTCATAAAGACACAGCCAAATCAGCTTGCAGAAACTAAACTGCTTATAATTTGTCACAGATGAGTTCATGGTGATGAAAGCTGATCTAATATGCTGCAAAAACTCAAAGCAGCAAAACACTGTTGTTATTTTAATGCCTTAATCACTGTGGGGGGAAGTTAAGAGTAAACTAACACCCTAAACTACCTGATTTGATTAATCTTCACCTTTAGTAATACTGTTAAAATTTCCTTTAAGTAAAGATATGAAGGTAGGAAACTAAAACCTCAGTTTCTGTTTCTTGACTTGCATCTTACAGCTGTATTGGGAAATATAATACTGATTTAGGAAGATTTACCAAAGATCTGCCCACAAAGTGCAGTTGCGCATTTGCCAGGCATTTTTTTTCTAAGTGCTACCCTGTAGTACAGAATGAAGGTTTCTCTTCAGGGCATGGTTTGCCTAAAGTTTCTAGGAGCTGAACAGGCCAGATCAGAGAGGAGCTGTCTGCCACATTTGTATGAGACACCCCTACAATGTGTTGAAACTGTTTGTTATCAAATAGTGTACCAACCTGAAAACACTCCAGATTGCAAATTCTAATTAAGAGGAGAAAGCACCTAGCTTTCATTTGATGCTTGTAGTTAAATTCCTGAAAAAAATAATTGGTGTGATAACTTAATTAAGCATTCAAATCTCTAAGAGTAAATGAGAAATCCCAGTAAAATGGGAGTACATTGGATGTTGTATTTTAATGTGATTTTTACTTTCATATCAGTGTGCAATGCAGGGATGGATTGATTACACACTTAACTAACTCCTTGAGGAGGTGATGTGAGAAAATCAAGTCCACCTAAATTTGTTTAATGTATAGTGATGACGGTGGAAAATTTGGCACATTAAAAGCCCAGGGCCAAAATGAGTGTGTTGACATATATCAGAAATTAACAGGTACTTGGTGAGAAATATGTTTGTGTGTGTGCGTATTTCAATGTAAACATAGGAGTTTAAATAAGTTTTGCAAACACATTTACCAAAAAAATATTGAGCTGTACCAAGAATGAATGACATCAATTTCATTCAAGAAACATGAGTATTATGACAGATCTTGCCTAAGTTTTGTCTGTCTTAAATTTAATTTTTTTGTTTCTACTCATTTCCTGGCAAGCTCACAGTTTAACATTTAAAATCCAAAGGTTTTCCAGGGTACATAAATAACATAAACTTCATAACAGTGTATTTAAAAGCAAAACTATTCACATACGTACTAGTGTATCATCCTTTGACTCTGCATATCCACTTGCCACATGAATAGATTTTTGTATAGCTGATCAAGAAAACATATTTTATCAAGTTCCCTGAAAAAGATTCTAATGTTAGAATTTTTTTTTTTACACCCATACAATCTTTCTATTATGGAACAAACCTGAAAATAATTAGTTCTAAAAATAAGGCCCAGTTTCAGTATGTTTAAATTAAAGTGTGGCGAAATCAAGTGTGATGGCAAAAAAGTCAAGTTTTATGAGAGGTATCTGTTGCCGCTCACAAAATCTGTATGTGAATGTAACAACTTAGTCATTGAAACTCATGTGAAGAAGGCAGAAAAGCTGGAGTTTTACTTCATTCACACTTAGATGGGAAATTCGTCATTAGGATTTTTAGTAAACTATAAAAATAAATAATGTAAAATCTGCAGAGATATTTCTTTTGTCACAGTTCAGATGTATTGAATCTACTGATGACATACTTTGAGGACAGAAAGAGAAGTATGTCAGTCTTTGTATGCCCAGAATAGCGTTTGCAAAGCTTTAAAAAAGAAAAAAAAAGCATGAAACAGTTATCTGCAGTCAGATGCTTTTAAAACTTAAAGGCTACATAATCTAAAAGAACTAAAGGACTGGGAAGCCTGGCATGCTGCAGTCCATGGGGTCGCAAAGAGTAGGACATGACTGAGTGACTGAACAACAACGACATAATCTAAAATAACAGCAGAGACTTTTACCACAATCTTCTCTTGGAAGCATCTGTTTTTAGGGTGAGGACAATGTCCTACACAAATAACAACCACATTCAAACAGGACTGGCTTATTGTGATCTAGTTGGCTCACTGTTTTACAAGTTTTACAAGCCTGTGGAGGTTTCATTGTTAAAAGCTGAAAATAAAGCTGAAATGATAGGAAATACAGTTACATAAAATAAGCACAACTTTAACCTTGACTAGTTGTTAATATTAGATATTACTGTACTCTGACAACTAGTAGAAGTTTAGAAAAGATACCATTAGTTGCCCAAACAAGCCACAAAAAAATTTCTGAGGTGGGGGAATTTTTTATGATGAGCTTCAATACTGAATTGTTCCCTTTCTGGAATCCACGTGATCTGAAGCAAATACACCATGAATTGTCCTCTCACTTTCATTTCTACTTGGATCACCACAATATTCAGATGATTTCGTCTCCTTGCTTTGAACACAGGTAATCCTAGTAATGAGTTGAGTAGGATTGTTTCACTACATTAGAAACATCCTAATACTACAGTATCTTATTGGCCATACACAACATGATTGTTTTAACGTAAGAACATCTCTATTCTGTCTTATCCTTTAGCACCAAAGTGTATTTGTAAATGTTAGACATAACGGTGGCATTTCATTCAAGAATTAGCAACAATCTTTGAGGAAATCTCTAGAATATAAAAATCATACCAACAGAAATCCTTATTATAATTGTCTGGACCCTTAATACTTAAACATTTTACAAGCCTAGTCATACTGAATTCTTCAGTCAGTTCAGTTCAGTCGCTCAGTCGTGTCCAACTCTTTGCGGCCCCGTGGACTGCAGCACAAAAACAAAAGGTATAGGGATCATTTGTCCCTTTCTATGAATGACGCAACTGAGGACAAAAGAGGTAACAACACCCGCTCAAAATGACACCAGTAGTAAATAGCTAACAGGTCCAGGCTTCAGTATAATGTTTCCAGTGTCATACAAAGTGGGTGGTTTTATTTTTTAACACTAAGAATAATAAAAACAAGTGAACGAAAACAGTGAACTGTGAGCGCCCACACTGAGTGGAAGCGTTAGCAGAATGGAACATTTAAGGATACTTTTCTGAACTTCAGAGAACAGTAAATACATCACAATGACACATGCATGTCATTCTTTTAGTTTTGCCTTGGTCTGTTTTTCACATGTGCCTTTGAATAGCTGTCTTTGTAAAATTTTCAAGACTGTATTCGAAGCAATTCAATAGAAAATGCACATACAGAATAACAAAAATAATCAGCTATTTAATTTGACAAAAATTCCTTGAAAAGATTTCCATTAAGTTATATACATGCAGGTAAAAATATTTTATGAAATATAAAGTCTCCTTTTACTCTAAACTATTAGTTAAGTCACTAAAGGATAGAGTATAAAAAATTGTATAACAATATTCTAAACCTAAAAATATATACTCAGATATATATACTCATAAAAAAATATTTTCCCTCTCTTATTCACTTTTATGAAGCACACACACAGGGAGAGATTCAAATGTACATCCTTAAACTGTGTCATTTAATTGCAAATCTTAAGTTGCACACATGAAAACAGTTGTCTATTCATTTCACCCACTTGGAATAAGCATTTCTGGGCCAAAGCATCGTGGTCATTTTCTTTAAAAAGAAACTAAAAATCCCACCCTAAAAAAGTACACTCCCCTCCCCATTCTAATTCCCTCTTTTCATGCTAGCACAACTCACAAGCCAACTATCCCTCCCTTCCCCCTTTCCTGCCTGTAAAATCCAAGTTAGACAAACACTGTGTGGCTGAAATGACATATTTGAATGGAATTCAGACCCACCAGTTCCTGTTTACATTTCTGACTTGAGAATGTTGTCTTCTCCGTTCACTATACATTATGAACACTGCACGGCCATAAATAGTGTCAGGTTACATGCAGGCAGGACCAATGAGCATTAATCATTACTTCCAGTCAACTGGCAAAGCAGCAGCTGATGGAACACTACACCCTTCAGCTCTGCATAAATGGACATTCCAGAGAGTCAGAGTGTGTACGTGTGTGTGTGCGTCTGTATGTTTTTCCTTTCAGTCTCCATTTTATGAATGAAACTCCAGGCTCTATAGAGTCCATTCATGTAAGAGAAATGCTTACAGGGCTCTGCCTCTAGGGATCAATCAGTCATGGGTAAAACTGATATGATTGGTTTAAAACAGCCTTCAGCCTTCCATTACTGACTTAAAATGCAGTCCCTGTCCATTTGACCTGTGTTAATGCATGAAGAGTAAATCCAGACCATGGTCTCAATTCTCAAATCAAATCACTAGCCAATGCCACTTACTGTAACTGTAGATTTAGAGCATATTGAAGTATTTCTTAGAAAAACTGACAGAGTGGACCAAATCTTGGAGAGATTTGCTATTTTCACTCAGAACTGAATTAGGAAAACTCGTATGAGATCTGATAAGCAAAAAAAGGCAATGTCAAGTGGTGAGGCCAATCCATGACCTCTATTACACCACCATCACTTTTCACACTTGAAGCACCTAAAAATCAGAGATTATGTGACCTACTAATCCACAAATTACTGGCTGAATAAAAGAAAATTATCTTTGGATATCAGAGAGACAGGTAAGATGTTACCATTTTCTGAACGATCCAGTAACTCATTCCTTTAAATTCCCAAGTGATTTTCCAATTCAAGTGACAATTTTAATGTTAAGAGGGAAAAAAAGTCAGTTGCCATGTTTCAGGAGAAAATGTGACCATAAGCAAACGATGCTCTGTCATGGAGTAGGGCCAAGGCTTGGCCTTTGGGAGCGTTAAATATCAGGTACAAAAAGCCAAAGTTCATGGAACCATAATCATCACTACACTGGAAATTACCAAAGATGGTAATACTTAAAAATATCTAGAGTTTTTAAGAGGGAAAAAAGCTATTTATGAGCAATTATGGGAATGATTTGTAAAGACTCAGTCCACTGCCAAATACTGTTGAAACATATCATGGTTTTTATCAGCCATCTCTAACTTGGTCCTTGACTCTGAAAGGAAGAAAATATTTCTTTCTTCCAGTGACCTGTAGCCATTTTGCGAAATGGTTGCAGTCAACAATCCCTGAATAGATCTTTAACTGATTTTTCAAGGAATCTTCACTATGCCTACAGAAGAAGGAATGAGAAGAAACACGAAAAATGCATGGTCTTTGGTTTTAAATGTGTGCAAGATTTTCTAATATGACATTATAATAATTTAATATTTATCTTCTAATTTCTAACATCTGCCAGATAGAATGATAGAAAACAAATAAAGTTACCACCATATTTAACTTTGAACTAAAATTAAAGTACTTGATATAACCAGGAGGAGAGATGATAAGGAAACCTACAATATGTCATCCACAGAAAATACAGAACAGAACAAGTCTACTGAAGAGTCAATATATATTCAATTACTAACTCTTGAATAATATTCTTTTTTCAAGGCTTAAAAAAAAATTTCAGTATTTAGAACTAGTTTTCATGGTGGTTCAAAGATATGTAAGTAAAAATGATGAAGTAAAGCTGAATATTTACAAATGTCATATTTCATATTTTTACAAATTAAAATTATAATTATCAGACTTGGGGCCTTCCATTTTGGAAATGACAAAGCTTTATGGCGGACCCGGAAGTGTAAAATAAGTATCAGGAGCCCTTACTTCTATTCTCATTGTTCCATCTAAATCTAATTAGCATTTTAAACAGTTTTCTTTTGCCTCAATCCACTCCTTGTTATTTCTTAAACAATATTTTTGGTTGTCTACTTATGTATAAATCAATTGTTCATTAAGCATGTAAGAATATTTATCATAAAACATATATGAGGCCAATTTCCCTAAAATATATATCTCCTCTTATAAAGTAAATAATAAGGAATCAATAAAAAAAAATAAGATATCCTGATGACAGAATTCCTGAGATATTACTACAGTAGTAGTAGTGTAGTAGTAGTAACAATCATAATAGTAATAATTTAGAAATAAACTACTGAGTAAATTTAGCCTTCTGAATTGTCTGTTTTTAATTTTGAACAAGTTGAACCAGTTGATGAGGCCCTGACAAATCATCTTCAACCCAATAAAGCACTATTTACTCATATTTCTATGTGGCTGCAGAAAATATTTATCTTTTTCTTGCTCTACTAGCCATTGATTTCATCCCATAAATTTAAAACCATATTCTAAATTTTACAAGGAAAATTCCAAGAATGCTCACTAACAGCAGTGTTAGGAATTACTTCACTATTTTCTTTGTTATTTAAGATGAGTACCCATCAACACAGCAAAACACAGAAAAACATTGACAACATAAAAATTTTCTCTCACCATTTCAGAAACCCAAGACTACTTAACTCTGATGACTGCAGTGCCAGCTTGGGCCTATGTGAGTACCAGATATATTTGTCAGTTCTGACAGTTGAAAGTTAAACACAGTTCTAGTTTTTAACATATATTTAACATGAGCTAAATATTTTGCATTTATTTTATCATTTCTCTGCCTACATATAATTCTTCTACCTGCTAAGAACAAATAATTATTCTCTAAATTTGAAGGTTTGTCTGCTGGCCTTCATTAAAGACCTCAGGTGATGAAGAAGTATATGGAGAACGTAGAAAGGGTTGCTTGGATTTAAAAATGAAAGTGAGAAAAGGCCCATCTTATTTTTCCAAATGTAAGCTTTCTTTACATATTTCAGTTCTTCATAAGTTTTCTACTAAAAAATAGATTGAGCTGACACCAGTTTGAAAATGACTCGTATTTTAAGCCATCAAGTGATCAAGTATTTTTAACAAAGAGGGAAGTGCAATATGAAAGAAGGCTCAGACAAACTCAAAGTTTACATAATCAAAGAATTTTCGAGCTGGCTATAACACTGATTTGTTACTTTTCGTTCTAATTATCATTCATCCTTTTTCAGAAGAACTATTAGGAAAAATCACTTATCTGACTATCTCAAATTTTAATAATATTTATGGTGTATTTTTAAAAAGGAGACAGAACACATTTTAATCCAAAATATCATTTGAGGTTTTATATTTTCTTATCTTACAACAGTAAGTACCTAACAATCAGAATAAAATTTGAGGACTATCTAACATGAAATGAACACCTTCAAATTAGGAAAAGCATACCTTAGGTTTTAATGCAAATGCTTTCATTGCCCTGCATCATGTAGAGCTTTTTAAAATCATATGCAAATATTTAGGCTAAAATTAGAGAAAAGAATAAATAATATATCTAACAAATTATGAATTAAAGAACTTTACTTTGGAGTTACATGGAAAGACTGTGAACTGTACACTAACTAAGAATAAGAAAACCATGATTCTAGTTTTGGCTGTTTCACAGAAGAACTGTGCAACTGGTGGTAAGTTAACTTGAATGAGCCTTGGACATTTTATCTCTACAGTGGAGTGTAAAGAAGGAATTTCAATGAGGTGATCCCCAAGAGCTTTCATGAGCTTAAAGACTTATGATTTCTATGAAACAGCTATTTGTGTCAATTTCCCAATTGAAAATAATGCTGCATTTGCCAACACATACATGTGACATGCCTCCGAACTGAAAGAAGGCCTCATCAGTACCAGAAGGAATGACCCTAAAAAACACAATTACAAAATACAGAAACATTTTCTTCAGAAAACATGATCTCAGCTTTCTCCCCTACCCTTCTGAACTACTTCCTTCCCTCCTAAAGCTACAAGCATGCGCTTTCCTCCATTTTCTTATCTCAGAAACCCTTCTTCGTACCTCTGAAAGTTCTTTTCCTTCTTCATTCCCAGCTCCTGGCTAAAACTGCTCCACCACATGGTGGGGAGGCAGCTTTTCAAATTAATTAAAGTAACAGAATAGGCCCTGAATGTTAAAAACACTTTATTAATGTATCACCTCTCCAATCAACTACTGGGTTAAGATTTTTAGTAACACCCCCAAATGCAAAGTAACATAACAGCATTAAATAATGGGGATGCAAGCACAGTGCAGGGATGAACCTGAAACCTACCAGGTATCATATTCATTCTCCTCCCTCTCTAAAGCAGCCTTGGAAACAAAGGAATACAAAGCCAGGTTTGCAACAAATGAGACTATGTCCTTCTTTATTTAATGTTCTTTTTACTTATAGGATCGATGTGATTAACTTGGACACTTTTTTTCTTCAACTCTAAACTGGTTGATACTTGACAATTTAATACTTACTCTGTCTGATTAGAAAAGCTGTACTAAGCACAATTAAAAGACAAAGCACTTTATAGACAAAGTAGATATTGACTATAATATCACGGCATGTATAGCAGCGCTATAGTGTTTCTATACTGGGTCTTATTTTGCCTGAGCCACATTTGACATGTATAATTTTTTACTCAATAGTCTCATTTCATTAAGTATTATTAAAAGTCTGACCTCTAACGACTGCATATTTGCTATTGATAGCCATAACTTACATTACCAATTATCCTATGATATTCCTCCACCACTAAATATTCATCATGTGTCTCCCCTTCCATAAGATAATTTTCTGACAGTGAAAATACCTGATCAAAGTATATGAACATTTTGTGCTGATATTTTCTTGAGTTAAACTTTAGTTTCATTGTTCACCACTCTCCTAAAAACACTACCCTTAGCTATCTAAAACCAAAACAAAAGACCAATCAATGAACACATAAATTCTAACAAAATATGTTGTTGCGAATATCTAAAATATTTACCCCATTGGGCATTCAGCATCTGCAAAACCTCATTTGTGAGTATGAAAATGGGAAAACAAACCACAATTTTATTTAAATAGAGCACTGTATCCATATGAAGCACACAGTGCTTATTCAATTCTTTTTACGGAGTCACTCGGCCACAGGGGTAAGAAAAAGAAGAAATCAGATTGGATTTAGTAAAACCCAACCAACCAACAAAAAGTCTGTGTCCCTGCTTTGTGCAGCAATATTAGGCTAGAGAAACAGAGAAGGAAAACAACAATAATAGATAATCACATCTCTTATTGTACTGGACTCTTGAGAACTTAATATTATAATCACAATCATATTGTACTGGTTCATCAAATTGGCCCTAAATATCAATTGTTTTTTATCTTTTCAGAGTCCTCTGATCCAAGTTTTTTTTCCCTTTCTCTTCATAAAAATTTCTACTCTACTAACATAATATTTTGTAATTTTTAGCTTAAATACTCAGCAGTTGAAATTGCATTCCTGTAATTATAATTATGACTAATAGACCTTCCATTTCCCATGTCATAATTAATGTCAGGCTTTATTAGAGCATAATCATGTTGCCTTTTCACTTACAAAGCTTCTTCTATTTTCACAACATTTATGTTATATTGAATTAAGCAATGAAGAGTTCTAGAGGCCTTCTTAAAGGACAATCTGTGGATCATAGATGCTGAATAAAAGGATTATGAAATGTTTTTCACATTGTCTTTAAATCACATAAAGTATTTTCTAATGTGCTATTTGTTCAACATCAGAAAGTGAACTAAGCATTCAATGATTCAGTGATAAATACATTAAATTTTCTAAAAAAGATTAATAAATTGCCAGCAAGGATGAAAGAACTAAAGACAATAAAACAAAATATCTGGAGATCATACTTGTGACAGCAATGAATGACATATGAAGATGTGTCAACCTAATTGCAGCACTTGGGTAGTCGGTATAACACGTTTTGAAAGGCACAGGTTAATTTTTCATCAGCCCTGGTTACACAGTTACTACAGTTCTTTAGACCACATCCATTCAGAAGATGTAACTTTACTATTTAACCATTCAAGCAAAACTGAACTGTATCTTATTGGCAATATTGAAATTAGAATTCAAAGGTACTATCCAACTTTAACAACTTGAAATATAATTTAGAGGGGAGAAAGTAACATACATTAACAAATTCTTAAATATTAAACAAATATTCCACAAGTCAATTGCAAGGTATGTGGTAATTTACAAAAAAGGTGCCCTATGTACCTTTAAAATAGGATACTGCACTCTTTATGGACTGAATGATCAAGTCCCCTAAAATTCATTGTGAAGCCTTAATCCTTAACATGATGGTATTTGGAGAGGAGAGCTTTGAGAGGTAATTAGAATAAGACCAGGTCATGAGGGTGGGGCCCTCATGGTGGAATTAGTATCTTTATAAGAAGAGAAAGAGAGACCAGAGCTCTGTCTTTCTCTGCTACATGATGACACAGTGAGTAAGTAGCAAACTGCAAGCCAGGAAGAGGAGACTCATCAGGAAATGAATCTGCTGGCAGTTTGATCTTGGACTTTCCAGCCTATAGAACTATGAGAGTTAAATGTCTGCTGTTTAAGCTTTCCAATTGATGGTATCTGATTATAGCAGACTGAGCTAAAGCATGGACTATCCTTTTTTGGTTATAAGTAACTAAATCTGAGGGCCAGACAGCAACTGACTTAGAACTCTATATTACATATGGTCCAAAACTAATGCAATTAAACCTCACAGTATCCGTTGTTTTTTTTTGTTTTTTGTTTTTGCACTCATTGGATCATTGGATTACTTAAATCTTTTTATTTGGTTCATATCTTCTTAAGAAAAGTTACACATTCTCAACACCATGTTATATATAATTTTATATATGATATAAATATAAGGAGAATGTTGTATGAATATAAATATATGCATATTTACATATAATAATATGAATATATGGAAAACCAAAGAATCAAGAAAATGATTCCAATTATAATCTTTCTGAGATATAAAATCATTTTTAGAAAACATGAAGAAATTTCTAAAAATGCTATGCCCTGCAGTTCCTTCTGAACCAATTATTTGGGCTATTTTAAATGATTTACATGTAAAGTTTCTTGAAATCACAATAAATTCAAGAAACT
Source organism: Giraffa tippelskirchi (assembly GCF_054371585.1). Lineage (NCBI taxonomy): Eukaryota > Metazoa > Chordata > Mammalia > Artiodactyla > Giraffidae > Giraffa > Giraffa tippelskirchi. Next base: position 69,282,865 of record NC_137284.1, read on the forward strand.
GTGTAGCAAATTAAAATGTGGTTTGGAGAATCAGGATAACATCAGTTAATAGGATTAGAAATTTACAGAAGAAAATAAACCTTATCTATAATAAAGCCCACTGTAGTGCAGGGTTCTTAATTATGCACATAAATCATGGACAAACATAAAAGGTTCTAAACTATAACCACTGTGGTACATTTTAGGGTGGTCTTGAAATTACAGGGTCTGGGACAAGCATTCAAATAAAGTCCCTCACACCATATGTTTAAATTTTCAGAACTATATGGGGATTTCCCTGGTGGTCCAATGGTTAAGACTTTGCCTTTCAGTGCAAGGGATACAGGTTTGATCCCTGGCTGGGGAACTAAGATCCCAGATGCCTAGCAGCCAAGAAACCAAAACATGAAACAAAAGCAATCTTGTAACAAATTCAACAGAGATTTTAAAAATGGTCCATATCAAAAACATCTTTAAAAAAAAACTTTTAAAACTATGAATCAGTCAAACAAACTTATAAATAAATAATGTTCTTTTCTCCTATTTGAAAATGTGACAACATAGCAACTTGGAAGGCCAGGTCAAACCTAGACTTTGGGGAAATTTCTAGTATGAGAACTGAAAGAGAAAATGGTATGGAGCCAGTTTTCAGTCTTCAGACCCCAGCCCACCCCATTTCCTGCCTCACTTTCTATATCTCTCAACCCCACACTGCTCCATACCACAGGAGCCTCACATACCAAACCTATGGGTACAACCAAGCTCCATCCTCATCCTCTCACAAACAGCTGCCCCTTGGCCACCTCCTTGGACTTAAGAGGTATACACACAAGCAATGTGCTCTGCCTAGAAAACCAGGCCTGGGATGAACTTGCTCCTGTCCTGGAAGTAGACTCAGGGCCGACTGGGCAGGGAAGTCATGGGTCCTGGTTAGCCAGTGTACCTTTTAGAAGTAGAGTCAGAGTCTCTCAGCAGAAATCCCTCTTAGTTCTTTGAACTTATTGTCCAATGAGAAAGGATGGCCAGAAGGAGGCTCTCAGTAGGGCTCCTTCTTGCTGAGCTTTAAGATCAGTTTATAATAAAACAGGTAACTTTATACAAGTTAACTTAAGACAAGGAAGCAAGACCAGGAGACAGTTTTCCTTCATCGAGTGGAACTGGTAGAAAAACTCAGCAGAGTTATGCCTAGAGAAACAATAGTTCCTTCATAAAGAATATCCATAATTTTGTATCCACATGAAAGGAAGTCACTTTGCTTTCAAATATTTTTGTCTACAACAATCTATTGATCATACTTACAAAAATGTTAGCAATTTTTTTGCCTGGTGCTCTTCTTAGAAGCATTAGCTTTTATTTCATACTATTTTTCAAAATTCCCAAGATTTCTGAAAGGCAGGTGTCTTGATTTTGAAAAATGTATTCATTTTGTAAAACAAATTCATTTTGTTTGAATGTAAGACAATTCATTTCGTAAGTGTATTTTGAATGTAATTCATTTTGAATGTATTCAGTTCATTTTGTAAAATAAAATGAACACAGATTAAGTAATTTTTTTGAGCTCTCAAGGTTGAATGGCAAAGATTTTGATAAGATTAACAATAGATGAAAATGTTCTTTATTTCCAGGTAACCCCAATTCTCCACCTTGACATACTTAGCAGGGCCTTTCTGGCTCAGTGAGATGACAGCTAAGCTCTATTATTGCTAGTTTTGCTATTCTTTGTCCAATGTGGAAGAATTCTTATTTAGGAACCCTTGGAATCTTGCCATACCAATAAAGAAAAAAAATAGTTAATAGCAATAAGTTAGTACAGAATATTACTTTCTGTAAATATTGTCATTAAATAATGCCACAGGAGCAAATGGAAAAAAAGCCCAAAATTAAGAAAAGAACAACTCTGTTACTCTCCTGGCCTGAGACGGAGAGCTTAATTTTACAAATTGTACTTTTTCTCAAACAGGTTTCCTTTCTAGACACTATTTCAACCATCGACTCATGCCAAAATGGTTTGATAGTCCAGCCCTTCACATAAACAGAAAGATTCAAAGAAGGAATAAATCAGAAAGTTTCCACCAAAAAATGGTCAGGAGTCACTTAACCTACAGACAACACTAATGAAAGCGACAAGCAAGTGAAAAGATATTATAAATGTAACTTAAAGCACAGGCCTACCTGAATCATATGCAAAATCTCTGGGCTCCTGTTTAATCATCAGAGCAGGGGGGAAGTTTTGGCTGGCCGCACCACCAACCATGGTGTTGTGTTCATACACTGGGTCGTGGTACTCCTGCTTAAAGCCTTGAGGTGGGAAGGGGATGTTTGGCTCAGACATCTGCCGTTGGTACATGGGACGTCCTTCCCTTGGCATTGTTGGCAAAGGAGGAAAGGAATTACAGGGTTCAGAAAGTTGGCGGCGAAATCTGGGAAATAAGAGAGCATATTTCAAATAAAAAGGTAACAAGGAATACCCTTTAAAAATACACAATTTTTAACTGCTTAGTTAGTGAACCGTGATGCCAGCTGACTGACACAAAGTGTCAATCTTTAATGAAGATGAGATTTCTCCTTCCTGGGTCAGTAGCAATATGCTTTCTAATCATAACACACCTTGTGTTCCTCTTCTAATTAGTTCCATTCAGCACCATTTCAGTATATTACCAGAAATTAAAGGTGTGCATCAAGTAACGCTAAGGAGAGCAATGTAGCATTTGCAAGAAATACATACCCTGACAGTTAAAATGCCAACTCGAAATCAACTCGATAGCTCACCAATTTCCTTATGAAGAGAGTTTCAAATAATTATATACAAGACAAAAAAAAGCAAAACAGAGACTCTGGAAAGAATCTGATCTCAAACTGCATCCTCTATCTTTTAATTGTTATCAAGCTAATCAACAAACAAAAAATCAACCAAATAAAAACCTCCTTAATGGTTTTCCATTTCTTACCATCAGTTACTGAGAAAAGAGGAAAGGAATGGCTTTCTTTTCAAATGAGTGGGACTCTTACATCTTCAACAATGTCCTAAAGAACACTGTATTCTAGTGAGAAATTGAACTGGGCAATATTATAGAGAATGAAACCTAAGGTAGTTTTTAAAGACCACTTCTTTACTGTCAAAACAGCAACACAGAACACACTGGCTTCCAAGAGCTTCAGACAAAATATCAGGTTGATAAAAATAAGCATAAAATATTACAGCAGCCCTCTGAAGATGTTGTAGCATTATAACACGTCATGATGTTAGGTCATGTGGAAGCTCCAAAGCCTTGGCAGAAGGCTAATGGTGAGTTTCTACACTCCTTCCTTCTTGGTTATCTACTGTACTGACTGGCTCATCACATCATCATTAAGTTCTGCATGTCTCATCCTAATATCATTGAGCTACCACAAAGATGTGGATTAATTAAAGATTTAAAAGTGCTCTAAAATGCCCAAGGAGTGCTTAAAAATAACCTATCCGACATTTCTATGAGCAAATGTATGCCTATTAACTCACCTGCACCCTTCTAAAAGCATTCCTGTGACTTTAATTTGGAGAGTCAACATTTAATTTTGGTAACGTTAAATGAAAACAAGGGAAAAGCAAAAGAATGGCAGAGCGATTGCTTTAGCGTTTCTCAGAACACTCCACCCTGTGATTTAACTCTAGCCTCACCAGCTGCCATGAAAAGCACTGAAATTCCACCTACACCTGCAGAAAACCAACTGAGAAACTCAGATATTGCCAAACAGTTAGGCTGACTGGCACTGCATTCATTTCCCGTCTCTTGCTTATTTCATTAGCCAAAAAAAGAAACAGAAATTATCATTAAGAACTGTCAAGGAGTGAATCAGAAAATTGTAACTTGAAGTTAAAATAAGAACTCTTGCTCACTTGGGAAGCCATACAAGGAAGTTAATAACACTTCTGCTAAAAGCTTTGTTTAAAAAAAAAAAAAGTCAAGCCATTTGTTTGCAGGAGTCAACGTGATTCCAGTTGGTACTCACTGAGGACCATGCATATATCAACACACATATGCTTCCTAAGAAACTACAAGTTTGTGGTGACGTTCTCATGACTGTTGGTAAATAGAAACGGACTCAGAAGCGTCTGGAAGAGAGTGCATGGGTAAGGAGAACACGCTGATGAACTCTTGGGTATAGAAAAACAGTGTCTAAGTGGTGGGAATCAGAGCAAAAGAGACAGGACTCCTGCACAGTGGGTTCAGGGAAAAGTGCCAAAGGGCTGGACTGAGGAGCAGAGAGAGGCTGAGGAGAGGAAGTGGGGTGCAGCCCAGTTGGCCATGAAGTGTTCCCTGAGAGAGGCTGGGTGCTGGGCTGGAGGGGGCTATTTGGGGACAGGATCTGTTCCCAGAGCAAATTTGCCATTTATAACTGAGGGACTGTCATTTGTTGGCGAGAGCTCTCCAAGAAATCCTCCTCAGAAACATACGGCTTCAGAGATTTTCCTGGGATGGGCCAGCTGGTACTGGCCTCCACGCTCCACGGGGGACAATGGGAAAAGACCTGAGCTTCCCTCTCCTAGTTCCGGGCCGGCTGTTCGCAGTCTCAAATATTTGACTTCAAGTAGAGAAACTCAAATGGATTTGGCTATGGCATCTCCAGTTAGGTCACCTAAAAACAGCCACACTGCTTGTTCAGCAGTCACCTTCCATAAGAAAGAACTCCAGAGAGTGCCAACCATACCACCTCTAATTCTGACCCTCATCTGAGGTGTGAGAGGCTTGGTACCAAGAACTCCGGGAAGTCCCCAGAAGTAGACAAAACAAAACTTGCTTTTTTCTGCATCGTCCTCTCTGTCCCCCATCAGTCCTACACAATGTGCATCTGTTTAATGGCCCACCCGGCAATACGATTTCTTTCATCTGTATTTACAAAACTGTTTACACAGATGCTCATACCATTACACTCAGAAAGTCTCAGGTCCACAGGGTGAGAAGAGAAAGATAATGGACAGCGTTTCATAACCAAAGCACAAGAGGACACAGGGATGGAAACCAAGGTAGAAACGCTATTACTTGGTTTCATACTGGAAAGAATGCTTTCATTTTATCCTTTCATATCAGAAGAGTGACTGAATTTGAGACTGAGTCCCATTAAATAATCTATAAAAAGCAGATCTGAGTATTCCCTTATTTTAAGAAAGTCGCCAGTGGCACATCTTTGGGGTTTCCTCTGCTGATCTGGAGGATTCCTTTGGCTGAATTATTTTTATTATGGTGTGTCAGAACCCCTTTGCACAGGCTTATTGTTAAATTTGGGGTTCCCTGGTGGCTCAGAAGGTAAAGAATCTGCCTGCAATGCAGGAGACCTGGGTTTGATCCCTCGGTTGGGAAGATCTCCGGGGAAAGGGAATGGCAACTCACTCCAGTATTCTTGCCTGGAGAATTCCATGGACAGAGGAGCCTGGTGTGCTGCAGTCCATGGGGTCACAAAGAGTCAGACACGACTGAGCAACTAACCAACAACATACTAATCATGCTCTCAAGATTATGCCTGTTGTATCTGTTTGGTAGAAATACTACTATTTCATGGCATGTTACTATACATCTCTTTCCAATTCCACATTCAGGGTTGTCATATTGATAGCCTGGAATCTGCCATGGGGGCAATATTTGCATTACAGACTCATCAAATGCCTCAGATCAAAGTCTTGGGTTTTCTTCCATAGATCGTATTGTTAGCCATTTACTAACACACCACTTGCTCTACATAAGTACAGGGCTGCTGCTGCTGCTGCGAAGTCACTTCAGTCGTGTCTGACTCTGTGTGACCCCATAGACGGCAGCCCACCAGGCTCCCCCATCCCTGGGATTCTCCAGGCAAGAATACTGGAGTGGATTGCCATTTCCTTCTCCAGTGCATGAAAGGGAAAAGTGAAAGTGAAGTCGCTCAGTCGTGTCCGACTCTTTGCGACCCCATGGACTGCAGCCTACCAAGCTCCTCCGTCCATGGGATTTTCCAGGCAAGAGTACTGGAGTGGGGTGCCATTGCCTTCTCCAAGTACAGGGCAGAAGGGGAAAAAATAAATGCTGTATACAACTGAACTGTGTTTTTAAGTTGTATTATTAAGGCCTCTAAGTGTCCTTCAATATTTTATTTAAACACAGATTTTTAAATCTCTAAGAGTTGAGAATTACCCGGTATAGCATATTCTCTAGCTCTATGTCGTGTCTTGCCTTGTTCCTTTCTAAGTAATACTAATTCAGTCCCTATCACTTTAATGTTATATTCTCAGTGTTCAGGGTCATGCATCTACTGGCGTTAAATATCCATCACTTGGAAAGGAGGAAAGAGAGTTCTATCATATAAGTTCTCTTCTGCAAAACTATGTACAGCTAAACCAGTCAGTCTAAGGTAAAGAACCTAATTCCATAAGCCACCTACTAAAATTAGTCTCCTAACTTTATTTTACAAGTACACACATATGCTCATAAAAATGGGATGATCTGATTTAAAGTTTAAGTGAAGCAATTTAATTCAAGCAAAGAGAAAGGGAAATGTTCAAATGTCAGTATATAGATTAATTTTCCATTTTAGCAACCAATTTAAATGTTTATAAAGAAATGTTTATAAATGACCTTCTCCACAAATTATTTATAGCTAAAGACAGAGCAAACTCTAAAAACATTTTGCACAGCTGTGCAAAATTAATACACTTGCCTTGAATTCACTATAGGTCCTAGGAAGTGGTAAACGAATTTCTTCCAAGAATCCTAAAAACAGTTTTGCTTTTTTTTTTTTTTTAAATGGTACTGCAGTTACCAAGGGATAAGGGGTAGGGAGGAATAAATTGGGAGATTGGGATCGACATATGCACACTACCATTGATAAAATAGATAACTAATAAGGATATATTTCATAGCACAGGGAACTCTACTCAGTCCTTTGTAATGACCTATATGAGAAAAGAATCTAAAAAAGAGTAGCTATACGTATATGTATAACTGATTCACTTTGCTGTATAGCAGAAACTAACACACACATTGTAAATCAACTATATTCCAATAAACTTTTTTATACGGTACTTGCACTTTACCTGTGATCCATGGGGTAGCTGCTGTCTTGGATGGGCTGCGATGGAGGGAGGTGAGCTGGGAAGGCGCGGTCGGGTTTTGAAGTGTGAGCTGAGCTGGGAGATGCATGGTGCAGGGGGGACACTGGGGTGCTGGATGGTGTTGGGGGGTTGGAGGGCCTCATTCCCACTTGTGGCTTCTGATCATAGGCACTACCCAAGAGAGAAGAGAAAGGAGGATGTGTGTTTCTTGGGAAAAATTAAAACTCCATCCTCCCCCCGAACAATTCAAGGAAAGAAAAAATATTTCAGGCTAAAGTTCTAAGGAAGTTTAGAATGGTATGGCTTTTGGTTTTTGCAATTCTAGAACATGTAATCATCAAAACAGCCACACACTTAAACAGAAAATAGGATAATATGTCGCTTGGAAACAGCATAAATATAAAACATCTATTTTTAATACATATACAAACAACATAGCATAAGGAAAATCTGTCAGTAAAAGCAGTGACATTATTTCCATCTATTCTTTGTTGTTGTTGTTGTTGTTGTTTTGGCCACACTGTGAGACATGCAGGATCCTATGAGGGTTAGAACTTATGCTCCCTGCATTGGAAGTGTGGAGTTTTAACCACTGACTACCAGGGAAGTCCCTATTACCATCTGTTCTTGATATGTCTCCTTAAGCATAGATCTTTCCTAGATCATTAAATATTTCTGATATTATAATCCTTCTACATTACAGAAGACTTTAGAATAAGAAGTCGTATCAGTTTAACGAGATGCAGATCATACTTGACTCGCCTTTATTTGTTGTAGAATTCTAAGAAGCTGATGCTTTTGCCTTATTTTCATTCTTTTAGTGTAAAATAAATGATGCCTGGCATTAACTTCCTCACATGAGATAATAAAGATTTATGAGGCAAATTAAAACGTCTCTGATGTATTTAAACCTTCTTGGAGCATAAGAATAGGCACAAAATAATGTTCTTAAGAATAAAATCCTGTTATCACAGTCTAACTTCTAAACATAATTACAAAAGAATAAAATGAGTAAGCTTGTTTTTATACACATTATGAATTTAAGTTGCAGTCTTTAGCATTGTTCTCAGGGATATGATTTAACTAACTCGTCTAATCTAAAAATACTTTATTGAAAACAAATTATATTTAAGCTTCTGAACAAAAAATATCTAGGTTAAAATACTCTGTTTCCTTTTAAGATAAAAAGCATTCACCAGTATATTTTTTCTTTAAAAAAGAAACTTTAAATAAAAAAAAATTGATAATTTATCCTGTTGCTCCATCTATACAAAAGAATTACATCCAAGCATGAAACTACAGAAGTAGAGGAGTATGGGCTGCATAAGTCTTTCTTCTTTTACAGCAAAGTCCACAAACTCATACTATTTGGTTCCACCTGTTTCCTTTACCAATATTTCTGAATGAGAATGTACTTCTTTTATAAAATGGTTCACCTGTTTCATTCCCATGTGAAAAATAATGATATATCTTCTGTCCTAGGATATTACTTTTTTCTCATAAAATGCTATACTGTGTTACAGTGTTCATATAGAAATGGAAAAAACAGAATTAAATCCATTAAATCACTGTGGGAATTATTGGTCCCCGAGAAGAATCTCAAAATATACAAGTAATTCTATCATTAATTTATGAAAGTCAGATGTCTTTTTTTTAAATATGTCTATAAAGCAGTAGTTCTTCCATAGTCACACTTCTGATCAATGGTAAAATGCAATGACAATTCTATACCTATTTGGTTTATTAATTAATAATTCTCCAATATTTTAAATAATTACTCTGAATACATAGTATTCATAAGGAGAAAATGCAAAAGTTAAAAACGTGATAAAATAAAACTCAGATTGATCAATATTGTTTTATCTGAACCCAGTATGTTTTAATAGTAGGCTTCTATAAGAGATATATCTTATAAAAGCTTTGTAGTTCAACTGAACTACCTTCATCATTTCAGACTCTGGTGACCCTTCTAGGAAAGAGGATATAGAAGGCAAGTTTGCAAGAACAAATAGTAATGAAATATCCAAGCACTGGTCAGGTACCATGAAACTATACAAATCAAAGCTTTTTGAATCTTAAATATCTTAAACAACAAACTAGTGAATATAACAAAAAGGAAGTAGACTCACAGATGCAAAGAACAAGTGAATGCTTTCCAGTGGGTAGAGGGAAGCAGGAGGGGCAATACAGGGGTAGGAGATTAAGAGGTACAAATTACTAGGAGTAAAATAATCTATAAGAACATATTGTACAACACTGGCAATGTAGCCAATATTTTATAATAACTATAAATGGAGCATAACCTTTAAACACTGTGAATCACTATATTGTACACCTCTAACTTTCAGCTGTACTTCGATTTAAAGAATGGAAAAAAAAATAAAATTATTCTGTAGAAGGAAACAGAGTATAGGTAAAAAAAACATCTGAGGAGACAGAAGGCTCCTCTGAATCATAATGCATTATGAACTTGAATCAACATAATTTATAAGACCACAAATATTTGTAATCATTTTTGTAAGTTTCTAAACTAACTCCTTTAAAGGACTAAGTCTCTATTGTAATTGAGAGTAATAACATACAATATACAGAGCCAACTTTTTCCTTATGCAATTAGAGGCCAATATGAAAAGTAGCAGAATGCAATTTACTGTGAAGGGTTTTTAATGAACATACATGTTATCAAATTTTCCAACAAAGGAACAATGTACTTCTACTGCTCCACCCTTTACTATCATCAGAAGGAACAACTGGTTTTCTAACAGATAATAGCCTTTGCTAAGCCTTATAAAATTCTAACTTTACTGTAACTGTCCATGAATGCATCTTATAGATCATCTGCAAAGCCTGTCAGATAACTAATGTACTGTTTAGACTTGCCAAATGCTTCATTGTTTTCCCCATACAAACTCTAAAGTGCATAATGAATTCTTTCTAATGAGAACTGAACTTTCGGTACCTGTTCATGCCACCTAAGACCCTTTTTACAACCTCAGGATGTATCACCTAACAGTTGTGGAAAAGCAGCTCATGATCTGGATAAAGATGACTGCTTTAAAATGATTCTAGAAGTATATGAACAGACAGTAAACGGTCCTGTTGAGTTCTGCTCAACACATGACCTAATTAGCTTGTTACATGCTGAAGATGAACTCTTATAAAATACAACTTGAGATTTTATATTATGGTACATTTGTGTTTCAGTAAGTACCATCAGGTGCTCGCTATACACTCAATTACTTTACCTGACATTGTACAGGCACTTTTCTCCATAGCTGAATTTAAAGGGCTGTTCTTGACTGCAGGCAGAGCCGAGTTCTGAACATGGACTGTGGGGTTCTTTCTTGATTTTCAGTGGGAGGCCATGAAAAGCCACTAGAAAACAAAACAAAAATGCCCACAAAAATGAAATCCTGTTAGGAATTAAGTACACTAACCTGTTCTATCCTTCTTGGTTAAAATGTCACTAACATTTCATATTAACTTTCATACATAAGAAAAATCACACTGGACAAATTTCATGCAAGAAAAGATTCTGGAGAATCTTATATACTCTCCATATATTCATTGTTTGCTTTTATTGTATAACAAAATGCATGCTGGAACTTTCTCATTACTAAAAGTCAAATGAACTACTTGTAACTGGCTTAGCTGACACTCACAAAATGAGAAGTTCAGTTTTCAGAAAATAAGCTTGAAAATATTTCAGCAAGGTTTCCAATAACACAAGCAGGGAAAAAAAAAAACAACACAACTGATTATTTAAGAATTAACTGAAAATAGGAGCATAATTTTAAGAATTAATTGAAAGGAAAATATTTCAAGTGTATCAATAGTAATGGTTTAATGGAATAAAAATTAAACTATGAGGGAGAAAATCCAGCTGCAGTTCTTAGGGTAACTAATGATACTTTGGACAAAAGGATAAAAACTCAACATCTTTGTGGCCAGTGCTTATATATAAAACTACACATAAAAGTACTTGTCTAACTACTTAAGAGAAGTGTGAAGATACATTGTGAGAAATACATTAAAGTTATGTTATGCTTTATGACCATAAAGCAATTATTCTATATGAAATGATAGTTTCTCCTTTTTCATATGACACTGTCATGTCATTACTGTTCAATATAATATAAAGACAACATCATAAAATATGAATAAATATGTATATTTAGGTTGGAATCATATCTCTCAAACCAAAAAATAAATAATGTTATATATTTTTGTTATTTTATATGAAGCTGAAAAAAATATATACTAGAGATCCTCAGAATAACTGAAGTTTTAGTAAAAATGGAAAAATAAATAAAAAGATAAGAGGAAAAACAGACATGAGAATGAATCTTAGTTTCATACAATATGCACAGGTATGAATAATCAAGGATAAGCCCAAGAAGGACACACTGTGGATAGTTATTCCAACTCTGTAAAACCTGAGATTAAAATACAAAATATTAAGTACATATACTATAAACGAAGATAAGACAAGAGAAACTTTGTGGTTTATGATGCCATTGTCTTGATCATAACATTACAGCATTATAAACTTGTACTAGCTTGAATGTCATATATAATTTTAGTATAAGAAATTGATATCAAGAACTACCAAGCTCCAAGAAAATAAATTTGTTAATATAAGCACATGATTTTGACTGAAATCTTCAGTGATACTCAAGAAACATCTGAAGCACTGTGGAAAACAAATTTGTCACCGAATTAGTTGTCTAAGGAAAACTTAATAAATAATAATACAATTATTTCACTGAGTGATCTATTTCAAAGTATTTTTTCTAATTTAATGTATGTTTAATATACCTACTCAGAGTAGAGAGTCAGAGAAACAGAAACAAAGGGAAAATTATATATGTTTTCATATGCAAATGGTACATATGTTCATTAACTTTATCAAGTCAGAAAGTTATAATTTATAAAATGCTAAGATGAAAGAGGCTTAACAACCTCAGGAATCACTTCAGAGCATGAGGACTTGCTTCGATACTGATTTGAACAAAACAACTAAAAGAGACAACTTTCCAATGAGTGAGACATTTCAATGTGGACTAGGTAAGAAATTATTGTTAATTTTGTTGAATGTGATGATGAAACGGCAATTGTTCCCAAAAAAAAAAAAAAAGGTTTAAAGCTAAAGCTTCATTAAATATTTACAGATAAAAAAATAAGTCCTGGAATTTCGTTAAAATAATCTAGAAAAAGATGGGTAGGGGAAGAATCAAATAGAAAAATGTTGGTAAATGTTAAAAGCAGACTGATGGGTCAGTGGGAGTTCATTACATTATTCTCTTTACCTTTATCTAAATCCTAAATTCACAAGATAAAATGTTTTTTAAATTATGAAACACAAACACAAAGGATTTAAAGGAGCATCCTTTAAGAAAATTCTTTCCCTCTGCATGTGCATGTGTGTATGTATATGTTACTTCTTAGAATGACAAATATTGCATGGTGAAATCTTGTAATATATTAATCATGCATTTTCTGCTTTCTTAACAAATAGTTTTCAATTCTTTATGACTTACTTGAAAATATACAACAAAATGTGCATACCTTAAGTTCAGCACTTTAAGTATTGGGTTTTATATTTTCCTAAGAATAATCAGTACCAACAACAAAGGAACTCAAGTCGTACCTGAGAGATCAGAAGTAATTTGTATGAATAAAAATGGATAAGATCTCAAAAGCTAATAAATTGGCAGTACGATGATGCAAAGTTGATCATATTTATCAAAATATCAGACATTATCAGAGATTACTATATTCAACATTACTATGTTTCAAAAGTCTTTGGGACCATGAAGTAGGAAAGGATTAGTGAACAGGATGCAAAGGCATTAACCATGAAAGAAAATTATCTCTGAATTAGGCTTCATTGAAATTAAGAACTTCTCTTCCTCAAGACACTAAGCTACACACACCAAGAAGTCACTTGCTATAGAAAGATCAGAGACATCATACTCAACCTAACAAAAATTGTTACAAAGAGAGAAAAGAAACAAGCCAATTAAAATTGGGCAAAAGATTCAAACAGGCAGTTCATAAAAGAAGATATCCAAATAGCAAAATAAATAAGCAACAAAATGAACATATATGGAAAAGTATTCATCTTTACTCATCAAGAATTTGCAAATAAAGTCACGTCAGGTTATACTATATACCACTAGGATGGCTAAAGATTGGCATTACAAAGACATGAAGAAGACCTAAAGCAATAAGAACTTAAATATATGTTACTAAGAGTATAAACTCACACACACACACATACAAACATTCTGGAAAACTTTTTGGCAGTATCAACCAAGTCTTCGCATAAACCTCCCCTATGATCTAGTAAATGAGTCTCTTCGGTAGATATCAAAGAGAAAGGACTGAATATGTTCACCAAAAGGACATATTCATAGCAGCTTTATTCATAATGCCAAAACTGGAAAAATTCCAATGTTCATTACCAGCAAAATGGATAAATACCGTGTGGCTTATTCATACAATGGAATATTCTACAAGAATAACAAGGAACACACTGGTGACACATAGCATGTCTCTCAGATGGTAAGCTGAGTAAAAGAAGACAAGCACAAAAGAGGATGTAGTAAAGGAATTTGAAGAACAGACCACCCTGAGAGTGAAAGAATCTTCCATTGGTAGATGGGAGTATTAATGACCAAGAGAAGAAACTAGTAACCTAATGTTGATGTTTAGTCACTAAGTCATGTCCGATTGCTTCGCAACCCCATGGAATGTAGCCTGCCTGGCTCCTCTGTCCATGGAGTTTTCCAGCCAAGAATACTAGAGTGGGTTGTCATTTCCTTTTCAGGGGATCTTCCCAACCCAGGAATCAAATCTGCATCTCCTGCACTAGCAGGTGGATTCTCTACAGAGCTGTAAATATTTTATATTTGCTCTACACAGTGATTATGAGTATATATGTATGTAAAATTCACCAAGTTATACACTTAAAATTTTTTGCTTTGAGATAAATGTTTTGCTCCAAAAAAAGGTTTAAAAATATGAGAAACATCAAGCAACGCTCTACAAATTGAGATGTTTGAAAATGCCTGGCCTCCTGTTCCAGTAGAGACATCTGATAATGTGCTTCAACTTCACAGGATAAATAATTCCAGTTGAATCAGGGGAGGGATGACAACTCTGGGGTACCACCAGGAATGATTCCTAGCACGACAGTAGCCTCCTATCAAAATGTCCATTAATATCAACCTAGAAGCAAAAAAGCATAACTCATCCTTGATACACCATCTGGAGCTTTCAGACTGGCCCCAAGAACTTCTTGGAGTGACCACAGAAGAAAGAACATAAGTACACTCAAAGTGTACTCAGAGGGAAGCTGATCCCTAAACAGAGGATCCCTAAATTTGGCCAATCATCAAAATACTCAGGGAAATTTTGAAAAAAAATAAAATAAAACAGGGATTCTAATATTCCATATGTCATTAGTTCAACTGTGTCCCCTCCAAATTTTAACTTGCATTCCTACCTCAGACATGACCTTATTTGGAAAACTAGTTAAGATAGGGTCATTAGAGTGGAATCCAATCTAGTATTACTGGTGTCCTCGTACAAATAGGGCATTAGGACAGAGAAACACAGTGAGAATGCCATGTGAAATGAAGGCAGAGATTAGAGTGATGCTTCTTTAAGCCAAGAATTGCCAAAATTGCCTGCAAACTGCCATAATCTAGGGAAGAGGGAAGGAACACTCTCTCTCTCACAGCCATCAGAGCCCTGCCAACACTTTCATCTCAGACTCCTAGCTTCCAGAGTTGTGAGACAATAAATTTCCACTTCTTAAGCTACCTAGTTTATGATACTTTGTAATGGCAGCCTTGGGCTTCACTGGTGGCTCAGTGGTAATGAATCTCTCTGCCCAGCAGGAAATGTGGGTTGGATCCTTGGGTGGGGAAGATCCCCAGGAATAGGAAATGGCAACCCACTCCAGTATTCTCACCTGGGAAATCCAATGGACAGAGAAGCCTGGTGGGCTCCACGGGGTCACAAAAGAGTCAGACATGACTTAACCATTAAACAACAACAAAAATGGTGACTCTAGCAAACTCATACACCGTTCCCAGGAACTCTGCTTCACTACGGCTGGTATACAGATCACCATTATCTTTTAAAATTTTCTAGGTGATTCTCATAACCAGACAAATTTCAGATCCACAATGATCTTGGCAACACTTGGATCCAGTGTATGCTGCCCTGAAACAGGTCCAAGACTTGAAAAGACTTAAAAAAAATGAAGTCGAACAATGTCTTTCTTTTTGTTAGATGCCAACACTCAAGGATTCTCACAGGTTCTCCAAGAGGTTTAGAGCTCCTGTACTCTCTCTGTGTGTGGGCCTCTTAATCGCTGTGGGCTCTTGGAACCACGACTTTTTTTTTTTCTAATCATAAGCCAAATGCTAGGTTTTGGGGGGGTTTTGTTTTTTTAATTGCTGCGTTGAGGAGGAAAAAAGAAGCCAACCTAAGATCTTCAATCTTTTGCACAAGAACCAAAGCAACTTTATTTTCCTCATTTTCAGTCTTCTGCCTCCTGGAGATCTTAGATCTCAAAAATGACTTCTTTATTCTTTGGTAAGGGTAGTACAGAGACTCTTTCCAGAGGGAAGACCGGGTTTGGGTATTTCATCACAGGGCTGAGAGTCTGAGCGTCTGCGAACAGGCAGTTTTCCAGCTCACTGGCACGGGCACAAGTGGAAGCAGCACATTCATTTTGCGCAATTTGCTTTACCTTCCCACATGGAGTTGGTGCATGTAAAAGGCTGTTAAGTACTAAATTATTCCTTATCAAATCACCATCATCTGGAGTCATGATCAACACTAATTAAATTACTTTCACTGAACATGGCTCTAGCCTGCTGCCGAGGCTGCTAGGTACATTTCATCTTGCTTAGTGTACTGTCCTGCCTGTGTCGGCAACAGAGGGCTACAGGGATCAGCATTGTTTGTAGTTTTAATTACAGTGAATCTTTCTTTCTTCAAGTGTATCAAATCAACAGAGTTAACTCCTTCACTTCATTTACAAACAAGTGATGGCTCCCAATGTATGTTACATTCTATCCCTGACTTCAGACAAATCATATCATTCATCTGCCGACTTCCTCAACCACATTTCCATGCAAACTTTTATGACCTGCAACTCCTCCGGACAATCAGATTTTTAGGAGAAGCCAAGAGAACTCTCAAGAGACGCATCTAGCATTTTTGCTTTGATGGAGGCTTGACCTTTAAAACCACATCTTAAGGCTGACTTACAATGACTGAGTTCCTCTAATGGTTAAGTTTAAGAGCTCCAAAATACCAAGACGTTAGAAAATGCACTTCCAAAATAAACTTAACCACTTCTTAATTCACAAAGTTTACTTGGGGTTATGGTATTCATCATAAAGTATTTGCTAGATTAGCGATTGTTTTCATTTTGGAACAATGAACTATGAGGCATCATCTTGGCTTCCATTTTTTTTACTGCCCACATTTTAGACCAGAGGCACACTCCTGTCATCTTTCTCCTGGAGCACACAATGTAAGGCCCTTGGCTCTCCAAATGCAACAATGCTGGCATACAACTAAGTCTTTGGTTCAGGGTGTTGTTTAGTCACAAAGTTGTGTCCGACTCTTTTGTGACCCCGTGGACTGTATAGCCCACCAGGCTTCTCTGTCCATAGGATTTCCCAGACAAGAATACTGGACTGGGTTGCTATTTCCTTCTCCAAGGGATCTTCCTGACTCAAGGATTGAACCTGAGTCTCCTGAATTAGCAGGCGGATTCTTTACCACTGAGCCATCAGGGAAGTCCCTTGGTTCAGGGTGGACATATGATAAGTCATATGTGAACATCTACAATATTGATGTAGAAAATGAATTTAACAATTTGCTTATAGAAGAATAATTTCCTAAATAATCATGACGCTGAAGTATTTTTTTGGGTACTACTAAACTGAAAACAGACCATGTTATGATTGCCTGGTTCATGTTAGTTCAGACAATAAACAATGAAATCTATGAATTCAGCTTTTGTTTATATTGCTATAGTGAACATGAAGTAAATTTAAGAAAGATAATATGCTTAACTGTAGGTGTAAATTTTTTAAACTCTCATTGAGTTTGGAATAGTGATAGAAAACACTCCTACAAAGCCTCAAAAAACTCAAATTTACACAGTATTATAAAGGTTTCAAAGAATCTTCAACAACTCTGGATTCTCATCATTCAACACAAGAAGGACATTAGCATTCCAATTTTGAAAAAAAAAAAATAAAGAGGCATAAAGAAGCTAAGCTTCATGCCTAACTAAAAGCCTAGGACTAATTTATTTCAGGTAGGAATTAAAGCCTTGGGCTTTGGGCAGCAATTCTTGAACCCTTGACCACACAATTCAAATTTACTTTGTGTAGGCACACTTAAGATTTCCGTCATGCATGAGAACCACTATAGCATTATATCAGATGTTTCTTTATCCATATATTTATTTCTTCATTAATTCATCCATTTACTAGCCTAGACATTATGCCATTTGCTAAGGGGCAGGGCATGTGGAGTTACAGAAGAAGTTGAACAGTAAGTCCTACTATCAAGAGTTCACAAAATTCCAATTAGAGCTTCATAACATTGCTTTTTTTTTTAAGAAAAGTTCTAGTAAGTATATTAGCCAGTCTTCAAGTTTGATTAATTCATGTGTATGCAATGCATATTTCTATATACATAACCTTAATAATATATTCTTGGCACTTGCATCTAGATGAAAACAATTCTCAGAGCATTCATGCTTGCTTTTAGGCATTCTGCCTTCTTTCAGTTTATTGCTGGGACCAAAGGCATTTAAAAATTCACACCACTCATATTCCACTGAAGGAAAAATATTGCTATCCAACAACTAACGCTTCCCTGTGACTCTGATAACCAAAATGTCACAAATGATGGGTCCCCTTCTCTATGTGGACAGTGAGCATAAATACAATGATAAGTTGTCTCAGCTATGACCTTTCACTTTGCTTTCTTCCCTACTCTTATCATATATGCAAGTGAAATAGAGCAGTAATTTCTGTGACTACAAAACAATTACCCTGGAAAGAGAAACACATCACATTTTTAACTACTTATCTAAATAAAACTACATCTTTGAATCACACCTGTAGTTTTTGAATCTGTAGCTGGGAATTTAGAGCCTTGATGAGAATCTCTTGATTTTGATGGTGATTTCTGGGCTGCTCAAAAAAATCTGTTTTAGAATGATCTACTGAACAAATGTCTTGAGAGTCCCTCAGACAGCAAGGAGATCAAACCAGTCAATCTTAAAGGAAATCAACCCTGAGTATTCAGTGGAAGGACTGACGCTGAGGCTGAAGCTCCAATACTTTGGCCACCTGATGCGAAGAGCCAACTCATCGGAAAAGACACTGATGCTCGGAAAGAGTGAAGGCAGAAGAAGAAGAGGGTGACAAAGGATGAGATGGTTTGATGGCATCACCAATTCAATGGACATGAACTTGGGCAAACTCCAGGAGATGGTGAAGGACAGGGAGGCCCGGTGTGCTTAAGTGGCAGAGTTGGACACAACTTGGCGACTGAACAACAACAAAAAAACAGAATTCTAGAGCAGGAGTTGGCAAATCGCACAGCCCATGGGTCAATCCAGTTTCCCACCTGTTCTGGTAAATAAAGTTTTACTGGAACACTTTTCCATCCATTCATTTACGTAGACTCTAGGACTGCATTGAGTAACAATGGGGGTACACGTGACAGAAACCTTTGATCCACCAAATCTAAAATATTTACCATCTGATCCTTTACAGGAAAAAAAAAAGTTTGCTGATCCCTATTTTAGATTATAGTCTGCAAAGAAAGAGAGAAAAAAATATATAAAAGTGGATGGATGGCATAGTGACACCTCCTAGTGTTAGGGTACACTAAGTTAGTTAACAACGGACATTCAAGTTTGCTTTATTAACCCTGTGTTTACTCTGACTCTCCAAATCATATAAACAGCCCTGTGTGGCCAATTTACAGGGATATACACAAACATGATGGTGAAAAAAATGACATGTTATTGAGGCTCTAAAACACTAGAAATTTATGTGCTTTGAGGAATTTCAAAGCATTTACTTAGACCATGGTTATGTATAACGTGGAAAGTTTTCTATACTTGTTTACAAAATATAACTGAGAAAGTCAAAACAAATCATTCTGTGGACACAAAAGCACTTGTAAAAAAAATTTCACTTGGCTACGGCAGTGAATTAAAAACAAAAGTCTCTGTAAAAAGGGGGAAAAGTAAATGGTATACATAAATTAGGTTATTTAAGGCCAGATACAATTATGGCATGAAAAATGCATGTAGCCTTTTATATAAATATATGTAGTTGGGAATACACTCACTAGATGAAAAGCATTCACTTTAAGTTAATATCACTTCAGTTCCAAGTGATAAATGGGTGGCAATGACCTCAATTAGTACAGGGTTAAATTCCAGAAGCAAAGGCGAACGTTTGTGTACAAATAAAGACAATAGTGTTACATGCTTAATAAATCCATCTTCCAAGACTTACAGAAAATCGGCAGGCACTTCGGCTGCATCTAAGCCTCTCATAGATTCTTTTCCAGTACATTTACCTCTTTCAAGCCTGCCCTACCCCCACTGCGGACACATACCACTCACACATACACACACTGACATCCATTACTAAAGGGCCTAATCTCAGCTATCAGCAGAGTGCCTTTATGGGGCCATTAAACCATTTCTCTTGTTTACAGTACCCGAAGAAAGATGTGAATTATGTCTGTGACAAAACAAGCGATAACATTTCTAAACCGCTATCAAAATGCAAACTGAAACACATTTTAAGGACAGAGACCCTGATTCCCGTTTTCCATTATTTTCCGTTATTTGCAGCATCTGGAAATAGATTCAGCTATAATACTTCCGAGACAAAAATTTAGACCATAGCACAGCAAGTTGATGTGTATTTTTTCTGTTTTTTTAAAGGAACATTATCAGTGGGGGTTAGACACCATATCTAGTTGGTCCTTTGATGTTATCGGCAGGACACAGAACTCGGGGCAGTAACAATCACAAAGGTGAACTAAGGGAGATTTTCACCCCTTGTTATAGATCCCAGAATTCTTGAATTGAAAACATTAGATGTGATCAAGTTTTAGGGACTAAGCTGATATTTCTACCAGAAACCTCTGTGCTAAAGAGATCATAAGTGAATGCCCTATGGGTATGACTCTTTTCCAAACAGCTGATTCATTGGAAAAGACCCTGATGCTGGGAAAGATTGAAGGCAAAAGGAGAAGAAGGTGGCAGAGGATGAGATGGTTAGACAGTATCATTGACTCAATGGACATGAATCTGAGCAAACTCTGGGAAACAGTGAAGGACAGGGAAGCCTGGCTTGCTTCAGTCCTGGAGTCACAAAGAGCTGGATACAAATTAGCGGCTAAACAACAAAAATAGGTAAAAAGATGAAAAAGAGGAGCTACTTTTCTTTATTACAAAATACTTTTTTTTGCTAAAAAAAAAAGTGCTAAAGCAATTACAATAGTAACATCAAAGATCACTGATCACAGGTCACCATAACAAATACAGTAATAATAACACCGTTAGAAATATTGTGAAAATTACCAAAATGTAACACAGAGACAAGAAGTGAGCAAATCACCTAGAAGCCTCACTGTGCTAAGAAGAGCACATTGGAGGAAGGCAAACAGTCATTAATCTGTCCCTACATTGCTACCGAAAGTAAATACTCAGTACCTGCAAGGAACTTCCGGGGCAGTTTGGAAGCCAGAACTGAATCTCAGAGGAGCCACACATTGCTCAGAAGGGGACAATCAGATTTTTTTTCCTAATACCAAACTTCTATCAGTTACAGGGACTGCACACTCCACTGCAGGGATTCCTAAATGGTCCTGCCAGGGGGTGTACGTACCTGAACAAGAGAGAGGACAGAGTATATAAAAGTCCTGAAAGTCATCCCACACACCTCAAGGCCCCATCCAGAATCAGGTGTGGTGTCTACAGATGTAAAAACCAGTGCTGAGGACAGAGCCAAAATCAGAAGCCAGGAATCCTCGGGGTCTGCAGAGTAAAGCCTCCTGACAAAGTTCCACAGCCTCATAAGACAGTTATTTCTTAGATGTACACTTCATAAATCAACTCTCTCTCCATCACAGTGTACCATCATGCCATTTTAACAGACAGAAGAGGATGGACAAGTATTCTGGATATGGGACCGATCCTCTCTTCTACAATTAGTGGTGATACCATGATGCAGTCAACTCTCTCTCACCTGAAGGTCACTCATCTACCTAGCAGTACTAATGGTCTAAACCAGAGAGTTTCTATTTGATCCACATGGGAGTTTCAAATAATTTCAGTTAGTTGAGATCATTTAAAAATCAGCTTCAAAATCTCTTTCTGGTTTAAAAATCCAAAACTCTGGCTTCTCTAGGGAAACAAACAAAACAAAACACAATATCCAGCAACACTGATTCCACTTTCCAGCCTCAAAAGTTGACTGAGCTCATTATCAGCTTCCTCTTTGGCCACAACCTGTGTTTTCCTCTCTGCCACAGTCCTCACTATAGCTCCCACTCCACACTCCATTATCTCCTGCACTAAATTCACTTCCCTCATTTCTACACTGGGCATGAGTGTTTTCTACACCTCACCAAACACATAGCTAAGAAATCATTAGTGAGTGTGTTTCTACATGTGGATGTGCATGTGCTCAGACACATACACATCACCTCTAATCAGCAAAAATAAAACTCATATCTCGTTCAGGCTTAGGTGCTCAAGTACCCTTCTCAGGCAATAAGGCATGGCAGGAAAGGTAGCAGGTACTTAAATCTGTCAGGTTTCAAAGTTTGCCACCACTTTGACTTACCAGCAGTAAAAGCGAGCAAGCCTCTCTGCGCTTCATTTTACTCTTCTATAAAAAATGGGCATGATAACGGCAACTGCCTTGTGGAGTTGCTGAAAGGATTAAATAAATAGGACACTCTCTGTGCAGTGTGTAAGTACTCAGTAATATCTGCTATTGGTATAGTTATTATTCAAACCCAGAATATTTAGGCATGACAGCTAAGAGAGCATGTAGATCATCCAGAAACATAGCAGCAGTGGCTAAGAGCATGGAGAGGAACCTTGGCTTTGCTACTTACTAGTTTAAGGACTTCTGCTCAACCAGGTAGCTACTACAAGATTTGGTTTCTTCCTATGTAGTATGAGGCTTACCATAGACCTTCCACGTGGAGTTTGTGTGAGAATTCAATGAGGTAATGCACAGGAGAATTTCGAATAGTACCCGGCAATGGTAGGCACTCGGGAAATGTTAGTTATTACCATTATGACTCCAACCACTTCCTTTCACAGAGGAGAAACTGAAACTCAAGGAAGTAAAGTGACTAATGACAGGAGCAGGACTTCAGCCATCAGAGTGTTACTGCACTACTTTTTCTATTTCATCTTGTTTTCAATTTCACATTGAGTCAACTTCTCACTAAGAGCAAAAAATGTGTACATGGAGAAGAATCTGTAAGGAAGGTACCTTGAGAGAAGGAAAAAGCAAGCAGCATGGCCTGGTCGAATGAGCACTGGATGAGGAATCAAGTAATCTGGACCTAGTTCCCACCCCACTGCTAGCTGTGTGACTCCAGGCATACTGTGCAACCTCTCTGAGCTTCAGTTCCTAATCTCCAAATGAAAGCATCAA
Organism: Giraffa tippelskirchi; assembly: GCF_054371585.1. Lineage (NCBI taxonomy): Eukaryota > Metazoa > Chordata > Mammalia > Artiodactyla > Giraffidae > Giraffa > Giraffa tippelskirchi. The sequence goes on from NC_137284.1 coordinate 69,305,659, forward strand.
ACTAAGCAACCTTGTAGTTCTAAAATGTAACTTTGTGTGCAAGTAACTGTTCACTAATATCTAAGAAAAATGTAAAGATTTGATATAAGAATTCAGAGGGCATAACATTCTGAGGCCCACACAGCTCTAAGTACCTCAATAATAACTGAGGGCATTACTGCATTTTAGCAAATGGTGGTCACTGGAATTCATAATGAGCCTTAATCACTATGAAAAAGCAAAATTGGGTGTAATCTACTATATTCAAGGGAGGGTACATAATGCACATTAGAAAGGTGAACATATGGTTAACATTTTAAAACACCTGATGCTTTAAAAGGTGTTTCAGGGACCACCTACTTTCCAGCTGATGATGGAAAGTAATGTTATTATTAATATATTGATAAAACAAAAAGCAGAATCAAAAGATAAAAAGTTATATTCCTATTTTAAAAGCATTACAAGCACCATTAATTGAAAATTAAAGAGACCTTGGACAAACAGCGTCGATTCATTCCTCTAAGTTTTAAAGCCTAATCCTACGATAATAGTACTTGAGCAGTAGTAGTGCTAAATGAACCTCATCTTCACAGTCTAATTGCCAGGAGAAAGTGCCCTGGAAGGAAACTGGTTCTTCCATCTGGAAAAGGGTAAGAACAGGGAAAAGAAGGCCTCCTGTTAGAACAATCCAAATCTAATCAGTTTTGCATTCTGCATTGGCTTCAAATCAGATCTTCCTACCCCTACTGGTCCAGTAGATGGAAAGCAGCACGACACTATTTTTTTGGAAACAAATTCCATATAGTGAGCCCAAACAGAGTACTTCATATCCAGCTGGCAGGAACCAAACCTGAACAAGCTGCAGCTATTTGAGAAACAGATCTAATAAATTGAAATGGCATTCCGAATCAAGATACCCACCCAAACCTGCACCCCTCAAAAACTACCCTTCTTCATCAATTACCAAATTAAAACCTTTATAAAGGTGGGAGATGCCTCTTCTGCAGAAATCGTTCCACTAGGTTTTGATATGGTTACTCGTTAAGCCCTATAACATCACAAAAATAAATATTACTTCCCTACGGTGTAATTCTGTGATTTCTTTCAAATAACGGAGAACACTTTTCTGGAAAAGGCTGAGCAGGATCTATTATTATTCCTGGCTGAGTTGGAAGATGCCAACACTACCTGGTGTTTCTCAGTCTAGCATGAAGAAGTTCTGAGGGTGGCCATGACAGATGGCCAGAACATCCAGACGCCAAGGGTGCTCTGTCCTCACTACTGTGTGGACATAAAGACAGGTCCTTCTCATAGGAAGGACAGAAAAAGGTGGGCTCTTTCCATCCTGCACCGCTGCCCCCTCCATCTCTCCAGAACAACCCCCAGAGTGCCAGCCCCTGCAGACTAGATCTCTAACAAATGGTTCAAAATTATGCTAATACAGTCTTTGAAATCTATTGATTAAAAAAAGGAAGCAGACAATAGACAATAGAAAAGAACGAAGGAAATGGCAACCCACTCCAGTATTCTTGCCTGTAAAATCCCATGGATGGTGGAGCCTGGTGGGTCACAGTCCATGGGGTCACAAAGAGTCAGACACGACTGAGCAAGTTACATTAATTACTCTATAGACCATAGTAACATAAAAAACAGAAGATGCTATTTCATTGCCAAAGAAGACTGCCAATTACTAATATGCCTGTCATCAATTTGGAATAATAATTAATAAAAAGACCAGCAGTTTTCTATAATTTGAAAGTTTTACTCACTAAGAACAAGTAGTTAAATAAATAAGTTTTTATGAAATTAAGTATTGATATAACCACTTTTCTCCAGTATTCTTTTTTAAGCAATGAAATAAATAATTAGTAATGCAAAGACTTGCTTAAATGAATTTATTATCATGGTCTTCAAAACTAGAGCAGTGTAATTCTAAATTTAGAATTCATCTCACATGTAATAGTATGAACTCGAAAAGTCTTTAAATAAGCCCAGAGGTATGAAAAATGGTACACAACCTGTAGAGTGAATACCCCCAAAAAGACAACTGAAATTCCAAACCTGTATTTCAGACCCACAAGTCTAAAAAATTATATCATAGCTCTATTTCTTCAAATGTTTGGGCCTTACTTCTTTTAATAGTAACCTCCTGAAAAGAATCTTTCCATTTTGATTTGATGACCCCGGACTGCTTGAAAGATTCTATTTTGTTTCAAGTTAGTGAATCCTCACTTTTAATTCATGATTTCAACATATTTTTCCTCCAGGCTGTATGTGAAAATAGTCAGAGTCTGTAATTTGCATGGTCTTAAATTGACCACTTTAGTACCAAAACAATACACTGGATAAGCAGGAGGCAAGACTCAAATGACTGAAGTATACCTGCAGTATTCTGATGTCACTCTCCTGAAGACATGATTGAGAGCAATTCAGACATTATTTGCCACTTGGCTCTTTGTTCAAAATGACCCCATCGGCAGAAGAAGTTGAAAATATGGTCTGAATACCAGAGCTAGGAAAGTTTGCCCCAAAAAAGAAAGGCAGCTGGCTAGAGCCAAAAAAAAATTACCTTTCAGTAAATGCCAATAAAACTTTACAGGCTGCCAGAATAACAAAGATAGAGTAATTACAAAGGAAACTTTGCAATTTTCCTGACAATAAACACCTTCTTAAGAAGAAATCATCTGTCAGTTGGCCTCAATGGTTACAGCTGTTAATACTCACGAGGGTAAATCCCACAGACACATTTTACTTAAACCAACCACTATGTAGCTCAAATTTTTTATAATTTCTCCCCCAAAATATATTTGGAGATTTTCTTTAAACATGCTCTATAATATTTAATTCAATGTATTCTAGAGCATTTTCCATAAGAAATGACCATTTTTACAGAAAAGCTTGCACTCAATCTATCTTGCCTACCTTGAAAAATATTTATGTAACTGCACCAGATTAAGAATCCTCCCCAAGAAAGGGAGATGCATGAGAGATAAAAGCAAATACTAGGATTTGGGAGTCACATTTTTTAACCTCAAAATAATCTTTAGGAAGAAAAAAATTGTTTAATTATTATGTAGAAACCTTTAGAAAACTACACATTATTTTTCATACAGCAGATAATATTGTTGGTCAAATTTCCTTATGGAAATCCATCAAGATTTTCTTAAAAAATAAGAGTCATAGCTAAGCAGCAGTGTCTGCTTTCAAAACTGTGACAAGATCATTAGCATCTCCAGATGCCAATCAAGCCCTTTTTTCCATTTCTTAATAAATATCAACTTAAAATAATCTATAGCACAGAGACTTCCCTGGCGGTGCAGCGGATAAGAAGCCACCTGTCAATGCGGGGGACATGGATCAGATCCCTGGTCTGGGAAAATTCCATGTGCCTTGGAGCAACTAAAGCCCATGGGCCACAACTACTGAACCCACATGTCCTAGAGCCTGTGCTCCACAACAGGAGAGGCCACTGCAATGAGAAGCATGCACACCACAATGAAGAGTAGCCTCCACCTGCCACAACTAGGGAAAAGCCCGCTCAGCAACGAAGACTCAGCATAGCGAAATAAATAAATAAATAATTTTAAAAAGTCTGTAGCATAAGAGTGATATCAAAACAATAACTATAAAAGTCTGTACTGACACAGGCCCGGCCTTCATCAATATAATAAGCAAACACGTCAAAGGCTAGTAAAGAAAACCAACCAAGAAAGCCTTGGATAGGCTTAACCATGGTCATAGAATAAATAATCAAGAGATACCACATAATACTGTATATAAGGAGCTGATTTTACTTTCAAATGTTGCAGGAAGCAAATGTAAAGGATCAGTGTATACACATATCTTATTTCCACAAATAAAGGATATAATCCCAAGAAAACAGTTATTGGAGTAGAGTTGCAGAATTATATTAGCATTTTATAAGTGATTTCTGTAATTTTTTTAACATACTCATTTTTTATAGATTGCTTCCTTTGAAAATGCTTTTCTTACAAAAACGTATTACATGATAGATTATAATTTTCTTTTCTACAGGAATACATCTTTAATTTTTAATCAATGTAACAGTTGGTAGTTATGAATCACAAATGAACCAAGTCAGTACACAATATTACATAAGGAGTTTAACAGGTTACTCTTGTACACTTTCACAGTCTTCACAAAGAACAGTTACTGAGAATGACTTTATCCATGGATATACAATTTCTTAAATCTGATTTTTATACCCCACAACCCAATTTAAGACACATTTATATAAATTTACAATTAAATATGACTTAGTTGATATGATCTAGAGATATATAAGAAGTTTCCCTGGTGGCTCAGACAGTCAAGAGTCTGCTTACAATGCAGGAGACTTGGGTTTGATCCCTGGGGTTGGGAAGATATTCTGGAAAAGAAAATAGCAAGCCATTCCAGTATTCTTGCCTGGAGAAATCCACAGACAGAGGCCATGGGGTCACAGAGAATTGAACATGACTGAGCAACTAACACATACAGGGATATATAATTGTTAGAATAGCTAAAATTATGAAATCAAGTATTATGCAACTATTCATTAATTATACACACAGAACACCTAAGAAATTTCCTTAATTTTCATCTTCTTCACAGTATTCCAGAATGGCTTCTTAAATGTGTTGAAAATTATCCCCCAATTTTTATTACACTCTTAGAGCTGTTGATGTAACTTCCCAGCTGCTACCTCGAAGAATGTCTGTACCTTTATTTCCTACCCTAGAGCCTTTCTACTGCAGGATCCCACAAGTGCATCCTGGAGGCCACATTACAGGGGAAAACACCATGTAATAAGACCGTTCTGGTCCTTTAGGAAACCGGCCTATCTGATAGAACCAAGATTTCTCACCAGTTACTAAATTTGGCTCCAGAGCCAATAATGTCATGGCAACTTTCCAATGTATATTTTTTTTTACTTTGACTTGCTAACTGCAAATAAGGGGAAATTAGATCACCATATTAAACATAACACATTGAGCATAACTGGATAGCAGTATTGTACAGGTATTATTGGAAATAGAAAATCATAGCATGGAAGCAATAATATTTAAATATTAAAAATCTTTTTATTCTATTTTGGGCAAAGCATTCTGTGGTAACATCAAAGAAAAATGAAAGTGTTAGTTGCTCAGTCATGCCCGACTCTTTGCAACCCCATGGACTGTAGCCCACCAGGTTCCTTTGTCCATGGAATTCTCCAGGCAATAATACTGGAGTGGGTAGTCATTCCCTTCTCCAGGGGATCTTTCCAACTCAAGGATTCAACCTGGGTCTTCTGCATTGCAGGCAGATTCTTTACTACCAGAGGCACCAGGGAAGCACATCATTAAAATACATATCACATCATACTAATCCTTGCACAATGCAAGTCTTTATACAGTTACAATATATAGATGCACTAACCAGTTAATAAATTATCCACTGGATTGAATTTTCCCATAAATTTCACTTAAATATTAGCTACTAATCTTTGTGGATTTTAAAAATTAAAGATGTAAGGTCTATATAAATGGATCTCCTTGCTTAAATGAGGTGGTATAGCCAAACAATCAACATATTCTAATGTTTAACTGCTTTCTTTGTAATCTGTTAAAACTATATCTGGTGCTAGGTCAACCTGAACCATCTCTTTAAAATGTGCCTTTTGAGACACTTAGATGTTAACAGCAAGCCCATGTGAATATAAACGAATATTATAATGCATGCTGCTGATCACAAATTATACAGGAATGATCATTTTTCTACCACTTAGTGATCAAAGAGGATGACAAACAATGACAACAAACAGCGTTTTTTTTCAAGCCCCTTAACTATTTACCAACATAATACAATGTAAGAAACTCACGAGCAGAATGAACTTCTTTTTTAGATTTCTACTTTATGTTGTATTCTGAAATATAACCTCATTCTTTAGTACACAGAGCTCTGTCAATGCATCTGTTATAACTGTAGGTGTAAAGTGACTATAAGGTATGTCAAATACTGTCACCAGCTAACACATTCTGCTGCTTATATTAGCATCGAAACACACAAAGAATTTATCTAGCCCTTTTTTGTAATGGATAGCTCCAAGAAACTAGAAAAATATGAAGATGAAAGAGGATTCGGTACTCTTTCCATGTGTGCAAATAGAAAAGATGAGCTTTGGAGAAACACATGGACACCACCTGCAAAACAACTGAATGATCACAAACATAACAGGCCTGGTTTGCATTCTCCACCTCACCCCTTTGAAGTTAACAGGAGCTTTGTAAACTGAGGGTGAGAGAGGGATAAATGTTAAGTCAGATAAAGCTCGATTCCCCTCTCCTGTTACAATGCATGCATTTAAATTCTTGGCCACTGCACATTTCTTGGATTTACCACATTAGATTCCACGGATAGAATTAAAACAATTCTGACAGAGGTACATTACTTAGTATGTATGTTTTTTAAATATGATTAATGACAGTGTGCATATCTGCTGAAACATATGTACAAAATATATATATTACGTATGCCCCTTTGCCTTTTTCTTTCTACTTTCTCTTCCTTAATAATGTGACATCTAATTTCATGCTTAGAAATTTCCAGGTTGGCCTGTTTGTCCTAGGAATAAACCCCAAATATACCTGATTGATTTTTGCTGACTCACAAATGTTGACTTACTTTGACCTTCAAACTCCATCTCTCCTGCTATCCAATGACACCTAATCTCCAAATACAACTGCCTTTCTTCCCAAGGGGCAGAGAATGTTCAGATTTCCTGCAGAGAAATTAACACCTGGCCTTCATCTAACCGAATGGGTCCTCCCATCATGACTGGGGAAATCATACACCTCATGAAGAGCCAACTGGGGTGCTGGATGCACAGAAATATTGAAAATTAGCCACTAAGGAGGATTAAGCACCTAATGACTTGGGCATCAACTACTAGTCACCTTGGCAAATTCTCTTGCCCCAATAACCTTAGTCTGGGCACAAAGCTCTGTCTGGAACAGTGTAGGAGAGTGGTTACAGGTGTAAACTTGACAGTCAGATCTGAAACCTGGTCACTCTATGATGATAAACAAGCCACTTAACTACTCTGTGCCTCAATTTTCCCACCTGAATAAAAGGAGATAATAGCTCAGAGTACACAAGGTTGTTGTAAACATAGAATAATACGTGAATATATATATGTATATGTGTGTATGTATATATACATATATATAAAGTGCTTAGAAAAGTACTCAGCACACAAGGAACATCGAGCAAGTATTCACTACTACTACCCGTGAAGTGGGGATAATCTCCAGGTTCACTGCATTTCATGGGTCATTTTATTCTAAGGATCTGAATTTCTAGTTCCAGGTCATGTTTCATTTTCTTCATGCAGGCATTCTTAACTATTCCAATTTACAGTAATCTCTTACTTTTAAAAAAGCTATAGAATTTATGCAGCATTCTTTTAATTGTTAGTCATGCAGGACTTTTCTTAATTTTATAATAATAATGATGTTAATTATGAATACCCTGTTTAGTTTTATTCTTGTTCCACATCTATAGCATCTTTACCATTGAGAGCCTTTTTGTAAGCTCCAGAAAGTATTGGAATGGAAGTATTGGGAGATTAAGTGACTTGCCAAGGTCACTCAGCTAAAAGTAGTAGATTGAGATATTGAACCTAACTAGGTAGGACCCCAGAACCTACAGTACACTCTTAGTTGATATGCTAACTTCTCACTCCACTGTCTCTTAACCATCCCAGGCATATTTCACCCTCTTCTTCCAAATTTCCTAGTATGTTTTTTGAATTCAAGGATCACGGTTTGGTTTTGTTTTTTAACATACCTTTATGCACAAAAACTGTAGTCCACACAAATAAAGACTTAAATATTTGTCTTCACACAATTTCTAAAATAGGATGACTCTTAACCATGGTTTAAAAATGGTTCCATCTATGTATAGCACAGGGAACTATAGTCAATATCTTGTAATAACCTATGATGGAAAATAATTTCAAAAATAATATATGTGTATATGTATAACTGAATCACCTTGCTGTGTACCTGAAACATTATAAGTCAATTATACCTCAGTAAAATAAATATATTAAAAAAAAATGGTTTCATCAGTCCCACCACATTTTTTTCCAATTATGAGTCATAAATACACTGTTTATCTTTCTTAGAGGAAATACTTCAAGCACTGGGCATAGACAATCTACCACACAAACTAGAGAAAGCACGGGATCTTTCACAATTTTGTAAGATAACACTGCTACATCTGTAGTGCTCCCTCCTTTTGGGTTGGTAATGGAAAAAAGGGTGAGATCTTTACTTTTTAAAGAACAATCTATTCATGATCTCTATCTAGGATAAGTATATTACCAGCAGGTGGTAGGCAGCAGGAATGACAACACAAACCAAATTTCTTCACCACTAGGTCAACCAAATGCAGTCATTTTCAATTCTTTTTAACTGTATTATTAGCCCTATGATCCTGAAACTGTCACTGGTAGCTTAAGAAATCCTCTGGCCTCAAAAGAATATAGACACTGATAATGTCTTCCTTCTACACAGATAGTGAGTTATCAAATACTAACCCGTGTACCAAAATCTTGACATAAGATACCTCATTTGATCATTACATCAATCCATTTACTTTTCCCTTTACATACAAGACTTAAAAGAGGTAACTGGCCCAAGATCCCAAATATGGTAAACTGTGCAACTTAAGATTTGAACCTAGACATTTGGGCTTCAAAGTCATTGTGTCACCTTGTGAAATTACAGCTACTGTTTAAGATATTTACTTTACTTAGTGCTTGACAATCATCTAACGTTAATAATTTCAGGGTTTTTTTTTTTTTTTAAATACAGCTAGAATCTACTTTTCTTAAATTTAGCACACAGAGTCCAGTTGCTGGGTCAAACACAACTGGTCTGGTAGAAGTTCAGTCACTCCCTAGCTAATTCATTCATTCTATTTTATAAGGAGGACCTTAGGTTATTCACAACTTAAGCAATCAATTAACTTTTAAATATGCTTCCTCAGGCCTTATCTAAAGCCGATATGGCTTTCACTGCAAGCAGTGTGTTTACAGCATAGGTCCTGGGGGTTAATTTTTATTATTTAAATAAGAGATGATCATAAAATTAGCACTCTTCTAATATAGTTCTCATCTTGATTATTGCTATTTAACTGGTGAAATATTTTCTTCAGGCTGAGTGAACACTATAATTATTATTGCTTTGCATTGTAAAGGTTGCATCTTAATTGAAAAATCAACACTTTTTTCCTTTTCAATGAATGCATCAACTTCAAAACCAACAAAAACATTGAAATGCAGGCAATTTTGCTAGACCCACAAATTAGGGTGTCCTTGATCAACCAGAATGCATAACCCATAATCTTAAACATAAGATGTTAACTGATCCTATAACCAGGCCTTTTTTTCAAGTATCAAATGTTTCCTGTTCAACCTTCTGTTTATGAATCCTTATAGTCAAAATGACAATAGGTTTGTACAATCACTTCCAAGTGTCTCCTGACAGCATCACTGTGGATATGCACTGAACTGTCAGTGTAACCCATACTAAAAGATCAAATTGCTCTTACACAAATTTACAGTATGTTTAAATAAACCTTTTAAGTAAGGAGGTATAGATATAATTTCTGAATATGGCAAAAACAAAACACACAATACACAAAGGTAAGTTATTCAAAATGAGTACATTTGTGAAATAGTGCAATGATTCTGAGCAAATTTCAGGAGATAGTGAAGGACAGGGAAGCCCAGTGTGCCACAGTCTATGGATTCGCAAAGAGTCAGACACAACTTAGCAACTGAACAATAACGTGAATCGTGTGTTTTGTATATTTCATAGATATTTGTGTGTATATAGAATAAAACCGTACATAGGGCTTTCTCTGTGCCAGTCATATTACAATCATTCTGTAGGTGTCCTCAGGGCATTAGATCTAGGATCCCCTCCCACCTGTGAATACCAAAATCCTGATACTCAAGTCCCTGATATAAAACGGCACAGTAGTTTATCACTCACTGATCATTACTTACATATTTTATGTAAAAATACACAAGTTATCCTAAAACTCAAGTTACCCTAGGGGATGAGAACATTATTATCCAGGTTTTATCTTGCATTGCATATACAAAGCACACACCAAGTAAATAGATATCTGAACTCAAGCATCCTAGGTCCAACACCTTGCTCTTATGTAGTATACTGCATTTGGTTCATTGAAAGGATTCTATATTTCTATTATATGGTGTAATACATATACCATGTATATGTATATGTATTTAGTGTCTTCAGCATTAATACTATAAAATAGCATAAATAAATATAAAAAAAAGTTGTACCAGACAAAATGCCAAATGTAGTGTTCAATTAATTTCAGCACAATACTGGAACATTTTTCTGGTGAAATTATACAATGTCCAAAGAAAAACAGTGTTCCAAACCAAAATTTAAAAATTCTCTTTGGAGCGCTTCATTGTTTTGTTAATCAAACATCCAGGATTCTGGAAGCTGCAGGCTTATGTAGACATAGGACTTAACCACACTTCTACAATTCAAAGTATGAGGGTGATTTTCATAGGGTAATAGGGAACTTAAAGGGCTGTCTATTCCACCTTTGTTTTCCATATATGATTTATTTTGGATATTAAGTTATAAATTAGAAGACATCCATACACAATAAGAAACTTTTGGACGTTTTCCATTTTTCCTTTAACTTATTATATAAACAAATGTATGTATGTATATATTCATATTACAAAAATACTTATATTTTTTAATTCACCTGCCCAGTCGTAGCATTTTAATGAATGACAGGTTATTGTAATTTGTTCTGATGGGTATAAGAGAAAATGCTACAAGGTAAGTTTTGGTTCTGCCACTCACTATCTAAGAGACTGGGAATCCCATTAAACCTGCATGAAGTTGTCTGCTCTGCCTAAATCCCAGGGCTATTGCAAGGTACAAATGAGATGTGGGTATAAAAATAATCTATGAATTCTAAATTGCTAAACAAATAGAGATTAGTATTATCACTAATATTGTTTTTAAATTTCATTCTATAGCATCTAGCAAAATGCCTGACAGTATGAACATTTGTTGGCTACACTTATTTTTCATTATGGAGAAAAAAAAAAAGCAATGATAGGGACTCAACCAAGAGAAAAGGCTATGTTTTACCAAAATAAAGATGCCAAATCTTAAGATTCTTAAACTATTATCCATTTAATAACTTAATTTATAGGAAAATAAGAGTTTTTTTTCTGATGTCACAATTACAGTATTTGAACCTTTTTTTTTTTATTATTATGTGCACATTTATTGAAAATTCACCTTAGAGGTTTAGAAAACATCATACCAGTTCTGACAAAAACAGGTTTTATACATTTAGAGAGAAAGAGAGAAAGAGTTACTGATTAGAATTTGAAAAAAAAGTAAGAAAAAGGAGAAAAATATTTTAGATAAAATCCAGATCGACATTTTTATATGTGGATCTGCTCATGTGTACATCAGACACACTTCATAAACTCTAATGACTGCCTCTCAATACACGTAAGAAGATAGGGCTATACTTTCCACAAGCACATTCTTCAAACCTTCTGAAATCGCCATTTAAAAGCTAAGGGCCTAAATTTCCACTTTGATCAATGAAACAGCTGTATCACTAGATGGGATAACTGAAGTTTATTGATTAGCTGATAACCTTCTAATGCACCAGCCTTTAATCTGGCATAAAACTGTGAATGAAAGTAGAGCTTTCAGAAAGGAAAACAAGGTTTGGTCACCCAAGAAGGAAACAAGAATGTGGAACAACTGAAGAAGGCAAAAACATCCTGAAAGACGGAGCAGTAACATCCAGTCACTTGGCTTTCCCTGCAGTCCCGTGAGTAGAGATAACTGAGTCATCACCTGATGCTACAGCCCCAGTGCCAAGGGCTAGAGAATCCAATCAAATCAACATAATAGGCTGTTGTGTCCATAAAGTCGTAGAAAAACAAGATCAAACAGCAGCAAAAGCTCAGAAAAGCTCAAACTTCTTCGCATGACCACTATTTCAAAGGAAAGAGCTCACACTACTGAAGGGTTTACTTAAATGTTATCCATACATCTTGTTAGGAAAGAGCCACTTTTAACTGAGTCCAGTGGCCTTGAGAGGATTTGACAGAACTTCTGCTGGCAGCTCTGTGGCTAGAAGACAATCTAAGAAGAGTATATCTTGCTTTAGGATTAAATGTAAGTATTGAAAAGGTCAGAGGGAAAAGTGGACAAAGAGTGGGGTCTATATTTCTTTTTGATCAAAACATATCCAGAATTTTATAGTGGTTTATAGATTCTTGATGATACTTATTTAACGTGAAAAGCCCAAGTAATAGTAAACTAAGAGGAGAAGGAAATGGCAACCCACTCCAGTATTCTTGCCTGGAGAATCACATGGACAGAGGAGCCTGGTGGGCTGCAGGCCATGGGGTTGCAAAGAGTCAGACACGGCTGAGTGACTAAACCACCACCACCCCAGACACACTAGAACTGGTAGTGCAGATACACAAAAGACTGGTATAAAGACATTGTAATCAAATCCATTCTTTCATGCAACCAATAAATATTTGTGCTAATAATAGTCTGCAGAATTTAGAAGTACCTTCTTTAATAAGAAAATGGTTGAGAAAAAAAATATTTTCTACTCCAATGTTACAGAGAATTCGATAAAGAAAAGTTCCCCAATAAGTGAAAATGCCTGGGTTCATATAATTTTTACTTGCTGTTTTCCCATTTTGGCACAAGTATGAGCACACACTTTCTTTTTAAAACCAGAGACAGCCCAATAATATTTTTTCAGTTTTTCATCTTTAAAATAAGACTGCTAATATCATTAATCCACAAGCTGCAGCTTTGGGATCTTCATGAATACTTACTACTATTTTGGCAATTCCATCAATACTACTACTGTGACTAGTACTACTTCTGCTAACTCTGCAGCTGCTACTACAACTACTGTCTTAATTACCCAAGCCATTCTTCTCCATCCACCCTCCCCCAATAAGGAAAATATGCCAGGTCTGAAACATTTCTGAAGTCAAAATCTGCACATAAACATGAAAATATATTGTCATAAATCTCTCAAATGCTAGATAAGTAAGATAAAATATTTGAGGAAGAGGGAAAAAATCACTGTAGCCCAGATAAGAATTGGTATAGTTCCCCAATACCAAGCCCTCCCACCATGCCTTCCAGCTATTACCCCACATCAGCTCACAGAATATTTTTCTTGGGACAAATCCCTATAAAAAAGGTTCTTTTGGTCTCCCTCAGTTTATCACACCTTGATAAGGAGGATTTACAAACAATATTGATGTTCTGTATGAAGAACATTCTTTGTTTGCAATGTATGTTTTTTTCAAGATTAACAACAATTTTGAAATCTTTACCAGTGGGCTAAGTTTGGGCCCTCAGGGAAGGGAGATCTCCACAAAGAGAGCCAGAATGAGGGTGTCTGACCTCTCGAATCTCCATCATGTGCCTTGGTTACCAGATTATTTCACCTCCTAGATTTCTCTCTGTATAAAATGGGGACAAAACCAAGTTACTTAAGAATATCTGTGCTAAATAAAGATTACTGAGAAATGTATTGTGAGATATGAGTCTTAAGTAATATTTATCAGAGATCCCTTATCTGATAACTGAGACTTAGTTCTAATGTTAAGTGGAAACAGCTTTCCATTATCCCTCAAAGAAAAATGAAACACAGGAAAATAAAAGCAGATATTTGTACGAGATTTTAAACAATGCAAGCTACCTCTGAATGAATGTTTTTAAAAAGAGTCTAAGCATCCAAGAAGCTAGTCATTCAATTCAGTATTCAGTGAATACCCACAATACGTGAATCATACAAGGATGAGTAGGATATGATCCATTCTCTACAAGTCAATTGAAATCGTGTTTAAATTGAGATGTATACAAAGCATCTATGGGCACACAGAAGTCATCAATTCTAAGATAATTAAGGAATAAAGGACAAATGAAATGAATCTTTAGAGAATGAGTATGACCTCAAAAAATAAAGGTTAATACATTGTATACGGTAATATACAATGTATATTATTAACATGAGAGTACATAAACTTTAAAAAGTCATAAAAATATCTTCTTTTAGTCAACCATCACAGGAATTTAGGTTTAGGAATAAAGAGGTGTGAACATGGAGTCATCCCCTGGGAAATCCAGTGGCTACCACTTTAAGCAGAGTGCTTTTTGTGAAAATAAACAGAAAGTTTTAAAAAACATCCAAGTATATTTTCTTCAGAACATAATAGATCAGAGTCTGAACACACAATGATCATGCATACACACTGACCCCTGATACAACTTCACATCCCTCAACATGAGACGAGTGAGACTGTATTAGTTATACTTGGTAAGAACAAAAGCTTCATGAGAGTAGAGGTAATTTTTTCTGGTTTCCCACAACTGTTATCACCAATGCCTGGATCAAAGCATGGCATATAATAGGCTTAAAACACATTTGTTGAATGAATAAATCTTTGGTGCCTTACAAACTTACTTAATGGGCTTCCCAGGTGGCTCAGTGGTAAAGAATCCCCCTGCCAATGCAGGAGATGCATATTCAATCCCTGGGTTGGGAAGATCTTCTGGAGGAGGAAATGGCAACCCATTCCAGTATTCTTTCCTGAAAAATCCCATGGACAGAGGAGCCTGGCAGGCTACAGTCCACGGGGTCACAAAGAGTGTGGACACGACTGAGCACAAGCACAAAACCTATCGAGCATCCGTAATATAAAACTATAGAGACACGTGTACCAATAACCAAGTTAAAATCACATAAGAAAAATTAAAATTTGTTACCACCAAGATCTATTATTCATATTTCAAATCATAAAAATGAATACAATGGATATGGCTCACATTTGTAAGAATATATAAGCACTCCAATTTTGCAAACAGAAATATGAATATAATATTTTCCTATACACATCAAGGAAAAATCACAATTCAAAACTTATTCCACGGGATCTAATAATTACTCTTAACATGACTGTAAATTCAACAAATAGGAGTAACTGAAACAAACCTAAATGGTTTAACAACGTAGCGTCTAAAGTAAAATAACTTTTGGCTAAACCTTAGATTTAAATAAGCTTTAAACATGGCATACAACACCATTCCACAAGTAGTTTTTCTTAAAGTTTAATCAGACATTATATAAGTAGGATTTTTAATTTAGCCATTCCTGACAAATTTTCAATAAATACATTCTTGAGTTAACAACAGCCTCAGCTAATGCCAAATCACAGTAATGCTTGTTGGGGCACAATTCATTAGATTTAAAAAAGCAACTACATTAAACCAAGCACTTTTACTTAGTGAAACACAGCACAAACTCTCATTAGGAGAAAATTCAATAACAGACAGAAGCAAATATGCACTATGCATATTAAGCAGACATTTAACGTTATAAAAGGGAAAAAATGGAAAAAGAATGATATAAATAAAACTCCATAAAAACACTAAACATACAATTATGACAGAAAGATTCACAAGGACTAGTTTAGCTCAGATTCTCTCTTTGTGTCTCCTTTACATTTGATTCCATGAAATTTACATACAAAATTTGGTGGCTCAAAAATGTACTTAACTTTCATCATCGCTTTGGCTTTATTTGCAAATACCAATCAATATTTTTTGCTTTTTTATTCATCACTATACATAGTGTCTTGCATATACTAAAAATACTAGAACAAAGAACAGAATTTAAGTTCTGCAAATAATTTTCCACCTTCATCCCTTACCTAAATTTTCCAATAGATATGGTTTGGCTCTTAGACTAATAAGTCCAGTTACTGCATAACAGTATACTTATTTAATATTGAGTAAAGTTCAACTAAAGGAGGCACAGATCACTTTTCTCAAAATAATTTGTTACTAATTATAGGCAGGGTGAGTGGAAAGTATTTGTTGACATATTCCCTTTGAGCTTGTTTCTGAAGTTAATTTCTAGGATAATTTCTTATGCTGAAGGCCAAATGAAAGAATAAATAAAATCGGAAACAAAAAGCAAAAATCTTGGGTTGTGATATATAATTTTAGCTGTCAGTCATAAAAACGCCAATTTTTTTTGGAGGGGGTTGTTTTGCTTTGTCTTTTGGTTTTCATTTTGGCATTGAGTCTCAACTATCTATCTTATGAAGAAAAAACTGTTAAAAATACCTATCTACTAGAGAAGACTTTAATAAAACTGATGCAACTGTTTACTTGTAAATCCATAGTCATCTATTATAATTTCTATTTATACATTTCCCCATTAATTATGCTTTTTCTAAAGTTCATTTTTAAGTGCAAGCAAGTATTTACCATATTTAGATGTTACTTTTCCTTTTTTTCCCTTGAGTGTAGAAAAAAATGTCACAGGATCATAATGCAGCATGAGTCTGAGAGATTATTTCTTTGTCATTTTATGTTTAAGTAAATAAAGGTTAAATAAAAAAGGGCCAAGGTGTACAATTTAGATAAAATTTAGATTTTATTTCTCCTCTTGAACTCAGTGGATTCCTGGTGGGTTATCTAAAATGAAAATTATTGCAAGATGCAGCTTATTTTCCGTTGGGTTTCTATTTTGATTTGAAAAATATGTTCCTTATGAAACAATCATAGAGAAGGAAATGGCAACCCACTCCAGTATTCTTTCCTGGAGAATTCCAAGGACAGAGGAGTCTGATGGGCTACAGTCCATGGGGTTGCAAAGAGTTGGAAACGACTGAGTGACTCAACACACTGAGTGCATGAAACAATCAACCACCAAACTGAAAATTGTTTTTGCTGAAAATGTGGCTACTGGACTCCAAACTGGCATATAGGGCAGATGTGCACTACTGATGTCAGAGTGAACTCTCTGATAACAAGAAAACTTAATGGAGGTACTTGAAACAGGACAGGGCCCCCAGTGTTTGGTTTTTTCTACCCAGACTGGGAAGATTCAAAGTTTACTAGGTAGCCTTCTAAAGTGGAATTGATTCTAGGATGACAGGGATGAACAATCAGCAATGACTTTCTTACAGCCAAAGGTAAGAGAAAATAAGTAGAAAACAGTCTTTGGAAATGGAAAACACAAATAACTCCAGCAAAAATGATGAAAATGAAAAAACCCCTTCAATAATATCATTTTTATATAGACTTAATTCCCTAGTATTTTCAGTAATAATATGGCAAAATATTACTTGTTAACATTTTCAGAAACTGTACCTATTATATAATGACTTGTGTCCACCTTACAATTGCGCAAAAAAAAAAAAAAAAATGATGCTGCTGCCTTTATTCTACAAATAAGTAAACGACAGGATAATAAAATGTCCAACCTTATTTCCATGGAAGGCCTGTATCAGAATCACCTAACGGCTCATTAGAAATTCCAGGGCTCAGTTCCAGACTTGAAAGGTCAAACTCTCATAGGATTGGGACCATGATGCTGTATTTGAACAAGCTTCCCAAGTAATTCATGTTCATACTCAAATGAGAATAAGATTACTGTACTCATATAAAATAACTGATGCCTTTCAGGAAAATAATGAAAAATTTACCCCAAATAATTATCTATTTGAACAGGGCAAAAGAAAAAAAATATAAAGTTGATAAACCAATAAGTTGTAGTACAATTACATCACTTAGTATGTGAGCTAACTACAAAGGAAGAAAAAAATGGTTGCCTCTACAGAAGAGGACTGTGAAAATGGGGAATGATCTGACTTGTGCTTTTTCTCCTCCTCTATCAATATATTGCTTTGATAAAATATTTAAACTGTAAAAAAAAAAAAAAAGGCAAAAGACAAAAACAAAGCAACAAATAGACCAAGAACAGCCAAAACCACAACAAAAAGCACACACAAAGCAAACAACCTTCAAGGGCTGGAGACAGCTGAGATCTTAGGCACACAGATGATCGCAGATGAAAAAGCAGGAGACACTTCATCCTTCAAATGGATAGTTTGAGTCTGACGACAGCAACATACTCAAATTTTCCTCAGAAAATGTTTAAAAAGAAGACAAGACACAGTTGCAAAATCATGCACTCCAATCCCAGAAATGGAATTCCTCTGTGAATGTGTGTTCTTATTGTTCAGTGGCTCAGTCATGTTCAACTCTTTGGGACCCCATGGCCTGCCAGACTCCTCTCCTCTGTCCATGGGATTCCCCAGGCAAGAATACTGGAGTGGGTTGCCATTTCCTCCTCCTGGGAATCTTCCCAACCCAGGGATAAAACCCTTGTCTCCTACAATGGCAGGCGGGTTCTTACCACTGAGCCACCAGGGAAGCCTGAATGTGTACACACCTCTGGTAAAACAGAAATGACAGACAAAACCTTCCTGTCAAGTCACATCCAAAAAATGAATTGGGTAAGAAAGGTTTCAAAACTAGTCACAAAAAAGTAAACTTTATAAAGTACTCACTGTCTACGTAGAAAGGAACAGAATGCAGGAAGGTAGATTAGTACAAAAGAAAATTAAGAAACACAAACCATAAATCAAACTTTCCAATCTAGGAAATACATGTTAATATAAAAGGAATTATTCAGTTAGGGTCTGCATAGACCTGTCTAACTTCAGCTTTTTTCAGAAGCATATTTCTACAAGAATCTGTTAAGGTATTTTTATCTCCACTTCACTGCAAAAAGGATCCAAGGTGCTATTCTTAAAAAAAAAAAAAAAAATTCTAAGCAAATGAAGTGCAGCTATGACTTTAATTTACATAAACAAAGTATCACCCGTATAATAATGACTTTAAACAGTTAAGTCCCCACACACTGATTTGTCTTTATTTTCTGAATGGGTCACTAGTACTACTGTGTTACAAATTTCAGTTAAAGTAAAGACAATTGCAACCTTTTTATATTTACTTTCATAAATAAATCAGAGAAGAATCTAGGTAATATTATTCCTTTAATGACATCCTTCTAATTGACTTGCATTCCAGTGTTTTTTCTTGGGTATAAAAGAAAGAAGTATAGTTACAAGGATCTATCCTACTGGGAATTGTGCCTAATCCTGGCTATACCCATGGGAATGTTCTGGAAGAACGTAAAATGTAAATGTGAACATCATCTATTGTGTGATCACTGTAGAGGAAGCACAAAAAGAACTAATGTCATCAAATGGAAACAAGCTAGTTAGAAAAATAATAACACAACTTCATAAAGGAAGAAAATGAGAGGTGGTGGATTTTAAAGGATCAGCTATATAAAAAATATTTTATTTAAAATATAAGGTTATCAATGTATTGCATTTAAAACAGATGATTTACAAAAATTCAAGGTGTACACAAATTTGTATCTACTTTGGAAACATAAGGTTGATCTATAGTCTAAATATTCTTTCAATTCTCTTTTCTAAAGGGTATAATTCTACTTCATCTGGAGGAAAGTATATCCTATAGTTATTCTATTTTTTGTCAGCAATGTCTGAATTCTGGACTCATTTCTAAGAAACAATTTGTTCAAGCCACATAATTGTTTTTCTTAGCCTCCATTCATTTCCTAGGATGGGCTTGTAGGCGGTTTTTTGTTTGTTTTCACTTGATTTTAATGTCTATACATGCTTCAAAAGTCAGCATCCTTGAAAGGTTACCAGACTATAGCACGACAACATTAAAATTCCAGGTTTCTGAGTAAAATACTTTATAAACAAAAATAAGGAACTCTCAGAAAAATTTTTAGAAAAACACCCAAATGTTATAGTTTAATTTCATTTTTCAGATTTTTTGAATGCTCTGGTCACTACTCTTTTACATATGTTTATATGTGTTACAGTCAAACGTATGATCTATAATACGAAGTTGGGCAGAAATTTGCCATGCATTCATCTAGCCTA
The DNA here is from genome assembly GCF_054371585.1 of Giraffa tippelskirchi. Taxonomy (NCBI): domain Eukaryota; kingdom Metazoa; phylum Chordata; class Mammalia; order Artiodactyla; family Giraffidae; genus Giraffa; species Giraffa tippelskirchi. The sequence continues at coordinate 69,325,535 of NC_137284.1, forward strand.
CATTTACCAAATGGCTAAAGCAATAAACGCAAAAACAGAAGCATTTTATTTGATTGAGGTATGTAAGGAAATCTGATTACTCACAATGGAAAAAAATAGCCCCATAGAATTAATAGATGGGCCACACAGAGAGGATGTAGCTTCTTTCTGTTCCTAGAGATAGGGTCCCTCTGCCCCACTAATCTTCTCCAGACAGACAAGTATCAAACACTTATAAAGGGCGTTTAGGAGACAATATATCCTTTCAGTTCCAATACTTGATAAACTTCTCCACCTAGAATTCTTCTTTAGAATCTAATCCATAAGCCCTATTCCTCTTTTAAAATTATATCCATCTTGTTCCATCCTCAGCAAAGACTGAAATTAGCTGGTCACCATCATCAGAACAATAGTCCTTTATTTCAACGAAACTTGAATAAATTGCACTTCTACTTTTTTTTAGTAGACTCTTTCAGATTTATTTTTACTCGTGTTTATAGGTTTCCCTTTATAATGACGTTCTTTATTCAGAAGTCCCAGAGCCATATTTGTTAAACTGTAAATATTCACTAATTGAAGGAAAATTTCAGCATTCTGAAAATGCCTGGCTAAACATTCATGGTTTCAGCATGTTTTCCAGAAGAAAGCTATATATATTCTTTAAGGGACGATCATATGTTTATACCTTAAGAAGGGAATTGGGACTTTGAAAATACTCGAATGAAAATACGCACTAAGACACTGATCGTGGTTATGATGACAATTTTACTTACTGTGCTTCTAAAACAGGCCAGGCATACTGAATGTGACACGCTCCTAATCCTCAAGAAGTTCACAGTCTTACTGACATGTATCTAAGATATAATAATAAATGAAACATACAAGATGTCATGGGTCTTAACTCTGCAGGCTAAGGATGCAAAGAAAGGTCAAGAAAGATCTCAGTGTGATGAAGTCTCAGCTGAATCTGAAGCTGGAGGTGCCCCAGACGGCAAAGAAAAATCTTAAACATTTTAAAGCAAAATGAACACGTGCAAAGGTAAAGAGGCATAAAAGAGCTCACTCTTTGGGGGAACTGAAAAATTAAAAAGCTTCAAGTTTAGAGAATGGGGAGGGACAGGGTGCTGGGAAAGCAACAGTTAAAACTGAAAAGGTAGCCAAGACCCAGGTCACGGAGCAACGTTCTGTACACCTAAATTGGGATTTTGTGCTGAAAGAAGCTCAAAGAAAATTAACAAAGTCATATGGCTGTGCATCAGTATCATTGCAGAGAGCAGAATGGAAGGAAATCTGAAGGCAAGAACTCCCATATAAAGGATGATTCACGAGTTCAGTGGAGGCAGAACATGGGTGTGAATTAAGGTAGTGAAAGAGAAATGGAAATGAGACATGAAATTAAGATACTCCTGAGAGGCAGAACCAACAACTTGGTAACCAAAGGGAGCGATGATAAAGAACTGGGAGGGACTGAAGATAAATTAAAGGTTTTCAGCTTGGATTGGTGATGTCATCAACTTAGGCAACAGAAGTTGAAGAGAGATGCTGGGCAGAAAAAAAATGAAAGATTTCACCATTGGCCTTAGTGAATGTGAACTTTCAGTGAAGCATCACAATGAAAACAGGAGGTGTTGCATCAACGGTGTTTTATGCTGATGCTCAGCTGAGGGTAGAGGGAATGAGTCCAGAGGTGCTGCGTTGTTCTAATTTGCACAAGGACCCCAGTGGTGGATCAGGGGCAGATATTCAATAGACAGGAGCAGACTGGAGACCAACACTACAGTAAACAGTGTAGGAGACTTATTTCAACAGAACCGTGCTGACCACTACAGTAGCCGACAGCCGCGTGTTCACATAAATTTAAAATCACAAAAATTAAATAAATTAAATATTAATTTCTTCAGACCCATTAGCCACATTTCAGGTGCTCAGTAATGAATGTGGTTGGTGGTTACTATACTGAACGGTACAGATATAGACTGTGGGTCTATGGAACTGTGCAGGCACGGCATAAGAAAAAGAAGAGGAAAAGTTTGCAGACAGAACCCTGGGCAAGAGAGAGAAAGTACATAAATGATGTGAGGAGTAATCAGAGGAGTAAAAAGAGAAAGAATAATAATCATATGCTGTGAACCAAGAGAACTGAGTTCAAGAAGATGAATTAACCAAGAATATGAAAAACTAAGAGAGGGAAAATAAGGTGTAAACAATTATCTTTAGGCATTTGTGAAAGGGTTAGTTGCTCAGTTCTACCTGACTCTTTGCGACCCCATGGTCTGTAGCCCGCCAGACTTCTCTGTCCATGGAATTCTCCAGGCAAGAATAATGGAGTGGGTTGCCATTCCCTTCTCCAGGGGACCTTCCTGACCTAGGGATTGAACCCGGGTCTCCTGTATTGCAGGCAGATTCTTTACAGTTTGAGCCACCAGGGAGCAGAGTATTAAAATTACCAATTTTTTCAGATGTAAAGTGACTCCATGAGACTAACTCTCCCACTCAGATGACAGGTAGTGTATTAAGAAAGAACTCTAGTTCCTAACAGGAAAGGACATGCAGAAATATGACTATTCTCTTCCTACACTTTATCAAAGCAGGGGAAGCCTTGCCAAGCTGTTATCCTTAGTCATCATCTTTCTGGGAATTTCTGAGAGTCTCTAATGAAGGTCTGTATCTTAGCTGAATAAGATTCTGGAAATCCTATGTCTAATAACTATATTCAGACACCAAATGGCACAGAAAATTCTTTTCTCAGATTAAAAATTAAATTGATAGAATAGCAGTTATCAGGGGCTGGGGGCAGGGTAAGTGGGGAGTTATTTTTTAGTAAGTACAGTAGAGAGTTTCAGTAGAGATCATGAGAAAGTTCAGATGAAGAGTGTTCATGTTTGCACAACAGTGTGACTGCCATCGAGTGTTAGTCGCTCAGTTGTGTTCACTTCTTTGCAACCCCATGGACTGCAGCCCACCAGGCTCCTCTGTCCATGGGATTCTCCAGGCCATGCCCTTCTCCAGGGGATCTTCCTGACCCAGGGACTGCACCCGCATCTCCCACAATGCAGGCAGATTCTTTACCATCTGAGCCACCAGGGAAGCCCCACACTGCACACTTAAAAATGGTTCAAAAGATAAATTTTCTGGAATTCATATATTTTACCACAGATGAAAAAGAACTTTAATGATGCTGAACTAAAATATGTAAAATGGGAGAGAATCTGGAAGAAACCTCTTATAACCCTTGACACCTGGGAAATAGAAGATTCCAAACATAAAAGTTGAAAACATTGCACACAAACATCTGTTACTCAAAGAAATGTAGGTATTTGTATTAGATTTATGATATTAGGTGTGAAAATACAAGTTTGATAAGTTGTAAGGTATTAAGCATCTGTTGTTGCTGTTGCTACTGCCTCCTGTGAAACTGCCAATGGTCTGGAAAAATGAAACAAGTTAGAGCTTTAAATGGTGCTAAAAGAACAAAAATGACACTTCAGTAGCAGTCCAGTAGTTAAGACTTCCTGCTTCCAATGCAAAGGATACGGGGTTCAATCCCTGGTCAGGGAGCTAAAATCCCACATGAGGCACAGCACAGCCAAAAACGATAAAAAAATAAAAAGTAAAATAAATAAAACTAAGGCATGGTACGCCACGTTCATTTGAAAAATTTTAAAAATAAAAAAATAAATAAGAGAACAAAATGTATTAGGTCAGTTTTAAAATCAGGATGGCATTTATACCCTTTTCTTTACTAGTCATACCTCAGGTCAATAGCTGCAGTTTGCTAATAGAGGCAAACCGTAAATATCAGAAGTAAACTCCGAGGCAACCATGTTTATACAGGCAAAACGCTCACTGGGCAATTAGAGGGTAGAACCCCTGCATGACTTCGCTTGCATCCTCTGAAAGGCCCTGGAGTGAGGCTCAGGGAAAGAAATTCTGAAGGGATTCTAAAGGAAGCCAATGGCAACTTTCATTTGTGTCATTGTGTCCAGGAAGCAGATTATGAAGATAAAAATGAAATCTGAGCAAGTGAATGTTCATTACTGTAAAATAATACAATAAGCCAAAGAATGCTTGTTTCAAGATTTTTACGTCATACAATAAATTTCGTAAGGATTTTAACTACTGACTGTCTCCCATCAGCATTCAGACTTTTCCTGGTGGACCCACTGAAAAGCTGAAAGTAAACACTTGAGCATTCACGGATCGCACCCTGTTTCTCCTCCAACGATATTAACCAAATAGGGAACAGGATCATCTTTTAGTCCAACCAGTCTTCCGAAGCTCTGTTTGGATCACAGAGGAATTCTACTGCTGTCACAACCTGATAAATACAGTTACCTCATGACTGGAAGCTGAAAAGGCACGGACACAGCACCAAGAACAGACCCTGGAAGAGGAGACCAGCCACAGGGAAGGAATAAAAGGAGGAAACAAAAACAAATTCAAGAGATGAGTCATACTATACTCACAACTTTCAGCCTGGTAGTCCGGCACAAACTGCTCATCATTGTCAGGTACCTGAGCTGAAGGAAAGAAAAAAATAATTAAGAGAGAAACTGCCAAAGCATAAAGAATGTCAAGTAAAATCTCTCATGGGAGATCTTTTTAGGTTGAGACCAAACCTACGATTATTTGCTAGTGAGCTCCTATTTAAAATGGTATTGACAGCAAAATTCAAGAAGGGAAATAGAAGCAATCATCAATGTCAACCAGAAAACACATATATCAGAAATAAAATGGTGGCAGTTGTAGTTCCTCTGCATTTTACTTGCCACATGGAAATAAAAGAAATGTGAAAATAAAAGCAGCTACAGGAATTCTATTAGCTGCAGTGTTTCTTTTTGCAAGAATGGAGTAAAAAGGATTTCAATTTGCCTACTGCCGATGTTTAAACAGCCCATTTAAATTTATCACAGAATTCTTTTAAACGATGTGCAGTTATTACACAAACCCCTCTGCATTTTAGATATGTCTGTTTTTGATGTGTTTGGCCTACTGCTAGACTACTATAACTAACATTTGCCCTAAATTTGGCCAAAATACGTGATGAAGTTTTTTACATGAAAGACAGTCATTGATTTTGGTCATACGGAATAAAATATTATATATCAGTGATTATGGTCACAATCATAAAAATAATAATTAATAAAAATAAACCTCATAGTTTTGTTCATAATATTTTCCAGGTGACCATTCAACACTAACAAAAAGAATATCACTATTTCATCAGGCTTTATGTCAAATGACTTCCCTGTCTTTCATAAAGGAATAAAACAATGAATAGCAAGAGCTTAATGTATTCAGCAATCAAAACACAAGTATATTTTTTACTTCTAGAATATTTTTATTGCAGTTAATTCAGGCATCAAAATAGCCTATCCCAAATTGACATAATATTACAAAAATGAGTTTCCATATACACACAAAAATATGCACAATTACACACATACAAACTACATAAAAGTGGGGTCACTTTTAATTTGGCAAAAATATAATGAGTTATCATCCTAATTAACTTTAGGTATAATCTGATTAGCTAGTATTATTTCCCTAATATTACCTAATCCTGAAACTTTTTATCTAATCAAGTCATATTAAAACAGATGTAATTTTTTTTTCAAAGTACCTATTCTGTTGAGGAATTCTTATGAAAATAGTCAGTCGTTGTTGAAAAAGTTTTGGGTTGGAAATAGAGTTAAGAAAAAAACCATATAAAGAGAAATTCGATATTTAAAAAATTCTACATAAGAAAGGAACACAACATACACACAATTCAAATGTCTGGTGTGTCAGCTTATTTAATAGGATTCAAAAAACTTTTTTGTTGAACAAAATTTGTTATATTTCAAGAGCAGAATAAACAATAATCTTACAAATTACCAAAATATATGCAGCAGGACATTCAACTATTTTCTAACAACTTTCTTCTGTTCACCAATACTTAAGTTTATTACAGATAAATTCCATCCCCTGCCACTAAAGGAAATGAGACAAATTAAGAACTCATTTTCCAAATTAGAACTGATGCCTATTTCACCAGCCTGTACTGGAGGAAAAGATGTATTTTCTGCAGGTTCCACTAACATCTGATACCAAGGTTAACCAAATCAAGCAACTTTCAAATCATTTTTCTATGCTCTGCTGTGTAAACTGTGCAACATTATTTAACCTCTTTGAACTCCATTTTACTCATCAGTTTAACAGTGATAATACATATTTTTCATGAAGACTAAATGAAATCGTCTAAACACAATGCCTGTCACAATACCAGATACTCAAAAAATGTTACATATTTTCTTCTTTCCAAACCTCCACCACCCACCATTTTTTTCCTTTCACACAGGAAGTACTACTCAAATTACTATAATGCAAGTTTAATATTTTTACTTCTAATGAATTAGATTGGAGATGGAAAAACAAATCACAGCTAATTATACATTAGTATTCTCTTAGTTATAATCATTTTTTGACACTGCAGTAAGCCTCATTTTTCTCAAAGACTCACAAATTATGTAGAAGAATGTCCTTTAAAGTAAGTGTTTTCACCAAAAAAAGTACAAAAGTGTTTTAAATATTTATTTAATAAATGACAGTGGGCAGACAGAATCAAATCCTATACTTTTTTTCTATCATATCTACACGTTTTGGGTTTTGCTCTAAATTAACAGCTAAACAGAGATAACCATTGAGATGCAAAGTTATCAACCATAGCAATTACTAGGTTTTTAAAAAGCCAACATTTACAAGAATCTAATAAAAATGTAATACCCCTTTACAGGAATAGTTAAAAATAGCAAGTGAGTAACAAATATATTTGTAACAGAATATGCTGGCATGAATGTCCTAAAGGCCAGACTTTTTTTTTTTCTTACTATCATAAGACAAATTTGCAACTCCATGATATATATCACTGCAAGAAAGGTATAAAAATAACTGATGGATAAGTATATGTTGGCATATGTGTGGGGTGCGGGTGGTGGGGAGGTTGTTGAGAGGGGAGGGGGCAGAGGCAAAACTTCGGGTACAGAATAAATCAGAAGTTACACCTCACAGAGACAGAAAATAGCTACATACTAACAATTTTGTAAAAAGAATAAGAATTGCTATTTCTAGTCTAACTCCTTAACATACTGAATAAATACTTCACACTTATGCCTGAACATATTACAGAATTTTAACAAAAAACATATGACTCACATTTTCACAGAAGCTAATCTTAAGCAACCGAATAGACCAAATGAAGCAGCATGCCACTTAAATAGACAAAGGCTTCACTCTAATTTCAAGTTAGAGTCAAAGGAAAGCAGTTAACGAAAAACACAAGTTGGATCTGGGCAAGGAAAATATGACAAAGTATTGCCACACTCATATCATACATTTCCTTTTTTGCCTCCATTCACGAAAATTCTATGAAGTAGCAAACTACAGCTGCCTGAAAATTTGTGGCAAGCCATACCCACTCCAAAGAGGAAAATTAACAATAGAGGCCAACCTAAATCTAAATATATATATGTGTATATATATAGCTATTTTACTACTATCTATGATAAACTGCTTGGAATAATCACCTTTGGGGAATAAAAATGTTTTCCCACACTGTAATTAAAGAGGAAGGGGAAGAGTAAGAAAGGGGAAGAGAAAGTATATACCAAAAGACCAATAAAAGGCTTTCAAGAAGATGAAGCATGTAGATTTTATTGGTAATAGCTGGAGCCCTTCTGTCAGTTCATTGCACACTAATAGACAAGCTGCCATCAAGTCTCAGGACTTTGGCTTTAAAAGCGTAGTATGTGCACTCTCAGCTATTTGCTCTACCTAGATTATCATCGAAAGTTGTTTTTTTCTTTCCCCCTTCTCTCTCTCTTTTTTATTACATTGCAATACATATTATGAGAAAGAAAATCATGAAAATATTAATCACAATCTTGATGTCACAGAATCATTAATCCTTATTTTGAATTTTAATATATACTTTTTTAACTAACATTGCCTAGGCAGGGGGGTGAGGTGGAGAGCAGACAATTTTTAAAAAGTTTGTCTCTCTTTTGTGCTTGTTTTTAACGTTCAAATAAAGCAGTAATCATTACTTAAGAAAAGGTGAATGTTGAAATATTTTCCAAGTTTGGCTGCAGACAAGGAAAAACCGTCTTATTCTTACAAACTAGGTGCCTGTTGGGTTTGCTTTTAAAGCTAGGGAAAAAGTGGAAAAATTACAAATGAAACAAATGTCAAGTTGAAAAGGGGTTAATATTTAATTAAAACCAGTTCTATCCACTGTAACAATGACCTGGAGCCAAACAAGGCGGAAGATGTATGAGTCATTCTTTCTGCCCGTGAATGAGACAGCTGATCTCCTCGGCAATTCCTCCAGACAAGCAGGCAGAACTGGAGTTCTGCCTCCATTCACAAAAACACAGTCCAGCATGAGCCATGTGGCTCAACCGCAATCTTTTCATGTCACACCCTTCCAGAGAGTTAAAGCAAGTCAACTTGAACTTGCAATATAAACACATCAATTTTACTGCTCTATCTCAAATACAGCTCAGATCCATTAAGGTATATGTTAAATAAATGACAAAATGAAATCCATATATACATTTAAATATATTTAATCCATCCTGTTCTATAGGGTAACTTGTCACAAAAACTTGAATGTATAAACCTAAGCAGAGGGAAAGACAGATGGATGGATGGATGGATGGATGAAGGAAGGATGGAAGGAAAGAAGGAGGAAGGGGGAAAAAATGACAAAGAATTAAAGAAATGCCTTTTTTTCTTGCCTATTCTTCAAATGCTCTTTTTATCTTAAGATTATAACAGTCTATTGCTTAACTTCATAGCATTTCCCTCTCACAAGGTAAGAAACAAGTTTCTCTGAAGAAATTTAAATTTTCTTTTAAATAAAACAACAAGAAAATCAACCTTCACACAGTCTTATTTTGTTTATTCCTACAATGAAGCCTCAGGCCATGGAACAAAATAATCATGAAACCTCTAAGCCAGGTTTTACACTACATCCGCTTTTAACATTAAAATGATTGTACCAATGTATAAGCATTAATTGATGCAGAAGTATAAATATATTTAAACAGCCAAAAAAAGGGGCTATTCCTCCATGGCAGAAAAATCTTTAATATTGATAAAGTCATGCTTTCTGTATGCTCTAAGAGAAAGAAAACAGTAAGTTTTAGTTGTTTTTAGCCTCAAATCAACTTCAATTTCCTAACTTTAACTTACATAGTGGTTTGAAAACTTAAAGCATAGCTCAGAGCTGTTGCTACTAGCAAAACATTTTCTGTAAGGTACTGAGAGCTGACTTCTATTATTGTTATTATTATTATTATTTTAATTACAATGCTGCACACTGGTCAAAGGGAATAAAGTTTTCCTATGAAATTGAAGAAATTACACATTTTCTGTAACTGAATTAGCTTAGTAATATTTCATTAACATATATCAGTACCTTCTGGAAAAACTATATCTAGGCTATATGAAATCCAAATTTTATTTTTAACAAATATTTCTATTTTGCAAATAGACTCTAGACGAAATGCATTTATATATTGTCAATAAATGCTGAAAAATAGAATATGTTTATTCCAACTGCTATCTCTTAATCAGGTCCAAACAAGAAGTCTTTGTTTCATAGTTTAAAGTATTTTGTGGTACGAGAAAAAGATGGGCAGTAGCTCCCTCTTGCCCCCTCACAATGACTCTTGCTCAACTCTAAGAGATAGTATGGACTTTTGTAATTTAATGTCTAATTCTCAATTCCTCTTTTTTTTTTTTAAACCACACAAAATAATGAAGTTTCTAAGCCTTTTCTCCTAACTGCATCACATGGAGAAAAAAAAAAAAATTCCATGAGTACATATCCAATTTATGTTTGATTTCAAAAGAAAGTCTAATTTTTGAAAAATAAAAATGAGTGCATTATAATAGCTATGTATTGTGAGTGATATCATGCATATTGAGTAACAACACATATCTTTTAAGGAAATTCATGATAAATGATTTTGAATATAAATTTAGTATCAACCACTAAAGTTGAGGAGATACGATGACATCTCTGCTTTTCAGCAAACCTGATTATTAATGGAAAGTCACAGAAAACAAAAGGAAAAAGCTTATCTGCATGAGGGCATGAGGTAATAATAAACTTTAGTGTAGAAAAGTTACTTTTGGAGATACAACTTTGACTCTAGTGTCATGGCAACATGAAATTTAACCTACATCACAACTGAAAAACATTCTGCCCTGATAGGAGCGAATCATTGTTGACATTTATCCTTAATACTACTGACGAAAGGAAACCTCATGGACATCTAGACCAACATCAAAAATAACACTCAAAGGTTGCTATATATTTATATTAGCTACATATGAAATGTATCATTTCTCTCTAAGTTGTGTTAGCAGGTAAGCTTTAATGAGTAACTTTTAAAACTGTGAGCCTCTTTTAACTCACTTTTACATCCTTCTATTTCTGTCCTCCACACATAAAAGGTTCCATTTTAACGATAAATTACTAGGATACCTTTCCTTAAAGCACCACCAAAAAAGCATATTACCAAGATGTTGTTAGAATTGATATTTGAACTCATTATTTCATGGATCAAATAATTGGAATTGCCTTTCTGTCAATAGCAATCTAATTCAAAAGTCAATAAAGAATTGTACATGGAAAATGACAACATAAGTAAGTGGCTTTGGAAAAATTTAAAATAAGCACATTCTCCATTTTTTAACTGCTACTGTGGCCACTGAAGACACTACCTTTTCAATTTTCTTCGGAATGAGATGTGATTCAAGTGTGGCATACATGTTAAAAAAAAAAAAAAAACCTTGAAATTGCAATGTTAGTACTTCAAAAGTGATACTAATATAAAGTTATATTCTTCAAAAACATGTTTTTGATCCCTGTTCAGAAATTGAGGGGGGCTGGTGGAATGGAAGTATATTTTTTGGAGAACACTTTAGTGAACCGAAAAGACTGGTTCCAACCTCACCCTCAAACAAATCCTGCCTTATCTACCCAAATTTTTCCTTGGACATACAACACATTTCATAATCCATAATAATTTACTTATGACTAATTCATGGTGCACTTTGGGTCTACTTTATAAAAAGTATTACAGGAAAGAAACAAATTAAACCTGAGAGAATGTATCGGTTTCCAAGTATTTAGGGACTCTAATTTTTAAAAATTCCTGTGACACATCAGAACTAACTTGACTTTCTTGTCTAATAAATTTTTAGACCTGTTTAACTTTCCAATGGGATTCTTACTCGAGGGAGAAACTTGGTTAATTGGTAATGATCTTCTTTTTTAAAGGGTCAAGATGCCTTAAATTCTATGGTATCCTTCTTGGAGATAAAACATTATGAAAAGAAGTAAGTAAATGGTTCACAGTCTGACAGCTTGGCAATGTTTTAATTTCTGGATGTCCAGAAGGACATAAATGAACAGATCTAGCTAGCAAAGAATAAACCAATGTAACTTTGAGATCTCAGCTAATGTTGATCAAGATGTAGACTAAGTTAAATGCTAATGCAAATATCATAATTATGTAAAATTGCTAAAAATAAAAATAGATGTGCAGCTCATTAACAATAATAAAAAGAAAAATTCACCTTTCTTCTTACTATTAGATTTTTAAAATATCAAGTAACTGTTAATGCTTATATCATCATAGAATTAAATTATTATAAAATACAGTCTTATTCATGGTTTGTAAAAGCAGCCCACCTGGTTATTCAATAAAACACTCCAAGGATTAATCCTTGAACTTATTTAAGCTTATAAATTCTTGTTCAAGTAAAAGTCCATGTTCTTTCAAATACATCAACCACTTTCTAAGTTTATTTTATATAAAACTAAATCTTCAGATCCGATTTATAGGTTAATTATCACAGGTAAGAATATTCAGTGCAGAGTTTTAAAATAAACTCAGATAAATTACCAAATCACTTATCTGAGAAACAAAGAAATAAAACAATTCAAAAGTGAAACACTGCACTAAAACTGATTATAAAATGGTAAGAGTCTGTCACAGTTCCACATTTTTAAATTCCAGGAACAGAGTTGCTATGTACATTCAAAATCTGCCAGCAAGTGCACTGACTTGGAATCAGTGAGACTTAAACATCTTAAGGACCAACAAACCTTCCAGAACAATTAAAATAGATATTAGAAGGTATTTTGGAAAAGCGAACAAATTCCCTCATAAATGTAATGTTCTTACAACCTTCAACTCTGCAAAACTTAATAGACATAAATTCATGCAAGAGCCTGTGTGCAGATTTTTGTTGAGAAAGTTATGTTTGACTATATGGCTTATGTTGCAATAATAAGTAATCTATTGCAGTAAGTTTCATTTACAGAAACAAGCAAAATGACCTTTAAATATAACTAAAACTTTCATTAACATACAAGTACAATCACCCTTTCAAAGGGCTCCTGGAATAGCTATTATTTAACTTAAAAGCTTCATAAAGATTGTAGGAGCTCTTTGGAAAAACTAGGATATCAGCAACACAAAGAAACTTATTTTACATGCTAACAGCAATTTGATCAACTACAAGCAAGACCACCCAAAAAACACAGCAGTCTGCCTCAAAGTAGCAACAGCAATGCTCAATTCCATTTTAAAGACCCTCTCTCTTCTTTGAACCATCTTTAAAAAAATCTGTTCCAAAAATTGCATGTTTACCATATAATGTAAAGATAGAAATAACACAACTGTACTCAATGCTAAATATCTATAATTTTCTTTGTGTTTCCCACAAGACATATAATATAATAAAATTATTATTTCACATTTAGCATAACAAATCCAAAGGAAAAATTTCAAATTATAGACGCCAACAAAAGTCCCTCAACATTAGACATATCTCAAGTTGCATAAAGCTGTACTGGAGCAGTATCTCCTTGTTCCTATAAAATAAAGTTTTACACAATAAAAGATACAATAGATGGCAACACAAAATGTTATCAAAAAGCAATCAAAATTAAAAGCAATGCCTTTAAATGTCTCCTTGCTACATTAAATAAATCCTAATACAAGCAATAAAACAGCAAAAGTCAATTTCAAGAAACATCACATCATAATAACACATAGAAAACATTTAAAAAATCTTCCAATCCCCCTAAGATTTATTTTAAAGCCATAGATACCCTTAGCACTGGATACACACCTAACGTTCTGTGTTGTGAGCAAGGCGGAAAGAAGACGCTGGCACTTAAATCTTGAAGCATCCCGTCCCGATGAACCCAGGGAAACTAATTTCTGCCATCAGAAAAGTCCTCCACCAGAACACCAAATAATGATATGCGCTGCTCTAAAGGAAACAGCAAGCCGGGTTCTGGCTCTAGGAGGTCTCTCGAGGTACAATAATATAAACCTGATCAATTGCAATTAAAATCTGAACAGAGGCTTAGAACTTGAAGTCTTGGTGCATTAGTTCTTGCCAAAAGCAGATGTGATTGTGAGCTGGAAGCAATTTCTCCTGGTAATTTGTGATGACACTGGGTAGTGCAGTCCCAGATTCCCCAAAGACAAACTCATCAGAGGCTCTAATGTATGCATGACACATGAGGTGGCTCTTTTAGAGCTCAATTAATTGGGCTGAACATTAAGACAGCAAGTTCAGGACTTTTTTTTTTTTTTAATCTTTCCCTTCTAGAGTTGCTTTTCCCCTCCTTTGAAAGCAATTTTTTGCCTTACCTTCTGCAAGCCATGTTTCCTGTAATTGACTTAGATCTTGAAAGAGTTCTAAAAAAACAAGTCAAAGACATAAACAAAAGATTTGCAAACCTTTTAGGCTACATTAAATGGAAATGTTTGTCATGAACATAGTCCTATAGATCAATTTAATTTGGGGAGGGGCATCAATAAATGAGGATTCATAACTTAATTATATCAATAATCCTGCCCATTTTGATGCCTACTAAGCAATATTTCTCAGTATCTTTTTTACCCCTTTTTAACACACAGCTTAAAAAATAAGCCTTGGGACCTCAAACAACACGCTTACAGTAGAACTCAAAAAGGTTGAGATGAAGGTGTGCCTATCCTCAGAAACCTTTTTTAAACATATTCAATTCTTGCTAAAATAGTGTTAGGGGAAAAATCAGAAAGACTGAATAACACTTTATTTCTATCTTCTAAATCTTCTATCAAAGATTTAACAGTACATGGTATAATTCTCAAAGTACTAGATGTTTTGAGATTCAATGCCTCAAAACTCAAAGGGACAACTATTAAATACAAGATTTTAGAAGAAAATTTCTACATTAATAGGTTTACAAAAGTAAATATATAATTCCCTGGCACCTGTTTATTATCAAGTCCATAACTGGGTATTCTGTCACTGGGGAGGGAGAGGTATGTGTAACTTATTCCTATTTATATGAAGATTTGAAGAAGTTTCAGAATTCAATATACTTAATCTAAATGGCAAACTAAACTTTGATAATTAAGTTTATTAAGTTTGTTATGAATGGCCCAATACGGCTGGAATAATTGATAGCATTTTGACCTCCTATCAACAGTTCATAAAAAGAATCTGCAACTTAATTTCCTAAATATGTATTATAATTATTAATTAGGCCTTAATTATGATTGATTGACCACTTAAAAGGCCTATACACAAGATATTACGACCTCACCATGCGGTCATCAAAACCATCTCTGAAAAGTTTGGTAACAGTATATGGTTTAGTGTAAGGAGATGGGAAACCAAACAGTCACTTATATTGCTCAACTTCTAATGCAGGAGAAAAAGAGTAATTAAGCAGTGTGCATAGCTGTCTAATTTGTTCCTCTGTGTTGGATATTTTCAAATTGTTACCTTAGTGTATGGGATTACTTAAATGCCATATGGACAAAAGTATTTAAACACAAAATGGTTAAAAGAAGGATGTCACTCTTAAGTTATTTCCTTCTTTCATTAGCTTGTGACAGGGCCATAAAACAGCAAACTGTCACATCACATTAATTGCTCCAAATACAAATCTTGCTTAAATGCATTCATTTGAAAGTTTATTATTCTTAAGGTAAGACTGAGTGCTTCTCTTTTTTATGAGGGTAGGAAGTACAGGTAAAGAGGGGGAATTCAGCTCTAAATCAAACCTCACCTTCTGAATCATGAGCCAGATCTCTGTTAATGAATTTTCTTTTCCTGACATTTGTTGGTTTCTCGTTACAATTTCTCCCACGCTGATTCTACAAAGGGAAAGATAAAATTCTTTAAAAAGAATGTAAACCTCAGATGTCACACACACACACACACACACACACACACACACACACACACACACAGAGAGGCATACATAAGTCTACTGGATCCTCTCCTTAAACAGAAAAATAAAAGTCCATGGTATCAATCCCAATATCCATTTTCTGCATTCATTTGACAGTGAAAGCTTATGCTGAGAATTCAATAGCCAGGGAGAGTTGCTTCCCTGTGCGGATCTGAAAACACTGTGTATCAGTCATAGATTCATGGTATCTCAGCATCAAAACAACATTAAGCAATTACACTTAAAGTCGTTTTTAGGCTAGATCGAAGCTAGATTAAAACACAGTTGAATTTTATTCTCTCAGATAATCCCCTTAAAAAAGAACAAAAAGAGAGTGGTGAAATGAAAAATATAAGAGAGACAATGAGAAAGAAGAAAAAAAAAAGGAAACAAAACCCATGTAAACAAAAAAGTGTCAGCATTTGTCTCAACTTCATTCTTTTCAATGTGGCAGACAAACCCAGCCAAAAACTTTGAGTGCAGCAGCTGCTGCTGCCCTCCTTCTTCTCTTCCACTCATCTTGAGCACTTTAAACAGAAAAAAAAAGGGGGGGGGGTCTTAAAAACAAAACTATGCCTTATCCAAATCACTGAAAGGTAAGCTCATTTTGAAGACTGGGCTTCTAGAAGCAGAGTCGCCCTACAGTGGCAACAAAGCAGATAAAGTATCTGCAGTCCCAGCCCCCTTGCTCCCCCCCCACCCCGCCTTCTCACTCGCCCTCCTCCCCCCTCTCCCCTCCGTCGGAGTCAAGTTTATAAACAGCAACTTTCGAACTGATCACTCACATTGGTGACCATGTAAGGCACTTGCTGGTCATAAAATCCATCCATTCTGCTGCTCTTCGCAAATCTCAGCTCAGTGTTTTATATTTTAAGCATTTAGCTGGAGATTTCCTCGGGATCTGGACTTCTATCAACCTAGAGGGGAACAAGATGGCTTTTAGGCTTAAAAAAAAAAAAAAATCATGAATGAAGCTCTTGAATTTGCATAGCTAATTACCCTCCGACAGTCCCATTCACAAAAATAACCCTCCCTACACAGCCTCCTTCACCTGGATCCAAAGAGAGCCAAGAGAGTTCACAATTTACATATTTTCCTCAGTAGCAAAAATTCGAACAAGAGGCGATGTATTTATTTTCACTCTCGATGTTTCCCTGAGCGGTCGGTGTACCCCGGGCAGCTCTGATTCGCAAACGTGTGCAAAACTAGCAATGGCGATCAGCGAGACTTGCTTTGCACCTAACGGGACTAAAGAGACGGAGACACCTCTTTCATAAGGATAGTTTTTGCAACCCACAACCATGCAATTATCTGGAGAGACATAAAAAGTTGTTGGAAAGACCCACCTGAAAGCCACGCTAGGCGAACGGCTGCAAAAAATTCCCTCCAATTTTAATAAAAACATTAATTATTGCCCAGCACTTCCCCCTTGGAAGCCGAAAGCGCCTCTGACAGAGCTCAATTCGGTGGTTTTTCCTCTACTTCTCCTCCAGGGGCCTCCAATCCAAACTGATGGATCGCTGCCTCCCATTGGCTCCGCGTCTCTTTCACAAGATCAGATTTCGGGCTGTCAATCAGGAGGCTCGCTGCCCCTTCTCGTGAATCTCCCGCGCCCCTCTGCCCAAGCTGGTGCTGTGCCTGCCGTCGCTGTGACCACAGCCTGGAAACGCCACAGAGCAAATCGACTGCCGTCCTAACCCGCTGCTTATTGTTAAGGCGCCTGGGGACACAGAAGCCATGTGTATCGAGTCGCCAGTTCTCCTAACTGGTGTGTTTGGTCCACTATCGGGCTGAAGCACTTTCCTAAAGCACTTTGGTTCGCGTCAGATATATACTCTGAGGCGCGATCCACCAAGCCCGTGCGTCCTTAGTCTCCTACCTCACCTCCCTCGAGGTCTCCAGTCCCTCCACTTTGAACCTGATAAGGAACCCAGTTCGCAATACAGCCTCGTTCCTACTAAGCTTTTGGCCCAAGTTCTCTTCCCGTTTTTCAACGCCCACCATCACCGTTATGGTGTATCAAAAACATTTTTTTTTTAAACGTCATCCTCAAGTCAGTCTTTCATGGGATAGTAAAATCTGTGGGGAAAGCCCTTGGGAGAAGCAGAGGACTTGCTTTTTAGAAGGGGTTGCGTTGGGAGAGGGAACTGAGGGAACTCCAGAGCTATCTAAGTGAGGAAAAGTATAAAATAAAATGTGTCCCACGTGTGCACTGCAACTAGCTGTTTCGAGTCCCCGGTGGAGGTGGGGAGGAGCAAGGATGGGTTGGGGTGGCTCGGGTATCCTAGGGACTCGCACGTTTCCTGAGCTTTTATTATGTATACACGGAGGCGGAGGATGTCACTTACTGTACTTGACGCTTTCACTTCCTCTCCAGTTTTTAAACTGCCAGAGCCGGGAGTTGGTGGCGAGGGGAGAAGGGGAGTCGGGTTTCAAGGACAATGACTAGGACGTTAAAAAGGGAGGGCTGCAATTCTGAAACCACTTGCCCTGACCCTCCAACTGGGCTTAGAGCTGTGAAGAGTCACTTAAGAAACCCTCGGCCCAACCTGGGCTGAGAGGCCTCAGAATGGCACCGGGGACTCAGCGGTGTTACAATTCATTTGTGATCCTGGTGGCGACCAGAGCTAAAGACCAAAGGAAGTTTTCGGCAGCTGTTCAGCCCGTTCGGAAACGTGCTGCAATTCTTAATTTCTAATTGAAAGTTTTTCCTTAAATGGAACATTATGGAGCCATATTAAACTGCAGTATGAACGCACAAGACTCAATTTCGGACCCATGGAAGTCAAGGGTCAATTTTTTTTATTAATAATAATATTAAAAAACCTTAATACTGGGAAAACATCCAATAACTGTGGACAGCAAGGACACAAACCGTGAGTTCTTTAAAAGCAGTAAATCAGTTAGCCGGTCCTAAGGCGCGCACCCACAAGTATTTCAAGCGGGAACCGCACATTTACCACGGCCGGGGAGAGGTTTGGGCGCAGCCTGGCCTCAAGGCCGGCACAGTGAGGCTCTCGAGTACTTTCCGAGGGTGCAATCAGGCGGCAAGCGCGTCCAGCCGCCCAACACTCCCGGGATAGCCCAGCCCCTCTAATCTGGGCAAATGTTTCCAAAGACCTTCTCTGTGGCTGGAGCCGGACGGGTAACCAGGGTAACAAGAGGGGGCGGAGCTTCGGGCTCAGCCCCCGCGAGGTTTCTCCGCAGCCAATAACGTACCGTCTGTTCCCAGCCCATTGTTGTTTATTGCTGACCCCGCAGCGCTCCGCTAGGAGATTGGCCGCTTTAGGGAAGAAGGCGGAGCCTCTCCCTCCCTTGCACCCACCTTTCAGCTCCATTCACAAAATCCGGCTGTCTTGGTCACGTGGTTGGGGGCGGGGAGCGGTAGGGGAAATGACACAACAAAGGCCCAAGTTTTCCAAACCACAAAACTTTTTTCTGCCTCGCTACCTCCTCCCAAGCCCCATCAACCAACAAACATTAGAAGATGAGGAAAAGTAGGCTTGGGTCTGGGAGCATAAAGGGGTGGGGTAGGGGTGGGGGGGAGTCAGAAATCAAAGGAAGACTCGGGGTTAATTACAGGGTACACTGCATATGAGAAGAGCTGCAAAAGAGGAAAGGAAGAGAGTTAAGGAGAGGTGTGAGAAAGCGTTCAAGACAAACTAGGAACCTCTGCTTGCTGCTGCAAGTCACTGCTTTGAGACTGACAAACGGTAAAATGGATTTCAG
This sequence comes from Giraffa tippelskirchi, assembly GCF_054371585.1. Taxonomy (NCBI): domain Eukaryota; kingdom Metazoa; phylum Chordata; class Mammalia; order Artiodactyla; family Giraffidae; genus Giraffa; species Giraffa tippelskirchi. The sequence goes on from NC_137284.1 coordinate 69,344,544, forward strand.
GTTTTTCACAACATTCTGTAATGTTCATTTCTACCTTAGATGCATCCCATAGTTGATTAAATTTTTAAAGCTTCCTTGACGAACACTACAGGTTTTCGGTGGCCGACAGTTTTAGTTTCCATTTCCCAAAACTTCACTCTTTCATAGGCACCCCCAAAGCACTGCAGCTTCTCCCCACCTAGGCTGGACTGACAAACAGAAGCGGAGACTCAATCCTCGGATTTGATTACGTATTGCAGGGGCTCCATATTTCCCCTTTGGATTCTTTAAACGAGCTCAGCTTTTAACTCTGTGGTCTTAACAGCAATTGAATATGATGATACATGAAAAAGCAGACAAGCCAGGCTACAGCTCAGTTTTGTCGAAAGAGCACACAGTTTTGAGATAAATCTTTCTGTATAGCAAATGGACTATCAGACTATTCTCCCTCCTCTCTCTTTCTCTTCTGTCCTTTTTCTCTCTGTCCTTTTTGTGCCGTGATACTTAGTGAGACACTAGCTTGTAGTTTGGTTACTGTTCATGTTCTATGCTTGGCGCTGGGAAAAACCAGTAGACCCAGTGGCTGAAGACATTCAAAGGGCTAAAAATTCGTTTTTCAGAAAACATTACCATTGTGGAAAATGTCTACAGAGGCAGCTGTTCTATTCACAGAGGAACGTCCAAAGTTGCACAAAGTTTCCACTACTTTTAAAAGTGAGTCTTTAAAAATCAGCTTAGTAAATGCCAGTTCTTCTTGAATGGAAAATTTCATTTTGGCAGGATTTCAGGCATAGAATGGCAGAGCAGAGGCCAAGAGGCTTTGACATTTATTTACTTGTATTTTGAAATTCCATTTGGGTTTTGAAATTAAAACTCTTGGGAGAAAGCCCGTTTCTCTCCTCCCTCCCCCCATAAAAATCCATTTCTGAGGTTGGAAAGTTTTTAACTTGCATATAGAGCTATTTAAATCTTTATAGTTCCTTTGCTGTTATTTAATAAAATAATAATCACTATTATTCTGGAGTTAACTTATTATAGCATTATACTGAAAATGCATGGTGGTAAATAGAGCACATTTCTAAAAGAAAAAAGAGAAAGAAACTAAGGGTATTGATTGTTTCAATGGGTTAATATGATTGAAATTAAGCAAAATTTTGTTCAAATTGGGTTGATTATTAAGTAAAACAGTAACCTGTATAATTCTTTAAATACTTTTTATAGTAAATTGCTAAAGGCCTAGTTTGCACAAAGCTACATCAAATAAATAAGGAAAAGATAGACTATTAAAATTGCCAAGTGGGCATAAGAATGAACAAGTGAACATAAAACTCAGAAACATATACGAGAATGGTGAAAGATAATTAGTGGCTATAGCGGGCTCCCTGTGGGAAGAGAAGGAACGATTTGAGAGGAGGGTAGACCCTAGGAAGCAGGTAAAGGCGTCAATGAAATTGACACTGTATACAAGTTGTTAGCTCCCACTCTAACCCGCCATTCTCAACAAGGAAATATCTCCAAACTCCTCAAATAGAGAAAATGTAAACATGTGATTTCTAAAAAAATTCTTAACTGCATTGGAAGTCAGAACATCTTTCATTTTAAAAAAGAAAAATTTTAAATCTTTATTCAATCAAGATGAAAAACAATTCTAATGTCCAGTGATGTTACTGTTGGGATAAGGACACTCGTATATATTTCTGGTTGGACTGTAACTTTCTGCACCCTTTTAAAGTAAATTTGTGGTATCTGCTAGACCCTAAAATATACAATGTCTATTAGACCTTAATTAGACCCAGTAATCCTGATTTAAGAAATCTATAAAAATAAAAACAATGTGCAAAAGGACATTTACTGAAATATTATGTATAGAGGGGGAATTTAGAAGCAACTTCAATACCCACCAATAAGGACATGGTTTTTAACACAGTATGACCATTTCTTACTTTGGCATCCAATTATGGAGGTTATGTAGCTGTTAAAAAGTATGCTGTGTTCTTGGTTCTCAAACTTGAGATTACATAAGAAACTCTTTGTTAAACATTCATATTCCTGGATGGATCCATAGAGTTTCTGATTCAGTAGACCTGAACTGAAGCCCAGCAAGCACATCACATGAAAACTCTGTGCAAGGAATTTTGTTGTAGTTGGTTTCTGAATCATTCTGGGGAAACCCTGGGTTGGACCTCTACCGGAAGTCCAAAGGGAGACCTGCGATGTTTACTAGTTTGGACATGTTTCACTTGACCCACATAATGTTGACACACTTGGAAAATTCAATGTCAACACATAAAGTTTGTATTTCCACCATTGCTTGGCAAATCAGAGGATATGATAACACTGAGACCAAATTCCCACATAGCAACCATCAACTGGAGCTGAATCTCACTTACTCCTTGTGCACAGGAGCATGGGTATCAGTTTTGCTGTCATGCCTACGTCTTCCCTAATTCCTGTTTTTCTTATTTATGTTACCTACCTGATTCCTGCAAGTATTGGCCTGTGTAAATCCTGCTTTACATGTGACATGCTGTTGTTGTTTAGTTGCTCAGCGGTGTCCGACTCTTTGCGACCCCATGGACTGCAGCAAGCCAGGCTTTCCTGTCCTTCACCATCTCCCGGATCTTGCTCAAACTCATGTTCATTGAGTTGGTGATGCCACGCAACCATCTCATCCTCTGTTGTCCCCTTCTCCTCCCTGCCTTCCATCTTTCCCAGCATCAGGGTCTTTTCAAATGAGTCAGTTCTTCGCATCAGGTGGCCAAAGTATTGGAGCTTCAGCTTCAGCATCAGTCCTTCCAATGAATATTCAGGACTGATTTCCTTTAGGATTGACTGCTTTGATCTCCTTGCAGTCCAAAGGACTCTCAAGAGTCTTCTCCAACACCACAGTTCAAAAGCATCAATTCTTTGTCATATGTGACATAGCATATTAAAAAATAAAAGCAAGGGACAGATAGAGAATATCACATATTCTGTTTGTTCTAAAGGAAAAATAGTGTGCATAAAGGTGCCTATATATACATATATGAGACATATGTGTACAAATACCTATACACCAGTGTTACTCAACTTTTTTTTATTATTACCCCCCAAAGAGCCTTTGTGGACATTTTTTATTCCTAATTTCCCTCCTATTAAATTTTGATATTCTGGATACACTATTTATCTGATTATATCCTATAGTCCTTTGGAAGATCACAAATTAGTGTAATACTAGCATCCATCTTTCCAAGAACCAATTTTCAACACTTGGGGCAATATCAACCCCACTGTGAATGTATACTGTATAGTGTATATACATATATTTTCCTCTTTCTATAAGTATTGTATTTACCCAGAAACATTGATTTTTATCATTTAATAGAAGAATACACACCCTATCTCTTACTATTAGTTACATATACTTTCAGGAAGTCTGATTGGAGTTGTGACATAAAAGATCATTACGTTTTTCTTTTAGCAAGTGGAATGGTTTATTACAACATGCACATATCATGGTCGTTTTTAGTCCATTTAAGGGGTGAACACATTAGCAGTTTATAATTAGTTTTGTAAGAACCACAGAACTTTACATATAGAATAACAAGATATCTAGATAGTCATGAATCTTAACTTTGAGTGACTTGTAAATTTTGGAATAAATAATGAACAAAGAGCAAAACATAAATCTTTTACCTTTCTTTGGAAAGAGGACCATTGGCATTTCCTCTAGATTTGAAGGCATGGCGCTGATAACTTTAAACAGTAAAACATCTGCAGAGGTCACCAGTCTCTATCCTCATAGTTGTTTTCTGGACCATGGAGAGAGAGGCAGGTGTGGTGGAGGTGCTTTCCTCAAATATAAAAGACAAGTTAGTAAAAAGGGGAAAAAGGGATTCTAAAGGTCCATTTTAGAAATGGACTTTTATTCTCCTGGGACACAACTTGATTTAGAACAATCTAATGACTAACAAGTTAGTCATTTTATTATCAATGTATTTTATAATCAATGTATTACACATTGGGAGAACTCTTTCAAGACAGGCTTTCCAAAGTACTTCCTGGAAGTATAGCTTGTTTTTTACTCCAAGGTAGAATTAGAATTTCTTCCTGTGGCCTCTAAGAGCTGGCATTTTTTGATAGCTCTAAATTCTGTGCAAATGTTAATTACCATACTTCATTCAATAAACTCCTTAGTACTGTGATTACAATTGCGTTCTCAGCTACTGGCATATAGAAGGTGTTGTAGGATGAGTGAACTAGTGAATGGACACCATGCTACTGAATCGCTTTATTCTACAAATATAAATGCATTTCAAATATTCCCTAAGCAATGTTGTAGGCAGTGACTGTTCTGAAAACAAACCAAAATGTATTGGATAGTTGAAAAGGACTGACTGTCTGCGTACAAATGGCTTTTAGATAAAAATTCTTAGAATTATCATCAAAAAGAAAATTAAAAGATGCACTGAGCTAAATATATTTCTCCTATTTGTTGGTTTCTTTCATTTTTGACACAGATAAACATTCTTTGTGATTTCTAAGGATCTGATATGTGACCAACAGCAAAGTATCTGAATTATATAATTCAGAATCATAACTTGCACCACTGAGACCATTCTTTCATTTTTAAGCACATTAAATGAAGGGTTTGTACTTGATGCTCTTGAGATCCCTTATGAAGGAAGTCCCCTAAGTTTCTTATTTTTGGTCAATGACTGTGTTAAATAAAATCACTCATAGGAAAATAAAGAGTGGTGTAGTGAAAGAAGATTTGGCATCAGACAGTCATGGACGTGAATGGTGGCTCCAACAAACGCCAAATTCCTTCATCTCTCTGAGTCTCAGTTGCCACATCTATATAATGGATATAAAACCTATCTTCCAAAATTGCTGTGAGGAAGAAATTAGCTAATGTACTTAAATTGCCCCTCAGAGTTGGTACTCATAGAAGTTGCCTTTCTCGTCCTGTTTATTAGAGCTTCTCTCTGACATCAAACAATAGATCCCGCCTCTCTGGGTCAGTCATCCTTGGCCTAAGGTCACAGATCTATCCCTATGACCTTCTGGCTGACTTTTAGAATGGTCCTTAATACATGGGACTTGTCTGCCTGGCTTCCTGCCCATGTTTTAAAATAATTTTCCAGCTTCCCATCTACGTGGGAGCCAATTCCTGGTCTCCGATATTTTTCCTGCTCCAACCAAGAACTGACACCTCAGATTCCTTTTCCTAGTCTCTTGTGATCAGCCAACTTGATGCCTGACACCACATGCTAATTATCTGCAATTCAGATCTCCTCACTGAGTTCAAAAACTCTAGCCTGGTAGTTGAAGGAGACAGAAAATGTTGCTTGACAACAGAGGGATTAGTCTCAAAAAAGTAAAACACAAAAGTGGTCCAAAACAGAGCTATTTCTGAAAAGGGGCAAAAGAACAGCTTCATGTCCATCACTTCCTTAAAACCTAGAAAAGTCGTCCCAGAATGAGGGTCACCAATGATCCTTAAGTCAGTTTCTTGGTATTTGAAGAACAATGTGTCTTTGAACTTTGTAATAGTGATTTCACTTCTCTGTGATCTTCCCGAGAGTTCTCTTTTATATTTAAAATGTTCCTTTTGTCCCGAATTTCTTCTCAAGTTTAAAAATAGCCCTTTGACTACAGGCATTTCATGTGAGCACATCAAAGAAAGCTGCAAATCTTCTTTGTATCTGTAAGACACACTCTAAATACAACTTGGATTTTTATTCTTGGTTCATTTTTATATTCTAAACTGAAATTACTACCTGTTTCTCTGGTGTCAAATAATATCAATGCTCAGAGGTTTATCAAATATATTTTGGAGCAACATAGTCTACTCAGAAAAATAAGTTTTTTATGATGAGAGTCATACCTTTGTTAGGAAAGATTTGTATCCGATGCTCTAGACATCATTTGAGTCCATAAAGGAAGGCATTATCAGAAAGGCATTCAGGAAGCAGGTATGTATATGAATGAGAACTAAAAATAATTTTGCATTTAGAGTTGAGGCAAAGATATTCTTTCCTCTACATATACACATTCTCACACCCACTCCTACTGATAACTCAGAATTCTTAAAATAATAAGTGTTATCAGTTAAAACAGAGGAAAAGGCTATGACATTCATTATAAATAGCTCTTGTTACTTGACTCATTCGTGACATAAATGTGAGATATCAATGCTTGGATTCTGAGTAACTCAATCTTACAGCTCAAACAGACATCAGTAGCGCATCAATTTTGGTATCAATGCCATTGCTACTCTTCTTATTTTTCTAGCTTATTGAGAGCTTATCAATTCTCTCTTAAGCTTTCCATATCTGACCATTGATCAAGAACACTCTAGATCATTGTCTCTCAAATCATCTGCACTGAAAGATCTGCATTAGTTATCTATCACACAGTTACAAACTATCTCAAATTTCGTGGCTTAAGTTAATCCACATTTATTATCTCACAGTTTCTGTGAGTCAGGAATCTGGGAGGAAACTTGCTGAGTGTTTCTGGCTCAGGGTCCCTCTTGAGATTCAAGCTGTAGACTGGAGCTGCAGAAATCTGGAGCTAGGAAATTTGCATCTAAGTCCACTCATGTGGTGGCTGGCCATCTCAGTTCCTTGTGACTACTGGCCACATAGCTCAGATTTTCACCATGTTTTCATCTCCACAGGGCTGCTGATGACATGGCTTCCCAGTGCAAATAATCCAAAAGAGGTAGCTCAAGATGGAAATCCGTCTTTTACAATCTAATCTTGAAAGTGACTAACCAACAGTTCTGCCAGAGGCTATTGGTCATACAGACTAATCCCTCATTAGAGAGGGATTATACAGAAGGTGGAAGACTAACAGGAGGGTGGGATCATTGGGGACCACCTTAGAGGGTGACTATAAGAACTTCTTTCTTTTCAAATGCCCAGTCCATCACAGACTGAATCCATTTATTTGCCATTCAAATTTATGCCACAATTAGACGCAAGGCTCCAGGAAACAGGAATCCCTCTTACTCATGGTTGTATTCCTGTCACCTAGCTGAGGAATGATTCTTAAGGGAATTACTAAACACATCCTATTGTTAAAGATGCTGCTGCTGCTGCTACTAAGTCACTTCAGTCGTGTCCGACTCTGTGCGACCCCATAGACGGCAGCCCACCAGGCTTCCCCGTCCCTGGGATTCTCCAGGCAAGAACACTGGAGTGGGTTGCCATTTCCTTCTCCAGTGCATGAAAGGGAAAAGTGAAAGTGAAGTCACTCAGTCGTGTCCGACTCTTAGCGACCCCATGGACTGCAGCCTACCAGGCTCCTCCATCCATGGGATTTTCCAGGCAAGAGTACTGGAGTGGGGTGCCATAAAACAAAGCATATGGACTGAATATCTGTGTTCGCCCCTTCCAAAAAAAATATTCTGTATGTTGAAACTCTACCCCCTAATCTGATGCTGCATGTGTGCATGCTAAATTGCTCAGTCGTGTCCAACTCTTTGAGACCTCATGGACAGTAGCCCCTCAGGCTCCTTTGTCCATGGTGATTCTCCAGGCAAGAATACTGGAGGGGATTGCCATGCCCTCCTCCAGGGGATCTTCCCCTCCAGCGATCAAACCCACTTCTCTCGAGCCTCCTGCATTGGCAGGCAGGTTCTTTACCACTAGCGCCACCTGGGAAGCCCCATCTGATGTTTATCAGGATGTAATTAGGATTAGATGATTCCTGAGGATAGGGCCGTCAGGGTGAGTCTAGTGGCCTTGTAAAAAGAGTAAGAAAGGCAAGAAAGAGGGATTCTCTCTCATTCTGTCTCTCCTCACCCCTTCTCACTTTCTTTACAATAAGTGCCCTACATACAAACATTCAAGTTGCAAAATTTCAAAGATGGAAATGTGCATCTGGTTCCACCAGGGAACCAGAACCTGTGCCATAAGTGTCAGGCGAGAGTGACATTGTAGCTTGCCCTGTGTCCTATCGCTGACAATCCTTCAGCTTTGTCATTTCCCACCTCCTCTCCCGCTCCAGTCAGTAACTCTTCTTGACTGTTAGTGGCAGCCCCTGTAAGTCAACTGCTGTACTGTACTACTGTACTTCTCAAGGTACTGTAAGGTTAAAAATGTTTTATTTTGTATGTGAAAAGTATTATAAACCTATTACAGTACAGTACTATATAGCTGACTGTGTTAGCTGGGTACGTAGGCTAACTTTGTTGGACTTAAGAACAAATTGGACTTATAAACGCACTCTTGGAATGGAGCTTGTTTGCGGGTAGGGGACTTATGGTACTTCACTCGAGTGCACAGTGAGAAGCCAAGCTGGCACCCACATCTTGTATTTCCAGTCTTTGCAACGGTGAGAAAATGAATCTCCATTGTTAAGCCAGTCTGTGGTATTTAGTTGTGGCAGCCTAAGCAAACTAAGACCCAGAGGAAATCGAGAACTGCAAGTTACAACACCATTTAGGGATTTAACACTTCAGGATTGGGATCTGCTTAGTAATAACTAAACTAAATCCCTTATGCTGAAGTGGAAACTTATTTCCTCTTGTTAAACTCTCTATTTAGCAAATGGAGAAGTACAGCTGCTACCAGCAGGTCTCAGCACTCATCATCACAGTGTGCCAGGCGCTGTGTTATATGAGGAAGACACAAATAACATAGCACCCCCGCCAGACAGAAAGCATAAGCTGGAAGTAGAGACAGCACAGTAAAACAGCCTTTTAGAAAGGCCTTCCATGACTCACCCTGTGTTTTCCCTATCTCATCTCTCCAGCATATTCATCTGCTTTATTCATCATAGCATTTAGCTTGTCTAAAATGTTCCCACTTGTTTACATATATGCCCAAGTTTTTATTTGTTTCCTGATTCCTCCTTCTCCACTCCAAGATGTAAGTAAGCTCCAGGAAAGTAGTGTGGATTCTTTTTTTAAATATTTATTTATTTAGCTATATCAGGTCTTAGTTGTGGTCGGTGGGCTTTGAAGTTTCGTGGAGTAGAGCAGATTCTGGTGTGCTTGTTCATTATTTTATGTACAAGCCTGCCTGGAAATGGACTTAGCCCACACTGAGCATTCACCAGATACACACTGAATAAATAGTTAACTAGAGGCACACTCAAGGCAAGATCTATTACACTTTTCTATAAATTCTCTCTCATACTGTCCATGACAAGGCCTACAATTCTACTTCATTTATGCTTTCACTTAAGTTCTGACCTTTCAACATTCTGATTACTGATTTTTATCCTCTGTGAGTTTGAGTAAACTCCGGGAGTTGGTGATGGACAGGGAGGCCTGGTGTGCTGCAGTCTGTGGGGTCGCAAAGAGTCAGACATGACTGGGTGACTAAACTGAATTGATACTGAATCCTCTTCTTAGCTTTTTAAGCTGTAGAGCCACAATACAAGCACAATATAGATATGGACAACTGAATCACTTTGCTTTACAGGAGAAATTAACATAACTTTGTAAATCAACTATACTTCAAGAAAAGTTTAAAAATAATAATAATAAACTACTTTTTCAAAACATTTTCAAATCTATATCACCTATCCTCCCTCAAACAAAAAACTGGATCTCCATTAAATTAATGAGACCTAGTAAAATAATTTGTTTGACTTCACTCCTAGGCTTTGTGAAATTGACCTCAGCTACATTTTACTGTGTCTGCTTTTTAAAAATGATTTCAGTATGGGGTTTAGAAGTAAAGACTGATATTTGCATGAAAAGGATGATTTTTATTTCTTAATTTGTTTTGGTTGGGAAGAGATAATGATATATCATTGCCTGGTGAATATGAAGGTTGCTAAATAATAGGCAGATAACTATTGGGGAAAGTTATTTCCACAAATAAACTTAAGAGTGTTTGATTGTGAACTTTATTTATAATGAGAGGCATCATAGCACAGTGGTTAAGAACATGGCTAGGTTTGACTTCTGTGGATCCTAAATATCTTTGCTTTCATGGGCTCCTTCCTCCATTAAATATTATTAATAAAGTATATAATTATTTTTTTATATTTTAAGACTGTGTTGGCATAAGAAATCATTATTATATATTCAGAATTATTGCATTATTGTTGGGTTGTTTTTGTTTAGTTGTTAAGTCATGTCTGACTCTTTGCAACTCCATAGACTATAGCCCACCAGGCTCATGTCCTTGGGATTTCCCAGGCAAGAATACTATAGTGGGTTGCCATTTCCTTTTCCAGGGGATCTTCCTGACCCAAGGATCAAACCTGGGTCTCCTGCTTGACAGGCAGATTCTTTACACTGAGTCACCTGGGAAACCATTAATTACATGTATTTTATTTTGATATTATACTTACTTGATATTATTAAATTCATTTTTATTTCCATTTTTTATTTTCTTTTAAAAGAAACTCAAATTAAAGCATGTTTATGGTCCTCTAAAATATGGAAGGCCCTTGGCATTATGTCTATGTGCCTAATAGAGAAATCAGCCTCACTCAGGAACATAGGATCTTGAGCCAGATTGACTTGTTTCAAATCCTAGCTTCTCTAATTAGCAGCTGTGTGACCTTGGGCAACTTATTTTACTTTTCTGTGCCTTTATTTGTTCTTTTGAAAAATTGGGATAATTAGATACCTCCATCACAGAGTTGATAAAAGGATAAAAGGAATTATCCCTTATCTAGATCAATGCTTGGCACATTCATTTTCTAGCAGATTATACCAATTTATTTTATCATCTTAAAAATACCTGATATTGCAGTTGAAGTTCTTCTGAATAGAAATAGGCTTCTACTTACCTAGGAAGTCAAATAATGTGTTGGGACTTCCCTGGTGGCCCAGTGGCTAAGACTCAATGCAGGGGACCTGGGTTCAATCCCTGGTCAGAGAACTAAATCCCATATGCTTAAACTAGGAGTTCACATGCCACAGCTAAGACCTGGTACAGACAATAAATAAATAAATGTTAACAAAAAAAGGAAATAGGTTGCATTTAACATAGAGAAGACGGGAGAAGAGGTGGACACTGAGAAAGATAAATTCCTGGGGCTATGCTTTTTGATTCCAGCCTTGCTTCTGCCATTTAACAGCTGTGTGATCCCAGGCAGGTTGCTTAATCTCTCTAAGCCCTGTTACTACATTGTTGAAATGTAACATCCAGTTTATAAGGTTTTTGTTTTTATAGTTTAAATGACCAATTTTTAATACTTATAATAGTAGCTACATACTATCAAAGATTATTTTTATTTAACTTTCTACCAGGTGTTTTGCACTTTATTTCTCCCTTATTACTGCCACCTTTCCTTGGAATCCAGAATGTTGGCCTCAACTCCAACTGAGTGAAGCTGTAGCTATAGACGGGGAAACCATAATGGCCTCTGCTTCATACTCTGATCCAAAGTGTATAAGGAACTATGAAATTAAGGAAATCTTACAGTATAAATATGATTTGTATCATTAAAAAGATTCTTTCTCTCCATTTTCTTATTAATCTCCACAAGCACAAATCCATTCTTAACTTGTATTATCAATTTAGCCATGACTAAAATACTAAAGTGGTGGGGTGTGGGCAATAAGAGATAAGTATTAAAGGTAACTTCTAATGACATTTGCTGTCTATATTGTTGGTTCTAAAGAAGAATCTCTGATAAAAGATCATTACTAAGAACAACTGAAATGATGTTTAAATGCAAATAAATCAATCTTTTCAGGGCAAAATAAAATTTGGAGACAAAAATACAAGTGAATGTCTATTTAAGTATGTGGATCCTTGTCAAATGCTGAGCCCCCTCTTGGCTAGGACAGGACTACTTGAAGGCATTATAAGTCTCTCCTATTCCCTTCTATTCTCCCACACTTTCAAGAATGAAAAGGGTAGGACAGATATGTATATTTGTGCTTCCCTGGTGGCTCAGATAGTAAATAATCTGCCTGCAATGTGGGAGTCATGGGTTCAATCCCTGGATCAGGAAGATCCCCTGAAGGAGAGCATGGCAACCCACTCCAGTATTCTCTCCTGGAGAATCCCTGTGGACAGAGGAGCCTGTTTGGCTGCAGTCTATGGGGTCTCAAAGAGTCGGACATAGCTGAGCAACTAAGTATGCATACATTTCCCTTATATTCTTCCACACTTTTAAGAATGAAAAGGGTAACATACATATGTATATTTGGTATTCACAATCTCATTCTGATGGTTGACTTATGTTCAGTGTAATTCTATAACTCAATGAAGTGGCATATCTTTTAATGCAAGAATAATAAAAGAAGGATAATTGCATTTCCTTTTTGCTAAAGTGAATAACATATATAGAATTTAGGAAATGACTGCTATAATTGTCAGGAGTTAGTTATAAACTATTATGAAAGATTTGTTTTCCAACTGATATCGTAGTTCATTTCAGTTTAGTCGCTCAGTCATGTCCGACTCCTTGTGACCCATGGACGGCAGCAAACCAGGCTTCCCTTCCCAGAGATTGCTCAAACTCATGTCCATCAAGTCAGTGATACCATCCAACCATCTTATTCCCTGTTGTCCCCTTCTCCTCCTGCCTTCAATCTTTTCCAGAAACAGGGTCTTTTCTAATGAGTCAGTTCTTCACATCAACATTGGTGTATACTGAAGTATTGGAGATTCAGCTTCAGCATCAGTCCTTAAAATGAATATTCAGGACTGATTTCCTTTAGGATTGACTGGCTTGATCTCCTTGCAGTCCAAGGGACTCTCAAGAGTCTTCTCCAACACCACATTTCGAAAGCATCAATTCTTCGGTGCTCAGCTTTGATTATGGTCCAACTCTCACATCCATACATGACTACTGAAAAAACCATAGCTTTGACTAGATGGACCTTTGTTGGCAAAGTGATGTCTCTACTTTTTAATATGCTGGGCTTCCCTTATGGCTCAACTGGTAAAGAATCCACCTGCAATGTGGGAGACCTGGGTTTGATTCCTGGGTTGGGAAGATCCCCTGGAGAAGGGAAAGGCTGCCCACTCCAGTATTTTGGCCTGGAGAATTCCATGGACTGTATAGTTCAGGGGGTCACAAAGAGTCGTGTATGACTGAGTGACTTTCGCTTTCACTTTTATTATGCTATCTAGGTTTGTCGTAGCTTTTCTTCCAAGGAGCAAGTGTATTTTAATTTCATGGCTAGGGTCACCATCTGCAGTTACTGTGGAGCCCAAGAAAATAAAGTCTGTCACTGTCTCTATTGTTTCTCCAACTATTTGCCATGAAGTGATGGGACCGGATGCCATGATCTTCATTTTTAGAATGTGGAATTTTAAGCCAGCTTTTTCATTCTCCTCTTTCACTTTCATAAAGAAGCTCTTTAGTTCCTCTTCACTTTCTGCCATAAGGGTGATGCCATCTGCATATCTAAGGTTACTGATTCCAGCTTGTGCTTCATCCAGCCTAGCATTTCGCATGATGTACTCTGCATATAAATTAAAGCAGGGTGACAATAGACAATCTTGACGAACTCCTTTCCCAATTTGAGAGAGAATAAGATGGCAGAGTAGAAGGACGTGCGCTCATCTTCTCCTGCAAGAACTCCAAAATTGCAACTCACTCCTGAACAACCATCGACAGGAGAATATTGGATCCCACCAAGAAAAGAAACCCCACATCCAAGAGCAAAGGAGAAGTCCCAACAAGACGGTAGGACGGGCGAAATCACGTTTAGAATCAAACTGCATATGCATCAGAGATGCTTGGAGGGCTCAAACAAACATTGTGCACACCAGGACACAGAGACCCCACAGAGACTGAGCCAGACCTGCTGTAGAGTGTTTGAGTGTCTCCTGTGGAGGCACTGATCAGCAGTGGCCTGACACAGGGACAGGGGCTTTGGCTGCAGCAGAGCTGAGAGTCACAGTGTGTGAGCCCCACCATGGAGCCCACCAAGCTGATGACCCACAAACTAGAGAGCAATTATACAAAAGAAGTTCTTGCACTGTTACAAAAATTCTAGGACCCACAACAGATTTCCCAACCTGGAGATCCACTAAAGGGACTGAGAACCCCAAGGGAATTTGAGTTTGGAGGCCACCAGTGGGATTTGATTATAGAACTTCCACAGGACTAGGGAAACAGACCGTTTGAGGCCACAGACAAAACCTTGTGTGCACCAGGACCCAGGAGAAAGGATCAGTGACCCCACAAGAGACTGAGCTAGACTTGCCTGTGAGTGTCCAGGAATCTTGGGCAGAGGTGTGGGTTGACAATGGCCTGCTGCAAGGTCAGGGGTACTGAATACAACAGTGCTGGCATAAGCCCTTGTGAAGGAGGTCACCATTATCCCTACCATAGTTTGGCCTCAGGCCAAACAATGGGGAGGGAACACAGCCTTGATCATCAACAGAAAATTGGAATAAAGATTTACTGAGTATGACCCTGGAATGTGAAGTCAAGTGGGCCTTAGAAAGCATCACAACGAACAAAGCTAGTGGAGGTGATGAAATTCCAGTTGAACTACTTCAAATCCTCAAAGGTGATGCTGTGAAAATGCTGCACTCAATATACCAGCAAATCTGGAAAACTCAGCAGTGGCCACAGGACTGGAAAAGGTCAGTTTTCATTCCAATCCCAAAGAAAGGTAATGCCAAAGATTGATCAAACTACCGCACAATTGCACTCATCTCACATGCTAGTAAAGTAATGCTCAAAATTCTCCAAGCCAGGCTTCAGCAATACATGAACCATGAACTTCCAGATGTTCAAGCTGGTTTTAGAAAAGGCAGAGGAACCAGAGATCAAATTGCCAATATCCGCTGGATCATCGAAAAAGCAAGAGAGTTCCAGAAAAACATCGATTTCTGCTTTATTGACTATGCCAAAGCTTTGACTGTGTGGATCACAACAAACTGTGGAAAATTCTGAAAGAGATGGGAATATCAGACCATCTGACCTGTCTCTTGAGAAACCCGTATGCAGGTCAGGAAGCAACAGTTAGAACTGGACATGGAACAACAGACTGGTTCCAAATAGGAAAAGGAGTATGTCAAGGCTGTATATTCTCACCCTGCTTATTTAACTTATATGCAGAGTACATCATGAGAAACACTGGGCTGGAAGAAACACAAGCTGGAATCAAGATTGCTGGGAGAAATATCAATAACCTCAGATATGCAGATGACAACACCCTTATGGCAGAAAGTGAAGAAGAACTAAAGAGCCTCTTGATAAAAGTGAAAGAGGAGAATGAAAAAGTTGGCTTAAAGCTCAACGTTCAGAAAACTAAGATCATGGCATCTGGTCCCATCACTTCATGGGAAATAGATGGGGAAACAGTGGAAACAGTGTTAGACTTTATTCTTTTGGGCTCCAAAATCACTGCTGATGGTGATTGCAGCCATGAAATTAAAAGACGCTTACTCCTTGGAAGGAAGGTTATGACCAACCTAGATAACATATTTAAAAGCAGAAACATTACTTTGCCAACACAGGTCTGTCTAGTCAAGGCTATGGTTTTTCCAGTGGTCATGTATGGAAGTGAGAGTTAGATGGTGAAGAAAGCTGAGCGCCGAAGAATTGATGCTTTTGAACTCTGGTGTTGGAGAAGACTCTTGAGAGTCCCTTGGACTGCAAGAAGATCCAACCAGTTCATCCTAAAGGAGATCAGTCCTGGGTGTTCATTGGAAGGACTGATGTTGAAGCTGAAACTCCAATACTTGGCCACCTCATGTGAAGAGTTGACTCTTTGGAAAAGACCCTAATGCTGGGAAGGACTGGGGGGCAGGAGGAGAAGGGGATGACAGAGGATGAGATGGTTGAATGGCATCACCGACTCGAGGGACATGGGTTTGGGTAAACTCCGGGAGTTGGTGATGGACAGGGAAGCCTGGCATGCTGCGATTCAAGAGGTCACAGAGTCGGACACAACTGAGCGACTGAACTGAACTGAACTGAACTGAGTGTACCCCCACCCATCAGAACAAGACCCAGATTCCCCCAAGCCAGTCCCTCCCATCAGGAAGCTTCCACAAGCTTCTCATCCTTATCCATCAGAGGCAGACAGAATGAAATCCAGAATCACAGAAAACTAACCAACTGATCACAAGGATCACAGCCTTGTCTAACTCAATGAAGCTATGAGCCATGTCATGTAGGGCCACCCAAGACGGATGTGTCATGGTGGAGAGTTCTGATAAAACATGGTCTACTGGAGGAGAGAATAGCAAACCACTTCAGTATTCTTGCCTTGAGAACCCCATAAACAGTATGAAAAGGCAAAAAGATGTCATATATACATGCATAATTCTTAAGTCTAGAAAGGAAAAAGTTGAAAATTTTAAATCAGGGGTTGAAAATATGGGTAATTTAGAGTAAGTATGTGTTTATAAGAGCTTCCCAGGTGGCTCAATGGTAAAGAATCCTCCTGCCAATGCAGGAACCACAAGAGACATAGGTTTGATTTCTGGGTCAGGAAGATCCCCTGGAGAAGAGAATGGCAACCCATTCTAGTTCTGCTTGGAAAATCCCATGAACAGAGGAGTCTTGCAGGATACAGTCCATGGAGTCACAAAGAGTCAAACACAACTGTGTGTACACACACATACACACGTGTATATATATGTGTGTGTGTGTGTGTGTGTGTGTGTGTATATATATATATATATATTTTTTTTTTTTTTAATATGGGATGAGGGACTTCCCTGGTGGCTAAGACTCTGAGCTTTTAATGCAGGGGTCCTGGTTTGATCCCTGGTCGGGTAACAAGATCCCACATTCTGCAACTAAGAGTTCACATGCCGCAACTTAAGATTCTATGTCCCTCAGCTAAGACCTGGCATAGCCAAATAAATAAGTAAATATTAAAAAATAAAATAAATATGGGAAAAGAAAAATAGTTATGCCATATTTGTCTAATCACACAAATTTTTACAATTTGAGTGCTTAGCTTATCTTCTGTGGGTTAAAGAAACTAAAGATAAGATTTCTTTGTTCAGATGTAAAAATTTCATAGACACTTCACAAGGCAGACTGCATTCCTCCCACCCCCTGTATTACCTACTTCATGTTAGTTATTCTTATTCTTTTTCTTTAAGAAGTAGACAAAAACTTTTTGCTAAATATTCTTGTACTTTGGTAGGTATAAAGGATAGCCAGAACATTTTACCGACAGAATTAACCCATCTTACTTTCTTTTCATCCAATGGAAGATAAATGGCTTAACTTTCTTTTCATCCAATGGAAGATAAATGTTTAAATATATAGTTGCTATATAACAATATAGTTGCTATACAACATTTTCATGGGTGTTGCCATTGAAATTTTCACCAATTCTGTTGATGTCACACGTTAACTGAAGTCTGCATTGATTGTTCTTGTTTTCTTCGAGACCTCTATCTTGGTTCTAACACATGAAGACGGCTCCAGAATGTCTTAATGGGAAGACTTTAGATGACACTCAGCCAACAATCTCTTCTGACTGAGAGGAAGGGCAGAGGAACATGCAGTGCTTTTGCCTCACAAGCAAAATGTTCTTATATGGATTTTATTTAGGGTGTCTTGGGACATCAATCTTCAAGTCAAATAGAAAGACAAGAAAGGGACGGCCATTGTCAATATTATATTAATTTAAGTGTCTTTGAAGGTTATAATTTTTAAAAAATGACTAGCTGGCTACCTATTAAGGTAGTATAACTGATAAATGCATGCAGGGTTCTTCTGAATAAAACTGATGTTGACTTAAAAAAATGCACAACATGAGAATTGCGAATTAAACTTTATTTGGGGCAAAATGAGGACCACAGCCTGGGAGACAACACCTCAGATAGCTCTGAGAAACTGTTCTGAAGAGCCATGGTGGAAGGTCAATATATATGTGATTTTGGGGAGGGGGAATACATGCAATCAAGCACACATTTTCCAGAAGGTTTCTACCAGTCTCATGAAGCTTTCTGTTAGTCACAAGGAACAGTCATTACTATGAAAGATTTTAGTGCCATTCTAGATATGGGGAGATCTAAAAATTGGGCTCATTAATTTGGCTCCTGAATGTTTCTAATTATCTGAAGACCTGTCCTGCTAGATTTTTGCCCCTCCCCCGCATCCCTGAGCACAGAGTGCCTCATTTCTACTCTCCACCCTGAACTCCTTCAGGGAATGTTAAAGGTCAGCAGCTGCAGCAGCACATGATTTAATCCTCGCAGAGGTAGATGGCAAGTGCCAATTTGTAGTTGACATGATGTCTTTAAAAAAAATTCATTATGCTCTAGATTTAACATTGCCTCCTCCATAACTTTTGGATTTCAAATTATGTCTCTGCTTCACCTAGCTATAAAACGGAGCTAATAGTTTTTCTTTCCTTCCCTCAAGCCCTGTGTACTTACCTGAGTATTCAGAATTTCAAATGAATGTCTTTGATTTTAGTCTCATTGAAGTATTGCAAATAGTCCTTTGATAAAGGCTAATGTGCAAAAAAAAAAAAATGTATGCCCATTGTGAGTGTATTATTATTGAACTGAGTTCCAGCAAACATTCTAGATCTTTCCATTCAAAAGAATGCTGGAGCCCTGATATTTCGGCTCTCTGTTGTTGGTGGGCACATGACATAACAGACGCCTCTAGAAAAGGGTATTTCTAGAAGAAAATAGTAAATAAGGCAAACATACAGGCCTTATATTTAGTGAATTAAATATAATATATAGACTAAAGGATGCTGTTTATTTCAAAGATAACTGCCATCACCTAAAACACTTTCAGATCTCATCCTTTGTAGCTTGCATCAATGCCTGCAGCATATTCTTGTTGAATAATTTTAATATAAGGGAGTCTTAGAGTGTGGATTTTCTTTGAAACAAGTTATATCTTTTGGAGGGCATCTTGTGATTAAAACAAAGTTGGTAATGTTGCTTTTCTTCTAACACTGCTGTGAGTTTAACATACCAATAATGAGATTCACTTTGTTGTGTAACTCAGATGGACTCTGAAGACATAAGAAAACGAAATTCTAAAAGTATTAGCTGATGAGAGAATCTTTGTAGTGACTCCTGCAGTGAAGATGGCAGTTCTTAGCATATTTGGCTAGAGGCTAGGGAAATAAAGTATTTGGGATAAGTATCTGGAAAAAATAATCATTGTAATAGAAAATTCAAGCTGGCTGAAGCTTTGGAGTATCTCATTATGATCTTTTTAACTTAGAGACAATACTTTTGAGAAAAGAGTTAAGCAATTTAACCAAGTACACAGATGTCAAATTAGAAACTAGGACGAGAGTTAGGATACTTGACACAGAGAAGTGGTTTTTTTTCCACCACTGCTTCATGAATGGTGACAAGTTCACTGGGCTGTCTCTCAAAATAACTAAGCTTTGTAGAGGCAAATCTCTTGAATGTGTAGTAATGTACAAAGATAAGGGCTAAAGAATGCTGTATTTTTTTTATGTTAGGCTTCACTCCTTGGGTTTGTAAAAACAAATTTGAAAGCTTTAAATTTTTCTGTGCATTGAAAAGTCCTAGAAACAGAAATAGACTCACAGAGTAGAGAATGAAGTTATGGTTGTCGGGGGTGAAGGATGTGAGTAGGGGATAATTAGGGAGTTTGGGATGGACAGGTACACACTGCTATATTTAAAACGGATAGCCAATAAGGACCTATGGTATAGCACAGGGAACTCTGCTTAATGTTGTGTGGTAGGCTGGATAGGAGGGAAGTTTGGGGAAGAATGGATACATGTTTATGCGTGGCTGAGTCCCTTTGCTCTCCACCTGAAACTATCACAATATTGTTAATAGGCTATATTCTAGTGCAAAATAAAAAGTTTATTAAAAAGCAGGAATAAGTACTAAAGGTACTAAAATGTAAAGTTTTAAAATTTCATCTATTGTCTCAATTTGCCATGGTGTTTATATGTACATATATTATATAATGCTGTTCTAAGTAAAGAAAAATTAACATTTTAAATTATTATCATTAATTTTATCATTCCTCTCTATATTGTGTAAGACATGCTTTAAGTACACATATTAGAGCGCTTAAGTCATATGTAGAATTGCTGAAATTATACACTTTTATTTCATAAAAAAAGGTCTTAGAAAGTTTTACCTATGATGATACATTCTAACGACCATAACACTACTTTTACTCTCTTGGAACATATATGTCTCTTTGATATATATAGTTTGACCTTTGCCTTTCAATGTTTATAGCAGAGGAAAGTAATTCTAATTTAATTATTCTGAGTTATGTTATAGTCAAAGGAATTTTTATTGCTCAATACTTGCTGTCATAATTTTGAGTTTCTAAACTCACAAGCAAGAAATGTCACGTTATCTTTCTTGTCATTAAATCTAATTGAATCTGACTCCAAGCCTCTTCTTGTTTGGTTGATAAGAGATCCAAATTTAGTGATTTTGGCAACATCCATCTGCCTTTCTAGGACCACACAGAAATCCACGAATTCTACAGAAAAACTGGAAAATGGGAGAAGACCTCAGTTCTTTAGTCAAGCATGATTTTAACGATATGCTCAATATCTAGGGTCATATTTTTCAAAAAAATAAATATTTTAATTTAATTTTTTACTCAGTTTATTTAAACTAAAACAAAATGGTTCTTCCATTTATCCCCGGTAATCACTTCTCTTCTTTGTACCTATAAACTTAGTTTTATAGGTATATTTTTAATGTATACACACACACACACCTACCTATACAGTATTTGTCTTTCTCTGACTTATTTCAGTTAGCATAAGGCCCTTGAGTTCCATCCATACTGTTGCAAATAGCATGATTTCATTTTATTTTATGGATTAGTAATATTCCATTGTGTGTGTGTCTTCTTTATTTATTCATCCATTGATGGACATGTAAGTTGCTTCCATATCTGAGCTATTGTAAATAATACTTCAATGAACATGAGCCTCTATTTATCTTTCTGAAGTAGGGTTTCTTTTTTCTTTAAATAAATGCCAGCAGTGGAACTGCTGAATCATATAGCAGTTCTATTTCTAATTTTGTTAGAAACCTCCACACTTTTTTCCATAGTGGCTGTGCCAATTTACATTTCCACCAACAATGCACAATGGTTCTCTTTTTCTCACATCCTTGCCAACATTTGTTATCCATAGCAATGAAAACAAAACACACAAATTGATATTTCAATAAATTATCCTATCACACATTCTGCCATCAATGTACTTTGTATTTTGATCATTACAAATATGGATAAATAAAAATAATGGCTAAGCACAACTGTCTATTACTCCAGTATCCTATCATCAGAAGGGACCCGGAAGCTCATGACAGTACCAATTCCTTATTTTATAGGAAATGAAACCAAGATCCAGAGTGAGACATCCTCATTCTTACCATCATGTACTTTGGTAAAGTTAGTATTATCTCCCAATCCAGGTACTCTGTGTTAGAGAAATTCAAACACTTTTCCTTATGAATTGGGATAAATTATTTCAATGAAAACCAAAGAATTTCTTAAAACACCAACATTGCCAAACATGACTATAGTTTCAGAGCAATTTGCACATAGCTCTTGGCTGATACAAACTCTAGTTGAAATCAATCAATAAAACAGTAAATGCATAGAAATGGACAATTCATTTTCATTACAAATTGCTTCAGATTAGAACATTCTTCCTGCCTCTCCACTCCACCTTATAAGACAGCAGAAAATCAAAATGTTTAGGCAGGAATACATGAGTTTTTTGTGTTCCCTCTCTAATAATGTAATGATAGTTTGGGGACCCACTTGCTTATGGAATCTGTCTTACCTGATCTCTACCAGGAAACTGGAGGCAAATAACATACCTGAGGGGTTGCCCTCTTCAGAATTCCTAAAGATAAAGAGAATAGCAATTATTTAAGTTTGCGGGAGAAAAATTCAGAATTGTTAGGCCTATTTTGACATGGAAATTCTAACAAAACTGGGCCAGTGGGTTTTCGGATAGGTAGTCAACCCAAGCAAATATAAAATATTATATTTAGAGAGATTTCAGTATTGAATCTTTAAATTTGCTACAGTAACATCATTTACACAACATTTTACCTTCAATTTTCACATCCAAGGTCTTCAGTATGAGTGTTGTACAATAGTTCCTAGTTGTATATTAATTTCCAAGGGGACAAAACAGTTAACTAATCCCTAAATTATCATTACTTTGAGCTGTCTAAAACTGTCTCATTCAGTATATAAAGAAATGGAAAGGAATTTCAGTGTTACTGACCATCTCAGTATTATTAATAAAATATATAACTAAATGCATAGCGATAGATAATACCAAGTATCATGACAAAGTAGTGGGATTTTTAAAATAAAGTTGCACAATATATAATATATTATTTATACCATAGGGGATCACTAGCAATCACTCAAGGTGGCAAAGATTTAGCAAAAGTAATAAATGCTGAATATTTTGTTTAATGATATCATTTTCACAAGGAAGTCCATTTCAATGGGTAAAAGATTCTGCAGTGTATCTAATATCAACATAATCCATGATGTTTCCCTTTTAAGAAAGTGTTGGCTGAAACTGATTTTGGGTAACATGTATCAGAATCAACCAGAGTAAATGCTGAAAATTCAGATCTTAAGCAATTTTCTCATGAATTTCATTTTTGTCCAATAAAAATTACACCTTTCATTTTTCTATTTGGTGCAAACAGAAAACACAAATCCCTCAATATTTTTGAGTGATTTTGTTAACTTATTAAGCTATTTATTTTGTATTGGAGTATGGCTGATTAATAATGTTTTGATAATTTCAGGTGTACAGCAAAGGGACACAACCATATATATACATGTATCCATTCTCCCCCAAACTCCCCTCCCATCCAGGCTGCCACATAACATTGAGCAGAGTTCCCTGTGCTATACAGTAGGTCCTTGGAGGTTATCCATTTTAAATATCAGTTCAGTTCAGTCGCTCAGTCCTGTCCGACTCTTTGCGACCCCATGAATTGCAGCACACCAGGCCTCTCTGTCCATCACCAACTCCCGGAATCTACGCAAACCCATGTCCATTGAGTTGGTGATGCCATCCAACCATCTCATCCTCTGTCGTCCCCTTCTCCTCCTGCTCCCAATCCTACCCAGCATCAGGGTCTTTTCCAATGAGTCAACTCTTTGCATGAGGTGGCCAAAGTATTGGAGTTTCAGCTTCAACATCAGTCCTTCCAATAAACACCCAGAATTGATCTCTTTTAGGATGGATTGATTGAATCTCCTTGCAGTCCAAAGGACTCTCAAGAGTCTTCTCCAACACCACAGTTCAAAAGCATTAATTATGCGGTGCTCAGCTTTCTTCACCGTTCAACTCTCACATCCATACGTGACCACAGGAAAAATCATAGCCTTGACTAGACGGACTTTTGTTGGCAAAGTAATGTCTCTGCTTTTAAATATGCTATCTAGGTTGGCCATAACCTTCCTTCCAAGGAGTAAGCGTCTTTTAATTTCATGGCTGCAATCACCATTAAGCAGTGATTTTGGAGCCCAAAAAAATAAAGTCTGACACTGTTTCCACTGTTTCCCCATCTATTTCCCATGAAGTGATGGGACCAGATGCCATGATCTTAGTTTTCTGAACGTTGAGCTTTAAGCCAACTTTTTCACTCTCCTCTTTCACTTTCATCAAGAGGCTCTTTAGTTCTTCTTCACTTTCTGCCATAAGGGTGTTGTCATCTGCATATCTGAGGTTATTGATATTTCTCCCAGCAATCTTGATTCCAGCTTGTGTTTCTTCCAGCCCAGTGTTTCTCATGATGTACTCTGCATATAAGTTAAATAAGCAGGGTGAGAATATACAGCCTTGACATACTCCTTTTCCTATTTGGAACCAGTCTGTTGTTCCATGTCCAGTTGTAACCGTTGCTTCCTGACCTGCATACAGAATGTGGTCCACTGGAGAAGGGCATGGCAAACCACTTCAGTATTCTTGCCTTGAGAACCCCATGAACAGTATGAAAAGGCAAAAAGATAGGACACTGAAAGATGAACTCCCCAGGTCAGTAGGTGCCCAATATGCTAATGGAGATCAGTGGAGAAATAACTCCAGAAAGAATGATGGGATGGAGCCAAAGCAAAAACGATACCCAGTTGTGGAGGTGACTGGTGATAGACGCAAATTCCGATGCTGTAAAGAGCAATATTGCATACGAACCTGGAATGTTAGGTCCATGAATGAAGGTAAATTGGAAGTGGTCAAACAGGAAATGGCAAGAATGAACGTCTACATTCTAGGAATCAGCGAACTAAGATGGACTGGAATGGGTGAATTTAACTCAGATGACCATTTTATCTACTACTGTGGGCAATAGTCCCTTAGAAGAAATGGAGTAGCCATCATAGTCAACAAAAGGGTCCAAAAGGCAGTACTTGGATGCAATCTCAAAAACGATAGAATGATCTCTGTTCGTTTCCAAGGCAGACCATTCAATATCATGGTAATCCAAGTCTATGCCCAACCAGTAATGCCGAAGAAGCTGAAGTTGAACGGTTCTATGAAGACCTACAAGACCTTCTAGAACTAACACCCAAAAAAGATGTCCTTTTCATTATAGGGGACTGGAATTCAAAAGTAGGAAGTCAAGAAACACCTGGTGTAACAGGCAAATTTGGCCTTGGAGTACAGAATGAAGCAAGGCAAAGGCTAACAGAGTTTTGCCAAGAGAACCCACTGGTCATAGCAAACACCCTATTCCAACAACACAAGAGAAGACTCTCTATGTGGACATCTCCAGATGGTCAACACCGAAATCAGACTGATCGTGTTCTTTGCAGCCAAAGATGGAGAAGCTCTATACAGTCAGCAAAAACAAGACCGGGAGCAGACTGTGGCTCAGATTATGAACTGCTTATTGCCAAATTCAGACTTAAATTGAAGAAAGTAGGGAAAACCACTAGTCCATTCAGGTATGACCTAGATCAAATCCCTTATGAATATACAGCAGAGGTGACAAACAGATTTAAGGGACTAGATATGATAGAAAGAGTGCCTGATGAACTATGGACAGAGGTTTGTGACATTGTACAGGAGACAGGGATCAAGACAATCCCCATGGAAAAGAAATGCAAACAAGCAAAATGGCTGTCTGAGGAAGCCTTACAGATAGCTGGGAAGAGAAGAGAAGTGAAAAGCAAAGGAGAAAAGGAAAGATATTCCCATCTGAATGCAGAGTTCCAAAGAAGAGCAAGGAGAGATAAGAAAGCCTTCCTCAGCCATCAGTGCAAAGAAACAGATGAAAACAACAGATTGGGAAAGACTAGATACCTCATCAAGAAAATTAGAGATACCAAAGGAACATTTCATGCAAAGACAGGCTCAATAAAGGACAGAAATGGTATGGACCGAACAGAAGCAGAAGATATTAAGAAGAGGTGGCAAGAATACACAGAAGAAGTGTACAAAAAAGATCTTCACGACCCAGATAATCACGATGGTGTGATCATTCACCTAGAGCCAGACATCCTGGAATGTGAAGTCACGTGGGCCTTAGAAACATCACTACGAACAAAGCTAGTGGAGGTGATGGAATTCGAGTTGAGCTATTTCAAATCCTCAAAGGTGATGCTGTGAAAGTGCTGCACTCGATATGCCAGCAAATTTGGAAAACTCAGCAGTGGCCACAGGACTGGAAGAGGTCAGTCTTCGTTCCAAGCCCAAAGAAAGGCAATGCCAAGGAATGCTCAAACTACCGCACAATTGCACTCATCTCACATGCTAGTAAAGTAATGCTCAAAATTCTCCAATCCAAGCTTCAGAAGTACGTGAACTGTGAACTTCCAGATGTTCAAGCTGGTTTTAGAAAAGGCAGAGGAACCAGAGATCAAATTGCCAATATCCGCTGGATCATCGAAAAAGCAAGAGAGTTCCAGAAAAACATCTATTTCTGCTTTATTGACTATGCCAAAGCCTTTGACTGTGTGGATCACAATAAACTGTGGAAATTTTAAATATAGTGGTGTGATATTTTAAAACATAGCTTTACTCATTTAAATTGCTAACATTTAAATGAAATCACTATAATTTCTCATATAGTAGAATATTACCAAATAAAGAATAATAAGTATGGGCCAGTCATTAAATATTTTGTCAAATATAAGGACAAAACCTAATACGTATATACATATTTCCAGTTTAACAATGAAGATATAGAAATTAAACTTTCATACTGGTTAATTTTCATTTATTTTCTTACAAGCTGAACTTTTCACAAGGAGCATAATTGTATCTAGAAATAAACCATTTTGACATTCATTCATATTTCAGATATTAACTATAAATGTAAACATAATACAAATTATTCCATTTGGCCAATGTAGGCAGAAATGACAGTGTGACAATTTAGAAAAAAGCAAAAAACAGTATGTCCTGGTAGCTGCTGCCCCTCTAGCTTGGACATCAGAAAAAAAACACATTAATAAAACCTGAACCCAGTCATCAGTCTGTAGCTAAGCCCAGCTGAACTGTAGCTTATTCCAGAAATCAGCATACTTCAGCTGAAAAACAGTGGATGTCAGTCTCCTTAATATGATCAATGCTTCTTGCTTGTCAATGAAACTCTGATGATTATACAGGATTGTTGAAGCAAGAGAATAAGTTTATACAGGAAACTTCTACAAATGTGAAATATAAGTATGCTAATATATAAGTGTTCAGTTCAGTCTCTCAGTCGTGTCTAATTTCTTGTGACCCCATGGTCTGCAGCATGCCAGGCTTCCCTGTGCATCATCAACCCCAGAGATTGCTCAAACTCATGCCCATTGTGTCGGTGATGCCATCCAAACAGCTCATCCTCTGTTGTCCCCTTTTCCTCCTGCCTTCAGTCTTTCCCAACATCAGGGTTTTTCAAACGAGTCAGTTCATTGCATCAGGTGGTCAAAGTACTGGAGTTTCAGCTTCAGCATCAGTCCTTCCAATGAATATTCAGGACTGATTTCCTTTAGGATTGATTGTTTTGATCTCCTTGCAGTCCAAGGGAATCTCCAGAGTCTTCTCCAACACCACAGTTCAAAAACATCAATTCTTTGGCACTCAGCTTTCTTTATAGTCCAACTCTCACATCCATACATGACTACTGGAAAAAACATAACTTTGGCTAGATGGAATTTTGTTGGCAACGTAATGTCTCTGCTTTTTAATATGCTGTCTAGGTTAGTCATAGGTTTACTTCCAAGGAACAAACTTCTTTTAACTTCCTGGCAGCATTCACCGACTGCAGTGATTCTGGAGCCCCAAAAAATAAAGTCTGTCACTGTTTCTATTGTTTTCCAATCTTTTTCCCATGAAATGATGGGACCAGATGCCATGATCTTCGTTTTTTGAATGTTGAGTTTTAAGTCAGCTTTTTCACTCTCCTCTTTCTCTTTCATCAAGAGGCTCTTTAGTTCCTCTTCGCTTTATGCCATAAGGGTGGAATCATCTGTGTATCTGAGGTTATTTGATACTTCTCCCACAACTTTGATTCCAGCTTGTGCTTCATCCAGCCTGGCATTTCGCATGATGTGTTCTGCATATAAGTTAAATAAGCAGGGTGACAATATATAGCCTTGATGTACTCCTTTCCCAATTTGGAACCAGTCTGTTGTTCCCTGTTCAGTTTTAACTGTTTCTTCTTGACCTGCATATAGATTTCTCAGGAGGCAGGTAAAATGGTCTGGTATCCTCATCTCTTGAAGAATTTTCCACAGTTTGTTGTGATCTGCACAGTCAAAAGCTTTGGTGTAATCAATAAAGCAGAAATAGATGGGGTTTTTTTTTTTTTGGAATTCTCTTGCTTTTTCTATGATCCAGTGGATGTTGGCAATTTGACCTCTGGTTCCTCTGCTTTTTCTAAATCCAGATTGAACATCTGGAAGTTCATGGTTCACGTACTGTTGAAGCCTGGCTTGGAGAATCTTGAGCACTACTTTGCTAGCACGTGAGACGAGTGCAATTGTGCAATAGTTTGAACATTCTTTGGCATTGCTCTTCTTTGGGATTGGAATGAAAACTGACCTTTTCCAGTCCTGTGGCTACTGCTGAGTTTCCCAAATTTGCTGGCATACTGAGTGCAGTACTTACACAGCATCATCTTTTAGGATTCGAAATAGCTCAACTCGAATTCCATCATCTCCACTAGCTTTGTTCATAGTGGTGCTTCCTAAGGCTCACTTGACTTCGCATTCCAGAATGTCTGGCGCTAGGTGAGTGATCACACCATGGTGGTTATCTGGATTGTGAAGATCTTTTTTATATAGTTCTTCTGAGTATGCTTGCCATCTCTTCTTATATTCTGCTTCTGTTAGGTCCATACCATTTCTGTCCTTTTTTGTGCCCATCTTTGCATGATATCTTCTCTTGGTATCTCTAATTTTCTTAAGAGATCTCCAGTCTTTCTCATTCTATTTTTTCCTCTGTTTCTTTGCACTGATCACTGAGGAGGGCTTTCTTTCTCCAGTGGACAAAACGTGGTCCACTGGAGAAAGGAATGGCAAACCACTTCATTATTCTTGCCTTAAGAAATCCATAAACAGTATGAAAAGGCAAAAAATATAAGTGTACATATATTCAAATGAAATTAATATATAATGCACTTGAATAGAGAATTAGTCCAACATACTTTTTGACACAGTATCATCCTTAATAGTATGACTTGGGCAAGTCATTGTGTTATTTGCATTTCCCCACTGTAGTTCTAGTGTTGGATGGGTTAGTTTTTAAAGTTCATATATGGTCAATAAAGCAAGGACACCTTTGTATTCCAAGAACAATTAAAAGTGCCAAAGATAAATATTTCATAATTTGAGCATCTCTAGAAAACTATTATTTAAATTTACAGGTTGCTATCATTAATTTATTCAGTGGTTCCTTTGAAACAACCAACCTGAGTCCAAAAACTAATGCCAAGTACAACATGAGATGAATAGAAAGAGAGGATAATGTGTTTTTTTGTCTGTAAGAAGTGAAAAATCTAATAGGGGGACATAATACAAAACAAGAAAAAATCTAAGTGTTTTAAGAGTGTTATTGACTTTAAGACAGCAATCTCTTGCAGCTGAAGAGATTAGGAAAAGCTCTTGGGAGGAAGTGGCATTCAAACTGGATCTTTAAGGACATGATTTCAATGGGAAGAAATTTCAATTCATTTGTTGATTGATGGAAGGGCATTGAAATGGGGCAGAACTAGTTATGTGAAATGTTGAGTTTTTTTGTTTTTTTTCTTCAGGAGAATATACTAGGTCTGGGACAGGTTAGATAC
This sequence comes from Giraffa tippelskirchi, assembly GCF_054371585.1. Lineage (NCBI taxonomy): Eukaryota > Metazoa > Chordata > Mammalia > Artiodactyla > Giraffidae > Giraffa > Giraffa tippelskirchi. Next base: position 69,373,664 of record NC_137284.1, read on the forward strand.
ATGGCTGAAAAGAGGTAGGGACCATATTTTGAGGATTTTGATTTCTATGTTCAGAAGCTTAGACTTTATAATATAGAAGATGGCTAACAACCAAAAGTTTTGAAGATGCATGGTGAGTGCTAGAAAGTTCCAGCTGTTTATATGTAGGAAGAAAAGAGATAAGGAAGACTCAAGGGGGAGCTGGAAGCAGTTTTCAATGCCCCTGAGCTAAGGTGAGCTGGGGAGAGAGCAGGCATTTCAATTTTATTTTTTCCTACAGTTTTATTGAGATATAATTGACTACAGCTCTGTGTAAGTTTAAGGGGTACAGCATAATGATCTGACTTACATTCATCACGAAATGGTTACCACAGTAAATTTAGTGAACATGCATCATTTTATGTGGACAAAATATCAAATAAATTGAAAAAAAATTCCTTATGATAAGAACTCTAAGGATTTACTCTCTTGAAAACTTTCATATATAACACACAGCAGTGTTAATTATCTTCATTATGTTGTACATTACATCCCTAGTACTTATTTATATTATAACTGGGAGTTGATACCTTCCTTCATCCAATTCCCCTTCCCCACACCCCTAGCCTTTGGTAAATACAAATCTGATCACTTTTTCTATGTGTTTGTTTTTGAAGTGCAATTGACCTACAACACTGTTAGTTCCTGGTGCATACTATATTGATTTGCTATTTCTATACTTGCAAAATGATCTCCATGATAAATCTAGTAATCATATGTCACTATACAATGATATTTCAAAGTTAATGACTATATTTCCAACATTGTACATTTCATACTCATCATTCATTTGTTTTATAACTGAAAGTTTGTACCTGTTAATTTTGCTCACATATGTGCCTCCTCCCCCAACCTCCCTCACCCCTGGCAACCACCTATTTGTTCTCTGTATTAGCCATGCAAGGGATTAATCTCCAAAATATACAAACAGCAAACAACCAATCAAAAAAAAATGGCAAAAGATCAAAATAAACATTTCTACAAAGAGGACATACAGGTAATCAAAAGCATATGAAAAGATGTTCCACATCACTGCTTAGTACAGAAATGCAAATCAAAATTGCAATGAGGTATTACCTCATACCAGTCAGAATGACCACCATCAAAAAGTATATAAAGAATAATTGCTGGAAATGGTGTGGAGCAAAGGAAACCCTCTAACACTATTGGTGGGAATATAATTTGGTACAACTGCTATGGAGAACAGTATGAAGGTTACTTTAAAAACTAAAAAAAACCCTACCATATTACCCAGCAATCCTGTTCATGGACAATATCCAGAGGAAGTCATAATTCAAAAAGATATATGCACCCCAATGCTCACTGAAGCACTATTTACAATAGCTAGGACATGGAAGCAACCTAAATGTCCATCAACAGAACATTGGGTAAATATCTGGTACGTAAATACAAGGGACTAGTACTCAACCATAAAAAGAACCTAATTTGAGTCAGTTGTAGTTGAGTGGATGAATCTGGGACCTAGAGATTATCATACTAAGTGAAATAAGTTTGACAGAGAAAGAAAAATACTATCTATAGCTTATATGTGGAATTTAATTTAAAAAATAATGAACTTATTTACAAACAGAAACAGACTCATAGATTTTGAAAACAAACTTATGATTCACAAAGGAGTTTGGGATTAATATATGCACACTACTCTCTCTCTCTCTCTCTCTCTCTCTTTCTCTCTCTCTCTCTATATATATACACATATATATATACATATATATATATATATATATATATATATATATATATGTAGGTCCTTTTTCTTATATATAACATGTAAGAAAAAGGACCTACTGTATAGCACAGGGAACTCTACCCAATATTCTATAATAACCCATAAAGGAAAAGAATCTGAAAAAGAATGAATATATGTATAACTGAATCACTTTGCTGTGTAAAACTAACACAACTTGGTAAATCAACTACACTCCAATAAAACTCTAAAAAAAGAAGAAAAGATACACATGCTTCAATGTTCATAGCAGCAAAACAGCACCATTTATAAAAGTCAAGATATGGAGAGGGCTTCCCAGGTGGCAATAGTGGTAACGAACCTGCCTACCAATGGAGGAGACATAAGAGACATGATTTCAAGCCATGAAATTGAAAGACACTTGCTCTTTGGAAGAAAACCTATGACAAACCTAGACAGCATATTAAAAAACAGAGACACCACTTTGCTGACAAAGGTCTAGATAGTAACAGCTATGGTTTTTCCAGTAGTCATGTACAGATGTGAGAGTTGGATCATAAAGAAGGCTGAGTGCTGAAGAACTGGTTTTCAAATTGTGATACTGGAGAAGACTCTTGAGAGTCCCTTGGATGGCAAGGAGATCAAACCAGTAAATCCTAAGGGAAATCAACTCTGAATATTCCTTGGAATGATTGATGCTGAAATTGAAGCTCCAATACTTTGGTCATCAGATATGAACAGCTGACTCATTGGAAAAACATCTTTTTCATCTGGGTAAGTCTGAGGGCAAGAAGAGAAGGGGAAAATGGGGCATGAGATGGTTGGATGACATCACCGACTCAATGGACATGAGTTTGAGCAAACTCCAGTAGATAGTGAAGGACAGGGAAGCCTGGTGTGCTGCAGTTCACGGGGGTCACAAAGAGGTAGATACAACTTAGCAACAGAAGATCAACAACAACAAAGATATGGAGTTATCTGGAGTAATCTAAATCTTCACTAACAGAGAAATGAATAAAGAAGATATGGTACATATACACAATGGAATATTAGTCAGCCATAAAAAGAATGAAATAATGCCATTTGAAGCAACATGAGTGGACCTAGAGATTATCATACTAAGTGAACCAAGTCAGACAGAGAAAGACAAATATGATACTGCTTGTATGTGGAAACTGGAAAAAAAAAGATACAAATCAATTATTTACAAAATAGAAATAGACTAACCAACATAGAAAAAAAAGTTATAATTACCTAAGGGGACAAGGGGGAGGGATATATACATACACACATATACATACACAAATATATATATCTGTGTCTGTGTCTGTGCATGTTGTTGTTTAGTCACTAAGTCGTGTCTGATCCTTTTGCCATCTGTTGGACTGTAGCCTGCCAGGCTCCTCTGTCCATGGAATTTCCCAGGCAAGAATACTGCAGTGAGTTGCCATTTCCTTCTCCAGGGGATCATCCCAACTCAGGGATAGAACTCACACCTCTTGCATTCCAGGCAGATTCTTTACCACTAAGCCACTCGGGAAGCCCATATATGTATGTATGCATGTATAATTGAGTCACTAGGGTCTACAGTTGAAACTAACATGACATTGTAAATCAGCTATATTTCAATTTAAAAAAATTAAAAAAAAACTGATTAAGAATGGGAAAAAATGTTTTAATATGCATAAAAATCACCTGGGGTTCTTGTGGAAAATACGGATTTCTGGACATCAGCCTTAGAGCTCTTGAAACAGTTGGTACTGAGAGAAACCCAACATTTGCAGTTTAATAAGCATCTCAATTGATAAAAATGCAGGTGATTGCAAATCATTCTTTGACACTCCTCGGAATATAATAGTAACAATAAAAGGAAATGCTTATTTCCAACTTGGCTAAATACAGGCATACAGTATCTCATTTTACCGTTTAGTAAGCCTAAAATGTAGCTATTAATAATATTTCTCCAAGTTACTGAAAATGGAGACTAAGAGAGGTTTTATAGCACTTTGAAAGTCATATAGCTAACTCATAAATTCAGAAGAAGTGAAGCAAAGTGAAAGTTGTTCAGTCATGTCCAACTCTTTACAACCCCAGGGACTACACAGTCCATGGAATTCTCCAAGCCAGAATACTGGAGTGGGTAGCCTTTCCCTTCTCCAGGGTATCTTCCCAACCCAGGGATCGAACCCAGGTGTCCCACACTGCAGGTGATTCTTTACCAGCTGAGCCACAAGGGGAGCCCAAGACAACTGGAATGGGTAGCCTATCCCTTCTCCAGGGGATCTACCCAGCCCAGGAATCGAATCGGGGTCTGCTACATTGAAGGTGGATTCTTTACCAACTGAGCTATCAGGGAATTCAGAATGTGAGTCAAAGACTGTCCAAATTCAGAACTCATGTTGGGTAAGTTCATGTCATTAAAGACTGTAGCTTTTGTCTTTCTTCTTGTACTTTCTCTTTTCGACACGTTCAACTGATTGGGACGAGTGCCACATTTAACAAGGTTGTCTGATTAAATTTACTCCAGTAAAAATTTTCACTCCCAAGTAGAGAAAGACCAGCTGGAACATAATCAGTCATCATAGTGGGATGCCCTAGATATGAAGATGCCCATCCTACCAAGAATAATACATATGCACATAGCAGTAATTCTAAAATAAATATAGGAAATTTCTACAGCATGTGTTATTGTAACTATTTAAGCAGACACACGAGAACTTTAAAGTGGGACGTTATCATTGCCTTGAACATTTTTCTCTCACTATCTTAAAATTGACAGCTCAAAATAAATTCATCATCTAGAAGTCGAAGCATTGACTGTTGAAAGGAATGGTACTCTATAAAACATGCTGAAAGTCAGATTTAGCTTTATTCTTCTTCACTGTAGGCTCAAACCTCTATTAAGACTGAAGGGCCAGCCATTTATCCACATTTCATATGATTATGAAAGCAGTAGTAACTTACAATGCATGAAGAAAAGGAAATAAGTTAAATATGCTATGCACCACTATTCAAAATCTAACCAACCCAGAACAGATATTGCAAACCCACTCTGAGAAACAGGCCTAAAGAGAGAACTGCTAATTTTTTCCTCCTAAAGATTAAGGAGAAATGAATGCAAGAAATTTCCAGAGTTGGAGAAGCAACTGATATCTGTCATCAGTTGTAATTTTCCAGTTTTAAATCCAACAACTGCTCATTGTTATTTGTTTCTGAAGATGGTGACTGAGAAAAGGTAGTGGTAATATGTTGTCACTTTAAACTGATAACAGAATTTTTATTTGCTTTTCTTATCAGTGATATTCTTTCTGGTGGTTCCTTTGCTCTGGAATGGTAGAGCATAGTGTTAAAAAAAAACTTCCTTTTAATTTCAGATTAAGTAATCAAGGCCCATTTATAAAGTTTTCATCATTTTTTCTGGGCCTTGCCTTTAAACTTTTTATTTTATATTGGAGTATAGTCCATTCAAAAAACTAAGATCATGGCATCCGGTCCCATCATTTCATGGCAAATAGATGGGGAAACAATGGAGGCAATGACAGGCTTTATTTTCTTGGGCCCCAGAATCACTGCAGAAGGTGACTGCAGCCATGAAATTAACAGAAGCTTGCTCCTTGGAAGAAAAGCTATGATCAACCTAGACAGCATATTAAAAAGCAGAGACATTAACTTTTCCAACAAAGGTCCATCTAGTCAAAGCTATGGTTTTTCCAGTAGTCATGTATGGATGTGCAAGTTGGACTATAAAGAAAGCTGAGCACCGAAGAATTGATGATTTTGAACTGTGGTGTTGGAGAAGACTCTTGAGATTCCCTTGGACTGCAAGGAGATCCAATCAGTCCATCCTAAAGGAATCAGTCCTGAATATTCATTGGAAGGACTGATGCTGAAGCTGAAACTCCAATACTTTGGCCACTTGATGCAAAGAACTGACTCATTTGAAAAGTCCCTGATTCTGGGAAAGGTTGAGGCAGGAGGAAAAGGGGATAACAGAGGATGAGATGGTTGGATGGCATCACCATCTCCAGGGACATGAGTTTGAGCAAACTCTGGGAGTTGGTGATGGACAGGGAAGCCTGGCATGCTGCAGTCCATGGGGTCACAAATAGTTGGACATGACTGAGTGACTGAACTGAACTGATACCTGATTAATAATGTTGTGATAGTTTAAGGGGCACAGCAAAGGGATTCAGTCATACATATACATGATCCATTCTCCCTCAAACTCTCCTCCAGGTCTTTTAGAGGTAACTTTTATTTAAAGTTTATTCAGAACCAACTATATCCCAGACACTATGCTAAACTATTCACAGGACACCGAGGGGTCCTGATTTCTTGGCTTTCTTTTCCCTTTGTATCCAGCTTGCTGTGTATCTTCTTTTATCCTTCATGAACTCATTACTCCTTAAAGCATAAGGGAAAAATTAAAAGTCTACTCAGTACCATGAACAGAAATTTTGACATAAGAACAAGTATGTATATTTGAAAAATCCATCAAATGAGAGTGGCAGAATTTCCTTAATTGTTTAAATGAGTCATTCATTAGAGGTGCCAGACATTTGGTCCTGACAAAAGATGTATCAGATAGCCTTTCAAGATCCCATTTTACGTATGTCCTCTAGTCTATACTTCAGTATAAACTTTTGGGTTGCTTGATAGTGTGGAGAGAGCCTGAGAAATGGAAGACTGAAAGCAGGATGCCAAATTATTTACTTAGGATATGATTATTTGTTAGAAAACCAAAGAGAATCAACTGAAACTATTTAAAGCCAATGTAAATGTATCAATACAAAAAGTTACAAAATAAATACATCTAAATAAAAATATTCTTAATTAAAAAATACATTGAGAATAAAAAGTATACCCCAATTCTAGCAAAAAATAAAATACCAATTAGCAAGCATAAATTCTAAAATACCAATTAGTAATCTCTAGATAATTAATACCTTTTTATATAGCATTTGTAGAAATGAAAAGACAGCAGATGTGAATATTCACTATTGAAAAGATGTTGATACAAGCCTCCCTTGTAGCTCAGTTGGTAAAAAATCTGCCTGCAAAGCAGGAGAGCTAGGTTCGATTCCTGGGTCGGAAAGATCCCCTGAGAAGGAAATGGCAACCCACTCCAGTATTCTGGCTTGAAGAATCCCATGGACAGGGGAACCTGGCAGGCTACAGTCCAGGAGGTTGCAAGAGTCAGACATGACTTAGCAACTATACCACCACCTCCTCCAAAGATGTTGATTCATTCCAAGTGAATCCTAGAAATTTAGCACAATTCCATTCAATACCTGAATTAGATTTTTCCTATAAAAATAAATAAGTGCATTTCCTTTTTCATGAAATGGCTTTCTATTTCCAATGTTTGCCTCGTTTTCTGGCAACAATTTATATTCTCTCAATGAATTGTTGTTTGGTCACTAAGTCTTGTCCAACTCTTTGTAACCCCATGGACTGTAGCCCACCAGGCTCCTCTGTCCATGGGATTTCTCAGGCAAAAATACTGAAATGGGTTGCCACTTCTTCCTCCAGGGGATCTTTCCAACCCAGAGATCAAACCCGAGTTTCCTGCAATGGCAGGTGATTCTTTACTGCTGAGCCACCAGGGAAGCCCTTAAATGAATCGTCAGGAGGCAATGCTTCTATTATTTTTTTCAATTTAGAAAAATCTCTCTCAACCTCACTTATTCTTCAAGCTATTGCTTCTTGTTCTCTTTACAGCAATAATACTCCAAAGGTCTGTCTATATTTTAAAAAAGTTTCCTCTATGTATTCTCTTTCAACTCACCCTAACTCTCTGACAGAATGCTTTTATCAAAGTCACCAAGCAACATGGGCATCTATGTTGCTAAAACTAATTTTCTATTCCCATTTCATACAATAAGAAAGCTTATTGTATTTGACCTGTCAGCAGCCTTTGACAATCATACTTGGACACAGCGAGTTGAAGTATGTTTTTTTCTTGACCCCCCAGGACACCACACCCTCCTGGGCTTCCTTTTCTTCCTCTCAGGCTCCTTCTTATGAACGCTCCTCGACTCTGTGATCTCAAATTTTTGGGGTGACTCCCACTTTAGTCCTTAGATCTTTTCTCTTTCTTGTTGACACATAAGTTCTGGGTGGCATTATCCAAACTTAAGAATTTAAATACCACCTATAAGTATTCTGAAATTCCCAAGTTCATGTTTGCAAATGGTCCCTTTCCCTCGATTAACTGACCCAGACATTCAATTAATGACTCGAAGCTTCACTTGGACGTGCATTACATGTGTCACAAGACAGGCTTCAAACTCAGCTCCTTTATCCAACACCTCCAAATCTCCTTTTTTTAGAGCTTTTCTCCATCTTTGTAGATGGCAGATCCATTTTGCCAGATATGTTCAAGACATCCTGGACATTTTTCTTTCTTTTTCACACTTTCCATCTATTCCATCAGCAAAGACTTCTGGCTCTTTCTTCAAATGTATCAGTTTCTAACAACTTCTTAACACCTCTACTGCTGCCACCCAAGATTAAGCCTCTATCTTCTTACTTGAACTAGAGCAAAAGCCTCTTAACACTTTGCTATGGACTGCATATTTTTGTCTCCTCAAATCATATGGAAAAACCTAGTGCCCAATATAATGAGTTTAGGAGGTGGGGTCTTTGAAAGTTGCTTAGGATATGAGACTGGAGCCCTTGTGAAAGGTATGAGTGCTCTTATGAAAGAGGTCCTGCAGAACTTTATAAACCCTTCTCTCATGGGGAGGTACAGCAAGAAGTCAACAGTCTACAACCTGGAAGAAGAGATTCTCACCAGAATCTGAATATGCTGGCACCCTCATCATAGACTTACAGCCTCTAGAATTGTGAGCAATATATTGGTGCTGTTTATAGGCCATCTAGTTTAAGATATTTTGTCATAGCAGCGTGAAAACATTAAATGCTCTTCTTGCTTATGTCCTTATTCTCCTAAAATTATTCCCAATGGAGAGGCAAGAGTAATCCTTTCAAAATGAAAGCCATCACTGCTCTGCTTACAACTTTTCAAGGGCTTTTCATCTCAGCCAGAGTGATTAAAACTCACCACAATGGCCTATAGGATCTCTGTTGTTATTCAGTCACTAAGTCATGTCCAACACTTTGCAACCCCATGGACTGCAGCATGCCAGCCTTCCCTGTCTTTCACCATCTCTCTGGGTCTGTTCAAACTCATGTTCATCGAGTCAGTGATGCCATTGAACGTCTCATCCTCTGTCATCCCCTTCTCCTACTACCCTCAATCTTTCCCAGCATCAGGGTCTTTTCCAATGAGTTGGTTCTTCACATCAGGTGGCCAAAGGATTGGAACTCCAGTTTTAGCATCAGTCCCTCCAGTGAATATTCAGTGCTGATTTCCTTTAGGATTGACTAGTTTGATCTCCTTGCTGTCCAAGGGACTCTCAAGAATCGTTTCCAGTACCACAGTTCAAAAGCAACAATTCTTTGGCTCTCAGCCTTCTTTATGGTCCAATGTCACATCCATACGTGACTACTGAAAAATCATAGCTTTGACTAGATGGACTTTGGTTGGCAAAGTGATGTATGTACTTCGTAATATGTTATCTAGGTTTGTCATAGCTTTTCTTCCAAGGAACAAGCATCTTTGCTGTCATTACATTAATCACCTATGGCTGTATAACAACTTACCCCAAAGTTTAGAGGCTTAACAGAAGAAATATTTGTAAATCACAATTTGTGTAGATTAGGAATTGAGTGCAAATTAGTTTGTTCCTCTGGCTCAGGGTCTCTTAGATGCCACAATCAAGGTGACATCTGGGGCTGTTGTCTCCTGAAGACCCACTTTTGGTCTCATTCATGTGGTTGTTTGGCAGATTTCAATTCCTTGCTAACTACTGGATGGAGGTCTCCCTGGTTCTTGCCATGGGCCTTTCCTTCAGGTCGGTTCACAACATGGTACCTGACTTCCATCAGATCAAGCCAGCAAGAAAGTAAGAGAAGTCAAGTAAATTTGGAATCTAAGTGTTTTTAAACTTAATCTTGGAAGTGATATCCCAGGATTTCTGTTTTATTTTCTTCACCAGAAACAAGTCACTAGGTCCAACTTGCACTAAATCATTGGGAGTGAAACATGAGCATGAATACCAGGAGGTGAGCACCATTGGCAGCCAACTTAAAGCTGCTCACCACAAATGACTGCTCCTCTTCCATTATACACTTGACTTTTTCTCTTGCCATTTTCCTCTGGGTCACTCTGCTTCAATTACATTGGCTCTTTGGATATCCTGTGTGAGCTATACCCTCTCAGGCCATTTGGGCTAGACACATTGAAGAAATTTTTGATTTTTAAAGCATTGCATCCAAATCCTAAGAAGTTGTGGGGAACAACAAGGATGGTAGCAATCTTATCACTGTTGTCCTTAAATCAGGAGTGTGTTTAAAATCTTGCTGCTAAGAGTAGGCAATGTGAGCTATTACCATGAATTTACAGCATCAAAAATGATGGAAAGTACCTCAGAAATCATATTAAGCTGGTCTTGTGACCTGTAGGATTCTCTTGACCAGTTTTGATTTTATCAGTAGGTAAGAAATGAATCTCAGTTATCCATAGCTAGTTTATTAGTTAAGATAGATAGCTAGTGGGAACCTGCTGTAAAGCATAGGGAGATTAGCTCAGTGCTCTGTGATGTCTTAGAGGGGTGAGATGGAGGAGGTTGGGAGGAAGGTCCAAGATGGAGGGAATATATGTATATTTATAGCTGATCACTTCATCAAAAGGCAGAGATTAACATGATATTGTAAAGCAATTATACTCTAATTTAAAAAAAAGCATGTCATAGTGGCTGCAATACTTAGAATGATCAGAAGAGAAGAGATATACTTTGCAAAAAGTCACAAAACAAATTCAGATAGAAAACAAAAATCATAATGCTAAACAACAACAACAAAAATAACAGAGAGGAAAACAAAACTATTATAGAAGTTAACCAGGTTGAATTTCACAGGACTTGAAGTGAAAACTACAGACAACTTAGAAGGTATGAATAAATGAATTAAAAAGTGAATATAATAGGATAGGTGTAAAATATACCATTATTATAATAGAAGTAAGCTCAAGGATGTGTACCTATATTGTGACTGTAAAATAGTACACATCATTTATCTGTTTTGATGAAACAGCAAGAGGAAGTGAGAAAATCCAAAAGACAAAAATATTATAAGAAGAACTTCATTGTTATACAATAATTTGCTTTTTTTCTACCAACTCTTTCATTAGCAACTTCTTACAAAGGCTGACTATGTTAACAGATACTCCTTCAGATAAAGATCAGGCTTTGTGGGTTTCCATATAACTGTATTGATGATTAATAAATATTAAATAATTAATTTCAACTTAGCAAACAATGACAGGATCTTCAATAACAACACTACATTCTCTGGACTTCTACATATCCACAGATAAAAAAATTTTAGAAGAAAACTTAATAGTATTGTTAATTAGAGTATATCTTTTTATTAAGTTTTACCATCTCCTATAAAACATTTATAGTGCATTGGATAGAAACTCATATTTTCTATTTAAATATCAGATAAAATTTGTGTAACATAATTACCAATGTAAGTATCAAGCACTAACAAAGAATATTTAAAAAGAAGTAATTTTACCATCTGGAGGAGGGCATGGCAACCCACTCTGGGTATTCTTGCCTGGAGAATCCCATGGACAGAGGAGCCAGGCAGGCTACAATCCATAGGGTCGCAAAGAGTTGGACATGACTGAAGTGACTTAGCACACAATTTTACCATAGTATTAAAAGGTCCAGACATTTTAAAATTTTTATTCTGTAAAAAGTTTACTGAAAGTTAGATTACTAACTCAAACATTCCCAATTGCTAAATAGCACATAAATAGTAAGGTATTTAATATTATATGTTAATGATAGGGATCATGGTTTAGATTAAATGTTTCTAACGCAGAGTTCTCTTTACCTAAGATTGTTTACCTGACATATAAAAATAGGAAGAAATGCATCTAAATCTATACTAAACGTTTGAAATTGATAGTTTATATTTGGTATAAAAGGGATAAAATTTATAGTCCTGAGTGACAATTTTATGTAACAAGGCATGAGAATGTAAAATTCCATTCAAATTCACCTCTTATCACTATTCATGAAAACTGCATTTCTCAGCTGGGAAAGCTAACAGTGGTATTACATGGTGATATTATTTCAGAAGAGTTGTCTATGATGCAGAATATCTAATTTTTTCACACATGAGTAAGGACTATGTAAAATTTAGCATTTAATTTACATTCTATACACAATAGTTTAAAGGGCAAGGGTAAGTACTTTTTGAAATAATAATCTAAATTAGTTTCAAAGCAAAATTTGATATGCATGTCCTTCTTTTCTTTTAATACTTTCCAAATATAATAACTTTCCCCCAAAAAAGTATATCTTGATATATTAAGAAACAAACACTATTATTGCTGCTTTAGTAAAAAGGAAACTGGAGCACGGAATTGCATAAATGATTTTTTGAAGGGAATCTAAATAAAGTATAGGGTAAAGGAATCATAATATAGCCACAGGATTCCTCATTTTAGTGCTTGATGCTTTTATTTTAAATATTAAAACCAGTAGAACTGCCTAATAACATCATGTGCAAGCAAGGAAGATGTTAACTGCACTGTTTTCACTACCTTAAGGAATCACAGTTGAGGCAAAACCATGCAATTTAATTCCCTGTCTTTTTGGATAAGGAAATTTAAGTTTAGAGGCACTGTGACTTTCCCAAGGCCATAACGTGTATAGGTAGCACAGAGAAGAATCAAACTCAGGTGTCCCTTATCCCTCATATAGCGCTGTATCCACTATGACTAAAATGAACAAATTTAACCCCGTTGCCAGATACTTTGATCCTTTAGGTAATTAGATTCATGGTAAACAGAGTTTTGGTTTTGGCTTTGGTATGTTTCAAACATAATCTGCATATGAAGCATTATTTTCACCTATCTTTTATACTTAAGAGGGAATATAAGTTTAATAATTAGTTTTACCTAATTCAGAAATAGAAAGAAATATCTGCTACTCTTCACATTTGATTCTCCACTTATTTATTTTTTAACAAAATAGCCACCAAATCTCATATTTCTGCAGGATAGCCATCTGAAACAGATGTCAGCAGTCTTTTGCCGTAAAGACATGGGGAGCAAATGTTTTTGTAACCACACAATTCTGGTATAACCCCCAGGGTTTGTAGCCTGAAAGCAGTCATAAACAATATGCAAATGAATGAAAGTCACTGTGGTTCAATAAAACTTTATTCACAAAAAACAGGTTATTGGTCCATGGGCTGTAGTAGTTTGTTGGCCCTGATCTAAAGCATGGTGATTGCAGAATGGAAGACCAAGATGATGATATCCTATGGCATTTCAATTCAGGAGTATTTCAGTTCTGTAATAAAAGCACCATCAAATTCTGAGAGTTCTAGTTTTCCAAGTGATACCTAGAGACCTGCTGAGTTGACAAACTTTTTAAAACGTAAAACTTCTTAACTTTAGAAAAGAAATCTGAGAAAAGCTATCTTTGTGTTATCATTGGCTTCATATATTTAGGAGAGAAAACTGAAGAATTAGACCATATATATATAGAGAGAGTTGAAACTTTTTTTTTTAGCTGTGCCATGCAGTTTGTGTGATTTCAGTTCCCTGACCAGGGATCAAATCTGCACCCTTGGGAGTGAAAGCATGAAGTCCTAAACACTGGATCAACAGGGAATTCCCTACAGGGTTTAAGCAACACCTTATATGCTTTCTTAATTTAAAGCTTTCCAAACCTTTGATCCTCACACCCAATTGTTTCATCACTCATCTTTGTCTCTTCAGAGTCCCAGGGAAACACCAATAAAAGAATTCAAACCAAACTAGTGTATATAACAAAAAAGAAGATGACTCACAGATATAGAGAACAAGTTAGTGGTTATTACAGAGGTGGAGGAGGGGCAATATCAGAGGAGAGGACGAAGAGGTATAAATTATTAGGTACAAAATAAGCCACAAAGATATATTATACAACACAGGGGATATAGCCAACGTTTTATAGTAACTATAAATGGATTATAACCTTTAAAAACTGTGATTCACTGTACCGTCCATTTGAAACAAATAATATTGAACAGCAAATACACTTCAATTTAAAAAAGAAAAGAATTTAAAAAGATATAAACCCACAAGGTTACAGAGGACTGGAGTGAAATGATGGGCCAAAATTCTAATTGTATGTTTCTAAGATGGGAAGCAGAAGGAGCGGTGGTGACTTAAATTAGTAGGAAATCGACACTTACTTGGAAGTAATGAACCTGAGAAGCTCAGGGCTCGAGGCTCTCCATCCTGATGGGGAGCTGGAGAGGAATGGGACAGTAAACTAGGAAGTCAAGTCACAAGCACAGTGAATTTGAGATCTTCCAGGCTTCCTTGCTTATCTAGCTCTTAGAACACCAGCCAGAAACCCAAGGAAACTTCTCCTGAGGAGCTAATAGTCCTGGAAAACAAGTTAGAATCTCACCCCATTATATCTTAATATATGAGAGTCTCAGTTACTCAAATTCTCTAACCTCAAGTTAAGGGGATGTGGATTATGACATATTGGAATGACACGGTGAGAATAAAACATCAAACAATGAAAAATCTGGGTCCTAGAACTCAGGATAAAGATCATTAGAATTATTGGAAAGAAGAATAATTCAATATTAATTAAACACTTAGAATGCTTCAAGTGCTAAGACAAGCCTTTTAAATATATACATACTATTTTACTCTGAATGACAACCTTGTGGAATGATTAACACCACCTTTGATTCATCAATTAGTAGATTGAGATCAAAAAAATATTTCTCCAGCTTTCTTTTACAAACTCCCCTCCCAGCCCCCACTGCTCCTCTCAGTTTTCCAGCATTTTATTATTGTATGTGGTTTGTCAGCTAAAGATCACCAATTATTGCAAGAAAATCTCTGACATAAAAAGAAGACACCAAATAAAACATTACAAACAAAAAAGAAAACATAAAAACAGGAACCTAGAAGAAACAGACCTCACACAGGAGATAGAAGGAAACTTACATTTAATAGCATCAAAGAGATAACAATATTTATTACATCTCCAAAATGGGAACAGAATGCTATTATAAAAGTCTGACAGTGACTGTAAATCAGAGGTAGAAAGATAAAAGAGAAAATCTCATAAATTAGAATAAAGAAGCAAAAAAGTGAAAAATAAAAAAATCAGAGGATTGATCTGAAATGACCAACATCCAAGAAAGAGAGTTTTTTAGAAAGACACAAAAGAGAAGGTAGTTGAATTGTCAAAGAAGCAACAAAAGAAAAATTCAAGGAAATTATAAATATTTTTAAAGAAATTCATAAAGTGTCTTGAGCATATTTTAATATTTTCTAGTCTATAGTTCTTTTATACATAAAGAATTGTTGTAATAGGGATCAGAAAATGTGATACTATTAACATTTAGAGTAATTTTAATATGTTGACAAAGGAAATCAATTATGCATAACAAAGAGGCTAACTTTACTCTGCTTTAGTCCTATTGGAAATGGGACATTATATTCTGTATCATACTTTCAAGGGACAGATATCCAAGGATGAAGTAATGGAATAAGCAATTTATTGTATCAGTTATTTCCCTGGTGTGTGTGGTGTGTGCTTAGTTGCTCAGTTGCTCAGTCATTTTTGAGTCTTTTTCCACTCCATGGACTATATCCTGCCAGGCTCCTGTGTCCATGGGATCTTCCAGGAAAGAATACTGGAATGGGTTGCCATTTCCTACTCCAGGGGATCTTTCTGACCCAGGGTTTGAACACAAGTGTCCTGCGGCTCCTGCACTGGCAGGCAGATTGTTTACTGTTGAGCCACCAGAATCTACCTGGTAATACAGGAGCCACAGGAGAGTTGGGTTCAACCCTGGGTCGGGAAGATCCCCTGGAGGAGGAAATGGCTATCTACTCTAGTCTTTTTCCTGGGATAATCCCATGGGCTGAGGAGTCTGGCAGGCTATAATCCCTGGGGTCACAAAGGATCTGACATGAATGAGCGACTGAACAACAAATATTTATTGGTTGGTAACAAACCATACCAAAACTTTATGGTTTCAAACAACAGTCATTTCATTTGTTCATGATTCTGGAAATTAACAATTTGATCTAGCTCAGCCAGGCAGTTCTTCTGCTGGTCTTGTCTGGGGTCATTCATGCAACTACAGTCATCTGGTCGCTAGACAGGGATTGGAGAGCTTCTTTATGTGTCTTCAGATTGCTGGTGACTGACAGCTGAGCCACTCTCACCCTCAGGGAGATCACCCCAGGCTTCTTCACATGGATGTCTCAGATTCCAAGAAAGCAATGAGCCCTTTTTGGAATTATATTTAAATATCTCATAACTTTACTTCTATCATATTTTCTTGATCAAAGCAGGCTACAAGGCCAATGTGGATTCAAAGTGGTGGAGTGACTATATCCCTCTCTTCTTGTGATAAGTTACAAAGGCATCCGCATACAGGGATGGGAAGAAGCTGTGACCATTACTTTGCAATCTGCTATATTTATTCCGAACGATGCCACATGAAGAATGCTTGAAACATTAGGCTGATTGAACATTAGCTTGAAACATTAGGCTGATTAGCTGGCAGTACAGTGTATTAGTTATGGTCATTAGTTTTGACATTATTTTTTATGGACCCTAGAGATCAAATGAAATAGGTGCACAGAAATTTCAGATAGTCAATTTCTGAACAATATAAAAAATAATTTTTTAAAAATGTGTGAAACGCTCGGTCAGAGGATGGATTCAGGTGTATTGGGAGCACAGTTTTTTTCAGTTCAGTTCAGTTCAGTCGCTCAGTCGTGTCCGACTCTTGGCGACCCCATGAATCGCAGCACGCCAGGCCTCCCTGTCCATCACCAACTCCTGGAGTTTACCCAAACCCATGTCCATCGAGTCAGTGATGCCATCCAACCATCTCATCCTGTCGTCCCCTTCTCCTCCTGCCCCCAATCCTTTCCAGCATTAGGGTCTTTTCCAGTGAGTCCACTCTTCGCATGAGGTGGCCAAAGTATTGGAGTTGCAGCTTCAGCATCAGTCCTTCCAATGAACACCCAGGACTAATCTCCTTTAGGATGGACTGGTTGGATCTTCTTGCAGTCCAATGGACTCTCAAGAGTCTTCTCCAACACCACAGTTCAAAAGCATCAATTCTTCAGCGCTCAGCTTTCTTCGCCATCCAACTCTCACATCCATACACGACTACTGGAAAAACCATAGCCTTGACTAGACGGATCTTTGTAGGCAAAATAATGTCTCTGCTTTTAAATATGCTATCTAGGTTGGTCATAACCTTCCTTCCAAAGAGTAAGTGTCTTTTAATTTCATGGCTGCAATCACCATCAGCAGTGATTTTGGAGACCCAAAAAATAAAGTCTGACACTGTTTCCACTGTTTCCCCATCTATTTGCCATGAAGTGACGGGACCAGATGCCATGATCTTAGTTTTCTGAATGTTGAGCTTTAAGCCAACTTTTTCACTCTCCTCTTTCACCTTCATCAAGAGGCTCTTTAGTTCTTCTTCACTTTCTGCCATAAGGGTGGTGTCATCTGCATATCTGAGGTTATTGATATTTCTCCCGGCAATCTTGATTCCAGCTTGTGTTTCTTCCAGCCCAGCGTTTCTCATGATGTACTCTGCATATAAGTTAAATAAGCAGGGTGACAATATACAGCCTTGACATACTCTTTTCCTGATTTGGAACCAGTCTGTTGTTCCATGTCCAGTTCTAACTGTTGCTTCCTGACCTGCATACAGGTTTCTCAAGAGACAGGTCAGGTGGTCTGGTATTCCCATCTCTTTCAGAATTTTCCACAGTTTATTGTGAGCCACACAGTCAAAGGCTTTGGCATAGTCAATAAAGCAGAAATCGATGTTTTTCTGGAACTCTCTTGCTTTTTCGATGATCCAGCGGATATTTGCAATTTGATCTCTGGTTCCTCTGCCTTTTCTAAAACCAGCTTGAACATCTGGAAGTTCACGGTTCACGTATTGCTGAAGCCTGGCTTGGAGAATTTTGAGCATTAGTTTAGTAGCATGTGAGATGAGTGCACCATTCAGGTATGACCTAAATCAAATCCCTTATGATTATACAGTGGAAGTGACAAATAGATTTAAGGGACTAGATCTGATAGACAGAGTGCCTGATGAACTATGGACAGAGGTTTGTGACTGTTTCTTTAGGATGTGGCAGAAAGGATCTGTTACAGGATGACAGCTATATGGCTTTTAGTGTGTCTTTCAATACTGGACTCTGACCTGTCTTTACCATTTGTAGAGAATATAATAGAGTGATCAGGACTAAATATTGTATTTGGGAGTAACCTGTGAATAAGCAACTCATTTCAGTATTTGGATGGCATCATTGACTCAATGGATATGAGTTTGAGCAAACTCCGGGACATAGTGAAGGACAGGGAAGCCTGGTGTGCTGCAGTCCATGGGATTGCAAAGAGTTGGACATGACTGAGTGACTGAACAACAACATAATCAGTAGCCTAAGTTTATAAACAGAAAGAAGAGCCAAAGAGAGGCAGACCCGAAACTCTAGGTGGGGAGGAAAAAGAAGTAGTGCCACAGAAAAGATTAGCAGAGAAAACTTAAAAACAAAAGATCAGCATCACTGATTTCACATAGTATGTTACCTCAGCATTTATCTTCACATAGAAAATTTTGTACTGTATTTAGAATATCTATTTCACTTCATTCCTCTCTGATACATAAATCTTTTTCATCTGAAATTTCTATTTATGAAGTTATTGCTTGGTTTCAGAGTTATTTAGACTCAAATGGCTCCCTCCCCTCAGTTTTCCATTTATAATACCATCCTAACTAGTATATCTTTCCTGAGAGGATAAATTACCACAGCTGTGGGTTTAAAAATCTATGGTTACCTTCCAGCCTCCTGAATTTTTAACTGAGTTTATATTCAGGCTCTTCTGAGAGAAATATGACTAAACAACCAGGATAAGGTTGCATTACCTAATCCAGTGACACATTAGTGGCAGGATGAAAACAAAGTCTAGCCCCAATAAGCAAGGTAGACAATTTCCTGGAGACTCTTCTGTTTCCGATTTTTCTATTTACCTCTTACCTGGGACTAACTTCAATAAGATAATGGTGAAAAGTTACTGATACAGAGATGCCACATTCTTATGAATCCTGTCCTACTCACACAGTCATAAGACCTTTATAAATTTAGTATTTGAAAGACCACAGAAAGAATAAAAACAAAACTGTCAGTAAACGATTAATTATAAGAAAGCTTTTCAAATAGACTCATGAAGTCTGCAGGTAAATTGGGTCAATGTAAAAGAAATGAACTTGGTATAAGCGGAAGACATTATGTGCAGACAAGATAAGAATTGGGTTCGTTCCACACTCAGATTTAACACTGAATGATGTGTGATGTGGGTGTGTCACTTTAGTGAGGGGGGTTAAGGCAAAAGGAGGGAATTGCTCGGCTAGAAGAATTCACGGATTCATCCAGCGACTTCCTCCAGCCTTCTGGAGACCAGCCCATGAAGCAAGGTGCATGTGGGCTGCCTGGCTAGGTTTTTCTACTTGGAAACCCTCTGCGGGCACAACTGACGACCATGCCCTTGAGGTATTTCTAGCCATGTAGCTGTGTGTCCTACTACACCCATCATTAATATTTTTCTACATTCTTTAAACTGGACTATGTCTAAGAAATTAATATTCTTCCTTCCAAATTCTTCTACTAGGGCACTCTTTTATGACAAGGTAATCCATGTAGAGCCACTTTACCCAGCTTTCTAAATGAATCTCAAATTTGAACATTTACATAAATTTTACTTAAATGTATATTATAGATATAAGAAAATATTTATATGTATTATATATAAAATTTATTTAGAGGCATAAATATATACCCCAGGTCTCAAAGATCATTCCTGTTAACTACTGCATCCCTACCAGGATTTCCCACTTCCAATACCAGTGACATTGTTTCAGATCAACATACATGATTCTCTCATTAATTTTAATAGCTTACATAATAATCTTCTATTTTACTTAATGACCTTTTTATTGACAGACATGTAGGATTTTTTTTTTTTACTCCATTACAATCAATGATGCAATGAATGTACACACAGAGGTATACACTTAACACTTTGTTTTTTTACTATAGAACATAATTTTATAAGTGGAATTATTGAGCAAAAGACAAATTTACCTGCTGAACAAGACTCTATCAAATTTGTATTATCATTAACAGTTCTTGAGAGGATCTTTTCTTCAATCATCCATTCCAAAATATTTAAAATTTTTTAACAATGATGGGTAAAAAAATTTAACTTGCATTTACTTAATATTTTAGTGGGAATAACCATTGCTACATAATCTTTGCCCATTTTGAATTGGACTATCTTATTTTTCTGAATTGATTTGTATCTAATGATTTGGATATCTATATATATGGCTCAACATAGATCTGTTATATTTGTTACAAATGTTTTTCCATTAATTTTTCCTATGAAAGGTCTCTGTGTGCTGTTTCCTAAACATACCTCTTACCTGCTCCCACTCCATAGAGATAATCATCTGGAAATTTATTTTTTTTCTCATTTCTTGCTGTTTTTCAAATATATAATTTTAGCACATATGTATGTATTCCTAGACAACATGGTGCTGAATTCTGCTTGTTTTTGAACTCTGAAAACATGGAACTGTACTGTTTGCATTCTTCAGTATCTTGCTTTCTTCACTCAAAGAAATATTTCCAAAATTGATTACATGCTGATACTTATAGCTGTAGTTCATTTCTTTTCGGGTATTTTTCTTATGCTCAAAAAACTTGCTAAATCCTATTTTTAATTATAATTGCCCATGTATTTTGTTGTGTTTTCTATGTGGGCAATCATAACACCATTAAGTAATGATTGTTCTATTTCTTCCACTCCAATTGCTATCTCATTTATTTGATTTTCTTCTTTAATTGTTCTTAGCCCTCTACTCGATCACATTCTGACAAACAAGCTTCCCCCTATGGAGCCCAACCTCCCCTCACCTTCTACCCTGAAGTCCTTGATTTGTAGTATTTGCCATTTTCAGTGATACAAATGATTCTTTGTGGTGGTTTAGTCGCTAAGTCATATGTGACTCTTGGGACCCCACGGACTGTGGCCCACCAGGTTCCTCTGTCCATGGGATTTCCCAGGCAAGAATACCAGAGTGGGTTGCCATTTACTTCTCCAGTAGATCTTCCTGACCCAGGGATTAAACCCAGGTCTCCTGAATTGCAGGCAATCTCATGCATTGCAGGCAGATTCTTTACGAACAGAGCCATCTGGGAAGCCCTTACATGGTCATTTTCAAGCTACCAACAGTATCTTGGAGGTGGAAAGAGGGAGAAAGCTTCCTAAAGGATTCTCTTTGAGTCCGTATGAGTAGGGTCTAGCAAGTTCATCAAATTGTAGGCACTTTAGTCTTGCCCCTAGCCTCATTTATAATTCAGTCAGATGATTCCTGTATGTTTTTTTCTTTTTCTTTTTAATAGATAACTTTGATAGGTTAGAGAGTTCTCTTCTATCTCAAGTTTGCTAAGACTTTTCATTATTTTTTTTTAATACTCCAGCAGGTTTTCTATACCTAGTAAGATGATCTTTTCTTTGTTCCTTCCTCCTTTCTCTGTTAATGTTTAAATGAAATTTAGAAATTTTATAGTGTTGATACCCTTTATTTCTTGGGTAACCTAACTTGGTGATTATCTATTAATATTATCTTTACATCATGTTAGATTAGTATGCTAATGTTTTGTTTGGGATGTTTTATCTGCATAAAAGTGGTAGTTTACATAATACCATCAAGCAAGGTTCGATGTGTAAAGAGCAATATTGAATAGGAACTTGGAATGTTAGGTTCATGAATCAAGGCAAATTGGAAGTGGTCAAACAGGAGATGGCAAAAGTGAACATCGACATTCTAGGAATCAGCAAACTAAGATGGACTAAAATGGGTGAATTTAACTCAGATGACCATTATATCTACTACTGTGGGCAGGAATCCCTTACAAGAAATGAAGTAGGTATCATAGTCGACAAAAGAGTCCAAAATGCAGTACATGGATGCAATCTCAAAAACGATAGAATGATCTCTGTTCATTCCCAAGGCAAACCATTCAATATCACGGTAATCCAAGTCTATGCCGACCAGTACCGCTGAAGAAGCTGAAGTTGAACAGTTCTATGAAGACCTACAGGACCTTTTTAGAACTAACATCCAGAAAAGATGTCTTTTTCATTATAGGGGACTGGAATGCAAAAGTGGGAAGTCAAGAAACACCTGGAGTAACAGGCAAATTTGGCCTTGGAGTACAGAATGAAGCAGGACAAAGGCTAATAGAGTTCTGCCAAGAGAACGCACTGGTCATAGCAAACACCGTCTTCCAACAACACAAGAGAAGACTCTACACATGGACATCACCAGATGGTCAACACTGAAATCAGATTGATTTTATTCTAGGAGCAAAAGATGGAGAAGCTCTACACAGTCAGCAAAAACAAGACCAGAGTGCCAAAAAATAGCAAGGAGAGATAAGAAAGCCTTTCTCAGATATCTGTGCAAAGAAATAGAAGAAAGACATAGAATAGGAAAGACTAGAGAGCTCTTCAAGAAAATTAGAGATACCAAGGGAACATTTCATGCAAAGATGTGATCAATAAAAAACAGAACTGGTAGGGACCTAACAGAAGCAGAAGATATTAAGAAGAGGTGGCAAGAATACACAGAATAACTGTACAAAAAAGATCTTCACGACCCAGATAATCACAATGGTGTGATCACTCACCTAGAGCAGGACATCCTGGAATGTGAAGTCAAAAGGGCCTTAGGAAGCATCACTACGAACAAAGCTAGTGGAGGTGATGGAATTCCAGTTGAGTTTTTTCCATTCCTGAAAGATGATGCTGTGCGTGTGCTGCACTCATTATGCCAGCCAATTTGGAAAACTCAGCAGTGGACACAGGACTGGAAAAGGTCAGTTTTCATTCCAATCCCAAAGAAAGGCAATGCCAAAGAATGATCAAACTACCGCACAATTGCACTCATCTCACACGCTAGCAAAGTAATGCTTTAAATTCTCCAAGCCAGACTTCAGCAATACTTGAACCGTGAACTTCCAGATGTTCAAGCTGGTTTTAGAAAAGGCAGAGGAACCGGAGATCAAATTGCCAATATCTGCTGGATCATTGAAAAAGCAAGAGAGTTCCAGAAAAACATCGATTTCTGCTTTATTGACTATGCCAAAGCCTTTGATTGTGTGGATCACAATAAACTGGAAAATTCTGAAAGAGATGGAAATACCAGACCACCTGACCTGCCTCTTGAGAAATTTGTATGCAGGTCAGGAAGCAACAGTTGGAACTGGACATGGAACAACAGACTGGTTGCAAACAGGAAAAGGAGAATGTCAAGGCTGTATATTGTCACCCTGCTTATTTAACTTATATGCAGAGTACATCGTGAGAAAGGCTGGACTGGAGGAAACACAAGCTGGGATCAAGATTGCCGGAAGAAATATCAATAACCTCAGATATGCAGATGACACCACCCTTATGGCAGAAAGTGAAGAAGAACTAAAGAGCCTCTGGATGAAAGTGAAAGTGAAGCGTGAAAAAGTTGGCTTAAACACATGTAAACCCATGGCTGATTCATGTCAATGTATGGCAAAAACTATTACAATATTGTAAAGTAATTAGCCCCCAACTAAAATAAATAAATTTATAAAAAAAAAAAAAAAAAGCTCAACGTTCAGAAAACTAAGATCATGGTATTTGGTCCCATCACTTAATGGAAAATAGATGCGGAAACAGTGGAAACAGTGGCTGACTTTATTTTTCTGGGCTCCAAAATCACTGCAGATGGTGATTGTGGCCATGAAATTAAAAGACACTTACTCCTTGGAAGGAAAGTTATGACCAACGTAGATTGCATATTGAAAAGCAGAGACATTACTTTGTCAAAAAGGTCCATCTAGTCAAGGCTATGGCTTTTCCAGTAGCCTGTATGGATGTGAGAGTTGGACTGTGAAGAATGCTGAGTGACAAAGAATTGATGCTTTTGAACTGTGGTGTTGGAGAAGACTCTTGAGAGTCCCTTGGACTGCAAGGAGATACAACCAGTCCATCCTAAAGGAAACCAGTCCTGAATATTCACTGGAAGGACTGATTCTGAAGGTGAAACTCCAATACTTTGGCCACCTGATGCGAAGAGCTGACTCATTTGAAAAGACCCTGATGCTGGGAAAGATTGAAGGCGGAAGGAGAAGGGGATGACAGAGGATGAGATGGTTTGATGGCATCACTGACTCAATGGACATGGGTTTGGGTGGACTCCGGGAGTTGGTGATGGACAGGGAGGCCTAGCTTGCTGCGGTTCATGGGGCCGCAAAGGGTTGGACACTTCGGAGCGACTGAAATGAACTGAACTGTAATACTTTTAATGTCTTAATATAGTTTGGGAAGATTTTCTTCTTTATATGGTTGAGACCACACATGTTCTCAATTATCTGTTCCAAAAATACATGGCGGAATTTTCCTATAATGTTGATAGAAGCTGGTGTCCTCTTTGTAATAATATTTTCAGTTAATAAGCTTAACTAATGAATATAGAAAACTTCAGGTTTTATTTTTTTACCATGCTTTTTGAGTCACTTTTGGTAAGGTGTTTTTTTTCTTTTTTTCTAGGAACTTTATATTTTTCGTATTACATATTTTTAATATAGATCAGTATTTCTTTGTGTTTTCTACCTTTTATCCTTTATTATATGCCTAATTATGCTCCATTTCTAAATGGTCTTTTTTTCATTTTTTCTTCATTATTCTCATTAGATGATTATACATGTCATAGTTTTTATCAAAGGACAAACTTCTGTTGTTCTTGGTTGAACCTCTATTGTAATTTTGTTTTTATTTTATTATGTTCTGCTTGTATATTTTTCCTCTATGTTCTTTAGTTTTTATTTGCTTTTTAATACATTTATTCATGGTATAGTTTAACATATCCAAAGTAATAAAAGTGATATCATATCCTTTTTTCTAGTACTTGTATCATTCTTTTGTTGTTTATACTTATGTATTAAATCCACTTGGGATTTACTTCTGTCACAGGTTGTGTTGTTTTTCTTCCAAACTGACAGTTAATTGTCCCATCAAGTTTTAGTAAATGCTTTCAAAGCTGATATCCTCCTTTGAAAACATGTGTTAAGCTCCTCTCTTTGTCTGGATTCTTCATTCCATGCTACCTAGTTATTTATCTATTTATCTCAGGTAATATGCTCTCTTAATAACATGCTTAATAATAGGCTCTCTTAGTAACTTTACAGATTATTGTAACATTTGATAATAAAGCCCCCTCTCATATTTTTGTCATTTTATTACAATTTTCTTAGCTGTTTTCACACACTTGTTTTTCTTGATGAACTTCATTTCTTTTAGGATTTGGTAATATGTACATGTATTACAACATTCATGAAAAGAAATACAGAGAAAAACCTCTTTGTACAACTTGCTGCCAGCTTCTCTCCCTCTAACCTCTCATTGGAGACAGTTTCTCTTATTAGAGATGTTCTATGCAATAACTAAAAATAAATATGCTTTCCTTTTACTCTCACAAAATAATAGCATGTATTTTGCCTTCTTAAATTTAAAATGGTGGCAATTTTGTCAACACTGGACATAAAAAGTTATATCTGATGAACATTAGAAGCAGTTTGACAAATTTTCAACCAAGTCTATATGCTCTCTCAAACATATGGCAAATGCCATTTTCAAACGCTATTGGTTGCAAATTAAATCCAGGGAGGTAATATTTTATCATCATATGAGGTCCATTTTTCAATTAAAACAACAAATTATATCAATATGTGGATAATACTCTTTGAAAGTTCAAATATGCTAGTTTTTTGTCATCATAATTTAGTGAGGAAGGAAATGTTAACTTAAATATAAATATATATATATATACATAAATATATGTATATGTTGCTGTTGCTTAGTCACTAAGTCATGTCCAACTCTTTTGTAACCCCATGGACTGTAGCCCACCAAGTTCCTCTGTCCATGGGATTTCCAAGGCAGGAAATCCCATGGACAGAGTAGGTTGCCATTTCCTTCTCCCAAAGATCTTCCAGACCCAGGGATCAAACCTGTGTCCCCTATATTGGCCAGCAGATTCTTTACCGCTGAGCCACCAGGGAAGCCCACATATATAAATACATACGTATTTTTCATAAATTGTGGCCAAGTACTATTCTCACTATGCTCCAATTTCCTTTTACGGCAAAGTTGAATGAAATAATTGAGATCACTTTCAGCTCTAAAAGTCTGCTATTTTTATTATATTCTCAGAGCAATTATATCCTGTTAACTCAAATACAGTAGACAAAATATTGGAAGGATAATGTAATAAATCTTTGCCCTCCTGGAAAAGGTGAATGATTGATATTTAAAAAGTTTCGTGATCACGGCAGTATCAGTGGTCTCAGCAATTGCCAGCCACAGGCTGCTTTGCAAAGTATTATCATTGATATGATTCTGTCTTCTAAACTCCCCTTTTCCCTGACTCTGGGTTCAAAATTGCATGTTCTTAGGATGAAGTATCTGGACTGACTCAACCCAACTTGAGTTTCCAGCCACCTCTGGAGTAAGAGGCCAGAGGTAGCAAGACATATAGAATAATTCTCATTGTTAGAACACTTCACTGTGAATTCAAGATCTTCTGAAAAGAGAACACTATTGTTATGACCTTGGTATCTGTATCAACAGGTGTTTATTCATCCAGTATGTAAGGTACCTGAAGTATAATTCTTTATAGTAGGCATGTCTTATTTTTTATAATACATTAGGGAGAAAGTACTGAAAATCGTCATTAAGTAAATATTTCTATTTCACAAGAGCAGTTAATACTAAATTTGCAGTACTTTATTTCTACATACATAAAAATTATTGAATTTTCTTTTCAGTTTACTTTCTTGTATACATATGAAATTACTGCCAAAATGTTAAGTTTCACTCCTTGAAAAGATATTGAAGTCTAATAGAAAATGGAGTAAGTGGTATTGATTTCACTAAGTCAAAGAATATAATTTCTAAGATAATACATTCATGTTTGTTATATAGCTACTTACTTAATGAGTATAGCAGTAGTTTGAAAATCAAGACATGTTACTTTGCTTATCTATGAATGAAGACTAATAATTTTGGCCTATGGAAATAAGAGACTGTGAGAGTTAAATAATGTATTTAGAGGAATTTAGGAATAAAGGAAGTTGAAAAGGTGACATTGCAAAGGTTTATTCATGGCCTAGCTTTTCCTCAATAGTTTTACCAGGTGATTGCTAGCTTGTAAGCTCTCTAAGGACTGAAATCAAATTCTTATCACTTATTTTCCCTAGAAATTGTGGCAAATGATCAATTCTTCTGTATTTCACAGAAGAAAAGTGATCCTAGGGGAAAAGAGAAATGGGACTACAATATAAAATATACTTAAAATGAGACTAATAAAGCCATAATTGCAAAGGTGAACTGGCATAGGAACTCGACAGGAATGCATACACAGGGGAAACAGAATCAGGGGAAGTGGAGGTCATAGTCTGGCTGGGCCAGACAACAGGCACACACAGGAGGGTATGACCAGCGCTCTGTTACCCTACGTAACTGTTAATCATCTTCTTGTCTTTGTGCCAGCCTGTCACTCTCCTCTGATTCTTTGAAACCATACAGATTCCACAATAGTCCAAGGAATATTTCTCTTTTATGGCTCTGAAGCTTTAAATCATATTCAGTTGATATTTGACATACTTGTTGACAGCCTAAATGGATTTTTTAATAGTGTAGCTTAGATAAATCTTCTGTCGTAGGGAAGCCAAAAACGTTTTTATGGCTAACTCTAGCTTAATAAGCAGCAGAGCTTTAAAAAATGTAACCATTTAATTTTTAATATGGATTGGTTCCTTTTGGTAATTAAAAACAAACATTTTGTAAAACTGCCAACATATTAATCAAAACAGTATAGGGTTATGTACATCAGGCACTTAAACATGTTTTAAACCTTTCTGAGGTGGAATAGTGAAATAAAATTAAAATAGATGGAAACAGGCCCTTTATTGCCTATTCCCAGTGTAAAGCAAAGGTCATATATAAAGTTCAGTTAGGGCCAAAATAAATTTCAGTAGATTCTAAGGTTTACATGAGGTAATATATATCTAAATGTTGTATCACTATATTAACATGTAGGACTAGGAAATAAAAGAATTCTCTTTTGCCTAGGCCTCAAAATTCTTGCTATTAGTCAAGATTAATAAATGATGATTCAAATTGGTTCCATTTTTCTCATTAGTAGCAGTGTTAATATGCTGCTCTTAGGTCAGAATAACAATGTATTATAGCTATACTTTTTTGTTTTTGTTTCGTTTTTTGGCAATTTAGAGCTAGAAACTCTCTGCTTTAGCCAGAGATCAAATTTAAAAAGCCCCAAAGGAGAGTTTTCTTTCTTTTTGTGTCTAGAAGTCTAAGTGATTAGTAACCTTCCAGACATAAGGATTATCAAGTGTAATTATTTCAAGGGTCTTGAAATGATTGTGCTTTGTGCAGTTTGATTTAGTGTGTTGGCATTTCATTCACTTCTATTATTTCTGTACAGCCAGAGATGTTCTAGACTTTTTTTTTTTTTTGCCATCTTAGTTATTACATCAGTAAAACAGACATCAAATACTAGTTATTTTACACTGGTTTGAAATAAAAGTCAACATGGTAACAGTTTGTCTTAATATTAACATCATGTAATCATGTATCTCATGCCTTTGCTAATGTCTTACTAACTTTTAACATCAAATCCTGATATACATGTGTTTGTATAATATTATCAATATATTAAGCCATCCTAGCAGCTTTCTTGGTTTAATCAGATTCTTAGATCATTGGATTATTAAGAATGATCAGACAGCAAATGAAACCACAAATGATCTCAAATAGCCAAAGCAATCTTGAGAAAGAAGAACAAAGCTGGAGGAACCATAATTTCTGATTTCAAAGTATATTACAAAGTTAAAGTAATCAAAATAAGGTAGTTTTGCCAAAAAAAACAGACACGAAGATCATTGGAACAGAACAGAAAGATCAGAAACAAATACATGCAATTAATTGTCAACAAAGGAGCCAGGAATATACAAGGGAGAAAGGATAGTCTTTTTGATAAATGGTACTGGGAAAACTGGATGTACTGTGCTTAGTTGATCAGTCATGTCCGACTCTTTGTGAACCCATGGACTGTAGCCCACCAGGCTCCTCTGTCCATGGGGATTTTACAGGCAGGGATACTAGCGTGGGTTGCCATGCCCACCTCCAGGGGATCTTCCCAATTAGCCACAGATTGAACCCAGGTCTCCTGTGTTGCAGGTACATTCTTTACCATCTGGGCTACCAGGAAAACTGGATATCCACATTCAAAAGAATGAAACTGATCCCTCTCTTACACCATACAAAAAAATCAATTTCAAATGTTTGATTAAAGATTTGGACATAAGGTCTAAAAACTTAAAAGTCCTAGAAGTAAACA
Organism: Giraffa tippelskirchi; assembly: GCF_054371585.1. Taxonomy (NCBI): domain Eukaryota; kingdom Metazoa; phylum Chordata; class Mammalia; order Artiodactyla; family Giraffidae; genus Giraffa; species Giraffa tippelskirchi. The sequence continues at coordinate 69,403,059 of NC_137284.1, forward strand.
CAGAGGGTAAGCTCTTTGACACTGGTCTTAGCAATAATTCTTTTGGATTTGATGCCAAAACCAGAAGTCAACAGAAGCAAAAAAAACCCAAATGGGACTACATCAAACTAAAAAGCTTCTGCCCAGCAAAGGAAACCATCAACAAAAAGGGAACTTATGGAATGGGAGAAAATATTTGCAAACCACATGTCTGGTTAGAGGTTGATATCCAAAATATATAAGGAAGGCATACAACTCATTAGCAAATAAACCAAATAATCCAATTTAAAAATAGACAGAATCTGAAGAGACTTTTTTTTTCAAGGAAGACATACAAATGGCCAACAGGTCCATGAGAAAATATCATCACTAATCATTAGGGAAACTGAAATCAAAACCAGAATGAAAGCCTTCTTACCACCTTACACCTTCGAAGATTATTACCAAAATGACAAGAGATAACAAATGTTGTTGAAGATGTAGAGAAAAGGCAATCTTGGTAAATGGTTGGTGGGAATTTAACTGGTATACCCCTGTGGAAAATACTATGGAGGTTCCTCAAGAAATTAAAAATAGAACTGCCACATGATCCAACAAGTCCACTTCATATATATATACATATATAATCTTGAAATCACTATCTCAAGGAGATTATCTTGGAGGTAAGATATATTTATATCTTGGATATATATATATGTGTGTGTATGTGTATATATATATATATATATATATATATATATATATATATATAATGAAATCACTATCTCAAAGAGGTTATCTGTGTTTCCACATTCACTGCAATATTAATCACAAAGGTATAGAAACAAGCTAAATTTCAGTCAATGGATGAATTGATAAAGAAATGTGATGTATTTATGAACATGAATATAGGTATTAAATATTATTAACTTGCCATTTGTGATAACATGGATGAAACTGGAGGGCACTATACTAAGTGAAATAAGCCAGACAGAAAAATTCAATTACAGCATAGTTTGACTATATGTGGAATCAGAAAATAATAAAAGTCCAACTCATAGAGATTAGAATGGTGGTTGCTAGGGTCTGGGATTCAGGGAAGTAGGGATAGGTGATAAAAAGGAATAAACTTTAGTTATAAGATGAATCTGGGTCTGAGGATATAATGTATAACATGGCAACTATAGTCGACAATGTTGTATTGTGCAATTAAAATTTGCTAAGAGGTGAACTTAAAAGTTCTCAAATAAACTCCACAAAACACAAATATGTGAGTTAATGGATATATTAATTAACTCGGTTGGAAAACGATCCCAATGTACAATGTCATTTCACTGGTCAATTAAACCTCTCTAAAGCTGCAAACAAACAAAAAAAAGGAATGATCAGACATATTGACTTTGTTAATTCCATTCTTTCAAAAGATTGCACTGAGAAAGTCATAAAATTCTTAACGTTGAACTTAATTTTTCTTAATAAATAAAGCTAGCTTACTAGTAATGATCATCAATTAAATGATGAACTCAGTGCAGTTAATTCAACACACTGAATTCAAGAGAACATTCCCTCTACTCAAAGACAGTGAAGCATCATTACTTTTCAGAGAATTGGTAAGTTTAAAGTGCTCATAGTTTGGCCTACATAACATTTACAAGTTTTAAGCACTTGGAAATGATGCAAAGATGCAGATGGAGTTTGGACTGAAACTTGAACTACCATATAGATCTGTCTGCTTCCTCCTGATTGTTCGTTTTTCCATGTACTTTTGCAGAACTATGAAGGTGAAGATCACTAGACTCTCATTTTCTTTTTGTTGATGGAGCCACTGAAAGCCCCAAACCACCACAAAGTCAGGAAATGCAAAGTGTGGTCACTTTCCACAACCTATAATGAAACAAAATTGCTTAGTCTTCTTGCGTTATGTGAGGTTTCAGATATTGATCTGGAGCATACATCATCAACAAGCAAACAAGTGAATGTGGCCCTCGTCCCCCGCCCTTTATTCTCCATAATAATCATCCTGATATTATAGCCAGTCACAGAATTCTCTCTGCTCCCCAAAAAGATTAGTATAGGAGCCCACAAAAAACAGCATGTTATTATTATTGTATATTGTTAATCTGCAGTTTATTTTTGTGATGAGACTCTAAAACTACTTTAAAAAGAAAGGTTGACTGTAGTTCTGTGTTTGGCAAATACAAGTGTAAACAATAAGCAATGCTTGAACTGAAATACAATATACTCAATTTTGGCTGTTGGAAAGTAAGATCATTTCATACATACCACTGAATTGAAATGGTCTTTACTTACTCCCCTAAAATCACACTTACATTTTGCTAACTAATGCAGCTCTCCAAGTAAAAATGTATAGGCTAAAATAGTCTTCCATTTAAAATAATATATATATTTTTGCCAGAGCATCATTTAAACTTTTCACATTTTCTTTAGAAATAACTTCTTCAATTTTCCCCTGAAATGATCTACCTTATTTACAACTAAGAACTAAGACTATTAAGAGATGATTGGAAAATTCTTAACAGTTTATCTAATGCCCCCAAAAGTCTGTGGTGCAAAAATACTAAAGGATTTAAATGTGTTCTTTGTTTTAGAATCATTCCCATCTTTATAAAAAATAAAACAAATGAAGCGAAAATCCAAAACTAAAAATCCCAAACAAATTCTATAATTATAATGTAGTGGTTGGGCTTGTAGATTTTGGAGCCAGGGCAACTTGATTTTGAATCTCAGCTTTTCTCTATTACCTTGGACAAAATATTAGCTTTTTAAAATTTTCAATTCATATGTAAAATTCTGGACAATGACAGTGTCAATCTTGTGAGATTCTTGGAAAGAGTCCATGATATAGTTTGTTTAACAGAAGAGATGCCCTATAGGAGATAGTGGTTTTCAGGCAAATGCTTGTTGGCTTTCTTCAGACTTCATTGTTATGAACTGATTCAAGTAAGTCCACCCAAAAGTCTTACATTGAAATCCTAACACTCAGAATGTGACTGTCTTTGGAGATAGGGCCCTTCAAGAGCTGAGTAAAGAAAAATGAGGTTATATTGGTGGGCCCTATTATGGCACCCACTCCAGTACTCTTGCCTGGAAAATCCCATGGATGGAGGAGCCTAGTAGGCTGCAATCCATGGGGTCGCTAAGAGTCGGACGCGACTGAGCGAACTCACTTTCACTTTTCACTTTCATGCATTGGAGAAGGAAATGGCAACCCACTCCAGTGTTCCTGCCTGGAGAATCCCAGGGACGGCAGAGCCTGCTGGGCTGCCATCTATGGGGTCGCACAGAGTCGGACAAGACTGAGGTGACTTAGCAGCAGTAATCCAATATGGCTCAGATCATGAACTCCTTATTGCCAAATTCATACTTAAATTGACGAAAGTAGGGAAAACCACTAGACCATTCAGGTATGACCTAAATCAAATCCCTTATGATTCTACAGTGGAAGTAAGAAATAGATTTAAGGGACTAATTCTGATAGAGTGTCTGATGAATTATGGACGGAGGCTCATGACATTGCACAGGAGACAGGGATCAAGACCATCCCCATGGAAAAAAAAATGCAAAAAAGCAAAATGGCTGTCTGAGGAGGCCTTATAAATAGCTGTGAAAAGAAGAGAAGTGAAAAGCAAAGGAGAAAAGGAAAGATATTCCCATTTGAATGCAGAGTTCCAAAGAATAGCAAGGAGAGATAGAAAGCCTTCCTCAGTGATCAATGCAAAGAAATAGAGGAAAACAATAGAATGGGAAGGACTAGAGATCTCTTCAAGAAAATTAGAGATACCAAGGGAACATTTCATGCAAAGATGAGCTTGATGAAGGACAGAGACGGCATGGACCTAACAGAAGCAGAAGATATTAGGAAGAGGTGGCAAGAATACACAGAAGAACTGTACAAAAAAGATCTTCACGACCCAGATAATCACAATGGTGTGATCACTCACCTAGAGCCACACATCCTGGAATGTGAAGCCAAGTGGGCATTAGGAAGCATCACTACGAACAAAGCTAGTGGAGGTGATGGAATTCCAGTTGAGCTATTTCAAATCCTCAAAGATGATGCTGTGAAAGTGCTGCACTCAATATGTCAGCAAATTTGGAAAACTCAGCAGTGGCCATGGGACTGGAAAAGTTCAGTTTTCATTCCAATCCCAAAGAAAGGCAATGCCAAAGAATGATCAAACTACCGCACGATTGCACTCATCTCACACGCTGGTAAAGTAATGCTTAAAATTCCCCAAGCCAGGCTTCAGCAATACGTGAACCGTGAACTTCCAGATGTTCAAGCTGGTTTTAGAAAAGGCAGAGGAACCAAAGATCAAATTGCCAACATCCACTGGATCATCATAAAATCAAAGGAGTTCCAGAAAAGCATCTATTTCTGCTTTATTGACTATGCCAAAGCCTTTGATTGTGTGGATCACAATAAGCTGGAAAATTCTGAAAGAAATGGGAATAACAGACTACTTGACCTGCCTCTTGAGAAATCTGTATGCAGGTAAGGAAGCAACAGTTAGAACTGGATATGGAACAACAGACTCATTCCAAATAGGAAAAGGAGTACGTCAAGGCTGTTTATTGTCACCCTGCTTATTTAACTTATATGCAGAGTACATCATGAGAAACGCTGGGCTGGAGGAAGCACAAGCAGGAATCAATATTGCTGGTAGAAATATCAATAACCTCAGATATTCAGATGACACCACCCTTATGGCAGAAAGTGAAGAAGAACTAAAAAGTCTCTTGATGAAAGTGATCTCTCACTGGGAGAGATCGGACAGTGAAAAAGTTGGCTTAAAGCTCAACATTCGGAAAACTAAGATTATGGCATCTGGTCCCATCACTTCATGGGAAATAGATGGGGAAACAGTGGAAACAGTGTCAGACTTTATTTTTGGGGGCTCCAAAATCACTACAGATGGTGATTGCAACCATGAAGTTAAAAGACGCTTACTTCTTGGAAGGAAAGTTACGACCAACCTAGACAGCATATTAAAAAGCAGAGACATTACTTTGCCAACAAAAGTCCAGCTAGTCAAGGCTATGGTTTTTCCGGTGGCCATGTATGGATGTGAGAGTTGGACTGTGAAGAAAGCTGAGCGCCGAAGAATTGATGCTTTTGAACTGTGGTGTTGGAGAAGACTCTTGAGAGTCCCTTGGACTGCAAGGAGATCCAACCAGTCTGTCCCAATGGAGATCAGTCCTGGGTGTTCATTGGAAGGACTGATGTTGAAGTTGAAACTCCAATACTTTGGCCACCTCATGTGAAGAATTGACTCATTGGAAAAGACTCTGATGCTGGGGAGGATTTAGGGCAGGAGAAGAAGGGGATGACAGAGGATTAGACGGCTGGATGTCATCACCGACTCGATGGACATGAGTTTGGGTAAACTCCGGGGGTTGGTGATGGACAGGGAGGCCTGGCGTGCTGTGATTCATGGGGTCGCAAAGAGTCGGACATGACTGAGTGACTGAACTGAATCTAGTATGACTGATGTCCTCAAAAGAAGAGATTTTTACAGAGATATATGAGCACACAGAGGAAAGAGAGAAGTCAGCTACCCACAAGCCAAGGAAAGAGACCCCAGAAGAAATCAACCATGATGGTAACCTGATCTTAGACATCTCATAGGCTTGCAGATCTATGAGAAATTCAATGTCTGTTATTTAAGCCTGTGATATTTTATTATGGCAGCCCTAGAAAACTAAACGGAGAAGGCAATGGCAACCCACTCCAGTACTCTTGCCTGGAAAATCCCATGGACGGAGGAGCCTGGTAGGCTACAGTCCATGGGGTCGCTAAGAGTCGGACACGACTGAGTGACTTCACTTTCACTTTTCCCTTTCATGCACTGGAGAAGGAAATGGCAACTCACTCCAGTGTTCTTGCCTGGAGAATCCCAGGGACGGCGGAGCCTGGTGGGCTGCCGTCTATGGGGTCGCACAGAGTCGGACACGACTGAAGCGACTTAGCAGCAGTAGCAACAGAAAACTAAAACATCTACCCCGACAAATTTCTCCTCTTGTTTTAGACCTACTGCGATTGATTGAAGGGTTGAGCTTTTGGCTAGGCTAAGCTCTGACCATAGCACTTTCTAACAGCAAAAGTCATCTATCCAGACGACTGACAGGATCACTCAAAGTCCTTCTGTAGGCTTTTTCTATTGAAGGAGGTAGTATGTTCTCTAATTATTTACGTAAGATTATGGACCTAGATGGCTCACAGCACATGGACCTACAACTTTTGGTAATCATATGCAGCAATGCAAGGATAAGCTTGAGAGGATCCAGTACATACCCAGAGAGAAGTAAAGGTGAGAGGTAGAGAGAGGTATGGTTCCAGAGCTTCCTTTCGACTCAGCAATCCTCTTTAATTTTGTGAGCTTCTCTCCAAAACGTTTTTTCATTTTAAGTTGGGTTGCTTTTAGCTAAAAGAGCACTGTTATTTTGTTTGTTGTTATAAAATTGAAAGTATAGTTCCTTGAAGGGAAAAAGCATCCTTACATCAACAGAGTTGATTTGTAATGGGTTTAATTATGTCTTCTTAGTCCCCAAAATAAGATATGTCAAAGTCCTAACTTCCAGTAACTCACAATGTGACTTTATTTGCAAATAGAGGTTTGGTAGATATAATTAGTTAAGATCAGTTTATATCATAGTAGGGTAGGCCCCTAATCCAATATAACATATGTTTATAAGAAGATCACCATATGAAGAAGTAGAGACACAGGAGAACAGTTTTTAAATGTAGGTATCATTTCACATTTTTAATAACACCAATGGGCTTTAATATAGAAGATTTTCAAAAACTACTTATAGAAGCCATTTTCATATGAGGGTTCAATTCCATGAGCAGAATTTCTTGTTTCAAATTTTGGATCACTCTGCCATTATGTGTCACAAGAGTGTATCTCTTGAAATGTTGGTTCTGAAGCTAGTCTTTATTTTTTTCAGCTATTATTTTATTTCACTTTCCTATTTTTTCATATCATATTTTCAGTTTCAACATGCTATAAAATCAATCGAATTGAATATCCAAATGAATGAGCACATTTCAGGTTTGTAGTACAACAGGTTCTTCTATCTGGGAATACTGTTATACTGACAAAAATTACAAAACATTTCCATAATTCTCTTTGAAAGAGTCATAGCAGATAAGTTATATATAATTAAGGAATGCACTCTTAAAGAATGCTTTTGGTTGATCATTATAACTTTGTTCTTTATGGACACATGAAAATGATAATATACAAGGTTTTGATATCATATAGATGACAAGTAACTTATCAGTGAAGAAAGAATATACATAATTTCACTGAATGTTTATCATTTTGGAAAATATTTCAGAAAATCTTTTACATAATGTGAACATAAAAGTCTCTGGACTGAATTTCTGAAAGTCAGACTGAGGTTTAACTGCATAATAATTGTGATTTAGAACCAAATGACTTAAGTTCTTAGCATTTCAGCTTCCTTTCTCATATATTATCTTCAAAGCATCTCATCAAGGTAAATAAATGTAAAGCCTCATTTTTCTCTTCTCTTAGCAAGGTCATACTTGCATGGCCTAACTCATCCTAAAATGAATAGTTAAGCATAAATGTAACTAGTACATAGTAGTGAACACAGGCTATGGTTTCTCCCCCTTAAGATTATGTCCTAGTCATGCCATGTAGATTGAAACACTGAGACATTTTGCCTTCCTTCAAACTGGTCACTTAACTAGCATTCAGAGAGTTTAGCATTTGACTAAAACATGTGCTAAAGGGATGAGAAGAAAGAAAAGGAAGGAATCAAACCTGTATCCACTGTAAAAGGAATCTAAAAGACTAAATGATTTAATGGAAAATAGTCTAAATTGCAGCTATACAAGGAAGACATTTTAAGATGAAATTCTATATCCGGGCTTCATAACCTCATATCCACTAAACTCTGGATCCATAAACATATTTCAAGGGCTATGTGAACTTGTGTGGGGAAAGATCACAACTTTATTTTCATTATCCTCCAACTGAAATTCATATTTCCTTCAATGATAAATGCAGGCAACTGTAGCAGCACTACATATAATTAATATAAATTCATCAATATAAATCAGAGGTGTTTAAGACCACATTACAGTTGTGATATCACCAACTATTGTTTATGCACCTCACTGCTTCAACAGTGATTCTACATGTTGCTAAGTCTTGTTATTCAATGTGTTAATAGAGTCACACAATTAAAAAAATTAAATAGCTACATTTTCATATAACTGGTATTGTTCGTAACCCCATTTTTGTTTGTAACCGCATTGCTTTGTTTTATTCAGTTCACAACATCATTCTCAGAACTTAGTCTGTAATCCATAGACTAATACCAGAAAAGCCCATAGGTTAAGAACCACTGATAGGCTGATAACCTGTATTAAGTAAGTATAATCTGTGAAGATTTGTGTTTTAAACCAATTTCAAGAACAGAGTAAAAAGAATTGGGGGAAATTTTCCTAAAATTATAAAATGGTATAATATTATAAAATTTTTAAAAATCAATATTGAAAAGAATATAAATTAAACTTATAAATTTATATGTATATATTATCAAATGGTGGGAGGGTAACTATCTCTTAATAAAGCATGCTAATGCAATCCTAAATGCTGACCCTCTGTCAGAAAAGGAAAGCTTTCTTACCTCTTGCAGACTCTCTCTATAGTATGGATATGTGTCTGTCAGAGGAAAGACAGTAAGTCTTTCCATTACTTTGACAATGCCTTTGAAGATACATGTGTGAAAATTCTCTCAGAGTTTTTGACACATTGAACATCAACTTCTGTATTGTTTGCACATTTTTGTGAAGAAATTTTTCTGGGCAACATTGTCCACATGACAGAAACATAATTTACAAAAACAGGTGTCTTTTTGTAAGTCTAAGAAAAGAAAATCTTTAAATGTAGCATTGAATTTGGAGCTCCATCAACAAGATTTTCACCAATCTTCACTTTAGGGCCTCTCTGCTTCTAGAGAATTTGTCACTTTCTTTAATTTCTAAGGCATTCTTGAGATGTTTCTTTCCATGCATTTTGTTTAAGTGGACATAAAAATGTCTTTCATGTTACTATTGCGATTGAAAAAAACTCTATAGGCAGTGAGAAACCACCAGACTGGTTCTGAAAAGGAAAATGAAGCATATTGACAAACAAAAATAAGCCCCAAGTAACAAATTGATTGTTAGGTCAAGGAATAACAAACCAAATTCAAAAACTACTGGGCTTGAAAACAGGGCTAATAAATATTGTTTATTTTAGAAAAGCCATACTATGTGACTGTCATTTGCATATTAGTTATGATTTATATTTGAATGTCACCCTTAATATCCTCTAAATTTTTTCTCTATGTTTATCTTTCTTGAACTTGAGTAGAGTGAGAGGTGACAAGGAATGATAATGAGATATTTTAATCTTGCTTGAAAATTTTAATGGTATAATGGATATAGTCTCTTCTAACCATAATCTATACATGAAAATAGATATTATGATAATCCTTAAAATATTATGATAATCCTTAATCTCTCCATAGGAATTTTTCAAATGTGTACCTTATAAGGTTAAACCAGAAATATTCTTTTTTTAAAAAAATAGGTAAGTTACTTCAGAAGTCATGAAATTAAAGCCACAGGTATTAAATAACCTATGTAACAGGTTATTAATAGGTATTAAATATAAATCGAATTTATATTTATTTCTCCACTTTGGTAAACAACATATGAGCCACAGTGATAATAAGAAAATGAGAGTTCAGCAACAAGGGGTACCTTCTATGCACCATATAAATGATGTTATTTTTTGAAGTGTTAGTGATTAACTCTTTTTCATCATGTCTTTTATTATTGAATAGAAAGGAGTCTTGAAATTGAAGTCTACAAAAGTATTCCAGAAAAAAATGACCCCTAAATTTTATAGTTGGTCCTTTAACCTATAGAGAGAAGCATGTTAAAACAGTAAAATTACAAAAAAGAAAAAGACTAAATTGATTAACTATTTAGATCTTGAATGAAAAAAATGGTTAAAATCTCCCTCTATTTTTATAATCAGGAAGTCTTTTGTTTAACTCACCTGTGGAAACTTAGCTCATTGTTCATTTACTTGTTAGTTACTCTCTGAAAATATGTCATAAATTCCAACACAAACAAGGCAGGGACTGTAACTTTTGCCTTTCTTACTTGCTCTAAAACATCTCAAAATATAATGATCCTTGATGAATGATCCTTGTATAAATACATTTTTACCAAACGTAAGCTCTCCCTCACACATGATTTTATTCAGTTCTTACTAAAACTCAGAACTAGATGCAGTGGTGTTCTGGAGCCAGCCTGTCTCATCTCCTGAGAGCTGATTGCTAAATTTTCAGGAATAAGTTCAATAAAATTAAATATTAACCTATGTAACTTATAATCACATAAATTATATTTGAAACAAAGGTACTAAATACTCAAGACATCGTTTCCTAATTACTTCACCCACAAATTCTATCAATCAGGGATTTTTTTTTTCCCCTCCACTAAGTAGCTATTATTAGCCTAACTTTATTAATGGGAAAACTGAATCTTAATGGACGGAGTAAGTGAGTGACTTACTCAACACAATAGGGACTAGAGTGGGGCCTCTAACCCTTATATTCTCACTCTCATTTTAAGGGTTCTTTTTTTCTTTCGTTAGTTACATAGTCCACAAATATTGAATACTAATCGATAAGTGAAAAGCATTATAATTGGAAATTTAGAGTGAAAGTCTAACTCCCCCTTCATCCTCACTCTCAGCTTGATGACTCGCTCTCCACACTGTCAAGAACACAGAAACTCTCAGAAGAGAATGTATTCAAGTTCCTTCAACCACATTTGCATCCTTGCATCTGCTCATTGTCTTAGGTGTGTTATTAGCATCATTTGATAGTGAGGACGACTCTTCTCTGACACTTCCTTCTCTGGTATTCTCACCGTGGGCTAATTTTTCCTCCTTACATTTCTGACTGTACCATCTCACTTGCTTTCCTTCTCATCTCACTGATCTCCAAATGTTGGGCTGTGAATAGGGACTATCAGAAAAGATCATGATGCTGGGAGAGATTGAGGGCAAGAGGAGAAGTGGATGATAGAGGATGAGATGGTTGGATGGCATCACCGACTCAATGTACATGAGTTTGAGCAAACTCCAGGAGTTAGTGAAGGACAGGGAAGCCCAGCATGCTATAGTTCATGGGGTTGCAAAGAGTTGGACATGACTTAGGGCCTGAACAATGACAATACTACATCTCATGATTTTATAGTCTGTCCATCTGTCTGTTTATCTGCCTTCTTGACTATCTATCAGATTTATATATCCCCATTTCAGAAATCTCTTCAGAACTCCAGATCTCTATCCTTCACTGGCCTATTTGACATTTCCACTTAGATTTGATGTCTTAAATTTAACATGCTTAAGCTTAAGATGGAGTTCCTGATATACTTGCCTACAACTTAAAGCTACATCAGCTCTTCCTATAGGCTTTTCATCTCAGGTCCCAAATCTTGATTCTTTTTTTTTCATTACCCTCCAAGTCTACCTAAAAGCATATTCTTTCAGTAATGTATTTACAATATATATAGAATCTGCTGGGTTCCCAACACCCCCTTGGCCACCAGCCTGGCCTAACATGATCATTCAGCTCTTACCTTGACTAGAGCAACAGCCTCTTAACTCATCTTTCTCTCTCCTTAAGCACCTGTAGTCTGTCACCAACACAGTAACCGAAGTGGTGCTCTTAAACCGTGTCAGAACATGCCACTTCTCTACTTGGAACATTCCAGAGGCAACCCACCTCATCTGGAATAAAAGCCACAATCTGTACTGTGACTGAAAGACTCATCGTGATTCAGGCCTCAACATCTCAGTCCCTCCTGGTCTCACCTCCTCCTGCCTGTGGCTCTCTGACCTCATCCCCTAATGTGCTTCCTCTTGCTTATTCTGCTAGTCTTTCAACACACTCGGCCAAAGGCCCTGTTGTTTGTTTTCCCCTCTGTCTGCCTAGAATTTTCTGAGTATGCTCATAGTAATGCTCTTGTACTTGAAAGTTGTACTGCAAAGTAACTGTCCCTGTGGCCTATTCTGGCCACTTCATCTGAAATTCAACACCCTGCCTTCCCTAATTCAGCATCTCATATCCCTTTCCTATGCCTTATTTTCTTTTTTTCTTAGCATCATCACTGTCTTATAAAGCAGGGGTCCACAACCTCTGGGCCACAGACTGGTACCTCCTGTCAGATCCATGGTGGTATTTGCTCAGAAATAAAGTGCACAATAAATGTAATGAGCTCAAATCATTGTGAAACCACCTCCCCCCCCATCCCATTAATAGAAAAACTGTCTTCCATGAAGCTAGTTCCTGGTGCCAAAAATGTTGGGGAATGATGTTATAAGGTATGTTTAACTTTTTCATCTTCTTTGTGGAATATCCCTTTCTATAACATAATTTTCAGGAGTCAGGAATTTATTTATTTTTCTTGCTTTTGTTCATATCTTATTCTAAAACCTAAAACAGCGTCTAAGTTATAGATGTTGCTAAATAAATATTTGTTGAATGAAAGATTAAATGACAAGACATAATATGGAAACTAGAGCTGTGAACTACACCAGTTAGGTTTCTATTGATAAAAAGAAGGGAAATTCAGCCAAGGTTTTCCAACTTATGTAGAAGTGATATATACTGAAGAAGTCAGGAATTCAGAGGTTTATTAACAGGGAATACCAAGTCAGTTCAGGGGATATAGGCAATAACAGTTTGTGGATCCTCACTTAAGCACTGAATCTTTAACTTGATTCAGCAGCTCTGGGCAGGTCTCACCATCTTTCCTCCCTGCTTTCAGACAATGTATTTTTTTTCTAACTGCAGAGATTTTACTCTCTCATGACTTTGGCTTGAGCATAGCCCAAGTCCATCCACAGCCACACCCTATTTCTGGCTTTATATATCAGGAACTTTCAGCTTCCTTGCTGTTTACTTTTCTCTCTTATACATAAATCATAAGAGTTACAACATTCTCTAGCAGATATAGTTACAGTTTAGGTAACCGTTACAATTACAGTAACCTATACTGTTACAGTTACAGTATAGGTACAGTTTAGGTCAGTCAGAATTGGCTGTTTTTGTTTCAGACACACTCTTAGATCATCATCTGGTAAATGGCAACAATTATCTTATTTTACGAAATGGTTACCTAAGGACTAACTCTTTAAAGAAAAATGTTTAACATGTCAACTTTAATTGAAGATAAAATCATATTTCATTGACTCAAAAAATCTCTTTCAGGATTAATGGCTACTACCAGTAATTTGGATTTAACATTTCCCTGACAACATCTTTTAGACAATAAAGTAAGAAACACTGGTATTCCATTTCATGTATTCCATACAATAATTGTTGGTAGTTCATGTAGTTGAAATGTTTACTAGTATTTATTCAAGAAAATAGAATATACTCAAGACCAAGGCTGAGTCCTAAGGACTAACTCTTTAGCAGAGGCTATTAATAGGGAATGGTTACTTAGAAAGTGTCATGGGCCAATTATGCATCAAGGCTGATATATTCAGTAAAATGTAAACAAGTAAGAAGCATCATTATTATCTTTTTAAGAAAGTACCATTATCACAATGCATGCTAGCATGGTAAGTCATTCAATACTTACTTATTGAGCAATTTTTATCTCCCTACACCTGTTCTAGACACCATGCCGTAGTGGTAAACAAAATCCACAGAGTTCTTGCTTTATGATGCTTAATGCTTGAGGATGAGATGGACATTAAACAAGTAAATTAAAGAATTTCTGAGTGCTGTGAAGAGAATTAAAGTGCCAGGTGTTACTTTATATTGGAAAAAAGTCTCTCCATGACGGGTATTAAGCTGAGATATACATGACAAAATGATACCAGTCATGTGACTATTGAAGGCGGAATAATACTGCATGCAAGCCATGTCATAAACTCAGTAAATTTGAGGAAATTTAATGATAGTGTGATTAGATCATAATGGTTGAAATGTAGAGAAGATCAGACACTTTAAATTGAGGATGTTAGATTATACTCTATGTAGGATAGGAAACCACAGAAAGTTCTTAGAAAGACCAGTAGCATGATCTTATTTACTAAAATCAGTCTGGTTGTATTTGTTGTAGACACAAGAGGCAGATGGACTGCAAATCTGTAGACTGTCACATTCAGCTATCATCCAGGTGAGAAGTGGAGGCCTGGACAAGTAAGGACAAGTAATGGACATGGCAAGAAGGGGAGACTCAAGATAGTTTTAGGGATCAAGTTGATGAAGCTTGTTGATGAGTTGTTCTTTCTAATTTAGAAAGACTGGATAGTAAGAAGTTTGAGTGTGTGTGTGTGTTGTGTGTATGTTCAGTCATGTCTGACTCTTTGCAACCCCATGAACTGTAGACCACCAAGAACCTCTGTCCATGGAATTCTCCAGGCAAGAATACTGGAATGGGTTGCCATTTTCTTCTCCATGGGCTCTTCCCAATCCAGTGATTGAACCCACGTCTCTTGTGTCTTCTGCTTTCGCAGGCAGATTCTTTACCACCACGACACCTGGGAAGCTCCATAAGAAGTTTGGTTACATCTAAATATTATTTATTGTTTCACAATAATGTCTACCTTTTATATTGTTCTCTGTTTTGCAATGACTGAAAACAGATTTGACATTACCCCAACGCACTTTTCGGCAGGTACTGATTTCACTTTTGCCAGTGAGAGATTTTTGTGTGTGATTTGGAAGGTGAACAATGTATAGACAGTATTATGCTCCAGTGGGAGTAAAAAAAAAAGTTTTACCACACATGTGTATGTTCTGAAGCAATATGCTGTTTAGTTTTACTAGTTTCTAAGTTTTAAAAAAGTATTATATACTGCAGTTTGCTTTCTTTTCATATAATGTAATGTTTCTAAGTTTTATCTGTAGTCTTTTGTGTGGCTGCAATTCATTCATTATCATTGCTGTGTAATCCTTTGTAAAGTGACTATCACAGTTTATTTACCTTTAATCCTAATCATAAACATTTTGATTTTGTCTAGTTTTCTTTCTATTATGAGCAATGTATCTCCTATTACACATGTAGAAAAATGTCTACAACATGAACCAAGGAATAGAATCGCTAGGTCACAGGTAACTATCACATTCAACTGTTCAAAAAAATGTCAATTTTTGAAATCAAAGTGATTATACCAATTAACATTCTCACTAGCCATTTGTTAGAATTCTCATTGCAGCAGATCCTTACCAAAGCAAGAATTTACAATTCTTAAATTTTGCCTGTGTAGTTAGTAAAACCAACATCATCTTGATTTTAGTATGTGTTTTCTTGAGTACTAGTGAGGTTGAACTCTTTTTTTTTTTTTAATATTATTACTATGAAGCTTTCCTGTGAAGTACCTGATCATCTATTTGTGTCCCTTTTTATGGGTTGCTTTTTAAAATTATTAATGATGTAAAATTTTAATCTGGATATCTGTAATCCTTTACTATTAACATGATTTGAAATGCTTTATTCTAGGCTGTGGCTTCTATTTTCACTTCCTTTCTGGTATTGCTTGGTTAACAGATATTCTTACTTTAGAAACATTTTAGTGTTAGTGATTTTGAAGTCTTATTAACAAATCTTTCTTAATAAGAAAAATTTTCTTGCCTGGTGGCTCAGATGTTAAGAAACTGCCTGCAATGCAGAAGACCTCCGTTTGATCCCTGGGTTGGGAAGATCCCCTGGAGAAGGGAATTGCAACCTATTCCAGTATTCTAGTATTCTTGCCTAGAGAATTCCGTGGACAGAGCAGCCTGGCCGAGCTACAGTCCATGGGGTTTGCAAAGAGCCAGACACAACTGAGTGACTAACACTTCCACTTTTTTTCTTACCTCAAGCTTATGAAATTACTTTGTTTTCTTATAAAATTGTACAGTTTTCTCACATTTACATATTTATTTTAGCCAACTTTAGTTTGGCTAATTCTGGACTCAATAAAAACCATCTTCATTTAAAGTATTTTATATAAAACTTTACAGAATAAGTATAAGTACAGTGGATTAGTCTCCCTGGCAAAGACTGAGATTTTTTGACAAGAGGTTAACTTTGGGAAGAGCAACCATGAGGTGTGAGAGTAACTGGACTGGGTAAAGGGAGAGGGTGAACTGTCATGAAATCACAACAGAGGTCTCAGTGACACCAAGGAGGTGTCCTGGATGCCAGGCCATGCAGAGCGGTCCCAGGTCGGTTAAAGACCAGGCCTCTGTTCCCCCTTTCCCCCTCCCCACCCCAAGCAGCCACCAGTGCAGCTGCTATAGGGGCTGTTATTTTAAAAAGGCAGTCTCCTTAAAACCAAAGGCAGTTTCTGGAGAGGGACTGAGGTCTGGCCTTTAGGACCTAAAACCCTTGACCTTTGAGGGGATGATCATCCTGAGGGGCATCTGAGCAGCACACAAGAGCATAAAACCTTTAATGAGCTTACAAAATAGGGGTAGAAAATTATGTTCTATCTCCAATAAACAGTGTGTTAGAAACATAGTGTCATCCAATAAATGCTGAGAGAATGAATGTAACAGGAAGTAGACCCAAGGGGAAAATATATCTATTTCCCCTTAAGTTGCTTTTTATGTATCTAGTGTATTAAATCACTGAATTCGTCACACTGAATAGACTTTGTTGAAGTCTACATTCTGATCATCTTAACTGGTAATTGTTGTGTTCAGTAGGACTGCTGTTGCATGCGATGGAAACTGAACTTGAAGTAGATGATTGCTTACCCTCCTCACCAACTTATTCAACTACCCAAACACCCCTTACTATGTGTCCTCCACTGAGTTCATCTGTTACTTTATCATTCTGTGAATTAGCTATAAGATTTTGGTTGGAGGCTTTTTCCTTCCTAGTGAAATGATATGATAATGATTATTGTCAATATAATCATCATGATGATGAGTTTTGAAATATTTCACTTTCAGTAGTTCCATCAGACCATGCATTTTGGTTTGTTTAATAGATGTCTCTCAATTAATGTATATAGAACACAATACTTGCCTGAGATCTTTCTTCTTTCTATGTCAAATGATGTATCTGGGGGAATTTCTGCCACGTCATTTTTAAATTTTTCAGGTAACAGCCAAGGTTATATCACCTTACAGTCTATACTGAGAAGTCATGGTAAAGGTTCTTCTATACTTGCAATGAAGTTCTGTTTTAGAATTTGAGGTAAGTTGGACAAATATGACTAGACAGAAATTTATTTTTATTTTCCAAAGAATAAAAGGGACTTACTGAACTAGAGAGTATTATGTTACAGAGGAAAATACTTCTCTTTTAAGACGACTAGCTGTTTTAAACTCTTGCTAAGTTTTTCAGTAATCTGATTTATACTTTCAGTATAAAGCATATAATTTTAGTCTTCGACAGGTATTGTTCAATTTAGCTTGGTTTTTTACAATCCTCATTTTACATTATTTTCTACTTACTAGAGCAAAATATCTACATCCTTTGGTTAAGCTTGCTGTGTGTTGAGAAATGATTATATATATATCTTTTAAAAAGTCAAGTATTCAACTGTAAGTTGAATAGGTTTTCTCCAATTATGTTGAATTAGCCCTCCAGGCTCCTCTGTACATGGATTTTTCAAGCAAGAATACTGGAGTGGGTTGCATTTTCTGCTCCAGGGGATATTCCCAACCCAGGGATCAAACCCAGGGCTTATGTGTCTCTTGCACTGCAGGCAGATTCTTTACCAACTGTTGACCATCACGAAAGCCCCCTTAAAAACTCTGGTACTCAATCATAATTTAAAAAGGCCTTCTCCAATTACAAGGAACTCACAGAATTTTTTATACAACTTAGTTCTCTTTTGTGTGAGAAGATATAGTAGGAAAGAAGTGATACATTTAGAAGAGCTATTACTGGAGGTTTTTTTTTTTTTAGAATATTTTAATCCAAGACAATCAGAAGTTTTTGATCAAGTGATAGCATAAGGGGGTGAGAATATATAGGTGTTTTCTAGGTGTCTGATTTCCCTCCATGAGCCTGAGGCCAAATACTTCCTACTTTTGAAAATTACCTTCTACCCTCATACATATGGTTATGGGGGGAGTGGGTGAGTGGGTGAGCTGTTTGGCATACTATCTCTCAGCCCCTCTTGTCATAGTATGTTGTTGTTGTTTAGTTGTTAAATTGTGCCTGACGTTTTTGTGACCCTTTCAACTGTAGCCCACCAGGCTCCTCTATCCGTGGGATTTTCCAGGCAAGAATATTTCTTGTCATTTCCTTCTCCAGGGGATCTTCCCAATCAAGGGATCAAAAGTGTGTACCCTTATTGGCAGGCAGGTTCTTTACAAGTGTACCATCAGAGAAGCCCTTGTATCAGTTTATCAATCCAAAATGTGCATCTGACTTAAATCTGGTTCTCTATCACCCTGTTTCAGGAGTTTTAGCATTGTCATCTAGAATAGTAGGTTTCAGTTCAGTTCAGTCACTAAGTCATTAAGTTGTGATCCCATAGACTGCAGCATGCCAGGCTTCCCTGTCCTTCACCAACTCCTGGAGCTTGCTCAGACTCATACCCATCAAGTTGGGGATGCCATCCAACCATCTCATCCTCTGTTGTTCCCCTCTTCTTCTGTCTTCAATCTTTCTCAGCATCAGGGTCTTTCTAAATGAGTCAGTTCTTCATATTATGTAGCCAAATATTGGAGTTTCAGCTTCAGCATCAATCCTTCCAATGAATATTTAGGACTGATTTCCTTCAGGATGGACTGGTTTGATCTCCTTTCTGGTTTGATCTCCTTTCAGCCCAAGGCACTCTCAAAGAGTCTTCTCCAACACCACAGTTCAAGCATCAATTCTTTGGCACTCAGACTTCTTTATGGTCCAACTCTCATATCAATACATGGCTACTGGAAAAACCACTGCTTTGACTATATGGATATTTGTCAGCAAAGTAATATCTCTGCTTTTGAATATGCTGTCTAGGATTGTCACAGCTTTTCTTCCAAGGAGCAAGAATCTTTTAATTTCATGGTTGCAATCACCATCTGCAGTGATTTTAGAGCCCAAGAAAATAAAGTCTGTCTGTTTTCTTGTTTCCCCATCTATTTGCCATGAAGTGATAGGACAGGATGTCATGATCTTCCTTTTTTTTGAATGTTGAGTTTTAAGCCAACTTTTATACTCTCCTCTTTCACTTTCATTGAGAAACTCTTTAGTTCCTCTTCAGTTCAGTTCAGTCGCTCAGTCGTGTCCAACTCTTTGTAACCCCATGAACTGCAGCACGACAGGCCTCCTATCCATCACCAGCTCCTGGAGTTCGCCAAATCCATATCCATTGAGTCAGTGATGCCATCCAACCATCTCATCCTCTGTCGTCCCCTTCTCCTCCTGCCCTCAATCTTTCCCAGCATCAGGGTCTTTCCAAATGAGTCAACTCTTCGCATCAGGTGGCCAAAGTATTGGAGTTTCAGCTTCAACATCAGTCCTTCCAATGAATATTCAGGACTGATCACATTTAGGATGGACTGGTTGGATCTCCTTGCAGTCCAAGGGATTCTCAAGAATCTTCTCCAACACCACAGTTCAAAAGCATCAATTCTTCGGTGCTCAGCTTTCTTCACAGTCCACAACTCACATCCATACATGACCACTGGAAAAACCATAGCCTTGACTAGACAGAACTTTGTTGACAAAATAATGTCTCTGCTTTTAAATACACTGTCTAAGTTAGTCATAACTTTCCTTCCAAGGATTAAGTGTCTTTTAATTTCATGGCTGCAATCACCATCTGCAGTGATTTTGCAGCCCAGAAAAATAAAGTCAGCCTTGTTTTCACTGTTTCCCCATCTATTTGCCATGAGGTGATGGGACCGGATGCCATGATCTTAGTTTTCTGAACATTGAGCTTTAAGCCAACTTTTTCACTCTCCTCTTTCACTTTCATCAAGAGGCTCTTTAGTTCTTCTTCATTTTCTGCCATAAGGGTGGTGTCATCTGCATATCTGAGGTTATTGATATTTCTCCTGGCAATCTTGATTCCAGCTTGTGCTTCCTCCAGCACAGCATTTCTCATGATGTACT
The DNA here is from genome assembly GCF_054371585.1 of Giraffa tippelskirchi. Taxonomy (NCBI): domain Eukaryota; kingdom Metazoa; phylum Chordata; class Mammalia; order Artiodactyla; family Giraffidae; genus Giraffa; species Giraffa tippelskirchi. The sequence goes on from NC_137284.1 coordinate 69,423,148, forward strand.
CTGCATATAATTAAATAAGCAGGGTGACAATATGCAGCCTTGAATGTGGTCCACTGGAGAAGGGAATGGCAAACCACTTCAGTTCTTGCCTTGAGAATCCCATGAACAGTATGAAAAGGAAAAAGATAGGACACTGAAAGATGAACTCCCTAAGTCGGTAGGTGCCCAGTATGCTACTGGAGATCAGTGGAGAAATAACTCCAGAAAGAGTGAAGAGACGGAGCCAAAGAAAAAACAACATCCAGTTGTGGATGGGACTAGTGATAGAAGCAAGGTTCGATGCTGTAAAGAGCAATATTGCATACGAACCTGAAATGTTAGGTCCATGAATCAAGGCAAATTGGAAGTGGTCAAACAGGAGATGGCAAGAGTGAACATCGACATTCTAGGAATCAGCAAACTAAGATGGACTGGAATGGGTGAATTTAACTCAGATGACCATTATATCTACTATTCTGGGCAGGAATCCCTTACAAGAAATGGAGTAGCCATCATAGTCAACAAAAAAGTCTGAAATGCAGTACTTGGATGCAATCTCTAAAACAACAGAATGATCTCTGTTCGTTTCCAAGGCAAACCATTCAATATCATGGTAATCCAAGTCTATGTCCCGACCAGTAATGCTGAAGAAGCTGAAGTTGAACAGTTCTAGGAAGATCTAGAAGAACGTCTAGAATTAACACCCAAAAAAGATGTCCTTTTCATTATAGGGGACTGGGATGCAAAAGTAGAAAGTCAAGAAACACCTGGAGTAACAGGCAAACTTGGCCTTGGAGTACAGAATGAAGCAGGGCAAAGGCTAATAGAGTTCTGCCAAGAGAATGCACTGGTCATAGCAAACACCCTCCTCCAACAACACAAGAGAAGACTCTACACATGGACATCATCAGATGGCCGAAATCAGACTGATTATATTCTTGGAGCCAAAGATGGAGAAGCTCTATACAGTCAGCAAAAACAAGACTGGGAGCTGACTGTGGCTCAAATCATGAACTCTTTATTGCCAAATTCAGACTGATATTGAAGAAAGTGGAGAAAACCACTAGACCATTCAAGTATGACCTAAATCAATTTCCTTAAGACTATACAGTGAAAGTGAGAAATTGATTTAAGGGACTAGATCTGATAGACAGAGTGCCTGGTGAACTATGGATGGAGCTTCATGACATTGTACAGGAGACAGGGAACAAGACCATCCTCAAGAAAAAGAAATGCAAAAAAGCAAAATGGCTGTCTGAGGAGGCCTTACAAATAGCTGTGAAAAGAAGGGAAGTGAAAAGCAAAGGAGAAAAGGAAAGATATACTCATTTGAATGCATACTTCCAAAGAATAGCAAGGAGAGATAAGAAAGCCTTCCTCAGCGATCAATGCAAGGAAGGAAAGCAATAGAGTGGGAAAGACTAGAGATCACTTCAAGAAAATTAGAGATACCAAGGGAACATTTCATGCAAAGATGGGCTCAATAAAGGACAGAAATGGTAGGGACCTAACAGAAGCAGAAGATATTAACAGGAGGTAGCAAGAATAAACAGAAGAACTGTACAAAAAACATCTTCATGACCCAGATAATCACGATGGTGTGATTTCTCACCTAGAGCCAGACATCCTGAAATGTGAAGTCAAGTGGGCCTTAGGAAGCATCACTATGAACAAAGCTAGTGGAGGTGATGGAATTCCAGTTGAGCTATTTCAAATCCTCAAAGATGATGCTGTGAAAGAGCTGCAGTGCACTCAATATGCCAGCAAATTTGGAAAACTCAGCAGTGGCCACAGAACTGGAAAAGATCATTTTTAATTCCAATCCTCCAAAAAGGCAATGCAAAAAAAATACTCAAACTACTGCACGATTGCCCTCATCTCACACACTAGTAAAGTAATGCTTGAAATTCTCCAGCTAGTCTTCAGCAATTCGTGAACCATGAACTTCCAGATGCTCAAGCTGGTTTTCCACCTGCCTCTTGAGAAACCTCTATGTAGGTCAGGAAACAACAATTAATTCCTCTTCATGTTCTGCCCTAAAGGTGGTTCATCTGCATATCTAAGGCTATTGGTATTTCTCCTGGAAATACTGATTCCAGTTGTGCTTCATCTAGCTTGGCATTTTGCATGATGTACTCTTCATATAAGTTAAATAAGCAGGGTGACAACATATAGCCTTGATATACTCCTTTCCCAATTTTTAACTAGTTGTTCCATGTCTGGTTCTAACTGTTGCTTCTTTACCTACATACACATTTCTCATCAGGCAGGTAAGGTGGCCTGGTATTCCGTTCTCTTTAAGAATTTTCCACAGGTTTTTGTGATCCACACAGTTAAAGGCTTTGGCATAGTCAATAAAGGAGAAATAGATGTTTTTCTGGAACTCTCTCGCTTTTTTGATGACCCAATGGAGGTTGGCAATTTGATCTCTGGTCCTCTGCCTTTTCTAAAACCAGCTTGAACATCTGGAAGTTCACGGTTCACATATTGTTGAAACCTGGCTTGGAGAATTTTGAGCATTACTTTACTAGCACGTGATATGAGTGCAATTGTGTGGTAGTTTGAGCATTCTTTGGCATTGCCTTTTTCTGGGATTGGAATAAAAACTGACCTTTTCTAGCCTGTTACCACTGTTGAGTTTCCCAAATTTGCTGGCATATTGAGTGCAGAACTTTCACAGCATCATATTTTAGGATGATGAAATAGCTCAGCTGGAATTCCATCAAATCCACTAGCTTTGTTTGTAGTGATGCTTTCTAAGGCCCACTTGACTTCAGACTCCAGGATATCTGGCTCTAGGTGAGTGATCACACCATGTGGTTAACTGGGTCATTGAGATCTTTTTTTTTGTACAGTTTGTCTGTGTATTCTTGCCATCTCTTCTTAATATCTTCTGCTTCTGTTAGGTTCATACTGTTTCTGTCCTTTATTGTGCACATATTTGGATGAAATAACCCTTGGTATTTCTAATTTTCTTGAAGAGAGCACTAGTGTTTCCCATTCTATTGTTTTCCTCCTTTTCTTTGCTTTGATCATTTAGGAAGGCTTTCTTATCTCTCTGTGCTATTCTTTGGAACTCTGCATTCTGATGACTTTACCTTTCCTTTTCTTTCTTTCTTTTTTAATAAATTTATTTATTTTAGTTGGGGGCTAATTACTTTACAATATTGTAGTGTTTTTTGCCATACATTGACATGAATCCACCCTGGGTTTACATGTGTTCCCCATTCTGAACCCCCCTCTCACCTCCCTCCCCATCCCATCCCTCTGGGTCATCCCATTGCCCCATTTCCTTTTCTCCTTTGCCTTTAGATTCTCTTCTTTTCTCAGCAATTTGTAAGGCCTCCTCAGACAACCATTTTGCAAATTTGCTGACATATTCAGTGCAGCACTTTAACAGTACATTTCTTTTTCTTGGGATGGTTTTGATCACTGCCTCCCATACAATGTTACAAACCTCCGTCCATAGTTCTTCAGGCACTCTGTCTATCAGATCTAATTCCTTGAATGTGCTTGTCACCTTCACTGTATAATTGTAATGGATTTGATCTAGATCATACCTGAATGGTCTAGTGGTTTTCCCTACTTTCTTCAATTTAAGTCTGAATTTTGCAATAAGGAGTTCATGATCTGAGCCACTGTCAGGTCCCGGTCTTGTTTTTGCTGACTGTATAGAGCTTCTCCTTCTTCGGCTACAAAAGAATATAATCAATCTGATTTATGTAATGACCATCTGCTGATGACCCTGTGATATTTGTCTTTTATGTTGCTGAAAGAGGGTGTTGCTATGGCCAGTGTGCTCTCTTGTCAAAACTGTTAGGTGTTGACCTACTTCATTTTGTACTCCAAGGCCAAATTTTCCTTTTACTCCAGGTATCTCTTGACTTCCTACTTTTGCATTCCAGTCCTCTATGATGAAAAGGACATCTCTTTTTGGTGTTAATTCTAAAAGGTATTTGAGGTCCTCCTAGAACCGTTCATCTTCAGCTTCTTCGGCATTAATGGTTGGAGCATAGACTTGGATTACAGTGGTATTGAATGTTTTGCCTTGGAAGTGAACAGAGATCATTCTGTCATTTTTGAGATTGCACCCAAGTTCTGTATTTTGGACTCGTTATTTGACTATGAGGGCTAGTCCATTTCTTCTAAGGGATTCTTGCCCACTGTAGTAGATATAATGGTCATCTGAATTAAATTCACCCATTCTGGTTCATTTTAGTTCACTGATTCCTGAAATGTCGATGTTCACACTCTTGCCATCTCCTGTTTGACCACTTTCAATTTACTTGACATGGACCTAACATTCCAGGTTCCTATGCAATCTTTACAGCATCGGACTTTATTTCCATCTCCAGTCACATACACAACTGGGTGTTGTTTTTCAGTTTGGCTCAGCCTCTTCAATCTTTCCGGAGCTACTTGTCCACTCTTCTCCAGTAGCATATTGGATACCTACTGACCTGGGGAATTCATCTTTCGGTGTCATATCTTTTTGCCTTTTTATTCTGTTCATGGGGTTCTCAAGGCAAGAATACTGAAGTGGTTTGCCATTCCCATCTCCAGTGGACCATATTTTGTCAGATCTCTCCACCATGTCCTGTCCATCTTGGGTGGCCCTACATGACATGGCTCATAGCTTTATTGAGTTAGACAAGGCTGTGATCCTTGAGATCATTTTGGTTAGTTTTCTGTGATTCTGATTTTCATTATATCTGCCCTCTGATGGATAAGGGTAAGAGGATTTTGGAAGCTTCCTGGTGGGAGGGACTGGCTTGGGGGAATCTGTGTCTTGTTCTGATGGGCAGGGCCATGCTTAGTAAATCTTTAATCCAATTTTCTCTTGATGGATGGGACAGTGTTCCCTCACTGTCGTTTGGCCTGAGGCCAGAAAACTGTTTTTGGGGTAAGTCCTTCCAAAGGACTTATGCCAGTATGCTGAATCTTCCAGGACTGTTGTATTTGGTGTTCAGTGGCCCCATGACAGGCCACTGTCAACCCATGTCTCTGCCTGAGACTCCTGGACACTCACAGGTAAGTCTGGCTCAGTCTCTTGTGGGTTCACTGCTCCTTTCTCCTGTGTCCTGGTGTGTACAAGGTTTTCTTTGGGCCCTCCAAGAGTCTGTTTCCCCAGACCTGTGGAAGTTCTGTAGTCAAATCCCACTGGCATTCAAAGTCAGATTCCCTGGGGTTCTCAGTCCTTTTGCCAGATCCCCAGTTTAGGAAATCTGATGTGGGCCCTAGAACTTTTGGAAGTGTGAGAACTTCTTTGGTATAATTGTTCTCTGATTTGCAGGTCACCTGCTCAGTGGCTCTGTGGTGGGGTTAATGGCAACCTCCTCCAAGAGGGCTTATGCCACACACTGTGCCTCCCAGGTGCTATGGCCAGAGCCCCTGTCCCAGTGGCAGACCACTGATTACCCATGCCTCTGCAGTAGACACTCAGAGACTTAAAGGCAGGTCTGGCTCAGTCTATTTTGGGGTGCCTGGATCCTGGGGTGCACAAGGTTTTGTTTGAGCCCTCTGAGCATATTTAGAGGGTGTGGGGTTTGATTCTAAACACTTTGCCCACCCTATAGTCTTGTTGGGGCTTCTCCGTTGTCCCTGGATGTGGTGTATCTTTTTCTGGTAGGAGCCAACATTCTCTTGTCTATAGTTGTTCAGTGGTTAGTTGCAGTTTTGCAGTTCTTGCCGGAGAAGATGAGTACACATCCTTCTACTCTGCCATCTTGTGATCTTTAGAAAAATAGGCTTGTCTCTAATGGCAGTGGAAACATGTAAAATGTGAGCTGTTTGGGGCTAATCTGAAGAAAAGCTGGCAGAAAAAGAAGAGCAGAGTTGAGAGATGCAAAGAATATCCTGTGGCATCTGCATCCCTGTATCTGGTGGTTCCTCTCACCCAGGCACATTCTTGTTCTTGAGTTCATCAGGCATAGTATCTCATATTAATGATCTTTTTTGTTGGTTATTAAAGATGATATATTGTTTATGTCAGATGCAACCAAAAGAGTTCAACCCAGGATACTTAGTATTTCCCCAGCAAGCTCTAGCTAGTAGTCAAAAGGTTTTATTTTGATGTCAACTATAGTCCCTACCAGAACTAGCTGCCTGTGATATTGGGTTGAGATGGAATTTAAGATATATATGGGATTCCCAGGTGGAACTATTGGTAAAGAATCTGCTCACAAATGCAGGAGATGCTGTAGACTCTGGTTGGATCCCTGGGTCAGGAATATCCCCTGGTGTAGGAAATGGAAATCCACTCCAGTATTCTTGTCTGGAAAATTCTATGGACAGAGGAGCCTGGTGGACTGCATTCTATGGGTTTGCAAAGCGTCAGACATGACAGCGCATGCACACAGACACACACACTCATATGTTTATATGTGTGTGTATATATATATATATAGGGAAAGAGAGAGAGTGAGAGAGAGAGAGAGGTATAGAATAGAGAGATTAAAAATATGGAGATTGAGTGAGACAGAGAAGTGGGCATGATCATGCAGAACTGGGGTTCTCAACATCACACAACTGACATTTAGAGATGAAAATTTTTTGTTGCGGGCTGTAGGTTGCTATTCTGTGCATTGTAGAATGTTTAGAAGAATCTTTGCATCTACTACTAGATGCAAAAGTGCATCTCTCCACCCAACTGTGATAACTAAAAATGTATCCAACATTGTTATCTCTCTCCTGGGAGGCAAAACTGCCATTGGTTGAGAACCACTGGAGCAGAGATATTTGCAAGGGATGGCAAAGTAGCAAAAAGTAAACCAAATGTTTTCTAACCCAATTTAGATCACATAAAGTGTGCATCCAACTTCTCAAAAGATAACTCATAGTGGATATTTATTTATTTGTAAGTTAGCTGCTGTTTCAGTTAAAAAGATAATCATATATATTCACATATTTACATATAAGCTAAAGAAATCCACAGAAAGAAAAGAACATGAGCACAACCAGATTTTACACTCCTGTTATCTCTCCATGGGCAATTTGATATGTGTCCTCGGCGACACTGCTTTCATTCCTGTGAGCAGTAACCATTGCCTGAAACTGCTCTGACACTCTTCTAAAAATAACAGCAGTCTAGAATAGTGAGGGCCCTCAAGTAGAGAGAAACCATAGGGAATTAAGCCACCTCAGAGTAAAGCTGAGTTGAGAAACGGGTAACATCATTTGAGTCTGGAACCCAGCAGGATCTGAAATCAGTATTTTTCAAATACATGAGATAACAAATCTCCCTTTCTTAGACTGATTTTAGTTGTTTCCTTCTTTTATAACTATAAAGATCCTGAGCAATGCAAAAAGTATGTCAACGAAAAATCAGGATATAACTCTCCCATTATAAAGTTTCTTATATTCATTTTGACTTTTGCATACCACAAGGAGATGTTATGAAGACACTGAAAGTGGTCTAGTGAAAATATTATATGAAATAGAAAAATGAACTTTATGAATACAGTTTGTAATATATCTACAGGTAATAAAATATAAAAGGGCTTAGGTATAGTTGACTGATTTCTATGAAAAATTTTGCCATGTATATAATATATATACCAAACTTAATAGAGACATCATCAATCATCATGTCTCTCAGTCTGTGGCTCCTCCTCTTGCAACAGGGGAGGGGAACTACTTCTCTGTGACTCCTGCTGAAGAGCTTTTTCTGGGAGCCATGTTTTATCCATGTGACCCAACACCCAGGTACAGAACCAGTTAGACTAGGAGTGGTCTCAAAGACAGTTAATCTATACATGTAATGATGTCTGGGGTAAAAGAATGAACTTTCCCAAACAGATTCCCTCTTTTAAGAACTTGGGACATTAGGTCCTGATAGAATACATGTTAGAAATGGATGTTGAAGCTGAAATGTCTCACAAAGAAAGCAGAGTGACTACAATGAACATTTAAGTTTAAGTGATAACGAAGGAACCCAAGAATGAGAGAAGGGTAGATTTAAGAGAGATACCTTGAGACAAGACCTATGGTTAGGAGGAAAAGAAACAGAAAAAAAGGAACTGGTCCCTAAGCACAGGCCTGATTGCTCATGAGTTTCTAGTGTCGTTCCATAGGTTCATTCCATTCACAGTTGTGCCAGTTATTACTTGACTGCCTCTCAGCTCCACATTCACCCTTCAGTACTTGTTCTTCAACCACGGATTTGACTTCAAGCATTTCTCCCTTACACGAACACATGTTCAACTGTCAGTAGAGGGCACAGGAGAGACATGGCGGGAGGAAGAAGACTTCTGATTCTGAGGTGCTTATTTTGTATTTTATTTTTGGTTCCTACTGTGTGTTCTGTCGGTTTGTGAATGTGAACGCTCTCCATTAATACTGTCCCAGTTATACCCCTAGAAACTGCAGGTCCTCAGTGACTTTGCAGCCTCTCTGGCTACTATCTAGGTGGTCTTCTCTCCTGGAATACCACATACTTAAAATTCCCCACTCTGTATGCTTCCCCACCAGCTCTGCCTATGAACACAAGTACTCCAGGACTCATGGCAGTTCTTTGACATCACTTTCTGCACCTGTCCCAAGCCACACCTGGAAGGGCTGCTTCCCAGGGTCCTGTCTACACCACAGGCTGTAATTCTCCAGCGAAAGACTCCCCCAATCTCTGTATACCTCACTTAGGGTCTTGACTATCTGCAACCTTATATCCTGCCGTGGTAAACTAGCTCTGACCCAAGCAACGTAGACAACTCTCCAGGGGACTGCAACCACACCTTCTCTAACAAGATCCAATTTGTTGAAGCCCTGCCCCCACGCCACACCTTTGCAAACTTGTCCTTCATTGCACACTTTTCCTAGCCCTTAACTAACCCACAGAGTTCTCTGTATGTCCTTATTAGTTTCTCTTGTATCTTAATTTAATCATTCTTTAAACTAAAATTTGCATACAGTCAAATTGTTGTGATTCTTTTCTCCTTATTGGCCTCAGACGGATTCACCCTCTTTAGCAAATTCCATTTCTCTTGGGCTAACTTCAATAAATTTCTATATTTTGTGATCACAATTTGCCATGCATGTTTACTAAGTCGCTTCAGTTGTGTCTAACTCTTTGTGACCCCATGGACTGTAGCCTACCAGGTTCCTCTGTCCATGGGGATTCTCCAGGCAAGAATACTGGAGTGGGTTGCCATGCCTTCCTCCAGGGGATCTTCCTGAGTCAGGGATGGAACCCCAGTCTCCTGCATTGGTAGGTGGGTTCTTTACCACTGGTGCCACCTGGAAAGCCCAAGAGCTGGATTCAAACAGCCAGGACACATCAGCTGATTCTTCTCTCTGAGATTCAGATGTTTCTGCTTTTTACTTTTATTTCCACAGAATTTCATCAAGTTGACCTCAAGACCTAGATATGACTGAACATGCCAAAGTACAAAACACTTAGATCAGTTTTGATGAACACAGAGTTTGACATATTTGTCAATAGTACCAAGGATAGTTTTGCATACTAAAATATTTAACAGCCACAGAAGGGCAAACCAATATAACTAAGGTTAAGAGTATGCGGAATAACTGGCTCAGAGAAGCTTAATGTCTCCCTATTTCTGTTGTAATGCTGTTCAGGTTCATGAATCAATGAGATAGAGAAAAGATAACTAAACAGAGTAAATACTCAAACAGAATTTGCTTGAGTTTCCCAAGGTGGATTGTTAAGCAAGCAGTCTAATCTATTCTTTGAGAAAGCAAGTAATTTTCCTGGTATGCCCATATGCTCTTGGGCTGCAGGTCAATTCTTTCATTTAAGAAAAAAATCACAAATTATCTTCAATAGTTATTCAATGATTGATTTCATTAAGGTATATACCAAACAAATTTCTGCAAAAGTAGATTCATAGATGTTGGTCCACTTTGGCACAGAGAACGTTTAAAGATGGAGATTTGAAACAAAACTTCTATAACTTATCAATGCATTCTATGTTTAGATATGCTTAGTCATTAATTACATCAACTAACAGGTTTAAAATCTGCTATACAATTTGCTCTTTTTGATTAGCATTGATATAAAAATATTGAATAGATCTAGGAAAAATGGATATAAGAATATTTGTGGGATTTTTAATATAATAAATATTTTTAAGTGATGTAGTCTATACTAACAAGGGAAAATTAAAAGTACTTTGACAATCAATAATTATGCAATAATACTGGAAAGAGCAAAGTACAGTGATTTTCAGTATAGCTGACCCTTTAATTACAGATAAAATGTCTTACAGAATATGAAAAGATGAAGAGCATTTCTGCTTGGGAAAGCTGATTATACATTCTAGTGTACAATCAATATGATGTTTGCAGAACATCAAAAATAAGTACCGAAATATTAGCTACCTCCAAGAAAATGATGGCTAGGTCATGCCACATTAGAGAGTGACATTGAAAGAACTCACTAAAAAATGTCTTTTTGAAGAGTTTACTTTTTCATAGTAAAACATAAACTGTAAGGGAAATGCCTAAACAAATATTCTTGAAATAGCATTTAACTGAGAGCAATACTTCCACTATCTTGACATAGTAATAAAAACAAAGAAGGGATGAGAATTTTGGGTGAGAAGTGGAGTACCAATTGGGTTATCACAGAAACTATCTCTCCTAAATTAAGCACATTTGTGTGTGTGTGTGTGTGTGTGTGTGTGTGTGTTAGTCACTCAGTCATATTCAACTTTTTGCGACCCTATGGACTGTAGCCCATCAGGCTTCTCTGTCCATGAAATCCTCCAGGTAAGAATACTGGAGTGGGTTGCCATTCCCTTCTCCAGGGGATCCTCCTAACCCAGGGGTGGAACCCAGGACTCTTGCATTGCAGGCAGATCTTTGTCCTCTGAGCCACCAGGGGAGTCCAAATTAAGCACATAGATATTATTTAACAATATATTGTATAAACATATGGAATCATACATTTCTAATGCAAGTATACTTACTCTAAAGAACACACAGTATTTTGTGGGGATATTTCTTAAATATATTTCTTATATGTAGAATCACAACTTAGGGTATAAATCAAAGGTATTCAGAAATTTTAAGTGTTCAACAAACTTGAAATAAGAAAGACTGAAGGAAAACTCCCTGAAGAGTAAGAATTACAGATTGTTAGATTGTTAGTGAAATATATTTGAATGCAAGAAGAAAAAAAAAACAATGATATTATGGGAAAACATTACATGTGTACCTAATTTTCTAGACAAAAAAAAAAAAGAGATTTGTAGAAGAAATAAAATGAAAATATATATAGAAAAATGAAAGTGCTTTTTTATAATGGAATTTCTGGAGAATATAGTTCAAAAGCTAATGGATAACATTTGGAAAAAAGGGCTCAATTATTCCTTAGAGATACTGAGACAACTTTTGAAATGTTCAACACATGAGTTCAAATGTTGTCCATTCTGCCTCTCTTGAAAATTCTAAAAGGACTATGGAAGGGTAATATCAAATCCTGCTTAAGTGTACAATCCCATTTGACTTTATGCCTTATTACCTTGCTGAACTTGGACAATTTTCTTAGCACTCTGTACCTTAGTTGACACCTGTAAAATGGGAAAATATTATCTATCTTATAAGGTTATGTGAGTGTCAAATAAGTGCATTTAAAGTGGTTAGGATACTGTAAAATGCATAATAACCACTGAATATTATTAGAATATAGTCTGGTTTATTTAGTACCCTTTCAACAGCATTGGTTTTTATACACACATGACACAGTAATAATTAAAGATGACAATTGTCAATTTGTTCAGCCTACTCATTCCATTCAAAATAGTCTTATTCAATTTTCATCATTCTATTCCACTGTTAAAGAACTAAAAATGTTTCCCTACTGCCTAGGCCAGCAGAGGTAAGTTTTATTTGGATCCTAAAACTTCTGTAATTGAAGCCAGTTTTACTACTTTAAGCTCTTTTCCTCTTTACCCCACATTATGTTCCATTTGTTGTACTTGAGATGGCCCATTCTTTCCTACAAGGGACATGCCTTTGTTGACCTGTCTCACTGGCCTCAATTGCTATTCCTTTCTCATTCTTTCAGAGACAGTTCGAAAGCATTTCATTGAGTCTTTGTGCTTGGAATTCCCTTCATCTCCATTCATTAATCAGGAATACTTGAATAGCTAATCTTTGCAAGGCCCTGCTAGATACAGCAGGGAGTTAGCCAGCATGATCCCCAATCTTAATGACTGTACACATTTGTAGAGACCTACAATGAAACAAGCAACCAAACCATAATTGCTATGCCTCTGTGCTTGTACTTAGTCGCTCAGTCCTATCTGACTCTTTGCGACCCTTTGCACTGTAGTCTGCCAGTCTCCTCTGTCCATGGGATTTTTCAGGCAAGAAATACTGGAGTGGGTTGCCATTTCCATCTCCAAATAGGTCTGCCTACATTGTCCTTTTCCAGGCTCTTCATAAGACCCCCTCCATCTTATCCTTTAGGCCTCAGCTCCAACAGTACCTTCTCTAAGATGGTTTTTTACTGGAGTGGGTTGCCACGTCCTCCTCCAGGGGATCTTCCCGACCCAGGGATTGAATCTGCATGTCTTACTTACAGGAATCCTGCATTGGCAGGCAGGTTCTTTATCACTAGTGCCGCCTAGGTTTTTTTGACCATCCTATCTAAAAAAAGTACCTGTCCTATGTACAGTCAGTATCTGTCTAGTTATCTGTTGAATACTTTTATAGCATTTATATTATCTTAAAATGTCATTTCCACAATGGATTTACTTGTCAAGAAGAGAGTTGCATTATCTCCCCACTCAAACCCCCAGTTATCAATTAACAATAATGATGTCAATGTTTGATACTGATACTCCTCAGCATCAGAGTGGGACATGATTGGCACAAATTCATCAGACTAATTTCTTCACCCTTGCCAGAGCAAATGGTTCAGAAAAGGTCAGTACCCCAGACCTAACCTATTCAATGCAAGACATCCTCTTGGCCACAAATGTACAACTCAGAGTCTACTGTTTGGAAAGGGAAGAGAAGAGAAGAAAAGATTTCTCTTTTGTTCTGAACAGTGCAGTGTACACATATGAAGTCTGGAATTGCTACAGCCATTTGGCTGCAAATAGGGCAGTTTTACTTCTTCCTTTTCAAATTGTCATCTATTTCCTTTTCTTGTCCTATTATGGTAACTAAATCTTCTGATAATATGTTGAATATGAGTGATGAGAGTGGATATTTATTCCTTCTTCTTGATATTAAGGGAAAAATATCCAGTCTTTCATCATCAAGTACTGTGCTGTTGGCTACAAGTTATTTTATAGATGCTAGTTGGCATTTTGAGGTAATTATATTTTATTCCTAATTTGCTAAAATGTTTTAAATCCCAAATTTGTGTTAGATTTTGTTAAATTCTTCTTCTGGGCCAACTGACATGATCCACACAGTTTCCTTTTCAACCTATGGATATGATGGACTCATTGATTTGATAGTCAAATATTTAACCAGACTTGAATATCCAGAATAACTACCACTTGGTCATGGTAAAGAGTTCTTTTAATATTTTGTTATGTAAGTCTCACTAATATTTTTATAAAAGGCATTTATGTATACATTCTTGAGAGATATTGATCTATCATTTTTTGTACTGTCTGACTTTGGTATCAGAGTAATTCTGGCTTCATAAAATGAGTTGGGAAGTTTCCCTTCCTCTTCTACTTCTGACATGCTGCTGCTAAGTCGCTTCAGTCGTGTCCGACTCTGTGCGACCCCATACACGACAGCCCACCAGGCTCCGCCGTCCCTGGGATTCTCCAGGCAAGAACACTGGAGTGGGTTGCCATTTCCATCTCCAGCTGACATAGACAGTGTAAAATTTGTAAAATTGGTGTTAATTCTTCTTTAAGTGTTGGTAGAATTTTCCAGTGAAACCAGTTGGAGTTGGAGTTGGTAATTTCCATTTTCCACTTTGTGAGCTTTTAAAATATGGATTCAACTTCTTTAATAGTTATCCAACTATTTGGATGATATATTTCATTTCAGTTCAGTTTAGGTAGTGATAGCTTATGGTGAACAATGTCGGATTTCTGATCTCTGAAGAAAAAGATTTAGCTTCAGGATCAGTGACCAGTCTTGATCACTCAGAGCTTTTGTGTGGCAGAAGTTTTATTACAGTGAAAAGGGACAGCAAAAACTTCTGACATAGACTTCAGAAGGGGGATAGAAATGCCCTACTTGCTAGTCTTATCAAGGCCTTATATACTTCTATCAGACCCACTCCCACAACATACATCTTAAATTAACAAGATTAGAACTAACAAGGGCTTCCCTTCTGGCTCAGCTGATAAAGAATCCACCTGCAATGTGGGAGACCTGGGTTCAATCTCTGGGTTGGGAAGATCCCCTGGAGAAGGGAAAGGCTACCCATTAAAGTATTCTGGCCTGCTCAATTCCATGGACCATATAGTCCATGGGGTCACAAAGAGTCGGACAGGACTGAGGAACTTTCACATACATGCTAAAACTAACAATAAAGAGGTCTTACCAGACCCACTCCCATATAAGCTAACAGGAATAGTCAAAAGGTTCCCCTTAAGAAGAAAAAAACATGTCCTCAGGCAAGATACATTGTTGTTATATAATCAATAGTACAGAACTTAAGGAAAAACCTACCATTGAGCAAGATGAGTTTTTTTGTTGTGTAAACATTAGCTCTGGGCTTAAAGAAAGTTAGTCTTAAGGATTGTTGTGATAACAACTCTAGAGTTTAAGAAAACTCTTGAGTTTATGTGATTAAGACAAAGCAATGTAGAAAAACAGTTTGTCCCTTTCTCCTCCTTGAAAGCCCTGGACCCCTTCCTCCTCCTTGAGGGCTCCAGAATCCTTCCTCCTTGAGGGCCCTGGACTCCTTATCAACCTATATAAGAATTAACTCTCTCAGTAGTTCACAGTTTTCCAGGTATCCAAAAAGTTTTCATTTTTTCCTAAGTACTCAAATTCGTGAGCATAAACTTATTTGCTCTATTTCCTTAATGTTCTTTTAATGGCTATAGGATGTGTGACGTGTGATGATATTCCCTATTTCATTCCTGACATTGGGGATTTGTATTCTTTTGTTTTTATTGTTGTCTGTCTTGTTAGAAGTTTGTCAATTTTATTGATTACTTTTGAAGACCAATTTTTGTTTAATTGATTTTCTCTATTGTTCCTTTGTTTTTAATTTATTGACTTCTGCTCTTTATTTCCTTCCTTCTACTTTCTATGAGTTCCTTTTGCTCTTTCCTTTTTTTCTAAATTCTTCATGTGGGAACCTAGAAAACTGATTTGAGATCTTTCTTTGTTTCTAAAGTAAGAATTTAGCTATATATTCTCTTCTCATATCTGTAGTTGCATTTAACATATTTTGCTATATTTTAGTTTTCCTTCAGCTCTATGCTTTTTAAAAATTTCCTGTGAGTCTTCATCCTTCACTCATGAATCTAAGAAGTTTGTTGTTTAATTTCAACATATTTAGCAATTTTCCTATTGTCTTTCTGTTACTGATTTCTAGCTAAATATATAGTCAGGGAACATACTGTATATGATATCAATTTTTAAATTTTTTTTTTTTTTTACAGCTGATCTTGATTAATTTTCCATGTGCATTGTGCTCTTGTTGGGTGGAATGTTTTTTATACCCAAATTGAATCCTCTGAGTTAATTGTGCTGTTCAATTCTTCTAGATCTTTGCTAATTTTCTGCCTATTAGTTCTATTAGTTGCTAAGAGGAGGATGTTGAAGTTTCCAGCTGTAATTGTGGGCCTATTTCTCCTTTTAGCTTAATTAGCTTTTTGCTTCATGTATTCTGAGACTCTGTTTTTTTGGTGTATATACATTTAGGATTATACATTTTCCTGGTAGATGGATTATTTTTAAAAAAATCATTAGATCTCATCCTTCTTTGACCCCAGTAATTTTCTTTGTTTTAATGTCCATATGACTAGATATTTATGTATCCACTTCTTTTTGTTTGTTTGATAAATGTTTGCACAATATATCTTCCTCCATGCTTTTAGATTCAACTTAGCTATGTCACTGAATTTGAGATGAGGTCCTATAAATAATATACAGGCTATTTTAAAAATCTTTCATACCAATCTATCATTTGATTGACATTTACGGTAATTATTCATGTTAGGACTTAAGTTTATCATTATATTGTTTGTTCTCTGATATTCATCTATTTCTCCTTTCCTTCCTTTCTATGGATTACCTGAACATTGTTTTTTTCGTGTTCCATCTGATTTTTAGGCTTTTTTTGAGTGTTTTTTTTTTTTATATAGCTTTCATGGTAGTTGTTCTGGATATCATAATATACAAATGCTATTTATCACAGTCTACTAGTATAAATATTTTACCACTTATAGTGACGTGTGAGATCTTCACTTCCTCTTAGGTTCCTTTACTTTCCTTACTCTAAATATCACTATCTAGAGTATTGGATGGCATTATAATTTTTGCTTCAATCAGTTCAGTTCATTTCGGTTGCTTAGTCATGTTTGACTCTTTCTGACCCCACGGACTGCAGCACGCCTGGCCTGCCTGTCCATCACCAACTCCCAGAGTTTACCCAAACTCATGTCCATTGAGTCGGTGATGCCATCCAACCATCTCATCCTGTCGTTCGCTTCTCCTCCTGCCCTCAATCTTTCCTAGCATCAGGGTCTTTTCAAATGAGTCATCTCTTCTCATCAGGTGGCCAAAGTATTGGCGTTTCAGCTTCAACATCAGTCCTTCCAACGAACAGTCAGGACTGATCTCCTTTAGGATGGACGGTTGGATCTCCTTGCAGTCCAAGGGACTCTCAAGAGTCTTCTCCAACACTACTAAAATATAATTTATAAGATTCATGAGGAAAAGATAATCCATTTTATCTACCCATATTTTTGCTCTTTCTATTTTTCTTTCTTCAGTCCCAACACTTCAAGATTTTCTTTTTTTTCACTTCTTTTCTGTTTAAAGGACTTTCTTAGACAACCTTAAGGTAGGTATGCTAGTGAAAATTTTCTTTAGTTTTCTTTCTTCTGAGAATCTTTATTTCTGCTTAATTCCTGAAGGATATTTTTGTTAGATATACAATTCATAGTTGACAGTACTTTTCTCTCAACACTTGAAAAATATTGTGCCACTTGCTTCTGGTCTTCTTTGATACAGATCAGAAACTATTTGAATTGATGTTCCCCTGAAGGTAACATGTTACCTCTCTCTTGTTGTTTTCAGTAATAAATTATAATGCACCTTGGTATGGATTTCTTTGGTTTTATCCTGTTGAGATTCATTTGACTTCTTAGATCATAGGGTTGTGTCCTTTGCCAAGTTTGGAAAGTTTTCAGTCATTATTTCCCTGAATACTGTTTTAGTCTATCTCTTCTTCTTGGATTCCACTGAAATTAATGTTGGATATTTGTTATTGTTAAAGAGGTCCCTAAAGCTCTGATCAATTTTTTCAGTCTATTTTTCTTCCTATTATTCAGATTGGGCATATTTGATTGTCTTTAAGTTCACTGATTTTATCCTCTGACATCTCCAGTCTAGTATTGGGTCAAACCGGCAAGCTTCTTAGTTTGTTACTGAACTTTTCAGTTCTATATTTTCCATTTTCTTCTATTGGTTCTTTTTCTATAACTTTTATTCCTTTCCTAAGATTTTTGTTTTCATTTGTTTCAAGACAATTTATAATTGATGTTGAAATATTTTTATGAACTACTTTAAACTGAATGCTGACAAATTCAACATCTGATTTATATCAGTGTTGACATATGTTGATTCTCTTTTTTCATTCTAGTTTTTGTTTTCCATATTATTTTATCATAGTTCTTATTATGATAAGGGATTTTTGTTTGTACCCTATAAGTTTGCCCATTGTGTTAACAGGCTGTGGTTCTAATTTAAATCTTCTCTTTTAGCAATCAGCCATTCCATTTAGCATGCAGATTCTAGTGTCATTTTGTGGGCTGTTGTTCCAATGACAGTTTGATTTTATGGGGTTTTTATTTAGCCTTTTGGTTTTATTTTGGTCTTTATGGCTTATCTTATGCCACTAGGGCTCTCACTGCTTCTTATTGGTATTGGCTGAGGGAATGTATAGGTAGGGATTTAACCAAAGCAGGCTGCCAGGCCTCAATCAGTAGTAGAAGAACTCAGGCCCACACTTGTGTCCCTCCACTCCAAAGGAAACAAAATTCCTAACAGACACTTGTCCCCTATCCAAGCATAATTATACTGTAATAAAAGAAATGCTACTAGCAAAGTACTGCAAATGATTTTGCTGTTGAACCCTAGACAAATGTAAAAGAAGCTGATATCCCAGATTTTGTATCCCAGCTTTCTCATATGAGATTTTAACATTAATCACTCAGTTGTGTCCAAATTCTTTGCCATTCCATATTCTGTAGCCTGCCAGGCTCCTCTGTCCATGGGCTTCTCCAGGCAAGAATACTAGAGTGGTTTTCCATTTCCTTCTCCAGGAGATCTTCCTGACCCAGGGAATGAACCCAGGTCTCCCACACTGCAGGCAGATTCTTTACCATCTGAGCCATCAGGGAAGCCCCTTTAACATAATGAAAGGAAGCAGCCATTTAGGACATAATAATAAGAACATATTGAGATGGTTAATTATAAATGGTATGTAAGCAAAGTCGTGCAGCGGAAGCGTGCTGGGCCCATAAATGGTATGTAAAAGAAGATTGACAGTGTGCTCACAGAAAACTTGGTAGAATTTTATAGGGTAATTTAGGCACTTACAACTCTTGCCTTGAAATTTCTAGGACATAAAAATCTCAAGTCTGATATGCTCAATCTGAACTTAGAACAATAACAGAAAAATTCTGATGAGCCTCCAGTACTGGTTGTCAAAATGTTCCATGTAAGAAGAAAATTGACATGAAGATCAAGGTCACTTGACCCAGTCTCCAATAAAGTACTTAAATATTGGGTGAAATGGATTGAGGGTTGAATAGAAACTTTTTTGGTCTATAAATTAAGAGAGTACAGTGTATAGTACTGTTTAGACCAGCTAATACTCCTCTTAATAGAGTAAACCTAATGTATAGGGAAATGGAGATGTTACAGTAGCAGGGAAAATTATCTTTGGTTAAATTTTGGAATGTATGATAAAAAATATATATGCCCTGATGGCATCTACATTACTCGAGTGGATAATTGGTATAGACGTAATAATTGAATGAAAATTCCTCCTAACCAGATGCAAATGAAAAGATCAGTTCAGTTTAGTTCAGTTGCTCAGTTGTGTCCAACTCTTTGCAACCCCATGGACTGCAGCACGCCAGGCCTCTTCATCCATCAACAACTCCCGGAGTTTACTCAAACTCATGTCCATTGGGTCAGTGATGCCATCCAACCATCATATACTCTGTTGGCCCCTTCTCCTTCCGCCTTCAATCTTTCCCAGCATTAGGGTCTTTTCAAATCAGTCAGTTCTTCGTATCAGGTGGCCAAAGTATTGGAGTTTCAGCTTCAGCATCAGTCCTTCCAGTAAACACTTAGGACTGATCGCCTTTAGGATGGACTGGTTGGATCTCGTTGCAGTCCAAGGGACTCTCAAGAGTCTTCTCCAACACCACAGTTCAAAAGCATCAACTTTTTGACACTCAGCTTTCTTTCTAGTCCAACATTCACATCCATACATGACTACTGGAAAAACCATAGCTTTGACTAGACTGACCTTTGTTGGCAAAGCAATGTCTCTGCTTTTTTAATATGCTGTCTAGGTTGGTCGTAACTTTCCTTCCAAGGAGTAAGCGTGTTTTAATTTCATAGCTGCAGTCACCATCTGCAGTGATTTTGGAGCCCCCCAAATAAACTCTGTCACTGTTTACTTTGTTTCTCCATCTATTTGCCATGAAGTGATGGGACCGGAGGCCATGATCTTTGTTTTATGAATGTTGAGTTTTAAGCCAACTATTACACTCTCCTCTTTCACTTTCATCAAGAGGCTCTTTAGTTCTTCTTAAATCTCTGCCATAAGGGTGGTGTCATCTGAGGCTATTGATATTTCTCCTAGCAATCCTGATTCGAGCTTGTGTTTCCTCCAGCCCAGCGTTTCTCATGATGTACTTTGCATACAATTTAAATAAGCATGGTGACAATATACAGCCTTCACATACTCCTTTTCCTATTTGGAACTAGTCTGTTCTTCCATGTCCAGTTCTAACTGTTGCTTTCTGATCTGCATAAAGATTTCTCAAGAGGCAGGTCAGGTGGTCTGATATTCCCATCTCTTTCAGAATTTTCCACAGTTTATTGTGATCCACACAGTCAAGGGCTTTGGCATAGTCAATAAAGCAGCAATAGGTGTTTTTCTGGAACTCTCTTGCTTTTTCAATGATCCAACAGATGTTGGCAATTTGATCTCTACTCCTCTGCCTTTTCTAAAATCTGCTTGAACGTCTGGAAGTTCATAGTTCATGTATTGTTGAAGCCTGGCTTGGAGAATTTTGAGCATTACTTTACTAGCGTGTGCTGCTGCTGCTAAGTCGCCTCAGTCGTGTCCAACTCTGTGCGACCCCATAGATGGCAGCCCAAAAAGCTCCGCCATCCCTGGGATTCTCCAGGCAAGAATACTGGAGTGGGTTGCCATTTCCTTCTCCAGTGCATGAAAGGGAAAAATGAAAGTGAAGTCGCTCAGTCGTGTCCGACTCTCAGCGACCCCATGGACTGTAGCCTACCAGGCTCCTCCGTCCATGGGATTTTCCAGGCAAGAGTACTGGAGTGGGGTGCCATTGCCTAGCGTGTGAGATGAGTGCAACTGTGCGGTATTTTGAGCATTCTTTGGCATTGTCTTTCTTTGGGATTGGAATGAAAACCGACCTTTTCCAGTCCTGTGGCCACTGCTGAGTTTTCCAAATTTGCTGGCATATCGAGTGCAGCACTTTCACAGCATCATCGTTTAGGATTTGAAATAGCTCAACTCGAATTCCATTATCTCCACTAGCTTTGTTCATAGTGATGCTTCCCAAAGCCCACTTGACTTCACATTCCAGGATGTCTGGCTCTAGGTGAGTGATCACACCATCATGATTATCTGGGTCGTGTATATATTTTTTGTACAGTTCTTCTGTGTATTCTTGCTACCTCTTCTTAATATCTTCTGCTTCTGTTAGGTCCCTACCATTTCTGTCCTTTATTGAGCCCATCTTTGCATGAAATGTTCCCTTGATATCTCTATTTTTCTTGAAGAGATCTCTAGTCTTTCCCAATTCTATTGTTTTCCTCTGTTTCTTTGCACTGATCACTGAGGAAGGCTTTCTTATCTCTCCTTGCTATTCTTTGAAACTATGCATTCAAATGGGTATATCTTTCCTTTTGTCCTTTGCTTTTGGCTTTTCTTCTTTTCGCAGCTATTTGTAAGGCCTCCTCAGACAACCATTTTGCCTTTTTGCATTTCTTTTTCCTGGGGATGGTCTTGTTCCCTGTCTCCTGTACAATGTCATGAACCTCCATCCATAGTTCATCAGGCTCTCTATCAGATCTAGTCCCTTAAATCTATTTCTCACTTCCACTGTATAATCATCATGGATTTGATTTACGTCCAACTTGAATGCTCTAGTGGTGTTCCCTACTTTCTTCCATTTAATTCTGAATTTGGCAATAAAGAGTTCTTCATCTGAGCCACAGTCAGCTCCTGGTCTTGTTTTTTCTGACTGTATAGAGCTTCTTCATCTTTGGCTGCAAAGAATATAATCAATCTGATTTTGGTGTTGGCCATCTGGTGATGTCCATGTGTAGAGTCTTCTCTTGTGTTGTTGGAAGAGGGTGTTTGCTATGACAAGTGTGTTTTCTTGGCAGAACTCTATTAGCCTTTGCCCTGCTTCATTCTGTACTCATTCTGTACTTCATTCTGCACAAATTTGCCTGTTACTCCAGGTGTTTCTTGACTTCCTGCTTTTGCATTCCAGTCCCCTATAATGAAAAAGACATCTTTTTTGGGTGTTAGTTCTAGAAGATCTTGTAGGTCTTCATAGAACTGTTCAACTTCAGCTTCTTCAGCGTTACTGGTCAGGGCATAGACTTGGATTACCATGATATTGAATGGTTTGCCTTGGAAACAAACAGAGATCATTCTGTCGTTTTTGAGATTGCATCCACGTACTGCATTTTGGACTCTCTTATTGACTATGATGGCTACTCCATTTCTTGTAAGGGATTCCTGCCCACAGTAGTAGATATAATGGTCATCTGAGTTAAATTCACCCATTCCAGTCCACCTTAGTTTGCTGATTCCTAAAATGTCAACATTCACTGTTGCCATCTCCTGTCTGACCACTTCCAATTTGCCTTGAGTCATGGACCTAACATTCCAGGTTCCTATGCAATACTGCTCTTTACAGCATTGGACCTTGCTTCCATCACTAGTCACATCCACAGCTGGGTGTTGTTTTTGCTTTGGCTCTGTCTCTTCATTCTTTCTGGAGTTGTTTCTCCACTGCTCCCCAGTACCATATTGGGCACCTACCAACCTGGGAAGTTCATCTTTCAGCATCCTACCTTTTTGCCTTTTCATACTGTTGATGGGGTTCTCAAGGCAGGAATACTGACGTGGTTTGCTGTTCCCTCTCCACTGGACCTTGTCTAACTCAATGAAACTTGAGCCATTCCATGTAGGGCCATCCACCATGGATGGGTCATGGTGGAAGGTTCTGACAAAATGTGGTCCACTGGAGAAGGGAATGGCAAACCACTTCAGTATTCCTCCCATGAGAACCCCATGAACAGTATGAACAGTATGAAATGAAAAGATATCTGCTCTTTATCAAAAGCTAATTAGATAAGAAAAATTGAGTTGGAGTTACCCAAGCAAACTCAAGTCAGAAAATGTTAGATTCAGGTGTATTAATGATCAAAAACTCACTGTACAATAGGCTGGTCCAGACAATGAGGCAAGTTGATAGAATTAAGAGGCCAACAATAAATTATGAGAGACTTAATAAAGCAGTATTCCTAATACGCTCACTTTGTGAGATGACATGCATTATTCAACTGATATTTGAAATCTCCCTTATTTTGTTAATAAGGTAGGACCAAATCTAATAAAACTGAAACTATTATAATACACTATACTGATGATATTAGATTGATTTCTGAAACTGAGGGTCAAGCTTAAAGCAACCTTTCTGTGGCCCATAAATCACATGATAATCAGGGGTTATTGATTAATTCCACAAAAATCCAGAACTTCACAGAGATTGTGAGTCCTATAAGGGTTGCTTGGATGAGAGGAACCTATGATTTATTTAATTACTCAAGTAACTAATTTTCACTGCCTGTCTGTCTGTATAATACATGCCTATGGAATTTCTTGACTTACATAGAATTCATACTCCTTACTTTGGGATACTGTTGGCTAGAATCCATAAAATCATTGAAAAAAGACAGTATTTAACTGGGAGCTTGAGCAAAACCAAGTCTTCTTAGAACTCAAGAAGACTTTAAACCAAGTTATTTTTTTTTAATGACTACATACTCCTAATATTGAAATGACATTAACAAATGTTGACCACCTACAATCATGTCAACTGGTGTTTCTCATTAAAGTCCATTCCTACTACTACTTATTGGCAATGGCAACCTATCTAGTCTTTCGGACTAGAAAATTATCAGATGTAGTTCTCTGGTATACTGCTTTTTAAAGACAGTTACTGGCTTGTTCATGAGTACCTATGCAGATAGCCAAAATAAGTAAAAGCCTAAGATTGTATTAAGACCTGAAACACATATCACCACAGGTAATAGCAGCAAAGCATTCTCACAGAGGCCAATGCCTAAAGGAACTCCCTCATAAGATGAAACAGAAATGGTATGTATAAGAACATGCTTTTTGTCCTGCAAGAAAAAGTCCTCGTATTCATAAGCAACTATTCTCTTTTATCCTATAACCTACTGTAGAGTTGTCCAAGGACTTACCCACAGCTATTGCTAAATGGGCATGCCTTTGACCAGGTGCCTAAGGATGCCAGGTAACTGGCCTGCTTACAGAGTGCAATTCCAGGAGCATGACTGGGCCATGACTCAGGTGGCACAGTG
Source organism: Giraffa tippelskirchi (assembly GCF_054371585.1). Taxonomy (NCBI): domain Eukaryota; kingdom Metazoa; phylum Chordata; class Mammalia; order Artiodactyla; family Giraffidae; genus Giraffa; species Giraffa tippelskirchi. The sequence continues at coordinate 69,447,145 of NC_137284.1, forward strand.
GTAAAGAACACAGCTTTTGATGCAGGAGATGTAAGAGATGCAGGTTTGATCCCTGGGTTGAGAAGATCCCTTGGAGAAGGAAATGGCAGTCCACTCCAGTATTCTTGCCTGGAAAATTCCTTGGAAAAAGGAGCCTGATGGGTTATAGTCCATGGGATCACATACTTGTTGCTTCCTCGCTCAGTCGTGTCTGACTTTTTGTGACCCCATGCACTCTACAGTCCATGGAATTCTCTCGGGCAGAATACTGGAGTGGGTAGACTTTCCCTTCTCCAGGGGATCGTCCCAATTCAGGGATCACACCCAGGTCTCCCACACTGCAGGTGGATTCTTTACCAGCTGAGCCACAAGAGTTGGACACAAAACAGCCTCTTGATGAAAGTGAAAGAGGAGAGTGAAAAAGTTGGCTTAAAGCTCAATGTTCAGAAAACTAAGATCATGGCATCTGGTCCCATCACTTCATGGCAAATAGATGGGGAAACAGTGGAAACAGTGTCAGACTTTATTTTTTTGGGCTCCAAAATCACTGCTGATGGTGATTGCAGCCATGAAATTAAAAGATGCTTACTCCTTGGAAGGAAGGTTATGGCCAACCTAGATAGCATATTTAAAAGCAGAGACATTACTTTGTCAACAAAGGTCCGTCTAGTCAAGGCTATGGTTTTTCCAGTGGTCATGTATGGATATGAGAGTTGGACGGTGAAAAAGGCTGAGCACCGCAGAATTAATGCTTTTGAACTGTGATGTTGGAGAAGACCCTTGAGAGTCCCTTGGACTGCAAGGAGATCCAATCAATCCATCCTAAAAGAGATCAATACTGGGTGTTCATTGGAAGGACTGATGTTGAAGCTGAAACTCCAGTACTTTGTCCACCTCATGCAAAGAGTTGACTCATTGGAAAAGACCCTGATGCTGGGTAGGATTGGGGGCAGGAGGAGAAGGGGACGACAGAGGATGAGATGGTTGGATGGCATCACTGACTCGATGGAAATGGGTTTGAGTAGACTCTGGGAGTTGGTGATGGACAGGGAGGCCTGGCGTGCTGCAATTCATGGGGTCGCAAAGAGTCAGACACGACTGAGCAACTGAACTGAACTGAACTGAAGTGACTTGGCACACCTTGCAAATAGCAAATAGTAAAATCTTCATTGGAAGAGCTGAATTATGGCTCTGTTCCTTGCAATGATAAAAGAAATGGAAACAAATAAAAGTGCTACTATTTGGGTATGCTGACTCTTTGGATTCTATTTTTGTGTGTAAAATGGACCAAATGGGTCATGAAAAGGACCTTTATAAAGGGTACTACACTTTGAAAAGCTCTACAGAAATTCTGAGATAAAATCAAAGTAAGATATACTGATGTTTAACCAAAACGACCCTGTTCCAGGGTTGGGAGATAATTGGAATCATGAAGTTGACACACTAGTTTGATCTCTTGAAGTGGCAGCTTAGAAGTCCACAACATGAAAAAACATAAAGGAACAATATGCCAAATGGTGATATATACTGGTAGCTCCCCTACAAAGTCAAATGTTGAACAACCAGAAAAGGCAAAGTCTAAAATTCATCCTTGCCAGCACATAGTTTGCAAGTAGATTACTTTTGCTTTCTATCTATGGCTAGGAACTTCCCAGGTGGCACAATGGTAAAGAATCCACCTGCCAATGCAGGAGATGCAAGAGACTTGGGTTTGATCCCTGGGTCAGGAATATCCCTTGGAGAAGGACATGGCAACTCACTCCAGTATTCCTGCCTGGAAAATCCCATGGACAGAGGAACCTGGCGGACTACAGTCAATGGGGTCACAGAGAGTTGGAAGTGACTGAGCAACTGAATACACACACATACACACACGGGTAGGGAAGAAGACTTAAATGGACACTGACAGGACTTAATTCATATTCCGGGTTGGGATTTCCATATGAGTAAACTGAAGTCAATGCTGTTAATACTATTAAAAGACTGGTAAACAATGGAGTCAATGCTAATACTATAAAAGACTAGGAAAAATAATACTTTACCAGTTTGACTCACACAATTACATTTTATCAGATCAAGGCATTCAATTCTCTATCCAACTAGTGCAACAGTGGGTATAGAAGTACACCACTCTCAATGAATTCTTCTTATCCCTTATCATCCTCAAGGTGGTGGGTTAATAATATCAGACATAGTCAACTAAAATATTTGTTTAAAATGATAGATGGTGACAGAAAATTAAAGGCTAGTCTATGAACTTCCATTGCAATTTAATGCCAAGAGGTCTAATTATGGGTCTTTATTAGTGGCTCGGATCATGAACTGCTTATTGCCAAATTCAGACTTAAATTGAAGAAAGTAGGGAAAACCACTAGACCATTCAGGTATGACCTAGATCAAATCCCTTATGAGTATACAGTGGAAGTAACAAATATATTTAAGGGACTAGACCTGATAGAAAGAGTGCCTGATGAACTATGGACAGAGGTTCGTGACATTGTACAGGAGACAGGGATCAAGAAAATCCCCATGGAAAAGAAATGCAAAAAAGCAAAATGGCTGTCTGAGGAGGCCTTACAGATAGCTGGGAAGAGAAGAGAAGCGAAAAGCAAAGGAGAAAAGGAAAGATATTCCCATCTGAATGCAGAGTTCCAAAGAAGAGCAAAGAGAGAGAAGAAAGCCTTCCTCAGCAATCAGTGCAAAGAAATAGAGGAAAACAACAGATTGGGAAAGACTAGTGATCTCTTCAAGAAAATTAGAGATACCAAAGGAACATTTCATGCAAAGATAGGCTCAATAAAGGACAGAAATGGTATGGACTGAACAGAAGCAGAAGATATTAAGAAGAGGTGGCAAGAATACACAGAAGAACTGTACAAAAATGATCTTCACGACCCAGATAATCACGATGGTGTGATCACTCACCTAGAGCCAGACATCCTGGAATGTGAAGTCAAGTGGGCCTTAGAAAGCATCACTACGAACAAAGCTAGTGGAGGTGATGGAATTCCAGTTGAGCTATTTCAAATCCTCAAAGGTGATGCTGTGAAAGTGCTGCACTCGATATGCCAGCAAATTTGGAAAACTCAGCAGTGGCCACAGGACTGGAAAAGGTCAGTCTTCATTCCAATCCCAAAGAAAGGCAATGCCAAAGAATGCTCAAACTACCGCACAATTGCACTCATCTCACATGCTAGTAAAGTAATGCTCAAAATTCTCCAAGCCAGGCTTCAGAAGTACGTGAACTGTGAACTTCCAGATGTTCAAGCTGGTTTTAGAAAAGGCAGAGGAACCAGAGATCAAATTGCCAATATCCGCTAGATCATCGAAAAAGCAAGAGAGTTCCGAAAAAACATCTATTTCTGCTTTATTGACTATGCCAAAGCCTTTGACTGTGTAGCTCACAATAAACTGTGGGAAATTCTGAAAGAGATGGGAATACCAGACCATCTGACCTGTCTCTTGAGAAACCTGTATGCAGGTCAGGAAGCAACAGTTAGAACTGGACATGGAACAACAGGCTGGTTCCAAATAGGAAAAGGAGTACGTCAAGGCTGTATATTGTCACCCTGCTAATTTAACTTATATGCAGATTACATCATGAGAAACGCTGGGCTGGAAGAAACACAAGCTGGAATCAAGATTGCCAGGAGAAATATCAATAACCTTAGATATGCAGATGACACCACCCTTATGGCAGAAAGTGAAGAAGAACTAAAGAGCCTCTTGATGAAGGTGAAAGAGGAGAGTGAAAAAGTTGGCTTAAAGCTCAACATTCAGAAAACTAAGATCATGGCATCTGGTCCCATCACTTCATGGCAAATAGATGGGGAAACAGTGGAAACAGTGTCAGACTTTATTTTTTGGGGCTCCAAAATCACTGCTGATGGTGATTGCAGCCATGAAATTAAAAGACGCTTACTCCTTGGAAGGAAGGTTATGGCCAACCTAGATAGCATATTTAAAAGCAGAGACATTACTTTGCCAACAAAAGTCTGTCTAGTCAAGGCTATGGTTTTTCCAGTGGTCATGTATGGATGTGAGAGTTGGATGGTGAAGAAAGCTGAGCGCCGAAGAATTGATGCTTTTGAACTGTGGTATTGGAGAAGACTCTTGAGAGTCCCGTGGACTGCAAGGAGATCCAATCTATCCATCCTAAAAGAGATCAATCCTGGGTGTTCATTGGAAGGTCTGATGTTGAAGCTGAAACTCCAATACTTTGGCCACCTCATGCGAAGGGTTGACTCATTGGAAAAGACCCTAATGCTGGGAGAATTGGGGGCAGAAGGAGAAGGGGACGACAGAGGATGAGATGGTTGGATGGCATAACCGACTCGATGGACATGGGTCTGGGTGGACTCCGGGAGTTGGTGATGGACAGAGAGTCCTGGCGTTCTGCTATTCATGGGGTTGCAGAGAGTCGGACACGACCGAGCGACTGAACTGAACTGATTAGCTAAGTTGTTATGCATTTATGATGAAATTGGGGAAGAGGAGATGAGGGATGATGATACAGGCACTTATGTACAAGTCTTCTCTTGCATTTAAGAACGATTTTTTTCAATGCCAATCTCAGTAGTTCCTAGGCTAGAAATAAGAAAGTATATCTACTCATTCAAACCTAACTAAAAAATTCCGAAGGATTGAAGGGATGGATTATGTCTTCTCCATACCTTACCAAGTTGGGGTTGATGGCTGTAATTGTTTCATTGCCTAATAAATGTGATGGTCCTATTTCTGAATATTTGTTCCATATTACCCTCCATAGGTAGTAATGGGATAAAAGAGGTGCTTCATCTTGCTGCCAGCAATATGAATGATCAGTGTCTGAACCTATCTCAGCAGGAAAGGTTTAGATGAAAATTAATGATAAATGAAAAAGAGGGGAGATTGTAACTGAGGGAGAAGGAGTCAGTGAATGCATGTGAAAAAAGGGAAATGCTAATATATATAATTTTGGTGCCTTGAGAGAAGTTTGGAGAAAAAGAATAACAGCTCCCTTAGCTTTGACTCATATGCACTTGGAGGGAAGCACTCTGTTGAAACCTCTTCCTGGTATAAAGAACTAAGTGGTGAGATGGATGATAGCAATTCTAACACACATTCAAGAGTTGTCTATGTTCTCAAAATGAATAAAATTGTATGATCTCTGACTATGACCATAGTGAAGTGAAAGTGAAAGTCTGTCAGTTGTGTCTAACTCTTTTCGACTCCATGGACTATACAGTCCATGGAATTCTCCAGGCCAGAATACTGGAGTGTGTAGCCTTTCCCTTCTCCAGGGGGTCTTCCCAACCCAGGAATCAAGCTGGGGTCAAGCAATAGTAATACGGTTATGTGTTTTGATTCTCATTTTCTGGGATGTGTCTATTACCAAGAACCCATGACAGGAAGCAACTTACAGGGAAGATTTACTGAGTGAAATCTGGAGAACACAAATTCTTAATAATCATAATAATCTGAATAAACACTGTGTGGCCATTAATTATGATGGTAAAAGTTTAAAAAGGTGCTGAGAATTGTTCATATAAGTTTATCTGCTGCATGTCCCAACTAACATAATATTACATATAAAAATAGCTAGTACCATTTTTATGAATAGAAATATTATAAGAGCTAATAAAACAGACAATGAAACTGATATTGATGCAACTGAAAAACAAAAATTAGTAACCTGATTATAAGATTAACAAAGGACCGAATAGACACTTCTCCAAAAAAGATATACAAATGGCCATTAAGTATATGAAGACACTAAAATCTCTAATCATTTGAGAAATGCACATCAAAACCACAGTGAGATATCACTTCCCAGCCAGTAGGATGACCATTACAACCAACACCAACAAGAAATGTTCATGATGTGGATAAACTCTAATGGTGGCACACTATTGGCAGGAATGCAGAATGTTGCAGTTACTGTGAAAAAATTGTATGAAGGTATTAAAAATAGAACTACCACATGATCCTGCAATTCTACTTCTGGGTATGTATACATATATAATATATATTATATATATATATATATATATATATATATAATATATATTATATATATACACAAAAGAGTTGAAAGCAGAATATCAAAGAGATATCTGTATACTCATGTTCATTGCAGAATTATTCACAATAGCCAACAGCTAGAGGAAGCCCAAATATCCACGGACAGATGAACAAATTAAGAAAATGTGGTATATATACATACAATGCAATATTATTCAGCCTTGAAGAAGAAGGAACTATGTTACATGCTACAGTATCACTGAAATTTGAAGAAATTATGCTGAGTTAAATAAGCCAATAACCAAAGGACAAATACTAAATACCACATGATTCCACATGATGAGATATCTAGAGTAGTCAAAATCATGAAAGCACAAAGTAGAATGGTGGTTTCTGGGGGATGGGCAGTGAAGAGGAAATGGGTATAGAATTTTAGTTTTGTAAGATGAAAGAGTTCTAGAGATCTATTATATAACAATTAAATACAGTTAATTCTACTGGACTGTATACTTAAAATGGTTAAGAGGGTGAATTTTACTTTTTTTTTTTTTTTGCTACAGTTAAAAAGTCTTAAAAATCACTGATACTGATGTCAAATGCATGGGTAAATTAAATGAAAACCTTGCCAGGTGACTACACCTATTGAGGAGAACTGCCTTGAAGAAGATTCAGATGTGACTACTGATAGATATTTTAGACTTACTGTAGGTTTTTAATCACTCAGTAGATGTGTACCATAAAGTACTGATAGCTGAAGATCAGATGCAAAAGAATTGTAATGTTAGTACAAAAATACAAGGAATTTGTGCTAATGTTTTTGGATGATTAAATCCAAATCTGTTTAAACCCATACTGACTACTACAAAAGTACAAAATGTAATCTTTGGAAACCTTAATTGTCTGTTTGATTATGCAATGTTGTCAGACAAGTGAACAGTTACTGACTAATGGAATGACTATCACTCCTGAATCTATTACTGATATTTCACCATAATATGTGTACATGTGAGCCCAAATTGTATCCTTTGTTTCCTAATGCTAGTAAGTTTTGTGAAATGACATACACACAGGAGAATAATTGTCATTTCTGGCCTGTATTCCTATTCTAAGAGATTTCTATGTTTTAGTTCTATTCTTCTTTTAAAGAACAGTATATGCTGGTAGATTTTTTTTTAAGTTTGATTGATTTTAAGGAATATAAGGGGAAAGTCATTTCCTTCATTCATACAAAATGATTAAAACTAGTATGATAGTTATTTTAAAATCTGATACTTCTTACACTTATTATATAATTTTTATGATATCAACTGTAGAATTACAATATTCAACTATTATTGCCTCTTCCATAGTTTCACAGAAGGACTTGTCTGTTCAGTTATCTTAATGGTTTTGAGATCTATATCCTAAGTTAGAATAACTAGTACTATATTGGATAATGAATATTGACTATAACATTTTTTAAATGTTTTTTGGTGAGATGCTTATTGAACATAGTGGGGATTTTCAGAATAGTTTTGAGGAAGAAAGGAACTGTTAAATAAAAAGTGCTGTAAATATTTCTACCAGTTATCCTACCATATACATAATTATTCAACTAGTTTTAAGGAAACACATATACATAGATTTCCAGAATTGAAACCAGGGATAGTTGTCTCTAGTCATTCACAACTTTTTTCCTCAAAAATGGCACATTTCATAAATGTCTCTGCAAATTAATAATTTAAATGGTGTTATAAAGTTAGGGCTTTCCTGTATTTCTATTTTTGTGTAATTTCTTCAATTCTGTAGTTGGTCTATTTGAATAACTGCAAAACTTAAAGTCAGGAGAAACTGCCCTAATTCTCATGAATTAGCTGTCAGTTGGCATCTGGGAAAGGGCATCATCTCTAGGTTTTGTGTTTTTAGCCTCCAAAGTGAGGCATTGATAATACCATTGACTTTTATTTCTTTTTTTAAAAGGTCCTAGGAAAGGTTTTTCAAATGAAATCTTACAAGGAAACTTAAAATGTAAAACAGATGAGTCAACCGTCTCTGATCATAATGGGAAGGCCTAGAGGAACCCTACTTACTTCTATTATCCATATTCGCCAACCCTTGTTTCCATTGAATCCCCACCCAAAGGGACTCCTTGAAATTACCAGAAATACACTTAGCTCAATTTGAAAACCTGAGGATTCAACTATTTTCAGTTTCATTTATTGACTTAAAATCTCAGGTACAAAACCTAATTTACATGTAAATGTTTAATCTAAAATCAGCCTAATATTTTAGCAAATTTCGAATTATTTAAGGGAATTAAACACGATGTCACTTATAATTTGTCCCTGCAAGATTCCAGGACAAAATAACATGAAAATACAGCAATGTGGTATTTTATATTTCTGTAGCAAGGGATTCAGAGTTTGAGTTACACTGTCCTAGAGCCTCGTAAATTAGATTCCATTTTTTTGTGAGACAGCCAGGAGAAAGTGTGAGATTCCTAAACTACATTTAATTCAAGTCAAAACAAGACTACATACTCAAAAGAAGTATGTTGTCTTATTAAATTCAGAACTCATGTTAAGAACCCAAGTTTCATCAAAGCACAGAAATTTTAAATAATTGTTGAAAGGATTTTAGTACTTATTTGTGTCATTGGCAATTCAGCAACATGGAGTGAAAAAGAAGCATTTAGCCCAAGAAAAGTAAAACAAATGTATAAGTAAAATAAGGGACAAGTATGCATTGGGTGACCATGTCATGAGTATTCTGATGTTCAGTTTTCATCTCCTTCATTAGATCCAGATGATATAGTTAAGGAGCCTGGCAGGTTACAGTCCTTAGGGTCGCAAAGAATCGGACACGACTGAAGTGACTTAGCACAGAACAACACAGCACAGAAAAAAGGAAAAAACAAGATGTTCACAAACTAACAGACTTGCAGTGATGAAAATGTGACTGTTAATTGCAAAGTTTTATTTCCAGATGTTCAGATAGTTGAGTGCTTTTCAAACAGCACAAAAAGCTTGACAGAATAGCTCCAAAAAGTAAAGTAGGATAAGAGATTAAAACAACAACAACAACAAAAAAACTACTGAAGTTTGAGATATATGAACCCACCATAAAGGAGTGGATATTCAAAACATCTTGGTGAGAGGAACATCTGGAAGATGTATAGAAGATGCACTAGAAAACAGAACAACCAGTTTAGGCTCACTTTATGAAAGATAAAGCTCATCCTAATTATTTATCTTGAATAGGAAGGAATATAATATACTTCTTTTTCTAGGCCATGAGTTGTGAACATCAAGAACTCAACAAGAAGAAAACTAATATGTTGGTTACTTGTTTAAATAAGTAAAATGATTCTCAGCAAAATGAACATGATTCTTTTTTTAAAAAAGTGCTCATATAGTTGATCATTTTTTCAAGAAAAAACAATTCCTCCAATGCAGAACATTGCTATATCTTTATTTAAGGACAGTTGCAAATTTCTGTGGATATATATGTCCTAGAAAATAAGATTATACATATGTATCAATATTCTTCAGCAAAGACCCTTGAAAAGGTTAATTTCTTCTGGAATAAATTTGTGAACGTATTAAAATGAGTGGCTTTTGGAGCAATGTGAAAAGTGAAAGTGTTAGTCACTCAGTCGTGTCTGCTTCTCCGGGACTCCATGACTGTAGCCCATCAGGCTCCTCTGTCCATGGAATTCTACAGGCAAGAACACTGGAACGGGTTGCCATTCCTTTCTCCAAGGGATCTTCCCAACCCAGGGATTGAACCCAGATCTCCTGCACTGCAGGCAGATTCTTTTCCATCTGAGCCACCTGGGATTCCCTGGAGCAGTGTAACAGGGTAATTTTCATCAATTGAACTTTAAACACTGTTGATTATATATCAATATTTGCAAAACAGTTAAAATATGTGCACCCAGTACATGGGTATTAATTTTGGTAATAAATAATAACCTGTACTTTTGTTCTAGCATTCAAACTACATTATAAAATATATGCAAAATATTTTTAATATATATTTATATTTTAAAGGACTAGATGGCTTCTGTGTTATGTGCAATATATTATGGTAGGCCAATGGTTCTAATACAACAACTAAAACTAAAAAAGGATAAAACTAATTTTGAGAACATCAGAGTACTCTGGACTAGCAAACCTAAGTGAAACCAAATTCCCAAAATGAAATGAAAGCCCTCCTGGAGAGCTCCAGATCTCTAGTTGTTTCCTTTTCTGGGAGTATTTACCAAATATGAGCTGAAATTAGCTTAGTTTAGGAAGAAGGTCCCTGTGGAGGGAAAAGAAAACCAGCAGAGCCTTAACCAATTGTACATTCTTAAATACAGATTGATATTTGAGGAATCTCAAATGCTTGGCTACCGTTCATCCTGGGATATTTGCTGACTTCTATGGTTGTGTGGAAGGATGGGTTAGAAGTATTCTAGAGCAGAGTGAAATATTCTGTAGCTTTGTGGTACTCAAGAGCAAGTTTTCCTAGAGTTCAGTTCAGTTCAGTTCAGTCGCTCAGTCGTGTCCGACTCTTTGCGACCCCATGAACCGCAGCACACCAGGCCTCCCTGTCCTTCACCAACTACCAGAGTCTACCCAAACCCATGTCCATTGAGTTGGTGATGCCATCCAACCATCTCATCCTCTGTCGTCCCCTTCTCCTCCTGCCCTCAATCTTTCCTAACGTCAGAGTCTTTTCAAATGAGTCAGCTCTTCGCATTAGGTGGCCAAAGTATTGGAGTTTCAGCTTCAACATCAGTTCTATCAATGAACACTCAGGACTGATCTCCTTTAGGATGGACTGGTTAGATCTCCTTGCAGTCCAGGGGACTCTCAAGAGTCTTCTCCAACACCACAGTTCAAAAGCATCAATTCTGTGGCGCTCAGCTTTCTTCACCGTCCAACTCTTACATCCATACATGACTACTGGAAAAACCATAGCCTTGACTAGACGGACCTTTGTTGGCAAAGTAATATCTCTGCTTTTCAATATGCTGTCAAGGTTGGTCATAACTTTCCTTCCAAGGAGTAAGCATCTTTTAATTTCATAGCTGCAATCACCATCAGCAGTGATTTTGGAGCCCAGAAAAATAAAGTCAGCCACTGTTTCCACTGTTTCCCCATCTATTTGCCATGAAGTGATGGGACCAGATGCCATGATCTTAGTTTTCTGAATGTTGAGCTTTAAGCCAACTTTTTCACTCTCCCCTTTCACTTTCATCAAGAGGCTCTTTAGTTCTTCTTCACTCTCTGCCATAAGGGTGATGCCATCTGCATATCTGAGGTTATTGATATTTCTCCCTGCAATCTTGATTCCAGCTTGTGCTTCATCCAGCCCAGCATTTCTCATGATGTACTCTGCGTATAAGTTAAATAAGCAGGGTGACAATATACAGCCTTAATGTGCTCCTTTTCCTATTTGGGACTGCTTCAAATTCACAGTAATCTCTGTCTTTATATATATACATCATATTTTAAACCTCAATAAAGTAGAAGTTTATAAAGCTTATCTCAAAACCTAATAATTGTAGAAATTAATCCCTCTCAGTGTCTCAGAACCAAAGAAGAGATCTGCCAGACTCTCAATCAAAACCCACATGAAGAATTGACTAAATCTCAAACTCATCCAGACATATTCTTTCTTTTTCTTTCAACACTAGGTAATTTCTCCACTCCTTTCTTGCTTGCATGGTTTCTGAAAAGAGATGTATGACATTAATTTTTAACTTATGTCTGTATAAATCAAAATTTTTTGTTTGACTTTGGTTTCTGCAGTTTGAACATGATATGTCTAGGTATGGATTATTTGGTTTTTATCTTGTTTGATAAAATATAAGCTTGTTCTTGCCTGAAGAATCCCATGGACAGAGGAGTCTGGTGGGCTACAGTCCATGGGGTCGCAAAGAGTCGAACATGATTGAGCGTCTAACACTAACATTTTCAAGTTCACGATAGATTTTCTGGCTCCAAGTTACCCTTTGAGGAACTGCCTCATTTTGTACTGTTTTGTGTAAAAATAAAGACTATTATTTTAGACGAAAAAAAAAAAAAAGATAAGCTTCTTTAAGCTTCTTGGATCTGTGTTTGGTGTATGTGATTAAGTTTGAAAGATTTTTAGCCCCTATTATTTCAAATATTTTACCTGTTTTTTTCTCTTTCTGTTATGCTTATTAAGCTTGTGTTATATCTATTGTAATTTTCTCACTTTTTTTGGATCTTCTATTTTGTTGTTGTTGTTATTGTCCTTTTTGCCTCTTTGCTTTTCAGTTGAACAAGTTTTATTGACATATCTTCAAGCTCACTGATGCATCCGTCTGCTGTTTTCAGTCTACTAATCAAGCCAAAAGCATTCTTCATTTCTGTTAAAGTGATTTTGATTTCTAGCATTCCATTTTGATTCTTCCTTAGTGTATCTATTTCTCTGCTTCTATTACCCGTTTGTTTTTGCTCGTTGTCAATTATTTTTTCCACTAGAACCTTTCACATATTAATCCTAACTGTTTTAAAGTCCGAGCCTGATAAGCCAAAATCTCTGACACATCTGCATCAGGTTCTAATGCTTGCTTTGTCTCTCCAGACTGTGCTTTCTCTAACTTGAAGCAAGCCTTGCAGTTTTCTTCTTTAAAGCCAGACAAGGTGTATCAGGTAATAGGAACTGAGATAAATTGGCCTTTACTATGAGGTTTTATGTTTATCTTCTAATGCTCATTGTTACCTTTGGGCTACCATAGAAATTCTTTCTTAAAGTTGAGGTCTTTCACCTCTATTAGTTATAATCTACTGGTATTTTATTAAGCTATGTTGATGTGTTGGAAGTTATTGGAGAGGTGAAGCATTCTATATTTTGCTTAAATCTCAGGTTTTATTTTATTTTTAACAGAGTCTTAATTTCTGATATGTGACTTTTTGGAGAGTCTCTTAGCCTTTTATTTTCCTCCTCTTATGTAAACAGGGAAGCTAGCCTGGCTGGAGTTGTGTAACAGTCCTTGTCTTAGGCCAAATAAGGCTCTACCAAGGTAGTTTGCCCTGAGATACAACTTCAATATGGAGACCTGAATGCTGAGCTGAATGCTATCATTGTATTTTTGAAATGGTCACTTCATCTTTCTGCCATTCCAGAGCACAAGGAGGCTTTTCTCTGATCTTAATCATGAGAATATGGAGAGGATCCTGAAGGTTAAACTCATAAAAATGTGAACAATCCTTCTAAGACTGTATCCTTTAAAACATATATTACTTTTTTCATACTTAATAATGATTATAGAGTGAAATTGTCCATTATAGAACTGAAACCAACTTGTTTGGAATGAAATATTAAAATCCTCTTTTGGCACCCACCAATTGCCATCTTCTCCTCACAAGTAACTACTTTGATGCAACTTAGATTTCAAAGAAGGCCATAATGTATTCTGCAAATGTTTTTTTCTCTTTCTAATGTTTATATCACTTGTATCAGACACATCTTACATTCAGCTTTAGATCCTCTTTTGCTCATATATCTGTAGTTTTGCCAATGCTCCCACTGTTCACCCTGGCCTTAGACTTCAGGGCTTCCCTCTTAATACTAAACGTATGAAACTCTATTGATTCTCATGTATTTAAAGACAACAATTTGCATGTGTCAACTCCCTATGGGAGATCAAAATGTCATGGAAGTCATTGGATAAATCTTATAACTTCATTTTCTTCCCAGAACAGACTTGTTAAAGATAGTTCTATGAGACAGAGCAAACAACTATCTTGATACCAAGCAATGGCCAGCTCAGGAATGCAACCTTGTATTGTCATTTTTTTTTTCTTTCCTAACTCATGCCTGCTTCCTAGTAATTGTACTCCACAAAAAAATAGCAGCACAAGAACTTTTGCATTGAGGTTTTCTTCTTAACATAGGGTAAGACACAATTTCCCCCTTTTCTTACTGTGTCACATTGGTCAGGACCTCCAAAAACATGTTTTAAAAAACATAGTGATTATACAGATTTCATGTGTGTGAAATATTTTTTTTCATTCTCATTTGAGGTCCTCGTTATGAAAAGTTGATATTGATTTCTTATTTTCCTTCTCTATTCTTTTTTGAAGCAATTATACACTATTAGCTTTTTTTTTTTTTTTTTAAGATTTTAGAACTCTACTTGTTTACACGAATGTATTAGTCTAGCCTGGGAGCTATTAAGGGGTCTTAGTTGTGTCACCCGGAGAAGGCAATGGCACCCCACTCCAGTACTCTTGCCTGGAAAATCCCATGGACGGAGGAGCCTGGTAGGCTACAGTCCATGGAGTCGCTAAGAGTTGGACACACTGAGCAACTTCACTTTCACTTTTCCCTTTCATGCACTGGAGAAGGAAATGGCAACCCACTCCAGTATTCTTGCCTGGAGAATCCCAGGGACGGTGGAGCCTGGTGGGCTGCCGTCTATGGGGTCGCACAGAGTCGGACACGACTGAAGCGACTTAGCAGCAGCAGCAGCAGCAGTTGTGTCACCTCCTACAGACGGCTCTCTGGTGCCTTCCCAGGACCTGTTGTGTGGCTACAATAAATAGTTAAGATCTGTTCCCTTCTGTAAAATAGGATGATTATAGTAATTCAGTAATTTGAAAAAGGAACTACACCAGAGGTGCTTTATCCTTACCTTGAACTGATCTAAATGATAAGATTCTGGATTCTGGAGCTTAAGTACTTTTGGGGGATGAGAATTTAAGAAATCTTGGCAGGGAACAAGAATATTTTGCTGTGGAAGTGTTGTGAATTTCGGATGACAGAGGGTGACCTGTAATTTATAGCCTCTAAGATATTCTATAGATATTCTAAGATATTCTATACAGTCTATTTTTAAAAGTATATAAGCTCCAGAATCCAGAATCTCATCATCCAGATCAGTTCAAGGATAAAGCACTTGAGTAAATCCTTACAGGCTTCCCAGGTGGTGCAGTCAGTGGTAAACAAATCAGCCTGCCAACGCAGGAGAGAGAAGAGATGCAGTTTGATCTGATCCCTAGGTAAGGAAGATTCTCTAGGGAAGGAAGTAGCATCTGACTCCAATATTCTAGCCTAGAAAATTCCATGGACAGAGGAGCCTGGTAGACTACAGTAGAATCAGGAGTCACTGAGCACACACAAGATATTCTATGCTTTTTATTCTGAACCTTAGAGTAGTATGTATCTATAACTAAGTTCCCTCCATATTTCAATTTTGTCTTTGATATTGTCTTTCTGTCTTAAGACTTGAGTCTTTTCTTTAGCTTGGGAAAATGGTCTTTAGTTTCTCTCTCTCATTTTCTTTTCTTCTTTATAAATTTCTTCCTTTTCATTCTTTTCCCTCTAACCCTCTGGGGATGAGATGCTCTATTTTCTGAAAACAGTGTCTTTTGACTTGATTCCTATTTTTTTTTTTTTTTTTTTGGTTTTGCTCTATAGTCCAGAAATTTGATTTTATCTTATATGGTACTATTTATTCTATAGTTTCACCCTATTAAATTTTTATTTTGGCAGTGATATTTTAACTGTTACTTGTTCATACATTGATTCTTTCATATAATCCTATTTTCTTTCTTTTTATTTTTCTAGTTACAGTAACTTCCAAACACTGGGAAAGTGTTATAAATCTTACAGTCTTTTACTTCTTGCATTATATCCCTTTCTATGGACTTAACTGTCCTGTTTATTCACTGCAGTCTTTTTCTTTACTATTGTCAATCTTCCATGACAGATAATCTTAATCATCTATTTATTCTTGCTTAAGCAATAAGTGGAATATCGTGACTTTCATAAATGAAATGTGTAGGAGTGAGTGAGATCTCTCTCTTCTATTTTGAATCTCCATTTCTTATAGGTTCTTTTTATTTTCAAGCAACAGTCTTCCAGTACAGAGATGGCTACTACTACTCCAAGCTAATAATACCATCTTCAACCCCAAAACACTAGCTTTACTTTTGAAAACTTTAGCAAATGCCCTAGAAAATACTCTGTTTGGTCTGACTTAGGTCATATATCTAAGTCCATTTTTGAAGAATTACCAAGGAAATAAATGTTAGTTATAACATTTCAACCTTAAACATAATATTCTTTTTAAAAATAGACCTCTCACTCTGAGTTCAAACTCTTTATATATATATATATTTCCTCCCAAAGCCTTGGGTTATATGAAGTCAATCACTTTTTCCAATGACATTTGGAAGGAAAATTCTTCATTTTAAAAATTGCTCTTTCCCATGTAACTAAAGGCTTCACAATTCTGCTTTCTGATATATTATGAAATCATAAGGAAGACTTTCACTTTATTAGAATAAATACCAAGAGATTGGACAGCTGTCTTGATGGAGCACAAATGGAAAGGGTGAGATCCAGTGAAAATGTTACTTTTTTTTAAATCTTCTAATTTGTGAGTTCATTTCTGAACATATACGGAATATTAGTGCAAATATAGAATACAAAGTCTTAAGAAGCTACTATTTTTTACTATGATTATTTCATAAACCCAAATTATAGGGTTTAGATTGAGTCTTATAAATTCTAAAGGTTGCGTGTTAATGTATTGCATCAGAGATAGGTTTTTCTGTACAATCTCTTCCATGCACTACCAAATCTATGAATTATCCAAAACACCAATAGTTATAGGTTAAATTATATTAATGTGGAGAGAAGGACTAGCCTATTGGAAAGCAGAATATCTTAAGTACAAAGAGATCACTACCAACCAGTAAGAAGTAGAATAAAGAATCACAAAGATCAGCAGGAACCTGGGACAATTGCATTGAAGACATGTAACCTGGAGATAAAAAAGCCTATTTCAGAAAAAGATCAAATCACTAACAACAGAGAGAAAAACTGCAAAAGGAAAATTTTGGGATGTGATCATAGAAATAAGCTCTCTAGATTTTGGCACCAAATGTCTCAGAAATTAAAGTTTTATAAAAAGTGAAAAAAAAAAAAATAGAAGTTTCCTCCTTTTGGAATGAACTTGTTGAAATTTTGTTGCATCATTCCCAAAACACTTTGGACACATCATTGAAGGGTTTCTTCAGGGGCTCAATCTATTCAACAGCGAAAAGTTCTTTAGCGGAAAGAGGGAGAAGAAAGGATTTTGTTATGCAATGTGCTATGCTTGATTTGGAAAACTTCACAGGTCTTGAAATATCTATTGTGTATATACAGGTTAAGAAAGGTACAAAGGGACACACTCTACGTAGCTGAACTTCATGCTAATTCAGTTTCCACCTGTGAAATGGGGCCAACATTGCACTTTCTGAAGTACAGGCTAGAAAATAGATGTAATAAGAGTAGAAGATATTTTGATATGACACATTTAACAGACTTCTCTGGATTACTGAGAGATTGTGCACACCTCTATTAGTAATATATAGCAATATTTAATTTTTCTAATTGTGAGAGTGAGTGACTTGCAACACATGGCTGATGGATAGAAAGGAACTTCAGCTACTTAAGTGAGATGATCACTAGGCACCCACATTCATTGTGGATTTGAGTTCTTGTCTAACATTTATAAAAGGATTTTACAAAAGTTTATAAAATTCTATTGAAGTGCTATGAAACTATGTTTTATAAGAAAAAATGACTCTGGAAGAAATCTAGCTTCTAGCGGTAGAAAGTATGTTAGTCAGTCAGTCGTGTCTGGCTCTTTGTGACCCCATGAAATGTAGTCCATCTGGTTCCTCTGTCCCTGGGATTCTCCAAGCAAGAATGGAGTGGGTTGCCATTCCCTTCTCCAGGGGATTTTCCCAATCCAGGGATTGAACCCAGTTCTCCTGCATACCAGGCAGATTCTTTACCATCTGAGCCACCAGGGAGATTCATTAAAAGTATTAATGTTCTTATCCATAAATTAACATTTTGGATAAATTCAAAGTGGATTGTTGAATTATATGGTGGCTTGGAAATCAGAAGTTGTCAGGCCCACTGTTAGTTCTATATGGAGACATGAAAAAGTGATTTGTGAATATGATTTGGCAAATTTCCTGAATAGCCCAAAATTTGTTCTTATTGTGAAGGATGAAACTTTAGTAAAATCTGAAAAAGCAATTCAGTTCAGTACAGTTCAGTCACTCAGTCGTGTCCAACTCTTTGCGACCCCGTGAACTGCAGCATGCCAGGCCTCTCTGTCCATCACCAACTCTCGGAGTCTACCCAAACCCATGTCCATCGAGTCAGTGATGCCATCCAACCATCTCATCCTCTGTCGTCCCCTTCTCCTCCTGCCCCCAATCCTACCCAGAATTAGGGTCTTTTCCAATGAGTCAAATCTTCGCATCAGGTGGCCAAAGTATTGGAATTTCAGCTTCAACATCAGTCCTTCCAATGAACACCCAGGATTGATCTCCTTTAGGATGGATTGATTGGATCTCCTTGCAGTCCAAGGGACTCTCAAGAGTCTTCTCCAACACCACAGTTCAAAAGCATCAATTCTGCGGTGCTCAGCTTTCTTCACCGTCCAACTCTCACATCCATACATGAACACTGGAAAAACCATAGCCTTGACTAGATGGACTTTTGTTGGCAAAGTAATGTCTCTGCTTTTAAATATGCTATCTAGGTTGGCCATAATCTTCCTTCCAATGAGTAGCGTCTTTTAATTTCATGACTGCAATCACCATCAGCAGTGATTTTGGAGTCAAAAAAAATAAAGTCTGACACTGTTTCCCCATCTATTTGCCATGAAGTGATGGGACCAGATGCCATGATCTTAGTTTTCTGAACATTGAGCTTTAAGCCAACTTTTTCACTCTCCTCTTTCACTTTCATCAAGAGGCTCTTTAGTTCTTCTTCACTTTCTGCCATAAGGGTGGTGTCATCTGCATACCTGAGGTTATTGATATTTCTCCTGGCAATCTTGATTCCAGCTTGTGTTTCTTCCAGCCCAGCGTTTCTCATGATGTACTCTGCATATAAGTTAAATAAGCAGGGTGACAATATACAGCCTTGACGTACTCCTTTTCCTAGTTGGAACCAGTCTGTTGTTCCATGTCCAGTTCTAACTGTTGCTTCCTGACCTGCATACAGGTTTCTCAAGAGACAGGTCAGATGGTCTGGTACTCCTATCTCTTTCAGAATTTTCCACAGTTTATTGTGATCCACACAGTCAAAGGCTTTGGCATAGTCAATAAAGCAGAAATAGATGTTTTTCTGGAACTCTCTTGATTTTTTGATGATCCAGCGGATATTGGCAATTTGATCTCTGGTTCCTCTGCCTTTTCTAAAACCAGCTTGAACATCTGGAAGTTCATGGTTTATGTATTGCTGAAGCCTGGCTTGGAGAATTTTGAGCATTACTTTACTAGCATGTGAAATGCTTGCAATTGTGCGGTAGTTTGAGCATTCTTTGGCATTGCCTTTCTTCGGGATTGGGATGAAAACTGACCTTTTCCAGTCCTGTGGCCACTGCTGAGTTTTCCAAGTTTGCTGGCATATCGAGTGCAGCACTTTCACAGCATCACCTTTGAGGATTTGAAATAGCTCAACTGGAATTCCATCACCTCCACTAGCTTTGTTTGTAGTGATGCTTTCTAAGGCCCACTTGACTTCACATTCCAGAATGTCTGGCTCTAGGTGAGTGATCACACCATCGTGATTATCTGGGTCGTGAAGATCTTTTTTGTACAGTTCTTCTGTGTATTCTTGCCACCTCTTCTCAATATCTTCTGCTTCTGTTAGGTCCATACCGTTTCTGTCCTTTATCGAGCCTATCTTTGCATGAAGTGTTCCTTTGGTATCTCTAATTTTCTTGAAGAGATCACTAGTCTTTCCCAATCTGTTGTTTTCCTCTATTTCTTTGCATTGATCGCTGAGGAAGGCTTTCTTATCTCTCCTTGCTATTCTTTGGAACTCTGCATTCAGATGGGACTATCTTTCCTTTTCTCCTTTGCTTTTCACTTCTCTTCTCTTCCCAGCAATTAACCCCTAACTAACTTTAGAAGGAAATGTGCTTTTGGAGACAGGTATTTCATAGCTGTATAAATAAACCATAGTCCCATATAATGGATGCATTAAAAACCCAAAGGTATCACTGGCATTTTTCTGTTATACCTGATTGCATTTGAAAGAACGAAATATATGCTTAGAGCTCTGTTCCTGAATTTGAGAAGGTCTTAGATAGCATTTTACCAGAATATGAAAGCTCTACTATATTTCACTCACAATTATCAGGAAGAATTCATGGTGGAGTGGAAATAAGACATGATTGGAACCCAGGAAATCTGGATTCCAGCCTTGATATTGGTACCAGATAGATGTCCAATTTTGTTCAGGGCATTTGACCTTTCCCAGGTTAGATCCTTTCTCTTTTAACTGCAGGGGTGAGGGGTGGAGTAGTAAACTCAAGTGGGCCCCTTCTAACTC
The DNA here is from genome assembly GCF_054371585.1 of Giraffa tippelskirchi. NCBI lineage: Eukaryota > Metazoa > Chordata > Mammalia > Artiodactyla > Giraffidae > Giraffa > Giraffa tippelskirchi. The sequence goes on from NC_137284.1 coordinate 69,467,482, forward strand.
TGAGCTACCAAGTTTCCTCTGATGTTCTTCGTCCAAAATAGAAATACCAGTGTCTCAAAGTATCTGCAAATGATTATAAGTCACTTCAGCTGGTCCTCACTTTCCATGCTGGCAGCACTACAACTTAAAAAAAAAAAAAAGCCTTTCTGCCATGAGATGAGTAAGCAATTGGGATCCATCTACTCCTGGCTCTTCTTCCCTGCCACACACCCTCAGAGTGAGTGGGATGCGCCTGCCAAGCCAAACATGATGAAACTGTGGATTTGAACATTAGCCTAAAATATGAAAAAAGTTAAATGCTATGACAACTGTCTGTGGTTCCATCTATGTTCCAACTATGACTTCAATGATAGTATCCTGTCATTTAAATCCGTTGTGATATTCAAATATTTCTATAGTGTCCTCTCTTCTCTGTCAGCAATTTATCCTTGAGAATAGCATTTGTGGCATTATATCTGTGAAGAAATGTACCGGGTGGGGGAAACAACGGTTTTCATCATACCAATCACTGATGTTCTGTATTCATCTGTGCCTTTTGTGAGAGAGAATTAAAGAGGAATGAGGCATCTAGAATTGGTGTGAACCCCTCATCTTCACTTAAAATTGCAAGAGTGATGTGAAAGTCAAGTTCCATTATATATCTTGTTTTATAGGGCAGAGTTTTTTATAATGTTCCTTGATAGCTATTTAATTACTGAAACAGGCTGGGGCTTGGAGTCAGGCTTCAGGGTGGGTTCAGATGGGAGCCTCTGAACCTTGCCTGCCTCCACTGAGCAGAGTCCACGCTCTCTATTCCCAGTCCACGTGGCAAACATATGTCTTACCACCACCCATCAGTCCTTGATGCCGTCTATCTACTTAAATGTTTGCAAACCTGATGGAGAGGTCCTAGAGCATAGCCTTGTCCATTTTTTTCTACTTTAGACACTAGAAGCCATCTGGCACCTAGTAGGCACTTAATAAATTCTTGTTGGATTAACCTGTGAGTAATGTTCCCTAGATGTTAGTTACATCCTCTGGAATTTCTTTGCTAGAAGTCCTGCAACAGACATGGCAGAACTTTGCCCAACAAATTAATTGCCAAAATTTAAGATGAATTGAGGTTGCTTTTTTGAAAATGAGAAAAATTTTATTCTAACTAATATCTATGGTGGCTAATATTCGGGTTAGAGCTTAATTCATGCCAAACTATGTCCTAAATTCTTTATGTATATTAACTTAGTCCTTACTCAACCTTCTGAAAGATGTCATTATTATTCCCATTTATGGAAGAAGAAACTGAGGCAAAGAGAGGGGAAGTAACCTCAGGAAAGTTTTACAAACATTGGCAGAGCTGGAAATCAAAGTCACATAGACTTGTTACAATGCTCACGTTCTTCGGCGTTTATGCTATGGTTCTTGGGAGCTATATTCCATAGTCAGGTGGAACCATAATTTTTGATTTAATAAAACTGATTTAGTTCATTAGAAATGAAATATATCATTCAGAGAAATTCTTAATCAGGTATACAGGTTAAAAATATTCCCTTTAGTGTTGTTTCTACTATTTAAAAGAAATAACTCTACAGGATAAATGTAAAGGATTGTCCCATTTAGAAAGAGAACTGATTTTGCAAAAAATCTTTTGCCATCAACTTTGCCTTGCAAATCTGAGAAATGGACTCTCTTAGCTTTCCCTCATAGTTCTACTGTAGCTAAGTTTGTTAAACCAATGAGCAAACTCAAGAAAGCTTTACAGATTCTCATATGGCTGGCCACTTGTGAGTTTTGTTTTCCACGGTGCCTTTACTGACCTTCCAGTACTGTGCTGGCTGTCTGAGGACCCTTGTCAAAATGAGAATGAAATTATGATTGTGTAGATTTCTGTGATCCAAAGATTGAAAGTAATCTAGACAGTCTCAAAGACTATAACCCACACAAACAGACTGCTGCCTTGCATTTCAGCAGTGGAATAAATATATTATGAATATAAGGCTGCCTTAAGAAATAGAAAAGAAAGGGAAAAGAGGCTAAAAAGTAGACACATGCTTGGCATTAGGCCCTGTATTGTAAAACACATTTTGAATCTGCTGCATCCACAAATCATTACAGTACAAGTGAATAATAAATGTGGATTTGTAGGGGGAAAAATATCAGTGTTAATAAATCTGTCAGACTTGAGGTAGGCATTCCCTAAATTGTCAAAGGATTTCCTGTTGCTTCAAATTCAGCTTCTCTTTGATAAACTGATTATTGTAAATGAGTATCTGAGGATCTGACAGGATCTCTATCAGTTTTACATTAAATTCCTTTTCCTGAATGAGTTACATTTACACTACTTTTTGTGGGGTTTTTTTTTTGCCTTTGAAAAAATAATCACTTAAGGTATATTTGCTATATGTATAATAATTATTAGGAAATGGAAATTTGAATTACTAACCCAGAAAGTTATACACTAAATTCCCATAGATATTGTATTTCATGTAGAAACTGTGCTGGAAAATAATCAACTGTGATGGAATATTTTACTTTATACATTATTTCTCCACTATTGGTGAGTATTTGGAGTTGAAAAAAATTGGACTAGCACCTGTGCTGAAAATGGCTTTTACAGAGGGTGATGTATTTTTAAACTACTAAACTTAAGCATAATATCTGATCATAATTTATTTAAATTACTGTATCTGAAATAATCTTTTAATATAGATTATGCTTACAGTGATGAAATTAAGATATATTTGAGTATAGTAGAATGATTTTCAGAAAATCTGAAAACCTAGTAGAGTCTCATTTCAGAAAATTTGGGACTATTGCAGAAGCAGGAACTATATTTGTCCCATGTCATACAGATCAATGGATACTTTTGAAACATCTTGCTTATTTACCTTTTGGCATTTCTTTCCACCCTATTGATTTATTGCTCCCTATTGTTGAATGGATTTATAGTACAATTTCTTAGTGGTTTTTCTCTGATTTTTCTGGCTGTGTCTTCTGAGTCTTTTTTGCCATCCCTTTCTAATCAACCCATAATTGTTGATGTTCTTCTATATTCACAGCCCAGATATCTCTCCTGAACTATTTTTTTTTGCATATATTTAACTCAACATCTCCATTTGAACGATTAATTTACCATTTTCCTCTTTCCAAAATAAAAGCAGACCAAAGAAATAGAGGAAAACAACAGATTGGGAAAGACTAGTGATCTCTTCAAGAAAATTAGAGATACCAAGGGAACATTTCCTGCAAAGATAGGCTCAATAAAGGACAGAAATGGTATGGACCGAACAGAAGCAGAAGATATTGAGAAGAGGTGGCAAGAATACACAGAAGAACTGTACAAAAAAGATCTTCACGACCCAGATAATCACGATGGTGTGATCACTCACCTAGAGCCAGACATCTTGGAATGTGAAGTCAAGTGGGCCTTAGAAAGCATCACTACGAACAAAGCTAGTGGAGGTGATGGAATTCCAGTTGAGCTATTTCAAATCCTCAAAGGTGATGCTGTGAAAGTGCTGCACTCGATATGCCAGCAAATTTGGAAAACTCAGCAGTGGCCACAGGACTGGAAAAGGTCAGTTTTCATCCCAATCCCAAAGAAAGGCAATGCCAAAGAATGCTCAAACTACCGCACAATTGCACTCATCTCACATGCTAGTAAAGTAATGCTCAAAATTCTCCAAGCCAGGCTTCAGAAGTACGTGAACTGTGAACTTCCAGATGTTCAAGCTGGTTTTAGAAAAGGCAGAGGAACCAGAGATCAAATTGCCAATATCCGCTGGACCATTGAAAAAGCAAGAGAGTTCCAGAAAAACATCTATTTCTGCTTTATTGACGATGCCAAAGCCTTTGACTGTGTGGATCACAATAAACTGTGGAAAATTCTGAAAGAGATGGGAATACCAGACCATCTGACCTGTCTCTTGAGAAACCTGTATGCAGGTCAGGAAGCAACAGTTAGAACTGGACATGGAACAACAGACTGGTTTCAACTAGGAAAAGGAGTACGTCAAGGCTGTATATTCTCACCCTGCTTATTTAACTTATATGCAGATTACATCATGAGAAACGCTGGGCTGGAAGAAACACAAGCTGGAATCAAGATTGCCGGGAGAAATATCAATAACCTCAGATATGCAGATGACACCACTCTTATGGCAGAAAGTCAAGAAGAACAAAGAGCCTCTTGATGAAAGTGAAAGAGGAGAGTGAAAAAGTTGGCTTAAAGCTCAATGTTCAGAAAACTAAGATCATGGCATCTGGTCCCATCACTTCATGGGAAATAGATGGGGAAACGGTGGAAACAGTGTCAGACTTTATTTTTTGGGGCTCCAAAATCACTGCTGATGGTGATTGCAGTCATGAAATTAAAAGACGCTTACTCCTTGGAAGGAAGGTTTTAAACAACCTAGACAGCATATTTAAAAGCAGAGACATTACTTTGCCAACAAAAGTCCGTCTAGTCAAGGCTATGGTTTTTCCAGTGGTCACGTATGGATGTGAGAGTTGGACGGTGAAGAAAGCTGAGCACCATAGAATTGATGCTTTTGAACTGTGGTGTTGGAGAAGACTCTTGAGAGTCCCTTGGACTGCAAGGAGATCCAATCAATTCATCCTAAAAGAGATCAATCCTGGGTGTTTATTGGAAGCACTGATGTTGAAGCTGAAACTCCAATACTTTGGCCACCTGATGCGAAGAGTTGACTCATTGGAAAAGACCCTGATGCTGGGTAGGATTGTGGGCAGGAGGACAAGGGGACGACAGAGGATGAGATGTTTGGATGGCATCGCCAACTCGATGGACATGGGTTTGGGTGGACTCTGGGAGTTGGTGATGGACCGAGAGGCCTGGCGTGCTGCAATTCATGGGGTCACAAAGAGTCGGACACGACTGAGCGACTGAACTGAACTGATAATATCTATGTTTCTGGGGCAATGTTTCCTACATTCAATGATTACACCAATGGCCATTCCATTGCTTAAACCAGAAATGAGGAAGTCATCCTTTTTTATTTCTTTTATCTCTTCCAATCAATCATCAATAACTGTAATATTTTACCCTTTATTTTCTTCCAATTATGGCATTTTCTTGGACTTAACCAAAGTCTTTTCAAAAACAGTCCTACATTTACTCCTTCTACTACTTTACTTATATTCATGTTTTATAATTTTTGGACAGTAAAGTGGGGTGAGGGAATCAGAACAAAGCAGAAAAAAAAAAGAAGAAAGTAATCATTCACATGTCTACCACCCTTAATTAACTCTGACTAGCATTATGAAGTTATTTCATCTTTTAAATTAAATTAAATTTTAAAATTTTAATTTTTTATTGTTTTTCAAAGTGATAAATACAAATTAGAAAGTTTACAAATTTTGCAGAGAAATTATACAGATTAAAGATTTGAGAAAATACCTCCAAACACCACTTCCCTGAAATTATCTTCATGGACACAAAGCAAGTGCATATATCATTTATACATGTGAAAATGAATGATTCGTATATTTATAAAAATGGAATTATATTGCATGTATTTTAAATATTTTACTTCATTTGAATTTTGCTATTAATATTTTATACTCTGAAAACCTATGACTTACTTCTCCTATAAAAATAATTATTCTCAATGTTATTTACAATTAGTTTTTTGAATTTTTGTTTTAATGTTTACCACTATTCATTTTATGCTTTTCTCTTCTTCATTGACATCTTTCTTTTAATTTTTTGAATTTCTTTGTCGAGCATTTTTTCCCTCCAAGAAGGGTGTTTAAGTTGTGGATTCCCTGAGTTGTTTTTTTTTTTTTTTTTTTTAATAATTTGACTTATTTATTTTTGGCTATGCTGGGTCTTTGTTGCTCCACAGGCTTTTCTCTAGCTGAGGTGAATGGGGGCTACTCTCAACTTGTGGTGCTCAGGCTTCTCATTGCAGTGGCTTCTCTCATTGAGGAGAACAGGCTTTAGGGCACACGGGCTTCAGTAGCTGTAGCAGGCGGGCTCCGTGGCTGCAGTTCCCAGGCTCCAGAGCACAGCCTCAGGAGATGTGGTGCATAGGCTTAGTTGCTCTGCTGCAGGTGGGTTCTTCCTGGGTGAGAGATCAAACTCATGTCTCCTGCATTGGCAGGCAGATTCTTTACCACTGAGTTTCCAATACTTTGGCCATCTGGTTTGAAGAGACAACTCATTGGAAAAGAACCTGCTACTGGGAAAGACTGAGGGTAGGAGGAGAAGGGGGTGACAGAGGATGGAATGGTTAGATAGAATCACCAACTTAATGGACATGAGTTTGAGCAAACTCTGGGAGATGATGAAGGACAGGGAAGCCTGACGTGCTGCAGTCCTTGGGGGTCACAAAGAGTCAGACATGACTGAGCAACTGAACAACAACAGCACAAGGAAAGCCCCCTTGATATTTTTCACAGTTGAGAATATATCCCTGTTGCCTTTATACTTGGCTAATACTTTGATTGGGGGTAATGTTTTTGGGTCACACTTTTCTAAGACTGTTGTGGAAACTACTTCCTTGTCTTCTGGCTTTGAAGGTTGCTGATTAGAACTTTGATGCAAGCCTGATTTTCTCCAATTGTAGGTGATTTGAGTTTTACGTCTAGATACCCTAAAAAGACTTCTTTTAAAAAACTGCTTAAATATCTGACTTAGAAAATACTTTGGTCTTGAAATTTCTGTATCAAATTATCCTTGAATAGGGTCCTCTTTCAAATTGTAGATTTAATGATTTCTTTATCTCAGGGAATTTCTCTGTTGAGTGTTTCTAGTTTAAGAGCAAAAATTATAGTTAAGGTCAGCTTATCTTTCTCTACCATCCATGTCCAGTTTTTTCATTCTGCTTCTTTAAGTTTTTTTAATCTGTGATTATTTCAAGCCCTTCCTCTATGTCAGCAATTTTATTTTAAGTTGTGTCATTTTTGTTCCTTGATAATTAATTTATTAATTTTATTATGGGGCTTTAATTCTCATTTCCTCTTACATTTGCAATTATTTTCAAACTATTTTTTATCTTATCATTTCATCTTGGAGCTTTTTATAGAAGCCACATTTCTCAATTTGTTCTACAATGTGAAGCAATTGAGAAGAATTTCCTTTTGTGCTTCATTAATAATTTCCTATTGGATAAGCCCTTTTTCTTTCTTCCCATGCTTTCTTTCTTAAGTTGTTTGCCATAGTATATTTGCTTGGTTGCCATGACAGTTAATTTTTTCTTTTTTATTCTTGGTTGTGCTGATCTAGACACTCCATTTGCTTGGCTAATTGTGAAAGTAACTTGGCTATCTTCCTGCAGTATCAAGGCCAGGACTGCTTTATTTTCTCCCTGAGATGCAGTGTTATGGCTGAATAATTGTTTCTGTCCAATTTCTGTGGGACAAGAAACATTCAAAAGGGTAGAGGTGGTGGTGTTACTTCCAACTGAATCTCTGCTTTTTTCTTTATGAATTTTTTATGTGCACTACTAAGGTTTACTCTTATTAGTTATAGGCAAGGGTAAATTGAGATTGAGTGAATTTACACAAATTTTAGGGCCCTTGTTAAGAAACATAAGGCAAAATTATGAAAACAAAATTAGATCCAATGCCTTATAAAGGACCCACATAAGTGAGGGAAACCTGAAGCTTAAGCTATATTGTGTTAGTGAAAGTGTTAGTCACTGAGTCGTGTCTGATTCTTTGAAATCCCATGGACAAAGCCTACCAGTCTCCTCTGTCCATGGAATTCTCCAGGCAAGAATACTGGAGTGGGTTGCCATTCCCTTCTCCAGGGCTTCTTCTCAACCCAGAGATTGAACTTGGGTCTCCTGCATTCCAGGCATTTTCATTACTAAATGAGCCACCAGGGAAATCCCTGAGAAGCCTACAGAAAATCTACCTTAACTAGGTGCTGCCTGAATCCTTTATCTATGTCACTCAAAGTTATTGTTATTATGCAATGTATAGTCCTGATATCTTTCTTTCTATCAGAGTCATCTTCTCAATTTTCTTTCCCCACTTTACAAACTCTACAGCACTTTCCAGATACGGTTTCATTTGTTTCACGATCAGAAGAATAAGAGAATGTTCCACCTTTGGTGGCTTCACCCATATTTTGCCATGTTGCTTGGGACTGTCTGTGTAAATGACAGTGTGTGTGAGTCAGGGTTCTCCAGAGAAACAGAACAAGTAAAATACATATATTGATATACATATGAGGAGATGTATTTTAGGAATTGGCTCACGTCATCATGGTAAACAAAAAGTCCTAAGATCTACTGTCTGTAAGCTGGAGAAGAAGGAAAGCCAGAAGAATAATTCAGTCTGAGTACAGAGGCCTGAAAAATGGTGAGCCACTGGTGTACCCAGAGTCTGGAGGCCTGAGAACCAGGAGCTCCCATGTCTAAGGTAATGAGAAGATGGACGCCCCAGCTCAAGAATGGAATGACAACCCACCCCTCCTTTGACAGTTGTTCTCTCAATGGATTGGGTGAGGTCCACCCACATTGGTGAAGGCCGTCTTGTCTGTGCAATCTGCTGATTCAAACGCTAATCTCTTCCAGAAACACTCTTACAGACACACCCAGAAATACTGTTTTACCAGCTCCTTGTGTACCCCTTAGCCCAATCAAGTTGGCACGTAAAATTAACCATCACTGGGAGGGACAGGATCCCGGTCAAACTCTATCTACTCTTGTGGAGAGTCCTATACACTTTCCCTTTCCCAGTTTCCCAATTTAAGTTATTATTGTTTGTTTACTAATTATAAATTTTATCACAGGTCTTACTCTAGGAAACAAGAGACAGATTTTGTGAGAAACTTCTGAGGGTAAAATTCTCCATTCACTCCTTAATCCTTCCAACTGCTTCCACCACTCCTCTGCTCCATCAAGGGTACAGTAGCCTCCTTGTTGGTTAAAAAAACAACAATAAAAACAACTCCTTGAACCTGTCTTTCTTGATATTCTGATATAATTTTCTAATATTGTTCATTGACTTTACTGAAATATTTTTCCCCTCTGGGATATCCTGAAACAAACTGCTTCTAATTCACTGGCAAGGATTTTGCTGTCTTTTGGCTGAATTCTTCTCCTTGACGTCTGAAGAGAAGTTACCTACAGAGTACAGTCTGGAGCCATCTTCATTTCCTCCACACTTGTTCATCCCTGGCTTACATACCTGTTACCTGAGCTAAGAGTTCCAAGCTGATATCTGTAGCATGAACTTCTACTTTGAGCTCCAGAAACCAATATCTCTCTGCATTTATATATTTCACAGCCATCTATAACTTAAGTGACCATAACAGAATTTTGCCTTTTCTCATCTCAGATCTTTACCTTGCATTCCACATGATTGTACATTTTATTAACCATGACAAAGAATTCATATTCTTGCTCATCTATTCACTGTTGAACATAAAGCAGATGTGCAAAAGATACATGTATACATAATGTACTATTTAATGACTATTAAATGGCTACTAAGAAAATAAACACATATGGACATGCTATTCACCCTAATTAAACAGATTAATATTAGTAACTTTGAAGTCCTGTGCATGCCCCTCTCAGATGCACCTCCTACCCAACTCCCCCATGTAATCACAATCATGATTTTTCTTATGCTTATTGCATATATGTTGGTGTCTGAATATAACTATATATATGTATGTTTATTGGAGAGGGAAATGGCAACCTACTCTACTGTTCTTGCCTGGGGGATCCCATGGATGGAGGAACCTGGTGGGCTGCAGTCCTTGAGGACATAAAGGGTTGGACACCACTATAGCAACCTGAGCATACTCACATATATGCTTATATACACAAGCTTTCGATGGAAGCATGCTCAGCTCAGTTCAGTTCAATCCCTCAGTCATGTCTGACTCTTTGCAACCACATGAACTGCAGCATGCCAGGCCTCCTTGCCCATCACCAGCTCCTGGAGTTTACTCAAACTCATGTCCATTGAGTCGGTGATGCCATCCAACCATCTCATCTTCTGCTGTCCCCTTCTCCTCCTGCCCTCCATCTTTCCCAGCATCAAGGTCTTTTTAAATGAGTCAGCTCTTCACACCAGATGGGCAAAGTACTGGAGTTTCAGCTTCAACATCAGTCCTTCCAATGAACACCCAGGACTGATCTCCTTTAGGATGGGCTGGTTGGATCTCCTTGCAGTCCAAGGGACTCTCAAGAGTCTTCTCCAACACCACAGTTCAAAAGCATCAACTCTTCAGCACTTAGCTTTCTTTATAGTCCAACTCTCACATCCATACATGACAACTGGAATAACCATAGCCTTGACTAGATGGACCTTTGTTGGCAAAGTAATGTCTCTGCTTTTTAATATGCTACCTAGTTTGGTCATAACTTTCCTTCCAAAGAGTAAGTGTCCTTTAATTTCATGGCTGCAATCACCATCTGCAGCGATTTTGGAGCCCAAGAAAATAAAGTCTGTCACTGTTTCCACTGATTCCCCATCTATTTCCCATGAAGTGATGGGACCAGATGCCATGATCTTAGTTTTCTGAATGTTGAGTTTTAAGCCAACTTTTTCACTCTCCTCTTTCACTTTCATCAAGAGGCTCTTTAGTTCTTCTTCACTTTCTGCCATAAGGGTGGTGTCATCTGCATATCTGAGGTTATTGATATTTCTCCCAGCAATCTTAATTCCAGCTTGTGCTCCATCCAGCCCAGCATTTCTCATGATGTAATCTGCATATATGTTACATAAGTAGGGTGACAATATACAGCCTGACGTATTCCTTTTCCTATTTGGAACTAGTCTGTTCCATGTCAAGTTCTAACTATTGCTTCCTGACCTGCATACATATTTCTCAAGAGGCAGGTCAGGTGGTCTGGTAGTCCCATCTCTTTCAGAATTTTCCACAGTTTGTTGTTATCCACACAGTCAGAGGCTTTCGCATAGTCAATAAAGCAGAAATAGATGTTTTTCTGGAACTCTCTTGCTTTTTTGATGATCCAGAGGATGTTGGCAATGGAATGCATGCTCAGTCATGTCCAATTCTCTGACCCCGTGAACTGTAACCTACCAGACTCCTGTGTCCATGGGATTCTCCAGGCACAAATACTGGAGTACGTTGCCATTTCCTACTCCAGGAGATCTTTCCAACCCAGGGACTGAAGGCCTGTCTCTTGTGTCATCTGCATTGACAGGAGGATTCTTACTGCTGAGCCACCTGGGAAGCCCTATATACATATACTCTCATATATATATACACACATATTTGCGTATATATATGTGTATGTGTATATGTGTATATATATATATGTGTGTGTGTGTGTGTGTGTGTGTGTGTGGCATGTATACACACACGCCAGGAACCTCTGTCCATGGGATTTCCCAGGCAAGACTACTGGAGTGGGTTGCCATTCCTTTCTTTAAGGGATCTTCTGGACTCTGGGAAAAAACCTGTGTCTATCTCATTGCAGGCACATTCTTTATCATCTGAGCCACCAAACTATGGAATAAATGGTACTGGAACAATTATGCATATGAAAAAATCTAAACCGAATTCTTGTATCACTCTGCTCATACAAAATCACTGTTTATTTAAAATAAACACATAAATACAACAAGACTTAAAAATAGGGGTGGCCATCACCCTAATACCAAAACCAGACAAAGATGCCACAAAAAAAGAAAACTACAGGCCAATATCACTGATGAGCATAGATGCAAAAATCCTTAACAAAATTCTAGCAAACAGAATCCAACAACATATTAAAAAGATCATACATCATGACCAAGTGGGCTTTATCCCAGGGATGCAAAGATTCTTTAATATCTGCATATCAATCAATGTAATACACCACATTAACAAATTGAAAGATAAAAACCATATGATTATCTCAATATATGTAGAGAAAGCCTTTGGCAAAACTAAACATCCATTTATGATAAAAACTCTCCAGAAAGCAGGAATAGAAGGCACATACCTCAACATAATAAAAGCTATATATGACAAACCCAAAGCAAACATTACCCTCAATGGTGAAAACTTGAAAGCATTTCCCCTAAAGTCAGAAACAAGGCAAGGGTGCTCATTCTCACCACTACTAGTCAACATAGTTTTGGAAGTTTTGGCCACAGCAATCAGAGCAGAAAAAGAAATAAAAGGAATCCAGATAGGAAAAGAAGAAGTAAAACTCGTACTGTTTGCAGATGACATGATCCTCTACATAGAAAACCCTAAAGACTCTAACAGAAAATTACTAGAGCTAATCAATGAATATAGTAAAGTTGCAGGATATAAAATTAACACACAGAAATCCCTTGCATTCCTATACACTAACAATGAGAAAACAGAAAGAGAAATTAAGGAAACAATCCCATTCACCACTGCAATGAAAAGAATAAATACTTAGGAATATATCTACCTAAAGAAACAAAAGACCTATATATAGAAAACTATAAAACACTGATGAAGGAAATCAAAGAGGACACAAATAGATGGAGAAATATACCCTGTTCCTGGATTGGAAGAATCAATATAGTGAAAATGAGTATAATACCCAAAGCAATCTATAGATTCAATGCAAACCCTATCAAGCTACCAACGATATTTTTCACAGAACTAGAACAAATAATTTCACAATTTGTATGGAAATACAAAAAATATTGAATAGCCAAAGCAATCTTGAGAAAGAAAAATGGAACAGGAGGAATCAACCTGCCTGACTTCAGACTAGACTAAAAAGCTACAGTCATTAAGATGGTATGGTACTGTCACAAAGACAGAAATATAGATCAATGGAACAAAATAGAAAGCCCAGAGATAAATCCACGCACCTATGGACACCTTATTTTTGACAAAGGAGGCAAGAATATACAATGGAGAAAAGACAATCTCTTTAATAAGTGGTGCTGGGAAAACTGGTCAACCACTTGTAAAAGAATGAAACTAGAACACTTTCTAACACCATACACAAAGATCAACTCAAAATGGATTAAAGATGTAAATTTAAGACCAGAAACTATAAAACTCCTAGAGGAAAACATAGGCAAAACACTCTCCCACATAAATCACAGCAGGATCCTCTATGACCCACTTCCCAGAGTCTTGGAAATAAAAGCAAAAATAAACAAATGGGACCTAATTAAACTTAAAAGTTTTTGCACAACAAAGGCAACTATAAGAACGGTGAAAAGACAGCCTTCAGAATGGGAGAAAATAATAGCAAACGAAGCAACGGACAAACAATTAATCTCAAAAATATACAAGCAACTGCTGCAGCTCAATTCCAGAAAAATAAACGACCCAATCAAAAAGTGGGCCAAAGAACTAAACAGACACTTCTCCAAAGAAGACAAACAAACACATGAAAAGATGGTCAACATCACTCATTATCAGAGAAATGCAAATCAAAACCACAATGAGGTACCATCTCATGCCGGTCAGAATGGCTGCTATCCAAAAATCTACAAACAATAAATGCTGGAGAGGGTGTGGAGAAAAGTGAACCCTCTTACACTGCTGGTGGGAATGCAAACTAGTACAGCCACTATGGAGAACAGTGTGGAGATTCCTTAAAAAACTGGAAATAGAACTGCCATATGACCCAGCAATCCCACTGCTGGGCATACACACCGAGGAAACCAGAATTGAAAGAGACACATGTACCCCAATGTTCATTGCAGCACTGTTTATAATAGCCAGGACATGGAAGCAACCTAGATGTCCATCAGCAGACGAATGGATAAGAAAGCTGTGGTACATATACACGATGGAATATTACTCAGCCATTAAAAAGAATACATTTGAATCAGTTCTTATGAGGTGGATGAAACTGGAGCCTATTATACAGAGTGAAGTAAGCCAGAAAGAAAAACACCAATACAGTATACTAACACATATATATGGAATTTAGAATGATGGTGATGATAACCCTATATGCGAGACAGCAAAAGAGACACAGATGTATAGAACAATCTTTTGGACTCTGGGAGAAAGCGAGGGTGGGATGATTTGAGAGAATAGCATTGAAACAGATATATTATCATATGTGAAATAGATCGCCAGTCCAGGTTTGATGCATGAGACAGGGTGCTCAGGGCTGGTGCACTGGGATGACCCAGAGGGATGGGATGGGGAAGGAAGTGGGTGGGGGGGATTCAGGATGGGGAACACATGTACACCCGTGGTGGATTCATGTCAATGTATGGCAAAAACCACTACAATACTGTAAAGTAATTAGCCTCCAACTAAAATAAATAAAAAAAAAAAAAGAAAAGAAAACAGGGGTGGCACACATCAGAAGAGGAAGATCAAAGAAAGATGCCATTCTCTTACACATAATGGCAGCTCTTTCCACTGTTCAGCTTTGATGAAGATAAGTCATAGAAATAAGGAACAGATAACTTTAAGAAGGAAATGCTGTGGTGTGCTGTGTCGCTCAGTCACATCCAACTCTTGGCAACCACATAGACTGTAGCCTGCCAGGCTCCTCTGTGTATTGGGATTCTCCAGGCAACAACACTGGAGTGGGTTGCTATGCCCTCCTCCAGGGGATCTTTCCAACCCAGGGATCAAACCCAGGTCTACCACATTGCAGGCAGATTCTTTACCGTCTGAGCCACCAGGGAAGCCCTTAAGAAGGAAATGTGATTATTAAAAGGAACAGAAAACTTTAAACTGATATTAAAGCAAAATTTGAAACTTAACAGAATTGACTTAAACGTGAAAGAGACAACCAAAAATTAAGACCAGAGAGTAAAATTGGTGAAATTATAAGACTAAGAATTTATAAATTAGAGTAAAATAATACTTAAAATAAGGAAGACTATAAAAGTTAGGAAGATTTTTTTTTAAGTGGTGAAGTTGAGATATATCTGATAGCCAAAAGATTAAAGTTTAACATTTTGAAGAAACACAGTTGCAAGTTAACAGAAGAGAAGAGAAAAGTAAGTAAACAGCATTAGAAGGAGATAGAAATTGTGTATTGTGGGTTTTTGAGGGCTCTCCAACTTCTTTGGGACTATCATATTCTACTATGTATTTCATGTCTCCACTTTCTTTTTGGACATCTGAGAGATAGAGTCATTTATTATTACTTTTTTTCATTCCATTTTTCATTCTACTGCACATCACAGAAACTTTTTACTTCTAGTATACTCTTCTGCTTATATTGCCATTTGGGTCTTTCTTCCCCTCTTCCTTCAGAAAGGAAACCTCAGTTTGTCCATTGAACTCAAAGTTTGAACATCGTTTTCATGTACAGATAAAACTCAGACAGCAAACTTTTTACAGTGTAGTGAGCATAATTTATATATTTAATGGCCATTTACTCAATATTCAAAGGCAAGAAGATCATTAAGGTTATTTAAAAGCAAATTAAGGTTGACTGAGATTCTAATATGAGAAATTTGGATCTCTCTGTCACTCTTCCCCTACAGCAGAAGCTGAGGTTTACATGAAGCTTGGAACATAGGAGAGTTTGCTGAAATCACAGCAAATCCTGTTGTTACTGTTTCTCCTTCCAATCACAACCAATGAACACCTTCTCTTTCTATTTCTGTCAAGCAATGATGCCTCTGAGAAGCTCAAGGATGAATCTCACTCATAGCAGGCTTAACTATAAAGAACTTTGCTGCTCCCCTCTAGGGCTCATGTTTGTGATCCAGGCTTCACAAGCATCCTAACTCCACCTCCCCTCCAGCTTGCCAAGAACAAACTATCACTGAGAAAACTACACAGACTGTACAACAACCTCTTCCCTTCCTAGTCAAGGAAAGTGAAAAGTATTGCTTTCAGGTCCACAATCTATGCTCAATAGCATCTGTTCACTTCCATTCCCTTCCTACACACACACACACGAATGTGTATAAATTATACATATTTAAATCCAGATGATGAAAAATGCTGTTTTAGAGGTTGAAGATCACCTGTCTGCATCCAAAGCACAACTACTAAGTCCTAAGGAAAGAGGGTAAAACACACACATACACACACACACACACACACAGAGGTAACCTTTCATGCTTTCAGTCTCTTACTCTGCTGAAATCAACATCTTAAGGATGAATTTCTGTGTAAACATGATAGTCTTACCTGAAACCTCTTTACACTGTCCCCTTACTTCCCACTCGGGGCCCCGCTTCCATGGCTCTCAGTGCCGGTGTTCCATGATCGTTTATTTCTGCAGTTGCTGCGACTTTGTCAACTCTATTTCTATAGTTCTAGCTGCTCTGGCCACTTCAACACTTTTATTGTCTAGTCTGCTTACAATTCTGTCTTTGACCCTTGCAAAGTATGAGGTCCTTTCTCTTTGTCTGACTGTATCTTCACTTTGAATATTTTCTTTGCTCTCTTCTATACTCTTCTTCTACTCAGAAAAACTGGAAGGAATAGTATGGCCCTGCCTGTCTTTTAGATGAAAGAAAGAAGCCTTCAGATTGCCTTTGACCCCGAGCCTTCTTTGATACGTCTTGAATTGTAGCATCAAACAGCACCTTCATTCTCCACTTCACCTGAAATGGTATAAAAATTCACAGCCTAACTCTTTCCTGCCCATCTCCCTGTAGGCTATGTCAAGAGATTCTAGTGTTTCCACATTCAGCCAAATTATGAAAAGGTTTTAATTAGAAACTTATGCTCATCAAAGAAAGCTCACATTTTATTAGCTGAATTTCTTCCCTTCATGACAAAAGAAATGGTGGCAATGTCTCCTGTTAGCAACCAACTCCACCCTTAACTAATCTAATAAAACTCAGATAGGATATCGCTTCTCTTTCCTAGCTCCCCTATTCTTAGGTTTTCCTTTCTTGAAGATTAGAAAAAAACGTTGACAAGAAAAAAAGCAATGGTAATTACTGTTCAGATTTCACGAATTAACTAAGACTTTGAAATTTTCGTTTTTGTGCTAAAATAATTTTCTGAATGACTAAATTATTTTATTGTTAGACTTTTTTTGTTTGTTTGTTTAGAATTTTGCACGATCTAAAATGTGTCTTGGGGCAAATGTTTAATTTTAAACTCAGTGATGTATTCCTAGAGTAGTTTGCTACAGCCCTCTGCTCAAAAATGATACTATTTCTTTCATTGTTTAGAAACATTTGAAAGAAACTTTTCAGTTTCTCCACAGTTGTCTTAAAATTTAGAGCTCTAAAATACAGGATGAATCTAAAAATCAAGGATCAGTTGGTAGTTTCTTTTTCTTAAGTCACAAACTTGGCTATGATATTAAACTAACTTATATTAGAATTCACTGTTCTATAATGCAGGCTTCCCTAGTGGCTCAGTGGTAAAGAATCCACCTGCCAATGCAGGAGACTCAGATTAGGTCCCTGGGTCAGGAAGATCCCCCAGAGAAGGAAATGGCAACCCACTTTAGTATGCTTGCCCGAAAAATTGCATGGACAGAGGAGCCTGGCAGGCTACAGTTCATAGGGTCTCAAAAGAGTCAGACACGACTTTGTGATGACACAACATTCTGTAATACAAGTTAGCACTGCTTTCATGCTCACAGGTCATTCCTATTTTTGTAAATTGCATAGAATAAAACTGACAATCATGTTGCCTTTCAATAATTGGGACTGAATTTCTTTTTCATGAGAAACTACTCAAAAATTCTTCCAATGCAAATTGGGGTGAGAATATCTACTTTATAACTAAACTATGGGAAAAATATTCAGCTGTCCGAATGTACACTAAATGCAGACAATCTTGGAGAGCACCTTTCTATTATTCCTTATTCTATTAGCACTATTTTTGATGTTTATGACCTTCAATGTCAAAGAAAGTTCTCTTGATACCAGTCTTTGATCCATCTGCACTGAAATGCAGATGGAAAGTACAGCATAAACCTAGCTTGAGAGAACCAAAAGTATTTATAGTTTTGAACAATTCTGCTGGTCTTGGCTAAACATTTTAGCCTTTAAAACACAATTTACTAGAAATTAAATGTGAAATATATGTTAGCAGTACCTACCGAAGTTATAAAAGAATGGCTATATTTTATACTGCTTTACTATGGCTTAGTTATGGCAGTCTAGGAAACTCTGAAGTGATATTCAGGGAATGGCTCTCTCAACACCCACCTCTGATCACTGTATAAATCATACTCCCTTGTCTCAAACAAGACTGACATGATATTATCTCTTGGCCTAAGACAACAATGTATCCTTTTGTTAGAGAGAGTTTCAAGAAGTTAGCCATGCTAAATATGATTCTGATTTTGATTACATAACAAATGCCACAGCCTGTACTGACGGCAAAGTCACATCGCTCTACTGCAGATAGAAAATGAGAGAACTGGAACTTGCTGTGCTAAACTGCTGAGATCACCATCATGCATTATTAATTAAAATAAATAAGAAATAAAAGAAAAAAATGACTTTTGCTCCTGCTACTTGAAAGGTCTGTAGTCCATTATCTAATCATCAATTCAATTTCTTTTTTACCACATCATGCATCCAGACATCAACTCTGTGGGTGACAAAATTCTCTCTCTGACCTTGTCATTTTAAGTGTCCCCCCAACCCCAGTATCTGTCTCACTGTCATTAGAAACTCACTTCTTGAATCTTATATTCAAAATCACAGAGCCTTGGGAAAAAAGTAAAGCTGCTGTCATTGATGGGTTATTTCAAAATAACTAAAAATAATATGAGTGAATCTGTCACTGGAAAACTTAGAGTGAGTGCATTTTGCTGGGTGACCTTGGAAGAAACATTTATGTTATGCCTACTAGATTTCCAAACAGACAACTGTGGTGGCCAGTTGAGCAAAACAGCCAATCTTAGTCAAGAGAGGAAAAGCTACAGGAGGAGGAGAAAACATAAAGGAAGAAAGAAATTCAATTTATTGGAAAAGCCAATTTATTTTTCATTTTATTGAAATAGCCGATTATCTTTTAGTGAAGTTACTAGCTATTAGAGTAAAATAATCAGTCTTTTAAGCAAAAAAAAAAAAAGAGGAAATTTTAATCCTCCAGATAATCTTCAGTGATTTTAAAATATTTCTGCAAGCTCACTGACATTCCTTGCCTCAAAGGGAGAAGTTTAATTTCCCTACCATTGAATGTGGCTGGAATGGAATTGTGAACCCTTTCTGGTAAACAGAATGTGGTGAAAAGCAAGGCCAGGTCTCAAAAAATGAAAACTTTTTTTTGGTATCACTTCTAGAGGAAGCCAGCTGCTACAACATGAAGATACTCAGGCAGCCCTGTGGAAGGTTTATGTGGAGATCTGAGGCTTCTCAAGACAGCCAGCACCAATTTGCCAATCATGTAAGTGAGCCACCTTGGAGGTGGGTACTTCTGACAGAGTTAAGACATCGGATAATACTTGACCAATATCTGACTACAACATTGTGAGGAGCATCAAGCCAGGACGCCCATCCAAGTTGCTCCTCAGTTTATGACCCGTACAAGCTATGGGGGATTAAAAGTGTGCTGCTGTTTTGAAACTAAAGTTTTGGGGAACTAGACAAGGACACTACAAGAAAACTGTAGGCCAATATCTTTGACGAACATAGATGCGAAAATCTTCTACAAAATACTAGCAAACTGAATTCAACAGTACATTAAAAATATAACACACATTACAGTCAAGTGGGATTTACCCTGAGGATACAAGGATGGTTCAACATCTGCAAATCAATTGATGTCATGCAACATATTAACAAAATGAAGGATAAAAGCCTATGATCATCTCAATAGATGCAGAGGAAACATCTGATAAAATTCAACATCTATAAAAACCTTCAACAAGATTGGTACAGAGGCAACATATCTCAACGTAATAAAGGCCATATACAACAAGCCCAGAGCTTTCACTTAGTGGTGAAAGTTTGAAAACTTTTCCTCTAAGATCAGGAACAAGGTGATGCCCACTCTCATCATGTTTATTTAACTTAGTACTGGAAGTCCTAGTAACGGCAATACATAATAATCAGTCATAATAGATTTTCATTCTTTACCATTTACTCTTCGAGTTAATGATGGAGATGAGTATCTCTTTCGTATATATTCAGGGGTTCCCCAGTGGCTCAGTGGTAAAGAATCTGCCTGCCAATGCAAGAGATGCAGGAGACATGGGTTTGATCCAGGATGGGGAAGATCCCTTAGAGGAGGAAATGACATTCCACTCCAGTATTGTTGTCTGGGAAATTTCATGCACAGAGGAGCCTGGTGGGGTACAGCCCAAAGGGTCACAAAGAGTTGGACACAAGTGAGCAACTGATACTTGTATATATTCTACTATGATTTTGTTTCTTATATTTCTTTGCTTAAATCCCCAAATAAAAATAACATAATAGCAACAAATATGAATTCCTATTAAAGATGGTTTTTGGACATGATGTAGCAAATAGTCTCAAGGATTGTGGTCATTTCTCTCTCTACTTTTATTTTTTGCAGTTAATTCATTCAACAGACATTTATTGAAGTCCAACTCTGTGCCTGCTAGTGGGAATCTAGCAGTGAAGACTACAGACACTAAGCAGTTTACAGAGAAATTGATCTATACTGTAATTAATTTAGGCTATAATATGAAGAACCTGGAGTGATGAAGCATTCTCACATTGTAGCTAGCAGTAAGGCCCTCCACAGTTAATCTCTTTGCCTGTGCTACTCAAAGTTCTTGTCTATGAGGAGGTCCATGAGTGTGCCTGAATGAAAATCAACACACTGTTGCCTTCATTGAAAAAGTCTTACTAAGAAAAACACAGCAACTGAAGTTAAGAGTATACTTCATGATGTAGGTAATTTATGTTCTGATACAAGCTCCTTATGTCATTATGCACATTTTACCAAGGTCCTTATCTCGCTGCAGACTAGCAAGAAACAATTTGCAGATGGGCAGTCAGTCTTCTGATCTTACATTGGATTGCACTGCTCTAGACTACATTCCTGGAGAAGGCAATGGCACCCCACTCCAGTACTCTTGCCTGGAAAATCCCATGGACAGCTGAGCCTGGTGGGCTGCCATCTATGGGGTCGCACAGAGTCGGACACAACTGAAGTGACTTAGCAGCAGCAGACTATATTCCAGCCTTATTGAGAGTGATCAACTGTAGCCTCAGTTCACAAGGGCTGTAATTTGAGTGCATGGATAAGGAAGAGCTAAATCTTAGTATACAAGATCCTAAGAAATCCCAGTGAAGTGTGTACTTTGGGGGGCTAGCGCTTTTTTATTTCAAACCGGTCACACATGATAGATGAAGGGTAAAATCTTATAATCACAATTTTTAGAGAATGGTTTCTTTTTTAAATTCGAAGCTTTACCACGTTCCCTTTCATCTGTATCATCCATTATTCCTTTTAATCATTTTTGAAGATTTATATTGGTTACATATTAATAAGAAATCAGTTATTAATATAATGCTGATTAGTATATATCTTGGAATTTGTTAGGGAAATGAAATATCTAGGAAATGCTTTTCTTTGCCTGGGGTTAGGGAAAGAAAATAAATTTTATTCCTTTTGTTTTGTATATATAGGCATGTGTTTTGTGGCATTCTTTCACTTGCTTTCTAAAGCAAAAACAAAGCTTATCTAACGTTATTTATTGAGAGCTCCCATTTTAAATTCTATAAACAATTTTCAAATAGCTTAAAGCAGAGTAGTATAAAGGAAATTTATTATATGAAAACATTTTAAAATTATTTTCCTTGTCAGAAGGTTAAGACATTATAATTTTAGAGCCAAGATCTTAGGATTTATCTGGTCAGACCCTCTCAGCTTATACCATATATTTTTCTCCTATAGAAAAATCAAAGCCCAGTGAGATTGGGCAAAAAGTGGGGTAAATAATGCTAGAGCTTATCTAGCAGAGGCTTTTTCCACTTCTTTATCATCTTGCTGCTTGTTTTAGATATATTTTTATCAGCATGCCAAATTTATATTTGATATGTTACTATTTTATTCTGAAATCTTATACCATTTTCTTACTTTCCATCTGACTACCCGAAGGAACACTGTTTTTCTATATCACAAAAACATGATGAAACTATAGAACTAAAAATGGTTCAGAAAGACCAGAGGCTGTTCTGACTTTGTGCCCTTGAGTCCATCACCTGGGTCACTAGTGCACAGTTGTAGGTGAATAATTAATACAATTGAACTGCACTCTGGCTCAGTAGTACCTGCATGTGTACAGGTTATTTCTCCTCCACACCTATTTTCTTGAACATATAACCAAGTTACTAAAGAATAGAATATGAAAATATTTCACTGATCTTTCCACAGTGATAGGTCATCAGCGAAATCTCTCATGTTCTTCACTTTTTTGTGTGTGCAAAATTGAAATCTGTCTCCTTGAAGTTGTTTCAAGGGGCATAGGTTTTTTTCTCCACAAACTGCATATTCCTTTCCTGGAGGAGAAATCAGTCACATTTCTGCTTCTTATTCTTTAAAAAATCCAGTTTTTACTCTCATGATTCCATGTCACGAGGCCGTTCTATCTAGTATCTTTCCTTGGTGGTTGGTATTTGACTCTCTCGTCACTTTTTCACTCCTTGAAAATTTTAATTCCTGGTTCACGGTCACTCTCTCCACCACTTCTCCTACCATATTTCTAAAGAATTGCAGTATCCACTTAGATGGTCCTTTCAATATCTTTGCATAGAGCTCTTTGACATCCTTCTTTCCGATGCCCATGTCTCCAGCTCCTAAAACTTGTTGTTGACAGCAGCTACAGTCCCTCCAAATTCCATTTACAAGCATTCTTTTTTCCTTCAACAACCACATCCTATCTTTTCAGTGTATTGGTCTAAAATTCCAACTCCAGCAATCTCTTTAACTCACGATCTCTAACCTGTTAACCTGACCACCTTTGTTTATCCCTCACCCATCTTCCATTTCTACATCCCTCTTTATTCTGCTTATTCCATGTTCAGTCCTTATAACCACTCCCTGACCTCTATCTTTAGCTACCCTGCCTTTCACTTATTTTCTCTCCTCTCTTGACAAAGCCTATATGTACCTGTTTACATTTCACTTATCTCATTTTCCACTTCCTGTCCAAACCAGACAGCTGAACATCCTGGGGGAAAAGGCACCACAATTCTTTAAATGTGACTACAAATGTCAAATGAGCTTTTAGTGACACCTGGAACTCACATTTTAGTTGCCCAATCTAGTGTCTCTTCCATTTTCTTGGATAACTATTTTAAATGGTTTTCTCTCTCCTCAAATTTCCAACACTTACTCTTTTATGCACATCCTTAGTCCATGACATAGCATATTGTGTTTTCTGAGAATACCGAAGCAACAGAAGAAAATTTCAAAGAGCCCCAAACAGATACGCCTACTACCTGTACCTGTGCCTGTGAACTGTGTCTATTGCTATAAACTGTACTCCAAGCAATGATCAGTCTTTCCACTTACCTGCCAGTTTCACTCAACCACGCAAGCACATTGCTTCCACCAGTCTTCCCCTCTGCTCCATCATTGTTTCTTTTCTACTGAGATTTTCCTTGGAGCTCTCTTTTTTCTTCAGATACTACCTCAGATTTTCATTACTTTGAAGAAAAACTTCTCAAAATAGTCATCCTCAGTAGCACTCCACTATTTCTCTTCCTATCTTGTACCTTCAATTCATCTCATTCAGGTTTTCATGTTTCCAACTCCACTGAAATGACTCTTGTCAATGCCACCAATAAACTCTGTGTTGCTTCTTTCGTAGTCCCCATCTACTGTCCTATCTACAGCATTGACAGAGTTAATGGGTCTCTCATCCTTAAAACACTATCTTAACTTGGCTTCCAGAATGCTCACTGCCATGGATTTTCTCCTGAGTAACAGATTGCTCCTCCTCAAGCTCTTTTATGCTGTGCTCTCCTCTCCTCACCTATCTCTAAACTTAGAGTGTTCCAGAACTAAAGTGAACCACTTTTCAACCAACACATTTTTTCAGCCTTGAGATCATTTAAATCTTGATGAATTATAAATGAACATACCCAGCCCATACCTCATCCTTGAACTCCCAACTTGAACAACTAATTGCCTACTTGACATTTTCACCTAGGTGTCCTCAGGTTAAAATGTTACAAAATGAACTCCTTAGGTTCTAATTTTCCAAATTGTATTTCCCTGAAGTCTTTATCATCACTTAAAAAAAAAAGCCCATTCTTCCACTTGTGTGATGCCAAAAATCTTTGGAATAATACTCTAACATCCTAAGTCAATCTGTTAGTAACTCCTTCTGGCTCTCTCTTCAAAATATAACCAGAATTTTTGCCCAGTTTTCCACACCTTAAAAAAAATCTCTCTAGTGAAATACTCCATTATTGTTATTCACTCAAATTAATGCTCAAACATTCTTACCAATTACTCAGCATCTGCCATGGGCCTCCTCACTCTGTTCTTATCACAACTGTAAGAGTGCTTCTTATAAAATATGTGCTTGTGCATAGTTGCTCAGTCATGTGCAACTCTTTGTGACCCCATGGACTGTAGCTCACCAGGTTCCTCTGTCCGTGGGAATTCTCCAGGCAAGAAAACTGGAGTGGGCTGCCACACCCTCCTCCAGAGAATCTTCCTAACACAGGGATTGAATCCAGGTCTCCCACATTGCAGGCAGATTGTTTATGGTCTGAGCCACCATGGAAGCCCAAGAATACTGGAGTGGGTAGCCTATCCCTTCTCCAGAGGATCTTCCCAACCCAGGAGTCCAACCAGGGTCTCCTGCATTGCAGGTGGATTGTTTACCAGTGGAGCTACCACAAGTCAGATCAAATCAACATTCTGCTCAACTCTTCAGAGGCTTCCCATCTCATTCTATGTACATGTCATTGGAAAATATCTAAATTCCTGTTAAAACCTCTAGCCTCAAAATAAAAGAGAAAAGAAAAAATACCCTCTGGCCTTGTGCACGCGTGCTTAGTCGTGTTCAACTCTTTGCAACCCCACAGACTGTATCCCGCCAGGCTCCTCTATCCACAAAATTTTACAGGCAAGAAAACTGCAGTGGGGTGCCATTTCCTCCTCCAAGGGACCTTCCTGACCCAGGGATTGAACTCAGGTCCCTTGCTTCTCCAGCACCAGCAGGCAGATTCTTCACCACTGTGCTACCTGGGAAGTAACAATTGCTCCATTCTCACTTTGTTGCAGTCATATTAACCTCCGTTCTCTCTGAGACAAACCAGACATGCTTCCACATGAGGGCCTTTCTTCTCCCTGTTTCCTCTGGTGGCAGTGTTCTTCTTTGGGACCCAATGTCACTTTTTACCTCCACCAGATCTTAACTCAAATGTCACCTTCCCCATGAAAACTTTTGGCAACTGTATTTGAAACTACACCCTCCATGTACTCCCTATAATTCTTTCATTTTTTTTTCCACAGCACCATGTAATATGCTATGTATTTCATGTAGATTATTTATGATCTGCAATCCCTCACTAATCAACTAAAAGCCTTGTGAAAGTATGGATTCTTCTTTGTTAACAGCTGTTTTTCTAGCATCTAGAATAGAGCATGATACAGAATATAAATATTCATGGTATGTATGTTAATAATATTACAAAGTATTGATGTTATGAAATGAATGACTTAATGAATCAATGTTGTAAAATGTATTTTTTTGACATTCATGATGGTATGAGCAATATATACTAAAAGTGTGTTCCTTTTATTCCTTTAGAGGTGGTTAGCATTGGGTGATTCTTAACACAGAGTGCAGAGATGATTAAAAATGGAGATTAAGGGTCTTCTCAGATTGGATAGATATGGCAGGCCAAGCTGAAAACCGTTAGAAGGGGAAACATGATGGCAATTAGCTTAGGCAAAGAATCCCTTGACTTTGTAGTTAAAATTGAGAGTGAATAAATCCAGGTACTCACAGAGGAGGAAACATCAAGGTATGGAAGATAATGACATACTCATGTGTCCCATAATTCTGATGAAGAAAAATGGACAGTTTCATCAACGTTTATAAACAAGCAAGAGCTAGCATTCATTTTTTAAAGAAGGTGCCAAGGACCAGCAATCACAGCAATAGCTCCACACTATTTTCAAACATGTTTTCGCATGTGTTCCCTTATTTGACTTGGAAAAAGCAAAGAGTCATTTCAACTAGAGAAAGGAAGTCTGGAAGTCACGTGCCACGGCCAATGTCAAACGGCTTTATGTGAGTAAACAGGTATCTTTGCCAGCCTCTTAGTTCAAAACACTTCTGTTTGCATCATTCCCATCAATAAACCAGGCATCCCAATCGGGCTGAATCTACCTGGAGAGCGAAGCCTTCATCTCTGAGGCACGAAGTTGCTGTGTGGCCCCTGGGATAGGACATTCTCTTCACAGCTGCCAAGGCTCTATTTGATTTTTTCATTGAAGCAGCACTTCATAACTGTCCTACATGGAGTGAAAATGAAAATCTCTCAGTTGTGCCTTACTCTTAGCAACCCCATGATCTGTAGCCCACCAGGCTCCTCTGTCCATGGAATCTCCAGACAAGAGTACTGGGGTGGGTTGCCATGCCTTCTTTCAGGGGATCTTCCCAACTCATGGGTCAAACCCAGGTCTTCTACATTGTAGGTGGATTCTTTACCATCTGAGTCACCAGGGAAGCCCACACATGGTATTACTGCTATACTAGTCATCTACTGTACATGACAGTTCATCTCCAAATGTAATGGCTTCAAACAAACATTTATCATCTTTCAGTTTCTTTATTGCCTGGATTTGAGAGAATCATAACTGAGTGATTCTGGCTTTAAGTCTCTCATGAGATTACAATCAAGATCTCTGCAACCATCTGAAGTCTTGACTGTGGCTGGAGGATCTCCTCCTAAAGTTGTTATCCCATGTAAGCTCTCAAGTTGCTCTTGACTCTTGGCAAGATTGTCTCCTTTCCTTGTCACTCTGCTTCCCACAGTGCTGCTTGGGTATCCTTCTCTAATACCACCTGGCCTCTTTGTGAGTGAATGACCCAAGAAAGCAAGGTAGAAGTCTCAGTGTCTTTTATTTTTTATTTGTCCATTTTCTTTCTTTCTTTTTTTTGGTCCGTGCTGTGCAGCATGAGAGATCCCAGTTCCCTGACCAGGGATTGAACCCACGCTCCTTGCAGTGTGGAATCGTGGAGTCTTAACAACTGGACCACCAGAGAAATCCCTTAATGTCTTGTATTACCTAGCTTTAGATGCCACATTCCATCATTTTTGCAGTACCCTGATGACTGCACAAGTCAGTCCCACTTAATACAGAAGGGCACAATAAGACGGTGAGAGCAGGAGGAGATGAGGAGCATCAGGGGCCATACTGGAGGTTGGCTCCCACAGCTGCCCATGGGAGAACCAGGTCTCACATTTCTAGCATAAACGTTCTATTTTTGAGAGGATGGATCTGCATGCTGAAGGCCTGGATAAATGGACTTTTCTAAAGTTATACAAATATTTAATTTAGCAGTTTATGTTTAAAAAATAGTTTTCATACGTCCCTGGCTGCATTCACAATACACCTCAGCACTCAATTCTCCAGGAAGCTTGGCAAGATCAATCAGTTTAAGAGCGAAATAGTGAGAAGACAGAATCTCTCTGCTCACATCATAATAAAACATCTATTACTGGCACTCTAAGAGTAGTCATGGGTGCATAATTCTCATTAATATAACATTAAATATCAAGCAAGCATTACCTCACCATATAGGTCCTGTTGCTATAGTAGTACCGCGTCAACTGTTTTCTAATCAATTTAAATGTATTTTTGAGTGGAAACAGTGATGAAACCCAAGTAATCTGTAGATTTATAATGTAATCTTTAGGTTGGAAGAGAAAACATGCATGATCCAATTGAATTGGATTGATTACACTGAGAATTTCCCAACTCTCAAGAAGTTAGTGTTGTTTTTACTTGTTAACTGATAAGAATGTGATTATATACATTAATACAACAATTTACTCAGGATCTCACATGAAAAATAGAATAATCACAATTTTAATGCATCCTGTAAAGTTGAAAATAAACTAGTCCAACATTTAACCCAATAACCACCACCCCACAACTCACCACCCCAGCTTCAACATGAATAACATGTGGTTATCTAGACCAACACTCAGCCAACTTTTTATGTAGAATTTGATACTAAGTATTTTAGATCTGAGAACTAGACAATCTTCCACAAGTACTCAGAGCCTCAGGCAATACATGAATTAATGAGTATGGCTATGTTGCAATACAACTGTATTTACAAAAAACGGGCAGATACATGGATTTGACCCATGAGTCATAGTTTTCCAATCCCTGATTTAGACAATGGATCATACACTGGCAACCCAGGCCAAATACGAAAACAATAGCAGTTTTCTTTGATTACCATTGAGTTCATGTTTATTTTTAGAATGAAATCCATTAAGCAAACATGTTCTTGGAAATACAGCCATCTTAGACTCTGTTTTTTCAAACTCAGTCAGCTTTTAAACAATTGCGTTTATTGTCCACGTCCAAGTGCGTTTGAGTCCAACTCACATTTGGCTCAAATGCCTTCTGTGTTTGGAATCTCAGTATCTTTCGAGGTAACTTATTAACTGATTGAATCTGTTTAAGCAAATTAATCACTGTATCCTCGGCTCTCCTTCAGTATATTACATTACTTTCACTATTTATTAACTTTAATAATATAGAGACTAGTCTCTCCTGCCCAATTGAACATTTTGAGACATGAGATTGCATCTCATGTACTTTTTAATCTCAGCATCAGATGCATTGTTCAGCGTATAAAAAAGGGCTTTAATATGTTTTGTTGCTGTTGAATTAAATATGAAAGTTTATCTCCTTTTGAACTTCTTTCCATGGACCTCTACTGCCATTGGGAGACTAACATTCTAATATCACTTTCAAATCCAAGCCACGCAGTCATGACATCCCCAGGCCACCACCATCATGTGTTCTCTCAGGCTTAATTCTGATGACTTCTAACTTCTGGGGACTCAACACAGTGCATGGCCTTGGACGCTTCAGGACCTTCATCGTCCATCACTGGATGTGCTGCCACTTGATGGCATCCCTCTTAAGATGCTCTGCTCACAGAGGCACTCAACTATTCAGTAAGTCTTTCTTTAGCACTTACTGCATGCCATTGCACAGGGCAAGGCACTAGTAAGCCCTGTGCTTAACCAGGGCAAGTACAGGTGGTGCTTCATCTTTTTCTTTTTTTTTCCTTTACCTTATAAGTGCTCACAGATTATTTTAAATATCCTGAAATTTAGATCAAGGTGTAAGATAAGCCCCTTGGTCTACCAGCACTGTTTCTATACATTTTTTCACCCTTTGGCCTCTCCACTGGTCATTATACTGCCTTCAATACAATGATAGGGGCTCAAGGAGATTTATTAGAACCCTTGGATACTACATTTCTGGACCAGAGATAAAACTCCACACTGCAGTTTAATTGAGATATAATTCATGAAATATGCAAACTTAAAGAGTACAATGTGCTGATTTGGTACATTTATATTGAAAAATGATTACCCCCATTGTGTTAGCCACTACCTCCATCAAGTCACATGATTACCATTCCTTTTTTTTTTTTAATTTATTTTTTAAATAAATTTATTTATTTTAGTTGGGGGCTAATTACTTTACAATATTGTAGTGGTTTTTGCCATATATTGACATGAATCAGCCATGGGTTTACATGTGTTCCCCACCCTGAACACCTCTCCCACCTCCCTCCCCATCCCTGAATATGTGGAGGCTTTTGGATGATCTCTTATTAATTAATGTTTCCCCTGGCTTTCAGCCTTATTCTTACAGTAGCCTCAAGACTTCTCCATCCATACAGCATTGATAATAAAACTTTTAGGTTAATGGTTAAAAGATTCTCCACAGTGAGGGATACCCAGAGAGGTTCACTGAGTTACATGGAGAGGTGAAGGGGGAGGGGAGTTTGAGGTGACCAGGAGGAGAAGAGGGGGACTCAAATGTGGAGAGAGCAGTCTAGCCAGTAAGCACTTCCCTCTGTGCTCTCCACAGTCTGGAACCCTCAGAGAGGTTCACAGAGATACATAGAGAGGGGGGAGGAAGACAGAGGTGAGCATGAGTAGAAAGGGAGGAATCAAGAGGGGAGAGGGAGATCTGGGCAGTATTCTGTTCCTGAAGTGTTCTCCGGTGCCCAGAACACCCTCAGAGATTCACAGAATTGGGTTGAGAAGAGAAGGAGGAGGGTCCTTTTTTTGTGATGAGAATATGAGATCTACTCACTCAGAAATTTTCAAATATACAATACAGTATTATTAACTATTATCACCATGCTGTACATTAGATTCTCAAAACTTATTCATCTTATAACTGGACCATTTGACTAACAAGAGATAAAAGTTGAACAGTCACTGCCCTCTTGTAGGCTCTTTATTTTTTACTTAAATTCAGCATGGCAAGTAAAGAGTTTGTTAGATTCTACGGGGATTGTTTTGAAATAGTAATGATGTAAGACTTCATCTGTGACACACATGACAGAATATATTAAAATTTTACAGATTCATTGAAAGGAATTAACAATCTGATTGACGGGCAAGGATAACACGGTAAAATTCATAGAAAAGGAAATCTGTGTAGCCGGTAAACCTCCTCAATGATCAAGGAAGCTATGTAGCACATATGTGGACACATATAGTTACTTTTCATATGTATCTTATTTACATTCCTTGAGTATTCATGTATAGTAAGAATCTGATGTTAAAATTTGTGTTCCTGATTTCCTTGGTGGC
Source organism: Giraffa tippelskirchi (assembly GCF_054371585.1). Classification (NCBI taxonomy): domain Eukaryota; kingdom Metazoa; phylum Chordata; class Mammalia; order Artiodactyla; family Giraffidae; genus Giraffa; species Giraffa tippelskirchi. Next base: position 69,498,100 of record NC_137284.1, read on the forward strand.
TCAGTTCAGTTCAGTCTCTCAGTTGTGTCCGACTCTTTGTGACACCATGAATCGCAGCATGCCACGCCTCCCTATCCATCACCAACTCCCGGAGTTTACCCAAATCCATGTCCATCAAGTTGGTGATGCCATCCAACCATCTCATCCTCTGTCTTCCCCTTCTCCTCCTGCCCCCAATCCTTCCCAGCATTAGGATCTTTTCCAGTGAGTCAACTCTTCGCATCAGGTGGCTGAAGTATTGGAGTTTCAGCTTCAACATCAGTCCTTCCAGTGAACACCCAGGACTGATCTCCTTTAGGATGGACTGGTTGGATCTCTTTGCAGTCCAAGGGACTCTCAAGAGTCTTCTCCAACACCACAGTTCAAAAGCATCAATTCTTTGGCGCTCAGCTTTCTTCACCGTCCAACTCTCATATCCATACATGACCACTGGAAAAACCATAGCCTTGACTAGACGGAACTTTGTTGGCAAAGTAATGTCTCTGCTTTTAAATATGCTATCAAGGTTGTTCATAACCTTCCTTCCAAGCAGTAAGCATCTTTTAATTTCATGGCTGCAATCACTATTAGCAGTGATTTTGGAGCCCAAAAAAATAAAGTCTGACACTGTTTCCACTGTTTCCCCATCTATTTCCCATGAAGTGATGGGACCAGATGCCATGATCTTAGTTTTCTGAACGTTGATGTTTAAGCCAACTTTGTGATTCTCCTCTTTCACTTTCATCAAGAGGCTCTTTAGTTCTTCTTCACTTTCTGCCATAAGGGTGTTGTCATCTGCATATCTGAGGTTATTGATATTTCTCCTGGCAATCTTGATTCCAGCTTGTGCTTCTTCCAGCCCAGTGTTTCTCATGATGTACTCTGCATATAAGTTAAACAAGCAGGGTGACAATATACAGCCTTGACGTACTCCTTTTCCTATTTGGAACCAGTCTGTTGTTCCATGTCCAGTCAGATGGTAAAAAATCTGCCTATAATGTGGGAGATCTGAGTTTGATTCCTGGGTTGGGAAGATCCTCTGGAGGAAGGCATGGCAATCCTCTCCAGTATTCTTGCCTGGAGAATTTCACGGCCTGAGGAGCCTGGTGGGCTATAGTCTATGGGATCACAAAGAGTTGGGCACGACTGAGTGACTAACCCACTGACACTTGTTCAGCGTTTTCTATATTGGCTGCTCTGCTTTCTTTTTCTATGAATTTTAACTCAAGCCATCAAATTTTATTTCAGTCTCTAATCAAACATACACACACACACACACAGAGTCATGTCTAATTTCTTTATTTCCTTTCCAACCCCCTTATTTCTCCTAACAAAAATTTGATAGCACCAGCAGTGCCCAGGAGACTTCCAATTTCTTATTACGAAGATATGTACACCATGTTTCAGCTCTCTTCTAAAAACTTCTAACATAGTAACCTCAGAATTATTGAGACTCAATGAATACTTGCTAAATTGAATGTAAATGCATGATGTGCATTCTACCTTCCTATGAAGTCACAAAGGTGACAGCAGTGAGCGAGGCTGATGTATACCACAGAATAGAGAGATACTTTCTAGCTAGCTGGGCTAAACTTGCCGCATGAGTACCATTCACCAATGGGTATTTTGCCAAGTTCTCTGACACAAATGAGAAATTTTCAGCTCTCCCATCATCTGAGAATCCTCTCTTCCGCTTGAATTCTCCTTTTTCCCAAGGCCTGGATCACTGTTTTGCAAACTAATGTTAATGAAACATGAAATCAACTTATAACTGGCATTTTTTAAATCAAGTGTTATTTTAGCCTGTGTCCCTTTCATGCTCCTCTCCCCAAAAAGGAGAATTTTACATCTAGAATATATGTTTAAGTGGTTTATTTAGGATTTGACCCCGTTCCAAGAAATAGTAGTTGGGGACTTAAGAGCCAGGAAGCCAGTACATGGAAAACGAACCCACAGGTGCTTTGTCCAGGTTGTTACTACAGACACAAGGGGCAGAGCCTGCCGGTTTGACCCTGAAAAGCATGAATCATGCATCTTAGAAGATGCATGAAAGAGGGGATGATTTTCCATCGACTCCTGTCCCTTCACAAAAATTACTTCAAAATGAATTAATTACCTGACACGTTTAGTAACATGTATCAGAATGGTTGATGGTACTCTCATCTAGGCCAAGGTAGCAGTGGTTGAGAAGCTTCAGGGCAGAGAGCAAGAAATAGTTGACACAGCTGAGGCAAAGACTAGCATTGAAATGCATAGCAAGACCCACAGCAGATACTTGGAGAACATTATGTAGCTCCAACACAAGTGAAATAGAATACAATAGGATGGATGAAACGACATAGGATACAGTGGGTTAGAAAATGTCAGAATAATGTCACAAGTAACAATGGCAGGTGTCATTTTGTTAAAGCTGTACCGGGTGTGTGGGTTACTGAATAAAATAAAATATATATTTCTTAGCTTTGGTCTGTGGTTAAAGTTTGAAAGCCACTTGGGCGTGCTCTTCTACTCTTGCACGTACTGATACCCGAGTTTCCTCTCCAGAACCCAGATTTTTTTTTCTTACTTCTGTGGTCATTTTATATTGAACCATCACAGTGTCTAATAAACAGAACCATACAGAGCAGCTGCAACATTCCGATCCTTCTCCTACCATTTATGACCGAGTATTAATTTATAGTTTAAGCATCTGAATCACATAGAGAAAGCATTTGGACTGGATTGCGGTTTACCCAGGAAGTTAGGCAAAAGCTATATATTGTGCTTTGTTTATAGCTAAGGAACAATGACTGCACCTTGGAATCTACTATGAGAAAAATCAATCAAATGAAATAGGGGTAATGCATTGAATTTAAAAAGAATTAAACTTCTGGAGTATAAAACCCATCTCTATAAAATGCATTTCATTTTATGAACTTGGTGGATACCTAAGGAGAGAGAAAAACTAAGTAATATTTAGAGGCCTACAAGTAAGGTACAAGGTTTGTTTTTTTTTTTTAAATTCAGAGTTTTGATTATTAGAGGATCTTTCCTGATTTCCTCTTCCATTTTTTTGGACCATTTGGTTTTTGGCTACTATTGGGATGTTTTCCAGAAGTACAATATTTGAGCAGAAAGGAAAGCAGTGAGTTGGATCTTTCACCTATATGGCATTCATGTTGAAAGACTATATTAAGGTATGTAAATTGACAGCTTTGGATAAATTATTCAAAACTCCTGTACGTTTTGGATGATCAGGAGCAGAGCCTTTTTTCTGTAAGGTGTTTGTCAAGGCCTTCCTCAGGGAAATGTTGGAGAAGTTAAGGAATGTGTAGACTGGGATGGAAGTTTCTATTTCATGCTTAACATGTTTAATACTACTGGTTATCCAGTCTGTGAAGTAGGCTAAGAAAAGGTCATTTACTATTTAAATGTTTTCAATCTTTTAGAATAAAAATAAAGGTATATACATTTCAAGGATCACCTTATCTTTGGTTTAGAGAATTTGCTTTGAAAATCTTATTAGTGATATCTTGGTTAACAAACACTTAAACCACCATCTCAAGCACTAGAAGTCAAATGTTAAATTGAATTTTCTGCCTATATCATTAGTGTAATGTTTTCTTACTTAATACTTGGCCATACCTAGCTTTTAAATGAAATAATACTTTCTCAATTTCTATTTTCTATAATACTAACTCAAACAGCTTGAATGCTATTAAAGAGAAGCAGCCACTTCTTTTAAATGTGTGTTTCTATTCTTAATATTGATGGTATTACTCATAGACAACTAACCAGTGGCATTCCAGCTTTGGGTATGTGGACATTTTATCTGGTTTATCATTAAGTCAACGAAGTCAGCTAACCAGGGAAAAGGGCTAGAAGTTGTGATAATGATCAAATTTTCTCTACTGGGAAAGAAATAATCATTTGGAGATACAAAATAGGTGGGCTTCCCTCCCAGTGGCTCAGTGGTAAAGAATCTGCCTGTAATGCAGATTCAATTCCTTGGTCAGGAAGATCCCCTGGAGAAGGAAATGGCAACCCACTCCAGTATTCTTCCCTGGAGAATTCCACTGACAAAGAGCCTGGTGGACTGCAGTCCATACGGTTGCAAAGAGGTGGACACAACTGAAGCGACTTAGCATGCATGCACAGATAAACAGAGAGACATGATAGGGAACCAGAGATGGTAGTGGTTGGAGATTAAAGTGTTGTTTTAAAGTCATTAAGAAAAATCCCTGATACCTGATTTTTAATGACTTCCTGTGTTGTTACAGGGCTCCAGGAGAAGCACAGGTATGTAATAGAGAATACTTCAAGTAGTGCCAAATCCTTAGCTGGTCTTTCATCTTGGTAAAGTGGATTGGACCTTATGTGATCTAAGAAAATTCTTTTTGCTTCTTTAAGGCTCAGATTAAGTCAAACTCCGTCTACCCTAATCTTCTTCCCAAGCTTAGATTTGAAGACTGACTATCTTCATATAGTAAGAAAGCATGGAAGACTCAGATATGCAGATGACACCACCCTAATGGCAGAAAGTGAAGAGGAACTAAACAGCCTCTTGATGAAAGTGAAAGAGGAGAGTGAAAAAGCTGGCTTAAAACTCAACATTCAGAAAACTGAGATCATGGCATCCGGTCCCATCACTTCATAGCAAATAGATGGGGAAACAATGGAAACAGCGACAGACTTTATTTTCTTGGGTTCCAAAATCAATGTGGACGGTGACTGTACCCATGAAATTAAAAGACACTTGCTCCTTGGAAGAAAAGCTATGACAATCCTAGACACCATATTAAAAAACAAAAATATTACTTTGCCAACAAAGGTTCATCTAGTCAAAGCTATGGTTTTTTCAGTAGTCATGTATGGATGTGAGAGTTGGACTATAAAGAAAGCTGAGGGCCAAAGAATTGATGCTTTTGAACTGTGGTGTTGGAGTAGACTTTTGAGAGTCTCTTGGACTGCAAGGAGATCAAACCAGTCGATTCTAAAGGAAATCAATCCTGAATATTCACTGGAAGGGCTGATGCTGAAGCTCCAGTATTTTGGTCACCTGATGGGAAAAGCCGACTCATCGGAAAAGACCGATGCTGGGAAAGATTGAAGACAGGAGGAGAAAGGGACGACAGAGAACGAGATGGTTAAATGGCATTACCGACTCAGTGGACATGGGTTTGAGCAAGCTCCAGGAGATGGTGAAAGACAGGGAGGCCTGGTGTGCTGCAGTCCATGGGTTCTCAGGGAGTCAGACACAACTAAGTGACTGAACAACAACAACACTGAAGACTCTATTCATAGGAAAAGAATACCTCCCTCTCTTAAAAACTTGTGTGTATGGCCAGCCACCTCACTCTTTTTGTGGCCTCAAATCCCACCCCATCCTGCTTGACTTTTCATCAGCAGAAAATCAGTTTTATGATTACTTTTCCATACTCTTCATTTGGGAAGAAAGAGAGGAGATGGAAATTGCTGTCCAAATCCATAAAAATTCATGACCATTAAAAAAAAATCTTATCATGTGCCAAGTACTGTCCTAGGCTATTTACATTTAATATCTTATATTTATAAGGTAAGACCTATCACTGTTCTCATTTTACAGATTAAAAAACCAAGAGTGCTGTGATTTGAGAAGTCCAATGTGAAACAGCTTGTAAGTGGAGGCTCTGGGGTTCAGAAGAGTACCAAAGAAAGACATTGCTTTGCTCACCTCCCTCTTCCCATCTCTAGCTGTGCCCTCAAACCACAAACCCCTTCCTGTACACACAGCCATGTGTCCTCATTAGGGCAGGGTAGGGAGTGGCAGGGAATTTGACTCACAGTAAGTGAGTCTTTCAATGTCATTTATTTTTTAACTTATGGTCTCTATTATTAACATTCTTTCCATGACAGTCTCCCTAGATATCCAAGGAGGGAAAATCCTAAGTCTTTGAGAATGGAATCTGTTGCTTATGTGTACTGACTGAAGTGGCTCTACAAATATTTAGCTCCTGTTTGATGCTAGTGTCAAAACAACCTGCAATCATGCACAGCTCGTCATCTAAAACATGTAGCAGAGCTTGTGCCTTTGAGTGTTAGTGTCCTATAGGGATCGCCTTACTTAGGATGCAGTTTTGAGGGGGAGAGGTATTTTTACCAACTTTTTTTTACACTCATTTCACTCTCCTGATGAACTTGCTTTTTTCCAAATATTCTCTAAGGACAGGAGAAATTAATAGTAATGGGCTCATTTGGAAAGCAATGGGCTCATGATCATTTTGGCTTTGTTCACTCTGCTAAATGGCTCCTGCTCACTTTATTTTAGGGAATTTTGCTTAGGCAAGATGCTGAGTGCAGCAAGGTGGTTTTCACTAAAATAAACTTATTGAATTTTGGTGAGCCTCTGGGAAAAAAAAAGGAAAGAAAATTGCCTATAAAATGTGGGATTGTTATCTTTTGGTGAAGAAGAACAGTAGGTGTATGCAGCTTCTAAGTGATAAACATGTACATTTCTAACTTCATTTGGACACCTGCCAAATTTCCCCAGCAGCTGTCTACATTACAGCCATCTGAGCACTAATAGAACAAATCCAAAATTTCCCCAGCAACATGCATCATAACTAAACTCGAAAATGGTTTTTCTATGATCAGTTGGAAAGTTTAACAGAATATATAATATATTGTAGAGTACAAAGTTTGTGGAGATTTTTATTCATTTTGTTTTACATAAACATTATGGTTTCAAAGGAGAGCACATTTAATACTTGGGAGTGAAAATGGCAACAGCATCTCTTTCAGGAAGCAAAGTACCTGATATTGTTATAGAGATATGTGTAATAACAGTGAAAGTGTCAGTTGCTCAGTCATATCTGACTCTTTGCAACCCCATGGACTATAGCCCTTCCAGGCTCCTCTGTCTGTGGGATTTCCCAGGCAAGAATACTGGAGTAGGTTGTCATTTCCTTCTCCAGGGGATCTTCCCAACTCAAGGACTGAATGCAGATCTCTTGCACTGCAGGAAGATTCTTTACTGTCTGAGCCACCAGGGAAGCCCAGCTTGATCCAAAAATGTCAAGGAAATGGTTGTATATAACAGGTTCCTATTCTCCATGAACACAGTTTTGAATACCTGGGTTTTGTTTGTTTTTGGTTTTCAGTTGGGAAAAGTTGAGAACATGGAAAGGAACAAACACTTCCTACTGCTCATGGAGATTCTCCAAGGTACTACATGTGAGCCATGAAATTAAAAGACGCTTACTCCTTGGAAAAAAAGAAATAACCAACCTAGACAGCATATTAAAAAGCAGAGACACTGCTGACAAAAGCCTGTCCAGTCAAAGCTGTGGTTTTTCCAGTAGTCACATATAGAGGTGAGAGTTGGACTATACAGAAAGCTGAGCGCCGAATAATTGATGCTTTTGAAGTGTGGTGTTGGAGAAGACTCTTGAGAGTCCATTGGACTGCAGGAGATCCAACCAGTCCTGGCATGGTACAGTCCATGGGGTTGCAAAGAGTCAGACATGACTGAGCAACTGAAATGAACTGAACTGAACATGTGAGCAGCTCAGGAGTTTGCTTACCCAATGGAAGCCTGAAAAGGTAGACTATGGAAGCCTTCTTGCTCGTTTTGGCTTGTATTCCTGAATCTTCTCTTACTTATTCTGTTGCTTTGTGCAATTTGTTTTGTCTTTCTGAGTATACCCATTTGAAAAATAAGGATGAGGACCAGTGTCAACTGTGTTCAGTTATTGTAACTGCTAGATAAGATCACATGTGCCAAATGCTTAGCATATTATCTGGAACATATTGCTAAAGAAAGGCAATTGATCTTACTCATGTGAAAGCTGGAAAAATTTATTTGGTAATTGATTTTCAGTGTTTGCAAACCAGGACTTATTTGTAAAGGGTTTAGGAAGGACCTGAGAAAGTGTCCTGAAGGCTCTACTTTGGCACCATGAAAAGGGACCTGGTAGGAAGTCAGGTTATGTTGTGTAGTGAGGCAAGATACACATCATAGAAATCAAGCTTAGTCTCTCACGAAGGAAATGAGGCAGATGACTTCATGTGTGTGTGTGTGTGTCAGTGTAGTGTTTGCCTTTGGCATTTGATTGGGAAAAAGGGAATTCAAAAGCATGTTGAAGTTATAGAAGACAGAAATTCCAAAAATCTAAGTTCAACCTCAACATTTAAAGCCAGCAGCGTTGGAACAACATTCAGAAATTGATTTTCAGCCTATTGTTCACTGATATTGGGCAACACATTGGGATGGGATTTTACATGCTTATAAACCTTTGTTTTTCTACCAGAGGAGTAAATAATTCTTTTTTAGCTTCAAAGTTACACCTTTGAAAAAAATCTTTCAGGTTTTATAGTCACCTGATAGACTAGAAAATTGATGGCTTTCAAAGCAGGCATAGCTAAATTTGAATTCAGCTTCTCTTATACTGCTATGGAGTCTTAGCCAAGTCAGTTTCTTTGAACTGAATGTCCATAAGACAATGAAAGTTTTAATACCTGCCATATAGGATTTCTGACAGAATCAAAGTGAATAATCTATGAAACACCTAGGACAGTGCTTGCCTCATTGCATGTGTCTAAGAGATTAGTCTCTTTACATTTTGTAATAGAGTTCTCAATGTTAACTAGCAGTTGTAGTGGCTAAAGAGTTTATGGAATTAAACCACCAAAGATGTTTCTTGTAAAAGAGAAACCGAGATAATCTTATGAGATGATGATTCAGTAAAGCTATTCACTTAGTAACACTAACTGAAACCAAAACTGGTACTAGGTTAGTTTCTTACATGTATCCCTAAGGCCAGTCCACACAAAAGCCCTCAGATATCAGGAAATATAAACAAGCATACAAGCTTAGAGAGAGTCTGCAGTGGTGCTAAATATTGTTCTTGTTAGTATTGTTCTTGTTACATGTAGCAGATAAAGAAGATGCAGATACAACCCCATGTACACAAATTAGTAAGTAAGCTATAGTCCTTTTTAAAAAACTATTATTTTCTAATCTGACTTAAAATGGAAGATTAAAAAGAATTTTCTGTATTTTGGTTTCAAGTAAGACATTAAAATTACTGACAAAGTTAGATATTCTTTTGAAGTACTTTTTTTTTTTTTGTAATGACACTTTATTATTAGTGTCTTACACTTGTCTGTGGGATGTATTTGTAAAAGAGTTTTAAAGTGTCACAAACATTCTTAAAGGCAGGAAAATGGCCAGAGTAGGCCATCGTAATCTTGGGGCTTTCATTTCCAACCTGCCACAGTTTATAACTTTGGCAAAGTGAAAACTTTTTGAACCTCTCTTTACATAATCATTACAATGAAAGTATGATCTTGATTTTGTTAGATTTCATCTCCTTCAAAGAGTGTTCCAAGGTCATATAAATAAAACAAATACAAATCATTTGAATCATTTCAAATGACTGCTTTTTGGCATAAGGAAACCACAACAGGGAAGCAGCAAAATTTTTCCACGACTGTGAAGAATCTGCTGTGTCATTTTTCACAACACGCTGAAGTGAATATTTAAAATTATTCATGAGACATTGCTGCAAGAAATATTCAATTCAAATTGTTATTCTTTCAAGGGTTGCAGGCTGGTTATGTACATAGTCACTCAAAACACATGTAAATTTAATTTTTCTTTATTTTAGATGCCACTGTTGAATAACTTATCAATAAACCCCTTTAAAAATCAATCTATATTGAGTTTTCAAATCCTTCTTTGTTTTGGTCATGTTAATGTTGATTTTCCTATATGAGATACACATTGTAAGAATATTATATTGTCATTACTAATACATATAAGAAGTGTTCTGTATCAGTTCACTTTGAATATTAGATTTATTCTTCTACTCCTTGCCAGAAGCTTACAGCTGTCATTATAAGAAGACTTTTGTTTAAGATTAGAGGGCAAGTATAAAGGTTTCAGAGCTTGGTTATATGAGGGAAACATTAACAAACAAAATCAATGTGATTTGGAGCTTTCTAGGACTTAGTGGCAAAGTTCACTTTAACTCTAAATTATTTATAGCACAGAAGGAGACACTTGGTAAATAACAGGAAAAGTTTAGAAATCAAATGCAGATTGTAGTATTTGCTAATATTAACACTTGGGTTACCAAAATCCAAGCCTAGTGATAATTTATTTACTCTGAATTACTTCCCCAAAACAATTACATTCCTGGTGGAAAAAAAGTAGACCATTAGCAAATGACTAGAAAAACTTCACAGGGAAAAAGAGAAATCATTCTTCTGATTTTATGTTAAAGCAAATTGTACAAAACTTCTAGGAATCTGAAAATATTTTTTTCTTAAAACTTATAAATGGTTGAAAACAGCCAATCCTATTTCAGTATAAATTAACATGGCATGTTTCCATGAAATGCAGTATACCACCTCTAGGACAGTAAATAAACTCTCACAGGAAAGTTAGAAATTTAGATATGGTTAGGGGTCTCCCTGATGGCTCAGATGATAAAGAATCTGCCTGCAATGCAGGAAGCCCTGGTTTGATCCCTGGGTCAGGGATCCCTGGAGAAGGGAATGGCTACCCACACCAGTATTCCCGGAGAATTCCATGGGGTCACAAAGAGTCAGATATGACTGAGGGACTAACACTTTCACTTCAATTCCTAAATTGTTACATAGAGGTTGGAAAATTATATATATATATATATATTTATATATATATATATATATATATGGTTAGCTTACTTGAGAGAGCTACTGAGTAAAGGAAAAAATAAAATCAAAACCAAATACTTTGTGACAACTCCAAACCAAGTTAGAATTATAGAAAAATTGATCTCTTCTTTCATTCAGTGCATTTCAATCTCCTCTATGGTATGCAAGTAATTATCCTTACTTTTAAAGCATTTTCTTTTAATACTTCAACACTTTTTTATTTAAACTGGCTTCTACTTGTGGATTTCATTTCCGACACCATGAACTTGAATACTAAGGATTTGGTCAGCCTCCTTTTTCATGGAAGGAAATGGTCACAGATGATGTTTCCTTCTATTAAATTCAGTAGAGAAAACTTTCATTGGCATCTGCTCCTGATGACATCTGGTTTATTTGTTACATAGCAAAGTTTTTTTTTTTTTTTTTTCAAAGCTGAAGTCATAATACTTTTTTTCTTGGAATTTCCCTTAAAGTTTCACTAGGCCTACCTTCTTAAAAATTCAGTATTCATTATTTATATTGCTCAAGTTCATGGCAAACTCCCTTTAAATATAAATACCACATCATCCATTTTAATTTCCAAGTGGCAGAGTCCAAATACAGTAATAACTAGAGCATGAGTGCAGCTTTTCCTTTTTTCACTCATCTTTGGGTTCTTATTCGGTTCCTCCTTTTCCTTCTCTCATTTTTTTCTTAGGAATTTGGAGCCGAGTCAAGCTGACTGCAAAGCCAGTGTACTTTCTGCTACCCAAGGCTTTTTCTTAAAGGAAGGACTTTGTAAAAACTAAAAATTCCTGAATATCTTAGATCTGGTTATAAACATTACTTACAGACATGGATCATGTTATCAATTTCTTGATCCAAGAGGCCAGTGAGATCTATTTCAGTGAGAAACATCATGGATTCTCGGTAGAATGCAACAATTTATAGCTGAGATTCACAAGGGGACCCTTAATGAAGATGAGAAACATGGAAGGAAAAAAGAAAAAAGAAACACTGAAAGAAGGTAAGTTTGCTGAATTTGTGATTTTGACCAAGGCCAGATCAAGACATGCATGCTGGAATAAAAGGTACTTGATCAGGCAATGCTTATGATTATATCTATATACGTGTATGTATGTATGTGTCTTCTCCAAGAAGAGCTGCAGGTAAGTAGATAGGTTTTAGGGAATTGTGAAAGGGAGGAGCTAGGAGAGCAGGAAACCTGAAGAATGGTAAGATAGAACCTTGTGACTTCATCATGACTGATTTCCTGAGGTTCCTTGCTGGTGATGGGGAAAAAGCAAGCAACAGGCATACATGTGGGAGATTGGAAATCTTGACCCTTGTCCCCTGAAATGGAAAGGTAAAGAGACCAAAGTAGAACAGGATGTTTTCAAAAAGACCTACTGGCAGAGAAAGTAAACATCACTCCTAAAAGAAAATAGCTGTGAGGAAAGGTAAAGTCTAAGGTAGTGTTTACAATAAGACAAAGGTCTAAATGCTTTTGAAGAAGAGTTGGTGTGAATAAAGCTTTCCCTTGGAGGAGGAAGCCCATCCCAATAGAGCAACCACTGCATGGTGTTATATTTTCTATTGGGGGGAAATGGCCAAACATTGTGAATAAAGGAAAGGAAAACCAACTTTAGAACCTATGCTTGGAGTGCGGTCCCTCCTATGGCACTCAGGAATCTGCACCAGCAGAAGCATCACCAACAGGAAGTGTGTTGATAAACTTTAGTGGTGTCACCTAGCGGCTGAAACAAGCAATGGCACAATTGCAGGGGTCAAGACTCCTCTTGGCCTCTCTCTATGCCATCTCCCCATCCTTTCCTCGGCTCACACTATCGGGCCCTGGTGATTCCTGCACCAGATAGAAGTATGACTTGGGTTTCATGAGAACAGGGTATGTGGAAACATGAGCAATCAATTGTAAAAATAAACGGTATGTGACTATTTTAGAATCCTCAGTTGATGTAGAAGGTCAAAGATTGAACACATATGCCTTTTCTTCTCTATCTGCCAGAAGAAAACTCTGTTAATCTGCTTGTTTCTGTTCTTAGTCACTAAGTCATGTCTGACTCTGTGATCCTGTGGACTGTAGCCCACCAGGTTTCTCTCTTCTTGGGATTCTCCAGGCAAGAATACTGGAGTGGGTTACCATTTCCTTTTCCAGGGGATCTTCCCAACCCAGGGATTGAAACTGCATCTTCTGCCTTGCAGGTGAATTCCTTACTACTGAGCCAACTAGAAAGCCAATTAATCCACTGAAAGGGTACAAGGGAATGATTCAGACATCATCACTAGAAGAGAGTAGAAGAAGGAATGCATGTCCATGTAAGCATGGGCAATGGTGGAAAAGAAGAGACACTTCTGTCACTTCCATGCAAACCAAAGGTTGAAAACAAGCCTTGGGAATGACTTTGACCTTAACTTAAAGTCCACGTCAAGCTGGTAGAGGTAAGTTAAGAGTGAGTGCCTATACTACAAAATGTGTCTTCCCCAGGGGCTCAGCTATGAAGAATCCACCTGCAGTGCAGCAGATGCTGGTTTGATCCCTGGATTGAGAAGATCCCCCTGAGGAGGGTATGCCAATTCACTTCTGTTTTCTTGCTGGGAAACCTCATGAACAGAGGACCTGGTGGGCTACAGTCCATGTGGTGGCAAAGAGTTGAACACAACTGAAGCAACTGAGTACGCACAGTACAAAATATATATGAGGTATTTACTCTTCAAAGTATTAAACTAAGGACTTTATTTTATTGGTAGAATTCCTACAAATCAGTTTATAAAGAAACATGTTTTTGAATCTAAAGGAAGAATAGTATACTCTTCTTTAATTTAAGCATCAAATATTGTTATAACTTTACACTTAATGTTATGACTAGAAAACATACCGGGCTGTAGTGTTTCTTTCTTTATTTTTATGGTTGTTTGTTTTTTTAATTAATTATTTTTTAATTGAAGGAAAATTGCTTTACAGAATTTTGTTGTTTTCTGTCAAACCTCAACATGCATGGACTGTAGCCTATCAGATCCTCTGTTCATGGGATTTCCCAGCAAGAAAACAAAAGCAAATTGACATACCATCCTCAGGGGGATCTTCTCCCTCCAGGGATCAAACTCGCTCTCCTGCATATAAATATCCCCTATACATATACCTCCTCCCTTTTGAGCCTCACTCCTATCTCCCTCCCCACCCCACCCTTTTAGTTTGATACAGAGCCCCTGTTTGAGTTTCCTGAGCCATATTGCAAATTCCCGTTGGCTATCTATTTCACATATGGCAATACAAGTTTGCATGTTACTCTTCCCATACATCTCACCATCTTCTCCCCTCTCCCACGCCCATAAGTTAGTTCTAATGTATACATTAGATATGAATGCATTCATTCTAATGAATACATATAATGAGTCAGTTCTAATGACATGGATGAACCTAGAACCTATTTTACATAGTGAAGTAAGTCAGAAAGGTTCTAGGTTCATCCGTGTCATTAGAACTGACTCAAATGCATTCTTTATTATGGCTGAGTAATATTCCATCATGTATATGTACCACAAATTCTTTATCCATTCATCTATCGATGGACATATAGGTTGGTTCTATGTTCTAGCTATTGTAAGCAGTGCTTCAGTGAACAATGGGATGCATGTGTCTTTTTCAATTTTGGTTTCCTTTGGGTATATGCCTAGGAGTGGGATTGCTGGGTTATATGGTAGCTTTATTCCTAGTTTTTTAAGGAATCTCCATACTGTCTTCCACAGTGGCTGTATCAATTTACATTCCCACCAACTCCACACCCTATCCAGCATTTATTGTTTGTAGACATTTTGATGATGGCCATTGTGTGAGGTGATATCTCATTGTGGTTTTGATTTGCATTTCTCTAATAATGAGCGATGTTTAGCATCTGTTCATGTGTTTGTTAGCCATCTGTATGTCTTCTTTGGAGAAATGCCTGTTTAGGTCTTTTTCTCACTTTTTGATTGGGTTGTTTGTTTTTCTGGTATTGAGTTGTATGAACGGCTTGTATATTTTGGAAATTAATCCTTTGTCAGTTGTTTCATTTGCTATTATTTTCTCACGTTGTCTTTTCACTTTGCTTATAGTTTCTTTTGCTGTGCAAAAGCTTTTAAGATTAATCAGGTCCCACTTGTTTACTTTTGTTTTTATTTCTGTTACCCTAGGAGGTGGGTCATGAGTCATAGAGGATCTTGCCTTGACTTGTGTCATTGAGTGTTCTGCCTATGTTTCCCTCTAAGAGTTTTATAGTTTCCGGTCTTACATTTAGGTCCTTAATCAATTTTGAGTTTATCTTTGTGAATGGTGTTAGGAAGTGTTCTAATTTCGTTCTTTTACATGTAGCTGTCTAGTTTTCTCAGCACCATTTATTTAAGAGGCTGCAGCTTTGCCCCATTGTATATTCTTGCCTCCTTTGTCAAAAATAAGGTACCCATAGGTGCATGGGTTTATTTCTGGACTTTCTATCTTGTTCCATTGGTCTATATTTCTGTTTTTCTGCCAGTACCATACTATCTTGATGTCTGTAGCTTTGTAGTATAATCTGAAGTCAGGAAGGTTGATTCCTCCAGCTACATTCTTCTTTCTCAAGACTGCTTTGGCTATTTGGGGTCTTTTGTGTTTCCATATAAATTGTGAAATTTTTTGTTCTAGTTCTGTAAAAAAAGTCATTGGTCATTTGATAGGGATCACACTGAATCTGTAGATTGCACTTGGTAGTATAGTCATTTTCACAATGTTGATTCTTACTATCTAGGAACATGGAATATCTCTCCATTTGTTTATGTGGTCTTTGATTTCTTTCATCAGTGTCTTACAATTTTCTGTGTATAGTTCTTTTATCTCCTTAGGTAAATTTAATCCCAGATAGGAGCAGTGGCTGCGTGGCGCAGGGGTGGCTGAGAGGCACTACCCCACATCCAAGGTAAGGAGCAGCGGCTGAGCTTTGTTGGAGCAGCTGTGAAGAGATACCTCATGTCCAAGGTAAGAGAAACCCAAGTAAGATGGTAGGCACGGAGAGAGGGCATCAAAGGGCAGACAGACTGAAACCACAATCACAGACAACTAGCCAATCTGATCACATGGAGCACAGCCTTCTCTAACTCAATGAAACTAACCCATGACATATGGGGCCACCCAAGATGGACGGGTCATGGTGGAGAGGTCTGACACAATGTGGTCCACTGGAGAAGGCAATGGGAAACCACTTCAGTATTCTTGCCTTGAGAACCCCATGAACAGTATGAAAAGGCAAAAAGATAGGATGCTGAAAGATGAACTCCCCAGGTCAGTTGATGCCCAATATGTTACTGGAGATCAGTGGAGAAATAACTCCAGAAAGAATGAAGGGATGGAACCAAAGCAAAAACAACACCCAGTTGTGGATGGGACTGGTGATAGAAGCAAGGTCCAATGCTGTGAAGAGCAATATTGCATAGGAACCTGGAATGTTAGGTCCATGAATCAAGGCAAATTGGAAGTGGTCAAACAGGAGATGGCAAGAGTGAACGTTGACATTCTAGGAATAGCGAACTAAGATGGACTGGAATGGGTGAATTTAACTCAGATGACCATTATATCTACTACTGTGGGCAGGAATCCCTTACAAGAAATGGAGTAGCCATCATAGTCAACAAGAGAGTCCAAAATGCAGTACGTGGATGCAATCTCAAAAACGACAGAATGATCTCTGTTTGCTTCCAAGGCAAACCATTCAATATCACGGTAATCCAAGTCTATGCCCCAACCAGTAACGCTGAAGAAGCTGAAGTTGAACAGTTCTATGAAGACCTATAAGACCTTCTAGAACTAACACCCAAAAGAGATGTCCTTTTCATTATAGGGGACTGGAATGCAAAAGCAGGAAGTCAAGAAACACCTGGAGTAACAGGCAAATTTGGCCTTTGGAGTACAGAATGAAGCAGGACAAAAGCTGATAGAGTTTTGCCAAGAGAACACACTGGTCATAGCAAACACCCTCTTCCAACAACACCAGGGAAGACTCTACACATGGACATCGCCAGATGGCCAACACAAAAATCAGATTGATTATATTCTTTGCAGCCAAAGATGGAGAAGCTCTATACAGTCAGCAAAAAAACAAGATTGGGAGCTGACACAGATCAAGAACTGATCAAGAGATCAACTTGATCAAGAGCTGATCTAGCTCAGATCAAGAACTCCTTATTGCCAAATTCAGACTGAAATTGAAGAAAGTAGGGAAAACCACTATACCATTCAGGTATGACCTAAATCAAATCCTTTATGATTATACAGTGGAAGTGAGAAATAGATTTAAGGGACTAGATATGATAGAGTGCCTGAAGAACTATGGACAGAGGTTCATGACATTGTATAGGAGACAGGGATAAATATCATCCCCAAGAAAAAGAAATTCAAAAAAGCAAAATGGCTGTCTGAGGAGGTCTTATAAATACCCGTGAAAAGAGAAGTGAAAAGCAAAGGAGGAAAGGAAAGATACACTTATTTGAATGCATAGTTCCAAAGAAGAGCAAGCAGAGATAGAAAGCCTTCCTCAGTGATCAGTGAAAAGAAATAGAGGAAAACAATAGAATGGGAAAGACTAGAGATCTCTTCAAGAAAATTAGAGAACCAAGAGAATATTTCATGCAAGGATGGGCTCGATAAAGGACAGAAATGGTATGGACCTAACAGAAGCAGAAGATATTGAGAAGAGGTGGCAAGAATACACGGAAGAACTGTACAAAAAAGATCTTCACAACCCAGATATTCACGATGGTGCGATCACTCACCTAGAGCCAGACATCCTGGAATGTGAAGTCAAGTGGGCCTTAGGAAGCCCAATATGAACAAAGCTAGTGGAGGTGACAGAATTCCAGTTGAGCTATTTCAAATCCTAAAAGATGATGCTGTGAAAGTGCTGCACAGAATATGTCAACAAATTTGGAAAACTCAGCAGTGGTCACAGGACTGGAAAAAGTCAGTTTTCATTCCAATCCCAAAGTAAGGCAATGCCAAACAATGCTCAAACTACTGCACAATTGCAGTCATCTCACACGCTAGTAAAGTAATGCTCAAAATTCTCCAAGCCAGGCCTCAGCAATATGTGAATCGTGAACTTTCAGATGTTCAAGTTGGTTTTAGAAAAGGCCGAGGAACCAGAGATCAAATTAGCAACATCTGCTGGACCATCTAAAAAGCAAGAGAGTACCAGAAAAACATCTATTTCTGCTTTATTGACTATGCCAAAGCCTTTGACTGTGTGGATCACAATAAACTGTGGAAAAGTCTGAAAGAGATGGGAATACCAGATTACCTGATCTGCCTCTTGAGAAACCTGTATGCAGATCAGGAAGCAACAGTTAGAACTGGACATGGAACAACAGACTGGTTCCAAATAGGAAAAGGAGTACATCAAGGCTATATATTGTCACCTTGCTTACATGCAGAGTTTATCATGTTAAATGCTGGTTTGGATGAAGCACAAGCTGGAATCATGTTTGCTGGGAGAAATATCAATAACCTCAGATATGCAGATGACACCATCCTTATGGCAGAGAGTGAAGAACTAAAGAGCGTCTTGATGAAAGTGAAAGAGGAGAGTGAAAAAGTTGGCTTAATGCTCAACATTCAGAAAACTAAGGTCATGGCATCTGGTCCCATCACTTCATGGCAAATAGATGGGGAAACAATGTAAACAGTGGCAGATTTTATTTTGGGGAGGGGGCTCCAAATTCACTGCAGATGGTGACTGCAGCTATGAAAGAAAAAGACCCTTACTCCTTGGAAGGAAAGTTACGACCAACCTAGACAGCATATTAAAAAGCAGAGACATTACTTTCCCAACAAAGGTCCGTCCAGTCAAGGCTATGGTTTTTCTAGTAGTCATGTATGGATATGAGAGTTGGATTATAAAGAAAGCTGAGCGCTTATGAATTGATGCTTTTGAACTGTGGTGTTGGAGAAGACTCTTGAGAGTCCCTGGGACTGCAAGGAGATCCAACCAGTCCACCCTAAAGGAGATCAGTCCTGAGTGTTCATTGGAAGGACTGATGTTGAAGCTGAAACTCCCATACTTTGGCCACCTGATGCAAAGAGTTGACTCATTTGAAAAGACCCTGATGCTGGGAAAGATTGAAGGCAGGAGGAGAAGGGGACGACAGAGGATGAGATGGCTGGATGGCATCATTGATTCAATGGACATGAGTTTGGGTAAACTCTGGGAGTTGCTGATGGACAGGGAAGCCTGGCGTGCTGCAGTTCATGGCGTCACAAACTGTTGGACATGACTGAGCAACTGAACTGATTCAATTCATTTTGTTGCAATGGTAAATGTGATTGATTCCTTAATTTCTCGTTCTGATTTTTCATTGTTAGTATACAGAAATGGAAGTTATTTCTGCATATTGATTTTGTACCCTGCAACTTTGCTAAATTCACTGATTAGCTCTAGTAATTTTCTGATACTATCTTTAGGGTTTTCTATGTACTGTATCATGTCATGGACAAACAGTGAGAGCTTTACTTCTTTACCGATCTGGATTCCTTTTCTTTCTTTTTCTTCTCTGATTGCTGTAGCTAGGACTTCCAGAACTATGTTGAATAATGGTGACTGCTTTAGCTAGGACTTCCAGAACTATGTTGAATAATGGTGGTGAAAGTAAACACGCTTGTCTTGTTTCTGATCTTAGGGGAAATGCTTTCAGTTTTTCACCATTGAGAATAATGTTTGCTGTAGGCTTATAATATATGGCCTTTACTTTGGTGAGGTAGATTCCTTCTATGCCCATTTTTTTTAAAGAGTTTTAATCACAAATGGGTGCTGAATTTTGTCAAATGCTCTTTCTGCGTCTATTGAGATTATCATATGTTTTTTTTCTTTCAACATGTTAATATGGTGTATCACATTGATTGATTTCCATATATTGAAGAATCCTTGCATTCCTGGAATAAACCCAACTTGATCACGGTGTATGAGCTTTTTGATGTGTTGCTGAATTCTGTTTGCTAAAATTTTGTTGAGGAATTTTGCATCTATGTTCATCAGTGATATTGGCCTGCAGTTTTCTTTTTTTGTGTTGTCTTTGGTATCAGGGTCATGGTGGCCTCGTAGAATAAGCTTGGAAGTGTTCCTTCCACTGCAATTTTTTGAAAGAGTTTTAGAAATATAGGCATTAGCTCTTCTCTAAATGTTTGATAGAATTCTCCTGTGAAGCCATCTGGTCCTGGGCTTTTGTTTTTTGGAAGATTTTTGATCACAGCTTCAGTTTCAGTACTTGTAATTGGGTTGTTCACAATTTCTATTTCTTCTTGGTTCAGTCTTGGAAGACTGAACTTTTCTAAGAATCTGTCCATTTCTTCCAGGTTATCCAGTTTATTGCCATATAGTTGTTCATAATGGTCTCTTATCATTCTTTGTATTTCTGCATTGAGTGTTGTAACCTCTCATTTTTCATTTCTAATTTTGTGGATTTGATTCTTCTCCCTTCTTTTCTTGATGAGTCTGGCTAAAAGTTTGTCAATTTTGTTTATCTTCTCAAAGAACTAGGTTTTTTTAAATTAATTTATTAAAATTTTATTTATCTTTACTATTGTTTCTTTCATTTCTTTTTCATTTATTTCTGCTCTGTTCTTTATGATTTATTTCCTTCTACTAATTTTGGTGTGTTTTTTGTTGTTGTTGTTTATCCAGTTTTTTCAGGTGTAAAGGTAGGTTGTCTATTTGGTGTTTTTCTTGTTTCTTGAGGTAGGATTGTATTGCTATAAACTTCCCTCTTAGAACTGCTTTTGCTGTATCCCATAGGTTTTGAGTTGTCATGTTTTCATTGTCATTTGTTTTTAGAATTTTTTTGACTTCCCTTTTGATTTCTTCAGTAACCTGTTGGTTATTTAGAAACGTGTTGTTTAATCTCCATCTGTTTGTCTTTCTTACAGTTGTTGTGGTTGTTTTGTCTTGTAATTGATATCTAGTCTCATAGCATTATGTTTGGAGAAGATGCTTGATACGATTTCAATTTTCTTAAATTTACTGAGGTTTGATTTGTGATCCAAGATGTGGTCTATCCTGGAGAATGTTCCATGTGCACTTGAGAAGAAGGTGTATTCTTCTGCATTTGGACGGAATGTCCTGAAGATATCAATGAAATCCATCTCATTCAATGTATCATTTAAGACTTGTGTTTCCTTATTAATTTTCTGTTTTGATGATCTGTCCATTGGTGTCAGTGAGGTGTTAAAGTCCCCTACTATTATTGTGGTACTGTCAATTTCTCCTTTTATGTCTGTTAGTGTTTGTCTTATGTATTGAGGTGCTCCTACACTGGGTCCCTAGATATTTACAATTGTTATGTCTTCCTCTTGGATTAATCCCTTGATCACTATGTAGTGTTTTTCCTTATCTCTTGTAATCTTCTTTATTTTAAGGTCTATTTTGTCTGATATGAGGATTGCTACTCCAGTTTTCTTTTGCTTCCCATTTTAATGGAATATATTTTTCAATCCTCTAACTTTCAGTGTATATGTGTCTTTAGATCTGAAGTGGGTTTCTTGTAGACAGCATATATATGGGTCTTGTTTTGTATCCATTCAGCCAGTGTGTGTCTTTTGGTTGGAGCATTTAATCCATTTACCTTTAAAGTATTTATTGATATATATGTTCCTATTGCCATTTTCTCAATTGTTTGGGGTTGATTTTGTAGATCTTTTTTCTTCTCTTGTATTTCTTCACTATATAAGTCCCTTTAACATTTGCTGTAAAGCTGGTTTGGTGGTACTGAATTCTCTTAACTTTTGCTTGGCTGAAAAGCTTTTTATTTCTCCATCAATTTTGAATGAGATCCTTGCTGGGTACAGTAATCTTGGTTGTAGAGTTTTCCCTTTCAGTACTTTAAACATATCTTACCATTCCCTTCTGGCCTGCAGAGTTCCTACTGAAAGATCAGCTCTTAAGTGCATGAGGTTTCCCTTTTATGTTACTTGTTGCTTCTCACTTGCTGCTTTTAATATTCTTTCTTTGTGTTTAGTCTTTGTTAGTTTGGTTAGTATGTGTCTTGACATGTTTCTCCTTGGGTTTATCCAGTATGGGACTCTTTGTGCCTCTTGGAATTGATTGACTATTTCCTTTTGCATGGTGGGGAATTGTTAAACTATAATCTCTTCAAATATTTTCTCATAACCTTTCTTCTTCTCATCTTCTTCTGGGACCCCTGTAATTCGAATGTTGGTGCATTTGATATTGTCCCAGAGGTCTCTGAGACTATCCTCAGTTTTTTTCATTCTTTTTACTTTATTCTGCTCTTAAGAAGTTATTTTCACCATTTTATCTTCCAGCTTACTGATTTGTTCTTCTGCTTCAGATATTCTGCTACTGATTCCTTCTAGAGTATTTTTAATTTCAGTGATTTTGTTGCTTATCCCTGTATGTTTATTCTTTAATTCTTCTAGGTCTTTGTCAGTTGATTCTTGCATGTTCTCCATGTTGTTTTCAAGGTTTTTGATCATCTTTACTATCATTATTCTAAATTCCTTTTCAGGTAATTTGCCTATTTCCTCTTCATTTATTTGGACTTCTGTGTTTCTAGTTTGTTACTTCATTTGAGTAGTATTTCTCTGCCTTTTCATTATTTTTTTTTTAACTTACTGTGTTTGAAGTCTCCTTTTCCCAGGCTTCAATGTTGGATTCTTTCTTTTGGTTTCTTCTCTCCTACGTATGGTCCAGTGGTTTGTATAAGCTTCGTATAGGGTGAGATTTGTGCTGAGTTTTTTGTTTTTTGTTTGTTTGTTTTTCCTCTGATGGGCAAGGCTGAGTGAGGTTTGTATTTTTGTTTTTTGTTGTTTAGATGAGGCATCCTGCACAGGTTGCTACTGGTGGTTAGGTGATGCTGGGTCTTGTATTCAAATAGTTTCCTTTGTGTGAGTTCTCACAATTTGAGTGAGTTCTCCCTAGGGCTAGTTCTCTGCTAGTCTAGGGTCTTGGAGTCAGTGCTCCCACTCCAAAGGCTCAGGGCTTGATCTCTGGTGAGGAACGAAAATTCCACAAGTGATGTGCTATGGCATTAAGTGAGATTAAAGTAAATACCCCAAACCAATAAACCAAAGAGAAATCCAAGACAAATGACAGTTACAGAATCAGACAAATAATGATTAAAATAATGGAATATACACATATACCTATACACCTATAAGCAAAGTCAAAACAGTCCAACGAAAATAAAGTAGAGTAGACTGACCTGGAGAACAAAGGAAACCAAAACTTGTATCTACCAGCTAAGAACAAAACTAACTAAAGCACAACCTGGAAAACAAAACTAAAGCAAGGTGTCAATTGGGGAATAAAGCAATGAAAATGAAACTAACAAATATGTTGAGCAAACTCCCACTGGGGTTGGCTCCTGAGGCTGCCCTGAAGGAAAGAAAGAAAAGAAAGAAAGAATAGGTGTGTAAAGTTAAATAGAGGTAGAAAAAAAAATTTATATACATTAAAGATTAACTGCATGGGGAAAAGAACAGTAGGATAAGAAAACAAAGGAATAAATGTAGAAAAAATAATAATAGGTTTAAAAAGTTAAAACTTAAAAAAGAAAGATGAAAGAAAAAAAAAATGAAAATGCCACAGAACTGCAAAAGCTCAATGTAGAGGCAGAGGTTTACAACAATAAAAAATGTCACTGGAAAAAAAAAAGCTCAAAAGCTTAATTAGATTTCATAGTACCAATAAAATTTACAACTACAAAAGAGGGGGGAAAATAAAAGGAAAAAAGAAAACAAATCCAAAAGAATCTACTGGACAAGTCAAAACATAAAATTAATAAATGTTTTTCTTGAGTCATTGCTGTCAGAGTCCTTTCCCTTTCTGGGAGTCACAGTCCACCTCACTTCCCTAGGATGCCCTCCAACACTGCTGGTCTCTGGACCTACTGTGGGGGAAGCTCAGACGCTAATCTGGTCCTACTCCTGTGTGTTCTTGCCTCCAACGTCCAAAGCAATCAGAACTAGTGCGTTTTCTTTTGTGGAGTTCTCAGTATCTTTTTATAAATTCCATAGAAAGAGTCTGCCTAGTTGATTGTGTGGATTTAATCTGCAGCTTGTAGAGCTGGTGAGGTTTTAGGTCTTCTTCATTAGCCACACTGCCCCTGGGTTCCCATTGTGGTTTTATTTCCACCTCTGCATGTGGTTCATCCACTGGGGTTTGCTCCTGAGGCTGCCCTGAAGACTTGGGTTTGCCCCTGTGAGGTCCAGGTGTGAAGGTGGTGCAGCTGCTTGGGTTGCAGGGTTTCTGGCAGCATCAGGTACTCAGAGGAGATGGCGGCCAGGGCAACAGGAAATATAGTGTCCTAGAAGGGTATGGCAACCAGTATTTGGCAATACACTCCAGTATTCTCGCCTGGAGAACTCCCCTGACAGAGAAGCCTGGCATGTGACAGTCTACAGGGTCGCAAAGAGTTGGACACAATGCGACCCTGCATGCATAGACACAAGAATTTTTTTGCCTGTGGCAGCTCTGTCCCAGTGAAAGTTGAGCATGAAGGTGGCACAGCTGCTTGGCTTGTGGGGACCCTGGTGGCATCAAGTGTGCAGGACACTGATTGCCTCTGCCGCAGGAGTTATGGCCCTGTCAGCGTCTTTTTTTGAGCCTCTTGTAGCTGGTGATCAAAAGGGCCTCTTTGGCCAGTCTTTCTCCATAGCTCTGCCCTTTCAGACACTTAGACGGCTCCCTCGCCTGGGATCCTTCTCTATTGTTCAGCACATCAGGCACATAGAGAGGCCCCCTGGCTGGGGTCCTACTCTGTAGTTTGGTGCATCAGGCACTTAAAGAGACACCTGGGTGGGGTCCTACTCTGTAGTTCAGTGTGTCAGGAGTTTGATGGGTCAGCCTCTCCATTGTGTAGCTGCCAATGCTGGCGCGTGGGGAGAGAGAGGCTATGGTGATGGCTCCACCCCCTATGTGTGACTCAGCAGTATCACTTTGCTTCCATGGCTGCCTGGCTTTCCTCCACAGGCATTTCCCACCACAGCCTCCTCCTTTACATCCCCCCAATCTGTCTCTCTGCAGTCAACAGCGGCCCTCTCTCTGGGATTGCTCCACAATCCCTAAACTCCAGCTCCCAGCCTCTGTGCCTTCTAGGGGACCTGAGTTCCTGTCCAGGGTATGTATGGCTGCGGCAAGGACTGTCTGATTCTCATTCCATTTAGGCTGCTACAGATCAGTTGTTTCACTCTCAGCCTTAAATATTTCTCCTCTGACTCAGATAATTGCCCCAATGTGGGGATCGGACCCCTGCTTCAGTTCCCCCACCTGCCAAGGGCAGATCCAGTCCTATTAACACTCCTGTTTTTCCCCCTAGTTCCTTCCTCCTACCAAGTTTTGTGTGGTTCTATATATTCTCTTCCACTGGTCAGGTACTCCTGCCTGCTCTCAGCTGGTGTTTTGCATGCACTTCTGTGTCTGAAGGTGTATTCCTGATGTATCCGTGGAGAGAGATGTACTCTACAACTACCTACTCCTCTGCCATCTTGTTCTCCTCTAGTGTTTCTGAATCAAGATTTCTAAACTAAACAGAAATAAAAACTTGAAAGAATCTTGAAGCCTCAACTTTTAAAATAACAAATAATCAATAGTTAATTTAAGCATATTCATGATTAGGTTCCCATATTGTTATTGCCATTATCCTTAGTTATTTCAATTACAACTTTCAATTACCTAGCTTATTTGGGGTCTTGCATTTTACCTAAGACATATTAAAACTCTGAATAACCTTGCCAACTCATGTCCATCTCATTCCTCAATTATGCCCATTATCAGATATTGTACTTTCAGAAGAAACAAATTTTAATATTTGCCTAATAAAGTATAACTATGCAAATTTCATCTACAATTAATTATTCTCTGAAACCAAGTGTTTTAAAAATAACTATACTACTATAGGCTTTCATTGGAGAATTCAGACTTAACTAGAATTCTATTTGAAAAGCTCTTAGAATTTTTTATTTTTTAACAATTTGAACTATTTATGAAGAAAGAAGTAGTCTTGGAATAGGTGGGTGCTTTATTCCTAGTTAACTATGAGAATGTAGCCAAAGAACTTAATCTATACAAGCATAATTTTTCAAAGTATGTTTAATGAGGGGTTCTTACAGCCCTAAATATTTGATTCTAAAAGTACAAAGTGTTACTGGGGCTGATTTAGATAAATTAAAAATATGGTAGAAAGTAAATGATAGTTTTGACAAGATAAAGACACCAGAGAATGAGAATTCTGTTCACATACCTGAAGTAGAAATCTCAAGAGTTAAAAAACAATTTAAACTAAAATGAGCTCTAACAAATTGTTTTTTTAATTTATAAAAGTCAAATTCCAAAATAGCTCAAAAATGAAATGGATATTTTCTATAATTTAATAGTTATAAAATTAGATGCTATTTTGCTTGTCAAAACTATATGGACTAGAAACCAATGGAAGATTGAGTTCTAGGAAGGAATACTGATTTGATGCTATTGTTTTCTATTTTCAAATGCCCATTACCCCTTCTTTCAAATCAACAGACATTTCTAGTGTAGGAGCATTTATAAATTAGGAGAATAAAATCACTATAAGAGCAAAGGAGTTAAGAATTTATTCTTGAAATTCTAAATATTGTTCTTAAATGCCAAAACTATGTGTTTAGTAGCAAAGTTATTTGAAACCAAAAGATCACTTAGAAACCTTAATTTATGCATTCATTAAGGAATAGAGTATTACTTTTTTAACCAAAGAATCACCACTGATCTTCCAGCTGTATGGACCAAAGGGAACCTCTATTTGCTCGATTTATTTTCTTTATAATAATAAAAAATAAACAACTGAATAAGCATTTTCCAATACATTCAAAATTCCTTTAACACTATAAAGTTTAATGCCTTGAAATTGATACAGGTTATAATTGATTCCCCCATTCTTCAATTAGATTTACTTTGCCAAATTGTGTGTGAGGTGGCATGTGTTATGTGTGTGTGAATAAATGAGTGGTAAACAAAACTTGTGTCTTTCTTGAAGAACCTCTCCAAAAGGTAGAAAACACACTCAGAACAAGAAAAAAAAAAATCTATGATATAAAAACTTTAAAAGACACGCCAGATATTTAGAGTTGCATATGTTGGGTAATCTAAAATATTACAAGCCAAAACTCAAGTAATTCTTCGTGTATGTGAAAACAGAGCTCCAAGCATGCAGTTACTAGAGAGCACAGAAAGTTACAAATATGTGCAAACATTTTGAAAATATTTATTAGCCCATCTGCAGCTCTTTATAGATGCTAAGTGTTTTAAACTCCTATTTTATCCATTATTTCTTGCACAATTACATTATAAGTCACAATTTAATGACTGGAGGTAGTGAAAAAAGCTTGGAATACATTAATGAATTCTCTAATAAATAATAAGATATTAGAAGCACTGCATTTTCTAAGATTGCAAGGATGTTAGCAGGTAAAAAAATACGAGTGTAGAGGTCCTGGAATTCCTTGAAGAGCTCTGAGTTCTGCTTGAAGTCTCCTAGGTCAGCTATTACTCAATGCTTTCCTATGTATGTGGTGGCTAAGGTCCCTTCTTCACTATAACATACATAACTTGGTTCTGGACTGTGATTTTGTTGAGATGATTGCTGTGTATTTCTATTACTTCTGTTCTTCCCTCCTCCAGTCAAAATAGCTTATTCTAATGCAACAGAGTAAAGACATTATAAGATTTTTAAAGCTATTTGCATGTACATGAAAAATAATTCATTTTATTCAGCATGTTTTCATATGTTATTAGTAGTGTATGAGTAATATACCACTGGAAAAGGGTATGGCAACCCACTTCAGTATTCTTGCCTTGAGAGCACCATGAACAGTATGAAAAGGCAAAAAGATAGAACACTGAAAGATGAATTCCCTGGGTTTATAGGTGCCCAACATGCTACTGGAAAAGAGTGGAGAAATAACTCCAGAAAGAATGAAGAGATGGAGCCAAAGTGAAGAAAGCTCCCAGTTGTGGATGTGGCTGGTGATGGAAGTAAAGTCCGATGCTGTGAAGAACAACATTGCGTAAGAACATGGAAGGTTAGGTCCATGAAGGTAAATTGGAAGTGGTCAAATGAGATGGCAAGAGTGAATATCAACATTTTAGGAATGAGTGAACTAAAATGGACTGGATGGCAAATTTAATTCAGATGACCATCATATCTACTACAGTGAGCAAGAATCCCTTAGAAGAAATGGAGTAGCTCTCATAGTCAACAAGAGAGTCCGAAATGCAGGACTTGTGTACAATCTCAAAAATGACAGAATGATCTCTCTTCATTTCCAAGGCAAACCATTCAAAATCACAGTAATTCAAGTCTACGCCCAACCACTAATGCCAAAGAAGCTGAAGTTGAATGGTTCTATGAAGACCTACAAGACCTCCTAGAACTAACACCCAAAAATGAGGTCCTTTTCATTATAGGGGAATGCAACACAAAAGTAGGAAGTCAAGCGATACCTGGAGTAACAGGCAAATTTAGCCTTGGAGTACAAAATGAAGCAGGGCAAAGGCTAACAGAATTTTGCCAAGAGAATGCACTGGTCATAGCAAACACCATCTTCCAACAACACAAGAGAAAGTGCTACACATGGACACCACCAGATGGTGAATACTGAAATCAGATTGATTATATTCTTTTGAAGCTAAAGATTCAGAAGCTCTGTACAGTCAGCAAAAACAAGACTGGGAGCTGACTGTGGCTCAGATCATGAACTCCTTATTGCAAAATTCAGACTTTAGTTGAAGAAAGTAGGGAAAACCACTAGATCATTCAGGTATGACCTAAATCAAATCCCTTACAATGATACAGTGGAAATGACAGATAGATTCAAGGGATTAGATCTGATAAACAGAGTGCCTGAACTATGGATGGAGGTTTGTGACATTGTACAGGAGGCAGTGATCAAGACCATCCCCAAGAAAAAGAAATGCAAAAAGGCAAAATGGTTGTCTCAGGAGGTCTCACAAATAGCTGAGAAAAGAAGAGAAGCCAAAGCAAAGGAGAAAAGGAAAGATATCCATCTGAATGGAGAGTTCCAAAGAATAGCAAAGAGAGACACGAAAGACTTCCTCAGTAATCAATGCAAAGAAATAGAGGAAAACAACAGAATGGGAAAGATTAGAGATCTCTTCAAGAAAATTAGAGATACCAAGGGAACATTTCATGCAAAGATGGGCACAATAAAGGACAGAAACAGTATGGACCTAACAGAAGCAGAAGATATTAAGAAGAGGTAGCAAGCATA
Source organism: Giraffa tippelskirchi (assembly GCF_054371585.1). NCBI lineage: Eukaryota > Metazoa > Chordata > Mammalia > Artiodactyla > Giraffidae > Giraffa > Giraffa tippelskirchi. Next base: position 69,527,009 of record NC_137284.1, read on the forward strand.
CACAGAAGAACTATAAAAAAAGATCTTCATGACACAGATAACCATGATAGTGTGATCACTCACCTAGAGCCAGACATTCTGGAATGTGAAGTCAGGTAGGCCTTAGGAAGCATCACTACAAACAAAGCTAGTGGAGGTGATGGAATTCCAATTGAGCTATTTTAAATCCTAAATGATGATGTTGTTAAAGAGCTGCACACAATATGCCAGCAAATGTGGAAAACTCAACAGTGGCCACGGGACTGGGTAAAGGTCAGTCTTCATTCCAATCCCAAAGAAAGACAATGCTAAAGAATGGTCAAACTACCACACAATTTGCACTCATCTCACACGCTAGCCAAATAATGCTCAAAATTCTCCAAGCCAGGCTTCAACAGTACATGAATTGTTCAAGCTGGATTTAGAAAAGGCAGAGGAACCAGAGATCAAATTGCCAACATCCACCGGATCGTAGCCAAGCAAGAGAGTTCCAGCAAAACATCTACTTCTGCTTTACCGAATACACCAAAGCCTTTGTGTGGATCACAACAAACTGTGGAAAATTCTTCAATAGATGGGAATACCAGACAACCTTACCTTCCTCCTGAGACATCTGTATGCAGGTCAAGAAACAACAATTAGAACTGGACTTGGAACAACAGTCTGGTTCCAAATTGGGAAAGGAGTATATCAAGGCTGTATATTGTCACCCTGCTTATTTAACTCATATGTAGAGTTCATCATGTGAAATGCTGGTCTGAATGAAGCACAAGCTGGAATCAAGTTTGCTGGGAGAACTATCAATAACCTCAGATACGCAGATGACACCACTCTTATGGCAGAAAGTGAATAAGAACTAAATATCCTCTTGATGAAAGTGAAAGAGGAGAGTGAAACAGTTGGCTTACAACTCAACATTCAAAAAACGAAGATCATGGTATTCAGTCTCATCACTTCATGGAAAATAGATGGGGAAACCATGGAAACAATGAAAGATTTTATTTTGGGGGACTCCAAAATCACTGCAGATGGTGACTGCAGCCATGAAATTAAAAGACGCTTGTTTCTTGGAAGCAAAGCTATGACCAACATAGACAATATATTAAAAAGCAGGGACATTTCTTTGCTGACAAAGATCTGTGTAGTCAAAGCTATGGTTTTGCCAGTAGTTATGTATGGATGTGAGAGTTGGACTATAAAGAAAGCTGAGCATGAAAGAGGGATGGGATGGGGAGGGAGGTGGGTGGGGGGTCCAGGAAGGGGAACACATGTAAACCCATGGCTGATTCATGTCAATGTATGGCAAAAACTATTACAATATTGTAAAGTAATTAGTCCCCAACTAAAATAAATAAATTTATTAAAATAAAATAAAATAAAATAAAATAAATTAAAAAAAAAAAAAAAGAATTGATGCTTTTGAACTGTGGTGTTGGAGAAGACTCTTGAGAGTCCCTTGGAGTGCAAGGAGATCCAACCAGTCCATCCTAAAGGAAATCAGTCCTGAATATTCATTGCCAGGATTGATGCTGAAGCTCCAGTACTTCGGCCCCCTGATGTGAAGAACCGACTCATTGGAAAAGACCCTGATGCTGGGAAAGATCGAAGGCAGGAGGAGAAGTGGACGACAGAGGATGAGATGTCCATCATGGACTCACGGACTCGATAGACATGAGTTTGAGCTAGCTCCGGGAGCTGGTGAAGGATAGGGAAGCCTGGCATGGTGTAGTCCATGGGGTTGCAAAGAGTCAGACATGATTGAGCGACTGCACTGAACTGAATATATTAGTGTTAAAAAAATACATGCATCATGTGGTAGGATCACTGAAAGCAGAGCAAAGTGAAAGCGGGTAGATGAGTCACATAATTACTGAGAAAAGTTCAAATGAGAGATAAACAACAAAAGCTAGCCAACAGCAGGGGGAATAGAAGTAGAAGATAAATGAAAAGATGTGAAATAAACTGAATAGAAAACCTTGGGTAACTGATTAGATATTGAACAGTGCTATGCTTGTGTGCTTAGTCATGTCTGACTCTTTGCAACGTCATGGACTGTAGCCCACCAGGCTCCTCTGTCTATGGAATTTCCCAGGCAAGAATACTGGAGTGGGTTGCCATTTCCTACTCCAGTGAAATAGTGGGTCGTGCTATTTCCATTAAATTGAAAAGGCAGCTATAGACCCAGGGGAAGTTTGTCTGGTGAGAATGTAGAGGAGTCAAATTTCTGGCACGGTAAGTCCGTGATACCTGTGGAACATCCAAGTAGAGTTACCAGGAGGCAGTTGGATGTAGGTCTGTGGATTGGAAATGAGATTGGGCTCTTGGTGAAGATTTGAGTATGGAACAGGGCTTTACCCAAACCATTGTCCAAAGTTCTGACGTAATAAACCAGAGAACTCGAGGGACTATTTTCAATGACCTATTGCAAACTTGAAGTTTCACTTTAATATTTGTTCCATTTTAAACATGTATATGGATTTGTGTTGGTTTTTACATAAAATTTTTTTCCACATCTTAGGTAAATACAGGAATCCCAAAGATACTCGCTCTTTGACACCCTACCTTAAAAGGCATGTATATGTTGAATAATGAGAAGTACTTTGTAGGATTTAAGCCCCTATTCAATCTCCTTATAGCTAAAAACTCTGAATTATCTTCAACTCCAGTAATTAAAAACAGCAACATCATGTAATATAAATAAAACATCTACCGTATTTATTTCTTTGTCCCTTTTGTTTTATTATGTCAAGTCATTTCAGGAAAAGTTCTGAGTAAAACTAAGAGTTAATAAAATTTGATTAGGAAAACTGAATAAAGAATGAAAAATGTCCTAAACTTAATAATAATAAGAAAGTTATTACTTCTGCTATAAACTGCTTGTTTATAAACTTCCCTAGTATGGCCTCATGAAAGTTTTTAATTAAAACTTTTAGGTACTGGCATTTTAAATGACTTCATGGTCCCATCGGTTAGAATATATTAATAATCCACATGAGGACAATGACCTTTGCTTTAGTCACGTGCTTCCTGAGGCATTTGGTAAACATTTACAGGCATTTAATAAACACATATTAAATCTGTTAAAGGAATCAAGGGATACACATCATTTTCATCTCAGTGTTTCAGCACATTTAACCTCAGTTGAAACAACTGACATCAACAATGATCCAGACTTCTTAGCAGAGAGAGAGACTGTGGTAAGATATTAGCGAGTCTCACCATTATCAGGTAGACAAATATCAATATTTTTCCTAACTACAGAAGTGGCAATATACAGAGGAGAAAAATTCTTAGTACTTAAAAATTTGGGACTGAATAACACTTATACAAGTGTTTTTGCTTGTTTGTTAGCCATATAGCGTGTTAAAATTAAAAGACTTCATACAAAAATCTTAATTTGCCATTCCTCTTGGAGGAAGAAACGGTGATGTCAGAGTACCTTTCTCATTTGGTAGCAATCTGCTTGCCCCCATGTGGTTCCAGCCACCTACAAACCAAGTTTTAGTGTGTCAGTTCCGACACAGTTCTTACCTTTATCCAATGCCCACTTACATGATTTAACCAAAGGGCTATGGTCCTTATGCTAACCCTGTTAAAGGAAAAAAAAAAAAAAAAATAGAGTTGCTTATGTTAAGCTTCACATGAAACAGACTTAAATACAGTTTCAGCTCTTGAGAAATGGAATCTTAAACCAGTCAGTCCAGAATCTCCTAATCAGGTATCTGCCTGATAGATTTCGGCCTCTCACTCAAGCAAAGTAACCTTGCAATAACCACTCAGCTTTTTGCCTCATATTACTTCTTTGTTCCTGCTCCCTTCTGTGTATGAAAGGCTTTCATTTTGGACAGGTCCTTGGAGCTCCTTTCTTTTTGCTAAATTAGATGCTGACTGATTCTAATTGATTTTTGCTTTTTAAAAATTAATTAATTTATTTTAATTGGAGGATTATTACTTTACAGCATTATGATGGCTTTTGCCACACATCAACATGAATCAGCCACAGGCAGACATGTACTCCACCATCATGAACTCCCCCTCCCACCTCCATCCCCACCCTATCCCTCTTGATTGTCCCAGAGCCCTGACTTTGGGTGCCCTGCTTCATGCATAGTCATAAAGGTCATCTCTTTTACAAATGATAATATACATGTTTCAATGCTATTCTCTCAAATCATCACACCTTCACCTTCTCCCAGAGTCCAAAAGTCTGTACTTTACATCTCTGTCTCCTTTGCTGCCCTGCAAGTATGATCGTTGGTACTGAAATTCCATATGTATGCATTAATGTCCAATATGTCTTTCTTTTTCTGACTTACTTCACTCTGTATAATAGGCTCGTTTCATCCACCTCATTAGAACTGACTCAAATGTGTTCCTTTTTATAGCTTAGTAATATTCTATTGTGTATATGTACCACTCAAATTAACTCAACATGTTTAACATGACTCAGTTTACCTTTTCACACCCTCTTGGCCTCTTTAGATATTTGATTTGTCACCTTTCCCTTAAGCTTTGATAACTAGTTCCCTTTACAAAAGCAGCAGGCTTAGATAGGATGTTAGTGCTGCCTTTGTGCTCAGAAAAGTTCCCTCAAGACAAGGCTCCCTCCAAAGAAGAGGGAGATTGGGTGTTGGTAGTTCATGTCAAAGGTAAAACCAGGAAGCAAAAGTGAGAAACAGAGGAAAGCAAGAGACCCAAGACAAGGTAAAAAAAGTGTATGTCAGTGAGGGGGCTACTGCTATAGGCACCTGGGACTTAGTTTCACCGGGAACCCTCTGGGAAACTGCACCTCTGAATTGTCAGAACTAAAAGGAAAAGAGAAGCTGGGACATTTATCAGTGGACTTCCATTCCAACTGGTTGAAAGTTGAGCTGGGGGCTAACACTGGGCTGCACTTCCAAGTAGAGCCTAGGCATGCCCCAGCAGGTTTAATACCTTGCAGGTGAGTGTTCCCAGCAGAGAAAGGTCAGCATAGGGACCTTTCAAGAGCTGCAGGTGAACTCCTGAGTTCACCTGGGGTGTATGGCCCTTTGACAACTGCCTATATTACAAAATTGCAAGCCATCCATTTCTTAAATCTTTCCAAGGGCAATAACAGTTATTCCTACATTCTGATTTTTTCAAATTATTTGATTGCATTTAATCAAATTATTTGGAAGATAAATTTCTGAAAGGGAATATTATCTTATAGGACTGGAACTTTGAGACAGTCCTTATACTCTGTTAATATGCCATCATTATATGAATTTTTCATTATACCAGAGATTAATGGTAATGAAAACATTGACACTTGTTCCCTGACACTTGTTAAAGCAGGGTAAGAACATCATTATTGGGGCAGGGGCTATGGAGAGAGGTACAGGAATGGTAACCCAGAAGGACCCCATGGAGCCTTTCTGACTCCAGGGGGCTCCCTACCCTGACTCTCCAACTCCCGAGCCCCATGTCTTCCAACTGCCTCTTTGTAGAAGAATCTTAGCCTTCTAGGGCTACACCAGGGTGCAAAGAATAAATTTAATTAGAGAAGTGAGAAAATGCAGAAATGAAGGAAAACAGTCAAGCAAGACAAAATAATAATTTAGCTATTACACAAAGCCAAGGACCTTTCGTTCTTCCTCAAGGGAACTGAATAATATTCTGAGCCATATCCTTTGAGCTTCTTTGCAGATGCTGAAACCCCCACCAGGGGAAAGAAGTTAACTGCACGCTGCCCCAAAGCGCAAAGACCCCAGACCCCTTGGAACCTGAAGGTTGATGATGTTGTCTCCCAGTTATCTCAGTAGCAACCAATCAGAACTTTGTCCACAAGCTGACGACATACCTGGCAACTCTCCCTCATCCTGTCATTAAAAACCTCTCCCTGAAAGCCATCATGGAGTTCCGGCCTTTTGCACACTAGTTGCCTTGACTCAATGCATGGTGCCCTGCAGTAAAAACTGCACTTTCCTTCACCACAAACCAGTGTTAGAAGATTGGCTTTACTGTGCAGACCCAAGTTTGGTTTGGTAATAGAACCACTGCAGTGGAATTTTACGATAGAGGAGAGAGGCTGGACTCAACTGTAAATACGACATGGGCAAGTGGGGATTTATAGCTAAGGGGCAAATTACTTAGAATTGGATGGAAAATTACTCAGAAGTACCATCTGGGGCAAGGAGGCATTCTTGCCGACGGCAGGCACAGTAATCAAGTGTCACCTGATGGGTAGTGGTGGGATGAGAAACCTTATTAGCTGTCTCATGATCAGATGTGTAGGTTGGGGAATCTGGCTAAATTGCCTTAACAGGATTCTTTCTGGAGCTGGACAGCGCAGAAACAAAGAAATCCGAAAGTTGAGGCTTAGTTGGAGAAATGATCAGGGAAGCCTGAAGTTCAAGGAGGGAATTTTTGTCACTAAACTGTACCAAGACCACCGAATTGATTAATTTCCCCCAGGTGGGTGGGTGGCAATGGCAACGTGTGCAACTCACCATAGTGAAGGTTCTGGAATAGGAAAAGGAGTCAGGTTAAACATATGCTAAGTTTAAGTTTTCATCTGGCTGCAATCTTCCTTTGACTCGGGAAATTCTTGTTTAGGAACAAGAATCCAATATGTCTTTTACATTGTAAAATATTGGCAAGGTACCTTAATTTCCCCCTCAAACTACCTGATACTTTCCACATAAACCAGTTTAAATTAATTAGCATTTACCAAGCACACTCTTTTCTAGGCTTCAAACTGGGATAGCAATCCAAAAGTAAAAGTAGGGCTCTGACCTGGAAGAATCGGTGGCTTCATTAGTTGACTCTGTTCGGCTATTGCTCCCGCTGAAGCTGAACTTGCAAGGGAACGTGCAGAAAATTATGGGACTGACATAATAATTTGAGAAGGTAACTCTAAACCTCCCCTTTAAAGTCATCTTTTATCATTCCTTCCTCCTACAGGCAAAAGTAGCAAGGGTCTTTGGTGTCCCAAGAAGGGGAAAAATCATACTGCAAACTTCCAAATAACTAAAACCAGGATAAAGTATATCAATGCACCCTCAAAGCCCCTCCAACTCTGATCTCCTCTTCTGACCTCTGACTGCTTCTACTTTAAAGGGCCCTTGGATTACATTGGGCTCATCTGGATAATTCAGAATGCTCTTTTAACGTCAGCTGAGTAGCATTCTTGATTCTTCCTGAGACCTTAATTCCTTGTTGTCTTGAAACGTATTCACAGGTTCCAAAGATGAGGGGGCCATTAGTCTGCTTATCGTCTCTCCGGGTTTCATGCAGATCCCGTGCAGACTGACTGTTATCCATTTGTGAGTTGAAGTGTGCCATGTGTGTGCTCAGTCCTGTCAGACTCTTTGCGACCCCATGGACTGTAGCCCTTGAGGCTCCTCTGTCCTGGGATTCTCCAGGCAAGAATACTGGAGTCTGTTGCCATTTCCTCCTCCAGGGGATCTTCCCAACCCAGGGACTGAACCTGAGTCCCCTGTGTCTCCTGCATCGCAGCCAGATTCTTTACCACTGTTGGTCACTAAATCACTAAGTTGGAAATACTGTACTATTGCTTATGGGAAAGTGATGGGATGAAAAGGACATCAGGATAAAGTATAAGTTTACTCACCCGACGTTTATAAGGCATAATAAAATACTTCTGTGGTATTAATATCAATTTTATGATTTTTTATAGACCTTTTCCTTCCCTTTTAATATTTTCTTCTCAAACAAGGAATACATTTTATAGTGACTGGGACTTATTTTCAGTTCAGTTCAGTTGCTCAGTCGTGTCCGACTCTCTGTGACCCCAAGAACCGCAGCACGCCAGGCCTCCCTGTCCATCACCAACTCCCGGAGTACACTCAAACCCATGTCCATTAAGTGGGTGATGCCCTACAACCATCTCATCTTCTGTGGCTGTTATTTATTCATTCAAAAATTATTGGATATATAATACAGGATAGTCCAGGGGAATAGCTAATGATGAGGACCCAAGGCTAGCTTTCAAATGACTCATACGTTTAATGAGAAAATCAGTTATGTAACTATTTAAAATACAGAGTGAAAGAACTTTAGAATAGATGTCAGAGTTTTAAATGAGCACAAACAAAACTCATCAGAATAACTCATTCTAATGCATTTAAGACCAGGGTGGCTCCAGAAATGCTTCTGAAGGAGGTAAACAAACCCTTGAGGAAGGGAATGTGGCGGTGATTATAAAATCTTACCAAGTGCATGGTCCTGAAAGAACATGGTATATTTGGTGAATGCAAATAGCTGTAACTAAGTTTGTACATGGGGATAAGAGGGTAGAGGATACAGGAAAGGTTGACAAGGTCCAGCTTATGAAAGCCTCTATGTGTGAGGATTTTGAACTTTTATCATGCAAGAAACAGTGATCCAATAAGGAAAATCATCTATTTCCAGAAAAATACAGTTGGCATTGAATAGGAAGGACTGAAGTAGGGACAAAGAGGATTTTCCTGCTGCTGCTACCACCAAAATTACTACTATTACATTTCCATTAAAGCTGCAAAAAGTAATTTGAATGCTTGCCAATAGAAAGTAATTTTGAAAGTTACCTCAATTTAATCTCGCAATAACCCTGAAATGGGTGTTGTGTTTATCTGTATTTTACAGGAAAGAAAACTGAGGTTTAGAGAGATTAAATTTCTCCTGAAACATATTCTGTAAAAAAAGCAGCTGGGATTAACGTTTACACCTCTGTGTCAAGAACCTTCTTACGGTTCCCAAAGGCAGAGTTATCTTGAAGTTCCCACGCTGGATCTTCCATTTATCTCACTGGCATGGGCCCCCTCCAAAGCTTGATGGATACAGGGAGGGAGCAGCAGCCTGCTCAGTCATATGGTTGAGTCATAGAGCACTGTTTCACTCTGGGGACCAACTCATCCACCAGGACATCAGGCAACACCCCACGGAGCCGAGGTGAGCTTGCATGCGTGCTCAGTCGCTCAGTCGTGTCTGACTCTTTGCGACTCTATGGACTATAGCCCGCTAGCCTCCTCTACCCACGGGACTTTCCAGGCAAGAATATTGGAGTGGGTTTCCATTTCAATCTCTTCCAGGGTATCGTCCCAGCCCAGGGATTGAACCCAAGTCTCCAGTGGTTCCTGTGTTGGCAGGCAGATTCTTTATCACTGAGCCACTGGGGAAGCCCAGCCTAGGTAAGCATCCATAACTAATCTTGACCTCAAGTAAAAGAGACCCCAACAAACGCAGCTCTACTCCGAGTTCAGTGGCCATTTTCATCCTGGCACACTGACCTCTGGGTCCTGTGAGGAGGTGAATGAACTAGACCATGACTAGTGGGGTTAAAGGGCCTGAATTCTCTGCAATACTAGCTGATATCAGATATATGAGGAATGTAAAAACAAGACAGAAATGATACAAATGAACTTATTTACAAAACAGAAACAGAGTCACTGACTTAAAGAACATACTTATGGTTCCCCAGGGGGGTAGGGTCAGCGGAAGGCATAGATTGGGAGTTCGGGATTGACATGTGCACACTGCTATATTGAAAATGGATAAAGAATAAGGACCTACTGTATAGCACAGGGAACTCTGCTCAGCATTCTTTAAGAACCTAAATGGAAAAGGAATTTGAAAAAGAATTGAATCACTTTATACCTGAAAGTAACACAACAGTGTTAGCCAACTATACGCCAATGTAAAATAAAAATTCAAAAATATTTAACCACAAAAATGCTATTTTGGAGGAATGACCATAGAATGTTACCAACAGGCATTAGAAAGGCAAAATGAAATTTGAAATTATCAATTAAAAACTTATTCAATCATTTTAGAGAAAAGACTGAGTTATCTTTCTATTTGCTTTGCAGAAAAATATTACAAAACTGTTATCATTAACACATTCTACAATTAGTATTCTCTATTACTTTACCTTTCTGTAAATTTTAGAGTTTATAAAATTGTATTATTAAGATACTTTTAATTAAAACTGTATGAAAATGTAGGCTGGCCAGATATTGCTTGGAGGCTTTCCAAGTCAGACTTGGTAATTGTATTTTTATTTTTCCTTGATTTTCCTTAATTCCAGGATATAAAATTAATTGATAGTCACTTAATCCTAATTTGGGATTTTGCCTTTTTTCTCTCTCCCTCCCAAATTACTTCCCTTCATTAGTTTTTCCATGCTCCTTTTTTTCCCTTCTCTTGCTTCTAATACTTTTTTAAAAGACCCACTATTCAAATGTCTAATTTATGAATTCCCTAAGCTTTTGATGAATTGAGGCAATGAAGCCCCAGGACCTGATTTCTAATCCTATGCCCTCTCTCATCTTCTCTGATTCAAGAGCTCCTTCTTTCTCTTTGTCTCTTCATGTAAAAGACAAGTTAGCCTGAAAAGCCATTTGCAGATTTATCTTCTCTAGAGGATTTTTTGAATTCCTTCAACCAAGTCATCTTTTCTCATTTCAACATGTATCACATTTTGCTTAACTTGGTCCTTTCATGCATGTGCACTCAGATGCTTCAGTTGTGCCTCTTTGTGACCCCATGAAGCATGGCCTGTCAGGCTCCTCTGTCCATGGGATTCTCCAGGCAAGAATACTGGAACGGGTTGCCATGCCCTCCTCCAGGGGATCTTCCTGACCTAGGGATTGAACCTGTGTCTCCTGTTGTCTCCTGCAATGCAGGTGGATTCTTTACCACTGAGCCACTTGGCCCTTACCTTAGTCAGTAATTTACTTAACTCTTCCAATAGATAGAAAGGCACTTAGAGATTTACATCATTCAAAAATTCTTTAATTTCTGCACATTCTTTGTAAAATATTGTGTTCCTACTCAGTGCCCATGAGATATCTGGTGAAGTCTGTTACCCAAAATAAAATCAGAAATCAGTTTCATCCAGAAAATTCAATGTAAGCCCTCATAGGACCCCTGGTCTAGTCTTTCAGTTCCCTTGATTTTATCAGTGGGTTTGCTGGGCTTCCTGGAATTTCTAAAATTGGTGGAACATTGTTCTTAGCAGAATCCTGGGGCCAAGCAAAGCAGAAATGGTTCAATTCTTAATGACACCATATTTAGTCCCCCAATACTCAAACTCTTTCTCCCTGACAAAAGATAGGTGGCCTGCCCAGTATCCCCAGTGGAGATCCACTGGGGTAGACTGTCAGCTGCTTGAAGAACTAATTTATGGACAAAAGTTGTGCAAAATGGTGGCAAGGAATGACACAACTGAGTGTTAACATTTTTATTTCAAAAAGCAGGATACTGTATTTATTAACACTTTCTGAGAAAATAAGATAGTATAATGAAATGAATTCCATGTTTTTAAATACAATAAGGATGTAGAGAATCCTTTAAATGTGAATTTATTCAAACTTTATTTAAATAGAATGCACTTTCATTGAGAGACTTAAGGGGTAATTTCTGCATTTCCCCAAATAAAAGGTCCTTTGCAAAGTTTTGCTTGTTTATTTATTTATTTAAATTTTACATCCTCAATATATATTACAAGGGCTTAATATTTTCATTTAGAATATATGTACTGTATTTGAATAGCTCTTTGGGCTAATACGTGCCAAGAAAGGAACATTTTCCTTTTTATAACCAATGAGAAACAAACTTCTGACACAAAAAGGAATGGGACTGTTTGAAAGTTTTGTCTTATTCAAGTAGAATACAGTCTGAGATTCAAAACAGATTCTTCCTTGAAAAGCACAACTATTTCCCATCCTCCTAAATAAGGAAAAAAGAACAAAATGTGAAAGAAAAACATATATATGTCATTCAATAATTCTCATTGGAGTTAAATTTCCCCCTGCAATAGAATACACTAAATGTCTGAGTCTTTTGCTTTATTCTGGCTATAATCACACAACCTGTTTAAAAATAAAAACTCTTTTAAAATTCTATTTTCTTTAATTCCTACCAGATATATTTTCCTTCCACAATAAATTTAACAGCATCAGATATACATGGTATACATGCGTAAGTGGAGGAATACATTTATGTCCTTTAAAATTCTCCATTCTACACAGACACCTCCTTTCCTGTTAGCAGCATAGATATCCAGCTTTATTCTGGAATTTCTGTTTATCTACTCAGTGTATGGCAATATTCAGCAAAGTACATATCTCTTTTTCCATTTTCCTCCGAACCCAGAAATCCCAGTATAATATTTACTCAAGAGTTTCATCCATTTAAAACTTTATACAATTATATCTACTCTATTTAGAAGAGGTTGACTCAACCACGCGAACGTTCACCCACACACATATAAGAAAAGTTTTCACCTTACAAAGCTAACCGTATTTAATATTTCTATATACCGTAGAGCTTTCAGTTTGGAATGTTTCTTAAAATATATATTCTTCACTTGAAGCTGTCAAAAAATGGTGAGAATATCTTCTCTGATTTCAAAACTATCAAACTAGGTTTTTAAAAATCACTTTCCAAATCCCATGAGTAGTGTTCTTCAAGGGCAAACTCATCAGTGTCTTTAGAAAGTGAGTTGGGGAGAGGAAAGTTTGATTCCTGTTTGAACATTTATTATTGGTAGCAATGAATCCCACTGACTGAAGATGTAACTACAATTATTACTAATTATAATTACATAGCTACATTGAAGGAACGCTACATCCCATTATTTCAACTATTGAGATCTTAAGCAGGTTGCTTGATTTCTCTCATCTCACTGTCTATTCAACAGTTCTTCATTGCACAGATTGTTAAAACTGATTCACAAACTGGCGCTGCCTTCAAACTATGAAAGGTAGCCAGGAAATAATTGTATGCTGTCCTGAACACAAAATAATTTGTGCCTTCAGAGTACGTTTCTGACACAAAGCCTGCCGGCCCATTACAGCAAATGTTGTCAGTCTGTGTGAAAATATTTATTACCTGTAACCATAGATACACAAAAATCAATGTGTGTGTTATGTAACATTATGTCAGTAATGCATTTGTTACTGCTTTCGGATTTCTTTTGGTCTAGATGACTGCTCTGCCAAATAACTTTTATTATATTAGGGCAAGTGATTGCTGTGCTACATTTGCAACTATAATGATAATTTTCCTGAGAATGCTAAATAATGTCTTAATTTATTCAAAAGCTTTTATTTTCAAAGCAATTAAACTTTTGTTGATTTACAGTTACCATCCAATGTTCCTGAAACACTAAAAGAAAATGCTTTAGACATAATCTTCCAGGATAGCACATTGCTTGAGAGTAGTTATTTGATATAACAACATTCAGTTGAGTCTTCCAATCAAAGAACAAAAATTATAGCAATTTCACTTGAAATCCATAAGTCCATGTACAGGATTATGTTCAACAGAATCACTAAATGCTATCTGTAATTCAAAGATGAATGAATCAATAGAAAAACAGAACTGAAAATCATTAGTACTTTAATGCAGAATGGAGAGAGAAACTAATAAATCATGCATTTCAAGCACTTGTTTTCCTTATGGCATGTTTAAAAACATAAAACATGCAATGAGGAGATGCAGCTCAATATGAATAAACAATACCAAAACTGCTCAGAACAAGCATTTAATTTTATATCATAGGTTTAAATGAAACACTTAAAAATACTATTACATAATTTCTTCAAACAATCAGAGAATTCAGCCATGCCATGAAAAACTTTAATAACAATCTAGGGCATTATTTCCAAATAAATATTTGAAAAGTCATGGAGAGGGGAGTGCAGTAGTTGAAAGGGAGGGTGCTAACTGCATGCATGATTGACTTCAAAGAGCTCAATATTATTACAGGGATCAATTTATACTCAAAAGCAAATGATACAATCATTTACTTTCTCAAGTGTACTTAGCTGACCCATTCAAAATTATAGACACCTATACTCACAAATGACCAAAAAAGCAAGAAATTAGCTATTGAGCTTTGATTGTGTTACATGGCTTATTGTCTGTGAAAGGAGATTTTTAATTATAATTAATGGGTAATTCCCTCTCTTCCAGAGTTTTAGCCATCACAAAATTAATCATTAGAACCATAAATTTTCTTCATGATGCTTAACAAATTATGCATAACCCATTTCTCTCAAGCATCTTTTTCTGAATCTTTGGTGGGAAATACAGTTAGTTAGGCACATAGTTTCAAACATCTATTTGGTTACTGTTGTGATTAAGAATTTTCTTCTAGATTCACATGCAGAAGGGAATAAGGCTTGCCATATTAACACAGTTTACTGCCAAGTAACATGATTTCACTTATGTGTGGAATTAAAAACAAAACTAAACAAAATAAAACCACTTTCTACTTCTCAGCACAAGAAAACTTTACACCTGATATTTTATTAATAAATTCCACTCAGAAGCATCAAGAAGTCAAAGAAAAACTATTTAGATATAGCAAATAGACAACTATTTAATAAAACCTTTCAATTAAAAGTTGCTCCTCAAGTCATAGGTCAAAGATCATTGATATGCTGTTTGATTCTAAAAGGGAAAAGTATAGCAATCTGCAATTATGATCACTGAAGCATTATTAAGTAGTGCTTATTAATAACTGGAATCACATTTTCTGTGATATTTCCTTTTTTTGTTGTTATTGTACAGATTTTTCTTACAGGTTAGTACATGGAAATTGGTGAAGGAATGGATAGGAGACATAAAAATCTATGGGAATGCATGCAACAAAAATACGCAGTATCACTTCATGTAAACTTCCGCTTTCTTCATGCAAAGATGCCTATAAAAACTGAGACAATAAATTTCCTATCAGCTGAATTTTACATTAACTCAGTCACGAAAACTGTCAAACCAATTCCATGATTTTACATGAGCAGGAGACTTGAAGTTGTTCAAAGATTTCCAGCATAAGTGTTCCATGGCCCAATTATGCTAATTACAGTGCCAACAACAGAATGAGACAGGATTATTCCTTGCTTCGGTTTCTGGTTCTTTTGACGAGGGAGCAGAACAACCCGGTTTTGGGAGGAGGGCCCATCAGCATTGGGGCTTGGTTCTTGTGTATAATTTTTATCTAGGGAAAAAAAGAGAGAAAGAGGAGGGAGTAATCCCTGGGTACAATACAAATTTCTGAGAATCTCTGTTAAGGTTAATCACATTGCCTATGTTACTGAAACAGCACAAGTGTAAAATGTAGTTTCAGAGTTTCTATTATTGCAAAAATATTTTTAAGGAAGGTAAGGTATGCATTTAAACTATACACCAATGCTCAGGGTGCTAACAAGAAACCAAACTTACTTGAAATTACATTTTAAGTATCATACTACTTCTAACCTCGCTTGTATTAAACGCCCAAATTCCTCGTTCATGCCACATGATTATCTAGTCTAATTTACTGACCATTAGTTATGTATTATTTATTTAAGACAGGAAAGGATGCACCATTATAGTACTCAGAATCTCAATTATAGCCCCACATCAAGAAGTACTTGATACCAAGGCAAGCCTTATTTACCCTGTTAATCAGATTGTTTCTCTCTTTCAACATGAACTGCAAGCCTTAATTTCAAAACAATCATTAAGAATGAAAGTCAAAAGCTAACGTGCATAAAAGGTCAGAAATGATGAACTAGCTTTCTAATTTGTTAATTAATTGGTAATAGAATAGAATCAAATATTGAAAAGCCTGCTTAAAACATTCTGAGAGACTGTTCTAAAGCTCTCCTTTTTGATTTCTTTGAAATAAAACCACGAATCACCTTAAATGAGACAACCTTAAAGTAGATTATGTCTGTAATTTTCTCTAATTCAAGTCTAAATTAGAGAAGACATTTTATGAATATATGCTATGCTCAAAGCTAATTGAAAGCAATTATCAAAGTGGCATTTTGTCTGTGACTTTAAGATACATTGTAAGATAATAAATGATTCTCATTATGTAATAAAAAGGTCACATCATGCCTTTGGGCTAGTGATGCTAAGAGTTTTTCAAAAGCAATCTGAGACATTTTCTTTAGAGAACTGCGACTAATATAAGAACCATCGCTTATTAAATATCAGTTGTCACCTGCACAGCACTTGCATCAGAGATGAGTATTTCTTTCAAAAAGAAACACCACCTCATTACAAGCTGCAAAAATATATCTCTTAAAGTGCATAGCTGACATTTTAAAGTTAAAATGAATATCCTTCACTTGTCATTCACTAATAGCAATGAAACAAAAAAAAGGATGTCACGTGGACTGGATCATTAAAACTGACACTGAGGCTTTTGGGAAATAGAGATCTTTCTAGACAGTCTAGAAAGACAGAAGTATGTCAAAAATCAGGATAAATGAGCAACTTTATTTAACTCTGTTGGAATCAGGTTATTCTGGGAAGATTCAGTGTTCTCTGTACTGTAAAAATAAATTGCACCTGTAAAAGGCCACCAGGCTAAACTGGCCTCAAACTCTCTGGATATCTGATTTCATTTGATTTTACTTTTGTTATCTTATTAACTGAGGAATCAATAGCCAGATACTTAAGATGTCAGAATTCACATATCTATGTAGATTGAAAAAGATCTCAGCCAGATTTTCTCTCCTAATAATTCACATTTAGATTACACTCTACCTCTTACAATTGATTTTTATACTCCTCTAGAGTATCTAATATACCATCATTCATTCATTTCATAAAATGTATTGAGCCCCTACTATGTTTCACACACTGTACCAGGAGCCTTTAACAAATAGACAAAGCACAATCTCTACCCCCAATAAATTATAGTCAAGTAAGAAACAGAAATTTAACAAGTATGTTCAATAGTGTTGTAGATGCTGAAGTATGAGGCTAAGCAGAAAGGTACTATTTTTTAATGCTGAATATAAAAATGAATCTTTTCATACAAAATTTCCTTTAAAAATGAATATGTGATGATGCAATCAACACATGCTACTTATATAATAATCTTAGATTCAAACAGAATATAAGAAGCCATGGTAAGAAAGTAAAGATTTCTGATTCACGGTTATTGGACTAAATCCTTTAGAGGGTATGTTACTATTAGGGTCTTTTGGAAAACAATATCATTATTCCCAAACTACTGTTGTTGTAGGAAAAGAAGTATATCATGCTAGTCACTTACAAAAGATTAGCATCAATTTATGGAAGGCAATGGCACCCCACTCCAGTACTCTTGCCTGGAAAATCCCATGGACGGAGGAGCCTGATAGGCTACAGTCCATGGGGTCGCTAAGAGTCGGACACGACTGAGCGACTTCACTTTCACTTTTCCCTTTCATGCACTGGAAAAGGAAATGGCAACCTACTCCAGTGTTCTTGCCTGGAGAATCCCAGGGACGGGGGAGCCTGGTGGGCTGCCGTCTATGGGGTCGCACAGAGTCGGACATGACTAAAACGACTTAGCAGTAGCATGACAAAGTAGAACCAAAATACCACAACTTTTTGTGTATGAAGTTTTGTTTGCCTTCTGAATTAATATTTTTAGGTTATTTAGATTTTGTTTCATCATAGCTATCTTTTTATTAACAATCTCTTTCAAAAGAAATCACATGTTACTATTCCTTTGAAAAATAGCACAATATCTCACTAAGTGCTCTTGACACAGTAGGACCCTTAACCCATGCTACTGACTACTTTGAAGTTCTAGGTTATAGTTTCTAAGCTGAATAATGGCCAGTCTTATTTTTAAAATCATCTATCCTCTATCCTCTTAGTTGTTTAAGCACTTATATGGTCACACACAATTCCTTCACATTATTTCTGTAAAAACTGAAATCTGTGTCTTTTTGTCCATTCTTTATAAAAATGAGCAACAACTGGCTGTTTTCCTCTCAGGGAGATTCCATGGAAGAAAGTTGCACTCATGAGATGTCTATTATGTATCCAGGCTCTTTGCATACATTGCCTCAAATATTTGAGCAGAAACAAACTCTACTCCATCGAGGATAAGAATAATACTAGTCCAGTACCAAGTGAACTGCTGGTTTTATAGTCGCAGAAAGTCCAGGTGTAGGCTTCAGAAAGCTGTAGGGACTAAAGTGTTACTTATGTTCAGATGGTTTGTGTTGGAGGACCCTGGCTAAGTGTGTCTCAATAGGCATGCAATAATGACTCAGATGCCTGTTCCAACTCCACACCCTTATATTTTTATTACTATTTTTTAGAACCTGTTATCCATGAGGAAAACAATACTGAGAAAGGAGTAACATATCCCTCAAAGACATTAGAATAGATTAAATCTCCGCAATCTGAAAACATAAACCAAACATTAGGATTTCTTTGAGTGCTTCCATTTTTTTAAGAATTGGGTAGTTACTTCTTAGTTGTTTCTGAATACATTAATGTTTATTGAGCACCAATTATGAGCAAGACAGTTTGCAACTTGACTGTTTTGTTTGGAGGGAATCTGAGCTTATAATTGAGAGAGAACTGTAGGCAATCCTAAGCAATGGTGATGGGGCTCCTAGGAGCTGGAATGGCTGTATAAAGGTAGAAGTGTGAAATATTAGTCACTCAGTCGTGTCCGACTATTTGTGACCCCATGGACTGTAGCCCACCAGGTGTTTCTGTTCATGGAGTTCTCTAGGCAAGAATACTAGAGTGGGTATCCATTCCCTTTTCTAGATGAAGGTAGAAGAGCATTGCTAAGATAAGTATTGTCAGAATTGGAATGATGTTTTGCATAATTTCTTCATTTCTACTTAGCTATTCCTTTAGAAAGCAACAGCACGAAAATCTCATGACTCTTTCTACTTCCATCTTCCTATGTCAAATTAAGATTGAGCACCTTTAAAAACAGAAACATGAAAATAGTTGATTTCAGTTTTATAAGTATTCAACATGAAATAAAAATGCACATATAGAAACCAGATGAAGGATTAGTAGGCACAGTTTTCTTGACTGTATAGAACTGTCAGGGTTATATAGTATTATAGGTGGTCCCACCTTATAATTGTAATATAACAATAATAATGACAAGATTTGACTCTTAGCATGTGCAGACTATTATGCTAGTGCTTTACACATGATATTCAGATGCTACCTGTCTCATCCTTCTATTTGAATTGCTCTTGACAAAAGTCAACTCTCATAAAAGTATTATTATCAAAGTACATAGAATTGAAACCTTATGTCCTAAAAGGGATAGAGGAGGGCTTTATAGCTTACAGTACATGGTGAACAGTGTCTAATTTGTGTTCTCTCCAAAGACTTTGTTTTGTTGTTGTTCAGTTGCTTAGTCATGTCTGACTCTTTGCGACCCCATGGATTGCAGCACACCAGGCTTCTCTATAGTTCACTATCTCCCAGAGTTTGCTAAAATTCATGTCCCTTGAGTCAGTCATGCCACCCAACCATCTCGTCCTCTGTCATCCCCTTCTCCTTTTGCCCTCAATCTTTCCCAGCATCAGGGTCTTTCCCAATGAGTCGGCTCTTCCCATCAGGTGACCAAAACACTGGAGCTTCAGCTTCCGCATCTGTCTTTCCAATGAATATTCAGGATTGATTTCCTTTAGGATTGACTGGTTTGATCTTTTTGCTGTCCAAGGGATTGTCAAGAGTCTTCTCCAGCACCACAGTTCAAAAGCATCAATTCTTCAGTGTTCGGCCTTCTTTTTGGTTCAACTTTCACATCCATACACGACTACTGGGAAAACCATAGCTTTGACTATACAGACCTTTGTCAGCAATGTGATGTCTCTACTTTATAATACCCTGTCTAGGATAGTCATAGCTTTTCTTCCAAGGAGCTAGTGTCTTTTAATTTCATGGTTGCAGTCACCATCTGCAGTGATGTTGGAGACCAAGAAAATAAAGTCTGTCACTATTTCCATTGTTTCCCCATCTATTTGCCACAATGTGATGGAACCGGATGCCATGATCTTCGTTTTTTCAATGTTGAGTTTCAAGCCAGCATTTTCACTCTCCTCTTTTATCTTCATCAAGAGGCTCTTTAGTTCCTCTTCACTTTCTGCCATTAGGGTGGTGTTATCTGCATATCTGAGGTTATTGATATTTCTCCTGGCCATCTTGATACTAGCTTATGCTTCATACAGCCCAGCCTTTCACATGACGTACTCTGCATGGAAGTTAATTAAGCACGGTGACAATATACAGCTTTGACATACTCCTTTCCCAATTTGGAACCAGTCCACTGTTTCATGTCTCTCTTTAATGGTTGCTTCTTGACCTGCATACAGATTTCTCAGGAGGCAGGTAAGGTAGTCTGGTATTCTCTTCTCTTTAAGAATTTACAGAAGTTTATTGTGGTCCACACAGTCAAAGGCTTTAGTGTATTCAGTGAAGCAGAAGTAGATGTTTTTCTGGAATTCCCTTGCTTTTTCTATGATTCAATGGATGTTGGCAGTTTGATCTCTGGTTCTTTTGCCTTTTCTAAATCCAGCTTGTTTATCTGGAACTTCTCAGTTCAAATACTGTTGAAGTCTAGCTTGAAGGATTTTGAGCATTATCAAGCTTGCATGTGAAATGAATGCCATTGTGTGGCAGTTTGAACATTCTTTGCCATTTCCCTTCTTTGGGATTGAAATGAAAACTGACCTCTTCCAGTCCTGTGACCACTGCTGACTTTTCCAAATTTAGCTGACTTTAGTTCATCTAAAATTGAGGAAGAGAGGAAGGTTTTTCTGGATTCATCCTCCAGGCATTATTTGGCCCAGCTCATTGGTAGTTTCTTTCCTAGCTCCTTGTTTTTCAGCTTTGAATATTCCTACCTACTCTTTGTTGTGAAGAGTATTACTTTTCTTCCTCATGTTATAGGAACACCCTGCTTAACACCCAGTCTCTGTACATCCACCAAACCAAGTGCTTATCAAAGCATCCTAATAAGATTAGAATGAAGATGGATCTATTCTATCTTCAAGGAATTCTCATATCTAATACCAAAAGAATATTTTTTTCATAACTTAACTTATATATTATCTAAATATACCCTCCCAACAGCCGTAAGGAGGTAGGTGTCAACATCCTTATTTTATAATACAGGACAAAAATTTAGGTTCTGTAACCTGAAATGCCCCACTCAAGTTGGTTAATGCAAGGGCTGGGTTTGAAAGCTGATTCTCAAATCTTCCAAGTACTCCTTGTTGATTCCCACTTCTGTATCCTTGTGCCAAGTAGTACTCTCGAGAACCTTCCAGCAAACTTTGATTCCTGTCCTGCCCAGCTCAGATCACACATTATTTTGAAATTTCAAAGCACAATGACATAAAGAAGATTCTAAATGTCCTCTGAAGCTGAAGCTCCAATACTTTGGCCACTTGATGTGAAGGGTTGATTCATTGGAAAAGACTCTGATGCTAGGAATGATTGAAGGCAGAAGAAGAGGGTAACAGAGGATGAGACGGTTGGATGTCATCACCAACTCAATGGACATGAGTTTGAACAAACTCTAGGAGACAGTGAAGGACAGGGAAGCCTGGCACACTGCAGTCCATGGGGTC
Organism: Giraffa tippelskirchi; assembly: GCF_054371585.1. Classification (NCBI taxonomy): domain Eukaryota; kingdom Metazoa; phylum Chordata; class Mammalia; order Artiodactyla; family Giraffidae; genus Giraffa; species Giraffa tippelskirchi. The sequence goes on from NC_137284.1 coordinate 69,548,347, forward strand.
ACAAAGAGTCGGACACGACTTAGTGACCGAACAACAACAACAACAAATGCCCTCCGAGAGGAAAAACAGGTCACTTACAGAAACATGAAAATCAGCATGGCATCAGGCTTCTCAAAAACATTAATGGTAGAAGAAAGCAGAGAAACACCTTCAAACCTCAGAGGAAAAGTTAATTCTATCTTAGGTTTCTCTATGTGGTTGATGTATCGATTAAATGCAAGGGTACAGTGAATATATTTTCAGTCATCGAAAGATCTAGAGAGCTTACCCTTTATATGCCCTTTAAAACATATTTGAGGGTGTTCTCCAGTGAAACAGATGTATGAGCTAAGAAAGAGATTCAAAAAACAGAGGATCAAATGGACAACACCAAGCTCTGGTGAGGGTGTGGAGCAACAAGAACCCCCATACACAGGTACTGGGGAGCAAAATGGTACTTTGGAAGACAGTTTGGAGGTTTCTTATAAAACTAAATATACTCATCATATGACCCAGTGTTTGCACTCATGGAATTTATACAAAAAAGTTGGAAACTTACGTCTACATAAAAACCTGTACACAAATGTTTGCAGCAGCTTTTTTTTATCATTGCCAAAACTTGGAAACAACCAAGAGGTCCTTCAGTAGGTGAATGGATAAATAAATTGTGGCACATCAATCAAGACGAAGGAATACTGTGTGTGTGCATGCTAAGCTACTTCAGTTGTGTTCAACTTTGTGCGACCCTATGAACTGTAGCCCACCAGGGTCCTCTGTCCATGGGATTCTCCAGGCAAGAATACTGGAGTGGGTTGCCATGCCCTCCTCCAGTGGATTTTCATGAAGCAGGGATCGAATCCATGTCTCATGATTCCTGCATTGGCAGGCAGGGTCTTTATCACTAGCACCACCTGGGAAGCCCAAAGGAATATTATTCAGTGCTAAAAAGAAATAAGCTATCTAGCCATGAATGCACATGGAGGAATCTTAAATGCACATTAATAAGTGAATCAAATCAATCTGAGAAGGCTATATCCAGTAAGATTCTAATTATATGACACTCTGGAGAAGGCAAAACTGTGGAGACAGTGAAAAGATCAGTGGGCGAGAGGTTATGGGAGAGTGGGATGAATAAATGAAGCACAGAAAATTTTCATGACAGTGACATTCCTTATGATGTTATAATAATAGGTATATTATTATTATAAAGACCTTATACACTTGCTCAAGCCCATGGAATGAACAACACTGAGTGGACCCAGTGCAAACTGTGGACTTTGAGTGAACACAATGTGTCTATGGAGGTTTACCGATTCTATCAAAAGTACCATTTGTGGGGGTGATTCTGTCAGTGGGGAGGCCATGCGTGTGTGTGGGTGAGAGCTATATGTGAAATCTCTGTACCTTCCCCTTAGTTTTACTGTGAACCTCAAAGTGCTCTAAAAGAGAGATTTATTAAAAACAACAATGGCAACAAAAAGAGGATCCAACTGAGCCCCTGATCTGCAAGAAACTCAGGAAGAAATCTGCAGCGAAGGGCTTCTGCCATATAAAGAAGGGAATGGGGATAATAGATTAATTGATACAGTGCAGTATTTAAGAAATGAGAATTATTATAATGATGGCTTTACAAAGAAAGGAAAAGAGATGATAGAAGCTCTGTAGGAAAGAAAATGTAATTGTGTGTCAGTACTTGGTTCTATAGTTGATGACATTTTCATAATCTCAATCATTCTATGTTTTATATGGATTTAAATAGTCTTTTTTTCAGAAGCAAAATACTGGTTAAAAAATCAGACTGACAGCATCCCCACTTCCTATAAGGAGACTTTGGTCAAATGAATTATTCGTTTTCCTTATCTGTACCATAGAGACTTTAAGATAGTGCCTATTTCATTGGTTGCTTGTAAGGACTAAATGAATCAATGCATACAAAATGCTTAGAACGTTACCTGGCACATAAAAATCACCCAGCAGATATTAACTATTAGTAAGATTTAAATGGAGTAATGTTACAAACCACTTTTGTAAGGCATAAACTAAGCAGAATATACCTAAAACTATTAAGTAAAAAAATAAACCAACCTCCCTCCCCCATACTATAGCAAAGCAGATTGTTTGAGTGAAAAAAGTGTTCATCACTCAGTCGTGTCTAACTCTTTGTCACCCCATGAACTGCAGCCTGCCAGGCTCCTCTGTCCATTCGATTCTTCAGGCAAGAATACTGGAGTGGGTTGCCATGCCCTTCTCTAGGGCATCTTCCCGACAGAGGGATTGAACCCTGGTCTGCTGCACTGTAGGCAGATTTACTGTTTGAGCCACTGGGGAAGCCTCAGATTGTTTACAGACATGCAATAAAAATCAGAAGAGACAGCCAAAGAATCAAAGAATGGATCCGGTGACCCAAATTATGGGACAGAAGCTAGTCATTTTTCTTGAAATTCCATACATTCTGTTCTTTTCAATGCGTACATATAATTTTGGTACATGTGTTTAACAATAAAAATCCTTCAGCAAGAAACTGTTTTTCTCTCTAGTGTTTTGGTTCTCCAAATGTGGTCCACAAACCAGGAGGAACACTGACAGCATTGTGAGAAAGGCAGTCTCCTAGTCCCACCCCAAGCCTGAATCAGATTCCACTTTATAATAAGATTCCCATGTAATTCACACACACATTCACCTTTGAGAAGCCTTGGTCTGTTTGTCACTTGCTTCTCTTTCTAAAGGGGTAAGACCAGTAGGAATCTGTTGACTGACTGAATAAATGAATGACCAGCACCTTCTTACACTCATCCCCCAAACATGTTGCTGAAAGCTAATATCAATGGAACCAAATAACCTAATTTAACTCAATTTTAATTAGCTTGATTGTTCATCTACTAGGTCTAGCTTTTTTCAGTATAGTGCTGGGGATTCCAAGTTGAACAGATACTGTTGAAAACATCGATGAGGTGCATAGAGTCAACTGATGGGAACATATGTAGCAGTAGGATGTGTCACACATTGTGCTATGGAGATGTTCTCAGAGTGCAATGGGAGCACAGAATAATGTCCTTCAGATCACGGCTGAAGGACAGGACATAAGTAAACTGAGTCTTAGCAGTGACACTCTGAAGCACAGCTTCGGGGCTGCATGTCATACCAGAGACAGGGAGATCAGATAGGAGGTGAATAAAATAATCTAGAAAAGAAGTAGAATGGATTTTAGTTGCAGCATTGGCAATGGGAACAGAATCGAGGCAGATCTGAGAGATACCAAGGAGGCACAGGTTGCAGGGTATGATGGACGCAGGGAGTAATCGAAAAGAGAAAGACTCTAGTATGACTTTCATGCTTTTAGCTTTGCTTGTTGTGTGTGTGGTGATGCTTTTTTATAGAAAGAGATGTATTTTTTGGCATGAGTGAGAGCCAGTAAGTTGGTGAACTCCTATAGAATGTGATATTCTAGAGGAGATGCTCAGTGTCTTTGGGATATGTAGGTCTGGTGTTCAGAAAGGAGAATGGGTCTTGAGATAGATTTGGTTGTAATGATGCTGTAAATAACATTATCCATTGGAAAGAGATGACTAAAGGACAGATGTGTGTATCAAATGTGAATGTCAGACATTATATTGCATAATGGGGGAGCATGGACATATAATAGTGAAGCAGGAAATTATATCGGGGAAGGCAATGGCACCTCACTCCAGTACTCTTGCCTGGAGAATCCCATGGATGGAGGAGCCTGGTGGGCTGCAGTCCATGGGGTCGCGAAGAGTTGGACACGACTGAAGCGACTTAGCAGCAGCCGCAGCAGGAAATTATATACTATGAAAGAATATGAGGACAAATAACCAGGGAGTTAGGAGAAAAAACTAGAAAGAAGTATGATCGTGCAAACATTTCAAATCTGTCTTCAATGTGGCCTACTTGTTTTCTACTAATGAAGGTGAGACATTCAAATTACATGTATCTAGGCTAGGCACGCCTCCATTTTCACAATGATTTGCATGTAAGTTATGTAAACTACTAAATTGTTAATACTAATTCCAAATCTAGAAATCATATTTGAGAGTTATGTAACTGTAGGATGCTTTTGCAATTTAGGGGTTGGCAAATATTATCTGTAAAGGGCTAGATGGTAAACACTTTAGGCTTTTGGTCTATGAAGTCTCTGTAACAACTCAACTCTGCTATTGTAGCACAAAAGGAGCCACAGACTAAATGTAAACAAATGGATGTGACTATGTTCTAGTCAAACTTTATGTATGAAAACTAAAATCTGCGTTTCAGATACTTTTAACATTATGAACTATTATTATTTTTTTGGATTTTTCAACCATTTAAAAATATAAAAAAATATTCTTAACTCTTTGACTGTGCAAAAACAGGTGACTGTGTAGATCTGGCCCAGAGATTAAACTTGCTGACCCTTGATGCAGTTACAGTCAAATAATGAACATTAATTTAAAATTATGACTTAATGGGTCAATATATAAAAGACTGCTTGACAGGTGGCTCAAAGAATCCAGTCACCAATGCAAGAGACACGGATTCGATCGCTGGGTCAGGAAGATCCCCTACAGAAAGAAATTGTAACCTACTCCAGTATTCTTACCTGGGAAATTCTATGGACAGAGAAACCTGGCAGGCTACAGTCCACGGGGTCACAGTCAGACACAACTTAGAGACTAAACAACAACAAGCTAAAAGATGAATAAAAGTGGAAATAGTCTCATATGGCATCTCTTTGCTATACTGAGTGCCACCATTCAGAATTTATTCTGTGAAAATTCTGAATTAGAATATATACTAGCTTTCCCAATTTTAGTAACAGATCAACTGATCAAATTTGGTGTCAATGTTTAATCTCTTTATTGCTTTGCACCAGGGTGGGCTTAATAATATTGTGCTTCTTAGAAAGTAGCTCAGAAGGTAGGATTTTCCTTTTTAAATATTCCCTCTGCATTTAGCCAAAATTTTCTTTTCCTGATTTATCTCTTTAAGAATTTATTATCACTGGATTTATTCAGCTACCTTAAAAATGAATGGAGTTTTCAGAGCAAAATAAATGCCATAAAATATCTGCAGAGAGAGCTTAATTTAGCAATTATCTGGAACATTAAAAGTTACCTAGCTTGATTCTGGAATAAGAGTGTCTCTTTCCAATAATGGAAACCATTTTGAATTCATGCGTGTAGCTGAGCCATATGACAGTGGGAATAAAGAGCATGCTAAATTTTTCAGGTCCATAACTGCCAAAAAGCAAAGCAATGAAACATAACAATTTTCTAAATCCCTGTGCCAGCTTCTTTATGATTCCAGCCATTATTTTCTGGAATGATAGTAATTTCCAAGTTTAATGTCAAAGTCTTTGATCTAACATCAAACTCAAAGAAATCACTGTGGAGATTTACAATAAAATCTCTAAAAAATGGGTTTGAGAGGTTTACTTGCTGATTAAATTCACAGGAATTTTAAATAGGTATGGCAATGAGAAAAGAGAAACTTTCTCCTGAAAGTGATGGGCTATTTGTTCACAGTGCAGAGGAAATATTCATACCTGGGTTTGAAATCTCTTATAAGGTATAAATTTGGTTTTCATTTTATTTCATTGTTATAAGCTGGTAGCCAGGAAGGTCAATGACATTTAAAAAAATTTTTTTTATAATTTTCATGTCTTTGCAGAAAAATGATATGACAACTTAACCTAGAAACTATTTTTCTTTTTCAAGGGTCTCTCCAAATATTCGATCATATGGGAAAAAAGCAAAAATTAAAAAAAAAACAAAACAATAAAAAATTTCTCCTTGACTGCAACTGGAAAATATTAACAATATTCATAATTTGTGATTATACTTTTCATGAATAATATTTCATATATCCTCTTTTATGTGGTCTTTTCACATAGCAAATTGTCACATGGATAAAGCAATGTACAGGCATACCTCCTTTCACTGCACTTCATTTTACTGTGCTTTGCAGATATTAGGTATTTTTTCTATACAAACTGAAAACTTGTGATAACCCCATGTCAAGCAAGTCTAGACTAAAGTACACAGTACACAGTACTCAGTACACATAACATACAAGCACTAGGAAACCAAAAAAAAAAAATTCATGTGACTTATTGTATTATTTGCTTTATTGTAGTAGTATGGAACTAAACCTGCAATATCTCCTAGGTATGTCTGTAATATGTTAAAATCCTCTCTTTTTTAAAAGTCTCCTCAAGTAAGACATGTGCAACTGTGTTCTGACTATTCAAGGAAATAAAAACAATAAATGATTAAATTTTATTCAGTCTATTTTATTAAGTTTTTAATTAAAAATTTTAGTTGAAATTGGTAACCCATCTTGGGAATATTTTTATGAAATACTGTGCTCTGTTCATGGATAAGAAGGTTTATTCTTGAAAACTTTTAGCAATACTGTATGTTACATTTTGAGGAAAAGTTTAGAATGTGTTAGCTGTATTTTCTAACTTTTAATGCACAAAATCAGAAGAAAAGAAGAACTAGGTAAAGTCTTTCACAAGGGAGAAAGATCAGGTTCAGGCCTAATGAATCTATAGTTTGTATCCAAAAAAGAGACCTCTGACTGCTCTGGAAGGAAAAAAATCAAACTCATCTATTGGTACAACAATGCCCATCAATCAAGAGACTTACTAACTTTACCCATTCTAGAGACATGTATTTAATTTTGAACCAGATTTAAATATAAATATCTACTAGTCCTTTAGAAAACTAATGACAAAATTCTATTAAGTGCATATAATTTCATCACTTTCAGCATGTTCAACAGTCCCAGATCACATCAATAAAAATGCATAAGGTATTATATACATATATATTTCTTATTTCAATTTCTGCCTTTTCATGTCTTTGGACATTGTGTCCACTTTGGGTTTGGAGTTCCTATCTAAGAACATATCTAAGAAAGACTATTATCTTCGAGCTAAGCGGAAATGAACTTTCCTAAATTGAAACGGTGTAGATTAATTCAGGTTTCAAAATGAAAAATAAACGAACAATGTAGGTTTATTTCACAATATTTAAATAGAATGTATTACAGAACTATAAAAAGGTGTAAGTCTAATTATAAACATAACTTGTTTGGGATAATTTTTAAAATACAATGCAGTAAGAAAATGTTTAAAATATTTTTAATGTTTAAAATATTTTTAATGTTTAAAATATTTAAACAGGTTTAAATATGATTAAAATATTTTTGTGCAAAATGCAAGAAAATCTAATCAGTTTGGCATCAATTAAGCTCTAACAATGTACTTCAGTATCTCTCCTAAGTAGAGAGATCTGTTTTCCCTTCACCCAGGTCGATTTGTGCACATTATGGTGTCATCATAATTTTAAAACATACTGAGAAAATGACAGAGCTGCAAAATTAAAATAAATGATTAATGGTAGTTTTTTCATGTTTTGTACTAATAGGTATTACTGAGACTTTAAATTAATAGAGCTGTCAGGCTCACGGATGTTACAGATCCAGCAATGAACCAAAATGGAAATTATATATTCCACAGACACCTAAAGATGACACTTTGGAATATTTTAAATTTTAATTAGTAGGTGCAATTGTTTTGTTCCCTGTAACCACCGCAAATTAATTGGAAATTAGTCACAACCAACCTTTTTTTTTTTTTTTTAAACAATCTAAGATGAAAGGGTTGGTGCTCTACACCTTAACATCTTTGTTTGCAGGCCCGAAAGCACACATGCAGTAAATTGCATTGTCAATTACAAAAACAACAACTGTTGTGAAATTAGGAAAAAATTATGCACAGGTAAACAAAACTAATTAATGCATAAGTAACAGGGGAACACACAAAATAATGCCACTAAACACTAACATGCCAGTCTTTGGGGGGAAAAAGAGGCTTAGAAATGTAAATCTATGCAAGAGCATTTACCAGTGACGTCTTAGGTAAAAGGCTGCTTTTAGCTTATGTTTTATTTAACTGCTTTTGGAGTCTCACTGGCACTCATACTTTAAAAAGTATACCCACAACAACAGCCATCTGATTATTCAACTATGTCTCAAGATGACAGAAGACTGTTATTAATAGCTAATTTTCTTTTCCTCAAAATACCAAGATTTAGACCCATAACAAATGAAGAATCTTAAGATTCATCCTTATTTTATGTTTAAATATTAGGTAAATAGTAATTTTCAGGTGTACATCCACCCATTAACAATTTTCCTACTGATAATTTATGGGTTACCTCTTTCCTTTTAGCACCAAAAATACACGTTACCTTGTCTACTTTTTCCCTTCTCTAAAGTAAGCCATTAGAACCACTTAAGATTCCTTAAAAACGGTGTATCTGCTAAGGCAGCAAGTGTCACGTTACAATAGCTTTGTAACTTTTAATGAGAAAGTAATTTTCTTATCAAATTTTCAAAATAAGACTTCCCAGGAAGTCAACCTGATGCATTAACTATTATTTAATATTATTTCAATTTAATAGACAACGCAAGGGTCTTGGGAGATTCAAGAGTTAGGCAATCTGTGTTTTCATGCACCACTTGATTCTGCATGAGTTTTAATATAATTTTCCTTTTATATAATTACTGAAGATGCTAAATATTATGGTGAAGTGATATCCTTTCCAATATGAGTTTATCTGTAAGTGATTACAGGAAAACAGTAAAAACCACTGCTATATTTTCTATTAACACCTTGGCTAAATGTCAAAAAGATGTCAAATACTATCCCAACACAAAATACCAAGAGTTTAACTATTTTTTCTCCCTGTTTGACTCAGAATAACAAGGAAGTTAGTCTAAACACTGCAAAAGAAGAAAATTCATGTGTATTATTGGTTATAACAAAACTAATAAACACTAGAAAATAATACTTTTTTAGTGTTGACAAATGAGATACAAATTAATTTTCAACAACCCCCCAGTATTGTCATAATTTGTAGGTAGCTGGTTTTAGTAATAAAGAAACAGTTCCACAACTAAGCAATTCTCTGAAGTCCAGAGGTTACCAATACAACAAATATGAGACTCCGGAATCTGGCTTTTATTTCTGTTTTCTACCCTTTGGGATACAGGTATTTTGCTATACTATTTCTAAGCAGCTTTTTCCTCCCCTCCTTATGAAAATACCATAAAACACTATTTTCAAGGAATGAAAAATATTTTTAACCTCAGACTACTTTGAATTTCTGCTAATGAGCTAGAGAAGTGGACTTAATTATGGATGCCAGTTTCTTAAATTTGCCCCATTCCCCCCATAAATCTTTTCATGGACTGTTTACATTTAGACTTTGGTAGCTTCTTGTCAGGAAACACTGTTCTGGCCATGATCTGCCTTTAAAAATATTTATTGTATCTTTGGTAATCAAGAGAGAGGTATAAGCACATAAACAATGGAAACAAGTGATCCAATATCAAAGAAAGGCAATGCCAAAGAATGTTCAAACTACCACACAATTGCACTCATTGCACATGCTAGCAAGGTTATGCTCAAAATCCTTCAAGCTAGGCCTTAGCAATACATGAATCAAGAACTTCCAGATGTACAAATTGGGTTTAGGAAAGGCAGAGGAATTAGAGATCAAATTGCCAACATCCACTGAATCTTGAAGAAAGCAAGGGAATTCCAGAAAGACATCTATACTAAAGCCTTTGACTGTGCAGACCACAACAAACTGTAGAAAATTCTTAAAAAGATGGGAGTACCAGACCATCTTACCTGCCTCCTGAGAAACCTGTATGCAGGTCAAGAAGCAACAGTTAGAATCCAACATGGAACCGGTCCCAAACTGGGAAAGGAATATGTCAAAGCTGTATATTTTCACCCTGCTTATTCAACTTCTATGTATAGTATATCCTGTGAAATGTTGGGCTGGACAACTTACAAGCTGGAGTCAAGACTGCCAGGAGGAATATCAACAACTACAGATATGCAGATGACACCACCCTAATGGCAGAGAGCAAAGAGGAACTAAACAGCCTCTTGATGAAGGTGAAAGAGGAGAATGAAAAAGCTGGCTTAAAACTCAACATTCAAAAAATGCAGATCATGGCATCCAGTCTCATCACTTCATGGCAAATAGATGGGGAAACAGTGGAAACAGTGACAGACTTGATTTTTTTTTGGCTCCAACATCACTGCAGATGGTGACTAGAGCCATGAAATTAAAAGACGCTTGCTCCTTGGAAGGAAAGCTATGACAATCCTAGACAGCATATTAAAAAGGTAGAGACATTACTTTGCCAGCAAAGTAATTGTCTAGTCAAAGCTATGGTTTTTCCAGTAGTCATGTATGGATGTGAGAGCTGGACCATAAAGACGACTAAGTGCTGAAGAATTGATGCTTTTGAACTGTGGTGTTGCAGAAGACTCTTGAGAGCACCTTGGACAGTAAGGATATCAAACCAGTCACTTCTAAAGGAAATCAACCCTGGATATTCATTGTAAGGAGTGATACTGAAGCTCCAATACTTTGGCCAGTTGATGAGAAGAGCTGACTCATTGGAAAAGACCCTGATGCTGGAAAAAACTGAAGGCAAAAGGAGAAGGAGGTGGCAAAGGAAGAGATGGCTGTATAGCATCACCCACTCAAAGGACATGAATTTGAGTAAACTTCGGGAGACAGCAGGGGACAGAGGAGCCTGGCTGCAGTCTATGGGGTCACAAAGAGTCAGATATGACTTAGCAACTGAACAAAAACAATCCATCTGATATTATTGTATTGTCTAATAAAATATATCACATGAAATTCTCATTTAAATGGTATTTCCAAGCAGAAAGGATTTTCATGATATTCAACTTTACAAGCGGGCTGAAAGGGCCATTAAAACAATCTCTTTCCTTAAAACTACTCAATTTGCTTCTCTATGTAGGTGCCCTCTGCTTGGTTTGCAGTGGTCAGAAGCTGCTGGAGAAAATCTCACTGCCTGCCTGCTGTTTTACACCTGCGATCCTTTTCCCATTACTGTGCATTACAAAAATTTCAGAGACCTTGTATTTTCTCCTCTTTGAACTTTTTATCCTTAGGCAAATAAGCCCAATGAACTGATGATTAGACTAGAAAAAATAAGTTAGAAATAGTCCCCGTTTTATAACTCTTTACTTCATGACCTCGAACATTCACCTAACCTGACCGCCACAGTCTAAAAGCCTCCCATATAATCACATAACTTACTTGCAATAGTCTTAAAACATGTTTACCTACACACAAAGTAATCTAAAAAAAAATAAAACCTCATATGGTCATCCACATCATTACTGTCTAGACAAATACCTAAAACTTACCTTTATTTTTATAGGTGGGTAGAAAATCTATGCCTTTTTGGTCAATTACTTTTACTCAAGTGACAAGGTAAATGTGGTCTCTGCTTAAAAGCAGGACACAGGAATGCAAGAAAATTGATGAAGTTTTCTCAAGAAGAATAAGATTTATGATTCAAGGTTTAGAGCACTTCTGAGATTTATTTAGAATTTTTATAAAATACATGGAAGTGGGAACTATACTGTGAAATCTGAAGTTGGCAGATAGGTACTTCTGGCTAATAAGATACCAATCTCATGGGGACTATTCATGCAGAGCTCAATACAGCCATATACAAAATCTAAGTAGAGTTGGTGGTGTTTTCCGTTCTAGTCAAAAATAAGGAAGCACATTCCGTTACTCTCCCACTGAAGGCATGGCACAGCTAAGTATGGACTGCTGAGAAGCAAGTGACAGCAGGTAGACTGGGGAAGGAGACCAGAGCAGGGAGTGTCCCTGAACCAGCGATATCTTCCTGTTTTTTTCTCCCCTCTCATATTGCCCAGTCTGGAGTTAAAGGTGGCTTAACACCTGGAACTGTTCACCAAGTACAGATGAAAGGGCTTTTCCATTGAAAAGCCCTGTGTTTTCGGTTCAAGGGGTAGGAAATGAATGACCTGTAGGGAGAGGTCAGAGAGTGTGAAGAGGTATCTTTCTTCATTTCACCCCTCCCCTCGCCACCCCAATCTCTCCTACTCCAGTCACCTGGGAATGCCATAGCAGTGGCAGGTGCCTACAGCTCCAGCGAAACTCTCTCTGGTCCATGAAACTATCGGCCCCAAATCATGGGCAAATACCTACTGATCTTTTCTCTCTTTATCCCCTTACAACAGGGCCCTGGAGGCAGAAGCTATATGAGGAGTACATGGCAATGCAGAAAAACAAAGCCTTGTATTTATAATCAGAGGAGCCTTGGGAGTCAAAAACCATCAAGGAGATCCTGGAGTGGAGAGGGCCTCAAAAAGACTATCTCTTAAAGCTGTATATGATCCCCTGAGTTTTCCCCTGAACAGTATATGCATAGATTTGACCTTATGAAGCCTAACAGAGAACTGAATTTTACAACAGAAAAAAAAAAAAATCAATGACCAAAATAAAAGTTAACTGCATGGGCTCAAGAACAGCATGGAGGTAAGAGAAGAAAAAGTCAGTGAGCTTGAATACAGGTGAATAGATATTATCTAGTATGAAGAATAGAAAGAACAAAGAGGAAGAAAAAAAATAACTAAGACTCAGATATTGAGATACTATATAAATATCTAAAACATGTCATCAGGGTTTAGGAGGAAAGGAGAAAGACTGTGGCCTTAAATCAATATTTGAAGAAATAATGATTGAAAACTTCCCAACGTGGCCAAAGACATAAACCTACAGATTCATGAAGTTCAGAGAAACCAAAACAAGAATAAGTCCAAAGAAATTCATGACCAGACTCATCAAAATCAAAACACTGAAGAGTCAAGACAAAGAAAAAAAAATCTTGAAAGCAGCCTTGGAAAAATGATGCATTACATATTGCAGAGCAATAATTCAAATATGGACTTTGCATCAGAAACCATATTATGTACGTGAGGTATGAGGAGGAAGTAAGGGTGAAATCATAAAATGCTTACAATTAAGTCAGAAGAGCTGGACAAATAGGTGTATTGCTGAAATACAAAGCTGTGATTGAGATGGTATTAAGAAAATATCAATAGAGAATCACAGGAGTGCAAAGAATCAGACAGTTTACTTCAGATAGATAAGGAATTAAAAAGGTTTCGCGAGGAAATTGATGCTAAGCTTGCCACTGAAGGAAGAGATCTTATTTTATTTTTGGTATATGTGCATTTATATTCTATTGCCTTCCAGAAAGATTTTAAAGTAACATATAAAAATACACATATCCCAACAGCACAGGATAATCAATTCAGGCAAAATAATAAACCATAGGAAAGATTAAATGAGTCCTAGTGAACTGCTAGAAGAAACTACAGATTCCCTGTGAGCATGCAAGAAGAATGTGTCTATTTCCAAACCACAAAATAAGGGGTGGAGATTTTAGGTACATAATTAAGCATTATGAGGCTTTCTAGCCTTTGGAGAGTGGTCCCAATGAAGTGTGGTCGGCAGATGGAAGCCTTGGGAGAATGATTTAGTGACGTGACAAGGACACTGAATTTTATGCTGTGCGAAACGAAGAGGCAATGAACTTTGAGATCAGGAAGTTGGATGGTCATAATTATGTTGCTCAGTAGTAATTCTGGCAATCAGATGGATGGCTTTGGCTACACAGGGAAGCAAAAAATAATGTATTAAATAAAGAGGAAAAATGTAAACAAGGTGAAAAAGAACTGAATTCTGTTATAAATGATACGTTGTAACTGGTTACTAACACAAGCAACTGAGTGAGGCAGCAAAACCTCATAATTAAGGGAAAAGGCATTAGAGCCCACTGACTACCTCTAATTGTGTGGCCTCGAACAAAGTGCTTGGCTTATCTGTTTCAGGGTTTTAATTTTTTAATTTATGATATGGTATGGTTTCCCAGGTGGTGTAGTGGTAAAGAATCCTCCTGCCAGTACAAGAGGTGCAGGAGACATGGGTTTGATCCCTGGGTCAAGAAGATCCCCTGGAGTAGGAAATGGCAACCTATTTTAGTATTCTTGCCTAGAAGATTCCATGGGCAGAGAAGCCTGGTGGGCTACAGTCCATGGGGCTGCAAAGAGTTGGACATGACTGAGCAACTGAGCATACACATAGGAGTTACAATAACTTTATTGACTTCTTAGGGTTGTTTTGAGAATCAAATAAAAATATGAATATACAGAACAGAAACTGGTACATGGTAAATGATGCTAAATATTGTTAAACACTATTATTATGGTTTCTTCCAAACATCTTAATGACATCTAAATATTTTGAAATTCAATTAGCCTTCATCTACATATCACTAAATTCCTGGAACTGGAAAATCTTACATTTATAAAATTTTTGCTTTCTGTCTTAATGTCCTGAGATTAATTTGTATTTTAGCAAATGGTTTCAGATTAAATAACACTTTAAAATTATGATTATTTTAAATAATTACAACAAGCACATCAATAACATTTAATAGGCCCTGAAACTCTGTTTCTCTTTTAAAGGGTTTGCATTTTAAAACTGTTCTGAATATATTCTCTTTATAAAACAAGTGTCAAAAAAGAAGACAAACTCCAAGTAACTTCAGTGTTTAGTGCTGTGGGAAAAAGATCCAGCCTTCCTAAGAGAGGGGGCAGGCAAAGGCTAGGCAACTAGCCAATGTCTGAATCAACTAGATGCTAGAGCCAGAGAAGGAAAGTGGCATGCAAGTCAGAAAACAGCATCTTACAGAATGGCCCACACAGTGGAAATGGGGACTGAAGGAGGGAGTTGGTCCATGGGCACTCAGTGAGTAAGTATGTGTCCCACAAATACCAGGGATCACGCAGCAAGACTACCAGGCTTGGCAGGGATTGGCTGACTACCGAGTCAGGGCTGAGTTGAGTGTTGAAGGTATTTAATATTAGAGGCTGAGATTGGGCAAGTGGGTCAGAGTCCTGAGAATTATCATACAAAGAAGGGTAATTAAAATAGGCAAAGCAAGACCAAAACACATGTAAACGCCTTCACTAGAAGTTGCCTTGACTTCAGCTATCACTTTCATATTTCACCTGTGGTCATCTCACCATTTAGTTTATGATATGTTCCTGACTTCCTTCCTATTCTCTACAACATGGAAGAAAGTTTCAGGCATCCTTTCTGAATTAATCATACACAAAGCACCCAGAGTGATACTGCATTACAAACTCTTTGGCATTACTTTTCATAAAAGTAACACAAGTAATAATTCACATATGACTATTAATATTTCAACATATTAACAGAATGCAGCCTATACAATGTGTAAAATGAATACATAATTGATAATACAGAAGGAAGTGGCCCAAGAAATTTAATTGTCCCATATCAGGAAACAGAGAGATTAAATCTTTTAAGGTTAAGAAAGTATTTCTTCCTGGTACATTCAAAATTCTTTGCTTCGAGAATGTAATGAATAAAGATAACTTAAAATAACTTTTACATGTACATATATATGAAAAATATGAGAATGAATTGCTAGCCAACCTATATTATGTTCAGTGAAAGATTTAGTAGAAAGCATTTTTTAAAATTGTTATACTTCTCCAAGAATTAGTTAAGAAACACAAATTCAAAATACACATGGTGTTGGCAGTAATGATGTGTGAAGCACAGTGTTACTCGCTGGAGGTAGAGAGGTGACCAAAATCATAGTGCCTGACCTCAGTAAGCTTATGTCTACCATGAAGCTAGTCAAAAACCCGACGATTTCAATTTAACAAAGGTAGTTCTTTGATAAAACCATAAAGCACTGGGGCTGAGTTTTTAGACTAGTAGGGATCAGAGATGAGACGGAGTGAAGGGAGGGGTGATATTCCAAAAAGGAGGAGTGGAAGCATGAAACGAGTCTCAAAAGACGAGTTGTGTAATTCAACTGAAGACAAAGAAAAGTTTAGTTGGGCAAAAGCAAAGTATATGAAAATATCAAAAAGAAGTAGTTGATGATTGCAATGAAACAGGAAGCTTGGTTCAAATTATATTTTATCAGATAGAAAGTATTTAAATGTTTTAATTAGAAGAGTGCCATGGTGAGATTAGTATTTTACAGTGATCATTTTGGTGGAAAAGTTAAGGATGGATTTAAATAGAAAAAAAAAAAAAATGGAGAGGGGGAAAGACTGATGAGGTACCTGATGATAGAGAGAGAGAAATGACATGGGCCAAATCTAGGACAATGGTTTTAGGGATTAAAGGAAAAGACCCAGAAATATGACACTTGATCAAATGTGCACAGATACTGAATTTTAGGGTGTGAAGAGAAGTATAGGATGACTCTCATATTTCTAGCTTAGGAAACAAACACTGAGCTCCACTAGCTCAGTATGGTAAAAGGAAGGACAGGAATTCAGGAACTTAAGAAGAAGTCATTATTGGTGGGTGGGGAGGAGATGGAAGAAGGTGCATGAAGAGTCCATTTTGGTTACATTGAATTTAAGGCTTAGTATGGTCGCTCCTCACTTAATGAAACTTAAATTAGGCACCCATCACTTGTAATGAATTGGGGTGGGAGGGCTGGGTGTGCAGACCCAATACAAAATCTGACCTAGCGCATGACCTCTCATACATTACTACTCTCCCTTCTCTCCTATCGAAACTACTCTTTTCTTCCTTCCCACAATGAGAACATATTGACAACAAAGTCAATATATGCCAAGTCCTCAGGGGGAAGGACTGGGGAGGAAGAAGATAGGAAGGTGAGCATAGTTAAGTTCTAGACTCCACCCTGAAGAAAGGCTCTTCATGAACTGCTTCAACATAATGTCTTCTAGAATCAACTGTGTCTTTAGTTTGTTATGCTTCTGCAACAGAAGATGAGATGGTTGGATGGCATCACCGATTCAACAGACATGAACCTGGGCAAACTCTGGGAAGTGGTGAGGGACAGGGAAGCCTGGCAGGCTGCAGTCCATGGGGTCGCAAAGAGTCTGACACGATTTGGCGACTGAACAACAACAACTGTTAAATGGTTAAAATCTATTCTCCATTAACTCAGTGACTCTTACAAAACTGTGAACACAAGCATAACTAACAAGTTCCTGTTGACTGCTGCTGCTTGCTGCTAAGTCGCTTCAGTCATGTCCGACTCTGTGTGACCATAGACGGCAGCCCACCAGGTTCCGCCATCCCTGGGATTCTCCAGGCAAGAACACTGGAAGTGGGTTGCCGTTTCCTTCTCCAATGCATGAAAGTGAAAAGTGAAAGTGAAGTCGCTCAGTCATGTCCAACTCTTTGCGACCCCATGGACTGCAGCCTACCAGGCTCCTCCGTCCATGGGATTTTCCAGGCACGAGTACTGGAGTGGGTTGCCATTGCCTTCTCCTCCTGTTGACTACTTTATAGTAAGCTGATAATCATGAAAATAATTGCAAAGCATACATTTGAAGAGATAGCTTTAAACTCTTGCCTTTTTTTTTTTTTTCCTGACCTGATAGTTGAACTTAGAATTGGTGAAATCTATAAGTGATTATCACCTTAATTTTTTCAATTGCTTTTTTATTGTGGTACAATATATGTAATGTAGAGTTTACCACTGTAATCATTTTAAAATATACAGTTCAGTTGCACTAAGTACATTCATGCTATTGGGCAACCATCACCACATCCATCTCCAGAATTTGTATTACTCTGGTTTTTAAAAAGTGTTCATTGATTTAAGAATCAAGACCTATTTGTCACTTGCTTTTCTATTTTAAATATTTCACTTACAGAAAAGCAGAACTTCTGCTATGCTCTAAAATTATATCTAGAGCAATCCTCATAAATTGAGTATCAGCTTATGGATATTTAAATTCCGCAAAGAATTTGAACATTTTATCATTTTTAAGTTCTGTAAGAGGAACAATGTGTTATTCAGTGAAGCAAAGAACACTCTTTAGTTCAAACATACCAATGCTATGAATACTAAATATTATCTATAGCTAAAATGAAATTTAAAGTTCAGATTTCCATGTGGTTCTAGGAAAAAGAGGGTATGCCAGAATGTGCAATAACAATAATGAGCCATAGTCTAGTACAGTTCTGGGCCCACTATGTAGACTGCAATAAATGTCTTAAATGAATAAGAGAGATTACACAGAGAGAAAACTAAAGTAGACATTATATAAAACCTGTTACTAATTTAACAATTGTTTAGATCATGATAATTAATAGCTGAAATGAATATCTTGTTATTCTTTGAGAGAAAAGTTAACAAAAGAGTCATCAGAAAAGCTTGTGTGAAATATGCTACAAGTATTATAAAATATCAATTAGATTTTAATAGATAACAGACTTCATCTGTTGGCTGGGGAGAGGCAGAAGGTGATTTATTAATAGCAGAGGTCATGCTCTAGCGTGGCAGGCCACAGAGATGGCCTGGGGTCTTCTTAGGTGGGGAGCCAGGGTGGGGAGCAGCCATGAAGGAGACGGACAGTAGAGCCAGGCTAACTGCCTTTTAGCTTCTACTCTGCCACTTACTATGTGGGGAATCAGGCAAAGTAACCTTTGGCTGCCTCAGCTGTTTTACCCATAAAATGAAGCCTATTATATGCTTTCTGTGAGAATTAAATGTGTCAATACAGGTCAAGTGGCACAAACTACAAACTTAATAAAAGTTAGATATTATTGTTGCCATTAATCTTTCTTGATTTAAAACATGGCACAGGGACTAAATCTCGCTTCTCTCTGAGAAGAGTCCAAAACAATGCAGAGTACTCATGGAAGCCCTTTGGTTTCACTGTCTTTCATTTATGCTTTTGTGACCCAGACTGAAGAACAGTGACCTTTCATTAAAACAAAAATACTGCTACTACCACTTCCACTACCAGCCTGCATCATGCCCACAATCCCCACCACCACTGTGACTACGAGCACCGCCAACACTGATAGCACCTCTGCCAGTTCATCTTGACCACCATCAGCCACCTTCACCACTAGCACCATCATCAAATCTACCACCACCACAACCACCATCATCCTGATCTCTACAATCGGTACATCACTACTACCACTGGCAACAACAGTAACAAGACCTTTAATATCCATGTGAGTGTAAAGGTGAACTCAGAAGTGTCATTGGGAGAGTGAAGAATAAGAAACACGATGTAAATATACACGTGCTGGTAAAGGGAGGGACAGGAGATTTTTTAAAAGATATTTGGAATCAAGCACAGAGATACGAGAAGGCATAAGAAATTGCCATCCTCGAAAGACTTTTTGACACGTTTGTCTTACATTATTATTACAGAATTAGTAGATTTCACACACTCGGGGCCAATTACCTAAAAGAAATATGCCAGGAGTAAACAAAAAGTCATGTTTATGTTTTATATCAAAGATTGAGCTGAATGCTTTAGAATTAAAACCAGTGGAAAGGTAAAACTCCAAACTCCCATATTATATGGTAAGCTGTGCTTTTGGAATTGGTAGCCAAAAACTAGTGATTAATGAATGATCAAAAAGTCCTGGGTTAGAGTTCCATATGTGTTACATATATGACCTTGAGTAAGTTATGTGACCTTCTAATGACACAGTTTTCTCCCTCTGAAAAATGATGATATCCATTATTTAGAGTTTGTGTGAACATTTAATAAGTATTAATATAATGTTGTATGTCAATTATTTCTCTAAAAAAACACCCAACACAACACTCACCTATAACCATGAAACACCAGCACACAGCACAATGCTTGTATTAATCTAAGATTAAGACCTAACTCGGGGCTTCCTTGGTGGCTCAGAGGTAAAGAATCACCTGCCAATGCAGGAGATGAGGGTTCAATCGCTGGGTCGAAAAGATCCCCTGGAGAAGAGAATGGCAACCCACTCCAGTATTCTTGCCTGGGAAACCCCATGGACAGAGGAGCCTGGTGGGCCACAGTCCATGGAGTCATCAAGAGCCTGACAGGCTGGGCGACTAAACAATAAGGCCTACCTTGTCACTCCCTGCGCACTTTCCCTCCCAATCTTAACCACAGAGTAAATGGAACTGTCATTCTCAGATGGCAGCTACCTCAATGATTCATCTCCTTCCCTCATTCCTATCCCTCATCCCAGTGGAGCTCATTAACAAATTCTCCCTCTTTCACCCCCAGAATGTACCTAAAATCCACCCACTTCCTAGCCACTACTGCTGTCCAAGCGCAGAGCGCTTTGTTGAACCCTATGTCCCAGTTGCTACTGGATGCAATCCATTCTCCACATTGCAGTTGAGGCGACCTTTAAAAATGTAAATCAGATGATGCTTAACGCCTTCAACAGCTTCCTATTGTACTCTGAATCAGATGTTAATTGTTCACCATCATTTTTTTCTACTCTGTCTCCTGCTCATCTTTTCTACTTTGCCTCTTACACTCTCACCCTACATCTAAAACTTTGGTCACACCATCCTTCTTTCTGTTTAACACGCTGAGCTTTTGGATCCTTCTTTGAAAAAGGCCTCCCAGACACACTTACCTAAATTAGTCTTCTTCATATTCCATCTTTAGTTCCTCTTCATCATATTCCATAACTCTTGTGATCAAAAGTTATATTATGCATATTTGTCTATATTTATTGATTAATTTACTTAATCTCCTGTTATCAGAATGTAAGTTCCTTGAGGACAATTATATTATTGAATACATTCTATTTCATGTTCTTATTACTCCAATGTTTTATTATGTGAGCAGGTTTCTATTTTTAGTGCCAAGATTATTGCCTAACATATTATCGAAATGTAATAAAGTATTCACTATAAAAAATGAAATTTAGCGAGGTCTAAATGTCTGAACTAAACAATATCTCATATAGAGAGAACAAGTATAATGAAGTTTTTCTATAGATAAGGAAGCCCTCAAATTCCAACTGGAGGCAAAGAAGAGATGAGTAATACATTTAGGAAGAATCATGTCTGAAGGTCCCATAAATATTGTTCTTATAAGGTGTTCAGAAATAATTACAAGGAAGGTTAAGAGAAACCTTAACAAATTTGTTTAGTTCCACAGTTTATAACTGTGGTTATATATAGATAACTATGGTATCTAAAGATTACACTTTGGCTAACATAAGCATTCAACTGTTAAATTGTTGCCAAAGGCATATATTGCCTAAAACCTGAATGCAATGGCTCCGTCATATAAAAAACAAAACAAAAAAGGCACTTGGTGATAGGTCCAAAGCTTAGGTACTGTGATTATTTACTTATAGGAATATATGATTAGTTAGCTATGGCAAGATATAATATCTGGGAAGCAAACAGGAAAGTGACATAGCATTTTAATTACTCTGTACTCACAGTGCATGGGGTCTGCATCCATGGTTCTCCATCAATCTGCATTGGCAGAGACTTGCTAGTCCTGGAGAAAAAAAAAGAAAAAACAATCCAAGTCTAGCACAGAAATACTTTATACAGCAGACTATATGTCCTATATAAAATGGTGAGACCAGGGAATGCAAATATGGTAAAAGCTGGGCTCTGTTCTCAAGTTATCTTTTATAAAAGGAACTTCAGCTCTTGACTTGGGCTCCCCAGGTGGCTCAATGGTGAAGAACCTGCCTGTCAATTCAGGAGATGCCGGTTCAATCCCTGGGCTGGAAAGATTTCCCTGGAGGAGAAGGTGGTGGCCCACTCCAGTATTCTTGCACGGAGAAGCACATGGACAGAGGAGCCTGGTGGGCTACAATCCATGGGATCGAAAAGAGCTGGATAGGACTGAGCACAAACCTTGACTATCAATGAATACCCTGTATCTCAGTTACAGGAATGTTAAGTGCTTCCTGGTAAATGTGATGATATAAACAAAAAATTCTGCATAACAAAAGACTAATGTAGGGTGTATAGTGAATGACACAGTCAGAATTACTTGGTTTGTTTCTAAGGCAAAACATCGAACATTACACTAATCCAAGTCTATGCCCCAAACACTAATGCTGAAGAAGCTGAAGCTGAGTGATTCTAAGAAGACCTATAAGACCTTCTAGAATTAACACCAAAAAAAGATGTCCTTTTCATCATAGATGACTGGAATACAAAAGTAGGAAGCCAAGAGATACCTAGAGTAACAGGCAAGTTTGTCCTTGGAGTAAAAAATGAAGTAGGGCAAGGCCTAACAGAGTTTTGCCAAGAGAATGCACTGATTATAGCAAATACCCTTTCAACAACACAAGAGATGACTCTACACATGGACATCACCAGATGGTCAACACCGAAATCAGACTGATTATATTCTTTCCAGTTGAAGATGGAGAAGCTCTATACAGTCAGTAAAAACAAGACTGGGCACTGACTGTGGCTCTGATCATGAACTCCTTATTGCAAAATTCAGGCTTTAGGGAAAACCACTAGGCCCTTCAGGTATGACCTAAAGAAAATTCTTTATGATTATATAGTGGAAGTAACAAATATATTCAAGGGATTAGATCTGATAGAGTGCCTAAAGAACTATGGTTGAAAGTTTGTACTACTGTATAGGAGTCAGTGATCAAAGTCATCCCAAAGGGGGGAAAAATGCAAGAAGGCAAAGCAGTTGTCTGAGAAAGCTTTACCAATAGCTTAGAAAAGAAGAGAAGTAAAAGGCAAAGGAGAAAGGGAAAGATATTCCCCTCTGAATGCAGAGTTCCAAAGAATAGCAAGGAGAGGTGAAAAAGCCTTCTTAAGTGAACAATGAAAAGAAATAGAGGAAAACAATAGAAGACTAGAGGTCTCGTCAAGAAAATTAGAGATACCAACGGAACATTTCATGCAAAGATGAGCGGGCATAATAAAGGACAGAAACAGTATGGCCCTAGTAGAACCAGAAGACATTAAGCAGAGGTGGTACGAATACACAGAAGAATTATATAAGAAAGGTCTTAATGACTCAGATAATCACAATGATGTAGTCACTCACCTAGAGCCTGATATCCTAGAGTGTAACGTCAAGTGGGCCTTAGGAAGCATCACTACGAACAAAGCTAGTGGAGGTGATGGAATTCCAGCTGAGCTATTTCAAATCCTAAAAGATGATGCTGTGAAAGTGCTTCACTCAATATGTCAGCAAATTTAGAAAACTCAGCAGTGACCACAGGAATGGAAAAGGTCAGTTTTCATCTCAATCTCAAAGAAGGGAAATGCTAAAGAATGTTCAAACTATAGCACAATTACACTCGTTTCATGTTAGCAAGGTAATGCTCAAAATCCTTCAAGCTAGGCTTGAGCAGTATATGAACCAAGAACTTCCAGGTATACAAGCTGGACTTAGAAAAGGCAGGGGAACCAGAGATCAAATTGCCAACATCTGTTAATCATAGAAAAAGCAAGAGAATTCCAGAAAAACATCTACTTCATTGACTACACTAAAGCCTTTGACTGTGTGGATCACAACAAACTGTGGAAAATTCTTAAAGAGATGGCAATACCAGACCACCTGACCTGCCTCCTGAAAAACCTATATGCAGGTCAAGAAGCAACAGTTAGAACTGGACATGGAGTCCATAATACTGTTCTATTTATCTGTGTCTCTTTTGGGAATGGAGAAGGCAATGGCACCCCACTCCAGTACTCTTGCCTGGAGAATCCCATGGACAGAGGAGCCTGGTGGGCTGCAGTCCATGGGGTCGCTAAGAGTCGGACACGACTGAGCAACTTCACTTTCACTTTTCACTTTCATGCATTGGAGAAGGAAATGGCAACCCACTCCAGTGTTCTTGCCTGGAGAATCCCAGGAACGGGGGAGCCTGGTGGACTGCCGTCTATGGGGTCGCACAGAGTCGGACACGACTGAAGCGACTTAGCAGCAGCTTTTGGGAATACATGTACACCCATGGTGGATTCATGTCAATGTATGGTAAAACAAATACAATATTGTAAAGTTAAAAAATAGATAAATAAATTAAAAAAAAAAAAAAAAAGAATTGGACATGGAACAACAGATTGGTTCCAAACTGGGAAAGGAGTATGTCAAGGTTGTATATTGTCACCCTGCTTATTGAACTTCTATGCAGAGTATATCATGTGAAACGCTGGGCTGGATGAACCACAAGCTGGAATCAAGATTGCCAGAAGAAATATCAATAATCTCAGATACGGAGATGACACCACCATAATGGCAGAAAGCGAAGAGGAACTAAAGGACTCCTTGATGAAGGTTAAAGAGGACAGTGAAAAAGCTGGCTTAAAACTCAACATTCAAAAAATGAAGATCGTGGCATCCAGTCCCATTATTTCATGGCACATAGATGGGAAAACAATGGAAACAGTGACATACTTTATTTCCTTGGGCTCCAACATCACTGCAGACAATGACTGCAGCCATAAATTAAGATGCTTGCTCCTTGGAAGAAAAGCTACGAGAAACCTAAACAGCATATTGAAAAGCAGAGAAATCACTGCCAGCAAAGGTCTATATAGTCAAAGGTTTGCTTTTTCCAGTAGTCATGCACGGATGAGAGTTGGACTATAAAGAAGGTTGAGCACTGAAGAACTGATGCTTTTGAAATGTGGTATTGGAGAAGACTCTTGAGAGTCCCATGGACTGCAAGGAGATAAAACCAGTCGATTCAAAATGAAATCAGCCCTGAATATTCACTGGAAGGACTGATGTAAAAGGTGAAGCTCTAATACTTTGGCCACCAGATATGAAGAGCCTACTCACTGGAAAAGACCCTAATTCTGGGAAAGATAGAAGGCAAAAGGAGAAGGGGCCTCAGAGGACGAGATGGTTGAATAGCATCATTTATTCAATGGATATGAGTTTGAGCAAACTCAGGGAGATAGTGAAGGACAGGGAAGCCTGGTGTGCTGTAGTCCATGGGGTGGCAAAGAGTCAGACATGGCTGTGTGACTGAACAAGAACAACAGCCAAATGAGCCTCCTTGTTTTCATGCAATCCCACATTGCAAACATGGAGGAAAAGTGTTTGATATCTCCCATTTTCCAGTATTAACTCTTTCATATATGTTAATATAACATCAGTTATATCTGTGCTATAATCTGTGGTTTCATGTTAGGGTAATATTAGACTTTTGTTCTACAGGCATAATTTTGAAAAAGGGTTTTCAAAAGATTTAAATATAATATACATATAAAATTTTACTTCATAATAATTTATTATTTAATTTATGGAAGCAATGGTGGACTTCATGAAAGAATGTATGTTAATGATGCCTTAACAGCATTTTCATTGGGTAGTTTGCCTAGTAGATACTTCAATGCTTCTGTAAATTCAACCGTGTGTGTACGAGACTAGAGGAGGTAGAATTTTATGTTAGAATTGTATCCATGGTCTCAACAAAAGATTATCAAATTCCAATGAACATGGTAAGTAACAGTGAATCAACTCTTTATAAATTCTGTCAATTTCCATTATTTTGAAATGTATCAGTATTAATCATTGATAACAATGTATAGATAAAATAAACATCATTATCAAAATCTTGTATAACATTAATCTAAATAATTTGTAGTTATGCCATCTCTGGTGGCTTGATAGTAAAGAATCCGCCTGCAATGCAGGAGACTAGGGTTTGAATCCCTAGGTCAGGAAGATCCCTTGGAGAAGGGAATGGCCACCCACTATATATTCTTGCCTGGAGAGTCCCATGCACAGAGAAGCCTGGCGGGCTACAGACCACGGGGTCACAAAGAGTCAGACATGACTGAGCGACTAATACTTTCACTTCACTTTTCACATGTCAACCTCCTTTCTGAATTACAGAGAAAGGGCTACCTGATGACAACAGAGGAGCACTGAGCCAGCCGCCGCCCAGCACTTTTCAGTCCTGTGTATATTTGCCCCATCTCCATGGCTCCTTCCAAGCCAACCACCTCCAACAGCTGGTCACTCAGATCTGAAAGGAAACAGAAGCCTTGTAAATTACAGTGTATATGCATATGTGTACAATGCTGTGCCATTAGACATTATGTAAGTGAAAAATAAAAGCTTCTTAAGAAAGCTTCTCTGTCTCAGATACTATACTAAAAGTAACAAAAAGATGGTCTGTCTTACTTCTGAAACTCTCAGTTTAAGTAAACCCTGAGGTGCTGTGGGAAAAGATGTGCTGTCAGCTTATTCTAAAACAAAATGGGAAGAGAGGATACTGAGCCAAATAATGCCAAAAAATATACCAGTAGCTTTAACATCAACAAACTTAACGTTATTCCACATGTATATATGGAACATTTATACCCCCCACATCAGACATTTGGCAGCAAATACACATTTCAGTACTATAAATAAAGTATGAGGACATGCTGTCAAACATGATTTTGTTGAATTACTCAAACAAAAGATCTTAGAGATCATGGAATTAAAGTTTCTTATTTGAAAGATAAGAAGACTTGAGGCGTTAAATCACTGAGTGACTTGTCCATGTGCGGGCTAAGCTGCTTCAACTGTGTACAACTGTTTGCAACCCTACGGACTATATAGCCTGCCAAGCTCCTCTGTCCATGGGATTCTCCAGGCAAGAATACTGGAGTGAGTTGCCATGCCCTCCTTCAAGGGATATTTCCAACTTAGGGATTGAACCCACATCTGTTATATGTCTCCTGGATTGGCAGGTGGGTTCTTTATGCCACAGTCATAGGTAAACTTGTGCAGAGTTTTTCTTGAACTTGAAAAAAGAAATGTTTTCCTGATGATAAAGAATATTCTACCAAATTCTAGAGTAGGTTCGATAATTATCACAGTATTAATACTGTGATTTTTCTTTTTTTTTTTAACCAGAGGACAGTAAAAAAAAAAAAAGGCTAATGGTATTAGGTATTGCTTGTCGAGTGTTTCCAAAGTACTAATCACTCGCTCCATATCACCTCACTTGCTCCCCTGGCAAAACCAATTTAAGACAAATATGATTATTAGAATTTACAGACAGAGAAGCTGAAAATCAGAGAAGTTAACTCAATTTATTTATATTAACATAAAGAGGAAGTGACAGAGCCAAAATATGAGGTGTAATCACAATGTTATATTTGGTAAATCAGCCATACCAAAGAGAGATCCTTTTAAAACTTATAGAAGTATTTCTTACTGAGGGAGTGACAGTGGTCTGCGTGAGCTACAAGGTCCCTTTCCAACCTGAAAACTTTCACTCTCCAGAGTAGCAGAGGAGGTAGTCATATCAGTGAAACCCTACAGACCACACCGGGGGCACACAGCTGCTCCCCTCACTTACCTGGCTCAGAATGCCTGAACCCTTGACTTGAAGGCAAAATTTTAGGTGCACATATATGGTCCTTTTCTATACTGATATTTTCATGTAATCCCATGTGTGTTCAAATGCAAATAAATTGTTTAACATTGTTTTCATAAATTGTTTAACATTGTTTTCAGTAGCAAAAAGAACTGGAGGGGTGGCATAGAGTGGCATAAGGTAAGATATGATTATACAAGTTAACCATGTAATAACTAGTCATAGCTGAGCATGGACTTGAAGCAAAACCAGAATATGTGTGTTGTATGTACTCCATTTTGTACAGAAAGTCCTCATTTCCCACTAGTGAATCCATTTTAGTACAAAGTTCAGAGAGAAGAATGATATATTTTCAGTGTTGTTCATGTGTGTGGTAAATAGCACTTTGACACCTCAGAATTTGTTAGGCCCATGATCTTTGGCACATTTTATCTAAGCTCTGAAAACACAAAGTGTGAACAATCCACTGTATGTTTTTTTAATGGAACTGACTTTTAAAAACCATTGTTTTTTAAACTTTAAGCTCTAGCTGCAGCAGGAGATTTCTTCACATGTGGACACAACTATCCAGCTACTGAATCAAATGTTAACAAGTCATAGTATCTTAGAGCATTCACCTTGCCGTTCTAAACCATATTTAGACTGATTTCTCATCAAACTTATTCTGTGTCTCTAGTTTAAATTTATGTTGCCAAGAACAGATGGACAAGGAATGGAAACATATTCTTTCAGCTGTAGCCGGCACTAAAATGTGCTTGGCTCTATAGCCTGGGTGTTAATATACGCATTTCTTAGATATATGTCAACCAGAAAACTGCACTGTGGCAAGCACTAAAACCCCAGATGTGTGTCTGGTGATATTTATAAAACAACAACAACAACAACTACCACAAAAATGAAGTTCGTGTTCAGTATTATGTATTTTCCACTGCTTGGTTCTTAAATAGGTGAAATTTCACACTGATTTCTGTAATGATCTGGTTGATGGAAACTGTTCTACAAGAAAAGAAATACTTTCTCACGACAGAGTTAATCTGTGAGCCTTAACTTTTCCATGAATCACAGGGACTGTCTACATCTACACCATATTGCTACTGTCTACCACCCTCTTTCTGATTTTTTTCTTTCTTTTAATTTGTCTTTGTTTTTCTCCCTGCAAAAAAATGCTCCAAAAATCAATTCTATCATTAATCACTGGTGATGAAGTCTTTGCTTATAGATTTAGAAGACGCAGGCATTCAACCTTTCACGTTCTTGCTAACACAAAGAACTGTATAGAAATAGTGGTATATTTACTAGTACAAAATAAACATCATATTCCTTCTAATTAAGCATTCAGAAAAAAAAAAAGAAATTCTAATTTGTGCTGCACAAATTTTCTCCCATAACACTTCAACAATTTTATATACAGAAGCCTGTAAGGTCTGTGTACAACTGCTGCCTCTTACATACTGTCTTTGGGGGCAGGGTGCTCACTGATTTCAGACAAAGATAATTTCTACATAATTTTGAATTCTGTTTATACCTGTGGTATCATCTAGAAACATCAAAAACTTCCTCACTTCACATTCTAGCTAAAATTTATTTTAAGCACAGGTCCCCTTGAGATGGCATAACCAACCAGATTCACCTCCTTAATTGGTCTGCTATGTGGCTATTGCGTTTAGCCCATGAACTGAATCAAGCCCACTGTCTGTTTATGTATGGCTTGCAAGAGTGGTTTTTACATGTTTACAAACGGGAAAAAAATTGATACATTGTGACATCTGAAAATACATTAAATTAAAATTTCAGCATTCATTAATTAGTTTTTATTTGACGCAGACACTCCTTAGTTTAGGTTTTCTCTATGTCTGCTTTCACACTATAATGGCAGAAGAGAGTAGCTGCAGCAGAAACCATGTGGCCCAGAAAGCCTACAATGTTTATTATTCGGACCTTTAGAAAGAAAGTGCCAAGGTCTGCTTGACTGCTTGAGTGAAATATTAGCTATTTCTGGTCACTGAGGTTTTCAACTTTAGTGCATGCTGCGTGCTAAGTTGCTTCAGTCATGTTGGACTCTGTGACCCCCTGAACTGTAGCCCAGCAGGCTCCTCTGTCTATGGGAATGATTTGCCAGGCAAGAATACTGGAGTGGGTTGCCATGCCCTCCTTCAGGGAATCTTCCTGACCCAGGGATCGAACCCGTGTCTCCTGCATTTCCTGCTCTGCAGGGAGGTTCCTTACCCACTGAGCCACCTGGGAAGCCCGGGTTTCACTTTAGTGTTGCCTCTATAAATCCTAATGGCATCACAGTTGCCTGAGAGACATAATGTCCAAGCACTCATTCCTTAGTGTGTGTGCTGGTTCATAAAAGAGCTTCAACCATGGAATCTCACCATACTCACATACTATGCTAAGTCGCATCAGTCGTGTCCGACTCTGTGTGACCCCATAGACGGCAGCCCACCAGGCTCCCCCGTCCCTGGGATTCTCCAGGCAAGAATACTGGAGTGGGTTGCCATTTCCTCCTCCAGTGCATGAAAGTGAAAAGTGAAAGTGAAGTCGCTCAGTCGTGTCCGACTCTTAGCGACCCCATGGGCTGCAGCCTACCAGGCTCCTCCATCCATGGGGTTTCCCAGGCAAGAGTACTGGAGTGGGGTGCCATTGCCTGAGGTTTCCTATAATCAGTTTGTTGTTGATCGTGAAATACCAGAGTTTCTAAATAACCCTGTTAAAAAAGAAAGTAGAGCAGCTTAACGTTCAACATTATGCTCAGTCACTGCATCTGGTTAGCCTTCTTGTGTATGAAAGTACAGTCATAGGTAGGAAGGTGAAAGTTGTGCCCAGGCCTGAAGACACACGTGCGAGGTCTACCTGTGGGAGTCTCCAGCTGAGTACCGAGAAATCCTGACCTCCTGATACTAGGAAGTGTGTCTATTCCAAGGAAGATGGTGCTTTTGATCAATTTAATGTTACTTTTCAAGAGGAAAAACAGTACATTTCTGAAAGAGTTAACATTTCTTTCCAAATGTCTCCATGGGTATAACAGAGGCAAGGAAATCTGCCAAATTTAGTATTTTCATTTTTAAAATAGAAAGTCTAGAAGAGGTGCTCAGAGGGAATAGATGTCATGAAAAACAAAAACTGGGTATAGCAGAACAAGATTCTTAACACAGGGGCAGTGATTCTGAATGCAGAAAAATATGACTTTTTCACCAACATTAATTAAAATTAAGAACTTCTTCTAATTATAAATTTAGGCAAGAAACCACAGTTGTAGTAGAAATATCTCTGACTTTGTCACTGGTAGATATCACACATATTTCCATATCACATTATAGTTGTTGCAATATTTAAAAATTCTATTTATACTTTATATTTAAGAATTCTAATTATATTTAAAAATTCTATTTTTATAATCTTTGACATCTTAATAATTATTAAGCCTCTGCTAGATTTCTAAAAGTAATTTATTAACATGGGAAAAGAATCTAAAAAAGAGTGGATATACATACACACACACACACACATATGTACAACTGATTGTGTCAGACTCTTTGTGACCCCATGGGCTATAGCCTGCCAGGCTCCTCTCTCCATGGGGTTTCCCAGACAAGAATGCTGGAAGGCTTCCCTGATGGTTCAGTGGGTAAACAAACTGCCTGAATGCAGGAGACATAGGAGCTGCTGCTGCTGCTGCTGCTAAGTTGCTTCAGTCGTGTCTGACTCTATGTGACCCCATAGACAGCAGCCCACCAGGCTCCCCCGTCCCTGGAGACATAGGAGATATGGGTTCAATTCTTGAGTCAGGAAGATCCCCTGGAGGAGGGCATGGCAACCCACTCCACTATTCTTGCCTGGAGAATCCCATGGACAGAGGAGCCTGGCAGGCTACAGTCCACAGTGTCGCAGAGTCGGACATGACTGATTGACTAACACTTTCACTTTCTCCAGGGGATCTTCCCCACCCAGGGATCAAATCCGGGTCTTCTGCATTGGGGGCAGATTCTTTACTGTCTGAGCGATACACCACTGTTTATCAACTATACTCAAATACAAATTTGGAAAAGAAGCACATATATTACTGAATTGAAATCTTCACGTTTCAGTATAATGGATTTTCTTTGTAAGCCTACACACTTTTTTATGAATTTTAAAACATTACTCCGAGGAAGAATCAGTAGATTTTACCAGAATGGCAAAGAGGACTATAGCACAAAAATGATAAGAAACCCTACTTTAATCTGCCTTTGACTTTATATACCTTTTCCTGAACATAGCTACTGCTACATTATTGCTATACAGGTAATCAGGGGGGTATGAACATAAAATCTGAAGGTCAAGATTGCAGTATAGATTTGAGAACACAGGAGCAGCACAGCTAATAAATGGATAATATTTATTCATAGCTTAGTCTCTTCATTTTTGACAGTTACACCCTGATAATACATCTCATTATGTAATTGTTTCAGACTGCCATATGTAGGGAACAGAAGAGGATGTATCACAAACACAGACTGATTGTGGGTTGTAGCATTTTGGCATTTCGTTGAATAGAGTGTGTACTGAAGGGAGAGGCATGGGGTGGGGACAGGGCAGGGCACACTCTTTTGTGCACAGTGTCCAGCAACATGCTGTGTCCTGGGGGTACAGTCAGTGACTCAGAAAGGACATTCTGTCATCACCTAAATTGCTAATTATATCACAACTCTTAAGGACTTACTGGCCAAGGTGACACCAGGCTAGCTATGGAGTTGTATCTTCTAAGTGCTAAGACTGTATGCCTTCCAGCAATGCTTGTTTTAGCTAGCAAACATTTGAAACATGCCTGAGGATCCAGAATAAACTTTAAAAGCCCTAGGGGTATATGAAATTACTCCACTAAAGTGAATGCTTCAAGGATGATTTTGTAGCAGGTCCATCTATTACCCATTGATTCTTTATTTTTAATTTATGTGGCTGTATTTGGGTTTTAGTTGTGGCACGTGGGATTTTCACTTGTGGTGAGCAGGCTCAGTTGCTCCATGGAATGTGGCATGTGGGATCTTAGTTCCCTCAACAGGGATCTAACCCTTGTCCCCTGAATGGCAAGGCGGATTCTTAATCACTGGACCAGGGGTACAGCTGATTAACAAACAATGTTGTGACAGTTTCAGGTGAACAGCAAAGGGACTCAGCCATATATACACACACACACATTTATCCATTCTTCCCCAAACTCCTCTCCCTCCA
This sequence comes from Giraffa tippelskirchi, assembly GCF_054371585.1. NCBI lineage: Eukaryota > Metazoa > Chordata > Mammalia > Artiodactyla > Giraffidae > Giraffa > Giraffa tippelskirchi. The sequence continues at coordinate 69,580,593 of NC_137284.1, forward strand.
GGCTGCCACATAACATTGAGCAAAGTTCTGTGTGCTGTAGAGTAGGTCCTTGTTGGTTATCCATTTTAAATACAGCAGTAAGTACATGTCCATCCCAAACTCCCTATCTATCCCTTCTCCCCATTCTTCCCTCCAGTAACTGTAAGTTCATTCGAATGTCTGTGAGTTTCTTTCTGTTTAGTAAGTTCATTCATATCATTTTTTAGATTCCACACAAAAGTGGTATCATATGATATTTGTCTTTCTGTCTCTGGCTTATTACACTCAGTATGAGAATCTCCAGGTCCATCCATATTGCTGCAAATGTCATTATTTCATCCCTTTTAATGGCTGACTAATATGTCATTGTATATATGTATGTGTGTGTGTGTGTATATATACACACACATACATCACATCTTCTTTCTCCATTCCTCTGTCGGTGGACATGTAGGTTGCTTCCATGTATTGGCTATTGTGAACAGTGCTGCAATGAACACGGGTACATGTAACCTTTCAACAATGTTTTTCTCTGGATATATGACCAGGAGTGTGATTGCAGGGTCACATGGTAGCTCTATTTCTTAATTTAGATGTACTCCTCATGAACATAAAGCTGTTTTCTACAACCTCCATAAACTAGAAAATGCAATTAAAAAGCAGCTGAGTGGAGAGAGCTGAAGCAAAAATGTATTAACATGAACTCTGTGTTTCAAGTTCAGTTCAGTCGCTCAATTGTGTCCAACTCTTTGTAACCCCATGGACTGCAGCACACCAGGCTTCCTTGTCCATTACCACCTCTTCGGACCTTGGTCAAATTATGTCCACCGAGTCGGTGATGCCATCCAACCATCATCCTCTGTCATTCCCTTCTCTTGCCTTCAATCTTTCCCAGCATCAGGGTCTTTTCCAATGAGTCAGTTCTTCACATCAGGTAGCCAAAGTATTGGAGCTTCAGCTTTAGCATCAGTCCTTCCAGTGAATATTCAGGACTGATTTCCTTTATGATTGACTGCTTTTGATCTCTTTGCAGTCCAAGGGAATCTCAAGAGTCTTCTCCAACACCACAGTTCAAAAGCATAAATTCGTTGGTGCTCAGCTTTCCTTATAGTTCAACTCTCACATCCGTACATGACTACTAGAAAAACTATAGCTTTGACTAACAGACCTTTATTGGCAAAGTAATTTCTCTACTTTTTAATATGTTGTTTAGGTTGGTCATAGCTTTTCTTCCAAGGAGCAGGCGTCTTTTAATTTCATGGCTGTAGTTACCATCGGCAGTGATTTTGGAGCCCAAAAAAATAAAGTCTGCCACTGTTCCACTGTTTCTCCATCTATTTGCTATTAAGTGATGAGACTGGAAGCCATGATCTTCATTTTTTGAATGTTGCATTTAAAGCCAGCTTTCTCACTGTCCTCTTTAACTTTCATCAAGAGACTCTTTAGTTCCTCTTTACTTTCTGCCATAAGGGTGGTGTCATCTGCATATTTGAGGTTATTGATATTTCTCTTGGCAACCTTGATTCCAGCTTGTGCTTCATCCAGCCTGGCATTTTGCATGATGTATTCTTCATATAAGTTAAATAAGTAGGGTGACAATATATAGCCTTGACATACTCCTTTCCCAATCTAGAACCAGTCTTTGTTCCATGTTCTGTTGTTGTTCACTTCTAACTGTTGCTTCTTGACACGTATACAGATTTCTCAGGAGGCAGGTAAGATGGTCTGGTATTCTCATCTCTTTCAGAATTTTCCACAGCTTTTTGTGATCCACACAGTCAAAGGCTTTGGCATAGTCAACAAAGCAGAAGTACATGTTTTTTCTGGAACTCTCTTGCTTTTTCCTATGATCCAACGGATGCTGGCAATTCGATCTCTGGTTCCTCTGCCTTTTCTAAAACCAGCTTGAACATCTGAAAGTTCTCAGTTCACATACTGTTGAAGCCTAGCTTGGAGAACTTTGGACATTACTTTGATAGTATGTGAGATGGGTGCAATTGTGCAGTAGTTTGAACATTCTTTGGCACTACCTTTCTTTGGGATTGGAATGAAAACTGACCTATTCAAAGTATCTTTAAAGCAAACTTCTAGCATCTCATGGAACATACTATACAATTACAAGTCTTTCAAGGAAATAGAGATTATATATATATATTATATATGTTTATATATATGTGTGTGTGTATATATATATAGACACGGTACACCTTCTATGAGCAGACTTTCTGATAAGGGATTTATAGGCATTTTTCCATTTAAGACTTCCAACAATGCCTTAAGGCCAGTATTCTTCTTCTTTTTTTTTTTTTTTTTTTTGAGGAGGAGGAAACTATGTCATCTATTCAAGTCTTCACACACAGTTGAAAATATGGCTTTCCAACTAGGTTGCTTCACTCCAAAATCCATGTAATTGGACATATCAACAACAGTAAGAACTAACCCATTAAATGTTATCAGTAACTGAAAGACAAAAATACAACAAAGAAATGTATGATACCTTAAAACGATGCCGTTAATAATCATACCACTGAATCAGGTCAGATGCTGTCACCAAATTATAATATAGTATAAAACTCTCATTCACTATGACTACTCCAGGTCATATAAATGAATTATACTTAGAAGAATGTTGATAAGAAGGCTAAGACATGCAGAACACTTTTTGAAAGGATTTCTATCCAGTGTGGTTACAATATAAAAATGAAAAAGGTTAAAGTGTAGTACATAAAAGATTAAGGAGAGTTACTTGGAAAATCTAGCAGTGTGAAGTATCCCATTCTCTGATTAAATCTGAAAAATAAGGAGTTAAGGTATATACAGAAATATATGTATACACACACACACACACACACACACACACACACACACAGCAGAATCACATGCCTGACTTTAAAAATGACTTTTAAAGAATAGATTTGATCATCTCTTTTAAAGCCATCTGTTTTTTAAAAAAACAACCAGCTAGAGCTGACTATAACTTCATGTATTTTCATCCTAAAATTCTGAACTTCCCTAAATGGATCCAAAAAAAAAAAAAAAAAGGAATCATAATAGTCTGGCATACTAACAACAACTGACCTACTGCGATCAAAGTGGTTCAGGGCTGGCAATCACTTTATTATGGCATACTTGAAAGAGGACTTTCACCTGAGGACACCCAACCCCAGAAATCATGGACATTTCATACACAAGGCCGTAGAGAGCCAGCTTAAAGACTTCCCACAGAAAGCTATTGCTACGACTGGCAACGTGTATCATCAGTAAATGTAGGCATAGAGTTTAGGAGCACAAACTAGCAGTGATTCTGAACATTGCTGCTTCTGGGGTCTTGAGTCAGTTTGTTCTTGTTAAGCTTTGAGGAGGGACTAAAGGCTGTTGCTTGTTTGCTCTGTGAACATTAGGGTGTGAGGGGCTGTTTCCACAACATCATGCTTCCTGTGCCCTCTTTCATAAACCAAACTACTTTATGTGTCTCCTCATATTAGTGCCATCACTAAACAAAGCGAGTGTACATGAATGAAGGCTGATGTCAGCAAATTCTGAATAACTTCTGGAGAGGCATCTTGAGTTTCAACACTGAAGCCTGATAAGGGGCTAAAGGCTTGCTTCCCTAGTGGCTCAGATGGTAAAGAATCCGCCTGCAATGCAGGAGACCCAGGCTCGATCCCTGGGTCAGGAAGATCCCCTGAAGAAGGGAATGTCATCCCACTCCAGTATTCTTGCCTGGAGAATTCCATGGACAGAGGAACCTTGCAGGCTATAGTCCATGAAGTCAGAAAGAGTGGGACAAAACTGAGCAACTGTATCTATCTAAGAGGCTAAAGTCACCAGGAGGATCACCAACACTTACTCTTCTAAGAAATAAGTAGTTTCAACAATTAAAAAACAATTTAAAATCCAACTTAATAGAGGGCAGTGGTGATCTTATTTTACATATGACTATGTGATATTTGGGCTTCCCTGGTGGCTCAAAGGTAAAGAATCTGCCTGCAACGCAGGAGACGCGGGTTTGATCCCTGGGTCGGGAAGATGCCCTGGAGAAGGAAATGACAGCCCACTCCAGTATTCTTTCCTGGGAAATCCCATGGACAGAGGAGCCTGGTGGGCTACAGGCCATGGGGTTGCAAAGAGTCAGACAAGGCTGAAGCAACTGAGCATGAGCATGATGTGGTCTTACTATTCAATTTCCAGAAGCGCTAGGAAAGCCAGCTCTTTTCTTGAAATATATTATAGAATATAATAGTATAGTCCAACAGTCTCCTCATTTTAGTTTTAATGAAATGTGAAACACACTTGTGAACTAATAAAATTTTTAAAACCTGGTAATACATTGGAACTCACTTATAAAATTCAGGCTATAAATTAAAATGCAGACCAAATATAATTGTGAGGAACAGTGACTTACACTTAAAATTGTCCTATATAACAGAATTGGCTTTGGTATGCAATTATTCCTGGTTACATATAAATATTACACTCCTGGCAAGAGTAATACATTGGGGTTACTGTGCTTTCTCAGGCCATTTGCATAAAAGTACTGGTGGTCAGAAGTAAATCTTACTCTCCTGGCAGTTTGTTTTCTGCAAAGAGGCTACATGACTAAACAGATTTAAATCCAAGTAATCTTCTTTGGAACTTTTTGGTAGTGGTTAAAATACAGGATTATATCCTGAAATCACTTTTCCGAAAAAGGTCTGCATAGTCAAAGTTATGGTTTTTCCAGTAGACATGCACAGATGTGAGAGCTGGACCATAAAGCCCAGAGCACTGAAGAATTGATGCTTTTGAACTGTGGTGCTGGAGAAGACTCTTGAGAGTTCCTTGGACTGAAAGAAGATCAAACCAGTCAATCCGAAAGGAAATCAACCCTAAATATTCATTGGAAAGACTGTTGCTGAAGCTGAAGCGCCAATACTTTGGTCACCTGATGTGAAGAACTGACTGATTGGAAAAGATCCTGATTCTGGGAAAGATTGAGAGCAGGAAGAGAAGGGGGTGACAGAGGATGAGATAGTTGGATGGCATCATTGACTCAATGGACATGAGTTTGAGCAACCTCAGGGAGATAGTGAAAGACAGGGAAGCCCGGCGTGCTTCAGTCCATGGGGCCACATAGAGTGTGTTTAAGGAGTTTTACTGTTATGCAGGGGCGAGGTCCACTGCCCGCCTCAAACAACCGAGGACAGGACACAGGAACAGGACTGAGACAGGAACTGTGACAGCTTCAAGCACTGACAAACAACACACTTAAATCACCATTGCCTCACCATTTAAAGAGGAACACATCTTGACTCATTCAAGTCAGAGAAGACACTGTTTCATTTGGCTTATGATAAATTACAGACAGATGGGGCAATGTATCTAATATGCTACCTGTTAACAAGTTAGTATAGATTAAAATACACCTGAATTATTCTGTTTTCTATCTATCCTCCTTGTTTTTTTCCTTATGCAGTAAGATAATTTTGTTTCATGGCTTTATGGCCACAGAAGAAGAATTAAATTACATTCTGGATTACTAAATTGAATTAATGTTGACATAAGTAGTTTTATTTGGATGAGATTTTTAAATTAATCCCATTTGTAAATACTTATAAGAAATACAATATCCTTTGTCATGTCAATTAGGAAGTTAGCAGAGAAATCCATTACACACATGTGATCACTTAGAAGCGAGAACCAGTAACCTACTACTGTGTAGAAGCTTTGCAGTGTCTATTCACCTCATGACACTTATTAATCATGTACTGACAAGCTTCCAAAGAGCTTGAATTTTTTAAAAAGTTAAAGAATAAGCCCTTGTATGTAGACATGTTGAGGGACTCAAATAAGTACAAAAGGTCTCTGTGAAAAAGTTTTTCTTTACATTTTAAAAAGCACGTCATTTTAACTTTAGAAAAGAACTGCACTGATATTAATCCATCTTTTAGGAAATACAGCAACATTCATGACTAATAGTAATGGGAAAAGTAGAAATGGAACATTCAAAGTATGTTCACCCTTAAAAACACTTGAGAACACAAGAGAGGTTCAAATGCAAACTTTCAGATCTCCATTGCTAAGAAACTCAGGACTTTATCTCCCCTTTCAGGGACTGCCTTTGGGTGTGGGGGAAACCAAAACCTCTTTGGTAGCACAAACTTCACTAACATAACTCATTCTTCTCCCACCCCCTCATATAAGAGATATACCCTTTTTAAAAAATAGTTTAAAGTACTACCACAATTATATCCTCCATACAGAGAAAATTTATTCTATTTAGTAGCATTCTTTGAAAAGTTATTTACTTAAAAAGGCTTTACTGTATCGGTCTTGTAGCCCTTCATACAGCTGAACAAAAGCAGTTCTATGAAAGAAGTCTAAACTTGGACAAACCGTAAAAAAAAAAAAATAGCAAAGTTCCTCTCTGTTTTTATCAAATTTGATTGCTGCAGCTGTTCCCAGTTTCTGTATTTTAAAAATAGCCTTATTCAGTGCCTTGTTGGCTAAAGGCCAGAGTGCCATTAGAACATGCTGTACGGAAAACCTCTATTCAGTTACAGATACAGAAATATATTTAAGATCAGTGGGGGTCATCTGCAGCAAACACTTGGAAGGGAAAATAGAATTTTAATGTGTTTGGACCTATCACCACTTCTACCAGAGAGTTTAAAGCTCCTGTGCAGAAAGTTCCTATTCTTTTTTTTCCCTTAGTTGGGTAAAAATGCAGAATGAGTATCAATTTCACTGGGAAAATATTGTTTGAAATGTCTACTCCTCAACTAGTATTTGTATAGCTGAGATGCGCATTTCAAAGGATACCTACTAGTGGTTTCTGTTGGACAAGTATGACTGGTATACATCTACCCAGGGCAAAGGTGCATATTACTGAACAAATGCTATGGAAGAAACTGCAACTTTTCTCTGATGTAGGCCACCAAACTAAGATCATCAGGCATGAAATAAAAGAGTGCATGCAGGGGAAATGAGCCGAGGGACTAATTTTGGACTGATAAATCCATACCTTTGGGCTGGAAGTGTGAGGTAAATTTGGTAGCATCTTAAAACTATTCAGATATTCTGTTCTTTCCTTTTTTTTATCTTAGTAAAGGATTCAATAAAACTAGCATATTCAGAATGGAAAGTTACTGTAAATTGCAAGTAAAAAGACTGTTCTGCAACTATCATCAATAAAAAGAAATTTTTGAAGCCCAGGAATGAGAGTAATAAGGAAGAATTAAAGAGCAGGTGTCTAGAAAGAACCTAGGTGAGAGGAGAAGTTTACACCAGGGAATATACATCATGATCAAGAAAGGAAGTATCCAAGATTTTACCTTTCTTGAAAGCTACCATGATAGCTTGCCATAATCTGAGGGAGTCTGGCAGAAGACATGAACTTTTGGAGTCAGAGATCCAAGACTTTATTACCCACAACACTAATGTCAGTGCCCTGAACTCCAGTTTCCACAAGGTGAAGCAAAGAGTATTTCCACCTTAGAGTCAAAGGCAGGAAAGAGAAACTATGTCAGCAGTTTGCAGGCTTCTTGGGATAGGAGAGGGCTCACTGTAAACCCAGGGGCAGAGGTAAGCCCAGTTTTCCCATTATTTCCATAAAGAATGGGGATGAAAAGATGATGCCCAGGAGTTCTTGGTGCAAGACATAGTAGAACCAAAAGTTCAGTGGGATTGAACTGGTAGGTAGAACAAAGCTGAGCCATAAGTAGGCTATAGGTAGCCCACTGTAATGAAGATCTTTCTTACATTATTAAATTAATATAATAATTGTATTGCTATTCTTTATGATGTTTGAAATAAAATTATTAGTGATGCAAGTATACAATATCTTAGATCTCTGGGAAGACTACTGGAAAATAGGATATTTCTTATTAACCACATACTTATAATATCATGAAAAACAAACAAAAATGTCAAAACAGAAAAAAATCAAAGAAAGATTAAAATTATATGTATCAGTTGCTAACCTAGGTGCTAAGGATACGGTGGATAGCAAGACATAAACAAAGACAGAATACAATCTTTGGAAAGTAGAATTTCACATTGTAATGTAGGTCCAAAAATGAATATATCTGAAGCTTCTACAGGGCAACTTGCCACTGCATGGGAGGAGCGATTCTTGTTAATAAATTGTTTGTGCACTTAGACTCAGCTATTCCTGAAATTTGTCATTGATTTTTTTTTTTTTTTGCTACATGAGAAAATGTATACATTTTATATTTTTCAAAATCATTTTAGATATTTATAATAAAAGTGGCCTAGTTTTATTTAGTCAGTTGAATTGGGTTTATCTCACTTGCAAACTGAAGGGCACCTGAGCGTCATGACTTACACTTCTTACCATTGTCAAATTCACCCTCCTCAGTGTACTTGGGACATATCATTCTCTTTCCTTGACACATTTAATGATTCAGTTCAGTTTAGTCACTCAGTCATGTCCAACTTTTTGCGACTCCATGGACTGCAACATGCCAGGCTTTCCTGTCCATCACCAACATCCAGAGTTTACTCAAACTCATGTCCATTGAGTCCGTGATGCCATCCGACCACCTCATCCTCTGTCGTCCCCTTCTCCTCCCACCTTCAAACTTTCCCAGCATCAGGGTCTTCTCCAATGAGTCAGTTCTTCACATCAAGTGGCCAAAGTATTGGAGTTTCAGCTTCAGCATCTGTCCTTCCAAAAAATATTCAGGACTGATTTCCTTTAGGATGGACTGGTTGGATCTCTGCAGTCCAAGGGACTCTCAAGAGTCTTCTCCAACACCACAGTTCAAAAGCATCAATTCTTTGGTGCTCAGCTTTCTTTATAGTCCAACTCTCACATCCATACAAGACTACTGGAAAAAACATAGCTTTGACTAGACAGACTATTGTTGGCAAAGTAATGTCTCTGCTTTTTAATATGCTGTCTAGGTTGGTCATAACTTCTCTTCCAAGGAGTAAGCATCTTTTAATTTCATGGCTGCAATCACCATCTGCAGTGATTTTGAAGCCCTACCCAAAAATAATGTTTGTCACTGTTTCCACTGTTTCCTCATCTATTTCCCATGAAGTGATGGGACTAGATGTCATGATCTTAATTTTCTGAATGTTGAGCTTTAAGCCAACTTTTTCACTGTTCTCTTTCACTTTCATCAAGAGGCTCTTCAGTTCTTTTTCACTTTCTGCCATAAGGGTGGTGTCATCTGCATATCTGAGGTTATTGATATTTCTCCCGGCAATCTTGATTCCAGCTTGTGCTTTATCCAGCCCAGCGTTTCTCATGATGTACTCTGCATATAATTAAATAAGCAGGGTGACAATATACAGCCTTCATGTATTCCTTTCCCTATTTGGAACCAGTTTGTTGTTCCATGTCCAGTTCTAACTGTTGCTTCCTGACCTGCATACAGATTTCTCAAGAGGCAGGTCAGGTGGTCTGGCATTCCCATCTCTTTCACAATTTTCCACAGTTTATTGTGATCCACACAGTCAAAGGCTTTGGCATAGTCAATAAAGCAGAAATAGATGTTTTTCTGGAACTCTCTTGCTTTTTCGATGACCCAATGGATGTTGGAAAATTGATATCTCATTCCTCTATCTTTTCTAAATCCAGCTTGAACATCTGCAAATTCTCGGTTCACGAACTGTTGAAGCCTAATTTGGAGAATTTTGAGGATTCCTTTGCTAGTGTGTGAAATGAGTGCAATTGTGCGGTAGTTTGAACATTCTTTGGCACAGTCCTTCTTTGGGATTGGAATGAAAACTGACCCATTCCAGTCTTGTGGCCACTGCTGAGTTTTCCAAATTTGCTGGCATATTGATTGCAGCACTTGCACAGCATCATCTTTGAGGATTTGAAATAGCTCAACTGTAATTCCATCACTTCCACTAGCTTTGTAGTGATGATTCCTAAGGCTCACTGGACTTTGCATTCCAGGATGTCTGGCTCTAAGTGAGTGATCATACCATCATGATTATCTGGGTTGTGAAGATCTTTTTTGTAGTATTCTTCTGTGTATTCTTGCCACCTCTTCTTAATATCTTCTGCTTCTATTAGGTCCCTACCATTTCTGTCCTTTATTGAGCCCATCTTTGCATGAAATGCTCCCTTGGTATCTCTAATTTTCTTGAAGGGATCTCTAATCTTTCCCATGCTAATGTTTTCCTCTATTTCTTTGCATTTAGTGTTCCTTAAAGTGCAACAACCTTGGCATTCAGCTGTCCATAATTTTATTTCCAATATTCCTCTATTGCAAATTTTCACACCTTGTTCAAACTAGTATTTTTCTGTTCCCTAAAATCTGTCCTATTGCTACTACTCTGCTCCTCACTGTTAAGCAAAGCTTTTCCCTCACTTACTTAGACTCTGTTACTCCTTTAAGGTTCAGTTTAATAACACCTCTTTCTGTAATGGTTTCCTTTGTGCCACCAACCCACTGCTAAATGTTATAAAAACACTCTATCTTTATGAGCCTTTTGACACTCAACCCACACTGTGAGGCAGCAAAGAGTACCAAAGATTCACGTAGTGTGGACCATGGTGTGTCAGACCTAGCAATTAAAAAATGATGCAAATCACTTTTCACTTTGGTCATCTCATTGCCTAATGGACTACATGAAAGCTCTAAATGTTGAGTATAATTGTTACTGATATTTTAGTCCAATTCTGATTTCCCCCCACACTACTCATAAAAATAATCCCAACTTTTACATCCATTATGAATTTCTGATGATCTAATTTTATTCCATCTTGGTTAGGAATTTTGGCAAGAATTATTTTCCTGATTTAAATGTCATCTCTATTTTGTTAAATCATATATATTGTTTCAGAATAATTAACATTCATGTGTTCATTTATCCATTCATTTCATACAACAAAGTGACACTGAGTACCAAGTAGATGCTCAGTACGTCAATATATGCCAGGTACTGTGGAAAGTGACTGCAACTGATGTGAAAGATGTTACAGTTCCTAACTTCAAAGAGGTCAGTATTCTTAAGAGAAAGGATAAAAAGAGTAAAGAAAAATTGTAATGTAGCATAAATAATGCTACATATTCAGGATTCCCAGGTAGCACTAGTGGTAAAAAAACAAACAAACAAAAAAAAACAACCCACTTGCCAATGCAGGAGATTTAAGAGATGTGGGTTTGATCCCTGGATTGGGAAGATTCCCTGGAGGAGGGCATGGCAACTCACTCCAGTATTCTTGCCTGGAGAATCCCATGGACAGAGGAGCCTGGCGGGCTACAGCTCATAGGGTCACAAAGAGTCTGACATGGCTAAAGTGACTTAGCACCCACTCAAGGTGATATCACCGGTCTCTGTGAAGACATTCATGCAGAGCACTCTGAAACTCGAGAGAGAACTGCCTGGAGAAAATGAATCTGTAGATATGAACACTACCGCCAAATTAACTTAAAATCGTTAAGACTGAGAATCATACACTGTGTTGCTTTGGACTTTGTTGTTTTGTTTTTAGATCCTCAAATGCACAACCTGGCACAGAGCAGACAATCAATAGGCATATGCTGAATTAGTAATAATGTACTGTATTAAGTACACTTGAAGCTTTCTGATACTTCTCTATAAGAGTCTCCAAAAGAAAGACAGGCTCACTTTTGAATGTGTTTTATAACGAGTACTAGCTGGGGAACAAAGAGGCTCCTGACTTTAAAGAAACATTCTTGAAGGGACAAACAATGTATTCTTTTTGATTACAGATAAAAACTGATAGATTAGCTTTTGTTGTTGTTTAGTGGCTAAGTTGTGTCTGACTCTCTGCGACCCCATGAAATGCAGCACACCAGGCTTCTCTGTCCTTTACAAGATTATCTTTTATGTAGTAGTTATTTCTTACATTTATCTGGCTCTGTTTAGTTTCCCACATTTTTTCATGATTTAATACACTCATAGTACTTAAGGACTAGCCTTAAGCCATGGTAAGATGGAATTTTTTAACTTGCAATGGAAGATTTCTTACTGATACAATTTTACAGATGGAGAAGTCACAGAAGACAAATTAGGGTGTTGAGGGTTCTTATCAGGATATCAAAATTCCTCCTTGCATCCCAAGGATGCTGATGGAACGATTCTTCGGACTCTTTGGAAAACTGTCATTAATTAATAATGTCAAGGTCATTTTCAAAGGCAAAAATAGTTGTTATCTAGCCATTTTGTTTTCAGAAACTAGTTTTTCATTACTAATTCTTCTTAATCTTTATCATGACTTAAAAATATTGATAACTTCATTATTTTTACTGACCACATCACTGTTTTTACTTTTAAAAACTGAAATCGATTTCCACATTCTTTGATATATTTTAAACCACAAAAATAAATTAGGATTACATCTATAACAATACAATAAAGTGTTATATAACTGCCAACTAAATGTTTTGCTTTCAAATATTTCCAAAACTGATTATAATTTGATAACATTTTTAAAATTAAAAATTCTTTCTTTAAATTAGAAACAGATACTTATTTGTCAGTATAAGATGGTAATCATATCTTCATGTGGTTAACTGTTAGAAGTATTTTATGAATTTTGAACTCTATTAAATGATGATTTATTTTTTCCAAAGAAGTCACCATGCAAGAGGCACTTACTTATTACACATGTTTTTCAGCATATGTTGCAAGTTTATTTTAATGCTGAAGAGGCACATTATGATCAAAGCTGAATTCTGCCCAATTTAAACTATTCCAAGCTATTTTCATACATTCACTCATGTAATACTGTAAGATTTACATTAAAATGAATGCTCCTCTACAATTAAGTGATTCAGTCAACATTAAAAAAAAAAGGTGCAAATGTGTGCAACATGAAAAAAAGTCAACAGATGTGCGAATAATCTCTGCTTGGGGTATCAAAAAGAACAGTAGCCCCCAAAAATAAGTTTCAAGCTTTATTCTTTCTATACTCAAAAGTTTTTCTGCACTACATGAAAGGATACATACACATTCTCAGGATTTTCCCTAATACTCATAACTGGATTAGCCAGTAATAAGTTGGAATGAGGAGCAAATAATAAACTACAAAATATATAATAGCACTCAGAGATGGATATATATTTTGATTTAATCTCGTTCTCATGCATTTCTATTCTGATAATGAATAAACTCCAAGGGCAGCAATGATTCATCCACATTTGGAGAAATGTCATATATATAAACCAGAATATTCAGCATTAAAGCATTTAAGCTGGAGTGAGTCAGCCAGGATACAGTAACGAAAAGAAAAGCTTCAGGTCCTAGAGGTCACTAAAGCTGCAGGTCAGTGCGTGCAGCTGTCCAGGTTGCATACATCACTTTTGGGTCACCATTCACATCCTTGTCAAGTGAATGGCCTCTCCTCAGACTTTACAGAGCACAAATCCCTGGGCCCTGGAAAATGTCAGGAAGCTGTAGGAAATGTGCATAGCTTTATTTAGATGGGATAAATGAGATGCAAGTTCTTCACAAAGCTTCATTTCTGTCTTCATGAGACATATTGTGGTGACCTCTGGAAGGATGTCCAGTCTTTATCTATCTATGTCAGTAGGTGTGGGGCAAAGAAAAACTTGATGCCAACTGATAACCTGTAATATTTAGATAAGCTGGAGCTGCTAGTTGAACGGCACCCATAAAAGGTACTTCAGCATCATTCCTATCCTCTCCTTTCCCAGGGAATTTCAAGATAGCTATCTCTTTGTCATGTTAACTGAGCTTCCCAGAGGCATCTACTTGAGAAAACATAAAATTGGAGATGGTACTCACAGGCGGAGCACATTCCTGACTAGGAGGAAAATGAGTTGGTGCAACTGTACTTAAAAACATTGTCCAGTAATGTTTTTTCAACAAATTAACTTTAATGTAAATCACTGATATACATTATATTAAACCACATACTGCAAAATGAGGACAGGACAGTTCTGTTCACAAATTTCAACATGCTATGCCACAGTAGATGACACTTGGACACACCGAAACTTGTTTTGTGTATGCTCAGTCCTGCACTCTTTTGCAACCCCATGGACTGTAGCCTTTCAGGTTCCTCAGTCTATGGGATTTTCCAGGTCAGAATACTGAAGTGGGTTGCCCTTTCCTACTCCAGGCAATCTCCCGGACCCAGGGATTAAACCTGAGTCTCTTTCATCTCCTGCATTGGCAGGAGGATTCTTTACCACTGTGCCACCTGGGAAACCCTGGGAACGTGTATACTGAGACTTAATATATGCATTCATGTTCAGTTCTCGCATAACCTAAATGGTCAGCTCTTCTACACAGATCTACAAGTAGCCTCGGTAGATAAATTGAACCTTCTAAATGTGTCTATGTGTGTTTGTCTATCCAGATAAATATGAGCAAGCAAACGATTAGCCTGAAGTCTCTGGTTAAGTCACTGACCATACTTTAATCCATTACATGAGACCAAGTTGCCACACACATTTTAAACCGGGAAATATAAAACTGCTGAGAAAATATAGGGTTTATGATTGGGTGACGAGTTAATATGATCTAAATTATCTCATAAAAATCTTCACTAACTTTTTACTCATGAGAACTAAAAGGTTTCAGTTCTTAGTGAACTGGCTAAAAGGAGACCCTGTCTTTGAAATACTATGAAATAGTCAAGACCCCTGTTATAACAAAAGGGCAGCAATTATTTTCGACACTTAGAAAGGATATCTAAAGAAGGGTCATGGGTATGGGAGAGGAACACATGCTCAAGTGGATCAATTAAAGGAGAAAAGAAATTAATTGTTTCTGTTCTTTATCTCTGGTAGTTATTTTCATGCAACTCTTTGAGATCAGGGGATATGCTTTTATTTGGAAAAAATAATCATTTGAATAAAGCATTCTGTGTGTGTGTGTGTGTGTGTGAGGATCAGCCCACATTTGGTGTTCAACAAAAATACTATAGCCTTTACTTCCTGTAATCAACTTAATTGTGCTTAACATTTTCCCATTATCCATCTTCTGGGTACACTCCATCTCAGATATTTTAAAGAACCTTTCCTCTCTGAAGGTTGTATAATAGCCAGGACAATTTGAAAACAGGCTCTCGTTTTTAGCGTTGTATTACCATGATTATTCAAGGGGCACAAGCTTGCATTTTGATGCCATGAACGTGTGGAACTGAGGAAGATCCCTGAGACTTGTCTTGGGGCTTTTTCTCAGCCCTTCCATCTGAGGACATCTTATCACCTTTTTAGGACTCTTCCCGGGTGCTGCCTGTGGTGCTACACTGTTCTCAGGACCCATCCACAGCAACCCTTTCCCTGACTGGTCTAGCAGAATCTTTCCATTCCCCTTAAAGTTCCTTTTTCTTTGGAACATCTCAGATCATCTCCTCAGAGAGCAAAAGTCACAAATTGTTGGCCAGAGGGATGAATCTGCTTCACACACTTGTTTGACTCATACTATCAAATGTTCTAATCTTTTAAATTGTTGCTAACTTTTTATTGGGCTTTCCTGGTGGCTCAGTGGTAGATAATCCACCTGCCGATGCAGGAGATGTGGATTTGATCCCTGGGTCAGGAAGATTCCCCTGGAGAAGGGAAAGGCAACCCACTCCAGTGTTCTTGCCCGGAGAATTCCAAGGACAGAGGAGCCTAGCGGGTCGCAAAAGAGCTGGACACAATTTAGCAACTAAACAACAAACATGAATGTCAAATCTTTTATTAATCTCTCAATTTTTAAAAACAAAACTATATTATTAAGGTATAATTGACATATAGAAGCTGAATATATTTAATGTATACAATTTGATGAGTTTGGAAATAAGAATACACCCATGGAAACATCATCATAATCTATGCCATAAACATCCCAGTTCCAAAAGTTTCCTTCCCTCCTTTTTTGTGATAACACCACAACATAAGATCTATCCTCTTGGCAAACTTTTAAAGTATACAATACAGTGTAGTTAACTATAGGTTCCATGCTCTACAATAGATCTCTAGGAGTTTTCTTCTTGTACAACTGAAATTTTGTATCCTTTGAAGAACCCCTACTTGTTTTTCTGTCCCTGCAGTCCCTGGTACCCCTGTTTTTTATTCTTTGCTGCTTGCTTGCTCAGTTGTGTCCCAGTCTTTGCAACCCATAGACTGCAGCCCACCAGGCCCCTCTATGCATGGGATTTCCCAGGCAAGAATACTGGAGTAGGTTGACATTTCCTACTCTAGGAGATTCTCTCCTTCTGTGAATTTAACTCTTTTAGATTCCTCATATAAGTGGGATCATGTAGTATTTGTTTTTATTTGTCTGGCTTATTTCCGTTAGCATAATGTCTTCCAATCCATCCGTACTGCCACAAATGGCAGATGTCCTTCTTTTTTTAATGTCAAGTAACATTCCATTGTATGTACATACCACGTTTTCTTAATTCATTCACTCATTCTCTATTCATGAACATTTAGGTTGCCTCCACATCTTTCCTATTGTGAATAACACTGCAGTGTACATGAGAATACAGACACTGCTTCGATATTCTGATTTTCGTTCCTGTGGAAATATACGCCAAAGTGGAACTGTTGGATAATATGGTAATTTTACTAACTTTCAGAGGAACTTCCATACTGTCTTCCATAGGGGCTGCACCAATTTTTATATTCACATCAACAATGTACAAAGTTGCCTTTTCTCCACATCTTCACCAATAATTTTTTTTTTCTTTTCATAGGGAATAACTATCCTAAGAGGTCTGAGGTGAGGACTCATTGTGGTTTTGATTTGTATTTCCCTGGTGATTGTTGTTGCTGAGTACATTTTTATACACCTATTCTTAATTCATATGTCTTCTTTGGAGAAATGCCTATCTTGTTTTTGCTAATCAGTTGGAGGGAAGTTCCTTATATATTTTGGATATTTACTGACTATCAGATACATAGTTTGCAAATACTTTCTTCCCATTTGGTTAACATTTAAAAAAAGTAGATTCCACATAAATATGTAATTCTGAGATTCTTGAAAGTTGGGAAGATCTGGCAACACTGGGCCAACCTGCCCTCCTTGCAAATATCCTTGTCTCACTCATCCATGTTCCCATCCAGAGTGTTTCACTTTTGGTTCCACTTGGCAGTTGTGACTTTGTTTTCTGAGCTGATGATATTAACTGCAAAAAATCCCAAGCTGGAACATGGAAGGGTCTTACTGTATCTGTAAAACTGGGAATGGTAAAATACAGGCAGACAAGTCAAATACTAATATATTGTGTATAAATAAAATAGAGATGCAGCCAGAAAGACAAACAAGCAGATATAAACAAGAAAAACTAGACTTTGAATAAGACAGTATCTGCTATTTTATATTAAACAGGTGATAATTTATTAATGCATATATTCAGAAGAAATGTATGTACTAAATAAAAGCTGTCAATTTCCTTAATGAGCTAGCATTTCTGAGAAGAATTAGGAAGACATGGTGTGTCCTCACAGAGATTCCAGCCTAATAAAGAGAGGAGGTGGTGTGGGGAATTCACATAGGCAAACAGTTCACTAACACACTAACTGAAAAAAATGTGATAGGGAGTAAGATGGGGCTAAGTTCAAGATGCTGGGCAGCACGGAAGAAGGGAAACTCTTAAGGAAGATTTCTCAGAGGAACCTGGGAACAGCAACAACCTGAGAATATGAGACTCAGCTAGGTGAACAGGTAGGCAATGGTGGTTTCAGGCAGAGCAATAGCATGTATAAAGGTACAGTGAAAAGTGAGAAAAATCCTGATACTTAAAATGACTCAGAAATTGTTCAATATGACTGCAGCATGGAACTTCAGGGATTATGAAGGAAAAGGCAAATTAGACTCAGAAAATAAGCAAGTGCTGGGCACATGGTTTTATAAACTCACCTTAAAGAGTTTGAATTTATGTTGAAGGGCTGTTGGTCTTCCACTGACACACTTTATGTGACAGATAACAAAATAAGGTTTGGGGCACTGAGATCCCTCTGAAATCTAGTTTCTTCAATTTGTAAAGTGAAAATAATCTCCTTTAACAAGCTTGTCTTATTGGACTATTGCAGTGGTCAAATAATAAACGCTAAAGTGCAGCCAACTCTAAGATACAAGTAAACATCACATTGAATAAAAGTAATTTCTTTCAACTATTTTGTAGCAAGAACTCTGATAGGGAAGTAAATTTTATTACTAGACTGCAGTGGTAAAGGACAGCTTACAGCGGTTGCTAAGAAAATATTCAACTAAAAGACATACATGATAGAGAAAATGTTAAGTATTAAGGTAAAAAAAAGTATGAGATGGAGAATAAAGGTGCTGAAAATAACTTTTCATCTTTTCTCTTACATTCTTTCTCTTATTCAGTGGTGAAGACATTTGCTTTTTTTTTTTTTTTTTCCTTGCTGTCCAGCACTTTAAAGTAATCTCCCTGTGCTTTAGGAATATAAATTCTGCCTTCAGCAGAGAGCAGAGGCTCACTGGCTCTGCCTCCTTTGGAGTCAGCATACGATCCATCAGCTTGTGACCCATCAGCACCTGGTCTACCTGCATGTGACCCATCACATGGGCTCCGTTAGAGTGTGATCTGCCAGCATGTGACATGGGTATTGCCAATCAGGCACATCATGTGAGGCTTTCATTTGGAATGTGGTGTCTTGAAGGAGATGCCAGGCAGAAAGGACTCTGGCCAGGATGGCATGGAGAAAGTGTTTTCTGAGGGAAGAAGGTCAGAAGGTAGCATCCTGCACCTCTGTTGTAAGGCACCATGCTCCTACACAGAAGCCATGACAGTAGAGTTCCCTGTGGAAAAGTGAGGGGATGGACTTTGCCTGTGGTTCCCTGGCAGCGCAGCTTTTAAGTCTGATTCTGTCCTTTGGAGAGACTCTAGGGCTACTAATATCATTAAATAAAGTCCTTCTTTCTTGCACAAGACTGAATCCTGTTGTTTCCAACCGAAAATTTTGATATTATATGTGTGTGTGTGTGTGTCTGCGTGCGCGCATGCTAAGTCACTTCAGTCAAGTCCGACTTTATGTGACCCTATGTACTGTAGCCTGTCAGGCTCCACCGTCCATGGGAATCTCCAGGCAAGAATACTACAGTGGGTTGCCATGCCCTCCTGCAGGGGATCTTCTTGACCCAGAGATCAAATCTGCATCTCATATGTCTCCTGCACTGGCAGGTGGGTTCTTTACCACTAGTGCCACTTGGGAAGCTCAACATACGTATGTATATATACATACATACAAAGGAAAGTTGCTATTTTTACCCTGAATTATGCCTTATTCTACTTGGGAACTAGGGCATGAAAACAGTGAGGGTGAGAGTGTAAATGTGGGGGGAAAAAAAATGAGAAAAAAATGCAACCCAATCCTATATCCTCTTGGTAAAGTAAAATATATTCTTAAAAATTAGCAATCTCAAAATTTAAATATGACTTAACACCATTTCTCATGTGATCCTTGAACATGTCTACAGAATTTTGTTTGTAAAATTGCTCTATGATCTTCTCAGTAAAGTTTGCTAGTGATTAAACATGCAAACTTTATGAGATCTGAATCCACATTGTTGTGACTTCAGTTACCAATTATGTGACCTCGAAAAATATGTAAACTTTGCAAGTACCTGTCTCTTTGATTGCAAAATAAAATAAGAATATCTATAAGCGAATATGCTTAAAAAAAAGCACCATACTTGGTACAGGACAGGACCTCAATAGTTGTTGCCAGTATTGTTAACAATAAAAGCATTTCATTTAACTAGGAAAGCATTCCAGGGGTTGAATAGTAATAGTGAGTACTAGTACTCCAGATTCTTTTTAACAAATTATTATTTATTTATGTATCTGTGAATTTATTTATGTATGTATTTGTTTATTTTTGACCGTACTGGGTTTTCATTACTGTGCTCAGACTTCAATTGCGGTGAGAGGGGGATACTCTCTGGTTACGGTGCGTGGGCTTATTATCGTGGTAACTTCTCTTGTTGTGGAGCACAATGTGGAGCACAAACTCTAGAGCACAGGGACTTCAGTAGTTGTGGTGCACAGACTCAGCTGCCTCGAGGTGTGTGGAATCTTCCTGGACCAGGGATCAAACTTGTGTCCCCCTGCAATGGCAGGTGGATTCTTTATAGTTGGACCACCGGGGAAGTCCCAGTGCTCTGGATTCTTGAACTGGAGTGGCAGTGTAGTATTAGAAGGCCTTAAAAAATCAAAAAGCACAAAGATTGGTCCAGAATAAAGAAGTATATTTTATTTTATCCTCATTTTTGAAGTAGGCAGTAGGGAGGATTAATGGAGGTTCAAGTCTACTTCAAATATTTCCTGTTTATAATGCATGCTAGGGATTGCCAGACAGCCCTGATTTCTTCCTCTTTATATGTCTTCTTCTTCTTTATTTCAAGTTATGGATCAATGATTTTTTGCACCTACCTGTACACATCCAGTTGAGCTATTTCAAATCCTCAAAGGTGATGCTGTGAAAGTTCTGCACTTGATATGCCAGCAAATCTGGAAAACTCAGCAGTGGCCACAGGACTGGAAGAGGTCAGTCTTCGTTCCAATCCCAAAGAAAGGCAATGCCAAAGAATGCTCAAACTACCACACAATTGCACTCATCTCACATGCTAGTAAAGTAATGCTCAAAATTCTCCAAGCCAGGCTTCAGCAATACGTGAACCGTGAACTTCCAGATGTTCAAGCTGGTTTTAGAAAAGGCAGAGGAACCAGAGATCAAATTGCCAATATCCGCTGGATCATCGAAAAAGCAACAGAGTTCCAGAAAAACATCTATTTCTGCTTTATTGACTATGCCAAAGCCTTTGACTGTGTGGATCACAATAAACTGTGGAAAATTCTGAAAGAGATGGGAATACCAGACCATCTGACCTGTCTCTTGAGAAACCTGTATGCAGGTCAGGAAGCAACAGTTAGAAATGGACATGGAACAACAGACTGGTTCCAAATAGGAAAAGGAGTACATCAAGGCTGTATATTGTCACCCTGCTTATTTAACTTATATGCAGAGTACATCATGAGAAACTCTGGGCTGGAAGAAACACAAGCTGCAATCAAGATTGCCGGGAAAAATATCAATAACCTCAGATATGCGGATGACACCACCCTTATGGCAGAAGATGAAGAAGAACTAAAGAGCCTCTTGATGAAGGTGAAAGAGGAGAGTGAAAAAGTTGGCTTAAAGCTCAACATTCAGAAAACTAAGATCATGGCATCTGGTCCCATCACTTCATGGCAAATAGATGGGGAAACAGTGGAAACAGTGTCAGACTTTATTTTTTTGGGCTCCAAAATCACTGCTGATGGTGATTGCAGCCATGAAATTAAAAGACGCTTACTCCTTGGAAGGAAGGTTATGGCCAACCTAGATAGCGTATTTAAAAGCAGAGACATTACTTTGCCAACAAAAGTACATCTAGTCAAGGCTATGGTTTTTCCAGTGGTCATGTATGGATGTGACAGTTGGACGGTGAAGAAAGCTGAGCGCCGAAGAATTGATGCTTTTGAACTGTGGTATTGGAGAAGACTCTTGAGAGTCCCTTGGACTGCAAGGAGTTCCAATCAATCCATCCTAAAAGAGATCAATCCTGGGTGTTCTTTGGAAGGTCTGATGTTGAAGCTGAAACTCCAATACTTTGGGCACCTCATGCGAAGGGTTGACTCATTGGAAAAGACCCTAATGCTGGGTAGGATTGAGGGCGGGAGGAGAAGGGGACGACAGAGGATGAGATGGTTTGATGGCATCACCGACTCGATGGACATGGGTTTGTGTAGACTCCGGGAGTTGGTGATGGACAGAGAGGCCTGGCATGCTGCAGTTCATGGGGTCGCAAAGAGTCGGACACGACTGAGCGACTGAACTGAACTGAACTGAACTGTACACATATGCTGGCATTTTTGCACTGAATCAAAGAGTTCTAAATGGAAATAGTTGCATTAACTTTAGAATATTTAAGAAACTACTTTTACTGCTTTCTTCTTGATTTTTCTGCATTCCAGCTTTATGTCTTTAACTTTGGAATACAGCAGTACTAGGTAACCTGCACAGCTAGCCCAATTCCATAACTATTCACGGAATACACTGCCAGTGTTTGTTCAGCCCTGTCCCAGAGCTCCAAGAGTTGTCAGAAATAAATAAAAGGACATTCAGAGCCTTCTGGGCTCTGGGTATAACTAGTTTTAATTTTTTTCATTTACTTCATTTGTTTCTTCATTCTTCCTCTTGGGTTCTCCTCTTCTTTCTACTCCATCCCCTAATTAGCCGGCTTCTTGATTGCCTCGATATTCTGCACAACAATTACTAAATGACTACAGCAATATGACATCATGGCATGTGCTGTTTCCTTTTTCTCCGTGGGTGCCTGTATAAGTCTCAGGCAGAATGTAATTGTGGCCATGTGCAGAATGGGAAGTAAGCAGGACATGAATATAAACCTGGGAAACTACTACTACTGAAGAAAACACTTTGAAAACCATCACCACTTATCTATTTTTAAAATGTAGCTCATGTTTAAACATTTATTTGTTTCAAATGAATAATGAAAGGCAGTTCCATTTCCCCCCCAAGACCAAAATTAAGTAGCACTGAAATTCCTTTTCATAGAGAGAGATCTTTCAAAATTAGCTATTTGGAAGGCTACAGATGCTGCTTGCAACTATGAAAACAAGATCAAAACATTTTGATGCCCTTTCCCTGCTTCAGTAGGACAGCAACTACACAAGGCTATTCTCTAGAGTAATGATCTTGCCTCCCTCCAAAGGTTTTTTTATCCCATATTCAGGAGGTCACATCCAGTCTCCAGCTGCACAGAGCTCTCTGCTATTAATTTAAAATGGGACCTTCAGAGGTTCACATACAGGAAAATCTGCTCCTTAAGAGGTAAGCTCTACCAATCTATTTGAAGAGAACAGGAGAATTTAGCTTCTAACAAAATAATCCATTTATATAACCTATCTTCACTAATCAGAAATAAAAGCTTAAACTGGAGGTCCATAAAATTATCTTTGCTTAAGCATATTTCAGTTTACTTCATTGCCTTAATAACATTGTTTTTATTCTATTTCTTTTTCTTGGAGCGGGGATCTGGTGTTGTTATTTTTGTCATCATCATCATCATTTTTGTCAAGTTATCTAGCAGATACAGAAGGTTATTCACCCTATAGCTCTCTCATTAAAAAAATGTTGAGCAGTCATTGAAAAGGATGAAAGAAATCTGGTTGAAGACGCAGGTGCACTAACAAATGGGTGGTCTTTGGATTACAGTATTTATGTGTGCTATGGCAAAGCTGAACAGAAACCTAAATGTTATACATACAAAGTGGTACAACAAGAACATCTGTGTTGCAAGGATTGAACTGGCATGGCTAACACCTCCAGTGCCAGGTGCAAAGGAAATTTCAATACAGCTTGAGTAATCTTGACTGCTAGCATCTGCCTGCATGAGATTATCTCCTGTGTTCCTAGTCCACCATTCTCCATTAGAGCATTTATGTGATACATCTGGTGGTGCCATGGCCAAGCACGAAGGAGCGATGCCTCCATTACTGGGGGGTGAATGCCTGACTCTTTAACTCAACACAAAGGCAAAGAGGAATTCTTTTCAGGATCAACGGCAGCCAGCCAATTCTCCGAGACTGGTTAGCAGACAGCACTCCAGAAAGATGGCAGCTTTCATCTTTTCCATTTAGTTAGATATGTATCCATGAGCATAATCTGGAGAAGGTTAATTCTTCAGTTTACAATTCTGTCTCTAAATATTATTGCCAGGAAAAAGACAGAATTTTAATATGAGAATTGAAACAGAGTTTTAATGTGACTCGGCTCGGCACACAGTCTCTGCATACAACTCATCTTCAGAATCAACAGCACGGTAGGGTAAGGATGGTAGAGATCATCCATCCAGCAGTCTCTGCAGCACAGAGCCTCACATAGATTATGTTCCTCTCTTCAAATCTCCCCTACCCTCAAGAAATGCCCACAGCACCTGCTGCTGAGAAACTAGAAATCACTAGAAGGGCACTGCTTCAACAGTCCACTGTTTTAGAGCCTACACAACCCAGCACCCACCTGGTCCCCTTTGTTTCCCATTACAGTGGATTTGTGGGCTCTTTATAGAGCAAACTCATTTTCATCTACATTATATCCTCACCTTCACCTGAATTTTCATACTCTCTCTCTTTCTGCTGGATTCTTGCCCTCTGAATTTAACCCACGCAGGATTCCCTCCTTAAAAGAAACCCCCACCGATGCTTGCTCCCCTGCAATGGTCACCTTTCACCATTGCTCACCTCTTTCACAACTAAACATTTTTACAAGTTTCTTTATGCTCTTCCCCTCCCACTTATCTCTCAAACCTTTAAACTCTGGCTGCTTTTCTTAACATTTCATTAAAATTCATCATGTTGATGTCATAAGTCATCTCTTTTGTGATGCTAAAATCAAAGGGTTTCATCACGCTCTTAGAGATGCCTGTGGCATATGATATATGTGACTGCTCTTTCTCAGGCAGTCTCTTAACCTTCGCTTTGTAACACGCCCTCATGTTTTGTTTCCTGCATTTCTGGCTACATATTCCTAGTTACGTATTCATTTTCCATTTTCTCTAACAATTAGAAGATGGAATTCTGCAGGGTTCTTTTTCTTGAATCCTGTTAATACTCTTCCTTTAGAAATTCTCATTCACCAACACAATTTCAGTTACCACAATTTTGTAGCTTTTCTAAAACTTGGGCTTCCCTTGTGGCTCTCCCTCTTTCCATCTGCTCCTTCCCAATTACTCCTCACACTTTCTCACGTTTGTTCTCTGATACCATCATCCTAGCCCAAAGTAACTGTAGCAGCTTCTGAACTGATAGCCTTGCATCACTCTGTGTGCATGCATGCTAAGTCACTTCAGTCGTGTTCAACGCTGTGCGACCCTATGGACTGTAGCCCATCAGGCTCTTCTGTCCCTGGGGATTTTCCAGGCAAGAATATTGGAGTGGGCTTCCATGCCCTCCTCCAGGGGATCAGTCTGCCTCAAATGCAGATCTGATCACATCACTTTCCTGGTTAAACACACTCAGGTTAGTTCAGTTCAGTCCCTCAGTCGTGTTTGACTCTTTGTGACCCCATGGACTGCAGCATGCCAGGCCTCCCTGTCCATCATCAACTCCCGGAGCTTGCCCAAGCCAAACTCATGTCCATCGAGTCGGTGATGCCATTTGGAGCATCAGCTTCAGCATCAGTCCTTCCAATGAATATTCAGGACTTATTTCCTTTAGGATGGACTGGTTTGATCTCTATGCAGTCCAAGGGACTCTCAGGAGTCTTCTCCAGCACCACAGTACAAAAGCATCAATTCCTCGGCACCCAGCTTTCTTTATGGTCTTAAACACACTTAGTCTTTCTGATTATCCTCAAGACAAAACTCCAAACCCTTGACAGAGCCAACATGGCTTCATATTTTCTTCTCTCTGCTCATCTCTTTGCTCCTTTCTTGAAATAAACTATAAACTATATATCAGCGGCTATAATAAGGTGAAGATGGTATTCTCTATACTCCTATGGTGAGAATATAAACTATATGGTTATCACCACAGTTTTATAAATGTTGGTGGAAGACACAGAACTCCTGGATTACAGATGAAGTTTAGTTTTAGTGTAAAACTTAGCAACACTAGTAGCCATAATATCAGCAGTTTTGCACTGATTCCCCAAGCCCTATTCCCCACAGGATGACTCAGAGAAGGCCAGATAACATCACCTCTTGTCATCATTTTCTACAGCAAACATAGCTATTCCCTTTCTTGAATATGCCATAGACTTGTTTAGGGGATGTTCGTTTATAAAATCAAATTCAATATGCTATTTCAAATTTATATTTCCAAAGAAATTTATTACGATTTTACATTTTGGAAACAAGAAATTAAAAAAAAAATGTTTTCTGGTTGTACATTACAATATAAATAAAAGTATAGAAAGAAAATATACAGAAATTTTACATGACAGTTATTTCTGGGTTGTAGGATCAATACCTTTTTCTTATTTTAGTTATTTTAATTCCATATTCTTCCCTTTTCTGCAACAAACATATTTTATACTTTACCAGGCAAGAGTACTGGAGTGGATTGCCATTGCCTTCTTGGACTCTTTTAATTAGAACATATTTTCACAAAATCTGTCTTTTTTTGGCCATTATTTTGTGCTCTTCCATCACATTATTGTACAGCAAAACAATGAAACTTCAAATGTGGTGCATGGTTCTACGTGCAAGAAGGCAGCACAAATTTGAAAATAGCAAGAGATGATTAAGTGTGTGAACTACTTCTTTATCCTCACGTAAAGTAACTTCAAATGAATAAGAACTAAGGAAAAACAGCATTAAGCTGAGGGAAAGTTCCACTGACGGTTTCAGAGGTCTTAGAGTCACAAAGTGCTGTCTTGGGGTTTGCCACCCTCTTGTTCACACTCTTCTGTTCCTCCTCCCACTCAGTGCTCGGTAAGCACCATCTAAGTGCAAGGATGGCTGCTAAACAAGTCGAGGAGCTCATGGTGAAATAGGGGAGCTGATCTAGGAACACCTACCCTCATCATGATGGCAAATGATAAGACACAAGCATGAAGACAATGGTTACAATGAGAGGTGCCACTGAGTGGAGCCTCAAGGACAACGTGGACACGTGTTTGGTGGCTGAGGTATGCAGTGAGATTTTTCATATGAGGGAAACAAGAATGTTTCAGGTTAGGCAAATAAAAACAATTTCATAAGAGAGGAACCTGTTACATCAGCATGCATATGTGACAAGTTGGTTAATGACAAACCTGGGAGAAAATGAAAGTTTTAAGACAAATTTTTTGTAAGACTAAAATATGGATAATATAGTAAAAGCACTTCACAAAGCATGAAGTGAAGTGAAGTGAAAGTCACTCAGTCGTGTCTGACTCTTTGCAATCCCATGGACTATATAGTCCATGGAATTCTCTAGGCCAGAACACTGGAGTGGGTGGCTGTTCCCTTCTCCAGGGGATCTTACCAACCCAGGGATCGAACTCAGGTCTCCCACATTGCAGGTGGATTCCCTACCAGTTAAGCCAAGTGCAGGCTCATGGTAAGCATAAATATTAATGTTCTTTCTTTTCTATCATTTATGCTCACAATTTCTTTCTCTTAAATTTCATAGCAGTCTATGCATGCAGATAAGCCCACAAAAATAATAATGATAATGATAATGATATTAATATTTAGAACATTTAATAAGTGCAGTAAGTATGGAAATAGAAATCACTTTCACTCAGTCATGTCCAAGTCTTTGCGACCCTGTGGGCTGTAGCCTATCAGGCTCCTCTGTCCATGGGATTTCCCAGGCAAGAATACTGGAGTGGGTCGCCGTTCCCTTCTCCAGGGGATCTTCCCAACCCAGGGATCAAACATGGTCTCCTGCATTGGAGGCAGATTCTTTATCATCTGAGCCACCAGGGAAGCCCAAGAGAAGCAGTAGTATACAACTGTTTTATACGTTTTATCTTATTTAATTCTCAAATTGTCCCCCAAATAAGTTACTAGTATCTCTATTTTACAGATGAGAAAACTGAAGTAGAGTTAATTAACTGGCCTAATTAATTAATGCTGGAGATGGGATTTGCAAGCAAGCAATCTGATTTTGGGTTTGAGGTCTTATCTAATACGATTAATATTGATGCTATTTCTCTGTGTACTAAAATCATATTAGAGAGGGAGAAAAAATACTCAGAAGGCATGCGTTTTATTCACAAAAGTCAAACATTTTGAAACATATTTGTTTATAGAATGCTAAGCTTGTTTTCTCTATAAGTGTGCCACTGTGTACACATGGCCTGGATATTATTTCCTTAAGCAGATTGACTTGTAGTTTCACTTACAAATAGTTACCAAGCTCTTACTATGTGTCAAGGTTTGTGTTAGAACTTCAAAGGGTTGAAAACAATTAGATACAATTCCTGCCTTGTGGGAGTTTACTGTCTAATAACATAAGCAGATTAAAAAAAAACCTAAGATTAACAAATTATAAAGAATCAGTTCAGTTCAGTCACTCAGTCATGTCTGACTCTTTGCAACCCCATGGACTGCAGCACCATCTGCAGCACGCTAGGCCTCCCTGTCCATCACCAACTCCCGGAGTTCACCCAAACCCATGTCCATTGAGTCAGTGATGCCATCCAACCATCTCATTCTCTGTCGTCCCCTTCTCCTCCTGCCTTCAATCTTTCCCAGCATCAGGGGCTTTTCTAATGAGTCAGTTCTTCGCATCAGGTGGCCAAAGTATTGGAGTTTCAGCTTCAACATCAGTCCCTCCAAAGAACACCCAGAACTGATCTCCTTTAGGACGGACTGGTTGGCAAGTTACTATGAAAGAAATAAACAATATACTACGAGGGGAAAGAATAATAAGGGAACACAATTTTGATCTTTACCTTTTTAATCAGGTTGGAAGTTGAAGGTAAGGAATACATTTAGGAAAGAATAGAATGACATGGGTAAAATATGGTGAACATTACTCCAAATTCAGCCATGCCCAATAGTTTTTGGACTTCTTAAAGTTATGCTAGTGTACTTATTATGTCATGAATGAGAAATTTTGTTTAAAATATTATTATAAATTATAGAAAGAAAATGATGGTTATGAAAATAGAAATGGTATGTTACCACTTTCGTCAGTGAGTATGTGTGGGAGGGGCCTGGAGAAAAAGGAATGTGAGTTCAGAAAATAGTTTGAAGAATTTGTACCAATGTGTTGCCTATAGTTATTTTTGAAAGACTTATGAATGATATTTATTCCTTTTCAAAAGTACATATTTTCTATACATTTCCCTGGGGGCCCAGATGGTAAACAATCTGTCTGCAATGCAGGAGATCTGAGTTTGATCCCCGGGTTGGGAAGATCCCCTGGAGATGGGAATGGCTACCTACTCCAATATTCTTGCCTGGGGAATTTCATGGACAGGGGAGACTACAGTCGGGGTACAGTCCATGGGGTCACAAAGAGTCAGACATGACTGAGCAACTAACACTTTGATTTTTATCAATTTTACATATTAGGTTTCATTTAAAAAAATACATAAATACATTAAAAAAATTCTTCTGAATTGCTAACCTAGATTCCTATTTCATTTTGCCCACTTAATGAAAACTTGAAGGGATTGAGAAAGTCACTTTTCTCTTTACATCCCAACATATGCCTCAAAAAACTAGAGAAAGCTCTGGAAGTTCTCTGAGGCAACTTATAGATCCCAAGTGCATTATATTTCTAAAGGATATGCATGAGGATTCTAAAGTACTATTTCGATATTAAATTCTTAAATTCTAAGAAGTGAAAATAATTCAGTTTTACTTATAAATAATATGTTTCCAGTAATAATTTTAATAATTGTAAGTAACTATCCACTGATTTTCTCTACCTTAATTAAATTTAATGCTTGGATTTTTGTTTGCTTCCATGGTATATGGATTTTTTTCTAGATGCAAAATCTCTGAAGCTTGTATTCCGGTTGCAATCTCTATAATTTTACTTTTCCCATTTTCATTAACCTATAGGAAAAGCAGTATCATAAATATTTTTATTATTAATCTGAACTAGTAGTCTAAAGTATTTGCAATCTTTTGTGATCATTGCCAAATTCTGAAATGATTAAAGATACCAGGTTTATCTAAAAGTCTATGATAAGAGCGTAAGAGTGAGAAGAGTACCAGGGGTCAAGAAATTCAGGTGCCTTGAGAAGCTAGGAAAGGTCTATTTTTACACACAGCACTGAAAAATTTATCATCACAAGGTACTCTGCTGAGATGGCAAGGAGTGGTGAAGATGGTGGAGTAGGGGAATACCATGAGCTCATCTCATCCCATGGCAACACCAACATTACAACTGTTAGCGGAGTTACTACTGATGAGAAAGACCTGAAAATCAGAAAAAATCTATACAAGAGGAGCCCCAGTGAGATGAGTAGGAGGGAGGAGATGTGGTAAAATCAAGTCCCAAACCCAGGGTGGGCAACCCACAAATGGAAGGATAATTGCAACTGCACAGGTTCTTCCCAAGCAGCAAGGAGTCTGAGCCCCACACTGACCTCCCTAGCCCAGGTTCTGTACCAGGAAGACAAAACCCCAGAATGTTTGCCTTTGAAGGCTAGTGGGGTTTACTTTTGGGGAGAGGCAGAGGTCTGTAGGAAGTAGAGACTCCTTTTTTAACGGATGCATACAAAATGTTACATTCTCCAAGACCCAGGGCAAAAGTAATAATCGGAAAGGAGCCTGGGTCAAATCTACCTACAGATCTTGGAGAGCCTTTCGGAAAGGCTGGAGGCAAGTGAAGCTCATCTTGGGGACACAAGGCTATTTTGGGTAGTGTGTTTTACCACCTGGACACTGGAGCTAGCAAATGCCATTTTTAAATCTTGTTCTAGCTTGTCGGTACTAGGCCTGGGCGTCAACCCTCAGCTTTTCTACACACGTACTGGGACAACTCAGGTCAAGCAGCTAGCTGGATGAGAGCACAAGGCCACTCACCAGCAGGTCAACAGCAGCTCTGAGACACCCTGGACCTTTCTCCAGGATCTGACCCCACTCACCAATGGCCAATATCAGCTTTGGGACACCCTGGTCTCTCAATCAGCCATGTCAGGAACTGGCCAGCTAAACAGAAGGCCAACACTAGATTGGGACCTCCAGTTCTGCCACCATGCCCTCAGGACCCAGTTGCATACACTTGTGTACCAGGACTAGCTGCAGGAACCCATGGGGTTCCACAGACATCAGCCTTGCGACTCATCCTCACCAACCAGAAGCCACACAGCCTCCATACAAGGTAGGGTATAGCAACCACCCAGACCAGGGGCCAGCCATACCTATCTGATTGACCACAGTAATCAGCCTGCTCTAACAGAAGGGCCTATGCAGCCCATATAGTGGATGTCCCTAGAGCATACAGCTTTGGTGGTAGGATGTAAAGGATATCTACAACAGTCTTATTCTTCAAGATCAGGAAACATAACCAAATTACCAATGTATAGAAATAAAAACAGTATCAAGCAAAATCAAGTCATAAGGGACTATACTCCAGATTAAGGAGCAGGACAAAACTACAGAATAACTAAGTGAAGTGGAGATAAAACATCTACCCAATAAACAGGTCAAGGTAAAGATCATAAAGATGTTCAAAGAGCTTGAGAGAAGAATGTTTGAACACAATAAGAAGTTAGAAGTTTTTAACAAAGTGTTAGGAAATATAAAGAACCTGACAGAGCTGAAGAATACAATAAATGAAATACTAAACACACCAGAAGGAATCAAGAGTAGATTAGATGATATAGAGGAATGGATCAGCGAACTGGAAGCAGAATATTGGGAATCACTAAAGTTGAAGAGATGGTTCAGTCTGCAAATCAATCAACGTGATAGAGGATATTAACAAACAAGAATAAAAATTATGTGATCATTTCAGAAAATGTGAGAAAAACTTTAGACAAAATTTAACAGAAACAATTCCATTTATAATCTCATCAAAAAGGATAAAATACCTAGAAATAAATCTAACTAAGGAGGCAAAACAACCGTACTTGGAAAACTAAAAGACACTGATGAAAGATATTAAAGGGAATATAAACAGATGGAAAGATATACTGTGCTCATGAGCTGGAAGAATTAATGCTGCTAAAATAATCACATTGCCCAAGGCAACCCACAGGTTCAATGCAATTCCTATCAAAGTACCAATGGCATTTTTCCACAGAACTAGAACAAATAATTCTAAAATATGTACAGAAACACAAAAAAACCTGAATATATCCAAAACAATCTTTGATAAAGAACAAAGGTGGAGCTATCACCTCCTTGATTTTAGACTATATACCACAAAGTTACAGTATGCAAAATAGTATGGTACTGGCACAAAAACAGACACGTAGATATATGGAATAGAATAAAGAGCCTGTAAATAAATCCACACTTATATGAGCCATTAATCTATGAGGAGGAGGCAAGAGTATACAATAGGAAAATGATACTCTGTTCAATAAATGGTGTTGGAAAAACTTGACAGCTATATGCAAAAGAATCAAAATGGACTTTTGCACACCATGCATAAAAATATATTCAAAATAGATTAAAGATATGTATGTAAGGCCTGAAACAATAAAACTTCTAGAAGAAAACATAGACATTTTGCTCTTTGACATTCATCTCAGAAATACTTTTTTTGGATATGTCTTCTCCAGCAAGGGAAACAAAAGCAAACATAAGCGGGGCCACATCAAACTAAAAAGCTTTTGCACAATGAAGCACATTTTCGACAAAATGAAAAAGCTGCCTACTGATTGAGAGAAGACATTTGCTAACAATATATCAGATAAGGGGTTAATACCCAAAATATACAAAGAACTCTCACAACTCATTGTTGAAAAATCCAACCCGATTAAAAAAGGGTAGAGGAGCTGAACAGATGTTTTCCCAATGAAGGATACAGATGGTCTATAGACATATGAAAAGGCTTAACATCACTAGTTACTAGGTAAATGAAAATCAGAATCAGAATGTGATAGCACCCAACACCTATCAGACTGGCTACTATCAAAAAAACAACAAATAACAAGTGTTGGTCAGGATGTGGAGAGAAGGGAACCTACATGTACTCTTGGTGGGAAGGTAAATTGTACAATCATGAGGAAAAACAGTACTGAGTTTCTTCAAAAAATTAAAAATACAACTAATACATGCTCCAGCATTTCCACTCCCAGGTATTTATTCAAAGAAATTGAGAACACTAATTAGAAAAGACATGTACACCCTTATGTTCACTGTAGCATTATTTATAATAGCCAAAAGATATGGAAGCAATCAAAATACCCAAGAATGGATAAAGAAGAGGTGATATTCAAATATATATATATATATATATATATATATCCATATACACAAACATACAGAAATACATATGTACACATACACACAGCAGACTATTGCTCAGCCATAGAAAAGAATGAAATCTTGCCATTTGCAACAACATGGATAGACCTACAAAGAATTGTGCTAAGTGAAATAAGTCAGACAAAGATAAATACTGTGATTTCACTTACATAAGGAATGTAAGAAACAAAACAAATGAACAAATGTGACAAAACAGAAACAGACTCTCAGATACAATAAACAAAGAGGTGGCTGCCAGAGGGGCCAGGCCTGAGGGGAGAAGAGAAACAGGAGAGAAAGATAAACAGGTACAAATTTCTAGTTGCAACATAAATGTCATGAGGATGCAATGCACAATGTGGGGAATATAGGCAATACTTATGTAATATCTCTGTAGGTTGACAAATGGTAACTAGACTTATCTTGGTGGTCTTCTTGAAACATAAGCAATACCAAATCACTGTTTTGTAACAGGAACTAACAAAGTGTTGTAGAAAATTATACTTCAAAAACAATTCAAAGAGATCAGACTCACTGCTACCACAGGTAGCAGGTAAAGGGAAGGGGAATTAGGTAATCCAGTTATAAGATAAATACTAGGAATGTAATATATAATATGATATAGGTAATCAACACTGCTGTATGATATATATGAAAGCTATTAAGACAGTGAATCCTAAGCATTCTTAACACAGGGAAAAATTTTTTTCCTATTTAATTATTGTAACTTTATGAGATACATTCACTAAACATATTGGGATAATCATTTCATGATCTATGTCACATCATTATGATGTATACCATGAACCTGTGCAGTACTCTATGTCAATTATATCTCAATAAAACTGGAAGAAAAAAGTCTGTGATGAGGTCATAGTGGTAATTACAATAGATCTGGCTAGAACATAAATGGAAGACAGCAAAACAGACCTCAAAATAAGCTAAAGGAAAGGTATACACAAATCTGAAAAAAATGGCATTATTCCTTTACATATAGATGAATGAAAATTTCCATTCAGACTTGAAGCTATTTAATTTCCTTCCCTCCCTGTGAAGTCACCACAAGTTTGCCAGGTGAACTGAGCCTTGAGAGAAAGTTATGCTCCTTTCAAGGCAGCTCATTCTCTTTCATTCTTTTTCCTACTTGCCTTTTACCCTCTTCCTCCCTTCATTTGTTGAGGTCTAGGTAGTAACAACTTCACTGCATCTGATACCCTGGTCCTACCCATGCTTTTGTAGTAAGTTCTTTGTAAATAAACCCTCCTCAAATTAGCCTTACTTGAGTGTTTAATCAGTTTACTGTTAGGGTCCTTACTAATGGGCAAATGTCAAATTTCATTTGACTTTGAAATAAGATAAGTTTTATTTGGTAGGATAGAGTCATATAAACATAGATATACCCACCAGATGTGGCTTTATGTCCCTATGACTGCAATATTTAAAAAGAATCTGAGCAAAAAGAATAATTATTTTCACTATGAGGTATTTAATATTAATGTGTTCAAAATAGAGAACAGAAAAAGGAATGTACTGGTTTACTCAGAGAAAATGGAGAAAGAATTTGAAATCTTTTTCAAATAGATAATAAATTTGAGCTCTAATCTAACTTAGTTATGACACTTGAAATCATATTTAAAAGGTAGTTTTAAAAAGTTATAAATCTTTTTTTAACAAAAAATAAAATAAAAAAGTTATAAATCTTGATCAAGATTATATGTCTCAACATTAAAATCATTTTGCAAAAGCACTCAATAGTTATATAAAAATATCACTCTAATAAAAAGTTTGTAAAAACCACAATGATACTTGCTCGACCTCATAGGTGAATTTGTTGGTCGTCTAAAACTCTCTACCAGAGAAAGCTCTTTCTGTGCTGTGAATTGACCAAAGGCCAAATGCTAATGGGAGTGAAGACCTGATCTACTTTGGAAGTGGTTCTTGCCCATAATGAATAAGAGATGGCCTAAAGGAAGATAAGGGGAAGCTGATCATATTTTTGTCCATTTATGGACTTTTCACACTACATACTTTGGGGAAGTAGCTAAATCACCTGGGGCAGAGACTGTTTTATTTGTTTTGGTTTTGGTTTTTTTTATAGCTTTATTGAAACAGAATTCACATTCTACAGAATTCAACCATTTAAAGTATAAAATCCAATGTTTTTCAGTATACTCAAAGTAAACTTTAGAACATTTTTATACCCTTTAAAAGACACCCTGTATCATTTAATATTGTCCCCTTAGTTCCTAATCCCCAAATCTCTGAGTCCCATTCTCTCCCCAGCAATTACTAATCTACTTTCAATTCCTATAAATTTGCGTATTCTAGATATTGCATATAAATGCAATCATATGATATGTTGCCTTTTGTGACTTGCTTCTTTCACTTGGTATAATGCTTTTATGGTTCATCTATGTTGTAGCATGTATCAATACTTTATTCCTTTTCATGGCTGAATAATAATTCATTGTATGAATATATTTTATTTATCCATTGATGGATATTTTGGTTGTTTCCAACTTTTGACTTCTATAAATAATGTTGCTATAAACATTAATATAAAAGTCTTTGTGTGACCACATGCATTCATTTCCCTTGGAAATTTACCTAGGAGAGTAATTGTTAGGTCATATGCTAACTCTCAGTTGGTAAAGAATCTGCCTACAATGCAGGAGACCCCAGTTTGATTCCTGGGTCAGGAAGATCCGCTGGAAAACCGATAGGCTATCCACTCCAGGATTCTAGAGCTTCCCTTATGGCTCAGCTGGTAAAGAATCTGCCTGCAATGTGGGAGACCTGGGTTCGATTCCAGGGTTGGGAAGATCCCCTAGAGAAGGGAAAGGGTACCCACTCTAGTATTCTGGCCTAGAGAATTCCTTGGACTGTATAGTCCATGGGGTCACAAAGAGTCGGACACAACTGAGCAACTTTCACTTTCATGCTAACTCTATGTTTAAACATTTGAGTAAGTGCCAGACTATTTTCTAAAGCGGTAGCAATTGTATACAATCCAAGTAGCAAGGTATGAGGGCTGTGATTTCTTTATATCTTCTTCAACACTTATTATTAATCTAACTTTTTAACTCTAGCTATCCTAATGGATATGGAATGGTAGTTCATTGTGGTTTTCATTTGCATTTTTCTGATCAGTAATTACATCAAGTACTTTTGCATGTGCTTACTGAGCATTTGTATATTTTCTTCAAAGAAATATCTATTCAGAAACTTTCCCCATTTTTGAATTGGATTATTCATCTTTTCGTTATTGAGATGTAAGAGCTCTTTATATATTGCAGATACAAGTCTCTTGTCAGATACATGATTCACAATTATTTATTCTTATATGTGTGCTGTCATTTCACTTTCTGGATAGTGTCCTTGAAGCACATACTTCTAATTTTGATGAAGTTCAATTTATATATATTTTTTCTTTTGTTGCTCATGCTACTGGTGTCTTACATAAGAATCCATTGTCAAATTTAGGAATCAAGATATACCCCTACATTTTCCTCTAAAAAATTTATAGTTTTAGATCCACAATTCAGGTCTTTGCCTCAAATTAATTTTGGTAAATGTTATATGGTAAGAGTCCAATTTCATTCTTTACATGTGGCTGGCTTGTCCAGTTGTTGCAGTTCTGTTTGTGGAAAAGACTCTTATTTCCCCATTTAATGGTCTTAGTGCCTTTGTCAAAATCAGCTGACCATAGACATATGACTTTCTCATTTCTATCCCATTGACTTATATATCTATCCTTATTTAAGTGCAGCACTGTCTTGATTACTTAGTGCTTTATATACTACTTTCTAAAATTGGGAAGTGTGAATATTTCCAATTTGTTCATCATTTTCCTGATTATTTTGGCCATCCTGGATCCTGTGGAGTTCCATGTGAGTTTTAGAATCAGCTGGTCAGTTTCTACAAAAAAGTCTGCTGTGATTCTGACAGTGATCACACTGAGTCTGTAGATCAATTTGGGGAGTATTACCATCTTAACCAACCTAGACAGTATGACCAACCTAGAGAGCATATTAAAAAGCAGAAGCATTACTTTGTTGACAAAGTTCTGTTTTCTAGTCAAAGTTATGTTTTTCCAGTAGTCATGTATGGATGTGAGAGTTAGACCATAAAAAAAGCTGAGCACCAAAGAATTGATGCTTTTGTACCGTGGTGCTGGAGAAGACTCTTGAGGGTCCCTTGGGTGGTAAGGAGATCATACCAGTCCATCCTAAAGGAAATCAGTCCTGAATGACTGAATTCCAATCAGTCATTGGAACGACTGATGCTGAAGCTGAAACTCCAATACTTTGGCCACCTGATGCAAAGAACTGACTCATTGGAAAAGACTCTGATGCTGGGAAAGATTGAAGGCAGGAGGAGAAGGGGATGACAAAGGATGAGATGGTTGGATGGCATCACCAACTCAATGGACATGAGTTTGAGGGAGCTTTGAAAGCTGGTGATGGACAGAGAAGCCTGGTGTGCTGCAGTCCATGGGACTGCAAAGAGTCAGACACGACTGAGCAACTGAACTGAACTGAACTGAATCATCTTAACAATTTAAAATTTTCATTCATGAAGAGGAAATGTTTAGAATTTCTTTAATTTCTTTCAACAATGTTTTTAGTTTTCACAGTATTAGCTGAGTTTTGAATTTTGTTTAATTCCTAGTATTTTATTATGCTATTATAAATGACATTTTTTAATTTCATTTTTTTTTTGCTTAATAGCAAATGTTAGAAATACAACTGATTTTTATATAATGACCTAGTATCTGACATGTATGTTCAATTTCAGTTCTAATAGTATTTTAGTAGATTTTTAAAAATTCCTAAATACAAGATCATGTTTTATAAGAATAGAGAGAGTTTTACTACTTCCTAGTCTTATCTTTGAATATAAAATGTATTCTATAGACAGAATAGAGTAGGGT
The DNA here is from genome assembly GCF_054371585.1 of Giraffa tippelskirchi. NCBI lineage: Eukaryota > Metazoa > Chordata > Mammalia > Artiodactyla > Giraffidae > Giraffa > Giraffa tippelskirchi. The sequence goes on from NC_137284.1 coordinate 69,618,355, forward strand.
TATGGTTTTTTTGTTTGTTTGTTTTTCCCCTCTGACAACTTCTGCTTTTTGATCAGGTTTTTAAACTAGTCACATTTAATGTCTTTTTTATATAGTTGGATTAATGTTGTCACTTTACTTTTATGTTTTTGTTTATTTTGGTATGGATCACATCTTTTTTGTATCTTTTTACTGACTTTTTTGTAAGTAAATATTTTCTAATGTAGTATTTCAATTAATTTAATGATTTAATTACTTTAAAAACTTTTTCACTATGATTCTCTTGAGCCATGTCAGCATTTGCCCTGAGACCGACCATATACATTTTTATTCATAAAAATTAGCTTCAAATTAATACTAGCTCAATTGCAGTTACATATAAAAGTGTTACTCCTATAACTCTATTCCTTTTTCTACCATTTTGTGATATTATTTTTATAATTATATCTATAAATGCTAATATTTAATAATTTATAGTTGTCACATTATATAATTTTCTGTCTTTTAAAGAAGTTGAGAGAAGAAATGAGAGCAAATAAGCATAGCTTTTCTTAATTAACCTTATCATTTCTGATCTCTTCATTTGTTCCTGTGAATCAAGTTACTATTTGATAGAATTAATTTCCTAGCCAAAACAGCTTACTCACTTCCATTATATTATTTTGCCAAAAGTATTACACATGTATATATTACAGGCCAAATAATACATAAAGTTTTTAGCCTTTAAGATCAGTTAAGAAAGGAGAAAAAAATGTATTAATATGCTATAATTTATAGTTACATTATTAACTTTATTATTGTTTTCATATGCTCTGGTAAAGTCCAGTTACTGTCTGGGGTCAACTGCTTTCAGCCTAAAGATTTTCTTTTAGTATTTCAAACCATGTGGGTTTCTTAGAAACAAATTCTCATGCTTTTATTTGGGAATATGTTTATTTTGTCTTCATTTATAAAATAGTTTTGCTCAATATAGAATTTTTGGTGACTGTTTTTTTCTTTTGAGCATTTTTAGAATGTTATACAACCCCTCCCCCATTTTTTGTCTGGCTTCCACTGTTCTATTAATCTTATTGGAATTTTCTTTTAGAGTGTTTTTTTCTTCTTGTTGATTTGAAGATTTTCTCCTTATCTTTGGATTCAATATTTATACTGTGATTTGTCTGACTATGGACCTCTTTGTGTTTATATGACATGAAATTTGTTGAGCTTCCTGGATGTGTAATGTTTTCAATAAATGTGGCAAGTTTTTTAGCTATTATTTTTAAATGGTAGTTATGCTTCTTTCCCTTTCCTTCTGGTACTCCTATTATATGTATTTTGGTACATTAGACAGTGTCTCATATTTCTCTGCATTGCATTTTTCTTAATTCTTTTTCACCCTTCAAACTATATAATCTTTATCAAGCAATTTTCAAGTCACTAATTCAGTTCAAATCTACTGAATATTTTACTTTCAGGATTTATCGAAGTACTCAGTAAGTCAGCTGAATAAAACGTAATATTCAATTTTCTGGTTGTGTTTATTTTTTTAATATTCATTTTTATGATGTAACACCGCCATCATACTTTTACTTCTTTTATCATTTCTTTTATTTCTTTGAATACATTTACGTGATTACTTTGAAGATTTTGTCTGTTGAATCTAACATTTGGTTTAATCATAGGAAGTTTCTGTTGTCTTCTTCCCCGGCCCCAACTCCCCTTGTGTATGGATCACACTTTTGTGTTTCTCTGTAGTTGTCTCTCTCTTTTTTATTGTTTTTGGAAACTTGACACCTTAGATAATGTGCTTTGGCAATTGAGGGTACTTTCCCTCTTACCCTAGGGGCTTGTTATTATTTGCTTATTTGTTTAGTGATTATTTCAGTCAATTTTCCCACTACCACCAACTCTCCATTCACACCCCTTAGCATGAAGCCTCTGATGTTGCTCCTCAGAGAACACAATCTTGGATACTGCTACAGTCACTCTGGGACAACAAGAACTTTTGTGGGGCTCTCTTTGTCTCCTTCCCTTACCACAGCCAGGCCTAATACTTGGTAAGTTATCTGTGATCTTATTTTCAACAATGCCTTGACTCATAAATTGCTTGACAGACTGATTCAATCAAACTTGCGATCATCTGAAAGATCAGTTCCTGAGATTCTTATTTGAAATTTGTTCTAATCCAAGGAAGCCACTTCCCAGATACATCTGTCACTGATTCTTCCCCTTGAAGTAGCCAACTTAAAGTTTAGCTTATATTTCCACTGAAGCTGTCAGTCTCCTCCCAACTGTCTTTTTTTCATAGCCACAACTACATCTGAGAGTATTCTTCACTTTGAACTTCTTCACATTTTATTGCAGATGATGTCAGTTCTTGTGGAAAAATGTGGAGCTCTCTATTCTATAATCTGTTTTCTTTTTTTTTTTCCTTGCAAAATCTCCAAGCTCCAGCTCTGAAGCAGAAGTGCGGACAATAGGATACTTCTCTCTGAATTTATAACACCTCTACTTTATGAGGAGAAGGCAATGGCACCCCACTCCAGTACTCTTACCTGGAAAATCCCATGGACGGAGGAGCCTGGTAGGCTACAGTCCATGGGGTCGCTAACAGTCGGACACGACTGAGCGACTTCATTTTCACTTTTCCCTTTCATGCACTGGAGAAGGAAATGGCAACCCACTCCAGTATTCTTGCCTGGAGAATCCCAGGGATGGCGGAGCCTGGTGGGCTGCCGTCTATGGGGTCGCACAGAGTCGGACACGACTGAAGCGACTTAGCAGCATCAGCAGCAGCTACTTTATGAGCTGAATATTCAATTGATGGGGCTGGGTACAATAATTCTAGCAGATTTTGAATGTTTCTTATTTGTTCATTACATGATCTATGTTTGCCTTCCTTAGAACCACTTAAGAGACTTTGAATGTTCCCCTAGGACCATTTCTGGAGACAATTTTTTAAAACAATTTTTACCAGTTTCACTAGAGAGGGAATCCACAGAACTAAAAAGTCCAAAAGGACTACCATGTCAAAAGTGAAACTTTGGAGGTGTTTTTTTGGCTAAGATTTGGGACTGGATTTACATAATTACATAATTCAGCCACATTTATTACTTGAAATGTGTGTCCTTTTTTTTAATAGCTTGGTGCAGTCAAGCCACAGAACCAGATAACTATTATATACAGACATTAAAAAGCCAGTGACTGGTTGAATATTATGATGAATTAGCTTTGATCAGGTTAGCTAAAGAAAAAGACAATCATGTGATCTATTAAGGTGCATTGACAGAAATCAAGACAATAATAAAAATGAGTTTATTAACTAAGAATACAACTTTTCAATTTCTGTGCAATAAAAAATGCCTAATTTACTCTGTAAAGTCAGCCAGGTTTATGCCTATGAAATGTGCTATTTCTGTATGAAGGGAATATTTTATTTTAGCATAACAATTCAGGACATTTAATTTTATAATTAGTTTCTCTAAAATGTATAAGAAAAATATTATTCTCCTCCATACTTAGTAGAATTTCTATTTATTTTTCTCTCCCCATTAGGCATTGATTGTCTAGTTTCTACACTAGTCACTGACTTTCAGTTTGAAATATCTGAAGGTCAAATGATTACTTGGCTATAGAGATTCAAGGATTAAAAAAATGTCTAATCACATCATAAATAACGTTTCAGAATCCCAACAAGCTAAAATAGAAATGAAATAAGTAAAAAATAAATCCACTTCCAGAGACAGAAGCATATCAAAAATTATTATAAAAGGTTGAATTTCAAGGAAAATGTTATTACAAATATGTAATCCCTAGTTACTCATTTTCCCCCAGATTCTTAGATTTAAAGTCAGATTCCTTCATTATTTCTGACCTAATACGAAACACCATCTGGCATGTGAATGTTAAGAGGATTATATGTAAGCAAAATAGATATTTTTTCTCTTTCTGATACTAAGACTTTTTAAATTAGATTATTTTTAAGTTTGAAATGTGAATTACAACCAAACTGATAAAGAGAGAAGATGGTTTTCAGTATTAATGAATTACACATTTAACTATTTTAACTGATATTTTGTAATTCTCTTTTTCTGTAATTCTCTTATAAATTTCAGCCTCATGACTATTTTTCTTGAAGAAAGATTTTAAATCAAGACCTCATAAAGCAAATGATAACAAATATTTTATAATATATACACATATCAAATTGAATCATATAGTTCACCAAATCTATGTTGGCAATTTTTTTCAGATAATTAGCAAATACTTAGCAATATCTAGTGGTCTTACTTATAATACATGAAATGAATCACATGTAAAAATAATTATGTCATTAGAATTAATTTCTATAATTACTTTTTTAGATGAGACACTTACACTGTCTTTAACATTCATTTAGAATCATAAGCTTTTAGAGCTAGTGGCTAACAGGTCATATGGTTAAAATATTTAATTTTAACGATAAGAAAGCTGAGGTCTACAAAGTTTACATAATTTATCTAATGACTGAGTGAGATATCCAGGGTTATACTACAGGTTATCAAAGTCCTGGTCCACTCTACTTTGAACTCTGCTTTTTTCATAACCTTGATGAACTCCTGTCCAGAAAATCTCACTCTGGAGAGTTTGAGAGATATATGGTTACTTCATCCTCACTTACAACACACTGGAAATTAAAACTAGATTTATACTTTGAAAAGTTCCCTTTTCTTAATTTTTTACTCAATCATAATAATTAAGTGCTTGGGTTTCAAAACATTTTTCCCAAATATGCAAGTTACTAGAGAAATCTATGAGTAAATAGCCAACAAAAATAGCCAATGTAAATTTTAAAAATGGACTGTATAATAAAAATAAACATAAATTATTTTCTAAGATCAATTTGCCAGGAATGTGTCAGCTGAATTTCTGTTTCACGTACAGAATTTTATTGGATTCTACCTTGATAAAATTACACAAGAAGGAGAATAGAAAAGTAAGGAGGAAGAAGGGAAAAAGAGAGTCAGCAACCTCGTTTGTTGTTTCAGTCCTTCATGTTGGACTCAATGAAAAAAATATGCAAATACAAAAAGCATGGAACAAAGAGATATAATTCATACAAGTTTCATATACACGTATGTAATATTTATCTATGATTTCATTAAAATGGAAAACTGCAGGTAAAATAAAACTGCTTCCCTGATAGCTCAGTTGGTAAAGAATGAGCTTGCAATGCAGGAGACCCCGATTGGATTCCTGGGTTGGGAAGATCTGCTGGAGAAGGGATAGGCTACCACTCCAGTATTCTTGGGCTTCTTTTATGGCTCAGCTGGTAAAGAATTTGCCTGCAATGCAGGAGATTTGGGTTCAGTCCCTGGGTTGGGAAGATCATCTGGAGAAGGGAAAGGCTACCCACTCCAGTATTCTGGCCTGGAGTATTCCATGGACTACAGTCCATGGGGTTGCAAAGAGTCAGACACAACTGATCAACTTTTACTTTCACTTTAAAACCTGAAGTTCTGTTAAAGTTTGATCTACCCTCTTTCATCTCTGGCATAGAAGATCATATCTGTCTTCAGAATTCTGGAAAATTATGTGTGCTACTGAAAAATATTAAATAAAATAGTTTAGTGAAGCTCATTAGTGTTGTTTGTTGTGTCTGTCAAGTATATCATCAATTAAGAAGCATTTATCAAGCCATTGTCTATGCTGACTAGCTACTGTACCGAGTGGTTTAACTACTCATGTTTTTTGGGCTCAGATAACTCAATATGAGTATCCTAAAGAATTTCTGGCTTTGAAAACTAAGGTTGCTATGTCATGAGCTTCTATGGCTCACTAATCCCTCTAAAAACAGGGTTCTCCGTAATCTATTTTAATTTTATTTTATAATTGATGCTATTTGCCTAGTGACCACAGGATAGAAACAGCTACTGAAGTTGGGGATTTTTGGTTCTATATATTAGGAGCTTAAATCTCAAAACAAATTAAAAGTCAAACAAACTGAAAATAAAATTAACTCTTCTTGGATCCTTAGGTGAGAAGAGAACACAGATCAAATTGGTCTCCAACTGACAGGCAAACATAGGTAATCTAGGCTTACTGCAACAGACCTCAACTCACAAGCAAAAAGTGCTGTGAGGATCACTGCTGAAGCAGGAAAAGCTAAATGGTAGATGATAAATTGCTGGAGGCTCAGTAAGAACAATTCAGAGTTCAAAACTCCAGGGGGCTTCAGTCATAGGGAGCCCTCACAATACTGTAAGATTTACCTCCAAGATCTCACCAGATTCCCACATTAAATATCAGAGAAAAATCCCCTCAGGCTTTGTGCATGGGGACAGTAAAAGGAATCATTAAAAATATACGAGTATTTTTTTCTTTTTTGACAAAGCTTGTCTTGGGAAGGGGAAGGACTAATTAATCATAGCTTAACCTGCTGTAGTATTACCAGAGTTTAACTGAGTAGTGTAAAGGAAATACCCAACTCCAGTCCATTCAAGCCATTCAAGAAAGGAACCATGCAAAGAGGGAGTAAAAAAGCAAATATACTTCTTAAGTTTATAGTCAAGAGAACTAAAAGACTGAAACCTAACTGTAGGACTACAGAATGCTCCCTTTCTCTGACAACTCACTACCCTCACTATCACATTACTAAAAGTCAATTTATAGTAGTTCCTTTTACTTGATACATCATATTCCACTATCAAGAAAATTTTACAAGGCATAGAATAAGGCAAAAAGGAAAATTTAAAAAGAAAGAGCAAGCATCAGGACCAGATACAGCAGGGATGTTGGAATTTTCAGATCAAGAATTTAAAACAAGTATGATTAATATGCTAGTACTCTAATGAGGACAGTATGCAAGAATAGAGAATATAAGCAGAGAGATGGGGATCCTAATAACGAATTCCAAGGAAATTTTAGAGATTGAAAAAAAAAACACTTTAATAGAAACTTTTAAAATGGAGAAGGGAATGGCAACCCACTCCAGTATTCTTGTCTAGAGAATTCTATGGACAAAGGAGCCTATGGGGCTACAGTCCATGGGGTTGCAAAGAGTCGGACATGACTGGGTGACTAACACTTTTACTTTACGGGCTTAACTGAAGATGACTGAGGAAAGAATCTGAATGAAGACTGAAAAATACAGAATGTAATATCTAAGGACTATAGGACAACTACAAAAGGTGTAACATACATGTAATGGGAGTATCGGAAGAAGAGAAAAGGAAGAGAAGAAATATTCGAAACAATAATGATTGAGAATTTTCTCAAATTAATGTTAGATACCAAATCACAGATCAAAGAATTTTAGAGAATACCAAGCAAGATAAATGCCAAAAACACTCTATCTAGGCATATCATTTTCAACCACTAGAGAAAGTTAAAAATATCACAACTATAAGTTATAGGCTAAGGACAGAAACAGAATCATATGAAATGCTCAATTAAAATCACAAAAAGCAGAAAAAGAGTGGAAGACAAGAAAGGAACAAAGAACAAGGGTAATAAATAGAAAACAGTAATTAATACTGTAGCTGTTAATCCAACTGTATTAATAATCACATTTTTTAAAAAAGATTTACTTATTTTTTGGCTGTGATGGGTCTTCATTACTGCATGCAGGTTTTGTCTAATCGAGGCAAGTGGGGGGTACTTTCTAGTTGTGGTGAACAGGCTTCTCATTGTGGTGGCTTCTCTTGTGGCATAGCACAGGCTTTAGGGCACGTGGCCTTCAATAGTTGTGGCACATGGGCTCAGCAGTTGCAGCTCCAGGCTCTAGAGCACAGGCTCAATAGTTGTGGTTCACTGGCTTAGTTATTCCGCAGCATGTGTAATCTTCCAGGATCAGGGATTGAACCCACGTCTCCTGCATTGGCAGGCAGATTGTTTACCACTGAGCCACCAGGAAAGTCCTCAAAAATCACTTGGAGTGTCAAGGGTCTAAATGCCCTAGTTAAAAGACAGCTTGCCAGAGAGGATCAAAAACTGCAACTCAACTATATGTTGTCTATGAGAAAACCACTTTAAATATAAGGGAACATATTAATAGATTAAAAGTAAATAGATGAAGAAAATATATCATGCTAACACTAATCAAAAGAAAGCAGAAGTAGCCATTTAAATATCTGACAGAGCAGACCTTAAAGCATGGAAAATTTTCAGAAATAAAGAAGTGCACTATATAATCATAAAGGCACAAATTCTCCAAGAAGACATAACAATTCTCAATGTGTGTGTTCCTAATAACAGAATATCAAATGAAATGAGGCAAAACCTGACAGAAATGCAAGAAAGAATAGACAAATCTACTGTCATAGTTGGAAACTTCCACATCTCCTTCTCAAAGGCAGACAGATCTTGGAGGAAGAAAATCAGTAAGGACATAGCTGAACTCAACAATTACCATCAATCAACTGAACATAATTGATATCTATATATCACTGAACAATAGAAGAATATGTATTTTCCTCAAGCTCCTAGGACACATCACCAAAACAGACCACATTCTGTGCAAGAAAACACACTTTTATTAAAAAAAATCTTACTCAAATAATGTCTACTCTCAGATCACAATGGAATTAAATAAAAAATTAGTAACAGAAAGATAACTGGAAAATGTCAAAGTACATGGAGATTGAACAGTACATTTCTAAATAACACATGGATCAAAGAACTGAATGAAAATGAAAACACAACTTATTTGTGGGATTCAGCAAAAGCTACGCTTAGAAGGAAATTTACAGCATTGAATGTATATATTACTACAGAAGGAAGATCTAAAATCAATAATGTAAATTTTCATCTTAAACTAGAAAAAGAAGAGCAAATTAAATTCAAGGCAAGCAGAAGAAAATGAAAAGAACTAGAGCAGAAATCAATGAAATTGAAAACAGGGAACCAATAGAGAAAAATCAATGAAATGAAAAGCTAGCTCTTTGAAAAGATCAATAAAGTCGGTAAGCCTCTACCCAGGATAACTAGGAAAAAAAGAGACAGGGTACGAATTACTAATATAAGAAAATGAAAGAGCAGATATCTCTACAGATGCCATAGAAATGTAAAGAATAATAGAAGACTACTATGAACACCTCTATACTCACAAATTTGAAAATACAGATGAAATGGACCAATTCCTCAAAAGACACAATTTGCCAAACCTCACACAAGAAGTAGATGATCTGAAGAGGACTATATCTATTAATGATATTGAATCAACAATTAACAATCTTCCAAAACAAAAAGCACCAGGCCCAAATGGGTTCAACAGTGAGTTTTATCAATTTTTTTTTTTTAAAGAAACTATACAAATTCTATATTATTCCTTTGAGGCAGAGAGGATACTTCCTAACTCATTCTATGAGGCCAGTATTACTGTAACACCAAAACTGAACAGTTCCATTATAAGAAAACTACAGACCAGTATCTCTCAGAAACTTACATGAAAAAATCCTCAACAAGATATTAGCAAACTGAGTCCAAAATGGTATAAAAAGGATTACACACCATGACCACGTAGGATTTATCTCAGTTATGCAAGATTGGCTTAACATGGAAGAAGCAATTATGTCTTTTTTCAACACATCAATAGATAAAAAAGCAAAATCACATGATTCTATCAATAGGTGCAGAAAAAGCATTTGACAAAATCCAATACCCATTCTTAATAAAAGCTCTCACTAAACCAGGAACAGAGGAGAACTTTCTCAAGTTGATAAAGACTATAGGAAACCTGCAGCTACCATACTTAATAGTGAGAAATTCACAACTTTCCTTTCAGGTATAAAGTTGTCCTCTCTCATTACCATTGGTCAACATCAGACTGGCAGTCTTTACTAATGTAATAAAGCAGAGAAAAGAGAAGGAAAGGTGCCAAGATATGGAAAAAAAAGATATAAAATTATCTTTGTTCTCAGCTGACAGGCTCATCTATAGAGAAAATTTGAAAAAAAAAAAAAAAAAAAGGAAAAAACTCCACAAACTCCTGGAGCTAATAAGAAATTACAGTAAAGCTGCAGAACACAAATCACTTGCTTTCTATATACACATAATGAACAAGTGAAAATTGAAATTAAAAACAAAATACCATTTACACTGGCACCCTCCTAAATTTAATACTTAGGTATAAATCTAACAAAATATATACATGATCTATAAGAGGAAAACTACAAAATTCCAATAAATAAAATCAAACAACTAAGTAAACGGAGAGATATTCCATGTTCATGGATAGGAAAATTCAATATTGTCAAAGTGTCAATTCTTCCCAAATTGATCTGTATATTCAATACAGTTGCAATCAAATCCTAGCAAGCTGTTTTATGGATCTTGACAAATCGATTCTAAAGTTTATGTGGAGAAGTAAAAGACTCAGAATAGTCAACACAATATTGAAGGAGAACAATTGAAGTTAGAAGACTGATGTCACCTGAGTTCAGGACTTGCTATAAATTTATAATAATCAAGACAATGTGATAATAGTGAAAGAATAGAAAAATAAATCAGTGGAATAAAACAGAGAGCCTACAAACTGACCCTCATAAAAACAGTCAACTGATCTTTGACAAAAGAGCATAGGCAATACAGTGAGGCAAACGTGGTCTTTTAAACAAATGGTACTGGAAAATCTGGACAACCAGAAGGAAAAAGGAAAGAATCCAGACAGAGACCTTATATTCTTCACAAAAATTAACTAAAAATGGATAACAGGCCTAAATGTAAAGTATATATCTATAAAACTCCTACAAGATGAGAGGACCAAGATGACCTTGAGAATGGGGATGCCTTTTCAGACATAATACTGAACCATGAAAGAAATAATTGACAAGCTGTACTCCATTAAAATTAAAAGCTTTTCCTCTGACAAAGACCACATAAAGAGAATTAGAGGAAAATACTTGCAAAAGGGGAAAATGCCTGCAAAAGACACATCTGTCTAAACCTATTGAAAATAAACACAGAACTCTTAAAAATCAACAGTAAAAACCAAATAACCCAATTAAAAAATAGGCCAAAGATCTTAGCAGACACCTCATCAAAATCATATATGGATGAAAATATGCATATGAAAAGATGCTTCACATTATATATCATCAGGCAAATGCAAATTAAATGAGGTACCAGTACACAGCTATCAGGATGTCCAAATCCAGAACACTGACAATACCAAATGTTGACAAGTATGTGGAGCAATAAGAACTCTACACGTTGCTACTGGGAATACAAAATGGTACAGCTACTTTGAAAGACTGTTTGGAGGTTTCTATAAAACTAAACATATTCTTACCAAACAATCCAGCAATCATGCTCTTTGGTACTGACCCAAAGGGGTTTAAAACTAGATCTTCACAAAAATATGAACACGGATGTTTATAGCAGCTTTATTCACAACTGCTAAAAGTTGGAAGCAACCAAGATATTCTTAAGTAGGTAAATGGATATATTAAGTGTAGTAATTTGGAAGAGCGTAATATTAAAGAGCCTCCTGATGAAGGTGAAAGAGGAGAGCGAAAAAGTTGGCTTAACACTCAGTATTCAAAAAACAAAGATCATGGCATCCTGTCCCATCACTTCGTGATAAACAGAATGGGGGAAGAAAAAAAGGAAACAATGAGAGACTTTATTTTCTTGGGCTCCAAAATCACTGCAGATGGTGACTGCAGCCAAGAAATTAAAAGACACCTGCTCCTTGGGAGAAAAGTTATGACAAACCTAAACAGCATATTAAAAAGCAGAGACCTCATTTTGCTGCCAAAGGTCCTTCTAATCAAAGCTGTTTTTTCTAGTAGTCATGTACTGATGTGAGAGTTGGACCATAAAGAAGGCTGACTGCTGAATAATTGATGCTTTTGAACTGTGGTGTTGGAGAAGACTCTTGAAAGTCCCTTTGACAGCAAGGAAATCAAGCCAGTCAATCCTAAAGGAAATCAAATCTGAATACTCATTGGAAGGACTGATGCTGAAGCTAAAGCTGCAATACTTTGGCCACCTGAGGCAAAGAGGCAATTTATTGGAAAAGACCCTGATGCTGGGAAAAATTGAGAGCAGGAAGAGAAGGGGGCAACAGAGGATGAGATGGCTGGATGGTATCAATAGACATGTGTATAGACATGAGTTTGAGCAAACTCCAGGAGATAGTGAAGGAAAGGGAAGCCTGGTGTGTTGCAGTCCGTGGGGTTGCAAAGTGATTGCCTGAGTGATTGAACAACAACAACGTTCAACATTTAAAGAAATGAGCTATCTAGCCATGAAAAGACATGGAGGAAATTTTGTGGCTCAGATGGTAAAGAATCTGCCTGCAATGCGGGAGAACCAGGTTCAATCCCTGGGTTCAGAAGATCCCGTGGGAAAGGGAATGGCAACCCACTCCAGTATTCTTGCCTGGAGAATTCCATGGACAGAGGAGCCTGATGGCTATGGTCCATGGGACTGCAAAGAGTCAGACAAGACTGAACAACTTACACACAAATAAAAAAAATCCAATCTGGAAAAAGATCAGTGATTGCCACATATTAGTTGGGAGGGACAAATGAACAGGCAGAGTGCAGAGGATTTTTCAGTCAGTCAGTTTAGTCACTCAATTGTGTCTGACTCTTTTTTTAGGGCCACGAAAATACTCTGCATGGGACTATAATTGTTGGCTTCATGTTATTACAAGTTTGTTTAAATGCACAGAATGTACAATATCAAGTTGAACCCTAATGCAAATTATGAACTTTGGACAATTATTATGTCTCCATGGAGATTCACTGATTGTAACAAGTATAACAATGTCCGTATAGTCAAGGTGATGGTTTTTCCAGTGGTCATGTATATATGTTGAGAGTTAGACCATAAAGAAGGCTGAGCACTGAAGAATTGATGCTTTTGAACTGTGGTGTTGGAGAAGACTCTTGAGAGTCCCCTGGACTGCAAGGAGATCAAACCAGTCAAAACTAAAGGATATCAGTCCTGAATATTCATTGGAGGGACTGATGCTGAAGCTGAAGCTCCAATACTTTGGCCACCTGATGCGAAGAGCTGACTGATTAGAAAAGACCCTGATGCTGGGAAAGATTGAAGGCAAGAGGAGAAGAGGACAGTAGGATATGGCAGAGGACGAGATGGTTGGATGGTATCATCGACTCAGTGGACATGAGTTTGAGCAAGCTCTGGGAAATGGTGAAGGACAGGGATGCCCAATGTGCTGCAGTCCATGGGGTTGCAAAGAGTCGGACAAGACTAAGCAACTGGACAACAACAAACAACAAGTGTACCACTTTGGTGCGGGATATTGATGATTAGAGACCCTTTGCATGTGTGGGAAGCAGCAGTGATATGGGAAATCTCTGTATTTTCTTCTCAATTTTGTTGTAAATCTAAAATTGCACTAAAATATGTTTTTAAAAAAAGTCATAGACCAGGACCAAGAAAACATTATCAGGATAAAAATGTTCAACACAATTTGCCTCAAAAGAAGAGGTTATCTTAACATACAGTAAAAGATGCTTTCTCTTCAGTCTCTCACTTGGCAAATCCACACAATTCAAATTTATTTTGTGTGAATTATTTTATTAGAAAATCCGACTTACCACAAATGGGTGAGTTAATTTTTGCCTAAAACATTAATGTCAACACAAAACCTCTTACAGTCAAGTTACTTAGTATATTCTGGGGGGAAAATGTCATTTCACTGTAAAAACTATGAAATCTAGTCTGTATATATTTTCAAAAACTGTTGTACTGAAAAGTCATTAATTGAAGAATTATTTTTTAATTAATTTATTTTTTATTGAAGCATGATTGCTTTACAGAATTTTGTTGTTTTCTATCAAACCTCCATATGAATCAGCCATAGGTATCATATATCTTTGTGAGGTAATCTGTAATGTTGAATATCCTCCACAAATCAACAAAGGAGAAATTAATGACATCAAGATAAGACAGAGCAATAACTAAGATATTCAACTGAAAAACTGGTATAACCAGAAGATTATTGTAACATTAACAACTTTGCTACATTTCATATAGCAATACAGATTCACAAGTATTTTAAAATGTTAAACTTCAGAATAAACTTGCTAAATCAGTAGACCATTCTCACTAATCTTGTCCCTTTACATTCTTTTTGATGTTTACTTTCCTTAGCTGAAATAAGGAAAGTAACCTCACTTTAAAAGACCCTGATGCTGGGAAAGATTGAAGGCAGGAGGAGAAGGCATCTGCAGAGGATGAGATGGTTGGGGATGGTATCACCGGCTCAATTACATGAATTTGAGCAAACTCCAGGAGAGAGTGAAAGACAGGGAAACCTGGCATGCTGTAGTCCATGGGGTTGGAAAGAGTCAGACACAACTTAGCAACTGAGCAACAATAAAATAGTCAAGACCCAGCCTTCTCTACTCAGTGTATCTCTCACACATGCTAATATGTCTGTCTGGAAAATGACCTTCTCCCTATGTCCCGCTAAGTCTAAATACTTCAGGGCAGTCATCCTTCCTCTCCTACCAGATGAAATACGTCCCGAAGGTGTAGATCTATTATAAATATCTTTACAACAATTAAATAATTACTATGCAAATATTTGTATCTTCATTATTATGCTGTAGTCCTCCTGGAACACATGTATCAAGTCTCTGTTGCTCATTTTTGATTGACAAATTGGATTAAGCAAGAGCGTACCTTTTAAAGACTACTCAGGTGATGCCATATTTGCTAATACTATTCTACAAAAGAAAACTATTCTGTAAAAAAGTAATTCATTAGCATTTTGAAGAACTGACTATATCATAAATTAATGACATAATTTCTACAGAAGAATAGTTCGGCATATGGTCAAATTAAATTTTATGTGCATATACGTATGTGCATATTTGCACATGTATGCTGTATTTGTGGTATATACATATATTAAAAAGTTTTAGTCACTCAGTTGTGCCCGACTCTTTGCAACTTCATGGACTGTAGCCCATCAGGCTCCTCTGTCCACAGAATTCTCCAAGCAAGGATACTGGAGTGGGTTGCCATTCACGTTTTCCAGGGGATCTTCCTGACCCAGGGATCAAACCTGAGTCTTCTGCACTGCAGGCAGATTCTTTACCATCTGAGCCACCAGAGAAGCATATACATATATGGGTGGATTTATACATATATGTACGTGTTGTATATTTATATATATAGCCTCTCGGTATGGAATGAAAGATAATATTTTGTTATTCAGGAAAAATATTGCCTAAAACTAGTTACTATGTTATGTCTTTGACAATGCCTGAAGTTTTACTGTATTGTAATTCTGATGAAAGAAAATCATGTTTATTGAGTTTCTGAAGGGAAAAAAAAATGTAGTTGATATGCATTTATAAGGAAAAAAAAGTACATACTATCAACAATATTATTCAAATATCCCAAATTTATCAAGTCTGTCTTACAATGTTCAATTTAGTGGAAGCCCCTTCCTCTGAGTTGGGGACAAGTTGATTAGGTTTTACTGAATTTTCCTATTAATATTTTTACAAGTTCTCGGGAATGCTTTCATGCCGCACAAACCTGCCAAGGACTTATCTCCTGGTGACCACTGCCCAGATTCTTCTGCTGGTCCATTCCAGTGAGCTTTTAACTACTGATTCAGATTGTTGTACTTCTTCTGCATCCTTCTGCCTCTCCTTTAATTCCCCTCCCATCTATGAAACAACTAAATAAAGATTTAACAGGAGGGAATTAAATGAAGGAAAGTAACAGATTACAGTGAGTATTAAATATCCTCTCTTCTAGAATGCAGGCTCCTAAAATGGCTTAGTGGTATAGAAGCCATCTGCCAATGCAAGAGACACAGGTTTGATCCCTCAGTCAGGAAGATCCCCTGGAGGAGGGAATGGCGAACCATTCCAGTATTCTTGCCTGGAGAATCCAATGGCCAGAGGAACCTGGTGGGCTACAGTTTATGGGGTTGCAAAGAGTCGGACACAACTGAGCACTCATGCTTCCAGAATGCATAGATCTCACCTCCCCAGAAGTCCTACCTATGGGCCCTCTTTAGTCCTTCAGTACTTGGAAGTTTCAGAAGCCATATGTCTTCAGTAGAAAAATGACTGCTCAAAATCCCTATTCAAATTTCAGGGAAATTTAGGAGGAAAAAAAAGAGCTCTTTCCCTCAGGATCCCAAAGTTGCCTTTGTGTTTGTATGATTAAAAGTGTGACCATTTATCTGTTATAGTAGAAGATTTACAACCTACCATAGAGGGTGATTCAGACCATGGAGACAAAGGCAAGCAAATCTTTAAAGTAGAACAACTGGTTCTCAAAATATATGTGATTCAGTCTCACTCTACCTGGCATATGCATGCACTAAGCACAGGGTGAGCTCAGATTCCTAATCTGGAAGTAACTAACCTTTTAAGGGCATCCAAAATAGGAAAGAAGCACCTCTTAGGAGGCACCCAAGACACGTTAAGTTAATATTTGCTGTGAATTGTCTAGTTACTAGTTCAAGGTGTCTCTCAGAGCCATGAAGAGGTATCTGTATGACTAAAATGTGCTCTGCAAAGTGCAACTCCCAGAATGATGAGCATGCCTGCTTAAAGGACAAATTTCAGGCTCCTTGTGAAGCAAAAATTCTTCACAAGCCCTAAGATATCTGCTTCTAAGCTCCAACAATTGTGAGATAGACTACATCCAGAGCAACAGGAAGAATCCATCAGCCATTTAAAAATAGTATTTTGTCCTTGACACACAGAGACAACTCAAGCTCATTATCCATGCTTGATATTTTGCTTTAATGGTTTAAAAAAGGAAGAATAATTTTTTGAGGTGTCTTGGCCCGAGTTGGAAGACAGAGGGGAATACATGAAGGGAACTCAAAACAACATGAGCCTATGTATTAAAAAGGCTTGCCTTAAGCTATGATCAGGCAAAGAAAGACGAAAGGGAACATAGACAGGAAGTAGTGGGAAATGATTTTTCCAGACAACACACCACCCTAGTCTGGTGAGCCAACAACAAACTGGACTATATGGAGAGACTGAGTGAAGAGCAGTGTATGAGTATCTCTGTCTTTCTTTTCCTTGTACTTTATCTCTTAGCCAAGGGAGGATGCTTGTATTTGCTATTTTGTAAAGAATTCATGCCAACATCTTTTCTTCTTTCTCATAAATTGAGTCCTAGAATTTCCTTTCTAATGTCCTATTGAGTCCCAGACCTCATTTTTTTTACCACTCTGAGTTGCAAACTTAGCAATGTAAATATTCTCATTTGTTCCATCTGTTCTTTTGTCTTTGTCTTTTTAGCAAGTGTGAGAGAGGGTGATTGGGAAAAAAATTCTTCCTTATCAGAGGTCTGTACTGCTCAGTAATAACCATTCTTAGTCAGAGGGATTGAAAATACCTCCCTGAGGTAAAGGTAATAATGTAGTGTGTGCTTGCTCAGTCGTGTCTGACACTTGGTGACCCCACAGTCTACAGTCTGCCAGGCTCCTGTCCTCCACAAGAATACTGGAGTGGGTCGCTATATCATTCTCCAAGGAATCTTCCAGACCCAGGGATCAAACTTGCATCTCTTGGATCTCCTGCACTGGCAGGCAGATTCTTTACCACTGAGCCACTGGGGAAGCTCAGTTGTGCCATGGGGAGTGACAAATGGAAGCTTTATTTCCTGCTTCTTTCCCTTTCTGGGGGTAGCAGTGGAGATGGCAAGGACAGAGGTTGAAGGCTCTCTTCTCTCCATCTACTGAGACATGCACCTCACCCACTCCCTCTACTCTGCTTCCTGTTTCTTAATGTTCTTAATATAATGCTCTTCTGGGGCTAGCCGTCCCCCTCCCAACTCCATATAACTTAATATTCTTAGATAATGATGATCTGAGATAACAAGAGGCTTTCATGGTGGCTCAGATGGTAAAGAATCTGCCTGCAATGCAGGAGACACGGGTTTGATCCCTGGGTCAGGAATATCCTCTGGGGAAGGAAATGGCACCTCACGCCAGTATTCTTGCCTGGGAAATCTCATAGACAGAGGAGCCTGGCAGGCTACAGTCCATGGGGGTCACATAGAGTCAAACACAACTGAGTGACTAAACAATGTCACAACTGCCTTAGCCAGAGGAAAGGTCTGGCAAGGGCGATTTCAACTGTGATGCTCAGAGGAGGAAGTACACCCAGTCTGGGTTCAAAAAAGGGAAACCAAGTTGCCTAAAAGGCATGGTATCTTCAAAGTACTCCTTGCCAGGCAAGTAACAGCTCTTGAGAGCTATAAACCTCTGCCTGCATGTTCATTCTTCCACCTTTCCTTGGGGTGAAACTTTCCAGCCTGGAGGAAAAGTAAGGAACTTCATGATGGACTTCAAAATTCAACACACTACAAAACCGTGAAGGAAAAAAAGTCCTCTATTCCTTCTCACAAACACAGTTACATATATATTTGTCATTGCTAAGTAACTGGGGAATTAAGGATAAGGTATTAACCATAGATTTAAAAAGAAAGTAAATTTCATATACTATTCTCCAAAAGTAAATGTGGTTTCTGCAAATATGCAAACACATATATGGATCTTCATGGTTCTTAGACTATTTGGAACTATCTTAGCAATATCTCCCCAATAAAATATTCCTCTTCTTGAAAATGTGAAAAACACAATGCTAAGTGAAATACTTGCTATAAATATTTTTACAAATATTTACAAATGCTCTAAATGCCAAATTAATTGCTAGAAATAAAGATAATATTTTTGAAAACAGTTTCATGTGGATGGATTATTTATGCAGACACAGATTTAAAAATCTGAATCAAAACAATAAAATTCAGTTTAAAATAGACTCATTATAGTATACCACCCTATCCAGATTTTATCAATACTTACACTCTTGGAATGTTACTTCCTTATTGATACTTTTCCACTGGCAACAGTAAAATACCAAAGGAATTAGAAAAGGTGATGGATCTAGTCTTAGATCATAGAAGTATTCACTTTAAAGCAATGTAATCTGTTTCTGCCCCAACATTTCATAATTATGTCATTTTACAAGAATTGTGTAATTTACATAACCACCTAAATTGTCATAATTGCTACAAAGTGCTGAAAAAGCATACGTTAGGCATTTCGGATTCATTTCTGCTGTTTTAAATGCATTTGAAATGCCTTTTGCATAAAAATTCTTTTGGTCAACAAAAAAGTAACTTGGGTTTGATTTTGAAGGAACCATCTCTTCTGTTCAAGCTGGCTCCTCCTCCTCTTCCTCCAGGGAGCCTTTGCCAGGTGGATACTGAGGTTCCACCGAGGTAAATAAGTCCCTCATCTGGATTTTACAGACAAGGAAACTGAGACCTGCAGAGGTTGGCTGATTCCATCTGAGTCTCCCAGGTCACCTCCATGGGTTAAAGTCAGAACTCACTTTTTTTTTTTTTGACTTGCATATTCTGTTTACTGTCCCATACCTTTATCCACTGCATTCAGAAAAAGGAAAAAGGAAGGATAAAAGAAGGGAATGGTTTCTCCACAGTTTTCTCAGCATGCCATTTCCATTATAATTATCTTAACCATCTGTTTTGCTTGGAACAGGCAAAGGAATTTGATATTAAGAAACTAAACTGTCATTCTGTACAGCAGAGAAGGGCTTCAGAAATGGGACCCTATTTCAGGATGCGGGAGTGAATATCAATTTTATCAGGGGTTTTTTATCAGCATCAGTGAAGCACAATGCCAATATTTGATCACTACTCCCTGGAAAATTAGTGGTTTGTAATTTCATAAATAAAATTTTATAGTTAAACTTCATTGAGGCATATTGTATATGGTGGTTGCTAAAAGTGTAATCAGGCAACATGTGAAGTAAGATAGCAATAGATAGTTAAACGTATTTCAAAATGCCAACTAATTCTCTTTAACTCTGCTTCAACCTTTCCTCTGAAAAGCTAATCTACCCTTACATATTGAAAAGCAATGTATTAATGTTTAGCTTCTATTTGGATGCTATGTAAATCTATACAATTTTATGACAATAATGTGCATAAATAGCAAATCATATTTTTCCAGTGCTTCTGCTCCCATGCACATGCACACACGTATGAACACATGCAGCCACACAACACACACGCACAGTTAATTTATGATACTACTAAGTCAGGCTGACTTTTGAAATAAAATAAATAAAAATGAGCTCATGTACTTATTTGATAATTTTTGTCAAAAGTTACTGCAAAATATGCATTTTAATTCTGATTTTAAAATAGAATTCAAAGAGTGATGTAACTGTTTTGCAGTTACAGACTTTTCAAATTACAGATACCATTTGAAGAACCAATAATACTTCATAATCATCATTTAAAATGAATTATAATTGTTACAATTTAACCAAGCATCAGAACAAGTAACTATCAACAAAAAAGGCAGCTTATCATTTCCCAAATAAGTAGGGATGGCACAGCAATTTTCCTAGAAAAGTGAAGAGTGTATTCAGTACAATTAAGGAAGAAAAGTAATGATAAATTATTATTTCTGCCAAAAAATTGGGGCAATATTAGCAAAGCTAAGGAACCAGAGACCCTTTGAACAAATCACTATTGTTCCAGAATATCTAACTTATCATAATGTCACTGAAGAAGAAAAAAGGTAAAAAATAAAAAAATATATATCTGATAAAAGGACCATTTTGAGTTTTCAATGAAAATCAAATTGAGAATCAAATTTCACACAGCTGATGAATGTAACACAGTCCTCTGATTTAAATAATTTTTGAAATAGTGGGAAATCTTTATCTGAAAAAAACAACATTCACAAAATTTTCGAAAAATCAAAGCAATTAAACTTTTCCCAACTCTGAATTATTTATGAGAAGTAATTTAATCCCAGATTTCTCTTTTCTGACATAGTTGCTAGCAAAACATTTATAAATCTTAACTTATCAAGTCAACAGACTTAAACCAATTCAGTTCTTCCACCAGAAATACTAATAGCATGACTATAAATCAAAAATTAACACTAATTGGAAAAAAGTTTTAATGAAAATAAGCATGTGGGCAACTAAACATTTTCAGAATATTACGTCTATTTTTTTTCTTCCTGGACACTTTTCTTTTTTTCTTTTAAGTCTTAATGTAATATTTACCCTTCATTTTCTAATTTTTTCATAACATCATAGAAGATCAGTAAATCAATCTGGTAAACAATCACCTAGAGCCAGACATCCTGGAGTCTGAAGTCAAGTGGGCCTTAGGAAGCATCACTATGAACAAAGCTAGTGGAGGTGATGGAATTACAGTTGAGCTATTTCAAATCCTAAAAGATGATGCTGTGAAAGTGCTACACTCAATATGCCAGCAAATTTGGAAAACTCAGCAGTGGCCACAGGACTGGAAAATGTTAGGTTTCATTCCAATCCGAAAGAAAGGCAATGCCAAAGAATATTCAAACTACCACACAATTGCACTCATCTCACAAAAAATAGCAAAGAAATGCTCAAAATTCTCCAAATTAGGCTTCAACAGTACATGAACTGAGAACTTCCAGATGTTCAAGCTGGATTTAGAAAAGGCAGAGGAACCAGAGATCAAATTGCCAACATCCATTGGATCATCAAAAAAGAAAGAGAATTCCAGAAAAAAAATCTACTTCTGCTTTATTGACTACGCCAAAGCCTTTGACTCTGTAGATCACAACAAACTGGAAAATTCTTCAAGAGATGGGAATACCAGACCACTTTACCTGCCTCCTGAAAAACCTGTATGCAGTTCAAAAAGCAACAGTAAGAACCAGACATGGAACAAAGGACTGGTTCCAGCTGTGAAAGGAGTCCATCAAGGATGTATTTTGTCACCCTTCTTATTTAACTTATATGCAGAGTACATCATCCAAAATGCTGGGCTGGATGAAGCACAAGCTGGAATCAACATTTCTGGGAGAAATATCAATAACCTCAGATATGCAGATGATACCACACTTATGGCAGAAAGTGAAGAGGACCTAAAGCACTTCTTGATAAAAGTGAAAGAGGAGAGTGAAAGAGCTGGCTTAAAACTCAACATTCAAAAAACTAAGATCATGGCAACCAGTCCCATCACTTCATGGCAAATAGGTGGGAAAACCATGGAGGCAGTGACAGACTTTATTTTCTTGCGCTCCAAAAATCACTGCAGATGGTGACTGCAGCCATGAAATTAAAAGACACTTGTTCCTTGGAAGAAAAGCTATGACAAACATAGACACCATATTAAAAAGCAGAGACATTACTATGCCTACAAAGGTCCACCTAGTTAAAGCTATGGTTTTTCCAGCAGCCTTGTATGTATGTGAGAGTTGTACCATAAAGAAGGCTGAGCACTGAAGAACTGACACTTCTGAACTGTGATGTTGGAGAAGAGAGAAGACTCTTGAGAGTCCCCTGGATTGCAAGGAGATCAAACAAGTCAATCCTAAAATAAATCAACCCTGAATATTCACTGGAAGGACTGATGCTGAAGCTGAAGCTTCAATACTTGGGCCACCTGATGCAAAGAGCTGACTCATTAGAAAAGACTCTGATGACGGGAATGACTGAAGGCAGGAAGAGCAGGGGACGACAGAGGATGAGATGGTTGGATGGCATCACTAACTCAATGGACATGAGTTTGAGCAAGCTCAGGGAGATGGTGAAGGACAGGGAAGCCTGGTGTGTTGCAGTCCATGGGGTCGCAAAGTGTTGGACACAACTGAGCAACTGAAGAACAACAACAACCATAGAAAAGATGAATTCAGTTAATCAAAACAGGTATTTCCTAGTAAATCAGCAGTGAAGAATTATCTGCAATGCAGGAGATGTGGGTTCAGTCCCTGGGTTGAGAAGATCCAGGAAATGGGAACCCACTCCAGTATTCTAGTCTGGGAAATCCCATGGACAGAGGAGCCTGGCGGGCTACAGGCCATGGGGTTGCAAAAGAGTTAAGACACAACTTAGTGACTAAACAGCAACAATTCCTAGTAAAAAACGTAAGTCGAAGCTGTATCTGATTTGACATATAGTTCTTCAAACTAATATTTGAGGAAAATATTAGTTGATTAACTACATACTATATCTATGTATAAATGATGATTAACTTTCAGATGCTTGTTGAAGTATCATAGGAATATTGCCTAAGAAAGTTAGCATGCTTTGTCTTAGGTCTTAATGTTGTTTTTTTTTTTTTTTTCTTTTAACTTGTCAAAAGGAGATAGAGGCATATAAAGCAATGATTATATTACAGTGAAGAGAGATTTTGTTCTGTCAGCAATAGAACATCTTCCAAGGGAGATAGATGAATGCCCACTCCCAAAGCCTAACTTTGTAACTGCTTGCTCTGTTAGTTTCCTCTCATTCATTTTGCATCCGTGTTAGGCTTGCATCTGTTTATGTACTTGTCTATTATTCATCTACAGGGTAACTGCTCAGCAGTCGTTACTTCCTTTCATATCTTTTCTGCATCTTTTGTTTCCATGGGTTGTTTTGGCAATAAAACCAAGAAAAGGGTACAAAGCTTATAAAAAAAAGTGCAGTTGGAACATCATGTTTTTACAGCTCTAGGAATGTTATTGCTGATTTCAAAAAGTTTAAAAAAAAACGTTAAAATGCATTCAGCAAAGTTTAAAGCTCATAGGTATGATAAATTTGAAAATCAGAGAGCATGGAATTTAAAAAGTGCTTTCTAAAAGAGTTCACTTTGATCTTTACATGGCAGACTGTTTTGTGCAATTTTCTGTAGACTGTATATTTTCATACCAAAGTCTCAAGCAATGCAGTCACGGTAATTCCTTACATTTATATAGCACTTCATCATTTCATCATGTGTTTGCTCATCCATTACGTACTCTGAACTTTCTAGGTAGATAATTAGTATCTTCATAGTAACTCAGAAAAAAAGAAGAATTTGTTAAATTATCTGCTAGTTCAAAAGGTCAATGAATCTCTAAGCCTAGACCAGAATCTACATTTACCTGACACCCATTCAGCCTCGTGTAAACCAGGAAAAACTCCAAAATATAGTTGCCCCAGGCTTCTTGTGGACCAATGAGAGTAAAATGTAATTTGGAACTCAGTTTATGTAAGCATAGTTCTACGTGTGATTTTAAATTATTATTGTGTTCTCAAACTCAATAAGACTCTATTGGTAATTAAAGTCCATTACCCCTAAACGTGGGCTTCCCTGGTGACTCAGATGGTAAAGAATCTGCCTGCAATGCAGAAGACCTGGGTTTGATCCCTGGGAAGATCCCCTGGAGAAGGGAATGGATACCCACTTGAGTATTCTTGCCTGGAGAATCCCCATGGACAGAGGAGCCTAGTGGGTTACAGTCCATGGGGTCGCAAAGAGTCAGATACGACTGAGCGAATAAGCACAAGCACCCCTGAACTCAAAATTTTTATGTTTTATGTCTGAGGGATAATTATGGATTCTCTGAAGCCTTTTTATTCACCTCAAAATAAAAACTTCAACTCTATGATTAATTTGGTCTCCGTAAGCTACACTGTTTCTTAAGAATCTGATGAATCTGATTTAACATGCTAAATTGGGCCCAAACCTAATGCTAGGTTATTTTCAGAAAAAAAATAAAATAAAATTGAAGGTCCATAAAGCCAATTCAGATAATCAAAAGCAAGACATCTGTATAAACTCATGAATTCAGAATACGCTTATACTTCTTTCTTTGTGAAAATTGCATACATTTACATGAGATGATCTGTAGATTATTAGGACTAATTGCTATTTTCTTTATTCAGATACATATTAACCTGTTCAATAAGCCTTCACAGCTATGAAGAACATAAATAACTATAAAAGGCAACTTCAGTGTTATTCCTTCATATATAAAGCCCATTAACCATGACAATATTACATTCCTTAAATCTTGATAGGCACAATACAAGAAACAATGAAAATCATGATAAAGTCCTTGTATACAATACTATCAATACTTAGGCTTGGTTGAGTTAAAAAAATGTTGAAAATGTCACACAGAATTGGTTCTGATAGGGTGGGAATTTTATCTGAATGATGCAAAATACTCTATGGTTTGGAATGCCTTAAGGTTTTCTCAGATTTACAACAGTACTGTGAAAGTGAAAGTCATTCAGTCCTGTCCAACTCTTTGTGACCCCTTGGACTGCAGCCCGCCAGGCTCCTCTGTCAATAGAATTTTCCAGGCAAGAATACTGGAGTGGGTTGCCATTTTCTCTGGGGATCTTCCCGACTGAGGGATCAAACTCCAGTCTCCTGCATGGCAGGCAGATTCTTTACCCTTTAAGCCACCAGAGATTCTTTCAGTAAAAGCCAAAGACTTCTACTGGAGCCTATTAAGATAGGCTACGATTTCCAAAACAATGCTGAGTGGGGTCATTGGTGATGAGACCATTCCTCTAGCTGTCCTGACATTTAGTTGGTACAAGGGGTTAATATGAGATGAGAGCGTAAAGATAAATCTATAGAGATATATATATTTAACCTTATTACAATTTATAGACCCTGCAGAAACACAATTTAATGTTCATGAGAAATATATCAATAATTTTAAAATAATGTAATTACCTTACTGGCCATGATACACAAATTGTGTTTAAAACATTAGGACTTTCCAGGTGGCTCAGACGGTAAAAGCGTCTGCCCACAATGCGGGAGACCCTGGTTCGATCTCTGGATTGGGAAGATCCCCTGGAGAAAGAAATGGCAATCCACTCCAGTACTCTTGCCTGGAAAATCCCATGGACGGAGGAGCCTGGTAGGCTACAGTCCATGGGGTCGTAGAGTCGGACACGACTGAACAACTTCACTACCAAATAACTTCTGAGAGTGGATAGCAATTGGTAACCGTTACACATAAAACATTAATGGAAAGGAAAAGGTGAGGAAGAGGAGAAGACAGCACAGTAGAGGTACACATATATTCTGTATCCCCCTTACCAATTATGCATTGCTAATATATTGCCATTATCCAGAAAACACTTTTATGCTTAAGAGATTTCATTATTAACTCTGTTAAATGATTTCAACCTTCTATATCCCAGGGCAGCAATAAAATAACAAGGTGATCCTCCAAAGCCAAGGTTCTGCTGAAAAGAATTTTTCTTTGGTGACTAGTAGTACTTGTGAAAAATCATAGCATTTTAACAAGCTATTTGTATTCCATCCCAAATAACCAAGAAGTGTCGACGTTTAAATAGCTGTGTAATTATTTAAAAAGTTCTTATCTTTGGAGCGGTTAAGCTATCATTAAGTGATAAGTGGCAAAATGATTTTATTTTGGCCCATGACATCCAGGATTCTCCTCAGAAACCTATGTTCGTGCTTCCTTATTATTATCAGCATGGTCACTGTAGCACACGATGCCTTATAAGAAAAAAAAAACCGCTTCCCTCTTTCAATCCCCTCAACCATAAATGCCAGAATGTGTCCCTTACCTTTTGTTCCCTCCCCAAAAGAAAGATCCTTGGTGAAAGGGCTTAGCTTCTGCCATTTGGGACTCCTATTTACTTTTATCAAAAAATAAAGAGAAAGCAAGTGGCGAGAAGCTGCATTTGCTCTGACATCTTGCTGCTCCTTGTTTTTCAGTTGCTCAGTAATTAACTCTTGATAAGTTAAGGCATCTTCAGTAAATGGTTACTATTTAGAAAGATGAATAGAGGTGCTATGATATTAAAAAAATTAATAAGCCAAAGGAGTCCCTGGAAATTTTTTAAGTACCTCTTACTGAAATTGTGGGGCTTCCCTCATAGCTCAGTTGGTAAAGAATCCACCTGCAATGCAGGAGACTCCGGTTCAATTCCTGGGTTGGGAAGATCCACTGGAGAAGGGATAGGCTACCTACTCCAGTATTCTGGCCTGGAGAATTCCATGGACTGTATAGTCAATGGGGTCACAGAGAGTCAGACACGTCTGAGTGACCTTCACTTTCACTTTCTTTTATTGAATTTGTAGAATCTGTGAGTTAATCATTTCACAAACCATTTGGGGAAGTTCTCTTCAAGTCTCTTTCAAGTAGTTATGACCATAGATGAGTCCTTAAAGTCTATGTGACCTTTATCCTCCTTTTTGACTCTTGATAAATAAATGTCTACCAGTTGTTAGAAACTCAAGCACCACCAAGAAATGGTCCAGAAGTGACTTAACTGCTAACTGACTTAGATTTAGTCACATCATTAATTAAATGCATGGAGCTTTCTTCTAAGCTCACTCCATAGGCATATAATTAAAGTAAATGGTCATTATTATTATTGCTATAAACTATAACATTAATAATTCCTATGCATACTGTATATCAGATAAAATCTCAAAACATAAAAACAATTAGTAATCCTGAATATTCACTGGAAGGACTGATGCTGAAGCTCCAATACTCTGGCCACCAGATGCAAAGCACGGAATCATTGGAAAAGGCCCTGATGCTAGGAAAGACTGAGGGCAAGAGGAGAAGAGGGCATCAGAGGATGAGATGGTTAGATAGCATCACTGACTCAATTGACATGTGTTTGAGCAAACTCTGGGAGATAGTGAAAGACAGGGAAGCCCAGCATGCTGCAGTCCATGGGTTGCAAAGAGTCAGACATGACTAAGCAATTGAATAACAACAAAAGCTTGGTTTTCTCTTAGTAGTTCAAACATACAATTTCTTCTAGCTAAGATCTTTATCTTAGCATTTTCTTCCATGGTGATTCATAACTCCATAAAGGCTATCAAAATCCTTAATAACTTTGATCATGTGAAGAGGAGTCCTACATAAATCCTAATATAGTAAAATTACATACGTGTTATATTCCTAAACCCAACTCATACGACTTATGAAAAATGACGTACAATATTCTACAACACTTATTATGCATGTCCTAAAAGGACTTTTAAGCAGCTTATATGCACTTAACATGAAACAGTATGAATTAACAGGCTCTTAAAAATTTAATTGAATTAAATATGTCCTGTTTTAGCTGGTTGGCTTTTACCTGAAAGTAGGAAAGCAAAGTAAAATGAAGGAATAATATTGATATGCCTGAACTCCAGGGAACTTTTATATATCATGAGAAAATTTATGCAGATATAAGAACAGAAAGAAGGCACGTGTGAGAGATATAGCATGTGAAGTGCTGGAGAAACTATTAAGAAAGAAGCAATTTTACAATTATTATAAAATGATTGCAAATTAGTGATTAAATAATAAAGTATAAAGAAACTCCCTGGCAATATCTTATTTTTAGAAGTAACAGGTATCGACGAGCTAGCTGGGGTAATAGAACAAATTGTATTACGTTACTGACCTGCAGTGATTTATATATTTCAACACATCAGTACAAAAAGGCCAACATGAAACAAATCAACATTCTCTGGTCCATATTTATTAGGCATATGATGCCCGACAGACAAGAAAACCTACACTGATTTCATTTGATTCCACCAGTCCCTGACCTGCCTGCAGGCTGACATCGTTTTCCTTCATAGAAACCAGTTTCTGGTGGTTACCAGACTTGATCTCATCTAGTGGAGAATGAGTTCTCTTTGAATTACTGGAACGGGGTGTACCCAGGATGGATAAATCAGCCAAAGAGAAAGGCCTCACAGGGCAAAGAAGCAGTAGGGCACCTCTCCTTGCATTGTCCTGGAAATGACCTTGAGAGTGACTTTCTGCAAGGTAATTCTGTCTCCACTTTGGTGCGGTTTATATCACTCACAGTAAAGGTCACAAATCCTGACAGCCTTCTGTGCTTGAGAATCAGATTACTGTTTGTCTGAGAAGGCGCATAGAGCCATGTGGCCTGCTTCTGTTAGGAATCTAGGTCAGAATTCATCCAGTAACACCACCCAGGCCCTTCAAAGCAATATCTTACATTGTGGAAATATTTTGAGTGTATCCTGATGGTTGTTCATAAATTATATTACAACCCGAAGGAAGAAAAAGTTATCTTCTTTTGACTCCGGCTTTTCATAAGGTAAGTTATAAAATTTAATTGGTGACCTTGGAGAAAGGTCATAGTTCTTAAATTCAACTATACCCTTCATAACTTCCAAGTCAATAATAATAACTGAAGATGATGTTAGCGCTTCTAAATTCTATAGAAGTCTCAGCAGCAATAAATATAGAAGAACCACATCCAAATATATGAAGGCTGTGTGTGTGTGTGTGTGTGTCTGTGAAGCTTTCTGCGTGTTTCTGAGACACTGCAAGAGTTCAGAATTTGGACTTCATGCAGATAGGAAGCAAATACATATTTCCTAATAAAGGTGACAACATGAAAATTGGTAACTTGAAGATGATCTGATGGAAAAAGAATTACAATAATAGAATAATTTTTCTTTTAAAATGTAGTTTGACATTAATGCAAATAAATGAGAAAGTCCATAAGCAAATGCATTAAGCCTATTTTTAGGCAATTTAGCTTTTTTTACACTAAGAAAAGAAGAGATAGATAAGAAAAAGCTAAAATGGAAAAGGGGAGACTTGGAGAGAAACTTGCATGTTGGTCCGAGGCTGTACAAAGGTTGCCAAAGCTACACCCAGTGCCTTCTAATGCAAGGGAGACAGAACTTGCACTAAAGAATGTGTTGTGTGCTGTGACTGCAACGTTTGGAAACCTATCACTCCTATGGACAGAAATGAACTTTTAGTTCTATCAAGGGGCAGACAAGTCAAAGGAAGTGAATAAGTGATGGACTGGTGATGAGATACAAGCAACACATTTTAAAATTCCTAGAACTAGATGTAGATGGATGCTTTTTATTTGCTTTTAATATCAAGTAACTAACCCAGATATCCTGATTTTTATCTTTAAAAGTCAAGGTCATATGCTGAAATTACCAACATCTCATCCCCCTAAGACATACTCAACATAGGGAAGGCACAGTTTTAGCTCCCAATATGGCATTTCAGTTTCCAAAACAAACAGATTCAGGAATGTCTTTTGAAGCATTAGCACACCAAAGCACACTGCTATTCAAATACTTCATGTAGACAAAAAATATTCAAGTTGGATTATTTCCTTAGCATACTACCTCTGATACATAAAATCTCCCCTCTTAATAGTATTACTGTCCTCCCAATAAACCCGAGATGACAATTACCTTTGACTGTAGCTTCTTTCTGAAATTAGTCTCTAATATTGTCAATGTTTCCTTCGAAATAACACTTACTTTAAGAGCTGGACACAACTACTGAGCGACTTCCACTTCACTTTATCCTTGTATTTCTACAGCCATGCCATAATCGGAACCTAAACTGAGAGTCACGATGATTGATTTCTAGTCCCATCTTTGCTATTTGATACTGGTCAAATCTTCTAACTTTACTTCTCATTTTAATAATAAACATGATCCAGGCCTTGAATAACGAGAATAATGTTAAAAAGCTAGAGAAGGAAGTAAGAGTGAATTTATTCATCATCATTCGTTTTAATAATTTTCTCACAATTTATTTTTTCATAAAACCTTCGAGCCGTATCACTAAACGCCAACCACTCCACGGAGGGGGCAAAGATTGCTAAATGCAAATTCCTATTATTGGTATTTTCCTCCTATATAAGATATTATGAGGGATTTTGTGGGAGGGTGGGGGGCAGAGATCCACTTTACAGGTGCTTATTACTACACAAAGAGAATAAGGGGACTTCTAGCTAAATGAGAAAGACTGGGGAAGACATAAAGAGGAAACAGAACACGATCCAGGCCTTGAATAATGAAAATGATGTTAAAAAACTAGAGAAGGAAGTCAGAATGAATTTACCCACCACTGTTCTTTTTAACTGTTTTCTCCAACTTCATTTTATCATAAAATCTTTGAGCAGTGTCACTAAATGGCAACCATTCATTTTCCCACAACTTTCATTACCTTTGCTCTTTGTATTTCATCTGTAGAGAGAGAGGTATAGGAAACAGTTTTTGAGTGGAGAGAGGAATGATAATCATGGAAATGTCATAGAAGAGTCTTCCCAAAATTTGAAACTAATCTATCAGATTCATTTATATGAGGGAAATACACACACACACACACAAACATTCACATATACTATGATAAACTTTGGTAATAATAAAAGAAAAGGCTATCTGGTAAAATAAATATCCTCCTGAAAACTTTGATGAAAGCTCAAACTCTAATTACTATTATTTAGGGATGTGGTCAGGTAAAGAAGATTGAAATTTGACTGCAAGTAAGTAGAAACAACAACAAAATGACATATTTAATGACATCATGCCCTTTGGGGGAAAAAATATCTCACAAAACAAAAGAAGGAAGGTGAATGAGCCAGGTAAGCATACGAAAATGGGTATTTGAGAAGTTAGTGGGCTTCCCAGGTGTCTCGGTAGTAAAGTAACTGCCTGCCAACACGGGAGACACGGGTTTGATCCCTGGGTTGGGAAGATTCCCCTGGAGAAGGAAATGGCAACCCACTCCAATATTCTTGCCTGGAGAATCCTATGGACAGAAGAGCCTAGTGGGTTACAGTTTCTGGGGTTGCAAAGAGTCAGACACAACTGAGCAACTAAACCACAACAATGAAAATCTTCTGTGCTAAGAATGGCATATAATTCAGTGTAAAACTATGTAACAAGTTATTATTCTAAAGAATGCACTCAGTAGCTTTTGAAATCAAATTCTATGTTTTTGCTTTGGTGTTTTTGGGGGGAGGGTGCTAAGGAACTAGGGGTAACTAAGAAGTGAGGCACAGTGATAAGGCCTGTGAGTTTGAGTCTGTACAGTTTCCTGGGTCCCGGCTGTCTGGCCTTGGCTATCAGCACTGGATTATCTAATGTCTCATTAAAGGCCTGTATTACTTAGTCTTAATAATTGATTATTAACCACTGAAATAGCTACCGCTCCCTATTTCTCCATCCTTAATGCTCTTATGTCTGAAATCTCTCTGGCAACCATTTTTTTTCCCCACCTGCCAGATTAGAGTTTTGAATACAGTAATGAGGACAATTTTTTAAAACACCTTCAAAAAAATCTTTTTCTGCTTGGAGTTGAAAATTAAAAGGCCTCTCCCCTTCCTCTGTCCTCCTCTCAGAAGCATGTGTCTGCTCCACAACGGTGAGTGACTCCACCACACTCACCTCTCCACTTCTCAGTCTTCCTTGTTGGCCTCTTCCCCTCCACCCTTTCATACTCCACAAGAGGACAGATCTGCTTGGCTCCACCAGTCATCTTCTGAAGGGAACACGTCTGTTTGGCACATTCTTGTGTGGAGAATGGTCCATTGTTCTCCAGAATGCATGTGCAGAGATGTGACTTTGGTTTAAGTACTAATGGTTATCTAGTACCAGTTATGACCAA
The DNA here is from genome assembly GCF_054371585.1 of Giraffa tippelskirchi. NCBI lineage: Eukaryota > Metazoa > Chordata > Mammalia > Artiodactyla > Giraffidae > Giraffa > Giraffa tippelskirchi. Next base: position 69,650,519 of record NC_137284.1, read on the forward strand.
TTTAATAGGATCTGAAAGATGATTTTATGCTTAGATGCCAAAACGTGGTTGCTAAATTCATGAGAGTTATGGGGAAATTTTTTTTGAGTTATTTTTGGCTCTCCAGTGTAACTATGAAACATTTTCCTAATAAGGCATTTAAACTCAGTAACATTTGGCTTTCCTTTCATTTATGAAGAAGAGGAAGAAGAAAGAGATGAAGGAATAGAACAGGAAGAATGAAGAGAAAAATAACAAAAATAGCTACATTTCATATAGGCAAAATCTGAAACACAAAAGGAATGAAAGACTTTTGGGAGGATATGACAAGTATCAAAATTTGAATTGAATGCAAGATGCTTGCTTTATAGTACTATCACCTGAATCCCAGAATGGACTCCATGTTCTTTGTAAGAGGTCTTCTCGACACTCTTGTGCTTATCATATGTTTTATCAATCTTTCTCTTGCTCTCTCTCTTTCTCACACACACACACAGACACACATACACACAGAGTACTTCATATATTTCAATTATTTTAAGCTACTTCCAGATACTTAAAAATCTTTTCTAAATGTCCAAAATCGTGTTGGTTTCCCTGCTTTTCCTTGAGGGCAAACACAGTAGTGTGTTATCAAGTTTATCCTAAAAGATAAGAAATAAAAACTAGAATCCAGTTGAGTTTCCCCGTTTTTTAAAATCCCATCTCAAACCTTTCCTTAATACTTCACATAGAATTCTTCCTTCTGTACATATTCAGAAATACTGATGATTTCCCAAGAGTGAACAATGCTCCTTAGCACTGAGAAGTGTAAACAATAGGATTTTTCTTTTCTTCTTGGCAGAGCAGTCAATGGAAACTGAAGGCAGTCCCACATCTGATCCATTATATTAACTTCAAAAGAAAAATTCACAAATTTCTTTCAAGTAAAAATGATTACAGCAAGAAAAGGGGTTATAAAATAAAATACAGATGTGGAGGACAATGGGATGAAGTCTAAGTGGGGTGTCAAACCAATTAAATTTGCCTTCTCTTAAAGTTGTCCCCATTGTTGGAGTAAGAATTATTGGAAATCAAAACAAACTTGAAAAGTCTTGTTGAAAGACAGATATAAATGTTGCAACAAAGATGAAAACATTCCCATATTAAGCCTTGGAAAAAATAAAATAATTTAATTAGAGATGTTTTAATGATTAAAATATTTTAATATTAATCACCCTCCTATTGCTACTACACATAATGCAATCAGTAGAGTCAATATGGGTATAGTCTTATAATGACAAAACCAAGACACAGAATTCAATTAAACACATTTCACTCTACTTGAAGCATCTCCCTTGGCCCCTAATTAAGTGGGAAGGAAAAAAAAAACTATAAAAAGTATCTTGAAATATTTTCAGGGGCCTGTAAACAGGAACCATAGCCAGAGGTTACTTGGAGACCTCTCTGCTGTTTCAAAGGTAAGAGTGAACAAAAAGCTAAAATGATGTCTTTTTCAAAGACTTTCACACAGAGAATAATACTATGAATACCAGCTTCCAGCTCCCAAACTCACCTCCCTCTTCTAATTCTCTCACTGTGGTTTGTGAAAAAGCTTTGCTTCTTTATTGGATTATCCTCCCATCTTTTTCTCCTCACCTTCCCTTCACAGCTTTTAGCACAATTATTGAGCTTTATTTTCTACACTTCCTCACCTGCCATTCACTCTTCTGTAACTACATTCAAGCTTTGATCATGTGCTCTGACCCCACTGAACCTGTACCAGAAAAGATCATTGAGGTCCTACTAAGTACGAGACATAATGCACATATATTTCATTTCTTTTTCTCTTGAACTTTAGGGGGCTTGTGAACAACTCTTTCCAGAAAATCTCTTGCTTCAATCTCTTTATTCTAATGTCCTCTTATAATTCTCTTCATTCTTTATTTGCCATTCCTTTTAAATCTCAGTAATTTTTTTCTATTACATTAACTCTTCCCTGGTGGCTCAGACACAAACAATCTGCCTGCAGTGTGGGACACCTGGGTTCAATCCCTGGGTTGGTTCAATCCCTGAGTTCAGGAAGATCCCCTGGAGAAGGAAACAGCAATCGAGTCCAGTATTCTTGCCTGCAGAATTCCATGGACAGAGGAGCCTGGTGGGCTACAGTCCATGGGGTCACAAAGAGTCAGATACAACTGAGCAACTAACACTAACTAGACTTTCAAAGAACCAGTCGTTTTATTTGCTTATCTATGGAGTCTTTGTTTTCTAGTAAATCAATTTCTACTATTGCCTTTTATATTATTTTCCCCTTTCATGATTTTTGCATTTATGCTATTTTCCTAATGTTCTAAGTTAATTTATTAACTCATTAATTTTCAATCTTTCTTCATTCCTAGTACTTACATTATAGCTAGATATTTTTCCCTCTAAATATCGAGTTACAACAGACAAAGTAAATAGCAGCATCATGAGAAACATAGGAAAAATGTGAGTAAAAAGTGAGCAAGGGCCAGGAGCAAGTACTTTTTCTATGAGTCTTTTCTAATTAAATAATAAGTGTAACTCATATTGGGTCTAAGCTTTAAGTTATCTGAGTCTGCACTAATGAATTCCACCTTTAACAAAAACACAGATATGATACATTTTTATTGTCTTAGTAAACAGATGTCAATGTAAAACAATGGCATTCTTTATTTGGAAGTGTCCTGACTAGGAAAAATAAAATAAACCAAAGGACCATGATGAGTATAAATTGATGTGCATAGCACTACAAGGACTTCCTTGTAACTGTGAAAAGCCTTTATATTAATAAATCCTGCTTAACATTCACTGTTTTTAAAACCAATAAGGTTTTGTGTTAGATATCACTTCCCTGATATCCTTAATTTTTGATGAGCACCCAGAATAAAATGCTGTGTTTGTGTTAGAGATAGGAAGACTTGAACTTGAGGGAGGAACTTTGGATAAGAAGAGGAATACAGATTCTTTTCTGTTGGTGTCTTAAGATTTTTTTTCATAGTCAAGAATCAATAGACTGTCTGAATTAAATGCATTTTAGACTTGTAGCCCAGAGGAATAACTAAAGATACATTTTCAAAACCAAAAGATGCAATTTACAGACTGCTGTATTTAGAGTGAAATGCAACAGGACACTTTGTCTTATAGCTTCCTTGCATAATCCAAGAACATTTAATCAGTTCAAATTTGCCTGAATGGAAGAGAACAAAAATTGCTGGAGGGTGAAAGAGATGGGAGGGAACAACCCAGAGATGGCAACTGCAGCTGTAGCTCTCCAATGGCAACAAGTGTTATGGAAATACACATAAGCACAATCAAGTCTATGTACAGCAGAAACTTGGTCTTTGGTACAAAGAGGAACAGACTTTTCACAGTTGATTTAATTTGCCCATGTCACAAGATGGAATAATGACTCAATAAGGAATGAAAAAGAGATCTGGAGCTCTAGGGTAAGCGTGTTCCTTCAACTAGGGTCCACCTCTCTAAAAAAAAAAAAGTGATTAGCCCTAGGAAAATCTGTAGCTTTTAAATTATTATTGGAAGGCATTTATTTTAAACCAAGAAAATTCTGATTCTTAAAACATGAATCAAATACTGCTCTAATTTGTAACGCAGATGTCTTATGTATTTGTCTATGAAATTTGTTCGACAGGTTTGAAGCAACTATTCGATAGCACAGCTTTTTTTCCCCTTGAACTTTACACCATTTCCTGTTAACGTGATTTAAGAAATTCCTTGGACACCCATCTCTTTCCTGCCTAGATTACAGATTCACTAATGTGCATTGATGGTCTCTGTCCTACCTAATGAAAATTTTCATTGAAAGAAAAAAGTGAAATGCAAACTCAGATGTGTACAACTATGCTCAATAAACTTTGACATAAAAGGGCTATTTCAAATATTTGTCAGCAAGAATTATTTTTTAAAAAAATGCAACATTGGCAACATAACAAGGTTTATTAACTCCAGTGAGATTTTGTGTATTTGTTCAAAATACAGTAAATGTTCATCCAGTTAAGTGAACATTTTTAAAATGTTGATTTTCATTGCATTTGCCTTACAACTATGCAGTATATGATACTGTCAATGGAAAGCTATAGGTTTCTCTTTTTTTAATAAGCAATAGGTACTTCTGATATTGTCACTGAAACAATATCATAGAAATTTTTAATTGCGTTTCCTCCTATTTCTCTTTTCACCTTTGATCTAATGTTAAATGGTGTGTCTTAATTTCACAAGAATTGCATTATAGAAAATAAATACATTTCAATTTGCTAAGCACTTTATCTTCTTGGTTGGCAATTATGCATGTCCTGACTTTGAAACTTTATTGCCGATTAAAAACCGATTAAAACACACACACATATACACACACAACCTTGAATTTGCTTAGGAAAGAAATCCATCAAAATAAATAATTCATGTTGGGATGGACTGAAATCTAGTCTTTTAGGAGGTGCCAACAGATGGTTTACATTTATAGAATGCACACTTGCTGACTTCCAAACAGAAATTAAAATTCAAAAGTATGTCATTAGTACTCCTTATAAGCAGGATTATGTTTATGATATGAATTTGTATTTTCCCAGGTGAACAGTTTTCCATCATAGTTTTACTAAGAAAAAAGTGAAACAAACTGCTTTCCAGTTACTATTTTGTGTTAGCAAGTTTAAAATTAAACCTTGCTGGTGATCATCCAGCAACATAAGCCAGTGGGCTCAGAGCTAGATGAGACTGTTGTTTTCATGACATCCAAGATATCATAAGAACTCCTAGACATTTTCCATCATTCAAACAAAAGGGATTATTACAAATAATAAAATAAGGCAGCATCTCTAGCTTTCTATTCTTATCACATCAGTAAGGTTAAGAACTTGCAACCAATATAATTAAGAGTGAGACTTCAGCTTATTAAAGGTCAGCCAACCAGGCATTTTTAGTTAATTTTAGCCACTTTTGGGGTCTATGTGTGACCACTTAATACCATGGAATTACAGTAACATTTCATTTCTGTGAACCTTACTACTAACCAAAATGTTAACATTTAACTCAGGTAAGGTTATGATTAAAACTTACTTTAAGCCCACAAAAAGAGATGCTTTATTGCTCATTAAGATTTTGTCTACTCAATAGAAAGGGAATATTGTCAACTATACCTTGAATGCAATTAAAAGTCAAGAAAACCATTATAAAAAATAATTCTGGGACTTTATTCACTAAGTGCAGTTAGCTAAATAAATATCAATGCTTCTTTAGAATGACTGTATTTACATTTGCAGAATGTAAGAAGATTAAATAAATGAATTGGGCAATCACTTGATTTTAACCATGTTTTAACTGCTTTAAATTATGCAAGGTATTCTTTTTCATTCCCTTCTTCAACATATTGAGTTGGTTGATGTCAAAATAATTCAGACAAATATTACAGTGGCAAAAAGTTGTCATTTCAGTTAAATATATATGTTTGGGTATCACAGAAATAAAGCAACTAATGCATAGACTGGATTTGCTATTTTTCAAGCAATATTTTCAAAATGTATAGCTAGCTCCTTCATATTTTTATACAGAAATAAGTGCTGGTATGAATTATTTGAAGAAATGAAATCATCTCCCTTTGTAAACTGCAGATGGTGAAGGATGAGAGAAAGAAATGTTGGACACAGCTATCCAAAACCACCTAGAATTAGGTTGATATTTTTGCTTTTTTAGTGACTGACTTGATATGCTCTTTAGAAATTAAAATAGACATTATATTTAGATTCAATTAATCCATAATAAATTTAATATATAGTATACACATGATCAGGCTGGTAGCTCAGCTGATAAAGAATCTACCTGCAATGCAGGAGACCTGGGTTCGATCCCTGGGTTGGAAAGATCCCCTGGAGAAGGGCAACCCACTCCAGTATTCTTGCCTGAAGAATCCCATGGACAGAAGAGCCTGGTGGGCTACAGTCCATGGGGTCGCAAAGAGTCGGACACGACTGAGTGACTAAGCACATCACAGCATATACACATGATCAAATATAAAATAAGATTGAGCAAGGTCCTCTTCCTTAAAATGGATGTAGGAAGAAACCAAAACATGGTCTATATAGCTATATTTTATTCTAACAAAGAAAGTAACTTTTGATATTTATTAAGGTAGATTAGAGGTATCTTTTAAATGTTTAAGTACCAGGATTTGATATTCCTACAGTCTGATTCTTTTTCAACTAGACATGCAGTATTCCAAAAGATATCTTTATGAACACAAAACAAATTCTTCCCCGTAAAGCTTCCTAATGAAATAACTTGAGAACAAACTGTGAGATTAAGACTGCTTAGTAAAATGTGCTTTATATGTTACAGAAAACTTCAAATAAATTCTGGGTTTTGTGGTGAATAATTAAGAATGGGGATTTATCTTCTCTGGCCTTAAGTTAAGAGAGGTATAGTGAGGGCAGAGGGAGTTTTCTAGACAGTCAGACAGAGCTCCTCAGATGGTAACACAGAATTTGAATTTTCAGCTTCTCAAAATAAACTCAATATCTAATGGTGTTGAGTGGAAAGAGCAATCTCTTTTACCTTGTAGCAAGGCTGAAACCCAGATGGATACACTGTACCTGGAGGAATGGCTGGGGTGCCTCCTGGGCTCAGAGCCAGGGACCTGCCACAGGGCTACTGCAAAGCATAGTTCAAGCAGATGGAGTTGTGAAACACCCAGACAGAAAGAGGATGTGAGATGCCACACACAGGCTTCTGGCTAAACCAGCTTCTACTAGTCAGACCACATTGAACTGAATCAAACTTAGCTCAGAACACCAACTGGACAAGCAGCAAGGAGCAAGATAAGGTTTATCACTCTCAAACTCAAGGGAGAGAGAAGACGTGTTATCCAACAAGTCAAACCTTCCCTTCCTATCATGAGGTGAGGTAGGCCACACCCCTCTCATCATACATCCAGATGAGATCCTGAAAATCTGAGAAGGGGGTGTACATTTTATCTTAGAATCACTAAACATTATGTAAAGAGATTCATTAGGTGTCTGAAGTGCATTTTAAAACACAGGACTGTATTTCTTTTCTTTCTTGCTACTCAGCAGATGGTAGTAAATCAGACTTGATTAATTATTGGTAAAATAAACTAAATGTCTTCTACATACCTGAGTAAACTGTAAGTTTGCAACCTTTTAAAAGCAGGCAGCATTAATATGTTATATCTTTATTTTGTGATGACATACCCTACAACTAGATGAAGGAGGAAACCATGAAAAGATCAACTTTTTAGTATTCATATATTTTCACAGAAATCTCTCTGAAAAAGCCATACCAAATATTCTGAGTTTAGCTTTTCTACATTAAATAAACCCAAAGATAAATGAAAATATTTGCTTCCAGGGACACCTCAGTAGGACATCTAGGGATGCTCTTGTTGTTTTGTTTTCCTGGTAGGAATCCTAAAGCGATCATAAGTCTTGATCATAATTAAGGTTCTTAAGAGGCTTCCCAGGTGGTACAGTGGTAAAGAATCCACCTCCCGATGTCAGAAACTCAGGAGACATGGGTTCAATCCTTGAGTCGGGAAGATCCCCTGGAGGAGGGCATGGCAACCCACTCCAGTATTCTTGCCTGGAGAAACCCATGGACAGAAGAGCCTGGTAGGCTACAGTCCCTGGGGTCGCAAAGAGTTGGACCTGACTGAGCAACTGAGCATGCAGTTAGGGTATAGGCTCAACCCTTGTGAGTGGCAGAGATCATCAGTAAACAGGGCCTAGCCCTTAAAAAGGCTAAGGAGCTACTGTGTTTGCACTTCTGCGAACTCCAACTCATCATATAAGAAATTTGGCTACTCTTATGGGATGAACTTTAGAGAGGTCATGTGGAGAATGAGTCTCAAGACTACAGGGAAAGAAAGAGAGGCCAAACTGTCCAAGTGTCCCAGCGTGGGTACAGCATGTGAGTGAGATGTCTTGGATGTTTCCTCCCATTTGTGCACATGGATGAGCCACAGCCTCAGCCAACATCACCAGGAGCAGAAAACCTGCCAGGCTGAGTACAGTAAATACACATAATCATGGGAAAAGAAAATAGTTGTTTTAAGTCACTCAAATCTGGGTTGGTTTACCAACAAAACACACATACACATGTGTCACATGGCAATAAGTAATAAAGCTGAAACATTACCAGAAGCATGGTTTTGCTAAAACATAAACCAGTCATTCCTAAAGGAAATCAACCCTGAATATTCACTGGAAGAACTGACGCTGAAGCTGAAGCTCCAATACTTTGGCCACCTGATGCAGAGTCAACTCATTGGAAAAGACTGATGCTGGGAAAGACTGAGGGCAGGAGAAGGGGGCGACAGAGGATGAAATGGTTGGATGGCATCACCGACTCAATGGACATGAGTCTGAGCAAACTTTGGGAGACAGTGAAGGACAGGGAAGTCTGGCATGGTGCAGTACATGGGGTCACCAAAGAGTTAAGACACGACTTAGCGACAGAACAACAACAAACCAAAAATATGTAGCATTGTCTTTGTTACAGGGATCGGGCAGAATCTAGAAGGACTTTGAGAAGATGGTCATGAGAGCTGGAAGGCTTCTTCTTTCAGCTTTCCATCCTTGATTCACATTTATGTAACAGCAACTTCACCTTCCTGTCTCTGGTCTTTTTTTTTCCCCCCCAAGCCAGAGCTCATTCTGAAAACAAATATGTCACGTCAGATTTTAAAACTTTCAAAGTAACTAGAAATTGGATAAAATTTTTCATTTTTGTACCTGGTACTTCATGATCATGCTTTTTTTCCTCTGGCCCCAATCATCAGCACATAACTTTTTGGCTTCAGGAACTTTTCTCTATATTTGGAATGCCTCCCTTTCTCTTGCATTTTTTTTTTTTCTTTTCCTTAGAAATTTTAGTTCAGATGTGATTCATCTAACTACTTAAACATCCACACTCCTCTACTACCCACCCATACTGTTAGTTGCTCCAGCTAACACATCTTTTCTTATCTCCTGATAGTCATATTCCTTTCATATTCCAAATCCTTTCCTTGACTGAGCTAATTCTCAAAATGTCCTTTTGGTCTTTCTTTTGGGAAATCTCTCCCCAGTTTTCCAAAACTGAGTTAGGATGCTACGCTACCCCATCCTTGCCCCAGTAACTGCGTTTTCCAACTTCTGTTTATGTGTATTTTTCCTTTAGGTTCTCAGTCTATTGAAGGCAAGAACTATGTCTATTTCTCTCTAACCTAAGCATTGATAATAGCATCTGGCACATAGTTGGTTCTTTAAATAAATACATTCTGAATAAATAAGTTAGAAAATGAAAAAATGATTGAGCCAAGCAGTTGTTCATTTTTTCCTAATATAATATTATTTCTGGCAAAGTAAACATACATAAAATGTCTTCCAATTTGGGGTGTTTATATGAGTTTTAGTGTGCTACTTGCTTTTATTGCAAGGGGATTATATAGTGAAAATGGTGGTTAAAACAGGCTAGTTTGGATTGTTGTTGAAGTACCCTCTTGCCCTTGGCCCAGACTAAGTAGGTAAATGCTACTGAGTGTATGTTAGTGCTACATAAAAGGCAACCTTTTCTATGGTGGTCTATTCTCTGTGCTCATTCAATTGTTATTTTTACAAAGCAAATAGCTATCAGTGTGTAGAGAAGCTATCAAGCTCTTATAGATGGTTTTAAAATACTGTTTTTAGTTTGTATGTCTTCAAATTGCACTTAAATAACACAGTTATTTTTGACTGATTGATTCTAAGAATTTTGCTATTACAGCCAAACTATGACATTTTGCATCATATATTTTTAGCATTTTTAAAGAATGAAACGCTTTTCTATTTTTTAAAATGATTTTTCATTTTGAGTTTCAGCCAAATATCTCAAAAATCCATAGCTCCTAGAACTCAGAGAAAATTAGCAAGGCCAAATAAAATATATGTGGCTTACAGCTGCAGCTGTATATTTTAAAGAAAGCTAATATATCGACTGGTTCTTAGAAGAGCATTCATAATTGCTGTCTTTGAAAAATGTTTGTCGCTATAAAGGCTAGAGATGATGTCATTTTGCTGTTACAGGTAGAGGCTTCTGTGTGTTTGACCTTTTAAGTATTTCTATTGAGATTCTAAATACCAATGTACCAAAATATATCCACCATTATTTATCCAACATGTCCAAAATAAAACAATATTCCACTGTGTCATTTTATATTTTTATACAATTTTACTCTCTCATTATTTTAATGGCTTAGTTGCCTTTTAATACACAAAGAAATATATATTGGTTTAACTAAATGGACAATGTTGTTCATTTTAATACAGTCTCATAACTTAAAATGATCATCTAATCCATTTCCTTGATACTAATATTAGATCACCAACAGCATTACAATGCACTAATACTTAAGCAAGCAAATGTGCTTCAGTGTAACTGAAGCTTTTGTGTTTTAATTTCTCTGTCATTAGTCATTGGAAGGACTGATCCTGAACCTGAAGATCCAATACTTTAGCTACCTGATGGAAGAGCTGACTCATTAGAAAAGACTCTGATGCTGGGAAAGATTGAGGGCAAGAGGAGAAGGGGAGGTCAGAGGATGAGATGGTTGGATAGCATCACTGACGCAATGGACATGAGTTTGAGCAAACTCTGAAAGATGGTAAAGGGCAGGGAAGCCTGGCATGCTGCAGTCCATGGGGTCACAAACAGTTGGACAATACTTAGCGACTGAACAACAACATTACCTTATATTTTAAAACCAATTTCACTTGAGATATAGATTATGAACAAGCTGGATCTCTCTAGAGTTATCTGTTATATATGAGAAATACTGGTGCATAAGTGCATATCTTTGCAAGTCTTCCAGGATGTGGCAGATTAAAGCTGCCATAATTATTTGATATTTTTTCCTATCATGTCTTAGAAAGCTTTGGACTGTTTAAACCAAAAGACAACAGCAGAGTTGATACTGTGCCAATTTCTGGGGCAGCCCTTAGGAAAACTGGAAACCTCCACCTCCTGTCTGTTGGAACTACATGGACCATTAGAAGGACCCACATGGACTCGGCCTTTCAGCTTTACACTAGGGCCGAGCTGGCGTCCAGGAAGTGATGTGATCCCAGTCATACCACAGGGAACAGAAGAAATACTCAACAAACTCCTGACTCAAAGAACTTTGAATTTTACTAAACCATTGTTGTCTTAAGCCACTAGGCTTTGAGTGTTTTGTTATAGAACAAGAAATAATCAAAACATAGGGCTTCTCATGTGGCTCAGTGGTACAGAATCCACTTGCCAATGCAAGAGATGCAAGAGACCCAGGTTTGATCCCTAGGTTAGAAAGATCCCCTGGAGAAGGGAATGGCTACCCACTCTAGTATTCTTGCCTGGAGATTTCCAAGGACTGAGGAGCCTGATGGTCTATAGTAGGAGTCGTGGAAGAGTCTGAAATAGCTTAGTAACTAAATAACAACAAGGGTAAATGGTGCAAATCTCTGGCTTGACACTCCATTTTGTGATTCTCTTTCATGAAACTATTTCAGAACCATTCTAATAACTAGGCTACAATAGGCCAAACATCTAAATATCAGAAAATAATTCATTACAAGAATGTACAGAAATAATGAAATAATTAAGTCCTCAAACCCAGGGCTAAAAAAAAAAAAAAATCTCAGGGTTGCCAACCAAATATTACCCTATGTTTATGTTTGTTTTAGAGATAAGTTAGGTCTGTTAGTTTCTTGCCCACTGATCTAATCACTGAATAGAACAATCTGACTTGTAGATTTTAAACATCTATCTTAAACATCAAAACAACACAAACATACCCCAAGTACTTCTCATCACCAGTTTTATAAGTCATCTTATGAAGATTCTGTGAGCTAAGCAGTGAATTCACCCACCACCCACAGGCAGCTGCTTCTTGGGAGGAATTAATCTTCAATGGCAATAAATAAATTTAAAAAAATGGAATGAAAAAGAACATATGCATTTAATATTCATATATTATGTATATATGTGTATAAATACAAGATTCTTCAAACATATGCAAGGTTATTGATTTAGAATTCAAAATGAAGAGGTGCTCAAAGAATTCTCAGAATAACAATGTAAAAACATGTAAGAAATTCTTCTTCTTCTTGGTTTCTTTTAAAACTTAAAACTGAAGCTACCATGATTTAAGAAATGTTTATTTATGTTTATGTTAGAAGATATAGAATCTTTTGGAATTCCTAGCATTATTAATCAGTTTTGGAGAAAGTTAATCTTGTTTTCCTTTAAGAAAAGCATGCAAATCTTCTGTTGGTTGAACAATTTAAGTTAAAGTATAACATATTTACAAAGTATACAAAATATAACATATTTAGAACACACACTAAACTTTTGAAAATAGGGTACATTGTGTATCATTTCTGATAGGAAAGTGGTTATTAACAAATAATTTGAATATCAGAACATTAAGTACCTTTGAGTTTGAAGGTCTCTCGATAGGACATAAGGGTAGGGTGCATATGTGTACCCGTGTGTGTGTGTGTGCGTGTGTGTGTGTGTGTGTGTGTTTGTGTGTGTGTGTGTGTGTGTGTGAGTTGTTCACTCATGTCTGACTCTTTGTGACCCCATGGACTGTAGACTGCCATGCTCCTCTGTCTATAGGATTCCCATGTAAGAATACTGGAGCGGGTTGTCATGCCCTTTTCCAGGGGATCTTTCAGACCCAGGGATTGAACCAAGGTTTCCTGTGTTGCAGGCCGATTCTTTACCATCTGAGCCACCAGGGAAGCCACAAGGGTAGTGTACTAGTTATCTGTTATAGGTGACACATTAACTTCAGGTTTAGCAGCTTAAAATTGCAAGCATGTATAAATGCAGAGTTTCTGCTGGTCAGCACTCAAACCTCAAACAGGCTGATTATAACTTTGTTTCTCATGAGGTTGCAGCCAAGCAGTCACCAAGCATCTGAAGATTTACCAGGGCTGATCTGCTTCTGGTAACGGCTCACTCACATGGTTACTGGCTGGATGCCTCAGTCCCTCACTGGCTGTGGGCAAAGGCCTTAGTTCCTTGCCTGTGGATCTCTCCTGACACAGTAGAGGGAGGGATCAGAGAGAAAGGAGGGAATTGCAATGCTTCTTATGACCTAGTCTCTGCAATCACATACCACAATGTGCAAATATTCTAGTCCTTAGCAGTGAGCCACCCAGTCTACCCTGGACTCAAGAGGAGAAGAATTAGACCCCACCTGTGAGCAGTATCAGAGAATTTCTAAATGTATTTTAGAACCACCACTGCTGGACTGGATGAAGCATAAGCTGGAATCAAGATTGCCAGGAAAAATATCAATAACTTCAGATATGCAGATGACACCACCCTTATGGCAAAAAGTGAAGAAGAACTAAGGAGCCTCTTGATGAAAGTGAAAGAGGAGAGTGAAAAAGTTGGATTAAAACTCAAAATTCAGAAAACTAAGATCATGGCATCTGGTCCCATCAGTTCATGGCAAATAGATGGGGAAACAATGGAAACAGTGACAGACTTTATTTTTGGGGTTCCAAAATCACTGCAGATTGTGATTGCAGTCATGAAATTAAAACGATGTTTGCTCCTTGGAAGAAAAGTTATGACCAACCTAGACAGCATATTAAAAAGCAAAGAAATTACTTTGCCAACAAAGATTCGTCTAGTCAAAGACGAATGGTTTTTCCACTAGTCATGCATGAATGGATGTGAGAGCTGGACTATAAAGAAAGCTGAGTGCCTAAGAATTGATGCTTTTGAACTGTGGTGTTGGAGAAGACTTTTGAGAGTCCCTTGGACAGCAAGGAGATCCAACCAGTCAATCCTAAAGGAAATCAGTCCTGAATATGCATTGGAAGGACTGATGCTGAAGCTGAAACCCCAATACTTTGGCCACCTGATGCGAAGAACTGAGTCATTTGAAAAGATCCTGAACTGGGAAAGGTTGAAGGTGGGAAGAGAAGGGAACGAAAGAGGATGAGATGATTGGATGGCATCAACGACTCGATGGACATGAATTTGAGTAAGCTCTGGGAGTTGGTGATGGACAGGGAGGCCTTACGTGCTGCAGTCCATGGGGTCGCAAAGAGTCAGACATGACTGAATGACTGAACTGAACTGACTGCCAGGTTCAAAGACTCACCACGAATCAACTCCATCGGTTTGTTTGGTGACGGTCTAGTGCACACTGCATGGCTTTGAGTCATAGGTAGCATATAGTTCTGAAGACTATATTCTTTCAAGGGCTGTTTCTGAATTCACGTTTCTCCAGTTCCACCACTCAGTCTCACAAAAATCAAATATATTCTCTCAAAATGTAACTGCATATTCTGGCAGTGTGGGAGCAATTCAGGTCAAGGTATTAGCTAGATCAGAGGAAAATAACCAGCACTGAACTGCCATTCATAGATTTAGGAACTTTTTGTTTAGATGCAATCCATTCTTCTTCTTTGTTTTATTTGTTAAGGAAATTTGGTTTTACTCGTGAGAAATATCGGGATCTGATTTGAATATAAAATACATCTTAGAATTAAAATCCTGAAACATTTTATAAGATAGAGAATTAATGGGCAGGCATTGTGAAAAGATGGAAATAAACTGATTTTTCTAAATCAGGGGCCAAGGAATTCTATGCCTTTAATTAAGTGTATTGTTTAGTGTGTGTGTGTATTAGTTTCTCAGTCATGTCAGGTTGGACTCTTTGCGACCCCATGGACTATAGCCTGCCAGCCTCCTCTGTCCATGGGGATTCTCCAAGAATACTGGAGTAGGTTGCCATTCACTCCTCCAGGGGATCTTCCCAACCCAGGGATCAAACCCTGGTCTTCTGCATTGCAGGCAGATTCTTTACCATCCAAGCCACCAGGGAATAAGGCTTTTTATTGTTGCTATTTCAAGAGAAGGATGGAAAAGAGGTTTAATCTTCAAGACATATGTGGATACGAGCAAAAACAGAAAAGAACAGCTATCAAAAGTGATGCAGTTCCAGTGTCGGGCCACTCTCACTGTCCCTCTCACAGGCTGCACACTCTGTCTCTCATGGCATTTTCACTTTTTACTGCATGTATGCTATATTTTCCCTTCTTTCTCCCTCCTAACCAGGCTCTTATGCTTACTCACAGTTTCTATTCCCTCACAACTTGAGCTGGCCTTTGGTATCCTAGCTGTTCTTACCCCTCTGTAAACCATGCATTTCAGCTGTGAAGTCACTCCTCAGCCCAGGTTCTGTGTTGTGTAATTTGGGTTAGGACCTCACCCATCCTTTCCATCAGCTCTGACTGGGGTAGACGTGGGCACAGGAGGTTGCAAAACACTGCCTCTTCAAGAAGAGACCTGGGAAATTGGCTCCTCTCAGAAGGAGGCTTTTGGTGGAACAGGCATTCTGAGTCCTTGTTCAAGCAGTACAACGTTTAAGAAAATAGGCAAGTTTATGAATATACTATTTTAGTCCTATCTTTCTACTGATTTCCCATGTGACCTCAAGAAAGTAATTTTATACATATGTTTTATCTGTCAAAGATAAACACATTTTGGAAACTAAATAGACATATTGAAGCCTTCTTTCTGTGAAGCCATAGCTGAAACTTGTGGAGTTCTGAAAGACGCTTAAGTAGTTTGTTTACCTTCAAAAGCTTCTAGTGATTAACAGGACGGATGAAGCATGTAAACGAATGGGTAAAATGTTTAAGGTTTTTGTACCTTAAAATATTTAAAGTGTAAAAACAAATAAGGCAAAAGTGATTTTTTAAAAGAGAGAAAATTTAAATATATAGCTGATAGGATTTAGATTAAAATTGGATAAACCGTCCTTTCTGCGCTCGCGCTCATCGTGGTACCATCAGACCCTCGCTCAACATGCAGAACGACGCCGGTGAGTTCGTGGACCTGTATGTGCCGCGGAAATGCTCCGCCAGCAACCGTATCATCGGCGCCAGGGACCACGCGTCCATCCAGATGAACGTGGCCGAGGGCGAGTCAGATGACTCCATTCTCCGGCTAGCCAAGGCCGACGGCATCGTCTCAAAGAACTTCTGACTGAAGGGGATCCCAGGCATAGAATATTTGATATAAATAAATAGTGAAAACCTAAAATTGGATAAACCATTATTATTATTATTCTGATATTGCTCAGCCATGTATGACTCTTTGTGAAACCATGGAATGTAGCTCACAAGGCTCCTCTGTCCATGGAATTCTCCAGGTAAGAATACTGAAGTGGGTTGCCATTTCCAACTCCAGAGGATCTTCCTGACCCAGGGACTGAACCTGGGCCCCCAGCATTGCAGGCAGATTCTTTACCATTTGATGCACCATAAATCACAGAAAATAATATCTTCCTTAAAAACTTTATAGAAAATACAGTATTTTACTTGATATAATATGGGCCAAGCTTGAATGGAAAAGATTGTAGGAACACATTTTGAAAAGAATAGAGTCATATGGGAATACAGGCTCTCTTATGAGTAAACAATGATTTAGGAATTGATGACTGACTGAAAAAATTTAAAGAGCTGCCTTGAACTTTTAAAAATGGTTTATAAGACTGTCAGACCTTTTCCAGAAGAAGTCTGAAGCTAAATTTAAATTTATTTTCTCAATACTTTAATAGATATCAGAACTTCCATTCAAAGGGAAATAGTATGAAAAACAGAATATGTCATGGACCAAGCTATGCCGCTTGCTGTTTTATGTTGTTGTAGATGTCTTAATTTCCAAGGCCTCAGTCTTCCTTGAAAACATGAAATGACGTAGACCAAAGAATTCGAAAATCTGTGTAGCTCTGTTTTTCTATTGAGTCTGGTCCAATTAGTCAGAGAGTTACCTATCATTACAGAGGCTGTGGTGTATACATTTTAGCACCAAACCACAATTTAATAACAGGGCACAGGAGCCACAATGCCTCCTATTCTGTTCCATTACTAATTTATCAGGGGCTAAAAGCAACCAAAGTGAGAATCCCAGGCAGACAATGGTGCCTTTGAGGGGCAGGATAAGCATCTTTACAGGGAAAGCATCACCATCCTAAAATAGTGGCAGAGCACATGGCCTGAGTGCTCTGAAAGAGAGGACTACAAAAAAGGTATTCTCAGCTTAAATGCCCTTAACACAAAAGCTTCTAGTTGGGATTTATAAGGGGAAAAAAAAGAAAATAGCTCCCAAGAACTTGATTTCACCAGTATCCTTTTGTATGTGTGCTGCTGAGGAGGGGGTGGGGGTAAGGGCAAACTCTGATTTGCCAAAAATCTAACAATACTATGTTTCTTATTTAGAACAAAACCCCAACGTTTTGCTAATGAGGATAAAGAGAGCGGAAGAGAGATTTCTGTGTACTTGCCTGGTTTGGTTATGGAAAGATCATGCATACGGCCATATCCCTTCAGTGTGTTCAAGTTACAGTTCCATGTCTCTCGCCTTCTTCTTTCCTTGGCACTTTGATTTAAAACAAGTAAACAAGCATACAATACTATATGTGTGGATGTGACAATTTAATTTGATTTGAAGGGCAGTAGTTAGACTAAAAAGCGAACAACTCTTGCTAATTATGCCATTTATATATTATCCTTAACCAACATCACAAAATGATATATTTATTTGGAGAATTAGATGAATTAATGGTCTTTCAATTTAAAGAAATGTAAAAGATATATGTGAAAGTAACCTTTTAATATCCCTATCAGGTCGGCAAGGCACTTGGTCACAGACTCTCAATACTAAAGTTCTTTAATTGTAAAAAATTCTATACGAGTGGCAGACATTATTATTACCATAAAGAAGGCAGATAGCAAAGAACTGATGTCTTTGAACTGTGGTGCTGGAGAAGACTCCTGAAAGTCCCTTGGACAGCAAGGAGATCAAACCAGTCAATCTTAAGGGAAGGGAAATCAACCCTGAATATTCACTGGAAGGACTGATGCTGAAGCTGAAGCATCAGTATTTTAGTCATCTGATGAGAACGGACGACTCATTGGAAAAGTCCCTGATGCTGGGGAAATGTTGAGGGCAGAAGAGGGCATCAGAGGATGAGATGGCTGATCAGCATCATGGATGCAATGAACATGAACTTGGGCAAACTCAGGGAGATGATGAGGGACAGGGAGGCCTGGAGTTCTGGTGTTGTAAAAAGTCAGACACAACTGGGCGACTGAACAACAACAACATTACTACCACATACATATCTGCAAGATTATTGGTTGGAAGAAAAATCTCATGTGAAATAAAAGCAATGTGTTTTTTTAAATCTATGTAGAGGACCATGAACTACAAAAGAACATTTAAAATTTTAAATAAGAAAAAAATATTTTCCAGTCTTTTTTTGGTTGAGATTTATGTCTTTGAAGAAGCTGTGCAGTGAGCTGAAGATTACACTGTGCAGTAGTTTCCTTTTCTGCCATATTGTTAGAATCTTCTTCATTATGTTTATTTTCACTCTACCTTTAATGTTTAAACATCCACAACTGAAAACATTTTTTCTCTGACCCATTACTGTCTCTATATAACAAAATAAATCACATAAGAACTGAGAGATGTTCATAGTTCATAAGAATTTTTATCTTTTAGAAATGGCTGTTGCCCCAGCATTCTTAAATGAAAGATTCCAACTGCAAATCCATTCTCAATAATAAAAGATTTAAGCAGGAAATAAAAATGCAGCTTATATAGATGGTAGTACTGAGACTAGGGAGCCTATTTTTGGTGGTAGATAGAATAGTTAGATGAATGGATGTTTCTGATAATAGGATATTTAGTATAGCAGAACCAAGAGGTGAAGATAATGCAACCCAATATGTGTCCCATCATCAGTCTAAATTCATAACAAGGATCACAACTTTCCTCAACAGGAGATGTGATGATGTGTTTGGCAGTCTCATTTCAGATGAGATTCTATAAAAGAGTAAGAACATGAAACTGATGTGCATGTGGAGTTTATAGATTCAGGTTGCCTACTTAATACTCATAGCCAGTATGTTTCTATGAAGCACTGTGAGCTTTCTGGTTTATTACATTGTGCTAGTAATGATGGCAAGGCTGGAGGGCTGGATTTGGGGTTGATTAGGATTGTGCTAATCATTGGAAGGACTGATGCTGAAGCTGAAGCTTAAGCTCCAATGCTTTGGCCACCTAATGTGAAGAGCCGACTCATTGGAAAAGACATTGATGCTGGGAAAGACTGAGGGTGGGAGGAGAAGGGGGTGACAGAGGATGAGATGGTTGGATGGTATCACCGATTCAATGGACATGAACTTGGGCAAACTCTCGGAGATGGTGTAGGACAGGGAAGCCTGGCGTGCTGCAGTCCGTGGGGTCACAAAGAGTCAGACATGACTGAGTGACTGAACAACAACAGGATCTTACTGTTCTGGTTAGCATGAAAGTGATAAGTGTTAGTCACTCAGTCGTGCCCCACACTTTGTGACCTCATGGACTGTAGCCTGCCAGGTTTCTCTGTGCATGAGATTTCCCAGGCAAGAATACTGAAGTGGGTTGCCATTTCTTTCTCCAGGAGATCTTCCTGATCCAGGGATCCAACCTTGGGCTCCTGCATTACAGATTCTTTACTTTTCTGCTTAGCATAGTATAATATGATAGTGGCTGGTATTCATGCAATATGGTACAGAGAACAGATTATAATTGACTGACAACTCTACTTACAAATGCTGTGTATTATATATTTCCACTGATGAAATTCATCTCTTGTTCTGCAAAAGCATGTTCTAAAACTGCGTAGACATGATATTACTCAGTTGTTACTAGTAAATGGTCTTTACCTTCCCTCCCTCCCTTTTGTTCATGTTGAAGAGAGTGTGTGTGCATTTTTACAAAGATATATCTGCATATTAGTAATTTCATTTTGTACCCACAGATAAGCAATATGATAATATATGGAGTTATTTCATATTTTACTTGCAGAATGATTTTTAGAGGGATTTAAATCATTGGAAGCATATTTATATTTCATCAAATTGTGAAAGACTGCCCTAGATTTGACCATCTATGTCCCTTTCTTTATGGGCTTGAGCAGTGCGCTTGGGTGGGACTTGGTTAGTAAGACAGCATCACAACCTGCATGCTCTTGTGCATAAACCGCCCAGGATTTGAGGTAAAAGGTAACTTCCTGTGTGGTCACTGATGGCCTACTTGCTCCAGGTAGCACCTCACACCCCCACCGCCAAAAGGTGACAGTCTTATGCTTCAGCTTCTTCCTCTGGATTTTGGCATTCTATTTAGAAGGTTCCTTGCAGGTATTATACAATGATCTGTCCTGTTTTTGGCAATAGGCTCCAAATTTTAACCTTGCTTTCTCCTCTTGTAACAACTTAATCCTACTTTCATATACCTCGTCAGAGCTTTTTGTTTTCTTTTTACTAAGATGCCTACCTCCTCACATCTATGAAAAATCTTCAGTGATTTCTAATTATTCCAAATTCAAATGTGTTGGTATAGCAAAAAAGACCCTTTATGAACTGATTCTTCCCTACCTGGCTTTAAATTGTTTTGATCACTTGATACTTGTTCCCTTTAACATCAGACTTACAGCTTCTCACATTCTGCTGTTTCTCCCTGCATGGGTAGCACAAATGCATTTTTGTCTACTTTGAAAGGGCTCCTCCTTTGCCTTAGATAAATTTCTCTTCTCTGTTTAAAATTCAGTTTAAGCATCACTACCTCTGAAACGTCCCTCTACCACCTTTGGGCGGAAGTAACGGACAGTTTTTATGTTACAATTGCTTTGAATATACTTAACTCCCATGGTTTTGCTTTTTTTTTCATTCCGTTTTTAAATGTGTATATATCTTTTTGAATCTTAAGGCAGACATCACAACTCGCAATTCTATATAATCCCAATTCCTACCACTCGCCCTGACATAGAGTGGTTAACCAATAAAAAGTCTTTGTGCGAAAACTTGTTGAACTAATATTTAATTATAAACTTTCTTTTCCCAGTGACAGAACACAAAGTACTGAGTCATAATTCAACATAAGCCATTTCTTCAGCTGAACTAGGCTTACACTAAAATCTTTCCACACTTTTCCCCTCTAATTGTTTTTCATTCAGAAACAGGAAAGCAACATTTAGCAAGCACTTAATTGCAGCAGGCCTGGAAGGAGTCAAATGAAGTCCACGTGTGGAAATTTAATATTTTCAATTCAAATAGGGTATCTGCTTGTTAGAACAGCCATAGTTTCTCTGCCTCAGACATCTGACAGAAGATAAGAAACAACTAAGAAAATACAAAATTTCTTGAGAAAATCAACTAGCAATTCTTAATAGCCCTTAACAAATCCAAAATGTCAGTGATGTTCTCCCACTTAAGATTAGAATTCCAAAAGTTTAGAAACACATCTCCAAAGCTAGCTCATAATGATGATGAAGCTAATCAAATTTTAGGACAATGCAAATTCTAAGTAACAAACTAAACTGTCATTTAATCATGTATTTTAAAGTGAGTGCTTTTCTAATTGTTCATTCATAAAGAGATATTTCTTTATTCTTTAGGAATATAAATGTAAGAAGTTCTGAAATCTCATTCATAATTTTAGTTGCCAGCCTAATATCTATTAGTATACAGAAAATACTTTGTTATTTTGTAATACTCAAAAAACAGAAGATATTATATTCATGTTGCTGTGATGCAGTAGATGAAGTTTTACTGTTTCTTAATATATTAGCACAGTTACATCAGCCCTGCTAACAACTATGGCCTCAATATTTAGGGACAGAAATGTTTTTGATCAGTGATACCACACAGGTCCCTATTCCTTATAATAAAGTCAAGTAAACCTGCTTATCATTGTTGTTGAGTTGTAGAACTATGTATATTCTTACATCCTATCTCCTCCTCTCAAACAAACTTCTTTTATTAGGTAAACATTTCTTGAGAAATCCACTTTTTTCCAAAAAGCAACTTTTTAGTTAATAAAGACATAAAACCTGAGTTAAATTACATTAGATTTACAAGATAGAATATTAAACACTACTTAAATATCATTAAAATATATTACAGTATAAAGTAGATGCCCAGGGTACATTTTAACTGAAAATTTGTTTTGCAATATTATATACCCAGTACTATATCAAATCTCTATTGTATGTATGTAATATACATATAATAGTAATTGGAAGTATACACTAAATTATTAGAGGGATTATACTTATTATTAGATCATACTACTATGCATTGTATCTATTTTTCCTGAGGTGCATTTCAGTATTACAAAAATAATATTAGCATTTAGAAAACATTGTATGCTGACCACTTTGTTAGGATCTTTCCTGTGGATTATGTTAATTAATACAACAACCAAATGGTGTAGGTACTATTACAACTTCCATTCTAAAGATGAAGAAAGAGAATATTTAAAAAAAATTTTAAAGTTTATTTTGAAAAACATAAACTGGAAAATTCTATTTCTATAATATTACTTAACCAGAATTTCTCAGTCTGCATCTGTGGAGAGAATTATTGCTTTTGTATTTTTTATTTTTGTAAATTATTTATTTAAATTGGAGGCCAATTACTTTACAATATTGTAGTGGTGTTTGCCATACATTGACATGAATCAGCCATGGGTATACATGTGTCCCCCATCCTGAACACCCCACCCACAACCCTCCCCATCCCATCCCACAGGGTCGTCCAAGTGGATCGGACCTGAGTGCCCTGTCTCATGCATCAAACCTGGACTGGGGATCTATTTCACATATGATAATATACATGTTTCAATGCTATCTCTCAAATCATCCCACCCTCGCCTTCTTCCACAGAGTCCTAACGTCTGTTCTTTACATCTGTGTCTCTTTTGCTGTCTCACATATAGAGTCATTGTTACCATCTTTCTAAATTCCATATATATGCATTAATATACTGTATTGGTGTTTTTCTTTCTGACTTACTTCACTCTGTATAACAGGCCCAGTTTCATCCACCTCATTAGAATTAATTCAAATGCATTCTTTTTAATATCTGAGTAATAGTCCATTGTGTATATGTACCACAGCTTTCTTATCCATTCATCTGCCAATGGACATCTAGGTTACTTCCAGGTCCTAGCTATTGTAAATAGTGCTGTGATGAACACTGAGGTACATGTGTCTCTTTCAGTTCTGGTTTCCTCAGTGTGTATGCCCAGCAGTGGGATTGCTGGGTTGTATGGCAGTTCTATTTCCAGTTTTTTAAGGAATCTCCACACTGTTCTCCATAGTGGCTGTACTAGTTTGCATTCCCATGAACAGTGTAAGAGGGTTCCCTTTTCTCTGCATCCTCTCCAGCATTTATTGTTCGTAGACTTTTTGATAGCAGCCATTCTGACCGGGGTGAGATGGTACCTCATTTCGGTTTTGATTTGCATTTCTCTAATAATGAGTGATGCTGAGCATCTCTTCATGTGTTTGTTAGCCATATAACAAACACATGCCTTCTTTGGAGAAATGTCCGTTTAGTTCTTTGGCCCATTTTTTGATTGGGTCATTTATTTTTCTGGAATTGAGCTGCATGAGCTTCTTGTATATTTTTGAGATTAATTCTTTGTCAGTTGCTTCATTTGCTATTTTCTCCCATTCTGCAGGCTGTCTTTTCACCTTGCTTATAGCTTCCTTCATTGTGCAAAATTAGGTTCCATTTGTTTATTTTTGCTTTTATTTCCATTATTCTGGGAGGTGGCTCATAGAGGATCCTGCTGTGATTCATGTCAGTTGCCTCCTTTGTCAAAGATAAGGTGTCCATAGGTATGTGGATTTATCTCTGGGCTTTCTATTTTGTTCCATTGATCTAGATTTCTGTCTTTGTGCAACAACCATACTGCCTTGATGACTGTAGCTTTGTAGTATAGTCTGAAGTCAGGCAGGTTGATTCTTCCAGTTCCATTCTTCTTTCTCAAGATTGGTTTGGCTATTTGAGGCTTTTTGTAGGTCCATGAAAATTGCAAAATTATTTGTTCTAGTTCTCTGAAAAATACCATTGGTAGCTTGATAGTGATTGCATTGAATCTATAGATTGCTTTGGGTAGTATACTCATTTTTACTATATTGATTCTTATGATCCATGAACATGGTATATTTCTCCATCTATTTTTTTCATCTTTGATTTCTTTCATCAGTGTTTTAGAGTTTTCTATATATAAGTCTTTTGTTTCTTTAGGTAGATTTATTCCCAAGTATTTTACTCTTTTCATTGCAATAGTGAATGGAATTGTTTCTTTAAATTCTCTTTCTGTTTTCTCATTGTTAGTTTACAGGAATGAAACGGATTTCTGTGTGTTAATTTTATATCCTGCCCTTTACTATATTCATTGATTAGCTCTAGCAATTTTCTGGTGGTGTCTTTAGGGTTTTCTATGTAGAGGATCATATCATCTGCAAAGAGTGAGAGTTTTACTTCTTCTTTTCCAATCTGGATTCCTTTTATTTCTTTTTCTCCTCTGATTGCTGTGGCTACAACTTCCAAAACTATGTTGAATAGTAGTGGTGCGAGTGAGCACCCTTGTCTTGTTCCTGACTTTAGAGGAAATGCTTTCAATTTTTCACCATTGAGGATAATGTTTGCTATGGGTTTATCAGATATGGATTTTATTATGTTGGGATATGTTCCTTCTATGCCTGCTTTCTGGAGGGTTTTTTTTTTTATCATAAATGGATGTTGAATTTTGTCAAAGGCTTTCTCTGCATCTATTGAGATAATCATATGGTTTTTATCTTTCAGTTTGTTAATGTGGTGTATCACATTGATTGATTTGTGAAGATTGAAGAAACTTTTCATCCCTGGGATAAAGCCCACTTAGTCATGATGTATGATCTATTTAATATGTTGTTGGATTCTGTTTGCTAGAATTTTGTTGAGGATTTTTGCATCTATGTTTATCAGTGATATTGGCCTGTAGTTTTCTTTTTTTGTGGCATCGTTGTCTGATTTTGGTATCAGGGTGATGTTGGCCTCATAGAATCAGTTTGGCAGTTTACCTTCCTCTGCAATTTTCTGGAAGAGTTTGAGTAGGTTAGGTGTTAGCCCTTCTCTAAATTTTTGGTAGAATTCACCTGTGAAGCCATCTGGTACTAGGATTTTGTTTGTTGGAAGATTTTTGATTACAGTTTCAATTTCCATGCTTGTGATGGGTCTCTTAAGATTTTCTATTTCTTCCTGGTTCAGCTTTAGAACGTTATACTTTTCTAAGAATTCGTCCATTTCTTCCAAGTTGTCCATTTTATTGGCATATAGTTGCTGATAATAGTCTCTTATGATCCTTTGTATTTCTGTGTTGTCTGTTGTGATTTCTCCATTTTCATTTCTAATTTTGTTGGTTAGATTCTTCTCCCTTTTTTTCTTGATGAGTTTGGCTAATGGTTTGTCTATTTTATTTATCTTCTCAAAGAAACAGCTTTTAGTTTTGTTGATTTTTGCTATAGTCTCCGTTCTTTCTTTTTCATTTATTTCTGCCCTAATTTTTATGATTTCTTTCCTTCTACTAACACTAGGGTTCTTCATTTCTTTTTCTTGTTGCTTTAGGTGTAACGTTAGGTTTTTTATTTGATTTTTCTCTTGTTCATTGAGGTTAACTTGTATTTCTATGAACCTTCCCCTTAGCACTGTTTTTACTGAATCCCACAGGTTTTGAGTTGTTGTGTTTTCATTTTCATTCGTTCTACGCATATTTTTATTTCTTTTTTGACTTCCTCTGATTTGTTGGTTTTTCAGAAGCATGTTGTTTAGCCTCAACATGTTTGTATTTTTAATAGTTTTTTTTTTTTTTTCCTGTAGTTAACATCTAATTTTACCACATTGTGATCAGAAAAGATGCTTGAGATGACTTCATTTTTTTCGAATTTTTCAAGGCTGGATTTATGGCCCTGGATGTGATCTATTCTGGAGTGTGTTCCATGTGCACTTAAGAAAAATGTGAAATTCATTGTTTTGGGGTGAAATGTCCTATAGAAATAAATTAGATCTAACTAGTCCATTGTATCATTTAAAGTTTGTGTTTCCTTGCTAATTTTGTTTAGTTGATCTATCCATAGGTGTCAGTGGGGTATTAAAGCCTCCCACTATTATTGTGTTACTGTTAATTTCCCAGTTCATACTTGTTAACATTTGCTGTACATATTGTGGTGCTCCTTTGTTGGGTGCATATAAATTTATAATTTATCTTCTTCTTGGATTGATTCTTTGATCATTATGTAGTGGCCTTCTTTGTCTCTTTTCATGGCCTTTATTTCAAAGTCTATTTTATTTGATATGAGTATTGTTACTCCTGCTTTCTTTTGGTCCCCATCTGCATGAAATATCTTTTTCCAACCCTTCACTTTCAGTCTGTATGTGTCCCTTGTTTCAAGGTGGGTGTCTTGTAGACAGCATATATAGGGGTCTTGTTTTTGGATCCATTCAGCCAGTCTTTGTCTTTTGGTTGGGGCATTCAACCCATTCACATTTAAGGTAATTATTGATAAGTATGATCCTGTTGCCATTTACTTTGATGTTTGGGGTTCGAGTTTATAAACCTTTTCCGTGTTTCCTGTCTAGAGATGATCCTTTAGCATTGGTTGAAGAGCTGGTTTGGTGGTGCTGAATTCTCTCAGCTTTTGCTTGTCTGTAAAGCTTTTGATTTCTCCTTCATATTTGAATGAGATCCTTGCTGGGTACAGTAATTTGGGTTGTAGGTTTTTCTCTTTCATCACTTTAAGTATGTTCTGCCATTCCTTTCTGGCTTGAAAAGTTTCTATTGAAAGATCAGCTGTTATCCTTATGGCGATCCCTCGTATGTTATTTGTTGCTTTTCCCTTGCTGCTTTTAATATTTGCTCTTTGTGCTTAATCTTCGTGAATTGGATTAATATGTGTTTTGGGGTGTTTTGTCTTAGGTTTATCCTGTTTGGGACTCGCTGGGTTTCTTGGACTTGGGTGGCTATTTCCGTCCCCATTTTAGGGAAGTTTTCAACTATTATCTCCTCAAGT
Organism: Giraffa tippelskirchi; assembly: GCF_054371585.1. Classification (NCBI taxonomy): domain Eukaryota; kingdom Metazoa; phylum Chordata; class Mammalia; order Artiodactyla; family Giraffidae; genus Giraffa; species Giraffa tippelskirchi. Next base: position 69,677,448 of record NC_137284.1, read on the forward strand.
ATTTTCTCATGGTCTTTCTTTTTGTTTCCTCTTCTGGGACTCCTATGATTCGAATGTTGGGACTTTAACATTGTTCCAGAGATCTCTGAGGTTTTCTTCATTTATTTTATTAATTTTTCTTTTTTCCTCTCTGCTTCATTTATTTCCACCATTCTATCTTCCACCTCACTTATCTTATCTTCTGCCTCAGTTATTCTACCGTTGGTTTCCTCCAGAGTGCCTTAGGTCTCAGTAATTGCATTATTCACTATTGATTGACTCTTTTTTATTTCTTCTAGGCCCTTGTTAAACATTTACGCATCTTCTCAATCCTTGTCTCTAGTCTATTTATCTGTAACTCCATTTTGTTTTCAAGATTTTGGATCATCTTTACTATCATTATTCTGAATTCTTTTTCAGGTAGACTCCCTATCTTCTCCTCTTTTGTTTGGCTTGGTGGGCATTTATCATCTTCCTTTACCTGCTGAATATTTCTCTGCCTTTTCATTTCATTTAGATTGCTGTATTTGGGGTGGCCTTTCTGTATGCTGGAAGTTTGTGGTTCCTCTTTATTGTGGAGGTTCCTCCCTGTGGGTGGGGTTGGACGAATGGCTTGTCAAGGTTTCCTGTTTAGGGAAGCTTGCATCCATGTTCTGGTGGGTGGAGCTGGATCTCTTCTTTCTGGAGTGCAATGAAATGTTCAGTAGTGAGTTGTGAGGTGTCTGTGGGTTTGGTGTGACTTTTGGCTGCCTGTATTTTTGTGCTCAGGGTTATGTTCCTGCTTTGTTGGAGAATTAGTTTGGTATATCCTGCTAAGAAACTTGTTGGCTCTTGGGTGGAGCTTGGTTTCAGTGTAGATATGGAGGCTTTTTGATGAGCTCTTACTGATTAATGTTCCTTGGAGTCAGGAGTTTTCTGGTGTTCTCAAGTTTTGGCTTTCAGTCTTATTTTTACAGTAGCCTCAAAACTTCTCCATCCATACAGCACAGATGATAAAACACCTAGGTTAATGGTGAAAAGGTTTTCCACAATGAGAGACATCCAGAGAAGTTCACAGAGTTACATGGAGAAGAGAAGAGGGAGGAGGGAGATAGAAGTGACCAGGAAGAGAATGGGGGAATCAAAAGGGGAGAGAGCAATCTAGCCAGTAATCAATCCCCTATGCGCTCTCCACAGTCTGGAACACCCAGAGAGATTCACAGAGTTAAGCAGAGAGGAGAAGGGAGAGGGAGGAGCTAGAGGTGACCTGAGGGAGAAAAGGGAGAGTCAAAATCGGAGAGAGCAATCAAGCCAATAATCACAACCCTAAGCAAAAATGGGTACTGCAGATTTGATTCTTAAAGGTGTAAAACTGATAACAAATACCAAAAGGCAAAGATTAAAAATCTGGAGTAGAGGTTAGACTCTGAAAAATACAGTATTAAAAATACAAAACAAAATCAATCACAAAAGTTATAAAAAATATACATGAAATTTGCTTTAAAAATAGGGTCTCTTTTTGCAAGGCAATAGTAGGTTATAAAAATGAAAATTAAAGGAGTAATAAAGAACTTAAAAATTAAAAAATAAAAAAGATAATACTAAAAATATATCTAGGAATTTCTCTGGAGCTGTTGAGGGCAGTGTGGGGTCAGTGCAGTTTCAGATAGTTCCTTGTTCCAGCTTATACTTCTTCTCAAGGTCTACAGGCCCCTTCCAATGGTTAGTCAATGCTAAATACAGGGTTTCAGTCTGTTGCACCTGTCATTTCCAGAGCAGTTCCCTCTTCTTTTTTTATTTTGGCTTTCTCTGTTTGCAAGTCTCTTCGGTGTCTAATTTCTGCTCTGACACAAGGGGGTGAAGGTGGTCACTTATTTAGGCTCACTTGTTCAGTTGTGCTGTGGGGAGGGAGGAACACTGCAAAGAAATATCATTGGTGTGTGTGGGGAGTGCTCACAGTGTATGGACAACACTGGGTTTGCCCCAGCTCATGGTGTGTGTGCTTTCCCGACCAGGTGCTTGGAGAGCACACTCTCCCAGGTGGGCTGTGTGTCTTAATCACCTCCCTGGTCTGGCCACCCAATTTCCCACCGTGCCGCAGGAGTGCCATTTCAGGTATGCTGTGTTTCTCCTCTGGGAAGCTGATCTCTGGCTGTGACCCTCCCAGTGGATGTCAACCGTCCAGGATCCCAGGAAGACTTGGTTAGAAACTGGGAGCCTGCTCACAGTTTGGTAGAGGATGTTGTCTCTGGGGCCAAGATTGCCCCTTGCTTTTCGGCTCTGGATGTTGCCCTCCTGTCTCTCTGCCTCTGGTGGGGGGATGGGCCAATCTGCAGCAGGCTAGCTCTCTTTTGGTACTTGCTCAGTCCTTTGTTCTGTGAGTGGGTCAGGCTGCGCCTTAGGTTAGAGTTTTTCGTGGGAAAGTTCTCTCTCTCTTTTTTTCCCTCTCTCTCTCTCTCTGGCTATCCCACAGTTTGGGTTGCTATCTCACATTAGCTCCCTCAGATTTGTCCTCAGGGCATTCAGGCCCGGTCCTTATCCTAGGCATGCAACCTGCACCTCTGTGTTTAGCCCCTGCTCACTGGTGGCTGACACGAGTGTCTGGGCTACTACTCCGTTGAGAGTTGTGGTTAGGTGCGTATTCTGTGTGTTGTTTTTTTTTTCCTCCCGGTTATGTTGCCCTCTGAGATTCCAAAACTCCCCACAGACCCAGTGGTGAGAGGGTTTCTTGGTGTTTGGAAACTTCTCCTCCTTCACGACTCCCTATCTGGAATGGGTCTCATTCCTACTCTTTTGTCTCTCTTTCTGTCTTTTATATTTTGTCCTACCTCCTTTTGAAGAGAATGGGCTGCTTTCTGGGTGCCTGGTGTCCTCCACCCACTCAGAAGTTGTTTTGAGGAAGTTGCTCAACATTCACATGATCTTTTGATGGATTTGCAGTGGAAAAAGTGGTCTCCCCGTCCTATTCCTCCGCCATCTTAGGACCGCCCAGAATTATTGCTTAATGTTAAATTTAAAATAACTTATTAGAAATAACTCATTCCTAATATGTATTTCTTTTGATTTGACCATTTACGTACACCAAGCCCTAAGTACACTCATAAAATGTACTGCCACTGCATAGGTAGTACAAAGTTGAACAAGACACGAAACTTACTAGTGTGTCCAGAAAGTTATTGATTGCATCACAGTTGCTGCTATAATAGAGAGGCTACAAAGTGGTAATGGACCTAAGTGGCGGGAGGGATGCAGTAAGTAAATGTCTCAGAGAAGATGCCCTTATAGGTGATGAAGATACCCTAATCTAGGGGTTTAAGCTGCTCATCCTATTCATCTTTCTCAAGGCATTCCAAATACAGCAGACTGAGAACTGACAAAGAACTAAAATTAAGTATAAAACAGTTTAGCAGAGGTAAGGAAATGCTATTTGAGACAAAAGTCTCATAGACCACTTTGTGGTTTACAAATCACCTGGGTTGGGCTCACTGATGGTTATACATACAAAGCTGCATCTGATGACTCACAATATACATTAACTGGACCCCAATTAGCTATGTGCCAAAGATGGACATTAAATGCTTTTTACTTTTGAAATCAATTATGATACACACTTTGGGAAGGTACATTTATGTGTGTGGGAAGATGTTACATAGGTTATTTAGAGAAACAAAGAACACATTTACAAGACAAATTCAAATTTAGCACATTTGATAAATCCTTGACCTTTATAACCCTGATAACAGTCAGCATTTCTGGATTAGCTTCAAATAGTCAAATATCACATCGTATTTGTGTTTAAACATTTTTAAAAAGACTTATGTTTGGAACTGCCTTTTCTGTATTACTAGAAATTATTCTGTATACATCAATGGACTGGCATAGGTTTTTCTTTTTTAAAAAAATTCCCTTTAGAAAGTGACAGCAATTAGGTGTTAGAGATCTCTTTGCCTACTGACCCACAAAATTTGCAATGTCAGAAATCATTATTTATAATTAGTGCTAGTATACAGCTGAGCATTCTCTTCAACCACTATGGGAAGCCCTTCATGAAATCTATCTTATGTAACAGACAACACCTGTGAGCCAGCTTTGCCCAGGTCTGTGTGGCATCACTTCTTATCTATCCAAAGTGTGTACTTCACTGAGCACTGGAGCATAATACTTTGGAAGGGCAGAGTACATATAACTGGACAAACTTAAGGAATAAAACAACTTCGTACATTAGCATGCCAACAATATGGGCTTTATGGCATCTAGACTCTGAAAAGTGAAATGAACAATGAGAGAGCACTGCTTGAGCACTAATATTTTGTACTAAAGAATATGAAAGGAGATCAAATTTGGATTTGGATTTCAGAATCTCTTATGGTAACTAATGATGTTCAAAAGAGGAGAAGGAGTTTGAACTAAGAATTGGGTAAGCATTCATACATGGAAAAGTTTACTTAAAAATGACATTCATATTTTGAAATGACTGTTCACTGTCCTAAACTCTCATTTTTGCAGTCCTTTGGGAAAGACTGAGGGCAGGAGGAGAAGGGGGCAACAGAAGATGAGATGGTTGAATGGCATCACCGACTCAACGGACATGAGTTTGAGCAAACTCCAGGAAACAGCGAAGGACAGGGAGCCTGGAGTGCTGCAGTCCACGGGGGTAACAAACAGTTGGACACGACTGAGAGACTGAAAAACAACAACTGTGTTGCATAACATTTTTCAGATCTTTTTGGAAGGGAAACTTTTGTAAGTTCATAAGAACTTTTTCATAAGTTCACTGATCATTAAATGTCTGGATAAATTCTGAGATTCCAGACTGTTTTTCAATAACTGCAGTTATAAATACATAAGCATACTACAACTTAACATATTTTAGTTATTATTAGAATTATAAAGTACATGCCAAAATCTAAGACAATGTTAGAAAAATGTTTCCATTGACAAGAAGGCACCAAAACATAAAATTGGAAATGTCAACCCACTACAGTATTCTTGCCTGTAAAATCCCATGGACAGAGGAGCCTGGTGGGCTACAGTTCATAAGGTCACAAAAGAGCTGGACATGACTTAATGACTAAACAACAACAACAATGAGTTCCTCAGTCCTACATTTCAGTATTTCTTTTCTAATTAGGTTAGGGTTAATTCAATCACGTAGGGTTTGTGATGCCATTTTTTCTTAACTCCAATATTTTTAATGGAAATTTTCCAGGAACTTCTAAGTTGTTCTAAATGTGTTACCATAGTTAACAATTGGTAGATGCACAACAAAGATGTGTTGAACCAATACTCATTTATTGATTGTCGGTTTTCACCTACGTCTATTGCATGGGCTACATGACTGATATGGAAGCCATGTCACTGTAAACACACAATTAGAGTCCATGGTTCACGTGCTACTAGATCTTCACTAGGAATAACTGACAACGGTAGGCTTCAACCAAAACGTTTAAGTGAACACTCTTTTAAACTAGGTGGTGGAGTAATGAGAGAACAACAGAGAAAGTGAGTGCAGAGATTTTTCAACAGATCCTAGAAGCCAAATTGTTGTATTATTATACAACATGAAACAATAACAGATTTCATTAATATGCTTAGATCTAAGGCATTTTAATAATTTTAGTTTAACAGAAGAGCCATTTCCAATGAGTTGAGCCTCACAGACCTACTGTGAAATATATTTGAAAGATCAGAATTTTAAGCACAACTTAATTCCATGGCATTGTCTCATTTTTACCTTGGTTTTTTGGGGGTACACTGGAGTGTGTAATGGAATGGAAATGGCACAGGCAACTGAGACTATAACACTTCAGGAATAATAGAAGCTTTCTTTGCTAGTTTTCTTAAGATTCTTATGATCCTAATGCTATCAGGATCAGAAATGGAGAGAATGACAAATACCATGTCTAATCCAAGAAGACGATGTTTGTGGGTACATAAGAAAAAGAATCTTGAACTTTCTGAACTGGTTGGGAAGAATTTGAAGGTGTTAGAACTCCTGACATTCTGGAAATGAGATGTCTATCTGAGTTTTTACTATTAATAATCCTGGATGACTCTGGCCTGGGAGATTATATTTATTATTTTTCAATAATTTTTTAGTGCCATTGTTGTTGTTGTTTAGTTGCTAAGTCATGTCTGTTCTTCGTGACCACATGGACTGCAGCATCCCAGGCTTCCCTGTCCATCACCAACTCCCAGAATTTACTCAAACTCATGTCTATTGAGTTGGTGATGCTATCCAACCATCTCATCCTCTGTAGCCCTCTTCTCCTCCTGCCTTCAATCTTTACCAACACCAGTCTTTATCAAATAAGTTGGCTCTTCATATCAGGTGTCCAAAGAATTGGAGCTTTAGCATCAGTCCTTATAATGAATATTCTGGGTTGATTTCCTTTAGGATTGACTGGTTTGATCTCCTTGAAGTCCAAGGGACTCTCAAGACTTTGCTCTAGCACCACCACGTCTATGGTATTTTTCATACACTGAATTAATATACTAAGTTCATGGAGTCACAAAGAATCAGACACAACTGAGTGACTAACACTTTCACACTTTCACTTGCACATTCATAACTTTAAAAGAACTCACTCAGGAACTGACTGTAAGAACACATTTTAGTAGTTAGGTCTCACTCATAGTTGCTATGATTTACTTCTGACCAATTATATACTCCCAGGAGTAAAGTGCCCCTTGCACTTTTAACCATTACCTTCTCCTATGTTCTTCCTTGCAACATTTTCCATGCTTTTCTGTTTCCCTTTTAACCCTCCATTTAATTGACACCCTCTTTCTACTCTCTTTACCTTCATCATTTTATCCTTGTAGAGTAGCCAAAGTCAGCCTGTGCTTGTTAGTCAGACTCCACGGGCAATTCCCTCAATGTTGTAGTTGTTTACATAAAAGCATCCAAATGTATAGCAAACAGACCAGCTGGAAACCTCCCCACAGACAGACGTACCCAAACAGGAGGTTTCTTGATGTGTTGTGGTGGGTCAGTCTGGTTCTGCTATCAGAAAGCACAGCCCACACCCATATGCACTGTTGCTCCTGAATGCAAGGCTTGCGATAGCATCCACGCAAGCTGGGTCTCAGCCAACACTCAGCCCCTAGCACATACAGTGATACAGAAAGATGTGACGACAACAGAGTTTTGGAGTACTGTTTGTAGCATGCTGTTCTTTGGCATAGCTCTTCAGGATCTAAGAACAGATTTCTCCTAATTTCCCAAGACACATGGTTTAGTATAGAAACAGTCTTTGAAAATGTCTATAGATCTGGAAGCAATTGATAGATTTAATATTAAAGTCAACATTTACTGTAGATGTCTTAGAAATTGTTTTGAAATGTTGCAACAGAGACTCATGCTTGAAAAAAACACCTAGTTTTTAGTGTTTTTTCAGAGTGAGGGAAGAATATTAGTAATGAGACAAATGCACTGATACTTTAATTGGAAAACTGCAGTGAAGATTTATGAATAAATGTAAAATATTTAAAACTGAAGTAAAAGTATTTGAAGGCCTTCTAGAACACAGGCAATTTATGAACACAAATAATATATTTGAAAATGTATGCATTTATATTAGACACCATACTAAAATTTTATTAAAAATAAATGCTTCAGATAATTTATATGTTCTATTTTGAATATTATAGATATGGACTAATTACACAAATTTAACCAGAAAATATTTTGTTATAAGTGATTTGAAAGAGTAATCACTTATAAATTTCTAAGTCATGGTAACATGCCATAACAAAAAAGGATAATACCGTTAAATACTGTCTGAATTTTAGTTTTGTTTTTTAAATTCCTTTCTTTATCACTATACTTTATAAAGAAAAAGAAAAATTCCACCAAATTGTAACAAAAGCAATTCTATAAGAGTAGTGGGTTAGAGAGACATATTGTTAGCCTCTTCTAAGCAAATGCCTTGGTAAAATATAAGTGTGGCTTTGTAAATCCGTATGCAGGTCAAGAAGTAACAGTTAGAACTAGACATGGAACAACAGACTGGTTGCAAATCAGGAAAGGAGTACGTCAAGGCTGTATATTGTCACCCTGCTTATTTAACTTATATGCAGAGTACATCATGAGAAATGCTGGGCTGGGTGAAGCATAAGCTGGAATCAAGATTGCCAGGAGAAATATCAATAACCTCAGATATGCAGATGATACCACCCTTATGGCAGAAAGCAAAGAAGAACTAAAGACCCTCTTGATGAAAGTGAAAGAGGAGAGTGAAAAAGTTGGTTTAAAACTCAACATTCAGAAAACTAAGATCATGGCATCCGGTCCCATCACTTCATGCCAAATAGATGGGGAAACAATGGAAACAGTGAGAGACTTCTTTGGGGGTGGGGTGGGGCTCCAAAATCACTGCAGATGGTGATTGTAGCCATGAAATTAAAAGACGCTTGCTCCTTGGAAGAAAAGTTATGACCAACCTAGACAGCATATTAAAAAGCAGAGACATTACTTTGCCAATAAAGGTCTGTCTAGTCAAAGCTATGGTTTTTCCAATAGTCTGTGTGGATGTGAGAGTTGGACTATAAAGAAAGCTGAGCACCGAAGAATTGATGCTTTTGAACTGTGGTGTTGGAGAAGACCTTGAGAGTCCCTTGGACTGCAAGAAGAGCCAACAAGTCCATCTTCATTGGAAGGACTGATGCTGAAGCTGAAACTCCAATACTTTGGCCACCTGATGTGAAGAATTGACTCATTGGAAAAGACCCTGATGCTGGGAAAGATTAAAGGCCAGAGGAGAAGGGGATGACAGAGGATGAGATGTTTGGATGGCATCACCGACTTGATGGCCATGAGTTTGAGTAAGCTCTAGGAGTTGGTGATGGACAGGTAGGCCTGGCGTGCTTCAGTCCGTGGGGTCACAATGTCGGACACGACTGAGCAACTGAACTGAAGTTGCAAATCTGTATGATTAGCATCAAGAAAAACAGCTGTATTTTTCTGTCCTTTATGTTTGCTACTCTGGGGTGGTCAACCTGAACTACAAACTCATTAATTGACATTCAGGAAATGTGTAAAATTAAATGCTATAACCCAATCCAAAGTGCATGTAACACTGTTATAAATTTGGCATACATTATAATCAACATGGAACCACGTGTATGGAAAGATGCACATAGACACAGTGAAGGAAAAGGAAGCTCTGGCTTGACCCCAAAGCCCAACACAGGTACAGGGTGAAAAGCTGTATTCCTTATTCTAAGCAGCCTCAGGTTTTCAAGGCACTGCATTCCAAGAAAGAGATATGGAAAACAGAGGAGTGAGCATTAGATCTCTTATCCCTCTTTGGGAAAGACATTAAATTGAATTCCAGAGACTGATTGAAAATTAATTATTTCATCTTCTACAATCTGAACATCTTGAAAAGAATGACTTCTTAACTTTTGGCGTTGGAAAACATAGGTTCTGAGAGATCAATGATGAGAGACCAATCTGTCAAGAAAGGCTAGTTTATCTTGTGCACAAAGAACCTAAGTTCTTGGTGACTTACAACCAAAAAGCTTTATTTTTATCTGTGCTGCACATTCAAGACGAATTCTAAGTTGGCTGCATATTTCCTTCAAACTATCTGGGACACTGCTGGCTGTTGTGATGGGGGTTGGGGGAGACATGCTAACTATACATTGCTTCTTGAAGGTTCTGCCCAGAGGAGACACCAACTACTTCTGCTCATATGCTATTCAGCAATAAGGGTCTCATGTCACACAGGAGGTCAAGAGGTTATAGGAGCAAATGTATCCTTTTCTTCTATCAGGGGAATGTTTGTGAAAAATAATACGGTTTACCACAGATAGCATAATAAGGCAACCTAATTTCTAGGAGTTAAGTAGAGCTAAATCAGGGAATGTCAGACTCTTGGATGGACTGAGATTGCATAGTCAAGGAAAATGATCACAAATAACAGACCCATTGTGACCCCTACCCCCACAGAGTACTAGGAAGGAAGCGCCAAAATACCACACTATCTGAAAAGTAGACAAATGCTATTCATTGTTAAATACAAAGAGATGAAACATTAAATCATTTCCTAACTTGTATATTTAAGGAATTTCCTTATTATTGGCCCAGGTACAAGAAAGAATTTCATTTACATCTCACAGAGACATGAGTTTGAAGTGAAATTGGTCCTAAAATGTCTTCTCAGATTTTGGCTCTTTCCTTGGTAATCCCCAATTGTTTTGATTCAGGAATCTAAAATCTTCCTCAGGGGGTTCCCTCATGGCTCAGTGATGAAGAATCTTCCTTCCAATACAGAGGACTTGGGTTTGACCCCTGGTCCAGGAAGATCCCACATGCTGCAGAACAACTGAGCCCATGTGCTGCAACTGAAGTGCCCTAGAGCTCATGCTCTTTAACAAGAGAAGCCACTGCAATGAGAAGCCTGCACACCACAACTAGAGAGTAGCCCCCACTCCCCACAACTAGAGAAAAGTCCATGCAGCAGCAAAGACCCAGCACAGCCAAAACTAGATAATAAGTTAAAAAAAATCATTAAAAAAATCCTCCTTAGAGGAAATTCTCCAGTTTTATAGATATCTATAGTTCTGGCCTAACAGAAGTTTGAAATTCTCTGCCATTTTTGTTTTGATGAGAAAAACTTTCAGTATAATCCCTTTTACATGACCCAGACAAAAGTTTCAGTTTTAAAATTTTATTTTCAGAAATTTTTATAGATTTCTAATAGTAAAGAGCAGGAATATATCCAGGTAATTTATTCAATGTAAGCAGAAAATTCTGCCATTACTAGTAAAATCACAAACCTTATTAGTAGGCAACAAAGATCTTGTTGCCCTAAACATTTTGCTTCTCTAAGCAACAGATCATAAGGTTATTTTAGACAACAAAGCGTACACTGGCCAGAGAGCCAAGAGCTAATCTCAGGAGTTTCAGACAGAGTAACTTCTGGAAATTGTTAGTAACATCTACTATTTACCTCCTATTCAATTTCTTCACAAAAGAGGCACAATCTCTGAGGGACAAATGCTTGCTTTTGAAGTCTGAATGTTATGTTTAACATAACATGCTGTAAAAGCATTAGAAATTATGACAACTTACTCATTTTGTTTGTGAAAAGTCACTTTGGTTTAATATATTTCTGGTTTTAAAAAGTAATTGTTAATGTCTTTGGGAACGTGTTAACTATAATGTTGACATACAAAAGTCCTTCCCTGTGAGAAGTTCTTTCTTTCACTGCACTTCTATCTACGGTGGATATGACATGATTCACTTATGTTGTCTTCTCTTTCTCCTGCTGGGGCTTCCCCTGCAAAGTGGTGCTGCACCATCGGCACTGACTCAGAATGCATAATAGGGTAAGGTTGTCTTTCTCATCGTATTTTAAGCGCATTCAAGCTGTGAAAAGTGTTGCAGCAATACTCCCATTTTCTGTCAGCTGAACTCTGCTCATATTCATATCTTGGCTTGACTACAATTCAAACCTGGTTCTTTTTTAAATAAACTGGTACAAAGTAAAAGGTATATTTCAGCAGTGTTTTGGAACTTTTAAATAGGGAACCAATCTTTGGACGTATCTATTACCATTCTTTCGGGGGGAGTATCAATCCTTAAACCAGCAGGTGAAAGTACATGTTATTAAATGGCTCATTCTAATTCAGATCCTGGGTGGTCTTACTTATTGGATGAATTGTACTACCATTCTAAGAAAACTATTTAACCTATCTGCACGTGGAGAGAACCTCTGCATACCTGCTATCTGATTTCAAACCATGAGATGAGAAGTTTCTGGTTTTGAAACCAGATTTCTCAGAGGTGCTGGCCTTGACAATGGCTCCTACTTCAGCCATTCCCTTCTCCAGGAGACCTTCCTCATGCAGGGATCGGACCCAGATCTCCTGTATTGCAGAGAGATTCTTCACAGTCTGAGCCACCAGGGAAGTCCTCATTAAAGACAGTATTAGTATGCAGAGCTTTGGCCACTACTGGTTTCATTTGGGACCATCTTTACATGATGCAAAATACCAGATCAAAAATTAATCATCTAGTGCACTGGGTCTTCTGGATGGTCAAACCACAGATTGAGAAAGCTAGAATGATTTTGTCTAAATCATTCTTAGGGTGAGAAAATAGAAGGAAAAAAAGTTCAGTAGACACCTACTGACATGTCCTTTGAATCTTCCTGTTTAAAAATAATTTTCTTTATATATAAATTAGAGATACTGCTATTTGTTGAACATGTGCATTTAGTGCATACATTATATTTAGAAACACCAATCACTGAATAGTTTGGAAATAAAGATTCTTTTATAAATTTGCTCACTTAAAAATAGAAAAACACCTCAGATAACATGTCAAGAAAGACAGTTTACCTGAATTTGCAGCTGTATGATAAAAATATCTCAGTGCCCAGCTTCTATTTGTACCTGCCAGGATGAAGGTGAACAGAGGAAACCATGAAATCTCCCCCTGGTTTCTGTATTTCATTCCATCATGGGATACCCGAGGTCATTTTTTCTTCTCTTCACAGGACAGGACCTAATTATCTCATATTTGTGGCTGATTTATTCTCTATGTCCTTTGCCATTTATTGATTTTTTTGTTTAGCATACCATGTAAAATGTGCTCAATAAGAAACTTGCAAAACAGAAAGAAAAAAAAATAAAAAAGAAAACACATGAATCGCCTGACCTGTCAAAATTCAAAATAGCTAATGGTAACATGGTTTGGCTTTTTGGTACTTTTGTCTTTTTCTACTCCTCATCTCTTCCTGGGCTTCCTTCTTTTTTCTATCTGCATCCTTTTTCTAGGTGTTATCCTCCCAGGTTGCCTATAATCCATCTTCCACAGAGTGGACTGAGTTTAATATCTAAAATTCTATAGTTTAAAACCCCTCCATGGCTTCCTACTTCACTCTGAATAAATTTCAAAGTCCTTATATGCTGTTCTTCCTGGATCTTTCACAACTTTCCTCTCTGATTGCGTACAGTCTGGTTTTCTTACTCTCCTCCCCTTTATTATTTTGCCATTGTTGAAACAAATTAGCACAAACTCAGTGGCAAAGACAAATTGTTAATCTTTCAGTTCTGGAGGGAAAGAGTATAAAGTGGGTCTGAATAAGCTAACATCAAAATGTTGGTGGATATGCTCCCCTTTCTGGGGATTATGAAGGGGAATCCATTCCCTTGTCTTTTGCAGCTTCCAGACACCATTTGCATTGCTTGGCTCCTGGGCCCCTTTCAACGCCAGCAACTTTTGGCTGGGTCTTTCTCATGCCGCCTTCTCTCTGGTTTTCTCTCTTCTAATTCCCTCTTCCAATTATAAGGAACCTTGAGATTACACTGGATCCAACCAGTTAATCCAGTCTAATCTCTTTATTTCAAAGTCAGTGGATCAGCAGCCTTAATTCCTTCTGCAACCCTCTTCTCTTTTGCTACATAACAACATAATTCACAGATGCCAAAAATGATGATGCAGTCCTCTTGCAGGGTGGGGAGCATCACTCTGTTGACTACACTCTTAAGCATTCTCTGGAAAGTCAAAGCTGGCTATCCACTACCCTCAGGAGCATCAAGTGCATAGAGCCTGTGGTTGCCCATTGACAGCCACTCTGATGTGAAGAGTGTCATACTGTGCCTAATGAATCATTTGAAAAATTGAAAATGTTGGAATATTGCCAATAGAAAGTATAAAAGATGAGGAGGACAGGAGGAAGAGGGTAAAGTTAGTTGAAGTTTATGAAGGATAATAAAAATACTTGTTTTGTTCTACTGATATCTGTTCATTGTGATTTACCAAATAGAAACTGTTTACTTTTCTTTTTATGTAATTTCTTTGGAAATGCGTCATGTGTTTTATTGCAACTTGCATTTTGGTGGCTGTCTATTATTCAGTCATTCAAAAGATTATCTGAAAATCTACTATGGGATGACTTTGGGGAGATAGTTGTGAATAGGACCTAGGACTGGGCTTTTAAGTGACACCAGTTCAATGAGAGAATCAGATGGGTAATAAAAACAACTAGTTTAGGTTTCACAGGATCTTTATGGGGGCTAAAAAGAGACTAACCAGAGTTATCTGACCTCTAGACTAGGAAAGTTCCAGAAATTTTTACAAATGGAGCAGACCAGCTATTGAGGGATGGGATGTGTCATTGGGTAACTACATTTCTTTTTTTGTTATCTTTTTCCTCTCAAAAGCCTCATGAGAGAAAAAGATTCTTCTCTTGATCATTACTGTTTCCTCAGCAGTAGTCCAGCTCCTGGCACACAGTAAGTTTTGTATATATATTTAATTAAAGTCAGTATGATTGCATGTATAGAAAATATACACTTTTTCTTTATGAAAAGGGCATTGTACAGGATAAATTATTTGGTAACTTATTTTACTTTCAGTGAACAAATATGTCACCATCATTGCCTGATCTCATTTTGGTAAAATTTAACCTCAAATAAATGTTTAATAGATCACTTTCTATTAGGTTTATTTATTTAGAATTATAGAATAAAACATATTATTTCCTTTTATTTCTTAAATGAGCTTCAGGGACCAAAAATGTGTTTGAATTATAATTTTTCAAAGCTCCAAACCTGCATGTATCTAACATGAATCTGTTAAAAGGCATTTGTGCTTTAGATCTTTGCTTCTCTCCATTTTCTATCTGAGTTCAGGGTTATGGGGCCTGCAACTTCACTTATTTTTTTCTTGGACATGGTTTTCTGGATAGTTTACTTTTTACACACTCTCTCAAAAACATAGAATATACTCTTGCTTCCCAGTAAATAAGTATCTGAATCTTCAACCCTCCCTCTACCTTGTTTCATGACCTTCGATAATTGGTTCTTTTCTAACCAATCCTCATAATTCCAATTCATATTTATCCAAAGTTAGTGGAGGTGCTGGTCGTGGAAGTGCATATTAGAGGAAAGGTAGGTAGTAGCAGGCGGAAAGAGTGAAAGGACATTTTACAAAAGTTCCAGGCAGGCTACAATGTAGAGTTTCCAGGGAAAAAAGTAAATGAAAAAATGCCTATGTGGAAAACCCTGAATAAATGTAAAATTACATTTCTATAACAAGAATCTTTTGCTCAATGTATCATAATCTTCTAGAATAGTTTTTTATACATTTTAAGGACTCAATATTAAATGGGTGAATGAATAAATGACAGAGTATATTAAAAAAAAGTTTTGGGGAAAAAGATTTGCTTCAGTACAGAGAGCTAAATAAAAAAAAAAAAACTATTGATATTAAGAGTAATGTACTTCATTTAGACCAACAACTACTACAAAGTATTATCCCCATTTTAGCTCATCCTTCTTTATCTTTCTCCCTCCCTCCTTCTCTCTCTCTCTTTCTCTCTCTTTCTCTCTCTCACACACACACACACACACACACACACACACACACACACACAATGTATATCCACTGTAATAAAATTTTATGAATCAAACACTGAGTCACATGGTTTAGACTACATGGACAGGAGGGTATATGAAGAGTTTCTGGAAAGGCAGAAAAGGGGCGACAGTTGTAAACTCACTTGGGGGTGCTTTTACACTTGGTACCTCTCTTATATTGTGTTACAGGTCCCCATGGGGCATAACCTACATTCCTCATGCCTGAGACATACTGTCTACCAGGCTATTGTTACTGAGTTGTGTTATACTTGTTGATATTACTGAGCCCAAGCAGAAACAACACACCCACCAAAATCCCTGTATTTACAACCATTTGTTGTTCAGTTGCTAAGTCATGTCTGACTCTTTGCAACCCCATGGACTGCAGCACACCAGGCTTCCCTGTCCTCCACTATCTCCTGGAGTTTGCTCAAATTCACGTCCACTGAGTCAGTGATACTATCTAACCATCTTGTCCTCTGCCACTCTCTTCTCCTTTTGCCTTCAATCTTTTCCAGTGAGTCGGCTCTTTGCATCGGTGGCCAAAGTATTGGAGCTTCAGCTTCAACATCAGTCCTTCCAATGAATATTCAAGGTTGATTTCCTTTAGAGTTGACTGGCTTGATCTCCTTGCCATCCAAGGGACTCTCAAGAGTCTTCTCCAACACCACAGTTCGAAGGCATCAATTCTTCAGTGTGCAGCCTTTTTTACGGTTCAACTCTCATATCCGTACACGACTAGTGGAAAAACTGTAGCTTTGACTATGCGGACCTTTGTCAACAAAGTGGTGTCTCTGTTTTTTAATATGCTATCCAGGTACTTTCAATCAATTTTAACATTTCCTCAACTTTATATTTCACTCCTACATTAGATGTTTCTTTTTTTTTAATACTTTTCCTTTAATCCTAACTTTCTTATGCATCCAGAGTCCAGTTTTAGCAAATACATCATTCATAGAAATGTCTCCTCTGAAGCTCTACTCTTTTTTTTTGTTTGTTTGTTTCCTGGTTTTGAATAGTTTTACTTTTAGCTTCAACAAGGAACTTTAAGGGACTTCCTTTCAACTAAGGCAAATGGTTGTTGAATTCACTGATTCATTCAGCAGAGAAAGTTATTAGACATTGGTTTATCAGTCAAAGATGACTTGTTTTGAACCAGATGGGTTTTCTTCAGGAAATCCTTCAACTGGATGCAGCTTTGATTGGCTTTAACTCTCCTACACTATTAGGCATTGGAGTTTCATATGGCCCACATTACCTGCAATACACTTGACATGATTTTAATAGTTAAGGTTTTAAAAACAAATTATTGTACTTTTCCTTTAGTTTATCTGTGGCATTTGAAATTTTATTTGCTTTAATACATGCATCATCCTATAATTATATTTCCAAAATGCAAAATCTGAGAATATATTTTTAAAATGGAAAAATAACACCAAAGAAAACAATCTCATTTGACTAACATATCAAGTTGCAATGAAATAGGAATAGCTTATCCTGTACAGAATTTTCCCTTGGAAGTCAAGTTATTTAACACCCATATCTCCCATTTCCTACATATTCTTACAACTGGCAAGTCTTGAGATTCCTACCTAAAGAAAAATAAGCTCTCTCCACAGATATCATATCCAGCCAAAGACATCTTCATCTATTGTGCAGACAACAGAATTATTGATCTAGCTTATATTCTGTCTTTAATTCTTACCACTCAAGTAAACTCCATTCTTTGTAAGGTAATCAGTATTTTTAAAATATAAATTAGGGAGGCTTTACTTATTATGATAAGAACTTGGTAATTTGGGCCAGTTCTACAAAGAAAATAAGTAGTGTTGTTGTATATATACACGTGCATATGCATAAGCATATCCATATACATGTACATGCTGAGGTATATGTGTATATGTCAACAAAGGTCCATATAGTCAAAGCTATGTTTTTTCTAGTAGTCATGTACGGATGTGAGAGTTGAACCACAAAAAAGGCTGAGTGCTGAAGAATTGATGCTTTAGAACTGTGATGCAGAAGAATATTCTTGAGAGTCCCTTGGACAGCAAGGAGATCAAACTAGTCAATCCTAAAGGAAATCAAATTGGAATATTCATTGGAAGGACTGATGCTGAAGATGAGGCTCCAATACTCTGCCCACCAGATGCCAAGAGCTAACTCACTGAAAAAGACTCTGATGCTGAGAAAGATTGAGGGCAGGAGGAGAAGGGAGCGACAGAGGCTGAGGCGGCTGGATGGCATCACTGACTCAATGCAAGTGAGTCTGAGCAAACTCTGGGAGACAGTAAAGGACAGGGAAGTCTGCAGTCATGGGGTTGCAAAGAGTTGGACATGACTCAGCAACTAAACAACAAATGTGTATGTATATGCATGTGTGTGTATATGTATATGTCCATTTACTTGAAGACTTAGAAAGCTAATAAGGAAGTAAAGAAACTGGGTCACCCTCTGACTAAGGCTGGAGATACCCAGGATAGTGGACTACTTTTACCCTGTGGGCTTTCCTTCATTTCAGGAGGAATTCTAGGAGAGTGAAGAGTGTTTCTGTCACAGTCATGGGGCTGAGTTCCAGGCCACCAAAGTAGGTCGCTTGAAAAATACTGTGTGTCTTGGTTTGGGACCCCAAATAGCAGAACTCTAGCAATAATAGCCAACTGAAATCATGCGACTCTCACAGGGACTGCATTCTACTTTGATTTTCTCAGTCTCTGCAATACTGTATAGCAACAAATATGAACAAACCAAAGTCAAAGACAACAAAATGAGCAAATTTCACAAATGTAATACTGAATAAATAAATGCAGATACAGAAGAATAAATGACTGAATTTATTTCAACACACAAGTTAAACTATGTTTAGGGATGATACATTCTTGGGTGTTAAACTTAGATGGAAAATCATGAAAGCATTTATCATCAAGGTCAGGATAAGGGTCTCTACTGTGGTGGTTCAAGGCTTACAAATGAAGAGAGAACGTAAGGAAATTTTCCGGGGTGCTGCCAATGTTCTGTATTTTTGGTGATGTTACACAGGTAATCACTCCATGATAAATCACTGCAGGGTATTTTTTGTTTTGACACTTGTGTACATGAGTGCTATATTTTGTCCTAGGACTAATGAAGTGTTTATCAGATCACGTTGTTCCCTACTGAAAACCTTCCAATAATCTGCCATTGTCTTCTCCTATTTTCATCTGTAAATAGCCAGCCTTCCCTCTTCTCATTTCACTCTAGGCACACAGAGCTCCTTGCTCTTGCTCAAAAAGACAAAAATATTTTGCCCACATCAGGATCTTCGCACTTCAACTTTCTTCTTTACCAGCCATTTGCTTTCACTGGCTTATCACGTAACTGTTTCCTTGTTTTTCTGCTTCAAAGTAACTGAAGCTTTCTTAGAGAAGCATTCCTTCATCACTCATTTTAAATAGAAAGGTATCCATCAATTACTCTATACCATTTTGTTTATTTCTCTCATATCAGAAAGCTCCACATGATGAAACTGAATTTATAAATTTTTGTATGTATTTACTTAATGTAAAATCTTTGCTACAATGTAAGATCTATGACAGCAAGTATTCTTTTAGTCTTTATTCTCAACACAGAATGAATCTTTGGCCAAAAAAAAATATCTTTAAGAGTCTCAAGAATAGTCTATTATACTATGAAAGTTGGGAGAAGCCCAAGATCTCATTGTATAATTTGGTTATCATGGATATGTTGCAAGGCAAAAAGAATATTTATTTATTCCAGCTATCTAGAATTATATTAGACAAATTTTCATATGTATTCAAAATGACTCTCTTTCTGGCATACCTAAGCGAAGTATTTCTCTCAGGGACATTATGAAACACGGAAAAGGAAGGCTATAGGTGGTAATGACAAAGTTCAATTGTAATATAACAAAGTGTAGTGAAAGTGAAAGTGTTAGTCTCTCAATCGTGTCCAACTCATTGCAACCCCATGGATTGTAGCCTGTCAGGCTCCTCTGTCCATGGGATTCTCCAGGCAAGAATACTGCAGTGGGTTGCCATTCCTTTCTCCATGGGATCTTCCCGACCCAGGGATTGAACTTGAGTCTTCTGCATTGCAGGCAGGTTCTTTACCATTTGAGCCACCAGAACAGCCTAACATAATGACAAACATGACTGTATTTCATTTTTATTTAAGGAATTGCATAGGTCCTTCAAGAAAATTTGTCTTGGTGTTTCTGACTATTTTTCCCTTCATGGAAAAGTAAGATGAATTTATTTGTCTTTCATTTTAGGAAGGATGTTTCACATAAAACCACATTCACCCCTCCACAATAATAAATGGATACTTAGCCTGAATTCAGAAACTATGTGTGTCTTACTGATTACTGATCCTTTTGATACTGTGCTTCTTTCTACTTCATTAAATAAAATAACTTACCTGTTATATTTACCATTTGAACCCTGGTTTACTTTCCCATTTAATTTTTTTTTTTCCTTTGCTGTTTGATGTTTCTTTGTTCAGACCAGACCTGGTCTTGATCCAGCTGCACTGTGCTTGTGTTCAAGTTCAAATACATTCACTGAATCATGAAGGTACTCTCTATTAACTTATAAGCATTAGAGAAAGTCAGTTTAAACAGGAATAGAAATCCCAAAGGTCAGCTGCCACTTATACTGAAACAATAGCTCCAGGTAAACACTGAAGTCGTTTCTTTAGTTATGAACAATGAGTGGCCAGGAGCCCTCTGAGTGTAGGCTGCAGAGTTTTTATGCAGTTTGTTTTCAGTCTTTTTTTGCCATCATGAAAATCACGTGAGGACTTAAAAATCTATCATGTATTAGAGGATAAATGCAATCATACACACAAACAATTCAAAGTTTTAACGAAATCCTAAATTGAAAGATGGGATTGCGTCTTCGTTTTTATTTTGTTTTATTTTTTATGTTATATGTCTGTTAGTCTACATAGCTTCCTCTCGTAGAACTAGCATCACACACACACACACACACACACACACACACACACACACAGTCTCATATATATACAAACCTTAAGCAAAGAAGGAGGCTGCAAATAGATATTTTCAAAAATAACAAATCTACCTGTAATTCTTCATGTTCAAGTTTATTTGCTTCAGGTTAAAATGACTAACCTGCAGATGAATTATCTTTTTATTTTTAGTTTTTATTTATTTATTTTTTTGAGATCTGCCTAGGCTGTCAGGGTTCTACATTTGGCATCATTACACCCAGTTAATGTAAGACAGCTTATTTTTGCAGTGTGGTGTTTTATAGATTTTTTTTTATTGCACCATTAAGAGCATTTTGATTTCTGCAATATTTCCAGATTTTCTTGTCATAATATTCCACAGTCTCACTTTGTGCTAAGCCTCATAGCATTCACTTACATCCAGTTTTCTACCTCAGAAGGCCAGGTAATGAGATGAGCTTCAAGAAAAGAAACTGCAGGTTTAGTTTTTTACATTAGAGTCCAAGCAGATTGTTTTCAAACATTAGCCAAAGCTCAGTTCACAGACATTTCCCCTGGTAAGCAATCATTGCCAGTTTAGTGTCCAGTAGTGAGTTCATAAATGTAATTTGACTTTCAATTTTTAAACTGAGAAATAAAATGTCTATTTTAATATGCTGTGAATTTTAATAGAAATTTTGTGGAATTTTTCAACTTCTAATAAAGTAAAAAATTGTCCATTTATGACACAGTAGGCCTATTTTAAGCCTAGTGAAAACTGTTATGAGTTTAGATTATTGACACTGACTACATCTGGTAATATTATAGAATTATTTCAATGACAGAAAGCAACCTCCAGTTTTGAAGTTTACATAGTTTATTACTGTATTATCTGTGACTTTTTACTCAAAGTACATAAATATCTCAAAAATACTATTTGAGATTTGTACCTCATTTCTTTTTTTTGTTGTTACTAACAGTCATTATTTAGTTAATTCAATCCATTTGCACAATATTTTTTGTTTTGTTTGCTTGTTTTTTTCTTGCCTCATTTCTGATGATACCATGTAGGGATCTAATCTCTTGTAGTTAGGTGTGAGGTTTACATGAGGGGCAATAAGGCAGTCATGATTAGAAAGAACCAATTTTAAAGACAATTACTTTTCTCATATATGTGGATGTATGTTCACAATCACTGTTCAAATGCTGAAATTCAAAGCTTTCTGAATAAGTTTAATGGCAATTTTCATTTACAGATCCAGTGGCTTGTGATCCATCAGATGGCTCCCTTGTCATTAACTTCAGAGACAAGAAGGTCTTCTTGGCACTGTTCCAATACATTGCATCAGTGTAATTTTAAGACTGTGATTTGGTAATGAACTTATCATAGCAGTGATCCCTAAAGTCTTTTCAGGTTTCTTACTTAAAAAAAAAAATATTAGAGGATAATTGCTTTACAATGTTGTGGTGGTCTCATCAATGCAAATCAGTCATAATTATTTATCTCTATCCCCTTCCTCTTGAGCTTCCCTTCCCCATATTCTGCCTATCTAGGTCATCATATAGTACCAGGCTGGGCTCCCTGTGTTATAGAGCAGTAGGTTTCTTATTTTAAAAGACAAATATTAGAAAGCAGACAGTTCTGTAGTAATTGCCAGAGCCTGACAGGATGACTAGATTGCCAGCTTGAGTCTTTTTTTCAGGTGTTTGTATTTAAACTTTTATCTAAATGATAATGTCACTTTGCATGAGAACAGCAGAGTGCAAAAGCAGATGAATTTTCAAGGGTTAAAAAGAATGGATGAAACCGAGTTTAATTCTAAGACTTAAATTTGAAGATTAGATCTATTCATCTAGCTGGCCTGAAATCTAAGTGATATTTTTTCTTTCTTTTTCCCTTAGAGCCGATAGTCCCAAGTAAGATTTTTAAATTCATTCTAAAGCAGTTGAAATTTGTGAGAAACTATTTACTTATCTGGAATCATTTGGTTTTATCCAGTGGCACTAAGTCAGTCAGAGTCTCTCTCTCTCTCGGTCACTCTGTCTCTGTCTCTTTCTCTCTCTCTACACACACACATATCTATATTTTGATGATGTTTACAGGTGATCACTCTGTGATAAATCACAGTAAAACAAGATAAAGAAGTTAGACTAGAATCAACAAAAAATCATAATCCAGAAAGATACATACACCTCAATGTTCACTGTAGAGCACTATTTACAATAGCCTGGACATGGAAACAACTTAAATATCCATCAACAGAGGAACGGATAGATTCCTATTTATGAAGATGTGGTATATACATACAATGCAATATTACTTAGCCACTACTAAGGACAAAATAATGCTATTTGGAGCAACATGGAGGGACTTAGAGATTGTCATACTGAGTAAAGTACAAAACAGAAATACAAATTAGATGGTTTACCAGGGGGTAATGGGATGGGAGGGGATAAAATGGGAGATTGGGATTGACATATACACACTACTATATACAAAATGGGGCTTCCCTGGCGCCTCAGACAGTAAAGAACCTGCCTGCAATGCAGGAGACCTGGGTTCGATCCCTGGGTTGGGAAGATTCCCTGGAGAAGGGCATGGCCACCCACTCCAGTATTCTTGCCTGGAGAATCCCCATGGACAGAGGAGCCTGGCTAGCTACAGTCCACAGGGTTGCAAAGAGTGAGACACAACTGAGCAACTAAGCACATAGCACATATGTAAAATAGATAACTAATAAGGACCAACTGCATAAGCACAGGGACTGTTACTCCATACTCTGTAATGGCCTGTATGGGAAAAGAATCTAAAAACGACTGGGTATACATATACGTACAACTGATTTGTTTGCTGTACACATGAAATTAACACAACATTGTAAATCAACTATATGCCAATAAAAAGTTTTTTAAAAAGCTTAATAATGTATAAAATAAAGTGAGCAAGAAGAGAATAAAATGAAAGATATTAGTTGAAAAGCAAATGAATTAGTAGAGGGATTAATGATCTTACAGTTGGTTTCTAAGAAGGGGTTGTTAATTAATATAGCAAGAATATGGCTAGGACTTGAAAGTGCTTTGTTTTTTTGGCCAATATTAATAACAGTGAAATAGGTACTGATAGTGGTTATTATATGTTTATATTGTGGCTTTTATCAAGTGAAATGATTTTTTTCTCAGAATTTTTGGCGGCAAGGTTGATAGAGAACTAAAATGAAATGTTCCCTGGCTCCTATGACTCCATACTTCAGAATTAGGCTTGTGGTTTTGTTTTTTTCTAAGAGTTATGATGTATACTGGAAATCTCTCTGGCTTTGGGTAGAATTGAGTTCTTCACTTCACTGTATACCCACTTAATGAGTTTGAGCACTATTTTAAAAGCTGGGTCAGTTGCATCACTTGTAGGGGTAATGCTAAATTATCTATGTGATGTGTATGAACTCTGTCCTCAGCCTCAGGGTTTCCAGTTCTCTTCTAGTTTTGTTTTGTTTTCACAAATAATCCTTGGGTTACTACTGTGTACCAGGAACCAAGCTCAGTGTAGGGGAATATAAAAGGAAACAGGAGAGAATGCTCCTTGCTCTCATGATTCTCACAGTTTAGCAGGAGAGAAGGGGACACAATCCAAGTAATCAGGCCAATCATTAGCCAGTTCTACTGGGACTTCTTGCTGAATGTCTTCAGTTCTTCAAATGTGTCCTCCTGTCCCATCAGAAATCTGTTGTTATTATTTAGTCATTAAGTTATATCTGACTCTTTTGCAATCCCATGAACTGTGGTTCTCTGGGCTTCTCTGTCCATGGAATTTTCCAGGCAAGAATACTGGAGTGGGTTGCCAGTTCCTTCTCCAGGGAATCTTTCTGACCCAGTGATTGAACCCGAGTTCTTTACCAGGGAGCCACCAGTGAAACCCCATCAGAAATCTAGAAAAATACAAACATTTATCTCCATCTCTAGATACTTAATTCATTCTCATTCTTCAAGTCTTCACTTAATGTCATCTCTTTTCTAGCTTCCCTAATTTCTTCCACAAGCTGTGGTGCTCCTAGTATATATTTCTATTACTAGAACTTCCCCCTGTAGCTGATCATATACTTTATTATGGGACTTCCCTGGTGGCTCAGATTGTAAAGAATTCACCTGCAGTACAGGAGACCTGGATTTGATCCCTAGATCAGGAAGATTTCCTGGAGAAGGAAATGGTTACCCACTCCATTATTCTTGCCTGGAGAATCCCCATGGACAGAGGAGCCTGGTAGGCTACAGCTCATGGGGTTGCAAACAGTCAGATATGACTGAGTATACACTTTATTATAATTGCTGGTTTAATTTTATTTTCTACCTTCTATTTAAATCTATCACATTGCTTAACATATAAACTAGCACAATAATATTAGTAGAAAAATGGCTAAATAATTGAGTAATATGCTTAATTCTATGTTTGGAGCGTAGTAGAGATCAAATACCTAACAACTATTATCACTATCTCAAACTGTACTTGTCTCTAATTTCTAAAACAGGAAAATTTTTAACAGTATGAAAAAATGCTTAGAGTCATTTAATATTTCTAGACTTCAATTAATTAAACTCTTTCATAGAAAATGATGTGGTATTATAAGCTTTCATCTAAGACATTTAATTCTAGTTTTAACATATTTCTAATGTATGACTAGGCATATTAATTAGATAGTCAAATAACAGTAAAGGTTAAAGACTAGAGAATTTTCTAAATGAAAGATGAGCTGCTGGCTGCTATATATGCATATAGGAAAAGAACAGCTGGAACTTTCTTAGGATTAGAGAAATGTGGCCATATGTGTACAAATAAAATATAAATTTTACCATGTACAGTACTGAATGCCAACTCATAAATAAACTGCTCTGTGATGGTAAACTCAGTATCAGTAGTTAATATGAATAACAGTAATGATAGCAGACTTAAAGTAAGTAATTTGTTTCACTTATATGTTGCTAACTACATCCATTGTGCTTTTCCCTAAATATAGTAATGCATCATTGACTTAATTTTTCTTTTTCTTCTAAAATCATAGTATCTTACTCAAAATTTTATACAAGCTCTTTAGATTTGTTCAAAGCCACTGATATATTCCCAGGTTGACATCCTGAAATTATGTGTAAGTATCCTTCACTTTTGGAGAAGGAAATGGCAACCCAGTCCAGTATTCTTGCCTGGGAAATCGCATGGGCAGAGGAGCCTGGCATGGTGCAGTTCATGGGGTCACAAAGAGTCAAACACTACTTAGTAACTGAACAACAACAACATCCTTCACTTTAGCTCAGATGTATCAATTAACTAGTAATCCCACTGGCCTAGGGACTTAGGGTAAATATCAATAAGATTTTTTAAAAACAAAATATTATGAAATAATATATTTTCATGTTTTGAAAAGTACCCACTCTAGTATTCTTGCCTGGAGAATTCCATGGACAGATGAGCCTGGCAGGCTACACAGTTTGAGGGGTCACAAAGAGTTGGGTGCAATTGAGCAACTCACAAACAAACATAAACTAATTATAGAAAATTTGAAAAAAATAAAAATACAGTAAAAAATAATCTATTATCTCATTTTGGAGATAATTCTTTATGTACTTCATGTATATGTATATACTGAAAATAAAATAATAATAATGCTTTTTGTATAGTTTTATAACAGGTTTTTTTCATGTAATTCAATATCATGAATAACCTTAAGTATTATTAAAATTCTGAGAGCATATTGCAATATATAAATGTATCAAATCAACACATGTATACCTTAAATCTACACAATATTATATGTCAATAAAAGACCAAGTGAAAATATAAATGTAAAACAAAACAATACTTCAACATATGATTTTTGATGGCTATGACATAACTAGTATAACATTCTCCCTAAATTTGGACACTTACATTTATCTTTATGAAATGAATATATTTAGATTAAGTTGCTTCTCTACTTATTAACTTCTAATAGATTTCTTTAATAATGCTTGTTAAAGGACCTAAATTTTTACACTATACTGCTAATATTAACATGCTATTTAAATGGTATAAAAATACCTGTACAGAGAATAGCCAAAATAAAAACATGGTTTTTCTTTTAATTACAAACATCTCTGCCAAATCTTATAACAAAAGAGAATAATATGGAGGCATAAGCATCTTTTTTTAACACAAATAAGGTGAGGTTATCGAATTAGTTACAAGATGACAAACATTAAACAATGGTTCAGAACTATTAGGTAAATCTAGAAACAAGTGTAGAACTATAAGTATTAATATAGACAGAGGGGGAAATGTATGGGCTACATGAGGGAGGAACCAGGGAATATTAAACCTGATGGGAAACTTTAGGGGACAAAGCCCCTTAGAGGCTGTGCCAGGGTAGAATGAGGTCTTGTTTCTAGAATAAGCTAAAAATAGGGGACATACTTTACTCACTTCTATAAGTATGTCTCCAACGGTGTGTATGCTCTCTGTTCTACTACTGATAAATGATCTGGGTTTCTTCACCTTTAAAAATTGGCAAAGCTCTGCTTTCTTTGCAGGACTGTTGCTGAGATTAAATGAAAGGATCTCCTAGAGGTAGCGCACTCTCTCCTGTTCATCGTGTATACTCAGGGCCTAGCACGAAACAGATTTTCCATACAATGTCTTTTTAATTGCTCAAGTGAAAGCAAATAGTATACTTGACTAATCACTAATTCTAGGCAAAAAGGGAAAGCCAGAGGCTTCTTGTGCAAAATTTAAGGAGATCTAACCTTCTATAGCCAGAGAGCAAGGACAGCGAAGGACCAGGCCTGGCACTTAGTCACGAAAGCACTGGACTTCAGAGAAGTTTGATCTAATCCATGATCAGAAGAACTTTCAGAATTGTGGAATTTCCTTGGTGGTTGAGTGGTTGACACTTTGCCTTCCAATACAGGGGATGTGAATTTGATTCCTGGTAGAAGAGCTAAGATCCCACATGCCTCAGGGCCAAAAAACCAAAGCGTAAGACAGAAGCAGTATTGTCGCAAATTCAACAGAGATTTTAAAAACGGTCCACATTAAAAAAAAAAAAAAAGAGAGAGAGAGAAAGAAGAATCCTGAGAGCTGCAATCATAACACCTGGATAGATGCAATTCAGAAATCAGATTTCCTAGATTCTCCCTGGGCTTGTAAAAAGTGGCTCTATCTCTCTTTTTATAAGATCTACTCTCCACAGCCCAACTTGTAGACCAGGTAGAGACCTGACAAGAGGCAGATTTCTTATAAATAATCCTGCCTTCCCTGTGGATTTGCTGACATCAGTCCCCCTGACAACTGACAAATGTTAATGGTCAAATATCAGCAGCACCAGACCAGAGATGCTATGGGGTGCTAAGAGATGGTGGGACTATCAGTGAAGTTGGTGAAGGATCTGCAGGAGCTGGGAGAGTATGCACAGCATGGGTCCTGAGGGTCCTTGTCAACAGGTGACAGAATACACATTGAGATACAGTAGTTAATTGATACAAGAGCACTTTCCTGTGATACAGAATTTAAAACCCTGGCACATATCCTAGGAGATGGCATTAGCAGCTGCCAGGATGGTTCTTAGAAATTTGAGAAAATTTATGACCTATGCTAAGTGGGTAGAAATTCCAGAACTGCCATGGGAGATGAAGGAGGAAGAGATCAAAGACTCAGTGAATTGGGCATGCCTGAGAAAAAATAAATATGTAAGGTCAGAAACCCCACCAGCTAACTATTATCTAGGGGAGAGCCCATCAGATGCTCCATTTACCAAATAATAAAGAATGTGCTAACGGAGAGGTACATCAGTCTCACTGAGAAGCTCAGTGGTAGCTGTCTTCTGTAGGCAAGGTAGGAAATGACATTACAGAACTGGTATTCTTGATACAAATGGGAATGACAGAATCTCTAAATAATAAATACCAAGAAGTGGCACTTAATAACCAGAAGAAAGGCAGGTGCAATCATTGCAATGAGCAGGAACACAGGCGTGGCAAAAGTGGGTATATCCTTAAAAAAGAAGACAGAGTAAATAAATAGAATATGGAGTTTCTGCATCAAGATAGATGGGCAGGGTGTTGCTCAGTTTACACAATGAGAATAAATCAAGAACGGATGAATAGAAGACTAGCGCAGGTTTCCCTCCTCGATCTGTTCCTCCCTCTACATCACTCCCGTTTCCCAGTCACCATCTCTTGCACAGTTTGGGAGACCTGGGTTGAGTCTCAGACTTTGTTTGAAGACTATCTGTTGAAGGACAGGACAGATCTCTAAGAGATGGTACTGAGCAGTATCACAATAGCATGAAGTAGTAATTCCCCTACTCCTTTTTCAAAGATTCTTAAGGCCATTTACTAAACGGACTATGCATTAGATAAAGAGAAATATCCAGAACTTTCAAGGATTGTTCACTCAGAGTCAAAACTAAAACTGATATCCTAAGGCCCAAACTGATTCAACAGTCCTCCTAATAGAAAAGACATGGGAGGAAGCCAGATAATAAATGGAGTTCCGGCCTTCATCTGGCACATAGCAGTCCACAGATCCATCAGGTGGTCTTTTCTGAGACCTCTAAATATATTATTGGATTGCACATCTTTGCTAATTGGCAGATCCTTCCCATTGGTTTCTTGTTCTGTGTATAATTAATGCCATTTACAAAGATTTAAAGAAGGCAGAGGTAGTAGTCTCTGGCTTATTCCCATTTATGACACCAGCCTAACATCTGTTAAAAATAAGGGATGGATCATGGCATAGGACAGCCGAAAACTAAACTTAACAAAATAGCAACATCAATTGCATTTGCTCTGCAAGATATGGTATTTTTCTGGAGCAGAGAAACACAGTCTTCAGTGTGAGGTATGGAGAATGTATTTATTTCTATCTCTTTCAAAAAGAAGAATCAACGTAAGTTTATATTCATGTGAAATAGACAACAGTAAACTACAGAGTCTTAGTTTGGGGACCTGTTAAATCTCTTGACCTGTCACAATGTGTACAGGATGCACTAAGTCATAAGATGGAAGTGGGGCACCTGGATCAGACATGAGAAGGGCCAGGAAGTATGGAAAGTTGCAGGAAAAGGTGGCCCTGGTCTTCACCACTGCTAGGCAAGCACCTCTCCTTCAGCTCCCTCCTATATCTCTTAGGATCAGATGCCGGAGAAGGAAAAAGTTTACACAAGTTTAATGGATGATTTGTCTTATGCTATGGATTGTAGCCTGCCAGGCTCCTCTGTCCACAGAATTCTTCAGGCAAGAATATTTGTTTGGGTTGTCATTTCCTTCTCTAGGGGATCTTCCTGACCCAGGAGTCAAACCCTGGTCTCCTACATTGCAGGCAGATTCTTTACCATCTGAGCCACCAGGGAAGCCTCTTGTTATGTTGGAGCACATCAAAAACAGGCTGTTCTTCTAAAATGTGCTTCTTAAGGATGGAGGTAAAGGGAAGTTCTCCCAATGAACCAAATTCTGAAAAGTCATCCTTTGTGAAGAAAGAGAAGTCATGGAAGGTAAGAATTTACATGTACTCATGTATATTTTGATAAAGAGTTCTAAAGATGTGTGTGCATGAATTTAGAGAAATGGGAACAAAGTTTGAAGATCTCTGGTATCATAGATGAATACCTGATGAACATACTATTCACAGATGAATAAATGTAGCATTTCCTCCACAATATATCCAGATAGACAGAATGACTCACCTCACTAATAGGGGAAACTGATCATGTTGCCAGTGAAAGTGTTAGTTGCTCAGTTCATGTCCAGCTCTTTGCCATCCCATGGACTATAGCCCACCAGGCTCCTCTGTCCATGGAATTTCCCAGGCAAGAATACTGGAGCAGGTTGCCATTCCCTTCTCCAGGGGATCATATCATCAAGGGACCCCTCTTTCAGCAAAGAAGTAGAGCAGAGGGCATATTATTATTGAATACACTGATTCATTTACCTCAGCTAGCAAGGAAATGCTGAACTGATAGCAAAGTGGAATGCTATTTAAAGACTCAACTGAAGTACCAACCAGGAGAAGTACTGCAAGGATGGCCTGTCACCCTCTAGACACAGTCTACATTCTAAATTAATGCTGGTTGTTTGGTGCTTTGTTCCCAGTAAGTGGAATGCATGCATCTAAGAACAAAAGAAAGAAAGCAAAAGTGGTCTTATTTATTATCACTCTTAAAATAACACATCTTGAGAATCTGTGCCTCCGATTCCTGCACCTTTAGGCGCTGTGGAGTCACAGATCCTGGTATCCAAGGGGAAATGGATGCTGCTACACAGAGGGAGCAGGGGACAGTAGGTCTGAGGTTTAGGTTACTGTAGGAAGGTATTCTGATGCTTCCATGATCTGACTTAATGAAAAGGGGCTAAGTAAGGACCCATAGTTTAGGAAAGACCAGGATCCAGGCAAATCCATCAGATAAGCTGCCCAGTTCAGCAGAAATACTAGCTGAGTCATAGTATATATTTTTAAGATAATTACATTTTTAAACATAAGAGTAATTTTGGGTGCAGATGGCTTCAGAGAATATAGTAAGATAATAAACTTAACTTGTGTTACAAGGCTGGCATAATATTAATAACTTTAAACTAGCTAATGAGCTTAACCTGGTTTACCTTGTTAATTCAACCTAGTAATAACATTATAAGAAAGTAACTAGCGATGATTCTCATGAATGCTAAAACTATTAGCAGTAAATTCAACCCAGTGATGCACAGAAACAACAAAACATCATGCCAAGTTAGATTTTGCAATGGAATGCATGGTTGCTTTACAATTTGAAAATTAAAGTAATTCTAGGAATGAAAAAGTAAATTTGCATGCTTTCCTCAATACACATGGAAGCAAAATTTGATAAAATTCAACACACAGTTATAGTAGAAACTTAGCAAACTTGAAAGCTAAATCTTTAGTCTAAGATGTACCTATAAAAGCATGCAGCAAACCTCAGATAAACTGTGAAATACTGAAATTCACCTCTTCACTCTCCAAAATCAAAGTTGCTATCATCACCTGCATTTAGCACTCTACTGCAAACTTTAAGAAGGGAACTAAGAAGAGTAAAATGCAAAGTCTAAGAGTAGAAAAAGAAAAAAAATACAGCTGTCATCACTTGTATCTGATATGAAAATAGATGTTTTAAATCCAACAGAATTGATGCATACAGTGTCAGAACTGGTAAGTACCTTCAGAAAGTTTTATATCTGTATAACAGCAACAGACTATTAGGAAGTAAATATCAGAAAATATACTATTTAGAGTAGTATACCCAAACATCAAATATCTAGGCATAAGACTACTACACATCAAAAATTATGAATCATTATTTTGAGAAATGTTTTTAAAAAGCTAAATCAAGGAAAGATATAGTATGTTCATGAATTGGAAGACACAGATTGTAAACATATTAATTTTGCCTAAATTCACCAATGTAATTCCAATTACAATCCCCTCAGTTATTTATTTACTTATTTCTTGATTGGAGGAATTAACATGCTGATTCTAAGATGTGCAAGAAAAACTTAAAGGGAATATTCTTCTTAAAAAAAAAGACATTAATGAGGACAGTGCGGTATTGACATAAACATTGATAAATAGGCTGATGGCGGAGAACAGGTGTCAGTAAACTGCAGCTATGAGTCAAATCTTGCCTGCCACCTGTTTTTGGAAGTAGTTTTACTGGAACAGAGCCATGTCCATTCATCTATGTAGGGTTTTTGACTGCTTTTGTGCTACTGTGACAGAGTTGAGTAGGTGAGATAGAGAGCACATGACCCCCAAATTTTAAGTATTTATTCTCTGATACTAGAGAAGTTTGCCTATTTTTAGTATAGAATATAGGGTTCAGAAATAAGTCAATACATAAACAGAGACCCGAATCAACATTATGTTACCACTAAACAATGGAGTTAAGGAGGCTTTTCAACAAAGTGTGCTTGGTAAATTGAATAATTATATGCAAAAAGCAATTATTCCTGACGTCAATCTTAAACCATGCACAAAAATCAATTTCATTTAAAAATCAAAAAAATAAAGCTTCTCCAAAATATCACAGGAGATGTTAAAAGATTTAGAAAAATAATTAAAAAAAAACCTAACCACTGATAAAAAGCAATAATCAAAAAGGAATAAATTAATATACTAAAACTTAAATCAAGAGGTTCTGATTTTCAAAAGACATCAATAATAAAGAGGCAAGCCACATAGTGGGAGAATAAATTATCAATCCACAGAACCAACAAGACTCTAGTTCTTTCAAATACAAATACACAGTGAGCTAGCTAGATTGACCCAATAACAAACAGGCAAGAAACTAGAGGATATTCAAATAACATGGTCACATAAAATGGTGCTTCACATCATTAGTCAATCAGTAACATGTGTATTTAAAACACAACAAATCAAAATGACTAAATTAAAAACACTCATCATACAAAGTGTTGGTGAGGATATGGAATCAACTGGAAGCCTTATCTGCTGAATGGAGTGTAAACTGGTAAAACCACTTCTGGCAGTATCTACTAAAGCTGAATATACACATAACCTATGACCCAGCAATTTTCATTTCTTAGTCCATACCCAGAATAAATGCATATACACATCAAAAGATCTGTACAAGAATGTTCATAGCATTAGAATTTATAATAGCTCCATGCTGAAAAAAATAGCATACTAATACAATGAATAAAATTGAAAAATGAAATTATGAAATTAAAGAAGCTTGACATAAATGAATATATGCTACATGACTGTACTTTTATAAAGTTTAAAAACTAACAAAATTTATTCATAGTAATAGACCTGGATACTGAGGAGGAAATGGGTTTGGGCTCTTTTCTGTGAGGTTGGTGATATTCTGTTTCTTGATCTGGAAGAGTTGCTACATAGATGTGTTCACTTGCCAAAACTCACCAGTTGTACAACTATGATATGTATAATTTTCTTTACAAGTGTTTTAGTTCATTAACGTATTCAACTTTTTAAAAAGGATAACACATAGTAAGACAGGGAGTAGGGAGTGGGAAGAAATGACATGATATTTTAGGTATGTGATCAGGGAAGCCCTTTCCAAAGTGAGCATATTTTATCAGCAATCTGAAAGAAGTGAAACCATGTGAACAGCTAAGGTCAGAATATTCCAGGCAGAGGGAATATCGATGCAAAGGCTCTGAGATGGTGCCATGCTTGGTGTTTGTGACGAGCATCAAAAAGATCAATTTGGCTTGAGTGAAGTAAGCGAAGGAGACGATCACAAGTCCGATTGGCACATACGAAACAAGTGAATGAATATCTTGTGTCTATGTTGTTGCTTCTGGTCTTAACATCACTGCTCTTTGTTACCTATCCATTAACCATACATGTATGTTCAGCCACTCAATCATGTCCCAATTCTTTATGACCCCAAGGACTATAGCCTGCCAGGCTCCTCTGTCCATGGAATTTTTCCAGGCAAGAATACTGGAGTGGGTTGCCATTTCCTACTCCAGGGGATCTTCTCGACCCAGGGATCAAACACGTGTCTCCTGTGCCTCCTGCACTGGCAGGGAGATTCGTTACCACTGAATGACTTGAGAAGCCCTAAGTATACATAGCATGCTGTAAAATGATTTTAAAAATCCTATCTACTAACCTCAGAAAAACAGATTTAAAATGAGGGAAATAAATTTGCTCAATTGAGGAGCTTATTCCTGTTTCACTCAATCTTTAAAGTTCTGTCCATTCTACAAAATTTCTAATGAAGACAAAAACCACTAGTTAATCAAGAAAACAGGTTGAGAAAAAAATTTTTAATAAAAGCATAGTCTGTTCATTCACTGATCATTTATGAAAAAAAGAGTTACATGTACTATATCTATCTATCTAGATAGATATGAAGGTTTACATAGAGATAATGCTAGATATAAGACTTGGCACCAGCAATCCAGCAATAATGGAAACAATGGACTGGTTCCAAATTGGGAAAGGAGTACATCAAGGCTGTATATTTTCACCTTGCTTATTTAACTTATATGCAGAGTACATCATGCAAAATTCCGGGCTGGATTTAGCACAAGCTGGAATCAAGACTGCCAGGAGAAATATCAATGGAAACAGAAAAATAGAACATTATACTTTAAAGGGACATATCACACTTAAAAGTCAATCTCTACTAGGATTGTCCAGGAAATATCAATAACTCATATATGCAGATGACACCTCCCTTATGGCAGAAAGTGAAGAGGAACTGAAGAGTCTCTTGATGAAAGTGAAAGAGCAGATTGAAAAATCCGGCTTAAACCTCAGCATTCAAAAAAACAAGATCATGGCATCTGGTCCCATCACTTCATGGCAAATAGATAGGAAAACCATGGAAACAGGCTCCAAAATCACTGCAGATGGT
The DNA here is from genome assembly GCF_054371585.1 of Giraffa tippelskirchi. Lineage (NCBI taxonomy): Eukaryota > Metazoa > Chordata > Mammalia > Artiodactyla > Giraffidae > Giraffa > Giraffa tippelskirchi. Next base: position 69,712,109 of record NC_137284.1, read on the forward strand.
GACTGCAGCCATCAAATTAAAAGACGCTTGCTCCTTGGAAGAAAAGCTATGTCCAACCTAGACAGCATATTAAAAAGCATAGACATTACTGTGCTGACAAATGTTCTTCTAGTAAAACTATGGTTTTTCCAGTAGTCATGTGTGGATGTGAGAGTTGGATCACAAAGAAAGCTGAGCACCGAAGAATTGATGCTTTTGAACTGTGTGTTGGAGAAGACTCCTGAGAGTCCCTTGGACTGCAAGGATATCCAACCTGTCCATCCTAAAGGAAATCAACCAGCATAAACAAAATATTTCAACCATCCCAACACCTGGAAAGAGTGAACTGAATTTTAATCAACTTTGGTTGGTACAAATATTTTAAAAGGAATTTCCACTTTCTTAGGAAAGGATGATTAATAATTGTTTTAATTCAATGGTAGATCTGTACTTATTTCCCTGTCAGATCTCATTTAAAGATGTCAAGTATTGAGAATTCTACTATTTAACCATAAAACAGTTTCTCAGGGAAAGAAATATTTTTCCTAATCTGAAGTAAGAATCCTATTTATTTTTATAATTCTGAAGAGTGAGGATTAATTCTTAGAAGGGTTAAATTTCCATGGATGGAGAATGACTGCTTAATCTTTGCCTCCTCTCTCACAAATGTGGGCCAAATATACAAGTGCTTCATACACTCTAGGGTGGTGGCTTTGTGAATATCCTTAAGTTGATCAAATATGCACCTTGTATTTCTATAGTAATTATTTTAAATGTGTTAATATGTATAAATCACTGTCTAAGGTGAAAACATCAGAAATGACTATTTTCATTTACATACAGGTTAGAAAATACACCTGCCAAGTTAACAATTGGTCTGAGGTCACAGTTTTTTTTCTCTTTTCCATAAATAACTTATTATTGCCATATTCTTAGAGTCCAGAAAATCAAAAACTAAAGTCTATCTCTAAGAAATTCACTGTCCTACAATGTCCATGTCAAAAGTCTTTCCCCTCAGGGGCTATTGATTTGAAAAGAGAGTAGGAAGAAGACAGCCTGGATTGGCATGAGAATTTTGTTTAAGACAAACAATTGGTGTGATATTATTTTGCTCATTTTTTTTCTTGTCATGGAATATAACTTCTTTTTATCACACACATCATGAGAAGACATATAATCAAAAATAAAAAGTGAATACAGTATAGTCAACAACACTGTACTATAAACTTCAGAGTTGCTATGAAACTAGATCTTAGGTATTCTCAACACAAACAGAAATAATAATTATGTGACATGATAGAGGTTTAGCTAACACTATGGCAGTGATCACACTGCAAAATAAAAATGCATCAGATCAACAAAGTTGTACAACTTAAACTTATACAACGTTATACGTTCAATTATAGTTCAACTTTAAAAATGAGAGAAAGAAATGTCAATGCTGTATTGGTAAACAATGTCAGCTACAAATTGGCACTTGCCATCTACCTCTACAAGGATTAAATCATGTGCTCCTGCAGCTGCTGATTTTTAACACCCCCTGAAGAGAGTTCAGGGTGGAGAGCAGAAATGAGGCACTCTGTGCTCTGGAAAAACAGGCAGAACAGGTTTTCAGATAGTTAGGTATTTTGGGGAGCCAATTTTATGAGCCCAATTTTTGGATCGCCTCACATCTAGAAAAGCACTAAAATCCTTCACAGTAACGATTGTTTCTTGTGACTAGCAGAAGGCTTCAGGAGACTAGTAGAAACCTTCTGGAAAAACATGGGGTTGATTGCATGCACTCTCCCTTCACCAAAATCACATAAATACTGTCTTTCCCCCACCTCTTCGGAGCAGTTTCTCAGTGCTATCTAAGTGCTGTCTCCTCAGCTATAATCTTCATTTTGCCCCCAATAAAACTTAAATTGCAATTTTCACGTTGTGCGTTTTTTTAAGTTGGCACAATTTTCCCACAGATCTTCAGAAACTACTGTCTTCTGATTCATAAGTAGGTGTAAACGTACTGCAAGGATTGATCAAGAGGGTTCAGATCAAGAGTGTTCGGGTACTGTGACAGGGTCACTCTGGAATGGGCTTGCTCGTCTGAAGATGGAAGAGTAAGGGAATCTGAAGACACCATTATTCCCAAAGGATAACATACAGTGGGGAAAAAAGGAAAGGAATACAGAATAAAGAATTCCCTTCTACCTATTTTCATCTCTTTTTCCCTTGGAATAATGGGATCATGATTTGTATTTTAGAGAATGCTTTGTTCTATCACAGTCTCTTCTATTGCTATTAAAACAAAAATAAAATTTCCCTTCCTTTCTTAAAGCAATGCTTTGTTTTCCCTGCTTTTCTTCCTGATTGGAACTTCCAAAATAAGTTGTGTTCAAGTGATTCACTTCCATGCATCATTGAGATATCTGCATGTCCATATGTCTTACCCCATAAACTGTCAGTATATATGTCCACCTACAAAGACACACACGCATACAAACTCTGTCACAGCATATACATGATTAAGGCATTTTATTTGAGTACTCACTTAATACACTCTTCTATAAAGTCTACCAAAGGTATTTAAAATGTCAGATTTATAAAAATTTTCACTCAATTTTTAAGCCTAAATTAACACTTTTACTTCATTTTTTGTTTGCTATTTTAGATAACTTGACAATTTCTTGGCTTGCAATGGAAGTTCAATTTCAATATCTATCATAAACAGGATATTCATTCCCTTCCTCAACAATCAAAATACCTATCATAATCCCTTGTTAATTACTAACTTTCGTATGAATATTGGATGAAATGTTTACAAATATAACATATATAAAATATTCAGAAGCTAAATAGCAAAAATAAAAAAATGAAACAAAAAAGAAATCTAAAATAGTCTATCTTAACAAAAAGAGATGAAGACTTATATCATTCCTTCAGAAGAAATTAGTTTCATTAATAAAAAAGGACAGAAAATATATAATGAAGAATTATAAAAATATTACCTAACTACAAAAATGTACAATACCTCATATTCAACCTTTGACTCTAAATAGCATCGTTAATATATCAGCATGTTCTAGTTACATACATATAAAATGAGACACACAGATTATTTCATTTCACAGCTCTGAGAGTTCTTCAGATCCTACACATGTTTAAAATTGCTGTTTATATTTGATACAATTACTGTCTTTAAAAAATCAAATAGCATCTTTCATATCTTTACACTGAATAAAAGATGCACTGACTCTGTTTCCCACTAAACTCACTGAATATGATATCCTGTACTTCAGTCTTAGCAATCTGGGCTGGATGATGCTAAGAAAAGACTACAATATAAGAACTCCAGGAAGAAAGTGCTTATCATCAAGTATAGAAGGCTTGGCAAAACCATCAGTGATTAATATATTATTACTGTCCAGTTACTTACCATACAGATTTATGAGAGTTAAAGTATTTACTTGCATGTGACTATGGGTAGCTTATTTCACAGTACCAACATATTTAAATATGAGGTGCTATGTCTTAGACCTATTTTCTATTGAAGTCACATTTTTGTGCACATGAATTTCCTTTTAATTTTGAAAAGGCATTTAGTCACAAATCCTATGAAACTTTCTTGCAGTCAGTTTAAAAATAGAAAGTTCTTTGATACTGGTTTACTTTCTACTTACTATTTTTCTAAAAAGACACTCTTAAAATGTGAATGACATTTATTTAGTAAGAAAATATTATGATATAATATTTGAATGAAGTAAATATTCTCAAGCATCAGTAGCAAAGAAGACTATATGCTAAGGGCTTTAACTATCAGAAGAGATATAGATTAAATCACTGTACATAAAAAGATTCTTAAATACTTTTTGCTATTCAATGTTAAAAATATGTTTGTTTCATTCATAGAAATTGAGTTCATTTCAAATAGCAGCTGATTCCTTCATTAAATCAGAACCAAATTAGTAATTTCAGTATTAATGGTTAGCTTTGACATGTTTAAAAAGGGTAGAAGATACTTAATAGACTTGTCTTCTACCTTGAAACCAACTGTTCAGGGAAATGGAATTGTTCAAAGATACATTTTCTTTCTGCCAGTCTGAGATATAATTATTCTCTTAATGAACCTCTCAACGAGTGGGAATCTTTCAGAACTTGAACAGGTAAAATATAATGATAATGGGAACAGCTTTATAAATATAAGGATAAAGTAAGGTTGTTATTTTATACCATATTATGGGATAATAAGAATAACAGTGCAGCATTTGAACTTTCTCAAAAAAGCCGCTTAGGGGCTCATTTAAATTAGTTATGTTTATCCATAGAGGTTTTTTGTCTTTTTTCAAATGACTGTGACTTTACAATATTCAGGCCTCAATTTTTACTTTACTCTGATTAATAGCTGTACTGTACACCGGCCAATAGATAATGCCTCAGACAGGCACCACCTGCACCCATTATAAATCTGTAATTTATCCAAGGAAGAACAACATAACTGCTTTTATTTAACCAGGAGAATAATTATTCAGTATGGAAGGAATGGTGATCTATATGAATCTCTTATCAATTTCCCCAAAAACAGAGTTGGCTGGATATTGTCCAAGAAATTACCATTTCTATGTTAACTAGCTCTATATTGCATTTGTAAAAACTAAAATTCACGGCAGTGGAACTCTAGTGATTAGTTGTTTTGGTTAAAGGTACATATAGGTCAAAGATAATTACATATGGTGAGATTTGATTCTTTAAAGGAACAAGTCTGTTTGCTCTCTGCTAGACCCTACCTTGACCCTGGAACACTTTGGTAGTTAAGACAACTGTGTGCAAGGAATACCAGGAGCCAGACTGTGGCATTTTCATTATATCCATTAAGGTAATCAGAAATAAAACACTTCTAGATAAAGGGGGGTAAAAGAAAAAGTTCAGTGTCTCTATCATGACATGAAATCGTTAGACATAATATCACTCCAAAAGATGGTACAATTAAAGCTTCATTCTCAATAAGATTATATGTTTTCTTGGTTATTTTCTCTCAATGGAAAAGAAAACATGGTGTTTAATACAAATAGAAAAAAAAATAGAACTATGACTTATATTTAACAATTTGTGTAGCTGATTTCATGTCTTTTTGATAGTTCTTTTGTGTTTACTCTTTTTTAAAAAAATCTCCTATAATCACAACATATGAAATAATTTTTACATGTCCTGATTATAGGAAAGCTATTTTAACTTTCCTATTAGCTAAGTGTCAAACCATCACCCTCAAATGACAAAGTTACTACAGGGCTTTACATTTAGGACACTTCTATGAATGGCCTCATACTGGGAAACTTTATGTGACTACTATTTGAAAGCATGCTCTACAAGTGTTAATGAGTCGAGATTTACATAATCAGCCAATATTTATTTAACTTGGAAATATGCTTTGTATTTCTACCATGCACAGGTTAAATGGAATAACAATTATGCTTCAGTTTTAGCCTGGGTAAATAACCTGCCATTATTTTAAAAAGACTCAGGACTGTATGTTTTGTCACAGAAACAAGTAAGATGGTTGTCTTATCCCTAATATTAGACATCAGCATCGTGGAGAAAATGACCCATTAAAGCATTTATATTTTCCACCTTTCTCTGAATTTAAAATTAAACTCAATAGTTAGAAACACAGAAGAGTCTGGGAATAGCATTAGCAATTTGAAAATGAAGATACTTTGCCTCAGAAGACAGAGAAGGTAACAGCTGAACCTTCATTTAAAACCTCAAGTAAACAAATTCCTGTCATTTTTCCCTTGCATCTATTAAATCAATTGCCAAATTACATATTTTTCAAAATGCAATTGTTACTAAAACCTCATTTTTTTTCAAATTTCCCAGATTCATTAGGTGAAAGCAAATGGCTCCTTGTTCTACAATTCCTATCTACCTGTTCTTTGGATTTTCTTCATTTTCCTAATTTCAATTTGTTTTCAGGAATAAACCTTTAATTTCAAAGATATCATTAATATGTATAAGAAAACACCACATTTCTGTTTAAATGATAACTTATACAGTATTATGTCCAAAATAATTTTGTAGCCTTACCGATTTCACTATAAGAAATTCAAGAGCTGTACTGCATGTCAGATTTTATTTCTATAATTTACTGTCTGTCAGATTTTGAAACTTTGACTTTGAACATGGGGCATAGGGAAATAATCCTAGCCATGAAATGGTATTTCATTTGGCTCCATAATGAATAAAATAATTTTCTAAAGATTGATATTTTAAATTATTATAGTGTCATGACAAGCAGAAATTTCATAAATATTTCTTCAATATATGCGTGATTTTATAGGACAGCTAGGAAAATTATGACCAACCTAGACAGCATATTAAAAAGCAGAGATGTAACTTTGCCAACAAAGGTACATCTAGTCAAGGCTATGGTTTTTCCAGTAATTATGTATGGATATGAGAGTTGGACTATAAAGAAAGCTGAGCATGAAAGAATTGATGCTTTTGAACTGCGGTGTTGGAGAAGACTCTTGAGAGTCCCTTGGAGTGCAAGGAGATCCAACTAGTCCATCCAAAGGAAATCAGTCCTGAATATTCATTGGAAGGACTGATGCTGAAGCTGAAACTCCAATACTTTGGCCACCTAATGTGAAGAACTGACTCATTTGAAAAGACCCTGATGCTGGGAAAAATTGAAGGTGGGAGGAGAAGGGGACAGTAGGAGATGGCAGAGGACGAGATGGTTGGATGGCATCACCGACTCAATGGACATGAGTTTGAGTAAACTCCGGGAGTTGGTGATGGACAGGGAGGCCTAGTGTGTTGCAGTCAATGGGGTCGCAAGGAGTAGGACACAACTGAGCAACTGAACTGAACTGAAAGGCCAAATATAAGAGCACATGATCTTATATTTTGGAAATATATTTTTATACATAAGAAATGTTTTGTATTTTCTAACTTCTTTTTATAGTTGTTTTATATATCTTAAATTCATGCCTTTTGTAAAAAATACAAATAAAAAAAGGAGAGAGACCTATCACATTAAGATATCCAGGTATATGATGTAATTTTCAAATGGCAAACAGAAATTTTGATATTTAGATGGCTTTATTAAGTACTTGCTATTACTTGCATTATCCATTGCTAGAAATTTTCAAAGAAGGTTGTTTAAAAACATACAATTAGAAACTCAACTTGAGACATCTCCTTAAAGGTTACTAGACAGCAAATGTGTGGATTTATCTATTTTAAACTAATGAAATTGTCATGGTATTGGTATATGCATATATCTCTGTAAAATGCAACATCTCAAATGCCATGATCTTTTTTCAGCAATTTTAACATCAAGGTATAATAATGCAACATAAAATCCTTTTTTTGCTTCTAAATGTAATTGATTTAATCACTGAATTTAAATGCTTGGAAATTGTTCTGCTTGCTGGTGTTTGAATGCCAAATTCATCATCTACAGTTCTAAAATGAATATTGCAGTTATATTTAGACAACTTAAAAAAAAAAAACTGCCTTCTAAATTACCCTACATAACCCATAGAAATATCTAGAAAAATTGATAATGCATGACAAATGTCCATTTTTATCAACTTTCCAGTGTTGGTTAGTTGCTCAGTAGTGTCCGACTCTTTGCAACCCTACGGACTATAGCCCGCCAGTCTCTTCTATCCATGGGATTCTCCAGGCAAGATTACTGGAGTGAGATGCCATTCCCTTCTCCAAACTTTCAGGTAATTGTAACTTTTACAAGGAGTAGGAAGTATTCGATTCTTATTATTTAAATATTCCTTGTGCAGTTCTCTAGGCAACACAATAACAGCACACATAGGTTAATCCCAACTCTTGGAAAACTCACAATCCCCATTTTAATGATAAAGACCTTGAAGCCAACAACCTTACTTATTTTCAGAAACAGAAGAGATTCAACTTTAGCCAAGCTGTCACAGGCATCAACTCATTTGTTTTCTTTGATCAGTTCGGCTTGGATTGACATTTTTTTCCTTTCTACTTCTTCAGAGTTTTCAAAAAAAAAAATAAAGTCATTTGATATAGAGAGTCCGTGACAGTTAATCAGATATGCAGTTCTACCCTCTAGCTCCTAAAAAGAATCAGGGTTTTAGTCTCCCCAGTACAGAGTACAGACAACAAATAAGGTGGGGTAGGGGTACATGCTGCTGCTGCTGCTGCTGCTAAGTCGCTTCAGTCGTGTCCGCATCTGTGCGACCCCATAGACAGCAGCCCACCAGGCTCCCCCGTCCCTGGGATTCTCCAGGCAAGAATACTGGAGTGGGTTGCCATTTCCTTCTCCAATGCATGAAAGTGAAAAGTCAAAGTGAAGTCGCTCAGTCATGTCCGACTCTTTGCAACCCCATGGACTGCAGCCTACCAGGCTCCTCCATCCATGGGATTTTCCAGGCAAGAGTACTGGAGAGGGGTGCCATTGCCTTGTATGTGCAGTGTAAGCTTATTTGGAGGGAACTTATACATAGTAAATTTCATACAAGATAATGAAGAATAAAAAAATGTTTACACTAAGTATACAAATTGGGGCTATGCAATTAAAACAAAGTGCTGGAATCTGTAATATTAGCCTTCATGGGGTTTTCCACACTTTAGTCTTTCTGGTCCCACCATCAGCTTTTTCCATATCCACATACTTCCTCTATTATTTTTTAGTTTTGGCTCAGTGGTAAAGAATCAGCCTCTAATGCAGGAGCTGCACAAGACATGGGTTCAATCCCTGGGCCAGGAAGATGCCCTGGAGGAAGTCATGGCAAACCACTCCAGTATTCTTGCCTGGAGAATCCAATGGACAGAGGAGCCTGGCAGGTTATAGTTCAGAGGGTCTCAAAGAGTTGGAAGTGACTGAAGCAACTTAGCACAGCACTATTTTAATTAAATGAACTTATTTCAAAAATGAAATTACTTAAAATTACAAATTAAGAAAAAAGTACCCCTTACCAAAAAGAAAACAACAGCCACTGTACATATAAAAACTATCACACTTTAAAATATTCATCTGGGTACAGCTCAGTTTTCTTTCAGTGGAGTATATGCTACCCTGAGAAATTTGGCCCAAAGAAAAGAATTAGCATTGGTAAATGGGAATGAAAACATTGAAGATTTTATCGACAATATCATACGTTAATTAGCTTTTAAAATAAACTTTTCTATCTGTATCCATATGTGGGTTAGACAGTCACCTAGTTAATGAGGTTTCAAGCAGGAAGTCCAGCTGCTCCTGACAGTACCTCCCTTAGCTTTTGGCAAATGTTTGAAATTCTACGGCTTGAATGTAATTACTTTTGCTCACTGGTTTTCAAACTTTTTAAAGCAGTCAACTGTTTTGTTTGTTTTTAAAACGAAGGAATATTTTTAAGACCAGTAAATTAAAGAGAAAATTAGAATGTTATTTCTGCAAATATATTTTAGAGGTTCAAATTGCTAACACCTGTGATAAAGTCACTATATGGGAATAATGGAGTTATTATGAGGAGGGCAGCTGCAGTGTTATAGGCAGCCTATTTTTCATTGATTTCTGGAGTTCTTTTGTTGTTGTTGTATGATATTGGGACTATCCTGATCAAGACAGATATGTAATTGTAAATGATATGAACTTTGTACCTCTCACTTGACAGTCTCGCACCATTCTGCATTACTTACTGGAAAATGGTAGTTAGACTTGTATCTTCAAAGCTTAAAACCATTAGAATATGTAAAAACTGCTTACATTACTTGAGAGGTCCTTGCTGTTAAAAACTTTTTACAGGTATCCTTTTAGTATAGTTTCTCAACTTTGTCAATAAAAATTTACTTGCTGCATGCTTCAGATGTTAACTCAAAGTTTCAATTAGTCAAATTTGTCTTATATCTGCATATTATCTGAAACTGTTTCAGTTTCATCGCTGTCTCTTTAGCAGGAGTTGTGAGCATGTTTGTATCATAAATCTTTGTTAAAACTCCATTTGATATACCAAATAGTACAAACATTATTTGGGGAGACAGTTAACTAATGCAATTTCTTATAAGCAAAAACTTTTCTAAGAAGTGACTTCCATTTTCATTAAAAGTATTAATTACTATTAGTATCACCACCTTGTTTTCATTTCCTTTGATTGTTAAGCTCTGTTTATTGCTCGTGCCAAGCAAAAGTACCTGAGCTTGCCGGCCTTTTAATTGTGATTCACATACAATTTGGTGGTAATGTACCCATTTGTACAATTTTCCTCATTAAATATACAATGATATATATTAAAACGTCCATTGCACAGTTAGAACTTTCCAATTAATGTCACATTTATCTGTTTACTCATTTAGACATGTATATGTTTACAAATGTGTGTGGGAAGAAGTAACTATCATGTTCTCCATCTATCTACAGATCAATCCAGCCACTGGGAAGAAGAGGTGGAACAGGAGGAGGAAAGGAAGCTGTTTTGTCTAGTAACACAATTTGATGATTTAAGAATTGTCAATATGACAAAATGTATCTATAGAATGCACTTTACAGGATTTTGTTACAGGTTTTCTGTTGTTGTTTCAAAATATGACAGAAATGAATAAGAATTGTAGTTATAGCTCAATGGAACCCAGTGTGAAAAATAATGGTTTAGCTGAAGGCCTTTGTTTCTCTTAAAATGCAAATACCTCTACATTCATGGGCAATCAGTCATTTATATATTAATGTGAAGGAATTTATTAGATATCTTTCTGATGCTTGGATTTAATGCAGAAGAAATGAAGAAAAATATTTAATTAGCAACTGAAAGAAATGGGAAAGACTATTAAGGCTAAGGGCACTGAACATCAAATTTGATGATTCACAATTTTGCTTAAAGACCATGCTGTCAATATATGATACACTCATTTGTATTTCCTAAAGAAGTAAAAGAAACCAAACAACAACAAAAATAAAACAAAAAGACAAACGCACAAAGAAAATGTCTGAATTAGATAAATGTATAAAAATGTTTCAGAATTGCGTTCAACTGTTCTAGAATATTTTGCTAGAACAATAATGTAATTAAATTAACTACTTATCCTTTTGATCAACTCGAATTAAATCAACAGTAAAATTTCCAACAAGTGATTTTATTAAGTGAAGATACTCTAATCTGATACTCTTGAGTATCCTCAAAGATTGCAAGCAAATAAATTGTGCAGGAGTTACAGATCATGTAGGGCAAAGTATAAATGAATATGTCATGCTCCAAACCTGACCACCTTATATCTATGACACTTTTTAAAAAGTTAAAACAAACTTGCAAACTTTTTTCTTAATTTAAATCTTCCCATTAAAGAATAAAAATTCTTTATTTCAAGAATCAAGTTAGATATGCTTCCCCCCTTTCCCGACCACCAAAACTTCCCAAAGTTTACGGCAACAAGCATACATTTTAATATAACAAAAATTTAGTTTAAACTTCAAATTTTTTACAGAGACATATCAGAAGGTTGCTAGTTTAAAGAAGTATATATAAAGAAGTACATCTTAAAAAGAAGAAATTTAAATTATTAACCTATTTAATTTATTTAATTCTATCTTTCTAAGAGTGAAGTTATTAATTTGAACCTAGGTTAAACAAGAAAACTTGGTGGACTAGAATTATACTCTCTGTATTTCATTCTACAGACAATACCTGTCGTTTTACATAAATTTGAAAATACAGTTAGATTTAAAATATTGATTGACCTTTAATACTATTATTTTGGCATCAAGAATTTGAAAACAAGATCAAATGATAGAAAAAATTACCATTTCAAAAAGGGATACATGCAGATATATTAAGTAGTACGTTTCTTTCATAAGTATAACATTTAAGAATTGATAGAATAAATGTGAAATGAAAACTTAGAAACATTTTGAGATATTCTTAACTATTTTGTTGTGAAACATATCAAAATGAAAAGATCTTGATAAAATTAATAAAAGAAAAGACTGGTTAATATAGAAATCTTTTTAAAAATATTCAGCTGATGAGGTAATTTTAAGCATTAACCTGCTGCAGTATTCTTGCATGGAAAATTCCACAGACAGAGGAGCCTGGTGGTCTACACTCCATGGAGTCATGAAGAGTTGGACACGACTGAGTGACCAAGCAAGCATACTGATCTTGAAGTGAAACTAAACCCAAACTTACAAGCACAGTTGGTACAGAGAGGAGAAAAACAGTTTAGCCAAATCCATTATAAAGCATGCCTTTGTACTAGTACAACGATTTTTGAAAACTCTGATTTCTGATGTTTTTCCTCATCTTTGTACTCCCTGGTGGCTCAGACGGTAAAGCATCTGCCTACAACGTGGGAGGCCTGGGTTCAACCCCTGGGTCAGGAAGATCTCCTGGAGAAGGAAATGGCAACCCACCCCAGTACTCTTGCCTGGAAAATCCCATGGACGGAGGAGCCTGGTGGGCTACAGTCCATGGGGTTGCAAAGAGTCGGACATGACTGAGCAACTTCACTCACTCGTACTGAGAAAAATGTATCCTTAAGTCATAAACTCTTTAGGTTTTCACTTCTTTCTTTCCCAAGATTATGGAAACTTGAAACCAATAGTTTCATAGTACAAAGCAAGAAGACAGGATGGAGTTACAGGCACTGACAGACTACACTTCTGGCTGATTTGTCTGTTCTTCATTCCAAACATGTATTCCTCAGCATACCAAGGGGGATGAATGAGGTCGTGAGTGTGTGTTAAGTCACTTTAGTTGTGTCTGACTCTTTGCGACCCCATGGACTGTAGCCCACCAGGTTCCTCTACCCATGGATTTTCCAGGAAAGAATACTGGAGTCGGTTGCCATTCCTACTTCAGAGTATCTTCCTGACGCAGGAATCAATCCATGATTCTTATGTTCCCTGCACTGGCAGGCAGGTTCTTTACCACTAGCACCACCTGGGATGCTAGATCCATAGTGAGTCTACAGACACTTATCCTGATGGAGTACGGCCATGAGTTTTACAAACTTTAACATCTCATTGGGTAAACATAGTTGGCAGCTGAGCATTGAGAATCAATTCAGATACACACCTGAAATGTCTACATGCAAAGGACATGCCAAGTATTAACATATAGTGATAAAACAGAAAAAAATAAATGTAGAAATTATTACATACATATTATACACACACACACACACACACATATGTATATATATATATAAACTCTGTGGACTATATTATTATATGTACTCATTGCTTCCCTATGGATAGAAGCAGAGATTTTTAGGTTTGGTCTTAGTATGGTTCTTGAACTAATTTTTAAACTTAGAAATTTTTTAGGAATCGTTTTAGAAATCTACATTATTAGTGTCAACAACTCCTAGAAATAAAGTTATACATAATTCCCCTCATTTTAAAATTCATATAGCACAAATTGATTCATTTTTTCTATGTATCTCTCCAAAAACCATTTTTCTCCATGTTAAATACAGTTATATTCATTCTGAATATAAAGCTCTTTAATTAATTTGGTACAAACTTTCTTGCATTAAATTACACAACTCTACAAGATCTGTCTTTTAGGATTGCCCATACATTTAACAGGCATAAAAACTGTCTGTTATTGGCAGGTTGTAATAAACACTTTCAAGAGGATATTTAATTGCTTCCTCTGTCAGTTTTTTTCCACCTTCATGGTCACCAAATTCCATATTACAGAAGTCTCTCCACTGAAACTTGTATCAGATACCTGAATCAGATAGCTTCACCAAAACATGAAGCTATTTCCCACCAGCATCAAGCTGATCAACCATGTTCACATTTTATTTCTTTATTTAAATAGCAAATTTTTATTTACTTTAATTATCCCATAAGTTTGTAACCACTTCCCATTTTGTCTTTGCTACACACGGCTGAGCCAATATGTTTTCTTGGCCATCTGAATGCCATCAGTGGTTTTAGGTAGATTCTAGAAGGCTAAAAAAATAGTATAGATACTACATATAAACTGGGACATTATCAATCATTAGAATACCACCAATTTGGTGTCTTTGTAAAATCTATCAGCAAGAATTAGTTGTCATGCCCCAATGTGAACTATATTTCAGTGGAACTGAAAATTAATCCTTTGCTATTGCACCCTATTTTGTTAGCTCTTTACCCTTTGTTTTCCAGGCATTCCAAGTTTTACTAAATTTCTGGAAAAATAGAAGCAGATAATCAAAACTGACCATGGGATATTTAAACATGCCATTATATATGATGTTTATGACAACAGCTTCATGTAAGAAAGCCAAGAATAAAACTTGCAACACATCTCAGGAAAAGTGTTAATCTAGGCCCTGGTTATAGCAACTCAAAGATCCTAACCAAGATGATCACATTCTAGAATTTAATGTATAATACATCCTATATTATAATCTACTAAAAATGCACATACATTTTACTTCCTGTGTAAAGAACTAATCCAGAAAAGGAGAATAAAGGAGGCAAAGTCTATGAAAACATAGCCAGTTTATACATGACTTTAGAATCTATTATGATATAACAATCTCACTTGTATATCTCATATCATTAAAAATATAACCACATAAATATACAGACTATAGGGAAATGGAAAACTCTTTCATTTTAGAGTAGCCTTCAAGAGCTGATTATTAAGCCACTTAACAATTAAATGTTAGAAAACTTACCTTGACTTGCAAACTTCAACTCTTTAGCATCTATGAGCGTGGTCCTTTTGTCAGATCCTTTTTTCTCTATTCGGCGATGGCTTCGTCTTTTCTTAGACTCTCCCCAAAGATTGGACCCTCCATGCATGCTTGGTATATTCAAAATAGCAATTCCTTCCAGAGAGATGTTTATTAAATCAATCTGTACTCCATCACACTGATCAGAAAGATGAAAAGAACAGAAACAATATGATTTCATCTTTTGCATTTTCTCATCTTTTGATAAGAATTTTTAAATCTATAATCTTGTCCTTTTAAGAACACTTAAATGGTTACCCTAAAGGTCAATATAAAAGACAAACCAGTCAATAACATTTACCAGGCATCATGAATAGTCTTTAAAAATGATCAAATTAAGTCACTGACATATCTTTGTTTACAGAATACCTTTGGAAGGCACACTTTAGTGTCTGCATATATAAAGAGCTGCAGATTTCCAATGTGTTACAAAGAGGTTGACTCTGTTAAGTTTGGTCAAATTTCAGACTGAAATTTTAATGACTGCTTCCTATTTAGAACACACTGCAAGGTATTATTGGGGGAAAATAAAGAAACAGAATTCATAATTCAGGGTCTCATTTTGGGGAGCAGAGAAAGAAGTGGCTTAAAGACTTTCAAAAAGAGAAGGTAATTCAAAGAGACACGAATTACACTCAAGTGGCCAAGGATGTTTTCCTGGAGTAGATTAAGTTTCAAGCACAGTGTCAAAGGCAGAGAGAGGCACAGCTATTTAGATGAGTATGGAGGAGCAGAGAGGCTGAGCAAAGGAAATGCCAAGATCAGCAGCAGTAAAAGGAATTCCCAACCTGTCATTACTAGGAATTGCTGTAACAAAAGACTGAAAATGAAATCAGTTAGTCCAGCCAGATTTTTTGTTTGCTGGGTGATAAGACATCTTTCACCCTTATGACTGTGCAAAATAGGAAATATTCTACCAGACAATGCTTATTCAGAGTGGTCACTGTTTACTTTTTCAAATTTTCTATAGATTTCCACTGATGGATATGGGTGGAAAGTGACAAGGCCATATTGTATTTTTAAAGTATTATCATTTATTCATTTGCTTTGGGTTTTCTTTTTTTTTTTTTCAAATCAAGAGTTTTTATTGTCTCCTTAAAATATCAGAACTGAGTCTGTCTTGTCGTTTCTGCAGCGGGATCACTGAGATCTTATTCATCAGCCTGCTGAACTGTTCCTTTTTCAGAAACATAAATACCATCCAAAAATTTTCCGATATCCTTGTTTTTAACTGTGGTGGCTTGCTGAATCAAAGCGGCTGAACTGGACACAAGTTCAGTGTCATTTCCTTCAAGAATCAACTCATCTTTCTGGGCTTGAGATACTGAACAGGCAACCCCTGGCCTCATTCGAACGCTGCGTATGTATTTTTCACCCCCAAAATTTCGGATTTCCACAAGAGAACCATTCTCCTGAATAACAACATTGATGGGGAAGTGGGCATACACCGACCTCATCTTGTAAAGGAAGCCCAGTGTAACACCCTTGATCATGTTCTGTAGGTGACTACAGATTGTGCGAACAGCGGCCAGTTCCTTTCTGTTTCCCCACCATTTGTCAACACGGAGCCTCTTCTTTTTCTCTCCAAGGAGACTGAGTTCTACATTGATGTGATTGAAATACCTCCGCAGGGTGCCTCTGGGGCCCTTCACAATAACTGTCCGTCCCTTCAAGGTAATGTCGACATTTTCCGGGATGTCGACAGTCTGATTGCTGAGAATTGTCTTTATTCTCGCAGTAGATGCGGCAAAGAGCTGCTTTGGGTTTTCTAAAACGGTCGTTAGAGTAGTTTATAAATATATTTCAGGTATTCCTCTGCCATTTTTAGTTAGAAGTTAATATGAGCAGATTAACTGCTTTACCAGTAGGTAACACTATGCTTTACAAGTAAACATTGTTAGGAGTATGAACTTCATATATTAAAGGATAGCTTCAGTGGGATTGTTTATTTGCTGTGTTTTTATTACAGAAAAAATTGTGGACATAATTTCATCATTTTCTTTCAAATATTAATCATTGATTTTTGAGCTCAGAAGAGATAATCTGCCACCAAATTATAAAAATAAAAAAATAAATTGTTAAAAAATATGAAAAAAACCACAAACCCTCTCTTCTCCGACATTTTCCTAATCATACTGAATCTAACACTGTATCTTGTTCACTAAGATATAAAAACTGTGAAATAAAGCAACACATCTTGAGCCTACTTGGAGGAGCTAGAAACAAATTCTAGAGAAGGTGCCAAGTTTTCATTCAATTTGTTTCAACAAGAGTGAAACCAAGATCTGGGTGATGCCTTTTTTTTTCCCCTTTAGAAACAACTGATTTTTTCCCCCTTCTTTTCATATATTAAATTAAGATGATTTCTTTTTACTAAAGAATTCTGCTCATGTGTATACTCACTTACTGCTATATATTCTAGATAAACAGATATTAATTTCATAATTAAAAGTAATCTTGTGTAAATACCCTGCAGGCCTCAATGAATCAAACACATACTGTGTGTCAGGCCTCCCACTGTCTTCAAGTGGAATGTACTGGCTGGATAATTAGATAGTACATATTTTTTAACCTTATTTGCATGCATATTATATCTTTTGCACACTGACAAGCAGCAGTAACAACAAAAGTCAGATTACCACAGGGAATTCCCACAAAGAAGTCTTCATTCCTTATAATTTGCAGCCTAAATTAAAATAATTTGATCTTTGACAAGGATGAAATGTCAAGCAGAAGGGGGTCCTCTACAAGCCACAGCCTGTGGCTTCTGAAATCTGCCTAATTTATGTCAGTCACTTCTTAATACATATTTAAGTATTACACGAAAAAGATGATAAATATGCAATCTGACACCTTTGGTATTTCCCTGCTGTTAATTTATAAAGGTCTGGCTTCCCCCAAACTGACTAAAATCATTTAAATAACAGAAGAATTGTGAAATAAGCTGGAGTTGGGGCCTGGCTTCCATTTTCACTCAATATTGAACACAGCAGGTAGTACACTAAGACAATTATTTGACTAGGCCTCTGAACCCCACTGTGACAAGTTACTTTCAGAATTAGTGAAGGAGTATTCCTTTGTTCATCTGCAGAAAAGGAGAGCATGTTGCAAACAGGTTTTTTGGGTTTTTTTTGTTTGCTTTTAATTGAACTCAGGGAATCACATGTGACAACTGAAAAACATCAGTGTATATCATTATTCATGTTTTCACTCTTCATAGTCTCGTCACGTGTAGGTTTAAGCAGCTCTCCGAAAAGTGGAAAAAATCCTTAAGAAATCCCAAAGAAGAAGGACGGATGAAGAACACTGAGGTTCCTAGGAGAGCCGGACAATGTTCTTACATAAATGCCTATTTATTAATAATTTGTTTCCACTAGTTCTTGACCCCAGGCTACCTTCCTCTGTTGGCTTTAACACTGTGTTGATTAGCCTGGAAATTTCCAGAGCTGGTTCTGATGGAGACCAGGAGTTGTAGCATACCAGTTGAGTGCATGGAAATAAAAGCTGAGGTGAAGGCTATGAAATATAAACAAGTTATAATACTGTGTCAGATAATATTTTCATCCACTTGGAAGATTTACGATTTTTAAAAAGGTAGCTACAGAGGAAAAGAATTTAAAAGCTAACAGCCTCAGTGAGTCAATAAATCCTGAATATTTTTATTACGTTGAAGAAAGGTCATTAACATATAGTGCTCTGGGAGCCATTTGCAGAGTGCAAGGTTGTCAGGCCACTGTCCACTCATTTCAGTTTTGAAACGGAAGATCTTATTCTAGAGACAAATTTACCAAAAAGAAAAGGAAATGGTTTACATTCTTCTTCAAATATATTTTAATCCTAGATTATAAATATACCATGCACCATACTACATAGAAGTGTTAAAGACAAATTTTTGTATGTGATTTTAGTGTTTGAGATTCAGTTAACAAGTATTCAAAACATGTGAAGAACTTTGAAGAGCAGTAAGTGTGCATAATAAATCTGATGAGATATGATTAATGATAAACTGTAAATATTTTTTCATGGTGAGTTTAATTCTGTGCCCAGTTCAGATAAAAATTGCTCATAATTTTACTTAATAAAACATAAAACATTGCTTTGTTCATTGTTTAAAATGGCATGGTGTAAAATGACTTAAATAAACCTGATTTTTAAAAGAGTTTCTGCAAAGTTATAGGTAATTCATAGGACAGAATTACTGTTACAGAAAACTACAGCAGCAAACCTACAAGTTCAAATAGACACATACATATAAGTGACTCAACGGGACTTCTGATATTTGAAGGCTGCGGTACTCTGTATTTCACCAGTGATTAAGCTCCGTATCTTCTGTAATGCATTTTAAAAGTATCCACAAAACACACTGTAAAATAGGAACTCAGAATGCCTTTTAGGTAATTTTAGTATTAGCCAGTATCCTGGTGATGGTGATAAAAGTGCTGATTACAGATAATCGCATAGTTTTTTACAGTGGGATGGGAGACAGCAGGCAAAGGAGAGGAAGATGGAAGCACACCTGCATATCTGGAAAACAGGAATATTTGAAACTGGTACCATGTACGCACACACACAGCTGCTGAACACGTTGATAATAACAATAGTACTTTGGGTTCAAGATATCAAGCATTAGCTATAAATATTAGCATAAAACCACTTTAATTTTACATGTTTCTCTTTTTAGGAGATTCTGTGAAAGTCAGAAATTATAGTTGGGATATTAAATTTCTCACTAAAAGCTATTAAAAATAACTTCTGGTAAATATAGAAATTTCACCTGTTGCTTACCTTTTACCTGTCTCACTTCTTCCTCACCCTCCTCAGTAAGAAAATATAAAATATATTTATCTTAGTGAAATGCTAACACTGTCTGACCCCCCACCACATTTCTTATTCTTTCCTGGAATAAGGAGGTATTTTTTTGTTTGTTTGCTTTGGACTTAATGCATTCAATTTTTGTTTCCTGTGATCATCTTGGTTGAGGTCCATATTTCACCGTTTCCCTTCATTTTTTCTTCTAGAATTGCATTGCCAAAAAAAACAAAAACACCTGCACAGCTTTGGAAGCGAGGGAAGATCTTTTGACTGTTCTTATCACATATGTGAGCGCACACACACATACACACACATGTGCACACATACAGAAAGAGGGCAAGAGATACTTTTGGAAGTGATGAGATGTTAATGGCTTTGATTATGATAATTCCATGGTATTTCTTTTCTCCAAATTCATCAGGTTATCTACATTAAATAGGTATAGCTTTATGGACGTCAACTATGGCTTATAAAGGGTTTAAGAAAGAATGTTCATCCACAAGTTTTATTTCTCCCACTCCAAGATAGTCTTTTGGAAGGGGAAGGCTGGGCTCAGGTTCTCTGAGTATATGCTGAGATATCATCCAGGATGATTTTGATATATGGGGCATAGACAAAACTGTGAAAATCTGCCTTACCGCCTTTAATAATTGTGCTTTCTGGGTTACTGGTCAATCAGAATCTTGTCTTTCTAATTCTGCTAATTAACTTTGTGTCCCTGACACACTCTTGCAATTTGTTAATTCTTGAACTCATTTAGGTTGTATGGAAATGTCTAAGTTTTAAGTCTTAATCATTAAGCCAAAGCTCAGGATTGGAGGATGGAAGTTTTGGCCTTAAAATATACCATCCTCCCAAGTCTCACCAAATACCAAAAGACTGAAATACTTTGGAGAATGGGGCATTTTATTCTCTCATGAACCTTGCCGGTACAAAGAGTAAATTCAAAATTCATGAACTTTATGAGCTTCAATCCCAGTTGACCACATGAGTATGTTAGTTACATATACATGCTCCAGATAGTTTAATACAAATGTTGCTTTTAATATATTACCTTGTAAATTTAAACTATATATTTATTTTTTTTATTTCTTTGTATTTTGTTATGAAGTTAGAAGATAACTGAAACTCATCAAGTTAAAAATTTCACCTTTGTTAAATCTCTTTCACTGTATTTGAGCAAACTCCAAGAGACAGTGAAGGAAAGGGAAGCCTGGTGTGCTGCAGTCCATTGGGTTGCAGAGTCGGACACGACTTAGTGACTGAACAACAAAAATATATATGTGTGTGTGTTTGTGTGTATGTCTATTCATTCTCCAATTGATTTGTTTCCTTAGATTTAAATATTTTGGCAGCAAGCAATACAATGCCTGTTGTTTTTTTTAAATTATGAAATAAAATGCTCATATGTGTCTCTGCAGTAGAGAAACAATAGAATCTCTTTAAATGAAAGGATTTGGGGGAAGACTAAATCAGGTAACGGATATGCATTGCTTAGCACCAAGCATGAGGTATACTTAATAATTGATAAATCTTAACTATAATCATTATCAACTATTATTGTTCAGTCAGTCGTGTCCGACTCTGCAACCCCATGGACTGCAGCACACCCTATTGCCCCTTGATATTAATATTATTCTAAATATTCACCTTCTTTGGGGAAAAAAGAGCTTCCTAAATAAAAGAGAGATGTGAAATAAAGGGTCACACAGCAAATGGTTTGTTTTGAAGAAGCTGTCATTAAAATATATATCTATTACTTGAGGTACTCTTGTACTGAAGTGCTTTTATTCTGTTATATATTTTCAAACCATAGTTGGTATAATTTTAGGCCAAACAGGAAGCAAGAGCAAGCAGAATCAAATTTACAAATTGCTGTTTTTATTATATTTAATTAGGAAGTAACCTTGAGGGTACAAAGGCGTATATTCTGCTAATATGATAGACTGGATTCATTAAAAAGTGAGTAGAGAAGCAGATTTTACATCACCATCCATACACACAAACACACACACAAACTGAGTTTTAGAAGTAAGATAAATTCATACAAATTATAACAGTATTTCAAGATACACAACAATAGAATGAGGAGTGCACAGCGCTGGCTCTGACTTAATAAATGCTACCCTAGTGGTGGCTAGAATAAGGCAGTAAATGTAGAGCTGGGAAGCCAGACTTGGAGGACATGTAGAAACCCGACCCTAAAGAGTTCTTCTCAAGATGTAAAGCTTGGTGGAACAAAATCACTGAATCTTATCACTTGTAATGTTAAAATCAATGATGTTTTCCCTACTTATTTTCATCACATGTCTTTTTCTATATGATACAAACTTTTCCTTGAACATTTTTCACTTTGTGACAAATATAATACTATATGATAGATTGATGTGTTTTCTTTTTAGAAATTAAGACTTTATTTTTTAGAGAATTTTAAAGCTTATGGCAAAATTGAGGGGAAGGTATAGATATTTCCTGTATACTTCATGTTCCCACAATTGCATCGCCTCTCCCACTATCATCATCCCCTATCAGAGTGGTACATTGTTACAACTGATGAACCTACCTCAACACTTCATAATCACCCAAAGTTTATAGTTTCCATTTGGGTTCACTCTTGGTATACATTCTATGGCTTTGAAAAAATGTATAATGACATGTAGTCATCATCACTATATCACATAGAGTATTTTTATTGCCCTAAAAATCTTCTGTGCTTTGCCTGTTCCTCCCTCCCTCCTCCTTAATTGGCAATTACTGATCTTTTACTGTCTTCATAGTTTTATCTTTTCCAGAATATCTATGCATCATACAGCATATAGCTTTTTCACAGTGACTTCTTTCACTTAGGAAAATGCATTTAAATTTCCTTCATGTCTTTTCAGTTTGGTAGCTTTTCAGCACTGAATAATATTCTATTGTCTGGATATACCACAACTTATTTTTCCGTTCATCTGCTGAAGGACCTCTTGTTTGCCTCCAAGTTCTGACAATTATTAAATAAGTTGTTATTAATATCCATGTGCATGTTTTTGTGTGTACATACGTTTTTAACTCCTCTGGGTAAGTACTAAAGAGTATGGTTGCTGGATCATGTGGTAAAGGCATGTTTAGCATTGTAAGAAACTTCCAAACTCTCTTCCAAAGTGGCTGTACCACTTTGCATTCCCACTAGAAATGATTTAGACCCCCTATTGCTCCATATCCTCACCAGCTTTTGGTTTTAGCAATATCCTAATAGGTGTGTAGCAGTATTTCACTGTTGTTTTAATTTGCATTTTCCTTAAGAAATGTGATGTGGAGTGTCATTTCACCTGCTAATTTGTCGTCTGTGTATCTCCTTGAGTGAGGTATCAGTTAAAGTCTTTGGCCCAGTTTTCAAAAGGGTTGTTTATTTTCTTATTGTTGAATTGTAGGGGTTCTCTGTATGTTTTGAATATACAAAGTTCTTTATCAAATATGTCTTTTGCAAATATTATTTCTTAGTCTGTGACTTGTATCTCATTCTTCTGACACTGTCTTTCAAAAACCAGAAGTTTTTAATTTCAGTGAAGTCTGGCTTATCAATTATTTCTTTCTTGTTTTGTGCCTTTGGTGTTGTATCTAAAAGGCATCATTATATCCAAGGCCATTTAGATTTCCTCCTATGTTATCTTCTAGAAGCTTCAGAGTTTTGCATTTTACATTTAGCTCTATGATCCATTTTCAGTGATTTTTATTAAAGGTGAAGGCCTGTGAAGAGGTTTTTTTTTTTTTTTTTTTTTGCCTGTGATTTCCAGTCATCTCAGCACTATTTGTTTAAAACCTTTCTCTTCTCCATTGTATTGGCTTTCTTCATTTGTCAAAGAAAAGATGATTATATTTATGGTATATATTTCTGAGTTCTACAATCTGTTCCTTGTTTTGTCTGTTCTTTCACCAACATCACACTGTTTTGATTACTTTATAGTAAGCCCAGGACTGATCTCCTTTAGGATGGACTGGTTGGATCTCCTTGCAGTCCAAGGGACTCTCAAGAGTCTTCTCCAACACCCAAGTTTAAAAGCATCAATTCTCCTGTGCTCAGCTTTCTTTATAGTCCAACTCTCACATCCATACATGACCACTGGAAAAATCATAGCCATGACTAGACGGACCTTTGTTCGCAAAGTAATGTCTCTGCTTTTTAATATGCTGTCTAGGTTGGTCATAACTTTCCTTCCAAGGAGTAAGTGTCTTTTAATTTCATGGATGCAATCACCATCTGCAGTGATTTTGGAGCCCAGAAAAATAAAGTCAGCCACTGTTTCCACTGTTTCCTCATCTATTTGCCATGAAGTGATGGGACCAGATGCCATGATCTTAGTTTTCTGAATGTTGAGCTTTAAGCCAACTTTTTCACTCTCCTCCTTCACTTTCATCAAGAGGCTCCTTAGTTCTTCACTTTCTGCCATAAGGGTGGTGTCATCTGCATATCTGAGGTTATTGATATTTCTCCTGGCAATCTTGATTCCAGCTTGTGTTTCTTCCAGCCCAGTGTTTCTCATGATGTACTCTTCATATAAGTTAAATAAGTAGGGTGACAATATACAGCCTTCATGTACTCCTTTTCCTATTTGGAGCCAGTCTGTTGTTCCGTGTCCAGTTCTAACTGTTGCTTCCTGACCTGCATACAGATTTCTCAAGAGACAGGTCAGGTGGTCTGGTATTACCATCTCTTTCAGAATTTTCCACAGTTTATTGTGATCCACACAGTCAAAGGCTTTGGCATAGTCAATAAAGCAGAAATAGATTGCAAGGACTGATGTTGAAGCTGAAACTCCAATACTTTGGCCACCTCATGTGAAGGGTTGACTCATTGGAAAAGACCCTGATGCTGGGAAGGATTGGGGGCAGGAGAAAAAGGGGATGACAGAGGATGAGATGGTTGGATGGCATCACCGACTCAATGGACATGGGTTTGGGTGCACTCCGGGAGTTGGTAACGGACAGGGAGGCCTGGCATGCTGTGGTTCATGGGGTCACAAAGAGTCGGACACGACTGAGTGACTGAACTGAACTGAACTGAAGTCTTAAAGACAGACAGTGTCAGTGTTCCAACTTTGTTCTCCTTCAATATTGTTTTGGCTATTTGGGTCTTTTGACTCTCCAGATAAATTTTAGAATCGGTTTGCTGATATTCCCAGAATAATTTGCTGGAATTTTGGGGTTGCATTTAATGTTTAGCTCAAGTTGAGAAGAACTGACATCACTACCATAGTGAGTTTACCTAACCATGAAAATGAGGTATCTCTCTAAGATAATTTCATTTCAATCCATGTTCAGTCTATGTTTAATCTATGTTCAGTGGTAGGTGTAGGTAAAGAGAAGTGCAAGAGGTTTCACAGTATTTACCCTACATTCAACCAAAAGCCACACTTCAATTTTTTCTTTTTCATTTTTCCCTTTTGTTACAGATTTTCTTTAAGCAACAGTTTTTGAGGGCAGAAATACTTAAAATCTACCATATAATGATTTTTTAAATAATGAATTTCTAAGGTAAAGGGAGATTCTTATAAATATATATGCACATATAGCTATATAAGTATATATATAACATATACACACATTTATCATCACAAATAGCAATCACAGAAAGTCCATGTTGAGCCCCAATCCTTCACCTTTTGTGATAATAATCCTTTTCAGGATTATGGGCTGATTCAGTCATGAAGGGCCTTTCCCGCACCATGACAATCAATTCTACCTGTAATACTTTGATTTATTTATCAATCATGATAAAGAAAAAGTCCAAAGAGATATAGTCTGAATTAGTACCACTTTTGCTGTTATTATTATTAACAGTAAATTAGAAAGCTGGGATAATGAAGAACCTAGCCAGATGATCATATTTCTCTGTGGTCCCTAACTACTTTTGTCCACCAAACTTATTACCTGAAAAGTTGCCACTAAAGATTTAGGTCTCAGGCTGACAATTTGTTTCTTTTTAAAATGAAAAGTGTTAAAGCCAATACTTCTCAATTCACATAAACTAGTCATTAGGCATCCTTGTTTCATGATTCCGTTCATTTCATTTGTCTTTACAACTTATCAAAACTTAACTTTTCCTTTTTCTTTAACCCTTAAAAATCTCTAAGTAAAACTAAGTCATTTTCTATTATAACTTGTCTCCAAAATTTTTAGTCCTACAATGTATCTAACTTTGATAGACATATTTGCTCCAAAACTTTTTAAAGTCTATCTTTTCTTGGTATCTTCGCTCTCTTTCTTGACTTTTTCACTTTCTACAAATGTAATGGGGAAATGGCAACCTCAGGAACTGAGAAAACCTAGCTAATGAATGGGAATGGAAAAGTATATTTTTTAACCTTTATTCATGAAAGTAAGTACAATTTTAGTGAGCTGTATTTTTAAAGGTTATATGATATTGAGACCTAAAAATAATATGTTTTTTTCATGTATTCTGCAATTTTTTTCTTTCCCTTCAAGTACTTTCTTTTATCTTACAGCTTTCTGTCCATACTATATCTGGTGATATCTACAGTTGTTTCCACCTCTCATTCTTTTATGCTGTATTAAACAATGCATACTCACACTTAACTTTACATTAGTATTTCAGATAGTGCTAGATTTTCAATGAGTGACAGAAGTGACATTTTAGAATACTAGGTAAAGCTATATGGATTGCTAAAATTCTAACTTCTTCCATGGGTTATCACAACAAATTAATAAACTTAAGCCATTTCATAGAATTATAAAGAGAATTCATTTTCTTACTTCTATTTCTACAGATTCATGTAGCTTCTTGCAGGTGGCTGAGAAAGTTTCAGATGTGCCAAACTCAAAATACCAAAATTTGTTCTTCATTCTGAAAAAGGAAAGGAACAAGCAGCTTAGGCAATTATTAATAACAGAAGGGATTTTTTAAATGGGGTAGACATGTCTTGTATTATGAGTGACAGAAAAGGTGTGAGGACATGTACCATCCATTATGTAAAAAATGCTCACATAATTTTCAAAGTTTAAGTGCTATTGTCAAATTATGTGATTGTCCTGGAGGGGATTATAGGGATGTGTTGATCTGACAGATTCAAGTATATCTTTGCCTTTTCTATAATAGTGGTTGCTCAGATTTTAAAATATGGTTTTAGTGCTTATGATTTGTAGCTAGTTCTTAGACATCTTATTTGAGACCAGCCATTCTGTAATCATAAAGAGAGAGAGAGAAAAAAATGTCTTAGACTTTTCATGAGATCTTTTTTTTTTCCTTTTTCAGGAAACTGAACTTAAATATGCTCAATTTTTCTAGACGGCTATGCATTGACTAGAAATTATCAGGATTGGAAAACATATTAAAAAGGAAAAAATAGTTATCCACAGGATAAAATTTAGCATTTTTTAGATAACTATCAATTATCATTTAAAGATACTATCCTCTGTTACATGAATGACAGTGGGAAATTATGATACAGCCTGAAAGCACTAAAGCAGTAATAACAATATTATATCAGCATAACAAAGTTGCAAATAAAATATAGTTTTAAATTATTACAGTATTTAATCTGGAATTAAGATATTCAAAATTTATTTTCTCCCAGAAATCAGTGACCATATCTTTGTTTCTTTGTACAAGTAATTAAATTAATGATCATTTAAAGTAATTGTACAAAGGATGACTAGATTTTTATATTATCAAGTACTGGATCTAAAAATTAATTCTCACAAAAAGCTGCAGTTTTTAATTATACATAGTCTAACACACTGTCATGCCCGCAATTAGAAGAAAATACAGGAAAAATGAGATATATGTTTTCACACATGAAGGCAAAACAAAAGAAAATTTTTATAATGACATTCAAATGTCTCTACAACAGCAAATTATTTTTTTCTTTATAAACACTAACATGTACTTTTCACATTAGAATGTAAAACATTTCGACAATTAAAAAGGCACTTGGCAAGGACCTTACTATTTAAAGCAAATACTATTACTTGTTATAAAAAATGACATGGAGTGCTTATTGTTATGCTGTGTTGTACAGAGTTCTCTGATATTAAATTATGAATTATAAAAATAATCTTATCTATCTAGACACATTCAATAATATTTAGTTTCATACAAGGTTTTATTTGCTTACAAAACTTTCACTTGCCCTTCTTGCATTAATCACCATATTAAGGCTGATAATCTGAAAACCAAGATGAGTTTCAGAGGATTCTAGCACTATGAATTATCATTCTTTTTCTTGAGAATGTCTTCCTTGGATATGGCCTGATTTAATATGTCTGAGTAGATAGAAATATATGATAACTAGTTAGAAAAAACAATGGCAAACATTTAACAGTAAGACCTGTGGGTCTAGGCCTACATTTACATTTATGTTAAATTAATAAAAACAGTCTACTTTATAGAATAAATGTAGTTTTACAATTTTACACATTGGCTGAAGCTTAGGAAAATTAAAAAAATTTTCCTCTTAATGCATCATTATCATAAAAAGATATCATTCAATAAATTGATAGAAAGATATTGTTCAGTATGAAATAGTCTCTAGACAATCTTAGAATAATATTTGTATATGTTTTATGACCGTTTGTAATTGTCTTTCTACATTCAACAAGTTTTCCAATAATACTTTTCTGTTGACCTTTTATCCAGACCTTCCTGGATTCATTTATTGATCACTCATGCAATCAACAACTTTCAGTGAGAACGTTCACTTCCATATTCTGTGTTTATCCTAAAGATACAACTATGAACATGATTATCTTTGTCTCTAAGGAGCACAGAATGTTTAAGGTTATGGGCATATAAAATAATTAAAAAGCTAATTCTCTAAATTAAATATGACCGAAATATTGTGAAAAAACACTTTGGTGAATCTAATGCTTTTACCTCAAGGGTCCAGAAAGCTTTAGAAGAGAGGAAGGTGACATCATAATGGATAAGCAGAAGGCAAACAGGATGAAAGTGAGACAAGTTCTGGGGCAGGTTTTTAAGAGTGCAGTGTGACCTTGGGGGTAGGGATGGGAGGAGGGAGGGAGGCTCAAGAAGAAGGGGATATATATACACTTATGACTGATTCCTGTTGTTGTATGGCAGAAACCAACACAACATTGTAAAGCAATTACCCTCCAAATTGAAGAAAAAAAAAAAGCATGCAGAATGACTTAAAGAGATTGCTAAGCGAAGGCTAACTAGGGGTATGCCAAGTTAAGGGGTTTAGACTTGATATTACAGATTCATAGGATGCTATAGAAGTCTGTTAGCACTGGAGGGATGTGGCCAGTCCTGTTATATGGATAAAATAAAACTCACAGAAATGAATAAGTGAGCGGTAATGTCGAACTGTTGGTGCTATGGACAGAAATGTGGTAACTGGAAGAGCACAAGTGAAAAATAATTGAAGGCCTAAACCAAGGGGCAAGGAAAATGGAAGAAGAGACTCAATTTAAGAGACATAAATGAGGATGTGTCAATACTAATTGGTAGTATTAGATAACGCTGATTTCTGCCATACCTGGATTATCTCTGGAGGCATATGTGGGGATATCAAAGTATTACTCCAGAAAAAAAAAAGGGGGGGATATGAGTTTATGAGTTTATATTTTGACAGGTTTGGTGATATTTTCAAACTTCACCGTATTGAAGTTTGAAAATTATATATATGACTTCCAATTGCATGTATATGATTACTCCCAATTTTTTTGCCAAATTTCTTCATAGCTTAACCAGGATGATGAGGAGCTTGTATAAGCTAACCAAGATATACTTACTTTAGCAAACACATCACAAGAAACAGAAATTCTGATAATTTACATTCAGTCTTTATTCACCATATTAGTTAGCATTACTGCTCATGTGCAAAAGCTGCTTTAAATTCTCCATTATTACAACTATTTTATGTTTCACTTAGATAAATATATGGAGGCAATAAAAAGCACATAGGATCAGATTCCACATGACAAATTAAAAGCTGTTAAATTTTATTTTTTCAACCAAACTGGTTCTTAGGTTGTAGAAATGCAAAAAGCACATTTAAGCATGTATGCTATTTATTTTTACGGCTCACATTAGAAAATGATCCAAATAATTCAAACTCAAATTTGTCAGAGGAAACATATAGCTTTGGTATTGAAGAACAAGGTAACAGGACATTTAACCCACTGTGAAATGTTCACACCACAGTCAAATTTATTGTGTCCTTAGACAAGTTTCGTGATTACAGGTATGATGACATATATCCTCCAAAAAAAAGTTATTCATACTATTATAATTTTAAGCTGTTAATATATTAAATCCTATTTCAATGAATTTAATTGTAAGTCTACAGCCTTCAGTTTAATATTTAAAGTGCTTGGCTACCAGATGTTCAGGTAAAAATGAAATTAGTATTCATTTGCCAGGCATTTTTTTTTCTTACTACCAGTAATTTTGCTTCTTTTACACAGTCTCAGGAAAATGTGAACTATCAGAGATATTGCTCAGACTAACAATTATTCTCGTCACGATGAAATTTAGGTAATATTTAGTTCTACAAGTTTTGTTCAAATAGGCATTTTAATTTCTAGCAGTATATTTAACCTTAGAACTTGTCTTCCTGGTTTACAATTTTTTTTTTTAACTTTTGTCTGCTAAGTAATGATAATGTAGCAAACATAAAACAAGCAAAACATGAACTGCCAGTGCAATTCCCAAAAAAGAATATCAAAGAACCTAATTAGATATGAAGCTCACTTTAACAAAGATACAACATAAAAAGGGTGAAATTGCCTCATTTACCTTACTGCAGCAAGCTCTAAAGTCATAAACACACAAAAAGTTTTAATTCAGTCAAATTACTCTCATATATTTTTTTTCTCTCACAGGTGTGCATCTTTTTTTTTTTTTTCCATGTATTTAGTGGTGATGTAGGAGATACTGGAAGACCGTTTATATACGTGTAAAACTGAAGTCTTCTAATAGACACCTGAATCCATTCTCAGACATCCTTAGCTAAGAGATTATATCTGAATAACATTCTCATCAGATAAAATAAAACTCTGACCTTTGCTTTTCAAATGAAAGCAAAAATATGAAGCCCTCAGTAGCTTAGTCAAAATGGATTTTAAATGAATATTTTTTTACTCATTAAGCATGTTTCAAAAACCTCATTCATATTAGCTTGCTTTCATTTTTGCCCTGTTATCCTATTATGAAAGCATTTCAGTCATTTCAAAACTGGTTTAAAATCATTTTCCATGGAGAACAATGCTTCTAACATTTCAATAACTTTATTTTAATAATAAAAATTCAGTCTCACAATTTGATGGAATACTCTAGAAACAGGAATTTTGAATTTGGCTAACAATGTTGGTGATGAGAGATGTGGCACTGTTGACTTGTAGCAATAGGGTAAGTGTTGAAAGTGGTACATTTATGTCATAAAACTCAGTTCAGTTTTGTTTTTCATTGCCAAGAGATGTTACACCAAACACAAGTTATAGGGTTACTCATTTATTCCTAAACGAGGTGAGGTGTTACTCTCAATATGATTATTTTTTATAAATAGAACTACATTTATTGAAATCCTCAAATCTATGGGTTTTTTTTAATAGGAAGTTATATTCTCTCATAGCAAAAGAATAATGATGATAATACTATTTCATAAGGAAGAAACACGGCTGTAATGACTACAGTGGAGACACTTTATTTTCATATGGAAGACAGTAAACATTCCTCATATTTGCAAACAACAGGTAAAGATACATTTTTTAAAATGACATATAAAAATGCTTGTATCTAACGCACATCCTTAAGGCACACTTGTTAAGCCCTCAGGAGACAATGAAACATGCTACAGAAACTTCAGACAGAACCGTAAAACATTCTACCTTAGTATGGAAAAACAAGGAAGATGGATAGTCTAAAAATGCAATTTTTAATCTGAATTACTTTTATAAGATTAAAGTTACTCATATGTAAGTATATGAAAGATGCTCTCAAAGATTGAATATTTGAGTATGTTTTAATTCTCTTGAAGAGAGAAAAAAGAATATGTGTTTATATAAGATTATTTTTATATAAGAGAACTTTCTTCCTTAACAGAAAACAATTATTTCTTTCCTAAATGTTCTTTTCTCCTGCTTTTTGATTCCCTGGTAGCTCAGTTGGTAAAGAATCCACCTGCAATGCCGGAGACCCCAGTTCAATTCCTGGGTCAGGAACAGCTACCCACTCCAGTATTCTGGCCTAGAGAATTCCACGGACAGAGGAGCCTGACAGGCTACAGTCCATGGGGACGCAAAGAGTCAGACACGACTGAGCGACTTGCACTAGAAAGAATTAGGAGTGTTAGAATGGAAAAGTATAAAAGCAGTACTAATGTCACATTACAGAATCTAAAGTATATTTATATAATAAGACCTCAAAGAACAAGGATAAATTAATAATTAAATGAAATGTGTTTAAACAGGTGTTCAAGATGTTTAGAACTTAGTATCTTTCAATAGCAACTAGATCTCTATTATTAAAATAAGTATTTAATAATCATAAAAGGTTCTTAAAGAAAATTGTTAGGGAGATTAAATGAAGTTTGTGATAGTAATATTTGTATTGTCATTCAGCATGGCACTGTCACAGGTGAACCCAAAGAGGTTTAAAGTCACTCACCCAACCTAATATGGGAAGCAGCAAAATCTAACTCAGAAATTTTACCTTTTTTCACATACTGCCTCTTATTAAATATAATAATGAATGCAGCACCACATGAAACCTTTTTCTAAGCCATTAGGGAAATGTTAGAGGTCAGATGGGTGATCATCACTAAATGACTCTTTTGTTCATATTTCTATTTTAAAAGTATTTTTGACTCCCCTTTCTTGAAATAAGTCAATTAAGGATGACAATGTAATCTAGAGCAGACCAATGGGACCTGAGAGATGTTCCATTCTAAAAAAGAGACATGTAGAATGTGAAAGCAAGGCTCATTTTTTCTCAGATGGTAAAAAATCTGCCCGCAATGTGCGAGACCTGGGTTTGACCCCTGAGTCAGGAAGATCCCCTGGAGGAGGGCATGGCAACCCACTCCACTATTCTTGCCTGGAGAATCCCATGGACGGAAGAGCCTGGTGGGCTACAGTCCATGGGGTTGCAGTCCATTACTGGATCTCCACTCATGTGAGATTTGTAAATAAACTCATTATTAACTTTATATATTCTGTCACTTGTAGCCAAGAGCACACTGACAGCACTGTCCATTATAGTTCAAAAGAGAATTTTCACATATATTATTACCAGTGAGATATTTGGAAAACCCAAAAGAGATATATATTTGTTATACAATACTATTTTTCTAGATGTGAAATTTTGTGGTAACTGAATTAAGGGAGTTAAGGTAATGAATTTTTTTTAGCATAATTCCCTGTGCTTATCTTGTGACTAGATATGCAAATATCACTGAAAAGCTATCACCTGAAATTTTAAGGAATGATTTCTATGTTTATATATTTGAAATAACTTCAGGTAAAAAGTCACAAACCATCCCTTTTTGAAGTGTTCCTGATTTGCACCTAATACTCTTATCATAGTTGTAGACTAGAAAGCAGCTGGTAAGTTCACACTTCCCACTTTCCTCTGTTCCACATCCAAAAACTTAGAAATCGAGTCAATGATATTTGAATTAATAAAATAGACCATAGTGTCTGAGATTATATACAGAAATATTTAAGGTAGAGTATCTCTCACTAATATAAATAGGAATACCTTTACACAGCCTAGGTGAAGTTGACAGTGAAACTGTAATGAAGATTTGTATGCCTCTGTATAAAATAAAGGTCTACTTCTTTCCAGTGGATTATTGAATTCATAAATAGAAAATGTCCCTAACACAAAAATTCCCTTCAGTATGTATAAAAACAAAAAGAGGTGTGTGTGCGTGGTCAGGCTCTTCAGTCATGTCCAACTCTTTGTGACCCTATAGACTGTAGCCTGCCAGGCTCCTCTGTCCATGGAGAGGAAGGCACTACAAATGCAGGAATTAGTAAGTTTCCATGCCTAACTCTCAACATCAGGGGAAAGTAGAGAAACTGTTCTGCTCTCTATAGGGAAAAATTCATTTATCTACATTCTGAGCACCTACTCTAGACATGGAACTGTGACAGACAATGGGATTACATCTGTACATAGGATAGAAGTCTCTGCTCGCATTACACTTAACTTCTAGTTAGAAAAAAAAAA
The DNA here is from genome assembly GCF_054371585.1 of Giraffa tippelskirchi. NCBI lineage: Eukaryota > Metazoa > Chordata > Mammalia > Artiodactyla > Giraffidae > Giraffa > Giraffa tippelskirchi. The sequence continues at coordinate 69,745,767 of NC_137284.1, forward strand.
GTATATTAAATGATTTAATATCAAATGTGATAAGTTCTATAAAGGAGGTTCATAGGATGCAATAAGAGTGAACACATTAAAAGGGAATAGCAAATTTCTTTAAGGAAGGAAATTGGCTGGGTTTTTCAGAATCTAAGACCCATCCCTTCCCTTTGCTCTAATTCTATAGTTAATAAGCAATCTGGAGCTATTCTGAAATTCCATGGATTTTGATATAATGGATATGATGTCTTGAATTATGGAAATGTTCATTCTACCCTGGAGAGGAATCACCACTATTTTCCCCATATTTTAAGTGGTTTATATACATTGTATTATATGTTAACTTTAGCAAGTGATTAAGAGCCTGATCACTTCTGGGTGCCATGATACAATGATGTTTTTCCATTTTCTAAAAATGAGGATGAGACTGGACTAGGATCACACAGTCAACATACTGCTCCCTGGGAGTCTATAAGACAGCTTTAAAGGCAGCTAAGACAACTAGCTGGATAACAAATTGAGTATGTTGATCTAGATAGTAAAACAATTTCTTGCTATATTCCCTCTATTTTTACTATTTGCCAGTTGACTTTCTTGGTGATATTTGTCTCCAGCTCTGTCTCTCTCTTTTCTCTGTTTTATTTGCTTTTACTGAATGTACTAAGCCAATCAAGTATTTAAGCACTAAGTATAAGAATATAAGGCCTTCCAAGGTGGCACTAGTGGTAAAGAACCTGCCTGCCAATGCAGAAGACACAAGAGATGCGGGTCCAAACCCCGGGTCAGGAAGATCCCCTGGAGAAGGAAATGGCAACACACTCCAGTACTCCTGCCTGGAGAATCCCATGGACAGAGGATCCTGGTAGGCTGCAGTCCATGGGGTCACAAAGAGTCAGAGAAGATAGCAACTGAGCATGCAGGTACATACCTAGTTTCAGGGAATTTAACTAAATGTAATAGTTTTAGTGGACTTACATTAAAAATAGCTCCAGTTTTCTGACCTTAATCATGGACAAGTCTTTAAAGCTAGAATATGAATTAATTTATAACTTTGTGCATTTGACAATTATGAGAAGGAGTCAACATTATTAAACTAAGTAACTCTGTTTAATGGCATTTACTTTGCATGTTAAAATATTAATGACATCTGAAATCGCTAAACTGGTTTCAAACATAGAGAATTCAACATGTGAAAAAGATTACATGAATATTTTTGCAAAATACATCTACTTTTAATTATTGAAAGGTTTCTATTACTATCCTCAGTGTCATAGAATAGCTTGGAATCAATAATGGTGAATCATTAGAACATACTACACCTTGCTATATTTTTAATCTGTTTCTCTTAAAGAATTTTGTGTGATCCTGTATTTTGTAAAACTTACAAAAAATAAAGAAAAAAAGTTACACCTCTCTAGCTCCTTCACCGGAGAAGGCAATGGCACCCCACTCCAGTACTTTTGCCTGGAAAATCCCATGGATGGAGGAGCCTGGTAGGCTGCAGTCCGTGGGGTCGCTAAGAGTTGGACATGACTGAGCGACTTCACTTTCACTTTTCACTTTCATGCACTGGAGAAGGAAATGGCGACCCACTCCAGTATTCTTGCCTGGAGAATCCCAGGGACGGGGGAGCCTGGTGGGCTGCCGTCTATGGGGTCACACACAGTCGGACACGACTGAAGCGACTTAGCAGCAGCAGCTCCTTCACACATTATTTCCCTTGCCTATATTCTGTTGAGGACTACCACAGCTTCACAACTTAAAAAAAAAAAAGAAATTCTAATAAAACTTGTTTCTACTCTCTGAAAATTAGTTAATGTTTTACTTGTGTTTTTCCTCACACATCAGCAGTCCTTTTCCAATTCTGTAGCAAGAACCACAGCTGTGCATTTTGAAAATGCTATTCACCTTAAAACTTCTCTCACACTGGAATTAAAAATGAGGCAATCCTCCTTTTCCCAATGCCATAGAGGGATGGTTTTACCAACACATTAATTATTTGTATAAAAATGATAAGGATAGGAATCAGACTACTTGAGTTATATTGAAAATACTGATATTTTCAATCAAATTGAAGAATTATATAGTCTAACACATGAATAAGTAAATCTATTACTATTTAGATTGCATTTTTTGTCACTGATTTATATCTTGAGGGACCCAGATGACTCCCTGAAATATCATGATCTGTTTTTGTTTCCAGTCAAGATACTAAAATTTATATAAAATATTCAGGCTGACTTGTATGTGAACTAATTGACATATGTAGGCATTATTATTTGGGGATTAATCATTGTGCTGGTACATTCAAGTACACGTTAGATAATTCTAAGAAAGATTTCCTTGTCTTTTTCTCCAGTATTATCTATTTTTTATTTAAAAATTATGCCAAGCCCATATTCTATGTTCTACTGTTTGAAATTATGCTCAAATAAGCAGATAATAAGTGGAGATGAATTATAGTTGAAGATATTTTATAAGATAAAAATTTTTCCAATCTGCATTACCATCAACAAATCAATAAAGCAACATTTTTTGCTATATTAATATACTTAGCAACATGTTGCATCACTTCCCAGAATTTAAATAAAAAGTCATCTGTATTTTTCAGCTGAGGAAGAACAAAATGATACCTTTGTTCACAAAAATTTTGCTGAATCCAGATACAGTACTGAAGTCATTTCATACTGAATATTATTTGATATTAATAGTCATTCATTTAGGTTAGTGACTCAGTGATGTTTCCTATTATGAGCAGATTATAGAGATTGCAGAGGCTATCTTGATATTTCTATCGATCAATATGAAAACAAAATCTCTTGGAGGCTCTTTTTGGTAAGTTGTCAAATGTAAAATAATTATAAGATTATTCATATGTAGGTAATATGTTTTATTATTGCTAAATCTTGACAGAATTCATTATTATGGATTCATGGATATATTCATGGAAATAACATTTTACATAAAAACTCAAATAAACTTTTTGGACAACTCAATACATGGATGAGCAGAAACACTACTTGTCCCTCAGCCTTTTCCCTAAAAATTTAGAACCTAATCATTTGAGACAGATGAAAAGAAAAAGTGACTTCCTTACAAACATAAAAAGGAAGACCAAAGAAAGGGATGTGTATTAATTTTGCTCATTCATTCATTCAACAAACATTTATTAAATACCTCTTATGTTCCAGAAATTGTTCTAATTGCTGGAAAATCATTAGTGATTAAGTCCCTGCTCTTATACAGCTCACAGCCTTTATTTATCTAAATGTGAGATTAGATCGCCTATTATCTCTTAGAATTGATAAACCACTCTGTCCATTTCTTCTCATTCTTAGAGCACAGTGTATATAGAATAAAAATCCAAGGCAAATACAACAAATGATAAAACATATATATCAGCCAATTCCTGGACTAGCTTCAAAATTAAATTATAGTTGCATTTATAATTAATTAAAATATTATTGATACAACAGTAGATTGCTTAACAGACACAAATTCTTCCCAATCCTGCATAAATGCCATTATGCAACAGGACTATGCTACATTTCCTTTCCAGAGGAAAATCGCTTTCTTCACCCCCCTTGCATCTGGACTAGCCTTAGTGACTGACCAACAGAATACAACAGAAATGATTCTGTGCAAGTTCAAGAGCTTAGGCCTCAACATCTTTGTAAAGGCCACGTTTACATGGAGCACTGTCTTGAGAACCTCTTGCCCAGAGTGGAAAATGACGTGATGAGAAAGATCTAATATCCTAGTTGAGCCCAAGCCCAGCAAATCCACCAGCTTATTGCAGCTGAAGAGCTGCCTTGCTAACCCCAAAAGTATGAAAAATCATGAACTGCTGTTATTTTCAGGCACCAAGTTTTGGTGTGGTGAGCTGTGTAAAAACGGATAAAAGACAGAGACTTATTATATACCTTATAATGTGCTAAGCATAACATATAAAGAAGTCAGCAAAAGCTTCCATCAGTTCTGGCTTAGAGACTCTGCCCTACAGTATAGTGGGAAAGATAGAAATTCCTCAAGCACACACATGTGAAATTGCTATGGTACTGTGGGAAGGAGGAAAAGTGAGAATATTTTCATGAGAGGCTGTAATTACTGGGAGGGAAGCGCATTTCTAGCACAGGTGACTGTCAGCACAAAGGCCCCGTGGCAGAAAACATACCCAAAGCCAAGTGGAGGAGACCAAACAACCCAGACTAGAATGTTAGCTCAGTGTGTCTAAGTGCTGCTAGAGTAGGCTAGACACTTTGCTGTGTAGTATATTTTTCTTATGATGAATACTGTCAGTGGCAGCACTTATACTGAATTTGTATTTCTTTGTCTATGTATATTATTTCTTTTGATACAATTATTTGCTGCATGAGCATTCAGGAAGTGGCAACAAAATACGTTCCTAAAAGATCAGCAGATAAATGCTTGAATTTCACTGTTAAAACCCTGTGCATAACCAAAGCCTCAGAGCTGAAACTAAGTAACCTGAATAAATTTAATAACGGAAATGAATTAGAGAGAAGAGAGCTCTGGTAACTGTGGTTGTATTTGTCTTTCAACTGAATGATTTAGACTTTCACACAGATGAAGAGAAATATGATAGGACAATTAAATACAGTAATAACCAGGCAAATCAACAAGTTTTTGTTGTACAAGTTGACACTGTACTATGTGGTCATCAATTTCATTAATTCAGCATCATATAAAGAGGATGCAACATTCTAAAAGGGAGATACAATTTCTCAGACTCTCACTGTTCACAATAAAAGGAAAGTGTCAAGTGAAAAAGTAATAGTCAATTACTTACAATCAGGTAAAACTACTGAAATATTTCTGTTGGGAACAAAGTCTTGCTTTTCTCTCAGCTCAAAAAATATAGACATAGCGAATTAATGTTCCTGGAATTCCCTTCCTTTGCTTATCAGACTCATAGTTACAAGACTGCTCAGAAGGATGAGGAGGCATTTGGGGAGATTATTGGTTTAAGCAAGAACCCCTTAAAGCAAGGCAAGCAGAAGGAAAAACGAAAGAAAAGAAAAAAAAATCTGAATTCTTTTTGTTACACCCAATCGTCACAATAGAGTAATTTTCTCTCATCATCCATAAATCTATCATCCTGCTAATACTTTGGTAAAATCATTTCATTGTAGCACATAATATATATTAATAAGCTACTAGACTTTTTCTAATAATCTACTTTCCTTTCCACTTTAGATTTAACAATCATATAATAATCACTGTTCTGCTTGCAAATGAATCATATGCAATAGTAAGGAAATAGCTAAGAGGGAGATGCAGCCCATGAGAGATTTAATCATAGGAAATGGCTGACTTTTTATTTCCAATAACCATCTGCACTCATGGTAAATCAGGTGCTAATGAAGCTCAGGCCCAGACTGCATGGGAGCATAAATCTCAAGAACCAAAAGTCGTAGAGCAGCAGACTTCAGAAAAACAGAATTTCCTAAGGAAATGCACCAAGATTATCATATAGAAGGTCACCATCTGCAAATGTGTCACATAAATGAATATATTTGGTAGTCCTAATTCCACTTTATGACACTGGCTGTGAACATCAAATATATACCTTTCTTTTGAAACATCATTTTAAAGTATTGTGATCATTTATAGTTTCCTCCTAGAGAGTCAACATTTTAAGGATTGAGGCTCCATGCTAATTTCATTTTAATCTTCTTCATAGTGTCACAGGCTTAGAAGTACTCAATACTTAGAAAATCAATGATGAAAACAAACATTAATTGTGGAATCCCACTTTTAGAGCAGAAAAGTACTATAGAGATTTTTTTTAAATGCCCCCTCCCCCGCCCCAGTGAATGAGGATATACAGTGGGTAGAATTGGGGCCAGATAAGGGATTAGACTCAAGTCTTCTGAGAATCGATCAATATGACAATGTCTTCTATGACTTTCTGTCTCCATCATCATAATTCTCCACTTTATGCCTCATTCAACCACTGTTGAAGTAATATCCGCAATATGAATCAACACAAAAATAGAGGGGCAACAAACAGCCCAAAATCTACAGTATCAATAAAATTCTGTCGCACGCACAAGAAAAAGGATTCAGTACTAAGCACTTGAAAAAATACTGACCTTTTTCAATATGGACTTTATCTAGCCCCATGATTTTTAACAATTATATTCTTAACCTTTTGCAAATACTACAAAAGCAAGGACCTGGAATTACAGGTAAAGATGAGGCAAGGATTTTATATATTAACACTTGAGTCAACCTGAATTTCCTACCATCCCCATTGTAATGTGGCTTCATCATTCTCCACGTGTTACCATGTATGCAGGAATTCCAGTGAAGTGCTAAAGTCTTTTCTCTCAAATTAGAAAGCACATTAAAGAAATCTAGACGCAACAGCCAATTAGCCTGTAACTAGCTTTATGAATTACATGAAGTAGATACAAAGAGCAATGTTTCATAGTTTTCTATGGGTCATGGACACCTTGAGAATTCAATGACTCATGAACCTTCTGTGCTGAAATACACAGGACACATATGTAAAGGTTATGCCTAAAACCTCTAGAGTTTTACAGTCTTTCTGAATTCTACTCACGCTGTCCAGAACTACGTAAATTCAAGTTAAAAATTACTGACTATGGTCATATTTGCAACCTTGAGGACTAACATAAATCTTAGGTCATATGTGTTGTAAATGATAGATCTTAAAGATAAAGTATCTTTAATTTCTTACTCAAAGTTACTTGATACAGCATTTATCACGTTAGAGCACAAATGCAGTTTTCAAACTGTATTTTCCCATTATCTACACAAAATAATTAGATAACTTATTTCATTTTAAATTCAGTTCAGTTCAGTTGCTCTGATCGGTTCTATGAAGAGCTACAAGATCTTTTAGAACTAACACCCAAAAAAGATGTCTTTTTCATGATAGGATTTCCCTGGTGCCTCAGATGGTAAAGCATCTGCCTACAATCCGAGAGACCTGGGTTGGGAAAATCCCCTGGAGAAGGAAATGGCAACCCACTCCGGTACTCTTGCCTGGAAAATCCCATGGACAGAGGAGCCTGGTAGGCTACAGTCTATGGGGCCGCAGAGTGGGACATGAGTGAGTGACTTCACTTCACTTCACTTTTCATGATAGGGGATTGGAATGCAAAAGTAGGAAGTCAAGAAGCACCTGGAGTAATAGGCAAATTTGGCCTTGGAGTACATAATGAAGCAGGGCAAAGGCTAATAGAGTTCTTCCAAGAGAACATACTGATCATAGCAAACACCCTCTTCCAACAACACAAGAGAAGACTCTACACATGGACATCACCAGATGGTCAACACTGAAATCATATTGATTATATTCTTTGCAGCCAAAGATGGAGAAGCTCTATACGGTCAGCAAAAACAAGACCAGGAGCTGACTGTGGCTCAGATCATGAACTCCTTATTGGCAAATTCAAATTTAAATTGAATAAAGTAGGGAAAACCACTAGACCATTCAGGTATGACCTAAATCAAATCCCTTACAATTACACAGTGGCAGTGAGAAATAGATTTAAGGGACTAGATCTGACAGACAAGAGTGCCTGATAAACTATGGATGGAGGTTCGTGACACTGTACACGAGACAAGGATCGAGACCATCCCCAAGAAAAAGAAATGCCAAAAAGTAAAATGGCTGTCTGAAGAAGCCTTACAAATAGCTGTGGAAAGAAGAGAAGTGAAAAGCAAAGGAGAAAAGGAAAGATATATCCATCTGAATGCAGAGTTCCAAAAAATAGCAAGGAGAGATAAGAAAGCCTTCCTTAGTGATCAGTGCAAAGAAATAGATGAAAACAATAGAATGGCCATGGTGGATTCATGTCAATGTATGGCAAAACCAATACAATATTGTAAAGTTAAAAAACATAAATAAACTAATTTAAAAAATTAAAAAAAAACACACATGCAATAGAATGGGAAAACCTAGAGATTTCTGCAGGAAAATTAGAGATATCAAAGGAACATTTCATGCAAAGATGGGCTCAATAAAGGACAGAAATGGTATGGACCTAAAAGAAGCAGAAGATATTAAGAAGATGTGGCAAGAATACACAGAAGAACTGTACAAAAAAGCTCTTCACAACCCAGATAATCAAGATGATGTGATCACTCACCTAGAGCCAGACATCCTGGAATGTGAAGTTAAGTGGGCCTTAGGAAGCATCATTTTAAACTGAGAGGCCATATTTTACTATTTGGTAGATATTTTAAGGATATGATATTAGAGATATAGTTATATTATTGTTTTGATACTCTAATAAGAATTCACAAAATTAGAGTTGATTATATTTTATGCATGAGTTTTAATCCTCAGTCTATAATCCTACCTCCTGCAAATTTACCTTGTTGTATCCTAAATACATTGACATTTGACTTGTGTTAATGGCTCAGTTGTATCCATCTCTTTGTGACCCGATGGACTGTAGCCCACCAGGCTCCTGTGTCCATGGGATTCTCCAGGCAGGAATATTGGAGTGGGTTTCTGTTCCCTTCTCTAGGGGATCTTCTCAACCCAGGGATCAAACCCAGGTCTCCTGCATCGCAGGTAGATTCTATACCATCTGAACTACCAGGAAAGTCCCTAATTTGCTGTTAGAGAGAGAAGTATTTTTACATGTATTATATTATTTTCACTTTGATTTGTCTTTTTCTCTCATTTATTTTAATACAGAGCAAAGAACTAATTTTTGCTTCATATTACAAATTATTATACCTGAAGCCAAATCCCAGTCTATTTTCTTAATTCCACAAATAATATGAAGTACACAGTGATTTTGTCATCTAACATTGCACTTAGGCATATTTTTGAAATAATCAATTAGTATTCAAGATAGAGGATATTAAAAGCTAAATATTAGCTTTGAACTTAAAGTTTGCCTCAAGGATTTCCTCTAGAGAGGAATATACTTTTTTTTTTTTAATAAATTTATATATTTTAGTTGGGGGCTAATTACTTTACAATATTGTAGTAGTTTTTGCCATACATTGACATGTATCAGCCATGGGTTTACATGTGTTCCCCTTCCTGGACCCCCCTCCCACCTCCCTCCCCATCCCATCCCTCTGGGTCATCCCATTGCCCCAGCCCTGAGCATTTGTCTCATGCATCGAACATGGAATGGTGTTCTGTTTCACATATGATAATATACATGTTTCAATGCTATTCTCCTAGAACGTCTCACTCTCACCTTCTCCCTCAGAGTCCATAAGACTGTTCTATGCATCTGTGTCTCTTATTCTGTCTCGCATATAGGGTTATCGTTACCATCTTTCAAATTCCATATATATGCATTCAGTTCAGTTCAGTTCAGTCGCTCAGTCGTGTCCGACTATTTGCGACCCCATGACTTGCAGCACGCCAGGCCTCTCTGTCCATCACCAACTCCCGGAGTCTACCCAAACCCATGTCCAACGAGTTGGTGATGCCATCCAATCATCTCATCCTCTGTCGTCCCCTTCTCCTCCCGCCCCCAATCCTACCCAGCATTAGGGTCTTTTCCAATGAGTCAACACTTCGCATGAGATGGCCAAAGTATTGGAGTTTCAGCTTCAACATCAGACCTTCCAATGAACACCCAGGATTGATCTCTTTTAGGATGGATTGATTGGATCTCCTTGCAGTCCAAGGGACTCTCTAGAGTCTTCTCCAACACAACAGTTCAAAAGCATCAATTCTGCGGCGCTCAGCTTTCTTCACCGTCCAACTCACATCCATACATGACCACTGGAAAAACCATAGCCTTGACTAGACAGACCTATGTTGGCAAAGTAATGTCTCTGCTTTTAAATATGCTATCTAGGTTGGCCATAACCTTCCTTCCAAGGAGTAAGCGTCTTTTAATTTCATGGCTGCAGTCACCATCAGCAGTGATTCTGGAGCACAAAAAAATAAAGTCTGACACTGTTTCCACTGTTTCCCCATCCATTTCCCATGAAGTGATGGGACCAGATGCCATGATCTTAGTTTTCTGAACATTGAGCTTTAAGCCAACTTTTTCACTCTCCTCTTTCACCTTCATCAAGAGGCTCTTTAGTTCTTCTTCACTTTCTGCCATAAGGGTGGTGTCATCTGCATATCTGAGGTTATTGATATTTCTCCGGGCAATCTTGATTCCAGCTTGTGTTTCTTTCAGCCCAGCATTTCTCAGGATGTACTCTGCATATAAGTTAAATAAACAGGGTGACAATATACAGCCTTGACGGACTCCTTTTCCTATTTGGAACCAGTCTGTTGTTCCATGTCCATTTCTAACTGTTGCTTCCTGACCTGCATACAGGTTTCTCAAAAGACAGGTCAGATGGTCTGGTATTCCCATCTCTTTCAGAATTTTCCACATTTTATTGTGAGCCACACAGTCAAAGGCTTTGGCATAATCAATAAAGCAGAAATAGATGTTTTTCTGGAACTCTCTTGCTTTTTCGATGATCCAGCAGATGTTGGCAATTTGATCTCTGGTTCCTCTGCCTTTTCTAAAACCAGCTTGAACATCTGGAAGTTCACGGTTCATGCATTGCTGAAGCCTGGCTTGGAGAATTTTGAGCATACTTTACAAGCATGTGAGATGACTGCAATTGTGCAGTAATTTGAGCATTCTTTGGCATTGACTTTCTTTGGGATTGGAATGAAAACTGACCTTTTTCAGTCCTGTGGCCACTGCTGAGTTTTCCAAATTTGCTGGCATATCGAGTGAGAGTGCAGCACTTTCACAGCATCACCTTTGAGGATTTGAAACAGATCAACTGGAATTCCATCACCTCCACTAGCTTTGTTCGTAGTGATGCTTTCTAAGGCCCACTTGACTTCACATTCCAGGATGTCTGGCTCTAGGTGAGTGATCACACCATCATGATTATCTGGGTCATGAAGTTGTTTTTTGTACAGTTCTTCTGTGTATTCTTGCCACCTCTTCTTAATATCTTCTGCTTCTGTTAGGTCCCTAACATTTCTGTCCTATATCAAGTCCATCTTTGCATGACATGTTCCTTTGGTATCTCTAATTTTCTTGAAGAGATCTCTAGTCTTTCCCAATCTGTTGTTTTCCTCTATTTCTTTGCATTGATCGCTGAGGAAGGCTTTCTTATCTCTCCTTGCTATTCTTTGGAACTCTGCATTCAGATGGGAATATCTTTCCTTTTCTCCTTTGCTTTTCACTTCTCTTCTCTTCCCAGCTATCTGTAAGGCCTCCTCAGACAGCCATTTTCCTTTTTTGCATTTCTCTTCCATGGGGATTTTCTTGATCCCTGTCTCCTGTACAATGTCATGAACCTCTGTCCATAGTTCATCAGGCACTCTGTCTATCAGGTCTAGTCCCTTAAATCTATTTGTTACCTCCACTGTATACTCATAAGGGATTTGATCTACGTCATACCTGAATGGCCTAGTGGTTTTCCCTACTTTCTTCAATTTAAGTCTGAATTTGGCAATAAGCAATTCATGATCTGAGCCACAGTCTGCTCCTGGTCTTGTTTTTGCTGACTGTATAGAGCTTCTCCATCTTTGACTGCAAAGAATATAATCAATCTGATTTCGGTGCTGACCATCTGGTGATGTCCACGTGTAGAATCTTCTCTTGTGTTGTTGGAACACTGTATTGGTGTTTTTCTTTCTGGCTTACTTCACTCTGTATAATGGGCTCCAGTTTCATCCATCTCAATAGAACTGATTCAAATGTATCTTTTTTTAATGGCTGAGTAATATTCCATTGTGTATATGTACCACAGCTTCCTTATCCATTCATCTGCTGATGGACATCTAGGTTGCTTCCATGTCCTGGCTATTGTAAACAGTGCTGCGATCAACATTGGGGTACACGTGTCTCTTTCAATTCTAGTTTCCTCGGTGTGTATGCACAGCAGTGGGATTGCTGGGTCATATGGCAGTTCTATTCCCAGTTTTTTAAGGAATCTCCACACTGTTCTCCATAGTGGCTGTAGTAGTTTGCATTCCCTCCAACAGTGTAAGAGACAAAAGAGACCATAGCAAAAATCAACAAAACTAAAAGCTGGTTTTTCGAGAAGATAAACAAAATTGACAAGCCATTAGCCAGACTCATTAAGAAACAGAGGGAGAAGAATCAGATCAACAAAATTAGAAATGAAAATGGAGAGATCACAACAGACTACACAGAAAGACAAAGGATCATAAGAGACTACTACCAACAGCTATATGCCAATAAAATGGACAACTTGGAAGAAACGGACAAATTCTTAGGAAAGTATAACTTTCCAAAACTGAACCAGGAAGAAATAGAAGATCTTAACAGACCCATCACAAGCACGAAAATCGAAACTGTAATCAGAAATCTTCCAGCAAACAAAAGCCCAGGACCAGACGGCTTCACAGCGGAATTCCATCAAAAATTTAGAGAAGAGCTAACACCTATCCTACTCAAACTCTTTCAGAAAATTGCAGAAGATGGTAAACTTCCAAACTCATTCTATGAGACCACCATCACCCTAATTCCAAAACCAGACAAAGATGCCACAAAAAAAAGAAAACTACAGGCCAATATCACTGATGAACATAGATGCAAAAAACCTTAATAAAATTCTAGCAAACAGAATCCAACATCATATTAAAAAGATCATACATCATGACCAAGTGGGCTTTATCCCAGGAATGCAAGGTTTCTTTAACATCCGCAAATCAATCAATGTAATACCCCACATTAACAAATTGAAAGATAAAAACCATATGATTATCTCAATAGATGCAGAAAAACCCTTTGACAAAATTCAACATCCATTTATGATAAAAACCCTCCAGAAAGCAGGAATAGAAGGAACATACCTCAACATAATAAAAGCTATATATGACAAACCTACAGCAAACATTATCCTCAATGGTGAAAAATTGAAAGCATTTCCCCTAAAGTCAGGAACAAGGCAAGGATGCCCACTTTCACCACTACTAGTCAACATAGTTTTGGAAGTTTTGGCCACAGCAACCAGAGCGGAAAAAGAAATAAAAGGAATACAGATAGGAAAAGAAGAAGTAAAACTCTCACTGTTTGCAGATGACATGATCCTCTACCTAGAAAACCCTAAAGATTCTACCAGAAAATTACTAGAGCTAATCAATGAATATAGTAAATTTGCAGGATATAAAATTAACACACAGAAATCCCTTGCATTCCTATACTCCAATAATGAGAAAACAGGAAGAGAAATTAAGGAAACAATACCATTCACCATGGCAACGAAAAGAATAAAATACTTAGGAATATATCTACCTAAAGAAACAAAAGACTTATATATAGAAAACTATAAAACACTGATGAAAGAAATCAAAGAGGACACAAACAGAAGGAATATACTTTTATAATTACATCCCTGACTATATTAAAAATATTAGAAATTCTGCAAATCACAATATGAAGGAAAATATAGTTGGTGAAATAGCCTATAATGCAAGTACTGAATATATCATAACTTGTGGCAACAAGTAGCAGAGTTTTAAAAAATATGCCAAAGCACTGTAATAGAAATATCTGCATCCTTGTGACTCAGCTTCTCTTTGTTTCATGATATCTTTACCATTTAAGTAATGTATATACAGAAAGAATTAAATATAGTCACGATTTCCTAAGGCAATTCCTAGAGCAATTAGATGGCAACAAAGGTGTTATGTTTATATTTATTAATCTATTACTTTACATATTCACATTGTTTTATTCACTCATACACTTTCTTAGAACTCATATAAATAGTAAATATGCTTTCAAAATTATAGCTCTAGAAGAATTTATTCAAGTATATCCTTCAAATCCAGCCATTTAAAGTTTTATTTCTGTTACTTTAATCTCAGTCATTATCATCAATTGCCTTGATCATTTAATCACACAATTGGATAAATATTTTCCCTTTGGGGAACAAGATAGAATTTTATTTCCTGGTCCCTGTATGGTAGGATGGGGCCATGTGGCTACTTCTGACTAATGGGATGTTAACGAACACAACGTGGGTCATTTCAGGACTGGAATATTTAATTGCCAAAGAGAGCTCCTCTGAAATTCTCTCCTTTCTTCAACATTGAATGACAAAGTACAAGTACATGGCTGTGCTATCAACTTGGATTCTTGATTGGGCAGAGTAAACCAAGCTCCTCTGTTCCTACAAAGAAACTGGGGGCATGATGGAGACAAATTTTTGGTGGTTTTCAGTTACCTTTAGTTTGGGATTGTTTATTATCTTAGCATAACACTTCTTAACATGTTCAAAACATTCTCTAACATATCTTTCCAAACATGCTGTTCCACTCCCAAACTATTCTCAAAAAGTAGACATTTTTTTGTTCATTTGTGTAATTATGTAACAGTTATATTGAATTAAAATGATTAAAGTGAGGTTATCACAAAAAATAACTTTTGAGATTTGCTTTAAATTTATTCCATAATTAGCTCTTTGCTCAAAATAAAAGTTTTATGTCATTAATTAAAATGCTAGTTTCATCAAAATTCTTAATCTAATTTAAAGTTGAAATTTCTTCCCTGCCATAGCTAATGGTTGGTGTGAGAAGAATGCCTATGGTAAGGAAAAGGGAGTCAAATTCTTCTCTCCTTTCTCACCTAGGCCTTATTCTTTTCCTGCTCCATCTTACTATCTATATTCTCTGGCCCTGCAGAAGAGATAAGGGGAGCAAGATAGTTCTCATTTGTTTTGTATCACAGTGGGAAAACTTCCACTAGTACTTTTAGTTCTGTAATATCTTAAAAATTCCCTTTTCCCTTGGGCCCTTGCTTTCATTCTTTAGAAATTTCTCCCAACACTGTCCTCTACCCCTTTTCCCCAACACTGCAGCTATTTCAACCACAGTCGCCTGCCATGGTCAAGATCATTGTCACTCCAGCTCATTGTGCCCTTCTCCACATGCTCTGGAAGACAGTCAGTCTAACTTCCATCTCCTTCTGCTACAGCCACTTTGTCCTTTTTGAAGGATCTAAAACAATCCCAGAGCAGATCATGTTCTCCCCTACTCCACCTCCTCTCCCTGCACATGGCACATTATCTTGCCCTCAAGCGGAATGATTTGCCCTAGAAAACCCAGAGAGCACAATCCTTTCTCAAACTGCAGTCCTCCACTCTGTTATCAACAGCTGCCTCAGTCAGTCACCTACCATTTATCTCTCTCAGAAGCAAATCGCATGCAATGTCCCACAAAGAGGTAGAGACAGAGAAAGATCTCCAAGTCAACTCCTTTAATCACCTTTCCCAACACAGGTTAGGTGGAATTTTCAGGGACTGACTGAGGGTGAAGAGGACCTGACAGCATATCTTTCTCCAGAGAAATATACTTCAAAAATCTTCCAATTTATACCCATTGACTCTTTGGTACTTTGGTGTGGTGTGTGCTCAGTCACTCAGTCATGTCCGACTCTGTGCGACCCCATGGACTGTAGCCTGTCAGGCTTCTCTGTCCATGGGGTTTTCCAGGCAAGAATACTGGAGTGGGTTGCCACTCTTCTTCTCCAGGGTTGCTGTGGTAGAACATTTTAACAAGTCACAAGTTGGTTCTGTATGAGCTCTCCTCTTTGGAATGTACGTGCCTCAGCGGAGACTCCCATTATCGTAATCTGCTCCAAATATAAGTCAAGTTTTGCCAAATCAATTTCTCCCCCACAACGTCACACCACTGCCCCCTACATAAATTATGATTAAAATCCTACAGTGAATTCATTTGAATTTAGGATACAATTTAATTAAGCCTATAAAGTCCTATGTGATTGCTTGATCACCCTCCAATGATAAGATCTAGTCATAGGGGTCTTCCTTTTTCTTTACATGAGACCATTTTCCTGCCTTATAGCAGGATATGGGCCAAATCATTCTTTGTTGTGGGCATTGTCCTGTGTGTTGTAGAATGTTTATCAGCACCCCTGGCCTCTACTGGGCTTCCCTTGTAGCTCAGATGGTAAAGAATCTGCCTGAAATGTAAGAGTGTGTGTGTACTTAGTTGCTCAGTTGTGTCAGGCTGTGACCCCATGGAATGTAGCCCACCAAGCTTCTCTGTTCATGGGATTCTCCAAGCAAGAATAGTGAAGTGGGTTTCCATGCCCTCAATGCAGGAGACCTCAGCTCAATCCCTGCATTGAGAAGATCCCCTAGAGAAGAGAATAGCAACCCACTCCACTATTCTTGCCTGGAGAATTCCATGGACAGACCATGGGGTCAAAAGAATTGGACACAACTGAGTGACTAACACTGGCCTCTACTTATGCCAGTAGCATTTCCTGCCTTGTGACCACCTAAAATGTCCCCAGACATTACCAAATGTAGCCTTGAGGAATGGACAAACTGTCTACTTTCTGTCTTAGAAACTTCATCAAGGATACTTCCTTTGCTGAGGTTCCTTTTTATCATTTTTCACCTAGAAAATTTTTACTTATTTTAGACTTGGCTGACCCAAATTAAGTAAGCTCTTCTTACCAGAAAGCATCCCACAGGGCAATCCTCTGGACTGAAGCATTCCTGGCTTCCCTGTCCTTCACTATCTCCCAGAGTTTGCTCAAGTTCATGTCCATTGAGTCAATGATGTCATCCAACCTTCTTATCCTCTGTCAGCCTCTTCTCCTCATGCTCTCAATCTTTCCTAATATCAGGGTCTTTTCCAATGAGTCAGCTCTTCGCATCAGGTGGCCAAAGTATTGGAGCTTTAGCTTCAACATCAGTCCTTCCAGTGAGTATTCAGGGTTGATTTCCTTTAGGATTGACTGGTTTGAGCTCCTTGCTAGCCAAAGAACTGTAACTGTTTATATTGCTCAACACTCTCTTTAACTTCATGAGTTACCTAATCCATCAAGTAATATTTTAAATATATTTTCTATCTTTCTTGTCACAAAGATTATGAAAACAGACATATATTTTCATCATGAAAATAACCTTACATCAGTTGAAGATTTTACCAGTATGCCTCCAAAACTAACAAAGTTACTAATTATGCAATTTTCCATTTTAAATTCCTGTCTCCAGAAACCTATTTAAAGTCTAGCACTTCATAGCAGAGGTAATACTGAATGTTCACAAATTCAAGAAACCATTGTTACAGTGCTCCAAACTCTAGTAAATAGAGTGATAAAAGCCTTAGGAAAACCATGACTGTCCCACCTTTGCCCCTTAAGCAGCACGTGTGTTGCTTATTTAAATATAAACTCCTGTAAAGCCAACTTATGAAGACTTATGTGCCAAATAATTTTCTAAGGTGATAAAGGATCACCCAGATAATTCCATGCAGGCAGACTGGTGAGAAGTTGGTCTCTTAAAGCAGAAGCAGCCTTTCGATAAATAACAGAACTTGGAAGAGAAGTTTGCAGTTGGTGTGAGAGTCTGGGACCTCTTCCTTGCCCCTAAAACCATGGGGAAAATTTCCAGGAGAGCCAGGGCACAAGGCCGCCCAAGGCTTCTGTAACTTAAGCCAGTATTTAGGAAGTGTAAGTGCCCGACTGTCTTTGCATTTTGCAGGTTCCAGTGATGATGTTATAGTACATGGGTTAAAGTGGTGGGGGCGGGGGCGGTTATGAACCATGAGAACCCCTAAATTTGAGACAATTCTGTGCCATGAGATTCTGAGTTCTTGCTCAAGGGACCCATTGTACAGAATGGTTTCCTAATCAGGCTCTTTCAAAGCTAAAAGGGACAAAAATGGGGTCAAGCAGCCAGCCACCAAGTGTACCTTTTATAAATCTATCTCTAAACTTGTAGAGAATTCTAACAATGGTTTCATTAATTTAGCAATCACTCAACGTCCTATCTATTATAATGTAAAAAACTCTTAAGAGAGAAAGAAAAAAGAAAATTGTTTTATTCCCATGATTTAATCTAAAGTTAAAGATGAAAAATTGCAATAATGGTAGTCTTGTTAAACTTTTTAAATTTGCTCTAAGATTTAAAGTATGGACTTGCTTTTCTTGAGGCTCATTCTTTTGTCTTCTATTTTAAAACTCCTAAGTGTACATTCTTATCTTTCTAAGGACAGGTATGAAATCACTGAACTGATTTTAATAAAAATGGTAACATGTATTTAAATGCAGTGCTCGGTTGTGCATGACTCTTTGTGACCCCATGGACTGTAGCCCACCAGTCTCCTCTGTCCATGGGCTTTTTCAGGCAAGGATACTGGAATGAGTTTCCATTTCCTTCTCCATGGGATCTTCCTGACCCAGGGACTGAACCCAAATCTCTTGTGCCTACTGCATTGGCCTGCAGATTCTTTACCACTAGCACCACAAAACTTGGTAACAAATGCAGCCCAAAAAGCTGCATATACAAAAAGTGCATATCAAAACAACATACCTTACCAGGACTCCAAGTTATCTATGGTAACAACAAAATACCATGTCTCCCATCAATAATCATATACCTCACATTGGGCCCCTGTCCAGGATCCCTGGATTTTCTGGGGATTCTTGCCAAATGCAGTCGTCAGCTCCCATGGGAGGATGTGCTTCTTTAGCTTGGTGCACGACTGTTATAGCCAGAGCTTGTGGTTTTCCCTCTGAAGTGTATTTGTAGATAGTACAATACCATCCTGTCTTCACAGTGCTCCTTGGATGGTGACCTAAAATGACTGTCTTTTCAATCCACAGAGGGCTTTCCTACACTGGAAATGCACCGGGCTTGCCAGCCTACTCAGTGCTCCTGTGATTCTGCAGTGCAGCTGAAATCTATCAAAGATACTCTGTCAGACATTCTGAAGATAGTTTAGACTGTGCTCAGGATGCACAGCCAAAACTGTGTAAATTGTGTGATTGCAGGGGTGAAAGTCTTCTACTGAAAGCAAAAAAATAATGAAAAACGAATTTAATTTGAGGCTCAAGAGGCCCTTTTCCTCCCTACTAATTTTGAATTGACCTCTTTATGAACGTTGGTTCTCTTCGGAGATTCAGTCATTTCTAGGGGAAGAGAATGACATTCGAATTTATTTGCATATATAAACAGAGTAAAAAACCATAGTAATGTTAATTTATCAGTTTGGGATGTTTACTTCCTAGTTTGGCAAATGCTTTATGACTAAGTTGTTAACTTTAGTGGAAAGTGGGTAGAAGAAGAAATAAATTATTTCATCATTCTGGATATCCCCATCTCTCTGCATCTCTGGGTACATAGAAATTCTCTACACCATCTTTGCAACCTTTCTGTAAATCAAAACTTTTTGCAAAATACATATCTGACTCAAAATATTATTTAGTGATAGAAGTTGAGCGAGTTAATTCTCAGGTAGGTTGATAAGAAGTCTGAGGTCCCTGAGGAAGAGAAAGGGTCTGGGGTTCTCCAGGAGGAGAAAAGGACAAACTTTCATTTTTTTTTCCCCTCTACATTCCTTCCTCTTAGTCACATTTTTTTTTTTTTTCCCTTAAGCCCAGATCTAGTGATTACACAACAAAACAACTCATCTTGCTCAAGGGTATGTTCTTCCTTCAATGCTGTGCTAAACATTATATAACAACAATGTATCCTGCTGGAAACATTGTCAGACAGTGGAAACAGTGTCAAGACTATTTTTTGGGGCTCCAAAATCACTGCTGATGGTGATTGCAGCCATGAAATTAAAAGACTCTTACTCCTTGGAAGGAAGGTTATGGCCAACCTAGATAGCATATTTAAAAGCAGAGACATTACTTTGCCAACAAAAGTCCGTCTAGTCAAGGCTATGGTTTTTCCAGTGGTCGTGTATGGATGTGAGAGTTGGATGGTGAAGAAAGCTGAGCGCTGCAGAATTGATGATTTTGAACTATGGTGTTGGGGAGGACTCTTGAGAGTCCCTTGGACTGCAAGGAGATCCAAACAATCCATCCTAAAGGAGATCAGTTCTGGGTGTTCATTGGAAGGACTGATGTTGAAGCTGAAACTCCAATACTTTGGCCACCTCATGCGAAGAGTTGACTCATTGGAAAAGACCCTAATGCTGGGAAGGATTGGGGGCAGAAGGAGAAGGGGACGACAGAGGGTGAGATGGCTGGATGGCATCACTGACTCGATGGACATGGGTTTGGGTCAACTCCAGGAGCTGGTGATGGACAGGGAGGCCTGGCATGCTGTGATTCATGGGGTTGCAAAGAGTCCGAAATGACTGAGTGACTGAACTGAACTGAACTGATCCTGCTGGAGGACATGTTTCTCCTTCTTAAGAACCTTCTGACTAATTCTGTTATCTTAAAACATATATTATGGGAGTGGGAAGATCTTTCTATTGTTAGTTCTAATCGTGTTATCTTAAAATGTAAAGTATTGGAGTGGGTCTGGTAAGACCTTTACAACTTTGAGACATTCTTTCCATTTATTGTTAATAACCAGTTGAAAAAGTATATAGCTCCCTTGCTAAAACTAGTGACAGGGTCCTCTCCCTTCCTTTTCTGATGTCTATGTCAGAAGCTTTCTCTGTCTTTTTTCACTGTAATAAAACTTCTGCCACACAAAAGCTCTGAATGATCAAGCCTGGTACCTGATCCTGAAGCTCAATCTTCTTCAGAAATCATGAATCCAACATGAATCTTAGATCCTTCACCATAAGCTATCAAAGTCATCTCCAGGAATTAAAAAAGTCAAATACAGGGGGCGGTCCTAAGATGGCAGAGGAATAGGATGGGGAGACCAATTTCTACCCCACAAATTCATCGAAAGATCATTTGAACACTGAGCAAATACTACAAAACAACTTCTAAACGCTGGCAGAGGACACCAGGCACCTAGAAAGGCAGCCCATTGTCTTCGAAAGGAGGTAGGAAAAAATATAAAAGACAAAAAGAGAGACAAAAGAGTTAGGGATGGAGACCCATTCTGGGGAGGGAGTTGTAAAAGAGGAGAAGTTTCCAAACACCAGGAAACCCTCTCACTGGTGAGTCTGTTGGGAGTTTTGGAAGCTCAGAGGGCAACATAACTGGGAGGAAAAATAAATAAATAAAACCCACAGATCACGTGCATAACTGCAACTCCCAGTGGAGAAGTAGCCCAGATGCTCGTTTCCACCACCAGAAAGCAGGGGCTGAACAGGGAGGCGTGGGCTGCATTGCTTAGGGTAAGGACTGGGCCTGAATGCCCTGAGGACAATCTGAGGGAGCTAACATGAGATAGCAACCTAAACTGTGGGATAGTCAGAGAGACCAAAAAAAAAAAAAAAAAATAGAGGAGCGAGAGAGAACTTTCCTGTGAAAAGCCCTAACCTAAGGCACTGCCGGTCCCACTCACAGAACAAAGACTGAGCAATACCAGAACACAGCTAGCTGGCTGCGGACCAGCCCATCCCCCGCCAGAGGCAGAGAGGCAGGTGGACGATAGCCAGAGCAGGAAGACAAGGGGCAAACTCGGTCCCAGAGACGGCATCCCCTACCAAACTGCGAGCAGGCTCCCAGTTACAAACCAAGTCTTCCTGGGATCTTGGAGGGTAGACATCAGCCAGGAGGGTCACAGCCAGAGATCAGCTCCCCAGAGGAGACACACAGCACACCTGAGACAGCACTCCTGCTGCAAACCCAGGAAACCGAGTGGCTGGGACCAGGGAGGTGATAAGATGCACTGCAGCTGGGGAGAGTGCGCTCGCCAAGCACCTGGTTGCTTGAGCTGCTTGGACCTGGGAAGGGCTCAAATGCAGGCCCAACTGAGTCTGTGCCTTTGTGTAGTACCTGAGAACCTGAACCTGAGTGGTGTAGACTTGGGAACTGCACACAACCCAGGGTCTGCCTTAGACATTTCCCCTGCAGAGCAACCTGGAGCCTAAGCAGTGTAGACTGGGAAAGCACACATGCTGTGAGTGGGGGCAAGCCCACTGTGGCCCAGGCACTGTGAGCACTCCCCAAAACGCCAGTGATATTTGTTTGCAGTGTTCCTCCCTCCCCACAGCACAATTGAACAAGTGAGCCTAAATAAATGACCACCTTCACCTCCTTGTGTCAGGGCAGAAGGTAGATACTGAAGAGACTTGCAAACAGAGGAAGTTAAAATAAACAAAGAAGAGGGAACAGCTTTGGAAGTGACAGGTGCAACAGGTTAAAACCCTGTAGTTAGCACTGGCTACACTGGAAGGGACCTATAGACCTTGAGAAGAAGTATAAGCTGGAAAAAGGAACTATCTGAAACTGAACTGACCCCACACTGCTCTCAACAGCTTCAGAGACATTCCTAGATATATTTTACTATTATTAATTTTTAATTGTTTTTTTAATTTTTTAGTTCTTTATTACTCCCTTAATTTTCATTTTTTAAAATCTACTATTACCTTGAAAAAAAGACCCTATTTTTATAGCAAATTTCATTTTTTTAAATAATTTTTGAGATTTTGTTTTGTTTTTTTAATATTGTATTTTTGAGAGTCTAACCTCTACTCTAGATTTTTAAGCTTGGCTTTTTGGTATTTGTTATCAATTCTGTACCTTTAAGAATCCAATCTTCAGTACCTATTTTTACTTAGGAGTGTGATTACTGGCTTGATTGTTCTCTCCCCTTTTGACTCTCTTTTTTCTCCCCCAGGACACCTCTATCTCCTCCCGTCCCCTTCTCATCCCTACTTAACTCTGTGAGTCTCTTTGGGTGTTTGGGCTGTGGAGAACACTTAGGGAACTGAACACAGGCTACATTGGCCTCTCTCCGTTTGACTCCCCCTCCTCTGCTCCTGGTCACCTCTATCTCCTTCCTCCCTTTTGTCTTCTCTTTGGAACTATGTGAAACTCTCTGAGTGTTCCAGACTGTGGAGAGCAAATAGGGAATTGATTACTGGCTAGACTGCTCTCTCGCCTTTTGATTCCCCCTCGTCTCAATATGCCAGCAAATTTGGAAAACTCAGCAGTGGCCACAGGACTGGAAAAGGTCAGTTTTCGTTACAATCCCAAAGAAAGGCAATGCCAAAGAATGCTCAAACTACCGCACAATTGCACTCATCTCACATGCTAGTAAAGTAATGCTCAAAATTCTCCAAGCCAGGCTTCAGCAATATGTGAACTGTGAACTTCCAGATGTTCAAGCTGGTTTTAGAAAAGGCAGAGGAACCAGAGATCAAATTGCCAATATCCACTGGATCATCAAAAAAGCAAGAGAGTTCCAGAAAAACATCTATTTCTGCTTTATTGACTATGCCAAAGCCTTTGACTGTGTGGATCACAACAAACTGTGGAAAATTCTGAAAGAGATGGGAATACCAGACCATCTGACCTGTCTCTTGAGAAACCTGTATGCAGGTCAGGAAGCAACAGTTAGAACTGGACATGGAACAACAGACTGGTTCCAAATAGGAAAAGGAGTACGTCAAGGCTGTATATTGTCACCCTGCTTATTTAACTTATATGCAGAGTACATCATGAGAAATGCTGGGCTGGAAGAAACACAAGCTGGAATCAAGATTGCCGGGAGAAATATCAGTAACCTCAGATATGCAGATGACACCACCCTTATGGCAGAAAGTGAAGAACTAAAGAGCCTCTTGATGAAGGTGAAAGAGGAGAGTGAAAAAGTTGGCTTAAAGCTCAACGTTCAGAAAACTAAGATCATGGCATCTGGTCCCATCACTTCATGGGAAATGGATGGGGAAACAGTGTCAGACATTATTTTTTTGCGCTCCAGAATCACTGGTGATGGTGACTGCAGCCATGAAATTAAAACATGCTTACTCCTTGGAAGGAAGGTTATGGCCAACCTAGATAGCATATTTAAAAGCAGAGACATTACTTTGCCAACAAAGGCCCGTCTAGTCAAGGCTATGGTTTTTCCAGTGGTCATGTATGGATGTGAGAGTTGGACGGTGAAGAAAGCTGAGCGCCAAAGAATTGATGCTTTTGGGCTGTGGTGTTGGAGAAGACTCTTGAGAGTCCCTTGGACTGCAAGGAGATCCAATCAATCCATCCTAAAAGAGATCAATCCTGGGTGTTCGTTGGAAAGTCTGATGTTGAAGCTGAACCTCCAATACTTTGGCCACCTCATGCGAAGTGTTGACTCATTGGAAAAGACCCTAATGCTGGGTAGGATTGGGGGTGGGAGGAGAAGGGGACGGCAGAGAATGAGATGGTTGGATGGCATCACTGACTCTATGAACATGGGTTTGGGTAGACTCCGGGAGTTGGTGATGGACAGAGAGGCCTGGTGTGCTGCAATTCATGGGGTCGCAAAGAGTCGGACACGACTGAGCGACTGAACTGAACTGAACTTCTCCTGCTGGTCACCTCTATCTCCCTCCTCCCTCTTCTCTTCTCGATGTAACTCTGTGAACCTCTCTGGGTGTCCCCCACTGTGTAGAATCTTTTCCATTAATCTAGATGTTTTTTCATCAGTGCTGTATGGATGGAGAAGTCTTGGGGCTATTGTAAGAATAAGACTGAAAGCCAGAGTCAGGAGGCCTAAATCCAAAACTTGAGAACACCAGAAAACTCCCGACTCCAGGGAACATTAATCAACAAGAGCTTATCCAAAAGCCTTCATGTCTACACTGAAACCAAGCTCCACTCAAAAGTCAACAAGTTTCAGAGCAAGACATACCAAGTTAATTCTCCAACCAAGCAGGAACATAACCCTGAGCACAAAAATACAAGCGGCCAAAAGCCACACCAAAGCCACAGACACCTTAAAACTCAATACTGGATACTTCATTGCACTCCAGAAACAAGAGACCCAGCTCCACCCACCATAACACTGACACAAGTTTCCATAAACAGGAAACCTTGACAAGCTACTCGTCCAACCCCACCCACAGGGAGGAACCTCCACAATAAAGAGGAACCACAAACTTCCGGCATACAGAAAGGCCACCCCAAACACAGCAACCTAAACAAGATGAAAAGGCAGAGAAATACTCAGCAGATAAAGGAACATGATAAAAGCCCACCAAACCAAACAAAAGAGGAGGAGATAAGGAGTCTAACTGAAAAAGAATTCAGAATAATGATAGTAAAAATGATCCAAAATTTTGAAAACAAAATGGAGTTAATAGATAAATAGTCTGGAGACAAGGATTGAGAAGATGCAAGAAAAGTTTAACAAGCACCTAGGAGGAAAAAAAAATAATGAGTAATACAATAACTGAGATCAAAAGCACTCTGGAGGGAACAAACAGTAGAATAACTGAGGCAGAAGATAGGATAAGTGAGGTGGAAGATAGAATGGTGAAAATCAATGAAGCAGAGAGGAAAAAAGGAAAAAGAATTAAAAGAAATGAGGACAACCTCAGAGACCTCTGGGACAATGTTAAACGCCCAACATTGGAATCATAGGAGTCCCAGAAGAAGACCAAAAGAAAGGCCATGAGAAAATACTTGAGGAGTTAATAGTTGAAAACTTCCCTAAAATGGGGATGGAAATAACCACCCAAGTCTGAGAAACCCAGAGAGTCCCAAACAGGATAAACCCGAGGTGAAACACCATAAGACACATATTAATCAAATTAATGAAGATCAAACACAAAGAACAAATATTAAAAGCAGCAAAAGAAAAACACCAAATAACCCACAAGGGGATCCTCTTAAGGATAACAGCTAATGTTTCAATAGAAACTCTTCAAGCCAGAAGGGAATGGCAGGACATACTTAAAGTGATGAAAGAGAACAACCTACAACCCACATTACTGTACCCAGCAAGGATCTCATTCAAATATGAAGGAAAAATCAAAAGCTTTACAGACAAGCAAAAGCTGACAGAATTCAGTACCACCAAATCAGCTCTTCAACAAATGCTAAAGAATCTTCTCTAGACAGGAAACACAGAAAAGGTTTATAAACTTAAACCCAAAACAACAAAGCAAATGGCAACAGGATCATACTTATCAATAATTACCTTAAATGTAAATGGGTTCAATGCCCCAACCAAAAGACAAAGACTGGCTGAATGGATCCAAAAACAAGACCCCTATATATGCTGTCTACAAGAGACGCACCTCAAACCTACGGACACATACAGACTGAAAGTGAAGGGTTGGAAAAAGAAATGTCATGCAAATGGAGACCAAAAGAAAGCAGGAGTAGCAATACTCATATCAGATAAAATAGACTTTGAAATAAAGGCCATGAAAAGAGACAAAGAAGGACACTACATAATGATCAAAGAATCAATCCAAGAAGACATAATTATAAATATACATGCACCCAACAAAGGAGCACCACAATATGTAAGGCAAAGGCTAACAAATATGAAAGGGGAAATTAACAATAACACAATAATAGAGGGAGACTTTAATACCCCACTCACACCTATAGATAGATCAACTAAACAGAAAATTAGCAAGGAAACACAAGCTTTAAATGATACAATGGACCAGTAACACCTAATGGATATCTATAGGACATTTCACCCTAAAACAATAAATTTCACCTTTTTCTCAAGTGCACATGGGACCTTCTCCAGGATAGATCACATGCTGGGCCATAAATCTAGCCTGGGTAAATTTGAAAAAACTGAAATCATCTCAAGCATCTTTTCTGATCACAGTGCGTTAAGATTAGATGTAAACTACAGGGAAAAAACTATTAAAAATACAAACATATGGAGGCTAAACAGCACACTTTTGAATAACCAACAAATCACAGAAGAAACCAAAAAATAAATCAAAATATGCATAGAAATGAATGAAAATAAAAACATACAAAGCAAAACCTATGGGATTCAGCAAAGGCAGTGGAAAGGGGAAGGTTAATAGAAATACAAGCCTACCTCAAGAAACAGGAGAGAAATCAAATAAATAAACTAACTCTACACATAAAGCAACTAGAAAAAGAAGAAATGAAGGACAACAGGGTTAGTAGAAGGAAAGAAATCATAAAAATTAAGGCAGAAATAAATGCAAAAGAAACAAAAGAGGCCATAGCAAAAATCAACAAAGCTAAAAGCTGGTTCTTTGAGAAGATAAATAAAATAGACTAACCATTAGCCAGACTCATCAAGAAAAAAAGGGAGAAGAATCAAATCAACAAAATTAGAAAATCAGAAAAAAAGAGAAAAATCACATCAACAAAATTAGAAAATTAGAAAAACAACAAAATGTGTGTTGGAGAAATCACAACAGACAACATAAGGATCATAAGAGACTACTATCAGCATCTATATGCCAATAAAATGGACAACTTGGAAGAAATGGACGAACTCTTAGAAAAGTATAACATACTAAAACTGAACCAGGAAGAAATAGAAAATCTTAACAGACCCATCACAAGCACAGAAATCAAAACTGTAATCAGAAATCTTCCAACAAACAAACGCCCAGGGCCAGATGGCTTCACAGCTGAATTCTACCAAAAATTTAGAGAAGAGCTAACACCTATCCTGCTCAAACTCTTTCTGAAAATTGCAGAAGAAGGTAAACTGCCAAACTCATTCTATGAAGCCACCATCACCCTAATACCAAAACCTGACAACGATGCCACAAAAAAAGAAAACTACAGGGCGAAATCAGTGATGAATACACATGCAAAAATCCTCAACAAAATTCTAGCAAACAGAATCCAACAACATATTAAAAAAATCATACATCATGACCAAGTGGGCTTTATCCAGGGATGCAAAGATTCGGGATGCAAAGATTCTTCAATATTCAGAAATCAATCAATGTGATACACCACATTAACAAATTGAAAGATAAAAACCATATGATTATCTCAATAGATGCAGAGAAAGCCTTTGACAAAATTCAACACCCATTTATGATAAAAGCCCTCCAAAAAGCAGGAATAGAAGGAACATACCTCAACATAATAAAAGCTATATCTGATAAACCCACAGCAAACATTATCCTCAAGGGTGAAAAATTGAAAGAATTTCCCTTAAAGTCAGGTACAAGACAAGGGTGCTCACTCGTACCACTACTATTCAACATAGTTTTGGAAGTTTTGGCCACAGCAATCAGAGCAGAAAAAGAAATAAAGGAATCCAGATTGGAAAAGAAGAAGTAGAACTCTCTCTCTTTGCAGAAGACATGATCTTCTACCTAGAAAACCCTAAAGACTCCACCAGAAAATTACTAGAGCTAATCAATGAATATAGTAAAGTTTCAGGATATAAAATGAATAAACAAAATCTCTTGCATTTCTATACACTAACAATGAAAAATAGAAAGAGAAATTAAGGAAACGATTCCATTCACCATTGCAATGAAAAGAATAAAATACTTGGGAATAAATCTACCTAAAGAAACAAAAGACCTATATATAGAAAACTATAAAACACTGATGAAAGAAATCAAAGATGACACAAATAGATGGAGAAATATACCATGTTCATGGATTGGAAGAATCAATATAGTGAAGATGAGTATACTACCCAAAGCAATCTATAGATTCAATGCAATTCCTATCAAGCTTCCAACGGTATTTTTCAGAGAATTAGAACAAATAATTTCACAATTTGTATGGAAATACAAAAAAAAAAAAAAAAACCAGCAACTCAAATAGCCAAAGCAATCTTGAGAAAGAAGAATGGAACTGGAGGAATCAACCTACCTGACTTCAGGCTATACTACAAAGCCACAGTCATCAAGACAGTATGGTACTGGCACAAAGACAGAAATATAGATCAATGGAACAAAATAGAAAGCCCAGAGATAAATCCACACACCTATGGATACCTTATCTTTGAGAAAGGAGGCAAGAATATACAATGGAGAAAAGACAATCTCTTTAACAAGTGGTGCTGGGAAAACTGGTCAACCTCTTGTAAAATAATGAAACTAGAACACTTGCTAACACCATACACAAAAATAAACTCAAAATGGATTAAAGATCTAAATGTAAGACCAGAAACTATAAAACTCCTAAAGGAAAACATAAGCAAAACCCTCTCTGACATAAATCATAGCAGGATTCTCCCCGCCTCCCTGAGTAATGGAAATAAAAGCAAAAATAAACAAATGGGACCAAATTAAACTTAAAAGCTTTTGCATGATGAAGGAAAGTATAAGCAAGGTTAAAAGACAGCCTTCAGAAGGGGAGAAAATAATAGCAAATGAAGCAACTGACAAAGAATTAGTCTCAAAAATATATAAGCAACACCTGCACCTCAATTCCAGAAAAATAAGTGACCCAATCAAAAAATGGGCCAAAGAACTACACAGACATTTCTCCAAAGAAGACATACAGATGGCTAACAAACACATAAAAAGATGCTCAACATCTCTCATTATCAGAGAAATGCAAATCAAAACCACAATGAGGTACCATCTCACCCCAGTCAAATGGCTACTATCAAAAAGTCTACAAACAATAAATGCTGGAGAGGATGCAGAGAAAAGGAAACCCTCTTACACTGTTGGTGGGAATGCAAACTAGTACAGCCACTATGGAGAACAGTGTGGAGATTCCTTAAAAAATTGGAAATAGAACTGCCATAAGAACTAGCAATCCCACTGCTGGGCATACACACCAAGGAAACCAGAATTGAAAGAGACACGTGTACCCCAATGTTCATCGCAGCACTCTTTACAATGGCCAGGACATGGAAGCAACCTAGAAGTCCATCAACTGACGAATGGATAAGAAAGCTGTGGTACATATACACAATGGAATATTACTCAGCTATTGAAAAGAATGCATTTGAATCAGTGCTAATGAGGTAGATGAAACTGGAGCCTATTATACAGAGCATAGTAAGTCAGAATAAAAAACATCAATACAGTACATTAACGCATATATATAGAATTTAGAAAAATGGTAACGATGACCCTATATGTGAGACCGCAAAAGAGACACAGATGTAAAGGACAGATTTTTGGACTCTGTGGGAGAAGGCGAGGGTGGGATGATTTGAGAGAATAGCATTTAAACATGTATGTTATCACCTGTGAAGTAGATCACCAGTCCAGGTCCAATGCATGAGTAAGGGTGCTCAGGGCTGGCGCACTGGGATGACCTTGAGGGATGGGATGGGGAGGGAGGTGGAATGGGGGGTCAGATGGAGAACACATGTACACCCATGGCTGATTCATAGGAATGTATGGCAAAAACCACTACAATATTGTAAAGTAATTAGCCTCCAATTAAAATAAAAAAAAATTTTAAAAATAAAAGGTCAAAACAGGAAAAAACAAAAAAGTCAAGTACACACTAGGGAATGATGAATTCAGTAAATATATGGAAAATTACCTAATCTCCATCCTAGATACAATGACTGTTTTCATTAGATCTGTGTGTATGCTATGCTTAGTTACTGTCCTGTCCAACTTTTTGTGACCCCATGGATTGTAGCCTGCCAGGCTCTGTTCACAGGTATTCTTTCGGCAAGAATACTGGAGTGGGTTGCCATGCCCTTCTCTAGGGGATCTTCCCAACCCAGGGATGGAACCCAGGTCTCCCAAATTGCAGGCAGATTCTTTACTGTCTGAGCCACCACGGAAGTCCTTTTATTACAGACTAACATCAAATGCTTCAATGAAGTATTTCTGTATAACACACTTACAGACTCAGGGGAATGCATGCAGTGGAATACAGATTGAACACTGAAAAACTCAAAAGGACCAAAGGCAACCCTTGTTTTTAATAAACTGTGTACCTGCAAGCATCTACCTACTTATTTTCTTCAGATCTCTTTTTTTACTAGGTTCTTATGTAAAGGATTAAGAAGAGGAGGGGGAAAATGAATGTTTTTGTCCTTGTTTATTATAAATACTTTTACAATTTGGTGAAATAAAAAAGAAGTTGTTAGAAAAGTTGGCTTGAGATAGTAGGAGGAAATGTTGGTTAAAAAGAAAGCATAATGACATTGAGGAAAATGTCATCTGTGGAAGAATTTTTAAATTAATTTTTTAGTTTTAGCCAACATCATTTTTTGAGAGTGCTGAAGACATTTATGTTACACACACACATTTTAAGAATTTTCCCCACTACAATAGATACCTTCAATTTCTAAAGTGTTATCTCTAAGTCAAATTCATTTACTGACTTCATTTTCTCTTACTAAACTAAATTCAGTGAGTGAGTGTTTTGAATCCTCTTTAAAACCTGTTATTTGTTTTTTTCATCTGTAAGTCCTTCATGAAGGAGTCCTTGGGCCTAGAAAGAAAACAATGGTCTCAAAGGCCCTTGCTGAATCATCTGACTTTGGGGAAAACAAAAGCGAACTTACGTCCCACCCTGATGCTCCAGGCCTGTTGCATCTACCTGGGACTTATCACCCCCTGCCTAGAAACCTCCCACCCCCTGTTCAATTACAAATGCCATCTCAACTAAAGATTACCCGAAATGCCCCGCCTGACTAATGTTTCCCCTATCACTTCCACAAACCTCCCTTTAAATATGAAGCCTCCCTGATACCTCTCACCTCAGCCTGATTTTAGGCTGGCAATCGCCCCTCCTTGCCTGAATAAAGGTACCTACCTCCGTTGAGGTCACCTCTTCTTCTTTTCTGCCTCGGCCTGAACTATACCTTACACTCCATGTACAAAATCATTTTTTCTTGCACCAACTTCACACACCACAGTTACTAGAAATTCTAAGATAAATCCATCATCAGGTGCTTCAAAGAAATTATGGAGTTGATTTTTCCCCCAGTTTCATTTCTAGTCCATATGTGGAAATTTGATGATTCAGGGAAAGAGGAAACAGTGGGGTGGGGGGAATCCTGATTGATGCCATGTGTTTGGCTAGTTGATGACTTCAGCTGATTTTAAGCAATGGCTTTTAATGCAATAATTCTTCTTTTAATCTCTTCCCAGATAGACCTGTGCCCACCTCTAGAGACTGGACAGTCCTCTCTCCTGATGACAGAATATGCTGGTGGGGACCCTTAGACTCAAGCGTTGTCCAAGGAGATGCTGTGTTCAGGAGGTATATGCAGACTGAGGTGCCCTATAGATGAAAGCTAAGCCCCTTATAATGCTCCATGGAGCTTGGGCTGGGAAAAGAAGGGGAAAGGCATGGCTGAGGGCTGTGGCCAGGGCCTCATTTTCTCTGTGCTGTCATCTCCAAGTGAGAAACTTCACAAAGTTGGAACATGGCCCCCTGTGTTGTTGTGCCAAGGTAATCAGATACAACTTATTTTATTCAGCATCAATAAACAAGTTGGTTAGATCAACTTAAAACTTATAAATATTTAGATATATGTATGGTATGTGGACCTCCATTTTCACTTTTTTTTCTAAGTCCTAAAATACTCAGATACAACCCTGAGAATAATAATCCAGTGACTAAAATTTAACTGAGTGGTTTCTATGTGTCAGACACCATGTAAAAAGTTCTGCATGTACTAATTTATGGAATTCAGATAACAACTCATTGAGATAAACCACTTTGTACACACATTTTAGAGATGAGAAAATGGAAGTTACAGGAGTAGAAATGTATCTTACTAATAGGTTTTCCTTTTAGTCAGAGTTTGTAGGAATATTTCTTTTATTGACATTGAGATAGAGGATGTCCTCCTCAATTTCTTTCTGTATTTATCCATGGCCTAATCATAAACCTAAATGACAATCCTAAAGGAAATGAACCCTGAATATTCACTGCAAGCACTGATGGGGAAGCTCCAATAATTTGGATACATGATGCAAAGAGCCAACTCACTGAAAAAGATTTTGATCCTGGGAAAGATTGAGGGCAAGAGAAGAAGGGGACAACAGAGGGTGAGATGATTGGATGGCATCACTGACTCAATGGATATGAGTTTTGGCAAATTCTGTAAGATGGTGAAGGACAGGAAAGCCTGGCGTGCTGCAGTTCATGGGGTTGCAAAGAGTCAGACACGACTAAGCAACTGAACAACAACAATCACAAACCATTTCCTAAAACATTTTGGTCTTAGAGAAATGGAGATGATGTTCGCCACAGTTTCAATTCCCTTCTGTGCTTAAATTGGAATAGCACCCAAACAGCAACCTTTAGCTTTGGTTACTGATTCTGCCAACACTTTGTAATAATGCAATCTTTTCATTTTGTCAGCGTGATATCTTTCAAGAACCTGAATTACGTTTTTCACATGGGTTCAAATTCATCCATCTTTCTTCAACTTATTTTTACAAGACGATTTAGTCTTAGACTACAAATAGCCTTCATATCAGATTTCACCTGCTAGTTTGGTAACAGTTGCCTGAATGGCCCTATGGAGAAGGACAATGGGATTGCATGTGGATACAGCAGGACAGAGCAACTTAGAGACTAGAATTGGGGTATGCCATCTATGAAGTTCTTACCCACAATTAACAAGGTTCTTTGTGCACAGAGGTAGCATTTTTGTCCACTAAAGTGTTATTACAGATACCAAGGGAACATTTCATGCAAAGATGGGCTCAATAAAGGACAGAAATAGTATGGAACTAACAGAAGCAGAAGATATTAAGAGGTGGCAAGAATACACAGAAGAACGGTACAAAAAAGATCTTCACAACCCAGATAATCATGATGGTGTGATCACTCACCTAGAGCCAGACATCTAGAATGTGAAGTCAACTGGGCCTTAGGAAGTATCACTACAAACAAAGCTAGTGGAGGTGATTGAATTCCAGTTGAGCTATTTCAAATCCTAAAATACGATGCTGTGAAAGTGCTGCACTCAATATGTCAGCAAATTTGGAAAAATCAGCAGTGGCCACAGGACTGGAAAAGCTCAGTTTTCATTCTAATCTCAAAGAAAGGCAATGCCAAAGAATGTTCAATCTAATGCACAACTACACTCTTCTCACACACTAGTAAAGTAATGCTCAAAATTCTCCAAGCCAGGCTTCTACAATACATGAACTGTGAACTTCTAGATGTTCAAGCTGGTTTTAGAAAAGGCAGAGGAACCAGAGATCAAATTGCCAACATCTGCTGGATTATTGAAAAAGCAAGAGAGTTCCAGAAAAAAACATCTATTTCTGTCTTATTGACTATGCCAAAGCCATTGACCATGTGGATCACAACAAACTGGAAAATTCTGAAAGAGATGGGAATACCAGACCACCTGACCTGCCTCTTGAGAAATCTGTATGCAGGTCAGGAAGCAACAGTTAGAACTGGACATGGAACAACAGAGTGGTTCCAAATAGGAAAAGGAGTATATCAAGGCTGTATATTGTCACCCTGCTTATTTAACTTATATGCATAGTACATCATGAGAAAGGCTGGGCTGGATGAAGCACAAGCTGGAATCAAACTGCTGAGAGATATATTAATAACCTCAGATATGAAGATGACACTACCCTTATGGAAGAAGTGAAGAAGAACTAAATACCCTCTTGTCAAAGTGAAGGAGGAGAGTGAAAAAGTTGGCTTAAAGCTCAACATTCAGAAAACTAAGATCATGGCATTCAGTCCCATCACTTCATGGGAAATAGATGGGGAAACACTGTCAGACTTTATTTTTTGGGGCTCCAAAATCACTTCAGATGGTGACTGCAGCCATGAACTTAAAAGACGCTTACTCCTTGGAAGGAAAGTTATGACCAACCTAGAGAGCATACTAAAAAGCAGAGACATTACTTTGTCAACAAAGGTCCGTCTAGTCAAGGCTATGATTTTTCCAGTAGTCATGTATGGATGTGAGAGTTGGACCATAAAGAAAGCTGAGAGCCAAAGAATTGATGCTTTTGAACTGTGGTGTTGGAGAAGACTCTTGAGAGTCCCTTGGACTGCAAGGAGATCCAACCAGTCCATCCTAAAGGAGATCAGTCCTGGCTGTTCATTGGAAGAACTGATGTTGAAGCTGAAACTCCAATATTTTGGCCACCTGATGCGAAGAACTGACTCATATGAAAAGACTCTGATGCTGGGAAAGATTGAAGGTGGGAGGATAAGGGGACGACAGAGGATAGGATGGTTGGATGGCATCACTGACTCAATGGACATGAGTTTGGGTAAACTCTGGGAGTTTGGTGATGGACAGGCAGGCCTGGCATGCTGCAGTCCACGGGGTCGCAAAGAGTCAGACACAACTGAGCAACTGAACTGAAGGGAAAGTGTTATTCAAAGAGGCATACAACCTATAGAGAGGAATATGTCTCGTATTCATTCATATTCCCTTTCCTTTTATTTTCTTATCAACCATCCCCAAAGACCTTTTTAAGTACTTGCAATCATATGCACACATGCATTGACACACACATAAACCCACATGTACCCAAATGGGTAAAACATTATGTAAGAACAAGACCTTGGTTCTGTTCACAAAAGAAATTTCTATACTTCTTACTGATAGGTAGGATTACCTAAAAACACTTACTAAGGTAGTATTAAAACCAAAATAACAACTCTTACAAAATTAAGCATTTCAGAGGACCTCAATATATTTTGTAAAATAAGAGTATTTACAATAGGATACTGGAGTGGGATATCATGCCCTCCTCCATGGGATCTTCACTACCTAGGGATGGAACCCTTGCCTCTTATGTCTCCTTCATTGGTAGCGGGTTCTTTACTACTAGTGCCACTTGGGAAGCCCAAGCATGCAAAGGTATTTTGTAAAAGCAGAGTGTTTACAATAGGAAGGATCATAAAGTTTATGAGTTTTTAATGTCATGGGCTTTCCCCTGTAGCTACAGATTGAGAAGAAAGAACAAAGACAGTGCCTGGAGGTTCTGGGACTATGTTTCTGAACCTGAATAGCCAATGCTGGTGACTGTCAGTGAGGTGGACTATGCATCAGCAACAGGGGCCACTGGGTGGTGAATGTGGAAGTGAACATGAAGAGTCAAGAGGGGATCCTTCAGGAAATTTAAAATATGAAAAATATAATAACAACATGCAGGTCAGGCAAGAAACTAAATAATCTCATTGCTATTCTGACTGCCTATGGGGTAACATTTTGATAGTTCGGAGCAAGAAGAATTTCCTCCTCCTTTTCTTTTAGAGTAGACTGAAAAGTAAGATTTATGATAAAAACAAAGTTCAACAGCAAAGATTTTTTTTTTTTGCAATAAATAATTCCTATTTATAATGGTTCTCATGGAAGAACATCTCTGGAGAACACAGAGTTTCCAGATAACATTTCAGGTCTCCTCACCTCTTTTCTTTTGGGACTGGTATCCAGATAATACCCCTGGAGGAGGGTATGGCAACCCACTTCAGTATTCTTGCCTGAAGAATTCCATGGACAGAGGAGACTGGCAGGCTACAGTCCATAGGGTCGCAAAGAGTCTGACTCGACTGAAGCAACTTAGCATGCACGCCCAGGTAGTTGGTCTGAAGTATACCAGTTCCTTAAGTACTCAGGAAGTCAGGGTTTCATATGATCATCCAATGAACATTATAACCATTTTCAAACTTATGACTAATTCAGTCAAGTGTGATCATATTTTATAGCCCATAACATAAAAATCCAAAACCACATTAGTTTAAAAAGTTAGGAGTGTATTCATTTTTCATGTAGAAGACATCACTAGATACACAGTCTTTTGTGTTGGCTTCTCAGTGTCATAAGGGACCCAGATTCCTATCTTTCTGCTCAGCCATCCTCAATGTGTGGTTTCTATGCCCACTGTCCAACATGGCCTCTACTGCTCCAGCCCTCATATCAACATGCCAGGCCAAGAAAACAAAGATGCTAAGGAAAGCAAAAAGAGGCTCCTTGCTAGTAAACTATTTAAAATCACCCTTTCTGAATATTCTGTACAACACATCTATGAGCGATGTCTCAGGCCACAGCTTGAGTCATACAGTCACATGGAATTGGAGAAGAGCCTAAGAAATGTAGTCTTGTAGCTGAATGCATTATCACCTTGCAGTAAACCCAGGGTTCTAATTCTAAGGAGAAAGGGGAATATGGCTATGCAGTGGTATCATTTAACAAAGCCTGTCCATAGAGGACATGTTAATTGGCTTTCATACTGAGGTTTTAATAAAGCATGTATTTTGTTTATAGGAACCAAGATTGAGTATACTGTTTGGCTGTCTTTGGTCATAATCAATCATGTACTGAAAGGCTTTTAAAGATGAGGTATGTATTGTCTAACATTTCTGTAACAATCCACTTACTCATTTCCACCTTACTTTCAGGCACAAGATACATAAATGTTTACAAATCTGTGAGGAATATGTCAAACTGATTCATTAACTTATATAAACAAAATTTTAGATATGACACAACATCAATTTTGAAAATTAGTATAATTAAATTATTAGTTGAATGTATATTGAATACATAAAATACGTTTCTTAAAAATCATCTTTCCTTATTCTATATCTAAAATTAATAAATAGCATATAAAGCAAGGGTGAGAAACCTAGATTGCTGGCCAAATTTAGCTTACCATGCTTTTTGTGTAAATAAAGTTTTATCGAAACCCAGAAACTCAAATATTTACATATTGTCGGTGTCTACTTTCACTGTATGATGGTAGAACTGAGCATCTGTGTCAGACGTCTGACCCACAAAGCCTAAAATATTTACTATCTGATGATACAGGAAAAGTATGCTGATCCTTGATATAAGGCCTAACAAAATAAATAGCAGAGCATACTGAATTTCCCTCACATTTAGAAGCAAGGGCCACAGAACACTCTTGAAAAACTGCTTGTGTAACTGTATCATTAATTATATAACAGATCAGTCAGTTTTCACCTTGACTCTGACTTGTTCCTAAAGAATGACAAATTCTTTATTAACATATTAAATAAAATCTAGTAACAGGTCAAATAACTACAAAAATTTTAAAATAGGGTTGAGTATAAACAATTCTTCATAATAGTTGCAACAACCCTAATTTGATATGAAAACATCTGTAATTTATAACTGGAGACAAAGTCTCAGGTACTAATAGAGCTTTGTATCTTCATTCAAATCAAAGGAAATACTGAATTTCAATGAGAAGCTAGTAAAAAACTAAAATATAAAATACCACAGAGCCTTTAAAATGTTATGTGGATTGTGAATTTCCAAGAGTGAGGGTTATAGTACTTATTTGAACTTGTTTAAATATGAGAACTATTAATTTATTTCAAAACTAAAGTTCCAAATGGCATGTGGGAAATTCTGCTCTGAGCTAGTGCTTTCGGCCTGGAAGCTTCTAATGTCATAATGCAGTATTGCACTTATAATCATTGTTTTAAGCTAGCATTTTCGAATCCAGTTCAGCTCCCTGATAACAGCTGTTGTTTTTTTTAATGATACATTTCACTTTCAGAAATAAATTTTTTAAAATTTTCTTTGAGATTTCTACTTGTTCCTATCAAGTATCTCCATTTAAATTCTAAGGATAAAATCACTCTACACTTAGGGATTCAGGGCTGAGTGTGACCTTCTGCCCTAACATGTGCCTATGTATCAAGGATGATTCTTTTCTAATTCAATAACCTCATTCATCAAGAAAGATCTGTGATGAGAAGGTACTTTTATGCCACAGGGATCATGACACAGCTATGTGCCAGTTGCTGAAACAGTGGCACAGATTTTAGTAAAACGAAAGAGATAAGTGAGAAAGAAAGTGTGAATTGTCAGCCCATGAATTACTGCTGTCCCTGGTCTACAGTAATTACAGCAAAGCGGTGGCTAACTGTCCCTCTGGTGAACTCCAGCAAACATGTTTTTTTCAAGCTTATCAGCTTGACATGTACTGCTCCTCTCCCAGGAGGTCTAGCCTCCTCTAAATGATCAAATATTTTGATAGGGGAAATGAAGGACAAAAGGGAAGGGGGAGAGAGAGAAACAAAAAGATTATTAACATCAATTAGATTTTTGCATTTATTATATTTAAAAGGTCTTTCAAGTAGGAGGCTTCTATTTTATGGTTTCACTAAGCGGCACTTGCCATTTTAATGACAATTAATAGATACAACAGAAAACAGTCAGGTAGCTAAATTTTCTACTGTGAAAGCAAAATAAATGAAAGAATCAGGTAAACCAAATTTTGAGCTATAAACTCAAATGATTGATCACCACTGTTATTACTTTATAAAATACTTTCATCCTCTCAAATATCTCATGTGGTATGTACTCTATTATTATTTCCATTTTACAGATATTACTATCAGATGGAGAAGTGTCCTTTTCAAACCCCACTGCTAGAAAATGGTGGAACTGTGATTTGAAGGAAAATTCTCTTTTACAGATTATGTAAAAATGCTCCCGAAAAAACTGTAAATGAAACAATATTCAAATTTTCCAAAGTTTTGGTTTCAATATTAAGTAAATATACATACAAACCTAAGCACCCCACCCCAGAAGACTGAAAGGAAAAATACTAAAAGATAACAGTGCTTATTTTAGACTGAAGGACTTATGGGTGATTTTTTTAATATTTAAATTTTTATGTATTACCTAAATTTTCTGCCATATGCAAATATAATTTTGTCAAGAAAGAAAATATTATAAAGATAATTGTATATTATTAAAAATTATAAGAATAGATTGATGAGTGCAAAGTTCTCAAATGATTTTTACTGATAATATGATTTTTAAAATTCTTTCAGTAAGGTGAGAAAGAAGAATCCCTGATAACTTTCCCAAACAGCAAAATATCAAAAATTTAAAAGACAGTTATGGTGATGACAACTAAGAAGAGCACAGAGATGAAATGTGAAGCATGTTGAACTCCTTTCTCCCTCTGTGGCCAACACAGAATAGAGAACTTCCATATAGAATTTCAAGGGCCATCCTTTACCCCTTTGTTAACTCATTCTAAACATGAAGGCAGGCACTCTTGGGAAGGTCATTTAAAACACTAACTGCCCTTTCATTGCAGTCTTGTCATGCCCTTGCCCGAGTGAACAGTAAATCATAGACAATTTTTCACTGTTATTGTTGAAGCATAT
This sequence comes from Giraffa tippelskirchi, assembly GCF_054371585.1. NCBI lineage: Eukaryota > Metazoa > Chordata > Mammalia > Artiodactyla > Giraffidae > Giraffa > Giraffa tippelskirchi. The sequence goes on from NC_137284.1 coordinate 69,785,387, forward strand.
CTTTCAATATTATAACCGATTTAAGTGTTGACGTCTTTTTTTTAAAAGTCGGACTAACAAGGTAGCATCTGGGATGAGCCTTCCTTTGTGTGTAGGCTTCAGTCCTTTGTTGGAGTTACACATTTTCTGTGTGTGGGATTGAGGAATCATGGAAAATTGCCACTTGTGTGATAAATTACTGTTTTCACCCATCGAACATCAAAAGTGCTCCATGCGAGCCTTGCACACCATTATGTTGTCCCATCTAGGACCCTTTGAAAGTCAGCGGGGTGCATTTGGCTGAAATTCAGTCAGGCGATTAAATTTATTCAAGCTTGGTGAACTTGAGAGCTTCCAAAAGGACAGACACTGAAGTGATGAGATTATAGTCCTGACAGGGCTCTGGAAAGGTGCATGACATCTGATGGTTCATAGTGAGGCATGATACCTTGTTCCCATTGATTTGCAACAAAGTCTTTCTCAATAAGTCTTTCCACTTAACATTTCCTCTCAGGGAACCCATGCAGTTGAAGATATTTATGAGTTGCTTTCAGCTTAAAAATAAATCACCTCTAATTCTTCTAAGCGAAATCAATCAAAAACTTGTAAAAAATGGACTGGTTGTTTGGTCGATTCTGGCAGAAAAGTAAACAGCACTTCAGCTTTTCTCCGCCATTAAGGCCTAAATGGCCTAGAAAGTAAATCAATATTTCTAGTCAGCCTTCTGGCTATTGTTTAGCCAGTAGATATGGATTTGCTCTGGCTTACTGCACTCCGTCGGGACTAACCTATAATCCTCTGAGAGGAATAATAAGTACGTTATCTAGTTCAGCTCTCTGTTGTACATTTAAATGGACCACATCCATCAACAGCCCTTGTTAAAGTTAAAAGATGAGGGCATGCCATTTAAGCCCCTTTATAGTGAAACACTTCCAACATGTATGGGGTGGGGGGCATCATAACTGGTTGGCAAATGACAACCAAACCCTATGCGGGGGTGCAGGCAGTCATTTGAATGTGAGGAGACAGAAGTATATCACAGCTGTTTCCAGAGAGAAAATACTACTTCCCATTTTCTGAGTAAACTGTGAGCCACACATAAAACTGCTAAGAGAATCTTTCATTATGCCTACTAATCCCTCTTCAATATTTCTATTTAAACACTAGTGTAATTTCAAGTGGTAAGAGCTATTCAGAACTTACTTCTCTTCTGATGCTGCAAGCTAAAATGTTTCCTTGTCGTATGTCAGCAAATGAAAATCTCTCAAACTCATAAAATTTCACTTCAATAATTTGTCTTAATAACTTGATAATAAAGGTCTTGAGGATTCTAGAAGAGGAGAAGCTTAGGGAAGAGAGATTTTCTTGAAGAAGAGAGATTTTCTTGAAGAAATAAATTTTTACTTGCCCTCTTCAGCTTGATAAATTAAAATTCTCCTTTAAGTGCCATCTATGGCTTAACATGAGAAAGTTATAATGAAGGAACAATTTATCTTTGAGCTATTTTATACACTTAATTCTTATGTCATTTCATCAATTTCTTGACAAGAACCACAAAGAAAAAGATGAATTATAATCATTTGAAATTTTGGACATAGATATTTACAGTGCACAAGATATTTCTTCAACAAAAAGACAACGACAACAACAAACCAGAAGAAATTCGGGGTTATTTTTCACATATCCAAGAGTCAAAGCTATTTCATTGTATCTTGGTTTATAGTTCATTTAGAGATCTTTTCCATGATTTTACTTAAGTTAAATTATCACAAGAGAATTGAGAAGGGGAAATATAATTATTTACATAATATATTGCAACAGAATTTAGAAGATGGAATAGGTATGCATAAAATACTCATTTAGGAGTGAAAGGTGTACCAATTAACCGGTATTGATGTAGAGTAGATAAAATGACTTGTTCTGAGGAGACATTTTTGCTGTTTCCTCTAAGAACTCGGCTCTTCAATTTCTGGAATGTTTGTTTTAGCTTAAAATAAATTATAACTTATATTAGAGAAAATATTTAATTCTTTGGAAATTTGTTTTCAGCAAAAATTAATAAAATTCAAGAAAATTCAACATGAAACCACTATGTATTCAGTTTGACATATTTATTATCTCCACTTGCTAGAGGTATTTTTGTGATTAAAAGAACAAATTTAGTAACAATATCACATTAATTCACTTTTAAGTATCCACGTAAAACCAACTGTGTACGGAAATGTATAATTTTATCTATTTTGTTTTTTGCTGTGTTTTGTTTAAGTCTGTGGTAAGAGTCTGACTGAAATTTTGCCACTTACCAGTTGAGTCAACTTTCTTTCCCTACAACCTTTCATATTCTATCATCCTACCTGAGCCATGAGATTCTAAGGAGAATGGAAGGAGATAACTTGAAAGATACTGGAAAATGGCCGTTTGTGTCTTTCAGACACAATACATGGACACTTAAACTTCACACTTCCAATTCTTTGGTAATATACATATGCTAAAGATAAAATGAAAAATTCTATGTTTTCATTGCATCACTTGATTGGAAAGATATAATACTGAGAGACTATACTAAACCTATAGATGAGATTTAGACAAAGAGTTGATTTAGACCATTGAGTTGATTTTTATCTTTGATTGTACTTCCCATGTGGCTCTAGTGGTAAAGAACCTGCCTGCCAGTGCTGGAGACACAAGAGACCCGTGTTTGATCCCTGGGTGGAGAAGACCCTCTAGAGAAGTGAATGGATTCCCACTTCAGTATTCTTGCCTGGAGCATCCCATGGACAGAGGGGCTAGGCGGGCTACAGTTCATAGGGTCACAAAGAGTCAGACATGACTGGAGCAACTTAGCATGCACACACACATGCTTACTTGAATATTCCTGTTAGTAGAGCTATATTAATATTGCTTGAAAATATACATAAGAGTAATACCTCCAAGGGTATATTTTATATAAACTTCATGTGCTTCCTCAAAGAATATAAGAATAGCAATGATAACACCAAAAAGTACCTGACCGTGTTTTCTTTGTCAAGAAAGTTTTATGTTCTTTTGAAATTAACCGATTTAGAAATTTTAAAGCATGTACATATTCTACTTTTATTTTCTTCATTTTTCTGATCTCTGAAAAACACTAATTTACATAGAAAATACACTGTTGGATTTGTCAGGCAAAACTTTTTAAGACTGTATGATTGTAACCTTTTTCTGGGAACTGTGAGTACAAGAAGACAGGTAACAAAGGTCTAGCTTATTTCCTTATGTAGTTAATACCATGATGTCATCATGAAAATGGGGCTTCCCTGGTGGCTCAGAGGTAAAGAATCCACCTGCAATGCAGGAGCTGCAGGAGATATGGGTTCAATCCCTGGATTAGGAAGATTCCCCTGGAGAAGGGAATGGCAACCTACTCCAGTATTCTTGCCTGGAGAATCCCACGGACAGAGGAGCCTGGTGGGCCACAGTCCATTGGGTCACAGAGAGTCAGACATGACTGAAGCGACTTAGGACAGCACATTCATGAAAATATTCACAAAATATGTCTGTGTCCTCATAGAAGTGAGTGGAATAGTCTATGTATTCAATAGGACTGTTTAGAAAGGATACATAATTAATAAGGAAATTAATACATATGAATATAAATGAACAATCATTATCCATAGATCTTTTGGGTCTCACTTGGGCACCCAGAATCACTGTCAGAGTGAATTCACCAAGTGAAGCAGATCTGGGACTCTGGGCTGCACTTAGGAAGTAAAGAATGGTTGAGTATATATGATTTTGGTCAAAATCTATTGGAAATTCCAAAACCCATGGGTAAAAAGTAATTTTGATATACAATTGCAACTAACAAAATAGGATACTTTATTTTCTCTTTGCAATCTTTTGAGATTTTTCCCTGAAAATTCTTCTTACAATTAAAAAAAAAAATAATTGTTAACTGCATGTGATAATGCATCTTAACTGTGTTGTGGTGATCATTTTGCAATATACATGCAGGTCAAATCATCATCTTTGTATACCTAAAACTGATATAATGTTTTATGTTGATTACATCTTAGTTAAAAAGACACACAATGTTTACTATAAAACAAAGCTTTTAAGTTAGAAAAAAAAAATTCAGGGATATTTGATCACATTTAATTGACTAGAAAACCTTTATTCTACACTTTGGGTACAGTTCTAGTTTGGGGTCCAAATGCAGATATTTCGTGTAACTTTGGGCTAAGATTTCACCTAATTTTCCCATACAAGAGACAAAACATCTATAGAAAAAGCTCTAGCATAGGTCCAAAATACGTTAAGAAAGGACTTGGCAAGGATTTGCAGATCAAAACAAATCTGTTTCTATATAGTTTGTATGTTTACAATTGATTTGATGACAAGGAACACAAAATTTGAAACACAATTAAGCAAAGTATTACTCCCTTAAAACAGAAAATTAATTCTCCCCATTACTAAACATGTACTACCAATATAGCACTCAACAAATATTATATTTTAATGTTATCAATAAAATTTGTACGAAAACGTATTTTCTTTCTTGTTATGTAATAACATATACAATATCGTTAATTTGCACCTTACCCTGAAAGTCCTAAGCATTGATTATTTGCTTTTACAGAAAAAGTTTGCGAACCTCTTTAAGAGTAGGGCATTATTGCTCTACTCCCTCAACAGCATAAAATGTTTACACTGCTAATTTGCCTGATACAACATCTTTGGGCTTTCATCTTTTTGTGTTTCCCTTACCATTTATTTACCCATCTTACTGGTCTTCCAGTTGCTGATGGAGCAATCTGAGGAGAATGGTTTTATAGTTTCTAATGATTTATTTGTTTCTAAATCAGGACAGGAAATTGTGACTACTACTCTGTTCTAGAAAAACTACCATCCAGCTAGCTGAAGTGATTTATATAACACAAATATTGCGTACATCACCTCAGAGCCACTAAGAACAATAGCAGGCAAGGACACAGGCAAAAAGGAGGCTATAGACACAGCTTGATTTCAGCTTGTGTTTCATCCAGCCCAGCATTTTGCATGATGAAGCACAAGCTGGAATCAAGATTGCTGGGAGAAATATCAATAACCTCAGATATGCAGATAACATCACCCTTATGGCAGAAAGTGAAGAAGAACTAAAGAGCCTCTTGATGAAAGTGAAAGAGGAGAGTGAAAAATTTAGCTTAAAACTCAACATTCAAAAATTAAAGACCATGGCACCCAGTCCCATCACTTCATGGCAAATATACCAGGAAATAATGAAAACACTGAGAGACTTTATTTTGGAGGGGCTCCAAAATCACTGCAGATGGTGGCTACAGCCATGAAATTAAAAGACACTTGCTCCTTGGAAGAAAAGTTATGACCAACCTAGACAGCATAATAAAAAGCAGAGACATTACTTTGCCAACAAAGGTCTGTCTAGTCAAAGCTGTGGTTTTTCCAGTAGTCATGTATGGATATAAGAATTGGACTATAAAGAAAGCTGAGCACTGAAGAATTGATGATTTTGAACTGTGGTGTTGGAGAAGACTCTTGAGAGTCCCTTGGATTGCAAGATCAAGCCAGTCCATCTTAAAGGAGATCAGTCCTGAATATTCACTGGAAGGACTGATTCTGAAGCTGAAACTCTAATATTTTGGCCACCTGATGTGAAGAACTGACTCACTGGAAAAGATCCTGATGCTGGGAAATATTGAAGGCCGGAGGAGAAGGGGGTGACAGAGGATGAGATGGTTGGATGACATTACCAAGTCGATGGACATGAGTTTGAGCAAGCTCTGGGAATGGACAGGGAAGCCTGTTGTGCTGCAGTCCATGGAGTTGCAAAGAGTTGGACATGACTGAGTGCCTGAACTGAACTGAACTGAGACATGGCTTTATGCTGTGTGTGTGTTTGTGCGTGTTTAAGTTGCTCAGTTGTGTCTGACTCTTTGCTACACCATGGACTCCAGCCTGCCAGGCTCCTCTGTCCATGGGATTCTCCGGGCAAGAATACTGGCATGGGTCACCGTGCAGTCCTCCAGGGGATCTTCCTGACCCAGGGATCAAACCTGCATTTCATTATGTCTCCTGTATTGGCAAGTGGGTTCTTTATCACTAATGCCACCTTGCTAAATTGTTTAAAAAATATGTATAATAAGCACTTGCAAGTCCAGTCATTTCTTATTTTAAATAGTAAGAAAGTAATCTTTTCCCATTTAATTTACAGTAGTACCTAGAAATCAGTGATGGAAAAGAAGATCAATTAGGTAATTTAGTTCCTTTCCAAGGTTTCCATTTTCTCATTCAGCATAATAACTTTTGCCTGTCCAAATTTAAGTGACTGAAGAGATAGGTTTCCACAACTTAACTTAGGAGATATTTCTAAAGCAAAGTCATCTGTATCAAAGCATCATTAAAGACTTTGCTATTAGAATTATCCTAAATTGTTCGCTGCTTAATTGCATCTCATTTGTTCTTTATTGCCCTTGGCTAACCAAAGCAAACTATTTTTTTCTTTGACTACATATATTTTATACCAGTGAAGTCCACATATATTATGGATAAAGAATGTATAAGTAATGGTTTCTGCTTACTGGATGTGTTGTTTCATAAATATCTATGTTCCTTTCCTCAAATTACTGTGAAGGGAGGTGTTTATATTAAAATTTACCACATTTCATAGGAGAAATTCTTAAATTCAGCAAGGATTCCAAGGGCTTATGTGGAACATTTTCTAGCTTTATTTTTCAACATGTCAAACCATGAACACCTATAGAACTTGCTGTTATATGTGCAATTTCTTCTTGCTATGTGTTTCCTTATCAATACTTGCATTTTGATTTTCTGAAACCTCAATCACATTATGCATTTCTTTTTCTGCAATAAAGCACAGCCTCTCTACCCTTCATTGATTATGTCTAACAAGAAATTCTGAGGATGCTTGGTTCCCTGGCATATTGTTCTCTTCTTCCTGCCCAGTTGATGGATATCCTGTAATACAACCTTGAATAACAAAATTAGCTGATTAAAGAAGTATTAAGAAAATCCATATATATGACTAAGTCAATCCATCAATGTTTTGTTCAGTAGGGTCAACTTTTTCTGTATGGAGAAAATAATACTGCCAGGAGATAGTAATGAACTATGACCTCTGAGAGTTTTGCAGCAGGAACTAATGACAAGGAAACAGTTGCTATTAGACCAAATAGACTTCTAATCAACATATTATTGATCCTTTACTTTTGTCAAGGTCATTTTGTGTTTTAAAAAATGATCCTACAATGAGGCTTTAACAGGAAAAGTGGACTAATTTGATTTAAAGAGTAAATGCTATTAATTATGAAAGACAGTCAATAAAAAGCTTGTTCTTCCAAACATAAAGGCAAATCTTACAGTGCCTTTGATTTATGGTAATGAACACAATGATAAAATATTTTCACTACTATCTCTTACTTTCATCCCACCATTTGCTCTTTTTCATGCTCATATATTAGAAAAAATCTTTAAAATAATCTTTGTAATTCAAAGCAAATTTTGGTTAAGAATATTTCTTCATTATTTTATTACTATGCTTTTAAAATATATAATAGATAAATCTGTTAGTTAACAGTTTGATACTATCTCTGGAATAAATGTAAGAAAAGAAAAAATCTTTTAGTTAAAGATCTAGGTAAAAAATTTAAAGATGCTAATTCTAAAATGTTGTTCGAATTTACCATTTAAGATATAAATGAGAATTCAAGCCCTCTGAAATTCATATAAAAACATTTTAGAGAGCCATCATGTCTAAATGATATCTTACCATATGTACAAATATGTACATTACCATACCATACATATAAATATGTACAAATTCCTAATATGCAATATCTTAGACATTTGGATCTATCAAACAATTTTAGGTTTAATTAATGTATTATTCACATTATGTAAAAAAACAAGGTATAAATTATGTAATTGATAAAACAATAAACTCAGTGCATTTAAGATAATAAAATCCTTGAACATTTAGGCCTACCTATTGAATTTCTCCAAGAAAATGGTAAATATTTCCCCCGTAAAAATGACTTCACTGAAGCAATACAAGCTACTCCATATATCACTTTCATAACATTAAATTTCTTGGTTATAAAATATGCATTTGAAGAACTGCCTTCAATATAAGTTTTCCCATTGTGAGTCATCCATATATGAATTAGTTTGCTCTCCTAGACTGTAATTATGTGACTGTTTCACCAAAGAATGACAGAGCAGGTCAACCTTACACCTCTCTAAAGATGCTTTCTATTTTCTTCTTTATGTGTGGAATAATTTAGGGAATAATATATTTTAAATATAATAACTAAATGAAAGTAAATAAATGTAAATTCCCAGAGTCTAGTTTGATTGTAAAATGTTACCAGAGAAATCCCAAATATTATTCTAAATTTTACTGAGGATTTATTTATTTGAAAAAAAATAGTATCAAGGTAAAAAATCCAATAGCAATCTTATAAAAAATAAGAAGCAGAGAAGTTTAATTCTGCATGGTTATTAAGTGATCAAAACTTTATATGGAACAAATATATTAGGCCATTTGTCTAAATTATTAAAAGATTATCTTTTCTAAATAAAGTATGTTGGCTTACCATTAGGAATCTCATTAATTATGGACTAAGAGCCAATATCAGTTAAACCTTACATACCAAGATCTAGCACAAAGACAATAATCAAGCTCACCCCAAAGCAGGAAGAAGCCCAGGTCTATGTGGCTATGGGCCAAAAGGCTGTTATGAGCTTTTGTTTGTTGATTGGGATTTTTCAAACAGCATATTTAACAACATTGATGATATGTACGTCAAACTGGCTTCCCATGTGGCTTAGTGGAAAAGAATCTGCCTGCCAATGCTGGAGATGTGGGTTTAATCCCTGGGTCAGGAAGATCCTCTGGAGTGGGAAATGGCAACCCATTCCAGTATTCTTGCCTGGGAGATAGCACAGATAAAGGAGCCTGGCGGGCTATAGTCCATAGGGTTGCAAAAGAGTAGAACATGACTTAGTGATGAAATAACTATAACAAGAACAAAGCAGATTGCACATTTAAACAGAATCAGCATTTCATTTTTAAAATGCTGTAAGAACTGTGCTTTATAGTGCTTCTTGCTGCCTTTCATACCAGGGTGATAATATGCTTCAATCCACACCCAGCTCTCCCACAGCAGAAGCTGCCACACTATGCAAATATCTACTAAATTGATAGAGTACTAGAACTCTAAAGACCAAGTAAAGAATAAAACCAAACAGGTTTGTAACTGAAGAGGCAGAATATGCTGCACTGTTATCTACACCTGACTAATTCAGAGCAAGGAGAATTCCCAACTCTGAATTGGGTTGAGAAGTTGTCTACTAATCAATTCTCAAGCTTTCTATTGTAAAAATTATGCTACATGAAGATATTGGAGGGATATGATATTCTGTCCAAGGAAGTTTTCAAGTTTTCTGAGAGAGTTTTATATTGATTTATATAAACTGGGGCACAGGAATTTCCAAAAGAATTACTGTTTTCTTTCAATATTGTTTAGGCAGTCAGAACATGACAAACTTTGTTAATGATGGCAGATGAGATTATTAACATTAATGACTTGTGTTATACTCTGCGAAGAGTTGAAATTACAGATGTCAGTTTTAAATTACATCTGTTCATTTTTAAAATGCTGTAAGAACTGTGCTTTATAGTGCTTCTTGCTGCCTTTCATACCAGGGTGATAATATGCTTCAATCCACACCCAGCTCTCCCACAGCAGAAGCTGCCACACTATGCAAATATCTAGTAAATTGATAGAGTACTAGAACTCTAAAGACCAAGTAAAGAATAAAACCAAACAGGTTTGTAACTGAATGAAAGATGTAATAAATTACAGATGGTACAGAACTGAAGAGGGGATAAAAATTGTCAGTGCATTAGCTGTGGATGTTTGCCATCCTCAGACTGTTTAAGCATAGTGGCTGGTCTACTTTTAACATGCAGACTATTTGGGAACTACAGAAGCTTCTGCTCATTTACCTCTTTCTCCCTTCCCATTATTACCCAGTCACTAGAAAGAATCTATGGCCATATCTTCAGGTTCTAATGTGGTGAGTTAGATCTTAGCTTCTTTTCTTCTTTTAAGGTAGCTCACATCTAGTCTATACTTTCCATGAGTTCTGGAGTCCAGAACCACTGTGATTCTACCAACAAAGCTGCTTTTCCTACTATGCCTCTTCATGGTTCGGTTCATTTTCTTTAGCATTATAGTCTCATTCACCACTTGCATCACTATCATTACCTGCATCATTACTACTATGGTCCAATGAACCCTTCTTTACTGTGTCTTCCCTTTTCACTACACATTTTCACTTTCATTTGTGTTTGTTCAATATTGCTACTCTTTTGCTTCTTAGCTTGCATGTGGAAAAAAAAAAAAGTGGATGGTTCTCATCAGCTGATGAGAGTATGTACTATTTGGCTGCTTTATGACATCAAGTATAATCTTTGAGTCTTCTATTTCTTTTAGAGAACTTTAGTTGTTCCTAGTTGCCTAACAATTAGACTTTGTTTTCAAGGAATTGGAGTCTCTTTCTACTCATGTTCTTTCAAGATGAATGGGGGAACAAGAAGTCTGGTTTCAGATAACCAAAATTTTACTGAAATCTCTGAACACTTAGCATTGATAGAAATACTGGATTCACTTCAAATAATGCTTTATGCGTTGCAGAAAATATGACATAAGCACCATAAATGCTCACATACTGTATGCAACCACCTAAATATCTACTTTGATCTCATCCTCTTGAAGGATTTTGATCAATGATAATGACCAGCTGAAAGATTAAAGATGGTAAAAAACAAGAAATGCCAAGTTTTATAGTATCCATTGTAAAACATTATGCAAAACCACATTTACCAATAAATAGTCTCCTACGTTTCCTATGAGCTGAGGTTTTGAAAACGTCCTTGTGAATACAAAATGAGTAATTAAAAAAACAGAAAGACACCTTACAATGGATATCAGTGTGATTGGTACATGGTTCTAAAGGTATAATTCATTCAAAGGCTTCACAATTGACAGTTAGGGCTTTGAGCACAAATTCAGATTTATGATTCTGACAAATTCACATTATCACTTCAAAAATGAACAGTGAGGCAAAGCTACAACTACTTCCATAAAAAGGAAAACTAACGGGCATGTGTGAAGGCAAAACCTTGAACTTTGTTTTTACTATCATTTTTTCTTCTCAAAAGAGAAAATGATCTACTGGAATAAACGACTCAGTAGTAATTTATCTCTGATGAACTAGAATGAGGGTGCAGACAGAACAGTGGTTACAAACACGTCATGGTAATGGAGTTAGAATGAACAGTGGTTGGCATTTATTATCTGGAGTCATCTGTGAAGTAATGTGAGCATAGATGCTAACCCATAGTCTACGACTAAAAGGATGCAAAAACAAAAGGTAAAGGCCTGCCCAAGGCCTTATTTTGAAAGTCATTTGGGTTTCTAAGCTGGCTAAATCAGTGGTGGGAGCAGTCTAAGGCTACAAATAATAGGGACTATTTAAATACAACTTTAGCAAGCCATCTTGAGATACACCTGCAAACTCTGCAGATAAAGGATTCCTACTCACATTTACACCTGGTGCAAATGGAAAAAAAGGTATGAAATTAGTAAGAAATTTTGAGTAAAAAAATGAATCTCCTGAATTTACCCTATAATTTATAAAACATATGAATATAAACCAATGTTTTAAATTCTGTAAGCTTCAATTTCTTACTGGTAAAACAGAAATATAACTATTATCATCATCATCATTACTATTCCTAAAACAAAAGCAGTCTCTAGCTTTTGAGAATATATTTCTCAAAGAAATATATTAAAAGTGCTTAAAGAAAGCACTTTAGTACATATACAATATATTTTTTGTTGTTCAGTCACCCAGTTGGGTCCGACTCTGCAACACCATGAACTGAAGCACGCTAGGACTTCCTGTCCCTCACCACCTCCCAAAGTTTGCCCAAGTTAATGTCCATTGCATTGGTGATGCCATCCAGGCATCTCATCCTCTGTCATCCCCTTCTCCTCCTGCCCTCAATCTTTCCCAGCATCAGGGACTTTTCCAATGAGTCGGCTGTTCGCATCAGATAACCAAAATAATGGAGCTTCACCTTCAGCATCAGTCCTTCCAGTGAATATTCAGAATTGATTTCCCTTAACATTGACTGGTTTGATCTCCTGGCTGTCCAAGGGACTCTCAGAATCTTCTCTAGCACCACAGTTCGAAGGCATCAATTCTTTGGCAATATGCCTTCTTTTCGGTCCAGCTCTCACAACCATGTGACCATTTGGAAGACCATAGGCTTGACTATAGAGAACTTTTTTTGGCAGAAGAATATCTCTGCTTTTCAACACACTGTCTAGGTTTGTCATGGCATTCCTGCCAAGAAGTAATCGTCTTCTGATTTCATGGCTGCAGTCACCATTCACAGCATCTTTGGCTGCAAAGAATATAATCAATATGACTTTGGGATTGACCATCTGGTGATGTCCAGGTGTAGAGTAGTTTCTTGTATTGTTGTTGGAAGAGGGTTTTTGCTATGACCAGAGCATTCTCTTAGCAAAATTCTGTTAGGATTGCCCTACTTCATTTTGTACTTCAAGGACAAACTTGCCTATTACTCCAGTTATCTCTTGACTTCCTACTTTTGCATTCCAGTCCCCTATGATGAAAAGGACATCATTTTTTGGTGTTAGTTCTAGAAGGTCTTGTAGGTCTTCATAGAACCACTGGACTTCAACTTCTTTGGCATTAGTGGTTGGGGCACAGACTTGGATTACTATGATATTGAATGGTTTGCCTTGGAAACGAATAGAGATGATTCTGTTGTTTGTGAGATTGCATCCTAGTACTGCATTTCAGACTCTTTTGTTGACTATGAGGGCTACTCCATTTCTTCTAAGGGATTCTTGCCCACCGTAGTAGATTTAATGGTCATCTGAATTAAATTCGCCCACTCTGGTCCATGTTAGTTCACTGACTCCTAAAATGTCGATGTCCACTCTTGCCCATCTCCTGTTTGACTACTTGCAATTTACTTTGATTCATGGACTTAACAGCCCAGTTTCCTATGCAACATTGTTCTTTACACCATGGGACTTTACTTTTACCACTGGACACATCCACAACTGGGTGTTGTTTCTGCTTCGGCTCAGCCTCTTCATTCCTTCTGGAGTTATTTCTCCACTCTTCTACAGTGACATATTAGGAACCTACTGACCTGTGAAGTTCATGTTTCAGTGTCATATCTTTTTGCCTTTTCATACTATTCATGGGGTTCTCAAGGTAAGAATACTGAAGTGGTTTGCCATTACCTTCTCCAGTGGACCACATTTTGTCAGAACTTTCCACTATGATTTGTCCATCTTGAGTGGCCCTACACAGCATGGCTTGTAGTTTTATTGAGTTAGACTAGGTTTTGATCCGGGTGATTAGTTTGGTTAGTTTTCTGTGACTATGGTTTTCATTCTGTCTGTCCTCTGATGGATGTGGAAAAGAGGCTGATGGAAGCTTCCTGGTGGGTGGGATTAGCTGGGGGTAAAACTAGGTCTTGCTCTCATGAGGAGGGCCATGCTCAGTAAAAAGATGATGCTGTTAAAGTGCTACACTCAGTAAGCCAGCAAATATGGAAAACTCAGTAACGGCCACAGGACTGGAAAAGATCGCCTTCATTCTAATGCCAAAGAAGGGCAATGTCAAAGAATGTTCAAACTACTGCACAATTGCACTAATTTTATATGCTAGCAAAGTAATGCTCAAACTTCTCCAAGCCAGGTTTCAACAGTACATGAACCGAGAACTTCCAGATGTTCTAGTTGGATTTAGAAAAGGCAGAGGAACCAGAGACCAAATTGCCAACATCCATTGGATCATAGAAAAAGCAAGAGAATTCCAGAAAAACATCTACTTCTGCTTCATTCACTATGCTAAAGCTTTCGTGTAGATCACAACAAATTGTGGAAAATTCTTCAAAAGATGGGAATACCAGACTACCTTACCTGCTTCCTGCAAAACCTGTATGCAGGTCAAGAAACAACAGTTAGAACTGGACGTGGATCAGACTGGTTCCAAATTGGGAAAGGAGTATGTCAAGGCTGTATACTGTCACCCTGCTTATTTAACTTATATACAGAGTACATCATCCGAAATGCCAGCCTGGATGAAGCACAAGCTGGAATGCTAGGAGAAATATCAATAACCTCAGATATGAAGATGACACCACCCTTATGGCAGAAAGTGAAGAGGAACTAAAGAGTCTCTTGATGAGAGTGAAAAAGCTGGCTTAAAACTCAACATTGAAAAAACTAAGATCATGGCATCTGGTTCCATCACTTCATAGCAAATAGATAGGGAAACAGTGGAAACAGTGGCAGACTTTATTTTCTTGGGCTTCAAAATCACTGCAAATGGTAACTGCATCCATGAAATCAAAAAATGCTTGCTTCTTGGAATAAAAGCTATGACCGACCTAGACAGCATACTAAAAAGCAGAGACATTACTTTGCTGACAAAGGTCTGTCTAGTCAAAGCTGTTGTTTTTCCATTAGTCATGTATAGATGTGAGAGTTGGACCATAAAGAAGGCTGAAAATGGAAGAACTGATGCTTTTGAAGTGTGGTGTTGAAGAAGACTCTTGAGAGTCCCTTGGACTGCAAGATCAAACCAATCAATCCTAAAGGAAGTCAATCTTGAATATTCATTAGACGGACTGATGCTGAAGCTCCCATAATTTGACCACCTGATTTGAAGAGATTTGGAAAATAATAGAAAAGACTCTAATGCTGGGAAAGATTGAAGGCAGGAGAAGGATGATAGAGGATGAGATATTTGGATGGCATCACCGACTCGATGGACATGAGTTTGAGTAAACTCTTGGAGATGGTGAAGGACAGGGAAGCCTGGTGTGCTTTAGTCCATGGGGTCGCAAAGAGTCGGACATGACCGAGAGATTGAATAACAACAAAACCATGTTTTGAATATGGATATAACTATGGGGAAAAAAGGAATTTACCACGTGAATGTTCAGTTCTTCAGTAATTATCTATAGCCCTATTTTATGGCATCAACCAAAATATTCAGAAGAATTTATTTGGTAGGAGTCAAATCCACAATCATTATATTGTATCATTAACACTTGAGATCACTTAGTACCTCAATTCTAAAACAAGGATATTTCTCTAATAGAAACAAAGATGAACATTTAGTCTCTATATTGACCCACATCATAACCTTTAACTAATTCTATAGCTAAGCACTAAAGTTTGAGACAAGTAAGTTGATTACCATGTACAGTGATTATCATATACATTTACTCCTATGAAAAAGTGAGCTTTGCCTCCAGCTTGAGGAAAAAAAAAAAAAAAACTTAGATGAGACCACACTTTAATTGAGACAGACTGGGGAGTGACATTCAAAGTGTATGTTTCTAGAATGACAAAGAAAATCTACTTCAACATGGTGTCCTTTTAAAAAGCCATTTCTCCTGAAGTTCTCAGAATGAGACAGAACAGGGAACAGATTATTTTGAAATCTTTGAATCTAACAAAATGAAAATTTAACAATCTTCAGACTGCCAAGATTTTTCCCTTTTGATAGAAGAGATGCATGATGACAATATCAACCACAACAAAAAAAATATTATGAAAACGACCATGAATTCTGACAAGAATAATAGAATTTCATTTCAAAGTATTTCAAGGAATGGTTTACACAAGTATTTACGAGACTATTTAAAACCATTTGTACACTAGAGTGTGTGTAACAATAGTTTTCTAAAAGTTCATTTTGAAATCCCATATAATTTTTTTCAATTAAGTTGTGAGTCTAAGATGAAAACACCCTTTATGGTCTCCCTTAGAGTTCGGATCATGATGTTACTTCCTTCTGATTCTCAGTCATGCCAAATATAATGCATATTCAGTAAACAGAATAACCCACAGATTCCCTTGCATTATGTTTAATAATTTGTGACTCTTCAAGAAGTAAAGCAGTGATTCCTGAGAGAAATCACCCAACTAATCCAATAACAATCTGAGTACTTCAGGCCTCTTCTGCTGTTTCTACACTGGCCAAGTACAAGCGTATACTCTGGCTTTTGGACAAATGCTGGTGCCTGTACAGAAAGCACCATATTCTCCAGATATCTGGCAAGTCACAGGCTTCATCTTGCCAGTGTAGAAATAGCATTAGAGCAAGACTAATTGCTGGAAAGCTTGTTCAGAAAGATTTGTCATTCAGGAGGGTAAAAATAATCCTACTTTTTAGAGTACATTCAAACTTTTAAAAAAAAAATTTCCAGTATTTAATAGAGATCAAAACAGTTCCATTTCTACAAGTGAATGCATTTTATGTAATACAGTTACTTCCTTTGATTCGAGTTCAAGCAGAGAAGCTAAAATGAAAGAAAAAAAATCTGTCTAGACTTACCATGTTTGTTCCTCATGTAAGATGAAATTTATTAAGCCTAAAATGCAGCTTTAAGAAGTATTCATGTGTTCCATAAATATCTTATTGAAAAGAAGCAACGCCAAGAGGGAGAGATCTTTTAGATACACACTTAAAATTACAGTAGAGTATAAACACGTTAGACTGAAGTGATGGGTCTAGAGATGTACAGTAAAGGAAGTTCCATGGAACCTATGGGCCAAGCTATCCTTCCCTGCCTCTTAACTTAATTTGCTACGCTGTATTAGAATGTGACACCTTGCTACAAAAATACCACCAAAAATTGCTTGTAGCAGCAGTAGCCAGCAACTCTCCTGACTTTAATAATCTAATTCTGTCAGTGACCATATCTCTTAAACGATCCATTGCCTCTTATTATTTTAATTGTGGGTTCAAACTTCTGATTTTTTTAAAAAATGTCCTCCCCTAGAGTTACAATCATAATCCGAAGTATCTTCCATTGTGCAGGTTCAAACTGCCATAGTCTTAATCAAAACAAAGTCCAAATGAAATCAATTTTCTTTACTTTTAAACTTTAATGGTTATGTGAACATAGCTGTTGTATTTCCAGCATATTAGTATCCTTATCTACCATCCCACGAGCCTAAGGAAACATATCTCTGGTTAGTAACACAAGAGAGTCAACATAACCCCAGTAAATAAAGGAGAAACATGTTATGATGTTAAGCCATGTGCACTGCTTGGCATTCATTCAGTTCACTGTAGCTGAAAAAATAACTGTGAAGCTCCATATCCCATTAACACAGTGTTAATTATTGTCATTGTCTCATCAGTGGTTTGTTTATGACAGCTCTGGCTGACAGGAATAGTGGGATGTTCTGTCAAGACCATCACCTGATGAGATTTTTATTGGCAAAAGGTCTTTCTTCCTTTTACTCGACTATATTAGGGGAATCGGTGCTTCATTAACTCCAAACATAATCGCTTGCATTAGGCTAGTTTTAAAATGTTTTAGATAATTGGTATAATAGTCTCTTTCTAGCTTTATAGTTAACAAATTCACTCTTTAAAAATGGAGAGATTCTTCAATCTTTCTCAGCTCAAAAAATTCAACTCAAGGGCAGTGAAAGGGAAACACTGCCTCACTGGGGGAGACTTTCTAAATACTGGTAGAAAAATTTCTCTCTTTATGTATGACATCTGTGAATAAGAGTAATTCCATAGGGGGGATAATCCACCTCAAGGGGAAAAAAAAACCTATCATTTATATATGCACGCACATGCATACACACATCCCGTTCAACAAATACGAATCACTGCCCCTTTTCAATTGTGAAAAGACTTTTCAATCTCCTTCAGTGGGAGGGGGACTTCACATTCCTTTGCAGGGACTGAAGGATTTCTCTTTAATTCTCTCTGCTTCTCTCTAGATATAGATATAGGTTATCTGAGAGAAGTAGGTATGTTTCATTTCTTGAATGATTTTCACGTTTTTCAAAAGAAGAAGACAGAATCAGTCTTACCATCATAATTATTTTATCACAGTTTACCAATTTCTGTTAAGTAAAAATATGTCAAGCTAAATTGAAGCTGCTTACAAATTCAAATACATAGAATAATTTTAATTAATGATAAAGATGATGCTCCTGCTCCTACCAAATAACTCAAATAACACCCAATTTGAATTCCAGGAATATATTTTCTTATTAAAAATTTTCTATTGGCTGCTAATTATATTCTTTATGACACTAGATGTGAACTTCAATGTACAATTTAAGACTTCAATGTTTTGAATGATTCTTTTCCCTTATTTATGTCAATGGACTCAAATTTGCTTCCCTGCTTAACTTGCAATAATGTTGTGAGAATATGAAATTTATGACTATGATTCTATGTAAAACTAGTTATCAAAATGTGAGAGTTTATTATCCATAGCACAGACCTGGCTATAAGTAGGTACAGTTAAGTGTGATTATCCATAGCACAGACCTGGCTATAAGTAGGTACAGTTAAGTGTGTTACTTAATTTTAGATGTCCACTTAGTCAGCTCATGATGGTCAAACACTGATACTAGGTCAAACATCAGTCTATATGCTGTTGTGAAGGTAGTTTTCAGATTAACATTTAAATTAGCTGACTTTGAATAAAGTAGGCAGCCCTCCAAAATGTGGGTGGGCCTTATCCAATCAGTTGGATGCATTAAGAAAAAAGACAACGGTCCCTTTGGGGGAAGGGATTCTGCTCCCCAGATTGCAACACAGAAAACCTGCCTGAGTTTTCAGTCATTGGGTTCATGACTGTAATACTAGCTTTAGCCAAAATTTCCAGCCTGCTAGCTTGCCCTGTAAATTTTGTCAGTCCCACAATCCAACTACATGAGTCAATTTCATAAAATAAGTCTCTTTCTCTTATATTGGAGAAGGAAATGGCAACCAACTCCAGTATTCTTGTCTGGAGAATTCCGTGGACAGAGGAGCCTGGTGGGCTGCTGTTCATGGGGTTGCACAGAGTTGGACACGACTGAAGCGACTTGGCATGCATTCTCTTATATACATATGTATATACACATACACACACATACATATATACCATGTGCATATAAGCTTTTATATATTTTATTACATGTTACATATATACTATAGTATATATCCATTCTATTGGTTCTATTTCTCTAGAGAACTGTAACACTTCTAAACTGACTTCAGAATCCCTTCCTTGATAACAAAATGTCTGACATCCTGGAGTAAGGAATCTCACTGTGTCATCATAATTTTCTGCTCCTACTACATTTCTGCCAACAGATACTGCATCTTCCTTCCTCTACCTTATGCAAGTATGAAAGTAATTAATTCTCATGCTTACTTGAGTTTGGTTTGCCTTTGGCACAGCATGCTTTTCTTCACAAACCATAATTGATTCTGAATAATTGATCAGCGACAAACATTCAATTTTCTTTATCTTCTCTTCCCTCATTCTTCTATGATATATGTTTTCACTGGGGGACCGTTTTCCACTTAAAAAAAAAAAAAGCCTCAAATGCAAGGCCTTTTAGTGATCAAATCAATTTACGCTGCTTTCTGCCAATTCACATCAATTCCAACGCAATTCCTCTTGGAGAACTCTTAGGGAATGCTAATTAGTGTCCCAAAGTATCCATTAGTTTTCAATAAGGAAGTGAACTTCTCACATAAAGACCTCAGAAACTATTTACATATGACCACTTCGCCATATACCTAACCACCACAGTGACTTACTCTTTTCAAATAGCCTTTGACAAAGATTGTTATTGAAACCAGTAAACTCTACATGAATCATGGAAACTGGGAGGATAAAGACACCTAAAATCAAGACATGTGATACTCATCTGTGTGTGTGTGTGTGTGTGTGCACTTTGTTAACTTGCTTAGTGATTATCATCTTCACTGAATGTGAAAGTAGGATTACTTTATAACAGCACCCCCCACTTACCTAATTGTTATAATTCTTTAGCCATGAGAACAAGACCTTCTTCTAAGAAAGAAGTAAAAGGAAGAAGAAAAGTAAAGTAAGAAAGTAAGAAAGAAGTAAAACTAAAACTATCTTTGAGGAAGACGGTTTTCACAGAATTCATCCATTTTATCATGTCAGAAAGAAGCATATATCCTTCTGGCCAAAGTCACGCTTACTGTAATATACAAAGTCAATTTAGAAAGGTTGAAAATCCTCTTTCCTCCTACAGTCAAACATAGGTATTAGGTAAAAATGTCAGAGTAAAGTAGGCTAGAAACTGCTGAATGCTGATATTGTGAGATCCATCTACACACACTCTCAGATCTCTCCATTTAACCTACTGTTTCCTTCAGAAGCCACGCTCTGCTTTCCATCTCAGAAATCTGAAACAAAAATGCTATCATTGGCTTCTCTTTATTGAATGCTATGCTGTGTCATCCAAACCTTTCCAACCTGCTCAACTAAACATTTAAAAGAGCAAATCCACAAACGGACTTTATTTCATTATTCATTCTCCCTAGGAGCAAACTAGCATATACACTCAACTGATTTATTCTGCTATAAATTATTCCTCAAATCAAATTATAACTCAAGCACTGTTTACAATAGCCAGGACATGGAAGCAACCTAGATGTCCATCGGCAGACGAATGGATAAGGAAGCTGTGGTACATATACACAATGGAATATTACTCAGCCATTAAAAAAATACATTTGAATCGGTTCTACTGAGATGGATGAAACTGGAGCCCATTATACAGAGTGAAGTAAGCCAGAAAGAAAAACACCAATACAGTATACTAATGCATATATATGGAATTTGAAAGATGGTAACGATAACCCTATATGCGAGACAGAATAAGAGACACAGATGCATAGAACAATCTTATGGACTCTGAGGGAGAAGGTGAGGGTGGGACATTCTGGGAGAATAGCATTGAAACATGTATATTATCATATGTGAAACAGAACACCGTTCCATGTTCGATGCATGAGACAAGTGCTCAGGGCCGGGGCAATGGGATGATCCAGAGGGATGGGATGGGGAGGGAGGTGGGTGGGGGGTCCAGGAGGGGGAACACATGTAAACCCATGGCTGATTCATGTCAATGTATGGCAAAAACTATTACAATATTGTAAAGTAATTAGCCCCCAACTAAAATAAATAAATTTATAAAAAAAATTAAAAAATGCAAATTAAAAAAAAATTATAACTCAATATTCAAGGTGATTCTGTTGTGTGAAATTAACATTTACTGGGTAGTCACTATATGCCAGAAACTGAGCCCAGTGATGAAAAGAGAGATGCAACCTCATTTCATAATGAACTTCCCAATGCAGTGGTCTGTATGTACTTTTTAAAAACATTAATTTATTTTTATTGAAGGATAATTGCTTTACAGAATTTTGCTGTTTTCTGTCAAACCTCAACATGAATCAGCCATAGGTATACATATAACCTCTTCCTTTTGAAACTTCCTCCTATCTCCCTTCCCATCCCACCCCTGTAGGTTGATACAGAGCACCTGTTTGAGTTTCCTGAGTCACACAGTAAATTCCCATTGGCTACCTATTTTACATATGGTAATGTAAGTTACCATGTTACTCTTTCTATATATCTCACCCTCACCTCCCCACTGCAGCACTATTTACAATGTCTAGAACATGGAAGCAACCTAGATGTCCATCAACAGATGGATGGATAAAGAAGCTGTGGTACATACACACAATGGAATATTACTCAGCCATAAAAAGGAACATAAAAAGGAATCATCTGAGTCAGTTCTGATGAGGTGGATGAACCTAGAACCTATTACACAGAGTGAAGTGAGTCAGAAACAGAAAGATAAAAACCATATTCTAATGCCTATATACAGGATCTAGAAAAATGGTACTGAAGGATTTATTTACAGGGCGACAATAGAGAAACAGACAGAGAGAACAGACATATGTATGTACTTTTTGATTACCTCATCCTACTTGTTCCCACTCAACCTCAACCCTTCAGTTGTCTTTTTTTTCTTAATTTCTTTTTTAACCCATGTCCCCTCCCACTCTAACATCCCTCTAGCTTCCCTCCGCATCCCACCCCTCTAGGTTGTTACAGAGTCGGTTTCAGTTCCCTGAGACATACAGCAAATTCCCATTGGCTATCTATTTTACATATGGTAATGTATGTTACCATGTTACTCTTTCCATACATCTCACCTTCTCCCTCCTCCCCACCAACCATGTCCATAAGTGTGTTCTCAATGTCCGTGTCTCCATTCTGTTCGGCAAATAGGTTCATCAGTACCATCTTTCTAGATTCCATGTATATGTGTTAGTATACAATAATCGTCAGTCTTCTCTAATATACTAAAAGTGCTCTTTGCTGCTCTTTCCCTTTCCCCCATTGTACCATTATTAGTCAAAATCTCCATTATCAACGGCTTTCAGTGGCCGAAAGCCAAATCCAACGCCAGGTGACCCAATAACCTGGCAAATCCACCCTAAGAATTCAACCTTTTAGCAGAAAAAGCAAAGGACAAGGAATTGATCTAAGAATACAGTGGGCCAGAAGTAGCAGAAGATTCTTCGGGTCATTAAGGCTCACCATATTCAATCTTTGGGGAAAGGACCCTACTATGAAGTGAAAGATGATGATCTGTAAATACTATATTTTTAGAGATATAAAGAAAAATACTGCCTATCCCTGATATAAGAAGATGGGAAACAGACAAAAGTTATATACTCCTGATCAAGACCACACTTACAGGCCCTATCTGGCTGACTCCCAGAAAGATGGCTCTGTATGGAAAACTAGAAATAAATTTTGATGGTGACCTTGATTTCTTTAGAAGGAAAACAAGCTTTAAGGGTGCAGAGAACTAGCCCACTTTGCAACTGTCTAAACCTTTTCACTCTGGGAAATAGAGTAAGAGAAACCTCTAGAATATCCTACACTTTCTGCTCTTAAGCTAAGTAGCATCTTGAAAGATTCATGAGCTTTGGCAATATTTGCATCTGATTTTTTGGAGATATTTAAGTTATATACAATTCCCCACGATTATACTACTAGTCTGACTAAAGAAAGAATATAAATTGCAGCTTGATCTATGTTTGGGGTTTACAGGAAAGATATATAGCAAATGAAAGAGAAAGACTGGGTGAGGATTTACTAAAGTGAGTGACTATGGGTTCTGTATTGAACAGAAAGTTTAACTCAAGGAGATGCTGACAGTTATGGGAAAAAATGGAGGCATCAATACATGAGGTTTTTGTGAGGTCAAAAAGCAATTAAGAAGGAGTGCAGGAGTGAGAGAGCAAAAAGGATAAAAAATAGAAGTCAGAGAGTGAGGGCAATGGTATATTTTACGTGTGAATATGACAAGGAGTAGAGGAACACAATGGAAATGATAGTTCTTTTAGTTCATGAATTTCAGAAACTATAATCTTACAAAGCTAAAAAGTTGCTAAAATGGATTTGGCTTCATCAAATGTATTAAGTAATAATAATATCTGCTAATTAGCTTTGGTCACTAATATACAATCTCAAAAATCTCACTAGTATATAATAACAAACATTATGGTCTTAAGCCCATGGGTGTTCAGTTTGACTGTATTTAGTTGATCAAGGTTGGGCTCACCTGGACCACTTTGTGCTAAGGTACTTGTGTGGGATCTTTGCTCCAGTATTTAGATCTCCCCTATGTTGTTCTCATTTGAGTGGCCAAGCTGATGGGAAAGAAACTGCCTGGGCATGTTCTTCCCATTTTGGGTGACAAGAAGACAAGAGGCAAGTCTAACCATACAAACAAATGAGAGCCTTAACTCAATTAATATATGCTAATATTGCAGTGCCCCAAATAAATTACATGACTCAAACTGAGATTAATGAGGTGGGGAAAAATAATCCACCTTTTCTAATGAATTGTATTACAAACTAATATGGCAAAAACTGTGATTAAAGATAGAGAGTGAAGAATTCAAATGATGATGCAATAAGAATGAAGACAAATATTATAAATCAGGCACCCTGATGGTCCTTTGAGACTACTGGAAAGTGAATGGGAGGTCAACAGACACCATCAATAAGGACAGGTAGAATAAACAGAATCAGGAATTAAATTTCAAAGATTAAACCCTGTTTCCTCTAAAAGAAAACAAAAGAGTAACAGCCTGGATAGAACAATAATGCAGCATTAAGAATAGAAGCTCCCATCCTCCGGGAAACACATGGAGGGGGGGTGTGTGGCTAATTTTGTGTTAACTATGTTCTCTGTAGTTTTCTCTGTATAAATAGTATATGATCAGTAAAATATACTTGTTGGAAACTATGCATATTGACACAGGTAGATGTTAGAGGTGAGAGAATTGTCAACTCTAAAACAGTTTTGTACAAAATACAAAACATAACAACACTGGAAGACATCACTTTTCAATTCTTGGGGGTCCATATTGATAATTGTTATTCACTTGGAGCTAAGGTTATATAATATATACTCTAAGAAGGTAGAACATATTTTGCACATAAAGTTGTGACGAAAAAATACTTCCTGACAAAGTAAAACATATCCTTCACCCAGGGTGTAGTGATCAGTTACTCATTTGAAGTTTTGGTCTCTGAAGTTTTAACAATCAGCAAGGCATTATTAATAAGCTCTGGGTCAAAAGAAACCAGGGACAAGTCAATTATCATG
Source organism: Giraffa tippelskirchi (assembly GCF_054371585.1). Taxonomy (NCBI): domain Eukaryota; kingdom Metazoa; phylum Chordata; class Mammalia; order Artiodactyla; family Giraffidae; genus Giraffa; species Giraffa tippelskirchi. The sequence goes on from NC_137284.1 coordinate 69,809,998, forward strand.
GAAGTACTCCAAATTTTATCTTGGGGAGAGTAAGCACCAAAATAAAGAAAATTTTCAAATCAATAAACAAACAACTATGTATTTATTGACAACCATATGACCAGTATTGTTTAGTTACAATCGGCAATCGGAGAAGGAAGTGGCAATCCACTCCAGTACTCTTGCCTGGAGAATTCTGTGGATGGAGGAGCCTGGTGGGCTGCAGTCTACGGGGTTGCCAAGAGTCGGACATGACTAAGCAACTAACACACACACACACACACACACACACACACCAGGCTATATGGAAGGATTATAGAACAAAGCATGCATATACACAGCATATATGAGAGTGAAGTTGACCACATTATTAATGTTACCAGGCTTTTAGGTAAACAGGAAATGTTTGGATAATTTATTATACTGAAAGTGTTAGTCGCTCAGTCATGTTCAACTCTGAGACCCCACTGACTGTAGCCTGCCAGGCTCCTCTGTTCATGGGATGCTCCTGGTGGCACAGTCGGTAAAAAATCCATCTGCCAGTGCAGGAGACACAGGAGATACTGGTTCGATCCCTGGGTCGAGAAGATCCCCTGGAGAAGGGAATGGCTACCCACTCCAATATTCTTGCCTGGTGAATTACGTGGACAGACAAGTCAGGCGGGCTACAGTCCATGGGGTTGCAAAGACTCAACAAGACTAAGAGACTAACACTTTCACTTTCTTTTATTATATTGAGGTGAGAGCAAAGTAATTTGGGGAGGTACTTTGCAAATTTATGCAACTATTGCCAACGGCACCCCACTCCAGTACTCTTGCCTGGAAAATCCCATGGATGGTGGAGCCTGGTGGGCTGCCGTCTATGGGGTCGCGCAGAGTCAGACATGACTGAAGCGACTTAGCAGCAGCAGCAGCAGCCATTTCTAACTTATTCTATAATCTTATTCCTCTGCTGCTGCTGCTGCTAAGTCGCTTTAGTTGTGTCCGACTCTGTGTGACCCATAGACGGCAACCCACCAGGTTCTGCCGTCCCTGGGATTCTCCAGGCAAGAACACTGGAGTGGGCTGCCATTTCTTTCTCCAATGCATGAAAGTGAAAAGTGAAAGTGAAGTTGTTCAGTTGTGCCCGACTCTTCGCGACCCCATGGACTGCAGCCTACCAGGCTCCTCTGTCTATGGGATTTTCCAGGCAAGAGTATTGGAGTAGGGTGCCATTGCTTATTCCTCTAGTTCATTGCAGTTTTTATTTTAAATTTTTTAACATTTTGCATTTTTTTATTCATTATAGCAACAGTCATGGAATTTCAACTAATATAACACTAAGATACTACAATTTACAAAACCCTATCCATATGTAAATCCCTTAGCTATTCTTCCATCAATTATTCTGATATTTTAATCACACCAAGCCTGTTTACATGCATATATGTAAATATATATACACATACACATGTATATACACACATACATATATACATATATATATACATGTATTTATGTATAGACACACACACATACATATATAAATACTTTTCAAAAATAATCTTTCAGCAGAATCTTTTACATATTTTAAAATGTATAATAGCATATATTTTTATAAAGTCTGGTTATGGGTAACTTTCTATTCATTTTGTTCCAAACTCATTTCATGTGTACATTCATTCTATTTCTAAAACCTTTTGCTATTCCTATCTCTAAGACATTTTTACTCAGCAAGACACAACTAAAATAAGTTTAATCTACATTCACTTATATAACTGACCATATTTATAATTTATCTTTCTAAGCACACTTCTTTCAAGAATTATTTAACCTTTACCCATTATTAAAATGTTGTCAAAAGTCAAATCTTAAATATGATAAAAGCATATAGTTTTAAATTATTTGACTAAACAAGAGTTAAATTGATTGCAACATTAAAAGTACACACACACATACACATATATACTTCATAAATGAAGTTAAAAGAAAATTAACAAAATAGGAAAACACCTGTAACACATGAGCCACACAGTTAATGCCCTTAAATAGAAAGAGCTCTGAAGAATCAATCATATTAAAAAAATATACCGATACAAATGATAAAAGACCAGACAGCTCAGACAAAGATACAAATGTACTGAAACTTATTTGTACTCGAACTTATTTATAAATTTATAAACTCAAACTTACTCAAACATATAACAATGTACTAAAAATAAATTCATATATCTTTAAATGGAAAAAATACATTTCTTCAGTAAGACTAGAAAGAGCATTCGTATTGATGGCACAGGTTTGGAAATACTGAAGTATAGACTCGTACAAATTCTCTGGAGGGAAAGAAACTTAAAATGAGTATAGCCTATTACTAATAAGTGTTTAATGTAATCAGATAGACTAGGACTCAAATTGTTGGCTCGCCATTTGCTTGTCTTATAACCCAGTAGTTTCCTTCATGCCATGAGTCTTAACTTACCTATCTGTACAATGGATATCATAATAACCATCTTACAGTATGCTTGTCAAATAAACAACATAACAAACATTGGATCTGACAAATAATAATTGCTTTTAAGAGCAATTAATCTGAAGGACTAAAACTGCTAGTATTTCATCATACTCCTTTATCTTCTTATTTTAATCTGGAACTAATTACATATATAAACAGAGCTTAATATCAAAGATGCTGACCAAGTTATCATCTATAACAGTAAAATAAGATGATGGTGATTTAAAACATCTTTTCACATTCATGTGGTGGGATAATACACAGCCATTTAAGTATTACTATAGAAAAAATAATAGAAATATAGAAAAACTAATAAAATTATTTAATAAAACTAGGCCATGTTCATATAAGAAAAAAAGATTGTATAAATATGTTTGATTATCAAAACTTTGAATACATATGTATATGGGATAGGTGTAAGAGCAGCTATTTATATGTGAAGGTCATGTGTGGACATGATATGATGTGTATGCATAATAGTGTGTATACACGTGTAAGCACAGAGAAAAATGGACATCTAAACATTCACTTATTAAAAAATATATAATGAATTCCTGCTATAAAGCAGATACCACACTAATATCTGATGATAAAAGTTCTCAGAAAAGATAAACACAAAGCACAGATTTGTATAATAAAATCTGGGGAGACAGATATTGTCAGAAAAATCTCATGAACAGATTTCAAATAGTAATTGGAATAATGCTATAAAGGAAAAATGTTTAGAAAAGTGTGTAACAGGGACACTGAATTCTAAAAAGAAGTCAGATCAAGCTTGCCTACTAAAGATGGAATGAAACTGAGATCTGAAGGGAGAGTGGGCTATATACAGTAAAAACTGGAGGAAAGATAGCTCAGAGAATGCCCTAGGTTGGAAAGAAGCAAGGAACTTGATGTGGTTTTAATAGATAAGTATAGAATCCAGTAAGGCTGGAGGGTCAGGGGAGTGACAAATTAAACATGGGATATAGGTTTTATTAAGGATTAAGGAGGTGTTCATATAGGGAAATGATCAAAGATCTGTTTGAAAACATCACTCTGGGTACAGAATGAAGGCTAGCAAGTCAGTGAAGAGAACTGTGACATTATCTGAGTAATGCAAGTGAGAGATTACAGGACCTTGGATGAGGAAGGTACCAACAGAAATGAAGTGATAAATCTAAAATTTACTTATGAAGCAAAACTAAAATTATATAACAGTGGATTGGATATGGAGAGTACAGTGTGAAGAAAATGATAGTATCTTCCTTCCAGAGTTATGAAAATCAAAAGACAGTACGTCACTTAAACAGTCAGTACAGGGACAGGCCACAGAAAGTGCCAATACTGAGTGAGAAGGAGCTGATGAAGGTGGTTTATAGGACCCTAACTTGCAAAAGGAGAAGAACAGTGTTGCCATTGCAAGAGATGGCAAATGTTGGAATGGCATCAAGTTTCAGGAGGAAACTTATTAAATCCATTTTATATAACCTTACCTTAAATTTACCTTCAAAACATGCAAGAGCAGATGCCAATGAGGCAGTTGGATAAATTAGCCTGGTTATGAGGAGAGATCTGGATTGCACATACATTTGAGAATTACATATGGGGTCAAAAAGTAAAGGTAAAAGGGGTGAATAATGAGTCTTTAGCTATCCCAGAGGAAAGGGGAATAATCCTGAAGGGGAGTTAGAGCAGAAGTTGCTAGAGATATGCTATCATAGTATTCAAGTGAAAAAAATGTTTTTAGAAGTATCCAACTGTAATGTCAATCATAAAGGAAATCAGTCCTGAATATTAATTGGAATGACTGAGGCTGAAGCTGAAGTTCCAAAACTTTGGCCACCTGATGCTAAGAACTGACTCACTGGAAAAGACCCTGATGCTGGGAAAGATTGAGGGCAGGAGAAGAAGGGGACAACAGAGGATGAGATGGTTGGATGGCATCACCAACTCGATGGACATGAGTTTGAGCAAGATCAGGGAGTTGGTGATGGATAGGGAAGCCTGGCATGCTGCAGTGCTGCTGCTGCTGCTGCTAAGTCACTTCAGTCGTGTCTGACTCTGTGCAACCCCATAGACGGCAGCCCACCAGGCTGCACCGTCTGTGAGATTCTCCAGGCAAGAACACCAGAGTGGGTTGCTGTTTCCTTCTCCAATGCATGAAAGTGAAAAGTGAAAGTGAGGTCATTCAGTCGTGTCCGACTCTTCGCAACCCCTTGGACTGCAGCCTAACGGGCTCCTCCGTCCATGGGATTTTCCAGGCAAGAGTACTGGAGTGGGTTGCCATTGCTGCAGTGCATGGGGTCACAAAGAGTCAGACACGACTGAACTGAACTGTAATGAACCCTGAAGAAAGCTCATGTAAGAATTGGTTAAAAGGAATCTCACCGAAGAAAGTGACATGAAGGTCACTGGCACCCACAAAATAATGTGTGATCCACGTAGGTAAGATTGGATCAGACTTGAGTAGTGGAAACAGGAAATATAGAAAACACCTTCAGCATTCTGGCTATAAAGAAAAGGGGCAATAAAGCATATTAGCTAGAAGAGCATGAAAGTGTAAGTCACTCAATCGTGTACAACTCTGCAATCCCATGGACATCCTCTGTCCATGGGATTTTCCAAGCATGAATTCTGGAGTGGGTAGCCATCCCCTTACCCAGGGGATCTTCCTTACCTGGGGATCGAACTCAGGTCTCCTGCATTGCAGGTGGATTCTTTACCATCTGAGCCACCAGAGAAGGGCATAAACTATGCAAATAAAATAATCTGTTTTCTAGTGGGAGAGATTAGGGCATATTAAGAATAGAGGTTTGCTCTTAGAAGTTAGAGGCTAAATCTACAATAATCCAGCCCAGAAATAAACCCTCACCTTTACAGTTAATCTACGACAAAGAAACAAGAGATACAATGTAGAAAAGAGTCTCTACAGTAAGTGATGCTGAGAAAATTGGGCAGCTAATTGCAAAATAATGAAATCAGAACATTCTCTAATGCCATATATAAAAATAAACTCAAATTGGTTTAAAGACCTAAATGTAAGACCAGAACCTATAAAATTCCTAGAGGAAAATATAGAACAGTCCTTGACATAAATCACAATATACTTTTGTATCCACCTCCTAAAGCAAAGAAACAAAAGCAAAAATAAAAAATGGGACCTAATGAAGCTTAAAAGTTTTTGCACAGCATAGGAAATCGTGACAAAACCAAAAGACAACTTACTGAAAAGAAGATATTTGTAAATGATATGACTGATATGGGGTTAATATTCACCATACATAAACAGCTCACACAACTCAACATCAAAAAACACAAATAAAACTATTAAAAAATGAGAAGAATGAATCCATAATATTTACATTATTTTAAATAGATTGTACACATTTTAACTTTACAAGCTTACAATCTTTCACAGGCAGTTCAAGAAAAAGAGTAAACGAATACTGGTAAAAGATGTTTTAATACATAAAAATAAAAAGATGAAGCAGATGAATATCAAGGACTAATGAATAGCCCTTCCATATGTCTAGAGTTTAGAAAGTGAAACTTTCCAAACTCACAGTGAGAAGGTTTGGAAAGTGAAAGTTTGTAAGATACTGGACAGGTCAGAGAAAAAGTGTGTATAAGGAATACGAAGGAGGTTAAGCAAAGTTTACCCTCTGAAAGTAGAACAGAACAAATTTTAGAAAGATTTTTAAATATATCTGAACAGATGCAAAGAATCACATATCAAGAAGGCCATTTCCATATTGCTCTGGAGATGGTAACAGTATGGTACAGCTGAAAAGTCCCTTTCCAGAAGTCAGGTGCAAGGGCTTGCTCTCATCTCCACCAATAAAAAAAAGAGGGGCACCTGTTTAAGATACTTAATTAATCCAAGTTTTAGTTTCTTTACAAGTGTAATTCAAGAATTTGCCTACATTATCTGTCACTTGCTGCTGCTGCTGCTGCTGCTAAGTTGCTTCAGTCGTGTCTGACTCTGTGTGACCCCATAGACGGCAGCCTACCAGGCTCCCCCGTCCCTGGGGTTCTCCAGGCAAGAACACTGGAGTGGGTTGCCATTTCCTTCTCCAATGCATGAAAGTGAAAAGTGAAAGTGAAGTCGCTCAGTCGTGTCCAACTCTTTGCGACCCCATGGACTGCAGCCTACCAGGCTCCTTCGTCCATGGGATTTTCCAGGCGAGAGTCCTGGAGTGGGGTGCCATCGCCTTCTCTGTATCTGTCCCTTACAGCGCTGAAATTCTTTACTTCCACTAACTAAAGAAGAGGATAGATACGCTTCAATAAAAAAATAAAATAAAATAAATAAAACAAACAAACAAAACCTGAAATAATCTTAAGTATCTGTATAGCATGACATAGAACTTTTTTTTTATAGCATGATAGAACTTTTTTTAAAATTGTAGAGCCCTGTGTAACTGGGAATAAAAGGTCCACACATTCCTTGGCTTAATACTGAATAGATTGGCAGAATTGTGAAATCACATTCTCCAGCCTTAGTGATGTGTGAAGGGCACTTCACATTTCTGACAAGCTGAGTCATTTGATTTTATCCCCTTAGTAACTTATCCATTAAAATCTTATTTCTTGTGCACATAATTTGACAACTATGTATAATTTAAATACTCCAAATAAGACAGCAAATCATTTCAAGACTTTTTAATGTGATCTATGTTTAATCAACAAATACTACAACAGAGCATTACTAGAGAATGGGTTTTAAAGTTAACACATATTTCCTGAAGTAAACATGTTAAAAAAAATAGTGAATGAGTGACATATAAAGTAATTACAAGTAAATACATCTATTTCTTTTTGGATTTTTTTTTTTTCTAGTAAGCACTCAAATTGGTTTGGCTTTATGCATAAAATCAATGATTAACTTTGAGTCATATTATATTCATGTATTTTTAAAATGGCTTTGCTTTGATTTCATTATATCTAAATGAATAAAATTCTGTGGTGCTTCTTCTTAGCTGTCTATGGAACTGGGGAACTTTTGATATTTTGGAAGATTTCACTTTCATTTTTTAAATTACCAAGACCAAAATTTAAAATTTTCTTAGATTATGTATCATGACCAAAATGTTGCACTTAACTTTAAATTTATTCTTAAATAATTTAAATTAGTTCATTTCTATAACTCCAATCAAAATTACTCAACATTTCCTTTGGTGGGTAACTCACTGAAATCTTTTCTAAGTTGCAGCTCATACTTTCAATGGTCAAGACTGTGCTCTGCTCACAAGGCATTGCTCATGGGTGATTTTTTTTTCTTCATGTTGTTTCTGATACAATCACATTCTAACAGTTACTATTCATATCACTGATATTAAAGATATATATATCTAATGGAAAGAGCGAGGATCATAGGAACAGATATAATATTTTAGCTTTTCCAATAAAGCACTCTATGGCATTGGGGAAGATATATAAGTTCTCTCCTTCTCTACTATTTTCAGTAAAGATTGTTTTGTGTTCAAACTATTGCACAATTGCACTCATTTCACATGCTAGCAAGGTAATGCCCAAAATCCTTCAAGTTAGGCTTAAACAGTACATGAACTGAGAACTTACAGAAGTAATAAAGATGGATTTAGAAAAGGCAGAGGAACCAGAGATCAAATTGCCAACATAGTTTGGATCATAGAGAAAGCAAGGGAATTCCAGAAAAACATATACTTCTGCTTCATTTACTATGTTAAAGCCTTTGACTGTGTGGATCACAACAAACTGTGGAAAATCCTTAAAGAGACAGGAATAGGAGACCACTTTGCCTGCCTCCTGAGAAACCTGTGTTTAGGGCAAGAAGTAACAGAAACAATCATGGAACAACAGATTAGTTCAAAATTGAAAAAAGGGTACATCAAGGCTGTATACTCTGACCCTGCCTATTTAACGTCTATGTACTGTACATCATGCAAAATGCTGGGCTGGATGAAGCACAAGCTGGAATCAAGATTGCCAAGAGAAATATCAATAACCTCAGAAATGCAGATGACACCACCCTTATGGTAGAAAGTGAAGAAGAACTAAAGAGCCTCTTGATGAAAGTGAAACAGGAGAGTGAGAAAGCTGGCTTAAATCTCACACTCAAAAAGTTAAGATCATGGCATCCAGTCCCATCACTTCATGGCAAATACATGGGGAAACAGTGGAAACATTGACAGAATTTTATTTTCCTGGGCTCCAAAATCATTGCAGATGGTGAATGAAGCCATGAAAGTAAAGATGCTTACTCCTTGGAAGAACACCTATGACAAACCTAGACAGTGTATTAAAAAGTAGAGACATCACTTTGCTGAAAAAGGTTTGTTTAGTCACAGCTATGGTTTTTTCCAGTACTCATGTATGGATTTGAGAGTTGTACCATAAAGAAGGCTGAGTGCCAAAGAACTGATGCTGTCAAACTGTGGTGCTAGAGAAGGCTCTTGAGAACTCCTTGGACAGCAAGAAGATCAAGCCATTCAATCCTGAAGGAAATCAATCCTGAATATTCATTGGGAGGACTAACGCTGAAGCTCCAATACTTTGGCCACCTGATGAAAAGGGCCGACTCATTGGAAAAGACCATAATCCTGGGAAAGATTGAAGGCAGGAGGAGAAAGGGGTCAATAGAGAATGAGATGGTTGGATGGCATCACCGACTCAATGGACAATGAGCTTTGGCAAACTCCAGGAGACAGTGAAGGACAGAGAAGCCTGGTGTGCTGCTGTTCATAGGGTAGCAAATAGTTGGACATGGTTGAGCGACGGAGCAACAACAAAAGTGTTTTTTGAAATCACATTCCCTGTAAGATATAGGATTCTACATTTTTGAGTATATTTATCATGATTAATTGCATAATACCAAAGAATTCAGTTTTACAATTATTTTGTTGTTATATATAGACATTACACTAGAATAAAACAAAAACTGTGAAATAACTAGGAACTTCAATGTTCACATAAAACACTTCAAGAAACATAACAAACAGAGTTACTATGGTTCAGTGAGATAAGCTATAAATTTTTTAAGTGGTAAAAGCTGTTAGAATAAGTAATCATCTATTATTTCAGAATATGAACATTTTCATACAGTTTCTGAATATTTTTCTGTTACTTCACCCAAGAAAAAATTATTCTTGAACTTCAACAGAGAGATTTGATAAGTAACATTTAAAATTAATAAAAATCATTCACCATACAAATTAATTTATTTACAAAACAGCTAGAGTCACAGATAAAGAAACCACTCTTATGGCTACCAGGGGGAAAAGGGAAAGGGATACACTGGGAGATTGGGGTTGACATAAACAAACATTAACAGGCTTCCCTGGTGGCTCAGTGGTAAATAATTTGCCTGCCAATGCAGGAAATACCAATTTGGTCCCTGGGTCAAAAAGATTTCCTGGGGAAGGAAATGGCAACCCAGTTCAGTATGCTTGCCTGGAATATGCCGTGGACACAGGAACCTGGCATGGTCCATGGAATCACAAAGAGTCGGACACAAATGGGCAACTGAACATGCATGCATCCAAACAGTATACACACTAATATATATATATAAAATAGATAACTAATGAGAACTTGCAGAAGATAATAAGAGGTGGCAAGAATACACAGAGGAACTATACAAAAAAGATCTTAATGACCCAGATAACCATGATGGTGTGATCACTCACCTAGAGTCAGATATCCTGGAGTGTGAAGTCAAGTGGGCCTTAGGAAGCATCACTATGAACAAAGTTAGTGGAGGTAATGGAATTCCAGTTGAGCTATTTCAGGTGACACAACCATTATGGCAGTAAGTGAAGAGGAACTAAAGAGCCTCTTGATAAAAGTGAAAGAGGAGAGTGAAAAAGATGGCTTAAAACTCAACATTCAAAAAGCTAAGATCATGATATCCAGTCCTATCACTTCATGGCAAATAGATGGGGATACAATGGAAACAGTGAGAGACTATTTTCTTGGGCTGCAGAATCACTGCAGATGGTGACGGCAGCCATGAAATTTTTAAAAGACGCTTGCTCCTTGGAGGAAAAGCTATGACCAACCTAGACAGCATATTAAAAAGCAGAGACATTACTTTGTTAACAAAGGTCCATCTAGTCAAAGCTATGGTTTTTACAGTAGTCATGTATGGAAGTGAGAGTTGGACCATAAAGAAAGCTGAATGCCGAAGAATTCATGGCTTTGAACTGTGGTGTTGGAGAAGATTATCTCTTGACGAGATCTCTAGTCTTTCCCATTCTATTGTTTTCCTATATTTCTTTGCATTGATCATGGAGAAAGACTTTCTTATTTCTCCTTACTATTCTTTGGCAGAGAAAGCAATGGCAATCCACTCCAATACTCTTACCTGGAAAATCCCATGGACAGAGGAGCCTGGTAGACTGCAGTCCATGGGGTTGTGAAGAGTCGGACACAACTGAGCGACTTCACTTTCACTTTCATGCATTGGAGAAGGAAATGGCAACCCACTTCCAGTGTTCTTGCCTGGAGAATCCCAGGGATGGTGGAGCCTGGTGGGCTGCCGTCTATGGGGTCACACAGAGTCGGACATGACTGAAGTGACTTAGCAGCAGCAGCAGCATTCTTTGGATCTCTGCATTCAGATCGATATATCTCTCTTTTTCTCTTTTGCCTTTAGCTCCTCTTTTTTTCCTTAGCTATTTGTAAAGCCTCCTCAAACAACCTCAAAGAACCATTTTGATTTTTCGTATTTCTTTTTCTTGGGGATGGTCTTGATCTCTGCCTTCTGTACAATGTCATGAACCTCTGTCTATAGTTCTTCAGGCACTCTATCAAATCTAATACCTTGAATCTGTTTGTCACTTCCACTGTATAATTATCAGAGATTTGTTTTAGGTCATACCTGAATGGTCTAGGGGTTTTCCCTACTGTCTCCAATTTAAGTCTGAATTTGGCAATAAAGAGTTCATGATCTGAGCCAGTGTCAGCTCCCAGTCTTGTTTTTGCTGACTGTATAGAGCTTCTCCATCTTCAGCTGCAAAGAATATAATCAATCTGATTTCAGTATTGACCATCTGGAGATGTCCATGTGTAGAGTCTTCTCTTGTGTTTTGGAAGAGGGTGCTTGCTATGACCAGTGTGTTCTCTTGGCAAATCTCAGTTAGCCTTTGCCCTGTTTCATTATGTACTCCAAAGACAAACTTGCCTGTCACTCCAGGTATCTCTTGACTTCCTACTTTTGCATTCTAGCCCCCTATGATGAAAAGAACATCTTTTTTAGGTGTTAGTTCTAAAAGGTCTTGTACATCATTATAGAACCATTCAACTTAAGCTTCTTCCACATTAGTGGTTGGGACAGAGACTTGGATTACTATCATACTTAGTGGTTTGCCTTGGAATTAAACAGAGATTATTCTGCCATTTTTGAGATTAAACCCAAGTACAGCATTTTGGAATGTTTTGTTAATTATGAGGGCTCTCCATTCCTTTAAGGGATTCTTGCTTGCCCAGAGTAGCAGATATACTAGTCATCTGAATTAAATTTGCCCATTCTAGTACATTGATTCGGAGAAGGCAATGGCACCTCACTCCAGTACTCTTGCCTGGAAAATCCCATGGACGGAGGAGCCTGGTGGGCTGCAGTCCATGGGGTCGCTAAGAGTTGGACACGACTGAGAGATTTCACTTTCACTTTTCACTTTCATGCACTGGAGAAGGAAATGGCAACCCACTCCAGTGTTCTTGCCTGGAGAATCCCAGGGACGGCAGAGCCTGGTGGGCTGCCGTCTATGGGGTCGCACAGAGTCGGACACGACTGAAGCAACTTAGCAGCAGCAGCAGCAGTCCATTGATTCCTAAAATGTTTTTATTCACTCTTGCCATCTCCTGTTTGATCACTTCCAAGAAACGATGGGCTGGAAGAAACACAAGCTGGAATCAAGATTGCCCGGAGAAATATCAATAACCTCAGATATGCAGAGGACACCACCCTTATGGCAGAAAGTGAAGAAGAACTAAAGAGCCTCTTGATGAAAGTGAAAGAGGAGAGTGAAAAAGTTGACTTAAAGCTCAACGTTCAGAAAACTAAGATCATGGCATCTGGTCCCATCACTTCATGGGAAATAGATGGGGAAACAGTGGAAACAGTGTCAGACTTTATTTTTTGGGGCTCCAAAATCACTGCTGATGGCGATTGCAGCCATGTAATTAAAAGAAGCTTACTCCTTGGAAGGAGGGTTATGGCAAACCTAGATAGCATATTTAAAAGCAGAGACATTACTTTGCCAACAAAAGTCCGTCTAGTCAAGGCTATGGTTTTTCCAGTGGTCATGTATGGATGTGAGAGTTGGACGGTGAAGAAAGCTGAGAACCACAGAATTGATGCTTTTGAACTGTGGTGTTGGAGAAGATTCTTGAGAGTCCCTTGGACTGCAAAGAGAGCCAATCAATCCATCCTAAAGGATATCAGTCCTGGGTGTTCACTGGAAGGACTGATTTTGAAGCTGAAACTCCAATACTTTGGCTACCTCATGCAAAGAGTTGACTCACTGGAGAAGACCCTAATACTGGGAAGGATTGGGGGCAGGAGGAGAAGGGGAAGACAGAGGATGAGATGATTGGATGGCATCACTGACTCGATGGACATGGGTTTGGGTAAACTCCGGGAGTTGGTGGTGGACATGGAGGCCTGGCGTACTGCAATTCATGTGGTCGCAAAGAGTCGGACACAACTGAGCGACTGAACTGAACTTAATTTACCTAATTCCAATTCATGGACCTAACATTCCAGGTTCCTATGCAATACTGTTCTTTATAGTTTTGGACTTTACTTTCATCACCAGTCACATCCACAACTGGGCGTTTTTGCTTTGGCTCCATTTCTTCATTCTTTCTTAAGTTACTTCTCCACTCTTCTCCAGTAGCATATTGGGCACCTACCAACCTGGGGAGTTCATCTTTCAGTGTCATATCTTTTTGCCTTTTCATACTGTTAATGGAGTTCTCAAGGCAGGAATACTGAAGTGGTTTCCCATTCGCTTCTCCAGTGGACCACGTTTAATCATAACTCTCCACCATGACCTGTCTGTTTTGCATGGCCCTACACAACATGGTTCATAGTTTCATTGAGCTAGACAATGTTGTGATCCACGTGATCAGTTTGGTTAGTTTTCTGTGATTGTGGTCTTCGTTCTGTCTGCCCTCTGATGGATAAGTTCAATTCAGATATGAGCTAACTAAATCCTTACCTAAGTGATAAGAAAGAAGCTATCATTCACATATTACAAATGTATATGCTCTTTTGTTTCTCTAGAATTTTCTTCATTCATTCATTGAAAAGGCTCGTGGTATTTTGGAAAAGCCTTATGTGGTAGTTTCTCGCTGTTAGGCCATAAACAAATGACTTTTATGGACAGGTAAATCCCTGGGTCAGGAACATGCCCAGGAAGAGGGCATGGCAAAGCACTCCAATATTCTCACCTGAAGAATCCCCATGGACATAGGAGCCTGGCAGGCTACAGTCCATAGGGTCTCAGACAGTTGGATGTGACTGAAGCAACTTAGCACACATGCATGCAAATAGATAGAGAGACAGAATGATAAAGATAATACATTTCATAGGATTTTGCTCAGGCTTACTAAAATAATTTATTTTAAAAGTACTTCTTAAACTGTAAACTGTTACATAATTTATCAGTTATTGCCCATGTTTTCTCCCCCACAATCAAATAAAGTGTAAAGTGGATATTTGTTCTAAAATAAGCCACTCAAATTATCTAGAATTACTGTTCAAAAAAGAAGAAATTTTAAAAAGAAAAAATTTGCCTTTCAACCTTATCAATGGAAAACATTTCACTCAATCTTAAAATATAATTTACATAGATATTTTATTGGGTAGAGCATATTTTAAAAGCTCTAAAATAAGAATATTGTTGTAATGGAAAACAATGTTTAGTATCAACATTTAATAGGCAAAAAGCATACTCCTGTAATTAGATACACTTAGACAGACAGCTAAAGAAACTATACCTCTGGGAGAAACTCTGACTGCTGTTACTGTTCTCAAACAAATATGGAACTCAGAAGTACTTATTTCAGTGCTGATATTAAATGTCTCACCATGTTCCCATTATAAACCCTTCTTTGAGGAGTTTATAACAGGCAGTAAAAATTCACTTCAGACAACACTAAGCATCCAAAAAAGCTATTACAGCCTTCTGGGTAAATAATAAGAATATTTATAGAATGTATATATATAAATATTGATATATTATGTTTATCTATTTTTAAAAATGCACTTGTGACAACTAATCTCCTTTATCGTATTGCTGAATCATGTTACCATCTTCAGTTCCAGTAACCTAAAAGGAAAAATACAATTAAATTTAGTGCCCTTTAATTGTTTCTAAAAATGATTAATCTAGTGTCAACCAGGTATCACTGTACTTCAGAATTTGCTTGCTAGTCTCTAGAAAAATCAAGAGAAGAGTCAGTTCCCTTAATAGGAATAAATTCATATTTATTTTTTTGAAGTTTATTTTTGTGTTGTTATGGTTGAGGACTGCCATTGCATAAATGTATGCAAACAAAACCTCTGTTGTTCTATTAAATAAGGGAGGAAACATAACAGGAGAGATTAAAAAAAGCCTTCCTAAGTGAACAATGCAAAGAAACAGAGGAAAACCACAGAATGGGAAAGACTAGAGACCTCGTCAAGAAAATCAGAGACACAAAGGGAACATTTCATGCAAAGAATGGCACAATAAAGGACAGAAATGGTATGGACATAACAGAAGCAGAAGATATTAAGAAAAGGTGGCAAGACACACAGAAGAACTATACAAAACATTCTTAATGATCCAGATAATCATGATCATGTGATCACTTACCTAGGGGGAGACATCCTGGAGTGTGAAGACAAGTGGGCCTTAGGAAGCATCACTACAAACAAAGCTAGTGGAGGGGATGAAATTCCAGTTGAGCTATTTCAAATCCTAAAAGATGATGCTGTGAAAGTGCTGCACCCAATATGCCAGCAAATTTGGAAAACTCAGCAGTGGCCACAGGACTGGAAAAGGTCAGTTTTCATCCCAATCACAAAGACAGGAAATACAAAACGATGTTCAAACTATCACACAATTGCACTCATTTCACATGCTAGCAAGTTCAGTTCAGTTGCTCAGTTGTGTTTGACTCTTTGCGACCCCATGGACTGTAGCACGCTAGCAAGGTATTGCTCAAAATCCTTCAAGCAAGGCTTCAAAAGTATGTGAACTGAGAACTTCCAGATGTACAAACTGGATTTAGAAAAGGAAGCAGAACCAGAGATGAAATTGCCAACATCTGTTGGATCATAGAAAAAGCAAGAAATTCCAGAAAATATCTACTTCTGCTTCACTGACTACGCTAATGCCTTTGACCGTGTGGATCACAACAAACTGGAAAATTCTTAAAGAGATAGGAATACCAGACCACCTTACCTGCCTCCTGAGAAACCTGTACGCAGGTCAAGAAGCAACATTTAGAACTGGAGATAGAACAATGGACTGGTTCAAATTTGGGAAATAAGTACCTCAAGGCTGTATATAGTCACCCTGCTAATTTAACTTATATGCAGGGTACATCATGGAAATGCCAGGCTGAATGAAGCACAAGCTGGAATCAAAACTGCTAGAAGAAATATCAATAACTTCAGATATGCAGATGACACCACCCTTATGACAGAAAGCAAAGAACTAAAGAGTCTCTTGATGAAAGTGAAAGATGAGAGTGAAAAAGCTGGGTTAAAACTCAACATTCAAAACCTAATTAATTCATGACATCTGGTCCCATCACTTCATGGCAAATAGATGGGACACAATGGAAACAGTGACAGAATTTTACTTTCCTGGGCTCCAAAATCACTGTGGACAATGAATGCAGCCATTAAATTAAACGATGTTTGCTCCTTGGAGGAAAAGCAATGACAAACCCAAACAAGGTTTGGAGCAGAGACATTACTTTGCTGACAAGTGTCTGTATAGTCAAAGCTATGGTGTAAGGAGAGAGCAAATTATCCAAGATAGCGTGTTCAGACTCTCTTGCTCCACCTTTTGTAGATAATGACTATGTAACAGCTAAGATCATTTATAGCACTGCACGTGTGCATCAGAAGGTACTCATTTGGACACAGGCTGTGTGCTGTATGCATATATGAGCACCTAGAAAGTCGCGTCATTACTGTTGTGTCACAGCTGTGTCCACTGGGTCTGCCACGAGAGGAGGAAATATAGCCTGTCTACTGCTATGGCTGTTGCATCAGCCAGGAGAGAATACTGTTAATGGCTGCTATGTCAGCCAGGAGAGAGGTTGTGTTGTGTTAGGTTATGCTATGGCTGCTCCTATGGCTGTTGGGTCAGCAAAGAAAGAATAAATATGTCTGCAGCTCCCATGGCTCTTCAAGTCTTCTTCCAGCCTTTTAGCTTGCCTCTTGCCTACCCTGGGTTCAGCAAACAGTATGGACAGTGTGAATAGCAAGACAACTGGCATCATAAACAGGATCAGTATTACACATGGTTTTTCCAGTAGTCATGTACAGATGTGAGAGTTGGACCATAAAGAAAGCTAAGCACTGAAGAATTGATGCTTAGGAACTGTAGTGCTGGAGAAGACTCTTGAGAGACCTTTGGACTGCAAGGAGATCAAATCAGTCCATCCTAAAGGAAATCAGTCCTCTATGTTCACTGGAAGGACTGATGCTGAAGCTAATGCTGCAATACATTGGCCACCTTATGTGAAAAACCAACTCATTGGAAAACCCTGATGCTGGAAAAGATTGCAAGCAGGAGGAGAAGGGAATGACATAGGACGAGATGGTTGGATGGCATCACCGACACAATGGACATGAGTTTGAGTAAATTCTGGGAGATGGTAAAGGACAGGAAAACCTGACGTGTTGCAGTCCATGGGGTCGCAAATAGTAGGACATGACTTAGCAACTGAACAACAACAACAAATACTGTTTTAAATGATTACTTTAAAATCAGAAAAGCTTGAAAAACATTTTATTCAGTAAAAGACCATCCAATTTTTCCACAGTTATTCACATATAGCAACATGGAACAAAAAGAACTCCCAGGCTTTATTTATTTCAAATATCAAAGGATGCTCTTGAAAACAAAATGCCTTTGATGTATTTTATTGGATAGTATTGTTTTAAGATTCTATTTCTCTCACAGGATATTTTTAATCTGAACTGCTAACAAGTTCTTCACATTCACATATTTTTAATGCTTAATGCTATGTTATTCATGCTCAAGTTTGAGCTATTAAAAATTCCCTAAGTACAGTAGAATTATCAAAATCTAAAATTAATAACAAAGATTAATAACAATACAAGAAATATTACCAGCAAGCAATTATTGGTACTATCTATATCTCTCTTATGGTGTTAAGTTCTTCATATTCATTATGTCATTAAATTACCTCTATGAAGTCAATGCACATTTTGATGGGAAAACTAGGCTTTAGGGTACATAGTGAGTGATGTACTATTTTATAGGTAAACACTGGAAATGCTTGGACTTAATTTTTTTTCTGAGAATATAGCCTGTATTTCATGATCATGCTCTATCTCTCTCCTAGAGAACACCATTATGATTTGGTAAATTAAAAGTCCTAACAATAGGAACATTACAGCTGACCTAATTAATAGATGGATAACTACATGACAAGATAGCCAGATGGCTAGACAGTAAATAACACAGTATCTATATGATATTGAGACTCAATAGCATAATGTATTTTTGCCATCCTAGAAATTATTCTTTAAATTTATTACACACCTTTGTATTTTGGTCTGAAAGGTAAAATGAATAAAACGGCTTATCTTTAAGATAACTGTCAAAGAGATTAATGTTATTTGTCTTTTGAATCAGCAATGGAATATTAATTGCATGAACACTAATAAAATTATCTGACATTTAAGAAGTTTTAAATGGCTTCATAACTTACACTTTTAGTCTTTACCAAATAGGTGCTCAAATATCATCTGGTCCATAATTAGTATATAAAAGCCAATGAATCTGATTATGCATAAATTTTTTATTTAACTATCATTACTCCTTAGCAGTTCATTAAATTGGTTTGGAAATATTTTGAAAGAGTTAGGAATAGCTTTGCATCTTTTAACTCACAAGAATGTTATTCCATATAAAGTTTAACTAAAACTCAGAAAGGAGAATTTCTGAAAAAAGTTAACTGAAATCATTGACATTTCACACAGTGATTACATCTAAACCACTGACATACATTTAACATTTATAACTATTCTAATCTTTGAATTTGGTATGTGGAAATAAACTGAAAATAAAACTCATGATCTATTCCTCATCAGTCTGGTTCTCCTACAATAGTCTCCCCTTAATAAATGGTTCATCTACTCTTCTAGTTGTTCAGGCATAAATTTTAAAACTTACCATATATTTCTCTTTTATACCCTGCATATAATCAATCAGTGAATCCCATTAATCACCTTTAAAGCATATCCAGAATTGAGCCTCATCTCACCCCATTCCAACTAGTATCACTCCCTGCCTAGTCTGGTTTTGCCACTTAAATCCTTACTTCCATTCAGTCATTATTCCAGGTAGAAGTCAGAATTGACCCAATACAACTTGCCAAACCCCACCAATCAGTAAAAAGTCCTTATCACTCTAAGAGGCCCAATGTAGCCTGGACCTCTGCTCTTCTGTCCTCATTCTGCACCTCCTCCACTTTTTCCTTTTGTTCACTCTCTTCCTATCACAGTGCCCCACTGCCTTGAATATACCAAGCCTGGATTTGTTCCTGGTTTTTCATACCAGTTCTCCTTGCTGCTCAAAATACTCTTCACTCCAGATTTTCTGTATGTCACATTCGCAAGCAGGATCTTAGTTACCTGACCAGGAATTAAACCCATGCCCCTTGCATTGGGAGCACACAATCTTAACCACTGCACTACCAGGGAAGTCCCCAAATCCCCTTCCTTTTCGTAAGTCTCTGCCCAAATGCCATTTAGCAAAAAGCTTTTTTTGAGCTCTCTTATACACAAGAGATAAGCTCCATCACTTTCTTTCTGGAAGTTTCATTATATTAATATTCCAGGCACCCTGCTAAATGTATTATATACACTATTTCACAATTTTCAAAACAATTCTAAGAAGTAGGTTTTATTCTTTCTCTTTCATCCAGAAGGCTGGAGAACTTAAGTAACTTACTAAAATTTACCAAATACTCTAGACATATGACTAAGATTCAAACTGAGTCTCCAGATTCTTTAGTCCTTCCTCTTTGTCAACTACCCAATCTTGTGTATTCTTCCGAATTCTCCCATTTTCACAAAGGGACATGAGAGTAAATAGTTTAAGAAAACTGTTCAGGATCCCATAGCAAGTAGATGGTAGAAAAGGGATTCAAACCCAGGTTGATCAAACCTGGAGATTACTCCCCTGCATCACACTGTCTAAGATATGTGTTAACCCTGCATGTCTTCTCAGCTTCTTACTCACCCAACTTTCTTTTAAGTAAATGATTACTTCAGTTCTATAGTTTGGTTGGAGTTGAAATATAAGAAAAGTATTCATATTATAAAGAACATCACCAATACTGACTTTATCCCAGAAATTAGAGTTGAGACTTATGATTCCCACTGATTTTCCTCCTTTTATTGGCTAATTTATTCTATCCTCTTAATAATGTAACTGTTAAACTTCTCAGTTTTCAATGTCCACACTGGACAAATACATGCATTAAAATTCCTCTAAAATAATAACTAGGAACACCTTTAAATATATCTTTAACCGTAATATAAAGCATATTCTTTTATAATCTTTGTGATGGACCACTGGCATTAAGGCCATAACACAAATTCTCTTGTATTGCTTTTATATTTAGTGAAAGATAAAGATCAATTGTGCCATACATTTGTTTATATATAAATCAGCCTTTGGGGGCTCCCTCATAGCTTGCTGGTAAAGAATCCACCTGCAATGCAGGAGACATGGTTTCAGTCTCTCGGTCCACAAGATCCTCTGGAGTAGGAAATGGCAACCCACTCTAGTGTTCTTTCCTGGGAAATCTGATGGACAGAGGAGGCTGGCAGCTGCAGTCTATACGGTCACAAAAGATAGACACAACTGAAGCGACTTAGCATAGCACACACCTTATGTATCACATTACATGAATTACCTAACCCAAATTACCTGCAGGTATTGAAGTGGTTCAGTCTACTTTTTTTTTTTTTTTAAGTTTATTTCAATGGAAATTTGCTATATGTACATTAAAGGGTACAGCTGGACTTAGAAAGCTGTACACTAAGATAAGTGATTTGAAGATATGCAATCTGCTTGTGAGATATATGAAATCAAAACCTGATTCTTTACTGTAAAAATAAACCTCCCATTGAATAGAGTAGGAGATCAATAAATGCTTGTTAAATGAAGTATGGATAGATAGCCTGACTTCCTTATATAAGAAAGCCATCCATCACAGTAAGGAAGGGCAGAGAGGGAAATAAAAAGCCTTTGCAAAATAATTTGACTAAAAGATTTTAAACCTTACTCTACCCCTCTGCCTGGCCTCAGATTTAAGCGATTTTTTGATAATGAAGTATTCCAGTCATTTCTTACTCAAATTATAAGTAGAAGAAAGACAAACTAGTAAGCAGATTATGATTGTCATGAAAGCTATCACTGAGCCTTGTGTTTAAAGTTTGTTGAATCTAGTACAATTACTTCTACTAAATCTGTATTAAGCAATACTACAATGGAAACTTTTTTTTACTTAAAGACACTCCTAAATCCATTTGTTCCATCATTGTTTTATTTTTAATGAGTGAAAATTATGATTTTTTAATTAAAAATTTGATTTGAAATAAATCTGCAGAAAAAAATGATTCAAAACCTAAAATAATTAAATATTTCTTATATCACTAAAAGGTATCAGAGTATTCTCAGCTTAAGGTACTTAAGCCATTTCCTTGTTATTTATTTACTTTACTTTTAATTCAATCTATTCAAGTTTCCATTAACTTGCATTTGTTTCTTCTTAAATTCAGTTTTAAAATATTTTATATCTATTTGTTCAGCTTGAATAGCTCACATTTCTCCAATGTGAAAACTAAACTGACCATAACGTTCATGTGAGTGTGTACTAAGTCACTTTAGTCATGTCTGACTCTTTGCGACCCTATGGCTTCTCTGTCCATGGGATTATCCAGGCAAGAATACTGGAGTGCATTGCCATACCCTCCTCCAGGTGATCTTCCTAACCCAGGGGTCAAACCAGAATCTTTTACATTTCTTGGGCTATGGTCCATGGGGTTGCAATGAGTCAGACACAACTGAATGACTAAGCACAGCACAGCAATGGCAGGCGAGTTCTTTACCACTAGTGCAACCCTAGCCCCATAATGTTCATACCAATGCTAAAATAATGGTTAATATAAATAGGTGACCACTTTACTGTTTCTAATGATAAAGTTGTCCATATGAATTATTTTATTATGCATATTTATATGACTTGACATCTTAGATCCAATTCATCTCAAACAAGGATTGATTAAATGCAGCTAAGAAAAAAGAACTAAGTACTTTCATTTATCAAAAGCACTTATTTAAACAACTTTCTTGACGTCATTATATGAAGACTTTTCTGACTTTTCTTACGGTTTCAAATAACATTTTACCTAAGATAAATTAAAACAGTTAAGCTTATAATAAATTAATTTATATACTATAATAAATAATAACAAATATACTTCATATATTATTAAATATATAGACCTGTATTGCTTCATTATTTAAATAAAATTGTTAAAAAGAAATAAGTGGCCCAAAATGGAGTCACTTTTAAGCCCCATCAAAATTTAATACCTAACCTAACTGCAGTTTTAGCCTCTCCCAGTAGAATTTTAAACCAGTCTATCTGGAATTTCCTGATCAATGCTAGCAAAATAATTTGCCTGATGAGACCCTACTCCTTCCTGGTCCCTAAGAAAGGTGATCTTACCTAAAACAATGTATTCTCTTTTTTCACTAATACACTTCTTGTCCCACAGTGTTTCTGCCTATGAAAGCCTTCCATTTTGTACAGCACATCCCAGTGTCTTTCAACTTACTAGATATGATGCTGCCTGATTCATGAAATGTTGAATAAAACAACTAGATCTTCAAATAAATTCAGCTGAATTTTTAAAAATAACTTAAAATTATTTTTAAAAATTATTTATTTTAAAAAGTTAAAAATTAACTTTTCAGTTTCTATTTATTTTTATTTATATTTTCATTTGTTTTATTAACAATAATTACAGAATGTCATTCTCAGTCTCAGTTATACATATACACAACCTGTAAGATTGAAGCAAAAGGAGAATAGGGCAGCAGAGGATGAGATGGTTACATAACATCACCAAATCAAAGGACATGAATCTGAGCAGACTGATAAATGGTGAGGGACAGAAAAATCTGGCTTACTGCAGTCCATGGAGTCACAAAGATTTGGATACGACTTAGCTACTGAACAACAACATGCAACTTGTAGTTCTTTTATTAAAGTATCTTTAGGAATGTGTTTCACATGTTTAAAAATATTTATGTCAAAATAACATTTTAGCTGGTTAAAAATCTTGGGATTCACTCTTTACACATTCAAGAATTTCATAGGAAATTTTTCCTACCATCTTCTAGCACTGAATGTTTTTTTGTGATAAGTCTCAGGGCAACCAGAAATGTTTTTCTTTAGGGCCAACTTGAAATTTTTTGCCTAGATACTCCAGAGAGTCTTTTTCTATATTTCAAACCTAATGTAATACTGTTGCTGAGTCCAAGTTTGGTCTGCTAGTCACAGGACAAGCCAATTAATTGAGAGACAAGGTGTTGAAGCAAGGAATAGGACTTTATTCAGAAAGCCAGCTGACCAAGAAGATGGCAGACTAATGTTTCAAAATAACCATCATGCGGGGTCTGGATGCCAGTTCCTTTTATAGGTCAGAGAAAGGGAGGGCTTGAGGAAGTATAGACTGTTATCTTGCAAATATCTCCAAGGATGGCCAACCTCAGGGCAGGGAAGTATTAGTCTCTTCAAGCAGAGGAACAGGGCTCCTGGAGGCCAGGCATTATGTATGGTTATAAAAGCAAAAGCAATGAAAAACAAAGGTTAAAGTCAATGGAACAGATTGATCACAGAGTCAGAACTGACTCTTCTGTACAATAACACAATATGTTTTAGTGTTGGTCATTTACATTTGGTCCTATAAAACTGTAAATTCAAGTCTATATTCATTTAAATATATATTTAGATTATTTTTATGTGTGCAGTTTTCTTTCAGAACACCTATTTTATATAGGTTTATTATTTGTTCTACTGGCAATCAGCAATAATAAGGCTTTTTATGTATTAGACACTGTTCTAGGCTCTGTCTTATAATTTTTTCTGATATATACATATGTGTATGTGTCAGAAAAAATTTTTTTTCTACAGTCAGTTTCACTTTCATTTAATTTCAGTTTGCTCTGCTTCATCAATTCTGTTCTCTGCATCCCTGACTCCTTCCATTAGTGGCGTTCTGCGTTACTCTCCCTGGGATTTTCTTTTCTGTAATTGTTTTCTTAAATATATCTTCCACACCTTTCTTAATCTCTCTCTTCTAGTTCAGGTTTTCTCTTTGTAAATCCTGAGGTATTGAAGTTTTGCCTTCTTGACTTGTTACACTGAGGTTTTTGATGGGCCAGAAGGAGTATGTATTTCACAATAATAAGACAAATGTGATTTCTTTTCGCTTATGGCAATACTTTTCTGGTGTGTTTTTTCAGCCTGTATTTCTCTATTGCTGTACCATTGTATAGAGTCTGCACTGGTACCTTTCTTTGATTACTACTCTTAAATGAAGTATTTAGTTTATTTAGACCATGGGGATAAGTTGGGAACTCTAAGGCAGGATAGCAGAGACATTTTTGATTTAGAGAAAGCTTATTAGAAGAAAAACATATTTGTGCGAATATGTGCATATATGCACTTCCGTATTACATTATAAACTCTCTCCTCTTTTAACCTTGATAGTTACTAATTCAGATTAAGGGAAGACCTAAAAACAAAGGTAATTGAGCCTTTTGTATCATATGTAGCTTGAAACCTTCATATAATTAATAACCAGGCTACTTGTTTTAAGAAGGAAAAATTCTATTTTGTCAGGAAAAATAGGAATTTTTGTATTATTCATGATAGTAATTTAGAATGCTTTGTGTGGTTTAGTCACTAAGTCATGTCCAACTCTTGTGACCCCATGGACTGTAGCCTGCCAGGCTCCTCTGTCCATGGGATTTCCCAGGCAAGAATACTGAAATGGGTTGCCATTTCCTTCTCCAGAGGATCTTCCTCACCCAAGGATCAAACCCAGCTGTCTTGCATTGCAAGCAGATTCCTTACCACTTGAGCCATCAGAAAAGCCTATGAAAGTGTTAGTCACTCAGCCATGTCCCATGGTTCAGATGTCTTTAATCCTTGTACATGTAATATGTATCTCAAAGAATCTAATCTACACTTCATCCTGGTATTTTTCTACTTTCTGATGGGTTCTAGAATACATAAGAAAACCTATTATGGGGAAATAATGGCAAGCCTACTAGTTTTAACACATATTGTTCTGGCTTCCCTTAGTAAAATCTTTGGTTTTACTGATTTTATCCTTTTTCTAAATTTCTTACTTTCATTCTTTCATAGAAATGCTGTTGGGTTGGGCTAGACTGTATTTGTTGTTAAGGTATACAAAGTCCTCTTTGGTCCATTTTGGCCTCCAGCAGGGCAATGATTAGTTTACACTTCCACATATCAATGGAACCTTTCTGAGCAAAATGAATTAAGACTCAGAACAAGATCTATGTTTTTATATCCTACCATACATTTGTCTTTTAAAAATATTTCACATTCCCATCACTTCTATTTAACATAGTAGCAAAAGTCCTAGACGACGATTAGGCAAAAAATATAAAAGGAATCCAAATTGGAAGGGAAGAAGTAAATTGTCACTATTTGCCAATGACATGATACAGAAAACTCTAAAGTCTCCACCAAAAAACTAGTAGAACTGATAAATGAATTCAGTAAAGTTGCAAGACAAAGGATTAATATACAGAAACCTGTTGCTTTTCTATTTACTAATAATGAGCTATCAGAGAGAGAAAGGCAAAAAAAGAAAAACCATCTGGTTTAAAATTGTACCAGAAAACAACAACAACAACAAAGAATAACTTAACCAAGGTATGCTACGAAAAACTACAAAACATGGACGAAAGAAACTGACGATATAAAGAGATGAAAAGAGACTGCATTTTTAAGGACTGAAAAATCAGTATTTTTTTAAATGTCCATACTACCCAAAGCAATATATAGATTTAATGTAATCCCTAACCAAATGCCTATGACATTTTCCACAGAACTAGAAAAAATAATCTTGAAATTTATATGGAACCACAAAAGACTCTGAATAGCCAAAGCAATCTTGAGAAAAAAGAAAGCTGAAGATATCTTACTTCCTTGCTTCAGACTATACTACAAAGGTATAGTACTGCAAAAACAGATACATAAATCAGTGGAACAGAATAGATAGCTCAGAAATAAACACACATACTTGTCAATTAATCTAAAACAACAGAAGCACAAATGTGCAATGAGGAAAAGAGAGCCTCTTCAATAAGTGGTAGTGGGAAAACTGGACAGCTGTATGTGAAAGAATGAAATTAGTTCATTTTCTCATACCATGTACAAAAATGAACTCAAAATGGATTAAACATCTAAATTTAAGACTGGAAACCATAAAACTACAGAAGAAAACATAGGCAGAACACTCTCTGATATAAATTGCAACAATATTTTTTGTCTCTGTCTCTGAAGGCAAAGTAAACAAAAGTAAAATAAATAAATGGGACCTAATTAAATATAAAATGCTTTCTACACAGCAAAACCATTGACAAATGAAAAGACAACCTACTGAATGGGAGAAAATATCTGTACAGAATATGCAATAAAGGGTCAATGTCAAAATACATAAAGAGACCATACAACTCAATATCAAACAATTTAATTAAAAAATGGGCAATGGATCTCAATATACAATTTTCCAAAGAAGATATAAGATGGCCAACAAGCAAACAGAAAGATGTTGAATATATTTAATCATCAGAGAAATGCAAGCCAAAATGACAATGAGATATCACTTGGCATCTGTCAGAATGGCTATCATCAAAATAGAAATAAGTGTTGGTGAGGATATGGAAAAGGGGGAGCCTTAGTACACTTTTGGTGAGGATGTAAACTGATGCAAGTGGAATGGAAAACTGCATGGTCATTCCTCAAAAAATTAAAAACAGGACTACCGTATAATTCAGCAATTCTACTCCTAGGTATACATCAAAAGCAAAGAAAATACTAATTCTAAAAGCTGTACGTACCCCAATGTTCATAAAGCATTATTTACAATAGCTAAGATATGGATGCAAACTAAGGGTTCATTAGGAAATGACTGGTGATGACGATGTGGTAAATACACACAATGAAATACAACTTGGTCATAAAAAAGAATGAAAAAAGCAGTGCAAAGGGGAAGATTCATAGCAATACAGGCTCACCTCAAGAAACAAGAAAAAAGTCAAATAAATAATCTAACTCTACACCTAAAGCAACTAGAAAAGGAAGAAATGAAGAACCTCAGGGTTAGTAGAAGGAAAGAAATCTTAAAAATTAGGGAAGAAATACATGCAAAAGAAACAAAAGAGACCATAGCAAAAATCAACAAAGCCCAAGGCTGGTTCTTTGAGAAGATAAATAAAATTGACAAGCCATTAGCCAGACTCATCAAGAAACAAAAGGAGAAGAATCAAATCAACAAAATTAGAAATGAAAACGGAGAGAAATGACAACACAGAAATACAAAGTATCATAAGAGACTATTATCAGCAACTATATGCAAATAAAATGGACAACTTGGAAGAAATGGATAAATTCTTAGAAAAGTACGACTTCCCAAAACTGAACCAGGAAGAAATAGAAAATCTCAACAGACCAATCACAAGCATGGAAATTGAAACTGTAATCAGAAATCTTCCAGTAAACAAAAGCCCAAGACCAGATGGCTTCACAGCTGAATTCTACCAAAAATTTAGAGAAGAGCTAACACCCATCCTACTCAAACTCATCCAGAAAATTGCAGAGGAAGGTAAACTTCCAAACTCATCCTATGAGGCCACCATCACCCTAATACCAAAACCTGACAAAGATGCCACAAAAAAAGAACTCTACAGGCCAATATCACTGATGAACATATATGCAAAAATCCTTAATGAAATCCTAGCAAACAGAAACCAACAACATATTAAAAAGATCATACATCATGACCAAATGGGCTTTATCCCAGGAATGCAAGGATTCTTCAATATCTGCAAATCAATCAATGTAATACACCACATAAACAAATTGAAAAATAAAAACCATATGATTATTTCAATAGATGCAGAGAAAGCCTTTGACAAAATTCAACATCCATTTATGATAAAAACCCTCCAAAAAGCAGGAATAGAAGGAACATACCTCAACATAATAAAAGCTATATATGACAAACCCATGGCAAACATTATCCTAAATGGTGAAAAATTGAAAGCATTTGCCCTAAAATCAGGAACAAGACAAGGGTGCCCACTCTCACTGCTGCTATTCAACATAGTTTTGGAAGTTTTGGCCACAGCAATCAGACGGAAAAAGAAATAAAAGGAATCCAGATTGGAAAAGAAGAAGGAAAACTCTCACTGTTTGCAGATGACATAATCCTCTACATAGAAAACACTAAAGAATCCACCAGAAAATTACTAGAGGCAATCAACGAATATAGTAAAGTTGCAAGATATAAAATTAACACACAGAAATCCCTTGCATTCCTATACACTATAAACGAGAAAACAGAAAGAGAAATTAAGGAAACAATTCCATTCACCATCGCAACGAAAAGAATAAAATACTTAGGAATATATCTACCTGAAGAAACAAAAGACCTATAAATAGAAAACTATAAAACACTGGTGAAAGAAATCAAAGAGGACACTAATAGATGGAGAAATATACCATGTTCATGGATCAGAAGAATCAATATAGTGAAAATGAGTATACTACCCAAAGCAATCTATAGAGTCAAGGCAATCCCTAACAAGCTACCAATGGTATTCTTCAGAGAACTAGAACAAATAATTTCACAATTTGTATGGTAATACAAAAAACCTCGAATAGCCAAAGCAATCTTGAGAAAGAAGAATGGAACTGGAGGAATCAACCTGCCTGACTTCAGGCTCTACTACAAAGCCACAGTCATCAAGACAGTATGATATGGGCACAAGGACAGAAATATAGATCAATGGAACAAAATAGAAAGCCCAGAGAAAAATCCATGCACCTATGGACACCTTATCTTTGACAAAGGAGGCAAGAATATACAATGGAGAAAAGACAATCTCTTTAACAAGTGGTGCGGGGAAAACTGTCCAACCACTTGTTAAAGAATGAAACTAGAACACTTTCTAACATCATACACAAAAATAAACTCAAAATGGATTAAAGATCTAAATGTAAGACCAGAAACTATAAAATTCCTAGAGGAAAACATAGGCAAAACACTCTCCAACATAAACCACAGCAGGATCCTCTATGACCCACCTCCCAGAATACTGGAAATAAAAGCAAAAATAAACAAATGGGACCTAATTAAAATTAAAAGCTTTTGCACAACAAAGGAAACTATAAGCAAGGTGAAAAGACAGCCTTCAGAATGGGAGAAAATAATAGCAAACGAAGCAACAGACAAACAATTAATCTCAAAAGTATACAAGCAACTCCTGCAGCTCAATTCCAGAAAAATAAACGACCCAATCAAAAAATGGGCCAAAGAACTAAACAGACACTTCTTCAAAGAGGACATATAGATGGCTAACAAACACATGAAAAGATGCTCAACATCACTCTTTATCAGAGAAATGCAAATCAAAACCACAATGAGGTACCATTTCACGCCTGTCAGAACGGCTGCTATCCAAAAGTCTACAAGCAATAAGTGCTGGAGAGGGTGTGGAGTAACGGGAATCCTCTTACACTGTTGGTGGGAATGCAAACTAGTACAGCCACTATGGAGAACAGTGTGGAGATTCCTCAAAAAATTGGAAATAGAACTGCCATATAATCCAGCAATTCCACTGCTGGGCATACACACTGAGGAAACCAGAATTGAAAGAGACACATGTACCCCAACGTTCATCGCAGCACTGTTCATAATAGCCAGGACATGGAAGCAGCCTAGATGCCCATTAGCAGATGAATGGATAAGGAAGCCGTGGTACATATACACAATGGAATATTACTCAGCCATTAAAAAGAATACATTCGAATCAGTTCTAATGAGGTGTATGAAACTGGAGCCTATTATACAGAGTGAAGTAAGCCAGAAAGAAAAACACCAATACAGTATACTAACACATACATATGGTATTTAGTCAATCGGTAAAGATAACCCTGTATGCGAGACATCAAAAGAGATACAGATAAGGAGAACAGTATTATGGACTCTATGGGAGAGGACGAAGGTGGGATGATATGGGAGAATGGCATGGAAGCATGTAAATTATCATATGTGAAACGAATCACCAGTCCAGGTTCAATGCATGATACAGGGTGCTCGGGGCTGCTGCACCGGATGATCCGGAGGGATTGGATGGGGAGGGAGGTGGAAGGGGGGTTCTGGAAGAGGAAAATATGTACACTCATGGTGGATTCATGTCAATGTATGCCAAAACAAATACAATACTGTAAAGTTAAAAAATAGAAAATAACTAATTAAAAAAAGAAAATGAAAATTTGCCATTGGTAACATGGATGATCCTAGATGGCATTATGCTTAGTGAAATAAGTCACACAGAGAAAGACAAATGCTGTACGTTATTTCATATATGTGGATTATAAAAAAATAAACAATTGTATATAGCAAAACAGGAACAGACTCACAGATACAGAGAATGAACCTGTGGTTAACAGTGGTGAAAGGAGAAGGGGAAGGGGCAATATAGAGATAGGAGACTAAGATATACAAACTAACATATAAAATATAAACTAAGGTATAAAATAAGATACAACACTAGATTGTACATTAGAGAGAACACAGAGAATATTTTATGATAATTTTAAATGGAATATAATCTATAAAAGTACTGAATCATTATGTTGTGCATCTGAAATGAATATATTTTATAGCAACTAAACATCAATAAAAATGAATAAATAAAATATTTCAAATTACGGTGCTTTCTCTTTAATGCCTAATAATATTGGTTATATTTTGGCTGATCTTTTGAGATTCATGTGACTTTCATCTATAATTTTCAATCAGTAAAATAAGTTGTTGCATATTTAGACATGGAAGATATCTTAATCTGTCAATTTATTATTATTTTAAATTACATCCAGAAACAAAAATCCATGACTGCTTACCACGTGTTATAGTTCCATTACTCTTATTCAAAATAAATAATTGGAAGCCACGTCCATAGTTTTAATATCTAAAATCTCATATTTCTATGATTAATAAGCAACAAAACATTCCAAACCAATTCGCTAATACACTGAGTCAGTAAATATTTGTTATGCCCATCACTTAGATATCATTAGCCTATATTTTAGATGAAATAACATTTATCTAATTTCCCTGGTGGCTCAGCCAGTAAAGAATCCGTCTACAATGTAGGAGACCCGGGTTTGATCATTGGGTTGGGAAGATGCCCTGGAGAAGGAAATGGCAACCCATTCCAATATTCTTGCCTGGAGAATCCTGGCAGGCTACAGTCCGTGGGCCCACAAGGAGTTGGACATGACTGAGCAACTAAGTACAGCATGTTCATACCACACCATGTTGATTTTCTAACTCTAACCATCACCCCCCACCCCAGACAATTCTAGCTCTAGATCTGTTTTCAATTCTACATAGAAATATCTCAACTAGAAGTGTGTACCTGGAATTGCCTATATCAGAGAAGGATGTCTTCTAAAGCATCATTTCCTTGAAGTCAGTCTCTTGCCTTCCTTGTTCTGCTCTATCAGTTGACGTGGCTTCCTTTCCTAGCTGTGGCTGATACTCTGAATCTCTGATCATCTGCCAGTGTAAACGGTTACTTCTTTCTTGTACTGCTGGTTTTCTACTTCCTTGTTACATATCCTTATTAGACTTTTCCTTTCTTGACTGGGTGATTTTCTCCCCTGACTCATCTGATTTGGTGTCTGCTCTCCTGGCCACATACCTGGCATCTGACCCACTATCTGTTCTACAACTTCATTTTTACTACCAGCTGGATTCCTTAAACTTCACATTTTTATCTACCTCCAGTGAGATACTACTTTAAACTACTGCCCTGTAATATCCATTTGAAACACAAATCTTCTGCTTTTCTAGGTGAAAAAGTAGTTGAATGATAGAAATTTAATTGGATCAACTTAATATTAATGGTAGACATAAACTGTGCTGCTGAAAATATTTGGAAAATACGACTTTAACACTCTAAAACCATTTCTTGAATTAAAGGAACAATCTGACAGCTCTTACACAGCAGATTTTTAAATTATCTTCAAATAACATTAAGTACTTACTTTCTTTAAGGCAATGGTCTAACAGCCTTAAGCTTCATCTGTAATTAAGTATGAAATATTTTCTGACAATACTTTTGTTTTATACTTAATCCAATAATTAAATTATATGTATATTACTAAAGTATTGATAAATTCTTAAGGGGAAAGAGGTATATATTGATTTATATGAGATTCTCATAAAAAAATACTGAAGCAAAAACAATATATGTATGTAATTACAGGAGTGGCAGCTGCGCAGTGCAGGAGTGGCTGAGAAGAGCTACCCCATGTCCAGGTCAGGAGCAGCGGCAGAGAGGAGATACCCCATGCCAAAGGTAAGGAGCAGCAGCTGCACTTTGCTGGAGCAGCCATGAAGAGATACCCCACGTCCAAGGCAAAAGAAACCCAAGTAAGATGGTAGATGTTCAGAGAGGGCATCAGACGGCAGACAGACTGAAAAAAAAACCCAGAGACAACTAGCCAATCTGATCACACAACCACAGCCTTGTCTAACTCAATGAAACTAAGCCATGTCGTGTGGGATTCCAAGACAGACAGCTCATGGTGGAGAGGTCTGACAAATGGGGTCCACTGGAAAAGGGAATGGGAAACCACTTCAGTATTCTTGCCTTGAGAATCCCATGAACAGTATGAAAAGGCAAAAAGATAGGACACTGAAAGTTGAACTCCCCAGGTCGGTAGGTGTCCAATATGCTACTGGAGATCAGTGGAGAAATAACTCCAGAGAGAATGAAGGGATGGAGCCAAACCAAAAATAATACCCAGTTGTGGATGGGCTGGTGATAGAAGCAAGGTGTGAGGCTGTAAAGAGCAATATTGCATAGGAACCTGGAATGTTAGGTCCATGAATCAAGGCAAATTAGAAGTGGTCAAACAGGAGATGGCAAGAGTGAACGTCGACATTCTAGGAATCACCAAACTAAAATGGACTGGAATGGGTGAATTTAACTCAGATGACCATTATATCTACCACTGTGGGCAGGAATCCCTTAGAAGAAATGGAGTAGCCATCATAGCCAACAAAAGAGTCTGAAATGCAGTACTTGGATGCAATCTCCGAAACGAAAGAATGATCTCTGTTCATTTCCAAGGCAAACCATTCAATATCACGGTAATCCAAGTCTATGCCCTGACCAGTAACGCTGAAGAAGCTGAAGTTGAACTGTTCTATGAAGATTTACAAGACCTTTTACAATTAATACCCCCTAAAAGATGTCCTTTTCATTATAGGGGACTGGAATACAAAAATAGGAAGTCAAGAAACACCTGGAGTAACAGGCCAATTTGGCCTCGGAGTACAGAATGAAGCAGGGCAAAGGCTAATAGAGTTCTGCCAAAAGAATGCGCTGGTCATAGCATAAACACCCTCTTCCAACAGCACAAGAGAAGACTCTACACATGGACATCACCAAATGGCCAAGACTGAAATCAGATTGATTATATTCTTTGCAGCCAAAGTTGGAGAAGCTCTATACACACAGCAAAAACAAGACTGGGCGCTGACTGTGGCTCAGATCATGAACTCCTTTTTGCCAAATTCAGACTTAAATTGAAGAAAGTGGGGAAAACCACTAGACCATTCAGGTATGATCTAAATCAAATCCCTTATGATTTACAGTGGAAGTGACAAATAGATTTAAGGGACTAGATCTGATAGAGTGCCTGATGAACTATGGACAGAGGTTCGTGACATTATACATGAGACAGGGATGAAGAATATCCCCAAGAAAAGAAATGCAAAAGAGCAAAATGGTTGTCTGAGGAGGCCTTACAAATAGTGGGAAAAGAAGAGAAGCGTAAAACAAAGGAGAAAAGGAAAGATATATCCATTTGAATGCAGAGGTCCAAAGAATAGCAAAGAGAGATAAGAAAGCTTTCCTCAGTGATCAATGCAAAGAAATAGAGGAAAACAATAGAGTATGAAAGACTAGAGATCTCTTCAAGAAAATTAGAGATACTAAGGGAACATTTCATGCAATGATGAGCTTGATAAAGGACAGAAATGGTATGGACCTAACAGAAGCAGAAGATATTAAGAACAGGTGGCAAGAATACACAGAAGAACTGTACAAAAAAGATCTTCACGATCCAGACAATCACGATGGTGTGATCACTCACCTAGAGCCAGACATCCTGGAATGTGAAGTCAGGTGGGCCTTAGGAAGCATCACTACGAACAAAGCTGGTAGAGGTGATGGAATTCCAGTTGAGCTGTTTCAAATCCTGAAAGATGATGCTGTGAAAAGTGCTGCACTCATTATGCCAGCAAATTTGGAAAACTCAGCAGTGGCCACAGGACTGGAAAAGGTCAGTTTTCATCCCAATCCCAAAGAAAGGCAATGCCAAAGAATGCTCAAACTACCGCACAATTGCACTCATCTCACATGCTAGTAAAGTAATGCTCAAAATTCTCCAAGCCAGGCTTCAGCAATACATGAACCGTGAACTCCATATGTTCAAGCGGGCTTTAGAAAAGGCAGAGGAACCAGAGATCAAATCGCCAACATCCGCTGGATCATCGAAAACCAAGAGAGTTCCAGAAAAACATCTATTACTGCTTTATTGACTCTGCCAAAGCCTTTGACTGTGTGGATCACAATAAACTGTGGAAAATTCTGAAAGAGATGGGAATATCAGACAACCTGACCTGCCTCTTGAGAAACCTGTATGCAGGTCAGGAAGCAACAGTTCGAACTGGACATGGAACAACAGACTGGTTCCAAATAGGAAAAGGAGTACGGCAAGGCTGTGTATTGTCACCCTGCTTATTTAACTTATATGCAGAGTACATCATGAGAAACACTGGGCTGTAGAAGCACAAACTGGAATCAAGATTGCCAGGAGAAGTAGCAATAACCTCAGATATGCAAATAACACCACCCTATGGCAGAAAGTGAAGAGGAACTAAAAAGTCTCTTGATGAAAGTGAAGGAGGAGAGTGAAAAAGTTGGCTTAAAGCTCAGCATTCAGAAAACTAAGATCATGGCACCTGGTCCCACCACTTCATGGGAAATAGATGGGGAAACAGTGGAAACAGTTACAAACTTTATTTTTGAGGGCTCCAAAATCACTTCAGATGGTTACTGCAGCCATGAAATTAAAAGACGCTTACTCCTGGGAAGGAAAGTTATGACCAACCTAGACAGCATATTAAAAAACTGAGATATTACTTTGCCAACAAATGTCCGTCTAGTCAAGGCTATGGTTTTTCCAGTAGTCATGTATGGATGTGAGAGTTGGACTACAAAGAAAGCTGAGCACCAAGGAATTGATGCTTTGAAGTGTGGTGTTGGAGAAGACTCTTGAGAGTCCCTTGGACTGCAACGAGATCCAACCAGTCCATCCTAAAATCGATCAGTCCTGAGTATTCATTGGAAGGACTGATTTGAAGGTGAAACTCCAATACTTTGGCTACCTGATGAGAAGAGCTGACTCATTTGAAAGGACCTTGATGCTGGTAAAGATTGATGGCAGGATGAGAAGGGGATAACAAAAGATGAGATGGTTGGATGGCATCACCGACTCAATGGACATGAGTTTGGGTAAACTCCAGGAGTTGGTGATGGACAGGGAAGCCTGGCATGCTGCGGTTCATGGGGACACAAAGAGTCAGACACAACTGAGCAACTTAACTGAACTGAATTACAGGAAAGCCACTTGAATATACGGTAAGAGAGATCATGTGTTTATTATGATATTCCCTTGCACATTAATATGATTATTTACAAGGTACATTTTGCAATGTCTTGACATTTGTTAGCTGTGAAAGGCTATGCCAGATATTCTTCAGTTGAAAATGAAAGTTCTTGCCCAGAAATATAAAAACAATAATGACTCTTCTCCTAATATTTACATGTTTTTATTTCTGCTGATAAAAACAGACTCCAATATGCTTTCTTATATACATGCAAAATCCCCAATTTAAAAAATCCCTTACAATTACTGGTTTCTCACTGGTATGTAAAGAAATTGCTACCATCAAATCAGAAATGTTTCCCTTTGTAACTTTCTGTCCTTATTGTTATACCTATAAAGGGTCTCTGTCGCTTTGGCTATGGATAATGCAATTTTAAGAAGATAAAGTAGCAAGAAGTCCATATAATAACCCTTCCAAGAATTATGTTATTTTACTTACATGCAGAGTACATCATGCTAAATGCTTGGCTGGATGAGTTACAAGCTGGAATCAAGACTGCCGTAGAAATATCAACAACCTCAAACATGTAGATGATACCACTCTAATGGCAGAAAGCAAAGAACAACAAAAGAACCTCTTGATGAGGGTAAAAGAAGAGAGTGAAAAATCTGGCTTAAAACTCAACATTCAAAAAACTAAGATCATGACATCTGGTCCCATCACTTCATGCCAAATAGATGGGGGGAGAGTGAAAATAGTGCCAAATTTTATTTTCTTGGGCTCCAAAATCACTGCTGACTGTGACTGCAGCCATAACATTAAAAGACACTTGTTTCTTGGAAGAAAAGCTATGAGAAACCTACACATTGTATTAAAAAGCAGAGACATCACCTTGCTGACAAAGGTCCATATAGTCAAAGCTACGGTTTTTCCATGTACGGATGTGAGAGTCGAACCATAAAGGCTGAGTGCCGAAGAATTGATGCTTTTGAACTCTGATGCTGGAGAAGCCTCTTGCAAGTCCCTTGGACAGCAAGGAGATGAAACCAGTCAGTCCTAAAGGAAATCAACCCTGAATATTCATTGAAAGGACTGATGTTGAAACTGAAGCTCCAACACTTTGGTTACCTGATGTGAAGAGCCAACTCAATGGAAAAGAATCTGATGCTGGCAAAGACTAAGGACAAGAGAAGAGGGCAACAGAGGATGGCATAGTTGGATGGCATCACTGACTCAAAGGAAATGAGTGCGCAAAGTCAGGGAGATAGTGAAGGACAGGGAAGCGTGGCATGCTGCAGTCCATGGGGTTGCAAAGACTCGGGCATGACTTAATAACTGAATAACAGCAACAATAAGAGTCATGTATTCACATATCACCACCAGCCTCTTTTTGGACTTCCCTGGTGGCTCAGATGGTAAAGAATCTGCTTGCAATGCCAGAGACCCTGCAATGCGGGAGATCTGGTTCAACCTCTGGGTTGGGAAGATCCCCTGAAGAAGGGAATGGCTACCCACTCCTGTTCTGGCCTGAAGAATTCCATGGAGAGAGGAGCCTGGCAGGCTACAGTCCATGGGGTTGCAAAGAGTTGGACATGATTGAGCGACTTTCACTCACTTCACCACGTCTTTCAGTGAAAAACTGGGCTGCAAACACTATCAGTGTGTATTGCAGTCTCTTCCAAATCTCTTTGCTCTTTCAGGATAAACTTCTAAATTGATTCATTCCCAAAGTCTTTCCACCTTTTCTCAGTTTCTTATTCATGATTCTACTTCTACTTCCCCAGGTTTGGTCTGCAGCCCTCATCTCTCAGAAAGAGTTTCAATTCCCCTCCACGGTCTTTGGCTTTATTTGTATCCCCTGGGTTTACTGGCTTGCTACTACTTTTAAAAGTTATACACAGAAATTGACCTGTAAGATCCATATGGAAATGAGTTTGTGCAAACTCAGGGAGATACTATGAACCATAATCTATGAACCAATAATCTGCAAACCATAATCTATGGTTCTATGAACCGTAATCTATGAACCATAATCCCCCAAAGAAGGATATTTGAGGAATGGCTCCCCTGTCTGTCTACCCACTGCCAAAGTTCTGATTTCTTTAGCCTTGTCCCAGTTCTAATTTCATTGCCTCCATTTCCCTCATTCCATGCTTCACTTTCTATCTCTCCTGTTTTCTTTTCTTCGTCTGCTCCAGAGCCATTTTTCTTTCACAAGTGATGCATTTCAGATGTGCCTAGGAGGAATAAGGAAGTATGAAGCCCAAAAACCAGTCCTAGGGAAGAAAATAAAATGCAGTAAATGGATGGAACTCTAATAAGCATAGATGGAAAGGGCACATGAGGATAGTGAATATTCTAGTTATCTTTCTAGCTCCTCCCTTCAAAGACTAATGTTCCCATTTTTCTAGTTGCTGGAAATACTGACAGCCGACCACAGCTGGACAGGGAAGAACCTCTAGCCTTACATCACAGCTTCTCCTAGGGAAGAAGGTCAATCAAAGACAGAAGAGTTTCACCTTTTGCTTTAAGAATTATTCTCAAGGGCCATTCTAGCTCTAGAACGCTCCATGGGATGAAGTAAAACTTTTTTGAGATTTAATTAAAATTCAACACTTTAAATCATAATTTCTTTGTTCCTTCACCATTGTTGATACCAATGAATTTCCTGTATACAAATCTCCATTTCAGAATCATTTTCTAGGGAACTTGACCTGAAACTATAGGCATTGGGGTCAGAGAAATCTGGGTTTGAAACCAAGCACTTTAACGTGCAGTGTGACCTTGGGTTCTATAGCATCCTCAGCTTCTGTCAACAAAAAAATGGCAATATGAAGGCAACAGTATTGTATTTTATGAGAATGACATCATGGATTTGTGCAACCTGATTATTTGGAAAAAATGACTTCAGTGAAAAATTAAATAGTATATTTAAAACACTTTATTTTGTAGAAAAGACAATAATTATATATGTGTATATATATTCCTTTCTAACTTTAGGGCAATTGATGAAAATGGAGGGCAATCAAGCACAGTTAATTAAAAATATATAATTATCATTTTTGGAATATAAGACAGTCATCTCAGAATCAAAAAGACTTTAAGCTACTTTAATTGTACCAATAAATCTAAGCTAGACAAGCAGTTTCATACTACTGTTTGTTGTTTTTTTTTTTTGACCAGGAAAGTTTAGTATTAGGCAGAATAATCCCCATCTCCCTCAAAGTTGTCTAATCTTTTATGTCCTCACCCCCCAAAGCGATGACAATGTGACAGTACATAGTTAAAAGAGCTTTGCAGATACAATTAAATTTAGGACTTTGGATGGGGAGATTATTCTGGATACCTAGTTGAGCTCACTATGATCACAAATGTTCTTAAAAGTAGAATGCAGAAGAAAATCAAAGGGATATGTGATAGTACAAAAGAGATTAGAAGATTTGATGTGAGAAGAACTCAGCCTGGATTTGAAGATAGAAAACAGGGATTGTGCTAGTAAAGTCATGAAAATGGATTCTCCTCTAGAGGAATGCAGCCCTGCCAATACCTAATCCTTAACACAAATGTATGGCAAAAATTTCTGACCTAGAAAACTGCAAAATAATAAGTAATAAAGTTCTGGGGGCTCTTTATTTCCTTTCTAAGTAGTTTATAACTTCCTAGAGACTACATTTAGCATAGAGTAGATTTAGACTATTTATGTATAGACATGAATTTCTTTTTTGTCTGAAGAGAACTCATTTTGGGTCAGATTCTCAAAAGGAGATAACCAGTGGTACAGGATGAGAAAATGTGTGTGCAGTACAGTGTTTATCACATATTTGTAACATGTCCTGGTCTTTGATAAACAAAAATCTTAAGAATTCTTTTATTTGACATTTTTAGATCTTAAGTAACAAATCAGAGACAATGTTGAATATCCCTTTCCAAACCATATCTATGCCCCATCACTGCCTACTGCTGTAAGACACTAGGTTTGAGGTAACATACACAGCAGCAAAGAAAACTAATATAATCTTCATGACTCATGCATAGGACTAAGTGGTCAGATAGACTTAAGCTCAGTTTTTGCTCCTTCATTGGGTCAGTATGTGATGTTGAGAAATTCATTTTAATGTCTAAATCATAGTTACCTCTTCTGAAAGGCAGGCTGTACTGACCCAACGGGGTGATTTTGAGTACAGTAAATGCAATAAAGTATTATGGCAACTAAATAAAAAATAAACAATGTATTAATAAATGACATTATTTATTATTGAGATTCAATGAAAGTAATAAATAATGCCATGAAAATGCTCCCAATATGATAATCAATGTCATATTATCTTATATAGTTTATCTGCTTCATTTTACATACTTTTCTAATTACTGTTATTTCTCTTATGCAAGAGAAAAGCAAACTTAATTGCTTTTATCAATTTGAAAATTTATGTTTGAAAATAATATTTATTTAATTTTCTATTGTAAATCATGATAGAAAGCAAGTTTTCTGAATATATTTATGAAAGCAATCTCTAGAAATATGTTCCAAGCTCTAAACAAGCAGATATAGTTGTTAAATGTGACACATGTCATACTAACATTTCTTTTCTGGAAATATAAGGGCAAATGGATACTATACTTGATTATGATTTAGAAAAATACCAAAGAAAGGATCGATAGAAATTATCAGTGTTCTTCAGGCAAAGAGTATTTCAAATGGAATTTAATGCCTAACTATCCTCATTACATGCATTAGCACTTTAGAAAATGCAGAATTTTAAAAATAAATTTCCAATATTAATTCCTATTTATTTTTAACAGTACTGAATGTTTAACTTTGAGCAAAGAGAATTATGAAATAAATAAAAGTTAAACATTAAATTCATCAAACTAACAGTTGTTACAAGAATTGGATTCATTTAACAACGGAATGGATAACGCACCTCTTGTTTGGCTAAGGACTGAGCCTTTGACTGTGTGGATCACAATAAACTGTGGAAAATTCTGAAAGAGATGGGAATACCTGACCATCTGACCTGTCTCTTGAGAAACCTGTATGCAGGTCAGGAAGCAACAGTTAGAACTGGACATGGAACAACAGACTGGTTCCAAATAGAAAAAGGAGTACGTCAAGGCTGTGTGTTGTCACCCTGCTTATTTAACTTATATGCAGAGTACATCATGAGAAACGCTGGGCTGGAAGAAACACAAGCTGGAATCAAGATTGCCGGGAGAAATATCAATAACCTCAGATATGCGGATGACCCCACCCTTATGGCAGAGAGTGAAGAAGAACTAAGGAGCCTCTTGTTGAAGGTGAAGGAGGAGAGTGAAAAGGTTGGCTTAAAGCTCAACGTTCAGAAAACTAAGATCATGGCATCTGGTCCCATCACTCCATGGGAAATAGATGGGGAAACAGTGGAAACAGTGTCAGACTTTATTTTTTTGGGCTCCAGAATCACTGCTGATGGTGACTGCAGCCATGAAATTAAGAGACGCTTACTCCTTGGAAGGAAGGTTATGGCCAACCTAGATAGCATATTTAAAAGCAGAGACATTACTTTGCCAACAAAAGTCCGTCTAGTCAAGGCTATGGTTTTTCCAGTGGTCATGTATGGATGTGAGAGTTGGACGGTGAAGAAAGCTGAGCACAGCAGAATTGATGTTTTTGAACTGTGGTGTTGGAGAAGACTCTTGAGAGTCCCTTGGACTGCAAGGAGATCCAATCAATCCATCCTAAAAGAGATCAATCCTGGGTGTTCATTGGAAGGTCTGATGTTGAAGCTGAAACTCCAATACTTTGGCCACCTCATGCGAAGGGTTGACTCATTGGAAAAGACCCTAATGCTGGGTAGGATTGGGGGCGGGAGGAGAAGGGGACGACAGAGGATGAGATGGTTGGATGGCATCACTGATTTGATGGACATGGGTTTGGGTAGACTCCGGGAGTTGGTGATGGACAGAGAGGCCTGGCGTGCTGCAATTCATGGGGTCGCAAAGAGTCGGACACGACTGAGAGACTGAACTGAACTGAGAATTCTTGATC
This sequence comes from Giraffa tippelskirchi, assembly GCF_054371585.1. Lineage (NCBI taxonomy): Eukaryota > Metazoa > Chordata > Mammalia > Artiodactyla > Giraffidae > Giraffa > Giraffa tippelskirchi. The sequence goes on from NC_137284.1 coordinate 69,851,752, forward strand.
CCTGTCTTCACAAGCATTTCTGCCTTCATGTATAGTTGTATTGGGATGCCGTACACTTCGGGGAAGGGTGTTATAAAACTCTGACCACTCTCTAGCTCAGAGAGAGTGTTTGTGTGTGCTCAGTGTGTCTGACTCTGCAACCCTGTGGAGTGCTGCTGCTGCTGCTGCTGCTGCTGCTGCTGCTGCTGCTAAGTCGCTTCAGTTGTGTCCGACTCTGTGAGACCCCATGGAGAGCAGCCCACGGAGGACAGCGGGGATCAAACCCACACCTGCATCCCCTGAATTGGCAGAGGGATTCTTTTGCACTGAGCAACTTGGGGAGACTCCTCTTAAAAAAAAAAACAAAAACCCAAAACAGTGTTTGTTTCTTAACTAAGTTTTTCATTTCACTCTTAGTGACTTCTTAGTGATTCATCAGCAAGTAGTATATCTATTTCTCTCATAAAGTTAATTCAAAATAGTCTTGCCTTAGCTCAAACTCTAGGAGGGTGACCTTCATTTTAATTAGAATTTTCAGTATATTATTATTAAAAGTACTAGAACACAAAAAAGCAAGTGTAACGTTTGAAAATATTTAATGACTCTCAAGACTGATATTACCTAAGTGAACTATTAAAAACTATATAATTATTAAAATGCTTTCACAGAATTTACTAAGACAACTAATTTCATGTTCCTTAATGAACGTAATTTGCATGAACTTTTTTTTTTCTTTTTTGGTTCTTTTTGCTTATTCGTGTGTTTCTGCAGTAAAGAACTGCAACCTCAGCAAACCATAAATTTCATTTTTATATATAAAACACTTTTCTGGGAACCAAGACTTTATGATTTATGGAGATGTATTTCATTTTTAAATATATAAAGGAGATAAAATGATAATAACAGAAAAAAATCTTTATATTGAGGCTCAGAAAAAGTGATAATAACTAAAAACCAAGCTAGAGTTGATTGATTCAGTAGCCAAGTTCACGAGAGTAGAGATTCAATTTTTACATTCCTTAGTACTGCAGAATTAACATAAAGTGACTTTGATACTTTTAAAACTATTCATATTTTTATAATGATTTTAAGTTTCCTCCAGATTTATTGGTTCCTGGTTTAGAAAAGTAAAATTTAATTTAAGCTGAGGAGCAATACAGAAAGTATGTTCCACTCTTTATAGTGTGCTAAACATATTCATTACAATTTTCATTAGAAATTATTTACTTTCCAAATGTGACTGCACATGTCAGCTTTCTTTAACTGATTTATTATTTTTAATTGCACTATCTCCTAAATATATTTTCAACTGAGATAACTGTGTTAATTGGAATCTTTAAAGGCAATCTCCAAGACAGAGGATTGTCTTTAATATCTGGGGATTTAAAATATTTTCAACAATTTATTATGAAATTTTCAAAAGTTAATTTCCCCACTTACACTCTATAACCCCTCACATTTCCCCTAGCATTCTCCTTTGAGTCTTTCTTAGAAAATAACTGTAAGATTGTGCCTTAGAGAATTCTAGGGAAAGCATTTTCAAGGCAAAATTTATTGGCCTTTAAGTAACTGAAAAATAAGACAAAGAAAAGGAAGCTCACAGATTAACATTTTCCACTCAGTATAGGAAAGATGAAATTACAAAATTTAAATATTTTATTACAAGATAACAAATAACAAAAACCATTAATACTTGACAGTACCTAGATGGCAAAGTCTTATTATCAAGTCTGCAGTTTCTGAAGTTTTTAAGTATTGTATTCTATGTGTATCTATCTAAATCAAACAGAAATGCAAGGATACTAGGACAAATTAATTCAGACTGGAGAGTTTGCTGATCCAACTTGTCAGTGTAACATTAGAATAGCCAGGATTTAGAAAATGGGGCTCAATCTCTCCTCCTTGTTATCGGGTTTACCCTGACACTGATGCTTAGTGAGTCTGATGGAGCTGCATTAGTTGGTCAAGAGAGCAAAGGTAGTCTTTTTTTTTTTTTTTTACAGTCTAACGAAACGTGACATTGTGGAGGAGGACTTAGTAAAGAAACCATCAAAAGCAGTGTTATTTTTGTATTCATGGTCTAAAAAGGAAAAAAAAGAAGTAAATGTGGACTCTCTTATTAAAGGAATACTGTCAAGCTAGACTTATGTGTTATTGAGAACCATATACTACCCAAACCCACTATACAGTCAACATAGTAATTTAGATAAAAACAGAAAGTACAGTGAATCTTGCTTCCTGGAGTGACAGAGGTTGGAGCATGGGTGAGATTTCAATGAACTTCACTTAGGACTGGCCATGAATTATAGATGACAGCATTGTTAGATGCATTATTTTATCTCAAATTAGACCTGACATTGTGAAGCAAGATGTCCTTCTAGCAATCTAAGTAAGTGTTGGCAGCAAGAATCGGTTTCAATCTAGAAATATATTCCTTAAAGAAACATTCAATTAAGTATCACCTAATTATCTTCTCTATGCCTTTTGAAAGGTTAACACTTCCATGTCTTAAAATCTATGTAATAAGAAAAAAAAAATACATAGTGACCTGAATATATTCCCTACCCTTTAACAATTTCTAACATTTTAAACATTTCAAATCCTTTAATGATGAAAAAATTATATATTACTGGGAGAAAGCCTTACTATTTTTTAATTTAGGCTTTCTCCAAGTCAAGAGCGCCTGTTATTTAATTGAAAATATAGTCAGATGAGACATCGCCAACTAAAGTGTGTTTAAGGGAAACAAACATGAAAGGAGGTGTGGCTTTCCTAAGGTAGGCTTGCTTTTATTACATGTACTTATATCCAAACTGCCTCTTTATACTTATTCTTTACCACACTCATTCCTGAAATAAGCTCAGGTAATGTCAATGTTACTCCTACTTCAGTAGAGAAGAAAATGAGATTTTATGGCATTTGAAAATGTTTGTTAAAGTATTTCAATATAAAAGCTATACACTTTTCTATTTCTATTGAAATATTATTGCAAAATATTTTATATATAACATGATGAATAGAAGTATTATAAAAATACTGGTGATCCCCTCAGATAGTTCCCCTCCTCTCTTCGCATAGATAACTACTTTCTTTCACATAGATAACTACTGTCTTTAATTTGACATTTGTCATCTCCATAGATTGATTATGCTTTCTCTATGTATGAATTTTTAAAACATAAAAATGTTTGTAAGTTTTAAAACTTTCTGAAAATATTATTAGAGATATGCATTTTACTGCACTTTGCTTTTTCAGATCAAGCATTAGGGTCTATAAGATATATTCAGGTTGACAGATGTAACTCAAATTCATCCATTATCATTTCTGAACACTATTCCACTGTTTGAATTTGCTACCAGTTTATTTATTGACCTACGGTTGATGGCACGAGCTTCCCTTGTGGCTCAGCTGGTAAAGAGTCAGCCTGCAATGTGGGAGACCTGGATTCGATCCCTGTGTTGGGAAGATCCCCTGGAGAAGAGAAAGGCTACCCCCTCTAGTATTCTGGCCTAGAGAATTCCATGGATGTATAGTCAGTGGGGTTGCAAAGAGTCGGACATGACTGACCAACTTTGACTTCACTGTTGATGACACAGTAGGGAGACTCAAATTTATCTTTTAAGTATAAACAATGCAAAGAATGTTTACCAGTTTCAAACAAGTCTCATGGCATGTACATGTTAGAATTTCTCTAAAAAAACATAGCTAGAAATAGAAGTTCTGAGTCTTAGCATATGCACATGTTTACATCTACTGATGCGCTGTTCTTCAAAGTGTTTCTATCAACATAAACATGACAGGCAGTGTTTAAGATCTGCCTTTGCTTCTCAGGCATGCCAACACTTGGTGTTGTCAGACTTTTACTTTTAATTAGTCTGAAAGCTATAAAATGGTAACTTTTAATTTGCTTTTTTCCTAATTGAAACCAATTGAATACTTTAATTTGTATTTACTGGGTATACATTTTCCCTTATAGAATTGCTTTATTCATATTTTTTGTCCATTTAAATTAAAAATAAAAAAGACAGCTCACTTTTCTGTTCATAACCACAGAAAGCTTTTTCAAGTTCTAAATAATAATCCTTTAACAGTTACAGACATTACAATTATTTCTCCCTAGATGCAGCCTATCTTTTCTATTGAAGTTTTATTTGAGATACAGATGTTATCAACTTATATGAAGTCAATTTTATTAACATTAAACTTTTTTTTAAGTTTGTGATATGATATAGAGATCTGATTTGCTCTTTTAAAAATAGACAAATAATCCCTGAAGACAATTTAAACAATCTCCTCCTTGATTTACAATGCTATTTGACATATGCTATGCTTTCCTGTGGTGGGACTTGTATCTAGTCACTCCTTTCTAATTGCTGTTGCTGTTAAGTTGCTCAGTCATGTCCAAAACTGTGACCCCATGAACAGTAGCACAGCAGGCTTCAATGTCCTTCGTCCATCTCCCAGAGCTTGCTCAAACTCATGTCCATTGAATCGGTGACACCATCCAACAATCTCGTCCTCTGTCTTCCCCTTCTCTGCCTGTCTTCAACTTTTTCCAGCCTCAGGGTCCTTTCTAATATGTCATCTCTTCTTATCAGGTGGCCAAAGTATTGGAGCTTCAGCTTCAGGTCTTCTCATGAATATTGAGGGTTGATTCCCTTTAGGATTGACTGTTTGGATCTCCTTGGAGCCCAAGGGACTTTCAAGAGTCTTCTCCAACATTACAGTTCAAAAACATCAATTCATCGACACTCAGCCTTCTTTATGGTCCAACTCTCACATCCATACATGACTACTGGAAAAACCATAGTTTTGACTAGATGGACGTTTCTCAACAATGTAATATCTCTACTTTTTTAATATGCTGTCTAGGTTTGTCGAAGCTTTCCTTCCAAGTGGCAAGTATCTTTTAATTTCATGACCGCAGTCACCATCTGCAGTGATTTTAGAGACCAAGAATATAAACTCTGTCACTGTTTCCGTTGTTTCCCCATCAATATTCCATGAAGTGATGGGACTGGATGCCATGATCTTAGTTTTTTGAATGTTGTGCTTTAAGCCAACTTTTTCACTCTCCTCTTTCACCTTCATCAAGAGACTCTTTAGTTATTCCTACTTTCTTCCATAAGGGTGGTGTCATCTGCATAACGTCTCCCAGCAATCTTGATTCATGTTCAAACTAATGCACAGTTGCACTCATCTCACACACTACCAAAGTAATGCTTGAAATTCATCCAGCCCGGCATTTCACATGATGTATTCTGCATAAAAGTTAAGTAAGCAGAGTAACAATACACAGCCTTAATGTACTGCTTTTCCAATTTTGAACTAATCCATTGTTCCACGTCCATTTCTAACTGTTGCTTCTTGACTTGCATACAGGTTTCTCAGGAGGCAGTTAAGGTGTTCTGGTATTAGCATCTCTTTAAGAATTTTTCACAGTTTGTTGTTATATACACAGTCAAAGGATTTAGCATAGTCAACGAAGCAGAAATAGATGTCTTTCTGGAATTCTCTTGTTTTTTCTATAAACCAATGGATGGTGGCAAATTGATCTCTGGTTCCTCTGCCTTTTCTAAATCCAGCTTGAACACCTGGAAGTTCTCAGTTCACATACTGTTGAAGCCTAGCTTGGAGAATGTTGAGCATTACTTTGGTAGTGTGTGAGAAGAGCGCAACTGTGCATTAGTTTGAACATTCTTTGGCACTGCCTTTCTTTGGGAATGGAATGAAAACTGAACTTTTCCAGTCCTGTGGCCACTGCTGAGTTTTCCAAATTTGCTGGCATATGGAGTGCAGCACTTTCACACCATCATCTTTGAGGATTTGAAATAGCTCAACTGGAATTCCATCACCTCCACTAACTTTGTTTGTAGTGATGCTTCCTAAGGCCCACTTGACTTCACATTCCAGGATGTCTGGCTCTAGGTGAGTGATCACACCATTGTGATTATCTGGGTCATGAAGGTCTTTTTGTACAGTTCTTCTGTGTATTCTTACCACCTCTTCTTAATATCTTCTGGTTCTGTTAGGTCCATACTGTTCCTGTCCTTTATCGTGCCCATCTTTGCATGAAATGTTCCCTTGGTATCTCTAGTTTTCTTGAAGAGATCTCTAGGCTTTCCCATTCTATTGTGTTCCTCTATTTCTTTGCATTATTCACTTAGGAAGGCTTTCTAATCTCTCCTTGCTGTTCTTTGGAACTCTGCATTCAATGAGTATTTCTTTCCTTTTTTCCTTTGCCTTTCATTTCTCTTCTTTTCTCAGCTATTTGTGAGGCCTCCTCAAACAACCATTTTGCCTTTCTGCATTTCTTTTTCTTGGCGGTGGTTTTGACCACTGCCTCCTCTACAATGTAATGATCCTTTGTCCATATTTTTTCAGGCACTCTGAGATCTAATCCCTTGAATTTACTTGTCACTTCCACTGTATAATCATAAGGAATTTGATTTAGGTCATACCTGAATGGTCTAGTGATTTTTCCTACCTTCTTCAATTTAAGTCTGAATTTTGCAATAAGGATTTTTATGATCTGAGCCACTGTCAGCTCCTGGTCTTGTTTTTGTTGACTGCATAGAGCTTCTCCATCTTTGGCTGCAAAGAATATAATCAATCTGGTTTTGGTATTGACCATCTGGTGATGTCCTTGTGTAGAATCATCACTTGTGTTGTTATTGGAAGAAGGTGTTCGCTATGACCAGTGCATTCTCTTGGCAAAACTGTTTTAGTCTTTGCCCTGCTTCATTTTGTACTCCAAGGCCACCTTGCCTGTTACCTCAGGTATCTCTTGACTTCCTATTCTTGCATTCCATTCCCCTATGAGGAAAAGGACATCTTTTTTTGGTGTCAGTTCTAGGTCTTGTGGCTCTTCATAAAACTAGTCATCTTTAGCTTCTTCTGCATTAGTGTTTGGGGTATAGACTTGAATTACTATGATACTGAATGGTTTTCCCTGGAAACAAATAGACATCATTCTGTTGTTTTTGAGATTCCACTCAAGTACGTGTTTTGGTCTCTTTTATTGACTATAAGGGCTGCTCCATTTCTTCCAAAGGATTCTCGCCCACATTAGTAGATACAATGGTCATCTGAATTAAATTGTCCCATTATGGTCCATTTTAGTTCAGTTCACTTGATCAGTCAGGTCTGACTCTTTGTAACCCCCTGGACTGCAGCACGCCAGGCCTCCCTGTCCATTACCAACTCCAGGAGCTTGCTCAAACTTACGTTCATCAAGTCTGTATTGCCACCCAGCCATCTCATCCTCTGTCGTCCCCTTCTCCTCTTTCTCCTCCGTTTTTGTTCACTGATTCCTAAACTGTCATTGTTCACTCTTGCCATCTCCTGTTTGACCATTTTCAATTTACCTTGTTTCATGGAGCTAATATTCCAGATTCCTATGCAATATTTTTCTCTACAGAATTTAATAATCAATTTAAGTAATATCCTCTTTGATTCACAATGCTATTTGTCATATATTATGCTTTTCTTTTGGGGGTGCTTTTCAGGCACTCCTTTCTAACAGTATTTTTCCACTCGGGCACGCAAACTACATTTCACAATGCCTTAATTTCCATAGCTTCATACTACATATTAATATTTGGTAACACAAACTCTTGTACTCTATCTTGATTGTTTGTAAATATTTGCCTTCCATACACATTTTAAGATAAGCTTGTCCAGTTCCATTTTAAAAAATACATTTTTAGGACTGTAAATGAATTAAAAATTAGGGTGAATTGACATTTTGATGATATTCTTCTTACTAATAAATAGGTTTTTAATACCCTTCCATAATGGCTCAGATGGTGAAGAATCTGCCTGCAATGCAGGAGACCCACATTTGATCCCTGGATCAGGAAGAACCCCTGGAGAAGGGAGTAACAACTCAGTACAGTATTCTTGCCTGGAGAATTCCATAGAGAGAGGAGCCTGGCAAGCTCCAGTCTATGGGGTTGCAAGACATAACACCACCAGGCAATAATCAGACATGCATAGGGTCTAATCCTAACTTCACCATTTACTGGCTGTGCCCGCCTGAACAAGTTCTATAATCAGGGCACAACTGAGAGACTAACACTAACACAGTAAATGCATCTTTTTTTGTAGTTGTTGTTCTTGAGAGTCTTATGCAACTTTGTTAGATTTATACAGTGTGATTTTTATTTTCTGACATGTTTGTAAATAGGACTTAATTCTCTTTCCTTTGGATTATATTTGAAAACTACCAAATATCAGATGGCTCATATTATTTCTAATAATTTGAAAGTAGACTATTTAGTGTTCTCCATATAATCATGTATATAACAAATAACAAGGACAATCTAGTTTCTTCTTCCCCAGTCAGAGTAAATTTTGTTTTACTTCATGTTTTTGACTTACTAATCTGATACGTTCCAGTACAATGTTCCACAAAAATAATGAGATTGTAAACATCTTTGTATTCTTCCTCAACATAAGTATATACTTTCAAATTTCACCATTATCTATCAAGTTTGTTAAATTTTCTAATAGATATTCTTCATCTTTTATTCCCAGTTGCTAAGGATTTTAAGAAGCAGATTCTTAATTGTATTTACTGTCTTTCAATATTTTAATGGGATATATAATAAATTATTTTAAAATGATTGAATTTGATATATGTCTACTATAGAAATATTTTAATTTTGAATAACTCTTGTAATCTTGGGATAATCAAACTTGATTATCAATTCAGTTCACTTCAGTCACTCAGTCATGTCCAACTCTTTGTGACCCAATGAATCGCAGGACGCCAGGCCTCCCGGCCTCCCTGTCCATCACCAACTCCCGGAGTTTACCCAAACTCATGTCCATTGAGTCGGTGATGCCATCCAACCATCTCATCCTCTGCTGTCCCCTTCTCATCCCACTCCCAATCCTTCCCAGCATCAGGGTCTTTTCCAATGAGTCAACTCTTCGCATGAGGTGGCCAAAGAATTGGAGTTTCAGCTTCAACATCCGTCCTTCCAATGAACACCCAGGATTGATCTCCTTTAGGATGGACTGGTTGGATCTCCTCGCAGTCTAAGGAACTCTCAAGAGGCTTCTCCAACACCACAGTTCAAAAGCATCAATTCTTCAGTGCTCAGCTTTCTTCACAGACCAACTCTCACATCCATACATGACTACTGGAAAAACCACAGCCTTGACTAGACGGACCTTTGTTGGCAAAGTAATGTCTCTGCTTTTTAATATGCTGTCTAAGTTGGTCACATCTTTCCTTCCAAGGAGTAAACATCTTTTAATTTCATGGCTGCAGTCACCATCTGCAGTGTTTTTGGAGCCCCCCCCAAAAAAGTCAGACACTGTTTCCCCATCCATTTCCTATGAAGTGATGGAACCAGATGCCATGATCTTAGTTTTCTGAATGTTGAGCTTTAAGCCAACTTTTTCACTCTCCTCTTTCACTTTCATCAAGAGGCATTTTAGTTCCTCTTCACTTTCTGCCATAAGGGTGGTGTCATCTCTGTATCTGAGGTTATTGATATTTCTCCCAGCAATCTTGATCCCAGCTTGTGCTTCCTCCAGTCCAGCATTTCTCATGATGTACTCTGCATATAAGTTAAATAAGCAGGGTGACAGTATACAGCCTTGACGTACTCCTTTTCCTATTTGGAACCAGTCTGTTGTTCCATGTCCAGTTCTAACTGTTGCTTCCTGACCTGCATACAGGTTTATCAAGAGGCAGGTCAGGTGGTCTGGTATTCCCATCTCTTTCAGAATTTTCCACAGTTCATCGTGATCCACACAGTCAAAGGCTTTGGCAGAGTCAATAAAGCAGAAATAGATGTTTTTCTGGAACTCTCTTGGTTTTCGATGATCCAGCGGATGTTGGCAATTTGATCTCTGGTTCCTCTGCCTTTTCTAAAATCAGCTTGAACATCTGGAATTTCATGGTTCACATATTGTTAAAGCCTGGCTTGGAGAATTTTGAGCATTACTTACTAGCGTGTGAGATGAGTGCATTTGTGCAGTAGTTTGAGCATTCTTTGGCATTGCCTTTCTTTGGGATCGGGATGAAAACTGACCTTTTCCAGCCCTGTGGCCACTGCTGAGTTTTCCAGATTTGCTGGCATATTGAGTGCAGCACTTTCACGGCATCATCTTTTAGGATTTGAAATAGCTCAACTGGAATTCCATCACCTCCACTAGCTTTGTTCATAGTGATGCTTTCTAAGGGTCACTTGACCTCACATTCCAGGATGTCTGGCTCTAGGTGAGTGATCACACCATCATGAATATCTGGGTCATGAAGATCTTTTTTGGACAGTTCTTCTGTGTATTCTTGCCACCTCTTCTTAATATCTTCTGCCTCTGTTAGGTGTATACCATTTCTGTCCTTTATCCAGCCCATCTTTGCATGACATGTTCCCTTGGTATCTCTAATTTTCTTTACATGATCTCTAGTCTTTCACATTCTGTTGTTTTCCTCTATTTCTTTCCATTGATCGCTGAGGAAGGCTTTCTTATCTCTCCTTGCTGTTCTTTGGAACTATGCATTCAAATGGGAATATCTTTCCTTTTTTTCTTTGCTTTTTACTTCTCGAAGGCCAAGAGGAGCTACTCCATGTTCAAGGTCAGCAGGGGCGACCGTGAGGAGATACCCCTCGTCCAAGGTATGGAGCAGCCGTGAAGAGATACCCTACGTCCAAGGTAAGAGAAACCCAAGTATCTGGTTTAGGATTTGATTTCCAAGCATTTGCTTAGAATTTTGCAGCTATGTTAATATTTGAAATCAGGTTTAGTTCTCTTTTATCATTCTGTCTTGGACTATGCTTATCAATATGTTCAAAAAATGAAATGAATGGTAAAGAGTATCCTCTTTTACACTCTCTAACTGGTATCTACACTATTTAAATTCACACATCCTTGAGTATTTGTCCAAAGCATGTTTTAAAAAACATTTGTTAATGAAGGAGTGGTTTAATTTTTAACTACTATTTACATTTTTTTGTTTTATACCTAACAAGTTTTACTTTTGTTAACAGTTTTATAAATTGTATTAATCTTACAAATTGCCCTCTTTCTAGATGCGCTGTAATCAAGTTATTTATATTTATTATTTTGATTTCTGCATTTCAATTCTCTTACAAAATTCCTGAAATTCTTTATTATTTCTGTTGTGACCTAACTTGTTAAAAAAGTTTATCTTCTTCATAAGCAAATATTTAACTTTTTTCAAATTTAGGTTTTTGTTCTATATATATTTCTTTAATATCATCTCTTACAAATATTTGGAGAAGGAAATGGCAGCCCACTCCAGTACTCTTGCCTGGAAAATTCCATGGAAGTTGGAGTCTGGTAGGCTATAGTCCATGAGGGTCGTAAAGAGTTGGACACGACTGAGCGACTTCATTTCATTTTCTTATAAATATTTTAAAGTATCTTTAAATTTATTTGGGAGTATATTAACTTTTTAAGTTAAATGATTGACTCATTGATTTACCGTTTTTCCCCTAATGTAAGTGTTTACAGCTATAACTTTCCTTTAATTACACACTAACTCTATCATAAAAGTTTTAATATATTTTCATTATACTTCATTTCTAAATATTTTCTGCTGTCCATATGACTACTTTCTTTGATCTATAATTTGGCATTTCTAAATAAGGGTTTTACTTATTTTCTTTCTGTTCTAGATTATAATTGATATGGCTGATTAACTTTTTGTCTAAAAATATAATTTTCATTATCATGATTCTTGAAAACATAAATAGTGTCACTTACATATGAGTCAATTTCATAAATACAAATTGCCAATGACTGTTCTGTACCTGTCAAGTTTAATTCAAAATGATGTGCTGGGTATGCCTTTACGTTTTCTGTTTTATTCTATTTTTTGTAGCTCTTTTACAAATTCTTTTATTTTCCTTTGTTTTACTTGACATTTGATTCCTTAATTTTTTCTTTACTGGTTTAGAAGTAGGGTTCTTTTTCTGAAGCATACAGTAAGCCTAAAATCTTTATATCCCTTCATTTCTCTCTCAACTTATGTTTTTGAATTATACTGTTATCTACCTTTCTAGACATTATTGATTTATTCAGCCAATACTTAGACTTGTCCTCATTTATACAAATATATTCTCACATGCTAAGTTTTACTCTGAACGTAAGTTAAATTGAGAACTTCCTAAAGTAAAAGTTTATTGGAGATAAACCTTCTTACTTTTTGTAGAAACATGTTTCATTGTTTTGTGGTCCCCAAATGATAAATTAGCTGATTTTCACATCATGGGTTATTGATTACTTTCTCAGAAATGTGAAGATACTCAGCACTACTCTGACTTTTATTGATAATGTTAAATAATTAATTGTCCCTTGTGTTGTGTTCTTTTGAAGAGAACCTGTCCTTTCTCTCTGGCACTTTTTTAAGCCTCTCTCATTCCGTTTCTCTCCTTCTCTGGTACTCTGTAGTTTTACTAAGATGAATCTGGAAGTTTTATTTTTTTTTCTTACTTTTGGATTATTATCCTGCAGAGAATTTATTATGATTCTTAGATTCAGAATGTATGTTCTTATAATTCTACAATTTTTTTTGCACTATCATTTCCAATATTGGTGCTTCCCTGGTGACTCAGACAGTAAAGAAGCTGCCTGCAATACAGGAGACCTGGGTTTGATCCCTGGATCAGGAAAATCCCGTGGAGAAGGAAATGGCAATCCATTTCAGTATCTTTGCCTGGAGAACTCCATGGACAGAGGAGCCTTGTGGGCTACAGACCACAAGGTTGCAAAGAGTTGGATGCTACTGAGTGACTAACACTTTCCAGTATTAGTTCCCTCACCTCTTTATATGTTTCTGGAGTCCAGTCACATCCTTCTCTATTTAAAACAATAATATGTGTTGCTAAATCTTCTGTTTCTCTAATACTATCTTCAGCTGTTTAGCTGTGTTCTAATGTGTTTATTAATCCTCCATTGAGGGTTTTTTTCAAATTTCAATAATCATATTTTTACATTTATAGAAATTACATTTTTAGTTTGTTTTCCAAAATAATTGATATTGTTTAAAATAATCATGTTTCTTTCTCAGATGTTTATTTTTGTAATTATTAACCTTTAAAAATACTTATTTTTTAAATACTTATTTTTAATTTCTGCTAATTTTATTATATGTTTTGGAAGTTATTTATTTATTTTTCCCCTTTCGGTGTAAATCTGCTCTGTTCTGTTTCTGCTGTCTTTTGTTCATGACAAGTTATATTCTTAACCACTTTAAATTTTCCACTGTGACATTCATTGAGGCATTTCTGGCTTTATGGGTAGGAACTGTGCAAGTCCTAGGTTAAGAGTTAATATTTCTAGGTAGAGTTTACTTTTGGCTCAGGAAGGTAACCGGTGGTGATATCAACCCAGAATTACTTTAGATTTTCATGCTGGACTTTTTGCTATCTCCAAGACAGTAGAAATGTCAGTTCAAAATTTGCAATAAGTTTGGTCTGTGGTTTTTATTTCTACATAAATTTTTACTATATCAACTTTGTGTCTAGGCTGAAACAGGTTTTTTTTTTGTTTTTTTTTTTTTCCTGGCTGAGGATGGATTTTTCTTTCAACTGTCTTTTCATTCAGTTTAGAGCATTTCAAATGTTTAGCTTTGTGGGAAGGTAACCTTCTAATACCAAATTAAAGACACTGAAAAACTTAGCTAATAACCCCAATGGAATAGGTAAAATGCAATTTTTGAGAATAGTAAATTCTGTAGACATGCCCAAAGCAGCTTTGCTTCCAGATAAACTCAGATCAATGTTCCTCTCCCAGTTTTTGAACATTGAGAAACTCCCTCTGAATTGCAACACAGCCATGAATTTATATTTTACATTTTATCATAGCTAAGAATTTATATTTTACCCAGTATTTTTAAGTGTTTGACTTGAGGGTCGTCACGATATCTATCCACTATAATTGTTGTTTAGTCGTTAAGTCGTGTTTGACTCTTCGTGTCTGCATGGACTGTATCCCACCAGGCCCCTCTGTCCATAGGATTTTTCATGCAATAATACTGAAGAGGGTTGCCATTTGCCATTTTCATGGGATCTTCCTGACCTAGGGATCGAACCCACACCTCCTGCATTGGCAGGTGGATTCTTTACCATTGAGCCACCAGGGAAGCCCATCCACCGTAATGCCAAGAAATAAAAGAATGTACTTAATTACCTGCATTTTTTACTTTGGAAAAGAAATTTATAAACATTGGCTACTACATGGACTGGTTCCAAATAGGAAAAGGAGTACGTCAAGGCTGTATATTGTCACCCTGCTTATTTAATTTATATGCAGAGTACATAATGAGAAACGCTGGGCTGGAAGAAACACAAGCTGGAATCAAGATTGCCGGGAGAAATATCAATAACCTCAGATATGCAGAGGACAGACACCACCCTTATGGCAGAAAGTGAAGAAGAACTAAAGAGCCTCTTGATGAAAGTGAAAGAGGAGAGTGAAAAAGTTGACTTAAAGCTCAATGTTCAGAAAACTAAGAGCATGGCATCTGGTCCCATCACTCCATGGGAAATAGATGGGGAAACAGTGGAAACAGTGTCAGACTTTATTTTTTTGGGCTACAAAATCACTGCTGATAGTGATTGCAGCCATGGAATTAAAAGATGCTTACTCCTTGGAAGGAAGGTTATGGCCAACCTAGATAGCATATTTAAAAGCAGAGACATTACTTTGCCAACAAAAGTCCGTCTAGTCAAGGCTATGGTTTTTCCAGTGGTCATGTATGGATGTGAGAGTTGGACGGTGAAGAAAGCTGAGCGCCGCAGAATTGATGTTTTTGAACTGTGGTGTTGGAGAAGACTCTTGAGAGTCCCTTGGACTGCAAGGAGATCCAATCAATACATCCTAAAAGAGATCAATCCTGGGTGTTCATTGGAAGGACTGATGTTGAAGCTGAAACTCCAATACTTTGGCCACCTCATGCGAAGAGTTGACTCATTGGAAAAGACCCTGATGCTGGGTAGGACTGTGGGCAGGAGGAGAAGGGGACAACAGAGGATGAGATGGTTGGATGGCATCACTGATTTGATGGACATGGGTTTGGGTAGACTCCGGGAGTTGGTGATGGACAGAGAGGCCTGGTGTGCTGCAATTCATGGGGTCGCAAAGAGTCAGACATGACGGAGCGACTGAACTGAACTGATTACATGGAAATAATTATAATTTATAAATATAATTAAAAATCATATTACTGCAAATACTCTTCTTATACATATGTTAGATTATAATGTCAACAAGTTTGGTTACTATACTGCCAAATTTTATAAATCCTTTTTATATCTACAACTGCAGTAATTTGATAATAATGATTCTCTAGAATATTCATAATGATTTATTATATCTGTAAGCTGTAATAAAGTCTATGGGGATTTTTAAATTATCCATCCCTAATAATTCTAAATTTCTGGGTCAGATTTTGATATTATATTAATATATGGTTATTATAATTTTTAGTATTATTCAGTTGGGCATTAGCACTGTTTTTCTCACTAATAATTGTATACTATTTTTCTTTATAAAACTTTAATGTCATAGCAATATCGTGTGAAAAAAAGATATGGTGTACCTGTTTATTAACATATTATAGCATGTTTGCCAAATGCATAGACTTCAAAGATGGACAGATTTTAAGGGTAGATAGACTTGAAAGATGGATAGATAGGAATTCAAATATTGTATCTAATAATTACAAGCTTTACAACTTATGTGACCTCTCTTACTTACCTTCAGTTCCAAATCTGGAAAATTGGATGGTGAATACTGTATCATTAAGTGCTAAAGTAACAATAGAAATAACAGCAATGACAAAATAGATAATGTTGAAAATTTACTGAAATTTGCTCTAAACATTTGTTATTGATCAGATTTTTAAATTTCACAGGAGACAACAAATGAGGTCCTATTATTATTTCCACTTTAAAAATATATGTGATGCATATAAAGCCCTTAGCTTAATACCTACTAAATTATAAATACCCCCAAATTAATATTTGTTATCCTTATGTATTGTTATAGCTAGTATTACTAAATTTAAAACCTACAATTTCAAGATAAACTCATGAATACTGTGTTCTTAGGAATGCTATTTAAAATGGCATAAAATAATAAATAATATATTATATTTGAAATTCCTTAAACCACCCCAGAATATACCTATTTATGTCCTGTAGCAAATTCATTTGAGAAATATGATGATTAGCTAGTTGTTGCTAAATTAAAAAAAAAATCATTTTCCAATTAATGAGTAATAAAGACATAGCATTAACCTTTAATATATTTCAGATTATCTACTATTGTCCCCAACATCTCTGTCATTTGTATACTTCTACATCTTCCTTTGATAGCCATCCTGATGGTTCCTTTATCTGTCTATAAGATCCAGGGACTAATTTCTTTTCTGATCATTATGATTACCTGATACCAATTCCCAGGTTTCTTACACTAATACAAAACAAATAGTAGAGTATATTTTGAAGGTCAAATAAAGAAAATCAAGGAGAAATGTTAATCTTTTCTCAAGCATAGAATCTATTAATTATGAAATTTTTATAATATCTCCTATTTTCCATGTTACAAATGAAAAAATACTGCATTTACTGTTTTTCCTTCACTGAATGAGTTTAAAATACTATAAAATCTATCAAAAGATACATATTTATTAGCTATAAAATGAAGGCATTTAAGTTGCAAAACATGGAAGACAATAGAAAATACAACTTTAATTTGAAAGACCGACTAATACATAGAATCATATATCTAAATAATTTAAAAACTTAAAACAGAAAACAAACCAACTATCAACAGTCACTCTTAATGTTAATCCTTGAATGATTTTTTAAGTTCATGTAACCATATAAACTACACTGGATCTTCAAGACAACTATTTTCAAGGAATTGTTCAAAAATAAATGAGCACTTAAAGGTTATTATGGCCAATTTAATTAAAAAAAACTGATTAAACATTCCCAGGAAAAATTTGTGCAGGCAAATTTTAGCAACATCTTTTAGCAGATGACCATTCTGTAGAGACATTTAATAGGAAAGAAATTTGGGGGAAAATGTCCAAGTCCTAATGCTCCAGTTGTAAAAACAAAAACAAAAAACTCTGTCTAAGATCAAAACAACTCATTACATACTAAAAAATCATTTCAGAAAAAAAAATTGTTAAAAATTGGAACTAATCATTTCCCTAGCTTATTTCTTAATTCTTGCTGTTTCTTTTCTTTGTGGCACCTTATCATGATGTATATTTTAAAATGTGCATAGCTTCTAGTATGACAAACTGTGAAGAAAATGAAGAAGTAAAGCCTCTTATCTCTTAATTTCCTATATTTTCATAATATATTTTGGATATACTGTCTCAAAGACTGCCTGCATTCCACTGCATTTTTATCTGCAATGTGACATTAGTGTTCATTATCAAACCAAAAATTGATCTATACTGAAAAAAAATCCAAATAGAAATATCTCAGTTTTGCATGTCTTTTTTCTTATCTGTTAATCATATTTCTTTTTATTTTCCCAAATTATTTAATAATGCTTTACTAGTACACATAAAATTCAGAAATATATTTAAATAAGATGAACCAGCATAAAAGAAATAATGGAGAGAAGGTCATAATAATGGAGCCCCAAGTATGAACTTTGGCTTTAATTGATCATGATTATAAGACTAGATAAATCATTTTTTTTTTATTTTAAAAAGTGGAAACTATTTCCAAGGATCATAAAGAGAACCCTGCATCTTCAAAGATAAAGTGTCCATAATGCCACATATTCATTAAACACAGCCACAAGTTTCATGTTTCTTATAAACCAAGACATCTATCAAAATGCTATTTTTTTGTTAGATTTATGATTTTCAAAACAAATGCAAGTCTTAAAATAATGCCTTCTATGAAACTCAATGACTTTTTTTGTTGCAGAAATTCCCTTGAGTTCACAGTTCTTTCAGAAGAGGAAGTCTACACTGATTTTTTTTTTAATAAATTTATTTATTTTAGTTGGGGGCTAATTACTTTACAATATTGTAGTGGTTTTTGCCATACATTGACATGAATCAGCCATGGGTTTACATGTGTTCCCCATCCTGAACCCCCTTCCCACCTCCCTCCCCATCCCATCCCTCTGGGTCATCCCATTGCCCCGGCCCTGAGCATTTGTCTCATGCATCGAACCTGGAATGGTGTTCTGTTTCACATATGATAATATACATGTTTCAATGCTATTCTCTCAGAACGTCCCACCCTCACCTTCTTCCTCAGAGTCCATAAGACTGTTCTATGCATCTGTGTCTCTTATTCTGTCTCGCATATAGGGTTATCGTTACCATCTTTCAAATTCCATATATATGCATTAGTATACTGTATTGGTGCCTTTCTTTCTGGCCTACTTCACTCTGTATAATGGGCTCCAGTTTCATCCAAGGACATATGGAGGCTCAAATAAAAACAAGCTCATAGATACTATTTAACACAGGTCAGAATGGCTATCACCGAATGTTTATAAACAATAAATGCTGGAGAGGGTATGGGATAAAGGAAACCTTCTTTCACTGATGATGAGAAAGCAAATCGGTACAGCCACTATGGAAAACAGCACAGAGGTTCCTTAAAAAACTAAAAATAGAGCTAACATATGATCCAGCAATCCCAATTCAGCTAATACTCAGAGAAAATTCTAATTAAAAAAGATACATGCACCCCAACAACAGCACTATTACAATAGCCAAGAACCTAAGTGTTCACTGACAGATAAATGGATAAAGAAGATATGGTCCATTTATACAATAGAAAAGAATGAAATAAGGCTATTTGCAGCAACAACGATGGACCTAGAAATTATCATACTAAATGAAGTCAGACAAAGATAAGTATATTGTATCACTTATATGTGGACTCTAAAAAAAACAATACAAATGAACTTATTTACAAAAGAGAAACAGATTCACGGACACAAAAAACTTACAATTACTAAAGGGGAAAAATGGTGGGAGGGATAAATTAGGAGTGTGAAATTAGCAGATACATATTACTATATATAAAATAGATAAACAACAAGAACTTCCTGTATGGAACAAGGAACTATATCCACTGTCTTTTAATAAACTATAATGGAAAAGAATCTGAAATATAGTATAAAACTGAATCACCTTGCTGTACACTAGAAACTAATGAGATGGAGCAGGGGTCTGTAGGGCCCACCCTGGTACAAATTCTTTCCATGTCTTCTGTTTCTTGTTTGTAGAAAACAGGCTCCATTCATTCCCCTCAACTCCCCTGTATTCTAAAGGGGTGATTCAAACAGTTGCTAATCAGGAAAGCAAGGGAAAACAGAGGAGGAATGGTCAATTATAGCCTTGGGGCAGGGTCCTGGTTCTTCTTGAAGAAATATATATATTTATACATATGTGTGTGTGTATATATATACATATACACATACATATATATATATATATATATATATACACACATATGACATTATCTTGGAGTTCTTCTGTAGGAACTAAGGCTCCTACCCATGTGAAGGACAGTAACTTCAAGCTGAACACAATGAACAAAAGACTCCTGGAATACTGCCCTCACCACCAGTCAAAGAGAAGAAAGTCACATACACTGTAGCCCTCACACCAAATTTTGCCTTTAAAAGCTTCTCCTCCAAAATGTTAGGCGAGTTCAGGGTTTTTTGACCTCATTAATGCCAGGTTCTATTCTAGTAGCTTTCAAAATGTGGATCATGGGTAGGGTACATCAGTATATCACAATGGGTCTGAAAACTCACATATCCAGAAAACAAGTTAGAAATATTTTGCACCTATATACACAAATAATTCTCAAAGATACTTATCTTAATTAGATTACAAGATACACTCATTTTAAAGCATTGGTATATTTATGCTACTTTGTATAATTATTCTCTCAGTCACTGGGTACTAAAAGTAAAACTGCCAAAACATTCAGTTTTCAGACCTGAAATAATGAAAACCCTTCTTAATATGAAGCTGCTGCTGCTGCTAAGTCGCTTCAGTCGTGTCCGACTCTGTGCGACCCCATAGACGGCAGCCACTGGGCTCCGACGTCCCTGGGATTCTCCAGGCAAGAATACTGGAGTGGGTTGCCATTTCCTTCTCCAGTGCATGAAAGGGAAAAGTGAAAGTGAAGTCACTCAGTCGTGTCCGACTCTTAGCGACCCCATGGACTGAGGCCTATGCTAATAATCATGCAAAGGCTATGGTGACTGAAAAAAAGATGCACAATTTGAGAGCTGTGAGTTAAATTTTATATGGGGCAAAATGAGGACTGCAGCCTGGGAGGCAATATCTCTGAAAGCTCTGCGAGACAGCTCCAAAGAAACATTGGGAGGAAGTTCAATATATAAAGCTTTGGAGAAGGGGGAGTCAAAATGCAATCAAGTGTGTACTTTACAGGAAGTTTTCTGATAGTCAGGAGGATCTTATGTCACCATAAAGGGATTTAGTGTTTTTCTAGATATGAGGTCAAGTGTCAATTTGACAAAGTTGACATATCAAGTGTCAATTTGTAGTTTACACATCAACTACAAATTGGCACTTGCCAAGTGCATTGCCAATGACTGAACAACAAGGGCATTCGCTATCTGACTCTGCAGAGACCGAACACCGTGCTGTTGCAGCTGTTGACGTTCAACACTGAGGGAGTTCAGGGTGGAGTGAAGCACTCTGAGCTCCAGGGAATCTAGTGGGACAGGTCTTTAGATAAGTGGATATTTTTAGGAACAGATTTACGATCTCAATCCTCGCATTTCCTCATATCTATATATTGAACTTCCTCCCAATGCCTCTTTGGAGCAGTCTCGCAGAGATATCTGAGATGCTACCTCCTAGGCTAGAGTCCTCATTTTGCCCCAAATAAAACTTAACTTACAACTCTCAAGTGCATCTTTTTTTAGCTGACAGCTACAACTGTTGCTTCTGTCTTAGCACACCCACTGGCATTCTCTAAGATAAAACCCATTAGCTGTTTCTAAGCTTCTATGTGTATTAGAACATTTCTCTGACTTTGGTCATCTCAAGCAACACTAATTCTGTGCTTTCATTGAAAATTTTACACTAAGTATCTGATTTTCAGTGGGCTCTTGACTAAAGAGACATTGTCTTAAACCTGACAGAATGACACTGAAATTCTGAGAACCTCAGGCCTTCTAATCTCATTAAAACATAAGAAATCCATTTGTTGGATACTCCAATTTATGCATGCATTTACTTATCTGCATATTCATTTTCTCATTCACCATATACTTAGGAGCATCTTTTGCATGCAAGGATGCACACTGAGTGCTGCTACTACATACACTCTTTAAGAATTAAGCAACTTAGCTAGAGAGACACTACGGATTACAAAAACAATTTATTGCCAACACAACATCGTTATATGTGTCTTTGAGGGATTTGGAAGGGGAAAATTACATCAGGAGAGGGTGAAAAAGAAAATCATTATGCAGGAGACAGGGTAAAGGAGGTATCTGAATGTTGTGCCTGATCTAATACATAGTTTGTGAGTGGAGATGGGTATGGTATCAGAATGCTGATTAGCAGCCTAGTTAGAGGAAAGCTACAGGTTAAAAGATGCAAGCAAGAAAATACAAAAGGAATGGAATACTGACAGTAGAATGGCAACAAGGTTGGTTAAGACAGGAAAATCAAAGGCCGGTTGAAAAGACGTTGAATGCGTAAGAATTTTTAATTTTCTGTTGTGCAGCAGAGTCCTAAAGTTTTCTGAGCATGATGATCATGACCTTTATTTAGCTAAACACAGTGCATTTGAGAGGTGTGCAACATCGCTTTCAATCTTTTGCAAATAATAACAGATTTATTCTTCTTAATGAGGCCAAGTAGGACCATGTGGGACTTCCAGGTACCAAAGTCTTTCTCTGTTGTGTCCCCAGTTTCTTGTTTGTAGGAAATAAGTTTCAGCCTCCATGACCTTCCCTGAGTTCCAAAGGGCAGGTTCAAACAGTTGCTAACCAGGGAAGGGAGGAGATGCAGAGACAAGGGAGGAACAGCCAGGAAACAATAGTGCAGTCTTGGGGCAAGGTCTTGGTTCCGCCTCAAGGGATACTCGTAACAATATCTTTGAGCTCTTCTACAGAATTACCACGCCATCCAATGGAAGCATTCTTCACTCCATAGAGAAGGTCACAGTGTGATAACATTGAAAACCACAGATCATCAGGAGACCACTGGAGGCCAGATTAAAGGGATGCAGGCCCTGCACACACTGATTCTTATCAGCAACCCTGCCCTTGAACCATTGCTATAAAACTCCTCGCCAAATCCACCCAAACACAGGTTGGGACACAGTTTTTAAGGGCACAAGCCCCTCTGTCCCCCTTTGCCTGGCAAAGCAATAATGCTAGACTTCACCCAAAACTCTGTCTCCAATATTTGATTCAGCACTGGTGCACAGAGGTTGAGTTTTCAGTATCCATAACAACTTTCTAAGGTAAGTAATTTTATCATCCATGTATTTGATACATACTTTAAGAGGTAGTAAACTGAGAAGTTAAGTAAGTTGCCCAAGATCATAACTAGGAAGAGGCAGGACTGGGACTCAAGCTTGGGTAGTCTGTTTCCAAGTTCTATATTCTTATCCATGAATCTATCAAGTAAATGAGTAAAACCAATTTTTAAGAAAATCAATCTGAATGTAACATATTGGTTTCTTTAACTGGAAAGGCTGGAAATGGAATTAGATTTTTCAGTGGTACTTGCATGGGGTAATGTTTTTTAAACCAGAATGGAGGTTGTAAGTAATGGCTGGATGGGATAAATTCGAGAGTCATTGTGAACTCAGAAAACAAACATAATGACTACACAAGTTAATCCATGTCATTTCTCAAACAATCTATGTGTATAAATATATACAGAAATCTTAGATGTTAATCATATTTTTAAAATGCTTGATGAAATCTGATATTTTAAAACTCAAACTCAGAAGGCATATATTAGTAAGGTTTTCCTCATTAGGAAATTATTTTTTGTTGATAAGCAATAGCCAAGTGTTAAATGTGAAAATATTGACCATGGTTTTCTAAGTTCTATTTTACGTGGTGTTAACTTTCTGTTTGTGTAACTTTGCATTTTTCTGATTCCTTACAGCCAAAACTATGTCTTTGTGAATTGTCTGTAAGCTTTCTGGGATATAAATTTCAGGTTATTTTGAAGTTATGCCTGTTTGTATCATTCGCCCACTCAAGATATCACACATTCTTCCAACCACCCCCTACACTTGGAACAGGCACTCAATTAATATATGCCAGGCAGGCAGGCCACCTTGCTCTTCTCCTTCAAAAACTCCTAAAAAACCATCTGCTCCGGGAGGCATTCCAGCTAAAATAACCACCTACTACTTTCAATCGCCTATAATATCTACATCCACTTTCTTGAGCACAGCTGACATATTTTACCATTACAAGTTCCATAAGATATTTTTTAAATATCTTGTCATGGTATTTAACCTCCCCTCAAACATCTACATTCCCTTAATAGATATTCTTGCAAGCTTTTCTTTCATGGCCGACTAAGGAAATATCAGCTTCAACAGAATAAGAGAATTAACATTTAATTTGTGTGTGGCTCTTGAATCAAAATGTTTAGCCAACCCAGTTAGTTATTCTGATCCGGTTTTGTGCCAGACTCACATGGAGAACGTTCAGTGAAACCATCTAATTTGAGACTTTATAAACATACTACATAGCATAGAAAGTAAACAAAGGAGTGAATTGTGTAATTAAATTAGTGGACTTTGATTTTCAAAGCTCAGTATGGTTTACTTTTAAGGCAAAAATAACTCACTGTAATTTTATGATATTTCTGATAAATTGTTTCATAGAATAAAAAATAATATAAGAACACATTTTATGATTATGTCACATTGATACAACAAAGTTGTTTTTCTTACTTTTGAAATATTACATTCATGTTTGTCTTGCTGGTTAATAACAAAATCATGAATGCCTGTGAATCCCCTACTAATTACATAAACATGTATATCATTGTGTGGATGGTATTATCCAGGTAATCAACTAAAGACACACATTTCTGACTTTAAAAAAAAACCAAGCAGGCCTACTTGAAAGACAAAGGGCCTTTGTATCTCCACAGCAGAGATTTACAGTTCAAGAGACAGGTACCAGAAGACTGAAATGAATTAATGCACAGAAACTGCAGAATAAGGAGACATAGTAGGGATTTCTGCTAAACGAGAAGGGCAAAGCCCTACTATTATTGGGTTGCAGTGGTGGATGACAAGATGGGAGACAAAATGCTGGTAATGGAAAGACAAGAGATTATGTCTAAGTGTTGCTTTCCTCACACTTCTAGTCAACCCCTCAGATTGGAAAAGGAAAATATCTAGATAGGATGAGGCAATCAAAGAACCTAAGAGCAATCTAGGGATATCCTATCTGTGAGTAGAAAAAACAATGTTTGTATAATTCCATGCCTTACATGGCATAGGCTGAGTGAAGTAGTAATGGTGAAACAGGTGTCCAGTCAAATGCATCTGGAGAAAGACCTTGAGGGTGACAAAGACCTTACTATGGCAAAAAAAAGCATCTTGGAATTCTAAGACCCTTTCAAAACATGAATTCAAAAGTGTTAAGAGGATGAAAGAGGAGGAGGCATAGATTAAAGACAAGTTGGTAGTGAGTGCAGAATACTGAGAAAGCAAGCCATAACGAGGTCCACAGTCCTGAGGAGCAGGTGTCAGCCATGTGCCTAAAATATCAAGTGCATCTCCGCAGAGGATACCAGACAGAGGAAGATGCCCAGTGACTTCTGCTGCATTTCGTCAGAGATAGAGACCACCTGATAGAGATCAGAGAGTTTTTTCTGTGTTAAGAGGAAATGTCTTATGCCTTTTGTATCCAAACACTGTTCTGGGAAGGAAAATGGGCAGGACAAAGGCAGTGAGTAGAGACTGATACCTAGAAAAATTGGGAAGCTAAATGAAAGAGAAAAAACTTTTTTTTTAACTTTTTATTTTCTATTGGGATATAGCCAATTAACAAAGTTGTGATAGTTTCAGAAGGAAAGCAAAGGGACTCAGCCATACCTCTACATGTATCCATTCTCCCCCAAACTCTTCTTATATCCAGGCTGCCACATAACACTGAGCAGACTTCCCTGTGCTATACGGTAGGATCTTGTTGATTATCCATTTTAAATACAGCAGTGAGGAGTGTGTACATGTCGATCCCAAACTCCCTATCTCTTCTTCCCGTTCTTCCCCACAGGTAACCATAAGTTCATTCTCTGTGAGTCTGTTTCTCTTTTGTAAATAAGCTCATTTGTATTGTTTCTCTTTAGATTTTGCATGTAAGGGATGTCATACAATAAAGAGAAAAATTTTTTTAATAGAAATTACAAGCATTTTAATTGACAAAACCAATTGTTTACTCCTTCGGTGAGAATAGGGACTCAAAAATAAGATCAATTATAGAAATTAAAGAAAGGCACTTTTTTGCACAGATTTATGATTGCTTTATATTTTACTGCTTGTACTAATATGGTTATTGCCAAGGCTAGTAATTTTTAAATAATAATATGAAATAAACTTAGCTACTATTACCATTAACTCTATTCTACAAATATTTAGAGATCATTAAAACTTTCATTGAGAGGTAACAAGAGATACTTAAAATTTATATCCTTCAATACATGTTGAATATCTACGGTGTACTAGGCACTTGATAAAGAAGATACAAAGATGAATAAAGCATGATTTCTATCTTTAAAAATTTAACATAATTATTTGTAACAACATTCAAAATTTGAAGACTTTCAAGACAATTTCTACTTTTTCTTTAAAGTTCTTTTTGAAGTCATTCAACAAGTTTGTTTTGAGATCTATTTGGAAAGGTACACCTGTTTTCTGACTGTTTAGAAAATATTAATTATCACCATCAATATGCTTGCAATATTTCCTGCCAAATAGAAAAGAGCATACATGACATACATCTCTGAGCTTGAACATCTCAAGATCACATAAAATAATGCATACAAAGTAAGTTTAAAACTGTAAATCAGTACGTACATGTATTTTATTTTTAAACAATAATGATAAGGGTCAAAATTTTTTTTTAGAACACAAAAAACAAGCTGATAATTACCTAGGATATGTTAACACCTTAATTCTCATATGAATTTAAAACTATTCAACTATGTATTTTAAAATAATATTTATTTTGAAGTTAAGGAAAAACTCGGAAGCCTAGAATTGCAAATTTTGTCCTTTAGCACAAAAGTATTTATGCTTCACTTCATCTATTGAGGCCCCAAAGAAATATTTATATAGCGACTAACATTTAGATAACTATTGTTTGCAAATCACTTTATAATACACTTTCTTGACTGAAATTTTCAGATAAGATTCCATTTGTCAAACAGATATATCTATATGAAGGTAAAATTAAACCAGAGCCCTATGAAGTCCAAAAAAAAAGGGGGGGTCAAATGAGACTGCCTGAGTTCACACTGCACAATGTAAATCATAAATAGTAAATAGAAATGGTACAGTTAATATAAACTAATATATGCATGTGCATGTAAACACAAGTAGCAATGGCTTATGCATATTGTGATTACTACATGCCAGTCATAGTTCTTTGAGTTTTACATTAACTCATACACTGCTTCCTACTCTCAAGGACAGGAACTACAGTCATGCCTTTTTACAGAGAAGGAAACCAAGACACAGAGAGAGCTAAGGTGCGTGCTCACCCAACTGGTAAACAAAGGAGCCTGGATTGAGATCTAGGCTGTCAGATTCCAGAGTGTGTCCTTGTCACTGAGGACACTATAGCCATCATCATCATTATAGCCCTTTCTAAGATCAAATTAAACGTTTCTGGTATGTGCTGCCTTTCCTAACAAATAAGCAAAAGCTGAATCAGATACAGAGTATCTATTTCACATGTTGTCCTAGTCCACAATTTTGAACACATATGGATCAGAACTAGAATGTATTACCTTTTGCAGAGAACTCCTTTATCCACAATTGCTCAAAATTCACACATGATTTAAGATTAGAAGCCTACTTAAATTCCTCATCCATAGTACCAGTAGCCCCCACTTTTTGCAAGTTTGCTTTACATCGTTTCACTTTTGCGAAAGACTACCTATTTTCCCTAACCTAAAGAAATCCTGACAGGGTCTTCACTTTCATGGAAAAAGGAGAAAAGCAAAACTAGTGTTCAGGTTGATTTTGTAGTAAGCAGCAGGTACCCCAACGGCAGAGTAACACCTTCAAGCTCCTTCTCTGAGAGCTAAACTCAGCATTTCAGCAGCAAGTCATCCTAGGTCTGAACTGCATCTGTGAGCATTTCTACTTTATCTTGAATTATCTTGTGTATCCACTAGCAAGCTTCTTAGCTTTACGCCATTTCAGCTTAACAAAAGATTTCATAAGAATGGCCCATTTTTGGGTAGTGAGGGAAACCTGTATTTCTCAATTGTATCTATTGTTTATGTTCCTAATGTATGGGACTGAGTTTTCTCCCCTCCTTTCATATCTGACATCTACCCTCACTCTTTTGAACATTTTCTCCATAATTATAGTTTTCTATCTATTCCAGGGGGTAAATTCTTCTGTAAAGGACCTGATAGTAACTATTTAGGCTATGCGGATCACATGGTCTCTGTCACAATTCAACTCTGCCCATATGGTTTGAACACAGGCACAGACAGCAGGAAAACCCAGAAACTTGGCTGTGTTCCAAAAACACTTTTTTTTTTTTTTTTTTCCACAAAGCAAACAGAGAAATGGAACTGGTATGGGCACCATAGTTTTCTGATCCCTGATCTATCTTGCTTGGCTACACTAGAAAGTGATCATATCTTGTGCTGCCTTTCAGGAGGGAAGGATATTCTGAAAATGCTATTCCATCTAGAGATACCGCTTAATTCTACAGCATTCTCTGTATGTACATGTGGGTTAAGTTGCTTCAGTCATGTCCAACTCTTTGTATGCTATGCACTATAGCTGGCCAGGCTCCTCTGTCCATGGGATTCTCCACAGGAGAATACTGGAGTGGGTTGCCATGCCCTCCTCCAGGGAATCTTCCCAACCCAGGGATTGAACGCGTATCCCTTATGTTTCCCTCATTGGCAGGTGGGTTCTTTATCACTAGTGCCACCTGCATATATCTATCAAATTTATCTTCTCTTTTTGACCATGATTTTTACTGGAAAATCATCTTGAGCCAATTCTTGTGCTAGCCTGTGTTTTCACGAATATTATCCCACCAGAGAGGTACAATAAACCAATGACGTGTCTGATCAAAATCATTTCAGCTTATAGAGGAGGTAACTTCCACAACCAGGAATAATAACATAGCTTCTTAATCTAAATTCTGTGCTCTTTTTACTAAATCACATAATTTTTGCATTACATAGAAAACTCATATGTGATTATCAGATGCATGCTACCTTTTTGTTTTTTCATTTTGTTTGGTCATGCAACATGTGGGAACCTTAGTTTCTCAACTAGGAATTAAACCTGTGCTCCTTGCATTGCAAGCACAGTCTTAACCCCTGGACCACCAAGGAAGTCCCATGCTATTTACCTCTTAAATAATAAATTTTTCAAAAACCTCCTACTTCATTTTCCACTTTCTGTAAATCACTTAGTATTTGTGACCTGCCTTCCTAAATTCCAGAGAATTACTGGCCCCTGTATTATGACATCGGTATTCCTTATGCACTTCCAATGATAATATTGATAGTAAATTCTGATGAGAATAAAAAGGAAAGAAAATTATATTACTTTAGCTATATCCTCTGCATTATTCAATTTAATATTTTAACAACTCTGAACTAGGTATTCTCTTATTATTCTGTAACTGTTTCTTTGTTATAAGCGATAAAATGGTGCTGATTCTAAATAAGTTGCCCAAAGTTTCAGAGCTAGTAAGAAGCAGAAATAGAATTCACACACTGTGTGCACTTACTATGACAACATAACATGCCAGTTTCAAACTTCTGCATCATCAGTGTACTTTTTCTTATGTAAGCCCTGTTTAGATTCTCAACAATTCTTAATGAGGACCAGCAAAACTTGCTTGTATCATTGGAACAATAAAGTTAAAAATCACAGAAATAACTTCAATATGAGTTTTATTACTGTTTATGTGCTAGAGAGCTTGAAACATTCAGAATGAAATTAAAATGCATTTCACTCGTATGGAATCATGAACATTTGTCAAGTTGTTTTGTACAAAATTCTCTAGTTTTTCACAGCTGTATAAAAGCTCCCTCAAAGAAATAATTGCAGAATGAATAAAAACAGATGTGGCATTTTTGCATATTATCAATAAAAACCTCCTTTTATCTTGCCAGTGTCTTACCATAACTTCATTTATGTCATAATTCTGTATATAACATGCAGAAAGAAAGTACATGATATTTGCAGCACATGAAACAAGGTTTTCTGGTTACTTACATTTCTCTATAGATTATCTTTGAACAGGAGCTAATTCTGTATGTTTTCTAACTAAAACCCAACCTTTCATGCTGTACACTCAAAAGTTACACCAAACATTCTTCACTCTATTAAAAATAATTGAATCAGAACATTTAAAGGTATTTTAAATGAATGTGCACTGAACAGTCTCCAACTTGGTTCAGGAAATAGATTTAGGAAAGTTTTTAATACTCTGAAAACTTTAAGAAGAGGAAATTACCTTTGGTTATTTAAAGCTAGAGAAAATGAGGCTTTAGAACTTTAAGGCAACGTGCTATCATCAAAGCAAGGCAATGAAAGAGTTTTTCTTTAAAAAAAAAATCACTTAAATCACTTAGTGTTTTGCTTTTATAAATTCTGTTTTCACTGTTGGAAATTCAAACACCTAGAGTACTTTTCAGGTGCCAATCTGTGGAATTGAGTTAATTTTGTGTAATATAAGGTTAAAAATAAAATATAATCATTTATAGTATCTGACAATAGTTCAAGCCCTCAACAGCATTAGAAATTGAGGATGTTAATATACATGCACAAACTGATTCTATGTGACCTCTGAAAGATTAAACTGCAAGATCTGTGTGGACAGAGTAAGAAATTAAATCAGGATATGAATGAGTGTAGTATTATTAGGTAGATGTTCCAGCAAAGCCTAATACTATTGCTTTACCTAAAAAGTTAATCACCTCTTAAATTATTTTTCTAATTGTTAACCTTCCAAAGGGTAATGTTAGCTTAAAATTAACTTGGTATATTGGCTGTATTCACCTAAAAGTTCACATAGAAAAATATTTTACAGCTTTTAATTGTTTCAAGTTTGTATAAAGGATTAAATATATTTTAACATGCATCTACATAACAGACATGATTATTTTATTCTAATCTGAAAACCTAATTATCACCTTCTTATGAAGGACAGGGAACAGCTTTAGAGGCAAATTAATGTATCTTATCAGTGGGACAGTTTGTCACTTTATTAAATAATCATTATCTTGGCAAACTTGGCAAAAAAAATTGTTACTAGCTTCATCAAATGAAGAAAAAAAGGCTGGACCCCCTAACACTATTAAACATTAAAATTAACTTCCTGCAGGTTTCTAAACAGTTTACTACACTTTCACTGTGTTGGATCATAAAGTAGAAATGAGAATTTTAACTTCTCTTTATAACATATGAAGCAAACATATTTCACAACAGCTTTTAAAAGTAAACAGATTTCAGAAACTCAAGAGACATAGCATGTATTTAATCGTACACAGTTTAAAAGTATGCTGCATGTTACAACAACAAGAAATCAGTGTGTGATAGTAAAGAAGGCATTTAAAAGGGCCAGCATTATTAAAAACAAATTCATATTATTAAGCAATTACCTAAAATACACAGTTGCCAATAACATGTGTACATTGAAAAGCTTCTTTGACCTTAAAAAAATAAATGTTTTCCTTATTTTCTTACCTAAATGGAAAAATTAAGAAAATAATAATAAATATATGTAAAATATGAAATTAGCTAAAATGCTTTTTAAAGAAATATAATATTACATTTTCTAATATTTATAAGATAATATTTTTGCAAGATCATTAAATATTCTAAGCCCAGGAGGGGAGGGATGTTGAAAAAAATCTTAGAAATAATTTATGTATTATAGCATAGGAATGCTACTGGTCTTTAATTATCTAAGAATTTTTTTAAGTAATATTTTTTCTTAGAATGCCCTCAGTTCCAATTTGATAATTGCTACAGACATTTGGGCTTTTTTTAAATTAGTAATGCTACAATTAAGAAAGTATCAAAATTCTGACATTCAGTTTGCCTTATGTCCTTTCCACATCAGATTAAATCTGGTCCTGTCTATCAAATGTGATCAAAACCTCCTTAGTTGGTTAGCAGGACTAGAGTACACAAATGTCCTTTGACCTCTCAACACAGATTGCTCAGATTTTGACTTTTTATAACAAACTCTCAAGTGTTCAAATACAACTCAGAGTGCACTTTGCTAAAAGAGATGCATATTTACACAAGAGAAGGACTCCTGGTATAAATATCTACCTTCTGGTACTAACAAAACTCTTTGCAAAACAATTATTTTGCCAGTGAGCTTATAACTAAAGGCCTCTCCCTGCCTGGTCTTGATGACAAGGGTTGCTGCAATGACTGAGTGCATGGGGGCCACCGCCCTCTGCTGGCTTGATTTTTCAACTTCTTTAAAGAATCATTTCAAGACTTGTTATGATAAGAATGTCCTGTCTCTCTTCCTGGAATTAAGACTCTATGGAAAGGAAACTATGTAAGAATGTGAACTTTAAACTTAATTCCAGGAGCTCTAACAAAATGAAGTTTTCTGTGAGGGTCACAATTAAGGTAGATTCTTAAATTTCTTATCCAAAACCAATTAAATATACAATTTAATAAGCCAATATTCCAAAATAATAAATAATGCTTCTGAAAAAATAGCCTAAATAAGCAAATAAATAAAACAATCTACATAAATGCCTCTTCTAAAAATAGTAATTAATAATGTATACAATTACATATATTACTAGTTATATGTAATATAATTTCATAATATGTGAAAATACATTAATAATTCACTAATGACTTTAAGTCAGTGTCTTCAAAAAGCCACTTATTATAACAAGCATAATTCAAAGTATCCAAACCCAGTCAAAGGACACAGTTATCACTAATCTGGATTTTACCAATGCTCCAGTTTATAGATGATGCAGCAAGAATGGTTCTTTTAATAGCTCTTCATCTCAATCCCAGACACTCCACATAATGCCAGGCCAGTAAAAGGATCTACTGTCTATGGAACTGACCTGCTTTTTCCATAGACAGACATCTCACATTCAACAAGTATAGACTCAAATTCATAATCTTCCTCCCACAGACCACCTCTTCCTCCCATATCGTCTCTTGGTTGGAATTGCTATCATTCTGCTTTCATTCAAATATTTTCATTCCCTATTTCCTTCAAGTCCACATTCACAGCCATATCAATTACTAAGTCTGATAACATTAGCTCCTTTTCAAAAAATCCATTTCCTTAGTCTATATCCTTGTTATAAACCCTATTATTGTTTCATATTACTTCAAGGATATAAAGTCCCTGTTTCCAGTGGCACTATCTAAGGTCTTTGTGATCCCAGTACGATCAACAAACACCCTTCAATTTTCCATTTTTTACATTTCAAACTCATCTATCTATTTTTCCACCCATCCATTCATCCATCCATCCATCCATCCATTCAACCATCCATCCATCTATCTGGAACTATTTATGGTTCCCACTGCAAATGGGTGTGTTTTACACCTCTTTACCTTAACATACGAACAAAATCACTATGAACAAAGCTAGTGGAGGTGATGGAATTCCAATTTCAAATCCTCAAAGTTGATGCCGTGAAAGTGCTGCAGTCAATATGCCAGCAAATTTGGAAAACTCAGCAGTGGCCACAGGACTGGAAAAGGTCAGGTTTCATTCCAATCCCAAAGAAAGGCAATGCCAAAGAATGCTCAAACTACCGCACAATTGCACTCATCTCACATGCTAGTAAAGTAATGCTCAAAATTCTCCAAGCCAGGC
This sequence comes from Giraffa tippelskirchi, assembly GCF_054371585.1. Taxonomy (NCBI): domain Eukaryota; kingdom Metazoa; phylum Chordata; class Mammalia; order Artiodactyla; family Giraffidae; genus Giraffa; species Giraffa tippelskirchi. The sequence continues at coordinate 69,884,833 of NC_137284.1, forward strand.
TTCAGCAATACATGAACCATGAACTTCCAGATGTTCAAGCCGGTTTTAGAAAAGGCAGAGGAACCAGAGATCAAATTGCCAACATCTGCTGGATCATCGAAAAAGCAAGAGAGTTCCAGAAAAACATCGATTTCTGCTTTATTGACTCTGCCAAAGCCTTTGACTGTGTGGATCTCAATAAACTGTGGAAAATACTGAAAGAGATGGGAATACCAGACCATCTGACCTGTCTCTTGAGAAACCTGTATGCAGGTCAGGAAGCAACAGTTAGAACTGGACATGGAACAACAGACTGGTTCCAAACAGGAAAAGGAGTCCGTCAAGGCTGTATATTGTCACCCTGCTTATTTAACTTATATGCAGAGTACATCATGAGAAACACTGGGCTGGAAGAAACACAAGCTGGAATCAAGATTGCCTGGAGAAATATCAATAGCCTCAGATATGCAGATGACACCACCCTTATGGCAGAAAGTGAAGAAGAACTAAACAGCCTCTTGATGAAAGTGAAAGAGGAGAGTGAAAAAGTTGGCTTAAAGCTCAACGTTCAGAAAACTAAGATCATGGCATCTGGTCCCATCACTTCATGGCAAATAGATGGGGAAACAGTGGAAACAGTGTCAGACTTGATTTTTCTGGGCTACAAAATCACTGCTGATGGTGATTGCAGCCATGAAATTAAAAGACGCTTACTCCTTGGAAGGAAGGTTATGGCCAACCTAGATAGCATATTTAAAAGCAGAGACATTACTTTGCCAACAAAGGTCCATCTAGTCAAGGCTATGGTTTTTCCAGTGGTCATGTATGGATGTGAGAGTTGGACTATGAAGAAAGCTGAGTGCCGAAGAATTGATGCTTTTGAACTGTGGTGTTGGAAAAGACTATTTAGAGTCCCTTGGACTGCAGGGAGATCCAACCAGTCCATCCTAAAGGAGATCAGTCCTAGGTGTTCATTGGAAGGAGTGATGTTGAAGCTGAAACTCCAATACTTTGGCCAATTCATGCGAAGAGTTGATTCACTGGAAAAGACCCTAATGCTGGGAAGGATTAGGGGCAGGGGAAGGGGACAACAGAAGATGAGATGGTTGGATGGCATCACCAACTCGATGGACCTGAGTCTGGGTAGACTCCGGGAGTTGGTGATGGACAGGGAGGCCTGGTGTACTGCAATTCATGGGGTCGCAAAGAGTCGGACACGACTGAGCAACTGAACTGAACTGAACCTTAACATATGGTATTTTTTTCTGTTAACTCCACAATCATCTTTCAGAACCATGTTCAGGAATTACATTTTCTACAAAGCCTTCCCTTGTGCTACCACATGAAAATTATCTTCTCTTTCATATACTTCGGTATGATGTTGTGATTACTGCATTTATTTCATAGTATGGTAAATATTTTTCCCGTGTGTACATAGTTGCTAAGCCATGTCTGACTCTTTGTGACCCCATGGACTGTAGCCCACCAGGCTTCTCTGTCCATGGGATTTTTCCAGGCAAGAATACTAGAATGGGTTGCCATGTCCTCCTCCAGGGGATCTTCCTGACCCAGGGATCAAATTTGCAATCTCCTGCATTGGCAGGGTGATTCTTTACCAGTGAGCCACTTGGGAAGCTGCTACTAAGCCATAGATTCCATGTCGCTGGAATGGTAGCAAACTCATCTCTTACCCTGAGCAATAAAAATATTTTCTGGTTAGCAGATATGTACTAAATGACTGTTCATCAGAACAGAAGGCTTGTAACTTGCTGAATATGTAAATTAAACAAGTTCCTTATAATTCTAACTCTACTTTCCAACAAAGAGTGGGGATAATAATAGCCCCAATGTCGTAGGTTTGTGTGTAGATTAAATAAAATAACATAGAAAAACCACTTGGTAGAATAACTAGAACACAGTGGAGCCTTTAAGGCATTTGTGATGAGTTTTATTACAGTACATGGTCAGAACAAATATACCTATCAGATTTGTAAGATGGGTACTGACAAATGTGATATTATGTTAAGTGTTCATGGTAATTCATGGTATTTCTTCTTAATGAAATAATTTTTCAAATAAATAATGAAAAAATTAATAGAGAGAAACAATACAGTATTTATTAGACTTTGTATTCTTTTATGCATGCCAAGTAATTGTTTCAGCTAGTTTATATATATCTGAATATTGTTTAGATAATACAATACAGGCTAAAACATCTAGTTTGAAATGTAAAAATGCCAAGAAATGTAAAGTGACTGAGTATGAATATAACTATAGTTTATATTCATAAATTCACAGATTACATGAATTAAAGCACATGAATATTTCCGTACTTCAGAGGTTATTATCAAAATTCCAAATGACCTTTTTAATTTGAACATGCCTTAAAAATTAAAGCAGAATGAATTAAATAAGGGAAAAAATGTAATGGCAGCAAGATGAAAATATGTAAAAAATACATGTAAAGAACTGAATATGTCTATGTGCAAAAATAAACCAAAACAAATTATGCTGTCACAGCAAATAATGAACTTTACAGCAAACTAGAAGGGTGACATAAGTGGCATGTGTTCTGCCTAGAGATAAACGGACAAGTAAAGATTTAAAGTTACAAAGCTGATAAATGTGGGACTGACCACTTGTACTATGAACAGGTTTCATTACGTAAGGTTTTTTCACACTATCTTTAAGTATTTTTGTTGTATCATTAAGCACACGTAATAGAAGATGAGGACCACAGAAATTTAGACATAACTGATTTCTGAAACCTGAGAAAGTGAACTAAGTATCCTAAAGTCCATGAAGAGTCCAACTCACTTTTACAATACATTTAGTTTTTGGCAGAGTCTGCTGATCAACTTCCTGCTGATCATTTTCCTTTCTTTCCATGTGTAGCACTTCCCAGGCTTCAAGTGGGCACCTATCCTCACAGTGGGGGACCAGATTTTCCTGAGCTCTTGCCTTTTAGGATGGCTGTTTCAGAATCACACAGTGAGCAGAAGTGACGTGTGACTTTCAAAGGAGGAACTTGGTGACAATGCTGTAAGCAGTGGACATGGCTATAGAGAAGACTAATTTTTAAGGGTAATAGTCTCTTTCCTTCTTACCTCCAACGAAACCAGACACTTCCTCCTAGTAGCACACTGTACTCAATTTTGTAGTTAACTTTAGTGATAGTTTTTACCACATTTTATTGTGATTACATGTTTTGTTTGTCTTCCCCACTGCCCTAGAGGCTTTTCAAGGGCAGGGGGGATATTTAATTATTAACCTCATTTATTTTCCAAGCAATTTTATGTTAGAGACCTGGAATAAACATTTCTCTCATGTTACATGAGTGACTAATACACACATTGAATGGAGAGGGTAACATGGAAACATACACATTACCATATGTAAAATAGATGGTTAGTGGGAATTTGCCGTATGACACTGGGAGCCTCCGTGACAACCTAGAGGGGTAGGATGTGGTGGAAGTGGGAAGGAGGTAAAAGAGGGAGGGAACACCTGTATATTTATGGCTGATTCATGCTGATGTATGGCAGAAACCAACACAATATTGTAAAGCAATTATCCTTCAATTAAAGATAAGTTAAAAAAATAATGGAAAAATATGAAACTGTGTTAAGGGTGTTTGTGTTAAAATTGTGGAGCTTTTTAAAATTTGGTAGTAATCGTTTTGCTTTTATCAATAGACTATAACTGTGTAAATCTTTAATTCTCTACTGAATAAGATATATGAGTATTCTTGGAATATTAAAACATTCAGCCATAAACTAAAGAGTGATTAATTTTTCGAGAGTCAATGTTTCCCTAAGAGAATTATATATATTTGATGTATATACATGGAACACTTCTAACATTTTAGTTATAGGGTAAATCTACTTGTTGATTAGTTAGACAGTTTCTTATACTCAAGTTTTCTCTCAGCACTTAGAACAATTTTCAGAGATGACATTGCACACCAAAGACAGAGGAGACAGAGAGAGAGCTGGAAAAAATGAGACCCAAAGAATTCACATTTACTTAATTATTTGAAGACCCACATTTACCTAATTATGTGAGGATCTAGCAATGCTAGACCCTATTGTCTTTTACAGAATAAAATTATTTTAATGCTGATTGTAACTCCTTTGAAGTTTTCAGGCAACTTAAAGTAATTTTATAAATGAGCTTAGGACTTGGACAGATATTCATACACCAATATTCAGAGCAGCTCTATTCACAACAGCTAAAAGGTGAAAAGAACCCAGATGTCCATCAACAAATGAATGAATAAACAAACTGTAGTATATATACACAATGGAAGATTATTAAGCCTTAAAAAAGAAAGAAATTCTGACTACAATACACCTCAAAATGCTACAATATGGATTAACCTTGAAGACATTATGCTAAGCGAAAGAAGCCAGTCACTAAAGGACAGATATTGTATGGTTCCCCTTACAGGCAGCAGTCAGATCAGAGAGACAGAGAGTAGAATGGTGGTTACCAGGGACTGGAGAAGGGGGAGAGAGGGGATTATTGTTTAAAGGGTACAGAGTATTACTTTGAGAAGAACGAAAAGTTCTGGAGATAGATGGTGGTAAGGGCTTCGCTGGTGGCTCAGACAGTAAAGAATCTACCTACAATGTGGGAGACACAGATTCAATCCTTGGGTCAGGAAGATCCCTTAAGAAGAGAATGGCTACCTACTCCAGTGTACTTGCCTGAAGAGTTCATGGACAGAGTGCCTGGTGGGCCCCAGTCCATGGGGTTGCAGAGAGTTGGACATGACTGAGTGCATTAACTGGAATGGTTGCACAGCAATGTAAATGTACCAAATGATACTAAACTGAACACAAAGAAGTAATTAAAGCAGTACAATTTTGCTATATGTATTTTACAACTTTAAAAAATAGTTAAAAACACAAAATATGAATCAAATTTTGAAAAAACATTCACCAAAACAAAAGAAACATCTAACTATGACTTTATTAAAAGTAATATGAGTTTGTCTACATTAATAGTCTTTATTCAGCATAAAAAATTTGTTAAATGTTATATATGATGAAGCTTACATTAAAAAACTGAAGGCTGAAAACTGAAAATTTGGAATTATGAAACAACCATAACTAGATTTAAGACGTAAAACTAGAAAATTTTAACAACTATAAAGCACATTGGAAATGGCAGTCAGTAAGATCTTCCTTTATTTTTTAATATTTTCATGGCTTAATGCAACTGTCATTCTTTCCTAGGCACGACCAACTGCAACATCAGTTTCCTAAGTACACTGCCCTTTATTGTCAAATTGCTTTGAAGTGTCATAAAACTACATATTTTTAAATAAGGCTTCTCTGTTGTTTCAGATCACTTCAGAGATTCTGTAATATCAGAATTATGACTAAAACATAAATATCATGGCCCGAGTCCTTCAGGCTTTCACTTTTGATATTCACAAGCCAGGATTATGAATTTTAAAATCTATTCGCAAACTTCTATCTCTGAAATGAACTTCAAGTATTCTGAAATTTAATAACTGAGAATTGTTCCCCTTTCTTCCCTAACCTTATCATGAAGTAGTTGCTGTTGTTCAGTTGCTAAGTCGTGTCTAACTCTTTGCGACCCCGTGGACTGCAGCATGCCAGGCTACTCTGTCATTCACTATCTCCCAGAGTAGAAGATGCACTAAAATACAGTTTGGAAAAAGGAAGGGCCTGGAAGTTAAATGAAAATTCTTCAAGGAATTAAAAACACACACAGATTGAGCCTCTAAAAAATATACAAAAAGAAAAGTATAAGGTAGTTCAGGAGCCTAAAACCCAGTCGAGTGAAACAACGGAGAACCATCCTTAGGAAGCAATAACTCACTCAATATCATTCTAATGAACAGCAACAGCCAATCTAAAAGGCAGGGAGATGCAAAAACAGCAAAGGACAGAGAAAACATCAAAAGTCAGGTCAGGAAACAAATCATGGAGGGCCTTATAAACTAGTAGGGATTTGAGAAATTAATGAGCTTGATAAAGGAATGTGGGTTAACTGTTTAAAAAGATCATTCTCAAAGTTGTTTCTGAAAAGACTCTCAGAATTTATTCATTATTTAATGATAACAAGAGGATCATTAAAGTAGTTGTTCCTTCTTCAGAAGTTCTGAGATATAAGTCATTATCCCAATAGAGTTTGAGATAAAGTGCCAGTAATTTCCCCAAAATAACAATTTGCTCTTAAAATTTAAGTTGTCCTTTAAGTTACAACAGCCTGTTTTCCAAACCAGGTCATCTCAGTTCTGTCTATAGACATGAAATAGTGTCCATGTTATTTATATAACCTATCTAAAGAAGATTATATGTAAAATCTAGCATTGCATTTGTCACCCTCACCAATCCTTAGCAAATTATAGGCACCTAATAAGCACAGTGAAGATATGAGTACCTGGGACAGGTTTCAAACTCAGCATCCATGGTTAGCAGTAACTGGTATTAGTGAAACACAACCAGCATTGAGACTACTTAAATGTTACCAGATGTAGAGGATCCAGAAAATGAAGAAGGCAATTGGGAATTCCAATAGAAGATCTAAGTCAAGAACCAAAAGAAGTAAGTGCCACAGGAACAAGGGCAGGGCATGAAGATAGTGTGGAAACATCATTTACCCCTGACTATGCTTATGTCTGAAGGGCATGAGCTTTGGTTCTCCTACTATGAAGTGTTATGTGGATAGTAACCACGTCTACTACACGTCTAGTACAAAATAAAGACAAAACAAAGACAGCAATAGTTACAGAGCAGCCTTTCTTTAAGGATTAAAGAAGATATCACATGCTAAACTCAATTTAATGATGTGAATCCTAAAGGAAATCAACCATAAATATTCATTGGAAGGACTAATGCTGAAGCTGAAGCTCCAACACTTTGGCCACCTGATGTGAAGAGCCAACTGACTCACTGAAAAAGACCCTGATGCTGGAAAAGATTGAGGGCAGGAGGAGAAAGGGGTGACAGAGAACGAGGTGGTTGGATGGCATCACCAAATCAATGGACAGGAGTTTAAGTAAACTCCAGGAGACAGTGAAGGACAGGGAAGCCTGGCATGCTGTGTGCAGTCTATGGAGCTGCAGAGTTGGACATGACTGCGAGACCGAACAATAGCAACAACAAATGATGTGAAAGTGTTATTCCTAAATAAATAATAGCTTTTATTAAATGGTATGTTGTGATATTTTTCCCATTAAGCTCTAAGCTGCTTTGAAATAAGACCTGGGTATTCTTCATCATTGAGTCCCTTCTGTGAAGGTTACAGAACATATTTTAGTATTCCTCTGGAAAGTGGTATCAATGTCCCCTCCCTTTGAATTTGACTAAGCCTTGACTACTTCAATCAATAAAAAGTACAGTGAACATGAAACTCTGTGACTTCCAAAGTTAAGTGATACAGCATTTTCCTGTCTTCTCAAGACACTAACTTTTGGAGGTCTGAGCTGCCATGGTAGAAGTCTGGTTGTCCTAGACCACCAGACTCTGAAAATGCCCAGGCCACAGGGAGAAGTCATTTGTAGGTACTGGTGATAGTTAATTTTATGTGATAATTTGGTCACGGGGTGCTCCAATTAAACATCATGTCTGGGTGTGTTTGTGATAGTGTTTCTGGATGAGACTAGCGTTGAATCGGTGGACTCAGTAAAGTAAGGTATTCTCCCCATTGTGGGTGGGCATTATTCATACTGTGAAGGACCTGAATAGAATAAAAGGCAAAGGAAAGAGGAATTTGCCCTTTTTCCCCCTGCCTCACTGACTGAACTAGGACATCTTATCTCATCTTCTCTGGCCTTCAAACTGAGATTATCACCATCTGCTCCTCTGAGCCTTTGGCTCAGACTGAATTACACCACTGTTTTCCTGGGTCTCCAGACTGCAGAAGGTAAATTCTGGGACTTTTCAGTCACTACAGTCACATGGCTGATACCATATACTGGTTCTATTTCTATGGAGAACCCTGACTAGTAAATGCTTCAGATAAGGTCTTGGCCAACAACCGGCATCACCCACCAGACACCCTCCATTGTTTAGTCGCCAAGTCACTTCCGACTCTTTGTGATCCCATGGACTGCAGCCTACCAGGCTCCTCTGTCCATGGGATCTCCCAGGCAAGAATACTGGAGCGGGTTGCCATTTCCTCCTCCAGGGGATCTTTTCAAGCGAGGGACTGAACCTGTGTTTCCTGCATTGGCAGGCAGATTCTTTACCGCTGAGCCACCAGGGAAGCCATGATCCCATCTACTAGCTATCAAATCACTTCCAACCAGTGAGTCCTCCCAGCCGAAGACCAAGACATGGTGAAGCAAAAAAAAGCCATCCTTGCTTCCTCCTGTTTGAACTGCTGACCCATAGAAGCTATGCATATAACAAAATGGTTGTTTTACATTGCCAAGCCCTCAAGCAGTTTAATTTAGCAATAGTAAAGGAAAGCGATTTTGATAGGAGGAAGTGAAAGTCAGCAAAACAGGAAACATGTGACAACTGCTATAGAACTGAAGGTTGAAAAGAACCTGGAAGAGACAGGAGCTCACTGACAAGCCTTGGGATACTGCTAGTGAGGGCTTCAACAATAAAGGAACAATGTTATTGGAAAAGGGAAGAAATTGAACTCTTATGGTGGCAAAAAGCTTGTTAAGGAGCAATAGCAAAGAGAATACCTTGGCGATTCTTAGCTTATTTTTGGCCCCTTATAAGTGTTTGCCAAACAAAGTCTTAAAAAATACAATAAAGTTACACCATGTTTGCTATTTTCCCTGATAGAAGCTGAGGTGGAGAGGGAGATAACTTGTAAGAAGTTAAAATTAAAAATTCATAATAAATCAAGATTTTTTGTACTTCCACTTTCTAAGTCTCCCCAGAAATTTATCCATTAAGGAAATATTTTTCTTCATATTTTAGGGCTAGTACATAGAATAATGAGGGTGACTTAAATAAGATTCCCCACTTTGTGAAAATACTGGTCATGAAGAAACACAAAGCAGAAAACACAAACTTCAAGTTGCTGCATATTTGAGAATATCTTTCTCTCCAAAGAAAAATGTATGTGAGAAAACCTTTTTTTAAAAAAAACCTAAATCTGTCATTCAAGGTTAATCTTTTATAATTAATTATATTTAGTCAGAAAATAATGCTGAACATATCCATATAAGAACATATATTCCAAAAGGAAAAGCATTAGTAACTAATGCTTACTTGGAGCAAGAAGCAATGGAGAGCATCTAATTAGTTCCAATTAGCCATGCAGGAGGATTACTCTCCAGGTAACATTACCTTATAATGAGGTGATTAACCTCTTTGGAAAGAGTTCAAGATAGACCTACTTTACACTTAATATGTCCCATAAAGAACTGGTATAACAAGGGTCCTCAAGGATGCACGCCAGGGATAATTTTTAACAGGAATCAATAGATTTTATTTTGGAAGGCCAAAATATTTCTATTGTATTACTGATGGAATAAATCCTAAAGCATCTAGTACTATAAATGAGGCATTTAAACTTCATATCAAATTAACTAACTTATCTGGGACTAACTTTATCTATACTAAAGAATGTAGGAAATGAACTCTTAATGAATTACAAATGCTAGCCTTTAGATTACCAATGAACATTAAAGGAAACAAAAATTTCTGTCCTTCACACTGGTCAGTGTTACAAGCTCTTTCCCCAAAATCTTTTGTCCACTGTCTAATTAGTGCAGTGGATTCCCTCAGCCCCTAGAGCACACTTGGTTCTTGTTACAGTTAGACTAATGCTAAACCAGGGAGGAGGCCTGAACACAAAGGAAATGGAAGCTGCAGTGTTTCCAACACTAAAACACTTGGTAAATTGAGGATAGGGTTCTTAGAGCTCTCTCCTCAATTCAGAGCTTAAAAAACAGCAGCTTTAACTTATGGCTAGGCTTATCTTTGGTTTTTCTCTTAAAATTGATCATTTATCACAGACTGCTTGAAATTAAAAATATGTATATATGTACCATTTATATATATTACATATATATATATGCTGTCAGCTTAAACAATAAATAATTTAGTGTTTCAATTTGATAATTATTTTCTGAAAGATTCTGTGCACGCATAGAATCTATAATAATGAGCAGAAATTCTTTTTAAGTTGCCTTCTGTTTAAATTCTTCCCTGTAAAAAATACTTTATATCTTTTCAGACTTTTCAGACATCATCTCTGAATTAACCACTGTTACTTCACAAATCTGGTTTCTTAATTTGGTATCCTAGGAATTGTGTTTGTGTGTGAGTAAAAAGTTTTGCATAAAACACTTGCAAATTCATGTAAAGCAAAAACACAAATCCTGAGAATAGAGAGGCAAAATCAAGGAGGAAAAATTTGGAATATTTGCATGGAGATGATACTAATAAAATATCTAAAAGTATCTTGCAAACAAAAACTAGGAATGTTTCTTCTTCAGCTAAATCAGAAGATATATAAGCAACCCTTACAATACTCTTTACAGCTCAATGTTCACCTTAGCTTGGAAGCCCCATAAAATATCCCTCTGTACTGTTACAGTGTAGACTTTTCTCACAGTTTACATTCTTCTGCAGGACCTAGAACCATTTATGGTTTCTGTATAACCCCAAATTCATTTTCCTCATTTGCCTTAAAGAGTTTAAAAATTCAACATCTGGTGTGATGCCCATCACATGAAAAGAGCTACTTATTAATGTCTACAGAATAGTCAACCAAATCAATAGCAGATGCCAATATTTCATCCAACTTCAAGACCATCACTATTCCTTTTGTTACTCCCCTGTAGTGTCAAAAATAAACAAAAGAAAAAAAGAGCAGGAATAAGAAAGCTGGAGAGAATGAAGAAAAGACAGAGTGAGAGGCAAAGATGGAAGAAAAGTTACTGAATCTTTTCCTGATTTATGCTCCAGTTCTCACTCACTCTATTCCAAAGAGTTATCTTACAAACATGTTATTACATGTTTGTAAGATAAGATTACATGTTATTACATGTTTGTAAGATAAGATTACATGTTATTACATGTTTGTAAGTACAGATTACAAACAGTTATCTTACAAACTCTGATATAAAAGTTAGCATCTCAGTTTAATGGTACCAGGAAATAATGCACAAAGATTCAGGGGAAATCGAACCTCTTGTATCAGTGTGCACATGGCTTTAATTCACTTAACCATTTATATTTCTATCTGCTCAGATCAGACACATATTTAATGAGTTTCAACATACAAATGAAACTATATGGATAGGATAGCACACAAATGAAACTATATGGATAGGATAGCATAGTAACTAAATTATTTTAACTTTTATATTACAAATATAGCAATAAGACACATAATTATGAAAAACTTAATATGATATGAAAAGCTGAAACTCTCAGAAAATATATATAGCATAAATGTACACAAATAAATAAATCCATGCAACACAAATGTACATTTGCATCCCCATGGACTATATAGCCTGCCAGGGTCCTCTGTCCATGGAATTCTCCAGGCAAGAATATTGGAGTGGGTAGCCACTCCCTTTTACAGGGAATCTTCCTGACCCAGGGATAGAATCTGGGTCTCCTGCATTGCAGGCAGACACTTTACCAGCTGAGCCACCAGGGAAGGTGTGTATATATGTACACAAAAGTATAAATCTATAGTTTATACACTCATCTATTTATCTACACAATATGTCTTATATGAGGATAATAGTTTAGCCATCTGGAAAACCTGACCTAATAATGCTTATACAAAAAATGAAAGAAATGCTATTTAAATGATATAATTGAGTTATCATTCTAAATGCCAATGAAAAATAAGTAAGTTTTGTTTTTAAAAATAGATCAAAGTTGGTTAGGTATACAGAAAATAAAGACATAAGAATGCTTTAGGTCATGAGAGTCTCATGAGCATATAATTCTGTCCAAAACATCCCTGTTCAATGTGGAAAATTGTAATGAATACAGCTTTATTCAAAATATTAAATGACAAATGTTCAAAATTTTAATATCAATACTGTCATTTTCCTAGTTGGTTTTTAAAAGATGGTATCATTACAAATGTGTAAGTTTACAATGAAACATAATCTGTATTTTTAAATAGAAAAAAAAGGTTTCACTATACAATAATGAAGTTGTCTTGACTGGTAGATGCAAAAGTGGGGTCAAAGGCCTAAAAAAATGCCATACAGAATTTGAACATTGCTTGTGAAGCTTTGAACATTTATTTTATTGAATTCTAAGAATATATCAGGCTTCCCAGGTGGCACTGGTGGTAATGAATCCAGCTGTCAATGCAGGAGACGAAAGAGACATGGGTTCGATCCCTGAGTCAAGATGATCCTCTGGAGAAGGAAATAGCAACCCATTCCAGTATTCTTGCTTGGAAAATTCCATGGGCAGAGGACTCTAGTGGGCTACAGTCAATGAAGTGGCGAAGAACTGGACATGACTAATCAACTGAGCACACACACACAAGAATATATTATGACTGGTTTTGACTGATAAAAAATATTTGGGTAGCAAAATATCTCTAGATTGTTATAATTTAGGCAATATTTAATTTTATTGTCTCTTACTTAATATCACATGATATATAACTGCAAAATAATTATTGTATATACATGTACACACAGAAGGTAAGAGAGAGAGATCTTTTCTATTCACCCTTTAGTTAAACACCATCACAGTGTGCGTGCTGGCTCAGTCACGTCACTCATATCTGACTCTTTGCAACACTATGGACTCTAGCCCGCCAGGCTCCTCTGTCCATGGGGATTCTCCAGGCAAGAATATTGGAGTGGGTTGCCATGCCCTCCTCCAAGGGATCTTCCCCACCCGAGGATCAAACCCATGTCTCTTATGTCTCCTGCACTGGCAGAAGGGTTCTTTATCACTAGTGCCACCTGGGAAGCCCAAGGTAATATCAATAACTGAGAATCACATATTGTTAACCTGTTAAGTTGATAATACAAGTGCTAAAACAAATCTATAAGTAAGCATGTGTTATTAATTAGCAAAGCATTCACAGTGCTCAGGGATTTATATTGTAAAAATTTGTTAACACTGCTGGCTGAGGTCTTGGGATATTAAATACATGAATACAGAAAAATCTTTTAGTACCTAAAAGAATAGTTGTTTAGAATCAAGACTCACTATAGGCATATTTCAACTCTCATTTCATTATCTTTCTCGGCAATAAGTAGTTAAGATATTTCAAAAACAAATATACCACTTAATAATATATAATTTAATGAATAAATTTAGTAAATATCTATTGAGTGCTCATTATATTCCATGCACTACATAGATACTAAAGTCTCAGAGAGAAAGAGTCTGATTCCATGATCTCTCGAAGCCTATTGTCAGGGAAAGAAGTCAAGAATCACTCCACAGCATGAGTGTGTTCTTAAAGGCAAAGGCAAATCTTCTAAATTCATGTTGATTATTAATTTGAGTAATCTGAAGAGCACAAATTCTTTTCAAAATTAAGTTTCATTTATACAGTGCTGGTGGCTTAGTCTCTAAGTCGTGTCTGACTCTTGCGACCGCATGGACTGTAGCCCACCAGGTTCCTCTGTCCAAGGGATTCTCCAGGCAAAGAAACTGGAGTAGGTTGCCAATTCCTTCTCCAGGGGATCTTCCTGACCCAGGAATCGAACCTGGGTCTCCTGAATTGCAGGCAGATTATTTACTGACTGAGCTGTGAGGGAAGCCCCTTATTAATATGGTAATATCAAATTATCAGTCTGGAACATTAATTTTTCAGTTTTGTTTCTTCTCACACATTTAGAAGGCAAGGCTCTCTGTCATATCTTATATCACTACCTAGATTCTTAGTTAAGCTGCATTATTAAAATTTACATACCAATTTAACTTTTCTACTTACAAATTTCTTCACAAAACAGTGGAAAGTAGGACAGAAATTAGGCACATACGTCTTGAACAGGGGACTAAGAAAATGACCTTTATTTCATTCAGGGAGTTAGAGACGAGACACTTTTAAGTGATCAATGTGACTTAATGAAACAGCATCTTTGTGGAGTACTGCTAGCCCTCGGTGTTTGATAGCAGGTGCATTAAGTGCTGTATATTAAGAATTGGAATTTGTACTTTAAAAACAAGTTATGACTACATTATTAAGAAATTTCTGTAAATCACTAAGGCTTTTTCTATAGTTAGCTGCATTTTGCATATTACTTATAAGTCCTTGTCAGTGTTACACAGATTTACACATAGAATTCAATCATTTTTTCCAAATTATTATAACCGTTCATAATTATGTTAATAGATATTTTAGTGTGTTCATGCATAGTTAATTTTTTTAGGAAAAGTGAGAACTTAAAATGCTTCTTCTAAATAAAATTGGAAAGGTATAATGAATTTGAATTATGAGCGTAAGACATAGTAGCACAGACACTTCAAGAATTATTTTTCCAGCCTAAAAGAACAGAAATATTTATTTAAATTCAGTTTGATTAAAAGACTATCTTAAAGTTTAGAAAGTTGAAAAGCACATTTCCTCTTAACAGTTAACAGATTTATGTAGAAATTTTGGAAAAAAAAATATGATATAAACCCCTCAACTAGCACTCGCTTAAGCACTACCAGAAAAATCATTATCTTTCCCAGTTCATTCAATTTCTGTCATAAGAAGCATAGAGAACAGAACTATATATTTTGGTAATTAATTTCCTTAAGATAATGTTAGAAACATCATGTTCTTTAAAATATAAATGAATTTCAAGGTGAGCATGCTAGAGGATAATATTAATGGCATATGATTTATTGTGACAAGAGATCTGATCTGAAACACCATTATTAGGAGTACTTAAAAAAATCCATTTGCAAATTCCTGAAAGTATGAAAGTGCTATAGCTGAACTTGTATCAACATTGAAATCTAGAAAGTTGACCTTGTGAGTATGAAAGTGCTTGTGCACACTATCTGGCATCCCTCCTCATATAAATTTATTAGAAAATTTTCATATTCTGAATATGCTGCATTGTAGTGTAGGGAATTACCTAAATGCTCATAACACTGAGTGAAGACAATCTACAAAAGTACAGACTCAATATATACGGATAAATAACTTGGTAATTATATAATTTTAGGGCTGACTGTTACCTTAAAAAAATAGTCAGCAATAGTTCACTGAGCAACTACTGATATAGCTGGCATTCTTTGAACTCATACTAGAAACATGTGAGCTGTGTCAATATAGAAGGTATTTTCTATGTTATTACTGTTCCAAATGAAATGCTCCCTTTAAATTATATAAGCGAGAGTTACTTGTGACTTAAATTTATACTTAAGTTTCAGTAAGATGCAATTTTACATCTTCTAAACACTTTCGGGTACATAAACACATTGTAGTCAATGACATCTAACCACATGTTAGGCAGTGAGCAATGTCATAGATTAGTACTGCAGTTAATAATAAAAAACTTAAATAGACATATATGAATAATAGAGGTCTTCATTATTAAAATAATTAAAATTATTCTGGAGAACAGAATTGATTAGGTTTGAAGGAGCATCATAAATACTGGCATTCTAATAAAGGCCATCAAACTTGAGCATCTCAGAAATATATCGCTACACTGCTCTGTGCTCTTCTCCTTTCTCCCTCCCCGTCGCACATGTCTCTCTTTCTGTTTCTCTGGTTTTCTCCCCTCCCTCCCTCATCCTATCTCTGTTGAATAAGTTTGGAACAAAAATTTCCCCCCTTAAGCATATTTTAATGCCTTTAATTGGCTTTTAAATTGTAAAACTCCTAAAGGGGTGCACTGCATGCAGCATTTCTCAAATAGCATCTTTTTGGCTGTAACTTATTTTAATATATGAATATCAACCCATGAAAAATTCATAGAATGGCACTGGGTTAAGCATAAGATAGTTGATTCTATAATATGGCTTTATGTGCATTAATAAATGTGTTCATTTCCAGTATATTCAAGGTGGATCATCAAGTGCTAAAATACTTGTAAATATAATTTTATTGTTACATCATTTTTACATAAATTTCATGAAATAAAATTAAATCTTGTAAAATGAAAATGTATATTCTAGATATAAAGAGAAAAGGTGCAAAGTTTTAAAAGAATTACTTTTGACTTAATTTTGTAATATACACGGCATAAAATTAAAATATTGCAATAAAAATTCAGTATCCATACCATCCACTTCTTTCCCTTTTCCAGAAGAAACCAAAGTTAAAAGATTTTTGCAAATCTTTGTAAAGATATTATATGCACATACACATATCTATTATATATTTTTTTCTATTTTCCTTAAGACAAAATCATAGATGCTTGAACTAAAGAAAAAGTAAATCATAGCATCATGATTTATCATCTGTAGGGTTAGAAAGATCTCAAGGTGATACCTGGGGTACATTTTAGAAATACATTTTCATATGTCTTGCTAAAACATTTAAATAGATCAATATAATGAAAAATTAGGATTTGCATGAAACTAATATGACAATTCTTATATAAAGTAGTACACTAATGTCTACTGCTAAAACATCTAAAATAGATTTAAAATACATTTTAAATACATTCATTTATTATGGAATCACATGGAAGAAAATTATGTCAATCTCCTGGTGTATAACAAAACTGAAATAGACAGGAGAATTTCCAGTAGTTGTAAGTGTTCTATAATACTCATGGTATAATGTCAACCTAGCCAAATAGAGCGGAGAAGGCAATGGCACCCCACTGCAGTACTCTTGCCTGGAAAATCCCATGGACGGAGGAGCCGGGTAGGCTACAGCCCATGGGGTCGCTAAGAGTTGGACACAACTGAGCGACTTCACTTTCACTTTTCCCTTTCATGCACTGGAGAAGGAAATGGCAACCCACTCCAGTGTTCTTGCCTGGAGAATCCCAGGGATGGCGGAGCCTGGTGGGCTGCCGTCTATAGGGTCACACAGAGTCGGACACGACTGAAGCGAGTTAGCAGCAGCAGCAGCAGCCAAATAGAGAGACCCCAGGGCCTTTTAGTTTGAACATTAATATATAAATCACTTAAATATGTATATATAAATGTTGATTATTATTTTGTAACTGTGAAATGAACAGAGTAGAAATGGGTATAATTAAACAAAACACCCTTCCGCCTAAAATTTCCTGGGCAGTAGTGTGGATATGGCCATATTTCCTTCTAGAAATGGGAAAGATAACAAAGCCAATCTTTCTCAATTTCCCTGAATATCAGCAAAAGTCAGTATCTACACTTCTAAGGAAATAATGTCTGTGTATTGCTATAGCAGCAAAACCAATTTCGGGTTTCAAGGTCTTTTGCTCTGAAGAGAAAGTCTTTAACAGTAGTTTTGTCAGCATTGATATTTCTGGTTTATTTTCCATTTAGCTGAAGCCAATACAGGACTGATAGTACAAAAATTAGAGGTCTTATATGATACCTATGGAATGTACAGTACCTCAGCATGACCAAATCAGAGCCTCGTGTTTCTCCTTCAGATTTAGGATAATCCCCCCTCACATACTGGGCCATGTAAAGACCTCCAATATATCCTAATAACTATTTCACTTTATACTTGATATCTTTCTTCTCAGCATGAAAATGGACCAACAATGACCACATTGTATTCCCCATTATAACCTCCCTAAAATCTAGCAAGGAAAATTAAATTTGTTTACATTTATGTCTTAATACTTACATACACACCAAGCCTTATTCAGTCATTTATATGTTAAATGCTTTATATCATACAGTGACCCTTTTTATGACACAATCAACAGCAACCATAATTACAATGAATCATTTTTTCATCTTACCTACTATTGAATTTTTCTGGGTGTTTCTCTCTCATGATATGGAATCTGTGTGCAATGGAAGCATCCTAAGGAGAGAAAGAGAAACAAAAGACAGGACAGTTTATAATCCTAATATCTTGTGTAAACAATTAAAAGAGAAAAAAATTAAAGAATAATATTTTAAATTAACATTTCCTAAAAAATACTATTGCCAAGAAGATATTGTGCAATTAGGTAGAAATAGGTAATACACATAAATTCTGTACAAGTATGAATTAGTCACTGTTGGTTACTTTTCATATTTACTTCAAGGAATTAATTTCTATATAATGCGTACACCTCCTCTACTTGCCTTTGGTCTATGCTTAAAGAATGTTTAAAATAGTTCATGTGGACATAAATGCCAAAAAATATTTAAAATTCTTGTTATACAAAAGCTAGAAGGATGGTGTAAGTGGAGAAATGATCGAGCGGAGAAGCTCCTAGTCTCCTCGTCTTTTGAGATTAATTATGGGTAAAAATATAATGTGAGTGTTTCTATCTAGTAAAGGTAAGTTTAATACATGACTTCAAAGTTTGCTAAGAGTGTATTGGATGTGTAGTTATTAACTGCTCATTCCACAAGCTACTTTCTGACTTATCTTGCTTACCAGAGAAAAATAACAAAGGGGAAATTTATTTTTGGAAAATCGGTGACAAGTGTAACTAAACTCTGAGATCCCAAAAGTACCAGTTTCGCACCCTAACGGGTGTTTCTTCCATTTAGGAAACTCATTCAGAGTTTCTATGACACAGAATCACACAATATGTGAGACTGGTGGAATATTGTGATTCATGCTTCTCAACTTAATGTTCTTTCTCACTTTTAATAGTTGTCTCTGTTATTCTAAGCAAGGAGATATTTTCCCATTCTTCATCGACACATGATTAATCACTCCAATGAGAAACTAATATATTTACCAGTCATCTCAGAAGAAATGGGGCAATTTTAGCGAATGACTGTTAATTTTGTTTCCTAGTAGGGATAAAAGAAAAAGAAAAACCAAACACAAAGGAAATAAAGAAGCTGTGTATTTGAAAGAATCCTGAAAACACTAATCAAGGATTAAAAGTCTACTGAATGAAATGAAAAGGCTAATGTGCTTACTCATGCATAACAAAGCATTAGCCACAAGAGAGGGACCAATGCCCTCTGCAGATGGCAGACAGAGAGTTGCTTTCCCCCAAGATAGAGCTGTGATAGAACTCTAACTTTTTTGTACATTTTATCCTCTAAATATTGTTGAGTAATTGAATTAATCCACAAGGGTAAAGAACACAAAGGTATAGACAGATGTGTACTGAAATAACACTTGTAAAATAAAAGTTGTTAAAAAATCCTATGGTTTGATATTCTAATATAATTTTGTTATACATACATGGTCAATTTCCTGGTTTACTAAGTACGAATATCAAGGTTTTCACTCTTATTAGTCCAGTAGTTCTAAAACCTAAAGTTTCTTCCTTTTAAAAAATTATCACTAATAACTCATAAAAATACATTTTAAATAAAGCGAAGTTCTGTTACTATGGTATGAAATTATAGGAAAATCTGAGTTGGGCAATTTATGGTGTATTATACAGCATTATCGCTAATTAATTTTTAAAAATCATTTATTTTGATTTTATCCCTAATCTGATTCAAAATCAATTTGAAATACCTTATTATGTAGTTAAGTGCCTTCATCCAATAGACTATTTAAACAAAAGTAAAGAAACATGAATCAAGTACTAAGAATGAATGGTCAATATTAGTTATCCACAGGGAAACGGTCAGTGAATTTACCTTTGGTTGAATCATTTGTTTCTAAGTTATAGAAGTGAAACTTTTAAAAGTAGATTGCTTCATAAGCATATATTTTTGCAATAATAGATCTCTTCCTTTCCAAAACAACATAAATAGGACAGATGGAGGGAGGGAGAGAGGAGAAGAAAAGAGAAAGGAGAGGATGGGATCAAAAGACCATTTATGTAGACTGGACTATAACTGACTAAATTCCTAGAAATACAGAACACATAGCCAAAGATAAACTTAGCCTTAGCTCCTCTATTTCCAAGACACTCAGGCAATGAATCATGTAGGAAAGACAGGGGAGAAATAAAAGCTAGTGAAGAACACTGGCATGCCTTTTCCTTGTGTTGAATGGGTCCCACCACAAAGAGAGAGCTGGCATTGCTGACTAAAGGATGTATAAGGAACAATGACAGCAGGTGTTCATTTGGATGAAAATTCAGACTAAATTCCCATGGGACCCTGTCCCTTTGGCATAACCCCAAGAGGCTTGAAAGAGAACTGCCAAACCCTGCAAACTTACCCAGCAGCCATACTTCAGGGACACTAAAGGTTCTCTAAAAAGACCAAATAAGAAAGCACAGGCTTCCCAAGTGGCACAGTGGTAAAGAACCTGTCTGCCAATGCAGGAGATGCAAGGAACCTGGGTCTCATCTTTGGGTCAGGAAGATTCCCTGGAGGAAATAGCAACTCACTCCAGTATTCTTGTCTGGAAAATTCCATGCGCAGAAGAGCCAGATGGGCTGTAGTCCATGGGTTCACAAAAGAGCTGAACACTACTGAGCATGCACACACACACAATGTTGGGTTTTTACGTGAACTTTGCCCTTTCAGTCTCTATATATTGCAGTTTTTAGGAAACAAAAAATAAATTGGCATCACTTTCATACCCTAGGATGGATAAATGTTGAGTTCAGACAGACTTTCACTTTCAAGACTTGTGACTTTGAGCAAATTACTTATTTATCATGAGTCATAGCTTTCTTATCTTTAAAAGAAGATACTAATACCCCTTTATAAAAGTACTGTGGTGAGATATTTTTAGATTATTCTGTATAGCAATTGCAATAGTCTTCTGTATAACTGGGGTATTCATATATTCTATATCCACATTAGAATGTTACTGAAAGTTAAAGAGAATGCTAAGAAATAGTTGAATCGGATAATTTTGAAAGATATATTTACTGACTCTCAATTTGGTTTCATTATTTTCTAAATTTTAAAAAAATTTCATCTTAATTTAAAAAATCAAATCAAATCAGATAGAGGAAATAAGAGTTATTCATCTTTTTTAAAGCAAAAAAAAATAGATCTCATTAGGTTGATTTTCAAAGCAGAGTATTTTGTGTAGTATTTTATAATTTATATATATGTAAATCTGAACATACATGTGTGCATATATATGCACACATATATAAATATGTGTATATATACATATATACACACACACATGCATACAAATATATCAAAGAATTAGCTTCTTAGCCATATCTATCTTTAATACTCTGTACTGGTATTTTTCTAAAGACTGATTTTTTTCTTTTCCTATGAGAGCTTATTATTTTTTAAAAAATAAAGTTACCCTAAATCTCCAAAGTTGCATTTTAAGTTATTAATATGAAAAACTTGATTATTTTCTGTAGGTTATATCATTTTAAATTGAGAAAATAAAATTGCTGAGATATCTATAAATAGCAAACTCTACTAAGAAGAGGACATTATCAATACTAATCTTTTACTTGAAGTGTAAAATATTCTTACCCAAATATTATCACAGGTACTATATTTTTAATCCATTTAAAAAATATTTCTCTGACAATCATTTTTACAAAACTTGACAAATAATTTATTTCTGAATATTATAGCAAATTAAACATTTTCTCAATTCCATTACATTTTAGGATAGAATATAAATCTAACCAATGACAAATGGATGTTACCAGGAGTTATTCCAAATGCAACCATAGAATTTAAAATTAAACTTTGTATACTAGATGAATTTTCATTGATTTTCTGAAATAGTTCAGTTCCTCCTTAGTTTTGGATGAATAAATGACTTCCTGTGTGTGAGCTTTTTTCCTTTAATAACTGTGATTTCTTCAAGTGCTTCAAAAGCTGAAATGTATGATGTTCCATTTGTTATTTTTTGAATATTTTTCAAAGATTTTCAAATGAAATTTTGATGCATTATTTACATGTAATAAATTTTACCAATTTTAAGTGTACAATTAAATGTCTTGAGGAAGGTTTCAATAACTACTTTCAACAATCATGACAGACAAAATTTCCATCACCCCAAAAGTTCCCTAAGGCCCTTTGCATTTATGTACTTTCATACATATATACGTATACAAATCATTGATCTGCTGTCTTTATAGTTTTTCTTTTCTAATATTTCCTATAAATGGAAATTAAAAGTACTCTCATGTCTGGCTTCTTTCATTTACTATAATGCCTTTAAGATTCAGTCATTTGTTCCAGTGTCAGGGGTTTGTCCCTTTTTATTGCTAAGTAGTATTCTATTAAAAAAGTATACCACAATCTGTTTGTTTATTAATTGCTGACGTTTGGCTTTTATGCATAAAGTTGCTATGAATTTTTGAGCACAATTCGTTTTGTAGACATGTGTGATTATGCCTTTGTGTAAAAACTTAGGAATGAGACTGTCGTGTTAGATGGTATGAGTACATTTAACTTTATATAAAAGAAAAAACTTATTTTTCTAAGTACTTGTACCATTTTGCATTCCTACTAGTTAAGTATGTTATTTCCAGTTACTCCACATCTTTACCAGCACTCCACATCTACACCCACTCTTGATAGTCCTTTTAAATTTTACCCTCCTAAGAGACGGTATTCTGTTTTAGAGCGTTAACCCTTATGAGTCATACTATCTGCTTCAGTACAAGGGTCTGTCAATTCTGGCAAAATGATAGGATTTCAAAGTTCTGGTACAGATTTAATAAATGCTTCCAGCTTTATCACAATTCATTCATTCTCACAGCTTTTAGTATATCTTCTCAGCTTTGCTATATTCAACAATTACAAAATAGCAATGAGCACTCTGAAAGTCCATTTGTGCATTCTACTCAATACTCAACCCATGCACAGCCTCAAGGATTTCAAAGGATTTTTTTTTTGTAATTCCTTCAAAAGCTATGCAGAGAATACATGCTTAGGGTCTCTCTTTTAAAAGAACGTGAGCTCTGAAATTGACTATGATCTTTTTCTTTGGTTAAAGTGAAGTAAAATTGTTAGTTGCTTCAGTTGTGTCCAACTCTTTGGGACCCTATGGACTGTAGCCCTGGAGGTTCCTCTGTCCATGGTATTCTCTAGGCAAGAATACTGGAATGGGTTGCCATCCTCTCCTCTAGGGTATCTTTCAGACCCAGGGACTGATATGTAGCATGAGTTAGTTAGTAGTTGCTCAGTCATGTCCAACTCTTTGCAATCCCATGTACTGTAGCCTGCCAGGCTCTTCTGTCCATGGAATTATCCAGGCAAGAATACTGGAGTGGGTAGCCATTCTCTTCTCCAAGGGATCTTCCCAACCCAGGCATTGAACCTGGGTCTCCTGCATGACAGGCAGATTCTTTACCATCTGAGCCACCAGGGAAGCCCATATACTTTAAATAAAAGCAATATTAAAAGATTCAATGCATGTAAAAGTATATGAAATGTGAAAGACCCACATTTCCCCAATTTTAATTCTGAGAGATAATAACCGAGTCTTTCTCATGCATCATTTTGAAAACAGCTTATCTAAAAAGCATAAATGTATGAAAATACATATCCACAACTGTATGTTTACAAAAATAGACTTATACAAACTGTGCTGAAACAGGGATTTTTTTTTCACTTATTAATAAAGCATATACATATCCAGGAAACAGGAATTTTCCTAATGTTTTTAATGCCAGTAGCCTATTGTCCTTAATAGGTGTGCTATTATTTATGCAGCTATCTCCTATTCGTAGTGGTTTGGGTTTACTATTTTGCTACCAAAAATAATATTATTTAATGTTTTGTTACCAAATTCTATACAACCTTCATGTATCTCTGTGAATATATATTTACAACAAATATTCAGAAGTGGATTTCCTGGCTGAAAGTATAGGTAAGTATTATGTTTGATTGTGTAGTGAAAAATTACTCTCCAAAATGTTAACATATTCCCACTAACAGTGTCTAACGTGACTAGTCATCATTAAGTTTATCAATTTCTGAATCTGATGGACTAAAAAGTATAACACAATTGTTCAAATAAAGTTTTGTCATTGTTGATTGAAATTGATGATCTTTTCATATGCTTTTGTTCATATTTATTCTTTTGTGGACTACTTAAGTACATTATCCATTTTGTCTATGTACATTAAGAAACTATTTATGTTAATAACCATAGTGAGGACAATTAATAGTATTTAAATATTTACTACTACTGAAGTACTGTTTTAAAAGCTTTATATGTAGTATTTCATTTAACCCCATAAAAAATTTTATGAGCTAGCTATTGTTATCTAGCATTACAAATTAGAAAATAGGATTACAGAACTTTTAATCATCCCAGACCATATAAGAAAGGGCTGTGGAATTAACAGTTGAATACAAGAAACATCTTTAGAATGCAGGCATTTCATGCTTTTTTACCTAGTATAGAAAAAGTCAAATATTGCAAATATTCCACGTCTGTTTTTTTGATTTTTTACCGTGTAGATTTTAAACTATTTATATTTCAGTTATATCAAAATTTTCTGAGTTTTGAATCATGCTTAGAAATCTCTTTTTTTTCTCCAATTTAGTAATAATACTACTTTTTGTATGTCTTGGCCATTATGACTTCATACTTTACAGTTTAATATCTGAATCATTTCATATTATTTTGGCATAAGAGTTAAGTAGAAATCTTGCCAAATTTTTGCCAAAATACATATTATTTATGTTAATACAAGTTTGTCAACAGTTTACATTTCCCTCTTTGTTTGAAAGACATAACTTATATATAATAAACGTCCATCTCTGCATTTCTCTGTTACTCTGAACCAGTATACCAAATTATTTCAATTACTGTAATTCTGTAATCAATTTTCTTATTTGTTGGGCAAGGGTCATATTCCTCATTTAACTCTTAAAAATGCATGATTATTTAGAAGATTTGATAAAATTTGACATCATTTTTACTCACATTATCTTGTTATGAATACGCAGCTAAAATCTTTGAGAATTGCAATTAGATCTGATTTGATAGATAAATTTTGGGAGAACTAGAATGTTTTATAATATCACATTCTATTTTTTAAGATATATTTCTCTGCTTGCTATATTTTCTCATATGATTTTTAGTAGGGTCCAAAATTTTCTTCACGTTAAGTCCAATATATTTATTTTTATTAATTTCATACATACCAATCTTACTTTTGTATTTACCATAATACAATTCTTTATTATTTTGTCTTTTTAACTGGCTATGTTTTATATAGAAAACATTTTGATTATTTATTATTAATCTTTTAAACCTTATAATTCTGTTATTTTATATGGTTCCCTTCAACTGATTCATTTTTTCTTGGAACACAGCCCTACCATCTATAAACATGCTCCAGCTCCTTTCAGACATTTCCACCTCTAAGTCTTTTTTCTTATCTAATTGCTTTACATAGTACATCCAGAACAATACCAATTGTAAATGCTGGTACACATTTTGCATATTTAATTTAATAATAATATATGTAATACACTATTACTCAAAACGCTTGCTCCACTTTTGAGAAATTATGTTTTTATCAGACTTAGAGATGTTTCATTCAGTTATATTTTATTAAGAGTTTGTCTCCCTTTTTTGCTTTTTCTATAATACCAATTATCATCTTACACCCAGCATGCTAACACAATCTGACAGGCTATGTATTTGTCTTTTGCAGCTTTTTTATCATCTTCTCTTAAACACTGTGCAAGGTGATGTAAGCTCAGTGAGTATACAAATTTTCTACCTGTCTGATTCACTTCCATACCACAGAATGGGATATCATATTATTTTACTAGCCTACAAAAGTCCAAGAAGTCAAATTGCGATTGACTGAATGGACGAGTTATTAAAATAACCACCAGACACTGACTGACGATAGCAGAGAGGTTAAGAACTTGGACTCTGGAGTTAACCTGCCTGGGTTTGAGACCTGCTGTAAACTTAACTGGATCTTTGACCTTAAAAAGTTACTTAGGCTATCAGTGTTTCTAATTTCCTATTTCTAAAATAGGAATGATACTAGTACTACCTGTTTTACTATGAAGACATGGATATTCTAATAAAATAGTGCCTGGCATTATAAAGCAAGCAAATAAATGCTAGCTCTTATTATTACAGAAATATATTCATCACTTTGAGAGTCACATGATTTTGTCTTTTGGTTTACTGGTATAGTAAATTAAATAAATTCCCATATACATTAGATGAAGTACTCAAGAGACAGTTGGGCTTTGGTATTTAAAACTTTGTGGACTTCAGAAAAGTTACACTATGCATAAAAGATACATTAAATAACAAACCTAGAAGGGCAGGAACAACATGTTGTAAAATTCACATATTTCTATACTAGGACATATGGATATTGACTTAAAGAAAGATAAATTAACACTGCAAAGAATATGCTAATTCAGATTATACATCTCACAAAGTAAATAATGAAAATATTAGTTTTCTGGGCTTTGTTAGATTTTGAAATTTTAAATAAGAGATTACAGTCCTATAATATATTTCCCTTCTGCAGTTAACAATCTGTGTTCTCCTGACACTCTTTACCTAAATATCTGAAATACACAATGTACTTTCTGTTAATATTTTATTTGAGAACATTACACCAATAGCTACAGACAAGATTATTTCATAGACAGATTTTTGTCAGATATTGATATTCGTTGTGTTGAATTAATAAAGGGTGTCAGAATGTTACCATCTTTATGGTTCACAATAGTTAATAAAGCAAACAGTTTGTTCTTTGAAGGTTTTAAAGGACTATGTGTAAATTACTGGCCTAGCAGTTTTTGGAAGAAGCAACATTATGACAATTTTTTTAAATTTATGTGATCTACTTAAGTTTTCTCTTTACATGTAAGTCAGTATTTTTCATGATGTCATCTGTAGTAGGCTGAAAGGTGGCCACCTAATTCACAGAAGGTATTAAAACCTAATTCCTAGAACCTTGTAAAGTTCTTGCAGATGTTTCCAACTCAAGAACTGATATTGCTTGGGGTAGATGACCCTGTGCTATCTTGCACTTGCTTTCAAGGAGGAATGTTTAACTCTTATATTGCGCTTGTTTCATCACCATAGAAAGCAGTTAACTTGGTTTCTAGTTTCATACAATAAATAATTTTTATCTGAGTCTCATCTATAAATGATTCAGATGATTTAGAAGATGGGATTTGGTACTGTGCGGTGATGGCATTTACATGAGACTTCTGACTAGAGGTGTGATTAAAACAGTCATAAAATAATAAAGTATGTCTGAAGATTCTCCAATCCAGGCTCAAAATTCTCCAAGCCAGGCTTCAACAGTACAGGAACCCAGAATTTCCAGATGTTCAAGCTGGATTTAGAAAAGGCCAAACCAGAGATCAAATTACCGACATCCATTGTATCACAGAAAAAGCAAGAGAGTTTCGGAAAAAAACATCTACTTCGGCTTTATTAACTAAGCTAAAGCCTTTGACTGTGTGGATTACAACAAACTGTGGAAAATTCTTCAAGAGATGGGAATACCAGACCACCTGGTCTGCCTCCTGAGAAACCTGTATGCAGGTCAAGAAGCAATAGTTAGTTCTGGGCATTGAACAAAGGACTGTTTCCAAATTATGAAAGGAGTAGGTCAAGGCTGTATATGGTCACCCTGCTTATTTAACTTCTACGTAGAGTACATCATGTGAAATGCTAGGCTAGATGAATCACAAGCAGGAATCAAGACAGCTGAGAGAAATACAACAACCTCAGATATGCAGATGATACCACTTCAATGGCAGAGAGTGAACTAAAGAGCCTCTTGATGAAAGTGAAAAAGGAGAGTGAAAAAGCTGGCTGAAAACTCAACATTCAAAAAACAAAGACCATGGTATCTGGTCCCCCATCACTTCTTGGCAAACAGATGGGGAAAAAGTGCAAATGGTGACAGATTTTATTCTCTTGAGCTCCAAAATCATTGTGGACAGTGACTGCAGCCATGAAATTAAAAGACGTTGCTCCTTGGAAGAAAGCTATGACAAGCCTAGGTAGCATATTTAAAAGCAGAGACATCATTCTGCCAACAAAGGTTCACATAGTCAAAACTATGGTTTTTCCTGTAGTCATGTAGGGATGTGAGAGTTGGACCATAAAGAAGGCTGAGCACCAAAGAATCGATGCTTTAGAACTGTGGTGCTGCAGAAGACTCTTGAGAGTCCCTTGAACTGCAAGGAGATCAAACCAGTCAATCCTAAAGGATATGAACTCTGAATATTCATTGGAAAGACTGATGCTGAAGCTGAAAGTCCAATACTTTCACCACCTGATGCAAAGAGATAATTCACTGGAAAAGACTCTGATGCTTGAAAGACTGAGGGCAAGAGGATATGGGGGCAACAGAGGATAAGATGGTTAGATGGCATCACTAACTCAATGAACATGAGGTTGAGCAAACTTAGAGAGATAATGAAGAACAGGGAAGTATGGCATGCATCAGTTCATGGTGTCACAGAGAATAAGACATTATTCGGTGACTGAACAACAACAATAACAATGCCATGTAAATCTATAACGTAAATATTATGATAAAGGAAAGAGTGAAGGTTCATCAGTTTGTATAACCTATCATAGGTCATCAAGTTGGAGTAGTCACACACAGACAGATACACACAGGAAAATAGTAATCCACTGTCTCTAAAGGCCAATCGCTTCCAACATTATTCTAGCTTTATTAAAAAATGATTTCCAAATATGACTACATTCTTTATGTCTGAAAAATGATACTAAGAAATGGCTGATTTCAATAAGGTACCAGAAAGTGACAGTGTATGTTCTTTTTACTTGGTCTATCTTAGAGGACAAACTCACTGAAGAGTACTGCATTACATTTCATTTTCCTGTTCTCTTTCCCATTCCTGTCCCTCCACCTTTTCTTCCTATCTATCTGTCATCATCCTCTCTCTTTCTAAATACACACATACAAAAAGTCCCTTAGGTAGATTTCATCTTTTTTTCTCCAAGATATCCCTTTCCTAGAACTGTATACCTACCTATGGCATTTTGGTTCTAACAGGGTTAAACTAGGCTATGGCAGATGCCGCCTGATGCATTCCTAATATGTATCTCCCTCCTCTTTTTAACCAATGGAACTCTTATCTTATCTGAGCAGCTGTGTACCCACCCAGCTAATAAACATGTGATCAAGCAAGCAAGCAAGCAAACCCTAAATCCTCAAGGTTCCTCTTTATGGGAAAGAACTGTGATCTAGATATAGTTCCTTTCCATCCTTTACCACCACCACCATCATCACCAATTTAATCGCAGGAATGTGGATGTAATTCCTGAGAGGTATAAGCAGATAACTTGAAAACATAAGGATAAAAGTCACTGCTGAAAATTTCAAAGGAAAAAAAGAAGAAGCTTGATTCTTTAAAACATCTTGATGGCTGCAGTAGCATCTGAACACCAGATGCCCAGCCAAAAGAAAGGATTCCCTGATTTGTCATTTTGTAATTGCTTCATGAAGTCAAATACAATACAAGAAAACACAGGTGATAACTTCCCAAGCAACTCATTCCTCTGAAAACACAATGACAATGAAAGTGAAAATGTTAGCCACTCAGTTGTGTCCTACTCTTTGAAACTCCGCGGACTGTAGCCCTCAAGGCTCCTCTGTCCGTGGAATTTTCCAGCAGGAATCCTGGAGTGGGTTGCCATTTCCTACTCCAAGGGATCTTTCCAACCCAGGGATCAAACCTGAGTCTCCTGCATTGCAGTCAGATTCTTGACAGTCTGAGCCATCAGGGAGCAACTTGTTCCTCTGAAAACATAACAGGGAGTCTACAAATTCTGTCATGGTGACTTCTGGGAAATACTTCCCTCAACTATTTTTCTTTATGTGTAACATTCAAAATGCTATATTTGTACATAGACATGATTTCTAAAGGATTTCTGGAAAATTATCTATTTTGACTACATTACTTTTACAAAATTAGGTATTTGCCTTTTTTGACAGAAAAGACAGATATTAATATCTTTATTTCAGAATGCAAAGATCTATCTGGGTTTAATGGCCCTTCCTGAGGTGACACACCTCACCAGAGGGACAAATGACTTCAGTCTTTCATCCTCCAGTCCATTGCTCATGGTGTGACCCCCTTATTTAATCCAGCAATGTGGATAGGTCACTTAATGTTCCTTTTGATCACATTCTTGTCAAGAGATATTTCACCATTAACTGCTGTTAATGCTATCAGCATATTTCCTAAAACAACTATTATTATTTAGAGAATCAGGAGACACTGCTTGCATCCATAATTCTATTTGCAATGTAACAGCAAGCTTCATTTAATTAATGATGTATTTCCTAGGTGAGGCTGGGAAACAAAATGAAGTTGATTGGTAATCATTAAATAAATAAATTTGCCTCTATTATTTGTCCTCAAGAACAAATGTAACATTAGCTGTCATTTCCTGTAATCATATTCTCTCCTTGAAGAGAATAAAATCAGTAAGTCAGTAGCTTGAGAATATAATCAGAGACTCCTGATTCATCTAAGGTAGAAGAACTTGACTCCAAAATCCCTCACCCAAGATACCTCTTGCCTTAGTGCTACAAAGAACATCATACAAAGTGACTACAGAACTCCCACATAAGTAAACTAGTACTTTAATGAGGATAAAGGGCTATAACATTACCCTTCTGAATTAGTAATATTGGTAAGTAAATTTGCAAGAGATTTCAGAGATAAAATTACTTTCCTTCTAACATAATAAAAAAAAAGTTTACTCAGTATCTAGGAAAAGTTAAAATTATAAGGGAAAGTTGTCTTTTTTGTCTGTCACACAACTCCGAAACAAAATTGTTTGTCCTACAAAAGATTTATCATAGTGGCAGATAAAGACATGTAACCCTTACACGTTATAATGTATACAACACTAATTGTGATAGAACACCCTGTTAACACCCAAGGATTCACAACTTCCTCCTCTGATGTTTGCCTACTTTTTTTTCTCTTTCTCTATCTATTGCAAATGGAAAGTTCAGATACCTCTTAAATTGACTTTTGGAGAAAAGCACTATTAGACAAATAATTCCATTTCTTATGAGATATCTAAAAGAGTCAACTTCATAGAATCAAACAGTGGAATAGTGGTTGTCAGGGGCTGGGGAGAGGGAAAAACAAGAGTTACTAATTCAAGGGCATAAACTGTCAGTCAAATAATATGAATACATTTTAGAGATTTGCTGTACAGCACTGTACCTGAGTTAATATATATTGGACACTTAAGATTTTGTTAAGAGACTGAATCTCAGTGTTTTTTTTTACCATAATAAAACAACATTAAAATAATTACAATATCCAGAGGGAGACATAATATCTGAATGGGAATGTGATATATCTGATGCACGCCTTGTGGGGCTGTATCATCGAGAAGAACGAAAGGATGAAGAAGGCAGCATAATGCAAGGGAAACCATTGAGTGCTGTTGGAATTTAGGAGTTTAGAGGTGCTAGAGATGAGAGTGGATCAGAAGTTCATATGAGTTGTGTTCAAAGAAAACGATTCTGTTTGGCTCATCCTTTAAACTGAGCTTTACTCCAAAATAAGCTAGTTGGTCTACAGTTTTTAACTGAATTACTTTGACCTTTTGGACATATTAGACATGCTTACTCTTTTCACATCTGTGAAGGTGGACTTATTGCCTATACACACACAGACACACAGACACACACACACAGAGCTAACCAAAGGAACTTTCCAAATATACCAGTTCTCTTCCCCTCTAACACAGGTCCCCTTCATCCATTCCAAGATCAGCCCCCAAACCCGTGCTTAGATCCTATCTCGAATCGATCCCTTAGGAATCACAATACCTCAGGAGTTTATACTCTTTCTCTCCAGTACCTCATCCTCTTCTTCTTTATTGGCTCTTTTTCTGTAACATTAAAATTGCTTAGGTATCCATAATGTAAACAATAATCCCTTAAACTCCTGTACTACAAAGCATTGACACTTTCCTTCTCACTTTTCACTCAAACTTCTTTAAAGTACTGACTAGACTTTCTGACTTCACTTCCTCAGTCTCTCTGACCATACCGAAGTCTGGCTTTCAATATCACAACTTAAAATTTTCAACTGTGATTTCCCTCTTTGCTTTCTCTACTTTTACTCCCTACCATATTTCCATCTAGAGTGTAATTTATCAGTCCATTATCACCGATAGCCTTGATCTCAGGGTAAATCTGATTCTAACTTGTTTTATTCCTTTAATACTCTCTTTCGTTGATTTGTATCAGACCAACTCAACTCCTGTTTTTCCTTCTATTTTCCAGGCCACTTCATCTTGGATTACTTCGTTACTCTTCTGCTTATTACTTCCATAATGACCTTTCTTGGAATTTAGTCCTCATACTCCTTTTTACTAACTCTACACAACTGGGTCTTAAAAGGAAAGACTATTCATGTTAGGAAGATGAGACTTCATTCTAAAATCATGAAACTCCAGAAATGTTTTACACCAGGCATCTTGTTTGCATTTTAGAACTATCACTCGGACACTGTATGTATGATTTATTTGGTGGGCTCAGTATTGGGGAGATAAAAAATAACTGCTGAGTTAGAACTGCAATATGTATAATAGTAAAGGAGGAAAGGGAGGCACCTGCTCATGAAATATTTATGAGGTCAATACTTCAATCAATACCTGATGATTGACTGATTGATTAGGCATTGGCTGAGTGCTAAGCAGGAGGAAAGGATTAGAAATGACTCACTGGTTTTGGGTTTGGGAGATTTGATTGATAAGATACCTCCCTCAATTGAGATAGAATAAGATTAGGAAGTTCATCAGAGATAACAAAACCCTCTATGGTCAAACTAAAACTTTTGCTAAACTTTGCACTGAAATTTAACATCTAGTTTATAGAAGTGTATACAATGAATAAATGAACACAACTGCGTAACCAACATTCAGAACAAACAAACAAAAAAATTGCACATTTGTGTGGTCGCCAAAAGTCCAGCCCCATTATGAAAAGTAGAATTCTAGTCCTACAACATTTCCTAGTGAGTTCCTGACTTGACTCAAGTGTAGGTCATATATAAAAATTACACAAACACCTACACACACAAAGCCTCGCCTAAATATTACAGTAAAATATGTGATCTGACTAAAGTCACTGCCTATGTCTTTGAAAGGCCCAATGGCTAAAAGCCTACTTAAGAGTTATTTCTGGAATTCATGAACTTATATGAAACTATAATTATGTCATGGTGTCATGAATGACTTTTAATAACAAAACAGTGGAGCAGACTAATGAGACTATTATTAAAAAGAGAGTCTGTGTTAACTAGAAAATATTAAGAATATTAGAATATCAAATCTAAACTTATGTGATATGTTGCTATAGTATTAACAAAGTTATTTTTTTCTAGAATTTATGTTTTCTTTGAAAACTTGCATTCATCAATGTTTAGATAAAAACTTAAAATTACATATATGAATACATTTATGGAACGTTTCTATGTATATGAATAATTCAGATTTTGCTACTTCATTATTCCAGCAATGTCTATTCTTATTTGCTATACGTTAAACGAACAATCATTCAATTTTTCACTGGGGAAAAAATCAAACATGATTCGGTATCAAATAATTCTTACTTTAAATATTTTCTCCATCACTTACTAGCAGTGGAATCCTGGGGATTGTTTCTACTCTTTGAAGTTATGGTAGGGAATAAGTTAGAAAATAATTGGGTAAAGCAGTCAAACTAACAGCAATATAGAAAATACTTGATAATGAAAATGATAATTATTTTCTTTTTTCATTTTTTGGATTTACTAATGTAAAACTTGTTCAGTTCAGTTCAGTTACTCAATCGTGTCCAACTCTTTGCAACCCCATGGACTGCAGCATGCCAGGCTTCCCTGTCCATCACCAACTCCTGGAGCTTGCTCAAACTCATGTCCACTGATCGGTTATGCCATCCAACAATCTCATCCTCTGTCGTCCCCTTTTCCTCCTGCCATCAATCTTTGCCAGCATCAGGGCCTTTACCAATGAGTCAGTTCTTCACATCAGGTGGCCAAAGTATTGGAGTTTCAGCTTCAGCATCACTCCTTCCAATGAATATTCAGGACTGATTTCCTTTAGGATTGACTGGTTTGATTTTCGTGCAATCCAAGGGACTCTCAAGGGTCTTCTCCAATAACACACTCAAACACATCAATTCTTGGGCGCTCAGTGTTCTTGATAATCCATCTCTCACATCCACATGTGACTACTGGAAAAACCATAGCTTTGACTAGAAGGACCTTTGTTGGCAAAGTAATGTCTCTGCTTTTTAATATGCTGTCTAGGTTGGTCATAAATTTCCTTCCAAGGAGGAAGCAACTTTTAATTTCATGGCTGAAAATTTTGGAGCCCCCAAAAATAAAGTCTCTCACTATTTCCATTGTTTATCTATTTGCCATGAAGTGATGGGACCAGATGCCATGATCTTAGTTTTCTGAAGTTTTTAAGCCAACTATTTCACTCTCCTTTTTCACTTTCATCAAGAGGCTCTTTAGTGCTTTGCTTTCTGCCATTGGGTTGGTGTCATCTGCATATCTGAGGTTATTGATATTTTTCCTGGCAAACTTGATTCCAGCTTGTTCTTCATCCAGCCTGGCATTTTGCATGATGTATTCTGCATAGAAGTTAAACAAGCAGGGTGATAACATACAAACTTGATGTACTCCCTTCCTGATTTGGAACCGGTCTGTTTTCCATGTCCAGTTCTAACTGTTGCTTCTTGACCTGCATACAGATTTCTCAGGAGGCTGCTCAGGTGGTCTGGTATCCCCATCCCTTGAAGAATTTTCCACAGTTTGTTGTGATCCACACAGTCAAAAGCTTTGACATAGTCAATAAAGGAAAACTAGATATGTTTCTGCAACTCTTGTGCTTTTTCTGTGATCCAGCAGATGTTAGCAACTGATCTCTGGTTCCTCTGTGTTTTCTAAGTCTAGGTTGAACATCTGGAAGTTCATGGTTCATGTACTGTTGAAGCCTATCTTGGCAAATTTTGAGCATTACTTTGCTAGCATGTGAGATGAATGCAATTGTGTGGTAGTTTGAACATTCTTTGGCATTGTCTTTCTTTGGGATTGGAATGAAAACTGACCTTTTCCAGTCCTGTGGCCACTGCTAAGTTTTTCCAATTTGCTGCCATATTGAGTGCAGCACTTTTACAGCACCATCTTTTAGGATTTGAAGTAGCTCAACTGGAATTCCATCACCTTCACTAGCTTTGTTCATAGAGATGCTTCCTAAGGCCCACTTGACTTTGCATTCCAGGATGTCTGGCTCAAAGTGAGTGATCACACCATCGTGGTTATCTGGTTCTTGAAAAGTTTTTATGTATAGTTCTTCTGTGTATTCTTGCCACCTCTTCTTAATATCTTCTCTTTCTGTTAGGTCCATACCATTTCTGTCCTTTATTGTTTCTGTCTTTGCATGAAATGTTCCCTTGGTATCTCTAATTTTCTTGAAGAGATCTCTAGTCTTTCCCATTCTATTGTTTTCGTCTATTTCTTTGCATTGACCACTGATCAATGATTAATGTAAAACTTGTTACTGGAAATTTATTATAAGAAAAGTGTAACATTTATGATTTCACAAGATTTTTAAATAAATATATGTATTATAATATTTTAAGGATACCAATTAAAATACTCCTCACTTGCATGTTATATATAATATATGGATCTATTTTTTTAATAAAATGTTTCCTTCAGAAAAGTAACTTCATAAACTTAATATAGATATAATTATTGGTTTATTCCTAGATTCTCCATATCATTTCAGCAATTCTTAAAATTTACACATTTAAAAATGTGCCATATATTTGTTTCAAGCTCTTTGTTGAGTGATACTGAGAAATATTTCACTGACAGTTCTGATGAGAAATCAAAGTTATTAGAAAGTCCACAGTGTGAGAAAATAATCCCAAGTCACTGAACTCCAAAGCCTTTTTCAGAATTGTTCTCCTGTTCTCTGCAACACTGCCCTCCATTTCTTCCAAAAGAAACATTCTTAAAATCCAATGTTCTTAAAATCTCCACATCTTTCTTTACACTCTTATCTACAGCTTTCAACTATTCTGATAAAATCTAGTTCAGTATCTGCAGCCTTGGCTGCTCTCCTGCTATTCAGTCCCAGGCTTCCAAATTCATACTTCATTCTGCCATTCAGGTCTCATGTTGAAAATTCAAATTCTACATCATCTTTCCCCCCAAAATGGATGCAGTCATCAAACTGCTATTTCTATCACTGATTCCTTCATCCCAAAACTAGCTACTTGGATTCAGAGTAAAAGTTATTTCTTGTTTTCCCTTTTCTTCCGCATCCAGCCAATAATCAGTGCTGTAAGTATAACTGAAGCTATCAGGTTCAATTGAAGCTATGCAAGTTCAAAATTTGAGGCTTAGCTTTCAAGCCCATTTATTCGCTGGCCACTCTAATATTTAAAATTTACTAGCCTCTGGGAATCTATTCAATATTTACAAATATTTAAATATAATCCTTATACTTCTACTATCACAACTCCTCTGTTTGCAATTAACTAGTACATATATCTATTATGCCATTATAAAGTAATTTCACAAACACAAAATTGCTTTGAATACCTCATGTAATTACTGAACCTGCAAAATGAAGAAACATGGGTCATCTCTAAAAGAAACAGATGCCAAGACATTTAAATCATTTTGATATTCTACTTTCAGTAGCAATACAAATCCTAACAATAAAAGTATTTATTTACAGTACATGAAAATAAAATATTTAAACCTGAGTGGAGTTGAAAAGGTGAAAAATCTGTTATTTATACTGTCTGTAGGTTTAACGAACAGTAATAACCGCAGTCAAACTTTGGATAAGTCAAAGTATCAGATATACTCACTCAGACATAAGCATTTTCAATATATCTACCTTGAATGCTTAATCTGTGTAAACACTTTTAGAGACATATTTGCCTACTGTTACTATTTTCTGATAAAATAATTTTATATCAATGTGTTTAGCAAAATGGTTCTATGATTAGGCAGACAACGATGTTCAATTCTGTTTATCTGAATAAATTAAAAATGTAGTTTCATGTTCCACATTGCTATTTGAAAATTAAGTTTCTAAGACTCTGAAAATTTTCACTTACCACGAAAACTTCCACATATAAAGCTATCATTTTAACTCTAAGCACAAAAAAATCATCACAGAATTACATATTGTAGTTATTTACTCATCAGAGCACTTACGCAGAAATGAGATCTTAATCAAATGCCATAAATATGTGAATGGGCAAAAAGTTACATATTTTGGTACCAACATATTAGTTTCAATCTTTTAGGGGCTTTGAATATTTAAACATATAAAAGTGCTTTCCAACTCAAACTATAAATTCTCCCTGCTTAGAGAAGATGTATAACTAAAATGTATTGTCTTATAAAAATTGTCCTTTAAAGAGTAAATCTTTAGTACATTTAGTATTTTATCTCATTTAGTATTTATAATTATATCCTATATGGTAATCTGGTATTTTAGTTTATTTAGTGCTTCATAAAATGACAAGATTTTAGATGTCTAACTCAAAACATATGCATAGCTTAAGACAAACCATATTTAATATTTCCAATGGGATAATTTTTTCAGTTTTGTGCTGGTCTTAACTCAGGATCCCATTATTTAAAAGAATTACAAAATCTCTCGGTTTTTAAAAATATAAAAACATAAATTTAAACTTTATCTCTTTTCAAATTACCAACATTTATAAAAATAGCTTTCAATTAAGAATTATAACCACTTAAAATTAGTCTTGCAAGCAAAATATTATGGGGCACCTTGGACTGAAATGTTTTGCTAGGCAAAACATCACTGACTCTGACATCAAATATGTAAATAGAAGGTTGAAAGCAACTATGGCTTTCTAAAGATATTCAAAATTAAATGTCTGTAAAACACTACTTTGCTTCCATGATTTAGTTAAATCATTTTACGTAAGTTAAATTATATACTTTCACCCTAATGTGAAATGAAAAAAAAATACATATATATATGTATATATATAGACAATAATCCAGTATCTAGTATGACTACTGTTGGCAAGCCTAGTGAATATATGTGATATGGCTTCATGATAAACAGTTATCTTTCCATGATTAACAATAATGGTTCAACAAATAAACTAAAAACAATCCTTCAGAAAGGCAAAGGTATTAAGGTGGTTAGAATAAAATTTGATATTATTCTTGATATCTATCACAATCAAATTATTTTTGTTGTTTAAATGAAAAGTCCAAATACATCCCTATTATATTTCAGGTTGACCTGTGAACATCTAGATGCAGTTGCCACTAATTAGTGGCACCATGGAATTCAGAAACAAGTCTTTCCTGATACACACAATGGAAGAGACTTTAATAAGTGAATGCCTAAGAATCTATAATACCATTACACAAAGAGAACTATAATAATAGTCAACAAATGGCTTTTTAAAAATGTACTATTTGTCACTAAACACACTCCCATTATAACAAGAAACCTTTTGTGCTTTAAAAGGGTAACTTTCTCTCAGTAAAATATTTATGCTTTATAAATTACCAGAATATATAGCCCATCCACAACAATTTCATTGTTATTGCATAAAATAGTAAATTATTTCTTTTAAATTATTAATTCAATAGAAAAAAAGATTTTTTTCAGGCATATAGTCTTTTGAAAGGACAGCAAAATAGATGAAACAAAACCAAATGACAATTTCAGCATTTAAAATTTACACATGATAATTCAAACAAATGTTATGACATTTAAGATAATGAAACCCTTCATTTATTCTACTATCTGGTATGAGTTTTGTTTCACATATAAGGAGTCAGAACAGATGTCCAAATATTGTAATGCCAAAAGAAAGTTAGGGCATATCTTGATTAATACCCTCAGAGCAGTCTGAAGTGTCTCTTTAAAACTGGCATGCATTACCTCAAAACAACTATTCAAATCCATTCTAGGAAATAGTCAAAGCATTCCCGAGACAAAAAGAAAACAATAAAGCTCAGAATAACCCTTTTAGCAATGTGAGTTGCATATTATTGACAGATCATTCATTGCAATCAGGGAATGATTAATTGCAAATTTGTTGCTAAATTGACCACACTCAAAAAAAGAGATAGGCTTCAGGCTACTGTTAAAGAGGAAAAACTTATGTTAAAAATGATAGGAGACTTTTTGCAGTGAATTAATTCTAATCAATATGCTTGTTGACTACACAGTAGAAAAATGACTTCCTTAAATAGCAGAAGTACCCATTATTGTAGACATTGAAATTAATATTTAACCTACTGACTTGCAGCTTTAAAAATTTATTGAAGTAGCATTTTCTTGCTTTACCTTTAACAAATAGATAGTCCATGTTTTATCAAACGTGTGTAAGATTTGTTTTCCTATTTCACATGTAGATTGCAAAAGTAATGCCCATACGGTCAAACTTACAATAATTGCCTGAAGCATTTTGTTGTTGGATTTTTAAAGATAAACCTTAGTGGCATATTAAAAATATAAAACATGATAAGATAGTACAATGTATGAGTATTTTTTTCTTATTTACAAATGGCTGTTATTTCTTAACAAACAGAGCACTCTCAGGTTCTTTTATTCAAATCAGAGTGATTCCGGCAAAAAAAAAAAGAATGGTACAGGGGTATATTATTATTATACTTTGTTGAAAATGACCATTTTCATAAAACTAACTTTCAAAGTCATTTCCTGTATAAATATTTATTCAGAACCTACTATTGGCTAAACATTGTCCTGGGTTCCAAGCTGACAAAATTAAACATACTTAGACCTGTGCTTAGGAAAATCACAACAATTGTAAATTTCTATTTCTCTTACTTTTCTGTGATGCAACAGTGACAAAAAGGCAGGAACAATACTCTGACATTCTTCTAAACAGAAGAAGCAATGTTTTTTGCAATAAAACTGAAAACAGAAGGTGGAGTTGCTTCAGGTGTTTACAGAAATTATATTACTGCTATAATTATGTTGATGATTATGCAATTCCAATTTCAGGTAGAATATCAAAAAGTCAACATACCTAATAGGAATGTATTTCTAAAGATATGTGAGAATGCTTCAAGATGTAGGTTGTACAAGAGAGTGGTATAAAAAGTGAAAAATCTTTAAACACTAGCCCTCCACATTGACATTACTTTATTTATTTGGGAAAAGTACATCAAACTCTGAACTTCATCCCCCATGTTACAGAGAATGCCTTCTGTGGCTAACTTCATGCTCCTGGGTTCTTCAAACAAGGCATCTAATAGAATGTGTCACTCTATTTCCCAACACACATCTAGACAGGCACAAGTGAGCTTAAACAGCCTGTCTACATAACTTAAGAGAATACCAAATGACCCAGAGTTTGTAAGCAAGAACTGAAACTTGGCAGGATCACCAAGAATAATAATCAGAGAAAAGCATAATTCAAAAAGATATATGGACCCCAATGTTCACTGTTGCACTATTTACAACAGCTAGAACATGTAAGCAACATAAATGCTCACTGACAGAGGAATGGATAAAGATGTGTGTGTGTGTGTGTGTGTATGTATACATATACATATATGCACAATGAATATTACTCAGCCATAAAGAAGAATGAAACAACACCATCTGCAATGACATGGATGAACTCAGAAATTGTCATACTGAGTGAAGTGAGTCAAACAAAGACAAATGTCATGTGATATCACTTATAAGTGGAATCTTGAAAACTGGTACGTATGAACATATTATGTAACTGAAATAGAGTCATGGACATAGAAAACAAAATTATGACTACCAACAGGGTAAGGGAAGGAGGGATAAATTGGAAGATTAGGATTGACATATATACCTTACTATATTTCGTTCAGTAGTGTCCAACTCTTTGGGACCCCATGGACTGTAGCCTACTAGGTTCCACTGTCCATGGGATTTTCCAGGCAAGAATATTGCAGTGGGTTGCCATTTCCTTCTCCAGATCTTCCCAACCCAGGGACTGAACTCGGGTCTCCCGCATTGTAGTCAGACGCTTTAACGTCTAGGCCACCAGGGAAGTCCCCTACTATATTTAAATAGATATAATTAATAAAGGTTTACTGTACACCACAGTAACCTCTACTCAGTAGCCTGCAATGACCTATCTGAGAAAAGAACCTAAAACATATTGGGTATACATATATATATGTATAACTGATTTTCTTTGCTGTACACCTGAAACTAATACAACACTGTAAATCAGCTATACTCAAAAAAAATAATTGAAAATAAAAATAATCCACTGAGTTGGATATTACTATACATATAGTTGAACAAACTGACATTCAACAATGCTCAATAATTGTGCAATGTTGCAAAATCAATATCTGGTTTCAAGTGGTATTCAAACTTGGCTCTACTGTAGGAGACAGTTGGTTATCTGATTTACATGCCAAAGATGTTGATAAAACTGCTATCACCAAATGCTACTCAAGGAAGAACATTTGACATCCTAGCATTACTAAAACTCAAGCAAAAGTTTGGTTGTACACTTAATTTTATTAATAAAAACATATATTTAAATTGCTTTGATTTTAGACTTTACATCCCAGTTATACTGAATTAAATTCTTATAATTTTAAAATATATGGGGAAATAATCATATTTGACTCTATCTGAAGGGTTTAAGTCCAGTCCAGGAATATTTTCCATTTCAAAAGCTATGTAATTTTTATCTATTCCTTAATTTGTGAAAAGTACTTTTAAAGCAAACGAAAATTGTCTTGGAAAAGCAAATTTGCTGCCTTATACATTCTACTTAATAGCATTTGTTGAAGATGCTTACTTTGCTTAAATGCCTTTAAAGCTCATTAAAATATATTCACAAACGTAACTGTTACATTTAAAAAAAACTGCTCTAAGGATGCATTAATATAGCTAACTTAATTAACACACAGTATTATAAAATTATAGAGATAAAAACTGAAAAGAAAAATAGCACAAGTAATAAGCCATGGAATTCTAAAAACTCGAAGAGGTTTTCGAGATTCAAACTCATAGATTCAGAGGATAATCTGTACAACAAATTCTTTGAAACAAAAATCCATTGTACATTAAATCATTTTAATTAAGGTCACAAAGTAATTTCAGGGAATTATCAATTTTTTTGCCTCAAAAAGTATAGAATTCTATCAATGAGTATCAGGATTTATCTATAAACACTTGTCAGCTTTTTGCTAGCAAGGGCATATAGGACCAAACTAATTTGGATTGCACAATGAGAAAACACTCATCCCAACAGACTGAAAATGTCAAAACTACTAATTACTTTAAATAGTGATATATATTTACTTGCCTTACATTTATTAATTGCTCACATATGGGGAACAAATTATAATTGATAGGGAAGCAGAAGAATCACTTGGAGATGAAGTTAGAAGAAAACTGGATTTTTTAAGAGAAAGAAAAGACATTTGTATGAACATGAAAGGGCTGTGACAATTTGAAGGTAAAGTGTTTTCATTTGATTTGATTGACAATTGAGTCCTCATCATATATTCTTGAAGAGTGGGTAAAGGGTGTATATCTTAAGAGTCTCAATCTAAAATGATAGCTGTGATTCTGTTTTGGAAAGCTTACCTTATTACAACATTAATAAAAGGATTTTACATGTGTTTCTTAAGTGGTAAAATGCAGAAAATAATGTCCCAAATATATTAACGCTCAGACTTATTTTCTGTCCCTTTCACTGGTTTTGCACAGCAATATAACTCTTGTTTGTTCTGAGCTGGCATCAAGTAGTTATTTGAGGCACAGCATTACCAGCTTTAGTCAGAAGCAAAGCTTTGTTTGATTAAAATAATAAATGTTTCCATTTTTCAGTATGTTTTGTTTATCTGGAACTATTCAAGAGAGACGAGTGAGTTTTTTGTTACCATACAAAACTTGACAAACTCTGGGAGATGGTGAGTGACAGGGAGGCCTGGTGTGCTGCAGTCCATGAGGTTGCAAAGAGTCAGACATAACTTGGTGACTGAACAATAACAGTCTACAAAAGGCATGCTTTTCACTGGCTATCAATATCACTTCTGAAAGATTCATTTTTGGTTTGACTCCTCTGTCTTCTGGTGCAAGAATTCTTAACTACCAAAAATGAAATTAAGATATTTCAGATCAGGGAGAGATTAACATAATCATAAATATGTAATCTCACAGATCATCTTGTTTGAAGATTTCTTGTACAAGCAAGAAAACTGAGGGAAACACTCTGAATGGAATGATTTGCAAATAGTTAACGAGCTGTGGCAGCAATATTTGTCTTTTGAGTCCTAGCATATGCCCTTATACCACATAATCTAACTTTAATGCTAAGTAGCAAATAAATCAAATACTTTCTAAAGAGTGGTAGAAGTTGTTCAAAGCATGGCTGAGTGCAATAATATAAAAGATAGAACAATTAATATTTTTCTACATACTGAAAACAGAAAAATCTAAGAACTGTCAAAATGGATCAGACACCTGGCTATTCTAGTATTTTATTTCTGGCCATGGCAATGAGAAGAGGACACATTTCTTCTCCCACAGGTCAAGCCCCAAATTAGAAAATACATTGAACTGAAGCACAATTATCCTTGTGATGTTATTATCATGAATCTGTTACAGCTTTTCTGAATATTTTATATATTTTTCTGTTTCCCAATTTTGTATGGTCTATAAATAATATTCTTGACTGAGTTTTATTTGGTATAAATCAATGTTAACTTTCAAGAATCAAACAATGGCTAATTTTCTTATATTTTTAGTTTGATTAACATCTTTGCCCTTTTAACTTTACCAACCTAGATTATAAGGTATCTTTAAAACTTCATTTTTTTGGATAAAAGATTCGTAAGATTTTCATGGTTTTATTGATCAACCTTTCAAATAAAATTATCTTACCTTTCTCTGCATTTAAAAATTGCTCTTTTTTTATGCTACTGATGATGGTACTGATGGTACTTATGATGCTCTTTTATGGTACTCTTTTTTATGATAGGGCAGGAATAGAGATGTATACGTAGAGAAAGGACTTAGAGAGTGGGACCATCTGAGAAAGTAGCATTAACATATATACAGTACTATGTGTAAAATAGATCGCTAGTGGGAACCTGGGAGAAGGCAATGGCACCCCACTCCAGTACTCTTGCCTGGAAAATCCCATGGACAGAGGAGCCTCGTAGGCTGCAGTCCATGGGGTCGCGAAGAGTCGGACATGACTGAGCGACTTCACTTTCACTTTCATGCATTGGAGAAGGAAATGGCAGCCCACTCCAGTGTTCTTGCCTGGAGAATCCCAGGGACGGGGGAGCCTGGTGGGCTGCCATCTATGGGGTCGCACAGAGTCGGACACAACTGAAGTGACTTAGCAGCAGCAGCAGCAGCAGTGGGAAGCTGCGGTATACTGCAGGAAGCTCAGCTTGGTGCTCTGTGGTGACCTAAAGGGGGTGGGATGGGGAAGGTGGAAGGGAGCCTAAAGAAAGAGGGGATGCTGTTTATACTTATAGCTGATTCACGTTGTTGTAAAACAGAAACCCAAACAACCTTATACAATTAGATTCCAATAAAATAAATACAATTTTTAAAAACTGCTCATACTTTTAC
This sequence comes from Giraffa tippelskirchi, assembly GCF_054371585.1. NCBI lineage: Eukaryota > Metazoa > Chordata > Mammalia > Artiodactyla > Giraffidae > Giraffa > Giraffa tippelskirchi. The sequence goes on from NC_137284.1 coordinate 69,929,335, forward strand.
TATTAATTCACTTGAATTTTAATATATGTTTGGTACCAGAATAAGGGCTTGAGTAAGAAAAAGGACATGATTGAAAAGTTCCTTGATTTTCTATTTCTTGCATAACTTTCCTAAAGTGGGATAATCAGAAGTACTATAAGTAACTCTAGTAGTATTCCCATGTACTCTGTAAAATCTCACCTCCACCCTTTTGATTCTACGATTACTGTTAACAATAATAAAAATAACAAGTAAATTATATATAATACTCCTAAACATGAGCAATCTACTGGTGCTGTAAGCATCTTTGCTGAAAGTATTGGTCTGAGGAGTGGCTGATGTGTAGAAACTCAAAGGATATCAGAGCGTCTATTGGTGAAATTTGAATTGTTGTTCAGTCGCAAAGCCATGTCCAACTCTTTGTGACTACATGGTCTGCAGCATGCCAGGCTTCTTTGTCCTTCACCATCTCTCAAAGTTTGCTCAAACTTATGCCCATTGAGTCAGTGCAACAATGGTACTGGGAACTGGAGAAAAGAGGACCTTTGTTATATAGAGGTGAAATGCTGGTAACATCTCTCTTCCTTCTCACATGGAAGAAAGGAATGGTATCTAACAAATTCATGAATATGGTCGCAAAAATTTCTAGGCAAAATGTAAAAAACAATCCTTTCACATCTGCCGCTGCTGCTGCTGCTAAGTTGCTTCAGTCGTGTCCAACTCTATGCGACCCCACAGGCGGCAGCCTACCAGGCTCCCCTGTCCCTGGGATTCTCCAGGTAAGATCACTGGAGTGGATTGTCATTTCCTTCTCCAATGCATGAAAGTGAAGTCGCTCAGTCGTGTCTGACTCTTAGCGACCCCATGGACTGCAGCCTACCAGGCTCCTCCATCCATGGGATTTTCCAGGCAAGAGGACTAGAGTGGGTTGTCATTGCCTTCACATCTTCTGCTGCTGCTGCTAAGTCGCTTCAGTCGTGTCCGACTCTGTGCGACCCCATAGACGGCAGCCCACCAGGCTCCGCCGTCCCTGGGATTCTCCAGGCAAGAATACTGGAGTGGATTGCCATTTCCTTCTCTAGTGCATGAAAGGGAAAAGTGAAAGTGAAGTCGCTCAGTCGTCCGACTCTTAGCGACCCCGTGGACTGTAGCCTACCAGGCTCCTCCGTCTATGGGATTTTCCAGGCAAGAGTACTGGAGTGGGTTGCCATTGCCTGTAATAAAATGCAAGACAGAGAAGGAGGGAAAGATGGACCAAATAACAAAGGAAGTTTTAAAGTAAAATGTAAAGGAAAAAAAAATAATGAGCCAGGATTTAATGGGTTTGAAAAAATTGTTTCTCATTCTCAATCCCTCTCATCAAATATTCTCAAGAACTGGCTTCAGACGGAAGATAAAACCCAGGTACTACAAATAACATATGGAAACAGGCTTAAGATCACAAAGTTGCTACTAAGGTTCTTTGTTAAGATCTCAAAAAATTTTAAGGTCTTGCTTAGTGGGTCTTCTAAGACTCTTAACAGTATGCTTTATAGACTTTCAGTTAATAGGGTTTTAAAAATCTTAAGAGAATTCTCCCACAGGAGACTCTTAGGCAACCCAAGTTAGAGAAAAGTCTATCAGGAAGATACATAGGGGTATGCCTGTTGTCTAGTGGGGTGGATTTATCACTTGACATGTAGGCAGCATGAAAAGTTTTTAAAGAAACTCTTCCAGTTGGGCCGATGGGGACAGAGACAGAACAGAGTGAAAAGAAGTTGCTGTAGCCCCATCATACTATGGGAAGGTAGCAGGCTGAGAAAAAGTTTAATGAAAATACGGACTATATTTTTCTGGAAACAAAACAGTGTTTCAGAAAGCAGGACTAAGCTTTCAGAAAATCATCTCCAGGAAGCTGAACTAGACGCTAAACACAAAACTGACAATATGTGCTCTGGTGAATTTCAGAACTGTTATGAGCCAATCACCCTATGTCTTGATACTTTGTATTTCCTTACTTTTAAATGGGAGTGTCTATGGCTTCTTTTTCCATGTCATTGTATGTTGGGTGTGTACGGAGGGTAGAAATAATTGGCTTTTAAGTTAATAGATCTTTATTTCAGGATAAATGATACTCAAGGAGCTATAGTAGAAGAGGTGCACTCAGGAACCTCATCTATGCTTGCACCTGATTTCAATAATGACTTTCTGGAATTTGAGCTGATGTCATACTGGGCTGAGGCTTTTGAAGGAGATGGCATATTCTGCATGTAATATGGCCATAAATTTGAGGAGGGGTGAATTTTATAGCTTGTCTCAATAGCAGTTGTTTTGTATTCCTGTATCATACCCACATGAAATGCAGTACAGTCGAATGTACAGTCTATTACCCTCTTTTTGTACCTGGGCCTGACTGACAGAATGGAGTGGAAGTGATATTCCAGGTCTTGCAGCTTCCTTTTTAGTCTCTTGGAGAGCTGTTTCTGAAATATTTGCTTTGTGGGGGACCCACCAGGCCTCCATGTAAGAAGCTCAACTAAGCTGAGACCTCCATGATGTAAGAAGAGAAAGAAGAGTCTTCCCATCCTCGAGGGAGAGAGGAAAAGTCAAGCAGAGCACCACTGGACCAGATATGTCGGTGAAGAACATATTTTGGATTTAGATCCCACAGCCCCAGCTGCCAGAGATAATGTCCATGAATTAGAGATAAATCACCCACTGATCACTTTCCAAATCTCTGCCCTTCAGAACTGTGAGAAAGATAAAAAAGGTAGTTGTAAGTCCTCACAGTTTGAATTAGTGTGTTACACAATGACAAAATAATTTTTAGGTATGCCAAACACACCCATCCTGTCATTTCACTATTCCTTTATGATTTGGAAATCCTTTGGTGATTGTTTTTTCTGGCACTAAAATGTTATTTATAAAAGTTGAGCCTTGAATGCAGTTGATGGAAATAAAAAGATCACAAAATTTGACATTAGGTTGACAACCTAATTCAAAGTTGGATTTAGATTGTCTTGAGTTTTATAATTGCCGTTAAAATGCCAATACATAGTCCTTGAAAATATGATAAGATCTGTACCATTGCTCCCATCACAGTGCATCCCAACTGCAAAACTGCTCTTGCTGCTTGTCCATATCACCCAGCTTTCAAAAACCTTACCTAGTGTTCTCTCAGACTTCCTTTCTCCTTCACTTAAGAACTTTCTACTACCCTCAGCTACATTGTCCTCCAATGGTGGGCTACACTGTCCTCCAATCTTCCATTCAAGGATCAGTTTTCTTATCAAAAAAAACCAAAAAACAAAACTGGAATCAATGAAAGCATCACTAGAGAGCTTAAGATTTCAAAGGTCTTGCTCTGTCTTTTTGAAATTTTGCTTTCACTCCAGCAATTAAGTTTCTGTCTTTTTCCCCTTGTGATATTGTATTTCTCCAGGATTAAATGTAGGTGACTGTATGCTATTGCTAGTCTTTCCTTAGAAATGTCTGCCTTCTTGCACAAAATCTGCTTTTGTGACCATCTTCTCCAGGAACTGACCAACCCTCATCTACTGTGTTATCCTTATGGAGGAGACTGATGAACCTCTTTCTTTCTCCGATAACACTATAAGGATTACTTACATACACTGATTTTTCACATACTTTGAACTTATGATCTATATTCGACTTCTTTTTATTTAGGTAAAAGTGTAATCATTTTATTAAACTGGGAGTATATTTTATGTAGTGGTATCCTGCCCAAAGTGGGGCCTCCCTGGTGGCTCAGCGGTAAAGAATCTGCCTGACAATGCAGGAGACACTGGTTTGATCCCTGGGTTGGGAAGAATCCCTGGAGAAGGAAATGGCAACCCACTCCAGTATTCTTGCCTGGAGAATCCCATGGACAGAGGAAGCTGGTGAGCTACATTGTCCATGGGGTTGCAAAAGAGTTGAACACGACTTAGCAACTAAACAACACACAATTTTCACTACAGAAGCGCTTTTCAAAGATTAGTATAAATAAAATCAATTCCTAGACTTATACAGAGGATTTGGAAAAGAGCTTAAAATCTGCATTCCAGAGGTTTCTGGTCCAGAGACTACAGTGTAAACAGTGCTCTATACAATGAGGTTAAAAGTCAAGACAATTATCTACTAGTAACATAAAGAAATGATAGACTAGTAAACAGATTCAGTTAGAAAACCTTTGTAAAAGTGTAATGAAGAGCCACCAGAAGCCTGATCTAAACAGTGGAATTATGGATAGAAAGGAGGGGACAGATGGAAGCTAAACTAGCTATTAATACGTTTGTGCAACTGTTTTCTATAAAAGCTGCCTTGAAACAAAAAATGAAAATGTACTGTTGTAAGTACTAAAACAAACACAACCAAAAAATGTTTTCTTAACTGGGAAATTATGATGTGCAGTTATGTTTGGTATATCAATGCAAATTCTGCATGGAGGCTGCATTTATGGAAGAACCGAAAGCCACCACAATATACCATATTATAACAAAAACAAAACAAACTAGCTGTACTTGGCATAGTAATGATAAACCCTTTAAATTAAAGCTTTATGCATATTCTATTTCCTACTCCAAACTTTTCATGGAGCCTGTGTAATTTTGATGTGTAAACCAACAAATGGATATGCTCTGTGTACTGAGTAGCTGGTTTGGGTACCAGCTGGCTTGGCTGCACGCCTTTCTAATGGTAATGAAGTCACACAGCTGCTAGGACAATCAGCTGGAGTTCAGATTATCTCTCGCTAAATGGATATCCATTGACTTGCTTCTTATCCGGACTCATTAAAGTTCAGTATTGACAAATGAAGAGTGGTTAGAAGGTTATAGCTAAGAGGCATCTAGAAATGAACTTGTTGACTTTTTTCCCCTATAGCTTTCTCCTTATGATTCACAGGGTACCATTCATCCATTTGAGATGTGTAATTACTAAAGTACTATAAAATTTAAAGCACTCTTCCATTACTGTTTTTAAAGTGAATACTCCAAAGTGACTAGTCACATGCATCACTAAGAAGGTGTCAATATATGAAAACAAAATCATCACCAATAAGCACTGTTTTTCTTTAAACGAAACAGATAAAGACATGACTCTCACAAAAACTTCATAGTTGAACTGAAATTGATTTTTATTTAGAGACTCTTCTTTGCAGGCATTTTAGTGGATAATCTCCAAAATTTGCCTCCAACTGCACTAGTCTCTGTGTCACTGAACAAGAAATTTCTTTCAACCTAACAAACCAGGTAAAGTATGTCATGTAACTTAGTTACTTCTACATGTAATCATCCCTTGAATGTGTTAAAATATTTTCAAATCCTCAAATTCACAAGGATTTTCATTCAATACCTGTTATACTCTAAAGATCAGAAGCAGAAAATAAGATTTTACATTACAACAAAGCTCTCTAACTTGCTCTTTTAGCCCCTGCTGCAGTCAAGGCATAGAGCTCAGAAATAATATCCCCTTTTCTGAACTTGTCAACTATTTATTTCATGTACTTAATTTTTGTTTCATCTTGTTTCAAGATTGCCTAACCTAATTTCCCACATTCATCTGCATCCTCCATTATCTTGTAGACTACCTTGTACTTGTCACAAGTTCACTGCCTTTGCAAAGATTTTTAAAATGCTTAGTCCATGTTATTCAAATTATACCTTCAAAAATCACTTTAAAATTGCTCCCTAAACATATATGTATATAATTATTTGCCTTAGGCTTTAATTAAATATTCTTTAGACCCTTCCTCTTTTTGAAACAGAAAACAAATCTTTAACTGACGTTTCTCAAGAAGATGGGTTTCCCAGGTGGCGCTAGTGATAAAGAACCCGCCTGCCAATGAAGGAGACTTAAAGAGATTCCTGGGTTGGAATGATCCTCTGGAGGAGAAAACGGCAACCCACTCTAGTATTCTTGCCTGGAGAAGCCCTTGGACAGAGGAGCCTGGTGGGCTATAGTCCATGCGGTCACAAAGAGTATGGAAATAGGAAAGTGCTGGGGCAGTGCACCTGTGAATGAAGCTCAAAACCCCAGTTCATTTTATTTATTTCTTTACAAAGTCCACACGTAAATTCTCTATCCTCTCTCTGATCTGCAGCACATTTGTTTAATATCTAGGTCTCTTCACTGGTGATTCTAAAGACAGAGCAACCTTCTTCCCCTGCCAGCAACGTGACTTAAAATGCTTTCACTTTTAGCTACACACAGATTCTTCTTTAAGGGCTGCATCGCATTTTCAAGTGTAAGTACCACAAAGCAGAACTTATGGCATTATTGAATGTATATTCTCTAACTCACAATGCACTACCACTATGACTAACCACACTTCCTGGTAACTCAGAAGAAAGATTTTGGCAGAATCCTATTAATAGGGCAGAACAAAATTTCAGGCCTCCCACGAACTAATAACTGTAAATGCACCCACAGAAAAGATGTTGTACTGACAGAACAAAGCATGCTTACGACGAGTCCAGACCATCACACAATGCATGTTTGTGCGGAGGCAAAATGGCAAACTCCTACAATCAAAAACGACTTCTTAATCATTTTTTAAACTTCTTAAAGGGAACAATGTTGTTGTCCAGCTTCAAAATATTTACGCAAAAAAAAAAAAAAAGTAGAAAATCTGCAAATAAAGTGTCTCTATATTGGAACAGAGCCTCACCTGGAATCAGAAGATCTGGCTATTCTGGGAACTTACAAGAATCATTTAATTTCTTTTGAGCTGAGTAGTACAATAGGAGTTCAGTTTTCACTCATTCATAAAACAAAAACATGCCATAGACTGTGCAAGGCACTGGAAACATGGAATTAGAAAGCCATGAATAGACCTTTGAGGAGATGGCACCTGGGATCCCCAGGGTATATAAAAATTCAAGATTCTGCTGGCAGGTGAGTGGGTAGGAACATCATGACACACTTGGATCTTCCACACAAAAAAATATTACTGCTGACCTCTTCTGCTGTAGCAGTGGCTGCTGACAATCCCTGATACTATGTTCTCTTCTGTATTTTCTAGCAGGTTAACCACTGACTACTTACAGCCAGTAGATTTTAAGTGGAGGGAGTAGGAGTACTAGCTACGCTTGTGTCCAAGAGTAGTTACCTGTCCAGGACTCCTTTTTGCCCTACTCCTCACTCTATCTGTAGGCTGAATGATACCAAGGTGACAATGTACTTACAACATGGCAGAGGTAGTAGCTGCAAGAGCCTGGGTATTTAGAAGACAGCTGCCTAACCCATGGACAAGATATAATGTCTACTGGGTTAAGTCATAGAGATGTAAAGGCTTGTTTGTTGTTGCAGCATAAGCTAGCATTCATTCTCGTTCAGTTGCTCAGTCATGTCCGACTCTATGACTCCATGGACTGTAGCATGTCAGGCTTCCCTGTCCTTCACTGTCTCCCGGAGTTTGCTCAAACTCATATCCATTAAGCTGATCATCCAACCATAACCTAGCATATATGCTTAATTCAAACAACTATATAATATTAAAAGTCTCACTCACTGACAAAAAAATTAAGATCAACCAGTGCTTTTCCTGAAAATTCTAAAACCTAGCATCTTCTTTTTTGACCCGCAAAACTCAAAAGTATCATTTAAGCTCTGATATTTTCTCCAAGGAATACTGCAATTTTAATAAAATACTTAACTCTCTGAGCATATTGTCAGAGATGCTCCTGAAATAGTAAATGTGCCTATAAAAATCTTAATGGTCTATTACTAATCAACATTTTCATGGAGGATCCACATATGATTTAATGTTAAATATGTCAAGCCATAAGGTGTATGGGACTGTTTTCATTTTGTACTTGTATAGACATCTTCACAGCATTCTTACTTTTGCTGCCATTTGGGAGTATCTGTGGATTTCATGTCTGTTCACCCTTTCTCCTCAGGTATCCATGGAAGGCCATATGTTGAACCAATGTGGTGCCCCCTGAAGCAGGTTTTCTCCTTTAAAATGTTACATTTTGCAGCATTCTATGTACCATCCATCTACATTCCATTATGTTGGCACAGGTCTGACCAACTTGCAAGTGGGCATAATGCCAAACACACAGATGGCATGGGGTGGGGAGCCAAAAAAAAAAAAAAAACAACACAAAACATGTGACTTAACTGTGTGTACTGATGGCACAATTCCCAGACATGAAAGTCCAAACACTTGTCCGTCCTAAGCTTATAGTGCATGCTCACAGATACACAGATTTGTCAACAGTAATCTAGCACTGATGGATTCATATTATAAAATATTTTTAAAGCCACCTTTGGTTGCTGAGGATAATAGCTACAAGGCAATACTGCTACAAAGGCTGATGACAGTCTTCTGTCACTCAGGTGACTCTCCAAGAGAGAACTGGGCAGGACTCTTTAAAAAACTCTTTCTAACTAAATCAGTTATAAACAATGGAAAAAGTACATCTTGGCTTTATTCATATATACTGTACAATAACAGCAGGAGACAGATGTTAATAAACTGTATGCTAGGACCAACGATTACACAGTAGGCTTCAAACTGTGGCTTTGTTAATATTCATCTTTCACCCTTCTATCTGTGTGATCAAAAATGTATTGCTTCATTTTATTATTTTTAAAGAATATTCATTTATTCATTTGTCTGTGCCAGGTCTTAGTTGTGGTATGCAGGATATTCCATCTTCGTTGCAGTGTTGGACCATTAATTGCAGCATGTGAATTCTTAGTTGCAGCATGTGGGAATTAGATCCCTGATCAGGTATGGAACCTGGGTCCCCTGCATTGACAGCACAGAGTCTTAGCCGATGGACAACTGGGGAAGTGCTCAAAAATGTATTGTAAAAACTAGTAAACTTTATTATCAGGATTGGACCTATGAGCACATGAAATGGACAGTACATGATTTGAGGATCTTTAAAGGGATCATCCACTTAAAGAATGCCTTCCCTACTGTCTTGACAGGCTGCCTGAAATTTCTTAAATTACTGCTACTTAGGTTAAGCTATTTTACCTCCTGAAGATGTCTATTCAAAGGAAAACATTTTCTTAGGGAAAAAACAACAGAATATTTCGATTTGGGGGACAGATAATGTGCAATTATTGCAGCAAAGGCCCTCTGGACCTGTTGGGAAAGACACCCAGAATCCCTTCTCCTTACTTATGAGCTATATGGGAATATTCCCAACCCAAAGATCAAACCTAGATCCCCTGCACTGCAGGCAGATTCTTTACCATCTGAGCTACCAGGGACACCCATACTAAGGATAATTCCTATTAAATCAGTTTTAGAGATAACATATATTAGATAAGTTGATACTGAACTCCTCGAGGCTGAAAATACTTAGAAAATTAATTTAGGACCTAGATAACCTAATTAATATGTTTAAAGTAATTGAGTGAGTCATATATTTAACTCAGGTTTCTTGAGCCCAAATCCAATGCTATTGTTATTATCCCATTATTTTTCCATCTTACAGAGTTGAATTAGTTCATCTACATAACGTTTACAGTTTAAGATGTGAATAGGAATGTTATATTCAATTTTGAAGTGACCATTTATGAAATGTCTACTATCATATAACATTTCAATCAGGAATGGAGAAAACAAGTTGTCCTTTCTAAATGGTTGATTAAACTGTTATATTTCCATAAGTTTCTTAAATTTCATTGCATATAGTACACACATTTAGTCTTTTCTATAATCAGACAGCTCACTACTGTTTTAACCTTCTTGTTGTTGTTCAGTGGCTCAGTTGTGTCTGACTCTTTGTGACCTCAAGGACTACAGCACTACAGTCCATGGACTATCAGGACTCCCTGTCCTTCACCATCTCTGGGAGCTTGCACAAACTCACATCCATCAAGTCGGCGATGCCATCCAACCATCTCATTCTCTGTCATCCCCTTCTCCTCCTGCCTTCAACTTTCCCAGGATCAGGGTCTTTTCCAATGAGTCAGCTCTCTGCTTCAGGTGGCCAAAGTATTAGACCTTCAGCTTCAGGATCAGTCCTTCCAGTGAATATTCAGGACTGATTTCCTTTAGGATTGACTGGTTTGATCTCCTTGCAGTCCAAAGGACTCTCAATAGTCTTCTCCAACAACACAGTTCAAAAGCATCAATTCTTTGGCGCTCAGCCTTCTATATGGTTCAACTCGCATATCTACATATGACTTCTAGAAAAACCATAGCTCTGACTATATGGACCTTTGTTGGCAAAGTAAGGTCTCTGTTTTTTAATGTGCTGTCGAGGTTTGTCATAGCTTTTCTTCCAAGGAGCAAGTGTCTTTTAATTGCATGGCTGCAGTCACCATCTGCAGTGATTTTGACCTGGTATCAAAATCTTGATTAATCTTGATTAATCCTGATTCCAGCCAATTTGCATCCATTGTCTATAGGTGTCTTGTTTACCAAATGATGAATACACACCTCCAATACAACATATTCACATTTGTACAACATTAAATACAGTCACGGAAACTGGTATATGAGAAGTTTACTATAATGCTTTTTTTCCTACAAGACGGAATTGTTTGGCTTCATTTGATTACCAAAGAGGATCTATATAAGGGATATATATTTAATGACTACCCAAATAGTAAAGTTTTTTCAATCATAACTTTGTTTTTCTTGAAAGATACTAAAATGTTAAGAAATAGATTATCTCTTGAAGTTTACTTGCATATGTGATAGGATTAAAATGCCCTTAGATAGCTTGAATCTTCTAAAATGTCATCCGGAGAACTGTATCTTTAATTTGTCTTAAAATGTTCCTATAGATAGCTCAGATTTTAGAAAAGGGATTAATAGCCGTTGCCAAAACAAAGAGTATCATACATATCTCTCAAAATATAATTAAGGTATACAACTTGTAAAAACCTACTGTGTCATCCATTTTTCCTACTAAATATAGTTGAGAGTCCCTGTCCATTAATATACCATAGTACTCAATTATAGAACAGTTCACCATTACAGATGTTTCAAAAGATGACAAATCAAAAAAATCTACCGGACAGTAGAAGTTTACACACCAAAACCTGAAAACAGTTTACCTGAACTAAACAAAGAGATTTTTGCGTTGTGACAATTCATTTCTTTTCTTTTTTATTCTTTCCTTCATTTAATCATTCATGCATTTATGCATTCACCAAACAACTGGTGAGCATTTATTACATGTCAAGAACTGAAGCAGTTACAAAGAAAATACAGTATGTGGTCAATAGAAAATTTCTGTGGTACAAGATTCCAAATTGAAAAGATTATATAACTTCTGCAATGAACACATGAAAGGAGATGAGATTTTCATCCAAGGTAGAAAATGACATCCATTATAAAATCGCTATTAATAATAGACCTTTAATATTTAATAGAACAGAGTGATTAAGACAGAATCCATACTTTATTATTCTATCTTCTATGTATTAAGTAGGTTTGACCACATTTGGGGGTATTACATATAATTAAGAATAAAAGTAAAAAAAGAAAATTAATGTCTATGGAACATAGTAGATGCTTATGTCCATTTAGAGCAATTGTAACTATGTCAAATGCTTATTCTGCTTTTATTACATGCAAAATTGTGAAACTTTTACTTTCTCACTAAAAAATAAATAAAATGAATTAGTTCTGTGACCATGATGAGGGGGATTTTTTTGAAAGTTTATTTATTTAAATTTTAAGACACAGACTCACTTTAATTCTGGAAGCAATTAAGACTTAAATAATTATTACCTACATTTTCCTATTATATCAACAAAAAGGTTTTACTAAAACAAGATTTTTTCAACATACCTACTAGATTTTAAACACTATAGCTGAAGGTCAATTTTTTATCATGAGTGTTGCCAAAATTTTATAGTGAAATACATTGTTTTACTAGGCGGTAAATGTTCTTATGGGTAGAACTATATGTTGTTCAGCTTTGCTTATTCCCTAGGACATAGGATAATGTTTCATTTAATGAAAGAGTGTTAGAATGAAATTAAAATTGTGAACATATGGATGATTTTCTAAATATAAAACTTCTCTATGCAGTTACTATGTTCCACTGATTACTACTGGTTAAAATGTTCTACCTGCTATTTTGTGCCTAAATTTGCTGGTTCTGCTTTTGGGTTACCGACATTTCTAGGCAGTTAATTACCAAAAAGTAATCTGATTCTCATTTTAAAGTTCCATTTCTTTGCAAGGCAAATTAAAATCTTTAAACCCAATGATAAATGTTAAATGTATAAAACTGCCAATGAAAAAACCCTACTAATTAACTTGAAACCTGATTATATTTTGATACTATTTAAGTCACAAGGCTTTTATAGTTCTAGCTAATGAAATACTTTTTGGAACATCTTTCTAAATTGTGATGTAAATAATAAACCAAACTTTGATCTTCTTTTTAAATCATGGAGGTACCTTGCCCACCATGAAAGTAAGCTGTTTTCAAAAATTTTAGTTTAGAACTGACAAATGAAAATATATGAAGGTCATATTCCTACCTCAAAATAACTTAAAAAATAGGACATTAACTTGAATTTCTTAGAAGTTATACTCAAGTAGAACTGTATAAGTATCAATTTATTACTTGAATAGTATTACTTATACTCCACAGAATTTGCTTATAATGGCAAATAATCTTTTATTTAAATATCTGAATATGAAATGTACTATGGATTGGTAATCTAATTATAAAACAAGCAAGTGATTAAATATGTTATGAGCAAAACATGCTAATCAGAAGAACACAGATATCAACAGATATTTAACTATTATTTTGTATCAAATTAATCTACTTTTAATTTTATCCTGTATCAAGTACAGTAATAAAATGAATATTCTGAATTCATTTTTACTACAACTTTACAGTAAAGGTGCTATTAAATTCCCAATTTAAAAGATTAGTAGACAAAGAGCAACTTCAAGATCCCCCACTCAGAGCTGAGATATTCCTTCAACAATATAAATTTTTAACTAACAAAGCTCATGTTTAGAGAATCAGAAAGTCAGTTAATAAATATTAAAATCAGCAAAAATAAAAAATGGGGACACTCATTATGATATAAGTATAGTTTCATTTTTTTCTATTTCATTACTAATTTGAGGAAAATTATTCCAAATCTTTGGGAAAATTGATTATAGCAGATTCTCTGACTATTTGCCAGGAAAATAATGAAATCAGCAGTGGCAGTGTTCAAGGTCTCAAAATAAAGAAATGAGTTGTTTGCTCTGAGATGGATTATCTCGTAGTTGTTCCTGACAGGCAAATCAAACACTTCCCCTTCCACTATTATGAATAAATCAGAAACTGATTCAAACAACCTAACATGTTCAATAATTTAAATTTATTAAACTATCTTTTCATTAATCTATTAAGTTGAATATCACTGTTTTCAAAAAGACTTAGGCATCTAGTCAAAAAAAGTATGAATCAGGGAGAGGGAAAAATCAATAAATTTCACATTTCAAGGGTTTAATTACAAAATATTCACATAGCTTGCTACAATCTGGCCACTATCTCAACCTTCTACCTTTTCACCTAGAAATAAGAACTTCATCATAAATTATCTGAATAATCACCTTACCTTTTTTTTATTAAAGCTATGTAGGTTATAAATAAATAGTCTGGTTATTACAGAAATGTAAGAAGAGTTCTCATTCAAAATTGCCAGCACAGAAGTTCTATTATTTTAAAAGACGAAAACTGTTTTACAACAGAAGCAAATCTATCCACTCTGGGAAAAAATAAACTGTGACTGAGATTCCTTGGACTTAAAAAAAAAGTAAACCCTCCAAGTAAGTACAAAATGTGAACAAAGTCATTGAACTAACTGAAAATGTAGCTACAAAATCAAACTCTACATATTAACTCCCAGAACTGTTACAAAAATACTATATTAAAAATACTTTCTTTCATGCTTGAATTATTCAATGTAGTTTCCAAAATCTGTAATCTGTACTGAAGTAGTTTGGGATTTACGGAGAAGGCAATGGCACCCCACTCCAGTACTCTTGCCTGGAAAATCCCATGGACAGAGGAGCCTGGCAGGCTTCAGTCCATAGGGTCACTAAGAGTTGGACACGACTGAGCGACTTCACTTTCACTTTTCACTTTCATGCATTGGAGAAGGAAATGGCAACCCACTCCAGTGTTCTTGCCTGGAGAATCCCAGGGACGGCGGAGCCTGGTGGGCTGCCATCTATGGGGTTGCACAGAGTCGGACACGACTGAAGCGACTTACCAGCAGCAGTTTGGGATTTAACTGAAAATTAAAGGTAAGGAAATTAGACCCAAAAGGGTCATGCAGATAATGAAGGTATGTGAAGGAAGCTGTGTGGGATGAAGACCACAAAGAGCCCTCTGTGTGCCAAGAGATACACAGGATCAGCTCCAGTTCACACTGCCATGGAGGGAAGACCAGAGGAGTATTGCCTCATCTTGTGTTTTTTTTCAAGAGAAACATGAATTTATGCTTTTGTATATAATACTTATGTTTAAAAAATATTTGCCTATTCAACCTTAAAAAAATAAGTAAAAACAGCGTTTGGCTTGTGGAGACTCAGGGGGTGTGTATTTATTTTTTCTCAGAGAAAAAGAACCACACTACTATAGGAATATGAAGGTATGTGGCTTTGAAATTTGAGCATACACCAGAATCAAGGTGAAGGCTTATTAAAATAGATCACTGCCTCCTCTGCCCAAAGTTTCTGATTCAGAAGGTCTAGGGAAATGTTTGATAATTTGCATTTCCAAGTTCCCAGGTGATACTACTTCTGCTACATTGTGACACTGACATACATTATTCTCTTTTGAGAAAGAAGTATTAATAATACTGAATTTATGTTTGCTATTTTTTTATTGTTTCCTATTGTCTAATGGCATTTTACCTTTTTGATTCTCATATACTACCTTATTTTGTGTAAGAAGTAACAAACCATAAGCCTCCATTAAATTTTTTAAATGTTACTTAATAGAGATACGTGTACTTACATGGACATAACTTTTCATTTCTCTGGGATGAATTAAATTTTTAAGAACCTGCCTAACTTAACGAAAGTGGTTGTTCCATATAACCCATCAGAAATTATGAGGGTTTCATGTTTTGCACATTCTCTCCGTCACGTAGTATTATCTGGCTTTTGATCACCAATTTCCTAGTGGGTATGCAGCAGTATACTTTAGGAAGCATCACTACAAACAAAGCAGATGAAGGTGATGGAATTCCAATTGAGCTATTTCAAATCCTAAAAGATGATGCTGTGACACTGCTGCACTCAATATGGCAGCAAATTTGAAAACGCAGCAGTGGCCACAGGACTGGAAAAGGTCAGTTTTCATTCCAATACCTAAGAAAGGCAATGCCAAAGAATGTTCAGACTACTGCACAATTGCATTCATCTCACATGCTAGTAAAGTAATGATCAAAATTCTCCAAGCCAGGCTTGTACAATACGTGGACTGTGAACTTCCAGATGTTCAAACTGGTTTTAGAAAAGGCAGAGGAACGAGAGATCAAATTGGCAACATCATTGGATCATCGAAAAAGCAAGAGAGTTCCAGAAAACATCTATTTCTGCTTTATTGAATATGCCAAAGCCTTTCACTGTATGGATCACCACAAACTGTGGAAAATTCTGAAAGAGATGGGAATACCAGACCATTTGACCTGCCTCTTGAGAAATCTGTATGCGGGTCAGGAAGCAAGTTAGAACAGGACATGAAACAACAGACCGGTTCCAAATAGGAAGAGGAATATGTCAAGGCTGTATATTGTCACCCTGCTTATTTAACTTATATGCAGAGTACATCATGAGAAACGCTGGGCTGGAGGAAGCACAAGCTGGAATCAAGATTGCCGGGAGAAATATCAATAACCTCAGATATGCAGATGACACCACCCTAATGGCAGAAAGTGAAGAACTAAGGAGCCTCTTGATGAAGGTGAAAGAGGAGAGGGAAAAAGTTGGCTTAAAGCTCAACGTTCAGAAAACTAAGATCATGGCATCCAGTCCCATCACTTCATGGCAAATAGATGGGGAAACAGTGGAAACAGTGGCAGATTTAATTTTGGAGGGCTGCAAAATCACTGCAGATGGTGACTGCAGCCATGAAATTAAAAGACACTTGCTCCTTGGAAGGAAAGTTATGAACAACCTAGATAGCATATTAAAAAGCAGAGACATTACTTTGCCAACAAAGGTCCGTCTAGTGAAAGCTATGGTTTTTCCAACAGTCATGTATGGATGTGAGAGTTGGACTGTAAGCTGAGCACCAAAGAACTGATGCTTTTGAACTGCGGTATTGGAGAAGACTCTTAAGAGTCCCTTGGACTGCAAGGAGATCAAACCAGTCAATCCTAAAGGAAATCAGTCTCGAATATTCATCGGAAGGATTGATGTTGAAGCTGACACTCCAATACTTTGGCCACCTGATGTGAAGAACTGACTCATTTGAAAAGACCCTGATCCTAGGAAAAATAAAATCCTTAATGGCTGAGGTAGGTGAGCACAAACATTGACCAAATTTTTCTTTGGACACTAAGCTACATAATAACAGAGGCTGCTCTTAACAATGCCAGACTTAAAAAAAGAAACTGAACAGAGATATACATTGTAGATCATGCATTGCTGGAGAGAGAGATTTCATAGATTTAGTCTAGGCAATGCATGATCTACAATATATATCTCTGTTCAGTTTGTTTTTTTAAGTCTGGCATTTGTGATAAATGTTTCCAGTGTATCTGTTTAATTTCTCTGGTAATTTTAAACATGTCAGTTATTGTCTTAGTGGATTTGCTAGTGATATCAATATGTATCTACACTTATCAACATCTAATTTAACTTAATTCTGCTAAAATATAGAAATCTTGCTCCAATATATCTTTTACTCTCTCTATTTTATAATATTATTGCTGCATTTTTGTTATAATCAATATATTATATAACCTTTATATATTATACTTCCATATTATAATGACTACTTGATACCATATTGTGTATTTTAAAATAATTAACAGATGAAACAGGAAAACAGGACTCACAGAATATTTTTATATTTCCTTCCATATTTACCTTTTCTGGCAATCTTAACTACTTCCTATAAATCTGAGTTATTCTGTGGTGTCACTTTCTCTCATTGTGAAAGACTTTTCATAGTACTTTTTGCATGGCAAGAAATTGTATATGGAATCTTTCAGTCTTTGTCAGAAAAGATCTTTACTTATACTTATTACTAAGGATAATATTGCTCAATAAATTTTTCTTGTTGACAGGTTTTGTTTTTCCTTGCAGTACTTCAAATAAATTACTCCACTTTCTTATCACGTTCACTGTTTCTGATTAGGTGTCAGCCATTTTCTGTTCTGTCATTCCACTGTATGAGTTGTTTCTCTCCTGCTACTTTCAAGATGGTGACTTCATCTTTGAACAGTGTGACATATGGCATGTCTCAGTGTGATTCACTTAATATTTATCTTATTTGCTTACTTCTTGATTTCCGGGAGTTTAGATTAGTATTTTTCATCAAGTTTTGAGAGTTTTCAAACCCCCTTTCTCAAACCCCCTTTTCTCCTTCTAGGACTCTTATCTGTATTTTGGTATATGTAATACTGTCCCCAAAGTCCCACACTCTGTTCATTTATCTTCAGTATCTTTGTGTGCTCAGATAAGGAAACTTCTATTGCTCTGTGTTCATGTCCATTGGTTCTCTTTTTCTTCTCTTCTGTCATCAGTCTGCTATTGAGCCCTTCTAGTGAATTTTTCATTTTTCAGTTATTCTACTATCACTTTCACAATTCCCACTGCTTTTTAAATATTTTTGTCCTTGTATATAATCTATTCACTGAGTCATTATTTTCATATATACTTTAATTCTTTTCATAAAGTTTATTTTTTAACATATTTATAATAGCTAATTCAACAACTTGGCCTACTGTTTTCAATATTTGGAAAAATTCAGACAAATTTGTATAATTTTTTTTTTCATAAGTAGGGTCACACTGTTTCTTTGAACATCTCATAATTTTTTTGAATATTGGGCATTTTAGATAATAAAACAATCAGATTATTGCTTTCTTTGCTTAAAGCTATTGCTGTTGTTCTGCTAGTTCTGGCATTGTAAGAGCAGCCTCTTTTATTATATAGTTTGGTGTCCAAAGAAAAATTTGGTCAATGTTTGTGCTCACCTACCTCAGCCACTAAGGAATTTATTTTCTGATGGATCTACTTGTGACTCAGGTAGTACACTTAAACTTTAGACTGTGTTTTCAAGTTCATCCTGGGTTTTACTTCTTACAAGGCTCTCAGACGTCTGTGCCACCCAGTGGTTGGTTCCATAAGCCAAAGACTGTGGGTTTCTTAGGACTATTTTGTTACAAGAATGCATGTAACAAGACAGCGAAAGAGACAGAGATGTAAAGAACAGACTTTTGGACAATGTGGGAGAAGGTGAGGGTGGGACGAAATGAGAGAATAGTATTGAATTTATATTACTATGTGTAAAAGAGATGACCAGTGCAAATTTGATACACAAAGCAGGGCACCCAAAGGTGGTGTTCTGGGACAACCCAGAGGGGTGGGGAGGGAGGTAGGAGGGAGTTCAGGTTGGTGGACACACATATACTCATGGCTGATTCATGACGATGTATGGCAAACACCTCCACAGTATTGTAAAGTAATTAGCCTCCAATTAAAATAAATAAATTAATACAAAAATAAAAAAGAATGCATCTAAGTTTTTGTCAACTTGCGATACATGGAAAGTTTGCCAAGCCCTCTATGTCTGCCTGACCTCCCAAATTTCTGTTAAGTTTTTGGACAGTCTCCTGGCTCTGCATGTGCCATACGGGCCTGTGCACTAAGTCTTATGAAAGCATTCATCATCTTTGTTAATTTGCTCCTGAGATGACCACTTTAAGTGACAATACTCAAAACTAACTGAGCCACAAATGGCAGGGGCAGCAAGAAAGTCCCCTCCCTGATTTAACTACCAGACTGACACAGGGGAAGGGAGTGTAGGAGCATACCCAGACAAAAATGATACAGACTTGAAGTGTTCTCACCTAAAGTTCACATTTTTCATGAATCAACACCCTTCACTTTATATTTTTACTTTAATTCTAGGGCAAATAACTGTTTGCTTTATGTCTGTCCAGCTTTAGACTTGTGGGAGGGTGGTGAAAAGATTTACTGACTCTTCACTTGGTTATGCCACCTGCTGACTTTGAATTTACACAAGATTCCAAAAAAACAAAACAAGCTATTGAGATCAAGAAACCTAACTCTTTTGTAAAGAAAACACTGAGACAAGAAAAAGTATAAAACTAACCAGATTTAAACTAAATGTATTCCACCAAGTTGAACTTAAACTCAGCTCTGATTAACAGCCCCATGGCATCTATCACATTATCCTTCCTGAACCAGGAGACACAGGAGACATGGGTTCGATCCCTGGGTCAGGAAGATCCCCTGAAGGAGGAAATGGCAACACACCCCAGTATTCACTCCTGGAAAATCCCATGGACAGAGGAGACTGGTGGGCTACAGTCCATGGGGTCACAAAGAGTCTGACACAACTTAGAGTCTGAGCAAACACATGAACGGACTATTGATAATATAGTGCTTTCTGAGCCAAAAAAGATCTGATAGACAGAATACCTGATGAACTATGGATGGAGGTTCATGACATTGTACAGGAGACAGGAATCAAGACCATCCTCATGGAAAAGAAATGCAAAAAGACAAAATGGCTGTCTGAGCAGGCCTTACAAATAGCTGTGAAAAGATGGGAAGTGAAAAGCAAAGGAGAAAAGGAAAGATATACCCATTTGAAAGCAGAGTTCCAAAGAAAAGCAAGGAGAGATAAGAAAGCCTTCCTCAGTGATCAATGCAAACAGAGGAAAACAACAGAACGGGAAAGACTAGAGATCTTTTCAAGCAAATTAGAGATACCAAGGGAACATTTCATGCAAAGATGGGCTCAATAAAGGACAGAAATGGTACGGACCTAACAGAAGCAGAAGATATTAAGAAGAGGTGGCAAGAATACACAGAAGAACTGTACAAAAAAGATCTTCATGACCCAGATAATCACAATGGTGTGATCACTCACCTAGAGCCAGACATCCTGGAATGTGAAGTCAAGTGGGCCTTAGAAAGCATCACTACAAACAAAGCTAGTGGAGGGGATGGAATTCCAGTTGAGCTACTTCAAATCCTGAAAGATGACGATGTGAAAATGCTGCACTCAATATGCCAGCAAATTTGGAAAACTCAGCAGTGGCCACAGGACTGGAAAAGGTCAGTTTTCATTCCAATACCTAAGAAAGGCAATGCCAAAGAATGCTCAAACGACTGCACAACTGCACTCATCTCTCACGCTAGTAAAGTAATGCTTAAAATTCTCCAAGGCAGGCTTCAGCAATACGAGAACCATGAACTTCCAGATGTTCAAGCTGGTTTTAGAAAAGGCAGAAGAAAGTGAAAGTGAAGTCGCTCAGTCGTGTCCGACTCTTTGCGACCCCATGGACTGCAGCCTACCAGGCTCCTCTGTCCATGGGATTTTCCAGGCAAGAGTACTGGAGTGAGTTGCCATTGCCTTCTCCAAAAGGCAGAGGAACCAGAGAGCAAATTGCCAACATCCGATGGATTATCGAAAAAGCAAGAGAGTACCAGAAAATCATCTATCTCTGCTTTATTGACTACGCCAAAGCCTTTGACTGTGTGGATCACAATAAGCTCTGGAAAATCCTGAAAGAGACTGGAATACCAGACCACCTGACCTGCCTCTTGAGAAACCTGTATGCAGGTCAGGAAGCAACAGTTACAACTGCTCATGGAACAACAGATTGGTTAAAAATAGGAAAAGGAGTACGTCAAGGCTGTATATTGACACCCCGCTTATTTAACTTATATGCAGAGTACATCATGGGAAACACTGGGCTGGATGAAGCACAAGCTGGAATCAAGACTGCCGGCAGAAATATCAATAACCTCAGATATGCAGATGACACCACCCATATGGCAGAAAGTGAAGAAGAACTAAAGAGCCTCTTGATGAAAGTGAAAGTGGAGAGTGAAAAAGTTGGCTTAAGGCTCAACATTCAGAAAACTAAGATCATGGCATCCAGTCCCATCACTTCATGACAGATAGATGCGGAAACAGTGGCTGACTTTATTTTTCTGGGCTCCAAAATCAATGCAGATGGTGACTGCAGCCATGAAATTAAAAGACACTTACTCCTTGGAAGGAAAGTTATGTCCAACCTAGACAGCATATTAAAAAGCAGAGACAATACTTTGTCAACAAAGGTCTGTCTAGTCAAGGCTATGGTTTTTCCAGTGGTCATGTATGGATGTGAGAGTTGGACTATAAAGAAAGCTGAGCGCCGAAGAATTGATGCTTTTGAACTGTGGTGTTGGAGAAGACTCTTGAGAGTCCCTTGGACTGCAAAGAGATCCAACCAGTCCATCCTAAAGGAGATCAGTCCTGGGTGTTCGTTGGAAGGACTGATGATGAAGCTGAAACTCCAATACTTTGGCCACTTGATGCGAAGAGCTGACTCATTGGAAAAGACCCTGATGCTGGGAAAGATTGAGGACAGGAGGAGAAGCGGACGACAGAGGATGAGATGGCTGGATGGCATCATCGACTTGATGGACATGGGTTTGGGTGGACTCAGGGAGTTGGTGATAGACAGGGAGGCCTGGCGTGCTGCAGTTCATAGGGTCACAAAGAGTCAGACACGACTGAGCGACTGAACTGAACTGAGCCAAAAAAGTCAGAATTTGTTGATGCTAAGATAAAAGATAAATGAAAATAATAGGAAGCTGCAAATTCAGATCAAGTGGATAATATCCTTTCTTCTGTTTCGTAAAAACTCTCCTTAAAAACATATTTGATGGTAAAAATTAAGTTATCAGTCATAAGTTCTCTAAAATTCATTTAATTTTGATAAAATCTCCTTTGACAGAAGATATCATGGAAACTGAGAAGACAGACTTAAATTTCTCTTTCATGAAAGTTGTTTAAAGTAAAGAGATTACAGTCTTTTGAACAGCTGGTATAAAACTTTCCCCAAGCAAGTTTATCACAGGTACAGCCTTTTTTATTGGCAAAAAGTAGGTTATTCCTCTATACTGAAGAAACGCTTCCTTCACACAGTTCAGTTAACAACCTAGAAGACAGGCTCACCTATGGTAGGCTCTAGATCCCTGAGAATCTCTGTGTTAAAACTATACTCCAAATCAAGGCTACATACAAAATATAAATGTTTACATATTACAACATAGTGTAATATGGATGATGTCAATAAAAGAGTCATTGCCATCTTGTTTGGATATAATTATTATATACAAATGTTCTCTACAAATAATTATGAGTCACAAGATATCAAACTGTTGCTAAATATGTTCCATAGAAAACACAACATACTGCAGTAGAAACAGCGAGAGTTTCAGATTAAGACACATCAACGTTTGAATGCCAATTCTACTACCTATTAGCTGGGTGATTAATGTGATTAAGTCTTTCTCTGCTTTAGATTTCTCATCTTTATAACAAGGATTGCAATAACATCTATACTGTATATCTCTAATAACTAAGTGATGCATGATACTGTATAAAGACAATTATTAAAGTATCTGACATATATGCCAGAAGTAAAACCTGTCCTTTTCTTTGCACCCCCAGCTCTAAATGGAGGCATGTAGGCACACTGAATAAACCAATTGCTTTGTATCTCCTCAAAGAGTCACTTTGGAAATGTCTAACAATGATTTATTAAGACCTGAGAGTGTCTATTACATTTTTGTATTGTATATTTATTGTGTTATATTCAAAATATTATAAGATACCTTCCAAAAGAGTTTCCTAAGAAACACAATAGTAGTTTAAATTTAAACTTGAAAAAAAACAAAATCCAATGTTCTTGGAAAACAGCATTCCCAGTGAATTGGTTATAGTTCCTTTCTCTGAGTGTAGGTAACTATTCTCACTCCCTGCTGAATTCCAAACAAGAGAATTGTAAAAGCAACACTCGCTTCCCAAACTGGAGCCAGGCCACTCGTTACTTGTGAAATCCCCAAATCCTATCTACATATTTCAAAATAGTTCATCCATTAAACTCTACCCAATTAGCCCAATTTGAATGTGCCATTTATTTTCTATTGGGATTGTGAAAACATTAAGGAATTATTGCTAATTTTGTTAAATGTGATAAATGTGATGAATAGTAACTGTATAATAATGCCTTTAGCAGTTAGAGACACATACTACAATCCTTACAGGTGAAATAAAAATTGGAAAGATTTTATTAATTATTGAAGTGGCTTTAAAAGTACATAACCATTCTCTACATTTTCTGGTTTAAACATTTCCATGGTAAAAAGTTAATTTTTTTTTTATTATTCCTACTTTGATAAGTTATTTTTAGCATTATCTCTGATTTGGTGGCCCTGCCATGCATACAAATAGAAAAACCATTTTTAAGACAAGTGGGTTAGTATTTTCTATTTCGTCCACTTTGTAACTCTGATCTTGGTAACTTTCTCCCACTTCAGCTAAAATCTTCTTTATACATGATTCCAAACTTCATCTTCATTTGTTTCAGGGCAGCTCTAAGTTTCATTTGTGATGTTAGATTGAGATTGAAGGAAAAAAAAAGAGAGAGAGAGAGAGACATTCTGAGTGGTTTAAAAGTTAGACTTTGCTGGAACAAGAATGACTCTTCTGGAAATTATACTCTTTTGCTACATTTCTACCATGTCTCGAAAAGAGTGTTATCAAGTTGTCTCCATGAAGCAGCACAGGAAAAATCATTCTGCCCAACAAGGAATTCTCTCTCATTTGGCTAATCATTGGGTACATACCCTTGGCAGGTCACTTAAGTGACTTGGTCTAATGACCTTTAAATTAGAGCCATATACTGTTCATAAAAGGCAAGACCTGATGATCCAATTGCTATAATGGATGTAGAGACACTGGTAATTCAAAAGAAATAATCAGTAGGTAGGCTGAGACAGTTTTACGTGTGCAACAGTAAAAATATTTTAGCCTTTTTTTATTATTTACTAAGCTAACTACCCATCTCAACATATTTCCCATGAGTTATTAATCTCTATTAATAGCATCATAACAACTACATCCAAAGTTTGGTTATGAGAGAAGTATTTGAAGAAAATTAACATTAAAAAAGCAAAATTTTAGGATTTTTATGTCATTAAGAATAATGATTTAGTGTAGCTTTTTACATACGCTGAAAATTATCTGCCTGCTTCCAAAAATCTAGGCAGGCTAATTTTTACTTTACACTTTATATAATACTTTTCAAACTCAATCTCATGTAATTTTTTCTTCATTTGTATATGTTTTAAAAGATTTTAAGCAAAAAAGAAAACATTCTGCTAAAATTCTATAAGGTTAATTATAGACTATTAAGGCAAATGTATGCTCATTCCTTTAAAGCAGGGTTTTCCAATCCCAGGTCTATAGAATTAGAACTGAGTAATTCTTCACTGTGGTGGGCTGCACTGTATACTGCTGTGTATAGTATTGTATACTATACTAAGGACTGTACTATATACTACTTAGGAAAATCCATGGTTTCTATTTAATAGATGTCAGTAGTATCCCTCCTAAGTTGTGACAACCAACTCATCTCCAAAAAATTGTTAAATGTACCCAGGGAGACCAAATTACCCGCTGTTAAGAACCAATGCTTTAAGGTACGTTTTGCTTTGCTTCTACCTAAATTCTAATTACTCCCAAAGGATTATAAGTCAAATAACAGAAAGAGTTCAACAAGAACAAGAAATGAAGAATTTTGAAAAAGGCATTGAGATTAGAATTTTTCAATTAAAAACATTTTTAAACTAAATAATTTCAAGTAATGTTTACTGAATGTGAGGATCTAAAAGAGACTACTACAATGAGCTGTTGCTTTAAAGTCTAAGTTGCTTATAAAGCCCAGGAAATAGTAGAATGGCAAGCAATGCATTTTTCACCAATTTTCTTTGATATATTTTGATCTAGAACAGTTCATCATAGAAAAGGAATGAATTTTAAACCTTGACACATCCAAACTAAAACTGGCCAAAGGTAAATACACACACACACATTTTGATATGAGAAAACTTAATTTTGAGTTACTTAACATTTAATCTATTCTCCCACCACACTTTTTAAAATATCAAGTGATAATGTTAAATACAGTTGAACAGCTAACTGAATTTCCTCTTACTTATTTACAAAACCTGGGCTTCCCAGGTGGCATTATTGGTAAAGTACCCCTGTCTGCCAAAGCAGGAGACATGGATTCAATAATCACTGGGTCAGGAAGATCCCCTGGAGGAAGGCATGGCAACCCACTCCAGTACTCTTGCCTGAAGAATCCCCACAGGCAAAGGAGCTGGGCAGGCTACAGTCCATACGGTCAAAAAGGGTCGGACACAAATGAGGTGACTTAGCACGCGCACACATTTACAAAGCCTGCAAGTATAAATGGTTCATTTATCTGGCTTTTAAAATATACTCTAAATAGCATGAACATTGAAGTTCAAAAAATAGCCTTGAACTACTTTGAATATGCTTGCATATCTTAGCATTGATCACTGGCTGATTTATTTCATGTCTAAAACTAAACAGGAAGCTCTTTTGGTTAGCATTGTCCACTGTACAAAGAAAAGTATTAGGATGGCAATAAAATCTGAGTAAGTATTTAAGACTTAAATTGAGCAACGTTTTTCCCTGTTTTGTGTTTACCTTAACTTTTTACTCTCCATCAAAGAAAAGTCAAAATTAAAGAATAATAAAAGTACACATCCAAACCACTGGTGAACTACAAACTTTGCCAATTTTGGCATAGATAAATTACCTAAGAGAATTAAAGTTAGATGGATTTCAACTCAGTTTTCCTGGGATTTCTAGACATGCCTGATTCTGTCTGAACTACTTTTGGGCGTTTCAAAGAAAGTGTAGGACAATATTGCCATAAATGTTATAAATTTGGTTGGGTTTGAGAATTACTTTTTTCCTCTTAACACCAATAATGCCAATTTCCTTTAATGAAACTTGACTATAATTAAAATAAACGTGTAGAAAATAAAGCATTAAAAGAATTACATAGCTCAGTATGAAATTCAACCATGTAAAGCTATTTTTAAAGCATCAACTTTTATTTAACTCTCAAAGTGGAAAATTATCAATTCTTGCCATGCAACAACTCAATAAAAAGAAAATGTGCTAACTATGATCTTTTGCTGAGTGCCAGGTGCTGGCACTTATAACTTTTAGCTATAAGAAAGTGAGCTGGGAATTTTTAGTGTGTGAACCTTGTACTGTATAATTTAAAATGGTCTATTAGTAGCCCCCCCAAAAGCATCTTTGGATAAAGTGAAAAGAGATACTGTAGCAAAAATGACTTGCTGAAAAGAACAAAATGATGGACTATCAAATTTTAAACAGTTAATATAAATCCTAGGTTTCTTCTTTCTGTACATATTTTATATTTATTTTTAAAAATGTCAAAAATCTCAAAAACCACTATGTCACTTTAATAGGCCTTTCTACTCTACTGCCACCTGCTCTCACCTTTACAACATGGCCCCACTCCCTCAGGCAGTTCTTCCCCAATGCAGCCTGCAGTGACCTTTCCACGTCTGAGTCATGAATTCCTAAACATAGGGGACGGAATCACTGACATGCCTTACATATGCTGGTGTGAATGCACTACAATAATTGCTCTGTAATTACATGGTAATTATTGACCATTTAAGTACATTTAAGAACAGGGTGAGTACTATGTAATCAAAGGCTAATTATCTAATTATTTCTGTCTTTTAAACTGCAGGTTTACAAGATATAAAAATTGCAAGTAACATGACGATTAGTCATTGAACTACATGCTAACTTGAAGTATAATTATGAAGTAATCTGTAGAAATCGTATTTTTATTGTGGATCTCCTCAAAGGTAATTTCAGAGTAGCTATATTGTAATATACATTCTCTAAAGTGATAACAGAAAAAGTCATCAATATGTTATACTAATGCAGCATGCATATGGGTAACCAAACATATCACATAGTTCATTAGAAAAACATGTGAATGGGGATACACATTTTACAAGATAAGTAGTAAACCTCTGTATCTTTTAACAGTTGTGTAATATTTTTGCACACTGCTTCAACAAAGATGACAGGGCAAATGGCAAATAACTAAGATAGGGAAAGAGAAGTAGAATGGATATTACAAGGTGAAAGCAGAGGAAGTTCAGAGATTGATCATTTGTATTGGTGTTTAGTGGCAGAATCCAAACCAAGAGTGAAACTTAAAATGTATTACTAATTGGTAGGACCCAAGCTGGAATCTTCCCTGGTGGCTCAGGGCTTCCTTGGAGGCTCAGACGATAAAAAAATATCCACCAGAAATGCAGGAGACCTGGGTTTGATCCCTGGGTTGGGAAGATTCCCTGGAGGAAGGTATGGAAACCCACTCCTGTATTCTTGTCTGGAGAGTCCCATGGACAGAGGAGCCTGGTGGGCTACATACAGTCCATGGGGTTGCAAAGAGTCAGACATGACTGAGTGACGAAGCACAACAAAGATATTTACTTGAATTATTTTCAAAGCTTCAACTTTAAGCTTGGAAATGGATAATTATGGATTTCTCTCCTGAAAAGTTATCTGATATTGTCTGAATTTAAAAACCTAAACAAATATGAAAAGTGCAGCGTGACAAGGATATGTACCAGGAGAAGGATTTCGTGGAATATGGCTTACATATGTGTTTGCTGAGGGTGAAGATCAACTATTTTGCTGAGGAATGCCCCTGCCTTCTTGTACTTATCTGGGGTTGCATACTTAGTTTGGTAATAAAATGTAAAACTGTCTGTCAACTCTGGGTAAAAGTCTTTAAAACCCAATACTGAATCCAATACCATATTCCCCTGCACCAGTGAAAGATGCTCTGGATGGAAAAGACTATCAGCCCGAGTCCCCTGAATTAGCACACCTGGAATACTGTGCCTTCTGGACTGTCACAAATACATAACACATTAGCAGGAAATAAACCTTCGATGATTTTTAAGTTCCTAGATTTTGAGGATTTGTTTTCTCAGCATAAACAAATCTATCATGGCAAATACACATATTACTTTTATTTAACTTGTTACTGTTTTATCCAGTAATTTTACCTGTAAAAATACTAAGTCAAAAATAACAAATCAATTTTTTCATAGTTCTTCAATCTTCTCAGCTAGACAGCAATCATTTTTAGAAGAAATATTGCTTATTATGGTACTTAAATAATACTTTTACCAACAAGGACAATTACATTCATGTAGGTGGAAAGCAAGGATTTGAGTTAATCTTTCAGTTTCCTTCTTTAGTGACTTCCCAAGTTTTTTAATGACTTTTGGTGAGCATATTTTTGGCTTTGCCTATCAAATAAGCCTTTCCTCTTTTTCATAATAAAATCTCTCTTTACAATGGACAACTTATTCCTTGTGACTCAAGAAGGAATTAAAATTCTGTAAAATCAATTTAGGCAACTATTTCTCATTTAATATTATGATTAAAAACATCAGTAACATGAGCCCTGAAATAGAGATAATGTCAATTCCATTACAAAGTAATTATGATGATATTTTGCATGTATTGTTGAAATGGAGCTCTGGAATGTGTCAGTACCATCATTGTCCATGAAAAAAATGTTTCGAGCAAAAGATAAAATTTTCTTACCTAAAGGATAAAGGTGATTTGACAGCATCCAAAGAAATGATAATGCTATCATATTGGAGCTTGGTTACTTTCAAATTCTTTGCAAAATTTTTCAACATAATCCGAATGCTGTTATTTTTTAGCAATTGTCTATTGTTTCCCCACAGTTCCATAAAATACAACATATACCTTCAAGTAGTTACGCATGGTTTATTTTAGATTAAGCCTTGATTTATATTGTTTTGCCTGCTATGGTTCTTCTCCAAGGAATTCTATACTACAATAAATTGTAATCTGAAGTACTTTAAAATATTGTCTTGTACAATTAGCCAGATACAAATGCATAGTCAGGTGAAACGCTATTAGTAGTCACTTATGAATTTGTTAATCTTTTGACCTGAGCAGCTACTCATAAAGTGAAATCCAGAATGGACTGTGGTAGATTTATTTGATCAGCATCGATTAATTCTTATGTCATTAATGAAGCATTTTTTTGATTGAGATCTCATTAAAGGTTTCTGCCTTATATAAAATGTCAATAACCCTTCAGAGACAGGAATGCCACTTTACTGAGGCTATATTTTTAAATGTTGTAACTAAAAATTATTTATAAACGCTTTCCCAAAGTGAATCATTACACTATTAATTTTTAAAATAAATTACTATACACTGCTTCATGAAGCATAAAAAATTGGGAGGTAATAAATAAAGATCATGCATTGAGTAATGCCTTTGGTCAACCTGAAGAAGGGAGTTGGTAAGTAATTAACATGGCTAGCCTGTCTGTATGTACAATAACTCATCTCAAGTTGCCTCCTCCCTTGATTATTTAACTGAAATAGCCTATAATTTAAAATTCCTATCTCCTTTATAAAGGAGAAAGTTGAAAAGTGAATGGCATATATAAAATATGAAAAGATGTTTTAAGTGTGTTTGCCATACAATATTGGGTGTGCCATGAACACATCCATGAGATCAAGCTACTCATTATATTTAAACTCCTGAGAAGAAACATGTCGTCATACAAAAGACAGCAAAGGTGATCAAACCAACTTAACAATCGCACCCATGAATGATTTCTGTAATTTACCATTAGACTAAATATCTCCTTTGTCTTCCTTTCCCTTACTAATTCATTTCTCTAGTACAGGATAACATTTCTCATAAAATAAAGAAGGTAGCATAAAATGCCATGAATAGATACCAAGTTTTCCAGTTCATTTTATCTAGGGTGTTTCCCCTATAAAATAATTAAATAAAATATCTAGTAGAGCTAAAGACTCTAAATCTAGGACAAAACATTAAAAATTGCTATATAATATGGAATAAAAAGTAATTTTAGTCTGTTTAATAACATTATCAAATATTGTCAAAAATATTCTGTAATTACGTCACATTTTTATATTGGCAAACACATAAAAAGCAAAGTTTGTGTCCTCAAATTCACTTGGAGATAGCCCTTAAAAATTGCTACACTAAATAGAATATCCACTTTCATCACTTATAATCAAAGCTTCCACTAAAGGTTACAGCTAGAGTAACAAAGAAAAAAAAAGGAATCACATATGTCCAAAAAGAAAGAAAGGAAAACTGTATTTTATTTGCAGATGACATAATCCTTTGTGCAGAAAATTCCACTCCAACAAGCCCAGTAGAAAATTACTAAAACAAGGACTTCGCTGGTAGCTCAGTGGTAAAGAATTCACCTGCCAGTGCAGGGGACATGGGTTTGATCCCTGATACAGATGGACCCCACACGCCATGGAGCAACCAAGCCTGTGCACCAAAACTACTGAGGGTGTGCTCTAGAGCCCAGCACCAACTACGGAGCCAATGTGTCACAACTACTGAAGCTCCCACATCCTATAGCCCGGCCTCTGCTACAAGAAAAGCCACTGCAATGACATGCCTGCACACCACAACTAGAGACTAGCCACAACTCACTGCAACTAGAGAAAAGCCCAAGCAGCAATGAATAACCAGCACAGTCAAAATTGAATATATTTTTTTAATTACTAAAACAAGATACAAAAGTCAATCTAGGAAAATTGATTCTATTTCTATGTACTAGTAATGAACAATCTTAAAGCAAATCGAGAAAATATTATTTATAATAATTCCTAAGACTAAAATTCTTAAAAATACCTGAACAACACATTGCTAAGAGAACTGAAGGAAATCTAAATAAGTGAGAGACATTTTATTTTCGTGGGTTAGAAAACTGAGTATTGTCAATATCACAACTTTACAGAAATGCACTACAGATTTAATGAAATCCTTATCAAATGTCTTTTCATACTGTTCATGGGGTTCTCAAGACAAGAATACTGAAGTGGCTTGCCATTCCCTTCTCCAGTGGACTAGGTTTTGTCGGAACTCTCTGCCATGACCCATCCGTTTTGGGTGGCCCTACACTGCATGGCTTATAGTTTCATCGAGCTGTCCATATGATCAGTTTGGTTATTTTTCTGTGATTGTGGTTTTCAGTCTGTCTGCCCTCTGATGGAGAAGGATAAGAGGCTTATGGAAGGTTCCTGATGGGAGAGGCTGACTGAGGGGGTAAACTGGGTCTTGTTCTGATGGGCGGGGCCGTGCTCAGTAAACCTTTAATTCAATTTTATGTTGATGGCTGCAGCTGTGTTCCTTCCCTGTTGCTTGACCTGAGGCCAAACTATGGTGGAGTCAATGAAGATAATGGCGACCTCCTCCAAAATGTGCTGTGCCCCACTGCTGTACTCAGTGCCTCCGAACCTGAAGCAGGCCATCGCTGACCACATCTCCACCGGAGACTCCTGGACACTCATGGGCATGCCTGGGTCAGTCTCTTGTGGGGTCACTGACCCTTTCTCCTGGGTCCTGGTGCACACAAGGTTTTGTTTGTGCACTCCAAGAGTCTGTTTCCCCAGTCCTGTGTAAGATCTGGTGGTTCTATGGTGGGGAGATCCACCCTGTCAATACTAAAGGAAATCAGTCCTGAATATTCATTGGAAGGACTAATGCTGAAGCTGAAACTCCAATACTTTGGTCACCTGATGTGAACTGACTCATTTGAAAAGACCCTGATGCTGGAAAAGATTGAGGGCAGGAGGAGAAGGGGATGACAGAGGATGAGATGGTTGGATGGCATCACTGACTCAATGGACTTAAGTTTGAGTAGGCTCCAGGAGTTGGTGATAGACAAGGAAGCCTGGTGTGCTGCAGTCCATGGTGTCGCAAAGATTTGGACATGACTGAGTAACTGAACTGACTAACTTAGCAAATGCCAGTAGGATATTTTGGAGATACTGACAAGATGATCATATGACATATGTGGAAATAAAAAGAACCCAAAATAGTAAGAACAATTTTTAAAAGGAACAAAATTGAAAGACATACACAATCTAATTTCAGAACTTACTACAAAGCTGTAGCAATGGGGCATATGGTATTGGTATAATGATAGCCATGTAAACTAACAGAACATATTTAAGAGTCCCCCAAAAAACCCTTAAATTTAAAGTCAACTGAATTTTGACAAGGACATCAAATTAATTTAATGATGAAGAGGACAGAATATCTGCAAATGGCAGTGGGATAACTAGATATCAATAAACACACACACACACAAAGAACTTAGGATTTTCCTTCAAACTATATACAAAAATTAATTAAAAATGGATACTACATCTAAATAGATGAGTTAAAACTACCAAACTTTTGGAAGAAAATATAGGAGAAAATCTTCATGGCCTTTGGATTGGACAAAAGAGTCTGTAGACATGGCAGCAAAAAACAAAGATCCACAAAACTTTTTTAACTGGATATCATTAAAATTAAAACTGTTAAACATCAAGACACAATTCAGAAATGGAAGACAAGTCACAGACTGGAAGAAAACATTCAAACATAATATCTGATAATGGGACAATGACCAGAATACACAAACATCTCTTATAATCAACAGTAGAGACCTTTTTTTTTTTCTTTATGGGACAAAGATTTAGGTAGATATTTAACCAAAAACAGATAAATCCTATATATGCTAATATGCACATGAATAAATGATCATTGTCATTAGTCATTAGGAAAATGCAAACTAAAATCATGAGACACCACTATACCCCTTTCTTGATGACTCAAAACATGACCATATCAAGAGTTAGTGATGATGTGGAGAAACTAAACTGTTCATGTAATGCAGGTAGGAATATAAAATGGCACACAGAGCCTCTGTGAAAAACAGTTTCACAGTTTCTTAAAATGTTTAACAGGTACTTGCCAAACAACTAAGCAGAAATCTATCTGACAGAAATGAACATGTGTATCCACACGAAGAAATGCATATGAATGCAGCATTATTTATATTACTAATAGTTCAACCTGGGAATAATCCAAATACACATTAATTAATGAAAGAATGTACACTACTTGATATAACTACATAGCAGAACACCATTCAATTAAAAAAAAAAAGACTACTGACGTATGCTATATTACAAAACTTAAAACATTTTTCTAAGTGAAAGAAATGCCAAAGACTATTTATGATTTTAGTTTTATAAATACTTATAGACATTTTTCCAAGGTAGACATATACATGACCAACAAGCACATGTAAAGATGTTCAGCTTCACTAATCAGCAAGGAAATGCAAATCAAAATCACAATGAGATACCATCTCACACCTGTCAGAATGTCTACTATCAGAAAGATAACAAATAATAAGTGTTGGCAAGAATGTGGAGAAAAGGGAGCCTTCTTGCTCTATTGATGGGAATGTAAGTTGGTGTAATCACCATGGAAACATTATGGAGATTCCTCAAAAAATTAAATGTAGAATCGCCATTTAATCTAGCATTTCAACTCCTGGGTATTAATCCAAAGAAAATGAAAATGCTAATTAGAGAAGATAAGTGCAGCCCTGTATTCTCTGCAGCGTTTTTTACAATACCCAAGATATAGGATCAAGCTAAGTGTCCATCCATAGACAAATGGGTCAAAAAGATGTGACATGTGTATATATGTTTACATTAATATATATACATATACACATAAATATATGAATATATATAATAGAATATCACTCAGTCATAAAAAGGATGCAGTCTTGCCCTTTGCAACAACATGAATGGACCTCAAGGGTATTATGCTAACTAAAGTTAGAGAAAGACAAATACTGTAGGATTTCACATATATATGAGATCTATAAAAGAAAACAAATGACCAAATATAACAAAATGGAAACAGAGTCAGAAACAGAGAATAAGTAAGTGGTTACAAGAGGGTAGGAGATGGGGAAAGGTGAAAAATGGGTGATGGAGATTAAGAGAAACAGACTTCCAGTAAGAAAATAAATGAGTCAGGCTATAAAATATACAGTGGGGGTATATAGTTAACGATTACATAATATTTCTGGAAATAGAACTCCCATATGACCCAGAAATCCCACTGCTAGGCATACACACTGAGGAAATCAGAATTGAAAGAGACAAGTGTACCCCAGTGTTCATTGCAGCACTGTTTACAATAGCCAGGACGTGGAAGCAACCTAGATATACACTGACAGACAAATGGATAAGAAAGCTGTGGTACATATACACAATGGAATATTACTCAGCAATTAAAAAGAATGCATTTGAATCAGTTCTAATGAGGTGGATGAAACTGCAGCCTATTATACAGAGTGAAGTAAATCAGAAAGAAAAACACCAATACAGTATACTAACACATATATATGGAATTTAGAAAGATGGTAATGATGACCCTATATGCGAGACAGCAAGAGAGACACAGATGTAAAGAACAGACTTTTGGGCTCTGTGGGAGAAGGTGAGGGTGGGATGATTTGAGAGAATACAATTGAAACATGTATATTATCATATGTGATATAGATTGCCAGTTCAGGCTCAATGCATGAGACAGGGTGCTCAGGGCTGGTGCACTGGGATGACCCTGAGGGATGGGATGGGGAAGGAGGTGGGAGGAGGCTTCAGGATGGGGGGCACATGTACACCCATGGCTGATTCATGTGACTGTATGGCAAAAACTACTACAATATTGTAAAGTAATTAGCTTCCAAGTAAAATAAATAAATAAATAAATAAATAAATAAAACTATTTCTGTACAGTGACAGTAACTAGACATATCATGGTGATCATTTTGAAATGTATAGAAATATCAATCATTATGTTGTTTATCAGAAATTACCATAGTGTTATAGATCACTTATTTCAATAACTAAACAAGCCAACAAAGTCATAGAAAAAGAGATCAGAGTTGTGGTTATCAGGGGAAGGGGGTGGGGAGAGGAGGAATTAGATGAAGGCAATCAGAAGGTACAAGCTTTCAGTTATAAGATAAATAAGTACTAGGAATGTACAGCATGATGAATAATTAACACTGCTGTATGTTATATATAAAAGTTGTTGAGAGTAAATCTGAAGAGCTCATCACAAGGAAAAACATTTTCTATTTATTTAGTTGTATATCTATATAAGATGATGGATGTTCACTAAATTTATTGTGGTAACCATTTCATGATATATATAATTCAAATCATTATGCTGCACAACTTAAACTTATACAGTGCTGGATGTCAATTATATCTTAATAAAATGTCCAGAAAAGACAAATATATTCAGACATAGCATATCAGTAATAGTTTGAAGATGGGGACTGGTAGTAGCTTCAAGTGAACATCAAGAAGCCAATGAATTGTATATTTAAAATGACTTAATTTTAGACCATGTAAAGTATACCTCAACTGCTGTAAAAAAAAATTAGAAGAATAAAAATAATACAGAATAGAAATTTGTTAAAATACAAAAAATGAGCAGTAAATGAAGAACAAAGGAACAAAATTTCATGAGATCTGCAAAAAGTAAAGACAAAGCAACAGATGTGAAAAACATATCAGTAATTGTAGAAATATGAAAGGACTTATTACTTGCAACAAAATGCAGAGATGATCAACTTGGATACAAAACAAGATTCAACTATAATCTGTCTACAAGAAACACGCTTTCGATTCAAAGACACAACTAGATTGGAAGCACAGGGGTGGAAAACAGTGATAACACGTAAAGAGTAATCCTAAGAGAACTGGAGTCAATATAGTAATACATAAGAAAATAAACTTTAAAGCATGAAAGACTGCTAGAGGCAACAAGTTTCACAATGACAAACTGTCAAACATAAGGAAGGTATGATAGTCATAAAGTATACTCACATCACAATAGATCCCAAGATACATAAAATAAAAAGTGACAAAAATGGAAGAAAAACAGACAATTTAACAATTATATTTAGAGATTTAAATACTTCACTCTTAATATTCGGTAAATCAACTTAAAAATAGATGGCTAAAACAACACTACCAACCATATCAACTAAGCTGACATTTCTTGAACACTAGACCCAAGAATAGAAGTTACACATTCTCTTCTAGTCTACATGACGTACCATCCAAGAAAAATAATATTTAAACCAATAAAAAGTATCAGCAACTGTAAATTTACTGTAATGGATCACTACAAAGGATTTGCTTCAATCACAACATGAAACTGGAAATCAACCACATAAAAAATACAGAGAAATTACCAAACATTTGTTAAATGACACACTTCTAGATGCACACTGGTCAAAGAGGAAATCATTAAGGAAACTAGAAAATGTCTGAACTGAACACATATCAAAACATTAAAAAAAAAAAAGTATGGGTTGCAGCTAAAGCAATGAACAGAGGGAAACTGATATCTTTAAAACATTATCATTTCTATAGGTATTGAAAAATAATTTGGTAAAGTACAATAAAACTCATCATGACAATCTATCAACAATCCAGCATTAAAAAGGAAGTTTCTCACCTTTAGAAAAGATACTTGAATTTAACTGCTAATCTCAAATTTATCCCTAATATTGTAAACAAGAAAAGTATACCTACTTACCAGATTGTAGTCAGTGCAATAAAGTAAGAAACAAAAGGGATGGAAAGGAAATTGCTGGATGTTGGAGGTGACTGACTGCATGAAGGACTGACTGCAAAAACATGAGGAACTCTGGGGATGACAGAAATGTTTTAGAACCGTTTTATGCAGATGGTTACACAGTGATACAAATTTAGTAAAAATCATTGTGTGTGTGTGCTCAGTCATGTCTGACTCTTTGCGACCCCGTGAACTATAACCCACTAGGCTCCTCTGTCAATGGGATTTCCCAGGCAAGAATACTGGAGTGGGTTGCCATATACTCTTCCAGGGGAACTTCCCCACCCACGGATCCAACTGCATCTCTTACATCTCTTGCATTGGTATGTGGATTCTTTACGACTAGCACCACCTGGGAAGCCAACTTGAGTCCTATTTACTGTGAAAAGCATATATATATATTTTATATATATACATATTAATTATATATATGTAAGGGTTTGTGACATTTGCAGCTGTATAGTGGGTAACTAGGAAACAGCCCCATGATACTGAACTAGATACTGTTATGATGTTATTTGTTGTTGTTTTAGTCACTCTGTCATGTCTGACTCTTTTGCAACCCCATGGACTGGGATTTTCCAGGCAAGAATACAGGAGTGGGTTACCATTTCCTTTCTCCAGGGGATCTTCCTGACCCAGTGATAGAATCCATGTCTCCTGCATTGGCAACTGGATTCTTTACCACTGAGCCACCTGAGAAGCCCCTCAAAATCATTAAACTTTATTCTTAAATGAGTTAATTCTATGGTGTGTAAATTTTATTTCCTAAATGTTTATAAAATACTGCTGAGATATGAAACTTGAGTAAATTACTTACATTTACATTTCACAGGAATTTTTAAATTTTCATTTTTAATTTCAAAAACAAAATTCTTCTTGATAGCCAGAGGCATTCAGGTTGTAATAAAAAGTATAACCCTAAAGTTGCTTCTGCTCAGTGTTCTGTGATGATCTAAATGGGAAGGAAAACTAAAAATGAGGGGACATATGTATATGTAAAACCGATTCACTTTGCTGTGCAGCAGAAACTAACAACACTGAAAAGTAACTACACTGCAATAAAAAAATCAATAAAGAAAATAGCACAATCCTACCGTTGCTATCCAATTACTCAAGCAGCACACTAAAATAGTTTATATTTAGGACATGCCTTTTGGTCAACTTCACACTACTGATTTGTGTCTATACTTAATCAAGATCCAGAGGTGGATATTGATCATTAAATAGTCACAGTATGTGGACTGTCTTTCAGGAGTAACCCCTTTAGAGTGTAATACTTAGACTTTTTAATTATTGATTGCAACATACTTTTAATTCTCTGTAGTGATTTGAAAAATTTTGACTAATCTCCCACAGTACAAATTTTCACATGATAAGCAGATAAAACATCATTGAGCCCATTTCTCTCATCACATCATTGTTATCACTTAAG
This sequence comes from Giraffa tippelskirchi, assembly GCF_054371585.1. Lineage (NCBI taxonomy): Eukaryota > Metazoa > Chordata > Mammalia > Artiodactyla > Giraffidae > Giraffa > Giraffa tippelskirchi. The sequence continues at coordinate 69,967,378 of NC_137284.1, forward strand.
TGAAATATTTGATAGAATGCAAAACTCCTTTGTTTGTTCTTCTAAGGTATAGGTCAATAATGTTATGATACAATCAATAGTATCATTTGACACAGGGATTTTTCCATACATTATTTTTTGGGGGTATGAGATTTATTAACCTTGCAGATGTTGTTATAATACTCTCAGCAACCATGTGACATATTTACTATGAAAATGTGACTTTAATGATGCCTTTGAAATGCTGCTCTTCTCCTTGCCTTTGGCAAAAGTAATAGTAATCAATTTTGTAAACACTGTATTATGACTGTTCTGAAATAACTCAATTGGTTTGCCACAGACGTTATTGTGCTTTGTTTGAAAATTAAGCATAAGTTCATACCCCCAATTGTCAGAGATATCTAACCTAAAAAGCTCTAGGGTAAGGTATAAAAAGTCATTAATACAATAAAATCTAATTTTAAAAGACTTTTATCTTCATAATTTCTATCATATCATTTTCTGTTTTGGCTGCTTGTGCAAAGTCATTACACTTGTTAATGTGCTTCTCTGAGAATATTCAGTTTTACCTTCTACATTTACAATACAGTCTGGTTCACAGTTTGAGTTATAACTTCATGACTGATTTCATTATATTTATATTTGAATGGCCCATTTTGAGGCTCTAGTTAACTTTCAATGAATTGTGTATAAAACTCAACGTAACAGTAAAAATGACAAATGCATATTTATAACATGCAAGCAATAAGTGCAAGTAATATGAACATATCAGGTGAAAGGAAATTCACCCTGTTATCTGAATACATTCTAAGACAACTGATCAACACTATCCTTTTAGCATGGATATACCTTTTCAAATGCAACTATTATTATAGTAAAATAGGGTATTTATGAAAATAGTAATTAACTTTATTTTCAAATTAGTGCAATATATGTGAACAAAACTTCACTGTGGCTTCATCTAAGCCACCAGACACCTTGCTGACATTTGATAGGTCATCAATATTCACTAGCGGTCCATGGTTTACACTTGGAAAAATACTCCATTAAAAATGGTTTTTTCCAGATGCATTTATATGACAAGTGATGCCCTATCCAAAGATCTGTGATATTCTTTCATTCATGGGAACAAAGAATATCTCAAAGTAAATGACAACTGCAGCATTACAAAAATAATGGTTCTATGCTAATAAACATTGAAATAAAAATCATTCAGAAATGTGGGTCAGTTATAGTATCATTTCACTTATAAGGCATAGTGAAGTGCTTCCCAACTGAATTAAAGATTTGGCATTGCTTTATAGCCCAAATGGGACTGTAGGAAATATATCTTGTTACCTGCTATAATATGAAAAAGGAAGCAAGAATGAACTGAGCCCAAGTATAAATAATAAAAGATAAAATATCAGAGATTACCCCACAAATACACATATAGAATAACATATTTTAAAGTAATTATTTGTGCTTTAGAGTTCCTATATTAAGAAACAATAGACATTTTTGTTTCTGATACTTAGAGAACTGCTACTGCTGCTGCTAAGTCGCTTCAGTCATGTCCGACTCTGTGCGACCCGAGACAGCAGCCCACCAGGCTCCGCCGTCCCTGGGATTCTCCAGGCAAGAACACTGGAGTGGGTTACTTAGAGAACTATACAGAAGCAAACTAAAGATTTTAAAAGTCCCCAAGGTATGTAAATGACTTATTCTCTCATTCATAGACCACTGTTTTTACATTCTATCGGATTTTCCCAATTATATTCCATATTAATCTACTCTCAAATTTACTACCACATCCTCTTTTGTGTTACAGACCTGAATTTTCAACTCAATCAGAAGGTTCTGAAGTCATAACATTTTTAATAGCCATGCTGACCTCAATTCAAATCCATTACCAAAATTTCTCAATTGTTCCTTGGGTCCTTAGCACAGTTTGATTTCTGATATTGCCATTCTAATAATCCTATTCTGTTTCATTACATCATCATCTAATACCATGGAAACTGTTAGCCTTTGAACTCATTACTGGTCTGCCTGCCAGCACTTTTAAATACATTTATTGGCTGCAATCAGATTATTCTTCATAAAATATCATTCCTTTCAAATGATCAACTGTTTCCCCAAAATCTTCAGTGGTTCTTTATAGACTGTATCTTAACTTCCAAACTCCTTATCAATTTTTTCATGGAGAACCAGACTGCTGTTTTTGAACTCTCATAGGGTCATCTACCAGCAAATACCTGTTAAGTCACAGTGGTCACTCTCCCTCTCCCCTGAACATGGTTGGTGCCATCTAAATTCCCTACTTCATAACTGCTCACATCATTCTTCTTGTTCAGGAAACTTGTGCATACTTCATTTTCCTAGATAACTCTTACACTCCCTTAAATAATCCTGGAGAAAAAGTTCTTCTGTATAGTTTTACCAGTTTTGCATTTCATTAATTTGCCTGGTCACCTGAACCAACCTGTAGCTACCTCTCTCTTGTGGAGCCAAAAGATTCAGGCATTCAGATATGAATATAACACTTCTGCCTGTCAGTGACTCATGCACATAATTTGCAGATTTTCTGCTGGGGAAGATCCTGCTTGGGCATGTCTTCCTGAGACTTCGGTCATGCCTCCTCTCCTCTCTCCCAGTAGATTGCCAGCCAGGTTACTATTGAGGCCACAGTACTTCAAGAGATATTAATGCACAAATAAAATGCCCTATGTCTACAGCTAAACTGCTCCCAAATAAAGGATTATCTGACTTTGCTGTGATGGCTTTGAAAATAGAGTGGTTCCATTGGAACCATTTAAGAATTCTGTGATAAAGAGTTATTTGCAGTTTTATACTATGGACCATGATACATTACAGGTCCACATCATATTTTATTCTTTCTTAAGAAGGTGAGAAATTAATTTCTATATATACAGCGATGAACAAATTTCTACTTTATCAAGGCTACAGTATTTTAAAAGGATGTGTTTATAAAGAAGGAGATAATAATAACAGTTACAAAACCTACCTGAAAAAAGGGAGAAAAAGTAAGAATTTTTATATCACCCTCTCCTTTACCAGCTGCATCAATATGGTAATACTGACCTCCCGGAATCTCAGTTTTCTCATCAACAAGAATGAGAGAGGAGTTGTAGTCACTAGCTCACAGTGATGTGGAGACAATCAAATGAATTAAAATTTGTAAAGCATCTGGTACCATGTAACTCTCACATACAGAAGAAGCTCAATAAGCTACAGGTCATTATTATGGTAATAAATTTAAAATCAAGATGCTGCTACCTCAAAAGCTATGGATTGGTTATAAATGCTAGGGAGAGAGTTCCACAAATTCTTTCTGGACATCTTCATATACCTCAGGGATTTCAAAGAAGATAGAAAGAACATTGTAGATATAGAACACCATATGCATTTTATAAAAATTTCACTTTGATAAAAAAGAATATTAACTAAAATTTCTTTTTAATACATTATTAAACATATTACTTTGTTTTCAGGATAGAAGGTTTACTTCTTTATGACCTAGCCATTAATTCTGAAATTTCAAATCACCCTGAGATAATTAAAAAAATATTCAATTTATGATTACAATATAAACATCAGATATGTAAAAATCACATATATTTATGACATTTCAGCAGAATATCAAAAGACAGTCTTTGTGTTGGTTCAGGTTATAATAATGAAAGAAAATAATCCCATCTTTAGGTGCAGTCATTGTGAATATTAAATGACTAAACTCATCAAATAAAAATTATACAATATAATTTTTTATAATTTTTGTATTTATGAATATTTAAATGGAGGTAATATAAATTGGTGCAGTCATTATGGAAAATAATATGGAGATTATTCAAGAAATTAAAAGTGGTGGTGGTGGTTTAATCACTAAGTCATGTCTAACTCTTGCGACCCCATGTACTATAGCCTCCCAGGCTTCTCTGTCCATGGAATTCTCCAGGCAAAAATACTGGAATGGGTTGTCATCTCTTTCTCCAGGGGATCGTCCCGATCCAGAAATCGAACCTGGGCCTCCTGCAACGCAGGCAGATTCTTGATCATATGATCCAGAAATTCCATTTCTGAGTATATATGCCAGGGAAGTAAAAATCAGATCTTGGAGAGATATCTGCATTGCCATATTTACTGCAGCATTATTCACAACAGTCAAGTTACGGAAACAATCAAAATATCTATCTAAAGGAAAATGTTATGTATACATAGTTACGTATGACTCCTGCAAGCCCATAGACTATAGCCCACCAGGCTCCTTTGTCCAAGGGATTTCCCAAGCAAGATTACTGGGGTAGGTTGCCATTTCCTTCTCCACGGGATCTTCTTGATCCAGGGATAGAACCTGGGTCTCCTGCAGGCAGTCTCCTGCAGGTAGTCTCCTGCATTGCAGGCATATCCTTTACCAACTTAGACACCAAGGACACCTACATAAATATAATGGAATATTATTCAGCTATGAGAAAGAAGGCCATTCTGCTGTTTGTAACATGGTTGGACATGGAAGGCATTAAACTAAGTGAAATAAATTGGAGAAAGATAAACACTGCATGATATCACTTAAATGTAGAATCTAAAAAAGCTGAACTCATAGAAACAAATGAGAATGGTAGTTACCAGGGGCTGAGGGGTGTGGGAGTGGAGAGACACTTGCTGAAGGGTACATATTTCCAGCTATAAGATGAACTGAGTCCTGGGGATCTAAAGTAGAATATGGTGATTATAGTCAATATTTTTATATACTTGAAACTTGCTAAGAGATTAGATCTCAAATGTTCTCAACACTGAAAAGAAATAGTAATTATGTGACATGCTGAAAGTGTTAGCTGACACAATAGTGGTAACATTTTGTAATTTATAAGTGTATCAAATCAACATGCTATACATCTTAACCTTTGACAATGTTCTATGTCATTTATATGTCATTTACATCTCAATAACGTTAGGAAATCTTACATGATTTTGTATTTATAAATGTTTAGTAGAAGAGCAGTGGTTTTTATGAGCTTTGAAGATACTGATCAAGGAATATGGCTTATGAAACGGAAATACACCTAACATACAGAATCATTCAAATAATAGAAAATCTTCATTAAAGGAATTTAAAATTCACTAACACATGTTTGGAGAGTCCCTCATTTTTTTGGTATAAAAATTTCCAGTTATATTTGATTCTCATGGGTCCCTTAACACTGCTGACATACAAGTCAAATTTTTGTCTTTAGTGGAAAACAATTTGGGGTTAGTTTTCAAAGAATATTCAGATTATCTGGCACCTTTATTATTAGGATTGAATGGATAGTCAAATATGTTGGGGTATGAATAATAGTAATGATAAGACTTCACATGCTGTTTTCGAGAGGAAAATTCTTCTAGGACAAGAATGTTAATAAATTTCTTAGTAGTGTTGTTTTCTCTTTTTATAGAAATCCATTTTTGCTTTTCAGGCCTATCACACTTTTTTTTTAAATTTTCTCTATAAGTCAGTTCTTTCTTTGCTTTCTAGGCTTGCTCCCAAATGTCAATTTTCCCTTTCATTCACTCCCACTTGTATTTCTACTGTCAGATGCTTCTTCATGTTGATGCCAAGATATGTTTTGTTTTTTTTTTAATAAACTCGGGTTTTGAAAGTTTATCATTTCCTTTATACATGCTATTCTACCCATCATATCACCATCCCTCTAGCCTCCCTTTATTGCTAAATGCTTTATCCCTTTTACAGGTTTTCCTAAAATTGCATTTACTTTTTCTACTCCTCTTTATGCATTCAGGTGAGGATAGTCATTAGGGCTGTTTATCCATATTTCAGTTTCCTTTTCCCAGGCACTGACAGAAATTAGGAAGTGGACATGTGACTTGTTAAAGGGAAAAAAAAAAATAAGTGAACCAAAGTGATACATATCACTGTCAGTCAGATGCCTTGAAGAGCCTGTGCGTAATTTACTGTATCTCTTTTCCGCTGCCAAGACAACCATCAACTTTCCAAGTTGTGGAGACAACATCCAATTATGGTCCATGAATGAGGATGATATGGATCAGAGAATCCTGGCAACATATGCTGGACACAGAGCTTGAATGAAAAATAAACTGTTTTTAATCCACTGAGACTTGAAGTGTTTTTTGTTACCACACTGTAACAGAAATTGTTATCTTATAGAGGATATTATCATGATTTGAAGAAAAACGGAAAAAAAGGAGAGAAACCCTTATGACACTAGCTTAGCAGTTAGGCCTAGGATGCTGTGTAATAGGAAACTATTACCAAAGATAGTAGGAAAGAAGGTTATTACACCTTGGTGAAAATGAACGGGATCATACACTAAATATCTTGAGCTCTAGGAGAAACCTTTAACATAAGTACTGTGTGTCGGTTGCCACTGCTAGCATTTGGCAAGGTATTTCAAGAAAGAAATGAGCACAGGAAAGAACTGGATACTTGTAATGAAAAATAAAAGAAGACAAAGATAATTCATTAGGGCTGCTGCTGCTACTAAGTCGCTTCAGTCGTGTCCAACTCTGTGCGACCCCATAGACAGCAGCCCACCAGGCTCCGCCGTCCCTGGGATTCTCCAGGCAACAATACTGGAGTGGGTTGCCATTTCCTTCTCCAGTGCATGAAAGGGAAAAGTGAAAGTGAAGTCGCTCACTTGTGTCTGACTCCTAGCGACCCCATGGACTGAAGCCTACCACGCTCCTCTGTCCATGGGATTTTCCAGGCGAGAGTAATGGAGTGGAGTGCCACTGCCTTCTCCGTCATTAGGTCTGGAAGAGGAAATTTCTCAATCTCATACAGTACAAGATAAAACTGACACAGTTATAGAGAAACAAAAAAGCAGATTAAAACTCACTTTTTATAAAGAAAAAGTATGAGGTTTATACCTATTATTTAAAACTTTCAATTTATTAAAATTGGCTCAGGATAAGGATGTGATTCAAGTTAGTCTTTCTCCCATTGTGCTCAGATGGTAAAGAATCTGCCTACAATGTGGGAGACATGGGTTTGTTCCCTGGGTTGAGAAGGTCCCCTGGAGAAGGGAATGCAATCCATTCTATTATTCTTGCCTGGAGAATTCCATGGACAGAGGAGTCTGGTGGCTAAGTCCATAGGGTTGCAAAGAGTCAGACATGAATGAGCATTCACTTTCAATTTCCACAGTGTTAGAACCTCTGAAAGATTAGTATTCATTACAGAAAAAGCTAGGCTAATGTGTGTGGCTCACAGTAAATTCTTACAGTTGCAAAAGATGGCTTCAGCTTCTTCAGCATTACTGGTTGGGGCATAGACTTGAATTACTATGAATATTGAATGGTTTGCCTTGGAAACGAACAGAGATCATTCTGTCATTTTTGAGACTGCATCTAAGGACTGTATTTTGGACTCTTTTGTTGACTATGATGGCTACTCCATTTCTTCTAAGGGATTTTTGCCCACAGTAGTAGATAAAATGGTCATCTGAGTTAAATTCACCCATTCTAGTCCATTTTAGTTCGCTGATTCCTAAAATGTCGATGTTCACTCTTGCCATCTCCTGTTTGACCACTTCCAACTTGCCTTGATTCCTGGACCTAACATTCCAGGTTCCTATGCAATATTGCTCTTTAAAGCATTGGATTTTACTTCCATCACCAGTCATATCCACAACTGGGTGTTGCTTTTGCTTTGGCTCCGTCTCTTTATTCTTTCTGGAGTTACTTCTCCACTATCTCCAGTAGCATGTTGGACACCTACCAAACTGGGGAGTTCATCTTTCAGTGTCCTATTTTTTTTGCCTTTTCATACTGTTCATGGGGTTCTCAAGGCAAGAATATTGAAGTGGTTTGCCATTTCCTTCTCCAGTGGACCACATTTGTCTAGTCAAAGCTATTGTTTTTCTAGTCATGTATGGATGTGAGAGTTGGACTATAGAGAAAGCTGAACGCAGAAGAATTGATGCTTTTGAACTGTGGTATTGGAGAAGACTATTGAGAGTCCCTTAGACAGCAAGGAGTTCCAACCAGTCCATCCTAAAGGAAATCAGTCCTGAATATTCATTGGAAGGACTGATGCTGAAGCTGAAACACCTGATGCAAAGAACTGACTCATTTGAAAAGACCCTGATGCTGGGAAAGATTGAAGGTGGGAGGAGAAGGGGACAACAGAGGATGAGATGATTGAATGGCATCACCGACATGATGGACATGAGTTTGAGTAAATTCCAGGAGCTGGTGATGGACAGGGAGGCCTGGCATGCTGCAGTTCATGAGGTCGCAAATGTCAGACATGACTGAGCAACTGAACTGAACTGAATTGAACACTTTCCCACAGTTGGAACCCTCACAGTTATATAAGCTCAGCAACCTTTAAGAAGTGCTAAAAATTAGGGTCAGCTGGGTGATTTCCATTCTTTCCCTCTGTGGGAGCATGTATTTGGGTCACCTTGTTTCATACATATGGTGAGAAAAGAGGGCAGGAAATTGCTATTTTTAATTCTATGTTTCTAACTCAAGAGAGGTCACACAAAGAACTGAGATAGACTATTTTCTCAGCTCTTGAAGAAGAAGCAAGTATGATTAAGTCAGAGATTGTGGACTGTGACCAGTTTGGGTGTGACTGGCTAGGCGTGTAGGGTTGGCATCCTTGATCAGAGCACAACTGTACTGGGTATAGTGCAGAGGTTACACTATTTCCTAACCAAAAGATCTAATTCTGCTAATCACTGCACATATTCCTCAATATTCTTGTTATTCTAATGGGTTGTATGTTATTTAGTTGTTTTTTAGTTGCGAAGTCACGTCCTACTTTTGTGACATCATGGATTGTAGCCTGCCAGGCTCCTCTGTCCATGAGATTTCCAAGGCAAGAATACTGGAGCGGTTTGCCAATTCCTTCTCCAGGGGATCTTCCCAACCCAGAGATCAAACCCAGGTCCCCTGCACTGGCAGGCAGATTCTTTACCACTGAGCTTGTTCTTCTAATGGGTACATGGCAAAAAAAATCTTCCCTGCCCCCTTGCAGTTATCTGGGACTGCACACTTCCTTTGATAATGAAGTGTAAAACAGTTTTGTGTCAGCTTTGGGAAAAAGCTTTTAAATCCAACATCGATTCCAATACATTTTGCCCTGCCATAATGAAAGGAGATGTTCCAGATGGGGAAGACTCGATCAGCCCGAGTCCCCTGAATTAGCACACCCAGAATACTGTGCCTTCTGGACTGTGACGAATATGTAACACATTAGCAAGAAATAAACCTCTGATTTTTTTAAGCTCCTAGATTTTGAGGATTTGTTTCCTCAGCATAGCCTAGTCTGTTTTGGCAAATACACATATTACTTTTACTTGTTATTCTGCTTTTATCTAGTAATTGCATCTGTAAAAATAAGTCAAAAATAACAACTCAATTTTTTTAATGATTCTTCAAATCTTCTCAGCTAGATTGCAATCATTTTTAGAGGAAATAACACTTATTATGGTACTGAGGTAATATTCTTACCCACAAGGAATTATGCCCATGCATGTGGAAACCAGGGCTTCCCAGGTGGCACTAGTGGTAAAGAACCCATCTGGCAATGCAGGAGACATAGGAGACACAGGTTCCATCCCTAGGCCAGATAAATCCCCTGGAGGAGGGGAATGGCAACTCACTCCAGTATTCTTCCCTGGAGAATTCCATGGACAAGAGGAGCCTGATGGGCTACAGTCCATGGGGTCATAAAGAGTCAGACATGACTGAGGCATCTTAGTGCGTGAGTCTGTGTGTGTGAGCGCGCGCACACACACACACACACACACACACGGAAACCAAGGATTTGAATAAATTTTTACGTGAATTAATCTCTCAGTTTCCTTCTTTAGTAACTTCTCAAGTTTTTAATGACTTTTGGTAAGCATGTTTTTGGCTTTGCCTACCAAATATCCCTTCCTCTTTTTTTCACAATAAAATCTCTCTTTACAAAGGACAACTTATCCCTTGTGACTCAAGAAGAAACAAACTCATCATCATCAGCACCAACCTTCTTTGGTGTCATAGTTCCTCAGGACACAGGGATCACTTCAGGCAAGAGTCTATGCTGAGCTGAGCTTCAGGGGCATAGGACTTGTGTAGTCAAAAAGGGCCTCATCATCAGGAGGGTCTTTCAGTAGGTTCTACTCTTTTATTCTTGAAACTCTTAACTGCTGAACAGAAGGCTCTTCCTTCTCATTTTGCCCTGGGCCTCACAAATCATGTAGCCCATCTTGAATGTAGGTCCAAAAATTTTTCAATCAAATGCTTCCCTAGGGTTGTGGCTGCAACTATGAGGCAAGACTGCATCTTTCTACTATGGATGTAGAATTTCAGGATATGAGTTCTTCCTCTAGATGAGGCCAGTCTGAAGTAAACCCGAAAATAGAGATAATTTCAGAATTATCCAGATAATACTGAATCCAGATAATACTATCTGGACCTAAGCTAGAAAAAAAATCAAAGATCAACTGAATTGAGGGATAGAATAAGAAATACAGTATTGATGACTGTGTTGAGCCTCTAAACCCAGCCTGAAGCCTGAAACACTATTTGATCAGTTATGTGAGTCAAATTATTCCCATTTTAGCTTAAACTAGCATAAGTTGGGTTTTGACCATGTGAATCCCAAGTAGTTCTTAGAACCAAATCATATTTTGTATCTATGTTGAGTCTCATATGTTTTCCTAATTCACTAAAATGTTCTTGAATGTGTCTAGAAAAGCACCATACTTTGAACAAAGTAAGCTCTCTCCTGGCTAACTCATACTCATAACACTCACTGAATGCCTGAACTTGTGAAGATTCAGTATTCAGTATGGAATGTATGGAATAAAAACCTGGTTTTAAAACTCAGTATTTACTTACTTTCTTTGAATCTTTTCTCCTTTACGTGTACTCAGTGCAGACTGAATGCCACACCTCTGCTTTAATATTTATTGTATACATCTCCACATTCTCAAATAATTCAAAATAGACCTGCTGCATTGTCAGTGAGAGGTAATCACAATAAATCAGGCTTTATCTTCAATTTATTCATTTCTGTACATGCAACGTGAAAAACTGACATCTAATCCTGCCTTTCAAACAGAGGGGTAAATGGAATAAAATGAAAATGTATGACAATTATATTACGATAATATGACTAAAGTATTAAGATGAACTGTTAATCATTACTTAGCAAATTACAACTTTCATATGGAGAAAATAATACCTTACATATATAATGAATAACATTACACTTGGACTAATATAGCTGTAAGTTAATTATAGACTACACAGCTGATTTAGTTTCATTTACCTAAGGAGCTGTTCTCACCCTGTTGCAGATTAATTACATCTTCAGGAATACAGCCTCATTTATCAATGTCACTTGCAGCATTATAGTTCTTACCAAATGTGTAGGGCTTTTTTTAATATTAAAAAAAAATTCCTTGTCTGTGATACATTTTGCATGTTTAGTCATTAAAAGCACATGACAGCTAAAACCAGGTAAGATTAAATTAGTTATGAAACATTAGGAAAGTCCATGTCCCAGAAATTAAATGACTATAAGAAAATAAAATTCTGTTAAAACTGTTCAAGTCAGACAAAGGCCTCTCCTATATTTACAGATTGTTTGAGAAGACCCCATGCTTTGAAATGCATGTATGAAAAATATACAGCACACTATGAATTCATTTATGCACATTAAGCAGATTTACAATATTTGTATTTTCCAAAATTAGTAAAAATACTCAAAAGAATACCATGTTAAACTTTATACATATATAGAAAAGTTTATTTAAGTTATGATAGAAATTTTTTAATGCTTGCTTTTCTCTAACAATGAGAATGTTCTTAATTAAATGTGAGCAAGAAAGAACCACAGAGATCTGACTACAGCTTGGAAAAGAGTGGAATATTCATTCACAGTAAATGAGCATTTAATATCTATTAACAAATGCTATATGCTAATATGTGTGCAAAAAGTAGGCACACTTGAATAACTTACATTGCTAATATCAAAGTGCTCAGATTCTAAGGAAACACAAACAGAAGACTATAAAAACTGATTAATGTTAAATAAAGTTATGTGAAGAGAAATATGAAGTTCAAAAACAAGAGTGTAAAACCTAGTGTGACAGCTCAGGAAAGAATTTTTAGCCGAAAAATAGCATGAGTTGATTATTCACAAATGTACTGCTGCTAAGCTTATAATTTGTGAGTAAGAAAAGGGTAGATATATTTGGGGAAAACCAGTGATGGGGGCTGGGGGAGTGGTGAAGGTGATCTGTTTCACCCTGACAGAATCGTTGGCATGAGAAAAACTATAGATTAGGGAAAAGCATTTCAGAAAGGACAGGCAGTTTCCAAAATAGAGATGAAGCTGAAGATATGTCAGGGACAGACATGATAAGGAGGTTAGAGTTCATCTGTACGACGTATCAAGCCACTGGAGGCATAGCTGCCTAGGCAGAGCCTGGATTTGAAGAATTAAGATGGAGGCAGAGAAGAGCCACACGGAGAAATGAGAACAGTGAAAATTACAGGTGATAAGAGTCTGAGCTCCTTAGAGGCAAAGTAAATAAATAAAAGCAAATAAAAAATAGATAAACCAAAACCAATACAATACTGTAAAGTAAAAAAAATAGATAAATAAATACATTTAAAAAAAAGAAAAAATAAACCAACAGAATAAAAGAAAATTGAAAAGGAAACAGAATATTCACATACAGAACCATCACACTTTCCTTGATTAGGTGTGGCGATTTGTGAAACTCCAGAAGACATCTACATGTGTGATACAGAGATTGCTACCCTATTTTCAGATAATGATTAAAACCATGATGAGGAATGAAACAGCCTACCAGACATAGAGAAAAAAAAGCAGAGCTGGTAATTATTTGCAATTAAAGGAGAGATGAAGTTAGAAAAGTACGTGAAGGTAACACATAATCAGCAAGGTGGTCAGAAAAGAATTCTAAGTTTTGAGAGGGTATGGGGCCAAGGAAGCTCAAAGAAGTGAGAAAAGAAATTCAATAAATAGAAAGTGATTCAAAATTTGTTGTTGTTTAGTAGCTCAGTTGTATCCGACTCTGCAGCCCCATGAACTGTAGCCCACCAGGTTCCTCTGACTATGAGATTTCCCAGGAAAGAATACTGGACTACGATGCCATTTCTTTCTCCAGGGAATCTTCCTGACCCAAGGATCAAACACATGCCTCCAGCATTAGCAGGTGGATTCTTTACCAGTGAGTCACCAAGAAATACAAAGTGATTCATAGTTAAGAGCAGCAAAATATTGGGAAACCAGTGTCACTGAATTGGTGAATCTGAAGGTCAAGCATAACAAAAGAAAGAGAAGTTTTGGGGAAGTGGTATGAGAGAAAGAAGAGATAACAAAGCCATCTTGTACTGGTTCTGCAAAAGGGAGAGGAAGTTGGGGAAACTAAAATTCTTGGACTGAGAAATTACCTAGGAATAAATATTTCTTTGTTTTTAACGTAATGTATGTTTTACACTTTCCTTCCTTTCCCAAATTTTGTATTCTATTTAAAATTTTAAAATAAAATTTTATATTTCATTTGAAATTATTTAAAATTTTATTATTTTATATTTTAATTAAGGATTTTAAATTAAACACCACATGTATCATCTTCACAGATCAGAGATCTGTGTCAAAAATCAAAATCCATTATAAATTTTCTTGAGTGATAAAGGAAGTACAGGATAACTAACTCAAAGTATTTAAACCTGCACATTAAAAAAATAGAATACCTGGAGAGAAAAAAAAGACAATCAGAAAATACAGCAATCAGAGGCTTAATGAAAGAAAATACTTGAAAATTTACTAATATATGAACAAATTTGTCCCAACTTCAGATACAATGTTTTAGTTTGGAGTTTTTGGTTTGGGGGGTAAAATCTAATTATAGTATTATCAGCTTTTATTTGATGGATCTGTTTTTCAAACAGCTCAATACAGTGAGCAAAAACAAGACTGGGAGCTGACTGTGGCTAGGATCATGAAATACTTATTGCAAACTTCAGACTTAAATTGAAGAAAGTAAGGAAAATCACTAGACCATTCAGGTATGACCTAAATCAAATCTCTTATGAGTTTACAGTGGAAATGACAAATAGATTCAAGATATTACATCTGATAGACAGAGTTCCTGAAGAATTATGGACAGAGGTTTGTGACATTGTGCAGGAGGCAGTGATCAAGGCCATCCACAAGAAAAAGAAATGTAAAAATGCAAAATGGTTGTCTGAGGAGGCCTTATAAATAGCTGAGAAAAGAAGAGAAGTTAAAGGCAAAGGAGAAAAGGAAAGATATACCCATTTGAATGCAGAGTTCCAAAGAACAGCAAGGAGAGATAAGAAAGCCTTCCTCAATGATCAATGCAAAGAAACAGAGGAAAACAATAGATGAGAAAGACTAGAGATCTCTTCAAGAAAATTAGAGATACCAAGGGAACATTTCATGCAAAGATGAGCACAATAAAGGACAGAAGTGGTATGGACCTAACAGGAGCAGAAGATACTAAGAGGTGGCAGGACTACACAGAAGAACTATAAAAAATAATCTTCATGACCCAGATAACCACGATGGTGTGATCACTCACTTAGAGCCAGGCATCCTGGAATGCAAAGTCAAGTGGGCTTTAAGAAGCAACACTACAAACAAAGCTAGTGGAGGTGATGGAATTCCAGTTTAGCCGCTTCAAGTGCTAAAATATGATGCTGTTAAAGTGCTGCACTCAATATGCCAGCAAATGTGGAAAACTCAGCAGTGGCTACAGGACTGAAAAAAGTCAGTTTTCATTCCATCCCAAAGAACGGCAATGCCAAAGAATGTTCAAACTACTCCAAATTGCACTTATTTCACATGCTAGCAATGTAGTGCTCAAAATTATCTAAGTCAGGGTTCAACTGAACGTGAACCGTGAAATTCCAGATGTTCAAGCTGGATTTAGAAAAGGCAGAAGAACGAGAGATGAAATTGCCAACTTCCGTTGGATCACTGAAAAAGAAAGAGAGTTCCAGAAAACATCTACATCTGCTTTATTTTTTGCACCAAAGTCTTTGATTGTGTGGATCACAACAGACTGTGGAAAATTCTGAAAGAGATGGGGATACCAGACCACCTGACCTGCCTCCTGAGAAACCTGTATGCAGGCCAAAAAGCAACAGTTAGAACTGGAGATGGAACCAGACTGGTTCCAAGTCCGGAAAGGAGTACGACAAGGCTGTATACTGTCACCCTGCTTATTTAACTTAAACGCAGAGTACATCATGTGAAATGTCAGGCTGGATGAAGTACAAACTGGAATCAAGACTGCCGAGAGAAATACCAAGAACTTCACATATGCAGATAATACTACCCTTATGGCAGAAAGCAAAGAAGAACTAAAGAGCTTCTTGATGAAAATGAAAGAGAAAAGTGAAAAAGTAGGCTTAAAACTCAACATTCAGACAACTAAAATCATGGCATCTGATCCCATCACTTCATGGCAAATAGATCAGGAAACAATGGAAACTGTGAGAGACTTTATTTTTTGGGGCTCCAAAATCACTGTAGATGGTGACTGCAGCCATAAAATTAAAAGATGCTTGCTCCTTGGAAGAAAAGCTATGACCAACGTAGATAGCATATTAAAAAGCAGAGACATTACTCTGCCAACAAAGTTCCATACAGTCAAAGCTATGGTTTTTCCAGTAGTCATGTATGGATGTGAGAGTTGGACTATAAAGAAAGCTGAGCACCGAAGAATTGATGCTTTTGAACTGTGCTGTTGGAGAAGACTCTTGAGAGTCACTTGGACTGCAAGGAGATCCCACCAGTCAATCCTAAATGAAGTCAGTTCTGAATATTTTTTGGAAGGACTGATGCTGAAGCTTAAGCTCCAATACTTTGGCCACCTGATGCAAAGAGCTGACTCATTGGAAAAGACTGTGATGCTGTTAAAGATTGAAGGTGAGAGGAGAAGGGGACGACAGTAGATGAGATGGGTGGATGGCATCATTGACTCAATGGACATGAGTTTGAGCAAGCTCTGGGGGTTGGTGATGGACAGGGAAGCCTGGCTGTAGTCCATGGGCTCAAAAAGCGTTGGACGCAATTGAGCGATTGAACTGAACTGTTTTGAAAAAAATTCTCAGTATTTTATATGACGCTTAATGAATAAATTATTTATCATTCAGTAAAGAGTATTTACTAAACAGTATAATGTGGCTGAGCCAATAAAAGAGAAACATGTAATTTTAAGAAAATGGATAGAACTGAATTTGCACTGGAATTTTGTAGATAAACTGCTATGAGGTAAATTTATCAAGTATTTGAGATCACTAATTTTTGGTGCTTGACAATTTATTCAAATACTGTAAATCTTTTTTAAATAGCCTATTTCAGAAACAAATGTCTAATGAAATGGAATCTTCCAATAAAAATATGAAGTTGACTGTCCAGAAAAAATATGTTATTCAATATAGTATTAATATCATTACAAATTTCTCCTTGCCATAAAATGTGGAAAAACACCTTTCAAAACAATGTCATTTTATAATGAGAATTGTAGACGTTACTTGATTAATGTTTTTAATTTCTAAAATGTATAATCCAAATTCCTCATTTAAGAAAATACACAAATTATTGCTGGCTTAATAACAGAATTATCTTTAGACCAATAGAATTCAGCTAAAACAAATTTATACTCTTGCCTGGAAAATCCCATGGACGGAGGAGCATGGTAGGCTGCAGACCATGGGGTCGCTAAGAGTTGGAAACGACTGAGCAACTTCACTTTCCCTTTTCACTTTCATACATTGGAGAAGGAAATGGCAACCCACTCCAGTGTTCTTGCCTGGAGAATCCCAGGAACGGGGAAGCCTGGTGGGCTGCCGAGCATGGGGTCGCACAGAGTCGGACATGACTGAAGTGATTTAGCAGCAGCAGCAAAACAAATTTAAAGTTAAGTAATAAATGGGTTGTAGCTTAAAAATTATATAATGTTTATAATAAAAAGGTAAATGAAGTGGACAAAGCAAGGAAATGAGATTTTAAAACAAAACAGATTTGGTTTAAATCTGTTTAAATTTAAACAGTCTCAAATCTGCTGAGTCTAATTTTACTGATTTCAGGACCAGACCAAAAACTCTATGTTGTTAACCAGTCTGTGATCATAACCAAATGTATGCATGTGTGCTAAGTTGCTTCAGTCATGTTTTTTGCAGCTGTATGAACTGCAGCCTGCCGGCTCCTCTGTTCATGGGATTCTCCAGGCAAGGGTTGCCATGCCCTCCTCCAGGTGACCCAGGGATTGAACCAATGCCCCTTAGGTCTCCTACATTGGCAGGCAGGTTCTTTACCACTATTGCCACCTGGGAAGTCCAGCTAAATGTATAAGGTTAAGATATTTCCTTTGTATTTGCAGTAAAGGCATAGGGAAACATGTAAGACAGGGCTCATGACTATAAGAATTCTGATTGCTAACTATTTCACTAACTTGATATTTATGGTTATGAGAATTAAGTAGTCACATTTTTCCTATACTGGAAGAGTAAGAGGCTCTTAGTGACTGACTAGGGTTGAAGGCTATTAAATCATAGCCATGCAAATATCTATTTGATAGGACATCTGGGTGGTAATATATATGATGCACTAAAAGTCTCCTAGTCTTTCTCAGATTTCTTCCAGGCTCAGAGAGTAATTCTACAGGGATCACAGACTCACTTCTAATTTCAGAAGTACAAATATGAAAAAGATTTTAAATTTCATGTTGGCTTTCACGTTTTACACAGCGTGTGATACTAAGTTGTTTCTGGATATGTTCTGCAAAAACTGGAGGACCTTTCCAGAAGCCTTTGAAATTCTTATTGCCTTGCTTGTTTCTGCTCACAGTGCTGACTTCTGTGTTGAAGAGTGTCCAAATTGGAACTTACTGGGATGATTAACAGCTGCTACAAAATCAATACTCTATGTAGAGAAAACAGAATTGGACTAAGATGATCTTACATGAGCACTAACTAGTCTGTGACTGAATATCTACCAATGTCAGCAAGCCAGATACAATTTACATTAGTGGAAGCGTTTCCATGGATATAATGCTTGGTCTTTTCAGAATTGCCCTTAGAAACCTAGAGGGTGGTAGAGATAACTTATAGGTTTTAATTATGCTTAATTTTGCATATTCTCAGTTGCAAAGAAGATATACTTAGTGAGAAATGGGTTTTCTTAAATCTTCCATTATTTTAACATTTATTATGGTTGAAACACTGAGTCATACTATTGCTACTGCAGTGAAAGTGAAAGTCGCTCAGTAGTGCTCAACTATTTGCGACCACATGGACTATACACTCCATGGAATTCTCCAGGCCAGAATACTGTAGTGGGTAGACTTTCCCTTCTCCAGGGGATCTTCCCAATCCAGGGATCCAACCCAGGTACACACATTGCAGAGCTCTCCTCAAAATGAGTCTTAATTTTTTTTTTTACTGCAAAATAAACTGAAAAGTAATACAGATGTTTGTGTATTTGTTTTATTATACACTGATGCTCCAATTAACAGTACGGTAATAGCTGACATACATCCTAAAACTCCTTTCTATTTTGGAGGGCTATTCTTTATAACTATGTATTGTTCTCTTTAATACTTAATATCATTGTTCAGTTCACTCTATCATGTCTGACTCTTTGCGACCCGATGCACTGCAGCACATTAGGCTTCCCTGTCCATCACCAACACCCAGAGCTTGTTCAAACTCATGTCCATTGAATCGTTGACACCATTCAGCCATCTCATCCTCTGTTGTCCCCTTCTCCTCCTGCCTTTAATCTTTCCCAGGATCAGGGTCTTTTCAAATGAGTCAGTTCTTAGCATCATGTGGCCAAAGTATTGGAGTTTCAGCTTCAGCATCAGTCTTCCAATTCAGGACTGACTTCATTTAGGATTGACTGGTGGGATCTCCTTGCAGTCCAAGGGACTCTCAAGAGTCTTCTTCAACAGCACAGTTCAAAAGCACCAACTTTTTGGCACTCAGTTTTCTTTATAGTCCAACTCTCACATCCATACATGACTGCTGGAAAAACTATAGCTTTGACTGTACGGAACTTTGATGGCAGAGTAATGTCTTTGCTTTTTAATATGCTGTCTCGTTTGGTTATAACTTTTCTTCCAAGGAGTAAGCATCTTTTAATTTCATGGCTGCAATCACCATCCACAGCAAGTTTGGAGCCCCAAAAAATAAAGTCTCTCATGTTTCCATTGTTTCCCCATCTATTTCCCATGAAGTGATGGGACCAGATGCCATGATCTTAGTTTTCTGAATGTTGAGTTTTAAGCTAACTTTTTCACTCTCCTCTTTCACTTTCATCAAGAGGCTCTTTAGTTCTTCTTCACTTTCTGCCATAAGGGTGGTGTCATCTGCATATGTGAGGTTATTGATATTTCTCCCAGCAATCTTGATTCCAGCTTGTGCTTCATCCAGCCCAGCGATTCTCATGATGTGCTCTACATATAAGTTAAATAAGCAGGGTGACAACATATAGCCTTGACATACTCCTTTCCTGACTTGGAACCAGTCTGTTTTTCCATGTCCAGTTCTAAGTGTTGCTTCTTGACCTGCATACAGATTTCTCAGTTAATATCATCACCTTAAAATAATAAGATAAAAGCTTGCCTGGTGGTTTAGCTGTAAGAATCCACCTGCAATGCAGGAAACCTGGGTTCGAACTCTGGGTAGGAAAGATCACCCAAAGAAGGGAATGGCAAACCACTCCAGTATCCTGCCTAGGAAATTCCATGGACAGTGGAGACTGGCGGGCTACAGTCCATGGGGTCGTAAGAGTTGGACACGATTTAGCGAGTAAACCACCAATAAGATAAATATGCTGACAGTTTAAAGGGACAAAAATTAATTCCCTGAAACATTACTTATTGGTATATCTTCTAGCCACATTAAAGGAAAAGATGCATGTGTGTAATGATTTATGTTCAATATGGTGGAATTCACACTTTTTTCTAGCTCAGTGTTCATCTTTGTATCCACTATAATGCTTATCAGGAATTACAACAGGCACTGAATAAGTATTTGTGGAATAAACTAATAAATGAACTCCCTTGTGAGTAAAATACTAATCAGAACTAGGGTACTAAATGACCATGATAACTCAATATTTTAGATTTTATATGTTAATGCAAGTACAATCAGAAGTTATGAAATATTTATTCTATATGCCATTTATAAATTCTAATAAATGACCCATAATAATATTCTGCTATTCTTTTAAACTGGACTCTGCACTAGGAGTACCTTTGGTATTAACATCCTGCCTTCTCTGATCTTATACCTGAATGCTCTCCTTGTTGCAATATTGCATGTTTTGTTTAGGTGGATGATTACAAATAGAGCAGGGAAAACTTAATAGTTAAAGGGACTTATAATGATCTTTTGGGTCTTCCCTTGTGGCTCAGCAGGTAAAGAATCCACCTGGAATGTGGGAGACCTGGGTTTGATCCCTGGGTTGGGAAGATCCCTTGGAGAAGGCAAAGGCTACCCACTCCTATATTCTGGTCTGAAGAATTCCATGGACTGTATAGTCCATGGGGTTGCAGAGTGTCAGACACGACTGAGTGACTTTCACTTTCAATGAACTTTAGTGGATTTGAGGCAGCTATTATTAATTTGAACTATATCTTTTGCATTTTAAATACACAATCTCTCTTGCTTTCTGTACTGGTAAGAAAAGTGAAAAAACAGGGAACTTTCATGGAGTATGGGTTCTACAGTTTCCACATGTGCACACCTCCCATGAGTATTTTATCTAGGAATTGACTCGCCAGGGCAAAGCCACAAAAACAAAAACATGAGAAGGCCGGGCCAGTGTCCTTATGGACGGAGAAAGCCACAGCTATCGATAAAACCAGAAAGCTGAAAAATAAAATTAATGAGCCAGGGGTCTTAAGGCTAATAATAAAGTACCTTGATACACTTGGGATGCATAAGGCCAAACCCTCAAAGGGAAGACAGCTAAGAGAAAGTGGAGTTGTAAGAAGCAAATGGAGAAAACACTATTTGGAAAAGATCCATGCACCCCCAAGTTCATTCATGCATTATTTACAACAGTCAAGCTATCGAAACAACTTAAGTTGAACCGATGGCTGAAGAGATAAAGGAGGTGTAGTGCACAATGGAATATTAGCCATAAAAAGAAAGAAATCTTGCCATTTGTGACAACATGGATGAACCTTGAGAGCTCTATGCTAAGTGAGATAAGTTAGAGAAAGTGAAACACTGTAACGTTCTCACTTGTATGTGGAATCTAAAAAAATAAATAAATAAAACCAAGCTCACAGATACAGAAAGCAACTAGTGGATGCCAGGAGAGGGGATGCAAATTGGTGAAGGGGGTCAAAAGGTATAAACCGCCAACTATAAAGCAACTGCGATTGGAATGTAATGTACAGCATAGAGACTACAGTCGGTAATACTGAATTGCGTATTTCCAAGGTGCTAAATAAGAAAGTAGGTCTCGAAAGTTTTCACCATTAGGGAAAAAGAAAAAAAAAAGAAAAAAACCTTGTAATTGTGTAAAATTCAGTTCAGTTCAGTCGCTCAGTCGTTCAGTCGTGTCTGACTGTTTGCGATCCCCTGAACTGCAGCACGTCCGGCCTCCCTGTCCATCACCAATTCCAGGAGTCCACCCAAACTCATGTCCCATTGAGTCAATGATGCCATCCAACAATCTCATCCTCTGTCGTCTCCTTCTCCTCCTGCTCTCAATCTTTCCCAGCATCAGGGTCTTTTCAAATGAGGCAGCTCTTCGCATCAGGTAGCCAAAGTATTGGAGTTTCAGCTTCAACATCAGTCCTTCCAATGAACATTCAGGACTGATCTCCTTTAGGATGGACTGGTTGGATCTCCTTGCAGTCCAAGGGACTCTCAGGAGTCTTCTCCAACACCACAGTTCAAAAGCATCAATTCTTCGGTGCTCAGCTTTCTTCACAATCCAACTCTCACATCCATACATGACTACTGGAAAAACCATAGCTTTGAATGTACAGAACTTTGCTGGCAGAGTCATGTCTCTGCTTTTTAATATGCTATCTACGTTGGTCATAGCTTTTCTTCCAAGGAGCAAGCATCTTTTAATTTTATGGCTGCTGTCATCATCTACAGTGATTTTGGAGCCCGAAAAAAGAAAGTCTGCCACTGTTTCCACCGTTTCCCCATCTAATTGCCATGAAGTGATGGGACTGGATGCCATGATGTTTTCTGAATGTTGAGTTTTAAGCCAACTTTTTCACTCTCCTCTTTCACTTTCATCAAGAGGCTCTTTAGTTCTTCTTCACCTTCTGCCATAAGGGTGATGTCATCTGCATATCTGAGGTTATTGATATTTCTCCCGGCAATCTTGATTCCAGCTTGTGCTTCCTCCACTCCAGCATTTCTCGTGATGTACTCTGCACATAAGTTAAATAAGCAGGGTGACAATATAAGCCTTGACGTACTCCTTTTCCTATTTGGAACCGATCTGTTGTTCCATGTCCAGTTCTAACTGTTGCTTTCTGACCTGCATACAGGTTTCTCAAGAGGCAGGTCGGGTGGTCTGGTTTTTCTATCTCTTTAAGAATTTTCCACAGTTTATTGTGATCCACACAGTCAAAGTCTTTGGCATAGTCAATAAAGCAGTGGATGTTAACTAGACTTACTCTCATGATCATTTTGCAATGTATACAAATATTGAATCATATTGTATACCTGAAACCAACATAATGCTGTAAGTCAATTATATCCCAATTTAAAAAAAAGAGGAAAGAAACAGAACATTTGAAACAGAGGCATTCATTACGGTCTGGTACAGGCAGCCCAATACACATTAATCCATTGTGCAAAGTACACCAAGTAATGTCATACAAAACAAAAATATTTTCCATCCTGTAGTGAAATACAGATCCTAGGTGATAAGCATGCTCTTGGTCACCTTATATCATAGTACTTTGCATCTTTTCCTTCATAAAATTTATCACTATTTTGAAGTTCATTTGTCTAACCCCTCTATGAAAATGAAGACTGAATGAGAGCTGAGGTTATGCCTGCTCTGTTCTTCAATACTGATTTCCACTATAGTACCCAGTACTTCAAGAATGTCCAGCAACACTGAACATAAATAAATTAAAATATGAGAGTGCATGAAACAAATAAGAATCATCAGAATGCCACTTATAATTTCGTTAAGTCTACCCACTTGAGCAAATAAAAACACATTGAATCTCAAATCATTATTAAAACAACTTTTATAAGAGGCAGGGATATAGAGCAGGTCGCAGTGAATATTTGAAGGTAAATGTAAGCATCATGGTAGCAGGCTCAGCGACAGTTAAATACATCTGAATAACTCTGTGAAATTTTA
The DNA here is from genome assembly GCF_054371585.1 of Giraffa tippelskirchi. NCBI lineage: Eukaryota > Metazoa > Chordata > Mammalia > Artiodactyla > Giraffidae > Giraffa > Giraffa tippelskirchi. The sequence continues at coordinate 69,990,743 of NC_137284.1, forward strand.
AAGTGTCACAATATTTTGAATCATATTAAGAAGAGTAACTTTCATTTCTCTTCCCGAGACCATGCACACCATTGTTACCACTGTTAACATTTAGGTATATATATTTGCTGACTCTTTAGTATGTTCTTAGAGACAGAGCTACATAAAAAATTATATTTTATCACCACATCATCATTCTTAACATTTATTAAGCATTAGTGTTAATGTTGTAAAAACTTTACAAGTCCTTAAGTCAATCCCGAATATCTCCTTAAAATAGCTATTATCCTCATTCTCAAAAGAATAAGAGACATAATGTTTCCTTACGGACAATTTGCTTTTGTGATTTGACATTATAATTTTGGGACCTCTTTTCTTGTTGTATATCATTTTCAAACTGATAAACTTTTAGATATTTCCAAACTGTATGTCACTAAATAATATTGGTATCATTTAGGCTTCTGTATTATTTATTTCTGCAGAATGGATTCTTAGAAATGGAATTGATGGCTCAAAGGGTACTCACATTTTAACAGATAACATCAAATTATTCTCCAAAAGAGTATTTAAATTTATAGACCCATCACACAATTATGACTATTCTTGTATACACTCACTGACATTAGATACTACCGATATCTGTAATTTTCAATAATCTGAAACAAGATAACCTACTGCATAATTTTTCATTTCCTTATAAATTTACATTAGTAGTCTTATTATCTGGCTGTTCATTGTAATTTTCACAGCCAATGTGTATTTCTCTTAGATGCTTTTTATTAAGAATTCCGCATCTTAGTTTATTAACACCATGCTTATCACTTGTGCTGGAAATATTTTCTTTGACTTGTTAATGAGTTTTAACATACTTTTTTGAATGAAAGATTATGAAAAGTAATGTTGATTCCCTTTTCTTCTATGGGTTCTAGGTTTCCAGTTTGCCTCACACAGATTTCTCCTGCCCTAAGCAACATACTTTGATATTTTCTTCCAATATCCTGTAAGTGTATTACTTATAAGATACTATATTAACATTATCCTATACAATATATTAATATATAGGATACAATTTGCATTTTTAATCTACTGGATGTCTATTTAACATGGATATGAATGGAAATATGTTTATTTTCATTCAAAAGAGTAACTAATTCTGTCAACTAATTTATTATGCATTTCATTCTTACCCAATGATCTAAAATTTCAAAATTTTACAAACTCTGTATTTTCTGCATATCTTTATAATTTTTGGTCTAATCTTATATTCTATTTATCTATTTTTGTGCTACCATATTTTAGTTACATTAAGTTGATAGTATTCTGCACATGGCAAGAAAACTGACCATTAAAGGATATTAATCATCTCAAAAAAATATAAAGGCATTTTTGTATAATTGTAAAGTATCATTTATCAAAACAAGTAAAGTAATCCTACTAGAATAATCTGTAACAATGGACTAAATTTATAAATAGAGATTTTAAATCTTAATAATAAATATATTCACATAGAGAAATACAAGATGATTTATTCAGGTTTTATTTTATAATTCTGCATTGTTAGTTTTCTAATAGGTTTGATGTCTTTCTTACTAGACATAAACATTGATACTTCATAGATTTCTGATAACATTAACTAAAGTTATATTCATATTAACAGGTAATTTTATAAAGGGAGGATTTAGGGTCTTCTTCCTGTATATTTATCTAGCATTTGGCAACTGAAGTTGATTTACTAGTTTCATTTTTAGTTGATGCATATTGACTATATATGACATCTTATCATCTCCAAATAACATTACGCTTGTCTATTGTCAATATTTACACATTTAATTTTTATTATTAAACTAGCTCATTTTTCTAAAAATGCTAACTACAGTGGTGACAAATATAATCCCTGCATTCTTTCTGACTTTATTTGGGATGCCTCTAGTATGCCACTATTAATATGATATTACATGTTAATTTGTAGAAAATGGTTTACACATTTTCAGTAGTTTTCAATTATAAAAATCACAAACCTGCTTTTTATTTAAATAATTATGCTAATAACACATTTGCCTTTGTTGAAATAAACCCTACTCAGTCAATAGGTTGTATTCCTTAATTTCAATACTTGAATTTTCTTGCTAATTTTGTTGTTTGCAACTGTTGTATTTATATACATGTTCTTTTTTGGAGTTGTGTTAGTGAGGTATTGAGGTTTGCTAGCTATACAAAATGAATGGGAAAACATTCTATCTTTATACTCGGGAACAATTTTTAAAATATAAGAATTATCTGTGCTATGAAAGACTGTTTGAATGACACCAGTTTTAATAGCTCCTTTACTACGTTTTTACTTCTTCCTCTTTGGTTGTATGCTTAGAGAAATGGTTCTCAAGGTGTGACCGTGGAAAAGAGATACTGGGATTACCTGGGAGATGTCAGAATCATCACTTCTTGGACTCCATTTCGGATCTACTGAAAGCCTGGGCTTGAGGGTCACAATCTGCATTTTAAAACGCCCTGCAGGTGATTTTGATACACACTTGAGAACTACTGCCTTAGATTTCCTACCCCTTCATCAGGGGTTCCCAATTTCCTGGATCTAATGTCTAAGGATCTAAGGTAGAGCTGAGATAATAATAATAGAAATGAAGTACACAGTAAATGTAATGTGCTTCAATCACTCTGAAACTACCACCCCCACCCATCCCCCGAAAAAGTGTCCCCACGAAACCGGTCCCTGGTATCAAAAAAATGTTGGGCGCCACCGCCATTCAGTCTAGTTCAGCTTTTTCCATTTAGATGGGCAATACTCAATTTCTTCCCCAGTGTAAAGTTTACCGCCTCAGATGCACATGATTTACTCTTATAACCACTGAAATATTTTCCATAACTGTGGCTGTATTTTCAGATTTATTATGCTCTGCGTTTATTTCCTTTTGTTTTTTGAAAAAAAAATCTTGGAGAGAGAAGTGGGCAAGATAGTGCAGGGAGCGTTTTCAGCAGTCACCCTGCCCCATCCCCTCCTCGAGGAATACAGCTTTCGACAATCACTAAGGAATAGATATTGGAGAAGGAAACGGCAACCCACTCCAGTATTTTTGCCTGGAGAATCCCAGGGACGGTGGAGCCTGGTGGGCTGCCGTCTAGGGGGTCGCACAGACTCGGACACGACTGAAGCGACTTAGCAGCAGCAGCAAGGAATAGATATTACCTTTGCCGAGTCAGGGAGTCCAGCGGAGAAGTTTCAGCACAGCAAAACATCCAAGAACAGATCCACTGAAGGCGGTGAGAACACCTTGCCTTTACCGGCATGACCCCTCCCCCAGCGTGGTACAGCTCAGTGCCAATAAAGGCTCCATTCAGTCCCAGGTTTCCCCCAGCATCAGGATGAACATTCAGCTTCCTGTGCCTCACAGGATGTTGCCGCAGAGGCCACTTCTTTCTCGTCTCACTTGGAGCACCGAGGGTCTCAGCACCAGTTTGGTGGGGAGTGGGGTGGGAGCAGTTGCTGGGAGCAGGTAGGAGAGAGAAGGACCCACAGTCACTACGGCATTTGGACCTCAATGAGGGGCGACGGAGCCTACAGCTCAGTGCAGAGATTGCTCCAGGAGCATGGCCCATCAGCTGCTTCTGGAAGTCTACACTGATGATTTCAGGAGGCAACTGACCCACCTGGCGCCCGCCCAGGTTTGTGGGCCTCCTCCCTCCCCACCTCCTGGCTGGCGCTCCGTGCACGTGCCCTGTGCGTGGCCCGTGCGTGCCCCGTGCGTGCGTGCGCGCGTCCCACATGGGAGAGCAAGCGGAGAGCAGGTGAACACCTCCAGATGGCCGGCTAACTTCAAGCGACTGGAGGAAGGTTCTAGATGTGAGCATTTGGGGGCTCTGCCCTCAGGAAAACACAGGTGGCGCTCAGCACCCAGCCAGGCTTTGCGGAATGGCGAGAAAGCAATCCTAAACTGCCTCTCCCCTACCTTCTCAAAGAGGGAAGGAGAGGTGGGGAGTTCATGCATCTATAGAAAAGGGCCTAGAGAGCCTCAGGATCCCTAGTTGGGCTGACAAGGTGTTTCTCTCTCCAGCCTGGTTAATTGAGACTGGAGAAATTGACTGCTTTTTAAAATGAAGACTAGAGATCTATTTTTTGAAAAATATTTATTATTTATTTTGCTGTTCTTGGTATTAGTTACGACATGCAAAATCTTTAACTTGTGGCATGAGAACTCCTAGCTGCAGTAGGTGTGATCTAGCTCCCCGATCAGGGATCGAACCCGTGACCACTGCACTGGGAGCTTGGAGTCTTTAGTCAGTGGACCACCAGGGAAGTCCCAAGACTATGGCTCTTGAGGCTGCCCTATAACCTGGCTGCAGTCCCTCTTAGCCATGGTACCAGGGTCCTATTTGCTTAGGGATACAGAAGGAGACATGCTCATCCCTGCCCCAGAGGAAGCCCACTTACATCTTTCCTATTGTCCAGTGAAGATACTGAAGCTGCCTGTAACTCAATATAATTTCAGCCCCTCTCAGATATTTCTGTCTGAGAGAGTTTCCACATTTTGAGGTTTTTACTTACCAAGAGTCATTTGTGTGGTTTCCAACACTGTTTATGCCAATTTTAGTCTTTATTATAATTATATAATTAAATTACCTATTATAGCAATGGGAAATATGATTACAAAAAGAGTCTTTGTTTATATATGAAAACAAAGATGATTTGGGAAGATTGGATATAAATGTAGTTGTGAAACTGCTATAGAATTATATGTTCTTTGCCATAGAATTATATGTAAGAGAGAGCATTATAAAAGATTTTTGAAACTATTGTAAAAATCTAGAAGGATTTTATACTCAGATTGCTTCACAAGTATCTTTTGAGTTTTTGTTCCACTTAAAAGAATCTAAAAATGGAAATAACAGATGGTTTATTATGGAGTGTGATTTATACAAGCAAACTTTGTAGAACCCCCATTGATGACCGACATTCAAAGAAATGACAGTAGCTGGGCCTTTAAGAAAAAATTGGTCAATTCAATTATATTTATAGATTTTAGGTTAAAATGAAATATCCAAAGGCATATGGATCATTTTTATGACACTTGTTTTACCTTTCTATTAATGTCTAACTTCACCTCTAGTAGAAGACCTTCTGCTATACATAAATTGGACTTCTTCATTTCCTGATTTTATTCACTGAATCATTCAATGGCCTCTCTTAAAAAATAAAGAGCACATCTTGGCTTCGAAGAGGCTTCAAGACACAGGAGCAGCCACTTCTGCTATTGTCTTTTTTGTCATTTATTCCCAGCTTCTCTCTTTATGTCCCAGGCACTCTGACCTTGTAGGTCTTTGAACACACCAGGCCGTTTCTCTCCTCAGGCTCTTCACATACAGTTATACTTGCTTGGTATGCACTTTCCATCTCTTTGGTGTCCACCTGACTTACATGTATTCCTTAGATCCTCTCTTAAATGCATCTTGTTTATACTGACCTTCTTTGACTATGAGAACTAAATTTGTCCCTTATTCTAACTCTTGGCAACTTTTGTTGTCTTTCACAGTATATATCACAATTTTCCCCCAAAAGTTGTATTTGTGCATTTTTTAATACTTTTACTATTAAGCTCCAGATTTTAATAATGAGGTGATCTGTCTCTTTTATTCATTTCTACAACTCCGGGGCCTGACCAAAAAAAAAAAAGGAAAAAGATACTTTTTTGTTTATTAAGCAAATGAATGAAGAATCAATGAGGGTGAAACTAATGGCATATATGAATTTGATGTTGGTCCAGTGGATGAAAAATTTTCTAACTGTAAGTTCTGAGATTATCTATAGTCTTTAAAGTACAAAATCAGACTAAAAGGTAGCAACTATCAGTTTTTCTTATTAATTTCCATCATCTGTATTTCTAATACCCAGATGGTAAGTCTCTCATGACAATTCTGTCTCACCTCACAATACTGTAAGTTTAGTGATTACACAGACTTCTTCTATCCTGTTCACTGCCAATCCTCAAACAGTATCTAGCATAAGAAGATAATTAATAAATAAGCTTTTATTTAAGGATCACCACTGTAGATGGATACCTATTTTCAGAGTTAATTATGACTTCAGAATTATTTCCACTGTTCTGGCTAAATGTGAAAGGCACTACAAAGAAAAAAATTAGCAGAAACTGGCTAGTTATTTACCAATTTCCCCTTTTCTTCTTGAGCAAAGAGAATTCCTTTCCTTACAATTGTGTGCATGCTAAGTTGCTTCATTCATGTCCGACTCTGTGCGAACCAATGGACTATAGCCCACCAGGCTCCTCTTTCCATGGGATTCTCCAGGCAAGAATTCTGGAGTGGGTTCCTGTGCCCTCCTCCAGGGGATCTTTTCAACCCAGGGGTTGAACATGCATTTCTTACATCTAACCTGCGTAGGCAAGTGAGTTCTTTACTACTAATGCCACCTGGGAAGCCCATTCTTACAATTAAGTGTAACTAATTGATTAGGATACGGCCAATGGGTTACAAGCTGAACATTTTCCAGGCCTAGTCCATTTAAAAAGAAAAACACTCACAAATGCCAATATTTCACTCTCTTTTATCACCCAATTATTGAATAGAGAGGACTCTGTGTAGCTAGAGGAGGGTAGAACCAGAAGACAGAAAGGAGCCTGGGTCAATGACCAACTGGAACAGAGCCTCTCCCAAAAAGCCAACTCCTCTGTCTTAACATGTGGAATAAGAACTAATTTTCAGTTGTCAGGCCACTAATGTTTTGAGGTTGTGCCAAAACCCACTCTAATACAAAGGTTATATCATGCTGTATTTAAAGATTATATTTATATATTTATAACTCACAGATTCTCTAAAAATTTGAAGCAAGGCTTTATGTAAACTGTAAAGCACTTACAGTCAGCATATGAAAGGCAACCATCGAAATAATGAAAATAACATTGACAGTAAAGTTTTGAGACTATCTTATAATTAAGAGGTAGGAGGTTCCTAGAGATAATTTCAAGTACAAATTATGTGCCATCTAAAGCTTTCTCATGTTGGTGATAGCAAAACAATTGAAATGTCCCCCTTATACTTTCATTGCTCCAATTCAACTGTTTATTACATACTCAGCAACAGCTTGAGGTACATGATTCATTTCTTTTTGTTGTCTGCTGGATTTACTCACCGGGGCAGAGGATCATAAGTTGATAAATAGAACTCACTGAGTGACAGCCAGAACTTGAACTCTATCAGGTCTACTGGGCTGATTTGACACTGAGTGTTGATCCTCCGTCTTGCTGGGACAGACGCAAATATTTCAGGCAAGAATGCTCTCCCTCTTTTCACACCTCTCTTTCCCATGTCATACTGAGTGAAAGAGGCTGCAAGTTAAATAGAACAGCACTCTTCTAAAGAAAACAATCAAAAGCTGCCTTGTTTAGTTCTGTGCTACCTTAAAATCATAAATGAGTGCCATTGCATATTATTTTATACTTTTATTAGGCCCTAAACCTTGCATTTCAACTTTAGTACTTCAGTATTTCTAGCAATTGCCTATGTAATGTGAGACAGAGTTCTAGCAAAATTTCCTCCGCCTAGGGAGCTAGTTTTGAACACATATCAACTGAGCACCATTATTTTTCCAATGAGATTTCAGGCTACATCCATTTTGTCAAGTTTCTACATGTGTCTCTCTGCTTTTCCATTGAGTTCTTCATCTACTCATTCATTACACTATTTTATTATAATTATCCAGTTCATTTGTAACATGTCTAATTTGGTAAAATAGTTCTCTATTTCTTCTTATTAAGATGTAATGAGCTACTTTGTTACATATATTTTGGAAAAAGTTTTTCAAATTTTTCATACAAATCTAGCTCTAATTTTGATTAGTTATACGTTAAAGGTATACATTAATGTGCAATATTATATTAAGCTATCTCATCTAAGAATAGAAACTATCTCTATTTATTCTCATCTTTTATGTCTTGTAGAGAGTTTTAACATTTCTATTTGTAGGTTTTATATATTTATCAATTTCTAGATACTTCCCATTTTTGCTTGCTGTTTTTGTAAATGTGTTGATTATTGCTTATATAATGGAATACTATTGAATAAATGTATTTTATATTTAGTAACTTTGCTACACTTCCTTATTTAGTCCTAATATATTCTCAGTTAGGATATTACGTTTTGTCTTTATGAAGGGTTTTTTCGTCTTTATCATTCTATATTACTTGCAGTTCTCTTTACAATATTTTTAAAACACCAGTTTTGCAGTAGATTTGATTATTTCCAATAATCAAGTTTTATTTCATTAACATACTCTTTTTTGCTCTTGTTATTCTTTGCTATATGTCCTGTCATTTCTATTATAGCTTTTCCTTCTCATTTCTTTAGGTTTTAGCTATTTTCCCTTTTCCAGCATCTTGAGTTTTGTAATTAATATTTGTTTCTTAATATCAAAGTTTCTCAGCCTCAGCCATATTGACATGTTGAACTATGTGGTTCTTTTTTGTGCATTTGGGGGGCTGTTCTATGAACTGGGAATGTTTAGCAGCATTCCTATCTTCTATCCATTAGCTGGCAAGAGCAATACTCTCTCACCCATGACAAGCAAATGTGTGTCCAAACATTGCCAAATGTCTCCTGTGATGGAACAGAAATAATTTCTGTTGAAGACCACTGAAAATTCATCAGAGGCATATAACAAATTGGCAACTGTTTACAAAAACAAAAAACAAAAAAACACTACTGAACCTAAGATAAGAACGCTGGCAATCTGTGATGTTTCAATCTTGAGCTGCTACCTCACACTTCAGTTCCATCAGTGCTATAGCTCTAGCAGGGTTGGGCATACTAAGAAAGCAAGCAACTTTACTGTCGGGGGAGCTAGCATGATTTGGAGTGGAAGCTAGAGAAATTCCATTACCCAGAGAGTTATTTAAAATAATAGTCATCTCAGTGGCAAATGTAGCAGCTTGCCTGAGTTTGCAAAACTGATTAAGGCAAGCAGCTAACCAGGCAACTAGCCATATTTTCAATAGGAGATCTTAGGAATGATACAGCCATAATGGGCCTCGATGCTGCTGCTGCTTGGTTGGTTCAGTCATGTCTGACTCTGTGCGACCCTATGGCTGTAGCCTGCCAGGCTCCTCCATCCGTGGAATTCTCCAGGCAAGAACACTGGAGTGATTGCCATGCCTTCCTCCAGGGGATCTTCCCAACCCAGGGATTGAACCCAGGTCTCCTGCATTGAAGGCAGATTCTTTACCATCTAAGCCACCAGGGAAGCCCCATGGGCCTCCATACGTTGCCACATATCCCTTGCTGTCTGAAACACTGTATGCATGGTTGTGTATATGTGTAGGACAGACTAAAGAGGGTTGCATATGTGTTCAGGACAGACTAAAGCAGGCCCTAGTTATCTACACATCCTTGGCTAAGTGAGAGGCCTTATACATGAGCACAAGACATAAATGGGCCAACAGATATTAAAAACTGAATTAGATTAATAACTGCCTGAAGTTTGTTTGTGTTCCCCAATGAACATACAGATACATCAGTAAAGGGATGAAAACCTACTGTCTCACGGTGTTTAAACACAAATTTTGGTCAATCATACTGACATGGGAAAAATCCCCAGAAGCCGGTGTTAATATAAAAGCAAAAGGAAAAACAAAAATTCAGAGGCATCAGTATATCCATACACTACAAGGGAGAACGGCTCCATATAATTAGTTCTGGGAACTCCCTAAACAAACACAGGAACAACCATAACCCCTGTGGGAGAATGAAAATCCACTGCAATTACAATATATTATAATCTCTAGTTTCCAACCAAATATTCACAAACACGCAGAGGAATGGGAAAGTGTAACACATACTTTGGAAAAAAGCAAACAATGTCTCTGAAGGATTCTAGAGGTTGGACTTAGCAGACAAAGACTTCAAAACAATTATAAATACATCAAATAACTAATGTAAACTATGCTTAAATAATAAATGAAAATATAACAATGACTATTCAAATAAAAAATGCCAATTAGATGCCTAGAAATATTAAAAAAAATAACCAAAGAGAAATCCTTGAGTTAAAAAGTATACTAACCAAAATTAAAAAAAAATAACTACAGCGACTTAAAAGAGTAACATTATTCATAATATCCAAAGACTGGAAACATTCTAAATCTACATCAATTTGTGAATAGATTGACAATATGTTATATGTCCAATCAATGGGATACTTACTACTCAGCAATAAAAGGGATACAGTATTTCATGTAGTTCATATAAGTGAACCTCAAAAACATTATGTGAAGTGAAAGAAACCATATGCAAAAGACTATATATTGTAATATTTCTTTCATATGAACTATCCATATAAGGCAAATCTTAGAGGTAGACAGATTAGTTGTTGCTTGGAGCTAGGATAACGACTCAGAATTGACTACAAGTGGGCATGAGGATTCTTGCCTTGGTGATAAAAGCATTTTAAAATGAGACAGACATTAAAATCATTAAAAGGTTTACTTAAAATGAGTGAATTAGGTCAATAAAGCTGTTAAAATATTGCTATTCACATTCATATCAAATATAAACAGGATTCTTATGGATCGAATGCATTACATTTTTCTTGAAATAAACAATTACTATCATACTAACAGTTGTATACTTAGCCTTCATTATGCATCATTATATGAGGCTCTTCAAATGTATAATCACATTATTGATAACTATGAGGGAGAAAATAACCATCATGACACAGGTAAATTGATGGAAACTAAGAAGAGAAAAAAACTGTTAAAGAACACTTACCAAGGCAGCTTGACTTCTAAGTTCATAGACTCAACCAATACTTTCTATAGTTTGCTATTTGTGTTTGTGTGTGTGTGAGTGTGTGTGTGTACATGCACATCCATAAGAGAGAAATGAGACATGACATAGATTAATATTGGGTGAATATGTTCAATAAAATGTAATGCTGTATGTATATATTTTAAGACTTCATAAGTCTGGGTAATATATTTATATAAATACATGTAAAATCACTTAAATTTATTAATCCCTTAGGGATTGAAATTTCAATAACTCTTTAAATTGCCAAATGATATTTTAATTTCAGTCTCAAATTTTTCAAGAAATTAAGTCAAAAATTAGTTTTTTGACTAATTAACCGCTTGAGAATACTAACGACATTTTTCTTAGACTTTAAATCATAATTTTTAAAATAATGCCTATAAATAGCAAACTAATATGTTGTGATATTGTAATATAGATTTCAAAGTAAGATAACATTTGAGGCATTCTTATCACACTTTTAGTAATGTGAAACTTATAACCTTATAAACCACTTTATAAACCTTATAAACCATTCTAAGCTTACTTTTACTAAAAAATGATCAGTTACATATAGTTTCTTTGTTTAGCACATGAAAAATCTATCACTGATTCTCTGATTTTAAATAAATTCAGAAGTTCTACTATTATTACCCATTAGAAGAGGTGTTTTGCTGACACAAGGTAAAATAAATTACTTATAAGCAGTAAATCTTCATAAATAAGAGTTTATGTCAGTGATTATGCAGAACTGGTTAAAAAAAAAAAGAACGTTTAGTGGAAAATCTTACCACGCCAATGGAAAAATAATTATTGATGATACTGTAAGGCACTGGGTCTCCCTTCTCATCTTTGTCATTAGGTATGACTTCAAACTTCCACCTGTCCAACATGATTTCTGTGCTGTTTTCAATGTCTTTTAAGATTTTCATCAAATTCTCACCTTCATAACCTAATGAAAAAAAAATTATCTTGAGAAAAAATATAACCAAACAACACAAGTTATTACTTATATGTATTTAAGTGTGTGAATGTTTGTATCATTCTAAAGCTAAATAATGCATTTCAAAGCAAATTTAATGCAAGTTGAAGAATTAAGACCAATCTTATTATACTCATATCAATACTTTATCTTTAGCTTTAATTTGCAACTCATATTTCTCTCCTGTGGTACAAATTCTCAGTATAGCCAGTGCATGCCCCTCACAAAACTTTTTATCAATATATTCAAAATGGGATTGATGATCTGTTTGGGTATCATCTTCCTGTGAATTCTCCCTCCCAAAGATGACACCCTTCACCCACTTGCTAAAATAAAAGTTCTTGCTGCCATGTTGAACTTGTCCTTTGCTTCTACTCTCTCTGCAGGCTTTATATATGATAACACTTTTTCCCAGAAGCCACCCTCCCAAAACGATAGATTCTATACAGTACCATAGCACACAGTTCTCAAAACCAGCCATACCATAGAACTAGTAATCTGCACTATAATTATTTACATCTTTCTCCTTAGATGTTCCTTTTCCCAGATGTACCCTCCAGTAATGCTCAACAAATCCATTTTTAAATAAATCTACTATAGTTAGTAACCATGGCCTGAAAGTTATTGCTTAATATTATATTTTCTCCTAAATGTGCCTTTAGTTATCTAACATTATAGTTAATTAGGGCTGTGGCCTAATCCTGGCTGTGTTATTTGCTGAAGTGTTTGCTTTTAACATTCTAGCTTCTTTCTCCATAAAAACTTAGTTTTGGTGTGAGAATGAAGTGAGGAAAAAAGAAAACGCATAAAAGATCTTACTCTATGAGACAAAAGAATAGAAAGTTGTCAACAATAATACTGATGATGACATTAGGATATGAAATGTTACACTAAATTAAATAATGTATCTCTCTCTAACTCTATACACACAGATTCTTGAAATGATATTTTGAGTTGGAACAACATTTTCATAGATGTTTTTCTGTGTCCAACTCGGGCTTATATTTTAATAATTTATCTGTTGAATAAGTATATTCCAGAGGCTATGAGTCCTCATTAGAGGTGTTAACATACCTAAACTTAAAGAAAAATGAGTTGGATTAAAAGAAAAAAGAATAGGTACCATAATATGCCAACATACTGTAAAGACAAATAAATTATATTAATGGTGTATTTGTTGAATTATCTGTTAGAGGATTAACTATTAGCCAGAAATCAGGAATACTCATCCTGGAACCTGCATCTCTTCTTATCATACACAGATCTGAAAAATAATTATGCACTATTCAATACACACAGCAAAGAGTACAATAAACAGTGATTACACTGACATAAACATTAAAGGAAATAATAGATGCCATATCATATTTATAGCATAATTCAAAATTGATGAACATATATAAAATGCATAGAATAGTACTCAGTGATAAAACACTGAATTGTTTCGACTACAAGACTGCAAAAATTAAGTGTACTTATTTTTCAGATCTTAATAGTTTCACCCTCATTCTCAATATTCATTTCCTTTTTAAATTTCTTTTAAAGCTCCCAATTATATACATATATATATATATGTATTCCACATTTAATAGAATAAAAGGAGTTTATATTCATATATTTTCCAAATTCTACTCTTATTTGAAAATAAGTTTGATGGTTTTAGATATAAATAATTTACAGATATTAAACTAATATTGTATAATATAGTATGAAAATATACACACACTCATCAGAAATATAATTAAATGATAATGCTTTAAACAAACTTTGAGCTTCTTTTCAGCTACAGCTTATGTTAATAGAAGCATTGTTCAACATAACACTGGAAAAATGGAGGAATGGAACTGATGAGGAAAGAACACAACAGAATTTAATTTAATGAAAGTATTAATAAAGTGAGATTAAGTAGGGTCAATCAACTTAAATTCTTTAGCACTGGACATGTTCTCAAAGTTTTTATGGGTAAGTATGAAAAAGGCTGGGCTTCCCTGGTGGATCAGATGGTAAAGAATCTGCCTGCAATGCGGGAGACCTGGGTTTGATCCCTGGGTCTGGAAGATACCCTGGGTAAGGAAATAGCAACTCACTCTAGTATTCTTGCCTGGAGAATTACATGGACAGAGAAGCCTGTCAAGCTACAGTAAACTGGGCTGCAAAGAGTTGGACATGACTGAGGGACTAACATACACATGAAAAAGGCTGGTATCAATCAGTCTTCTAGCCAAGTAAAAATGGAAAGCGAGAGGCAATCAATCTATTTTGAGAATCATACGTGAAGTTCAGTATTAATTCACAAAGGTGAAGAATTCCAAATTGTTGTTCTCCACTTCACAGATATCTATGCCCTACTTGTTTGTATTTATCTGTGCTCAAGCTTGTTAAATAATGATTTATAACTATAAATAGCATTCCTGAACTTAGTAAGATTATATTTTTTAAAAAGATAAACTTACTAATAAGCAAACAAAAGCTTGCTTTAGAAAAGAATGATGCTACTTTGCTTCTATTATTTTGATTTAATGCCTATAATCACTCTAGGCTAAGAAATCAAATGAAAACATAATTAGTATTTATCTTCCATTTAATGATATGATGTATCGTAATAACTGAATCTATCTAAAAAGTCATTTTTACAAATTTAAAATCACATGAAGAAAATATTTGTAAGAGTGTGTTCCATCTAAAACTGTCTCTTACTCCCTCACTCTTCACAGTATTTTTTCTTGCAATAATTTTCAGAATTTTGTTTGAAGGATTAATTATTACCAGAAAAAACTGCAAAGGAAATGAAAATATTTTTTTAAATGCCCTAAGAAGTCCTACATTTGTACATGTTATATTTTCCAAAATTTGCAAATACATTCATAAAAATTAAACTTCCAGTCAATAGAGTCCAGTGACATTAAGTGAACCAAATGATTATTAGTCGAATAAAGTAATTTCTTTCCCAAATGTAAAGTATAATGATAATTAGTATAATTACAAGAAGGGCTCAGTTACTGGGGAAATAACTTGATATCTGGGGAATAAGAACCCACAAGGTAGGGTTCTTAGTGTAAAGTGTTAGTCACTCAGTCATGTCTGACTCTTTGAGATCCCATGGACGATAGCCTGGGGCTCCTCTGTCCATGGGATTCTCCAGGCAAGAATAATGGAATGAGTTGTCACACTCTCCTCCAGGAGATCTTCCTGACTCAGGGGTCAAACCCGTGTCTCTTCTGTCTCTTGCACTGGCAGGTGGGTTCTTTACCACTAGTGCCTCCTCCAACTATTTTCTTCCAAGTTCTGATGAACCTGAAGCACACAGTTTTAAGCAACTTGCTCAAAGTTAAACACCTGACAAGAAATAATTCACACCACTTCAGAGTGTGTGTCTTTATTAGTAAACTCTCTCAAATGGCACTCTCATTGTCCTAACTGCTCATCTTGAGCCTCTTGCAGTGCCCCCTTAATATCCCACTTTCACCAAAGCCCCCACCAACTCCATGGGCAAGCTGTATCAGCCTATCCCTGAAAATGTCAGTGTGTCCACTTGTTTCATTAGCATGATGACTGCCCTAGCCTGGTCTGTTCATCCTCTAATTTCTATGGTAATCCAAGTTCTGGTCTCTAAAACTATGCTTCCCCACATCTCCACATTTTCTTAGCATTTTTTATGTCCCCAAATTAACTTATTTTGAAAACATACATGTCATTGTGTCACTCTGTTTTTGAAACTCTTCCAGAGTTTTGCTGTGTGCTTCAATAACATAAATTTTTTACCATGACCACTAAGACCTACATAATCTGCTGCTACTTCTCTCTCCAACATCGTACTATTCCCACCCCCCTCCTGAGGCCATACCTACCCATCACCCCACAACCTCTTAGAGTTACATCATCACTCTTCTTTCATTCCTTTCAATACAGAGAGCTCTTTCTTTTTCTGCATATTTTAAACCCAGCTTAAATGTTACTTCCTAAAGGACATCTGCTTGACTATGTAGCTGAATAGTTTCCCTCTGTGCCTTGCTGTCCTAAGTCGCCTCAGTCATGTTCGACTCTTTGCGACCCTATGGACTATAGCCCACCGGGCTCTTCTGTCCATGGGATTCTCCAAGCAAGAATACTGAAGTGAGTTGCCATGCCCTCCTCCAGGGGAGTTTCCCCCCTATTATTCTCTAAAAATACATTCTGATTCTTTTATAATCTTGCCTTATTTTGTAATTATGTAATTCATTATTCACTGATCTATTGTCTGGATAGTCAATGAAAATATAATTCTCAAAAAGTAAAAGCCCTTTATTTCTCATTCACTATTTAGCACTTGAACACTGCCAACATATACTAGATACTCACAGAGTTCATCATCAATATACACTCTAACAAATACTATAATCCACCTGTTTCTGTCCACTGATAATAATATCTTTAAAACTGTTTTATAAGGAAATAATTAGAGGATACTCTGGAACTCCTATACTCAATTTTGAGATTTAAGTCATTTGCCAGTTTGGAACCAAATAAAGTTATTAATTTTCAAATACCAAAAATATTTTTAAGAAGAATATATAAGAAGCCACATGAACGAGTCTCTTTTTTTAATCAATATACAAATATTATCAATATACAAATATTAACACTGGAATATATGAGCATCTCATAAGCAATGGTTCATTCTTTCTATCTATCTATCTTTAGATACTATACAATTTAACTCTTCATTTTATTATATTCTTTTATTGTTATATCCTTAGTGAAAATCACAAATATATCATATACCATGTTTTTAACTTGGTTTCAAATTCTGTCATATACACAAATACATATACATGTCATAGAGTCCATAAGTTATCCAGGTACAAATGGAACAAATGTTCTCAAATTTTTCTGTGAATCAAGTTACTTAGGGAGTTTGCTTATAAAGGAAATCACCTGTGCAGTTTCATCCCTAGAGATTTCAATTCAACATATATGAGGTGAGGTCAGTCCACTGTATCTTTAACAAGCTCCCCAGGGGTTTCTGATTCACACTGTCTTAGTAGACATTTTTCAAACTTCACTGGGTTTAGATGCTAAAAATATTTAGGATTCAGTTCTTGCTTCTTTAGCAAATATGGTTTTCTTTTCTTTGATATCTTCAGGTAAGTTTAGTCTATTAATGATATTTCAAATTATTTTAAGATCTCATCTTGAAGTATTCTCCATTTTCTCATCTGCTCCATCTACAGTATTCTATTTTTGAGTTCCTTCAGTATATCAAGTGACTTTCTATCTCTAGGGCTTTAACCCTGATGTTTCTTCTGCCTGTCAAGTCCACCTTCAATACTGTGGCTTCAATACTATGGCTCTGACATTATCCACCTATTAGAGTACTCCCTATTTTGGGCTTTTCTCTTAGCTCAGATGGTAAAGAATCTGCCTGCAATGCAGGAGACCTGGGTTCGACATGGAACAACAGATTGGTTCCAAATCAGGAAAGGAGTACGTCAAGTCTATATATTGTCACCCTGCTTATTTAACTTATATGCAGAGTAAATCATGCCAAATGCAGGGCTGGGTGAAGCACAAACTGGAATCAAGATTTCTGGGAGAAATAGCAATAACCTCAGATACACAGAAGACACCAACCTGATGGCAGAAAGCAAAGAAGAACTAAAGAGCCTCTTGATGAAAGTGAAAGAGAAGAGTGAAAAAGTTGCCTTAAAACTCAACGTTCAAAAAACTAAGATCATGGCATCTGGTCCCATCACTTCATGGCAAATAGATGGGGAAACAATGGAAACAGAGAGAGACTTTATCTTTTTGGGCTCCAAAATCACTTCAGATGGTTACTGCAGCCATGAAATTAAAAGATGCTTACTCCTTGGAAGAAAAGCCATGACCAAACTAGACAGCATATTAAATAGCAGAGACATTACTTTGCCAACAAAGGTCCGTCTAGTCAAAGCTATGGTTTTTGCATTAGTCATGTATGGATGTGAGAGTTGGACTATAAAGAAAGCTGAGCGCTGAAGAATGGATGCTTTTGAACTGTGGTGTTGGAGAAGAATCTTGAGAGTCCCTTGGACTTCAAGGAGGTCAAACCAGTCCATCATAAAGGAAATCAGTACTGAATATTCATTGGAAGGACTGATGTTGATGCTGAAACTCTACTTTGGCCACCTGATGCAAAGAATTGACTCATTTGAAAAGAACCTGATGCTGGGAAAGAAGGCGGGGGGAGAAGGGGACGACAGAGGATGAGATGGTTGGATGGCATCATTGACGCGATGGACATGAGTTTGAGTAGGCTCTGGGAGTTGGTGATGGACAGGGAAGCCTGGCTGTGCTGCAGTCCATGGGGTCGCAAAGAGTTGGACACGACTGAGTGACTGAACTTATTTGAGCTTCTCTCTTAGCTCAGACCACAAAGAATCTGCCTGCAATGCAGGAGACCTGGGTTCGACTCCTGGGTCGAGAAGATCCCCTGCAGAAGGAAATGACAAGCCACTCCAATATTCTTGCCTGGGAATCCCATGGACAGAGAAACCTGGTGAGCTACAGTCCATGGGGTCGCAAGAGTGGGACATGACTTAGCGACTAAACCACCACCACCTCTCAAGTTCTCCCTATTTTTCCTTGTCAGTTCCTAGGTAAGGTCATTCATTATGCTGATTATTATCTTGCTTGTCAGTAAGAAGTCTCACAATTTACATATGACTTCATATTCCACTAGAATTTAAGGCCCCTTATAAAGCAGATCTTGTGTTCTTCCTATTCTTAACTGTCTATCCCAAGTGCAGAACATACCATGTAGTGCAAAGTGAGTCTCAGAAAATTGGTTACATCTTGTACTCATTCCTGGACAAGTTGTTCTTTCACCTTTCAACATGTTTCCTTTGTTTTTGATTCTTTCACACAAGTCAGAGATTAAAAATATGAACATTATTTTAAATTTAACCCATGCTTACCCCATTTCTTAAGTTGGAAACCCAAAAACCAGAGAAAGAGAAACTTAGACGCTTGCCCTCCCATCTAGTGTATAATTATCAATCACAGTCTAACCCGTGTTCCACTGTTTGTTTCTCTACCTCAGACGATCGTTCAAAATTATATTACATATCTGACAGCAGTTACATTTGCTAAAAGCACATGAAAGCTGTCATGCAGTGAAGAAACGCTAAATTTAGTTTTTTGAAAGAGGGTGCTCTGCACTGTATTACTGTTTTTTAAAGATTTTGTTGTTGTTGTTGGTTTGTCATATCTATTTACCTCCTCCCCATCGCAGGCATCTTGCTAGATCATTGCCGGTCCCGAGAGGCAGAATAGCCACTGGAGGATGCTTGACTACATTAGCCTTTTCTGTATAATTGAAAAATTAAAAGAAAAAAAAATGATCACTGACTGAACAACAATTAAAAAAAAAAAACACAGCCTGGCATGGAAGGCATTCTACAGGGTACTTAGAAAAGTCAGGTTTTATGTATACAATACAATTATAAATTATGATTAACTTATATGTATTTGTAGCAATTTATAAAACAAGCAAATACGTTAATTCACAGAGTGACAGTAATTTTTAAGACTTATATGTAAGGAAAGACTTTTAAATATGTTAATTTAGTTAAAAACTGTAGCACGTTTGACTTAACTCCGTTGAAATTCTCAAGGGTGCAGGTATATGCAACACAAGGATATCACTAAAGTGGAAAAGTAGGTTCCTTAGAAAAGTCCTTTGGCAACATCGAGTCTAGGTATACTTTAAGAAAAATACATTTTGAAAACAGTCGAATTCTAAAAGTTAGTGAAATGCTAACAATGGTTGTGCTGCTCTGTGTCAGGGTCAACAACAGAAGACATTACCACGTTTTGTTTGAGATTCAAGTTTATATAATATAGTGTTCGGGTTCAGAAAAGATCATATCACTGAAATTCCACATGCTTTTGTTTGAGTCACTGAAGACATCTCACAAACATAAATTGGTTTATTTTTCTCCCTTCTCAGCCCCTCAGAGTAAGCATATGTGGGTAAAAATGGGTAAGGAATAAATTATGTAGGGATGTGCCACAGAATACTACCGAAGGCTTAGATTTTAGGGGCTAATGAAAACCAATAATTCCTACTGTCTTCACTAAAATTCTTACAAGTCCTCAGACACTGTTCAAGGGACTCCTTAATTTTGGCAGTTCTTGAACTCTGGTTTTGTCCTTAAAATATCAATACTACTGTCATTGTTTATTGGAGGGCCAAAGAATACAATTTTCCTTTTATTGTTTTCAAATTAATAAAAAAAAGGTTAGTAGATTAAAATTGTTAGGTGCTTACCAAGAGGGTGTTGACAATACATATTCATTTTTAATCTGAATATTTTTGAGGGTATGAAAAGGTAGAATATTCTCAACCGCATTGACTGAATAAAACTTTGCTTCAATACATATAGAAAGTAAAACTTCTTTCGAATCAGTCTTTCCTTTTTATGAAAGGATCTATTTTTAACAAAGAATTGGTCAGTACAGATCTGGAAGTATCTGTGAAAATCACTCAGTTCTGTCCGACTCTTTGCAACCCCACAGACTATACAGTCCATGGAATTCTCCAGGCCAGAATACTGGAGTGGGTAGCTGTTCCCTTCTCCAGGGGATGGTCTCAACTCAGGGATCGAACCCAGGTCTCCTGCTTTGCAATTGGACTCCTTAACAGCTGAGCTACCAAGGAAGAGGGTTTATTAAATTCCATGAAAAAAAATGAATGAGAAAACAAGCATTTCTAGTTATTTGTAAATTATTTTGACTGTTAAAAATCTGAAATACAGAATAAATTAAGCAGCAATATTCCAGATGTCTAATTGTTATCACTGTGTATTTTATTTAACAAAGATATGGATGTGTTAAATAAACAAATGAAATACACAGAATTTAAGGTTTCCACTCTCACCCAAGCCACATTAAATACGGGTCTTCATTACCTATGCAGTCCAAAATCCACCCTACAGTTCCATCTCCACCGCAGGCTAACACTCTGAAATCAGGAACATCACGGAAAAAGTTTAACCTGAAAAATAAGCATGTTACAGCACATGATTGATATTTCAAAATTAGGACATTTTTGTTTTTGTATATTTAGCATTTCATCTAATGAAAGATTCAGGTTTTGTTGAAAAATAGTAAACACTTATCTACAATGAAATTCTAAAATAGAAGTATCAACATGTCCTAATTTAAATGTTATCATTATAAATTCTATATTCCATAATAAATATATTTTTCTTTTAACAACTCTAACATGAAAAAATCAAATTAATAAATTATAATAATTTTCATTAAGGTACAATCCCATATGTGATATGCAGTTTACCTAGACTATACAGATTACCTAGACATATGTATACAACTTTGTTTTATTTACTAATTTTTATTGACCAACAATTCTCTCTTGAACAATTATCTAAATGTGACTAATAGCTCAGTAAAATAATGTCTTTGAGAGTTTTCTGCCTTCTCCCTTACTGGGAGAAATTGATCACGCTGCATCTGAGATTTTAGCCAACTGTTTTCAGTGTTTCCTTGTGACTTTGAATCTGCGAATAGAAGCCAGGCTTCCTCCTCTCTTTTGACCTCTTTGGCAGTGTTTTCCACCCAGGAACACACAAAAATATCTGGGTAGGTTGTGATAAATGCTCACCACTTCTGCTGCCACTGCATGCAGCATGCTTATTAATGCAACCTACCTTGGGGAAAACTACAAAGACAAATAATGCATCTAGTTATACAATCATACATGCCTATTTTCTTGAAAAAAAAAAATTGAAACAGGACAGACTATCTGGGAATGTGTCTCTTCACTTTTCTAGCCCTGGTGGTAACAATATAACACAACTGGCTCTTCCTAGCTGGTTTCTGCATCTGCAGATTCAACCAACCAGGAATTAAAAATCTTTAAAAATAAAATCCAGAAAGTTTCAAAAAGTGAAATTTGAATTTGGTGAACCATAACTTATTACACAGCATATATACTGTATTTTACAACTATTTACATAGCATTTCCATTTTATTAGGTATTATAAGTAACCTAAAGTTCATTTAAGTGTATGCCAACAAATGCCACTTTATGTAAGGGACTTAAAGCTCCTGTGGATTTTGCTATCTGGAGAGTCCTGGAACCAATCACCTGTGGATATCAAGGGAAGACTATAAAAAGTCATCTAAGAAAATTTTCTTTAAGATTACATGTATAAATGTACATGTCAATTTTATCACACTGGAGCTTCCCTGGTGGCTCGGATAGTAAAGAATCTGCCTGCAGTGCAGGAGACACAGGTTCAATCTCTGTGTAGGGAAGATCCCCTGGAGAAGGGAATTGCAACTCAACTCCAGTATTCTTGCCTGGAAAATTCCACGGACAGAGGATCCTGGAGGGTTACAGACCATGGGGTCGCAAAGAGTGGAGCACAACAGAGTGAATAACACAATATAACATTCTATGATCAAAAATACTGTAATTTCATGTACTTTTAAAGTATTTTTAGTGTTTCACAGACACAAAATAACAGGTATTGTAGTTAATGTTGTTTCAATACATTTATTTGAACAAGTGTATCAGTTTTGAAAGCTAATCTTCTAGAAGGGAAATATTCCATTACAACAACACATTACCCTCTGGATGGTTCCCACTATAGAAAATGTACATGTCCATTTCCTTGAAACTCCAAAACACTACTTATAAACAACTTTATGATATTTCTTCAGTAAGTAAAAAAAAAAAAAAAAGTACCATGGTGCTATTATCGTATAATCACATTCCCCTGTTTACTAGTTGATTGAACATATTTTTGTAGGCTCAGAGACCTGTGACCTCCTTTGTGAACTGCATCATCAAAGCATTGTACCTCTTTCCCATGAGTTGTATTTTATTCTTATAAACACTAGACATTATTAGTAATATTTTCATTGAAATTAGCATCATTAAAATTTTGGTTAATATAATACAAAATGTGTAAATATAATAGTAATGTAAACAAATCAACTGAACCAGAACTACCTCGTAACAGGAAGCACAGATATTTAGAACACAAAATTATGCTGTACTTCGTTGTGTATTATATTGTGAATATTACCTTTTGTTAGACATGTTGCAAAAGTTTCTTCCAGATTATCACTGGGTTAGTTTGCTTAGATTATATAAGCAATACAATGAACGTTTATGTACCAGCTGTCCACCCCAGAGAGTAGAACATTTCTAATAACTTACATATCCTTCTGTGTTCCTTCCCCATAGCACCCACCTCCCTTGTTAACAAAGGTGGGCATTATTCTGAATTTCAGGTTATCATGTACATGCCATAAACAACACATTGTTTGTATTTTGCTTTTTCTTCACAGCATTGTTATTAAGATTCCTCCATTTAGTAGCTGAATATCCCTCGATGAGTAGTTGAAGTTATTTTATACCTACTGCTGTGTTCAATCCATTTCTGTGATTATGCTTTTAAAAATCCATGCCATTGGATATTGGGAATATTTTATATTCTTATAAAAATCCATTTTTGGAAATACTTTCTAATGCACATGGACGGTGATCACTATTGCAATTTGACAAGATATTACCAATTGGTATCCTATAGTAGTTATAGCAATGCATGTACTTATCGGGAATATGAGAAAAAGTGTGCTGAGCCCATCTGCTCTAATACTTGTAATGTCACTGTTTTTCATGTGTTTCCTACTATGTGCAATGTCTTCCCCATCTTTACTCCTTATTTCTTGCTGACTTTTAAATTTCTTTCCTTTCTCTTAATTTTAATCCTTTTGAGGATTTTTTTGTTTGTTTAGATTGTGGTTTTTTGCAATACTTCCTACAGGATGAAAGTTTCTTCTTTTACTTTCCTAAATGTGTATTTTAACAAACGAGATTTTAGTTTTAATGTACTGAAGTTTATCCATCTTTTGATAAATGGCTAGCACTTTAGCTTGTTTTGTGTAACAAAATAGGTGTTTCCTAAGTGGTCAGAAGATAACACATTTATTCTCTTCAAATTTCAGTTTTATTTTTGACAAAGAAATTGTCTATGGTGATGTGAGACAGGATGGTATGAAGTATTAGCATAGACTAGAATATATATTATACATAAAATATTCACAGAGTTCTACACTGGTTGTGTCAAAAAGGAATCCCTTTCTTTTCCCTTCTTCACTGCCTTCCTTCTTCCTCTACCCTCCCTCTTTCTTTCTCCATTTCTCCCTTTCTCACTTCCTTTAAGCTATTGTGCAACAGTTTCCATCCATAAATCCACCTTTTCATGTTTTGGATAACTCAACTTTCTATCACACAGATCCATCATGAATCAAATTTCCATATGTGGGTATTTTTCTTTTAAACTCTATTCTATTTTATTCATGAATGTGTCCATGTCTGCACCAGTACCACACTATTATAATACTACAACTTTATAGTTAGTCTATATCTCATTGAGCATGAAAAATTTTAGCTATTATTTCACTTTTGCTTTTCTATATACCTATTGAATTTAATTTCTCACATTCCATAAAAGTAAAGACACACAAAAAATCATTATTTTTTAAAAACTGGAGTTACATGAAGCCTATGTATGATGTTATTTATTTTCTCATCCATGGATATAGGATGTTTCAATTTACTCTTTAACATCCTTAAATTTTTAAAATTTTTTGCTTGCAAGTCTTCGTAACATTTATTCTTGGATGGTTTGTAGTTTGTATTAGTATCTTAAACTTTTAAATTGTTTATTAAATTAATGTTTTTGTTGCTGGCATGTAAAATACATTTGACTTTTCTTTATTGATCTTATAAACAGTCATATTATTCTTCATTTTTTCTATTGCCTATATTTTATTTGTAGACTTATTTGGATTTTTATATAAACAACTGTATCATGTGCTAATGTCAATGTTACTATTACTGATCTTCAATCCTTATAATTGTTATTTCTCTCCCTGTCTTATTGTGCTTGCCATTGATGACTTCAATAATTTGCTGAATTAGAATATTCATAGAGAATCCATATCTTGTTCCTGAACTTAAATGGAATACTTTCAGAATTTCCCCTCTTAGGATGATGTCTGTTGTAGGCATTCTCTTCTTCTTTTCTTTTTTGAGTGACATCTTAGATAAGGTTAATAAATTTTTCTTCAATTCTTTTATACAGAAGGAATTTTTATTTTAATTCAATGTTAATATTCTCTGTACCTTGTGAAATACTGATATGATTCATTTAATTGGTAACGTGGGAGTATACATTTACATATTTATGCATCACTAAACCATCCTTACTATACTTTCATGTGCTCAAATTGACACTATTTATTAACATTTTTATAGAGAATTGGGTTTGGTTTGCTAATATTTTATTTACAACTTTTCATGTATATTCATGGACACAACAGATTTAATATATTTTTCTTCATATCACCTCTAATTTTGTATCAAATTATTCCAACTCATAAAACCCTTTGCAGACTATGCCCTTATTTTGGAGTATCTGTATATTAAAATTGGTAGCACTTGCATATCAACTATCCAATTTCTGGTGAGTCTTTGATATTTTGAACTAGGTATTAAATATTACAATGCCTTTAATAATTATTGAAAGAGGTAATATTATCTAATTCTTCCTAAATTAGTTTATACCAACTATATTTCTGTATTAATTTGTCTGTCTCCTACATTTTCAAAGACCTTGTCATTAAAGTCTATAAAAACTTTTCAAATATGCCAGTATCTGAAATGTTTACCATAACTGTTTCAAGTAAAAGCCTAATCACCCATATGACTCACCATTGCTCTTCTATTCCATGATGATGTTTCATCTGTTATTCATTCTTGTTTTCTTTTAAAATAGTCATCTTTGATTCTTCTGCAACATCCTACCCCCAAACATAAACCATGTGTGACTGTCAGATCAGCTTACTCTCTGTAAACTGATTGCTGAACGGATTGAAAAACTGACCTCTCTATCTTATCTTCCTATTCTACTCCATCCATGCAGTTTTCCCTAGAGATTCATTCATTCCTTACTTCATTCATTCCTTGAATACCATGTGTTTTAGACTCTCAGTTGTATCTGACTCTTTGTGATCCCATGGACGGTAGCCTACCAGTCTCCTCTGTCCATAGGATTCTCCAGGAAAAGAATACTCGAGTGGGTTTAATTCCCTTCTCCAGGGCCTTGAATAGTAGCCTCAGGTGAGCTTCAGTTTTGTATCTTTAAAATGGAATTAATACCCCCTGCTTTATTTGCCTGTTTTGTGGAATAAACAAAGGATGTATGTAAATTTCATTGTATTATAAGCCATGCTCTGTAGAGACACCCAAGATAGACAGGTCATGTTGGAGAGTTCTGACAAAACATGGTGCACCAGAGAATGGAGTGGCAAACCACTTAGCATTTTTTCCTTGAGAACCCCATGAACAGTATGAAAAGGCAAAAAGATATGACACTGAAAGACGAACCCTCCAGCTTGGCAGATGTACAATATGCTATTGGAGAAGATCAGAGAAATAATTCCAGAAGGAATGAAGAGGCTGAGCCAAAGTGGAAATGACACGCAGTTCTGGATGTGTCTGGTGGTGAAAGTAAAGTCTGATGCTATAAAGGACAATATTGTATAGAAACCTGGAATGTTAGGTCCATGAGTCAAGGCAAACTGAAAGTTGTCAGACAGGAGATGGCAAGAGTGAACATCAACATTTTAGAAATCAGTGAACTAAAATGGACGGGAATGCGTGAATTTAATTCAGATGACCATTATATCTACTACTTTGGAAAAGAATCCTTTAGAAGAAATGAAGTAGCCCTCATAGTCAACAAAAGAGTAAAAAATGCAGTACTTGGGTGCAGTCTCAAAAACAAAAGAGTGATCTCGGTTTATTTACAAGACAAACCATTCAATATCACAGTAATCCAAGTCTATGCCCCAAACACTAATGCCCAAGAAGCTGAAGTTGAATGGTTCTATGAAGACCTACAAGACCTTCTAGAACTAACACCCAAAAAAGATGTCCTTTTCATCATAGGGGACTGGAATGCAAACCTAGGAAGTCAAGACATACCTGGAGTAAGAGGCAAGTTTCTCCTTAGAGTACAAAATGAAGCAGGGCAAAGGATAACAGAATTTTGCCAAGAGAATGCACTGCTCGTAACAAATACTCTCTTCCAACACAAGGTACGACTCTACACATAGACATCACCAGATGGTCAATTCCAATATCAGATTGATTATCTTCTTTGCAGCCTAAGATGGAGAAGCTCCATATAGTCAGCAAAAACAAGACCAGGAGCTGACTGTGGCTCAGATTATGAACTCTTAATTGGAAAATTCAGATAAATTTGAAGAAAGTAGGGAAAACCACTAGCCCATTCAGGTATGACCTAAATCAAATCCCTTATGATTATACAGTGGAAGTGACTAATAGATTCAAGTGATTAGATCTTAAAGTGTGCCTGAAAAACTATGGATGGAGGTTTGTAACATGGTACAGGAGGAGGTAATCAAAATCATGCCCCAAAAAGAAATTCAAAAAGCAAAATGGTTGTCTGAGGAGACCTTACAGATAGCTGAGAAAAGAAAAGTGAAAGGCAAAGGAGAAAAGGAACAATCATACCCATCTGAATGCAGAGTTCCAAAAAATAGCAAGAAGAGATAAGAAAGCCTTCTTAAGTGGACAATGAGGAGAAATAGAGGAAAACAATAGAATGGGAAAGACTAGAGATCTCTTCAAGAAAATTACAGATACCAACAGAATATTTCATGCAAAGATGAGCATGATAAAGGGTGAAAAGTGTACAGACTAACAGAAGCAAAAGAGATTAAGAAGAGGTTGCAAGAATATACAGAAGAATTGTACAAAAAAGATAACCAGGATGGTGTGGTCACTCGCCTAGAATCAGACATCCTCGAGTGTGAACTGAAGTGGGCCTGAGGAAGTATTACCAAGAACAAAACTAGTGGACATGCCATTCCAGCTGAGCTATTTCAAATACTAAAAGATGATGCTGTTAAATTGCTTCACTCAATATGCAGCAACTCTGGAAAACTCAGCAGTGGTCACAACTGGAAAAGGTCAGTTTTCATTCCAATCCCAAAGAAGGTCAATACCAAAGAACATCAAACTACTACACAATTGCACTTATTTCACATGCTAACAAGGTAATCCTCAAAATCCTTCAATCTGGGCCTCAACAGTATGCGAACTGAGCACTTCCAAATGGACAAGTTGCATTTAGAATAGGCAGAGGAACCAGAGATCAAATTGCCAACGTCTATTGGATCACAGAAAAAGGAAGAGAATTCCAGAAAAAACATGTATTTCTGTTTCATGGACTACGGGAAAGCCTTTGACTGTGTAGATCATAACAAACTGTGGAAAATCTTAAACAGATGGAAATACCAGACCACATTACCTACCTCCTGAGAAACTTATATGCAGGTCAAGAAGCAGCAGTTAGAACTGGACATGGAAGAATGGACTGGTTCAAAATTGGGAAAGGAGTACGTCAAGGCTGTATATTGTCACTCTGCTTATTTAACTTCTATTTAGAGTGCATCTTGTGAAATGCCAGGCTAGATGAAGCTCAAGGTGGAATCAAGATTGTGGGGAGAAATATCAATAACCTCACATATGCAGATGACACGTTCTTAATGGCAGAAAGCAAAGAGGAACTAAAGATCCCCTTGATGAAAGGAAAAGAGGAGAGTAAAAAAGCTGGCTTAAATCTCAACATTCAGAAAACTAAGATCAAGGCATCCGGTCCCATCACTTCATGGCAAATAGATGGAGAAACAATGGAAACAGTAACAGACTTTATTTTCTTGGACTCCCAAATCACTGCAGATGGTGAGTGCAGCCATAAAATTCAAAGACCCTTGATCCTTGGAAGAACTATGATAAACCTAGATAGCATATTAAATAGTAGATACATCACTTTGCCGACAAAGGTCCATAATAGTCAAAGCTTGGCTTTTCCAGTAGTCATGTATGGATATGAGATTTGGACCATAAAGAAGGCTGAGCACTGGAGAACTGATGCTTTCAAACTATGGTATTGGAGAAGACTCTTGAGAGTCCCTTGCACAGCAATGAGATCAAACCAATCAGTCCAAAGGAAATCAACCCTTAATATTCATTGGTAGGACTGATGTAAAGATGAAACTCCAAAACTTTGGTCACCTGATGCAAAGAGCCAACCCACTGGAAAAGACCCTGATGATGGGAAAGATAGAAGGCAGGTGGAACAGGGGACAACAGAGGATGAGATGGTTGGATGGCATCACTGATTCAATAGACATGAGTTTGAGCAAATTCCAGGAGACTGTGAAGGACCAGGAAGCCTGTTGCACTGCGGTCCATCAGGTTGCAAAGAGTCAGACAACACTGAGCACTGAACAGCAACAACAATCCAGAGATATGATTAATTTAAGAATTTTCTCTTTATGAAAAGTAGTAAATATATTTTATAAATCAGATTGCTCCTCCTCTATTTTACCACCGTCTTCACCCATCATGTTCTGACAAAATAGCCTTTTCTAGGAGCAAAGCTGGACAGTGATGAAAGTCCTATCTCCCAGCAGAAACTACTGGGAGACCTACTTATGGCAATGGGGACAGAAAGTGCATAGGAAAACAGCTCTGCCTGAGAACAAACAAAGGCAAAAGACTTGGCAGAGTCAAAATGCAAGACTGTGTGACAACTGACTTTTCATTCATTAAGCTGCAAAAACCAGCAGATGTGAGGCTCATACTTCTTAAGTCATACTAAGGATGTGGAGGATGAGAGAATGAGGAGTGTTTGAAAAGATTCCCCTTTATGGACACTTTGGTACTGTAGACTATATGTTTTATCTGTCAAGGTAAATATTTCACTTGAAGAACCAGTAGGTTCTTTTTTTGCATTTTGCAATGAAATAATCATGTATGGGTCCTGAATTTATTTTTTTGCCATTTGATGGAAATTTTTTAAAAATTGGAACACTTTTTAAAGCAAATCAATGATTCTTGAGTTTTCAGTGTTCATCGTTATAGCACTGACTCTCCTAGAGTATTTTTATTTATCCCTGATAGTTAAACTCGAGTAAGATCCTATGTAATGTGTGGGTTTAGTAACTCTGTGTCTAATGCCTTCACATTTAAAAAAAAAAAGTAAGTAGTAAGATCAAGATGGTTAATGCCACTAAAAGCAAGTAAAAGTATTTCATTTAAGATTCAGAAGTCTACTTTCCATTTTAAGTAAATATTAGTATAAAACAGATATAGAGAAATTAGGAAGCTTTCTTTTCTGATAACAGTATCTAAAAAGCACACCAGAAAAACTTTCTAAGAGAGAAGAAAAATTGCAGCACTGATTCCATTATCTTGGAGAGTGTCTTATGACCAGATTTTTTAAAGGACAATATGTAGGAATTTCTTTTAATTCCAATCTCACATTTTATTATTCAAAGAAAATAAATGATACTTCCATTTATATATAATTTTGATATATCAGATTGAGCATATAAATATAAATAAACATATGGTTATTAAATGTACCTATTGTACATTATATATTGCAAAATTATATTCTTTGTTACTTGTAGGAAATCAGTGTGAGACTGATAAATATTGTTAGCATAATGATACAAAGTGAATGCTCATTTCATTGTACATATTCACTTCTTTGTATTAAGGATCCAAAATAAGGGCTTCCCTGATAGCTCAGTTGGTAAAGAATCCACCTGCAATGCGGGAGACCTAGGTTTGATCCCTGGGTTGGGAAGATCCCCTGGAGAAGGGAAAGGCTACCGACTCCAGTATCCTGGCCTGGAGAATTCCATGGACTGGACTTTTGCTTTCACTTTCATTTTTTCTTTCTCTTTGTTTAAAATAGTTTACTTCAAGAGTTTGCTTTAAAAAGGTCTACATTTTGATTTAAACATTTTCAGCCAGAAACAAGCATATTTAACTCTTATTATTCAGCTCAATTCATATTCATACCTCCCTTCTCCAGCAGATCTTCCCAACCCAGGAATCGAACCAGGGTCTCCTGCATTGCAGGCGGATTCTTTACCAACTGAACTATCAGGGAAGCCCTCATACCTACATATACACAGATACATATTATTCTTATACATATAAGATTAGATGGCTTCACAACTGTGTCACTAAAATCAGGCAATAATTTTTCGTCTGTGATGTTATGGTTTGAAACTATTTTCTTTTTGGTCTAAAAAACCAGTTTTTAATACCTTCCACCTTGATTTAGGATACCCACACTGTGTCTATACATAATTTAATATCATTGATATTATTACTGCTGTTGCAGCCGATTTGAAAAAAAAACTATGCATTTTTATATATTAAAATGTATATTTGGAAAGATATATATATATATATATATAAATGTAATTAAAATATTTTTCAGTTTGTAAGTCACACAACTACAACACAAGTAAAACGGACTAACAATTTTAGAATTAAGTGAAAAATATGATAAGGGGTTTAATTTAGCCAGAAATTACACATATTTCCTGATCTTTCAAAGTTAACTTGGAAAAACTCATGCTAATTCTTAATACTTTTAATTGGAAAGCACAAAGATGTAATCTGTGGTGCAAACAACAGTCTAAGCCCCTAAAATGTAACAGTTAAGTGATTACTTTGTTTGGGTCGGTTTGGCAAGGCCACTCAATTCCATTCTGTTATCCCAATGTCTTTAATAATTAGGATGAATTTTATTTCATATGCATCAGATCATTCTACCAAGTGAACTTCAGCATGTGAAGTAAGAAGTTATTCTAAATTAGGAAATAATCTGGACATCTATAAAGATAAAAGTTTACTTTGACTAATATCAAATATAAAAGAATAATTATATCTATATAAAGGGATACATTTAATCAAACATCCATATACCTAAAAAAAAAACTATGAATGATATAGGACCTGCATCAATTCTCTTATTTAATATGCATTTACTAACAACAACTGTGTACCAGAAACTGGGTTACAGTCCAGAGACTCAAAAGTGGGTAGAGTCCTTGCCATCAAGTATCTTAATTGAGAAGGCAGACAAGAAAACATCCAGTTCACATCACTATGTGATGTTTTTGAAAAAAGTGAAAAAAGTTAATGCATTTAATGGAGATTAGTGAGAGGAGAATAAAGGCATAGGAAAGTGAATTTTTTTTTTTTTCCATTCATCAAGTTATAGTCAGTGAGCAAGTTTGGAAAAGAATGAGGGAATGAAAAAAGACCCTGACGCTGGGAAAGATTGAGGGCAGGAGGAGAAGGAGACAACAGAGGATGAGACGGTTGGATGGTATCACCAACTCGATGGACATGGGTTTGGATAGACTCCAGGAGTTGGTGATGGGTAGGGAGGCCTGGCGTGCTACGGTTCATGGGGTTGCAAAGAGTCGGACACGACTGAGCGACTGAACTGAACTGAGAGATTGAAATACATAGAATGTAAAATTTGAGATGAAAGTAGGAGGAGAAGGCGACGACAGAGGATTAGATGATTAGATGATTCGATGGCATCACCAACTCGATGGACATGAGTTTGAGCAAGCTCTGGGAGTTGGTGAAGGACAGGGAGCCTGGTGTGCTGCAGTCCATGGGGTTGCAAAGAGTCGGACATGACTGAGCAACTGAACTGAATTTAACTAATGGGACATTTAGCATGGAATTGTAGACTAATTAGTAAAATAAGTCTACATGGGGAGATAAATCTGAGATGCAAGAAAATATTCATAAGGAATCCATGTACACTTGATGATCAAAATCATGAAATGAGAATAGGTTCCCTAAAAAACTAAAAGCAGAGCTACTGTATGATCCAGCAATCCCACTCTGGGGCATATATACAAAGGAAACTATAACTGGAAAACATACGTGCAACCTTATGTTCGTTGCAGCACTGTTTACAATAGCCAAGAAATGGAATCAATCTAAATGTCCATTGACAGATGAATGGATAAAGAAGATGTGGTTTTATATATATATATATATATATATATATACATATGTGTGTGTGTGTGTGTGTGTGTATGATTATTATTAGGCTTAGGGTGTGTGTGTATACATATATATGTGTGTATATATATGTTTATATATATGCATACAGAGTTGGGAAGGTAAGTAGCTATACATTTGTACACAGATTTTAAAATTAAAAATGAGAGTGTCCTCAAGTTTACATGTTGCTCACATTTTTGCAACTCTGCAATGACCTAGGAATTGTTATTCTGTTTTCCCCTTTGGTCTTGAATCTCTCTCCTCTAACCATTCCTGTTTAATCTGTGCTTATTATAACACTTTAATCATCACACATGATTCCATACACTAACCCATATTATTTTATTCAAAGCAGTCATATATTAAGAGAGCTTACATACTTGAGATATAGAGCCAATAGTATAGGAATAGCTCAATATGTAGCAATGAGATGAGGTGGATAATAAATAGAGTATCAAAGAAGCAAGAGGAGCAGGCACCCAGAACAGAAGCTAAACATACCTTACGTAAGAGGAGAGATGCCTCTTCAGTGAGAGAACAGGGAAGGAAGTCAGGATGGGTATGAATATCAACGTGTTTATCAGGGCAGGAGTAATGAAAATAAGTTGAGATAATTTACTTCTTATGGCCTCTGATTGATAAATTAGGATCAAGGATGAATACTGATTTTCTGGAATGTGATTTTTAGAAAAATCAGAAATCCTCTTTAAAAAATATGCAAAAATGTATATAAATTTAGGTGTATATAGATTATATATAAATATGTAAATGCAATATATAATATACACATAAAATTTATTAAAATAAATCACAACACTGAAAATTTAAGGTAGCTCATAGATATCATCATAAAATCTAGAATAAAAACAGAATTATATTAATTAGCTTGATATACTTAATTTTTTTTCATTTGATTGGCTTTTCATATGGACAATTTTGAACAATAATTTTATGAACAAATGAAAAGATAAGATCAAATTGTATGTTTCTATAAGCTGATTGCCTCCATATCAGATTATCTTAAACTTGAGTTTTACAGTTTTACATTGATATGGAGGGCATAATCTGAAAAAGTCAAGCCAGTATAGTGTTATTCGTAGAGATTTTAAAGACTTCATTACCTCAGTGACCTAAAATTTGAGTCTTACTTTTTTTTTCCCCCAAAGGTCCCTTAGTGTCTGTAGAATCAGTAAGAAAATGATTGAATAATTTTTGAATGTGTGTGAGCATGTGCATATGCATACAACTTGACAATTAAGGCTTTCATTGTAATTCATAAGACTGTTAAAGTGTCTTTGGAAGCAGTTATGATTTATGTGCATTCAACAACCAATTCAAAGCATATATTTTTATCTATATGTTTCTTACTTTAGTAAAAAACATTTTTGTCGTAATGATGTGGTTTACCAAGATGTATATTTAAATTATCACCACAAAAACAAATAATTGAATCTTCAGGACTGTACTTTTTAACTAAGTCTCTGATAACATTATCAATGATGTCCAGTGTTTTCCATCATTGAAACGAACTTCCAAAAACTTGATTGAGCATTCACAAATTGAATGCACTAAAATAATGATTGCAATAAATGAATTTTCTATTTAAAACATTCTGATCACTCTGATGTAAAAATGGCATTACTTTATGTTTTAAAAGTTTTACTTTTACTTGTATAACCAAAATTTTAATAATTATCTTACTTATAACACATATAAGAAAGCTTGAAATAAAAAATGTGCATTAATTTAAAAGTCACACTATATCTAAATGAAAAAATCATATTTAAAAATGTGCACACGGGATGACCCAGAGGGATGGGATGGGGAGGGAGGTGGGTGGGGGGTCCAGGAGGGGGAACACATGTAAACCCATGGCTGATTCATGTCAATGTATGGCAAAAACTATTACAATATTGTAAAGTAATTAGCCCCCAACTAAAATAAATAAATTTATAAAAAAAAAAATGTGCACACGTGCTAAGTCGCTTCAGTTGTGTATGATTCTGTGCAACCCTATGGACTACAGCCTGCCAGGCTCTTCTGCCCATGGGATTCTCCAGGCAAGAATGAATACTGGAGAGGGTTGCCATGCCCTCCTCAAGGGCATCTTCCCAACCCAGGGATCGAACCTGCATCTCTTATATCTACCTGAATTGGCAGGAGGGTTCTTTACCATGGGTACCATGTAGGAAGCCCCATATTTAAAAAAGTGATATGCAAATGGATTTTCTGCAGTTTAAAACATTGCCTTCAAGCAGAGAACTCACTATTAATTTGAAACAGATACTGATGCTTCTTTAGCATATTTGTGTTTATGGTTTCCATGTGGTCCGTGATATCACTAGAGTTCCCATCACTGATGGAATAGACTGATAAATATTTCATACAAATTACGTATTCATCATCAATACTTTTTAAAACACAGAAATTCAGAACTTAATTTTTCATTTAATATGCATTTTCCTTTTTGAGAAATATTTGCTGAAAAGTTGTATTGCAAAATATAAATGTATTATATAAAAGTATTTTTTTAATTGGAGAGGCTCAACACAATATTTATGTATGACATGTTTGTTTAATAAGACACCTAGGAAGAGTATTCAAACCTCATTAAGTGTACTTAGCATACTGCTCAACTTCTCTTCCTCACATATATTTCATGTCCATCTATTCTAAGATTTCTCAATTCTACACTGACAATGCTGATTATTATATCTGTTCCTCTTTGCATCTTACAAGGAGATGAGAGGCACAGGCCGCAGCATAATGTACTAGTATAACAAGTATACCAGTCAGCCAACAAGGTTTTCCAGTGAACACTCAATTTTATCTTTGAATTCTCTGTACATTGTATTTCAGAAGAAATCGTTGCTTTTATGTGGGAATGGTTGGGGAAACAGTTTTATTTCTGCTTTTTTAGATGAAATGATTATAAGTCAAAATGAAAACTCTGTTCATTAGACATGTTCATGAACTCTGTTCATTAGACATCTTGCATCCTGTTAGAGGATGACAGTAGAAGCATGATGAAAAAATTAGACAAATCTCAAACCCCTGAAGTTTATTATAATGTACCCATTATATAATGTACCCATTAATAATCATACTTAAATTAAAAATACCAAATTCTTATGCTAATACTAAATTGGGTTGGATGCTGGAACACCAGGAATAAACCAGGAGAATCCCAGGTAAAATTAATTACGATGGTAACAGTAGCTGTAAGACCCTATGTGATTTGACCCATCAGTGCTATCCTAAGATGTTATCTCTATTCATTCTACTCCAGCCACCCTGACCTTCCTGCTAATGTTTCCCAATTATGTCACATATTCTCCAATCATGATGCTTTTACTCTTGCTCTTTCCTCTGCTTTAAATGTTATTACATCTCCTGCACTGGCTGGCAGGTTCTTTACCACTAGTGCCACCTTGGAAGCCCAGATGTTATTCTATAAATAACCAAATGACTTGTTCCCTCATCTCCTTCATATCTATACTCAGTGAGTCCTTCCCTGCTCAGCCTATTTAAAAGAACCATCACAGAACACTGACTACCAATGTACACTCTTTGCCTTCCCTGCTGATATGTATATATTTTATTACTTTAATGTGTGCCTTCGTCTAGTGAAATGTAAGACTGTGAGAGCAGAAAGTGTTGTCTCTTTTGTTCATAGTGGGTTGGCAGTGCTAAGACTTTTTCCTGGCAACTGGTAGCCACTGAATTAATATATGCAGAATCAATTTACATTACTAATATTAAATATATATATACACACATACATGTTGTTATTATTAAACTACCACTTCACATTTTACTGAGTTGTTGCATCATTATTCTGTTTAGTGTGGACTACGTTTAATAGTCCAGTTATTTCTAATTAAATTATAGGAGTAGGTTACTAAATTATCATTAATAAAGGACTCTGAGACAATCATCTGCTATGAGTTTTCTTATTTTCACTCATTAGTAAGACATTGCTATTTGACTCCCTGGGGCTGACAATAAAGTTGTGCCAGGGAGCTTGCTTAACAGACTTAGATAGTAATAGCAAACTGAGGACAGTCAACTAAAATAGCTTATGATACTTATTAGAAAGTTGACTTTTGTAGAATAAAATAAGCAACAGGTAAAAGGATATAGACAAATGAATCATTCATTTCCAACAGCCAGTTTAGGAGAAAATGTCATTTTTTTTTACAGTGTTCAACAAATTTGGATAAGTAATCACCTCTAACAATAGCTTAGGATCTATAACCTGTTATTCAGCTGTTATTTTCTCTGTTAAATGAATAATAAAATTTGAGATTTTTCAACATCTTAAAGTCATAATCAATTTGTTGATGTTTGTGGAAAGTGACTGTAGAGTTGTAATACCCAAAATTCTTTTGAAAGACTGGAAGTTATATGACTTTGTTAACTGTA
The DNA here is from genome assembly GCF_054371585.1 of Giraffa tippelskirchi. NCBI lineage: Eukaryota > Metazoa > Chordata > Mammalia > Artiodactyla > Giraffidae > Giraffa > Giraffa tippelskirchi. The sequence continues at coordinate 70,027,921 of NC_137284.1, forward strand.
GGAGTATGTTGTATTTTTGTTACTTGTATAACATGCAGATCTTTAGCACAGAAGCATAGACTGTTTCTCAGACTCAGTTGCTAAGACAGAATTATGATCAAGGCAGAGACAGAATTATGCTCACACATTTAATTGGGGGGGGTTGAAAAATCATCTACATCATATTTTATGATTAAGGATTGAAAGGATGAGTTGAGAGCTTTATTCTCACACTAGCAAAGCAATGCTTGTTTTTCTGGAAATTTCCAGTAGAGCTGGATTGAATTTTTTTTTAATTAATTTACTTATTTTAATGGGAGGCTAATTACTTTACAATACCGTGGTGGTTTTTGCCATACATTGACATGAACCAGCCACAGGTGTACATGTGTCCCCCATCCTGAACCCCCCTCCCACCTCCTTCCCGATCCCATCCCTCTGGGTTGTCCCAGTGCACCGGCTTTGAGTGCCCTGTTTTATGCACCAGATTAGGACTGGTGATTTGTTCCACAAATGGTAATATAGGTGTTTCAATGCTATTCTCTCAAATGATCCCACCCTCACCTTCTCCCACAGAGTCCAAAAGTCTGTTCTTTATTTCTGTGTCTCTTTTCCTGTCTCATATATAGGATCATCATTACCATCTTTCTAAATTCCATATATATGTGTTAACATACAGTATTGGTGTTTTTCTGATTTATTTCACACTGCATAATAGGCTCCAGTTTCATCTACCTCATTAGAAATGATTCAAATGCATTCTTTTTAATAGCTGAGTACTATTCCATTGTGTATATATGTACCACAGCTTTCTTATCCATTTGTCTGCCATCTAGGCTGATTCCATGCCTATGCCATTGTAAACAGTGCTACAATGAACATTGGGGTACACATGTCTCTTTCAATTCTGGTTTCCTCGGTGTGTATGCCCAGCAGTGGGACTGCTGGGTCATATGGCAGTTCTATTTCCAGTTTTTTAAGGAATCTCCACACTGTTCTCCACAGTGGCTGTACTAGTTTGCATTCCCACCAACAATGTAAGTTCAGTTCAGTTCAGTCGCTCAGTCGTGTCCGCCTCTTTGCAACCCCATGAATCGCAGCACACCAGGCCTCCCTGTCCATCACCAACTCCCGGAGTTTATCCAAACCCATGTCCATCGAGTCAGTGATACCATCCAACCATCTCATCCTCTGTCGTCCCCTTCTCCTCCTGCCCCCAATCCTTCCCAGCATTAGGGTCTTTTCCAATGAGTCAACTCTTTGCATGAGGTGGCCAAAGTATGGAAGTTTCAGCTTCAACATCAGTCCTTCCAATGAACACCCAGGACTGATCTCCTTTAGGATGGACTGGTTGGATCTCCTTGCAGTCCAAGTGACTCTCAAGTGTCTTCTCCAACACCACAGTTCAAAAGCATCAATTCTTCAGTGCTCAGCTTTCTTCACCGTCCAACTCTCACATCCATACATGACCACTAGAAAAAGAGGGTTCCCTTTTCTCCATACCCTCTCCAGCATTTATTGTGTGTAGACTATTTGATAGCAGCCATTCTGACTAGCGTGAGATGGTACCTCATTGTGGTTTCGATTTGCATTTCTCTGATAAAGAGTGATGTTGAGAATCTTTTCATGTGTGTTAGCCATCTGTATGTCTTCTTTGGAGAAATGTCTGTTTAGTTCTTTGGCCCATTTTTTGAATTGAGTTGTTTACTTCTCTGGTATTGAACTGCTTGTATATTTTTGATATTAATTATTTGTCAGTTGCTTCATTTGCTATTTTTTTCTCCCATTCTGAAGGATGCCTTTTTAACTTGCTTATAGTTTCCTTTGTTGTGCAAAAATTTTAAGTTTAATTAGGTCTCATTTGTTTATTTTTGCTTTTATTTCCACTACACTGGGAGGTGGGTCATAGAGGATCTTGCTGTGATTTATGTCAGAGAGTGTTTTGTCTATGTTTTCCTCTAGCAGTTTTATACTTTCTGGTCTTCCATTTAGATCTTTAATCCATTTTGAGTTTATTTTTGCATATGGTGCAAAGTGTTTTAGTTTCACTCTTTTACACGTGGTTGGCCAGTTTTCCCAGCACCACTTGTTAAAGATTGTCTTTTCTCCATTGTATATTCTTGCCTCCTTTACCAAAGATAAGGTGTCCATAGGTGTGTGGATTTATCTCTGGGCTTTCTATTTTGTTCCATTGATCTATATTTTTGTCTTTATGCCAGTAACATTCTGTCTTGATGACTGTAGCTTTGTAGTATAATCTGAAGTCAGGCAGGTTGATTTCCCCAGATCCACTCTTCTTGCTCAAGATTGCTTTGGCTATTTGAGGTTTTTTGTATTTCCATACAAACTGTGAAATTATTTGTTCTACATCTGTGAAAAATACCGTTGGTAGCTTCATAGGGATTGCATTGAATCTATAGATTGCTTTGGGTAGTATACTTATTTTCACTATATTGATTCTTCCGATCCATGGACATGGTATATTTCTCCATCTATTTGTGTCATCTTTGATTTCTTTCATCAGTGTTTTCTAGTTTTCTATATATAGGTCTTTTGTTTCTTTAGGTAGATTTATTCATAAGTATTTTACTCTTTTCATCGCAATGGTGAGTGGGATTGTTTCCTTAATTTCTCTTTCTATTTTTTCATTGTTAGTGTATAGAAATGCAAGGGATTTTGGTTTATTAATTTTATATCCTGCAACTTTACTATATTCATTGATTAGCTCTAGTAATTTTCTGATGGTGTCTTTAGGGTTTTCTATGTAGAGAATCAGGAGAAGGAAATGGCAACCCACTCCAGTATTCTTGCCTAGAGAATCCTGTGGACAGAGGAGCCTGTGGGCTGCTATCCATAGGGTCACATAGAGTCGGACATGACTGAAGCGACTTAGCATGCATGCATGCGTTGGAGAAGGAAATAGCAACCCACTCCAGTGTTCTTGCCTGGAGAATCCTAGGGACGGAGGAGCTTGGTGGGCTGCGGTCTGTGAGGTCACACAGAGTCGGACACGACTGAAGTGACTTAGCAGCAGCAGCAGCAGCATGTAGAGAATCATATCCTCTGCAGACTGTGAGAGCTTTTCTTCTTCTTTTCCAATCTGGATTCCTTTTATTTCTTTTTCTTCTCTGATTGCTGCAGCTAAAACTTCCAAAACAATGTTGAATAGTAGTGGTGAGAGTGGGCACACTTGTCTTGTTCCTGACTTTAGGGGGAATGCTTTCTATTTTTCACCATTGAGGATAATGTTTGCTGTGGGTTTATCATATATGGCTTTTATTATGTTGAGGTATGTTCCTTCTATGCTTGCTTTCTGGAGGTTTTTTTTTTTACCATAAATCAGTGTTTAATTTTATCAAAGGCTTTCTCTGAATTTATTGAGATAATCATATGGTTTTTATCTTTCAATTTGTTAATGTGGTGTATCACATTGATTTATTTGTGAATATTGAAGAATCCTTGCATCCCTTGGATAAAGCCCACTTGGTCATGATGTATGATTTTTTTAATATGTTGCTGGATTTTGTTTGCTAGAATTTTGTTGAGGATTTCTGCATCTATGTTCATCAATGATATTGGCCTATAGTTTTCTTTTTTTGTGGCATCTTTGTCTGGTTTTGGTATTAGGGTGATGGTAGCCTCAAAGGATGAATTTGGGAGTTTACCTTCCTCTGCAATTTTCTGGACGAGTTTAAGTAGGATAAGTGTTAGCTCTTCTCTAAATTTTTGGTAGAATTCACCTGTGAAGCTATCTGGTCCTGGGCTTTTGTTGGAAGATTTTTTATTACAGTTTCTATTTCTGTGCTTATGATGGGTCTGTTAAGCTTTTCTATTTTTTCCCGGTTCAGTTTTGGAAGGTTATAGTTTTCTAAGAATTTGTCCATTTTTTCCAAGTTGTCCATTTTATTGGAATATAGTTGCTGATAGTAGTCTCTAATGATCCTTTGTATTTCTGTGTTGTCTGTTGTGATTTCTGAATATCATTTCTAATTTTGTTGATTTGATTCTTCTCCCACTTTTCTTGTTGAGTCTGGCTACTAGTTTGTCTGTTTTATTTATCTTCTCAAAGAACCAGCTTTTAGTTTTGTTGATTTTTGCTCTAGTATACTTTGTTTCTTTTTCAATGATTTCTGCTCTGATTTTTATTATTTCTTTCCTTCTACTAATCCTGGAGTTCTTCATTTCTTCTTTTGATTAATATTTTCTTTGCATATTAAGGATTTGTTCAGCTCTCTGACATAACAAGATTTCATAACAAGAGACGTAAGTAATAGGTCATAAATTCTGATTCAAGAGGGTTTTTATTTAAGTAAAATATGGTAGAAATTTTGTTATATAAAATAGCATTTTAAATTAAGAAAGTCATGAAATCTGTAGAATGTGTTATGTGTTTTCTAAATTACAAATTTATTTTAACAGTAGAATATATTCCAAGGCTTTAATATGGAAATATGTGTAATACTTGGAATATGCAGATCTGTATGTTGACTGTTACATTTCATTTTTTTTAAATTATATATTTTCTACATTTAGTTCAGGTAGATGAAACCAAAGATTTTTATAAAGCACTCATTTTAGAACAAGTCTTTATTCCTAACTATGCTGAAAGATCTGGAAAATAATTCATCATTTAAAAATATTGATCTTGTATATTTTTTTTCAATTCAATAAATACTTGTTATTTTTTACTTAAATATTTTAAGGATGATATGAGAATAAGCCATCTGTACTTTCATAAAGCTTAAAGTCAGAGGGAATAACCAATATCACACATATACAGAAAACTTGATATTAACTTTTCATAAGTCACATTAGCATATGCAGTTGGTATAACAGCTAGAGATGTGCATATTTATTATCATGTTGTGAGGGAAAGAAAACTCATTCTATGAAGACCAGTGAGATATATATATATATTTATATATATATATATATATTCCTTTTTTTGCAACAAATTTATACCAGCAAACAAATTATTCAATTATATCACAATATTTTTCATCAGGATGAAACAACTTATAGGATATAGATTCTGGTTTCAGATACCTTTAACTGAAATAGTCATTACCAGAGTGAAAGAATTCATGTAAAGAGACATAATAAAAAACAAACAAACACCTATTTATGTCTTAAAAATAAAGATAAAAAGGGAAGTGACCAGAGAGTTTTGGTAGTTCTAGCTAAGTCATACCAGGTATTAGCAAGGCTTCAATACACTAAAGGAAAAAAAAAAAAAAAGCTTCTAAACAAAATATGAGAAAAGAAATAAAGATAGGATGAGAGAAGAGATGCATACAAAAAGATTTAAAAAGTTGAGAAAAAGAAAAATTGAGGAAAAAAGGAAATTAAAAGAATGAATAAAGGTTCTGCAGGTTCAAGGTGGCAGATAAAATATTTTTTTTTAAGTATATCTACTTTTTAAAAGTAGCATTGGAAAAGTAATACACCAAAAATAAAAAATAAAATCACAATGGTTATTAGATGAGTAAAGAAACCTTACAGAAAAAAGTTTCAAAAGCAATACATTGAAAGGGCACCACTGTAAAGACACCTTCTGCAGCTGACCCAGGATCACGGATGGCGCAGCTAGAAGCAAGGATGGGAGGACTTATAACAAGTGAGCAGGTCAGCTTTGGGATTAGTGAAAGGTTACAGCATCGCCTGACCAGAATCCTGTTTCAGAACAGCTACCTATGGCATTTGCCTCCTGGAATACATCTGAGGAGCAGCTCTCTTAGAAATGCGGTTCTACCACTAGCCATGCAGCCTGGGCACTGACATCAGAGATAAAACAGGACACCCTTCCCCGGTGAGAAAGGAATTTTCCTGCCAACAGTGTAGTCAATGAGAAAGGCAACTATGGGAAGAAAATTTCCAGTTGAACTAATATGAAACCCATTTGCTAATCGTGGGGGGAATAAAGCTTTTAAATTAAACAATGTAAAAAGAAATGATCAAGATGAAACTAGAAATTCAATCCAATTCCATTCAAACTCATATTTCAAGATTCAAGACAATAACAACACATTGAGGAAAGTAAATGTCATTAAATTATGAGGGCATAATAGGGACTTACAAAAAGACAGTCACTAGTGAGAATCAATAAATAGATCAATGAAGCAAAGAAAAGTACAATGATAGTCTAACATAAATATGCTTTCACCTTATATGAAGGATGTTAAATCAGTGATAAAATGGTGAACTAACGAACAACTTTTGTTGGGACAGCTAGATTTTGATATGAAGGAAAAAAGCATTCCATTTTGATCTCATCCTTTCCGTCAATGTATCTCTAAGAAACTTGCTACCTTCAAAGATTAAAGGTTAGAATTTAAAACAAAATATAAAAACTGAAATATATCAAGAATATTTCAGTAATTTTGGTTTGAGGAAATGTTTTCCAAAACATAAAATTGAGAAAGCATTCAGCATAGAATTAACAGATGAAATTTTTATATATTTATATGGACAAAAAAAATAACAAACTATATAAACTGAAAGCAACTAGAACAAAGTAAAAGAAAACTCTTCCAGCATATATAAAATGATGATGTAAATACTTATGCCTTAAGATTTTAAAATGAACATGAGAAAAGACAAATCAAAATGAAAATAGGCAAGTAAAAGGACATATGCTTCACATAGGAAATAAAACGTTAATATGTAAGAAACTGTGTTTGGATCCTCTGTTGTTTTGGCCTTATTTGATTATAGAGGAAACATGCTGCTGAATACAATATTGGAACATTTATCAAACAAAGAAACCAGCTACATTGACCCAAACAATGGGATAGGCATGTAGCCAAACCTAGGTCTATGAGATATCGTTTTTCTAAATTTGAATAAAGAACAAAATAGATTCCAGATTCAGCCACATGAGGCAATCTGCAAAAAATGGTAACACAAAAGATTCATGGTTGCCTAAGAATTTAAAGTGATTATTTATTATTAATTTAATTGAGAAGTTACTCTAATTTCAGCATATCCGTATGGCCTGTAATACCTATTATATAGTAATTAATCTCCTAAATCAGTAGTTATCCACGCCATCTCCATATAACCAGTTGGAGAGCTTTGTCTAGGCCCACACCTCAGTTATTCTAATCAGGCTGTACTCCAAATCCCTCTTACAACCCATACCTATGCCCTCATAGGGAGTTTTCCATTCTCACTGTTTAAGGATAAAATAAGAGGCACTCATTTTCCAGTGCCTCTCCATGATATATCAGAAGTAGCCAGCAGTAGGCTACAGTGGAAGTACCACTAAACCAGGAATAATTTGAGTATAAGGGAAAAAAATGACATTTGACCAGCGGGCAGTATCTCAAACAATAAAATTTCCTGTTTACCTTTTCTAGATAGAAAGATGTTCAGAGTTTAGGAAACATACAAATTCAATAGTACCAACTAATAACAAATATGTGTCACACTATTAAGGACTTGGAAAAGACAAGAATGGACTATTAGTGATGGGAGGAAAATTTATGTAAGTGAATTTCTCAGAGTGGACCCAAAGTTGGGACTATTACTGCTCCAAAGAAATGCCAGTTAGCAATTTTTCATAATCACTCCATGAGTGTTCAAAACACTCATGTTCATGTTGATAGGGATAGAAGCTCTGGAAGGGATAAACGACATGAATTTAACTTTAATAAGAAGAGTAGTTACTGACTCTGGAGTACTCAATTGTCATTGAATGAGGCAATTAGTGAATTCCAATATGTTACTATAACTCAAGGGAATTTAACCCATCTACTTAAGGGTAGCCTAAAGTCACTGGTCCCTTTCCATAATACAACTGCAGCCATTTGTCCTTACTAACTAGACATTTGTTCTAGAAATGGTACTAACTTTTCCTTCCCATTATGCCTTTGTCAATGGTCACAGCAAATGGCTTACTGAATGCTTTATCATGTGCTCAGTCACTCAGTCAGGTCCAGCTCTTTGAGAGTCTATGGACTGTAGCCCACCAGGCTCCTCTGTCCATGGGATTATTCAGGCAAGAATAGTGGAGTGGGTTGCCATTTCTTTCTCCAATAAACTATCATGGTGTCTCACGTATTGCTGTCTCATTTCAAGAAATGCCTTTCACTGAGAAGGAAGAGAGTGGGTTGGTGCCCTAGAGACATGAAGGTCGTCTTACATGTTTTATCAGGGAGAAACAGTTGTCCATAGCATATTGAAATAACCTACTAAAGACTCAGTCACTGAATCAGTAGGAGCACTTACACTACCAAACAGCCATGTCATATGTTCTGAACTTCATGATGCTGTTTTACCCAATTCAGAAAATATGGTTCTAGAGCCAAAATGATTCCGGAGTTTGGGTATTGAAACTTACAACTTATTATAGTTAATACTCACTGTGAATCTTAATTTATGTGTCAAATTGGCTAGGCAACGGATGTCCAGAGAGCTGATCAAACATTACTTTGGGTGTTTCTGTGAGGGTATTTTTCAATGAGATTTAACATTTAAATCAGTAGACTGTGTAAAGCAAAGTGCCCTCTCTAAAACAGGTGAGCCTCATCCAATCAATTGAAGATCTGATAGAACAAAACGCTGATCCTATCCCAAGAAAGAGAATTCTCCAGTGTGATTGCCTTTGAACTAGGATGTTGACACTTGTTAGTTCTATAGCAGTTTGCCAGCCTGTGAACTCAAAAATAAATATCCACTCTATAGATTTGGATTTGTCAGCCTCAATTAACATGTGAGCCAATTCCATATAATAAGTTTTTCTTCATAATATATACTATTGGTTCTGTTCCAGTAAAGAACACTGGCTACTACACTCTTTCAAACATTTTGCTTCACACTCTCTAGGTGTTTAACTCTTATGTTTTAAATGTTTTAACACCAAAGAGGAATGCTACCATTTGAGATAAAATTTTCATTGAATTGAAGCTGAAAACTGATACTTGGACATTTTGAGGTGCCTCATACCACTAGACAAATAGGCAAAAGTGGCAAATATGATGTTGATTGGTATAAAACTGACTCTAATTCCCAAGGAGAAATAGATTCACTGTTCTACAATGGAAGTAGGGAGAACTAATACGATTTCTGCTCCAATCACTGGTTTAGTTGTAAGGGTGAGGTTACACACAGTAACAAACAACCCCCAATATTAGTGGCATAATCTTACAGAGGCTTATTTATCATTCATTCTATGGAGATCTTGGTTGGGTAAGGCTGGGGACGGGGGCCCTCTCTCTCAATATTTTCAGGCCAATACTGCTGATCACTTTGGTAAAGGAAGAGAAAAAGTGGAAACTCTACTTTCTGATCACACTTTATTATAAGAGAAAGTCAGAGGCCACTCTTAATACCAAGGTGAAAGGAGTAAAATCAAAATCAAGTGCCTGGAAGGAGATCTGGAAATATTTTCCTCTGCTGCTGCTGCTGCTAAGTCGCTTCAGTCGTGTCCGACTCTGTGCGACCCCATAGACGGCAGCCCACCAGGCTCCGCCATCCCTGGGGTTCTCCAGGCGACAACACTGGAGTGGGTTGCCATTTCCTTCTCCAATGCGTGAAAGTGAAAAGTGAAAGTGAAGTAGCTCAGTCGTGTCTGATTCTTAGCGACCCCATGGACTGCAGCCTACCATGCTCCTCTATCCATGGGATTTTCCAGGCAAGAGTACTGGAGTGGGGTGCCATTGACAGTACTAATAGTGCACCTGTCACTCAAAGTAAGTGAGAAATGAATTCTGCTCTACACAAGCACTACTACCAAAATCTCAGGCCTATCGGATAAAAATACTTGAGTCCCTACACTGGGAAAACATTTCCAAGAAGCTGAGAAATGTTTTATGTTTCAGCTACAGCTTTCAATCAGTAGTAAAACTAGGACTATAGACCTATAGACTTTACAAGTGTTTCATTTGTATTATTAATAATGCCATTCAATGAAATTCACTTATAGTTAAATATACATTTTTCTCATTACATTTATGTATATTGAGATCAAATGGATAAAGATAAAGGAGAAAATAGTCATCCCCAGAAATGTTTCTAAGAACCAGGACCTGAAGCTGGATATAGTAACTAGACAAGATGCTGGGTTATCTACATTTTAGGAAGATGTGTATTTTTGCTGACATATTTAGTAGCATTAGTAATGATTGGTATTTTTTTTTCAACTTCTATCTTCAGAAAAGAAAAGATATTGGATAATTCAATGGTTGGATGGTGGTGAACATATACTGTTTATTCCCACCAAGAATTTATCTTTTTATCTTTCATCCTCAGGTCATGGCATCCTCATTTGGCTTTGAGGAAACAAATAATTTGGTAGTAATCTTGTTAATGAAGAAGCCCTATTCCAAAGTGCTGACTGTGGCATGGGAAACAAGAGAGACCAACAATATGATTCTCCTGAGGATTTGAATCTTGAATAGAGGAATAAGGATACCTGAAGCATTTGGAATCAATTTTTCTTAGCAGTAACCTATGGACTCTGTATTCTTAGTCAGAGTTTCCTCAAACTGTTCTTTTCTTTTTTTTAATTGAAGGATAATTGCTTTACAGAATTTTGTGGTTTTCTGTTCATACATCAACAAGAATCAGCCACTCCAGTTTGAGTAATTGCCTCAAACTGCTCTGATTCCTATCTTTTCTGAAACGTATTTCTTCTTTTTTTCCATTAATTCTATGAGCAACTTCATAACTTTTCAGTAAACTCTATTTTGGATCAGAAACTAGATTTTATTTCTGTTGTTTACAGAAAAGTCAGTCTAACTAATGCCATATCCAACTTTACAACTGATTAGCCATGCAAATAAAAATAAGGATATATTTTTACCTGTGACAAAAATAAAAATTACTGAAGATAGCCAATTTAAAAGATGTTATGGAAAATAAGACATTATATATTGCTTTTGGGATTATAATTCAATACAAAGTTTCTGTATAGTAATTCAACAGAACCTGACAAGTGAAATTTAAGATATTTGAATATGCTTCTAAAAACAGATTGATTGTTAACTTAAATTATTCCAATAATTTTAAAGTGCGGGCAATATAAATATTTCCCAATAAAATAGTAGCTAAAAAAAACTATGGAATACTGTACAGCTCTTAAAAACATTTAAATTTATCAGTATCTACTGAATTCAAACAATATTCACCATATGCTTTTGAGCAAAAAGAAGCAAGTTGCAGAGCAACAAAAAACTATACTCTAAATTATATAAAAGATCTATTTCTCTATACAAAACATATATGTAGGTCTGTATATGAATACACTGTATATATATGAAATGCATTCACCCAGTCATGTCTGACTCTTTGTGATCCCAGGGACTGAAACCTGCCAGGCTCCTCTGCCCATGGAATTTTCCAGGCAAGAATACTGGAGTGCGGTACCATTTTGTACTCCAGAGGATCTTCCTGACCCAGAGATCAAATCCACGTGTCTTGCATCTCCTACATTGGCAGGCAGATTCTTTACCATTGCACCATCTGGGAATTCCTAACATACATATATTATTATCTATATTTATAGAAGATCTTAGAGGATACACACAAACAATTCACAATAATAATACCCTAAAAGGTGCTAGACCTTAAAGTGGGGCCCTTAACTTAATCTCTAAATTATATTCATTGTAGTGTGGAATTATACAGGTATATATTTTACTTTCATTTTTCAAAATATTAAAATAGATAAGGTAATAGGATGTCTAACAGTCAAAAAGTAAAAGGAAACATAAATATATATTTAAAGTGCAGTAGGAAAAAAAATGAAATGTGAAAATAAGGCTAAAATCAATGTTACTATAGTATATTTACATAGAGCTACACAGCGATTATGTTATTAATTAACATTACTACAAATGACACTGATAAATAAAATTCATCAGGGACATATCATGTAATAAGGATGTTTTTATATGCTTCATGGGAATAATCCCAACTTTACTTCATAACTATCCTATGAAGCTGGTACTATTTCTTCGTTTCATGGAGAAGACACTGACAACACAGGGCAGTTAAACAATGAGGTTTATAATTATCAGAGTCAGCTGACATTTAGTTTAACTATCAAATACAAGCAAATCCTAGACTTCCTTGGTCTAGTGGAACTACAGAGGTCTTAGAGTAGCTAGACTTCTTATAGTACAGTTCCTTAATCCTGCAGTGAAGGCTGAATACCAAGTCGCTTCAGTCATGTCCAAGTCTCTGTGATCCTACAGACTGTAGCCTGCCAGGATTCTCTGTTCGTGCAATTCTCCAGGAAAGAATACTGGAGTGGGTAGCCATGCCCTCCTCCAGGGGATCTTCCCAACCCAAGAGTGGAACCTGCATCTCTTATGACTCCTGCAATGGGTATACAGGTTCTTTACCTCTAGCGCCACCTGGGAAGCCCCTGCAGAGTAACAGCTATTTTTTTGAAGTGCATAGAATATTAAAGAACAAGAAAAACCCTGGTTGAGCATCTGTGTTAATATCAAGGCTTTACTTTTGCTTGTCTTTGACAAGACTGGAACTTACTGCATGTGGCTGAGTTAGTCAATAATCTTATCATGATCCTCTACTGGAGTTTGACAAAGGCAGTGTTCTGAACTAAATTCCTATGGGGAGCCTGCCTTCTACAGCAAGGAGGTTCCACCCATCACTGCTCAGCATTTGAAACTGGCCCTGGACAACAGGTAGCAGGGAGGAAAGAAAAAGATGAGTATAAGTGTGGGAGCCTGTGCTAATTAATTGCATATAGTTTCATTTATCTAACAGAAGATTTGATGGCATACATTTTATTCTGAGCATTTAAAAGACAACTTTAACATTTGCTTTGCTTTCTCATTTCTGAGAATAACCTAGAAGACTTATTTTGATCATACTGACATATTTTTCAAAAGAACTTTGTTTATAGAGCTTTTTTTCTACTTCATCTGGTATAATGTTTACTATCATGTTGATAGACAGAAATCAGATCAGTGAAAGATGACATTAATTAGTTAAACAGGCCAAGCTAATAATGATTTATTTAAGTGCATACTGATGACATCAAAAGTATATGGTATCTGTTGAAAAATAATTGTATTTCACTACATCTTGCCTATTACAAAGTATCTTATAAGAGAGTGATAGTTATTGGATTTTGTATGTAGTAAATGAAAAAATCACATTATGATTTCCAGTCTTTGTTAACCAGCATTTTTCCTTCTGTAGTAGATCTATATCTTACATTTAATAAAGAAAGGAAAGGAGAGCAGCACTTCTAACCAACAGATGGTTTAGTTATTTCAGCATCTAATATACACGTATGTTTGTGGTGCAATTATTCTTATTATTATTAACATTAGCAGTAGTAGGAGAATTACTTTACAACATTTTTAAAAGGAGGAAAATCTGATTGAAACTGGTCATTTTGAAAAACAACATTTGCATTAGTTACTCTTATGTAGTTGATATTCATTGTTGTTATCTATACTAATCTGGCTGCTGTATTTGAATAACATTATTTCTAGGTTGTTCAGGCTGCTTATTTAATTAATTAGTATTAAATAAGTTAATGCAATAATATATTTAGACTTACCCTGGCATTGGTCCGTTTCCAGCAAGACTGTAAACCTGACGAGGATTTAGTAGGTACTGGAATTTTCTGTAAATTCTATAAAGGTGAAAACATAGAAGAAAAAAATTAAATTTAATGATACCTCCAAGTTTTTATTCTAAAATGCACATTGATTTGGAACATTCTCTATCCTGCTTTTGAATATTATTTATCTGATACGATTTCAAATAAATACTTTAAAATACCAGGATAAAATCAGTTAAATATCTTTTCTTAATAGATCCTTGTGTAATTTACAAATTGGACCACTCTAACAGAGATGAAAGTTATTTACCCCATATATATATAATGGTTTTGGACACTTTGTATGTATGTACGTACGTTAGTGAAGACTGTGATCCCATCTGCTTAATTACTTCAAATAAACAATCAGCTTGATGAGCTAGCTCACAAAATTGCTAAACTATTTCACCAGGAACATATCAAACAATTCATTTTTTTCTGAAATAAATTAATCATGGTATAACCAATACAATAGAAATGTTTCTAAGTATACACACATCCCATATCAGAATTCTGAGGCAAAATATCACATGTAAAGGAATATATTTAGTTTTTACATACATGTGAAAATATTACTATATATCTTAATACATCCATCTCATGTTTACTGATAGGGCTTCCTTGATAGCTCAGTTGGTGAAGAATCCACCTGCAATGCAGAAGACCCCAGTTTGATTCCTGGGTCGGGAAGATCCCCTGGAGAAGGGAAAGGCTACCCACACCAGTATTCTTGCCTGGAGAATTCCATGAACTGTATAGTCCATGGGGTCACAAAGAGTCAGACACGACTGAGCGACTTTCACACACACACACACGTTTACTGATAGAAATCTCCAAATATCTGCTTATATCTTCCCACTTCCTTGTGTAATACCCTTGCATTCTAGATCTTGAATAATACCACCCAGTGTCTTAAGAATGATTTTAGTCATCCTCGGGACCTCTTTTTCCCCAGCACCCAAAACAGAGGACAATCCTGTACCTTCTAACTGAGTTATGTCCACCATATCTGGTTATTCCATCTCATGCCTTACTTCAGGCTTTCAAGTTCTCTCACCAAATCTGTGAAAGTCTTGCCTATCCAGCCTTCTTCTGTACTGCTACTTAAGTACAGTCATGCTATTTCCAAGAAGAAAAATCACTGCCAGTGTCAGGAAACTTAGACAATATTTTATTATATTCAAAATAGTTTATATATCTCATCTTTCTCCTTCTTCCTCTTAAATTTTAACCCTAACAAATATCTTCTGGCTCCCTACCAAAACAGCACACCCATCCACAATTATGTCTTTTTTCTTCCCTTACCTGTCTAATACCTACTTAGAACCAACTCAAGCTAGACTTTTGAGTCTTCAGAGACAATCACTGTTTTCCTCTGAACTTCCATGGCACCTTTATTTTAAACACTCGTAACTAAGCTTCTACCTTGGGGTTATTGCAGAAAATCTATTTATGTGTCTACCTCCCTGTAGGACTGTATCTTCTATCCCATACCCAGTCTCTAGCAGAGACTAGATTCTCTCAAGTGTTGCTTTCTGAATGATGTGTGAGCACTCCCACAACTGTTGATGGGTATGGGAAACTACCTATGTGTGAATCTTTATTTCTGTGACCTTTTTCTGCTTACCTAATACATCAAAGAAGAAAATCTACATATTTTGAAAGGAAAACCCTGAATGCTGTGCTGTGTGCTTAGTCGCTCAGTCATGTCTGACTCTTTGTGACCACATGGACTGTAGTTTGCCAGGCTCCTCTGTCCATGGGGACTTCCAGGCAAGAATACTGGAATGGGTTGCCATGCTGTCCTCCAGGAGATCTTCCCATCCCAGAGATCAAACGCAGGTCTCCTGCACTGCAGGTGGATTCTTTACCATCTAAGCCACCAGGGAAGAAACATATTTTGAAAAGAAAACCCTGAATAGAATCCTGTTATTTGTGAAAGATGGCTCTTATGCATTCAGGACAATTTATGATCACACACATAATAGATCTCCTTTAAACATATTTACAGTTCTTTAAACTTTGAATGGTCCTTGTTAGTGTGTAAAGGACAAAACGTAAGTGAGTGTGCATACAGGAGCACTCAAATATCCTCCTTGCCCCATTAAATTGAATTTACTGATAATTTCAGTGTATCTATCTATATTTTTTAAAGAATTATTTTTAAGTACTAGGAGAAGAGGGAGAAAGATATTTGATTTAAGGGTCATTCGGCATGATTAATGTTATCTTAATTTGAGGGGGATTTTTCCATTTGAAATTATTTTTCACTTTAGACTCCATTTGTTTCTAATTTCCAATATGAATTTTTAGTCTCATCTATTGCTTTGTGAAGAGTGTGCTTCTTTTCAAGATATCTATAACATAAACAACAAACAAACTGTGAGTAGTAAAGGAAGAAATGATTTTATCATCATCATTTACTATTTCATGTGTCTAAAAGGTAAGGCAAGTAGTTTCTTTAGTAAAGCATTATAAATACTTTATATCATTAAGCCATTAGTTATTTAAAATAATTTCTATCATATTTAGAAGAGTTTAAAATATATATGTATGGTGATAAAAAGGGAAAACTTTTTAAGTAGAAATAATATTTTATTGAATGGAAAATGACCATTCTTCATTTAACTGAAATAAAGTTGGAAAGTTAAATGATAGAAAAGGAAATTACTTTTCAAAATTCCATTATTCATAGAAACATTTCAACTTCATTATTTGGTAAAACTACAATAGAAATTTCTATTTCATTATCATAGTGTTTGTGTGAGTGCTTTTATCTGATTGCTCATTTTCTGGCTGGGATTACTAAAAATTTCTAGAAATTATTAAGGTAACAGGTAACAACTAAATTTCTGTTTATGACACTCCTTAGGAGGATATAAGATTTACTCTTCAGTGTGTCAATTTTCATACTTTTAGTAATTGTTAGAATTTAATCATTCATTTTACAAAAAGGAAAAAAAATATTGTCCATAAGAATACTGAAACACCAGATAATGCAGCTCATTAAAATTCTGAATAAATATACTATTCTTCTCCAGTGTATATGTCATCATGATCTCCAAACACACATGCAGATAATCATTAAAATATATTTTGTCTAGAAGCTGAATGTAAATTCCGTTCCTTACTAGTGGGCGATGATTTACCTGAAGTCACCTGTTGACCATCTAGAGAACCAATTTTCATTCAACAGTATTTATGGAACCGTGCTGTATGCAAAGCTCTTTGTTAATGGCTAAGGAGGTAATAGGCAGGGTGGAGAGAATTCAGATATCTGAGATATGATAATAAAATCTCTACTAAAGGCCATTACTATATTAAAATTTCAACTGTAAAACGGGGAGAGATCATACCAATATACATTGTTACATAGAGATGACAGCACTATTTATTTCACATTAAAATTACTGAACCATGAAGGATAATAGTTTTAAATGTTTCTATACCATAAATTTAGTTTCTCTTTTTACATGTATATTACATAGTAATAAAGCTGATTTTTTTAAAAATCAGTAAATAAAGCTGATTTTTAAAAACATACCGTTCTCCTTGCTTCCCACCACTTTTGGGGTTCACAAAAACTAAAAGTGGATGAGTACCAGGAACTGGAGTGATCTAGAAGAAAAGTTGAATATGTGGACAAATTATTTACATTAGATATAAAGAGAACTCCTTGTTATTTCTACTTTATGACATGCCAATTAGCAAATTCAAGAATATGGTTCACTTGTCTTGTAATGAGGAGATAAAGAGCACAGATAGATAATAGATACTAGATCTATTTAATAATATAGTTAAATCTTGTGCTTTGTCTCCATATGTATCAACAGGAATATCCACTCCACTAAGAACAGGGACAGAGGGTAAGGGAGGTATAATCTGAAAAGAGAATAACCTCTCAGTAGCTATGAGGTGAAATCAATAGGTACAATTGCGGGACACACTGAGTAAACCACCAAGAATAAAGCAGAATATAGTGGGGAAGAAAGTTAGGAAAGAAAGAGCTCAGATTATTGATCCATCTTAGAAATGACTCCTACTCTAGAGCTTTGTAGCACATTTGGAACCCACCTTCCCAACGACTTGTGAACGAGACTCTAAATAAGATCGTTTGGGGCTACTTTCAGCCTGAGTCCCCATCTACACAACAGTTCCTCAATGCTTTCTTTTCCTACTTGAGAAGCAGAATGCCAGTTAATCCAGGCTACTTGCTAAACAGGAATTCATTGAATTGACTGAGTCCCTATATGCCATGCACTTTTCATCATTATATACTTGATTTAATCCGAAAAAGTGCCTGCCCTAGTGGAGCTTATAATCTGGTGGAGAAACATGAGAAACAAACAAAGAAATATATATTTAGTAATGAAAAGTATCACCAGAAATAAAGTAGGTAAAGTAATAGCATTTCATTGATGAGGGGGAGAAATTATCTTTTGATAGCATAGCAAAGAACACTTGCATTTTACTCAAGTTCAATGTTAAGAGATAAGCTCTTTTAAATAAAAGTATTTCTATTCAATGAATGACTATGTAACTCCCATTTAAACATAGTTTGATGAGAACAATATTTTAATAATAAAACATGCAACTAACATAATTCTCTAAATAAATATTAGGTTGAAAGGTTTTAGATCAGTCTACTTTTTGAAAGTCGATTCAAAATATCCTTTATTGCTCTGGTATTTTTCCCTTAGAAAGTACCTGAAATATTCAATGAGGAGATTAAAAACAACCATTTCACCATATCATCTTTTTTCCTTTTGCTTGTTAAACAATATGTTAAAATATCCTACCAATCTGTTTTCTTCTAATTCTTGTGAAATGCCATTTTTCTAATGATCATAGGCACTGAGAAACTGGTGACATCTTCAGACTGTATGAGGAGATTGAATAAAACATTCGCAGTTCCTCTACTCTTATTTAACTTGTTCTCCTCACAAGCTATTCTTTCTGACTCAGTTTTATTTCCCTTTGTAAAGAGGGCACATGGATTTTGTTTCTGATTAATCTCTCATTCAGTTGGGAGATGAGATGGATAAGCTGAACCTGGAGTAACTTCCCAGCTCTTCTCCGCTGAACTCCATGAGCTCAATTATTACTGTACAGGAGGTGCCTCCAAGGTTAAGTCACTGTGTTACAAACTTGCAGTGTGTCTTCCGCTCTCCCTCATTAAAAACTGAACGCCAAAACACACCTCTGACAACTAGTATTCAGTCTCCTTTACTTCTCATTCTATTACAAAATCAGATGGAACTCCTAACATTTTCACATGCAAATAAGTAACAGATGTGGATTTTAGTTGATTTTTTAACTTAATGTGAATTGCTAGTCCTTATTTTTAAATGGAAGTGGCATTCTCAAGGTAAATAAAATTTTTTAGGAAAACATAGCATCTGAACCCACATACTAAGTTAGGATGACCATCCCAAAATTCAACATTCAGCTTACCATTACATGAGATTACACTACATTTATTTGGGCAAATTTTCTAATTCACTTGAAAATATATTCTGGAATGTCTTCAGAAAGGTTTATTAATTGAAATGTTGAAAGACATAATTATGATTTATCAAAAAAGGTCAGTACCATGCTACAGAAAATTGTGTTCTGAGGAAACATTATCACGAAGATCCCACCAGAATATAGTATAGTCTGTTGTTTAGTCACTAAGTTGTATCCAACACTTTTGTGACCCCATGGACTGCAGCCTGCCTGGCTCTTCTGTCTATGGGATTTCCCAGGTAAGTGGGCTGTCATTTCCTTATCCAGAGTATCTTGCCAACCCAGGGATCAAACCCACATCTCCTGCACTGACAGGTGGGTTCTTTACTACTGAGCCACTAGGGAAGCCCCAATATAGTCTGCAAAGGATCTCAAGATACAAAAACCTAGATGTCATTTTTAGGTGTCAACAGATGGATAATTATGTTAAATGGATTAAAAAATATGAGAGAATCTAAATAAAGAATTTAGGATAACGACGATACTCTATAAGTCACAAAAGTTAAGTACCCAACAAATGGAAGAACAGAAATAAAACCAAGCTATCAAACTTTTCCTCACATATCCCCTTACCATAAATTAAACTTGTAAAATAATACTACATAGAAACAAAACATTAAAAACTTCAATATTTATTTGTAAGTTATCAGAGACTACAGAATAGTGCCTATTTGACAATTATTCTAACAGATAAGTCACCTGACCTAACATAACCTCCATTTAAGGAGCAATATGTGATTCCATATAAGAACCACAGAAATTCTCTTATTATGGGATCATTTAACAATGGTGGTATTTATGTAAGAAATGTAATGGTTTTAGGCAAATCAGCATCTTTTTCAATGCTCATTCAAAAAGCTTCAGAATTCTGCTCAACTTTCTTACTATAAAACCTAGCACACTAAATTTGGGTGCCAGGAGACCAAAGACTGTGTTTTTAGATTGGAGAGCCAAAGACCTACAGTACTACATAGCCATTTTCAAGTCTGATGAGTTAAAAATAAACAACTACTGTGTTCACTTATAGTCCTGAAGTAAGAAGCAGCAAGCTCTGGGAGATGGTGAAGGACACGGAAGCCTGGTGTGCTTCAATCCATGGGGTCGTAAACAGTCAGACATAACTGAGAGACTGAACAACAATAAGAAACAGCATTTTAGTGACAGAGACTATAATTTGTAAATTAATTTTCACATTCCTCTTCATCCTTAGTAATAGAACCCCGGGCTTTTAGGATTGCCTACGTATGAGAACATTCTCTTATACAAACATAACACAACCATAAAAATCAAGAAGCTAGCATGATTCTGAACTAGCTTCTTTTGTTATAAAAGCATTATTGAGACAACTGATGAAACTAGAATGAGATCTGAAGATTAGATCGCACTGATGCATCCATTTTACATTCAAGTTCTGTAATTATCTTTTGGATTGTACCTCATATAGTCTTTAACAGGACAACTTTTGAATTTTTACTTTTACATAATAATTCTGAAATAAAATATAAAAGAATTATTATGAAAACTGATTTATTGTCATCCTAAAATCTCAAATGTATTTTGTTATAGATTTTAGTGGGATGGGAAAGAGTAAGACAAAAATACAAATATTTCTAAAATTCCTTTGTGCATGTGTGTGTGCTCAGTCATGTCTGACACTTTGCGATGCCATGGACTGTAGCCTGCCAGGCTCCTCTGTCCATGGAATTTTCCAGGAAAAAACACTGGAGTGGTTAGCCATTTCATACTCTAGGGGATCTTCCCAACTCTTTGAACTTGGAAGTAAATATTTATATAGCACTTGAAATAATTTCAAGTGGAACAGTATATAAAACAGATGAAAAGCAAATTACTCTGTCTGATGTGTGAAAGAACCCTGAACCCGTTCTCAGCTTCCCATCATCCCACTCTTGTGCTTGAGGTATGTCTATGGAATCCTTCTCAAAGCAGTCTTTAAAAAAAATGGGATAGGGTAATACAGTATAGCAAAGAAAATACTGATGGTGGAGGAAAGTGTTCAGGAATATTTTATAGCGTGTGTGATACTTGAAATCCTACAGAATGGTTCTAAATTAGGTGTGAAGGCACTGCATGCAGTAGGAAGCAGTTCATACTGGATTCTCCTCTATAAAAATAAATCAGGCAAGATCACGTTTACTCATATAAAGAAGCTGCTGCTGCTGCTGCTAAGCCGCTTCAGTCATGTCCGACTCTGTGCAACCCCATAGACGGCAGCCCACCAGGCTCTGCCGTCCCTGGGATTCTCCAGGCAAGAACACTGGAGTGGGTTGCCATTTCCTTCTCCAATGCATGAAAGTGAAAAGTGAAAGTGAAGTTGCTCAGTCGTGTCTGACCCTTAGAGACCCCATGAACTGCAGCCTACCAGGCTCCTCCATCTTCTAGGCAAGAGTACTGGAGTGGGTTGCCATTGCCTTCTCCGATATAAAGGAGCAGTTTCATTTATATATTGTAAAAACTTTAGAATGTGGCTTTAGGGTCAGACTGGTTTGGGATCCTAGTTCAACCATTCTCTCTACATACACTCTCTCCCTTGGCAAATTCATATGTGATGGTATTAAGTGCAATCAATATGCCTTTCTGTCCCAAATTCATATCTACTCACACCCCTGAATTCCAGATTCACATATCTGTCTGCCCACTCAACACTTCCATTTGGATATTGAACAGCATTAGACATTTTACTCCAAATTTTATTTATCCAGACCCACTCCAGTACTCTTGCCTGGAAAATCCCATGGACGGAGGAGCCTGGTAGGCTACAGTCCACGGGGTCGCTAAGAGTCGGCCACGACTGAGCGACTTCACTTTCACTTTTCCCTTTCATGCACTGGAGAAGGAAATGGCAACCCACTCCAGAATTCTTGCCTGGAGAATCCCAGGGACGGCGGAGCCTGGTGGGCTGCCGTCTATGGGGTTGCACAGAGTCGGACATGACTGAAGCAACTTAGCCGCAGCAGCAGCAGCCCCTCTCCATCTCAGTCAATGGCAACTCCATCATTTCAGTTCCCTGGGCCAAAGTTCTTGGCAATGCCCCTCCTCTTCACTTCTTAATGAGACCTAATCTCCCTATCTTACATAAATTATAGACAACACCAATTCTCAGCCTTGACACATCTTATCTTATTCAGTTCCATATTTTCATTTACAACCAAGCACATTTTATATATATGGAGACCAGAACTCATTTTAGAGGTTGTTATAATACCCAAAATATAGAATAGGAATTTGGACTTAGAGACTTAAAATGACAATGAAGAGCTGATGATAAGAATCAATAAGCCTGAGGATCCCAAAGTGGACATACATATACATATAATCAAAGAAAAGGAATAAATTTGATACCCACACTATACATTTCTGTATAGTGCATATATGCATGTTTAGTTTACAGTTTTGGGAATTATAAGAATGAGATAATTGTAAATAATAAAAACAGTAGGGAAAGAGAAAAGCAGTTTTGGTGGGGACAACACTAGTTCACTTTTAGATATTTCATTATAAAGGTTCCTCTTCATGTTTTGCTAAGAGTATTACAAACTATAGACTTTTTGGTTTGCAAGGGACACGTTCGGAAATTTTTCTCAAAAGAATATTTAGGGACAAGGTAACATGGACATAATACAGTTTAAACAACTGTTCTGTTTTTCTAATTGTTTGTTCTTATGTAGCTAATCATCTGTATTTTCACATCTCTTGCATGTTAAGGAACTGTTTCAACTACATTTGATCATATGTATTAAATGTAAACCTATGGTGTGAGCGATGACAAAGACGGAGTGCCTAACCACCTCTATTTGAAGTCCCCTAGGACTCGGGTTAATTAATGAGACTCATCCTAAGGTTATACATGATCTATTACTTCCTCTAATTAGAAATAATAATCCTGATCATTATGCTGGTTAGCTGGAAAGAAGTAAGATGAATGTGCTTAACTATGATTAATAGTCTATAAGCCATGTAGATCTCTTTTGTCACTGAGTTATATGCAAACTGGGCTGCAACTCAATGCTTTTTGGTGATATATATTTTTATAACTCACAGAAAATTAATTTTCTGGAAGATCTTTTTAAATTCTGTGACAAAGAATAAGCATTTTATTATTTTAAAATTGATTACCACAACAAAAATGATTTTTCCATTTTGTATGAAATAGCTATCCAATAATTTATTGTCCATTTTTTAAATATTTTCTCCCAAATTATGTGAATACCTATGTGCATCATATTTTAGTCCATTCTGCTGAGGTGAAATAGACTACTGCATGTGAAAGTGAAGTGATTATGTACAAATATTTTTAAGATAAAAATTAAAGTGATGATGATCATAGTATTTATTTACTGATGTGTTATAAAGGCTGATGCCTTCCCTTTGCTAACCAACAAATTTATCTGACAATTTTATATGTCAAAGAAAAGTATAAAAAGTTATTATCTGGTTAGAAAAAGGAAACACATACACAGAGAAAGAATCATCTATTGTTTTTGATGTGATTTAGCTGTAATAAGATTGAAAATTTTGCATCCTTTAGAATAAAAAAGAAAATACATCTTATATTGCTATGCCAGTTTAAAGTCTTTAGAACACTGTATGCAACATTTAGTTTTGGTTTTGATGTTTGAGTAAAGACAGGTGTAACTATAGAAATATTAAGAGACTAAAGCAGTTATAATTCTAGCACTTTCAAATTTTTGTTTCAAAATTTGCAAAAATAGTACATGGAAGAGCAAGGAGGTCAGAAATTTAGCATTTCTAGACCTGTTAAAATTTGTTAACCAAGGGAACAGGGATCTCAGGAGTGTAACACAAACTCTGAGTCTGATGGCCTTCATTCTTACCTCACTAACTGAGAGGGCCTAGGAATAATTTTACTTTAGAACATCAATGTATTCATTTTTAAAGTGATAATAATATTTATTATATGTTGGAGACTTAAGAATTCATAATTCATAATTATCTCAGACATCATTGAGAAGTATCACTTAATATGCATAAAATATTATCACAGTGGCTAGCATATACTGTTTAACAAATGATGCCTGTTTCCCATCCATGTATGTCGGAAGTATGTTGTGAAATATATTTGTATGAAATAAATTTGAATTTTAAAATGTGTGAAAAATATTTAAATTTCAAAATTAGGTTTCCTTTTGTTATTTTAATTGCAGGAAAACAGAGTAACTAAAGATTTAAACTAACCAATATCATCAATTGACCTATTAAAACTACAGATGTTTATTATTTTTCACTAAAAATTTCATAGGATCACTAAACTAAAAGTTTTTGCTATCAAAATTGTGGATAGATTTTATATTTGGGACTTTCATTGAGATTGCTTAACACACAAGTATGCCTTTCAAAATGTGTAGACATTTATTTCCTCTTTTGATAATTAACTTCTATACTCTCTAACCAATATAAATAATTTTATCATTCAGAATTTCCTCTTTTTACATTTTAATTTAATGATTCATAAACAGTTTTCTACTCACAATATGTTTTATTATGTCAAAAAATCAGTAATCTGATTATCAACATGTAAGCAAAAATTACTGTTTTCAGTGAGACACTCAAAACACTGAAGAAGCAAGCATTTAGGCAACTACCATGTGATCTCAACTGTCCTTGCAAACTAAGGACATAAAAGACACAACCCATAGAACCACAGATAAAATAATAAGTGAAAAAGATATAAAATAATATATATTGAATTCAAGTATGTAACATACTATATTTTTGTGTGGTAAGAGGTTGGTAAATTTTCTTGGAGAATATGAAAACTGCAGCATATTCTTAAGGGAAAGAATTAGAAATTGGAAGAGAGAAACATACAGATAGGAAAACAAAACAAAAATAACTTCAGAAAACAAAACAACAACAACTAAAACTTAATCCGTAGATTAAGCCAAGTTCTTTGATTGTGTTTGTTTGAAAGGGACACAGGTTCAATTCCTGGTCCAACTGAGCTCAGGGGGCCACAACTACTGAGCCTGTGTGCTACAACTACTGAAGCCTGAGTACCTAGAGCCTGTGCTCTGCAACAAGAGAAGCCACCGCAATGAGAAACTTGAGTGCCATAAGCAAGAGTAGCCCCTATTCTCCATAACTAGAGAAAGCTAGTGTGCAGCAATGAAGACACAGCATGGTAAAGTTATTAATTAATAGTAAACATTTAAAATATAGATGGAAAGAAATGTTTCTCTTGATGTCAGAGACCCATAGGGGTAACTCAGAGGTTTTTAAAGTACTAAAAAGATGATTTTGAGTTACCTGTGTTAAACTGGGTATATATATGCAGTTTCAATTTCAACTTAAAACACTGGAAGATATGGATAAATTATAATGGATTCTTTATCTTTATTATTGATTTGAAAAAAATTCCACACAGAAGAGTTCATTTTATTATTTTCTGAAAACATTTTTTTCAGTCAAAATGACTTCCAAAGAGATAATAATATATGAGGAGAAAGTATGCTTGGAAATAAAGAATGCATATATATATATATATATATATATATATATATATATATAAAACAAATGTGTATATTTAATAATAATTTGCAAAAGCTTCAGTTTGACAAAAGATCTCTTATCAATTTGAGTTTAAATGAAGACAATGTCATAAATGATTAATCTAATCAGAATGTCACTCTGTCAATCAACTATAAAACTGACATCTTGATAAATTAATAAAAATGTTTCTAAAATTATCTACTGAACAAATTTGCACATTAAATAAATGTGTTGATAGCTGGACATATGCCCTTCTAAGAGCACCAAAGTAACAATTATGAAAGCTACTAAAATTTGGATTAAAATAATCCTACCTGCAGGCCTTGTCCATCCACAGTAACGGAGTTGGCTCTTTGCATTTTGTTCTTGTCGGTCACTTTGTTTGATTGCTGGGAACCACCCTTTTCCCTTTTCACTGTTGCCTGTCTTTCCTGTTAAGAAAAAAAATCTTTTATCAAAATATTGAAAATGTTTAATTGCTTTACCACAAAGGTAACATAGAGAAGAATTTCATGGCTACTAAGTTGGACCCAGCTTCCTAATTTGGGGTTTCTAGTGAGTAATATGAAACTAGATGCTTTCTACTGGCTCAAAATATATGACAGATGCACGACCAAAATATCAGTTAAAGAAAGGTTATGAAAGAAAATCAAAACAGATTATCCTAGGTGCTCAATTATGACTCTGTTAAAAGTTCTTAAGGACTACTAAAGCTAATAATTTTCATAAACAATGGTACAGATAATACTACAGGACTGTAAAGAAATTTGTACTGAGAACTAAATTTACTGCTGATGAATACATGCAATATTGAAAAGGAATACATGATATACCCTTAAACTACTATTGATCAAGAGTGGCATAAAACTTAAAACACACATTCCTTCCCACCTAACACTTATATTCACCATAACAGAAAACATTTTCATAGTTGTCTTCTTCCTGTTTCTATTTCTTCTCCTCTCACTCTTTTCAACCCAACCTAATAAACTTTTATCACCATTAATGCACCAAATCACCTTTTATTCAAATCACCAATGACCTGTTCATTTGCTGCACTTGTTGATCAGTCTTCAACTTCTCAATTTTTAAGCATCATTTGACAGAGTTGACCTTTTCCCTCTAGAAAATTTGCTTCAACTGGGTTCCAGAACACTTTTCTTAGCTCTCCTCTTACTTTACTAACTTCTCCCTAAGTCTTTTCTGTTATTCCTCCTCCAGCCTTGTAACCTCAACATTTAACCCTTGACCTTTCCCTTGGGCCTCTCATCTTCACTGTCTACACACACTCCCTAGGTAACTTCATTTACACCCAAGGCTTTCAACTTCAATTTGATCGTGAAGACTAAGTTTATATTCCCTGTTGAGAAAAGG
Organism: Giraffa tippelskirchi; assembly: GCF_054371585.1. Taxonomy (NCBI): domain Eukaryota; kingdom Metazoa; phylum Chordata; class Mammalia; order Artiodactyla; family Giraffidae; genus Giraffa; species Giraffa tippelskirchi. The sequence continues at coordinate 70,054,892 of NC_137284.1, forward strand.
AATATTCTTTCCATATCAGTAAACAAGAATATCACAGAGATCAGCAATTTCATCCCTCTAAATGTGGATTTCTGACCCCTAAGGGCGACCAGGAAGAATAATACTACCTTGCTGCAGTCACTCCCTATGGTTAGCACTGAGGAACTCAGGGTGTAAAAAAATGCAAGATACTGGTCCTAGATAGCTGAGATGCATATGAAAGGAATGATTTCAGTGTCCAGATTCTTGCATCTTCCCATACAGAAAAAGCTCCAAATTTCTTAACTTGAGATATCTAGTTTTAATTTACAAAAAAGTTTTTGATGTTCATACTACCTGCCTTTTGTTGCAAATTTCTATACATCCTGACTCCTGCCCCCACATCCTCAGAACAGTTCTCTCAGGGTTACTTGAAATGTTGTCTCCCAGGCTTGAAGTCCTAAAAATTCCCACCAAATAAAACATAACCCTGAGCTTTTAGGTTGTAACTATTTTTTATGTCAACACTGTTCAGATTTCCCCCTCGAAGCTTAATTCCTATAAAAAAAAATGCCCTTTCTCTCTGTCCACATAAGTATCTAGAATGCATATGAATCCTGAAACAATCAAAACTAACCAAAATAAAAAGTTTCTCCCTATCCACCTTAAAAATAAATCCCAAACTGGATGATTATTCATCACATCTATCATTACATGTTTTAAGCCCCCATTATCTTATTTGCCTTAATTATTGTGGCCATCACCTTAATGAGTCAATCACTTTCCATTTTGTCTCCCTCCAGTTGATTCTCTATGTAACAGACACACTCATCCCTTGCTACTGCACTCCAGCTACATCAACCCCATCTTTGTTTCTTTTTTCTTTCCATCTTTGTTTCTTGATCACAATAATTGTGCTTTTAATACAGGGCTCTTACAACCATTCTGCACTTTGCTGGACAGCTCTTCTTGTTCCTGGTCAAACATTAGACTCTGTTCCTTTGTATGTTTGTGTGTATGCATATATTTTTTTTATAATTTAAAATGTTATCTATTTAACACTGGTCTTCCTACACTTTCATCAAAGCTCCATAGAGAAATTACTTTGCTTAACTGTTTCACATTAAATCCTAGATCAGTGCCTGATAAAATCACTATAAATGAATGCAGAAATAAATCAATCTTAACATTCAAAAAATCAAGTAATTTAAAGTGCCTGAAATATTGTGTTGAGAACAACTCCTAAGGCATGTCTAACCTTGATGTGAAAAACTGTCCTTATCAATTAGCAATGTCTCCCATGTGTGCTTAAAGGTCTGAGTACCATGTATTCTCTATTACATATTCAGATACATATATACATTTCTGTTCCTATATTTGCATGTATTTTGTCAATTACTTCTCCATTACTGTCATTTAGGAAAATATTTTTAAGTGGAATTAAAAGTAAAACTCTTTTTTTATATATTAAGGCCAAATGGAACAGAAAACTTCTTGGACCAAAATAGATGCTAATCAGCATAGCCCTTTTATAGTCCTTGCAATTTCATGGTGCACTGAATATATTTTTGTGTGGATAAAAATGGCTTGTGCAATAGGATTCCTGAAATTCAAATTCTTTGGAAACTGATATATTTTCATATAAGCAGAATTTCTGGCAAAAAAATTGATATTTTAAGGAACAGATCATTCTTTCTAAGCTTGCAAATTACATTTTGTCCACAGATAGTTAAGGGTGTAATGAAGAAATGAGTGAATTATAGGATGAGATTTGGAGTCAGAAACCCCAAGGGGAATCCATCTCTGCTACTTAAATACTATGTAGCCTTAAAGAATTGACTCTTACTCAAAATGGAGTTAGCAATACCTATTTCTCGAAATTGTGTATGGCTTAAAAGAAAATGTATAAAGTTCTAATATTGTGACTATATTAGTGCATGTGCTAAATAAATGAAAGTTATTGTGAATAATGTAAAATAGGTATGGTTCTTCCATTCGGTTGCTCTTTAATATCACCATTATGTAAAATGTTTGTTATATTTTCAAATACATATATATGAAAAAGTTAACTAATTTACAATAAGCATATTTTTAAATGAGTAAAGCTTAGCAACCTACATTTGAAAATCCATAGCATGTTGCGCTGAGTTCAAGCATGTGATACTTGGTGCATGTGGGGAAATTTTTTTCTGAGTTCTAACATGCAGGTAAGTAAAAATGTGGTAAGTGTTTTATAAAAATCTACACTGTGAAAGTTATCATTTATATGTCATATATTCTGCCTTATAATCCAACATTGTTATTTAGCATTAAATTCCCAAATGTTTCAGTTATAAGATCTAAATAAAATTTAAGTTGATTAGTAACAATGGAACTCAGTACTTGTGCCCAGACTATTTATACATATAATTCTGGGCATTTAAAACATGTGCGTGTATGTCTGTAAAGAATTACTAAATTATCAATTAATAATATTTTATTCTTAGCCCATAGAGGTGGGCTTCCCTGGTGGCTTAGCGGTAAAGAATCCACCTGGCAATGCTGGATACATTCAATCCCCGGGTTGGGAAGATCCCCTAGAAGAGGAAATGGCAACCCATTCCAGTATTCTTGCCTGGGAAATCCCATGGAGAGAGAAGCCTAGTTAGCTACAGTCCATGGGGTCCCAAAAGAATTGTACATGACTTAGCAACAAAACAATTAAGAAGTGTATAGCTGGGGAAAATCCTGTGTGGTTGAGAATCTCTAGCTGGCAGAAAACACTTGTTAAAGTGATTTCATGTCTTTCTAGGGTGATCATCCCTTTGAGAAAACTGTGGACTAGCCAAAACTAATGCTTTCTATTGTCCAATAAAAATACAATTTTTAAAACCCTAAATTGACTTTTTAACTGTTAAAATTTTATTTTTAAAGTCTAGAATCATAAGAGGTATATAACAGATTAATGAAAACACTTCAGTCGACTCATCAGCAGGTGAATTTTACTATATGATCTAGATAATAAAACATATTTATTCAAATACACACACACACACACACACACACACCCCACCAAGAATAAAGTGGTTTCTTTGTTTGATGGAAATATGCTTAGTGGTTGGAATTTCTAGAATTAATCAGACTGACCATTTAAAAACAGGAAAGACTCATAACCATTTAATATTTTTCTATGGTTTTCTATGTATTATTCTCATTTGTTTCATGTTTATTTCCAAATTGTATGGCCGTCTCTCTGAGCTAGTCACTATATTTTACTTAAGCAGAATAGGATAACAGGAGGGTAGTTGAATACTTTTCCCTATTTCCAATAAGAAAATCTTTACTACTTTTTGATCCTATATGAGGCACAGGAAGCGTCAAGCAATTACATCTTTGAAAAATCTGATGTCCACAAAAATGTCACTGGCCCACGTTGGGGGTTGATTCTCCCTGACTGGCCAAGTTCTATTATAGTATCTAAGAATGTTACTTCCAATGCTGAAGTTATAGAAAAATTTCAGGAAGAGCTTGCCAGCATTATTTTGCATCTTTATTCAGGAAAAAATTGCTCTGTGATAATACAGGGCAGTACTTATCACTTCACCTTCAGTTCTTTTTTTTGGGGGGGGCTCTAAATCACAAACTAAATTACTTTGTTATAATTAAGGTAAATTTTGTTCTGCCAGATAAATTACTCTAGATATAAAGAGTTGGAAAATTATGGCTTCAATCAATAAGAATTATTCAAACACTGAAAAGAGCTGCTTTAACCAAAAAAATGAAAGAACATAGAAGATATAACTACAAAATATAAAATACAGTTATCAATATTTCAGCATTTTCAAATATCAACCATTTGTGTTTGCTATGAAGACATTTAAAACATAGAATTCAGTGTCTTGTGATCCTTAGACTCCACTAGTAGCACAACAGATCTTAACTGGGCAATATGTTCTATCAGAATTCAAAAATAATCACCATCATCATAAACAGAGAAGAAAAGATGAAAAGACAATCCACAGAAAACAGAAGGACGCGGTAAATGAAATAAAAAGACGTCATTTTAAATATGTGCTCTAAAAAAATGTCTTTTTCTATCTCATGCTGGTTCTCAGAAGTAGAGTATTTGTAAGTTGCTGAAAAGTGCTTTCACAAAGGAGATGTTTACCACAATACTTAAGCCTGCTGTTATCGATCACTCACAAACAACAAGCAGCAAGTGATGATTACCTCAAGCACAGGATTTTCTTCTTTTTGTCCAATCTCAGCATGAAAGACAGGCAGCGGCAAAGCGCCTTGATTGGTACAAAACCCACAAAGGGTGGGGGTGAGTTTTCCTTGCCCGCCGACAGTATCCTTTACTGGATAAACCTGCTTTCTCTGCTACTGCATCACTTACCCAAGTGGTGACTTAGCCCATTCTGCCACTGAAGCTAGTCCCTAAGCACTTCCCTGAAACTCTAGAATTTTAACCCGAGGAACACAATGTAAAAGATCTCCCTGAAGCAGGAGTGTTACCATGTTCATCAGGGTTTAGGCAAGTTACAAACTCCAAGAAACCAACTTAATGACAGTTGCAAAGCTGCACCTTTAATTATCATAACCTTATTACAAGATTTAAACATGTTCCTGCTGAGAAACATTAAATCATTTCAATCATGGTGAAGGCTCAAAATCTACTAGAAATCCTTAGAAGTTGCAGTGAAACACGGTTGAGTAGCAAACTAGTCTTGATTTTTTAGAAAGATTTTATATAGTTTTAAGCATAGCTATGACAAATGATATAAAGATTTCCATTTCTTTTTAATTAGTTAAATAAGTACTTATTCAAAAAGCAAAAAATATTTTGTACAAAGGCAAAAATATTGACTTGAAGGCTGTATTTGAGCTTTGTCTCTGTAAAGACTTGGGCAAGTAAGTTATTTACCTTTCTAAGCCATCCCTTAATTCATCTATAAAATGGGAAGTTTCATGTAATGATAAATTGAGAAAAAGCAAATAAAGTACTAGCATAAATTAGGCACTCAGTAAATGACAGTGATTTTTAAAATAGTGAAAAAAAAAGCTTTTCATCATTAACTCAGGTAGGCTGTTTAGTAAAGATGGGTATTTTGAAGAAGTGCTTTATTTACTTTACAGTATTTTATTTGTTTTTCCAGGATGTCACCATAACTTGGTATGATAATCTGAGTCGTTTGTAGGAAGACAGAGCAAAGCAAACGAGACAGAATCAATCCTAGTCCTAACATACCTGCAGGTGCTACTCACCAACTCAGCCTGAAGGTAAAATTTATACCTTGCTCCACAGCCCTGGTTTTCATATATCACACATGACATGCGTATTCTCATCTAGCATAATTTCATACTGAATGTTAAGTATGAAAGATTAGAAGATTTCTGTCCAAGAAATTCTGATTGGAAGAAATGAAATTTAGTGAAAGTTCATGCCAAAATCATTTGGGCTGTTTACTAGTTATGGCTGGGCCACTAGAAAATTAGGTCCAGGTGTATAGACCTCAACACCACTCACTCTCCATTCCCTTGATAAACCGTAATAATTGATGGCTGTGGAAAACTGAAGATTAAAAACCTATCAGTAGCTATCTTGTATTTTCATAGTCATTATGTCTTTCTATCAGCTGAGTTAAAAGCTTAACCTAGGAATTTCTATGTAGCTCCCTATCTGTTTATGCAAGTTCTAAGTAGAATTTATCTTATAATTGGAACTGTGTAATTTAATTATCACTCAAACCAATGAGTTTTGAATTTAAATAAGTTGTTACCATGAAAAATTACTTACATCCTTTGGAAAGGCACATAAAACAAGATGTGTGTGTGTGTGTGTGTGTGTGTGTGTGTGTGTGTGTGTGTGTGTAGGAGAACAGGCAAGTTGGCCTGGACACAATGTCTATAAAAGATTTGAGAATTAGAAATAAAAAGAGGTTTTTTTTACACTGAAATTGATTTGTAGATGTTTGTGAGTTTTTCTTATACTTTTAAACAATTGAAAATATTTCCTTAATAAACAAATTCTTTTCACAAAATAAGGTATGCTTTTGTTATACTTTGAAACAATTGATAATTGAAACTTATCGTGGGCAATAAGGCTATGATGTATGCAAGAAAGGGTATATGCCACTTCTAAATTATAGATGTATCCACACAGAAGACCTCTTGCTCCCACATGAAAAGTTTAGCCAATAAATATGCATTTACATATATGCACGCACAAAACCAATATAGCTTTCTATATATATATATATGTATATGTATACACACACACACACACACACATACATATATACAGTATAGGAAGACTTTAAAACTTCATAGCAGAAAACATTGATAAATAAAAAAATCATGTTTTGAAAACAGCGATCTTGGTCTATTAATTTTATTTATAGTGTACAAATTACATAACTAAATATGGGAGAGCTTTTGAGATTAACAAGTCTAAAGAAAAAATTTTAAAATTCTTGGTTAATTATCTGATGAGCTATGATGGGGCAAAAATAAACTCAGTTATCTTAACCATAACGTTAATTCTCTGACACTAAAAAAAATAGCCTAAATAATAAACTTTACTAATACCTATGTTACCTGAGTGTATAATTTAACATGTCTACTTTAGAATAATTATAATAATAATGGTATCAGCTGACTTAAAGAATACCAAAATAGTTTAATATCTCTCAGAGTAGAAACATTATATATCAATCATAGATACTAGTATATTTTAAGTATGTCTGTACTTATAAAATGAAATTTAAAAAAATGTAATGAGGCAGTCTATACTGACTAGAGAATATTTTAGAGGAGAAGAGAGAGAGGGCATTACATTTTTGAGCAATTATGTCATCTTCTAAGTGGTGTTGGAGAAGACTGTTGAGAGTCCCTTGGACTGCAAGGAGATCCAACCAGTCCATCCTAAAGGAGTTCAGTCCTGAGTATTCATTAGAAGGACTGATGTTGAAGCTGAAACTCCAATACTCTGGCCACCTGATGCGAAGAGCTGAGTCATTGGAAAAGACCCTGATGCTGGGAAAGATTGAGGGCTGGAGGAGAAGGGGATGACAGAGGATGAGATGGTTGGATGGTACCACCAACTCAATGGACATGAGTTTGGGTAAACTTTGGGAGTTGGTGATGGACAGGGAGGCCTGGCGTGCTGCAGTCCATGGGGTCACAAAGAGTTGGACACGACTAAGCGACTGAACTGAACTGTACTGAAAATAAATCATACTCATATAGTATTTAGATATCATGAGTAATATATTCTAAGCAAGCAGATTCAAATTATAATTTTAAGTGAAAAAATACCACCTGAGCATATGCTTTAGAGATAATAGCAACTGAATGCGGTATCGTCACAGAAAAATGTGGAGGCCTTACTTCATTAATTTGAAGGTAAAGTTAACACTTTACTGAAAATAAATGCTGCAGCAATGCCTACATTTATTTTTAAAACCAAAGTCATTTATTTAGTGATATATTGTATTCCTATGACATCCTATGCAATGTTATATGCTAAGTGATTAATGTAGATGTACTCTTTTAAAAGTAATAGGCACTTCAATGTGAACAAGAGTTTCTCAATTTACTATCATTGCAAGCTACATTTTAAGGGCTTACACTAGTGAACTGTTTGGGTTTTCTGCAGTCTAAATGTGACAAATAGGAATAACACTATTCTAACACACTGGTCAAAACTCTGCAAAGTCACCGTTATCTTATCCTGTTTATTCTGTGCCACATAACTTCTTGTTTCCCTAATGCCTGTCATGAAGGTAGATTGTAAAAGCTTCAAGTCTATCCCTACATGAAAATATTAATGCAAAGATCCCAATTCCAAATATAAGAATATGAGACAAAATAAAACATACAAATTAACATTAGTATGTCACTCTCACAGCCCAAAATGGTCTTTATAACAATACAGGATGGATAATAATCTATCATTGTAAGTGTGAAAACCTTTTTTGCTTACGCACCTCAGGGACTGAAACTCCTGAAGTGGGCAGAGTCTGCTGAAAAAGAGAAGTTCATATTAAAGCTGAAAAAAAAGTCATACTGAAAACAAATGCCAATGAAAATTATTATATCACTACACATCTGTGAAATAATTGAGTACATTACAAATGCATTTCTTTGTCATAATTTTTCTTCTTACTTTCTTTAATAAACAAAGATCTCTTCATGAAATAAAGATCATTCTAAAGCAGAAGAGATCATGTTATAGAGTTACTTATTCAAAACACAATTTCATATACTTAAAGTAGACTAATATTTGGTCAATTTCAAAGACCTCTCTATAATAACAGTGATATATTACACTCATATTTTGGCATGAGACCTCACCTCCAAGTTCCATTGTCATTCATAAATCATTCTTACTAACTTTTTAACTTGCCCATTTACCCAGCCCATTATTTCACTTTCCAGTCCAACTCTCAATCCTATCTCAAAAACACTCATTATCTTTTTGATGTAGATACAGCTTATGGAGCTGAATTAATTTGTGATATTCTGGAAATAAAAAGTATATATTCCATTAATAGCAGTAAGAATTTAAAATATAATAAGTAGAAAAATTTTACTTGAGAATAATTATTAAAAGATTAAGTTAAATACACTGAAACCAGTCTTTGTGACAGTATATCTTCAATTATCCACTACCCTTCCTTTTCTGAGTCACATGGGGAAAGTTGGGGTTTTTTTTGTTTGTTTGTTTTGTTTTGTTTTGTTTTGTTTTTTCTGGCAAGAAACAGAGATTCATTTACCAAATTCCAAAAGGCTGTTGCCTATGGGACTTTATACGATAAAACAGAAATCTGGAAGAATAGGTGATAAATTACACTCATCATACTAGATAAATATTTTCTTTGGTTTGGGCAGGTACAGTAGGAAAGGTTGATAGGAAGCTAGTTCTTAGACACTGTGTGTCTCTAGAAAGAAGAGAACACTCAGAATATTTGAGTTTCCTCTCCTGCACCAAGCCGTGTGAGAACTCCCAAAATGAGAATGAAAGAGCTGAGAGTTCAGATATTAGTTTACTCCCTTACCCAGTAGAACACCAGAAAGGAAGCAAAACCCAGAAGAATAAATACCTGCATGGAGGTTAGTGGCTACTTGTACAGAGATGGGCTAGAAGGATCCAATACATCCAAGAGCAGAATAAAACAAGTGTAGGACAGCCCTAGAGGAAATTAGTGTTTAGGAATAAAACTCTTTTTGCCTTTTTATACTGTGAAGGAGGAGAGTGAAAAAAGCTGGCATAAATTCAACATTAAAAAAAATAAGATCATGGGGAATCATTTCATGGCAAATAGAAAGGGAAAGGGTGGAAGCAGTGACAGATTTTCTCTTCTTGGGCTCCAAAATCACTGTGGACACTGACTGCATCCATGAAATTAGAAGATGCTTGCTTCTTGGAAGGAAGGCTATGACAAACCTACACAGCATATTAAAAAGCAAAGACCACTTTGCCAACAAACATCCATATAGTCAAAGCTATGGTCTTTCCAGTAGTATGTATGGAGGTAAGAGTCAGACTATAAAGAAGGCTGAGCACCAAAGAATGGATGTTTTCATATTGTGGTGTTGGAGAAGACCCTTAAGAGTCCCTTGGATAGCCAGGAGATTGAACCAGTCAATCGTAAGGGAAATCAACCCTGAATATTCATTGGAAAGACTGATGCTGAAGCGGAAGCTCCAATAATTTGGCCGCCTGATATGGAGAGCCGACTCACTGCAAAAGACCCTGATTCTGGGAAAGATTGAAGGCAAAAGGAGACAAGGGCAGCAGAGGATGAGATGATTGGATAGCATCACCAATTCAATGGACATGAACTTGGGACAACTGCGGGAAGGACAGGGAGGGCTGGTGTGCTGCAGTCCTTGGAGTTGTAAACAGTTGGACATGGCTTAGTGACTGAACAACAATAACAACAACAATACAACACTAGAATAAATTTCCAGAGTATAAGTATAAAATACTGTAGCAACAGATTTTCATCAAAAAAAGTTATGGAGTCTGGGAAGATGAACTTGGGACAACTATCCCATTAACAAGAGAAGCCTCTGGGGGCAACTGCTGCTGTTTCTCAGATGGATTGACAACAGGTTTGATAGAACTTTCATTGAAAGCTTCTGGCATTGGTAATATGCTTGACTTCTGAGTTCAAGTCAGTCAGTATAACACCCAGGGCAATTGGAGGGAGGGAAATTGTGTGTGTTAGCTTCTGTTTGGGCCAGCTCAGAGCATTCTGTCAGCCTTCCACCTTTCTTATGTCTTGGTTGAAATTTAGATCTAAATAAACATTTAAAGACACAGATGTAGCTCTTCTATCTTTATTACAATATACAAATGTATGATCGCCTTAAATCCAGATTAAGTGGCTTATCCTATTCTATGGCATTGACCTGAGAGAGTCTCCAGGGACTCTCAAGAAATCTAATAAAGATGCTCAATCAGCAGTCACTACACATGGACATCAACAGATGGTCAACACCAAAATCAGATTGATTATATTCTTTGCAGCCAAGATGGACAAGCTCTGTACAGTCAGCAAAAACTAGACTAGGGGATGACTGTGGCTCAGATCATGAACTCCTTATTGCAAAATTCAGACTTAAACTGAAGAAGTTAGGGAAAACCACTTGGCCATTCAGTTATGACATAAATAAAATCCCTTACTATTAAACAGTGGAAGTGACAAATAGATTCAAGGGATTAGATGTGATAGACAGAGTGCCTGAAGAAGTATGGATGGAGGTTTGTAACACTGCAAAGGAGGTGGTAATCAAAACCATCCCCAAGAAAAATAAATGAAAAAGGCAAAATGTTGTCTGAGGAGGCCTTGCAAATAGCTGAAAAAAGAAGAGAAGTGAAAGGCAAATGAGAAAGGAAAGATACACCCATCTAAATGCCGAGTTCCAAAGAATAGCAAGGAGAGATAAGAAAGTGTTCCTAAGTGAACAATGCAAAGAAATACAGGAAAACAATAGAATGGGAAAGACTAGAGATCTCTTCAAGAAAATTAGAGATACCAAGGGAATATTTCATGCAAAGATGGGCACAATAAAGGACAGAAACAGTATGGGCCTAACAGAAGTAGAAGAGATTAAGAAGAGGTGGCAAGAATACACAGAAGAACTGTACAAAAAAGATCTTAATGACACATAACAACGATGGTGTGATCACTCACCTAGAGCCAGAAATCCTACAGTATGAAGTCAAATGGGCCTTAGGAAGCATCACTATGAACAAAGCTAGTGGAGGTGATGGAATTCCAGCTGAACTATTTCAAATCCTAAAAGATGATGCTGTTAAAGTGCAACACTCAGTATGCCAGCAAGTATGGAAAACTCAGCAGTGGCCACAGGATTAGAAAAGATGTTTTCATCCCAATCCCAAAGAAGGGAAATACCAAGGAATATTCAAACTACTGCACAACTGCACTCATTTCACGTGCTAGCAAAGTAATGTTCACAATCCTTAAGCTAGGCTTTAACAGTATGTGAACTGAGAACTTCCAGATGTACAATGTGGATTTAGAAAAGGCAGAGGAACCAGAAATCAAATTGCCAACATCCACTGGATCATAAAAATGGCTAGAGAATTCCAGAAAAATATCTTCTTCTGCTTCATTGACCACACTAAAGCCTTTGACTGTGTAGACCTCAAGAAACTGGAAAATTCTTCAAGAGATGAGAATACCAGAACATCATACCTGCCTCCTGAGAAACCTCTATGCAGGTCAAAATCAAGAGTTAGAACCAGACATGGAACAACAGACTGGTTCCAAACTGGGAAAGGAGTACATTAAGGCTGTGTATTGTCACCCTGCTTATTTAACATATATGCAGAATACATCATGTGAAACTCCAGGAAGGATGAAGCACAAGCTGGAAACAAGAGCAGGGAGAATATCAATAAATTCAAATATGTAGACGACACCACCCTTACAGCAGAAAGCAAAGAGGAATTAAAGAGTTTCTTAATGAAGGCGAAATATGTGAGTGAAAAAAGCTGGCTTAAAATTCAACATTCAAAAAACAAAGATCATGGCATCTGGTCCCATCACTTCATGGCAAATAGATGGGGAGACATGGAAACAGTGACAGACTTTTAATGTCTTGGGTTCCAGAATCGTGGTGGATGGAGACTGCAGCCATGAAATTAAAATTGCTTGCTCCTTGGAAGAAAAGCAATGACAAACATAGGCAGGGTATTAAAAAAGCTAAGACATTACTTTGCCTACAAGGGTCCATATAGTCAAAGCTACGTTTTTTTCAGTAATCATGTGTTGATGTGAGAGCTGGACAGTAAAAAAGACTGAGCACTGAAGGACTGATGCCTTCAAACTGGTGCTGGAGAAGACTCTTGAGAGTCCTTTGGAAAGCAAGGAGATCAAACTAGTCAATCCCAAATGAAATCAACCCTGAATATTCATTGGAAGGACTGATGCTGAAGCTGAAGCTCCAATACTTTGGCCACCTGATGCGAAGAACTGACTCAATGGAAAATACCCTGATGCTAGGAAAGCCTGAAGACAGGAGGAGGAGACGAGAGAGGATGAGATGGTTGGATGGCTTCACCAACTCCAAGGATATGACTTTGAGCGAACTCCGGGAGATGGTGAAGGACAGGGAAGCCTGGCATGCTGCAGTCCATGGGGCCACAAAGAGTCAGACATGACTGAGAGATTGAACAACAAGGGCATGAATCTCATATGCCTTCTATCTTGTGAAGTGTCTGTGCTCGCTCTGCATGTGCGATGGAGAGCCAAGTGAAAAAACTATATATAGTTATCAAATGGTTCAGAATAACAGCCAAGTGCAATGCAAGAACTTCAAACAGCTCCTGTCCACCCTAGCACTAGCAACACTGAGATAAAATAATCTATGAAAGTCATTCTTAGATAATTATTGGCATAGAAATATAGAAAAAATTATTATTGATTTTATGGACTAGCTAACATTTTCATAATAATATTATAAAATGTTGTTCTTATCTTAGAACTTGCCTGTTGAAATATTTAGGTGTATGGTGTCATGTTAGTTGCAATTTACTTTCAAAAGGTCCAACTTAACAAATTATATATTAGTGTGTGTATTTTTATAAAATATATACACATGTATACATATAGCCATATATACATATATAAGAATGATTGAAAATTCAATCATTTTATATACATATATATATGTATATATCATTATCATAAGAATGACATAATTCATACAAGCTTGGGGATATACCAGATTCATATGTATTGTGTTTGAGAATACTTGTAATGAAATTTGCAGAAAAAAATGATCTCTCTTTTTACCTTCTTACTACATCCTCTAATTCCTAAAAGATTGCAAAAATCTATAGTGAAATAAAATATATGTATGTATATACATATATATATATACAGTCTCAATGAAAACATGGCAATTCTAAAAGTTTGGGTGGAGACAGCATGATGTGCATGGGAGGCAGTAATGAGCACTATTTTCATGGAGACTCAAGAGTTCTCTTTTCAAAGTTAAAAAAACATAGGTATGCATCCAGGTTGCTGGGAGAAAGAAGTAAAGAGACACCAGAGGGATCATTTGAAAATAAAAAATAAAAGGAGGTTCTTCAAAAAGTTTATAAACTTAAAAGCTTTTGCACAACAAAGGAAACTATCAGCAAAGTGAAAAGACAGCCTTCAGATTGGGAGAAAATAATAGCAAACAAAGCAACGCACAAAGAATTAATCTCAAAAATATACAAGCAACTCCTGCAGCTGAATTCCAGAAAAATAAACGACCCAATCAAAAAATGGGCCAAAGAACTAAACAGACATTTCTCCAAAGAAGACATACAGATGGTTAACAAACACATGAAAAGATGCTCAACATCACTCATTATCAGAGAAATGCAAATCAAAACCACAATGAGGTACCATTTCACGCCAGTCACAATGACTGCTATCCAAAAGACTATAAGCAATAAATGCTGGGGAGGGTGTAGAGAAAAGGGAATCCTCTTACACTGTTGGTGGGAATGCAAACTAGTACAGCCACTATGGAGAACAGTGTGGAGATTCCTCAAAAAACTGGAAATAGAACTGCCATATGACCCAGCAATTCCACTGCTGGGCATACACACTGAGGAAACCAGAATTGAAAGAGATGCGTGTACCCCAATGTTCATCGCAGCACTGTTTATAATAGCCAGGACACGGAAGCAACCTAGATGTCCATCAACAGACGAATGGATAAGAAAGCTGTGGTACATATACACAATGGAATATTACTCAGCTATTAAAAAGAATACATTTGAATCAGTTCTAATGAGGTGGATGAAACTGGAGCCTATAATACAAAGTGAAGTAAGTCAGAAAGAAAAACACCAATACAGTATACTAATGCATATATGTGGAATTTAGAAAGGTGGCAACAATAACCCTATATACGAGACAGAAAATGAGACACAAATGTATAGAACAGTCTTTTGGACTCTGTGGGAGAAGGTGAGGGTGGGATGATCTGAGAGAATAGCACTGAAACATGTATATTATCATATGTGAAACAGATCACCAGTCCAGGTTCGATGCATGAGACAGGTGCTCAGGGTTGGTGCACTGGGATGACCCAGAGGGATGGGATGGGGAGGGAGGTGGGAGGAGGGTTCAGGATGGGGAACACATGTAAACCCATGGCTGATTCATATCAGTGTATGGCAAAAACCACTACAATACTGTAAAGTAATTAGCCTCCAACTAAGTTAAATAAATTAAAAAAATTTAAAAAAATTTATTTCAGATGAGGCAGAAGCTTATATAAAATCTATTAGTCATTTCCAAATCTATTCATTTTGAAAGGGAAAAGAAAGAAAGTGAAAGTCGCTCAGTTGTGTCCGACTCTTTGCGACCTCAAGGGCTATACAGTCGATGGAATTATCCAAGCCAGAATACTGGAGTGGGTAGCCCGTGTCTTCTCCAGGGGATCTTCCCCACCCATGGATCCAACCCAGGTCTCCCACATTGCATGCAGATTCTTTACCAACTAAACCACCAGGGAAGCCTAAGAATACTGGAGTAGGTAGCCTATCCCTTCTCTAGAGGATCTTCTAGACCCAGGAACTGAACCGGGGTCTCCTGCATTGCAGGCAGATTCTTTACCAGATCGCTTTTGGCGAGGGGAGGAGGGGGGCACGGCGCCGGCTTCCCTGATGGCTCAGCTGGTAAAGAATCCACCTACCATGCGGAAGACCTGGTTTGGAACCCCAGGTTGAGAAAAACCCCTGGAGAAGGGAACCGCTACCCACTGCAGTATTCTGGCCTGGAGAATTCTCTAACCACGATTCATTTTGAGGGAGTGTCAAGTGGTGAAAAAAGAGCTCTGAGATTGTACTCATAGGGGTTTGGAATGCAAAAGTCTATGGGGACCAAGAAAATAATACAAATGGGCCCAATGCCACAAAAGGCAAAGACCGTGCCAAGCTGGATAATAAAAATCCCATTTTAAGGTATCCCCCATGAAGGCACTATGGGATGAAATTGAAGCCTGGTTGCCATTTTGCTACCATTTTCATAGAGAATCTGTTATTTACAGATACTCATGTTTGTAAGCTTCATCTTTCTAAGAGTAGGGGGGATGTGGGTTATCTACAGAGAGCAAGTAAAGTTAGCAGAGAGGTAGTAGAGAGGAAGAAAGTAAGGAAATAGTAAAAATTTTTTCACTATTTCCCAGAAAATGGGAAAGCAGCTGATGAATAACAGGATCAAGAGAAATTAAGAGCTCAGTGGGAGCTAGAAGTAATAAACATGTAAGAGAGAAAGCAACCAGCTCTGAGAATTTCATCATCAATGCTCAGCCATCTGATAGCAATACTAGAAATTCACTCCAAGAATAAAGGTGATGGAAACAACATATACATGAGTTAATTTTCAATCAAGATATGTAGGCAAAGAGTATACATTTAATTAACTTGCTTATCAGTAGCCTAATCCTGGAGTTACAATAAGAAAACATGGCATCTGGGAAAAATAAAAAGAAGCAACTTGACAGAAAACAAATTCAGAACTTGCATACTTCTATTTTTCATTTCTGTATATAATTTTTAAATATTTAGGGTGAGCAGAGTAAATGTTTCAGTTTTTTGAAAATTATCATGAGTGTGTAACTCTAAATGTAATGTATTTTTAATAAGAATTAATACAAGAGCTGTGTATTGTTTTATTTAAGCAAATGTGAGGTGTGACTACAGAGGAATGTGATTGATTTTATTTAATCAGTGCCATTTTAATATTAAACAGAATACAAAGAACAGATAATTAGTTTAAAAGATACATTTGCCTTCAGGGCACTTATTAAGTTTAACTTAATATTAAGAATTTTTAACAATCCTATTATTCTTAAGTATTGAGATATTTCTTGTCTTCATATTTTCTAACATGTAATCATTTTAAATTGACAATTTAATTCAAAGTGTCATAAGACAAAGAAAAAAATCTTTGGTGGAGAGATTAGAAGTTTGACTAGGTTTAAAATATAATCATAGTATAGTACTAACATTAAAAGGGTTATAGTTATTTCAAGAGAATGCCAAATTAACAGAATTATATTACTAAATGTATTTACTTATTACAAATGTATAATTAGTTATAAATAATTATTAATTATGTTAACACCTTATACCCATATAAGAATATTCATATATTTTTGAAAATGCTTATGGTATCATTTAGTCCTCCCAGTAAAACAAGATATCCTACTTTCCAGATTGGAAAACAGAATCACAAAGTTTAGATGACTAGCCAAGAAATGAAGTTAGTGACAGAATTCAAACCTATTGCTTCCCTGTGCAGGCGTCATTTATTAAAACAAAAGCAGACTTAATAAGAACTTTTTTTCAAAGCTTTTGTTTTATAGCCATATCTCTATTTTTTAAGTGATTTGGAAACAAAATTAGTTTAAATGTTGACGAACACAGCCAAACAGTTAGAAACCACAATGTTTTCCTTTTCTGACTGAGAGAACAGGCTTGGATATCAGTACGGATTATTTTAATACAAAAACTTCCAGTGCCATGATAAACCTAAAGTGGCCAAATAAAACTAGTTTAAAAAGCTCGTTTCCCTTATATATAATGGATATTTCTGGCATTAAAAAAGGAAGCCAGTTTTGAGCAAAGAAAAACAGTCTTTGTATAATGATGCACTGCTTATTCCTAAGAGGGTAAATTATTCCTTCTTCACATGTGATAAAAAAAATATATATATATATATGTATATATGTATGTAGAGAGAGAGAGGCCATCTCTAGGTATAGAAACTAAATATGTTTCTAGGAATTTTATGTTTTACATTGAAGTGTCATAATTTATTTAACCTTTTATGATTTTGTACATTCTTAAGTATGTACACTCACAAATCTGAACACAATACAAATTTTTAAAGGAAATGGATCAAAAATGATTTTTATACTTCTGTTGTTTATTAACATCTTTAACCAAAGGTTATTTCAATGTATGGCAAGTGTATCAGTTAGAAGAAACATGAATTGTTTCTCTCTTCCCCTGGCCCTTGACATATCTGATCAATATGTGAGAAGGAGGGATGGATTCAGAGTTTGGGATTAGCAGGTGCAAACTATTATATATAGAACAGATAAACAATAAGATCCTCTTGTATCCTATAATTAATGATAATGGAAAAGTATATGAAAAAGAATATGTATATTCAATCATATATAATGAACATATATATGATTGAATATATATATTCATTACAAATAATGAATATGTATATACATGATTGAATATATAAAACAGAATCACCTTGTTGTATACCACAAACTGAAATACCATTGTAAATTGACTATACTTCAATAAAAAAGAATTTTTTAGAAAATACACTTACTGTACTGTAATCTTATCCAGTGTTCTTAGCCTAACCACTTCTCACTGTAGGAAAATTCTGAAGCTTGCACCAAGATAAATTTAAAGATAAACATATTTTTAACTGAGATGATTTCCCTCCTCTTATAGTCACTCACAAAGATGTTCTATTCTTCCTTTTGTTGATGTTATTGTTTCTGTGTATTTGCAGAGTTTTGTTCAGGATATACTGAAGATAAGGGCTCCCTCCTAAACAGCTCCCTCAATATCCGTGTCTGTGTCCAGAAAGAAAGCACACTGAACCACCTGGGAATGCATACACCTGGTAAAATGGACAACTGGAAACATAAGTGGTGCCAAATGTTTTCAATATAAATATTAAAAATATGTTTAATGGTGATATCAAAATCATTTCAAACATCACTATCTATATATAAAAACAATCAACAAGAATAATGTTATCGTCTGGCCTCCCTGATTACCTAATGAAATAAAGCCATTAGAAATATTATCCTATTTGGTTAGGTCTCATCAAATTATCAGAAGCCAGTACAGTGAAGGAAGTGTTTTTCAGTTTCTTTCTGGCTGTGAATCACAATAAATATAACTTCACAAAGACTACTTACACTGCTTGCCTACTCTCTGATCTATTATTCTCTTTTCATTTCTATTCCCCTCTACTTTACTTCAGTATTTTTCTTCAGCATTTTTCTCCTCCTTCCTTTTGAAGGGCTAGATGCCCCAAATTTATTCCACATCTCACCAATTTTGCAGGATGGTAGCATAAACATAAAAGATGAGTTTACAACATGAGATTCAGGGTAAGGCAGGTATTGCTTCTAACACTTGCATGTTGTGTGAACTTAGTATACTCCTTCTTCTCTCTAAGCTTCACTTTCCTCAGATGTAGAGGGAATATCATCATTATATCTACCTTCAGAATTAAAAGGATGTCTAGCAAATAAGTTCCCAATTAATGTTAACTGTTTTATGAACCATAGAACCCAAATGTTTCCACTGCCTACTTAGGGCTCAGCAAGAAAGGACTGTCTGTATTTTCCTCATCAGAAAACAATTTCATTGCTAATAAGGAGATGGGACCAGGCAGATTTTTCTTTTAATGAAAATATCTATATGAGGATTATTAGAAGAGAAAAAGAAAGAAAGGGGGTGGGGGGTGAGTAGAAGTGATCAAAGCCAGAAAGCAATGAACAAAAAGGAGAGGGTGAGCGAAGAGGCTTAGAAGACAAGAGGGTTGGAAGAAGCTAGCCTCCTCAATCTTGCAGACTGTCTCTTCCAAAATCTGAGCAAAGGAAACAATGAAATTCAGTAAAGAAAGGATGAGAACCAATATTTAGACCATGTCCTTAGACTTTTGCTTGAAATATTACAAAATTCTAAATATCAGATTTAAACATTGCCAAAATGCATTCCAAAATGAAACATACATGACTATTGGTTATTTTTCAGATTATTCTTTACAACTCTTACTTTATAAATACATAATTAAAAGTTACCTATTTATGGGTATGTATACATAATTCTTCTTTGAAAGTGGGGGACAAGAGTCTGAATGAAATATGCTGGTTTGAAATAATAAAGCACCCTAATAAAATAGATTAATATCTACTGAATTTACATCCATAAAAGGAGTAATTCTTCCTGCTATGCCTATTTTTTTCTCTCAACAAATACATGAACCTATTCTACAAATGTACTATTCATTGTATCTTTAGTGACTCACTTTCTAAAATACAGAAAAATCTCTCAAGGTAATGAAATAATATTGATAATAATATTTAGAATTAAAGCATTAGGCTGCTAAGCTTTCCTTTTCATCAATCTTGGAAAAGACCTTGAATTAATAAACAAATAAGTTATAATGAAATTTTCCTTCATCCTTTGCCCCTCTAAATATCCACTGATCTCACACCAAAGCATTTTCTAACCAGGTTAAAGTCCAATTCTGTATTCACATTTGGCTTAGATTCAGTTGAGCTAGAATTTTACACTGACTGCCAGTCAACCTTATCATGAACTTTCATTATATGCATGTAATTAATTGGGTCCAATGAACAATATCAGTACTGAGTTATAGACTCTTTTCCCCCGACCATATAATTAGAATATAATTACCCACAGGATATCAGAATGATGCAAAACCTTTCCTCTAAATGCGCCCTCGTTAGGAAACAAGTCTCAATGTACATTTATTCAATCAGTGTGAATTAATTAAAATGTTACTGAAATAAAAGAGGGCAGCGATAAAAAGTATCTGATATCTATTAAGAGACTATCACTTGAGCTCTGCATGCAGCTTATATTTAATCCCATTTAGCTCATGTAGGAACTTTGCCATGATGTTACATACATCCAGCATGTTAGGAAATCTGAGTAAATGAGTCAGTGTGTGCCACTATTTCTGAAAAGAGCATAATACAAAATGCATATACACATCTTAAAGAATCTGGATAAAATGCCAGAGGTCCCATTATTCCCTGATGAATCCATAAATTTGTTATAATCACATGGAACATATTGGGCGGGAAAAAGTTATTTTTAACTTGAAGTATTCAGGCAATTAGGTGTTCATCTCATACCTTTTTATTTAAGTCTCATCTATTTATTCTAATCTGGCTTAGGAGATAATGGTTGATAAAGCACTATTTTCTTTTAATAGAGCAGATATCCTCAATTACTCATGCTAGATCAAGCTACTTCAATTGTATATTTCCTTTAAGCAGAAGATTCCTGCGTACCTAAGGATATATTCCTTGTAAGAGTACATATAATATCACACCACATATTCTGATTATACAAAATATGGAAAAAATGGTAAATGCATAAAGAAGCCACAGGACATAAGATGCATATCCCACAAGAAGCTGCTGATTCACATAAAATCATTCTTCCTAAAAGCTATGTATCTTAGTTTAATACCTGGCATAATGTCATATACAATAAAATTTTACTGAATAAATTAAAAGATAAGTAACCATCACACAAAGGAATACTCAGCATTATTCGAGAGCAATATCATAAACAGCAGCAAAAAATTTTAAAGCTATGTAGCATCTCTGTATATTTAAGATAAACAGAAAATTTTAAATCTTCTATACTACATAATTCCTCAGACACTTTAGCTTTAGAAGTAGGTTTAATAAAACTATTCTGGTAATCAAAATTTGGTATTTATACTTACAAATAAATATACAGAGGAAATTTGTAATGGAAATTCTGAATGAGCTCTAAGATAAACTATGCCATCTACAAATTGCTCTTTTTCATACATGCTTTAGAAGCAAACTCCAACCAATCTGTCAATATTGATAATTATAGCTTACTTTTTATAAGAAATTTTAACTTCATAAATTATATATTTGTAAATGTTCTGAATGCATATTTACAAAATGATATAATGCTTCATTCAGATATTAGATTGGTCTCAGGAAAACCCAAAACTGAAAGAAATAATGGACTCATTCTTGCTAAACAAGGAGATTATCGCATACTAATTTGCTTTATTTTGAACATAAAAGTTTTTTTAGAACTTCAGTTAACAGACAGGCAACTATGGTTGTTTACTGAAAATGCTGCGATTTGAGTATCATTAACTAAAATAGCACAGGTACTAATAGTAATCACTACAAAAAGAACCAAAAAAATCTAATATAATACAAATAATCTAAAAATTGCATCTTGTAGTATACATGAATTTTCATTTTCTGAGAATTAAGAAAATGTTTATAATATTTCACATGAACTACTGTGCTACTTAAGCTATATTCTTAAAATTCTATTTTAAATATAATTTAATATCCAGGGGGAAACATCTTAGTTCTCCCAGAATTATCTGTTTGCTTAAACTCTCTACCTGCAATATCACTTTAAACATTAGGCATTTTACAGTACCATCTATTGGATACTTTATATAACTACAACAACATAACAATCACAAGTTTTTCAAAGTATAGTAATAATTATAAAATACTTCAAATGCCACTCCAGAAATACCATGCTAATTTGACATTCACTACTATTATCATGACACACTTCAAATTCAATTTTATTAACTTATAACAATAAAATTCAATTATCATTGGTTATCAATGATTTTTTAAAAAATAAGCTTCATTATTGCGTATTCACTTTGATTTGTATTTAATATTTCTATCATTGTGTGATGTATTTTCTTCCTGACTCAGGAAAGACAGTGAAGACTGGAATAAAAGAGCTGACTGTTATTCATTAACTCAGGAAATATTCATTGAGCACCTATTATAGGTCAAATTGAATTAGTTGCTAGACAGAAAGAGACACACCATTCCTGGTATATTGGCTTTGAGGGCTCTCAAAGCAAATTTTAAATGTGACATTGAGTATTCAGATCTAAAGGGTGTAAGGGAGAACAGATATATTCAAATGCGGTAGTTGTGCTCATGAAATTGGATGAGGTAATCTATACAGAGCATAATGACATGAGAATATAACTTAAAATGGACATCTACACATATTTAAGAATAGAAAGAGGACTAGGAATTTAGCGATGTGGATGTGTGGCTAGAGAAGCAGAAGAAAAGCTAGTAGAAATGCCATAGTTGAGTTTGACAGAATATGACAATAGAGCATTTCAAATACTGTCAAATACTGTAGAGGATTCAAAAAAGACCATCCTCGGAAAGGGTGTCCCATAGATGCTGCTAGCAGTCCAAAGCAGATCAACGGTTACCTGAACAGGGCATCGATCCCCAACTGCTCTGAGTATTGACTGCTGAGAACTCCCAGCTATCCCATTTTCTGCAGAATTATCCTTTGCTCATTGGAGCAGGCTCTCCAGGGAGCACCTCCTATTCTGCAGGAGGCCACAGCTAATAAATGACTGATACAGGTTACAAAGGGGCTTCTCAAGTGGCACTGGTGGTAAAGAAACTGCCTGCCAATGAAGGTAGACATAAGAGATATGAACTCAATTCCTGGGATGGGAAGATCCTCTGGAGGAGGAAATGGCAATCCACTCCAGTATTCTTCCCTGGAGAATCCCATGGACAGAAGAGCCTGGTGGGCTACAGTCCATAGGGTCACAAAGAATCAGACATGACTGAAGAGACTTAGCACGCACACACAGGTTACAGAATGCCACCCCCTCGTTTTAAGAAAAATTCTATGACATTTTGTCTGAGAGCCTTCAAGATTTAGGCCAAGGTTTAAACTCTCTCTGTGACCACTTCCTTGCTCAAAGCCTGCCTCTTTCCTCTTCTGTTTTCTCCTCCCTTAAAGATTATTTTTGCTGAGTCATTCAGTCGTGTCCGACTCTTTGCAACCCCAGGGACTGTCGCCTGCCTGGCTCCTCTGTCCATGGGATGTTTCAGGCAAGGATACTGGAGTGGGTTGCCATTTTCTTCTTCAAAAGATTATTTTTAACAAAGAAATATTCCTCTCTCTTATATAACACACAACTAGACCGAGTTCATGTTCTACTCCTCGAGAATCCAACTACAAAGAGTGACACTGGACTTAGGAAGGCCAGAGTAGTTTTAGACCCATTTTAGAGTCAGAAAGTATAATAATGTAGGTTGAAGAGGAATGAGGAAATTTGATACAGTGAATGTATCTTTACACCTGCAGATACCTATACACTGAATATACACCTGCATATACCTATGGCTACATTAAGAGGCAGGAAAAGACCACATCCATACATAAATATGGAAAACAACATTGCACATGAGAAAAAACAGCCCCTTCATCTGGTATGGGCTCTTTGACAAATAAACAACTAAGTGTATAAACAGAGAAGTTCAAGTGCTGAGCTCGAATTACAGTGCTATCAAATGCTACCTATCATAAGCATGTTAAACTACACCTTGTTTGAGATTTTTTCAATTGGAAGCTTGCAAATCAGTATATTATTAGATTGTGACTAATACCATAAAGGGAAAAAAATTGAGGAGTTCTAGGAAAGAGAGGGGCAGACAATGCTTGAATGAAAGAAATTGGAGGAATATAGGCCTTGGATAACTCAAGGATGCTGGAGAACTGGTAACCACATGACATAATTTGAGAATATTAGTGGTGGGGATGAAATAAAAGTAATGTCATAGGAATAAAACAAGAGGTGATGAGCTGTATTCCTCTAGAACTTGGGTTTCCTTGGGCAAATGAGAAGGAATTGGTGAAAGTTCCTATTAATGTTAGGAACAGAATTTAGAATGATAGATTTTATCATCTAGACTGAAAAGCAAAGAGTGGGCATGAAGGTCTCCCACAGAACTAAACTATCCTTATTCCATATTAAGAGAAAACATAGGTTGAACTAAGATTGAGTTAAAAAATATCACTGCACTATGCATTAAATTGATGTATGGACAAAAAGTTATATATAAATCAATTCTGGCTCAGGTTTCAAGTGAAAGTTGAGAATAGAAAAGTTATATTTAACAGTAAACCAGAAGAAAACATGTATATAAATACTTCATGAGTGCCACCATCTCACCTAGAATCATTAAAGCCACAAAAAACTTAACCAACAAAGGTTACCTTTGCAAGGTGGATTTATTCTTAAATGTATAGTGGTGAAGGAACTTATTTTTACTGAACTCAAAATTTAAAATGTAGAAGAAAGGAATGATATAAAGCATTATTTCTATTGTAATGAAATCATATCTGTATATTTGCCCTGTACTAACCTCAGCCTTTCTTTGGAGGTGGGGGTGGGATTGGGGGAACAAGGAGAAATATCAATACTAAGGTGTATTTGAGAGCTTTTAGGACAGTTTGGGGCAATTTGATCTTACCAATGTTTAAAGAAAATAGCCAATTTTGTAATCCTTTTCAACAGTGAGCAATAGAATTTCAAAAAAGTTTATTTCATTTTTCAGTGTGATAGTCCTGAATATTTATAAGCTTTAAGTCTTAAAACTATTTTTTAGTTATTTGCATTATTTTTACAAAACAAGGCTTTTTGTTACAATGCTTATGTTTATCTTGATTTGTAAGTTTTAGCCTTTACCATTTTCTAAAGAAAATTTTGATTGGCCAAGACTGTCAACTTTTATTTTTCTCTTTAGGTAAAAAAAATAAAAAGGCTTTCAAAAGGCAAAAATTAAATCCTCAATCCACGTTTGATTTTGGAAAAGGTGGAAAGTAGAATTTATCTTAATTTAGCTTACTATATGGCTATAGAGTAATCTCAACATGCATAAATTCCACTAGCCCCTACCAGATTGGATATGCAACATTCATCATATACCACACAATTACATATAGTTCAGTATGTTTTATACCTTCTTCCAGTTCTTTGTAACTCCCAGAGCTACTATTCCATCATTTTGATCACTATAGCTTTAGTAAGTATATTCTTAAGATTTGTTAATACAGGTCTTTCCTTACTTTCCTTCCTCAGAATTTATAATATGTTTGTGCACATTTATTCTTTCAGGCAAACTCTGGAATTATTTTGTCAAGCAAAAACTATCACATGGAAATTGCATTAGGTAGATGAATAAATTTGAAGAAATATAGGTTCTTTTTCAAGATGGCACAGTGGTAAAGAATCCACCTGCCAATGCAGGAAATGTAAGAGACACAGGTTCATTCCTTGGGTAGGGAAGATCCCCTGGAGAAAGAAATGGCAATCCTCTCCAGTATTCTTTCCTGGGAAATCCCATGGGCAGAAGAGCCTGGTGGGCTACAGTACATAGGGTCTCAAAAAGCTGGACAAGACTGAGCACTCACTTTTTAGTTCAACTTGATTTTCTTCAATATATTTAGACATAATAGTTTTAATTTTTTGTTTAGGGGGTAGCAAGGTCTCTTTCTATCTTCTCATTCTCCTTTTCATTGTAGGAGTTTCTTAACCTTTGCCTCCAAATTACTGATTCAGTTGTTCTCAATGCTGATTTTCCCTATGTAGATACTGATACATTTTAGTTTCTGCCAAGGCATTACTTTTTTTCTCCACATATTTTCTTGACCTTCTAGATATCCCTTTCAAATCAGTATGTTGTGAAAGAGATGTTTTATTTAGTATTCTTGGTCATGTAACTTTATCAGCATTTTCATCTGTCTGATTGCTGCAATCAATCTTTATTTATTACATCCATCTAACTTTTAACTGCTATGCTTGTTTATTTACTTATTGCAGAATTATTACTATTTTGGCAATAGGTAGACTCATTTACACTAAAATGCACTTTGGCCACAAGCCATCAGTCTGCATTGACAGTTTTTATAAAAAGTGAAACCAAAGGAAACAAACACTACCAGACCAATTACAGCAATATTACTAAAGTGTAGCCCCATACCAATATGATCTCACATGGAAGAAATTAATTTTGAGTCTTAGTAACAACACTAACAAAAGGAAGAGCTTCCTCTAAGAGAATCATTTGTTTTTAAGGTATGAATGCTGTCAAATCAATATTTTCTCTCTTTTCTTAAGGCTACTAAGTAACTCAGCTACAAATTTTTGAATTATCTTTGTCAATGTTTTAGGATACTTTGACATAAATTTCTAAGTCTAACAATTTGGCATAGACATTACGTTTTATATTACTGCTCACTGTATATTCATATAAGTTGCCTAGAATATTGCTGCTAAAAAGTTGTAGAATAACAATTGACTAATAGATAATCTCACATCCTCACATTAGAGTCAGGCATATACATGATATTATTTATTTTGAGTCTATTTCAGAGATTTTAGGTTTTGAGTATTTTTAATGCTTCATTTTTGTCTACAGTTTTAGATTTCAATCAGATTTTCAAGTAACTTAATTTCTAGTTTATGCCATATTAGTCATTTGTTTCTTGGGGAGGTTGCTTGTTTGTTTTTAATTTTGGCTGTACTGGGTTTTTGTTGCTTTGCACGAGCTCTCTCGAGTTGCAGGAAATGGGGGCAACTCTCTAGCTGCAGTGCATGTGTTTCTCATTGTGGTGGCTTCTCTTGTTGCAGAGCATAGGCTCTAGGCATGCATACTTCAGCAGTTGCAGCACGTGGGCTCAGTAGTTGCAATGTGCGGGCTCTAAGGTGCACGGGCTTTAGTAGTTGCAGCACATAGCCTCAGTAGTTGTGGCTTGTAGCCTCTAGAGCATAGGCTCTGTGGTTGTGGTACACAGCTTAGCCACTCCGAGGCATGTGGAATCTTGCCAGACCAGGGATTGAACCCATATCCCCTGCACTGGCAGGCAGATTCTTATCCATTGTGCCACCAGGGAAGTACCAGTGTTTTGCTTTTGACAAAATCAAGAAGGTATATATTTGTTTCTTTAAAAAAATATTATAACTTGCTCTGGATACAGCAATATTTTAGACATAAAATTTCATAGAAACTTGTAGGAATATTTCTGTAGTCCTATTAAAAAATAAACTAAAAATATTTAGTCTCAGAAATAGAATTCTACCATAATCATTAGGCAAGAATATAATTAACTATGATATATTAACTTTTCTTCTATATTAGACCCTGCCTATGGGTATACATATTCTGTATAATATAGCCTAGGTTAGCATAAAGATAGGTTCTTCAGAAACCAATAAAACTGACTAAGACAAAGTAATGTATAAATGGTTAACCTCACAAATACAGATGATGGAATCATCACTAAATGATGCTAGGTCCTTTTCAGCCTTCTTGTACTATGGCCCTTTAAAGTACATGAAGACTACGCCCAAACAAAATGGATCGACAGATATTTTATAAACATTATAGCTCTCTCCAATAATATATCCTTCTTTGGATTTTGAAGCAAAAAACCACAGGCAAAAAATATAAGAACATTCAGAATTTAATTTTATATATGTAAAAAATAAATTTAAAAAAGCAGCTCTCCTTTATGAATAATACCATGAAATTGAGTCTGAGTTAGATTTTCAAAATATGGGGAAAAATGAGATTCCTTCTTGCCTATCATTACTCTGATGACAATTATGAATTGATCTATAATGAATATTAATTAAATGAATATTAAGTAATGACATTGATGAAACATTTATTGAGCACTGACAATGTGCTTTGTTCCACTCTTTAGACAAAAAATGAAAATTACATAGGCACAAACCTATGGTACCTTACATAAAGAATTTTCAAGGAAATAGATGACTTTAGTAACTGTGGTTAAGGTTAAAGAGGTAAATGGAAAATGAAGCAGCTGAAATGATGTTAAATAAAACGTGCAGCAACTCACATCCTTAGCCAACTGTTCACACCTCTCTCCCAGACTCTCTACACTTCTGTGTACTTTCTGACTAGTTCAGGAAATAAGGTTAATGAGAATTCAATATCTCACATTCGGAATCACAGAGAATTCAGGCATCTCCCTCCTTCTTTTAATTAGCTGATGTTTGGTATTGAGGTTGTTGCTATTAACAGTTACTGGTTAGGGTTAAGTGAAAGATGGGACAGGAAGAACTCAGAATCCTGGGACTGTGACAAAGAAAGCGTATGTGATACTTCCACTCCCTAACAGGCCTCTGACATCACTGAGGAGTAAACACATGCTCAAAGGAAAGATTTAACATACTCTCTGCTATTTAAGACTTACCATATCTACAATGCATAATTTAGTAGAATTCTTATAATAGTGGAAGAGTAAGAAAGATCGGAATGAGAGGAAAAGTTAATAGAGACATATGGTTCTCTGAGGCTGTTATACCTAGAGATACACAGATTGCTGCCTCAGCAACACCATGACTTGGCCACATTGCAAAATCACAATAAAGAAGAGAAAGGTAGAATTGGAACCATATGAATCAAATCTAAAGACTATGTTTAAAACTTATATTCTCTCAGTAGTTTTGCTTTCCTTTCTCCAAGCTAACAAGTTTTATTATTTATTTTGTTGGCATTCGTCAAGGTGAATTTAAGCTAATATAGGATATTACAATAAGAGAAAATGTTCCAGGAAGAACACACCACAGTTGGTTCAAAGAAGCATGTTGCTGAACATATCCTTTGTTTTATATCACTTCCTGTCAATGAATACTATCTTTACAATACATTCTGATAATATTATGTCTGTTTAAAAGTAAGATAAAATAGTCCCACCAAATTAATCTTTTAAATGTTTAAATAAGGAATCAGTTCAGTTCAGTTCAGTCACTCAGTTGTGTCCAACTCTTTGTGACTGTAAAACTAGTGTTTGACTTTAGGATGCATCTCTGTCCTGTATTCCTGATTTGGAGGTGTGTTCACAGTACAGAAAAAACAAAACAACTGTGAAATCTGATTCATTTGCAGAAGAAAATAAGTACGTTTGGGGAAAAAGTAATACTTTGTAGTTCTGATTAGAGAGTAACTTGGAGAAGCCACTCTTCATAAAGATGTTCACTAAAGTGTTATTTATAAGATTAAAGAATTGCAAATATGCTAAATATAAACACTGTTTCAACTGAACTATATCTTCAATTAATAAGATATTATACAACCATTAATAGTGATGTTACACAGTATGTACAAATATATAGACACTTAATGATGTAAGTTTATATGTTAAAATAGGATGGTACATGGTATGTCAAGGCTAATTACAAAAATGCCAAAATAAACATTTAAACATCAACAGGTAAACTTAAGTAGTGGTTCTATTGATATGTTAATAATTGTTCTTATATAACTGTTTTAGAGACTTTTAAATGTTTTTCTAGTCATTTCATATTGTTTTTAATAAGTTATATACAATAAATGCATAGTTCTCATATAATAAAGGGTTAACACTCATTTTCTGGTTCAACATAATGGACTTTACCATCCTCTGAAATTAATTTATCCTGAAATCAAATCAATCCCTAATATTCTGTTCTCTGCTACGATCTTCTATCCTTTTTCCTTCATTTTCTTCCTCTGTTGGTATTTTGTGATTTTTTCCCTCACAACCTAGTAATTGTACTCTCATATCTCCTCTGCTTCCTGCTTTAAATTTACTGTAATTGAATTATCTTTTTAAAACACAAATCTGATCATGTAGTCCCTTATTTATACTGGATAAAGCCTACTTGCTTGACAAGAAAGGTCAGGCTTTTCAGCGTCTCAGACTTTGTCTTGTCTGTCTCTCCACACCTCGCATTTATTCATAAAACTTAATAAACATTTTGCTGTTTCAAGATCTCATCCTGTGCTCTCTTATTTCTGAGACTATCCATATAAAGCTCACTTTGCATTTGCTGGCCAAATCCTTGTTTTATTCAAGATTCAGCTCAAGCATCCTACATTCAAGAAAATTTTCATTTACTCTTTGAATTACCCTCAGAATAGATGAAGATTCTCTTCACTGAAAAGCCCCAGTAAGTCAATATTTACCACACTGGAATATGTAATCTCCTTGCCTGTCTTGCCCAACAGAGTCAAAATTACAGTAAAAAAGAGAACTGTTCTTATCTGAATTTTTAGCTTTGGTGACTTCAATAAAAGTCAGTGGAAGGAAGGAAGGAAGAAAGAAAGAAGGAAAGAGAAGGAAAAACAGGAGGATTCTGGCACTACAGCTATTATGAATAAAAATAATATACATTGTTCATCAACAATTATCTGAAAAACAATTTAAAGGCATAGTCTTAACAGTTACATGAAGAATGGATACTTATATGTAATATAAATCCAGATTTAAAGTAATCAACATTACATAGTCCCCATATTTTATCAACTTTACTAATATATGTTGATATAGAAGATTACTAAATAATTAGCCCCTTGTTAGTTAGAGAATAGAAGCTTGCTTTTAAATTCTAATGTAAAGTAATTATTTTATAAATAAAATTAAATCACAGAGCTAAATATAATAGAAATGATTTTTATGATGATCTGCTTTTGCTGTTCAAATATAAAGTTAAAAAAGCTACTTCCTCAGGAGACATCTCAAGTATTCATTTGTTGACAGGAGCAGAATTAATTAAATAAAACCCTAACACAAACTGAAAAATTATTATAAAAACACATGTAATCATAGACACTCAGTTAGCCTGATCATTAGAAAAAAAATACATAAAATTTATAATTAATGTAAGACTAGACCATAGGTCTAGGGAAGTATCAAATTTAAAGCTTCCACTATAAAATTATTCTGAAAATCAGATGGACTCTATCTGGCCTATTCCATTGATTTCTGGGACCTAAAAAAATTTTGTACTATCGAAAATAATTTGAGAAGTACTGAATAAGACCATTATAGTGAACAAAATTTATGAAATGGATAATAATAGACTTACAGATTAGCACATGGAAATAAATAACATACAACCCAGCATCACAGTCAAAAGTCAGTATAAATTTAACTCTATTCTTCTTAAGGATAGAAGATGAAACATGATAATAATAATAACATTCAGAGGTATTAAACCATGATAAACAGAATAGAAAGGGACTTCTGTTAGGAAATGAAGGCATCTCTAAAACATACCTTTCTCGTTACAATGGGGCAGCTTCATATTATTTTTTTAAAGCCTTTCAGTGTACGTTGATGACACAGTGGTCCAAAATAATTAAAGCAAACCTCTGAGGGACTAAAACAACACGGACCAAATCTGCTTGGGTTAGGAGTAAAACTCATAACATAAAAGAGTGGGCAATTTTCATGCTCATCAGGTCATGATTTATATGAAATTATTACAATTTTTACATTGACATTTGATTGGGATTGGGAGGCTGAGATTTCTGAGTGTGATCCAAAACAAGAATCAGGAATATATTTTTGAAGGAGTCCATTAAAGGAAGAACATCTGTTTTGACTATCATTTGATAAGGGTTAATGGCTTTTTCTAGAAATTAAGCTGCTGATCAAGAGTCCTGACTAACTGGATTGCATTGGGTTCACTTTCCAGTTGTTTGGAGGTCAGATGAGGATAGACCTTCAAGAAATCTACCTT
Source organism: Giraffa tippelskirchi (assembly GCF_054371585.1). Taxonomy (NCBI): domain Eukaryota; kingdom Metazoa; phylum Chordata; class Mammalia; order Artiodactyla; family Giraffidae; genus Giraffa; species Giraffa tippelskirchi. Next base: position 70,086,562 of record NC_137284.1, read on the forward strand.
TGTAAACAGTTCTGAATTACCTTCAATATAGAAGTAGAGAGACAATAGTTCTAATCATTTTTATTTTTTTTGCTGGAAAATCCTCAGAGAAAGCATTATAGGTACATAAACACAGTCACAAAGAACCTAGATAACTTTTACGGGATGAAGCTTCTTTGATAGTATACTCAAAATATGCTGGAAATCAATTGCAATTCCAGAAACCCATGATTATATTTGATATATGGAATCATTGATTACATTTCTATTTTAATTTCAGAGTAGTTGGCTTTAGTATATTTTTATCGAAATAGACACTATCAAGACAAATTAACTGTGGAAGTAATTTTTAGTGTATGCTTATAAAAGCATGTCATCAGTGAAAAGAACATGCTGACCTGGCTAATCTCCATAACAAGTGAGCACCTATTGAATCATTAAAGCTAATAAGTATCTGGGAGAGTTTGGGGGCTGAGAATAGAGGTATAGAAATTTTAAAGAATAAATGAATAAAATTAATACCTGAAGGGATGCTTTAAAATATAAGAAGACTGTTGCTACTGACCTTCACATAGAAGTATGCCATTTAAATGTTTCAACGAGAGATAAGATATCTAATCTGTAGTGAGTTTACATTGCTCATTCAATAACTGATTCCTGACAACAGAGTCAAAGAGAAGGGACAAAAACCTCAATAAAATGTTATGTTTTAATTCTTCATTCCATATTTTCTAGAATGAGTTATAAATAATGTTAATGACGACACTGCTACTGAGTTTGAAACTCACATGACCATGAGAAACTGAGAACTTATATTTTTTGAGAAGAAAGTTGTTATTAGAGAATAAAAAATATTGTATTATGTGTGAGGACTAAAGATTTTCTTTCAATGAATGTTTAAAAATTCCAGCAGCAGATACAGTGTGAAATCATTCCAGGGAAGTTATTGCAAGTTCACAAACTGAAAAGCCTCAGAGCCTATCAGTTGAAGCATATTAAGCAATTTTGTATGCAGAACAACTTTATTAATTTGTTTAAAATTTTAGTATTTAAATAGCTAATGGGTTTAAGAATCAAGTACTAATTCCATGATCAGAAAGTAAACTTTAATTTCTACTTAGCAAGGCAGCAAGGCAAAGTGATTCAGGCCAATTTATTGACTTGTACAAAACCACAAAGGCTTTGAAGAGCAGGTATACTTAGAGAATTTCAAGTAGTTCAAAACCTTGATTTCTAGCGTGTAAGATGGTGTGTAAGGGATTAGGTGGAGTGATTCAGTTAAAGAGCCTTGTTTACCTTGCTAGACAGTTTGTAATTCAAATAGGAATCACTAAAAGTATTTTAAGTATTTTAAAATATTTCAGTAGGAAAATATTTTATTATGTTTTTGAAAGTGGATCCAGGAAGCAGTGTGGAGAATGCAAAGAAGAGGCAATTCTGTAATAATTCTACTAATATTAGGGCAATTCTGGAAAACAATTTGCAAGTAACATATGAGACAGTTACAGGTGGGATGAAGGCAAAAGAGAGAAATAAGAACATCAGTATAGGCTGCCTAATGATAAATTTGCTATTCAAGATGAAGCACTAATGATAATTCTTAAGCTTCTTTCTCGGGAAGGTTGGAGAATGAAGATTCTAGATAAGGCCAATAGGAGAAGATCTATCTTGGGACTTGGATAAAGGCTAGAAATGATGAGCTCAGTGTACAAGCTCTGCAATGATTGTTCTTGGGTTCCAATCTCGGATTGCTACTTCATAGCCATGTGATATCGACAATTTACTATCACTTTTCTCAATAGGTAAAACCGAGAAAGTTACAATATTTACTTTTTGGCATCACTGTGATGTTTAAATTAATTCATACCTATCAGCATCAATAACTGCAACCCCCCCATAATCTCAATTGTTATCTCACTCATTCTTGTAACTTGACACTAATAAGGTTGATTTCAACAATCTTTGATCCCACTGTAATCCACAAATGTATCTTCCTAACATCCCTTATTGTACTTTACTCTCCACGTCCTTAATTTTCCTTGTTTCCCAGCTTAAATTCCATAGCCAGTCCCTACAATTACTCACTTGTACACATTCTCAACTCCTTTGCTTCCCTCTCCTTTGATCATATTGGGTACAGCACAGTCTCATTAAAGCTGACCCATGGCTATTCTACTCCTGGAGTTAGAAGATAACTGGAGAAATAAGACTGAATATTACCAGAGAAAGATACCCATTCAAGTTTACCTTTCTTGTTCTAAATTCACTATTATTAACCTGAGACTGTTCCTTATTCCCCGGACCTGGTATTTCCTTGATCCACATAGCTCCCATTCTCCAAGTGACTGTTGTGTAATTTCTTCCTGATCCGCAAAACTCTCAAACCACCCAGCTGTCAGCAATGAGCCAGCTTCCTATTTCTCTAAAGAAAATCTAAATGTCATTTCCTTTTTCCATTGTTAGCCCCTAAACACACTAGTTAGACTGATGTTCTTTTAAATATGTAAGTCAGATCATTCTCTCATCTGGTCTGACTTCTAATTTATTTCACAGTAAAGGCTAAAGACCTTAGAATAGCCTAAATTGTCCTATGCATATGAAAATCTTAAGACATATTTGAACTTCTCTTCTATCATTTGCCCTGCAAAACAGACCCAGGCACTAATGTCTTTGATGCTCTTCAGATGTGTCAGGCTTCTCCTGCCTGAGTCTGTGCTTCTCCTCCTTGGTGACTCCTCTGTCCACAGAGTTTTGTCCCCAGAGAGCCACAATAGCAACCCTCTCACATTCCTCAACTCTTAGCTCTATTTCCTTGGTGAATTCTTAACTTGCTCTCTTATAACTGCAGTTCCAACATTCCTTCTTTTCTTTTTCTACTTTAATTTTTTCCTTTAAATTTTAAATACCACTAGTAATTTAATATAAAATTGAAAGTGTTTGTTGCTCAGTCATGCCCAACTCTTTGTGACCCCATGGACTGTAGCTTTCCAGGCTCCTCTGCCCATAGAATTTTCCAGGCAAGAATACTGCAGTGGGTTGCCATTTCCTTCTTCAGGGGATCTTTCCCACCCAGGGATTGAACTTGGGTCTCCCACATGGTAGGTAGATTCTTTACTGTCTGAGGCACAAACAGGTAGTAAATAACTTACTTATTGTTTTGCTTATTGCCTATTTCACCCCACTGGAATGAAAACTTTATGAAAGCAAAGATTTTATTTGGGCTTCTTTCCACTGTTAATAATATTGGGCACATACTAGACAATAAGCACTTTTTGAATGGACTAAGATATTAAGCATAGTAGCTGGTATAATATATGTGCTCAATAAGTAGAAGTTACTATTATTACTTATAATAATATATCATGCATGTAAACAACATGGAACCTCCAGGTTGAAGCACTTGAGGCTCATAAGCAGAGGCTGAACTTAATAACACAGTAATGAAATAAATGAATAAGCAAGATCTCACTGGGAAGAATGTTTAGAGCAGAAAGCCATGGCATGCGAGTGAGGGTAGGGTATATGGATGGGAGCCAACATGGGGCAGGCTGAACTCTTGAAAACCAGGAAAGATATAAAGAGCAAGTATCCAGAGAAACACAAGGATCAGGAGAGGGTGGGATAATGGGTGTCAAGGAAGGTAGACATTTATGAAGGATGAGGTGGTTAACAGTGCCTCATACTTCAGTTAGTACCAAGAAAATGATAATACAGCAAATGCTGAGATACAAATCATGATAAAAAACCTTAGGAAGATTTAATGACAAAACAAATCTTCAGAATCAGAAGTTTCTACAATAGCAACAAAGACTCTGCAAGATTGTTCAAGACAAAACCATTTATTCAACACATGTTCTTTACCTTTGATTCTTTCAAAGAAAGGAAGGATAGGATAATAAAAGAATCTATCTCATTTTTGAGCTTATAAGACTAGAGGCTAACATAAGTAGGTCAAAGAAACAGCCCCCTGGCTCACTGAATTTAGTAGGGTTTTACACAGATAGCTGGATAATAGAATGATATAATAGATTCTTTTTTCTTAGAGTTAAAATATGAGATTAAGAATATATCTAAACCAGTACAAATTACTATATATTTTTTAAAAAAATGCAAATATATAAAAATTCTACAAGTTCTTTCTCTTTAAGAAAATACTATAAAAGAAAAAAATTTAATATGGCTCTCATTAATTTTAATTAATCTTATTTACTACAGGCTGTCTAATAATTCTTACACGATGAAGGGAAATTTAGAATTGGTTATTGCAATCCTCAGCAATATGGAGGTATTTTCTTCTGCTTTTTCTTTACAGTTTGAGAAAATAAAGAGTTTTTAATTTTTTAAAATAAAAGCATTTAAATACAGCCAGTATTTTACAGATAATTACAAAATGAATCATAAGTGGGTGCAAATTGAGTAATTTGATTAATTTCTAAGTTGACCTTTAGAAAAGTATTTGTCTAACATTTCTTAGTTGTTGTATTTTTTTACATCAAACTGAAGTTCCAGCTAGTTAATTTCCATGTTGTTTAAAAAGAAAAATGAGAACTGAATTATGGATATAAAATGGTTTGTTTTGTAAAATAACTGCTTCACTTTAGAAACAATTTGGATTTTGAAAGGTAATGTGAATATTATCTTTGAATAGCTGCTTCTCTTTCTATCAGGATCTGCTCTTATCAAGGTTACCTTACTTAGGCATTTTTTCGCTTATATATTTATTGAATCAAGGAACTGTTTTGCAGGTGGTTAAATTTATTGTTCACTAATAAAAGATAAAATATCCCTAGTGTCAGTGCATAGCTCTCTTCCAGGTGTGTGTCCTCATTCTAAGCAGCCTCTGACTTAGGTGAGAGACTTCCCAATTGCAAATAGATAATGTGCATCTCCAGCAAAACTGCCCATAAGAATAACTTCATTATTCTGGGAAGCTCGATCTATAAAACATGTAAAATGTGGAAGTGTTCTGCCTATACAATTTCTGGTAAGTACAACATGACTGAGTGATAAAACCTGAGTCAGCTTCAGTTAGAGCATACCTTACTGATAAGTTTATTGTGCCATGAAGGCAAAAGGAAATATAGTGGGCAAAGAGGTCTTCTCTGAAGTAAGGAGGTATTTTAGGTCTACTGAGTTCTGCCTTGATCAATGGAAAATGACCTCTGAAAGCATCAAGTGGTAGGGTGCACCGGTTAGTTACAGAAATCCCAAGTTATAGCACAATGATGAGAAGGAAAAACTCACCAGTACCACTGGACAGATTGTGGTGGGTGGTAAAATATGGTCCTTCAAAGGTCCGCAGTCACATTCAGGTTTCAGATGAGAAGCACATTTATTATGCAGCTAGGGAAAGAGAAAGAGGAAACTATCATTTTGCATAACAACAGCAAACATGAAGCAGATTCTACTTCACCTGAGATGCAGCAAATACATTTAAAGAATTACAAGGACAAACAAACAGGATCATAAAGGGACTCCTATGACATCTGTTCTTATACAGTCTGCCTTAAATAAACTGTGCAGCAACTTCCGTGACCCAGCCTATATATTTTCCAATTCTCAGAAATGTTTATATTAGAAATGTCCTTTAGGTTTTTCCCCTGAAAAGCCTGATTTCTTTGACAAACACACATTATCATCCATTACAATCCTTCCTATGCTTATCTGTTAGCATAATCTTGAAACCACTGTGCACTGTGACTGCTTTTTTTTTTTTTGACCCTCCTGTTTTCTCAAAGTCATTCCAAAGTGCACAGCTCAGTATGGGGCATAATTGATCCCATCATTAGTTTTAACTTTCTAATTCAATATGTAAATGTAACCAGAGATTCATCTCAGTAGGAGCAGGATATAAATATAAGAAGATGATTATGATTATAAAAATTTATCTTTATATTGTATTTATCAGCTCTACATTAAGTAAGTGTATAATAATAAGTGTAACTTACTTTTCAACATGTATGAATTTAAACCGATATTTTTATCAAACCTGGCCACAAGTTGAAATCAAGGTATTATAATATGGTATATTAAATAAGTGATTTTTTTTTTTAATTGGGGTGATAATTCTTATTGAAGCCACATAGAACTGTTAACCTAATAGTTGTTTAAAGGCACCTATGGACACCTGCATCCCCTACTCCCTATCAATGTAATATGCAATAGTCATGCTTTTAAAAAAATTACAGATGTTAATAAAATAACATGTTTTGTTCAGAACCAAAAAGGAGCTGACTTATTTTTCAGTTCTGAACCAAAAGCCACCCCATTAAATCTTGGTTATATTAATTTCCAACACAAGCCTACCTTTGTAACAGTTCATTAACAACCAAGCACAGGAGTCTAATGAGAGTAGATGTGCTGCTGGTGATAATAGGTCACCTGAGTAGTTCACTACTGAAGGGGTATTTCTGTTGTCCTTGGATCTAAAATATCTATCATGGTAACGCCCTGCCTTGGAATTAAGGCTACTTGCACTATAATTAAATCACACTAGGCCACATTACATGAAATAAAAATACCTTTACACATTCATCCATAATTAGTAGTTTTGCTTCTCAGTGACAGGTAAACTCCTTAAAAAAGTGGTTTCATCTTACCAAGCATTGCTTTGTCAAGAGGCAAGGGGTATTCAAGATAAAGAAGCACTTGAAGCCATATGCAAAATAGAACTAAATTAACAGGCAATCATCTGGCAAATGGAAATGCAGAGTTTCCACAAAATAAAATTAGTGACTGGTTTAAATATATTATTAATATATTAGATTTCATCAATTTTCTCAGAATAAATCATGACCCTGAAATTTGGGATTCAGACTAGATTACCAAGTGTTGCAGGTTAAATCAGGTCTGTCCTCAATTAATGTCCTGAATTCTAGTATCTGTACAATATGAATTCATTTAGAAATAAAATCTTTGTAGGCATATTCAAGTTCAGTTGAAGTTATACTGAAATAGCTTGCAGTTTAATCCAATGACTGGCTTTCTTATGAGAAGAGAGAAATCTGGATATAAAGAGACAGACATGGAGGGAAGAGGTAATGTGACAACAGAAGCAGGGATTTGGTGATGAAGCCAAAGGCCAAGGACCACCAATGATTGGGGGCCACTCCCAGAATAAGGAAAAGGTGAGGGTGGATACTTCACTACAGCCTTCGGAGGGAGCATGGCCCGCTAACATCTTGATCTTGGGTTTCTAGCCTCTAGAACTATGAAAGGATAACTTTCTGCTCTCATTTTGTAGTGTTTCGTTATGGTAGCCCTTGGAAAGGAATGTACCAATTGCTATGACAACTGAACCAAAAATCAAAGACAGGCTGTGTGTCTCGAAGGCTCTTTTGTACCGTGGTGTCACAGAGAAAAAGCTTCTGCTTTTCGATCCTACGCTACCTATTTAAAACTGACAATGCAAGACTCTAAGATAAAATTTCTGTGTGCACAGAGTGAGAAAAAAATGAATTTTCACACTTGCTTGCAGTGACTGAAGTTTTACATGCAACTCTGAAGGACAGAGAGACAGGGTACTGAGATCTTGCCAGCACTGACCACCTACACAAACTGAGCAGCTCAGTCTCCACCCTGCCTCCATCCCATGGATTTTTAACAATCTGCAACTGATATGGGAAGGGATGACTAACCTCTCTATAGCGTTATTTGAGGGTTACCAGAGGTAATAAAACACAACAAAAATAAAATGAATTTAATGACAGCTTTTGGTATTTAAGCTAGTTTTCCAGCAAAACAAAAAAAGGAACTGAGCACTCAGAAAGAATTACAAAGTTGATAAGCCAAACAGAATATATGGAGTACCTCTTCATAATGAGGTTTGAGGGTTTCAGAGCATAGGTACTGGAAGGAGTCCTATGAAACACTGCTCCCTGCATGCGTGCAGTGTGCTAAGTCACTTCAGTCATGTCTGACTCTTGGCAACCCCATGGACTGTAGCCCACAAGGCTCTTCTGTCCATGGGGATTCTGTCCAAGCAAGAATACTGCAGTGGGTTGGCATGCCCTCCTCCATGGGATCTTCCCAATTCTTAGATCAAACCCACATCTCTTATGTCTCCTGCATTGGCAAGTGGGTTCTTTACCACTACCATCACCTGGGAAGCCCTGGCTTCCCTGAAGAGCTAAATAAAATCAGCATGGCACTGCCCAGTTTGATTGCCATGTGGTCCAGGTGGCTATGAGGCAGAGTCTTGCAGGAACATAAGCATGTAGCAGGATCTACAAGGATGTCAGTAACCATACCATCCTCAGTGAAAAAGGAAGACACCGTGCAAGAAAATTCTCCTCCTCAAGAAGTCTGCATTAACTAATAATGTGCAAGGTACCTTACACTTCTCTTAAGACTGGAATCTGGCAGCTGCTAAATATGTGTGGGTGTCCATCAACATCATGACATTATTTGTAGCTGGAAGTATCAAAGCTGAGGACACCACATTGGAAAATACTGATTTTTTCACAATGTGTATAGCAGGCCTACTGCACTGACCATATTGTTCATAAACATACTTGAAGACAAACTATAAAATATGAAGGGCAATGAGAAAATGCTTATGGTTCCCAAGACTATTTATCAAGATTAAAAGTGTACATCATTTTCACTGTGAAACTAAAACTTTGCAACAAATGAAGTCTATTAAAAAAATAGAAAATATCAACAAAATAGAAACCATATAATACAATTTAAAAGCCACTGGCCCCTAAAAGTATCTTAGGTTACTGGTAATGTTTTGTTTCTCCATGAGGTGTTAGCTATATATATGTTCATTTGTGCAAAATTCACTGAGCTCTCTCCCTGGGATATTTATAATTTTCTGTATGTATGATATGTTTTAAATAAAAATGTAAAAAGGAATAGAGCATAATCAGCAATAATAACAAGTTGCTTAAACTCATCACCATGCCATTTTACAGAAAAAACAAAAAAAAAAATTCAAAGCTGAGTCCTTCTCAGTGACAGTATAATACCGAAGTCTGACAATTATCTTAAAGATAACCAAGACTGTAAATCAGCAAAACAGAGAAAAAGCCTCATCAAGAAGAGTGATAAACTAGAACATTGACGAGTCCTGCCTCTTAAATGGAATGGCCAAAGGAGCCCCAGAGTAAAGAAATTGTTACCTTTTAAACAGTGTTTTTATTTTTGTTCAGTTACCTTTGCATTTTTAGAGTAAGGTAGAGAAATCATCAGGTCATTATTTTATTATATGTATAGAAACTTCCATTTCTGTGTAAGGGAATCAGTCTCATAGCTAGACAATTCATAAAATATAAACCAGCTATTTCTGGAAGTGAATTAAACACTTGGAAATAATTTCAGAGTTTATAACATTTCTAATAGCACCTAATTTAGAGCCAGATCTATGTTTATTGAAAAAAGCTGTCTCAATTTAGGAAGAAAAATAAAATGTGTGAATAAGTTTGTGTGTATGTGTGTATATGTATATGTGTTTATTGGATGGAGTTGAGAAAAGAGTGAAAGTGTTGTACTGAGAAGAAAACAGAATCTAAAAAGTTGAAAGGACGAAAAATAGAAAATAAATTTCTATAAGAATTTGGAAGAAAAAAAGAAATTGTTTTTCTGCAGAAAAATGAAGTGACCAGATTAGAAGAATATTTATTGATTTATATGTATTTTTATCACTAACATTTTTCCATTTCAGGTGCTGTGTTAACACTGGAATTTGCTAAAGCATGAATCTTTCTATTGTAAAGCCACTGGAAACCTTTAAACATTATTGTTAGGAGTTGACTATTTTAAAAGAAGTAGTAGTCCTCAGTTCAGTTCAGTTCAGTTCAGTCGCTCAGTCGTGTCCGACTCTCTGCGACCCCATGAATTGCAGCACGCCAGGCCTCTCTGTCCATCACCAACTCCCGGAGTCTACCCAAACCCATGTTCATCGAGTCGGTGATCCCATCCAACCATCTCATCCTCTGTCATACCCTTCTCCTCCCGCCCCCAATCCTACCCAGCATCAGGGTCTTTTCCAATGAGTCAACCCTTCACATGAGGTGGCCAAAGTATTGGAGTTTCAGCTTCAACATCAGACCTTCCAATGAACACCCAGGATTGATCTCTTTTAGGATGGATTGATTGGATCTCCTGCAGTCCAAGGGACTCTCGAGAGTCTTCTCCAACACCACAGTTCAAAAGCATCAATTCTGCGGCGCTCAGCTTTCTTCACCATCCAACTCTCACATCCATACATGACCAATGGAAAAACCATAGCCTTGACTAGACGGACTTTTGTTGGCAAAGTAATGTCTCTGCTTTTAAATATGCTATCTAGGTTGGCCATAACCTTCCTTCCAAGGAGTAAGCGTCTCTTAATTTCATGGCTGCAGTCACCATCAGCAGTGATTCTGGAGCCCAAAAAAATAAAGTCTGACACTGTTTCCACTGTTTCCCCATCTATTTCCCATGGAGTGATGGGACCAGATGCCATGATCTTAGTTTTCTGAATGTTGAGCTTTAAGCCAACTTTTTCACTCTCCTCCTTCACCTTCATCAAGAGGCTCTTTAGTTCTTCTTCACTCTCTGCCATAAGGGTGGTGTCATCTGCATATCTGAAGTTATTGATATTTCTCCCAGCAATCTTGATTCCAGCTTGTGTTTCTTCCAGCCCAGCGTTTCTCATGATGTACTCTGCATATAAGTTAAATAAGCAGGGGGACAATATACAGTCTTGACGTACTCCTTTTCCTATTTGGAACCAGTCTGTTGTTCCATGTCCAGTTCTAACTGTTGCTTCTTGACCTGCATACAGGTTTCTCAAGAGACAGGTCAGCTGGTCTGGTATTCCCATCTCTTTCAGAATTTTCCACAGTTTATTGTGATCCACACAGTCATGATACCAAAAGTCAATAACCTATAGCCACAATATAGGCTTGCTTTTGCCAAACTCAAATGAAAAGTATCATCCACTGATACTGAGTCCTGCCTGACCATGGACATTTTACCACAACCAGGAGCAAATGACAACCTATTTTAATAGAATGTCAAGAAAATACTTTCATAGTAGAAATCAACAGGTATAAAGAGTGAGATCTTTTTTAAAAAAATATTTTATTTTTAATTGAAGAATAATTACAATATTGTGATGGTTTCTGCCATGTATCAACAAGAGTCAGTCATAGCTACACATATGACCCCTCCCTCTTAACCTCCCTTCCGTCTCCCTCCCCACCCCACCCATCTAGGCTGTCACAGAGCACCAGCTTTGGGTTCCCTGTGTCATACAGAAAATTCCCACTGGCTATCTATTTTACATATGGTAATGTATACATTTCAATGCTACTCTCTCAAATCATCCCACCTTCTCCTGCCCCTGTGTCCAAAAGTCTGTTCTCTAAGTGTACCTCTCCATTGTTGCCCTGTAGATAGGTTCATCCGTACCGTCTTTCTAGATTCCACATATATGCATTAATAAATGATATTTCTCTTTCTCTTTCTGATTTACTTCACTCTGTTTAATAGGCTCTGTCCACCTCATTACAACCAACTCAAATGCATTCCTTTTTATAGCTGAGTAATATTCCATTGTGTATATGTACCATAACTTCTTTATCCATTCATCTGTCAATTCACATCTAGATTGCTTCCATGTCTTAGCTATTCTGGTTTCCTCAGGGTATATGCCTAGTAGTAGAATTGCTGGGTCATATGGTAGTTTTATTCATAGATTTTGAAGGAATTTCCATACTGTACTCTATAGTGGCTGTATCAATTTGCATTCCCATCAACAGTACAAGAAGGTTCCCTTTTCTCCATACCCTTTCCAGGATTTATTGTTTGTAGATTTTTGATGATGGCCATTCTGACCTGTGTGAGGGGATACCTCACTGTAGTTTGTATTTGCATCTCTCTAATAATAATAATTAAACAGTGATATCTTAAGGATCACAGAATGTCAGCAAGAGGAGGAAAAAAGAAGCAATGAGGACATTCAGCCCAGATGACTGAATTATAAAGCACAGGGAAATGGTTGCCTAAATGTTAGAAGGCAGTTTATATTGTTCTTACTTATGATTTTCCTGTTTTTATTTTTAAGTGGTAAGACTTACAAAAGGAGATAAAACTCAGTTCTAAGAGCCTAACTTTCTATCTATATGATGGCAAAATTCTGTAACATCAAGAATCCACAGGTTCTGAATAAAAAGGAGTGTTTTCCCTGGTGGCTCAGACTGTAAAAAATCTGCCTGCAATGTGGAAGACCTGGGTTTGATCCTTGGGTTGGGAAGATCCCCTGGAGAAGAAAATGGCTACCTACTCCAATATTCATCCCTGGAGAATTCCATGGACAGAAGTCTACAGCCTCACTGTATACAGTCCCTAGGGTTGCAAAGAGTTGGATGCTACTGAACGACTGACACTTTTTTTTTTATCTTTAATTATTTGTATACACATATTTGTATATCTGATGTATATTTGAGGATTACAGGATGTTTAAAAAAAAGAATTTACATCATACATTTAAAATTCACTATTTCACAGTAAGAAGAATAGGATACCTGTCATGAAAGTGAAATTGTTGAGGATATCCTCTATCTTCGGCACTGAATCAAGATTTAGGGTGATTAGGGTGATCCAAAGGTGTATATTGGATCTGGAGCCAGATGAGACTGTGATTGAGCAGTGTAGACAATATTAGCATGCAGACATGACAATTCTAGATAGCATTTCACTCTTCTTTTGGTGTGCAATAAAAGTTTGGAAAGTATTCAGAAAAAGTAAACATATAGTGTCAAGGAAAATCTCAAGGGAAATATGGAACTTAATTTGGTTCTTGAAGTGTAGTTAGAATTTGAGGTGGGTGCATTCAGGACAATCACAGAGTAAGCAAGGAACTTCCTGGGTGGTCCAGTGGTTAAAATCCACCAATGTAGGGGACACGGGTTCAATCCCTGGTTTGGGAAGATCCCACATGCCAGGGGGCAACTAAGCCCATGTGCCATAACTACTGAAGCCCACTCATCCTAGAGCCTGTGCTCTTCAACAAGAAAAGCCTCTGCAGTGAGAAGCCCAAACGTGGCAACTGGAGAGCAGCCTTCGCTTGCCGCAATGAGAGAAAGCCCACATGTGGCAATCAAGACCCCAAACACAGAAAAATAAATAAATAAAATAAAGCAAAGTGAGCTAAATAACATGGGTGAAGCATGGCTTTCGCTGGGAACTGTCCACAGACATGCTCAACTTATAGCAGGGCCTGGGCATGGAAGGGAATATTACATACGTCATGTGCTTAGGCTTGGCTTTCATATTTGGGGAAATGAAAACCAGGTTGAGGTAGGAAGAGGTGAGGGCTGCATTCATCTTCACAGAACTATTATGGGTTGCCAAAGGTGGCATATGATAATAAAACAGTATTTTCAGAAGTTGATTCTGGAGGTGGTTTTCAGCCTGTGTTATAGGAAAAGTACCTTCTGTTAGGGAGGTAAGCCAAGATTTCTGACTCTAATCTAGTTAAGAGGTGCTAAGAGCTTGCACTTGGGCTGTGAATAGTGAAGACAAAAACCAAATCTGAGAGAGATATTTTAAGGAGGAAACTTAGAGGCTCAGTGATAGGTTGAATATATGAGATAGAGGTGAAAGACAAGGATAAGAGATTGACTTCCAGCTCTATTTCCAATCATTGCAAGCATGATCTTACTATGTTTCATAAAAGAAAGTTGGAATAACTGTCCTTTGTGAATATAAATAAATCATCTTAGTCTAGGCTTTAGTGATATGCACGACCACATGTTTCTGGATGCTTTTAGAAGATGCAGGTGTTATTGTTAGACTGGGAAATTAGAGATCCTTCCAGAAGGGAGAGAGATGGTTTGAGTAACATTCATGGAGTACACTCTGTGAGCCAGAGGTTGGGTTTTGTGCCCCCAGATGACAATTTACCTGGGCTTCCCAGTTGGTACAAGTGGTAAAGAATCTGCCTGCCAATGCAAGAGATGCAAGACATGTGGGTTCAATCACTGGATAGAGAAGATTCCCCTGGAAGAGGACATGGCAACTCACTCTAATATTCTTGCCTGATGAATTCCATGGATAGAGGAGTATGGCGGGCTATAGTCCTTGGGGTCGCAAAGAGTCAGACACGACCGAGCACGCATGCGCACACACACACACACACACACATACAAACACACACACACATGACATTTTACCTAGCCTTCACTGTGAAAGTAATTGTCAATCACTAAGCACTACTATGGGCTTCCCAGGTGGAGTTAGAATTAAAGAACATGCCTGCCAATGTAGGAGACTTAAGAGACTCGGGTTTGATCCCTGGGTCAGGGATATCCCCTGGGGAAGGAAATGGCAACCCACTCTGGTACTGCTGCCTGAAGAATCCCATGGACAGAGGATCCTTGTGGGCTATTGTCCATGGGGTCACAAAGAGTCAGAAACAACTGAATTGACTTAGCACACCTGCAAGCATTATTATGTATGAGATTCTACACTAAACATATTTACACAGATTTTTTAAAATTTCTTTAATTTTCATAAAAATTTTACAAGATAGGTATCATATATCCATTTTGACAATTAAGAAACTGGCCAAAGCTTGTATATACTTTGCCGAAGATTATACAATTACTGCCTTAGTTGTTGAACAGAGACACTTATAGGAATATGGTCAGTCTAACTTATGACTAAATTAAGACTTAAGCAATTGCCAAAAGTCCTATGTTTAAAGGAAGTGATAGCATTTGTAAAACTACTGAAATGAAACCAGGTTTCATTCTCTTGGTTTCTCTCTACAATCTATTCCATACAGACTCCATTCAGATAGGCCTCCCTAACACTCAGCTTTGATGGTGCACATCCCATCACTTTCACAGCTTCTGCTAGCTCTTTACTATATTTATAGCACTTTCTGGGAAGCATAAAGACATAAGAAAGTAGATTCAATTTGTTTAAAGGCAATCAGGGGACTCCCCTGGTGGTCCAGCAGCTGACTCTATGTTCCCAAGGCCGGACTCTCCCAGTCCAACCTCTGGTCAGAAAACTAGATCACATGTGCTGCAACTAAAGACCCCATGTGCCACAACTAAGAGCCAGTGCAGCCAAATATATAATTTTTTTTTTTTTTAAATAAAGGCAATCTGGAGTGTAAGTGTCAGTCAAGACCAGATCAACTTTAGACTGAGATCTTCACACAATAGTTCAAGAAGAAAGTATAGATCATACTAAATATAGAAATGGTCTGAGGTAGATATCTTCTATTTAACCTAGGCAGAAAAATCAATAAATTAATAAATAAATTCTTATAATTGCTTAACATTAAAAATCCAAAAGAGCACAGAGGCTGAAGCTACTTATAAGAAGGTTATATGTATATATTCTTTCTTCTGGAAACATGAGAACTCTTTTTTAAAATTTTGGGTTTTGTTTCATGAACCAAACACTCACAGAAACCCTGGAGATCATGGTTTATAGCAAATAAAGCTGACGTTAGCCAGAAGCCTCAGGTCTTGGGAGAGTTTAGTAAGCCAAAAAGCACCCTGAGAAGCTCTATTTCTCTCTGACTCTGCATTAAACCCTTCAGTGCTCCCTGATAGCCCGTGCTCTGAGTAGAAGGTGGGGTTTGAAGACATTAATAGCTTATATTGTGCTTTGTTGTAGTGACAAAAGAGTCATCTTCAGGTACACATTGACCTTAAGAGTAAGATGTTAGGGGCATGATGTCTGAACTGAATTGGACCTGAAATCCTCAGATTATAAAAGCAGAGTTTATTCAGACACAGTGTTTTCTTTCCTATAAAAGGAAAGGCCTAATTTCTTATAAGACTAGGACCAGGATCAAGACCAAAAATAAGTGTATAACTGGAGACTGATGGGGCTAGAAATAGAAATTTTCAGTGTCAGAACCACTGAAACAAAAGAAAGAAAACAAGAAGAGTAAAATGGAATGTAAAACAAGAAAAGCATTTCAAGATGCCTTGATTATCAGTAAGACACTATTAGCAATGGTAACTCTGAGGAGAGTAATTCCCATAGAATGAAAAAGGCAGAAGATATTAAATAGAGGAAAGAGAAGAGGAGTCAAATAAAGAAACTTAAAATCTCTAAAAGCTTTTGTATCAGGAAAGGAGGCACTGCATAATTTTATAGTGTTCACATTTTAAATACATAATTAAAAAAATACTGCAATGTTCACTGCAGCACTATTTACAATAGCCAGGACATGGAAGCAACCTAAATGTCTATTAACAGGGGAATGGGTAAAGAAGATGTGGTCCATGTATACAATGGAATACTACTCAGCCATAAAAAGGAAAGAATTTGTGCCATTTGCCAAGACGTGTATGGACCTAGAGACTGTCATACAGACTAAAATAAGTCAGAAAGAGAAAACCAAATGTCATATATTAATACAAATACATGGAATCAAGAAAAGTGGTATAGATGGACTTATTTGCAAAGTAGAAATAGAGACACAGACATAGAGAACAAATGTATGGATACCAAGAAGGGAAGGGTAGATAGAATGGATTGGGAGATAGGAACTGACATATATACACTACTATGTATAAAATGGACAACTAATGGTAACCAACTGTATAGAACAGGGAACTCTACTCATTGCTCTGTGGTGACCTAAATGAAAAAGAAATCCAAAAAAGAGGGACTATGTGTATGCATAGAGCTGATTCACTTTGCTGTACAGCAGAAACTACAAACCCAACATTGTAAAGCAACTGTACTTCAATAAAAAAAAAAGAAATTAAAAATGGGAAAGAAAATAACACATTTGAAATGTATGAAGGATGGGAAATAACTTGAAATAAAAAGAAGAAACAAATTCTGATATTCTCCAACTTCAGTTTATGGTAAAATAAAGATATAACTAACAAAAGATGTACTCCACGGGGAAAATAAGAGGAATAGAGTTATATAAGATCTCAAACAAAAATTAAATTTTTTATAGATCCTTAGAAAAGAAAACTAATATTTTAATGAGCACAAGATTTTTAAGAAATAAAATAGTTATGGTCTTCTTAAAACTGAGAAATCAACATGTTTAAGTAATTCACATGTATAGTTTAAATCGTTAGACATTTTATTATAATACCCAATCACTTAAAAAAAATAAAACTGTCTTTCATAATTGAGGAAATTTCAAACGTAAATATAATTTAACTGAGTAAGAGTTGAAAATGATTGAAGAAAATGTGTTCATTTAAAAAAAAAAGTACTTAATTGTACTTTTGAAATACAAGTCACAGTTTGTTTTTCTCATTATCCTGTGAGTATGTGTGTGTATGTGTACTTAAGAAAATTTTTAAATGGTGTGTGTGTTGGGGACGAGTGCTCATGAGCACTACACAGAAACTTATTTGCTTAATTAACTGATACACTGC
Organism: Giraffa tippelskirchi; assembly: GCF_054371585.1. Lineage (NCBI taxonomy): Eukaryota > Metazoa > Chordata > Mammalia > Artiodactyla > Giraffidae > Giraffa > Giraffa tippelskirchi. Next base: position 70,103,907 of record NC_137284.1, read on the forward strand.
TCTCTCCTGTTTAATTCCCACAAAGCAAGAACAATTTGTCCTATAAATAAGATGACTCATACACTAGGTGTAAAGAGAAAACAAAGTCAATGGGGGGAAAATTCAGCCCCATAAATGTTTTTGTACTAAATGGTAAAAAGTGGTTATTTTTAAAAAGTGCATTCTAATTAACTTCCGGAAATACAACATGAAATACTAGAGGTACTACCTAACAAATGTGTTTATCCCAGAAGTTATTTGAAGAAGCTTTTTCAATTATGCAAGCCAGGGAGAGTGCAAAGATTTCCCAGGAAAGACCAAGTGACCTCTTCTTTCTTCATTGTCAATGTCATTTACGGTTAGCATTTACATCCATACCTGTATCCCTCAATCTATGACTTAATGAAAGGAGAAAGGCAACAACACATTGTAAAGAAGGGTTAAGTGAGTTCTTAGAATCATCAAGAACTAAAATATGGACACGCTTGCCTCTCTACTTAGCCGTGTGGTCATCAATGATTTGCTTAAATTTTCTTGGTCTTAGCATCTTCACTATAAAATTAAGTCTTTGGATCACATTACTCATGGTTCTACCCTTTTTAAGCCTAATAGATCTTATGATCGAAATAAATATAGAATATGTAGAATACAAAATTCTACCAAAATAGAGTTTCAGGGCAGACAGCTAGCTGAGCTCTACCCAGTCAATATTCCAAGCTCACTGCCCATCCACAGCCATGGTGCCTTGTTACCTTTCTAGAACTCCGCAGAGCACAGTTTGAAAGCCTCGTGACAGTACTATCTCTAAGGTTAGCTCTAAAATTCTGGACCCTCTGAGGTCAAATTTGACTCTGACCTTTATCCCTTTTGGAGCCACACATGAGATGAGAGGCTCCCATTATGCTATGCTAAGTTGGACTTAGTCTACAGTCTCATCAGAGAGCAAGGGACACAGCGTCTTCATCAAGAGTGAATGGCAGAGATATATTCTCCAATGTTACTCACTGTGATCTGACACCAAACACAATGCAGTCCCGTCAAGCCCTGGTAACATTTGACCGTTTTGTGGCACTTATCACACTTGGTTGGGCAGTTGCCTTCAACCCAGTAGTGATGCATCACCTAGAACAGAACAAGAGCACTGCAGTGAGAAGAAGCATCCATAAACAACACACTCCAAAAGCCAACACGGCCATGCACTCACATCAGTGTTCTTCTTGGACTTCACATAAGTCTTGATACATGAAGGAGGCGCTCTAGCCACGCAGCGCTCATGGACTGTGTACTTGCAAACTGAAAGAAAACATGTACACAAATTCAGAGCTCATCCTGGCCCAGACTGCAATTTTACAGAGAAAGAATGACATTAACAGAACCTTGTTTCATAGCCACTGCTCCCTAATCAATCCAATCAGCGACATCAAGAAAAAGTCCAAGTCTACTGTTTTTTACCATGGAATACAAAAGGCCAATTAGTACAGGAAATATTATGCATGTGAAAAACCAAGACTCTTCTATCATGGCATAGCAGGAAATGCTTAATTAAATCAGGCCTCACTCAAATTTTTCACAATAATTCCCAGATGACAAAAATATTAAAGACAAATTGATGACTGCCAAATGGCTTGGTGTCATTTGTTAGAAGGAAAAGATCTATATTTTACAGAGTATAGGCATGAGAGCAGCTGGCAGGCATGGGAGTAAAAGCCCATGAGTTTATGCTGTTTTGTCTATTGATTTATCTAAATCTCAAATAGCTGGTTAGTCTATTTCCAGAGAATAGATTTCCTCATACATGCCAGGCCTTCAGTTAAACTTCATCCCTCATGGCCATCATGGCAATCTGTCTCCAAAAGGAAAAACCTTTGCTAGACAGCATATGGTATGTGTGTGTGTGTGTGTGTGTGTGCACGCGCGCATGTGTGTATATATGCATTTATGATATATAGATGCAAAAATTAATATATGTACAAATGTGTATATATACACATATACAAAGATATACATGTGTATGTATATATGCATTTTATGGTATATATATATATATATATATATATATATACACAATTAATATGTATATGCAAATATGTATGGGTTTCCCTGGTGACTCAGATGGTAAAGAATCTGTCTGCAATGTGGGAGACCTGGGTTCAATCCCTGGGTTGGGAAGATTCCCTGGAGGAGGGCATGGCAACGCACTCCAGTATTCTTGGCTGAAGAATCTCCATGGACAAAGGAGCCTGGCAGGCTATAGTCCATGGAGTCGCAAAGAGTCAGACACGACTGAGCGACTAAGCACAAATATGCATATATTCACAAATACTAAGATATATATGGGGGTGTGTATGTGTAAAATGTGTCATAAAGCCAACACATACACTTTATTGGCATCTGTAAATCACTACATGGCTTGATTTTGAGTATAACTCAGGGTCTTATAAAGATATTCTTTAATAAAATACTGGTTTGTAATTAAGAGTAACAAATGCATAAATACAGGGAATAAAAATTAAGTAAAAAAGCAACCAGGTAGGTCTCTCAATAAAACAAAAAGAAATTAACCACTGCATGGAATTAGAATGAAGAAATACTAAGTTCACATAATACTTATATAGTAAAATTCTTCCCCAATAGCCACATCTGTGACTTCCTTTGGCAACAGTGAGGAAGAAAACATAGTTCCTCTTCTCTTCCCTAATGGTAATAATGTTGTATATTACATTTGCTACACTTACCAGTTAAAATTTGTGAGCAAGATTCTCACTCTTACATGACACTGCCCACATTGTTTGAGAATTACCATTTTGTTTCATAAGCTCCCATCAATAGAAAATACTCTGAAAAATTATTTTCCTTAAAAACAATAAAGCCTTGAAAACAAATTACTTCCTCTGTACATTGAGAATGTTCTGGGGTAACCAGCCTCATAAATGTGGCCACCAGAAACAGCCCTCTGAAGTGGCATGAGGTAATCTTATGTTACTTTACTAAAATCCTTAGACACTTAAAAGTGGTCCTAAAATATGGTTTTTAATGTCAAATAAAACATCTGAAAGTCTTCTCCCAAATATGCTACCAAAGAAGTCATTAGCTAAAATTAATATCTGAAAATCATGTATTATATGGAAGCCAGGTAAGAAATTAGATTTATTATAAATGCACAAAAATGGGAGGTATCCAATAAACCTGACAGGTTCAGTAAGCATACACTGCAGAAAAGGGTATGGTTGGACAATATGCTGGACTAAGACAAAGTCACCCTTAGTGAGGAGGACTCAGTATTCCCCCTGTTTCAGCAGAAGTATCACAGAATGCAAAAGTTCCTCAGGCGTACATGCTGTTGGTTTAAAAATTCTTAAGTGCCTTTTATCAATTGATGCAAGCACTATCTGAAAATTCTAGTCGGCAGTATTCCATAGAATAAAATAAATATTGCAAAGATAAGTGTGCTGAAATAAAACTAATGGCCGCAATTCATGAACGGGTGAAACTTTGCATTCTAATACCCATTAACCATATATGAAGAACTTCTCCATGACAGAATTAAAACTCATGCATCTGAGGTACAAGATTAGTTTTTATTCCTTATGATTTCTTAATCTGAGTGCAAACTGATCAAGTAATTATCCTTAAAATACTAAAAGGAATAAGCTCATTATAGGAAAACAATGTGAATAAAGCAACTAACTTGGGGAAAAAAGGACAAATATGCATAAATGTAAGATATAAGGATGAGAGGCCAGTGGATATTTTCCTAATACTCGCAGAAGCCATAAGAATCATGAATAAACTAAATTACAGTGGAAAGAAAATGGATTGTGAGTTGGAAAATGTCCTTATTCCTCTCCCAAGGAGAGGGTTTTCCAAAATTGAAGGAAGTTAAAACTAGAATGACCTAAACCTTCAGAAACACACTACAGGGAGACATAAATCATAGGTACAGGAAGGGTCAGGTTAATTTCGTGACTCTGTCTACAAACAGGACTATGCCGTGAAATCAACCTTTCCTCACTGAAGGTGATGATGTCCGGGCAAAGGAAACATACTCACAGGAGCAGCAGAGGCCCTGCTTCCCTACGCCGATCAGCATGTTCAGGCAAAGATTGCAGTAGGCAGGTTTGTTAAAGTGCTTGAGTCGCCACACATGCTGTCCGTCATCCTTCACATTCTGCACGGGACGTAAGAAAAACAGATTTCACTTAATGAAATAAACAGTGGAATAAGAAAATGCCAATAAAATTCAGAGCTGGACGGCAGCATTTGAAGACAATCTGTTATTTCGTCCCTGACTTTCTCCAAGATCGCCACAGAGTCTAGAAAAACACATGTGCCCTGCTAACAAATCTCAGATGCTATAGCAACCCACAGATTCTCATCTAATGTCAACAGTTCAACAGGAGGTCCCGAACCACCATCACGCTCGGCCCAACTGAGCACTCCGGAGAACAGAGGCATGTCTGCCTCACCTCTGGATATTTTATTTTTAGGACAATCCCATAAGCAAATACGTGAACAAAGAAAGACAAAATATTCTTGAGTGGAAGATTCTGAGAGGTGAAAACCTAGACAGAATATACTAACACTTGATCTTCCAGACCAAAGGATCAAACCTGGGTCTCCTGCAATGCAGGCAGATTCTTTACCGACTGAGCTACCAGGGTAGCTCCAAACCCTTGCTTAATAGTAGGAATATACAAATTTCATGCTGGTGACTAGGTCTTATAAGGAAGCAGACGGGTAGGATGTGATGAAAACGTAAGACTTAAAAGTAAGTTACTCATGGTATTCTAAGGCTTCAGTTGGGGGATTCCTTACATGTTATAATTTATATTCATATATTTTTGTATATCTCCAATAGCTAAATTTTAAAAAATAAGTATTTGTAAGGCTCTAATTAATTATTTTCTTTACTTCTCTTTTGCAAAACATGAATGATTATAAGAAAAAAAAAAATGAATGAATTTAATTTCATGGAAAAATGGCAAAATATTAACACTGTTATTGTCTTTATTTGTAACAATCTCTATCAGTCTTTGCCACAATAAAATCTTGAGTTTAATTAATCCACATCTTGGCAAAACTGTAATTATCATTTACTCTTCTAAAATTCTATAAAATAGCAGAATAGCTATTCTCTATCAGATACTTAATTACATCTGTATTGTCCAACACTGAAGTAAAACAAAATAATAGGATACTTACAAATCTCTTGAATTCCTTACAAGGAGGTCAAGATATTAAATGAAGTTACTATATATTTATTACTTTTTCACCATCATTTTCTGTGTTAACATGTACTCCTTGTACATCATTCACCAAATTGTATCCAACTCAGATTAATTTTAGACATCATTTATTGGTATTCTGTAGAAACCATTGCAGGTCTCAGTTCTTCAGGTCAATCAAGTTGCCATATTTCTTAGAACACACAGACCTAATAATTTTTTGAGCACCTATCATGTGCTGAGTCAATAATACAAATTCTATGGGAGTGAGATAATATAAACATGTCCCAATCATCTTGTTTCTCTAAATAATAAAATATTAATAGTAATGCTTCCTAACCACTTTTTCCTATTCCTAGTCAAGACATAAACCACCAGATTTGAAGCACTCAATTAAATTCATAGTAACTAATTCTTACATTAGAACCATAAATGTCAAATTTGCATCATAATATGAAACATTAATGAAAATGCTTCCTGGGAGATAGTTCTCCATGGGTCTCTTGATCATCTGCACATTTTGTAAGGAGAAGAACTATCCTCTTTCAACAACACACAGCCTTGCACTGTAGAGACATATCTCCCTCCAGAGCGGAGGGCAGGTGTACTTACAGTCTGATATAATGAAAATAATCTCTCTTTATAGGCAAAGGTTAAGCAACCTTGTTTATTGCATATGATAATAGCTTCCCTGGTGGCTCAGACCATAAAGAATCTGCCTGTAACACGGGAGACTCAGGTTTGATCCCTGGGTGGGGAAGATCCCTCGGAGAATGAAATGGCTACTCACTCCAATATTCTTGCCTGGAGAATCCCATGGTCAGAGGAATCTGGCGGGCTACAGTCCATGGGGATGCAGAGTCGAACATGACTGAGTGACTAACACTTTTCACTTCATTTTAGTTGCCCCAAGCCAGAGGGTTCTTGGCTCTCAAGTTGTGTTACTTGGGCCTCTCTGCATCACCCCAAGAGACTTTGCAGGCCTGGAGAACTAGATCAGCTCTGAAACTCCTACTGCTTCTTTGCTGTGAGAGAACAATCTTGGTTTCTGACCCAGACACTCATGCCCTCTGCCAGCACCCAAAGAACTGTGGCAAGTTCATTTGTTTACATACAAGTAGGTAACTCTCAGAACCTTCACAGTTCTTGATAATACTCAGCTTCATTTTCCTGAAAAAAGATTCACAAGCTCTTCACAAAAGCACTTCTGCAGAGGGTGTCATGGAGAGGACAACTCAAGACAATGGGGTTTCATCTTTTTCCCAAAAACTTAGGAAATAGATTTTATAGTAATTTGTGAATCCAATTCCAGTTCGCTTGAGTCATAAGATTTCTAGTATTTTCTTTTCTTTTTTTCTTTATTTCATTATATGAATGGAATGCTTTATGCGAGTGTGTGCTTAGTCGTGTCTGATTCCTTGTGACTCCCATGTAGCCTGCCAGGCTCCTCTCTCCTTGGCATTTCCCAGGCAAGAATACAGGAGTGAGTTGCCATTTCCTTCTCCAGGGGATCTTCCCAACCCAGGGATCAAACCTGTTACTCTTGCATCTCCTTCATTGGCAGGAGGATTCTTTACTGAGTCACCTGGGAAGCCCAGGTGGGAAAGCTTTATATATTTGCTTAATTCTGCTATAGTTTATAAACTGTCTATATTTAAAATTTTTCTATTCCTTCAAATAAGAATAAGGTAGTCTGATACTAAAAGATTGAGGCTAATTCTTTTTAAATATATTGATAAATTTAGCATTAAGCATTATTTAATAGGATCGATGCTTAAAAAACATTTTTAAGTGAAAAAGAGAGAGGAAAATTTAATTCTCATATGTATTACTGTTCTCATAATCCCTGTCATTTTATTTTTAAATGAATGTCCATTACATGTGAATAAGCCTCCTCTCGTTGAGGAGCACATATGGACTAAGTTAGCTGGCATTTTCCTTATCAAAAAATAAACAAGTCTGAACGTGGGTGTTCTGTCAATCAGAACACTTAGCCACGTTACAGGCTGCCACTGATGTACAAATCCATTATCCAGGCATAAAACGCTTTACCAAAAAACAAATTAAATAGCTTTATAGCTCTTAGCCGGATACATTGCCAAACTATGCAAAGGATGAAATATGTATGTGACTTCAAGAGAAGAAATTGAAACCAGGAGCCAACTACTTCTCAGCAGTGCAAATTACACTCCAACACTCTGTATTTTCATGGCTTGTCTTGTTTGTCTTATTTAGATGGTAAACTTTTGGGGGGAGGGGGAGGATGGGTCCCTTATTATATTCCATTAGCGGGGACGGCATATGCCTATCAGTACTTCTATTGCAAATAAATATTTATTGTCATAGAAAGGAATTCATTTTTCTAAAAAAGCAATGAAGAGCAAATCTGGAAGGCTTGATTCCTGGCCTCTGATGAAAATGTGGATAAGCCATTTCACATTTATTTTCCTCTCTAATAAAATGACAGTAACCACTTTCCTCGCCCAGACCATGGGGTGAGGTTTCATTATACAATACCTGTGAAGTCAATTTAGCTCCTCAGAAGATTGGTGTTATATAAACAGCAAGTATTATTACCATCATTGGGTTGAGTTGTGCAATATCCCAGCATTTCAGCTAAAAGATTTGAGAAGGATGTTTGTAGATTTAAAATGGTTTATTTCATAAAAATTGTGCTCTATTGTTTTCCATCACTAGACATTACTCTTAATAAAGATGTATTCCTGATATTTAGCAAGCACTGTATTTTATAATGAAGCAGTTCAGTTCTGTGCTGACGTCAGAGAAATGTTTAATGAAATCCAGGAAAATTCAGAGTGGCATCAGGGTCTTCCTCAACTTTTAATTTCCTGTAAGTCAAAAGGAATTTTCAAAGAGAAGAATGCTCTTTGGAAAATATTAAAAACTACTTCTTTATCTAGTGATTTGTAAAGTTTTAGCTTTTTTCCCTAAATACTTCCAGGATTGCACACAGTGCTCAAGTGAACTAGGCATGTTATAAATATCATTATTTTCTAAAGGTGGAGAAGGAAATAGCAACCCACTCCAGTGTTCTTGCCTGGAGAATCCCATGGGCAGAGGGGCCTGGTGGGCTACAGTCTATGGGGTTGCAAAGAGTTGGACACAACTAAGCAACTAACACACACACACACACACACACACACACACACACATTTTCTAAAGATCTCATGGAGAAATTTCACTAATGTCAAAGCCAGAATGCTCCCATTCCCCTGCCAGGCTCATTTCAACTGCCTTCAATTACAACACATAGAGAGCTAAGGTTGCAAATGGATTCTAACTCAATCAACAATAAGCACCATTAAATTATCTTACTTTTCTGTTCAAGGTTTCCAAAAAATATAACAATACAAAAGAAACCACTATTTTAGACAAAAAGAAAATGTAGAGAGACGTTTTAAAATTCTGAGCAGAGCTACAACCAACTCTCTTTCTCCAGATCACACTTTCTGAAGTCAGGCTCAGACCCTGATAATCTTATGGTTCAAATGCCAATTCAACAGACTGTAATATCACATGCGAAGGGTTGACTCATTGGAAAAGACCCTAATGCTGGGTAGGATTGGGGGCGGGAGGAGAAGGGGATGACAGAGGATGAGATGGTTGGATGGCATCACCGACTCGATGGACATGGGTTTGGGTAGACTCTGGGAGCTGGTGATGGACAGAGAGGCCTGGCGTGCTGCAATTCATGGGGTCGAAAAGAGTCAGACACGACTGAGCGACTGAACTGAACTGAACTGATTTTCCTTGAATGACCCGATGTGGAATCTCAAGAATGGTTGCATTTATCCAGCTTCATAACTCCTTTCCTGATTGAGCAACGTATAAACAGCAGAGCAACATAGCAACCAAATTTAAAAAATAGTGTTAAACATTACTTTTCCAAATACAGCTTAGAAGAATACATCATCTTCTGCTCTCCATTCATATTCACCAGGGGACAAATTTCATCAGAAATCAAACCAAATAATACTTTTACTTTATTGAATCAGGCACAAAAATATATCTACCAAAACATTTCAAACAATGACAAAGTTTAAACTGTAAACTGCCTATAGGGTTTAAAAACCAGGACTCTGAGCAAAAATAAAGAAACCAAAATAAATAACCATTCAAAAATCACACAGGCCAGATTTGGCACCAACAATCCAAGACTAAGAATTTAAGGTATCCTTATTATAAGCCAGGCTTCTATTTAAATCTGTATTCCAGTTTTTATGATAGTGTGAATTTAGCAATTTTCTTTGCAAAATCTAACAATGATCCCAGATAAAGATTTCAGGAATTGGAGCATCATTAATTGGGGCTTCCCAGGTGGTGCGAGTGGTAAACAACCTGCCTGCCTATGCAGGAGACATAAGAGACGTGGATTCGATCCCTGGGTTGGGAAGATCCTCTAGAGGAGGAAATGGCAATCCACTCCAGCATTCTTGCCTGGAGAATGCCATGGATAGAGGAGCCTGGCAGGCTACAGTACAAAGGTTCGCAAAGAGTCAGACACGACTGAGCAACTTAGGACGTGCTCACAGCATCATTAATTATCTTGTTCATCTAGTACAACAAACGTTTGAACTGAAAGAATATTAGAAAAGGAAAGGGATATTCCTGAACTAACTTCTTTTAACATGTCCAGAGAAGATGACTGTCTAGCACAAAATCACCTGGTTAGTTCATAACCAAGCCAGTTATTGTTGTTTAATCGCTAAGTCGTGTCCAACTCTTTGTGACCCCATGAACTGTAGCCCACCAGGCTCCTCTGTCCACAGGATTTCCCAGGCAAGAATACAGGAGGTGGGTTGCTATTTTCTTCTCCAAACCAAGTCAGGGTGAAGGCCAGTTTGATAATGTTAACTGCCATTCTATCATCTCTTCATTGGTCCTTACTGGAATGATATAATTGATCTAATTTTTTTTTTTTTTAAATCAGACTTCTCTTTCCAAAATGATTTAAAACCAGTTAAAACTCATTGTGTTTTATGACAGAATATATAACATGTAATTTGTGATATGGCATAATAACAATAGAATAAATCAGGGGTCGGCAAACTACGGCCCTTGGGTCAAACATAGCCAACAAGCTATTTTTGTAAATAAAGTTTTATTAGAACACAGCCCTGCTCTCTCAATTAGGTGCTGTCTGTGGTTGCTTTTGCACTGCAGTGGCAGAGTCTGGCAGTAACAACAGAGACTTTATAACCCACAAAGTTTAAACTATTTGCTATCTGTCCTTTAATAGGCAAAGTTTGTCATCATTCAGAGTTTATTGCTAGACACAGTTATTTTAAAAAATTTTATTCATTCAAAGTAAGATTTAGAAAAAAAAAACATATTCTTAATTGAGATGAATGCTGAAGGAAGAATGACTCAGTCTCATACATAATTTTTTTATTGTAATCAAATGCCCCCCCCCCAAAATGAGAGACTATACCGTTTTATAATGGATCTCATGAAGTTTGAAGGACTTCTTATGAGGGAAAGAAAATGACTCTTACCGTCTAGCATTTGAGAAAGAACAAGGTTCTGATAAACTATGATTCTGATTTTGGCACCAAAATAGGTATAATGCAAAACAGTATAGTGTTAAAGATCCTGTTGGTGGAGAAAACTGAACTACAGTAAAATCACAACTGCTCTGCCTAACATTACAAGTGAGGACTGCTCTCCCAGGACAATATTCTATCTGTGTAATTGGGGTAGTACACCACGGTCATTTTCAAATACACTGTGGTATTTAACATGCACTATCAATTCGCATCTACTCCCTGAGCTCATAACTGACAATAGACAAGAATATATAGGACAACATAATAAGACAGGCCTCATATTAAGTGGCTGAATTCAACCTAAAACTTCTAGATTTCTAATCTGATAAGTAAAAGTAGGGGGTAGGGTATGGGGGAAATGGCTCCATGAATTAAATTCTCTACAGGTAATAATATAGCACATTAATTGCCTACAGAAAAGGAAATAAATCTCAATTACTAAAAAGAAAAGGCCCTCATCACTCAGTTGTCATATCATTCCTGGTTTGTAAAACACTTACCACGTCTGGCGATTAAAAAGCTCTTTTTAACAAATAGATGCTCTGATTTGTGAATATAATTAATGGCTTATCCATTTTATAAAAGATAATTTTTAAAACATTATCAGCTTTTTTTCTTTTTTTTTTAAGTGAAGAAAACACTCTCAGAACTGTTCTTCACAGGGAAAACATCCTATCTCATGGTCCATCTACAAATGTTAAACAATGTAGCCCTGCCATCTAGTGGCCATCACTGGGAACGCAGCTCAGGTTTCTTTCAACTCTGAATTAAAGTTCTCCCATTAAGCACCCTCCCCAAAAAATCTTTTAACGAAACACATGCACTATATATCTAAGAATATCAACATAAAGTAAATTATATAACATTAACATGATGGAAATTAATGGCAAAGGACTTTCATTCCGCTAAATTAAAGAAGTTGCTGCTAGAAACTGGAAGGAAATGAAAGAGAAGTCGCTCAGTCGTGTCTGACTCATTGAGATCCCATGGACTGTAGCCTACCAGGCTCTGTCCATGGGAGTTTACAGGCAAGAGTACTGGAGTGGGTTGCCATTTCCTTCTCCAGGGGATCTTCCCGACCCAGGTATCGAACCTGGGTCTCCCGCGTTGCGGCAGACTCTTTACCCTCTGAGCCACCAGGGAAGCCCTCTAGAATCTGGGGTATACTATATTTGTTTAAAATATTTCTATTTAACTTTCATACGGATTTGTGAACTATATTTACCCAGGCAATGTTCATAATTTCACAAATATCTGTACTCATTAGTAAAGCTGTAAAAAATTTGTAAGCAATGTCTTCCAAAGAAAAATATTATTTCAATTTTTTTCTGGGATATTAAAAATATAGATGTTTCCAATTCTGCAGTTTCCTGTCAAACCTGCTACTATCAAATAATTTGCTTGCTCATTCCTAAATCTTCTCTCATACTACACTATGCTATGCTAAGTCGCTTCAGTCGTGTCCGACTCTGTGCGACCCCAGAGACGGCAGCCCACCAGGCTCTGCCGTCCCTAGGATTCTCCAGGCAAGAATACTGGAGTGGGTTGCCACTTCTTTCTCCAGTGCATGAAAGGGAAAAGTGAAAGTGAAGTCGCTCAGTCGTGTCTGACTCTTAGCGACCCCATGGATTGTAGCCTACCAGGCTCCTCTGTCCATGGGATTCTCCAGACAAAAATGTTGGAGTGGATTGCCATTTCCTTCAACAGAGAATCTTCCCGACCCAGGGATCAAACCTGGGTGTATTGCATTGCAGGCAGATTCTTTAATATTTGAGCCACCAGGTAAGCCCAGGTCCAAAATATACATACACTTACATGTATATATAGTCGACCACCTTGATTATAATTAGCTCCTCCACTTATGGGTTTGTTTATCGATAAACTAGATCATCTTCATGAGGAGAGGAAGTATAGAAATGGATGGAGTATGGTAAGAACCACAGCATGCAATCATGCTGGGGTGTTTCTTCCATTAGATAAAATGAGGTCAATAATCTTTAAACTAGATTGCACTTTAAATAGTGAGAAAAAGAGAGCAATCATGTTTTAAATAATAAGGTAATACCTATAATGAACTAATATATTCATGGCAAGTATTACTATACAAGGAGCTACTGTTAAATTACACAGTGTCATACATATTAGAAGGATCAAGCACTCAGTAAATACTTAATTGTAGAAAATACATGAATTTATAACCAAAATGTATAAAAGAGAACTCCACTGACTTACCACCAGGTTATCCCCTCTATGTAAATACTTACATTTTCTAAGCCCAGGAGCACAAGGAGTGGAATTGTTGTCATGCCTCCTTGAATCCATTCCTCCAGAGAGACTGTTCCATCATGATCATAGTCAATTTCTTCCATCATTTCATGGAGGATCTGGAGTAGAGGAGATGAGAAAAAATTTGAAAATGAATCAATAAAATAAGTTTCATGTGATACAACCAAGTATTACAATGAATTGATTATAATAAACTCTGTGTGTGTGTGTGTGTGTGTGTGTGTGTGTGTAAGTTGCTTCAGAAGTGCCCAACCCTTTGTGACCCTATGGACTATATAGCCCTCCAGGCTCCTCTGTCCACGGGATTCTTCAGGCAACAATATTGGACTGGGTAGCAATCAAACCCCGGGTCTCCTGCCTTGCAGGCAGATTCTTTACCATTTGAGCCACTACGGAAGCCCAAGAAACTATGACTAGCAGCAAACTGCTTCCCAGGTGGTGCTAGTGGTAAAGAACCCACCTGTCAATGCAGGAGACACGGGTTCAATCCTGGATTGGGAAGATCCCCTGGAGAAGGAAATGGCAACCCACTCCAATATTCTTGCCTGGAAAATTCCATGTACAGAGAAGCCTGGCAGGTTAAGTTCAGGGGGTTGCAAAGAGTTGGACATGACTCAGTATGCGCACCCGCATGTGCACGCACACACACATACACACACACACACACACACACACCAGCAGCTAACTGGAAAGTTGAGGTAACTATCTAGATAACTTGGTACAATGTTAATCCTGTCATTGAGAATAATAGTAGTTTTGCTATTATTTCTAGAACATGACTAATTATACTGATCAACTTTTAGACATAATTGCTTAACTTTTTAATATTTTGTCTCTGAATGGCAGAGCTCAAACAAAAAGGTATCTTTAATTTACAGATGAAAGTGATCTTTAATTGCTGTCTCTAGATTATTTTTTTAAATTCAAATATATGCCAGATAATGGCTGAACAAATTAACTTCATGACAAAGAGCTGAAATAATTCTTTGCTAAGTGGTATGGGGCAGGGGAATTAAGTCACTTTTAATTGCCTATCAGAACTTAATAGAGCCAAGAAGTTAAACAAGCAGACCATTTGGATTAGATTTCTTTTCTAAAGATGACTTTCATACAGTATCCCAAAGTGTTCTCCACAGTATGTGTAATGCATTTACCTCTTGGCTGCATAGCGCTAATATGTGTTGTTAACTCCAAGGGTTGGTGTGAGAGTTAGATGTGCTGATACATTGTAAGTATCTTTGAAGAATATCTAGCATACATAGTAAGTTTAATATAGGTGTTGTTAATGTTATATTGTACGTTCAGTGGGTCAGTCATGTCCGACTTTGTGGCCCTCATGGACTGTAGCCCGCCAGGCTCTTCTGCCCATGAGATTCTCCAGGTAAGAATACTAGAGCGGTTGCCCTGTTTTTCTCCAGGGAACCTTCCTGACTCAGGGATCAAATCTGCATCTCTTGTGTCTCCTGCATTGGCAGGCAGATTCTTTACCCTAGTGCTACCTGGGAAGCCCCATGTTACATTAGCAGAAATTATATTTGAGTCCCAAACATATTACCCTCTGCTGCTGGAAAGGTGTAGCACCTCCTATCTAATGGCATCAAAGAGGAAAATGTGGAAGAATCCAGTGAAGGAAGTAACTCACCACATTTATCTAACATGGAAATTTTAATCCATTAAAAAAAAAGATAGAAACAGAGTACATTAGAAGAAAAACTTGAAAAGGTGAAATAAATGGAATACTTGATATGTTTGTTGATAGAAGGATCATTTGCCTCAACATCACTGAACTTGGTTGATTGGTATTTTTCCTCAAGAAGTATTTTAAAATCAGATTATTTTCCTTCATAGAAACAAACATATCTATAGGTATTGGAAAGAGTCTTGTTGGGAAAAAAATGATGCTGTAATAGTTTCATTACTCTCAAAATGAAGGACAAGGGAATTCATTTAAAATTGGGCATAATGTCTAATTAAAAGGCCCTACCTCTTGAAGGCACTCTCATGAACTAACAGAAATGAACAAATAGGAAGAGAACTAAAATATAGAGCATTTGTTTCAGAGAACTGATCCATTCATTTTGTACTTAGTAAATCTAATGGGAGAGCCTGGGTTAGTTTTTAAGAAGTCTGTTCAAGGACATCTCATCTCCCCTACTAACTGCCATCAACATCAAATGTATCCTTCTCATTATTTATCATGCCAACTTAAGAGTCAAACAATGTGCATAAAAGCACATACATGCTTGAAATGGGGAGAGCTGCTGAATCATCAGGCCGGATGAGGCAGTTATGACAGCAACTACAGATACAGGCAACTACTGACACTCTATACTGCCCACAGAAAGGACATACTTATCAGTATATGCCACAAATGACTAATACTGCTATTTAGCTTATTAATCGCATTTGCCAGTATGTATTTGTTCTAATTAGACTACCCAGCCTCCACTATCCCTTCCATAGAGCATCCAGATCTCCATTTTCTCAAACCCCACCACCACCAAATACTTTTGTTTTGATGTAGTGGTGCTTCCGTCTGCTTTGAAAGCTGACTAAAAAAAAGGTTCTCTTCCCTTTATTACGCCAGTGAGCACAAGAGGCTTGATTAATAGATAAATTATATTCACAGGTATTAAGTACGATGGAGAAAGCTGTTTTACATAAACACAACCAACAAAGGCAGCAGAACTTACAAGAAGTCCTTTGATTTCAGTGAAAACAGTATCACAGTGAATCAAGAGATATTCTTTGAATTAAATACATTTAACCATCTACTTTATTATTCCATATGCAAACTGAAATTTTGTTAATGATATCTGCCACTCATTATGTGTACAGCATATGCATTTCCACATTCAAAAAGGAAAAAGAAAAACCAGATGAGTTAAAATTTGGAAAACCCTAATCCCAGTAAGAATGGTGCTGGCCCCGTACACAACATTGCACTGATTTGGTTGTACTTTAACTGCATTAGTTTGCAATGCAAGGAAAATGTGATTTGAGCTCTCCTATCACATTATCATGCCATTACCATGGTGCTGACTGCATAAATGGGAATTTATGTGGTTAAATGGGCTCTTTGAATTCATATAAAATGTAAGCCATTTAAATTAAATTGATTTGTATTTACTTAATTAATGTACAATTTGCTAAATTGAGTTGGTTTCAAGGAGAAACTAAAATCAATAACATTCATTAACTCTCCCCCAAATATTACACCTGACCGAAGTAAAAATTTCAAACCACATATCTTTTAATACACATTTGAATACTATTGGTAACTTGGATACAAATCTATGGAAAACAAGAGGTTTTTATGCTCTTATAGACACTGTTCGATACTGTTTCTTTAAACAATTTGATTAATGTTTCCTAGCTCGATCTTTAACTAGCTAGAGAGTTTGGGGCAAGTCACTAACATTTTGGGGTCTCCCTACAATCCTGAGCCTGTATCTGGAGGAAACTATGATTCAGAAAGATACATACACCCCAATATTTATTGTAGCACTTTTTACAACAGCCAAGACATGGAAGCAACCTAGATGTCCATTGATGGAAAAGTGGATAAATAAGACCTGTTACATATACACAATGGATTATTACTCAGCCATAAAAAATAATGAAATAATGCCATTTGCAGCAACAAGGATGGACCTAAATATTATCATTTAAAGCAAGGTAAGCCAGACAAAGGCAAATACCATATGATGCCACTTGTATGTGGAATCTAAAATATAATGCAAATGAACTTTGCAGTGAAACAGAAACAGACTCACAGCCATAGAGAACAGACTTGTGGTTGCCAAGAAGGGCGTGGACGGGAAGGATGGATTGGGAGTTTGTGGTTACCAAATGCAAACTATTATATATAGGATGGATAAACTACAAGGTCTTACTGTATAGCACAGGGAACTATACTCAATCCTGCGATAAACCATAATGGAAAAGAATGTATATATAAGTACAACTGAATCATTTTGCTGTATAGTAGAAAATAACACAACATTGTAAATCAACTATACTTCAATAAAATAAAATTAAAAAAAAACCTTTGGGGTTTCAGTTTCCTCATGTGTAAAATGAGTAAAATAGTAGTATCTACCTCTTAGGGTTGTGAGCCTTAAATAACACAGATGGAAAGATAAGAGTGTACTGTGCAAAGACAACTATCATTATCATCTTCATAATCACCTGCATCCTCTTTAAGATTGACTACTTCAGCTATTTCCATATAAGGAAAAACATGGAGATCCTAAAATACGTATCTATTTTGACTTTTTCATGGCATGGTATGACCTTGGTAGTGTCATCAACAGCTTGTTTACTTACACTATTTAAGACCACCATTCGAATTAATTTCCATGAGAAAGAAAAGCAAGAACTTCAGAAAACCACATACATTATTTTATACTCAGGATCCACTTTGACTACTAATCATAAATAGTAACTTAAGAGTTATGAAAAGATAAAATCAAATGCCAGTTACATACTGGGATGGCAAAAAAGATGAAAGAGGTAAGTGCCTTCTAGAAAGTAGCCAAGAGTTAAATCATCCCTATACCTACTGGATTCAGTTCAGTGACATCCCATTCGAGGTACTCGGCCACGTGCATCATCTGACTGATGATATTTTCTAGCTCCTGGAGGAGGGGAGAGGAGGGAGAGAGAGACAATGAATACAAGGTCTTAGTAAGTTCTTCAACTTTGACTTACAGGAATTGATTTGTTCAACATGTAGCTCAAACACTAAAAGAGTGCAATGATTACTTTTATATAAAAAGTAAACATATGCATGCATGCTCAGTCATGTCCAACTCTTTGAGACCCCATGAACTACAGCCCTCCAGGCTCCTCTGTCCATGGGATTTCCCAGGCAAGAATACTAGAGTGGGCTGCCACTTCCTCCTCG
The DNA here is from genome assembly GCF_054371585.1 of Giraffa tippelskirchi. Classification (NCBI taxonomy): domain Eukaryota; kingdom Metazoa; phylum Chordata; class Mammalia; order Artiodactyla; family Giraffidae; genus Giraffa; species Giraffa tippelskirchi. The sequence continues at coordinate 70,121,873 of NC_137284.1, forward strand.
AGGGTATCTTCCCAACCCAGGAATCTAACCAGCATCTCCTGTGTCTCCTGCATTGATTGGCATTGATTCTTCACCACTGTGCCAACTGTGAAGTCGACTATACTAAATATCTGCTCCTTCTGGACTTTGTCTAGAAAGCTTCACCAGGAGAGGGCACAATTATACAAAGAAAGATTTCCTCCCAGCAGAAGATTTTTAGGACAAGTTTGGTTTGGAAAGCAGTATCTGATGAAAGTGGGAGCACGCATAATTTCACAAGCTGTCATTTTTTTTTTTATTTATTTGTTCTTTAATTGAAGGTAAATTGCTTTACAGAATTTTGTTGTTTTCTGTCAAACTTCGATAAGAATTAGCCACACGCGCACCCTTGCTCCCTCCGTTCCAAATCTCCCTCCAAGTATCCTTACTCCACTTGAAAACACATGTAGGAAGGGTAGGAGAAAGTGTTTGAGGGTAACTCTGAGGTTTATTTTTATTCTGATATAATGAGATTGTATATTGACTATTTTAGCCATTTATTGGTGTAATTTGCTCTGCTAGAGGTGTGTTTAGGTCAAGGTTTGGAGGTTAAGGCATGTAGAATTTATTGTATGAGGAGACAGAATTTTAGTTTGAATTTTCACATTCTTCTGCTCAATGTCAGCTTTGTGAAGAACTGCTGGTTAATACAGAGGCCTTGGCTAAATAACTTAAAATATATTTTCCTACCGATTCATTTAATGTTTTAATTCTTCTGTATCTTTAGAACAGACTAAATGTACTTTGTGAATGTTAATAATTTTACTAGTTAGTAACGATATAATTAGAAGTAGTGTTTTATAGTATGATAATTTAAAGTATAAGAAGTATAAAAGAAGAAAGCTTGAAAGCATATTAATAAAATATATTCTACTCAAGTCTCTAATATATATGGTTAATATAAAATGAAGAAGAAAACATGGATAAAGAGGCTTTCTTGATAGAAGGATTTGTGGATCCCTCTGATAAACTGAAACATATAACTCTAATCATAAAAATATTATTTTTATAACATAGGTTGTCTCAGAAACAATGCAAATACAATGTGTTTATTTATTACAGATAAGGAAAAATTTTAAACACATTTGGCCAGTATCAAGCGTAGTATCAGGACTTCTCTGTAGCTCAGATGGTAACGAATCTGCCTGCAACACAGGAGACCCGGGTTCGATCCCTGGGTTCGGAAGATCCTCTGGAGAAGGGAATGGCAACCCACTCCAGTATTCTTGCCTGGAGAATCCCATGGACAGAGGACCCTGGCAGGCTACAGTCGGTGGGGTGGCAAAGAGTCGGACACAACTGAACAATTAACACTACTACTTTGTAATTAGAGGCTAGAATTGTGTGTGTGTGTGTGTGTGTGTGTGTGTGTGTAACTAATCTTCCAGGTACTTTATCTTTGCATATATACACCTTCCTACTTCTGACAATCCCCTCAGTGGGCTTCCCTGGTGGCTCAGTGGTTAAGAATCCACATGCCAATGAAAGAGATACAGGAGATGCAGGTTCCATCCCTGGGTCAGGAAGATCCCCTGGAAAAGGGAATGGCAACCCACTCCAGTATTCTTGCCTGGGAAATCCCATGCTCAGAGGAGCCTAGTGGGCTACACTCCTTGAGGTTGCAAAAGAAGTGGACACGACTTAGTGACTAAACAACAATGATTTGGGACCATTGAAGTCTCCAGATGTGTTTTGAGAAACTGAAACTATTTCGGGTGCATTATTGTATGGGCATGTGATATCAGATAAGTCATTTAACCTCCCAAAGATTCAGTTTCTTCAACAGTAAAAATGGATATGCTAATAGTACCTAGTTCATAGAGTTGCTACAAAGATTAAATACATTATATAAAATACATCGATCTTATCTGACACAAGTAATCAATAAACATTAACTAGTATTATTAGACATACTAGTCATTTCTCAAAGTATTAATTTTCTTCTGCTGTATCTCCAATATATGAACAGCTAAGCCTTTAAATTTCTAAGAAAATGACATCGGAATATGCAGTTCCAACCTAGTAGTGAAGGAAATATCCTGGGGCAGAAAATTGTGTGGCCAAAAACCATAGAGCTTTATTTACAAAGAAGACTAATTCAATCATAAGCAAACATTTATCCTCAGCTTGTTGTATAATATTCAGAATATAATTATAAATATTGCTAGTAATCTACATGTTAACCAAAAAATGGCCAGAGACCAAAAGAAGCATTTGACTGGATGTTCAAATCAGTTGCCAACACATGGCTAAAAGTCTAGTAAAGACACATTCTTTAATTAAAAAGAAAATTAAATAAATCAATTTTTTTAAATAAAGTAGAACTATTTTTAAAAAAAAGGAAAATTAAAACAAATCTAATTTGAAAATAAATTTGCATTAGTATAGTCAGAAGTGTTACAATAAGCATATTGACATATGTAGAAGAAATCTAAATGCCTAGCCATGAAATGCCACCAGAAAATAAGCGAATGTATCATATAGCTTAATATTCCTAAGGGGAAAACTGAACACTACTAGGCACTAAAGATAACAGCATTTGAAAAATTAGAAATACTCTAACATAAGAAATCCCACAATCACAGCATCAATTCAGATTGGTGGTCAGGTTCTAAATGAGGAATTATATATTTTTATCTCTCTGTGGAGAAGCTAATGTACCATTATCCTACTCAGTGTTACATTAATGTGTCTCCAGCTTCATTGCTCTGCTTGAAAAATCTGTTTGAGTTCTGCCACTGGGAAGTACATCAGATGATGAGAAAAACTCATTGTCAGAAGTGTTTATTTTAATCAGTATTCAGTATATCAAAACATTTGTTTTTATATGTACCTATGTACTTCAAAATTTCCATAATCTGACACTTATTCTTTTAGTAATATTCTTATATTTTCTTCATACAATAGAACATGATATAATGTACAAAATGTTAGACAGAAAATATATCTGAAATACATATATACATACATCTGTTAAACAGATAATATTTATAAGGCTCTGATTTGAGAACTAAGAAGCTAACTACTCCTCTGAAAGCTGTGAATGATACGCCTATATTATGAATAAAATAAACATTTATTTATTGCTTTCTATGGGATTATATTTTCTTCTATTTGTTTTTATAACTAAAACTATAGATAGAGTGTAAACTGGATTTAAAATTGGATAAGGTGTTTTTCAAAGGGAAGTTTACCAAAACAGTTTTAAAGATAACTGCCTATTTTATCAACATATGTGACTAAGAGTACTTTTACAATATGTGTGGGTTCTGTGTGTTGTCATGTCTGACTCTTTGCGACCCCATGGACCGTACCCTGCCAGGCTCCTATGTTCATGGGATTCCCAGGCAAGAATGCTGGAGTGGGTTATCATGCTTTCCTCAGGGGATCTTCCCAACCCGGGGATCAAACCTGTGTCTCCTTCATTGGCAGGCGAATTAATTACCACTGCACCACCTGGGAAGCCTCTTTAAAAAGTGGGAAAATAATAAAATGACTGAATTGACTTTATAATTCCTTTAAATTCTACCTGTATTCTTGATATTTTCCTAAGTGTCAAATCTCACTGATAGATAGATAGATAGATAGATAGATATAGATATAGATATCTTTTTAGAGCATTGGCCTTATCTTTCTCGTACACTTTATTGAGACAGGGCTGGAGTCTTTTTTATCTTTCTTTGTATTAAAAAGTCACTTTTTTGTAGTAAACTTATTTAGTAGAACAACTATAATCCTAATAGTTTCCTCAGATCACTTGCTTTCAAAAAGTCAGATAATAAAAATGCTGTATGAATGCATGGAAATTATATTGTGTCTTCTGTGGTAATAGCTATAAATTTATTCATTGCATTTTTCAGAACAAACTACTCTGAAATTTTCACAGAAAATTTGAAGAAAAAAATTACCGAGCTGTCCAGGAAGCCATTTCCATCTGTGTCATAGAGGCGAAACATAACTAGAAATAAAAGAGGTGTTGAAAAAAAGATTAGAGGTGAGTAAGATCAATGCTAGAATAAGGCATACTCCTGAAAATTTATTTTCTGTCAGAAATAAATGCTACTAAATCCCTCCCCACCTTAAAGTAGCTGATTTATGGGATCATTTCTCAAGCTTTCAAGATGAATTAATCAGTAATCATTAATAAAAGTACTGGATATTAGATATAAGTTCTACTGATTTTTGTTATTCAGCTAGAAATCATGAAAAACTGCTATTGTTTGCTCACATTTTTTTACAAGATCATTGAGTGGAAATTCAAAAATAACAGAAGAGAAAGAGATTAGACATTCAGAGTCTGGATATTAAAGAACAGTGTGGACAGAAGAAATAACTGATTTAGAGGTTTGGAGATCAATTATAATCTGAAAACTGCCATCCACCATTATGTGAGCTTAGTCAAACACTGTTTTCTTATCTATAATATGAAAGTCATCACCGTGTCCTGATTTGTTGTAAAAGTTAAGCAAGGTGACACACACAAACATATATCAAAAGCTATAGGTCATGACACATGTATAAGCCATTGATCTGACTGATCATTAGACAGTATGTGAAAGGAAAAATTAGTGTAAAATAAGAGAATTTTTCTGATAAAAGATGCACAGACAAAATTGTGTTATTTTCATGGGTATAATGATATATTTGTTTAAATCTGAGGTGTAGTTTCATAGGGTAACCAATTTTTGAACTAATCAAACATGAAAAAGATGCTGTTGGCTCCACCACAGAGAGCTCAGGAAAGCAGGATGGCAGAGGTCCATGGCTGGTCTAAGGACCCCTTGAAGAGCTCACACACCACCAGAAGACTACAGAGAAGGCTGCAGGTGCTGGGCTGAGATAAACAGAGAAGAATGCCACAGCTGTAAAAATAGAGGAGTGGAAATGAAGGTTTGTATTGGGTTTGTATAATTTCCTGAAGAGTCTTGATGTCTGAGGCTTATAACATGAACTAAAGACAGTGACAACTAGGAGACATAGTTATGAAATGACTTTAATCTGTAACTCCTTATTTTTCATATTTAAAAATAAGTATTATATTTCAAAAATTCTAAGATATTTATAAGATGCAAAACTAGCCTGCTGTTGTTGTTCAGTTGCTAAATCATGTCTGCCTCTCTGTGACCCCAAGAACTGCAGGACTTCAGACTTCCCTGTCCTTCACTATCTGCTGGAGTTTACTCAAACTCATGTCCATTGAGTCAGTGATGAAAACTAGCCTGCATATCACTAAAAGGAAAAAAAATGCTACCAACCTAGCTATGATGTCCTATTTATTATAAAATGGAAACAGACTTTAAAGATATTGAAAAGTAAGGGGAAACTGTACAGCTATTGAATTAAAGGATACAATGTTAGGCTTGCTAAATGACATAAATATCTTGCAAACTATGATAATTGTTCTAATATACTAAATAAGAATAAAATTCAGGAAGAAAAAAAAAGAACTTATCACAACATAGATACTATACACTTAAAAAATTTCTAGTATACTACAAAGCCACAGTCATCAAGACAGTATGGTACTGGCACAAAGACAAAAATAAAGATCAATGGAACAAAATAGAAAGCCCAGAGATAAACCCACGCACCTATGGACATCTTATCTTTGCAAAGGGGGCAAGAATATACAATGGGGAAAAGACAATCTCTTTAACAAGTGATGCTGGGAAAACTGGTCAACCACTTGTAAAAGAATGAAACTAGAACACTTTCTAACACCCTACACAAAAATAAACTCAAAATGGATTAAAGATCTAAATGTAAGACCAGAAACTACAAAACTCCTAGAGGAAAACATAGGCAAAACACTCTCTGACGTAAATCATAGCAGGATCCTCTATGACCCACCTCCCAGAGTAATGTAAATAAAAGCAAAAATAAACAAATGGGACCTAATTAAATGTAAAAGCATTTGCACAACAAAGGAAACCATAAGCAAGGTGAAAAGACAGCCTCCAGAATGGGAGAAAATAATAGCAAACGAAGCAACAGACAATTAATCTCAAAAATATACAAGCAACTCCTGCAGCTCAATTCCAGAAAAATAAGCGAACCGATCAAAAAATGAGCCAAAGAACTAAAGAGATATTTCTCCAAAGAAGATATACGGATGGCTAACAAACACATGAAAAGATGTTCAACATCACTCATTATCAGAGAAATGCAAATCAAAACCACAGTGAGGTACAATCTCACGCAGGTCATATGGCTGCCATCAAAAAGTCTACAAACAATAAATACTGGAGAGAGTGAGGAGAAAAAGGAAGTCTCTTACACTGTTGGTGGGAATGCAAACTAGTACAGCCACTATGGAGAACAGTGTGGAGATTCCTTAAAAAACTGGAAATAGAACTGCCATACGACCCAGCAATACCACTGCTGGGCATACACACCAAGGAAACCAGAATTGAAAGAGACACGTGTACCCCAGTGTTCATTGCAGCACTGTTTATAATAGCCAGGACATGGAAGCAACCTAGATATCCATCGGCAGACGAATGGATAAGAAAGCTGTGGTACATATACACAATGGACTATTACTCAGCTGTTAAAAAGAATAGCATTGAAACATGTATATTATCATATGTGAAACAGAACACCATTCCAGGTTCGATGCATGAGACAAATGCTCAGGGCTGGGGCAATGGGATGGCCCAGAGGGATGGGATGGGGAGGGAGGTGGGAGGGAGGTCCAGGAAGGGGAACACATGTAAACCCATGGCTGATTCATGTCAATGTATGGCAAAAACCACTACAATATTGTAAAGTAATTAGCCCCCAACTAAAATAAATAAATTTATTTAAAAAAAAAAAAGAATGCTTTTGAATCAGTTCTAATAAGTTGGATGAAACTGGACCCTATCATATAGAGCGAAGTAAGTCAGAAAGAAAAACACCAATACAGTATACTAACGCATATATATATGGAATCTAGAAAGATGGTAATAATGACCCTATATGCGAGACAGCAATAGAGACACAGATGTAAAGAACAGACTTTTAGACTCAGTGGGAGAAGGTGAAGGTGGGATGATTTGAGAGAATAGCATTGAAACATGTATATTATGTGTGAAATAGAGCTGGTGCACTGGGATGACCCTGAGGGATGGGATGGGGAGGGAGGTAGGAAGGGGGTTCAGGATGGGGAACACATGTACACCCATGGCTGATTCATGTCAATGTATGGCGAAAACCACCACAATATTGTAAAGTAATTAGACTCCAATTAAAATAAATTAAAAAAAAAAAAGATTTTCTAGTGTAGCCTAAAATGATAAAAATATCTTTTAAATGGCAAGAATTCTTGCACCACTCAAAGAAGGGGTTAAATACCGGGAACAAGGCAAGGACTTCCAAAAGCCTAACTATATTTTAGAATGAGGGACAGCTGTGACTCTGTTAATCCTTATCTGAATAAGGATTAAGCAAATGCCAAACAATTTCATACAACTCAGCTAGGTGGAAACCCTATGCCTACTGGCAAGTTTTCGTGGAAATATGAGCTCAAAGACACACACACAAGTGGTGTGAATGTGTGGGTATCTCTCATTCATTTTGGGCAGTATCTGAAACTTCTTCCTCGATTCTAAAAGTCAGACTTTATAAAGCATCATAACAGATGAAAAGTCAGATATCTTTTCTTCACTAGCGCGACTTGAAAATAGAGTTTGCACAAGAGGCAGCCTCTACCCATCAGAAGCACAAGCCTAGAAGATCAATCAGATGGTAGTGACCCACGAGAAAAGGGCCTTTACATAATCCATGGTGATGACAGGCAGCAGCAGTAGTAACTGAAGAGAAGGGTGTGTGACAGGGGTGCTAACACTGAAAGGTGCTGTCTGTGCACAGAGAAGCAGCGAGGGGTTAGCACACATATAAGAAAATAATTATTAAAACTATCTTTAATTACAAATGATGTGTTTGTATGTTTAGAAAATTTTTCTGAATCATCAAAAAGAATTGGAACTTATATATAAAAACACATATTTCATATATATAAGGACTTATATATGCATTAGAACTTACATAACAAATATGTTATATACATATACATATATACATATATATATGAAAGTGAAAGTGTTAGTTGCTCAGTCATGTCTGACTGTTTGTGAACCCATGGACTGTAGCCCACCAGGCTCCTCTGTCCACGGAATTCTACAGGCAAGAATACTGGAGTGGGTTGCCATTCCTTTCTCCAAAGGATCTTCCTAGGGATCTAACCTGGGTCTGCTGCTCTTACCGTATGAGCTACCAGGGAAGCCTCATCATATATATATAGAGATATGTCTTACATTAAAACATATATATCACATTTATTATATCTATATTAGAACTTATATAACTATGTTAAGTAGTACATCATATATAGCATATGTTATATATTATATTAGAAATTATAATGTTTAAATACTGATATATATGTTTACATATAAATATATATATGTATACATATTCAGTGACATGGTAAGATAAAAAGGCAATTTCAGTTTTATTACTTGCAAAGAAAAATTAGACATTAAAACATAAAATATACCTTTTATAATAATATCCAAAAACCTAAATACAGAAGAAAAATTTATCAAGAGTTGGATGAGAACTTGTGCAAAACATATAAAACTTAACCAAGAAAAACTGCATAAAACCTATATAAATGAAAAGATATATTAGTTAATGAATTGGAACATTTAATATCATTAAAATATAAATTCTTCACAGATTGCTCCATATAACAGAGACAATCTCAACAAAAATAACAGCAGCTTTGTTTTAAATATTCACAGGACTGATGACTCAACAGGTAAGAATCTTCTGGCAGTGCAGAGGGACAGGAGATTTGGGTTCAATCCCTGGGTCTGGAAGATCCCATCAAGGAGGAAAGGGCAATCCACTCCAGTATTCTTGCCTGGGAAAGCCCATGGACAGAGGAGCCTGGTGGGCTACAGTCCAAAGGGTTTCAAAGAGTTGGACACAACTGAGTGACTAAGCACATGTGTATATATATATATAAATTAAAAAAAGAAACTTAGAATATCCAAACAACTTTGAAAAGAAAAAACACATCTGAAGGATTTACATGACCTAACTTCAAGAGTTGATAAAAATCCAAGGAATCAGGACAGTGGCATACTGACTATGCAAATAAAACAACAGGAGCTATAGAGGACAGACAGAGATCCATACATGCATGGTCAACAAGGGCCAAAACAATTCAATGAGATAAGAGAAGTCTTTACAAAAAATGATTTTGGAACAGCTGGATGGATATTCATACTAAAAAATTACCATGACCCTTGCTTCACACCAAGTATGAACATTAGCTCAAATTGAATTACATTAAGGCAGAGCTTTAAAGATTCTAGAAGAAAATATAGGACAACATCCTCATAACCTCAACATAAGCCAATTTGAACCATCAAAGATTGTATTTTTTAGTAGGTAAATTAAAATTCATCAAAATTAGAACTTCTGTTCATCAAAAAAAGAAAAGATTATTAAAAAAATAAGTCAGCTGCAGATTTGAAAAAATATTTTCAGAACACACACATATATATAGCAAAGGACTTGTTTCTAGATTATGAACAGACCATACAGCTCAGTAATAAAAAACAATGCATTTAAGAAAGGGGCAGAAAAATCAACCAGATGCTTCAAAAACGGAAGATGTATGAGTAGTTTACCATAACAACTTACTCAAAATTATCCATTATAAATAAGTTGGAAATTTAAACCACACTTAGAACCATAATATACTTGCTAGAAAGACTCCAGAACTCAAGTTTTTTCCCCAAGATCTGTCTACCAAAGCTCCTTACCTTTTCAGCCTCTCAGCCATCTAAGAAATTACAGTTTAAAAATAGTGGCAAAAACCCGGCTCCCCACTCCCACGAAACTGACCCACAAGTTGGACAAGGTTGTCTTGATAAGTTTCCTAAAATTTACAAACAGTTTTTTTTTTTTAATAAAGAGTTTAAATGTTCTAGTTGTTTTGAGCAGGAATGTTGATCTGAAAACACTTTGTTGCAGAAAAGAAGCCATTTCTGACTCTATGTTGGAACTGCTTCTTTGACTTGCTTTTAGCTGCTTTTGTTATTATTATCATACAGAATGGCCTGCCTCAGAGAATCCTGCCCCTCTACCTGACTGTTAAAGTGCCTTTGTTCAGAACTAGGTCCACCGGGAATTGGCAGGAAGGAAGCAATTAACACATCCCCTGCCAGAGGCTTGCCATTCTAGAAGATGTTTGCAAGATTAATAGCCGTTGTACTTTGCTTCCTCACCTTCCCCCCCATCTCTGATCTATAAAAGAGCCTGGCATCCAGACCCTGATAAGATAGTTATTTTGAAGCAGTAGCCTGCCATCTTGTCAGTCACCTGGCTTTCCAAATAAAGTCGTTTTCCTCGCCTCAACACCTCTCCCAGATCCACTGGCCTGTCATGCGGCAAGCAGAGCGAGCTTGGACTCGGAAACAATTTTACTGCTGAATGAAACAGAAGCCCTACTATATTTTTAGCGTTGATTTCTAAACACATTAACAGGAGTTAACGGCTGTCTACAAATTAAAATCCATCAGGAAAGAAAGCTGGAGAACTTCAAGTTTTAGTTTTTATAGCAATAATAAAAATAACATGCATATATTGAGCACTAAGTATCCAACAGTCTAAATCTCATCAAGTATAAATCAAAGGCAAAAATTTTCTTTGATCCTGGATGAGAGAGAGGAATTCTAAAACTTCTATTTTCAAAGATAAGTCTGCTTTCCTAATTTAAAATTGTAGTGGGGTTGTGCAAAATATGAAATATTGAATATGTGTATTTATGTTATCTTTCTATTGAAAGTCCACTGGCAACAATTAGGGATGAAACAGGCATAAACCCACAAGTACAAAGAAAACATGAGGGGAAATAAGAATCATAAAATTTTAGAAGCTAGAAAACACATAGTGACTGACTGAGAAACCTAAGAAATATAAACTTAAGCTGGCGGTGAAGAGGGGGCACAGATTCACACAGAAGGGGAAACTAATTAATATTTTTCATGAAGAGAAATTAGTCCTTTAAATGCAACCCATCACACCTTGGACCTGAGGGTGTGCCAACCCTCCTAACTTATAGGATACTGGAACTTTGACCTTTACAGCAGTCAAACCACAGGGACTCTGAGCTCAGGGCATTCAGGTATTCTGATAGTAGGTGTATCATACCAAACAGACTGTAATCACATGAAGGTGTATACACTGAACACTGAGAAAAGTTAACTCCTCATCTCTCATGAGTCAGACTTAAACCTCACCCACCCACCCACCCACCCACAAGCACCAAGCAACTCTTTCAAATCAAAGCAAAGCATTTTGGAAGAAACCAGAAAGCAGGAAAGGAGGAAGGGGGATCTTATAAGTAAGATGAAAGTTTCAGCTAGGAAATAATAATAAAGGTAAGTAAGGATGGTGCTGAGAACAAAATGGATTCTCTGTGAAGTGCAAATTATGCTAGAAAGATTAAAAAAAAAAAGTCATCATAGATGTAGAAGATGTGCTCAGTCATGTCCAACTCTTTGGGACCCCATGGACTGTAGATCGCCAGGCTCCTCTGTCCATGGGATTTCCCAGGTGAGAATATAGAGTGGGTTATTGTTTCCTGCTCCAGGGGATTTTCCAACCCGAGGATCAAACCCCTGTCTCTTGTGTCTCATCTCCTGCATTGGTAGGCTGATTCTTTACCACTGTGCCACCTTGGAAGCCGGTAGCAGATGTCTCAGATGTCAAATAAAAGACAAAAGAAAACAAGTTGAAAATTTTAACAATATTATAATCCAAAGTTCTGTCTTGGACCTCTAATGTCTAAAAATAGTTATTCCAAAGACTGAGCAATTAGGATAAAGGGGAAGGTAACCAACAATGAAAAGATGAGGGAACGGATGAAGAGCACAAGTTTCTAAACCAGAATTTAGGGTGGAAGATTTGAAAATTAATTAGTTATATAGGAAAAAAGAAACTAATCAAATAGAGAAAATAAGGCAGTTATTAACATCATGGAAGATAAAAGTTATTTGGCTTAGTAACCCTATAGAAACTTTCTGTTCTAAAATCATGTCTGAATAATATTGATAAAATTAACACCTATCCTCAAACATGATAATAAGCCTATGTTTGTTAGAATTTAAAAATACAATTAGCCTCCAAGGGCAACTGAATTATTGAAACAATAGGTTTTATTTTTAAAGCCAATATATAAGGACATAGATTTTTAGGTGCAAAAATAACTGAAGCTCAATATTAAAATTATTCTGTCAACATGATAGCTTCCAAAGATGGGCACCTGTTACGAAATCACAAACTCATTCAAACCACTGTTTTTTCTATTTTTATGCTCATGCAATTATACTTTATATAGAAACAATTATGTGCCTACACATGAATTTGGTTAAAAGATCAAAGGAAAGGCACATTATGTAATATGAGGACAATTCTTTCTATCTAGAATTAATTTGTTTTCCAAAGATTTGCAGGTTGTTAATCTATCTTTGCATTGAATATGTCTTTGCCTTTTGCATAATATTTTATTGATATGAAAATATTATTACGGAAATTGTTTTTAAAGATTACAGTCTATATTTTAAAAGACATTTAAACCAGAATCTCTTTAACTCAAAATTTTTTACTGTTTTATGTAGTTCAAGACCTACTTAATAAACCATAAGGGCAGTGGCAATAATAATACTTAGAGTTTTGGCATCTAAGGTAATGGTGTTATATTTTTTCCTATTTACTACAATAGAAACAATAATCTAAAAAAGGAAAAGCAGCTTTGCAAAATAAAAAGAGCATCAAGTCAGAGGGTCTTCCTTGATGGCTCAGACAGTTAAAAATTTGCCTGCAATGCAGGACATTTGGGTTGGTCCCTGGAGAAGGAAATGGCAACGCAATCCAGTATTTTTGACTGGGAAATCCCATGGACTGAGGAGACCGGTGGACTACAGACCATGGGGTTTCAGAGTCGCACATGACTGAATGACTAACAGACACACAGCAGGTCAGAAATCATGCATTTTAGTCAAGCCAGCTAAACTCGTGGTATCAATAATAATCAACCTCTCTGGGCTTTAGATTTTTCATTGACAATAAAGGAAGGTTAACGAAATGATGTCTAAGGTCTCTTCAATGTTAATTTTCAGTATTTCTAAGATTGATACTAGACATAGCAGTAACTTTAACGTACAGGGTAGTTCTCATTATCTGTATACCAATTACCTATTTTCTTGATATTTTCATATTGATTTCTTTTTCAGTAACTGTAAGCTAACTAAGAACTTATTCTAGCTAAGTCATCAATAATCTGATAAACACTAATTCAAAAGTAAATGGCAAGCATTTTAAATAGAAAGTGCAAAATTAATATTACTTGATAACTTCAATCAGTTCAGTTCAGTCGCACAGTCGAGTCCGATTCTGCGACCCCAGGGACTGCAGCACACCAGGCTTCCCTGTCCATTACCAACTCCTGGAACTTGCTAAAACTCATGTCCATTGAGTTGGTGATGCCATACAACCATCTCATCCTCTGTCGTCCCTTCTCCCCCACCTTGAATCTTTCCCAGCATCAGAGTCTTTCCCAATGAGTCAGTTCTTCACATGAGGTGGCCAAAATATGGGGGTTTCAACTTCAGCATCAGTCCTTCCAATGAATATTCAGGGAAGATTTCCTTTAGGATAGACTGGTTGGATCTCCTTGCAGTCGAAGAGACTCTCAAGAGCCTTCTCCAACACCACAGTTCAAAAGCATCAATTCTTCGGCGCTCAGCTTTCTTTACAGTCCAGCACTCACATCCATACATGACTACTGGAAAAACCATCGCTTTGACTAGACAGACTTTTGTTGGCAAAGCAATGTCTCTGCTTTTTAATATGCTGTCTAGGTCGGCCATAACTTTTCTGAGAATGAGCAAGCGTCTTTTAATTTTATGGCTGCAGTCACCATCTACAGTGATTTTGGAGCCCAAAAAAATAGTGTCACTGTTTCCATTGTTTCCCCATTAATTTGACATGAAGTGATGGGACCAGATACCATGATCTTAGTTTTCTGAATGTTGAGTTTTAAGCCAACTTTTTCACTCTCCTCTTTCATTTTCATCACTCTTCAGTTCTTCTTCGCTTTCTGCCATAAGGGTGGTGTCTCCTGCGTATCTGAGGTTATTGATATTTCTCCCAACAATCTTTATTCCAGCTTGTGCTTCCTCCAGCCTGGCATTTCTCATGATGTACTCTGCATATAAGTTAAATAAGCAGGGTGACAATATATAGCCTTGATGTACTCCTTTCTTGATTTGGAACCAGTCTGTTGTTCCATGTACAGTTCTAACTGTTGCTTCTTGACCTGTATACAGATTTCTCAAGAGGTAGGTCAGGTGGTCTGGTATTCCCATCTCTTTAAGAATTTTTCACAGAGTGTTGTGATCCACACAAGCCTTGGAGCAGTCAATAAAGCAAAAGTAGATGTTTTTTGTGGAACTCTCTTGCTTTTTCAATGATCCAATGGAGGTTGGCAATTTGATCTTTGGTTCCTCTGCCTTTTCTAAATTCAGCTTAAACATCTGGAAGTTCATGGTTCATCTACTGTTGAAGCCTGGCCTGGAGAATTTTGAGCATTACTTCACTAGCATGTGCTGCTTCTGTTGCTGCTGCTGCTGCTGCTAAGTCGCCCCAGCCATGTCCAACTCTGTGCGACCCCATAGACGGCAGCCCACCAGGCTCCCCCGTCCCTGGGATTCTCCAGGCAAGAATACTGGAGTCGGTTCCCATTTCCTTCTCCAATGCATGAGAGTGAAAAGTGAACGTGAAGTCGCTCAGCCGTGTCTGACTCTCCGCGACCCCATGACTGCAGCCTACCAGGCTCTTCTGTTCATGGGATTTTCCAGGCAAGAGTACTGTGGTGGGATGCCAATGCCTTCTCCACACTAGTGTGTGAGATGAGTGCAATTTTGTGGTAGTTTGAACATTGTTTGGCATCGCCTTTCTTTGAGATTGGAATGAAAACTGACCTTTTCCAGTCCTGTGGCCACTGCTGAGTTTCCCAAATTCGCTGGCATATTGAGTGCAGCACTTTCACAGCATCATCTTTAAGGAATATAATAGCTCAACTGGAATTCCATCACCCCCACTAGCTTTGTTCGTAGTGATAATTCCTAAGGCCCACAAGACTTCTGACTCCAGGATGTCTGGCTCAAGGTGAGTGATCACACTATTGTGGTTATCTGAGTCATGAAGATCTTTTTTGTACAGTTCTTCTGTATATTCTTGCCACCTCTTCTTAATATCTTCTGCTTCTGTTAGGTCCCTACCATTTCTGTCCTTTATTGAGCCCATCTTTGCATAAAATGTTCCCTTGGCATCCCTAATATTCTTGAAGAGATCTCTAGTCTTTCCCTTTCTATTGTTTTCCTCTATTTCTTTGCACTGATCACTGAGGAAGGCTTTCTTATTTCTCCTTGCTATTCTTTGGAACTCTGCATTCAGATGGGTATATCTTTCCTTTTCTCCTTTGACTTTAGATTCTCTTCCTTTCTCAGATATTTGTAAGGCCTCCTCAGACAACCATTTTGCCTTTTTGCATTTCTTTTTCTTGGGGATGGTCTTGATCACTGCCTCTTGTACAGTGTCACAAACCTCCATCCACAGTTCTTCAGGCACTCTATCAGATCTAATTCCTTGACTCTATCTGTCAGTTCCACTGTATATTTGTAAGGGATTTGATTTAGTCATACTTGAATGGTCTAGTGGTTTTCCCTACTTTCTTCAATTTCAGTCTGAATTTGGCAATAAGCAGTTCATGATCTGAGCCACAGTCAACTCCCGGTCCTGTTTTTGCTGACTGTATAGAGCTTCTCCATTTTCAGCTGCAAAGAATATAATAAGCCTGATTTTGGTTTTGACCATCTGGTGATGTCCATGTGTAGAGTCTTCACTTGTGTTGTTGGAAGAGGGTGTTTGCTATGACCAGTGCATTCTCTTGGCAAAACGCTGTTAGCCTTTGACCTGCTTCGTTTTGTACCCCAAGGCCAAATCTGCCTATTACTCAGGGTATTTCTTGATTTGCTACTTTGGTATTCCTGTTCATTATAATGAAAAGGACATCTTTTTTGGATATTAGTTCTAGAAGGTCTTGTAGTTCTTCACAGAACCATTCAACTTCAGCTTCTTCCGCATTACTGCTCAGAGCATAGACTTGGATTAGTGTGATATTGAATGGTTTGCTTTGGAGATGAACAGAGATCATTCTGTTGTTTTTGAGATTGCATCCAAGTACCACAATTAGGACTCTTTTGTTTACTATGATGGCTACTCTATTTCTTCTAAGGGTTTCTTGACCACAGTAGTAGATATAATGGTTATCTGAGATACCGTCTACAATTTCCATTATTTTTCTCTTGTCAAGCACCCATAGTCTTCAGTTTCACTTAACTATCCTTAATCGAGCATCTGTCTTTTGAAAAATTCAGACACAAGATATAGGTACTAGAGTGGGAAGTTATACCCAGCATAAGGGTACAAGGAAGGAGAGTGAAATACTTCAATTAGAGACGGCAACATGATTCATGCTGTGAGCAGGGCTTTAAGTGCAGACTATACCAGATGTTCACTTCAGTTCAGTCGCTCAGTCATGTCCGACTCTTTGCGACCCCATGAATCGCAACATACGAGGCCTCCCTGTCCATCACCAACTTCTGGATTCTACCCAAACCCATGTCCATCGAGTCGGTAATGCCATTCAGCCATCTCATCCTCTGTTGTCACCTTCTCCTCCTGCCGCCAATCCTTCCCAGCATCAGGGTCTTTTCCAGTGAGTCAACTCTTCGCATGATGTGGCTAAAGTATTAGAGTTTCAGCTTCAACATCAGTCCTTCCAATGAACACCCAGGACTGATCTCCTGTAGGATGGACTGGTTGGATCGTCTTGGAGTCCAAGGGACTCTCAAGAGTCTTCTCCAACACCACAATTCAAAAGCATCAATTCTTCGGCGCTCAGCTTTCTTCATCATCCAACTCTGACATCCATACATGACTACTGGAAAAACCGCAGCCTTGACTAGATGGACTTTTGTTGGCAAAGAAATGTCTCTGCTTTTAAATATGTTATCTAAGTTGGTCATAACTTTCCTTCCAAGGAGTAAGCATCTTTTGATTTCATGGCTGCAATCAATATCTGCAGTGATTTTGGAGCCCCCAAAAATAAAGTCTGACACTGTTTCCACTGTTTCCCCATCTACTTCTCATGAAGTGATGGGACCAGAGACCATGATCTTAGTTTTCTGAATGTTGAGCTTTAAGCCAACTTTTTCACTCTCCTCTTTCACTTTCATCAAGAGGCTCTTTAGTTCTTCTTCACTTTCTGCCGTAAGGGTGGTGTCATCTGCATATCTGAAGTTATTGATATTTCTCCCGGCAATCTTGATTCCAGCTTGTGTTTCTTCCAGCCCAGCGTTTCTCAGGATGTACTCTGCATATAAGTTAAATAAGCAGGGTGACAATATACAGCCTTGACGGACTTCTTTTCCTATTTGGAACCAGTCTGTTGTTCCATGTCCAGTTCTAACTGTTGCTTCCTGACCTGCATACAGGTTTCTCAAGAGACAGGTCAGATGGTCTGGTATTCCCATCTCTTTCAGAATTTTCCACAGTTTATTGTGATCCACACAGTCAAAGGCTTTGGCATAGTCAATAAAGCAGAAATAGTTGTTTTTCTGGAACTCTCTTGCTTTTTCGAAGATCTGGCGGATATTGGTAATTTGATCTCTGGTTCTTCTGCCTTTTCTAAAACCAGCTTGAACATCTGGAAGTTCATGGTTCACGTATTGCTGAAGCCTGGCTTGGAGAATTTTGAGCATTACTTTACTAGCATGTGAGATGAGTGCAATTGTGCGGTAGTTTGAGCATTCTTTGGCATTGCCTTTCTTTGGGATTGGAATGAAAACTGACCTTTTCCTGTCCTGTGGCCACTGCTGAGTTTTCCAGATTTGCTGGCATATTGAATGCAGCACTTCCACAGCATCATCGTTCAGGATTTGAAATAGCTCAACTGGAATTCCATCACCTTCACTAGCTTTGTTCGTAGTGATGCTTTCTAAGGCCCACTTGACTTCACATTCCAGGAGGTCTGGCTCAAGGTGAGTGATCACACCATCGTGATTATCTGGGTCATGAAGATCTTTTTTGTACGGTTCTTCTGTGTATTCTTGCCACCTCTCCTTAATATCTTCTGCTTCTGTTAGGTCCATACCATTTCTGTCCTTTATCGAGCCCATCTTTGCATGAAATTTTCCCTTGGTATCTCTAATTTCCTTGAAGAGATCTCTAGTCTTTCCCATTCTGTTGTTTTCCTCTATTTCTTTGCATTGAATGCTGAGGAAGGCTTTCTTATCTCTCTTTGCTCTTCTTTGGAACTCTGCATTCAGATGGGAATATCTTTCCTTTTCTCCTTTGCTTTTCACTTCTCTTCTTTTCCCAGCTATTTGTAAGGCCTCTTCAGACAGCCATTTTGCTTTTTTGCATTTCTTTTCCAAGGGGATGGTCTTGATCCCTATCTCCTGTACAATGTCAGGAACCTCTGTCCATAGTTCATCAGGCCCTCTGTCTATCAGATCTAGTCCCTTTAATCTATTTCTCACTTTCACTGTATAATCATAAGGGATTTGATTTAGGTCATACCTGAATGGTTTAGTGGTTTTCCGTACTTTCTTCAATTTAAGTCTGAATTTGGCAATAAGGAGTTCATGATCTGAGCCACAGTCTGCTCCCGGTCTTGTTTTTACTGACTGTATAGAGCTTCTCCATCTTTGGCTGCAAAGAATATAATCAATCTGATTTTGGTGTTGACCATCTGGTGATGTCCATGTGTAGAGTCTTCTCCTGTGTTATTGGAAGTGGGTGTTTGCTATGACCAGTGTGTTTTCTTGGCAAAACTCTATTAGCTGGCGAGAATGGTAAAGAATCCATCTGCCAATGCAGGCAACATGAGAGATGCAAGTTCAATCCCTGGGTTGGGAAGATTCTCTGGTGGAGGGCATGGCAATCCACTCCAGTATTCTTGCGTGGAGTATCCCATGGACAGTGGAGCCTGGTGGGCTACAGTCCATGGAGTTGCAAAGAGCCAGACACAACTGAAGCGACTTAGCATATATACACAGACTGGATCTTCAGTACCATGCGAAACATATACACATCTTGCAAAAGCACATTTTCAGCAAAGCCATGAAGCTGGAAAAGCTCTGGGATTGTCCAGTGATTAAAAAGGAGATTCAAGAGCCTGGGACTTTTTAGGCAAGTCAAAGCCAAATGCAAGATGGGCCAAGTAGGTTGGGGTCAAATTGTGGAGCTAGATTTGTATATGGACGTTACGTTAAAGGCTCACTTTTGTGTGTTACTCAGTAGGGAATGATCAAAGGCACACATTCATCTTGAGTCAGAAGAGAAAGCAGAAAGCAAGGCTGACAAGTTTTAGTTAATATGAGACGAAGTTAGAAGAATTCACAGCTCAGTGAAATGATGATTACATAGTAGTTGTTTGAAGTAACGAACACCTAAATGAACTTCTAACTAGAGTAAAATCCATGATTAGAGAAACACTAAAGGCACTGAAGGCAAGCTAAGGTTTGTGAGTAGAGTTATAATCCATTGAATTGTATTTTTATTTCACATTATCTCTGGCAGCTTAGTATATTAGCAATTAAACTGGATTGTCTGAACCTAAGCGAGAAGGAATGGTTGACCTCACAGATTATGAATCAGTCTTTACATGATGGGGTGGGAGATGCAAAAAAAGCAGGCAAGCTCAAGAGGAAGTGGTCAAGGGGTGAGAATTCTCATTTTTATTTCACTTAACTTTCACATAAATGTGAAGGAATTTATGTGAGCAAATAATGGTTCATTTAATTCTTGTAGGAAACATACAAGATAGACATTATTATTGTATCAGTTTTACAGCTGAGTAAACTAAGGGTTTTACACATGTGCCCAGATCACTTAGATAGTAAGGGTGAAAGCTAAGATTCATTCAGTTAGTGAAATGGAGGGTCCAAGTTCTTGAGAACTGTGCTATAAATATTTAAATTAAAAGTTGGAAAGTAAGTTAAGTGAACACAGGCTGTGGTACAAGTGAAATCCTAGAACTTAAACTTTTAGAATAAGAGTAGTCTTTGGAAATTACAAGGCTTGTGCATGTGTGCTAATTCATCTCAGTCGGGTCTGACCCTTTTCGACCCCATGGACTGTAGACCACCAGGCTTCCTCTGTCCATGTGATTCTCCCGGCAAGAATACTGGAATGGGTTGCCATGCCCTCCTCCAGGGGAATCTTCCCGACGCAGGGATCGAACCTACATCTCTTCTGACTCCTGTATTAGCAGGCGGGTTCCTTACCACTAGCACCACCTAGGAAGCCCTACAGGTTTTAGAGTATAGCAACAAAAGTGAGCGGCTGAAATAAAATGGAGGTGAGGTCACAGAATTTGAGGAATGTAAGGAGACTACGAGGGATGTACTGAATGACTCTCCATAAAGCACTGTTGTGGGCTTAAGAAGAAGAGGGCAAGTGGGCCCTGGCACAATGTTCTCATCTATGTGTCTGGATGGTTAATAACTTGTGCCAATGAGGAGACAGAAAAATAGAATTCCTCCACAACTTCAGGACACGCACACACATGCATGCACACATACTTTCCAAGGGTGCATGGGAGCAGGTGAATAAATACCTTGTGAATAAATACCTTGTACTGATCGGGGGGTCTCAGTACCTGCAAAGCCCACATTTGGGCATTAGGATTGAGTTAAAGATCAGTGACAGAAAGCAAGTTGAAGATGATGTAATCAGGGGAAAGTTCAAAAGCTTTCGTTTGTTAGTTTCCTTTCAATGAAAAAAAAAAAATTGCTTTCTTCTAAACATTTTGTAAACACCTGGCAGAGAAGAGTGGTGGAGAAATTAGAAGTGGCAGCAGTCACTGAATAGATTTATAAAACATTGTTTTGTGGGGGGAAGAAATTTAAAACAGTGCCATTCATTTATGTAATAACCCAGGCAAGTGAAGTGAAAGTCACCCAGCCGTGTCAGACTCCCCATGGACTGTAGCCTGCCAAGCTCCTTTGTCCATGGGATTCTCCAGGCAAGAATATTGGAGTGGGTTGCCATTTCCTTCTCTAATAATTCAGTTAAAAGCATATCAAATACTGTCACCGACAATTCCAAGAAACAATTGTAGTTTCAGGTGAATTGTGTGTCTGTGTATGTGTGTGTGTGTCTGTTATGTATTTTCATTAGACAAAAGGAATTATATAAACCAATGCTTCTCAAAATGTGGTCCCTGCCACATAAGCATGGCCTGAAAATTCTAAAATCCCATTCCAAGCCTGCTGAATGACATATACTGGAGTCGGGGCCCAGTAAACTGTGATCATAAGTCCTGCAGGTGATTCTTACATGTGATAAAGTTCAAGAATCTCTGATCTAAGGCAATGTGTCTCTACTCCTTTATTGCTTAGCTACTTGAAAACAGAGATTCCAAAACAACACTCAGCTGCAAAAGTTAATAATGGGTGCTTCATCATATCCACTTTTGTGTTAATTTTAATTTTCTTAGTTTCTTCTCTCTAGTATATATTGTGTTTAATAAATCATAACCATTTTGGAAATAAGTGTATTAAAGTAACTACCAGGGGTTTTCTTGATGGCTCAATGATAAAGAATCTGCCTGCAGTGCAGGAGCTTGCAGGAGATACTGTTTTGACTCCTGGGTTGGGAAGATTCCCTGGAGAAAGAAATGGCAATTCACTCCAGTGTTATTGCCTGGGAAATCCCATGGACAGAGGAGCCTGGGGGGCTACAGTCCCCGGGGTCTCAAAGAGTCGGACACAACGGAGTGACTAAGTATACAGGCACACAAATTAACAACCATTAAATTTTTTTAAAAACTTATTGAAAAACTTTTCAGAATCTGTAATACAACATATGAATGTTAGGAATTTGTAAATGTGCAACTGTAAAAGGGAAAATGTATAAGTACATGGCCAGGGAAGTACATGAAAGAAATGGTGTCTGATTTAATTGGTAGAGCAAGGAGCCAAGCACTGGCATTTAAAAAACAAGATACAAACACAAGCTCCAGATGAGTAAGAACCAGGTTAAAGTCCTCCAAACTTGAGGGGTAGAGAAGAAAACCACAGCATAGCTGGTACCTTCACGTGCTTCTGAAATTGAAATGCATTTACTTTGCAGACCTGGTGAAAACCACAGAAGTAATGTCAGGAGCTAACAAGTCTGTCTATGAGGAAAATCTAAAGATTTGGTTAAGACAAAAAGAAAATGCAACTGAATTTTATAAGCTCAAAAAAGAGCTGGAAAACTCAAAGAACAGAGAGAAGGGGGTTGATAACACTGAAGAAAGGTAAGCGGCAGGTCAGGTTTAATTTGATTCATCAAATGTTTTTGAATCACTCCTGGATTAACATTCTGCCTTGCAATAGCGGACAAAGACTGTGGATTCAAAGATTCAAACAGAGAACTTAAAACATATCAAAACATACCTCTTAGGAATTCTACCTTAAAAACAAAATACTTCCAGTTGACCTAAAAATAATTAAACTGGATCACAAAGACCATGTTGGGAGAAGTGATGTTGTCTTTAATTCATTCTCAGACCTGGAATAGAATATTTGTCTTTGGATTTTAAAATCATCCCAAATGTGGTCCTGATAACACCTGAGAAAACTTTCTCGCTGGCCTTTACTTCAATAGAAATTCACTAAACATTAATATTTATTTTGGAATGAGAGAGATTTCTATAGGTTCTTAGGAATACAAATAAATCTTTAAATGCAAATATTCAACATTTAGAACTAATAAATATGTATTTAAAGAATGATGTTAATATGGTTTATTCATAACCTAAACAGGTGTGACTTAAATAATCATATATTAAATTATTTATTAGTAACAGAAATATTATGAAAAAAGTTATCATTAAATTTAACCAAGCATGCTACCTAACCATAATTCAGAGCTGACATAATATTCTATATTTGATTTAGAAATATCAAATTTAGGATTCATTGTCTTTACTATCATTCCAGTAGCAAGAATGTTTAATTCATTTTAATACTATCTAATATAACCAGGCTAATCAGATTACCGAACAAACCACCAGCTCTCTATTTAGCAAGGGCTTTAGAGACTGAATAGATTATTAAATGATTGGGCTTACAGTAATGGTTTTAAAAAAGTATTTTCCTGCCTTGCAATGAGTACAGTCCACCACCAGAGAGAGCTCAGTAACTGTATTTTAATTAAAGCGATCGCATTTCCTTTCAACTAGATTGAAATTCTCTATCAGAAATGCCTACTACATGCTAGAGGGAAAATAGCTATTCTTTAATTATAATATTCAGGGTCAGTTTCTAGAAATGAAACTCTCATATTTGGCATTTAAGAAATTATTTGTTCCTGGTAAAGAAACTTGGTGCAGAAGGTTTCAAGGAAGATTTCCAAAGAGAAAGGCTCAGGTTGACTGTGTATAATGAACTGAACCCTCTTTCTGACTAATGAGAACATCTTTTATATATTAGAAGTAAGCCTTTTTTTTCAAAAGAACACAAAAGATACTTTTCAACATAACCTGGTCAACAAACTGAGCAAATTAAAAAAAAATAAGTCAATTGATAAACATACTCAAGAAATACTCAGTAATAAATGGACCTTGATCAATAAAACCTAAAATTGATAGATTCTCAATATCTTTTAACTGTCTGATTTTCAGTTGGAGGATTTTTCATTATTAATAACCACGGTCACTTCATTTAATAAGAATGTAGACAACCATAGTAGAAACAACTTTAAGTTTGTCAATATCTAGCCCTTTCCCCCACCCCAATCATGATAAGTAAATTAAATGAAGAAGCACATACACTCCAGTTTATCCTCAGGTCTTCCTCTTTCAAGGAGAGACAGGTAACAGACTATATCCTTCAGATGGATTACTTCTGGGGAACACATGTTTGCTGGAGAAGTACGAGGAGGAGTAATGGCACCTTTATTCATTTTCAGACCTGGAAAAAAAAAATTGTCTTTACATACTTAAAGAAATTCACAGTGCTCTCAAACAAAAAAACTAAGGAAATGGAGAGATAAGGCATAGACCATATAGAGAACTGTATATTTCTTAGGCATAAAATAACCCAAACCTCTGGTACTAGTATAATGGAGACAGGCATTCCATGACTCTAAGTAATGGAGAGTTCTTTGGCATTCAGGGACACGGGGGCTGTTCTGCAGACTCACTGGAGGGTATGTGGGTTAGAATTCTGCTGCCCAGGGTGGGCAGAATGCAAAGCATGAAGAACTACTTCTCTATTCCACCTTTCTCCACTTTAGGCAGTGACAGGTGTAAATCATTTGGGAAGACTGAAAAATGGTCTTCCATTTAAAAAAAAAACAAAACTGAGGAAATGTAAATCTGTCACAATATGATTTATATACTGACAACTAGGTATCATTCATACATAAAAACATGTATTTATGTCCAGTCATGCAAAAGACATCCGTTTTGCCATTAAGGAATCTTCCGATGGGTAAGAGAGAAAAAGAACATACAAAAAAATCTGGATAAACAGGACAGATTTAATTAGCGAGGTAAGACTACATAACTGTACTTTAAATATGGTCCATACTTTATTTCTGACACCTATTCATTGTGTCTATTCCAAGACAAGGGTAGTGGACTTGAATGCCTATTCATAAGATCTGATGATCGCAGATTATCTGGGTGATGATAATTAAGCTGAAACCTTTCCACAATAAATAGTTCCATCTTATGACAGAAGCCTCTGAAACAAGACCATGTGCATCTGACAAGGTAAACCTCGATTATCCTTTGAGGTCTGTTTGGTCATATGAAAACTATGACAGTGAGATGGCTAATGGGGTGAATGACTACACGGTTCCTAATCAAGCAGGAGTTACTGGAATGGAAGGAATGACCTTAACCAAATACAATCTAAAAGCCTGTCACTCATCTGTCATTCACCAGCACACCTCAACCTAACGACATCTCTTGCTCTAGTTTATTTCCTTCCATGTGTAACTTTGATAAAATACCTGTCATTTCCTTCAGCCATTTCAAGACATCCAGGAATACAATTTCATGCATTATGAAAAGTCAGAAGTTAGTTTAGTAGTCACAAGGTTGCTACTAAGAAACTGTGTCATTTACTGAGTGTATGATATGTGGCAGGAACCATGCTGGGCACTTGAATGTGTAACATCATCGTACTTAACTCTCCCATTAACCCTGTGAAGGAGGCTGCATTATTACCATGTTACAGATGAGAAACAACCTTAGTGAAATTAATTGCCAGAGTTTCATAACTAGCAAATTTGTCCTCTTTAGTCTACACTAATAGCTTACAGACTATTTTTGTTCAAGGCTAATAGGAAGAAAAAGGAAAACAATTTACTCCTCAATCCAGCACAAATACAAACACACACACATACTAGTAGGTTTCCTAAATGTGCCAATATTTTCTTTCTTCTGTTAACCTATTATCTTCTATTTCATTCTTAAAATTCTTTTGTCAAAGACCCCTTAAGTTGAATTCATTATGGGCCACAATGCACAGTTTGAAAAACAATGCTTTACGTCCTTCATTTTTACCAAAGCCTATTTCAAACATACCTCTGTGTTTCACATTAACGCTACTTCTGTTTATCGTTATTGAAAAAGATACACACACACACACACACACACACACACACACACACACACACACACACATACATACATTATAAATTGATTTCCCCCCTTGACAAAAGTGTCACTGTATATCTAATACGAAGTAATATGGTCACTTTTATAAACCAAGGGCAGAGAATAGAAGACAATCCTGAGCTTTAAAAAGAAAATACCTGAATACTTCTAACTAACCATCTAAAGCCTCGCCAGCTGCAGGAATAAGCAGTTTCAGTCTATGATAAAAGACATTTTGGCACTGATCCTTCACATGACCATAACTTCCAGACTTGGAGAATACAGCATTTGAATTATGGTTGGATAAACTATGACCTAACTCATCCTGCATGATGAGCTAATCCTCTCTTCCATGCTCCCACTTTATGGCACTGAAATGCTTTAATCAGTTACATTTAACTCTTTTACACTACAACTCAGCACAAAACAAGAAAGAATAAAAAGCGTGTGTCATCACATTCATCTGGAAGAAAGCCAAAAAGTATCCATTTTCACTTACATATTTTCATTTATGATCATCTGTATTTATAAAACGAAGGTTATGTTATCTCAGTATCAGTTTTTATAATACTGAACACAAAATTTCAGATAATATGAGTATCACAGTTTTCTGCTTGACTTTCTTGTATGTCATGTACATATTGAACATGAACATAAATGTATAATTTAAATTTAATACTATTTTTGGTCAAGAAACATGTTACTCTACTAAGATGGTTTCTGCTTGACAAAATGACTATTTGCCATTTGCAATTCATGATATGTTGTAAACTACAAGTTTTATGATGCCTTGAATTGCCTCATGATTTCACATTTAAAATAATTTAAAAGTTATTAAAAAAGAAATTATGGGCATATATGACAACACACAATGAAGAACTAATCCAATTTTCCTTAAACCCAATTTCAGCTAAATTTGAGAGGTAAAATGTATACTTTTTGCAAAGATTTATAGGGTGCATCAGAGAAAACAAATAAAATGTCAAAGGCCTTTTTCAAATTACTTTACAACAACAACAAATATTATAGAGAGCTGGACTACTAAATCTCGAGATATTGCATTAAAAAAGCTTGGGATGGTTCCTGCCGCAACCCTCTCCCTTAGATCAGCCCACTTTTTCTTATGTGTTGAAAATGTTTATTTTTTCATTTAATATTTTGGAAACAGGTCATAGGGCCTCAATCTGTCTTCACAGAGGTTATTTTTACATCCGTACTCTACCCTGTAAAAATTTTTTTCCTGTCCCTAAAT
This sequence comes from Giraffa tippelskirchi, assembly GCF_054371585.1. NCBI lineage: Eukaryota > Metazoa > Chordata > Mammalia > Artiodactyla > Giraffidae > Giraffa > Giraffa tippelskirchi. The sequence goes on from NC_137284.1 coordinate 70,148,929, forward strand.
TTGGCTGTAGGTCTTTCCCAGTAATCTCTCGGAAAGTTCACTTCACTGAAAAAAAGTCTTTTTCCTTTTAAGCAGTTTGTGCTAAGGGTTATATAGAAAATACAGGAGACTGTGCAAATGGCAAATGAACATAGCAAGCCTGGTCTCCTGCCTACAGCATCTCAATGAAGTGAGATGGTAAATGGAAATCTACACTTCTCTTTAGCAGTAATAGCCTCTGAAGAAGAGGCTCAAAAGTCTACTTCCCTTTAACAAAAGCCCATTTTAACCCATCCAATCACTGGTGAAACTCTCTCTTCACAATGGGAACTGTACATGAAGCTAGGTATAAAAGCAAGGTGTGTTTGTTTTGCCTCAAATGGTCAATATTTAGTTCTGAAGATCATGTGATTGACAGTCAAATTCACACATTCTCTGACTTTCCCAAAGTTATGCTTCTTTAAATATTGCCCCACAAAAGTATACACCTACACACATGCCATTTATGTCCACAGACCCATACATAGCTATACACATATAATATATATTACAAGGGACAACAAAGTACAAAATAAAGTGAAAAATAGGCACGGTAATTAGAGTCTATTAGTTTTATTGGGAATAATTAAATTGTACTCTAGTGGCATTTTTCTGCTTTTATGATGATTTTATATATATGTATATATACACACATATATAAACATTCTTCTCTGCAAAGTTTTAAGTACAAAAATAATTAGCATTAGTCAAATTGAATATTGTTTATAACTAACAAATTCTTCAAACACCTTATTTTCATTGTATTCTGATACAGATACTCCATTTCTTGAAACAGTGACTTTAAAGGTTCTGTTCTAATAGATACACTTAATTCCAGTCTCAAGGTTCAATTATTAGCAAATCAGTTTTGGTACATGTTCAATTACCATCTCTGCTCCAGTTTATTTTATTTTCAAACACTAGCATTCTAGATAATGAAAACGGTAGTGTTATCTCCATTATTTCCTTTCCTCTATTAAAATGAAATATTCAAAACTAATAACACAAATTAAAATTCTAAAGTTATCATGCAAGAAAACACTCTGGTAATTTGGTTTTTCCAGTTTTTATACTGGTTCAATTTGCAGAAATGTGTCAGGCTTCTCAAGAAATTTGTCACATAGTATAATCACATATTGAGGCTTCTCAGGTGGCTCAGTGGTAAAGAATCTTCTGGCCAATGCAGAAGACACAGGAGACATGAGTTCAGTCCCTGAGTCAGGAAGATCACCTGGAGGAGGAAATGGCCATCAACTCCGGTATTTCTGCCCACAAAATCCCATGGACAGAGGAGCCTGGTGGGCTATAATCCCTGGGGTCACAAAGAGTCGGACACAACTCAGCTACTGAGCATAAAAGCACATCTAATTTCAAACTTCAGGCTCTTTTCAAAAAGCAGTAACAACAACACTTTTCTATCAGTCCTGACCAGTAAAATATTCTGCAATGATAGAAATGCTCTATACATTGCATTGTTTAATACAGTGCTATTAACCACACACAGTTGTTTAGAGCGTGAAATATGGCTGGTATTTGAGTAAAGAACTGAATTGTTTTAACTGATTGTTAAATTTAGATTTCAATGCTACGTTGAGCTAGTGGCAACAATAGTACAGGTGACATGCTGTCTGTTCACAGGCAGCGTATTGAGAGTTGGTTGAATTAATCTCAGCCCCTTAAATATACTCTCAGTGTGGGAATTAAGCCACCACATGTGAAAAGTCATGTTACCAAAATTCCTTTATTTGTCACATTAAAATGAAATCTCAATAATACTTTTTATTTTTAATTAAATAATTAATTAATTTGGCTGTGCTGGGTCTTCATTGCTGCCTGCAGGCTTTTCTCTAGTTGAGGTGAGTGGGGGCTACTCTCTAGTTGTGGTGTACAGGCTTCTCATGTGGTGCTTCTTTCTTTGGCTAAGCATGGGCTCTAGGGTCCACAAGGCTTCAGTAGTTGTGGCTCTAGGGCTCTAGAGCACTGGCTCAGTATTTGGGGCCCATGGGTTTAGTCACTCCATGGCACATGGGATCCTCCTGGACCAGGAATCAAACCCATGTCCCCTGCATTGCCAGGCAGATTCTTATCCACTGTACCACCAGGGAAGTCCCTAATAATACTCTTTAAATTTTATTATACTCTTTCTGGATGTATGATATTATAAGCAGGAAAAAACTACACTGAATTTGATCTTTATTCTGTATTTGCAAACTGAACCACAGAAAAATGACCTTTTTGTGAATAACAGTAATAGCTGGCATTGTTAATGTAAATTACATTTTTGAGTCTCACATGACCCAGTAAGACAGACATTATTTCCATTTTGCATTCAAGAAAACAAAGACCAGTTGTGCTCCCACAATTTAAAAGGCAACCTGGGGAGGGGGCTAAGATGGCGGAGGAATAGGACGGGGAGACCACTCTCTCCTCCACAAATTTATAGAAAGAACATCTGAACGCTGAGCAAACTTCACAAAACTACTTCTGAACATTGGCAGAGGACGTCAGGCATCCAGAAAGACAGCGCATTATCTTCGAAAGCAGGCAGGAGAAATTATGAAAGATAAAAAGAGAGACTAAAGAGTTAGGGACGGAGACCCGTCCCGGGGAGGGAGTCGTAAAAGAGGAGAAATTTCCAAGCACCAGGAAACCCTCTCACCGGCAGGTTTGGGGGAAGATTTCAAATCTCGGAGGGCAACATAACTGGGAGAAAAAATAAATAAAACCCACAGATTACGTGCCGAAAGGCAACTCCCAGCAAAGAACCCCAGACGCTCGCATCGACCACCAGCAACTGGGGGCTGAACGGAGAGGAGCGGGCGGCACTGCTTAGGGTAAGGACTGGGCCCGAACGCCCTGAGGGCAATCTGAGGGAGCTAACGTGAGATAGTAACCTAAACTGTGGGACAGCAAGAGAGAGAAAACTATACCGCGAAAAGCCCAAATCTAAGGCACTGCCGGCCCGCTCACAGAACAAAGGACTGAGCGATACCAGAGGAGAGCTAGCCGGCTGCGGACCGCCCCATCCCCCGCCGGACGCAGCGGGCAGGCAGGGCCAGCCAGAGCCGGAAAGGGGCAAACTCGGCCCCAGAGAGGGCACCCCCTACCAACCTGTAAACAGGCTCCCAGTTTCTAAGCAAAGACTGCCTGAGGTCCTGGAGGGTCGACAGCCGCCGGGTGGGTCGCAGCCAGAGACCAGCTCCCCAGAACCAACACAAAGCGCACTGGAGCCGGGCGCGCCAGTAAACCGAGGCGGGGACCAGGGAGGTGATAAGCCGCACCGCCCCAACAGGGGAGAGTGCGCTCGCAAAACTCCTGGCCACCTGAGCAGCTCCGACCGGGAACGGCATAAACCACGGGTGCAACCGAGTCTGCGCCTTTGTGGAGTACTCGGGAACCTGAACCTGAGCGGCATAGACCTGGGAAGTGCACGCATCTCAGAGCCCACTCCCCGGCCGAGTAACCTGAAGCCTAAGCAGGGTAGACGGGGAAAACACACACGCCGTAAGCGGGCGAACCCAGTGCGGCCGAGACACTGCGAGCTCACCACACACACGCCAAGTTTGCAGTGTTCCTCCCTCCCCACAGCACGACTGAACAAGCGAACCTAAAGAGACCACCTCTGCCCCTTTGTGGCAGGATGGAAATTAGATACTGAAGAGACCTCAAACAGAAGCCAAATAAACAGAGGGAAGCGCGATGGAAGTGACAGGCCAACAGATTAAAATCCCTGTAGTTAACACCGACTGCATTGAAAGGGGCCTATAGATCTTGAAAAGTATAAGCAGGAACAAGGATCTATCTGAAACTGAACAGACATCATCCCTGTAGTTAACACCGACTGCATTGAAAGGGGCCTATAGATCTTGAAAAGTATAAGCAGGAACAAGGATCTATCTGAAACTGAACAGACATCACACTGCTCACAACAGCCCCAGAGAAAGTCCAGGATATATATTTTTACTATTATCATATTTTTTTTTAATTTTTTATTTTTTTTTATTTTTTTTAATTTTTTTCTTTCTTTTTTCTTTAAGTCCTCTATTACACCTTTAATTTTCATTTTCATAACACACTATTACCTTGCAAAAAAAAAACCTATTTTTAAAGCAAACTGCATACTTATATCTTATACCTTTTATGTTTTCTTTGTTTTACTGTTTCTTTCCTGTTTTACTTTTTTTTTTACTGTTTCTTTTTTTACTGTTTTACTGTTTTTTTTTACACTGCTTTCTTTTTTCCTTTTTTTATATTGTATGTTTTATAAGAGTCTAATCTCTACTCTAGATTTTTAATCTTTGTTTTACATATTTGATATCAATTTTGTACATTTAAGAATCCAATCTTTAGTAACCATTTTTACTCAGGAGTGTGATTACTGGCTTGATTACTCTCTCTCCCTACTGACGCTCTTTCTTCTCCCCCAGGGAACCTCTATCTCCCACCCTCCACCTTCTCTTCTCAACCCAATTCTGTGAATCTCTGAGGGTGTTCTGGGTACCGGAGAACACTTTGGGAACAGAATACTGCCCAGATCTCTCTCTCCCCTCTTGATTCCTCCCTTTCTATTCATACTCACCTCTATTACCTTCCTCCCCCCTCTCTTTGTATCTCTGTGAACTGCTCTGAGGGTTCCAGAATGTGGAGAGCACAGAGGGAAGTGCTTACTGGCTAGACTGCTCTCTCCACGTTTGAGTACCCCTCTTCTCCTCCTGGTCACCCCAAACTCCGCCCCCCTTCCCCCACTTCACCTCTCCATGTAACTCAGTGAACCTTTCTGGGTATCCCTCACTGAGGAGAATCTTTTCCCCATTAACCTAAAAGTTTTATTATTGATGCTGTATGGATGAAGAAGTCTTGAGGCTACTGCAAGAATAAGACTGAAAGCCAGGGGAAACATTAATTAATAAGAGATCATCCAATAGCCTCCACATATACACTGAAACCAAGCTCCACCCAAGAGCCAATAAGTTCCAGAGCAAAACATACCACGCAAATTCTCTAGCAACGCAGGAACATAGCCCTGAGCATCAATATACAGGCTGCCCAGAGGCACAACAAATCCACAGACATCTCAAAACTCAATACTGGACACTCCACTGCACTCTAGAGAGAAGGAATCCAGCTCCACCCACCAGAACACCGACACAAGCTCCCTCATCCAGGAAACCTTGACAAGCCACCCATCCAACCCCACCCACAGTGAGGAACCTCCACAGTAAAGAGGAGCTTCAAACTACCAGAATACAGAAAGGCCACGCCTAACACAGCAATCTAAACAAGATGAAAAGGCAGAGAAATACTCAGCAAGTAAAGGAAAATGAGAAATGCCCACAAAACCAAACAAAAGAGGAGGAGATAGGGAATCTATCTGAAAAAGAATTTAGAATAATGATAATAAAAATGATCCAAAATCTTGAAAGCAAAATGGAGTTACAGATAAACAGCCTGGAGACAAGGATTGAGAAGATGCAAGAAATGTTTATTAAGGACTTAGAAGAAATAAAAAGGAGTCAATATAGAATGAATAATGAAATAAAGGAGATAAAAGACACTCTGGAGGGAACCAACAGTAGAATAACGGAGGCAGAAGATAGGATAAGTGAGGTAGAAGATAGAATGGTGGAAATAAACGAAGCAGAGAGGAAAAAAGAAAAAAGAATCAAAAGAAATGAGGAAAACCTCAGGGACCTCTGGGACAATATGAAATGCCCCAACATTCGAATCATAGGAGTCCCAGAAGAAGAAGATAAAAGGAAAGGCCATTAAAAAATACTCGAGGAGATAATAGTTGAAAATTTCCCTAAAATGAGGAAGGAAATAGTCACAGAAGTCCAAGAAACCCAGAGAGTCCCAAACAGGATAAACCCAAGGCAAAACACCCCAAGACACATATTAATCAAATTAACAAAGATCAAACACAAAGAACAAATATTAAAAGCAGCAAGGGAAAAACAACAAATAACACACAAGGGGATTCCCATAAGGATAACAGCTGATCTCTCAGTAGAAACTCTTCAGGCTAGAAGGGAATGGCAGGACATACTTAAAGTAATGAAAGAGAATAATCTACAACCCAGATTACTATACCCAGCAAGGATCTCATTCAGATATGAAGGAGAATTCAAAAGCTTTACAGACAAGCAAGAGCTGAGAGAATTCAGCACCACCAAACCAGCTCTCCAACAAATGCTAAAGGATCTTTTCTAAACAGGAAACACAGAAAGGATGTTTAAACACGAACTCAAAACAACAAAGTAAATGGCAACGGGATCATACTTATCAATAATTACCTTAAATGTAAATGGGTTGAATGCCCCAACCAAAAGACAAAGGCTGGCTAAATGGATACAAAAACAAGACCCCTACATATGCTGTCTACAAGAGACTCACCTCAAAACTAGGGACACATACAGACTGAAAGTGAAGGGATGGAAAAACATATTTCATGCAAACGGAGACCAAAAGAAAGCAGGAGTCGCAATACTCATTTCAGATAAAATAGACTTTAAAATACAGGCTGTGAAAAGGGACAAAGAAGGACACTACATAATGATCAAAGGGTCAATCCAAGAAGATGTAACAATTATAAATATATATGCACCCAACATAGGAGCACCACAATATATAAGGCAAATACTAACAAGTATGAAAGGGGAAATTAACAATAACACAATAATAGTGGGAGACTTTAATACTCCACTCACACATATGGATAGATCAACTAAACAGAAAATTAACAAGGAAACACAAACTTTAAATGATACAATAGACAAATTAGATTTAATTGATATTTACAGGACTTTCCACCCCAAAACAATCAATTTCACCTTTTTCTCAAGTGCACACGGAACTTTCTCCAGGACAGATCACATCCTGGGCCATAAATCTAGCCTTGATAAATTCCGAAAAATTGAACTCATCCCAGCCATCTTCTCTGACCACAAGGCAGTAAGATTAGACCTCAATTACAGGAGAAAAACTATTAAAAATTCCAGCATATGGAGGATAAACAACACGCTTCTGAATAACCAACAAATCACAGAAGAAATCAAAAAAGAAATCAAATTATGAATAGAAATGAATGAAAATGAAAACACAACAACCCAAAACCTATGGGACACTGTAAAAGCAATGCTAAGGGAAAGGTTCATAGCAATACAGGCGTACCTCAAGAAACAAGAAAAAAATCAAATAAATAAACTAATTCTACACCTAAAGCAACTAGAGAAGGAAGAAATGAAGAACCCTAGGGTCAGTAGAAGGAAAGAAATCTTAAAAATTAGGGCAGAAATAAATGCAAAAGAAACAAAAGAGACCACAGCAAAAATCAACAAAACTAAAAGCTAGTTTTTCAAGAAGATAAACAAAATTGACAAGCCATTAGCCAGACTCATCAAGAAACAAAGGGAGAAGAATCAGATCTACAAAATTAGAAATGAAAATGGAGAGATCACAACAGACTCCACAGAAATACAAAGGATCATAAGAGACTATTACCAACAGCTATATGCCAATAAAATGGACAACTTGGAAGAAATGGACAAATTCTTAGAAAAGCATAACTTTTCAAAACTGAACCAGGAAGAAATAGAAGATCTTAACAGACCCATCACAAGCACGGAAATCGAAACTGTAATCAGAAATCTTCCAGCAAACAAAAGCCCAGGACCAGACGGCTTCACAGCGGAATTCTACCAAAAATTTAGAGAAGAGCTAACACCTATCCTACTCAAACTCTTCCAGAAAATTGCAGAAGATGGTAAACTTCCAAACTCATTCTATGAGGCCACCATCACCCTAATTCCAAAACCAGACAAAGATGTCACAAAAAAAGAAAACTACAGGCCAATATCACTGATGAACATAGATGCAAAAATCCTTAATAAAATTCTAGCAAACAGAATCCAACATCATATTAAAAAGATCATACATCATGACCAAGTGGGCTTTATCCCAGGAATGCAAGGTTTCTTTAACATCTGCAAATCAATCAATGTAATACACCACATTAACAAATTGAAAGATAAAAACCATATGATTATCTCAATAGACGCAGAGAAAGCCTTTTGACAAAATTCAACATCCATTTATGGTAAAAACCCTCCAGAAAGCAGGAATAGAAGGAACATACCTCAACATAATAAAAGCTATATATGACAAACCCACAGCAAACATTACCCTCAATGGTGAAAAAGTGAAAGCATTTCCCCTAAAGTCAGGAACAAGGCAAGGATGCCCACTTTCACCACTACTATTCAACATAGTGTTGGAAGTTTTGGCCACAGCAATCAGAGCGGAAAAAGAAATAAAAGGAATACAGATAGGAAAAGAAGAAGTAAAACTCTCACTGTTTGCAGATGACATGATCCTCTACATAGAAAACCCTAAAGATTCTACCAGAAAATTACTAGAGCTAATCAATGAATATAGTAAAGTTGCAGGATATAAAATTAACACACAGAAATCCCTTGCATTCCTATACTCCAATAATGAGAAAACAGAAAGAGAAATTAAGGAAACAATACCATTCACCATTGCAACAAAAAGAATAAAATACTTAGGAATATATCTACCTAAAGAAACAAAAGACGTGTATATAGAAAACTATAAAACACTGATGAAAGAAATCAAAGAGGATACAAACAGATGGAGAAATATACCGTGTTCATGGGTTGCAAGAATTAATATAGTGAAAATGAGTATACTACCCAAAGCAATCTATAGATTCAATGCAATCCCTATCAAGTTACCAGTGGTATTTTTAACAGAACTAGAACAAATCATTTCACAATTTGTATGGAGATATAAGAAACCTCGAATAGCCAAAGCAATCTTGAGAAAGAAGAATGGAACTGGAGGAATCAACCCGCCTGACTTCAGGCTCTACTACAAAGCCACAGTCATCAAGACAGTATGGTACTGGCACAAAGATAGAAATATAGATCAATGGAACAAAATAGAAAGCCCAGAGATAAACCCATGCACCTATGGACACCTTATCTTCGACAAAGGAGGCAAGAATATACAATGGAGAAAAGACAATCTCTTTAACAAGTGGTGCTGGGAAAACTGGTCAACCACTTGTAAAAGAATGAAACTAGAACACTTTCTAACACCATACACAAAAATAAACTCAAAATGGATTAAAGATCTAAATGTAAGACCTGAAACTATAAAACTCCTAGAGGAAAACATAGGCAAAACTCTTTCCGACATAAATCACAGCAGGATCCTCCATGACCCACCTCACAGAATATTGGAAATAAAAGCAAAAATAAACAAATGGGACCTAATTAAAATTAAAAGCTTTTGCACAACAAAGGAAACTATAAGCAAGGTGAAAAGACAGCCTTCAGAATGGGAGAAAATAATAGCAAATGAAGCAACAGACAAACAATTAATCTCAAAAATATACAAGCAACTCCTGCAGCTGAATTCCAGAAAAATAAACGACCCAATCAAAAAATGGGCCAAAGAACTAAACAGACATTTCTCCAAAGAAGACATACAGATGGCTAACAAACACATGAAAAGATGCTCAACATCACTCATTATTAGAGAAATGCAAATCAAAACCACAATGAGGTACCATTTCACACCAGTCAGAATGGCTGCTATCCAAAAGTCTACAAGCAATAAATGCTGGAGAGGGTGTGGAGAAAAGGGAACCCTCTTACACTTTTGGTGGGAATGCAAACTAGTACAGCCACTATGGAGAACAGTGTGGAGATTCCTTAAAAAACTGGGAATAGAACTGCCATATGACCCAGCAATCCCACTGCTGGGCATTCACACCGAGGAAACCAGAATTGAAAGAGACGCGTGTACCCCAATGTTCATTGCAGCACTGTTTACAATAGCCAGGACATGGAAGCAACCTAGATGTCCATCAGCAGACGAATGGATAAGGAAGCTGTGGTACATATACACAATGGAATATTACTCAGCCATTAAAAAAAATACATTTGAATCGGTTCTGTTGAGATGGATGAAACTGGAGCCCATAATACAGAGTGAAGTAAGCCAGAAAGAAAAACACCAATACAGTATACTAATGCATACATATGGAATTTGAAAAATGGTAATTATAACCCTATATGTGAGACAGAATAAGAGACACAGATGCATAGAACAATTTTATGGACTCTGAGGGAGAAGGTGAGGGTGGGACGTTCTGGGAGAATAGCATTGAAACATGTATATTATCATATGTGAAACAGAACACCATTCCATGTTCGATGCGTGAGACAAATGCTCAGGGCTGGGGCAGTGGGATGGTCCAGAGGGATGGGATGGGGAGGGAGGTGGGAGGGGGGTCCAGGAAGGGGAACACATGTAAACCCATGGCTGATTCATGTCAATGTATGGCAAAAACTGCTACAATATTGTAAGGTGATTAGCCCCCAACTAAAATAAATAAATTTATTTGAAAAAAAAAAAAAAAAGGCAACCTGATTCAGGATTATTTCAAGCTTTAAGTATACTTTTTTGCCACTAGAGAACAAAAACCAAATCAGTGAAATCTGTCTCCTACCTCTCAATATGTGACCTTTTAAGACTCTGGTTTTCAAGACTCTCGAGAGTACCTACATTGATTATTTCATAAACTTCTGGAAGGAAATTAGAAATCCTAGTCATGATTGAGAGCTCTTCAATGTTCACCTTTCATTCAGGTCCATCCTTGGGCCATCCACTTAATACATGTTCGTGAGAAGACTGTATACACTGGCTTGCATGTATAAGCATGCACACATAAAAATACATATTTACCAAATCTTTACCTGCATTTTCTTATAGGGAAATGGCTTATGAATGATTTTTCTTTTTGTTTAACTGTGTTTTTTAATAGGTATACAACTAGCATATCCTTTATAAGCATGTTGTTGTTATCTAGTCACTAAGTCATGTTTGACTCTTTTGCAACCCCATGGACTGAAGCCCGCCAAGCTCTCCGGATTTCCCAGGCAAGAATATTGGAGTGGGTTGCCATTTCCTTCTTCAGGGGATCTTCCCAATGCAGGGATCAAAACTGTCTCTTGCATTAGTAGGTGGATTCTTTAATGCTGAGCCACCAGTGAAGTCTCAAACCTAAATAAATATTAAAGACCTTTAGTGTTATTCACGTAAAACTAGGTTCTAGGCACTGGAGATCAAATATGAACAAAGCAAGTAAAAATCCCATTTTCATAGGAATTCTGTTCTAGTGGATAAAAGCAAATACCTAATATCATGGCATATTTTCTAGGTTGCTACTAAATATTTTTAGAACACATCTCAAAATAAATGATGCCCATGATTGATCTGAGGCTCTGTAAACTAATAAATATTATATTGCCCTCATAGGGTTTCAGGATAAAAGATTTATTGGAGTAAAATAACATAATCATTACTACTACTAATAATACTAATTAGAAGTCTGAATTTGGTACTGCTGCTGCTGCTGCTGCTGCTGCTAAGTCGCTTCAGTTGTGTCCGACTCCGTGCGACCCCATAGACAGCAGCCCACCAGGCTCCTCCATCCCTGGGATTCTCCAAGCAAGAATACTGGACTGGGTTGCCATTTCCTTCTCTAGTGCATGAACGGGAAAAGTGAAAGTGGAGTCGCTCAGTCGTGCCTGACTCTTTGCAACCCCATGGACTGTAGCCTACCAGGCTCCTCCGTCCATGGGATTTTCCAGGCAAGAGTACTGGAGTGTGGTGCCATTGCCTTCTCCAGAATTTGGTACTATAGAGGTACCAAAAATGTAATGGTTGATATATAAATGCTAGTTGGCCAATGGATAAAAATCCTTTTATCTAAAATGGCCTACTGTGTGCCAAGAATCTACCCATCTCATAGTTACATCAGCCATGTACTGTGTTCAATTTGTGTTTGGGGGCAACTGCCCTGCCTCTGTTTGCATGGTGGAAACTGAAATAGCTTATTGGACACAAAAGACCTATAAAACTACTTTTCAGTAAACACACACAAACACACACACACACACTGAATATCCTTAAGACAGTCCTGATAAGAGTAATACTTTCTTCTCAGCACCATTAATGAAGAGCATCTTCTGGCAAAAACATTCAGCAAGGTCATTTGGCAAAGAAACATTTTCCCAAAGTTTAAGTATCTCCTTTTCACTATACAATTTTCTGTTCTTAAGTTGATTAACCTACTTATGAACAAAAAGGATTTGCTTCACTTTTTCTGTCTAAAACAAGCCCTTGTGGTATGACTGTTTGGTTATGCAGACAATATGAAAAGAGTGAAATGCCATTATTGATAATGTAGCATCACATCACAAATCCATTAACCGTGGCCACATCAAACGGGCAATGAGAGGGGACCCAATATCAAAAGTGCCTTAACGTTTGTCAGAAATGGTTTTTATTATTCTCAATGTTTTTTATACTATCAGCCCCATCTGCCTTCATGATAGCTTCCACACACCTGACAGTGGTTATTTTCTGCCTTACATCCTCTGCATGGCTCTCCATTTTCTCCTGGATGAAATTCAAAATGCAGCATAATGGACAACCCTCTCCACCAGGGGATCCTGGCTGCCTAACTCATCTGTGCTCTGCTCATGTCATCTGCCCCAGTCTAAATGAGTCAAGGCCCAGCCTAGGTCTCTCAGGGTGCCCAAAAAGCCTACCTTCCTGCACACCCCAAAGGCCATCAGGACTCTCATCCTGCCAGAACCCCTCCTCCAACCCTATCTCCAGGCTGAGCCCAATACTTCCAAAGTCATGACTGCTATCCATTCTGGCACCATCAAAAATTACCTCTTTCTGACTCTCATCCCAGTTTCAATCAACCATGAGAAACCTAGGACTTTCATTCATCCTCAGCCTCTACCCACAGTTTCTGATTCATTATTGCCAAAAGCACTCATTACCATCCAAACTGATAAGATTTTTTTTCCACTTTTTTATTAGTCATTCTTTCCCCACTAGAATGTAAGTGACTATGGGAGGGTTAGTTCTATTTTGGTCACTGATGTACTCCCAGTCATTTTAATAATATTTGGCACATTGCAAGCTATCAATAAATATTTTTGAATAAATAAATATCAACCGTCTTAAAGTTTGTGCTCTGCACTGTGATGGGACATGATTTTAATATTTAAAGACCAATGTATAGGTTGCTCTCTATTCCTGGAACTCCCAATCTACTCCCATCCATACCTATGCCTACCTCTAGCTAACCTGGATATTTTTAATTTATAGTTCAAATCTCAGACAATGCTGATAAATAGAGTGCAGCACTTATTTTACTGTTAGATAATTGATCACATAACTGCCTGTCTTTCTCCCTGACTCTAAAGGATCATCTGTTTTCTTATGGAACTCCTGACACAAAATATGTTTTTAAAAATGAATGTATGCATGAATTCAGTTCAGTTCAGTTCAGTCGCTCAGTCGAGTCTGACTCTTTGCGACCCCAGGAACAGCAGCAGGCCAGGCCTCCCTGTCCATCACCAACTCCTGAGTCCACCCAAACCCATGTCCACTGAGTCGGTAATGCCATCCAACCATCTCATCCTCTGTTGTCCCCTTCTCCTCCTGCTTTCTATCTTTCCCAGCATCAGGGTCTTTTCAAATGAGTCAGCTCTTCACATCAGATGGCCAAAGTATTGGAGATTCAGCTTCAACATCAGTCCTTCCAATGAACACCCGGGACTGATCTCCTTTAGGATGGACTGGTTGGATCTCCTTGCAGTCCAAGGGACTCTCAAGAGTCTTCTCCAACACCACAGTTCAAAAGCATCAATTCTTTGGCACTCAGCTTCCTTTATAGTCCAACTCTCACATCCATACATGACCACTGGAAAAACCATAGCCTTGACTAGACGGAACTTTGTTGACAAAGTAATGTCTCTGCTTTTTAATATAGGTCCCATCACTTCATGGCAAATAGATGGGGAAACAGTGGAAACAGTGGCAGACTTTATTTTTGGGGGGGTCCAAAATCACTGCAGATGGTGACTGCAACCATGAAAGTAAAAGACGCTAATCCTTGGAAGGAAATTTATGATGAACCTAGACAGCATATTAAAAAGAAAAGACATTACTCTGCCAACAAAGGTCTGTATAGTCAAAGCTATGATTTTTCCAGTAGTTATGTATGGATGTGAGAGGTGGACTATAAAGAAAGCTGAGTGCCAAAGAATTGATGCTTTTGAACTGTGATGTTGGAGAAGACTCTTGAGAGTCCTTTGGACAGGAAGGAGATCCAAACCAGTCAATCCTAAAGGAAATCAGTCCTGAATATTCATTGGAAGGACTAATGTTGAAGCTGAAACTCCAAGACTTTGGCCACCTGATGCGAAGAGCTGACTCACTGGAAAAGACCCTGATGCTGAGAAAGATTGAAGGCAGGAGAAGAAGGGGACGGCAGAGGATGAGATGGTTGGATGGCATCACCGACTTAATGGGCATGAGTTTGAGTAAACTCCAGGAGTTGGTGATGGACAGGGAGGCCTGGCATGCTGCAGTCCATAGGGTCACAAAAAGTCGGACATGACTGAGCGACTGAACTGAACTGATGGCTAATAAAGAATGTTTACTGTTTTAAAGTCAATATTTTGGACCCTAGGAGCCCACAGGAATATATAGAATGAGTGTTTGAATCATCTAATAAACCATGCAGCCTCCTCTTCTAATTGTTCTATTCTTAGAGAAAGGAATGTTACAAATGTTACAAATATCTACTGTGAATTGCTATCTTATACAAAAAGAAATAAAATTTAGCTGAAGTCAGTTATATCTAGGAATGCATGTGCGAAAACAGTCACAGGTGGGAGCTGGAGATGGGCAGGGATTTGCCAGCTTTCCTGCAAGTGGCAGATGGTGGGAGTTTTACAAGGGTGCCCAGGGTGCTTCCCAGCTGCATTCTCTAGGGACCCCATCTCTCTCATCACTGCATCCCTAATACGGAACACAGCATACCCACTTGAATTAGAATGAAGCACTCTCTGAGACATGAAGGAACTGGGTTTGCTGTGAAATAAGGGCAGAGGAAACATCATGCAGAAAATTTCAGTGTCCTGAGTAAGCAAAGCACATGTAAGTCACAGCTAACAGTTGGACATGAAATGTATCTGGGTGCATGGGCCAAGGAGACAGAGAATGAGGGCTGCAGGCAGACTATGCAAGCTGCATGTGTGTGCATGCGTGTGTGCTCAGTCACTCAGTCATGCCCAACTCTTAGCAACTCCATGGACTGTAGCCTACCAGGCTCCTCTGTCCATGTGATTCTCCAGGCAAGAATACTGGAGTGCCTTGCCATGTCCTCATCCAGGGGATCTTCCCAACCCAGGGATAGAACATGTATCTCTTAGGTCTCCTGCACTGGCAGATGGGTTCTTTACCACTAGTGATATCTGGGAAATCTCCTGCAAGCTTCATGGCATGGGCTTGAAGTGAAGTGAAAGTCGCTTAGTTGTGTCTGACTATTTGTGACCCCATGGACTATACAATCCATGGAATTCTCTAGGCCAGAACACTGGAGTGGGTAGCCTTTCCCTTCTCCAGGGGATCTTCCGAACCCAGGGATTGAACCCAAGTCTCCTGCATTGCAGGCAGATTCTTTACCAGCTGAGCCACAAGGGAAGCCCATGGCATGGGCTTAATGCTATGAAACTCAGACTTTATCACTTTCTTAACTGTCCTGCCCAGGCCCTGGAGGCTCAGCAAGGGCACTACAGGTTGGGGTGTATCCAGCCTGGGAAGGTGGGGGATGAGCGGGTAGGACGGCGGCAGAAAGATTAGAACTTCCCTGTACTCAGACCTCTGCTGTACCATCCCCAAAGCAAAGGAACTCTGCTTTAATTGACTTAAAATAATTAGGATTTATGTTTACTTGGAAAATAAAGGTTTAAAAAAACATTCCACAGGTGACAGTGAAAGTCAGAACCCCAAAATAATATTATCATGCTACTGTGTTAGAAAAAACATTTTGCACACAGGAGGGTAGGGCCTGGCTGGGGAGTCATGCTAACTAAAAGTCTATGACACAATGATGAATCAAATGATACTGGAGAACGTCTGAGAAGAAGTTACAATAAGTAACAGAGAGCACTTTTCCATTAATTAAACATGAGGAGAAAAGCAGTGAAGGGTAGGGAGAGTCCAAGATTTCCGGGTAGGGAAATTGATAAATACTCAGGTTCCATTCACCAAGAAAGAAGATAGGCATAGAAGCAGATTTGGGGAGAATATAATTATTTGACTTTCAGATACAATTAGTTTGATTCCTTATGGAACACCCAGACGAAGGGCTCCATCTGGAATATAGTAATATATATTTTCCAAAAGGGTAATAAAGAGTTTTGGATTGTGTGAGAAATAATTGAGGCATTTTATGTTAGACAATGCCTGTTGTGTGTGTGTGTGTGTACGATGTGAAAAAAAAATGTCATCTGTTGAGAGTGAGGGGAAAGATACGAATAATCTAAAGGAGGTTTCAAAAGTTTAATCTAATTGATCTAGGAGACGGGAACAAGAACAAATACTTCTCAGAATAGTTTTTTTTTTTTTTTAAGCTGAAGAGGTGTTAAGACCATGTTAATACTGGGTGTTAACCTGCTGTTCTTTAGTCGCTAAGCTGTATCCATTATTGAGACCCAATGGACTATATAGCCCACCGGGCTCCCCTGTCCATGGCATTTCCCAGGCAAGAATACGGGAGTGAGCTGCCATTTCCTTCTCCAGGGATCTTCCCCAACCAGGGATCAAACAAGCATCTCTTGCGCTGGCAGGCAGATTCTTTACCACTGAGCAACCAGGGAAGCCCGTGGGTAAAATAGATAGTAAATAGATGAGTAATAGATAGCTATTCACCATGAGTAAAATAGATAGCTAGCAGGAAGCTGTGGTACAGCACAGGGAGATCAGCTCTGTGCTCTGTGATGACCTGGAGGGAGGGATGGAGACTGGGAGGCAGGCTCAGAAGAGAAGGGATATATGTATACTAATGACTGATTCGTGTTGTTGTATAGCAGAAACCAGCACAACATTGTAAAGCAATTATACGCCAATCAAAAAAGAAAAGAAAAAAAGATATCTGGTGTTAGGAATTTACGGTGGCAAAAATCTGTGTATTTATGAGATTTCTCCCTGGTTATGCAGTGTTCAGTGGAAACAGTGGCTGACTTTATTTTTCTGGGCTCCAAAATCACTGTAGATGATGATTGCAGCCATGAAATTAAAAGACGCTTATTCCTTGGAAGGAAAGTTATGACCAACCTAGACAGCATATTAAAAAGCAGAGACATTACTTTGCCTACAAAGGTCCATCTGGTCAAGGCTATGGTTTTTCCAGTGGTCATGTATGGATGTGAGAGTTGGATGGTGAAGAAAGCTGAGTGACGAAGAATTGATGCTTTTGAACTGTGGTGTTGGAGAAGACTCTTGAGAGTCCCTTGGACTGCAAGGAGATCCAACCAGTCCATCCTAAAGGAGATCAGTCCTGGGTGTTCATTGGAAGGACTGATGTTGAAGCTGAAACTCCAATACTTTGGCCCCCTGATGAGAAGAGCTGACTCATTTGAAAAGACCCTGATGCTGGAAAAGATTGAAAGCAGGAGGAGAAGGGGACAACAGAGGATGAGATGGTTGGATGGCATCACCGACTCAATGGACATGGGTTTGGGTGGACTCCGGTAGTTGGTAATGGACAGGGAGGCCTGGCGTGCTGCAGTTCATGGGGTCGCAAAGAGTTGGACACGGCTGAGCGACTGAACTGAACTGAATGCTGTGTTCAAATCGTAGGGAGTGAAATCTGGGATCATAATAGTGATCCATGACTGAGGGTTTGTGAGCCTCTTGCAGGAAAAAAAAAGGATTCCAAATGAGAAAATTGTTCTGTAAAGGTAATAGTTCAAGTGATAGATTCTAGAGAGGGTAAAATGAGAAATAGGTCATTAGACTAGTAAAGAGATTTGGGATTAAGGATTTGGCATTTACAATGAAGCAAAAGAGAAAGGTGAGAAAGCAAATGAGAAAGCAAAATGAGAAAGGTGGAAAGATGGTACATAGAAGATACATTCAAAAAGTAAGAGTCCAACATGGGAACAATAGAATTAATCATCATATATTTAAATAGGTAATAAGAGGCACTTAATGGCAACAAAGTGTTCCAAAACAATATATCATCCACTATATGCAATGCCAGGTGGATCATTAGGCTTTACAAGTTCAACAAACACAACTACCTAAACAGTCACATAATTTATACCTATTTATGTTTATCTTAAAATATTTTATTCTATAAAAACTAAATATTTTACTTTTACCAAATACATGATCATTGTACATTAACAAGAATAATAATTTTTCCTTTTAAAATGTATGTATTCTTGTTAAGAAGTCTATATTCTATATTCCAGTCTATATATAATCAAGAATGGCTATCATATTCCTGATGGTAATGTGGTGATAAAATAGATGAACTCTCAGAGCGATCAACAATGCAGATTATAGCACCTCATTATTCAATAATAATTTGTGATTTTTTTTCAAACATGAATACATCTTATGTAGATAACTTAGATTATTTTAAGTCTCAAGGAATAATATATATATGGTTTCTGAGTCAAGGTTACCCCAGGTCTTGAAAATTTTATTACTAGCCGGTGTTCTTTATTTCCCACCCCCCCAAAAAAAAAGACTACCAAAGGTAATCCTGAAAAGTACATACGATGAAAAAGAGTGCTACCAAGGACACTATGCACCTATGTTTTAAAATTGGAGGCCATGCTTTGAAAAGGCATCATGGTTTAATTTATTCTTGTGGTATGAGAGTTACATAGCCTACCTTATAATTCCTTTTAAGTAGGTCTTTTCAGAATGTGTGATTATCCCAAATGAAGTACAAGCTGTTAGTCCTTATTTTTTCCCCATTTTGAAACCCCATTTGATCTCTACTCCTTGTAAATTTGGCATCTTACATGTAGTACTTACTATATGCTATCTAGAGAAAAGACGTTTTGAGACTTAAATTTCTTATGAAGTTACCAAAATAATTCGACTTGTCTCTTTCTTCCAAGTCTGACACAATTAGTCTGAATCTGTTGACTCAGAGAGAGAACATATCAAAAAATGTTCCCGCTTCTTTTTCAAAACCCAAGGACAGTATTGCTTGCTCATGTAAATTTAAATAAGGGACAACTTTGCTATGTCTGAATGTGCAAACCATTTATAGAATGAAACAGAGAATACAGAAGTTTTAATCTCTAGATCCAAGTAAGAATCTGTACCATTTAAAAATATTCAGCACAGAACACTGGTAAGCTGAAACCATACATCAAAATAAACTAAATGAATTTCACTCAGAGAGCCAGCAAGTGTGGGAAGTCCTCTCAATTCATGAAATATGGGGAATTATTTGAGGAACTAAAATATTTGATGGGTAAAGGCTAAAAGCATATTAATTGTTTAATATTTTGAAGGGATCAAAATATTGCCTATGAAAAGTGTACATCTGTTTTAAAAAGCAGGGAACAACATAATTACCCAAGGGAAAATATATGACTTCTTTAACAGAAAGGGAAGGAGTACAGCATAAGACTTAACAGTGTGGACTCTTCATCAGATTGTCCAATTTTGGTTTATGACTCAATCACCTATTTCTTAATTACATGTTTTAAACTTTTTATTTATTAGAGTGCTAGCTGGTAAAATTCCCCTCACTTCTTTACCCACACTTTGATATTCTGCATTGTGATGCCGGGGCAGAAAGTCTCTAGACCTGTGGCTCCCATAGGGTACATGAGTCTCTCTCAGGGGATTTGTAAAGTCAAAATGGTATAGGTGTGGATTCTGAGCTATCATTTGTTTTTTCACTCTCATTTTCTCATGAGGGTACAGTGGAGATTTCAAGGGGTTACATGACATATGATATGTCAACACAGAAGCAAATGTGGTTACTCAGCTGTCTTCTATGTAGCTGGATGTTAGTCATTTGTAACAATGTAATATAATGTTCACCTTCTCATTATTTAGTTTGAAAATAATCATTTTTCATAAAGATGATATTTTTGTCAGCATCTAAAGGGTTTATCCAAGAGAATATTTTGTGCAAAAATGGGCACAATAAAGGACAGAAACGATATGGACCTAACAGGAGTAGTAGATATTAAGAACAGATAGCAAGGATATACAGAAGAACTATACAAAAGGTCTTAATGACCCTGATGACCAAGATGGTGTGATCACTGACCTAGAGCCAGACATCCTGAAGTGCAAAGTGAAGTATGCCTTAGGAAGAAGCATCACTACAAACAAAGCAAGTAGAGGTGATGGAATTCCAGTTGAGCTATTTCAAATTCTAAAAGATGATGCTGTGAATATGCTGCATACAATATGACAGCAAATTTGGAAAACTCAACAGTGCTCACAGGACTGGAAAAGGTCAGTTTTCATTCCATTCCCAAAGAAAGCCAAAGCCAAAGAATGTCAGACTACTACACAATTGCACTCATCTCACACACCAGCAAAGTAATGCTCAAAATTCTTCAAGCTAGGCTTCAAAAGTACATCAACTGAGAACTTCCAGATGTTCAAGCTGGATTTATAAAAGGCAGAGGAACCAGAGATCAAATTGCCAACATCTGTTGGACCATAGTAAAAACAAGAGAATTCCAGAAAAATATCTACTTCTGCATCATTGACTACGCTAAAGCCTTTGACTGTGTGGATCACAACAAACTGTAGAAAATTCTTGAAGAGATGGAAATACCAGATGACCTAACCTGCCTCCTGAGAAACCTGTATGCCGGTAAAGATGTAACAATTAGAACCAAACATGGAACAACAGACTGGTTCCAAATTGGGGATATCAAGGCTGTATAATGTCACCCTGCTTATTTAACTTATATGCAGAGTACATCATGAAAAATGCCAGGCTGGATGAAGCACAAGCTGGAATCAAGATTGCTGGGAGAAATATCAATAACCTCAGATATGCAAATGACACCACCGTTACAGCAGAAAGTGAAGAGGAATTAAAACATCTCTTTGATGAAGATCAAAGAAGAGAGTGAAAAAATTGGCTTAAAACTCAAGGAAGCTGTGGTACATATACACAATGGAATATTACTCAGCCATTAAAAAAATACATTTGAATCGGTTCTACTGAGATGGATGAAACTGGAGCCCATTATACAGAGTGAAGTAAGCCAGAAAGAAAAACAATACAGTATACTAATGCATATGTATGGAATTTGAAAGATGGTAACAATAACCCTATATGCGAGACAGAATAAGAGACACAGATGCATAGAACAATTTTATGGACTCTGAGGGAGAAGGTGAGGGTGGGACGTTCTGGGAGAATAGCATTGAAACATGTATATTATCATATGTGAAACAGAACACCATTCCATGTTCGATGCATGAGACAAGGGCTCAGGGCCGGGGCAATGGGATGACCCAGAGGGATGGGATGGGGAGGGAGGTGGGTGGGGGGTCCAGGAAGGGGAACACATGTAAACTCATGGCTGATTCATGTCAATGTATGGCAAAAACTATTACAATATTGTAAAGTAATTAGCCCTCAACTAAAATAAATAAATTTATAAAAAATAAATAAACAAAAACAAAAAACAAAAAACAAAAAACTAAGATCATGGCCTCTGGTCCCATCACTTCATGGCAAATTGATGGGGAAACAGTGAAAACAGTGAAAGACTCTATTTTTCTGGCTACAAAATCACTTAGAAGATGACTGTTGCCATGAAATTAAAACATGCTTGCTCCCTGGAAGAAAAGCTATGACAAACCCAGACAGCATGTTAAAAAGCAGAGACATTTCTTTGCCAACAAAAGTCTGTCTAGTCAAAGCTATGGTTTTTCCAGCAGTCATGTATGGATGTGAGAGGTGGACCATAAAGAAGGCTGAGCACTGAAGAACTGATGCTTTTGAACTATGGTGTTGGAGAAGACTCTTGAGAGTCCCTTGGACTGCAAGGAGATCCAACCAGTCCATCCTAAAGGAAAACAGTCCTGAATATTCATTGGAAGGACTGATGGAAAGATGAAACTCCAGTACTTTGGTCACCTGATACGAAGAGCTGACTCATTGGAAAAGACCCTGATGCTGGGAAACATTGAAGGCAGGAAGAGAAGGGTACAATAGAGGATGAAATGGTTGGATGGCATCACCGTTGCAATGGACATGAGTTTGAGCAATCTCCAGGAGATGGTGAAGGTCAGGGAAGCCTGGCGTGCTGCAATCAATGGGGTCACAAAGAGTTGAACACAACTCAGTG
This sequence comes from Giraffa tippelskirchi, assembly GCF_054371585.1. Taxonomy (NCBI): domain Eukaryota; kingdom Metazoa; phylum Chordata; class Mammalia; order Artiodactyla; family Giraffidae; genus Giraffa; species Giraffa tippelskirchi. The sequence continues at coordinate 70,171,209 of NC_137284.1, forward strand.
ACTGAACAACAGGGGGTTGATCATTATCATTTACAGAATGTGTCATCTTTAATATGATAACTAGAAATAAATATCACACATGTAAGCAAAACCATTTGGGGGTTTTTAAGCGTTTTTCAGGAGCCTAAAATAGTCCTAGATGAGAGTTTAAAACATACTGCTGAAGGTTACATTTCTCCATTGACTGATGGAAAATGGCTGGGTTCAGAGAGGGCATGAGAGAGACCTGAGAAGGGCTTGGTTCCTGCCATTCTACCTGCACTTCCTCTTAGATCTCTCCAACTTCTCACTCTCACAGAACCTGGTCCGGCAGCAACTGGACTCTAGTCTGCAGCTTACAGCCCAACATTCAGTCCTGCAGAGACCATGGTGACCTTGAAAGAGGTCTGACTTCCAGGGCTGTGGGCTCCTCCCTTAGCTCCTGAGCTACTAGAGCCTGTCAGGTAGGATCCTCTGCACAGGAGTCTGATGGTGAAATCTGCCAGGCAAAATCCCCCACCTTCAAACTCTGCCTTCTGGCTCCAAGAGGTCCTCCTTCCTAGCTTCTGGGTTTTGGTGACTCCAACCTGGGGGAGGCATATGCTTCCCGTGGTCGTACCTCCGCATGCCTCAGTGTTCATCTTTGCTTTTCAAACGCTCCAACACTGTTTTACCAGTTTCCTATTTCACATTCCCTAAAGTAATACAATGAGGTTTCTGCTTTCCTGACTGTGTGGAGAGTGACACAATTAGTAACAGGTAGTAATGCATTAAAACCTACACCTAATAAGAGAACTAACCATCTCTATGGTGACAAAATTGAATTAAGTATCTAAGAGGAAAAATTAATACTCTGAGCTTACAAATTTAAAAATGTGAAAGAATACTGGTAATTTGAACAAGTGATACTAAATACTATGTTTTCTAGACATAACTGCCTTGTGACTACAGATATATGATATATGATACATGGTATATGATATATGATATTATATATATTCCAGTCATTTAAAAGAGCACTTTCTTACATTTTATGGAAGTATCTCTTAATATTATTACCTAAACACAGACTTCTAAGACATTGTAATGACAAGTGATGAATAATGATAAAGTATATTTTCTCTAATGTTTAGTTGCACAATCTTAATATGAAAAGATAAATCCTGCAACAAAGGTAATTTCAAAGCAAATCATCTCATCTTATAGAGAACTTATACTGACATTTCCCTTTGAGGTTTTTGCATTATATACTTTTTTAGTAAATACTTAGACTTACCACTTGAGAGGAGAGCAGGCTTACTTTTTACCATTGGACTAGAATGAGGAAACTTGTTGCTAAATGACATGAAAAGGTGTGTTGTGAAATCATCAGGAAGCTCGGCTTCCAGGAATGTCTTCATAAATAGCTTGAAACCTTCAAAATCTATTGTCTGAAAAAAAAAATTTTAATATATATTTTAAGACTCAGCCAATGTTAAGATTGTTTGTGATGTTCAAGAGCATTAGCAGGAGACATGATCTCAAACATTCTTACATCCATGTCTATAAAAGGAAGATAACTCTGAGAAATAAACCAGGCAGTCCTACACTGACACTGATGATTAGATTTAGATGTCTTACCTGCAGCAATGGAGCAAGAAAAACAGGAGCTTTCCAGTCAGGAATCCCTATTTCCATAGTGTCTGTCTGGCCTTAGAAACTTTACTCTTTGAAAGTTAATTTCCTCCTCTGTAAATTGGGGAGAATATTCACAATTCCATGGAGTTATGATGATTAAATCAGACAACTATGTTAAGGTGCTGATGTAGAATCAAGAACACAGCATGAATACAGAAAGTTATCCCTCTTGTCTCCTTTCTTTGTCTCTAATAACAAATACTGTTTTCAACCACTGGAGGAAAGTGGTTAACATGAACGTTTTACCTTAACACCAAGATCAATGGATATAAAATCTTAAAGTGAAATTCTAAATCTTCCTAGGCAATTGCCAAAGAAATCTACTTCAAGATCTTTGCCCACTCTTACTCAGCGCAGAGCTATAAAAGAGCTGACATTTGCATGCAAAGAACCATTGCTACACTGAGAATCTCCAGGTCTACTTGGGGAAATGGTGATGGGAGCTACCTTCTATTCTCAAGTTCATGGAAGAATTTCACAGGAGCTACTGAGAGAGCTTGCTTTCTCCAAGCAGACGAGAACAGTGGGCAAGATCTGACTCCTGCCTGGGAAACTGAGAACAAGGGTGCAGGGACTTTAGGGCCAAGACAGGACAATGGTACTGCATTGGGCTTGGCCAACTCTCCTTGTCACTACAGGGATACTAGTGCATAAATGTTGCCTGGGAAATAGATGTAGAATTCATGGAAGAGAAGGCCCCTTGAGTTGTGTTGGATACTATCTACTAGGCCATTTGAAGGGACTAGGAGACCTACAGAGATGAAACTGAAATGAAGCCACATCTGTCCAGATCAAAGGACTACAAGTTCTATAGGCCTCATAGGAAGCCCTTGAGAGGTACTTTTTTTTTTTTTCTTACCACTTAGTTCAATATATTGGAGACGAAACTAAAAACAAGGCAAAAACAAAACTCAGCAGATTAATGATCCTAATTGTTTTTCAAACTCCTGGCAGATGAGAATAAACTTAATTCCATAAACTGCAAATTTTGGATACAAAAAGCTTATTTTTTCTTACTTAAAATTATTGGGATACGGTGGTAGAGAATGACCAATTTTATCACTGTACTATTCTGAATAAACCTAAAATGGAATAAGACATATAAGGATATCAATATGAGAAAGTAAATTTTTGTCGATTAGATCATATAACATTTAACTATATATACTATGTATGCTTTTTTACCTAATATTATCTCAAGACAATAAAAAAAAACTTATTTTGTTTATTAATGGTTCTAAGATCCTGTCTGCAACTTAATGTGACATTTTTAATTAAGTCTTGCTTTGCTTATTCATTCTCAGTGGGACACTTCAAATATTTATACGTATATATGTGTGTGTATTTATATATATATATATATATATATATATATATATATATATATATATGGTGGTGGTGGTTTAGTCACTAAGTCGTGTCTGACTCGTGCCATCCCATGGACTGTAGCCTGCCAGCCTCCTCTGCTCATGCGATTCTCCAGGCAACAACACTGGAGTGGGTTGCCATTTCCTTCTCCTATATATATATATGTATATATAGTTGGTTATATATTGGTGGTGGTAAAAAGACTTCATTTCTTTCCATGTTCCATGAATCATCACCACCACAGAATATTACAAATTCTACTAGTAGTTCAGTTCAGTCTCTCAGTTGTGTCCGACTCTGTGACCCATGGACTGCAGTCTACAAGTAGACTGAACCACAAAACTAAAATCTATGAATAACATGAATATATAAAGAATAGCAACAATCAGCTGAAGTACTTTCAGAAAGCATTTGCTACAATGAGTGAAGAAAGGAACCAGGAGTTAATTCAAAAAGTTATAGGAAATTTGTGTGATAAACATATTTACAAGTATCATGATTAAAATCAAAGTTACTTATAGTGTCTCTTCTCTCTGTACCCTTTGGTAGTCAGCATTATGTTTGGAAACATAACAGATGATAGAAGCATGGTCTTGAAGTCAGACTCCTTGTTTCAACTCTTCACCCAACACTATCCAGCTGTGTGACAGTGGGCAATTTATTAATCTCTCTGTGATTCAAGTTCTTCATCTATAATAACAATCTCTTAGTTTGTTAGGAAAAATTCCCAACAATATTTGAAGAATGAACCTTAAACCACATTAACATAAATGTTTCCATTTGCATTTAATAGACCATTACATGGTCCACTTTTTCTGTTGTTGGGCATTTTTGTTTGTTTATTTGCTTTTCCTTTGTTTTTGCTTTTGAGAAATCTGGTAATTAAATGTGAACAAAGGACTATAATTACTGAATTTTTTTCTCTGGGTCTTCCTTTACAGTAAGATTATATTTTAAAACAGAATTCTTTCAAGTCAAGGGTTTAACACAGGAAAACAACAGCCAACCAACAAAAACAACAACAAGGACTTCAGAATAAAACAATTTTGTTTCCTATTCCAATACCTCCACTCACCACCTGAGTGATTTGGGGCAAGACATGTATCTGCTCTTTTAAGGAAAAATCTGCCTCATCCCAAGTGTGTTTATGCCCTTTATAGAGCCCTACATAACCCACACAGAACATCCTTGAAATCGGTACCTGTGATTTAATGATGAAAACCAGGAAAATAGACAATCCAAAGGAAAAAAGAAGTGAACTTAATGTATGACATCTCTCTTAATAAGGAATATACTTCTCTTTGATAGTTTCTTTTTCAGATCTCAGGAAAACTTTGAACTTGCTCCTGTGTTGTAGCTCTCCCTTGCTCAGCAAGCAAAAAAAAAAATAGCTTAGTTTTATTATCTGACACCTCTATACCTTAATTTCCTCCATATAAGATGAACCATTCAGCAGTGCTGCCTAAACATAATAATAAATTGATGTACTTAATGCACCCTTGGGCACAAAGGATGTAAAAGAAATAAAATAGTTTAAAAAAGGAAAGGGAATAAATAAAAAGAAGTACTGATTTGAAGTTAGACTTTTATAACCTTAATTTGCCCTAGTCTATTGATTCAGAAAATTAGAAAATTCATTGCATTTTTCCAAATTTAACCCAGAGTTTTTGTGTCTTAGATATTGTGCTGTAATTGTTCTGGGTCAGGAAACATTGGCAAATGATTGCCTTCAGAAAGCAAGCCTTTAAAAAGAGATTAACTTACTTTAAAATAACTAAAAGCCTTTCATAGACATACGAATAGAATAAAAATTTCCTTAGTTCTTAAATGATTTCCACGAGATGATGTCATCCTATTTATGACTGAAGTTTTAGTGATGATGTCAACTTCTTCCTCTAGCTTCTTTACAGTGTTGGTAGGAGCAAACTTCCTTTCTCTTACATTTCCTGTCATTACACACAGCTTACAATGTTGTAAAACCCAAACTTCTTCAAAGCCAAAAGGCAGCTGCTTCAGTGTTTCATGTTCATTGAAGAATTAATCTTCAATGCCTTTCCTGGTTAAGTCACTTACTTCTCATTAGCAAAAGATTTTCCAATCTTCTCTAAAATTTTGTGTTTTCCAGAATATTAACACTTGCATAAATTGATACTATCCTCAAACTGTACATTTTTCTTATCTCACGATTTAGCAGAATATTTCCAAATTTACATCTCTTATTTTCTACTGCTGTCATGTAGCAGCATTAGCATTGGTTTCTGAAGATCGTGACCTTTAAATAGAATGAAATCATTTATATGCATAGCAGTAGAAACCCTAATGCAAAAAGTAGGATCAAACAACTAAATGAGTTCTCAAAAATCAAATTGGCTGGAAGTTCAGGGACACACAATCCAAATTATACTTAAGATTTTGAAAACTGTTTTTTTTTTCTTGAAGGAGCGGCCACAGACTATTTAGGGAGATAGAGAGAATCTCTAAAGAATACAAACTCGGGAAGCTGCTCAGAGCTTGCTGCCAAGTTGGCACAAATTCAAAACACATTTCTATGTGCCTTTCATTATTCTATCTGACCATCTGGATTCTTGATGTTTAAATTCCTGCTAATACTAAAGAAGTAACTCTAGTATTCATCCAAGTAGATTCAAAGTGAATGAAAATAAATGTCGTCACTCTTTCATTAATTTATTTTGGCAGTTTCAGGATAAAGATTTTCTCATATTCAGCAAATGTACATTATGCATATATCCACTTTGTACTGGGCTCTGTTCTAGGTGACGGGGTAAAGATGTTATTGATACATGCAAAATCCTTCCATCAGGGGGCTTATCTTCTAATAAAGGGAATAAGAAAAAAATAATAAATAGCTTAAATGTACAGTGTCTGAAGGTATTAAGTAGTGTGTACATATGTGCTAAGTCATGTCTAACTCTTTGTGACCCTATGGACTGTAGCTCACCGTGCTTCTCTGTCCGTGGGATTCTCCAGGTAAGAATATTGGAGTGGGTTGCCACTGCCCTCTCTCCAGGGGTTCTTCCCCATCCATGGATCAAACCCACATCTCCCTCTTTTCCTGCATTGCAGGTGGATTCTTCTCCACTAGCACTACCACCAGGGAGCCCAGTTAAACGTTGTATAAGAAATAAAGAAGGAAGATATTATATACTGGGGGTGGTACTTGTAGTTTTAAATCTGATGATTAGGAAATGAGAATCTGTTCTTTGAATAAAGACTGAAATGAGATGAGGGAGCGAGCTTCACACACATTTGGAGAAAGAACATTCCAGAAAGATTAAAAACAGGTCGTGCAAATGTCCTGAGGCATTAAGATGTTCTTGTTTTAGAGGATTTTCTATAAGAGGTAGTGAAGAAAAGCAAGAGACTAGAGCAGGATTGAGGAAGGACTAGAATTATAGAGAGGAGGTAAAAGACAGGATCTTTGGTGGTGTGTATATGGGGGCTGCTGCTAAGTCACTTCAGTCGTGTCTGACTCTGTGTGACCCCATAGACGGCAGCTCACCAGGCTCTGCCATCCCTAGGATTCTCCAGGCAAGAATACTGGAGTGGGTTGCCATTTCCTTCTCCAGTGCATGAAAGGGAAAAGTGAAAGTGAAGTCGCTCAGTCGTGTCTGACTCTTAGCGACCCCATGGACTGTAGCCTACCAGGCTCCTCCACCCATGGGATTTTCCAGGCAAGAGTACTGGAGTGGGGTGCCATTGCCTTCTCCGTATATGGGAGCAGACCCTGTAAAAAATATTTTAGACCATCAATACAGTGCGATGGTGGGACTTTCCTGGTGATCCAGTGGTTAGGACTCTACACTCCAAATGAGAGGGTCCATGTTCAAACCCTGGTCAGGGAACTAAGATTACACAAGCCACAACTAAGCTTGGCACAGCCAAATAAATAAGTAAACAAAAATAAATGAATTAAAAAAATAAACCATTATGGCTTTAAAGTCAAGTGAGAAGAACAGTTACTGGAGGGTTGCAGCTGGAAATCATGTGATTTAACATATTTTAACAGGATCATATCATCATAATAGTGCTTCCCTCATGGCTCAGATGGTAGAGAATCCACCTGCAATGCAGGAGACCCAGGTTCCATCCCTGGGTCCGGAAGAGACTCTGGAGAAGGGAATGGCTACCCATTCCAGTATTCTTGCCTGGAGAATTCCATGGACAGAGGAGCTTGGTGGGTTACAGTCCATGGGGTCACAAAGAGTTGGACATGACTGAGCAACTAACACTTTCATGATCACAATAGGACAGTAAGACTAATAATAATAGGATCATTTTATATAACAGTTTATCTTATAGCTTTTATATCAGACAAAAGACAGTCCAATTTTCACAATTACTAATGAACTTGCATACACAGCCGATTAATAGGTGATCTTTAAAAGACAAAAATGAATCACTGAAGTATCAACAGTTAAGTAGCTAAAACCATTAACAAAAAAATTACTTCAATTCATTTATCATTAAGTGTTGACTGAGTGCCTACTATGTGTACAATACTGCTGGCTACCGAGCAAAAGAACTCAAATGAGGTAGGCAGTAATTTCGGTTAGTCAGAAGCTTTCTTTCACCATTCCCATATGAATTTTCCTAGTTTGTATCATTATATGTAAATTTATATCTAATTTATATCATTAATTATGTTAAATCAAACACTGATGTAAAGGTTACTGAACCAAAACATATACATTGATATGTAGTATGGCTAACTTTCTGAGATTCCAAATACATAATTTTGATATTAAAATATTTTCAGAAAAGAAAATCTACATTTTAAATGTCTTATTGCTTATGCTTATCTTGTACTGAAATTAATTCTGCAATAGACTGTACATTACTTCAGACTTCAGAGCACTCCTTGATAGTCTCCTACACTGCCATGGAGAAACTTCCGTTAAAGAGAAACAGTGAAAGTGTGAATTTCACATTGGATATTTAAAACTTAGTTTTGGCAAATGAAATTATCTTCACTACTTCAGAAGTGCATAATTTATTAATTGTACCAGTCTTTATCCTGGGTGTTCATTGGAAGGACTGATGTTGAAGCTGAAACTCCAATACTTTGGCCACCTCGTGCGAAGAGTTGACTCATTGGAAAAGACCCTAATGCTGGGTAGGATTGGGGACAGGAGGAGAAGGGGACGACAGAGGATGAGATGGCTGGATGGCATCACTGACTCGATGGACATGGGTTTGGGTGGACTCCGGGAGTTGGTGATGGACAGGGAGGCCTGGCATGCTGCGATTCATGGGGTCGCAAAATGTCAGACACAACTGAGCGGCTGAACTGAACTGAACTTACCTAAAACTAACATCTATTAAGTCTCACAGAGAAAAATAGGCATGTGTTTTTCAATAAGAGATGGCAAATGGCAAGAATAACAAACAATGATACTCCAAGTTATTTTAGTAATTATGAAATGCGCATAATGGATTAGAAAAATTTTAAGCGGGTTACTTTTACTGTGATTTTCAGTATACCTTGTGATCAAGAGTCTGTATCCAACTAAATTTTGTACTTCAGCTAAAATGTATTTTAAAAAATTTTTACTGGAGTATAGTTAATTTACAAAGTTGTGTTAGTTTCAGGTGTATAGCAAAGTGTATCAGTTATCCATATACATATATACACTCTTTTTAGATTCTTCCCCCATATAGACCATTGCAGAGTATTGAGTAGAGTTCCCTATGCTATACAGGAGGTTCTCATTAGTTCTCTCCTTTATACATAGTATGTGTATATATATATATATATATACACACACATATATATATATAAAAATATATCTCAATCCCAACCTTCCAATTTATCCCTCCTCTTCTAACCCCATTAACCATGCATTTGTTTTCTACATCTGTGACTCTATTTCTGTTTTGTGGACAAGCTCATTTGTACCATTTTTTTAAAATAGAATCCACCTTCATCTCGTAGGACGCTGTCTTGCCTGTGTTTCAGTGTTGTCACGGGAACTGGTGTGAGTTATTACTGAACCACACGCCAAATGCTCTAAAAGTTATTTCTCCTCAAAAAGTAAACCAGAATAAAGATTTTGTGAATAACTATGCATCTATAATTTTCATTAATAATGTCAGTTTTTAAGGATTGCATACTTGCATCTTCATGGAGGGAGATGGGAGGGAGGCTCAAGAGGGAGAAGACATATGTACACCTATAGCTGACTCATGTTGATGTTTGACTGAAAATAACAAAATTCTGTAAAGCAATTATCCTTCAATGAAAAAAGTAAATTAAAAAAATTCCCAAATGAGTCTCTGAATGCAGGTATGTGTACAGGCAGAATTACAAGTATCTTGTGTTCCCTGCTAGACTCTACGATCCAACACAACTCTGCACCACATAGTGCTTAATATAATTCTTTTACATTGCAGGTTATCATGATATATTTGAAGTATGGACACTGGAATAGCAAAAAAAAGAAAGAAGCACAATTTCACTCAATACCTCTTTTTATGACATCTAGCAAGAAAGAAAACTGATTCAGGTAGGATGGTAAGAATTTGTGAAATAGAATAAATACAAAAAGGTTTTGACCAGGAATATATTGTTTTAATAAATCTCAAATGAGATTATTTTAAAGTATGAGAGCATATGGCTATTCTAGCAAATTAACATAAACAAAATCAACAAAACTATTGATAACAATATAACAAAACATTTGGAATGATTTCAAATACATATTATCCTAAAAATTCTCTCCTTTCTAATCCATCAAGGCCCAAATATGTCTGGGTTATTATAGGGAGAAATATCAAGATGAGAAAGTGTAGAAGACAGATCAGGAAATGCTCAGCTAGAATGTGAGAGTGAGGGATTGAGAGTCTACAGGGGGGTCAGGAAATTCATGGATTATTTTCAGGACTTAAGAATTCCTTGGTAGTGTAGTGTTTAGTCGCTCAGTCGTGTCCGACTCTGTGACCCTATGGACTGTGGTCCACCAAGCACATCTGTTGATGGGATTCTCCAGGCAAGATTTCTGGAGTGGATTGCCATCCCCTTCTCCAGAGGATCTTCCCGACCCAGGGGTCGAACCCGGGTCTCCTGCATTGCAGGCAGATTCTTTACCAACCGAGCTACAGGGAAGATTTCCTAGTTGAAGTATTTTGCCAGCAATTTGTAAAATATATTTAATTGCTTGATACTTCTTGGTAGAAAACATCATCTTGACCATTTCTGTTTCTTCCACACGTCCAGATACAATGAAGGTAAAAGTGAAAGTGTTAGTTGCTCAGTAGTGTTCGACTCTGTGCAGCCCAATGGACTGCAGCACACCAAGCTCCTCTGTCCATGGGATTCTCCAGGCAAGAATACTGGAAAGTGTCCTACTCCAGTGGATTTTACCAACCCAGGGATTGAACTCGTGCCTTCTGCACTGCAGACCAGTTCTTTATTGTCTGGGCCACCACGGAGCAATATCTGATATATAATATACATACATTATTTGGGATGCAACCCAATAATTTTTGTTCCAAGTGCTTTTCTCACTTTCTATATGTTTATCCTCACTGGTAGATGTTTTTATGACAAACTACTTCTTAAAGCCTTCAACCACTCCATTCAATCTTTATAGTCAGTAATATGCTCTATTATCTATAAATGGAAAAATAAAATTAGAATTTTCTTAAAGTGTTTGTTGTATATAATGAAAATTATCTAAATGTTATTGTGTTCTATGAACTTCACTAAGTATGTTATGTGTATGCTGTACTTATATCATCACAATAACTCCATAAGCAAATGCCACTATCACTCCTATTTTACAGAGAGGAAGTCTATAAAATGATTTTTCTGAGGCTCAGAAAAATCAAGTAAAATGCCCAAAACCAAAAGTTCCTATTTATTGCCAAGGGCCTAAATATTATATATATATGTATATATATATAATTCAATAGGCAGATTTTGATTTCCCAAGATCCATATCTAGTACAACTTGTTTGTCACCATCAACTCTGTTGACTAGTCTACCAATAAGCTAATCATTAGACAAAAAAGGGAAAAGCATAAAAATAAACAGAGATGATGTAATTATCTCAGTTACACAATCTTGAAAACTGAGTTGACTATAATTCTTTTTGATATCCTAAATGTAACCTATTACTTTTGACCACATATCTGAAATGAATTCTAAATCTGCCTTCAGGCTCTATTATAATTTCCTTGCCATCTCAGTTTTCATCATTTAATTGTACTATTTCAATAATTTTTACCTGATCTTCTCTTCAATTCAAGCCTGTTGATCCCATAGGCTTTAGAAATACTTTTCTAAGCGGAAAATATAACTTATTGATCTTTAGTTCAATTCAGTCGCTCAGTTGCATCTGACTCTTTGTGACCCCATGAACCGCAGCACGTCAGGCCTCCCTGTCCATCACCCACTCCCGGAGTTTACTCAAACTCATGTCCATTGAGTCAGTGATGCCATCCAACCATCTCATCCTCTGTCATCCCCTTCTCCTCCTGCCCTCAATCTTTCCCAGCATCAGGGTCTTTTCAAATGAGTCAGCTCTTTGCATCAGGTGGTGAAAATATTGGAGTTTCAGCTTCAACATCAGTCCTTCCAATGAACACCCAGGGCTGATCTCCTTTAGGATGGACTGGTTGGATCTCCTTGCAGTCCAAGGGACTCTCAAGAGTATTCTCCAACACTGCAGTTCAAAAGCATCAATTCTTCGGAGCTTAGCTTTCTTTACAGTCCCACTCTCACATCCATACATGACCACTGGAAAAGCCATAGCCTTGACTAGATGGATCTTTGTTGACAAAATAACGTCTCTGCTTTTTAATATGCTATCTAGGTTGGTCATAACTTTCCTTCCCAGGAGTAAGCGTCTTTTAATTTCATGGCTGAAGTCACCATCTGCAGTGATTTTGGAGCCCACAAAAATAAAGTCTGACACTATTTCTGTTTCCTCATCTATTTGCCATGAAGTGATGGGACCAGAGGCCATGATCTTAGTTTTCTGAATGTTGAGCTTTAAGCCAACTTTTTCACTCTCCTCTTTCACTTTCATCAAGAGGCTCTTTAGTTTTTCTTCACTTCTGCCATAAGAATGGTGTCATCTGCATGCCTGAGGTTATTGGTATTTCACCTGGCAATCTTAATTCTAGTTTGTGCTTCATCCAGCCCAGCATTTTTCATTATATACTCTGCATATAAGTTAAATAAGCAGGGTGACAATATACAGCCTTGCCATACCCCTTTCCTATTTGGAACAAGTCTGTTGTACCATGCCCAGGTCTAACTGTTGCTTCCTTACCTGCATACAGATTTCTCAAGCGGCAGTTGAGGTGGTTTGATATTCCCATCACATTCAGAATTTTCCACAGTTTGTTGTGATCCACACAGTCAAAGGCTTTGGCATAGTCAATAAAGCAGAAATAGATGTTTTTCTGGAACTCTCTTGCTTTTTCGATGATCCAGCAGATGTTGGCAATTTGATCTCTGGTTCTTCTGCCTTTTCTAAAACCAGCTTGATCATTTGGAAGTTCACGGTTCATGTATTGCTGAAGCCTGGCCTGAAGAATTTTGAGCATTACTTTACTAGCATGTCAGATGAGTGCAATTGTGAGGTAGTTTGAGCATTCTTTGGCATTGCCCTTCTTTGGGATTGGAATGAAAACTGACCTTTTTCAGTCCTGTGGCCACTGCTGAGTTTTCCAAATTCACTGACATATTGAGTGCAGCACTTTCACAGCGTCATCTTTCAGGATTTGAAATAGCTCAACTGGAATTCCATCACCTCCACTAGCTTTGTTCGTAGTGATGCTTTCTAAGGCCCACTTGACTTCACATTCCAGGATGTCTGGCTCTAGGTGAGTAATCACAACATCATGATTATCTGGGTCACAAAGATCTTTTTAGTACAGTTCTTCTGTGTATTCTTGACACGTCTTCTTAATATCTTCTGCTTATGGTAGGTCCCTACCATTTCTGCCCTTTATTGAGCCCATCTTTGCATGAAATGTTCCCTTGGTATCTCTAATTTTCTTGAAGAGATTTATCGCCTTTCCCATTCTATTGTTTTCCTCTATTTCGTTGCATTGATTGCTGAGGAAGACTTTCTTATCTCTCCTTGCTATTCTTTGGAACTCTGCATTCAGATGGGAATATCTTTCCTTTTCTCCTTTGCGTTTTGCTTCTCTTCTTTTCACAGCTATTTGTAAGGCCTCCTCAGACAGCCATTTTGCCTTTCTGCATTTCTTTTTCCTGGGGATGGTCTTGATCCCTGTCTCCTGTACAATGACACGAACCTCCATCTGTAGTTCATCAGGCACTCTATCTATCAGCTCTAGTCCCTTAAATCTATTTCTCACTTCCACTGTATAATAACAAGGGATTTGATTTAGGTCATACCTGAATGGTCTAGTGGTTTTCCCTACTTTCTTCGATTTAAGTCTGAATTTGGCAATAAGCAGTTCATGATCTAAGCCACAGTCAGCGCCTGGTCTTGTTTTTGTTGACTGTATAGAGCTTCTCCATCTTTGGCTGCAAAGAATATAATCAGTCAGATTTCAGTGTTGACCATCTGATGATGTCCATGTGTAGAATCTCTTCTTGTGTTGTTGGAAGAGGGTGTTTGCTATGACCAATGCGTTCTCTTGGCAAAACTCTATTAACCTTTGCCCTGCTTCATTCTGTACTCCAAGGCCAAATTTGCCTGTTACTCCAGGTATCCTTGACTTCCTACATCTGCATTCTAGTCCCCTATAATGTAAAGGACATTTTTGTTGGTGTTAGTTCTAAAAGGTCTTCTAGGTCTTCATAGAACCGTTCAACTTAAGCTTCTTCAGCATTACTGGTTATTGATCTTAAGAATATTATTTATCATTTCCTCTATTAAAAAAAAAAACCTTAAAATCCTTAGACGTTATAAGTCCTTATACACAAATGTCCAGATTTTCCACTAATATCCTAAAATGTACTCGTGCTGAAAAAATCTATTCCTATTGATGCAAACAACAGACAAACCTTCAGATAAGTTTTAGGTGTAGCAAGCACCTAAAAAATTTTCTCTACATGTGTTTGTGCTTAGTCAGTCGTGCCTGACTCTTTGCAAACCCATGACTGTAGCCTACCAGGCTCCTCTGTCCACAAGGATTCTCCAGGCAAGAATATTGGAATGGTTGCTATGCCCTCCTCCAGGGGGTCTTCCCAACCCAGGGATCAAACCCAGGTCTCCCACATTGCAAGTACATTCTTTACTGGCTGAGCCACCAGGGAAGGCCAACAATACTGGAATGAGTAACCTATCCCTCTCCAGGGGATCTTCCCAACCCAGGAATCAAAGGAGGGTCTCCTGCATTGCAGGTGGATTCTTAACCAGCTGAGCTACCAGTGAAGCCCCTATTTGTCCTTAAACAAGTAAAAAAGATCACCTGAAGTTCCCAACATCACTTTTTCTCTGATTTTTAACTTTTCTATGAATTATTTAATAAATGTTATGAAAGAAATGAAAGACCATCTGCATGTCTTCTTTGGAGAAATGTCTGTTTAGGTCTTCTACTCAATTTTTGATTGGGTTGTTTGTTTTTCTGGTATTGCATTGCATAGCTGCTTGTATATTTTGGAGATTAATCCTTTGTCAGTTGCTCCATTTACTATTATTTTCTCTCATTTTGTCTTTTCAACCTGTTTGTAGTTTCCTTTGCTATGCAGAAGCTTTTCAGTTTAATTGGGTCTCACTTGTCTATTTTTGGTTTTATTTCCATTACCTTAGGAGGTGGGTCATAGAGGATCTTGCTGTGATTTATGTCATAGAGTATTCTGCCTATATTTTCCTCTAAGAGTTTTATAGTTTCTGGTCTTACACTTAGGTCTTTCATCCATTTTGAGTTTATCTTTGTGTATGGTGTTAGAAAAAAAAAAGAAATGAAAGAGTAACCTATACCGAATGTTTACTACATGTCAAAGTTAGCATTTATCATCAAATTAAAGAGAGTTACCAGGCTATTTTTCAAATTATTTAAGCTTGTTTTAGCAGCTCATTTGTAGAAAAAGCAATTAGAAGCAATTAGGATAATTACATTTTATATATCCTAAATATTTACCTATTTTCAAATTTCTATATATTTATTACAGAACATTAAGGGAGAAATGGATCATTTGTGACATATTGACCATGACAGATATCACCTAGTCACTTTAAGCAGCTAAATCATTAAGCTTGCAATTTAGGATAAGATGTGGCAGATGGTCCATTCTCAAATTCTAAATATTTTCACAGATATAAAACAGTGTGGTTTGTTTTGAAATGATGAGATTTGCTTCTCAGTGCAATTACTAGAAACCTACAAGGAGTTATTCAAATTGATTTGTTTAATTATGACATAACTAATTAATCTCACAAGTAGCTATGCAAATATTTTATCAAATTTTTGGACACGGTCCATTCCATGTGAGAGCAATTCTCTGAGTATCAAGGGCATAAAAACTGAGGCCACGTGTTGAAATAAAAGTTAAAATGTATTTCAACAATAAGTAATACATAATCAATATCAGGTTAATGACAGGATGATAGTAGGCATTTTATTCTTCCATTCCATGGTATGTTTTCAAAACTGTGTTCTGGTTATAAGTTTGATAAGAAGATGACTGAAAGTGTGTTGATAGCAATAGGGTAGAAGTGAAGCAGAAATACTGGTAAACATGTTACATCCATTCCTTGCTAACTAATTGTCCTGGCATTTATGCAGCTGTGGGGGGTGAGGGACAACAGACACCCTAACTCTACCACCAGGACAGCATTCTAGATTGCAACGAGGCTTGGTGGGGGAAGCAAATCACATGACTTGTCCTCCATACCTTAGAAGGAAATCAATTGAGCGATGAAAAAAGAAATCCGAGTCACCATGTTATACCTCCTAACTTTTCGGATGAGAAACACTGAGGCTCTGAGAAAATTGAGGTTCTAGGATTGGTTGGGATATCTCAGATATTCATGGTTTTATCTTTCATATGTTCTTCAGAACTTTCATTTGAAAGCCTGTTGCTCCCTATAGTGTGACCAACAACCACTGCCTCAAAATATCAGTGGAACACCTGTCAGACACAGGGCCAAGTATTTTACATCTACTTTAGAATTTAACCCATTCAACAACTAAGCAGAGGCAACACTCTCTTCATCTGAAAGGTGAACAAACTGAGGCCAGAAGAGATGAAGTAACTAGTCTAAGACCTGCTTGTATGTGGCAGACGTGGAATTTGAACTCAGTTCAGTTGGATTTCTAAGACTGTATTTTCTCTATTATACTTTCAAGGTGGTTTCTTTAATGGCAAAGGTTGAATTTGATTCTGGAAGGACAATTATAGCTTAAAATAGAAGGGTGTTTATCTTTGCTACTAATTATAATAGCATCAATATCCTTTTTAAAGACATTTAAAATATATATTAGGCAGCAGCACTACAAAATGTAGGTTCTGAATTCCCAGGTTTCTTATTAAGGGATTGAGGCAACTCACTTGTCTGAATATAAAGGGTATGCACATTAGCATAAACCCAGTACAGAGTACTGAGTACAAAGATAAGGTAGACCCAGGGAGCTATAAAAAGTTAACTCAGCCTTGGGCCAAAAATCGTCTACTGACAGGAAATGTAAGAAGAAAATCTGACACTCACAGGACACGACAGACAAAAAACACATGGAGAGCAATAAGTATGCATGCCTCATACTACTTTTTCCCTTGGGCTACCCTGAGCTTTCCATGTTGTTTATACTCTGCAACTGAAATGGCTTCCCTGCTAAACTGCATACAGAACAAGGACTGAACAAGCAATAGGAAGGAGGTATCTCTCGAGGCTGACCCCATACAGAGACAGGCTCATCTGCCACCAGTTTTCACACAGCCTGGAGCGGGAAGGCAGGTTGTGTGGGATGGTGTGTTTGTGAACCAAAGTACACAACAAATGCCCTTCAGAAGCTAGAGCCTGCTTCATAAAAACAACTGTTTATTCTGAAGTGGTTGTTGTTGTTTAGTCGCTAAATCACGTCAGATTCTTTTGCAATCCCATGAAATGTTGCACGCCAGGCTCCTCTGTCCATGGGAGTTGCCACCTAATAACATAAACCTCGTGGAAACTGCCTTTGGGGGAGCTAGTAGGTTTCCTTAGAGGTGAAGTCTGAAAGGGGCTAGTAACAATTATCACCACCAATGAATTTCCATCTCAGTTGTGTTGCAACCCAGGAGATTGTAATACACAGGATCAGCGTTTAAGTCAGTCAAGTTCATTCTGATGTAATCAATCATACTGGGATATGTCAGGGATGAAACTACAGTGCGTGCTGTCATTGAAACAACAGGGAAATTAGTGAAGAAGAAGCAGCTAGTACATTTTTCTCCAAAACTCTAGATAGTGTTTCTAATGAGTAGCCATGTTTAAAAGCAACCGGACTACATGATGACCTTTTATCTAGCTTGTTTCACTTTCTCTATTTCATACTCAATGCTTCCATTTCATTTAGTTTATGTTTTCCAATTTCTCTATCTCTTCTTTTTTTGATGTTCTTTCTAAGCCTTTATCAAGGATAGAAAAAAGCCTTTGCTGTTGTGTATTATGTATAATACAATATATATATATTAGAAAACACGAATTTTTTCCTAGCTAAAACTTTTATTACATTTTGATCCCATTTGTTTGACTTAGTATGAATAGAATGCTAGATTTCTAATTTAAAACAATAGATACACAGCAAGCAAAAAAGGTTTACTATATAGCACAGGGAACTATAGTCAATATCTTGTAATAATCTATATTGGAAATCATCTGAAATGTAATATATGTGCATATGTATAACTGAATTGCATACCTGACACACTATAAGTCAACTATACTTAAATAATATATATATATCAATAAAAAAAGAAGCAGATAATATACACCTAGTATAGTCCAAAGGAGACAATATGGTTTTAGACAGCTTGTGCATTTTATTAATAGTAAGATCGCATGCACACATTCCTACTAGGATATAAACATCCATTCAGAGAACTCAACAATGTATTGTAATTCTATGCATCCAACTGAACTATGGACCTAAAACCCCCTTTACGAAATGGACATGACTAGGAGAGAGTGGTTGAAACCACAGATGGGTTTACTCTTTTTCCCAAGAGGGTGAAAATCAAGAGCTTTTCACTCATATTTTCCTCACATATGCTAATAGCACTGTAGACCAATCAAAAGTTCTTATCAATTGCATTTAAATCCTGTTGTTAAATCTCTTATCATAAATTAATAATTTAAGACTTTCATTAAATTAATCTTTTTACCACAGCCTGATGATATTTTGGTGAAATTAGAAAAATTAAGCTCAAGAGTCTACAAAACTGAAGCCTGCACTCTGGACCCTTTTTGATTCTATTGAGTTATAGTTTCTCTACTTGAGTCTTTAACTTGAACAAATATCAGTTACTTTTATCTTTATAAGTATTACAGTTAATCTCATATATGAATCTCACTGGTACAGAAGTATAGCTCAGTGATACGGATGAGAAATTCATAGCTCACATCAGAATAAAGAAAGAAAAGACAGATTTTAATAGAAAAGAAAATGTCTTACTTGATTAAGAATGTCTTGTTTCTGTGCATGCAAGGAAAGAAAGAATACATGTGTTAATGTAAGATAATTTATACTCATCATCTCATATTGCTGATAATGTAACTACAAAGTCAAGTTTACAGATTGATTTGAAAACACACTTTAGATGCATGGGTCTCAAAACGTGGTTCTGAAGTAGCTTCAGCATCAACTGGGAAACTGATAAATAGAAATTTTTGAACTCCATTCCAGAAACTAAAGTGGGGAATCAGCGAACTATTTTAAGAAGACCCCAGGTGATTCTGATGCCAGCTAAAACTTGAGACTCATTGAATAGATCAATCTTAGAATGCAATAAGCAAACAGTTCTAACTGACAAGGGTAAATAGAATGAATAACACGTACAGTATAATGGAAACCTTCCAGAGAAGAATATGAAAATATAATAGAGTATATAAAGGTATATTTGATAATACCTATTCCCCACTTCTAATGATTCCTCCTGTTAGAATAACATGCCTAGCTTCTCTCCATCTCTTTAAAGGTAGATATTTAATTTCTATATATATATGCCACTACTTAATTTCTTCCCATTGTTTTAGATGCCAACAAAACAGTTTGATATGGAATTTGAAATCCAGGGGAAATTATTTATATTTTCAATGACAAACTGAATCTCATATTACAAAATTCTACTACTCTCATGAATCTATTATATCTGTGATGTTCTGACTGGTTTACTATGAAACTTCTTACTAAGAATGGATGGCCATTACAATCTATCTATAATGATAGGCTTTACATTGCTCACATAAGATTAGGTGAAACTAATAGGCATCTCTTACCTTGCTGGATATGAGTTAGTAATAATTGAGTGCAATGGAACATGCCATGCTCATACATAAGTAATGCCATTCAATGCATATGAAATACGTTTTCCTTCCCCTCATCCTTCTCATATCCCCTGGTTTTCCCTCTCATTCTAGTGGCCTCATCAATTAAGTAAACAGGAAATATCTTAAACTGGGATTACACACATCTTGATTTTAAGTATGGTTATTGTGACAAACCTAGATGGTACATCTTGGGAAAGGCATTTTACTTTTCTTAAAATGAGTTTCTTTATTTACAATCATATTTGGTTATCTCAAGACCTTCCTCAAGCTTTTATGTTTAAAACATCTTTAAAGCCATTGTTTAAATGTATATTTTATGATTCTGTCATTTATTTCCTCATAGGAATTAAAAATAAATGATTCATCCATATATTACACTTAATATTCTCTGTTCACTTAGACTAAAACAGGTCACATTTTCATTGTATTAAGTTTGTATACACAGCTTTTATAATTCAGTAGTTCAAGTAAGTGATAACAAAAATAATGCATCTCTCCTTTAAGGAGCTTTACTTTGTAAAGGAGAAAATGATTTGAGAGATATTTAGGTTGTAGTCTCTTTGAAAATACATTTTCCAAGGATGACATAGACTATGTCTATTTTAGAAAACAAAGTATTAGTCATTTACTATAAGGCATGACTAGATTAGTCACTCTCCTAGTTTTTCTTGTATAGCTGAACATTAATTAGGTACTCAACTATGTCTACTTTGAGCTCAACTTGACCAGTCAATAAAGAGTGATATTTTCACATGTGAGTTGACAGTATGAATTATTTCCTACTATTAGACTAAACTTCTATGAATTTGATGAAGGTATGCACCAAACAGAATCTTTAGACCTTGAAGTTTTAATTCTAAACATTGAATATTTCTAAATATTTCCTATTGATTTTTATAAAATATGTACTAGTGTTTAAAAGACTCATAAAAATTTTAAATTTTTCTTCTGAAGGGAAAATACCTATCAACTTTAAAATTTGAGAGAGGTTTTACTCAAATTAGAGATACTTTTGAGTCTTACTAAGATATAACTTTTTGTTTCTCAACTGTTCATTATTTTAATAATGCATTCCAAGAGCAAACCTGTGCATTTATGGAGAGGTATTACATTATTGAGAAGGCTGACTTCATATGAGTCTAATAATGAATCTAGTAATTACCTCAATAAATCAAGTCAGTCAGATTAAGTCCTGAGAGTCCTTTAAATAAGAAATAATTGAAGCAAAAAGTCTATTTGCAAACAAGACCACGTTCCAAATGAATTTATAGATGACAACTATCTTTAGGGAGAAAAAAACTGGTTTGCTCTCTGTACATAAATAGGTACATGCAGATTTTCAACTATGTTTGAGAATGCAAATAATTACTGAATCTTGGAGGTCTTATAACAATTCAGTAAAGCTGTTGTTTTTACCTTTTCAACCCTGCTTTCTTGGTCTTTGAGATTTTCAGTTCTACATATTTATCTGCCAACATTTTTTTTCTCTCTCTCTAAAGCATCTAGGAAAATAAAATCTGAGCAGAATGAGGGCAAATACATGATTTTTCCCCCATGATATAGGCAAACGGAAGTGGCTTTAAGTTGTCTATTTTCTGCATCATTTGTAGGCACTAAACCTTAACTTTAGTTTAAAAAAAAATAAAGTGAATCTCAGGGTAAAAAGTTTTAAAAGGTATAGTTATGTATTGGAATACAGACAGAATAAAAATATAAAAGGAAAAAGAGTAATTATTGCAATAAAAATAGTAAGTATTGAAAATACTAAAAGGAGGTCAGAATTTAAAGACTGGGTTTTGACTAAAACATTAGTTCTATAAATCCCAGAGAAGTAAAATATTAAGGATAGCCAAGAAATGTAATTTTGTAAACATTCAAAACCACAATAACAATGATAACAAAAACCAAATCACATTTTAATCAGCAAACAAATCTGTCTAAATGCCTAGATAACATATCCAGGTAAAAGAGTTCTGGGCAGTTTGTTTTAACTCCCATACAACCCAACTATCTGGGCAGTTTAACTCTCAAAAAACCCAACTATCACTTGGTAAAGCTGCAAAAGAACTTACAGCAATGATGATCAAACATTGAATATGTAGCATTTCTCAGCTAACATAAAAGACAAGGTTATTAACAAATAATTAGGAAGGGAAAGGCATTCATTCAAGAAAGGTGTTTCAATGCAATTGGACAGTACATCAAGTTTTTATAGGGAAAGAATTTCAGGGACTCAAAAGCTTACTGGTACCAGACAAAAACAAGAAAAGGAGAATAAATCCCTCTCTTTGTATCAAAGCTTGCTCTTTAAAGTAATAGTTCACTTATATCCTTCATAGAATTTTTCTTCAGTCAAGGTACCACTTCCTGCCCCAATGCCGAGTTAACATTAAGTAGGTCTTAGAGAGAGTCAGACACACTTTCTCTCTTTTTCTATCTACAAGTATTTCCTGACTTTTAGGAAAAGAACCTAGCATATATTATAAATAATCTATACACTTCCAAGCATACAACATAGAAATGCTATTTTCATTAGCAAAACATTTTTGGATGAAAATAAGCAGTACACCATTTAATGTATCTTCCAAAATAGCATCTCATTATGAATTTCATTTTGGATATGAATATATATTTCCAAGAACTCTTCGTTAAGAAATCCCTCCTCCAAACATCTATATGATACTTAAATAAAGAAAAAAAGGCTTTACCCCTTCAGGATTATACTTTGCAAGCACACCATTACCATGGAATTCTTCAAGAACATCTTTTAATTTCTTTGTAGAATCTATAAGAAATAGAAAACACATTGTTTATATCTGCTAGTAGGCTTGCATAACCCAGTTCAGAAACAAAGACTTGTTAAAATATAAATGAATACCACCAGATACTAAATTTTAAGATAAACATGCAAAACATTCTTTATCATTTTTGAAGGGATATATATTGGAAAAAGCAATCACACACACACACACACACAAAGAAACATGTGGGAATTTTCTAGTGGTCCAGGGGTTTGGGCTCAGCGCTTTCACTGTTGGGCCCAGGTTCAATCTCCGGTCAGGGAACTAAGATCCAGTAAGTTGTGTGTGTGGCAAAAAAAAAAAAGAAAGAAAGAAAGAAAAAAAAAGAAAGTAAATAGAAGAAAACATGTTCTGTCCAAGAATGGGGCCACTGTCTATTACTATATGAATTAATATGCAAATAATGAATCAGTAGCATGTTTTTCCCCTTTCTTTTCCTTATAACATTTAAGTGAATGACATAGTTTTAAAAAAACAGAAAACCTAGCTATTCTTTGCTGAACTTTACCATACACAGTGCATTTTCCATATATCATTCCATTAACTAAAAATAGCCCTGCTGGATAAATAAGAAAAATAGGATCCATTCAGAGGCAAACTATACATCTTAGTATTATGCAAGAGAGAATTTTCTAAATATCCATAAGGCTCAATTTACTTTATGTCAATTAAGAAAAAAGTTTAGATATGTTAGCAAAAGTATTTTAAATTATGATTTCCCAAAATTTTTATACTTTTCAGGAGTTTCATCATATTAAGATGGTAAAAACAGAATTAACTTAATACAGGAAATCATGTCATGAAAGATCACAATTATGAGCTTAAAAATTATACATAAATGTAATAAAAATGTATGTAGTCAATCTACTAACATAATGTTATCATATCAAAATATAATTTTTACCAAGAAATCTCAGAATTACCATATATTTAAAGAAGAAAATTACACAACAAATATTGTTTTTTAAATATTCAATCAAGTTTAAATAACAATGATAAAATGAGCTTGAAACTAAAATGTGGTAAATAAGCAGATTTTTAGTTTCCTTTTAGGGGATAGGGAGTGGATACTATTTCCCAGCACTTAAATATAATCCTTCCTGCCTACCCTCAAAACTCAGTTATATTTGAATCACTATAAAACATTTTCCAGTTCCCAAAAAAATCAATTTACAAATGAGCTTTTGAAAAACTCAGAAAATTCCCTCTTAGATGCCCATTAAGGGCATCATGCCTATATTTTACAAATTATACTTTTATTTGGAATTTATAATTTTCTTCATATTGCAAATTGTGTTTAGTTTTAAGTGTATCTGACTGTACTTTTTTACTGTGATAAAATTCACAGAACATAAACTTACCACTTTAACCATTTTAAAGTATACAAGTCACTGGTTTATTACTATATTCACAACACTGTGTAGCCATCACCACTGTCTACTTCCAGAATATTTTCTTCACCTCAAAAAAAAATGTCATATTCTAGACATTTCATACAAAAGGAATCATATAAGGCATTGTCTCTGTGTTTGACTTCTTTTATTTAGCATAAAGTTTTCAAGGTTAATGTAGCTTGTAGCATGTGTTGGTACTTCATTCTTCTTTACAGCTAAAAATATTACATTTTATGAATATACCACATTTTATTTTTATTCATCAGCTAATACACATTTGAGTTGTTTCCATAAATAAAAATTCTACAAACATTCACGTATACATGTTTTTATTCAAATATATGCTTCACTTCTTTGGGTATATGCCTAAGAGGAGAATTGCTGGGTCATATGTTAATTCTATGTTTAATGTTTTGAGGAATTGCCAAACAGATTTTCACAGGGCTGTACTATTTTACACTCCTACCAGCAACGTATGAGGGTTCCAATTTTTCTGTATCTTTGTCAGTACTTGTTATTTTTTAGTTTTTTGATTATAGTCATCCTATGGATAAAATGATTACAATTTGTACTGGTGTAGTCATTTACTAATGGCAACCCACTCCAGTGTTCTTGCCTGGAGAATCCCAGGGACAGGGGAGCCTGGTGGGCTGCCATCTATGGGGTCGCACAGAGTCGGACACGACTGAAGCGACTTAGCAGCAGCAGCAGCAGTCATTTACTCAAGACTAATGATCTTCAACATCTTTTCATGTGCTTATTGGCCATCTAAATATCTTCTTTGAAGAAATGTCTCTTCAAGACTTTTGACCATTCTTAAGTGGATTGTTTTGTCTTTTGGCTGAGATTCTCTGGTGTGAGTGTTTATGTGTGCGTGCACTATAACATGCTTAAAGCCTGTGCAGCTTTCTATAAATAATTTTTTCATTATATATTTTGCTAGCAATTTCCATACTGTGCTCCAGGTTAAATTGTTTTATTGTGTCCCTTGCTAGATTGTACATGACCCTAGAGAAGAAAATGAACCTTTTTATTTTTGCACAACATTCAGTTTATTACAAAGCTGAAACAACAGAATTGCAATAAATATTTGGATTGAAATGATCAGAGCTATTCCTAAAATATAACAAATTACAGTAATTGCTTTGACATGCACCTTGGCAGAAACTTATACTATTTCAGAGACCAGGTGCTATATTAAAGAGAATAAAAAGCTGATTCTTTATTCTCAAATCCAACTCTGTAGATAATAAGGCACTAGTCTAAGTTAGGACAAAACCTTTTACTTCCTCTTGTTTATAAATTTAGGGGTATAACCTTCTGTACGTACCTACAGAGACATACACATATATAGACATACACATATCCATATGTGTAAAACTAGAATAATCCTAATAGAATATATCCCAGTGGACTATTTTAACCACAGCTTGGCTCCATAATAAAACTGAAGGGAAAGAAGAAAAAGTTGGTTTTTGATACACAGGCCTTACAGAGAACTTTAGAGATACCACAGGAAGATGCGCTTTTCATTTTAAGCATGCACAGGAATGAAAAACACATTCAGTAATCATTTATAAACGCCCCAAGAGAAGACAACAGCCTTCAAATTTATTCTCGCCACTTTTTAACAGTTTTCTGGTCATAGTTCACAATGGAATAGTTTTAGAGGGAGACCACTAAGAATAAACTAATGAATTAAAAGCCAAAATCTCTATTTTCGTGACTGCATTTTCCATGATCTGAGGCTCGGTGATGATCAGGGTCTGGGACAATTTAAGAAGCTCTGATTCATATTCAGATGAATCACCATCAACTCAACTTGTACTCCTCTTCCAATTCTCAAGTTCCATTTTTAACATCTTGACATCTGAAATTTACCCACAATCCAATCCCCACTCCATAATCTAGTTTAGAACCTGGAGCCTCATCTTGCTCTTCTAATCATGTCCTAGGAACTCCTCTTGGGTCCAATCTTTCAAAGATTGAGGTCTTGACTTTTCTAGCCAACCTTCTATAGATGGAGATTTTGGTACGGAACATCAAAGCATTCCAGATGTCTTGCCTTAGCCTCAAGCTGTTTAAACAGAATCCCCTTATGTAAATTGTCTACACATCTGCTTGGATTCCCAAATTGTGCTAGACTGTGAAATACCTACTGCTGTGTGCTATGTGCCTTTGTAGGAGAATTACATACTAACTTATTTTGTATATCAGTGGCTTTTCTGGATTTCACCCTATTACCTATAATCATAAACATTGCTAACTTTTTGCCTATATCAACTCTGAATCATGTCTGTCTAAAACAATACTGGGCAGGAATTCCCTGGTGGTCCAGTGGTTTGAACACTAGCTTAAACTGCAGGCGGCATGAGTTTGATACCTGGTCAGGTAACTAAGATCCCACAAGCCACACAGCACCTCCAGAAAACAAAACAAACAAACAAACAAAAATGGAGCAGCAAAGAAAAGAAAGGATGCATAACTATATCCATCCCACCTTCTAGCAGAAGACATACCAAGGAAGTGACGCCTAGATGAACAGATAGTAGCTGAGTAAAAGACATAATTTCAGTCATCAGTTCAGTTCAGTCACTCAGTCGTGTCCGACTCTTTGCGACCCCATGAACTGCAGCAAGCCAGGCCTCCCTGTCCATCACCAACTCCTGGAGCCTACCCAAACCCATGTCCATCGAGTCAGTGATGCCATCCAACCATCTCATCCTCTGCTGTCCCCTTCTCCTCCCGCCCTCAATCCTACCCAACATTAGGGTCTTTTCCAATGAGTCAACCCTTCGCATGAGGTGCCCAAAGTATTGGAGTTTCAGCTTCAACATGAGACCTTCCAATGAACACCCAGGATTGATCTCTTTTAGGATGGATTGATTGGATCTCCTTGCAGTCCTCAAGAGTCTTCTCCAACACCACAGTTCAAAAGCATCAATTCTGCGGCGCTCAGCTTTCTTCACCGTCCAACTCTCACATCCATACATGACCACTGGAAAAACCATAGCCTTGACTAGACGTACATTTGTTGGCAAAGTAATGTCTCTGCTTTTAAATATGCTATCTAGGTTGGCCATAACCTTCCTCCCAAGGATTAAGCGTCTTTTAATTTCATGGCTGCAGTAACCATCAGCAGTGATTTTGGAGCCCAAAAAAATAAAGTCTGACACTGTTTCCACTGTTTCCCCATCTATTTCCCATGAAGTGATGGGACCAGAGGCCATGATCTTAGTTTTCTGAACGTTGAGCTTTAAGCCAACTTTTTCACTCTCCTCTTTCACCTTCATCAAGAGGCTCTTTAGTTCTTCTTCACTTTCTGCCATAAGGGTGGTGTCATCCGCATATCTGAGGTTATTGATATTTCTCCCGGCAATCTTGATTCCAGCTTGTGTTTCTTCCAGCCCAGCGTTTCTCATGATGTACTCTGCATATAAGTTAAATAAGCAGGGTGACAATATACAGCCTTGACGTACTCCTTTTCCTATTTGGAACCAGTCTGTTCCATGTCCAGTTCTAACTGTTGCTTCCTGACCTGCATACAGTCATAGTTCAGCTAATATTAGAGCTTCAAGTACGAAAGCACAGTGACAGATTCTGGGCTGAGAAATCCAGGCAGGAAGCCAAACAGGCAGGCAGCTGTGAACTGGGAGATCAATTCACAGTTAATACGTATTTGTAATGGGACAAAGGTCCAGCTTCCAAAAAGATTGACAACTGAAATACTGGGCAGCCAGATTCAAACAGCTGATTTAACCCTTGGAAAAAGGAATCAGCATAGATGCTCAGCACAAAATACGGAGTCTTCTACAAAGCCATGGAGGTTCGTGACTTGAGGCAATTCTGAAATACGGGGCTAATTCCAGAGTCCTCAAAGCTTGCCCTGGTTACTAGGAAAGGAAACTTGGAGAAGAACACTGGATACCAATTGCTGCCTTTTGACTAGCATATCCATCCTACGAGGAAGTAGTTTAATGTTAATAACTATAACAAAGAGAATGGGTTCATTTTAGGTGGTCTTTTCCATCACTCTTAGCATGATCTAAAAAGCAAGGTGGTACCGAGTCTAAAAGCAGGGGTAATTTTGTTCAGCAAATACCTTTGATGTATGCTTGAATGGAAAAAATCTACCTGGGAATTGATAGAGGAGATTTTGGCTTGTCTTTCTAGCACCTGCTCCAGTGCATGAGTTGTTCCAGAAGTCTTTTAAAGGGCTCAGTCTCTGTGAATCCTCTGAAGTTTGGCTGAGTCACAGAATATCTAATGCCATGAGAGCTAAACTAGTTACATTTTAGAAATATAAAGCTAGTAACATTCTGAATGTGTACATGATTTTCAAGGAAAATTTAAATCCTTTTACATAACTCTGACATAAAAATAAAGTGATCAGTGTATTTGGCAATGTTAAGAAAATAAAAGAATCAAACTAAAAGGTCCTATAAAACACAGCTGAAAAATAGAACATTTCATATCTCTTTAGGTGTTTCTGCATCTCAAATGAGCTTCCTTTGTGATTTCACTGCCTCTTTGCTTCCTTATTCCAAAAAAACTCAACGTGCATTTGTCAGATTAATTGCAAAGGTCCCATGGAGTCTTGGAAAGATTTAAAGGCAGATAAACTTGGATTTGAGTCTTGGCTCTAGAACTCTTGCCTGAATGTCCCTGGGTATGTATTTAACGTCTCTGTGGCTCAGTTTTCTAATACTTAAAATTGTAATAATGACACAGACCTGGAAACACTGCATATAGCAAAGTGTCAAGTATCCAATAAATTCCTCTTCCTTTCCTGTTCCATCCTAAACAGACTTCAAACATATCACCATATTTCAATGCTTCTTTTTGCCTTTGAACTAAAGTACAAGCTCCTCCTATTGGCATCACAGATGTGTCAAAATCTGATCTACAGCTACCTATAGCTGTACAAATAATTATTTTCTGTGCCTTCCCTGTCAACAATATACAGACATTTAATTCCCAAGGAATCTCATGATTTCACAGCCCCTCCTTTCTTCATGATGTTCTTTTTACCCAGCATCTCCTTCAATATCAGATGAAGTTCAAGCATAGTGTTCCTCATAATAATTCTCTTAAAATCTATACCTGCTTTATGCTCTGAATACTATGAACACTATGCATTAAAGTTTGTATATGTGGAGTGTTTTGGAGATTGCAAAGTGCTTTATCTTAAATTATTTAAAATTCAAAATTACCTTATTACTTAATCAAACTTTCTCCCCACTTAACACATACAAAATCAAGGTTAAAGAAGCCATTATTATTCAAAGTCTCACAGATAAAGGAGATTAACATAGTGATCCAAACTCTTTTATATAACATAAATCTGGTCTCTTTATGATAGAAAAAGAAGTAATAGAATTTTCCATTACAGCCAGGTCTTCTCCTTTGGAGTCCATGACCTTTGTTAGTTCAGAAAATTATATTACTTATCTTTCTAGTACAAGAAAATAGTCTATTTTTTTTTTTTGCTGACTTAAATTAACAGATGAAGAATATATCATCTATGTATACAACAAATGTAACAGGAAGGGCCAAGATAGTGCAGTAGAAACATTCTAAGTTTATCTCCTCCCATGGCACACCAAAATCACAACTCTTTACAGAGCAAACAGCAATGAGAACAACCTAAGTAGCAGTAGTAGTGAAAGTCACTCAGTCGTGTCCGACTCTTGTGACCCCATGGACTGCAGCCCACCAGGTTCCTCAGTCCATGGGATTCTCCAGGCAAGAATACTGGAGTGGGTTGCCATTCCTTCTCCAGGGGATCTTCCCGACCCAGGAATTGAACCCATGTCTCCTGCATTGCAGGCAGATTCTTTCCTGACTGAGCTAGGAGGGAAGCCTTGAGAATAACCTAAAGACTAGCAGAAAAGATCTTATAAAACCATAGATATAAAGAAGCCACAAGACTATAGAAGGGATAGAAATGTGGTCTAGTCAAGACCCACAAACTGGAAGGCACAACCTGGAAGCCTTGCCCTAGAAAGACAAGTCCCCAGAACACCTGGTGTTGAAGAAGAGAGGGACTGGTATTCAAGAGAGTGGAAGGAGGGTAGGAAACAGACACTCTCCCCTTAGAGGGTACACGCAAGTCTTCATGTGATCTGAGACCCACAGCAAAGGAGTAATTTGAAAGGAACGTGGGTTGGACCCATCCACTGATCTTGGATCTAGGACCCAAAGGAAAACTCTACTTGCCTTTTGGAAAGGCAAGTCCCCAGTGTCTCGCCTGGGAACACAGGACAGCCAATAGTTTTACCATCCAAATAACAGTTATAGCTAATAAGAGAAGATAATCATATTCTACTGGTTAACAACATGACTATTCAACTTGAGAAATTCATCTGCCATTTTTTAAAAATAACAAGTTTTAAAGAACTCATAATAAATTAATAATCTTGTCCTTTATTTGCCAAACTAGACAATGCCATGGGTCCCTACTTCAGTGAGGACATGGGCTTTTCAGGGAAAAGTAAAAGCTTTGATAACCTGAAAGAGGCTACCAATGCCTTTAATATTCATGTTACATAGGACTAAGGAAAACTCATCTTTTAGTTTTGTCAACTCAATGTTTTCAAAAGTTTCCTTCAAAATCTAGACTTATCAGCAGAGGCTTTTCCTCTTATCACAAAGAAGATTTGTGGCTTAGAAATCTTTCCTGTGCCCAGTCAGAAGCATCTTTGCAGTGGCTGTTTTAACCCTGTAATAGTAGGGCTGCATAGCTGCCACTGTGTAAAGAGAGACACACTTTAGACATACTTTTCTAATATAGGTACTGACTTAGCATTCATGTGTATAACATACTAGCACAGATATTCATCATTTTGATGGGGTAATGTTCTAATAAGCCCAACATAAGCTACAAATACCATAACTTGAAAATACACTTAATACAGCTAATATCTCGGCAAACACCACAGCATAGCCTAGCCTAATGGAAATGTGCTCAGAATACGTACATTACTGTTTTTATGATTCAGCAAAATCATCCAACACAAAGCCAATTTTACAATAAAGTGTGGAATGTGCATTCAGATGCTAGTCGTGTCCAACTCTTTGAGGCCCCATGAACTGCAGCCAGTGAGGCTCCTCTGTCCACAGGATTTCCCAGACAAGAATACTGGAGTGGGTTGCCACTTCCTTCTCCTGGGAATCTTCATGACCCAGGGATGGAACCCGCGTCTCATGTGTCTCTTGCATTGGCAGGTGGATTCTTTACCAATACCAATAGTGCCACCTGGGAAGCTAGCTGGATTTCATGTGGAATATCTTAAGCAATTTGTTGAATACTGTTGTTGTGGTTCAGTTGCTCAGTTGTGTCTGACTCTGCAACCCCATGGACTACAGCACACCAGGCTTCCCTGTCCTTCACTGTCTCCCAGAGTTTGCTCAAACTCATAAACATTGAGTCAATGATGCCATCCAATCATCTCAACCTCTGTCACCCCCTTATCCTCCTGCCCTCCATCTTTCCCAGTCACAGGGTTTTTCCCAACGAATTGGCTCTTCATATCAAGTGGTCAAAGCATTAGAGTTTTACCTTCAGCATCAGTCCTTCCAAAGAATACTGTACTGAAAGTGAAAAGCCGAATGACTGTATGGGTAGACAATGGTGGTAAGTATGTGGGTTGTTAACCCTTGCAATCCTGCGACTGACTGGGAGTTGCAGCTCACTATTACTGCCCAGCATCATGAGTGAGTAATGTACTGCATGTGACTAGCATGGGAAAAGATCAAAATCCAAAATTCAAAGTAGAATTGCTATTGAATATATATTTCTTTTGAATCATCATAAAATAAAAAAAGCAATGAGTTAATCCACCATAAGTTGAGGACTATCTGTAAATGGTACAAAATTATATGTGATAATTAACATTTCCCTTAGCAACATATGGCATTTAAAATTAGCAAAAGAGTCACACACCCTGGAGTATGAAGTCAAGTGGCCCTATGAAGCATTACTATGAACAAACCTAGTGGAGGTGATGGAATTCCAGCTGAAATATTTCAAACCGTCAAAGATGATGCTGTTAAAGTGCTGCACTCAATATGCCAACAAATTTAGAAAATTCAGCCATGGCCACAGGACTGGAAAAGGTCAGTTTTCATTCTACTCACAAAGAAATGCAATGGCAAAGAATGCTCAAACTACCATACAATTGTGCTCTTTCCACATGCTAGCCAAGTAATGCTCGAAATTCTTCAAACTAGCCTTCAACAGTACATGAACCAAGAACTTCCAGATGTACAAGCTGGATTTAGAAAAGGCAGAGGGACCAAAAATCAAATTGCCAATATCTGTTGGATCAGAGTAAAAGCAGGAGAATTTCAGAAACATCTACTTCAACTTCATTAACTACGCTAAGCCTTTGATTATGTGGATCATGACAAACTGGGAAATTCTTAAAGAGATGAGAATACCAGACTACCTTACCTGCCTCCTAAGAAAACTATATGCAGGTCAAGAAGTAAAAGTTACAACCCAACATAGAACAATAGACTGGTTCAAAACTGGGAAAGGAGTACATCAAGGCTGTATATTGCCACTCTGCTTATTTAACTTATATGCAGAGTACATCATGCGAAATGCCAGGCTAGATGAAGCACAAGCTGGAATCAAGATAGCCAGGAGAAATATCAATAACCTCAGATATGCAGATGACACCACTCTTATGGCAGAAAGTGAAGAAGAACTAAAGAGCCTCTTTGTTGAAGGTGAAAAAGGAGAGTAAAAAAGCTGGTTTAAAACTCAACATTCAAAAAACTAAGATCATGGCATTCAGTCCCATCACTTCACACCAAATAGATGGAGAAAAAATGGAAAGAGTGGCAAGTTTTATTTTTGGGGTCTCTGAAATCACTGCAGACAGTGACTACAGCCATGAAATTAAAAGACAGTCGCTCCTTGAAAGAAAAGTTATGACAAACCTAGATAGATCATTAAAAAGCAGAGACATCACTTTGCTCACAAAGGTCCATATAGTCAAAACGATGGTTTTTCCAGTAGTCATGTACAGATTTGAGAGTTGAACCATAAAGAATGTTCAGTGAGGAAGAATTGATGCTTTCAAGCTGTGGTACTGGAAAACCAAGGAGATCAAACCAGTCAATCCTGAAGGAAATTAACCCTGAATATTCATTGAAAGGAGTGATGCTGAAGCTGAAGCTCCAATCCTTTGGCCACCTGATGTAAAGAGCCAGATCACTGGAAAAGACTCTGATGCTGGGAAAGATTGAGGGCAGGAGGAAAAGGGGGCATTAGAGGATGAGATGGTTGGATGGTACCACCAACTCAATGGATATGAGTTTGAGCCAACTTTGGGAGACAGGGAAAGCCTGGCATACTGCAGTCCATGAGGTCTCAAAGAGTAGGACACAACTTAGCGACTGAACACCAACAGAAAGCTTTATATTTGTCCAACCAAAACAGTTTTGTGTCTAATGCCGTGGTACTCAAACCTAGATCCATCTTACAATCACCTGTGTAACTTTTAAAATATACTGATGCCTGGGCCCAAAACATTGTGATAAACAGTACATTGGTCAGGGATGGATCTCAAAGACAGAGATTTTTTAAAAAAAGATTCTCACATGCTTCTCATATTCAGGTAAGGTTGAATTAACCTTAGATCTGATTCTCTAAAAGATATACAAAGAAATGGAGAGTTAATCAGCAATTAGTCCCTGCTGCATTTTCCTGTGTGTGTGTGTGTGTGTGTGTGTGTGTGTGTGTGTGTAGTCTGGTTATTGCTCAATTAGCTTCAATCCACGAAATAAAATCATATTAGAACATTTTATTTAAAAATTTATGAACTATCACTCCAGTCACAATGGCCAAAAAATGGTATCTTGAAAATCCAGAAATTGATACTGCTATTAAAGCAATTCCTCAGGTGATATAGAAGATACTCTACTTAAACTCTATTCAGTAGCAGAAAAGAAACACCTATGGCAATATAAAATAAGATATTTAGAGAACTAGTCATCAGGAGACAGAAGTTCACATCTCCTTTAATGAAAATTACAGTAAAAGTACCAAGAGACTGAAAAAAAAGTGTAACTTGTTAAAAGTAAAGAGTCACAGTGTAGCACTAGTGGAAACCTATACACTTGTATTTTAAAAGGACATCCTGAGAAGAATATTCTCATGACACAACTACAGAGAGGAGAGATAAAATAAACTCTTCAGCTGTTCTCAATGTATGTTTCCTCTCCACATATTCTTGCAAATTTCTCAGGATTACTATTAACTTATAAGGCGATGGCCATGATATCATAGAGAAGAGGACTACAGGCACTGCAGTAGCTATGTCCATTTTCCCAGAAAGACAAATATTTAATTCCAGAATAACTTGATTTGAGACTATGAAGAAAATTTCCTTTCTCCTTTTAATATTCATTATTTGCTGATAATGCTCTTAAACAACTAATCCTGAAAACACTTAGCATTTGCTCTTATTTCTTACCTTCTTCATCTACCTATACTCGACTTCTTGATGTGTGCCTCTGCTGGAATGTCTTGGACAAGATATTCGTAGGAGAGAATCTTGGATAAATAAAATATCTGAGAATTTTGTTGACAAATTGAAGGCATCTGAAGACTGTCCCAAGAGCCTGTGAAATAATGTATATTGTATACACACTGTATTGAATAGGAAATTCATTAGGAAAATATATACTTTTATTTGAGCCACTCATCTACACAATATCACAAAATTGATAAGGAAAACAATTTCAATTAAGAATTTTAATTGGTGGCTGAATTAACTGGCCAGATTCAGTGTTGTGCTTGCAAATGTTTAACAATTACTGAGGGTACAGAGTGTTGACTTGATGTGTTTGCTGATTTAGCTCTTATAAATATTTCCATCATGGCCACTCCAAGCCTTCGACAAGACACCATGAATGTGCAGTTGGGAAGAGATGATAACACTGGATTCATAAATGAGCAGTATTTAATGAACTAATAAACACAAAATGTTTATATAAAATATACTTCAGAGAGAAAGAACAGGTCTTTCATAACAAACAGAGATACAGACAAAAACAAAAGCCCTAATTTTAAGTGTGCAATTATTCTTTCAAACATTTTTGCCTAGAACAAGTATTATTCTAAGTCCCTGGAATATATCATTGCACAAAACCAAAAATATTCCAGCTCATCGGGTTTATAGTTTAGTACAAGAAGATAGAAGATAAACATAATACACATATACAGTATGTTAAAAGATTTCAACTACTATGGAGAAATATTATAAGGTAAGAAGGATTATCAGCTTGCAGAACAGTTTATGGTTTAAAATAACAAGATTAGAGCAGACCATTGTGAAAAAGCAAGATCTGGGCAAAACCCTGTCTAATTTACATATTAAAAGAAGCACTCTGTTCATGTAAAACTGATGAATAAGTTTTGTGGATAATACCAACATTTATTTTCCGGTTTTGAGAGAATTTTATAAACTGTAGTTACATAATAAGTAACCATCTGCAACTGGTACATGGAGTCTCCTGTACATATATTCTGGTAAGCTTCTGTGAATCTATCACTATTTCAAAATATTTTTTAAATAGCACTATATTGTATTGAAAACAGACTGTAGAAAAGAAGGATAAAAGCAGGGAAATAATTATGGAAGTATTATATCAATTCAGTCTAGAGATATGATGACTTTGCATGAAAGTATTAGTGTTGGAGTAGTTATTTTGAAAGCAGAGTCAAAAGGATTCTCTGATGGATTGGATATGGGCTGTGAAAGTGAAGAGTTAACAAGGATCCCCAAATTTTGTTGATATGTTTGAAGAATTAGAAGGATGACATTGCCATAAAGGGGAATGGGGAACACCACAGTAGGAGCATTGGGATGGAGAGTTCTCAACTTTAGTTTTAGGTAGTTGATATTTGAGAAATCTACTAGATATCCAAATGTAGCCATTAAGGAAGCAATAACAACTAAGTATGGACTTCAGAAGAAGGTCTAAGCTAAAGAACTAGCTTTGAGTGTGATTTGTATGAATGACATTTAAAAGCAGAACTGGATGATACTATGTGGAGAGTAAATATAGAAAAGATACCAAGGACTGAAACCAGAAACAGTCTAAAGTTCAGATGTCAGGAAAAAAAGGGGGAACATGCAAGGAGATTAAGAATGAGTACCGAGTGAAACACCTCAGATATGCAGATGACACCATCCTTATGACAGAAAGCGAGAAGGAACTAAAGAGCCTCTTGATGAAAGTGAAAGAGGAGAGTGAAAAAGCTGGCTTAAAACTCAACATTCAAAAAACTAAGATGATGGCATCCAGTTCCCTCACTTCATTGCAAATCGATGGAGAAAGAGTGGAAACAGTGTGAGACTTTATTTGGGGGGGCTCAAAAATCACTGCAGATGGTGACTGCAGCCATGAAATTAAAAGAGGCTTGCTCCTTCGAAAAAAAGCTACAACCAACCTAGACAGCATATTAAAAAGCAGAGACATTACTTTGCTGACAAAGGTCCATGTAGTCAAAGCTATGTTTTTTCCAGTAGTCATGTATGGATGTGAGAGCTGGACCATAAAGAAATCTGAGCACCGAATAATCAATGCTTTTCAACTGTGGTGTTGGAGAAGACTCTTGAGAGTCCCTTGGACTGCAAGGAGATCCAACCAGTCCATCCTAAAGGAAATCAGTCCTGAATATACATTGGAAGGACTGATGCTGAAGCTGAAACTCCAATACTTTGGCCACCTGATGCGAAGAACTGATTCATCTGAAAAGACCCTGATGCTGGGAAGGACTGATGGTGGGAGGAGAAGGGGACAACAGAGGATGCGATGGTTGGATGGCATCACTGATTCAATGGACAAGAGTTTGAGCAAGCTCCGGGAGTTGGTAATGGACAGGGAAGCCTGACATGCTGTAGTCCACGCAGTCTCAAAGAGTCAGACACAACTGAGTGACTGAACTGAACTGAACTGAACTGAGTGAAATAACAAGAACACCAGGAGAAGCAAAGAGGCATGAAAGCAAAGTGTTATATAATGTAAAGTAAGATGAAGAGCAGACTGGGTTTAGCAAGAACATCATTCATGTTTTGTCAATAACGGTCTCAGTTTAGAGGTTGAGAAAAAAGCTCAATGAGAGTGAATTAAGAGAAAGTAAGACAAGGAAGGGTGCAGCAAACAGAGGCAAATCATCAAAAAGACTGCTCCAACTGGAAGCAAAGAATTTGGGCAGTAGCTAGACTGCAGGAAGTGGACTCAAGATGATTTTTTAAGAGGAGAAAAAAGAAAACAGCATGCTAATAGAAATGATCCAGTAGATGGGGAATTGTTGAAAATGAAGTGGAAAAAAAGAGAAAAACCACTAAAATAGTGGACAAGAAATGATGCAATCTCATTCACAGCAGGAAGTCAGAAGGTCTGGGTTAGGGCAGGAGTTTGGACAGTTTACCTAAGGGAGATGGGAGAATATATGAGTTCATGCGCTGGGGCAACTAGGTATCCAGTTGGTATATGTAAAGCTCCCTTCTGATTAGAGTAAGTCCTCTGCATACAAACCTTCAAGTTGGGAACTTTCAAAAATGTGAATGTGCCCCTGTATGCCAGTTGTTGTACTGTATCACTGTGCAGAACAAGGCACTGAACTGTGAAATTAAAAATATTTTCTTTGCTTTTTTATATATCATTTGTGCGAAAGGTATTATAAACCTATTACAGTACAGTACTATATAGCCAATTGTGCTAGTTAGGTACCTACCTACCTCTGTTTGTTGATGTTCAGTTGCTCAATCGTGTCCAACTCTTTGCGACTCCATGGACTACAGCACACCAGGCTTCCCTGTCCTTCACTATATCCTTGGAGTTTGCTCAAACTCATGCCCACTGAGTCATTGATGCCAACCACCCATCTTATCCTCTGTTGCCCCTTCTCTTCCTGCCCTCAACCTTTCAGAGCATAAGGGCCTTTTCCAATAAGTCTGTCAAAACATGGTCCACTGGAGAAGGGAATGGCAAACCACTTCAGCATTCTTGCCTTGAGAATCCCATGAACTTTGTTGGACTTATGAACAAACTGGACTTATGAATGAGCTCTTGGAATGGAACTTGTTTGTATGTAGCTGACTTACTGTACTTCACTCAATGAAGAAGAAAGAAAGGGCATCAGCTGAGAAAAGAGAACAGAGGAATTGATGGAGATTTGAAGAAAGGTCTGGGGTTTTGAGGTCTTCCCAGGTGGCACTAGTGGTAAAGAATCCATCTACCAATACAGGAGATGTAAGAGACATGGGTTCCTTGGGTGTAAAGATCCCCTGGAGGAGGGCATGGCAACCCATTCCATTATTCTTTCTTGGAGAATCTCAAGGACAGAGGAACCTGGAGGGTTCCATAGTCATGAGGATGAGGGAACCATAGAGTCACAAAAAGTTGGACACGACTGAAGAGACTTAGCACACGTGCTCAGGTGTGGAAAAGTCATTCAGAAGACAGCAACAGTGAACAGATAAGAGAAATGGGGCTTGACTATCTCACTAGACCAGTGAGATATATCGCGGGGGGAAGAGTTCAAGTTATCTAGGGTATGGTTTGTCCATCCAAGTGCTACGGAGTGAGACAGGGCAGGAGAGCTGCAGGAGGAAACAAGGGTTCAATTTCAATGACTTCTCATGGGGGCTGCCCTGGGGTTTTAGACCATTACTTCAACTTGGGAAGACTCCACTGTGATGTTGCTGGTCATCCTCTTGAGTTTGAAAGGAAAATTTTGAGCAGTTACTATGCTTTTCAGAGCTTTATGCCCTCTACTTAGACACCAGCTTCCTTTGTACCAGCTATAATGGGCTGTGGAAGAGAGAAATTGATACCTCGGGTTGCTTTCTATGTGTGCTTCCCCGGAGCCAACAAGTACCTCAATCGTTCTCATCTTTCTTTGCATTCCCGTTCTTTCAATTTTCTCTCCATTCTGTTAAGTGTCCAATTACACTTAGGCACATAATGTTCTGTTCAATAATGGTCCTTTTCAGCCTTCTTCCTTGTCCAGAGGATGACAAAATAGAAAGCCCATGCAGTTCAGCTCTATGTCGAGCCATCACTATTCATAACGAAAAGGATTATTTCTCTAGAGAGTCAGGATAAGACTCTCGTCCCCTTTTCTACCACCCCTGCTCTTCCCTGCCTGTTGGATGATGCTCCACCCACGCCAGTACAGACTCACTCAATTCATTTTGGAGAGGGTGAAAAATAACAGTGAAATGATTCTTGATACTCTCCATTTCTTGATGACACTTTTTAACTTGTGTGTGGTTGAAGTTACTTCTTCTTTCCCCAGTCCTTGAACTTAAAGTCAAGCTCATTTATTTTCTATAATTTTTTCTTTCTTTTAAAAAGTCATCTTATGTCATTTATCAGCTTCAGTGAAGGTAGGTTTTACATACTGAATACGCTGCATTAATATTTGTTTCCAGAGAGAGACTACACAGACAGATAAATAGGTAGATAGATACAGATGTATAGTGGCAAGTATTAATTCTGTTGCCTATAAGAGTGAATTTCCCATAAGATTAAAATTAATAATTTAAATATAAATTTAAAACATTTTATATTATGTCCTGGTTATTGTTATAAATAAGAAGTTTAAAACATCTAGTGAAAATGCAAAAGAAAATGTAAATTAATAATAATCTGGCTAGTGCTAATTAAGGGGGTTCCCTGGTAGCTCAGCTGGTAAAGAATCTGCCTGCAATGCGGAAGACTCCAGTTCGATTTCTGGGTTGGGAAGAACCCTGGAGAAGGGATAGGCCACCTACTCCAGTATTCTTGGGCTTTCCTGATGACTCAGATGATAAAGAATCCACCTGCAAGGCGGGAGGACTGGGTTCGATTCCTGGGTTGGGAAGATTCCCTGGAGGAGGACATGGCAACCCACTCCAATATTCTTCCCTCGAGAATCTCTATGGACAGATGAGCCTAACAAGCTACAGTCCAAGGGGTCACAAAGAGCTGGACATGACTGAGAGACTAGGAACAGTGTTAAATAACTACCATTCACTATTTGTGATGACAAAACTGTTATTTGTAAATGGGATAATGATAATACCTTCCTTGTGCTTCTGATGAGATTAGTAACCAGTACACTTTAACTATTATTATATTATTAACTACCAGCCCTTATCATCATCTGTGCTATTGGATTTACACTGAGCTCTGGGAGTGTTTTTTTTTTTTTTTTGCAAAACCTTAATTTCAGATTATTATTAATTTACATTTTCTTTTGCATTTTCACTAGATGTTTTAAACTTCTTATTTATAACAATAACCAGGACATAATATAAAATGTTTTAAAGTTATATTTAAATTATTAATTTTAAT
Organism: Giraffa tippelskirchi; assembly: GCF_054371585.1. Classification (NCBI taxonomy): domain Eukaryota; kingdom Metazoa; phylum Chordata; class Mammalia; order Artiodactyla; family Giraffidae; genus Giraffa; species Giraffa tippelskirchi. The sequence continues at coordinate 70,211,266 of NC_137284.1, forward strand.
CTTATGGGAAATTCACTCTTATAGGCAACAGAATTAAATGGCCACATAGATGTGCTTCAATCAAAATATTTAATGAAATGCAACTATGAGTTATAATTTTAAATCTGTACATCATTAAAAATTCTGAAACCCATATTAGCTCAGATATGTAAGTTTTATTTTACTGTTTAAGTTCTTTTGTGGGCTGCAAAACATGTACTGAGGAACCAGACATTCTGGAAACAACACTATATTCTGTAGTCGCAATGCTAACAATACCCTATTTTAAGACGATACAAAAATCACCAAAATTTCTAAATGGTTTCTGACCATAAAAATTTCCAGCACTCTGTACATTTACTAACAAACACAGTATTATGCAATCTGGAAAAATGGAAACCTATTTATTTTGCTGGTATACAGATTTCAAAGAACATAATTTGCTCACATACATATTTTAAAGAACATAAAACTCTAAAATACTGTCCCTATGTTTTAAATTCAAAACAGAACTCAGGGAAATGGGCCATATTTATCTTGCGGTTTTCTGCACCCACTCATCCTTACCATGCCTCTGGAGAAAGTGAAAGCTTTAATGTGAAAAGGAGAGCTATCACCATACATGGAGTTATTCTAGACCCTGGATCTCAGATAATCTATAGCAGTGGTCCCCAACCTTCTCAGCACCAGGGACTGATTTCATAGAAGACAATTTTTCCACGGATGGAGGTGGAGGGGATGGTTTCAGGATGATTCATGTGCATTACATTATTGTGCACTTTATTTCTAATCTAATGCTGCCACTGATCTGACAGGAGGTACTGGTCTGCAGCCCAGAGACTGGGGACCCCTGATTTATAGTATAGCCCTCTCATAAAACAGATCTTCATTTTCTCCCTCTAACACTGAGGAAATTAGAAGCAACAATATTTAAGGACTCTTCCAGCCACAACAGTCAATGACTCATAATTGAAAACATTACCAGATATGCTAGAAGGACACTCAGCTCCACATGCCATAAACATTCCCTTCCTAATATTCTCATCTCTCTTAAATACTTCTCAAACTTCTCTTAAATATTATCCAACATTTAAATAGAAAGTTCAGATTGAGGCACTTGGATATTTCTGATCCCACTACCAGATAAAGTGAGAAAAGGAGAGAGGAGCAAGAAATCCAGTTCACAAAGGAAAATGCTTCTCTGGCATGTCAAATTCCTCAGGACATCAGAACCTCTAGTAACATTAGCACAGGTATCATATTTGAGAAATGTATTTAGAATTATACCGACTACTTTGAAAAGTGATTGGCTTTGATTACATTCCCTTAAATTGACAATTTTAAACTGAAAATTTTACCTACCATGTAACAATCAATCTTTACATTTTTACAAGTTATTGATCTGAAAATAGACTGGAGATAAAACAACTGGGTTTGGATACTGTCACTTAGTGTTCTGAATATCACTATCGGTATTCAGAAGAGAAATTTACGGTGTTTTTTTAAATAGTATCTCTCATATTCTACAACTTACATTGGACTATTTTCTAAAACAACTTAAAACTGACTTTACCATAATCTGCAGTCAAATTAAAAAAAAAATCCTGCTAAAATGCTAATAAATGTGGTGGCTATTCTGAGTGAAAGGATTTATTTCTGATGCAGTTTAACTATGTTTCAGCCATTCACCTATTAGGGTAAAAGCTTGCCCCACACTATTTAAATATTTTTGAAGATCTATAGAAAAGAAGGGAATGATTAAGGGTGATGATTTTGTAAAGGAGTTTAGTTACAAAGCAGCCAGAAATGCTTTAAGGACTGGGCACCAGTTAAGAATCAGAAATGAAAGAATGAATGAGGCTGTAGCAGCCTCCCCAGTGAATTGCAGGAATCCATTGATCAATGTGTTCTACTACAGGGAACATTTTCAGTCTTGTCTGAGGAGGGGAAAAAAAAAAAATCCTGCCATGAACACAAAAGCTGCCAAATGTAAGCTAACTCAGTTTAGGTGTTTCTTAGGCTGCTTAAAAAAAAAAAAAAAAAAAACCAATACCACAGACCTGGAGGTTTAAAGCAACAGAAATTTATTTTCTCATGGTTCTGGAGGCCAATAGTTTGATATTAAGGTATCATCAAGGACCGTTCCTTCTGCAGACACTGAAGGAGAATCCGTCTTATGCCTGGTCCTTAGCTTCTGATGGCTGTCGGAAATCCTTGGCAATCTTGGCCTTGTTGACCCATCACAATGATCTCTGTCCCTATTGGAACACGGCCTTCTCTGTTTCACTGTATCTTCTCCTCTCCTGCCTTTTATGAAGGACACTGGCCTCTAGACTTAGAGCTTTCTATGTAAATCCAGGATGAGATCATGTGGAGACTTTTAATGACATTGGCAAAGACCATTTTCCTCAAACAATTTCCAGGGGTTAGAATTTGGCCATGTCTTTTTGAGGGGCACCATTCTACCTACTGCACACTAGATTCAGGCAGAAACTTTAAAAGTGATGTTCAGCCAAAACTTTTATGGCAGCATTGCTTTGAAAAACCCAGGGATCTTAATGGAATCTTGTGAGGTTAATTTTTCATTAAACTGTATGTTACCTCAGGTTCTCTGAGACGTTCATGCAAAAAATGGAGAACATATGTGAAAGATAAAAGGGAGAGGGAGCAGGCAGGGAGAAACTTCAGACTCTAAAGCTGGTCTAGCACTTGAGGAAGGAGATGAGAAAGAAGAGAAAAGAGAAGCCGGGCCTATGAAGTACTGCAGCTCTGAGATAACCTCCACCAGGGCATTGAGGAGCTCCTGTGCAAACACCACCCACTGGAAGCCTGTCCTGTTGAAAACTGGATCTATTGCCAACACTATCATGCTTGGTCACTGCCCAGAAATCCAGGAAGAAGACTGTGGTGAGTCCAAAGCATAATATGTGAATGATGAAGAGGCAGTCACAGCTCAGTGAAAAGCTTTCTGTCACCATTCACCAGAAGTTTCAATGTTCACTGCAGCACTATTTACAATAGCTAAGACATGGAAGCAACCTAGATGTCATTAACAAAGAAATGGATAAAGAAGATGTACATATATACAACGGAATATTGTGTGTGCATGCTCAGCTCTGTCCAACTCTTTGAGACCCCATGGACTGTAGCCCGCCAGGCTCCTCTGTCCATGGGACTGTCCAGGCAAGAATACTGGAGAGGGTTGCCATGCCCTCCTCCAGGGAATCTTCCCAACCCAGGGATTGAATCCACATCTCTTGTACCTCCTGCATTGGCAGGTGGATTCTTTACTATTGAGCCCCTGAGAAGACCCACATGGAATACTACTCAGCCATAAAAAGGGATGAAATTGGATCATTTGTAGAGACAAGCATGGGCCTAGAGACTGTCATACATAGAGAAAGTAACTCAGAAAAGCAAATATTGAATATTAACCCATATATGTGGAATCTAGAAAAAAATGGTACAGCTGATCTTGTTTGTATAGCAGAAATAGAGACAAAGATTTAAAGAACAAATATATGGACAGCAAAGGGGAAACAGGGGTGGGGGGAATTTGGTGAATTGGGAGATTAGGATTGATACATATACACTATAGATACTACGCATAAAATCGATAACTAATGAGAACCTACTGTATAATTTAGGGAACTCTACTCATTACTCTGAGGGGACCTACCTGAAAAGGAAATCCAAAAAAGAGGGGATGTATGTATCCATAGAGCTGATTCCCTTTGCTGTACAGTAGAAACTAACACAACATTGCAGAGCAACTAAACTGCAATAAAAATTAATTTAAAAGAAGTTTCAAGAAGAAAGAAACCTCTGCAAACAGCTCTTCTGCTATATCTAGGGCATGTCTTGCTCAAGGACATCCTTCTAGGATTGTTGATTATGAGATAATATACAAGCAACCTTTCTATCTCCCATTACCACTGTTATTATTACAGCCAGGGGTACTAACAGTATTGGAGATATATGATATGATGTGAGTGATGCAGTATCTGTGGTGGGATGCTGATGCAGATGTCTTTGCTCTGACAGAAGATTAATTATAATGGTCCCGATATCGAAAAGATACTCAAATCGATCAACTATGATACAAAACAGATCTCATACCTAACAATAAATAAAATATGAAAAAAGACCTTGTTCTATACTTTGTTGCTAAACTTTCAAAATTTTTATGAAGAGAAATAACCAAACACATATCTTGGGTCTAGTATAGAGGTCACATTTACTACTATGAACAGTGAAAATGTTGCAGAATAAGTTTGTATGCAACAGCAAGGAATTGCAGCAAGAAATTCATTCAAATAAAGTATTATTGTAAATTGAGAGAAAATATAAATATTTGATGAAAATCTTTAAATAAATATTAGACCATACAGATAAAAACAATTTGGCAAAATGTCTTAATAAACATAGTCTGTCAATTATTCTTTCAACTAAAACTGGTATCCTATGAGAAAAGAGATTAATTCACCTAGCACCTCCAATAATTATGCAAGTGCTTTTCCTTGGGAAAACATATTTCTCTGTCCATCAGAATTAATAATGCCATGTTGGCATTGTTGTTTTAGTCGCTAAGCATGTCTGATTCTTTGAGACTCCATGGACTGTAGCCCTCCAGGCTTCTCTATCCACGGAATTCTCCAGGCAAGAATATTGGAGTGGGGTGCCATTTCCTTCTCCAGGGCATCTTCCCGACCCACCCAGGGATTGATCCTACTTCTCCTGCATTGGGAGGTAGATTCTTTGCCAACAAGCCACCTGGGAACCCCCTTACTAATGCGTATTTCTTATTAATCTTTTATTACATAGAATATTAAAAAGACACACTCAACTACAAAGATTGAATTAAACTGATTATTTGTAATGCTTATTCAAAGACACTCTTAAATAAATAAATTTTAAAATAAATGCATGTTATCATGACAGAAATATGAATAGCTCAGATTGTCATATTATCACGTTTTATTGACACAAACAAAGGGAATGGAAATGGATATGGAGTTAAGAGTTTTAGCCTCCTGTTGTTATATATGGCATCAGTTGATAGTTTTACAATCATCCATTTCTAGAGTCACAAGAGCCAAAAGGACAAAGCTGTCTACTGGTTGCATGTACTTGGACATGGCCTTGTACTGAGACATGATCAAACCTCAGGCATTTATTCCTGCCTTACTCACAGTTTCACCAGCCCCCTCCTGCTCCTCCTTCCACTTCAGCAAGCAGCAGCAGCTTTGACTATATCTTCCACCTCTTTTCTCATCACTAAATTTCAATCAAAAAGTCTGAGTTTAATTTAAAATCTACCTTGTCACTTCATTGTTTCAATTTTTTTTAAGGTTATTTTTATTTCAGTTCAGTTCAGTCGCTCAGTCGTGTCCGACTCTGCGACCCCATGAATTGCAGCACGCCAGGCCTCTCTGTCCATCACCAACTCCCGGAGTCTACCCAAACCCATGTCCATCGAGTCAGTGATGCCATCCAACTGCAACTTTAACACATCAATAATTCTTCAAGTTTGTGCTTAGAGGGAAAGGTAATTTGTATTTCTAATACTTTACATGTCAGTGTCATTATATACTGCACACATACACACTCAAAAGTGCTAAATTAGATGTTAGTGTTAAATTAAGTGTTAAATTAGATGTTAAATGATTAAGTAACTATTGCTTTAGTGCTTTACATTATGCAAAAGTCTGTGGAATTTTATCAATACATAGGTGCTTCAGTATTCATTACAATAAAAATTTGGGTGTTTTTATAGGCTGGGAATGCATTTTAACTTTCCTATTAAAAACAATGGCATAAGACTTTTATTTAAAAAATCAATAGTCAACACATTTTCAATAATAGATTTGAAACAGATAATGAGGGATGCATACATTCAAATTACTATGTAGAAACAGAACGTATACACCCAACGAATTCAAAGTAACTGAAAAATAACCAAGGTAATGAGGAAGAGACCACAAGAGTGAGAAAAGCCAAGAACAGCACTGGAATTTAATGCAGTCTATCAGAGGATCCAAGTAAACCTGAACAGTATGGTCCTCAATATCAGTTGTTCTAAATAAGGAGTAATATTCTCAGGTGTATAAAAAAAAAAGCGTGAAGTCATCAATAACAAAGAGCAGAGAATACATAATTAAACTATCTATACTGTAGAAAATGTCAGGAAATGAGTATCAGAGGACAAAATATGAGATCATCAGGAGACATAAATGAACCATAAGTAAAAATGATTATATTGGCCAATATCTTTGGGAAATTCTTTTGTGTTGTAACCTGTCAAACATAATGATAAAAGCATCTTTGTATCTGACAGTGATGTCTTCATAAACCTGTGAAAGTGAAAGTCGCTCAGTCATGTCTGACTCTTTGTGACCCCATGGACCTATATAGTCCATGGAATTCTCCAGGCCAGAATACTAGAGTGGGTAGCTGTTCCCTTCTCCAGGGGATCTTCCCAACCGCGGGACTGAACACAGGTCTCCCGCATTGCAAGCGTATTCTTTACCAACTGAGCCACCACAGAGATCCTCAATAAAGACATACTGCCTCACAAATTTTTTGCAGTATCTGCAGCAAAGAGGAAAAAAATGACAATAAGCTCATTTTCCTGACAGTGTCATTTTTGTAAATTGGCTTTAGTTACTAGAATGTGTAACAGCCAGCTGCCTTGTTGGATTTTTGGCCCTTACTTGCATTAGAGTCACTTGCTCTTACTTACAGAACTGGGAAGAGTATAAGGACAAGTTGGGCTTCCCTGGTGGCTCAGACTGTAAACGGTCTGTCCGCAATGTGGGAAACCCAGGTTTGATCCCTCAGTCGTGAAGATCCCCTGGAGGAGAGCATGGCAACCCACTCCAGTATTCTTGCTTGGAGAATCACATAGAGAAGCCTGGCGGGTTACAGTTCACGGGGTCTCACAGAATCAGACACGACCGAGAGACTAATACACACACACACACACACACACACACACACACACACACACAAGTTACAAGCCTGAATGACTGGGCATAAGAGATTTACAGGCTATGGTGAAATCATCTTGATGTTGTTTTTGTGATAGGAGAGACCTGAGAAAGTCTGAGAAAGTATCTCCTCCAAAGTTTAAGAGAATTCCAAGAAATTTAAAAAAACTCTAATTATTATCTAGCAAGAGCTTTACGTAACTAAGGCACATAATTCAAGTACATACACAACTATAAAGAAACTCTAAATAATTTGGAAAGTTGTTTCAGTTAAAATCTGAAATTATGGAAAAGTGGAGAATAGTGTGAAATGGAAAGTAGTGAAAGGGTTTAGGTTTTCTCTTACTCATTTGTTATTATCACTGTCATTTTGCTGTGGCATACTGACTGGTTTTGTTGAATGTTACTCTGAAGTTATCAGATTAAGTCTGTAACAACTGTCCCTTTGCCAATGCTATTTAAAGCTTAATCAGATTACAGAGGAATATCAATCTTTTTTTTTTAAGTTTAAGAAACTATGCATCATATGCAACAATCTTTTCCAAATTATTAGATTTTCTAAGAAAGTCTGAATTAACCAAGACAGATGGCCAATTACATGAAACTGGCAGCCAATTTATCCAAACTTATGATATTTTAAACAATAATTTGTTATTGTCTTAGTATTCTCCAATTCCTTTCCTCCTTTCTGTCACACATTACATGTCTCAGCTCTCAATGCCCAGAATGACATTATGTTAAGTGGTGTGTGTTCCTCTGCCATTAAGACTTTCATATACAAAGGCAAGATCATTGTATTTTTATGAATATATAGCTAATAATGCTCATTAAAAAAACATAATGCACTTAAATATAAAAAGATATATCCATTTATATTCTCTCTACCTGCAAATGACTACTATTATCATTGTGATACCCTTCTGGAATGCTTTCAATATGTATGTATAAATATATATTTAGAAAACTGTCATCAGAACTTACGAAAAATGTGATTACAGATTACATGGCATTTTCAACTTGCTTTTATATTTAACATATTTTAAATCTTTTTTTAAGTTGATAAACATATATCCATGCCATTAGTATTGTTAGAACTGGCTGAAAATTGTGTCCTTGTGTGGCTGTGTTTCATTTACGAATCTCTTATATTTAAGCACTACTATTTTAAAAAATATGTTAATATTAAAAACATCATAAAAATGCATGCGTGCATGCTCAGTCATTTAGTCATGGCCAACTCTTTTGCGACCCCATGAACTATAGCCCACCAGGCTCCTATGTCCATGGGATTTTCCAGGCAAGAATACTGGAGTGGGTTGCTATTTCCTCCTCCAGGGGATCTTCCTGACCCAGGAATTGAACCCATGTCTCTTGCGTCTCCTGCACTGGCAGGCAGTTTCTTTACCCTTGCTCCACCTGGGAAGCCTGTAATGAACCTGACATATATATACACTTATCTTTACATAGTATCTAGTTCTATCTTTGGACAAATTCCTGAAGGAAACATAGAAGGGTCAAAGGTTTAACATATTTTAAGACTTTTTTTAATATCATGTTGATTTGTTCTTTAGCAAGTTTGAACCAATTTAATTTGTCATCACAGTGTATATGTGGTACTGTGTATAGAGTCTGGACATGATTCAAATGTGGTGCAAATCTACTTGCATTCTAACTACAATGATCATATGCTCAAGTAAAAATGCCACATTAATTTCAAATTCTATACTGCTATGAATATTAATAATTCAGTTGCTTTAGTCATGTCTGATTCTTTGTAGCCTCATGGACTGTAGTCCACCAGGATCCCCTATTGATGGGATTTCCCAGGCAAGAATATTGGAGTGGGTTGCCATGCTCTCCACCAAGGGATCTTCCCAACCCAGGAATGGAACCCACATCTCTTTCATCTCCTGCATTGGCAAGCAGGTTCTTTACCACTAGCACCACCTGGAAAGCCTTAAGTAGACATAGGTATTACTAGTAAATTATTTTTTCTTGCATTGTAGCAGTGTGATTACTGAACATCATGCTCTTAAAGAATATCAAGATAAACGGATTGAAGAATAAAAGTGCTCTCAAGTGGACTGAGCACAAGATTCAGAGTTAGGAGAGCAGTACCACTAGGTCAAATATATTCCTTGGACCTAATTTTTGTTATCTGTAAATAAAGATGATAGATTGGGCAATTTCTAAGCCTTTTCCAGTTGTAAAACACTCTGTATATGCTATATTGCAAACTCCATTAAGTAAATGACTATGACTTATTCCCAGTTTTTCCCATAGCACCTGATAAATAAAGTACTTTCATAAAAGTCTTTTCTTTATGGTACACTGATTACGTTAAAATCTTTTGTAAATGAGTACACTAGCTGCTTATTAACCAAATCTCATTTCATAGGATTGTATCAAAATAAACTAAGAATTGATTTTCTAGTATTAATTACTCTATAACCCTTTGGAGATGGAACCATTTTTCTAAATTGCTTGATTTTTTCTAGAAAGTAAAGAGAAAAAAGTTGAGGTCCCATGTAACATTTTTGATACAAAATAGCCAGTCAACTAAGAAAGCATTATTTTCTTATTTCTTGCCTTCAGCTAAAAGAACTGAAGGAATTGACCTTTACCTTTTAATCTTATAGAGATGGCTCAGCAGTTTCAATATATGTTTTACTTCATTTTTGTAACTTTTAAATACAATATGAATTACTTAGTAGAAAGAAGAAAACATCTGTTCTTATCTTTATGTCAATGGCCTGAGTTAACAAAGGGAACTTGAAAGGTTTAATTAAGAAATATAACTATCATGTTTTAACATTATTCTATTTTTAATTACAGAAATACTATTATTGTAACCATCATTTAAGAGTAATAGGGTTAAAGTATTTATTTTATGCAGGATTAAAATATTCAATCAGTACCAAAGGGTATAAAAGTAAAAAGCTCACCCAAACTCCAGAATTAACCATTTTTGCTATCTCTGTTCTGCCCAGCGATCTGGTTCTTGTCACAATATCTTTTATTATAAAAGAAAAGAACTGTGTTGTACATATACCTTTCCCAAAATACACTGCTGCTGCTGCTGCTAAGTCGCTTCAGTCGTGTCCGACTCTGTGCGACCCCATAGACGGCAGCCCACCAGGCTCCCCCGTCCCTGGAATTCTCCAGGCAAAAACACTGGAGTGGGTTGCCATTGCCTTCTCCAATGCATGAAAGTGAAAAGTGAAAGTGAAGTCGCTCAGTCGTGTCCGACTCTTAGCGACCCCATAGACTGCAGCCTACCAGGCTCCTCCGCCCATGGGCTTTTCCAGGCAAGAGTACAGGAGTAGGGTGCCATTGCCTTCTCCCCAAAATACACAGATCTATTCAAAATTTTACTGGTTCTATCACTATTTTTAGTTCTCTTGATTGGCACTTTGTAACTGCAAACAATTCACTAAAACTCTATCTCTTGATCCTCCAGTCTCAAAATGTCTGTTCTCTGTTCTCTATGCAGTCTGGGAAAATTGTTTGGTCTACACTGTTTCACTACTCCTTTTCCCAATTTTTCTTAACCATGTCTTTATGTTTGCATTTTTATTCTGTGATGGAGATTCCTCTAATTTTGTAGCTGGGCATATGGCCAGCTTAGATGTAAAAATAGGGCATGGAATACCAGGAAGTTATCTCTGCTAATTCCAAACTGGGACACTTTGATAGTGATGCACCTGCTTCAGGCTTTCTCTTTCCTGGTTTTGCCAGTAGGAAAATGAACAGGACCTACTCGCAGCCTAGAGTGTGCTCTGGCAAGGCCACAATATAAAAGGAAATGACTATGATGTAGAACCACCCACAGATCTGGAACATTCTCTACCCGTTTTGTGCAGGAAGAGTATAAATTTGTTCCTTCTATAAATCGAAGAAAGTTTAGTTCTCTCTGTTTGAGCTTCTGAGTCCAATGTAACAAACACAATTCAATATTTTGCCTGTTCTTTGATTCTAAAATTTCGAAACCACTTAGCATTTATAAAAATAAGCACTTAATAGTAACATTTACTTGTTAAGCAAATAGTGTGATTTCTCCCTGAGGAAAGGAGCTGTAAAGCTAATCTTACGTCATTTGAAATGTGTCAAGTAGATGCCATTTTCTTTATTTTTTTTTAATATAAGTTTATTTATTTTACCTGTGGCGGATCCATGTCAATGTATGGCAAAACCAATACAATATTGTAAAGTAATTAGATGTCATTTTCTTACAGTCAACAGCTCAAACCATTCCACACATTTTAGTCTGCATAGCATTTTAAACATGATATTCTTATGTAGATTTTTTCCCATCCCTAATGTCTTTACTATTTCTAAGATTTTTACTAAATGAATATTAGACTTTACAGCTCTCTGTTATTTTGCCCTTTGTGCAAAATGGATCCATTATTTACAGTCACAGCATTAAGGTATTCTTCACCTATATATTATATTGTATTATGCAACATTTTTTTAATATTGGCTATATAATTTTAATATCAGAGATATCTTGCTAATCTTTGCTCCTACTTCATCATAAAACTTCTTGTTTTGTTATATAGCAAAATTTCTTAAATCTCCCTAACAATTTAGTGAGATTTTCTTAAATCACAGGAACAATAATATTTACAAATGTTTTTTTAAAATAATAATTAAATCTATGGCTTAATTAGTGGAAAATAGGTGATTTTTTCTATATTACATCTTCCTAGCAATTAATATGAAATATTACTCCTTATATTTATGTCAGCTTTAATAAATTTGCATAAAATTTCATAACTTTCTCCATTAGGCTGTTGTACATATTTTGTCAGAATTATTTTTAAGTACAGTACATTTTCGCTGTTATTTTGAATAACATCTTTTTTTTCTTCTTTTTAATTACATTTTCTTGCTGTTGTTTTGGCATGTAGACATGTTTTCTGTATATGCCTTACATCTTGCACCTATTCAGTTATTGATTCTCAAAATGTGTTTATAAAACATTGGATTTTTTTTTTTTTTTGGCTTAATCACCAATTTTCAGTTCAGTTCAGTCACTCAACGTGTTCGACTTTTTGTGACCCCATGGACTGCAGCATGCCATGCTTCCATGTCCATCACCAACTCCTGGAGCTTACTCAAACTCATGTCCATCGAGCCAGTGATGCCATCCAGCCATCTCATCCTCTGTCATCCCCTTCTCCTCCCACCTTCAATCATTCCTAGATTTAGGGGCTTTTCAAATGAGTCAGTTCTTCGCTTCAGGTGGCCAAAGTATTGGAGTTTCAGCTTCAGCATCAGTCCTTCCAATGAATATTCAGGACTGATTTCCTTTACGATGGACTGGTTGAATCTCCTTGCAGTCCAAGAGACTCTTAAGAGTGTTCTCCAACACCACAGTTCAAAAGTATCAATTCTTCGGCAATCAACTTTCTTTATAGTCCACCTCTCACATCCATACATGACTACTGGAAAAACCATAGCTTTGACTAGACAGAACTTTGTTGGCAAAGTAATGTCTCTGCTTTTTAATATGCTGTCTAGGTTGGTCATAGCGTTTCTTCCAAGGAGCAAATGTCTTTTAATTTCATGGCTGCAGTCACCATCTGCAGTGATTTGGGAGCCCAAGAAAATAGAATCTGCCACTGTTTCCATTATTTCCCCATCTATTTGGCATGAAGTGATGGGAGTGGATACCATGATCTTAGTTTTCTAAATGTTGAGTTTTAAACCAACTTTTTCACTCTCCTCTTTCACTTTCATCAAGAGGCTCTTTAAAACACCAATACAGTATACTAATGCATATATATGGAATTTGAAAAATGGTAATGATAACCCTATATGCAAGACAGAATAAGAGACACAGATGCATAGAACAGTCTTATGGACTCTGAGGGAGAAGGTGAGGGTAGGACGTTCTGGGAGAATAGCATTGAAACATGTATATTATCATATGTGAAACAGAACACCATTCCATGTTCGATGCATGAGACAAATGCTCAGGGCCGGGGCAATGGGATGGCCCAGAGGGATGGGATGGGGAGGGAGGTGGGGGGGGGGGTCCAGGAAGGGGAACACATGTAAACCCATGGCTGATTCATGTCAATGTATGGCAAAAGCTACTACAATATTGTAAAGTAATTAGCCCCCAACTAAAATAAATAAATTTATTTGGAAAAAAAAAAAGAGGCTCTTTAGTTCTTCTTAGCTTTCTGCCATAAGGGTGGTGTCATCTTCGTATCTGAGGTTATTGATATTTCTCCCAGCATTCTTGATTCCAGTTTGTGCTTCATGCAACCCAGCATTTCACATGATGTACTCGGCATATAAGTTAAATAAGCAGGGTGACAATATACAGCCTTTCCCAATTTGGAATCAGTCTGTTGTTCCATGTCCAGTTCTAACTGTTGCTTCTTGATCTGCATACAGATTTCTCAGGAGGCAAGTCAGGTGGTCTGGTATTCCCATCTCTTTCAGAATATTCCACAATTTATTGTGATCCACACAGTCAAAGGCTTTGGCATCCTCAGTAAATCAGAGGTAGGTGTTTTTCTGGAACTCTCTTGCTTTTTCTCTGATCCAATGGATGCTGGCAATTTGATCTCTGGTTCCTCTGCCTTTTCTAAATCCAGCTTGAACATCTGGAAGTTCATGGTTCACATACTGTTGAAGCCTGGCTTGGAGAATTTTGAGCATTACTTTGCTAGCGTGTGAAATGAGTGCAATTTTATGGTAGTTTTAGCATTCTTAGGCATTGCCGTTCTTTGGGATTGGAATGAAAACTGACCTTTTCCAGTCCTGTGACCACTGCTGAGTTTTCCAAATGTGCTGGCATATTGAGTGTTGCGTGGTGCTGGAGCAACTTTGAGGAGATACCCCATGTCCAAGGGCAAAGGAGAAGCCACAGTAAAATGGTAAGAGGGGCAAAATTGAGTTTAGCCTCAAACCCCATATCCACCAGAGACTCTCAGAGGGATCAAAAATACCTTGTGTGCACCAGGACCCAGAGACCCCACAGAGACTGAGACAGAACACAGTCTGTGTTTGAGTGTTTCCTGAGGAGGTACGGGTCAGGAGTGGACTGCTGCAGGGGCATGGGCTCCAGGTGCAGTAGACCTGGGTATGGCATAAGCCCTCTTTGAAGAGGTCACCATTAACCCCACCATAGAGCACCAGAACTTACACATCACTGGGAAACAGACCCTTGGACAGCACAAACAGAACTTTGTGCACACCAGGATACAGGAGAAAGAAGCAGTGACCCCACAAGAGCCTAACCCAGACTTGCCCATGAGTGTCCAGGAGTTTCCAGTGAGGTGTGGGTCGGTGGTGGCCTACTGCAGGGTTGAGGGCACTGAGTGTAGCAGTGCGGGCATGGAACCTTTTGAAGGAGATCTCTATTATCTTCATTACCTCCATCACAGTTTGGCCTCAGGTCGAATAACAGGGAGGGAACACAACCCTGCCCTTCAACAGAAAATTGGATTAAGGATTTACTGAGCATGGCCCACCCATCAGAACAACACCCAGTTTCCCCCTCAGTCAGTCTCTCCTGTCAGAAACCTTCCTTAAGCCTCTTATCCTTCTCCATCAGAGGGCAGACAGACTGAAAACTACAATCACAGAAAACTAACCAATCTAATCACATGGGCCACAGCCTTGCTAACTCAATAAAACTTTGAGCCATGTCCTGTAGGGCCACTCAAGATGGATGGGTCACTGTGGAGAGTTCTGACAAAACACAGTCCACTGGAGAAGGGAATGACAAATCACTTCAGTATTCTTACCTTGAGAAAGCCATGAACAGTATGAAAAAGATAGTGAAATATGTTCTCCCCAAGTCAGTGGTTGCCTAATATGCTACTGGAGGTCAGTGGAGAAGTAACTCCAGAAAGAATGAAGAGACGGACCCGAAGCAAAAACAACACCCATTTGTGGATGTGACTGGTGATGGAAGTGTAAAGAGAAATATTGCGTAGGAACCTGGAATCTTAGGTCCATGAAGCAAGGCAAATTGGAAGCGGCCAAACAGGAGATGGAAAGAGTGAAAATCGAAATTTTAGGAATCAGCGAACTAAACTGGACTGGAATGGATGAATTTGATTCAGATGACCACTATATCTACTACTGTGGGCAAGAATCCCCTAGAAGAAATGGAGTAGCCATCATAGTCAACAAGAGTCCAAAATGCAGTACTTGGATGCAATCTCAAAAATGACAGAATGACCTCTGTACGTTTCCAAGGCAAACCATTCAATATCATGGTAATCCAAGTCTATGCCCCAATCAATAATCCTGAAGAAGCTAAAGTTGAATGGTTCTATGAAGACCTACAAGACCCTCTTGAACTAACACCCAAAAAAGATGTTCTTTTCATTATAGGGGACTGGAATGAAAAAGTAGGAAGTCAAGAAACACCTGGAATAACAAGCAAATTTGGCCTTGGAGTAGAGAATGAAGCAAGGCAAAGGCTAATAGAATTTTGCCAAGAGAATGCACTGCTCATAGTAAACACCCTCTTCCAACAACACAAGAGAAGACTACACATGGATATCACTAGATGGTCAACATTGAAATCAGACTGATTATATTATTTGCAGTCAAAGATGGAGAAGCTCTATACCATCAGCAAAAACAAGACCAGGAGCTGGCTATGGCTCAGATCATGAACTCCTTATTAAATTTAGACTTCAATTGAAGAAAGTAGGGAAAACCACTAGACCATTCAGGTATGACCTAAATCAAATCCCTTTCAATTATACAGTGGAAGTGACAAACAGATTCAAGGGATCAGATCTGATAGACAGAGTGCCTAAAGAACTGCCAATGGAGGTTTGTGACATTGTACAGGAGACGTTACTCATAGACTATATTAATTTGCTCCTCTTATTCCAACCCTGTATCTTTTGTTTCTTTTCTTATTTTACTGATAAGAACCTCCATTATAATGTTCAAAAGAATTAGTGACAATGGGCATCCTTGTTCTAGATTTTAGAGGAAACACCTGTACTATCTTGCTACAAATGATACTTATTATACTTTTCTGCTAAATGCTTTTAATCAAGTTGAAGACTTTTTTGTTTTTCTAGTTTATAAATAATTTTTAACCATAAATATTTATTGACTTTTATTAAATCTTTTTAATGCACCTTTTCCAAGAGTAATGTGATATTGTAAGTTGCATTAATTGCATGTTTGCTGTCAAAAACTCTTTCATTCATGGAGTAAATGTAGTGAGATTAGGATATACTGTATTAATAATTTTTTCAACTATCGCTTTCTACTGACTTGTTGCCATGAGCCCATGTCCTTTTCCGTACGCTTCTGCTTTGTATTTCATATTCTGTAACACATTATCTGAATGACATTTGAGATAAGATTATACATACTTACATTAATAGAGTCTAATTTTAATAAAAATCTGAACAACAAAAGAGCCATTGAACACTTTAAATGTATTCACCTCCCTTCCAAATTATATGCTATTTGATTAGAGTTCTAAATATGCATTTTTTAGTCTTCATAAGAAATTATTATGATTATTTATATATTTAACTTTTAATTTATTTAATTTATATATTAATTTAATTTAATATATTTAATTTATATATTATTTATTAACAAATAATATGTTACAGGATATGACATACAAAGCAGAAGAGTACAAAAAAGGATATGGGCTGAGGGCAACAAGTGAATAGAAAGCGATAGTTGAAAAAATTATTAATACAGTATATCTTAATCTCACTACATTTACTCCAGTAATAAAAGAGAGATGAAGGAGAGATAAGAAAGCCTTCCTCAGTGATCAATGCAGAGAAATAGAGGAAAACAACAGAATGGGAAAGACTAGAGATCTCTTCAAGAAAATTAGAGATACCAAGAGAATATTTCATGCAAAGATGGGCTAAATAAAGGACAGAAATGGTAGGGACCTAACAGAAGCAGAAGATATAAAGAAGAAGTGGCAAGAATACACAGAAGAACTGTACAAAAAAGATCTTCACGACCCAGATAATCACGATGGTGTGATCACTCACCTAGAGCCAGACATCCTGGAATGTGAAGTCAAGTGGGGCTTAGGAAGCATCACTATGAAAAAAGCTAGTGGAGGTGATGGAATTCCAGTTGAGCTATTTCAAATCCTGAAAGATGATGCTGTGAAAGTGCTGCACTTAATGTGCCAGCAAATCAGGAAAACTCAGCAGTGGCCATGGGACTGGAAAAAGTCAGTTTAAATTCCAATCCCAAAGAAAGGCAATGCCAAAGAATGCTCAAACTACTGCACAATTGCACTCATCTCACATGCTAGTAAAGTAATGCTCAAAATTCTCCAAGCCAGGCTTCAGCAATACGTGAACCATGAACCTCCAGATGTTCAAGCTGGTTTTAGAAAAGGCAGAGGAACCAGAGATCAACTTGCCAATATCCGCTGGATCATCGAAAAAGCAAGAGAGTTCCAGAAAAACATCTACCTCTGCTTTAGTGACTCTGCCAAAGCCTTTGACTCTGTGGATCACACTAAACTGTGGAAAATTCTGAAAGAGATGGGCATACCAGAACACCTGACCTGCCTCTTGAGAAACCTGTATGCAGGTCAGGAAGCAACAGTTAGAACTGGACATGGAACAACAGACTGCTTCCAAATAGGAAAAGGAGTACGTCAAGGCTGTATATTGTCACCCTGCTTATTTAACTTATAGGCCGAGTACATCATGAGAAACACTGGGCTGGAAGAAACACAAGCTGGAAACAAGATTGCCAGGAGAGATATCAATAACCTCAGATATGCAGATAACACCACACTTATGGCAGAAAGTGAAGAACTAAAGAGCCTCTTCATGAAAGTGAAAGAGGAGAGTGAAAAAGTTGGCTTAAAGCTCTGTATTCAGAAAACTAAGATCATGGCATCCAGTCTCATCACTTCATGACAAATAGATGGGAAAAGAGTGGAAACAGTGGCTGACTTTATTTTTATGGGCTCCGAAATCAATGCAGATGGTGACTGCAGCCATAAAATTAAAAGACGTTTACTCCTTGGAAGGAAAGTTATGACCAACCTACACAGTATATTAAAAAGCAGAGACATTACTTTGCCTACAAAGGTCCATCTAGTCAAGGCTATGTTTTTTTCCAGTAGTCATGTATGGATGTGAGAGTTGAACCATAAAAAAGACTGAATGCCAAAGAATTGATGCTTTTGAACTGTGGTGTTGGAGAAGACTCTTGAGAGTCCCTTGGACAGCAAGGAGATCCAACCAGTCATCCTAAAGGAGATCAGTCCTGGGTGTTCACTGGAAGGACTGATGTTGAAGCTGAAACTCCAATACTTTGGCCACCTCATGTGAAGAGCTGACTCATTTGAAAAGACCCTGATGCTGGGAAAGATTGAGGGCAGGAGGAGAAGGGGATGACAGAGGATGAGATGGTTGGATGGCATCACTGACTCAGTGGACATGGGTTTGGGTGAACTCCAGGAGTTGGTGATGGACAGGGAGGCCCGGAGTGCTGCGGTTCATGGGGTAGCAAACAGTCGGACACAACTGAGCAACTGAACTGAACTGACTGATATATTTAAGAGTGATTGAATTATCTGGTATTATTTTTCCCTCAGGGTAACCAGGTTTCTTTGTTCTCTTACCCATTCTGTTTGTTTGTTTGTTTTTGGCTTTGGAAATTTTTCATGTTTTTGTGTGTGTGTGTGTGTGAGTTCAACAACAATATATTTTAATGCATGCTTACTTTTGCCAAACTTCTCCACATGGCTAGACTGCCACGCTGCTGAAAGACTCTCTCCTTCCTTTACCAAAGCACAGCTGTCATAAACTAAGATGCTGGCTCTGTCTCAGTAACATGTCCTACATCCCTATGTATCGTGAGATGAAGGTACCAATATGCTTTCAAAGATAAAGAGCAAGTAAGAGTCATCTAAATATTCTGAATGACTTTCATCTCTGTTTTCCATTTTCCCTTGACAGTTTACATTTATTTTCTCATATGTTTATTTCTCATATCAAAGTCTCAGAAAAATGCATAGTAAAATAAAAAGTAATATGATATAAAAATATGATACTTCAAAGATTTAGAATCAGCTAATCAGCTTTTAAAAATCATTTTCAGGTATCTTATTCTCAGTATCTCAAGAAAAGTATAGAAAATGACTGGCAAATGTACTAACTCCAAGAAATGTCTTTGGTCGTGCTTTTCTACCCTTGCCTTGTCATTTGATTTATTTTTAAGTAAAATATTTTGGCTCTAATATTATTAGGTCATTAAAATCATACATATATGTATGGTTATACATATATGTAATCACACACCATACATATATATAATAGAGAAATAAATCATACATATATGTAATAGAGAACTGAACTAGAAATCCAAGGCCTCCTGAATCAAAACACCTGTGAGAAAGAGCATGTAACAGGATGAGTGTAACACAAAGAAAGTTAAGTCTCTTTTTTCAAGCTGAAAACCCAAAATAGAAAATCAAATATTGAATCATAATCACAAACTGAACAGACACGGTACATTCTAAAAAAAATCATAAATAAGATCATTTCTGAAATACCAGATTAAGCTAAATATTTATTTCATATACCAAAATTTGGGGTACCTCAAATTTATCTCAATAATATTGAAAAGTGCAATATTCAGATATGAAAGGAAGAATTTTTCTTTTTTCACTACAGCTGAAAGATCTGTCGATAAAAGAAAGCTATATTATATCTTTTTGTCCCATAAGTTCAAAGAATTATTTACAAATAGTTTTTGAACTCTTTAGCAGAAAGTCACTAGGAAGCATCACCTATCTCTCTTTTTTTTTTGCTTTTCATGTTCTTAAGCAATAGGACAGATATCTTCTGTTACAAACTTCACAGGAAGCAAAGGTCAGAAAAATTTTCAGGAATACACAAAATATACACTTACAGTATTACAGATTCTGAAAAAAAGTCATGGCTTAGACTGAGGCTAGAGCAGGAAAACAAAGGCATGCCACAGGATCCCAGGGGACTGGACTGAGTAACAGGCAACAGTACAACACTGCTGGGGAAGGGACAGACAGCCCTCTGGACTGATGCCAAGCAAAAGCTCACTGCTATTGAAAGAGGAGCAAGAAAATCTCTAATGCCTTTTAGAACATGGCCCTGATACAGAGCAGAGGTATGTTGCCTCTGAGGGAAGGCCAGGAAAATTCAGAACTTCAGAAGCCCTGAGGAGAGGGTGTACAGAATCTTTCTAAGTCTGAGAACACAACAGATGATATGAAACACTCCACTGTCACTCCTGTTTCACGAAAAGCATGTATATTGACCATGCCTTTTGTTTTTTGTACTATCATGCTTTGATGTCTTGGGGCCTTGCTGAACCTGAAGGGATGGTTCTTTGCAGGGCTAGCTAACTCTCAATCTTGCCTGTGGGCTTCCCTGTTCGCTCAGTTGGTAAAGAAACCACCTGCAATGCAGGAGACCCCAGTTCAATTCCTGAATCAGGAAGATCCTCTGGAGAAGGAATAGGCTACCCACTCCAATATGCTTGGGCTTCCCTGTGGCTCAGCTGTTAAAAGAATCTGCGTGCAGTGAGGGAGATCTGGGTTCGATCTCTGGGTTAGGAAGATCCCCCGGAGAAGAGGACGGCTATCCACTCCAGTATTCTGCACTGGAGAATTCCATGGACTGAATAGTCCGTGGAGTCACAAAGAGTCAGACATGACTCAGTGACTTTCACTTCAATCTTGCCTGTGGGGCTTCCCTGATGGCTCAGTGGTAAAGGATTTCCCTGCAATGCAGGAGACCCAGGTTTGATCCCTGTGTCTCAAAGATCCCTTGGAGAAGGGAATGGCAACCCACTCTAGTACTCTTGCCTGGAGAATTGCATGGACAGAGAGGAGCCTATCAGGCTATAGTCCATGGAGTCACAGAGTCAAACGTGACTGAGTGACTAACACTTTCACTTCTTGCCTGTGAGCAGCCATTTTCATCTCAATCTAGAACTTACAGTCCAACCTCTCCTTTATCAGGTTTTTAGATGTTCAAGCTGGTTTTAGAAAAGGCAGAGGAACCAGAGATCAAATTGCCAACATCCTCTGGATCATCAAAAAAGCAAGAGAGTTCCAGAAATACATCTATTTCTGTTTTATTGACAATGCCAAAGCCTTTGACTGTGTGGATCACAATCAACTGTGGAAAATTATTAAAGAGATGGGAATACCAGACCATCTGACCTGTCTCTTGAGAAACCTGTATGCAGGTCAAGATGCAACAGTTAGAACTGGACATGGAACAACAGACTGGTTCCAAATAGGAAAAGGAGTACGTCAAGGCTGTGTATTGTCAACCTGCTTATTTAACTTATATGCAGAGTACATCATGAGAAACACTGGGCTGGAAGAAACACAAGCTGCAATCAAGATTGCTGGGAGAAAAATCAATAACCTCAGATATGCAGATGACACCACCCTTATGGCAGAAAGTGATGAAGAACTAAAGAGCCTCTTGATGAAATAGATGGGGAAACAGTGGAAACAGTGTCAGACTTTATTTTGGGGGGCTCCAAAATCACTGCAGATGGTGATTGCAGCCATGAAATTAAAAGACGCTTACTTCTTGGAAGGAAAGTTGTGACCAATCTAGACAGTATATTAAAAAGCAGAGACATTACTTTGCCAACAAAGGTCATTCTAGTCAAGGCATTGGTTTTTCCAGTAGTCATGTATGGATGTGAGAGTTGGACAGTGAAGAAAGCTGAGTGCCGCAGAATTGATGCTTTTGAACTGTGGTGTTGGAGAAGACTCTTGAGAGTCCCTTGGACTGCAAGGAGAGCCAACCAGTCCATCCTAAAGGAGATCAGTCCTGAGTGTTCATTGGAAGGACTGATGTTGAAGCTGAAACTCCAATACTTTGGCCACCTCATGCGAAGAGTTGACTCATTGGAAAAGACTCTGATGCTAGGAAGGATTGGGGGCAGGAGGAGAAGGGGATGACAGAGGATGAGATGGCTGGATAGCATCACCGACTCGATGGACATGGGTTTGGGTAGACTCCAGGAGTTGGTGATGGACAGGGAGGCCTGGCGTGCTGCGATTCAGGGGGTCGCAGAGAGTTGGACACTACTGAGCGACTGAACTGAAATGAACTATCTATTTGCTCTGATTACCCCAGAGTCAAGCACCACACAACCAGAACCAGGTCCAACAACCCACAGCCTGCTGAAATTAATTATTCAAATTAACCAATCCTAAACTGACTTACCCTGCCTCAACTATTCTTTCTCACAGAAATCATAATAAAGGCTCTCACCCAAGTTTTCTCCTCGCTTCCTTTGCCTCCTGATTGACCCTGGTGCTTCCACATCACAGGATATGCCCCTTCTCTTAAGATCTGTGAATGCAACAAGCTATCTTCTCAATTGCAAGCATTCTCTGATCTGTTAGCCTTGCTACACCTAATAATAATACAATCTATTTTTTAAATTTTATTTTCTATTTCTGATTAACAATGTTGTGATAGTTTCAGGTGGACAGCAAAGGGACATGCCAAATGTATACATGTATCCATTTTCCCCCAAACTCCCATCCCATCCAGGCTCCCACATCACACTGAGCAGAGTTCTCTATGCTACACAGTAGGTCCTTGTTGGTTATCCATATTAAATATAGCTGTGTGTACCTATCCATTCCAAACTCTCTAATATAATGTGTTTTTAAAACACATTACACCGAGCAACACTGGACAACAGTCTACTCCTGTAGAATGGGAGGCAGCAACAAAGTTTCATCTGTGCCATAGGCACTGAGGGTCTGCTGAAAGATGGCAATGGATGGAGGAAGGACACAGAGAAAAATCCCTCAGTACTCACACCCTGAACTTCAGCAACATACAGCTGCAGTTTACCACTGAGGGGTGGGGGTGGGGGTTAAGTCAAACATTTAAATCTGAGATAACTGTAGATTTATATGTAGTTCTAAGAAATAAAACAGAGAGATCTCATGTGTTCTTTTCCTAACTTTATCTCAACAGTAATATCTTGCCATTTCCTGTTTTCCTCTAGCTGCCATCTCCTTCTCAGTCTGACAAACACTCTGTTCTTTGTTTTTATATTTTTTTAAATATATCTATTCTTTGTTTTTATAATTTTGTATTTTTGAAACCATGATATATATGAAATCATACAGTACGTAATATTTTTGGATTTTTTCTCCCTTAATTAATAATTAAGAAAGCATAATCTCCCTTAATTTATCCAGGCTGCTGCATGTGTCAATAGTCAGTTCATTTGTATTTCTGGATACCATCCTTCTGTATGGAGCTCCCATGGTTTGTTCAAACATTCACGAAGTGAAGAACAACTAGGTTGTTTCTAGTCTTTGGTACTGTAATGCTTTTTAAAAGATTTATGTACACATTTTTATGTGAACATAGTTTCAATTCCCTCAGATAAATGCCCAAGGTAGAATTGCTGGGTTATATGGTAGTTGCATGTTTAGTTTACTAAGAAACTGCCAAACTATTTTCTAGAGTAGCTGTAACATTCTAAATTCCTGCCAGCAAAGAATGAGCAGTTTCTCCACATTCTATCCAGTATGTGGTGTTGCCACTATTTCTTTACTTAGCTATTCTAATAGGTGAGTAGTGATGTCTCATCAATGATATTGACAGCTTTTCACATGCTTATTTACCATCTGCATACCCTCTTCAGGGATATAACTGTTCAGGTCTTCTGTCTATACTCTAATTGGAATGTTTGTTCTATTTTTTTACTGTTGAGTTTTAAGAGTTCTTGGAATATTTTAGATAGTGGTCCTTTTTCACACGCATTTTGTAAATATTTTCTCCCAATGAGTAGCCTGTTCCTTTTTCCTTGTAACAGAGTCAACTGCACAATGTTTTATTTTGATGAGGTCCATTTTATCAGATTTTCCTTTTATGGACTGTGTTTATAGTATCAAGCCTAGCATTCAATCCCTAAGATTTTCTTCTATTTGGTTTTTCCTTAAAGGTATTATATCTTTAGAAATAAGGCTGTGATTCATTTTGAGTTAATCTTTTAATAAATTTTAAGATTTAGGCTCATTTATTTGTATTTTTGTTTAGGTAGAGCATGCCTAATTGCTTAAGCACTTCTTGTTTCAAAAGTTCTTTTCTCCATTAAGTTTTGCACTTTTGTCAAAAATTAGCTAGGCATATTGTTTGTGGGTTTATTTCAGTGTCCTCTGTCTACATTAATCATGTCTCTAACCTGAAAAAAACCACACAGTCTTGATGACTGTGGTTATACAATAAACTTTTGAAAGTGAGTAATTAATTCCTCTCACTTTATTCTTTTTCTAAATTGTTCTGCTACTCTAGTTCCTTCAGCTTTTTCATATAAATTTTAGAAAAATACTGTCTGTATCTACTAAAAAAATCTTGCTGAGGTTTTGATAGTAATTGCATTAAATCTGTATATTATATTAGGGATAATTTCCATCTTTGCTATGTTGAGGCTTCCAAACCATGAACATATCTGTCCATTTACTAAGATTTTATTAGATTTCCTTCATTTCAATGTTTAATTTTGAGCACCCAAGTCTTATGCATATTTTGTTAGAATTTCATCTGAGTATATTTTGACTAATTATAAATAATATTGTTTTGAACTTCAGTGTCCATATGTTCTTTTCTAATTCACAGAAAAACAACAGATACTGGAATCTTTATCTTTTATCTTGAAAACGGAAACTCTCTTAATAATTCCAAGTTTTAAAAAATTGATTTCTGAGGATTTTCAACAAGGACAACTATTTCATCGGCAGATAGTGATAGATTTATTTCTTCATTTTTGATTTTTATTTCCCTTTCCAATACTTGGGCCACCTGATGCAAAGAGCTCACTCAATGGAAAAGACCCTGAAGCTGGGAAAAATGGAAGGCAAAAGGGAAAGAGGGTGGCAGAGAATGAGATGGTTAGCTAGCATCCCTGACTCAATGGACATAAATATGAGCAAACTCCAGGAGATGGTAGAGGACAGAGGAGCCTGGTGTGCCGCAATGTATAAGGTCACAAAGAGTCAGACATGACTTAGTAACTAAACAACATTTCCTGTCCTTTCCTTATTGGTTTGGCTACAAATACAAACACTCTTTGAATTAGAAGGAGAAAATAAACATCCTTCCTTTGTTCCAGTCTTCGGGAGAGACATTTTGTCTTTCACCATTAAGCAGAATGTTGGTTGTGTCTTTTTTATAGATGCTCTTTATCAAGTTGAGTATATCCCTCTCTTTTTTTTGACAGTTTTTCTTTTAATTTTATCAAATGACTTCTCTGCATTGATTGAAAGAATTGTGCGATTTTCGTTCTTTGGCCTGATAACAAGATATATTGAATTGTTTGGTTTTCTAACATTGAATCACTCTGATATCCCTGGAATATAGCCAGACTTAATTATATTGCATTGCTTTACACATTGTATTTGCTGAAATTATGTTAAGAATTTTTGCGCCATTTTTGTGAGGGATGTCAGGCTATCATTTTTTGATATTCTACTATCTTCATCTGGTTGTGATATCAGGGGAATGCTAGCTTCATAAACGAACTGCTCAGTATTTCCTTCCTTTCTATTTAATAGATCAGTACGTGTAGAACTGGTGTTCCCTCTTTAAATGCCTGATAGAATTCTTCAGTGAAGTCATCTAGGCCTAGAGATTTCTTTTAGGGAATTTTATTAAACCACATATTCAATTTATTTGATAGTTATAGGGCTAATCAGATTATCCACTTCATAGTATGCGAGCTATGATTGGTTCTGTTCCCCTGCTTCATTCCTGATATTGGCAATCTGTGTCTTTTCTCTCTTTACTGTCACTGTTTCCAGAGATTTGTCAATTTTTATTGATTTTTTCAAAGAAACAGCTCTTTGTTCCATGTAATTTCTCTGTTGGTTTGTTGTTGGTTTTCAATTCTGTCGACTTCTGCTGTCTTTGTAATTTTCAGCCTCCATTCTTGGTCAGATTTAGTTTGGTCTTACCTTTCTAGGTTCTTGAAGTGAGAGATTAGAATATTGATTTGAATTGTTCCTCTTTCTAATATATGCACTTAGTGCTGTCAATTTCCCTTTCAGTCTTCATTAGCCACGTCCCACAAATATTGATATGTTAAATTTGCATTTTCATTAAGTTCAGTCTTGTAAGGTGATGATCCCTCTCATAGTTATGAAAGCAAGAGGTAAAAGAATAACACTGAAGTACCTAGGAAAATGCAAACCAGTCCTTGAAGAGAGCTAACAGAAGCATAGGAAAGGTGGAATAATCAGCTTTGTTTTGCTAATATCCATAAAAATATTATAAATAAATAGGAAAATTATTTGGTGCATCTTAAAAACTGTCTTTAATCTGCTTTTCTGAAAGAGTTCATAGAGGTCATTTTCAGCTGTAACATAAATCATCTTACAGTCTCCATCAGGAATTAAATATGAACACATGTGTGTGTCTTCTTATTGGCTAGTCCTCTGTCAAACGTTCAAAAGCAATAAAAAATGGACACTGAGATGAATCACAGATCAAAGGGCATCTTGCCAGTTTAAACTGTCTGAAGAATTTTCTGACATTTTCAGTACTGTATTACTTAAAATAGCCATCTAGCTGGGTGTGGTGGTTATTACTGTTCCAGGAATAGATTTGCTTACAAGTGGCAAGAAGCCTTGACAGAATTGAGACTGAGTTGTACGGTCATTTGCCTTGTTTCAGAGCTATAATCTGCTTTGCCTTCCCAGAGTAAAATGTTCTAACATCACCAAATATGAGAATGAAGAAGTACAGAGCTTATTCATGCCACTCTAATCCCCAAATCCAATTACCATTCAGCCTTGTCATGTAGCTACCCTTCTCATGCTTTTTTAGCTCCATGCAGTTCTGCAGCTCTGATTAAAAACAGTGGGTGGCCTTGATCACTTAAGATGCTTCTTATAAAATCATAAGAAGCCCAGCACAGAAAGAGACCAAATAAAAAGATGGAGGCTATACAACAGTTCAAAAGAAAACCACATTGCTGTACACCAAGAAAAACAGTTTCATCTTAAACCATTCATTGACAAGATTAGATGAGGAAGATGGAAAAGCAGACTCATATTTTTGACAATATTAACTTGAACAATAACATACAGAAAAGAAGATGTAATTTTCTACTATATGCCTACTATACGGCTACAATATTACCTCATTTATCCTCATCATGATCTTCTGAGGTATCTATTATTTTTCTCATTTTACAAAGGAGGTAAACGAAGATCAGAGATGCTAAACAACTTATTTGTGTTCATGGATTCTGTAAGTAGCAAAGAAGACTTCAAATCCAGGTCTCTCTGATCCTAATGACTATATTGGGGGGGGGTGGTCTCCAAAACCTCTCATTATATAACTCCACTTTTTAATTTATCAGTGAACTTCCTGGCTTCTCAATGACTACACTGTCTTTTATTCACACTACCACATCTCTGATATACCAATTTGAAATGACCTTATCTCTGTAATTACATATAAGTATGAGATGAATTTGGTAACTGCCAGGAGTGAAAAAAAGATCCTTTCCAATTACTAAAACAAATACATACATACATACATATATACATACATACACATATATATAGCTTTGGGGATCATTGAAAAAGGATCACTACAGTGAAAATTTCCTTAGATAATAAAGAATACAATGTAGCTATTAAGAAATAGTGAGAAAGATCTTCATATACAGCTAGGGAAACAGTACCAGTTAAGTAAAAAAGCAGAGTGCAAGAAAAAATATATATCTCAGAAAAGTTCTGCTAAAAAGTAAGAAAGATAATAATGTATATTAGATGTTGCTTATATTTGCAAAAAGAGACACTGGGAAGATAAATAAGAAAACAATAAAATGAGTTACCAACAGGGAACCAGAGATGAGGAAAGGAATGAATAGGGACAGCCCTTCATTGTTATGGGAATGAGACTTCTTAGATTATTCTCTTTTTTAAGGTCTAACTTTTAAACCACATACATATTCATCCTATTCAAAAATAATTTAAGGAGAAAACTAAGGACCCATTTCAGACAGTGAGAAGAGTGAGGATAGTGAAGAGTAGTTGATAAGGACGAACTTAAGGGATGTCTAGCACAGGATCTCAATCATTTACTGTTCCATTCAAGTAAAGGATCAAGAAGCTTCATTGTAATGTCAGTTGGGACAAGACTGGACATTGGGTCGAACAGTCCTGAGTTTAAATTCTAGTTTTCTTGTTTCCTAGCTATGTGATACTTGCAGGTTACTTAATATTTCTGAGTTTCGGTTGTATTAGTAGTAATAATGGTAATGACATCAAAAGGATGTAATGAAAATTAAATGAAATAATGATTGCAAGGTACTTTCACACCTTAAAGAACTGCCATCATTATAACCATCATTTTCATCATAGAAGTGGAAAGGCAATAGACAATACTTCTTAGTATTCATTCAAAGAAGGAGTGAGACAGTCTCAACTCAAGTAGCGAGGCAATGATAGAACTAAATTGTTCTGTCTACTTTGAAACTTACTTTGCAAATATAATACTAGAGTATTTTGGGTTTGTTTAATATAAACTTACTTTGCAAATGTAATATTAGAGTATTTTGGGTTTGTTTAATATAAGGACACCTCATCTTTTTGCAAAATGTCTTCAAGGAAAACGCATCATATCTCCAGAATTATCATTAAGCCCTTCATACTTTTTCCATTCAAATACCTTTATGTCAACCCACTATAAAATTTCCCCACATGGAAACATAATATTAGTTTTGTAAAAAGAAATTCTATAGGAAATTATCTCCATGTTAAACTGAATTTCTTGAATCTGACAACTAAATTTAAAGAAATACGTTCTTTCAGCAGAACACTAACATTCTCATTAAGGAGAAAAGGAAAGCACGTGTCTATGAAAATACATACATGACATAAAAAAATCAGATGAGGCAAAATTACCAGTTGAGATGCTTAAAAAGAACTGCACTATATTAACCATACTTGTGTATAATATACATTATAATATACATTTTAAAGGAAGAGGAAATGAAAACATCAGAGACAACAGCTAGAGAAGCTTCTTAGAATTCCTAGAGGAAAAACATGCATTTGCTACTCTGAATTAATATTGGGGTGAATTTTAAGAAAAATAATGGCAGTCATTCTGGTAAAAGACTATTGGCAATAAATTCTATAAGAAATAGTCCATGGAGCTTCTCAGACTCAGAAAAGACAAAACTATTTGAATGGGATTCCTCTCTTCCTTCATCTTGACTTATCAGGATGTGTCAATCCAGCACTAATGTCCCAAGAAAGTATTCCTGCGTCTTCTCCATGCACCCTTCACTTGTGATATTCAAATACTGTATTTCCTCTTTCAGCTTCCAGAACACATTGACCCTGTATCTGCCTTCTCTGTCTGGGTATCTGAATCTTACCACAATACTCAGTTTTTAGATATCAGGGAAGACTGTATGATTTTAAAGTATCACTCAAATATTTTGTATACTTTGTACTTAAGAATTTTAAAGAAGAAGATTAATAATACATGTATACTTTGGCCACCTGATACAAAGCGCTGATTCATTAGAAAAGAACCTGATGCTGGGAAAGACTGAAGGCAGGAGGAGAAGGGGATGACAGAGGATGAGATGGCATCACTGACTCAATGGACATGAGTTTGAGC
Source organism: Giraffa tippelskirchi (assembly GCF_054371585.1). Classification (NCBI taxonomy): domain Eukaryota; kingdom Metazoa; phylum Chordata; class Mammalia; order Artiodactyla; family Giraffidae; genus Giraffa; species Giraffa tippelskirchi. The sequence goes on from NC_137284.1 coordinate 70,240,913, forward strand.
AAGCTCTGGGAGATGGTGAATGACAGGGAAACCTGGTGTGCTGTAGTCCATGGGGTTGCAAAGAGGTGGACACAACTGAACGACTGAAAAACAACAATATTGCTTTCCAGAAGTAGAGAGATGTACACACATCTCAGGTTTTACAAAAAAATGTATGTACAAGTTGACTTTAAAAGCAAATTTGTGATAAGATTAACAATCTCCCTGAGAAATTCTTATATCTAAGGTTACAACTATTGTCAATCTCAGGGATTTTGTCCCTAATTTATGGTCCTTTTAAATCAAGAGTTCACTATTATATTACAAATTAAAGCCTATTAAGTTGATTTTAATCATTTTTGTACTTGATTTAATTTCCAGTTTACAAAATCACTGCCACTACTGTAACTGCAGTCTAATTTTAAAGGAGCACTCCTTTCTACAATTCTTTTTTGCCTCTCTTATTTCTCTGCTGTCATTAATTTTACAAATGCAATTATTTTTCTGCAAATGTTCATTACAACCAGTAGGAATGTGGGGGTTATAGCACTTAAGTTGGTAGATCCATTAAAATCTCGCCAGCCTAATATTAATACGGTCAGTAGTATGTATTTGGCTTCTCTCAGGCTATTTTGTGAAGATCACACAAAATATTATTTTTAATTTCTATGATCTTCTCTGAATATTTTTTAACATCCTTATTTGTTAACATTTCTAATGTAATTAATTTATGAAACAAGGTTGAAATGTTATCAAATTCTGATTGATGAAATCATTATTCCATTAGTAATATATCAAAAATGCAGAGAACCTTAGAGAATAAAATTACAATCATCTGTGTACCCACCTCACATATTTAACAAATACTGTGTTATATTTTCCTTCAGTTCACTTACAACAATTCAAAATGAAAAATTAATTTGAAATAAAAAGATTCATTAAGCCTGTATACATATTCTTATCAACATTACCTGCAAATAACCACATGATAAAACTGAAGAGGATCTTCACCATCCTGATTTCTTTTCACATTTGCTGCATATTTATGAATTCATAAACAGAGAGAGTGTATATATTTAATATTTGCAGAAAATATTTTCATAAAATTTTTAGCAATTTATCTTTATTCATAAACTAAAAAACAAACTATAAACATAATGAAAAATCTCAGAAATTACAGTGCTGAAAAATAAAGCAAGAAAGGAGGGTTTGAAGTGTTTAAGCTGAGGGTAGTTTTCAATATAAATAGAGGAATGAATTTTAAGTTTCTTGGTGAAGATGTTATTTGAGCAAACATTTTAAGAGGAGAGAGTGGTTTATTTTCCTCCTCTATTATTACATTGGTTTGGATCTCTCAATACCAGGAGACAGCCTACTTATTTTTATTAACACTTTTGCTTTTAATTCTTTTATCTAGCATTGTTATACCAGCTAATTGTGTAAGTGTGTTAGTGTGCAAGGAGTGATTATAACTTACCTAAATATCTCCTGCCATTATTTTAATTTCACCCTGTCTTGTTTGTTTCTCATTTCTTCATTTTCGGTTGATTTAAAAATATCAAATGGCTTTCTTTTTCTTCAAATCTGTTAGGCACCATCTCTTCATGACTGAGTTAATGTGTTTGACTTAATTATGATTGCTTTTTAATTGAATTTATTTCTATCACATGATATATGTGAGTGTCTATGTATTTGTGTAGGTGGGTATGTGTGCTTTTTGTACTATTTTTTCTTTTTTTTATCTTTAGAAAACTAGACATGATGTTTTAAGTTGATTATGCTTATATGTATTATAACAATAGCCAATATTCCTAATATCTAAAATAGTTCAGTTTCTCTATTTCTGTTTCAAAAGGGTGTTAGCATATTTCAGTAACAAGTGAACACTGCCCTTATTTTCCTTTTAACTGTTGTCTAGAATTTCAATACTTCCTTTTGAAACTTAAAACATTCCTTATTATTAATTATTCTACTCAACAATGCATTACATTTACCACATTGGTTCTTGTACTGTTTCTTTATATTGAGTTCACTTTCTGTTTCTGGTGTTTTTGTCAGTAGTGTTTTTAATTCAGGTAGTTTTGGCACTAAGCTTTGAGGCTAAGTATTTACTTGTCTCTACTCTTAAATCAGTTGACATCAATTTGAAAAAGTATATTTTTTCCAGTAAATTTCCTTGAGCATTTTGAATGATTTTTTCATTGTGTGGTGATTTCACTTATTGAAGAAGATGTCAGCCCCTAAGCATTTAAAAAATAAATCAGGTATTGTCTTCTTCATCTCATTTCTTTTAATATTTACTTCTTATATATTCTGCAGCTTCAATATTACACTCCCAATACATTTTTTTGTGTTTCTGTGCTTATCTACATATGCATGTATGTATCTCTTTATTTCTACTCAACCATCCATCCATCTATCCATCCCTTGACCTTTCTATCTTTCCTGTTCAGCACTGGCCATTCACTTTCAAATGGAAGATTTGTGTCTTCCTTCAATTCTAGATAATTCATCGGAATCGTTTTTCAAACATCAACTCACAACTTCCATTCTCTTTTTCCAGCACTCCCAACAGTCACATGTGACATATTCTCAATCTACTTTTTCGTGTCTCTGTAATGTTCCTTTCTTATTTTAACTTCATCTGTGCTACATTTGGGGAATCATCCTCTACTATCTTCCAATTTACTCATCTACTTGTTTCCAACTTAGGCATTTTTCTACCTATTCAGTTTATTGGATCTCAGTAACAATATTTTCTTTTCCAGAGATTTCTTCACCTCTTTTCAGATGCACCTATTATTATTTCACTTCTACTTATTGTAATTCATTATGTCTTGTTCCTGCAGTTGTTTATAAATTCTAGTTTCTTGTGAAAATTTTCAGTCATAAAATTATTAAAATTCTGTTAGAACTGATTTTTATTGGCTGTGTTTTGTTTGCTAGTTTTCTTTTTCCTTATTGGTTATCATATTTATATTTTTAGGTCTATTTTGAGTAGATTTATTCCTTGTTTTAGTCTCATCTCTTTCTTTATAGAAGTTATATAATTGCCTTCATTCAGTCTTAAAGCCCACTGCCTAACCTTAAGATTAAGGTTGGTGAATTGTTATCCTAAGACCACACAACTCTGGTGGATCCATTTATTTGGGCTACAATGCAAGTCATAACCCTGAGAATTGTGTAGTATACCATCTAAACACTGAAAGCTGCTGCCCTGTGGCATACTGCTCCAGTGAAAATGGGATTATCACAGAATAAGTTATCAGCCAGCGGGTAGTCATTCCAAGATTCTAGCTGCTTTGCTACCCTTTCTTGTTTGTGATGTTCAAAGCAACAAGGACATCATTTTCAAGCTTCTTCTCACTGATTAGACTCACCAAAGAACGTGTTTCCTAACTTTGACCATATTTCTGGCATCTCATCTTTCGCGAGGTTCTTTTAGCTCACAATGATACACAAGCACTGAAATCTCAGCCTCTTATATGTGAGCCTAAAAGCAAATTCCAGCATGCCTACATATTTAGTTACATATTTTATTTCACGTTTCTCTCCAGTTTGTAGTCCATGGAAGTGTATAACTTTTTTTAAGATAAACTATGATTTTGTTTTCAACTACTGAAATACCTAATTGATCAATACTAGTAAGATTTTTAAACAAAAGGTGTGACCTTATAATTCCATCTTGTAAGTATTCCAAGGAAATGATCTCTATGCCTCTTTCCGGTTCCTTCCAAAGTAATTTTACTAAGAATTCATAGAATTTGAATCTCAAATGTATTTATATCTTTTTAATTAAAATATATCCTGTAAATATATACTACAAATAGTAATCATGTTTTAAAAAGATCTTTATACCAATTCAAATTATTTCTGCTTACTTGAATTTGCAGTTTTAAATTTTTCTGGTAATAATTTCACTATTATTTTACATATACACTAGGATGTTAATAGTTCTTCATATTTTATTTCAAAAATATTTGAATATTTTGTTCAAATTTATATGTCATGTTATTCTCTGATTTCTCCATCATAATTTCACACTCTAGGGTTACGCTTCCATTTTTCTTATAACTCTATCTTAATTTACAATCTTCCTGAATAGCTAACTTTAATTCAAGGTGAAGTTCAGAAAGATTAAAAAAATGTTCTGTAACCAGTTTATATTTAAATGATTCTAATATTCTTTAATGTATATGGGATTACTGCCTAGCATTGTACTGTATTTATTGATCATATGGCTATAGGTCTTATATAAATTTCCTAAAAAGTGTCTGGATCTTACACATGCATAAATGAAAATACAGTGAAAATCATGACACAATATTTAGTTCTTCATAACTAGTTCTGTAAATACATGATATCAAATAAAGGAAAAAGTAAACATAAAAAGGCAACTTATTCTCTGCTTTATAAAAGACATGTGAATGCATGTATAGTGCCAAAGCTGGTAAGAGGAAAAATTTTGAATATGACATCATACTCTTGTTCTTAATTCACATGGAATCACCTTGGTTGATGTATAGTATCTCTCTTAAGCTTCCCCAAGTACCTTGTAATCTCTTATTTGTCACATCTCCTTTTCTGTAATGAATAGGTGTCATATTTGCCTACTTACCAATCTCCTTTAGAATCCACTTCCCCCGTACTCTCGGTGTTATTCCAGAGGCCCTCCCTGGATGACGCTATAATTGAGACCCAGATAGTCAAAGCGACGGCACTTGGGGCAATGAGCAAATGAGTTCAGAAGCTATTTAGCATCATCAGCTCTAGGATTTCCCTGAACAATCAGAAACAATGACAGCTCTTTCTGCCAGGTTTGTACACCAGTAAGGTATTCATGGATCACTGCTCAAGTCACCCTGCCGCCAGAAGGAAAGACAAGGAAGCTTAGGGGAGAGAAAAATCAGAGTTGAGAGATGGAGACAAATTCCTGAGGGCAGGAAGCTATGCCTAAAGCTAGAATAGTCCTGGAATTTTTCAGGTAGTTAGGTAAATTCTCTCTTTCTCTCATTCTCTCATTTTTCCATTAGAGTTTAGCTTCTCTGTAGTTGCAGGAGCTTTACCTCCCAGATCATATAATTTCCCGTTCTCTCCTTTGTATCACCCACTATATTATGTCTCTTGAGAAGAGAGATGATGCCTTATTAATCCTTTTATGTTCAGTTTCTATCATAGTATCCAACTCAAATACTTAATAAAAAAAGAATAAATGAATAAGCATCAATTTTCATAGCTATAAGACTAGATCTTAATAATTTAAAATAATTGATTCTTTTGTCTATAAGTCTGAGTTAAATATTTTGAACTGACACCAAATAAATATTATTTTCCTTCTACACTGCCCCATGGGGGATTACTATGAAAAACTGGAACATTAGTTTAGAAAAACATGGCATCAAATCACACTGATGAGGTAAGATTAATATTGATGTGTATCAGAAATTACGTAAGTGGCATTGAAGGGGATAGTGTTGCAAGTCCTAGAAATGCCTCCTAACACACATTTTCTCTTCTCTGTCATAGAGTTCCTACATTCCAAAATTATATTATCCAACAAAAGGGAGAGAAACATTTGGGTATTACTGCTTTAGAGCATCTTCTTAGTATAATAGTCCTTTATTTGGTTACAGTTTTGTTTATAAAAAATTTCACAGTATGAAAAACATGCCCTCAAACCAGCTTCAGTAATTACAGTATTTTGTCATATTTGTTTATCTGTCATTTATCTGTGTAAATACATGTTTTGGTGTTACTTTATGGTAAGTTATAGGCATAATGACACCTCACCTATACTTTCTTCATCATGTAATTCCTAAGAATAAGGATCATGACAAAGTTAAAATACCATTATGACACCTATAATAACTGACAAAAATTCATATCTAGTCTTTAAACCATATTCAAATATCCCCAGTTGTCACAAGAAAGTATAATTTGTCTCCTTTTTTAAATTAGTTCATGCATTGCAAGTGGTCATTCAGTCTTTTTATTCTAAACTAACAGGATTTCTGTGAGTACTATTTCTATGAACAAATAAATCATATTTTCCTTTCCTGAACCTTCTCCAAAATACTACTGCCAAAAAATGTTAATGTTTACAATACATAAAATATTATTATGAAGCAAATAAGTTCTTCAGAAGGAAGAGTTCTATACAAAAGTAATAAATAATTGGCAATATGAAGAGAACACATTGGTTAACAAGTGGAATAGCTGTACAAAAGATTTTGAACTATTCGAGTCAGGCATAAACACTAAGAGTTCATCACCCTCCATTAAAACTCTGAAGAGTTCAAAAGAAATGTAGTCAGGCTGAATTAAAAAAGAGAGAGAGAGAGAGATTGCAAATCTAAAAGATTTCAAGGACAGTGTAAGGACACTGAGCTGGAATCAGTAGTCAGTGAAGGAGTATTGTACAGGATAAAGACTTGATGAAGATAATAATTGGGGGAAGACATAAATGTAGCAAAATTTTAAATTTTTCATTCTAAAAATGAAATTCTTGACAGCCAGAGCAATTCAGTAATAAAAAGTACAACCCTAGAGTTGCTTCTGCTCAATGCTCTGTGATGATCTAATTGGGAAGGAAATCTAAAAATGAGGGGATATATATATATATATGGGCTTCCCTGATAGCTCAGCTGGTAAAGAATCAGCCTGCAATGCAGAACACCCTGGTTCGATTCCTGGATCTGGAAGATCCCATGGAGAAGGGATAGGTTACCCACTCCAGTATTCTTGGGCTTCCCTGGTGGCTCAGACAGTAAAGCATCTGCCCGCAATGCGGGACATGTGGGTTCGACCCCTCAGTAGGGAAGAATTCTTCAGTATTCTGGCCTGGAGAATCCCCATGAACAAAGAAGCCTGGCAGGCTACAGTCCATGGGGTTGCAAAGAGTTGGACATGACTGAGCAACTAAGCACAGCACAGCCTGAATGTAGCACAAGAGATTACAAAAAGGAAGTAAAGCATGGACTTGGGCTGTTATAGCAACCCAAGTGAAAAGAGACAAGAGAAGAATGTTGCCTTTAATTCACAGGATTCATTTTGCCAGGAAAGGCCAAGAGCTTCTTCAGAAATAGTGGAAACAACTATACCGAGATACAGATATTCCAGGTCTTTACCCCAGAGGTGTCACTACTTAGCTATGTGACCCTGTATAACTCACGTACCTAGTCTTTCTGAAAACTGAGGGGCAAAACAGATGACAAGTAAGGTAACAGGTCCGAGTGTCTCTTACTTCAGGAGTAGCTCGACTGTATCAGACACACTTCATACACACTTAAACTTTAAAGTTTCAAATGATGTGGATATAAAAGCTCTTATTTTTTAAGAAGAGAACTCTAGAAACAAAACTTGAGAAAGTGATAATTTAAATGTAGGCCAAGTTTTTGCCTAACATCCTCTTTCTAGCTCTTGTGGGAATGTGTAACAAAATTAAGAGGAAGACATAAATCAGAGTATCTCATTGTTGTTGTTCAGTTGCTCAGTCATATCTGACTCTTTGCAGCCTCATAAACTGCAGCATGCCAGGCTTCCCTGTTTTTCACTATTTCTCTGAGTTTACTCAAACTCATAAGTCAAGCTCATCTCATAAGAAAGTCTACATATAAATTTAAGGATTCTCACTAAATTGTTTCTAAGTAACATAAGTGTTTATATTTAAATATTTATTTGCATGCGAAATTTGTGACTTAATTCACAACAGTATTAATTATTCACCCATAAGCACCAGGTTTCTTGCTCTGGGCCAGGGGTTAATATCTGATATTTCAGGTCAACTATTAATAGAGGTCATATTTTCAAGGTCCTATCAAAAGGAGTAAAACATGAAGTTTAAGATTTCAAGTTCAACTGAAGCTAGGGTCAAGGAGTGTGTGAATTATATGGGAGTTGCCATCATTCCCAGAAACATAGAGGTCTTATTTTACCTTCCACTCAAGTAAGAAAAGCAGGAATTTTTTTTTTTTTTTTTTTACAAAAAATATTCTAACACATTTGGGATTCTCTAATAAATGTTCATTTTCACTAGTAAACAATGTGTAACAGTGGGCAATATTTTTTTTCCATGAAGATTCTTAGGTTTTAGGAAATATGCTTTACAAAATCAGTTTGAATGCATGTCTGATCAACATATATCAAATAAAAACATACAATAATTTAGAGCCAAAAATGCAGCAGAGTTTTAGGCAGTAAAAGGGTACAGAGTGAGAAACATCATTCAAAACAGTAAATGCAGTTCTTTGCTCAAGAAAATGTTAATCTTGTTGCTGTAGATTACGTATATGAAAGTGAACAACAGATCCTTTCCTCAGGGGGCACATTTTAGTGTATCAGTGTGCTGCATTAACAGGAAAAATACATCTATGTAGATTTCCAATTCGAAACTTCTAGAATTGTGCTTACCTGCCTCTTTTCCACTAACTCTGGTGCACAAGCAAATTCCTGTTAAGCCTGTTAGGATCTTTTTTTTTTTTGGTGTCTCACACGGTACATTTTTTATTGTAAACCTAAGAGGACTCACAAAGGTTCCATCTTTATTTTCTGAACTACACACTGAGTCACCAAGTGTGGCCAACGAAGAACATTCCTGATGTCGTATTATTATTTTACCTGGATAAGGCAAAAGTTCTTTAACACATTGCTGAGCTAGGCACTGCTGCTGCTGCTAAGTCGCTTCAGTCGTGTCTGACTCTGTGCAACCCCATAGACGGCAGCCCACCAGGCTCCCCCGTCCCTGGGATTCTCCAGCCAAGAACACTGGAGTGGGTTGCCATTTCCTTCTCCAGTGCATGAAAGTGAAAAGTGAAAGTGAAGTCGCTCAGTTGTGTCCGACTCTTAGCAACCCCATGGACTGCAGCCTACCAGGCTCCTCTGTCCATGGGATTTTCCAGGCAAGAGTACTGGAGTGGGGTGCCATTGCCTTCTCCAGCCTGTTAGGATCTTGTGTTAACTCTTTCAGAGCACTGGATTCCACATTTTTTCGTCTCCTATTTAAGTTTTTCCCAAAGACTAGAAAGAAAGTACCATAATGCAAACATGAACGACTTATTAACTTAGAAATTGGCCTGAAACTAGGAAAAATAACTCTCAAAGGCTCTACTCAGAGATCAGTGGCAGAAGCATCCATGTTGCAACTCTCAAGAAATGGCAGAGATTTGGGAACAAGGGAACTATGGTTTGGGGCTTCCCTGGTGGCTCAGATGGCAAAGAATACTCCTGCAATGCAAGAGACAAGGGTTCGATGCCTGGGTTAGGAGATCCCTGGAGAAGGGAATGGCAACCCACTCCAGTATTCTTGGAGAATTCCATGGACAGAGGAGGCTGGCAGGCTTCAGTCCATGGGGTCACAAAGAGTCAGACACAACTGAACGACTAACATTTTCACTTTCAAGCTATGGTCTTGTTTCTGGTAATCTAGCTGAAACCTAGTCACTCCTGACAATTAATCTCTATTCTAAGTGAAGGTATCTCATCCTGAAGTGGTTTTCTCATTGTGAGGTTCAGCTATGTTTAGGTTATAACATTCTAGGACAGCACTTGCTGTCATTTAAATAGAATGCAAGCCACAAAGGTAGGTGTGTCACAAAAGTTGGTTAAAATTTTGTAGTTGCCACATTAAACAAAGATAAAAAGAAATAGGCAAAATTCATTTAAATACTTTAATTCATAATACCTAAAATATTAACATTTCAACATGTATTGATATTTTAAAATATGAATGAATATATGTACTGATATTTTAAATTATGAATTAATACCTTTATCTTACTAGGTGTTTGAAATGTAGTGTTCATTTCATGTTTGTCAAAAATTGGAGTAACACCAAGTCACACACTCAGTAGCCACTCATGGCAGTAGCTACCGTATTAGACCATGCAGTTCTGCAATGTTCAATTTTCAAAAGCTTTAAACAGTGCCAAGTAGAGGGCCGTGAGCTGGAAGATTATTCAAATGCTCTTTGATTATCATGGTATAACTAAAAGCTGGGGCTTTGGAGGATTGGAAGAGACATATTTGAAATATTCCATACTTCTCAGTCTCTATTAATATAATACATGTAAAGTTGTGCTGCTTTAAAACCAAATAGTAAGGGATATGAGAATAACATATACACACTACTAAATATATATAACCAACAAGAACCTACTGTATAGCACAGGGAACTCTACTCAATATTTTGTTTCAACGTATAAGGGGAAAAAACCTGAAAAAAAAGAGATACATATGTATTTATAACTGAATCACTTTGCTATACTTCTGAAACTAATACAATATTGCAAATCAACTATACTTCAATAAAAATATAGGAAGGGCAATGTTAAATTGTTCTCAGTGTTTAATTATAAAGAATTATGGACTTCATTTGTGTTAATAATTAACTGGAGATTAATAATTAATTGGAGATTAATAAGAGTCTCCAATTATTATTGGAGAAGGAAATGGCAACCCACTGCAGTACTCTTGCCTGGAGAATCCCATGGACAGATCATCCTGGCAGGCTACAGTCTAAAGGGTTGGTCACAAGAGTCAGACATGACTTAGCGACTAAACCACCACCACGGGTATTGCAGTAGATAAGAATTCACTTGCCAGTGCAGGGGACACAGGTTCAATCTCCAGTCTGAGAATATTTCTCATGCTGCAGAGCAACTAAGCCCTTGCACCACAACTACTGAGCCCACGTGCTGCAACTACTGAAGCCCACATGCCTAGGGCCTGTGCTCCACAACAAGGGAAGCCACAGCAGTAAGGAGACCACCCCCACTCGCTGCAGCTAGTGAAAGCCCATGCACAGCAATGAAGAGCCAGCACCGACTGAAAAAAAAAAAAAGAATTATATCTAGGAGTTATACAATAAGAAGAGTACATACTTTTAAACACTGGCTCTTCTAAAACAAAATTCATAGTTTTCATTAAGTTTTTATTATTCAGATATGAAGTCCTTTCAATATTTTTTATTTATTCTATATTTATAAAAGTGGAAATGAATAAATTATCTACTTATAATGAAAGAATATTCAAATTATGCATGTAATTTGTTAAAACAGCCTAAAGATCACAATTTCCTAAGTTGATCGTTTTCATCTCATCACTTAAAGTTTCTAAAATTGGGAAGGGGGAGGCTTCACTATTTTTTTTATTGTGGTAAAAAATACATAACATAAAATTTACTGTTATAACCATTTTTAAGTGTACAGTTCTGTGCCATTAAGTACATTCAGGTTATTCTACGACTATCACCAGCAACCATCTCCAGAACTTTTTTATTCCTCCCCCAAGGACATGACATGTTCTACCCATATCAAACATTAACTCTCCCTTTCCTTCTTCCCCTAGTCCCTGGAAATTAACATTCTGCTCTTTGTTCCTAGGACTTTGATTACTTTAGGTACTTCTTACAAGTGGAATCATACAATAGCTGTCTTTTGAGACTGAAATATCTCACTTAGCATAATGTCCTCAAGGTTCATCTAAGTAAGAGAATGTATCAGAACTTCCTTCTTTCTAAGGGTAATATTTCTTTCCACTACATTTTGCTCATATATGCATCATTTGATGGACATTTGGGTTGCTTCTACCTTTTAGCTTTGTGAAAAATGACACTATGAACTTGGAGCGTACTAATAACTGAGTCCTGGGCTTTTGCTTTTATTACCTACCTAAGTTTGTGTGGCACTTATCTTTCCTATTTTTCTTTCATTAAAATGGAGGCAGATTTTTCTTACACTCTAAAATAAAATCTTTCCTCTTAGTGCTGGCAATACAATATATTTTCCTAATAGAACAAATTTATTTTCTTGAAAATTAGTTTTTCTGCCCCTTGCTCCCTAGTTCTTATTTCACTATATTCTTCTAAGATTATCATTCTTTAATATTAAGTCATTGTCCATGTAGAAATATTTGCATAATAAATTCAGAAAATTAAAAATATCTGTAGAATATTCTAACCTACAGCTCCCTGGGTCCCAGATAAATTATCCCAGTTTCACATTTAGGTTGGAATTTATCTTGTCACAGACTTCAGGCTTCAATCTTTCAACCCTCTTCACTCTATTAGTTCTCTCAGCTCCCACATGTGAACTATTCTTGGTATTAAAAACTCATTTTTAAAGCAATACAATTTCAACAACTAAAATACCATGTGTGCTTGGTTAGGTTAAATTTAGCCTTGTGAAATTGCACCTTAGCAATTTTGCAGCATCAGTAAGTGTTTCTCCTATCTCCAGTTCCCTTTTACCCTCAATCCACAACTTAGATTCAATTGTAATTTCTTCCCCTCTAGTAAATACGGCTTTGAGGGCGCAAGATCCAAACCAAGGAGAAAAACAAACACAATGATGTACTAAGTATGATCTAAAAATATGAAAACAAAGCTCATGAAATCTTGAGAACTGATGAGCAAAGCAAAAGCAGCCTGTTCTCTTACTTTTGCAATGCCATATTTAAAGTGTTCAAAGACTTGTGAGAAGCATAAGATCATTTTATTAATAACCAGCACTATCCCAAGGACCTTGACTGTCTGAATTTCTAACACATTCAATGCTCTTAACTTGCAGCTATTTCCTTTAGCAAGCCTTAGTAGGAGAGGAAGAGAGATATAGATGAGCAGATGCAAATAATGCAGCATTCAATTTTTGCTTCAATTGCAACAGAAAAACTACTCTCATATTTAGTATACCTATCAGGCATATTTCCCCAGCTTTTCCAGCCGAGATTGCTCTTGGGAACATCAAGCTATCACAGAAATGAAAAGCAGTGAGAGAGAGAGAGAGATGGCATGGAAAAAATATAGGCATACATATATATGTTGGAGCCACTGTGAGCCAGGATTTCTACTCCTGTGGCCCAAAATACTGTTGACAGTAAGAATTTCTTCAAGTAATACTATTTTGATTAATAAAGAACAAACTGATTTCAAGATCACAAAATCTCATATAAATATCTGGGTATTCGTCTCTGTTGTGTTCATTTATGAATGGGTTAGGTTTCAAATTTTAAACCTATTCTCCACCCAACTTTAACTAGCATAACTTCATTTTCTTCTGCAAACTGGCTCTGAAGAGGGAAATCTGAAACCTGATCAAATGTTCTTATTTAGAAATCACCTGCTTAAGTACATATAAATGTTTTCCTTATCCTTCAAATTTAAAAGTATTATGAGAGTATTCTAGGTAAGTGTTTCTTTTTATTAGCTCTGTTCACCCTTTTGGTCAGTAGACTTGTGTCCTTCAGCTCAGAAAGGCATATTCTAATATATAATTAACTACTGTTAATGATCAATTTCTTCTGCTCTTTTGTTCTGGCATTTCAATTACAGTATTTTACAATTTCTCTAGTCTTCATATTTTCTGTTTTCCTGGTGATATACATTATTTTAAATGAAACATTATGAATTATACATGAAATACTATGAATTATGAATAAATACAAAGGGTTATAATCAGGAAATGAAGGAATTAGGAAGGAGGCGCTTCTTTTATGTTTTGTTTGTCTCTTTGGTGCTTCCTTGTTTCCAACTTGCCATTTTATCGCAAGTTTTTCTGAGCTCTTAACCATGTTGATGGTTGGAAGTTATCATTGATCATTGTTTTTGGCCTCTATTTGCTGTAGGACAGAAGGAATTGTGACCATTCAACAGAACAGCAAATGAAAAAAGAATGTGGACTGTGTAATCAGACACACACATATTCCATTTCTGACTACGTGGTAAAGCTGTGCCACCTCTTAAAACCTTAACCTGAGGCTTCTGGTTCAAGTTGGAGTAATAGAAGGACATGCGCCCATCACCTCCTGTGAGAGCACCACAATTACAACTAGTTGTTGAACAACCATCGAAAGGAGGATGCTGGAACCCCCCAAAAACGATACCCTACATCCGAAGACAAAGAAGCCACAGCAAGGTGGTAGGAGGGGCTCTATCATGATAAAATCAAATCCCATACCTGCCAGGTGGGTGACCCACAAACTGGAGAACAATAATACCAAAGAAGTTCTTGCACTGTTTTGAAGATTCGGAACACCATGTCAGACTTCCTAGCCTGGGGACCTGACAAAGGGACAGGGGATCCCCAGGGAATCTGGCCTTGAAGCCCAGCAGGATTTGATTATAGGTCTTCCAGAGGACTAGGGTAAACAGAGACTCCAGTCCTGTAGGGCACAAAGAAAATTTTTCATGTACCAAGACCCGGAGGAGAGGAGCAGTGACCTCATAGGAGACTGAACCAAAATTGCCTGCTAGTGTTGGAGGGTCTCCTGTGGAGGCATATGTTGGCAGGGGCTCACCACAGGGTTGGGAGCACTGCAAGGTCCCCTTTGGCATAAACCCTCTTGGAGTTTGCCATTAACCCTACCATAGAGCTCCTAAACCCCAGGGCTGGGTCGCCTCAGGCCAAACTACCAGAGGGGGAGCACAACCCCACCCATCAGCAGATAATTGGATTAAAGCTTTCCAGATGTTCAAACTGGATTTAGAAAAGGCAGAGGAACTAGAGATCAAATTGCCAACATCTGCTGGATCATCCAAAAAGCAAGAGAGTTCCAGAAAAACATCTACTTCTGCTTTATTGACTATGCCAAAGCCTTTGACTGTGTGGATCACAACAAACTGTGAAAAATTCTTAAAGAGACAGGAATACCAGACCACCTGATCTGCCTCCTGAGAAATCTGTATGCAGGTCAAGAAACAACAGTTATGCATGTAAATTATCATATGTGAAACGAATCACCAGTCCAGGTTCAATGCATGATACAGGGTGCTCGGGGCTGGTGCACCAGGATGACCTGGAGGGATGGGATGGGGAGGGAGGTGGGAGGGGGATTCTGGAAGGCGAAAACATGTACACCCATGGTGGATTCATGTCAATGTATGGCAAAACAAATACAATATTGTAAAGTTAAAAAATAGATAAATAAACTAAATTAAAATGAAAAAAAAAAAAGTATACACTTTGAAAAACTTTAAAAAAAAAAAAAAAAGAATCAACAGTTAGAACTGTATGTGGAACAACAGACTGGTTCCAAATCGGGAAAGCAGTAAGTCAAGGTTGTATATTGTCACCCTGCTTATTTAACTTATATACAGAGTACATCATGGGAAATGCCAGGCTGGATGAAGCACAGGCTAGAATCAAGATTGCCAGGAGAAATATCAGTAACCACAGATGTGCAGATGATACCACCCTTATGGCAGAAAGTGAAGAAGAACTAAAGAGTCTCTTGATGAAAGTGAAAGAGAAGAGTGAAAAAGTTGGCTTAAAACTCATTGAAGGCAGGAGGAGAAGGGTACAATCGAGGATGAGACGGTTGGATGGCATCACCGACTCGATGGACATGAGTTTGAATGAGCTCTGGGAGTTGATGGTGGACAGAGAAGCCTGGCATGGTGCAGTCCACGGGGTCACAAAGAGTGGAACATGACTGAGCAACTAAACTGAACTTAACTGAGCAAGGCACTGCCCACCAGAGCAAGATCCAGGTTTTCCCATTGCCAGTTCCTCCCATCAAGAAGTTTATACAAGCCTCTTGGTCTCATCCATCAGAGGGCAGATAGTAGAAGCAAGAAGAACCAAAACCTCACATTTTGTTTTGTGGCTAAAACAAAAACCATATTACAGAAAGTTAATCATGATGAAAAATCAGAAAGTTATGCCCCAGATAAAAGGACAAGATAAAACCCCAGAAAGACAACTAAATGAGGTAGAGATAGGCAACCTTCCAGAAAAAGAACTCAGAATAATGATAGTGAGGATGATTCAGGATCTCGGAAAAATAATGAAGGCAAAGCTTGAGAAGATGCAAGAAATGTTTACCGAAGAACTAAAGAATAAACAAACAGAGATGAATAATACACTAGAAGGAATCCAAAGCAGAATAACTGGGGCAGAAGAATGGATAAATGACCTGGAAGACAGAATGGCGGAAGTCAGTGCCAAACAACAGAACATAGAAAAAATAATGAAATGAAGACAGCCTAAGAGACCTCTGGGACAACATTAAACACACCAACATTCGCATTATAGGGATCCCCGAAGAAGAGAGAGAAAGGACCTGAGAAAATATTTGAAGAGATAATAGCTGAAAACTTCTCTAACATGAGAAAGGAAATAGTCAACCAAGTACAGGAAGCACAGAGAGTCCCAGGCAGGATAAACCCAAGGAGGAATACACTGAGACACAGAGTAATCAAACTGACAAAAAATAAAGACAGAGATAAAATATTAAAAGCAACAAGGGATAAACTACAAACAACATACAAGGGAATCCCTTCAGGCTATCAGCTGATTTCTCAACAGAAATTCTATAAGCCAGAAGGGAAGAACCTACAACCAAGAATACTCTACTCAGCAAAATTCTCATTCAGATTTGATGGAGAAATCAAAAGCTTTCCAGTCAAGCAAAAATTAAGAGAATTCAGCACTACCAAATGACCTAGGGAATTCTCTAGGCATGAAACACAAGATAAAGAAAAGATCTACAGAAAATAAATCAAACAATTAAGAAAATGGTAATAGGATCATACATATCAATAATTACCTTAAATATAAATGGACTAAATGCACCAACCAAAAGACATAGACTGACTGGGTGGATGTATGCGCTTCCACTTACCACACCACTCTGTTTGATGACCCCACCCCCACCCAAATTGTATGCAATTATTTTGGCTTGTAATTATCATTATTTATTTATTTATTTATTTTGGTCTGGTTATTAATTGTAAAAGCTGATAAATATCATTTACTACTGTGATTATGTAACTATTACTCAATTAATACCATTGTTATCATGATTGGTCAACAGAAAAATAATAGAGCTCTGTATCACCAAAACTAAGATCTAATAGAAAAACCTGTAATCACTTTTTAAAATCCAGATGCATATCAGAATTATCTTGAAATTTTTTGAAAAATATAAATGCTCAGGTATTCCTTTTTTTCTCCAGAGCTCTAGATATGTCTCTAATGAGCAGTCATGTTTAAAAACAAATGGAAGATATGATGATCTTTATTCTTATCAAGTTTGTTTAACTTTTTCTATTTCATATTCAGTGGTCCTGTTTCATTTAGTTTCTGTTCTCTAATTTCTCCATCTCTTCTTTTTTTTTTTCTGATGTTCATTCTCAAGTCTTTATCAACTGTAGTAGAAAAGCTTTTGTATATATATATATATATATATATATATATATATATTTTTTTTTTTTGGAAAACATGAATTTTTGCTTAGCTAAAAAATGTATGACAATTTTATTCCACTCGTTTGACTTACTATGAATAGAATGCTAGGTTTCTAATTAAAAATAGATATGCAACAAGCAACAAAGGTTTACTGTATAACATAGGGAACTAGAGTCAATATCTTGTGATAACCTATGATGGAAAATAATTTCAAAAATAATATGTGTATATGCATGACTGAATCACCTTGCTGTGCACCTGAAACACTGTGAGTCAACTATACTTTGATGATTTTATGTATATACATGTATTAAAAAAATACAGGGAGCATATAAAGGAACAGGGATCTAAATACACACTGGAGGCAGTGGAGTAAGGCCTTCAAAATTCTGGAATGGAATTATTTCTAACATAGAATTCCATACTCAGCCAAGTATTCCATCAACTGCCACGGTAAAACAAGGGTATTTTTAGATATTCAAGATGCAAAACAAACAAACAAAAAAATCAAAACCAGGAAGCAAAAAGAGCGTGCCTACCTTAATAAGAGTGGAAAATGTCTGTTACCAAAATATGAGAATAAACAAAGAAATTAAAAAACAGAGAGAGAAAAAAATCCAAAACTAGACAAAAAGAAAAGGGAGGTGTAGTCAAGAGAGAAGACCCGCAAAGTACTTATGCAGATTGAAGCAATGCAACTCAGGAGACAGGATTTGGGAAGCTGTCACCATGTCTTTTGTCATTTTCAACCTGACTAAATTACTGAATGATGCAGCCTTTTGAACAAGAGAGTAAAACAAAGAAAGAAGAAGGCATAAAATCCATGAAGTGGTTAAACAAACTCAAAAGAAAGGTAAAGGGAATTCCAAGTATGAAAGAAAAGAAAAAACAAGGGAAGCTCAGATGAAAGAATTTCTCAAAGGATTTCTCTAAGAAAAAATATGTCACTACTCATGCTCTAACGTTATGACAATGGTGTTGAGAGGTTAATAAAAAAGTATGAGAAGAATAAGTGGGTAGCCATGAATCAGATACAATAATATATAATCAATGCATTAAAAAATTGGGGGGGAAAAGAATAAGTACAAACTGAAAAATTACTAACTTCAATAACAATAAAAATAAGAAACAAACAAAAAAACCTTTAAACTTTTTAGTCTAAAAAATAGTATAAATAATACTGTCTCTTAAGTTCAAAGTAAAGAATAGCAAAGGACATAGCACACTGTTTTACATATGGATGCATGATATTATAGGATGATACCTGTAGTCACTGTGAATGCTTTTCCTACAATAGCAAACACTCAAATTTCTGAATCAACATTGCTTATAATAATAACATTCACAAAAAGAAACAAAGCTGAATGAAAAATGCCCTGTAGGCAAGCCGACATATTTATGCACGTATCATTCAGGGATGAACTCCTGATGCAAACTATGACTTTATGTTCTACACTGCTGCTAGGACACACTTACTAAAGAGAAGCTCACAGACTACTGACAGTTTTCTGTCTGTAATATGCTCCATTTCATATTACGCACCAATGCTTGTCTTTTGATTTTCCTCATTTCAAATCCCTCCTAAAGTTCAGACCTTGTTCCAATTTTTGAGATTTCATGAAATACCTAAGGGCTAAGAGTATCATGAAGTTCATCTCCAAGTTACTTTAATTTGATCATAATCTCACTCAGGGATTGTGACATTCTGTTCTGAGGATATTGGTTTATAACTGTACACATACATAAAACTAAATGCCATTGAGATACTTTAAGTCATCTGTCCCACTAAGAATCTGTCTCATAGTCTAGTAAATGCTGCAAGTTTTAATTTGTTACCATAATATTAATGTCTAGTTACACTAGAATAAGAATTTAATTACAAAAAAAGAAAAAAACAGGTATAATATTTAGCTATAGTTAGAATAGATGAAATATAGTCAGACATTATTACTATAATTTTAAAAACTCAAATAACCAATTATATAAGTAAAAACATAAAAGCTTCCAGGGATTAACTACAACAAAAATGATCAAGAAGAGATTAGTAATAAAACCGAGTAAATATTAGAGTTTGAAGAGTTTTAAAAAATGTTCTTTTTTAAGGTGTCTAACATGTATGTTTCTTTAGTAATATACTGATTTTAGAATTTGAATCAGAAGTAGGTATGTTAATTAACATACATTTTTGTTTCTTATTAGGGAAATACACGTTTTCATCTAAAACAAGCACAACTGACACAATGTTTAGATTATATTGTCAAAACCAATTGTCTACTTAGTGTCTATTCCCATATCCCTGTCACAGATATTGACAATAATGATACAGTACAAACTAAAGTCTATTTTTAATCACTTCCCCGTGAAATATAATAATACAAATGTGTATGTGCTTGCAGAAGGACAGAGATCATGGCCTGATACTGACAGCAAGAATCAATTCTTGTAACAACAACAATAAAGTACCAGTAGGCGTCGCATGTATCTGCCAAGCCTAATTCTGAATTGCTCTACTACGTGCTAATACAAGAGAAAGCAATCAAGATACCAACTGGGAAAAACTCCAGGTTTTCTCTTGGGTATACAAATCGTGACTTCTGCTAGGAAACTTTGATAATATCACTGTTCCAGAAGATTAGAACATGAATTCTTAAGAGGCTGAAACTGCTATAGGCTCACTGAAGGGCAGCCCTGAACAACTAAGCACACTTGTTTCACAAATATCAGGAGAATTTGGGACATTGTCACAATCCTCCTACAAGGGGCTATTGAAAGTGGTTGAAAGGTATTTTCCAGAAAAAAAAAAATAAAGTGGCTGAAATCAGGGGTGGTCCAAATTCTATTCTTTCATAATTCAGTCATTTAACTCTGCCCCCTCTAACACATGCAGTTCTAGAATCTTGAACCAGCAGGCTAAGATGAGAATGCCAACCCGCCTACATCAAAGGAGAGCAATAAAGAGCCAGGTGGGGTGGCCCCTTTTGCTCCCCAGCAGTGAGGAGAAACTCAGCCCATTAAACCCCTGCAGGTGCCCCTTTCCCTGCTCCTTCCTGCCACAGCACCGGAAAACTGGGTAAGGTTGTGAGTCGAGGATCTGAACAAAGGAACAATAAAATAGCTGCAACATAAGGGAAACAGAAGCAGAGGCAATGGCTGTTTGGTAAAGAAAAAGAACTAAAAAACACAATTGCCTCCAGTCCAATTATTATATTAGTCAGGACTCTAAATCCAACTTTCCAGTTGTTAAGTGAAGTTTCCATCTTGCAAGCAAGAAGAAGGGAATAAAATAATGACAAAGACGGTGGCGTGTTCATGTTGTTGAAACTATATTTGGATCACTGTATGCTCAAAATCCATCTATTAGGGATGGTACTATCTGAGGGACAGAGAGAGCAACTAGAGAGGATGGGACTGTAAAGATGTGCAGAAACACAAAGTCAGGCATGAGTGCCTACTATGAAAACAGGTTTAGTTCTTATGCAGTTTAAAAATAAATATAAAGCAGCACATATTTAATTATTCATTAAAAGAACTGATTGCACTTAATCATTAGGGCATTTGCTCTTGCCTTTATGCTACTCACTTTTCATTTTTGTTTCCATTATTCCATTCTCTATCACTTCTAGATGCAAAGGATACATTCACTTTCCAAATTTGCTGTCTTTTGACCAATATCTATCAATTTTCTAATATGTACAGAGTATAGAGTGTACATGATACAAAAGGGGGATAAATGGGCATGGAGACATTGATGTCCAGTTATATGTACTCTATTTGGATAAACTACTTGGTTTATTGACCAATAATGATACGAGGTAAAAATTATACTTACTAGCAGTATGTCCCCATGACATATATACTGTAATTACCTACATTTTACAGATGAGGAAGCTGAAGAACAGGAATGAAGCAATTGGTCTATAGTTGCTGAGCTTGTAAAGCAAAATTCAAACCTAAGCAGCTTAATTCTAAGACTACATTCTTAACCACTATATCATATGACTTAGTTTTTTAAAATGCATATAAACATTAGGTTAAGTCATTAAACGGAGAAGGCAATGGCACCCCACTCCAGTACTCTTGCCTGGAAAATCCCATTGACGGAGGAGCCTGGTGGGCTACAGTCCATGGGGTCGCAAAGAGTCGGACACGACTGAGCGACTTCACTTTCACTTTTCACTTTCATGCACTGGAGAAGGAAATGGCAACCCACTCCAGTGTTCTTGCCTGGAGAATCCCAGGGACGGCGCAGCCTGATGGGCTGTCGTCTATGGGGTCACACAGAGTCGGACACGACTGAAGCGACTTAGCAGCAGCAGCAGCAGCAAGTCATTAAATGAAAAGTGAAATGAATGGTATATCCAATAAATGTAATAACTTCTGAAAAGACAGAGATTAGGATAGGTTGAAATATTCAGAAAGAAAACCCTCCTCCCTCACCCCACATGTTTGGGGATCCTGTGGGTAAGAGAAAAAGCTAGAAAAAGAAGAAAGAGAAGGTGGGAAGAAGAGAGGGAGAAGTTACCCATTCTTTTCACCCTTTCAATACACTGCCTCATGAGAGTTCATTGAACAAAGACCTAGGAGTTTTCAATCATCATTCATCTAATGATGCCCTGTGCCTTAAACCATGCTTGGTCACCTTCTATATAAACAACAGAGTTTCTAGATCAAAAAAAAAAAAAAAAAAAAACTTTTAAACTCAGTTTAAATAACCTCTTTTTTTAAACATCATCCAGAAAATCCTACCCTTTTAGTATAATAATATGCAGGCAATCTTGTATTACATAACATTGGTATATAGTAGTGTCTCATTGTTTTCCAAATTGCTTAGACCACATTCTATTCCAAGATAGAGCTGACTATCTCTACCATCTAGTTCCGTTAAGTGCTAAAATCTTAAAACAAACAAACCCAAAACCCAAAAAAACTTGCTACTGGCATTTTGCAGTACCTGATGTTATAACACATGGAGAAATGCCCTTGTGTTGAGCATTTTAAAACATTTTAAAAAAATTTTAACTGCACAGATAAGCAGGAAATAGTGTTTATTATTTATGGTTTCCCATTAGCTAAAGTCATGTATTAAATTAGCTTGCTCAAAAAAATAATCTTGTTGAAAAATTCAAAGTATTTCAATTCAAAGATAAATACCAAAAAGAAGCAAAATACTCTTAATGAACTTAGACTTGATCATTGGGTGAACAGTTGGAAAATGTTTAATGTGAATGGACTGTGTATGAAATGCTTTGGGGGAGATAGGCCTTGATGTCTTTTTTTTATCAGATTTAGGCCCAGAAACTCTAACAAAGTTAATCTAAAACTATCAAAGAGATTTATCTCAGAACTAGAACTCTGAAAAGTATAGAACAAAGTGTGGCTGTGTTGTTAAATCAGACCTGGAAAATCTTAGTGAGTCCACTGAATACTTTTTGACCCAAATTTCTTAGTTGTAATCTCAGACTAAGCTTTTTAGAAACACTTCATATATCTGAAATAAATATGCTAAGTTATAAATATGCTCTACAGACACGTTATTACTTGGAGATTTAAAAAAAGAAGAAAAATAAAGGTCTATTTATATTCTTCACATCTAAGTCAATAACATATCCATGACTAGGAGGAGGGGAATCTTGAAATCAGAAAAGCTTATCTTTGTATCAAAAGTTTATTTTTGTTTAATTTTTGAGTATCCTAACATGTCCTGTTCTATATATACAGACTAGAGCAATTTTCTTTATCTTAAGTTTCATTAATTCAGTAGTTTCATATTTATTCAGTGCCCATTGCATGTTAAATGCTATGTGTAAAGTTGGATATACACTTGTGAATACCAAAGTTATGGAATAATAATAGCACAAATTCAAAATGCAGCAACCTAATAGAGTAACAGAATTGTATTTTAATTTTTGTTTTATTTTGATGGAACAGAAGAGAATTAAGAATTCAATTTTTGATCTGTTAAATGTGAAATGTCAAGGAGACATCCCACTGAAGATGTCAACTAGACAGCTGCATATTTAGAGCTGAAGTTGAAAGGAGAGGATTGGGTTAGAAATGTACATCTGGAAGTCATTGTCCTATACACTTCATTTAAAGGAAATGAAAGCTGAGTTTTAGAAGGTAAGTGAATAGGAATAAAATACATGCTTCTTTGGCGCAGTGATTATTTAAGCTGGCTGTTTTTAAGAAACGGTCAACACAAAGTAAAGCTCTGAAAATTAAGTACAAGTTATATTTTTGTAACAACAACAACAAAAATACGTTCAGTAATTGCGGGTCCCAGACTCTAGAGCACAGTTTCAGTAGTTGCATTGGCTTAGTAGCTCTAAGACAAGTGGGATCTTCACAGACAAGGAATCAAACCCATGTCCCCTGCACTGGCAGGCAGATTCTTAACCACCAAACCACAAGGGAAGTCCAAGGTAAGAATTCTTATAAGTTTCACAAATCTCTGCCAATAGGGTCTGAGGAAGTGGGAATCCTTTCATTTTTCTAAATTTAGCTTAGCAGAAGAAAATGCTTGTGAAATTAATTATTTGAGTATAGCTAAAACTGGAGGGAAAGCAGCAGGGCACAGCTATTGAAAGAATGACATAGCCATAGAACACAGCATAAACTGGTTAGAAAAAAATGGGTCCAAGATGGCAGACAAGTCAACATCCACTGGACCTTGATTCTCAATCAGCAAGCTAAATGACACACTCAGAGGCACCGTGACAGTTCCAAAGCACTGTCAATTGACCAAAAAGTGGGCAGTGGCCCAATTCCTCCACTCCTTCCCCAAAATAGTTGGAATAATTCTCCCATTCATTAGCCTATGAAATACCCAGCCCATAAAAACTAACCACACCACATTTTGGAGCAACCGCACTCACCATCTGCAATGGCCCACACTCTGTCTATGGA
Source organism: Giraffa tippelskirchi (assembly GCF_054371585.1). Classification (NCBI taxonomy): domain Eukaryota; kingdom Metazoa; phylum Chordata; class Mammalia; order Artiodactyla; family Giraffidae; genus Giraffa; species Giraffa tippelskirchi. Next base: position 70,264,978 of record NC_137284.1, read on the forward strand.
TTGTGCTTCCCTCTGAATAAATCTACTTCTTTGTATCACTTTGTCTCTCACTGATTTCTTTCTGCAATAAGACATCAAGAACCTGAGCTTCCTTAGGTCCTGAAACCAGGTCTGTGATCTCAGTTGGAAGACTGTGGATTTTAGCCAGGTTCGAGTCCTGGCCACATGGGTTTAAGTCCCAAACTAGATTTTGGCTGTGTTTGAGCTCTGCCCTCATGGATTCAAGTCCCTATCTGAGGTAAAGGGTTTCAAAGCGACTTTGGTAATAATTTCGTTTAAGTACTCTCGTTTTATGATTCAGAGATAGTTATTGTTTTGTTCTGTGTGTCATTGGTATAAGGAGGAAAATCATAGTCTGATGAGGTTTTTCCTTTCATCTTGTTCTATGTCCCGATAGACTGACTTTGTTACCAGTGAGAATATTCCCTCTGGTCTTCACTAATTGGAAGATATATGTACTGGGATGCATTTGGTGGACAGCTGAACAGGCCACTGATCCAATAAGCAGCATTCTCTTTGTTCAACCATGACAGTTCTCAGAGGAGTTTGTCAAAAATGGGTTCCAATTCATACAGGGTCTTTGTCATCACAAACTTCATAGTTTTGTTAGCTCTAGCAAAGTCTCATTCAGCTAGTGCCTGTACAGTGTCAGACATTAGTGGGTCTATTGCTGGAAGCATCTCACATTCTTGGAACCTGAAATGTTCTGTGACAAGGAAAGTTCTTGCTTTCTTAGGCTAACTTTGGGAGTGAACTTTCTGAATCTTCTTGCATTTTGCCATTTACACCCTTAGTCAAGCCACAAAATGGCATATTAGTTTAAATTACTACTGAGATTAAATAGATCCTACTCGAGGCGGGGCTAAGATGGCGGAGGAATAGGACGGCGAGACCACTCTCTCCTCCATAAATTTATCGAAAGAACATCGGAACGCTGACCAAACTTCACAAAACTACTTCTGAAGGCTGGCAGAGGACGTCAGGCTTCCACAAAGACAGCGCATTATCTTCAAAAGCAGGTAGGAGAAATTATAAAAGATAAAAAGAGAGACAAAAGAGCTAGGGACGGAGACCCGTCCTGGGGAGGGAGTTGTAAAAGAGGAGGAATTTCCAAGCACCAGGAAACCCTCCCACCGGCGGGTGTGGGGGAAGATTTCTTATCTCGGAGGGCAACATAACTGGGAGGAAAAAATAAATAAAATCCACAGATTACGTGCCTAAAGCAACTCCCAGCAAAGAACCCCAGACGCTCGCATCATTCGCCACCAGCAAGTGGGGCTGAACGGAGAGGAGCGGGCGGCACTGCCTAGGGTAAGGACTGGGCCCGAGTGCCCCGAGGGCAATCTGAGGGAGCTAACGTGAGATAGTAACCTAAACTGTGGGACAGCCAGAGAGAGAGAACTATCCCGCGAAAAGCCCAACTCTAAGGCACTGCCGGCCCGCTCACAGAACAAAGGACTGAGCGATACCAGAGGAGAGCTAGCCGGCTGCGGACCGCCCCATCCCCCGCCGGACACAGCGGGCAGGCGGGGCCCGCCAGAGCCGGAAAGGGGCAAACTCGGCTCCAGAGAGGGCACCCCCTACCAAACTGCAAACAGGCTCCCAGTTTCTAAGCAAAGACTGCCTGAGATCCCGGAGGGTCGACAGCCGCCGGGAGGGTCGCAGCCAGAGACCAGCTCCCCAGAACCGACACAAAGCACACCGGAGCCGGGCGCGCCCGTAAACCGAGGCGGGGACCAGGGAGGTGATAAGCCGCACCGCCCCAACGGGGGGGAGCGCGCTCGCCAAACTCCAGGCCGCCGGGGCAGCTCCGACCGGGAACGGCACAAGCCGCGGGCGAAACCGAGTCTGCGCCTTTGTGGAGTAACCGGGAGCCTGAACCTGAGCGGCTTAGACCTGGGAAGTGCACGCAGCTCAGGGCCCGCTCCCCGGCCGAGTAACCTGAAGCCTGAGCAGGGTAGACGGGGAAAGCACACACGCCGTGAGCGGGGGCGAACCCAGTGCGGCCGAGACACTGCGAGCTTACCACACACACGCCAGATTTGCAGTGTTCCTTCCTCCCCACAGCACGATTGAACAAGCGAACCTAAAGAGATCACCTCCACCGCTTTGTTGCAGGGCGGAAATTAGATACTGAAGAGATCTCCAAACAGAAGCCAAATAAACAGAGGGAAGCGCTTTGGAAGGGACAGGCCAACAGATTAAGATCCCTGTAGTTAATACCGACTGCATTGAAAAGGACCTATAGATCTTGAAAAGTATAAGCAGGAATAAGGATCTATCTGAAACTGAGCAGATCCCACACTGCTCACAACAGCTCCAGAGAAAGTCCGGGATATATATATTTTTTTACTATTATTATTATTTTTTTTTTAATTATTTTTTTTTAATTTAAAAAAAAATTTTTTTTTCTCTTCTTTCCTTTTTCTTCAAGTCCTCTATTACACCTTTAAATTTCATTTTCATAACCCACTATTAACTTGCAAAAAAAAAAAAACCCTATTTTTGAAGCAAACTACATACATATATCTTATACCTTTTGTGTTTTCTTTTTTTAATGTTTTTTTTCCTGTTTTACTTTTTTTTACTGTTTCTTTTTTTACTGTTTTACTATTTTTTTTTCTTTTTACACTGTTTCCTTTTTTTCTTTTTTTTATATTATAAGTTTTATAAGAGTCTAACCTCTACTCTAGATTTTTAATCTTTGTTTTACATATTTGATATCAATTTTGTACATTTAAGAACCCAATCTTTAGGACCCATTTTTACTCAGGAGTGTGATCACTGGCCTGATCACTCTCTCCCCCTATTGATGCTCTTTCTTCTCCCCCAGGGAACCTCTATCTCCCACCCTCCTCCTTCTCTTCTCAACCCAATTCTGTGAATCTCTGAGGGTGTTCTGGGTACCGGAGAACACTTCAGGAACAGGATACTGCCCAGATCTCTCTCTCCCCTCTTGATTCCTCCCTTTCTACTCATGCTCACCTCTATTACCTTCCTCCCCCCTCTCTATGTATCTCTGTGAACCACTCTGAGGGTTCCAAACTGTGGAAAGCACAGAGGGAAGTGCTTCCTGGCTAGATTGCTCTCTCCACATTTGAATTCCCCTCTTCCCCTCCTGGTCACCCCAACCCCCCCCCCCACCTCATCTCTCCATGTAACTCAGTGAACCTTTCTGGGTATCCCTCACTGTGGAGAATCTTTTCACCATTAAACTAAAAGTTTTATTATTGAGGCTGTATGGAAGGAGAAGTCTAGAGGCTACTACAAGAATAAGACTGAAAGCCAGGGGAAACATTAATTAATAAGAGACCATCCAATAGCCTCCATATATACACTAAAACCAAGCTCCACCCAAGAGCCAATAAGTTCCAGAGCAAGACATACCACGCAAATTCTCCAGCAACGCAGGAACATAGACCTGAGCATCAATATACAGGCTGCCCAGAGGCACACCAAATCCATAGACATCTCAAAAATTAATACTGGTCACTCCATTGCACTCTAAAGAGCAGAAATCCAGCTCCACCCACCAGAACACCGACACAAGCTCCCCCAACCAGGAAGCCTTGTCAAGCCACCTGTCCAACCCCAACCGCAGTGAGGAACCTCCACAATAAAGAGGAACTACATACTACCAGAATACAGAAGGGCCACGCCTAACACAGCAATCTAAACAAGATGAAAAGGCAGAGATATACTCAGCAAGTAAAGGAAAATGAGAAATTCCCACAAAGCCAAACAAAAGAGGAGGAGATAGGGAATCTATCTGAAAAAGAATTTAGAATAATGATAATAAAAATGATCCAAAATCTTGAAAGCAAAATGGAGTTAACACATAAATAGCCTGGAGACAAAGATTGAGAAGATGCAAGAAATGTTTATCAAGGACTTAGAAGAAATAAAAAGGAGTCAATATAGAATGAATAATGAAATAAAGGAGATAAAAGACACTCTGGAGGGAACCAACAGTAGAATAACGGAGGCAGAAGATAGGATAAGTGAGGTAGAAGATAGAATGATGGAAATAAACGAAGCAGAGAGGAAAAAAGAAAAAAGAATCAAAAGAAATGAGGAAAACCTCCGGGACCTCTGGGACAATATGAAACGCCCCAACATTCGAATCATAGGAGTCCCAGAAGAAGAAGATAAAAGGAAAGGCCATGAAAAAATACTCGAGGAGATAATAGTTGAAAATTTCCCTAAAATGAGGAAAGAAATAGTCACAGAAGTCCAAGAAACCCAGAGAGTTCCAAACAGGATAAACCCAAGGCGAAACACCCCAAGACACATATTAATCAAATTAACAAAGATCAAACACAAAGAACAAATATTAAAAGCAGCAAGGGAAAAACAACAAATAACACACAAGGGGATCCCCATAAGGATAACAGCTGATCTTTCAATAGAAACTCTTCAGGCTAGAAGGGAATGGCAGGACATACTTAAAGTAATGAAAGAGAATAATCTACAACCCAGATTACTGTACCCAGCAAGGATCTCATTCAGATATGAAGGAGAATTCAAAAGCTTTACAGACAAGCAAGAGCTGAGGGAATTCAGCACCACCAAACCAGCTCTCCAACAAATGCTAAAGGATCTTCTCTAAACAGGAAACACAGAAAGGATGTTTCAACACGAACTCAAAACAACAAAGTAAATGGCAACGGGATCATACTTATCAATAATTACCTTAAATGTAAATGGGTTGAATGCCCCAACCAAAAGACAAAGTCTTGCTGAATGGATACAAAAACAAGAACCCTATATATGCTGTCTACAAGAGACCCACCTCAAAACTAGGGACACACACAGGCTGAAAGTGAAGGGATGGAAAAACATATTTCATGCAAACGGAGACCAAAAGAAAGCAGGAGTCGCAATACTCATTTCAGATAAAATAGACTTTAAAATAAAGGATGTGAAAAGGGACAAAGAAGGACACTATGTAAAGATCAAAGGTTCAATCCAAGAAGAAGACGTAACAATCATAAATATATATGCACCCAACATAGGAGCACCACAATATATAAGGCAAATACTAACAAGTATGAAAGGGGAAATTAACAATAACACAATAATAGTGGGAGACTTTAATACTCCACTCACGCATATGGATAGATCAACTAAACAGAAAATTAACAAGGAAACACAAACTTTAAATGATACAATAGACAAATTAGATTTAATTGATATTTACAGGACTTTCCACCCCCAAACAATCAATTTTACCTTTTTCTCAAGTGCACATGGAACTTTCTCCAGGATAGATCACATCCTGGGCCATAAATCTAGCCTTGGTAAATTCAAAAAAATTGAAATCATCCCAGCCATCTTCTCTGATCACAATGCAGTAAGATTAGACCTCAATTACAGGAAAAAAACTATTAAAAATTCCAACATATGGAGGCTCAACAACACGCTTCTGAATAACCAACAAATCACAGAAGAAATTAAAAAAGAAATCAAATTCTGCATAGAAACGAATGAAAATGAAAACAACCCAAAACCTATGGGACACTGTAAAAGCAATACTAAGGGGAAGGTTCATAGCAATACAGGCGTACCTCAAGAAACAAGAAAAAAATCAAATAAATCAACTAACTCTACACCTAAAGCAACTAGAGAAGGAAGAAATGAAGAACCCCAGGGTCAGTAGAAGGAAAGAAATCTTAAAAATTAGGGCAGAAATAAATGCAAAAGAAACAAAAGAGACCATAGCAAAAATCAACAAAACTAAAAGCTGGTTTTTCGAGAAGATAAACAAAATTGACAAGCCATTAGCCAGACTCATCAAGAAACAACGGGAGAAGAATCAGATCAACAAAATTAGAAATGAAAATGGAGAGATCACAACAGACTCCACAGAAATACAAAGGATCATAAGAGACTACTACCAACAGCTATATGCCAATAAAATGGACAACTTGGAAGAAATGGACAAATTCTTAGAAAAGTATAACTTTCCAAAACTGAACCAGGAAGAAATAGAAGATCTTAACAGACCCATCACAAGCACGGAAATTGAAACTGTAATCAGAAATCTTCCAGCAAACAAAAGCCCAGGACCAGACGGCTTCACAGCGGAATTCTACCAAAAATTTAGAGAAGAGCTAACACCTATCCTACTCAAACTCTTCCAGAAAATTGCAGAAGATGGTAAACTTCCAAACTCATTCTATGAGGCCACCATCACCCTAATTCCAAAACCAGACAAAGATGTCACAAAAAAGGAAAACTACAGGCCAATATCACTGATGAACATAGATGCAAAAATCCTTAATAAAATTCTAGCAAACAGAATCCAACATCATATTAAAAAGATCATAGATCATGACCAAGTGGGCTTTATCCCAGGAATGCAAGGTTTTTTTAACATCCGCAAATCAGTCAATGTAATACACCACATTAACAAATTGAAAGATAAAAACCATATGGTTATCTCAATAGATGCAGAAAAAGCCTTTGACAAAATTCAGCATCCATTTATGATAAAAACCCTCCAGAAAGCAGGAATAGAAGGAACATATCTCAACATAATAAAAGCTATATATGACAAACCCACAGCAAACATTATCCTCAATGGTGAAAAATTGAAAGCATTTCCCCTAAAGTCAGGAACAAGGCAAGGATGCCCACTTTCACCACTACTATTCAACATAGTGTTGGAAGTTTTGGCCACAGCAATCAGAGCGGAAAAAGAAATTAAAGGAATACAGATAGGAAAAGAAGAAATAAAACTCTCACTGTTTGCAGATGACATGATCCTCTACATAGAAAACCCTAAAGACTCTACTAGAAAATTACTAGAGTTGATCAATGAATATAGTAAAGTTGCAGGATATAAAATTAACACACAGAAATCCCTTGCATTCCTATACTCCAATAATGAGAAAACAGAAAGAGAAATTAAGGAAACAATACCATTCACCATTGCAACAAAAAGAATAAAATACTTAGGAATATATCTACCTAAAGAAACAAAAGACTTATATATAGAAAACTATAAAACACGGATGAAAGAAATCAAAGAGGACACAAACGGAGAAATATACCGTGTTCATGGATTGGAAGAATTAATATAGTGAAAATGAGTATACTACCCAAAGCAATCTATAGATTCAATGCAATCCCTATCAAGCTACCAATGGGATTTTTCACAGAACTAGAACAAATCATCTCACAATTTGTATGGAAATATAAGAAACCTCGAATAGCCAAAGCAATCTTGAGGAAGAAGAATGGAACTGGAGGAATCAACCTGCCTGACTTCAGGCTCTACTACAAAGCCACAGTCATCAAGACAGTATGGTACTGGCACAAAGATAGAAATATAGATCAATGGAACAAAATAGAAAGCCCAGAGATAAACCCACGCACATATGGACACCTTATCTTCGACAAAGGAGGCAAGAATATACAATGGAGAAAAGACAATCTCTTTAACAAGTGGTGCTGGGAAAACTGGTCAACCACTTGTAAAAGAATGAAACTAGAACACTTCCTAACACCGTACACAAAAATAAACTCAAAATGGATTAAAGATCTAAACGTAAGACCAGAAACTATAAAACTCCTAGAGGAAAACATAGGCAAAACTCTTTCCGACATAAATCACAGCAGGATCCTCCATGACCCACCTCCCAGAATATTGGAAATAAAAGCAAAAATAAACAAATGGGACCTAATTAAAATTAAAAGCTTTTGCACAACAAAGGAAACTATAAGCAAGGTGAAAAGACAGCCTTCAGAATGGGAGAAAATAATAGCAAATGAAGCAACAGACAAACAATTAATCTCAAAAATATACAAGCAACTTCTGCAGCTGAATTCCAGAAAAATAAACGACCCAATCAAAAAATGGGCCAAAGAACTAAACAGACATTTCTCCAAAGAAGACATACAGATGGCTAACAAACACATGAAAAGATGCTCAACATCACTCATTATTAGAGAAATGCAAATCAAAACCTCAATGAGGTATCATTTCACACCAGTCAGAATGGCTGCTATCCAAAAGTCTACAAGCAATAAATGCTGGAGAGGGTGTGGAGAAAAGGGAACCCTCTTACACTGTTGGTGGGAATGCAAACTAGTACAGCCACTATGGAGAACAGTGTGGAGATTCCTTAAAAAACTGGGAATAGAACTGCCATATGACCCAGCAATCCCACTGCTGGGCATATACACCAAGGAAACCAGAATTGAAAGAGACACGTGTACCCCAATGTTCATCGCAGCACTGTTTACAATAGCCAGGACATGGAAGCAACCTAGATGTCCATCAGCAGACGAATGGATAAGGAAGCTGTGGTACATATACACAATGGAATATTACTCAGCCATTAAAAAAAAATACATTTGAATCGGTTCTACTGAGATGGATGAAACTGGAGCCCATTATACAGAGTGAAGTAAGCCAGAAAGAAAAACAACAATACAGTATACTAATGCATATATATGGAATTTGAAAGATGGTAATGATAACCCTATATGCGAGTCAGAATAAGAGACACAGATGCATGGAACAATTTTATGGACTCTGAGGGAGAAGGTGAGGGTGGGACGTTCTGGGAGAATAGCATTGAAACATGTATATTATCGTATGTGAAACAGAACACCATTCCATGTTCGATGCATGAGACAAGGGCTCAGGGCCGGGGCAATGGGATGACCCAGAGGGATGGGATGGGGAGGGAGGTGGGTAGGGGGTCCAGGAAGGGGAACACATGTAAACCCATGGCTGATTCATGTCAATGTATGGCAAAAACTATTACAATATTGTAAAGTAATTAGCCCCCAACTAAAATAAATAAATTTATTAAAAAAATAAAAAATAAAAAAAATAAATAGATCCTACTCATCAATAGAGAGATAATGGATATTTTGCTCTCATCCTGAACAACGGTATTATTGATACCTAAGGAAAGAGGACACAAAGAAGTATAACACCTGGCCATAGGAGTTCCTTAATAGAATGAAAGAACAGAAACTGGACTTAGAACAAAAATTAAGGTCTACATCCAATGTAAATTCTCTTCACAAAATCTCTCCCCATCTGCCTGTTTTAGCTTCCCTTATCTTGTAAGATTTAAAATCACTCTAGCCTGATCTCCAGGACCTTGGTATACAGGTTTGTCATGTAAATACTGAGAGTCAGGAGGTGAATTTAGCAGAAGAACCTAGAACAGGCAGTGGGGCTCAGTTTGCTGTCTCTCAACACTCCTCCAGAAATGGAGCATGACTCTGTGGGACTCTCCCAGGTACAAATTATTTCCATGTGCCCTGTCTCTTCTTTGTAGGAAATAAGCTTGACTTTCTCTGAGTTGCAAAGGGCAGATTCAAACAGCTGCTAATCAGGGAAGGCTCATAGTTTCATTGAGTTAGACAAGGCTGGGGTCCATGTGATCAGATTGGTTACTTCTCTGTGATTGTGGTTTTCATTCTGTCTGCCCTCTGATGGAAGATAAGAGGCTTATGGAAGCTTCCTGATGGGAGAGACTGACTGAGGGGGAAACTGGATCTCCTTCTGATGGCAGGGCCATGCTTAGTATATCTTTAATCCAATTTTCTGTTAATGGGTGGAGCTATGTTCCCTCCCTGTGAGTTACCTGGGACCAAACTATGGTGGAGGTAATGAAGATAATGAGGATCTCCTTCAAAAGGTCCCATGCCTGCACTGCTTCACTCAGTGCCCTCAACCCTGCAGCAGGCCACCGCTGACCCACGCCTCCACGGGAAACTCCTGGATACTCACGGGCAAGTCTGGGTCAGTCTCTTGTGGGGTCACTGCTCCTTTATCCTGGGACCTGGTGCACACAAGGTTCTGTTTGTGCCATCCAAGAGTCTGTTTCTCCAGTCCTGTGTAAGTTCTGGTGTGGTTAATGGCAACCTCCTCCAAGAGGGCTTATGCCATACACAGGCATGATGCACCCAGAGCCCGTGCCCCTGCAGCAGTCCACTGCTGACCTGTACCTCCACAGGAGACACTCAAACACAGCTCTGTCTCAGTCTCTGTGGGGTCTCTGGGTCCTGGTGTGCACAAGGTTTGTTTGAGCCCTCTGAGCATCTCTGGCGGGTATGGGGTTTGATACTAAATGCCATTTTGCCCCTGCTACCATCTTGCTGGGGCTTTTTCTTTGCGTTTGGACATGGGGTATCTCCACACAGCTGCTCCAGCACTGCGCAGCCACCACTCCAGTGGCTTTTCATTGGATTGTTGAAAAAGCAACAGAGTTCCAGAAAAACATCTACTTCTGCTTTATTGACTCTGCCAAAGGCTTTGACTGTGTGGATCACAACAAATTGTGCAAAATTGTTCAAGAGATGGAAATACCAGACCACCTGACCTGCCGCTTGAGAAACCTGTATGCAGGTCAGGAAGCAACAGTTAGAACTGGATATGGAACAACAGACTGGTTCCAAATAGGGAAAGGAGTACCTCAAGGCTGTATATTGTCACCCTGCTTATTTAACTTATATGCAGAGTACATCATGAGAAACGCTGGGCTAGATGAAGCACAAGCTGAAATTAAGATTGCCAGGTGAAATATCCATAACCTCAGATATGCAGATACCACCATTATGGTGGAAAGTGAAGAAGAACTAAAGAGCCTCTTGATGAAAGTGAAAGAGGAGAATGAAAAAGTTGGCTTAAAACTCAACATTCAGAAAACTAAGATCATGGCATCCGGTCACATCACTTCATGACAAATAGATGGGAAAACAGTGGAAATAGTAGCTAACTTTATTTTGAGGGGCTCCAAAATCACTGCAGATGGTGACTGCAGCCATGAAATTAAAAGACACCTACTCCTTGGAAGGAAAGTTATGACCAACCTAGATAGCATAGTAAAAAGCAGAAACATTACTTTGCCAACAAAGGTCCATCTAGTCAAGGCTATGGTTTTTCCAGTAGTCATGTATGGATGTGAGAGTTGGACTGTGAAGAAAGCTGAGCACTGAAGAATTGATGCTTTTGAACTGTGGAGCTGCAGAAGACTCTTGAGAGTCCCTTGGACTGCAAGGAGATCCAACCAGTCCATCCTAAAGGAGATCAGTGCTGGGTATTCATTGGAAGGACTGATGTTGAAGCTGAAACTCCAATACTTCGGCCACCTGATGTGAGGAACCCACCCATTTGAAAAGACCTTGATGCTGGGAAAGATCAAAGGCAAGAGGAGAAGGGGACAACAGAGGATGAGTTGATTGGATGGCATCACCGACTCAATGGACATGAGTTTGAGTAAACTCTGGGAGTTGGTGATGGACAGGGAGGCCTGGCATGCTGCAGTCCATGGGGTCGCAAAGAGTCGCACAGGACTGAGCAACTGAACTGACTGAATCAGGGAAGGAAGGGGATGGAGAGAAATGGAGGATCAGTCAAGAAACAATAGTGCAGCCTTGGGGCAGGGTCCTGGTCTTCCTCAAGGAATATATATAATATGCTGAACAATACCTTTTATTTCTTCAGTAGGAACTAAGGCTCCCATTTGGGTGGAGGATGGTAAATTTAAAGTTGAACACAAGATTCCTGCAACAACATCCTGTTACCTCATAACCAACCATTCAGATGAAAGTGGTAGATAACAAGCATTCTGACCCCTTCCACAAATGACTCTCCCTTTAAATGTTTTCAGTGTGAAGCAGAAGCCTCAGAGTTGGTTTTGGACATGAATATGGCTTCTCCCCAGGCTGCTGGCCTCCTAAATAAAGCCATCTTTCCTTTCAACCAACACTTGCCTCTAGAATATTGGCTTACAAGCTACAAGCAGCCAAACCTGAGTTCAGTAACACTGCTACTTCCCAGACCTCTCTAATCAGGCTCTGGCAACTTTAGACATTTTTATACAATGTCCTCTGCAGATGTATCTTGGATCCCCAAAGCAAAGAATTCAGGTCCCCTGGATAGCAGCAGATTTTCAAAAAACTATTGAAATCAGAGGGTATAAGGAGTTGTTTCATTTTGTAGATCAGTGTCATCAGCTTCCTAAGGAAACTATTGAAATGCTGTTGTCCTTGAACAGTGCAGGATTTAGGGACACCAACCCCTCACACAGTTGAAAATCCTGCATAATTTTCCTGTTATCCCTCAGTATTTGTCGTTCTACATACATGGATTCAGTCTACTACAGATCTTGTAGTACTACTGTATATATTTATTGAAAACATTCTGCAGTATGTGGAACCATTAAGTTCAAACTTGCTGAACAAGGGTAAGTAGTTTGGAAGTTATGTCTTCGATTTTGAAGACATGGCTCCCAGAGTAGAAAAGCATGTTTAGGCTGATAAAAAACCAAGAGCTCACTACACAGGTCACATGGTAAATGCTATAATTAAGGGGTTCTTTGCACAGGAGCACCTCATATAATTTTATTGTTGCAAAATCTAAAAGCAGTGTGAGAAAGCTTATTAAATTTGCTGTCTGAGCTTCCCCTTAAGGGTCTTACAGATGCTAATAAAAACATTAAGTTAATTAACAAGAGTAAGAGATGAGGCCAAGGGGACAGTAAGGAGAAACTTCCCTAAAAGGTAGAAATTTTTAAATGATAATTAAAGAATAAATTGAATACTGACTGGGTCAAAATAAAGAGAAAACAGAAAGGGGAGAGTAAGAGGACTCATCCCAACACTATAAACATCTTTAGATTTTTATTAAGAATTGGTTAAATCAACCAATGATGGAGTCAAAGTAAAGGTTCAAAGTTATGGTTACTCCAGTAGTCATGCATGATGTGACAGTTAGACCAAAAAGAAGGGTGAGTGCTGAAGAAATGATGCTTTTGAACTGTGGTGTTGGAGAAGACTCTTGAGAGTCCCTTGGACTGCAAGGAGATCCAATCAATCCATCCTAAAGGAGATCAATCCTGAATATTCAGTGGAAGGACTGATGTTGAAGCTCCAACACTTGAGTCAACTGAGGCAAAGAGCCAACTCATTGGAAACGACCCTGATCCTGGGAAAGATTGAAGGCAAAAAGAGGAAGGAGAAGCAAAGAATAAGATGGCTAGATAGCATTACCGACTCAGTGGACATGGATTTGAGCAAACTGTGGGAGATAGTGATGACAGAGAAGCCTTGTGTACTGCAGTTCATGGAGTTGCAAAGAGCTGGACAGGACTTAGTGACTGAACATAACAACAAAAATAAAAGAGATGGACTTAAAGCAAAGGTTTTGATACAACACAATCAAAGGTTTGTGCAACAAAAGGAACCTTCTGTTGGTCCCCCAAAATTAACCCAAACTAGTCCACTCTAGTTACCCTATCTTGAAGAAATTTAAAAACTGGAAGGTAGAAATCACAGTGAAATATCTGACCAGCAACCATTTGGGTCAGTACTTAGGCAGGTTAGTCAAGTTAAAGGCTGACGAAAGGGCCAATGTCCCTTGGCTCAATTCCTCACTGAGTACCCACAGCATTTTACACAAGAGTCAGCAAAACCATCATGAGGTGAAAGAAAGTTTCCAGGAGTATGCAGGAGACTCAGGCACTGTGGCCCAAAAGCCACTGATGAAGCCCTGGTGTGGGCAACGGTTAGTCGGAAATACTACAGGAATGTAAGGGATTATAGGATTCTAAAAAGTATAACATTTAAATAGGCTTTATGTAAAGAACCTGTGTCAGTTTTACCTGAATACTTTATGGGAAAAGATATTATGTCTGGCCAGGAGCACTTCTCCTATTCACTATGTAAAAACAAAACCTGTTGATGAAGTTTTAACTTCATATTCTTTAACTATATTCTTATAGTTAGGATGTAAGAGTTGATGGAATTAAGTACAAAGTTTATACTGTGAACTAACAATCATATATTCTGGCAAGACATAAAACTTTTAACTCTAAAAAAATGTTCTCTGCCCCTCCTCACTCCCCACTACTGCATTATACATGGACCAAACCTCTCCATGTACAACCTGCTCAACCATGAAGCACAATGTTCTCCTAGCACTAATCAGACAACTCCTTAAAAGATAACATTTCCTCTTGATCTTGTAAGGGGTTATGATGACCTACCACTTTGTACCTGAAGATCTGCATTGTGTAAACTGTCAATTATACATCATTTAATGCGGAGCTTTCTGTTTCAAAAACATGTAACTGTGCTTTGACTTCTAACTGGTGGATTCTAACTGTGCTGACTTCTAACTATGCTGGGTTATAATTCACAATTTGGCTCTAAGAAAATTTCCCACTTTTTTCTTATACCAACTGATTAATTCTTCATGGACAGTAGGAAAAACGGTATACTTTAGCAAGCTTTATGTAGAGTGATTGTGTCTCTTCTACTTGTATTTTGAGGATGAACACTGTAGCTCAATGGTGAATGTATACTCTATCCAATACTGTAAAAACAGACAGCATGTAGGGCTAAGCAGTATTATTTGTACATGTTAAAGGGACCAACAAAACGGCCAGAAACCACACAGTGTGGCACAGAAGCTAGAGGTTGATATTTAAGGCTTGATAGAAGCCACATTAGAGGTTTTCCCCCTTAGAGTGAATTGGTCTAAGATTGAATCACGCACTTAGAAAAAGAATATCCAAATGCCTTTGTTAGAAAGCTTTACCCAGAGTTTACAAAGGTATAAATCTTTTGGTTTCCATCTTAGCTGGAAATTTTCTACATGATGTAATAAAGGAAATAGAAGATAATTTAGTTGATGAGCGAGTCAGTGCTTGATACAATCCAATTCTTTGAGAATTTGGAAGTAACCATTCCCTCAAAGACTCTAGCTAGAGAGTCACTTGGACAGCAAGGAGATCAAACCAGTCAATACTAAAGGAAATCAACTCTGAATATTCACTGAAAGGACTGATGCTGAAGCTGAAGCTACAATAGTTTGGCCACCTGATGCAAAGAGCTGACTAACTGGAAAAGACCCTGATGTTGGGAAAGACTGAGGCAGGAGGAGAAGGGGGCAGCAGCGGATGAGATGGTGGGATGGCATAAGCCACTCAATGGACATAAATCTGAACAAACTCCAGGAGATAGTGAAGGACAGGGAAGCCTGGCGTGCTGCAGTCCATGAGGTCGCAAAGAGTAGGACATGATTTAGTGACTGAACCACATCCCATCAGATAATCTCCACAAGGTTAGTGGTGTGGCTCCACAGCCAAGTCTAAGCCCTACCAAGACCCAAACCCCTATTCATCCCCAAAGGCCTGTAGGTACTGGGAGATTACAAACAGAATTGTTCTCCACCCAAGAAGAGAAAAAAATTAAACACTACGTACTCTAGACCTGTGGTAATAAGCAAATGTGCCCTGAAACTCCATCATGGAAAAAAACAAAAGCAAAAAATGAAAAATTTGGATACTTTCTCTGTGCT
Organism: Giraffa tippelskirchi; assembly: GCF_054371585.1. Lineage (NCBI taxonomy): Eukaryota > Metazoa > Chordata > Mammalia > Artiodactyla > Giraffidae > Giraffa > Giraffa tippelskirchi. The sequence goes on from NC_137284.1 coordinate 70,280,309, forward strand.
TCTGTGATTTGGATTCTCTACCACTCCTGTTTTCTAGGACCTAAGAGCCATTCTTTGAAATGCAAATTTTAGAGAGATGTTTCTAATCAAGAAAAAACAAAAAATAAGAAGAAGGAAGGTATTTGGAAATTGGGCAAGAGAAAAATCTTCTCCACAAATATTAAAACTATATAAATGCTCTGTGTCTGTTTTTATGCTTATTTGTGTCTATATGTATACACTGTAGATATGAAATTTCTCTACCACTGTATGATATTGCCAACATTAATTAGTAAAAAAGGGCTATTTAGTCAGGTGGAAGGCAAGCATATAAGAATTGCAAGTATATAAGGCTAGCAATCCTCATATAAGAATTCAGTTCAGTTCAGTCGCTCAGTCATGTCTGACTTCTTGTGACCCCATGGACTGCAGCATGCCAGGCTTCCCTGTCCATCACCAACTCTTGGAATTGCTCAAACTCATGTCTTTCAAGTCAGTGATGCCATCCAACCATCTCATCCTCTGTCTTCCTCTTATCCTCCTGCCTTCAACCTTTCCCATTATCAGGGTCTTTTCAAATGAGTCAGTTCTTCACATCAGGTGGCCAAATTATTGGAGTTTCAGTTTCAGCATCAGTCTTTCCAATGAATATTCAGGACTGATTTCCTTTAGGATGGACTGGTTGGATCTCCTTGCAGTCCAAGGGACTCTCAAGAGTCTTCTCCAGCACCACAGTTCAAAAGCATCAATTCTTCGGCGCTCAACTTTCTTTATAGTCCAACTCTCACATTCATACATGACCACTGGAAAAACCACAGCTTTGACCAAACGGACCTTTGTTGGCAAAGTATTGTCTCTACTCTTTAATATGCTGTCTAGGTTGGTCATAGCTTTCCTTCCAAGGAACAAGCATCTTTTAATTTCATGGCTGTAGTCACCATCTGCAGTGATTTTAGAGCCCCCTAAAATAAAGTCTCTCACCGTTCCCATTGTTTCTCCATCTATTTGCATGAAGTGGTGGGTCGGATGCCCTGATCTTAGTTTTTTGAATGTTGAGTTATAAGCCAACTTTTTCACTCTCCTCTTTCACTTTCATCAAGAGGCTCTTTAGTTATTCTTCACTTTCTGCCATAAGGGTGGTGTTGGGATATACTAAAATTCTCAGAAATATAGAAAGCAACCCAATTTTTTTTCAAGTTCATATGATTTGGGGAAATCTTCCATAAATAAAAGCTAGTTGAAGTTTGTTGGCTTAATTAAAATAGCATATCTTCAGAGCTACAAGGACTTCCCAGGTGGCTCAGTGGTAAAGAATCTGCCTGCCAGTGTAGAAGTCATGGGTTCCATCCTTGACTCAGAAGATCCCCTGGGGGAAGACATGGCAACCCACTCCAGTATTTTTGCCAGGATAATCCCACAGACAGAGACTCCTGGTTGGCTACAGCCCACAGGGTTGCAAAGAGTCAGACATTACTGAGCACAGCACAGTTCAGAGTTATAAGTGTTCCATATAATGCAGACATACAACTTTAATTCTGTCTGAGTTTACTAGTTAAATAAATTCATATTATATCTTTTACAAAATTTGTCAGCAAGGAAATTAGCGGGTTTTCATGAATAATCTAAACAAAACTGTTAGAAGAGAGTGACTTATTGTAGCTAGATATAAATAGGAAAAGATTTTTTAGGTAAACCTTTTGCAATAATTATGTTTTAGGGTGTGTGTGTGTGCGTGTGTGTGTGTGTGTGTGTGTGTGTGTGTGTGTGTGTGTGCTCAGTCACTCAGTCATGTTTGACTCTTTGCTACCCCATGGACTGTAACCTGCCAGGCTCCTCTCTCCATAAAATTTTCCAGGCAAGAATACTGGGATAGGTTCCCATTTCCTCTTCCAGTGGATCTTCTGGACTCAGGAACTGAACCCATGTCACTTGCATCTTCTGCATTGGAAGGCAGATTCCTTATCACTGAACTACCTGGAAAGCCCATGTTTTAGGGTGAAAGTGTGAAAGCATTAGTCTCTCAGTCCTGTCTGACTCTTCGTGACCCCATGGACTGTAGCCCGCCATGCCCCTCTGTCCGTGGAATTCTCTAGGCAAGAATACTGCAGTGGGTAGCCATTCGCTTCTTCAGGGAATCTTCTCAGCCGAGGGACAGAACCCAGGTCTCCTGCATTGTAGGCAGATTCTTTTCTGAACCACCAGGGAAGCCCCCATGTTTTAAGGTATATGTACTTAAAAATAGCTTCATAATCTTTTTGATAAGTGAAAGTTCAGTCTTGCTAACATAAATGTTGGAAATTTACTGAATTCCCAACAAAGAAATCAAAATTTTAATAATATGTATACATCCTGTATAGGCTTCCCATGTGGCACAAAGGTAAATATTTGCCCGCAAATTTAGAACATGCAAGAGACACAGGTTTGATATCTGGGTCCAGAAGATCCCCTGGAGGAGGAAATGGCAACCCACTTCAGTAGTCTTACCTGGAAAATTCCAGGGACAGAGGAGACTGGTGGGCTACAGTCCATGGGGTCACAAAGAGTTGGACACAACTGAGTGACTGAGCACAGCATATATCCTGTATACGTGAGAGATACCCAGGAAACTCAAAATACCCATTTTGAGGGTCCTAAATGGCCATAGCCACTACCTTAAATGCCATTTTAAGCAAAAGACAAAAGAAAGATGTTGACGTAGGAAAGATCATTTAGGGGAGGTGATAGGGAAATTAAGTGGAAATAGTCTTGTTCAGGTTTTAGAGACAAGAAAGCAGAGCAGGTCTCTAACCTTGCTTCTGACCTGCCTGGACTCTGTGCTGACTAGGTATCTGCCAGTAGGTGCACAGACTGTTACCAGTAAGATGAGCAGCAATATAGATAAAATAGGGAGCAAGTCTTGGAATTCTTGAGCCCCTGGAGGAGATCTAGCCAACCATGCCTAGGGCTTAACAAAAGCCTATAACTCGTAAGATAAAACAAATAACATTATAAAAGAGATTAATGTGACATTAGATCTGCAATTTGCTTGCAAGCTGATGACTATATCAGTTTTTGGTCTGGGACTATAAGTGAGAATCCTCAAAACTGCAATTTTGAAGTCTCACCTGTTGGGTGTACACACCACCTGGGTGAAAGTGTTAGTCACTCAGTTTTGTCCAACTCTTTGTGACCTCATGGACTGCAGCCCACCAGGCTCCTCTGTCCATGGAATACTTATGCCAAAGAGGTATATTTGGGGATGGCAAATTCTGTTCCCCTTCATAGTGAAAGAATAATGAGGGACTACATAAAGGGATGGGAGAAGGCAATGGCACCCCACTCCAGTACTCTTGCCTGGAAAATCCCATGGATGGAGGAGCCTGGTAGGCTGCAGTCCATGGGGTCGCTAAGAGTCGGACACAACTGAGCGACTTCACTTTCACTTTTCACTTTCATGCATTGGAGGAGGAAATGGGAACCCACTCCAGTGTTCTTGTCTGGAGAATCCCAGGGACGGGGGAGCCTGGTGGGCTGCCGTCTATGGGGTCGCACAGAGTGGGACACGACTGAAGCGACTTAGCAGCAGCAGCAGCACATAAAGGGACAAGAGAGCTTATGAAAGGATAAGCATAAACTACTAAATGACAGATGCACCTATTAGAGCTTTCTACAATTGTTCTTGCAAGCAAAAAAATCACAAATTTAAGACTTTGAAGTTCTGATTATGATGGCTTATTTGTAGATTTTTCTTTCATCTCAGAAATCATGTATATCTAAAACTATAATATTTTTCTACTCAATATTTTAAGTATAGTTGAATGAGGTAATCTATTCTCAGCTAAATTCACCAAAGATTTAAACTAATTTACATATTTTTATTGTGTGAAATAAAATTCATATTTTATGGTGAAACAGGAAAAATTTAAACATAAAAAACTGTTCTCTGCCCTGTATCCTCCATTCTCCCTCCAATTGTGTACTGTATATCTACATTATGCATTGAACAAACTTCCCCATTGGCAGAAATACCTGCTCCGCCATAAAATACAATATTCTCCTAGCATCAACAAGACAACTCCTTAAAAGGTACATTCCTTCTTGATCTTGTAAGGGGTCAGGATGACCCAACACTTTGTACTTGCAGATCTACCTTGTGTAAACTCAATAATACATCATTGAATGGATAGCCCCCTGTTTCCAAAAACTGATACAACTGTACTTTGACTTCTAAAGAGTACAACAGTGCTCAGAGCTTTCTGAGTAGCTGCTCCCAGGTTGTAACCCTCAGTTTAGCTCAGAAAAAATTTTCCATTTCTTTCTTAGATCAACTGATCTTTTTTTTTCATGGACAATTGTGAACAATCCATTTGATAATTAAATTTATATCTACTTATGTCATTTCGGACAAATTATGAGCCTAAAATTTTTTTGTACATTAAAAGAAAGTTAAGTAGGAAAAAAAACTTTTCAAAAACTATAATTGAGGAAGCAGTGTGATCTTAGTGCAAACTAAAATTAAATTAGGAAGGACAAAGAAATGACTAAATTAAAGGATAGAATATTGAAATAGATAGATAAGCTGCAACATTTAATTTTTAATTGATTATCATTTTTTATATCCTCAATAACAACTTTTGATTCCTAAACCAGCAGATTTTCAAAGCATTTTCTTAAAAGTATTATGTCTGTGTATACTGAATATAGGATATTTTTGTTAAATTAGAAATTAGTTTTTGGATGTAATGCAAACGATATTCCAATAAAAATTACTTTAAAAAAGAAATTAATCTTTAGAGGAAAACACATAGCTATTATAGCATCTTACCAAAGGTAAAAATATCACAAGGACATAGAAAGCTTTATATTTTAGCTAATTTCAACCGAGAGAATGCAAAAAGTTGACAGTACTTTACAACGACAGAGATAAATTTTTAAATTTATGATTATTTTCTTAACTGAGAGAAAAATAAGCAATGTTTAAAATCAATTACCCCCAAACAAACAACTCTTAGAAAAATAAACAGATTAACAATCAAGAAGGAAGTGAAACTAAAGGTATTGCATTTTTTCCCTCTTTCTCTATATTTTACAGATTATCTGAAAAGAAATACATGGCTTTTAAAAATAATTTTAATTCATTTCATTGTTCTCACTCTCCAGTCTATATTAACATAACCTGTAACTCTATTAACTTTTTTTTGATGTGTTATTTTTTTCACCTCATTTATTTTCTCCCTAAATAAACAGCAAGTAATAAATGATGCAAAATTCCATGTCAGAGAATAAAATAATTTTGTTTTTTCCAATGAGGATACCAATTTTTCCTAGGATGACAACTTTCTCTCTCAGAATTATGATTAAAAAATGGTGTATGAGGGAAGAAAATAGGAATGAAATAAAATGAAGATAGAATACAGCCTGAGAAAAAAAGAGGGTGAGAAATGAATAAAATTCAATTACTTAGGAGAGGAAAATTAGTAGCAAAATATTTTCATTACTGATTAGAATTAAGAATGCTACATTATATAGCTAAAAAATATATATTCACATACTTGAAAGTTTCTTCATTAGCCTAGATTTGGAGAAGTTTGTGTGTATGGTTTGATGTATCACAACCAAGGTGGGTTATTTTGGAGATCAGAGGCACATTAAGTTTATTTACACCTCCCATTTATTTAAATCACTGAATTGATGGTTTGATTAGTTTTTGTTATTTGAGATCACATTACAAAGTTATATAACACAACAGTTAGGGGTCGATTTTTATTGATTGTAAAATAATAATTTTAGATGTTTCAATTCTCATGAAAAAGGATCCATTTCATATGGATTAGCCCCAATAGAAACAGCTTGCTTGATGGACATATAAATTAGAGACAAACTAAGAAAATTATGTACCAAGTGAGCAGAACTACTACAGAGCATTCATTCATTCTGCATGTTTTCTAGGTGGGGGAAAATGCATGGTACCCTATAGGCTTGAAGTGAAGATCTCCTTTCTAGAGCAAGGTATGTTTTAGATGTACTAGGCTGTTCATTGGCTACCGCCTAACAAGACACTGCCCCAACTCTACAAAAATACTTTTCAAAACGTTCACAATTTAAACAGGTGATCCAGGCTATTTCTCCTTTCCCTAAAATCAACTCTCCATTCAAAAGAAAAGGATAACTGAATTTCTACCCATTTAAAACAAAAACATAACTGAATTCTTACCTCTACATCCTAGCAACAAAGGACAGACTGAGGTGGAGTGCAAAAGGAACACAAACACAGAGCTATCCTGGGCTTCCTGACCGATTCATTTGATTTTTGTCAATTGCATTAACTCTCCAATTGCAAACTTCCCTTTGCCCACTTACTAGATTATACCTTCAGCATTTCTTGTTACTGCTGCTGCCTGAGGCAGCCTGTTTGATTTTGCCTACACTGCTCAGAGGCTTGCACAGAGCAGTAGTGTTAAACTTGCAATAAAAAGGAGCCAAGCCTTTAAATGCTTCCTCAAATAACTTGGCAGACCCCATCATGCTTCTTCCTACTAAAGTCCAGATATAGATTCTGTCCAGGGGAAATACAGCTTCTTCATCGAAGCTTCTGTCCATAATCTCTGATTTTTTCATGAGACTCTTACTGTTTTCAAAGTGACTCCAACTCCCTGCCCATTGGAACTATCTCCAGGCTGCCTTAAAAGGTGTATTGAAAACACTTGGAAAATGATCCATTTCACAGCCCAGCAGCCTTCAAGAAATATCATATTTTATATTTTGTCTTCTTGGTCATAGCAAATATGTGTGTCCTTTATGAATAATTTGAACTTCCTAGGATCTTTATTCATTTTTCCCCTTCCTAGTCTCATTTCTGTTGGAGACCAATTTTGTTTGTTTATACTTTGTTTTAAACTAATGATCAACCAAAGGATAACAGTATAGCATGGTGATTAAATGCATGGATCCAAGACACAGTCCACCTGATTTGAACCATGTCTCTATACTTTAATACCTCCATGACCATAAGCAAATTATGTAATTCCTCCAGACTTTAATTTCCTCATCTGTAAAATGGAGATAATCACAATAATTGCTGGCCTCATAGAGTTGCTATGGGAATTAAATGTCAGTATAGTTAAAGCACAGGCACTTAGAAAAATGTGACCAAAATGAACTCATGATAAACTCTTTGTAAGTATTAGACATTATATTTGCCATCCAAGATGTGTTCTGAATAATAATAAATATCAGCATGCAAACATTTGGCTTGTTTTAAAAGTGCGCCACTTTGAATACTCTAAAATAGACCCAAGGTTTGCAATAAGTTATCTTTTGCCCTCATGGGATGAGCTATGAATAATAGCTGATCATGACTACCCAGGACACCAAAATAATGGTCTTGCCAGCTTTGATCCAGTGGGACTCAGGCAGGAGGGAGCCAAGATATTGCAAACAGCTATGGAAAAAAAAAAAAGAGAGAGAGGGAGAGAGAGAAGAAGGAAAACAGGAGAAGAAAGGGCAGAACAGATGAGCAAATGTTTTGTCTCATTTTTTGTATTCTAGGTTATGTTTTTGATCAGATATTAATCGTATTATATTCTTTGTGAAACATGGACAGTTCCTGAACACCCTCTGAACTTTGTATGGAGTAATAGCATGGGACTAGTTGGAGAAGGCATTGCCCAGGATTTTTGACCTTCAGAATGGTTACACTTACATCCAAGCATACAACAGACAGTTTCAGAAACTTCTATTGTGGCATTTTACTTGACAGTAGAGTCATTGAGCATTTTAAGAGAAAAGGCATTGGCAATGTGGAGATATCTTGGACTCTGAAGTGAACCTGAAGGAGAAACATAAGCTTTGAGAATAACGTCTCCACTCAAAAGTTAGGAACAAGCTATATTGTGTGTGTGTGTGTGTGCGTGCGCGCATGTGTGCATGGAAGAAAAACTGGAGAAAGTGGCAGTACCTCTGTATACTGAGTTCTATGCTATTAGTGGTTTCAAAAGCAAATTTTTATTAGAGAAGGAAATGTCCAGATACCTATGCTAAGTTCTTGATCACCTGGGCAATGGAAGATAAAATATATGCAATTCTGTGATACACTGTAAAGTTTTTACAAAATATGCTGGAGAGGAAGGCTAAGAAAAAGAAAGCCAGTTACAATTCTAACAAGAGCTGGTAGGGGCAATTGTACGGCCAGTGTCATGCTCTGTCAGCCCTCAATCTCTCAAAGATGTCTGGGTATCTCTGTGGTTGTTATTAATTCAAAGGAATCAAGAAAAGTCAGAGGTTAGGGAGAACCAGGAAAACAAAAACAGAAATAGTTGATGAAGCAAGGGTCACAAACTTATAAGATACAGACAACTGAAAGCTGAGATGTTAGTAGACAATTTAGGTGGCTGAAATGAGAACTTCCAATCTTCACCTCATGAGGTGAGGTGACACAGTGGGCAAGCTATAGGATTCACTTCAAAAAAATCATCCCACCTACTACTGAGGAAGACATTCTGGAGAAATGCATAGTACAGGCTGGTAACTATGTTTCAAATGGATTCTTTCCTAGAGCTGGACAAAAATGCCACCCTATTGCATCTGACTACACTTCCTATAATAGTGTCCTGTTGGAGCTCTTGACTTGCAAGACCCTGAGAAAAGTGTAATGATTCCAAGGTGTCTACACTAACAGAGGAAGAATTCTGGACCGAGTCTCAGGGAACTATTATTGTTTAGTTCACCTCTGGGCATTACTATTCACACTTCTGTAGAAAGAATATGGGCATATCTCTACAGTCTAAATGTAAAAAAAAAATCTGGGCACTTGGTTGACCTGAGAAGACTCTGAAGTTGCCAGAGGAGAACAAGGGCTTTAGAAAAATGGTACACGTGGACTCAGCACCTGTAAGCAGACTAATGTTACTACCTAAGGTCAATTTCAACTTCTTTTAGGTACTGACCTATTCTTTACCTCTCACAGGAAAGACTGAGTGGCATCTTCACATGCTCTCCTTACGTGCCTTTGTGCCAACTTGTATGGTCAGTTAGAGGTCAAAATATCATCAGAACAAATCCAAATGTCTCAGCCTATAGACTGCAGTGGAAAGGAGCCAACAGAAAGTAGAAACTTTTTTGATATTGGAAGTTTTCAGATACCCAAGGACCTGCAAGAGGTAGATGAAAGGGAAACTACAAAGTAGGAGAAAGAGTTCTTTCATTTTGTATGGAATATGGACTCAGGAATACTGAAGCAACATATAATTATATGAAACATGGAATTTTATCCGTGATCCATTTACAAAGGTCTGTTTCTCCAAGATGGATCCTTTGAAGAATTACATTAAGGAACTCTTAAGCTGACAGTGTTGTTTTTCACTTTTCAACTCTATGCTTTTTAGATTAGACTGGGAGATAATGTAATATAAGGAAAATGAGCAGAGAATTCAATATAATGCTGAAGGCAGCCAATAGTGGAAGGAGGAAGAGTTCTGCAAGGTTCCTTTGCCAGAAAGCAGCTTAGGAAATGGCAGAAATCACCATTAACTGGACGTGTACCATATAACAGTGCTTCATGAAAGGCCCGTGAAAGTAGCTATTGCTGCTTCAGAAATACTTCCCAGAGACACTGAGAGCAACGCCTGATGCCTTTGACACCCAAGAAGAGAAAAGAGGCTGCATATCACGAGGGTGCAAGTTTTCTGGTCCCAAAGACTCCAAAATGTTTAAGATGTCTAATTTTCTTTAAAATTCTGCCATTTGTGAAGTGACTATATGAGGGGAGTGGAAAGGAAAATATGCCCTCCCAGAAAGATTTATTTAAAATAATTCTGGCTCATAAGCTTAAAAATGTATACAATATTTTCCCATCATAAACAGTTTATTTGATATTGGCAACAGGATATATCAGTAATCACATCAAATTACATCCCACCAATAATCAGAACATAACCTCTGCTCTGTGCTTTCCTTGGGATTCCTTTCATTACAGGCTATCTCCTTGAATACCTAATTAAAGCATATCTTTTATGAGTAAATTTCTAGATAAAGATACTCATTTGAAAGAATTAAAAAATTAGCACTACCAACCTCTGATATCCATAGGGAGACTGTAAATGAGAGAGATTTGGCAGAATTTTGTAAACATCTGGGGGACGCTCATGTCCAAGTCGAAGTGATGGCTACCAGCATTTTACTCTTTTCCTGATTTTTTTTTCATGTGAGAGTTTTGATTTCCCACTGTCTTCAGTTTGGGGACAGGTTTCAAGGAACAATGGATTATCCTAATTTATTGATAAATTAGGATATCCTAATTTATCCGAAGTCTTAAAAAGATCTGAAAGTCATTTATCATTTGGTAGCTGTAGCAGCTCAAATGGGCTTCCCTGGTTGCTCAAGAACCCGCCTGCAATGAAGGAGACCTAGGTTCGATCCCTGGGTTGGGAAGATCCCTTGGAAAATGGAATGGGTACCCACTCCAGTATTCTGGCCTGGAGAATTCCATGGACTGTATAGTCCATGGGGTTGCAAAAAATCGGACATAACTGAGCAACTTTCACTTTCACTTTGAGAACTCCTTGCAATTGCATGAATGTTGAGGGTCCTGCCTCATGTCATTGGTACCTTTGGAGCAGAACGTGTTACTATTTGAGCTTCTGAAAGTGAAAGTCGCTCAGTCAGACTCTTTGCGACCCCATGGACCATACACTCCATGGAATACTCAAGGCCAGAATACTAGAGTGGGTAGTCATTGCCCTCTCCAAGGGATCTTCCCAACCCAGGGATCAAACCCAGGTCTCTCCCATTGCAGGTGGATTCTTTACCAGCTGAGCCACCAGGGAAGGGGCAACGTATTCAACAAAAGGAGAGAATTTGCCTGGAGTGGACTTTTGGTCTCCCTCTCCCAGATCCTTCCTTTCTGTGTTCATTCTATAATGAAGCAATGAAAAATAAATTAATGATTGCTACTTGCAAGAAAATGGTGTGTGTGTCTGTGTGTGTAACTGTATTTTAAAAGACTGACTTTTTAAAAATACAATGTAAGAATTATGCCTATTTTTCATGGTAGACTCTAAAGCAGCTTTAACTAACTGTATTTCCTTTCATCCTCTCTAGATGAATATAGAAAAGTAGGTGACTCTCCTATTTTAAAAAGTAGGGTGTAAATAGGATGTACCTGAAAACCTAGTATTAGAGCACAGGGAAAGAAGAGGAATCAGAGACCAAGACAAGGAGACATCTGGGCACAAATCTGGGGTTGTCTTTATATGAACTGAAAGGCACTCTGATGGGAAAGTTTTCAACAATCTGTGGGCTACTGATTATGGTGGTAAAGACTATCACAAGTTTATATTCATTGGTAAACAATTCTCAATGTTTCTTTCATGTTTCTGCCGGTTTTGCGAGCATAGGCACAGACTACTTTTTTCCCCAATATCATTTCAAGGATGTTTTTGGAGTGGAAAACCATGAGAGACACAGATTGTGACCCCATTTTGAGCAAAAGGCATATTTGTTTACTGTCTGTTATAAAACATTCAGGTTCCCTAAGCTTGGGAGTTCCTCTTACTCACCTCACTGCTTGTGCAAAGGTTACCTGGCCCTTTTCCTGTTTCCCTGTGAAAACTAAAGTAGGGGAGCCAATAATAACACAAAAAACATCATGTTTTCTGTGACATGATTAATAACCTCCTCATTCTCTGACCCAGGAGTCTTGCATCTTCTTCTAGCATCATGAAGCCACAGCAAGCTAACTTCTAAGAATATAAGTAGGGTAAGATCTCAGACCCACTATAGTCTTGGCAATGTTCTTCCTTATAAAATACATTTTGGGGGTATGCAAAAATAATCCTTGTACCTGATGTTGCCTAGGCAAGGCTTTGAAAGAGGCAACAGGATTTGAAGATAAATTGTGAAAAATTAGGCCACAAGAAATAGGAAGGTATTTCTCACATAATCTCACAGAAACAAACTGTACAATTCAATACATAATAAAATTAGAAATGTGTATTTGGGAGAAACAGAGATACTGAACTACAAAAAAGGAAAGAAATAGAATGATAACTCAGAACATTCTAATGATAGTAGCGATGAAAACAATAATTAACTTACATACGGTAGTTTGCCATTTACAAAGCATTTCCACATATATTATTTTATTTGAGACTTACAGCATTCTTGTGAGAGGACTTTTTATTTTATTAATTACACAGTAGAGAAAATTAAACTTCAGAAAGGTGATGTAACTTGATAATGACCAAAACTATACATTAAGAAAATAAACAGAGAAGGACTTAAGAAAACTGAATAAAACCAAAAGATAATTCTAGATTTGGCCATAAGCTCAAAATCTTTCATCATCAAGTGTTTCCCTTTATATGCTGCCCATCTTGTTTCCTATAAACATGTCTTTCTTTCCTATGTGACAGATCAAAATCCCTCTTCTTATTCAATTAACTTTGAGTCTTCCTCTTTTTTCTCATGGCTAAGATTCTATAAAGAGCTTGTATATATTCTGCCTCACTTCCACTCAGTATCTTTAATTTCTCCCAGTAACTATATGTTGATAGGCAACGTTTTACTAATGCCACTTACAGATTTGTATTATGTGACTGGTGCTGAATTCTTTAGTATTGTCTTCATACACATGTCCATGTACCCACATACCTGCTGAGACACAAATATATACATACACCAACCCACATTTCCAACTCTTCCCTAATGTGTCACTTTCTTTATGCCTCAACACATGCTCTGATATCTATTTGGAGTTTCTCTGCTTTTTAAAAAACTCTATTCAATACTTTCAATTAAAATTCCTCTCCCCTTTCAACACCTATCCATGTGAAGAACAGTTAAAAGCTCTCAAAGAGTCTTGCTAGATTTTGGTTCAAGATGGTGACACAGGAAGTCTTCTATAGCTACGTGGAATAATTCCCTATCAAAGAACTCCGTAAATGAGGAGGATGTGAATGACCCCAACGTACAGGGCAAACAAGAAAAAAAAACCACATCAAAATAGGTAGTAATGGCTGAGGCACAATTCTGCCATGAGCCCCAGCCCCACTGTGGTGATCCACAACCAGGAGGGAACTCATAACTACCAGCTTTTCCCTGATGAGCCAGGGGTTTGAACACCACATATGGTGTCCCAGCTTTGAATCCTTTCACTTGAGAGAGGGGCCTCCAAAACGTCTATCCGTGAAAGCCAATGGGGCTTGTGTCTAAGAGGCCCACAAGGCTATCGGGAACTGAGTAAATGTTTGTAACAGCCCAAACAGACTTACTGTGGCTAAGCCCCCAGGTCCAGTGCAGAGGCAGCAGATTAAATCTGTAATGCTCAAATTTCAAAATGAAACTATATTATGTATTGTTTATCAGACATCTGTACATAGAGAGATGTAGATATAGGTATATTAATATAATCAATACCACAGAGAGATCATGGAGTGATGCAGAATTTTAAATGAGTAAAATGATTTCTTCCAGGAGAAAATATGCAACATTTTGTGTAGGAAAGATATCCAGTCTTTTCATTAAAAAGGACTATTTTCTTAGCTTAAAAGCTGTGGCCTGAGGAGCAAGCATCTAATTTAATACCCATCTAGGGGCTGACTGTAATACGCTCTAGAGACAGGAGGCTGGCAGGCACCAACTTTGCTGTCTCTCTCCCTACCTGCCTTGCTCCAAGTGGCCTGATATTCCAGAAAGGAGCTTTCACACAGGTCTGATACCCCAGCTTTTGCAGCTGTGCCCAGAGGATGTACCCCCTGATTATCTGGCTCTCCTGGCCAGTGGGGTTTATCTTCCAAAGTCTCACAAGTCTATAACAGAATATCAGTTCTTAATTGTCTGACCCACAGGGCACAGTGCAGAGGCTATGGACTGAAACACCCATTTGCTCAGAGAAAGATGCTTATTTCAGGTACCAACAGGGGTGTTCTACATCACTTATCATTAAGAAAATGCCAAATGAAATCACAATGAGATAACACTTCACACCTCTTAAAATGGCCATCATCAAAAAGAGGTAACATTTATCAGCAAGGGTGGGCACAAGAAACTTGTACACTGTTGATGGAAATATAAATTGATGCAGCCACTATGGAAAACAGTATGGAGACTCTTCAAAAATTTAAAAATAGAACTACCATATTTTCCAGCAATTCCACATCTGAGTATTTATCTGAAGGAAATAAAATCAATATCCTGAAGAGATCTCTGTACCTTCATTTTCATTGCAGCATTATTTGCAACAGCCAAGATACATAAACAATCTAATTGTCCATAGAAAAATAAATGGCAAATAAAATTGTGTATATATATACAATTTATATATAGTTATATATATGTTATCTATCCATTAGAAAGAAAGACATTTGTGACAACAACATGTGTGGTCCTTAAAGACATTATACTAAATGAAGTAAGTCAGAAGAGAGAAAGACAAATATTGTATAATCTCACTTACATGTAGAATCTCAGAAACTTACAGGAACAAAATCGTGCTTCTCCAAAGGCAAGGGGCAGGGGTGAGTGTAATGGGTAAGTGTGTTTAAAAGGTACAAACTTCCCCTTACACGAACAGCATAGTGACAATAGTTAACAATGCTGTATTATATATTTGAAAGTTGCTAAGAGAGTGCATCTTGAAAGTTCTCATCATAAGGAAAAAATCGTAATTGTGGTGATAGATGTTAACCAAATTTATTGTGATAATCATTTTGCAATACATATCAAATCATTGTGTTGTACACCTAATACAATGTTATATGTCAACTGTATCTCATTTAAGAAGAACCTTGCGTATATAATGTCAGGAGTAAGTATTTTATTGCTGCATCATCATTTTTCATGGCATTTAGTCTCTCTGAATAGACTAAGCTCTTTGACTAAAATAACCAAGATATTCATTTCTATATTATCTGAAACCAAGCATACTGCATAAGAGTAAAAGGTACTAAATACTTCTGGCTAAATAACAAGCAATGAGTAAAATTAAGTTCCTCTAGTATACATATTCATATTAGTGTGTGTGTGTGTGTGCACGCATATGTGTGTGGGGGGCACTTCCTGCTAAAATGTGGATGGCAGCATCTAAGGAAACTTCTAGAAAATAACAACTTTTAATTTACAACTCAATTAAGGATGAAGTGCATAATTTAACCTGTATGAATTTTTGTGATAACTTTTGTTACAATTCATCATACAATATTAGTAATAACAACAAGACTAACTATTTATTAGTGGGGAGTACTAGCCTCGTTTTATAAGGTGAAGAAACAGAAGCTTAAAGAGATTGCAATGACTTTCTTAATGTTCCACAGTAAATACTTGCGAGTTACTGTTCACATTTACAGTTTTCACCAAATATTTCTATCCCCTCCGATGCTAGACAGACAGAAGGAATACACTTCTGTACTCCCTTCAAGTTAGATGTGATCAGGTGGATTGCTTGGGCCAAAGAAACATAAGCAATGACATTATCAGGAAGAAGCCTTAAGAGTCAGCCCCCAATGTACAAAGTCTATTTCTCTCTGTCACAGCATGTGCCAATTTTTAAAGCTGATGACTATTCCATCTGACTGGGACTTGATTAAGGACAATGTGAAATTAAACCATTTGCTGATTCAGATTTGGAAATGTAATAGGAGCAAGAAATAGCTTCTGTTTTGTTAAGCCACTGAGATTTTGTTAATTTTTCCGATCATAGCCCAATTCGGTCCACTCTGACCAAAATATTTCGCAGAAATCCTAACTTCAATAGTAAAGTTTGTTTGACCATAAATCTTAATTTATGGCTTTGGGGCAATTTTGAAAAGTTGAAAAAAAAAAATAGATGTTAAAAGTCATTGAAAATGATGGGTTTTCGGGATACTGAAGTAATGGAAACTTAGACATTCATAGTTATTACTTTCTGTTACTACTACAAGATTTAGGTATTGAGAAACTTAAGCTACATTCACCCAGAGAAGCCACCAACAGGAAATTCGGCCTGAAGCAGTACAACAAACAGGAACCAAAGCCAGAGATGAGGCGAAATAAAATCTGGGTCAGAGCCAGGAATTGCTGAGTTAATCAATGTGAATAAGAAGAAACAGGGTCAGAAATGAGAGACATGGATTATCTAAAATAGAGTCACAGATTCCAACTGCAGACAAGTGTCAGGGCAAAGTCAAGACAGTCTGCGTGAGTAGTAGAAGTGATTAGGCATAAATCGAAGAACAAAGTCCTCATTTTCATACGAAATCACCTCCATCACCACCATCAGGATCCTCAACAAAAGAGTAATAATTGAGTACTGAATACTTTACAGGCCTCTTCACATTGAATCATTATTGCAATCCTAAGACACAGTGAGGAAAACAAGGTGCACATCACAGCACTTGAACTCAAACCCAGTTTAACCTAACAAGGAGTTATGTGTTTTCAGCCACTATGCTAATTGACTCTGAGCCATTTATTCTTCTGTCTGGGCAAAGAGAGTAATTAACATTAAGTGGCTTGGCCTCCCAAAATAGAGCCAATGTAACAAAGAGCCTAGGACAAAAGTAAGAGAGCTAATCTCACTGAGATGAATTAGAGGGCTAATATGTGATCTAAATTTGTTTACCAATAAACTGAATATGCACAGGGGAGGTCTAGTCTCTCCCTCCACTTCCTTAAACCATCAGGTATAGATCAAGCACAAAAGATATCTCAAAGATACAGATCATCATGCTGGAGGGTGGGGTTTCTTGGGAGAGGAAAGCTACTTAAGATGGAAAAGGACTCTGCCTATTTTTTCTTCTTCTTCTTATTACAATTGTGTGCTGATTTTATTCTCCTCTCTTTTCCCTCCCATGTTTTTCATAAGGATGAGTAAGGGAGGTTCCAGAAATAGGAGAAAGACACGTGGGCAGGATGATGAAAAATGATTCCACTTAAGACAGGGCATCATGGAAGTCTGCACAGGATCCAGTGCAAGGAAGCAGAATAAGAGAGCGGAAAGGTATATTTGGAGGCAAAAGCCACGGCCACAGTTAGAAGCTCTGTCCTGTATACAAAAGCCCTTTGAGAGATGGTTCTAGCTGTTGGAGATAAGAGGACCTGATGAATCCTGGATTCCAGCTTCTCCTACTTGTGAAACATGATTAACAGCCTGTTTAATAACAAAGTAATCTTTGTAAGAAATATTAAATGAATTATTACAGTTTTGATCTTTGTCATCACTTATTGTGCCATAGCAATGGGCCAAGTAATCTTCCTAAGAGATCATCTGCCTTCTCTAAGGCTTACTGTATTAAATGAATCAATATTATTTGTTGTATTACTTATTATTTGTTGTATTTAGAACAGGGTACTAAAAATCTATTATTGATGATGATGGCTACTGTCTCATTAAATCCTACAACACTGTGAGGTGGAATTCCACTTTTCCAGGTGAGAAAGCTGAAGCACAGGTAGTATATATAACCTCCCCAAGGCCGCAGGGCTAATAAGTAGAAGATAGAGCAGGGGTTCAATGCTGTCAAATATTAGTTTGCCTGCAAAGCCTGTGTTCTTTCCACAAAGTCATACTGCACGCCTCTCTCCAATGGAAGAAATTGTACACTAGGTCCAAATATTAAGCACACAGGTCCTTATTGAAAAGAACAAGTTCATCATATAATTTTGCAACTCTCTACAATGCCAGCTGCTATAAACAGTATGAAATTTATGAAAGTTCAGAAGCATTCCCACTGTAATAACCCAGTATTTCTCAAAAATAATTTACATGCTCTATAACACTCTTTATATATAGCAAATAAAAAGCTAATCCTAAGTGACAATATGTGGGCAGATAATGAATCACTTGGAAATACTGTGTAGATTTTACATAGAAAATATTTTCATCCATGAAAAGATTTGGACTTTCTTAACCCTTTGCTATGTCTTGAAATCACAGCAGGAAGCACTGACAAACTAATAATCTGATAAGCTCAATTCTCTACACGGCAGGAGTGAGAGCTCTTCATCTTACAACAACAGTTTGGATGACTTTTTATAAAGAGTGGGAAAGAAAATTATACTCCTCTCCCACATATCAATAGAAATGCTTCCCATGGAGTGACTCAGTCTGAAAACCTAAACAGGAGCATGCGCTCAGCATGCTGTAGGCGGCCACAGCAGGCTTCGCATTAGCTGCCTTGGGCATTTGTGGGGACAACACAGATCTGAGGCTGCCAACAGCACCAAAAGCTTCTACCTTGCGGGAAAAAATTGGTCCTATAGCAGAAAAAAGACATTGGTTCTTCATGCTCCAAAATGTGGCACTTTTTAACTCAATCATCAACAATATGTTCAAACAGCCAACAAAACAGTCCCTCCTTCTCTATTAAAATAATGATTGTAAACAGCTACATTACTTGCAACTCACAAGGCACTGTTCTCATTACTTGACATATATTAACTCATTCAATTTAATACTCACAACATTTGACATATTTATTATTTTTCCCATTTTAGAAGTATGAAAATTGGGACACAGAGATGTTATATAACTTTTGAAAGTCAGACAAAGTACTATGTACTTTGATGTACTATGGTGGGATCAGGACTTGAACACAAACTGTTTGATGTGTTAGCTGCCTAACCAGGAATGCTATGCCAATATCATTTAATTTTTCCCCAATTAATTATGAGGAAAGCCTAGAAGTTGAAACAACATGCATAGTTGCAGGGTATAATGGACTAAAATTTGTGTCTCCCCGAATGCATATGTTGGAATTCTGTTTTGCAATATGAGGGAGGGGGGCTTTAGGAGGTAAATGGGCTTCCCTGATGGCTCAGCCATAAAGAATCTGCCTGCTCTGCAGGAGACACAGGAAACCCCAGATCAATCCCTTAGTCAGGAAGATCCCCTGGAGGAGGAAATGACAATTTCTCCTGAGGTCCTGAAGCTAGAACTCTGATTAGAGCCTTTCTAAGAATCCCAGGAGAACTTGCTGCTCCTCTTGCTCTTTCGACCATGTGAGAATACAAGAAGCTGACAGTTTATAGCTCAAAAGAAGACCTTTATCAGAATCCATGCAGGCACCCTGATCTCAGAATTCCAACCTCCAGAACTATGAGAAATAAATTTCTATTCTTTATAAGTTACCCAGTCTGTGGTATTTCATTTTAGCAGCCTAAACAAAGTAAGACACGATATATTATGGCAATTGTGGCAAGAACTCAAGATCAGATAACTTGAGGAAAAGATCTATATGGTATTATAGGACTAACACTGAGTGATTTGGTTCTGTGGGGGTAAGAGTTCCATGAATTCATTCATCTCAACCAAGAAAATGATAACCGCACCTTCATTCCCCCAAAGCATATAAAAAACTTATTTGAAATATATCACATATAACCTTGGCATGCTACAAATATAGACTTAAGTTAATAGCTTTTAAAAATTGAGTCATTTAATATATATAAACAATTTCTTATTGAAAGTCACAAAACAAAATCAAGAAAGCAATTAAAATCTAATATAGCATTTTTCTAATAGACTACGGAAGAATGTCACTTTGCCAACATTGCATTGCAACATGAAAAATCTAATCCTTAAAGGCTGCAAATAAACTGATGACATGTACTGAATAGCATGGAAAATATATCCCTTTTATAATCTTCAGGCTAATAAGTTTGTTTCCAGTTATGTTTTGACAATGGCAATTTATTACACAAAGATACATCCTAATCGTAATGGTCTTTGCTTTTCAATTATACAGGAAACTCCAAGGATTAAATCTAGCACTTTTCATTGCTGTCGAGGTTATTTAAAAAGTAGAAGTTTAATGATCATAGAATCAGCACTATTTATTTCCTTTACAGTTAACTTGTCTTCTTAAAAAATCTGTTTTAATAATGTTCTTATACTCACTGTGTCACTGCTCACTATTTTATTGAATGCCCATTAGTCTTTTTCTCAATAGGTTGCAACTTTTACATTTGACAATTTTTATTACACCTCTCATAGGTATTTCTGCAAATTTATTATGAAATGAAGTATTTTAATGATGTAATTAAATGTACTCCCATATTCCTAAGCCAATAAAATAAAAGTAGTGGTCAATAATATATTTAATACTTTAGCATTAAATTCTACTTATCAGTTCAAATGAAATTTGAATATTTGAGCAAAAGCTATTCTAAATAATAATTTAGCTGCTGTGGCAATAATTTATCTATTTTATATTAGTGCCTCCATAGGTATGTTTCCTGTAGGTACCTGAGCACTGGAAAATATATTTTAAAAGTCCAGCTAAGTTCAATATAACCTAAACCAAACCATTATGTTTATTCTACTTGGGGAATTATGTCACCAAACTCCCCTGTCTTTCAAATCAAATTTTTAGAGCTGAAATCTACTTCTCTCTCTCTCAATTCTCATATTTTATTATCGCCTAAATTCTCTTCCATTAGTTTTAATGATATAATATTAAATCTATGTTTTTATTATCATCTTTCTCCAAATTTTTAGTTTATTGCAGTAATTCACTGCCATAATTTCAGTCTGCTTCAAATACTATTTTCATATTTGCAAATTCAGATTCTTGGGCTATAGTGCTGTTCATATCAACCTACCCTTAGCATCCTACAAATACTTTTCACTGTTTAATTCAAGTTGGGTATTGTATATTTTAATTCCATCTCTTTTTTACAGCCTTAATTCACTCACTTCTTTAATTTGTGTTGTAGCTAAATGTGGCTCATCTCACTTTCTCAAATATATGCTAAATTTTTCTTTTAATATATATCATTTTTCTGCATGTACCTTGTCTTTTTTAAAAAATTCATTTCAAATTCTTCTTTCATGAACATTTCACTTTCTCCCTATCTCAAGTGGCACACTGTAACCCTACAGATACCTAGATACCTAAAGTTTGTGTGTAGCCCTTAGATAATATTTTATCTAGATCTAGAGTCATTTATCCATCAGTTCCTAGCCTTCATTAAACTGTAAATTCCAAAAATGCATATCTGCATTTCCCACTGTGCCAAGCAGAATACTCTCCATAAAGATGGTCAGAAATATTTACAGTAAAGAGTATATAAAAATTAGAAAACATAGGTAAATCCATTTTTAGTCAACTTCAAAACTACTGAGTATAAACATGCAGACAAGAATTCAGCCATTCTGGACTAAACTGTCCTCATAAGATAAGTAGATGAACCATGCTTTCAGGGCCTCCAAACAGTTTTTGAAGCTGGGACCACATTTTTACATCAATTATTTGCCCTCCTCCCCCCAATTTGGTAGTTGCTGTTTGTTTTGCTTTGTTTATTTTTAATCATTATTGATGGAGAAAACTCACAGGTTCTTATAGGAATTTCCATCTTCCTTGCAAATACGCACCAGCACTCTCAAAACCTTACCCAGGACACTTCAGCCCTCCAGTTAGAAATACCTGGAATACCTATTTATTGTCCTTTTCAGATAAACAGACATTCTAAGACAGTTCATGTCTTATAATATGTACCCCATAAATGTGAGTGTTATTGTTCACTCACCTATCTACTTATTATTATTCAAGATCCCTCATTTGAGTTTAATCATTTTCTCCACCTCTCCTTCAAAACATCATTCCATTCATTCTTGTCACTTCCTTCCTACACACCCCAACTCTTGGCATAAGCATCTCCAGCCAGCTGCTCCACCTTCTGCCTCCTTCACTATTGTGTGCTATTGGTTCTTTCTCACTGTCCATTTCTTGCATTTTAGTTACTCATAATCACCATTCTTATGACATTCTCTGCTTATTTTTTCTCTACTCATCATGCTCCCAGCAACCTTTTGCTGCTTTCTATTTCTTAGTTGCTTCATTTTCTCTAATACCTTGACACAGCTGCCCCCCATATTTACAGTTGAAACTCAATTTGTTAAATATATATATTTTCAAAAATCCATGGTAGAAACAATAAATACAATCCTGCTATTTATGTGTAAAGATAACCATATTTAAAATTGCACACTATAAAGCAAATCACCATGGCTTATCTTTGTATTAATACACACACCATAGTACCTTCTCTTTCTTTTACAATCTCTTATTCTATTCTTTATTTTACAACCTCTTATTATACATGTGGGATCGGCCACAATGTATCTAAGACTCCCTATTCCCAGTCTTATAGAAATGTTATGCTAACAAACACGGGAAAAAAATTTCACTTTCCTCTTCTGCTTATCCTTCTTCTTGGTTACAGACTCACCAATCTCTATTCTCCCAAACTGCTTTATCCTTTGCGTCACACCTATTACAGATGGAGGGTTTCCAAGTTCAGTTTTGCATCTAACATCCAGTTCTTTTTCTTCTAGATTTAGTGATTTTCCTTTTTCTCAAGCCAAACAAGTAGCTTCAAGTCCACTTACTTGCAAACACAAAAGACATTTATCCCAATGCTGAACAGGACCTATAATCTGTTTTTGTAGGTATATAATATGTCATTTAAAATAAATACCAGGTAAAATCGTATCAATATGAATACTTACACTCAGCATATTTCTGAAGCTGGGAAAATTCTGAAGGGCTGAGGTGGGCCCACTTTTCCTGGTTTGTCATGATGGTGGTCAGGAGATCTCTTACATACCAGGTGAGGAATTCTTTTATTCAGATTTTGGCAGGATTTAGGCTTCAAAGTTTCCACATGGCATGTTTCATTATAAAATATGTCATGCTTTCAAACTATGCAATCTGTCAACATGAGACCACTGTGGATATGAGTTTGTAGTTTCAATAAGGTATTAAATCACTGTAGAAAGAAAAACATAAAGATTGAAAGATTAGCATTATTAAATAAGGAAAAAAAATGACAAGTTATAGAATGCTAAATATTTTTAATTCCTAAATAATATATTTCAAAGTTATTCTATTTTGCATAATAATATTTCATTGCTCACTCTTTAATGGCATTTTACATACATTTTCTAATACCAAATCATAGAAGAAATAGGATTAAAAATACAAAGTGTGAAGAAAATTTTATAAAGTCTAGTTTCATACAAGTAGTTTTTTTATGTTGTTCAGCTTTATAAGCTCCATATTCCAAGAGCAAAGAAAGGTGCCATTTTTATCAATCTGAACTTATCAGTTTTTCAAATATCTAAATGAATGTTATGTTTAAACCAAAAGTTTTAAATGAAGCTAAGTAAGATCTAAGTTACCTAAACAAATAGTCTGCTGGTCTGTCAATTTTCTAATGGTTTGGAATGGTCATCAATGGTAGCACATATATTTGTGCTTGTGTGTGTGTGTGTGTGTGTGTGTGTGTTCAGTCACTCTGTTATGTCTGATCCTTTGTGACCCCATAGACTGTACCCTGCCAGGCTCCTCTGTCCATGAGATTTTCCTGGCAAGAGTACTAGGGTGGGTTGCCATCTCCTCTTCCAGGGGATCTTCCCAACTCAGGGACAGAACCTGCATCTCCTGCCCTACAAGCAGATTCTTTACCACTGAGCCACTGAGGAAGCCCACAGCATATATGTTTACAATTATGCATATCACTTTGGGAGTTGTATAAACTGACTGCTTTCATAACAGTAAAAAAAATAATAATAACTTTATCATGTAAAACTCCCAATAAAATTTACCAAACTAAAGCAATTTCAAATGTCTGACAGACTTTCATAATGATAGTAGATAGAACTACTGTGAGTCATGCTTAAAAATAAAACCCTAGGTCGTCATGGCCCTACATTCACGGCAACATCTATAAAAGCAAACAAAATGAAAAACCATCTGGCTTTAATTTTTTATCAGAGACAGTAATCAATCGCTCAGTGACCCACCAGGCTGGCACTGTAATCATTATTGAAACTAAAATATTTAGAAACAATTACTTAGATAGTTTATGCAATTAAATCACTGGAAGGCTTAAGTACATAGATGTCATTACCTAAAGGCATGGAACCTGTATTTGGCATTAGTGCCTAATCTTTTTTCAACATCTTTTTCCTCTTCTCCACTATCAACCCTACAACCTTACTGTCATATTCTGTCATCTTACCCTAAAGAAAAAACAACAAAAACAACAAAAAAATCTCTTTATGTTGGTCTTATATGTTTAGTGTTCTGGCAATTAGTTTTACAAGGTGATAGTTTGCTTTTAAATGGAAAAAAAAATGAAGTATCGATGCATTAACACAGGCTAAATTACTAGGTCTTTTTTTTCCTCCCAGGGTATGCTCTTACATCACAACCGTAACATTGTGGAAGCAACACAAACTAAAAGGAGTGAGACTACGTGATAGATAATTTTGCGCTTTCCACCTAGTTTCTTTCTGCTGATTTCATCCTTCACATTGATTTCATCCTGACTCTTGGCTTCTCTCCAGTTAGATGCCATTTTGGTGGGACTGTAAAACAAGGTGCCCTGTTGTATCCAGAGGGAGACAAATGATTCAGTAACATTTTGATCATCAGACTCCATCTCATGGGGCTTTAACTGTTGAATAGAATTATGCAAGAACAGCATGAAAATAGCTCTGGTCTTAACGATTATAGCAATAATGAGGATACCTGTCCCTGTTTGAGCCTGACGCTCTCGGTATCCTGTCACTTCTAAAGGTATCATTATTTTAGTGACGAATAAGCGGGCCAGAATCAGTTTCTGTTACCTACAGCTTAAAAACCTAAACTGATGAGAATGGCAGTTCACTAACTCATTCCGAAAAATGTTTATCAATCTCTTGTGTGCTTGAAAGCATTCCAGACACCAGAAATATAACAAAGAAACACACAAAAGATGAAAATAAGGCAATTGCAGCAATGTGTCAGTTTTACTAAGAGCTTACAGTATGCAGGGCATTCTCCTGACAGCATTTATGTGCTGGATTATTCAATCTTTACCAACCAACTCTGTGAGGCACTAACAATCTCCCATTTTGACAAATGAAGAAACTGACCTGCCTGTTAGGACTCGACAGACAGGACAGAGACTGCTAGAAACCCACACAACACCCGTTCTTTCTTCTCTGTTGGTAATAAGAAACCTAATTTTATTAAATGAAAATATATCCACCTAAACAGATTCCTTGGGTTCTTTGCATGAAGAAGTGGTCAGTGAGATGTGGCAGATGTTGGACGAGATATATAGGAAGGTTCTATTTGAGGAAAGAAGTGCTCTTTTAATCTCTTCTCTCTGCCTCCAACTTCCTACCTGGAATGTTGACACATTGGCTACAAATTCAGCAGTTTCTTATACTAGTGAGATAACTTTTAGAATGGAAGCCATAAGCTAAGAATGGAAGTCTCGTAAAGTAGACCAAGGCTAGGCAAACAACTGATTACAGAAAATACTGGCTCACCAGCTGTTTATGTAAATAAAGTTTTACTGGAATGCAGACAAACCTATTAGAGAAACCAATAAGAGGCCAATTTTTTACAGAATTTCAATGCTAAATAGTGAGGCTGGGGAACTATTCTGAAGGTAACAAGAAACAAAAAGAAATACAGGAAAGGCGAGAATCCTGATTGCGTTGGGAAAATGTCATTTTGGAAAAATGTCAATGTCTTCGTTTAGTTTCTCATCCACTCGGATTGTGATAGCGTCTTAACCTGCTTCCCTAGTCTCTCTGCTTTCCTTAACATGGCCTGTCCATGGCTATTCGTGAACTGACATGATTCCAGAGGTCTGTCTGATAAATTACCAACAAGCTAATTAAAATTACAATAGTAATTTATTAATTAACTACAGATTTCTACCTGGATACCCGCTCTGAAATTTACTAAAATTCCTCAGTTAATGTGGTGTAAGAAACTCAAATTTAAAATGACTCGTTAAGACTGTCATGCAGAGTGAAATAAGTCAGAAAGAGAAATACAAATATCGTATATTAACACATATATGTGGAATCTAGAAAAATGGTACAGATGATCCATGTGCAAAGCAGAAATAGAGACACAGGTGTAGAAAATAAATGTATGGACACCAAGGGGGGAAGTGCAGTCATGGGATGAATTGGGAGATTGGGATTGACATAGATATACACACTATTGATATTATGTATAAAATAAATCACCTACATATAAAATAGATCACTAATGAGAACCTACTCTATAGCACAGGGAACTCTATTTAATGCTTGTGGTGACCTAAATAGGAAGGGACTCCAAAAAAAGGGAATATATGTATATACATAGCTGATTCACTTTGCTATAACAGCAGAAACTACAAACACAAATTGTAGAGCAACTATACTCCAATAAATATTTATATTTAAAAAAGACTGATTAACTAGCATTCTTTAGATCTTTACACAAGTTATGTTTTCTCAGTAAAATCTCACCAGGTCATTCAATTTACACTTGAACATTCATACACACCATCCCTCCATTACACTTTTGTTTGGAATACAACATCTTATTATCAAATGTTTATATCAAATTTGATTATTATCAAAAAGAGACATGTCCAACTCTTTGCAAACCCATGGACTGCACAGTCCATGGACTTCTTCAGGCCAGAATACTGGAGTGGGTAGCTGTTCCCTTCTCAAGGGGGATCTTCCCTACCCAGAGATCAAACCCAGGTCTCCCACATTGCAGGCGATTCTTTACCAGCCGAGCCACCAGGGAAGCCTAAGAATACTGGAGTGGGTAGCCTATCCCTTCTCCAGTGGATCTTCCCGACCCAGGAATCAAACCAGGGTCTCCTGCATTGCAGGTGGATTCTTTACCAGCTGAGCTATGAAGAAAATAAGTAAAAATACTTATTGAACTTGCCTTTCATCTGAAACATATTTATTAGATTTTGAGTCACCATCCTCTCATATGCTCTAAGATAGAAGTTCCATGAAAGCATGGATATGTATCTGTTCACTGCTGGTTTACAGGGCTTAGAAGAGTGCTTGGGATACGTAAATACTTATAGAATGAATTCACTTAAATGCTTTTTTCCATAACGAAAAACAAAGATAGGGCAGTTAACAGGAAAATATTGGCTGAAGTTGATAAATAAAAACTGGCTCATAAAGAAGGAGTCAGGAACAGAAGTCACTAAAGGTTTCACTTTCCCTAAAGCCACCTCCCCTCCCTTCAACTGACTGGACATAAACAAAATAAGTTGTGCTTAGAGATACAAAGCTTTTACAATTAAAAAAAAAAAAAAAGCTTTACTTCACATAGCTTCTATGTTTGGTTGTTAAATATAACTGACTTTGTATAAATGAACATTTTCAAGGGATGCCATAATTGAGCTGTCAGTTAAGCAATATATAATAATAAGACTTACACATGAGCATCAGGACAATATATAAATTATATCTAGATATTCAACAAAAACACTACATAGCTTTTCTT
The DNA here is from genome assembly GCF_054371585.1 of Giraffa tippelskirchi. Taxonomy (NCBI): domain Eukaryota; kingdom Metazoa; phylum Chordata; class Mammalia; order Artiodactyla; family Giraffidae; genus Giraffa; species Giraffa tippelskirchi. The sequence goes on from NC_137284.1 coordinate 70,307,557, forward strand.
TTTTTAGCATTATCTTGTCACCTTAGGTCTGCACTTTTTGTATCAAGGACAGGATTTCTGAATTGATCTAATCCATTTGCATTTTAGCAAGAGGTATTTAGAGGGTAATGACATCCCTGAAGGACTCAAAGTAAGTTCTCTGGTTCTTTGATCTGGTTAATTTCAACACCAGTATGCTCTGAATAGAATTTCTCCTTCTGATTCTTCTCCTAAAGGAAGCCTTTTGATTCTCACAATTCTGGTTATTTCCAACTCTCACAATATGACATGCAGCCAAATAAAAAAATAAGTAAGGGTGGGGTAAAAATGAAGACGGTTTTCCTAATCAAATGTTTTAAACTAGTTGAACTAACATATCATATTTCCTAAGCAAATATTTTAAACTAGTTGCAATAATGTATCATAAGTCTATAAAGAAAAATGTTGCATGTGTAATGCTAAATCAAGAGGCACAGCTATGCCTCAGAAGTAGATGGGAATGATGGCAACATTTCCTTACAGTCTCTGCCTCTTTATAAATGTACACAAAGAAAATAATAGTATTCAGCTGAGATTTCTTATGCTGCTTTCGACAGACTTCCTGTTTTCCTGCATGGGGTTTTCTTTGGGCATATAAAATGAAAGTCAGGAAGAATCCACTCTGCTGGCTGTTGGGATACATTCTCAACTAGTCAATAGATGTGCCACTTTGCATGGTTGGTGGTAGGAAATACTTATAGTGGAGGAGTTGGAGAAGGCTCCCTGGCCTGTTGTACCTAAATTAAAACATTTCTCCAGAATTAGGAAAGGAAATCAATCTCTTCATGAATAAGGCACAAGCAATGTCTAGATAAGGGGCTTCTCTGGTGGCTCAGGGGTAAAAATTCCACTGAGCCATGCAGATTTAATCCCTGTGTCAGGAAGATCCCCTGGAGAAGGAAATGGCAACCCACCCCAGTATTCTTGCCTGGAAAATCCTATGGACAGAGGAACATAACTGGCTACAGTCCATGGAGTCACAAAAAGAATCAGACACAACTTAGTGACTAAACAAAAACAATAACAACGTCTAGATAAATGGATCTGATTGGCTGGATGTATGTTACTCACATTAAATGTAGATTTCTAAATAATTATTCAAAGTCAGTGTGCAATGACTCCAATCACTGAATAATGTTAATACATGCTAAAGCACACTGAAGACTCCATGTACATAAATTCTGATGACTGAAAATATTTACTGGGATTCAAGAGTCATAAATCTCCCCCCCAAAAAAGGTAACCCATGGAAAAATCATAGGAGTGAAAAAGGATGAGAGCCAAAATATCAATCATAGAATTTCTGAAATAAAAATAGGATGAAATTAAATGGTATACTGAAGTTATCACTTGGTTTGTAATTATTTGTTCATTTATCTATGAAAAGAAGTGTAAATTGAGAACCAGGAACTGAGCCAAATGCTGGTGATGCAGTTATAAGACAGTTCCTAGATCTTGTTTGGTTGAAAGATCCACATTCAACAAACCAGCTACTCAAATAAATAATTATAAGCTGCAGTGTGTGTGCTCAGCCATTCAATTATGTCTGACTTTTCACCACCCCATTGACTGTAGTCTGCCAGGCTCCTTTGTCCATGGGATTTCCCAAGCAAGAATACTGGAGTGGATTGCCATTTCCTCCTCTAGGGGATCTTCCCAACCCAGGGATCAAACCCATAACTCTTGCATCGCCTGCACTGGCAAGAGGATTATTTACCACTACCCCAAACTGAGTAAGTTATATGAGATACAGGCAATGGAACTCTATGAAAGAGCCCTGACCGCCCTGATTTAGATTAAGAGTTCCAAAGTGGAATACACAGAGAAGTTTTATTTAAATTAAATCATAAAAGTTGAGTAATAGTTATAAACTTGAGTGAGAAGAAAAACATTTTGAGCAGAACCTGGAAGTGAAGAAACAAACACAAACCAAAAGAATATAAATATTAGAAGACCTCCAGAGAAGGCAAGTGTGACCGGAGCCCGGTGAGGAAGAGGGAAAGGGGCATGTGATTAGATCTCAGAAACAGGTCAAAGCCACAACAGGAACTTTCTTAGAGGCCATGTTGAAGATTTAGCTCAAGTAAATTATGAAGCCACTGACATCTTTTGAGAAAGAGACAAACATATTCCCCATATATCTTACAAAGCTTTTTTTTTCCTTCAATGGATTGGAAGATAACACAAATGGAAGTGGGAAGGCCAAAACACAAGGCTATTCCAGTGACTGGATGAGAGCTGGTAGTGGCTTTAAGTAGGAAACTCATAGTAGAGATGAAAGCAGAAAGCCAAATTCAAGATACCTTTCTGGCATCAGAGCTGATAATGAATAGGATACATTGTGTGCAGGATGAGGGAGTCAGGAATGACTCCTATAGTTTTGGCTTGAGCACAGTGTACAGAGGGCTTCCCTGGTGACTCAGTGGTAAAGAACCCACCAAGCACTGCAGGAGACAAGGGTTCAATCCTTGGGTCAGGCAGATGACATGGAGAAGGAAATAGCAACCCATTCCAGTTCTTCTTGCCTGAGAAATCCCTTAGACAGAGGAGCCTGGCAGGCTACAGTCCATGGAGTCACAAAGAGTCAGACATGACTTAGCAACTAAACAACAACAACACAGGATACATAAGGGTGGAGTTTAAAGTTTCTAAATACTAGGGCAGTATCAAGAGTGAGAAGAAGAGTAAAATCAGTATATTTGTTTTGGGATGTGGCAAATCTGTGAAGAGAACTCTAGATTTAAAGGATTAGTAGATAGTGATAAGCCTAGAACTAATAAAAGAAATACAGAGGCATGATATTGTGAATTGTCTGATACAGACAATATGTGAAGATACGGAAATATAGTTTTCCCGATACGGTAACCATAAAGCTGTGCTACTAAGCTCTGCCTTCAAGAAAGAACTAGCATTCAGCTGCAAAGCGTTCAGTTAGCTGACAGTTTTGAGTTCTTTTTTCTTCAGAATACATGTAGCTTTTTAAGCAAGGTCACATTCTTCAGAGGTATAGATTGATGATGAAAGATGATGGATGTATGAAGGTCATGCCACTTTTGTCCAATGGGGGAATCCTTTAAAGATCCATATTTGCTCCAAAACTCCCCAATGGACTGGCTGAGACTGGCCTGTCTGCATTATAATCTGATGCTATTCATAACCAATTCTGCATCTTCCACCTTCCTTCTTTTCTCAGGTATTTGAGCTGCATTGTTGTCTGAAGGCTCTTTGTGCCTTATCTTACATTTCTTCTTTTTTATCTTTCACAGGAATAATTTCCTGATAAGTCTTTGTTTCTGTAACTCCATCTCAGTCTTTGTTTCCTGGTGAAGGATCCTATGTGTCAGGATCCCAATAGAAAACAGAAGATACCATTCAAATGAATAAGTAGGAGCTTAATAAAAGGATTATTTAGGAAGTGTGGACAGAGATTAGAAAAACTATTAGAGGCTGGTGCTCTATCCTGCTCTAGCAAAACCTGGGAACATATTGACCCTAAGCCCAAAGGGACTAGAGATGTTACAGCTAAGAAACCTCAGAGTATATAAGATCATCTGATAGGAGCCATAGACTTGCACAGTAGGATACTAGAATGTATCTTCCTTTCAATTATTTAGCTGGGGAGGAGATGGCAATAACATCCCCCACCGTGTTGTCTTCCAATTCTCCAGTATCCTTCCTTGCCTCACACTGACTAAACCCAATCATAAGCCATAGGGCAAAGACAGCCATTGGTGCAGTCTAAATGAAATAGCCCCATGAGTCACCAACCCAAATGGGAGGACGATAAGTAGGGAATCTGAAGGGAGAAATATGAAATATCAAGCACGTCAGAGAAATATGAAATATCAAGCACGTCAGCACAAAGTGTGTGGTATGAGGAAGTGGGCCCAGACAAAGCTTTAGGGCATTTCCAAATTAGCGATTACAAGTGGAAAAACACTGGGGGAAAAAAGACTATGGTGTTAAACCAACTACAGAAGGGAAAGAAAAGAATCTTTAAGGACAAGGAAGAAAGGCACTTTTCAAAAGTTGCTAAGCAGTTAAATAAGAAGAGAATTGAAATAGCCAATGGCAATATGCTGGTCTCCGGTGACTTCAACAAAGCAATTTCTCTGAAGCTGACTATGTCAAACTGAAATGGGTTGCATAGTAGAACTGAATTTGGGAAGACTGTGAATATCATCAGCTCCTTGAGAAGTGTGATTATGGGGGTGAATGGAGAGCCAAAAGGAGCTATGGAAAGAAGAATGTGCAATGAATGGATTTCATTTGTTTGTAGGACTCCCTAGGAAAAAACTTGTAAATTGAAGAGAAGAATTTATAGTAAGAGTGATACAAACCAGGAAAGAGAGCAACTGACTGGGGTTTCAAAGCCCTTTTATAAAGGACTTGAAAAGTCCTTAATAGCAGGAGAAGATAAGTTCCATGCATTACATGAGGACCAAAATCAATCTTACCAATGTGTATAGATACAAGTGGTTTTATAGATTTGGTGCTGATAAAATGGAAGACTTCTGATTGACGATTCTGGTTTTCTTAATTTTTATTACTCTATATATCTATTATTAGCTGAGAGATTAGTTAGGCAATGATAAGGGAAGAGGAAAGTAACAGTGTATAATTGAAAACAATTATACACCAGTGTGGTAAACTGAGCTCATTAAAGGCATGTAGTACAAACAACAGGCAGAGTTAAAAGCTAATGGGATATTGTTTTTCATTAATTTAAAAGTATAACAGTCTGATTTTAATTGATTAACTCTTAATATATTCTTAACCTACCACTTCTGAATCTGATAGCTCTGTATCCCCATTCAAGTTTGGAGTTGTCTTCCTGAGGTAAAGCAATTCAATTAATCTATCTATTCCTTTTTCATGAAAAGTAGATAATACCACGCACCTCCCACAGATATTATTAATGAAATAACATGTGCTCGATGCATAACAAAAAAAAGATTCTCAATAGTGGTTCCTTTCTCCTTGCTTTTGTAAGTAAGGATCTAAGATATATCTATAGTATTTAATTTATACATATATACAGTATTCTTATGCGGGAACCAGATTAGAAGTCTACAAACCTTTCAGAAGATTGTGTGGGTGGCTTAATATAAGACTCACAATTGTGTTATTTTTGAACTCTGCCAACACTTTCAAGGGAAATCTTTGATGATGTAAAACAGGGAAGTAAATCAAGCTTTGTATTAATAGTCTGCATTTTGTAGTCCTGGTTTTTAACCTGACTATTTTATTTTTCTTAAGAAAATTACTCTATGTGAATTTTCTTTTTCTTTTCAGACATAGTTTCAAGGAGGATACCTCTTAGGATAGAGAATAGAAGGTAAGGGAAATGATGATCATGCACTGGGTACAACCTTTCTCAATGTGAAATATTGAGTATAAATTCCCTTCTAGAACTCTGCTATATACCTTTCCAACAGGTGCTATCTGTTTCCGCCTTGTGTAATTGTGAGTACATTTACAACTATTTTTTAGCCAGTAGATCACAGTGGAAGTGATGCTCTATGATGCTCTAGAAGAAAGCCTGAAGTAGTCATGTGGGGGACCCCTTGGAGATATCATGTGTAGGTGTACCAGTCAACAGTCTAGGGAAGTCTCGGTCAACATCCAGAATCACTCTCAAGTATGTGAGTGAAGATGCCTTTGGATGATCCCACCCCAAGTTATCAAGCAGTTCCCTTCTCCCAGCTGGCAGTTTCCCCAGAAGAGGCACCAAAGAGAATGGGAAAAAAAAAAAAAGTGAACCCATTAACCCCATTCTAAAAGCAGGACCCACTGAGTCCATGAGTGCACTAAATGGTTGTTTTAAAGCATAGAGTATTTTGTGGTTTGTTATGGGACAGTGAAAAGAACAAGTGACTTGGAGCAATATTTGACACACACAAAAAATACAAAAAAATATCATTTTACTGTGGTGATGGTGATTACGTTTTCATAGATGTTCAAATATGCAAAATGTATGTGAGTATATGAGTGTTTAACTGTTAATTTACTATTCTTACATTATACAGTCAAGTTCATATGGCCAAGTATTTTCTATCTCCCTCTGAAGGGAGGAATAGAGCCTTTGGGAGTGGAGTATAAATATTTAATGTGGGTTTTCTTCTAACTTTGGACTTTACAGTGATGGATTGCTCAAAGACTGAGAATCTTGGAACAAAAAATCAAAACCTAGCAGGATATATTACACAAAGGCAAAGATCATGAACCCAGAAAAAGAAAAGATTCATTTCATATGCCAGTTTTTTGTTGGTATTACATTTTGACAGGAAACAAGGCTTGTTTGTCTTCTATAAAGATTTTCCAAGTATAAATTTAAGCCTAAATAAAGAGGAGAAAATGAAAAGGAAATAGGATAACCCTTTCCTTCCACCTCCAGGATGGAACACTGATTAAGGAAGAAGGCCATTAAAAGGCTTTTTCAATCTATTTGACCTGGGACTTCTTCAACAGAAACAGTACCTAGAATGTTGATTATGGTAAATTGATAAACATTTCTTTACTGTTTTCCACAGCTAGCTTAAGAAAGCAGAAATTCACTAAAAATAATTCTCCAACTATTAACTCTTTTCCTGAAAAGCCTCCAATATAACACATTCAGATTTTGTATTGAATTAAGAATGCATGTGCTTATAATCTTCTTCTATTAATTAAGAAAAGAATAAATTCAGTCTCAGACACTTCCTGTAAATTGATGATTGCTGGAAGAACTAATATCTTTCAAACCTTTAATCCCTTGAAAATAATCAACTCTAAAGATGTTATTCAACTTCAAGTTACAGTACACAACTGCCTAAGGAAAATCATTATTGAAGTACACCAGGGACCTTTTTACCAAATGAAATTTGATGGTTGCTTAATGCTTGCAGTAAATCCACAGTATAAAAACGCAAAGCTGTATTCAATTTACAGACACACAGATAGATATCAGCAATAGAATATTAAACATCTTTTAAAATTACCAAGAGTTCAAGATTAGTGATTTCTTTTACCGTAAACTACAGAAACTTTCCAGTCGTCATGTATGAATATGAGAGTTGGACTATAAAGAAAGCTGAGCGCCAAAGAATTGATGCTTTTGAACTGTGGTGTTGGAGAAGACTCTTGAGTGTTCCCTGGACTGCAAGGAGATCCAACCAGTCCATCCTAAAGGAGATCAGTCCTGGGTGTTCATTGGTAGGACTGATGTTGAAGCTGAAACTCCAATACTTTGGCTACCTGATGCGAAGAGCTGACTCATTTGAAAAGACCCTGATGCTGGGAAAGACTGAGGGCAGGAGGAGAAGAGGACGACAGAGGATGAGAAGGTTGGATGGCATCATCGACTCAATGGACATGGGTTTGGGTGGACTCTGGGAGTTGGTGATGGACAGGGAGGCCTGGCATGCTGCGGTTCATGGGGTCACAAAGAGTCGGACACAACTGAGTGACTGAACTGAACTGAACTGAACAGAAACTTAGAAGTGAGCTTGGACATTTTTTGAATGTAACTATTTTCCCTAAAATTTATGTAAAAAAATGGTGGTTAGTTTAAATTTCACATAACATTCTATAAGCAAAACATACATTGTCTCCATCCCTCTGGTCACTGCATTACATAATATCTATATGACATCTTCCCTCATTTATTTGACCTCAGCCCTCTTTGTTCCGTTATCAGCACTGCAATCAAGGTATCCTTTCTAAGAACTCATCAGCATTTCCGGCTCTGGCCTCTGATCTGACCTCTGACATCCTTTAATGGTTCTTTATTACCTACAGAATAATATTCAATTTGTATCACTAAACATACAGAAGTCAACCGTAAACTCTAAACTGGCTAAGAGAGCACAATTTTAGCATGGTAACCTCAAAGTCACATTTCCCCTAAAACTGTTACTTTGAACAATATTTAATTTCTTTACATCCTATCTTGGGGAAAATGATAATATAAATAATCTCAGGGGGTATTAAATATGTTGTGAAAGGCACCATATTTACTATACTGAATAACTGAATGGAAAGAAGGACTTTTTTTTTTTTTCTTTACAAGTTAAGGTTTTACTCTTAGCCTGCAGAAGTTTGTCCTCAGAATTACAAAAGAACAAATGAACTAATGAAATCGGGCATATGTTAACTGTCCTGAAGGGGAGAAAAAAAAAGTGAACATTTCTATAACCAAAGAAATAAACACAAAAAAATTGTTCTAATTCTGGAATTATTCTAAAATTCTGGAGTAATTTCTCAGGAGAAGCGTGCTGTAGGATAATGCATTCCAGACAGCCTGGAGGACGTCCTTCAGGAACCAGAAACAGTGATGAACTGAACCATATGACAAAGGTTTTAATGTACAATAGGTTTCTTTAAAAAGGTACTGAAATTAAATGACTCTTTCTGAGAAGAATTCAAGGTGTGAAACAAGGTTGTAATATTTTAAATCAGGTCTATCTCAAAAAAGATTGAGGAACAGCAGCAGCTGTTTGGAGATCAGCAGAGAAATAGCACACCTCAGCCTCTCCTGGTTAGAACGGCCTAAATTTAGCAGCACTTGTAAATTCAAGGAGAGCCTAAATCACCCATGAGAACTCTTTCCAACTAACAGATTCTATCTTCAAAGTTCTTTCAGAGACAAGATGTATATCCCTTCCACTTAAGGCATACATTTTTAATCTTGAGATGTTTGTTACAATTGTTTCTACGACATACTGGACAAGGATTAAGGACTGAACATTTGATTCTGTAAATGTGTATTTCCATTAACCAACAGACATAGCTGACTCTCATACACACACACAAGCACACACACAACACAACACACATGTACCCATTTTGTCAGAGACTGATTGAATATGTTGCTTTCCTGAGTTATAAGTGATTAAACTCTTTTAGTGTCAGATATTTACCAAAAGCATTTTTGAATACATGTTTTAGGAAAGATCAGATTCTTTCTATATTCATTCATTGTTCTCATTTTAATTTCTAAATATTAACACTTTATTTTGATTACAAATGACTTGATAAAACTCTATTCTTTTGAAGAGTTGCTCATGTGTACTTTAAAAGATATTTGTTTACCCTGAGAATAGGGCAAAAGTAATAAAAACATAAAATACAATGAGAAAGTGAGGGTGTGACATTCTGGGACAATAGCATGGAAACATGTATATTATCATATGTGAAACAGAACACCCCTCCATGTTCGATGCATGAGACAAATGCTCAGGGCTGGGGCAATGGAATGACCCAGAGGGATGGGATGGGGAGGGAGGTGGGAGGGGGGTTCAGGATGGGGAACACATGTAAACCCATGGCTGATTCATGTCAATGTATGGCAAAAGCTACTACAATATTGTAAAATAATTAGCCCCCAACTAAAATAAATAAATTTATTAAAAAAAAAACAAAACAAAAATATATATATAATGTACAACATGCAGAAGACAATATATAAAACTATCATTTTATACTTATACTATGGCATTTAGTGTCAATTTAGATGATGCAATAAATACTAGTAATTAAATTTTTCCTAAACCTATAGTACAATTGAATTTCTGGATTTCCATCAATTTTAATGATAGAAATAATACCATAGTCAAATATGAAATCTCATAATATTCAAGATACTTTTTATAAGGGAACTTATAACTGAACAGCTTTCAAGGAATAAACTTTGCCTTATTAGCCTCCTGAGGCTTATTTCTAAGAACAGCAAAATTCCAGATTAAATTTTAAAAACTGTCTGCTTGGAATATAACACATAGATCCCCAGGTGTCCTTTGAAAAAAGCTTCTCATTGAAATACAAATATAAAAGTTCTTAGTTACAAATGATATTTTTCCAACTGGTAAGCATACATTTTTTTCATGCATACAAACTCACTCACATCTTCTAAAGTTAAGATGTTAACACCACTATTTATCATTTCTAGCTTCTTTTTTTCTTTTACTGTGTCTGTCACATATATATATATATATATACACACACACACACACACAGATGTGTGTATGAATAAAGTAAACACTATATAGTATAATTTTTTATGTTTTGTCACTTTATATACTTTGTATAACACTTTCTATAACTTGCATTTTTCACTCAATTCTTCTATAAATAAATATCTACATACATACATGCATACATATATTGTATATATACATGTGAATGTATAGCTCTGATTCATTCATTTTTACTGCTCTGTGGAGCAAAAGTATTCATTGTATCAAAACATTGCATCAAAAAAGAATAAAATAACTTGGAATAAATCTACCTAAGGGGGAAAATACCGGTACTCTGAAAACTATGAAAGAAATTGAAGCAAACTCAAACAGATGGAAAGATATACAATGTTCTTGGATTAAAGAATTAATACTTAAAATGACCATATCACCCAAGGCAATCTATGGATTCAGTGCAATCCCAAATTACCAATGGCATTTTTCATAGAACTAGAGAAAAATGTTTAAATGTATGTCGAAACACAAAAGACACTAAATAGCTAAAGCATTCTTGAGAAAGAATTACAGAGCTAGAGGAATTAGGGTTTCTGACTTCAGCCTATACTACAAAGCCACAGTCATCAAAAGAGTATGGTACTAGCACAAAAACAGACACACAGATCAACGTAACAGGATAGAAAGCCCTGAAAAAAATTCCATGCACTTATGGTAAATTAACCTATGACAAAGGAAGCAAGAAGACATAGCAGCGAAAAGAAACTCTTTTCAACAAGTGGTCCTGGGAAAACTGGACAGCTACATGTAAAAGAGGGCTTCATTGGTGGCTCAGCAGTAAAGAATCTGTTTGCCAATGCAGGAGATGCGAGTTTAACCCCTGGGTCAGGAAGATCCCCTGGAGAAGAAAATGGCAACCCCCTCCAGTATTCTTGCCTGGGAAATCCCATGGACAGAGAAGCCTGATGGGTTACAGTCCACGGGGTCACAAAAGAGTTGGACACGACTTAGTGACTAAACAACAACATGCGAAAGAATGAAATGAGAACACTCCCTGACACCATACACAAAAATAAAGGCAAAATTAAAGACCAAACTATACGGCTGGATACTCAGAGAAAAATATAGGCAGAACACTCTTTGACATAAATTGCAGCAATATTTTTTGAATCTGAATACTAGAATAATGGAAATAAAAACAAAAATAAACAAATGGGACCTAGTCAAACTTACAAACTTTTGCACAGCAAAGGAAATGATAAAACAAAAAGACAACCTACAGACTGCAAACTATGCAATTGACAAGAGTTTAATTTCCAAAATATATTACACAAACAGCTCATATAGCTCAATAACAAAACAACAACCCAGTAAAAAAATAGGCAGAAGATCTAAGTAAGACTTTTCTCCAAAGAAGATACACAGATGGCTAAGAGGTACATGAAAAGATGCTCAATATCTCTAATTAGTAGAGAAACATAAGTCAAAACTACAGTGCGGTATTGTCTCACTCTGGTCACTACCAATCATCAAAAAATCTACAAATAACAAATGCTGGACAGGGTGTGCAGAAAAAGGAACCCTCCTTTACTGTTGGGGGACTGTATGTAAGTTGGTACAACCACTGGAGAGAACAGTGTGGAGGTTCTTTGCATGACTAAAATAGAGTTATCTGCAATTCCACTCCTGGGCATATATCCAGAGAAAATTATAATTCAAAAACATTATGTACCCCAGTGTTAATAGAGCAATATTAATAACAGCCAAGACATGGAAGCAACCTAAGTGTCCATTGACAGATGAATGGATAAAGATGTGGTATATATACACAATGGAATGTTATTCTGTCATAAAAATGAATGAAATATGTCATTTGCAGCAACATGGATGGACCTACATATTATGATACTAAGTGAAGTAAGTCATACAAAGAGATACCATATGATACTGCTTTTATGTGGAAGCTAAAAAAAAAAAGATACACATGAACTTATTTACAAGACAGAAATAGACTCATAGACATTAAAAAACAAATGTATGGTTACCAAAGGAGAAAAGGGGGTAGGGAGTGATAAAGTAGGAGGGATGAGCATATACCCTCTACTACATATACAATAGACAACCAACAAGGACACACTGTATGGCACAGTGGAAAAAGAACCTAAAAAAGAATATATGTGCAGAACAATATCTCTACATATAACTGAATCACTGTGGTACACCTGAAACTAACACATCATAAATCAATTATATTTCAATAAAAATTTTATGAATATGCCAAATTTATCCATCTACTTTTTTATTTATAGAATTTATATTTTATGTCTTATTTTTCATTATTAAAAACAATAATGCAATTGGACATTTTTTCATATATCTATCAGGCACATAAGTATACATGTGATTGCTGGCTTTTTAGAGCACACTTTACTATATGCTGCCAAATTTCTCTTCACAATGAACTTATTTTAGTAAGCTTAAGTTTTTGCCCATAAGGTGAGTGTGAGAGACACATTTGAGGGTGAATCCCAGTGAGTTACACCCTTAAATCATCCCTTCCCCTTAACTGTGGATGAGAACTATGATTTACTTTTAACCAACAGAATATGGCAGTGGTCACTCCTTTGATGAAGTTTCATTATATGCCAAGGCCTTTGTAGATAGTAAAAGTCCTATAAGACCTCAAAGAGTATTCTTTCAACAGAATCCAAATAAATATTCAAGATTGTGTTAAGAATTTGGAATGTGAGCTAAAACTGTTTTCTAATATTGGCCTGTTGTTACTGTTTAGACACTAAGTTCTGTCCAACTCTTTCGCGACCCCGTAAACTACAGCCCATCAGACTCTGTCCATGGGATTTCCCAGGCAAGAATGCTGAAGTGAGTTGCCATTCCCTTTTCCAGGGGATCTTCCCAACCCAAGGACTGAACCTGAGTCTCCCACACTAGCAGGTAGATTCTTTACCACTGAGCCACCTGGGGAGCCAATACTGGCCTATAGCACTATTAAAAGAAGAAAACCCAAGAACCACGCTTTAGGTTATTTGTTTCCAATTGCCTCCATAAGATGATACTTCAGAGACTGTCCACAGCAGATCTTTAGGTTAAAAATAACAACAATTAAAAGGATGTTGACGATCAACAGTAATATACATCAAAGAACTAGCATGATTACATTCTTCTCATGTTTTTGTAGGGTGTATATATATATATCTTCTGAGGAAAGTAAAAACAGAAAGTGTGTGTATACAGAGATAGAAATGCATGCAAAAGCAATGGAAGACATATGTAAAAGGGCACAATCAACTCTACATGAGATTAAGATTTTGCCCCATGGAATACAAACAAAATTTGTTTAGTGAGGTGGCACTCGCTTTGAAGGGAGCACAATTACTTGGCCTGCAATATGTGTATTATAATTAGGTGGCAGAGCACCATGAGGGATATTAAGTTGTCACGGTGTCACATGGCAACAGATCAAGGATTGAGAGGAAAGAGAAAGAACCACTAGAATAGCAGGAAGCCAAAAGATATGAATAGGAACCTCCATTAATGACCAACAAAGCCACCAGGCAGATCATCAAGGGAGCTGATAAAAACTAGCCAGAATAGATAAAGCACTGATGTTGTGCCTTATCAAGTGACAAGTGCATGTCACTGTCATGGGTTCTGGAGAAAATAAACATAATTAAGCAGTGATTTTGGATTTCGGTGAACTCATAGTCTATTTGGAAAGACAAACATAAACACATTCACCTTCACATGAGGCAGCTCGGTGAACAAGCGTACTTTTGGAAGCACGGAGGTAAGAATGTGATTCTGGCTGGAAAGATCAGGGTGAGCTACAAAGAGGAAGTGTACAATCCAAGTTTGACCTTGAATAACATGTTCACCAGCAGACAGAGAACAGGACAGAGGGCTTTCCAGGCAGAAAAAACATTGTGATCAGCAATCAAGAGATAACCCAGGCAAAGAGTATGGACTGTAGGGTATGTCGGGAATGAAAACCAAAATCTGAGCAAAAGGGGATTGGCACCTGGACAAGAGATCTGAATATAATGGAAAGTTAAAGTGTTGGTGGCTCAGTAGTGTCTGACTCTTTGCGACCCCAAGGACTGTAGCCCACCAGGCTGCCCTGTCCATGGAATTCTCCAGGCAAGAGTACTGGAGTGGGATGCCACTCCCTTCTCCAGCGGATCTTCCCAACCCAGGATTCAAACCTGCGTCTCCTGTGTCTCCTACTTTGCAGGCAGATTCTTTACCATCTGAGCCACCAGGGAAGCCTGAATATCAAGAAAAGAAGGTAGTAAAGGGATGTGGTAGAGTTGGGTCTCCTTATTAGTCTTGGTAATGACATTTGATTCTTCAGTCATACGTGACAATATTGGGTGAGGAGGAAATAAGTTCTGGAACCAATTCCAAGTGCATACCCAGGGACAAGTGTATTTTGTCATTATCAAATATGTATTTTTTCAGAAACAGACTATATAAGTGAGCCCCACAAAAGCTAGGAAAGCTTGACTCCAAAAAGATGAACCAAGAGAACTGAAGTACAAGGATCACTGGTTTTTATCTTCAGACGTACAAGAGTAGAGAGGGAGGTGACTAGTAGTGTAGGATGTTGGAAAGACATTTTGGGATTTTTTTTTTTTCTCACTACTGTTTCAAGAGTTCACAAATTTCCTTCTCCAGTCTCCTCCTACCAAACCACTGAAGATTACTGCTGCTTTAATTATGGAATCTTCACGTTGTTTAATAAATATCGTCCTTTCTCACCTCCTTTCTTGGCTAAATGCAAATACTAATACCTAAACTAGATTAAAGCATATCTCACAACAGTTATGTTAGATCCAAGAATTCTTTTATGTAATAATGTTACTTTCAATACAGATTAAGGGCACCCAAAGAGACACAACATAGGGCCAAAGTTGTAACAAAAGGCCTAGTGGCAAAAATTAAGGTGATTTCAATAAACAGCCATATGGTCAGAAAATATTAGCAAGAAATAAGAAACAATTTGATGACATGTATATACTTATTTTCACTGTAACAAACAAAATGATAAGAAAAAATTTCATTAACTATACATATACGGAAAAAAGTGGCTGTATGTTTGCATACTTCAATGATACAGTCTAACAACAACGTGCCAGGTATTTCCTTTGTTAAATAACTTCTTTGACTATAAAAGACACCATAATAAATACTTTAAATATAATCTATCATTTCTGTCATTTTAGAAACTGAAACTTTCGAACTTCAAGCACCTATTTTAAGATGTTTTATATTTTAGATCTATAAGGGACTAAGTATTTTCTCACAAAACATAAATTCACTTCTGAATGACAAAAGTCATCCACTCTTGAAAATTCTTGGCTTCTTCATAACATAAGTGCTTCTGGAACAAACTTTGAGCTCTGACAACAATCATGTACATCTATATTTATCTCCCATTATATATTTCTTTTATATGTGTACATAATGCCTAATAAACTGGAACTCAGGAAATGATTTTGTGAAGGGCAGACAAAAACTGAGATAAGACAGGAAGCAAAAGAAAATGATTTTAAAATGGCATTTTGGCATCATTTTCTAAAGACAGATACTCTACTCTCTTTTTATTACACTGTAAAATTGGATGATATGTAAATACTAAGAGGTATTTCATTTCTCTAGTATTAATCTGGGTTTCCCTGGTGGCTCATTGGTAAAGAATTTGCCTGCAATGCAGCAGACATGGGTTTGATTCCTAGGTGGGGAAGATCCCCTGGAGAAAGAAATGGTAACCACGCCAGTGTTCTTGCTTAGAAAATCCCATGGACAGCAGATGAGCTCATGGGCTACAGTCCATGGGGTCGCAAAAGAGCGAGACACAACTTAGCAACTAAACAGTGATAACAATCTATATCTATTTACTAACTTTATAGTTTTCAAATGGCATCAATTCAGTTCAGTCACTCAGTCGTGTCCGACTCTTTGTGACCCCATGAATCACAGCACACCAGGCCTCTCTGTCCATCACCAACTACCGGAGTCTATCCAAACCCATGTCCATCGAGTTGGTGATACCATCCAACCACCTCATCTTCTGTGATCCCCTTCTCCTCCTGCCCCCAATCCTACCCAGCATTAGGGTCTTTTCCAATGAGTCAACTTTTCTCATGAGGTGGCCAAAGTATTGGAGGTTCAGCTTCAACATCAGTCCTTCCAATGAACACCCAGGACTGATCTCCTTTAGGATGGATTGATTGGATCTCCTTGCAGTCCAAAGGACGCTCAAGAGTCTTCTCCAACACCACAGTTCAAAAGCATCAATTCTGCGGCGCTCAGCTTTCTTCACTGTCCAACTCTCACATCCATACACGACCACTGGAAAAACCATAGCCTTGACCAGATGGACTTTTGTTGGCAAAGTAATGTCTCTGCTTTTAAATATGCTATCTAGGTTGGCCATAACCTTCCTTCCAAGAAGTAAGCGTCTTTTAATTTCATGGCTGCAATCACCATCATCAGTGATTTTGGAGCCCCCAAAAAATAAAGTCTGACACTGTTTCCACTGTTTCCCCACCTATTTCCCATGAAGTGATGGGACCAGATGCCATGATTATTCACATTTAGAGGATCATGTATAACAGTCTCCTTCCTTTTCTCCCCTCAGGATATTTAATCATTCATAGACAGTGTCAGGGAATCTTTGAACACCCTATTAATATGTGCAAAATTGTGTGACTATGTGTATAAACAAGAGAGAAAATTCATAGATTTTGTGACATTCTATAAAGGCTCTAAGATGATACATACTGACTTCCCCTGGAAATTTTGAATGATGCCAAATACTTCTTTCATAAACAGTGAATGATACATTATGTCCCTGTATTAGTAATGGGGTAAGACAATGACTCTTAGTAGTGATACAAGATATCACTGTAGGGAAAATTCAAACTCAGAATGATTTTCCCACAAACTCATTTTATTTCAAGATAGCTGGCATATCAGTTCAGTTCAGTTGCTCAGTCGTGTCCGACTCTTTGCAACCCCATGAATTGCAGCACGCCAGGCCTCCCTGTCCATCACCAACTCCCGGAGTCTACCCAAACCCATGTCCATCAAGTCGGTGATGCCATCCAACCATCTCATCCTCTGTCGTCCCCTTCTCCTCCCACCCCCAATCCTACCCAGCATTAGGGTCTTTTCCAATGAGTCAACCCTTCGCATGAGGTGGCCAAAGTATTGGAGTTTCAGCTTCAACATCAGACCTTCCAATGAACACCCAGGATTGATCTCTTTTAGGATGGATTGATTGGATCTCCTTACAGTCCAAAGGACTCTCAAGAGTCTTCTCCAACACCACAGTTCAAAAGCATCAATTCTGCGGCGCTCAGCTTTCTTCATTGTCCAACTCTCACATCCATACATGACCACTGGAAAAACCATAGCCTTGACTAGACGGACATTTGTTGGCAAAGTAATGTCTCTGCTTTTAAATATGCTATCTAGGTTGGCCATAACCTTCCTTCCAAGGAGTAAGCGTCTTTTAATTTCATGGCTGCAGTAACCATCAGCAGTGATTCTGGAGCCCAAAAAAATAAAGTCTGACACTGTTTCCACTGTTTCCCCATCTATTTCCCATTAAGTGATGGGACTAGATGCCATGATCTTAGTTTTCTGAACATTGAGCTTTAAGCCAACTTTTTCACTCTCCTCTTTCACCTTCATCAAGAGACTCTTTAGTTCTTCTTCACTTTCTGCCATAAGGGTGGTGTCATCCGCATATCTGAGGTTATTGATATTTCTCCCAGCAATCTTGATTCCAGCTTGTGTTTCTTCCAGCCCAGCGTTTCTCATGATGTACTCTGCATATAAGTTAAATAAGCAGGGTGACAATATATAGCCTTGATGTACTCCTTTTCCTATTTGGAACCAGTCTGTTGTTCCATGTCCAGTTCTAACTGTTGCTTCCTGACCTGCATACAGGTTTCTCAAGAGACAGGTCAGATGGTCTGGTATTCCCATCTCTTTCAGAATTTTCCACAGTTTATTGTGATCCACACATTCAAAGGCTTTGACTCAATGCTCAAACTACCGCACAATTGCACTCATCTCACACGCTAGTAAAGTAATGCTCAAAATTCTCCAAGCCAGGCTTCAGCAATACGTGAACCATGAACTTCCAGATGTTCAAGCTGGTTTTAGAAAAGGCAGAGGAACCAGAGATCAAATTGCCAATATCCGCTGGATCATTGAAAAAGCGAGAGAGTTCCAGAAAAACATCTATTTCTGCTTTATTGACTATGCCAAAGCTGGCATATATATATGTATAATACTAGGCCCCTGAAAATCTTTGGCCACTGTATTTAGTATGGGGTTTTTTCATTATTTAGATTTTTATATGTTATCTTTCTCATTCTAGTGTGTGCTCAGTTGCTCAGTCATATCAGACTCTTTGTGATCCTATAGATTGTAGCTCACCAGGCTCCTCTGTTCATGAGATTTCCCAGACAAGAATACTGGAGTAGGTTGCCATTTCCCCTCTAGGTGATGTTCCCAACTCAGGGATCAAACTTGAGTCTTCTGTGGCTCTGCGTTACAGATGGATTCTTTACTGCTGAGCCACTGGGGAAGCCCCTTCTCAGACTCTAAGGCATCCAGTAAAATATACAAAAATATTTCTGCTCAGTTATACTTTTAAATATAAGTATAATAAATAGATTTTACAACAGAAGAAAATGTGTTTAAATGTTTAATTTTCATTCAGCATAATCTATGTTTAAGTAAACTGTGAAATGGTTAAAAATAGTAAATGATCAATAAATAGAAAAATATAAAAAATTGGTAACAATTATTAAGTGTTCTCTATAACCTAGATACATGTTTAACCCTTTATATTTCATTAATGGTTATAACAACTTTGCAGTGAGGTGATATTATTTCCATATTTCATATAAGAAAACTGAGATGAAGATTTATTTGCCTCAAGTTACACAGTTAATAAATGATGGAGTCAGAATTCAAACTCATGGGGTCTAGTGGAGGAACCTCCTCTCAGCAGATTGTAACCACTAAATTCTACTGCTACCTTATTTATAGATTAAATATTTTAAAGGGCCCTCATTACTTCTCTTTACAAATTGGTCTTTTCTTTTTTTCTTTTTAACATATAGTGTAGTTGTATCATTAACTTGGGTTTCCCTGGTGGCTTGGATGGATCTCCTTATTCACCTTTACAATTTTTTAAAATTTGTGTATTTACAAAACATTTTGTATATTTCTGTTTTATTTCAACCACTATTTCTATTGCATTAAATGTATTAAAAGGGTCACAAAAATTCCTAAATTTACTTTGTTTTCTGTGATTTCCCTCAGGAATTATTATTTAAAACAGTTCTCAGTAGAACTCATTTTCTATTAGACATGACAAGAGGTGATGATAAGAGGACTAGTACAGAGTCAGGAATTGCAGACTTGCCCATAGCACTGAGCTCTGAGGAAATGCTGAATGCTTTTGAATCGTTCTTAATTTATTTTATTTGATGGTCCAGGAATGGTAAACCATTGTAAATTACACTTCTTTAAGTTGTAGTGAAGCTGTGAGTAACTTTTAATATTATTAGACATTTGTAATTTTCTGTATGCATATGAATTGCCTCTTTTTCACTTTGTCCATTTTCCACTATGACTCTGTTTTCTTGTATATTTAATTAATATTTTACATTAGGTATTAATCATTTGGGTCTCATGTGTAATTAATATTTTCTCATTTAAATTTCAAAAAATATTGGGTATAATTTGCAATTATAGCAAAAGGAAAAAAACAAAACAAAACAGATCATTCTGTGGTAGGGTTCCAAGGTGTGGGAACATAAAGACCTAAGGGAGCCACCTGACAGGTTTTCCGGGGCTTTGTTGGCTTTTGGGGCAGATAGCTGAGCAGAGAAGGCAATGGCACCCCACTCCAGTACTCTTGCCTGGGAAACCCCATGGACGGAGGAGCCTGGTAGGCTGCAGTCCATGGGGTCGTGAAGAGTCAGACACGACTGAGCGACTTCACTTTCACTTTTCACTTTCATGCACTGGAGGAGGAAATGGCAACCCACTCCAGTGTTCTTGCCTGGAGAATCCCTGGGACGGCGGAGCCTGGTGGGCTGCCATCTATGGGGTTGCACAGAGTCGGACACGACTGACGCGACTTAGCAGCAGCAGCAGCAACAGCTGAGCAATGAGTGCTGAAAGGACAGCCCCTACCTGCCCTACTGCACTGGAACAGCACCTCTGTGCGTATCTTCCCCTCGAACCCCTGCCCTGAGTGGACCACCTTCCAGGCAGAAAGGGATGCTAAAGGAGTCAAGGTGAAGGATGAATCCCAGAGAAGATTTTTAAGATTATCTGCTAAACCTACTCCTTCAAAGTCAGAGCCCAAACCTAAAAGGCAAAACGAAAACTAAAAAGATTTGATTAAAGTTACATAGTTTAGAATTAAATAGAAAACTAAACTTCACAATATATCATTTAATACGAGAAAAATGGGAAAATCACTTCAAACCTAAAAGGAATAGATAGTTACTACATATGTCTAGTTGTGTAAAGACTTAAGAATATTATAAAATAAATTAAAATAGAATTTTAAAATTTTAGGTAGCATGTGTTAAAACTTTAAGATACCAAATTAAAAGTAGGATACTGACATTGCAAAATTAAAATTATGAACTTTTATCTTAATTTAATTTTCCTATAGAAGCTACTTTATGATCATCTTTATTTTACATAATAGATATGCTTCTGTAGGTATTCCTACTTGTTCTTAAGTCAAATGACAGAAAGTATGTATTAAATTATTAAATGCAAGAAGATAAATATGGGCTTGCATGGTGGTAAAGAATCTACCTGCCAATGCAGGAGATGCAAGAGATGTGGGTTTGATCCCTGGGTCAGGAAGATCTGCTGAATAAGGAAATGGCAATCCACCCCAGTATTCTTGCTTGGGAAATCCAATGAAAAGAAGAGCCTGGTGGGCTACAGTCCATGAGGCCACAGAAAGTCATACACAACGGAGCATAGTACAGCAAGAGAGAAGGAGATAAATACAAATAGAGTTGCATATGTCTGGGCATTAGAGAAAAGGTTTTGTGAAAAATGAGGCATTTGAGAAGAATCCTATAGAAGCGCTAGGAACTAGCTAGGCTGAAGGAACAATACATATAAAGAAAGAAAAATAAACAGGTAACAACTAAAGGTATTATAAATCATTTAACAGGACTGAAGAGAGGCTATGGAGAAAGGGATGACAGATAATAACAGGAGAAAAAAAAAAATGGAGTCAGAGACCAGGCTGAGGCCTTCAGACTATTCTTTGGACAATAGGTAATTATGGCAAAAATATAAGCAGGAGAATCTCATGGTTGCAATCATATTTCAGCAAGAACTGTGCTTGCAGTGAAGTCTAGAGGCACAGCTCCTGTGAGGCAGCTCTCAATTCAGTTCAGTCACTCAGTCATGTCTGACTCTTTGCCACCCTAGGGACTGCCCACACCAGGCTTCCTGACTGTCCATCAACAACTCCTGGAGCCTGCTCAAACTCATGTCCATTGAATCAGTGATGCCATCCAACTATCTCATCCTCTGTCATCCCCTTCTTCTCCTGCCTTCAATCTTTCCCAGAATTAAGGTCTTTTCAAATGAGTCAGTTCTTCACATCAGGTGGCCAAAATATTGGAGCTTCAGCTTCAGCATCAGTCCTTCCAGTGAATATTTAGGGTTGATTTCCTTTAGGATTGATTGGTTTGATCTCCTTGCTGTCCAAGAGACTCTCAAGATTCTTCTCCAGCACCACAGTTCAAAAGCATCAATTCTTCAGTGATCAGCTTTCTTTATAGTCCAACTCTCATATCCATACATGACTACTGGAAAAACCATAGCTGTCACTAGACAGACCTTTATTGGTAAAGTAATGTCTCTGCTTTTTAATATGCTGTCTAGGTTTGTCATAATTTTTCTTCCAAGGAGCAAGCGTCTTTTAATTTCATGGCTGCAGTCACCATACGGAGTGATTTTGGAGGCAGCTCTGTAAGCGTGCAAATAGAGTTCTAATGGGCTTCTCTGGTGGCTCAGACAGTAAGAGTCTGCCTGCAACGCAGGAAACCTAAGAGACTTGCACTCAATCCCTAGGTCGGGAAGATCCCCTGGAGAAGGAAATGGCAACCCAATCCAGTCTTCTTGTCTGAGAAATCCAATGAACAGAAGACTGGATTGGGTTGCCTGGCAGGCTATAGTCCATGTGGTCGCAAAGAGTCAGACATAACGGAGCGACTAACACTATCACTTTCACGGTTAGACACAAAGTCACAGGGGTGGGGATGAAGAGGAAATGGCAAATTCTAGAGATATTCCAGAGCTAATTTTGTAAAGAATTGACATATTGATGAACTAAAAGATCACAAACAGCCCAGGTAAATATTAATTCCATTAATAGGACTCTAGAATGGGATTCCCTGGTGGCTCAGATGGTAAACAGTCTGCCTAGAGTGCAGGAAACCCGGGTTCGATCCCTGGGTCAAGAAGATCCCCTGGAGAAGGAAATGGCAACTCACTCCAGTAATCTTCCCTAGGAAATACCATGGATGGAGGAGCCTGGTGGGCTACCGTCCATAGGGCTGCACAGAGTCAGGCACAACTGAGCAACTTCACTTTTACTTTCAAAAGAGGAATGGATTTGTTATAATCAAGGAAAAGGACTTTAATAAAATGATCTTTTATTTTTGAGACATATGAGTTCCAGTCTGCTTTTTTACAGTTCCTATTATTCCTACTATAACCTCAGCTCCTTTGCTATCTGAGTTTAGCCAACTGTGACATAACTCCCATACAAAAACCAGCTCACAGGAGAGTCAGAAAAAATAATCTGGTTTTTAAAAGTTTCAACTAAGTTTAGAATTACATATGGCACCTATTTTTTTTAGTTGTATTTGAATTTATTGGGCTCTTCCTTAGGTATAAGAATTCCATTTCTAAAAAGCAAAATGAGAGTAGTTGTCAAAGAAATTGACATTCATCAAAGTAAGTCTAGTCACAGGCAGAATGTTCCACAAATATCATTTTAACTCTTCTGAATAGCATCCTTAAATAAAATGACTTTAATTAATTCATTCATTAGTAACAAATAATCTTGGTTGGCCAAGATGGAGAGGGTCATAATACTAATTTTTTGAGCTACGTATTGTACAAAGCTTATGAAAGTCAGCACAAATAGGAAATCTAAATTATTTTGTAATAATTATGAATAATGTGAAAGTGTTAGTCACTAAGTCATGTTCGACTCTTGTGACCCCATGGACTGTAGCCCACCAGGCTCCTCTGTCCATAGGATTCTCCAGGCAAGAATACTGGTGTGGGCTGCCATTCCTTTCTCTAAGGGATCTTCCTGATACAGGGATTGAACCAACGTCTCCTACATTACAGGCAGATTCTTAATCACCTGAGCCACCATGAATAATATAAGCAAGTACTAAGCCTTAGAATAATGTATGAAGGTAGCTCAGATGGAGATAAGCATGACTTTGATAGGGTACAAGCTCTCACGCTGTAACAATTTTCCCCAGGAGACAGTTGGCAATGTCTGGAGAGACTTTTGATTGTTAGGACTGTGGGGTGGGTGTGAGGACACTATCAGGATCCAGAGGGTAAAGGTCAGGGATGTGGCTACACACCCAGTGATGCCCATGACAAGCCCCAAAGAATTCTCTGGCCCCAAATGTTAATAGTGGAAAAGTTGAGAAATTCTCTTATAAAGCACTGCAATGTAAACTGGTATTTTTTAGATATTGATATGCATAGTCTTAAGTAAATTACTATATTTATAAGGCTGGTGACTATTTTAGAGGCCACTTAATTATTTGAAGAGAGTGGTACTGTGTTCTAATCCAATCACATGAATTTATGAAATACTTTCAGAAAATACTCATTTTCTACTTACACTGTTCTAAAATGTCATTTCTCTTGAGTTTCAAGCACTTTAAGAACTAATTTCCAGCAGCAGGCAAAATATATTAAAGCCAATATTTTTCTGCTTACATTTTAAAAAAATATACATTTGTGAACTGTGTTTCATTTTATGAGATGATACTGCTAAATTACTCTTTAAAGCCTGACTTTGTGTTTTTTGAAGCTGGAACACTAATTTTTCAAATTCATTTCCTTAGCAGTGTCTATGAAAAACAGTAATAAAGCTCTGAATATTTTTAAATTATTAAAAGAAAATGTAGCTAACCTATATAAATATCTGAAATGAATCATATTTTCTCCTTTACTTTTAATGGAATGTGAAACTAGCTTAGGCTTCCATTTACTCCTTTGAGAATCATCCTTAATAATACCAGCAGAGCTGAGAAGTACACTTCCTTAGGACATATTACTATATGCAAGAACCACTAGCACTGATTCTCTGCTGCTACTGCTCCTGCTGCTGCTAAGTCACTTCAGTTGTGTCCGACTCTGTGCGACCCCATAGACGGCAGCCCACCAGGCTCCCCGGTCCCTGCGATTCTCCAGGCAAGAATACTGGAGTGGGTTGCCATTTCCTTCTCCAATGCATGAAAGTGAAAATGAAGTCATGTCTGACTCTTAGCGACCCCATGGACTGCAGCCTACGAGGCTCCTCCGTTCATGGGATTTTCCAGGCAAGAGTACTGGAGTGGGGGGCCATTGCCTTCTCCAAATTACAGTACATAAGAAGGAGCTATTACACACGTTTTCCTTTACCCTCCCCTTGGTCACCGCTCCTCTATAGCTCCCGTGCTCACCCGTCCTCTTCCACAGATTCTCACTTAGAGAAGTTCTATGTACGGTGACTCTGGTTCTACCCCCATTCTCATGCCTTCCTCCCACCTTCCCTTTAACTCTCCACTTACCTTCATGAACAGTTTCTCTTCCATTCAACTTGTCTAATGTTCCACTTTCCAATTTCCCTCTTTAGAAGTGGAGAAGAGGGTAAATCCTCCCTAGTATATGACATGAAAAGACAGTACCCACCTCAAGGGGTTCTGGTGAAATTAAAGTGTAACCCTAAGAATCTACCATAGTCTCTGTCGTATATTTCAGCACTCAGTCAATGTTAATAAGCTGTGCGCTCCTTGCTTCCTGGCACAAAGGCAAATTTCAAATACCTCAAAAGGAAGATAAAGACATTAAGAAGTTCCAAGAAAATAGTGAAAAAAAAAAATCCCTGCCACTGCGTCTTCAAGACAGAACCTTTTTATCAAACTGCAAGGACATGCCCTCTAGATTTTATAATCTAAACACTGTAAGAATTCTTTATAACTAAATGTTATAAATCCTTGGGATGGCAATCACTAAAATTTAAACCTA
Organism: Giraffa tippelskirchi; assembly: GCF_054371585.1. Lineage (NCBI taxonomy): Eukaryota > Metazoa > Chordata > Mammalia > Artiodactyla > Giraffidae > Giraffa > Giraffa tippelskirchi. Next base: position 70,332,882 of record NC_137284.1, read on the forward strand.
CAGAGATGAACAATGACATCTTGCCAAAGGGAGTATTACACACAAAGAAAAAGAATTATGTTGCTCATCAAAATGAGTAATGAAAAGCCAAAAATATCCTATGTAATTCTTGGAAAATGCAATTAAGAGTTCAGTCTAGGTTTTTATTTTACATTATGGTCCACTCTAGAGACTTTGAGACTTTATCATGTTTTAACAATTAAATATGTAGGGCTTACCTCAGTCCATAATTTCCTGTACATTTTCTTTTTTACTAATGCAGTTTATCACAATTTTGTAATTGAGCGTACATTCCTCCAAAAATTAAATATTCATTCCACTTGTAGGAAAATGTTTATGCTGTTATGTTGTATCATATGGTTAACAATACCCATTCGTAAATAAATCAATCAATTCATAGCAGTTAAGTACTTCACTTTGAAAAATATATCATCAATCATCTCAATAAAAGTTTCTGAAAGTTTCTTCTCATTAAATTTTATAAAGGTAGTTCATTAATAGGAAAGTAAACATACATTTACTATACATGGGCATTTCTCTGTTCTATAACCAATTTTTCTTTGAAACAATTATATACACAAAATATATTCAGATTTTTACATAAATTATGCTGTGCATTTATAATAATTTACTGATATCTAGTCACTATCAATGAATCATGACACAGCAGTAGACAAATAAGAGATAACTCATTAATGTTCATGCTATGTCAGATCTAGTTTATAATCTGGGAGACAATATTAAATTATGTTTTATAATCTGGCACTTACTTTTTATATTATGCTCTTTGATGATACTTCCACCTCTCTATTTTCTAATTTCTGTTATCAACTTTTCTTAATTTCTGCAACACCTTGGCCCAGAGTTGTATCTTGTGTGTCTTGACTTCACATACTTTTTCCCTGAGTGACCTCACCATATCTATGGATATACTGACATCTATATAAAAAAGCCTTCTAAACTTATCTGAGCCCCTAATTCTCACGTGACATCCAAGCCCACAGAGTCATATATTAAACCAAGCTTTTCATCTAGGTATTCCACAAATACCTTAAGTTAAGTGGTTGCTTCACTCCCCTGTTTATTCCATCTTGCAGCTTCCTATAATCTGCACTATAGGTACACAAGCAATTTTTTGGACATTGAATAAATGAGTGAAATGAAATAAATACACACACGAAATAATGAGTTAATTATTTAGAAAATACTTTGCCCTTCTACTAAGGCTATTTTCTCTAATGCCTTGGAAAAAAATCTTTTCTCATTTTCTCTAGTTATGGAAACCCTGACAAAGACTCACTTAAGCCTGACCTTCTTGAAAAAATTTGTCTCTAGGTTCCAAGATTAACTTTAGTCTGATTTACTATCCTTAAGGTCAGTCCTATACAGTTTATTATTTATTTATAACATGCTTACTGTTTTCTGCCTTTGATAATGTTAATATACCTAAACATTTGGTATGCTAATTATTATCTAGAATTCAGACTCAGAAAGACTAGGCTTTTTGTTTCTTATAAAACATGCATAGTATAGAGCTGAAAAAAAGTCTTAGGACACACAGACCATCTATCAAATAACAAGCATTCTGTGAGCCTTTACTAAGTACCCAGCACTCTTTAGATCCTGTAAAAACATAAACAAGTTCATTGTTAATTGCTACATATGGAGAGATATAAAGATGGATGGTAAGGTGCAGACAATAGCTGATCATTATCAAAATGAACTGTAATGTTTACCCATTTAGTTTCTGTACTTTTATCTTAAATGATCTTTAGAAGCTTGAAATGTTAACATTCTCTAATGGTTTTTGCTAAAACTTCTATCATGGTTATGGCACTTGGCCATGAACAAGCTATCATTGAGAGAGGACTAAAATTCTCAACAACATTCACCTCCCTAAGTTCATTGTGAAGCAAAGGGCAAATGGTGATTCATTAGATCTAAAAATAAATACGAGTTTGTAAAGGATGAAGACTCAAGCATCATAAGTCATTTCTGTAGTTTAATATAAGAAATATTATTTACTAATCTGCTCATATTATCCTTTATATAAATATGCTACCTATAAAGCCCAACTACTTTTTTCACTGAAATGCCAATTCTAAAAATGAAAATTGTAGAACAGGGATAGCAAATACATCACATACCTGCTACCACTAGACACTCAAACAGCCACAATAATAAATAAACAATTTAAATAGTTTACTGCTGAGCCAAGAGGCAGGCTCAGACATTTCCTCTGTACAAAGCACTGGAGGCAAATACTACCAGTTGATTAATGCTGGCATATGTGATGAAACCTATTTCTTGCCTGCTATAAAATCACGGAATTTACAGGAAGTATCTAGACAAAGTATCTGTCATATATTTTATAATATTCCAAATGCCCAGCACAGTTACTGATTTACGGTAGGTACTAGATAAATGCTTGTTGAATGAATAAGATAATTATTAGTGAATATTTCTATAGCAGTGACATCATCAGCATTGTTTCAAGAACCCAAGTGGCTCCAAAACTTCTGAAAATGAACTCTGCTTGTTTTGCAGCCTTTAGTTATTTTCAGAATTGTGCCCTTTATAAGTGCCTTTTCTCTAAGACACTCTTCCAGCCTCATGCTTAGCTCCCAGCAAAGACACTTGCTTATTAAAATATTTGCATTCTGTAAATAATACATATTTCTATGAGAAGCTTCTTCAACTCTGAAATAGCCAATGTGAAAGGCATAAAGAATTTAACATTTTATTTGATAAACAACAGAATATGAATACAACTATTTAGTGATAATCATAACATACTTAAATGCAATCCAAAATGTAAGTTCAAAAAAGTCATCGAAGAGTGGCGTCATCTACAAGGACTGACCAGTGTAATGGAAAATTCTAATCACTGTCAAAAGTAAGAAAAGCATCCTGGCTCAAAAATAGAACTTTCCAAAAGCTCTGTTAAACTTCTTAGGAATAATATATTATCTTCCAGTTCAGTCGCTCAGTTGTGTCCAATTCTTTGCAACCCCACGGACTGCAGCACACCAGGCCTCCCTGTCCATCACCAACTCCCGGAGTTTACTCAAACTCATGTCCATCGAGTCAGTGATACTATCCAGCCATCTCATCCTCAGTAGTTCCCTTCTTCTCCTGCCTTCAATCTTTCCCAGCATCAGGGTCTTTTCACATGAGTCAGTTCTTCACATCAGGTGGCCAAAGTATTGGAGTTTCAGCTTCAGCATCAGTCCTTCCAATGAACATTAAGGGCTAATTTCTTTACAATGGACTGGTTGGATCTCCTTGCAGTCCAAGGGACTCTCAAGAGTCTTCTCCAACACCACAGTTCAAAAGCATCAATTCTTCGGCGTCCAGCTTTCTTTATAGTCCAACTCTCACATCCATACATGACTACTGGAAAAACCATAGCCTTGACTAGATGGACCTTTGTTGGCAAAATACCGTCTCTGGTTTTTAATATGCTGTCTAGGTTGGTCATGGCTTTTCTTCCAAGGAGCAAGCATATTTTAATTTCATGGCTGCGGTTAGTTTCTTGTTTAGAAAGTACAAGTTCAACACACCCAGCATTCCTTTCTACTACCCTCTGCAGTCTTCCTTTCAAATATGAACTCACTCAACTTCATCTTTACTTGTGTTGGTGTGAAGGAAAAATAAACATTTTCACATTTTGTTCTTAATCATGAACATAGCCTGTTTAGTGGGCTTCCTAGGGGGTTCAGTGGTAGAAAAACAGGTTTGATCTCTGGGGTCACGATGATCCCCAGGAGAAGGAAATGGCAACCCACTCCAGTATTCTTGCTTGGGAAATCCCATGGACAGAGGCGCCTGGAGGGATACAGTCCATGGGGTCGCAAAGAGCTGGTCACAACTTACCGACTAAACAACAACAGCTTGCTTAGGAGTACCATAATTAACATCTGAAAATATTTATTAATACCCTATACTCTGATCACAATGACAAAATAAAAACATAAGGAAAAAATATAATAAAACTGATATAAATTTAGAAAGTTACTCAAGTAAAAGTTGCTCAAGAATAGCAAATAGTAAAAGTTCAAACACATTACATTTTTTTGAAGAATATACCTATGATTTTGGTGTGAAACATTCCAAATGTAACAAAACAAATAAAAATATCACCAACTTACTATCAACTATCCCAATAACTTTTTTTAATTAGTTTACTTTTTAATACAAGGATAATTGCTTTACAGAATTCTGTTGTTTTCTGTCAATTAACTTTTTATATGTTTTTATATATACACATGCACATGCTTATATATACATACATGTAAACACATGTTCACATATACATACATGTGCATGGTTTTTTATGACACATAGGTATACAATGATGTAGTTACTTTTGACCTCCACTATTCCTAGGCAAAGTTACCAAAGTGCAAACTTACAAATTCATTATTACTGAAGATCTCTGAACTGAGTGAAAATTGTTTAAAACTATTTCAGTTTCTTCAAAGAAATGAAAGTGGCAGATTCAGTAATGGCAGTATTTATGTATTCCTTTAGTAAATTAATGGAGAAAGCAATAGCAATCCACTCCAGTACTCTTGCCTGGAAAATCCTATGGACAGAGGAGCCTGGTAGGCTGCAGTCCATGGGGTAGCTAGGAGCTGGACACGACCGAGAGACTTCACTTTCACTTTTCACTTTCATGCATTGGAGAAGGAAATGTCAACCCACTCCAGTGTTCTTGCCTGGAGAATCCCAGGGACGGGGGAGCCTGGTGAGCTGCCGTCTATGGGGTCGCACAGTCGGACACGACTGAAGCGACTTAGCAGCAGTTAGTAAATTAATTATAAAATATTACATAGGTGGTGAGTACACAGATATGGAAAAATAATTTTTATTAATTAGTCAAAATGTGAAAAACTAGAATGCTGAGTTACTAACAATAAATAAAAATATACAGTTGTGATTTTAAAATATTTTTAGTAATAGCTTTTTTGTCCTCTGAATAAAATTCTACTAGTTTGGTCAATGTATCAGAAGATGAATTTCTCTAGTTTAAGAAATGTATCCTGTTATCCTGCAGTACTCCCTATGTAAGTGTGCTTGTACATGCATGTGTGCACGTGCAAACTCACACACATACACACATGCACACAGACATATTCAAATACACACACACATACACACTTGTCCTTGAGAAATCTGTTTTGAAGATGATGATAAAATAAGGACCTGAGTTCCTCTGCTCTATCTCTTTAGTTGCCCCATTTACTTCTCTTTAATCAGGATTTATTTGATTATAATTGAACTCATGGATCATTTCAGTAGACATGCGTTCACTATGATACAATTTTTGTGGAGAAAAGTTAGTTGATACAGCTTAGCACTGGAAATAGAATATACTTTTCATATTTCAAATTCAATCCATTAAGGTTAATAATACAAACACACTGTTTACATCCATAGGTCCTAATATATCAGATGGATTAATGTATGAGAATTTCAATTTTCTTATCTACAAAATCTCACCATGAGATTATAATTAGGAAAAACATTATATTACTTTAAAATACAGTAAACAATATGATACTACTAATAGACAATACTAAACATTAACATACAATTTATAATACTGTATATACATATATGATAAAAAAGGAGAGTATCGCTACAAAAGATTTAAGTCATCTGAAATAGGGCTTTTTTTCAGTAACAACTGGAAAAAAGCAACAATTTCAACAAAATTCACTATATCCTGAGCTTTGAAGCATTATTTGAAATCAATCCCCCTACATGGATTTATTATTAGATACAACAAAAAACTTAGATCACACCGTCCCCTGAATGTAAATTTTCAAGTTGTTCCTCTAAAATAAGAAGGAGGAAAAAATAGCTTTGCAATATCTTCCCTTCCCAAACTCTTTTTTCATCTTGCTAGCTTATGGGAAGAAAATTAAATGACTAGATATTTTGCATAATTCCATAAGCATCTTTGCATGGTAAGGGATTTTTCTTCTGTGTGAGAAAATAATGCTCATTATCTACAGAGGAGTTCAATGTGTCATTAACAATTTCAGCGTGATAAATTTCCCTGAGTTAAATTGAATTTCCCTGAAATCCAAGACAGCATTCAAAGAATAAGAATTTAACCACAGCTCTATCAACAACATATTAACAGAAGTGATGATGAAGAAATGAAGCTGTCTCTACAAGCTGCAGACAAAATAAATTCTGTTCCTCTAAAGCTATTTGCCATCTAGGACTTTCTATTCTTTTTCAGGCATCCTCACTAAATGCCAAAAGTTACTTCTTTTATTTTGGAAGGGAAATTCTGCTTCCTATATCTGCTTGTAGCTTAAAAATCTAGGAATACTTTAACAGTCACTTTTTAGAAGTCATCATGCTTTTTCTCAATAAGCCACAGTGGTAAGTGAATGTTCTATATTTGAACTATACCAATTTGCACCCCTCTGTAAAATAAAAATGATTCTGGTAACTACTGATATAATGTCTTAGGAAGACCATTTAGAAATTAATGTGAATTAATATGTACATACATGCTAAATGTTAGATTTAGTACACACATATTATAGCCTTAACTAACAATCATTCATATTAAAATAGAAATAAATGATCTTTCTTAATACACTATTAAGCATCATTCAAGTAAATAATGTAACTGTCGTGGCTACATTTTTGCCTTGAATACTAAGAAGAGTCAAGCTAGAACCCAATCAACTTTCCTCAGCTGTTTTTCTTATATTTGTTAGGTTTTCATACTTATTTATATCAGCACTACTGTATCAGCTTTATACTGTTGTTTTTTTAAATTGTAAGGTGCAAGAAATTCAACTCAACGTAACTCACCTGCATTTCTGGACTTGTCTTTTCTGTACAGCTGGTGCTCAAATTGAACTGCATGATGCTCTAGTGTCCTTTGATGACATGGGCATGTCTCCTTAACAAACAGGCTACATACATGTCTGTACTTCAAATCCACTGTGCCTAGCACTATCTATAGTATATTCAATGTAAATAATTGTAATCAAGAGAATCAAATCATAAAAAAAACTTTTAACTTTTATTTCAAACTGCTTTCCTCATATCCTGTGTATCCTTTAATGAAGATTAGTAACAGCCACCGAGTTCTGTTTCAGAAAATTAAAATTTCTCAGTGTTTGCCGTTTCAAGATCCCGAAGCTTTTTCTGTGCTAAGAACTGTGCTTAGTGAGGAGAAGATAATAAAAGGACATTAATATTTTTAGACATGCATGTGAAAAAATTAAGAGGACTTCCATGACCACAGTTTTTTAAATTCATTCATTCATTTATTTTTGTCTGTGCTGGTATTTGTGTTGTGCAGGCTTTTCTCTAGTTGTGGCAAGCAGGGGCTACTCTTTGTTGGGGTGCAAGGGCTTCTCATTGGGGTGGCTTCTCTCATTGCAGAGCACAGGCTCTAGGCACACAGGCTTTAATAGCTGTGGCACATGGGCTCAGTAGTTGCAACACATGGGCTTAGCTGCTCCATAGCACATGGAATCTTTCTGGACCAGGGATTGGGTCCATGTCCCCTGCATTGGCAGGCGGATTCCTATCCACTGTACCACCAGGGAAGTCTCGACCACAGTTTTAGTTAAGAGTTTTTCTCCTTGTGAAACAATGCTGGGGATGCTACGGGAAGTTTTGTTAACTACTGTATATCATTACTGTTGTCTCTGAGAATTCACATATGTAATTTAACCTCTACAATATCATTGCTGAAATTCAGCCAAATTTTTTGGTCTCATTCCTACTTATATATTCTTTTGAAAAATTCTGTTTTGGGTAATCACTCAGGCACTGCATTTCCATCACCCTTGTGCACAGCTGGTGCTGGTTTGCATGTGTCAGTGGCTTATAACTTATATATATATATATATATATATATATATATATATACCTTCTTTAGCTTTGGAACGTTCTCCAGAATATCAAGCTTATGATCGATGCTCACTGCTTATTTACTAAGGAAACTTTTCCAAGGGGATAATGAAGTAACTCTCCACACAGCAGAGTTCTACAAATAAAAGTCCCTTGAAGCTTCTGAAAATATGCTGATTTGTCGTGAAGAACAATTATATATAGGAGAACTAAACCAAAGCCCTAGCTTTGAGGGACTGACCGTCATTTTATGATTTTTTGCAACTCTAGTGCCTAATTTATATGTGTTCAAAAAAGAATTCATATTTGTGCCAATTTTTGCAGAAGGGCAGAAATAGACTTTTCATTTTAACTTACAGTGACTTTGAAATTGTCCAATTAGTGGGGAAGCTGATAATATTTTATCAGTGAATTGTGTACATATACAAATAAAGTCTGTCAACAAATTTTTTATGTCTGACTGTTATACATATGCATCTATAAATCAAGTGAACTAGAAAACTTTATGCCAATAATAATCCAGAATTTAACACTTCCACCGTTCCCTTTATTTCATCCGCATCGATAAATAACAAGAGTAAAACTCGGACTAATGTTCTTGCATTGAAGCTGTAAGTGATGTCAGCAACTAGGGTAGTTATACAACTACATATTTTACTACATAATTTGTAAGCTGATGAAAAGTTGTAGTTTATAAACTACATTTTTATTAGGTATAAAAAACTCAGATGTAAATATTTTATATTATGTGATCTATTTAAATATCTTACATACTAATCTTGCTTCCCTCCTATTGAATTAATTTTATATCTTGCATATATTTTAGCTTGGGAGCATAGGTCATAAGATCTCCCCAGGCCATTCAAGTTGTATCAAAAACTCAACAACTATTTAAACACCACCACCAAAATAAAACCTATAGTTCTAGAAATCATTCTATTTTAGGACACAAAAATTCATGCCTTTCTTTGATAGTGAATTGTATACTCACAGTCTCATGTAACCAGACAGAATAATCTATCATACAGATTTCTGATACATCTGTTTTATTAAGGATATATCATGTATCAAGGCTCACAGATCAGGGTAATGTAACTCTTTCCAAATAATACAAAAAGATCTATACTAATGTGTTTAAAAATATTCATCACCTGGGCTTCCCTGGTGGCTCAGTGTTGAGGAATCCACCTGCCAATGCAGGAAACATGGGTTTGATCCCTGATCCGGGAAGATCCCCCATGCTGCGGAGCAATTGCTACTGAGCCTGTACTCTGGAGCCTGAGAGCCGGAACTACTGAGCCTGCGTGCTGCAGCTACTGAAGCCCACAGACCCCAGAGCCCATTCTCTGGCAACAAGAGAAGCCACCACAATGAGAAGCCTGCACACCACTACTAAAGGGTAGCCCCTGCTTGCCACAAATAAGAGAAAACCCTGTGCAGCAACGGAGACCCAGCACAGTCAAAAAGTAAATAAAAATAAAATTATTTTTAAAATATTCATGACCTGAGGTAAAGGATATTCTCTTAAGATATGATTTGCCTATGGTTAGCTAGCCAGGCCTATCTAATGAGACAATTGAATATGATAAGCTTCCACTCTTTGCATTCAGTACATGACTCTGGTCAGATAAATCATTTGAAAGAGCCTGTTTCTATTACTTCAGTGGGAGTTTGCCCCCTAAATATAAAACACTTAACTCTTCTTTCAAGTTAGTTGGATAGTTTACACTTTATCTTGTCAGAACATCCGAAATAATGCTTCATTCTATCTAAATATTTGTCTTTAGAAGGTTCTAAACCAAATAGTCAAAACTTTTTTTTTTAATCTGAAACAACCTAAGTCTACAAAGTCCAAAAAATAGGCCTAGGATCTTAAATATTTAGGTTAGTAAACAAACATGTAAAACTCCCTTCTTTTATCCAATGAAAATGTTTCCAATAACTACCTTATAGTTGGGAATAAAGATCAAGCAAGAATATTCATTCTTAACCAAGGTAAATTAATACTATGGTGAAATAATCTTGCCACACGAGACTTTTGCATGACAAGTCAAAATTCTTTCTAAATGAAACAATCCAGAATTGTACGCCTAACCCTTGTTTTCTCTCATAATAGGGTTCTACTTCTTAAAAATTACATTTAATGAATATTTATCTAGCTCACCTTGCAGAGCATGCTCAAAATCTTCACATTAGCAATTCTGAGCTTCATATGAGGTCAATTTGATTTCTATTAAAAAACTACTTTCTTCAGAATCCTTATGAGAGTTCATGACTGGGGGACCTAATTTCTACTAAAGGATCAAAGTGACAATTACAGGCAAGTGAAAAAGTTCATCAGCCAAACAAACTTTGGGAAACGTGGTTCCAGTGAGAGTGTATGGTAGTGAATAGAAAGTGTTTAAGAAAGAATTACTCTTTTTCAAAATAAATTAAAAATTAGATATTGTTCCTCAAGGCTGTTACAGAGTACTAGAGTTGCTCAAGTTCAAGTTGGATTTGAACTGAATCACAGAAGACTTACAGATAGGGAAAGAAGTTTAGATTGCATTCTTAATGCCATAAGAAAGATAAATTTACATGTATAATCAAAAAATCAATGTTCTTTTAAACAAAATGCTAAATTGTCAAATTTAAAAATGTATTTCAGAGTCTCATCAATCTCATAACCACAATCTTACCACTGGAAAAACTTTGTGTGTAACTTTTCTCTGCTGATACAACCTCATCATAAATACGAAATATTTAACGCTTTTCTATTAGATGTTTTTATTTTTTAAAGATATGATCTTTATGTAAGTCAAATCACTATGCTATATACCTCAAGCTTATATAATGCCATATGTCCATTATAATCTCAATAAAACTGGAAGGAAAAAAGATTTGATCATAAGCTACACATTCCATAGTTTACCATTATTACTTTAAAAACAGAAAAGACATACAGGTGATTCTAACATTCTCGATATCCACAGAATATTACATATATGGAAGTATAATTTACTCAATAATATCTATTGATGCTTATTTGCTCTTATTTCCAGTTTTATGCTATAATAGATAATACCACAATAAAAAAATCATTGCCATATTTTATGTTCAGATATCTTTACTGAATAAAAATTAGTGGAGCTGTTGGGCCAAAAAATGATGGGAAATTTGAATTTTAATAAGTTATGGCAAGATGCTTTTCAAATTTTCCATAGCATTTACAGAATTGCTGACAGTTCCTAAGAGCAATTTCCTTATATCCTTGTCAATACTGGATGCATTTAAATGTTTAAATTTCTCCAATCTAATGGGTGAATTCTGAATTATATTACTGTTGGTGGTGCTGGTGGTATGGTCATCATTTTGTTTCTATGACAACAATTGAGACCAGCATCATTTCATAGGCTTAGCTATCAGAATCACTTTTATAATTTGTTCTTTCTATAGCTCTATCACCTTTTCTAAAATTGTTTTTTTACACATCATTGAACATGAGAGAATTTAGCACTTTGACTATTATTTGAAGAAAATGTATTTCCTCCTAACAAATCATTTTTAAGATTTTAACTGATACCTTTTTCATAAAGGGTGACTTAAATTTCTATATAATAAAACTGTCAAAATATTAATAACATTTTACAATTTCCTAGGGAAAATATTAGGAGTTAAGAGTTTATACAGAAAAATCAAGTCATGCACTTGTGTCTCTATTTGGAAACAGCCAAAACCTTGTTTTTATATGCTTAAAATGGTGTCATTTCAGTATAGTGGTTGGGTGCTGTATACCAGACACACCCAAAGGGGAGATTTTCTGACTTTCCAGGGCTGGGTACTTTTGTTCAACTTCCTATTTACTGTTGATCAGGATATGCTGCAACTACCTAAAAGTAAAGGTTAACTTGTACAACTGATTGAAATACTGATGACCCTTCTTTGAGAAAATTTTAAAGGATTTTTGTCTAAGAGAAATACAAATGACTTCTATGACAAAACTCAACTGCTATTATTTATTGCCTTGTATGACTATAATACGGAGAAGGCAATGGCAACCCACTCCAGTACTCTTGCCTGGAAAATCCCATGGACGGAGGAGCCTGGTGGGCTGCAATCCATGGGGTCACGAGGAGTCGGACACGAATGAGTGACTTCACTTTCACTTTTCACTTTCATGCATTGGAGAAGGAAATGGCAACCCACTCCAGTGTTCTTGGCTGGAGAATCCCAGGGACGGGGGAGCCTGGTGGGCTGCCGTCTATGGGGTCACACAGAGTCAGACACAACTGAAGCGACTTAGCAGCAGCAGCAGCAGCAGCATGACTATAATAACCACTTTTGTATCTTTCGTTTAGTTAATTTTTCATTCCTCCTAAGTGAACAACTCTGTAAATCTCAACACTGTCTAATTCTCTTTTGAATCATTCTGGGCATTTTACTAGGTCCTTCAATAACTGATAAAGTGAATAAAATCTTTGGAATGAGCTCATATTGAATTACTTCTATGAAAGTCATATTTTTTGCTATTAATATTCTGCATTTATTATATACACATATACACACTTTTTGTTTTTATATATTTAATATGTACATATGGATATATACACATACACAGACACATTATTTAAATTAGTATGTACACATGGTTTAAATTTCAATAAGTTAACTATAGGTATTAATGTTGTACAGGAGATCTCTAGAACTTATTTATTTTACATGATAGAAACTTTATTGTGCACTTTAAAATATTAAGAGGTTAGATCTCATGTCAAGTGTTCTTCCCAAAAAGACAATCAAAGAAACCATACACACACACACACATACTGCAAAAGAAGACAAGGAAATTTTGGGGAATTTGGAAATACTGGATATTTAAGCTTTAACAGAAGTTTCCTAAGAAAGAGAATTTGGTGGTCTAAAATGGAATAATGAAAAAAATAAAGAGTAGTGGAGTTTGAAAGTAAGAAGACAGAAACTGTAAATATATTTGAGAGAATGAGGAAGAAAGGGGAGTAAAGGATAAGACAGAGGAGGAAAGAATGAGAATTATTAAGGGAAACAAGGCAGCCCACAAGAACGAGAGAGAGTCTGACAGAGGATATACTGAGACCCTGATGCTGGGAAAGATAGAGGACAGGAGGAGAAGGGGGTGACAGAGGATGAGATAGTTGGATGGCATCACTGAATCCATGGACATGAGTTTGAGCAAACTCTGGGAGATAGTGAAGGACAGGGAAGCCTTGCATGCTACAGTCCATGGGGTCCCAGAGTTGGACATAACAGTGACCAAACAACCACAAATACTGAGACCGTTAGACTCCACGGGAGGACCAAATCTTCCTCTCATACTAGCAGAAAGGAGGGGTGGGGATGGAATCATTCTGTAATTTGGTAGGTAGTGCTGTATTTCCTGTTTCAAATGTTTGAATTTCTGTTCCATGTTTCTACATGAATTACGAGCCACAGTGATCTGAGAATTGCATGAAAAGTAATGGCTAAAAATTTAAGGAGAATAGAAAAGTTAAGTGTCATTTTAAGCATATAAAAACAAGGTTTTAGAAGCCCCCTGGTGGCTCAGACGGTAAAGAGTCTGCCTGCAATGCAGGAGACCCAGGTCCGATTCCTGGGTTAGGACAATCCCCTGGAGAAGGAAATGGCAACCCACCCCAGTAATCTTGCCTGGAAAATCCCATGGATGGAGGAGCCTGGCAGGTACAGTCCATGGGGTCACCAAGAGTCGAACAGAAAAAATTAATGGGATTAGTAGAGTGAAGTGAAAAAAAAAGTGAAGTAAAAGTGTTAGTTGCTCAGTCATGCCCAACTCTTTGGGACCCCATGGCCGGTAGCCCACCAGGCTCCTCTGTCCATGGGATTCTCCAGGCAAGACTACTGTAGTGGGTTGTCATTCCCTTCTCCAGGGGATGTTTCTAACCCAGGGATTGAACCGGGGTCTCTTGAAATGGAGGCAGATTTTTCACTGTCAGGGAAGTCCCACAGTGAAGTACTTAGTATAATTATGAATGTATAAAGAGACTTCTCTGGGATATATCTTCTCCTCTCATCCTGTTTTTTCCTTACTTCTCACTTTTTGCCTTAGCTAAATAATTACTTTATTAGAAAAAGCTTCTGTAAATCTTTTGTCCAAATGATGATGCCCTGTAACAAACTCGATTTTTACCTTCTGTATATGGCACATGATAAATTCGTCATTTTACATATAATTTTTTTTTCTTTTTGATGTACTTATTTTATCTCTAACACTGCCTTGTTACACAAAAGACAAAATGCTCAAGGTGGTCAAATGTACCAAGATTTTGAAACTGCCATCAAAAGATGCAAAAAGACAAGCATTGCATCAGCAGGCCAGGCAGGTGGCCAAACAAGGTGAGTCAGGTGGCCTGGTCGAGGCCACGCCCTCCCCAGGGGACATCTGCTCTTGTTGACTGGAGAAGGGGGCACACACACCCAGGACAGCCAAGATCTGTTTCGCAAAGGATGGCAGACATGCACAGTTCCTGATTTGTATGTATCAGAAACTCAGTGTTTTAGGAATTTCAGGTCTGCATCTCTGAGTTTAGAAGTCAGGCAGTGCTTTTCCCTGAAGGATGGGGATGACCAGGATGGGCCATCTGGGGAAACACTGGGAGTTTTCTGTTTCTTGATCTGGCTTGGATATAGGGGTGTGTGCAGCTTGTATTTCATGGAGTCATATGCTTAAGATTTGTGCCTTTCCTCTCAGATAAAAGGTAAATGGGAGAAACAAATATACACGCATGTGAATGTATGAATTTGTTTGTGATGTATTAAATATTTATCCTCTCCAATTATTAAGATTTGATAAATTTGAGAGTTACGCCTTTTTGCTCCCTTTTAGTACCTATCACAGTGCTAATATTTGATTAGACGATCATTAATAAGTGCTTGTAAACATTTAATAAATAACTAGAACACAAAATATGTAGATATATATAAAGTATTAATACTTTCAAATTTTCTATTTTCTTTGAGTGAATATGTAAGATGGAAGAATACACACACACAGATTGAGATGTTAGAGATGGAAAGAGACAGAGACAGAGGTAGAGTGTGAGACAGACTGTAGGGTTTTTGCTAGGAGTCTATACTTTTACATTAACCACTGTGACCGTTTGTACTTTTGAACAAATTGGAGAATCACTTTTTGGAAACCTCTTGAACCTACAGGTTTAATTGGCAATTTGCTCATACCAGCAGACTGTCTAGCTCTACAATCAATACCTAACTCTGTGATGTCTAATTAAGCCCCTCATCAATGCTTTAGTTGGATGAGGTTGATATAAATTTATTATCTTTTCACTGTTAGCCCTATCTTAAACCCAATTATATCTGACAAATGAATCAATAATAGTATACCAATAATTAATAGATGAGCTTCTCAGGTGGTCCAATGGGTAAAGAATCTGCCTGCCACTGCAGGAGGCACAAGAGATGCAGGTTCGATCCCTGAGTCAGGAAAATCCCCTGGAGGAGGAAATGGCAATCCGCTCCAGTATTCTTGCCTTGGAAATTCCATGGACAGAAGAGCTTGGCTGGCTACAGTTCTTGGGGTCACAAAGAGTCAGACACAACTGAGTGACTGAACACATACACACACAATAAACAGAGCTGCCATCACAATTTTATCATTTATCACAATTAGAGCAAGCTTCTTATTCATGTCATTCTAGAAAACAGAATAGAAAAAAATGTCCTTGGCCAGAAGTTAATGATCTTTTTCTTAAAGGAACAGCAAGCAAGTACTTTAGGCTTTGCAGGACGAAAGGTCTCTGTTGTGACTACACAATTCTACTGTTGTAGTGCAAAAGCTGCCACAAAGAATATCAACAAATGACTTCAGCCACGTTCCCATATGTTCTGTTTACAAAAACAGGCCGATCTCTGCTTTAAGAAAACCTGGGACAGTACTTCTTAATATAGTTGTTTATTTCTCATATCAGGATATCTATTCCTGAAACAGAAAAAAACAGAACTTAACTAGCCAGTCTTCCTCAGTTCTGCATTACTGCAGGAAAAAGAAATATTCATCTTTGAATAGTCATGCTGCTGCTGCTGCTGCTAAGTCGCTTCAGTCATGTCCGACTCTGTGCGACCCCAGATTTCAGATTATTTTTTATACCCAGGCAGCCCATAAATTCTAAACAAAATGGACAGAAAGCCATGTCAGACTGACCTTCTCCCTTACCTTAAAAAAAGTTCTCACATAGGTTTTTAAAAGGTCTGTACTTATCCTGCCCTGCTTCCCAAACGTGGAGATAAATATGTTCCCTGACAGCCTGACTTTCTCTAAGGCAGCACTCAATTTATCACTGCTCCTGAAGCACATTTTCCAAAACCTGACAAAAACATCCCTGAAACCTTCAGAGGGGAAAAATAAACCCTCATCTCAGGCTGTGTAAATTACCACCAAGTATAGCCATGAATAAAATAAGAATCAATCCTGATTCATGCCTTTGGAACATCCTAAAAACCGGCAGCTCATGCTCCAAAGGCCAGGGCTCAGCAAAACTTTGACCACAGGAAATTAGGCAGGAAAAAGAAAAGATATTAAATATTCTTCTTTTATGACACATTTTTTTTTTAAAGAAGCCACTTATTGGAGATCTCTGAGTGGAACTGTATTAAGCCGGCTGTTTGGCTACCTCTACTAAGACTGCTTCCTCCAAATTAGGTATAACTGGGAGAAAAAGACACCAAAAAATCCCCCACCTAATGACTTGGAACACAAAAGCAGGCCCATTGTTGCCAGAAGGGCTTAGTTAAATGTACTCAGAGTTCCTGAGAGCACAGGAAAACACATTAGCAATGATTGGTTTGGAAGCCTGCTGACTTAAAAGCTCCTATCCTTAAGGAAAAAGATCTGGGACAGGTAACTTGATGTTTCTGGATGTGGAGTAGAGCCAAGATCAGTGTGTGAGAAGGAAAAGAGAGAATATGTACAGGTGATTGAAGGAATTGCCCACTTACACCATAGCCATTTCTTTACAAATATTGGAAACACTATAGATGCTACACAAATAAATTTCCTATGTTCAAGGACCACTGTGTGGTTAATGCAACAAAGCAACATACAAGGCTATAGCCAAAAAGGTGATACAATACTGGGTTGGGCAAAATGTTCACTTGAGTTTTTCTGTAAGATGTTACGTGTTGAAGTATATAAAAATGTGGGGGAACAGACCTGAGACTGGGGAAGGGAAGGGCTGAATAAGGAATGTTTACAAGAGGGAGAGTAAATTCAAAAGCTTTACAAATAAGGAATGTTTACATGTTTACAAGTAAGGAGGGAGGGGAAGGGAGAGGAAAGAGAGTGAGAGAGAGAGAATGGACCTGTTCCTTCAAGACATTAAATAATTCAAACAGGAAGAAATTGTGTTGGGGGGAGAATCTGCCAAGAGAAGGAGAAAGCATTCTAGGCAGAAGTATGTGTGATGTGCCATGTGCTCAATCATGTCTGACTCTTTGCAACCTCATGGTAGTCCACCAGGCTTGTCTGTCCACGGGATTCTCCAGGCAAGAATACTGGAGTGGGTTGCCATTTCCTCCACCAGGTGATCTTCCTGATACGGGGATCAAAATTGTTGATTTTCTTTAACTTGCTACATTGTCTAAGGCAATGCTTAGGTTTAAATCTTGACTTTAGCACTTACCAGTTGTATGATCTGGGATGCACTGTTTAGTTACAGTTTACATCTCCTCTGTCTCCTGTATTGGCAGGTGGATTTGTTACCCACTGAGCCATCAGGGAAGGAGTCTAATATGGCAGCAAAGGGAACTGAAAGGTGTGCTCATGATGTGGTTGAATCTGTGTTCTGCATACAGAGCAGGCACATAGTACAAGACTCACAGAATTATCCCAGAATTTGTATTAAATGAGTGCCAGCTTTGTGCCAGGGGCTGTGCAAAGAGAATTTCATGTATTTTGACATTAAAACAACCATGTAAATGAGTTGCTTTTATTAACCCCATTTGAAAAACAGAAAATTGTAACTAAACAATGCAACCCAAATCACACAACTGGTAATTGCTAAAGTCAAGATTTAAACCTAAGCATTGCCTTAGACAGTGTAGCAAGTGAAAGAAAATGAACAATTTTATTTATTTTTTTAGCTGAATGCCAACCCAAGGGGAACTTATGGCTTATTTAAAAGGAAATGGGGAGACACTGAATTGTTTTGAGCACAGACACAAGAAAATCAGAATCTTATACTGAAAATTTGATACAGAGGATTAAAAAAGAAGTACAAAGCAAGGAATGGATTGAAAATGAAGACACTACATAGCAGGTTAAGAGTACAGATGAGTAAAATTTAAGAGTATGAAACCGCCTGGTTGGGTGAAAAACGGAAAAGAAGGAAAAAAATGTGAGAGAACAGACAGGAAAGATCAAGAGGCTTGATCTTGAGTCAGCTAATATGGAAGCTGAGAGGGTACCAGGAAGAGGGGATATTTCAGGTGACTGAGCCTGGGATCATGGAAAGGAGAAAGTTGGGAGGATAAAAATAAACTCAGTTTTAATAATACTCTTGAGAAGTCAATGGGATGATAGAAAATTCTAGTAGGCAGATGAAGATGGCTCAAAAGTCCCTCAAATGCAACATGAGTCAACCGAATTCATTAAGGCCCACAAAATTAACAGTGAACCCCTGGAATCCTGCTCCAATTTTCTCTCCATCTGGTACCACGGTACCGCCTCTCTACACCAAATGATAGAAGTTTAGAGGTCATTTCAACTTCTCTACTTCATTTCCTCATCATCTCATAACAAGATTGCTGTAAGCACTATCCACAGTTCATAAATATCACTCAGATTTATCTTTATCTCCCTTGGACAGCAAAGGAGATCAAACCAGTCAATCCTAAAGAAAATCAATCCTGAATATGCACCGGAAGGACTGATGGCTGAAGCTCCTTTGGCCACCTGACTCAAAGAACTGACTCATTGGAAAAGACCCTGATGCTGGGCAAATATAGAGGGCGGGAGAAGGGGGCAACAGAAGATGCAATGGTTGGATGGTATCACCAACTCAAAGGACATAAGTATGAGCAAACTATGGGATAGAGTGAAGGACAGGGAAGACTGGCATGCTGCAGTTCATGGGCTCACAAAGAGTTGGACATGAATTAGCAACTGAAAAACAACAACAACTTACACTATTACTGCTATAAACTAGACTAAAACAATCACTAACCTTTATCATGACAATGCCTTGCTAGTGGGTTACTCAACTGCCATCAACCTGCTACTCATTCTATACACACTACAGCTAGAGTAATCTAATCAAAATAGATAATATTGTCCCCTTAACAGCAGCTCCCTTAAATCATCAGACCTTAAAGCAGCTTTATACCGCCTGACCCCTCTTTAAGCTCATACATACTCACTCCAAACTACAAAGACTTCTCTTTCAGCCCTCAAGTATGCCATGCAATTAAGTCTTCTTATATCATTTTCTATTTCTGCTTTATTATCTAGCTAATACTTTCAGACCTCAGCTTATTACCACTTCATAAAACCTTTCAAGCCCTCTTGACTAGGTCAAGTAATACTGTTATATTTGGGCCATTAATTTTGTGTGTGATTTCCAATTTACTTGCACTGGTATTTAATTTGTTTTCTTTCTACTTTAATACCAATCACTCACATTTCAGTCTGCTTCAGTCTGACTTTTGCCTCACCACTTCCCTGAAACTGCCCTTTGCAAGGTCAACCAAAATCTCTCTCTTCCAATCCTGTGATCAACCTGTAGCTATCTTGCTGGTCTTCTCAGTGGCAATTGCACATTTCAACAGACCTTACTGAAACACTTTCTTATTTGGCATCCTGGGAAGTAGTGATACACTCTCCTGGCTATCTGCTGCTACTCCTTCTCAGTTGTGTTTGTAGATTCTTCCACCTCTTCTCTATCCCATGAAATGTTGGTTTCCCCAAGGCTCAGCACTGGACTTTCTTTAGCTACATTCAATCTCTAGGTGACCTCCCTTGGTTCCAGGTCTGTACACAATGTCCACTTTTTTAAATTGAGGTAACATTTATGATTTATAACATTATATAAATTTCATGTATACAACACTATATTTCTATTTCTGTATACTCTGCACAATGACCATGACCAACAATGCAGTTTCCACCTATCACCATCTAATTGATCCCCTTTACCCACTTCTTCTTCCCTTCCAACCCTCCTCCCCTGGTAACAACTACTCTGTTCCCTGTATCTCTGTTTTTGTTTGGCTTGCTTTGTTCATTTGACTTGTTGATGCTCACATTTTTTGTTTCCAACAACTTCCCTTAATTTCAACTTTGTTGATCAAACTGCCTACTTAATACCACCTCTTGAATACATTAAAAACATTTTAAACTATTATATACAAATTAGATAAACAACAAGGTTCTACTGTCAAGTGCAGGGAACTTTATTCAATATCCTGTAACATCATAATGGAAAAAACTATGAAAAAGACACACACACACACACATATATATAACTGAATCACTTTGCTATACACCTAAAAAACTCACCCAGCACTGTAAATTTTTATGCTTCAATGAAAAATTTCAAATGTAATATGTATACATAGAATGAGACAAATTTTTAAAATAAATATAAAATAGTACAGTATTTAAATTAAAACCTGTTCTCTATCACTTTCTTCTCCGGACTTAGTTTTCTTCATGACATTCATATATAAAATTATACATTTAATTGTTGAGCTTCCTAGGTGAGACAGTGAAAATCCCATGGACAGAGGAGCCTGGCAGCCTACAGCCCATGGGGTCACAAAGAGACTGACATAACTAAGTGACAACTCCTCTAAGAAAATTTAAGTTTTTCAATGTTCTCTTTTTTACACTCCATTTCTGATGCCTAGAATAGAACTTCACACCACATAGGTGGTCTGAAGTGAAGTGAAGTGAAGTTACTCAGTCATGTCTGACTCTTTGCGATTCCCATGGACTGTAGCTTACCAGGCTCCTCTGTCCATGGAATTTTCCAGGCAATAGTTCTGGAGTGGGTTGCCGTTTCCTTCTCCAGGGGATCTTCCAAACCCAGGGATCAAACCTGCATTGGCCACAATGGTGGCCAAATATATTTATTAAATGAAATAATAAATGATTAATATCAATCCAGCTCCCTAAACTATAAGGTCAGTAGGGACAGAAACTATTTATGTGTTTGAATAGCATTGTTTTCTGAGTGCCTGGCAAATAATGGTCATTAAATGCTTTTGACTGCTTGGATAAATAGAAATAATGCTATAGTAGTGAATTCTTAACACATGATAGAGGATAGAGATGTAACAGTGAGTGAAGCTATCAAAAAATGGCTAATGCTGAAGAGGTTGAAGATGACAAGAAATGATAAAAGGTAAATGCGCCTGATAATTCAGAAATTATTAATAAATTATAAAGTCAATTATAATCTAGGTGCATGTTGATGGCAATTGTAATTATTTAAAGAATTAGTGGGTGGTGCAATAATAAAGAATCTGCCAGCCAATGCAGGGGAGCCAGGTTCAATCCCTGGGTTGAGAAGATCCTTTTGGAATAGGAAATGGCAACCACTCCAGTATTCCTGCTTGGAAAATTTCACTGTAGCCCACCAGAGGAGCCTGGTGGGCTACAGTCCCTGGAGTCGCAAAGTGGCAGACACAACTGAGCGACTAAACACACACACATACACAGTAGGCCACCAGAGTAATTCTATAGTCGACATTATTCTTAACACCTGGGTCTCCTTCATTGTACATGCCAGTGTTGGTATTTCTTGAATCATTTAATCAACTAAGACTCTAATACCTCTCTTCCCTGTATTTAATGAGTCATCTTTCCAATTGCTATCTTTAATCTGAAAGGACCGACCCTCTTCATTTTCATATTTTGTGTGAAAAGAGAGTCATATATCTGAAAGTTAGAAGGCAAGGTCATTGGTTAGAATGTTCAGTTCAGTTGAGCTCAGTTGCTCAGTCGTGTCTGACTCTTTGAAACCCCACGACTGCAGCATGCCGGGCTTCCCTGTCCATCACCAACTCTGAGAGTTTACTGAAACTCATGTCCATTGAGTTGGTGAGGCCATCCAATCATCTCATCCGCTGTCATCCCTTTCTCCTCCCGCCTTCAATCTTTCCCAGCATCAGAGTCTTTTCTGACTCAAATGAGTCAGTTCTTCACATCAGGTGACCAAAGTATTGGAGTTTCAGCTTCAGCATCAGTCCTTCCAATGAATATTCAGGACTGATTTCCTTTATGATGGACTGGTTGGATCTCCCTGCTGTACAAGGGACTTTCAAGAGTCTTCTCCAACACCACAGTTCAAAAGCATCAATTCATTCACGCTCAGCTTTCTTTATACTCCAACTCTCACATCCATACATGACTACTGGAAAAACCATAGCTTTGACTAGATGGACCTTTGCTGGCAAAGTAATGTCTCTGCTTTTTAATATGCTGTCTAAGTTGGTCATAGCTTTTCTTCCAAGGAGCAAGTGTGTTTTAACTTCGTGGCTGCAGTTACCATCCACAGTGATTTTGGAGCCCAAAAAAATAAAGTCGCACCGTTTCCATTGTTTCCCCGTCTATTTGCCATGAAGTGATGGGACTGGATGCCATGATCTTAGTTTGTAGAGCATAGAATGTAGAGCACTGCTATTAGGTTTCAAAGTTAGTTACATGTATGCAGTGTTTGAGCTCTCTTATTTAAATACTGAAATTAGGAAGTGTAAGTAAATAAGCATTGGTAAGTGTAATATCTACTGGCCTGTCAGAATTCTTTTAAACTTAATGATTTCTGTAATATTTATTAAAACTATATATCTTGCACTCCAGGGGGTATGATATGGATTAAAAAGGAACACCATGGAACCAGGTACTGTTGATGTTATAGAGGAAGTGGCAAGGAATCTATGTCTAGCCCAGAAAAGATCTCTTCTATCACTGACTCTAATATGGTGAGAAGAAAAAAATCTGGTTCAGATTCTAGCATTGGCAAGAATTAGGACCATGACTCAGCTCTGTTTGGCTTTCACTTTGATTCACAATTACACTAGCAAATAATCCTTGCAGAGAATAAACACAGGATGAAGAATGTAAGTGAGTAGATGCTCCCTGAGGCTTTGTTTTATTCCACACGAGGGCATAGTCAAAGTTCAAAGTACCAGAATACCATGCAGAGGGTGGAATCCTTCCTGTCAACACAGTGTAGGACCTGGGATTTGGTTCTTTTAATCACCATCTGGGTAGGAGGACCACTGGAGAAGGCAATGGCACCCCACTCCAGTACTCTTGCCTGGAAAATCCCATGGACGGAGGAGCCTGCTAGGCTGCAGTCCAAGGGGTCACTGAGTCGGACACAGCTGAAGCGGCTTAGCAGCAGCAGCACCAGCAGCAGGACCATATCAGTAACAAAGGGCCAGCCCTCTTCATGTTACTGCCATTCTTGCTGCACAAAGAGCTACTTCTTTCCTCTCTTTGCTGTGCTTTATCAGGCCAGCCAAACAAACTGCAGAGGGCCTAGCTCTAGCCCATAAAGCCCCCTTGGAAAATCCTCCCGCTCCAAAACAGCTGGGAGAGGAAGGTCATCTCATAAATCAGTGTTCAGTTTAAGAAACAGAACTGCATATTACCTAACAGACAATGAACATTCCCTGGTTTGTAACAGGCCACCAACACGTTGCTCATTGTACGCTATTGCTGCTGTTTACTGGCTAAGTCATGTCCTTCTCCTTTTACCCCATGGACTATAGCCCGCCAGACTCTTCAGTCCATGGGATTTCTCAGGCAAGAATACTCGAGGGGGTTGCCATATCCTTCTCCAGGGGATCTTCCCAACCCAGGGATCAAACCCTTGTTTCCTGCTTTGTAGGTGGATTTGCTACCACAGAACCACCTGGGAAGCCCAGGTGCTCATCGTACAGGAAAGAAAAAATCTTCAGGTGAATCAACGAATAATTTGTAATTAATCCCTTGTCAATATAAAGTGAAAAATGAAAAGAAAAGAAGTCAAATAAGAAAGTACAATTCCACCCGCAACTGACAGAAACAAAAAAGTAGAATAAGCAGACTCTGGACAAGTAAGACAGGGGGAAGCTTGACTTCCACCACCTTCAATTCAGACCAATCAAGGAAGTCATTTTTCAAAACTGAAAACTAGCTTTTCATTTTTTTTCCTGTTTAAAAAGGTGAAAGTCACTCAGTCATGTCCGACTCTTGGCAACTCCATAGACTATACAGTACATGGAGTTCTCTAGGCCAGAATACTGGAGAGGGTAACCTTTACCGTCTCCAGGAGATCTTCCCAACCCAGGAATCGAACTGGGGTCTCCTGCTTTGCAGGCAGATTCTTTACCAACTGAGCTATTCCTGTTTGGCCTACAATAAATATACAGAAATACAATAACCTCTTTCAGTGATGTAGAAAATCAATAAAAAGGAAAAAAATCTCGCATATGCAGTTGCATGTATCAGCTTACCAGAATTCACCAAATCTAAAATATAATAGCTTCCCAGGTTGAAAGGCTTCTCAAAAAAAAAAAAAAAAAAATCCTGCTTTTTACACACAGTTTTAATTTCCTTGTGAAGTTATACTTTTTTCAAATTCCAGAAATAAAATTAATGAGGGCACATATTGTGTTCTAGGCAAAAGGACACTCTGGTATTCTTGCCTGGAGAATCCCATAGACAGAGGAGCCTGGTGGGCTAGAGTTCATGGGGATCACAAAAGAGTCAGACATGACTTATCAACTAAACAAGAAGTTTTTTATAGGTCTCAGTTAACCTTACTTATTTATATTGCTTAGGTTAAAGTACCTAGGGGAAAAAAAAAAAAACACTAGAAATTCAAAAGTTTTTTCAGGGACACCCTCAGTCTATGATTTCTGAGACTACATGTAAGTGAAAAGTCCAAATTGCAAAGCAGACTAGTGTACAGCCATGAATAAATTCACCTGAAGTCAAAGTTGACATGTATAATATTTTCTCCAGAAAATGCCCTCAGTTATCTCCTTAGTTGATACCTGCTTCTATGGGAAGACTGGAGGAAGGATGGGGTTGTGGGAAAGCAAGAATCTGAACAAGTGACCACCCACACACTAATTGTGCCTGGAAATCATGATAAAAGCTTTCCATAAGAATTTTCCACATTTTTTCTAATATGTATTTGATGTGTCTGAGAAAACTATTTTTTTTTTCTGTCATTGGCACATCATCATTTAAATGAGGCTCTGAGAAAGTGTCCTAGCGCTGGGGAAAACAGACGAGGTTATTTTCTATTCTCTTCACATGGGTGACCTCTTAGCTTTCTGTTTACTTCCTATAAGCCCTCAAAGTCTTCCTGCTTGTTCTTGTCAAATATTGAAAATAACCCTGATCCTTTTCCCTCCTTGCATCCAGGTTCACAACTGAATGCCAATCATCAGTCCATAGATAAATGTCACAAATAAAACAAATGCCTAAATATAATGTAAGCTGCCAATCTTGGAGAAATAAAGCTCTAATTCCTACACTCATATCTATTCTTGTATGGCAGAAACCAATGCAACATTGTAAAGCAATTATCTTCCAATTAAAAATTTAAAAATTTTTAAAAATGAAAAAAAGATTAATCTCGTCTCTCAAAACAGAATCACATGACTATTGCATCCAGAATGAGCAAATATATTTATTACTATTATGTTCCAAGGGGAAAACATATGCTAAAGCATAGACAGTTGTTCAGAAACAGTAAAAAATCATACTGAAAAAATGCACAGGGAGGACGTAAGAAACAACGTATTTCAGAGAATGAGGAGACAAACATTGCTGACCCAGGGGGATGCTCTACAAGATAACTCTTATCGTCCCTAGTCTAGAAAGAGACATTGTCAAAGTTCACTTACATATTCAGTGATTTTTTTTTTTTTAGGTACCTGTTTGATACCAGCTACTGTTCTAAGCTCTGAGAAATAAAGAGCCTGAGACACAAGGAGAACAAGTAAGATGAGAAAGGAGCACTGACAGAAAGGGTATTTTAAGCAGCTTAACGTCAAAAGAATACTGGGTTGGAAGAGAACAGAGTGGCAACAGATATTCTTGAAGAGATAAAGAGGGGCAGTGTTATGGAGTTTTATCTCCATGCACGCTTAGTCACTCAGTCGTGTCCGACTCTCTGCGACCCCTAGGACCATAGCCCACCAGGCTCCTCTGACCATGGGATTCTCCAGGCAAGAACACTGGAGTGGGTTGCCATGTCCTTCTCCATTGAGCAAGGGTATAGAGAAGGAGGATGGCAATGGGGAACAAGGTTGAAGTAATTGTGGATATTCATATTTTTTAAAATTAAAACCAAAGTTAATTAAAATATTTAAATGCCAGTACAAAAAAAAGTAAATGACACAGAGGAAAAGGTTACAGATACTCGAGTGTTTCATTTCTTAAGGAAATATACAGTACATGTGTGGCAGGGTTTTATGAGAAGGCTGCTGTGGAGAATGGTAAGGAAAATAAAACATGGGCACTTGAAGAATTACCAAGATGAGACTAAGATGGGAGATCACAAATTTATTATGGTACTAGTTTTCATGTTTTTTTTTTTTTCACTAGCATTCAGTATCCCAAGTGAAAAAGCAAAGCCAAGGTGCTCAATAGAGAAATGGTAGATTTTGTCAGATATAAAATGAAAGAAAAGAATACAAAGCAATAAAGATCTGGTTGGGCAAAGAGTTATTTATTTAAGTTGTATACTAGGACTTGCCTGAATAGTATAGAAAGGGTGAATGAGAAAAAAATCATTGGAAGGAAAGAAGGTATGTCAACGTACTAGAGACTCGTGGGAGGTATAGAGAATTAGATGATGACTGTTTCATGATTCATTATCTCAAACATGATAAATTTCAGGTCATATCAAGATCCAGACTAGAGTCATTGTCCAGTGCTTAACCTGCAATAGAGTGGTATGTTAATGAAGGTAAGGTGGCTAAGGAATTTCTATAGGGTATTGATTGACTTATCTACCTATATACTTTCATTAATCATTATCAAAATAGGAGATACAAAAACTGTCATCCAGATTTCTAAATTTGAAAGAGTAACAAAGAAGATGACAGATGACACCAAAGGCAGTAAGGGATGATAATATGAAAAGCAAAGCAAAACGAAACAATGTATCTCGGATGAACTGTTTTTTATGCCATACCCTGAACTGCTGAAAGGAGTCACACATTGAGTGATTAACAGTAATTTACTACTATCATTGTAAACTGATTACTTAAATGCCCCCCAATATAATCCAGATTCTAGATTTCTCTTATCATAAAGTCTCCAGCACTGTCAAAAAACTTTAAACTTTTTCCACTTTGTACAAATTCTACAAAATAAATTTAAATTCCAGAAATATCCTCAATTTAGCACTACAAAACATGCACACCTACTCAGATTGCTTTTCTCCTCCTCCCTTTCCTCTTTCTTTACAGAGAATGTTATTCGTGGTCCAAGTCACCAATTCAATTCCACATTCTGTGGTATCCATCAAACATCCCTTCAGCTTCTACATTTTGATTCTTTCAACATCTCATAGTTATGTAAACATGCTCAAGAATCTCTCACATTAGAAAAGAAAAAGCTTCCTCAAATTTCTCTGATTCTTCAGAACCAGCCTATCTTTTCTCAAAAGCTTTGTAGACAGACATGTAGAATGAGTCATTCTATCTCCATTTCCTGAGCTCCTACTCAATCCTTAACACATTTTTCATGTGGGCTTCACCCTCAATCACATCATTAGCTAAGTAAGATCAGCAATGAGCTCCCTGTGTTCAAATCCAAGGATTTTTTTTTTTCACTCCTCATCTTAACCTCTTGACAACATCTGGCAGCTATGAATACTTTGTCTTTCTTGTGGGAGGTTTTTCTCTGGTCTTTGGAATACCACAAATCTCTCACTGTTTTCGTCCTGTGTGACGATTCATTTTCCTCTTCACAATCCCATCTATTCCAATACACTCAAAAATATTAGAATTCGTCAAGATTTGTTCCCTAAATTATCTTCTTTCTCATTCTACATTATTTTCTCATGAACTGTTATCTATCCCAAAGGAATGAATTACCATCTGTACCACAAAATTTATATATCTCTTTTCCTGTTTGCTGCTCTCATCTCTTTATTCATGTAGCCAACTGTTCACTCAAGAGTTGTGCTGGATGAATGAAAGGAATACTGGTTTCCACATGAGGGGAAAAGAATAATGATCTCTTGTGAATATATCCTTGTGAATACTTTTATTGTCCTTTTTTTTTTTATAAATTCCAAATTTCCCTCAAGACCCAACTCAAACTCTAAATGATCTGTGATTAATTTCTTAGTGTCTTATTTCTTCATCTCCTATAGCAATCAGGTAATCCTCTGCATCTACTTTTATTGCTGCACGTAGACCAGGATATTATAACTTCTACATCTATGTGTCTTCCTGCAACACCCAATTTAGAAGCTACTTAATGTTAGGGCCAGATTCTATTTATAATTTTCTTCCCAGAACTTACTAATCTGATGTTTGGTAGATGCTTGAAAATCAGAACAACACATTGTGTTCTGGGGTTTTCAAATATATATTAATAGATACCTCCATAAAGAGGGATTCTATGATTAAATAAGGTCAGGGAAGTTTGCACTAAATCTCACTCAAAGAGAATATAACACACACTTGCATCTGAAGAACTGTAAGACATCCTTAATATAGAAAACTATTTAACTTTGCTTAATGTGTGGATTGGCTTCCCAGGTGGCACAGTGGTTAAGAATCTGCCTGCCAATGAAGGAGATGCGGGTTCCATCCCTGGGTCAGGAAGATCCCCAGGAGAAGGAATGGCAATGCGCTCCAGTATTTTTGCCTGGAAAATCCCATGGACAGAGGAGCCTGGCGGGCTACTGTCCACGAGGTTGCAAAAGAGTCGGGCACAACTGAGCAGCTAAACAACGTTTAGATAAGGAACGCTTCCTTTCCTTTTTATTCTCTTAAAACACATTGGTATTTCTCAAACAATTTTTCCTTATGTCTTGAGACAGTTAGGATTTTAACTTATTAGGATCAGCAAAACAGATGTCGAAGACCCAGATGGTACGGCACATCCTCTTCACCCAGGATACTCATCAACGTGTAACTCCTTCAAAAGAGCTCTGACACTTCTTAGCAGAAAAGAAATTTTGATCAACATGGTACTACCATTCTATTGACATATACATCAAGTCTAACAGATTCTTAGTGTTCTCTTTTTTGCAAAGTTATTAATTTCAAGAATTCAACCAATAGAATAGGAAAATTATTATAGCCACATTGAAACCATTCTTTTTGGGTTTTTTTGAAAGTGCGCTTATGAAGATAATATGGGCTTTCCAGGTGGTGCTAAGTGGTAAGGAACCCAGCTGCCAATGGAGGAGACATAAGAGATACGGGTTCAATTCCTGGGTCGGGAAAATCCCCTGGAGGAGGGGATGGCAACCCACTCCAGTATTCTTGCCTGGAGAATCCCATGGAGAGAGGAGCCTGGCAGGCTACAGTCCATAGGGTTGCAGAGAGTAGGACATGACTGAAGGGACTTAGCACACAAAGATAATATAGTTACCTCAACACCAGCTGTGCCACCGAGCGGTTATGCAGGTAGGATGATAGAAGCATTCGTAGCTCCAAAACAGAATCCTCATTTGAAGCTCAAAAACCTTACCACTTTACTTCCACAAAATGCTGTCTAGTACATTTTGGATAGAGCACATTTAAAACCAAGGACCCAAAACAAAACAACAGCCCTCCCATGAAAAGCTTTTATGCTTTGCTTTCTTCTCTGTGTTATAGGGAAGGAAACTCTACTTGCCAAACAGGAAGTTCTGACATATGGCGTGGCAAATAACATTATATAACAATAAAGCACCCATCCTGGTAATCAGAACTCTTATTAGGAACAACAGGGTCGCAAAGTGACTCATCAGCTTGTGTGCTCTTTCCCGATTCTAGTAATTTGGGACAAGTGTGGGGAAGTTACGAGTTGTTTATGTGCAGCCCAAAATGACAGGCAAGAGAAGTTACTAAGCAACATTAAGTACTTGCATTTTTCTCATCTTTAAAAGCTGCCACGAGCTGAATAATCCTGTAATATAAAGGTAAAGGGAAAAGCAATGTGGGAGTCATGTTTTTGCCTGAATGAAAATGTTTTGCTCAATAATTCTGAAATTCTGATTCACCGTGAGTTCATCTGTCTTGGTTTTAAGGATTATCTCAGGTGTATAATCCCCTTCTATTCACTGTGAACACCAGAAATTTGTTCTATAATGGAAAAGAATAAAAAAGGAAGGGGGGGGTAGTAGTTCTTATGGGTCTTGAAACCAGTTTGTCCTCCAGTAAATGGGATCTTTGTTCTCTATTTCAGCTTTTTGTTTTTCTCATAGCATGTATTACAACAATAGCAACCACAA
The DNA here is from genome assembly GCF_054371585.1 of Giraffa tippelskirchi. Lineage (NCBI taxonomy): Eukaryota > Metazoa > Chordata > Mammalia > Artiodactyla > Giraffidae > Giraffa > Giraffa tippelskirchi. The sequence continues at coordinate 70,363,232 of NC_137284.1, forward strand.
AAATAAATCATGCCCTGGTGTCTTTGTTTAGTGTATCTTCTTCCTGTTTCTCTCTCAATGAAATGAGTTCAGTACTGTAGGAACTTGTCTATTAGTTTCCACTGCCTTCCCTGAGTCTGGCCCAGTGCCTGACAAGGACAGTAGCCCATCCATGACTGAAAGATGAAACAGAATCCAGTGTCATGGTATTAGGAGTTGTGTTTCTTAAGGAGATGGTTTTAATAATTATGTCTACTGAACCTTAAATTTCCCAGAAATAGCTGAGTGTTGCTGACAATCTCTACCACATATACTACAAAGGGCAGGCAAGTGAGAATTCCCCAGCTCTTATGTCTTTTGATTAAGGAACCAGCCAAGGGATTCCTTGGTCAAAAGCCCAGAAAGAACTTTTCCTTACATTCTCTGTCTCAGCAAAACAACTTGCTGAATCAACGACAAACTCATCTTTTGTGCTTGAAGTCTGTTTTCAGGTCAAGGATCCTATAATGCTTTTGCACAGCACCTCTGTTTCTTCCTCTTTCCAGTTCATCTAATTCAAAAGGAGCTGATCTAGGGAGTAATCAGTCTCCTCACAGAAGAGGTCACATTTCCCAGCAGGCTTGGGTATAAACAGAAGTGTAGTCAATATCAATGAAAACAGAATATCATTCTGTACCTTAAATGAATGATGTATGTGTGTTAGTCGCTCAGTTGTGTCTGACTCTTCGCAACCCCATGGACTGTAGCCTGTCAGGCCTCTCTGCCCGTGGAATTTTCCAGGCATGATACTGGAGTGGGATAGCTGTGACTATATTTTTAAGAAGAAGAATGAAAATGAAAGACCTCTTATTATGATTCTAGTTAAGAGGAGGTGAATTAAAATTTTGCCAGCCACTCTATGGGTGGTGTTTACATGTGTTATTTAAATGATCTGGGTTAACTGTTACCATTTTTTATAATCCAATGAAACCCTTTTGGGAAAATTAAGAGGACGACTCTCTATAGAGAATGTTGATTATAACATTTAATAGATTTTATGTGTCATATTTTTAATATTATAAAACTAAAATAAAAACTACTTTTAGATTTAGATTTTATTTCAAACAGTTTCTCTGTTATTGATACTTCATTCTCTACCTGAGACATCCCCAAAATTAATAGGAAATAATAAATAACTAATACTTTTAAATATTTATTATGTGCCTTCTGTTCTCAGACCCTTACATGATTAAATCATTTAATTCTATGAAGTGGGTATCATTTTCATTTATCCCTGCTTTTCAAAGAGAAATCTAAAGCATAGAATTTAACTAACTTGCTCAAGGTCATCCAAGTAGTAAAGATTTGCAGCTAGGCAATTTGAATATAAAATGTAAGTTTTAACCCCTATATCATAGTGTCTAAGAGGGAATAATGAAATTCAAATGAGCATTGTTGCATGTTCAGAAATTATACATGGAGTCAACTTCTCCACATCTTCAAGATGAATCATCAAACTATATCAGCTAAGATTCTTTCAACTTAATTGTAATTATATTACAAAAGAAGGCTTAGCCACCTCAGTGGGGTAAGCTTATCCAGAGATTAGTTTGTCGACAGAATTTCAAAGAGATTTTAAATAGCTACCACACTTCTCATTCCGTCTGTCCTTTTCCTGGTTATAATTTAATATTTCATAACTAATTCATGTGGATTAGAAAGAGACTGAAATAGAATCATTTGACCTAAGATGATATTTTTAATAAAAATATTGTATTTTGGAAAGCCTTATGTGATGTCCATCTAGTTCACATTGTTATAATATTTACATACTTACTGAAAGAAATTTTAAAAATCATTTAACAAGTAAAACCCAAATTATCCCATAAACAGAAAATGCTTCTTTTGGAGGAGGAGAAATGGGGATTGATTTTCCCACCATTATCCAGGCTTCCCTTGTGGCTCAGCTGGTAAAGAATCCACCCACAATGCAGGAGAACTGGGTTCTATCCCTGGGTTGGGAACATTCCCTGTAGAAGGGAAAGGCTACCCACTCCAGTATTCTTGCCTGGAGAATTCCATGGACTATATAGTCCATGGGGTCACAAAGAGTCAGACACGACAGAGCAACTTTCACTTTCATCCATTTCTTCATTTTTCTCTAGTGGTAGTCAAGTTTCTATCGTCTGGTCACAGATATGACTCAGTATTTTTGAGCAGTGACTGAATCAAAGCCTCAAGACTTTTCCTCAAAAGAAAAAAGAGTCAAAAAAACAATTTATAAAAAGCACCATTTCACAACTTTATTGTCCCACAGAGCAAAACATTTTTAATAAATAATTTATTCTAAAATTTGTTTCCCCCCTTAAAAATACATTAGTACCATAAACTAGATATCAATAAAAATTTCAATATTATGATTTGGAAATAAGTATGACATCTATGATATCGTAAAACATTATCTCCTAGATTCTAGATATGCAATTCCAGGCAGGGTGAGAAATATCTTGTGATTAACTTTACAATAATTATGAGTTCAATGTATTAAAATATACTATGTGGCTCAGACCTTGAAACTTACAACTGAAAGACTATTCTCTAGCCCTTTTGTTGCAGAGGGTAAAGCCTGTGAAGGGCCTCCCCTGTGGCTCAGTGATAAAGAATCCTCCTGCCAATGAGATCCCCTGGAGAAGGAAATGGCAACCCACTCCAGTATTCCTGCCTGGAGATCACAGAGGAGCCTGGAAGACTATAGTTCACAGGGTCGCGAAGAGGCAGACACAACTTAGCCACTGAACAACAACAAAGCCTGTGAAAAGGGCTATCTATTTTTTTCATAGAATTGAATTAGAGCTTTGAATTCAGTGTACCAAAAGTGTAACTTATTATTGAAGTTATTATTGAACTCCAATAATGTATTAGACACTATCTGCAGCACTGAAGTCCCAGAGATAAAAAAAAAAAAAAGGCTTGGTTTCCTTCCTTAACGTAGATAAGATTATTTCAACCTTCTGTGGCATATTCAATTTTAAAGTCAAGCACACATTTCAGTGGAGCCATTGAGAAGGACAGTGGGGCCAGTGGTAGAATACAAACAGAATTCAAGATCATGATACTAGAGCAGAAGCTTAAGAGATACAGATGCATCATCAGGTAAAACCTAACAGACTGACTGTATCCAGAAAGAAGTTATAGACAGAGATAGCCTTCTCCAGGGAATCTTCCCGACCCAGGGATCAAACCTGGGTCTCCTACACTGCACGCAGATTCCTTACCATCTGAGCAACCAGGGAAGCCCAGAAATAGCCATAAGCAGAGACAAAAGAGATGAACAAATAGCTTGTAACATGCAGGGTCATAACAAACCAGAGATAAGAGTAGACTTGGAGCTTTAGGTTAAAAGCATGGGCTCTAGAGCCAGACTGTTGGGTTCCCATCCCAGCTGGATCCTAATCTCTAACTGTAGGTGGTAAGTCATTTAACCCTCTTGTGCCTCAGTGTTCTCCTTTATAAAATGGAAATGATGATGATAATAGGATTATCCCATATGAGTGTTTTCAAGATTATATGCTTAAGATTCTTAAACAAGCAACTAGCATGTAGGAAGCACGCAATAAAAATTACTGTCACTATTTTTTAAAATATGAGGGCAAGAAAGCCAAGGCACCGCATTCAAAAAATCAACCCTTGAAACTAACTCTATTCCTAACCTCCACCTGCAGTATCATAAATGACAAAGAAAAGAGAAAGAATCGGGGCTGACATCATGAATGTATTTTCGAGGTCCCATCACCATACAGATCTATGACAACAGCTTAGTAGCATCACCTTTCCTTATGGAGCATGTTTTTAAAGATGACAGCTTTTGTGCTCCTTAATCTGTAGTGATTGGCATATTGCCAATAACAAATAACTGAGTCAAGGACATTGTGTTTCAAACTTAAAATGCAATACAGACTCCCTGTTACAAGGCAAATTCTTCATTTCCAATTGTTGACTCAGATAATACTTTAAAAAAAAAGAATTTCAGCTGTTTAAATTTAGCATGCTGAGAAAGACCAATCTTAAAATATTGTTTGGCGTTATGCCCATAACATTTTCGTTTTATTCCTTGTTAGTATTTGTCTTCTGTGATGAGACGGCAAACGACAGTAATCATGTTATTCTCCTTAACACTTCAAATTTTACCTAAATGAACCATTTTGCTTTTATCCTCACCAGTTAAAGATGGCCTTTCATTTCCTGGCAAATTTTCAGAAGGTGATTATGCAAGAGCCAGTGATATTTCCAAGCACTGTTTTACCTCTTCAGTCATCATCTTGTCTTTCTCCCTACTTTCCTTTGAATCATCATTTTTACTCTTAAACACACATACACGCACACACACGCAAAGGAGATTATCTGAACACAAGGCTAATCTAATTTTTATAATCAGACCTATTTAAGGAGATATTTTGATTGTCTGCTTTATCTGTGTCTTTAAACTTCTCCACCCCACACACAGCCCGAAGAGGTTGCTTTTTAGAGTTCCCAGAGCACAGAATCTAGACAAGGTCTCAGTCCAGCCTCCAACCATGTGATCTCCTTAGTTTACTCCCACATTAACTCCATCATCTTTCTTCCCAGCAAAGATGCCCTCGGTTTCATTTCCATGATTCATGAAGCCAGAGCAGAACACTAAAATTGGAATTGTAAAGTACGCCAAATTTGGTTTGGGGGTCAATTTAGGTTCCAATTTAAGCAGATTCAATCGTGGGTATCAGTAAAGCTGAGAGTACTCTCTCGACTGATATAATTTTTCAAGCACTCTGAGCCCACACCATCTGCAAAACAATAAGCTCATTCTACTTGATCCATGGTAGAGTACCGCTGTAATAAAACAAAGTGACAAAGTGATGAAGAGTCGGAGCTAGTCACACTTGAGGGCTAATCCAAGCCCACCATTTACTAAATATGTTCCTTTGGTAATTTGCTTATTCCCTCTGGGGCTGAATTTCTTATAAATGGGAGAGAATGCCATCTCTCTCCTGTAGCTCTTATCCCATAAGTGAGAAAACATATTCAAAGTGCTTAACCTTGGGAAGGGCAAGACAGGGGAAGGTACAAACTACTTGGTTTAAAATAAATAAGATACAAAGATGTAATATGCAGCTCGGGTTATATAGCCAACATTTTATAATTTTTAAATGGAATGCCATCATAACAATACCGAACCACCATGTTATACACTTGAAACTCATACTGTAAATTGACTACAATTATAAAGCCAACAAACAAAGTGCTTAACCTAAGTCCTGCCATTACTGCGCTCACCATAACCAGGAACTTTTTATGGGTTACATGGTGAGAAAACCATACATGCAAATAACTTAAGGAGCTATCAAGGGGTTGAACCTACTTCACAGTCAATGCCTAAGGATGAACAGGTGCATGGGATTCTTACTGGAGGTTATATTTTGTGTTGGTGTTTTGCAAGAGAAAGAAAATGCCATAGGTGCAAGAGGAACAATAGGAAGAGGTTTCTCCAACATCTTGTCTAGAGCTTCCTCCAGGCAGGTGCTTCTAAGCTAAAGGTGTTACTCTTGTAAAGAGAATAATGCTAGAGTACCAAGCATACACAAGTACAGTTCTATTCCTGAGGCCAGCCAGGAAGAGAAGCACCCAGGAAAGGATATTCTTAAAATATCATTTCAAGCCTAGATATCAACATCACAGTCATGATTGGTAGGCAGAATTAGATTGAGGGACCAGATGATCTTCGTCTGGCTTGTCTGGCCACAACTCTTCCTCCTTTCACGTGTGCAAGGAAAAGCATGAGTCATAGGATACTCGTCTAGTTCAGACTCTGTTCCAGCAAACCTTACCCATGGTTTAAACTTTAAAATAATTATTTTATTCCAAAAATGGCTTTGAAAATCTTCTCCTCAGATATAACACAAGGTTTGTTTACCAATAGGACAACCAAAATACCAAGCAAAGGTATTCCCCAAACTCAATACCACCTGCCTAAGTTTTTTCTTTAAAGAAATCCTAAAGGATTCCTATTCAATCTAAATTCTTATCAATTTCAACGAGGCTCTCAGGCTGATTTTTTTTCTCTTTAGCTAAATTCTTGAGGTTCGGGTAATGATTTATTCTAGAGTTATATGGGAACTACTTATAAACTCACCACAAACATATTCTTTTAGTCTTTGTGTAGATTTTTTTCTTTTTTGCTAAAAACTTTAACCACCATCATGCATGCACTATCGTAACGAATATATCCCTTGGATTATATTTGACTTTGTGATGTAAGTTTTTTTGCACTGAGAAATTATGCATGTATGGAATGGATTAACTCCAACAAGCTGAGTATCGCAATAAGAACACAAATATACCTGGAGATCCCTAAGATGCTTAGGCAAAGTAATTAAATTATATTCAGAATATGTTTCTAATAAAACAAGATTAGCTGGTTAGAGAAATATTGATAAAACCGAAAACTAAAATATTTGGAGATTATTAAACTAAAATAATTGGAAAAGACTGATCTTTTGTTTCCTCTTTTCTAATAATGGAGAATTTCAGATTACTTTACATATCACGATAGTTGCTTCATAAGGTTTTGACACCCCTTTCCACCTATAGAATTTATGGCAGTACATGAAAGTGTTCAGCTCAAAATTCTGGATTCTGTTTTGGATAACCTCTGCTTTTCCATTAATATTTCTTGGAGAAAACTATAGTAACAAAGTATTGTCTTCAACAATCTTGTAGCTAAGTCTAGTATTTTTGTGACATATTCTTTCTGCTTGCGAGAGTCCCGTTTTTTTCTCCATTATAAAAATCTAGTCAGTGTAAAAGAGGACCTGGTTAGAAATACCCCAGTGTTCTTAGATTATTCCTGGTTTCCTTTTCGAAAAAGACCTTTCATGTTCTGCCTGTATTCACATTCATTTGGTCATTTGCTTTACAATGGGCTGACCTGTTTCTACCTCCTTTTAAAAGTTGGTTATCTGCAATTTGAGCAACCAGAAGAAGTCATTTTTTCACAAAAAGTTTTTTAAGCCTCATTGTTTTTTTTTTTTGCCAGTGAACACAATGCTGCTCGGATCTAAGTATAAGTCCATGTATGTAATAAACCAACACTTAGAAATTTCAAAGAAAGCACCGTTTAGCAAGTGGAAGAGATTATTGCAGTAGTAAGAAAGTGGGGGAATCCTGTACCCACTAAAGAGTACTTGAATATTTCTCATATCATCAGTGTCGCCTCAGGTTGTTGCCTAGCAATTATTTAAAGACCTACTTCACATCTTAATAAAGTAAATCAAAGACTCTTGTTTTGTTTGATGGCTTCTTCACAGGTTAGGAATAAGTATGGAATGAAACTTAATTAACTAGGCATTTGAAAATCTAAGCCAGCCTCCTCACAAATTTTCTGTTGAAAATGCAAGCTGTTATCCATTAGTAACTTTCAGAAGCCACTCTTGTAAGTAAATCTAGAAAAACGCATTTACCAGTGTTGTTGCCGAAAATCACCATAAACAGGGTGCTTCCTGCAGACCTACCCGACAAGCAGTGTCTGTAGGTACCTAACTGAGAGTAACTCGTTTACAGCATAACTAGGACAGAAGTCAAAGAGACAAACCGATTCAATATCTCGTGGAGAATCCAATGCTCTGCTTTTCTAACTTTCCTCGCCATTTCTGGTCAGCTTCCCTTCCCCCCGCACCACATACCCAGAAGCCACTCAAATTACCAACCGTGTTGAGCTGAACTTACTGCAGTGTGATGCAGGCGAAGGCTGGGCACAGCTCTGAAGCCAGAGCGACTGCTTTTCCGGAGAGGAACCGGGACTCGCCAGCTAACAGGATCCCTTCCAATTCACACGCTCCGCTCAGTCAGAAGGCTCCCTCACAGCTCGGCTTCCCCAGAGGAGTGGAGCTTCAAGAACTCTGCTCACAGCATCTCCTCCTCTCGACTTCCACCCCCCTTCCAGAACACCCAGCCCAGTCTAACTAGTGTCTGAGAGATGGAAATCCACTTCCAGTCAACAACATGGGCAGCCGGCAGCCCTCCCGGTTCCTGACAATTTGCCACTCCAAACCCGCGGAGGCTGAAAGCTGGAGGTTTCCGGAGCCTCAAAGTCATCTTTGGCAACCCCCCTCCCCACCTCTCACTCCTCCCACTTCCCCCTCCTCTACCGCGGCCGCCTCCAGGCTCGCACTCAGGCTAGGTATCACGAATGGTTATTTTATTATCCATACCAATAAGCATCAGGAGGAATTTGTCAGAGATGAAATACCTGTTGTCCATGACTAATGCTCTTCTCTCATGTCTTTGAGTCCTTGATTTATAGCAAGATGCGTTGATATTGAAGTGTGTGTGTGTGTGTGTGTGTGTGTGTGTGTGTGTGTGTGTGTGTGTGTGTAGCGAGGAGGAGGCGATCCACGCAGCGGCTGCAAGCAACAGCCTTGCCTATCTCTGGCTGCCGCTTCTACAGCTGCTGTTGCTACTACTGCTGTTGGAACTCAGGGAAAATGAGACAGGAGACGGTGCTCTACAGCTATTTAACTGCTGGACCAGTTATAAGACAAGGGAGGAGACTGGACAGGTATGAGTGGCTGTCCTTGAAGCACTGAGCTTGATTCACGGCAATTACTACCATTCAGAATACAATTCCCCTCCACAGGAAACCTGATACCTGTCTGCCTCTCCCTTCAGCCAACTATAGTCCTTGATGGGTCATTGTTCATCAATGACTTGCCTAACCCACTTCTAGAAACTGTAGCAGCTGCACACTCTTTCTATATTCGGACTTGGTAACCTGGGAACAGGTGATTGGGGGATGGATGAGGGTGAAGAAGGAAAGGATGGGGGAGAGTAGGCGAATATTAAAAGATCTGTACATATGTCTAACCAATTAGGGCACAGGTAAAAATGAAAGTTTTGAGCTATGTATATAAAATAATGCATTGGGGTAATAAAAATATAAGTCAGTAGAAAAAAATGCCTGTTTTACAAAATGTGCGCAAAGCTAGACAGTTATTAAGGAGTGCGTTTAACAGCTTAAATGCAGAGAATGTTGATATACATGCCCCTGGGTGTCTCTCAGCTCCCCTGTGATACATCTACTGTGATTTCAATGTGTTAATATCACTATCGGCTACAAATTCTGGTGAAACCTACTGGTTACTGCTGTCTATGAATGCTCCCTTTCTCCTTATTGGCTGCTCATTCTCTGCCCTGTTATATCTCCAGATTATTCTCACATAAGGTGATATGCAGCAGAATTTATAAATTAAAGAGGGTCTCCAAACCCCCCAAGACTAGAATACTTCTTAATGACTAAATTTATTTGCTGTAGTCTGTCTTCATGTTCTTGTTCTGTAATAGGATGGGAGACTATGAACACACACATGCATGAGCGTGCACACACATGCCTTAATTGAATATCACTTTTAATCCACTTTCAGCATTCGATTTTCTGAACTAAAAATAAACTTAATTATTTTTTATTTTATTAGTAATGAACACCTTTAATTATCTTTACCTTGCTCTGAGCAATTTTCATATTTGCCATACATTTTCCCAGTTGTTAGGGATTGTAGAGTCAGGATTAAATTGAACAGATGTTAATGCAAAAAAAAAGAAAAAGCCCCTGGAAATACAACAGGGAATCCAGAAGGAGGGAAGAAACCCAAAAGGATTAGATAGTACATCTTTTCCTGATCTGTTTACATTAGAAAAATCACTGCCTTTAGCAAAACAAAGGCCAGTTAATGTTCAAAGAATTTCTCAATTATCCAATAAATATAAATTTTACTAAACCAACCCAACTACAATTGTAAAAAAAAAAAAGCTTTCTTTTAAAAATCATGCAATACAGTAAATTCAGAGTATCTACAACTTTTCAAATGTCAAATTCTAATGAAAACTGATGCCAAACAGCCACATATTTTTGCCTCAATTTCTGTTTGTCTATTAAATAAGTATCATACAACATGCAACTGATATTAAAAACCCGAAGAGTAGAGTAGCATGAAAACATATACACTACCATATGTAAAATAGATAGCCAATGGGAATTTGCTGTATGATGCAGGGAACTCAAATCAGGACCCTGTGACAACCTAAGGGGTGCAATGGGGTGAGAGGTGGGGAGGAGGTTCAAGAGGGAGGGGACATATGTATACCTGTGACTGATTCATGTTGATGAATGACAGAAACCAACACAATATTGTAAAGCAATTATTCTTCAATTAAAAATAAACAAACTAAAAACATAATAAAAAATGTGAAGAGTAACTCCACATTTTATACTTATATACAATGGAACCTAAGGAACTAGGCAAAAGTAGTGTACATCACTAAAAGACACACTTGATACAGAGGCTAACTTTATTACTAGGTGATGTGATGTGAAAGTTATCCTGCCCTTCAAATCCCATAGTTTAGCAATATGGGGGTGGTGCGGGGGTTCAGCTTTACTTTTACTCTCATTTTAAAATTCAAAAAAAAATAAAAAATAAAAAATAAATTAAAAAATTCAAAAAAAATAAAATGAAATTCAAATACATTTAGGAAGAGTAGTTACATTTTAAACATTCTTGAGAGAGAGACTTTCTTTGATATCTTTATTATAGACAAACAGGAAACTAAAGATCCAGCCTAGATAGAAAAGGAAGAACCAGGAAGAATTGAAATAATTGATCATGAACCCTTAGTTTGGCTGGCTTTTAAAAAATTGCTTACAACATTACTGAGATTTAAAGAAGAAACCACTTTCCTAACAAGACTACCACACAATCCCCAAGGTTTGATAATGGAAGAAGAAGTTTTGGTTGGGGTTTGATGGCTGATCCTTATCTCTGGTCCTTTTAACTCAGTATTTTCCATTTTGGAGGAAAACTTAAAAATAACTGCTTTATAACCTCTGGCCCATTTCTCTAAGATGCCTCTTGGTCCCCAGCTCTAAATTTTCAGAAATTTAATAATACTCATTCACTGCAAAGAGAAGCCAAAGGTCAGTAAACCTACAGTGGCAAAAGTCCTGTTTGTTTAGCTCACTCATGTATCTCTGGAATCCATCAAAGTGCTTGAAATATGTGTATGCATAGTAAATAGTTGGCTTTTTTTTTTAAATAAATGAGAAAATGAGTCAATGAATTAGCCTATGAATGCAGGGCATTGGAAAGATAAGTGGACAGGGAATAAAGATGTTTAAATTCACCCGGCCCTTACTCTGCTAGCAAATAACTGTGGCACTTTAGGGAAGTGAATCATTTCTTGTGGTTTCAAGCATCCTTTCAGGCATATCACTCAGACCCCACAAAACTGTAACAAATGCCTGTCCCCAGTACTTCTCCAAAAGGGTTTTTCTGCTATGCAAATTCAATCAATAAAGTTCCCTAAAATCTCATTTCCTGAGCGTTGTACAAATCAGTAACAACAGGACCCATATAATCTCTAAGAAACACATGGTTTTCTCCCACTTTTGACTCTTAAGTCTGCAAGTGGTCTAGTGAGTACTGGGCCAGATGCTTAAAGAAAATAGGATGTTACACACTTAAGTGTGTGTTTCTAAAATAATAGTCCTGAATCAGTGATTACAAGCAAGACCTTTGCTGACCTTCTACAAATAGAAATAATGTAAATCTAATACAAACAAAAAAATTATGAGCAGAGCATAAATAATGTAATACCATAGATTACTTACAGTAAGTATAAGTCCATGTTCAATCACAGACTTTTATATAAACTGATATTTAAAAACACCTTGTCATGTTAATTTTATTCAACAAACATTTACTGAACATCCATTTACTGCAAAGCATTGGAAAGACAAACACAGTCCAATTGCATTTAAAGGGCATATGGCCCCATAAAAAGTGCATTCCTACTTTGTAATTAAAATTTTTTGATTTAAGTGTATTATGTTTTAGAAAAATAAAATAGTTCAAACTTATATCAAACAAGATTTAAAACCTAGCCAAATTTGACTTAGATGATGAAAGGAGTGCTACCTCTTAAATTGAGCAGCAGACTGTCATATGGGGAATATTCCACTGGTTTCCAATCCGTGAATCAGTAGATGTAGGCTGGGAAGTTGGGGAAGATCCAGAAAAGATAGCATCTTATGGAACTGACTTTAAAAAGTAATAATCACAACATTCTGGCTACAGACAGGCCTTTTGACCTCATCTAGCTCAATTTTCATATTTTATAGGCTATAAACTAACATCTTATTTCATCATGGTTTATTGCCGGGAAGGTTATTTACCAGTTTCTCCACTGTGAAGGAACAGCACAGTGTTAGAGACTGGAGTACCAGACCATCTGACCTGCCTCCTAAGAAACCTGTATGCAGGAAAAGAAGCAGTAGTTAGAACTGGACATGGAACAACAGACTGGTTCAAAATTGGGAAAGGAGTACATCAAGGCTGTATACTGTCATCCTGTTTATTTAACTTTTATGCACAGTACATCATGCAAAGTACCGGGCTGGATGAAGCACAAGCTGAAATCAAGATTACAGGGAGAAATATCAGTAACCACAGATATGCAGATGACACCACCCTAATGGCAAGAAAGTGAAGAGGAACTAAAGAGTCCCTTGATGAAGGTGAAAGAGGAGAGTGCAAAAGCTGTCTTAAAACACAACATTAAAAAAATGAAGATCATGGCATATGGTCCCATCACTTCACAGCATAAATGGGGAAATAATGGAAACAGTGATAGACTTTATTTGCTTGGGCTCCAAAATCATTGTGGATGGTGACTGCAATGATGAAATTAAAAGAAGCCTGCTCCTTGGAAGAAAAGTTATGACAAACCCAGGCAGCATATTAAAAAAAAGCAGAGACATCACTTTGCTGACAAAAGTCCGTATAGTCAAAGCTATGGTTTTTCCAGTAGTCATGTAAGTATGTGAGATTTGGACCATAAAGAAGGCCGAGTGCCAAAGAATTGATGCTTTTGAACTACAGTGTTGGAGAAGACTCTTGAGAGTCCCTTGGACAGCAAGGAGAGGAAACCTGTCAATCCTAAAGGAAATCAACTCTGAATATTCATTGGAAAGGCTGATACTGAAGCTGAAGCTCCAATACTATGCCACCTGCTGCAAAGAGCCAACTCATTGGAAAAGACCCTGATGCTGGGAAAGACTGAGGGCAAGAGGAGAAACGGGCAACAGAGGATGAGATGGTTGCATGGCATCACTGTCTCAATGGACATAAGTTTAAGTAAACTCAGAGAGATAGTGAAGCACAGGGAGGTCTGACATGCTGCAGTTTATGGCGTCACAAAGAGTCAGACACAACTTAGCTACTGAACAACAACAACAACAACATGTACATTATAAGGATCTCAGAAGGAGAAGAGAGTAATGGGCAGAAAATGCAACTGATGCAATAATGGATGAAAATCTACCTTCACTGAGGTATAATCAACAAAATTAGAATATATTTAAAGTGTACAGTGTGATGATTTGAGGTACATATACATTATGAAAGAATTCCCATTACCAACTTAATTAACATACCTATCACTTCATGTATTTGATTTTTTTCATATTTTTGTGAAAACATTTAATGTTTCTACTCTCTTAGCAAATTTCTATTATAAAAGATAGGTTTATTGACTATGTCACCATGTTATATATTAGGTCCTCACAATATATTCATCTTAAAATTGAAAGTGTGTATCCTTTTACCAGCCTCTACCTAATTTCTCCCACTACTGTTGACATTTCAACTATTTTTTTAATTCCATACATAAATAAAACCATGCAGTATTTTTTTTTCTCTTACTTATTTTATGTAGTTTAATGCCCTCCAGGATCATCTATATTATTAAAAACCACTGAATTTCCTTCTTTTTAAGGCTGAATTATATAGAAGTCAGAATGTTGGATCATACAGTATTCTTAATTTTCTGATGAATCTGCATACTGCTTCACATAGAAGTCACACTGATTTATTTTCCCACCTACAATTCACGAGTCCCCATTTTTCACATCCTTGCCACCATTTATCTCTTGTCTTTTTGATAGCAGACATCCTAACAGGTGTAAGGTAACATCACTCTGGTTTTGATCTGCTCTGATCTGTGTTATTTCCTTTCTTCTACTAATGAGCTTAGCCTGTTCTTTTTTTCTAGTTCCTTGAGGTCTAAAGCTAGGTCATTTATTAGAGATCTTTCCTTTTTCTAAATGTAGGCATTTATCACTACCAACTTCTGTCTTCCAACTGATTCTGCTGTGTCTCATAAGATTGGTATGTTGTGTCTCCAACTTCATTTGTCTCAAGATTTTTTTTTTTGACCCATTTGTTAAGGAGCATGCTGCTTAATCTCTACATTATTTGTGAATTTTCACTTTTTCTTCTTGCAATTGGCTTCCAGTTTTATACTGCTGTGCTTGAAAAAGATGCCTGATATGATTTCAATCTTTTTAAATTTATTAAGACTTGTTTTGTGGCCTAACATTTAATCTGTCTCAGAAAATGTTCCATGGGCATTGTGAAGGATGTGTATTCTGTTATTGTTAGAATGAATGTTCTGTGTATGCTTCTTATATCTATCATGTAGCCTAAGTCCACTCTTTCCTTATTGATTTTCTCTCTGGATAATCAACCAATATTGAAAGTGGGGTATTGAAGTCCCCTATTACTGTACTGCTGTCTATATCTCTCTTCAGATTTGTTAATATTTGCTTTATACAATTATGTACTCTGAAACTGGGTGTATAAATATTTATAATTGTTATATAATCTTGATGAATTGACCTCTTTATTCTTATACACTGGCCTTCTTCCTCCCTTGTTGCCATCTTGGCTTAAAGTCTATTTTCTTTGATATAAATATAGCTGCCTCTGCTTTCTTTGGCTTGTCTGCATGAACACTCTATTCAGTAAATCACCTATCCCCTTTTCACTAAGATCATTTTCTAAAGATTTATCTTGTCCTTTTGTTTGGAACATATTCCCACATTTCTTCCTTTCCCTTGCCTTTCCAAGTTGGTTTCTGAACATTAGGTAAGACAGCCACCTCTCCTAATCTTGACAGACTGCTCTCTTGTAGGAGATGAAGTCTATCAGTCAGTCCAGTTCAAGCTCTGGGTTTTCTCTCAATCCTTTGTGATTGTCCAAGCTGCAGTCTTTGTTCTCAGTGGCTCCCAGTATTTGAGGGTGTGCCAAGACCTGTCAGTGCACCGAAGGGAATGCTTGCAGTCGGCACCCAGCAGGGTATCCAGCAGGGTAATTAGAAGCCAGATCCTCAAGTATCAGCTGGAAAAGTATGCAGTTAAGTAAGCCTCCACCCAGGAAAAACTGGGAGATGGGCAATTTTGCCTGTTTCTTCTGTGTTGAGTATGGGTGTATAATCATGGTCTGGGGGTGAGGTACTCGTGCTCCAATTTAAAAACTGCTTGCTTTTAAATTAAATTTATTTATTTTTAATTGAAGGATGATTGCTTTACAGTATTGTGTTCATTTCTGCCAAACGTCAACATGCTAACAACTGGTTCTTTAGAAGGCACAGATATGAAAAGATAGCCTGTGCTCGTGGATTCCAAGAGTTAATGTTTAAAAGTGACCATTCTACCCAAAGTAATCTACTGATTAAATGTAATCTCTATCAAAAATCCAACAACAATTTTTACAGAAATAGAAAAGTCCTAAAATTGGTGTAAAAGCACAAAACACTTCAAACAGCATAAGCAATCTTGAGAAAGAACAAAGCTGGTGACATACTTCCTCATTTCATACTGTGCTGTGCTAAGTTGCTTCTGCTGCTGCTGCTGCTGCTGCTGCTGCTAAGTCGCTTCAGTCGCGTCTGACTCTGTGCGACCCCATAGACGGCAGCCCACCAGGCTCCGCCGTCCCCGGGATTCTCCAGGCAAGAACACTGGAGTGGGTTGCCATTTCCCTCTCCAGTTCATGAAAGAGAAAAGTGAAAGTGAAGTCGCTCAGTCGTGTCCAACTCTTAGCGATCCCATGGACTGCAGCCTACCAGGCTCGTCCGTCCATGGGATTTTCCAGGCAAGAACACTGGAGTGGCGTGCCCTGCCCTCTTTCAGCGGACCTTTCCAACACAGAGATAAAACCTGTGTCTCTTATATCTCCTGCGGGTTCTTTACTACTTGTGTCAACTGAGAAGTCCAAGTTCCTTGACTTTGTTTCTGGCAAAGATTTTTTTAGATATAATATCAAAACACAGGAAACCAAAATAAAAAGTGGACTATAAGAAACTGAAACCTCCTGTACAGCAAAGGAAACCAACAAAATACAAGGGCAACCTATGCAATGAGAGAGTATATTTGCAAACCACACACTCAAAAGGATTAACATCCAAAATATAAATGACATTTATAAATTACACTACTCAATATAAATTACATTACTCAATAACCAAAAAACTAAAAACTCAATTACAAAATGGGACAAAGATGTGACAGATATTTTTTCAAAGAAGACATACAAATGGTAACAGATATGTGAAAGAGTGCTCCACATCACCAATCACTAGGAATACGCAAATTAAAACTACAATGATGTATTGTCTCTCAACTGTTAGGATGTCTCTCATCAAAAAGACAAGCGATTGCAAGTATTGGTAAGGATATAGACAAAAGGGTATGCTTGTGCATTGTGGGTAGGAATATAATTGGTGCAGTCAGTGCAGAGAACAGTACGGAAGTTTCTAAAAAAAAAAATAGAACTATCATATGACCCAGAACTTCCATTACTTCATATATATCCAAAAGCTGAGAAGAGTATCTCAAAGAGACATCTGCAACTCATGTTCATGGCATCATTATTCACAATAGGCAAAGTATGGAAACCTAAGTGCTCACCAAAGAATGAATGGCTAAAGGTGAAATGTGTATGCACCTATAATACATACACACACAGTGGAATTTTATTCAGTGATGAGAGAGATAATACGGCCATGTTCAACAACATAGAAATCCTTTCATTTGTATACATGCACCAAGTCATCACAATATACACCTTAAATATCTTATAATTTTACATGTTGATTATACCTCAATAAGGCTGAAACTTTAAAAAATTTAAATAAAAGATATGAACTTATATACAAAACAGAAAGAGACTCACAGACACAAAATCAACCTTATGATTACCCAAGGGGAGAGTAGGGGGAAGGGATAATTTAGGAGTTTGAAATTAACATATACACACTAATATATATAAACATTTCAGACTCTTTTGTTGACTATGATGGCTACTCCATTTCTTCTAAGGGATTCTTGCCAACAGTAGTAGATATAATGGTTATCTGAGTTAAATTCCCCCATTCCAGTCCATTTTAGTTCGCTGATTCCTAAAATGTTGATGTTCACTCTTGCCATCTCCTGTTTGACCACTACCAATCTGCCTTGATTCATGGACCTAACGTTCCAGGTTCCTATGCAATATTGCTCTTTACAGCATCGGACCTTGCTTCTATTACCAGTCACATCCACAACTGGGTGTTGTTTTTGCTTTAGCTCCATCTCTTCATTCTTTCTGGAGTCACTCTCCACTGATCTCCAGTAGCATATTGGGCACTTACTGACCTGGGGAGTTCATCTTTCAGTGTCTTATCTTTTTGCCTTTTCATACTGTTCATGGGGTTCTCAAAGCAAGAATACTGAAGTAGCCAAAGTAAAGCAATGCCAAAGAATGCTCAAACTACTGCACAATTGCACTCATCTCACACGCTGGAAAAGTAATGCTCAAAATTCTCCAAGCCAGGCTTCAGCAATACGTGAACCATGAACTTCCAGATGTTCAAGCTGGTTTTAGAAAAGGCAGAGGAACCAGAGATAAAATTGCCAACATCCACTGGATCATCAAAAAAGCAAGAGAGTTCCAAAAAACCATCTATTTCTGCTTTATTGACTATGCCAAAGCCTTTGACTGTGTGGATCACAATAGATGGTGGAAAACTCTGAAAGAGATGGGAATACCAGATCATCTGACATGCCTCTTGAGAAATCTGTATACAGGTCAGGAAGTAACAGTTAGAACTGGACATGGAACAACAGACTGGTTCCAAATAGGAAAAGGAGTACGTCAAGGCTGTGTATTGTCACCCTGCTTATTTAAATTCTATGCAGAGTACATCATGAGAAATGCTGGGCTGGAAGAAGCACAAGCTGGAATCAAGATTGCTGGGAGAAATATCAATAACCTCAGATATGCAGATGACACCACCCTTATGGCAGAAAGTGAAGAGGAACTAAAAAGCCTCTTGATGAAAGTGAAAGAGAAGAGTGAAAAAGTTGGGTTAAAGCTCAACATTCAGAAAACTAAGATCATAGCATTCAGTCCCATCACTTCATGGCAAATAGATGGGGAAATAGTGGAAACAGTGACTGACTTTATTTTGGGGGGCTCCAAAATCACTGCTGATGGTGATTGCAGCCATGAAATTAAAAGACGCTTACTCCTTGGAAGGAAATTTATGACCAATCTAGATAGCATATTTAAAAGCAGAGACATTACTTTGCCAACAAAGGTCTGTCTAGTCAAGGCTATGGTTTTTCCAGTAATCATGTATGGATGTGAGAGTTGGACTATAAAGGAAGCTGAGCTCCGAAGAATAGATGCTTTTGAACTGTGGTGTTGGATAAGACTCCTGAGAGTCCCTTGGACTGCAAGGAGATCCAACCAGTCCATCCTAAAGAAAATCAGTCCTGAGTGTTCATTGGAGGGACTGATGTTGACGCTGAAGCTTCAAAATTTTGGCCACCTGATGGGAAGAACTGACTCGTTTGAAAAGACCCTGATTTGGGGAAAGATTGAAGGCAGGAGGAGAAGCAGATGACAAAGGATGAGATGGTTGGATGACATCACCAACTTAACGGAGATGAGTTTGAGTAAACTCTGGGAGTTGGTGATGAACAGGGAGGCCTGGCATGCTGTGGTTCATGAGGTAGCGAAGAGGCAGACATCCATACATGACCACTGGTAAAACCGTAGCTTGACTAGACGGACCTTGGTTGGCAAAGTAATGTCTCTACTTTTTAATACGCTATCTAGGTTGGTCATAACTTTCCTTCCAAGGAGTAAGTGTCTTTTAATTTCATGGCTGCAGTCACCATTTGCAGTGATTTTGGAGCCCAGAAAAATAGTCAGCCACTTTTCCACTGTTTCCCCATCTATTTAAAGCACAAAATAGAAAGCCTATGACAGAAATTGGAGTACTGAAATTGAAGTTTTACATGGAAAATCAGCAGTCTAGCCATTCATTTCACGGAGAAGGCAATGACAACCCACTCCAGTACTCTTGCCTGGAAAATCCCATGGACGGAGGAGCCTGGTAGGCTGCAGTCCATGGGGTCGCTAAGGATTGGAAACGACTGAGCGAGTTCACTTTCACTTTTCACTTTCATGCATTGGAGGAGGAAACGGCAACCCACTCCAGTGTTCTTGCCTGGAGAATCCCAGGGACGGGGGAGCCTGGTGGGCTGCTGTCTATGGGGTCGCACAGAGTCTGACAGGGGTGAAGCAACTTAGCAGCAGCAGCAGCAGCAGCCATTCATTTGACTGTCTCCATGATAGATGTGGATTACATTGTAATTGATTTAGCAGTGGTCATTCACAGAGTGAATTGCAAGACAATTCCTGTACATGGTCATATTTTATATTGTATGGTCCCACTTTATTAATTGGACCAATGACTTAAAAGAAGACAAAGCATACCTATTCTGCAATCACTGGTTTTTTGTTACTAAGAAACCAGATAGGTGGATTTAAATAATTCTCTAATCCTAGAACAACATCCTCGTCATTCTCCCTACCACTCTAGAGCTATTTGTCTTTTCCTAGATTTACAGGTCAAATTGTATTTATATTTGTACGTGGCTTACAAACATAAAACACTTATGTATGCTTATGGCTGATTCATGTTAATGTTTGACAGTAAATACAATATTGTAAAACAATTATCCTTCAGTTAAAAATTTTAAAAAGAGCAAACACTCAAAGATTTTTCAATGGCAATGATATGGAGTTGTAATAAATAATCCTTTTAAATGCAATTTTTGAAAGAGAATACCTAAGTCTTCATATAATAGCTGAATATTTAGAAGCAAATGTGGGATTCTCTCATAGCTCTGTTGGCAAAGAATCTGCCTGCAATGCAGGAGATCCAGTTTTGATTCCTGGGTCAGGAAGATTCCCCCCTGAAGAAGAAAATAGCAACCCACTTCAGTATTCTTGCCTGGGAAATCCCATGGATAATTTCAAGCTTATTAGCTTGATAATTTATAGATACTTTAGCTTTAAGCCATTTAACAGGTTAAATATGGTTTACATTACTTAAGTTTAGGAAAGACTGCTGTAAGATGAAATTTAGGGATTTCTGGTTAGGGGTAGAGGTTGAAAAGCTTTCTATTGTGTCCTTTTTGTGATTTAAACTTAAATTTCTATTAAACTGAAACTTATATTTCTATATCTTCTAGAGCAGCAGTTAACCTGGAAGGAAGAGCCCGTATTAAAATCTGTAACAGTAACTATGCCCACCTGCACTGTGCATTGATAATGTATACACATACAGATTGTTTCAGGTGAATTTAACAAAATACTTTGCTGAAAAGACAAATGCTATACAATCATGAAAATTTTAACAAGATTCACTGTCTTTATCTTCATTACTATGAAATCAGCCATCTGTGTGGTATTTGAAGTTAGTTTGAGAAACTTAGGATGTATCTTTTCAATGGAACTTCTCAGTCTCAGTGAGATAAATATTTACCAAAAGATAAATATAAATACGAAAATATTAAGCACATGCACACAATAGAGAAGCTCATTCTAAGCCTTAAGTAAATGTTTTTGTTTTTTTTTTCTTCAACTGAACTCATTTCTTTGTAATGGTTCTCTGTGATTTTTTTGCATCCAGTTTGAAGGGTTTGAAGGAGGGAAAAATCACATACGTGACCTGTACACCCCAAGCAGCTATGTCTATTAAGGCAAATTCATTTCTCCCTACAGTGAGTAATTTCTTCTCTTCAGATTGTAACTATTTTTAAATGTCAGATTCTCAAAAAACTCAGCATATAGAAAGATCTCCTGAAAGAGGGGGTGTTTTGGTGTCATGTTATCATTTTCTAATCATTCTTAACAATTTTTATAATCTTGTCGTTCTTCTTATGTATACCAATATCAGGTATACATTGCATTATTGGGATTCAGCCTTGTAGTTTTTCTTAGAGTATTATAAGGAGAAACCCAAAGAACAATATTTTTCATTGTAGATTTACTAAATAGTTATAAATATACCCAACTCACTGTTTAAAACTAAAATTTCTTGGCCAATATGAAAAATTAAATTTGTAAATGGGCTTCACTACATGTCAGCCTACAAATAAATTGCATAATTAGACAATGACTAAATATATTTTTAAAAATCAGTCACTTTTCCTCAGTTGGCATGACCTGAATTCCAGGCACTGTATTTGTCCTGGATGATTTATCTAAAAATGGTTTTTGAGGTTGAATAGTTCCATGAAATACTGGCTCACAAGCACTTCTATATCAATGGGAATTGACGTCAAATGCTTACGGAAAAGTTTACACCTATTATGATAATCCTGGGAAGCTGTGATGTCATGATACTTTATACAAAAAAAAATTATGACATTATTTTAAAAGCTATAGAAACAAACACCTATAGTAAGCAAATTTTTTACTGGAAGGATTTATTCAAAAATACATTTTTTAAAAGCTTGATAGCTTTTTTAAAAAGCTTTATGTTAACTTTTTGTTTCCTTTTCGTCCACCAAAATATATTCATGTTCAATAAGAAATCATTTTCTTCTAGGCACTAATCTAAAAGTTATATAATACACAATGGCACTTCATTTAACAATCAAAACTATCTCAAAAGGCAGATACTGTTGTGATTTCCAGTTTTCAGATGAAGAAACAAAGCACTGAGTACCTAAGTAATTTATCCAAGGACCAAATTCAGTGATGAGTGGTGAAGGGCCTAGAACTTTATAGTGTGGCTCCAGATGTCATATTCTTAACAGCTCTGCATTATCATTTCTGTACTTCTAACAGGGAAGTATCATTTAAGATATGAAATTAGAATGCTTAAGGCAATACAACAGATAACTGATTAATCTATGTTTAATCAGTATAGGATGTAACTAACATTTGAAATGTCAATAATCTATGTTAACTTTAAATTACTTGGAAGTAGATTTCTTGAAAATTTGAAATCTAAATTAAGCTACATTTCTCATGGTTTATTTCAAACTCATGCATATTTATTGTAACTGATTATTTGCATCTGATATACATCATACCAAATTAAAAATTAACAGAACCATTAATTTATGTGTTTTAATAATCTTGTTAACTTTAAATGCATGCATGCAGTGGAACAGGCTACAATAGTACAGTTACTCTGTGGGCTCATCCTCATTACACAATAAACTCAGTGAGGAAAAGACACTCATTTGCCTTTGTAGTTTTAGTTCTTTGAAAAAAAACTGAAACTAGAAACATGCCAGAATTATCACAGTATCAATAAATGTGTCTGTGTGAGGATCTGTCCAAATGCTGAAAATACTTCAAGCAGTTGATTTTACATTGTGTAAATGTTATAGCCAGGTGTTGAAAAAGAAGTACGTGTTCCTTTTGAGGGCTTAGGATAATTATTAATTAAATAGTGCATTTGTTGTTTATTTGCTTAATATTTGCCCATGTCACTTATAAGCTCTATGAGAGGGAGGATTCTAATTTTTCTTTTCTTTTTTTACTATTATAGCTTCAACATGTAGCTCAATGTCTGGCAGATAGTCAATAAAGTTTAATGATTTATTAATTACTCACATCTAAATAAAATTAATAAATTCAAGAAGAGGTGGTAAGTCTTTTTGTTTGTTTGTTTTCCTTCAAAAACCACACTGACTTTTCCAAGTCTAAATCATCTGATAAAGATGTGTATGATTATCCGAGGCTTTCATGAGTGCTTTAAACTACATTGTAAGCACCTGTGTACCATAAGCCAGAGAGGTTCAGATGCAGCAATACTGTATTTCATTTAATCTAAGATGGGAGACCAAGGCTGTCGAAGTTAAAGTGAGAGTGGTGGTAGTGGTTTAGTCACTAAGTCGTGTCCGCCTCTGTAAGTGATTCAATTGGTGGACCATTTTTCTATTACTTATTTTCTGACTTTATTTATATAACAATATGTTGGAATGTTGTTGCTCAGTTGCTCAGTCATGTCCTACTCTTTGTGAACCCATGGACTGCAGCACGCCACGCTTCCCTGTTCATCACCATCTCCCAGAGCTTGCTCAAACTCATGTCCATTGAGTCGGTGATGTTATTTATATAACAATATGTTGGAATGTTGTATGACACTAAGATAGTATATGGAAGTCATGAAAAAAGAAGAGGTTGGCTATCAGGCTAAGACCTACGGATTATATTCAAAACATATCTGAGTTTTGATTTTTGGACTAGTTTTAGTTTCTGTCTACTCTTACTTAGCTCTACTTCCCTGTCTTCCGGTAACAAACTCTGATTTTCCTTTAGATACAATTTTGTTGGATGGTAAATAAAGATACCTTGTTCCTAATGTCAAGGCAACTAACTTAAGCCAGTAGCACACTCTCACTAGAAATTTAAGTTTCCCAAACTATATGAAGATATTGCAGTTGATAAACTTCCATAGAAACATCCTCAAATGTTTCTGTCTAGATCATCAATTTAGCCTGTTTTCTAAACTTTCTTAAGCCTGGTCCTATTGTGGTTTATTTAATTTATGAACCATTTTCTACTGGTGGATGATACTATCTTGCGTCAAGTAGCCAGGATCTGTTTCATTTGTCTGCAACAGGAACATTAGCAGTTGATTGAGCAATGTTGAAACACTCAGAGTATGCTTCAAAAGAATGAGTTCATTGGGAGAACAATTAGGATGATTCACTTGGTGATAATGAGTAGAATGGACTAGAATAAAAAGAGACAAGCACCAGGAGAATAATACAGGAAACTGTTGAAAACTTCACATGAGAAGACAGAACTGTTTTAATGAAGCTAAAATGAAAAATATTTGGTGTTATATAGATTCAGGGAAGCCTGGTATGCTGCAGTCCAAGGGGTCCCAAAGAGTCACACATGACTGAGCAACTGAACAACAACAAGTTTCAGCCACAAAATTCATCATTTTTCCCCCTAGATACAAAAGTGAAAGTGACATCGCTCAGTTGTGTCCAACTCTTTGTGACCCTGTAGACTGTAGCCTAACACACTCCTCTGTCCATGGGATTTTCCACACAAGAGTAATGGAGTGGGTTGCCATTTCCTTCTCCAGAGGATCGTCCTGACCCAGGAATTAAACCCAGCTCTCCCGCATTGTAGGCAGATGCTTTACCAACATATGAAAGTAGAAATAAATGGATGCCAATATCAAAGCTAAGTATTTAAGCGGAAACCTATTATCTGGGGCTTCCCCCAGTGATTCAGCAGTAAAGAATCCACCTGACAATGCAAGGAGTGGTAGGAGACATGGGTTTGATCCTTGGATCAAGAAGATCCTCTGGAAGAAGAAATGGCAACCCACTCCAGTATTCTTGCCTAGAGAATCCCCTGGAGAGAGGCGCCTGGTGGGTTACAGTTCATAGGGTTGCACAGAGTTGAACGTGACTGAACATTGCCTTGTCCGCTTCCTCACCATTATCACTCTCATGATTCCAATGGTGGCTTCGGGCTTATTTCTTTTGTAGAGCGCTAAGCGTCCTGTACACATGATGGCCCCACACTTCTCTATGCCTTCCCTACCTTCAAACCCTCTCTCACATTGCCTTGTTCCAGAATCTCTTCTCTATTCCCTTTAAGTTGCCCCTCCTTGTTTTGAACCACTGTCAAAGGTCACTACTCTCATTTCCTTAATACACTATTTCAGACGTTAAGGTTCTCCCTGAGACTCCCACCTGACACACTCCTCTTACTCAGAGCAAGTGACCTTGTCTTCCACTTCACCAAGAAAGTTGATGCTGTCATGCATTCTGCTCAGCTTCAGCCAGTCTTACACATAATGTTCCAACATATGGATCAGCGAGTCTTCACCCCACCATGCTGTCAGTCACATTCACACTCTTACTCAAGATGTCATCTCTCTTCTTTCAAGATTGGTCCCCCTGGGACCCTTTTTTGTTTTGTTTGATTCAAGCAACTCTTTCATATCGAGTTCAGGTTTCCGCTTCTCTGCTGCTGCTGCTGCTGCTAAGTCGCTTCAGTCGTGTCCGACTCTGTGCGACCCCACAGATGGCAGCCCACCAGGCTCCGCCGTCCTTGGGATTCTCCAGGCAAGAACACTGGAGTGGGTTGCCATTTCCTTCTCCAATGCATGAAAGTGAAAAGTGAAAGTGAAGTCGCTCAGTCGTGTCCGACTCTTTGCAACCCCATGGACTGTAGCCTATCAGGCTTCTCTGTCCATGGGATTTTCCAGGCAGGAGTACTGGAGCGGGGTGCCATTGCCTTCTCTGTCCGCTTCTCTAGAATACATAAAACTTATCGTCTCAAACACAGCACCTGTGCACTCAGCAATTTTTGTACTTTTTACCTTGTATATAGAATGCCTATTAGTTTCCCTGTTACTCCAACTAAAACATGTAACTTAAGGTTAGGCATCATATTGATCATAATATTCATTATTCTTGCATATGAAAATTAAGCCCTACATGCTAGATATGGTGCTACACATTATAAACACTGAGATGAATGATACACACTTTCATAACATAGAGAGCCCACCAAGCAATTCAAAGATTACAGATGAAGGTGATAGTATTAGTAAAAGTAGGACAAGGAGAGTAAAAAAGAGTATGAGGTAGATCAAATCAAATCAAATCAAATGGGAAGAAAGTGACATGAAAGTTTTCATTAGGTACCTGATATTTGAGGAGAATTTTTAAGGATGAAGTGCTAAATGGAAAGAAAAAAGATAGTCTCTTGACTCAAAATGTTATTCTTGATATATAAAGAGCTTAGAACTTGTCATTACCATCCTCACATCAAGACATATCTGAAAATGGAAATCAATGACTCTTTTTATAACTATCAGAGATCTGAGGTCACAGGCAAAATATTATTCAAAACTAGAGAGACCAGCAAATATAGAGAATCACAGTGGTAACCAGCTTAGCAGTGGCAGAAGCCATATATTTTGAGGCTTTGTTGAGTATACAACCTTGCATAGTTAAGATCACTGTGTATTCTTGGCAAATGCAACCTTTTTTCATTATGTAATGGCTCTCTTAGTATCTAGTAATTGTCTATGTTCTGAAGTCTATTTTATTTGATATTAATATAAGTATTCCTGTAATTTTCTACTAATATCTACAAAGTATATTATTTCTTTTTTTTTTTTTTTACTTACAATCTGTGTATGCTATGTTTAAAATAAAATTGCTATAGTTGGATTGGGTTTATTTTAATCTGTCTTTTAACTGTTGTATTTTGACTACTTATATTTTAGTAATTATTCATATCTTAGATCTTAAGTATGTGATGATAATTTATGCTTTGCATTTTGTTGGTTTCCTCTTTTTCTCTTTTCTTACATTCCTATAGGTGACTTTAAAACTCTGTTTTTTAAGACTTCATCTTGATTTATTCACAGCGCTTTCGAATATTGATATGTTGCATTGTATGATTTTTAGTTGGTGTTCTAGGTATTACAATATAGTGCTTCAAGACAACGTTAAAACTCACTTCCCTTTAGAATGCTTTATCTTACTTTTAAAAGTGGAATTTTAAGTTAATGTTCACTAACAATTTTTTTTTTTAGTTTTCTTTTGTCTGAGAATGTCTTTATTTTTTTCTCATTCTTCATGCTTATTTTTATCAAGAATTTGCGGTTGACGTTTTTCTTTCAAAACTTGAAAAAGGTCATGTCCTCCTTCTGGCTTCCATAAATTTCAGATAAGAGGTCTCAGTTCAGTTCAGTTCAGTCGCTCAGTCGTGTCCGACTCTTGGCCACCCCATGAATCACAGCACGCCAGGCCTCTCTGTCCATCACCAACTCCCGGAGTTTACCCAAACCCATGTCCATTGAGTCAGTGATGCCATCCAACCATCTCATCCTCTGTCGTCCCCTTCTCCTCCCGCCCCCAATTCTACCCAGCATTAGGGTCTTTTCCAATGAGTCAACCCTTCGCATGAGGTGGCCAAAGTATTGGAGTTTCAGCTTCAACATCAGACCTTCCAATGAACACCCAGGATTGATCTCTTTTAGGATGGATTGATTGGATCTCCTTGCAGTCCAAGGGACTCTCAAGAGTCTTCTCCAACACCACAGTTCAAAAGCATCAATTCTTCGGCGCTCAGCTTTCTTCACCGTCCATTTTCCTTTCTTCATCCATACATGACCACTGGAAAAACCATAGCCTTGACTAGACGGACTTTTGTTGGCAAAGTAATGTCTCTGCTTTTAAATATGCTATCTAGGTTGGCCATAACCTTCCTCCCAAGGAGTAAGCGTCTTTTAATTTCATGGCTGCAATCACCATCAGCAGTGATTTTGGAGCCCCCTAAAAATAAAGTCTGACACTGTTTCCACTGTTCCCCCATCTACTTCTCATGAAGTGACAGGACCAGATGCCATGATCTTAGTTTTCTGAACGTTGAGCTTTAAGCTAACTTTTTCACTCTCCTCTTTCACCTTCATCAAGAGGCTCTTTAGTTCTTCTTCACTTTCTGCCATAAGGGTGGTGTCATCCACATATCTGAGGTTATTGATATTTCTCCCGGCAATCTTGATTCCAGCTTGTGTTTCTTCCAGCCCAGCGTTTCTCATGATGTACTCTGCATATAAGTTAAATAAGCAGGGTGACAATATACAGCCTTGACGTACTCCTTTTCCTATTTGGAACCAGTCTGTTGTTCCATGTCCAGTTCTAAGAGGTCTACTATCATCCAAATTGGTGGGTCCTCTACAATTAATGGCTTGCTTCTCTGTGGTCACTTTTGAGAATTTTTTCTTTGTCTTTAGTTTTCATAAGTCTAGTGATAATGTGTCTTGGATCCCTTTGAGTTTATCCTTTAACAAAATTAATTCAGCTTTAGCTTTTAGGTTTATATAGCTTTAACCAAATTTGTGAAGTTTTCTGCCATCATTTCTTTGCATACTTTTCTAGTCCCACTTCTGTCTTTTCTGCTTCTGAGACTGGATGAGAGGAATGTTGACTTGTACTGCAAATTTTAAAACTTTATTTTCTGGCTGCTTCAATATCCCCACAAAGAGGCTGTGATAAGCACCAGTGTGATAAGGCTTGCTATTGCTACAAATTACCCCATTCACTTTCCTATTATTGTGACCTAGTGACACTCAAAGGAACCAATGTAATCCCCTTGCAGCTTCTGTTTGTGTACTCCACCTGACTCCACAAAAGGCACTTGTCCACAGGTCCTTGCTTTCTCAGCTTGCCACTGCTTGGTTGAACCTATTCTCTTAGTACTCCTCCCATCCGGTCATCTGTGGCATGTGGTGACTCTGTCTCTCTAGAACATGTGAATATGATATCATTAAATTTTTGTGAGTGTATGTCTGTGTGAGATTCTTTTCTCTTTATCAAGCATCAAGTTTTTAATACAGGTAACTCCTTCCTGTTGTTGGAGTTGTTGGGAGATGGATATATCTACTTAACTGTTTCAAGATGATTTAGATTTTGTGCATCCTGATTTTATGTGGATGAGGAGGATGGTGGTCTTGTCCACAATGGGTGGGACCTAAGCTCTTTCCTTCTCTCTCCTGTATTGCTATTACAAACACATCACGCATAGTACTATATCTAGATGAGATGACAAGAGCAAGTAATGGAGTTGCTTGGAATTTTGTGAAATCTAATAAAATAAAATTTTATTGCAGAAGTCTTTCAACTTGGCAACAAAAAGCTATTTAAAATTAGATTTATATATAAAAGTTAATGAAAATATATATGCTAAAATATAGAATAAGTCTTTCAAATATGCACTGAGCAACTATTATTTGTCAAGCACTAGTAATTCATAAATGAACATAATTATGGCAACATAGAGATTTATCGTATACATAAGAAATGCTAACCATATAAATACCTAGTTATCCTAGCAATATGCTAATTATAATCAAGCTTTCCTTAGAATTTTATTGAAACCATTAGCATCTCAAAATAATATGTTCTTTTCTCTGCCAGATTATAAAAATCTCTTTGATCATACATATTTCTTTGTCTGTTACTGAATTTCTCTGTTCTTTCAAAGCAAACTTTTTTTTCAGTAGAGATGTACACAGGCTGGATTAATATCTTCATTGTTTCAACACATGCTTCTCTGTATTCTGTGTTCTACCTGTCTTTTAAACTACTCTTAACAATGTCAGCAGGGCCTCCCTGCTCCACTGACTGTGGATCATAAAGAATCCGCCTGCCAATGCAGAAGATGTGGGTTTGATCCCTGAGTGGGGAAGATCCCCTGGAGAAGGAAATAACAACTCACTCTAGTATTCTTGCCTGGGAAATCCCACGGGCAGAGTCTGGCAGGCTATAGTCCATGGGGTTGCAAAAGAGTAGGACACAACTTAGTGACTCAACAACAATGATGTCAGCAAGGACTTCTCTTTTATCAAAACCAACTCACATTTTTGTCTTTATCTGAATTACTAGCATTTTCCAAAATGCATACCACACTTCCAGATTATCATGCATTTTATTAATCATACAGACAAACTTTGTAATGCACATGACTGGTTATACCACATCCACGACAAAATCTCTGAATGCTTTTTTAATTGAAATATAGTTGCTTGGCATCAACAACGTGATGGACATGAGTTTGAGCAGGCTCCAGGAGTTGGTGATGGACAGGGAAGCCTGGCATGCTGCAGCCCATGGGGTCACAAAGAGTTGTACATGACTGAGCGACTGAACTTAACTTATAGTTGCTGCTGCTGCTGCTGCTAAGTCGCTTCAGTCGTGTCCGACTCTGTGTGACTCCGTAGACGGCAGCCCACCAGGCTCCGCCGTCCCTGGGATTCTCCAGGCAAGAACACTGGAGTGGGTTGCCATTGCCTTCTCCAGTGCATGAAAGGGAAAAGTGAAAGTGAAGTCGCTCAGTCGTGTCCGACTCCTAGCGACCCCATGGACTGTAGCCTACCAGGCTCCTTCGTCCATGGGATTTTCCAAGCAAGAGTACTGGAGCGGGGTGCCATTGCCTTCTCCAATGGAAATTATAGGTGTACAATATTGCGATTAACAGTTTTTAAAGGTTTTACTCAATTTATAGTTATTATAAAATATTTATCTTCCCTGTGTTATACAACATACCCTTACAGCTTATTGTACCTCTTAATCCCATACTCCTATATTTCCCCTAACCCTTCCTCTCCCCGCTGGCAACAACTGATTTGTTCTCTGTATTTCTGAGTCAGTGTCTCTTTGTTACATTCACTAATTTCTCAAGTTTACCAATGCTGTTCATATCTATCAAGGGACATTCAAGAATTAGGAAACAAGCTAGGCTTTTCAAACATGATTGTTTACTGTAAATAACTGGTTACTTAGATATCAAAAGGCTAAAGAAAAAATGGGATATAAAAGAACTAGTTGCAGTCCCTAAGGCAAGAAAAAAATTAAAAGATTCAAAATACCATCAGAACTGGGAGTTCAACAAAATAACTTAATGATGGGTGAATTTAATTCAGATAACCATTATATTGTGGACAAGAATTCCTTGGAAGAAATGGAGTAGCTCTCATATCCAACGAAATAGTCCAAAATGCAGTATTTGGGTAAAATCTTAAAAACAACAGAATGATCTCTGTTTTCAAGACAAACCTATCAATGTCACCGTAATCCAAGTCTATGCCCCAACCACGAATGCTGAAAAAGCTGAAGTTGAACAGTTCTATTGCCAGGAGCCAGCTCACGAGATCCCACCCATGACAGAGTCGTGAAGAAGAGGACTGATCGAGCACGGCTTCTCAGGCCTCAGGGATTCTCGGGAGGCTGCCTCAGGGCTCACCTTAAAGATGATATCTGTCTTTCTGATGTTTGCTATAATAAACCTCTTCTTATTTTCTGTGACTTAGGCAAAAGGCCCTTCCTGATTCTCTTCTAAAATAGATCAATCTGAAACCTCAATCGACAAGGCCCCTGAACGGTAGCACCTTAATAAAATTATCTAGGATATAGAGTATTCTAATCTAAATTCCTCTTGCTAGCATATTAGTTTGTTTAATAAATGTACCTGTGCCTTTGGAGCTAATGTGCATGACAGCTCCTTAACAATAAACAATACTGAAAGCCTCCACACAGAAAGCCCCAATGGGCACAGAGCCCTTTGTAAGAAAAAGGGCTCATTAGAAAATATAAGAAGCATTACTTTATAATACTGTTACTTGGTCTATATTTACTCACTATGTTTTTGCTCTTAACGTATTTAGCCTCTATAATGAAAGCATAATAGTTAGAGATTTATATAAATAAAAGTTTAGCTTTGATACAAATAATAAGACGATTGTTAATTCAGCTGGTGATTTTGCTCAGCACTGACCTTGGCGCTTTCAGCTTGCTGTGCCATGACTTTATGGGACCACATTCTTCTCTGTTAGGCTCAAGGCATAAGATAGAGTACAGAAAACAGGTTTTACCTTGAAACTCTGAGTTTGTGAATTCTTTCTTTGTCATAATCTGCTGTGCCTGTATTCTTTAAAAAAATGTAGCCCTGGTACTTTCTATGCCTGATGCAAAAGTGCTCTGGCTGATCAACTCTTATCAATAAAGGAGTCACTGGATGTTAGCAGGCCTTCAGGCCAAAAGATGATGTAAACAACCTTAAACTTTTTGTAACTAAAAACGCAAACAGTGTCCTGGTTTCGATAAGGGTCAAAGACTACTGACCCATTGATTTGATTTGGCATGACTTTACACTTTACATTTGTCTCTATGTACAACTAAAAATATAAAAGCTGTCTTGAAAACAATAAAGTCAGGAGACACTTGGAGACGCTAAGACTCGCTGTGTCTTCTCATTCGCCAACGCCGTCCATCCTGAGGGAACCCCTGGACCAGCTGGAGCAGGACTCCGGCATTCTATGATGACCTACAAGACCTTCTGGAACTAACACCAAAAAAGTGATATCCTTTTCATCAAAGGGGACTGAAATGCAAAAGTAGGAAGTCAAGAAACACCTGGAGTAACAGGCAAGTTTGGCCTTGGAGTACAAAATCAAGTACAGCAAAAGCTAACACAGTTTTGCCAAGAGAACGCACTGGTCAGAGCAAACACCCTCTTCCAACAACACAAGAGAAGACTCTACACATGGACATCACCAGATGGGCAACACCGAAATCAGATTGATTATATTCTTTGCAGCCAAAGATGGAGAAGCCCTACACAGTCAGCAAAAAACAAGACCGGGAGTGGACTGTGGCTCAGATCATGAACTCCTTATTGCCAAATTCAGACTTAAATTGAAGAAAGTAGGGAAAACCACTATACCATTCAGGTATGATCTAACTCAAATCCATTACTATTATACAGTGGAAATGAGAAATAGAGTCAAGGGATTAGATCTGATAGACAGAGTGCCTAAAGAACTATGGACAGAGTTTCATAACATTGTACAGGAGGTGGTGATCAAAACCATCCCCAAGAAAAAGAAATGCAAAAAGGCAAAATGGTTGTCTGAGGAGGCTTACAAGTAGCTGAGAAAAGAAGAGAAGCAAAAGGCAAAGGAGGAATGGAAAGATATACCCATCTGCATGCAGAGTTCCAAAGAAAAGCAAAGAGAGATAAGAAAATCTTCCTAAGTGATCAATGCAAAGAAATAGAGGAAAACAATAGAATGGGAAAGGCTAGAGATATCTTCAAGAAAGTTAGAGATACCAAGGGAACATTTCATGCAAAGATGGGCACAATAAAGGGCAGAAAAGGTATGGACCTAACAGAAGAAGAAAATATTAAGAAGTGGTGGCAATAACACATGGATGAACTATACAAAAAAGGTCTTAATGACCCAGATAACCATGATGGTGTGATCACTCACCTAGAGCCAGACATCCTGGAATGTGAAGTCAAGTGGGCCTTAGGAAGCATCACCACGAACAAACCTAGTGGAGGTGATGGAATTCTAGTTGAGCTATTTCAAATCCTAAAAGATGATGCTGTGAAAGTGCTGTACTCAATATGTTAGCAAATTTGGAAAACTCAGCAGTGGCCACAGGACTGAAAAGGTCACTTTTTATTCCCATCTCAAAGAAAGGCAATGCCAAAGAATGTTCAAACAACCACACAATTGCACTCATTTCACAAGCTAGTAAAGTAATGCTCAAAATTCTCCAAGCTAGGCTTCAAGAGTACATGAACCCAGAACTTTCAGATGTTCAAGATAAATTTAGGAACAGCAGAGGAGTCAGATATCAAGCAAGAGAATTCCAGAAAAAAACATCCATTTCTGCTTCACTGACTATGCTAAAGCCTTTAACAGTGTGGATCTTTACAAACAGTGAAAAATGTTTCAAGAGATGGGAATACCAGACCACCTGACCTGCCTTCTGGAAGCCTGTATGCAGGTCAAGAATCAATAGTTAGAACAGGACATGGAACAATGGACTGGTTCCAAATTGAGAAAGGAGTACTTCAAGGCTGTATATTGTCACCCTGCTTATTTAAATTATATGCAGAGTATGTCATGTGAAATGCCAGGCTGAATGAAGCACAAGCTGGAATCAAGATTGCTGGGAGAAATATCAATAACCTTAGATACGCAGATGATACCACCCTTATGGCAGAAAGTGAAGAGGAACTAAAGAGCCTCTTGATGAAGGAGAAAGAGGAGAGTGAAAAAGCTGGCTTAAAACTCAACATTCAGAAAACTAAGATCATGGCATCTGGTCCCATCACTTCATGGCAAATAGATGGGGAAACAGTGGAAGACTTTATTTTGGGGGGCTCCAAAATCAATGCAGATGGTGACTGCTGCCATGAAATTAAAAGGTGCATGCTCTTTGGAAGAAAAGCTATGAGAAACATAGACAGCATATTAAAAAGCAGAAACATTACTGTGCCAACAAAAGTCAGTATAGTCAAATCTATAGTTTTTCCAGTAGTCATGTACAGATATGAGAGTTGGGCCATAAAGAAGGCTGAGCACGAAAGAACTGATGCTTTTTAACTGTGGTGTTGGAGAAGATTCTTGAGAGCCTCTTGGACTGCAAGGACATCAAACCAGTCAATCCTAAAGGAAATCAACTCTGAATATTCATTAGAAGGACTGATGCTGAAGCTGAAGCTCCAATACTTTGGCCACCTAATGTGAAGAGCTGATTCATTAAAAAATGACTCTGACGCTAGGAAAGATTGAAGGCAGGAGGAGAAGGGGGTGACAGAAGACAGAAGAGATGGCTGGATGGCATCACTGACCCATTGGACACGAGTTTGAGCAAACTCCAGGAGATGGTGAAGGACGGGGAAGCCTGGTGTGCTGCAGTTCATGGGTTCACAAAGAGTCGTACAGGGGTGAGTGACTGAACAACAATAACTGCATTGATGACCAAAAGGCTTCCAGGTGGCATGCAGGAACCTGACTGGGGATTAAGGTGTAAGAAGAAGAGGTGAGGGAATATGGTGGGAACTTTATGGGTAATTCTTGGGCCACCTTGGAAAGTGCTAAGTGGTTGACTCTAGAAGTACCAAATAGCACGAGAGCTGCTACGGTTTGCTGATACTAAAAAGATGCAGATAGAAGCTGTAGGGAGAAAGACAATCCCTGCTCTTCTCTAACCTTCCAATAACACACCATCACTTCCCAGACAGTAAAAGAAATTGCAGAAATGGAGTTTGTTGACTCCCATTCCCAATATCACAGAGAACACTATAAAATGGTGAACCTAGCATTGAGAAACAATAACCTCCACAGGATATTTCACTTAGGATATACTTTTACTTCCAGATTAATCATCTACTTAAGCATCTCCAGGCTTCGCTGGTGGCTCAGTGGTAAAGAATCTGTCTGCCAATGCAGGAAAAGCAGGTTAGATCCCTGGGTTGGGAAGATCCCCTGGAGATGGATCTGACTTAGCAACTAAACAACAGCAAAACATCATCACTTAACTCTCTATTAGATTATTCTCTGTCACCTGAATACACTTAAACTTGCCATTATGCACGTTACGTCATGACAACTTTGTATCCCTGGAGTGGTCTTCCTGTTCCCGGGTGGCTCAGATGGTAAAGCATCTGCCTACAATGCAGGAGGCCCAGGTTCAATCCCTGGGTCAGGAAGATCCTCTGAAGAAGGCAATGGTAACCCACTCCAGTACTCTTGCCTGGAAAATCCCATGAACGGAGGAGCGTGGTATGCTATAGTCCATGGGGTCGCAAAGAGTCAGACACGACTGAGTGACTTCACTTTAACTTTCTCTCTATCACTGGAAATTGTATCTATCAATCCCTTAGTTCCTATCTTACATTGATTTGTTTATAAAGATTTTCCTTATCCCCAGAGTTAAATTTTTATTCTTTTCACAGTGTTGGCATATAATCTATGGGAACTGTGTGCTGCATGAATCAGTTCCAGCTATATTTGTACCTCTCTCAAGGTTACTACATTCTGCCTTTTTATTTAAGTAATTATTGTGCTAATTTTATCACTTCACAAGTTCCTTCAGGGTAGAAGTGATGTCTTATTCATAACTGCAGTCCCCATATGTTAAGTGCTCATCAGTTGATGGAATTTCCAAAAGTGATGTATAAAAAGAAGAAAAACGTTCACATACACACAAACATTAATTTTAGGAAGGTAAAATTTCAACTAGCTTCAGAACTCAATTTTTTTCAGTTTTTCTACTTTCTGCTTTTCTACTCATTAATTGTAGTTAATATTTAAGAGAACAAACATACCTCACTTTCAATGGTTCCAGAAGCTTCTCTAGTCACTGATATTTGAAAATTACAAGGTACTGCTTTATTATTTTCTCTTTTATCAATTACTGCACAGAAGTGAAAAACTGGGAAAGGCTGTCTCCTTAACAATATTACATCTCAATATATCCTCTTCAGAATCTACCCCTGACTCTGTAGAAAGAGGATGCCCTGTCAGTAGTAATTTTTCTTTGTGGCATCACAAAAAACAACACCCTTTCTTATTGCCCTTTCATTGTTTTGTATCTGCAGATGATCAATGTCCTCAGGAAAAAGTGAGCATTTAAAGTACCTGTCAGCTCTAGATTCAATAAGTATGCTTTCAGTGTTTCAACCTCATGAATAATTTCAACTTCTGTTTGATCAGCAGAAAAATAATTTCAATTATTTTTCCCTTTTGACATCTCTAACATGCAAAATTACTAATTTAATAAATCACTCACAGGAGAGGAATAGTACTTCAAAAAGTTTTAATGGCAAACCTTATTTATCTGTATGCAAATATGCTACAAGTATATTTTAATATGATAAATAAGCATTTGTAAGAAGAATAAAAAGTATGTTATTTATAAATGCAATTATCGGATAACCTGCAAATTATCAATTCTTTGAGTGCAGGAGTGCTTGGCATACTATAAATTATCAATATGATCTCATTGAATTAAAATTTCATTTTCATTTATTTATTTTCAGTCATTGTTGAGATTAAGCTATTGCTTTTTGAACGTGCTGATTGATGACCCCAAAGTAGAGAATTTATAAACAATAGGAAATCACTGAATGCTAATTTTAAGAATAATCAAGAGTGAATCTTTTATATATATTCTACCACAATTTGTTCCTGTTTATATCTCTACAATATAATGTCTAATACAACAAATTTTATCATGTAAAAATGATATGCAGAAATGGGTATATTTCTGAATGAATACTCACTTAAGTAAATGAAAAATAAAGCCAAACAATTACAATAAGAAATGTCTGTTTCAATCAGACCCCTTAACTTGATTTAAAATGCCATGTGGTATATTGATCTGTACTTGAAATCTGCCCAGTTTTTTTTAATTCAATGATTTTTATCAGTGACTGAAGCAAACAAAAGAAAACCCATACAACTGTATTTCTTTTCCATCATCATTTTCTCTACAGCCTAATGTTACATTTGGAGTCTTGTGGTTCTAAAAGCACTTTACTAATGCTGAGACAAGCCTTAAGCTGCTTTGAGCTTTACTGGACAAGAAAGCATTCACGTGTCGTCTTTACTTTGGACATATCAACTGACAGATCAGTGGTGACTAGGTCCTATCTCATTGTGGGCTTTAATGAGCCTGCAAATAGGATACCAATTTAAAGTGGCTTTGGCAGCCTTACCTATCTGTGAATTCATGATGTTTTTATAGGAAATCTCCGAAAAGGAAGACAGCCTTTATTGTGAAAATGTGTTAAGACAGGTGAGTGTGTCACACTGAGGGTATTTTTTTTAACCAAGGAGAAAAATTAAATTTTTCTTACATCAACAGCAGGATGAACTCTGTAGGTTTTAAATGAACCATGAAAGAGTCTCACAAAGACTCAGTAACACCTCAAACAAGATAATGTCTATCAAGAAATTTTTTCCTAAAAATATCCTGCCATATAATTCCAGACAAAAAAAAATTTGTGTAAAAATAATATAATAAAGCTATTACATGCATTTTTGACTAAAAGTATTCACATAAAACACATAAATGTTTATAGTTAGGTTTGATAATCATGAATAAGAGCAATAATTCCACATGAAACAGAAAATGAGGGAGTCAGTGAATTAGACCAGTGTCCAACATGCCCTTTACAAGACCTCTAAAGTATATTACACGCAAAATATTCTTTCTTTATGTAAGGCTTTAAGCAGCTAATCACACCGTGAATATTTAAGAGGAAAAACAATCGGTACTCTCTCTTCTATCTTCTGCTTCCTTTCCTTCCCCCGCCCTTCCCTACTCATCTCCTCCTTCCTTCCTCCTCCTTCCCTCTTCACTTTCCTCCTTCCCTCCCTCCTTCACCATTCCTGACTGCCTGTCTCTCTCCAGAAAATTTCATGGAACTCACATTTGACAGAAAATGCAGTCAACCCCATGGACTGTAGCCCACCGGGCTTCCCTGTCCATGGGATTCCCAGGTAAGAATACTGGAGTGGGCTGCCA
The DNA here is from genome assembly GCF_054371585.1 of Giraffa tippelskirchi. Taxonomy (NCBI): domain Eukaryota; kingdom Metazoa; phylum Chordata; class Mammalia; order Artiodactyla; family Giraffidae; genus Giraffa; species Giraffa tippelskirchi. The sequence continues at coordinate 70,401,285 of NC_137284.1, forward strand.
TTCCTTTCTCCAGGGGATCTTCCTGACCCAGGGATTGAACCTGGGTCTCCTGCACTGCAGGAGGATTCTTTACCATCTGAGCTACCAAAAAAAGGATCTTATTAAAAATGTAGGTTCTAACTCAGTAGGGTCTGAGGATTCTTCAATTCTAGAGTAGCACTGAAACATATACATTATTATATGTAAAAGAGATAGTTGTGGGATGTTACTGCACAACACAGGGAACCCCACCTGGTGCTCAGTGACAAACTAGAGTGGTGGGGGGAGGGAGCCTCAAGAGGGAGGAGACACATGTATATTTATGGCTGATTCCCATTGTGGAATGGCAGAAACCAACACAACACTGTAAAGCAATTATCCTCCAATTAAAAATAAACTTAAAAAACAAACAAACAAAAAATTATCTGATGAGACCTATATAGCTGGTCTCTCAACCATACTTTGAGTAGCACGACTATAGGATTCATCCTGAGAAATGCTAATCTAGGCAAAAGACAAATGGGCAGCCAGTCAGGAACTGTTGACTATAAAACTGAGAAGAGGGATTTTTCAGAGCCAGAGGTTGAGTGATGAGGAGCACCTCCCTGAATTATTAATAAGATGATTGATAAGAAAACAACGGTGATATTCTTAGCAAGAATAGAGGTGTCACTATTTCCCATGGATTTGACTTGCTGGGAAGCAAGTTCCATTTTGGTATGGTTGAGGCAACAGCAGGGTAGTAAGTGAAGACACCTAACCAAAAGTTAGAAATAAAGTTTTTAGTGGAGAAGTCACACTTATACCTATAAATTTAGCAGAGGCCTAAACATGAAATGCTTAGTGGAACGAAAAAAATGGTTGAAAACAGCTTAGAAAACACACATATTTGGGAGGTGGGGAAGGTAAGAAGTATCATAGAAGAGACAGAGAAGTAGCTATCAGAGGTAGGAGGGTAACCACACACAGAGTGCTTGAAAAACAAAAGAGAAGAAAGTTTCCATCTGGTGCTTCCTGAAAATACAGAGAACATGAGAGTAAAAAGAGTAAGGAAATACACGAAACGATTTTGTTAGTTATCTTTTTAAAAACAACCTGTGGAGTATTCAGTATCAGACACCAAAGTGTAGGTGAAAAATAGGGACAAGAAAATGAACCTCGCTGGTATAGAGTGAAAAAAAAAGAGATAGAGAAAGCAATGAGGAGAAAAAGAGAGACTGATTGAGAGGGTATTAAGATTGAAGGAAAGATTTGTTTTGCTTTCTCTGCAAAGGGCAAGCCTAAGTACACCAGCTGGGAATTGTACAAATGAGAATGAAGGAAACTGCTGTAGAACAGTTCCTGTAAAAATTGGCTAAATTGGATCAAAATCACAAGTGAAAGTACTCCACCTGAATGAATACAGACATATTTTAGGAGCAGAATGGAGAGGAGGATGAACAAAAAGAAAATCTTGAGAAGCTTCTCTGTGTTATAACAGTGGGGACCGGGGGAGTGGCAGACAAATATCTCTAAAGGGCACTTTCTGTTCCTTTTCTCGGTCCTTAAATGTCCTGCTTAACTTTGACTTGTCTATACAGAACATTCTTCTGCCCCCTAAAGAAAACATGAAAGGAAGGAGAAGAGGGACTGAGAAGGAAAAGATCACAATTTAGGGGTGCGTGTAAACAAAGGGCAGGCTCATATGCCTGCTCAGCATCCTTTCCACCTTCTTTTGCGAGCAGATGTAGACTTCCCTTTGGGAAACTCTCCTTCTATCATTCTGTATCATCCTGTTCAAATCATTACTCAGGTGTCCAAGTTTCCATGCCAGTAAAACTTGCCTTTACAGGAATATTCTAGTAGTATTACATCAGGATAGAGAATGATTAAAGTAAAACCATTCTATTTGTGGGTTTTGTAGAAGCATGCTCAGTTGCTCAGTTGGGTCCAACTCTTTGCGACCCCATGGACCAAAGCCCACCAGTATCCACTGTCCATGGAATTCTCCAAGCAGGAATACTAGAGTGGGTTGTCATGCTCTGCTCCAGGGGATCCTCTTAACCCAGGGATCGAACCCGGGTCTCCTGTACTGCAGGCGGATTCTTTACCGTCTGAGCCACCAGGAAAGCCCCTGATGACTTCAGACTTTCAAATGTTCTTCTTGCATGCTTTTCTAGCATTCTGTGTGCATACTTTATATCATACATAATGATATAAAGTCATCTTACTCATCAAATTTTAACTCTTCAAAGCTAAACTACTTCTTCATTAATATTTCTCTTCCATGCATTTTATTCTGTGCCAATCAAGTAGGTGATGAATATATATTTTCCACAGTATGAAAGAAATAGTAATAAAACAGATCTTTTTCCTGCATGTTACAAAGAGTTAGCCTCAATGTTAAAATAATCACTTGCACTTATTTTGGAAACATAAAGTTAGTGATTTGTGAAATGTCCAAAACTCCGTTAAGTGTTTTATTCTTAACCTTGGTGGTAAAAATGTTTTTCTCCACTTAAAATCTTCTTTATGCAACACTCAAATTCTGAGAAAAATTTAACAGAGCAGAGAGACAGGCAAGAGTGGCAGTGTTCTTTCTTTCATGACATTTAAAAAAAATATGTATATTCTATAAAACATCTGATACATGTAACATGTGTTATCTCATTTGTAAACTAGGATGATGATTCATACCAGCTTCATGGCATTGTTGCAAAAATTAAATGAAATAATACATCTGATAGGCCTAGACAGAACCCAAACAAACAAGCCATGAACGAAACATCTGTGCCTTGTCTTTTCTTTCCTCTACTGTTTTTACGGCCTTTGTGCCCAGCTATAGCGCATGTAAACCTACACACAATACACAAGGACCCGAGCAGGCAAATGTGTTTATGCTCTTGGATGCAATTAGTGATACAGAAACCTATGGAAGTTCTGCATGTTATCTGTACCTCTTCAACACACACACAATTTCAAATTGGTTAAAAATATGAATATGTTGTCCTTTTCCAAGAGTCCCTGAAAGGATTTTTAAATGCAGTTTTAGAAATGACATCCAAGAGAGGAAAACAGCAAGTAGGAAGAGCCCTAGAGTAAAGACTATTAGGCATTGGAGTTGGGCTGAAATAGATGAGCAGATAATAAGGCTTGAGTCTCCCTCATATATAGGCTTCCCTGGTGGCTCAAATGGTTTAAAAAAAAAAAAATCTGCCTGCAATGCAGGAAACCCTGGGTTGATCCCTGGGTTGGAAAGATCCTCTAGGATAGAAAATGGCAACCCACTCCAGTATTCTTGCCTGGAGAATTCCATGGACAGAGGAACCTGGCGGGTTACAGTCCATGGGGTCGCATAGAGTCGGACACGACTGAGCAACAACACTTTTCAGAAGAAATACATAAAACTTTCAGTTGCATTGTTTTTCTTGTCCAATAAAGCAGATCATATCAACAAATGTATAAAGTTAAATATTTTTTTCTGGGGCTAAAAAACTATTTTTCTGTAAGGCACGTTTGTCTGGGACCATATTTTGCCAAAAGCATCAAAAATCACTATTCAAAATTTAACATTTCCTGTTACCTTTTTTTTTTAACAACTAAGGACACTGATAAATCCTATTTCAATTCAAATATATATATTTCATCATAGTAAGATGCGATTCTAGGTATTTTATTTCATGGGAACATGAAATTAAAAGGTTTTTAATATTTCCTTAGACTATTCCTTTCAAGTAACATACGTCCAAAATAAAACTTTGATTGAATATAAATTTATTATTTGAAGTCTCAAAGATTTTAGATCATACCTTTATCTTCAGCATTTTTTCCATCGAACTATAGTTGCTTTACAGATACTTCTTGTAATGGTAAGGATCATGATTTAAATACTAGATGTGAGGAAAGCAGATTTATATTTTTTTATGAAAATTTATGAGATGAATTACTTATTCTTGCTCAGAGCAAAGGTCAACTAACTTCAATAGAGCACAGACAGTGGGAATGATTACAAATAGAACTGATATCAAAAGAACTGCATCTGTTCAAGCACATATAAAAAATTAGTAAATCAGTAGTGTCTTATATAATGAATAGGAATCTTAATTGGAGATTGTATGGGGGAGGTTTTATGAAGAGACTGTCTTATCCATAAAAGAATTCAATGTGTGATTTTAATGGATGATTTTTTTTATAAAAGATGATTTTTAAAATAGTAATTTAAATCAGAATTCCTATCTTGTGTGTGTGTGTGTTCAGTTGCTCAGTCATGTCCAATTCTTTGCAACCCCATGGGCTGTAGACCGTCAGGCTCCTCTGTGCAATTTTCCAGGCAGAATACTACAGCGGGTTGCCATTTCCTCCTCCAGAGGATGTTCCTGACTCAGGGATGGAGCACACGTCTCCTGCGTCTCCTGCACTGGCAAGCAGATTCCTTACCACTGCACCACCTGGGAAATCCCTGAGGCTTGTAGAATTAAGGGGTGCTTAAATGGATTTGATAGAGAGTGTTCACTGTAGAAAACATGCGCATAATTTATACACGTATACGTTGTTCATGGACATAGCTGATAGTTTACAAAAATTCTTGAGGTGGTTCTCAGGTAATTAATAATAATGATTTAAATGTTGGTGAATAATATCCAGTACTAACTTAAGTTTCTTGTCACTCATTCTGAAAAATCCTCTGGAAGTGGCTAACTAGCTAGAAAGTTCAAATCCTAATCACTTACAATAATGATCACATAAGATTTTAAAATAATACTGGATTTTAGAAATTGGTTATAATGGAAAGATACAAAAATTATACTAAACAGTTTAGATAAAAATTAACAAAGTGGATGCTTAGAAGTAGTATAGATTTAACAAGATATAATTTCACAATTTACTAAATTATTACTTCCAACTCAACTTAAGTACCAGTCAATTTTAGAATCCAATTAGTAATAGTTTCTTTGGAGCTGTACTCATTTATGTTAATATAGTTCACAGATTTATCTTTGCTATTGCATGAAAGATCTATCAATTCAAATAAATTGAGGAATATAAAGTGACGGATATTGTTTGCCCACTCAATAGCAATTTTCCCAATCTTACCTTCCTTCTTAACAGAATCATAGATTTATTAAAAAAAATTACATTAGGCAAAGAATTTGTTTAGGTAAAATGAGCCTTTGTCCTCACATTAGATCCTGAATTAAGGACGTCCAAAATGAGGAACTCTTGTCTCCTTTGCCAATGACTAATTTCTACTGCGACCTGATGGAGGTTTTCATATCAATTCAAAAGAGAAAGAGGCATAAGGAAGTGAGACATGCATTGAGAATTGCTTCTCTCTTAAACTGGTCAAAGACATATTACATAGAAGAACAAAAACAATTCTTAGGCCATCAGAGAAAAAGAGTACAAAATTGTATAATATAAATTTCAGTAGCATTCTGACTTGTTGAGCCTTTGAATTGCCTAGAATTGCCTAACTCTAGCTTCTAGTTCGGGATAAAAATAAATTGATGAATATTCCTACTGTTTAAGACACTTTGAGGAGAGGTTTCTATTACTTGCAGCTCAAAGCATCCCAACTGAGTGCATGGCATACCATCTTCAGGTTGTTTTACATGGAAATATTCATACAGCTGAACTCTGAGTTTTATTCATAATAATGTTTTAAACTACAGATAAGCAATATTTAAATAAGTCTATTATAATTTCAACCACATATGTTGAAACATCTACTATAATCATGCAAGTTCCAAAGTTTCAGATATCGTATTTTAAAAGAATTGCATTTAAATGATGAATCAAAAGTGTGTTACAGGGCTAGAATAGTGAGTGAATACAAAAATGTCTTTATAATATTTTCAAGTATAAAATTGAGTAGAGTGTAAAAAACATTGAGAAAAGGAAATTTTTCATTACACTTATTTCTTACTCCTAAAAAAGAGCCTGACACTAAAATAATGCATATAAATACTCAGTAAATAAATGAATTAACACAGCAAATTTCTCCAAAGAAAGGTTATTATAATAAAAATGTACAAAGAAGATGGAAATATAGGTTAATTTAACAGGAATAACACTATGTTCATTCCTGTTCACTTGTATTACTATATTATTAATAATAATTTTATTTGAAAGTTCTTTCTCATATATATTTTTTTATAAAGGGACAATTGGGGGTCATAATTTCCCTGTTTTTATTTTAATATTGTGATATATCCTAACAGGGCTTAGCAGCTATTGATTCAGTCTGTGATTCTGTTATCTCTTCCATTTACTGCTCTCCTCAATATACTCTGTTCCAGCTTGCTTCCCAGGTGGCACTAGTGGTAAAGAGCCTGCCTGCCAATGAAGGAGATGCATGAGACTCTGGTTCGATCCCTGGGTCATGAAGAGCCCCTGGAGGAGGGCATGATAACCCAATCCAGTATTTTTGCCTAGAGAATCTCACGGTCAGAGAAGCCTGGTGGGTTGTAGTCCATGGGGTTGCAAAGAGTCAGACATGACTGAAGTGACTTAGGCACGCATGCAGCTTTCTTCACTTCCCTCTGTCCTTTGAATTCTCCAAACAAGCTTCTGCCTCAGGGATATGGCACTTTCCACTATCTCTGCCTGGAATTCTCTTCCAGATAGTCTCACTCCTAGATATGTGCATGACAGTTTCTTATTTTACTTCAGCATCAACTCAAATGTTATCTTTCCTAAGGTCCTTCTTTCATCACTTTAAAATACCTTCTCCATGTCACTTGCAATCCTCTTCTTTTCAAAGAACAAACGTAAATGAAGCAACATGAAATGAAGGACAAGCCCCGAAATGAGTACAAAGATGTGCTCTATTTTACTCATACCTGGAATAATTTAACAAGCACACTGTAATTGCTCATTAAATATTTACTGGATAACCAACTGACTTATTGAAAAAAGTGTAAGTTTATTTTATTTTTGTATTTAATACAGAGAAGTTTAAGAAAAATATGTACAGATTCCTTCACTTGAGATATAATGAAAAGTCATTTTCTGTTGTATTGTAACATTGTTTTTAGAAGGATGAAAACAGATGTTATTAAAGTTAATGAAGTCTTAGTTTTAGAATGGAAAAAATCATGTTTATACATATCAATGAATTTCTTTTCTGAATTCTAATGCTATACATAATATGTCATAGGAAAATAAAACCCCACAAAAAAGTCAGATTATCGTAATAAATCAAGTGTAGCCTATAATAGTTAACAATGAGTACAATTAGATGGTTATTTTATAGACACATTTCCTGTTCGGGGAATGTATGAATGAATAATCCAGAAGAAATTATCCACATTATTTTTATTGTTAGGGAATGAAGAAGATGAGTCTTAGACTCTGGTTTCTAGATAGTGTGATAATATGCAGATATTTTTGGCCAGATATTTCCTAAATGGAACTTTGATTGTAATTCCTGTTTTGAGATAACAAAGCATATGTGCAAGTATTACTCACGCATTTTCACAATCAGAGTTCCTCAGTGGTTTGCAAAAGGCAATTGTACCAACTCATGAGAGTCAACTGTACTACTGAATTTTCAAAACTTTGGAGATTCAATTGTTAAACACAGCTATTGCTAAAATTAACTTTCAGTTAAACAAGGTACATTAAAATAAAGTGAATAAATATGCAAATCAATGTCTTCTCATTACTACATTGTACTATTACTAAGTGCATTTCACTCCTCTCCTGGTCCCCACAATTCTTTCCTTCACAGTGTTGTTTGAGTTCTCTTTAGCTGTGGATTACTCTTAAGCTGCTGCTGCTGCTAAGTCGCTTCAGTCGTGTCCGACTCTGTGCGACCCCATAGACGGCAGCCCACCAGGCGCCCCCGTCCCTGGGATTCTCCAGGCAAGAACACCGGAGTGGGTTGCCATTTCCTTCTCCAATGCATGAAAAGGAAAAGTGAAAGTGAAGTCGCTCAGTTGTGTCCGACTCTTAGCGACCCCATGGACTGTAGCCTACCAGGCTCCTCTGTCCATGGGATTTTCCAGGCAAGAGGACTGGAGTGGGGTGCCATTGCCTTCTCCGACTCTTAAGCTATTACCCTACAAAGACTGTCCCTCCTTCTCTCAAGAAATGTGCCCATCAAAGGTCACTTTATCACTGCAGGAGGGTTTTTCTGGGAGGCATTTTTAAATAAATTCAGGCTCATTGTCAATGGCATCTAGACAATTAGATTTCATTGAATGACCTAATAAATTCATTAGTGTTGTGCTTTATTATCCCAATGTTTCACATACTTTACATGGGGAATTACATTCAAACCTCAGAATAACCCTACATGCTAACACCAATATTCTGTACATGGGAGGATTGGAAAAAATAGAGACTCACTAGCTTATCTACTATTACAAGATTTGTAAATGGTAGATTCAGGAATCCAGCATTATTTGGACCCACTTAACCACAACAGCTTGCATCAGCACTTTTTGGATGCTGCAATTAGCTAATTAAAGAAGAAATCTGTGATACTTGTGAAGAGATGTACTAAGCAATAACTGCTGATAATAAAATTTGGGGGGATTTATAATAAGGAGTTTAAAGTTATTCTTCTTGATTTTTTTTTTAATGGGAAATTCACGCTACAGTTTGATGTAGAATAAAATTTTAAAAGTATTTTTTATGGGGGTACTTCCCTGGTGGTCCATTGGTTAAGAATCTGCCTTCCAATACAGGGGAAACCAGTTTAATCCCTGGTATGGGAACTAGGATCCTACATGCTTTGGGGCAACTACTGAGCTAGTGGAGGTGATAGAATTCCAGGTGAGCTATTTCAAATCCTAAAAGATGATGCTGTTAAAGTGCTGCACTGAATATGTCAGCAAATTTAGAAAACTCAGCAATGGCCACAGGACTGGAAAAAGTCAGTTTTCATTCCGATCTCAAAGAAAGCCAGTGCCAAAGAATGTTCAAACTACCACACAATTGCACTCATCTCACATGCTAGCAAAGTAATGCTCAAAATTCTCCAAGGGATTCAACAGAACATGAACTCAGAACTTCCAAGTGTTCAAGCTAGACTTATAAAAGACAAAGGAATCAGAGGTCAAATTGCCAATATCCACTGGATCATATAAAAAACAAGAGAATTCCAAGTAAACATCTACTTCTGCTTCATTGACTTCACTGACTATGCTAAGGCCTTTGACTGCGAGGGTCACAAATTGGAAAATTCTTCAAGCGATGGGAATATCAGACCACCTGACCTGCCTTCTGAGAAATCTGTATGCAGGTCAAGAAGCAACAGTTAGAACTGGACATGTAGCAACAGACTGGTTCCAAACTGGGAAAGGAGTAAATCAAGGCTGTATATTGTCACCCTGCATATTTAACTTATATGCAGAGCACATCATGTGAAATGCCAGGCTGTATGAAGCACAAGTTTGAATCAAGATTCCCAGGAGAAATATCAATAATCTCAGATATGCAGATGACATCACCCTTATGGCAGAAAGCAAAGAGGAACTAAAGAGCCTCTTGATGAAGGAGAAAGAGGAGAGTGAAAAGGCTGGCTTAAAACTCAACATTCAAAAAACTAAGATCATGGCATCCAGTCCCATCACTCCATGGAAAATAGATGGGGAAACAATGAAAACAGTGACAGACATTATTTTTTTGGGCTCCAAAATCACTGCAGATGGTGACTGCAGCCATGAAATTAAAAGATGCTTACTGCTTGGGAGAAAATCTATGACAAAACTAAACAGCATATTAAAAAGCAGAGACATTACATTGCCGACAAAGGTCCATTTAGTCAAAGTTGTGGGTTTTTCAGTAGTCATGTACAGATGTAAGAGTTGGACCATAAAGAAGGCCGAGTGTCTAAGAATTGATGCTTTTGAACTGTGGTTCTGGAGAAGACTCTTGAGAGCCTCTTGGACTGCAAGGAGATCAAACCAGTCAATCCTAAAGAAATCAATCCTGAATATTCACTGGAAGGACTTTTGCTGAGCCTCCAATACTTTGGCCACGTGATGCAAACAGCCAACTCATTGGAAAACACCCTGATGCTGGGAAAGATTGAAGGCAGGAGGAAAGGGGGATGACAGAGGATGTGATCATTGGATGGCATCACTGACTCAAAGGACATGAGTCTGAGCAAGCTCCGAGAGATGGTGAAGGACAGGGAAGCCTGGCGAGGGGCAGTCTATGGGGTCGTAAAGAGCTGGACAGGACTGAGTGACTGAACAACAACAACAACTGAGCCCACACTCCACAGCTGGAGAGTGCATGGGCTCTGGAGTCTGCACACCATAACCAGAGAAGACTGTGCAGACGAAGGGACGAGCCTGCGAGCTGCAAGAAAAGACCCCACACGCTACAGCTTAGACCTGATGCAGCCAAAAAAATAAACATATATATTTTTTAAAGTATTTGTTTATTAAGTTCTTTTTGTGTGTGCTTTTGGATTTTCATGATCTGCTCATCACCTCCAGTAGAATTTAAGCTTGACCTTTGACATAAATTTTTCAGGGAAAAAAAAAAATCATGCACCAATTCTTGCAGAGAAAAATCAATTAACACCGTCTGTTTTCTTAACTATCACATTTTTCTTTAGGCTAGACTCCACTTGCTTTTACGCTCGTTTCTTAATATATTTCTCTCTATTTTAATCATGGTAATCTTTGGTTTAAACTGATTTCACTCCCCTTAAAACACACACACATGCTGCATAAAAACAAAAATTCGGGTTTCCCTGGTGGCTCAGTGGTAAGGAACCTATCTGCCAATGCTTCAATCACTATCCAGGAAGATCCCACATGCTGTGGAGCAACTAGCCCCGTGTGCCACAACTATTGAGCCTGTGCTCTAGAGCCCAGGAATCACAACTACTGAAGCCCCCACACCCTAGAACCCCATGTTCTGCTACAAAAGAAGCCACTGAAATGAGAAGCCTGTGCACTGCAACTAGAGAGTAGCCCCCTGCTCACCACACATAGAGAAAAGCCCTGGCAGCAACAAATACTCGGCACAGCCAAAATAAATAAATAAAATTTAAAAATATAGAAATTAAAAGAAATTTAAATCTACACTTCATAGGTTATAATCGATTCTGTATCTTTTTAATGTGATATAGTTCAATGAGAGCATCCTCAACTCCCACTTCAAAACTATATGCATACACATAAACACAAATATCAGTTTCTGACTGTCTTGCACCCAAAGACTCTTATGTCATCAAGAAAGTGGGGCAGTTGAAAAATTTCAGAAGGAGACATGACCTGCCCACAATCACATAGCCAATGAGTAATAAAAAAAAGAGAAAAAGAAAAAGAAAGTTACTCTGTCTTTTGAAATTCCTTTCTCAATATTGTACCTATACCGCTTGGCAAGATTCTTCTAACATTTGAATCAATTTTCTTAATCTATTGTTCTTATACTGGATTGATTCATCAAAACTAGCCACTTTATATTTTTCATCAGACAGAAAGAGTAGAAAAATGTTTCCAAATAAAATAGTTTGTTTCTAATATGCAAGAAATAATAAGTTACAACCTAAGAGAATATTTAAATAATATTGTATTTTTTAAAAATAAAAAAATTCACATAGTGAGACTGTTGTTAAGACAAGTGATTAACAAAAAAGGCAGAAAATCTGAAGAAAGAATTATCTGTTGTATGCAGTTTCAAGAACTGGTAGAAAAGCAAAATTCTAATTTTTGTAGTGAGTCATCTTCTTATTTTTACTAAGCATCTTTATAATGTTTTAGTTTGTTATGCTTAAACCTAAAAAGTATAAGGTCTGTTTAGGGATCTAAGAGCCTAGCAACAAGAATATTGTTTTAAGCCATTTGTCACTTTGCTTGTAAAACAAATTCTTTTACAAAAACAAAACTGTTCTCTTATAAGTCTTTTAATTTATGTTTCTGTCATTCCACTTATTTCTAGGTGAATTACTGTTCAAATGTAAATTTCTACCTAATAATTTATTTTTGCATCCTTAACTTTTTGAAACACAGAAAATATGTATACGTATATTTAACTGCTATTCTTGTATTTATGAGATTTATTCTGAACACACTGGAGTCAGGTTAATGTAACTATATGATCATACAATAGTATATACTGAATAATATCCACATAAGAAAACACTCTTCTTTAAAAAAAATTAAAAATCCAAGTCCAAAAAAAAAAAGAAAACACTCTTCTTGGTTTATATACATGAAGCACTTTATATACATGAATCAAACAAATCTGAAAATATATGTGATTATCTTAATTTGTATCATAAATAGTTTATCATGTATCTTCAAATAGAAGTTCATGAAAAGCAAATGCTGAAAGAGATATTTTAGACATAGCTGAATGTACTCATTTCCAATATTTTTGTCCAATCATTTTTTTTTTAATATGGAACACTTCACAAATTTGCTTGTCATTCTTGAGCAGGGGCCATGCAGTTTTAGTATATGTGCTGCTGAAGCAAGCACTATCCATGCATCTCTCATTTTTCCTTTATTTTAGTGGGTCCAATAACCCCAATCAGTCCATTATCATTCATCTACTGCTTTCATTGCACAACTTTCCACATTAATTCTTAATCTTTCCCAATCACTGGCTTCCACATAAAACTAGCATATTATGAAGACACAAAGAGAAATATGCTCCTCCCAAGGTCAAAATAATAAAGGGTAAAAAGTCATTTGTTTAACCAACACACCTGGAACAATGCTCTCTATTAATAAATAGTTTACAAATCTAAGTATAACATATTGATAATTGTATTTTCCTATCTGAAGAGAGACTTGTCAACAGAAGAAAAATAATTCTTGAGGTCTAGAAAATGAGGTTCAATAGGAAGACTGTATCAGAGTATCCAAAACAGAATAATTCTGAGATTACAAACATCCTAATGTTGCCCTTTTCTATCTCCACTGGTTTTTTTCTTAATCTGGACTAAAAGATTATTTACTTTAAATCCACTCATTATGAAAATTCATAAAAACTCTTCCCTCTTATGATTCTACTGAAATTTTACTTTTTAACTTCAAACTTCTCAGCATAGCATTTAAAACAGTGACTTGACAGACCAATCCTCTAGAAACCCACCCTCCATCCCACTGAAATATGCTAAGTCTCCGTATTAACTACAACATACAAAAATTTAACACTTTACTGGGTTAATTAGAAAGTGGAGGACATTTCCAAATTGTACATTTACAACAACAAACATAGAGTTTAACTTTCAGCAGAAATAAGAAACAAGAGACAAGATAAACTTAAGCAAAGTGTTTTATCTTAAGATGTTAGCAATCAGAGATCAGGATGTTATTATAGGTCCCCCAAGTGCCTGAAGAAGCTGATGCTTGCCACCTTAAGTTCAGGACCCATAGGAAGGTCCCAGAAATGTTTATCTAACTGACTTAGGATGTAGTACAGGAATCAGTGTTTTAAAAAAAAACTCCACCAGGTATTCCTACCATGCAGCTAAGACTGCGAACTTCTCAGTAGAGCAAGGCTTCTTAAAGTGTGGTCCCTGGACCTGCAACATCAACAGCACCTGGGGACTTGCTGCTGCTGCTACTAAGTCACTTCAGTCGTGCCCAACTCTGTGCGACCCCATAGACGGCAGCCTACCAGGCTCTTCGGTCCCTGGCATTCTCCAGGCAAGAACACTGGAGTGGGTTGCCGTGCCGTTGCCTTCTCCAGGGGGACTTGCTGGAAACATGGATTTCAGCCCTTCATACCAGCCTTACTGAGTAAGAGACTGTGGGGGTTGGACCCAGATATTTGTGATTTACTAAGCCCTCCAGATGATTCTGATGCTGCTCTAATGTGAGAGCACTCTATCAGGGGATCAAAGAAGGCTTTCCTAAAGAAGTTTCATCTATTTGGAGAATCTCAATTTAAGCATGTGTGAAGAGAGAAAATGATGTAGATCTGCTTGTTCAAGTCAAAAACCTGGATGCCATCTCTGACTCTTCGACCTCCACATTAAATTGCTCTCTATGTGCCGAGATGCTGCACTTCTAATAAAGTGACAACTGATGTCCATGGTGATGGCCATGACAAACAGTCTTTTAGTCATGGGTAGAGAGCACTTCGGAGAGATGAGCACTAAGGATGAGTTTGGAGAAATAGATTAACTATTAGGTAGAGAGTTATGAGATGAAGCTGAAAAATAAAATGTTATGCAAAGCCTTGCAAGGGGCACCAAGGTTTTGAATTTTATCATATTACAGTAAGCCGTTAATTGATGTAAGCAGTGAGATTTGCATTTAAAATAGTCACTCCAGCCACATAATTGAGAATAAACTGCAAGAACAGAGAGAGTGAAACTTAGAAGGTTAATAGGAGGCTCTTAGAGTCATTCTGGTAAGCGTGGTAATTCTTTTGGATTACAGAGCTGGTGTCAAGATAAGTAAATGTGGACCTAGTTGAGACATTCTGGAGGAAGAACCAAATCCAATAATTATTTATATATTAGATATTCAGTTCATTCACTCAGTCGTGTCTGACTCTTTGTGACACCATGGACTGCAGCATGCCAGGCCTCCCTGTCCATCACCAACTCCCAGAGTCTACCCAAACTCATGTCCATTGAGTTGGCGATGCCATCCAACTATCTCATCCTCTGTTGTCCCCTTCTTTTTCCCACCTTCAGTCTTCCCCAGCAACAGGGTCTTTCAAATGAGTCAGTTCTTCACATCAAGTGGCCAAAGTATTGGAGTTTCAGCGTCAGCATCAGTCCTTCCAATGAATACTCAGGACTGATTTCCTTTAGGAGGGACTGGTTGGATCTCCTTGCTGTCCAAGGGACACTCAAGAGTCTTCTCCAACACCACAGTTCAAAAGCATCAATTAGGTAAAGACAAAGGAGACAAGAAGAATATATAATAAAATATATTAAATATAGAATATATAAAATATGTAAAGTAGCTGCCTACTAGATATCCAAGTGGGGATTATGATATGTCCAGAGATCTGAAGAGAAGTTTAGGTTCAGGGTCAAATTTAGATGTCACTGGTATGTAAATATTTTTCCAAATACACAGAAGCTGCAGGGAGAACACACAAACAGGAGCTGGTATACAGTTGAGCCTGAAGAAAGTTTAAGATTCACTAGAGTAAGAGTGGCCAACAAAAGAGACTTAAGCCAAACAGTTAGGAAGAATTCTCAATAGGGCTTCCCACATGGCTCAGTTGGTAAAGAATCTGCCTGCAATGCAGGAGACCCTGGTTCGATCCCTGGGTCAGGTAGATACCTTGGAGAAGGGATAGGCTACCCACTCCAGTATTCTGGCCTGGAGAATTCCATGGACTGTATAGTCCATGGGGTCGCAAAGAGTTGGACACAACCGAGCAACTTTCACTTTCTCAGAAGACTGTCAGGTATAAAGAAAACCAAGTGTCTGGAATAATGTGAGATCAACTTTGCTAAGTTGTTGAGACGTCAAATAAAATTAGGCCTTGGAAGCATACATTTGATTCAACAATAAAGATAATTTGCAGGTGCAAGTCCAATGGAAACTTTAGGGAAGAAGCCAGAGATTTTTCAACTACAGAGTAAATAAGAGAAGTAGCAAGAACCCCTGTGAACAATTCTTGTCAAAGTTAGTGCTTCACACAATACTGTTTGCTAGTTGGCTATACCCTAGATCAAAATTTTAAAAAAAGTTTTTTTAAAAAAATAGTGCTTCACAATCTCTTTTGCAAGCTCAATTCTCTTTTAATTTCTTAAATTGTGGGATTCTGCTCTTTGACTTTCATTCTACACACTTTTCATAAGTTATCAGAACTATACCTTTTCCATTAAGCAAAACTTTGACCTCAGAGCTATTTCTTTACATTTGCCTAAGTTCTTTCTAGAAACAGATTTCTATTTTGAAATTTTCAG
This sequence comes from Giraffa tippelskirchi, assembly GCF_054371585.1. Classification (NCBI taxonomy): domain Eukaryota; kingdom Metazoa; phylum Chordata; class Mammalia; order Artiodactyla; family Giraffidae; genus Giraffa; species Giraffa tippelskirchi. The sequence goes on from NC_137284.1 coordinate 70,417,099, forward strand.
TGGTGCTTCAACCCCAACTTTTTACCCCAAATAAACACATGCATTCTTGATCATCCTCCTGTTTTCCTTTCTTCTGTGATTGGCGTGAACTTCAACAAAGTTGCTCAAGTCAGAAACTTTGGAGTTATCTTTGACTTTCTAGTCATCCCTGGTGGCTTAGATGGTAAAGCGTCTGCCTGCAATGCGGGAGACCTGAGTTCGATCCCTGGGTCAGGAAGATCCCCTGGAAAAGGAAATGCAACCCACTCCAGTACTCATGCCTGGGAAACCCCATGGACGGGGAGCCTGGTAGGCTACAGTCCATGGGGTCACAAAGAGTCGGACACGACTGAGCTACTTCACTTTCACTTTTCACTTTCACTTTCTAGTCTTTACCATGACTAAGTACAGTCCTTCATATATCCTGTTGATTTCTGCCTCCCTTACCACTCTATCAAGTACTCTATTCATATGTCAGCCTTTTTTTCAATCCTTTTTTAAAATATTTTTTCAACTTACCTGCATTTGGTTTTTCCAATCTACAGTGCTCTTTCTCTCCCAATTTATTCTCCAAATTAAATATATTCCATGAATCAAATTTGATCATCTTATTTCCCTTCCTTGAACTATTTTAGGGTTCCTCTTTGTAACCAGAAGTCTATAGTTTCTTAGCAAAATGTGCAATTTGTCAAATATCACTATTTGACAATCTAGTGAAATCATATCCCACCACTTTCACTGTCATGCCCAATTCTTAAACCATAAAGAGTCTAGTTTCCCAAAGCACTGTATTATTTCTGTTTGCTCTCACATGAACCCTTTCTTTTGTCTTTAAAACTCTATCTTTTGGGCACACCATCAGAAATTACTTCCTACTCATCTTTCAAAACTCAATTTAGGTATCTGACTCTCGACTCTTCGTCACTCAGTCATGTCTGACTCTTTGCAACCCCATGGATTGTTGCCCACCAGGTTCCTATGTCCTTGGAATTCTCCAGGCAAGAACACTGAAGTGGATAGCCATTTCCTTCTCCAGGGACTCTTTCTGACCCAGTGATTGATCCCAGTCTCCTGTATTGCAGGCAGATTCTTTACAGTCTGAGCCACCAGGGAAGCAGGTATAATTTCCCATATTAACTGGGTTTTTAGCCCATTTCCCTTCCCAACCTCTGCTGTTGGGTATCTTTCCCAGGCTTGCATTGCTTCTATCACAGCACCTTTTGCAAACTGTAATTGTTAACTTGTCCCCTTGACCAGACTGAGCTCCTTTCTTCTATGGCACTAGTACTTGTCATATAAGAGTAATTCTGTTAATGCTTGGAAAGGAAATGGGTGAATACTACATGTGATAAAAATAGTTGCTTTATGATTGTATTGAGTCAAAAAGAATGTTGTTGGAATTAGAGAATTATAGAGTTACAAAGACCTTAAAAATTGTTTAAAAATTATTTGTTTTCAAAGTGGGATGAAATTATTAAGCCACATACAATGGTTTAAAACAAAAAACGATAGTTGGAGACACACGGTTTTGATTCAAAATCCAACTATAATGTAACAGTCAATGTCCTAGGAGAACAATTTAACCTAAATTTGTCACTCAAGAGATTTAATGACCCTATAGGATGATGTTACAGACTGAATGTGTCCTCCTCAAATTCCTATCATGAAGCCATAAGCCCCCACCTCCAGTGTGGTGATATTTGGAGGTGGGATCTTTGGGAGGTAATTAGACATAGAAGAGGTCATATGGGTAGTGTTCATGAAGGGATCAGTGTACTTATAAGAAGAGGAAGAGACCAGAGCTTGCTGTCTCTTTCTCCCCATTAGAGAATATAAGAAGAAGGTGGCCGACTTCAAGGCAGGAAGAGAGTCCTCACCAAGAAACCTAGGTGTTTGCACTGAGATCATGTACCTTTCCAGCCTCTAGAATAATCAGAAATATTTATTGTTTAAGCTACCCAGGTTCTGAGATTCTGATATAGAAGCCTGAATGAATGAAGACAATGACCAACATCATAGGATAGCCAGGTTTTAAATAAGATACTGCATAAGAAAATGATTTATGTTCTGCATTGTTTTCAGCAAATATTGGCTACAATTTTGAAGTCCCAGTTCATGAAGCTATTGAAGAGGCAGAACAAGGACCAAAAATCTAGGTTTATTTACTCTTAGTTCAATAGGTTTGGTTTGAGCATAGCACTCCTTGGCTCTCCTAACCTTCCAGTGGGGCCATGTAGGCCCAGAGTGGCCACAATTCATCTCCTCTGACTGTAACTGGTCTTTTCCATTTTCCCAATGTACTATACAAATTGTAATGTTTTGTAATTGTGCAGTGATTGCATCAAAGTTAGATATCACTAGCGTACAAAACCAGTCCACCTCCCCCATACTTACTGATGGTCTGTCCTACTTGTCAGGCTCTGAGTGGTTTTAAAGTAGAACACAAACAGGATTTTAGACTGGGAACTGTAACCCTGGTGCTACTGGCTAGAGGCATAGCTTCAATGTCCTTTGGAACCAAGGAGGGCCTGTTCATGGCTATGAAAATGTCTTTCCAACTACTTCTGCATCAGCTGCATGGTACTTCAATGATACTGTCTGAATTATGGACACAAGGGTCAAATCTCTGAGTTTCCCTTGAAAATTTTGTTTTATGCTGCCTTGATTGCCTGCACAGTAAAAAGTTGGCATACTTTGAGGGGCAATGACCTATCCAAAGGATTTGCTGCCTGAAGGATAGAGTATTTTAAAGTCAGTAGGAGGAAAAACTCATTACCTACACCTTCAATGCGCTTGAGCCATCTGCAGTGGAGGCCAGTCCTCTGATGCCACAAACCCTCTATTTGGCAAACTTTAATGTTAATATTGAACAAGTCCAACTTTTCACTGGGGGATAGAGTCAACCTTCTTGGCTGAGAACAGAAAAGCCAATTCTATAAAAGCCAGTCCTATAAAGTTTTACTTCATGGACTGACGATGACTTATCTTGAAGGACAGTCATGTTCACTCAAAGAACCAGCAAAATTGTTCCAGTTCAAAGTGACTGACTTCAAGAAACACCTGAAAGTCATCTCCGAAGACTGCAAAGCATCAGAAGGAGGAGAGAGGCATTTAATGATATTCATGTGAACAGGTAGCTTCAGGAAAACCTAGACCTGTTTGTCCAAGAAGACACCAGCTGGAAACAAAGAGTTCAGGAGCTGGGCCAGAAAGACATGCTTTAAAACTTCAACAGCCAGTGAAAGTGGGAAGGCGGTGATAAAGAGAACAGGATAAAATGTCTGACTGAAACTGTGCTAAGATGATAGTCACAGATGATACACAGGATCATGAATATACAGGTAATAACCATGTAAGTATTTGCTGTATAAGCACTATAAGCAGAAGGTGTATCTGAAGGTGGGCATCTCTTCATTTGATTTTAGGCCTTTAGAATGTAATTCTTTAGAAAGAATGATCAGAAGTTCCATTGACGAAGCCAGTATGAGATATATATCTTCAGGGGGACAATAATACCTGTAACATGGAAAAAGTGGTCATTTGAAGAGAAATATTAAAACTAACTTTGGCAAAGCTCAAGTGATGGCAAAATGTAGTCAAAAATTGCAGTTCAAAATATGTTAAGATCCATATCAAGGAACTTTTTAAGAAACGTGATTGCTTTGACAGAAGTGCAAAATCGGATAGATATTGAGAGATTAACTAGAATAGTTGCCTTTGCCATTCACAGTGTAGGCTGCTTGACGCTTTTCAAAGAATTTCAAATACAGTGATTTATGTAGACAAACCTTCCCCAAATCAAAACTAGTTTTGCCTCCTCACAATGACTCTGATGCCCACATAGTAAAGGACTCTAAATTTGTTAAAAGGCTGTTACTATAAAGTTGATTATCACATATGTGCTGTTATTTCATTAGTTTCACTCAATATCTGGTAAAGATTTTAAGAAGCCTTTCTTGAAATTCAAAATCTGCTGCCAAGTAGTAACATATTCATTGTTGTTGTTTAGTCACTCCATTATGTTTGACTCTTTTGCAACCCCATGAACTGTAGCCCACCAGGCATTTCCCAGGCAAGAATACTGGAGTGGGTAGCCATTTCCTTCTCCAGGGGATCTTCCCAACCCATGGATCGAACTCGGGTCTCCTGCAGTGGCAGGCAGATTCTTCACCATTGAGCCATCAGGGAAACCCAGTAACATACTACAGGAGCCCATATTTTTATGGGATGTGAAAGTGTGCTGCTAATTAATTCTATTTATCCCCAAATTAATATGCATTCTATCTGTACCAGAGAGGCTATGTGAATGAGTATGATAGCTTCTCAGCTTTTAATTAGGACCTCTTGGCTTCTAACAACATTCCAGTGTCTGTACAAGAAATATTATCATAACATCACCAACCAACTTAATTGCATAAAAAAATATGGGCTCTTAGAGAAGAAAAAGATAAATATACCCATGTGTGCAGCACAGCAGATGTTAAGTTGAAGTTTTGGTTGTATATGAAGCATGAGACTTTGCTTTGGTAAAAAAAAAAAAAAGAGAGAGAGAGAGAAATGGTATTTCATTAAAAAAAACACAAAAGGCAAATGAGCAGAGAACAACGTTAAAACATTCATGTATCCTTCCTTCTCGTTTCTCTCTCCCTGGCTTCTCTAAAACACCCTTCACAATTCCATTGCAAAAGGAATGGTCTCTCTAACCTGTAGCAGGCCAATCATACACTAACACCAAATCTGAATTCATGAGCCTCTTAGTTTTCTAGTTTCATAGTTCGAATTTTGTACTTTTAAACATATTATCTTCTTAAATATTTTGTTTCATTTTTAAAAACAAAGATGGCATAAAAACCATTAAAAAAAAAAAACTCTAAGCATGTTTCAATGCCTCCAAAAATTAGTTCTCAGAAAATCTTTGAAAATTGCTGATTCTCCTCTTTTTTTTTTCTTACTATATTATTTCTGAAGCTTTCTGGAAATGTTCCAAGAAGAAATGTGTGAAAGCTGCTTTGACCCACTTAAAGAGTTATTTATCCTGTGATACCTTTGGGATGGATAAAATACTACCTAGTACTGGAGATATTTTCTTATATCACAAACTGAAATATAAAATAGAATATGCTAAAAGTAGGGATTGGGAAGCAAAAGAACATGAGAAGGAAATAGAGAGATTAATTCCAACCAAGGAAGACTGGGAAAGATTAAGATGTGTCTACAAGGATGGGAAGGGTCATGAATGTATTTTCTGCTACTAGCTATTATTCACCTAACAATAACCCTGATACCCTTTTCTCACATTACATCTTGACGTGTGTTTTGTATGCTCCTCTTTTTTACATGACTCTGTGATGATTTTTACCATGCCTATTTCTATATACTACAGATTTTATACCTGTCCCAAAATATTGTACATAAAGGCCTAAATAATATAATTTGACAATAAGGCAAATAGACTTATCTATAGAGTTTTACAGGAATAAGTGAATATAACATACAATGAAATTTCAAAATTAAGTTCACACTTGTATAGTTGCACAGAATCTGTTATACTGCAGACTCTATTATATTGTACATGTACAATTTAAATGCACTGTTTTGAAACCCTTATACAACTTCTAAATCATTATTGTATTATTCAAACAATTTTTACAAGAATTAAATCAACATCCAGTCAACCTGGCACCCATATCATTGTATCTTTCAGCATCCCCAACTGCTGCGATAGGCATTTGTTTCCCTTCCATCTGCAGAGCATATGTCAATTTGAATTGCGTAGCATGAAACCCTGGAGAAGGCAATGGCACCCCACTCCAGTACTCTTGCCTGGAGAATCTCATGGACAGAGGAGCCTGGTAGGCTGCAGTCCGTGGGGTTGCAAAGTGTCGGACACAACTGAGCAATTTCACTTTCACTTTTCACTTTCATGCATTGGAGAAGGAAATGGCAACCCACTCCAGTGTTCTTGCCTGGAGAATCCCAGGGACGGGGGAGCCTGGTGGGCTGCTGTCTATGGGGTCGCACAGAGTCAGACGCGACTGAAGCGACTTAGCAGCAGCAGCAACATGAAACCCAACGTAGTGAGGAGGGCTACACTGACAGGAATTAGGGGAGACCTTTTTATAGAGAAGATGAGGAAGCAAAGCAAGGACATTGATTGGCTATAGTTTAGACAGTTGCCTTAAACAGGAAAGCCTAGTTGGCTATGAGATGGGTTGTTCTTGGGTTTTATCTCCTCAGACTTAGTGGCTGCATTGACTCTGATTTAGATTGTGGTTTGCTTCCATGTGCTACCGAAGCCTAAGAGCCATCTCGGTCTAGTGGCCTTCTTGTTTAATTACATTAACACCACTCTCCACCAACCCCTCTACATATACACATCCCTTCCAGAAGATATGACTAAAATAGCAAAGAGAGAGAGAAAAGGAGAAAGAGAGGGAGGGAGAAAGAAAGTCAAAGTTTCAGGAAATGTGTTCAATACTTTTAAGCCCAAACTACCTGATTTTATTCCTTTAATGATTGGTTTTATGACCAAAGTTCCCAAAGATGCCATGTCTATTTCTTAAAGTAACTGATGTTTTCATTACTTCAGGGTTTTCAACTCCACCCTCTTCGTTGATCATCTCCACACAGGTACCATGCAGATCCTTAGCCAATTTTTTAATCTCCTCCTCATGTCCTTACATCTCCTCTTTTCTGTGATTCCTATGAAAGAGACCACACCATGGTCTCTTGTCATCCACGGGAACTTCTCTTGAGAAGGAATTTTTAGGTGTTCTAAAATTCTAGGCTTAGGGAAACGTCCCAGTTCATAGCTAAATAAAGTTTTATTCTTACATCCAAAGCCAAGAAAGAACCTAGCTATGTAATTCCAAAGTTTCATTGTGGACATTGTTTTTGAAATTAACTTCTTTTTTGTAGAAAAATCACTGATGCTGATTATTTTACTTGGTATTTTGTTTGGGGTTGCACTGAGTTATCAATCAATAGGAAGGGGGGTTGGAAGAAACCTGACATCTTCACAAACATGTATTCACATTTAGGAAGAGTGAACTTGCTTCCACTCGCTCAGATCTCTCACACATTTTTAGTAAAATGCTGTAAATTTCTTGACAAAATAACTGCACCTTTATTGATAGGACTATTTCTAGGTATGTATAGTTTTTTTTTAGTTACACTGTGTAATTGCCTAGAGTTGGGTTATATGAGAACTGCTGATTCTGACAGAATGATTTTTATACCTGGCTCATGCCTCTCTTATTTGCCAGCATAGGAGGGAGATCTTTTTTAAAAACGCATTTTTCATTCTTTTAGGGTATTTCAGGTAAACAAGAGTTACATGCCTTTATTCACTCAATCTGCCATCATGATCCAGTTTCTTGAATTTAATATTTTTAAATTTGAGAGAGGAAACTAAATCGGGTATTCATGTCCTACAGTCCACTAAGGACGGCATAACTCATTTGTAACCTAGTAACCATTTTTGTTACTAAATTACATATTGTGGTGCTAGCTCACTAAGTAACTGCTCCAATGTGCCAACCTCAAAGAGGTCACTGGAAATCTCAGTAATTTAAACATTTTAGCTCTATTCTTCCAGTCCTTGCTGTCAAGAAATGAAAAGCTCTAAACATTAGATTTTATTACTGAAAGCAAAAAAGAAAAAATGCAAACACAAACTTGTTTATATTATAATTTGAGAAAATTTAATTTATAAATATCACTTTATTTAATAGAGCAAATCTAGACAAGGAGTGAAAATGACAGTGACAATTGTGATTTTCCTCCAAAACCTGTATTGATACTGACTAGTGTGATACTGCTGTCAATGTCCCAGACCAGATCCTCTTTTTATTCATTCTAAAGCTGAGGTGAATACTGTCGGCTCAGTACTAAGAATCCACTTATCTTCTCTATCCAGATTTTGAAAGTTTTAATAACAAATACTTTTGCTGTCAAATAAAATAAAATAAAAGCCACTGGTAAATTTTTCATTACTCAGGATCTCAGGCAGAAGGGCTCAGACACCAGAGAACATGGCATCAGAACTTACAGATTTATTACATGTTTTAATTCCACATACTCACTTGCATATCTGGCAAACTCATTCTTGGAGGTGATAGTTATTTTAGGGGTTGTATGGTTTATTTAATGTGTTTAATGTGTGTTCCAGTTTAGAAAAGATTTTTTTTTTAGGTCCTTCTTTTATTCCATTTTCTTTGGCATGACTCTACTTATACTCATCTTCTATTTCCTTTTATCCTTGAATTTTTACTCTATTTGAAAATGCCTTTGGGTTTAATTTGTTTCGAAGATTTGTATGCATGCAGGTTAACTGCTTATTTTTAAGTTTTATTGAACAGAATATTGATTTTATTTCCATCTCTCTCCTTCCATTTGCCACTCGAGCACTTTCTGCTGGTAACCACCAGATACTTCAGTAAGCAAAATCTTTCTAATTTAAAAACGCACTATTTAGAATTCTGGTCAATGGTCCTGTTTCTCAAAGAACTTTGCTTACTAACTTGATTAAAATACACCTTTCTTATTGTCTATGTATCTCCATTGTGCCCAGATGGCTCAAAGGTAAAGAATCCTCCTGCAATGCAGGAGACACAGGAGACTCATGTTCGATCCCTGGGTTGGGAAGATCCCCTGGAGGAGGCAATGGCACTCCATTTCCTTCAGTGTTCTTGCCTGGAAAATCCCCATGGACAAAGAAGCCTAGTGGGCTACAGTCTGTAGAGTCACTCAGAGTCAGGTGTGACTGAACATCACAGGGATGTGCCATGGTGATGCAAGCTCTGCAGACTGTGGTTCAGATGGCTTCCATTTATGAGGTCTTTCTCATTCATCACAAATTTTGAGCCAAGGCCACTCTTTGGATGCAGCAGATAGTTGAGTAAACTGGTATACAAGTTGGGTCATTTCTGCTTAACAAAGGACTCTTCTAATGAGTAACCTTTCTTTCAGACTTCTCTGTTGGATTGGCAGAGTTTAACAAGTTCAAACCTTGGCCTGAAAGTTTCTCCTGCAGAATCTTGCTGATTCCTCCTCACCTACTTTTCTTTCTTTTTAACAAGTATCCTTTTTTAAAATTTTACTTCACAATAAACCTTCACAGCCCTTCTGAGTAGATAGATCTTCAGCAACTACTTCTCAGAGGATCCAAATTGCATATAATAGAAAAAATATAATAACATGAAGACACGTTGTGCAGGCCGCTTCATTATGACACCTATCCACTGGGTAGACACACTTCTCTTCTTAGCCTTGATATCTCGTGGGATGATATATTTATGACGCCTTTACAAGCATAGTCTCACCAACCACATAACCATTTGTCTAGAATTGTGGAAAAAATACTTGTCAGTATGAACACTGTATGAGAAAGTTTATAATCATCAATAATAATCAGTTTGACTTATTACTGATTATGTAACGGTTTACGTGTTTTTATGAGGTACTTCAGACTCTCCAACTTGAGAAATAAATTGCACATCCATATTATAAGCTCCCCTATTTCTCCAATTTCAGAGATGAAATAAGGTACTTTCCAATTTGAAAAGAGTTGTTTTAAATGACATTCTTCACTTCAGCTGCAGAAGTATAGAGGACATCACATTTTTACTTGAAAATAACAGCAGCAACAACAGCAAAATCACGGCATCACCTTTTTCAAAAATCAGAATCAGTTTAGCATTTTATGTTTTGAATAAAATGATTTATTCTAGGGTAGAAAGTACATGTTGACATGTTGACATTAGAAAAAATGAGCTTTTCGTCACAATCCTGGCAAATCAAGATTTTTGACGCAACTTATTCAAAGTATAATGAAATGTCTCCCTTTGCCTCTTTAGAACACATTAATGTTTACGGAGTTCTTTGTAAATAGATATAGGTGTAGTGTGTGTGTGTGTGTGTGTGTACATACAAAACAAGATAGTACTAGTAGCAAAGCTAATAAATGCTTCTATGATCATTTCAAGTGATAGTTTTCATTTTCCATCTTACTTTCAACAAATATACAAAACCTTGCAGCTGTTAATATAAATATACAGATATGTGTGTGTGTGTGTGTGTGTGTGTATATATATATATATATATACACACTCAATTTTATTATTTAGTATTCCATTGGTTTCAAGTGACAGAAATGCAGGTAAAATGAGCTTAGGCCAGATATGGACCACAGGTCCTAAGGAAGGCCACCAGAAGTGAGAGCTTGTGAACCACTTGTGTTCTCTGCCCCTCTGTTTGTCTGTCTGTCTCTCTCCGTTGCTTAACTTTGTCTCTCTTGGCCTACTTGTTTGTTTTTGTTTGTTTTAAATAAATTCGTATTGGATTAGGGGTGGGTGGGATATCTGCCCGTGAGAATCAATTACCTTACTAAAATCCAAAGACAATTGTTTGATATGCTAGGGAGTGATGGAGCAAGGTTTGATTGGCAAATAAGCTTGTTCTAGAGCTCCTGGTGTTACACATGAGCTATATACCCACTCCTCAGCTAACATGTATCAAAAACTCTTTATTCTTCCTTTCACTATGTGGAAGATTTATTCTAATTCAACCAATATTAATAAGAATCTACCATATTGCAGACACAGCATTAAGCAATGGAAATATGTAGAGAAATGTAAAATAGACCTTTCCCTGAGGTAGTATACAATGCAATAAAGAAGAAAAATGTATAAATAAAATTTAAAATATATGATATTTACCCTAAGGAGTTTACATATAAAACTTTACATTAGTAAATTTGATTATCTTTAGGGAAAAGGGTAGAAATTTAGGAGTAAGGAAAGACTTTACATTGGAGGTGATGCCTGATAAAAATTTGGAAGAACTGATGTGCTTAATAGTTGAATTTTATAAATAAGAATATAAAGTGCTACATCATAGAGTCACAGATTAACATAGCACTCTGAATAATTGTAAATATTTCAGATAAATGGCAAGTAAAGAATGTAAATTAGTTTAGTAGACAAAGAATTAGATGGATAGTCAAAGCCAGAAAAAGAAAGATCTTACAGATTATCAAAAGAACACTGGAATGTATTCTAACATAATTAAAAATTTTTAAACAGGAGTTGGGTGATCTGGGGGCAGTGAAAATTATTTTTAAATTTTCATTTTAAATATATCTTGCTGACAATAGTGAGGGAAAAAGACTGATGAATAAATGACTGTTGGTCATTAAATGAGATAGCAGGCAAGAAGTATAATTTCTTTAACCAAATCAGTGATGCTCAAGATGGCAGAATGATGATAGAAACCAGAGCACCATTTACAGCAAGATTTGTAAGAAAAAAATGCAATCTACATTTTAGAAGAGACATGAAACAAAACCAAAACACTTGTCTCTTAATTGTGGTTTAGTGATGATTTGTATTCATTACATACACAGACCACTTGGTTATCATTAGGAAATACAGATTTAATTAAAAACATAGAAAAAACAGAACAGAGTAATAATAGCATATTAACACCACCATCCATACCCTATTAAATCTGGATAGGCCTACCATCAAAAGAACATAAAATATTATGAAAAAAATTTCTGATCAGTTCTACAATCATATATTTGACTTTTCAATGCTCTCCATTATTTGGCAGCACTTCCATATATTTAAGATCGTTTTCAGGAAGGGGAGGATGAGATGAATTGGGATAGTAAGATTGACATATATACATTACCTTGAGTAAAACAGATAGCTAGCGGGAAGCTGCTGTATAATACAGGGAGCCCAGCTCAGTGATGATCTAGAGAGGTGGAAATGGGGCAGGGTGGGGGGGAAGTACATGAGGGAGCGGATGTATGTATACATATAGCTGATTCACTTGGTTGTACAGCAGAAAGTAACACAACATTGTAAAGCAATTATGCTCCAATTTAAAAAAAAATCCCAACTCATACATAGCAAGCACACTCCAAAATGGCCACTCCCTTCTCCCTCTTAAATATGCTATTTTCTTCCTGACTCATATATTTAATTATATTTTTTCCCATCATAACCTATCTTTCATTCTTTCTGTCAGCAAAACTATAACGTCCCAAATTCTCAAGGCCTGACTCCAGTCTTTTTCTTCTGTGGTGATTTTATAATAACGGCCCATGCTAATCATTTCCTTCTCTCATTTCCTAGGAGTGAAGGAATAAGATACAATTTAGCTTTTCAATGTGTCTCCCTAGTTAAGACACACAGTGTCTTGATGGAAGGATTAAGGCTTAAAAGGCTTTTTTATATCTCACATAGTACAGCATTAAAAGTGTAGTAAAATTTGCTAAATAACTTTTTAGTGATTCATGCTGGTGATGTCAGAATGGAGTGGCACCATTTTCCTTGTTTAAGGGAAAAAATCCTAATTAGACAGCAATGGGAGAAGTTTGTAAAAGGATGTTCAATCAGTGTTGCATACTCCCGGAGTCTGTGCTGCCTCTATTAAACCAACTAGCCAGATGAGGGATCGAGTTGGATTTTTCCCTTGGCCCTAGTCCATGATAACCTCAGGAGGTCTAATTAATTTTTAATTTTCTTTTGTGGTTAACTCAAGCACAGGGATATTGTAAAGACAAACAACTGAGAATTAGAGAAGGAAATACTTCCATTGGATTACTAACACAGTTTTGTTAAAATATACCATATAAAATCTACATTATAGATTATATAAAAATAAGATGACGGAAAATTCTTCACAGCTAAAACCCATTAAAATTCCATCTTAAGGACATAATATGCATAAACTGTACATTTTTACAACAGATTCTGACATGTTTTATTCATTCTACATGCAATGGAAATTTTGTAAGAGCCCGTTATTTGAGGTTTCTGTTTTTTAATATTTGTTTTATTTATTATTTATTTATTTGGCCTCACTGGGTCTTCATGAAGGATCTTTAGTTCAAGCATGTGAACTCTTACTTGTGGCATGTGGGATCTAGTTACCTGGCCAGGGATCAAACGTGGACACCCTGCATTGGGAGCTTGGAGTCTTAGCCACTGGCCGACCAAGGAAGTCCTCTAGGAGCCAGTTATTTGAAATGAACAAATTTAATGATATGCCTCAAAATAGTTATTGGTTCAGTTAAACTACTGAATTAATACTAAGTTTCAGACTGAACATTAACTGGTTATCTACAGAATTTTTTTTTACATGAAAGATGAAAACAATTTTAAAATGAAAACTTTAATCCAAACGTGCTAAGGAAAATTTAAGAGGATTTTTAAACTCCCAAATAAATAGAAACAAACTATTTCATACTCAGCATACCCTAAATAAGAAGAGCTTGCTAACTTTAAACAATGTGATTGACACTTTAGGTGGATGGCTTTTATACTTAAAGAAAACTATAAAAAACTATTTTGATGTGACATACTTTCAGACTTGATTTAGGGGCAATATGTAATTGTAGAGTTGAAAAGACATGAATTATCTTTGCTGATGAACAATATTGTTTAAAATATAAAAATTACCGAAGTATGTAAAACTAATAAATTCTACTGGAGAATGTTAGCCAGAAAAATAATTAGAGCTCAAAGTGTTTGAGAAACTGAGAGACAGGGAGAAAGACAGATAGGCAGACAGGTTTAAGTTTAAAAGAAAGAATCTACTCTAACAGTTGCTGGGGATCTTTCTGGCAAAGAAATAGAGAGAAACACGTGGTAGCCCATGAAGCAATATTCTATGTATCAGAGAAATTTGGAACAGAAATATCTGTGTCTACCTTCTGCTTAATGGTGATGGTAGCAGAGAATTCATGAACATTTCTATTATACCCATACCTTTAAATCTCAGATAAATTTGATCTTTTTGCTTCCTTCTTCCCCACCAAATACTAAAATGCATATCACAATAACAAAAACAAGCTTCCATTCACTTTCTCTCAGATTAGTCAAGAAACACTAAACAGAAAAAGCCTGCTCCTAGCTGATAAGCAACTAAGTTGATAAGCAACTAGAATGCGAATAAGTAAAAAAGAAAATGAGCTCTTAACCTGAGGCTTTAGAAAATTTTATTTAAAAGATCTTTGATTTGTTGTGTCTGCATGTATGGCTAACTGAATCAAAATATATGCAACAGTGCTGTTTTCACAGTGAAAATTAAAATATTTGTGATAACAAATTACCCATTTGTAGCTCTTTTTAATAAGAAAGAAAGAAAGTGAAGTCACTCTGTCGTGTCCAACTCTTTGAGACCCTGTGGACTGTAGCCCACCAGGCTCCTCCATCCATGGGATTCTCCAGGCAAGAATACTGGAGTGGGTTGCCATTTCCTTCTCCAGGGGATCATCTCAACCCAGGGATCGAACCCAGGTCTCCTGCATTGCAGGCAGGCACTTTAACCTCTGAGCCACCAGGTAAGACCCCACTGAACTAAAATCATACATTCTCAAGAGAGTTCTTTTGAAAAACAAATTAATATATCCACTACTTTTGATGACTGGAAACAAGAGATTTTCCCATTTCTTTCTGGGGTTTTTGTTGTTGTTACTGTTTGGGTTTTTTGTTTGTTTGCTTTTTAGTCTTGAATTACTTAGCCAATAGTCAAATTTCAGTCTTGTAAGAGACTTGAATATCGTACACTCCTTTCTGCTATCCATTAATAGAATTCTCCCTGTAACTTGACTGAGAGACAATTATTCATTCTTTCCCCAAAGATCTCCTTGGGGTGAGGGTCAGGTTTCTTGCTCCAGAAGAGCATGGACTAAATTAAATCATCCTTGCTGAAACAGAAGTAAAATTTTAATATCCACCTTATAAATGCAATGCATGATATCCCTTATTTGAGCATATATTTTTATCAAAGAACATGAAATTTCATGTTTTTAGGATATTCACTATACATTTGCATCATTCAAAGAATGTGGTATGCTTTGTTCTCCCACTAATATTCCAGGCATTTTCTTATTATGCGTTGTTGACTATTTTTTTTTTAACTTAAATACAAGAATTTTCATTAATTTTGTAAAACACTAGCTCTTTATTTTGACATGTTTTCTGTGTGTCAAAATTATTTTGATTGTTCATTGCACCCCTAAACTTTCATTGTCCTGTCCTGCATTATGCCATTTGTACGGGACCTGTGGTCCAGTGGTTAAGTATCTGTCTGCCAATGCGGAAGACATAGATTCCATCCCTGGTCTGGAAGGCTTCTACATGCCTTGGAGCAACTAAGCCCGTGCATCACACCTACTGAGCCAATGTGCTGCAACTTCTGAGCCCACATTCTGGAGCCTGTGCTCCACAAGAGAGGCCACTGCAATGAGAAGCCCACGCATTTCAACAAAGAGTAGACCCTGATTGCTGCAACTAGAGAAAGCCTGCGTGCAGCAACGAAGACATAGCACAGTCAAAATAAATAAATATGAAAATAATAGTAAAAGTTAACAAAACTCTGATAACAACAACTGAGCCAGAGGCAGAGGATGTGAAATCAAAGCAAGGATACACTCTTGCTGTTATCATCATCTTCTTTAAGGATTTTTGAATCATGAACAAGGTAAAGACAATCAGGGGCTGGGCCTCAAGTGATGGTTCCTTTAATACATTGTTAATCTCTCACACACAAAAAGTAATTCTAATACCTGTCGAATACCACTGGACTGGAAAGATGATGAAAAGGAGAGATTGTAGAAACCCTCTGACTATAGGAAACTTTGGGTTATCTGAAAGAGAAAATGTATGGGATCAATTGGTCATTAAATGCATTAACATGATTTGGGCCTTATTAATGCCAGTGACTCCTCTAGTATGACTTCCTTCATTCATGCTTTCATTTTTGAACAAACATTTAAAAATTTTAGCAAAAGGTAGCTGCTTAATTATTATTGTTATTTAGTATCAACACTACTTTCACTAGATGCCAGGCCACCCACTAGATCTGGGAGAGTCAGCATTGAACAACATGGAGAATTTATTTTTCTCACAAGGTGCAAATTGTGAGAGGGAAACAGACAATGTAGCAAACATTTGTTTGGATGGTATCAAGTAGTGAAGAAATACTACATGGTAATAGGAAAATGCAAACTCTCATATTAGGAACAAATTCAGCAAACAAAGTGGCTTACGGTGCTAAAATGCTTAGTACATACTAGTTGAAAGAATAAGTTAAAAAATGAATGACAAGGGAAAAAGGAAATGAATGAATGAATGACTTGGAGGAGAAAAAGACAAAGAGGATAGAAATCAACCTCAAAATGCTTCCCTCACCAATCTCAAAGAGAATGCAAATAATATTGCCCCTCAGAGTTTCCTGCCCATTCCCCAAAGTTGCCTTTTTGGTGATTTTTCTTCTGGAAAAGCTATCCTTGTTTTAATAGGGAAACAAATCTTAATGAGAACATACTGTGCAATAGTCCTTAGACTCTCTTCCAAAAGATGGCCCTGAACTCCTGCCGTGGAAGCCATTTATAGATCTCTCTGTCGAGTACAAATCAGATATAAAGACTAGGTTGGCACAGAACACAGGGCCAGAGGGTGGAGGTGTCACAGGGCTCTTGAACCATTTTTGTGCTAAGTCCTAACGTGAAATTTCAAATGCAAATCTGAATGAAAAATAATTAGCATTTTCTTTCCATCCCAAGAAGTCAGATCAAGTAAACTATTGTATTAGAATGGAAAAAAAAAAAAAGTTCCTCTGCTCCCTAAACGACAATTTCAATTGTTGGAATTGGTTTCTCAGTTGAACAACATCTGCACATCAGATCATTCTTTTGCTGCCTCTATTCAACTCAAAATATTTTCTGACAGATGGTGATATAGCAAGTAAATAGGGCCTATGTATTTCAGAGCCTGAAACATGTCTGGGCTCACAAAATAAATATCATAAATAAATATATTTTATGGTATCCCTATGCACACTGAGCTCGGAGATGGTAGAGGAAAAAATATCTCATTTAAATTGCAGAAAACAAAGCTTCCTACCTTCTTTTGTATAATACTAACAAAAGACTCACAGTATATTCATAGCAGAAAAGTCTGGTCCCAGGATATCTCATTTGTGGACACTAAATACCGTATTTTTTAAACAGTTATTTGATTTAAAATTTGTAGGTGAGTAAAAAATCTATCCGATTTTCCATTTCCTAACTACAAGACAAAATCAATTGAATTTAAAACAAACTTTGTGAAACCAATTAGGTTTATAGAAGAAAAAAAGAAAGGAAAAATAATTAGGTATGTTAACATTAAGCTTGTGAAATACAATACTGTATGTGGAAAAATTCCTGGATTCATGAAAGTCTTTTATTTTTTTTTTTAATATCTGATCATGCCTAAACCTGCTTAGAAAAGAACACTGAATGTAACTTTAAGCTAAATCAAGATGATACTGTTTTAGGAAAGTAATGACAGACTACTTTGCCTCAGGAACTGGATAAGGTAAAAATCAGTGTCTGGGATCTTTGTCATACTAGTCACAAATGCCATTTTTACCACACATTGCACAGAAACTACGGCTTGATATATCCTCTAACATACAACTAGAAAAAGGTTTCCATTTTAAATTGAATACTTTTTTAAATGTTAGGATTCCCTGTGTGCTGTAAAAGCTATTTGATGTAACTTAAATAGGCAATCTGCAATAAATCAGAGTCTGTGTATAACACAGAGATTATGCTGTCCTTTCGCTCTAAATTTATAAGTAGTAAATTTTATTTATTTCCAGAGCAATTAACTAAAACACTTCCTTTTAAATCCTAAAGAAGGAAAAAGAAGAGTACTTTGCTGTCTTCTATTTCTGACGTGCTATAAAATCACAGAACTTAAATTTAAAATACTAGGTGAGGGAGTAGTCATCATGTTAAAGTGATTAATTTAGTAGGACTAATATCCTATTAGATCTAAATTATATTCTTAAGATTTGAACTCCTTTATGATTCTGATTCCCTAACTCTCACAGAGATTACCATAAAATCTATGGCTGCTTAAATCTTCAAATAAAAAATTGTTCTCAGGGAACTGAGTTTTAAGTTTGTTTACTTTTGTACAAATTTTAAAGGACAGACATAAAAATCAAATTATTGTAAACCATATCAGATGGGTTACAGAGAAGAAGAAACATAAAAGCCTGTAAGTGTATGTTTGTGTCTGTGTTTATGGGAAAAGGCTGTAGAAATTAGGTTAACTTTATATAGGATACAGGAAATCTAATGCTTGTGTTATTATATGACAAAAATAGGTTAGATGAATGATACTGAGCAGATTTTTTTAGTTATACACAATATGCTCTGCTAAAGGCTTACTTTAAAATAGAAACTATAATTTGCAGGGGAATTATGCCTCATGGAAACAAATTTCTTAAAGCAATCTATTTGAAGTTGTTGTTTTTATTTTTCCCCACTAAAAATACAAATCTGAAATTCTCTCTTCTCTTAAGTTTCTGCATATCCAACAGACTTTTGATTATTTTTCTTCTCATCGTATCTATGCTTATCTGTGTTGAATTTTGGCTTAAGATGCCATTGAAATATTTTCAAAACACCTTCTATTGAAATATTTATTTTCTTCTTTGCCTACTAGATGGTGTTTAATACAGCTATCATATGTAGAATTTGCAAAACAAAAGATGTTTAGTTTAAAAAACAGCATAATCATGGAGGGAGGAAAAAAATAGTATAATTAGAATATGTATATTTGTGTTCTAAGACAGAGACTTATACCAAAATATATACATATTGAATGTTGAGTTAATCATATCATTTTTCAGAGAAACTTCAGGATGTTTACGGATAAATATTATCCATGTTCAATTTTTTGCAATTATTTTCTCCAACTATTTCAGATGGATACTAGAGTAACACAAAAACATACTTGAGTTTTTGCACCAAATAATATACTTGGAATAGCACATCTTTTGTCAAAAATGTTTATTTTTCTTTCAGTGTGTCTAGCACCAAATGATGCAACATACATTTACAATTAAGAAAAGTCTTTCAATCATGTTCATTAAGGATTTTGTAATTAAGGAAACACATTGACTATCTCTATGACTGCAGCTCCTATTTCTATGTGATATCTGTCATATTATCTTAACTCTCAAAATGAAAGGTAGACTTTCAAAATCAAGATAGGTTATACCTTTGCTTTCCTTTTTATAGGTCAACCAAGTCTTATAAAGAAGAAATTCCTCTAAAGAGTTTCTATTTGGCTCAGATCAAATAAAAAGGCAAACATTCCTGGGAAGATTGCTATTTGTCAACCGTTTCATGTCATGTTGTGTGGTGATGAAGTTCTCTAAGCAACAAATGTCAGAATGCTGACACTCAACTGTACAAACCAAAACAACTGCAAAATTGACCATAAATAATCTAAAAATATTGGCAGCAGAGTGTGTTTATGGGGACTAACATTTTCTCTCTAAGGGTACAGCATACCTTTGTTTATTTTCTATAGGACATCCCTATTGGGAGGGGAACAGAAAACTCATGAGAGTCAACTTATTTTTAAAGTTAACAATGAAAACATGGTTTTGAATTCTTGCTTAATTAAAAATGGAACAGTACAAGAGGGTGACTCACTTCTATTACAAGAAGCTGAAAGTTAAAAATTATGCAAAATCCTAGAGGCATAAAGACTGATTCAAATATTGCTTCACATAGAAAACTTCAAAGAGATCCCAAAGCTCACTTATTTATTCAGACCGTTTGTTGATAGCACAGCTTTGTGCTTCCTTAAATGCAAAACAAACAAAACAAAAAAGCAGATAAAGAGAAGAGTACTTATTGCCTCCAATAGCTCCTTATAATGATAAAACAATTGATTCCTTTCTAACCTCCTGAAAAGTTAAAGTACAGAGTCCTCAAACTGTCAGATCTTACCTTTAGAGAAACACAAACGTGAATGGGTTCTTCATCCAACGGTTATTCAACTCTCCCTAGCCATTAAGGTACCAATTTATGCAGGAAAATAGAGGTTCTAAAGTGTGTTACATTCTATTCGCAAATACAGATGACAATTCCTTTTACTAGGTAGCTGAGAGTGACTAGTTCTTGTCATAATGTTGTCATAGTGATAGTGACATCAATGTACTTCATGGTAATCAGTGCAGAGATTTATCTGAGAAAATATCAGTGCTGATTCCTGATGCATTTTGCATTTTAAAATGTTGAAAAATAGGCTCTCTAATATATTACAGGCAAATGTGTTTTCTTTAAGCAAAGCAGATGGAAATTCTAGACTAACCGATGGATATATAAATATACCCATATATATATGAAATATACCAAAAAAAAACCACAAAAAACAAGCATCTGAATGGATGATGGGGATATGGGTGAACAAGCCATGAGATCATGATTAAGTGGTTGCTAAGGAAGAGCCTGCTCTCAAGTGCCTTTGCCAAATGCAAAAGCTCCTCTAGTCATGAGCCTGGTTTAATTATTTTGTTAAATCCTTTTTAATATTTTTGGACTCCAAGAGTGATATGGTGATGATAGTCCTGAATTCTGGATTCCATCCCTCACAATCTTGGCAAAACACTTTCAGTCCTCACCTTTCACGCCAAAGAGTTGTCATTGAAACATCATGTTGCACTTGGTGGTTTAATTACCTCTTACTCCAACACTTTGCAGATGGATGTCATGATAAGCAAGGAGAACACTGGCAGAACCTTCAGAGATGGAGAGAAATCCCATTTTTAGGTCACCAGAATATTAAAAATGAAAACTATACATATATAGTTTTCATATATATACATTTGTATAAATATATTTACATATACACATATATTTAAATATATATTTACATATACACATATATTTAAATATATATATTTATATATACACACAAAAAAGATTATAATTCTCTATATTTAAAATGCCTTTTTAGAAACTAACATCAAACTATGATACAATAAATTAAGCTTTTCACACAAAATTATAGAATTTATTTTTAAAAATAGTAATTCCTAATGAACTGTGGATATGAATCAGTAAAGGATCCCAGGCTGAAATTTGGAAGAATGTTGCCTTCTTTTTCAATCCAGGCAACATGTATCTGTGACTGATTGTGCAGCCTCATTTTGAGATCTTAATGCCCTTCATGCATGTGTGAATATGGCCAGTCATAATTTCTGATCTATGAGTAATCAATCCTACTTAAAATAAAGGGATATAAGAGGCTCTCAGGGTAAAGGAGACCTCACCATACCCAAATTCCAAACTCAAAAGTTTTTGTTGTTGTTTTTTTTTATATTTACATTTTCTGATTTGTGTGGTGGTTTAGTCGCTAAGTCATGTCCAACTCTTGCAAGGCACCTCTGTCCATAGATTTCTCCAGGCAAGAATGCTGGAGTGGGTTGCCCACTCCCTTCTCCAGGGGATCTTCTCAACCTAGGGATCCAACCCAGGTCTACTGTATTGCAGGCAGACTTGTCACTGACTGTGCCACCAGGGTAAGATCTATCATTTTGTGGAGGATAAACTGTAAACTACAATCATTCTCATTGGCTGGACTCTGAAAAGTAGCATTGCATCTTCACCAGCCTTGTAATTTCACTTCAAAAACAGTGACTTAGACATGGCCAAACATAATAATTTCTCTGCACTAAAAGGACTATCTTTTAGTTGAGTAAAAAAATGATGTGTTTACTCAGGGCTCTATTAATAAAGATAGATTACACAGAGGTGATTTT
This sequence comes from Giraffa tippelskirchi, assembly GCF_054371585.1. Taxonomy (NCBI): domain Eukaryota; kingdom Metazoa; phylum Chordata; class Mammalia; order Artiodactyla; family Giraffidae; genus Giraffa; species Giraffa tippelskirchi. Next base: position 70,438,708 of record NC_137284.1, read on the forward strand.
GATTTGGTATTATTAATCAAGGGTTTTATTTCTGATTACACAATTTGCACAAGTCACAGATTTGATATTTGCAGATTTGAGTATTTACCTTATACCATAGCATCTCAGACTCATTTAGTTCAGAGGGATTGGAGGCCAAAAGCAATATTGAATATTTGCTGTCAGTAGCATGTTCATGTGCTATATTTACATTTATAGAAACATACACATGAACATATTCATAATTCTGAGAAATGATCATAGAACAGAGCTTCCCAAATACAGGCTATTATGCCACCCAGGAGACATATGCCAACATTTGGAAACATTTTTGTTTGTCACAACTGGGTATGAGGGGGGCACTACCAGCATCTATTAGGTAGAGGACATGGATGCTGCTAAACATTCTGCAATGGATAGAACAGGCCCTCCTTCACAACAGAGACTGACACAGTTGCAAATGACTCAAATGTCAACAGTGCCAAGGTGTACAAACACTGCCATGCACACACACACTCACAAACACATAAACATACAAACACATATACACACAGGATATATAAAATGAGCTAATAATCATGGCTACATACTGCTGCTCAAAAAAGCAGATCAAATAATATGCATTTTATAAAATCTGAATTTATCAAGGTTTAGATGGGAATACCAGACCACCTGACCTGTCTCTTGAGAAACCTGTATGCAGATCAGGAAGCTACAGTTAGAAATGGACATGGAAAAGACTGGTTCCAAATAGGAAAAGGAGTACGTCAAGGCTGTATATTGCCACCCTGCTTATTTAACTTTTATGCAGAGTACATCACGAGAAACGCTGAGCTGGAAGAAGAACAAGCTGGAATCAAGATTGCTGGGAGAAATATCAATAACCTCAGATATGCAGATCATACCACCCTTATGGCAGAAAATGAAGAGGAACTAAAAAGCCTCTTGATGAAAGTGAAAGAGGAGAGTGAAAAAGTTGGCTTAAAGCTCAACATTCAGAAAACTAAGATCATGGCATCTGGTCCCATCACTTCATGGCAAATAGATGGGGAAACAGTGGAAACAGTGGCTGACTTTATTTTTGGGGGCTCCAAAATCACTGCAGGTGGTAATTGCAGCCATGAAATTAAAAGACACTTACTCCTTGGAAGGAAAGTTATGACCAACCTAGACAGCATATTAAAAAGCAGAGACATTGCTTTGCCAACAAAAGTCTGTCTAGTCAAGGCTATGGTTTTTCCAGTAGTCATGTATGAATGTGAGAGTTGGACGGTGAAGAAAGCTGAGCGCCGAAGAATTGATGCTCTTGAACTGTGGTGCTGGAGAAGACTGTTGAGAGTCCCTTGGACTGCGAGGAGATCCAACAAGTCCATCCTAAAGGAGATAAGCCCTGGGTGTTAATTGGAAGGACTGATGTTGAAGCTGAAACTCCAGTACTTTGGCCACCTCATGCAAAGAGTTGACTCATTGGAAAAGACCCTGATGCTGGGAAGGATTGGGGGCAGGAGGAGAAGGGGACGACAGAGGATGAGATGGCTGGATGGCATCACCGATTCGATGGACATGAGTTTGGATAGACTCCGGGAGTTGGTGATGGACAGGGAGGCCTGGCGTGCTGCGATTCATGGGGTCGCAAAGAGTCGGACACGACTGAGCGACTGAACTGAACTGAACTGAATCTTAAGCATGATATATGGGGAACCATCCCAGTTTTCAGACCCATGCTCAGGCTACTTCTAAACCAGTACCAGTGTTGGACAACGTTTTGTATATGTTGTAAGTGAGCATGTGGTTTGCTGAACTGAGATGAATATAAGTTGATGCAATGCATATCTAATTGGGAAAGTGACCATGCTTCCACTCAGCAAGACTTAATAGACAGTACAACCCAAAAGGATTCATGATGACCCATTCACATCATGCCCACACTGTCTGGATAGCTAACCATATTATCAGGAGCATATTTTCAGATCCATTCAGGAAAGTCTTCTGGACGTTGCATAAGAGCAAATGCTTGTTCTGTTTTTGTTTTGTATTACTATATGTGTGCCCAGGAAAACATTTACCACCCAGAAGAATAGAGATCAAATCCAAGATAATACACTATCTCTGTTAGAAAAAATAAAGAAAGACTAATCGAAAAGGATTAGAGATACCAAGATTGCACAGAATCTTTTATCATAATTGGTATATCTGTCGTCTTTAGGTTAAAAATGATTTTTTCCTCTAAGTGCACGCTTTCTTGCTTTTCATCACTTTTTATCCTAGGTTGCTCTATCTTATCCTTCAGTTAGCAAACATTCACCTAAAATACCTGATATATTCCATAAGACTATGTCTACAAATAATACTGGAAGTAGTTGAAGGAATTAATAGGCACTGGTATTCCAGAAGACAGCTGTTCAACGGGACTTTCTGCTATGCAAGAAATGCCTTTTTGCACCCACCAGTATAGTCGCAACTAGTAGCATGTGTTTACTGACACCTGGGAATGTGGTTAGTGTAACTTAGGGAAAAAAAATCCTATTGTATTTTATTTAACTTTGACTAATAGCTAGTGTATTAAAGAGTGCCATTCTAGAATACCAATGACTTGAATAACCTGAGATCAGAGGAAACAGATAAAACTGATTTGAACAGAATGACAGGAGAAATACGAAGACAAAAAAGGACAATGATTATGATGAATCAATGCCTGTAAGAGTTTAATCTTCTTCTGACATTTAGGTTCTTTTGACATTTAGGTCACAAGGCTTTACTGGAGGTGGAAATATATTATCTAAATTTTCGGTAACTTAAGGTGACTTATTTTTGCTTTGGGGCAATTCTAAGAATTTAGAAACTTCAGATTTGGGTGAAACATTCCTGTTATTGCTTTATAGTCAAAGAAAATAAACTACATGTTTCATGAGATTTAAAGATTTTTTGTTAGAGGAACAAAACACACTGACATTTAGATAGATGAAAAGGAGAACTCCCTGTCATTTAGAGCTCCAAAGAAGAGATGGCTACCAGACAGGGACATGCAAGAATTCCCCTCCCCACCAACCCAGCAGGTACCAGCAAGCTATAGCTATAGGGGGTAAAGGAGAGAGGATCAGCTAGGTTCAGAAGGATCCCTGTGGACTGGCAAATTTGGATGCTTTTTCTGGCTCAGGTCATAGGGGCAGTCCTCAATTGCCTGCTTTCTGACCTCGAGGCAGTTAGCATGGAGGCACAATGGTTCTGAAGGTGGGAGCCTGATGAGGGACATGGCTGGAATGTGGACTTAAACAGTTGCTCAAGAAGGGGACTGACCACCTGTTAGTTAGGTCCTCAAAACTGAGTCTAGACAGCACAAAACCAACTATATTACAGTTGACCTTTTGTTGTCTTGGCATCAGTTCTCAGCTCAATTATCTAACGAACTCTAGTAGCCTAGGTAGTAGAGGAAATATTAGAGAGTAGCATATATGTTCCCCTAAACTGCCTAGGAAAATATTTTATTATGAGAGTCAGAAGGAGGAAAACAAGTAGAAGTATAAGTAGGTCAACCTGTAGCCAAGTTTCCTATTTGTAAGACAAAAACGAATCTGAAATTTGGGAGTCTCTAACAATATCATGGTGGACTTATAAGGTGTGTTACAGTCCAAATTATATATTTTTGATAATGTTATCTTGTATTCCCTGAGTCAAGGTGGTAGGCGCAGCAGTTTTGTAGATGCAGAGTATGAACTGCTTAGGGCTTCCTAGGTGGAGCAGTGGGAAAGAATCACTTGCCAATACAAGAGACCTAGGAGATGCAGGCTCAATTCCTGGGTTGGGAAGATCCCCCGAAGAAAGAAATGGCAGCCCATTCCAGTATTCTTGCCTGAAAAATCCCATGGACAGTGGAACCTGGTGGGCTACAGTCCATGGGGTCGCAAAAGAATCACACATGACTGAGCGCACGCACACACACACACGCACGCACACACACACACATGTATTGCTAGTTCAGTAAGGCATATGTAAAGGTTAGTGGTATTTGTTCATAGCCAAGGAGAAGGGGTGGTTATGGTGGCCATACCTATAGGGTGGGTGGTTGTGGTGGCAAGCTGGAGGGAAAGAGGAAGTGGGAAAAGGCTCTGGAGAGTAGGAGGTCCAACTAAAGGGTGGGCCAACGTGAGGCAGTTACCTACTTGGGGAAGAAGTAATTTCTATTAATTTTTAGAATGGCACAGAGAGCAGTAACCTTTATAAGATTTCCCTTTAGGTCTGCAAGTGTAGATATAGAGCAAGGAGCATACCACAGGCTAAGTAAACAGCAAAGCCGAGAAACACACAGAATCCCAAATCTCAAAATAAATAGATAAATAAAATAAAGAGCTCATGTCCAATTGGTTGGCATCTTAGGAGAGTCAATTGGAGAGTGCTGCTGGTATGATGGTCTCAGTGTTTGGGAATAGCTGTCTCTGTCACAGGGTGCAAAGTCATTTCCAAGTCTTTGGCCCAGGTAGTATTATCTAACATGGTATCTTTTCTAAGAGCAAACTCCTAGTCCAGGGCAAAGCAATTTGGGATATGAGACTGAAGTATCTTTATAAATGGATACCCACTCAAGTTAATAAGGGTCTTGTTTTTGTGGCTCTATAGTATTATAACAAGACTTAGCCACTTGTAAAATATGAAGACAATTTTGATCCTGAGAGCTTGACTTAAAAACATTTTTTAAATCAAGGCTTTGTGGATGCACAGCTAACAAAGATGATGTTTGCCTTAATGAAATTGCCATAATTGAACCAAAGCACCAGAACCCAACTGACATAATTAAATTCCTAATGAAGGGTGGCCAAATCTAAAAGCTCCCACTGTCCAAGAGAGTGTCTAGATGGATGATGAATGGGATTCTATTGCAGACAGGTTTTAAATCACATGACCTATTTGGGGTGCATCTTATTAACGGGATGTCATGTTTGTAAATTAAAATATCTGTGACTGAGTGTGGAGCTCCAGCATTACCCCATAGGCAAGCCCTCCAATTTAGCCAATTACCATGGGCCCTTTACCTCAGTTGTTGGTTTGGTGGGTAATGGGCAAGCCAATGAAGACATCAGGTTGTAGGGATGTGGGTTCCAGAATCTGCCAAATTTGGTTGAAACAGTAACTTAGCTGGAGGATTGGAGCCTCTGAATTGCAAACCAATGAAAGCATCCAGACCAACAGCAATAAGATCAAGTTCTTCAGTCGCTCAGTCATGTCCGACTCTTTTGCAACCCCATGGACTGTAGCTTGCCAGGCTTCTCTGTCCCTGGGATTTTTACAGGTGAGAATACTGGACTGGGTTGCCATTCCCTTCTCCAGGTCAACAGAATAGTATGCAACTGCACTTGAAAGACTTATTGTTTGATGTAGATTTTCCTCTGGCATGTATAATTACAGATAAGGGGTTGTCTGACTTTATCATTATGGGATATGATGTTAGTTTTATTATTATCTCCTTATGTGGTCTTCATTTTATTTACTAAGTCCAGTTTTCTCCCTTCTGGTAGCCCACATTGTCTAAGGGAATGTTCCGAGGGAAGTAATTTTAATTTTCTGGAAGAAATCAGCTTGAGAGCCAAGATTAATTATCCTAAATATTGATAAAGATTCTTAGAGTGGTGGAAGTTTGGACTCAAATGAGTCCCATGTCAGATGGGCAGGTTCCTGGCCCATAAGACAGTCTATGGTGAATGGGTCCATGGGAGGGGAACAGAACTGAAATCTCTAACAGCAGGAAAAGACATTATTAAAGGACCTGATATATAATGCATCTTTATATACAAGTAGCCAGACATCTTTCCCTTTAAATAAAGCAAACATCCAAAGGAAGGATTTTCTGAAGGCTGGTGTGTGGTATGAGTTGGCTAAGAAGCCTTGACTTAAGAGGGATTAATACCTGGGGGCAAGATAGACACTGTCCAGTGGTTTGTCATCTTTTGACTGAACAGAGAGTTCTTTGAGGGGCCCATTAGGCCTCTCAATTAGACCAGTTGTCTGGGACCTACTGGAGAATTGAGTTTTATTGGCTGCCAGTCCAGCAGCCCAGCACCGTGTATTCTGAGAAGTGAAATATGTGCCTTGATCACTGTCAGCAGTGTCTGGAATGCCCAAAGGGATAAGGAGTGACCTGCTGGGACCTTATATTGTGACCTTAATACATGCAGAGATATGTGTGACCTTGATTTCTATTCTGGGCTGTGAGCAAAGAGGTTCACAGAGTTCTTTATCCCGAACAGAGGGAACAACTCTTAGGCAATGACTCAAGAATATGTATATGTAAAAAGAAAAGGAAAATGTATACAGCGTAATTCACTGATGAGGGCGTCCAGTGCTAAAATGCTTGTCTGAAGTACGGCAAATTTTCTGACTCTCGGGCCCTGTCCTTTAAAACAGACATACCACTTGAGAGATGGGAAGCAGTGCTATACCACTGAAGTGAAGCGAAGTGAAGTGAAAGTCGCTCAGTCGTGTCTGACTCTGCAGCCCCATGGACTATACAGTCCATGAAATTCTCTGGGCCAGAATACTGGAGTGGGTAGCCTTTCTCTTCTCTAGGGGATCGTCCCAACCCAGGGACTGAACTCAGGTCTCCTGCATTGCAGGCGGATTCTTTACCAGCTGAGCAATAAGGGAAGCCCAAAATGTTAGTCGCTCAGTTGTGTCTGACTCTGTGACTCTGTGGGCTGCAGGCCTGTCCATGGAATTCTCCAAGCAAGAATACTGGAGTGGGAAGCCATTCCCCTGGAGAAGAGAATCAGATCAGGAAGATCCTGATCTGAGGATTGAACCCAGTCTCCTGCATTGCAGGCAGATTCTTTCCCATCTGAGCACCTTCCCTGATAGCTATACCACTGAACTTCATCATTTATGATGGTGGCAATGCCGCCCAATAATCTACAAAATTGCACTTCTAGTCCATCAGTTGATCCCAAGGGACTCTGCTGGTAGCTAAGGTAACCGGGGGAAAGAGAGCCTTATTGAGCAGCCTGTCATCTGGCAAGAGACTGAAGACAGGAGAGACCAACCGCTCCTCAGGTGGAATATCCCAGAAAACTCAGGTTTGGTTTCACCCCTTAAGAAGAAGGCCTAAGTAGAGGTGCTAAGTTTGAGGGGTGTTGCATTTATAAACCAGGGCATAATTGGCAACTGGGTATAGAAGGTCACATGCTTAGGGATCTGTGAGAGCCACCATTTCTAGGAGAGGCCAGTATGTGGCAAGTGATTTTTAGTCTAGTGGTGTACAGCAGTGAGCCAAGCATTGAGCCAAGCTCAGTTGCCCATATCCAAGGGAAACCTATGGGCCCCATAAGCATCCTGAAATTCCTGCAGATGTGAGAAGAGGTTGATAAAACCTTTGTAGTGAAGGAGCCACTAACAGGAGTGCCTGCCAATTTTATTTTTTTCTAAATCAGTGTTTTTAATAAAGAGAAATATGTTTATGAGAGAAAATAACTGAGCTTGTTGGTTTGGAGTCCTTTCAACAATACAATCTGATATTTAGCTGAGAATAATTACTACAACTATTGAGATCAATACTACTTAGTGACTCTGTATTAAGGCAGAGATAAGCCTCACTGGTGCTTCCTTTTAGAAGGGCTATATCCACTGAGATGAAAGGCCCAACTCAATTTTTCATGAGATGCTATTACTTCAAATTTCATTTTCTGCCCGTCAGTATCATGCACAATGGTGTTCCCTGTGAGACTATGTTTTACTGCAAACCTTTAGCACCAGCTAACATGTTTGCACATAAATGGGTGATTTTCCTCAAGCAGGGAGAAAATATGACTCTCGAGACCAAGCACTGTTGTGTGGCTTCCACCATAGTTTTGTCTCAGACAGTGATGCACACTGGGATGTGAGTTTTCGTACATTGCTTTCTGTCACCTCTGCATTTGAATGTTTCCTGGCATATTTCATTGTGTTGTTTCATTTTTTGTGATTTCTCTTGCATACTTTTGCCACAGTGGACAACCCTTCTGACATAAGTAGCCTTAATGTAGTGATCCACCATGAGGCATTGTTCTTTTTTTCCTTCAATTATAAGAGGTTTAAGTATAGGTAAAATTTGACTATTAAATAGAGTGGTGGTGGACATAATCACCGAATTAATATGGCACCTATATTAATTAGGTCTTATATAAAGCTTGAATTTTTTTTTAAGCTGTTTTAACTCATTGGCATTTTGCCAACAAAGGTCCGTCTAGTCAAAGCTATGGTTTTACCAGTGGTCATGTATGGATGTGAGAGTTGGACTATAAAGAAAGCTGAGCACCGAAGAATTGATGCTTTTGAACTGTGCTGTTGGAGAAGACTCTTGAGAGTCCCTTGGACTGCAAGGAGATCCAACCAGCCCATCCTAAAGAAGATCAGTCCTGGGTGTTCATTGGAAGGACTGTTGTTGAAGCTGAAACTCCCATACTTTGGCCACCTCATGCAAAGAGCTGACTCATCTGCAACAAGTCTCTGGCAAACACAGATTGTGACTAAAAGCAGACCTGCAGAATCTTCCGGCCTGGAAAGCATAGTTCAAGGGGCCTCGGGCTTCAGGACTAAAGCTCAAGCTCAAATTCCATCCACAAACTGCTCTCTCCATGGTCTGGAGCCGATTAGTGGGTCAGGAGTGGTCTCCCAAGAAGTTATCCAAAAGTCAGTGGTTTTGACCACAGTGCCAATTGTTTTATAAGACTTGAAGAATTCTTTTGATGGTGGCATACAACACACTGATTCATGCAGATGAAAGGCTGAACACTTTGTTACTTAATGCAACTGAGGAGAGATGGCCGCTGGGCAGGGCCGCTCAGGAAGCTGCAACCAGGGAAGGGTTGACAGCCATACCGGTAGCTTTGGCAGGCAAGGTTGAGTCAGGTTTATAAGGCTCGTGAGGATGGGCTGATTTGAATCATGAGCATAGCGGTTATCCTTTGTTGTCTGGTTGTTGCTGTTTAGTCGCTAAGTTGTACCTGACTCTTTTGCAACCCCATACACTGTAGCCAACCAGGCTCCTCTGTCCATGGGATCTCCCAGGCAAGAATACTGGAGTGGGTTGCCATTTCCTTCTCCAGGGGATCTTCCCGACCCAGGGATAGAACTCACATCTCCTGCATTGGCAGGCAGATTTTTTTTTATCGCCTGAGCCACTAGGGAAGCCCAGATGTCTGGCTGTTGTTGCTGTTCAGTCACTCAGTCGTGTCCAACTCTTTGCAACCCCATGGACTGCGGCACGCCAGGCTTCCCTGTTCTTCACCATCTCCCAGAGCTTGCTCAAACTCATGTCCGTTGAGTCAGTGATGCCATCCAATCTTCTCATCTTCTGTCATCACCTTTTCCTCCTGTCTTCAATCTTTCCCAGCATCAGGGTCTTTTCAAATGGTTGGCTCTTTGCATCAGGTGGCCAAAATATTGGAGCTTCAGCTTCAACATCAGTCCTTCTAATGAATATTCAGGGTTGATTTCGTTTAGGATGGACTAGTTGGATCTCCCTGCAGTCCATGGGACTCTCAAGAGTCTTCACCAACACCGCAGTTCAAAAGCATCAATTCTTTGGCACTCAGCTTTCTTTATGGTCCAAATCTCACATTCACACATGACTAATGGAAAAACCATAACTTTGACTATATGGACCTTTGTTGGCAAAGTAATGCCTGTGCTTTTTAATATACCGTTTAGGTTTGTCAAAACTTTTCTTCCATGGAGCAAGTTGGTACTTGCCATTATTAGGGTGATGCAATGTGGCCCAGACTGTGAGAGCCTGGAAAGGGAAGTTAATTTTCCAGGGCAACATGGTGGGCTCAAGCAAAATGAATCCTATACCCAGAAACTGACAGCAGCCAGATTACAAGGCTGAAAAAACCTGACCTTGGATAAATATCCAAGTCCCTTCACAATTTATAGGCAGATTCCATTAAAAAAAAAAAGGTCTAATGATTAACAAAGGCTTTTTTTTTTTTTTTTTTTCACTTCTTGGCACATAAATGGGATGTTTAAATGAGGCACTCAATTTTCTTAGTTACTTTTTTATAAACATGAAATACTGGTTCTATTTGATGAGATTCTTTTCAGAATTTTCTAAAATTCCAATAAAATACAGATAAATGATGTCAACACTTAAAAACCTTCCATCTGAGTGCTCATTTTGAAGTCTCGAGAGTTACTGAATTTCACAAAGTGCTATATTTGAAGAAGCTTGCTGACTAAGGTATTCTTACCAAGATTAATTAAGCAGCAATAGGCAAAAGAGAAAAAAAAAAATCATACTTTTCCTACTCTTGGTCAGTTTTTTAATGTTTTAAAAAAATTAACAGACACTGCAATAAATATAAGTTTTAGGGCTGATAGCATCCAAATTAATATTGCAATGCAATATAACAGTAACAGGCTATTACAATGATTTTGTGTAGATTTGTGCAGAGTAACTTCAATCAGGCCTTTAATACGGCTCAGCAGTCCATCTGTGTTATTCTAGAAACTTCCTCTCTCAGTTTCCCCAATGATTGATTCAAATTTTCTTCTCTTTCCTGGTATGTCTCCATCTTTCCTATAACATTAGAGGGAGTTTTTCTTTTCCTGTCTAAGGCAACTCCCCTCATCTGTGTGTTTAGACCCCATTATAATTTCTCAGGAATATTATCAAACTTCCCTTTCCTTAATATTTAACCATACCTTCTCAACTAGACCTTTTCCATCAATATGGAGTCATCCTAGACTTATATTCCTATCTCTCTGCCACTCCACAGTTGGTCTTTAAAAGCAATTACTTCTTTTGCTGTCTTCATTTTCTCATCTTCTATGCATCTACTAGCATACTTTATGCCAACATAGCTATGTACCATTTATTTATGGAACAATCCTTCCTAAGGTCATCAAGGACTTCTATTTTGCCAAATCTAGGGGATATTTTTAGTGCTCGTTTCATTGATTTCTCAGAAGCATCTGGGACTATTAACTGCTTACTCCTTCTTTAATTACCCTCTTACTTTAGCTCCCATGATGCAATACTCCTGTACGATGCCAGAATTAAAGTACCTGAGTAAAGGAAACATCAATAGGAATGCAAGATAAAAAAAGAGAGAGATAAAACACATCACCAGTAAACCCGACTGTCCAAAAATAATTATGTGATTGTTGCCAACACCATCCACCAAAAACTCTCTCCCTTCTTTGATAGCTACCGGATATAAGATGCATAGTTATATTACATTTTTCAGCCTCTCTTAAAATTGGCTGTGACCACTAGCTGAAATTCCTCGAAAGGTAAGTAAAGAGCACCACAATGGTCCTATGAATGACACATCACCTCACTCTGGTCAGAATGGCCACAAAATTTACAATCAATAAATGCTGGAGCGGGTATGGAGAAAATGGAACCCTCTTGCAATGGTGGGAATATAAATTGATAAAGCCACTATGGAGAAGTATGCATGCATGGGTGCTAAGTTGCTTCAGTTGTGTCTGACTCTTTGGGACCCTATGGACTGTAGCCCGCCAGGCTCCTCTGTCCATGGGATTCTTCAGGCAAGAATACTGGAGTGGGTTTCCATGACCTCCTCCAGGGGATCTTGCTAACCCAGGGATTGAACCCGTGTCTCCTGCATCTCCTGCATTGCAAGCAGATTCTTTACCACCGAGCCACCAAGGAAGTCTGGAGAATAGTGCAGAGGTTCCCTAAAAAACTAAAAACAGAGCTACCATGAGATCCAGCAATCTCACTACTGGGCATATACCCAGAGAAAACCATAATTCAAAAAGACATGTGCACTCCAATGTTCATTTCAGTACTATTTACAATAGCCAGGATATGGAAACAACCTAAATGTGCATCAACAGAGGAATGGATAAATAAGATGTGGTACATATACACAACGGAATACTACTCAGCCATAAAAAGGAATGAAATTGGGTCATTTGTAGAGATGTGGATGCATCTAGAGACTCTCATACAGAGTGCAGTAAGTCAGAAAGATAAAAACAAATACCATATGTCAGCACATATATGTGGAATCTGAAAAAATAGCATAGACTATCTTATTTACAATGCAGAAATAGAGAAGAAACATATGGATACCAAGTGGGGAAGGAGGAGGTGGGATAAATAGTGAGATTGGGATTGACATATATATGTTATTGATACAATATATAAAATAAACAACTAAGGATAGTATACTGTATAGCACAGGAATCTCTACTCAGTGCTCTGTGGTGATCTAAAGGAGAGAGAAATCCAAAAAAGAGGGGATACGTGTCTACATGTAGCTGATTCACTTTTCTTTACAGTAGAAACTAGCATAACACTGTAAAGTAACTATGTGTGTGGGTGTGTTCAGCTGCTCAGCCATGTCCAACTCTTTTGTGACCCCATGGACTGTGGCCTTCCAGGCTCCTCTGTCCATGGAACTTTCCAGGCAAGAACACAGGAGCAAGTTGCCATTTCCTACTCCAAGGGATCTACCCATCAGAGGGATCCACCCACGTCTCTTGTGTCTCCTGCACTGGCAGGAAGATTTACCACTGAGCCACCTGGGAAGGCAAAGCAACTTTACTCCAATAAAAATTTCAAAAAGATGACACCTAAAAAAAAGAGAGAGATAAAGAAACTTCCCACATACCTTGCTCTGTGTGCTTACCTGTTTCATGAGGGCAAGTTGAAGATGGCAGAGATATAATCAACTTGGGTCTCTGAATGACTTAGTAAGGCAGAGATACCCCCTTTCACTATCATAAACATATATCTCCCTGGGTTGGAAAATTGTCCCACAGACTTTAATGTACATCAGAAATATCTGGAAAATTTACATATATTGCTGGCCCTCTAGACAAGAGTTTCTGATTCAGTACGTCTAGAGTGGGGCTTCCCAGTGGTAAGGAACCCACCTGCTATTGCAGGATACATAAGAGACACAGGTTCGATCCCTGGGTTGGGAAGATACCCTGGAGGAGGGCCTGGAAACCCAATTTCAGTATTCTTGCCTGAAGAATTCCATGGACAGAGGAGCCTGGTGGGCTACAGTCCATGGGGTCCAAAGAGTCGGACACAACTGAAGTGACAGCATGCAGAGAGGGGCTCAAGAATCTACTTCCCTTACAGTTCTCATACTTTGAGAAATGCTGACCTAGACTATTCTGTAGAAAAAAACTAATTCTTTTATTTCTCTTTTTTCAGCCATTACATTCAGAGTCTATTGTTAAAGCACTTATAGCTTCCCCTATCTAATTCAGAAGTGATTATGGAATCATAGCCAAAATCATCATATTTTCATGCTGGTAGAAATAGCTAATCTGACACAAACTACAACACAACCTTGTAAGCACATTGCATGATTGGGAAACAGGTCAAACTGTCTAAGTTCTCTAGTTTGTCATCTTTCTACATATTGTCCTATTTCTCCTACAACTGACCCCAGCTTCTAGGCCACAGTATCGTCCATAGATGCTCAATGTGTGAATAATTGAGGAGCTAAGGCTTAGAGCAGAAGAAATGCAGAGACAAAAAAATGGAATGGGAAAGGTACTTCACAAAGCAACACAACTGTGGAGTTTTAAAAATAGAAAGATAAAATTCATTCCAAAATTTATTTTGTATTTTGGGGAGAGGGGTCTGGAGTAGGGGGAAGAATGTGTATGCTATTTGAAGCCAAATTCAAAAAGACAAACACTCACCAGAGAGAATGGGTGTATTGGATAAGAGTCAACAGAAATGGTCACTGATTCAAATTCTGTAACTTATCAGATGAGAAATCTTGGATGACAGAATTCAACCATGAAGGGAGTGATCTAGATGAGCCCTAAGATCCTAACCAGATGTGACGACCTGACTCTTGCTGAACGGCTTATTTTATAACAGGGAAAAGAATAGACCTTTATCATTCTGTAATGACACATGTATAATAGGCTCAAAACATTTTGATGGACACATATGCTTTTCATGACGTTTAACTAGAATAGAGAGAGAATTCCATCCTTAAACCTGATATATTTTGATTTAAATGCCTTGGATTTTTTTTTTCTATTTTGGTGGGGGAATAAGATTTAAAGCAAGAAATGAAAAGTTGAGATATGCTGGCTCTTAAAATTTCCAAGTAATATAGGATAAGGAAGAGAGCTTTCCTTCTTAAAAGCCAGTTTGTACAACAGCTTTATTTATCTTCTAAACGTCCTTAGGCCACTCAATGGCTAAACATAGGCTTTACCTTTCCTAATATTGTTTTCTATCTATTTCATATAACCATGATTGAGTAATTTAAATTGACAGTCTCTTTACTGGTTGACATTCAAGACACCTTAAATTTTTCAAGAAACCATTTAGAGAATAATGTTTCCTTTATTCCTTCTCTCCTTTGATTAGAAGCATAAACCCTAAAGAAACACAAATATTGTCTTTGTGTTTTCAAAGATACTCCAAATTTTGCTCCTGGAAATATATTTTTATAATTTACCATCATCCCATGTCTCTCTCCTACTTTACTACTACATGAAATGATGGAAAACTTTTCCAAGCAAGAACAAAGTGTGGCAACTTACGCAAACCAGAAACTAAAACAATAAAATGAAAAAAAAACACCTACCAAGGAAGTCTAAAGTTAATCTGATTCTGTAAGGCAGGAATAGAATTGAACAATGATCACTAATATAACTGTGTGCTAAGCCTCTTCAGTCATGTCCAAGTCTTTGTGGCCCTATGGACTGCAGTCCACCTGGCCCCTCTGTCCATGAGATTCTGAACTGAACTGAACTGTGGCTCAGCTGGTAAAGAATCTACCTGCAATGTGGGAGACTTGGGTTCAATTCCTGGGTTGGGAAAATCCCCTGGAGAAGGGAATGGCAACCCATTCCAGTATTCTTGCCTGGAGAATCCCCATGGACAGAGGAGCCTTTCAGGCTACAGTCCAAAGAGTTGGACATGACTGAGCAACCAACACATACCACCTGGGAAGCCCCAAATCACTGCATTTTATAATATATTATAGAGGCAAATTCAATGGAAAGACATGAGAGACTAAATTCTCATGCTAGGGTGATTTCTAAGGATATTAGACACCAGGTTATGTATGCTATGATGTAGAAAACCTGAAAGTAAGATGGGAGCTCTGCTTTCAAGCCCTAACTATCCCACCCTACATCCTTTGAGGTTAACTGGTTTATTGAGTGAACTAAATTTGACGGAAATGTGTTCTGGAAGTCTATTTTTAACCAACTATTCCACTTATCATTCCTTTTTGATCAACCTTCCCGGCTCCCTGAGAGCACATTATGCAAATCTCGTAACTTCCAAGTCACTTCTATTTCCTCTTCAGTTATTATGACTCACTCTCAGTCAACTTTCTTCAAAAGTTCAATCTAGTCTAAATCACAGTTCCAATCTCAAATTCCATCCAGAGCTTCTTTCTTCTCCACAATTCAAGACTGGCCCATGGCTCAAAGTCTTCCTATGAGAAAGGGCATTTTTACTTATCTTTCACTTTCCCTCATCCTTCTCCTCCTTCCTTTCCTGCTTCCTCTTGGCCTGAGGTGAGAAAGGAGGAATTGAATGAAGAAGGGCAAAAGTCTTTCCTCCTATTTCTGTAGTCTGGCCTTTGTTTTCTTTCATGACAGCATTCCTATATGTTTGCTGTCTTCAGGCACATTGTGTGGATTTTTTTCAGAGGGCGTGGAGCGGGGTATGGATCTCCACAATGCATAGGATTGTATTGTGGGTGCTGGGCTCTGGGGATCTCTTCTTGGAAGCTTTCCTCTTTCATCTGTTTGTGCTGTGCTTAGTCACTCAGACATGTCCGACTCTTTGCGACCCCCCTGGACTGCAGCCCACCAGGTTCCTCTGTCCACAGGCTATTCCAGGCAAGAATACTGGAGTTGGTTGCCATTTCCTTCTCCAAGAGATCTTTCCAACCCAGGGATCAAACCTGGGTCTCTTACATCACAGGCAGATTCTCTACCACTGAGCCACCAGGGAAGCCCAAAGATTTCAGTATATTCATGCATCTACCCTGCAGGGGTTCGATTAAGCAGTGTCTCGTGTTCTACTCCAAGGAAGCCCACAAGATAAGCCTGTGAGGGTCTGTGACTCCTAAGCATTCAACCATGGTGTAGCACGGTCTGCCTTTCTTTAAGGCACTGCCAGTCTCTATATGCTTTGCATGGGTCACCTTATCTTGGAGAGAAGGAGCCTCCATGCCCCAGTATTCTCTTCTGAGCTCACGGCTCAACAACCCAGATGAATTATCTGTTTATAGATCTTATTTAGACTGAAGGAGGTGTGAGTGTGAGGGTCAAGAGAACCGCATTAAGTGAATATGAAGAAGCAGACGGTACACCTCCTCCTGTTATATTTTATCAAAGCAATTAAGGATGGCTCAAAGAAGGTGAGTCCACTGAAGACAAGGGATCTGACTGGAGGATGACACACCAAATATAAGCCACATGGACCACGGTCATCACTTACCTTCAGAATAGAAGAGCGGTTGCATCAGTTTGATGGCCTTCTTAAGAATTACTGTCACAGACTTTTCAGCTATTTTACCCCGCTGATACTAATAATCATTCTAAGCTGAAAGCAGTAGACTTTGGGATGATCTTACACCCCAATAAACATTGTTACTGCTGTACAATCATGGTAGAATTACCTTGTTGAAAGTACTAGGTTCATCTTGCAGAGATGGAAGCAGGGCACTTTAGTGTTGAAGAATGTGGTTGAATGTCTAAATAAAGGGCTGCTGTTCTGTTGGAGCAGGTGGCCTCTGGTATGGAAGACCTGTATTTGATGCTGAGCTTGTGAAAACCTAAAATGAATAAATATTTTCCCATCAGAAAACCCCAGCAAAACAAAACCAGACACCTGCCATGCCATCTTTTTGTAAGTGCTTTTTGAATTACTTGTAACTACTTGACACTCTGAAACATGGGAGTGATTTCTGCCTATGGTGATAAACTTCAGAGTACAAGAGCACAGACACAGAACACTTAACTATCTTTTACCGAGGTGTTGTGATACCAAACAAGGTACCTAACCTTTACGTGAATTCCCCAGCTGGGCTGCTGTATTAATGTCCTATGAGCGTTATAACAACCTACCACAAACCTGAAGGTTTAAACCAATGCAAATTTATTCTCTTAAAAAGTTTTGGAGACTAGAAGTTTCAAATCGATTTTATTGGGCTGAAGTCTTGGTGTTGACATGGCTTATTCATTATAGAGGCTCCAAGGGATTGTCCATTTGTTTACCTTTTCTAGCTTCTAAGGCTACCTGCATTCATTGGCTCATAGCTCTTCCTTACATCACCTCAACCTCGTTTCCAAATTAAACATCTGCTTTCTCTCAGATCTCCTGCCTTCTTCTTATCAGACCTCTGTGATTACAGCCAATCTGGATGATCCAACATGGTCTCTTCTTCCCAAGATCCTTAGCTAAATCACATCTATAGGGTCTCTTTTTGTTATCAGGTGTCCTTTACAAGTCCTGGGGATTAGGATGTGGATCCTTTGGAGGCTAACATTCAGCCTATCACAGTTGTTTTAAGGATTAGATTAGATCATAGACTTAGATAAGTATCTATTGTAATATCTAGCACATATTAACACTCAGCACGTGTTCATTTCCTTCCTTCTACCTCCTCATTCTATTTACTAGGTTGTAGGATTTGGGTTTAGACACCTGATAACTTAAGAGCCCTTGCTACCTCATCTGGAGAACTGGATATATTTATAGATAGATATATTTATAATATTCCCTTTAGAAATGTGATGATGGGTAAGACTGACTTAGCATCTGCTATCCTTAAGTTTTGAGATTCACATTCTATTCAAGGGAGCAGACAATAAAATCATCTTATATATGATATTATGACATATATGGTTATATGATATTAGTTAGTGCCATACAAGACTTTAGTCAAGGGAGAAGAGATAATGGGGGAAGGGCAGGATCACACAGAGTCTACTCTCTGCATTTATTTAGCCCTGTTAAAGGTCACCTCCCTAGAAAAGACCTGATTGATGATGTGATCTATGAGTATCCCTGCCTCCTCTACATATCTTTCTCCTTTTCCTTGAATTAAATTTTAGGGCACTAATTACTATTCCAAATTGTATGTTCTTATTTTATTTACTAATTTAATGTCTCTCCCTCTAGTATAATGTGAGCTTCCGGACAATGGGGGTTCATTCATCTTGTTCATCATTACACTCATAGAAGAGTCTGACAAGAGTAGGGGCTCAGTTAATGTTTATCAAGTGAACTGAGACGCTGATTAAATCACATAAACTACTACAGCTCAGGGTGTTACAAACTCAGACACAACTCAGCAACTAACACATTCACATGTGGCTGTATATCATCAAAACAAACAATCCTATCAAAAAATGGGCAGAAGATTTAAACAGACATTTCTCCAAAGAAGACATAGAGATGGCCAAGAAGAACATGAAAAGGTGTTTAACATCACTAATTAATGTTGTTTAGTCACTCAGTCGTGTCCAACTCTTTGCAACCCCATGTACTGCAGTATGCCAGACTTCCTTCTACTTCACCATCTCCCAGAGCTTGCTCAAACTCTTGTCCATTGAGTTGGTGATGTCATCCAACCATCTCATCCTCTGTCATTCAGCTTCTCCCCCTGCCTTCAATCTTTCCCAGCATCAGGGTCTTTTCTAATGAGTCAGCTATTCTAATCAGGTGGCCAAAGTATTGGGAGCTTCAGCTCCAGCATCAGTCCTTCTAATGAATATTCAGTGTTGATTTCCTTTAGGATTGACTAGTTTGATCTTCCAGTCCAAGGAACTCTCAAGAGTCTTCTTCAGCACCACAGTTCAAAAGCATCAATTCTTCCATGCTCAGCCTTCTTTACAGTCCAACACTCACATCCATACAAGACTACTGGAAAACCATAGCTTTGACTATATAGACATTTGTTGGCAAACTAATGTCTCTGCTTTGTAATATGCTGTCTAGGATTCTCATAGCTTTTCAAGGAGCAAGCATCTTTTAATTTCATGGCTTTTGCAGTCACTGTCCTCAGTGATTTTGTAGCCCAAGAAAATAAAGTCTCTCACTGTTTCCATTGTTTCCCCATCTATTTGCCATGAAGTGATCGGACTGAATGCCATGATCATCGGTTTTTGAATTCTGAGTTTTAAGCCAGCTTTTTCACTCTACTCTTTCACCTTCATCAAGAGGATCTTTAGTTCCTCTTTGCTTTCTGCCAAAGGGTGGTGTCATCTGTGTATCTGAGGTTATTGATATTTCTCTCGGCAATCTTGATTCCAGCTTGTGATTCATCCAGCTCGGCATTTCATATGATGTACTCTGCAGAGAAGTTAAATAAACAGGGTGACAATATACAGCCTTAACACACTCCTTTCCCAATTTGGAACCAGTCTGTTGTTCCATGCAAGGTTCTAACTATTGCTTCTTGACCTGCACACAGGTTTCTCAGGAGGCAAGCAAGGTGGTCTGTATTTCCATCTCTTTAATAATTTTCCACAGTTTGTTGTGATCCACACAAAAGCTTTGGTGTAGTCAATGAAGCAGAAGTAGATGTTTGTCTGGAATTCTCTTGATTTTTCTATGATCCAACGGGTGTTGTAATTTGATCTCTTGCTCCTCTGCCTTTTCTAAATCCAGCTGGAACATCTGGAAGTTCTCGCTTCATGTACCGTTGATGCCTAGCTTGGAGGATTTTGAGCATGACCTTGCTAGCATATGAAATGAGTGCAATTGTTTGGCAGTTTGGCATTCATTCTTTGGCATTGTCCTTCTTTTGTATTGGAATGAAACTGACCTTTTCTAGTCCTGTGGCCACTGCTGAGTTTTCCAAATTTGCTGGCATATTGAGTGCAGCACTTTCACAGCATCATCTTTTAGGATTTGATATAGCTCAGCTGGAATTCCATCACCTCCACTATCATTGTTCATAGTGATGCTTCCTAAGGTCCATTTGACTTCACATTCCAGGATGTCTGACTGCAAGTGAGTAATCACACCATCATGGTTATCCAGGTCATTAAGATACTTTTTGTACAGTTCTTCTGTATATTCTTGCCACCTCTTCTCTATATCTTCTGTTTCTGTTAAGTCCATATCATTTCTGTCATTTATTGTGCCTATCTTTGCGTGAAATGTTCCCTTGGTATCTCTAATTTTCTTGAAGAGATCTCTAGTCTTTTCCATTCTATTGTTTTCCTCTACTATTATTAGAGAAATGCAAATAAAACTACAATGAGATATCACCTTATACCAGTCAGAATTGCCATCATCAAAAAATCCACAAACAATAAATGCTGGAGAGAATTTGGAAAAAGGGAACTCTCCTACACTATTGGGAATGTAAATTTGTATAGCCACTATGGAAAACCATATGGAGGTTCCTTATAAAAATAAAAATAAAGTTACTATATGACCATGCAATCCTACTCAGGCATATATCTGGAGAAAAACATGGTCCAAGAGGATAAATGAATCCCAATATTCATTGCAACAGTGTTTATAATAACCAAGACATGGAAGCAACCTAAATGTCTATCAACATTTAGGAATGTTGATAGAGGAATAGATAGAGTAATTGTGGTACATATATACAAGGGAATGTCCTTCAGTCATTAAAAAGAATAAAATAATGCCATTCACACCAACATGGGTGGACCTAGAAACTGTCATACTAAATGAAATGTTAGAAAAAGAGAAATGTAGTATGATATTGCTTATATGTAAAATCTAAAAAAATTGATACAAATGAACTTATTTAAAAAACAGAAACAGACTCACATTTTTAGAGAACTCACCTGAGGGGGGATAGTTAAGGGTCTGGGATGGACATATACACATTGCTTTATTTAAAAGTAAATAACCAATAAAACCTACTGCATTAAAAAAAATTAGAGAGGGAAAAGAGAAACATAGATGAGATGAGATTGTTCATGTGTTGATAATTCTTGAAGCTAATTAATAGACTCATGGGAATTTATTACACTACTCCTTTCACTTTTGTGTATGTTTGAAATTTTCCACAATAAAAAAGATTTTGAAAAAAGATGTTCATTATTTACACTGATGTCCTCATTAATGAATTATTGATTAAAAATAAGAACACATGGTATTTACTGCTTATTTCAACTAGTCATTATATATGTATTATAAATATAATTTTGTGTAAATAAGTACACTGGTCAATAATAAGACTCTAGGTTTGGACACATCTTTAAGTAAAAAAAAAATGTTCAAAAGAAAACATGTTGCTTGTCTAAAAAAATCTCATTCGAAAATCCAATTTCTTTTCAAAATTGAAATTGGTAAAGCTTATCTTCATAAAATTAAAATATATATGCTATCTGTCTACAAAATTTAAAAGCAGAGTTCACATACCATTTAAATATATACTGCTATCCTAGACATTCCCACTAGTTTCAACCATCTACATTATAGTCAGTTTAGTTGTTTTGAGAGTTGGCAAATATGAGCACTCTAAAATAGCTTACAAGCTACATTTCTTGATAAGCTCAAACAACATATTTTCAGCAAAAAATACTAGCGGCTTCTTGATGGGTACCACTCAGTGTGTACGGTCTTTCTAGCATCCTTGGTTCCCTCGGGGTCGATGTGTCAGAAGATAGTAAACAGATAGATCCTACCTGTGCGGGGAGATGTCCTGCCAGGTTTGAGACAGCAGTGAGTGGAGGCTTCACCCAACTTCTCACTCTCCCATCGCAAACTAAATATGACCACAAATGCTTTGGAACTCTCCCCATTAAGAATCAGGGTCTCATGGCCCTGCCCCTTAATTTGGGCTGGCTGATGACAACTGACAAACAGAATTTGGCACAAGTGAAACTATGCTAGTTCTGGGCTCCGCTTTTAAGACTGTGGGCAGCTTCCACTGTGGTCTCTGGGAGCTCCATACATCCACGTAAGTAGTCTAACTACCTGGTAGAGATACAGAGATATTGTTATGGTGAGGCCCTAAAACTACATAGCAAAAGGAAGGAAGAGAAACCCAGCTAAACCCAGCACTCCAGCAATCCCCACCAAGAAATAAGGTGTGTAAGTGTTACAGTCTCAGACCCTCCAGCTGAGCTCA
This sequence comes from Giraffa tippelskirchi, assembly GCF_054371585.1. NCBI lineage: Eukaryota > Metazoa > Chordata > Mammalia > Artiodactyla > Giraffidae > Giraffa > Giraffa tippelskirchi. Next base: position 70,460,751 of record NC_137284.1, read on the forward strand.
GCCAACTGGATACCGACCAGTGATCTAAACCACTTCCACGGGGAGCAGGACTGTCCAGATGAGCCCTACCTGAATTTTTAACCCCCAAAGCAGGAGATATATTAAAGTGATTGTTATTTTAATTCACTAAGCTGTAGGGGAGTTTATCAGGGCAACAGGTAACCATAACAGCTCCTAACTCGTCATCCTGACTTTAGCAAAATTAACCTCATATGTTTGAAAACACTCTTTGTCAAGCTATGTTACCAGATTAAGCTCCAGAACTGGACACACTGTCTTTACATCACCCACGCCACCCTTCTGCAGTGGCCACGGTGATGAATAGAGGAGAGGACTGTCTCACACTTGCACAGTAAATCAAAGCTATGCAATGTTATAACAAGCATGCAAAATCACTCATGTTCTGCTTGACAAGGTCTAGGAGAAAGTAAGAAGGGCAGAAATGTCATCCTTTAAGATCAGTGTCTCTAAAGCACATCAGTTTGACTTTTCTCTTTGCAAAACAGCTAACACTGATTGTTCAGTCAGATTCAAGACATCAGAACCATTTTCCACTACTGTATTGCTCAAATAAAATTAATATCAGAGTTCTGTAATATCTAACATTTAAAAAATGTATTGTAATATATAGGCCTTAGTCCCATTTATGGGTTTGAGGTCTTTTCCTATTCTTAGTTTCCCAAATTCATTCCACTAGTATTTTTATGATTTCATATTCTACCTTAAAAACTGTCAGTAATTCCTAACTATTTTGCTGTTTTTCAGTTGCTCAGTTATGTCCAACTCTTTGCGACCCTATAGACTACAGCACACCAGGCTTCCCTATCCTTCACCACCTCCTGTAGCTTGCTCAAAAATCATGTCCATTGAGTTGATGATGACATCCAACCATCTCATCCTCTGTCGTCACCTTCTCTTCCTGTCTTCAGTCTTTCCCAGCATCAGGATTTCTTTCTAATGAGCCGGCTCTTGGCATCAGGTGGCCAAAGTACTGGAGCTTCAGCTTCAGCATCAGTCCTTCCAATGAATGAAAATGAAATGAAAGTGAAAGTTGCTCAGTTGTGATATCTATACGGTCCATGGAATTTTCTAGGCCAGAATATTGGAGTGGGTAGCCTTTCCCTTTTCCAGAGGATCTTCCCAACCCAGGAATTGAACCAGGGTCTCCTGCATTGCAGGTGGATTCTTTACCAACTGAGCTTTCAGGGAAGCAATATTCAGGGTTTATTTCCTCTAGGATGGACTGGTTGGATCTCCTTGCAGTCCAAGGGACTCTCAAGAGTCTTCTCCAACACCACAGTTTGAAAGCATCAATTTTTCAGCGCTCAGCATTATTTATGGTCCAACTCTCACATCTATACATGCATACTGGAAAAACCATAGCTTTGACTATATGGACCTTTTCTGGCAAAGTAATTCCTAACTATATGTGATATTAAAAATCAACTTTTCATTCTTGTTTTCCTGTCGTTCCACAGTTCTAGTATTTTCTGCTGTCTAATCCTAAAATTACTTTAAAAAAAACCTCTGCTGACCAGTATATCTAACTGTAGAAAACAATATCCAATTCTGAGAAGGAAAATGTTACATTCTTATCTTGCTAAAGAGAAAGCTGAGGTGAGGCTCACATCAATAGACATTATACATTATTTGAAATTAAATTTTAAATGTTAAAGAAGATGTTTTATCCCACCCATGTTCTAGAATTTTCCCCCAGACTGAAGGCAGCGTGATGGAGCTGAATAGATAAAATGGGCTCATGTCCACTGGCAGGTTTCAGATGGTGGCTATGGGGTTTAGGTCAACTGAGAAACTGCTTGCTGGGCTCTCTAAAGGGTATTAACTCATATGTCACAATTATAGATTTAGATCAAAGAAAACTAGAGGTAACATTTCCCTGTGGTTAATGGTAGCTCAAATGGTAAAGAATCCACCTGCAATGTGGGAGATCTAGGTTCAATCCCTGGGTTGGGAAGATCCCTTGGAGGAGGGCAAGGCAACCCACTCCAGTATTCTTGCCTGGAGAATCCCCATGGACAGAGGAGCCTGGCAGGCTACAGTCCATAGGGTCACAAAGAGTCGGACATGACTGCACGACTAAGCACATACACTAAGAGCCCATAACCAATCAGTAAATACCTCCTGCTTCTCTCACTTGACCAATCTTAACTGATAATCTGTTTTGTACAACTCATCTGAAAACCACTCAAACCAATCTCTTCCTCAGATTGAGATAGTCCCAAGGCTGGCCTGTGGAGTGTTCTCCCTTGCTACACCAAGCTAAGTAAACTTGACATTGTATGATTATAGATGTGTCCTTGGTAGCCTTTGGCCATTGGGCTTCAGAATTATCACTAATGAAACATGCAATTATGGCCTAGTTACTTAAAAGTCATGAAACTCACGTCTTTTTCTTTGTATAATACTGATAATACTTGTAGTTTGCAGTGAGGTTTGGGCTTCCCAGGTGGCGCTAGTGGTGAAGAGCTCACCTGTCAATGCAGAAGATGTAAGAAACACGGGTTCAATCCCTAGGTTGGGAAGATCCCTGGGAGGAGAGCATGCCAACCCACTTCAGTATGGAGTCTCTACACTGGAGATTCCCATGGACAGAGGAGCCTCTGGGCTATAGTCCATGGAGTCTCAAAAGAGTCAGACATGACTAAAGCGACTTAGCGCATGTGCACATGTGGTGAGGTTTAGGGACAATATGGGAAAAGTATTTAGTGTTATACATACTAGATAGTAAGCATTAGTAGATAGTGGGTAATTATTGGTGTATTTTTACAAAAAAATACAAATTGGTCCTAATAGAATTGGCAGTGCTCCTGATAGAACTCCTGGTTCATTTCTTTTAAACTTAATTTTCATAGTAGCCTATGTCTGGGAATATAAATCTGCATGAACTGTCAGACAGGGACATTTTGAACAGGGATGACTAATGCTAATTTGGAAGACTGAATAGAATGTTCATAGTCTATTGGCTTTTGAAAACTAGAACTACAACTGGATTCAATGACCTTTCAAAATTTTCTGTCCTTATTAAATTATGCATCTAGAAAAGAAAAAGTTGGTGTTCTGCACTCTTGATGTGATCAAAATTTGATCAAGATTGCTAAAGAGGAGAAAGAGGAAAGTGGTATAAGATTTTTTGAGACAATGAGCAAAGTAATTTAATAAATGATGGTAAAGTAATGAGAAAATGCAGAGATTTCCCAATTTCCTGTTAGAGTGTATGCATTTTCAAACTATAATTAATTAGAGAGGAAGCCAACGCCAAGGTCAGTGCCCAAATATCTGAGACTGATATTTGTCTGCACGTGGTATATTGAATAGCACTCTTCAGAAAAACACCAGAAAGAGAGGTAAGGAGGCAGGATTGGGCAGAAGGAAAAGTCAGACTATGAAAGGGTGACCACAGAAGACTGATCTGATTTCCTGGGGAGTTCTGGGGTTGGCATTGCACCTAAGAAACTTCCCAAATTGAGGCAAAGGGGCTCAGGTTTTGTTCCCTTTTACTCTTCCACCTGTTCTGGACAGAAAGTTCCCTTTGGCAGAAGACAATCCTTGGGCAGAGTTGTGAGCCAGGAACACCCACAGCTGCAGAAAAAACTGATGCACAGCTTCTAAACAGGTGGATTATCTGGTATACCTCAATATCCACTACAGTAGAGGCAGTAAGAAGCAGCAAATATATCTACTTTTGTGTTTCAGGATATGTTATCTGATTATTTTCTATTTGTCCTTTGAAGAAATAAATATTAATTTAAGATTCATTAAGGAAATGAGTTTGATTAAGTCTATATTATCAAATCCAATAATGAGACATTCTTAAAATAACCACCCCCTCACCCTTTTAGCACATAGATTGTTGTACTGCTGTTTGACAACTATTTTCACCTAATTCTCTTTTTTTTAAGATTTTTTTGATGTGGACCATTTTTATAGTCTTTATTGAGTTAGTTGCAATATTGCTTCTGTTTTATTTTTTGCTTTATTGGCCGCAAAGAATATGGAATCTTAACTCCCCAAAAAGGGATTGAACCCACACCCCCTACATTGGAAGGCAAAGTCTTAACCACTGGACCACCAGGAAAACCCCCCACTTCATTCTCTTGTCTGTATTTATTCTTTGAAATATTAAACTAGGATTATGTGTGGTGGAGATGAATGTCTTCAGAATTAGGCTGCTCATACCTTTGTTCTTTAATCACATTTTTGGTGGGTCTCTACTTATTATTTTGTCAATGGCATAATAGTTGAGTTCTAATTTTGCTTTTCCTCTTACACAAAATTGATAGAGGGCTGTATGAGACAAAACAGCTTGCCAAGTGCAGCCATTGAGCATTTAATCATTGGTGCATGGGAGAAAGAAATGGGTTCCGAGTGTTGGTATGAGACATATATCACATATCAATTTATGAGCTGAAACTTTCCCCAAACACATTTACTTGGTTTCTATATGAGACTGTTTCCATTTGATTAGTTTATTTACACAGTGATGTAAAGTAATACAATCATTTGTGATATTTGTACCTGGTTTTGTTTTTCCTTCATTCAGTTTCTGAATGTCAACTCAATGCTGACCAATGCTAATCTATTTCCCATGGCAGTTCCCAGATCCATAATATGTCTAGTACTTCATCAAGCAAACAAGGACATTTAATAAGTTATTTTCAAGTGTGGATCACATGACCAAGTATCAACTTATTTTAAAATAAGAAACACGAGTTAATAATATGGTCCATCACATTTAGATTTTTTTTTTTCCTTCTTTCAGGCACTAGTGTCTGTATATTGAAGACCTGATGAGAAGAGTTGACTCACTGGAAAAGACCCTGATGCTGGGAAAGATTGAGCGCAAAAGGAGAAAGGGACAGCAGGGGATGAGACAGTTAGATAGCATCACCAACTCCAACCGGACATTATTTCGAGCAAACTCTGGGAGATAGTGAAGGACAGGGAAGCCTGGTGTGCTGTAGTTCATGAGATCACAGAGTCGGACATAGTGACTGAACAACAACAACAAATATTTATGAGGAATGCTAAATAAGTAAAGATAAAATGCTTTCCTGCAAATATTTAAAGTAGATTTTCTAAAATAAAACACTTTACCTAGCAAGACAGTAGAACAGGGACATACTTGAAGAAAGAGAGAATAAAATATGAGGCTAACATTCAACTAAGAATGATGGCTTGTTCTGCTTGAGATGACTGATACGCTCTTAGTATGTAACCTATGCTTTATTCTGCCCTGGGCACTGCCATTATTTTATTCTATCCCTTAGAGTCTTTAAATTTACTGTGGGAATTTCAAAGACCACTTTAACTTATTGGTAGGGATAGTGTTGTTCATTTTTCATTCTCTGTTGAGACTCTCAAAATCTCTCAATGAGCACTTTATTTTATGATCTCACTGAGCCTAATACATACTGATGAGTAATCAGTAGTATCTGTGGAGCACCTTTATCACCTTTTGTAAATCTCTGAAGGGTAAAATCACACTAGAAATGAGAAGAATGTCCCCATAAGTGGTTTGTACTATTTGGAATGCATAATACTCTCATTGTAAAATGAATTATCCTTGCTCATCCTCTTTCAGATTAAACAGAGGTAAATACATTTTCTTTTCTGTCACGCTCTGTTTTGAGTGTGCTGTTCGGATCTGTCAGTCAGAAGTTAAAGATAATAGAAATAAATTGATATGTCTTGGGAACGTCTCTGATTCTATATGTTTGATGAATAAAAAGATGTGATGATTAAAATTTTCAAGTTAACTAAAAGCTATTTATCTTAATGTATGTGTAGTATGTTACAAATGTACAACAAATTTGGTTGCTATTATTAAAACTAAGAATTAGTGTTTTAAACATTAGTATGTCAGTGTGCCCTTTTAGAGGCGAGAATAATAGGATACATCATTTTACCAGAATCTTAAGAAAACCTCAAGAGGCATCCAATTTACTTAGCAGGTCTCAGCTCAGACAAGATGAGTAAACTGCTTGAGTCCACAGTACATGACAGGGCCGGAGCTTAAACTTTTGATTCCCAATCCAGTTTCTTTACTCTTAACCACAGTACCTCAATTTATTGAAATGTACACAGTCCACTGGCCTACATGAAAGATCCTTGTCGACGAAATTAAAAATTTCAGCTTATATAGCAATGCTGAGAGCTAAAGAAGGAAAAATGGTAAGTAGTCGTCAATAATTGGATTTAAACATATGAGGCAGCAAGATCTGTGTAAGAATTACATTTCTAAACACCTGCAGACAATCTCACACCCTAGTTTCTTCCAAGATAGTTTACTTGACCCGGAGAAAGTGAACATGAAATAGACTATTGCAACGTTTCATAGGCCGAAGGACTTTGTTTGCGATTCTATCTCTCTACATAAAATAGTGCTTGCACATAGTATACTGAATGAATGAAAGAATTAATAGTTTGTAAGCAGCCAACCTATGGAATAATTTCTAAAAAATATGTGATTAGATCCTTGAGCAGGAGGATAAAACAACTCTACCATTGTGAGCTTACTTACTGAAGCCTGAAATTGATCATAAAATACACCCTTTTGTTCAGAAATTTTAACTCTTTGATTGATTTTCATAAATAAATATTGTAGAACTAAGTTAATAAACTGTGAAACCTGGAGAATCTATCATTGAATATGGAATGATTTCTTTTCATCTCTTACTCAGAAACAGTGCAAAACTAATGCCTCTGATTTTAACTTAACATTTCTTCTTTACGGTTTATAATTAGGCTAAAGAGGCCACCAGGAAAGTCCTTCTTGGGGGGAAGCAAACATTGCAATTTATTCAAACAATAACATATTATTGATATTACCTTATTTGTAAATAGTTATTTCTGAGGCTTAAAATTCTGACCCTTAGAAATGTCTACAATTTATGGACTGATAATGCTTTAAAATAATTTTACTTTCATTTCTGAAATATTTCCCAAACTCATTTTGACAGAAAGCCATCTGATAATCTTCTGTGTGACATTTTTACCATTAGCTTCAATTACATTTGAAGAGTGAGTTGTCTGCCTCATCAGGTAATAGGCACAAAGAATTACAGAATGTTGAGCTGAGGTGGACCTCAGATAACCTGGTAAAGTAATTTTGCTTCTGCAAATAAAACAGAAGGAGATCCAGAAAGATGATGTGACCTGCCTAAGGTGACAGAGTGAGATATTATCAGCACCACAATTGACAGGCAGAAGCCCAGCCCATTTTGCCGCAGGGGACTCCATTGCTACAGAAACATGGTCCTTAAAAAGCCATGGAATGTTTTTTCTCTAGATTTAACCCATTTTTGACAATTTACAGGTAGCACTGTGCCACTAAGTGTCATCTAACCATAATCAAGAAAGCATGAAACCCTATTTTCTCTCATCAAAGTATACTCTGTAGTTTTCTCTGGCTCCTCTTTCTTTCAAGTACTACATTCATCCTGTCACCACCTCCTTTGGGGCTACATTTTTTGTCTACCCTGAATCCATTTTCTTTCAAGATTCACCCACCTTGATCCAAATAGCAGTTGGCATCCATCTGCCTATTGCACTAGTCCTCCTCTAACTGGTCTCCCCACTTCTAATCCTACCTCCCTATGTCTAGTGTCTAAAACAAGGGAAGTCAAGAGGGCTGTACAAGCCTGAAAACTTTTCTCTGATTCTCCATCTTTCTCTGAATCTGAACCAGCGTTCCTACTGTAATCTCCGGGCTCCATGTTAATATTCCCTGAAAATTAAGTCAAAGAGAGATCCATTTCTCTCTCGCTTTCTCTGTGTGTGTGTGTGTGTGTGTTTATCCACGTGCACATGCTCAGGGAGTTGCCAAACTCTACAGTCTCAATAGAACAGCTGGGACATATAACCAAATTCACTACTTGCAAAAGAAGTACCATGGAGTACTTTTTCTTGGTGTTTAACAAGTCATAGCCTGAATATAGATCAAGGAAAGTTTCAGATCCTTAGTGGCCAGAAGTAGGTATTCACGCCAGTGAACTGATATGGGTCTATTCTGAACTAACTGTTACTTACCTCTCAATCCTGTGTCTCCAATGAGGGCAGCAGGCTTTTCCATGAGATTAAATCATTTAATATCCCATTCAAAAATGTTATCTAAAATTAAGAGTGAAAGCAACCTACAAAATGGTAGAAAACATTTGCAAATAAAATACCTGATAGGGATTAATACCCAAAATATATATAAAGAATTCACACAGTTCAATAGCAAAAAAAAAAAAGCAAACAAACAAAAATGATTCAAAACTGGGCAGAGGAACTGAATAGACATTTTCCAAAGAAGACACACAAATAGCCAACAGGTATATGAAAAGGTACTCAAAGTCACTAATTATCAGGAAAATGCAAATTAAAACCAGAGTGAGATATCACTTCACAACTGTTAGGATAACTGTCATCTAAAAGACAAGAAATAACAAGTGCTGGCAAGGATATGGAAAAAAACCGAACACTTGTGCACTGTAGGTGGAAATGTAAGTTAGTGCAGTCACTATGGGAAACATTATGGAGGTATCTCAAAAATTAAAAATAAAGTTATCATGTGATCCAGCAATCCCACTTCCGGGTATCTAGCCTAAGGCAATGTAATCAGAATCTTGAAGAGCTACCTGTATTCCTATGCTCACTGCAGCATTATGCCCAATAGCCAAGATATGAAAACAATCTAAGTGCTAACTGTCTGTCAATGGATGAATTAAGATGATGTGACACACATATATATATAATGGAATATTATTCAGCCATGAAAAGGACATCCTTACATTTGTGACAACATGCGTAGAACTTTAGGGCATTAAGTGAAATAAGTCACACAGAAAGACAAATATTATATGATATCACTTATATATGAAATATGAAACAGCTGAACTCACAGGGGCTGGGCATGGGAAAGAAGAAATATAAACATCCAATTATGAGGAGGCTCTAGGGCCTGGTAGGCTGAAGTCCATGGAGTCGTGAAGAGTCGGACACGACTGAGCGACTTCACTTTCACTTTTCACTTTCCTGCATTGGAGAAGGAAATGGCAACCCATTCCACTGTTCTTGCCTGGAGAATCCCAGGGACGGTGGAGCCTGGTGGGCTGCTGTCTATGGGGTCGCACAGAGTCGGACACGACTGAAGTGACTTAGCTGCTAGGGATCTAAAGTACAACATGGTGATTATAGTTAATAATACTGAATTAAGTACTTCAAAGTTGCTAAGAGTGTAGATCTTAACTATCACTTCAGTCATGTTTGACTCTTTGTAACCCTGTGGACTGTAGCCCTCCAGGCTCTATCCATAGGATTCTCCAGGCAAGAATATTAGATGACATAATGCAGGTGTTAGCTAACATGATGGTGGTGATCATCATGCAGTACATCAGTGTATTATTTTTATCTCAATTAAATCTCAGTAAGGGCTCCCCTGGTGGCTCAGAGGGTAAAGTGTCTGCCTGCAATGTGGGAGATCTGGGTTTGATCCCTGGGTCGGGAAGATCCCCTGGAGAAGGAAATGGCAACCCACTCCAGTATTCTTGCCTGGAAAATCCCATGGACAGAGAAGCCTGGTAGGCTACAGTCCATGGGGTCGCAAAGAGTCAGACACAACTAAGCAACTTCACTTTCACTTTTCATATCTCAATAAAGCTGGAGAAGTTAAGTGGGCAGTCTTTCTTTTTACCCATAAAACAGCATCTGGAAAGAAAAACCAGCTGAAAAATGTGAGGTCAGATTTGGGTCATATCACCCATGTTAGCCAAGACTTAGCATACTCATGGGGAGGCTGGGCAGGGATGCAAAGCATTCTATAAAGTCTCTCAGCTCTTTCCTGTCATTTCTACATATCTGTATGTGCTATATATGTGACTAACATGGAGAAAACTATAGTGAAGCCTTAAAGTGGAAAATGCAAATGATAAATAGAGGTGCAAATCAGGGCAAAGTTGCTGTGAGGAACTCATTCCCACAATATTTAACAGTTATAAGTGTCTTTGGTTTAAGTGTTTCCATTTCTAGTTGAGTTCTATTTTAGTGTCAATACTCCCTCCGAAAGGCACTGTGCAACTAAAATGTTACCTGAATGTCTTTATCCAGACCTTTCTTCTTCATCAAGAAACAAGAAAGTATCCAAAATACGGGGGTAGGGAGGTACTGGATGAGTGGGATGAGAACCGAAAGGAACGTGGGTAGTCTGGAAGGGAGTTAGCTGTTATTCGAGCTACTGTACACCTCTGTACACCGAGGCTGGAAGCTATCCTGCCAGTTGGCTAAGTGGTGAAGTCTAGACATGCACGTACTTATTTGTTGCTGTTTAGTCACCAAGTCGTGACCCCATGACTGTAGCCTGCCAGGCTCCTCTGTCCATGGGACTTGCCAGGCAAGAATACTGGAGTGGGTTACCATGCCCCCCCTCCAGGGGATCTTCCTGACCCAGGGATAGAACCCATGTCTCCTGCACTGGCAGGCCGATTCTTCACCACTGTGCCACCTGACTCCAGAACTACATGATGATTCGCTAGACCAAAGGTGACCTGAGGGTTAATTATGTTTAATGTTATCAAGCTGCCTATCTTTCCTTTGCTCTTTCTCGTCCATAAGAATAATGGCCAAATACAAGGTTATACACAAATCACCTCAGATAATTGTGAAAATGAAAGGCAGTATGGTCTGTAGCTTACAGCGCTAAGTTATCTTGGGTAAGTTGTCTCTGTTCCTCAGTTCCCCCATCTGACAAAAGTGAGATAAAAATACTTACATCCCAGGGTGGTTGTGAGAATCAAATGAGGGCTTAGAATACTGCCTGGCACGCAGAAAACATTCAGGGAAGGTTTTGCTATTATTGGAGTTATTGGCTTCATTTCGAATCTATATCTTACTTTTTTTTCAACTGATCAGAATGTCTTTAGTTTTAAAGGAATTTTAGTTTGGGGGTAGTTTTGTATTTTTAAAAATATTACACATTTGCTTAATAAAAGGCAAAACTGTTTAAATCAGAAAATTTAAGTGCCTACGTTCTTCCTCGATACCACTTCTCACTCAGATATTACTGTTTATATGCATATATAATATATACAATTTTTAAAGTCATTCCCATCTCTTTTCCTGGGCTGTGACTTTGTTCTTCACAATTTCCAGCTATCAGTGGCCATGAAAATGAACTCCAAACGTTGCTCATCGTACAACAAACTAGCTAATGGCAGGTGTGAATGTGTAAAGATGCACTTGGAGCAGATAGTGAAGAGCCTGGTACACTCCTCTGCAGCTGCAAACTCCCATGTAATGAAAAGAACCGTGTTTTTCATGCCAGCCGAGGATCACAAAGAGGGGTAAAATAATCCCAGATTGTGAACCCACCACCGAAAATCTCATCTGCAAACGCTGGGTCCTCACTCTCCGCACCCATTTTGCCTTTCCTCCACCCCCAGACACGTGCTAACCCAGGTGCAACCTGATTAAACTCCATTCCAAAGGCAGAGGCAGTAAGTGAGAAGTGGGGGGTAGGGGGAGTGGGTGGAAACCGGGGTTGTTGGGATGGAGAGAGGGTGGGAAAGGAGGAGGCTGTCTGGGTTGCCTTGGCAATACACAGAAGAAAGTCAAGGGGGAGGGATTTATCTGCCGATGCTAATTGCTTTTGCTAATTGCATCTATTGTGCTGACCTGCCCGCTTCCCCAGTGCTTCTTTCTGAGTCATGAAGCCTCTTTCCCAGAGCTTCCCTAAGCAGAGTGTCTCCTTCCCGTCTATGTCGTCCTCTCTCCCAGGCCCCAAGCTGGATAATCAGAGTGCTACCTTTGGCAATGCGCTGGGGAAGGTTCTGTTGACTTAGTAAGGTTTTAGAAATCCTGCAGGAAAATATTTCCCTGCTGGAGTGTGCTGGGAATTCCAGCAAAGCCAGTTAGTTGCTTTGCTGCTCAACCGTAGCACGGATTTACAACTAAAAAAAGGAGCTGAAAAAAAACAGAGAAAATAAATCTGAAAGAAACTTCCCACAGTAAAATGCAGGCTGCAAATGATTCGCCGGGGTGGGGGTCTGGGGGGAATACTGAGCAGTTCCCTCTGGAATCGAGTGTACCTTCTGTTGGAAAGTTGCCTGGACAGGGCTTTGAGACGTGTTCGCTTGCTCCCCCTTGTGGGAGTTCCATTTAATTACAACAAGAATCTGAGCAGTTAAGCACATCTGAATACATCAGTTCCGTTCAGTCGCTCAGTTGTGTCTGACTCTTTGCGACCCCATGAATCGCAGCACGCCAGGCCTCCCTGTGCATCACCAACTCCTGGAGTTTACCCAAACCCATGTCCATCGAGTCGGTGATGCCATCTAGCCCTCTCATCCTCTGTCGTCCCCTTCTCCTGCCTCCAATCCTTCCCAGCATCAGGGTCTTTTCCAATGAGTCAACTCTTCGCATGAGGTGGCCAATGTATTGGAGTTTCAGCTTCAACATCAGTAGCTACTTGTGAATAATGCTTTCTTATGCCCCCTCATCACTGAATGGAAGTATTAGCTTCCATTACTTTGTGTAGGTGGTAAAAATCACCAAGATATGACAAAGCATGAAGTTTCAACGGCTATGTGAACACATTCAAAAAGTCATGCAATATATTTAAGTATTTCAAAAGTAATACATATGGGATCGGGGCTACCCAGGTTGTGCTAGTGATAAAGAACCGCCTGCCAGTGCAGAAGACATGAGATGTGGTTTTAGTTCCCTAGGTTGGGAAGATCCCCTGGAGGAAGGCATGGCAACCCACTCCAGTATTCTTGCCTGGAGGATCCCATGGACAGAGGAGCCTGGCGGGCTGCAGTCCGTGGGGTTACACAGGGTAGCACACATGGACATATGAGATCTAGTAAGTTGTAAAAGTAAGTTGTTAAAGTAAGTTGTTTTTCGCTTCTAGACATATCCAGTTTTCCCTTTGATCTTTATTTACAAGCAGAGCCTAAGAATTGGCAAGGTCTTTCTTCAGCCTATTTTTGTTTCCCTTAATTATTTTTATCTCCCTTGATTTAAACATTTGCCCTGCCAGGTCGTTCCATCTCTACTAATTTTCTAAGAGTAAGATTTTGCTATTTCCAACTCCTGCATTTTAACAGCAGACCTCCTCTGGATTCTCACCTGGTGTTTCTGTATTTCTCAGGCACTGAGGCTCTTCACTGCTCAGAACTCAACTGGCTCTTGCAAGGATGTAAAAGGCAGCTCAGGCCTTCTCTAGGCTGTTCAGTGTCTATCATCCTGTTTTGCATTTGGTCATAAAGTATGGCAGATTTATATGAGTGGAAAATCTTTTCTATGGAAAAGTTTAGTCATTGTACACGTTGAAAAAACATTGCCTGCTGAAGAGCAGATGCCATGCCATTCTGAGTCCTTGGTCTCACACCCGTGTTTTTCCCTTTTATAAGCCTATGAAATTTCTTCCAATCATCAGCAATGATATGGGGAAAAGGAGAAAGAAGGGGACTTTGGCTGAAATCCCTGATCATTTTGATGGATTTGCTATACCTATATCTGAAACCTAGGCCCATTGCAGGCCGTGTGATCCTGAAACTGCATTCATTAGTTTGCCTTTGTATAGTGTCACAATAAGTAACGGCAGCAGGTGGTTTGTCGTGCTGAAATTGTTAAGGGGAGCAGAATTTATCACCCCAAACTATGCCTTCTTGAAATAAAGGTTATTCTAGCCTGATTATTTTTAAGAAACAGCAGACATAGGAAAAGCTCTGAAAAATGAGTGGAAATTACCCTTTGGTAAGAGAACTTTACATTTATAAGGGAAATCTCTAAATCTGCAGCAATTCTTATCAATGAAGAAGGCAGTGACTTAAACCTGCTTAACTACCATTCCCTTCATAGCCTTGTTTGCTGTGTTTTTACCAGTTACCTCCTGTAACTGGTCTCCCCGCTCCCAATATCTTTCCTTTGTCTTTAGCTGGAGAAAGTATTTAATGTGCTGATTTTGGTAATTCTGCACACTCAGTTTTCCCAGTTATTTCCCATGTGTACAGGAGATAACATACGTTATAAATTTTTGTTTTTCTCCTGTTGAACCTTTTATTATGGAGGGGGTGTTCCAACCATGAACTTGGAGGCATAGATGGAAAATTATTCTTCCTACCCTACAATTGCCATTTTCCATTAGATTTTAACACAGGGTCTGAATCTGCCTGGATGCCATGTTTGTCTGTTTTCTTACTGACACAAAATTTGGTGGGTGGGGAATACCTCAATAGTATTCGAAGCTTGGGAAATGGATGAGACATGTTCTCCCAACCACATCAAAGCCTCGGTTAAAAGAAAAGTAATGTGATTTTGAGAAAAGCGAGAAACCATCACTAAATCTGTATCTCACTCAGGGTTTCATGGATTTGTGCTTGACTCCTAAGAGGGATGAGTATAAATTTTAAAAGTATCAGGAAATAAATAATCTATTCTCCAAAAAAATCTGCAGAGGACTGGAATACAAGATGTTATTGTTGTTACAAGGTATAACTGAGCAAAGAGTAAGGAGTCTTTCTCTTTCTCTGTATATTATTCAATGGAGTGAGTCCACACAGAATGTTTTAAAGCACTCAGCACTTTCAGAGCAGAGACCAGCAATGGTGCCTGGTAAGTTGCTTCAGTCATGTCTTGACTCTTTATGACCCCATGGACTGTAGCCCACCAGGCTACTCTCTGCATGGGATTTCCCAGGCAAGAATACTGGAGTGAGTTGCCAACCCTTTCTCCAGGAGATCCTCCTGATGCAGGGATCGAACCTGTATCTCTTACATCTCCTGCACTGGTAGGCATGTTCTTTCCCAGGTTCTTTACCACCTGGGAAGCAATGGTACCTGAAAGGAAAAAATGAAATTTGACTTGCTGAGAGCTTGGAGCACAGTGGCAGAATCCCTTCACACAGGTCCTTTAGTGGCAAATATCCATAAAGGAGAGAGATAGACAGGAGAGGGAACAGCAGACTTATGGTAACTGACAGGAGTGGTTCATGATCACACATGCAAATCCCTTAAGATCTCCCAAAAATAATGGAGGAAGACTGTTTTAGGGAATGAAGTTCCTATATTAGTAATTTAGGATGACATGTTAACTAATTTCTACTAATGGTAATTAATTTGTACTCCCCAGGGAACTGGAATAGCAGAAAAGTGAGTTCCCTATTTTCAAATATAAAGTAACAAATGTTTGTTAATGAACATTTATTTAGTTTCAACTCTGTTCTAGGAAGCTTGTAATGTTGCAGTAAACAAGACAGACTTCGTCCTTACAGATGGTAAACAAACTTTAACAGAAAATAGGTTAATTATAACTGGGATAAGGGATATAAATAAAAGGGACATAAAAATATTTATTTGGGGGAAAATAAATATATATTTGGGGGAAACCAATGCAGGTCTCAGGGGCCTCCCTCGTGGCTCAGGTGGTAAAGAATCTGCCTGCAATGTGGGAGTCGTGGGTTCAATTCCTGAGTCAGGAAGATCACCTGGAGAAGGAAATGGCTACCCACTCCAGTACTCTTGCCTGGAGAATTCCATGGAGAGAGGAGCCTGGCGGACTACAGTCCAAAGGGTCACAAAGAGTCAAACACGACTGAGTGACTAACACACACAAATACAGGTCTCAGGTGATGGGATGTGAGGTGGGTAGGGGAAACTTCACTGGCAAGCAATATTCAGTTGTGATTTGAAGGAAGAACAGAAAAAAAGTCCAGATAACTGAAAGGAGTCTGAGCTGAAGGATCACTCTGGGCAGAGGAAATGACATCTGTGATGATGCCAAAGGAAGGAATTACGCAGTTCACAGAGAATGGGGAAAGTTGGTGCTGACTGCAGCCATTAACACAGGCAGATCCAGAGAACATCAGGCATGTTAAGAATTAGAGGCTTTTTGTAAAATAGTGATGTCTTCACACTAAATATGTATAAGTATTCAAACCATTTATTCCCTCAAATATTTATTCTGAAATACCATGTGCCAGGCTAGATCCAGGCTAGACCCTATCATGGAAAAGATGGCTCACTGTTTACTATGTAGTCACATTATTTTTAAAATGTGAGAACAAAGTGTTGTAAAAATATACGAACTAATACATTGTAAATCAATTATACTGCAAAGTAAAATTTTAAAAATTAAAAAAAAATTAAAAACTAAATAATATAAACTAATGTAATTAAAACTAATACAATGGTGCATCTCAATTTATATCTCAATTTTTTTTAAAAAAAAGACAAATATAGGATAATTTATGATTTGAGAATTTTCAGGAATTTTCTGCGAAAACAAGAAGATGAGATTTCTCCTTTAACCAGAGTTTACATTTGAGGAGGGAAGTTATAACTAGTAAAAAATATGTAATCATATTAATAGTTTATTAATGGAGACAATAAATCAGGTGATGTGATAGAAACTGAGTAGAAAGGGCTTCTTGAAATGCCTCTTTGAGAAGACACTTGGGCTAAGACCTGGAACTGAGAAGAAGCCAACTATTCAAAGCTCCAGGAGAAAAGCAAGCCCCACAGTCTTGAGATGGACAAGAGCCTGTCCTCTTTGATGACACTGGGAAGATTAATGTAGCTTAAAAACAGTGAGTGAGGGAGTAGGATTATAAAAAGGCAGGCCATGGAAAACATTATGGCTTTTATTCCAGTTGGAATGGGAAGTCACTGAAAGGATCTAGTGAAAGAATAATGTTGCAGTTATTGTTGAGGTCATCTAGTATTTCTCCAGTGCTGATAGAGTAAGGATGAAAAGGGAAAAGAACAGAAGCAGAGGGACAACACAAAGGCTATCACATTGGTCTAGGAAAGTGAAATCAAGCAAAAATTAAGACTGATGGTGAAGATGGAGAGAAGCACATGTGCTCTAGCTAAATTCTGGAGATTAGAAATGGCATAACTTATTGATATATTGAGTTGCAGGAAGGAATAGAAAGAAGATGATGAAGATAGATGGCTAAACTGATAACGATGCCATTTCCAGAGATAGAAAAATTTAGGGGGACATAGTAAGAACTCTGACTGGACATGTTAAGCAGGATGACTTTTAGATATTTGATGAAGGTGTCGTAGGAGTAGCTGGATATAAATCTAAACCTCAGGAAGAAGATAACAGTTAAGAGCCAAGAATAAATTTATGGACCAGTGATCCATGGGCAAAATTTGGTCCAAAGATATGTTTTATTGATCTATATATAATTTTATTTTGTTTGAAAATGGTCATCAACATTTAAAAATCAAGGGAATTCACATAAAATTGGATCTGGTAATAATAGCTCTGCATTCTCACAGGACTCCAGTGACCTGGAGCCGAGTAATGCCTGTGCCTCTCCTATTAGGCTTTTGTCCTCCCATTTGCCACACTCCCCACCACTCCCTATTGTCTCTTACACAATGAGTCTGGGTGTCAGTTTTCACTGATAAAATTTTTATAGTAGAAAAGTATTTGTATTATACAAAAGTATTTCCATTTACTCATGTCTGAACCAACCAGGGAGAAAACAGATAATCCAGAAGACCCTGTCTTATTTGTATCCAGCCTGCATGATTCATCTTATTCATCTCTGTTTCCTGTGAGGCACTTACTGGTATTGAAGGCTGTGATCCCCTCACATAGATCAGATTCCACAGCATGCAAGAAAATGGGAATGTAGACACAGGGAAGAAGAGGGCCCCATCACAGAGGTCAAGGTCCTGGCACTTCCAAACGATGTGAATCTTCCTTCCAATTCTATCAGGAAGGGAACCAGTGGAAGATGAGAAGAGAATGCCAGAGAAAGCAGACATCAAGAAGGCAAGGGGAAAAAACAGCAGAGGAAGAGGGGTATTGGAATTTCCCCAGAATGAATGGAAAAGGATGAGGTCTCTCTCTTTCTCTCTCTCTCTCTCACACACACACACACACACCACACAGTAAATGGTCCCTCGATGTCTACTTGAGATTACTGAAGGAGTGCCACAATACGACTTTGTCATGGTTACTAAGATCATTGTAGAGCCCATGCTATTATAGCTGTGAGTACTAATAAGAAAATTTATGACAGTTTTAGAAAAATAAATCTTCTCCTTTCTGACATAATGAAGGAATGTGGTATTCTGGTTAGTCAACTATCCTAAGGAATAAAGAAGGCATTTCACCCACATTGATATATCATATATATACCACAGATGTATTTCCACACTGCAAAGTTATGAAAACGATGACTAGTCTTAATGCAGAGGAGGTGGCTGCCTCCATCGTATCCATGTCTTAAAATATTTTCATCACCAGGCTGTCTTAGGCATCAAAAGTCTATTATTCCTTAGACTTAAAGTAGCCTAGTCAAAATAAAGTGTAAATATTCTACACTGACATTTTATACACTTTCAATATCATACAATACAACTATCAATTGTCATAGTAACAGAAGTATGTGCAAATGTGCAGTAATTGGATACTTCCAGATGGTAAGATAGCAGGCAATAGATGCCTTTGCATATACTGTTTTGTGAGCATGCATGCTTTGTGTATTATGTAAGAAGCTAGAAGTGTTCATTTATTAAATGCCTATCAGAAAAAAATAAACTCAAGCAGCAGAAGCTAATGGGGCCAGATCGGATTCAAAGCCCAGCTGACCTGGCCACCACCCTATCAAGAGATAGAATCTGCTTCTCTTCCCCCTTGCACCTGTGCAGTCCTTAAGATGGCTTTGACCAGGAGCACACACTGGGGAGGATCCTGTGTCCCTTCTAGGCACAACCCTGAGCTGGGGTTGATAGATCCTCTTTCATGGAAGTCAGCCACCACATAAGAAGAGTGAGTACCCTGAGATCACCACAGTGCAAGATGTCAAAGTCTCACTGTGATGCCAGTTGGAGACGGGGGAGTCAAAGGGCACCCAGAGAGCAGACCTGTGAATGAAGAAGTCATGCCGCAAGTGGATCCTCTGGTCCCAGCTGCTCCCTCTGATACCAAGAGGGTCAGAAACACACCCTTCAGCTGAGACTTTCTAAATTCCTGATGCACACAATTATGTGAAGTGCTACAAATATGATACCTCATATGCCCTTAATAGGGCTTCCCTGGTGGCTCAGATGGTAAAGCATCTGCCTGAAATGCAGGAGACCCAGGTTCAATTCTTGGATCAGGAAGATCCCCTGGAGAATGAAATGGCAACCCACTCCAGTATTCTTGCCTGGGAAATACCGTGGACGGAGGAGCCTGTAGGACTATAGTCCGTGGGGTCACAAAGAGTTGGACGTGACTGAAGTGACTTAGCATGCACAGAGGTGGCACGAGTGGTAAATAATCTTACCTGGCAGTGCAGGAGATACAAGAGATGTGGGTTTGATCCCTGGGTCAGGAAGATCCCCTGGAGAAGGAAATGTCAGCCTACTCCAGTATTCCTGCCTGGAGAATCCCATGGACAAAGGAGCCTGGGGCTACAGTTCATAGGGTCGCAAAGAGTCGGACACGACTGAAGTGACTGAGCACATATGCATGCTCTTAATATGGAGAAGGCAATGGCACCCCACTCCAGTACTCTTGCCTGGAAAATCCCATGGATGGAGGAGCCTGGTAGCCTGCAGTCCATGGGGTCGCTAAAAGTCAGACACGACTGAGCGACTTGACTTTCACTTTTCACTTTCATGCATTGGAGAAGGAAATGGCAACCCACTCCAGTGTTCTTGCCTGGAGAATCCCAGGGACGGCGGAGCCTGGTGGGCTGCCGTCTATGGGGTCGCATAGAGTCGGACACGACTGAAGCGACTTAGCAGCAGCAGCAGCAGCAGCATGCTCTTAATAAATTGTAATAACCACAGAAGAAAACAATTATTTGCATAGTTCATTACAGTTTATAAAGGATTTAAATTTAATCCTTAAAATTTCTGAGTAAAAACTGCCACTTTCGTTTTATCAACGAGAGTTTAGAGTCAGAGAAGATAAATCATGGCCCCAAGATATCACAGAGCTGTGCCAGAAATAACACCTGGTCTTCTAATTCTAAGCCAGATGCCTAGCCACAGCTGTCTTCTACAAAAAAATTATTTTCTCTTCGAGGCATTGATTAGACTATGGGATCATCTACACTAGGAGAAAAAAAGTTAATCATCTCTCTTCCCTTTTGCACAGTATCTGATTTTACACTGTAGGGAAAGGATTTCTGAGGATCATTCATATGATTAATCCATGAAGCCCTGAACTAGCATTTATTTCCATAATAAATAGAAAGTGAATCAAGGACAATTTCTTCTGTGCAGTAAAGCACTTTGTGGTATGATTTAAACCAAGTCAAGTTTCTAATTAGGACCAATCATGACTAAATTATAGTAAGAAAAATGGATTTATAAATATATATATTCACATACATATTTATATTCATTTAAAGTTTTCAACAACAAACTATGCTTTTTCTCATTATGCGTTTATTTAATTTCAGCTTGATTCTAAAACCTCTTGAAAAATTTGCTTAGTCATCATTTCAGATTCAAAGACCATGCATGCGCAGTAAGTCGCTTCAGTTGTGTACAACTCTTTGCAACCCTACTGACTGCAGTCCACCAGGCTCCTCTGTCCACAGGGATTCTCCAGGAAAGAATGCTGGAGTGGGTTGCTATGCCCTCCTCCAGGGGATCTTCCCAACCCAGGGATCAAACCCACATCTTTTATGTTGCCTGCATTGGCAGGCAGATTCCTTACCACTGAACCACCAGGGAAGTATATATATATATATATATACACACATATATATATACATATATACATGTATATATATATATACACATGTATATATATATATACACATGTATATATATATATGTATGTATATACACACACACATATACACACACATTTATAAAATATATAGGAAGCTTTTTATTTCATGCATGAAAACTGAATGCCTACTAGCCAAATTTCCCCCCTGAAGTATATTTCAACAGGTATTATAAATGATCATGAGTGTTTTTTTTAAAGGTATCTTTATGTGACTAAAGCAGTAGGGTATTACTCCTTTCAAGTATCAAAAGGAAAGTTCACTTCTCCCTGGCATGAAGTATGATGCAATTAGGGAAAAGAGACAGAGGAAGGAGTGATTAAGCATTAGTGAGCTCTCTAAAAATAATCTCAGTTTGTAAAGATTGCAATACTTTGTTCTAAGGCTAACATGAGTTAATTATTTGATCATTGTATTTAACCAAACAAAATTATGTATTTTACAACCTCACTGTATTAAATAGAGCTAATACAACTCATATGCCACCCTCTAAATAACTACATTTGACCCAATACTTTTAAACAATATATTACCTTTTTAACAAAATGTTTTCCTTTTCTGGAAGAGCTTTCTTTTAAATCCACTTCCCTCCTCCCCAATTTCCAGCCCACACACATGCATATCCCAAATGGGAACTGAGATATTTTATCACCCCTTGCCTTTGCAATTGCTTTCCTATCCTTTCTTTGGTGTTTTTTTTTTCCCCCATTCTTCCAGTTTCTAATATTCTTTAAATCTCAAAACCTCAGATTTGTTTGCTCAGTTGTGAGCTCATTCTCTATAATTCCTACACAGGTATCGGTTGTGTCCGACTCTTTGCGACCCCATGGACTGCAGCACGCCAGGCCTCCCTTTCCATCACCAACTCCCAGAGTTTACTCAAACTCATGTACATTGAGTCAGTGATACCACCCAACCATCTCATCCTCTGTCATCCCCTTCTCCTCCCACCTTCAATCTTTCCCAGCATCAGGGTCTTTTCAAATGAATCAGTTCTTCACATCAGGTAGCCAAAGTATGGAATTTTAGCTTCAGCATCAGTCATTCCAATGAATATTAAAGACTGATTTCCTTTAGGATGGACTGGTTAGATCTTCTTGCTGTCCAAGGGACTCTCCAGAGTCTTCCCCAACACCACAGTTCAAAAGCATCAATTCTTCAGTGCTCAGCTTTCTTTATAGTGCAACTCTCACATCCATACATGACTACTGGAAAAACCATAGTTTTGACTACTGCTGCTGCTGCTAAGTCACTTCAATCATGTCCAACTCTGTGCGAGCCCATCGACGGCAGCCCACCAGGCTCCACCGTCCCTGGGATTCTCCACGAAAGAACACTGGAGTGGGTTGCCATTTCCTGCTCCAATACATGAAAGTGAAAAGTGAAAGTGAAGTCGCTCAGTCGTGTCCGACTCTTTACGACCCCATGGACTGCAGCCTACCAGGCTCCTCCATCCACGGGATTTTCCAGGAAAGAGTATTAGAGTGGGTTGCCATTGCCTTCTCCACATAGCTTTGACTAGATGGACCTTTGTTGGAAAAGTAATGTCTCTGCTTTTTAATATGCTGTCTAGGTTGGTCATAATTTTTCTTTCAAGGAGCATCTGAACTCACCATCTGCAGTGATTTTGGAGCCCCCCAAAATAAAGTCTGTCACTGTGTCCACTGTTATCCCATCTATTTGCCGTGAAGTGATGGGACCAGATCCCATGATCTTAGTTTTCTGAATGTTGAGTTTTAAGCCAATCTTTTCACTCTCCTCTTTCATTTTAATCAAGAGGCTCTTTAATAGCCCCTTTAAAAAATAACCTATGTGGAAAAATGGCATCTTTTTGGTTCTTATCCTATATATGTAGGAGATATATATATATATATATATATATATATATATATATATATATATATATATATGTAGGATATACATATATATGACCCAAACTAAGGTTCTTATGCCCAAAGTACTCATGCTCACAATAGCTGGTAGCATCACTATCCTTAAAACAAAAGAGGACAAAGATAGTTTAAATCATTATTTTTGTATTTCTATCCCTGTTTTTGTCATAGTGGAATGAATACTAGAGACCAAAGCCATTAAACCCAACCTACTACCTACCTACAGAAAAGCAAGCCAAATGCCAGTTATATAAATAAAGTGAATGCATATTGTATTTGGAAGTTAAACGTAACAAAAAGGAAGCAATTCCAAGTCAAATAATGAATGTCAGTTATTTTTCTAATATGTGCATAGCTATGAGATTGATTTTATCTTGTGTGTACTTTTCTGGGATCTCGTTTGAAAGAGAAAACAAGTGAGTTCTAGCTTGGACCATTAGTTGGCGTCTTGTATCCTCCTCGGCTGATAAAGACTTATGATCACTGAGGCTGTAGCAGAGGGCTTTAACCTTGGCTGGAAATGAGTCACCTGAGGATCCTTTAACATTTACTGGTGACTGAGGCCCTCCCTAGATGAGTTAAATCAGAAACTCTGGTGGCAAGATCTGATCTTAAGTATAGTGAAAAACTTCCCAGGGCTAGATCTGCTGTAGCATTCTCATTCCATTATTAGGGGGGAAAAAAAAACAGCAAAAATGATTATTGTCTTATTGCCAAGGCCACACACTTTGACATTCTAGGACTCTGGATTCAATATATAAAACCTGGTGATTTGTCCCACAGCTGCTATAGTGAATGCTCTATAGTCTGGTAGGGATTATAAACTTGAAACAAAACCATGGTGCAAACAGAATCCTTTTGAGACTCTTAAGCCATGAAACCCATGTCTAGATTTGAGCTGTCAGTCTGTTTCAAGCTGGTATGAAGATGTCAAAGGTTAAGCAGCTCTGAGCAACAGCTCTCACCTTATATACAGGTTCAACAGAGTAAGCACAATGAACAGAACTCAAGTGGAAAATGAAGTCTCTCAGTCAATAGATCGTACTTTCAGATAAATCATCATCATAGTTGAGTATCATGACGTGGCCTGAATGGATTTTGAAGGGCATCCAGACTGCAAATATACAGGTCCTGGAATATGTAAAGAGCTGGGCAAGGGAACCCAGAAGAGAGGCACTGGGGTTCCATTACAATGATTTCCCTACATTAACAGTTTTTCTAAGCCTATTTTTATATTCTGGAAAGAAAAATCATTAATCATTCTGAAGAAGGACTAAGGATCTCTCTGATTTGTCAGGTTATGGATACTTACAATGTTCAGCTTTTGACCTACTTATAAGTGCCTAAAATTAGTGTCTTAGCTCAGAAAGAAATATATAACCTTATATAAAAATGTAGTCAATCAAACTTAAAACACCTAATTTGCCTATTTCAAAATTCTTTTTCTAGCAGGCATAATAATATTTGGTTCCATTAAGAATCAACTGTGAAAAAAAAATTTTTGCCATAGTTACAAATGTTCTAAATAGCATGGAACAACTGATGCTTCTATTTTTGGTTCAGTAAATGAAACTTCTCAAAGGAAACGACGGCAGTGAATTAAAAGAAATCAAGTAAAATGTCTTTCTTGAATCAAATTAAGCATAATTTGCTGGAGTTCTAATAAATTTGTGATAGCATGAATAGTTCATATATACTAAAATGCAATAAGCAGTTTTCTCTCTGTACTTTGCTACAAATTTCTTACTACTTGCATCCTCACTAGGAACAGTGAGCCAAGGATATGTCTTGATGTACTGGAGAATGTCCTGCTTTAGAAACCAGGACATTTGGATCCTGGTTCTGCTTGTGCTCTAATACATTCTATGACTTCCAGTAAATCACAAAACAAACTCTTTAAATTTCTCCATCTCTTAAAAGGGAGCAATATACCTTATTTCTTCTGAAGACTTCCCTGAGACTAGTAGACTTCAACAAGATAAAGAACACAAAGCATCTTAAATGTTTGTAAAACTACATTATGTTAAGCAACTTTTGGTATAGTGTGGATATACAGTTTGTGAAAGCAACTTATATGGGTACAAAGATGCATTAATTTCTTCATATGTGAATTATTCACCTCTGAATAGATAGACATGCTTAACCAAAATGTATAGCTGTGAAGGGAGGAGGAAGAGAGGATATAAAGGCTTGTCAAGTGGTAGTGTCTGGTTTCACAAAGAGAAAATAGATGGAGGAATGATAATGAAGCTCCCCGTTGTTCAAGGGCAAACATGGAGGTAGACAGAATCAGAAAGACCCACCTGCAATGTCAGGCTCATGGCAAAAGTGATTCTGTAGAAAGAATGAGGGTAGTTATTGATATGGGTCAGCTCTTAGGGTTTTCCCCAAGGACAAGGTTTTCCTTCCTCCCAGTTATTGAGCTAATGTTTTCTTCTTTAATTAGTGTTACTGAAAGGCTTGTAAACAATATTTGATGCAGTCAAATAAGCAATTATAACAGATTGTCCTCACTCAGTTGGGAAACTAACCACATTTTTAGACTGCACTAAGTTTAGTTTGAAAAACACTAAGAAGTTAAACTTCTTTATGAGGAAAAATACATTGTTTACTTAAAAACTATTTATACTTTGTATGAAGTGGCATGTTTAATCCAATTTTTATTAAAATTTTTCCATCCATGCATTTCTAGCTATCTATTCATGTGTTCTTAAAACATGTGAGAGGGATACATGGAACTGTGTTAATCTAACTTTTAATAGTATTTGCTTGCACATATCTGGTGATCTTTCACATTTTTCTTCTGGATTTAATGCACTTCTAAAAATAGCAAGCATGCACTGTTTTGAGAAAATAAGAAATTCATTTCTTAAAACATTATTCAAATATTTAAATATAGGCATAACAGTTACAGGGGAAATTCTCAAGAATCTACTAAAGTGTGGTAGTTTTGTTTGTTTTAATCACAGTGAGAAAAATGTAAAAAGTCAGATTTTATCACTGACAATAATTTATGGTCTCTGTCATGATCATCTCCACATTTATATGCAAATTTATTATCTGTGACAGTGCTGGAAACTTTGAATGAAATATACTCACAAATAAGAATGTGACTGGGTAACAAATTCAAGATAGTAGAACAAATTTTGTAACTGCTGCTTTGAAGCTATACCTATTTTTTCATTATTTTAGTTGGCATTTAAAAACATTTGGTATTATTATCACACTATCCAATTACTAAAACCATGTTTGTTTATTTGTTTTCTAATTTCTGCAATTCACTCTGCCTGAAGAGGTTGGAGAAAGACTCTTGAGAGTCCCTTGGACAGCAAGAAGATCCAACTAGTCCATCCTAAAGGAAATCAGTCTTTAATATTCATTGGAAGGACTGATGCTGAAGCTGAAACTCCAATACTTTGGCCACCTGATGTGAAGAACTGACTCATTTGAAAAGACCCTGATGCTGGGAAAGATTGAAGGCAGGAAGAGAAGGGAGCAACAGAGGATGAGATGGTTGGATGGCCTCATCGACTCAACGGACATGAGTCTGAGTAAACTCCGGGAGTTGGTTATGGACATGGAGGCCTGGTGTGCTGCAGTCCATGGGGTTGCAAAGAGTCAGACATGACTGAGCGACTGTACTGAACTGAAGAGGTTTAAGTTGCAAAAAGATTAAACTACAAGGTACTTAAGAGCGGCTATCATGTCTCATTCAACTTTATCTTTTCTCCTAACGGAGTTGAGACCCTGTAAAGCACGATGGGAGATCAGTGAATGTCTGAAGATGAATAGGAGAAGCATGGTTCCTGCCTTCTTGCATTTCTACCAGGATGAGAACAGCAAAATGGACTCTACTGACCTCCTGTGTGATAGAGAGAGCATGATTTCTGAATCAGACAAACCTGGACTTGAATCTTGATTTTCTCATTTAATAATACTACTGAGTTTCTCTCAGCTCATGTTTCTCAGCCTACCAAACAGCCAGTAACCTTCTTTTTGTGTAGGATTGTGTGAAGATAAAATGAAATTGAGATGCAGATCCCAAATAGCTCTTGGCACAAAAATTGCCAGATGGAATAATTTTTTTTTTCTCTTTGGTAAGCCATTGAAACAAAGAACAACTGACTGACTGATCTGGTTTGCAAAGCTAGATGAATGTTTACAATATAACTAAACCTAGAGTAAACAGGAGGATTCAGGTTTGAAGGTGGGGGAGGGGAGGAGTGGTAGATAGACAGGGAGTCCAGACTGGGATGACTTGAATTTAACATGTCCATGAGACTTCTGGATGGTCTAGTTCATGAAAGAAGTCTTTATTAAAGATACAGATTCAGTCTTGGAAGTGATGTGTTCATCCATGGAAAGACTTAACTTTCTTCACCTTTTCTTTTATTCACTTCTTTGACAGACTGGAGAATCTATGAAAGCCTTAAACAACCTTTTTAAGTGTGTAGAATTAAATATACAGGGTCACAAAGGAAACCATTTATTAAAACACAATTCCTAAAATACTGACAAAACACATTTGAATGATCATACATCCACCTCTTCACTAAAAAACCAATAACAAGGTCCTGTGGAAAACTAAGAGCTACTATAATTTCAAATAGTGATGAGTATAAGTGATATATTGGGTATCTATAATAACTGTCATGTGATATAAAACGATTCAATGTATTTTGCAGTCACAAAGATACAGGTAGTGTGACTACTACTGTGGGTTTCATCTACATTCAAATTTTAAATTAAAGGTTAATGAATATAATTGTAATTCTTTTTCTTATCCAAGTTCATAGATTCTGCCCCTGAATTATAAAAACAACTCTGAGGTCTGTGAACTTCAAGTTAGGAATACCTACCCGACTTGCACTGACAGAACCCTGGGGAGAACTGATCCTTAAAGGGGACACAAAGGAGAAGCAGCTGCCAGCTAAAGAATATAAGGAAAAGGAGTTAAGAGGGGGAAAAAAATCAAGAAAGAGTGATCATCTGGAAGTCAAGGTAGAATACAGTAACTGCCAATAGGTGTTGGTCATCGTAATACAATGCCTGAAGGAGATCAAAACAAGTCTGAAAACCAAACAAGATTAGTAAATAAGTCATTCGTAGTCCAATGTTCCAGCCTCTATTAGCTATGCTGACACTGAAGAAGAACTCAGTGCCTATTTTGAACACAAAATAGAATTTGAGATATTTAATAAAACAATAACTCAGATAATTTTGACCTCATACCTTAGATATTGCAGATATTTCAGAATAAACTAAAATTAATTCAGAAGTTAACCGATGAATATTTATAGATTATCGTGTTCTATATTAGGTCATACCACCTCTACATTACAGTTGCTTTGTATTTTTAACTAAATTAATTAAATGTATAATACAAGAACATAAAAAAAATAAATCCGCCACTGAAAAAGAGGTCAAACACAAGGATCTCTTCTGAGGTAATAAATTCTCCTCACAAAGGCTATGTCAGTTAACCATCTGTGTACTCTTCAAGAAATTTTCTATGCATATAAATGCATACATATTATATATCAATACATATATAAACCTTTTTAATACTAAAAGGCTACATTATAAAAATCTTTCCACCTTTCACTTTTTACTTGAGAATATATCTTAGAGATAAACTGTATACTTTTTAAAAGCTGTTGCATAGTAATGTATTAAATGGATATACATAGAATAATGATTTATTCAGACAATGACCTATAGGAAGTTGTCAGTTTCAATGTTTTGTTATTGTTAAAAAAAAAGCAACAATATATATGTATGAAACATACCTGAAAAATCACTCTCTGGGTTAAATTTTGAACAGTAAAATTTCTAGTTAAAAGTTCGATATGAATTTCTAATTTTTATGCATAGAAAATATCACCCCTTTCTTGTGGTCCTACCAAGCCACGCTCCCCCACATTTCTACAGTGTATGAAAAATTCTGCCTTCCCGTGCCCTTATCTCTCTGTCTACTATCAAAATGTGATTTTGCAAAAATAAAAAAAAAGAAAGAAAATGTTATCTTGCCAAAGTAATAGGATAAAAATATGTCGTTGTTGTAACTGCCTTTATTTAACTGTGATTGGGATTGAGCATCTTTTCAATAGTTCAGAATACTATCTAGATGGCTAGATTTCCCATATCTAGATGGCTGAAATAATCCCAGTGAATGCAGTTGATCTAATTATTTAAGCTATTTCCACAACAGGTTCAGACACACAATCCTATTAAGGCTGCTTCAACAGAGTGTTCAAGACACATAAAATGACAAGATGAAGTCAATCTTGAGTTCCCTCTTTCTCTCACACCTTGCATTCTTTCCATCAACAGATCCTTAATCCAGCATCTGAACCCTTCTCATCACCTTCATAGCTATACTTTAGTCCCGTAATCAACTCCTCCCTGGGTTATTATTAATCTATTAATGGATCCCACCTACTCCATCTTTTCAAATCTGCATTCTGTTCTCGACACTCATGAGAAGGATTCCGCTAAAATGTAAACCACATAAAATCAACTCAAGTAAAAGGAACAGTTCTTATCATGCCCTAAAACCCCTCCATGAGCAGGGCCTCTGAAGGCCACGGGCCTTCATCTTTTCTGCTAGGGTTAGCCCCAGCCACACTGACCTTCTGGCTGTGCAGTAAACATGCACATTAGGCTCAGAAATTTAACACTTCTCAAGTTTATTTTCTCAGACAACTAGAAAAATAAAATAAAAATAAACAGCATGGAAAAGACTGAGAGAGGAGAATGTTATCATTAGTGGTGGGGGTTTCATTTAGAAATCTGATTTTGCAATCAGAAGTTTAGGATATCTATTCATTCATAGTAACACCATATTGGTATATGATAGATATGGAAATCTCATCGTGATTTTATAAAATATGGTTCCAAGAATAAGTAAATTATAGTTATGTCAGTTCTAAAGATGTATAGCTTTCATTAACAAGTATACCCATGTCACGTGATTCTCAGATCCATTTTGCAAAATTCTGGTAAGAGAAGCATGTATAGTTTGGAGAAGGAGATATTAAGAAAGGACACTCTGATGGATATTATATAGACACAGCCTGTTAGATGTGGCCCAATGATTGTCAAGAGAACTGTAAACAATTAAAATGGTTTTCTTTCATGACCCACTGAGCTGCCGAAGGGTAGAACACTCTGCACATCCTCTTTGTTGGCTGCCGGCCAATCTAAAGAGAAAAAATTACTTCTACCAAAATCATCTGTATTTGTTTTCTTCTCACTCCCATCTTTGATATAAATCATTCTGCTCTTTCTCCTTTGATGGATAAGAACAATCTATTGATTGTTATACTTTATATACAGGTGAAAGCATTTTCAAAAATTAACTATATGCCTGAATTATTCTTTGGAAGTGTTTATAACAAAAACTTTAATCTCCAGAGAGAAAACTTGGATTTACTTTTAAAAAGACTTTATATGTACCTGTCCATTTAATTTTTTGTCTCAACAATATCCAAAACAATTTTGAAAGGCTAACAGGGGCACAGAGCTCTGCGGGTCATTGTGATACATCATGTTTCCCAGTTCGCTCTCTTACAGGAGTTTGCAGTCCAGTGGGAAATATATTAAACGAAAATCTTTATCTAGTTTTATTGAAGTTCAATTTCTGCCTGCATTAAGGAGAAACCCTCATCGTCCCTTTTCTACTACTGTCCCATTTTGAACTGTTTGTGGGGTAGGAGAGTACACAAACAAAAACAGAAATGATATGGTATACATTCTTAAATTCTGTTTCTGCAAGATGGAAGACCTGAAATTAATAGAACTATTTCTTCATGAGAGACTTAGCAAGGTTCTCAATGATGGACCAATGGATTGCAGGCACACGAGGCAACGGTAGGAAGATACACAGCTACAGCTGGAGGGTAATGTGAGCCCACTCACTTTTGTGATGGCAAATGTGAACAACTAGCTCTGTAGTAGGCATTTCTGATGTGGAGCTACTGTATATATGCCTAGGATTGTGAGGGTTTTATTTTTTTTTCTTCCTAAACTTTCAATGTGCTTGAGGCCCTATGTTGAAGAGTTCAAAGTTTGAACTTCCAGGAGAACTTTTACCTTTCACAGATAATAGAAGACTTGAAAAATAAAAAATGAACAGACAAAAAGCACTGTGATAATTAGCCAGCATAATGTGATTGCCAATCTAAAAATTCTGGATAACTTTTAAATGAGTGGGGAATCTAAGTACCAGTAGAAGCTGGGAAAAATAGTGAAAAAGAAGGGAGAGGGAAAAGAGGGACAGAGAAGGAGAACAAGGAGGAGACATATAACTTGGTAATTGTTAGCAAAGGTGGCTGACTGGGTGAAATGAAACAGAAGAGCACAGAAGGGAGAAAACATACTCATCATATTATTATTAAATTTGCTGTTAGCACCAACATATCTGGAAGCACTAAATAATGATATAACAACTAAGCAGGCCAATGTTCATATTGTCCATTAAAATACATAAAAGTTTGTAAAAATGTAATTGTATTATAAGTCTAAAAACTATACGCTCAGGAAATTGATTAAGTCTCTTGGGACAACTAAACTCAAATTTTTTATTTTGGTGTGATTTAAACTTTAATGAAGTAAGTTGTACAACCATCTACTTAAAATAAGAAGTTAATCATAGGCGGGAGGGAGGTTGAAGAGGGAGGGGACAAATGTATACCAACCTATGGCTGATTCATGGTGATGCATGGCAGAAACTAACACAATATTATAAAGCAATTATCCTCCAATAAAAACTAAAAAATTATAAAAAAATTATTCAGATGATATGCAAATAATGTCAATTTCCTTAACATTCAATGGATAAATTACAAAATATTTCCTCACTTTCATTTTCAAAGCTCACTAGGTGAGAACTATTATTCTCTTTATGTTTTTTTTTCCCCATGAGTAGGCTCAGAATTTTTAGAAAAAGTTTTGAAATCTGTATTAAATCTCCCATTGCTGACCATTCTAGGAAAATAAAGAAAAAAAGAGATGGAATTTCAAGATACTTTCAAAGGTCTCTTTAACTCTATTTTTAAAAATGTACTCTTTTTTTGTTTCTATTACAAGTTTTTTTAATAAATGGCATATTCCCAAAGCAATTAATTTTGAAATGAATTATTCAGTAATGAGTTTGGAAATGTTCTGTTTACTGTCCATTCATATTTCAGTCATCATACTGTCCTAAATGATGTTAGAATGTAAGTATCACTAAGAGACTTGAATTAGGATATGTATGTGCCATCCTCATAATTAAAAATCCTACTGAGTACCAGAGAGCTATTTTCTATATAACACAGAAAGAATCTATCCCCTGATTATTTTGATTTATGAGTGATTTAGCCAAGGAAACATAAAAATAAACAAATGCATAATGACAAAAGACTTTAGGTCTTACAGAATATTATATGATTTCAACAATACAAGCTAAGAAAATATAGGATATCCACAGCTGAAAGTTAGGAAAGATTTACATAACCATGTATTTCAATAATTCTTTGTAATGTAGTGGACTGCTTTGCAAGTGTTAATGAGGGAACTAAATGAAGTCTTGGAGGAAAATCCAGTGACTAGAATAAATGAAGATGAGGATGTAAAATTCGAGGCCAAAAGACAAAACATGAAAGGATTATTAGGAAGAACAAAAGGAAATTAAAAGAGGAATTGAGTTTGATATAAGGATGCAGGGATAGTTTTGAGATATAAAATGAGCTTACATTGGCATATTCTATAATAAAACTGATAGGTAAAACTGATAAATATATGTGAAAATTACAATAGACCTCCCTTTCTCTTTCCAGTTTTTATTTTAAGAGAATCAAGACCAAATAATGTAATATTTTTACTTCCCTTCCTTGTTTCCTTTATAGCATCTTTTTCAGTCTTCTCATACATTTTATGATGTGTTCAGAATTTAATCATCAGTTTCTGAAATTCTCCCCACTTACTCACTGTAGTTGTAATGAATAAATGATAAAACTGCCATTTACCCAGCTAGCACTTAAAAGACTGCTTTATCATTTTTTCTATGTATGATTGAATGTTAAAGTATTAAATTATAAACTATACACTAAAAGCTAACTATCAGAAAGATAAATAGAGGAAACAATTCTATTTACCATCACATCAAAAAGAATAAAATTCTTAGGAATAAACACCCAAGGAAGTAAAAGACCCATACTTTGAAAACTGTAAGACATTGATGAAAGAAATTGAAGATGACACAAACATATAGAAGGATATAGCATGCTCTTGGATTGGAAGAATAAATACTGTTAGAATGACCACACTACCCAAGGCAATCTACAGATTGAATCCCTATCAAATATTAACGGCATTTTTCACAGAACTAGAACAAAAAATCTATAAATTTTTGTGGAAACACAAAAGACCCCAAATAGCCAAAATAATCTTGAGAAAGAAGAACAGAACTAGTGGAATCATGCTCCCGGCTTCAGACTGTACTACAAAACTACAGTAATTAAAACAGTACTGTCCTGGCACAAAAATAGACACGTAGATATGTAGAACAGAATAGAGAGCCCAGAAATAAAACCATGCACTATGATCAATTAATATAGGACAAAAGAAGCAGGAATATATCATAGAGAAAAGAAAATCACTTCAATTAGTGGTGCTGACAAAACTGGATAGCTACATGTTAAACAATAAAATTAGAACATTCTCTAATACCATATACAAAAATAAACTCAAAATGGATTAAAGTCTCAAATGTAAGACCAAATACTATAAAAGTGCTTGAGAGAAACATAAACAAAACACTCTTTGACATATATTGCAGCAATATTTTCTGGATCCATCTCCTAAATTAAAGAAAATAAAGCAAAAATAAATAAATGTGACTTAATTAAAAGGCTACCTTAAAAAGTTTTGTACTGCAAAGGAAACCATTAACAAAATGAAAAGATAACTTACCAGATGGGAGAAAATATTTGCAAATTATATGACTCATAAGGGATTAACATCTAATGTATACAAACAGTTTGCAGAATTCAACATCCAAAAAAATTTTTAAAAATGGGCAAAGGAACTGAATAGATATTTTACAAAGAGAAATTTTCATATGGAAGCATGTGAAAAGATGTTCAATATAGCTAGCTAATCATCAAGGAAATGAAAATCAAAACCATAATGAGATATCACCTCATACCTGTGAGATTAGCTAATATATTAAAAAAAAAGTTTTCAAGGATGTAGAGAAAATGGAATCCTTGTACACTGTTGATGCGGATGTAAACTTGTATAGTCACTGTGGAAAACAATATGGAGTTTCCTAAAAAAACAAACAAAAAAGTCTAAAAATAGAACTACCATATGATCCATCAATTCTACTTCTGGGTATGTATCCAGAAGAAAAACAGCCACTAATTAAAAAAGATACATACCCCACAATGTATATAGAATTATTTACAATTGCCAAGATATCAAGATATGCAAATCATCTAAGTGCCCATCAACAGATGAATGGATAAAGAAAATGTACACACATATACACACATACACATATACATGAGCTTCCAAGGGGGCTCAGTGGTAAAGAACCCATCTGCCAAGCAGGAGTTGTGGGTTCAATCCCTGGATCAGGAAGCTCCTCTGAAGGAGGAGATGGCAACCCACTCCAGTATTCTTGCCTGGGAAATCCCATGCACAGAGGAGCCTGGCAGATTACAGTCCATGGGGTTGTAGAGAGTTGGACATGACTTAATGACTCAACAACAACACACAAGCAACGAAATACTACTCAGCCATTAAAGAGACGAAACGTTGCTATCTGCAGCAACATGGATAGACTTGGAGGGCATTGATGCTAAGTGAAATAAGTCAGATAGGGACGGAAAAATACTCTATATAATATTACTTATATGGAATCTAAAAGATATAAGAAACTAGCAAATGTAACAAAAAAGAAGCAGAGTCATAGATACAAAGAATAAACTAGTGGTTACCAGTGGTATGGGGGCAGTATAGGAGTTGGGGACTGGAAAGTACAAACTGTTGGATGTAAGATAGGCTCAAGGGTGGGTTGTACAACACGGGGAATATAGTCAATATTTTTTAATAACTGCAAATGGAAAGTAATCTTTCAAAATTGTATAAAAAATAAAGAGATATACCAAAAAAGATTGCTCAATCATTTCTCTTTCTATGTCTGATTGAATGTTAAATTTAAGCATTGAATTCTGAACTTTATCTTAGCACACTAGAGACAGTTCAATTATCTAAGGAAAAACTGGTTTAAACATAAGTGCAAAACAACAAGAACATTATAGGATATTTGAAAAATGAAGAAATTAAAAAAAAACTCACAATCTACCTATAGTCAATAACTCAATAAAATTGTTCTGACTGCCTTTTAAAAAAATCATTGACTATTTTTAAATTAATTTAAAAGTTTTTTTTTAATGTAAAATACATCTGTCTGTACTGACCAGTCATTGTTCAAAGGATAAAATATAAGTCTCATGTTACTGCAAGCAGTTTTAGAAATATAGCACTAGGTGCTGTCTAAAACTGATTGCAAAAACAAACCAACTAAAGAACAGTCCACAAGAGGGAGCAGACAGCAAAGCATGTAGTTGAGGAAACCACAAGGTAATCCTATTGTGAAGACAGAAGTAGAGGGTGAGTCAGCCAGTAGGAAAGAGTGTATGCCTTCTACCCAGCAGATGTGGTAAAGCAGGTCATCTAACAACATGAAAATGACTCCCAATATATGTATTCTTGAAAAATTTGCACATGTTATATATTCCTATTTTCCAGGATAATACTCTGGAGATTTTTTAAGATCTCTCCAAGTAGAAAATAGTATGAATAAACCATCAAGCCTCAAAACAACATTTTTGGCTATATAAATGAACTATATATGTGAAAAGAACTTTTGAGTTTGTGTATGAAGTCCTTTAAGTTACTAAAAATAATCACAAATTTTAAACAAATTTGTCAGCTTTGAAGCAGTGTGATGTCAGCTCAAAAGTGGAGGCTGGCCTGAAGGAGTTAGCAATGAGACTATCAACTAACCAGTCTTTGCAATTGGTCAATGAGTCCTTTCTTGAAGATCTGCGTGGCACATCTTCAAATATGCCACCACCCTCCCTACGTGTCACATGAGTCCACTTGCCCATATACCTTTAGGGAGCCCCCATCCAGAATTTGAGTGCCCCTGCTCTAATGAGGGGACATTTAGGAGGATGTTAATGTGGATAAAATATAGTCCCCTTTCACAGCTGTATCTCTCAGGTCTTCCCAGAAATGTAATCTTCTGCTAGAGTATCAGGCTTTACCCAGAATATCCACTCTTCCATGCCCACTTCCCTGAGCCTTTTAATTTATTTCTCAACTGTCTGCCAAAGGATTTCTGGCATTTCACATTTGTGTCCATCAAAGTCATCACTTTCTACAGGTTTCCAGTACCATCCCCACAGTAAATATTAGGGTTCTTTATGTGGTATTAAATCCTGTATATCAAAAGAAGTTACAGATCAATAAAGGCTTTTTTATCTAGTCTTATGAGTTGGGAAGATCCCCTGGAGAAGGAAATGGCAACCCACTCCAGTATTCTTGCCTGGGAAATCCCACAGGCAGAGGAGCCTGGTGGGCTACACTCCATGGGGTCACAAAGAGGCAAACACGACTTAGTGACTAAACAACAACAAGAAATTCAGTCTTATATGACCCTCTTGATCAAGCACCCTTAAAATCAAGTCCTACTTGTACTATCCCAGTTCCTGTGAATATCCAGCAGATAATTGCTATAGCTCTTTTGACATAAAGTCTTTCTCCCTTAAGATATGTGACCTGACTAAGATAAGCTGTTACTTATCTCTTGTTAATGGCTTGAAGACAGGAGAGAAAGTAAAGGTAGAATCTCATGATGGCCCCTGTTGCCCTGGCTGGGAGAGGTTTTGCAGCATCTTCTCTCGCAGGGAGACCATAAGCTCTTAACAAGGAGAATTGGCCACCTACGTGCACTCTGAGGCTTCAGAGAAATCTGAGGAGTGGAATGTTCAGATTTTGTCACCAAGATCCCATGTGTCAGGGTCCCAGGTTCTCCTACCTGCTCAGCTGAATATTAAAAATGTCATTGAAATTTTAAAACTCTATTAAATCCTTTAGTTTATTATTTGCTTCTCTCCCCCTGCAGGAGATAAAACCCTCTGGCTTTCACACTTAGTTTTCAATTATTTGTAAAAGTTTTAGGCTTTCAACATTTTTCAGTTAGGGTATGAATGGAATTTAATTTCAGTCAACAGATTCTATTGACCTTGTATGCACAGTCTTCTCTGCATTTGCTATCAGTGACAAGGTGAAATTTTAGTAACTGGACTGCCATCTTGAGCTAGGCACTATCAAGGCCCCACAGTCCTCTTGATATGTGGTTATCATTTCCAGCTAGGCAGGAAGTGATCCCATTCTAAGAGGGATGGGATAGGAAGTGTGGGAGGGGGGTTATGGAAGGGGAACACATGTACACCCATGGTGGATTCATGTCAATGTATGGCAAAACACATACAATATTGTAAAGTTAAAAAATAGATAAATAAACTAATTAAAAAAAATAAAACTTCAGTTCTGGCATCATCAGGTCCTCTGAGAATCAGATAACCCATATGGAGTTAGGAGTGTAATTTGGGAGACATATCTGGGAAAGGAAATTGGAAAAAGCAGGATTGGAAAGGGATAGTCATCAAACCACGGTGTAGGTCAGTCTGCAAAACCTGTAATTAATTGGAGAAGTCCCACTCTGAGCAGAGATGCCTGTGTCCTGATGCCATAGCCTGACTCAGTGATTGGCTGGGGCCTTTCTGTGCAAAGCATGTCCTCAGTTCCAAAGCTGAGGTGGACTTGATGGAGTTTGAGCTGTAAAGCTTTCCAGAGTCCTTGCTTGAAGGGGGATCTCGAGGCACTTCTATGCTCACCATAGGGTGTTAGCTGCTCAACTGTGTCCGACTTGTTGCAAACCCATGGAACACAGCCCACCAAACTGCCCATGGAATTCTCCAGGCAAGAATACTGGATCCCAACCCAGGGATCAAACTTGGATATCCTGCATTGCAGGCAGATTCTTTACCATCTGAGCCACAAGGTAGCTCAATAACCAACTAATTGAATGAAGGAAGGAACAAGTAAAATAAATATTCTGGCAGCAGTGATTTCACTAGTAAAGCAGTATGTCCTGGGTAAGTCCATGAAGTACGATAACCAAAGGTCAATTCAGGTTTACCTTCCAGGTCATGATATGAAGACTCTGAACAATGATCTGTAGCATATCTCCCAATGTTAATTTGTGGAACCTAGGTTGTACTGTGAATCAGAAGCCAGTTTCAGAGTGATCCATTAAGGACAAACACACCATTGAATTTGTTGGACATGAATAAACCATTTGTAATTCAATATCACAAATGCTTTTTCCAGCTGCACTTTATTCAAAATACCAGCCTTTGCACAAATGCCATTGTCTTCTGTGGGGAGCATTTATTATGTTATATGTATATAAACCAAATTCACTTCAATTCTTCACAAAGTCATAGGACACCATAACAGGGGATATAAATAAACATAATAAATTCATCCAGACAGGATGAACCAGAAACATGTAAGAACAGTTTTAAAGTAGAGCTGACAGTGAGAAAACTAGCGACAGTTTGGTAAAATAATAAAACTTGGGTTGGTGGAGAAAAAGTGATAACTATCATTCAGAGTGTACAAAATCCATTTTCAGAGACTAAACCCAGAAACATAGAGTGTTGCAGATTGGGAAAAAAACATTTTGAAAAACACATCAATTAGGTGTTAAAGGATATTAATTAGGTATTAATTGGAGATTTAGAGAAACAAGAAGGAGTTTCTAATTGAAATCTTATATTGCATTTGCTAAGGCAGGTCTACTGCAAAGTAATGAAGATCAGGCAGTTATTTAAAGGAGAGACAAGCCCATTTTCTGAATCCTTTTTCTTTCCTTTTCCCAGGGGCATAGATCTGAGGGAAGGACAATGGAAAGACTGAGAAATCATGTTCTTAACTAGATAACTGGAAAGCTCTTTATAGAATCAGCCACAAGAAGTAAGCATGTTTGTGTTTATCTATGCATATACTTTAGGGAAGGCGAAATAATTTGCACAAAAATTTGGAGCTACACACTTCATAGAGAGCTACTATTAGCAGATTTTGAAAAATCTGGTATTGCAGATATCTGAAACCTCTCTTCAGTTCCCATGTTGTAAGTCCAAGCAATCTTCTGATTACAGATTTTGTCCACAGAGAAAGAACGCATACAGGAGCTTAGTCCCTATACAGCAGCCTTTACAATTTTTAATGTAAACCAGTAAATCAGTGATTTTATCATAGACACTGGTGTCAGAAAGTTTAATTGAATTTCACCTGTGAGAGATTTATGAAGCACCATTTGGTATACAAAAATTGGGTTTCTGTAGCTATGTGGTTGAAGGCTGGCCTATGAAATGAACTGATTTCACTAACATAAGAGCCAATTTACAGGGACCTGTATAATAGACTGCCATGGTAGCTTAGACAGTAAAGAATCCACCTGCAATGCAAGAGACCCAGGTTCGATCCCTGGGTCAGGAAGATCCCCTGGAGAAGGGAATGGCTACCCAGTCTGGTATTCTTCCCTGGGAAATCCCATGGACGAGGAGCCTGGCAGACTACAGTCTATCAGGTCGCAGAGCCAGACATGACTGAGCGACTAACGCTTTTCAATAGGCACATGATCCCAGATCCCTTATTTACTGTGAGATATCTTTGAAGTTTTCAACTGTGAGTATAAATAATTATTAGAATCTTTTAGAACTTAAGCTCTATGAGTGCAAGGAACTTTGCCTTATTCACTGATGTATCCCAAGTGCCTAGAACAGTGTCAAGCATAGAGTAAGCACTCAATTAGTACCTGTTGTTAACAACTCACTCTCATTAAATAACATTGTTTCTATGTATACTTTTAGTGTAAGTTTTAGATAAATTTAGGTTTCTATAAGTAATTTGGGATTATGGATTTATTAATATTTCATCAAGTATAGAGCAAAACACCACTCCCTATTCTGAACTTATTACAATAAGCAATATATTGGGTTGGCCAAAAAATTCATTCAGGTTTTTCCAAAACCTTTTGGCCAACCCAATATACTGTCAGCTCTTAAAATAACAGTCAACATATTAACTTATCTAAAATTATCTAGTTTACTCTAAACTATTATTTCTTCATTTGTATTTTTATCCATATTAGAGTTTGTTAAGAGTGATGAATTATTTCCATATTTGATAGACTGTTTTCTCTAGAGAGGAATTTACCAGGTGTTGAGAGACTTCATGGGTGAACTTGTAAATTTCAATATAAATGGAAAAGTTAGTACAAACCAATTCTTGTCCTATGAGTGAGTGCGGACAAGAGTTTGGCACTTATAAAAGCTGGGAAAGTTGGCTTCCAATTTTCTGTTTTTCTTGCAGCGACAAACTACTTCTGAATTCTAATGATTTCAGGTATTCCACTGTAACATATTTGAAATCAAGTAAAAGAATGTTTACACTAGCCACATTGTAAATGGATTCTTAGAGTTTCTTTAAGTATGTTGTTTTTCTAAATATTTAAAGATGATGGAACCATCTTTCAAAGTGAAGTACTCTCAAAGAAATGACTAAAGTACAGAGTCAAAAAGTGGTGGAGGGCATAAACCCAAGCACAGTGCTGGGCTGTCACGGTAGTTGCTTTTGATTGCCTGGCATGGTTCTTGCCTGATCTTCTAGTCATGACTCAGACCTTGGTGACAGGTGAGCACAGCATACTTCACAGTAATGTCTAGGCACATGACCCAGCAGGACCAATCAGTACCCTTCTCTGGAATTTTATATGAATGTGTGTGTGTGTCAGTTGCTCAATCGTGTCTGATTTTTTGTGATCCCCAGGACTGTAGCCCGCTGGCCTCCTCTGTCCATAGAATTCTCCAGGCAAGAATACTGGAGTGGGTAACCACTCCCTTCTCCAGAGGATCTTCCTGATCCAGGGACTGAACTTGGGTCTTTCACACTGCAGGCAGATCTTTACTGTCTGAACCAATAGGGAAGCCTCTTTTATATGAATAGTGGGGAGTTATTCCTACTCTAGAAGTTGATCTACATAAAATAAACTTGGAATTTGGGGCAGCATTTTCCCAAACCATGAAACAAAAGTTTGTTAATGGAAGGAAGAAACACACCAAGGAAAGTTGAACTGAGATTAAGAGAAGGGCAGTTGCAATGGAACTGATTTGATGTTGTTGTTTAGTTGCTCAGTCATGTCCGACTCTTTGTGACCCCATAGACTATAGTCCATCAGGCTCCTCTGTCCACGGATTCTCCAGGCAAGAATACTGGAATGGGCTGCCATGCCCTCCTCCAGGAGATCTTCCCAACCCAGGGATTGAACCTAGGTCTCCTGGATCACAGGCAGATTCTTTACCATCTGAGCCACCAGGGCAGCCCTTAGTTTGCTTGGGCTATCATAATGACATATCACTAGTAATATTTATAGGTATTTATTTCTCACAGTTGCAGAAGTTTGGAAGCCCAAGGTCAAGTGCTGGCAGATCCGGTTTATGGTGAGCACTCTCTTCTTGGCTTGTAGACAGCCACCTTCTTGCTATGTCCTCTCCTGGCCTTTCTCTTCCTCTTCTTCTAAGTATCCCAGTCGATCTGATTAGAACCTCACCCTTATGATCTCATTTAACCATAATTATCTCCTAAAAGACCCATCTCCAAATATCATCACACTGGGTGCTACAGCTTCAACATTTGTATTCTCTAAGGACACAAGTCAGTCCATAGCAATCATGGAGTGAAATGCCATTTCTTCACTTTTGCTTGATCTCTCCCACAGCAGTGCCTTTATGCTATGTCTCCTCCACTTGGCCTTATTAATGGTTACTCATCCACAGCTCAGCTAATCATCATTTCTTCATGGGAACTTTCTCTGACCTCCATGATTAGGTGAAATATCTTTATCACACTCTTATTTTATGTTCTCATACTGCTCCATGCTTTGCTTTTGCAGCACTTTCATAACAGTCAGGTAATTTGTGCAAGAATTTGCTCTAGGTCTGCTTTGCTAGTTTGACTTTTATTTCCTTGGGGCCAACGTCTGTGTCTTATGGGCTCACCCGTGTATCTGCAATGTTATCATAGCACCTGGTATGTTGTAACTAATAAGAGCAGTTTCTTGACCAAACAGATAAAAATATAAATATATGAGTCATTTGGTTATAAAATAAAAGACCAAGTATTTTTCAAGCAGAGGTAACAGCTTATGCAAAGACTCTGAAATAATTAGGATCATGTCTCATTGAAAAGTGAAAGTGTTAGTCACTCAATCGTGTTCGACCCTTTGTGACCCCATGAACTATAGCTTGCCAGGCTCCTCTGTCAACAGAATTCTCCAGGCAAGAATATTGGAGTGGATTGCCATTCCCTTCTCCAGGGGATCTTCCTGACTCAGGGATCGAGCCTGGGTCTCCCACAGTGCGGGCAGATTCTTTACCATCTGAGACATCATGGAAGCCCTTATCTCAGTGAAGCAGCTATGAAAAACAAAACTACATTAAGTGAAACACAGAGGGTGAAGATGGTAGACAGCTTAGAAGGAATATGATTCTGCACGTTCTTATTTTTTCTGTGGGGGAATTTTGTCTTTTTTCCTAAGAGAAATGAGCAAATATTGAAGAATTTTAAGCAAAAAAACGGCATGCTCTGTTTTGCACATTATTAGAATCTCTCTGACTCCTAAGCAGGAAATAACTGGACAAGAGCAAGACGGATACAGGTCAACAGAGGGAAGAATCTAGAAAGGAGATAAACTGAACTGAGGTAGTGATATGGAGATGGGAAACCAAGAATATTAAAAGGTGCTCGAATAAGGACATACAATAGCTTGTATTTGACCTGTAGTAAAGCAGCCAATACTTCCATTATAACCAGCTAATTCCCCGCTTTGCAAATAATATGTCAATTTTCCACTTATGTCAAGACTACTCAATATATGCTGTTATGGTTAAGGTTATTTAGTGCCAAGAAAATAGAAATGAGGAGTAGTAGTAATAAATGAATGGAAAGTCAATGATCTGCTATTAAAATCCTTCAGGCATTCAATTTTATGGAGGCTCCGAAACCAGCTAAGAAAGAAACCAATTCATAAAAATGCACAAATGCACTTCATAATGTTCAGGGTATGCTCACTTATATTTAGCTGTATTCATAATAAATTCCAGAGCTTAAATCAATAGGTATATGAATTAGAGGTATTTTACTGAGGACTTTGTTTTATAATCTTTTGTTAAAGTATGAGATGCTTAATTTCATTAAACAAAGAAAAAAATTTAGAGTGAAGCTTATAAAAATTCTCAATAATCAGAAAACATCAGTAAAGTTTTTGAAGGACATAAGCTGCTTTGTTCTTTGTTTTTCCATTGACTTTCAGTCAACAGTTAGCAGTCAGGCATTTGCTTATTATTTTAAAACTAATTTAGTAACTAGTTAAATCATAGTTAAAGACTGGAAGAAAATATCTGCATAATGATATATTTAGGTCAAAATGAGTGACTGAACACTCAGGTTTTTTTTCTATTCCTTTTGGAAAACATATTGAAATGCCAAAAATAAATACTAATAAAATAATACCTATGCCAGTGACCTCAGGAGACTGCAAGGACTTAGCAAAAAGAAAACTGAAGGGTTAACCAAATTGCCTGAGATCTAAAAGGGGTCACTGTGATTATGAAACTTAGGATAACTGAAGAGTTGGTAAGCTCCCATCACTCAAAGACAGAAACCAGCTTTAAAGTGAGCTTTAGAATCTTGGAATCAGCATGAGAAGGGGACTGAGGACTGCTTTAAGTAGTCTGCCAAAGGGTGGCAAAACAACTATTCTTATTTTCTTTCTCTAAATGCTGCTGCCTCCAGTGTTAGACATGGCTTCACCAGTGGAGTCAAGTTCATCAAATGGAAATGTGGATGTTTTGATGTAGGGAACTCTAAAAAAGAGCACTGGGGTTGAGGAAGTAGAGTATTGCCATAAGAAATTTTATCAAGAGTCTGTTCTGCATCAATTAATAAAACTATATGAATCTCTTTTTATCCTACTAATATATAAAGTACATTAATTTTTTACTTTAAACCTGCCTTGTATATCTAAAATAAATTCAACTCAGTTTTGATGTGTTATGTCTTTTATATTTTATATTTGTTTGTTGCTGTTGATTTATTTATATTTTAACATCTATGTTCACTAGAAAGATTAGCCTGCAGATTTCCTTTAGGTCTTTGTCAGATTTTGATATCAAAATCATGCTGGCCATATAAAATAAACCAGTAAGTATTCCTTTCTTTTCTGCCTTGTGTAAATTTTATA
Source organism: Giraffa tippelskirchi (assembly GCF_054371585.1). Taxonomy (NCBI): domain Eukaryota; kingdom Metazoa; phylum Chordata; class Mammalia; order Artiodactyla; family Giraffidae; genus Giraffa; species Giraffa tippelskirchi. The sequence goes on from NC_137284.1 coordinate 70,504,828, forward strand.
GAAATTAGTTCTTAAATTCACCAGTGAAGTTCTCTAGTCTGCTGTTTTCTTTGTATCATGCCTTTAAAAAAAAATAAAGTAGCTTCATCAAAGCATAACTCATTCTACTATGCACCCATATAAAGTTTACAATTCAACATTTTTCTTTTTTTATTTTTAATTGCTTTACATTGTTGGGTTGGTTTCCGCCATACAACAATGTGAATCAGCCAAAGTATATATATGTCCTCCTGACCCTTGAACCTCCTTCCTTATCCCCAAACCATTCCACCCTTCTAGGTTGTCACAGAACACCAAGCTGAGCACCCTGTGCTATGCAGCAACTTCCCATTAGCTATCTATTTTACATATGGCAGTGCTTATGTTTCAATGATACTCTCTCAATTTGTCCCACGTTTTACTTCCCCTGCTTTGTCCACAAGTCTGTTGTCTATGTCTGCATCTCTGAACAGTTTTCTTATATTCAAAGAATGGTACAATAATCACTACAATCAATTTTGGAACATACAGTTTATTCTAAAAAGAAATCCCATATCCTTTAGCAGCCACTTTCCATTTATTCTCAACCCCTACAAACCTAAGCAACCACTAATCTACTTTCCAACTATATAGACTTGCCTAATATAGACTTTTCATATAAATGAAATCATAAAAAATGTGATCATTTGTGACTCACATCTTACACTTAGTATATTTTCAACATTATGCAAAAATGTTGTAGCATGCGTCAATATTTCATTACTCTGTCAAAGAGATTGGTAAACAATGTCTATAGGCCTTGCAACTCTAAAATTATCCAATCCCATCATCACTCTTTTCATCTTTTTAATACAATAAAGTGTCTATCACATATACCATTCTCCCATTTATTTTATGATCAGTAATAGAACAACTGGCCTTCTCTGGTGGCTCAGTTGGTTAAAAAACCCACCTGTAATGCAGGAAACCTGCGTTTGATTTCTGGGTCAGGAAGATCCCCTGGAGAAGGAAATGGTAATCCACTCCAGTATTCTTGCCTGGGAAATCCCATGGAGAGAGGAGCCTGGTGGGCTGCAGTCCATGGGGTCACAAGAGTCAGACAAGACTTAGTGACTAAACTACCACTACCAATAGAACAAGTCCTATGTGGCAAGTTCTAGTGCTACAAAATAATCTGGTCAAGGAGACAAGCAAGTTAAAAGACGGCTGCAATATACTATGAAAAGTAAAATTAGAGAAGCTAGTACAAGCCTAGTGAGATGCACTGAAAGCTCAGTACCGAGAATTACAATAAAGTGAATTTTGAAAGAAAAGTGGAAATTAGTTAACTTCAGTGTTGAGACCAGAGAATAGAATTTTCAAAGTAAAGGGGATAGTGCAATAAGAGAGTAAAGAAAATTAATCTGTGACTTTCAAAACCACAGATAGCTTTATAGTTGAAGCACCGGGCCTGACAACTGTAGTGACAGGGTATCATCTGAGCACACCATCACAGGGAAGTTACTGTAAAGTTCTGGGGAGGACTTTAAATTTTCCATTCTATATGTAAGGTGCTTGTAAATCATCACTCCAATCCACACAACAAAATAAAGGTGATAAAACTGAAAAAATATGTTTTGAAATACACCGAGCACTCCCTGTGCTTTTTAACAAGACAACTGCCTCAAGAGAGCTTATTTCATCAGAGCCTAACTGCCTGGGGTTTTACCAAAGCCCAAACTCACCAGGAGAAAGGAAAATATGAAAATATAGCCTTCTCCAGTCTTTGACGTGGGAAAAGAGAAATACCCAACTCAGGCTTACTAGAAGACTGAGACCTAATCATATAGAATGCTTCACCTTTTTCCAAAATTCACTAGGGCTGTTGTACAATAGTAAGGGATTACAACTAAAAGACATACAAGGCTTAGATCCTATTGAAGGACTCTCTAGACCCAAAGACAACATGGGAGATAGAAACAAGGATATTTCAGGAAATTTAGCCTCTGATACCACAGCTACTGTTGAGTAAAGTCTGACTCCTAGCCAGCTAAACATAAAGCTACATACTAACAGCCTATCTACCCCAGTTCCTTTAACTTCATACAGTATGTCTGACTTTTACAAAAATTAACAAGTTGTGCTGAAGGTCAAAGAACAGAGTCTAAAGAGACAGAACAGGTATCAAAACCAGATTCAGTTATGGCAGAGATGTTGGAACTATAAGACTGAAAATTTAAAGTACCTATGACTAATATCTAAGGGATATAATTAAAAAAGTGGACAATATGCAAGACCAGATAGGTAATAAAAGCATCTCAAATGTTAAAAATTAAAAACAAATGTTAAGAAGATACAAATTACAGATAAACAAATGAAAGATTAGTCATCGTTACCAATACCATGTTCTTTAAGTGGATAATAAGGGATTATTATAAAAAAAACACTATGTTCACAAATTCAATAACTTATAAGAAACAGATCTATTTATTGAAAGATGCAATCCACCAAAAATCACACAAGGAGAAACAGACAATCTCAATAGGCCTAAATGCATTAGAGGAATTGAATGATGAATTAATAACTCTCCAAAGATAAAGTACCATGCATAGATGGGTTCACTGGTAAATCTACAGAACATTTAAGAAGAAATGATATCATTTCTCTACCATCTGTTTCAGCAAATAGCAAAAGGAACATATTTCCTAATTCATTCTATGAAGCCAAACCAGGCAAAGACATTTTACGAAAGGAAACTGCAAATCAATATTTCTTATGATCATAGATATCAAAATCCTTAACAAAACATTAAAATCAAAACCAACAATACATACAAAGAATTATACAGCATGACCAAGTGGGATTTAATTCTAAGCACTCAAATTTTACTCAACATTTGAAAATATTTATGTACTCTGAGGCTATTTTTCTATGTGCATACACATCTAAAATTGTCATGAATTTCACTTTATCATTATAAAGTGTTCCTCTTACGATCTACAAATGGCTTGAGTGGAAAATGGCTTTAAGCAGGGAGAATTTTTTTTCCATATGTGCAGCTTGAAATACAGTTGAGCCATCTGCAATGAATTCTTCACTTTTGCCTGTTATTATACCAGAAGTCTTGATTGTGCATATTTATTGATATAGCTGAAAACTTCAAGTCATTCTATAATTAATGGTTTATCTTTCAATTTTAGAAAGAGAAATGTGCATTCTAAGTGGGGGAGTTTCCTAATATCAAACCAATTTTCTTGTTAAGAACAATTAACAAAGCAGATAAAAGAGAAATAAAATCCTATTTTTAAAGGCATCAGAGAGTTACCATGTTTCCAAGGCACACCATTCAATATCACAGTAATCCAAGTCTATGCCCCGACCAGTAATGCCGAAGTTGAATAGTTCTATGAAGACCTACAAGACCTTCCAGAACTAATGCCCAAAAAAGATGTCCTTTTCATTATAGGGGACTGGAGTGCAAAAGTAGAAAGTCAAGAAATACCTGAGGTAACAGGCAAATTTGGCCATGGAGTACAAAATGAAGCAGGGCAAAGGCTAATAGAGTTATGCCAAGAGAATGCACCAGTCATAGCAAACACACTCTACCAACAACAGAAGACAAGACTCTACAAATGGACATACTAGATGGTCAATACCAAAATCAGATTGATTATATTGTTTGCAGCCAAAGATGGAGAAGCTTCTATACAGTCAGCAAAAACAAGACCAAGAGCTGATTGTGGCTCAGATCATGAACTCCTTATTGCCAAATTCAGACTTCAATTGAAGAAATAGGGAAAACCACTAGGCAATTCAGGTATGACCTAAATCAAATCCCTTACATTATACAGTGGAAGTGACAAATAGATTCAAGGGATAAGAACTGATAGATAGAGTGCCTGAAAGTCTATGGACGGAACTTCATAACATTGTACAGGAGGCCGTGATCAAAGCCATCGCCAAGAAGAAGTGCAAAAAGGCAAAATGTTTGTCTGAGGAAGCCTTACAAATAGCTGTGAAAAGAAGAGAAATGAAAGGCAAAAGAGAAAAGGAAAGACATACCCATTTGAATGAGAGTTCCAAAGAACAGCAAGGAGAGATAATAAAGTCTTCTTCAGTGATCAGTGTAAATAAATAGAGGAAAACAATAGGATGGGAAAGACTAGAGATCTCTTCAAGAAAATTAGAGATAACAAGGGAATATTTCATGCAAAGATGAGCACAATAAAGGACAGAAATGGTATGGACCTAACAGAAGTAGAAGATATTAAGAAGAGGTGGCAAGAATACACAGAAGAACTATTCAAAAAAGATCTTCACGACCCAGATAACCAAGATGGTGTGATCACTCACCTAGAGCCAGACATCACGGAATGTGAAGTCAAGTGGGCCTGAGGAAGCATCACTAAGAGCAAAGCTCGTGGAGGTGATGGAATTCCAGTTCAGCTATTTTAAATCCTAAACGATGATGCCTTGAAAGTGCGGTACTCAATATGCCAGCAAATTTGGAAAACTCAGGAGTGGCCACAGGACTGGAAAAGGTCAGTTTTCACTCCAATTCCAAAGAAAGGCAATGCCAAAGAATGTTCCAAGTACTGCACAATTGCACTCATCTCACACACTAGCAAAGTAATGCTCAAAATTCTCCATGCCAGGCTTCAACAGTACGTGAACCATGAACTTCCAGATGTTCAAGCTGGATTTAGAAAAGGCAGAGGCATCAGAGATAAAATTGCCAACATCCACTGGATCATCGAAACAGCAAGAGAGTTCCAGAAAAATTTCTGCTTTATTGACTATGCCAAAGTCTTTGACTGTGTGGATCACAACAAACTGTGGAAAATTCTGAATGAGATGGGAATACCAGACCACCTGACCTGCCCCTTGAGAAATCTGTATAAAGGTCAAGAAGCAACAGTTAGAACTGGACACGGTGTAGGGTACGGAGATAGAAAAAGTGAGGTTCAGAAAAAGAACAAGATCGGCACTTTACAGGAACAGATCACTTTTAATGAGGTGAGAAGGGGCACCAATCAGATTAGTGAGCTGCTGCACTAACCCAAGAAAAGAGTAAGTATATATAGGCATATATGTGGAAATCTCCTGTCTGAAGGGGGGCGTTCTTCTCCAAGGTTGTTCAGAGTAGTTATATCTTAAATGGCTGGGGCAAGGAATTCTGGAGATGAGCCAAAGGCTGGACGGGCTGGGAGCTGGGCAAATCAACCTTTTTTTTTTTTTTTAAATAAATTTATTTATTTTAGTTGGGGGCTAATTACTTTACAATATTGTAATAGTTTTTGCCATACATTGACATGAATCAGCCATGGGTTTACATGTGTTCCCCTTCCTGGACCCCCCACCCACCTCCCTCCCCATCCCATCCCTCTGGGTCATCCCATTGCCCCGGCCCTGAGCATTTGTCTCATGCATCGAACATGGAATGGTGTTCTGTTTCACATATGATAATATACATGTTTCAATGCTATTCTCCCAGAACGTCCCACCCTCACCTTCTCCCTCAGAGTCCATAAGATTGTTCTATGCATCTGTGTCTCTTATTCTGTCTCGCATATAGGGTTATTGTTACCATCTTTCAAATTCCATATATATGCATTAGTATACTGTATTGGTGTTTTTCTTTCTGGCTTACTTCACTCTGTATAAAGGGCTCCAGTTTCATCCATCTCAGTAGAACCGATTCAAATGTATTTTTTTTAATGGCTGAGTAATATTCCATTGTGTATATGTACCACAGCTTCCTTATCCATTCGTCTGCTGATGGACATCTAGGTTGCTTCCATGTCCTGGCTATTGTAAACAGTGCTGCGATGAACATTGGGGTACACGTGTCTCTTTCAATTCTGGTTTCCTCGGTGTGTATGCCCAGCAGTGGGATTGCTGGGTCATATGGCAGTTCTATTCCCAGTTTTTTAAGGAATCTCCACACTGTTCTCCATAGTGGCTGTACTAGTTTGCATTCCCACCAACAGTGTAAGAGGGTTCCCTTTTCTCCACACCCTCTCCAGCATTTATTGCTTGTAGACTTTTGGATAGCAGCCATTCTGACTGGTATGAAATGATACCTCATTGTGGTTTTGATTTGCATTTCTCTAATAATGAGTGATGTTGAGCATCTTTTCATGTGTTTGTTAACCATCTGTATGTCTTCTTTGGAGAAATGTCTGTTTAGTTCTTTGGCCCATTTTTTGATTGGTTTCTGGAATTCAGCTGCAGAAGTTGCTATCACACATATTTATGACAAATCAACCTTAATGTCCATTTTTTTTCCCCCTTCAAGTGAGAGAGTTCTTTGTTTTGCATAGAATGGTGGGGAGGACCCGGAGGAGAGTTTAATGCCAGGCTATTTTGAGCCGTGTAACTTTCCTTCACATGGAACAACACTGGTTCAAATCGAGAAAGGAGTACGTCAAGGCTGTATATTGTCACCCTGCTTATTTAACTTATATGCAGAGCACATCATGAGAAACGCTGGACTGGAAGAAGCACAAGCTGGAATCAAGATTGCCGGAAGAATTATCAATAACCTCAGATATGCAGCTGACATCGCACTTATTGCAGAAAGTGAAGAACAAAAGAGCCTCTTGATGAAAGTGAAAGAGGAGAGTGAAAAAGTTGGCTTAAAGCTCAACATTAACAAAACTAAGACCATGGCATCCAGTCCCATCACTTCATGGCAAATAGATGGGGAAACAGTGGAAACAGTGACAGACTTTATATTTTTGGGCTCCAAAATCACTGCAGATGTTGACTACAGCCATGAAATTAAAAGACACTTGCTTCTTGGAAGAAAAGTTATGAACAACCTAGATAGCATATTAAAAAGCAGAGGCGTAATTTTACCAACAAAGGTCCATTTAGTCAAAGCTATGGTTTTTCCAGTAGTCATGTATGGATGTGAGAGGTGGACTATAAAGAAAGCTGAGCACTGAAGAGTTGATGCTTTTGAACTGTGGGGTTGGAGAAGACTCTTGAGAGTCCCTTGGACTGCAAGGAGACCCAACCAGCCCATCCTAAAGGAGATTAGTCCTGAGTGTTCATTGGAAAGACAGATGCTGAAGCTGAAACTCCAATACTTTGGCCACCTGATGCGAAGAGCTGACTCATTTGAAAAGACCCTGATGCTGGGAAAGATTGAAGGCAGGAGGAGAAGGGGACGATAGAGGATGAGATGGTTGGATGGCATCACAGACTCGATGGACATAGTTTGAGCAAGCTCCGGGAGTTGGTGATGGACAGGGAAGCCTGGCGTGCTGTAGTCTATGGGGTCGCAAAGGGTTGGACACAACTGAGTGACTGAACTGAACTGAGAGTTAGCAAGACTAGTAAGGACTTGAGGAAATACTTAAGTGGTAAGAACCTTTCTACTTTCCCCTCAGATGGTATAATTTTTGGAATTTTTAAGCAACAAACCTACTTAAATATTTGCTTTATTCTGTAACATATTCTCAAGAGTTCAAAACTATTTCAATATTTCTTTATATTTCTTGAAATAATTTTCAAAAGTTCTACACTTGTGTCCTTAAATGTTAGTGTTAGTAACAGTCTCAAAGAAACCTAAGGTCTGGCGATGTACACTGCAAATGTACATTCAAACAATAGGAATTTTTAACTGATATGGGGGGTATATAATCTTTTCTACATACTGGCCTCACTTAAAAATCTAATCAGAGACAAAGCTTCTTAGTTAGACAGATTAGAAATTAAGGCAAATAAATTGTCATCATGTCTAAATCTCCTGTGATTGCAAGTTTATACATTTCCTCATTGGCTTCAGATGGAACTGCTCTGCACTGAAAAGGCATACAGGATTAACTTGCTGTGAAGCAAGGAATGAAAACTAATCCTTGTTGACAAGGTGTATCTATTGTGAAGAAGTGATGACACTTTCTTCTAAACACTCAATTTTCTAAATGTTCCCTACCAAAATCTTGTATTTTTCAACAAAAAAGTTTTGTGCAGGCATTTCTCAGTAAGGAATGTTTTAAAAAGCCTGATAAAGACATGCTATTATAATGCCTATATTTACATATGATTTACTTATATACTTGGGGCATATTGATTATTTTCTACTGAAAAAAAATGCAAGTGAGGAAATTTTAGATATGCACATCTGCATCTTTTTTAAGATATGCTTTCTTCTAAGTTTTGGAAGACTACTATAGTAGATCCCCTCTACCTGATAGAAATACATTCCAGGACCCACAGTGGATGCCGAAAGTGAGAATAGTACAAAATCCTATATATATTATGTCTTCTCCTACATGTACATACCTATGGTAAAGTTTAGTGTATAAATGAGGCACAGGAAGAGGTTGACAACAAACATTACCAATAAAATAGAACAACTGTAATAATACACTGTAATAAAAGTTATGTGAATGTGGTCTCCCCCTCTCTCAAAATATCTTATTGCGTAAGTGTAATGCCTTTTCCATCTTAACTGAGTATTTACGTACTATGGCTATTACTTTGCAGTTTGAGGTGCATGGATTTCTTTTTCCTTCATCACAATTTCACAGATGGAAGATCTGTTCTTATTGAACTTTTTAGCAATCTCAGCATGTGACATTTTTTTTTTTTTAATCTCATTAAGTCAAGAATTTTCACTTAAAGGAAACACTTGATGGCTTCTTTTTGGCATAAATGGCCACCATCACTATTTTCGTGCACTGGGGCCATTAAGTAAAATAAGGGTGACTTGAACACAAGCACTGTGATACCAAGCAGTAGATCTGATAATGAAGATACTACTAAGTGACTAGTGAGCAGGATATGTTAGACAAAAGGATGATCCACATCTCGTGGGCCAGCATGAGATTTCATCATGATATTCACTGCTCAGTCAGTCATGTCTGACTTTTTGGAGCCCCATGGACTGTAGCCTGCCAGGTTCCCCTACCCATGGAATTTTCCAGGCTAGAATGTTGGAGTGAAGTGCCATTTTCTCTCCCAGATGATCTCCCCAATTCTCCTGCATTGGCAGGCAGATTCTTTTCCACTAGTGCCACCTGGGAAGCCCCATGCTACTAAGAATGATGTGCAATTTAAAATACATGAATTATTATTTCTGGAATTCTCCATTTCATATTTTTGAGACTCAGCTGACCGTGGGTTAACTGAAATCATGGATGAAACCTCAGGTAAGGGGATACTGCTGTACTTCAAAATACTGTATCTTTCTAAGTATGTTTTATTACATGATAAAACTCAATTTGATATGTCATAGTAATAATATATCAGGCTGAGGACATTTTGAAAAGAAACATTCTTGTTCAAAAGACTAGCAAATCAGGATGCTGAAAATATTTTGCAAGATCTGGGGAATTTTTAATCTCAAATTTACAAAAGTCTGTCACTCTGCCATATTAGCTTTTCCTAAATAAATGATTTATCCTGTTTAATGTTGGGAAGTAGTGCTTGTAGAGAAGGCCAGCATTGATTTTTATAATAATTACATGTGTTTAAAGATGTCCTCTAGTATATATAAGTGTTGTGATTATATAAATGGTTTTTCTCCCTTTAAGGCCTCCTCTCTAAACTGAAGTTTTATCATTTTAACAAGTACACTTTAGATATTTATTTGCATAATGGAACATACAGAAATAAAGAGTTAGCCATGACTGGGAAGCTCTTTGTTGACAAATAAGATCCATCATTTTGTTGCTAAGTTTAATTCTGTAATAGAGAATAGAAACAACCAGTTCCTAGAATAGAATAATCTAGCTGGAGTGGATTTGAACAAACATTTAGTTGAACAGTTCTTCATTTCAATATGTGGGAAACAGGACCAAAGAAATCGACTCTTGTCCAAATTCTCCGTATCAGTGTGAGAAAACTTCAAATCTGAAATCTGAACTCCTATGTGTCTATACACAGCCCATCAAGTATGTCAATGTCCTCTCTACTGGGGAACAAAGATGCCAAAGAGAGTGCAGAAAAGTGGCCCCAGGCAACCACCAACGGTTTCATTTCCAGTATAATCAATGTATTTCTGAAAAAAAATTTAAGTTATCATGGAAAAAGATCTGAGTTTGGAGTCAAAGTCAAAAGGAAATTCACAGACACTTGTTACTCTGTTTTGGCCCCAAACAAGTCACTTTACAACCCTGAATCTGTTTCTGTTTCTGCCTACTTTCTTTCATAAGGGTGTATGAGTTAAATGAGTCACTGAATTTGAAACCTCCTTGAAATACATAGAGTGCTAAAAAGTAACGGAGTTAAAGAATTGTATGAAGCATTCTTAAAGCTGTTTGCAGCTGATTTGGCAAGTATGGAGCCAAGAAGCAGGCCTAGCAGTTTATCTCAGTTTCCAATACGTAAAATATGTAGAAATTAAATTTTTTATTAATGATAGTTTATTCATACATTATATATATGTATATATTAAAGATGATTTTATTTTCTTTCCTTAAAGCCTCTCACAGGGACTTGCACATAGCAAGCTCACTAAAATATTTTGTTTATATTATGTAAAATATTAATTATATATTCATACACAAATAGAGTTGAATACTCTTTTAGTTTTATTTTATAGAATCACTCTTGAACAGAAAAATGGAACAAATAATGCATGAAGAAGGAAATGAAAATATACAGAGCACATTTTAGACTCCTAAAGGAAATAACTATAGGCACCATAAAGATATTAAAGTATATTTGTATTCATCTGTACATACTATAATAGCATCCAAAACCCAAAATATCTATACTTTAAGAGTTGTGCTTTGTCTTTTAAAAATAAGGTATTTGTGAACCTTAAACACATAAAAATGCAATAATAATAAATATATTTAGATCATAACAGACAACATGGAAAGCAATATTAATAAAATATAGAAAGAAAACATGAAGCTTCAGTTCAACAAAATACACTGCTTAAATAAAAAATATTTTATTTTATTTTAACATACTTGTCAGTGAGAAACTGTTCAGTTAATTTGTTTAGGGGTAAATGAGCATACTGATACTCATCAAATTTTGAGTAGTAAGTTCTAGGCTCCCAGATACAAATGATTAGGGTCCTTTTTTGTGAAATGTGCCAAGTTATAAATCTGTTATAATCTATGCAATGCTTTGTGAGACAGTTGGTTTTTAATTTCAAGGGAAAATATAGAAACTTTCATGTTGGATTTTTACTAATAAAATATTAAGCCATAATATTCTAAAATATATCATGTAAAGTTAATAATACTAAATATCAAAAAAGCTCGAGTTACGCATCATATTTAGATGTAGCAATGTACTCATTTTGGGTGAGAGTAGAGAGGGAATACACCTGACAGGTAAACTTAAAAACACTGAATAGTGCATATTAGCTTATATGGAAAACTTTGGAGACCCCCTTGAGGGAAATGACTTCTAATCAAGTCCATAACTGACATTAGGATATATACAGATATATTTGGTAGATTGGGAAGAACAAATGGAAATGAAACTGTAGGGAACCAATGAGATGCATAACAGATTTTCTCATAATGGAAAATGTCTGGTTTAGAAAGACCAATTTAGCATCAGGATATACCTTTTAGATTGGGACTGGCAGTACTAAGAACCAGAATCAGACTAACTCAGCAATTTAGTGAGTATAAAGATGTCTGAGGAAAAATTATTCACTTGAATTGAAAGAATCAACCTAATAAATTCTATAACATGAAAAAACATGTGCCTATTTTAGGAGAGTTTACAAAATTTCAGTCACTTAGCAGCCTACAAATTTTAAGAATATTAGGAGATAAACTCTATAAATATAAATAAAGTAATTGTGGAAATTTAAAACTACTTAAGAAATATTTTTCTTTTATAGATTAAAAGGGCATAAAAAATATATTATTTTCAATATATTGTTTTCCTACAGATTAAAATTATTTCTAGAGATTACAAAAGAAGAAAACTGCAATAAAACTGCAATAACGAATTTCTTAGAGATGATGGTATTTATTTAGTTCTACTTGCTGCTGAGATTTTACAATATGAAGTAATTTTTTTTTTCCTTTCAATTTCTATTCTCCTCCTACTCCTCTATTGCAGACCCTTTTCTGCCACTCACAACTTGCTTATTCATCTCAAAAATTTCTAGCTAAATCATAATATTACTGCTACCCTTCAGGCTTTCCCCTAGGGGAAGACTAAATAAAATGTACAGAACCTTTGTAGAGAATAACACAGTCTCTCTAGGCATATATTCTCTTTGTTGAGAAAGCAAACTAAAGAAAAAGCTAGTGAATATACATGATTACTGAGAAACCAGACAGTCAAAGGCTTTGGCATAGTCAATAAAGCAGAAATAGATGTTTTGCTGGAACTCTCTTGCTGTTTCAATGATCCAGCGGATGTCGGCAATTTGACCTCTCGTTCCTCTGCCTTTTATAAAACCAGCTTGAACATCCGGAAGTTCACGGTTCATGTATTGCTGAAGCCTGGCTTGGAGAATTTTGAGCATTACTTTACTAGCGTGTGAGATGAGTGCAATTGTGTGGTAGTTTGAGCATTCTTTGGCATTGCCTTTCTTTCGGATTGGAATGAAAACTGACTTTTTCCAGTCCTGTGGCCACTGCTGAGTTTTCCAAATTTGCTGGCATATCAAGTGCAGCACTTTCACAGCATCATCTGTGAGGATTTGAAATAGCTCAACTGGAATTCCATCACCTCCACTAGCTTTGTTCGTAGTGATGCTTTCTAAGGCCCATTTGACTTCACATTCCAGGATGTCTGGCTCTAGGTGAGTGATCACACCATTGTGATTATCTGGGTCATGAAGATCTTTTTTGTACAGTTTTTCTGTGTATTCTTGCCACCTCTTCTTAATATCTTCTGCTTCTGTTAGGTCCATACCATTTCTGTCCTTTATTGAGCCCATCTTTGCATGAAATGTTCCCTTGGTATCTCTAATTTTCTTGAAGAGATCTCTAGTCTTTCCCATTCTGTTGTTTCCCTCAATTTCTTTGCATTGATCGCTGAGGAAGGCTTTCTTATCTCTCCTTGCTATTCTTTGGAACTCTGCATTCAGATGGGAATATCTTTCCTTTTCTCCTTTGCTTTTCGCTTCTCTTCTTTTTCCCAGCTATTTGTAAGGCCTCCTCAGACAGCCATTTTGCTTTTTTGCATTTCTTTTCCATGGGGATGGTCTTGATCCCTGTCTCCTGTACAATGTCACAAACCTCTGTCCATAGTTCATCAGGCACTCTGTCTATCAGATCTAGTCCCTTAAATCTATTTGTCACTTCCACTGTATAATCATAAGGGATTTGATTTAGGTCATACCTGAATGGTCTAGTGGTTTTCCCTACTTTCTTCAATTGAAGTCTGAATTTGGCAATAAGGAGTTCATGATCTGAGCCACAGTCTGCTCCCGGTCTTGTTTTTGCTGACTGTATAGAGCTTCTTGATCTTTGGCTGCAAAGAATATAATCAATCTGATTTCGGTGTTGACCATCTGGTGATGTCCATGTGTAGAGTCTTCTCTTGTGTTGTTGGAAGCGGGTGTTTGCTGTGACCAGTGCGTTCTCTTGGGAAAACTCTATTAGCCTTTGCCCTGCTTTATTCTGTACTCCAAGGCCAAATTTGCCTGTTACGCCAGGTGTTTCCTGACTTCCTACTTTTGCATTCCAGTCCCCTATAATGAAAAGGACATCTTTTTTGGGTGTTAGTTCTAAAAGCTCCTGTAGGTCGTCACAGAACCATTCAAGTTCAGCATCTACAGTGTTACTGGTCGGGGCATAGACTTGGATTACCATGATATTGAATGGTTTGCCTTGGAAACGAACAGAGATCATTCTGTCGTTTTTGAGATTGCATCCAAGTACTGCATTTCAGACTCTTCTGTTGACCATGATGGCTACTCCATTTCTTCTAAGGGATTCTTGCCCACAGTAGTAGATATAATGGTCATCTGAGGAAGCAACAGTTAGAACTGGACATGGAACAACAGACTGGTTCCAAATAGGAAAAGGAGTACTTCAAGGCTGTATATTGTCACCCTGCTGATTTAACTTATATGCAGAGTACCTCATGAGAAATGCTGGGCTGGAAAAAGCACAAGCTGGAATCAAGATGCCCCGGAGAAATATCAATAACCTCAGATATGCAGATGACATCACCCTCATAGCAGAAAGTGAAGAAGAACTAAAGAGCCTCTTGATGAAAGTGAAAGAGGACAGTGAAAAAGTTGGCTTAAAGCTCAACGTTCAGAAAACTAAGATCATGGCATCTGGTCCCATCACTTCATGGGAAATAGATGGGGAAACAGTGGAAACAGTGTCAGACTTTATTTTTTCGGGCTCCAAAATCACTGCTGATGGTGATTGCAGCCATGAAACTAAAAGATGCTTACTCCTTGGAAGGAAAGTTATGACCAACCTAGATAGCATATTTAAAAGTAGAGACATTACTTTACCAACAAAGGTCCGTCTAGTCAAGGCTATGTTTTTTCCAGTAGTCATGTATGGATGTGAGAGTTGGATGGTGAAGAAAGCTGAGCACTGAAGAACTGATGCTTTTGAACTGTGGTGTTGGAGAAGACTCTCGAGAGTCCCTTGGACTGCAAGGAGATCCAACCAGTCCATCCTAAAGGAGATCAGTCCTGAGTGTTCATTGGAAGCACTGATGTTGAAGCTGAAACTCCAATACTTTGGCCACCTCATGTGAAGAGTTGACTCATTGGAAAAGACCCTGATGCTGGGAAGGACTGGGGGCAGGAGGAGAAGGGGACGAAAGAGGAGATGGTTGGATGGCATCACCGACTCGATGGACATGGGTTTGGGTAGACTCTGGGAGTTGGTGATGGACAGAGAGGCCTGGCATGCTGCGATTCATGGGGTCGCAAAGAGTCGGACACGACTGAGTGACTGAACTGAACTGAACTGAACTGAGAAACCAGCTGAGCTGAAGTATTTGTCATTTTCGTACAAAATGGTAAACACAATGAACGCGGTTCAAAGACTCATATTCACAAATCATTTACTCACTGACCACTGAGACATACACCTCAACTAAAAATAACACAAAATGGAGAAACATACCTCTCACTATACTATTAATCATAAATTTAGAAATACTTAAACATTCTAAAATTATTTCTCTTTAATCTAAGATTAAAAGTATTGAGGATCTAAATTTTTACTGTTTATATGGTGTAATAATATAATGAAGAGAGGCATATTAAGATAAAATGGAAAATATGTACAATCATTTGGCCGTATTTTTTAATTAGTTAATTTATTTGGCTGTGCCTGGTCTTAGTTGCAACACACAAGCTCTTCCATCTTCCCTGCAGCATGCATGATCTTTTACTTGCTGCACGTAGGATCTAGTTCCCCAGCCAGGGGTTGAATCCAGGCTCCCTGCACTAGGAGCACAGAGTCTTAGCAACTGAACCACTAGAAAAGTCCCCATTTGGCCATATTAATGAATTAAGTATGAAATAGGCAGTTATATCCTACCATGAAAAGTTCGAAGCTTTTAAACTATGTAAGATACCATACAAAGTTCTCAAGTATAATTATATATATATGAGAAAAAAATCTATGGACCAAATAGTAATCTCTGGCACTTGAAATTATACAGTACCAAGGAATAATATACAAATTTGCAAACAGGAAAAGAAAAACCACAACACAATGGAATATAGCATGCCCTTTTAATGTCATCATCTACCTTTTCTAATAAGAATCTTTTCATTTTTTGGACCCAAGAGAGTGTATCTGTTTTGTTTTGTTTTAATTTTATATTTATTATTTAATTGTAGTTCACAAAATGTGATGTTGCTATTAATTTGTAACTTTCTGTCTGGTGGACAAAGCTAGCCCAAAGGTATGGATTTATTGCCTTGTAAGACTTTAAACAGGATTGTATGTAATTAACAATCTTATCCTTACAACACTCTTCTCTCCTCTTCCTCCTACTCCTCCTTTAACTTCGTATACACCAATAAATTCTCAGTTTCTTGAATGTTCTGGAAATAAGCTTTACTGTTTTTATTTGAGTGATTTCCTCATTAATGAGTATTAAATCTTTGACATTTTATTGAGGTGTAGAATGGATCTTTAGAGTTATTTGCAAGTGCCAATATGCCAACAGTACTTTAATCTACCCCCCTCACCCCCTTATTCTCATTTTGCTTCAGGTTATGACTGAAGCGACTTAGCAGTAGCAGCAGCATTGATCAACTATGGTTCTGATTCTACTAGTTATGTATGACCAATAACTTATTTCTTACTGGGTTGCAGCAACGATTAGGATTCTAGTTCTATGATCTGAACATTTGATAATCTTTTCTGAGATGATGGAGATCTTTTTCAGTCAGGTGAGAGATGATACAAATCTGTCTATTTAGTTTTTTATTTTGTTCATTTGCATTCTTTGTGAACTTAATGAAGAAAATATTTCTTGCCCACTAGAAAGAAGAATAGCCCTTTGAAACTTGCAGCATTGATGTTTTGTTGTTATTGTTTTGTGCTTATTTTTGTGACTGATGTAAAAACAAACCTGCAAGCTCTACATATCTGTGTAATTATAATTAGGAAACATCTGTACCTCTTGATGAGAGTTTTGAAATTGTTCCTTCTTTCATGTTATACCAATATATTGAACTGTAAAATCTCTTAAGGGGCACTGTTTAATTAGCTTATAGAGACTAATAAAGGTCACATAAACCAAATAGTAGGGAATCCATGGCAATCCACTCCAATATTCTTGCCTGGGAAATCCCATGGACAGAGGAGCCTGGCAGGCTAGAGTCCAGGGGGTCACTAAGAGTCAGACATGACTGAGCAACTAAACGAAATTTCAGGAAACCTGGGGAGAAAAAATTCTAAAATTTTATGCTAATATTAACTATTAATTAAGAATTAATAAGTATTCTGTTTCATTTTTGTCTGTAAGCTTAACAAAATGTTCAATATTCTTACTTATTTAAGGACAAGGCTAGCCCAAAGGTATGGATTTATTTCAAATATTATTGTTGTTCACTCGTCCAGAGTGTCCAACTCTTTGCAACCCCCATGGACTGCAGCACTCCAGGCTTCCTTGTCCCTCCCCTTATCCCAGTTTGCCCAAGTTCACGTCCACTGCATTGGTGATGCCATCCAACCATCTCATCCTTTGATTACCTCTTCTCCTTCTGCCTTCACTCTTTCCCAGCATCAAGATCTTTTCCAATGAGTTTTCTGTTTGCATCAGGTGACCAATATTGGAGCTTTAGCTACTGCATCAGTCCTTCCAATGAGGATTCAGGGTTGATTTCCTTTAAGATTTACTGGCTGGATCTCTGCTGTCCAGACTCTCAAGAGTCTTCACCAGCACCACAGTTTGAAGGCATCAGTTATTCAGGGCTCTGCTTCCTTTATGATTCAGCTCTCACAACCATATGTAACTACTGGAAAGACTATAGTCTTGATCATACTGAATATTCATTGGAAGGACTGATGCTGAATTTGAAACTCCAATATTTTGGCCACCTGATGCGAAGAACTGAATCCTTGGAAAAGACACTGATCCTGCGAAAGATTGAAGGCAGGAGGAGAAGGGGACAACAGAGGATGAGATGGTTGGATGGCATCACCAACTGAGTGGACATGAATTTGAGCAAGCTCCAGGAGTTGGTGATAGACAGGGAAGCTTGGTGTGCTGCAGCCCATGGGGTTGCAAAGAGTCGGACATGACTGAGCAACTGAACTGAACTAAACTGATACAGACTAAGTTTGTTATAGCTTTCCTGCCAAGAAGCAATCATCTTCTAATTTCATGGCTGCAGTCACCATCCACAGTTATTTTAGAGCCCAAGAAGAGGAAATCTGTCACTACTTCCACCTTTTCCTCTTCTATTTGCCATGAAGTGAAATCACATAATTAATCAACAATATTTTGTTGTTGTTGTTTAGGGATTCCCTGGTGGTTCAAATGGAATCTGCCTGCAATGCAGGAGACCCAGGTTCAATCCCTGGGTTGGGAAGATCATCTGAAGAAGGGAACGGCTACCCATTCCAGCATTCTTGCCCGGAGAATTCCATGGACAGAGGGGCCAGGAAGACTACAATCCATGGAGTCTCAGAGTCAGACATGATGTCACTAAGTTGTGTCCAACTCTTTGAGACCCCATGGACTGTAGCCTGCCAGGCTCCTCTGTCCATGGGATTCTCCAGACAAGAATATTGGAGTGGGTTGTTAGTTCCTCCTTCAGTAGATCTTCCCAACCAAGAGACTGAACCCATGTCTCCTGCATTAGCAGGCAGATTCTTTACTGCTGAGCCTGCAGGGAAGCCTCCAAATAATATTTATATACTTTGTAAAATATTACAAAGTCTGAATTTTATATATATATATATATATATATATATATACATATATATATATATATATATACTTATATAGACACACATATATACGCACACCTTTTTTGTTACTTTAGCATGTTACAGAGTGGCTATACTTGGGGGTCGCGTTAATGAACATGTCCATTTAGTCAATTAAGAATGGGTAAAAGTGGTGTGGGCATCAGTAGGTAGCCCATTATTTTGCTCCAGATCCTTTGTTGTCTAGCAATATGGTTGACATTGACAGTTATCAATCACCACCTTCAGTTGCAATAGAACTTACCTGACTGAAAGTTATAATCAAAATTGATGTTTGAGATTAGACTAAGAATTATAATGGCATGGAAAAAATGACTGTATGTATGCAATAAGTTCTTGGTTTTAAGAGAAAGAAAGAGCATAGTCTTGTCCTCAAGCAAATTTTTAAAAAAATGAACTGATGCATTTTTTACTGACACATATTAATGCAAGACTGAATTTAGGTACCAATTAATGTCATAATTGAAGTATGTTTGTCGTTTCTTAACATCAGTCAGTTCAGTCGCTCAGTTGTGTCTAATTCTTCGCAATCCCATGGATTGCAGCATGCACGGAGTATTGAAATGGTATGCCCAAACAGCTACATTTTCATGCCTCATTAGAGTATCCAAATAAATGTATGATTTTGTTTTGACTTTACCATGTCCTTGATATTTAAACAATGAAAAACATGTTGCTCATATCAGAAGGAGCTGAGATTTCTTCTCTCATGTTTACTTAAAGTATTATATTGCCATACTAATTAGTTGTTCTTAGACACCTGCTGCTGCTGCTAAGTCGCTTCAGTCATATCCGACTCTGTGCGACCCTATAGATGGCAGCCCACCAGGCTCTGCCGTCCCTGGGATTTTCCAGGCAAGAGTACTGGAGTGGGGTGCCATTGCCTTCTCCGTTTAGACACCTAGGAGCCTGTTTTAATCAGATGACCAAATTTTCCTTGCTAATCTTTTTTGTTTTCCTTTAGATCAAACCCTAAATTTACTCCAAAAAACACATGTCTTTTCTATCTAAAACTAAGTTTAGAGTTCTTAGAGACATTTGGGGAATAATAAAGGCTTGTTTTTCCTCATTTAATCAAAAGGGAAATAGAAAAAATTAGATTTATTTGAAATGCTTCATATGTCTTGGCCTAGTTTAACATTATTATAAGAGATGCATGGAAAGAGACTTCAAAGTAAACGATGATTTTATACAAGTAAATTGTGAATTACATAAATATTTCAGAGATTCTACAGTTTTCAAAATGGATGTGAAAGCCCTAAAGATTTGTCAATGCCCTCGCTGTCCTTAACATGTCCTCAGAGGCAACGCTAATACAATTCTTATGAAAGAATTATTCCTGATACCCCGATAAAGAACTTTACTCCTCTCCACACTGATACTGGTCTGTAATAAATTAAACATAGCTATTCAGTCTCATCTACATATATTCTCTGCATTTATCTCAAGCATCTACAGATATTCTCTGCATTTATCTCATGCTTGGTTCTGTATAGGATATAGGGAAATGTTCATCTTCAACAAAGAAAGGTATGCTCACTTTCCTAGAAACCAACAAACAAGGTTTTGTTTTGTTGTGTTTTTTAACTACTGATACCTATAGGAATAGACTCACAGTGTTAGGCTTTGGAGCTTAAACCTACCATCTTTAGACAATGGTCAGGCTGTACCAGGAGATTCAATCAGGTATCGAGGTTTTTGTTGTTGTTGTTTTAATCTAGACGTGGAAAACTATACATGGTCATTTGCAGATTTCTGCCTGGGAGAAAAGATACGCTCAACAGGATTTTATTGCCTCAAGTTTTATATCTGAACTAGAAATCTTCTAACAGTCCCTTTTTTAAAATGTGTAAAAATACTCAGTTGCACCGGTAACTACTAGGCTTCCCTAGTGGATCAGATGGTAAAGAATCTGCCTGCAATGCAGGAGACCCAGGTTTTATCTCTGGGTCAGGAAGATCCCCTGGAGAAGGAAATGGCAACCCACTCCAGTATTCATGCCTAAGAGATCCCACTGACAGAGGAGGCTGGTGGAATACAGTCCATGAAATCCCAAAGCGTGGACACGACTGAGGGACTAACACTTCTTCCTTCTCCCTTTTCACCAGGGTGTGATTCTGAATTACCTGTCCTCTGCCCAAATCCTACCCGGGCTTCAAGCCCAGTGAGCTTCTTCCTTTCCGCAAGTCTTCCCCCAACCCCTCAAGTCCTACAGCATCTCGCATCTATACCACTGGTAACTACATTTTAACGCCCATTGGTTCCTTCATAAATGAGTTTAAAATTCTTTGACATGTTCATTCTATATATTTATGAGTCAAGTTATGAAAAATATGCTTTGAGAAGGTAAATTTGCTATGCTAATTTTTGTATTTTTTTAATGCTTACATTGATTTTATATTACTTTGTTATCAGAGAAAAGTCACAAAGAAATAAAATAGGTTATTTTGTATCTGATATAGCAAAGCTATCCTAGGGGGAATACATTATCTTTTGCATTATTTTAATACATGGAAAATCAAACTTTTTGTTCTTTCATAACTAAAAATACCACAGTTATTTTGTGTTGAGCACCCAGTTCACCTGCAATATATCTGAAATATATAAGACAGAGATTCCAAATACAGTGGTAGTATGTGATCTCTCAGATATGCTCAAGGGCACTACTGTTCTGCATTGATTAGAAGTATTCTTGCCTTCCCTGACACTACTGGTTATGCCTTCTCACTTAGTTATGTGTACCGGGTCTGTCAGATAGTGGCAATTTGCAAGTGAATGATGGAGAAGAAAAGACAGGTCAATGTTATATCCCAAACTCACTGAAAATAGAAACTCAGCACCACTTTTCCAGTTTTTCCTACACACACCCTGAACAAATACTCCCTTGAAGGAAAGGGCTACATACCATTGTCCTACAAAATATCCTATTACAAATGGAGCCCAGGTGCAAAAAGGCAATAAAAACTTTCCTAAAAAAATTTTTTGGAGTTTATTTTTATGTTACTTTGAAGCAGGGAAGAAAATAAAACTGAATAAAAATAGATTTATCAGAATTTTATTTCAAGTAAAAATTTTACTAAATGGAAAAAAAAACCTCATCTTTTGCTACACTCCTGTTGGGTTTGTGAGTATAAAACTGAAGAAAAAAATTTTAATGAATTCTCTGTGGCAACAAAATTTGCCACTTAGAATTCAATTTTTAGATAAAGAGACTGTATCTAAGGTTGCTCCTGGTTTTTGAAGAGTTTGTAATTGTTTCTAGTCATCCTTTTTTCCTTGCTGACATTTTCAGATTGCACAAATTGTAACAACCATTAGAAAAATTGAAAGGCTTTCCAAAAAAGTAGTTTTAGGTCTTTTATGGAAGGATATTTATGGATCATTTAAAAGTTTGAAGAAAAATTCAAGGTGAATTATCTATCCTACCTTCAAAGGCTTGACTAGGAAAGAAAAGCATGCTGTATTGAATAGTGAGATGGTAATATGTTGATGCTGTTTTTGGAACTGTAAATTCATTCTGATGTTTCAAAGATATTGGTGTTATCTAGATACTTAGGGTATTTCCTCAGGTTTAAAAGTTTCTGAAATAAATTCTCAGATGAATAATTCTTGTTTGGAACTTTAGTGAAGGATGCTACTAAACTACAATATTAACTTCAATGTGCTGATTCATTAAGTAAATAAATTAAAAAAAATCTATATTCAGTCCAACAAAATGACCAGAATGAAACGTCCAAAAAATATGTAAGATGTGAAAACATGAAGATTAGTATAGTCATTTGGATATTTTATATATTTGCTCTTAGCACAACACCATCACAGATATTTTTACATCACAGAGATCAGGAATCATTGCACCCCTTAAAAGATCAAACACAAATGAAGTGACTGGAGGCCTAGTTGCTTTCGTCTATGAAACAGAGGTACAACAAGTGCCCTGACCCACTCCAGAGAGAGCCCTGCATTCCAATCAATTTTCTCACTTTTCTTCTATTACAGCTCTCTGTTGGTTAAATAATATACTGTGGATATTTCTATTACTCCACTTCCCCTTCCTCTTGATGACTGCTGGCTTCACTGAGTCATTTAACTTGAATGAATTTGACAATAAATAAGCTGTGTATTCTCTGCCACCCATTTCCTTTCGGCTGGATTTTACATTTCCTGAAATAAAAGTCCAAGAAAAAATATGTCTCCTGTGACTTATTTAGCTTATTTTTATGCATGAATATGCATATCTGTGTATATGAAGAGGAGTTTACTTGGAAGGAGTACTTCTTTAATTTAGAGTAGTTGTACATTAGACAATTCTAAAAACAGCTTATGCCCCCATCCTTTTATGACTTATCCATCTAGGCAAAGTCAACAGTATAGGGGGAAAATATGTTTCTAATGTATCAGAGAACATTTTGGGCTTAGATATAAAAATTTTATTAGAGAAAGAAAAAACAATGGCCCCTAAGGAATGGATTGAAAATGAAAAATAATTCAAAGGAACATTTGTTTTTGTTCTTAAATCACTTAGTCACACAAAAAAAGAAGTCACTGTAGAAGAAAAGAATGCTGTACAATTATTTTAATGCAATCTGCAGGAAATATTAGGCTATTTTCAAAAACTAGAAATTTTAAAGTTACAAACTGTAGATACTACTGATATTACTACTTCCCTATTCTATTTTATTCTTAATCCTACTTATACTGAGGGAGGAACAAAACAGGCTGAGCTGACTCCATCTTGAAAAAGAAGGAAACTCCATTTTGCACTTTCAGTGAGCTTTGGACTATGTGCCTGGTATCCATGGGGATAACATGGCCGAACTGGCCTCCCGGACTGATAAACACCAGATTCTATACCAAGATTTCCCGTTGCCAAAAAGAATGTAATAATCCCCTATGTAGTCAATCACCTTTGTAATCTTTATGGCACCCAATGGTATAGGCTACAATGTATAACCAGCTGACCCTTCTGATTATGAATCATGGCTGTAACCTGATTGCATCTCCCTTTAACACTTTACAGGCTAGGTTTAAGGAATCTGGGGATGTGGGCTTGAGCAGTACACTTAAGGTATACAAGGTTTTTGCAAAAGTCAGCCGGAGTCCTTGGCTAAGAGGAGACTCTGCCTTGGGCCTGCCGGTGTTATAAACTGCTCTCCACTATCTGCACTGTCCTTCTGACTGAGTTTGTTTCCCAGAATGTGTGGCTACAACAATACTGTTTAATGATTTCTTTTATTAATGATTATTCTTAAGGCATCAGTTCAGTTCAGTTGCTCAGTCATGTGCGACATTTTGCGACTCCATGGATTGCAGCACATCAGGCCTCCCTGTCCATCACCAACTCCCAGAATTTACTCAAACACATGTCCATTGAGTCAGTGAGCCCATCCAACCATCTCATCCTCTGTCACCCCCTTCTCCTCCCACCCTCAATCTTTCCCAGCATCAGGGTCTTTTCAAATGAGTCAGCTCTTCGCATCAGGTGGACCAAGTATTGGAGTTTCAGCTTCAACATCAGTCCTTCCAATGAATATTCAGGACTGATTTCCTTTAGGAAATCTTAAGGCATACTTTGAAAAAAATGCAGTGCTTTAAAGTATTTAAGAACAAATAGCTCCATTTGGCCTTTCCCACACTTTTGCGATATATTTTGTCAAGGGGAAGAAGTTAAAAGTCTTCAGGTCAATGCTTTTGCTTAGAGGAAATTTAACATCTTTGTATTTGAATCCTGTAGACTTGTTGCAAATCACAGTAATAAATGCTGTCAAACTTATACTTGTAATTAAATGTTCTTCAGGCCTGAAATATTATTTGCATCTTATCCTCTAGTAAGTCACTATTTTCAACTCTATGTATGTGTGTGTGTCATTTCATCACACACACACATATGTATATATGCATTCATCCATAAAAACAATTGTCAATTAATCTACTAAAAACAAGGTGAGAGGAGATAATTATAATAATTTGCTTACTCCTTGAGTAAACTGAATTTGACATAAGAAATGATTTGCTTCAAATGCTGACACTTAGGCATTAGTTGGTAGCATTACTGATTCCACTGTCAGCAATATGCTGGTTTACTAAAAATGAATATATCTGAACCTTAAACTATTTGGTAAAAAGCTACTTAGTATACTAATGGTCCCCCTTTAGGCAAAGAGTCTGATAATTCATTCAGATAATGGAGAGTCAATGCTGAAAAAGCTATTTATTCAGATATTGGTAAAAAGAGTATGCTTGTTCTTAAATATATCGAGAGAAAAATCAGCTTTTTAAAGAAAATAAATAGGGATGTATAGAATACATTCAAATAAATTTTTTAGAACTCTTCTTTTAATTAAACTTTTATTACCATCTTAATATTTGGCAAAGGATACCACAACCCACAGAGTGGGAAAAAAAAACATTTGCAGTGTATATATCTAACAAAAATTATGTTTAAAATAAATTTATTATAGGAGAAAGATAAAAATCTAACAGAAGAATGTATAAAAGACTTGAACAGATATTTGCAAAAGATACTAGATATTTAAAAGCCATTAAATATTTGTAAAGGTATTCCTTGCTGTTACCTATAAATTTTTAGGTTGACTAAAATGGAATATCCTTACAAAAAGATACTACACTGTAACAGGAATGAGTGATTTGCAACTAAAGGCAAAAGCATGGATAAATTTCATAAGTAAAATGTTGAGACAAAGAAGTCAGAAACAGAAGTGTACATAATGTATGATTCCATTTATATTAATAGCAAAAGAAGCAGAACTAATCTAAGCTTTTAGAAGTCAGGACAGCAGTTACCTTTATCATTAGGGTTATTAAGTGAAATGGGGTACTCAAGAAAGAATTTTTGTATCTTAACAATGCCCTACCTCTCAATCTGGGGGGCAGTTCCACTACTGTGTTCAGCTTGATGAATACTCATTGAGTTTGACCCTTGAGATATGGTCTTTGTTTGACAAAATTTCAAAAATGAAAGTTTATCTTCTAAACACTCCATGAGAAGAAAGAAAGATAAAATATTATGGAGGAAATTATATTTATGAAAAATAATGTATATAATAATATATGAAACTATTCATCTATAACTCTGTTTTAAAGATATATATATGACCAGCTTCTTTGAACCACAAGTTTCTTTCCAAATAATTACCATTCATAATTAAAACAAAAATGAGTTTTATTACACCTATATTTGATTTTAGTTTAAAAATATATCAATATATAATATAGCAATTAGCAATGTATTACATAAAAAAAAAAAAAGTGAAGGATTCACTATGATTTGCCTCCATTATATCACCTTTGGGGCTTCCCTGGTGGCTTAGATGTTAAAGAATCTGCTTACAATGCAGGAGACCTGGGTTCAATCCCTGGGTCAGGAAGATCCCCTGAAGGAGGAAATAGCATCCCACTCCAGTATTCCTGCCTGGAAAATTCCATAAACAGAGGAGCCTGGTGGGCTACAGCTCATGGGGTTGCAAAGAGTAGGACAGGACTGAGCAACTAACACAGACAGACACAGACATATCCCCTTCAGTTCACTTACATGGCTTCTGGTTAGAACCATATGGATCACAGTAGATGATGATGTAAAGGGCTATAGTGTTATCAATATGGTAATCTTAATTAAAACTGCCCTGTCTCATATGGAATCACTCATTTTCGCACATTCTTTGGCACTTATTCTGTAGCAATTGATTTGACAAAAATTTTCCTCTTCGAAGCTTCCACAAGTCTCTTATCCTTATCAATCAGAGGGCAGACAGAATGAAAACCACAATTACAGAAAACTAACGAAATGAATCACTTGGATCACAGCCTTGTCTAACTCAATGAAACTATGAGCCATTCTGTGTAGGGCCATCCAAGACAGATGAGACATGGTGGAATTCTGACAAAAGGTGGTCCACTGGAGAAAGGAATGGCAACCACTTCAGTATTCTTGCCTTGCTGCTCCTGCTGCTGCTGCTAAGTCGCTTCAGTCATGTCCGACTCTGTGCGACCCCATAGACGCCAGCCCACCAGGCTCTCCCATCCCTAGGATTCTCCAGGCAAGAACACTGGAGTGGGTTGCCATTTCCTTCTCCAATGCATGAAAATGAAAAGTGAAAGTGAAGTCGCGCAGTCGTGTCTGATTTTCAGTGACCCCATGGACTGCAGCCTACCAGCCTCCTCTGTCCATGCAATTTTCCAGGCAAGAGTACTGGAGTGGGTTGCCATTGTCTTCTTGCCTTGAGAACCCCATGAACAGTATGTAAAGGTAAAAAGATATGACACTGAAAGATGAACTACCCAGGTTAGTAGATGCCCAATATGCTACTGGTGAAGAGTGGAGAAATAGCTCCAGAAAAAATGAAGAGGCTGAGCCAAAGCAAAAATGAAGCCCAGTTGTGCATGTGACCGGTGATGGAAGTAAAGTCCAATGCCATAAAAAACAATATTGCATAGGAACCTGGAATGTTGGGTCCATGAATCAAGGTAAGTTGGAAGTGGTCAAACAGGAGATGGTAAGAGTGAAGAGTGACATTTTAGGAATAAGTGAACTAAAATGGACCAGAATGGGTAAATTTAATTCAGATGACCATTATATCTACTACTTTGGGAAGGAATCCCTTATAAGAAATGGAGTGGCCCTCACAGTCAACAGAAGAGTCCAAAATGCAGTACTTGGGTGCAATCTCAAAAATGACAGAATGATCTCTGTTCATTTCCAAGGCAAACCTTTTAATATCATAGTAATCCAAGTCTGTGACCCAACCACTAATGCTGAAAAAGGTGAAGTTGAACAATTCTATGAAGACCTATAAGACCTTCTAGACCTAACACCAATAAAAATGTCCTTTTCGTCATCGGGGACTGGAATGCAAAAGTAGGAAGTCAAGAGATACCTGGAGTAAAAAGAAAGTTTGGCCTTGTAGTACAAATAAAGCAGGGCAAAGACTGACAGTTTTGCCAAGAGAACACAACGGTCATAGCAAACAGCCTTGTCTAACAACACAAGAGATGACTCTACACATGGACATCACCAGATGGTCAATAAAAAAATCAGATTGATTTTATTCATTGCAGTCAAAGATGGAGAAGCTCTATACAGTCAGCAAAAACAAGACCAGGAGCTGACTGTGGCTCAGATTATGAGCCTCCTTTATTGCAAAATTCAGACTTAAATTGAAGAAAATAGGGAAACCACTAGGCCATTCAGGTATGACCTTAATCAAATCCCTTACATTATAAAATGGAAGTGACAAATAGATTCAAGGGATAAGAATTGATAGATAGAGTGCCTAAAAATCTATGGCTGGAACTTCATAACATTGTACAGGAGGCTGTGATCAAAACCATCACCAAGAAGAAGTGCAAAAAGGCACAATGTTTGTCTGAGGAGGCCTTACAAATAGCTGAAAAGAGAAGAGAAGCAAAAGGCAAAGGAGAAAAGAAACGATATATCCATTTGAATGTAGAGTTCTAAAGAATAGTGAGCAGAGTTAAAGTCTTCCTAAGTGATCAATGCAAAGAAATAGAGGAAAACAATAGGATGGGAAAGACTAGAGATCTCTTCAAGAAAATAAGAGATACTAAGGGAACATTTCATGTAAAGATGGGTACAATAAAGGACAGAAACTGTATGGACCTAAAAGAAGCAGAAGATATTAAGAAGAGGTGGCAAGAATACACAGAAGAACTATACAAAAAAGGTCTTAACGACCCAGATAACCACAATGGTGTGATCACTCACATAGAGCCAGACATCATGGAGTACAAAGTCAAGTGGGCCTTATGAAGCATCACCATGAACAAAGTCAGTGGAGGTGATAGAATTCCAGCTGAGATATTTCTATTCCTAAAAGATGATGCTATGAAAGTGTGGTACTCAACATGCCAGCAAATTTGGAAAACTCAGCAGTGGCCACAGAACTGGAAAAGGTCTGTTTTCAGTTCAATCCCAAAGAAAGGTAATGACAAAGAATGTTCAAACTATCACACAATTCCACTCTTCTCACACATTAGCAAAGTAATGTCCAAAATTCTCCAAGCTAGGCTTCAACAGTACATGAACGGAGAACTTCCAGATGTTCAAGCTGGATTTAGAAAAGTCAGAGGAACTGGAGATCAAATTGCCAAGGTCCGTTGGATCACATAAAAAGCAAAAGAACTCCAGAAAAACATTTGCTTCTGCTTCATTGGCTATGTTAAAGCCTTTGACTGTGTGGATCACAACAAACTGTGGAAAATTCTTAAAGAGATGGGAATACCAGACCACCTTACCTGCCTCCTGAGAAATCTGTATGCAGGTCAAGAAACAACAGTTAGAACTGGACATGGAACAACAGACTGGTTCCAAATTGGGAAAGGAGTACGTCAAGGCTGTATATTGTCACCCAGCTTATTTAACTTATATGCAGAGTATATCAGGCAAAATCCTGGAATGGATGAAGCACAAACCAGAATCAAGACTGCCAGGAGAAATATCAATAACCTCAGATATACAGATGACACCACCCTTATGGTAGAAAGCGAAGTGGAACTAAAGAGCCTCTTGATGAAAGTGAAAGAGGAGAGTGAAAAAGCTGGCTTAAAACTCAACATTCAAAAACCTAAGATCATGGCATCCAGCCCCATCACTTCATGGCAAATAGATGGGGAAACAATGGAAATAGTGACAGACTTTACTTTCTTGGACTCCAAAATCATTGCAGATGGTGACTACAATCATGAAATTAAAAGACGCTTGCTCCTTGGAAGAAAAACTATGACAAATCTAGACAGCATATTAAAAAGCAGAGACATTACTTTGCCAACAAAGGTCCATCTAGCCAAAGCTATGGTTTTTCCAGTAGTCATGTATGGATGTCAGACTTGCGCCAAAGAGAAAGCTGAGCACCAAAGACTTGATGTTTTTGAAGTGTGGTGTTGGAGAAGACCCTTGAAAGTCCATTGGATTGAAAGGAGATCGATCCAGTCAATCCTAAAGGATATCAGTCTTGAATATTCATTGGAAGGACTGATGCTGAAGCTGAAGCTCCAATACCTTGGCCACCTGGTGCTAAGAACTGACTCACTGGAAAAGTCTCTGATGCTGAGGAAAGACTGCAGGCAGGAAGAGAACGGGATGACAGAGATGAAATGGTTGGATGGTGTCACCGACTCGATGGACGTGAGTTTGAACCAGCTCCAGGAGTTGGTGATGGACAGGGAAGCCTGGCGTGCTGCAGTCTATGTGGTTGCAAAGAGTCGAACACGACTGAGTGACTGAATTGAACTTTCTTCTTGAGCTCCATGATAGGGAGCCCAAACGCAGCTTACTTTTATATGTTAAAGCCAAAAGTGCAACTTCATTGTAGAACTCAGATGAACTCTCTCCTTCCATCATAATATACACACAAAGGCTTTGATTTTCTTTGATATGCCATACAAAATTACACATGATGTTCTTATAGGTGGTCTACAGAACATCATACACAATCTATTGTATTGGAGCAGGACCCTTTGAGGCTGTCCTGGGACAGGCCTTCTCCCATAATCTGCTTTAGCTCCTTTCTGAAGTACTTAGACAACAGTATTTGATGCAAATTTCCTGAACTGTTTTGCAGATGTGAAAACCCCCTACCAAAAGGAACATGTTAACTACCTGATGGTTGAGCACATAGCCCCAGGCTTCCTAGAGCCTAAAGACCGATAATCTTAACCCCTGTGACTCCACCCTGTTCCCTCATCATCAGTCAGCCAGAGAACTGTGCACAGTCTGATCATGCACCCTGTGACCTCTTCCTCCCTTACCTGGCTTTTAAAAAATGCTTTACCAAAACCCTTGGGAGAATTCAAGGCCTTTTAGCGCAGGAGCCACTTCAGCTCCTTGTATGGCCTTGAAATAAACTTTTCTCCACCCCAGACTCTGATGTTTCAGTTTGGTCGGCCTCACTGTGTTGTCGGGCACACAACTTGTGTTAACAAAACCGATTACCTCAGACTGGGACTTGAACCCATCTGCAGGGACTCAAACCCAGCCAATACACAGGTTGGGACTCAAACCCACGTGACCAGGACTTAAACTCAGCCAAGACCCACGGTACCTGGTTTCAGGACCTAATGGACTTCAGGTTCTTGATGTCTCATCACAGAAGGTACTCAGTGAGAGACAAAGTGGATTTATTCATATTCAAAGAGAAGCACATCCCACAGACAGAGTGTGGACCACTGCAGAGGGCCAGTCTGGCAGCCTCAATATGTGGCACGCTTAGCTTTTATGGGCTGGGTAATTTTGGGCTAATGAGTGGGAGGATTATTGCAATTACTTTGTCTAAGGGGTGTAGATTTCCAGGAGTTGGGCATTGCCAATTTTTGGTCTTTTGATGGTATCTTGGAACTGTCCTGGGCTTCCCTTGTGGCTCAGCTGGTAAAGAATCCTCCTGCAATGCGGGAGACCTGGGTTTGATCCCTGGGTTGGGAAGATCCCCTGGAGAAGGGAAAGCCTAACCATTCCAATATTCTGGCCTGGAGAATTCCATGGGTTGTATAGTCCATGGGATCACAAAGAGTCGGACACAACTGACTGACTTTCACTCACTGGAACTGTCATGGTGCTTCTGGGTGTGTCATATACCTTGCTGACTGAGGATCAAGACAAGTTGACTTGTCTTCCATCTTGGACTCACTTGATTCTAATCAGTTTATGTTGTGTTACTGGGCTATACGATTCCAAAAGTTGAACCCTGCTCAATATTTTGTTGTTGTTGTTGTCCAACTCTTTGTGACCCCATGGACTGCACCATGCCAGGCTTCCCTGTTCATCACCATCTCCCAGAGCTTGCTCAAACTCACGTCCATTGAGTCAGTGATGCCATCCATCCATCTCATTCTCTGTTGTCCCCTTCTCCTCCTGCCTTCAATCTTTCCCAGCATCAGGATCTTTTCCAATGGGTCGGCTCGTCACATCAAGTGGCCAAAGTACTGGAGCTTCAGTTTCGGCACCAGTCTTTCTAATGAATATTCAGGGTTGATTTCCTTTCGGATTGACTGGTTTGACCTTCTTGCAGTCCAAGGGACTCTCAAGAGTCTTCTCCAACACCATAGTTGGAAAGCATCAATTCTTCGGCACTCAGCCTTCTTCATGACTACTGGAAAAACCAAAGCTTAATACTACTATAAGTAACACTATATTGATCCTGATGAGCAGAAGGCTACATGTATCCTAGATCACCTAGTAATTCATTATCAGAATATAAAAGTGATTTCATGCAGCTGGCCTGCAACAGCTTTTGAGATCCAAATGTGTGTATCTCTTCCCAAGTATGGATTCTGAAATGCCACTTTGATAATTTGAAATAAGCCATGGTGATGATGCTGAGTAAGGCCCTGTGGGACTCCTGGGCATAGAGGCCTTTTTGTCCCCCATCCCTGCAGGCAACACTCCAGCCTCCATGACCTTCTCTGAGTTCCAAAATGCAGAACAGTCACTAACCAAAGGAGAAGCAGCAAGTAAACCATCTAAGGCAAGGTAAAGTGACCAGAGTAGCACATCAAGATTAGAAGACAACCTAAGATCCTGCACACACCATAATCTTGGCAGTAACCCCACCCTTTCAAAATTTTGCAGAAAAGAAATGAAGATTATTACTGCCTTGATCCTTATCATATATCCCTGTCAGGGGAAGCACACTGACAGTAACCGCCCACCCTGGTCAGGCACCATAGTAACCATTTGCATGAGTTGTTTTATGACAGGAGGTCCTAGTGGCAGAGCAATTCTCCCAGGTTCCCTTATGCTACTGCTCCAGGGTGCTCCTTACCAATAAAACCTCTTCTTTGTCAGCATGTAGGGCTCCTCGGACAATTCACTTCCAAGTGTTAGACAAGAGCTCACTCTCAGGCCCTGAAGGGGTCCCTCTTCCTGCAACACTCCTGCCTGACTATATAACCTCTCCCTATTCACCAGGGAGGAGGGCACAGTTTTTGAGGTGCTAGCACCCTTTGCCTTGAAAACTAATGAAGCCAGTCTTTTCTTCTCCTCCATAACTCTTTGTATTTCAGTTTGGCATTGGTGCACAGAGTCAAATTTTGGCAATAGTGGAAGTAGTTCTGTGAAAGAATTTACATATCTAAAAAAGAGTATTTTTTTTTTCTTTGCTAGAGAGCTGATTGTTAAACACTTCAGTTCAATTCAGTTCAGTCACTCAGTCATGTCCGACTCTGTGACCCCAAGAAGTGCAGCATGCCAGGCCTGCCTGTCCATCATCAAATCCTGGAATTTACTCAAACTCATGTCCGTTGAGTCAGTGATGTCATCCAACCATCTCATCCTCTGTTGTCCCCTTCTCCTCCTGCCCTCAATCCTTCCCAGCATCAGGGTCTTTTCCAATGAGTCAGTTCTTTGCATCAGGTGGCCAAAGTATTGGAGATTCAGCTTCAGCATCAGTCCTCCCAATGAATATGCAGGACTGATTTCCTTTTGGATGGACTTGTTAGATCTCCTTGCAGTCCAAGGGACTCTCAAGAGTCTTCTTAAACACCACAGCTCAAAAGCATCAAGTCTTTGGCACTCAGCTTTCTTTATAGTCCAATTCTCACATCCATACGTGACTACTGGAAAAACCATAGCTTTGACTAGACAGACCTTTGTTGGCAAGGTAATGTTTCTGTTTTTTAACATGCTGTCTATGTTGGGTTGGTCATAACTTTTCTTCCAAGAAACAAGTGTCTTTTAATTTCATGGCTGTAGTCAACATCTGCAGTGATTTTGGAGCCCCAAAAAATAGTCTGTCACTGTTTCCACTGTTTCTCCATCTATTTCCCATGAAGTGATGGGGCTGGATGCCATGATCTTAGTTTTCTGAATGTTGAGCTTTAAGCCAACTTTTTCACTCTCCTCTTTCACTTTCATCAAGAGGCTCTTTAGTTCTTCTTCACTTTCTGCCATAAGGGTGGTGTCATCTGCATATCTGAGGTTATTGATATTTCTCCAGGCAATCCTGATTCCAGCTTGTATTTCATCCAGTCCAGCATTTCTCATGATGTACTCTGTATATAAGTTAAATAAGCAGGGTGACAATATACAGCCGTGATGTACTCCTTTCCAGATTTGGAACCAGTCTATTGTTCCATGTCCAGTTCTAACTATTAAACATTTACCAGCACACTACTGGAGAAACTCTATAGATATTGAGGGGTCTGGATGACAACAGATGTTGTCTGTGATGTTCTTGGATATTTCAGATAAAAAGAAAGTTTTTACATTGTATTGTACTTCCTGAGACTAATAACTAAGACAACAGCTTTAGGTCTCTTGAGATTTCAGAAGTAATATACAGTATACTTGAGAATAATATCCCAACTCATTTATTATAAGTTGTGAATAGTTGCTAGCTGTGAGTGGATCCCAATGGAAAAGGGTTCTGAAGCAAGTTCAAAACTGCCATCCATAATCTACATGTTACTGTGTTACTAAGTCATGAAAACATGGGTTATTTCAGAAAATCATCATGCAGTGGAGATCTTCTAATCAGGACAGAACTAACAACATTCTAAAAAATGCAAGAAAATTACATGAACAGCCAGTTTCACAAACAGACACATCCATTAACTCAGCCAAACAGGATACAAATACTATCTTTCAGAAAAGTATGGAAGGTATGGAAAGGGTAATTTAACTTATTTGCATATCTATCATTCTGGAGAAGGGAATGGCAACCCACTCCAGTATTCTTGCCTGGAGAATTCCCATGGACAGAGGAGCCTGGTGGGCTACAGTCCACGGGGTCGCAAAAAGTCAGACATGACTGAAACACTAACACTACTATATCTATCATATCACTCCCCCACACCTGCCCTCACCTCCAATGCTGGTTAAAGTCAAATTTCATGACAAGAGGAGCTAATATCCCTGATTTCAGGTGTATTACCTGGTTGTTCGCCAGCAATTGCAGAAGTCAATTCCTGGAGGAGGGAATGGCAAACCACTCCAGTATTCTTGCCTTGAGAACCCCATGAACAGTATGGAAAGGGAAAAAGATAAGACATTGGAAGACGAGCCTCTCAGGTCAGAAGGTGTCCAATATGCTACTGAGGAAGAGTGGAGAAACAGCTCCAGAAAGAATGAAGAGGCTGGCTGAGCCAAGGTGGAAACAACACCCTGTTGTGGATGTGTCTGGTGGTGAAACTAAAGTCCGATGCTGTAAACAACAATATTGCACAAGAACTTGGAATGTTAGGTCCACAAATCAAGGTAAATTGGACATGGTCAAGCAGGAGATGGCAGGATTAAACACCAACATCTTAGAAAATCAGTGAACTAAAATAAATGGAAATGGGCAAATTTAATTCAGACGACCGTTATATCTATTACTGTGGGCAAGAATCCCTTAGATGAAGTTCAGTAGCCTTCATAGTCAACAAGAGAGTCTGAAATGCAGTACTTGAGTACAATCTCAAAAATGACAGAATGATCTTGGTTCATTTCCAAGGTAAACCATTCAACATCACAGTAATCCAAGTCTATGCCCTAACCACTGATGCTGAAGAAGCTGAAGTTGACCTGTTCTACAAAGACCTCCAAGACCTTCTAGAACTAACACCAAAACAGATGTCCATTTCATCATATGGGGTTGGAATGCAAGAGTAGGAAGTCAAGAGATACCTGGAGTAACAGGAAAGTTTGGAGTACATCTGTAAGTAGTGGGAGGATAATGAGACTTTGGGCTTCAGTCTCAAATGGGTCGAAGACCAAGGGCACATGGGTTAGTTGTCATGGGAGCAGCTGATGGAGCAAGGGAACAGACCAGGAGGCAGGTAAGGATGAAGGAATCTGACATCCACCATGACCATGATTGAGAAATGCCCAGTGTACATACATTACAAAAACTGATAGTCTCACACAGAATTTAAATATATAGCTAAATTTTGCTTACTTGAAACAAAATACTCCTGTCAAATACAAGTACAAGTAATTTACATATATTAATTAATTTACTCTGCATCAAACCTTATGTCATGGACATTATTGACTTAGAAACTTAAAAGAAAATAATCTAAATAAGAAAATCATGAAAAATAAAGAGGTGAATTATAATTTTCAAGCAAAGTAGCACACACAGCAGAAAACAATAAATGTGGAAAGAAGTCATACTATAATATAAGCAAGTATGTATATTGCAAAGGCATAAGAATTAAAAACATATGCCAGCAATGGAGCAATAATATTATATAGCTAGTGAAAATGAGCCCAAATTCAGTCTATGTATGTCTAAACAGTAAAAATCAAGTAGCAACAAACCAAAATGAAAAATTATATTCAATACAAATAACACCCTCATATAGTCTGATGACAGAGAACACTAAGGCTTTAATATAACTTCACTAAAGAAGAAAAGTACTTCACCACACAGCACTATATGATCTTTCACACTACCATGTCATTTCCTTCTTGTGGACAGGCTTATGGGAATGAAAGCAAATGATGAAAAGCAGTACCGAAGATAGAAGAAGGAGCCTAAGCTATCTGTGTTATAATTGCTTTCTAAAAGGAATTTTAAAGTTTTTCCTTACTGCTGCTGCTGCTGCTTGCTGCTAAGTCGCTTCAGTCCTGTCCGACTCTGTGTGACCCCATAGACAGCAGCCCACCAGGTTCCCCCATCCCTGGGATTCTCCAGGCAAGAACACTGGAGTGGGTTGCCATTACCTTCTCCAGTGCATGAAAGTGAAAAGGGAAAGTGAAGTCGCTCAGTCGTATCCGACTCTTAGCGACCCCATGGACTGCAGCCTACCAGGCTCCTCCGTCCACGGGATTCTCCAGGCAAGAGTACTGGAGTGGGTCACCAGTGCCTTCTCCCTTCCTTACTGCTAGTGCTTTGAAATGATTTATAGAGCCATGAGATTATCTAGTTTGAAGGACTGGTAGAAATCCTTTGTGAAACCATTTGAGCCTGGCACTTAGATGACAGTTCCTTAATCATTTTCTTGATTAGGAAATTGCCCTGTTGAAGCTGTCTAACTTGACTGGGGTTACTTTTGTTAATGTGTATTTCCCTAAGAAATTATCCATTTCATTGAGGTCTTCAATTTATTTGAATTGAAAATATACAAATTTATTTAAATTTCTTATGTTTCAGTGGTCATCTCTCCTTATTATTATTTATTTTGAATATTTATGCCTTTTTCTGTTTTTTCTTCATCAATTTAACAGCTAATGGTAGATTTGTTTTAATACCATATATTCATCATGAATGAAAAGTTTAATGTATTTGCCTTATAATTTTTTGCTTCTTTAATCTAGAAATTCATGAACACCTATTAGGAAATTTATGAATATGCATCACTGCTTAATGGTTCAAAGGAGGAAAAAAATATGAATTAAAGAAATTTCAAATTTTATAAAATAAATCACCATCCATTTGCAATTATAAAACAAATAAAACCCTTAGTGAAATATCACTAGAAGAGATATTTCTATTAACTGAAAAATACTGTAATATTAATAACTACTGTTAGGCAACATAACTATTTTCATTTACCTGAAAATGTTAGCTAATATTCTGGTGGCTCAGATGGTAAAGAATCTGCCTGCCAATGCAGGAGTCATGGGTTCAATCCCCGGGTTGGGGAGATCCCCTGAAATAGGAAGTGGCAACCTACTCCAGTATTCTTGCCCGGAGAATCCCATGGACATGGGAGCCTGGTGGGCTACAGTCCATGGGATTGCAAAGAGTTGGACACGACTGAGCAACTAACACTTTCACTTTCAGGATTGCTTTTATTTACCTGAAAATGTTAGCTAATATTAAAAGTGAGTGAGTGTCGCTCAGTCATGTCCGACTCTTTGCTGTATAGTCCATGGAATTCTCCAGTCCAGAATACTGGAGTGGGTAGCCTTTCCCTTCTCCAGTGGATCTTCCGGACCCAGGAATCGAACCGGGGTCTCCTGAATTGCAGGCAGATTCTTTACCAACTGAGCTATGAGGGATGCCCTTAGCTAATATAGATTAGAGGAAAAATAAGAGCTAAAATATTTAACCAATGGTGAAATTATTAAAGTCGCACAAAGCAAATCAGTGATTCTAAAAATTTTGTGCAACAGTCTCCCTTCCTGGGGAAAAATGTCATATAATTGTCAAAGTTAAAAAAGTTTTGCATGAAACACTCTCCGACATAAATCACAGCAGGATCCTCCATGACCCACCTCACAGAATATTGGAAATAAAAGCAAAAATAAACAAATGGGACCTAATTAAAATTAAAAGCTTTTGCACAACAAAGGAAACTATAAGCAAGGTGAAAAGACAGCCTTCAGAATGGGAGAAAATAATAGCAAATGAAGCAACAGACAAACAATTAATCTCAAAAATATACAAGCAACTTCTGCAGCTGAATTCCAGAAAAATAAACAACCCAATCAAAAAATGGGCCAAAGAACTAAACAGACATTTCTCCAAAGAAGAAATACAGATGGCTAACAAACACATGAAAAGATGCTCAACATCACTCATTATTAGAGAAATGCAAATCAAAACCACAATGAGGTATCATTTCACACCAGTCAGAATGGCTGCTATCCAAAAGTCTACAAGCAATAAATGCTGGAGAGGGTGTGGAGAAAAGGGAACCCTCTTACACTGTTGGTGGGAATGCAAACTAGTACAGCCACTATGGAGAACAGTGTGGAGATTCCTTAAAAAACTGGGAATAGAACTGCCATATGACCCAGCAATCCCACTGCTGGGCATACACACCGAGGAAACCAGAATTGAAAGAGACGCATGTACCCCAATGTTCATCGCAGCACTGTTTACAATAGCCAGGACATGGAAGCAACCTAGATGTCCATCAGCAGACGAATGGATAAGGAAGCTGTGGTACATATACACAATGGAATATTACTCAGCCATTAAAAAAAATACATTTGAATCGGTTCTACTGAGATGGATGAAACTGGAGCCCATTATACAGAGTGAAGTAAGCCAGAAAGAAAAACAACAATACAGTATACTAATGCATATATATGGAATTTGAAAGATGGTAACGATAACCCTATATGCGAGACAGAGTAAGAGACACAGATGCATAGATCAATTTTATGGACTCTGAGGGAGAAGGTGAGGGTGGGACGTTCTGGGAGAATAGCATTGAAACATGTATATTATCATATGTGAAACAACACCATTCCATGTTCGATGCATGAGACAAGAGCTCAGGGCCGGGGCAATGGGATGACCCAGAGGGATGGGATGGGGAGGGAGGTGGGTGGGGGGTCCAGGAAGGGGAACACATGTAAACCCAGGGCTGATTCATGTCAATGTATGGCAAAAACTATTACAATATTGTAAAGTAATTAGCCCCCAACTAAAATAAATAAATTTATTAAAAAAAAAAGAACTAAAAAACTAAAAAAAAAAAAAAAGTTTTGCATGAAACATATTTTATGCCTTTAGAATTCAGTTATTGTCTAAATATAATATACAGACAATATTACAGAGACATATTTCTCCTTTTTTTAATCAAAAATTTGATTACCACTTCAGAAAAAAATGGAAATTAATATAAGCTATACAATAAAGCAAAAGTAAAATTTAATTAGGCTTCCTTGGTGGCTCGACAGTAAAGAATCTGCATGCAATTTGGGAGACCCGGGTTTGAGCCCTGCATTGGGAGAAAAGCAATGGCAACTCACCCCAATACTCTTTGTCTGGAGAATTCCATGGACAGAGGAGCCTGGTGAGCTACAGTCCATGGGGTCACAAATAGTCAGACACCACTGAGCAACTAACACACATACACACAAAATTTAATTACAGTCAAAAGTGATTTTCAAAATGAAATTGCTAAAATGAACTTTAAATAAATATTTGAAAAGACAGAAAAGGTTGAAAAATGACAACGCACACATAATTGTTTCTATTTGACCAGTTTTATGTATTTTTTTAATGGCCATAGAGGAAAAAATATACCAATGTTCTCTTTGCCTAAACTAAGCCCTAAACTAAGAAATATCATAATTCTCAAACAGTCTTCAAGGTGAATTTCTGCTGTAATTGCCTTTTGTATTTATGCCAATTAAATGATATCTATCTGAGTTTGAAAAGTGCTATATTTACATCTGCTAGGAAACAACTGCAAAACCAACTTCCAGTTTGAGGTAATCTGAGCAGGTAACCTTCAAAAGAGTTTTGCAGTGTTGCCAGGTGACTGAATATTTTAACTTTCAGAGACGATGAAAACCATTGTCATTCTACATCCCCTATGTCCTTTAACACTCCTTTAGCTTTCAAGAGTTTACATGGTTAAAAGGAGATTCAGGATATTTTAAGAAAATAACATGCCTACACATAGGCCAATTAATTTGAAATCTCATTAAGCTAAATGGGTTTTCTAAACATATGTAAAGACAAAACTGACTGGGTAAAGAGAAAAATGAATAAATCAGTAACTTGGGAAAATTTTGAAACATTAAAAAAATTAAATCCAAATAAAGCTTTAGGATAATATAACTCACCAATGAATTTTGTTAAACTTTAAAAGAACAGCTAATTGCACATTTTATAATTCATACAAGCATTTTAAAATTTCTTTAGATTAACAGTATATGTAAAACCTAATTTTAGGTTTTAAAGAAGGTAAAAAAGGTATATGTAAAGAAGATAAAAAACTGAAAGAGCTGAATAATCAAACTTCACAAAATAAGAACTGGTAGACTACTCAGCATAAAATTGGCCAGTATATCTTATCCTATCCTTGGCAGATATTTATTTTTTCTACATAATTTAGCTTACCATCTGAGCCATCAGGGAAGCCCAATCTAGCATCTCTTATTTATACCAATCGCTTTTGGTTTTTTAAATCTACCTTTGTTTTAATAACTTATTTTCTTTTTGTAAAGCTTTGAATTCAAATGTCTCATGGGTAGAGAGGACAAAAAATGTGCTATTTGCTAAGTCAACATCCGTTAATGATCACCTTGTTTTGTTCAGCCACTACATCACGTCCGATTCTTTGTGACCCATGGACTGCAGCACACGGCAGGACAGAGACTGTGGCTTTCCTGTCCTTCATTATCTCCCAAAGTTTGCTCAAACTCATGCCCATTGTGTCAAAGATGCCATCTAACCATCTCATCCTCTGTTGGCCCCTTCTCCTGCCCTCATTCTTTCCCAGCATCAGGGTCTTTTCCAATGAGTCCGCTCTTCGCATCAGGTGGCCAAAGTATTGGAGCTTCAGTATCAGTCTTTCCAACAAATAACTCAGGGTTGATTTCCTTCAGAATTGACTGGTTTGATCTCCTGGCTGTCCAAGGGACTCTCAACAGTCTTCAGCACCACAATTTGAAGGCATCAATTCTTCAGTGCTCAGCTATTTCTGGTCCAACTCTCACATCTGTACACGACTACTGGAAAAACCATAGCTTTGACTATACAATCTTTTTTCAGCAAAGTGATGTCTTTGCTTTTGAATATGCTGTCTAGGTTTGTCATAGCTTTTCCTTCAAGGAGCAAGCATCTTTTAATTTCATGGCTGCAGTCACCACCACAGTGATTTTGAAGCTCAAGAAAATAAAATCTGTCACTATTTCCACTTTTACCCCATCAATTTGCCTAGGTTGAATAAAATTTTTTTCATATGGCCTCTTTTTTTCATATAGGCTCCATATGCATGAGGTGTGGATTCAATTAATCAATTACATATGTACTTTTAAAAGATTATGTAAGAACATTAAAATAAATATATGTTAAAATCCTACTTAAATTCCTGGCAACTGAAATCAAACACCGTGGTTAACTGAGATTTAGCCTATCAAGTAAATAATACCATTATATTATCATTATATTTATCCTAGGTTGCTAGGGAAAAATAATCCTGACTACCTTAATAGATGTCTGTTTCTATGGAATTCAATTAAACTGTGCTTAAAGTTAAAAAAAATCACTTGGAAAATTAAGAAATCCTCTTAAACTAAGAGCTAATATGATACTAGAATCATTCACATTAACACTAGAATATCACTGTCAATAGTATTAAGTCCTTCATTTGAAACATCTGGCCAAAAAAAATTGTTTTCAAAGAATGTTGTAGCAATGAAAAGAAAGAATCTATGTTTTTGTGCTGTTTTGTTTATGCAAATCTATATCTGAATGATTTCATCTAGAAAATCCAAAGCAATGATTTGGAAAATTATAAAAATTAAAATTGATGATTTCAGTAAAGTGGATCAAGATCAGGGTTGGCAAACAATTCTCTGCAGACCAAATCAGCCTACTGACCATATTTGTAAATAAAGTTTTCTTAGAACATAACCACGCCCATTCCTTTAGGTGTTATCTATGACTGCTTTTCTGGAGAAGGCAATGGCACCCCACTCCAGTACTCTTGCCTGGAAAATCCCATGGATGGAGGACCCTGGTAGGCTACAGTCCATGGGGTAGCGAAGAGTCAGACACAACTGAGTGACTTCACTTTCACTTTTCACTTTCATGCATTGGAGAAGGAAATGGCAACCCACTC
Organism: Giraffa tippelskirchi; assembly: GCF_054371585.1. Classification (NCBI taxonomy): domain Eukaryota; kingdom Metazoa; phylum Chordata; class Mammalia; order Artiodactyla; family Giraffidae; genus Giraffa; species Giraffa tippelskirchi. Next base: position 70,546,641 of record NC_137284.1, read on the forward strand.
CAGTGTTCTTGCCTGGAGAATCCCAGGGACAGGGAAGCCTGGTGGGCTGCCGTCTATGGGGTCGCACAGAGTTGGACACGACTGAAGCGACTTAGCAGCAGCAGCATGACTGCTTTCACAGGCAGAGTTAGAGCAGTTGTGTCAGAGACTCTGTGGCCTTCCAAAGTCTAAGATATTAATATTTAGCCCTTTATAGAAACATACGATAACACTGATGAAGATAAATATTTGATAATCAAAAATTTTAACCAGTAATTAATAGTTCCAAAAGAGAGAACAAAGAAAGATACAGGGAGGGAGATTTCTTGGACCTGAATCCTATGGGTTTTCAGATTATATATAAGGATTGTTTGATTACTCCATAGGAAGAAAAACATCACAGTAAGCCAGGCAAGATCATAATGATACTTCAGACCTATATTCAGATCTTCTTTCCAGAGAAGGAAAAAGGTTACATACAAAATTTGCAGGGTATTTCAACCTACAGGTATTCAGGGTATTTCTAGAAGATCAATCTAGAAAATTAAAAGTCAATGAAATAATTCCATCCTACAATTTAAAGTCAAGTCATGATTACACATATGAGGTCTTTAAATGCTTTACTCCTGATCTCTTAGAAAATATTCCACCTAAATTAGGAAGTAAATACCAAAATGGAACACATGAGATCCAATAGAGAAGTCAGAGGAAGAAAATTCTCAGGATGATGAAAAAATGGTAATATTCAAAGCCATATGTGCAGTGGGTTTTGTGAATAAACAGGTCAGATGGGAGCAAGGGAAACAGAGAGATCCAGGAAGGACATATCGAGGGAAAAATAGTAAAACTTATAGATGTATATTAAGTATTAGACCATATTGAAAATAATTTTACAGTTCTTTGAAAGCATTTGAGTGCTGAGTTGGTGTTAAGTATATAGAAAAAAGCAAATGAAGTGAATGAGGTAACTCCAAGATAAAGAAAAACTCATACAAGAAATGAAGTGTTAGTGTCTTTAGTATAGCAATGAAGTGTGAAAGTTCTGACAATGACTCAACTGAGAGCAATATGTGCAAAACCATAAAAATGTAAACACTGAAATCTGACTTAACCAGGAAGTTGGATATTAGTACTTTAGGAGAATGGCTATAGAAGTGGAGTCCCAAAGGGAAGAAGAACTCTACCAGGTAAATCCTATTCTATAATGTAAGTCCATAAGTAAAGTTTAACAGCGAAAAATAAAGACATGGTTCTGTAAACTACATTAGTTAGAAATGTGGAGACAGTTATTGAAAGAGGAAGATGGAGGGCATAAGGGAAGTGATAATGGGTGATGGAAAAAAAAGGGGGCATGTTATCCCTAGCTGGGCACTACTACTAGAGATTTAGAAACAGAACAGAATTTGTCAATTATGATTCAGTAAAGCTGGAGAAAAGTAATATAAAATAAAACAAATAAAACCCAAACAAATTATTGCTTAAGAATGCAAGTTCTATATGTAAAAGGCCTATGGATAAACTGAACTTGGCCAAATACTAACTGCAACTCTGAGTGACTAAATCTGTCTCAATTTTTTTCCTTTTTAATATAGGTATAATAAAAGTAACTACATGAGAGACATAATAGACAGTATATGAGCTAATACAGATAAGACTTTTATTTTAAAAATAGATTTTATTTTGCTAAAATAGCAATTACGATTTTAAAGTAATATGTATAAATGAGAAAACAGTATCTTTATAGTGGATCTACAAAAGAATAATCTGTATTAGTAATATCTAAGACCTATACAAAGTGTTAGCAAACTGAAAGAGAAAAATTTTGAAAAATCCTGAATATGAAATCAGTCTATTTAAAATTGTTGTTAATAATAATAACAAAGCTATATTTTCTTGTTGTTGAATCAGACTATTTTATTTGAAGACAACTGTTTACAACGTTTATGAAAAAGGTGAATAGAATTATTTTCATAAAATTTTATAGACATTTAGAAGACTACTGGCCCTTAGAAATTTTTTCCTAGGAAGAAAATCTTAAACTTACATATAAAAGGAAGGGGTTCTATGAACATCAACAATTTAGGTAATTTTAGAAATGTTTCTAAGAACCTAGTTTTTTTCAATTTGGTCTCTTAAATAGATTTCATAATTTATTATATTATTATATTTACCATTGCATATTCACAGCTCTTTTAAAGCTGTCAGATATCATTCCCCTTATACCAATAATATTTGTAAATTAACCAATAACTATAATTCCTGGTTATTAACAAATATTACTATACTTTTGATGAGATGGGGAGAAGTGCTTAAAGAATGTATATACATAATCTAAAAGCTTGGTCCAGAGATAAATACTTAAAACTGTGTGAAATAGTCCTGAACTCAAAGGAAAGTAAAATAGTTCAAAGACTTTTCCTCTCTCGAAATAGAATAATTATTTTGAATAGAGACTGACCTCATAGCAACCATTAACTTTCAATAAAAACTGAAGAATTTAGTGTGTGACATCAACAGGATTTCCAGTCTCAAAGTAGTTTGCCTAAACATACCCAGAAATACCACACCTGCACTTAAGAAAATGTCCTGGCATCATGGAAAAAAAAGTCAAAGATCATGCGATCTCCTCTGCCAGTTCAATCCTGCACTCATTACTATTATATGCACATCCCCTCCTTGGCTTAACTGCAAAAGCATCCCCTTTTTCCAAGACATATTTTAGGATTTTCTAGAGAAATGATATAAAATTCCACACTTTCTCCTGACTAGCTATTCTTTTAAAAGGGACAGTATGGGCCCACTTACATGGCATTTCAAAAGCATTGTCAAAACTTTTTCTTTCAAAAGACTTTCAGAGAACAGAAAGAGTTGCATATTAGGGATAACTGAGTAGTTCCCTATCAGAGACAAGAGAGTAACTGGACAAAAAACAAGCTTCTTAGATAAAACTTGGCAGAAATGTATATATAGTTAATTGCTGGGGTGGACAAAATATGGTGGGACAATCTTGACTGGCAAGACACAAAATTGGGCAGCAGACATCTCACAGGTGGTGGAGATAGCATATCAGAATGATTACCAGCCCTGATGGCTCAGTGGGTAAAATATTCGCCTGCAGTACAGTAGACACAGGAGATGTGGGTTTGATCCCTATGTCCAGAAGATCCCCTGGGGAAGGAAATGGCAATTCACTCCAGTGTTCTTGCCTGGAGAATCCCACGGACAGAGGAGCCAGGCTATAGTTGAAAGGGTGGCAAAGAGTCAGACACAACTGAACAGCTAAGCACACGCCAGACGAGTCTGAAGCACTGCTGAATGGATTTGAATTCCAGTTCTGCCACTTACTAGGCATGTACTGAACAACTGATTTACCCATTGTGTGCCTTAGTTTAATCATCTGTATAATAGACACAACACTAACACAAACTTCTTGGGACTGCAGCAGAGAATAAATTGACTCCTGCCTGTGTTCAGATCATAGCAAACACCCTCTTCCAACAACACAAGAGAAGACTCTACACATGGACATCACCAGATGGTCAACACCAAAATCAGACTGATTATATTCTTTGCAGTCAAAGATGGACAGGGAGCAGACTGTGGCACAGATCATGAACTCCTTATTGCCAAATTCAGACTTAAATTGAAGAAGGTAGGGAAAACCACCAGACCATTCAGGTATGACCTAAATCAAATCCCTTACTATTATATAGTGGAAGTGAGAAATATATTTAAGGGACTAGATCTGATAGACAGAATGCCTGATGAACTATAGACGGAGGTTTGTGACACTGTACAGGAGACAGGAATCAAGACCATCCCCAAGAAAAAAAATGCAAAAAAGCAAAATGGCTGTCTGAGGAGGCCTTACTAATAGCTGGGAAAAGAAGGGAAGCAAAAAGCAAAGGAAAAAAGGAAAGATATACCCATTTGAATGCAGAGTTCCAAATAGCAAGGAGAGATAAGAAAGCCTTCCTCAGTGATCAGTGCAAAGAAATAGAGGAAAATAATACAATGGGAAAGATGAGAGATCTCTTCAAGAAAATTAGAGATACCAAGGGAACATTTCATGTGGGCTCAATAAAAGACAGAAATGGTATGGACCTAACAGAAGCAGAAGATATTAAGAAGAGGTGGCAAGAATACACAGAAGAACTATACAAAAAAGATCTTCATGACCCAGGTAATCACGATGATGTGATCACTCACCTAGAGCCAGACATCCTGGAATGTGAAGTCAAGTGGGCCTTAGGAAGCATCACTATGAACAAAGCCAGTGGAGGTGATGGAATTCCAGTTGAGCTATTTCAAATCCTAAAAGATAATGCTGTGAAAGTGCGGTACTCAATATGACAGCAAATCTGGAAAACTCAGCAGTGGCCACAGGACTGGAAAAGGTCAGTTTTCATTCCAATTCCAAAGAAAGGCAACACCAAAGAACACTCAAACTACTGGACAACTGTACTCATCTCACATACTAGTAAAGTAATGCTCAAAATTCTCCAAGTGAAGCTTCAACAATACGTGAACTGTGAACTACCAGATGTTCAAGCTGGTTTTAGAAAAGGCAGAGGAACCAGAGATTAAATTGCCAACATCTGCTGGATCATCAAAAAAGCAAGAGAGTTCCAGAAAAACATCTATTTCTGCTTTATTGACTATGCCAAAGCCTTTGACTGTGTGGATCACAATAAACTGTGGAAAATTCTGAATGAGATGGGAATACCACACCACCTGCCCTTCCTCTTGAGAAACCTGTATGTAGGTCAGGACGCAACAGTTGGAACTGGACATGGAACAAAACAGACTGGTTCCAAATAGGAAAAGGAGTCCGTCAAGGCTGTATATTGTCACCCTGCTCATTTAACTTATATGCAGAGTACATCATGAGAAACGCTGGGCGGGATGAAGCAAAAGCTGGAATCAAGATTGCTGGGAGAAATATCAATAACCTCAAATATGCAGATGACACCACTGTCAACTACAAATTGGCACTTACCAAGAGCACTGCCAATGACTGAACAACAAAGGCATTTGCCATCTGCCTCTAAGGAGATTGAACCCCATGTTGCAATAGCCATTGACCTTCAACAATCCCTGAGGGAGTTCAGGGAGGAGTGAGGCACTCTGTGCTCCAGGGAATCTGGTGGGACAGGATTTAGATAGTTGGATGCTTTTAGGAACATATTTTATGATCTCAATCCTTGCATCTCCTCATATCTAGAGAAGCACTAAATCCCTTCATGGTGACATCAGACCCTCATGACTAACAAAAACCTTTTGTAAATTGAGTTCTTCATGGTATTGAACTCCCCCTTCACCAAAAGCTTATATATTGAATTTCCCCCACTGCCGCTTTGGAGCAGTCTCTGAGAGCCTTCTGAGACATTGCCTCCGGGGCTGCAGTCCTCATTTTGCCCTAATTAAAACTTAACTCGCAACTCTCAAGTTGTACATCTTATTTAGTCTACACCACCCTTATGGCAGAAAGTGAAGAAGACCTAAAGAGCCTCTTGATGCAAGTGAAAGAGGAGAGTGAAAAAGTTGGCTTAAAGCTCAACATTAACAAAACTAAGATCATGGCATCCAGTCCCATCACTTCATGGAAAATAGGTGGGGAAACAGTGGAAACAGTGACAGACTTTATTTTTTGGGGCTCCAAAATCACTGCAGATGGTGACTGCAGCCATGAAATTAAAAGACGCTTACTCCTTGGAAGAAAAGTTATGACCAACCTAGACAGTATGTTAAAAAGCAGAGACTTTAATGCCAACAAAGGTCCATCTAGTCAAAGCTATGGTTTTCCAGTGGTCATGTATGGATGTGAGAGTTGGACTATAAAGAAAGCTGAGTGCTGAAGAATTGATGCTTTTGAACTGTGGTGTTGGAGGAGACTCTTGAGAGTCCCTTGGACTGCAAGGAGATCCAAACAGTCCATCCTAAAGAAAATCAATCTTAAATATTCATTGGAAGGACTGATTCTGAAGCTGAAACTCCAATACTTTGGCCACCTGATGCGAAGAGCTGACTCATTTCCTGTTGCTGGGAAAGATTGAGGGCAGGAGGAGAAGGGGATGACAGAGGATGAGATGGTTGGATGGCCTCACCGACTCAATGGACATGAGTCTGAGTAAACTCTGGGAGTTGGTGATGGACAGGGAGGCCTGGAGTGCTGCAGTCCACAGGGTCGCAAAGAGTCGGACACAACTAGCGAATGAACTGACTCACTGTGTTTAGAGTAAGAGTAGCTGGTAGAAAGAACATCCACATTGTCGACCAAAGGTATAATTTTCTTGTTCCTCAATTTGCTCCCGGTCTGTATCCGATTATTTCTTTCACCCTAGATTTGCTGCCCTGTGGCCTTTTTAGAGATTATTTCACATCTGTGAGAAACACTTTATATGAAAATTAAAGCAGAAAATTCATGTGAAAATTGACCTCCCTCAAATAAAGATTAACTGGTAAATGATTGCCAAGCACTTGGAACCCCTTTAAGTTGTTCCAAAAACATTGCTTGTTAATTCTCCTCATCCTGAGAAGGGCCAGCTGATGACAATCCTAGGTTGAAGTATCTCATGTCATATAAATACTGAATCCAAAGTTATTGTGAAATTTCCAATTTGCAAGCGGCCAGAGGGCACACTAAGACGACATTCACAGAAGAGCACTGCATTCTGCACCTGGCATAAGATTAGTGGCTGCTTCAGGGAAATGTTATTTCCAGCATTTGGTTTTCGATTTGACTTATTGTTTCACATTTTTCACATCTGACTAGTTAAGGGAGCCTCACATAGCAATCTTCTTGTCATGTAAGAAGATCATATGGTGAAAGGCAATATTATCTGAGAAAAATATGGATTGAGACTATGGAAAAAAATTAATATTTTTTGTGTGTTTAGTAAGTCTTGCAGATGACATCACATTGACAATTTTTATTATCTTATGATCCTTTAGGAAAGATACTTAATGGTCCCAATGGCATCTTCAGCAGAAGTACACAGTGAAATCTGAAAATAAGCCTTTTTCATGGTATTGTGAATTGCACAGGAGTACCATCGAGAGATAAATATTCATAAGTCATTAACAAATTCCAGATCAGTTCATGATTATTCATCATAAGAGCACATGTACTCAATTTTATATGAATTATTCATTGGCTTTGTTTATGAACATCTTTAACTGATTAATGGTAAATCTTGATGAATATTCCTGAATTGTTCAAACCAAAGCACAGATCATGATGAATGAAGTCATGCATTGCTTTTCAGGAGTGTGAGATGAATAGCTGATACTGGAAAAAAAATAAGAAATTGCAATGGTTTTGCAAATATGTCTGGTTTGGAAATCTTAGGGTTTAGCTTTTGATTAGTAACACATTGACAATCAACATCCTACTCTTTAAGCTATGAGTTTTGGCTTCAGATTCAGAAAAGGTGATGCAAGATGGTGCCAGGAAACATGCCTCAAGCACTTTAGAGTTTCTTTGGTCCAGTTTTCTGAAACCAGGCCTCAGCTTCTCAATAGGTAGATCATCCATTTAAGCAGCTTCTTCAAATATGACATTTAATTCTAATTTATCCGATAATATTATTTTTATTTGTGTTTTACTGTGCATGAGTGCTAAGTTGCTTCAATCATGTCTGACTTTGTGCAACCCTTTGGGCTGCAGCACTCTAGGCTCCTCTGTCCATGGGATTCTCCAGGCAATAACAGCGGTCTGGGTTGCCATACCCTCCTCCAGGGGATCTTGCACACTCAGGAATCAAACCTGGGTCTCCTGCATTGCAGGCAGGTTCTTTACCATCTGAGCCACCAGGGAAGCCCCTTACTCATGTATAAAAATTACTATGAGTTCGACCCTCCTAACAGATCTTTAAGTGTATAGTGCAGAACTGTTAATTCTCAGCATGATAACATACAGCAGATCTCTAGAATGTATCCAGCATGCATTACTGAAACTTCACACCCACTGGTTAGAAGCTCCCCATTTCCCCTTTTCTCCTATCCCTGGCAACCACTATTCTGCTCCCTACTTGTATTAGTTTAACTATTCTGGTTATCTCATATAAGTGAAATCATGCCATATATATCCTCCTGTGGCTGGCTTATTTCACTTAGTATAATGTTTATACAATTCATCCATGTTTTCACATATTGCACAATTTTCTTATTTTTTAAGGCTGAGTAATAGTCCATTGTATGTTTATACCACATATCCACTGATGGATATTCAGGTTGGTTTCCATATCTGGCTACTGTGACTGGTATTGCAATACAGAAATGCTACTATCTCTTTGAGACCCTAATTTCAATTATTTAGATAAATATCCAGAAGTGGGATTGCTGGATCATGAGGCAGTTTTGTTTTTCATCTATCGAGGATCCTCCATACTATTTCCCATAGTGGCATCACCGTTTTTGCATTTCATCCAACAGTTTACAAGGTTTGCAATTTCTCCACATCCTGGACAATACTCATCTTTTTTCTTTTAATATCCATCCTAACAGGTATGAAGTGATACCTCATTGTAGCTATAATTTGTATTTCCCTAATGGCTAATGATATTTAATATCTTTTCAAAAACCTGTTGACCATCTGTATGGCTTCTTTGGAGAAATGTTTATGCATGTCTTTAGTTCATTTTTAATGCTATTGGTAGTTGTTCCAATCTATTCATTGTTTCTTTTTCTCTGGAGAAGATTTTTAGTTTGACTGAATGACATAATATTGTTAAAATGTCCGTACTACCCAAAGTTATCTATAGATTCAAACCAATCCCTATCAAAATCCCAATGGCATTTTTTTATAGAAAAAACAATCTAAACTACATTTGGAAACACAAAATATTCAAATAACCAAAAAATTTGGAAAAGGAAGAACAAAGTCGAAGGCATCACATTTACGTATTACAAAATATACTGCAAAGATACAATAATTAAAGAAGTATGGTATTAACGTAAGGAAAGGCATTCACATCAATGGAATAACATATAGAAAACCCAGAAATAAATCTATGTATCATATGGTCCACCGATCTTTGACAAGGGTACTAAAAGCACACAATGAGGAAAGGTTAGCCTGTTTAATAAACAGTGTTTAGAAAAATGGATATCCACATACTTAAAAGTGGAATTGGGCCTTAATCTTACATCGTAAACAAAAATCAACTTAAAATTGATTAAAGACTTAAACCATTCCCCAGACTCTAAAGTTTCTAGATGAGTACACAGACATAAAAGCTCATGACACTGGTCTGGCAATTTTTCACAGCTAAAACACCAAGGCAAGGGCAACAAAATGAAAATAGACAAAAACGGGATATACCAACAAAATTCTTGAACATCAAAAATAACCTTATTTTTTCATGAGAACTGAAGTTTCTAGATGAGAGATTATTTTAAAGCCAGTCAATAAAGCAGATTAAAAAATGGAAAAATTAAAAGAAAGAATAGTCTGTTTTTTTCTATGTTAAAATCTAGTAGAGTTCTGGTATGTATTTATGTGTATTCATGAGTCAATTTTCATATATATTTTCTTATTTCAGTATTTTTAACCTGACCTTGATATTTTTACTAAAATAACTTTATGATGGAACTGGAAAATAACATTCTCATATTAGTAATTCAAATGGCACTAAAACACAAAAGGCAGAATTATTTTGTGGCATAGACTTTAGTCAGAGTTTACTACTATGCTATTATTAGAAAAGCCCACTGAATCAGAGCAAGTCTGAGAATGAAGACAGATCCTTTGGGAAGTCTGGATAAAGGAAAAAACTGGGTTATAAAATGAAATCAGTAGAAAAACCAGTGAAAACATGAAACAGGGAATCTATGAGGAACATTTTATTGAAGTTAGATATTTACTATTCTTGATTTTTATATTTTAGAAAGTAAGCACAAGGGATGAATCACAAGCCCTAGAAAGAAATTTTCCTTTGAATAAATGGCTTACTTCTAAAGTTTTTGTGGATGCCCTGAACCTGGTAAACTGCTTGACTGTTCCAAAAATATCAGTACATTCTGCTTAGACCAATCAAATTGCCATACCATATCTCTTGGTATATTAATTTTATTAAGCTAGTGATTCCCAATCAGGTGCATATATTCCAATCATCTGTCTGGCTTTTTGAACACATATACACTTTGAGTGAGAATTTTGAGGGGGAGATGTATGTTTATGTTAATATGTTCCACAGATGGTTATAACCCCCGCAGTAGTTTCCAATGTGTTCATACCACATGGGGTAGACTATTTCCATCACTGACCTTATTCTGCTCCCCACCTAGTGTTCATGTTTTTCGACCTAAAACCAAACAGAACTCTCCCACTATTACTATGGATTTGGGCATAAGATTTGCTTTGGTCAATGGAATATTGGCAAGTATTTTACAAGCAGAGCCTTGAAAAGTACTTGGAAGCTTTCAATTGTGCCCTTGCATCTCTGTCCTCACTGAGAAAATATGCTCAACCTAGACATTTAAGGGCAAATGGCGAGAGTCAGTTGCACCAGTTTTCCCATAGCTAACCTACATCAGTTTATAGCTGGTTGATTACTAGATCTGAGAATAAGTCCAGCCAAAATAAACAGAACTGACCAGCTAAGTAAGTAAGTAAAGTCGCTCAGTCATGTCGGACTCTCAGCGACCCCCTGGACTGCAGGCTCCTACCAGGCTCCTCCGTCCATGGAATTCTCCAGGCAAGAGTACTGGAGTGGGTTGCCATTGCCTTCTCCAGAATTGACCAGCTAAGACCAAGTTAAATCAATGAACTGCATGCTCACGGGCTAATAAATGCTTACTGTTTTAAGCCATTGAGTGTTCATGTATTTAATAATTCAGCATTAGACTCTCAAAAGAAATTCAGTGTATCATTTTAAGCAATAAATTATTTTAGCTAGATTCCAATTTTTATTTCCAATTTCAATTCCTTGGAAAAATCCAAGGTAGAATGGGAGAATTATGGAAAATAGAATTAGATAATGAGCATATTTCACGAGAAATATTTCAACTTAGTGATTTTGGTCATATGACCCACCAAATATGATGACCACATGATATATGCAAATATCTTAATTCCTTATCATTCCATCATAAATGCCACATAATATCCATTGAGTCTAATAAAATCTGCATCTAAAAATAAGCTAAATAAACATTAATGGAGTAATGTATAAAATTTAAGAATTATTTTATCATTGATCTATTATTACTTTTTAAGAATAACATTTTTGTTATTGTACTATATTCATTTTTGGTACTACTACTACTAGATACAAATATATGTTAATTATGATACACATAGACTATATATGTGCAAATATAGTATATGAGCACATGAAAGAAATAGCATAAAACAATAAGGATAAGAAAATTACTTATCTTACCTCTCAAAAGATAAACAATCTTAATATTAGAAAGCATATTCTCCATTATATAACATGCTATTTGATCACAATTGTTTTCCAAGTTTTTAGAAACTAATAAGTCATGAATCTGTTTGGCTATAATTATTAATATTCCATTTTTCAATAGCATTTTAATGACTCATACATTTGTATGTATGTAAAGAAGATATACTGTGTATTAAGAGATGCATTATACAGAGGTGACACATTGCATAGGGGGAGAAAATATATTATCATGTACATATAATTTTGTATATATCACAGAAAAAAAGAAAGATTCAAATGTAGCCCAATATATTCCAGTTCAAGAGTAAAATGAGGAACAGAAATCAGCCCCCCCCAAAAAGAAAAAAATATGAGAAGGGAAAGTCAGGGAAGTAAGAAGAAAATCAGAAAAGTGTGATGTCCTGTAAATTGCAGAAGCCAGTGTTCCAAAAAGAGGGTGCAGTCAACTGGATTGTCTGTTTCTATTTAATAAAAGTCATTAACCTTCATGGAACCACCATGGAAGAGGTGGTACTCACTTCTCCACTCTGGGAAACATAACACAAAAGACATATGAGAGTATAAGGAGACTAAAACACTAAATATAGTGGAACATACAGAAATCTATCTAAGATAACTTCCTCTGTCTCCAGTAAATCATCCAATTAGCTCCAGTGTCTTGGCCTACATAAACCGGGGTTGGCAAAGAATGGTAGTACTAAATGGTTAGCAGTCACACGTGGATTTAAAATGTGAGAATCCAGACATCTGGGATAAATGGAGACAGCAGAAGGTGCAGACAATACCAAAGAAGAAACAAAGGGGAAATAAAAGGAAGGAAGGAAAGTGGGAATCTTAAATATAAATATCAAAAATGTTATTGTGTCTTTCAGTTTATAGACTTGAAGTGTGCATATAATGTGTCATGTTATAGTGATGGAAAGCAGGGGTGATCTTGGAGGTGATCTTGAAAATTTTCTTAGAAATTTTGGTTTTTGACTTGAATTAGAAATGGTACTTAAACTACCTCTATTACTTTCTTGCACAGAAAAAGCTGACACAAAACTTTATTTGGTGAGCTAGTCATATTTTTCTTTTTTCTTTATAGCTCCTACAAAAAGCAGAGTTCTAATTCTAGTAATCCAGAGTGTGCAGAGCATTTTGTGAAAACTATACGTGGCATCAGGAAAAAAGACGATGAAAGTGATAAAAACCTGTATCACAAAGAGTGGAGAATTTGAGTACAGCTACTTAGAATGCACCCTTCTACAAGAATTATGAACCCATGCCTCAAACTTGATCTCCTGAATTTTGGGTTTCAAATCATTCTGTGTCATTCAGTTCTATAACTTTTTTTTTTATCCGTTATGATATTTGAAATTATGGACTTTAGAGATCTCAGGTTTCCTCATGACAATGCAAAAGAGAAGGAAAAGAGATGAAGGGTAAGAAAAAGGTATTTTTACAGCTAGCTAGGGCTTAGTGATATTTAAGATTTTACTAAAATGGCAGTTCTTATTATATATATATATATGTATGTATGTATATAAACAGTGCTAACCTGCACTGTTGCAGTAATGTTGGTAGACTCTGGGAACACCATTAAGTACTGGTAGATGAGAAATTATTGAAGCATCAAGTTGAGATACATAATCTTTTAAGTCAAAGAGAAGGTCACTTCATCATCAATGACAAGGGACAGAGAGACCATGTCCTGGGCAACATTTTCTGTCCAGTATCATATAAGAATAATCAAGCCATTTTCCTTTTTAATCTAATTTAATGCAGGTTTTAAAACAGGTTTTTGTTTTTTAATTTTGTTTTAGGACAGACTGCTGCCTCCGTTACATTTAGACTGACGTAACCAAAGTATTATGAGTCTGATCTACCAATGGTATCAAGCTCTGACTGCCCAATTTCATTTTGGGATTGTCTCCTCAGGGCTACACATTTTAGACATCAACTACTATTGCAAATTGAAGCAGAAAAGTTAAGAGGCAGCAGGAAAAGTAAAGTGTAGGATGAAGTATACAAACAAATGGTGGAAGTGCAATTACACCCAAGCCAACAAATTCATGGTCAGAAAATCATTCATCTGCACATAGTTGCTTATTCAATAGGCAATTTTTCAAAGCAGGTAGATCTGTGGAAGAGCTACTGTTAACTGTGTCTGAGAGCAAATAATGATGGAATTTAGGGAAACAACACTTGTTTTCATCTCTGCATATGCTTCTCAATAATTCTTTCCTATAAAATCCCCAGCTATGGTTTTTCCAGTAGTCATGTATGGATGTGAGAGTTGGACTGTAAAGAAAGCTGAGCGCAGAAGAATTGATGCTTTTGAACTGTGGTGTTGGAGAAGACTCTTGAGAGTCCCTTGGACTGCAAGAAGATCCAACCAGTCCATCCTAAAAGAAATCAGTCCTGGGTGTTCATTGGAAGGACTATGTTGAAGCTGAAACTCCAATACTTTGGCCACCTGATGCGAAGAGCTGACTCATTTGAAAAGACCCTGATGCTGGGAAAGACTGAAGGCAGGAGGAGAAGGGGACAACAGAGGATGAGATGGTTATATGGCATTACCAGACTCAATGGACATGAGTTTGGGTAAACACCGGGAGTTGGTGATGGACAGGGAAGCCTGGCATGCTGCGGTTCCTGGGGTCGCAAAGAGTTGGACACAACTACGTGACTGAACTGAACTGAACTCCTTTTATTTCACTGATTGTCCCAGTATGAAAGTTCTCAAGTTTTTGTTTCAAACTTCCTTTCAAGCCCTCTCCTTAATTTTGATTTTTAAAAATGTTTATTTCAAGATTAGTAAATAATGATGCTTCAAAGAACTGTATATTTGTGGGCAAACAGAATACACGATCATGGACTGATATAAGGCCTTTTAATGGAAAAGATGAATTATCACAGTATAAACTTACCATGTTTTAATGATCTCAGTTGATTCAATTCATGGTTTCTAAATTATCTGGGCTATTATCACTTTGCTCATGTGATAGACACTCAAAAGTTCCCAAGTTACCATGACTCTTTTCTTGGATCCACTGGATTATCCATACTTAGAAATGATCATATTTAGATTATTCATACTTAGATATGATCTTCATAGCTTACTTTCTGCTTCTTTCAAGATTATTAGAGATTCTTGCAGCCTGTGGTGGTTTAGTCGCTAAGTTGTGTCTACTCTTGCAACCCCACGGACTGTGGACTCCCAGGCCCCACTGTCCATGGAATTCTCCAGGCAGGAATACTGGAGTGGGTTGCCATTACTTTCTCCAGGGGATCTTCCCAACCCAGGAATTGAACCAAGGCTTTTGCATTGCAGGGAGATTCTTTACCAACTGAGCTAGCAACCTATTCTCTTTTAAATCATTGTCTTGCTCATATCCTTTACAAAACAGAGCCACATCTGAAACTGAGCTGGAGTCCAGGATCAAGGTGAGAACTGTAATGTTTATGGAACCTAACAAGGTTGGCTTCATTTCTGTATAGTTTTATAGATTGGAATGGCATACAATTCTACATTTTTATGGAAAACTAAGTTTATTGAATTTTGCGTATGGCTGGATAAAGATTCTTCTATACTAAAAATAGTTTAAGAAAAAAGCAAAAAAATTTTGAAGCAAAATAACATAACCTGTATTTGAAAAACACTAAAATGCTCTTCTCAAAAAAGCATAAAGTTTGCTGAAGTTAAATTATCACTTTTATAAGGTTTATTATAAATATTATGCTTTTTAGATATTTAAAGATTTCTATTATTAAAAAAAACTTCTACTACTTAAAAACATGTATCCTCCCAGTCATATTACTTACAAGTCAGATGGCCTTGGGAAAGTTATTTGACTTTTTCTTTATCTCTAAATGTGTAAAAGGTAAGTCCTTATATCAGTTGATATAAAACTAAATGTGAAATTCTTTATAGTTGAACTGAATAAATAAATACAAAGAAGAAAGCTTTTCTGTGCCAATAGGGTTGAAGAAACACTCATGATGACACCTCTATTATCAGTGACATGAAAACCATTTAGGTGGTTTATGAAAATGGTTCACTGGGCCTTTTATCATGTGACTTGTTACCATGTTGTCAACATTTTAAATCAATTTTATGTTGTCTTTTGTCATTTATTTACAGAAAGTGACATTTTAAATAACACCAGAAGGAAGGAGATAAGTGAATTCATATGAACCTGAAGAAAAAAGCTGTCTAGAAGGGGGAACAATAAAGAGTTAAAAGTATAAACTAGAGCATGCTGGTATATTTCAGGAATAGCACAAAGGCAATTGTTGCTGGCACAAGTAAATGAGGAGGAGCTTGGTAGGACATGAAAGAGATTAGGGAGGCTAGATCATATAGAGTCTCATTGGCCTTGGTAATGAAATTATAGTACTTTGAGGAAAGTATGTAACTTTCCTTATATTTAATATGAATAATTGATTTATGGCAGTCTGAGATGCTGATATATATGTAAAACAATTTAAACATATTAAACTACCACTTCTAAACCAGTGCTTAAAACTTCTAATTAAAACTCAAATCATGCAATTACTTTATTATTCTGTTATAATTTTAAACTATTCTACTATAGACCACATAGAATCTAAAAATATATTCATCTAAACTCTTACCAGTATAATAAACAAATAAGTGTTAACTGCTCAATCATTATCTGACTCATTGCTACCCCTTGGACTATAGCCTGCAAGGCTCCTATGTCCATGGGATTCTCCAGGCAAGGTTACTGGAGCGGGTTGCCATACCCTCCTCCAGGGGATCTTTCTGACCCAGAGATCAAACCCAGGTCTCCAGCATTGTGGACAGATTCTTTACTATCTGAGCCACCAAGGATGCCCCAAAGAAATAAAGACAATTTTAAAATCTTAATTTCAAGACAAATATAGTAAATATGCTATTTTTTTAAAGTGGGCAATAACTTTAAAAGCTATTTTTAAATAAATTTTTATTTTAAATAAAATTTTAATGATACCACAGGCATATGACTGTCTAATATCAAAAAGCAAGAACTGAGTCAACATTAGAAAGCTTTTTTCCTCTTTCCACTATGATAGCACCATGGACAGTGACTAGCCAATACCAAGAGTTAAACCAAGTCTGTTGGTTAATATTGAAAATTCATAAATACCACCAAATTTTTTTAAAGAAGACTTAGCTATATAACAAGGCTTTAAGGTAATAATTAAAATCAGATATATGATTTAGCTCATAAGGTTCATGAAAAAGCATAGTATAACATAAAGAGAATTGAATCAAGAATAAGGACAAGTATTTAACTATAGCTCTAAATACAGAAAACAAGACTGTCTTTGGTAGGCCAATGAATGTTTCAGGAGTTTACTGTATTTGTTATAAAATGGTGAGGTGGAAAGAAAATGTACAAAATGTTATCTTAGGTTCTCTCTGTTCTAAATTTTAATAATATTATCTAAAAGTTGTCCTATAAATTTAGATGACTACAACCCTAATTGATACACCCATGCCAATGATATAAACTTTCAATGCTTTCAAATCCACTTAGAAAGAATATCTATCACAAATAAGTGCTTCAATATATTGACTACCAAGCAGAGACCAGGGTTCAATCCCTCGGTCAGGAAGATTCCCTGGAGAAGGGAATGGCAACCCACTCCAGTATTCTTGCCTGGGAAATCCCATGAACAGAGGAGAGTAGTGGGCTACAGTCCACGAGGTCGCAAAGAGTCAGACATAACTGAGCGACTAATACTTCAAGCATCAACTATATGCAAGTTAGAGAAGAACCAAAACAAGCTAACTTGGCAGTATAGAAATTTCATCTTGCAGCTAAAAAGATCAGAGTCAGAATGACTGGATAATTTAGTGGATACATTACATCATAATGAGTCATTCTTTCTATGATTTTTCTCTGCCTACATGTATGTTGACTAAGTCTTTTATATTGGCCCAAGTCATGTTCCCAAATGAGTGCCAAAGTTTCAGGTGTCACAAAAGAATCCATCAGAGAGAAGACTTATTTTGCCTCTACTTTTTTTTGCTATCAGTGAGAATAAGCCTTTTCCAGAACCCTCCTTGCAGATTTTCCCTCATCTCTATTAGCCAAAAGTCAACCACATGTTTCAGCCATCAGCATGAAAACTGAATTATAATCATAGGCTTAGCTGAACAAAATTAGCCCCAGGTATGTACACTCTGAAATATATGACCTTTAGTATTTTGCTCTTCAGTGCTTGAACAGAAGTGGAGTTCTGTTAAAAAGAAAAAATGAGAAATGGCTATAAAGTCTACATTGTTTAATTTAAAAAGAAACACAAGTTCTACCCTATCCTGTATTCTTCTCTCTATGCAAGCTGACATTGACAGACATGTACAACTGCTTTGCAATGAGGTATCATTTAGGAAATGGACCATTTCTTAATAGAAAGACTGTTCATCCATGACTTTTCAAACTCTTGACTTTTATCAATTATAGCATCACTATTATATGATTTTTAGTTTGAAAAATAGTAATATCTTATTAGTACAGCATTTATAACTCTAGTTCTACTGATAGGTTTTTGACAAGTATTACAACTACCTTGTTTCATACAATTATTCCATAACATTTATCCCAAAAGCTTATTAATAAAGCATGACAATTTCATCATTCTCATTTCCAATTCGATGCTAAACTGTACCAAAAAATTTTATTAAATTACCTTTTACCAGGTGTAATGTAACATTATCTTACTTAAAACCAAATTGTCTCCTTAAAACTGCATTTTATCATTTCCCTCAATCTTAATACCCTTAATATCTACATTTTAATTTTTACTTAATGCTAATAACCCTAAATATTATGATATAAATGTGATGTGCAATTGACTTAAAATATTAATGTAATTATTCACTTAAAATCGTTTTCAAATCAGGACTTCCCTAGCGGCACAGTGGATAAGAATCTGCCCGCCAATGCAGGGGTCATAGTTTCGATCCCTGGTTTAGGAAGATTCCACATGCTGTGGAGCAACTGAGCTTGTGCACCAAAACTACTGAGCCCAGGTCTAGGGCCCATCAGCCACAACAAATGAGCCCCAGTGCGACAACTACTGAAGCCTACACGTCCTAGAGCAGGCAAGTCACAACTACTGAAGCTCTGTGCTGCAACTACTGAAGCTGGTGCATCTAGAGCCTGTGCTCCACAACAAGAGAAGCCATCAAAATGAAAAGTCCCTGCACTGCAACTAGAGAGTAGCCCCTGCTCTCCGCAACTAGAGAAAGCCCACGGACAGCATTGAAGACCTAGAGCAGCCAAAAATAAAAACAAATAAATAAAGCAGTGTATACAAGTCAAAACAAAATCTTAAAAAAAAAAAAAAAGAAGTCTTTAAATCGTCATAAGAGGGTATGCTTTAATTTTCTTTGCCAGAGAAAGCCATTAGCACCTGAATAGTATAAAAGTTTTCAAGTTAACATGCAGAATGTGAAATTTTACTTTCCAAAGCCCTAAGCCAATGAGGAGGTATTAAGCATGATTAGCCTTACTTTATCAATGACACAATGTACAGACAGGTCAACAGATTTTAAACACCAAAATTAGAGACGGAGAACAAGGTCAACTTGAGTATATTAACCAACTCTATTCTTAATTCTCTCAGTCACAAAAATATGATTAATACAGCAAATGCAGGCTTGTTACCTGATTATTATCCCTTCTGGGTATGACATAATCCTGCCTGTCTCTTTACAAATATATTCCATGTGTGATGTTGATCCAGTGCTCTGCAAAACACACCAGGAAGGCATTAAAGACTCTTTGCTCAAGAGAAAAAAATCATTAGATTTATGCAAGCACTGAAAATGGAGATTTATATTGTTAAATGCCATATGCCATTTTAGCAGGGCTCTGGTTTTTCCAAGTACAACATCATAATTGTCCTATGAGGCAGACAAAGAATGGGAAAAAAAATGGGAGACAAAGAAAAAAAAAAAAGAATTGGATCTAAAAATATAGATTATTATATATCAAACTTCTGATGATGTATTTGGGCTTCTTTTGTTAAACATATGCAATATGAAAGGTCATATTTAGTCCCATTAAAGCACTGGGCTGAGCTCTATCCTCTGTGTCAAAGTCTAAAGTCAATGCGTAATTGCCATGAGAATGCTGCTTCTAATCTCTCCTTCAAAAAATGCACTTAATATGTCATAGCTTCTGAAAATGAGGGAAAAGACAAAGGCAGAGGTAATGAAGAAGTCTGAAGACCCTCTAGGTCAGAAGGTATGCGCTATCTCTTTATTTATACTGCTTAATATACGGTGATCGCAGTTTTTGAGTAGCTCAATCGCCCTGTGAAAGGTCAACTTGCCACAGACAGCAGCATCGTTATGAGAACCGAGTACTTAAAGACAAGTGATACACACTGGTGGAATAATACTGAAGGGTGGACTATTATTACTTGGAAGCATTTTGCAGAAATTTAAGGTCAGGTGGTCTTGCTTTGTGAAATCTCTGCTTATGCATTTAAGTTATGCACCTTATAAAATCTGCACTTATGGATTAAGAATTGCCTGTAAAACTTTTTTGTATGTAAACAAGGATTTATTAGAATCTTGAAAATAAATTCCTCAATAAAATGGTGAATAACACTATAATGAACAAAGCCTTATGATTGCATAATTAGGCAGAACTAAATTATTTTCAGGAAAAATATTTGTAGAAATTGTAAACATGGAGGTAAAGTAAAATTTCTATTTTACGTAAGAGATTAAAGGTCACAGGTTCAGAGGTCCACAGCCATACTAAAAAGGCAATTAAAGTTCAACAAAATCTACGAAGATTTCGTAAAAGTTGTCCTGACTTTAACAGGTCACTAGGTGGATACTGTAAGAAAATCAAATGGATTTGTTAATGTACATAAGTGTGAAGTCAAGATCTTTCAAAAAAGAAAAAAGTTGATAAAGCAACAAATGAATAAATGGACAAGCATAATTACTGTAAACACTGAAATAATGTAATTAGGTGGCGTTAGCTTTATAGAACACTTATTCTGTCAAATCAAATGTTCCTGTAAATCAAATTTTCTGATTTTATGTGTACTTTTCCTATAGAAAGTTTTAAATTAATTTTGCTTTAATTTTTTTTATTGTTTTCTATTGATTTTTTTAAAATGCAGACATAATAAATAGATATAGGGAAGAAAACATGAACCACCCAAAACCAGTGTATGAAAATCTGCCTTTTCAATGATTATCCTGGAGGAAACTAAAAAAATACACTCAGAAAAATGTAACATTAACATAACATTAATCATTACCATTTTATTTTAGCACAAGACTGCTCTATCCAAACATGTGGGGTATTTTTTAAAAATTATTTTCTTTGGTAGATGTTAAAGGTTTTGAAGAGTTCAACAGTTAATAAACTCAGTTAATTTAATTTACATCTATCTATTCATATACTACACTTCTGCATCACTGGAAGTTTATCTCATTTAAGAAGATATGAGATAACTGATTACCAAAGAAGAAAAGCTGGAAAGTATGTGACTCATGAAGACATTTGTTAAATCTTCAGTTTTCTAAATAATTTAGATGGTATAAATTTGCTATGAAATTTTTAACTGAAATTACTATTCCAAATGGGAAAGAAACACAATAAATGAAAATCAACAGTTATTTAAAAATAACTAAAAATTAAAGAATTAAAGTATTGTTTACTGTCTAGAGTAAATGAGATTTACTTCAACAATTTCAGGTCTATTATACTAAGACAGTATGTGGAACAATTTTTACACACTTGTTTTCAGGTCTTCAAAATTTTCAACAATTATTTTTCATATCTTCTTGTGGCAATATGTAGCCACAAAATTTACATCAATCTATGTGTTTTTACATTTATGGCAAAACCATAGGCTAGTTATCACCTTATGCTTTTATTGAATTGAATAAAACCCTCAATTATTAACTAACAGTAATAACAACTATTCATTGAGGATATTATATGACAGACTAAACCAGGTACTTCAGGTGAAGTCACAACAACCCAAAGATATGGATAATATAAGAGGAAACTAGAGCTCAGAGAGGTGAAGTGATTCACCCAAAGTCGCTCAGTTGGTCAGAAACAACCAAGATTGAACCTATGCCTATTTGATTTCATTTTGAACTCTTAATAGCAATTATGTGTCACCTTGACAGCTAATATTCTTGCCACTTGCATATTAAGCAGTGCAATGGATTATAAAGAAAAAAAATATGCTAGAAACCTGTTTAAGAGACTTGGTTTAAATTTCATTCAAAATATTTTGTTAGTATAACCTGAAGCCATACTCTCGAACTGTTGATAAAAGGTTTTTATATGGAAGAACCAGCTATGTAGGGCTAACATTTCTATCATTTATTACTTATTCATTGCTTTCCTCCAAAAATGATCTGGGGCATTTATAAAATTGACAAAACATTTGTAATAGCTTTTAACATCCTAAATAATGTGGCAGAGTAAAGACTGGCTGATCCTGGAATTTCCTAACTCAAAAACTAACAAAAGTAATTGATGAAGATATCTGGGTTGCGTGTTTTCCAAAAGCAAAAGGATCCAAATGCACTGTGGAAAAATTCAAAGCTCAAAAATATCTTTAAAAAGGATAGAACATATTCCAACCAGGTGGTGTAAGCCCTGTGACAAAACTCCTGACTGACTGCCAGTTACCAAACTGAATACATAGTTCAAACTCAGCACTTTTGACCCTAACCCACCCCCACCTTCCCCTACACAAATACTGGCATATGTTCAGGCTCCTGGAAAACCAAAGAGAACATACAATTTATCCCTCGGAGATAAAATGTTAGAGGTGGAGACAAGCAAGTCTTAGATAAAACAGTAAGAAGAGTTAAGGAAAATTTAACTGAATCACATGAGAAAAACAAAATATTAATACAATTGTTCAAATTAGAAACGAGTGAAACTAACTAAAACAGATAACTAACGAGAACCTATTGTATAGCACAGGGAACTCTACTCAATGCTCTGTGGTGACCTAGTGTGTGTGTCAGTAGCTCAGTTGTGTCTGACTCTTTGTGA
This sequence comes from Giraffa tippelskirchi, assembly GCF_054371585.1. Lineage (NCBI taxonomy): Eukaryota > Metazoa > Chordata > Mammalia > Artiodactyla > Giraffidae > Giraffa > Giraffa tippelskirchi. Next base: position 70,569,082 of record NC_137284.1, read on the forward strand.
CCCCATGGACTGTAGCTTGCGAGGCTCCTCTGTCCATGGAATTCTCCAGGCCAGAATACTGAAGTGGGTTGCCAAACTCTTCTCCAGGGGATCTTCCTGACCCAGGGATCAACCTGGGGTCATCTGTACCGCGGGCAGATTCTTTACCATCTGAGATACCTGGGAAGACAGTGGTGATCTAGATATGAAAGAATTTTTGGCCACATAGGAGGCTGGTCATCTTGAGACAGAGAGCAAGATACTTATTTTGCAATCAGTGCTACTGATGTATAGATCCTTTATTTTAAATGTCTATAAAGATCAACCTTTTGTATGAAAAATGTGTGTATAAAAATTATGTGTTCTCCTTAATTCTGGTGCTTTGGGACTTGTAAATGGCTTATTATTATTATACTTTTCACAATAAAAATATTTGTAGCTAAATAAAAAAAGAGGAGATGGTGTGATCACTCACCTAGAGCCCAACATCTTGGAATGTGAAGTCAAGGGGGCCTTAGGAAGCATCACTATGAAAAAAGCTAGTGGAGGTGATGGAATTCCAGTTGAGCTATTTCAAATACTAAATGATGATGCTGTTAAAGTACTGCACTCAATATGCCAGCAAATTTAGAAAACTTAGCAGTGGACACAGGACTGGAAAAGGTCAGTTTTCATTCCAGTCCCAAAGAAAGGCAATGCCAAAGAATGTTCAAACTAACACACAATTGCACTCATTTCACACACTAGCAAAGTAATGCTCAAAATTCTCCAAGCCAGGATTCAACAGTACATGAACCTCTGTGAAATTTCAGATGTTCAAACTGGTTTTAGAAAAGGCATAGGAACTAGAGATCAAATTGCAAACATCCATTGGGTCACTGAAAAAGCAAGAGAGTTCCAGAAAAACATCTACTTCTGCATTATTGATTACGCCAAAGCCTTTGACCAGGTAGATCACAAAAAACTGTGGAAAATTCTTCAAGAGTTGGCAATACCAGACCACCTTACCTGCCTCCTGAGAAACCTCTATGCAGGTCAAGAAGCAACAGTTAGAACTGGACATGGAACAACAGACTGGTTCCAAATCAGGAAAGGAGTACGTCAAAGCTGTATGTTGTCAACCTGCTTATTTAACTTATATGCAGAGTACATCATGCAAAATGCCAGGCTGACTGAAGCACAAGCTGGAATCAAGATTGCCATGAGAAATATCAATAACCTCAGATGTGCTGTGCTAAGTCACTTTAGTCATGTCCAACTCTTTGTGACCCCATGGACTGTAGCCTGCCAGGCTTCTCTGTCCATGGGATTTTCCAGGCAAAAATACTGGAGTGGGTTGCCATTTCTTCCTCCAGGGGATCTTTCCAACCCAGGGATCAAGCCAGTGTCTCTTAGTTCTCCTGAAAAGTTCTCCTAAAAACATCCAACTATCTAAAGATCTGTCCCACCAGATACCCTGGAGCACCTCACTCCACCCTGAACTCCCTCAGGGGTTGTTGAAGGTCAATAGCTATAGCACATGGGGCTCAATCTCCTGTAGAGGCAGATGGCAAATGCCTTTGTTGTTCAGTTGTCGGTGGTCCTCTTGGTAAGTGCCAATTTCTAGTTGACACGGCCCCCTTCTAGTCATAAATCCGACCATACTTTGGGGGACATTTCATGATCATTTTGTTCTACGTTGCTGGGAAGGCTTGTTCCCAGCTCTGAAGGTTTTTGTTGATAGGCCACTCAATGTGTTATTTTTACTGGACTAGGTCTTAAAAGTCAAAGTTCTCTGGACACCTGTCTTCTAGTCATGGTCCAGGAAAGTATTCCCTTTCATTGCATCTTCCTATATCTAGAGTTACACTATTACAATCATTGATCATATATCGAGCTATACATTTGATCAACTGCTTTAAGTCTAGTCATCATTATTTTCGTTTGAGGCTCAGTCATACATTTGGTAATATAAAAAGCAATAATCTTATGAAACCGGCAAAATACAAATAGTATAGCTAACATTATTAGTGAAATTAAAAGTAAATATGTTAGCAATGAACCTCTCACATCAAACCAGTTTTTTAAAAGATCATCAAAACTAGGGAATGGGTCACTTAAAGCAGAAATCTGATTTTTCATATGGTTCATCAAATGTGTTATATACATTAAAGGATTTTCAGGAATGAAAATAATAGTATTCACTTTGAATTGTAGCACAGGTATCTCCCTGAGATGCTGTAAGGTGTCAAGGGCCTTGCAGTTGTGTAGCACTGCCTTTCTCAACAGAGAGATCTCAGAATTCAATAGGCTAATAGCCCAGTTACTATCATTTAAAGCTTATGAAATTTAAGGCTTCCATATGGCCAATTACATCCTCTAACCCCATTGAAGTCACACACACAAACATATAAAGCTGCTAGATGGTCATATCAGTAGAATACAGATCTTTGACCCATTGGGATCATACCATTGGTAGACTGGTTGGGGTTACCTCTAATTTGTTAACATTTATGACCTTAAATTCATGGGATTCCCATGCTACACCTTCATATCCATCCCTGTAGATGTCAGGGCCATAAATAAGTGCCACAAATACACTGAGTTCCGTACCAGTCACTCTCTCTAAGGGTAATAATAGATATAGGTCATAAAGCACCCAGCCTTGTCTCATAATTATCAGGTTGATCATTTTCAGTATGATTTAACCATTCCCAACATAGAGGAACTTTTAAACTTAAATGACCATAGCCTGGTGTTAACCATGTAGATTCACCCCATAATTGTGGGAGTTTTCCTTTTAACAGATGAGAGGTTAATTTTTTATTGAGACTTAGCTCATCATTCCGATTGAGTTTGAATGACCCTAAGAGAAAACTTAAATCTATGGCCAGCATCAGAGCAGGTAGTGTTAACTGGCCAGGTGAGAGGATCCTATCCAGTAATATCATGAATAGATAGAACATGACTGAACATTCATCTGAAATAAATTTCCTAGTGGGTATCCAATAAAGTCCTAGAGAACAGAAATCCCCCACAGTAACCCAGAAGTACTAGACACAGGTAATTGGCCACAACCAAACAGTTGGATTGAGTTTTAAACTAGCATAGAATCACGTCCATGATAGAAAATATTTGATTGATAGGCATAGGTCGAAGAAATCAAGAAGACATTATAAATGATCATACAAGTCAGATCAGCATCTTGGGCAAGCTGTCTGCTTCTGATGTCGTCTTCTTCTCATCCTAGTGTAGTGCAGTTTCCTCTGTCTGAGCATTGTTTTAAGCTGAGTTTGAGGTCAGCAGGCCTCTCTATAGACCAGTCCAGTTTAGGGGCCTTTGGAAGTGGGAGTTAACCCGCCGAGTCAATTTCCCTTCAGTTTCACTGGGTATGAGCTACTTAAGACTACCTGATAGAAAGGTCCTTCCATCCAGGTTGGAGAGAGTTCCTTAAATTATGTTTTCTTCCAGTCTTGGTTGCAGGTCATGCGTGAGGCATCTGATCTTCATCCAAAGAAAGATTACTGAGATAAGCTTCAGAAACAACCCTAGAGTGTCCCAAATTCATCTGCACCCCCCGAGGAGGTGGATGGGCACAAGGAGCCACTGCTGGTATCAAGCTCCTCGTGGAGTCCAGTTGAAGGAAGGAAGTCCACTCTGGGTTGCTTCATCAGTCGCCATAACTGTTGACTAAAAAAAGATGTACAAGTAGAGAGTTGCGAGTTAGGTTTTATTTGGGGCAAAATGAGGACTCCAGCCGGGGAGGCAGCACTGCAGACACTTTACCATCTGAGCCACCAGGGAAGCCCATACACAGATGAAACCACCTTTATGGCAGAAAGCGAAGAAGAACTAAAAAGCCTCTTGATGACAGTGAAAGAGGAGAGTGAAAAATATGGCTTAAAACTCAACATTCAGAAAACTAAGATCATGGCATCTGGTCCCATCACTTCATGCAAATAGATGGGGAAACAATGGAAGACTTTATTTTTGGGGGGCTCCAAAATCATTGCAGATGGTGACTGCAGCCATGAAATTAAAAGACATTTGCTCCTTGAAACAAAAGCTATGACAAACCTAGACAGCATATTAAAAAGCAGAGACATTACTTTGCTGAAAAAGGTCTGTCTAGTCAAGGCTATGGTTTTTCCTGTAGTCATGTATGGATGTGAGAGTTGGACTATAAAGAAAGCTGAGTGCTGAAGAAATGATGCTTTTGAACTGTGGTGTTGGAGAAGACTCTTGAGAGTCCCTTGGACTGCAAGGAGATCCAACCAGTCAATCCTAAAGGAAACCAGTCCTGAATCTTCATTGGAAGGACTGATGCTGAAGCTGAAACTCCAATACTTTGGCCACCTGATGCGAAGAACTGACTCCTTGGAAAATACCCTGATTTGGGGAAAGATTGAAGGCAGGAAGAGAAGGGGATGACAGAGGATGAGATGGTTGGAGGGCATCACTGACTCAATGGACATGAGTTTGAGCAAGCTCCAGGAGTTGGTGATGGACAGGGAAGTCTGGCGTGCTGCAGTCCATGGGGTCACAGAGTCAGACAGGACTGAGCGACTGAACTGAACTGATGCATACTTATAGCTGATTCACTTTGCTCTACAGCAGGAACTAATACAACAATGTAAAGCAACTCTACTACAATAAAAAAAAAATTATTTAAAAAGACATGAGTGAAAGGAGAAATGAGGCAAAATGACATCTATCCGTAACACTATAAGAAGATACACTAAAGATATTAAAGTCAGCGTGATGAAGTATTCAATTCTGACATTAAACAAAATCCAGACACACAAAATAACTCCACTAATATTATAGGTGTTTCCATAAAAGAATTTAAAGACAGCATACTTTGAATGAAATGAGATATTAAACATGAGATGATTAACATGAAAAACTAAATGAATAGGAGGATTTTAGACGCAGGGGAACAAAATCATGAACCAAGCAACAATATTACAAAAGCAATGAGTTTGAGAAAGTGTATAAAAATATCCAAAATAAAATGACATAAAGGACTTAAAAATCACAGTTAATACCAAATACTAGAAAAAGAACCAATACAACAGAATAATATTTTCTTCCACTGAAAGAAGAATTAAAAAAGTACACTGAAAAGGCATGTTGTATTACTTAAAAAAAAAAAACCTGTTTGGATTATTCAAGAAAAATGACACACTGAGCCACACCCTGTTTAAAGTGCTGTATTTTCAAGAAAAAAAAATTTTTTCAGGCAATGAATACAAAAGTAAGGGGGAGAGAGGTTATGGGAGTGGAGGAGAAAAAAATCAGACTGGTCTCAGACTTCTCATCAATATCCAGTGTCATGAGATAATTAAAGACTGAAATATTCCAGGGAAAAAATGATGTGATTCAATTTTTTTTTATCCCCAGTTTAGCTGTCCTTATAGTATAAAATTAATGGGAAGATATTGCTGAACTGAAATAAGTCAAGGTAAATAGAACACATGATCCCTTGCTTAAAAGATAAAATGTGATGAAATTCAATTTAGGAATTAAACTTTAAGAGCCAGAGAATGGCTCACCAGGCCCGATTTCTTTCCATTTTCCACATTCATCAACAGAAATGTACCAGATTGGGGTCAATAAACTTTTCAAAAAGGGTCACACAGCAAATATTTTAGGCTTGGCAGGCTTTAAGGTCGCTGATGCAGGTGTTTTACTCTGATGTCTTAGTTAAAAGTAGAAAAAATGAATATGCAAATAGATGGGTATGGCTGAATCTCAATAAAAATGTATTTACAAAAACAGGGAGCATGCTGTATTTGGCCTGTGGGCTGTAATTTGTCAAAGCGTGGCTTAGATGGCCAATTCCCTATTAGCCTCAGGCCTGTAGCGAGGCGAGCTAGAGGAAAACCTGCAGTAACCCACCAAAGAAATGTCATGAAGAGAAACAAACATGCTTTTTTTTTCTTTTTAATTGTAGGATAATTGCTTTACAACATTAGTTTCTGCTGTACAACAATGTGACTCAGCTATAAGTATACTCCACCTGGTTTTAAACTGAGGTTTTGGTATTTTTGGTTAAGTGAGCATAACCCACTGTGTTCTGCATGACAAAATGACAGTGTGAACTGATGCAAACATTTAGTAGACTAAATAGAATCTCAAATATAACTAAGCTAGTTTATATTTGTGAGATAATAAATTCAATGATATGCTACAAAAGAAGGATTAAAACGCTCATTGACAGATAATCTGTAAATAATGTGTTATGCCTCCATACAGGTGACCTACAACATGAGAATTCTTTAGTAGGAGCATGAAAGACTAGCTATCTTTGAAATATCCTGGCATTAGTCATGGTTCTCTCTTACTCTCTCTCTAATACATATGTATATATTATGTGTGTGTGTGTACACACATATGTGCTCAGTTGCTTCAGTTGTACCCAACTCTTTACAACCCATGGACTGTAGCTCACCATGTTCCTTTATATATATATATATATATCCTCTATAATTGCATAATTCATATATATGTGTGATTTATTGTAAAGAATTGGCTAATGCAATTATCAAGGCTGAGAAATACCATGACCTGCCATTTGCAAGCTGAAAACCCAGGAAAGCTAATTGTATAGTTCTAGTTCTAGTATAGCTCCAAGTACAAAAGCCTGAAATCCAAAAGAATCAGAACTTCTGGTATAAAATCTAGCCCAAATGCACCAGGATCACTCATGGTATAAGTCCTAGTTGAAGGACAGAAGACCAATGTACCAGCTCCACAGCCAGGCACACAGAATACATTAACTTTTTGTTCTATTATTCAGGCCCTCATGATTGGATGATGCCCACCCATACTGAGGAGAGCAATATCTTTACTCAGTCTACTGATTTGAAAGCTAATTTCCTTCTGAAACAACCTCAAAGACACACTGAGAAATAATATTCAACCTGGGTACCACATGGCACAGTTAAGCTGACACATAAAATTAATCATCACAATTCTTCTCCTCAAAATAGTAAAGATAAAGGATAAAATCTGGAGCCTGTGGCTCAAACAGTAAAGAAACTGCCTGCAATGCAGGAGACCCAGGCTCGATCCCTGGGTCAAAAAGATCTGCTGGAGAAGGGAATGGAAACCTACTCCACTATTCATGCCTGGAGAATTCCATGGACAGAGGACCATGGCGAGCTACAGTTCATGGGTTTTCAAAGAGTCAGACATGACTGAGTGATTAACACTTCACTTCAAAGGATAAAATATTTTTAAAATCCTGTTTTATAAAAAAAAAAAAAAAAAAATCCTGTTTTTCAAATAGTTTAATTCATCCAACAGTAAAGAAAACAGAGGTCCAAAAGGTGAAATAAGAGAATGACAGGTGTATATACACTGTCATACTTTTAGTAATTATAAGTGGTCCATTTTCATCATCATATATGTTACTGAAATCTGCAGTAGAAATTATAATTTTTAAAATAATTCTAAATTTTTATGTTATGATTTTCTGTAATTTCCAGCTATAAACTGCACACCATTACAATTTTTAGCCACCTGGCCAAAGGTGTATCATTGTGATGATTAAGTTATAAGGTGATATATTGAAGAAAATCCGAATCACTGAAATTTTCATCTGTTGTGTCATTAATAATTTCCTACTATATTGAAATACATATGATGTGGTGAATATAGTAAGTATTCTTTTTCACTAACTAGTCAGGGATATGAGTATTTTAATATATTTAAATGTATTTGTAGCTTTCCTACTGACTTGAAGTTTTTCATTTTAGACTTGCTTTTATGGGCTTTATAATTAACTTGATTTTTCTGTGTTTCTGTGGGATTCTGGTAAATCGACATCCGAATATGTAAATGTGAAAAATCCTATTGAAAATATGTTTTCTCCCAGTTTCTCATTTAAAGGAGATGTATATATATTGAGCTGTTCTTATTCTCCTCTAGGAGTGTTGATATCATTGCCTTGTTGTTGTTTAGTTGCTAAGTCGTGTCTGACTCTTTGCAACCCCACGAACTGTAGCCCAATAGGCTTCTCTTGTCCATGGGATTTCTCAGGCAAGAATACCGGAGTGGGTTGCCACTTCCTTCTCCAGGGGATCTTCCCAACCCAGGGATCAAAACCATGTCTCCTGCACTGGCAGGCAGGTTCTTTCCCAGTGAGCCACCATCTTAATCAGCTCAATTGATTACATGCTCAAACTCATGATTACAAATTGTATAAATACGTGCTTCAGTTTTAATTTGTGTTTTCACCTATATTCATAGGAAACAGAAGTGGAGAGTCCATGTAACTACTGAGAAAATGGATAAAATGGTGATCTAGTGTGGCTGGTGGAAATAAGTTCCCTCTTTAATTGCCTAATTCATTTACTTTGTTTAGACACAGCTAAATTACACATAAATGAGATGGACAGTCATGACAATGTTAAGGACATGTGGTTTTGCTTGCTTCTTCAGGGTAAATTACTGACATTCAGAATTGGCTGCAATATAAACAACACTGGAGAATCAATTACTATACAATTAATTTTTTTTTTTTTAATCATGCAAGATACCTTCCAATGTTATTGATGGAGGTTGCTCATTCTCATACTCCCTCTGGGAACTCTCACCAAATAAGATGTGTTCATATGTCTTCAATCCATTCTTGGCAACAGCAATAAAGGATATATCAACCTATGACATCTCCATAAACAGATCAATGAACCAGAGGCCTCAAACAAATTTGTATAGACCTCGCTCCCATAACACATTTCACTGGCTGTGCCTTCAAGTATCTCATTAGCTGTCCATTTAGTTTAAGACATTCTCTTTCCCCCCAGGGGCTTCACTCTGTGTGCTCGATGGTGACAGAATGTCATTATCAAGCTTGCCTGGATGCACAGTCTTCATCTACAGTGTCAAAAAGGTGTTCCTGATAATGCAAGGAGCCACTCAAGTAAAACCTTAGAATTATTGGTTTTCCTGTGCAAGTCCTGAATCTTCATTATCAGTCTAACTTTTAAGCATAATGGAAAGAGTACCTGATAAAGCATTGGCTTTCTTCTTTTATAGATTGAGCATCATAAATTTTAATACTAAAAATCACCCTAATGTATAAATTTATTACAAGTAAAAAATTACATGTACTCAAGGTAATTTTCAAGGGATGTTCTCAGTTTTTTTTCCTCTTTTAACATGAGAATTGATGCCCATCAAAGAAGCAATAGAATTATAATTATCAGTCTAGCTCCTCACACATAAAAGCCAGTAAAGATGTAAATATTAGAGATGGCATCATTATTACAGTGTGTCATATAAGAGCATGGGTGAGTATGCAAATTAGATGACAAGGGGCAGGAATCTTTTATTTCAAGTGGAATTGCAGGATGAGTAGGCATTATTGTCATTATACTGAGAAAATCATTCTTTAAATGTATGTTCTAATCCCTTCATTTATTTCAAATGAAGATAAAAATAGGCCTAGGGATGCCAGAGGATTATGTGATAGGATTTATATAATAAACTTTCCACAGAGCATGTCAAATAGTAAGTACTCAGAAATGTTACCTGTAATCAGTAGCAGCAGCAAGAACAACAGAAACAGCATTAGCTTCACCATCATCAGTACCATCATCATTATCATAATCATCATTTGAATCTATTCCTATCTCTCTACTCATATTTCTCTGGCTTAATCTGATCTCCAGCTCCTGACCTAGGTTGATACTATACATTCCTAATTACTCTACCTCTTTTCATATTTATCACTCTTTGAAAGTAGTGGGTTTCTTTTTTTTTAATTTTGAATGAAAATTGATCATGTCTCTCCCCTACTTAAAATATATCTACAGCAAAATCCAACTCCTGCATATACAAGTTTTGATGATTTGATCATCATGTGTCTCATCTGACTCATCTCACACAATCCATCTATTAAGGAAAGTATACTCCAGGTGTTTCAAAAGTGCAAGCACTTATTAACATAAAATTTCATCCAGTCACAATACCATGTTCACCTGGAAAAAACATGCCATCTTTTCCTCTGGAAAGCTCTCCATGTACCCCCAGTATAGACGTGTGCTTCTGTGCTTCCAAAGCACCTCATTCACACCTCTCTCATGTACATCACTGTCTTACAGTTAACTATCTCTCCACATCGATGTTATGCTTCATAGTGCAGAGGCTATACATTCTGTACGTTTAGTCTTTGCACAGTGCCTCATGCATAGCTGAAATACACATGGAGGGGAAATGAATGCTATTTTTTTTTTCAGCCTTCCTTTTTATAAAGACTTCTTGTTGTGCTTGATCTTATTGTCTCCAACAAACTACATCAAATTATTACAAAAATCTGCAGAGGTAAATTTCTCAGTAATTTACACAGCCAATCCCAATTCCTTCTGATGCCACGAACTAATATTCATCAGCCTCCAATTTATATGTGCTCTATTTTTTCCTTTGTCTACATTGTTTTAGAATTGATCTTCCAAAGGGAGAGGGGGAAATGAATTTACTCTCAAGCTCAGACTCACCTATCAGACTACTCATATTTTCTTTAAAACGTATTTCTGTTTGAATTTCCACTGCATGCACTCATGCACACACACACACACACACACACACACAAACTTCCTCTTCTCTGATTTGACTCCCTCTTAAATCTTTGGCATTCTTCAATGTTACTTTAAGTTGCAATGGTTTTACTCCACTACCTTAACTGGTCAAACTATTACCAACAAGATGCACAACCTTTAAACTTATATGTTCCTTCCTGAAATCAACAACAAAAAGTTTTCTATTTCTATTCCAGTTATGTCATTGCAATTATATAAGTTCCTTAGGATCCTCAGAGAACTTTGTTATTCTCCCAAGATACCTAATATGTTCCACTTCTCACATGAAATTTTCAGCCTAAATTATATCTACTTAAAACTAACTCCACCTTAAAAAGAAGGCCAACAGTGTTATTGCCCTTTAAATCAAATAAATAAAACCCTGTATGTTTTTTAAATTTGTTTTTTAATGAAAGTCATGGATAAGAAACTTACCTTATTATTGAAAAGCTGATGTAAATACTTCAGGTATTACCAGGGTTCTATTCAGAGTAACAGAATATTTTCATGCCTTTTCTCTTGGCATTTTGGAGGTCAATTTTTTTTTTCTAGTAATACTATAATCTTGTTTTTCTGTTGTTAGTGGTAATTTTTCATTGTGTCAGTATCAGGATGTAATTGCTTTGTGGTTAAGGTGTCATTTTACTACTCGTAAATCATGACAAACTTATCTCTCTCTTCCAAGTTAGATTATTGATTTCATTTAAAAGTGTACATTGGTACAAATGAACTTATTTACAAAACAGAAACAGAGTCAACAGATGTAGAAAACAAACTTATGGTTAACAAGAGGGAAAGGGTGAGAAGGATAAACTGGGAGATTGGAATTGACATAGAGACACTACTATATAAATACTGATAACAAATAAGGACCTACCATATAGCACGGGGAACTCTACTCAATTCTCTGTAAAGACCTGTATGGGAAAAGAATCTAAAAAAGAGTGGAGATTTGTATATATATATAACTGATTCACTTTGCTGCATAGCAGAAATTCACACAAAACTGTAAATCAATTATACTTCAATAAACATTAGTTTAAAAATAAACATCTGCTTTTCACAGCAAAAACAAACAAAAATGTATACATTTAAATAGTTGATGAATATCTAATTAACCAAGGGATCATGTTTCACTTGAATGAACACAGGCTGAAAACCTGAGGCCATTTGTAAATATGGGCTCATGAAGGTAGAAACTTTCTTGATTTAGATTGCTGTAAAGAGGAATCTTACAACCACTTTAATCAGTTTAAACATACTGGACATACAAGCAGAAAAGCGTATTATTTTTGGTATTTTCTTCACTTTATCAAGGATTTCTAATCATTTGATAGCTGTGGAATTTCTTTTTTACTTTAAAAATCTATCTCTATTATTTTAAGTCCTATATGTCATGGATGGGCTTCCCTGGTGGATCATCGGTGAAGAATCTGCCTACAACGCAGGAGACTCAGGTTCGATCTCTAGATTGCAAAGATCTCCTGAAGAAGGAAATGGCTACCACTTCAGTATTCTTGCCTAGGAAATTCCATGGACAGAGGAGCCTTGCAGGCTATAGTCCATGGGGTCACAAAAGACTTGAACATGAATTAGCAACTAAACAACAACAACAGTGTCATGGATATCTCTTGAATATTCACATGAATTTAAATAATTTATTTTGAGAAGTTTGGTGGGAGGAGAAGAATACAATTTTCTCTTAAAATAAAGGCTGAACATCAGTATTTTCTAGGTATAAAAAATACATTTTCAGAGATATAATCTCACTAAAAATGATTACTCTGCTTTTTAAAAATTATAAATAACCTATTTCTTTCCAAAAAGGATTCTGAGATTACTTGATCACATTGAAGCCATACCTGCAAACATGACTCTGCTTTAAGTATGTTTTTAGTAAAAACTCCTTTTAATCTCTTCTTTAGGATAAAGAATATGCCTGCAATGCAGGAGACATGGGTTCAATCTCTGTGTTGGGAATGGCAGCACTCTCCAATATTCTTGCCTGCAGAATTCCATAGACAGAGGAGTTTGGTAGGCTGCAGTCCATGGGGTCACAAAGAGTCGGACATGACTGAGCAACTAACACTTTAACACTTTGGGGTAAATGCAATTTTTTCACACCCACTGTAAGAGAGCATGCATTCATTTATTTAAATAATGTTAACTGTATGCCTTCCATGTACTAGGTATATGTTAAATGCTATTTCAATAAATAACTGAGACTATAAAGTAGACACTGGTTAAAAGGTACACTCTTCTATTGTACTTTTTATCTAAAGGGACTCTTTTATGTGGATCTTTCCTAAAGTGAATTTTCCAACAGAAACTTAGGAAACACCAACCTCTAATCTCAGCCAAAACCATATGTGTTACAATCCTTTATTTGTATAATAAAATTTCAGGGAATATTGGTACAGCTTTTCTAAAACCCAAAACTACAAAGTACACAAACAGAATCACCCAGTTCTGTTGGGTAATGTTTGAATTTTCAATAATGAAGAATCTTTCATTTTGCTTAATGAAGATTAAGATAATATTTAAAAACATATTTCTTAAGAGATTCTCTAAGATATAAAGTCATGCTGTTTCTGCTACTTTTTACTCATGTGTTCATTACTAGCCATGTTTTATACATGATTCTATCTCCATATAAGACAAAACATGTCCCAGAAATTTCCTAAGGGCAAATTTTGACAGATGAACACAGTCTCTGCTCTGGTGAGGAATTATCACCACAGTCGGGCAGTGAGGAACTGGGAACATTTTTTACATGTCATAATTTTATCTAGATCCGTTCTTGGCATAATAACTTATTTATATAGACATCTCAGGAATGTTCGTTCAGCTGCATTATCTAAATTAATCCAATTAACTTTTCTGAGCAGGGCATTGTAAAAGAGCTTTGTTTCCTTAAGGCTAAGAATAATGTACAAATGTGTACCTTCATTCAAACACATTCATCAAATCAAAGGCAAATACAGTTAACAAAAATACCAAATGTTTAAATAGGAACTGTCATCCACATACTTGGACTTCTATTTAAGCCAGAAGTGAAACAGTCTGTTTCATATCCATGAAAACTGCTATGGCGATAAATGCAAAGCAATTCAAGAGTCAACTTTTAATTAGATTCCCTCACTTTTTATTCCTTTCATACAAGACAGTTCAATATTTTTCCCATGTGTTTATACATTCACTATGTAATTCCTTTATATTCTATTTTCTTTCTTTTTTGTTCTGCTTTCAATATCTTTAGCAGGCTTTCCATCACTTTTTAGCTTTGTTTATGGATCTGTTAGGGGAGTGTAATCTCCCTGGTTCTGTCTCATCACAACAAAGATTTGAAGTGATGGACATTAAAGCCCTCGGTGTGTCACAGCTATCAGACAGACCGTGTTATAGCTCTTGGGTCTCGGATAGACCGTGTTATAGCTCCGTGTTACAGCTCCACGTTACAGCTCTGTTTTTAGAAAATAGCAGGAAAATACATCCTCGAGGTGTGAGGGCATGCCGACCCAAAGACACGAAGAGAAGACAGACAGCCCGGTCCTTTGGCTCCTCTTTTTATGTTTTTTCCTCCCCCCTGGGCCTGCCCTATGTAAATTGGGCTAGCCAGGAGTGCTGTTTGTTCTATCTGAGGTCCTCACTCCGTCCTCAGACCTTCCTTTGGCCTTCCTTTGTTCTATTTTTGCAGGCTTTTCCCTTCCTTGTCTTTTAGCCACCACCATTCTGGACTCCTGTTTCCTATTCTAATTACCTAACAAATCCAATTTTTGTAGTTTATCTTTAAGTGTTAAGATGGCAATTGGTTTGGGGAGCACTGGATCTTGTAAATTTTGCTACGTTAGAGTAATATAAAATTATGGATTTAATAATTCAGTTTTATTAAAGGAAAACTTAATATTTTAAAATATAATATTTGAGTGTTTAAAAATTCTAGCTATAAAATTCAAGATACATTTAGATATAACTTCAAAATCTATTCAATTTTATGTTTTGAAAACAGACCTGGGAAACATGATATTCCAGATCATTTTATAATCTTAAAGTTGTTTGGAATTTGTCTATTCCTCATCCTACTTGATGCACAAAAATTTACTTCAGGCTTTGACTACTTGCTAATTAAATATTTGGAATCCTGATAATTGTCTTATTATGCTTAGAAACTGTGATAAAATATTTTGATGCATATCTTAAATTTCTTATTCTATTCTCCACACCCACTTCACCATGAGTAACTGAGGACACCTAATAATACTTCAGTAGATTTCTACAGATTATAAAGCACTTCATTTGCAGACTATTTATCTGGTCCTCAATAATCCTGTCAATTTTATAAAATTTCAATTACATCTGCAAAATTTCCCCACAGCAGTAGCCAGTGTTGGAGAGGAAAAACAGATTTCCCTTCACTCTTCTAAATTCTTGGTTAAGACACCACTGTAATTAAAGACAGATTAACAGGAGAAAAATAAACAGAAGTTTCATAACATGTATAGCTCCTGTATACATGGGAGAGACCCAGGAAAACTGAATAACTCTCTGAAATGGCCTCAGCCCACCACCTGAAATACTATCTTTACCTAAAAACAAAAGAAGACGTTGTGAGAGGGCAGTTATGGGAGGTTTTCAAGCAAAGCACAGAAAACAAGGATCTGTTTGTCATGCAGATCTAAGTCCATGTCTTTTCCATGATAACATTTCTAAAGAGTCACTCAGCCTTCTCTTTCTGGTACAGAGGAGAAACCTTTGCAAATGGAGATTTCCCTTATAAATATTTTTTATAAAAGAGTAAACTACTAGTTTTCAGAACGTCCCTCATGTCTCCTGTTTTTTTGTTGTTTTTTTTTAAATAATAGGCTCAGGATGATTCTTATGCCAAAGAAGCGTATTTGGGGTTGTAAATTCTGCTGTCCTTCACTAGATTCATGCTTTATTGAATGAGTAGAAGGGCAAGTCTTGGGGGATGAAATTTTGTTCCCCTTTTATTTGGATTACCCAAGCATCTCTACTGCTTTCTGTAAGAAATTTTATATCTTCAATGTTTATATTTTATATCCATCGTCTCTTCCTAACAGCGTGCCTCTGTATAAGGCCAAATATCTGTAACAAATTCCTTATTCTAAAAAAACCATATATCTACAATAGCTTATCTATATTCAGTCTACTTTTCTAACTGAATGTACAAAGTATGATTCCAAACGCACAGAATTTTAAAGATGGTTTCTCTGAATTGGTTCGGGGTTATGCCTTTGGTTCTCTGATGTGATTAAAGTCAATAATAACTCTGCTTCCCAGGGAAAGGGGAATAGTAGCAATCCATGGCTGCAGTTGCAAAACAATTAAACAAATTGCATCTATAGAACCCTTAATCAAATATCTAAAGACACAACTGCAGGTGACCAAGTATTTGCTGCTGTAGAAGATGTTAGTGAAAACGAAAATAATGGGGTTGTTTGCTTCCTTCTACCTGTACTGAAGAATATGGATAAAAGAAAATAAGGGACTGAAGGATTTAAGTTTTTAGCATAAGGACCACATATAAGAGATGTCAAATTTTCTGTGACTCCTTTTATTTCCTGTAACCATCAAGATTTCTAAAAACCAGACCCAAAGTCTCACTTTATAGATGGATGAATTACAACACAAGTTCAATTCTCAACCTCTCAAAGCTTCTTTTGTTAAAGTTATCATCATGGCTTAGGAAATAAGACGACCCTGAAAATTGGGACAGTGGCTTATGTACAAATTCCACTGAAGCTAAGGACTCTGAAACTGTAAATTCTATGGTGACCACTTGGCCAGCAGAAATGGCCCTTCAAACCCTGCAGAAGAGATCAGTTTTCCTGACTTGAAGAATATGTAAGGTATATCCCAGAAGTAGTTGTCTTGCCAGAGGTGCTTATGTTCCTTACAGCTACCACCAACTCTCACTTCTTGCTTCTAGACATTATAAGCAAACTCCAAATTCACTGATGCTTTTCAATTGCAGTGCTGGAAAAGACTCTTGAGAGTCCATTGGACAGCAAGGAGATTTAAACCAGTCAATCCTAAAGGAAATCAGCCCTGAATATTCATTGGAAAGGCTTATGCTAAAACTGAAGCTCTGATACTTTGGCCACCTGACGTGAAGAGCTGACTGATTGGAAAAGACCCTGATGCTAGGAAAGATTGAAGGCAGGAGGAGAAGGGGACGACAGAGGATGAGATGGTTGGATGGCATCACTGACTCAATGGACATGAGTTTGAGCATGCTCTGGGAGATGGTGAAGGACAGGGAAGCCTGGCGTGCTGCAGTCCATGGAGTTGCAAATAGTTAAACACAACTTAGCAACTGAACAACAACAACAAATCTCATTGGGCACCAAAAGATGAGACACAAAATTTGATTGATGAGATAGTGCAATGCAAACAGAAGAGTTGCATGATTCTACCAGTTATATTTAATAGAAACATAGGAATATGTGTGAGATTAGGGTAGAATATAATGTTTGATTAGGGTGAATTTATTGACATGCTGATTCCAGATTGAGTGTATCAGTTTCAATGGTTCATAATGGTCTGTTTGGTTGGTTGACTAAAATATGAATAAAAGACAGTCTATATCAAATAAAATTCAACTTCTGTCTCTTCCTTATTAAACTGTAAAGGCAGTTAACTAAAGGCTTAGTGTGACTGGAATGGTAAAGTGAACTTAATATGTAAGGCATTCTTACTCATCCCAAACCTTAACTATGCTCCCTAGAGTCTAAAATAGTGTCTTAACCAAGCTTGTGAGAAAAATATGAAGAGAGCCCCTCACCTCCATTTTGAAGGAGCTCTATTGTGCCTCTTCTTTTTAAGCCATTTATAGAGGAAAGTGCTACAATCAATTTCTAAATACCATTAAAATTCTGGAGGGTTTCAGAAGCCAGGTGGTAGCACTTAATTGTAAAGGACAAGGTGAACATAGTTAATTGGCTGACACGGAGTTAAGACATTAATCAGAACAGTCTGATCCACAGGGATCTTTGTATTGACTAGAGGATCATGGTATCCCTATAAGTGAAATAGATGGGCAGCTTATTAACATTGGATTTGATTCATATAAGTGGAAAGCTCTAGCCCAGATCTCCACCCCACCTCACTGCAAATATTTTGGCTTGGTCTGAGACAGAGCCCAGGTGTCAGTCATTTTTAAAAGCTTACCAAGAGATTCTGTCATATATTCAACAATGGAAAACACGAAGTTAAGCTATTGATTTTTTTCCTTTGACCTTTATAAGAACTGAATAACAGGAAAAAAATGGCTGATATGAATGTCACTAGAGTGATTCCTTCCACCGGCTCTAAGATAAATGAATAAGAAATGAAAGAATCTTAAGCATCTAAGATATAAGGATGAAATGTGGATATGGAGATAGATGGATAAATAGATTGATATACATTTAGGTATAATTACACCTTACAACTTGAATATAGCCCCATGGATGAGGCAGTTGGTATCCCTGACTTCTAGGGCTATATCCAACTACAGTGATGTTTCGATTATACACAAATAATGAAGAAGACTCTTGAGAGTCCCTTGGACTGCAAGAAGATCCAACAAGTCCATCCTAAAGGAGATCAGTCTTGGATGTTCATTGGAAGGACTGATGTTGAAGCTGAAACTCCAATACTTTGGCCACCTCACACGAGGAGTTGACTCGTTGGAAAAGACCCTAATGCTGGGAAGGATTGGGGGCAGGAGGAGAAGGGGATGACAGAGGATGACATGGTTGGATGGCATGACCGACTCGATGGACATGGGTTTGGGTAAACTCCGGGAGTTGGTGATGGACAGGGAGGCCTGGCGTGCTGCGATTCATGGGGTAGCAAAGAGTCAGACATGACTGAGCGACTGAACTGAACTGAACTGATATGTACAAAATTTTAAAATTTTACCTCATATATTACAGTATATATACATTTATAGTAATATAAATGTGGTCATGTTTAAAACCTTATAAATGGTGACAAATGAAATTTAAAAATGGAAAACATGATGGCAAATGATTAAAATATAAGAATATAGTTGGCAAATTGGTTTGTTATGGTTACTAAACTTAAGACAAATTAGGAATAGTGCTACCTAACAATATATAAATAAATACATATATATTTTAAATTGATTTATAAAAATAATGCCTGCATGAGATGTTCTCACCCTGTCTTATAGAATATAATCACATCAAGTGAGGTATAATTTTAATGATTACATCAAGAATGAGTATTCTGCTTCATATAAGCAAAATAATTTTCTCTAACTTGATAGTTCTAATTTCTACAATGTTAACACTGACCCCACCATCATTTCACTACCCTGCTTTTTTCAACTTCTATCTGCCTTCCTTACCCAGCTTAATTTCTAAGGTCAGTCAATACAAATACTCACTTACATATGCCCTGAGTTTTTTTGCACCTCTCTGACATGGTCAAATTTACCTGGCTTATTACACCCAATTTATGAACTCCTGAACACGTGTAATTGAATGTGGCTAGAGGGAGACACATGACCTATTCATGATTCCACCTAGAATAGAAGACTGTTAACCTCAAATACACTGGCCCTTCATGCTTTCATACAGTTATACTATACTTCCAAAGACAAATATTTCACGATTTCTTAATTCCCAATACTTCCCCACCAGCCTCAATCTAAGATATTAATTATTTTGCATCTTACAGAGAAAATTAGTGGCAGCTGTGTGGCACTGGAGCATTGCCTTTCTTTGGGAATGCTCAAACTACTGCACAATTGCAGCCATCTCACGTGCTAGTAAAGTAATGCTCGAAATTCTCCAAGCCGGGCTTCAACAATACATGAACCGTGAACTTCCAGATGTTCAAGCTGGTTTTAGAAAAGGCAGAGGAATCAGAGATCAAATTGCCAACATCCATTGGATCATCAAAAAAGCAAGAGAGTTTCAGAAAAATATCTATTTCTGCTTTATTGACTATGCCAAAGCCTTTGACTGTGTGGATCACGACAAAGTGTGGAAAATTCTGAAAGAGATGGAAATACCAGAACACCTGACCTGCCTCTTGAGAAACCTGTATGCAGGTCAGGAAGCAACAATTACAACTGGACATGGAACCAAATAGGAAAAGGAGTACATCAAGGCTGTATATTGTCACCCTGCTTATTTAACTCATATGCAGAGTACATCATGAGAAACGCTGGGCTGGAGGAAGCACAAGCCGGAATCAAGATTGCCAGGTGAAATATCAATTAACCTCAGATATGCAGATGACACCACCCTTAGGGCAGAAAGTGAAGAAGAACTAAAGAGCCTCTTAATGAAAATGAAAGAGGAGAGTGAAAAAGCTGGCTTAAAACTCAACATTCAGAAAACTAAGATCATGGCATCTGGTCCCGTCACTTCATGGCAAATAGATGGGGAAACAGTGGAAACAGTGGCAGACTTTATTTTGGGGGGCTCCAAAATCACTGCAGATGGTGACTGCAGCCATGAAATTAAAACATACTTATTCCTTAGAAGAAAAGTTATAACCAACCTAGACAACATATTAAAAAGCAGAGACATTACTTTGCCAACAAAGGTCCGTCTAGTCAAGGCTATGGTTTCCACTATTTTTGTATGGATATGAGAGTTGGACTATAAAGAAAGCTGCGCACTGAAGAATTGATGCTTTTGAACTGTGGTGTTGGAGAAGACTCTTGAAAGTCCCTTGGACTGCAATGAGATCCAACCAGTCCATCCTAAAGGAAATCAGTCCTGAATATTCATTGGAAGGACTGGTGTTGAGGCTGAAACTCCAATACTTTGGCCACCTGATGCAAAGGGCTGACTCATTTGAAAAGACCCTGATGCTGGGAAAGATTGAAGGTGGGAGGAGAAGGGGATGAAAGAGCATGAGATGATTGGATGGCATCACTGACTCAATGGACATCAGTATGAGCAAGCTCCAGGAGTTGGTGATGGATAGGGAGGCCTGGAGTGCTGCAGTCCATGGCGCTGCAAAGGGTCGGAAATGACTGAGCAACTGAACTGAACTGAACAGAGAAAATTGAAACAATCAGAAAAATAACTCCCACACATTCCCAACACCACATCCTAGCATCTGCTCCTACATTCTCTGCCTTATTGTCTTCTTCCATAGATGAACAATAATAGGCAGGTTAAACAAGGTCATTCTCCTTTAAAAAGTGTATTACTTTAGTACTGTTGAACCGGAAAAATAAGTTAACCAACTTAGATTTTTAAAACCTTCAATGAATTCATTTAATCACATAAAAACTGTGATGTAAGAAGTAGTAAAATCGAATAATTTATCATAATAAAGTGGATGTATTCTTTGCTAGGGGCTTCCTTGGTGGTACAGTGGTAAAGAATCCACCTGACAATGTAGAAGACACAGGTTCAATCCCTGGATTGGAAAGATCCCTTGGAGAAGGGAATGGCAACCCACTCAAGTATTCTTGCCTGGGAAATGCCATGGACAGAAGAACCTGGTGGGCTATAGTCCATGGGGCTGGAAAGAGCCAGACACGACTTAATGACTGAGCATGCACACACACTCTTTGATAAGACACTTTTCTTACTCAGCTAATTTTCTGTAGCTTTTCTATTAAATCTCCATCTGATCCGATCTCAAATATTCTTGTGAAATGTCTCAAATCAGTAACTCATAGCACAGTCTGAACTAAATATTTGTGATGAAGAGCTATATTTGTGATGAAGAGCTTCAGTGGAGATAGTGTAACTGATTAGAAGACTAACTGCACAACCACTGTTTCACACACATAGTTACGGGTGATAAGTGGCAGGCAAAGCAAGATCAAAACCAACAAACCACAAGTCCATTACCAGTATTGTCCTCTGCTTGCTGGCAGCTGATCTGCTTTCTCCCTACCTATTTACCTAAGCCACTTATCTCTGCGGTAGCTATGGAGTCTCCTTGGTAACACTCTTCTTGTATGACCCAAAAGGCACAGCCCAGATCTTTTTCCATAGCCTTTTGGGTTGTCAGTTTATCATGACAATAGAAATTTTCATCAGTCCATATTATGCTGCTTTTGGCCTAAATAATCCAGGATATAGAAAGATCCTAGACAAAAGCTGGAGGAATTTAGTTTTGAGTCTAGTCACTTAAATTGAGCCAGATAAAGCCTTTTCCTGTTTTTAAAATGTGTAATTCACTTATATATTCGTCTGATCTTAGGAAGGAAGCAAAAGATGGTACTGTACTCCTCTTCATCTCCTTTTCATATAATTTCTTACACAGAACTAAAGAGAGACATTTTTCAACAATGTTGTGCTGCAAGGAAGAATCAGTTCTGAGTCCATGTTGGATCCATTTCTTTGATCCATTTTGTTGCTTTGTTATTATAATCATACCTACTGACCTGCTTCAGGGACTCCTGCCCCTCTACCTGAATATTAAACCAAAGTGCCTTTGTTCAGGATCCTGTCCACCTATGGATGGCTACAGGAAGGAAGAAATTAACACACTCCTTCCCTAGGCTTGCCATTCTAGGAAACATTTGCAAGATTAATGTGCTTTTTACTTTTTGTTTCCCCGCCTCCTTGCATCTTTGTTCTGTAAAGAAACTGGCATCCAAACCCCTATAAAATGGTTATTTTAAGACATTAATCTGCCATCTTCTCGGTATTCCTTGTCTCAACATCTCATCTCTCAGATTTATTGGCCTGTTGTGCAGTGAGCAGAGCAAGCTTGGACTCAGTAACAGTAGGAATATAGTAGACTCAGGGGTAATAGCAGTTAACCACTTGCCAAGATGTTAAAATGCTAGAATTGTTTGTAACTGGATTCAGATATTAAATGAATGTCCCTAAGAATGGTGTATCCTACACAGCCTGAAGTCATCATCCCACTTAAACCATATAGGGTACCAGGGGAGCGCCTGCCAAAGAGAACATTAATGTAATGGCTGAGAATGAACAGAGAAGGGCACAGAAATCAATCATGACAGTAGGGCTTGATATATTTTATAATAAAGTTATGAAGTACTATAGAAATTCAGAAAGTAGAAAGAGAACTATTTTTGGCATAGGATGGCCTCAGGAAACAATGACCACTGAACTATGAACCACATAGTGGGAATATTTACTTTCATGTACAAGCTCAAATTTGCTTTCTAGTTCATAAAAACAGCATTCTACATTATGTATAACTTTGTTGTTGTTTGCAGTTTAGTCGCTGACTCATGTCCAACTCTTTGGCAACCTCATGGACTGTAGCCCACCAGGCTCCTCTGTCCATGGGATTTCCCAGGCAAGAATCGTCCCTAGTAGGGAGGGTGGGGATACAATGAGAATGTATGAGTTTGTGTTCAGAACACAGGGGCTAGAACTGTGGTTTCCCTCTATCCTGCTTCCATGTCCTATTTACAAAGTGTTCAGTGAGGGAGGGGGGCTCTGAGGGGTTTCTGATCTGCAGGTTAGGGTCAAAAACATTCTAGAGGAAGGTTTCTATTATCAGACTATTGTCAAGAGACCCAGATGTTATTGCAAAGAAGTAATTTATTTTCATAATAAGAACTATATATAAAGGTGGGTCCGTAGATAAAAGGTTAATAGATCTTTCCAACCATGTTTTATCTTTTGCCTCAGCCTCAACTCTAGAATGCTTTAGCTATTACTAATCTCTTCTTTGGGCAATGCTGCTTTAAAAAAAAAAAAAAAACACAAAAACTAAACTCCTGTAATAATGTTTATGTTTGCTAGAGGTTTTATGTTTGTCTTCTAGACAATGGGAAACTATATACATACAAACAACAGATTAGTAAGACCAGTTCAGTTCAGTCCACTCAGTGGTGTCTGACTCTTTCAGACCCCATGGACTGCTGCAGTATTCCAGGCTTCCCTGTCCATCACCAACACCCAGAGATTACCCAAACTCATGTCCATTGAGTCGGTGATGCCATCCAACCATCTCATGCTCTGCCGTCTTGTTCTTCTCCCGCTTTCTGTCTCTCCCAAAATCAGGGTCTTTTCAAATGAGTCAGTTCTTCATATCAGGTGGCCAAAGTATTGGAGTTTCAGCTTCAACATCAGTCCTTCCAATGAATATTCAGGACTGGTTTCCTTTAGAATTGACTGGTTGGATCTCCTTGCAGTCCAATGGACTTTCAAGAGTCTTCTCCAACACCACAGTTCAAAAGCATCAATTCTCTGGCTCTCAGCTTTCTTTAAAGTCTGACTCTCATATCCATATATGACTGCTGGAAAAACCAGAGCTCTGACTAGATGGACGTTTGTTGGCAAAGTAATGTCTCTGCTTTTTAATATGCTGTCGAGGCTGGTCATAGCTTTTCTTTTGAGGAACTTTCATGACTGCAGTCACCATTATCAGTGATTTTGGAACCCAAGAAAATAAAGTCTATCACTTTTTCCCCATCTATTTGCCATGAAGTGATGGGACTGGATGCCATGATCTTCGTTTTTTGAATGTTGAGTTTTAAGCTTTTTCACTCTCCTCTTTCACTTTCATCAAGAGGCTCTTTAGTTCTTCTTCACTTTCTACCATAAGGGTGGTGTCATCTGCGTGTCTGGAGTTATTGACATTTCTCCCAGCAATCTTGATTCCAGCTTGTGCTTCATCCATCCTTGCATTTCACATGATGTACTCTGTATATAAGTTAAATAAGCAGGGTAACAATATATAGCCTTGATGTACTTTTCCTATTTGGAACCAGTCTGTTGCTCCATGTCCAGTTCTAACTGTTGCTTCTTGACCTTCATACTGATTTCTCAGGAGGCAGGTCAGGTGGTCTAGTATTCCCATCTCTTGAAGAATTTTCCACAGTTTGTTGTGATCCACACAGTCAAAGGCTTTGGCATAGTCAATAAAGCAGAAGTAAATGTTTTTCTGGAACTCTCTTCCAGAACTGCCAGAATTTACACAGGTCTGGGGAAACAGACTCTTGGAGGGCACAAACAAAACCTCGTGTGCACCAGGATCCAGGAGAGAGGAGCAGTGACCCCACAGGAGACTGACCCAGACTTGCCCATTAGTGTCTAGGAGTCTCTGGCAGAGGTATGGGTTGGCAGTGGCCTGCTGCAGTGTCAGGGGCACTGAGTGTGGCAGTGTGTGCATAGGACCTTTTGAAGGTGGTCGCCATTTTCTTCATTACCTCCACCATAGTTTGGTCTCAGGTCAAACAACAGGGAGGGAACACAGCCCCGCCCATCAATAGAAAATTGGATTAAAGATTTACTGAGCATGGCCCTACCCATCAAAACAAGACCTAGTTTCCCCCAGTCATTCTCTCCCATCAGGAAGCTTCCATAAGCCTCTTATCCTTATCCCTCAGAGGGCAGACAGAATGATATCTACAATCACAGAAAACTAATCAAATTGATCACATGGACCACTGCCTTGTCTAAATCAGTGAAACTATGAACTATGCTGTGTAGGGCCACCCAAGATGGATGGGTCATGGTGGAGAGTTCTGACAAAATGTGGTCCACTAGAGAAGGCAATGGCAGAAAATTGGATTAAAGATTTACTGAGCATGGCCTGCCCATCAGAACAAGACCCAGTTTCCCCCACAGTCTGTCTCTCCCATCAGGAAGCTTCCATAAGCCTCTTATCCTTATCTGTCAGAGGGCAGACAGAATGAAAATCACCATCACAGAAAACTAATCAAACTGATCACATGGACCATAGCCTTGTCTAAAATTACTTTAAATCATCAGAAATAAGTTTTTTTTTTTTTTCAAATTACTTTAAATCATCAGAAATAAGTTTTTTTTTTATTAGAGGACTAAATTTTTTTTTAAAAAGTAAGACAAGTCATATGTTCAAAAGAAGTATCACAAAGTTCATAGTAGGCACATAGTTTAACACAAGCTACTTATAACATTATAAAATACAAACTGTAAAAAAAAGGGATATTTGCTTTGAAAACTGAGTAATTTCTTCAGCTTCAATCAACCTAAACTACTTTTTTTTTTCCCCTTTCCCTTAGAAAACTTCCCCTCCACCCCCGTAGCTACATAGAGATATGTCCACAGCTGCTTTTCTTCTGTCTGCCCAGGGCACCAGGCATATCTACTATCACACATGCTTGAATAGCTGCCAGCTATCTTCTCCTTTGAAAAGGTCTGCATAGGGAAAAAAGCGCCACCAACCAGAGGCAAATTATTGGCTAGCCCTGTTGGGATTCAGGGCAAGCAAGAGGGAGTTGTGCTGTAAAACAGAAGAAAATAATCAAGAAATTCATTTTCAACTCTATGGTTATGTCTCAAAACTGAAAGCAGTGATTTAGAACAATAGGACTTAGATAAGAATATGAATAGCAAAAACTGAAGGCTGGGCACAGGAGTATCAGCAGGGGAAGAGGGAATGAAGAGGAAAATGCTCTAAATTTCTGAAGAAACCATTAGAAGGAAGAGAAATTAGGTGAATTATGATCAACCACTTTAACTTAATTTCCAAGAATGAAAAATTAAGGTAACAAGTAGATTGACAGCTACAGAGTATCAGATTTAAAAGATTCTGTAGGTAATAAAAGAAGGGCGATTTCATTAAAATATTGACTTTAATATATAAACATTAAAGCAAGTTATGAATATTAAAATACAATATTCTTAGGAATAATTCTAGATTAAAGCCTTCAATTTTACTTTAGGGTTTTATCTGAAGCAATTTGGATTATTGTCTCTAGACCAACAAAAGTGGATTATCATCACTCAGTCCTTGAAAGGAGAAGATTTTGTTTCCATTCATTAATTTGCAACATAATTCTCTCAGTATCTTCCATTAAGCCGATTTAAACTTTTTCTCAATGGGAAAAGCTCCTGGAGATCCTGATGCTTGTACTAGAGAATAGATTTGTTGGGAATTTTTTTACATATTACTCATAGTAAGTTCCAAAATTGAGAAAATGTTGGTCATTTCAGTACAAGGGATCATAACAGTGCTACATTATGAATAGGGTATCTAAGGAAAGGAAAGTCTTTGAGTCATATATTTATTTACATAATGGTTTTTCATTTTTAAATCTGGTCACTTGAGTTTTATTTTTACATGGTACCTAGCAAAAGTAGACATCCTTTTATTTCCCATGATTACAAGCAGCAATAGATTACAATAAGGGGCTGTTATAAAATTTTCATCAATTTTTATACTTCTGTACTTAGTTGCTCAGTCATGTCTGACTCTTTGAGCCCCCATGAACTATAGCCCACCAGGCTCCACTGCCTATGGGATTTTTTCAGGCAGGAATACTGGAGTAGGTTGCCATTTCCTCCTCCAGGGGATCTTCCCCATCCAGGGATCAAACCTGCATCTTTTGCATCTCTCTCTATACTGCTGAGTCACCTGGGAAGCCCTTTATACTTCCATTTAGCCAAAAGACATGCTCTGTGATTGGTTAAATTTAGATACTATTACACTTCTTACACTATACAGTGTGCATTCTGTTTTACAAACGTCTCTTTTTTTACAGTGTTACTAAGGTATAGTGGGGGCTTCCCTGGTGGCTCAGATGGTAGAGATTTTTGCCTGCAATGCAGGAGACATGGGTTTGATCCCTGGGATCCCTGGGTCAAAAAGATCCCCTGGAGAAGAGAATGGCAACCCACTGCAGTATTGATGCCTGGAGGATTCCATGGGCAGAGGAGCCTAGCAGGCTACACAGTTCATGGGGTTGCAAACAGTGAGACACGATTAAGCAACTAACATTTTCACTTTCAGTTCAAGGTAGAATACTACTGGTTTTATATGAAAACACTTAGATTCAAGGAGATTACATGTTTTTATGGAAATATATACTCAGTAGGTGGTAATTTCTAATTCCAAGCCAAAGTCCTCTAATTGTCAACAGTATAATTTCTGTTAGGCTGTGTGTCTCACCAGAAGGGAGCTTAATTTGTGGATGGTTCCCAGCTCACTCTTAGTAGAGAGTATACAACTTCACTAAATGCCTGAGCCTAGTTATCAATATAAGAAATCCTAGCATCCTAGCATGTGCATAGCAAATTAATATATATATAGAATATCTCTGAAATACCAGGTACTGTATTTGATGATTATAAATATTGTCTTTAATGCTTACAATAATTTTAAAAGATAGTTGATATTATCTCTACTTTTAGATAAGAAAATTGAGAGTCACAGAGAGTAACTAACATGTCTGAGGTCACAGGCTGACAGAATTCATACCCATGTCTATTTAGTTTTATGCTTCTTCCAGAATCTCCTGCATGTTTAAGAGACAGAGCACCTCTTTATTTTTATGTGACTCTTTTGTAAAGTCTTTCTATTTGCACTCCTTCCCCCAAGGACCTACCGATTGGTTTACTTATTTAACTTGCCTAACCTTTGACTGTGTGGGTCACTACAAACTGTGGAAAAATCTTCAAAAGATGGGAATACCTGATCACCCGACCTACCTCCTGAGAAATCTGTATGCAGGTCAAGAAGCAACAGTTAGAACTGGACATGGAACAACAGACTGGTTCCAAATTGAGAAAGGAATAAGTCAAGGTTGTATATTATCACCTGCTAATTTAACTTATATGCAGAGTACATCATGCAAAATGCAAGGCTGGATTAAGCACAAGCTGGAATCAAGATTGCTGGGAGAAATATCAATAACTCCAGGCACGCAGATGACACCACCCTTATGGCAGAAAGTGAAGAAGAACTAAAGAGCCTCTTGATGAAAGTGAAAGAGGAGAGTGAAAAAGCTGGCTTAAAACTCAACATTCAAAAAACAAAAATCATGGCATCCAGTCCCATCACTTCATGGCAAATAGATTGGGAAACAGTGGAAACAGTGACAGACTTTATTTTGAGGGGGACTCCAAAATCACTGCAGATGGTGACTGCAGTCATGAAATTAAAAGACACTTGCTCCTTCGAAGAAAAGCTATGAGCAACCTAGACAGCATATTAAAAAGCAGTGACATTACTTTGCCACTGGATGGACATGAGTTTGAGTAAGCTTGAGGAGGTGGTGATGGACAGGGAAGCCTGGCATGCTGCAGTCCATGAGGTCGCGAAGAGTCAGACACGACTGAGCGACTGAACTGAAAGTAATTTTGGAATCAAAGAAGTCCTGTAAAAACGCATCCTTTGAAGAGACCAGTCCTCATAGGAATGTGAAGAGTGAAAGTAGCTCACCACCTCGGGTCAGCATGAAGAGTTTTTCCCTCAGGGGTATAGAATTACATTTCCATCCAATTGCATTATGGGTGGTTTTGCCTTTCTTTGTAACCATCTGGTAGAGGCTGCTTCACAGACAGGATATTGAGTAAGAGTTCTGTTCTGGTATGATAATAACCACAGGGGGGACCTGCAAATATTCATTTAGTGATAGTGTCTGCGCTTAACTCAATATGGCCTTGTTGTCGCTTGTCAAGGAAATCAAAGGCACATAGTGTGTATTGAATACCTGATAATATCTAAGTATATCAGTCATGCTTGAGTAATCCCAATGGTTTAATTTAAAGAGAAATGGAAAACCTGCATTGTATAAAAGTTAAGGGTCTAGGACATATGTTCTAGAAATAGGAAATTGTAAAATGCTACATACAATTCCCCCCCTTTTTGCAATTTTCTATGTTATTTTATTGGTATATGAATTAAACTAGAAGTACGGTTTTCTTTTAAACAGCATAAAATATATTTACTTTGATATCTGACTATTTGGGTTTGTTTAGGGCAATAGTTTCCAAAATAACTATAATTATACTGTAGAATTTTTTTTTTCATTTTCTTTTCTCATGTTTAACATGAGATCTTACTTTTTTTTTCTGCACATGGTCCAGTATTTTCCTACTTTTATATACAATCTTTTATCCATTTGTTTTTTTCTCCTACAATTGAAAATAATATTCTAGAACAATGGACCATTTCCATGAATGTTGGTATCATATTTTTAACATCGTTTCTCTACTCTTGCTCACCCTGCAAATAACAATTCAGCCTGAAAGTCATTTTTAAAAAATGCTCCAATATGAAAAAAAAAAACCTCTAGTTGCTGTGACTTGTGATTAAGGAAACTATAGTGCAAGGATTGAACAGGGAAAGAATACTTGAAAACAAGGGAACAGGTTAGGATGCTAATATTTCAGTCATGTAATCCATGTAATTGTTGGTTGTTGGTTTTATATTGAAGGAAATTGTGTGTATGCCTGAAGTATAGATTAAAAGAACAGAGAAATGAAAAAAATAGTGTTAAAAATGACTTGTCAGTTAAATTTCAATGATATAACATCTGGCATATATGTGTGCTATGAATATATATAATACATATATTTATCAGGAGTGAATAATCGTGACAATGCTTTCCAGTCATTTCTTGAGTATCACATCTGTAATGTTGTTAAAAATAATTAACTTCCTCGAACACAGAGCACTGGTTTATGAAAAATAATTCTAAAACATCAAAATAATTTAATGAGCTTAAAAACTCAAAATTCTCAATGACAAGAGTTACATCATTCTGTTTCAAATCTTTCTGCCTATAATTTTTTAACCACTTTGTTAAAGAGGAGGTAAGTGAAGAAAGAGACCAGAAGGAGCAGGTTCTTTCCATAGCTTCCTGAGAGTCTTGGTGTAAACAGTGGTTCCATCAACCAATGGAAAATTGATTATCCGTAGAACAGTTTCTATCACTAGTGAATAAAACGTGCTCCAGGAAGGGCAGAATATTGCTTAATTGCTTGCAAAATGAAGTTAGAGTTCTTCAATTTTTTGGATAAAAGGATATGATATTAGTCAATCCCTGGGCTCTAGAACCAGGTTAAGCTATTTAAACTTATCATTGAGAATTTTTTATTACTTTTCCCAATTGGTTGATACTTTTCCTACATTGAAAATTATTTTCTCTTTGAATATGAAGGGCTTCATCCACAGCCTTCAAATATGCAGAATTTCTGAACACTTTTTGTCCATTTGTCAATGACTTGTGTCTCTGGAAATTTTTAGAATAAACTTTTCATCCACACTGTTCAGGAATTCCAAAATGCATGAAAAGTGAAAGTATTAGTTGCTCAGTCATATCTGACTCTTTGCGACCTCATGTACTGTAGCTTTACAGTCTCCACAGACCATGGGGTCCTCCAGGCAAGAATATTGGAGTGGGTTGCCATTCCCTTCTCCAGGGGATATTCCTGACCCAGGGATCGAGCCCTGGTCTCCCACAATGTAGGCAGATTCTTTACTGTCTGAGCCATCAGGGAATATACTGCAGCAATTTTTTTTTGATTCGTTTTACTTGGAAAGCAGTAAGTACTTTTGAAGTGACAACCTACGGTTTTTAATTATGATTTTTTTCCCCTGTCCATAGTCTGTCTTTTATTAGTTAAATTGCTAAGTGTTTAGTGTATTCTAATTTTGTACTCTAATTTTGAAGAGGAAATAATTCCCCAGGGATTTGGAGAATGTTTTGTAGGACATAGGACTGGCTATGTGTCCTGAAACAGGTAGTAAAAGGCTTGAGGTCTTACTAGGGGTAGAATCCAATAAACATGTAGTGGGGACAGACAGGTAAAATCGAATGCAGGTCAGCATACAAATCAAAGAAGATTGAAGACAGTGGACAGATTTGCTTTTCATGAAACAGTTTTATAGCAGGAGATTGATAGGAATGATAGTCCAAAAGAACTATTAAGATCACATTGAGGAGGTCATTGAACTCAAGCTCCAGAAAATATTTTACCACATGCAAGGGGAAGTCAGTGAATATTTTTGCTGGAGAGTAACATGACTGAGACAGGCATCCTGGAATGTGAAGTCAAGTGGGCCTTAGAAAGCATCACTATGAACAAAGCTAGTGGAAGTGATGGAATTCCAGTTGAGCTGTTTCAAAATCTGAAAGATGATGCTGTGAAAGTGCTGTACTCTATATGCCAGCAAATCTGGAAAACACAGCAGTGGCCACAGGACTGGAAAAGGTAAGTTTTCATTCCAATCCCAAAGAAAGGCAATGCCAAAGAATGCTCGAACTACTGCACAATTGCACGCATCTCACACGCTAGTAATGTAATGCTCAAAATTCTCCAAGCCAGGCTTCAGTGATACGTGAACTGTGAAATTCCAGATGTTCAAGCTGGTTTTAGAAAAGGCAGAGGAATCAGAGATCAAATTGCCAACATTCGATGGATCATCAAAAAAGCAAGAGAGTTCCAGAAAAACATCTATTTCTGCTTTATTGACTATGCCAAAGCCTTTGACTGTGTGGTCACAATAAACTATGGAAAATTCTGAAAGAGATGGGAATACCAGACCATCTGACCTGTCTCTTGAGAAACCTGTATGCAGGTCAGGAAGCAACAGTTCAAACTGGACATGGAACAACAGACTGGTTCCAAATAGGAAAAGGAGTCCGTCAAGGCTGTATATTGTCACCCTGCTTATTTAACTTCTATGCAGAGTACATCATGAGAAACGCTGGGCTGGAAAAAGCACAAGCTGGAATCAAGGTTGCGGGGAGAAATATCAATAACCTCAGATATGCAGATGACACCACCCTTATGGCAGAAAGTGAAGAAGAACTAAAGAGCCTCTTGATGAAAGTGAAAGAGGAGAGTGAAAAAGTTGGCTTAAAGCTCAGCATTCAGAAAACTGAGATCATGGCATCTGGTCCCATCACTTCATTGGAAATAGATGGGGAAACAGTGTCAGACTTCATTTTTTTGGGCTCCAAAGTCACTGCAGATGGTGATTGCAGCCATGAAATTAAAAGACGCTTACTCCTTGGAAGGAACGTTATGACCAACCTAGATAGTATATTTAAAAGTAGAGACATTGCTTTGCCAATAAAGGTCCACTCTAGTCAAGGCTATGGTTTTTCCAGTGGTCATGTATGGATGTGAGAGTTGGACGGTGAAGAAAGCGAGCACTGAAGAATTGATGCTTTTAAACTGTGGTGTTGGAGAAGACTCTTGAGAGTCCTTTGGACTGCAAGGAGATCCAACCAGTCCATCCTAAAGGAGATCAGTCTTGGGTGTTCATTGGAAGGACTGATGTTGAAGCTGAAACTCCAATACTTTGGCCACCTCATGCGAAGAGTTGACTCATTGGAAAAGATCTGATGCTAGGAAGGATTGGGGGCAAAAGGAGAAGGGGACGACAGAGGATGAGATGGTTGGATGGCATCACCGACTCGATGGGCATGCGTTTGGGTAGACTCCGGGAGTTGGTGATGGACAGGGAGGCCTGGCGTGCTGCAATTCATGGGGTCGCAAAGAGTCGGACACGACTGAGTGACTGAACTGAGCTGAACATGACTGAAAGTATTTTTAAAAGAGTGATCTGATTGTGTTGAGGGGGAAAGATAGCAGAAAGATGAGGTAAGAGGCAGTAAAATTATACAGAAAACTTTTGCTTTAAAACTGTTGTTCTGCTTCACTGTTTTCTGAGAAGGACAGTCCCCTTGATTCTGAGTCCCCAAAACTCTTCTGCTCTTTGTTCAACATGTAGCCTGGCTCTGTCAGGCTCTTACCCTCTGTATTCACCAGGTGAAATTTTACACCCATTTCAAATCTGTGTTAGTGGCTCAGTCGTGCCCGTCTCTTTGCAACCTCATGGACTGCAGCCCACCAGGCTCCTCTGTCCATGAGATTTTCCAGGCAAGAATACTGGAGTGGGTTGCCATTTCCTTCTTCAACTCTAAATTCGCTAGCTCCTCAGAGCCCCATCTCCTCCCTTCTCCCATTCCCTCCCTTTTGATCACATTTCTGTTTAAAAATACATCTATTGTTTCTACTTTATCTTGAATTATTGTTGTTGTTTAGTCGCTCAGTCATGTCTGACTCTTTTTGACCCCCATGGACTGTACCCCCCCAGGCTCCTCTGTCCGTGGGATTCCTCAGGCAAGAATACTGGAGTGGGCTGCCATTTCCTTCTCCAGGGAATCTTCCTAACCCAGGGATTGAACCACATCTCCTGCACTGGCAAGCATATTCTTTACCACTGAGCCTGTTACTTAGTTCTGAACCTGTTCATCTAGACTGTCTTGAAGACAGGAAACTGTTTTAGTCACTCAAATACTCAGAAAAATTGCTTGTGAAATTTGAGTTAAATAGTAATGGCAAGGTACACATTGTATGTCTGATGATTTTCCTTACTCCTGGATGATACAAGCAAAGAGTAACAGACACAGCATGTAATTAGATTCCACTGTACCACCTGCACAAGATAAATCATAATCATGACATCCTAAATACTGAAAATACTTTGAGGCAACGAGCTGCTGAATCAGTATTCATCAAGTTTAGGCATACAAAACAAAATTCCAATTATCTATGTGAGCAGTATATTCTATACAAAACTGCAGAGACATAAATTAACGTGAAAGCATTTAAAACAACATGGTTGTCTGGATGATACATTACAGCACGTACAACCAACACTTAGTTAAGCAAGGAGGAGCTGAACAACCTGTTACCCAAATACTGACTTTTCAGTACTTATCTATTCACAAATAATGTACAGCTTGAGATAGTAAATTCTCAGTTAACCTTAGTTAAGCAAGGAGGAGCTGAACAACCTGTTACCCAAATACTGACTTTTCAGTACTTATCTATTCACAAATAATGTACAGCTCGAGATAGTAAATTCTCAATTAACCTTAATGAAGCTGATCAACAGAAAATGAAACACTTTCTAGTAAAGATAAAATATCCATGAAGGCAGAATTAATCAATGAAATGCAATATACATGCTGATTCCATAAATAAAACTTTTAAAAATGATAAAACAGCTTTTAAAATCAAGTTCTTTAAAATGTTACTAGGTAATATTTGACATATACAAATATTATACATGTATAAACTATGAAGCTTAATAACAAAACAAACTTCCTGCTCAGAACTAACCATT
Organism: Giraffa tippelskirchi; assembly: GCF_054371585.1. NCBI lineage: Eukaryota > Metazoa > Chordata > Mammalia > Artiodactyla > Giraffidae > Giraffa > Giraffa tippelskirchi. The sequence continues at coordinate 70,603,473 of NC_137284.1, forward strand.
CAAATTAAGATCTATAGCATTTCTAGCAACTCTTGCTTTGATCTGTATCTTCCTACACCCTCCTCTGCATACTACCAACTGAGGATATGCCATTTTATATTTATCATTCCTTTCTCATATTTATTATCTTTATCATATATAATATGAAACTCTAGAACATGTACTTTTGACTTTATTTTTGAAGTCTCTGAAATATTATGGTATATGTCGCTATCGTTGACTTGCTTTTCACACTTGTTTCTAAATTTCACACAAACTGGTAACTGTTACTGTTGCTGCTCATTCATTTCTCACTGCTTACAATATTCATTCTCTTATAAGTGGGATTTTTAAATGCTTCCAGCGTTTTATTCTTGATAGCATTGCTATGAATATTTTGTGGACTGGTGTTGAGATATCAGAATCTTTTGAGGGCAGGGAATGGGTGGAGGTTAGAAACAGAATTGCTGGATCATTTGGTGTATGAATAGTTGATCTTACAAGACTGTGCCAAATTGATTTCCAGTGTATACCAACAATATGTAAAAGTTGCATTGATTCACATCTTTGCTATTAGTTCACATTTTGCCAAAATATATTCAAATATGGGCTATGCATTAAATATATTAGGTCCTGGTCATGATAGAGAGTAGGAGGGAATAGATTAAAAATTAGAGATTCAGGCTAAAAAGCAGCAAAAATAAACTAACAAAAAGAGAGGTTTCACTTGACAAAAACAAAAATGTAATATAACATATATTATGTCTAAGTATATATAAAAGTAGAAAAATGTAGTACAGAAATAATAAAAATATGCCATGAAATGTAGAGAATAATTTATTAAATACTTGAAACTGACCTAGAGGGGATTAAAGCAATAATGAATAAAAATTAATTTGGTTAGCTATAAGAAATTAGGTTTATACTTATTTTCTCTGCATTTTGAAGATACTATTCTAAGATCTGTCACATCCATATTGCTGTTGGCAAACACTGTCCATCAAATTGTCACTCCTTTGAAATCTGTCCTCTAATATCTTCAAAGATCTGCTTTTATTTTTTTTTTCCATTTTGTGTTTCCCTCCAGTAGTTTTAAATATTAGTTACTTCTACTCTATTTTCAGCAGTAATAGAAACTGTCCAGTGGTAATTTTCTGAGATATTTCCTTTCTTTCATTTATTCTGTCCTTCTGGGTATTAAATTACATATATACCAGGACTTCTCTAAATAGCTAGGGCTCACTTTTATTTTTTCAATCCCCTTGCTTCTTTGTGTCATACTGTAATTTCTTCAGATCTGTTTTTCAGTTCACCAGGCTCTCATTAGTTTTGTCTACTCTACAGTTCAAACTGTACATTGATTTTTTAAAAGTTATTTCAATAATTATATTTTTCTTTCTTAAAGCTTATTTTGGTTCTTCTAGATATCCCAATCATTTCAAAAAGTTTGTTGGTTTTTCCTTTCTATTGCATGCATGCTCAGTCGTGTCCAACTCTTTGCGATCCCATGGACTGTAGCCTGACAGTCTCCTATGTCCATGGAATTTTCCAGGCAAGAATACTGGAGTGGGTTGCCAATTCCTTCTCTAGGGGATCTTCCCAACACAGGGATTGAACCCGCATCTCTTGCATCTCCTGCACTGGCAGGTGGGTTCTTTACCACTGAGCCATCTGGAAAGCCCTGCCTTCCTATTATGTTATGGTTTATGTTTTTATCTAAATATTTCATGTATAATTATTTTATATTTTATATATGATGATTCTGAAGGATGCCTACCAAAATGCCACTTTGGCATAAGGATTATTCTCAGTGAAAGGTACTTGAAAAAACAGCACATGTAAGAAGAGCATTCTAATCTTCTCTCTCTTGGTGGCGTGTGCGTGTGTTCAGTCATGTCCAGCCCTTGGTGACCCTGTAGATTGTAGCCCATCAGGCTTCTCTGTCCATGGGATTCTCCAGGTAAGAATACTGCGGTTGCCATGCCCTTTTCCAGGGGATCGTCCCAACCCTGGGACTGAACCTGAGTCTCCTGTGTCTCCTGCATTGACAGGCGGATTCTTTACAAAGGAACCACCGAGGAAGCCCTTTCTTCCCAGAACGGGAGATAAAACCCTAATATAAAAATGTCCCCCGTACCAAGAGAAAAGAAACATTCTTTGATGGGTGCCAAAACCTAGAGAATTCTGTACAAACAGATCTTGCTAAAATAATTCTTACCTTTGATTAGCCTCCCTATATATCTTACTTTTTCATAATTGCCTCTTCTTGTTCAAACTAATATAAAAAATATTTAGGTTTCATTACTTCTTTGGATCTTCCTTTTATTCTGTCACATAAAACTGATATTTGCGTGTTTGTCTCTTGGTAATACATTTTATGTCAATTAAATTCTCCAGCCCATCTGAAAACCTGAACAAAATAAAGGTTAAGTTTTGCCTCTCATACAATTCTAACAGCTGAGGCAATTGGGGCTCCTAAAATAATGCTTATTTTCTACTAACTCTCACTCCTGGTCTTCATTTTCGTATGTGTTTGGTGTTCTCTAATTATAGGCTTGTATTTAGTTGAATTAGTGATCTTTCAGAGTCGATATTTATTTCCTCCTCTCAGCAAACAGGGAGCTACCAACTGGAATTGATATATTCACCTTTTAGTGTCCTGACCTTCATTAAAGAGCCTAAGGACTCCTATCTTTCCAACAGCTTGCTGTCCAGTGACCTGACTCCAGCACTAATGGCATTAATGTTGAGAGGCACCACACCTTTTGGGTATTAAACAGGCTCCAATTCCAATTTTGATCTTTTCTGTGTCTTTGTTGCTTTTATTTGGTCTCCTTGGAGATGTCCCCAACTTTGATTAATCCAATAATATAATAAAACCATAGGCTAGGCAAGATTTAGTTTATATTCCTAAAGGCCATTCAAAGCAATCACTGGGAATGAAATTTTACAAGTTTGACATTTTTAGAAGTTAGTATACCTAGTACCTACTTCCAAGTAAACATGGTGGCTACATTATTTGGGTTAATTTTCATATTGATAACTATAGCAGAAAATCATTTTTGTAAATTAAACTGATATTAGTGTCAAATAATACTGAATTTTTTGGTAAATTTTTAGAACTAAACTAGCACTTTTACTCCATGGAGTAACAGAGTTCCCTTAAAACATGTGTTAAAAGACCTTGGACTTCCTTGGTGGTACAGTGGATAAGAATCTGTCTGCCAACACAGGGAACATGGATTCGGTTCCTGGTCTAGGAAGATCTCACCTGCTATGCAACAACAAAGCTTATGTGCCACCACTACTGAGCCCTCAAAGACCCTCCAGCCACACCTACTGGGCCTGGTGCTGCAACTGCTGAAGCCCACACACCCAGAGCCTGGGCTCCACAACAAGACAAGCCGCTACGATGAGAAGTCCACGCAGGGCAATAGAAGGTAGCCCCAGCTCTCCACAACTTGACAAAGTCAGCTCACAGCCACTAAGACCTCATGCAATAAAAAACAAATAATTTTTAAAAAGATCTTAGGAAGTCGGCATTTCTTTAGTCGGCATTTCTCCTCATCTCAAAAGATTGATTAGCGTAACTTTGCCTGTGGGCTTAACCTTACGCTAATTTTCCAAAGTCAAAAATTACCTGGTCTACAAGGTATTCATTGAGTCCCAGCTGTATATAATGTGAAAATGGAAAGGAAAGTGATAGTTGCTCAGTTGTGTCTGACTGTTTGCAACCCCATGGGCTGTAGCCTGCCAGGCTCCTCTGTCCAAGGAATTCTCCAGGCAAGAATACTGGAGTGGGTACCCATTCATTTCTCCAGGAGATCTTGCCAAGCTAGGATTTGAACCCGATCTCCTGCACAGCAGGCAGATCATTTACCATCTGAGCCACCAGGAGGTTCAATATGAAGTTTCAGAACTCTCATAACATTCCTAATCCTTTGGTCCTTACTCATGTGTGCATGCTAATAACAACAATGTGGAACATATGAATCGCAATCCAGAAACCCAAGTACTCAGCAAATAGCCATCTTAAATATGTATTAAAATAATCAAATTAGAATGGATTCTAAGTCTCGGTACATGGTAGGTGGGAAATGCTATTAAGCCATTAATAAGGCCCTGTTCTTTTCCAAAGTCTTAGTGAAATATGGCCTGGAAAAGAAAGTCAGATACACTAACATTTGAACTGTAGTAGTCAAAACTAAAACTGTTACTGGATCAGTGTGAAGAGGTTCTAATCTGGAAACTGTTTTAATGGTTTACTTGTAGTGAGCATGCTGTCCTGAGAAACGGAATTTTCATGTTCATTGTTCAGTATCCATAGTCTTTCCTTACAAGCTTGGTTTTGCTGTCTTCTCACCTACTGTCAGATAAGAGGAAACATTTCTGCCTTTTCTCTTGATGTTTCAAATTTTCCTTTTCTCCTCTACTTACATTCATAAACACTTCCCCAATTCCTTCATCCCAAGGCTTTTAGGCATCAAATGACAAGAAAAGATGTATCTTTCAAATGACTTTTACTTTTGGCCCAGCAAGGCAATTTGTCCCAAGGCTTTGGTACAACACCAAAGATTCTGGCTACCTCAAGGAAGGAGAGAGAGAGGGAGAACGGCAGAGAGACAAGACCAAAGTATTATCTTGTCACAATAATTACTGCTAACATTTCTTGAATGCCTGATATGTGTAAGAGGTGGAGCCAAGAAACTTTCTGTCATCTCATCTCAAAATAATCTTATGAAATAGGTATTATTATTATCTTGATTTCACAAAAGGCTAAAAAGAGGTTAAATCACAGGCCTTGATCTCACAGTTACTAAACTGAATAGCCAGGATTTAAACCTCAGCAATCTGACTATAAATTATACTGCCTTTGGTCATTGATTAGGCTCCTGAAATCTTGCATGCTCCCTAGTTCTTCTTTTGTTGTTGTTTGGTCATTAAGTCATGTCTGACTCTTTGCAAACCCATGGACTATAGCCTGCCAGGCTTTTCTGTCCATGGGATTTCCCAGGCAAGAATACTGGGGCAGGTTGTCATTTCCTTCTCCAAGGGATCTTCCCAACCCAGTGACTGAACTGCATTGGCAGGCAGATTCCTTACCACTGAGCCACCTGGGAAGCCCCAGTTCTTCTTTCAGTAACTACCTAAGTTATCCATCAGACATGACCTAGCAACAAAGTTACCCATCTAGGAGTTTCAATTAGCCTTAGATGTCTGTCTGCCTTCTGAGAGTTTTCTCCAAGGATTTGGAGTCCTTTTATTATTGAATCTCAGACTGATGAATGGAAATCTCCCTGTCTGTTGACAGACTTCTCTAATGCCAACTTCTGTTCATGGCCAGCCATTCATAGAGTCCCCAAAAGTCATGCTTTGCAAATTTGCTGAAACAACTTGCTGCTACTGCCCTAAGCCCTTCTGTGACACACTGAGGTGGTAGCACAGGCTGCTCACCTTGTCTGTCCCATCAGTAGGGCTATGTTTTGTGCCTCTCTCTTTTCTCATTTTTTTCCTTTACTAGCCATCTGGTAGGACGCACTGGATGCCAAGGTACAACGAATGAAGCATGTAGACTCTAGTCAACTGAGAGGTACTTTAACAGTCAAAGTCATTTTGATCAATGAGTAAAATATTTACAGTCGATAAACATTTGGTCGTTGGTGTCATATTTATAATCAGAAGGAACTTAAAAATATACTTCTACTCAGTCAAGAAAATCTTACAGGGAAAATAGCATGGAAACCTAGTTAAAATATGTAAAACACATACTGTAAAACTTTCCACCACTATAAAATAGCTTGCCCATTAACATACCATGTTTTCTTAGAATGAAAGGAGTGATGGGCAGATTTTGAGAATAACTTTAACTGTCCTGGCAAACACTATCACAGTACAGCTCATTTTGCAAATGTTCAAATATGGTGGACTAGGCAGAAATTAGAAAGCAAGAACATTTAAAAACAGATAAATAGCACATGGTAAATTATATAATAGAAAATTTCATAGTAAAATCAAACTATGATAAAATGTGTATTTTCTATACCACTGATCAACTGAAAAATCTTACATTTTTATTACTTGGCCAGTATAAAAAGACAAGTATCTGTGTCAAACTTGAATATCATATTTACAAATATTTCTCTTTCACATGCATAAACTGTTATCAGACCCAGAAAGAACACTGATTTTTTAAGGTCTGGAATCTTGAGCTAAAATTCGTGTCACTAGGCATATGAGTATGCCACAAAAGTGCAGTCAAACTTGCTATAGGACAATCCAAAGAAACCAGCATCTGATCGACTTTCTCAGTACCATTCTATACCATATCTTTGATTTATAAGCAATAATTATGTTTTAGTTACTTAACACTGGAGTATAGTACTTTATTCAAGTGTTTCACAGGATAGAAATTAAAGATTGAAAATTTAATTAAATAATTTCAAAAGGTTATTTATCTGTCACCCACAAAAGCATTAAAAAATTCAAATAAGAAAAATAAACAAGTACATGACTCTTACAAATACTCTAACATTCTCAAGTGGTGTGTATGTGTGGGGGGAGTGGTTCACACATATTTTTAGTAAGGAATAATAGATGTTTCCAAAATATATTATATTTACCTCTCGTAGCACTTCCTCAATTATGATTATGTATTTACATACCTATCTATGCCTGCCCCTTTAAGGCAGGCTACAAAGTTTTAGGTATCATTAGAATTTAAGTGCCAAGATGTTCTGAAGAGTCATTAGTGTTTGGAGAAATTTTAATGTCCTATTTGCAAGGGAACAGGACAGGTGGCATAATAACTTTATTTACATCAATAGGGTCAAAATATCACATGATCCCTGCACTAAAATTTTGAAAGAAGATGAAATAAGATATTGAATAAAGTCTCAAATGCCATCTTCAACTTGCTTCCTATTAATAATATTTGAAAAATAATTGCTTTCTGAATGCAAATGACTATAAAAACCTTATTAAATAAAGTTATTAAAAAGCCTATTCAAAAGAGAAAGGGGATGTGTGTGTGTGTGTGTGTGTGTGTATAGCTGAATCACTTCATCGTATGGCAGAAACTAACACAACATTGTAAAGCAACTATACCACAATAAAAAAATAGTATGTAAAAGTACTAAGTCTAGGAAAGCATGAATATAATGTAAATTTATTATTATAATAGTTGTAAGTTTGCTTTAGCTATATAAACTTATATATTCAGAACAAACAACAGAATAGAAATACATCAAGATATTAATGATGGTTATCTCAAGACAGTGGTATTATGGATAACTGTCTTTTCTGTGTTTTCCATGTTTTTAAAACAATAAACTGTAGTGTTTAAAAGAAAAATGAAATGCTATCTTTTTTACCATATCTTAGATGAAACTCATCTCACCTTTCATGTTTCTCCATGTACTTCACAATGTCAATTTCTATTATTCTCACAGTAGAAGATGCTAGGATTATTATCTGATGTCTCTTTAGGATATTCTGTAACAGAGAAATTGAATGATTATTACATGATAACACCATAGAGCAAATGCTATTATCTATATCTACTTTCTTCCAAACCAGAGGAAACTGGAAAGCTTTGATTTCACCTTCAAATTTTAGGGATAGTATGATCTAAAGTGTTGTTTATAAATAATGATTTAAAGGAAAATTTATGTTAGAAAAGAAGAAGATACTTTTCTTATTAAAATATCTACAATTACATATTTCTTATGAAAACTAAAGCATAGATCCAATCCTGTGCTTAAAACATAATAAAATCCTGATATACAATCATATAGTTAACTCTGATACACTTTATAATCTTTGAAATATAAGCATTAAGTCATGTCAAGTTAATGCTATAAAAAATTTAGATTTTTGGTAACTGATTCTTTTAAGTCTGCAAGATCAGTATTTTCTTAACGTAAATCAAACTTAAGTCACTAGTTTTTTAAGAGAAGGTAGAATCTAAATAATTTACATATGAAATGAAGCTTAACATGTGTCTCAAACATTGTAATCCCAAATGAATTACTAAAAGAAAGAAAGATAGAATTATTTAATATTGCATAAAAGGTAGGCTTATATACCGTGCCTTTTAATAATTTCTTAATTTTTTTTAAAAAAGGTTAGCTTTATGTTTTACAAAGTGATTTTGTCTAGACAAAGCAAATAATCAGCAGCTTTTGTCAAAGTTCTTTTCATTAAAATGAAGTGATTAGATATATAAGTTGTCTTGATTGTGACAACGCATTACAATTTTATTAAAATTAAACCAAAAAAGACCATATCACATTATCTTTATTGCTACTTAAAATGACCTATCTATTTGAACAAGGCATAAAAATTCAGTCTTAAAGGCACAGCTTTTTTTCTGGAGGGTGCATGCTTTACAGATAAATGTATTACCACAGAACATCCCCTACAGTTTTCTCTAGTGCTCTCACGAAAACAGATTTCAAAATTACTGAAGTATTCACAGTATATAATAGTTAATGTCTTCATAAAATATAAAGATAAAAGCTAGGTTTGCAGTAAAATTTCAGTGTGCTTATAAATTTACATGTGCTTTTTAATAGTCACTCTATTATTTAGTTCATATCCTATAGTTCAATTAAGTATCACAGATACAAAATAGCAATGATTTAAACTTTAAAAGCATGAAAGTCCACACTAATGAGCACTCTGCAGTGTCAAAGACCCAGGCTCCTTCCCTGTTGTTCCTCTGCTATGTCTAGGGTTGGCCTCCTCTCCTCAGGGTCCAAAACTGCTCACTGCCACATTTACAATTTAGTCTTAAAAAACTGTGTGGCAGGCAGTCGACGGCAAAGTCCTTCCTCTTATAAGGTTACATCTTGGAACTTGCATTCATTACTTTTTAAGGTAGCTCATCGCTCATAATTTAATCTCAGAGGGGCAGCTGGCTACCAGGGAGACTGGAAATTGTAATCTCGACTCTGGATGGCTTTGTGATCAATTAACAATAAAGAGCTCTGTCTCTATCAAAAGGAAGAATATATACCAGGAGAAAAGAAGCGGCACTTGCTGTGGTCAGATTTGCATAAACTTTGAAAGTCTAGTCCCTCAAAACCACAATGAGATAAGACCTTACACCTGGTTATTATCGAAAAGAAATAGCAAGTTTTGGTGAAGATGTGGGAAAAAAGGTAATCCCTGTGCACTATTGGTGGAAATAAAAACTGGTGCACATCTGTGTAAAACAGTATGGAGGTTCCTGAAAAAATTACAACTATCTTATGACCCAGAAATTCCACTTTTTGAGTATTTAGCTGAAGACAACGAAAACACTAACTCAAAAACATATATGCACCCCCATGTTCACTGCATTACAATTCACAGTAGCCAGGATATGGAAATAGCCTGAGTGTCCATTGCTGTATGAATGAACAATGAATACATAAAAACAGAATATTACCCAGTTATTTAAAAAGAATGAAAAAGAAGAAAGGAAAAACAACAGGCTTATAGAAGATTCACCGATCAGCTTGGAGGCTGCCAGAGAAGTGTGAGGATCTAGTGGACATGAGTCTAGTCCCTGAAAAATTATACTGGTTAAAAAAATACTGAAACATAGATTCCTTCCTTGATTTAGATATTATACTTGTCCTAGATCAATGATCATTATTTTGACTTTTATTCAATAATATGCCTGTCGTAGGATCAAATTTAAGTGTCAAGTTTGGAATCTTTCCCAACCCTGTAAGACTGATGCCCCAACTAAACCAAGACAGCTAAATACGGGGTGGGGGCGGGGGGGGGGTTGCTACAGCAAAGATTCAAAACAAGTCACAGAAACCCAGGTGAGTCTTGTAAAGGCTACCAGAAGGAATCTGTTACTAAAGCTGTTATATTAATACTGTTTTTAGCAGTGTTTCTAATTTAACTTCAGTTACATTTTACATCTGTGCTTACCATTCATCTTACATTTCAGTTTTTCTTTCCAGAATTGTTTTCCTTTCATTTAAAGTACATATTTTGGGATTTCCATTATGAAAAGGTTCTCTAATGCCTCATTAAAAATAGTTTTAAAATTCAAAAAAAGTTTCTCTACTAGCAAATTTCTTATGTGTGAAATTTTGCTATATTCATGATAGTTTTATGTTTACAGTTATTTTCTCTCAGCACATTACGACAATACTCCCTTGATTTCTATCGGCTTTCAAAGTTGCTGTTATAAACTCAGCCATCTAATGACTTTTTCTTTTAGTCCGAAGCTTCTCTCTGAGATTTAATTCTTAAGACAGGAAATAACACTGTTATTTGACGTAGATTTAGAACTGTTTTCACAATTACATTAGAGTCACACACTTGAATTGTGACCTACTTTATGAAGACAGATAATAGTTATGTTTATTTAGCACTTACCATGTGCCTGACACTGCAGTGGAAACTTCTCACCTTATTTGTCTAATTCAGTTCTCACAATAAATCTTTCGCTGCAAGCGCTCTTCTTGTCTCTGTTTCATGTTCGAAATGTGAGGCTCACGAAGTTTGGAGAATCTCTGCCATATCCCTCAGCTAGTGAGTGAGGCAGGAACAGGGAAAAGACTGGATTCACCTGAACAACAGAGCCCCGCTCAGGTGAAATTAATTCAACACGTGAAACTGACTCATCCTCTTAAGGTCAGGAGGTGCAGCGATTCGCAGCCTGCGGGGCTAAGCCAGAACTACATTTCCCAGAAACCTTTTCTCAGAGGTCTCAGGTGAGTGGCCGCAGGCTGCAGGCAAACCTTTGCCTGAGGTTTGGAAGGCGTGAGGGAAGCGGTCATTACCCATCATAGGGCATCCAGGTAGCTGTGGTCAGTGTCCCAAGTCCAGTGCCTACCGGTGAATTCAAGACTGCCTCGCTGTCCCTTGCTCCATGTCCTACTCTTCTGCCAAGCAGCCAGCCGTGGTGGCAAAGGGCAACCCTGTCCCCAGCCTCCTATCCCAACAGATGCAGAGGTCACAGCCCCGCAGAGACTTCTCTGGGCTCGCGTGTCCTGCTTCCTCGGCTGCAAAAGGCTGCCCCCCGTAACCCCCGGCCAGCGTCCACCTTGCCATCCATGCCCGTCCTCCGGGGAGCTGGCCTCCAAACCGCCTTTCCCGACCTTCTTTCTCCAGGCCTCCCACAATAGTGTGTGGTCCTATGCCTCTAATATATCCCTTATTCTATTATGCAGTAAGTAATCGCATATCCCTAACTGAACCCAGAGGGAATATAGTATTGAAATACTGCTCAAGTACTGTTTCCAAAACCTTCTTGTGTGCGCTTCTTGAGTGCAGATATTCTGGTTGCTAATAAGGCCACGTTGTGACTTTTATGGGCCCTAGACACTTTTGTCTTCGGGGTACCTTTTCATCCATAAAAAATATATTAAACATTATATTTTACAACTGTTGATATAAAGAAAAATGTAATCCAAGTTGTTTTTTTCTTGTAACTGCCAATTTTGAAAGATATTAGAATACTCTTAAGATTCTAAAAGTACCCTACCTCCCCCAGGGTCTCAACAGGTAAAGAATTCTCCTGCAATGCAGGAGACACAGGAGATGGGAGTTTGATTCCTGGGTTGGGAAAATCCCCTGGAGGAGGAAATGGCAACCCACTCCAGTATTCTTGCCTGGGAAATCCCACGGACAGAGGAGCCTGGCTGGATACAGCCCAAAGAGTCGCAGATAGTCAGACACAACTGAGCAAACACATACACCAACACACCATAGACCCTAGGAATTGTGTCTACATGGCTAATGGAGAAGCTAGTCCTGTTACTAGGTTTGACTAGGGACCAGGAATATGCATTTTAGTAACTCTCCCTTGGTGATTCTGCTGATTAGGCAAGTTCCAGAAGTGCTACTAGAGAGAGGACTTGAGTGCCTCGGGACCTGAAGGAAACTGTGATCATGGAAGGCAACTTTCATATGGAAGGCAACATATTTGTGGGGAAGCACTTTTAAAAAGTATTTGTTATTTCATCACTTAGTCGTGTTCAACTCTTTTGTGACCCCATGACTATAGCTTGCCATAGTCCATGGGATTTTCCAGGCAAGAATTCTGGAGTGGTTTGCCATTTCTTTCTCTATTTAAAAAGTATATTGACAGCAAAATTTAGCTCTGAATAATAGCAGACACCCCACCCTATGTCTTACGCTTATAATACATCTGATTTTCAAGTTTTGTTTCTTTCGCATGGATTGATCTTGCAATAGAATCACAATAGTGTTACTGGTGTAGGAAATAGTTCTACACCAATGAATTCATCTTACAAGCCCCCACTGAGAATTAAAGTCCAAAAGCAAAAGAAAGTTATGATAAACTAGATCCATTTGTAAAGAAGAATTTCCCAGACTGCTGTGCTTATAAAGCTCCAGCATAAAATTGATTTGTTTTTGTTCGTTTCCTGTCTCTGAATTAAATTTTAATCTCCTTCCTGCAGGGAAATAAACTGTATAACATATTCCAGGATTTAGGACAGTTCTTTAATCAATGGGGACTCCTTAAGAAACGCTAATGATGAAAACCAAGAAAACAAGTAAATTTAATATTTTATTCAACCATGAAAATAAATACAAAAGTGCTGAGCACAACCAAAGATAGCACTCAGTACTTCAAGTTGTTGTTTTTGTGAAACTATTCAACATATTCTCTTAAGCCACTTATATGTGTATATGTCTTATCTCTATTATTAGATGCTTTCTTGATTATATATTTTTTGTATTTGATTCCCAATAGCACCTCTATATTACCATAAAAGTTGAGATCCCTCAAAGATAACTTTGTACTTAATGAAAGAAGAAACAATTTGAGACAGGTTACAAAAACATATTTCTGGCCATTCGTTGTGAGGGCTGGGAAATGGGATAAACTAGGATGAATCAGTTTTCAGGTGGTGCTAGTGATAAGGAACATGCCTGCTAATGCAGGAGATGTAAGAGATGTGGGATCAATCTCTATGTCAGGAAGACCCCCTGGAGAAGGGCATGGCAACCCACTCTGGTATGCATGCCTGGAGAATCCCATGGACAGGAGCCTGGCGGGCTACGGTCCATAGGGTGGCAGAGAGTCAGACACGACTGAAGTGACTTTACATGCATGCAACATTTGCAGATATGAGGGAGCCAGATTTGCTGCCCCCAAATGTGTCTTTTTGGCATAAAGATTATTTTCAGTTCAGTTCAGTCGCTCAGTAGTGTCCGACTCTTTGCGACCCCATGAACTGCAGCCTGCCTCTTTATAAGGGTGGTAGAAATACTAAAAATACTATTATATATATTCAGATAACATTTTTCATAGAAACCTGAAAAGAGACAGAGGTTACTGGACATTTTTCTGATTCCTCAGAGAAATGGCAGTTAAGTTTTCCAAATATTTGAACTAGGCATACTTTGGGCTTCCCTGGTGGCACAGTGGTATAGAATCCACTTGCCAATGCTGTAGACACAGGATATACATGTTTGATCTCTGGGTCAGGAAGATTCCCTGGAGGAGGAAATGGCAATCCACTCCAGTATTCTTGCCTGGGACATCCAATGGACAGAGGAGCCTGGCAGGCTATAGTCCATGGGGTGACAAAGAGATTGACACCACTGAGTGACTGAGCGCGTGCGCGCGCACACACACACACACACACACACACACACACAGGTATATTTTACTTCTTCCTTACATCTGCTTCCCAAGATGTTCCTGTAATGAAACATCAGAATACAAACAAATTAATTAAAATAATATACTGGGTAGAGCACAAGTTGACAACTTTATGTGTAACTTAAACATTTATTTTGTAAATATTATGAATTACAAGAGTTATTTTGACCTTGAAATTATTTTAAATCTCAAAGTGATCAAATGGAATGACTTTTAACTTTTCTTTAGGAGGATGCTTTTATTAAAATCGGTAGAAGGCAAGTTTTGATGTAGTTCCAACCTCACAAATACTGGTTTCCTGAGATCTCCATTTCCCATACCAAAGACCTCATTAGGAAGGGCCCTTAGGAGCCTTCTTTATACATGAGACCTATCATCTGTGTTGTACTGGTTATGCCAGGGTGAACATTTTATTCAATTTTAACCAAATTCCCTCCAATAAAGTGGAAATTGAAGTCAGCAGGTATTTTTCACCAGGCTAGGTTACTGAAGGTGGTCAGGTCAGTATTGAGGTGAAGAACCTGTCTGCTGAGAAACAAAAAAGTTGAGCTAGAGAAAGAACAATGTCAGAGATGTAAAAAAGCAGCCAGGATGAGATATATTGACTCAAAGACAAAAAAAAGAAAAGAAATCAGAGAATGACTCCCTGGATTCTCTAGTTCCATCACTTCCATTACAAATTCCCAATGTACTTTTTACTCTTAGTTTTCATAAGGTAGTTCTATCCTCGCAAAATAAATTCCTCCTTTTTGCACGAGCTTATTCTAAGCATGTTTCCATAATATGAAGCCCAAATATCTCTAAGGCATCATCCTGTAATTATCACTTGTAAATATTTGCCAGAAAAGTATTTTAATTTCTTCCAACATTTTAATGTCCAATCAATTGCACATGTTTTTGTTTTCTCTATGCAATTTATCCAAGACACCAAACTGACCTGCATTCACAGGTATGAATAACAAACCATATGTTCAGAGGTACCATGATGGTTTTCTGATTCTGCTGCCTACTCACATTTCCAAAACAATCAAACAATAAACTAATAACCAAACATTAATTGAATATAATTATTTTAAAATATTGGAGCTGTGGAGAATGTAAAGAGAAAATAATGCAATTCACATGAGAACACATAGTTTTTCAATAACAGACTATCTTGACTATATGAAAAGGAGTGCTTTATTCAGTAAATTTTTAGAAAAAGTTCAGAGTGGGGGTGGTTTAAACACACAAAATTCGTTCCTTCTAATTTTCTGAAGGAGTCACATCTTACAATAATTTACTCATCCTTAGGAGAGTTCATTATACAGTATTTGGATTTGAAAGTAATTTACAGTCAGTGGTTTTATTGAACTTTTCAAAATTATTTCTCTTCATATAAGGCAGAAATAATTGCTTGGTATGGCACTCAGTGGTTTTACTTATAAGTAAAATAAATTAGCTCTGACTGAACTAAGGAGAAAATGAATTTATCCAATACTGAGTACCAGATCATCACAATGGAGTGATCACTCACCTAGAGCCAGACATCCTGGAATCTGAAGTCAAGTGGGCCTTAGAAAGCATCACTACGAACAAAGCTAGTGGAGGTGATGGAATTCCAGTTGAGCTATTTCAAAGCCTGAAAGATGACACTGTGAAAGTGCTGCACTCTATATGCCAGCAACTTTGGAAAACTCAGCAGTGGCCACAGGACTGAAAAGATCAATTTTCATTCCAATCCCAAAGAAAGGCAATGCCAAAGAATGCTCAAACTACCGCACAATTGCACTCATCTCACATGCTAGTAACATAATGCTCAAAATTCTCCAAGCCAGGCTTCAGTGATACGTGAACCGTGAAATTCCAGATGTTCAAGCTGGTTTTAGAACAGGCAGAGGAACCAGACATCAAATTGCCAATATCCACTGGATCATCGAAAAACCAAGAGAGTTCCAAAAAACATCTATTTCTGCTTTATTGACTATGCCAAAGCCTTTGACTGTGTGGATCACAATAAACTGTGGAACATTCTGAAAGAGATGGGAATACCAGACCACCTGACCTGCCTCTTGAGAAACCTGTGTGCAGGTCAGGAAGCAACAGTTAGAACTGGACATGGAACAACAGACTGGTTCCAAATAGGAAAAGGAGTACGTCAAGGCTGTATATTGTCACCCAGCTTATTTAACTTATATGCAGAATACATCATGAGAAACGCTGACCTGGAAGAAGCACAAGCTGGAATCATGATTGCTGGGAGAAATATTAATAACCTCAGATGTGCAGATGACACCACCCTTATGGCAGAAAGTGAAGAGGAACTAAAAAGCCTCTTGATGAAAGAGGAGAGTGAAAAAGTTGGCTTAATGCTCAACATTCAGAAAACTAAGATCATGGCATCTGGTCCCATCACTTCATGGGAAATAGATGGGGAAACAGTGGAAACAGTGTCAGACTTTATTTTTCTGGGCTCCAAAATCACTGCAGATGGTGATTGCAGCCATGCAATTAAAAGACGCCCATCTATGGGGTTGCACAGAGTCGGACACGACTGAAGTGACTTAGCAGCAGCAGCAGAAGTGGAACAGTTCTAAACTTTAATAAATATAAGATGTAGACATCATCATTTATTGCTGTGTAAAGTGACCTTGGGGCTTTCCATATGGCTCAGGGCCTAAAGAACCCGCCTGCCACATAGGAATCATGGCTTCAATCCCTGGGTTGGGAAGATCCTCTGG
Source organism: Giraffa tippelskirchi (assembly GCF_054371585.1). Lineage (NCBI taxonomy): Eukaryota > Metazoa > Chordata > Mammalia > Artiodactyla > Giraffidae > Giraffa > Giraffa tippelskirchi. Next base: position 70,619,814 of record NC_137284.1, read on the forward strand.
GGGAGGAAATGACAACCCACTCCAGTATTCTTATTTGGAGAATCCCATGAACAGAGGAGCCTGACAGGCTACAGTCCATAGGGTCATGAAGAGTCAGACACGACTGAAGTGACTTAGCATGCACGCACGCAAAGTGACCTTGTCTACAGGTAACTGGTTATCTCTATCAAAATTCAGAGAGCATACTGGGTCAAAGCAGGTCTCAGGAATGGTCCAGGGGCCAAACATATCTCAGCAAATACACACCTGTTAGGCATGCAGATATCCAAGGCAGATTCTGGTTGCACAGGGTCTAGCAAGCAATGCTAGTTGCACTAACTTCAGTAAAGTCATAGGTCATTAGCGAGCATCCATAGCCTCAGGGTACATATGCTCCATTTGATGATAGCTCTCACTTTGCCTCCTATGGCTACTGCAGGGAGAGGAGATAGCACATCCTGGCAAGTCTCAGGGGCTTTACTAAGCAGGTGCAACAGAAGTAAGGATTCAAAAAAAAAAAAAAGCAAAGAAAAAACAAAGGTAGTCTTTATAGTCCATTTATATATTGATGGTTAGAGCACGTTTCCTTCTTTTAAACTGTAAAGCATTAAAAGATTCTAGGTGTAAGAAATTGTGGTACATATATACAATGGAATGTTACTTGGCTTTACAAAAAGAACACATTTGAGTCAGCCCTAATGAGGTGGATGAACCTAGAGCCTACTGTACAGAGTGAAGTAAGTCAGAAAGACAAATATTGTATATTAACATATATATGGAATCTGGAAAAATGGTACTGATGAACCTATTTGCAAAGCAGCAATGGAAACACAGACATAGAGAACAGACTTGTGGACACAGTGTGGGAAGGACAGGGTGGGGCAAAAGAAGAGAGTAGTATGGAAATGTATACATTAAGATACATGAAATAGATGGTCAGTGGTAATTTGCTGTATGACACAGGGAGCTCAACCAAGGGCTCTGACAACCTAGAGGGGTGGGATGGGGTGGGAGACATTTGTATACCTATGGCTGATTCATGTTGATGTATGACAGAAACCCACACAATACTGTAAAGCAAATATCTTTCAATAAGAAAAAAACAAAACAAAACTGATAGGACATTACCTTGTTAGCCAGCACGTGCAGTCAGAGATGTTAATATTTACACAGAGCTAAGAAGGGATAGTGGAGGATGAGCTTTGGATTCAAGGGCTTGTCCATAGCATTGAATATCACCTCTACCACATGGTCTCCATTTGGTTCTTCAATGGTTAAGTATATGAATGGAAGACTCTTTCTGGGGGCTTCTCAGGCAGGTCACAAAGAGTCAGACAGGACTGAGCACACACAGGCAAGACTCTTTTCAGGAAGGTGGCTATTTTTAAGCCTATGCATTTCATAGAAAGAAGCAGTAGAAACAGTTCCTAAAAGACAGAATTGAAAATACTCACAAGAGAGTATCTGTGCTCAGTCACTAGATGGAGCCCACACTCAATTCAGTTTTGGGGTGTTAGAAACAGGACTCACACCAACAGGAGAATTAGAATACGCCTGCCAATGAAGGAGACTCGGGAGATACAGGTTCAATTCCTGGGTCGGGAAGATTCCTTGGGGGAGGAAATGGCAACCCACTCCAGTATTCTTGCCTGGCAAAACCCATGGAGAGAGGAGCCGGGTGGGCTACATTCCGTGAGGTCGCAAAGAGTCACAAATGACTGAGCGTGCAAGAAGATGCACAAATACAAAACATATTAGATGGGGAAAAAAACGTACTTAAAATAAACCCGGTAATTGGGGACGGCATTATACATATGTTGAAATTTTGCTAGAGGATACTTTAGAAATTCCTTCTAGGCTATATGCAATAGCACAGTTGGAAATAATTTGGACTGGACCATGGAAAAAGATAATTTTTAGTCTTGGAATTGCACTGATGAATATGCTGCTCTGACCTAGTTCAGAACCTTCTGGGAGTGTTGTTCTAGGGGCAAAATCCATCTGCTTATTACCCTCAGGAGGATAACCAGAAAAGCGGTTGGTATTGGAGGAGCCCTCATGAAGGTAGATGCATTTTGGCCAGAGAGACTGCTGATGTACACTATTGTGAGAGGAAGTGAAGCCCCTGATTGACTCTAGGTCAGGGGCCAGCAAACCTTTCCTGCGAAGGCCAGACAGTATATATTTTTGGCTTTGCAGGCCAGATGGCCTTTGTCACAACTACTCAATTGTTCCAACATGTAGTGCAAATGTAGCCATAGGCAATATATAAACAAGCAAGTGTGGCTATGGACAGTGAAACTTTATTTATGGACACTGACATTTGAATTCCACTTAATTTTCATGTGTTACAAAAATTACTCCTTTTTTGATTTTTTTTTTTAACCATTTAAAGGGCTTCCCAGGTGGCACTAGTCGCAAAGAACATGCCTGCCAATGCAGGAGACGTAAGTCACGTGGGTTTGATCCTTGGGTTGGGAAGATCCCCTGGAGAAAGGCATGGCAACCCACTCCGGCATTCTAGCCTGGAGAATCCCATGGACAGAGGAGCCTGGCGGGCTATAGTCCATGGGATTGCAAAGAGCCAGACATGACTGAAGTGACTTAGCACACATGGCAACCATTAAAACACTGAAGCCCATTCTTTTTCTTTTTATTAGATTTTTATTTATTTATTTATTTTTGGCTGTGCTGGGTCTTTACTGCCGTGCTCGGGCTTTCCCTAGTTGCTTGCAGTGAGCAGAGACTACACTTTGTTGAGGTGCGCAGGCTTCTCATTGCGGTGGCTTTTCTTGTTGCAGAGCACAGGCTTTAGGGTGAAGGCTTCAGTAGTTGCAACATATGGGCTCAGTAGTTGTGGCTCCAGGGCTCTAGAGCATAGGCTCAACAGTGCATAAGCTGAGTTGCTCCGCAGCATGTGGGGTCCTCTCAGACCAGGGATCAAACTTGTGTTCCCTGCATTGGCAGGCAGATTCTTAACCACTATACCTCCAGGGAAGTCCCTGAAGCCTATTCTTATCTCCTAGGTTATACAAAGACAGGCAGTAGGCTGGAATGGCCCATAGACTGCTAGTGTCTCCTGATCCTTTTACTAAGTTGACAAATAACTTTAACTACTGTGTTAAAGTGGAGCTCTTTTTGCCCACCATGAGGTCTCCTTTTTTGATTTGAGCCATCTATCAAAGCTATACTTCTGGTCTCTTCTTCTACCCTTTACTCCTTCTTGTGGATATAGATTTGCCAGATTGATGGATCATAGCATTAGTTCATATTTCTCAATTGTACAGGAGTAAACTATTGAAGGTCCTAAATGCAGGTAGACAGTGAATCATTGGTGTGTATTTCACTACACCTCTGAGAGTCAATGCAGAGTCAAGTGTGTCCCGTTTGCAGACTTTGTCCCAAGGAGTTGTCTAACAGACTCTGTTTCAGGCCTCTCCAGCCTGCCCATGTATCATGGGAAATTGACTGGATCCTGATTAGACCTAAGCCTTCATTTCCAACTCCTCCAACAGTAACTGGTTCAAGAAACTTGGCTGAAGGCCATTGAGCGTTTGTAACAAATGGTGGTAAATGTTACTACTTAGGGATGAGCACAGTGACCTGAGTTGACTCAAATCTTTTTTCAAAGTTGGAGGAGTTGTTTTTCTTCTCTGTCACTGGATATGAACAAGGGAAGTGCCTTGCCATGTAATTAATGCTGGCATTTATCCTGTGACCATAAAGGAAGCAAACCCAAGGACAAAGCTGGCAGGCTGAGGACACAGAGCTGAGAGAGACAGGGAAAGCTTCCAAAGCTCTGACTCATTCATGAGGAGAGCCCATCTTACCCCTGGAGGTCTTGTTTTGTAAGCAAATACATTTATGTATTATGCAAGACTTCTATAGCTTATATATATAATGAGCTAAGAAGAACTAAAGAGCCTCTTGATGAAAGTGAAAGAAAAGAGTAAAAAAGCTGGCTTAAAACTCAACATTCAGAAAAATAAGATCATGGCATCCTGTCCCATCACTTCATGGCAAATAGATTGGGGAAACAATAGCAGACTTTATTTGGGGGAGGGGCTCTGTGACTGCAGCCATGAAGTTAAAAGACGCTTGCTTCTTTGAAGAAAGCTTTGACCAACCTAGACAGCATATTAAAAAGCAGAGACGTTACTTTGCCAACAAAGGTCCAGCTACTGGAAAAACCAGTAGTCATGTATGGATGTGAGAGTTGGACTCTAAAGAAAGCTGAGTGCCGAAGAATTGATGCTTTTGAACTGTGGTGTTAGAGAAGATTCTTGAGAGTCCCTTCGACTGCAAGGAGACCCAACCAGTCCATCCTAAACGAAATCAGTCCTGGATATTCATTGGAAGGACTGATAATGAAGCTGAAACTCCAATACTTTGGCCACCTGATGTGAAGAACTGACTCATTTGAAAAGACCCTGATGATGAGAAAGACTGAAGGTGGGAGGAGAAGGGGACGACAGAGGATGAGATGGTTGGATGGCATCACCAACTCAATGGACATGAGTTTGAGTAAACTTCAGGAGCTGGTGATAGACAGGGAAGCCTGGTGTGCTGCAGTCCATGGTGTTGCAGAGTCGGACAGGACTGAGCAACTGAACCGAAGTGAATTAAAAGGGGACACCATGATTTTACATTTGCTTTTCTTTTCACTGAATAAATAATAAATTATTAGTGAATAAAAAAATGATAAAATGAAAAAAGTCTGCTTTCAAAAGACAACAAAGGTTAACATATTATCATGTCACTCCAGATGTTGCCCTAGGTATATATACACATCATGAATTTTATGTTAACAAGGATATACCATGCATAATGTTTACTTCTGTTTTTAAGCAACTTAAAAATTTTAAATAGTTTTAGATAAACAGAAAAGTACAGTCTTTCAGAGGCCTGGAAGTGACTCAATGGTAAAGAACCTGCCTGCCAATGCAGGAGACATGGCTTTGATCCCTGGGTTGAGAAGATCCCTTGGAGAAGTAAATGGCAACCCACTCCAATATTCTTGTCTGGAAAATCCCATAGAGAGAGGAGCCTGGCCAACTACAGTCCATGGGATTGCAAAAATGTTGGACAGGATTTAGTGACTAAACAACTGACTTTCCTTGTAACTTGTACACAGTTTATTACATTAGTGTGGACTATCTATCACAAGTAATAACCAATACCGATGTATTATTGTTACCTAAAGTCCATAATAAATTCATATTCCATTAGTTTTTACCTAATGTCCTTTTTCTGTTCCAGAGTCTTTCAAGGATACTACACTCTCAGACTCAGGAATGAGGAGGACAGAAGTATTCATGGCTACCCTATGAGCAGAGAATTGCCAGGATCTCAGATAGAGATAAGAAGCTGTCTATAGTGGATATCCCCCAAACACTGACCAGTAACACCGAAGAAGCTGAAGTTGAACAGTTCTATGACGACCTACAAGACCTTCTAGAACTAACACCCAAAAAAGATTACCTTTTCATTACAGGGGACTGGAATGCAAGAGTAAGAAGTCAAGAAACACCTGGAGTAAGAGGCAAATTTGACCTTGGAGTACAAAATGAAGGAGGGCAAAGGATAATAGAGTTCTGCTAAGAGAACACACTGGTCATAGAAAACACCCTCTTCCAATAATACCAGAGAAGACTCTACACTTGGACATGACCAGATGGTCAACACCGAAATCAGATTGATTATATTCTTTGCAGCCAAAGATGGAGAAGCTCTATACAGTCAGCAAAAACAAGACCAGGAGCTGACTGTGGCTCAGATCACAAACTCCTTATTGCCAAATTCATACTGAAATTGAAGAAAGTGGAGAAAACCACTAGACTATTCAGGTATGACCTAAATCAAATCCCTTATGACTATACAGTGGAAGTGAGAAATAGATTTAAAGGACTAGATCTGATAAACAGAATGCCTGATGAACTATGGATGGAGGTTCATGACATTGTACAGGAAACAGGAACCAAGACCATCCCCAAGTAAAAGAAATGTAAAAAAGCAAAATGGCTGTCTGAGGAGGCCTTACAAATAGCTGGGAAAAGAAGGGAAGTGAAAAGCAAAGGAGAAAAGGAAAGATATACCCATTTGAATGCAGAGTTCCAAAGAATAGCAAGGAGAGATAAGAAAGCCTTCCTCAGTGATCAATGCAAAGAAATAGAGGAAAACAATAGAATGGGAAAGACTAGAGATCTCTTCAAGAAAATTAGAGATACCAAGGGAACATTTCATGCAAAGATGGGCTCAATAAAGGACAGAAATGGTAGGGGCCTAACAGAAGCAGAAGATATTAAGAAGAGGTAGAAAGAATACACAGAAGAACTGTACAAAAAAGATCTTCACGACCCAGATAATCATGATGGTGTGATCACTCACCTAGAGCCAGACATCCTGGAATGTGAAGTCAAGTGGGCCTTAGGAAGCATCACTATGAACAAAGTTAGTGGAGGTGATGTAATTCCAGTTGAGCTATTTCAAATCCTGAAAGATGATGCTGTGAAAGTGCTACACTCAATATGCCAGGAAATTTGGAAGACTCAGCAGTGGCCACAGGACTGGAAAAGTTCAGTCTTCATTCCAATTCCAAAGAAAGGCAATGCCAAAGAATGCTCGAACTACTGCACAATTGCACTCATCTCACACTCTAGTAACGTAATGCTTAAAATTCTCCAAGCCAGGCTTCAGCAATATATGAACAGTGAACTTCCTAATGTTCAAGCAGGTTTTAGAAAAGGCAGAGGAAACAGAGATCAAATTGCCAACATCCGATGGATCATTGAAAAAGCAAGAGAGTTCCAGAAAAACATCTATTTCTGCTTTACTGACTATCCCAAAGCCTTTGACTGTGTGGATCACAATAAACTGTGGAAAATTCTGAAAGAGATGGGAATACCAGACCACCTGACCTGCCTCTTGAGAAACCTGTATGCAGGTCAGGAAGCAACAGTTAGAACTGGACATGGAACAACAGACTGGTTCCAAATAGGAAAAGGAGTACGTCAAGGCTGTATATTGTCACCCTGCTTATTTAACTTATATGCAGAATACATCATGAGAAACGCTGACCTGGAAGAAGCACAAGCTGGAATCAAGATTGCCAGGAGAATTATCAATAACCTCAGATATGCAGATGACACCACCCTTATGGCAGAAAGTGAAGAGGAACTAAAAAGCCTCTTGATGAAAGTGAAAGAGGAGAGTGAAAAAGTTGGCTTAAAGCTCAACGTTCAGAAAACTAAGATCATGGCATCCAGTCCAATCACTTCATGGCAAATAGATGGGGAAACAGTGGAAACAGTGTCAGACTTTATTTTTCTGGGCTCCAAAATCACTGCAGATGGTAATTACAGGAATGAAATTAAAAGATGCTTACTCCTTGGAAGGAAAATTATGACCAACCTAGATAGCATATTAAAAAGCAGAGACATTACTTTGCCAACAAAGGTCCATCTAGTCAAGGCTATGGTTTTTCCAGTGGTCGTGTATGGGTGTGAGTGCTGGACTATAAAGAAGGCTGAGCACCGAAGAATTGATGCTTTTGAACTGTGGTGTTGGAGAAGACTCTTGAGAGTCCCTTGGACTGCAAGAAGATCCAACCAGTCCATCCTAAAGGAGATCAGTCCTGGGTGTTCATTGGAAGGACTGATGTTGAAGCTGAAACTCCAATACTGTGGCCACCTGATGCAAAGAGTTGACTCATTGGAAAAGACCCTGATGCTGGGAAGGATTGGGGGCAGGAGAGAAGGGGATGACAGAGGATGAGATGGCTGGATGGCATCACTGACTCGATGGACATGGGTTTGAGTAAACTCTGGGAGTTGGTGATGGACAGGGAGGCCTGGCCTGCTGCGGTTCATGGGGTCGCAAAGAGTCGGACACAACTGAATGACTGAACTGTACTGATAAGGGAGTATCAATGGGTAGGGTTGCATTGGTTAAGTCATTCTAATTCATCTCTCTCCCACAGCCATCTCAGGAGTCAGTTTGAAGAGAGCACTTATTTAGTTACTTCTAGTCCCACAGCCATGGCCACAGGTGGGATTGCAGTAGTCATTCTGTAAGCCTCAGCAAAGTTAGAGGAGATTCACTGTTACATCTGCGTTTTTGAAAGCATCATGACCTAAAGAAGACCTGACCTTTGACTTGGTTTTGGTGAAGAGCAGCATTTGTTGACAGACTGCAACCCTAAAACTTTCATTGGTGGTTGAACACATTCTCTTTTGAAAGTTAGAGTCGGAGAGACCCAAGAGAGTTCCTTGAACTCCAGTCCTAGTATTGTAGTAGTGGACTTGAAGCTCAACAAGCCAAGCTTGTTAGTGCCTCCACAGGCTGGAAACAAGAATGATGCTTCTCCAGAATCCAAAATGGGTGGAAAAGAACAAACAGGCAAGGTGCTGGGAAAGTGAGGAGTGCTCTTTTGCCTTTCTCTCCTTTGCATCCAAATACGAACTCCACCCAGGAAAGGTTTTATGTCTGAAACCTCTGACCAGCACAATTGATAGACACAAAAACATAAGTGAGAAAATTTTAAAGATAACTACCTCTGAAATATCAATAATTATATCCCATTACATCTACTTAAGAGGTAAAATATGTCTTTTTATCTTCTCTTATTATATGTGTTTTTTAAACTGAATTTGATTTTGCATCAAGTTCTGTTAAATAAAATTCCTTATATCACAGCAGAAAGGCCAAATGCATGCAAAGGAACTCATTCAAAGGATACCCCTGTATAGATTTTTAAAAAACAAAAGTTAAAAACAAAGAAACATCATGGCACATTTTATTGAAAGGGAGAAAATACTTATTTTTATGAAATAAATTTTCCAGCTCTTGGACTTTTATGTAGTATTGATTCCAAACATTTTAAAATCCACCTTGGTTTCTTCAGCAACATGCATAATATCAGTCCCCTGAAAACCAGGTTGAAATTAAGCTATATATCTAGCCCATTGATGATCACCCCAAGATTCAACATGAAACTATGACTGGAATGGGTAAAGGGATGAGTTTAATATAATTAAATTTTATAAATGAAATACAAAACAGAGAAATATAAAAATACTAAATTGTAGTAGTTATGATTATAGAACTGTGATCATGTAAAATCAATATGGCTATAGGAAAAGGAATGAGGAATGAAAAAAGAAGCTGAGAGCTTAAGTTTGTGAAGTTTCTTATTTTTTTACCAAAGAGTCAATAAATAATGTAGGAATCTGGAAATGTAGCTTAAGGAAAAAATTTGTTTTTATTTATATTTCTTTAATATTACCTTCATATTTTCTCTTATGTTTAGAAGGATTTATATTTAGGAATTAATATCTTTTAGTGTAAGGAAACATTGATTTAAAGCTCAGTGATTCCTTTGGCTTTATTTAAATTTCTTCTAGTTCTGTAAATGTCATATTAACTAAAATAACATGAAGAATATGACCATATTTTATCTTTCTTATTTATATCTTTGTTATTGATGCAAGAGGTCTGAACTGCTGTTTGTAAAATCTGAGGGCCAATATTTCTTGACAGAAGCATTTGGGGGATTCTTACTTCCTTTTTAGAATTTTTACAATACTTCTATGTATTTTTGAATCGCTAGACTTGATGAAAGAAAAGTGTAAGTGTAAGTCACTCAGTCCTGTCCGACTCTTTGTGACCCCATGCACTCTACAGTCCATGAATTCCCCAGCCAGAATACTGGAGTGGGTAGCCTTTCCCTTCTCCAGCGGATCTTCCCAACCCAGGGATGAAACCCAGGTCTCCTGCATTGCAGGTGGATTCTTTACCAGCTGAGCTGCGAGGGAAGCCCAAGAATACTGAAGTGGGTAGCCTATCCCTTCCCCAGTGGATCTTCCCAATCCAGGAATCAAGCTAGACTTGATATTTGTCCCCAAGTACATAGATGCATGTGTGTATAAAATAAATAGATACATATGCCATCCTTTTGTATATACACATCCATATATATGTAAATTCATGTAGTCTAGTGAAATAAAGTTGACATTTTTTTCTGGGCAGGAGAGGAGTGGTATTAGGGAAGGGAAAAAAGGAGTGATCACTTTTTACTCTCTATATATTATTTGCATTCAATCCTATATTACTTTTATAATTCTAAATGTCAAATTTTTAATTAAGAAAAGAGAGAAGTTAAATTTTAAGAAGATCACTTTTCTCCATTACATGCATGATTTTCTTATATTGATTAAAGCTCAAAGAAAAATGATGAGTTATATGGTAAGGTCTGAAACCCAGTTCAGTGTGGAGAAGATGTCTACCTTATAGGTTGTTTCACAAACAATTCTGAGGTCCAACTTCAGAGTTTTGTGTTCTGTATTTCCATGGAAATGTCTGAAAGTTAGTTCTTTAGACACAAAATGCCCTTTGTAGAATTGGTATACCCAGACCTACTTAATTGAAGAGAAGTTTGAGTAGCAGTTATAGAATAACATGCATACTTTATTGAAAGTATTAGTTGCTCAGTCATGTCTGATTCTTTGCAACCCCATGAACTGTAGCCTGCCAGACACCTCTGTCCACGTAATTCTCAAGGCAAGAATACTGGAGTGAATTGCCGTGCCTTCCTCCAGGGGATCTTCCTGACCCAGGGATCAAACCTGAGTCTCTTGTATTGCAGAAGGATCCTTTACTGTCTGAGCCACCAGGAAGCCCATGTTTTATTGGGCAAACATATTTTTGCTCAAGTAATGAATAGATTGGAAAAACCTAGCTAAACTATTTCCCAAATATTTTTAAAAGGATATTCACATGTTGAATCAATGAAATTATTTCAAAACACTTCCTTTTTTTATGTTATAGATTCATATAGAAAAAAAAAATTCATTTCTTTAGAGCCTGATAGAGTACATTCTATTTTAAGTCAAACTTTCCTCTTTTCTTTCTCTGGGTAATGTTCAATTGTTAGGTTGAATCATGAATGTATTACCTAGAGTACAAGAATTTAAAGAGTATGTAATTATATTTGAAGTAACAACTACTGGCTTTTATAAAAGGTCTATAATATTGAAAACTCATGTAAATGTGTTTTCAGGCAACTAGAAAATACTGTCATTAAAATGATTAATCTAGTTTACATTCTTAATTTTTAACTTAATTGAGATTTTAAATTTAATGAATCAGTTTTATTTGCCTTCAAGAAACAAACATACACATATTCTCCTGTTTTCCAATAGATGTCAGTATCAAAAAAGAAAAGAGCTAGTCTAGTCACTTAATGTAACTGTCTTGCAGTACAAAGGAGAATATTCTTTTCCCTTCTTTATGGTTTCATGTACTCAGAATTGCTGCTGCTGCTGCTGCTAAGTCACTTCAGTCGTGTCTGACTCTGTGCGACCCCATAGATGGCAGCCCACCAGGCTCCTCTGTCCCTGGGATTCTCCAGGCAAGAATACTGGAGTGGGTTTCCATTTTAATTGCCAGAGTTGATCTAAATGATTCAACAAAGGACAGTAGTTTTAAAACACACAATGGTTATTTTTTGGGGGGGTTAGTACTTCATATAGTTAGTGTGGGTAGGAATTATGGTGCTTCCAGTGAAAGAAAATATGAAGGAAACATCTGAGTGTTTTCTAAATAATCCCTAGTTCTTTCCTTGTGCCTCTTCTCTGTATAAAGATCTAATTCCTCCTTGTTAGTTTCCAAAATGGTTTTCTGTTCAAAAAAGGAGTTGACTTATTTTTACATGGCCTTTGAAATGCACAGTGTTTTTTTAAAACAACATCACTAGCCCTTATCTCCGTTCTGTTTTTACTATCATAGAATTTTAATTTACCTTAAATGAGACATTATATTAAGAATAAATATTAGTTACCAGAGTTTGCAAATTAATTCATCAACAACATATAGAATTCAAGGCTGAAGAAAATTAAGGATTTAGAATTTTGTCAAAAATGAGAAGGAATTTACTCTGAAATTTGTATTTAATCGTACATTATCAGTATAAATTAGGTCCCACCAGATTTTTTTAAATTTATTTTTTTAATTGAAGGATAATTGCTTTACAAATTGTGGAATCAAGATTGCTGGGAGAAATATCAATAACCTCATATATGCAGATTACAGCACCCTTATGGCAGAAAGTGAAGAAGAACTAAAGAGCCTCTTGATGAAAGTGAAAGAGGAGAGTGAAAAAGTTGGCTTAAAGCTCAATATTCAGAAAACTAAGATCATGGAATCCAGTCCCATCACTTCATGGGAAATAGATGGGGAAACAGTGGCAGACTTTATTTTTTGTGCTCCAAAATCACTGCAGATGGTGATTGCAGCCATGAAATTAAAAGACGCTTACTCCTTGGAAGGAAAGTTATGACCAACCTAGACAGCATATTAAAAAGCAGAGACATGACTTTACCAACAAAGGTCCGTCTAGTCAAGGCTATGGTTTTTCCAGTAGTCATTTATGGATGTGAGAGTTGGACTATAAAGAAAGCTGAGTGCTGAAGAATTGATGCTTTTGAACTGTGGTGTTGGAGAAGACTCTTGAAAGTCCCTTGGACTGCAAGGAGATCCAACCAGTCCATCCTAAACGAAATCAGTCCTGAATAGTCATTGGAAGGACTGATGCTGAAGCTGAAACTCCAATACTTTGACCACCTGATGCGAAGAACTGACTCATTTGAAAAGACCCTGATGCTGGGAAAGATTGAAGGCAGGAGGAGAAGGGGACAACAGAGGATGAGATGGTTGGATGGCATCACCAACTCAATGGACATGAGTTTGAGTAAACTCTAGGACTTGGTGATGGACAGGGAGGCCTGGCGTGCTGCACTCCATGGGGTCACAAAGAGTCGGATACGACTGAGCGACTGAACTGAACTGAATAAGGACCTACTATATAGCACAGGGAACTCTATTCAATACTCGGACACGACTGAAGCAACTTAGCAGCAGCAGCAGCAGCAATGACCTATATGGGAAAAGAATCCAAAAGAGTGGACATATATGTATGAACTAATTCACTTTGGTATACACCTAGAGTACAGGAATTTTGAAGAGTATTTAATTATATTTGCAATAATAACACACATGAAATTAACACAATGCTGTAAAACAAAACAAATAAACCCAAACAGCATAAGAAGGATTACAATGAAAAGGATAATACAAGATAATGAAAATGAATAATGTCCTCCTTGTCAACTACAAGTTCTATCTCTTCAGAAGCAAATCCCCCTACTAGTTTTTGGTTTCAGTTCCACTGGTATTTATTTTGATCTTTTAATTTTCTTTTTTAACACATTTTTTGAACTCACAAAACACATACAATGCCTGAACTTACCAGGTGGTGCTAGTGGTAAAGAACCCACCTGCCAATGCAGGAAACTTAAGAGATGCAGGTTCGATCCCTGGGTTGGGAAGATTCCCCTGGACGAGGGCGTGGCAATCCACTCCAGTATTCTTCTCTGGAGAATCAGAGGAGCCTGGTGGGATACAGTCCATAGGGTTGCATAGATTCAGACATGATTGAAGTGATTTAACATGTATACATACAATGTCTATTAATAGAAATTAATTAGCTCACATATGTAATCTGCTACATCTCTCTCCCATCTCTACATCAGAAAACTGTCTCAAACCTCCATTTTTCATCCATTTTCCATCATCAACAGCATCTTTTGATCCCTTTCTCTGTAAAATGGAAGACATTAGAGTTTCCACCAATACCTCCACTTTCCTCTATCTCTTCCCCACTCTTTACTTTCTGTGTGATTCTCTTTTATAATTTTGAATTTAAAGATGTATACATTCTCTTCAATAGCCAGTTATATTGTATACTATTTCCAAGAAGCATTCTAAGACTAAATATTGTTTATTTCTTTCTCCTGTTTGTGCCCATATCCTTTCTTGTGTCTCTCCATAGCAAAAATTCAGGGTTAAATTTATTTTATATTTATATCCCAAGAAATCCCCAATTATGCCCAAGATCATATTATGTACATATCCCACTCCTTCCAGCCCTCCTGACTCTGCACACTTCCTTTCTGTTCCAATCTCTTGGTACTTAGCTTCATCCTAAAAAATCCTCTTGCTACCTTCTTGGAAATGTTGAATCTATTGTTTCCTATACCATATTTTTCTCTTTCTTGGTTTATTCCTTGTTTTGCCAGAGCACTTGGTTGAAAAACTCACTAAGAAAGGAGTTTTCCAGGGAAAATTTCTCTGAATGACTTAAATGTCTTTATTCTATCTACCTACTTCACTGATATATTGCCTGATTTGGAATTCTAAGTTAAACCTCATTTTCCCTCAGCCCTTTGAAGGCATTGTTACCTCATCTTTCCCCAGACTATTGCTATTGAGAAGGAAATCTGAAAAACATTTGGCCCATAACCTGGTCTTTCCCTCTGGAAACACTTAAGATTGATCCTTAACTCACAGAAATTTCATGGTGATGTGTCTGATTATTGATCTTTTCCTGTTGTTTTTGTTGTTCCTGCATGTATAAGTTGGTTGGTTTTTTGTTTGTTTGGTTTATGTGGTTTTTTTTTCTTTTTGCTGGCTTTCCCCTTCTATCTAGTGTTTGTTAATGAGAATGAGGCTCTAATTAAAATGACTGTATGTACTTCATCCACAAGTAGAGATTCTTGTCTCTCCTACTTAGGTTGTAGGTGAATAGTCAAGAAGTCTTGTATTAAGTTTTGAAACCATTTAAGTCTCAAATGAAGCAGACTTTGTTCTGGAGTACCAATGCCTAACTTACTCAAAGTTCATTAGAGAAAAATGCTTATTTTCTTTTTCTCGAGCAGAATCACCTGGCGCTTGGCATTTTGTGCTAAATGCAGAGAAGTCTTCCATATAAAATTTCAATGGATTCTTACTTTAATTCCCACATTTCTTCCCTATTCATTTCTATCTATTGAAATTCCTCAGGGACAAATCTCCTTTTTTTCTGAGCTAGAGCCCCATATTCTTCACTGGATCCTATGCCTGAATTCTTTGCCAGTCACTACTCATCCGTGAATCAGCTTTCGCCTCCCCAAAGCCTCTAGCTTTCTAATTCCTCCCTTACTATTCTCTTGTTTATTTGTAGATACATACTTTTTATTCCATTACACCTAAAGGAATAGATTTTTAGAGGGAAAGAAGATAGACTTGTTGGTTCAACATATCATCTGAACTTGGAATCCTTCCTTTTTTCTTTAATTTTACTATTCATTATAATGTAAAATTACTGGAGTTTTGGATATCTGTGTTCTGATTCTGTTGATTTTGTTTTATTTAAGAGGAAACTTTGTTACTCTGTTAATAGTGAATTAGTAGAACTCAGGGTCTTCCAAAGCTTCTGAGGGTGTTGTAGATAGATCTTTTAGTTACAGATGGGCTTCCCAGGTGGCTCAGTGGTAAAGAATCTGCCTGCAATGCAGGAGATGCATTGGGTCAGACAGATCCCCAGGAGAAGAAAATAGCAACCACTGCAGTAGTCTTGCCTGGGAAATCCCATAGATAGAGAAGCTTGGTGGGTTACAGTTCATGGGGTGGCAAAAGAGTTGGATATGACTTAGCAACTGAGCAAGCACACACACATAATTATAGATAAAAACATACATCATACAACTATGTTCATATCAGCATTGTCACAATAGCCCAAAAGTGGAAGCAACCCAAGTGCCCATCAATGGATGAAAGGATAAACAAATTCTGGTATATACATATAATGGAATAATCACCCTTCAAAAGGAAGGAGATTCTTACACACAATACAACATGGATGAATCTTGAAAACATTATGCTGCGTGAAATAAACTTGTCACATAAGGACAAATATGGTATGAGTCCATTTTTATGAGGTGCCTAGAATACTTAAAATCATAGAAACAGAATGTAGCATGCTGGTTCCCAGGGATGGAGGAAGGAGGAAGGGAGAGTTAGTGTTTAATGGCTACAGAATTTCAGTTTTGGAAGATGAAAAGTTATAGAGATGGATGGTGGGAAGAGTTACACAACAACATGAATATACTTAATGCCAGTGAACTGTACACTTAAAAATGGTTAAAATGGTCAGTTTTATGTTATGTGTATTTTACCACAATAAACACTAGTAAAACATATTAGAGAATGTATTTCTTTGGTTCACATATGCTTTTCATTATTGATCATGATGGCATGTATTAGCAGTTGAGAAGAATTCTGTATTTATATGTCTACTTTATCCTCTTTATATATTTTCCTTTCTCCTTCCTGACTTCAGAGAAAATAAAATTGCTCATATCCGAAACCCACACATTTGGAAGAAGATCCAAGTAAATGGATCTCAGGGTCCCCATCCATCCTGCAGGGTGGATGAGAACAATAGACCAGGTGTTTGAAGCTTGCAAGTGTTCATTTTTTTTTTTTTTACCTCTCATGATATTCTGATGTTTCACTTTGCAACATATAAAATGTTAATTTCATGTTTTAGATTATTCATTTTCCTGGAAAAAGCAGGCTTAAGCACCTTTATTTGTCTAGGTTTTGTTCTTGACTTTCAGTTCAGTGAGAGATGAGGTAATATGCCAGATTATACATTCAAATACTCCTGGTTCTCTTTCAGATCCTTCCATTTAACCACCACCATGGGCTTCCCTGGAGTAGGAAATGGCAACCCACTCCAGTATTCTTGCCTGGAAAATTCCAGGGACAGAGGAGCTTGGTGGACTACAGTCTATGGGGTCACAAAGAGTCAGACACAACTGAAGTGACTTAGTTTGCACATACATATGACTTTTAGCAAGTTGCTCACTCTCTCTCAAAGGCCCAGTGTTCTCAGCTACCAAACAGATAAAAATGACTACTTGATACTGTCAGTGTGAAGATTCAAGGAGTTAGCACGTAAGTCAAGAAACTGATAACCTGTTAGCATCTATGAATATTTGGGGGCCAAACTGAAGTCAGAGTGAATTAGGCCTTTTAGCACCAAGTAATTATATTCAAGTAAAAACATGTATAAAGCTAATCCTCCTTGATGCCCTGAGGGGCACAACAAAGACAACATAGGGATTTTTCAGTTTATTAAACTCATAAAATTAGATACATGTTTCCTTTGAAAGTACGGTGTTCGAAAATGTGACTGTCTTAGTCAAGTCCATATTAATTAGACAAAAAACAGATGTTCTAGTCATTCCTTTAAAAACACTCTTAAAAGTAACACCTCCTGGAGAAACAGCTTTTAGTTTAATCTCCTCTATCTCCACCAGTCTGAATATTTTGACAATTTTCCTATATTTAACCTACATCTGAAATACCAGAATGCTCACTTAAATTTGAATTTCTGAAGCTTTAAAAGAAATAAAATGGCATTTCTTTTGGAGAAAGGTGAAAGATGGAAGGAAAGGAGGGAGAGAGGGAGAAACAAAGAGATGGAGGGAGGGAGTAAGGAGAGAAGGAATGCAGGAAAGAAACAAGGAAAGAAAGATGGAGAGAGAAAGAAGGCTATTTTTATAAGAAGAATCATGAAAGCTACTAATATTTTATTATCTGACTCTGGCATTAACAATAACATTTGAAGAATCTATTCTTCTAAATGTTCCCCAGAATATAAAGTAAAAAAATTCTGTAAGATTAAAATTCATGAGAGCATTTCTTTCATATCCATATTATAATTTACTGTAATGTCTTTAAAAATACCTTCAAAGTGGTCATTATCTCACTTACTGTTAGTCGTTAATGCACATTTTGGTTGAATATTGATTTTGACCTTTTTTTTTTCGGAAAAAAAAATGAAAGACACGATACATATAAGTCAGAAAATCTAAGGTCTTTCAGTTTGCTTGCCTGTTTTTTGGCAGTAAACACATTGGGTCTCAACTTCATTCTAACTTTATGGTATTTTGTTGAAAGGTTTCTTATGAATATATTTCTGTTTTTGGTAGCTGAGTGAATGAGGCCTAGGATTTCTGAGTATGTTTGACATCTCCTAAACCACACACTTTGGCCATATATGATATATGGCTCTAGGATAAGTAATTCTTTCATGAAAGACAACAGGGCTTCTGCCTTCTGACATCCAGTCCACATCCCAGGAAGGCTCCCCTTCTCATGGATGCCGGGTGTGAACGGTGAGGGGTAAAGGCAGATGATTTTCTGAAACTTAATCATCACCAGGGCTAGAACTTTCTTCTTGAAGATTGGAATCCAGGAGCCTTGCTCACTAAGGCTCTGAACCAAAGGTGAACAGTAAAAACCATGCCATGATCTCTAAAGAATGTGTATCTTGTTTTCTGTGAGATAAAGGCTAATAGAATTTCAATACCACCACAACAAAGAGACTTATTAAATTGGTCTAGAATCAAAATTAATTAACTAGGTTCCAAAAGTTCATGGTATGTATTTTTCCTGTCCAATTTTCTAAATATAGCTCTGTCCCATATAACTTTCAAAATTTTATACACTGAATTTTAATTGTCCTCATGCATAAGCTATTCAGTGGGCAAGCTATCAAGCCCCACATGCTGTAGACATAACCAAACCAACCCCTAAAACTCATCTGTGGGCATTTACAGGTATGTCTATCAATATTCTTTTCGCTCTCAATACCTTGGTCATTACAGCTGAAGAGTCTCTCCTTTATTGGAAAAGTTCAGTCTAAGGCTTATTGTCTCTTCACTTATATTCTGTTGGTAATTTGCCACTTGGTGAAACTGGCTTCATGAGTTCCAGAAAACACTTGGCTCCCAACAAAACAAAGGAACATTGAAAGCATTTTTGGTCAGTGGTGATTGAATGCAGATTGCAGGGTTGTTTTCCTAGACCACACTATGCTTTCAAATGTTTATGCAGTAGTCACATATTACTTTCATTATAATGATCAGTATAATTATTTGCATTTTCAAGGCCCTTTTTGTCCCTGGTATTTTATGAGGAATTTACTCAGAGTTTAGCTTCCTCTTCACGGTACCTGCCTCTGCTTTTAGCAGAGGCCTGCAGCTTCTGGGCTTCCGCCTAGCCATCTTCATTTGTGAGCGTGCTAAGTTACTTCAGTTGTGTCCGACTCTTTGTGACCCCAGGGACTATAGCCCGCCAGGCTCCTCTGTCCATGGAATTCTCCAGGCAAGAATACTGGAGTGGGTTGCCCTGCCCTCCTCCAGGTCATCTTCCCAACCCAGGGATCGAAACTGCATCTCTTACCTCTGCTGCATTGGCAGGCGGGTTCTTTACCACTAGCGCCACCTGCCGTCTTCATAAATGGCTGCAAAGGACCAACAGGAAGAAACCCATGAAAACCAGCCAGCTTAGGTTCTATAGAGAGCGTGTGTGTTCATTCAGTCATGTTCAACTCTTTGTGACCCTACAGACCGTAGCCTGCCAGAATCCTCTATCCATGGGATTTCCCAGGCAAGAACACTGGAGTGGGTTGCTATTTCCTTCTGCTGGGGGCGGGGAGGGGAGGGGGGATTTTTCCCAACCCAGGTATCAAACCCATGTCTCTCGCATTGGCAGGCAGATTCTTTACCATTGAGCCATCACAGGAGCCCTGTACCCTTTCCCATACTCATAGGGGAAAAAAAAAGAAATTGAAGGGCAGGCTCTGATCTCTGTTTCACCACCGTTACTTAAAAGCTGTTTTTTACATGAATGTGACTGCTCTTAGATGTCTTATGTAACAGAAAAGGTAAACTGAAGGTTAGGCAAGTCCGGGGGATGTAGGGCCAAAGCAGCTCCCAGTTTTTCTTTTCAGTGTCTGCTGCCTCTACACCCACATGCTTTTTTCTCTCCACTTCTGGTGGTCCAAGGCCTAGTCTGCAGATGTTACTCCCACACAGTGGAAACATTCCCTCTTGTGTCTGCACACTTCCAGGCTTTGCTCATATGGGAAAAGGAAAAATTGGAGAGAAATAATGAATTTTCTGGATTGGTCTTATTTCCTTTTGTGCCTTTCAAAAGTGCTGAAACAGAAAAAAAATTACTTTAGACCTATTCACCTTTCCCACGCGGCTAGCAACAGAAATCAGTTTATAAAATCATGGCGTTTTTTTTTTTACTTTTAAAAAGTAGATAAATAATCTGATCACACTATCTTTCAGAAGTCTCAAGAGAGCTAGTCTACATTAAAAAAATAATAATAATTTTGTTTAAATTGTATTGTTTTTAAAATCAGAGTTATAAATGCTGCAGATTTGGGAAATGAGAGTGTGTGGGGTTTACTCTACCTGAAGCATACAGATTGTATCCTGCCTGTAATTTTCAAATAATTTTCATAAAGAGATGCTCTTCCTTGTTTGTGCAGCAGAGTATGAGACCAGTATGCTGAAAATGTAGCATACTCACAGAAAATGAAAGAAAACAGTTGTTTTAATTTTCTCCATTTCCCCTCCTTTCTCTCTGTAAAGCCAGCCATTTCTTTGCCCTTGAATGAATCTTGAGCAGCATCCATAAATGACCCAAGTCCTCTTTGAATCTATAATTTCTTTAATAATTTGAGTCATACAAATATTCTCAGTTCAAAAATTAATATGTCAGTGTCTCTGGTTGAAAACCAATTCTGAACTTTATCAGAGGTTCCTCCTGTCCTGTTACCTCCTCCATTCCAATTTGGCTTGCTGCAGGTGAGAAGTGTGTGATGAGTGTGTGAGTGTGTGTGTGTGTGTGTGTGTGTTGTGTAGGAGGGATACTAGGGGTTAGATCTTGGCTTCTCTTTACTCTGTCACATCTTTTCTCCTAACGCCCAGAGTTTAGTCATGGTTGAAGCAGAAGAGTCAGGAAAAAGCATTCCTGGCCACCATTGATTTCCTGCCATTTTCCCCACACCCTCGGGTGGTTAAGGCTAACTGTGTCCACTAGGATCTCTCAAGTCAATTCCTGACAATAGCGATGACTCCCCAGTTGCTGCTCCTGGCTCCACCCTCACGCCAGCATCTGGCTGTACATTCCCAGCATCTCTCAGCCGGCATCCTGTCCCCACAACTGTCCTATGCCAGCTCTCACACTCACTGTGGTTCCCAGTTCATGGAAAAACTTGCAAATGAGATTCAGTGCCATGAGTGTGGTTACTTCCCAAATGCAGTCACTGGCTGCTTGGCCAGACAGGGATGGGTCAGACAGGGGTCCGCTGAAACAGGCCACAAACTTCAGAGGATGAATAGTATGCACTTAACTTGACTTTCTGAGGCTTCACGTGCCAAAGTCGAGGGAAGGGGAAGGAAGCACCACCACCTTTCCCCACATGAAAGGAGGGACAAGCGGAATCTCCACCCCATCAAGCTCTCTGCAGAAATTCTTGTATCCTCACTTCCTAAAATCACAAATCTTCTTCTGTGTGAGAAATCAAGAAACTTAGCACTAATTTGAGATGATGGAGGTCTTTTCTAGTTTTCCATAATCTCACTTTGGAATTTAGGATTAGCTGGTAACTATTATCTTGTGTGCGTGTGTGCTCAGTCGCTCAGTCACGTCCTACTCTTTGCGACCCCATGAACTGCAGCCTGTTAGGCTCTTCTGTCCATTGGATTCTCCAGGCAAGAATACTGGAGTGGGTTGCCATTTCCTCCTCCAGGGGATCTTCCTGACCCAGGGATCAAACCCGGGTCTCCTGCGTCTCTTGCATTGGCAGGCGGATTCTTTACCACTGTGTCACTGGGGAAGCCAACTATTATCTCGGGATTCAGCCAAAACGGAGGTTGAAGGAATATCAGTTTTACTTTGGGTTAATACATGGTCTCAAATAACTAGGGAGTTCACTAATTCATTCAGGACACATATTTATTGTGTTCCTCCTCTGTGTCAGTCATTATTTCAGTAGTTGGGGAAACAGCACTATGAAATAACCAGAAAACCCTGCTCTTGAGGGCACAGTGGAAAGTACTAAGTATTCTCTGTTTGATTTAAAAGAAAATAAACAAGAAAAATTAGGGAAACTAAAGCTTGCAAGTAACATGGATAAAAATAAAGAGAAAAACTTTGGGGATGTGTATGAGATATTAGTGAGAGAAAACCTCAATCAGAAGGCATTTGATTAAAGACCTATTAAATTGAGAGGTCAAATTATACAAACAATATAACTTTGCTAGGGCTTCCATAACAGTGTGCCTCAAACTGAGTGGCTGAAACAACAGAAAATTGTGATCTCACAGTGCTGGAGGC
The DNA here is from genome assembly GCF_054371585.1 of Giraffa tippelskirchi. NCBI lineage: Eukaryota > Metazoa > Chordata > Mammalia > Artiodactyla > Giraffidae > Giraffa > Giraffa tippelskirchi. The sequence goes on from NC_137284.1 coordinate 70,641,873, forward strand.
TAGAAGTCCAAAATTTAAGTGTCACTAGGGTTGGTTCCTTGCTAGGGTTGTGAAGGAATACATGCTGCATGCCTCTCTCCTAGCTTCTGGTAGCTTGCTGGCTATCTTGGTATTCTTGACCAGTAGGTATATCACTCTGATCTCTGCCTTCATGTTTACTTGGCATTCTCCCTGTGTGTATGTTTGTCAAAATTTCCATATTATAAGGACCCCAGTCATACTGGGTTAGGGTCCATGCTACTCCAGTATAAGCTCATCTCAACCTAATTACTTCTGTTAACTACGATATTTCCAAATAAGGGCACATTCTCAGGTTTGCAGTAGGGGTGAAGACACAAACATGTGAATTTTGAGTGGAAACACTTCAACCAATAATGCCTACATGCGGAGGAACACATTTCAGGCAGATGAAAGCAAGAGTAAAAATTCCTAACGCAAGTTCAGGGAAACCTGAAAGATGAGGAAACCAGTATTGCTAGAGAGAAGTGAAGCAGGGGTGGGTGCCAGAGAAGATGAGTTCAGAGAAGTAGTATGAACAGGCAGGATTATGTCATAGTTTGCAGGTGTTTTTTACTCTGAGAAGATACGTAGCTGTTGGAGGGTTTTAAGAAGAATGACATTGTCTGACATATTTTAACAGAATCATCCTGGTTGCCTAGTGAGACTGAAGACAGGAAAGTTAGAAACACGGAGACAAATTAGAACAATACTGTAACACTGAGAAGAAAGGTTAATGGTTTGACCCACCTGGTGGCAGGTGGGAATAAAGTGAGAAGAGCGGTGTTCTGAATATATTTTGAGGTTTGTTGAACACATTTTGCGAGAGGTTTGTGGGTGGGATATGAGTAAAAGAAGGTGGCTCAGACGGTAAAGAATCCACCTGCAATGCAGGAGACCCAGGTTCAAGGTTGGGAAGATCCCCTGGAGAAGGGAATAGCCATTCCAGTATCCTTGCCTGGAGAATTCCATGGATTGAGGAGTCTGGTGGGCTACAGTCCATGGGGTTGCAAAGAGTTGGACATGACTGAGCAACTAACATTTTCACTTTTATGACAATTCTAGGGTTTCAAAAGTGCTTACAACCAAAATGCAAAGGACTGGAAAAGAAGCATAACAGGAACACAGTTTTCAACACCTGAAGGACACCTTTTAACTATCTAATTCAAGAGGTGTAGTGGCATAGTTACAGGGGATACAAGTGTAGATTCTATGGATAAAAAATAAGGTCCTACTGTACAGCACAGACAACTTTATTCAACATCTTGTGATATAATGAAAAAAATATGAAAAAGAATGTATATGTGTATAACTTAATCACTCCTATACAGTAGAAATTAGCAGAGCATTATAAATCAACTATAATTTTACTGAATAATTCAGTAAAATACACACACACACACACACACACACATATTCTGGAATCAGACAGAATGCCTAGGTTCAAATCCTAGCAGTCCTATTATTGGTTGTTGGAACTTGTGTAAAGTGTTTAATCTCATTCAGTTTTCTTAGGTGAAAAGTGAGGATGATACCATCAACCTCAAAAGGCTGCTGTGAGAATCAAACAAGTTAAAACATGTAAAAAACTAAGAATAGTGTCTGGCACATAGTAAGTGCTATACAAGATTTCTTTTTTCTCTTACTATGTTTGAAGAGGCAAAGACAATGGATAAGAGCCTATAACAAGAAGGGTAATTATGGGCTAAAGATACACAGTTGGGGTTTCAGTCTACAGATGATGTTAGTACTATGATCAGGTGATGACACCTAGACAGTCAGTGTAGACATCAGAAAAACTCAAAGACTGAGTTCTAAGCCCTGAACACTGAAAAGATTAGGGAAGGGAGAGATGAGAAAACCCAGCAAGAGAGGTCCATGAGTTCAGAGAAAAACTAGGTGAGTGAGTTATTCTGTAAACCGAGGGAAGAAAGAATTTGAAGGAGGACAGTATGGTAACTGTCAGTGCTGCTGAGAAGTCTAGTAATGGAATCGCCTTGAACTGGTGATTGGACTTAACAACTGAGCATTGTGCTATTTTGGAAAGAGCAAATTCAGAGAGGCAGTAAGTGTAGAAATTCCCAACTAGGGTGTGTCCATGGGAGAAAGGGAAGAGAGAAATGAGAAACAAGGATTATAGATAACTCCTTGAAGGCAATTTGAGTAAGGTCATGGAGATAAATAGGGCTAGCTAAAAGCAAAGGAGGAATGAACTAATAGCTTTTTAAAAGTTGGGACAAATAACAGCATTTTTGTACATTGACAGAAATAATACAGATAGAAGAAAAGTTGAGAATTGTTAAAGCAGATGGAAACTGTGACTCAAGCACAGAGGTTAGCTTTATTTAAGAGCAGGAGTAGCTCATTAATAGACACAGGTTTGGGTGGTAGGTTAGATAGGTGAAGTTCTCTTTGTTTTCAGTGAAAAAAAGGAACAAGGTCATTAACCAATACTGAGGACATTTTGAAAGTCTGAGGACTAGGAACAAGTCATCAAGGATGATGGAGGAGTGAACAGAGCTGGGGGAGGAGAGCATGACAGCTCAACAGAATTAAGAGCTCCCTTGAGGTGTGCAGCCATGAATAGGTAAGGCCATTTTCATGGCTGTGTACTTCTCTATCCATTTTCAGCTGCAAGAGGACAGACATGCAGAAGACCTATAGTTGGATTTAATCATTTTGGTGATGTATCAATACTAAGACCAAAAGAGCAGTTATAATGATCGACCATGAAATTCAACTATGTAGAAAATAAATATTGGCAACTCACTCCAGTATTCTTGTCTGGAGAATTCCATGGACAGAAGAGCCTGGTGGGCTACAGTCCATAGGGTCGCAAAGAGTCAACACAACTGAAGTGACTTAGCACACACACACTTTATCTGTGTTAGATGTGTTCTCTTCATTATCCTATTTAATCCTGTGACCCACAGGGTCACAAAAAGTCAGACATGACTGAAGGGAATTCATGCACACACACAAGAAAGTAAGTAAGTACATGAGAAAGGGAGAGGAGGTGGAAAGGCAGTAGAGATGCCTTGGTGGGGCAAAGGTTGCCATGGAGTACCAAAGGCAGTGAGCTGAAAAGAGAGATCAGTGGTCAGAGATATGTTTGAACAAACTATGTGTGAATTATAGTTATTGTAATGACAACATGTCTGATATAAAGTGGACAACAAAATCACTGGGGCAAGGAGACCAAGGAATTGAGATGCTAGTATAATAGAGAGATCATTTATGTGATTGAATTACTGAGAATCACAAGAGGAATACTGGTGAAACTGTCAGTGAGCCACTAGCAAAAGTCTTTGTACTGCAATCACTGCTGGTGAATTTGTCAAACAACAGAATTTTAAGGAGCACACTTTTCTTTGTATCAACAACGTGTATATCACTTGTATATGTATGTATATATACATATGTACAACATATACATCACATATATACATGTATATCACATATACACAACATGTATATTACATATATACAACATGTGTATCACTTTCCCCCCATACTCGCTGGGATCTCATGAGATTGTGACAGTGAATTTCAATTATCAAGATGTCCAAATAAAGCCAAATTTTATATGGCCTTTGCCTCATATATTTCAGTACAGAGAGGTAAGTAAAGAAACAGTTTCTTGTTGCATTTTTAAGCTGATAGGTTACATTTCTGAAAAAGTATAACAATTCCTTAAATGAATATTGTTTACCATTTACATTTAATAATAAATTTAAAACTTGCATGTTTTCCTGGTACTGGCAGGAAGGAATTTCCTCCTGTGTTCTGGGACTTTCCCTACTGTTCCATGAGTCTGACTAGACTCTTCAGAATCATATGACCTGGATTTCCTGAGTTGTTTGTGTAATGCCTGTATTCAAGGTTTCCTAGTGCTATTATGCAGTGAGCAATGATTAATTTCAGAGGAAGTATTCCGTGAGGGACTACCTGAGATTTTTCTCTCCATAAGAATGAAAAGAAGGGCAAAGAAGTAATTTATCAACTAGTAAGTCAACATGTGACCGTAAGTCTACAGAAGGTAAAGTAGACCATACTTCATATAAAACTGCTTTAACTTAACTAGTAGGAAAGATGAGAATGGGAGAAGAAATGGAAGCAACAGAAAAGAAAACACAAGGCAAAGGCAATAGGAATTAGAAAGGGAAGCATGTCTGAAAAATAAGAATGACAATTTGTAAATTGTTCTAGGATTCTTTAATCGACGAAGGAGGCTTTATTTTTCATGTTATAACTTTATAGAAAGACAAATACCATATGATATACTTAATATGTACAATCTAAAATATGGCTCAAATGAACCTATATACGAAACCAAAACAGACTAATGGATTTTTTGCCAAGTGGGAGAGGAGAAGGTGGGGGATTGACTGGGATTTGGGGGTTAGTAGATGCAAACACTTGCATTTAGAATGGATACATAACAAGGTCCTACTGTATAGCACAGGGAACTATATCCAGTCCCCTGGGATAAACCATAATGGAAAAGGAATATAAAAAAGAATATATGTATATGTATAAATATGTGTGTGTGCGTGTGTGCTGTGCGCTCAGTTGTGTCTGACTCTTTGCAACCTCACGGACCAACTGTAACCTGCCAGGCGCCTCTGTCCATGGAATTTTCCAGGCAAGAATACTGGAGTGGGTTGCCATTTTCTCCTCTAGGGGATCTTCCTGATTCAGGGATCAAACTCGCATCTCCTATGTCTCTTGGATTGCAGGCAGCTTCTTTATCCACTGAGCCATCAGGGAAGCCCATAGTTACATTATATATATATATATATATATATATATATATATATATATATATATATATATACATACTTAGTCACTTTGCTATATGCAGAAATTAGCAGACTACTGTAAATCAATATTATAATAAATTTAAAAATTTAAAAATTAAGGCATTTCTTTGGGGGAAAGTTTATTTTTAAACTTAAAAGTTGTTCTGGGTATTTTGCTGAAAATATTACACAGCATTCATATTTTAAAGGGACATAAAAAGAATAATTTCTTTATGGACAGTGGGAAAGAAAATTTCAAATTACTCAGGAACCAGTAATGATAAGCTAAAAAGGAAGCTTCTGAAACATAAGAAATACTGCTGGAGCACAAAATCTCTTGCTAAATATCAGAGGATATATTAACCTTCTTTCTCCTGTAGAAAAGAAATGTTTACATTTTAGGGTGCAAAGAACCACCTCCTACCTCTGAGGAACTATTTATTTTTGTAGATGCTAGAATTCATCTCCTAAGGTCTGAATTCCTTAAGTCTGAGAGGGAGCCCTGGGAGTAGCAGGTGTTTTGATGCAGATAAACCTCAGCCCACAAATTAAAAAATACTGCCCTATCAGACATCACAGATGAGATTGAACAACAAACCACTCAACATGAGTCCCTGTAAGATAACTCTCCATGAATGAATAATTAAATTTAAGAGTTGCTAAATAAGTCTTCATCAGATTGAATGGACTCTTGAAACTGGTCAATAATCAAAAAAACTACCCTTCAAGGATTTCAATACATCAGACCAAATTTGTATTACTTAGTAAGGGTTTGTAAAGCACAAGAATTTCCTGTCTTCAAAATGTTATGAATGGATTACATAGTGCTTACTGGTAGAGTAACTGTCTAAACTGTGCCAAACAAGATTTATCTCTCTCTTTCATTCATTTTCACACACACAAATGTATGCATGTACGCACATACACACACACACACATACACTTATTAATTAAACAAAAATCCATTCTATTACATTGCAGACTTATAGAAGAGTATATTTAAAACTATTTCCCCAAATAGAATTCTTTCAAAAAATAAAAATAACTAACCATATGATCAAAACAAATTAAAAAAAAAACACTTTATACTGATTATCTAGATTCTAAATAGAGTTTTCTTAAAATGAGGACTGTTCTTTGAAATAAATGTTACTGCTTCATCAGAAAATTGATTTCTTCTAGCTTTCATATAATCAGTGATCTCACTAAGCCTCTCTCCACCCTGTGAATAGTACAGACTGATAAACATTTTATATAAGCTATATACTTAGGATGAATTTTCTGGAAAAATTCAACACATCATTAAACATGCATTTATTTATTTAGTATTCTTTGACTTGCTGACACAAATTAGCAACCTGAAGATTTTGTTCCTACAGGATACTGTATAGGATAAGGCAAGGCTTCTTAGGGTGCCACATGGCCGCCAGATGCCATTGTTACACAGATTCCCCACATCTCCTGCCTGTACTTTTTGCAAAAGCCAAAGGTACAAAATTGATGTCTACCAAACCTAATCCAGCGCATTTTAATTCTGCTATTAATAATATCTTATTAAGTGAAATATCAGGAGCAAACATAAACAGAGCTATGGCACCAATATTTGTTTGATCACATCTCTTTGCCTACTAGACTTCCCTCTTCTCCCCAATCTTAGGGATACTTACCTGGGTTTTAAACTTTCAGTTTGTTTTTTCCCCCCACAGGCTTGTAAGTATATGCAAAATAACCTTACACTAAAGTGATATTTTTCTCAGGGTGACATATTGAAATATACATGCTTACTTAGTCTTTATCATCCCATTCTTTTAATTTTCTATATAAACAATATTCCCTTACATTGTGCATCTCTCCTGCATATTTCTGAAACTCAAGGCTAGAATCTAGAGAAGTTTTCTTTCGCTCTAGATTGCTTATAGCCTCTGTTGTTGTTGTTGTTTAGTCTCTTAGTTGTGTCTGACCCTTTGCGACCCCATGGATTGCAGCATGGCAGGTTTCCCTATCTTTACTATCTCCCTGAGTTTGCTCAAACTCATGTCCATTGAGTCAGTGATGCCATCCAACCATCTCATCCTCTGTCGCCCTCTTCTTCTCCTCTGTAACTTTTTAATTAAAAGAATTTTGAAGAATACAGACTCTCTGGAACCACTTGAATCTTACTAAACCAGAATTCCAATGCTCTTACCAAGAGTTTTAATTTTTAAAAAGATTCATGGATAATCCTGATACATAAAGACCAAGGCTGCTTCTTCCTGTTTTCTGTAATGTAAATCTATGCAAGTTAGAATTTTGGATATATTGCTGCTAAAACAAAAGGAGAACACACCCAAGGAATGAACTTATGATTGGTGGATGCTGGCAAGACTGGAATGGTTGGAATATCTGACTAAAGAGATATTACACTTGCAGAATTCCAAAGAAAACACAACCCCCAAGAGAAAACCATCAATGCTTGCTTATTTGCTTTCTTTTTTTTTGGCTAATAACTTTTTCTAATTGAGCCTTTGGTGAAGGAGGAGTTATCTGTTATGCTGTTGAGAAGAAAAGGCAGCAGCTGGAGCAAGATCTGAAAAAATATCCCAGTAACAGATAGAACATTGTTAATCTACTTTCCTTGAGGTATATTTAAGATGAGGCCTGACCTCTTCCACACTGCTGCTGAAAATCATGACATGAAAAGAATTTTAAGATTCCAAAAGCCAAACTAGCTCTGTGTTTTCTATCATTCCTTGGGATTCTGGACGTAAAAATATAAAAAGAAACATAAAAAGAGAACTCATTTTCTAGCTACTGTTGCTCTTCCTAATAAATCACATTACTATGCATCATAAGATACACCATACTTTAAGAAATTCCACTCAATGCTTCTGCTGAAGAGTGTACACTGAATTATTGAATTATGTGTGTGTGCGTGTCAGTCGCTCAGTTGTGTTTGACTCTTTGTGACCCCATGGAGTATAGTCCACCAGGCTCCTCTGTCCATGGGGTTCTCCAGGCAAGAGCACTGGAGTCCGTTGCCATTCTCTTCTCCAGGGGATCTTCCCAACCCAAGGATTGAACCTAGGTCTCCCGCATTGCAAGCAGATTCCTTACCATGTGAGCCACCAGGGAAAACTGAATTATACATAACCAGTAAAGCGAAGTGTGAGAACCTCCAATAAACCTTCATACAAGCTGATCATGTTAAATATAACAAAGTTCGCATATGTTGTGATTAAATGAACTTTGGATACTCAATGATAGATCCACATATTGCTGACTCTCATGGTCATGAGGTGATTAGCTTAAGTTTAACAAAAATAATTAGAAAGCACAAGATGAAAGGAAAGTAAGTGACACAACAAACAGAGTTAGAGTAATGGGCAGTTTTATCAAATCAAGTATAGGAATGAATTTCTTTTATACATGTGGCAATTCTATTTAAAAAAAAAACCTGGGGCTTTATTGCTCTCAGATTATATGTTCTGTACTCATTCATCTAGTCAACTAATTTGTCCTGTAACGAAACTGCTTATTCTCTGAACTTTGTTTTGTACCTTGGAACATCAAATTGAATGAGAAATTTTCTGAACTTAAACTCCTGATACTGTATTCCACAGGTTTACCTTGGGGATATGACATCATATAATGGTGAAACATGGCCTATGTCAGAATTCAGAGGTTTTAAATTTTCTTCTGACTATCGACTAAGCATGACAGGCCTGAGCACATTTTTTAACCTTCCTCAGCCTCAGAATTCTCTTCTTTAAAATAGTTTCAACAGCAGTTAATTACCAGGACAATATAGAGTAAAAAAAAAAAATTGAATATTACTCAATAAACCAATGTGTCTTTCCTCTCTCTACCTCTTCCTTTTGGTAGATTAGAAAACCTGAGAATACTCATAACGATTTCCAAGTCAGTTGGCATTTCTCCAGTACAAGTGTTGAGTAATTGGTGAGTCCTATTTTTAGTGCTTTTCTCTTGAAAGAAAGAAGAGAGGTAAAGTGCTTCTAGTCAAGAGTAAGCATAAATCACATGCCATCACTCAAGATTATAATATTAATAATAGTTATATGATCTGTCATCATGTATTAGTGCTCAACAAGAGAAAACTGGACTGGAAAATTTACAAGGTTGAAGATGAAGAAAAAAGTGCCCTGGTTAACACACAGGCCTTGGGAACACTACCTGTCTGGGAATGACTTCCACTTTCAAAGGCCTGAAAATTCCTAGCTTGAAAATGTTTGCATCTTAAAAAAAAATTATTTTTAATCATAGTGAGAATAACTAAAAGAGAAAAGAAAATGGATAAATTTGAGTTCACTCAAAGAAAACTAAACTTCACCATAAAAATAACTTTTATCAATTTTGAATTCTGTATTTCCATTAACTACTCTTTATATATATATATATCTTAGGCCACTCCTATAAATTCATATATATTCAGGTATATATACATATTTATACATGATTCATGGGGAAACCAGTAAACTGTCCTACCACATTAAAAACCTATTTAATGATTTGTGAAAGCTCTCTTTTCTTTGCTGTTCTTGAAGGCTGTAACCTATAGACTGAAGGGTCTTTAGGATGTAGAATATGGGTATTTAGAGTTTTTGTACTATGAAATTAGCAGTTTCAAGCCAGCAGATGACTCCTTGCTTTAATAGGATTCTAAATACACAAAGTCCAGTAAGAACTGTTGGTAAGGGACAAGGATAGGGCCTAATATTTGTTACGGGTTCAAGGATTTGCTGTAACTCTGTGTTAAATTAAGAAGTAAAAAAACAATGAATGAAGCAAAGCCAAGTCCCTACTTCTGACGCTTGAAATGTAATTTGTTAATTTTTCCATCATGCAAAATTTAACCTTCCTCAGTCCAGTTTTAAAAAATAAATGTGCTTCATGAATATGCACAGACACCTGCAGTTTGACTCTTTTTACTAGTTCCACAACTTTTCTCTGTTGAAAACTTAAAAAACATATATTAAAAAATAAGTCAGCCAACTGATTGGTCTCTTTAAACCAGCAATGAACAGAGGGAAAGGTCAGTGAAGGATAGTATTAATTGTTTTAGTGCTTATAAGTTTGGTAACTTAAACTGTGACTTTAAATCTAAGAAATAAATGGGCAAAAGACCTGAATAGATATTTCTCCAAAGAAGACATTGTTGTTATTTGGTCTCTAAGTCACGTCCAACTCTTTTCTGACCTCAGGGACTGTAGCCCGCCAGGCTACTCTGCCCATGGGATTTCCCAGGCAAGAATACTGGAGTGGGTTGTCATTTTCTTCTCCAGAGGATCTTCATGACCAAGGGATTGAACCTGCATCTCCTGCATTGGCAGGCAGATTCTTTACCACTGAGCCACCAGGGAAGCCCAGAGAAGACATACAGATGGGCAACGAACACAAGAAAAGATTCTCAACACTGCTTATTATCAGAGAAATGCAAGCCAAATCTATAATGAGGTATCACCTTACATCAGTCAAAATGATCATCATCAAAAAAATCTATAAAACTAAATGCTGGAAAGGATGTAGAGAAAAGGGAACTCTCTTACACTGTTGGTGGGAATTTAAAGTGTTACAGCCACTATGGAGAGTGGTATGAAATTCCTTAAAATACTAGGAATAAAATTACCATATGACCCAGCAATCCCACTATTGTGCATGAACCCCGAGAAAACCATAATTCAAAAAGACACATGTACCCCAATATTCATAGAAGCACTATTCACAATAGTCAGGACATGGAAGCAAAGTAGATGTCCATTGACAGATGAATGGATAAAGAAGTTGTGATACATTTATACAATGGAATATTACTCAGCCATAAAAAGGAATGAATGTGAGTCAGTTGAGCTGAGGTGGATGAACCTAGAGCCTGTTATACAGAGTGAAATAAGCCATAAAGAGAAAAACAAATATCATATATTAATGCATATATATGGAATCAGAAAAACGGTACTGATTAACATGTTTTCAGGGCAGGAACAGAGACTCAGACGTAGAGAATGGACTTGTGGACACAGCAGGAGCAGGAGAGGGTGGGACAAATTGAAAGAGTAGCATCGACATATATACACTATCATGTGTAAAATAGATAGCTGGTGGGAGGCTGCTACATAACACAGGGAGCCCTGCCTGGCCATCTGTAAGGACCTAAAGGGGTGGGGTGAGGGATGTGGGAGGGAGTGTCAAGAGGGAGAGGGTATATACATACTTACAGCTGATTTGCACTGCCGTACAGCAGAGACCAATGCAACTTTGTAAAGAAATTATCCTTCAATGTGAAAAAAAATTAAACAACAAAAAAATCTAAGAAATACTAGAAGAAGCAAAGTTTGAACCATTTCCTGTTTGCCAGTTCCCTCCTAATGAAACATATGGCAGATTTTTACAATTCCCATGAAAAATGCACACAGAATACCTGGGGCAATTTTATTTAGAGAGTTTATTAACATGATTATGAGACAATTTAAAATAATGCAGAAATACTCCACACCCCTCAATCTGCCAGAATAAATTGACCAAACATATTAGACATATGTATCCCAAATAATCTGTTGAATAAATGAATTCTGACAAATCCTGTTCATTTTCATTTCAGTGATGTCATTTTGTGTAATGTTACTCCTTACGTTATATGGCTTTCAAAGGTAAACCTAGACTGAGGCAGACAACTCATGTAATACATTTTTATGATAACAAATATGTTTCCAAGCACAATTTTAGCAGGCAGCAAGTGAAAAATTGTCAAACCAATGAAAATAAAATCTTCATTCTTTCAGCTGTTTTGAAGTTGTATTACTTCTTCTCATACTCATCGGCTTAGATGTTACCAGTGTATGTAATATCATTCTATTTGACATCATTTTCTTTCCACCCTAGCAATAAAGTAACTGCAGCTGACTTTAATTTTAATAGAGAATGATAAATGTGAAAAGGAAGCAAGACTATATAGATGTTATTTACCTTTCATTAGAAAAACCGTCCATACAATCAGTATATAAGACAATTATATTTCCGTAGACAGTAGTAAGATATTACAATTGTGGACAAATGATTAAAACAAGAGAATTGTGTACAAACGTAAGTTATCTCCTAGGATCTGAGACAAGTTGCTTCACACTCCTTACTCCCCAGAAAGCAATGCAGATGGAAAAAAAAATCTGAAGAAATAAAACACAGAGAGGAAGAACAATTAAAATGGATTCAACACTTCAGCTCAACTGAGTTAGAAATACTTTTCTAGGAGAAAGTGAATAAACATATTTTAAGCAATTAAATTATTCAAATTGAACCTAGCAGTTGTTCAGGGATAAAATTTAGCCAATCCAGCTTAAAACACATTATATGAAGAGAAGGATTAAAAAGTTTTGTTTCTGCGGCTTAAAAAAAAAATACCCTCACAGATCTGAGTCATTTCTAGGCATGAGGCTATTAAATTAGTGAATGAAACAGAACTGTCTTTTGGCATTTGGGTATATTGCATGTTGTTTGTATTGTACTAAACAACCTCATTATTTATATAGTTTAAGAAGCCTTTGGAAAGGAGAAATAAAAATGTTATTAAGGAATCATTCCTCTCTGAGGCAATGTGACCTAACATATCATGAACTTCACCCAAAATGAATTAAATTCTAAAGACTGCTGACTTAACTTCTTAGTCTCTTGATCTTACCAGATATAAAACTGTAACTGCAAAATTCTCTTTAAAACTTAAGAAATTGCTGAATCATGATAAGCAGCCACAAGAGTTCACTGAGTTTATTCTTTTTGCTGTCAAGTGACACCACACATTCCCAATAAATCATCAAAATTTAGCCAATAAAATTGTTGAGTTCTTATAATTGTAGCCAGAATAATTCAGCCATCCTCAGTAAGAATTCACAGGTTGCAGAATTTCTCACTGTGTGTCATCCAAATGCCATAATGACCCAAACACACACCTCTCTGACTCTTCCTGAGGTATCATCTAGGCACTAGTCATAGTCTTTACACCTCGGAGGTTTCCAAAGTCAACCTTTCCCTTTATCTATGCATTAAATTAAGCTATATGATTACTTTCACGATCCCCATTTTAGGTGTTATTAGAGTGATGATGAAAAATGCTCAAACAGCTGGGGACATGTGGATAGCTGTGAAAGTTTCTCAATATTTTCTTTTATTGTGCAAACTTCTTCAAAAGATTAAAATATGACCATGTGCCTCTTCCCTAAAAGATCACTATTACTGAAAGATCCAGTAAAATGCATACAAAGAAACATGTTTACATAAAAAGATGAAGGCATGGGGAACGTTTTGGGGTGACAGACTAAAATGAAGCCAAGGCCATTGGCTGAGGCCAGTCATGCAGTCACAGAAAATACCTTGAACTGTCGTGATTTTGCTATTAAAGCCTGGATATGAAAATAACAAAAAGACCTTCTTAAACCTGGATATTTGGATTAGATGGATAATTAGATTATAGGTTATGCAGTTTCATATGAACCTTCTTTTTCTACAGAACTATTATCCTTCATATTAACTAATGTGATAGTTTTATTCAAATCCATGTATTACTTCCAGCCTATAACTTCGACAGTATAAAAAAATGTAGCAAGAATAAAATAAAATGTTATATTGAGGCAGGTGTTAAGAATAACATTAACATTGTGGAGTTGCCTCAGAAATCAAATGCAATTTATTTAAAGGCTGGTTTTGATTTTGTTTCTTTTGACTGTGATTCAAGTAAAATGACCTCATGGGATTTCTCATGGTGGTACCAAGCAAAGTAATATCAAGAAAAGGAAGTATTTGTGAAAGGTAGTAGACAGCATAGTGAATTACATTTATATATGAATATGGGTTAGTGCTGACAGAGGGACAGCCTAGAAGACAGCTTTCAAATGGAATAGAGATGATAAATCTATGATATCAGTGTAAATAGTTCAATTTAGGTCCATAATATTAATTGAGCAACTTGTGTTGTGCAAGGCATTGGGACCTGAAATATATTTGGCAGTAAAAGTTTTTATTGGTTTTGAATCTAGTGCCTAGGGTCACACGGATTATTTCATTGTTGAAATCTAGGGAGTATGATTTCAGTGAAATCTGTAAAACTGTATGTACAATTTTGTGAGTCTGCCATAATTCTTCTTGTCCCTACTCCCTACCCACCAGATGATCTGTACTTTCATCTTGGGTCTCTGAAATATTAAGAACTTCTGATCTAACAAGAGAATGAAAAAGATTATAATTTAGTACATGCTTTTGCTGTTAATTCACTACTTCTCAACAATATCTTTCTACCTTTGAAACTATAATTCCTGTCCTACTTTCTTAAGGAGCTGTCCCTAACTGAAACACAGGGATCTTGTCTTTTCCAATTAACCAAAGTGCTTTTAGGGCTTTCCTGGTGGCTCAGATGGTAAAGAATCTGCTTGTAATGTGGGAGACCTGGGTTCGATCCCTGGGTTGGGAAGATCTCCTGGAGAAGGGAATGCCAACCCACTCCAGTATTCTTGCCTGGAGAATTCCATGGACAGAGGAGCCTGGCAGGCTACGGTCCAAGGGGTCACAAAGAGTTGGACACAATTGAGCTTCTTACCAAAAAATGCAATGTTGCACAGTTTGTGGTTTTGTTTTCTGTTTTTGGTTTCCTATTTTTTTTTCAGGCCCCTATGTGTTACCCCTCCAAATAGATGGAGAAGAAAAGCTAATGAAGAAAAGGGATCAGATTCACATTCAAGATTAATGTGCAATGAGATCCTTGCCTAGGCTGGGCACTGTCTTAGGTGCCTTTACTAGATTATAATGTTTTATTTTCATGGCAAACTTGGAGAATTAGCAAACAGTTTGTTGGTGAGCAATGGGAACTCATAATTTATGTGTTTTACCAAGGAGTAAATATTAAATATCAAAATATTAATCATGAAATATTAAATATCAGAACTGGCATGATGTTTTTTGTTTACTTAATGACCTCCAGAAAATCAAACTACACATCCTGGAAAATTAGTTCAGTGAATGTGTACATCAATAATGAATTCATTTTCTCATTTTTAGTAATCACTTATATCTTTTGCCAGTAACTACTAGTTTTCTAACACCTTTTCACAATCAATATTTTAAGCATAAAGTGGATTTTTTTAATATATAATGAAATCCAAATTGGCACAGGATCATAGACAGTAAACACAATGAATAAGTCCTTCTCAAAATATTCATGACTGAACTAGACACCCTGTTTTATTAGAAAATAGTTAAGTAAGAAAACACTGATTTGCTTTTATATTTTTCAATGTGTTTATATATATAATAGATCTAAACATATATTTCATATATAATTTTAACATGGAAAATTACTTAACATGGACTCAGTATGATCACTTGATTACTACAGTCATTTCATTTAAAATTTTCCCTCATCCAACCTTTCTCTCAGTTTTTGTATTAGACTGTTCCTTTTAGTTCTCCATATTTGATCAGGTTAAATGTGTCATTCAAGATAAAATATTCATTAAAATATTTCTCAATCAACTATTTGTACAATGAAGGCAGGAGAACCACTGCTTAGGCTAGTGTAAGAGTAAATGGCAACCATAGCCTTTTTTTAAAAAAAAATATTCTTCCCTAATCTCTAGATATGATGTTTCCAGATACATAAACAAACTCAATGGACACTTATTTTACTCTAGGTCTGGGCAAGTCCCATGATTTTAACAGCTGGATTCAAAATATGAAACAGAGGAAGTTCACTCTTGGTGTCAAGCCCTCCCCATGTAACACATCATTAGTGGCCCTTGTCTTCAGGCTATTTCCTTGACTTCCCAGAGCCCTGGACTCTGATGCTTGAACTTTGGCCTGTACAGATGCTCTCCACGTTTTCTCCACCCCTTTCCCAAAGTTCATCATCTGGCAGGTGGCTAATCTGAGCTGTTAATCTATAATAAAATGTCAGTGGGAACTGACATGTCATTGTGCTGCTCCTCCCCATTAGATAGAGACCTTGTTAAAAATGGACCAAATCTGGCATCTAATCTTTTTAAACTTTTAAAAATTGAAATACAGTTAATTTACAATGTTGTGCTAATTTCAGGTATACAGCAAAGTGATTCAGTTATATATATATATATATATATATATATATATATCTTCTTTTTCAGATTCTTTTCCATTATAGGTTATTACAAGATACCGAGTATAGTTCCCTGTGCTATATAGTTGGTCATTGTTGGTTATCTGTTTTATATTTAGTAGTGTGTATATGTTAGTCTTAAACTCCTAATTTATCTTTCATCCCTCCCCTTCTATCCTCTTTGGTAACCATACATTTGTTTTCTATGTCTGTGAGTCTATTTCTGTTTCATAAATAAATTCATTTGTGTTTTATTTTTAGATTCCACATATAAGTGATATCATAATAATATTTGTCTTACTTCACTTAATAAGGTAATCTTTAGGTTCATCCATGTTACTGCAAATAGTATGATTTCACTTTTTATGGCAGAGTAATATTCTGTTGCCTTCAAACTGTGGTACTGGAGAAGACTCTTCAATGTCCCCTGGACAGCAAAGAGATCAAACCAGTCAATCTTAAGGGAAATCAACCCTGAATATTCATTGGAAGGACTGATGATGAAGCTGAAGCTCCAGTACTTTGGTCATCTGATGCGAACAGCTGACTCATTGGAAAGGTTCCTGATGCTGGGAAAGATTGAACACAGGAGAAGAGGTGTCAGAGGATGGGATGGCTGGATGGTATCACCGATGCAATGCGCAGAACTTGGGCAAACTTTTGCAGGTGGTGAGGGACAGGGAGGCCTGGCTTGCTGCAGCCCATGGAGTCGCAAAGAGTTGGACACAACTGGGCGACTGAACAACAACAATATTCTATTGTATATATGTACTTCATCTTTCTTATCCATTAATCTGTCAATGGAAATTTAGGTTGCTTCTGTATCTTGGCTATTATAAACAATGCTCCTGAAAATTGGCATGTATGTATCTTTTTGAATTATGGTTTTCTCTAGATATACACCCAAGAGTGGGATTGCAGGATCACATGATAACTCTATTTTTAGTTTTGTAAAGGAACCTCCATACTGCTCTTCATAGTGGCTGCACCGATTTACATTCTCACCAACTGTGTATAAAAGGAAATTGTTAGTTTTTCAGTCATTTCCAATGCTTTGCAATCCCATGGACTGTAGCCTACCAGTCTCCTCTGTCCATGGAATTCTCTAGGCAAGAATACTGCAGTGGGTTGCTATTCCCTTCTCCAGGAAATCTTCCCAATCCAGGAATCAAACCCAGGCAGATTCTTTACTGTCTGAGCCACCAGGGAAGCCCAACAGTAAAGAAGTGTTCCTTTTTATCCACACCCTCTCCAACATTTATTATTTGTAGATATTTTAATGATGGCCATTCTCACTGGTGTGAAGTGCTACCTCATTTTAGTTTTGATTTGTATTTTTCTAATAATTAGAGATGTTGAGCATCTTTTCATGTGCTTGTTGTCTATCTGTTTGCCTTCTTTGGAAAAATGTCTGTTTAGGCCTTCTGCCCATTTTTGTTTCAGTTGTTTGTTTTTTTGGTATTAAGCTACATGAGCTGTCTGTATATTTTTGAAATTAATCCATTATCAGTAGCATTGTTTGTAAATATTTTCTCCCACTCCATATGCGATCTCTTCATTTTGTTTATAGACTAAATTTGCTGTGCAAAAGCTTTAAGTTTAATTATGCCCCATTTGTTTACTTTTGCTTTTGTTTCTATTACTCTAGGGGATGGATCCTCCCCAAAATACTCTTGCAATTTATGTCAAAGAATGTACTGCCTATGTTTTCCTCTAGAAGTTTTACAGTATCCAGTCTTACATTTATGTCTTAAATCCATTTTGAGTTTATTTTTATACAGGGTGTAAAAGAATGTTCTAATTTCATTATCTTACATGTAGCTGCCCAGTTTTCCCAGCACCACTTTTTGAAGAGATAGTCTTTTCTCCATTGTATATTCTTGTGTCCTTTGTCATAGATTAATTGACCAGAAATGCCTGGGTTTATTTCCAGACTTTCTATCTTGTTCCATTAATCTATATGTCTGTTTGGATCATATATGTTTGGCCATATATAATTAATGGATCTAGATTAACCCATTAATCTATATGTCTGTTTTTGTGCTAGTACCATACTGCTTTGATGACTGTAGCTTTGTAGTATGGTCTGAAATCAGTATAGTATAATCTGTGTCAAACCTGCACGGAGCAAGTTTATAGGTGTTATTTTTTTGCAACAACAATTGTTCACTTCCTATCTCTGTATCACATTTTGGTAATTCTCACAAATTTCACTTATTATTATTGTATTTGTTATGGTGATCTGTGGTCTTTGACGGTTCTACTATAACTCACTAAAGGTTTAGGTTATGGTTAGCATTTTTAGCAATAAAGCATTTTTAATTAAGGTATGTAAAATTTTTAAAGACATGATTGAATTATACACTTAACAATCTATAGTGTAAACATAATTTATATTCAGTGGGAAACCAAAAAAATTGTGTAACTCACTTAGTGCAGTATTCCTTTACTATGGTGTTCTGGGACCAAATCTGTAATACCTCCAAAGTATGATTGTACTTCACTGTGTACATTTTCAGCCAAATTTAGACCTCCATGTTGATTTCCTAAAATTCTTCTGTAATGTATGTGCCTATTTAGTATCACTAACAAATCACACCCTACCTATAGAGTGAAGAGTATATTTTTATTTGAAAATTCTTTCTCTGATATTGATGAAGTCCATAAGATACAAGTTAACTGGCTATTAATGGCAACCGACTCCAGTGTTCTTGCCTGGAGAATCCCAGGGATGGCGGAGCTTGGTGGGCTGCCGTCTGTGGGGTTGCACAGAGTCGGACACGACTGAAGCGACTTTGCAGCAGCAGCAACAACCACAACGGCAGCAATTTCTTTTAAGGGAAACACATTAAATATACAGAAGTTTTACTGAATTATTTGAAGAAAAATAAAACCAATTCTTTGTTAAGTATACTTTTGAACAATATATATTTTTTAAAGGTGACTACTGTCTACTATTCCATGGGGATTTTCTTGATCCCTGTCTCCTGTACAATGTCACGAACCTCTGTCCATAGTTCATCAGGCATTCTGTCTATCAGGTCTAGTCCCTTAAATCTATTTGTCACTTCCACTGTATATTCATAAGGGATTTGATCTAGGTCATACCTGAATGGTCTAGTGGTTTTCCCTACTTTCTTCAATTTAAGTCTGAATTTGGCAATAAGCAGTTCATGATCTGAGCCACAGTCTGCTCCCGGTCTTGTTTTTGCTGACTGTATAGAGCTTCTCCATCTTTGGCTGCAAAGAATATAATCAATCTGATTTCGGTGTTGACCATCTGGTGATGTCCACGTGTAGAGTCTTCTCTTCTGTTGTTGGAACAGGGTGTTTGCTATTAACAGTGCGTTCTCGTGGCAAAACTCTATTAGCCTTTGCCCTGCTTCATTCTGTACTCCAAGGCCAAACCTGCCTGTTACGCCAGGTGTTTCTTGACTTCCTACTTTTGCATTCCAGTCCCCTATAATGAAAAGGACATCTTTTTTGGGTGTTAGTTCTAGAAGGTCTTGTAGGTCTTCATAGAATCGTTCAACTTCAGCTTCTTCGGCGTTACTGGTCGGGGCATAGACTTGGATTACCGTGATATTGAATGGTTTGCCTTGAAAGCGAACAGAGATCATTCTGTCGTTTTTGAGATTGCATCCAAGTACTGCATTTCGGACTCTTTTGTTGACCATGATGGCTACTCCATTTCTTCTAAGGGATTCTTGCCCACAGTAGTAGATATAATGGTCATCTGAGTTAAATTCACCCATTCCAGTCCATCCCCATGGAAAAGAAATGCAAAAAAGCAAAATGGCTGTCTGAGGAGGCCTTACAGATAGCTGGGAAGAGAAGAGAAGTGAAAAGCAAAGGAGAAAAGGAAAGATATTCTCATCTGAATGCAGAGTTTCAAAGAATAGCAAGGAGAGATAAGAAAGCCTTCCTCAGCGATCAGTGCAAACAAATACAGGAAAACAACAGATTGGGAAAGACTAGAGACCTCTTCAAGAAAATTAGAGATACCAAGGGAACATTTCATGCAAAGATAGGCTCGATAAAGGACAGAAATGGTATGGACCTAACAGAAGCAGAAGATATTAAGAAGAGGTGGCAAGAATACACAGAAGAACTGTACAAAAAAGATCTTCACGACACAGATAATCACGATGGTGTGATCACTCACCTAGAGCCAGACATCCTGGAATGTGAAGTCAAGTGGGCCTTAGAAAGCATCACTACGAACAAAGCTAGTGGAGGTGATGGAATTCCAGTTGAGCTATTTCAAATCCTCAAAGGTGATGCTGTGAAAGTGCTGCACTCGATATGCCAGCAAATTTGGAAAACTCAACTGTGGCCACAGGACTGGAAGAGGTCAGTCTTCGTTCCAATCCCAAAGAAAGGCAATGCCAAAGAATGCTCAAACTACCGCACAATTGCACTCATCTCACATGCTAGTAAAGGAATGCTCAAAATTCTCCAAGCCAGGCTTCAGCAATATGTGAACCGGGAACTTCCAGATGTTCAAGCTGGTTTTAGAAAAGGCAGAGGAACCAGAGATCAAATTGCCAATATCCGCTGGATCATCGAAAAAGCAAGAGAGTTCCAGAAAAACATCTATTTCTGCTTTATTGACTATGCCAAAGCCTTTGACTGTGTGGATCACAATAAACTGTGGAAAATTCTGAAAGAGATGGGAATACCAGATCATCTGACCTGTCTCTTGAGAAACCTGTATGCAGGTCAGGAAGCATCAGTTAGAACTGGACATGGAACAACAGACTGGTTCCAACTAGGAAAAGGAGTACGTCAAGGCTGTATATTGTCACCCTGCTTATTTAACTTATATGCAGAGTACATCATGAGAAACGCTGGGCTGGAAGAAACATAAGCTGGAATCAAGATTGCCGGGAGAAATATCAATAACCTCAGATATGCAGATGACACCACCCTTATGGCAGAAAGTGAAGAAGAACTAAAGAGCCTCTTGATGAAGGTGAAGGAGGAGAGTGAAAAAGTTGGCTTAAAGCTCAACATTCAGAAAACTAAGATCATGGCATCTGGTCCCATCACTCCACGGGAAATAGATGGGGAAACAGTGGAAACAGTGTCACACTTTACTTTTTTGGGCTCCAGAATCACTGCTGATGGTGACTGCAGCCATGAAATTAAAAGACGCTTACTACTTGGAAGGAAGGTTATGGCCAACCTAGATAGCATGTTTAAAAGCAGAGACGTTACTTTGCCAACAAAAGTCCGTCTAGTCAAGACTATGGTTTTTCCAGTGGTCATGTATGGATGTGAGAGTTGGACAGTGAAGAAAGCTGAGCGCCGCAGAATTGATGCTTTTGAACTGTGGTGTTGGAGAAGACTCTTGAGAGTTTCTTGTACTGCAAGGAGATCCAATCAATCCATCCTAAAAGAGATCAATCCTGGGTGTTCATTGGAAGGTCTGATGTTGAAGCTGAAGCTCCAATACTTTGGCCACCTCATGCGAAGGGTTGACTCATTGGAAAAGACCCTAATGCTGGGTAGGATTGGGGGTGGGAGGAGAAGGGGACGACAGAGGATGAGATGGTTGGATGGCATCACCGACTCGATGAACATGGGTTTGGGTAGACTCCGGGAGTTGGTGATGGACAGAGAGGCCTGGCGTGCTGCAATTCATGGGGTCGCAGAGAGTCGGACACGACTGAGCGACTGAACTGAACTGAACTAACTGTCTACTATATAGATAGGAATTTAAAATCATACCTGAATGGGTACAAAATATCTATTTCCTATTAATGCGAGAGAAGAAATAAACACAAACAGAACTAGAATAGAAAGAGAAAGCCATATGTATTGAAGGTCCTTCTGAAATGAAAACATTTGAATATATTGTTGTTAGTTAGTCGCTAAGTTGTATATGACTCTTTGCAAACCCATGGACTGTAGTCTGCCAGGCTCCTCTGTCCATGGGATTTCCCAGGCAAGAATACTGGAATAGGTTGCCATTTCCTTCTCCAGGGGATCTTCCTGACCCAGGGATCAAACCCTGGTCTCCTGCTTAGCAGGCATATTCTTTACTACTGAGCCACCTGCAAAGCCCTAAAATATATTAGATAACAATAAATTTTTTCCCTAGAATTTTTCAAGAACACAATTTGACAAATTCCACCTCCAAAGAAGTTGAGAACTATTGATTTTACTTCCAGTATATCCTATGTATGAACAAAATGCTGAGTCATATGTAGACAAACAAAAGGCTTAAGAGAAATATTTCTAGACATTGCACCTTTTACTTGGAAGTCTTGTGTTCTCTGTTTTTATTTCTGTACTCTATGTAAGGGAACGTATAATCACAGCTATGTTTAATATGAGGTCTTATAAAGATTCATTACTATTTAGACACTAAATCAAACAGTATAATTTTATTTTACATTTGCTTAAAAATATATATTAATGTTATTAATTAAGGAAGAACAATATGAAAAGAAAGTTCATGTGAATGCCCATGTACTAATAGTGGCTTATTTGAAAAGAATATATTTTTTCCTCAATCATTAAATATTTTCTGAAATTAACATTTAAAGAGACACTAAACATACCACAATCGTGTTTTGAAAAAGAAAACAAACACAAAATAAACAAAGTTTTAAAATAATTCAGCTGAACTCCAAAACCAGAAAAATCAGGTATTTTATTATTTTTCTACTCAGTGGGGGGCAAAGATCCATGACAAAAAAAGTACTTAATTTAGACAACAAATGCAGATTCTTTATTGCAACCATTTCTTCAGTTCCCCAGAGATAACTAACTCCTATTGTGTACAATAATTTATTCACTTCTTAAAATCTAAATTGCTCAGTAACATGTTTCTCCTTTTCAGCAGTACTCCTATAGAATATCCTGTTGTTTACTCAGACCACCTTGGAGATATCACAATGACAATTGAAAGCCATAATATTAGTAAGAAGATTAGAGACCACTTAGAGGTCTCCAAAACCTACCTACAATTCAGAGAATATACTGGAAGACAGTTGGCATGAACTAGCTACCATGTATTCAAAACCATCTGGTGGAAGCTGAATAAACCATAATTAGCATAAAGTGAAAATAGATGCTACATTTCTCAAAAACATCTGTGGACTTTTTCCTCTCTGAATTCAAAGTTATGAGTAAAGTGTCTTTATAGATACATTATTTTAAATATTTCCAGTATTACCAACCATTACTCTGAGTCCGGCCACCTAGTAACATGGATTTTTAAGTACCTGGTGGTTCAGATGGTAAAGAATCTGCCTACAATGCAGGAGATCCAGGTTTGATCCCTGGGTCAGGAAGATCCCCTGGAGAAGTGAATAGCTACCCACTCCAGTATTCTAGCTTGGAGAATTCCATGGACAGAGGAGCCTGGCCGGCTGCATGTCCATGGGGTCACAAAGAGTTGCACATGACTGAGTGACTAACACTTTCGCTTTCTTTGATTATTTACTACATTCTTATCTTTCCTTATATGCAATGATGCATCTTCAATTTACATTGATTTCCTAAATATTTTCTCTAAATTTTCTAAATATTTTAATACATATACTCTCAATATCCAGGCTTCCCTCTTCTCAGTTTTTTCCAGATTAGTTTTGTTGTTGAAGTTTTTCAAAAGGACCAGGTACAAAGAAATACCCAACTTACCACAAGTAACACATAGAGGAAAATTAAACAACCAAAGTTAATAAGACATGACTTATACTCAAAGTATGATCAGAATGCTTGCCTTGTCAAAACAGAAGCCTCACTGTATATTTTTCTAATTGTCCAAGTTCTTAATGATAATGATGAAATTTTAGAAAATTTTCTTCAACTACAGTAAACAATATGGAGACATGAAGACAGAGTTATAATAAGGTCAAATTAATAACAGAACAGATATCACTTGTGAGAATGATTATTCAGATGAATCATGACCATTCTTTTGGGAAAACATCTTAGGAAAGATATATTTTGTGGATAGAGTCTTTTTACACTCATAACCTTCCTCTTACATTTATTATGGAGCTTCACATTTTTTAAAATTTTTTATGAATGTGAGAAGGGAAAAAATCAGGGCAATGAAAAATCTTAAGGATAGTCTGTTTTGGTTTCTATAAAGTTGAGAATAAAACAAGAGTAGGAAAAATAAAGGAACTCAATGAACCTTACCTAGTTGAACTATGTGCTGAGATATTTTTATGTATTAAAATTAGCAATGGGTAAACCATTAAAAATATCCTGACTCCTTGTACCGTGCGCTATGACTTCACTTTTTTAAAAAGTATAATCCAATGAATTTAAAAATTACTTACTATTTTAATTTTTACTTTTATATTTCTGCAAATAAGTCTAGTTACAACTAGAAATAAAATTTTATTTAGTTTTCCCAAATATGCCTCACATTGGCATAAACTTGTTTGCCTCTTACCCAGTATGTTTTGAAACTGAAGATTCTTGAATAAAATGTTGCTGGATTAATCATGGTCCTTAAGTGTCCTAACAGGACTCTCTGTAATGCTAAAAAAACATGATATTTAATCTAAAATTCAAAGTACCACACCTTTCTAGTGCCTTGTCTGACTACTAAAATGAAAAGCATTTACATGTCAAAATCAGAGCTTTGCTTCAACAAAAATTATCAAGAAAATCATACAGTCCTAATCCATCAAAATGCCATTTTCCTGGTAAATGAGAATTCCCTGCCATATAACCCTACCACAATTGCACATTGATTCTCAGTGAATCCTATATAGCAGTGCTCCTGGCATCTCTCTGACATAAATCAACACATAAATAACTTTTAAAACTTGATGTACAAAAATTTATATCTGGAAGATAATATATTTACGCCTGCAGAATATCATTCAACACTGCTCATCCAGGACTTTGACCCTACTGTTAAAAAAAAAAAAAAAATTCTTTGTACTTGCCTTCTATCTAGGAAACCAAACAAGTCTCTTAAAGAAATGAGTTCATTTGTAGGGGGTTGGGGGGCTGGTGGGAAATACCATGTTTATAGAAATAATAGTGATGTCTGGTTTTAAAAGCAGGACAGTATATCTTGGAAGGATATGTTTTGCAAAGATCCTTTTGTATTGTTTTTGCTTGTGTCAAAGGAACGATTAGAGCCCCAGTAAATGGGAACTTCCCAGAGCAGGCTAAATAGAAGGCCAACAGCTCACATATGGCTTGCAGCTTGGGGGAGTTTCTCTCAATGTTCTGCCAGAGATGAGACTGCCCAAATGCTTTCTCGCGTAAGTCCTAAGTCATAAACCGCATCCTCCCAGTCCAGCCATGCCAAAACTGGACCCAAGGGGATACAGAGTCTTGGCTGATGGGAAACAATGACTGCTTCCTAAGGAAGCCACAGCTGCTTTCCTGAGAGACACCCAGATGCCTGAATTTTTCCTTACTTTCCATTTCTGACTACCTGTTCTGGCAACAGTTCCAACAAAGGGTGAGGCAGGCAGCAGGCACCCAGCTGTTTTCAATAAGCCTTGGCAATGTAGGAACTGATTACATAAACACGACAAGCATTCAAAGAGCATATTTTCTAGCTTTTAAGCTATAATAAAAATGGTGTGAGCCTGTACAAAAACCCTACATCTCCTCTGCTCCAAATAGTGATAATGACAACAGCAATGCTGATGATGAGGATAATACTAATAACGGCTTAATTATGAAAGCAAGGATTATTAAAGGAAACATGATAACATGAGCTGCTGGGAAAGAGTTCAAATTATACAGAGAGAATTGGAAAGATGTGAAATTTCCACATTACAGGGTTGGTCAATGTTTCTTTATGAAACAGCAAGGTCAAAATGTGCACTCAATTCACTTGATTTCTTATTTTTTCCCACAACCCTGGACAAAAAACAATCAGATGTTGCATTATCACATAGGGTTCTCTTTATTTTAATATCAGGTCCAAAGACCAAGAGAAGATGTTGATTTACATTTTAATTAAGATGAATTTTCCTGGCTTAAAAAGTATAAATATAAATCTACTTCTTGGATTTGACAGTTGAAAACTGAAAGGTTTAAATAACTCACTCATGCCTATAGTTCACATACACAGGCTTATTATTTTTTAATGTTTTCTGTATTTGAAATATTAGATCAAGAATCTATATGAACAATGTAAGAAGTGAATTGGAGTTTGAGTAATCTATATTTCTACATGACTGCTCAATTTCCTGTACAACAAAGTGATATCCCTGTTCCAAAGAACAGAATTGCATTTTTTACCTTACACATTACTCATTTATTCTTACCTCATTAATTCACAAAAATGAATGTTTGGCTAGGCCAATTCTCTTCAATATATCTATTGTTCTAGCCACAATTTTCTTACCTCCAAGATGCACTATATATTCTTTGATATGGATTTTAAATTGGACTCTTTCAAAGAACAAATGCTACAGAATAAAAACAACAGAGGGAATGCTTTTCAAATTGTTCTAGAAAAAAGTTTTAGACAAAGTGATCAATTGTAAATCCAAAAACAAAGCTACTGACAGGAAATCTGAATATCAGGGGTGAATGAGTGGAGGCTAAGAGTGGTAAACCACATACACAATGGAATTAACTTGGAACATAAGTGACCTTAGTCAAACCAGAACTCTGGAAAAACAATAAGAAGATTGGGTTGTCTCAACCTAACACAATTTTTTTTACTTCAGAGGTTTCTTAGAATTTCAGTTTCTGCCTCTATAAAATGGCAAGAATAGTGTCCCTAATTTTCATAAGATCATGGTGAATATTGACTCATTTTCTCTGAATTTTAAAGCTATATGAAGATACAAGATGACTAAAGTATGTTAACTTTTGTGCTAAAAAGATTCAATAAGTTAAAAGTGAAAACAGAATGAAAGATAAGGAGATATAAATTA
Source organism: Giraffa tippelskirchi (assembly GCF_054371585.1). NCBI lineage: Eukaryota > Metazoa > Chordata > Mammalia > Artiodactyla > Giraffidae > Giraffa > Giraffa tippelskirchi. Next base: position 70,668,659 of record NC_137284.1, read on the forward strand.
TAGGCAGAATTCGGAACATTAGAGATTTTATAAATGCCAGCTCTCTGTCATTGATGGTCATAGTTAAAATGATGCTTTTAAAATTTGCATATAATAACTGCAAGTAGAGTAGGATTTCAGTGGGTAAGTACAATTATAGATTGATCATTGTATGGAGTATTTCCATTATGTTTCTCATCTTGTAAGAGCATGGAAGTTTGATGTTCCTGATGAATTTTCATAACGCCAACCTTCTGAACTATATCTTTTAATGTCCTAAAGTGTCCTTAATTCTTTATTTAAAACAAAAGTATGGAAAAAGTTATAATTTTTAATGATCCTCCATCCCACACCTTCTACCAAACTACTGTTTTGATCTCTCATGTTACATTAAATTTCCTTTGCGTAGCTAAAACTGTGTTAAAATAGTTGGCTTTTTATACAGATGCTACCCAGAGGGATCCTGGGTAATATAATGGAAAATATTTTTCTGAAAATTCTACAATAAATAAGTAATTCCACAACGGTGGTATTTCTTAAAATACATATTTTTGAGAAATGTTAAAAGATTATTTATTTAGTGCTAGGTGTGGCATCCATAAGAAATAATAGCATGAGTCCTAGTTCAAAGATGAATGTACATATAAAAAAATTACATTGAATCTGTCCCCATTGGGTACTATACAGTTCATGAATATTTATCAAACTCTTGCTTTATGCCAGGCATATCACTGCTGACAGAACTCACTGGTGAGCTGTATAGTCCCTGAATTCATAGAACGTAGAACTTCATAGTTTTTCATGAGCATACTTATTAAAGACTGGTGTATCTATGTGTATATATATATCCATATCCCTGAAGGAGAAAATGTTAACCCACTTAAGTGTTCTTGCATGGAAAATCCCATGGACAGAGGAGCCTGGTAGACTACAGTCTGTAGGGTCACAAAGAGCTGGACAAAACTGAGTGACTGAGCATATATATATATATATATATATATATATGTGTGTGTGTGTGTGTGATGTGTGTGTGTGTATATATATATATATATGTACGTTATTTATAAATCTTCAGGTCAAATTTTCTTCACAATATTGAAGTTAAATATAAAATAAAAATGATTTACTAAAGCGAGGTCAATCACAGAGTTATGTTAACCCACTCATTGGACAAGTTATTTAATGCTGGTGTGCCTAAGTAGCTTCACCTGAAGAGCGTGGATAATCTTTCAGAGTTACTGGAGTAATTAAATTAATGTTAATATAACATTATTACAACGTTTCATATGTGCAAATGCTTCAACAAATGCCAATAGTTTAGTTGATGTTATTGATTTGTTATTGTCACTATTGATGTTTCTTCTGCTGCTCAGCCGTGTCTGACTCTTTGCGACACCCTGGCAAGGCTCCTCTGTCCATGGAATATTCCAGGCAAGACTACTGGAGTGGGTTACCATTTCCTCCTCCAGGGGGTCTTCCTGACCCAGGGACTGATCCTGCATCTCCTGCATTGCAGGTGGATTAGTGCTTTCCAAACTTTGTTTGAAAATACAGCATAGCAGTTATTCCCCCTCAGTATATTTACCTTTACAATTTTTTACTTAAATCATTATCTGTGTATTCTAAGACATATAAAAAAAATTCTTTTCAAAGAAAGATAGGATAAAACAACTATAAATAGAAATTATAATTTTTACTTCTTTCTTTCCAATGGATCTTCTTATCCATTCACCTTAGAAAACTCCTATCGTAAGGATAATGAGTCTTCAAAGTAGCAAAGTTTGATGCCCTGGGAAAAACACAGGCTTGAGAGCCTTGAAACATGGGTTCTTGTCCTTTCTGTCATAAAATGGTTGAGTCATTTTATTTTCTCAGGGTATCTGCTTCTTTAGTTTCTTTTTCTGTTCAATGACAGAATAAAAATAGAAAATCTCTAAAGTCTATTCTTAGTTCTATTATCTGAAAAATAATAGAATTGGCCAAGACAATATTATAACGGTAGAAAGTTTCCAGAATAGTTCCCCCAAATAATTAAATTTGTAATGAAAAGAACACAATATTTCTTCATCTTTCCCTAATTACTGCCACAGTAAGGTAATTGAAATAACAGCAGAAATGACAGGGGAAAAAAAAATTAAAAAATCATTCTTTACACATGTGGAATATGTGAAGAGACTGGCAAAGGATGGGAAACATGATTCCCAAATCGTGCACTTCTAAATATCAAGATCCCTAAGCTTCTTCCTGGACATAAGCTGAGTTTCTGGTACTCTGATGCCTGAAATTTAGAAACTTAAGACCTGCTATATTCATCTTTGAAAAAATAACTTAGCGGACATCATCAAAACGGTACAGAGAAGTAGCCGCAGCAGTGATTCTTAGAAAAATTTGCAGAGGCATATACTGAAATAAAAACAAGTAATGGACAATTTTGATCATTATTGGTAAATGATGAGTTTTAAGGACACTAGTAATTTCAGAGGTAAAATACTTTGCCTGTTTGTGTGTATAGTCTAATAAATAACAATCATATTTCAGGAAAGCTGAGGTGGGGGAAGAAATAAAGTTTCACCATTAATGTATTATCTAGGTCAAGTTACTAAATGAAGTTTTCAAAACTTCTAGTTTTTACCTAGTCCATAATTCAGGGTCAATTGTTTCTCCAGTGAGAAAGAAAGATGATAAGGGATGGAGGAAGCGAGATTATTACTTGAATTCATTAAAACAGATGAATGGATACAGAAATTGTGGTACATATATACAATGGAATATTACTCAGCTATAAGAAAGAATGCCTTTAAGTCAGTCCTAATGAGGTGGATGAACCTAGAGTTTATTATACACAGTGAAGTAAGTCAGAAAGACAAATATTGTATATTAACACATGCATATGGAATCTAGAAAGATGGTACTGTTGAACATATCTGCAGGGCAGCAATGGAGAAACAGACATAGAGAACGGACTTGTGGAAGGAGAAGGAGAGAGTGGGACAAATTGAGAGAGTAGCACAGAAACATATATATTACCATATGTGAAATAGATAGTAAGTGGAAATTTGCTGTGTGACACAGGGAGCTGAACCCAGTGTTTTGACAACCTAGAGGGGTGGGATGGGGTGGGAGATGGGAGGGAGGCTGGCTCAGGAGGAAGGGGACATATGTATATCTGTGACTAATTCATGTTGATGTATGGCAGAGACCAACCCAATAGTGTAAAGCAATTATCCTTCAATAAAAAAGAAAAGAAAAAAACACCAATATTATAAAAATTCTGGGGGAAATTTATAACCAATATAAGATATTGAATAAAGGAATAAATATATTCTAGTACAATATGAGTTTTCAGAAAGCATCTTTGTAGCTATAAATGTGTTCATAATTATGCCAAAAGGTATATTTTCTGGATTCTGGGGAAATGTGTTAATAATTTTCATAAATAAGTAAAGGCAAGTGGGACCTCTTTGGTTAGCTTCTGAAGTTAGCACATGCAACAAAAGTTGTACAGAGTTTAAAATTACCCTAGAAATTCCCTTAAATAACCCATATAGTATAATACACATGGTTTTATGTACAGAAACCCTTTATGGTAATTCCTTCATGCACTCAAGTTTGAGAACCCTTATGCTACTGAAGAGAGTAATCAAAGGAAAGTATGTAGATGTCTGATAATTGAAACCAATCTTGCCTTTTGATTAAGTGTAATTCTTAGCCAGAAAAAAAAGAAAAGAAAAGAAAGGACAAGAGGGAGGGAAGGAAAAAGGAAGGAAGGAAATGGATAGTAAGCTCTAAATTGTTTCTGCTTATCTGTAAAGTTTATTCCTGTTCAACACTGAATCTCTACTACTCTAGTAATCCATGTTAGATGAATGTCTTTACTTTTGTGAGGGTCAAACCAATATATTGGAGTTCACCTAGGATTTAGCCCTAAATTCCACATTCTGAGAGTAGCACACAGGCACATATGATGTTACTCATCTTTACCTTAATATGCAGGGGAATATTTAGCTTGACTTCTTTGCCATAAAAAATTTTGTTTTAAAATGATGTTTTAACTGGTGGCTCAGATAGTAAAGAATCTGTCTGCAATGCAAGAGACCTGGGTTTGATCCTTGGGTCAGGAAGGTTCCCTGGAGAAGGGAATGAAAACCCACCCCGGTATTCTTGTCTGGAGTAACCCATGGACAGAGGAGCCTGGTGGGCTACAGTCACAAGGATTTGTACATGACTGAGCAACTAACACTTTAACTGCCCTCAACTTTGAGCGTTCACTGCTATTTCTAACTGCATCTTTGACAGCAGTGATCATTTAAGACCTATGCAGGCAGAGCTTTTATTTCAAACATTAACATGAATAAATCCAATTCAAATTCTGTCACAGTGTGACATGTATCCACTCTCTGTTATGAGTTAACTAATTTTAGGTTGGAATATTCTCTTTTTCTTTACCTAATTAAGATCTTCTACATTAAACCAGTCTGTCACAGAGTATTTAGCATAGGGATTTCCCTTGTTATAAAACAGGAATTGTACAAAGAAACTTTACAGAAGCTCATGATGAGATGACTTATCATGACCCTTGAAAACTGCACCAGGATGAATATGGACAGAAGTGCATTATAATTGATTCAATTTTTCTATGCTGTTATCAGTAGAAAACACATATATTCAGAAATGTTCTTTTCTTTCTTTTTCCTTTTTTTCCTTTTTATATTTTTTTTCTTTGCTGCGGTGAAGTTGAGCTGCAAGCTCCCACAGAACCTGAAGTCGCAACACAGCTTGGGTTGTGGACTGGATTTCTCCCACATGAGTTTGGTGGCCGGGTCAGTCAGAATGATATTAGTACATTTAATTTTCAAAACACAGTGGAACAGATGTGTTTTATAGGGATGCAAAATGAAGTTCAGAAATAAGGGGGCCTGGGTAATGTTCTGGTACAATATGGTAAGAGATCACTGTATGAAACTAATTCCTGCCGATAATCATAACTTGTCTCTGTGAAAACTAGCTTATAATATTTGTGTATAGAACTGTGGAGAATATCAAAGCTACCAAGATTTGAAACAGTGCAGCAGGAGCTCCAGAACTTTATGTAAATTAACCTCACAACATGGAACACATTAACTTGAGGGTTTCAGGAATTTGGAACTCAGAATGCTTGGGATGTGGGTTTAATTGAAACACGGTCTTATGACAATCAGTTTTTCTCTGGAGACGGGATTTTTTAAGGTGCATGCAAACGTATAATTGAGCATTGACATATTACATCATAGTGATACATTTTAAACAACCCATATCTGCTTCACAGTATTTATTTCACTAAAATACCACTGGATATTTAAAGATTCCTCCTTTCGAGTCCAACCATCTGAATAAATGAACAGTACACGGAGGTGAGCCAGTCAACTCTCAGATGGGGCCAGGCCTCAAAGACTCACACATACACAAAGCAGTTCTTCTGGAAAAAATGTTTCTGGGTTTTCAACATAAATCAGGGTCAACACATAATACAATCATGCTCTAGTACATTTAGAAGCTGGAAAACAGTCTAACTAGGACAGTGATGCTTCCAGCAAACCTTCAGGCCAAATAGCAATCAGAGAATTCATGGCTTTGTGCTCAAACCTCATCTCTGTTCAAGTCCATGAAGGGGTTGCCTGTTCTCTTAGGGAAATTTTAAACGGGAGTTAGAAAACTAAACTTTCTCCATGGCTATGATTTTAACGGATTTCTTTCTCTCTTATTCTTTTCCTTTTCTTCTCATTTATTTTTTTCAAGTGTAGCCACAAATGTACAGATCTACTTGTGAGTAATACTAAATTCCAGCAGTCTTGATTTTCATACCATAACAATTATATTTTTATGGTAAAGGAATGAGCCAAACCTTCTGAGTGAAATTTTATATGTATTACATATAAATAGGAATAAGATGAAAAAAAAAATAAAATTTTATAATTGTAAAAAGTTAGTCTAACAATATAAAAAAATTCTATCTGGTCAAATTGCACATTGGATTAAGAATATGTCAGATGAAATCAAGTACACTATTGTTTGCTGCTGCTCAGTCACTCAGTCGTGTCTGACTCTTTGTGATCCCATGGACTGTAGCCCGCCAGGCTCCCCTGTCCATGGGATTCTCCAGGCAAGAATACTGGAGTGGGTTGCCATTTCCTTTTCCAGGAGATCTTTCTGCCCCAGGGGTCAAATCCATGTCTCCTGCGGCTCCTACATTGCAGGCAGATACTTTACCACTGAGCCATCAAAGAAGCCCATATTATTGCTTATGTTCTTTTTATATAAAACATAAAACTAAGAGTTACTTACTGCATGGCAGAGTTGGAAGTTCCAGGATCAACAGACTAATACATATCTATAAAGATATAATACATACCTATATCACTAAAGTGGTAGCGAAATAAGATAAAACAACATGATCCAACAATCCCACTTCCAGTTATATATTATATCAAAGGAAATGAAATAATTATCTCAGAAAGATATCTGCACTCCCCGGTTCACTGCAGCCTCACAATAGCCAAGATATGGAAATAATCTAAATGCTTATTGACAGAAGAATGGATAAAGAAAATATTATAAATTATTTCAGCCAAAAATTTGAGAAAATCCCACTACTTGTGACAACATGTATGGATATATCCTGAAGGTATTATGCTAACTGAAATGTTAGACACAGAAAGACCAATATTGCATGATATCACTTGCATGTGGAACCTAAGAAAAAAGAAAGGAACTGGACTTGGGGTGGAGAGAAAGAGAAGTGACACAATTGAAATGAAGGGTCCACAGTCACCCTTGCTGTAGAGGGAGCTAGCCTGACTCTCTTTGAACTTATTTGAGAGTGAAAGAAAATTTCAAAAAGAAGTCCTTCTATGGGGGCTTTTCAAAACCAGACTGAAGAATAGATAACTCATTGGATGGCTTTGTAGGAGAATACCATTACAGAAGTATGAGGTACAGGAGATAAATTGAGTAGGAGATCATTCAAATTAGGAAAATCTGGTAGAATCATGTGTAGTATGAGAAGGACTGATAGAGGTTTATTAACTTTTGCTCAACTTTGATTATCATGCATGGGTTATCAATGCAATATTCATCAACCTTCATCAGGCTATTTCTACTCATATGAGATTTGTATTGGACTAGTTAATACAGATCACTGCACAGACAATGACAATACAGGATGCTGTGTCTATCAGGGCCACAAAACACAGTCTGGGAGATCAAGGCGTGTCTTGAAAGAAGGAAGTGCCTGGAACATATTATTTCCTCAACTAACTCTTTAAGAAGGAGTGATGGCATGGTTAAACAAAATGCTCTTCAAACATCAGAGATAAAGGGGTGTTTGCCAGTGGAAAAAAAGAAGGGAAAACTGGGGGTCCAGAGACATGAAACCAGGGAGAAAAAAAGACCACTCTCTGAAAGAATTAAGAGACATTCAGGGAGGTCTAACCCCCAAAGCACAGGAAAAGTGTAGAGAGAGGTAAGGTTTGCCTAAGACAGGGAAGGCAACTAAGGGATTTTCATCATGAAGTGATGTGATTATCTTTGTTCTGCAGCACCCGGCTGAGGTGTGGAGGGTAGGCCTGGCACATTGCGGGAGAGACCTGTTAGGATGCTGTCTCCATAAGCTGATGATGACAGTGGCCAGAACTAGAACAGTTTTGGCTGTGGGGATAGAGAGATAAAATATGGATTTAAAGGATTATAGGGGATTTAACTATGAGAGTGAATGAGTTCCCCAAGGAATCTATACATAAGAAAATATTTTTATACTCTCCTGATAATCCCTTGGCAAATTTTCAGAAAAACCATACAGTTTATTACTTGTTTCCCAAATATACCCTGGATCTTTCCTGTTGTACTGCTCTCCTCTTACTCCTTCTAATTCTCTTCTCCTCCAATCCCATTTCTCTAAATCTCACCCATTCTTCAAGGTATGCTTTAATATTACTTCCTTCATGGAATCTTCCATAATCTCAGTTTTCAAAAATATAGAATCTTTAACTCCTCTAAACCTCTAGATTTTCCACTTTTGTTTCTTTTATCGCTTTTACTACATATTGCCTGCAGAGATGGCTATGGAATATCTTATGCAGCCACCCAGAAAAAATATCCAATTCAATCTGTTTCCCTCTAAAGCACTTGATGTACTGTCTTAAGCATACCAAAGTTAGTCTTTACATGTAATACAATACAATGTATGTAATAAATAATATATTGTATCCATCTGGAAGGGCTTCCCTGGTGGCTCAGTCAGTAAACAATCTGCCTGCAATGCGGGAGACCTGAGGTTCCATCCCTGGGCTGGGAAGATCCCCTGGAGGAGGGCATGGCAATCCACTCTAGTATTCTTGCCTGGAGAATCCCCATGAACAGAGGAGCCTGGAGGCTATAGTCTATGGGGCTGCAGAGTTGGACAACACTGAGTGACTAAGCACACCAGTCTAGAAATGTTATATTAAGTGTGGATTTGCAACTTATTTCTGTAGAAAATTAACCTCATTTTAAAATTATTTATGTTTTAGAACTGACTGTAAAAACCAAGTCTAGAACTCATTAATTGATTTCAATGCATGCTTATTGTTATTATTAACTTCATCATATATGGTTCTTAATACATGTCCCTTAAAATAAATACAATTAATCTAATTTTCAATAAAATAGGTTTCCAAAGTGATTGGTAGGCTTATAATGATGCTATTTTTGTTAATGATATCCATAAATTTTATAAAACAATGAAAACCATAAAAGTATTCAATACATTCGGTAGAAGAGGAAAAATAAAATCAAGATATTAGAATTTTTTCACAATTCAGTTTCCTTTTACATCCCTCAAAGATTAGAAAGAGAAAGAGGCAAATTGGATAAACTTATTTAAAATTTTTCTGAATCAGTGTGCCTCCTTGGTACTGGGCCAATAGAAAATGTAGAAGAATCATTTGGCCCCTATCTGGCTTCTGGATATTGAGGACATGTGTGTCGGATCAGAGTTACAGGGTGATTTCCATGAATCTATTCCAACCCTTTTGGAATTAAAGTCCATCTGTCAGTTCCTTGAGCCAGAGCTCAGCTTTTTAAAGTCATCTATCAAAACTCTGGAAACTGGCTGATAATGCTGACTTCTGCAGAGGTGACTTTCATGAACTAACTCTACCTACATCATAATCACAGAAAGAGAGGGGAAAAAATGACATGATTTTTTAAAAAATTACTCCTGGCTTTTTTCTTTGAATTCTTTATTTCCCTCGCTGAGACAAAGGGCAAATAGTGGCAACCATATGCATAATTCTCTTTCCCCCTGAAAAATCAAATACAGAGTCACTTTCTCAGCAGTCAAGTCTGATATTTTTTCATCTTTCTGATGAGCTGGATATACTATGTTGCTTTTGTTTGCAGACATAATGGAAATAAACTGTAGAATTCCTTTTAAAGAGAATAAACACATGGGAGCTCTTTTGAAAAAAATCTATTGTGTGGTTGAATGCTAAACATGCCACTCATAAAATTTAAAATTTGCTTCCTTCAAGGAACACCTACTTACTCTCCTGGAGAAAAATTCAACATAAGGAACACAGTTTCATCTCTCTTTCAATATCCATCAATTACCCGATTATTGCTAGACACATGTTATGCAGTTTATCAATTTCATAACAATTTCTATCAATTTAAAAGTCAAAAATTCTTAATGTTCATATAGCATGACATTCTTTACCTTCAAATTATCTCAAAATTTACAAAGAAGAAATAGAAAACTTAAATAATGATTTTCTGATTAGATATTCCATTTGGAGAATAAAATCTCTAATCTTCCCCATCATTGTTCTTTGAAATATTTTGGTCTCAAATGCTATCTTTGGAGGAGAAGGCAAGATGTAAGCTTCAAATTGGTCTACTTTGCTATGCTTCATTCACTCTATTAAAGCATTTTGGAATGAATAGTGTTTCTGTTATGAATACAATTATACTGGGCAGTATCTGATAACAGTAGTTTTGGTGAGGTTACTCATGATTTGGTGATCAATTTAATTAACTAGTTTACAGATCTTTGAAATGTAGCCTCAATTTTGATTCCGGAAATCAGACAGCAAACTTAGACAAAGGCTAAAAATATTTTAAAAATAAAACAGAGGAAAACAAAGAAAATGTGTGTGTGTATGAGAGAGAAACAGACAGAGAAACAGAGAGTGTATGAATGAGTGGAGATTTGGTGATTTTTAACATTCACCCAAATATTCCCTTAAAGCCAGTGCCTTTTTCTGTGTAAGCCCCCTTCTGTAACTTATTTGATTAATGATTAGAAATGTTCAGTAGTTACTAACAACCCTACTTAGATATTTGGTTACAGAGCAAATTGCTACATCTACCAACTTATCCTTTAATTTGTTTAAATAAATAATAAAATTTCCACACCTTCTTAATAATGAAAATTTAAACCTACAAAAATGGAAACAATATAACACAGACATCTCTATATCTTTACCTCTACTTACACTTGGCCATATATGCTTTCTCTCCTGTCTATCCTCCTCCCTCTTTCTAAACACTTTTTACCATTTGAAATTGCAATAGCAAGAAATCTTACACCTATATACTTTAGTATGTGTTTCCTAGAAACAAGGACTTTGTTCTACATAATTATAAAACTATTGCCACATGCAAAGAATTTAAACTGATAAAACAATTACAATATGCATTCATAGTTCTTCAAATGTCTCCAGATATGCATGTGTGTATGTATGCATGTACACGGATTCATGTAAATCCCAGACAGACTCAGAAAATCAAGCATTGTATTTAGTTAAATTTTATACTTCATTTAATCACCAATACCACTTCAAGATCTTATGGGCATAGGAGAAGCATAGCAGTTGGCATCTAATAACTTTGCAAACTTTAAATGAATGACCAAATTTTAAAGAAATTATTGAAATTCAATTTCTGGTAAAGCCTGAAAAATATGGAGAAAATTCAAATTGGCACAGCAATTGGTAATTCTAATTTGATCGTTGTTGTTGTTGTTTAGTTGCTAAGTCATGCCCGACTCTTGGGATGCCACAGACTGTAACCCACCAGACTCCTCTGTCCATGGGATTTTCCAGGCAAGAATACTGGAGTGGGAATCTGATCATTATCCCTGTTCAATTTAGTACTGATACTAAATGTTACCAGAAATGCTATTGTCTGATATCCAAGACAAAATCAGCAGATACAAATTTTGATGAAGTTATTGCAGTGATATCATTATACTGAAATTCTCCATCATATTTTCAAATAGAAATGACTATTTTCTTTTAAAAAGATAATTTTCAGGAAAAAAAAAAAAGTAAATGTCATCTAGATATACGAATGAGCAATTGTTAGGGGTTGAACTCAATGAGGAAACCAGGCAGATCTTATAACTGGGTCAAAAAAGAATATTAAAAACAGGCACATTTATCAAATATTAAAATGAATGTGCAATAGGATCTAAAATTGATTTTTGTCATGTGAAAGAGGGAGCGAGACAGGACAGAATTTACAAGTCTACAAAAAAAACTATTTTACCTTGCTCTGAGTTATCTATAATTTATAGAGTTGTAAAATAGCTCCCCTAGAATAAGAATCTGATACCTGAAACAGGTCTTTTCCAAGAGTCTAGACAATGTGTAGTTTTTATTTATTTTTTCTCTGTATCTTTTCAAATATCTGCCCTTCCCTATTTAAAACTTATTATAATGATGACTACAATTACCTGCAAAGGAACAGCAATGTTATGGCAATTGAATTATTGAGGTCTGTACTATTAACTGAATCCTAACAAATAAATTATGAATATCCAAATAAACAAATTTTTTATCAGCAGCTTTATAGGGAAATGTGCTAAAAATATGTTCTCTAAGTTAGCAGTCCCCAACATTTTCGGATCCAAGAACTAGTTTCATGGAAGACAATTTTTCCATGGTACAAGTCCATGGCTCAGGGTTTGGGGACCCCTACTCTAAGCAACCCTGGCTGAAGAAATCATACCTTCATTGAAAAATAACTACTATTTTAAGTATTCTTTTGATGAACCTTTGAAATATAACATTTATTTTCACTGATATATGTCAGAATTATTACATATGGTTAATAAGAATGAAAAGGATCTAAGTCAGAGAGCCACTGTTTTTAAGGAGGTATGATGTTCCTTCCTATCTCCAGGCTTCTAAGGAGTTCTAGAGACTAGGAGTACAGTAAAAGAGAAAAGGATTTCACAGAGCCACACTGTTCTTTTGAACTATACACCAGATCTTTGCCCTCTATCTTACATCCCTTCCTCATCACCCAATTCCCCTAGAACTCTATACTTGAAATTTCTCTTCTACTGTTTGCCTGAGCACTGCTTTCCTAGTCTAACTTTAAGTGATTAGATAAGACTGTTCCTAGGCAACATGACACAGTGGTTGGGTCATGAATAGGCTCAAAGTAGTCAGCAAATTTGGCAGTACTAGAAGCAGCGTTCAATTATATCTTCAAAAGTCCTAAAAATTATTTTGCTTCATATTACATATCTAGTAATATTGGAGGTTTGTAAACATTTAATTTTTGTTTAATAAAAATATACACATGTAGAAATATTAAAAATAGGAATATTATAAAAACTATATATGCTAATCTGAATGATGGAAAAGGCAACCTAATGGTTTTTGTTGAGCCTTTTTTTTAAGGATAGTTGCTGAGGTTATTCAGCTTCTGTTAGAATTGTTACTCATACTAGCTCCCAGTAAAAAATCAACACATTCATTCCTAAGGTCATTTATTATTCATATGAGTAAATAAATATGTCTTGGTTTATGAAATGTTAAGGAAAGACTAGCACAGACATAGTAAATATTTTAATGTATCTTCTCAAATATTTGAGTTCTGATTAAACTGATTGATACTGATTATAATATTCATTCTGAGCAATTTGCCTTTTCCTTGACAGTTTTTTTCTACAGTTCTCCTCCTGCATGGGTATCTAGGCACCTAGCCCACTGTCTGAACTCATAGTACTCATAGTACTTTCTCAATAAATATTTGATGAATGAATGAAAAGTCAGTCCCTATTGTGATATACCTTTTCTCATTGCATATTTCACATGTGTAAATGTGACCCAACTTTGTCCTGGCTTTATTTGCCCTCGTCTTGTTCATCCTTTGCCCTAATAAAAACCAGCCCTTCTCACATCAGGTTTTATGGGCTAACATCTTATCAAATCTGGGTCTGGACAATATCCAAAATGCAGAACGTTGAGCTCAATGTTACCTGTTCATAACTTCTGATAATGCACTCTTTACTTCAAATATTACTGGCCTAGATCCAGATCTAAAGTCAGACTGGCAGCCAAGGAGGTGACCTGCACTAAAAAAAAAACCCCAGTCTACTTTTTGTTTATAGGGATTCTATAATACATTGTTTGGCTATTGTCAGATATGACCTTAGAAAAGTCAATTATGCTGTGAGATGGCTATTATCTTCTGACACCAGTTCTGAAAAGGATATTCTGAGTTGATTTCCAATGAGAAAACAGTGGATAAACAGTTAATCACAACAATCTTCTACAAGTTTGTTAACAAATAATCCTTGATGTTCCAGTTCATTTTATGTAGCTCATTGAGCCATACTACATTTTTTCCCCTTTACACACACACACACACACACACACACACACACACACACACACACACACACACATATTATTTTATGGGGCTCCCCAGGTGGCTCAGGGGCAAAGAATTCACCTGCCAATGCAGGAGACACAGGAGACCCAGATTTGATCCCTGGGTTGGGAAGATCCCTTGGAGAAGGAAATAGCAACCCACCCCAGTATTCTTGCCTGAGAAATCCCGTGGATAGAAGAACCTGGCAGGCTACCGTCCATGGGGTTGCAAAGAATCAGACACAACTGAGCCACTTAGCAGCGGCAGCAGGATTTTATTTTATATTAGAGTGTAGTTGATTAACAATGTTGTGTTAGTTTCAGATGCAGAGCAAAGTGATTCAGTTATACAAACACATCTATCCTGTTTCAAATTCTTTTCAAATTATTTTTATTATTACAAAGTGAAAGTGAAAGTTGCTCAGTCATGTCTGACTCTTTGTGACCCCATGGACTGTACAGTCCATGGAATTCTCCAGGCCAGAATACTGGAGTGGGTCACCTTTCCCTTCTCCAGGGGATCTTTGCAACCCAGGGATTGAACCCAGGTCTCCCGCATTGCAGGTGGTTCCTTTACCAACTGAGCCACCAGGGAAGCCCAAGAATACTGGAATGGATAGCCTATCCCTTCTCCAGTGGATCTTCCCGACCCAGGGAATCAAACAGGGGTCTCCTGCATTGCAGATGGTTTCTTTACCAACTGAGCTATTAGGGAAGCCCTAGTTTATTAAAAGGTATTAGTAGAATTTTCTGTGCTGTAACAGTAGGTCCTTGTTGTTTATTTATTTTAAATATAGCAGTATGTGCATGCTACACTTTTAAAGAACGCAAATATAGGGCCAAAATTTCTGTTTAGGTAGAGATGGCTTTTGAGAAATGAAAAATTCTCTCTGCATAGGCCATTCACTTTATTATTAGCCCTGGAGAAAATAGCCCAGGATAATGTCAGCTTGCTCACTGACCCACAGCAAATCATTTTGGCACCTAACAGCACACTAAATTACTCTCAAACTATTTTTAGGGCAAAAACATTGGATCCTCATCTCACAGATATAACTCATTATCAGAGTCACCTTCCGAAGAGTTTCATATCCATGAAAAATAATGCAGCAGAAGAAATCATTATAAAATAAAAAAAAGAATAAAACAAGAAATGCCTTTTTCATACTTTCGCCAACAAATTATCTAGCAGAAGAAAGGTAAGGATATTTAATTACAGAACTTTACAGGTGGTGCTAGGGGTAAAAAACCCACCTGCCAATGCAGGAGATGTTAAAAGCTGGTTCGATCCCTGGGTTGGGAAGATCCCCTGGAGGAGGGCATAGCAACCCACTCCAGTATTCTTGCCTGGAGAATCTCATGACAGAGAAGCCTGGCGGGCTACAGTCCATAGGGTCGCAAAGAGTCAGACGTGACTTAAGCGACTTAGCATGCACACACGCTGAATTACAACCTGAGTGCTTACCTGAAAAAATCCAAAGAAATGTGAAAACGCTGCCTTATCTTCATCTATTTGCTTAGAACCATCTTACTTCTATTTTTACCCATTTTTCCTATTGTTTTGAATAAAACTTGTGTTTCTTCCCACAGGAAATTAAAGTCTATACTTTTCCAACAGGTGATACTACAAGCCTCTACTTTGGTGGGCAAGTGATAAAATAAAATACATCTTAAATTAGCAGGTAGCTTGAGGCACATGTGGCCAAAACATGAGTTGAAGGTGCTCCAAATGTTGACAAAAACCGCTTCATGACAGGCAGGGAATATCTCAAAAGCTCCATAATGCTCAAGGAATGGTATTTAAAACCAACTCTGCAGGTTGTAAAACTGGAAAGGGGTTTAAAGGGAGGTTGAGGAAAGAGAGGCATATTGTAGAAGGGGGGAGAAAGACTGAGGAAAAAAGGCTGGAAGGGGGTTGTGAAAGGGTCAACTAAAGGAGCCAAGAGACCCAACTCAAAATATGAAGAGTTAGGCAGAATGACATATTGGAAATGCATGCAGGACAGAGAAGTGAAAGAGCGCGTCATTAAGAGACAAGAAGAAGGAAAGACAATAAATAACTAAAGGAAAATAAGTAAAAGATACCAAGAAATACAAATGATCATTAAAAAAAAACTATCTGGCATTCCTTCATGTTTTGCCATAGCAATTATCTGCCAAAGCTAAAATTACAGTATTCCTCTGTGATTCGCCTTAATAGACTCAGCCAGGTGCATTATCTGCAAGCATTTTCATTCAAGAGAAAAATTAGCCAATCATGAATCTGGATGTGAATTGTAGGGACAAAACTAAGTGAAAGCTCTCCAAATGATATTTATGCAGTGGGCCAATCAAAATTGCATAAATTACTGAATTCAATTGCCAGGAAAGGAGGTTAAATTTAATACAGCTAGACAGCTGAGCAGCTGCTTTCATGATTTAAATAAAAACAAGCTGAAACCTTTGCTGTCAACTCAGTGATATATGACTTGTAATGGGATGTTTCCAACCTTCACTTCCATATGGCCGTCTCCACTTTAGGTAATGCTCCTTGCCTTCAGTGTGACCAACTTTTCAGAAAACATCTGGGTCCCATTCCTGCTCTGTTAGCTGCAACGCTGCCTCCTACAAACACATATGATTCACTGGATAACATCTCTCCACTTGAGGATCAAATTAGGGCGTTTCATTGATAATTTTATCATGTTTACAAACAGAGATACTGCAGGCAAACACGGCACACATTCAACCCAGAAAATTTCTTCACATGGTGGGTGTTCATACTAGTGTAGATGGTATTTATAAAATGAGAGGTGAACTTTAGTAGTTGGAATTAGAAAAACAAAGAAAGGCTAGCCCCAACAGAGTGGTCTAGTAGTTTTGCTACTGACCTACTCCTTTGTACTAGAAACTTCTCTTCATCTACACATTCCCCCTCTTCTTCCAAAAAATAAAGGGAAGGGAAGAAAAAAAGACAAACATTTTT
Organism: Giraffa tippelskirchi; assembly: GCF_054371585.1. NCBI lineage: Eukaryota > Metazoa > Chordata > Mammalia > Artiodactyla > Giraffidae > Giraffa > Giraffa tippelskirchi. Next base: position 70,685,282 of record NC_137284.1, read on the forward strand.
CTGAAAGATGGGTGTAGCACAAAAGGAAGATGAGAATTTTTCCAATTTCACAAAAGTTTCACTCAGGTCAAGGTCAAATCAAAAGGAATTTATCCTAAAATAAGAACAAAAATGCCAGAAATGACAATGGCTATGGAAAAAGGAAAAATTGAATATATAAAATACTCATGATTTGAACTAGGACATATTGTGTCCTGTGTAGTGAAAGTGTTAGTCGCTCAGTTGTGTCCAACTCTTTGCGACCCCATGGACTGTAGCAGGCCAGGCTCCTCTGTCTATGGCAATTCTCCAGGTAAGAACATTGGAGTGGGTTGCCAGGCTCTCTTCCAGGCGATCTTTCCAACCCAGGGATCACACCGACATCTCTCACATTGAGGGCAGATTCTTTACTGTCTGAGCCACCAGGGAAGCCTCTTGCAAAGCAAACCCCAAAGCCCACATTTCTGTGAAGATATCCACTACTGTAACATCCAAAACAAGGTAGATGTTATCCTGAAAAGGGGATTTGAAACAGTCACTTTATATGTTAAGATCGTGCCCCCAATAACTGGTTTGCAAGCTGTAACAATCACTAAAAACAAGCCCTATGTCCCAGTTTTAGTTTATGAAACAAATTAATATAACATATACCATTTGTATGAATTTCTCATTTTAATACAGCAAGTGTCTACACGTAGGCACATACAAAAATTCAAATCAAATTTTTTAAGACGGTTGCTTTCCCCACTAAAAGTCAACAAAAGGGAGGTAGAGAAGCAGGGGGAGGAGAGGGAAGAGAGGGGAAGAAAAAAACAGCAGTAGAACCAGTGGCAGGGCTGACTGCAGAAACTGAGAATTTTGTTTCAAGAAAGGAGAGAGAGAGAGAAAAAAAGCAGTAGCCGTTAAAGAAGAGGGTTTTTGTTTTTGTTTTCTTGCAAAAATATACCAAGTTTCTTACGTCCCCCCCCCCCCCCCCCCGATAGTTAGTTACAAGTTTCTTTACTACTCTGAAAATTTTAAAGGTCAAAAAAGTTCACCAATGAAGACAACGGGGGAGTCCAGCTTCTACCTAAGAACTAGCATGTAATTTTCTCAGCCTTACTGCAGGCCTTTCCAAAGGCTTTACCTGGCACCCCTCCAGTGGGAAAGCTGCCCTCCCCAACCAGCCTTGGGGCAGGTGTTGGGGTCGTTGCAGTCCAGGGACTCAGCTTTTCTCCTCCCCCACCCCTCCCCTCTCCACCCCCAGCCCAGGTGGGACAAGCTCTTTCACATACTGACGATCAGAGCCCAGGCAACTGCATTCCCAGCTTTCTTGACCTCAGGTCTTAGGCAGAGGTCTTCTTTAGATGCCTCTGCTAAGACCTCCTGGTGGGGAAATGTCAGGGCAACTTACAAGATTCCCTACTGACTCAGAGCCCTGGAATTTCTTCCACTCGGAGCCCTTTCCCCTTGCTCTCTCTCCAACCCAGGGTGTCATAAAACTGCCAGAGCATTTTATTGGGAGCTCCGTCAGCACTGAGCCATGATCCACCCCCCAACCTCCATGACCCTCCACCTGTTCAAGGAGACTGCAGCACAGGGAGTCTGCACCTCCTCTGGTTGTGGACGACTGCTCCTACCATTGTGGTTTTAGAAGCTTAATCAGCAATTCTGACACCTGGCAGCTCAGCACTCTCTCTCACAGGTCAGCTGAGCCCCGGACAATAAGAATGCACAAAATTCACTCATTTATAATTTAAAGCATCATCAGAAGAGGCTTTTCAGAGCATCACAAAATACAAATTAACTTCTCATTACTTCCTGACTATATTAGTTTGATGGTTACAGTAGGGCAAACAGAGGTTACAGGAGAACAGGAATAGATCACTGCTACCTTCTGTTTGGGCTTCCCATGTAGTGCTAGTGGTAAAGAATCCCCCTGCCAATGCAGGAGATGTAAGGGACACTGGTTTGATCCCTGGGTAGGGAAGATCCCCTAGAGGAGGGCATGGCAACCCACTCCAGTATTCTTGCCTGGAGAATCCCATGGACAGACGGAGCCTGGCAGGCTACCGTCCACTGGATTGCAGAGTCAGACATGACTGAAGCAACTTAGCAGGCATGCACCTTCTGTTACACTGAAAAACTTGCTCAGCTTCTAAGACATTTTTATGATTTTTGTTTTACAATCAAAACCTATCAATAAGACACAATGACGGATGCTTCTGCAATCATCTCTCACTTCCCAGCTATGTGAGCCAATCTGTACCTGCTTGGTCTTCCACATTCTCCACCTCATCAGAAAGCATAGATCACATTGTCATCTCTCACCCTTCATAAGCTTTCCTTGAAGTTCTACTTTCTATTTAACATAATGCAAAATGTGCCTTGTATTTTATGATGTGATTATGTTTTAAGAGAAAACTCACGTGTTAAACATCATGCCCTTTAAGAAATTACATATTCGTGTTTATTCAATAGCTCTACATAATGTGACCTTAATCAATTGATATACATATTTCATTTTGCAAAGCAAAACTTAGTGGAGCCAGTCAGACCTGGGTTAGGCTCCCAGCTCTTCTAGGCATTAGTGAATTATCTATGGGGATAATATTACCATCTTGCTGGGTTGTGTGAGGGTAAAATGAAATAATGTGATATTCAACACCTATTTCTTCTCTTTCTTCTGCACCTCTTTTCATATGTAACTGGTTAAAAAGCTGCTCAACTTTGTGGCCCAGACATAGCACGGTGTCACAGCCAATGTAACACCAATCTGACAATCAAAAGTAACGGAGAGGTAGTTTATAATTCATTGCAAACTCTTCGGAAAATATCAAAGGGGGATTATGCATGGAAAATAAAAACCTCAAAATCATTTTCACCATCTTTTCTTCCAAAGGCATATTTGTCATATAAGTGTATCTGTTCTCTATCTCTCTCACAAAAATCTCCAAAGTGATTTTTAAAATTTTTTCATCCTCACATCTGCTGAATGTTTTCTTCTCTTTTCCTAAACTATCAGGCTGACCTCTTCAATGCAAAGCATTCGCCTCTCACCATTACTCCTTTGCTGACTTTGTCCGATGCCAGTCCAAGAATCTGGCTACTAACATCTGCTCCTTACCAGGCATGGGACGTGGAGATGTGGAGTATCCACATGCACGTGGGGAAATAGGATTTGTGAAGCTAAGTGACTTGCACAAGGTCACAAATTTGGTAAATACAAGACTTAACATTCACTTTTTAAAAATTTGTTTTTACAGGAGAATAATTGCTTTCCAATGTTGTGTTGGTTTCTGCTGTACAACATGAATCAGCTGTATGTATCTATACGTCCTCTCCCTCTTGAGATCCCTCCCACCCATCCCCACCTGACCCCTCTAGGTCATCAGAGAGCACCAAGCTGAGGTCCCTGTGCCATACAGCAGCTTCCCACTACCCAACTATTTTACACATGGTAGTGTACATAGGTCAGGGCTACTCGCTCAGTTCATCCCACCCTCTTTCCCCCATTGTCTCCTCGTCCTTCCCTCCATCTCCCCTTGGCTGTCCTAGTTCCAGTCCTTTCTTTTCATAAACCAAAAGCCTTAATCATGCATCAGCGTGTCAGAATATGTGAGGCATAAAAATGTGAGTCTTGCATTCTTGCTAACTTTACTGACAACAGGATTGGGGAAGAGCTCAAAGTATTCAGTTAATTACCATCAAAATATTTTATGGAGAAAGGATTTATGCCTTTAGAACTTAAAATGTCTATGCTACACAATTTGAAGAATCTGTACTATGCAGCAGAGATTAAAAAAAAAATCAGCCAATTGGTAGAACCTGAATCAAAGGAAGTTTAGGCTAACAAAATTGCCCTAATTAAAGTTCAACACTTCAGTACTCTATAAAAACACAATAATTACATCAAGTTTTAACTTTAAATGTGCAAACCACAAAGAAAAAGAAACAAAAAAAATCCCATCTGGTTCAACCTGTCATTTTAAGTAGGTAATGCTAGTGCTAGTGACTAGGAGGGAAAAACTTAGGATGCATTCAAAAGGAGACAAGAGGCTCAAAATGGCATCACTTGGAAAATCCCATGGACGGAGGGGCCTGGTAGGCTGCAGTACATAGGGTCGCAAAGAGTCGACTCAGTCGACGACTGAGCGACTTCACTTTCACTTTTCACTTTCATGCATTGGAGAAGGAAATGGCAACCCACGCCAGTGTTCTTGCCTGGAGAATCCCATGGACGGGGGAGCCTGGTGGGCTGCTGTCTATGGGGTTGCACGGAGTCGGACACAACTGAGGCAACTTAGCAGCAGCAGCACACTAAGTCCACATCACCAAAACAACTGAGACTTAATAAGTAACCAAATAACAGTTTTAATCCCCTCGCATCACCACCCCCCGCCCCCCACTACCAGCAACATAATGTTAATGAGTCAGTCTGGAATTTCCTGCCCAGCACCAGTGAGGGAATTTGCCTGATAGATCCCTTCCAACACTTAAGGAAGAAGAGGAAGTCCACCCCTTCCTTGTTCCCGCCACTTTCTGCCTACAAAAACCTTCCATTTTGTAAAGCTCCTCAGAGGGAACTCCTATTCGTTAGATAGCTGCTGCTGCTGCTGCTAAGTTACTTCAGTCATGTCCAACTCTGTGCAACCCCAAGACGGCAGCCCACCAGGCTCCTCTGTCCCTGGGATTCTCCAGGCAAGAATACTGGAGTGGGTTGCCATTTCCTTCTCCAATGCATGCATGCACGCTAAGTCGCTTCAGTCATGTCCGACTCTGTGTGGTCCCATGGACAGCATCCCACCAGGCTTCTCTGTCCACGGAATTCTCCAGGCAAAGGTACTGGAATGGGTTGCCATTTCCTTCTCCATTTGTTAGATGGGATACTACCCAATTCATGAATAATTAAATTAAACCTATAAGATCTTCCAATTTACTCAGTTGAATTCTGTCTTTTAAGAAGGAGAAGGAGGGGCTCCCCTGGCAGTCCAGTGGTTAAGACTTTCTTTCCAGTGCAGGGGGTACAGGTTCAATCCCTGGTTAGGGAGCTAAGATCCCACATGCCTCACAGCCAAAAAATCAAAACATAAAACAAAAAATAAACTACAAAAATCAAAACACAAAACAGGAAGCAAAAAAATCAAAGCATAAATTTGTTACATTTTAATTAACATTTGTTACATAAAATTATAACAAATGCAATAAAGGCTTTAAAAAAATAGTGCACATCAAAAAAAAATCTTCATATAAAAAAAAAGAGAGAGAAAAGGAAAAGGACAGAGAGCTCCAAGAGAAATGAACAAAACATTTCAAAGAGGAAGTCGAGATTATAAAATATCCAATTGTGGCATAGGTGGAATTTTATACCATGCTTTTTCTCCTAAAGTCACACTGTTGTTCTAAAATAATAATCACTTACTGTTTTGTGATTCATTATTAAGTCTCAAAAAAAATCCCAAGAATACAAAGAGAAAAACTGAAGATATCAGAAAAAGAGAAAGGGGATTCAGGAACTCCAAATCTATAGATCTTTACATGAGCACATTATTATTATTCTTATTGTTTTAAAACTCCATGAAAAAGTTTTATGACAAGTGTATTAAAAGTTGTGGGGAAAAACAAGTCCATCAAAAATGCTCGCCACATTCTGTATTGTGTGCACTTGTCTATCTGGATGTAGAGAAACCCTAGGACTCACAATGTGTAGCAGGCAAAGTCCAGACAAGAAAACACAGCTCACTCCAGGGAGCATTATGGTGGTGGTGGTTTAGTCGCCCAGTCGTGTCCGACTCTTGCGACCCCATGGACTGACGCCTGCCAGGCTCCTCTGTCCATGAGATTCTCCAGGCAAGAATACTGGAGTGTGTTGCCATTTCCTTCTCCAGGGGATCATCCTGACCCAGGGATTGAACCTGGGTTTCCTGTATTGCAGGCAGATTCTTTACCTACTGAACTATGAGGAAAGGAAATATGGAAAACCAGTGACAAAAGTGATGGCAGAGAACAGAGCACCAGGGGCTGGGGAGAAGGGATTAGGCAGTCATTGCTTCAGAGTTACAGCATTTTTGTTTTGGATGATGGAAAAGTTTGGAAATAGCAGTAATAGATATATAACATTGTGAGTATATCCAATGCCACTGAACCATACAACTGAAATGTTGACTTAAAACACACTGAATTGTAGAATTAGAAATGGCCAAATTAATTGACTTTCTGTTGTCAAAATTTTACCATAATTGAAAATAGAAGAATGAAAGAAGCAGACAATGATAAAGTGACAGCAGGGAACAAAATCCAAAGGAAACTGTGTGGCAACTTAGAGATTAATAACAGCAATAGATTAACCAACAGCAAGAAGACTTAGCTACCTAGGCTGGAGGGACCAAGGGAGTTACCAGAGTCTGGGAGACAAGGTCATAAGACTGCAACAACTGGAAAAGCTGCAACCGCCATAGAGACACAACCACTGCTGAAGACGGTGCCCAGAGCAGTCAGAATTCTGAATTCCGTCATCTTCCCAACTATCAGTTTCCCACTGCTGCCCTACAGGGGCCATGAAACCGTGTACAAGCCCCTGTGTCCTTGTCTTTTGAACTAAAATGCTGACTCATGAGTTAATGACTGGGAAATGTGAAGATGCAGAAACAAAGAATAGGTGTTGGGCTAAAGAACTGCTAACAGTTTAGACCATAATTCTGCCATACAGCAGAATCACTGAACTTTATCTGTATAGATAAAGGCCTGATACACATTCCTAAGTTGTTTTTACAGGAAGCAGCCCCCTGCACCCCCTGCCAGGTGAAAACTGCTGACCACAAGAATACAACCCTTAAGGCTGGTGATGCTTGAAACTTCACCTTGAGGCAAACCAATCCAAGAACAGTCCATGAACTGATCACACCCTGCTCCTTGAACACTATAAAACTCCTCACTACCCACTCCAGTGTCGATCACATGGTCTTCAGGGCATTAGCCCACTGTGGCCTCCTTTGCCTGGCAAAGCAATAAAAGCTACTCCTTTTCACTTCACCCAACACTCTCTCTCTGTTTCTGGTTGGCAGAGGTGAAGAGAGGCTGAGTTTTGGCAACAGCCAGAACTAGGTGGAAGAGAGGCTAAGGGCCCAGCAATGGACTCGGTGGGGCTCAGCCCTCTCAATCTAGAGCAGAACAAGGAAAAGGCAAGAAATGGATCTGGGAGAAACCAGCAAGTAACCCTCATGCCATCCTTCAAAGCTGGTGGGGTTAAGTTTGGCATGTCCTAAAAACATCTGATCAAAAATAAGGATTTTGACCAAATTATAAAACACATTAAAGAATGGAACATCAAAATAAATCTTCTCCTGAAACTCAATGAGTAATAACAACTTTGGAAAGGGATTAAAAATACTTCTTTCCATCCATTTATTTTTGGGACCACAAATGAATTTATGTTTACCAAATAGATTATAATGTGACTCTTCTAATGTGAGGCTCATAATTTCCTACCTCAAAGGAGACTTAATTGTTATCTTGCCATCTCTGCAAGATGATGCTTTATTCTCTGTGAATGTCTATCTCTCCCAAGGTTAGTGTCATATACTAATATCTGGTTCACCTGCCCATCACAGCAGGACCAAATATGTCTTGACTCGCTTATCTGCTCATGATGCCTTCATTCACTTGGACACTGGTCTTGCTTGCACTCAAACTATTTTCAAAATATGCCACCCAAGAAAGAGTTTACAAAACATCTCTTGGTGAGACACTTTTTTCCTTAAAACCCGCCCATTTTTTTTTTTTTTTTTTTAATAGCATAAACTCTTAAAGAGTTCGGTCTACAGTAAGGGTCAGCAAAATTTTTATGGAAGGAAACACATAGTAAATATTTTAGGTTTTGCAGGCCATAGGGCCTCTGTCACAACCACTCACTTCTACCATCCTAGTGCTAAAGCAGACTCAATCTGTAAACAGAAGGGAGAGGCTATATTCCAATAAAACTTTATTTATGTACACTGATACCTGAATTCCATATAATTTATGTGTCATGAAATAGTCTTCTTTTGACTTTTATTCTACTATTTAAACATATAGGAACCATTCATAGCTTGTGGGCACCACTAAAATAAAAGGCAGACTACAGACCCCTGTTTACAATGTAACATTTCCTAAGGTCTGGCCTCTGCCCTCTCTTCAGTCACATGTCTTCCCATCCCCTATTCTTACCCTGTAGTTTAGTTATGCTGAGCTACATACCACTCTTTGAGTATGTTGTATGTCGTCCTATTTGTTACAAGTTTCCTCTGTAGAGTCATTCTTCTTTTTTCTACACATTCTGCAAATTGCTGCTCAAAGAGATCCTCCTCCGAGAATTCCTCAGGCCACTGAGTCCTTTGTCCAATATTTCTCATAACATCTCACTGCCTATAATAGTGTCTGTGCCCAAAAGAAGTTCCTACTGTACTGAAGCTGTGCATTTTCATTCCTATTGCCCTTTAGCTTTGTATGGACAAAGAGTTTCCTTGTTTTGTTTATGTTTTCATCCCTAGAATTTTGTAAAATACCTAGAGTATGCAAATACTCTAATGATTAATTGTGCTCTGGAGTGCCAATTAACTAAAATAAAATTGCACTCTTCATCGTAACAAGTAAAGTAACCACCGTGAAGTTTGAGCTTAGCAGTATTTCCTCATCTAAGCACTGGGGATTAAATTATCACTAGAAAAGATCCTGATGCTGGGAAAGATTGAGGGCAGGAAAAGAAGAGGGTGACAGAGGATGAGATGATTGGATGGCACCAACTCAACAGACATGTGTTTGAGCAAACTCCAGGAGATAGTGAAGGACAGGGAAGACTGGCGTGCTCAGTTAGTGGGGTCACAACTTAGTGACCGAAGAACAACAAAAACAATCATAAGTAAAGAGTTCCTTCAAACCTGACTCAGCTAACAGACAACTACTACAATCCTTCCAGTATGCTGGCTCCTATTAGTGCAGAAATCAGTTGTCATGTTTTGGGTTTATTTTGTCTTTGCTTTTCCCAGACATTAATTAATTATTGTTTTGGAAAACAGATCCTAAAGAAGGAAAATAGAGATTGAGGTCACTATTGCCTCCAAGAGCCACAAAATCTTGGGAACATGCAGATTAAATGCCCAGAAACCATACTGGTGATGTTTAGTCAATTTTATTCTCTTTGGATAGAAGAAGGAAGTAATTCATTTGGGGAAGTAATTTAAAACATTGCCTTTTAAAAACAAGCTGGTAAACAAGGCAATATTGTGTTCCAGACCGCAAAATTGACATGATTTTTAAAGGAAAAATTGGGAGACTGGAGACTAGAGAAGAAATTCCACACAAAAAGTAATTTTTTCTTCTCTGCACTTTGATATCTTGTAGGAGAGGATTCCTAGAAACATTAGTGTGTGGGCAATCTGAGGAACAACTTTAAAACAGTGTTTCAAACATCATAAAGAAATATTAAATAAAGGAAATGAGATATTGTTTTCTATGTCTTGAATAAGAAGAGCAAGGGAAAGGTAAGTAAGTTACAAGGAAAATAAGTTACACAGTTTTAAAACATTACCAGTGTATAACCAGTAGAGATTCAGAAAGGATTCCTTATTTGAAGACAATTTTTCTGAAGGACTTTAAGGAAAAATCTATCTATGTGAGGTAGGTTGTTATTGTACAAGATGTTATTATATTTCTCATAAATTTAGAGGGCAGTCGTATTTAATAACAAAATACAGAACATCAGGAGAGAACTTTCGATAGGTAACTATGGCAAAAGAAGATAAGGATCTCTGTCTTGAAATATTGATATTAGATATTAGATGTGAAAATACTGTGTTAATCACTGCTTTAACTTTGACATAAGAGGTTATGTAGAGAAACAATAACTGGTTCTAGAACTAAAGTGTGTAACTCAAAAGCTTAAAGTCATAGATGATATTATTGGCCAGTGCAATAAAGTGACAGACAATCAACTAAGGTGTGAATTATAAATACATAATTTTAATACCAAGAGATTTGGGCATGCTGCTCTCCTTTTACCTATTAGCTGCTGCTGCTAAGTCGCTTCAGTCGTGTCGGACTCTGTGCGACCCCACAGACGGCAGCCCACCAGGCTCCGCCGTCCCTGGGATTCTCCAGGCAAGAACACTGGAGTGGGTTGCCATTTCCTTCTCCAACGCATGAAAGGGAAAAGTGAAAGTGAAGTCGCTCAGTCGTGTCCGACTCTTTGCGACCCCATGGACTGCAGGCCACCAGGCTCTTCTGTCCATGGGATTTTCCAGGCAAGAGTACTGGAGTGGCGTGCCATTGCCTTCTCCGTTACCTATTAGAAGTTGTCCTAATTTAAAAGTTAGAGTCTAATTACTGGTTAGTGGAAAAAGTTGGTCTGGGGCTTTTTTATACATCCTAGATTTTCATAGTACTTTTTATTCCAAAATCAAAATTCTCTTAAAAACTTTCCAAACACTGTAATTACATGAAAACAGACTGAAGGTCATGACAAGTGCAACCATCATCTAAAACCTAAACAACTAAGAAACAAGAAACAGCTATCTAAGAAATGGAAAATATTCAAACCCCAGTATAAAAAGTGAAGAGCTCTTCATGATGAAGGCAAAGAAAGAGCCACTGAACACATTTCTTCTATAACCATTGTGTAACCAACCTCTAATTTGCCTTATAATTCTTGGAACTTCCTGAAAGATTATTTTGCTATGAAGCTCTGTCTCTGCACATATTCACACCAGACGATAGAGAGAAAACAAGGGGAAGTAGCTTCCAGAAGCAGCAGCTGAGCTCCAGAACATGTGGGTGGAGAAACACTTTCTACCAATATTGTCTGTTCTTTTCTTCTTGGGAGGGTCATGCTTATGTCAGAGTTTTCAGACATTTTCACCAGAAAAGATAAAAGAAACATTAAGGAAAAAAAGAAGCTCATGAAGACAGGCTTATCCTTTGTGTCCCTTATGTTCTTTTCATCTGTGAGAAGTAATCGATCTACTTGGTATTTAAGATCTTGTCTACAGTGCTGTGACAATGTCTACAAACTAACTTGAGTTAGATACAGAGATTTTTTTCCCTTGCCTATAGAACAATTTACATTTAAAATCTGACCACACAAAACTATGGAATTTCAAGTCTGTTTCAGGATGTGGGATATAAAATGTCAAGGAAACTAAAAGATATGCTTCTCTAAGAGTTTGGTGAAGATAAGAGTTCCTCTTGCAGGTGTAAAATATCCAACATTGTCCTTTAAATAATAGTTATATACATACAGATTGACCAAGAGAACCCAAAGTGAAAGTCACTCTGTTGTGTTCAACTCTGTGACTCCATGGACTATGCAATCCATGGAATTCTCCAGGCCAGAATCCTGAAGTTGGTAGCCGTTCCCTTCTGCAGGGAATCTTCCCAACCCAGGTCTCCCGCATTGCAGGTGGATTCTTTACCAGCTGAGCCACTAAAGATTTCCTCAGGCCCATCAGACTTTTGACAGTATTCATCCAGCCTCCAGGCCCCTGATCTCCTTCTTTTTAAAGTATTAGTTTAGAAAACTTGGAGTTGTAAATCATTTCTCTGTGTCTTTGAGATGATAGTCTCACAGCCTCTCACCAGGCTTACTACCCAGACATGTCTTTCTCAAGGACCTGGAAGCCACTGTTCCGAAATGTAATCAACAAGACAAGAGCCTATCTCCAGTGTTTATGGGAAGGTAGCAGCCTAACTTCAGTAAGCGACAATTATCAAACACAGATGGTCTTATTACACTGCCCAACCTCCCCACAAACATCCTCAGGTACATTTCCTTAAACTCACCCCAGCATTTACAAACCCTCTCATTTTCAGTTTTAGGGGAAGTGAGTTCGGTTTCGCTCCAGTATCTCAGTAGTCTTGAGCCCTATTGCAATATTCTTAAATAAAGACTTCCTTGCCATTTTTAACAAGTATTAAGTTATTCCTCTTCTACAATACGCACACCCATATACACACATGTATGCAGGCACACATATATTTTTAAAGTAAATTATATTTTATTCATAATTTTAATGTTGCTAATAAAATTATTCCAAAGTTTAAAACATAATGGAAGAAGATTATACATTAAAATTAATGTCTAAAAATAAAGGAAATTCAAATGTATGCATTTTACAGAATTTAAGAAAAAGAAAATTATACAACTTATTTTTAAAAATTTCCAATTTTTCATTCTATTATCATAAATAAAATATACCATACAATGCAATTAGTGGTCATGGAAAATTATAGGTGTAATTATTTTGAAAATAAAAATATTTTAAATGTCCTAAGGTATTTAATGATATTAACAATTTTAATTATACTAATTTAAGTAGAACAAAATCTTAATATTAATAATTTAATGACACATACCTTTATTACTACATGTCAGGTATTATTTAAATTTGTTTTTGTATGTATCAATCAATACAATGACTTTATGAAATAGCTCTTATTATATCCCTCTTTACAGACAAAGAAACTGGGGCACAGAAAGGTTAACTAACTTGCCCAAGGTCACACAGATAGTGAGTAGCAGACGTGAGATTTGAGTTTGGGAAATCTGGTTCTAGGTCTGTGCCCTTAGTCTGTGGAAGACCAGCTCCCCAAATATCCCCAATACCACCTGTAGATAAGACAAGATAGAGTGGGCTGCTTATTGCCTTGCAGGGTAAAACACTTCCAGAGCTGTAGACAGAATCAAAGGTCAGAACATCAAATGAAAGCTAGGGTTAAGGCAGGTCTTAAAAAGGAGTGACTTGATTAGGATTGGCCAAAGATCCAGATACAATAGTCTAGGATTGATGGAAACAACAAACTAAAAATTTGAGGCAATTTGAGGCAAAAGGTTTAAAGAATTGAGGGCACAAACTGTCTGTTGATGTTTTCTGTTAAAGACGGATCAGTCTGGACCTCTATGAAATATCAAGCAATTTTCATGGGCTAAAGTCATACTGAAGAAGACAATGGAATAGTAAAGTCACCAGAAGGTACATGCTAGGCTGTATAGAGGCCTGGCAATTTGGTCTTGCTGTCTAAGCTGAGTGTGGGAGTTTATACTTTGGGTTTTTTATATCTCTTAAAAGACTACTATAGCAATTTGTGTTTTTGTTTGAAAGCAGTATGCCTGTTGAACAAATTAACTTTTTTAGGTTGATGGTTTAATATGCTTTTTAAAGCACCATTTATGTTAATAAACCAATCAGGATAAATGATAACTTAATCAGTGTGTTTTATAAATAATTTAAGTTGCTGTGATTTAATTCTATGTAGATATGTCTGCAAATTAACATATTTGAACAACTTCCTGAATTTAATACAACTGTTTATGGACCTCAATGGCTTTTAGCCCTAAAAGCAAACCTTAGAGCTTAGTTTAGGACATGTTAGTACAGGCTGTTTTTCAAATGTGTATTTTCTCAACCGTGCATTTTGCAACTAACACTTTCTCTTGCAATGATCTTTTTTCTTTCAGGGAGGGGAAGTGCCACCTAAGAGAAACAAAAGAATCTTAGGAGTGTTACAGGCAAGGGAAATCAGAGGAGGTTAAGAGTAGGTTTCATATTGTTTGGCCTGGGTGAGGTGATTTTAAAGTAAGTCTGTAAAGGCAGACAACTATTTGGAATTGGACAAAGGTAATGTGAAATGACAGTTTTGGGTTGGAAAACTCAGCTTTGGATTAGAAGTGAGATATTGTGAACAAGATGATAAATAAGTTATCTTAGTTGATTCACAATCTCATCACCAGGTGGGATTTTGGATTTCCTTTTTCTTCAGGTAGAGACAACTAGATTCAAATTCTCTTTCTGTTGATAGACCGGTAGTTTACATGATAGGAAGTTTATAGGAATAAAATCAGATATTAAGTCAAATATATTTTTAAATCACATTTGGAATAAATTATCATCTAGTAATAAATAATATCAACAGTCTTAAGACTGAATGCTGGAGGAAAGAAGCCAAAGACCAATGAGGCTGGGCTGCTAACTTGTGATTATGAAAATCCAGTCCCTCATATGGACACAGGTTAGTTCCAGAGACCAGGACAGAGAATTAAATTGATCAGTGAACAACTGATTTAAAAACTGAATCATATAAAAGGAGTAAAGAATTTATATGATTAATCAATAAAACTGAAATTATATTAGAGAAGGACCTAAGTATTTACATAATTACCACCAACCCCAGTGTATGGTTAAAAAAAAAAACACTCTAGAAAAAGAAACATGATAAGCTAAATTATGTACAATATAAAATAAATACGTGAAATAAATGAATAGGAGCTATATTACCTGACAATTGTAGTATCTTAATTACATTTAAAAAATAAAATGCTTTAATTTATTGAATTATAGAAATAAGGTAAGTAACATTAAATGTAGATAATAGATGCTACTACACTATTTTACCAGATTCACTAATCTAAGATGGAGAAAAATTTTAAGTCAGAAAACAAGCATTGTTGTTTGGACAGAGAGTTTGGGAGAGAATATGGGAATAGCTCAAAGGAATTTCTTATATTACTTTTAAGGCCAACTCTGTCATGATATTTATAATTTTATAATACTTTAAAAATTTAAATGAAAAAGGAACTCCTTAGTGTTAATACACACAGAATGGTCAGATCTCAAGGGATGCTTTTGCAATCCTACTCACTAAATCCAAATCATCAGGAAAGTAATCTTCAAATTAAATGTAAGCAAAGTATCTTTTTTAGAGTTGGGTGGTAAACATTCTTTGTTCTCCCAAGAAGCTACAGCATCATTATTTTCTAGACTACCCTATTATTGTGATATTATCTGGAGACCCAAAAGTGCATCTGGTTAAAATTGATGGACCCTTGTTACACAGAAATCCTATGAACTAGAGTTTTCCCCAGAAGATTGGCCCATGACCCATAGTTATGGATAGTGTCAACATCAGTGTCAACTGATGTTGACACTAAGTTGAGAAGAGTTTGTAGTGATCATGCTAGAGAGTTTCAAAGAGAGAAGCTACAAAGTGATCAAAACATATGCCAATTAAGCCTTCAATTGGATTTTTAAATATTTTAAGTAGTAACATAAAGACAATTGAGTTGTTTGGTCAAAGGTAATTTTAGCAGTCATCTAAATCTAGAAATCCACCAACTCCAGGAATGCAAAATGAGTATATTTTCCCCAAAGGATGGAAAATTTTGAGGCTACAATAGACAAAAATGCCCATAATCCCCCCTAAACCATTTATCCAATTTCTCCCATTATTCTATTTATAGCTCAATTTCGTATTTTCTAATCATTCCCTGAACGTCTACTTCCTGCCTCTGGGCTTTTGATGTTCTTCCTTATAGAATGTGCTTTCCTTGAATTACCATATTTTAGGATGTAAATCAAACAAAAACTCATCCTTGAAGTGAAGCGTTAGTCGCTCAGTCATGTCCAACTCTTTGTGACCCCATGGACTGTAGCCTGCCAGGCTCCTCTGTCCATGGAATTCTCCAGGCAAGAATATTGGAGGAGGTTGCCATCCCTTCTCTGGGATCTTCCCAACCCAGGGATCAAATCTGGGCCTCCTGCATTGCAGGCAGATTCTTTATCGTCTGAGCCACTAGGTATGCAGTCTCGAAACATCCCTCAATTATTCTTAGCTATAACTTATTTTCATCTTTTGCCCTTTCCTTATGTGTCTTGCTCACAATTCCTAGCAAACCTTGCACAAGGTTGTATATTGTAAAATGATGTGTATATAGTAAATTACATGTATAGGAAAGAAACATATGTATAGAAACACATTTGCATAAAGAAATATGGATATACAAGTGATATCCATACTGAGAGGGAATAAATATTCTCAACGTGGACTTCTAACAACTTGATTTTTTGGATTATTTCTTCAAAGATGTATTCAAATATAAGAAAGAACATCTTGCATCACTATTTATGAACATTCTCTCCCTTATGTTTTTGTTAAGTTCTCCTAGAATAGGGGGCATACATTGTTCATCTTTTATATCCCTTACCTGATTTTGTGTAGTGTATGCATTGCATATATTAAGGGTACTGCCTGCCCCTCAATTTGCCCCCTGAGTGTATATTCTGAAATAAAACTAATGAAAATCAACACAAAGAGAGCAAATCTTCCTTCTTTTGAACTGTGGTGTTGGCGAAAACTCTTGAGAGTCCCTTGAACTGCAAGGAGATCCAACCAGTCCATCCTAAAGGAAATCAGTCCTGAATATTCATTGGAAGGACTGATGCTGAAGCTAAAGGTCCAGTACTTTGGCCACCTGATATGAAGAACTGATTCATTGAAAAAGACCCTGATGCTGGGAAAGAGTGAAGGCAGGAGGAAAAGGGGATAACAGAATGAGATGGTTGAATGACATCACCGGCTCAATGGACGTGAGTTTGAGCAAGCACTGGGAGTTGGTGATGGACAGAGAGAGAAGCCTGGCATGCTGCAGTCCATGGGGTTGAAAAGAGGTGGACACGACTGAGTGACTGAACTGAACTGATCTTGAAAATAATAATACATACCACTGTTAGACTATAAAAAGGAAATTTGAGAATCTAGATAATGTAAAATAAAGGTTAGTCTGTGGATTATAAGGGTAACACTGTCAATAGCAGATAATCAGAATATCCCAGAATATCCTTTCAGATCAGAATATCCTAATGCTTCAATTGATCAGGTTATCATATATAATATGACACATTCCATAACAAATCCTTCATTTCCTTTTACTTTACTGCAATAAAAGACGTCTTCCCTCTCAACTCATTTCCCACTCTACCAGATTCCCAATGTCATCACTGCCTAACCTTTTTTTTTCCTTTTTCTCTTTAATATCTAGGACTTAAGAATATACTTCTCTTTTCCCTTTGACCTGAGGAAAAACTAAATACAGTCTAAATTAGAGCCTGAGCTAGACTAATTGACTGAGAGTGACTCTGAGATTTGCAGGTTTCTACATAAGCCCTAGATTCCTAATTAGCTCAACAGGGAACAAAATAGCATTCAGCCTTTCTTTTCTCTTCTGATCCTCCCCCAACTTGGCAAGACAGTTTGCAGCCCATGAGGCTCCGTAAAAATAAATCACCATCACAGGGGTATAGCGCACCATAAATATTCAAAACCTAGAATCACAAACTTACAAATTGGAAGGGTTACATAGATATGTCCAGAGTGCCCAGAGTTATGGACCATTTTCTCTACCGAAAAGGAGGAAAATGCCACAATGATTACTCATGACAATTTAACCACCTCTATTTTTAGTTAATTAAGAATATCTTTTAACTGTTAAGTACAAGTCTAATTTTCCAATCCAGAAATAACATAAATTCTTGTGTTTTCTCCCTAGGATTAGTACAGAAACCAGAGCTCAAAGGAATGATGGAGGAAGAGAAGGGAATCCCCAAAGCATTAAATAATAGGTCTGCATCTTATAGCTCATCATCCCTAGACAATCAGACACTACATAAATGTTTCCATTGTTCATTTCCTTTATTGCAGATACAATGAAACTGTCCAGTATGATTAAAAGATGTCTTGCCATAAAAATAGAGAATCTTTTCCTAGAAGACATCATTGAAAGCATTTTTTTAAAAGCTGATTAAATGTCTCATCTGTTTCATCACAAACCCTCACTTACTAAAGATAAAGAAATCATGCAGTAATTCAAACTGTATTTTTAGAGATTTAGTTTTATGCCAAAATGATTACATATTCCAGCAATAGCTCTCTAAGGATGCTGGTTTTACAAAATAGCTTCCAGTGGTTAAAATAGATAAGCATTTCCAAACCAAATATGCTGCATTTGGTACTCAGTAGGAATTTGTTGAACAAATGAATAAATTTGCTCCTGTGGTAGTAAACGCCACCTGCTGTTAATTAAAACCGCCTAAAATATGTTTTACTTAGTGACTTTTGGGGGGAAGCTCATAATAGAAACTTGTTACTTATATTCCTTAGCAGATTAAAAAAAACTCAGTTAATAGAGTCTGACTTTGAAGTTTACTCACTCTCTGCAAAAAAATGCTGCATTCTTTTCCAACAGAAGCTATCAAGCAAAGATTTCTCAAATTTTTGTAATCATCCTCCTCCACCAATAATATATTTTTACATATTATATATTTTTATTATCTTATCACTTCTTACTTTCCATGATAAAGAGATCTCCAGCTGGTGGGTTGTTCCCAATGCTCTGAACTCAACATCCAACTCCTTCATTTTATACCTACTTGCATATCAAACACCTCATTGTTTTTCTTTTTAATCTGTAGTTTTTCATCTTCTATTCCACTTCTTTAAACAGGCTTAAGACTCTAAACTTCCATTTTTGCACTCTTTCCCCTTGGTCCTTTCCCCCATTTTTGCCCTCCTTCTAAACCTAAGCTTCTGAAAAGTGTATTCCATGGTCACTGTTGTCCTTTCTGGCTTCTCATTCTCTGCCTTAACCCCAAAATAGAAATCTTTTTCCTACCCCTCCTCTCACCCTCTCCTGGACATGCCACCAATGCCACCTGGGCATCTTGCAGTCCTTATCTTATGCAATTTCTATCAACACCTTCTTGAAACTCTATCCCTTTGATTTCTGTGATACAATTCTCAGTTTTGCTCCAGATTCTTTGGTCCTGATTCAACCTCATTCTTCACCATGAGAAAATATACATTAAAAAAAAAAAAATGGAAAGCTCACTGGTAATTAAAGAGATGCAAATTCAAATATGATTTATATTGTGTTTCTGATGAAATTTACAAGGAAAAGAATTCATTTGCTAGCTGCAAATACAAATGGAAATAACCATCTCAGAAGGCAATTTAGCTAAGTGTTTTAAGAGCCTAAAAAAGGCATATATACCTTGACCTAAAATCATTCTATTGTTATGAATATGGCTTAAGGAAATAATCGTGACTATAGGAAGAATTTTGTTTGTCAGGACATCGATCTCACAGCATTGGTTACACTCAGGAAATTGATAAATGACTAAAAATGCTCAATAGTGGAGAAACAGATAAATTATAGCTTATCAATACAAATAAATGCTAGGCACCTTTTTTAAATAATGCAAATAATTATATGTACCTATGTTCTCACTACATTTTCAAGTTGAAAGACAGGTTATAAAAATGTATTTATTTATTAAAAGAGTATGTTTACAAATGTGTATGTGCAAATACATAAAATAGTGAAAGGTTTTGGATATAAGTGTCTGCTGCTGTTTCACGTGATTGGTGGAAATACAGGTGATTTTTTTTAAACTTTTCAATTTTTAAAAAATTCTTACAATAAACAAGTATTATTTTTGCCAGAGTGGAATAAAAATGAAAATATTTCAAAAGTGTTTGCATTTGAATAAATTAAACACAGTATTGGATTTTTAGTATGAAACTTTGAGCTTATAACTTGGATGAATTTGTTTTTCTTTCTCTAAAGACAGATAGTCATAGTTAATAAAATAAGTGAAGGTTGTTTCACAATTTTCCCTTATTCGTATTTTGCATACTGAATAGAATTGAAAAATAAAAGATTTGGCATGAAAAACTTGGAAAATTTTACACTGCACAACAGTAGTGTCTAAAAGATGTTCAGGGAAAGAGATCAATGCATAATGATTTCTGAGCTATCAGAGAAGGTAGTAAGTATATGCGGGCTTCCCTGGAAGCTCAGATGGTAAAGAATCTGCCCACAAGGTGGGAGAGCACTCTGAATTACATTTTTATTCCACCAACACCAGTCACTAATGTTTATTGAGCAATATGTCCAAGCACCATGCTGAAGCCTTAATATGAAACATCTAGTAGGTCACTACATCATGTGAAATGCCAGGCTGGATGAAGCACATGCTGGAATCAAGATTGCTGGGAGAAATATCAATAACCTCAGATATGCAGATGACACCACTCTTATGGCAGAAAGTGAAGAAGAACTAAGGAGCCTCTTGATGAAAGTGACAGAGGAGAGTGAAAAAGTTGGCATAAAACTCAACATTCAGAAAACTAAGATCATGGCATCTGGTCCCATCACTTCATGGCAAATAGGTGGTTAAACAGTAGAAAGAGTGACAGACTTTATTTTTGGGGGCTCCAAAATCACTGCTGATGGTGATTGCATCCATGAAATTAAAAGACGCTTGCTCCTTTGAAGAAAAGCTATGACCAACTTAGACAGCATATTTAAAAGCAGAGACATTACTTTGCCAACAAAAGTCTGTCTAGTCAAAGCTGTGGTTTTTCCAGTAGTTATGTATGGATGTGAGAGTTGGACTATAAAGAAAGCTAAGTGCCAAAGAATTGATGCTTTTGAACTGTGGTGTTGGAGAAGACTCTTGAGAGTCCCTTGGACTGCAAGGAGATCCAACCAGTCCATCCTAAAGGAAATCAGTCCTGAATATTCATTGGAAGGACTAATGTTGAAGCAGAAACTACAATACTTTGGCCACCTGATGCAAAGAACTGACTCATTTGAAAAGACCCTGATGCTTGGCAAAATTGAAGGCTGAAGAGAAGGGGACAACAGAGGGCGAGATGGTTGAATGGCCTCACTGACTCAATGGACATGAGTTTGAGTAAGCTCCGGGAGTTGGTGATGAGCTGGGAAGCCTTGCGTGCTACAGTCCATGGGGTTGCAAAGAGTTGCACACAACTGAGTGACTGAACTGAACTGAGTTGGTCACTACAGCAAAATGATGAGGCAGGAACCATTATGATTTATATTTTAAAGATGATGAAAGGAAGATAAATGAATTTATTTTTGGTCATGGGGGTGAGTGATGGGGTTTGAACCTAATCTCACTCCAGAGTTTGAGTGTCCCATTACTTTGTGATATGCCCTCATATTTATCATATCAAAAGAGAAATTACAATTATAAAAATTTCTCATACATATATGATCCAGTTTTATAAATCGTATTATAATGTTTAGAGAGAATATTTTCCTATCCATATCCTTTAATTAATTAAAGGATGATTGATTAAAATGGAAAATATTTTTCATTAAAATTCCTTAAAATCTCAAATGTTGAAAAGTGAAAGATAGTAAAACAATGGTAATCTCCAAACTATAATAGTTGTAGTTACCTTTTATTACAATATGATAACTTGGAGAGACACATATACATATATGTACATACACACTTGAGTACATATATATAGATATATAAAACTTTTTATACATACGAATAGCTATTCTACCATTACCATTCACCATCAAAGCCATTTTCTAATTACCCTCAACATACACAGACACACTCACATTTTCAGAGTTCTAATGATAATGGAATATACTGTATACATAAGTAAAGGAAAATTGTGTATAATGAAAACTAAGAAAATATTTGCCCCAACATGACCAAATGTTTTTACTTTATTATGTTATATACTATCAGTTAAATATTTAATTATTCATTATTTCATTTTATAAAAATCAGGCATGCCAAACCATGCTAGACACGAGCAATAAGAAATACAAAATTGAGGTCAGTGGTAGAAGTCAAAGTATAAATGACAATTCAAAAAGTGTTTTGATACAGACTACATGAAGTGGTTAGAGGATGAATTCCCATCTTCACCAGAAAACGGATTGAGGGTACAGAGAGCTCAAGAAAGCTTCCTAGTGAAAGTAGAAGTCCAAACTCTTAAAGAGAAGGAAGGGATTAGCAAAGGCAAGGAGTAAAAAGAATGTTCCAAACAGGAGAAATCATGTGTATAAATGTAGGCCATGCAAGAGTAGACAGGAAAAACATTAGCTGCCACGGGGAGCTTAAACATGTCAAAATTTGAGTCATAAAGTCCACGATCTAGCACAACATGTAGTTTTTTGTTTTTTTTTTCCCTCTGTCTCAGTTCAGATTCTCATCAAGAAAGGACTCTTTTCTTCCATGGATTATATGGATGAAATTTCTCTTGCCTTCAAAAGCTGGGATAGAATGAGAATCACACAGAACACAGAAAAGGCATTTAGGGAATGACGGTCCCAAGGAGAGGTGGAAAAACACAGGGGAGCATTTTAGAATAGGCTAGCTAGAATGGGGAGGGCAGGGAGTTTCATCTTGAAAGCAAACTTCTACTAATTGGAAATAGCTGTGCTAAGAAAAATTTCCATTCCCACTAGACTGTTGGAGCAGACAAGGGGTGCCTTATGAGTCCTTAGTTCCTCCCTCTAAATGCAGAGATTTTTTAGCTTCTCCTGATTCAGGTTCGGTGGTGATAAGTGCTGTAAGCAACTAAAAACACTCATTGTGGACACTGAATTCGAGAGTGTTGACACATAAGACACATCTTATCTTGTGGCTATTTCCGGTCCACAAAACAGACTGCATGTGGAGCGTAGCAAGGAGTGATGCTGAACTGAGTAGGTAACTATTGTGGGACTGTTGTTCTACTATCTCAGGAGTCTTGAGTGTAGTATAGAGGCTTTACAAAATTATAACCAAGCAGACAACTTGATAATCCCATTCCTATAATGACAATCACCAGGTTGTGTTACAATGTCTTGTTTTAATGTCTGATTTCCTCACTAGACTCTAAGCCCTTTGATAATGAGGGAATACAACTTTCTGTACTTGCAGTGAAAAACTCAACTAAGCAAATGAGTATCGAAGAGGCTTTTTTTTTTTCTCTTCCAGCATTTAAGTAACATTCGAGACACTGAGAACCTTTCAAGACTATGAAGGATTGTCCAGAGAATTGAGAACATTACGTGTCACAGAAACCAAGAGAAAAGGGATTTTTTTCAAAAAAGAGTTAGTATTTCGTTGTGAGAAAAAGTCAGAATAGTCATGTAGAGAGCTGAATTAATGGCAACAGAATTCATCAATTGATGATCTTAAGAGAGAGGTATCAGTAAAGAAGTGTAAGTACAAATTCATAGTACAGTGGGTTTAGGAGTAAAGAAGCAAGAGCAGAGAGCATGTTCTATTCTAGAGGGAGGGTATAGAAGAGGAATAATAGTAACTAAAGCATGTATAAAGTTGGGAAATATGTAAATAAAGATCTCCTTAAGATTAGACTACCTAGAGAGAGATGCAAAAATATTTAGTTATTTCAAGTGTGCAATATTCTAATTCGTCATGGTTTTCCTACCAGCCCCATGTCTGCTGTGCTGAAGAAATGATAGTTTTAATCAGGATAAAAGTTAATTATTTTTTAAAAAAAGAAATTTTGAAGCATGACACAGTTTTCCATGAAAAGCCATTGTCAGATAAAGGCAGACCCCAGAAAATGTGATAAAGCCAGGGTTAGGTTACTAGGAAGGCCATGGACATTTAGAAGAGTTATTTATAGAGATATGAAGAGGAAAACAGAAAGCAAAAACTAAGTTATGTCTACCTCACAAAATTTCCTAGAGCCACACTCATACCCAGGTAATGGGTTAGAAATGCCCTCACTAAAACTCTTTCCCTAGATGTGAAATTAGGAAAGAATCATAACCTACTATCATAAGTTTAATGATTTCTAAAATTTAGCTTGAAAATTTTAGACTTACATAACATTTTCTCTTAGGGAAATGTCCAAAAAGTGTTTCAAATTCTGAATTATAATGTCTTTTGATAAACAACTTTTTCACAAGTTTGCATCTTTAAGTATTTATTGCAGGCTAAGAGACAGATGGCTGCATTCTACTCACAGATTAATGCTCAGTCTTTTAGTAACTGTGGTTCAAGTTTTCAAAAATGTAACATAATTGTGCTGAGTTATCACATTTAAAAAAATGATTATTAACTAAAATCCAATATTCATATTCTATGGCTGAACTAGGCTTTTCTAGATGATCTGAGAAACAACGCTTGTGAAGATCTATTGTAAACCATCAAAATCCACTAATTTTTATCAATGACCAAGTTGGTTGTCAACAAGTATTTAGTAGGATATTCCCAGTATTATAGAAATAATCCTCAGAAACTCAAGGAATGGCTAGATATTCTTCTTACGGCATCACTTGAAAAATTAAGGCTCACAATATTAAAGAGAAGTTATTCTGCATGTGTGAAGCATTTACTAGATATAAAAATGATCTGTTTATTCTGTAGTAGGTAGCACCATAATCTGGTAGTGTTCAAGCATCATTCAGACTGTCTGATGCTTTGATAATATATTCCAGTAAGGGGAAGTCTCAGACAGAAATGAATCTAAAAGGAAATTGAATCCCACACATACAGTTTTATGTGCCTGAATTGATTTGAGTATATAAATCTGATGTTGAAGAAACTCCTGAGGTATCACTCAAAAACGTTTGAAAAGTTTCACCTCTGAATTTTATTGAAGGGTCAAACAGACAAAGCACAGTCCAATGAGGAAATGAAGAATTTATGTGTGAATGTCTAAGCCAGCAAGAATTGTTTCTGAACCAAAGTTTGCTCATACATACATCTATGTGCTTCTGATCCAAGCATGTTTTGTTTGAATGTTATTTGACAGCTCAATAAGAACATGATGCATCCCAGTGCAGCTCAATATGCCTGTCTCTTTCTTTGAGACAGTCTTTTGATGTTCCCATCAGTTGGTCTCATACTATGTGGCCTTGTTTCTTTGTCCATAGATGACAAATTCAAGAGTGGGAACCTGACCAAATATAAGCCAGTTAGATCTTCTCTCAAAGAATGTTGGAATTTTGAGCTTAATCAGAGACTTTGGGTTTGTGCCAATCAGGTACCATCAAGGAAAAAAATAACTATTCTAGGTAATTAAAACAGAAGGTATTTCATGCAAGAAATGTGTTATATCTGTGATGAAAGAGCTGTGAAACCAAATGGTTGGGGGGAGAATGAGTCAATGCACAAAGGAAGTCACAGCAGCCTGAGGTCATGGGGACCTAAGAGAGGGAGTGGTATCACTAGAGTGCCTGGAAAACAACACAGTCCAAAGTCCCTGATCTTATGGAGATAATATACCAGAAAGGGAGGGAGAGAATAATTATGAAGTCTATCAAGGGAATTTTTTAGTCTCTACTAAACATTCAGAATCAAAGGCCTATTCAGTCTATGCAGCACAATGTAGGGCAAGAACTACTGCTTGCTGAAGGCCAGTGTCAGGCATTCATCCCAGTGCGGTCCTTGCAGCAGACACACAGGAAACGGCTGAGGAATAAGGATATGAGGTCCCCATGGGGCAGATGTGGGTTTCCCTGGTGGCTCAGTAGTAAAGAATCCACCCATGCAGGAGACATGGGTTTGACCCCTGGGTCAGGAATATCCCCTGGAGAAGGAAACGGCAACCCACTCCAGTATTCTTGCTGAGAAGTCCCATGGACAGAGGAGCCTGGTGGGCAACAGTCTATGGGGTTGCAAGAGTCAGACATGACTTGGTGACTAAACCACAATGGGGTAGGCGCAGGAACATCCCACCAACACCACTCTGCCTCAGATCTCCATGCCTCACACCTGTTAATGTGTCTTTAACAATTCCATGAGTGTAAACCTCAGTGTCCCTTGAAGGGACACCCTACTTACAAGACTCAAGACTTTCAGAAAAGCTTAAAATATAATGTCCTTATTATGGATCTATAGTTCATTCTTATTTTCTCCCAGGCTGATGGAATTTACCAATCGGGGTAATAATCAGCAATAATGCTTCATAATATATGGGCATCATATTTAAGTCTTTTCAGGAAAAGAGAGTCAGGAGTTTGATGGAAGGTTTG
Source organism: Giraffa tippelskirchi (assembly GCF_054371585.1). Lineage (NCBI taxonomy): Eukaryota > Metazoa > Chordata > Mammalia > Artiodactyla > Giraffidae > Giraffa > Giraffa tippelskirchi. The sequence goes on from NC_137284.1 coordinate 70,710,870, forward strand.
TGGGTAAAAGAGTTTGTTAACTCAACAATAATCACAATTAAAACCTAAATTATATAGTATGTTAGAAGTTGTTAAGTATTACTGAGCAAAAAAAAAAAAACTTGAAGAGGATAAGAAGTTCTTTAGAAGTTGCAAGTTCAAGGTGGTTACAATCTTGAATATGGTGGTAAAGTATGATGGACAGTTAAAAAAAGCAGTAATTCCCATCGCTGTAAGAGTTACTAATTTTACAAATATTACCTCAAATACACATACACTGGCATCACAGTTTCTCTGAGATGTTTTTATATTCTAAAAGCTAAATATTAAATACCATTTTTCCATTCAAATATTCACTTAAGTGTTTTTTTAGGAGAGGATGATTGTAATATTAGTGTAATTTAGGCTTTCCAATGTAGACCTGAGAACCATCTTCCTTGTCCCTTAAAGACCTATATATAAGAGAAAATGGAAATTTTTTTAAAAGTGTGATGGACATACTTTAAAGTGGGACCACAAGATCTCCACCTTCTGGTAGTCTTACAATTGTGATATCTTGTCTCCTTGACTGTGGATGGAGCCTCTGACTTATTTACAACAACTGGAATATGCTAAAAGTGGCAGAATATCAATTCGGGGATCACCTTACAAATGATTATAATACCATTCCACTGTTAGCTTTGAGGAAGAAAGCGGCCATGTTGGGAAGGCCTATCCACAAAGGAGCTGAGGGCAGACTACAGCAAGAATCTGAATCTCTCACTCCAACAGCCCGTGAATAACTGAATTTTTCCAACAACCATGTGAGCAGGAACATAGAAGATCAAGATACATAATGAAGCCTCAGATGTGACTTTGGTGTTGGCAGTTTGATTGTAGCTGTGCAGAGGACACAGCTAAGCCATGACTGGACTCCTGCCTCAGAAAAACTGTGAGAAAATAAATGACTGTTATTTGAAGCTGCTCAATTTGGGGTACTATGTTATCAATCAATAACTAATACCACAATGGACTTCGTATCAACAAGGTGCTCAAACAGTCATGTACTTCTCAAGGGGAAGAGCATTAGGTGCTGCCAAGTTCCTCAGCTGTGTCCCACGCTTTGACCCCTATGGACTGTAGCCCGCCAGGCTCCTCTGTCCATGGAATTCTCCAGGCAAGAATACTGGAGTGTGTTGTCATGCCCTCTTCCAGGGGATCTTCCTGACCCAGGGATCAAACCGCGTCTCCTGAGTCTCCTGTGTCTCCTGCATTGGCAGGCGAATTCTTTACCCGTGAACCACCCGGGAAGCAGCGGGAATAGAAAGCAAAAAATCCTCAAGTGGCAGAATGTTTTAGAAGTAAGTTCATCTGAAATTTAATGAGCAAAGGAGAGAGTAAAAGGATAAAGAGAAATTTATGTCAGAATTTATAAGCCATAGTAAGGCCTCTGAGATTGAGATTTTGAGTGAAATAGAGACACATTAATTAGAGCGTCTGAACAAAGTAGCATGCTATGAGTTAACATTTTAATAGCTTCATACTGACTGGTGTGCTGAGAATAGGCTGTAGGAGATCAAAATAGCAATAAAAGAGACCAGTTAGGAGGGTATTACAATAATATAGGTGAGAGATGATGGCGACTTGGATCAGAGTGAGTGATAGTATAAGTGGTGAGAAGTGGTTGATTCTGGTTATGTTCTGAAGCTACAGTCAACAGGAATTCCAGATGAACTGGATGTGGAGTGTAAGAAAAAGAAGACGCAAGGATGACTGCAAAGGTTTGTGCGGAAATATACAAGACAGAGAAAACTAAGAGTGAGTAGGTATTTTGTATTTTTGTTTTTACTTTGTTTTCTTTTTTCAGTAAGAGCATGGTGAATATTAGAAGCTCAGGACATGCAAGCTTAAGGAACATGACATGTTAAGGTCTATTAAACATCCATCTGGGAGTGTTGTAGCAGTATTGTTGTATCATTAATTCAAAGGGGAGCCACAGCCTTGTGGGTAGATTTAGATATTTAAAACTGCGAGGCTGAATAAGCTTACTAGGGGGCTGAATGTAGAGAGAGTAGAGTGTCACAGATTGAGTGCTGGAGCACCCCAAGTGGGTTTAGGAAAAGATGGAACCAGCCACAGAGACTGAGAAAAAGGGGACCAATAAGTCAGAAGGCAAACCAAGGCACAGTAGCATTTGGAGAGCCAAGTAAGAGAGAATGTTTCCAGGAAGAAGACATAATTGACTATGTCACATGATGCTGAGAGATCAAATAAATTGAGAACCATTGGATTCAACAGAAGTTATTTATAAACTTCACAAACACAGACTCAGAAGAGCAGTGAGAGTAAATTTGATAAATAGGTAGTAGCTAATGGGATAGAACAAAGATGAGTTTGTTACTACAGTTGTTTTGAGATGAGAGAAATAGCACAGCGTAATGGACAATGTGTAACCGAAAGAACTGCTGGAGTGATCATTTATGTAGATGAGAAAAGATGAGGGTGGCTGAAAAGCAAAATCCTGGGTAGGAAAGAAAGTACATGTGTTGGAATAGGAGAGGTGATATAAGATGGAGATATCAATGCTGGTAGGTAGAAGTTTACCAATATTCTTTCATTACTGCTTCAATTTTGTCTGTTAAACAGGAAGTAAGACAATCAGCTAGGAATGATGACAGAGAATAGCTACTAACAGTTCAAGTAGAAACTCGATGATACATAGTAATCATCTGGAAAAATAGGAAAGAAAATGAATGGAAAAGAATGTCGCTTGAACCCACCACCCATTTTCCAAGGCACAAAAGAGCAATATTTTCATACAGTAACTATGTTTGGGGGAAACTTTTCTTTAACTTAATGGCTTTAGATTTCTCTGGATAAAGTCCAAACCCTACAGTGTAAACGGCCCAGCATAATCTGACACTTGCTTATACCTCCAACCTCAGTTCCTGTGCCCCTTCTACACTGGGCACACTGAGCTACTTTAGGTTATCTGAAAACTCTAGCCATGTTTATTTTGCCTTAGAATCTTCACAAATACCGGGTTCTTTCTTTCTCCCCAAATATTCTCTGAACCTCTCAGCTTCCATAGTCCTTATCATCCATATCATTACCGAAGACACCCTTCATTTCTTAGTTTTTAATATAATTTCCTCTAGCAAGTTTTCCCATAATCAATCCAGTCTACGCTAGTGTCCCTCCTAGGCCCTTCCAGAACAATATTTACATCTTCATTCACATTACCACTCATAGCAAACTCTCAATTACATGGGCAGAGGCCATGTCTATCAAGTTTATTCTTTTAAATTCAGTCTTGAGTACCACACCTAATAAGTGACAGATGCTCAATAACCAATGGTTGAATGCATGAAAGAGTGAAGTACATGTGAGTATTAATTTAAAAGGAGAAGGAATTCCCTGAAATTAAAGACATTTCAAAAAAATAGTAAAAAGAGAAATATCAGAAAAATAAAAGCCATTCTTCAAATTTCCAACTTATTTACAAACACATAAGTAGTATGGAGAAATACAGAGGAGTACAGGTCTCAATCTGTTACAAAAGTATGCCTATATTCACAGAAAAGGTCAGTCAAGTAATTCAATACATTCTTAGATTATATTGGAAAAGTAAAAACTGATTAACTACCCAAGAAATTATCATCAAGATACAAGAGAAACAGCAGAGAGATGCTCCATATGTTCTTCTAGTAAGTCTTTAAATAAAGAGGGACAATTCTCCATGAAGACCTTACATTTGTATTTCTACAAGATTCTCTACTTTTTAGATAAGAATAATAAAGGCAATTACCTTAACTTTTAACGCAGTTTTTTGGTTTGGTTTTAGTATGAATCGTACTTAAAAAAAATTCTTTAAAGCACAACATGCATGATAATCCATGAACTCAAAAGAAGTGAAAATGTTTCCAATACGCTATTTACAGAAACCAGATGAACAAATATGGGATGTGTGTCTTACAATACACAGGACTCCTATCTCAGGGAGATTTCTATATAATTCAAGTATTAAAGTATGAGCTGGGTACTTGTTATGGAAATATTATCATTTAATGCTATTATTAAAAACAAAATTTGGGATTATTTTATTGAAATATCTATCCCTCTATGCTCATCTTATAACAAAGAAATATTTATTATTGCAATTGCATGTACATTTAAGCCACAGAAAGTAAGTTTAACTGAATTTCAATTCTCTTGATTGTAAAATACAAAGAACATCTCTTTCTACTTAAGTCACAAAATGCTTTTTAACAAGTTTCCCTCTGATTAAACATAAATACAATCTTCTTATGGCACAGAACTTAGAAAATGTAAAGTAACAAAAAGAGTTGATCCAAAGGATGTGACATTTTACTTATAAATGTAATTCACTTGAAACACTGTGCATTTGAGACATTATAGAAATAAGAACGGCAATTTGGCAATTGAAAGCCTGCCTGGCTGGAGCAGGGGTGGAAAGAGGGAAAGACAGTGCAGAAAAGTTTCAATGGCTGCTCCATCTAAAGTGAAATCATATGCTTTCACCCTACTTTTTAAAATTTCTGTGTAAAACTGGTATGCACAGTGGAGATTACCAGCCATTTAACAATTTATGCTAAAATGCAAAGTTGCTGTTCAGCACCACACCCAATCACGTATCCTAAAATGATTTATTTTATAGAGCTTTTCTTTGTAGTTAACCAAAGCTGCATTTTTAAGTGATCTGTTTAGCATAATATGAAAACTCAGAATAATAAACTAAATGAGTTTATAAATGAGTTAGTTTATAAACATGAGTCTCCATTCCTCATTAAACATATAACATTCCTGATCACAGTGCCATCCTATAACAGTGTGATGCACACTATCTATGTAAATGTCTATTAGCAAGGTGTTATTTTAGGTTACAATTTTACAAAAGTTAACGTATCATCTTCAGTTAATAATTGGTGTGTTTCTACTTTCTTATGGCTTCTAATTTTGAGGGACACAATCAGAAATGAATTTTTGAAGTAGGAATAGGTTATGTGAGACCAAAGGTAATTTTTCCAGTTAGAGGGTGTGAATACTATTGGGTTGGCCAAAAAGCTCGTTTGGGTTTTTTCATAAGATGTTACAAAAAATTTTTTTGACCAACCCAATATTTTTCTTTAAACTTTTTTTCTCTCTCTTTTTATAAAGGATCAAATGACCTAACTAGCATTGTCTACTGATTCATCATCTGCAGTTAAAAATACTGATTTTTACTGATGTTTTAGGTATGTTACAAAATTCCTATGTCCAGCTGGTATATCTTCTGCAGTCTTTACTTTTTTTTTTTTTAACAAAACTGAGATCATGATGGATTTAACAGGAATACTTTCTGGAAATTCCTGTAGTCTTCACTGATAAGCACCAAAAAAATGCAGAGGTTGTTTGTGAATGAAATAATGAAATGATATATTGCCATGCAGGTTATTTCTATGCCGAAAAGAATGAACATGAAGCAGAATATCAATGGCTGAAAAATAAACTAAATGGAGGTTTGAAATATCACAAAAGAGAAGAAAGCAACACATATTTTAGAGTTGTATTGGTTAACTATATGCATGCATATTTAAATAATAATAGCTAAAAACAACCTTTTTAAAAGATAATTATCCATTTTATTTTTCTTAATACATTTTCAAATGATAATTTTATAAAAGCTCAATAGATACTTAACTCCTTTCATCACACATCACAACTCAGTCAGAACTAGCAAAAAAAAAAGAATATCTTCAGAGTAAAATAATTGGCATACACTCTTTTTTTTTTAATAATTTATTTAATTGGAGGCTAATTACTTTACAATATTGTAGTGGTTTTTGCCATACATTGATATGAATCAGCCATGGATTTACATGTGTTCCCCATCCTGAACCCCCCCTCCCAGCTCCCTCCCCATCCCATCCCTCTGGGTCATCCCAGTTCACCAGCCCTGAGCACCTGTCTCACGCATTGAACCTGGACTGGCGATCTGTTTCACATATGATAATATACATGTTTCAATGCTATTCTCTCAGATTATCCCACCCTCACCTTCTCCCACAGAGTCCAAAGGATTGTTCTATACATTTGTGTCTCTTTTTCTGTCTCGCATATAGGGTTATTGTTACCATCTTTCTAAAGTCCACATATATGCATTAGTATACTGTATTGGTGTTTTTCTTTCTGGCTTACTTCACTCTGTATAATAGGCTCCAGTTTCATCCACCTCATTAGAACTTATTCAAATGTATTCTTTTTAATGGCTGAGTAATATTCTATTGTGTGTATGTACCACAGCTTTCATATCCATTCGTCTGTTGATGGACATCTAGGTTGCTTCCATGTCCTGGCTATTATAAACAGTGCTGCGATGAACATTGGGGTACAAGTGTCTCTTTCAATTCTGGTTTCCTCGGTCTGTACACTCTATCTTAAATACTCTGTAACAAAAAAAAAAAATCGATAGCCCCAGCCAAAAAATACCTTAAATTTTATTTGGGAGAAAAAGGTACCTTAGATTAATTCATCATCGAGGCTTTTCTGTAGTATTAATTAGTATCTAATGCAATAAGCCAGATCTTCAAATAGATACTTTAATAAAATGATTCTTTTTTCGATCTTCACTTAAAAAATAATTTTAAGTAACTTCAAAGGGACTATTATTGTGGAAGCCTCTTTCCTTGTACTCTCTCATATTAAATTTGTATTGTATAAAGTCTTTTCCTTTTGGACTGTGATTCATTTCTCTACCCATGTGGCTTATTGCTAATTCTATTTCTATTTGTCCTCTGCTCACAGTTGTTTTCAGATTCTTTCCCTGTAGCTCACAGCTTCATAAAAAATGTCTTAGAGACATCTAAGAGAGAGATCCATTTTAAATATGGGGAGCCTTACTTCATGAGCTTTTATGAAATTATGCTTCTCATTAACATAAATACTACAAATAAAATGCTTTCTATATTCTTCTTTCATATGTTTTCTCACCTGTGATAAACAGTCTTAAGAATTAGGAAAATATATGTACTTTCATAATATAACAAAATATATACAAATGGCATTAAAATATCTATAGAAACAAAAATAAAGGGCTCATTACAATCGATAATCTCAAACTAGATAAGATTTGAGATGGGTCAAAATTGTAATCATTTTGAAAAGTTCAAGGAAGGCACAATCTGATGTCTAAAACATTGATATAACCAGACGATAAATATTTTCCCTTTTGCTAAAACTATTATTTATGGAAGAGAAAATTTAGAGAAAATGGAGATTGTTCTTTCTTTGACCCCTTGGATAAAATCATTCCATTAGAGGTGCTTACTTTGTTTCAGAGAATTTTAGTAGGTGGGAGTTTGTTTCTCATTAAAGAGAAATCTCTTGAGATTTAGTTAAAAACATTTGCAAAAAATTGGCAACTGTTTCTTGTGTAGCCAGTCCTCATTATTTTACTGAGAAAAAACCATTATTATAAAACTCATTTCTCTTTTGTTTCATGGAAAAATACACTACAGATAATTATAGCGAGATACATTGACTATACCAAAATGTGTTTTATACATTAAGCTAAAGATAGTTGGACTTGTTCACTGAAAAAGACTTAGAAAATAAACTCAAAGTATTTTTAAATATTTCATGAAAGAAAGTGAATTTCTTAAATCATAATAATTTTTAAAGCTAAAAAGACATCCGGATTATTATTTTGGGATGTCCCAACAGTGATTTCATTTAAACCAATTCATATTTGTTTTCATTCAATATTTTACTTATGGTCAAGACAGTTATTCAGGGACGAACTGGGTTATACAGTTCAGTACAACAGTTCACATTTTTCCACATCCACCCTTTGTTAGTGACTCATTATTGTACTATAGGCTCACCAAGGAGAGCATACAGCTTCCTATTTATCTATCTCAATTGGTAGAAGTTGGAGGATTAAAATGGGTGTACATATGCCAAGAAACATAAACTGACAATATCCAAGAGCAGTGATTAACAAACTGAAAGCAAAAACTTATATCACAATGGAGGTCATAATTTCATCATACCTCAGACAAAAAATGGTAACACTGTATTCCAAGATACTATAAATATTTCCAGTACTAAGAAATATAATGAACAACTCTGAGATAATGCCAGAGGCAATAATATGTACCAGAGATAATCAATATGTTAAAATTCACCCTAAATTAAATGTCTATATTATTCATCACAAAACCATAATCAAACATTTATTGCACATTTATTATGGGTACATGAGAATACATGAGGTACATGAGAATAAAGAAGGATTTTTTTAATAGAAGCACTGATATGATCATACCTAGAGAAATACTCTGGATCACTATTTGACAGCAGAAGCCCCATTAGTTTCCTTTTTTAAGTTGTCTATTTTTATTAGACATTATTAATATAATGTTGAGAAAACAAAATCATTATAATCACAGAAAGGCTCAGTTGCCTGATACATACAGTGCTTATACATATATTTGCTTCCAGACTATCTTTTAAATTTTTTTAAGAAATCTAACATTCTATTTTTAATCTTTTTTCTCACTATTCCTCAAGATCAATTGTTCCAAAATCAAGCTTTACTTAATCTCTCACTGTCATTTTTGCCCTCCCCTCTATACATGTGATTACCAACATGAAGTCAAAGTTCCTTTTTAGGGTCTTTGAGGATTTGAATGAGTACCCACTGGCAATTATCAATAGTTCCAAAAGCTTAATGGAAATTTTATGTCTGTTTTCCATAAAATGATACAGTTATCAAGTGTCATTTTTGTTTATTCATTTGTTTGGTTTTAAAGGGGTCTGCAATTATACTAACTCAGGGTGTAGTCATAAAATGATTAAAAAAATACAAATGGATTACTTGACAAATATAGTTGTTTAAAATAAGTTTTTCAAAATATAGAACCATGGGCAATAATTGATAATAAGTATCAAAACATTGGGAACAATGTAACTCAGTCAGCTATATCTTAGGACTTCTATTACTATTTGTCCCATATTTTATACTTCTACTATATTCTCTGCCACCCATATTTCATCAGACAGAGTTGTATTTTCATCAAGTCATTTGCCCGGTTCAGGTATATATGATATTGACTCTGAAATCTTCTACTTGGCTCTCAAGACAACTCATGATTTGGTGCTATACCTGACACAAGACAGATTATTTTCCCTATCCCGTATCATGACAGATTGTAGTCAATTTTTGAATAGGTGAGAACATTTATAAATATAATACTGAGGTCATATAGACTGATGGGATGGGGAGGGAGGTGGGAGGGGGGTTCTGGATGGGGAACACATGTACACCCATGGCAGATTCATGTCAATGTATGGCAAAACCAATACAATATTGTAATGTAAAAATAAAGAAAGAAAGAATGCCAAAAAAAGTGAATTGTATCAGTTTGATCTAAAATACTCTGAGAACTTATCAATATGCACATATCTAAAAATACTTATATGTAGGCATCAGAACTTTTCAAAATATTTGACAAAACTTATTGGCATTAATGAATATTTTAAGTGCATTTGAACACAGGTAAAATAATTTTATCTATGTTAAATCTGATTCTTTGGGATGCATTACCAGATGAGTTTTCAATTTAAAAAGGTATTTCTCATAATTTCTATGTCTTTAATTATTTCACATTTTCAATCAACAGTTATATACACAATATTTTCTAGATGCTAGGAGAATCTTGAGTGACATTTAATTCAACTAGAATGCTCATTGCCATTTCAAATAATAATTTTGAAAAAAATCAATTTTGATTAAATTATTATGATTTGAGGTCCAGAATCAAGATTGCCGGGAGAAATGTCAATAACCTCAGATATGCAGATGACACCACCCTTCCAGCAGAAAAACTAAAGAGCCTCTTGATGAAAGTGAAAGAGGAGAGTGAAAAAGTTGGCTTAAAGCTCAACATTCAGAAAACTAAGATCATGGCATCCGGTTCCATCACTTCATAGCAGATAGATAAGAAACAGTGGAAACAGTGGCTCACTTTATTTTGGGGGGCTCCAAAATCACTGCAGATGGTGATTGCAGCCATGAAATTAAAAGACGCTTACTACTTAGAAGGAAAGTTATGACCAACCTAGACAGCATATTAAAAAGTAGAGACATTACTTTGCCAACAAAGGTCCGTCTAGTCAAGACTATGGTTTTTCCAGTGGTCATGTATGGATGTGAGAGTTTGACTATAAAGAAAGCTGAGTACCAAACAATTGATGCTTTTGAACTGTGGTGTTGGAGAAGACTCTTGAGAGTCCCTTGGACTGCAAGGAGATCCAACCAGTCCATCCTAAAGGAGATCAGTCCTGGGTGTTCATTGGAAGGTCTGATGTTGAAGCTGAAACTCCAATACTTTGGCCACCTGATGTGAAGAGCTGACTCATTGGAAAAGACCCTGATGCTGGGAAAGATTGAGGGCAGGAGGAGAAGGGGACGACAGAGGATGAGATGGCTGGATGGCATCACCAACTCAATGGACATGGGTTTGGGTGGACTGAGGGAGGTGGTGATGGACAGGGAGGCCTGGCGTGCTGCAGTTCATGGGGTCGCAAAGAGTTGGACACGACTGAGAGACTGAACTGAACTGACGTCCAGAAATATTGTACTAGTCTTTAAATATAATCCTTTCTAAACTTTGAACTATGTTTACCTAATTTAAAAATGTAAAATGTACAAATTTAAGCTAGAATTCTGCTCAGTCAAGCTTATGTGGTAAATTGGAGTTGTGTTTATGGACTCATCTTATCATGAGGCATTTCGCCCCAACAGTAGCTTTTAATATAATAAGTTTGAATGAAAACTATAAATTATATCTTATTTTCTTTTTAAAATTTCCCTTAAGAAGGGATGAAGAACAATGATATACATTAAAAAAGGCAGAGGTTTTGCACCCAAATCTGTGTACATATTTACTTACTAGAAATTTAGACATACACGCGTGCATGCATGCGAAGTTGCTTCAGTCATGTCCAACTCTGTGTGACCCTATGGACTGTAGCCAGCCAGGCTCCTCTGTCCATAGGATTCTCCAAGCAAGGATATTGGAGTAGACATACATGGGGGAATAGAAATTCTACTTTCAACTTTATGTGAAATTTTCTTATGCTTTCATAAAGATTCTGATGGACAGTTTTGTTTTTTAGTTTAATTTTATCACTGTGTTTACAATACTGCAAAATAAGTTATTAAATGTGCTATAGTAAGAGATTTTAGGAATTAAATCACCCTGGAGAAAAAGGAGAACTATGTATGGAGAAGAAGGAACATTTCCATCTTTATAAACAAAAGGCTTTTTTTTTTTAAACATTCTTGGAGCTTCCATCAATTTTGGCAAATATCATACCAGTTTCATCCAACTTCTAAAGCTGGGAGCTTATCCAAAACTCTGGTAGTTAGAGGTCTGCTAAGTGTGTTGATGCTCTGTTACCTGACACTTCTGGCTCAATTTGAAACATTTTTTATTCATTCTTTATATTTTCTTTTCCTATTGTTGAATGTTAAGAGTCATGGAAGAGCTGCTTCTTCCTTCTTATTTACCAAAAACACAAAACTGTCTTTTAAAGTTCTATGTCCATACACAAACTAATTTACTGTACTTGAATTCAGAATTCAAATCATTAAAAACTTTCTGGTTCCTTGCTTTGCATTATATCAAAAAAGAAATTGCAGGTTTTTTAAAACTTCCAACCAGTTGCATAAAGCAGATTTTTTAAGAATGTTGGCTGCATTCTTTTATAGGATTAAATGATGAATTATCATTTGTTATACAGTTTAAAAACTTACAGTTGTCTCTACCATTAAGATTCTTATTTTTTTAAAAAATAGTAGTCACATTTGAAGAATAATATTTAATCATATTAGTTATAGACAAAAAATCCAAAATATATCTAATAAGTATAAAGTTTTACTATAATAACTTTGGTATAGTCATTATTTTGGCAATATATGCTTCGTGGTTCACCAAGAGTACATACTCTCTGAAAAAGAAATTTACAAAAGCATTTGATATATAGACTCCACTGAGACCCTATGATATTTCTTCAAGAATATATATTGCTTCATGAGTATATCTATGAAAAATTTGTTTTTTCTAGCTTCTACTAACTTCCTTGGGAAATATGTGTGCCTAAAAAGTAATTCAAAGAAAGGAAAGTAAGTATTATGCCTCAATTACTGATCTGCTAAAATAGAGAAAATGATCTATGCTAAACTTTACTAAAGTAAAAGGTGAATAAATGGGTACCTTCATTAGAAATCTACACAACTACTCTTTCTGACATTTTTACTTTTAAGTGTCTGTTATGCCATCACACGCAACAGTATTATTTATTCAAGCATTTTCTAAAATTTGTTTTCTAAAGCACTGTTTGCATAGAACATTAATAGTTGTTGAGGATGAAGGAGCTCAGAAAAAGTTTCTGAAATGTATTAATGTAGGGAACTCTTGGGTTAAATAAAATCCATGAAGTTTTCTTTCTGTAGGACTTCTCAAAACCTAAGAGACAATAATAAAATGCATTCATTATTATCTTCTGACAAGACTAAATTCAATGTCCCTCATGTGTTTTTTGTTGTTCTAGGTGTTCCCTCACCTGAATATAAGGAGAAGAAGTTGGGCTTACATGTGGTTATATGGAGGAATCAAACTGCTAGAAAACTGGTTCATATCAGGAATTTGAATATAAATAAGGCGAATTCTCTCTATTAGGTTATTATGTTCAGTGTTTTCAGAATAAGCATCTTTGCTGCAAGCATTTTTGCTGCAAATATTTTCAACCCATAACTAATTGGCCATAAGGCAATTTTGCCCATGAAAGATAAAATAACTGGTTGACAGGTTTTGGTTTGACAATTCAGTTTTAACTGGTGGAAATGTATTAGCACTTCTTCCAGTTAGTGACAGTATTGATGGCTTTATCAAGCTGACAGATGACAATGACTTGCTCCAAGAGTTGGTTCCTTATTTTTAAGCACACTACATTGGAGGAGAAAGAGAGCAAAAAATAACTCATTTACAAAAAGTAACTCATTTTACTAAGAGCAAAAAATAACTCATTGGCCATAAGGCAATTTTGCCAGTGAAAGGTAAAATAACTGGTTGACAGTAGGGTATCAACTAGCTGAAATGTATGAGCATTGCTTTCAGTTAGTGACATTATTGATGGCTTTATTGAGTGGACAGATGATAAGGATTTGCCCAATGAATTGTTGTTTTGTTTTTTTTTTGAAATGCTACATTTGAGGAGAAAGAAGTCAAGGACGTTGAAGGCACAGAGTTGAACTCACATTTTCCATGGAACTATGAAACATTAATCACAGAATATAAGACAATATGCCAGGAGCAAACAATTGTACAGAGGTCTTTACAATGCAACATAAAGCTCAGTTACAAATATGCCTCCTAATGTTTGGAAACTAATGCATCTTGTAATGAAGAAAGAAATTTTAGTGAAAGTGTGGTGCTAAAAGAAAAGCTGAAACAAGAAGCCAGAAAAACAAAACACCAAAAAGAATGTATAAAATACCACGAACAAAAGACTTGGAAGACAAAGGCTTAGGCACAAGCCTCTAAATAAAATCTGTTGTTTGTATAGTATTGTCACAAATCTATACATATTTTAAATGTATTCAAATATTTTGTGTTTCACAATAAAGTCTTATTAATTTTGTTATTTATTTCTCATGTTTCCTTATGTCTTCTTTAATGTCACATCTTATATTTCACTGTTTTATCTTTATGGCAAAACCGCCTGATGGCCAATTACTTAAGAGTAAATGTTTGGGACAAAAATGCTGAGGCAAAGATCTCTAGAGCAAAGATGCTGACTGTGAAAGTACCTAGAACCAAGGAAAGTCAGCATACTCACATTCTGTTACCAGATCATTTAAAGAAAACCAAACAAAAACCACTTAAATTTTACTTATGCCAGTAATTTTCAAAACTTCTGTGATGATTTAAATAATTGTTTGAATGATGGTTAAGACAGAGATTTTTGATGCCCCATACTAGATATCTCAATTCATAATTTCTGGATGACTGGTCTAGGAATCTATAATTTAACTTACTTTCCCCCAATTTTTCATTAAGAAAGAAGAGCTAGGAAATCATCTATTAGGATAGATAATGGAGGCTGTTTAACCTAATTTAGCTCTTTTTATTGAGATGAATTTCATTCATTTTCACCCACAACAAAAGCAAGCTTTATGAATTTTCTGGATCCCAGAAATTCCTCTAGTACTTAGAATACCACAAGATGTGCAAGTCAGATGATATTTACAAAGTTGTCAGGCCCTTAGATGGTACATGTTCTATTTCTTAAGGTATTTGAATTTTTAGTTTATCTTGTTTAAAATTAAAATATTTGGAGTTTAATATAACTTCAAATAAGCTTATATACAAGTATAAAGGAAAGGGAAAGGGAAGTTGCTCAGTCGTGTCCGACTCTTTGCGACCCCGTGGACTGTAGCCTACCAGGCTCCTCCGTCCATGGGATTCTCCAGGCAAGAATACTGGAGTGATTTACCGTTTCCTTCTCCAGGGGATCTTCCCGACCCAGGGATCGAACCCAGATCTCCCGCATTGGAGGCAGACGCTTTAACCTCTGAGCCACCAGGGAAGTCCATATACAAGTATAGAAGCTTATATATAAGTATAGAAGAAGCTTATACATAAGTATAGAAAAATGTAGACTAAACAAAAACTTTCTTTGACAATTATTATTTATTACACCCAAAAGGAAATCTTTAATACTTTCATCACTGATTATATATTCCAGAAACATGGAAATCTGTACAATACAGATGCTTTTGTCCAATCTATTACTTTTCAAATTTTGTGTATTTAGAGACCTCTTTAATATGACTCAATCTCTGTAACATGGAATTTTTTCAAACATTTATAAAATATTCTCATTGCTTGCCTATATATTAACTAAAAAGAAGCTCTTTATAAACCATGAAAAATATTATAATCTTTTCTTTAAAGTTCACTTTTTCACTTAAAAAAAAATCCATTGAACAGCTGTTAAGTAATAAGAACCACGGCAGGGCTACAAAGTGAAGTAAATATAAATAATTTTAATACAAAGTCCCTCCCTTCAAAGGACAGAGTCTAGCAGAAGACAGCCATATAAACACATAATAATGACATTATGTGAAAGTATCAGAGAAGCTGCAGGCCTTTGAGCACCTAAGAAAACCTCAGAATGGATGCTACCCTAAAGGGGAGCAATAGATGGAAAGCAGTTGTTCACTGAATGAAGAAAAAAAAAAAATTATACAGAAGCAGTGGAGGAAGCATGGGGCTTGCAAATAGGGAAGAAGGACTGGGGATGTAGATTGCGGCAGCAGTGTGAGAAGCATGAACATGGCCACATGTTGAGCTTTTAAGGTAGATGTAAATAAATAAAGGTAGATGTAAATAATTGATTAGATGCCTTTCAGATGTATTTGGATCATCTCCCATAGACAAGGAAGAGTCAAGGATTTTCTTTTTTTTGCTTTTTTAAAAATTTGTTTATTTTTTAACTGAAGGATAATTGCTTTACAGAATTTTGTTGTTTTCTGTCAAACATCAACATGAGTCAGCCATAGGTATACAAATGTCCCCTCCCTCTTGAACCTCCCTCCCCATCCCACCCCTCTAGGTTGATACAGAGCCCTTGTTTGAGTTCCCTGAGACATACAGCAAATTCCTATTGGCTATCTATTTTACATATGGTAAGGTAGGTTTCCATGTTATTCTCGCTGTACATCTCACCTTCTCCTCTCTCTCCATGTCCATAAGTCTATTCTCTATGTCTGTTTCTCCATTGCTGCCCTGCAAATAAATTCTTTGGTACCATCTTTCTAGATTCCATATATATTCATTAGTATACAATATTTATCTTTCTCTTTTTGACTTATTTCATTCTGTATAATAGGCTCTAGGTTCATCCACCTCATTAGAACTGACTCAAATGCGTTCCTTTTTTAAGGCTGAGAAATCTTCCATTATGTATATGTACCGCAGCTTCTTTATTCATTCATCTGTCAATTGACATCTAGGTTGCTTCCATGTTTTAGCTATTGTAAATAGTCCTGCAATGAACAATGGGGTTCATGTGACTTTTTCACCTTTGGTTTCCTCAGGGCATATGCCTAGGACTGGGATTGCTAGGTTATATGATGGTTTATTCCTAGTTTTTTAAGGAATCTCCATACCATCTTCCATAGTGGCTGTATCAATTTACATTCCCACCAACAGTGCAAGAGCGTTCTCTTTTCTCCACACCTTCTCCAGCATTTATTGTTTGTAGACTTTTGGATGATAGCCATTCTGACCATTGTGAGGTGATATCTCATTGCAGTTTTGATTTGCATTTCTCTAATAATGAGCAATGTTGAGCATCTTTTCATGTGTCTGTTAGCCATCTGTATCTCTTCTTTGAAGAAATGTTTGTGTAGGTCTTTGTCCTATTTTTTGATTGAGTTGTTTGTTTTTCTGGTATTGAGTTGTATGAGCTCAATTTGGAAATTAATCATCAGTTGTTTCATTTACTATTACTTTCTCCTATTCTGAGGATCGTCTTCACCTTGTTTACAGTTTCCTTTCTTGTGCAAAAGCTTGTAAGTTTTATCAGGTCCCACTTGTTTACTTTTGTTTTTATATCCATTACTCTAGAAGTCAGGTCATAGAGGATCTTGCTTTGATTTATGTCATCAAGCGTTCTGCTTATGTTTTCCTCTGAGAGTTTTATAGTTTCTGGTCTTACATTTAGATCTTTATTCCATTTTGAGTTTATCTTTGTGTATGGTGTTAGGAAGTGTTCTAATTTAATTCTTTTACATGTAGCTGTCCAGTTTTCCAGCACCGCTTATTGAAGAGGCTGTCTTTGCCCCTTTGTATATTCTTGCCTCCTTTGTCAAAAATAAGGTACCCATAGGTGAGTGGGTTTATTTCTGGGCTTTCTATCTTATTCCATTGGTCTATATTTCTTTTTTTGTGCCAGTATCATACTGTCTTGATGACTGTGGCTTTGTAGTATAATCTGAAGTCAGGAAAGTTGATTCTTCCAGCTCCATTCTTCTTTCTCAAGACTGCCTTGGCTATTTGGGGTCTTTTGTGTTTCTACATGAATTGTGAAGTTTTTTGTTTTAGTTGTGAGAAGAATGCCATTGGTAATTTGATAGGGATCACATTGAATCTGTAGATTGCATTTGGTAGTACAGTCATTTTCACAATATTGATTCCTCCTACCCAGGAATATGGAATATCTCTCATGTGACCCAGTAACCCCACTACTAGGCATATGCCCAGAGAAAACCATAATTCAAAAAGACATTTGCACCGCCATGTTCACTGCAGCACTACTTACAATAGCCAAGCCACAGAAGCAACCTAAGTGTCCATCAACAGGGAAACGGATAAAGAAGCTGTGATACAAATATATAATGGAGTATTACTCAGCCATGAAAAAGGCTGAAGTTGGGTCATTTGTAGAGATGTGGATGGACTTAGATACTGTCATATAGAATGAAGTAAGTCAGAGAAAAACAAATACCATATATGAATGTATGTATGTGGAATCTGAAAAAAATGGTATAAATGATCATATTTACAAAGCAGAATTAGAGACACAGATGGAAAGAACAAAAGTATCAATACCAAAGAGAAATTGGGAGAGAGGGATTGATAAATATATACCATTGATACTATAGTAGATAACTAACGAGAACCTCCTGTAGCACAGGGAACTCTGCTCAGAGCTCTGTGGTGACCTAGTGTTTTAGCTGCTCAGTCATGTCTGACTTGTTGCGACTCCATGAGCTGTAGCCTGCAAGGCTCCTCTGTCCATGGAATTCTCCAGGCAATAATACTAGGGTGGGTTGCCATTCCCTTCTCCAGGGAATCTTCCCAACCCAGGGATTGAACCTTAGTCTCCTGTATTGCAAGCAGATTCTTTACTGTCTGAGCCACCGGAGAAGCCTATTTACTTCCTACTTAACAAATAATGACATTCATTCTATGACTAGGTTTATAGTAAAGGTTCCTCAAAGAGAAGTGAGACCTATTGTCATCTTCATTTAAGATCCATCTTCCTTTCAGACTCTGACCACTGGTATACCTGGCCTTGACTTAGTTAATATCACTTAGGCTGGGCAAGTTTTACCCACTTCAAAGGTTGATGATTTTTACAATGAAAAGCTAAGTAAGAAAAAGGAGAGACCTATAACTATAGGTCACTTTTCTGACAATGCTCAAAGATTTCAGCGTATACCTAGCTAACCAGGGCAGCTTAGGTAAAGTTTAAAAAGTTGGTAGAGGAATTAGAGTAAGAGAAAGAGGCAGTTGTCCCTGAATGATTTCTATATAATCCTAATAAAGCGTGGATTATCCCATGATTTCTCCAAGCTATATAAAATTAAAAAAAACAAAAACACAAACCCAAGGTACTCCTTACACAGGTGTGGTACATCACAGCTTGCAGTCTGGCTCCTCAAGCCAATGATTAAAACCCATGCTTAGCTGTTCACAGAAAGACCGATATTGACTGGTGAAAAGTCATATAAACTATGCTTGATTTTCTGCATTGTGTGTGTGTTTAAGCCATGATCAGCCTTTTATTCCAGTGAGCATTAAACTAATAATCTAGTCATCTTCTTTGTTTAAAAATAATGTCTCCCTCATTACCTTCAATTTCAAATATTTCCAGACTCTTAGAACTTATATGTGGTAAACTGTTGTGTAATGACTAAAACATTCAGAATGCATGAAGATGCAATATCTCTTAAGGAATAGTGGTATTAACTAAAATCACATAATAAACTTTCAAGTACTGCAAAGATAAGCAGTTATTAGTACACAGGAGAAATGGTATAGCTGAGGTATATATCAGGCAAAAAAATAGCATAAGTCTAAGTAGAAATATTTAAAAAGGAATGTTAGTTGCTTAATACTGGTTAAAATGTATTAGAGAATAGGTATCTTAGTTTCAAGCATTTATATCTAATAACAAGCAAATAGTTCAAGTCTAAAATCTCGAACAGATTCAAGAAAATAAAGCATATTTTTCAAACTATGTGGCAAATCACCAGCAAACTCTACTGAGATTAATGGTGTAATCAAGCTGGCATTTAATCATAGAGGAACAGACATAACATTTAAGAGTTATTTTTTCTTATATTATTAGAGTGTATAGTATAAAACCACAACAGCTTGGTCATAACATGCTAGCATATTACATCATGCTGTAATACAGATATACCTGTAATATTTTAATTACAACATAATGAAACAAAAATAAAAACAGAATGGCAAAAAAGTAAATTATCAAGTCTCATAATTCCAAAGTAATAAATTAAACAATTAGTAACATTGCAAAATAAATATCCAGTTGCGATATAAATGTGAACTAATATTTTAATATATCAATAATATCAAAATATAACAAAATTTCATTTTCAATAACAAAAGTATAAACTACATGGGGATAACCCTAATAAAAAAGTGCTATATACATGAAGATAATCTGCTATATAAAACAATATTAAAAATATTTCCTTCAAAAATGTGTACAATTTAAAAATATATAATGGGGGGATGGAAAAGCTGATTATTTTAAAGGTGTTGAATAGTTTCATATTTGTTTAGAGGCTTAAAATACCACTAAACTGGAAGTTGTTTGAACTTTTATCAAATTAAATTAAAGTGTATCTAAAGTTTCATTATGATCAACAAAACATGAAAAATGGAAAATAATTTATAGGCTGCATATAATATATATGATAAAAAAACATAAAAATAGAAAGTCAAGATATTAGTTCAAAAACTAGTACAACAATGATTATGAAACCATAATTTTAAGCCCATATCATAAACTTAATACCTAAATAAAATAATAATAAAAAATAATAGAAGAAACCATCATAAATTGAAATCTAATAGAACTGAATTACTTTTTACAACCTCAAAAACAATAGAAAAAATTCTGATCTTGAAAGCTATGGACATAATGATAACTGCAAGAGAAAAGATGAACAGATGCTCACAAGTTTAAAATATCTATTTTCTCATCTTTATTAAGATATAATCGATGTATAACATCGTGTCTTCCCAGGTGGCCCTAGTGGTAAAGAACCTGCCTGCCAATGCAGGAGGCATAAGAGATGTGGGTTCAAGCCCTGAATCAGGAAGATCCCCTGGAGAAGGAAATGGAAATCCACTCCAGTTTTCTTGCCTGGAGAATCCCATAGATAGAGGAGTCTGATGAATATATAGTCCATACGGTGGCAAAGAGTTGGACATTACTGAAGTCACGTAGCATGCATGCATATTGTGTCAGTTTAGGGTATACAACTTGTTGATTTAACACATTTATATATTACAAAATGATTACATCTACAGTGTTAGCTAACACCTCCATCACATCACATATCTACTGTGTGTGTGTGTGTGTGTGTGTGTGTGTGTGTGATAAGAACATTTAAGATCTGTTTTCTTAGCAATCTTCAGGGGCTTCCCAGGTGGTGCTAGGGATAAAGAACGTGCCTGCCAAGGAGGAGACTTAAAGAGAAGCGGATTCGATCCCTGGGTCGGGAAGATCCCCTGGAGAAGGAAATGACAACCCAGTCCAGTATTCTTGCCTGAAAAATCCCATGGACAGAGGAGCCTGGAGGGCTACAGTCCATGGGGTTGCAGAGTCGGACACGACTGAATGACTAAGCATACAGCAACCTTCAAGTATAGGGTACACTATTATCAACCTAAATCACCATGCTGTACATTAGATTTCCAGAACTTACTCACCTTAAAACTGTAAGTGTAAAAACTTTAACAAATATTTCCCCATTTCCTCTACTCTCCAATCTCTAGTAACTACCATTGCAGTCTTTATTTCTTTTATAGTCCTAAAACATATATACTGACATAAATATTGGTATACTGTCATAAATAAATGTATGTATTTATTAATTAGACATATATCTTCCAGTATATATGTCAAACTACAAACTAGGAAAGTATTTTCACAACATAATATGTTAATAGATAAAAGACTTGTGTACAATCCTCATTAATATTTAGAAAACATACATCACTTAAAAGATAAACGGACTAAAAAACTGACCAAAATAAAAGTAGTATAAATGTCCACTTATTCACTTAAATATTTACTAAGCACTTGCTATAGGGCTTCCCTGATGGCTCAGCGGTAAAGAATGTGCCTGCAATATAGGAGAGGTGGATTCCATTCCTTGGTTGGGAAGATCCCATGGAGAAGAAAATGGTGACCTACTCTAGTATTCTAGAACAGTCCGAGCGGGTCACAAAGAGTTGGACACAACTGAGTGACTAAACAATAACAGCAAAGTACATGTTATATGACAAGCACTGTTTTAAATCTGAAGAAACAGCACCATACAAATAGGCAAAAAGTGTTGCCGTTATTCAGGAAGGAGAGACACTAAAAAGATGAATAAATGTGACATTATTGGCAGTAATTGCCGTGGAGAACAATTTAGGGAGGAATGATATGAGATGTGGGAATGGGAAGGAGACTATAGCCTCCAAGTCACAAAAATATGGTTAGAGAATGACAAGATGGTGTAAAATTTAATCCTCAGTTTTAACACAATAACTTTGAATTAAAATAATACATAAGTAAGTAAGTAAGTAAACCAATATTTCTACCATCAAGTAATGTATGATAAAGGAGGCAAAAATATACAATGAGGAAAAGAATCTCTTCAATAAAAGATGCTGGGAAAATAGGACAACTACATGCAAAAGGATAAAACTGGACCAAATATATCAATATAAAAGACCCTCAAGATGGATTAAAGATTTAAATGCCAGATCTGAAACTGTAAAGTTCCAGAAGAAAACACAGTCAGTATGCTCCGCTCTTTGACACCAGTCCTGGAAATATTTGGGAGGAATCTATCTCTTCAAACAAAAGCAACAAAAGCAAAAGTAAACAAATGGGACTAAGTCAGCTAAAATGGTTTTGCATGGTAAAGGAAACCATCAGCAAAACAAAAGGCAACTTACAGAATGGGAGAAGATATTTGTAGAGATTTATCTGAAAATGGTTGATATCCAAAATATATAAAGTTACTCACATGACTCAATATAAAAAAAACAAACAAACAAGCAACCCAATTAAAAAATGAGCAGAGGACCTGAATAGACATTTTTTGAAAGACATACAGATGGCGCAGAGGCACATGCAAGATGCTTAACAACATTAACCATCAGGAAGATGTGAATCAAAATTACAGTGAGATATACCACCTCACATTTGTCAGAATGGCTATCATCAAAAAGACAAGAAATGACATGTGTTGGTGAGAATATGGAGACAAGGGCAACTTGAGCTATTGGTGGGAATGGTGCTGTCAGGATGGAAAATGGTCAGAGGGTCCCCCAAAAATTAAAAATAGAACTCCATATGACCTAGCAATTCTACACCTGGGATTTATCCAAAAGAGCCAAAAACTACTTAGAAAATATATATGCACCCCATGTTCACTGAAGTATTACTTACAATAACTAAGGTACAGAAGCAACCTGCTTCCTTTGACAGATAGATGAATAAAAATGATGTGGTATATATATATATATATATATATTACAAATAATATATATAATACACCCACAAACAGGAGATATTCTCAACTCTGAAACACAAAAAATGAATCAAATGTTGCCATTTATGACAACATGAATGAACCTTTATTTTGCCAAGTAAAGTAAGTCAGAGAAAGACAAATACCATGTAATTTAACTTCTAAGTGGGATCTACAAAACAAAACAAATGAACAGACAAAACAAAACAGAAAGCAGACTCATAGATTCAGAAAACAAACTGGTGGTTGTTAGAGAGGAGGAAGGTGGGGAAACATGAAAAATAGGTGAAGAAGATTAAAAAGTACAAACTTTCAAGTATAAAATAAATAAATCAAGGGGATATAATGTACAACATAGGGTATGTTGTCAATACATTGTAATAACTGTATGGTGACAGATGGTAGCTAGACTTACTATGGTAATCATTTTGCAATGCATAAAAAGTACTGAATATTTATTTTGTACACCTAAAACTAATATTGTATGTCAATAATAATACAATAAAATAATAATGCACAGATGTGAAAACACAGAGATCAGTTAGTGTCCATCTTTCATAGAAATGTATAATCTTTTAAGGCTTTTATCAAGTACAGTGCTAAATTTATCATAATTCTTAAAAATGCTCATAAGATTTCATACAGAAATTTCAATTCTGGAAAGTTATTTGGAAGAAATAGTAAAACCTATAAAAACAGCTCTTAGGAACTGCATACTCAGCACAGTTTAATGAATAACAATGAAAATTTGGAAGAGAATTTGGAAGTCCACATTTCATAAATAGGGGCTATTTACTCATAACTTTATGGCATCATTATATGCATATTTTTGTGATCATTAAATAGTATGATGTTGAGTTCTGAAAATGTACTGAAAATATCAACAATACAATGTTAATTGAAGAATATCAGAGTATTATACTGTATATAAAATTTTCTTAATTTGTCTTTCTTATATACAAACATTTGTGAATGGAATAAAAATATTTCATGAAAAAATACATAGAAATAAACTGATTTAAGATGACAGTATTTTTACCCATAATTAAAAAACTTTATATTGAATGAGACCATACAATGACCAAATTTAATCTCTCAACTAATAGAGAAAGTATTCTATATTGTGCCCAGATAATTTAGTTAATATCAGAGGATCACTCCCTACTAACATACACTTTTGTATAGCTCACACTGTCCCAGCCTCTTGACCCTGCTCACAGTACCCATCACATCCAAGTGAAACAGCCATCCCATTTTCACCTTCTTTTTAAACTATTCCTCATGTCTCAAATCATGTCTTAAATTCCCCTTATTCAATAGTAAAATTAACTATTAACAATTAGTAATAATAAGCATAGTAACAACAGCAGTGAAAACACATCATAAAAGGACTGTAATTGAGAGATTACTAGTAAATGTATTTTAACAATATTAATTCTGTATTAGTCCCTCTCCACCCCAAACCACAGAGTAGTTTTATTTCTCTTGTCCAAATTAGGAAACTAGAGTCAGGAAGGCCAAATAACTTGCCACAGCAACACAACTACAAAATTAGCTGAACTGAGATTTGTCCTTGGGCATAAAAGAAGCCAAAACTAGGGTTTTGTGGTTTCTTCCCCCATTTTTCCACATTACCATAGACTTCCTAAGATCTGTTAGATGGAAAAAACCTCTCCCTTCACTGTTTCTCAACTATATTTTGATCCTGCATACAGCATTGAGTTTACAGGCTATCTTATACTTTAGATACCTGTCTTATGCTCTCATACTGCCAAGCCACGTCTCTATATCTCTATCTCTCAGACACACATACACGATGTGTCAGAGAGGAAAGTACTTGCTCAGTAAATACTTACTAAACTAACATACAGCAAATCCCATTCTAACCTAACACTAGTCAGCTTTTGCTGTTGTTGCAGTTGTTCAGTTGCTAAGTCATGTCTAACTGTTTGCAACCCCAAGAACTGTATCACACCGGGCTTCCTGTCCTTCAGTATCTCCTGGAGGTTGCTCAAACTCATGCCCATTGAGTTCGTGATGCTATCTAACCATCTCATCCTCTGTTGCCCCCTTCTCCTCCTGCCCTTAGTCTTTCCAGCATCAGGGTCTTTTTAAATGAGTCAGCTCTTTGCATTAGGTGGCCAAAGTATTGGAGCTTCAGCTTCAGCATCAGTTCTTCCAATGAATATTCAGTGTTGATTTTCTTTAGGATTGACTGATTTGATCTCCTTGCAGTCTAAGAGACTCTCAAGAATTTTCTCCAGCCCCACAGTTCAAAAGCATCAATTCTTCTGCACTCAGCCTTCTTTATGGTCCGACTCTCACATCCATATGTGACTACTGGAAAAACCATAGCTTTGACTATATGGACTTTTACGGCAAAATGATGTCTCTGCTTTTTAATACACTGTCCAGGGTGTGTGATAGCTTTTCTTGTTAGTATTTCTAATTCCAGTGTTCAAGGTAACATGGGCATGAAATCCCTGGAATATACCATCAAAACCAACCACACTGACGCAGGGCTGTGAAGAATGTGGAGCAGTGAAAATGGAAAATACTTTTAATACTTCTAAAGGAATAGAGTATATAAATCCTAGGCAATGCTACATTTTACTATTGTAGTTATTGGCATTATGGAATACAGTTTTAAATGGACTTTTTTCAAGTCAAATATCTTAATAGACATGGAGCTATAATTGTACAGTGTGGTAAATTTTCAGCATCTAATGACTCATGAAAGCTTGCCAAAACATGCAGATTTTGAAAGAAAAGGTTCACCTCTTTCCTGATTTACTACAGAGTGAATCACAGGCAAGCTAGTGTTGCTTTTGGCCAAGGACTTGAGGCTAAGACATATAAATGTGCAAAAGAGAAATATCTAACCAGCATATTCTCTCCCTGGGCAACATTGATCTTATCATGTGAGAATGTACAAGATTTTCAGACAATTATGAAAGTATCTACTGCAGGAATATTTCCATGAAATATTTTCAAGTATGAAGAGAGAATTATATGCATTTAATGAGTTGACAGGAAAGTAGGAAAACATGAGTGTGTGAGCTTTGTGTAAAGAATAAATGATTGTTGTTGTTCAGCCGCTCAATCATGTCCAACTCTCTGTGACCCCATGGATTGCAGCAAGCCAGGCCTCCCTGTCCTTCACCATCTCCCAGAGCTTGCTCAGACTCATGTCCATTGAGTCCACGATGCCATCCAACCATCTCGTACTCTGTTGTCCCCTTCTTCTCCTGTCTTCAACCTTTCCTAGCATCAGGGTCTTTTCCAGTGAGTCAGTTCTTCACATCAAGTGGCCAAAGTACTGGAGTTTCAGTTTCAGCATCAGTCCTTCCAATGAATATTCAGGACTGATTTCCTTTAGGATGGACTCATTTGCTCTCCTTATAGTCCAAGGGACTCTCAAGAGTCTTCTCTAACACCACAGTTCAAAAGCATCAATTCTTCTACAATCAGCCTTCTTTACCGTCCAACTCTCACATCCATACACAACTATTAGGAAAACATACCTTTGACTATATGGACATTTGTTGGCAGAGTAATGTCTCTGGTTTTTAATATGCTGTCTAGGTTTGTCATAGCTTTTCTTCCAAGGAGCAAGTGTCTTTTAATCTTATGGCTGCAGTCACCATCCACAGTGATTTTAGAGACCAAGAAAATAAAGTCTGTCACTGTTGCCATTGTTTCCCCATCTATTTGCCATGAAGTGATGGGACCAGATATCATGATTTTAGCTTTTTGAATGTTGAGTTTTAAGCCAGCTTTTTCACTCTCCTCTTTCACCTTCCTCAAGAGACTTTTTATTCCCTCTTTGCTTTCAGCCATAAGGGTGGTGTCATCTCTGTATCAGAGGTTATTGATATTTCTCCTGGCACTCTTGATTTGAGATTGCGCTTCATCCAGCTCGGCATTTCTCATGATGTACTCTGAATAGAAGTTAAATAAGCAGGGTGACAATATACAGCCTTGATGTACTCCTTTCCCAATTTGGAACCAGTCCATTGTTCCATGTCTGGTTCTAAATGTTGCTTCTTGATCTGCAAATAGATTTTTCAGGAGGCAGGTAGTGTGATCTGGTATTCCTATCTCTGTAAGAATTTTCTACAGAGAATAAATTTTCCACCAAGAATAAATACTAGACATTGAATTAACATGAAAGTCAAATGATAAGGAAGGCTTTTCCAATTGGTTAAATATTTATTCTTAGGGGAGGTGCTAAATTCAATGTTGAAAGTAAATATTTTAGTCCATTTTTAAATATGACTGTTTTCCAGAGGACCTAGCTTAACTCAAGACAAGTCAAGAAAACATCCAAGTACATTTGATATGGAATATTTGGGTAAATCCATAAAAAGAGCATAAAGATTCATACCCTGTAAGCTTCTGAAGAATATCCATTTAAAGCAAAGAAACAGAGACCTGCTACATACAAGAATTATTTTGGCAAACAATAAGCTAATCAATAATCCATATATGATATGATTAACATAGTATACCTTGTTGTTTGTTTATTTAGTTGCTAAGTTTTGTCTGACTCTTTGCGACCCCATGGTCCATAGCCCACCAGACTCTTCTGTCCGTGGGATTTCCCAGGTAAGAATAATGAAGTGAGTTGCCATTTCTTTCTCCAATAAAATACATTAAGGATATTTAGTAAGTTCAACAAACACTTTTTAACAAGCTAGCCCAGTTCAGTTCAGTTCAGTTGCTCAGTCGTGTCCGACTCTTTGCAACCCCATGGACTGCAGCACGCCAGGCCTCCCTGTCCATCATCAACTCCCAGAGTTTACTCAAACTCATGTTCATTGAGTCAGCGAGGCCACCCAACCATCTTACACTCTGTTGCCCCCTTCTCCCACCTTCAAGCTTTCCCAGCATCAGGGTCTTTTCAAATGAGTCAGTTCTTCGCATCAGGTGGCCAAAGTATTGGAGTTTCAACTTCAGCATCAGTCCTTCTAATGAATATTCAGGACTGATTTCCTTTAGGATAGATTGGTTGGATTTCCTTGCAGTCCAAGGGACTCTCAAGAGTCTTCTCCAACACCACAGTTCAAAAGCATCAATTCTTCGGTGCTCAGCTTTCTTTATAGTCCGACTCTCACATCTATACATGACTACTGGAAAAACCATAGCTTTGACTAGATGGATCTTTGTTTGCAAAGTAATGTCTCTAGCTTTTTAAACAAGCTAGCCCACTGGCTTTAATTTTCCCCTGGAATGATTTTCCTTCACACTACTCTAGTCATTTAACATCTGATAAATTCTATCTTTTAGTTATCTCCTGTCTCTTTTACATTTTTCTGTTATCATTGCCACTTATTTCAAGCTATAGCCTCTTTTCTCTGAGAATTAAAGTATGTTACTACTTTTTTAATTGAAGTAGTGTGGATTTACAATATTATATTAATTTCAGATATATAACATAGTGATTCAATATTTTATAAAGTATACTTCATTTAAAGTTATTACAAAACAATGGTTGTATTTCTCTGTGCTGTAAAATATATCCTTTTCACTTATTTCATACACAGTAGTTTTTTTGTCTCAATTCCCTACCCTTGTCCTGCTCCTCCCCCATCCCACTTCCCACTGGTAACCACTAGTTTATCCTCTATAGCCTCTTAAATGTTATATTTGCCAGCCATCTAGTAGAGCAATACTAACGTTTTAATTTGGGGCTTGAAACTCTTTATTACTATTGAGCTGAAATGCAAATGTCTTAGGGTTCATATCCACTATGACTTTATTCTTGTCCACTTATACTTCATCACTTTTGTCTCACTCAGATCGAGCTATTTTCATTTCCCTTGACTTCCCATGATATTTCACACCTCATGTCTGCTTTTTTCATTGTCCTCCAGGCCTCCCTACACTGCTATTTCTATTCATCTGCCAAGGCTCAAGTCAAGTGTTACCTCCTCCTCTTGTAATTTATCTCTAGCTATTTTCTCATCATCTCCCCAAATTGTGAGGTTCTTCTTCCCATGTTTCTTTTTAAGATTAACCAGACCTGAAATTCAAAACCTGTTCTTTTTACTTATGAGTTATTTATGTTGAGCAAGTTAATCTCACTAAGCTTTAGTTATCAGATTTGTATAAAATCATACCATATGATATGTGTAGTATTGTTTTGATGAAAGAAAAGTACATGGTTTGGAGAATATCACTTCTTTTTCTCTTTGTTCTATGCTCCCTGTTCATGATATTACTTTAAAAAGTACTTGTCCATAATTTATTTTTTCTTGGTGTCTTCAAACAGATGGAACTTTTTGAGAGAAGAAATAGAGTGTATTTCTCAAATATGTATCTCAACACCTAATCAAGGACTAGTAATAGCTGACACCTATTTCTAATGTAAGCATCTAATAAGGGCTAATATTACATGCAGAATTTTATGGATTAGAAGTATAAATTCAAGATATCCTTTGCCCTTGCTTAAAGATAAGAACATGTCCAGAAAGTATGGATAAACCATGCCACGAGGAAGAAAGCCATGAATACAATTAAATAGACACTGACAAACACCAACAAATACTCCATCCTCATAGAGAGAAATGGGGGAAAACAGAGGTGGAAGTAACTGAGTAGGAACTGAGGAAGATTTTAAGAAACTTGTAGCATTTGAATTGACGACTGGAGAGGTAGGATTTGAACACAGAGATATCCAAGAGGTAACAGCAGAAGCAATGTCAAGTAGAAAGGAAAAAATAAAAGCACAGTGAGGAAATTCTGGGCACTTTTAGTTGCTAGCAAATAGGCACACTTGTTTAGAGTTCATGATAGTAAAACTGGGGAGTGTTTTTCATGGACACTAGATTGGCACCTAGATTGACAGTTCAATAGCTTAACCAGATTTGGATATGCTGAATGCATGGTGTATTCCCAGGCATAGCAGCTACATGACAGGATTAATTTATCACAGTGGTATTGACATTTCCAATGACATAAAACAGTGGCTGATACAGCCATTGTTCATTATTAAGGGAGGTGAAGAAAATTTTTAAATTGTCAAAATAGTTTTGTACAGTTATCCTAAAGTCCTTAGAGAGTAAAAGCACAGAAATCATCTTCAGAAGAAACAACTTATTTTTTCTTGCTGGTATCTTTTAAATATAACACTCACAGTGCCTTCAGATTGAAGAGGAACAGAACATGACCTCATCTGATGAATGGAAGAAGCTATTTTTCTACCACTAACTGGCATGAGAAAGAGCAAAACTCCTGGAGGAAATTAGCAAATCTTAAAGGTGTGGATGACATTCTGTAGTAGTGCTTGTCCAAAAAAAATGACACAAATTATGGCACTAAACTGTAAAGCCAAACAGCAGCAGACACTCTACTCTCTCTGTGGCAAAATACACATTTTTTCCCCAGAGATTAATTTCTAAACATGTCAACGTTTAAGTGTAAGTTTGTAGTATATTCCAAGTTACACTAAGGAGTCAGTTGAATCTCTCCTCTGATTTAAACACACACAAAGAGAAATTTTCCACTGGAGAACTCAGGAAAACAAATTCTTATGTTTCCAGAAGCTATTGTATATTTAAGAAGTCTTTCCCATATTTACATTATTTTAGTGATTGTATGTATTTGTGGGTAACATTAAAAGTGTCATTGATGGTAATTTGAATACATACAGTGAAAGGAACCACAAATTAAAGGCAGATCATTTTTTTTTTTAATGCCAGAAGAGCACTACCAAAATTAAGCAATTCTCATAAGATGATCTAAAAACAATCCAATAACTGGCAATTGAAGAATTTATCTTTCTCTCAACATCACTAATTATTAGAGAAATGCAAATGAGGTATCACTTCACACCAGTAAGAATAGCCATCATCAAAAAATCTACAAACAATAATTTCTGAAGACGCTGTGGGGGAAAGGAAATACTTTTAAACTGTTGGTAGGAAGGTAAGTTAATAGAACCACTGTGGAGAAAAGTATGGAGGTTCCTTAGAAACCTAAAATACAACTACTGTATTACCCAGTAATCCCATTATTGGGCATATATCCTGAGAAAACCAAAATTCAAAAAGACACGTGCACCACAATGTTCACAGCAGCACTATTTGCAACAGCAGGACATGGAGGCAACCTAGATGTCCTGTGACAGAGGGATGGATAAAGAGGATGTAGTGGATATAATAATGTGATATTATGACTCAGTCATAATAGAAATAGAGGAAAATAATAGAATGGGAAAGACTAGAGATCTCTTCAAGAAAATTAGAGATAGCAAGGGAACATTTCATGCAAAGATGGGCTCAATAAAGGACAGAAATGGTATGGACCTGACAGAAGCAGAAGATATTAAGAAGAGGTGGCGAGAATACACAGAAGAACTGTACAAAAAAGAACTTCACGACCCAGATAATCACGATGGTGTGATCACTCACCTAGAGCCAGACATCCTGGAATGTGAAGTCAAGTAGGCCTTAGGAAGCATCACTACAAACAAAGCTAGTGGAGGTGATGGAATTCCAGTTGAGCTATTTCAAATCCTAAAAGATGATGCTGTGAAAGTGCTGCACTCAACATGCCAGCAAATTTGGAAAACTCAGCAGTGGCCACAGGACTGGAAAAGGTCAGTTTTCATTCCAATCTCAAAAAAGGCAATACCAAAGAATGTTCAAACTGCTGCACAATTGCACTCATCTCACACGCTAGTAAAGTAATGCTCAAAATTCTCCAAGCCAGGCTTCAGCAATACGTGAACTGTGAACTTCCAGATGTTCAAGCTGGCTTTAGAAAAGGCAGAGGAACCAGAGATCAAATTCCCAACATCTGCTGGATCATCGAAAAAGCAAGAGAGTTCCAGAAAAACATCTATTTCTGCTTTATTGACTATGCCAAAGCCTTTGACGGTGTGGATCACAATAAACTGTGGAAAATTCTGAAAGAGATGGGAATACCAGACCATCTGACCTGCCTCTTGAAAAACCCGTATGCAGGTCAGGAAGCAACAGTTAGAACTGGACATGGAACAACAGACTGGTTCCAAATAGGAAAAGGAGTACGTCAAGGCTGTATATTGTCACCCTGCTTATTTAACTTATATGCAGAGTACATCATGAGAAATGCTGGGCTGGAGGAAGCACAAGCTGGAATCAAGGTTACCGAGAGAAATATCAATCAATAACCTCAGATATGCAGATGACACCACCCTTATGGCAGAAAGTGAAGAAGAACTAAAGAGCCTCTTGATGAAAGTGAAAGAGGAGAGTCACAATGTTGGCTTAAAGCTCAACATTCAGAAAACTAAGATCTTGGCATCCAGTCCCATCACTTCATGGCAAATAGATGGGGCAGCAAAGGAAACAGTGACAGACTTTATTTTTGGGGGCCCCAAAATCACTGAAGCTGGTGATTAAAGCCATGAAATTAAAAGATGCTTACTCCTAGACAGCATATTAAATAGTAGAGACATTACTTTGCCGACAAAGGTCCATCTAGTCAAGGTTATGGTTTTTCTAGTAGTCATGTATGGATGTGAGAGTTGGACTATAAAGAAAGCTGAGCATCAAAGAATTGATGCTTTTGAACTGTGGTGTTGGAGAAGACTCTTGAGAGTCCCTTGGACTGCAAGGAAATCCAACCAATCTATCCTAAAGGAAATCAGTCCTGAATATTCATTAGAAGGACTGATGCTGAAGTTGAAACTCCAATACTTTGGCCACCTCATGTGAAGAACTGACCCATTTCAAAAGACCCTGATGCTGGGAAAGATTGAGGGCAGGAGGAGAAGGGGACGACAGAGGATGAGATGGTTGGATGGCATCACCGAGTTAATGGACATGAGTTTGGGTCGGCTTCGGGAGTTGGTGATGGACAGGGAGGCCTGGCGTGCTGCAGCTCATGTGGTCACAAAGAGTCAGATACGACTGAGCGACTGAACTGAACTGATGACTCAGTCATAAAAAGGAACAAAATTGTGTTATTTGCATAGATGTGGATAGATCTAGACACTGCTATAAAAAGTGACTTAACTTGTAGCTCAGTGGGTAAACAATCTGTCTGCAATGCAGGAGACCCAAGTTCAATATCTGGGTCAGGAAGATCCCCTGGAGAAGGAAATGGCAACCCACTCCAGTATTCTTGCCTGGAGAATCCATGGACAGAGGAGCCTGGGGGCTCCATGGGGTCATAAGTGTTGGACATAACTTAGCGACTAGCTAAGAGTGAAGTAAGAAGTGAAGTAAGACAGAAAGAGTGAAGTAAGTCAGAAAGAGGAAAACAAATATCATATATTAATGCATATGTGTGGAATCTAGAAAAATCGTACAAATGAGCCTATTTGCAAAGACGAAATAGAGACAAAATTGTAGAGAACAAGTGTATGGACACCATTGGGGAAAAGAGGAAATGGGGTGAATTGGGAGGTTGGGATTGACATATATACACTACTATGTATAAAACAGATAACTGATGAGCACAGGGAACTCTTCTCCATGTTCTGTGGTGACAAACAGGGAATATATGTATGCATGTAACTGATTCACTTTGCTGTACAGCAAAAAACTAACATAAGATTGTAAATAAACTAAACTTCAATTTTTGGAAAAGGAATTAATCTTTACAATTGAATATATAAGCAAAACACAGAAATGAAATCAGGACTGACTTATCCACTAGGTATAAGAACCACAATGCCAAGCACCCAGGCTACTTTTAGGGGCTCAAACAAATGTCTTAATTTTAATGTTTTTAAGTCAGTAAAAATGAATATAATAACATTTCATATATAACAATGAATCCATCCTATATTATAGTCATTTTACTATGAATACAATTGTAAAATATAAATTTTAAAAATTTTATTATAGAAAAAGTGGTGCAAGAAGACAAAAGAACCCATGAAAGTCAAAATGTAGTACTCCCTGAATTCTAGTACTGAAAGGAGGAAAATGATATTAAAGAAGAGGAGACAGAGAAAGCTCCTCAACATTTCATGTAATATTTTATTTACCTAAAAATATTAAGCAGATGGGGCAAAATGAGATTTGATAAAACTCTTTGGGTGCTTAAACACTTACTCTGTTTTCTCCATCATTTTTTAAAATAATTCACAATTAAAATGCTAATAAATGATCCTCTTGATTGAATGAATTATTTGCTACTTAACATTAGATTGTTTCAAGGGTAAATTTTTAGAATGTCCCTTTAAGATAAACTGTTAGTTTTGTCTCCATAAATATTTTTCATCTCTCAAATGAAAAAACTTTCTTTGGAAAGAAATATTTCATCTCAAGAGAAATATGATTTTAAATTACAGAATTGTTCTTCTAACTCCCCCCAAAATGAAACAATGAATTTTTTTGAAAATCATGTTGGTTATGGATTTTTTTATAGAGTATTAATATTCCCTAATAAAATCAGGATGGTGACAAAAGGTGTGGGGTATTTTTGCAAGATTTCATCATTTTAAAATGTACTATTTTGTTCCAACTCCAGAACTTAGTAAAAACAAACTTAGGAATGTAAAAGAGATGGAAAATGTAAAAGTTATTTTAAAAGTAAAATCACTGGAAATAAGAATGAAAAACACATAAATCAAGGTGGCTGGTATAGGGCTTTCAGTTCAGCAGTAGTAACAGAACAGATATTTATTTTCCAATATATTGGCTTATTTGAATTAGAGTCTATTTTTCATAGACTGTAAGCTCCATGAAAAGAAGCCTTTTCTGTTTTGTTTTGATCACTTCTGTACCTTGAGAATCTGAAGCAATATCTGCCATGTAAATACTATGTTTTCAATTAATATATGTCAAATGAATCAATCAACTAGGGTTGAGCTTCATAAAGAAGACAGGGTTGAAGTCATGAAATTGTTATTGACAGGAATAATTTTTTCTGCCAATATACATTCCTTCCTGACTATTCTTATGAAAGATTAAAACAGGAGAATTATCTATATGTTTCTAATCAGTGCAAAACATCTGGCAACCTTGACTGTATTGGAAGAGAACATTTGAAAGACCTCAAAAGACAGACATCGGGGATATTCAGTGAAGAAAGTGGGAGAACAAACCACACGGGAAGAACAGAAGTAAGTACATTCTTAGAGCTACTTTCTCAGAAGACAGCTCACAATGCAGATGGTTGTGCGAACAGTGCAGTCCACAGATGGTGTTAAGGCCACACCACCAATGCAGAGAAACGGCTGGATAATGTAGGCGCTTTCAGAATTGGACATTCCAGTTTAAAAAAAAAAAAAAATGAGTATCTGTGACCTACAGCATATTCTAAATATCAGTTGGGGTTTTTGTTTGTTTTATATTTTCTTTTTGTATTTAAAATACATTAGATAGAAATAAAGATCAATCTTTTCTCAACAGTGCGCTAGATTAGTAGCAAGATGAATGACGCCTAAGTGTGTGTTTGGCAGGAAACGAGGAAGAGGCTGGAAAAAAAATTAAAAAAAGAAGGGGTGGTGAACATCTGGGGTGGTTTCTTTTCTGTGAAAAGGATAAAAGGTCATATCCCACCCAGTGAGGAGAAGTGACCCCCTCAAAAATGTAAGTGATCTTGCCTGACCTGTGACGCGAGCAAGAGGATGACCTGGGCTGCCTCACTTCAATGTGTGTTTCTTGTTAGAAAAAAAAAAAAAAAGCACGAGAGTTGTGCTCTGCCGTGAGAGAATGTGAGGGGTAGGAAGGTGCTGAAAAGCAGAAGAAAGAAGCGGAGTGTGGGGAGCTTGATGCAAGCCAGGAAAAAGATGGAGTCCGAAGTCAGATCCGTCTTTTACCAATCTGAGGTAAAAAAGATAAAAGAAATATGTGTATATGGCGCTTCCCAATACTCACAGAAATATGCACATAGACACACACAGAGCTTCTTTGTGTTCTTTGTTTAACTGTGGGAATCTATTCTTTTTTCTGATAATGTCTTCTGCTTAACGTGAAAATAATGATTTTTTACCTGGAAGGGAATGAGGTCATGGGCATATCCCTAATAGCTCAAAATTTCTAACACTCTTTTCTATGAACTCCCAGAGTCCCCAGTTTAAAACATAAATACAGGTTCGTTCAACTTTCAGTCCTTTCACAAATAACAATACCAAGCCAACAGCCGTATCCAAGGCTCAACAATACTATCCTCAGAATTTTTTTATTCTGTAAAACAAGTGGGTTCTTTGCTCAAAGTAGCTAAAAAATCCCTACAATGTATACTAAAGGAAACTTAAATGGCTTGACTTACATCAACTCCTAATGTTTGTTTCATCTTTTAAGTTTCTTTCATCCCTTTCTCTTCTCCAGCCCTCTCTACTGCCTCAATCCCCTTGAGGACTTTTCCACTGAGTCCCATTTATTTAAGTAAGAATGCACCCAGCAAACAGCTGTGGAGGCAAACTGCTGGACTGAGGCACATGGTCAAACCATGACAGAAACACTGGGTACAATATTAAATCTACTGGTATAAGGACAGCCAAACAATTTTGACTTCTCAATTAAACAGTGATGATTCAGTGTTTGTAAATATAGAGGAGATTTTACAATAGAAGGATTGGGTTTTTTTCCAATTATATTTTAATAAAAATCTTACTTATTCAGATACCACTTATGAGTCAAAGATTCTGTTTATCTATTTCAAAAGCCCATGACTGAAACTTTACTGGGCCATGATTTTTAATAGTCCAGTGAATCCAAAGAAACAGAAATTTTCATTTTTTAGGATGCTGCCTGCAGGAACTGAGATGAAACTATTAATCAAGTTATTCAAACAGAACTGAGAAGTGAGATGTCTTCTCCCATCCCCCCAAATATTCTTATGGAAATATGAGGCACTGTTCCTCTTTCACTTACACAAAGCACCAACATTTAATAAGAAAGTCAACTCTGGCCAATGATTTAGCTAAATCCTGGGAAGCACAGTGGATAACAATTTCCTCTCTCTTTCCCTTTTCCTCTGGGATTCCCTCCTGAAATCTTGAGGCACAGTGAGCCAGCTGACATTCAGTAGTGTCAAAGAAATGCAATATTAAAAGTAGGGAATTGTTTTGAAACATACACATTTTTACTGGATGTTACTGCCTAGTGACACGTGGTTACACCTATCTTAAGTAATTATTCATCATCTCATCATATATGTGCTGCCACATTCTTTCCCTTTCCTTTTTCTCCTTATGCTCCTGCTGTTCTCCACGAGAGGGCAGCCAGGGGCAAGGAGAAGGCAATTCTGTTAGCAACTCTGGTTTAGAAAAAGCAATTTGATAGGACAGGAAGTAAAAAATATTGTCTAAATCCAGATTTGAGGATTATCTGCAGTTTTTTTTTTTCTATTCTTCCATATCCCTAACTCTCTTTGATATCTCCCTCAATGGGGACTGACACTTATTGAAGTAAATCGAAGTAAAGTATTTTCTGTGTGTTTGGGTTCACTGGCGAAACATGAATGATCAAAGTTCAACATGTTGCATCAATTTCTTTCCACCTGGCAAGATGGGTGATTGTGCCACTTTTTAAACCTTGTGACTTTATAGTTATTTCCTTTGACTCAGACTGTTACAGTAAATAATTCTTAATAATAATTCCCAATTTTATTCTCAGGAAAATTGCTTCAAAACTACATTCCCGTATATATGATCTGGATATGTATATATATATGTGATTTAGAATTTGAAATGGTGATCTGGATTTTACTTTAGATATGTTAATTTACTGGCATAACTTAGTTATATATAATAATTAATTTTTCCACTGTGCTATTGTAAAATGGTGACTGTAGTTCTAGAGAAATCATATAGAAGATTCTATGAATTACACTTCATTCCCTCTATAAAAAAATACTAAAAATGTCTAATATGTGTATAATACCCCATAGTGGCACTATGGGTACATGGATGGGCTATAAGAACAAGTCATTTTTTTCTAAAGATTTTTTTTTTCACCTTAAAATTCTGAGTAACAAAAATTTTAAAGCAGCAACAATCAAAAATCTGCAAATATCTTATTTTTTTTAGAAATTCATAATAAAATAATCTTTGTGAAAAGTAGAAGAAAAAAATTGTAACTTTTGATAAAACCAAGTTGTTAAAAATAATCAGAAAGCTACTTGAATTCATCCCTTAATATTGTTTTAATTAACTTACTTCCATTACTCATTCTACATTTTCTTTTACATCATATTATACTCATCTTAAATGGAACAAAAATCTTTTGATATGCACTGACATTGACTTCATTAAAATACAAAGTTTTGACAGGGAAGGATTTTCTTATTCCATACTAATAAATGGAGGGTTTTGAATTTCAATGGCCGAAAGGAAGTCAAATTTTAGTTATATGAATCCAGCATAACTTCATTCATGGATCAAAAAAGACCTCTTGGGGCTTACAAAATCTTTATTATTTTCAAGTTACAAGAAATAGTTTGGTAGAGAGCTGGATAATGGAAAACATATTCTGTTTCGATCAGTCCACTTTGGGGTGCTTTCCAGCTGTGAGACAGTCTCTCAAACTTACAAGTTCTCCAAAATTCTCCTTGGCCAAGAGCCCAAATTTACTTATAACAGAATATGACTGTGTAAAGAAAGCATTACAAAATATAGCAATTTTTGTTACCTTGCTAAAAAGTTAAAATGATTTATGATACTGTTAAGGATTGTTAATGCTTCGAATGGTTAGATCTTAATGTTTAGAATTAGCACAATTTAAATTTTCACCTACTATTTTAGATCGTATTAATTCTTGTAGGCAGAAAAGTATGTTCCAAAACTACAACAGTGCCACACTAGAAAAGAGCTAGTGGAAATACATGTCATACATTTGATGTGTAAAATATTATTAAGATAAGTTATAATCACCATAACAAAGATAATGAACATTCTTTATATAAAATAGTTCACCATTTCTAAATGTATAAGTTACAATTATGAGAAATAAAAGGCACTAAAGCGCATCAAATTTGGGGGAGTTTTGACATTAAAAAGCTATATAAGTGTCTACATTTAAACTTATTCAAACATGAAACAATGATAAAGTGACTTCAAAAGAAAAATATAATAATTTTCAGTTTGTAATTACACACTTCTTTCATTCATTGCTAATAAGACAAACCAACCAGTAATGATGATAAGATGCATATATTACACTATCTAAATTTATAGTCTTGTCCCCTAACTCTAGTAATCTTGTGAAGGATAAAGACACAATTTATATTCCATCACAATGGATTGCTTTGGGATTCTACAATTTAGGAATTTTTCTCTGACATGACTTGTCTTCAGATAGAACCCATTTATTTGGAGAAAACTGAATCACCCATTTTATCATATGGTAAAAAACTAAAACAGGTATACACTTCTGCTTATAGATATAATTGAAAATCTAAAAGTGATAGTGACAGTTTCTGATATAAGACTGTTTTCTTAGTTGGACAAAACAATTTAAAATATAACGTGATATGACTTTAATTTACTTGTTTTAAAAACTAATGTGGATGTTTTAAAATCACTAATTTATATCAGACATTTTTTTTCTTATGATGCCTACAAGAAGGAGACATTGTAATTATCTAATCATGTAATTGCATCAAACTGAGGGACAATAAAACATTTCCCAAGGTGATTGCTTCTATGCAGCTGGTTGCAATTACCACCTTCAAATCGACACCTAAATCTATTCCTCCAGGCCTGACCTATTTTCTTGAGTTTCAGACTTGAAACTGCGATTCAGGTATCTCATAGGTACCTCAGTATAAACATGCCAACAAATAAACTCAGTATTTTTCCCTTCAAATCTTTGCCTTTTCCCAGGTCCCTATCTCAGTGACAATAAGAACTTATCACTTCTGAAATTCAAGAGGCTATGCAAGACTTCTCATATATCCCCCACTTCTGACTAGTTAGTAAACAAGCCAGAGAGACTCTCTTTTAAAGCTGTCTCTAGTCAATACTATTTATTCCCAATGCCTAATGCTTCAGCCTACTTTAATTCCTACCTTCTAAGTATCTAGAATTTCCCCACAAGACCCCATGCCTCCAGCCTTGCTTGCCCCTTTTCTCACTGCTTCTCTCCTGCTCTCCATCCATCACCCACAAGATACCAGAAGACTCTTCGAAAAGAGCAATTCCATTCATGTCACTTCTCTATTTCATTTCTTCTTGTTAACTACAGGGTAGCATAAATTCTGCTTATTGTGTTATGTATGTCCTCAACTCATCATATCCTATTCACTCCTCACACACGTACCCACCACTTCAACAGCTAGGACATGGAAGCAACCTAGACATCCATCGGCAGATGAATGGATAAGGAAGTTGTGGTACATATACACAATGGAGTATTACTCAGCTACAAAAAGGAACACATTTGAGTCAGTTCTAATGAGGTGGATGAATCTAGAGCCTATTATACAGAGGGAAGTAAGTCAGAAAGAGAAAGACAAATATTGTATGTTAACACATATATATGGAATCTAGAAAGATGGTACCAAGGATACTACATTCAAGGCAGCAAAGTAGACACAGACATAAAGAGCAGACTTTTGGACTCAGTGGGAGAAGCAGAGGGTGGGGTGATTTGAGAGAGTAGCATTGAAACACATACATTACCATATGTAAAACAGATAACCAGTGCGAGTTTGATATATGACGCAGGGCACCCAAAGTCAGTGCTCTGTGACAACCTGGAGGGATGGAGTGAGGAGAGAGGTAGGGGGAGGATTCAGGATGGAGGGGAGACACATGTATGCTGATGGCAGGTTCAAACTGATGTATGACAAAAACCATCACAATATGGTAAAATAATTATCTCCCAATTAAAGTTAATTAATTAATTAAAAAAATGTGTTACTCCCTGAATATACAAAAATTGTTTAACTTTGCACATGCTTTCTTCCTATTTAAAAATGTGTTCTCTTTCACTTCTGCTCAATTTATTCTCATTTTTCTTCTATAAGCCTTTGACCAAGTTTACCTCATTTGAAAAGTCTTTTCTGAACTACCAATCAAGAATGGAAAGAAGGAAGGAAGGAAGGAAGGAAGGAAAGAAGGAAGGAAGTGAAGTCGCTCAGTCGTGTCCGACTCTTTGAGACTCCATGGACTGTCGCCTATCG
The DNA here is from genome assembly GCF_054371585.1 of Giraffa tippelskirchi. Classification (NCBI taxonomy): domain Eukaryota; kingdom Metazoa; phylum Chordata; class Mammalia; order Artiodactyla; family Giraffidae; genus Giraffa; species Giraffa tippelskirchi. Next base: position 70,751,545 of record NC_137284.1, read on the forward strand.
GGCTCCTCTGTCTACGGGATTTTCCAGGCAAGAATACTGGAGTGGGTTGCCATTTCCTTCTCCAGTCAAGACTGGACATACCTTCTATTCCAATCCTGCAGTATCCTCTTACTATCTCCCTAAATCCTAGATTTCTTCACCCTGCATAATAATCGTTTCTTCATTTACATGTATCAATGTGCCATAAGCTTCTTAAGGATAAAGTTGATATCTTTAAATTCATTTTCACCAGAGCTTTTTATAACTCAATATGTTATAAATCATAACTCAAAATGCTAAACAAAATCACAAAAATACTTCTCGGCTAAGCAAAGCTCTTTGATATTCCTGTATCTGTTGATAATCATATTATTACATCACATATAATGAGAATATACTGAACATGATATGCTTTATCATTTATAGAGGATTTCACATAAATCTTGGAAGCAGACAATGCTTTCTATACACATTTTGCAGATAAGGAAACAAAGTTTCACATTATTTAAGTAATTTACCCAAAGTCCTTCAGTCAGTGTATCGTAAAATCTGTATTTCACCCAATTTTAATTCGATTTCAAAAATCACTGTCCTGCAGTTGGTCACAGAGAGTGACTGGCTTAAAATCACAACTTAAAAGCTTACCATTTCTTAATATTAAGCAGCTTTACTATGCATTCCATTATCCCAGATACTGGACTGGAGTCACAGGCTGAACCAGCCACATCCAGCAAAATAGTCCATCAGCAGCATTCCCTTCAAGGAGTTATTTGTCAAGTACTCAGGATAGAAGAGACACAGTCTATTCTAGAAAGGCAAGCCCTGCTAAAAATCCTTAGGGGGAACACATTAATTGCAACTGCAGGCACACGTTATAAAGAATTATCATTATCCTCCCTGAGCTGTTTTACAGCTCAGCAAGATGAGAAGAGCCAACATTTTTTCCATAGGAGAACATCTCCAAATTTTGGAGTAGGTACTAGTAAAAGATGATCAGCAGAGGGGAAATGCTTGATACTCTCTTAACATCTCTGTAATAGTGATGATCTTCAACAATATCAAAGATTTATAAAATAAACTTTATGGATTACAGGGAACAAAGACAACTTTAAGGGGCATTGTCACAGACACAATGAGCGGTACTTTTTTTACAGCTCCTCCTCCCCAGCATAAAATCTCATCTAGCCAATTTAAATCAGGTACTGTTTCTACTGAATTTAAAAAAATCATATGCAAAATATTAGAGGAGGGTCTTTTCATTACTATAAGTTATGATAATATTTTGTGAGCATATACATGGGTATATAGGTTTGTGTGTATGTAGCCTCTCTAAATAGAATGTTAAAGAGAGAAGGACCTTAGTTATTACATTTATTCTTTACCATTTTAGAGATAACATGAAGAAGACCAAGAACGACTCACTGACTTGCCTGAGGCCCCTCCCTTCTATTTAATAAACAGCCTTCCCTATATTTAATACCCATTGCCACACATTGAAAAGTATACTTGACTCCAGGATCAGTAATGAGGTTTAATTCTCCCAATTCCACTTTTGCAGGTTTCCAAATTAATGTTAAATAAATCTGCGTTCCTTCAACTTCATATAAATTTTATGATTAAACATATATATCATATGTTGTCTGGAAGGAAATCTTTGCTCATCATGACTTGTCATAGGATCCTGCCCTCAAGGTCCTCATATGGTCCGTGCCAGTCCTTTTAGGATTAGCAGCTGCTGTGAGCAGACACATGGCAGGAACACTGAGTAACTTGGCACACTTTAAATAGATCGAGTTTGGTTTTAATTTAAAGAATAATTTGATTCAGCAACGTTATTTAAACAAATGTAAAACCTCTCACAAAAATACATAGGAAGTAAGTGGTCAAAGCTGTGGTTATTTAGGTTTTTATTTGCTAAAAAATCAAGATAATATTTTTAGCAAAAATTTCCATTCCATTCTTAACTATAATTTTGGAGGAAGGGACCCAGTTAAAATTTCAGTTTCTATCACTTTGCCAGAAATAAGCATATTTGGTAACCATTTGAAATATTTTTGTCTTTCAGCCTCAAACCAATAGGGATTTAAGGTAGGGAGCATCAATCACTAATATTATAACAAATTGGTGTAGGCAAAATGCCCTTGTTTTCCTTAGTATCATGCTATTTCAGTATAATATTGCTTTAATTAATTCATGTGTAAAGTAACCAGGAATATGGAGATGGTACTCTTGTTATTTTTAATATTCACACTGTTTATAAAAAAAAAATTGAGAGCTTCTATTTCTGGGAAGATAGAGGATATTATTTTTCTATTATTGTTGTTATAAATTAGCACAAATCTAGTTTTTTAAAATAACACAAATTAATGATCTTACAGTTATGGAGGTCAGAGGTCTGAATTGGGTCTTGCTGTTCTAAAATCAAATATGTTGGCTGGGCTGCTTTCCTCTCTGGAGGCTCTAAGGGAGAATCCGTTTCCTTGCTTTTTCCAGCTTCTAGAGGCTGCCCACATTCTTTGGCTCAAGGCCCTCTTCCATCTTCAAAGCCAGTAACAACCAGTTGAGTGCTTCTCACATCACCTCACTCAGACTCCCCTGCCTCCTTTCACTTTATAAAGCCCTTGTGATCACACTGGGTCCACCCAGAGAACTCAGGCTAATGTCCCCATTGCAATGTCAAATGATTAACATTAATTCCATGTGCAACCTCACTTTCTCCTTGCCATAGCATATAGCTTAGTGTATTCAATAGGTTCATGAAATTAAAGGACTTGCTACCTTGGAAGGAAAGCTATGATATACCTACACAGTATATTAAAAAGCAGAGACATCACTTTTCCATCAAAGGTCCGTATAGTCAAAGCTATGGGTTTTCCAGTAGTTAAGTATGGATGTGAGAGTTGGACCATAAAGAAGGCTGAGTGCCAAAGAATTGATGCGTTCAAATTGTGGTGCTGGAGAAGATTCTTGAGAGTCCCATGGACAGCTAGGAGATCAAACCAGTCAATCCTAAAGGAAATCAACCCTGAATGTTCACTGGAAGGACTGATGCTGAAGCTGAAGCACCAATACTTTAGTCACCTGAGGCAAACAGCCAACTCACTGGAAAAGACCCTGATGCTGGGAAAGATTGAAGACAATAGGAGAAGACGGTAGCTGAGGATGAGATGATTAGATAACATTACTGACTCAATGGACATGAATGTGAGCAAACTAAGGGAGATAGTGGAGGATAGACGAGCCTGGCATGCTGTGGTCCATGGGGTAGCAAAGAGTCAGACACAACTTAGCGACTGAACAACAACAACAACAATAATTCATAGGTTCTGGAAATTAGGACATGGTCATATTTAGGGGGCTACTATCCTGCCTACAACACAGAGTTCAACAACCCTGCCACTAAAGCAATTATGCGCACACTCTCTCTCTCTCTAATATATATATATATATATATATATATATATATGTAATTTTTTTATTACTTGGTGGTTCAGATGGTAAAAAATCTGCCTACAATATAGGAGACGTGGGTTCAATCCCTGTGTTGGGAAGATCCCCTGGAGAAATGAATGACTACCCACTCTAGTATCCTTGCCCAATAATTTTTTTAAGTATTGTAGAGTGAGTGAAAGAAGTAGAGAACCTCAGATTCAAGAATTAGGGGCTGAAATATCTGTCATCTATGAAACATGACTGTTTTTTGACATCCTCATTTGGGTGAAAAGGAAATAAATGAAAATCCAAGAACCATGCAAGGTGAGGAATCTAACAAAAAACCAAGTGACCCCATCTACCTTTCTATACCAAGACAGCAGAAAGAAAATTGCTTAGGCCCTGAGCAGAGGTGAGAGGAAAAGTTTTTTTCTCCTTCTCTTTCAAGCAGGTGCAATCACAAGCCAACCTGTGCTCAGAGAGACAGCAAAGTATGTATATATTAGGGGGCCAAAAAACTTATCTGGTTGAAACGCCAGACCTAGACAGACTACCTACTGTCTAGTCAAAGCAGACACAAATTCTCTCTGGAGGAAATCACTCATTTTAGGCCTTAATGTATCTATCTATCTATGTATCTATCTATCTATATATATAAACATATTTATATTTAAAGGTGGTGACCAACATATATGAAAGCAATCAAGTTTGCAAGAAAACAAAGCATCCTAAGTGGAAATAAACACAAATAATAGAAAGTTGAAACAGACTTGTTGAAATTACCAGACAGATATTCTAAAAGAATATCTCCTTTTGCCATATTGAAAAAAAATAAAAGATACATTAGGAAATATTTGCAGGAAATAAACTATACAGTAATACATTTTAAGAAAGCAGAATTCCTGATAATAAAAAATACAATAACTAGAATTTTTAAGCTCAGCAGATGGGTTTAATATCAGATTATAAAATCAAACTAGATACACATGGAGAAAGGGTTTGTAAACTGTTAAGAACATTTTATCTAAATGCAGTACTGGGAGAAAAAATGGATAACTTTTTTTGAGAGAGAGAGAACTTAAAAGACATGGAAAACTGTGAGAAGGTCTAACATATGTTTAATCAGAATTCCAAAAAGAAAGGAAGGGAGAGTTGAGTAGAGGCAGTATTTGAGGTGAAGGGATGGAGGCTGGAGATTTTCTATGTGCTCAGTTGCTCAACTGTATCCAACTCTTTGACACCCCATGGATCTAGCCTGCTAGGCCCTCTGTCCATGGGATTTTTTAGGTAAGAATACTGACCCAGGGGATCTCCCCGACCCAGGGATTGAACCCTCATCTCATGTCTCCTGCACTGACAGGAGGATTCTTTATCACTAGCACCACCTTTTCTAGCACTGATATAAAAAACAATTCCTTAGTTTCATGAAGTCAATGAATGCAAGCACAATAAATAAAAAGAAAGCCAAGCTTAGACATATCATGCACACATACTCAGTTGCATCTGACTCTTTGCTTCCCCATAGACTGTAACTGCCAAGCTACTCTGTCCATGGGATTTTCCTGGCAAGAATACTGGAGTGGGTTGCCATTTCCTCCTCCAAGGGATCTTCCTGACCCAGGGGTCGAAACTGAGTCTCCTAAATCTCCTGTCTTGGCAGGCAGATTCTTTACCACTGCACTACGTGGGAAGCCCAGATTGATGTATTTTAATATTTTTATGATATACCATATTAAAACTGTAAAACACAAACTGTTTAAAGTTTCTAGGGCAGGGAAGAATAAAGGCAATTTGCCTTCAAATAATTGACAGTTTGGATGAGAACTGATCTCTCAAGAATAGTCACGGAAGTCCTAAGACTTCCAAATATACCTTTAGTATACTGGAAGTAAATAGCTGCCAACCTAGAATTCTTTAGTTGGGGGGAAGGGTAGGAGAGATCTTTCAAGAATGGAGCTGTGAGTTAAAATATTTTCAGACAAATAAAAACTTGGAGAGTCTACTGCCAACCAACAGTTCCTGTAGGAAATTCCTTCAAAATTTATCAGAAGAAAAGCGATAGAGGTAGGTCAGAGATGCAGAAAAAAACACAGAGAAGGAGATGGTTAATGTGTGGGAATGTCCATATAAACACTCACTATGTAACAAAATTATGATCAGTGTCTTATGCGTTAAAAGCGAAAGCAAGTTTTAGGTGAACAGAGAAAGCCCTTTTATGAATTTGTCTTTTTTCATGGCAATAAAGTCATGTTTCTCACTGATACCAAGTAATACTAGTTTTAATAAAAATAAATCCTCCCTCACTGACTTTCTGTTCATTGTATTGCACACATATCGCTAAACATTTCGCAGTTACCACCTCAGTCCTATGAGGTAACTACTATTAAACAAATTTATAAATAAGGAAACAAAATAGGGAGTTTACATAATATTTAAATATCCAAAACTACTAAGCAACTGTATCCAGATTTATCTTAGTTTTGTCAGTAAAAGTTTCAAAAAACCCATATCCTAACAGCTAGGTTTCGTGAAAAGAATGGGAAATTCTTACTAACAGATACACCTGTATTTTGGAGAGTGAAAGGATTTAAGGTTCTGATAAACACAAAATTTAGTTCAATAAAGCAACTGTTTCCTGAATGAAGACATAGAAAAATAAGAAAAAACAGTAATGTCATAGTAATATAGTGATATTATTCACAGACAGACATTTATTTTGTTTAGTAACTTAGGAAAATAGGCAAAAAAAAAAAACCTGGTAAAATATGCATGCTTAAAGCTTGTAAATGTTGATTTTATATACACAAATACAAAATTAAAATAGCTACATTGCACTATAAGTCAAATTTTATCCTTCAACTATTTAATGAAAGTTCTCTCATATTTAGATTAATCTGAGGGCTTTCACCCAGTTCATTGGAATATAATTTAATTATTTTTATTGGTTTATATTTTTAATCTTCTATTTTATATTGCAGAATAGCTGATGGTTTTTCCAGTAGTCATGTATGGATGTGAGAGTTGGACAATGAAGAAAGCTGAGCGCCGAAGAATTGATGCTTTTGAACTGTGGTGTTGGAGAAGACTCTTGAGAGTCCCTTGGACTGCAAGGAGATCCAACCAGTCCATCCTAAAGGAGATCAGTCCTGGGTGTTCATTGGAAGGACTGATGTTGAAGCTGAAACTCCAATACTTTGGCCACCTCATGCGAAGAGCTGACTCATTGGAAAAGACCCTGATGCTGGGAAGGATTGGGGGCAGGAGGAGAAGGGGACGACAGAGGATGAGATGGCTGGATGGCATCCCCAACTCGATGGACATGGGTTTGGGTAGACTCCCAAGAGTTGGTGATGGACAGGGAGGCCTGGTGTGTTGCGATTCATGGGGTGGCAAAGAGTCGGACACAACTGAGCGACTGAACTGAATGTTGTGATACTTTCAGGTGGACAACAAAGGGACTGAGCTCTACATATACATGTATCTATCTTGCCTTGGTTTATTTTTAAGATGTTATTTATGATATCACAAAACAGCATACAAATATTCATAAAATATACTGCAGTATGTTGGGTAATGACCCCTATCCCACCAAAAAAAAAAAAAAGATGTCCATACCCTAATCACTTGGACTGTGAGTCCATTGCCTTTCACGGCAAAAGGGACTCTGCAGATATTATTTCATTATAAACCTTAAGATAAGAAAATCATCCTGAATTATCCAGAAAGACCCAATCTAATCACTTGAGTCCTTAAAAGCGGTGAAATTTCTCTGTTTAGAGGCAGAAGAGGAGAAAAATATGTAGCAGAAGGGGAAATCAGAGATTTCAAGCTAGAGAAGGATTTAGTATGTCACTGCCATCTCTGAGATGCAGAGGTCTTAATGTAGAGGTTGGAGGGAGGTCTCTAGGCAATAACAACAGTGGATAGATAGCAACAAGATGGCAATGTCAGTCCTACAACCACTAGACTCTGGGTTCCACCAACAACCTAAATGAACTTTGAGTAAATTTTTCTTCGATCTTCCTGTTATGAACCCAGCAGACTGATACCTTGATTTTGCTGTTTGAAACCTGGAGTTTCAAGAGGAAAGAGCTGAGCCAGCCCACACTTCTGACACACAGAGCTGTGAAATAATAAATCTCTGTTGTGTTACGCCATTAAATTGTGGTCATTTGTTACTGCAACAAAAGATAACATACATGAAGCAAAACACTTAAACTATGAATGAAGAACAAGTGAAGAGAAAAGCAAAAATTATGTAGATATTTGCTCCATATTTGACTCTGAGTTATTCAGCAATCAACACAAGTAGAAAAATAAAACCTAGTTACAAAATTCACAGACATCAATACATAAGACAGATATAAATGAGTTTGTCAAGATGATATAACTATACCAGTAAACTTGGGTGCAATCTCAAAAATGACAGAATGATCTCTGTTCGCTCCCAAGGCAACACATTCAATATTACAGTAATCCAAGTCTATGCCCCAACCAGTAATGCTAAAGAAGCTGAACAGTTCTATGAAGACCTATGAGACCTTCTAGAACTAACACCTCCAAAAGATGTCCTTTTCATTATAAGGGACTGGAATGCAAAAGTAGGAAGTCAAGAGTTCCCTGGAGTAACAGGCAAATTTGGCCTTGGAGTACAGAATGAAGGAGGACAAAGTCTAATAGGGTTTTGCCAAGAGAACGCACTGGTCATAGCAAATACCCTCTTCCAACAACACAAGAGAAGACTCCACACATGGACATCACCAGATGGTCAATACTGAAACCAGACTGATTACATTCTGTGCAGCCACAGATGGAGAAGCTCTATACAGTCAGCAAAAACAAGACTGGGAGCTGACTGTGGCTCAGATCATGAACTCCTTATTGCCAAATTCAGACTTAAATTGAAGAAAGTAGGGAAAACCACTAGACCATTCAGGTATGACCTAAATCAAATCCCTTATGATTATACAGTGGGAGTGACAAATAGATTCCAGGGATTAGATCTGATAGACAGAGTCCATGAAGAACTTTGGACAGAGGTTCATGACATTGTACAGGAGGTAGCGATCAAGACCATCCCCAAGAAAAAGAAATGCAAAAAGGCAAAACGGTTGTCTGAGGAGGCCTTACAAATAGCTGGAAAAGAAGAGAAGCTAAAGGCAAAGGAGAAAAGGAAAGATATACCCATTTGAATTCAGAGTTCCAAATAATAGCAAGGAGAGATAAGAAAGCTTTCCTCAGTGATCAATGCAAAGAAATAGAGGAAAACAATACAATGGGAAAGACTAGAGATCTATTCCACAAAATTAGAGATACCAAGGGAATATTTCATGCAAAGATGGGCACAATAAAGAACAGAAATGGACCTAACAGAAGCAGAAGATATTAAGAAGAGGTGGCAAGAAAACACAGAAGAACTAAACAAACAAGATCTTTATGACCCAGATAACCATGAAGGTGTGATCACCTATGTAGAGCCACACATCCTGGAATGCAAAGTCAAGTGGGTCTTGGGAAGCATCACTATGAACAAAGCTAGTGGAGGTGATAGAATTCCAGTTGAACTATTTCAAATCCTAAAAGATGATGCTGAGAAAGTGCTGCACTCAATATGCCAGCAAATTTGGAAAACTCAGCAGTGGTCACAGGACTGGAAAATGTCAGTTTTCATTCCAGTCCCAAAGAAAGGCAATGCCAAAAATGTTCAAACTACTGCACAAACTGCACTCATCTCACACACGAGCAAAGTAATGCTCAAAATTCTCCAAGCCAGGCTTCAACAGTACGTGAACTGTGAACTTCCAGATGTTCAAGATGGACTTATAAAAGGCAGAGGAACCAGAGACAAATTGCCAACATCCAGTGGATCATAGAAAAAGCAAGAGAGTTCCAGAAAAACATCTACTTCTGCTTTATTGACTATGACAAAGCCTTTGACTGTGTGAACCATAACAAACTGGAAAATTCTTTAAGAAATAGGAATACCAGACCACCTTACCTGCCTCCTGAAAAATCTGTGTGCAGGTCAAGAAGCAACAGTTAGAATTGGACATGGAACAACAGACTAGTTGCAAATCGGGAAGGGAGTACGTCAAGGCTGTATATTGTCACCCTGCTTATTTAACTTATATGCAGAGTCAGTTCAGTTCAGTTCAGTTGCTCAGTCGTGTCCGACTCTTTGCGACCCCACGAATTGCAGCACGCCAGGCCTCCCTGTCCATCACCAACTCCCAGAGAGTTGGTGTATGTGTATATATATATATGTATGTATATATATATATATACATACATATATATATATATATGTATGTATATATATGCAGAGTACATCACGTGAAATGCCGGGCTGGATGAATCCCAAGTTGGAATCAAGATTGCCAGGAGAAATATCAATACTCTGAGATATGCAGATAGCACCACCCTTATGGCAGAAAGCAAAGAAGAACTAAAGAGCCTCTTGATGAAAGTGAAAGAGGAGAGTCAAAAAGTTGGCTTAAAATTCAACATTCAGAAAACTAAGATCATGGCACCTGGTCCCATCACTTCATGGCAAATAGATGGGGAAATAATAGAAACAGTGAGAGATTTTATTTTGGGGCTGCTCCAAAATCACTGCAGATGGTGACTGCAGCCATGAAGTTAAAAGACGCTTGCTCCTTGGAAGAAAAGCTATGACCAACCTAGACAGCATATTAAATAGCAGAGACATTATTTTGCCAACAAAGTTCTGTCTAGTCAAAGCTATCGTTTTTCCAGCAGTCATGTACGGATGTGAGAGTTGGACTATGAAGAAAGCTGAGCACTGAAGAATCGATGTTTTTGAACTGTGTTGTTGGAGAAGACTCTTGAGAGTCCCTTGGACTGCGAGGAGATCCAACCAGTCCATCCTAAAGGAGATCAGTCCTGAATATTCACTGAAGGAGTGATGCTGAAGCTGAAACTCCAATACTTTGGCCATCTGATGTGAAGAACTGACTCATTGGAAAAGACCCTGATGCTGGGCAAGATTGAAGGCAGGAAGAGAAGTTGGTTGTCATTTCCTTCTCAAGGGAATCTTCCGGACCCAGGGATCAAACCTGTGTCCCCTGCATTGCAGGCAGAGTCTTTACTGCTGGGCTACACTGTCAATAAACACAAGACCTCTCTACTATCTAAAATTTCAATTATCTTTGAGAAATAATTTCTAAATGATGTTCCAAGAAGCACTAATTTTGAGAGATATTATTAAAACAATGCTATTGATTAGAACACCATGTACCAGTGACAGATGCCAGGGGAAGACTCCAACACCATGGAGGATAGCAAAGATATCACAATGGTGCCAGCTACCAGAAAAGAGATCCAAACACTTCTGCCCATTGCATCTTCATATAGGAGTTGCCAAGGAGACTACAACACAGTCAAATGATGCTTTATCAAGGAAGAGTCAGAGCAAGATCTGCACCAATAGTGGCATCAATTCCTACATGGCAGTGGGTCCTCTTGGAAGTGGAAACAGAATAATTAACCTAGCACTCCTCTTTTGATGCAATAGAAGGACCTCTTCTCCTCCTCCATGGAGTCTAAAATACTGAAGCCTGTCGAACATTGACACATATACTTAGGCATAACAAAGGAGTGCTAGTTGAACCTGAAATAGAGCAAGACATTACTATTTCAGGTGATAAACTCTGCATAGGCTGTGTGGGCACTTTATCTCTATGTACCGAACTGTTTCCGGCCCAAGTTCTATTCTTTTGTGGCTGCCTGGTGGCAGAAGGCGGAGGGCAGAGATAAAGACTCCCCATGAGAATGCTACCTTTCTCAAAAAATATCCAAAAACCTTTTTCATTAGTCAGATCCCTAGGCAAAGGGGATCTCAATTTAGTAAACATATTTTTTGCTGTAAGACAAATTAAAGTCCTTAATATGCTAAATATTTTCTCTTTAACTTTGTTAGCAATATAATTTTCAGCAATAAAAAAAAAAATCCAAGAAAAAAATTTCAAAGTAAATTTCTATGTAACTTAATAAATCAGTCTACTTTAATGGTTTATTAACTGTCACCTAAATTATTTTTTTAAAATGTAGTTAGTATGTAGATAGCATAATTCACTGTCTGCCAATGCCATTCCAATTTCATGGCAGTAAAACCAAATTGCCTTCACATAAAGGGAATGTTTAGTTTTTTACTCTCTATAACTGGCAGGATGAACATAGGAAAAAAGAAATACATCAAGTATATTCACATGTGGTATTGTTATTAAGCTATAAGTACTTTAAAAAAAGACTTTCAATTTACAGCTCTGTTTTCCCCCAGTCAAGTGAATCTTCCTTGTGACTGACCCTCAGAAGAGTAACTTTGACTTTCATTTTAGTAAATTTGTCATTATTTAACATAAATCAGAGAAATATTCCACTATATTGAGGATCAATATTAACTTAATCTTTGTCCTTTAAGATTATTTTTGACTAGAACTATAGATATACACTATACCAAACATATGTAAGATATAAATTTATGACCCTGAAAAGCAGTCAATTCCGTAATCCTAAGACATTGTAAAAGCTTATTTAACCAACTGCAACCCAACCACCGGCAGATGTCTAGATGAAACTAGAAGCTTGTATTTAGGGCTGGGACATAAAATAAATGCAGACTAGAATAAATCAATATGAGTAAGCCAGTTTTCTTTATTAAATCAGCAGTGGGAATAGGCAGAAGGTTCAAATTCCACTCAAATTATTAGGTTCAATATCATCTTCTAATAAAAGAAATTTCCCAACCTACTGGTTGGTCAAACTTCCTCACCATTTAAAAAATCTGGTAAATCCTCTTAAAGATGAACTTGATTGGAGTGAACATAAACACATTATTACTAAAGCCACTAAAAGTAAAGCAAGGGCTTCCCTGGTGGCTCAGTGGTAAAGAACTTGCCTGCCAATGTAGGAGACGCGGGTTCCATCCCAGCGTCAGTAAGAACCCCTGGAGGAGCGTACATGTAGTAACCGACTCCAGTATTCTTGCCTGGGAGATCCCATGAACAGAGGAGCCTGGGGGGCTGCAGTCCATGAGGTTACAAAAGTGTCAGACACAACTGAGCAACTAAACCACAACAACAAATAGCAAAGCAAAATATCTCAGGATACTTTCATTCATTTATGAATTTCCAAATATAAAGTCAGAAGGATTTGATACAAGTATCTGGCATAGCAAGCAGGAGAAGAGAATATGCTATCCAGTAAGACAAAGATATTATTCAATGGATAGCACCATTTAATAATTTCCATAGAAAGGGATTCAGCAAGGTTTCCCTTTTGTTATATACAAACAAAAAGATTAAAAAGTCTCAGAATTGTCCATAATGTGAGTTTTAGTCTAACACATGGCAGTCAAGTTCAGGTTTTCGCTGTTTAAGACAAAGCTTTGGATATACTGCATCTCTCAAAATGGTATGATTTAAAAATGGATCCATTTAAAGATAAAAAATACCTGCTGCTCTTGAGTTCCTAATCCATATTTTCAGACAGGTAGATATGTTTGTCTTAGACGAGTTCCCAGAAATTGAATATTATGTAATTAAAAAAAATATGGAAAATCCAAAACTATCATTGTTCCAGCCTTAATAGAAATTTCTCTTATATGCCTTGTCAGGTTAATTTTAGGATCGGTTTGATAAGCATCATCCACAGACTCTGTTCACGAAGAAATTTAATTCCAGTTTAATCATGGTATTGATAGAAGTTAACATAAAGTATTTTAAAATATATAGACTAGAATTATGTTCTACATTGCTTCAAAATACTTTTTCTTTTCTTGCCTTTACCCAGGTTCTAAAAGAAATTGATAAATATGCTTTTTACCTAACTAGTAATTCAGAAAACTATAAAATTAGCCTTCCTGAAGGTGTTCACATTAAATTCTCTAATACTTTCCTAATTACCAAATTCAATTACCCTTTTCTCAATACTTGTAATATTTGGTCATCTTCCAGTGTTAATCATTGTCTCTTGAAACTCTTTCTCCCTTTGACTTCTATGATCTTTTATTCCTACTTCCACCACTTGTTATTACCAAAATCTTTCAGTGGGTCTTTTTCTTAACCCCCCCCTTTCCTCTACTAGCCTTGCCCTGATCTAAATTCCTACTAATCATTTCTATTCTATTCAAAATTGATTGTTGAAGCCTTTTCATGGAATTTCCTCTTTGAAGAATGGCAATCCTGGTAATCACTTTCCCACTGAAGAAATTTAAATAGTGAGACAAAATTGTTTTAAAAAATATGTTGGTGGAAATTAAAGAATTCTTTTGTAGCATTATAAGAGCAATAAATTGAAGTAAATGGAAATCCAGGGAAGTGAGTCCAACATTCAGGATTCTCTTGCTCCCAAACAAGTTACCAACTGGAAGAGGATGGAGGAAGAAAATGAAAGTCTCAGGTCTCCCAAAGGAGTGACCCTGCTAAATCAACTCTGAAACTGGACTGAGGATGAAAAGGATACATCCTAAGACTGACAGTGTAAACCAAGTAAGCCATGCTTTGCATACTCTGATGCTTGGTTTTGAGACAGGTATACAGAAAATACCATGCCTCAAGGTTGAATTAAGGTTATCTGAATTGTTCGAGACTGATAATGGCAATTTCAGATCCTCTTTGGTGGATTTTCCTAGGACTCAAATTAATCTCTACAGGTTAAACTCTAAAATTTAATATCTATCACACATTTAAAAATCACCAGAAATACGAGACAGAAGACTCCATGAGTGAGAAACAAGAGAAATGAAAGGCAACAGAATAGAATCTTAGGTGCTCAAAAATATTAGTATTATTTGACAGATTATAGATACATATCTTTGAGGTTTTTAAGGAGATATATGCCAACCTTGGGCTTCCCACGTGGCTCAGTGGTAAAGAATCTGCCTGTCAGTGCAGGAGACGCAGGAAATGTGGGTTCGATCCTGGGTAGGGAAAATCCCCTGGAGGAGGAAATGGCATCCCCTTCCAGTATTCTTGCCCAGGAAATTCCATGGACAGAGGCGCCTGGCAGGTTACAGTCCATGTGGTCGCAAAGAATTGGACACAACTTAGCAACTGAGCACGCACAAAAAGACACATGCCAAGCTTCAGTTTTGTGCACAAAATTGGTTAAGTTACATAAAACATTTGAAAAAAGAACTAGCTAGATATAGAACCGAAAAATATAGTAATTCAGTGGTTTTTGTTTTGGAGCAAGTTAGACACATGTGAAGCAAAATCAAATGAAGTAGAGTATAAACCTAAAAAAAGTCAATCCAGAGTAAAATTCAGGAGGTAGAGGACAGGAGTGGGGTGAGATGATGAGACAGTAGAGAGTATAAAAGGATACAATAATGAAGTTTAAAATATGTTTAACTGGAGTTTCAGGATGAGGAGGCAGATAGAATGTATCAGAAGCAGAATTTAAAGGGATTAAGGTAAAAATTTCCTAATTGATGAAAGACATCAATACATAACTTTAAGAAACCCCAAGAATCCTAAGCAAATAAATAAAAAGAAACCTAAAACCAGATGTACCTTAATGAACCTGCAGAAAACCAAAGACAAAACCTTCAAAGTAGCCATAGAAGCTGTAACATTGTCACCTCTCTAGGAGAAAATACTAACATCTTGATTCTTTCCCAAGCCTTCTTAAACTAAAGAATTTCACTAACGTTGACTAGAGATTCGGCTTTTAAATATTCTAAGTGAATTATAGTTAAGTTTGTAAAAAGGATTTTAAATCACTCAACTCTCCACTTACATATTAAAATGTTCACATTGCATTTTCATAAGTTGAAAATAATGAAAAGGAACATTAAATATAAACTTAGAGAGAATTTATTTCCTTAATAGTAAGATTTTCTAAGTAGCTCAACATTCTTGTTTTCCTTGTCTTTATTGGGAAATGAACTACCAATCATTATTAAATGAGATGATAGCTGTCACACAGGGTTATACATGTCCTACTAAGTGAACTTGAAAATACAATCTCTGAATTAGAACAGCAAGAAAAGCACAAGCTTTCTCTTTCTGATCAAAGAAATCAAATTAAGAAAAATGACTGTGTTTAATATCATTGTCAAATATATGTTACATTTGGGTTGTAGAGCAAATTTTGTTAGTCTTTAAAAACACAAAGTTTAAATGTTGTATGACTTACATTTTTTAACATGAAGCTAAATGTTATGGCAAATTGTCCGAAATAGCTCCGCTAGGAAATTCTCACTCCAGATTCACTCATTCCATTTCATTCAAGCCCCTATTCTGGCAGAAAGAGAGATGGAGATTCCTCCAGGGAAGATTCTTTGTACAATATACAGTTCTTTTTTCTGAAATTCAAAAGCTCTGAAATCCAACTGTTGTATCTGGTGTATGTGTGTATTTCTTATTTGTTTGTTTACTTTTGCCATAGAATTTAACTAGAATCGACGGAAGACTGTTTATATTTTTCATTTAGACAAAAATTTGCTACAAAAAGTATTGCTTGCTACAAAAAATATTGATTGCTGGACTAAAGGGTGCTGCCACAGACCCCCTTGGGGTGTTCCGTAATAAATGGTACATGTACCTTTTAAAAGCTCTAAAATATATTGGATTCCAAAGACATAAGGCACAAAGTTTCCAAGAGGGGTATGTGGCAATGGGGAGGATCTGTTGTTGACAAATGTTTATGCATACATCATCACCTTCAAGCGAGAACAGGTATGTCCATAATTAACTAAGAATATAGCTCTGCAGAGTGCAGGGGCAGAAGACAATGGTGTGATATAAAGAAAGGACTTTTGTCTCTACAGTTTGCATTTGTCAATAAGACAACTTGCTTAAAGTTTTGCATCTAACAGTGTAAGATAAATGTTTCTAAAAGACATACATCACTGCTATATTTAGAGGATATCTACTCAATAAATACCATCTTCGGTAGAAAAAAAGAAAGACAAATGAAATCTGAGATTTTGTTTCAGTACTTTTTTTTTTCTTTAACTTGAACTCAGGGAGATTCCAAAAATATGGGTAGATTGGTTATTATTCTCTATAGGCTGCTAAGCTGGCTATTTTCCTCTACTTTAAATTTTTATACCAAACCCTCTCTTCAAAACTGAAAATCTTGGGCTATGACAATGGAAAATTACTATATATCTTTTCCCTACAGTGTTTTCTAGAGTAAAAAAGTTATTGAAAATGGAAATAAACTAAACAAAATAACTTAGACCTTTTTAAAAAAATCTAATTACTACAGGAAGCTTTATTTCCTTGTTATATAGAAATATAGGATTAGGAAGAAACATGAGATACCAAATAATGCATTATTAAATATCAATTGAAATATCAAATACACTTGATGAATCTTAATGGAAAATTGGCAGATATTTGTCATATCAATCAAGATAGACCAATAAAGGATGAATAGAAAAAAAGCACAAGTTATCAAGACTGGTAAGTTCTGAGTTAAATATAGTAACTTTTTTCTGTATAAAGAAAATAGTAGGCTATATATACACAACTTTGAAAATCAACTTGTGTTACTAAGAAACAATAACAAAAGATAGCAATTGAGCATATCTAATGCTTAAATAAATAATTCATACTTCAAGAACAGTACAAAATTTGGAATAATAATTCTTTTAAATTTCCAATATAAAAAGACAATAAGCAAATGTATTAGTAAAGAAAAATCTTGCTTTTCACAGTATAGTTAAGAGCAGGACAAAGTTATTAAATTATCTCCACAAAGAGATACAGGCAATTTACCTTGAGAAAATATTCCAAGTCAGAAATAAATAACTTCTGAATGGATATTGGGAGCATTATGGTAATTGAAATAAGTCAGAGAGAGAAAGACAAATACTGTATGATTGCACTTATATGTAGAATCTAAAAAAATGAACTCATAAAAGCAGCAGATTGGTGGTTGCCACATGGGTGGGGGTGGGGCAGAAGTGAAGGAGGTTAAAGATCTACACTTTCAGACAAAAGATAAATAAGTTCTGGGGATCTAATGTACAGTATGATGACTATATTTAACAGTACTGTATTGTATACTTGAACATTATTAAGACAGTAGATCTTTAAATTTCTTACTATGAAAAAGATAACTCTGTGAAGTAATAGATGTGTTAACTAACCTAATGATTACCTAATGGTAATCATTTCATATATATGCTGTACATATTAAACTTGCCCAATGTTATATGTAAATTATATCACAATAATGCTGGAAAAAATCTTTGGCTTAAAAAAAGAAGCAAGTTAATTCTGACCAGGTTTTTGTTTATATATTTGTATTGTCTTCTTTCTAATTATTTGATATGAAAGAATTGGGGCTTCCCTGGTGGCTCAGCGGTAAAGAATCCGCCTGCAATGCAGGAGACCTGGGTCAGGAAGATCCCCTGGAGGAGGAAATGGCTACCTACTCCAGTATTCTTGCCTGGGAAATCCGATGGACAGAGGAGCCTGGAGGAATCAGATATGAATGAGTGACTAAACAAACAGTATAAAAGAATTAGAGGAAAGCAGACTGGGAAAAAATAACCATCATAAGAAAAATCCCAGTATCTTCCTTTTGAGGGGTTAAGAGAAAAATTGAAAGGAAAAATACAGTGTATACAATATAAATATTTAATATGGAGATGGTAGGAGGGATGCTGTCAAATTATACTGATCTTTCTAGTTTTATTTTTAAATGTTTTTTTCCATGGTTTCTTTCTTTAAACAATCAATATATCTCTGATTTCATGCTACAGAAACATACTGAAATATTTGTGTAGGATATTGAAACACTTCCAATCTTTTATAATATTTAGATTAAAAAAACTTAGATATTCACGGATCATTCAGCATAGGCCTATGCTACCGAACTGTTACGATATACTATTATGATGCTATTTGTTGTTGTTGTTTTTGTTTAGTCATCCAGTCACGTATGACTCTTTTGTAACCCCAAGGATTGGGATTTTCCAGGCAAGAGTCCTGGAGTGGGTTGCCATTTCTTTTCTCCAGGGGATCTTCCTGACCCAGGGATTGAACCTGTGTCTCCTGTACTACAGGTAGATTCTTTACTGCTGAGCCACTAGGGAAGCTTCATGATGTTATATTTATTTTAAAATGGTAATTATTTTCAAAACAGACATGAGATGTTTTCAAAACCTTTTTACTGTCTTTAAGTTCATTTAACCACAGACAGCAGCCTGAAAGTGAATATTTATTGATAAAGGTATAAAGAATGAACATGGATTGTTTTTATACTTTTGAGAAGACTTGATTAAAATGGAGTTGATCTTTGAAAAAAAATGGGAAAAGTGGTTGTTTACATAAGAGAAAATATCACCAAGACATTGAGTGCTAGGCACAAGCATTTAGAGTAGTTTGATGCAAAAACTTCAAATTATACTTACTTTCATCTTTCTCTCCATGTCCCAAATTCATAGAGGAAGTATAAGATTTTCTTTTTTGGGGGAAAAAAGACTAATTTAGGCCAATGTTTCTATCAAATAACTATGCTTATCACCTTGCAGCAGTAACTTGGCACTAAGTTACTACCGTGAGGCCTTCTGCTCTGGGAAAGTCAATATCAAGGGAATGAGAATAGAAGTAAAGCCACAGCCTGGGCAATAATATTTCCAAAAGAAACATCTAGAAAAGGAAAAACAATGGAGACAGTAAAAAGTACAGTGGTTGCCAGGGATTAGGGAGGAAGGGATGGATAAATCTGGCACAGAGAATATTTCAAGCAGTGAAGATACTCTGGATGGTACTATACTGATGGATACATGACATGTGTCCAAATTTACAGAATGTACAAAATCAAGTGAAAAGTGAAAGTGAAAGTGCTAGTTGCTCAGCTGTGTCTGACTCTTTGTGACCCTATGGACTGTAGACTGCCAGGCTCCTCTGTCCATGGGATTCTCCAGGCAAGAATACTATAGTGGGTTGCCATTTCTTCCTCCAGGGGATTTTCCTGACCCAGGGATCTAACCTGGGTCTCCTGCATTGGCAGGCAGATTTTTACCATCTGAGCCACCAGGGAAGCCAATATGAAGATTGGGCCCTAATGTAAACTATGAACTTGAGGTGATTTTTATGTGTCAATGTGGGTTCATCAACTGTAACAAATGGACCACTCTGCTGGGAATGTTGATAATGGGGAGGCTATGCATGTGTGAAGGCAGAAGGCATATGGGAAATCTCTATACTTCTTAATTTTGCTGTGAACATAAAACTGCTCTTAGAAAATGAAGTTCCTTAATTTTTAAAAAAATTCCTCTTGAAAAATATGTACTAGATCGATATAGTTGGTCTTGTGCAGAGATGTTTGAATTTTACATCCAAAGCAAAATGCATTTTAAATTAGAAATGACACTTTGATTGTGAAGGTTTTAGAAGTAAATAAATTATATCAATTTTATTTAATATATCAGTATACTTTCAGATATACATAATTATAAATATTAACAAGTATACAGTTGATATTTATATATATAATTTAATAAATAATTTTATCTGTAATAGTTTAATAAGTGAGGTATAAAGACATCTCAGATTAAAATTTGCTATAAAAAGCTTATAAAATAATTTGTTTAATTTCCTTCACAAATTTCATAGCTGAACTGATATAATAGAGAGTAAACCACCCCACAAACACACACACACAATCATATGTATGGACACACAAGCAAATGACAGTACTTTAATTCATCAGGACTTCAAAATATATTTAGGAAAAAAATTGATAAAATGGAAAAAATAACAGTTCAAGACACTAAAACAAATATCATGTAAGAAGTAAAATGCTTAAATTGAAAATAGAGTTCAATTCAGTTTACTCTAGCTCCCATCTCACTTTCAACTAGTCAACTTAGATTTTCATCCAATTCTTTCTTTGATTCTTTCATTGTTTCACTAGTTTGTTATTATTTTTTGTTCATAAGCTTTACATTTCTGAACCATAAGATAATTTAATGACAATTTGTGTCTGTCCTCTTTAATGACAAAAAATAAAGAAACCAAAAGAATAAAAACTTACAAGAATGAATATTCACTGTAGGTTAAATTTTCTAAAGCAGAAGAAATAAAATAGTCTCATGAGAAGTCGTACAAATTAAAATGCTGAAAACAAGTGTTTAAATTGAATATTACTGTTTCTTAGAAAAAATGTAAAACTTAATTCATAGTGTTCTCAAAATGCAAACTCTATTAAATAATTTTTTTAAGGTTGTTTGGGAAAATGGTAAAAACTTAGTTATCTTCTGCCACTAGATGGAGCCCGGGTATCTATATGGCAAAATTCTCACCAAGTTTGTATTTGGCTGTATTGGATCACTTAGAACCTGACAAAAGAACAGTTTAATATGAATGAGGGGAAGAGGAAATAGGTGTTTTTAGACTGTAGTATCTAGGCAAAATGTAAATTAAGTCAAATTTGACACTACTTTGTCTCTTTAGAGTCCCTTTTCCTGAATATAGATTCTCCAACACACAAAATCCACAGACCTCTTGTGTGCCTGCCTCTCAACATTCTATTTATTCTGCAAAGGCATCTCTAGAGCTATCAACAATACTTTAAATGTTATTCTACCTCCGTTTTTCTCCTTTTTTCTCTGAACCCATTGATCACATGAAGCATTTGTTCTTGATCTTGGTCATATAATATCTCTTACATGTGGTTACAATGGTTTCACTTAAAGAAGGGGCTTTCTGTCTTGTGAGGAGATGACAAAATTCTAGGATCACCTCTTTAGAATGGATATCAACTTCAAAAATGCAAACAGCCTACTTGAGACAAAGGGACATTGTCCATTTGTTGTGGATTGTATTTTAGGCCTCTGGGAAGTAGGATAATCACAGAAGAAGGGTTTCTATGTGCAAAAGGTATGGTGAAGAAGAAAAACAAAAACAAAAACAACAGAGTTTGGGTGCATCCTGCCTTCAATAATTCAGCTTGTCAGATTGCCAGGTATTACTTTGGAATAGATTCAAAAACTGTAGTCCCAGGACTAACATAGGAAAGATTTTGTGAACTGCCAGAAAGTATGCAACTTTCCAGAGAATAAAATTGGCTTTTGTTGTCTCCATGTAAATTATTTCTATTCTCTTTGATCAATCCAGGAAGTTCACAATGTTTATATTTAGTATTTGTAATTTTGCTGAGGCAGTATACTGAACCTCCTGTTGTGTAATGAAACCCTTGTACAGGAATGAATCTCTTAGCTTAAAAGTAGGTCTAGTTAACAGCCTAGAACACACATAGCAACTCAGCTCTGTTCTCAACTTACTATGTTTGGAAAAATGTTTTTTGACTTTCCTGACAAAGGTCACCTAAATGATGCTTTCTGTTTTACATCTGCAATTATAAGAAAGGACACTAAAAATGAAAAATGCCTGAGGAAAGGGTTCAGAGAAGAAGTGGAAACCAGTGTTGGAGGAGAGAGCACCATGGGATATGGAGACCACATCAGCCACTAAGAAGAGGACCTAAACCTGGATTCCAGGAAGAAAAGGAGCAAGTGTGGGGATGAGGAGACCGAGCCCCAGGCTTCTTCCTGGAGCCTCACCTGCTCACAAGGAAAGATCATTTGTTCAGCACCTACAATGTGTCAACCTACAATGTGTTAACCACTGAGTTAAGGAGGCTGGGTATCAACTGATGCACTTCAGTTATGAAACTTAGGAGTTCAATGGGGAAAAAAAAAGATTAGAAAAGAGACAACTATAGTACAATGATAGAGGAAATATAAATTACAGTGGGAGACTACAGGAAGGATGTCTACCTCTGGGGTATGTATAGTGAATAGTTTGGAAGTAAACGTGAGAGACGAGAGGCTTCCACAAGACAATGATAAGCTGATTTTCTTAAGCTATTAAAAATTTAGGCAAATTAAGAAGAGAGAATTGTCATTGAAGAGCAAGGGAAGGAGACGTTTCCTATTTCCCACATGAGCAGCCTGTACTCAGGCTAGAGTAAACTATGAAAACTGCTTTCCTTCCAAGAGGAAGACACCAGGATAGCAGTTGAAGGAAAAATCTGGCATTGGAGAAGCTAATCAAAAAGGTTCTTACTATACTACACCTGATACCGGTAGTCTCTGAGGATTTTAGACAGGCAAAGGAAATTTACTAAGTTTTTATTTCAAAATAGTCAATCAATCTTCCTTTTAAAGCTAAGTTTTAGAGTGATTTGTTTCCCAGAAGGCACTAGAGATGTGAGTTTTATCCCTGGGTCAGGAAGATCACCTGAAGAAAAAAAACGGCAACCCACTCCAGGATTCTTGCCTGGAGAATCCCATGGACAGAGGAGTCTGGTGGGCTACAGGCCGTGGGGCAACAAAGAGTTGGACATAACTGAGCACACACAGATCCTCCCTTTGAGAGG
This sequence comes from Giraffa tippelskirchi, assembly GCF_054371585.1. Lineage (NCBI taxonomy): Eukaryota > Metazoa > Chordata > Mammalia > Artiodactyla > Giraffidae > Giraffa > Giraffa tippelskirchi. The sequence goes on from NC_137284.1 coordinate 70,774,321, forward strand.
GTAAGTCATATATCACACTGCTCTTCTGCTCAAAAATGCCCACGAGTTTGCCATGTATCCCTGTCCTAGCCAGCAAGTCCTGATGAACTCCGTCCCCACGTTACTTCTTTGATGCATCTTCTACCCCTCTCTCCTTCCATCAGTCCTTTCCATCACATTGCTGTTCTGGCTCTTCTTTGATTCCACCAATCATTCTCCTATAACAGGGCTTAGAATCATCCTTTTCTCTGTGCCTGGATTCCTGTTTCCTAAAATAACTGTATGGTTTGTACCTGTACCTCCTTCAGGTATTTGCTGAGAGTTTTCTGGAACACTTCCTCTCTTGCTATCCTTTTCCCCCCAGTTCCTCTTCCTTTCTCTTGTTTTGCTGTTCCTCATATCGCTATGTGACACACTATATATTTTATTACCCTATTTCTATAGTCTTTCTTTACCTACTAAAATGGAAGCCCCTTGAAGGCATTGATTTTTTTTGTTGTTTGTATTGTTTTTTACATATCTTTAGAACCTAAGGAAATTCCTGGCACATAGTATGCCCAACAAGATTTTTTTCAATGAATTAAATTACAGCTAAAAAGAACAAGTTATTAAAAATTTCAGAAATATAAGAAGAGAGGTGATGAGGACTTCCAGTTAAAGTTTGATAGCGCACAGGTAGAAAACTTCCACAGCTAACCAGAAATTCCTAAAAGGTATGATGAGACATTGACTATAATCAACCAGCCTGGTGCTAGGTAAACAATGAATACTTGCTTAACGGAAAAATATTTGTTTCTGAAATGAATATGACAAAACAAATATATGTTTACTTTTAGAGAAGAATAATCTAGCTACTAGCTGATATCATTTTTATATAGTTACCATTTATTGACACTATAGTCATCACTATTATCTGTTTTGGGGTCTTCCCAGGTGGCTCAGTGGTAAAGATCTGCCTATAATGCAGGAGTTGCAGGAGACGCAGGATCGACCTCTGGGTCAGGAAGATCCCCTGGAAGAGGGCATGGCAACCCAACTCTAGTATTCTTGCCTGGAGAATCCCATGGACAGAGGAGCCTGGCGGGCTACAGTTCATAGGGTCACAAAAAGTTGTACACGACTTAAGCGACTTAACATGTATGTGCATACTTTATATGTTTTAGATATGTTCTCTTCATTATCCTATTAATCCTCTCAAACCCAGTGTCCTCACCTCGGCATTTTACAGAAAAGGGAAGAGTTATTATGGATAGGAAGTGGCAGCTTTGGATTCACATCCACCTCTGGCAGTTAGGATGTTATCTGTTGCAGAAGCATAAGGGGGATTCATTTCCATGAATGTATTTTCCTAGTTGAGTTTGGTAGAGAGAGAAGATGCAACTTACTAAAGTTAATGGAGTATGAACCTTGTAGTTAATGTCAGAGACTTAAAATAAAACAGGACGTATATCTTGTGCTTAAGTGGTTTATAAACTCGTGGAAAGGGAATATCACTAACATATGAAATTACATAGTACCATTTATTTTTGCTACATTAAATTTAATGACAAATTATAAAACTTCTTAACTGCTTTTGAGTCTATTAATTTTTAAACATCAGAATCTTTTTACTAATCACAATGATAAACTGTATTATTTCACAGTGTTATAAAACTAAAACATCCATCTGCCAACCTACTTACAAATAGTCTAAGAAAACAGAACCTTAGGCTCACAGCTTAATTGTGTTTCACTTAGAACCACTGATAAAAGTTAACTTTATTTTGAGGAAGGAGAGAAAAATAAGAGCAATGGTCCTGGTTTCAGAAAGGGACTTTTGGTACCTGTTGAATTACAACCCTAACAATAAGCCTCACCTAACCCCTCCTCTTCTGTTAATTTCAATACTCAAAAGAAACTGGTGACTCTGTAATACAATCTGTATGTAAGACAAATAATTTTGACACTCATTTATGTTGTAATTTCTAGACCTGAGTTGCGAGCAGTTTTTGAGCTTTTCTGATACTAAGCATTTCCTTTATTTCAAACTCTTGACATTTGAACTATTTGAATTTCTATAGTAGCCTTTTCGTTTGTGTTCCTGTTTACCAGCTACATATATATTTTTTTTTCCTGGAAGAAGTACATCCATAAATACTTTAGTTGTTTTTAGTGACAATGTATTTTCATACACATATATGAAAAAATATATATAGTATAATTTTATCTATCTATCTATCTATCTATATAATAGCATGGATTTTAAAGCCAAACATTCTTATATGCAGGTCTGGGCTTGCTGATTATGTGACCTTGGGCAATACACTTAACCTTCCTTTACGCCTCACCTTCTTCATCTTCCAGATGGTGGTATAGGAATCAACCTGCAAACTGATCCCAATGATCTATCCTTCTGGTATTCACAGTGTTATATAAGATCCTCCCACAATGAAATCAGGATTGTCCTTGTGTAACCCATAGAATATGGTTACATGATATCGTGTAACTTCTAAATTAGGTCATAAAATGTATTACAGCTTCTCCTTTAACCTCTTAGATCTTTACTCTGGGCAACCCAGAAGTCACATTTTAAAAACCTTTAGACAAACAAGATGAGTTTGACAAGGAGAAACTGAGTTACAAAGTCCATGACCAGTTTCATCTATTGAGCCTTGGAAATGAGATCTCTGGTCCTACTCAAGCCTTTAGATAACTTCAACTTCACCCAACATATAACTGCTACTGCAGGAGAGATAGAGTCCAAGTAAGCACTGCCCAGCTATTCCTTTCCTGAATTCCTGATCAACAGGAGTGGTGAGAATACATATGATTATTATCGTTAAGCCAATAAGGTTTAGGATAACTTGTTATGTGATCAAAATAACTATAACATGAGTGACATATCGTGCTACCACATGGATTTCTGCAAGTTACAGTTAAGACTAAGCGCTTACTAAAACACATTGTCTCTTGTTAGGCAAGCTTGTGTTTTCAGCTCCCTGTTAAGAATGGTCATGTGACTAAGTCCTATCAATGAAATGGGAGCACAGGTCATATGAGCTGCCTCCACCATGGCCCAAAGCCCTCCTGTGGACAATCTTCTCCTATCCTTCCATTCTTCCTTCAGAATAGAGGGAAGTGAAACTATAAGATGTAAGGAGCCTGGAGTCCTCAACACCACATAGAAGACTATGCACCAAACAAAACACTGACATCAATCTTTCCACGAGCAAAAAGTGGCCTTCTGTTGTGGTAATCTGCTGATTCTCAGAGCTTATCTGTTGTAGTAGGTAATGTGATATTAATATATACCTTCACTGGACACTGGCATCTTCCTCCCTATAAGGACTCCCCTGTCTATCACTAACAGTTTACTCTGTGCCTGGCTGTGGTTTAATCATAGAAAGTCAACAATATATGAGGAACTGAATGGATTTAGACTGTCAAAGCACTGCTGAGGTCAAGATCTATTTCATCAGGAACTCTCAATAAGTCACATCTTTAGGGACTGGATTTGGTGTACTTCACTTACATTTTTCTCTCATGTATTCTCTCATTATATCTTCTCTCTGAAATTTCAACTTATTTTTTCTTGCTTGCTTTAGCTCAAGCTTCTGACTCATTCTAACCTGGTATCCTGATTTTTCCACTCACTAGTTGCACGACTCTGGGCAAGTCAAAATATGAAACAAAGCCATTCTATATAATTCCAAGAATAATTAATACAAAATTAGATGAACAAAATGAAGCCAAGGTCCCAAGAGAGTGCCTAGTACTTAGTAGAGTCTTAATAAATAATTATAATTATTCAAAGTAAAATAACTTATCAAAATGACTTATATTTATATTCATTACCAAAATGAAAACATTTTAGTTTTTTGATACATAATGATAGAACTATATTTTCACATCTTGATTCTATGGCAGATATTACAGAATAATATCAATGTCTCACATTATGGTCTAAATTACATGACGCTTTCTGGGCATATGAAAGATTAGTCTGTATTCTTTTTCCCTTGGAATCTCTTTGGCAATATCTCTGGAATCAAATAGAAATTCTTCATGCATACTAGAAGGAAAAACTTATAGCCCAAACATACAACCAGAAAATTGAATTTATATTTTACCATAATATCTTGTACTAATGTGATGACACAGCTGACAAAATTTAACAAGCTTGCTGATATTTATTTCAGAGCACCACTTTGTAGCCTGAAATGGATACTTATCCCAGCAGGTGTCAAGACTCAACAACAATCCACTTTCAAAGTTAAATGCAAATCACCCACTGAAATTCTATAGAGACAACAACTCTACTCCTTCCTCTCAAAAAAGACCTTTTCTGCAATATTCTCTAATGAGAAAGCATTTAGCTGATACAGTGAATGAATTGGGGAAAAGATCCCTCTGGCTTAAAGGAACATCAAAGTCCATTTCATAAATGAGAAATAAAATGTAACTTCTTTTCAGCAAAACACCTTAATGATGATTCCTTTACCACATTAACAAGGGGTTTAGAGCACATATTCTCTCTTTGAACTTGGTAGTAAGTTTCCATGTGTTTAGCATGTTGATGTGGCCCTGACAAGTGCTAATGTATACCCTTTGCGTTACTTGATACTCTCTGTTGAGATGCACTACTGAATTGAATAACAGAGAAGAAGAAACAAAGTTACTGCCATGGTTCAAACATTCACTTGTAAAGATAATGACTACAGAAAACCATCCATATTTAAAGCATACTGATTGGGCAAATTAATTTACACTAATCTAGACATCACAATCTTTAGTTAAAAAATATTATAGCAGTTAAGTATCAGGAAAAGTGGTTAAAGTAATTCTAGTATGCCACTTAATAGTTATTTTTTGGGCAGAAATTCCAAATTGCAACTGTATCTATTCCCTAAATATCTCCAGTGATCTCAATAAATCAGCATTTACTATGGACTCAATATTTTAAATGTCTCATAAAAGTTTTTTGCTATCGACAATAAGTAAGCCCAAGTAAGTGCAACAGAAGTAAGCAAGTGAACAACAGAGAGAATTAATTTCCCACAGCACAAAGAAGATTCCTGGGAGCAGTAATGCTCCAAGTAATATAAAGGGAAGTTTCATAAGCACCTTTATTTTCTCTTTTTTTTTTTCATGTAAAGAGCTATGAATAAATAAACTATTTTAAAAGTGGCCAAGGAAAAGAAGAAGAAAGAAAATCTCACAAAGCAAATCTGAAACTTGGAAAATCATCTTGAAGCAATATATGGGCATGTAAAATTTCCCATTAAGTTTCTGACAACAAAAACACACACAGTAAAATGTGTTTACACCCTATTGACTAGTTTAAGGAATGTGTATGTGCTAGGTTGTATATTGACAAATACAGTTATTTTCTTTCAAACAGTAGTCTCTTAGGGTTTTTCAGAAAAAAAAAAAAAAATCACTGCATTCTATCCTCCTTTGGTGATATGAGACTAATTGAAAAGTAGGTGATTAGAAAATAGCAATCTGTTGTAACTTCAACTTTGCTCTCCCCTGGGGCAGTGGATTATTCCTACATCATAATATCTGTTAGCTAATACCAAAGGCTTCACCCAACTTCAAAGCAGAGATATTAAAGGCTCACTTTCCACTACGAGCAGGTGTATTTTTATTAGCTTTCTCTTTCAAAATTGCTATGACTTCACTTGCAGATATCCCGCCAACAGCCATTATTGAAAGCCTTACTATAATTGCTAAGTTACATGCAACGTCTGAAGCACAAAACCAATGTCACTTGCAGCCCTCTAACAATTGACTGAAACCAAGTGTTACATCATTAAAGCTGAATTACAACACACCCATGGCGTGTTTTCCATGTGTGCTATTTTAAACAATAGTAGAGAAAAACCTGGCTATAAATTCACAGATCCCCAATTTGTTCAGATTCATGAACAATAAGAGCTGTCCTTGCCTTTTCTGGCTCTATTTTAGTCAGAAATGTCATGCCCCAAAATTAAATGTCTGTTTGGATTTTATTGGAGATGGAAATGCTAGCTTAATGTCGTAAATTTAAACAACCTGCCACAGAGGGACCCTCATATTTGTATCGCTTGGGCTTGGGAAGGCATATTCATCTCTAATTGCTTAGGGTAACACAAATAAACTAATGTAAAGTGTTCAGTTTCTCAACGGGTGCTGTGTAGAATAAATCAGATGAAGTGATGATGGCATGGGTTTTCAGTGGGTTCAGATTGGATTTCTTTTGTTTGATAGAGTTGGATGTGGAATCAATGTATTCAGTTGTTGCTAATGAGTAGGGGGTTTTTGGAAATTCATAAAAATTCAGTAAGACATTCATTAGTGTTGGTAAAAAGAAATATTAGCAGCATACTTGTATAACTTTTTTTTTTTCTAATTAGGTTCAACTCATACCATCATTTGGTGATCTAAGTGGAAATATTTCTTCTGTCATAGTGGTACGCAAAGCTATTATAATTACTTTTTAGAAAGGTTGACAACTTTTTTATTTGGCTTCAGCAATTTTATGGTGCCTAGATTCCACCGGAAAATATTTAGTCACTCACTTACTTGGATAGAAATCCATCACCTGGAATAGAAATCATGGTTAACGTGCCAGCATCTTTGTGCAGACAGGCCTGAAAATATATACTAGGCAAGGCCACTGCCAAACGACTTGTGTCTGGCCAGGACTACCTTTCAAATGTTCTCTGCATACCAGTTACTGTTAAGATTTATTGTAGCAAGTGTAGATAAATATATTTTAACTTTCATATCCATAACTTAGATAATACAGTAGCAGTCTACACTCTGCACATTACCTGTCTACAGTTTTAGTGCAGTAGCCACTAGAATATTCAGATTTCTCACCAAAACTTAACAGTAGTCTTCATGTTACTTTAAATAGGTCGCATTAAACCCAGTGTAGGAATTTCATATATACTTATATGACTAATTCTTAAAGACTTTAGCATTTTAAATCACTATCATGAGAAAATATTTATATATTATCATAAGCAGATCTGCTCTAAAACATATGAGAGAACTGGGGCCCTGGAAATATATATACTAATCTCAAAGCTAAGTGCTTTGTCAGGCAAAATGAACTACTCCCGTACTCCTTACTATTTCAATCCTTGCCTTCATGTGAAAAGTAACCTCTATTCACACATAAACACAAATACATACACATCAAAAACTTGTACGGGCCATCACTTCTACCACATTCAATTCACATCACAAATTATGACAGCAAAAGAAATCCATCACACCTACCAAAAGAAGTACAACAAAAAAAACACCAAACTATGCTGTCACCGCAAATGTATGTCCACCCAGTTCTTTCCTTTATTTAGAAAACCTCAGTGCCAATTGAATCAAAGCAACCATACTATTTTGGGGGTTTTTTTGTTTTCTTTAAATTTGGCGGACACTGTTCTTTCCTATAAAATTGGTTGACTCAATATGGAAAAAAATATCCACCATTAACTTTCAGCATCCCCTCTTGTTATTCTTCATCTTGAATCCCAGAATTAATCTTACTGATTCATGTTTAAGGACCGCTGTTGAATAAAAGATATTTTATGAAGCTATCTGCTCTGAGTTAATGATTTGGGGGAAATTTGTCATTTCAGTGTGTGCCATATTAATCACATTCTTCAGATTCTAGGATCTGGGCTGTTTTATCTATCTTCAAGTATTTGGAATCTGACTACTTTGTGTGTTTTGATACACACTGAGAAAGTCACAGAGAAACTAAACTATGACTTATTTCTAATTTAGACATATCTACCAAGTTCTAGGTTGTAGTATTTACATGATTAGAAAGGCATTTATTAAGTAATTTCTTAGTAAGCCCTACACATACTTTGGCAAATCAGGATGGCCTAGACTGTATTTGCATTTAGACTGTAAGTTTCCAAAACCACATAAACAAAACCATTTTGACACCTGGTCCTTTGGAGTTCATGAACTTCAACATCTGAAAATATGTGCAAGATTGTCAAACATTCCAGTGCTCTCCCTGGGGGCAACCCAACATATGTATCCGTGTATATCACAATGTCATATGCCATCAAGTTTCCTTCAGAGAAAGTAACTGGGTCCTTTTATCATGGCAGCAAAATGTCCCAGCTCTGAGTCTGTGAGATAAGGAGCAAACGCTCTTCAGGAGACAAGAGCAAGGGGCAACCATGGGCTTTCTAAAGTTGGAGTCGAGTATACCCATTGTCTCTATGTTTTCTTTCATTTGAAATCCATAAACAGTCCTGAATATTAAAGGCAGAAGTATACAAGAGGGAAGACCTTAAGCCAAAAGTCACATTCCAGTAACAGAACATATTTTCTAATTATATAGAATTTACATTCTCAGTCATTCTGGCAGGAGGATAGGACAAATTAAAAAGGGAAGACAGTGGAGAAGGAAATGGCAACCCACTCCAGTATTCTTGCCTGGGAAACCCCATGGACTTCCATGGGGTCGCATAGAGTTAGATATGACTGAGGGACTAAATTATAACAACGGCAGTTCTAACCAATATGTAGGAGCAAAAGTTGTGAGGAATTGGGATTTGGGGCTAAAACAAAAATCTTACTGTTTACAGATGTGATTGTCTATTTAGAAAAACCAAAATAAACTATAGGCGAATATTTAAAGAAAAATAAATATAAAGTGGGGGAGACAGGCAATGAGAGGAGCCATTACCCATAAAACAAGAGTGTGTCCCCTCACTTACCAAGCTAAAGGGGACACAAGAACATCCTCCCCACTGCTCACCTCTATATGTCAGACATCTTCCAAACTGAGTAAAGGATTTTGGAAAAGGGGACAGATGGAAAGACTGATTAAATCCACCCTTACCTGCAAGACAGGCAGCCTCTCCCCAGAGAAGAGCTCTCTGTAATTCTGCCAGGGGGACATGGAGGGTCAGGTGCAACCCACCTGCCCACTCTGCACATCTTAAAGGTTGCTAGCAACATGTTCACAAAGTGCAGTCACTGCAGCCGCCAGCCGCTGTAGCACTCAGGGGTGAAATCTCTTTAGCAGTCTTTCATCCACCTGTCTCTGAGTGCAGTGACTGGCTGCGTTGTGTCAGCTGTTTTTGACATTTACCAGATTGCTGGCCCTTTTGACCACGGGCAGATAAATTAAGGCACCTGGGCTCCACCTTCCCAACTTTGAGCAGCACAAGGAAGCCACTCTCCAGTGAATTCTTAGCTCCAGCAATTAACTGAAGAAAGCGATTAAAGGCTCTCAGGCAGACATAATAGAGGATCTGGGGTTTTAATTAAGAAGATTCCCTGGAGAAGGGAATGGCGACCCACTCCAGTATTCTTGCCTGGAAAATGCCATGGACAGAAGAGCTTGGTGGGCTACAGGCCATGGGGTCACAAAGAGTCGTACATGACTGAAGCAACTAATACTTTTAGCCTTCAGCCTTAGGATGCTAGAGGGAGTATGTTCTGAAAATTTTATCTCTGGTGAAGAGAACCGTTTCGCAAGTACTTTAGAAACACTTTTCTGTATGTAATCGGGGGGATTTTAGTTTTGCTTTTTCTAGAGACATTTGAAACATTGATTTCATCTTTTTTCCTCTTCATGACACTATTTTTCATTTTTTTTTATTGCGGACAAATTCACAGAACATAAAACGAATCACTTTGGCATGTACAATTCAGAGAACTTTAGCGCAGGGTTAGGTAACCACCACCCCTGCCAAGTTTCAAAATGTTTTCATCACCCCCCAAAAAGTGTAAAATTTCACATATTTACTTGACAGGCAAATATTTAAAAGTTAATTTATTGGTAACTGTACATAAAAACAATATAATTTCACCTTAATCATTCAAATTATCATTACACAAATATTTTGCTGCTGTATCTCTACTTTCATATTTGCTGGCTGTACAACTCTGTGAAGCTCTAACCTCTGATTATCTTTATCTGCTTTGAAGGTCAGCGCTTGATGGATAGCTCGATTGGTAAAGAATCCACCTGCAATGCAGGAGACCTGTGTTCGATCCCTGGATTGCGAAGATCCCCTGGAGAAGGGAAAGGCTACCCACTCCAGTATTCTGGCCTGGAGAATTCCACGGACTTTATAGTCTACGGAGTCACAAAGAGTTGGACACAACTGAGAGACTTTCATTTTCATGAGACTGACGCACTGCCTACAGTGCTAAGGAGGCAGATGCATGATACAGGGTGCTCGGGGCTGGTGCACTGGGATGACCCAGAGGGATGGGACATGGAGGGAGGTGGTAGGGGGGTTCAGGATGGGGAACACATGTACACCCATGGCGGATTCATGTCAATGTATGGCAAAACCAATACAATATTGTAAAGTAAAAAAATAATAAATAAAACTGAAAAAAAAAAATAAAACTTCCATGGGTGTACCTCCACAGGCCTCCTCTCTCCCTTGCTGCAGTCTCTACTCAGAAACCATACCTTTTATGCACCCTAAAAAGTAAACTAACATAAATGCATTTTGTGGATTATAAATGAGTGAACATATAAAGGGATGAATGAAAGTATATTTCAAAAAAGGGTAGATTTCATGAGCACCTACTCTGAATCTTTCATTAAAAATGTAGTGTAGGGACCTCCCTGGTGGTCCAGTGGCTAAGACTCTGAGTTCCCAATACAGAGGACCCACGTTTAATCCCCAGTCTGGGGACTAGCTCCCACATCCCACGACTTAAAGTTCCAATCCCGCAACTAAAAAAAGAGACTGCATGCTACAACTAAAGATCCCACATGCTGCAATGAAGATCAAAGATCTTGCATGCTGCAACTAAAACCTGGTGCAGTCAAATAAATATTTTAAAAGACTGAAAAATACATAAATAAAATAAAAATGTAATGTACAAAATGAATCACCTTCACCAAATCACATTGCCTGCAAGTATTTGCATTTGTTAGATCTTTAACACAGATCAATGTTTGGCGTAAGAGGTTGAATTTCAGCTTCATACAAAAATGAAGAACTGGCAATAATACCAACTTGTAATTTTATCTCTTCTCTCATGTACAAATTGCTTAGAATGCTAACTGGTGGTTCTAAAACAAGCCAAACATTTGTTTCAGTTGGGAATAATCATTATATAGCTTAATTAGATTTACATGTATTCAAATAAAGTATTGTGAATGCTGAGATTGTTTTATGTCTGCATTTTTGTAGTTAGAATAATATAAGAAACCTAATTTGCCTCTCCAACTCATCAGTTCCCATGGATCTTTAAACAGCTATCTCCTAAACTTGCATCTCTAGCTTAGACAACTCCTGTTATTTCCAAACTCACGCTTCTCCACTTAGATACAGAGTTCAGTTCAGTTCAATTCAATTCAGTCACTCAGTCGTGTCCAACTCTTTGTGACCCCATGAATTTCAGCACGCCAGGCCTCCCTGTCCATCACCAACTCCCGGAGTTTACCCAAACCCATGTCCATCGAGTCAGTGATGCCATCCAAGCATCTCATCCTCTGTCGTCCCCTTCTCCTCCTGCCCCCAATCCTACCCAGCTTTAGGGTCTTGTCTAAATGAGCCAACTCTTCTCCTGAGGTGGCCAAAGTATCGGAGTTTCAGCTTCAACATCAGTCCTTCCAATGATACAGAGTAGGCAATTAAATATATATCTGAAATTCAATGGAGAAACCAGGAAGCAATACATAAAATTTAACATCAATAGCTTTTAGAAGGGATTGAAATATACAAGACTAGGGTAAATTGCCCTGGGTTGGAAGTAGATAACACAGAGTAAAAGTTAGCAAACTGAACCTGAGACCCTATGAAAAAAGATGGTCAGAAAAAAGTCAGTTCTTGCAGCTGAAAAGGAAGGGCTAGTAGGGCAGGAATAAAACTCACACGGGGGTATTGCTGTGGAAACCTGAGCAATAAAACTCACCAGGGGGCATTGCTGTGGTAATTTGAGCAAAAGAAAAGAGGGAAAGGTCAAGGTTGTTTCTCCAAAATTAAACTGAAGTAAATTCATGAATGTCTTCCAAAGCCTTTCCCACCTAAGGAGAGTTAACTTGTTTTTAAAACTCAGTGTTAATGACTTTACTGATAACCTCCCACTACCAACAACTTCCATCATTCCCTACCGCTTCTGCCATTAGTTAGACCACAGTTCATATCATGACCTCCCAAGGTTTCAGGCAGATTCATCAATAAAAGTTCTCAGAATAGCAATATTTTTAGGAGGTCAAGGGATTTGAGCTTACTGCCCTGATCAGACTTTTAAAAAATATTTTATTTCATTAATGTATATATTTATAAAGGAATTATCATATACATGTAAATATCCTCACCAACACAGTCATTATTATTCTTTGGGAGACAGAATAATATAATATTATTATGTGGGAATATAGTATAATAGTAACGGAGAAGGCAATGGCAACCCACTCCAGTACTCTTGCCTGGAAAATCCCATGGACGGAGGAGCCTGGTAGGCTGCAGTCCATGGGGTCACTAAGAGTCGGACATGACTGAGCGACTTCACTTTCACTTTTCACTTTCATGCACTGGAGAAGGAAATGGCAACCCACTCCAGTGTTCTTGCTTGGAGAATCCCAGGGACGGTGGACCCTGGTGGGCTGCCGTCTATGGGGTCGCACAGAGTCGGACACGACTGAAGCGACTTAGCAGCAGTATGATAGTAAACACACAGATAGCAAAAAGGTTTGAATTCTACCATTATAACTTACAATCATATGGCCTTGGACAAAATTAACTAACTTTCTGGGTCTCAAATTCCTCATCTGAAAAGTGTGGATAATAATATATATTAAATGATGCTGTTCAAATGTTTAAACTGTTAGTCACTCAGTTGTGTCAGATTCTTTGCTACCCCAAGGACTGTAGCCCGCCAGTCTCCTCTGGTGGAATTCTCCAGGCAAAAATACTAGGGTGGGTACCCATTCCCTTCTCCAGGGGATCTTCCCAACTTAGGGATTGAACTCTGGTCTCCTGCATTGCAAGTCGATTCTTTACCATCTGAGTCACCAAGGAAGCCAAAATAATGCTGTGAGTAAATGAAAATGCACACTTAGAATGGAATAGACACTTGGTAATCATCAGTGGCTTTCACTTGAATGCATGTTTTGCCTTTCTGGAATCTGAGATGTTACCTAATAATAATTATACACATGAAAATCTTTCAGAAATTTTTTATTTTCCTACAACAATTTATTAAAACCTAAGTTATATTTGATATGTTATATTCTAAACATCATGAGAAATGCTGGGCTGGAAGAAACACAAGCTGGAATCAAGATTGCTGGGAGAAATATCAATAACCTCAGATATGCGGATGACACTACCCTTATGGCAGAGAGTGAAGAAGAACTAAAGAGCCTCTTGTTGAAGGTGAAGGAGGAGAGTGAAAAAGTTGGCTTAAAGCTCAACATTCAGAAAACTAAGATCATGGCATCTGGTCCCATCACTCCATGGGAAAAAGATGGGGAAACAGTGGAAACAGTGTCAGACTTTATTTTTTTGGGCTCCAGAATCACTGCTGATGGTGACTGCAGCCATGAAATTAAAAGACGCTTACTCCTTGGAAGGAAGGTTATGGCCAACCTAGACAGCATATTTAAAAGCAGAGACATTACTTTGCCAACAAAAGTCCATCTAGTCAAGGCTATGGTTTTTCCAGTGGTCATGTATGGATGTGAGAGTTGGACGGTGAAGAAAGCTGAGCGCTGCAGAATTGATGCTTTTGAACTGTGGTGTTGCAGAAGACTCTTGAGAGTCCCTTGGACTGCAAGGAGATCCAATCAATCCATCCTAAAAGAGATCAATCCTGGGTGTTCATTGGAAGGTCTGATGTTGAAGCTGAAACTCCAATACTTTGGCTACCTCATGTGAAGGGTTGACTCATTGGAAAAGACCCTAATGCTGGGGGCATTAGGGGGCGGGAGGAGAAGGGGACAACAGAGGATGAGATGGTTGGATGGCATCACCGACTCGATGAACATGGGTTTGGGTAGACTCCGGGAGTTGGTGATGGACAGAGAGGCCTGGCGTGCTGTGGTTCATGGGGTTGCAAAGAGTCGGACACGACTGAGCGACTGAACTGAACTGAAGGAACCCCTTGCAATAGTGTATTAACATAATAGTATATGGTGTATTTCACAACTCTCCACTATAAAATGATCAATTCTATTTATTACTATGTATCTTTTCTACCATTTTCTCTTAATATATTCAATATAAAATTGCCTTTCTATCAATGAGCACTTAAAGATTCTACTGGTTCATTCACCTTTATTTCATATATAAACTTAAAATATAAAATTACAATAACTATAGGCAATGTTGTATCAAATATTTAACTCATTTCCTAAGTTACATACCTCTAAGTCACCAGCATACCTCTAAGTCAGTGGTCCCCAATCTTTTCGGCACCAGGCATGGGTTTCATGGAAGATAGTTTTTCCATGAACTGGGGGGAAGGAAAAGTGAAAGTTGCTGAGTAGTGTCCAACTCTTTAAGACCTCATGGATATAGAGTCCATGAAATTCTCCAGGCCAGAATACTGGAGTGGGTAGCCATTCCCTTCTCCATGGGATCTTCCCAACCCAGGGATCAAATCCAGGTCTCCTGCACTGCAGGCGGATTCTTCACCAGCTGAGCCACCAGGGAAGCCCTATGGACTGGATTGGGGAATGATTTTGGGATGATTCAAATCCATTACCTTATTGTTCACTTTATTTCTATCATTATTACATTAGCTCCACCTGAGATTATTAGGCATTAGATCCTGGAGGTTAGGGAACTGTGTTCTCAGTGATATGAAAAGTAAGGCAAAGACCCCAGATATTTGGTTTATAAGATTTTTGAATAAATGGAGTCAGGGAAAGCACTAACAGAATTTTTAGCAGGTCCGGGTTCACTTTTTGGCATTTAAGATATCTTATAATCTTTCAGGACTGGTTACTATCAAGGAAAAAAATATAACTCAAAGGATCAAATTATGAAAATAACACACACGAAAGACTATCGTATACACAATCCATTACCAATCCCCTTACGTCACCCCACTACTGTTGTTTTTGTATCTGTATCTGTTTGAAAATGATATGAGCTTTATAGTTTCCACTTCCATTTTGCTGTAATATTGACCACAAAATCTCTGCAAACCTGTCTATGATATCAGTGTTGGCCTTTCAAAAATGATTCTGAATCATGGAAAGGTGAGAAGAGAGATCCATTTATCACTTAGTACTGAAATAGTGGTCAAAATTTTCCCTGTAGTAGTATGTCTTTAAACATGGCTTAAAATGTGAAATTCGTACTCACTCCTGCACACATGTGAATCAAGATTTATAAAATAAAATTTTTCCTTTAACTATCCATAAAATCACTGGAAGATGTTGGCAATTATTTTCTTCTTATAGATTAAGGAATTTTAAAAAAAGAAAGAAAAAATTTGATAATCACTAGGGTCGATAAGCCTGACATCCTGGAATGTGAAGTCAAGTGGGCCTTAGAAAGCATCACTACGAACAAAGCTAGTGGAGGTGATGGAATTCCAGTTGAGCTATTTCAAATCCTAAAAGATGATGCTGTGAAAGTGCTGCACTCAATATGCCAGCAAATTTGGAAAACTCAGCAGTGGCCACAGGACTGGAAAAGTTCAGTTTTCATTCCAATCCCAAAGAAAGGCAGTGCCGAAGAATGCTCAAACTACTGCACAATTGCACTCATCTCACACGCTAGTAAAGTAATGCTCAAAATTCTCCAAGCCAGCCTTCAGCAATACGTGAACCGTGAACTTTCAGATGTTCAAGCTGGTTTTAGAAAAGGCAGAGGAACCAGAGATCAAATTGCCAACATTCTCTGGATCATCTAAAAAGCAAGAGAGTTCCAGAAAAATATCTATTTCTGCTTTATTGACTATGCCAAAGCCTTTGACTGTGTGGATCACTATAAACTGTGGAACATTCTGAAAGAGATGGGAATACCAGACCACCTGACCTGTCTCTTGAGAAACCTGTATGCAGGTCAGGAAGCAACAGTTAGAACTGGACATGGAACAATAGACTGGTTCCAAATAGGAAAAGGAGTACATCAAGGCTGTATATTGTCACCCTGCTTATTTAACTTATATGCAGAGTACAACATGAGAAACGCTGGGCTGGAAGAAGCACAAGCTGGAATCAAGATTGCCAGGAGAAATATCAATAACCTCAGATATGCAGACGACATCACCCTTATGGCAGTGAAAAGGAACTAAAAAACCTCTTGATGAAAGTGAAAGAGGAGAGTGAAAAAGTTGGCTCAACATTCAGATAACTAAGATCATGGCATCTGGTCCCATCACCTCATGTCAAATAGATGGGGAAACAGTGAAAACAGTGTCAGACTTTATTTTTGGGGGCTCCAAAATCACTGCAGGTGGTGATTGCAGCCATGAAATTAAAAGACGCTTACTCCTTGGAGGGAAAGTTATGACCAACCTAGATAGCATATTAAAAACCAGAGACTTTACTTTGCAAACAAAGGTCCATCTAGTCAAGGCTATGGTTTTTCCAGTAGCCATGTATGGATGTGAGAATTGGACTATAAAGAACGCTGAGTGCCAACGAATTGATGCTTTTGAACTGTGGTGTTGGAGAAGACTCTTGAGAGTCCCTTGGACTGCAAGGAGATCCAACCAGTCCATTCTAAAGGAGATCAGCCCTAGGTGTTCATTGGAAGGACTGATGCTGAAGCTGAAACTCCAATACTTTGGCCACCTCATGCGAAGAGTTGACTCATTGGAAAAGACCCTGATGCTGGGAGGGATTGGGGGCGGGAGGAGAAGGGGACAACAGAGGATGAGATGGTTGGATGGCATCACTGACTCAATGGACATGGGTTTGGGTAGACTCAGGGAGCTAGTGATGGACAGGGAGGCCTGGCATGCTGCGATTCATGGGGTAGCAGAGAGTCAGACACAACTGAGCGACTGAACTGAACTGAACTGAGAGCTGATAAGAATAAAAAGATACAATTCTAAGCTTAAGAGTTAGTCATGAATTTCTTGGTTGCTCGTTTTAAAAATGGCACATACTTTTCATTACTGATATATCTGAACTGTGAAAGTTTAGTTGCTCAGTTGTGTCTAACTCTTTTTGACCCCATGGACTGTGGGGTGCCGGCCAGACACCTCTGCCACGGGATTCTCCAGGCAACAATACTGGAGTGGGTAGTCATTTCCTTCTCCAGGGGGACCGAACCCAGGCCTTCCTTATTGCAGGTGGATTCTTTGCCAGCTGAGCCACAGGGAAGCCCAAGAATACGGGAGTGGGTGGCCTATCCCTTCTCCAGGGGATCCTTCTCACCGAGGAATTGAACAGGGGTCTCCTGCATCGTAGGCAGATTCTTTACCAACTGAGCTATCGGGGAATCCCAGTCCTAGTTCAAGTCACTGTCATATCTCACCAGAATTACTGCAATTAGTCCCAGATGTACTTCTTGTCTCTTACTTGTTGCCTACCAATTCCTTCTTTACAGAATCTTTTCAGTAATTATATTAAAATAGGAATCTAAGCAAATTCTTCAGTGGTATGGGTAATAGTGCCCTGAGCACAAAAGCCCTAGCTCCTATTGTGTACTCTATACTTCTTTTTCTACTATTGTCCTTTTCATTTTTCTAATGCTATTCCTTGGGTTCTTCCACTCTCACTCCACTATTGCCATAAAGAACTACTGCCAATTCTCCAACATGACAGGCATTTTCTCACCTACTGGCCTTGGCCCCAGCTTTTTGGTCTGCTTGACATGTCCCCCCTCATAACTCTTCAGTTGGTAAGTTGCTACTCATGCCCACGATACACATCATCACCTCAGGAAATCTTATCACACACCACCACTGGATTATTTGTTTTTATTCCTTATTCTCTCAGAGCACACTGTGTGTAACTTTAACAGAGAATTTATCAAACCCTACTCGAATTACTAGTTTATTTCATCATCTCCTCCACATTCTTAACGACTGGGATAATGTCTCATTTGCCGTTTCTCTTAGTACCAGTCTCAGTACCTGATTCTGGTGATGTCGTTGTTGTTTTCATCATCAGTAACAAGACAAGTTAGGACTTGTTAAATATGTACCATGCAGTTAAACTACTTTAAGGGCTTTACATCCAATATTGAATTTAATTCTTGAAAAAATTCTATCATTATCCCCAGGAAGCTTGAAAACTTCCTAACGTTCATACAGTTTGTAAATATTAATATCAAAGCCAGAACCCAAATCAAACTTTGTGCATTCCCACTCTCTGTTCCTAACCCCTATGATAAGAATCCCAGTGCAAAGCTGGTACTTCATATTTCACAAGTATGTGATTGACGGATATATTAAAATCCAAGTAAGTTGAATGAAACATCAATGTTTTAATAATAAAATATTAATTCTTACTAAAAGTGCTAACATTATTATTCAATATAACTAACCATTTTCCATATAAATCAGAGAGAGGATCATTTAAATAGATTTTATTGTTAATAGTAAGAAAAATACTATTCTTTCTCGGTAGATGTAATAAAAAAGATGCATTATACTCAGGTAAATTTCAAAGCCCATTGATAGTATTCTTTGTCCTATAAAAACTATACCCTTTAAACTGAAAACAGTCATCTCAAACTGCATATATTGTATATTAGCTTTCAATCAGCAATGTAAACAATGTAATATAAGCATTACATGGACTTTACATTAAGATAAACCAATCCACTTTTGCCAAGACAGATGTAATCACTCAAATCCCATTGGGAAAGAAGTAACAGCATTATTTGGTTTAGGTCTCAAGTACTTTATTTAGTAAATAACTTGGGCTTTGTATATTCATTTCTTCATAACACCTATTTCCCACATTTAAACATTACAAAGTGTTTCAAGAGTTCTGGGCTTAGGATTCAATGGTAAAGCATGACATTTGTTAATACTACCTCATCAAGCAATTTTTATTTGACAGTTATGGGGATAATTTACTTTAACTACGCTTTCTTGCATAACACCTAAATAATAAGAGGAATATTGTTTTGTTATACCTTCCTTCTCTTTCAAGCTCCCTCATTTTTCTAAATCACAGATATAGAAGTAAAACATAAAGCAATTTTTTAAAGTTATACTCAAAAAAATTCAACAATTTGATTTTAGTCAAGATGTTAATCTTTAAAAATTATTCAAGGGTTAAAATCAGACAATGAGTATATTTAACACATGATGGAAAAAATGTGATTTCAGTGTGGATTATAAGAAAAAAGCAAAGCTGTCTAAATTGAAGTATACCTTGTTATTTTTAAAATAAGATCCATTCGTTTGAATTTATAAGTAACCATTTTATATATCTAAATTTATATGTTTTAGTGTATTATATTTATTTCCTATACATTCATGGAAAAAACTACTCTTTGGTGTATCAATAAGGTCATAAATATAGCTAGTACATTCACATGAACCAAACTTTAAAGATTCTATGAAAAGTTCCCTTCCACATCTGTTCTTTTGCGATGCAATTCCTCTCCCCAGAGCATTCTAATGTTATTATGTATGTATGTGTGTGTGTGTGTGTGTATGTGTGTGTGTATCTCCTGAAAAATTTTATGCACATACAAACCATATATAATACAAATACCAAAAGACTTAGATCTTTGTCTGGGCTCCACACTAACTATGTAACTCTGGACAAGACACTGAATCTCTTAGATGTAGGGCACATCTCTAAAGTGCCAAAAAGGATGATTAGGTTTCTTCCAATTCTAAAATAGCTCAAATGATGAAAGCTGACAATAGCGGTTTATCCCTTCATTTATTTTTGCCTCAAAGTTGAAATACCTTCCTTTAATCTATTAAAGGTAATCTACTCATTTTCTCCCATGGCACAAATTACAATTACTCACATGCTGTCTGTAACTTCTATTTGCCTGTCCTTCTTGACGTCTATGACCTGAAAGAATCAAAACCCTGCCTAGAGGAGCGTTCATGGACTCAAAACCATTCTTTGGCTTTAACTCATTGATGTTCAAAGGCTATGCCAGTTTAGTGTTTACAGATTGTCAAATTTTTCAAGAGAAATTGTTAATCTGGGTTCTTAAAACTGTCCTGATTTTAACTGTTGGTAAAATATCAAAAACCTTTACAGTTTTATTGAAAAATAAGTGACATATATCACTGAGTAGGTTTAAGGCATACAGCACAATAGTTTAATCTACATGTATTATGAAGTAATTACCCATGGTCTTCGCCAGATGATCAATACCAAAATCCGATTGATGATATTCTTTGCAGCTGAAAATGGAAAAGCTCTATACGCTCAGCAAAAACAAGAAAGAGAGCTGACTGTGGCTCAGATCATGCACTACTTATTGCCCAATTCAGACTTAAATTGAAGAAAGTAGGGAAAACCACTAGGCCATTTAGTGTGACCTAAGTCAAATCCCTTATGATTATACAATGGAAATGACAAATAGATTCAAGGCATTAGATCTGATATAGTGCCAGAACTATGAACGGAGGTTCATAACATTGTACAGGAGGCAGTGACCAGAACCTTCCCAAGAAAAAGAAATGGAAGAAGGCAAAGTGGTTGGCTGAGGAGGCCTTACAAATAGCTAAGAAAAGAAGAGAAGCAAAATGCAAAGAAAAAGGGAAAGATATACTCAACTGAATGCAGAGCTCCAGAGAACAGCAAGGAGAGATAAGAAAACCTTCTTAAGTGAACAATGCAAAGAAACAGAGGAAAACAGTAGAATGGGAAAGACTAGAGATTTCTTCAAGAAAATTGAAGATATTAAGGGAACATTTCATTGAAAGGTGGGCACAATAAAGGAAAGAAACGGCAAAGACCTAACAGAAGCAGAAGAGATTAAGAAGAGGTAGCAAGAATACATAGAAAAACTATACAAAAAAATCTTAATGACATAGATAACCATGATGGTGTGGTTACTCAACTAGAACCAGACATCCTAGAGTATGAAGTCAAGTGGACCTTAGGAAGCATTACAAAGAACAAAGCTAGTGGAGATGGTAGAATTCCGGCTGAGCTATTAAAAATCCTAAAAGATGATGCTGTTAAAATGCTGTACTCAATATGCCAGCAAATTTGGAAAACTCAGCAGTGGCCATAGGACTGGGAAAGATCAGTTTGTTTGTTTTTTTTCCAATCCCAAATGTGGGCAATGTCAAAGAATGTTCAAACTACCATACAAACGCATGCTAGCAAGGTAATGCTCAAAATCCTTCAAGCTAGGTTTCAGCAGTACATGAACCAAGAAAGTCCAGATATACAAGCTGGATTTAGAAAAGGCAGAGGAACCAGAGATCAAGTTGCCAACATCTACTGGATGCTGAAAAAGCGTGAGAATTCTGGGAAAAAAAGAAAAAGAAAAATCAGAATTTCAGAAAAACCTCTTCTTCTGCTTCATTGAGTTCACCAAAGCCTTTGACTACGTGGACAACAAGAAACTGTGGAAAATTCTTAAAGAGATGGGAATACCAGACCACCTTACCTGTCTCCTGAGAAACCTGTATGCAGGTCAAGAAGCAACAGTTAGAACCGGACATGGAGCAATGGACTGGTTTAAAATTGAGAAAGGAGTACATCAAGGCTGTATATTGTCACCCTGCTCATTTAACTTCTATGCAGAGAACATTATGTAAAATACTGGACTGGATGAATCACAAGCTGGAATCAATAATGCTGGGAGAAATATCAATAACCTCAGATATGCAGATGATACCACTCTAATGGCAGAAAGCAAAGAGGAACTAAACAACTTCTTGATGAGGGTAAAAGAAGAAAGTGAAAAAGCAGGCTTAAAAATCAACACTCAAAAAATGAAGATCATGGCATCCATTCCCATCAGTTCATGGCAAATAGCACAGGAAAAAGTGGAAACATTGACTGACCACTTTTATTTTCTTGGTCTCGCAAGTAACTGCTTATGTTGACTGCAGTCATGAAATTGAAAGATGCTTGTTCCTTTGAAACAAATCCAAGACAAACCTAGACAGCATACTAAAAGGCAGAGACATCACTTTGCCCACAAAGGTCCATATAGTCAAAGCTATGGTTTTTCCAGTAGTTATGTATGGATGTGAGAGTTGGATTATAAAGAAAGCTGGGTGTCAAATAATGATGCTTTTGAGTTGTGATGCTGGAGAAGGAGGCAACAGAGGATGAGATGGTTGGATGGCATCATCAACTCAATGGACATGAGTTTGAGCAAACTCCGTGATAGAGTGAAGGACAGGGAAGCCTGGCGTGCTGCAGTCCAAGGGGTCACAAACAGTCAGACATTACTTAGCAACTGAACAACAATTATCACATTAGATTTAGCTAATATCCATTGTTTTTGTTGTTTAGCCACTAAGTTGCATTAGACTCTTTTGCCTCCCCATGGACTATAGCCCACTAGGCTCCTCTGTCCATGGGATTTCCCAGGCAATAATACTGGAGTGGGTTGACATTTTCTTCTTCATGGGCTTATCCTGACCCAGGGATCAAACTCATTTTTATTGCATTGGCAAGAATTCTTACCATTGAGTCACCTGGGAAGCCCATATCTCTCATATAGATACAATAAAAAGAAAAGAAAGAAAAAAAGGAAAATAACTTCTTATAACAAGAACTCTTAGGATTTACTTTCTTAACAAGTTTTCTATATGTCATACAGCAGTGTTGGCTATAGTCATCATCCTGTACATTAAATCCCTAGAACTTATTTAACTTATAACTATTCATATCTTTTGTCTATTAACAGGGATGTTTGGAAGGGTTTCTATTGCGTTGTATGAGTTCATGTATTTTAGCTATTAGTCCCTTATCAGATATACAGTTTGGAAATACCTTCCTCATTCCATAGGTTGTCTTTTTACTTTTTTGATGATTTCCTTTGCTGTGTAGAAACTTTTTAGTTTGATGTAGTCCCACTTATTTAATTTTGATTTTGTTGCTTCTATCATATCCAAAAAAATCATTATGAAAGTCCATACCAAGAAGCTTTATTCCTGTTTTCTTCTAGGAGTTTTATGGTGCCATACATTTACATTTTTAATCTATTTCAAATTAATTTTGGTACACAGCATAAGGTATGAGTCTGGCTTCATTCTTTTACATGTGAATATCCAATTATTTCAGCACCATTCATTGAAGAGATTGTTCTCTCTCCATTGAGTATTCTTACCTCCCTTATCAAATATTAATTGATTGTATATACTGAAGTTTATTTCTGGGCTCTTGATACTGTTCATCTGGTCTATTTGCCATACCATACCATACCATATGGTTTTGATGACTATAGCTTTATAGCATATCAGGAAGTATGATATCACCCTCTTTGTTGTTTCCTGGAATTTTTTTGGCTATTTGGGTTTTTGTTTTGTGGTTAGATACAAATTTTAGGTCTATTTTTTCTACTTCTTCAAAATATGCCATTGGAATCTTGATAGGGATTGCACTGTATCTGTAGAAGACTTATGGTAGTATTGCAAAGTTAATGATATTAATAATTTCAATCCATGAACATGGATACCTTTCCACTTATTTATGTCTTCTTCAATTCCTTTTAATATTATTTGATTTTCAGCACAGAAATTTCATCTCTTTAGTTAAATTTATTCCTAAGCATTTTGTTTTTGATCATTTTATAAATGGTATCAATTTTTTTATTTCTTCTTCAGAAAATTTGTTCTTAGTGTATAGAAATACTGATTTTTCTATGTTAATTTTGTACCCAGGAATTTTCCTGAATTCTTTACTGTCTGTTTTGTGTATGTTTTCTTAGGTTCTTTTAATCTATAGTGTTGTTCAGATCACTGTTTCCTTGTTAATTCTCTGTCTACATAATCTATTCATTGCTGAGAGTGGGGATTAAAGTTCCCAAATATTATTGAATTACTGTTTACTTCTCCCTTTAATTATGTTAGATTTTGTTTTACATATTTAGGTGCTCTACTATTGGGTACATATATATTTATCAATGCTATATCTTCTTGAAGGATTGGTCTCCTTATCATTACATAGTGACCTTCTTTGTCTCTTTTTATCATTTTTAGTTTAAACTATATTTTGTCTGATATAAATATGGCTATATCTGCTTTTATTTTGGTAACCATTTATTGAAATGTGTTTAAGGCTACAGTGATTCTCTTGTAGGCATGTCATTACTGAATTTGTTTTTTTATCCACTGAGCTATATAACTTCTGGTCAGCGAATTTAATCCATTTACATATATATGTAATTACTGATAGATAAGGACTTACTATTGCCATTTTGTTAACTGTTTTCTGATTATTTTATAGACATACTGTCCCTTGTTTCATATCCTGTTGTCTGTTTTGTATTTTGATATTTTTGTTATCAGTTAGTTTAGCTTCTTTATAGTCTGTACTTCTTCTGTGTAACTGCTATAGGATTTTCATTTCTGCTTACTATAAGGCTTATATAAAATATCCTACAATTTTAACAGCCTATTTTGAATTGATAACAATTACCTTCAATAAAATTTCTAAACTTTACATTTTCACTTCTCTCCCCCTCATGTTTTAGGATATTGTTGTTAAAACTTACATATTTTTATGTTGTATAACTAAAACAGATTATTGCAGTCACGGTTATTTTTACATGTTATTTTTTAACTTTCAAATTGAAATTGTGAGCTATACATCAGTATTATCATATTATAAAATCTAACTGTGACTATATATTCACCATCAGCAATGAGATTTTTGCTACCCTATTATGTTTTTATGTTGTTAATTGCCATTATTTTAATTCCACTCAAATAATTCCCTTTAGCATTCCTTGTAAGGCAGGTCTTGTGATAACAAATTTCCTTAGCTTTTTTTGTTTGAAAGCCTTTATTCCTTCTTTGTTTCTGAAGAATAGCTTTACTATTCTTACAGAATTCTCAGTTGACAGTCATTTTCTTTTAATATTTTGAATAGATCATACCATTCCCACTTGACTAGAACAGTTTCTATTGAGAAACTCCATGATACTCTTAGGGGGGGTTAACTTGTATATAACTTTTCTCTTCTCTTGCTGCTCTTAAAGTTATTTTTTTTCCATATTTAACTAAGCCCTACATGGGAATTCCCTGGTGGTCAGACCCGGGTTTGATCCCTAGATAGGGAAGATCTTCTGGAGAAGGGAATGGTAACCCACTTCAGTATTCTTGCCTAGAGAATTCCACGAACAGAGGAGCGTGGTGGCCTACAGACCATGGGGTTGCAAAGAGTTGGACATGACTGAGCGAACAACACTTCACTTCTCTTCTTCATATGGGTTCAACCTATTTGGAGCCTTTGGACCCCATGGGTGTATGTCCATTTCTCTCACTATGTTTGGGTAGTTTCCAGCCACTGCTGCTTTAAACATTCTATCTCTTTATCTTTGTCTTCTCCTTCTGGAGTGCCCATAATGCAAATATTATATATTTGCATTGCCTCCCATAATTGCCATTCTCATAGTAGGCTTTCTTCACTTTTTCTTTTTTTGACCATCTAACTGCATAATTTCAAATATCCTGTCCTCTAGGTAGCTGAATCTTTGTTCTGTGTGGTCACATCTAACTTGAAAACCTCTATTGAATTCTTCAGTTCAGGTTTAGTATTTTTCAACTCTAGTTTTTCTGTTGCTTTTGTTTTGTTTTGCTTTGTTTTGATGGTTGCTATTTCCTGGTCAAACTTCTCATTTTGTTCACACATTGTTTTGATAGTTTTGTTTAGTTTATGTGTTTTCTTGTAGTTCACTAAACTTCTTTAAAAGATTATCCTAAATTCTTTGTTTGACAGTTCAGAGATCTCCATTTCTTTAGGGTCAGTTATTGAAGCTTTATTAGTTTCTTTGGTGGTGGCATATTTATATCTGGAATACACTCTATGGTTAATTGTGAACAGGTATTCTCAAACATGTAAATTTACTACAGCTTTGGCTAGAGTCCCTTCCATTTGTTACTTTCTAACATCTGTGTATTTGTAGCCAGAAAACGTACTTTTTCAGGGCCATTATTACTGGAGTTAAATATAAGGAAAGAATAGCCCTGATTTTCATATGATTTTCCTCTGGAATAATGAAATAAGACTGAGCTAAAAGGACCATTGTAGATTGAAATCAGTCTACCATTTTATTTGTTGGTTTTAGTTCAGTTCAGTTCAGTTACACAATTGTGTCTGACTCTTTTTGATCCCATGGACTGCAGCATGCCAGGCTTCCCTGTCCATCAGCAACTCCCAGAGCTTGCTCAAATTCATGTCCATCGAGTTGGTGATGCCATCCAATCATCTCATCCTCTGTCATCCCCTTCTACTCCCACCTTCAATCTTTCCAAGCATCAGGGTCTTTTCAAATGAATCAGCCCTTCGCATCAGGTGGCCAAAGTATTGGAGTTTCAGCCTCAACATCAGTCCTTCCAATGAATATTCATGACTGATTTCCTTTAGGATGGAATGGTTGGATCTCCTTGCAGTCCAAGGGACTCTCGAGAGGCTTCTCCAACACCACAGTTCAAAGCATCAATTCTTCGGTGTTCAGCTTTCTTTATAGTCCAACTCTCACATTCATACATGACTACTGGAAAGACAGACCTTTGTTGGCAAAGTAATGTCTCTGCTTTTTAATATGCTGTCTAGGTTGGTCATAGCATTTCTTCCAAGGAGCCAGTGTCTTTTAATTTCATGGCTGCAGTCACCACCTGTAGTGATTTTGGAGCCCCCCAAATAAAGTCTGTCACTGTTTCCATTGCTTCCCCATCTATTTGCCATGAAGTGATGGGATGAGATGCCATGATCTTAGTTTTCTTGTTGGTTTTAAAGTAATGTAAATCTAATGCAAAATTATCCATAGCCTTCAGCAATCATCTGAAGAGTATTTAGCAAGCTGAGGAAAATATTTTTGCACTGCGATTTCCATACATCATTAACAAAATAATGGAAGAGCAAACAAAGTTTTTCTAAATTATCTGCCTAATGTATTTTGATTAAATACTTCTATGTGCTTATTGTAAACCACTCATGTGCCTCATATTGAGACTTTTTTCTGTGAGTGACACCTCAGTGAATTATAATTAACATTTTAGGAGAACAAAACGGAAGGAATATATTACTCTGGTTGCTTTTGTTCTGTCACAATGACAATAACAATCTTGCTGAATGTTGGTAGCACTCTCTATGCACAGTTATTATCAGTTTTTTGACACAGACTTTCTCAGAGAGCCTTGGTAAAGGCTTGCTGTAAGTTTATATTGTTGGTATTGGTTTTAGTATTTCAATAACCAGTGTTCTCTCACTCACAAATTTGTTACAGGTTACAATCCAATGACTTGAACCCATTTCTAGTGGCTTGGAGCCCTTCTGAGCTCCATCTTCACCAGTAAGGAATCTTGTCTGGGAAATGGATTTACAACAAGCAAAATTTTGAAATCTGATTTGATTAGGCATTCGTTCGGAGTGATTGTGTAGGTTGAAAAGGGCACAGTGGTGATTATATGTAGGTGCAGTTAAATTCTCACAAAGCACAATTCGGATTATTATTGTCCCTGCCCTGTCTCTTATGTTCTCACATAACATGTGCAGAAAAATCTCATAGACTCAGGTCTTCATTTCCCAAAGGTTCCTCAGAATCCCATGCTTATTAGTGAATTAATCACATGAATGTAAACAATAGCATCTATTGTATCTGTTTTTCTCTTTAAAGTACACAGTTTGAAACCTTTAATACTGAAGTAACTTTAGAAATGGACTTCATTCCCTTGACTTTACAGACGGTGAAACTGAGAACTAACGGACTTTCCTCACCTTGTTAATTCATAACAGCCATGAGTATGGAATCTGATGCCATTTTTTCTCCATCTCATCACAGTATTTTAAATGCTTGGTCAAAGCTAGGCTGAGCCAGTGTCAGACACTGTCATAACCAAACACAATTTAAAATAGAGTACCCTCCTATGCTGTACACTAGATCAAATTCCTTACAAATAACTAATTAAGTACTTAATTTTTGAGGAAATAATGTAAAATACAGTGTAAACTCTTGAAAATTCTTATTAGTTTTTAATCTGTATCTGCTAATTTCTGGATCCTTTATGTAAGCATAAGAGAAGATAATACCACTGAGAAAGCAAACTTAGGAGTCATAAACAAGAGTGTCAGTTGATAATCCTCCATCAGCTAGAGTGCTTTTCTCTGAGATTGCATGTCCAAATGGTTATTATCAGGTTTTCAGTCTTATCTGATCCCTTCAAGGAAGCCTCCTATTTGAAAGTTTTCTTCCTCCCTGAAGAGAATGTTTCAATTGTTAATGGGTTTACTACCAAATAGCTGGATTTTGCCCTTAGATTTGAACATATTTAGAAAAAGGTGGAGAAGGCAATGACAACTCACTCCAGTACTCTTGCCTGGAAACTCCCATGGACGGAGGAGCCTGGTAGGTTGTAGTCCATGGGGTCGCGAAGAGTCAGACACAACTGAGCAACTTCACTTTCACTTTTCACTTTTATGCATTGGAGAAGGAAATGGCAACCCACTCCAGTGTTCTTGCCTGGACAATCCCAGGGATGGCGGAGCCTGACGGGCTGCCGTTTATGGGGTCGCACAGAGTCGGGCACAACTGAAGCGACTTAGCAGCAGAAAAAGGTGGCACATGGGACATTGCATCTCAGAGAAAAGGAATAAACTAATTAGTCACCTTTTCCTTTCTGTAACAAGTTGATCACAGGGAAGTAACTTTTAGAGTGTTATTAAAGATTGCATGTAGGGTTTTTGTTTTATTGTGTTTTGCTCAATAAAAGGAAGTTTGGCTTACCAATAACATGAAGAACATATGGAGGATATTGAGAAGGAATGAGGCATTGTTTTTGAAAGATGGTAATTAAGTTGTTCAGCCTTGTTTCTTTTTGTTGTTGTTGTTGTTGATATGCTAATTTACCCAGGAAACTATTAGGCAAGATATATGTATCTTTTTTACCTTCATTACATTGTGTCATAACATGTGACATTAGGTATTCTATGTAACTGTTTTTCAGCCTACTGAAAAACTAAAGTGATTCTATGAATATAATAAAATTGTATAATATTTTAGGTACACTTGATAATTCAGTCATTTATTCATTTAGTTCTACTAACTAATATATTTTAACATAGAAACCAGACTGGTTGGTAGGCAGATAGCTGCACATGTGGAGAGAGTTCTCATAAAATTTCAAATTTAAACTTATCTCTATTGCCTTTAAATATGAAGATACTATCAGAGAAACAGACATAAAATTCCTCCTACATATCCCACCATCATTATATAAATAGAAACCACATCACTTTAAGAGGAAATAACAGGTGCTTACAGTTCCATTTAACTATAGACTAGGTTGTTCTGGGAACTAAACTTCTGTATTTAATGGTGGTTCTCTGAGAAAAATGAAATGGCAACCCATACCACTATTCTTGCCTGGGAAATCCCATGAACAGAGGAGCCTGGAAAGCTATAGTCCATGGGGTCGCAAAGAGTCAGACACCACTTAGTAACTAAACTACCATCACCACCACCACCACCACCATAGAGGGAAACAAAAGTCTGACAGCATTTCTTAAAGGCATGATTGAAAATTTTAGTGCCTGAAATTTTTTCTGCTTTTTATCCAGTGGGAGAAACAAAAGCAGGCTTCCAGGAAGCATGTCATGTACTCAAGGAAAGAAAAGGACTTGTGCCAGGTGATAATTTGGATATCTGTGTTACTATGCCTTTTAGTTTGGCTTTAGAAAAGTCATCTCATTTTCATGCTCGAATAGCTGATGTGTTTTAGTTGAACACATAAATAAAAAAAAGAAGCTGATAGTATCTTATCAAATAACTAACAAAAACTTACCAAATAACTATATTTATAAAGGAAAAAGTTCTTATTGAAGTTTTTTATTAAATAACTTATATACACATATAGCTAGAGAGAAAAAGAGTAGGCAAATGTATTACACTAATTCACCTTATGTTCAGAAGGTGGGTTCTGATTTCCATTAACCTCGACTATCTTTATTTGTCAAACAATTAATATGACAGAAGAAATAACAGATGTTCTTTTACTATTACCTTCAGAAAGGAGATCCCCATCTCCAGAATTTACAATCATTTGGCACAATCTATTAAAGGAATGAAAAGATACCCCCAATCGGAGCTCCAGCTTGCTCATTGCAGATAAAACAAATATAAGATCCAAATTTAACTTCACTTTCAAAGGCATAGGAGTTGGTCTCCTAATGTGTCTTGCCTATTTTTAAAATTTTTATGATGGTAAATAAACCCTGGAAAATTCCTTCTTAGATTTTACCACCTGAAACTGCAGCTGTTGGCTGCCGCTATCAAAGCCTCACAACTCAAAACTCACGTGCAAACCTCATCAAGGGCAGACATTTCTAATTGATTCCAGAAGTATTTCTTTTGCTGAGATCAGGGGGCAAAGGAAGAATAATGAGCAGCTTTTTAGAGGGAATTGGGGGTTAGGGTGTTGAGGGGAAGGGGGAGGGGAGTTTTTAAAATCTCAGGTTTGGCCAGAAATGCATAGCAATTTTACGGTCAATTGGCAAGAGCATCTGGAACCAGGAATTTTGGCCTCATAGTTGATGGTAGTGAAACCAGCTCACAGGCAACAGCAAGCCCATAATGAGTCCCTGTCATGTACTAGTGGAAACCATGTTGACATTCTGCCAAATATCCCTGCACCTTTTTCTTGGGGTCAGGATTCCCCTTAGAGCCCTCATCTAGTATACGAAATCCTGTTCACCCATGGATCTTATTTTAGCCATTCTTAAAGGCAATGCCAAAGAAAGACTAAAAATTAGAACTCGTGTGTGTTTAATTCCTTGCATGCAGACAAGGCTTTATACCACAAGGCTGTGTTTGCTTTCATTGGGGGGGGGGTATATTTCAAACATAGTGGGCAATCTTGTTAGTGCATGGAGGGTGTCAGATACTCAGATCATAAATCATAGCACAGCGCATGGCACACTCAGGCTAGAGAAGGCAGAATTCGAGGCTCTTTGTTATTTCAAATGTATGACAGGTGATTATAAAAAGGGACGGAATTTCTTTCTTTCTTTTTTCTTAATGCCAAGTCAAAAACCAAGGTGATGTGGAAATAATTTCTTATGAGTAAATGATGTTTACCTTAAGCTGCTGCTCGTAATTCACCATGCTGACATTGGTAGATTACGCCCACAAATAAGGCAGGTAAACGGATAGCCATGAAAAATGTAGAGTTATGTGACTCACCAGGATGGAAACTCGTTCCACTGAACCCGGGAGGGGTGATGCAGAATGCTAGACTTCTAACATTCCTAACCTTCTGTTCTTATCTAAGCAATATAATTAAGAGAGATGGTATCCATTTTAGGAGTCACTCAGAATTCCAAAGTTTGTGATACTGAAAAAAATTCAACATATTTGCTCTTGCAGTTAATCTATTCTGGGCACTCCTATTTTCAAACAAGAAAAGTTAAGCAGGCAGAAAATCAAGTCCAAGTAAACAAACAAAAACTATACAGAGAGAAATGCATTTTAAAATATATTTTCTTAGACAAAATTCTCCTTAAAACACCTATGCTCTGATGATTTGAGTATAGGTTAACAGAAATATATAAAGTTATTAATAGTGTTCTTCATAATACACATAATATTAAAAGGTGGGTTAAAAGTGCTTGATGGTTAAAATGTCCTTGAAGCTATAGTATTTGCAAAAGCAACCATACTTGTTAGATGTCCATGCTTATACTTTTTAAATAAAAGCCTAAGGGAAAAGGGACGAGTGGGTAAAATATATTTTACCTCTTAATTTTTGAACATCTTTATAGAATAAGATGATAAATAGAAAAATATTATAGATTAACATTTTCTCATATGTAGATTCAAAATTTATTTTGAAATCCCACACAAGGGTCAGTAAATTTCAGGAATTTTAATGTGCTCATCTACAATCCAGTGTCAAATGTCTCTTCCTCCTACCATAAAACAAAAGACCAGTAGCATATTTTAATATTATTTTGTTTACTAAGTATTTTATAGAAAGAAAAAAATTTCTAGAAAAAAACACAGTCAGAAGATCTTTCTTTAAAGGGGCCTCATATAAATCAACTTAATCAGTTTATTTTCACTTGCTACTTAGCCTGCCCTGCATTCAATGCATTAATTATTTTCTAAGTACTCTTATAGAACTGTAAATCAATGGACATAAGAGATACATATGCATTGTGAATGAGTTTACACACATAAAGCTCTCTGCACAGGACCTGGAGCAGATTATTTGTTATTTGTGTGTGAAAATATACCTTGAAATATGCATATCTTTAGATACTAAATGTACAAGGAATATAAGGGAGAGTGAAAGAAAAAAACATGTCAAAAGAAAGTGGCAGTAATATTTAATCTGAATTAGAGGTGAAGGCAGAAGAATGGAAAAATTTATTATCAGTTCAGTTCAGTCAGTCAGTCGTGTCCGACTCTTTAAGACCCCATGGACTGCAGCATGCTAGGCCTCACTGTCCATCACCAACTCCCGGAGCTTACTCAAACTCATGTCCACTGCATCGGTGATGCCATCCAACCATCTCATCCTCTGTTGTCCCCTTCTCCTCCCGTCTTCAATCTTTCCCAGCATCAGGGTCTTTTCAAATGAGTCAGTTCTTCACATCAGGTGGCCAAAGGATTGGAGTTTCACCTTCAACATCCTTCCAATGAATATTCAGGACTGATTTCATTTAGGATAGACTGGTTGGATCTCCTTGCAGTCCAAGGGACTCTCAAGAGACTTCTCCAACACCATAGTTCAAAAGTATCAATTCTTCAGCACTCAGCTTTCTTTATTCTCCAACTCTCATATCCATATGTGACTACTGGAAAAACCATAGCCTTGACTAGACAGACCTTTGTTGCCAAAGTAATGTCTTTACTTTTTAATATGCTGCCTAGGTTGGTCATAGCTTTCCTTCCAAGGAGCAAGTGTCTTTTAATTTCATAGCTGCAGTCACCATCTGCAGTGATTTTGGAGTCCCCCAAAATAAAGTCTGTCACTGTTTCCATTGCTTCCCCATCTATTTGACATGAAGTGATGGGACTGGATGCCATGATTTTAGTTTTCTTAATGTTGAGACTTAAGCCAACTTTTTGACTCTCCTCTTTCACTTTCATCAAGAGGTCTTTAGTTCTTCGCTTTCTGCCATAAGGGTGGTGTCATCTGCATGTCTGAGGTTATTGCTATTTCTCCTGGCAATCTTGATTCCAGCTTGTGCTTCATCCAGCCCAGCGTTTCTCATGATGTACACTGCATAGAAGTTAAATAAGCAGGGTGATGATATACAAGCCTTGACATATTCCTTTCCTGATTTGGAACTAGTCTGTTGTTCCATGTCCAGTTCTAACTGTTGCTTCCTGGCCTGCATACAGATTTCTCAGGAGGCAGGTCAGGTGGTCTGGTATTCCCATCTCTAAGAATTTTCCAGGTTGTTGTGATCCACACGGTCAGAGTTTATTATATGAACACATAAACAAATCTAAAGGAAATTTGCTAATAATATCAATGGGTGTTTATTGTATTCTCTTCTGTGGCTGTCTCATATTTTCCTCAAAATAAA
Organism: Giraffa tippelskirchi; assembly: GCF_054371585.1. NCBI lineage: Eukaryota > Metazoa > Chordata > Mammalia > Artiodactyla > Giraffidae > Giraffa > Giraffa tippelskirchi. Next base: position 70,807,886 of record NC_137284.1, read on the forward strand.
ACTCTTATGTCCTATAAAACATATTCTCTTATATGTCACATATAAGTAGTTTTCAAATTTCTTAATTCACAGAGTACACAAGGTTTTACTTTCTGGAACTATGATCTGGTTGTTGAAGCGGCTTAAGTTCACCTTCTGGATAAATAGCTGCTGCTGCTGCTGCTGCTAAGTCGCTTCAGTCGTGTCCAACTCTGTGCGACCCCATAGACGGCAGCCCACTGGGCTCCGCTATCCCTGGGATTCTCCAGGCAAGAACACTGGAGTGGATAAATCGCTAGTGGTGGTTTAGTCACTAAGTTGTGTCCAACTCTTGGAACCCCATGGACTGTAATCCTCCAGGCTACTCTGTCCATAGGATTTTCCAGGCAAGTATAATTGAGTGTGTTGCCATTTCCTTCTCCAGGGGATCTTCCTGAGCCAGGGATTGAACTTGGGTCTCCTGTACTGCAGGCAGATTCTTTACTGACTGAGCTACCAGGGAAGCTCAAGGTTAAATAGCTACTGAACAGAAAGTAATGGCTAACAATTGGGTTGTTTAATAGAAGCCACATATTCTCTGTAACATAGCATCATATATACAGAAGCATTCCAGTACATTTTAGCAGTTTTGCTATGATGTAAAGATTTTTAATTAATTTTAAGTTTGAGTAATCTCTCCTAAAAGGATAAAAGAAATTCTGATAGATGTATTTAAAACTTAAATAGGCAATAAGTGTTGATAATAAGTCATGTTTGTGGAATGAAAGTTCACATTATATGTTAGTTTTATATTTTTTCATAATTATAGATAAGATTCATATAGACTTAGGCTAGTAGTTACAGGAAGAACTGTAGCTGGATATATTTAGCACTATGTAGGGGGAAAAAAGTATATATTTATCTGAATTAGTAATAATGAATGATTTAGTAGTACCATCTTTATGTGTGAAGGTAGTATACAATTATATGGGCAACCAACTCCAGTATTCTTGCCTGAGAAATCCCATGGATGGAGGGGCCTGGCAGACTACAGTCCATGGGGTCGCAAAGAGTTGGATACGACTGAGCGACTTCACTTTCACTCTCACTCTATGGAAATAAAATCCATCTGAGTTCAATACAGGGGCAGTGAGACAAGCTACAAGCTAGCGAAAGCTTTTTAACAAATGTGATGAAGGAATGGTATCCTACATAGAATTTCTTAAAAGCAGAAGAACTAAATAGCAACTGAATAGGGAAGTGGGTAATGACATACAAGTGTGTATCACTGGAAAAGAAAACATAAATAACCAGTAAAGATGGAATAATGGCCATCCTCAGTAATAAGCAAAAGAATAGTAATTAGGAATATAATGAGAAATCATTAATCTCCAAAATGAACAAAAGTTAAGATATTTGACAATTTCAATTTTGGAGAGGGAATGTATACTCTTTCAGTGGTAAATTTTAAAATCACTTTGGAAAACAAATTTGCATTCTCTTAAGAATGTAATCAGGCTACATTTCCTATAATCCAGCAATCCATTTCCCATATCCAGCTGTATAACCCTAGAGAAACTATATATATTTCATGTTTACTAGATCTGTGCATGGATTTTCACTGTAGCATTGTAAAAGCTGGAAGCAAACACTGGAGAATGGATACTGGATATAGTCATATAAAATATATATAATCTGCAACTACATGCAACTAAAAGGATACATTTTACCAAGAAGATATTCAGTAAAGTAAAGGAAATTGCAGGAAACTATGTATAATATGGTATCATTGTATTATACTCAAAAAGTTTTTAAATAAATTAAATATTGTTTAGTGATAAATTCAAGACTATATGAAAAAATTGGAGTTTGCTTAGAAAAAAGCATGGCAACGTAAACACACAGTACAGAACAATGGCAGTATGTGTGGGAGTGTAAAATAGAGCAGGATCACACAGGTAGCAGGTCACAGTGTTAATAATACCTCACCGGTATTGTAACATTTAGTTTTAAGGTGGGTGGCTTTAATTTTATTGTCTTTTAAAAGCTACTTTTTATGATTTAGTGTATAATAAATACCATATAATGCAAAAAGGTATGAGTTGATATGAAGAAAGCATTATTTAAAACAGAGAGCTATAATTCATAAATGCAAACTCTGTATAGTTGATAAAATATTGAGGCTTGAATAATGTTAAAATAGATTAGTCAAAACTGTATACTATGAATGTTCATAAGTCAGTGTGTGTGTTTATGTATGTGTGTTATTTTCCCCCTTAAATCCATAAGTAAGTTTATGGTAGACTAGCATGTATGATAAAAAGTTGGGTGCAATGTATTTTTTACATTCATTATGAGGCCAGGTGTATAGCTGGAAAAAACCAACTAAGGTGTCTTCAGACAAACATGTCTATGTCCTATGATACACTAATCATCATTGTGAGATAAACCTAAATAATATAAAACCCATGTATGGTAGACTGGACAATGGCCAAATCCATGCATATTCTTTTATAATTGACTATTCTTCTAATCAAGAGATGGAGTCTATTTTTCCACTCCTTGAACAGTGACTGGCCTGGTGATGTTCTTTGACCAGTGGAATATGGCAGGAATGACACTTTTTGAGTTTCAGAGCCTGGGCTCCAAGAAGTGTGGCAGATTCCACTGTCACGATCCTGAAACTGCCACATTAAAAACCTGGTCTTATTTACTAGAGAGTGAGAGATCTCATGGAGTGAAAATAAAGGTGTTCCCACTAACAGCCAAAATGGAGCCCCCTCATATGACCCTTGTGTATGTCCAGCACAGCTGACCCCGAAGGTGAATATAATCCGATGAGTGAGTCTACATTAAAGCAGCAGTGGAAATACCACAGAACTGTGAGAAATAATAAATCTTCATTATTTTAAGCCATTAAGTTTGGGGTTCTTTTTTTTATATAGAAATAGATAACTTAAACACCAAAGAAGGCTGAATGTTACTTTGAAAAACAGAAGAAAGGAAGACCTATGAAATGTGATACTAAGAACTGTTAAGCCTCTCTTCACTTTCTGATGCGTGTATTTTAATCAACCATTTGGATAACAAGGGACTTGTGACTACCCATGACTTGTCATTTGAAGTCTCTCAAAATTCAGAATTCTATGTCAGGTGAAAATTCCAGCAACTTGCTCTCCTCCATTTTGGTGAGTAACAGCTATCAAGTAGGGCATATCAATGTCCACTCGGTAGTTACTGAATCAATAAATAGGTGTTAAAGAGTCTTGACCATATTGTCTTGACCCTATTCTATTGGCCAGAAGCATCCACAAGTCTCACTCACATTCTGGGGGAGGGGAGTACACAGGCTGACAAGTCATAAGCAGCAGTGGCAGGAACCATGGGGCCACTCAAGGTTCTGTGTGTCACAGTTAGAGAAGGTACAGACAGTAACTCAGATGAATATATATATATTTGTATATGTGTATGTGTTAATATTATATATATTTATATATTTAAATATATGTATTTCCACTACTTTCCTTCTTGCTTGCTGAATTTTATAAATATATATATATTTATAAAACATATATATATATAAGATAACGATAAATACTAAAGTGAAAAACAAATCAGGAGCAGAGGAGGCAAATTTAGAAAATAACAACAAAAATGGTGCCCAAGGAAGGCTGGTGGCGTTTCAGTTCAGACCTGATATGAGGGGAAAGGACAGGAAGATTCCCGGGGAAGAACAGGTAAAGGCAAAATCAAGAGCAAAGTTTCAAGACAGGGTAGAGTGAGCACATTCCTAGAGCACTGCACATGCCTGGAATTCAGCAAGCAAGAAGGAAAGTAGTGGCAATATTTTGGGGGGCTCCAAAATCACTGTAGATGGTGACTGCAGCCATAAAATTAAAAGATGCTTGCTCCTTAAAAGAAAAGCTATGACCAACCTAGACAGCATATTAAAAAGCAGAGACATTACTTTACCAACTAAGGTCCATCTAGTCAAAGCTATGGTTTTTCCAATAGTCACGTATGGATGTGAGAGTTGGACTATAAAGAAAGCTGAGCGCCATAGAATTGATGCTTTTGAACTACAGTGTTGGAGAAGACTCTTGAGAGTCCCTTGGACTGCAAGGAGAACCAACCAGTCCATCCTAAAGGAAATTAGTCCTGAATATTGATTGGAAGGACTGATGCTGATTATATTCTTTGCAGCCAAAGATGGAGAAGCTCTATACAGTCAGCAAAAACAAGACCAGGAGCAGACTGTGGCTCAGATCATGAACTGCTTATTGCCAAATTCAGACTTAAATTGAAGAAAGTAGGGAAAACCACTAGACCATTCAGGTATGACCTAGATCAAATCCCTTATGAGTATACAGTGGAAGTGACAAATAGATTTAAGGGACTAGACCTGATAGACAGAGTGCCTGATGAACTATGGACAGAGGTTCGTGACATTGTACAGGAGACAGGGATCAAGAAAATCCCCATGGAAAAGAAATACAAAAAAGCAAAATGGCTGTCTGAGGAGGCCTTACAGATAGCTGGGAAGAGAAGAGAAGTGAAAAGCAAAGGAGAAAAGGAAAGATATTCTCATCTGAATGCAGAGTTTCAAAGAATAGCAAGGAGAGATAAGAAAGCCTTCCTCAGCGATCAGTGCAAACAAATACAGGAAAACAACAGATTGGGAAAGACTAGAGACCTCTTCAAGAAAATTAGAGATACCAAAGGAACATTTCATGCAAAGATAGGCTCAATAAAGGACAGAAATGGTATGGACCTAACAGAAGCAGAAGATATTAAGAAGAGGTGGCAAGAATACACAGAAGAACTGTACAAAAAAGATCTTCACGACCCAGATAATTACAATGGTGTGATCACTCACCTAGAGCCAGACATCCTGGAATGTGAAGTCAAGTGGGCCTTAGAAAGCATCACTACGAACAAAGCTAGTGGAGGTGATGGAATTCCAGTTGAGCTATTTCAAATCCTCAAAGGTGATGCTGTGAAAGTGCTGCACTCGATATGCCAGCAAATTTGGAAAACTCAGCAGTGGCCACAGGACTGGAAGAGGTCAGTTTTTGTTCCAATCCCAAAGAAAGGCAATGCCAAAGAATGCTCAAACTACCACACAATTGCACTCATCTCACATGCTAGTAAAGTAATGCTCAAAATTCTCCAAGCCAGGCTTCAGCAATACGTGAACCGTGAACTTCCAGATGTTCAAGCTGGTTTTAGAAAAGGCAGAGGAACCAGAGATCAAATTGCCAATATCCACTGGATCATCGAAAAAGCAAGAGAGTTCCAGAAAAACATCTATTTCTGCTTTATTGACTATGCCAAAGCCTTTGACTGTGTGGATCACAATAAACTGTGGAAAATTCTGAAAGAGATGGGAATACCAGAACATTTGACTTGTCTCTTGAGAAACCTGTATGCAGGTCAGGAAGCAACAGTTAGAACTGGACATGGAACAACAGACTGGTTCCAAATAGGAAAAAGAGTACGTCAAGGCTGTATATTGTCACCCTGCTTATTTAACTTATATGCAGAGTACATCATGAGAAACGCTAGGCTGGAAGAAACACAAGCTGGAATCAAGATTGCCGGGAGAAATATCAATAACCTCAGATATGCAGATGACACCACCCTTATGGCAGAAAGTGAAGAAGAACTAAAGAGCCTCTTGATGAAGGTGAAGGAGGAGAGTGAAAAAGTTGGCTTAAAGCTCAACATTCAGAAAACTAAGATCATGGCATCTGGTCCCATCACTCCATGGGAAATAGATGGGGAAACAGTGGAAACAGTGTCAGACTTTACTTTTTTGGGCTCCAGAATCACTGCTGATGGTGACTGCAGCCATGAAATTAAAAGACGCTTACTCCTTGGAAGGAAGGTTATGGCCAACCTAGATAGCATGTTTAAAAGCAGAGACATTACTTTGCCAACAAAAGTCCGTCTAGTCAAGGCTATGGTTTTTCCAGTGGTCATGTATGGATGTGAGAGTTGGACGGTGAAGAAAGCTGAGTGCCGCAGAATTGATGCTTTTGAACTGTGGTGTTGGAGAAGACTCTTGAGAGTCCCTTGTACTGCAAGGAGATCCAATCAATCCATCCTAAAAGAGATCAATCCTGGGTGTTCATTGGAAGGTCTGATGTTAAAGCTGAAGCTCCAATACTTTGGCCACCTCATGCGAAGGGTTGACTCATTGGAAAAGACCCTAATGCTGGGTAGGATTGGGGGCGGGAGGAGAAGGGGATGGCAGAGGATGAGATGGTTGGATGGCATCACCGACTCGATGAACATGGGTTTGGGTAGACTCCGGGAGTTGGTGATGAACAGAGAGGCCTGGCATGCTGCAATTCATGGGGTCGCAGAGAGTCGGACACGACTGAGGGACTGAACTGAACTGAACTGAACTGATGCTGAACCCGAAACTCAATCCTTTGGCCACCTGATGCGAAGAACCGACTCATTTGAAAAGACTCTTATGCTGGGAAAGACTGAAGGCGGGAGGAGAAGGGAATGACAGAGGATGAGATGGTTGGATGGCATCACTGACGCAATGGACATGAGTTTGAGTAAGCTCCGGGAGTTGGTGATGGACAGGGAGGCCTGGCATGCTGCAGTCCATAGGGTTGCAAAGAGTCAGACACGACTGTGCGACAGAACTGAACTCAACCTGGATGAGCCCGGCTGTAACAGGTGAAAGCCTTTAAAAGAGTCTCTGAGCCTTCCCTGAAGGGAGAGTTTCTCCTTGGAGCCTGATGAAGTAGACCGTCATGTGGAGCAAGCCCACATGGCCAGCACCTACAGGCGGCCTCAAGGACCTCAGGGCAGCCTCCAGTCAAAAGCCCCAGAAAGTGAGGCCCTAAGTCATACGAGTGCAAAGCAATGAATTCTGTCAACAATCTGAGAGAGCTGGAAGTGGATTTTTCCAGAGTTAAATCTCAAGATAAAAACACAATCTAGCTGAAACCTGCTATGCAGGCTTTTGAGACGCAGAGCAGAGAGATGAGTATGAAGTTTAAACAGTGCCTGACCTCCCAATCTATGGAAACTGTTAGGCAGTGAATGTGTTTAGTATTAAGAGATTAAATTTGTGCTAAGTTTTTCCAGAAATCAAAAATTAACACTACACTTATTAAAAATCAAGCTCCACAAAGACGAGGCTTTTGCTGTGCTTTTGCCGGCCCAGGCAGTCAGTGAGTATTGAATAAATGTTTCTTTTTGTCACTTAGAGCGTTAGGCAAGCTGGTTCTGTCTTCTGCAAGGATTTATTTATCTGGGCTGTTGTTACTAGGTTCATCTCACCACTCAGACCGTTCATGGTCACCCCCGCTTTCACACCTTTCCCTGTGATCTCCCTTCAGTCTGTCAAGTGCTCTCCACCTTCCCCTCTGCTTGTTCAAATCCTACCCACCTCTTCGGTGCATCTTCAGCTGATACAAGTTTGTTTACCATTTAAAAATGATAGGGCTTCCCTGGTGGCTCAGACAGTAAAGAATCTGCTCCAGGTTTTGTCCCTGAGTCATAAAGATACTCTGGAGAAGAGAATGGCTACCCACTCCAATATTCTTGCCCGGAGAATTCCATGAACAAGGCTACAGTCCATGGGGTTGCAAAGAGTCGGACATGACTGAGCCATGAACATTTTTTACAGTGATATGCTTCCATCTTAATGATTTCAACAAAAGGTGTAAATCAGATTTAAAAAATTTTTGAGGTCTAAATTTATAGACATTGAATGTTCTTTTGGAATCAACTAATAAGCAGATATTCTCAGGTTCATGTTTTCATTGCTTTTAATGACATAGTCCCCAAAATATTATTTTAAATGGGTGTATGTAGTTTGTATGTGTATATGGTATAGATAAGTTGATATAATTACTACTTACATGCCAGATATTATGGTAGGTTTTACAGGCTATCTTCTTACTCCTTTGAATACAAAAATCAACTTTCATATGTTTTTTATTCTCCTTTTTCATGGAGGGAACTAAGGTGTGGTTATTTTAGATAATCTTTCAAGGTCATAAAACCAATTGGCAGAGGTGGAGATGGCATTTAGATTTGTGTGACTTCAAAGTCAATGTTTTTTTTTTTTTCCAGTATTCTAAACTATCTCCTCAATTAAATAAAAAGTTACATGAAACAAAATATACATAGTATCAAATTATATGCAAACAAGTATTTCTCATTATCTTATTTACCTATATACTTATCAAAATATCTGCTCATCTTTCACCTTGCTATCTCCTCTTTAAGTGTCTATAAGGTTATACACCTTTAAGCCTACCGATAAAATTTATCATAAATTCACAGGTGATCTTAGAACAAATTATACTGAGTCAACAGAAAAGAAAAATGTGTGTGCTTATGTGAGTGAGAAATGAGTGAAAAAAAGAATGAAGGGATTGCTTTCCTGTCAAATTTCTTATCCATAAAACAGCAACTTTTGAAGAAAAAATTATGGGTCAGTCAAGATACTGATTGATCTATCCAAAGAGAAATGTACAAGGGCACGGACTAAATAGACAACTGTGTACTGGTATAGCAGTAAATTTTATTTATAAATACCAAGAGCACCACACCCTTACTTAATGTTCTGTGGATCCAAGCTAAAGGGGACAAAAACTTCCATAGGAAGTCACAGGATCAGATTCAAATTTTACTTTGTATTTCTGACTTGTAATTACCTACGAGCTCTTTTACAATCTAAGTGAAAAACAATTTAAGGTCAGTTTTCCAGTCTGTGTATGCTTGTGTATATGAGTTTTTAGCTGTAACTGTGACTGGCAATATGCCTCTTTAGTATAGAACTGTTGTTATGCACATCTATGAAATTTGGCTTACATAATAAAGCAATATAACAATCTGCCACCAGTTGTTGAGACAAATATAGAAGTCATAGGGCTACTAGCTGATGTTGCCAACATATACAACATTGATTTATAAAAGAAAGGATTAATTACTTCAATGTCAGTTATTCTAGTGATAGATTCAAGGAAAATTGATGAGAACACTGTGTCCTTGTAAGATAATCACTCCTGTCACTCATTCCTAATTTATACTGAATGGAGTCACTGAGGCCATTCATTAGGTTTTTGTACAGCTTGTGGGTGCAAAGAACTGGTTTAGTAAAACTCTGATAAATGGCAAAGATTTACATAAATTTCTAAGATATAAAAGTGTGAGGAAAACACAAATTTGAAATTTACAGTTAAGAAATAAGAATTGCTAACTGCTTTAAATTTTTAATTTTTTGAACTTTAAAAAGGCTCCCCAGGTAAAAATGTTGATAATGAAATACTTGTCTAGTCTTTACCATCTAGTTATTGACCTCTAGTCACAGAAGACTTATTCAGGTTTAATCTTAGAAATTCAGTGGTTAAATATGTATTTTAATGATGATACCAGGTAGTGCAAATATTTTTTTATAACAATAATAATAGTAATATGAATAATGATAACTAAAATGTATCAAGCACTTCCTACGTTCTTTGTGTCATTCAGTTTTTCCACCAAGCCACATGGTGTAGATATCATTATTACACCACTTTAAGGACATGTTTTAGTGGCAAATCACAGGCAATGCCTGCTCTTGAAGAAGTGGCCAGGTGTGCCTTTCTGGTAATATTTTGCCATGGTCCTCCCTTCCTTGAATCATAAACCAAAGATAATTCAGAGGCAACTTTTTCACACTATGAGTCTTTTCAAAACAGTTTGCAGTTAAATCGATAAGACCTTTTAGCTCTCCACATTTTTCAAGGTACTTTTGCTACATTTCATCTGAAATTTCATCTAAACCCCTTCAGGTAGCTGAGTACTGCTATCAAGACACAGAAGAAAGCATTGCTCAGTGATCAAGAGATGTGGTGTCAGACTGCCTGCGTTGTAGCCTGACTTCTTTGCGCACCACCTATGTGAATTCAAACAGTGAGTCAACCTGTTACTCCATTTGCCATTATAAAAGTAAATAATAGTTACCACATCATGAGTTTGATATGACAACTAAACGGAATAATGCAAATATGCCATTTAGAACATAGTGTAAGTTCCATGCACTTTAGTTCTCATTAAACCTATCTTACAGGTAAACAATCGGAGGCACAAAATCCAATGTTCAACAAAGTGAGTATCAAGCTGAGAATTCATAACCATAATTTTATGGTCAACATTGTTGCTCCTCCCCAACCCCTATGTCAGTTGTTCCCAACCTTGATTTTGGATCTTGCGACAAGCCAAAGAATTATTTCAAGGGATCCTTAAGTTCATATAAAATAATAATAATAGCACCTACATTACCATGTTAAAAAGCAGAGATGTTCCTTTGCCAGCAAAGGTCCATCTAGTCAAAGCTACAGTTCTTCCAGTAGTCATTTATGGATGTGAGAGTTGGACTATAAAGAAAGCTGAGTGCTGAAGAATTGATGCTTTTGAACTGTGGTGTTGAAGAAGACTCTTGCAAGTCTCTTGGACTGCAAGGAGATCCAACCAGTCCATCGTAAAGAAAATCAGTCCTGAATATTCATTGGAAGGTCTGATGCTGAAGCTGAAACTCCAATACTTTGGCTGCCTGATGTGAAAAACTGACTCATTGGAAAAGACCCTGATGCTGGGAAAGATTGAAGGAGGGAGTAGAAGGGGACGACAGAGGATGAGATGGTTGGATGGATGGCATCACCTACACGATCGACTTGAATTTGAGTAAACTCCGGGAGTTGGTGATGGACAGGGAAGCCTGGTGTACTGCAGTCCATGGGATCGCAAAGAGTCAGACATGACTGAGTGACTGAACTGAACTGAGCTGGACATTTATTAAGCATGTACTATGTGTTAAGCACTGTACTAAATCTGTTACATAGATTGTCACATTTAATTCTCAAAACCCTATTTGATAAGACATTTTTAGTTTCTCCCTTTACAGATGAGGAAGTTAAGGTTAAGAATCTTTAAGTGATCAAGTAACTGCCCAAGCACACACAGCCAGTAAGTTCCTGAGCCAGAAATCAAATTTAGACAATGTGGCTCAAGTCTCAACATTCACTTTCACCTACTGACTAACTTAAGTAAAGAGATAGTATTTCAACCCTAAATTTCATCCCAGTCAAAAGTTGGATCCACTACACTGCCCTTCACCATCCCACCATCAAAAACCCCAGTGTTTTCGTAATCATATATTTTCACATTTACAACATGGATAACTTAAGAACCTACATTCTCTCATTGTTTTGGAGCATTTAAGATAAACTATCACAATATAACCAAGAGTAGGTTTATTAAGTGGAATTACTCTGTTTCATCCCTAAAATTAGAATATCTTCCCTTCTCTAGCATGTGAAAATGCTATGATTTTAGATTTTAAGGTTTTTTTGGCATTTATATTTCTAAATTTCATTAAACATGTACAGTTTATGCTTTTTCATTTCAATTTCTGGTTGTAACCTCAAGAAACAAAATATATGTAGATGAATAAACTTTATTTAATACCTATTTAAATACATAGATTAGATGATATCCAATATACCAATTCTAAGATTTAATGCTCCATCATTTTTAATTCAGATATTTTTAGAAATAGAAATATATTTAAATGGTTCAGAAAGTTTAAGGTACCAAAATAATTAACTTAATGAATACTCTTTCCTCTAATCCTTTCTTCGAGCCACACAGTTCACTTTCCCACAGGCAATCATGTATTAGAATCTTGATTATATTTCTGGAAATATTTGCAAACATACAAAAATATTTATATGCATATTACTCCCCTTCCTCATTTTTATACAATGTGTTTTGTATGATAGCACACTTCACATACTTCACAGACTCTCCTGAATCATGTTTTATTCTCTCTCTCCATTTTATGTATACATATATATATTTACATACACACACACATACACACACACACCTGTTGTTATTGTTGTTTAGTCACTAAGTCATGTCTGACTCTTTGAGACCCCATGGACTGTAACCCTTCAGGCTCCTGTGTCCATGGTATTTCCCAGGCAAGAATATTGGAGTGGGTTGCCATTTTCTTCTCCATGGGATCTTCCTGACCCAGGGATCAAACCCGCATCTCTTGCACTGCAGACAGATTCTTTACTGCTGAGCCACTAGGGAAGGCCATACATATGATGGAGCAATCTCAAATATATATATGTATTTTTAATAAATGCTCCATACTGGTATTAAAGACTTCCTTGTTCCCACTGCTAAATGCATATTCTTCTTCATTATGTTAACCATAATTTTTAAGCAGTTTCCTATTAATGGCTTAATAGGACATTAATGATTGTTAATGACTGTTTTCAACATTCCATTACAAATGACTAATATTCCATATACATTAACTCAAACATGTATGAATATATCATTTGTGTAGTATAAATTCCTAAGAGTGAAGTGTTGGAACAAAGGGTAAGAGTATTTGCAATTTGACAGACATCACTGAATTCTCTTCCAAACAGTCGGTCTCAACTTATAACTGTTACTCAGTTATGAAAGTGTCTACTTCAATTTTTCCATTAACATTGGAGAAAATGTTAGCATTTATGTTTCAGGCTTAAATAAGGTTACACAATGCACATTCCAGGGATGTTGGCAGGTTTTTTAGCACCAAAGTTAAACGATATAACCCTAAATTTAAAAGACTAAAACCTTGTCCATTAAAGCATTAGTGATGAAAATAGCATTTTAAACAGACATCGAAGATCTGAAGTCATAAATATGTATTCAAAGTTTCTATGTAGTTCTTAGAAGATAAGTTTTAATCTTAACAATACAAGGTCAAATTAAACATATTTTCAGTTGTAGAAAGATCTCAATGACATTAATGATTTTATTTCTAAAGAATTATTAACTTGCAGGTACTTGACAAAACGTCTCTCTCTTTTTTTTTTTTGGACAAATTATCTTAATCACAATTTTCACTTAAGAGCCTAAAAAATAAAGTCTCAAATGGCACAGTCTCTGCCAAGAACTTTTTTGTAAAAATCACTTTTACTACTTGTTGAGAAAAAACTATATGGCCTAATTTCTTTATAAACATCATGCGATGCAATTTGTCCAACCGTTTTATGAAGGTTAATGATATCAATCCAAATTTAGAGAACAAAATACTAAGACTCAACAATATTAAGTAGCTCAAGGGAACACAACAAATAAGTACTGTAAGTGAATGGGTAAAAATCTCCCACGTGTACTAGTCACAGAATAAATAGACAAAAACATTGCTGAATGGATGAGTTAAATATACAACCAATTGTTAATTCTGCTATAGCTATCTAAAGCAAACGTCTTACCTCAAAAGCAAATGACAAAGAAGAGATGCAAGGCTTCAGCTGACCTGATCTGCAGAGCACTAGGAACACCAAGCAACGGAAAGTTTCCAGAACAGCTGCCTTAGGTCTGAAATAAAGTGTCATTTACATGCATTACCTTTGAATGTTCTTTATTACCTGTTATATAATAAAATGTATTGGTTTATTAATACATTAATTTTCATAATTAATTATAAATTGTTAATAATTTCTGACTATTTTAATAACTAATAACTTGTTTTCATTCTCAAGAAACACCTAGTATTTTAATATATTTGAGGAGTATGTACCTCCGAAGCTGTTTGTAAACAGGCATTAAACTGAGACACAACATGCATCTTTTTAAAGAAAATCTATTATTGATCAATATATTACTTAGTTTGAGCATTGATGAATTGGGGTGAAACATTTTCAACTAATAAACAAAATATTAGACAACTAAATTTCTAGGGTTTAGAGACTAGATTCCCCTCACTCACCCAATATCTTAATATTTCATTCATTTAATAAATGAATTCTTAGGAGGGCTAATATAGTTAACTACTCTAAAATAATGAATGCTTGAATAGTGAAATATTGGGAACATGATAATATATTGTTAATTCTGATATTACAGGTAGCATGAATATAGATCTTTGTCAATAATTTTGTGATGAATGTTTTCTTTATAATACAGCATTCTTGAAACTCAAGTTCTGACATATATAAAATATGTATGTGTATTTAAAACATAGTTGAGGGTCACATATAGGCATTTATAAATTGCCTTATAATAGCAGTAGTGAACAGCTGCTTTATCAGATTCAAATAAACTTCACAATGAATTCAACCAACACTTATTGTATAATTAAATATTTTCATAAAGGGCAAATGGTACTTTAATGACAGGTACATTTTCTAATAAAATATTGAACTAATATCATTATAATATAGCTATATTTCATTTAGTTAATTTATAATATAGTAGTATGATTTTTGGAGAAGGCAATGGCACCCCACTCCAGTACTCTTGCCTGGAAAAAACCCCATGGACGGAGGAGCCTGGTAGGCCACAGTCCATGGGTTCGCTAAGAGTCGGACACAACTGAGCGACTTCACTTTCACTTTTCCCGTTCATGCACTGGAGAAGGAAATGGCAACCCACTCCAGTATTCTTGCCTGGAGAATCCCAGGGATGGCGGAGCCTGGTGGGCTGCCGTCTATGGGGTCGCACAGGGTCGGACACGACTGAAGTGACTTAGCAGCAGCAGCAGCAGTATGATTTTTGTGTATGTGCAAAAAGTTAAGAAATTTTTCCTTTTATAAAATAATTTTGTATAATCACTATAAACTATTTTTGAATTGATATTTGGGTAATTTTCAATGATAAAACAGAAAATAAAATTTCTATTTTAAAACAATTTATTTTTATTAATTGTGTTCTATGGCCTTTTACATTGTGAATTAAAACATACATAGGAAGAAGCACACAAAACAGAAATATACAGCTCAATGACTTTCAACAAATAAACATCCATATAAACACCACTCAGTATCAGCAGCCCTAGGAACATCTCAGCTCTTCAGTGGTCCACTCTCCCTCTGTTGCAGAAGAATCACTACCTGTTGTTTATCGTTTACGGTACTCATACCATCTCCTACCTTTTTATTTACATTTTTATTGATTTAGCATAAATTCCTAAAAACTATTTTTTACTTTTATCCTTTTTTCTATTTTTTGTAAATGGAATTATATCACACGCACTTTTTCTGTATCTAGTATCTTTCAACCAGTGTTGTTAGTGAGATACATCTACATTTCTGCATATAGCAGCAGCTCATTCTTCACTTGTGCATAGTATTCTGTTGTGTGAATAGACCAATAAAAGACATTTAGATTTGTGGCCACATTTCTTTATTAAGAACAATGTTTTCTGAACATTCTTTGATATGCCTTTGGGTGTATTAGTTAGTATACATCGCCAATTGAATGGCCAAATTTAATGAAATACTCAAACATTGTTCAAATTAGGTATCCCAATATAAACCACCTTCAGAATATAAGCATTTCACAGCTTGTACTATCAATTCTTTTAATTTTAGACATTTTTGACATAAGATCTTGGAAGTTCATAAAAAATTGCAAACAGCTTTTCCTACCTCAAAAATTTATTTTTTTTACTGCCTTGTTAAGAGTTAATTTTTGAAGAACTGACTTTCATAATATTATTATAACCTAATTCACCAATTTTATCTATATTATGGATTGTTGTGGACCATTCAATATTTTTACCTACTCCAAGGTTATAGACATATATTACTATGCTATCTGCTGAAATCTGTACTGACTTTCCTCTCACTTTAAAGTCTACAATCCCCTGAAACCAGAATTAATTTTTATGGAGTGAATTATTTGTCAAGTTAATTTTTCTTATTTCTATGTGGAAATCCAATTTTTCTAAGACCATGTACTGAAAAGACAGCCTTTTCCTTTTCCCATAGCTCTGCAGGGATGACTTTGTCAGAAATCAAGTCTTTATATATGCGTAGATCTGTTTCTAGATTCTCTGTTCTAATCTTTATGCCAACAAACCTGTTTAATTACTATAGATTTATAATATATCTTGATAGCCAGTAGCTCAGCTCCTGCCATTAAAAAAAAAAAAAATCTCAAGACTGTGTTGGCTATTATTCAGTTCAGTTCAGTTCAGTCGCTCAGTTGTGTCCGACTCTTTGTGGCCCCATGAACCGCAGCACGCCAGGCCTCCCTGTCCATCACCAACTCCCGGAGTCCACCCAAACCCATGTCCATCGAGTCGGTGATGCCATCTAACCATCTCATCCTCTGTCATCCCCTTCTCCTCCTGCCCCCAATCCTTGCCAGCGTCAGGGTCTTTTCCAATGAGTCAACTCTTCGCATGAGGTGGCCAAAGTATTGGAGTTTCAGCTTCAACATCAGTCCTTACAATTAATATTCAGGACTGATCTCCTTTAGGATGGACTGGTTGGGATCTCCTTGCAGTCCAAGGGACTCTCAAGAGTCTTCTCCAACACCACAGTTCAAAAGCATCTATTATTATTAGGCCTTTGCATTTCCATATACATATATTTTTGAAAGAGTCTGTCAAATTCTACAGGGAAGAAACCTTTTATAATTGTAATTCAAATTGCACTGAGTATGTAAACCAACTGCTGTGATTGTAATCTTCACAAAATTGAGTACTCCAATCTATGAATATAGTATCTCTCCATTTTTTAATTCTTTGTTTTTCATAATATTCAGTAGTTTTATAGTATGGTTGAGAGATATATTACTCATTTTTTAGGACTGTTTTTTCTTGGTATTTGATATATTTGATCTTTTGCTTAAAGTTTTTATATTTTCTAGTATATAAAAATATAGTTGATAATTTATTTAAAACTTTTCCTAAATTCATCCATTAATTTGAATAAATTCCCTATAGATTCCTTGGATTTTCTAATTAATTCACTACTCATATTTCTAGATTAATTAATATAAATTAATTTTCTAATTAGTTTATTAATTCCTTTCAAATCTTTATGCCTTTTCTTTCTTTCTCTTTCATTTCTCCACTGACAGTTTCCAGACCAGCATTAAATAACAAACATATCTAACTGGTTCTCAGTTTCAAAGGAAAATTTTCAACATTTCACTTCCTTTCCACAATGACATACCTATATCCGGTATAAGTTCCTAAATAAGGCCAAAGGCAGTGGGGACATTTATATAAACATATACCATAACTTACTATACCTTAGGATATATTGCAATAAAATCAATAGCTTGCTATTCAGCTTATTTTTTTGTATCCATGCAAATAAAAAAGTCTTCATTAAAAAACAGTATATTGTTGCTATTGGCTGATTGATCATTTTAGTAAGTATATGCAAACAACAGAATTGTGATCCTTAAAATGTGATCCTGATGCTTTGGATCTGGGTTATTATTTCAGATTGTCTTCTGACTCAGATTTTCTATTTTTCTTTTTTGTGGCTCAGTATGTATTTTATTTCTAGTATAGAAAAGTAGGGATGAAGAGCCAAACAAAATAAATGATAAACATAAATACATTTTTTATACTGTACTGTATGAGGGTAAAGAACATAAACTTTAAATACACTGGTGGCCCTCCATAATCATGAGTTTTGCCTCTCATATTCAACCAATCTAAGATGAAAAAATATTTTTAAAAATTTAAGCAAGTTTCAAAACATAAAACTTGTATTTGCCACTGCCAGCAACTATTTCCGTAGCATTTATATTGCATTTATAATACAGTATACATTGTACTGTTGCTGCTGCTGGTGCTGCTAAGTCGCTTCAGTCGTGTCCGACTCTGTGCGACCCCATAGACGGCAGCCCACCAGGCGCCCCCTTCCCTGGGATTCTCCAGGCAAGAACACTGCAGTGGGTTGCCATTTCCTTCTCCAATGCATGAGAGTGAAAGGTGAAAGTGATGTCGCTCAGTCACGTCCGACTCCTAGCGACCCCATGGACTGCAGCCTACCAGGCTCCTCCGTCCATGGGATTTTCCAGGCAAGAGTACTGGAGTGGGGTGCCATTGCCTTCTCCGATACACTGTATTAGGTATTATAATTATGTAGCATTTATATTGCATTTATAATACAGTGTACATTGTATTAGATATTATAAGTGATCTAGAGATGATTTAAATTTATGGGAGCCTGTGAATAGGTTCTGTGCACATATACATCATTTTATATAAGGGACTTGAGCATCTGCAAATTTTGGTATGAGGGGCTAGGTTCTGGAACCAATCTCCAATGGATACCAAGAAACAACTGTACATACATTTAGGCATATATTGTGAACTATTCAATAGCAAAGGAAAATACTCAAATCTTTTTTATATTTTATTAAGTACTCAGAGTTATACTCTATGTTTTGCCAAATTAATCATTTTATTTTGTGGGTTTTCTTAATATATTTGAAAAACCTAAATTTCATCTAAAACGCTTAGATTTAAAATGAATCCTTGATATAAAATCAGACAAGCCACTACTCTGTTGCATTTAAAATGAAAGTGTGAATTTGCAGTTTCAGCTTTACTCTTTTAATAACAAATGCTTGTTGAATTTCAAAATTTCACAAATATTTTAAAAATCACATTACAAAGTTACACAGATGAAAGAATTTCACTTTTTACCTTTGATCCAAAAGAAATCCAGTGGAGGTCAAGGTCAGGATAATGAAGCAAATCCTCAGAAGGAGAGTGATCTGAGATAGTACCTGTCAAACAAACACAGAGACCAATGGATTCTTTAGCTGGGTCAGCCAAATGAGCATTAGAATTTAAAGCTGACAGGAATAACAGCCCCAACTTTATTTTATGTTGCATCATTTGTTACTGACATTTTTCAAGAAGGTTGAATATACAAGGAATATTTTGATTTTCCTAATATCATTTAATTATCTTGTTTTGACACTTGGAGAATGAATTAGACAATTCTAATGATACTTTGCTTAAAGTGTTCTTGCTAATAATTCTTTAAAGTTTTGAGTTTCATAATTCTTTGAAACACCTGTATCCCCACGTATGGAGAAATCACTTACCTTTTATGAATAAATACCACTTTTCAATGGTTATTTTTAATATCAGCCAACTCTTTGTTGTTTCAAACCCAAAGCTGCCTTTAATAAAGAAAATATTTAAGGAAGAATGTGTTTATGAGTGTGAAAACATACATGAAAGAGATTACACATATCCACTCACACTCTGATGAAACCTATATATTCCTACTTATAAGTCAAAGTCCTTTTTTGAGTTAGTAACAAAAACAACATATCTCTCTGTCATAATTACAAATTGATTATATGCTTTGTTTACATGTAAAAATTTAATAATTATGCTTATTGAGCATCTACTGTTTTACAGCTTTCATGCTATGTGTTTTTTACACATTAATTCTTTTTATATTCCCAACAAACTTGCAAAATAGGTATTATATAAGCTTTGAATATGAAAAAGCAAATGAAATGAGATACAATAGATTAAGTAACTTTTCCATCACACAGAAATAAATGATACCTCTGAAATTCAAAATAGACCTAACTGACCCCAAAGTGTGATGGTGGTAGAATCCATATGAGCAACACACTTGAAGGGATTGGAAGCAGAGGTCTATACTGAAGTTACTCGTGTAAGGGCCAGGTGGTTACTGCTTCAGATTGAGAGCAGATGGATAAAATCAAGAAGCTGGATACACAGCCAGCCACTGGATGGCTTCCCTACTCACTGATGATATTGATATTTCACAAGAACACCACAGGTTGTATTACATTGGCTAATAGAGTGATCAAACTCTCTCTTTTTTCCTTTTCCTAACTAGAGTTAATGTCAAGTCATTATTAACTAATATACACTTTTACAACTAAGCAGCATCTGTCCAAAGTTATAAACAAAAGGTACCAATTGCAACTGCTGCTCACAACCAGTCTCTCTGTTCCATATCATCTTCTGAATCAGCCCCGTCTCTCATAGACAATTTCTAACACTTCCAAGTCACTTTCCATATGCCTAGGATGGCATCCAGAATTGCCAAGGGAATTTAACCCTCCAGAGCCATAATTCAGTACAAGACTATTATTGAGTAGTCAAAGATCTGAATAAAAAGTGTTAGGATGCTTAGGAAAGTGGAGACAGTGCTGGATATCAGATATAGGATGGAGAATTCGGTGAATTCCACCATGTCTGAGTGGAGAGTTGGAGAGCAGGAAAATGCTATTTAGGTGTGTGAAATTCAGCAGTGGCTTCTCTGGGACAGTAAAGCAAAACAAACAAAATATTTTCCTCATGGTAGAAGTAACAAGGTGTGCTTGAGCAGAGAACAGATTGTGTGTGTGTGTGCTCAGTCATGTCTGATTCTTTGTGATCCCATGGACTGTAGCCCACCAGGCTCCTCTGTCCATGGGATTTTCCAGACAAGAATACTGGAGTGGGTTGCCATTTCCTCCTCTAGGGGATATTCCTGACCCAGGAATCAAACCCATGTCTCCTGAGTCTCCTGCATTGCAAGCAGATTTTTTACCACTGAGCAACCAGGGAATGTTGGCTTAAGGGAAATATTTTGTTTCTAAAAACATGCTTCTTATTACCACTATTGAAGAAGGAAGTGGCAACCCACTCCAGTATTCTTGCTGGGAAATCCCATGGATAGAAGAGCCTGACGGGCTACAGTCCATGGGGTCTTAAGAGATGGACACAACTTAGTGACTAAACAATAACACACACACACACACACACACACACACACACACACACATACACACACATATATATATATTGGAGAAGAAAATGGCAACCCACTCCAGTATTCTTGCTTGGAAAATCCCATGGACAGAGGAGCATGGCAGGCTACCTTCCATAGGGTCGCAAAGAGTCGGACACAACTGAAGCGACTTAGCATATCATTACTGCTTCTTTTTGATATTTTAGGAAAAAATTCATATGGAAGGGAGAAATGATTTGTGCCTCAAACCTGTAGCATGATTTTAAATGTTCTAAAAGAATGCAGGGTTTGAAATTATTTTAACCCATTAGCCATGTAAACATGGTCAAATTTTTCAGCATTCCTAAGCTGTGTTATGTGTTCAGTACATTTCAAATAAAATATGAGTTTGGCAAAGACTGTAATAAAATACTTAGAAGAGTGCTTGGCATAAAGTAAGAAGTCAACTAATGGTCATGATAATTATCAATGCTATTATATTAAGGCTTTACTAATTTTCCAAATAGCACTCAAGCTAATCTTAATTAACTACAGTATGATAAGGAAGCACAAATAAAAGGTTAATTAGATCTTCCAAATATCATAGGAAATTAAGAGACAGGACAAAATATATTTTTTTTGTTTTGGTAAGGGAATTTATGATCCCTGAGCCAAAAAATGATAAAGAACTCCTCTCTCCTCAAATTGCATCCTGGCTAATGGTGTTGGTGTGAAAACCAACTTAATATGACTATCTGCCTGCCTTGTCAAGCCTCTACTTGGCTACTAAATACCTGAAATTTAGCCTGATTACAACCCTGTATTTGAGTTCCTCTTCCACACTACACTCTCTCCCTGCTTCTCTTCGTTCAAGGGCTGGCACCTCCAGTTTTTCATTTGCTCACACACACAATTAAAACACCCTCCTTACTGGCCTCTCTAATTCTAAGTTGTGTGTCTACCTATCCTGGCTTCCCGCCCTAAGTATGTAGCCAGAGTTATCTCTTCAAAAACATGTCATGTTATATCATTCTTATATTCTAAATCCCCCACGAGCTCCAAATCTCACTTTGAATAAAGCTCAGTCTTTACTCTGGCCTTTTTACAACATACCCACAGTTATCATATCATCCCTGAATAATTTCTGTCTTTCACTCTTAAGCTATATCAGAAATTCTGCTCTTCCTTGAATATGACAAACTTCCCACTCAAATCTATGTCTTCTACAGTTTCTTAGGCTTAAAATGACTTTCTCCAGTCATCCTTAAGGTTTATTCCTTTATTTCATTCAGGTAACTATCACATATCCTTGTTCACCCTATGTAAAATAGTAATTCTCCATATTTATCTATAACTTTATTCTGTTGTATTTTCCATATAACATCAATAATATGTTTGTTGAGTGACTGACCAAATGATTGAGTATCTTACATATGTGTATATTATTCATACCTTTAATATAATTCTAACTGGCTTAATAAGTAGTTTAATATTAAAACATTGACTAATTTAATATAAATATATTAGTTCCTTAAAATTAAAAAATTCAATTTTTAATTAGCAATTTAATATTAATATACTAAATACTTGTGTTAAATATTTAAAACATTGACTGCTTTAATATTTCTGTATTTAATTTCATAAATAACAAAACCATCCTGAAACTCAGTTTGAAGGAAACAGATTACTCGAAAAAGGAATTCAGTATAGAGCACATGTTTCCTTAAAGAGTCCATTTTTCTATGGAACTTTTATGTTTTTCCATATAGTATCCTTTGTTGGGGCTTCCCGGGTGGCACTAGTGGTAAAGAACCCACCTGCCAATACAGAAGACATTCTCTGATTTCTACAAATTCATGGTATGAATATGTATTGAGCCTTTGCTAGACACTGTGGTAAACAGGAGTTTAGGAGAGTGAGCAGGAAAGTCAGACTCCCTGCCCCAGAAACCATACTCCTTTAACGCCTGCTGGTTGGACAATAGTCCAGCTACACTAGAGCAAAAAAACAGAATAGACTTTACAGACTTTGATCACTGTAAATACTTAGCCTCCTGTGTTTTAAACAAGAGGTGAAATGACATGAAGCTTGTTAATTTTTTTATAACAATACAATTTCATTTTTCATTGGGCTTACCACCATTTCACACCATTTACTGCTAGTATATCTTTCATATAGAATATCACTCTCCTCAAGTGCTAACATGGAATTATTGTAAATTAAGCATTGACTATAAGTCTTTATCACAAAAATGAGGAAGTCCATAACTATAAAAAGCTTATGAAGCAAGGAATTAACTTTTCTCCTTTAAAATTATCTTTAAAATCCCAAGCAGTTTGGTACCTCTTATTTCCTTAAGTTTCCTGGTATAGGAATCACCATCCATGCATTTATGCCTGAAGAACACTACTTCCCTGATACTTTAAGTAGATGAGAAAAAAAATACTCATAAGGCAATATTAACTACATAGAAATGCAAAAATTACATGCTTGTTGCTTTCACAATTAATGAAAGTGTGAGAGTCCTTCCTTGCCCATAGGTATATAAGGAAGAAAGCCATTTTCTTCTTGAATGGAGATATCACCCTTTCACTCATCCATGGAAAAATTCTGGCGATCAACACAACGACCTTTTATATTTTCCTACACAACAAACCTCACAAAGGGAGATATCAGACCCACACACTACGTCCTCAAATAATAATAACCTTCTATATAAATTCTTTTTTTAGAAGTTTATTGTCAAAGATAATTTGATAATATTTTCCATAATCCTATTCTAAGGATTTAGAGATGAAAATGTCTTCATTTTATTATATCACAGTGGTATAGTTTTAGGAGTTTCACTGTAAGGTGTCTGCAAAAGTCTACTAAAATCATTATTTGGATTCAGAGTGCTCATCGTACCAAACATCTGTAAAAATAAGGTAAAAAATTTCCTAATATTTAAATGTCCGTAACCTCTGATGTGAAGGCAGAAAATTTGGTTGAAGGCATACCTGCTCCACTACCTCAACATCCCCGTGACTCTAACGGCTCCTTTTAGATTGTAGTTGTTGTTGTTCAGTCACTAAGTCATGTCTGACTCTTTGCAACCCCATGGGCTGCAACATGTCTGGCTTCCCTCCCCATCCTTCACTGTCTCCCGTAGTTTGCTCAGACTCATGTCCATTGAGCTGGTGATGCCATTCAACCATATCACCCTCATCCTTTTAGATACCCTGAGCTGAAACCTCAAAGGCTTGAAGATGCTTCCCAGAATTACAGCATAGGTACAGGAGCAGAACTCAAGGTGATGCCATAAAGCAATTTGTAATTCTGCATGAATCTAAATAATCTATATCAAAATAAAATCCTGTTTTCTTTTTAAAAAATCAATAGTGACCATATTGTTTTCTTCTACATTTTCAGAACTTTTGGTTACTACTGAAGTATACATAAAAATATTCGATTAGAATGAACATTTTCTATAATTTCAAACTAGAAGCAAGCAAAATAAATATATATCAAAGGTGAAAATATATTGCCTAAAATGTATAACAAATATACACTTAAGAAGCAATTAATTTACATGGAGTTAGTGACTTTCTACAAAAACATGTAAGAAGTAAAAGCAAAAATTTTATTTAAAAAATTTTAAGTAACATAACTTGAATAATTATTTTCAATTATATTTTAAGCTATGATTCTACTCTGTTAAGCAAAAATGAATGTGCACTGAACTAAATAGAGAAACAAGGATCGATTTCCCTTCCACTTGAAAACAAAATAAACAATGTATCAACAAAGCAATCATTTTCAAGACCCTGGATATTAGGCAACAAAGATCAGTGATTCCAGGGAAATGGTATACAAAAGACATGAACCCCTACTATTGCCGCAGGTTACTACCTTGAGAGAGCTGCTAGGCTGCAGCACAGAGGGAACTCAGAGGGACCTGGTAGACTTCCTGATTTGAGGAGAGAGAGCTGGGGTTTTGGAGAAGCCCAAGGAGGCTATTGTTTGGAAGAAAAAGTTAGTCGCTCAGTTGTGTCTAACTCTTTGTGACCCCATGGACTGCAGCCCGCCAGGCTCCTCTGTCTATAGGACTTTACAGGCAAGAGAACTTGAATGGGTAGCAATTCTCTTCCCCAGGGAATCTTCCTGATCCCTACTGAAACTGTGTCACCTGCACTGCAGGCAGATTCTTTACCGTCTGAGCCATGAGGGACTGTTTGGTAGATAGGACCAAACAGGAGAGAGCTGCATAGACAGAACTCTATTCATCTGCAGAGGATGCCCACCAGGTCTCATATAGCAGCTCGTGCATATATGAGGAAACTATCAAAGGCTAAAAGAGAACTAGAGTTCACAATGCCCAGGGCTCACAGCAGGGCCAGCTCTAGTACAAGTTGCCACCAGCAGAATGAACCAACTCATGATTCACTGGGGAAGAGGGTAGAGAACATGGAAGGGTCTTGCCTCAGTATCGAATAGCAATTAGTCCAAGGCTGAGCAAACTTAGCAATGAAAGGTCCTATGACATTCACTTAGGAATACATCCACATTGATATTATCATTATCATTTTTGGATGTTCACTAGAACTATTCCAGGGATCACTGGAATCTAAGTTATCAGTATTTAAGATTGCACTAAACTCAGTATGCCAACTTCTTCCATACTCTTGATAGGATACTTTTATTTTTCACTAAGAAATGAATAGAAATATTGGTTATACACCTTTTAGTTCCTTCCCAAAATACAAAAGATAACAAAGACTTTAAAAGACAGTCTCAGGGAGGCAAACTTCCTTTTCAGGATGCTCAGTGACTCAGTCATGTCCAGCTGTTTGCAACCCCGTAGACTGTAGCCTGCCAGGTCTCAGCATCCATGGGATTTCCTAGGCAAGAATACTGGAGTGGGTTTCCACCATCCTCCAGGGGATCTCCCTGATGCAGGCATCAACCTACGTCTCTTGCATCCCAGGCAGATTCTTTACCATTGCGCCACCTGGGAACGCCGCCTTCTCAGGAGGATGACTTTTAGTAAATAAGACCCTCAAAATCTGTGCACTGAGATTTTGAGTTTCCAACGCTGAATTAAAATGTCTAATTTTTACATAGTTTTAATAAATCAAAATGAGATACTAATTCAAATTATAAGCAGTTTATGGTTAGTTGTGTTTATTATATGAAAGCTTTTAAAGGAGTTGCCTGATGCTGACCAAATTTTAAGACAGTACTAAGAGCATGAATATATATTTAATTTCAGTTAATATTCCACTATTTGATGCAAAAGGCATTTTAAACTTTCAACTTCCCACTTTATCATATTTCAATACAATGGACAAAACTGTATTTTTTATTGGCATTCACAGGAATCACTTTTCTAAGTTCCTGAAATCTATGCTTATTAGACAGGTAGCTTTGGTTAATATCCTCCCTTTACTAATACACATTTATTACATTCATTTCATGGCTTTAAATTATAATTGATACTCAATTTAGCTCACATTTCTTTTTTCATATTACTTCAGTTACCACCTAAAAACTTTAGGAAATTAAATTAAATCCCAGTGGGCTGCGCTGGAGGAGAACAGTATGCGTTGAATATTGACTTGAGAGGTTTCACGTAGGTCCTAAATTAGATCTAACTTGAGCAAGTGACACTCTCTGTTATGAGAGTACAACTAGATATATTGATTTTTTTTCTAAGGATTTGTTAAAACCTGTCAATATGAAAGCACTGGTTGCAAAGTTTTAGTGCCCATAATGTTTTACAGAGTACAGTATCCAGGGGAATTGAAGACTATAAAAACCTGTTTCCAAATTTACATGAATAATCTCAAATGCCTCATTAACTTTAAATGTATCACTAAATAATCTGTGTTAGACATACCTGCACTAACTTTACTATACATTCTATTATGTGAAAGTGTTAGTTGCTCAGTCCTGTCCAACTCCTTGCAACTCATGGACTGTAGACCACCAGGCTCCTCTGTCCATGGGAATCTCCAGGCAAGAATATTGGAGTAAGTAACCATTTCCTTCTCCAAGGGATCTTCCCAATCCAGGGAGTGAACCTTGGTCTCCTGCACTGCAGGCAGATTCTTTACCATCTGAGCCACCAGGGAAGCCCATATTCTATTATACAACCTTATTAAATATTCAAACTGCTTTGAATCTATTATTAAAAAGGATAGCATTGCCTTTAAAGTTTTACTTTGGAAACATGCTAGTGCATCCATATTTCCATTTGAAACCCATATTCATGACATCACCCCATGCAGTGAAACCTGGCAGCTTAGGAATTGATTTTCCAAGCATTATTATAGTAAAATCAACATGAAAGACTGTGGGTCATATCACTAAACTAAACAATATATATTTAAATGTATGCATTGCAAGTTTCAGTGAGAAAGGAATGTGCCTTTTTACATCTTTCTGGCGGCCATCAAATTGCTTTTTTGACTCTCAGAGTTATTTATGCAGAACTTGCGTACATTAAACAAGTAAGTATTTATCTACTCTGGTATATGCATAAACAGAAAAGCCTGTCGGACTACAGCAGGATCCACAATTACAAGTCAGCCACAACTTTTCTGTGTGATTATTGGCTACAGTCAATCTGGAAAAAAAATATTTCTGTTGGATTTTAACGTCTTCAGATGCTTTTAAATATCCCTGAGACTACAAAGGCACTATAGAATTTTGAAAATAAGCAAACTTTTCTCCCCCTAGTTGCACAGCATGTTTTTAGCAAAGGAAAACATGAGTGGGAAATAAGCAAATGCACTTTTCAAAATTAATTTGTGTCAAGGATGAAGCTGTCTCCAACTCTAATTTCAATCTGAAAAGGATTTCATCACTTGATATTTCTCTTTGTCAACATATCTACATCAGTTTCTCATATAGTTTTTTACGACAGTGGAAAAATCTTGTGAAAACCATGCTATGAGTTACATATTGTAATATACACCCTGTCTGGCTACATTTTAACCCAAGCAGCACTCACGCACGCCTAGACATTCAAATTCTCTTGGTGAACTTAACATTAAGGCCTCTATTGCAAAGTCAAAATGGGTAAATCTTCATTTTTATTTCTGTTAATTAGGTTAATTTATTTTGAGACTATATTTAGTCTAAAAATTCAATAATGCCAACTGTACTCAGTATTGATCACTATATCAAAAGTTAGGTAGATATTTAGATATAGATGATGCAGCTTTTTTTCTGGTGTTACTCAATTATCTAAACTCCATTGATGCACATATATTTTAATCATAATGTAGGTGAACAAGTTAAAATAACAAAGTGATCAGTGATGGAATAATTATGTAATACTTGAAGACATGATTATGAGGCCCTAGGTGAAGCAATTAACAAGTCTAACCATTATGGTAGTTTGACATCAACACACGTATTGCTAAGAGTAATGCAATTCATGCTGCTTTTAGGAAACCTTTGCTCCTGAAAGAAATTGTTGGCTTCAAATTTTGTTTCTTTTGAAGCTAAAGACAAATGAACTTGCTACAGTGTGGAACTAGTTTCATTAGTGTAGCACATATATGCACCAGCAAAGAGTAAACCAGTATATTTCCTATCATGATATTTCCAAAGCATTTCTGGTCACACTGTATCCTATTTCTTCTTTTAAGTTCATAGAATGGAAACTAGAAATGAAATGATTGTTTTCTGCTAAAATCAGGAAAGTCTTTTCTGTAGTTTTTTTTAAGTTATACATGGAGTGAGAGCACAAGTGAACTTGTCTATTGTCCAAAATTGGAGTCACTCTGTGTAGCAATATTGGGTTATTAATTTTAAATGCAAAAAACACACAAACATACATAGATCATTAAAGTCTTTAAACAATGTTTAAAATTAAAATGGCTTTCATCAAGGTTATCCAATAGTCTCTGTAATAACTTTCTGTAAATCTATTTTATTTAGCAAGATACACTGTGACATACAGTTATTTGTCCAACCAGAAAATATCCCCCATTTCTTCTCTATTAATACTATGCTGATTTTATCCAGGTATAAGGAAGGGATATGCTCAGCAAGAAAGTGAACCCTTTATCCCCAGGGCTTGAATTATGATATGATTTAATATGATTTATTCATATGTTATATTCATGGTTAATTCATGACCTGGTGTTAGTTATTGTTTCAGTGTGGGCATATGGATTCATCCTGAACAAAGAGACATGAAAGGATATTTGCTGAGAAATACTCTGGAATTTTTCCCCTCTCTCTTAAAAGAAATTTCTAAGAAACTACTTGCTACCTTTTGTGTCACTGTCAGGACAGGATACCCAGAATTGCTGTAACTGTGATGATGAAAGTCCAGAGAACTGTAGAGAAGCCTTTTGGAAACTTTGCATGTTTGAACTGCTAAACTAATCAATCCTCGAAATATTCACCTCTGAATTTTCAGTTTTATTTAAGCTACATTTAATTGGATATTCTGTTCCTTAGAATAGAGTCTTTGTGACCCTGTGGACTGTAGCTTGCCAGGCTCCTCTGTCTATGGAATTCTCCAGGCAAGAATACTGGAGTGGGTTTCCACACCATCCTCCAGGCGATCTTTCCAACTCAGGGATCAAACCCAGGTCTCCTGCATTGCAGGCAGATTCTTTACCATCTGAGCCACCAGGGAAGCCTTTATATATAAAGTTATTTTAACATAACCTTATACTAGATTAATTTTTCTGCATATCTTATTTATCACCTGCTATGGAGCTTTCATGGATAGACTGATATCTGTCAATAATATTCGAAAAAGGTGATTAATCGTGCCTGAATTCACTGCCCACTAATCCCATTTGTATTCATATGCATTTTCTTTATTTTTACATTTTTTTAGACTTTTTCACACTATTTTTTTATGTCTAAAGGTAATTTCTATTAGTTTTTTTATATCATTGTCTGTTAGCACTGTACAATAGATATATATATTTTTTGCTCTTTTAATGCACTAATTCTCTCTTTAGTAGTCTTCAGGTGGCGTTATGGTAAAGTGGGGTTTCCCTAGCAGCTCAGCTGAGAAAGAACCCACCTGCAACACAGGAGACCCTGGTTTGATTCCTGCGTCGGGCAGATCCCCTGGAGAAGGCTACTCACTTCAGTATTTGTGGACTTCCCTGGTGGCTCAGAAGGTAAAAAAAATCCACCTACAGTGCGGGAGACCTGGGTTGGGAAGATTCCCTGGAGGAGGGTATGGCAATCTACTCCAGTATTCTTGTCTGGAGGATCCCCTGAACAGAGGAGCCTGGTGGGCTATGGTTCACAGGGTCGCAAAGAGTCCGACACAACTGAAGCGACTTAGGAGCAGCAGCAAACTATCGAAGAAGTCGTTGACCTCCTCATGTCCACTGTATTTTTGTGTTCTAGAAGTTTAGTTTGATTATTTCTAAATGTGCTTCATCATTGTATCTTGATTTTCCATAATTTCTAATTTCTTTTTAATTTCAACTTTGCTTCTTCAAACATATTAAATTTACTTAATTCATGTTTTAATTGATTTTATTTTCAAAATCTATTAACTCCTTTGTTACTTCCGCTAAGTGCTTTGTCATGGTGGTTTTCTCCTGGTGTGTTTCTGTGCTTTTTATCTCTATGTTCATCATCATTGAGATATTACCTGGGGACTATGCTGAGACTTGTGTTTGAGAAGACTGCTCTAAGCATGATTTGAACATGAGTCTTTTAAACATGAGTCCTCATCTGACACCAAACTAAGTATTTAGTTTAGGTTTATAAACTAATGATTAGTGTAAATCCTGAATGCATATTTGAGTGAGAGATGGTTTGTAGCTAAAAAACCACAGGGAAGACTTTTTTTTGCCTCCTCAAAGCCAAGTCCAGCAAGGGCAAGTTTCTGTTTTATGTTTCTTTTCTTCATCTTCCTCTCCATCCCTTCACTAAGAGTATTTCTTTTGCTTTCAGTTGTTTTACTTGAAATTCTGTAACTGACTTTCTACCCATGTAGACTCTCAGCTTTGTTTCGGGTCCCCTAAGGAACTGACCAACAGTGGCTATTCAGTGCCTGGGACAGCTGTCAGGGCAGAAATAGCACCTCATTGAATTTGCATTTTCTCAACATTTTCAGCCTCTAAGGAGTACCTCAAATTTTTTTCCAATTCATCTATGTAGTGTAAAGAGTTTTCTTAAAAATTACGTCGTGCCAGCAATTTTAGGTGTTCGATACACCTTAAAAAGATGTCGGTGTATCTAACCCACTTTGCTGAAAATGGAAACCCCCTTTTCCTTGTTTCTTTAGAGCTTAACTAACTGTTATTCATACAGAGCTATGAATGAGTCCTCATTGAGTCCTCAACATTCTTAACTCAGTGAGGTTCTTTTATGAGGTATGTATTTACTTGGTCAAAGACACCGATTTTCCATTCTTTTGTCATTCTACTTTCAATTTCACCTATTTCCAACCTAGTTATGCATGTGTGCTCTCACTTCAGTCATGTCCAACTCTCTGTGACCCCATGGACTGTAGCCCACCAGGCTCCTCTGTCCATGGGACTCTCCAGGCAAGAATATTGGAGTGGATTACCATGCCATCCTCCAGGGGATCTGCCTGACCCAGGGATCAAGCCTGTGTCTACTGTGTCTTCTGCATTACAGGCAGATTCTTTACCTCTGAGTCATGGGGAAAGTCTCCAACCTAGTTACTTTACTATAATTTATGTACTTCTTTGAACTATTTTAAGTATTTTTTGAAAAAACATAATGTGAATACATCTATGATACAAAACAAATATTTAAAAATACCTCTGCTTTTATCTTTTTATAGTTTACAGGGCATTGTTATGTACATTATGCTATATTTGTTTTCTTCAAGATATAGGCGGTGAGGGTATTCTTATGTGGCCAAAAAATGATTCCCCAGGTGGTAATGCCTAAATCAGAATCTGGATTCTAAATCCTGGTCCAGTGCTTTTATGCTTGAGTAAGACAAACTGAATATTTAGGAAGGACACAATAAATAAACCTCACCGTATATTGCAAATCCCCTCAATTCAAGTTATCAGGGTATTCTCTAACTGAAGATAAGCAGGTTGAAATTGATGTAAAGTCCACTTTCCCCAAAACATTTCATTCTAACTTCTGAAATATGTTCCTTATAATTATTGAAGAATTTATTTCTGGCAAATCATTTCCTACTTGCCATTTAGATTAATAATTTACCATTTGATGGACACTTTATACAGAAATATTTTGGATATAATTAACTTATAATTGGCTCAATTAATTAAATTGATTGTAGATGAATTCATTTACCTGTTTAAATGTGAGATATTGCCAAAATTCAAAAAACTACAGAAAAGAATAGAGCACAGGGAGAAAAGAGAGTTTATTTTCATTTTCAAAGTGACAGATAATTTTTTCACACTCTATTTAAAATTAGCACTACTTACAGCTTTATCTGCAAAGGTCTCTTCATAAAATAGCATCATCAGAGCAAACTGTACCACTACATATATCTTCAATAGCTGAGATGCTGATGATGAGAAAGGAACTTCTTTCCCCTCAACCTAAGAAGACAGAAAAACACTTTTCCATGATATTGCTCCATTATCTCTCTCATTGAAATTCACATTAAGAGGAGATATGAAAAAGAAATGAAAGATTTTGCATTTTTTTTAATCCTTGAAACAACTCATGTTTATTACTTCACATAGAAAAAATGTAAAAATTAGGAGACTTGTTTCTCATTTCAGAAACATTATGAGTCTGATCTTGTCTGCTTTATATAGAGCAATGTAAGAATTGATACTGATGATTAACATAAACAAAGTGAACATGTTATATGAAATATTAAAATATGTCCATGATTATACCTTGAAGTATAGCAAAAGAGAAAATGGAAGGTGATTTGGGGTTGTGGAGATAATTTTACTTCAAAGAGAAACACTGTCTTATTGAAAACAACTTTCCCAGACTACAGTTTCCCAGAAACACTATAATCCTATTTTTATAATGCAGATTTAGGCATCAATATGACTTTAAAATATTCACTTAGAATTATCTATTGAAAAAAAGGAAAATAATAAAGGAACCATAGCTGACTAGACTCTCTGGAGCAGAAATAAGCAAACTATTTTCACCTATATCAATTTAGAATGTTGTTCTATAACTAGCTGTGAACATAACCAGGTATCTGGGAAATTTCAACACAGCAACTTTCGTAACTACAAGAGAAAACATCCTTATTTAAATCGAGATTGTTTGAAAAATAACATATTCAAATAAAACATACGACTTCATTTCCTTGAAGTACTGGCTAATTTTTATACTCATAATTATCTCTGAAATCAAGAGTAGCTTATTGTTTTTGTATTACTATTAATGTCAGTTATCTTGATAAGCAATCACAATATATACGCTAAATGATTGGAAAGAAATTCCTTTTTCATTTTCATCAGAGGAATTCGATATTGAAACTCAATTTTTCATTTGAATTTCTATGTTTTACATCTCTACTTTGCTTAATGTTTTATTTTTAATAGATTTCTGCATTTAATGCTACTACTCCACTATGGAATGAATAAAGTTGTGGTCTAATCCAATAACCACATTTGATGTGGCTTTAGACCTTCAATTCTGGAGATCTCAGTTTTTCATGGACAAATGAAGACTGGACAGAATCATCCAAAGGCTCCCTCCATCTCAGCATTCTAGTTTCTGTGATGGACCCACAAGTGTCTGTGTGATTTCTGCCCTACACACAGGCTCTTGGCTGTGGGTTTGAGTCAAGAAAACCAGTCTCTGGTGCTCTGCCCCAAACCATGCTCCCTAGGAAAAGACAGCATCAGTCTGGGATATGGCACCCCTCTTATTGGCCCCTAGGTGGTGTCCACTCATTAAGTTACACATTGCGTGACTGCATCTGCCACAGGAAACATCTTTTTTCAGATTTGCATGAAGTCAGCATGAATTACAGGCTGGCTGAAGACCTGACAATAGGAAATTAATCTTTGCCATCATCAAATTCATGAACACTATTTACCTCTGGGATTTCTTCAATCAGTCCAAGTCTTGGTTTTCCTGGACTCCATCCTGGTCCTTTAAATATGACAGAAAACTTATTGAAGAACCCAGGCGTGGCCCAGAATGTAGTCCATATGTTAACTAAATGATGGAACTAGAAGAATAAAAATAGAATTCATTTGAAATAAGGAAAACCCATAACAAAAAGGTTACATACGTTAAGTCATGTGTTTTATTTTATTGTATAATACAATTTGTAAATTATTATTTAATATATAATTATATATAATTTGCTAATGATGATTAATATTCAATTGTGTTATAAATTGAAATTTATTCTATGCATTCTGTATACCTTTATGTTTAAATATATTCTTACCAATATTTCTGAAACTCCACAAAATTTGAAATTTTAAAATATGGTAATAGCTTAGAAAATCAACAAAGAATAAAAAAATGAGTTCAGAGACTATACTCCCAATGGTATTAACTAGCAGCCTGCACACTCAACAGCCATGTCGAATGACATTTTTTCTAGACTTGCTAAACAGTTGTTAAAGTTGAACTAGAATCATATAAATATGCATATCTGCTATATATTTTTAAAATAATTTTATTTACTATATTGAATTACAGGTAAACATAGGCGAAAAGGAAAGATATCCCCATCTGAATGCAGAGTCCCAAAGAATAGCAAGGAGAGATAAGAAAGCCTTCCCCAGCGATCATTGCAAAGAAATAGAGGAAAACAACAGAATGGGAAAGACTAGAGATTTCGTCAGGAAAATTAGATATACCAAAGGAACATTTCATGCAAAGATGGGCTCGATAAAGGACAGAAATGGTATGGACCTAACAGAAGCAGAAGATATTAAGAAGAGGTGGCAAGAATACACAGAAGAACTGTACAAAAAAGATCTTCACAATCAGATAATCACGATGGCGTGATCACTCACCTAGAGCCAGACATCCTGGAATGTGAAATCAAGTGGGCCTTAGAAAGCATCACTACGAACAAAGCTAGTGGAGGTGATGGAATTCCAGTTGAGCTATTTCAAATCCTCAAAGGTGATGTGGTGAAAGTGCTGCACTCAATATGTCAGCAAATCTGGAAAACTCAGCAGTGGCCACAGGACTGGAAAAGGTCAGTTTTCATTCCAATCCCAAAGAAAGGCAATGCCAAAGAATGCTCAAACTACCGCACAATTGCATTCATCTCACACGCTAGTAAAGTAATACTCAAAATTCTCCAAGCCAAGCTTCAGCAATACGCGAACTGTGAACTTCCAGATGTTCAAGCTGGTTTTAGAAAAGGCAGAGGAAACAGAGATCAAATTGCCAACCTCCGTTGGATCATTGAAAAAGCAAGAGCGTTCCAGAAAAACATCTATTTCTGCTTTATTGACTATGCCAAAGCCTTTGACTGTGTGGATCACAATAAACTGTGGAAAATTCTTAAAGAGATGGGAATACCAGACCATTTGACTTGCCTCTTGAGAAACCTGTATGCAGGTCAGGAAGCAACAGTTAGAACTGGACATGGAACAACAGACTGGTTCCAAATAGGAAAAGGAGTACATCAAGGCTGTATATTGTCACCCTGCTTATTTAACTTATATGCAGAGTACATCACGAGAAACACTGGGCTGGAAGAAACACAAGCTGGAATCAGGATTGCTGGGAGAAATATCAATAACCTCAGATGTGCAGATGACACCACCCTTATGATAGAAAGGGAAGAAGAACTAAAGAGCCTCTTGATGAAAGTGAAAGAGGAGAGTGAAAAAGTTGGCTTAATGCTCAACATTCAGAAAACTAAGATCATGGCATCTGGTCCCAACACTTCATGGGAAATAGATGGGGAAACAGTAGAAACAGAGTCAGACTTTATCTTTTTGGGCTCCAAAATCACTGTAGATGGTGACTGCAGCCATGAAATTAAAAGACGCTTACTCCTTGGAAGGAAAGTTGTGACCAACCTAGATAGCATATTTAAAAGCAGAGACATTACTTTGCCAACAAAGGACATCTAGTCAAGGCTATGATTTCTCCAGTGGTCATGTATGGATGTGAGAGTTGGACTATAAAGAAAGCTGAGCGCCGAAGAATTGATGCTTTTGAACTGTGGTGTTGGAGAAGACTCTTGAGAGTCCCTTGGACTGCAAGGAGATCCAACCAGTCCATCCTAAAGGAGATCAGTCCTGGGTGTTCATTGGAAGGTCTGATGTTGAAGCTGAAACTCCAATACTTTGGCCACCTTATGTGAAGAGTTGACTCATTGGAAAAGACCCTAATGCTGGGAAGGATTGGGGGCAGGAGGAGAAGGGGATGGCAGAGGATGAGATGGCTGGATGGCATCACCGACTTGATGGACATGGGTTTGGATAGACTCAGGGAGTTGGTGATGGACAGGGAGGCCTGGTGTGCTGCAGTTCACGGGGTCGCAAAGAGTCAGACACTATGGAGTGACTGAACTGACTGAACTGATATCACATTAAGAAAAAAATTTCAGTGCAATTTCTGAGGGTAAATTTAAAAGTATTTTCCATATTTTGTAATAAGAAAAAAGTTTACTGAGTCAAAAATTTACCTTGAAGTTTATAGCAGCAATTCACATTCTTTAAATAGCACACATTTGATAGGTATAAGGTTAAAGTATGCACATGCATGACAAGTACTCATTAAATATTGGCTACTAGGATAATTATCTCTATATACCACACATGTTATAATAATGCATCATAGAATTAATAATAGTCCTAGATATTGGGTATCAGCTATAGATTAGAAATGAGTTTATTATAAGTGTAGTGATAAATTAATGCAGAAAGAAGTTTTGGTTCTATCAGACTTTGTGTTCTCACGTGTATTTCATGATCTCTTACAGAATTTAAACCACTAACATTATAAAAATGGCTTTTAAAATTACTTGAAATATTACAATAAAGAATCTAAAGCAATAAAGAAACACTGTAGGATTTAGGTGAGGCTTTGTAATAAAAATAATAATAATACAGAAAATTAATGGCACAACACACATTAATACACTTACCTGTTTTGCTATTTTAAAAACTGACTGCAATTGTATGCAGTTCAGTTCAGTTCAGTCACTCAGTCATGTCTGACTCTTTGCGACCCCATGAACGCAGCACGCCAGGCCTCCCTGTCCATCACCAACTCCCGGAGTTTACCCAAACTCATGTCCAGTGAGTCAGTGATGCCATCCAACCATCTCATCCTCTGCCATCCCCTTCTCCTCCTGCCCTCAATCTTTCCCAGCATCAGGGTCTTTTCAAATGAGTCAACTCTTCGCATGAGGTGGCCAACGTACTGGAGTTTTGGCTTCAGCCTCAGTCCTTCCAATGAATATTCAGGACTGATCTCCTTTAGGATGGACTGGTTGGATCTCCTTGCAGTCCAAGGGACTCTTAAGAGTCTTCTCCAACACCACAGTTCAAAAGCATCAGTTTTTCTGTGCTCAGCTTTCTTTATAGTCCAACTCTCACATCCATATATGACCACTGGAAAAACCATAGCCTTAACTTGATGGACCTTTGTGGACAAAGTAATGTCTCTGCATTTCAACAGGCTGTCTAGGTTGATCATAACTTTCCTTCCAAGGAGTAAGCGTCTTTCTAGACACAAGCCATGAGAAATACATGGTAACATTTTTAAATCAGGAGCACTTTCTCACTTATTTTCTTTGCCAATGGCCTGAAATACCTGGATGCCAAAGGAAAGCAAAATGAATGGTCTACACTTAAAAATAAAGGAGGAGGGGGGGCGATCCTAAGATAGCGGAGGAATAGGACGGGGAGACGACTTTCTCTCCCACAAATTCACCAAAAGAACATTTAGACACTGAGCAAATTTCACAAAACAACTTGCGAATGCTGGCAGAGGACATCAGACACACAGAAAGGCAGATCATAGTCTTCTAAAGAAGGTAGGACAAAATATAAAGATAAAAAGAGAGACAAAAGAGGTACGGACAGAGATCCATCCCGGGAAGGGAAGTCTTAAAAAAGAAATTTCCAAACACCAGGAAACACTCTCTTCGGCGGGTCTGTGGCAAGCCTTGGAATTGCTGAGGGCAAAATAACCAGGAGGAAAAATAAATAAATAATTAAAACCTGTGGTTTACATACCTAACAGCAATTCCCAGCGGGCGCACAGCACAGACACCCGCATGCCCAACTAGCAAGCGGGGACCGGCCAGGGAGGGGCGGGCTGCATTGCTTATTTCTCAATTGGAGTTACAGGTAAATAACCTGAAGACAAGGATCGAGAAGACGCAAGAAAGGTTTAACAAGGACTTAGAAATAAGGACTGAGCCTGAATGCCCCGAGGGCAATCTGAGGGAACTAGATTGAGCCAGCAACCTAGACCATGGGATAGCTTTCCCGCAAAGAGCCTTAACCTAAGACACCGCCAGGCCCGCTCACAGAACAAAGGACTGAACAGAGTAAACCTGCCGCAGACCAGCCCATCCCCCGCCGGAGACAGGCAGGCGAGGGCAGTCAGAGCTGGAAGGGCGGAATCGTGGCCCCAGATAGGCATTCTATACCAAACTCCAAACAGACCTTGCTGCTAACCAGGACTGCTTGGGACTCTGGAGGGTCGACATCCGCCAAGAGGGTCACAGCCAGAGATCAGCTCCCCAGGGGAGAGCACAACACACCTGGGAAGCTGCGCCCGTTGTACACCCAGAAAACCGAGCAGCTGGGACAGAGGAAGGGGAAAAAGACGCAGCCCCCGACCGCGCTAGCCAAAAACCTGGTCACCAGAGCTGCTCGGACCTGGGAAGGGCACAAAATCCAGGCTCAACCAAGTCTGTGCCATTGTGAAGTACCCGGGAACCAGAACCTGAGCGGCTTAGACCTGGAAAGTACAGGCAACCCCAGGGGCCGCTTCAGACATTTCCCGGCAGTGCAACCTAGAACCTGAGCAGTGTAGACTGGGAAAGCACACAAGCCATGAGCAGGGCAAACCCAGTGTGGCCGAAACATTGTGAGCACACGCCAGTGAGATTTGTTTGCAGTGTTCCTCCCTCCCAACAGCATGACTGAACAAGTGAGACTAAAAAAAAAAAGTGACCACCACCGCCCTCCTTGTGTCAGGATGGAAATTAGACACTGAAGAGACCAGCAGACGGAAGAAGCTAAAACAAACAGAAGGAATCACTTTTGAAGTGACAGATGCAACAGATTAAAACCCTATAATTAGCACCAACTACATAGGAAGGGGCCTAGAGACCTTGAGAAGTACAAGCTGGACCAAGGAACTATCTGAAAATCAACTGGCCCCACACTGTCCATAACAGCTACAGAGAAAGTCTGAGATATCTTTTTACTAGTATCATTTTTTTTAATTTTTAAAACGTTTTAAATAATATTTTATTTAATTTTTTTTAATTTAATTTTTTTATTTTAGTTTATTTTTATCTTTAAGTCCCCTATTACTCCTTCAATTTTCACTTTTATAACCTACTATTACCTTGCACACAAAAAAAACTCTATTTTTATTTTTTTTATTTTGTTTTTCTTTAAGACATTATTTTTAAAGTAAACTTCATATATATATATTTTATAATTTTTGTGACTTTGGTGGGTTTTTTTCTTTTTTCGTTTTTCTTTTTCTTTTCTTTCTCCTTTTTTAATATGGTATTTTAAAACCTAACCTCTACACTAGATTTTTAATCTTTGCTTTTTAGTATTTGTTCTCAACTTTGTATCTTCAAGAACCCAATCTTCAGCACCCACTTTTACTTGGGAACAAGATCACTGGCTTGATTGCTCTCTCCCCCTTTTAACTCTCCTTTTTCTCCACCAGGTCACCTCCATCTCCCCACTCCCTCTTTTCTCCTCTACCCAACTCTGTGAATCTCTTTGTGTGTTCCGGGCTATGGAGAACACTTAGAGAACTGGTTACTGGCTGGATCTGTCTCCTCTTTTGAGTTCCCCTTTTCTCCTCCTGGCCACCTCTATCTCCCTCCTCCCTCTTCTCTTCTCCGTGTAACTCTGTGAACCTCTCCGGGTGTCCCTCATTGCGGAGAAACCTCTCATCATTAACCTAGATGTTTTATCATCAGTGCTGTATAGATGGAGAAGTCTTGAGGCTACTGTAGGAATAAGACTGAAAACCAGAGACAGGAGACTTAAGTCCAAATCTTGAGAACACCAGAGAACTCCTGAATCCAGGAATCATTAAACGAGAGGAGTTCATCAAACACCTCCATTCATACACTGAAACCAAACACCACCCAAGGGCCAACAAGTCCCAGAGTAAGATATACCACACAAATTCTCCAGCAACACAAGAACATAGCCCTGAGCTTCAACATACAGGCTGCTCAAAGTCACACCAAACCCACTGACATCTCAAAACTCATTACTGGACACTTAATTGCACTCCAGAGAGAAGAAATCAAGCTCCACCCACCAGAACACCAACACAAGCTTCCCCAACAAGGAAACCTTGACAAGCCACTCGTCTAACCCCACCCACAGTGAGGAACCTCCACAATAAAGAAGAACCACAGACTGCCAGAAAACAGAAAGGCCACCCCAAACACAGCAATATAAACAAGATGAAAAGGCAGAGAAATAACCAGTAGGTAAAGGAACAGGATAAATGCCCTCCAAATCAAACAAAAGAGGAAGAGATAGGGAATCTACCTGATAAAGAATTCCGAATAATGATACTGAAAATGATCCAAAATCTGGAAAAAAATTGGAGTTACAGATAAATAACCTGAAGACAAGGATTGAGAAGACATAAGAAAGGTTTAACAAGGACTTAGAAGAAATAAAAAAGAGTCATTATATAATGAATAATGCAATAAATGAGATCAAAAACACTCTGGAGGGAACCAACAGTAGAATAACAGAGGCAGAAGATAGGATAAGTGAGATAGAAGATAGAATGATAGAAATAAATGAAACAGAGAGGAGAAAAGAAAAAAGAATTAAAAGAAATGAGGACAACCTCAGAGACCTCTGAGACAATGTTAAACGCAACAACACACGAATCATAAGAGTCCCAGAAGAAGAAGACAAAAAGAAAGACCATGAGAAAATACTCGAGGAGATAATAGTTGAAAACTTCCCTAAAGTGGGGAAAGAAACAATCACCCAAGTCCAAGAAACCCAGAGAGTCCCAAACAGGATAAACCCAAGACGAAATACCCCAAGACACATAATAATCAAATTAGCAAAGATCAAACACAAAGAACAAATATTAAAACAGCAAGGGAAAAACGACAAATAACACACAAGGGGATTCCCATAAGGAAAACAGCTGATCTTTCAATAGAAACTCTTCAGGCCAGAAGGGAATGGCAGGACATACTTAAAGTGATGAAAGAAAATAATCTACAGCCCAGATTACTGTATCCTGCAAGAATCTCATTCAAATATGAAGGAGAAATCAAAAGCTTTACAGACAAGCAAAAGCTGAGAGAATTCAGCACCACCAAACCAGCTCTCCAACAAATGCTAAAGGATCTTCTCTAGACAGGAAACACAGAAAGGGTGTATAATCTCAAACTCAAAACAATAAAGTAAACGGCAACGGGATCATACTTTTCAATAATTACCTTAAATGTAAATGGGTTGAATGCCCCAACCAAAAGACAAAGAATGGATACAAAAACAAGACCCCTATATATGTTGTTTACAAGAGATCCACCTCGAAACAAGGGACACATACAGACTGAAAGTGAAGGGCTGGAAAAACATATTTCATGCAAATAGAGACCAAAAGAAAGCTGGAGTAGCAATACTCATATCAGATAAAATAGACTTTAAAACAAAGGCAGTGAAAAGAGAAAACGATGGACACTACATGATGATCAAACGATCAATCCAAGAAGAAGATATAACAATTATAAATATATACACACCCAACATAGGAGCACCGCAATATGTAAGGCAAATGCTAACAAGTAAGAAAGGGGAAATTAACAATAACACAATAACAGTGGGAGACTTTAATACCCCACTCACTCCTATGGACAGATCAACTAAACAGAAAATTAACAAGGAAATAAAACTTTAAATGATAAAATAGACCAGTTAGACCTAATTGATATCTATAGGTCATTTCACCCCAAAACAATGAATTTCACCTTTTTCTCAAGTGCACACGGAACCTTCTCCAGAATAGATCACATCCTGGGCCATAAATCTAGTCTTGGTAAATTCAAAAAAACTGAAATCATTCCAAGCATCTTTTCTGACCACAATACACTAAGATTAGATGTCAATTACAGGAGAAAAACAATTAAAATATCCAACATATGCTGGCTGAACAACACACTGTTGAATGACCAACAAATCACAGAAGAAATCAAAAAAGAAATCAAAATATGCATAGAAACGAATGAAAATGAAAACACAACCCACAACCAATGGGACATGGTAAAAGCAGTGCTAAGGGGAAGATTCATAGCAATACAGGCTCACCTCAAGAAACAAGAAAAAAGTCAAATAAATAACCTAACTCTACACCTAAAGCAACTAGAAAAGGAAGAAATGAAGAACCCCAGGGTTAGTAAAAGGAAAGAAATCACAAAAATTAGGGCAGAAATAAATGCAAAAGAAACAAAAGAGACCATGGCAGAAATCAACAAAGCCAAAAGCTGGTTCTTTGAGAAGATAAATAAAATTGACAAGCCATTAGCCAGACTCATCAAGAAACAAAGGGAGAAGAATCAAATCAACAAAATTAGAAATGAAAATCGAGAGATCACAACAAACAACACAGAAATACAAAAGATCATAAGAGACTATTGTCAGCAACTATATGCAAATAAACTGGACAACTTGGAAGAAATTGCTAAATACTTAGAAAAGTATGACTACCCAAAACTGAAAAAGGAAGAAATAGAAAATATCAACAGACCCATCACAAGCACGGACATTAAAACTGTAATCAGAAATCTTCCAGCAAACAAAAGCCCAGGATCAGATGGCTTCACAGCTGAATTCTACCAAAAATTTAGAGAAGAGCTAACACCTATCCTACTCAAACTCTTCCAGAAAATTGCATAGGAAGGTAAACTTCCGAACTCATTCTGAGTCCACCATCACCCTAATAACAAAACCTGACAAACATGCTACAAAAAAAGAAAACTACACATGAAAAGATGCTCAACATCACTCATTATTAGAGAAATGCAAATCAAAACCACAATGAGGTACCATTTCACACCAATCAGAATGGCTGCTATCCAAAAGTCTACAAGCAATAAATGCTGGAGAGGGTGTGGAGAAAAGGGAACCCTCTTACGCTGTTGGTGGGAATGCAAACTAGTACAGCCACTATGGAGAAGAGTGTGGAGATTCCTTAAAAGACTGGGAATAGAACTGCCATATGGCCCAGCAATCCCACTGCTGGGCATACACATTGAGGAAACCAGAATTGATAGAGACGTGTGTACCCCAATGTTCATCGCAGCACTGTTTACAATAGCCAGGACATGGAAGCAACCTAGATGTCCATCAGCAGACGAATGGATAAGGAAGCTGTGGTACATATACACAATGGAATATTACTCAGCCATTAAAAAAAATACATTTGAATCGGTTCTATTGAGATGGATGAAACTGGAGCCCATTATACAGAGTGAAGTAAGCCAGAAAGAAAATCACCAATACAGTATACTAATGCATATATATGGAATTTGAAAGATGGTAACGATAACCCTATATGCGAGACAGAATAAGAGACACAGATGCATAGAACAGTCTTATGGACTCTGAGGGAGAAGGTGAGAGTGGGACGTTCTGGGAGAGTAGCATTGAAACATGTATATTATCATATGTGAAACAGAACACCATTCCAGGTTCAGTGCATGAGACAAATGCTCAGGACTGGGGCAATGGGATGACCTAGAGGGATGGGATGGGTAGGGAGGTGGGAGAGGGTTCCAGGAAGGGGAACACATGTAAACCCATGGCTGATTCATGTCAATGTATGGCAAAAACTACTACAATATTGTAAAGTAATTAGCCCCCAACTAAAATAAATAAATTTACTAAAAAAAAAAAGAAAACTACAGGCCAATATCACTGATGAACATAAGATGCAAAAATCCTTAACAAAATCCTAGCTAACAGAATCCAACAACATATTAAAAAGATCATACAT
Source organism: Giraffa tippelskirchi (assembly GCF_054371585.1). NCBI lineage: Eukaryota > Metazoa > Chordata > Mammalia > Artiodactyla > Giraffidae > Giraffa > Giraffa tippelskirchi. The sequence continues at coordinate 70,851,526 of NC_137284.1, forward strand.
CATGACCAAGTGGGCTTTATCCCAGGGATGCAAGGATTCTTCAATATTCGCAAATCAATGAATGTAATACACCATATCAAAAAATTGAAAAATAAAAACCATATGATTATTTCAATAGACGCAGAGAAAGCCTTTGACAATATTCAACATCCATTTATGATAAAAACCCTCCAAAAAGCAGGAATAGAAAGAACATATCTCAACATAATAAACGCTATATATGACAAACCCACAGAAAACATTATCCTCAATGGTGAAAAACTGAAAGCATTTCCCCTAAAGTCAGGAACAATACAAGGATGCCCACTCTCACCACTACATAACACAGTTTTGGAAGTTTTGGCCAGAGCAATCAGAGCAGAAAAAGAAATAAAAGGAATCCATATTGGAAAAGAAGAAGTAAAACTCTCACTGTTTGCAGATGACATTATCCTCTACATAGAAAACCCTAAAGACTCCACCAGAAAATTACTAGAGCTAATCAACGAATATAGTAAAGTTGCAGGATATAAAATTAGCACACAGAAATCCCTTGCATTCCTATACACTAACAACGAGAAAACAGAAAGAGAAATTAAGGAAACAATTCCATTCACCATCACAACAAAAAGAATAAAATACTTAGGAATATATCTACCTAAAGAAACAAAAGACCTATATATAGAAAACTATAAAACACTGGTGAAAGAAATCAAAGAGGACACAAATAGATGGAGAAATATACTGTGTTCATGGATCGGAAGAATCGATATAGTGAAAATGAGTATACTACCCAAAGCAATCTATAGATTCAATGCAATCCCTATCAAGCTTCCAACGGTATTCTTCAGAGAACTAGAACAAATAATTTCACAATTTGTATGGAAATATAAAAAACCTTGAAAAGCCAAAGCAATCTTGAGAAAGAAGAATGGAACTGGAGGAATCAACCTGCCTGACTTCAGGCTCTACTACAAAGCCACAGTCATGAAGACAGTATGGTACTGGCACAAGGACAGAAAATATAGATCAGTGGAACAAAATAGAAAGCCCAGAGATAAATCCACGCACCTATCTTTGACAAAGGAGGCAAGAATATACAATGGAGAAAAGACAATCTCTTTAACAAGTGGTGCTGGGAAAACTGGTCAACCACTTGTAAAAGAATGAAACTAGAACACTTTCTAACACCATACACAAAAATAAACTCAAAATGGATTAAAGATCTAAACGTAAGACCAGAAACTATAAAACTCCTAGAGGAAAACATAGGCAAAACACTCTCCGACAAAAACCACAGCAGGATCCCCTATGACCCACCTCCCAGAATATTGAAAATAAAAGCAAAAATAAACAAATGGGACCTAATTAAAATTAAAAGCTTTTGCACAACAAAGGAAACTATAAGTAAGGTGAAAAGACATCCTTCAGAATGGGAGAAAATAATAACAAACGAAGCAATGGACAAACAGTTAATCTCAAAAATATAGAAGCAACTTCTGCAGCTCAATTCCAGAAAAATAAACGACCCAATCAAAAAGTGGGCCAAAGAACTAAACAGACACTTCTCCAAAGAAGACATACAGGTGGCTAACAAACACATGAAAAGATGCTCAACATCACTCATTATTAGAGAAATACAAACCAAAACCACAATGAGGTACCATTTCACGCCCGTCAGAACAGCTGCTATCCAAAAGACTACAAGCAATAAATGCTGGAGAGGGTGTGGAGAAAAGGGAACCCTCTTACATTGTTGGTGGGAATGCAAACTAGTACAGCCACTATGGAGAACAGTGTGGAGATTCCTCAAAAAATTGGAAATAGAACTGCCATATGACCCAGCAATCCCACTGCTGGGCATACACACTGAGGAAACCAGACTTGAAAGAGACACATGTACCCCAATGTTCATCGCAGCACTGTTTATAATAGCCAGTATATGGAAGCAGCCTTGATGCCCATCAGCAGATGAATGGATAAGGAAGCTGTGGTACATATACACAATGGAATATTACTCAGCCATTAAAAAGAATACATTCAAATCAGTTCTAATGAGGTGGGTGAAACTGGATCCTATTATACAGAGTGAAGTAAGCCAGAAAGAAAAACACCAATACAGTATACTAACACATATATATGGTATTTAATTAATCGGTAAAGATAACCCTGTATGTGAGACATCAAGAAACACAGATAAATAGAACAGTATTATGGACTCTATGGGAGAGGGCGAGGGTGGGATGATATGGGAGAATGGTATTGAAGCATGTACATTATCATATGTGAAACGAATCGCCAGTCCAGGTTCAATGCATGATACAGGGTGCTCAGGGCTGGTGCTCAGGGCTGGTGCACCGGGATGACCCGGAGAGATGGGATGGGGAGGGAGGTGGAAGGGGGGTTCTGGAACATGTACAGCCATGGTGGATTCATGTATGGGAAAACAAATACAATATTGTAAAGTTAAAAAATAGAAAATAAACTAATTTAAAAAATAATAATAAAATAAAGGAGGAAAAAAAAGCCCTTTCTACCTAACAGGGGCCATTCTAAATTGCTTTTTAATCCTCTAATGGGAAGGTGAGAAATTTAGCTAAATCTAGAGGAATACAATTGAAAGTAGATATGCAATTTTGTAAGTTGAAGGACTCCTAATTATTACAATGTATTACAATTTCCTGATTTGATATTTCTGACAATATAAGGGAGTATGAGAAGACGAAACCTTAGACAGAGTTCAGGCAATTATTATGCTAAAGGAAATTTTATTTGAGGGCAGAAGCCTGGATTACTGAACACAGATTCAGCAGCAGCTCATAAAGACCTGTGATTGTCTGAATATTCTTTCTTCAAAACCTAATCATCCAATTCCTTGTGCAGCTCATGTCATGCAGTTTTCAACCTCTTATTGTATCTCGAATAAGAACACCTTTTCCTTCACATGTACACTCCCCAAACCCTGCTAGTTAAAGGATCACCATGAACCAGCAATGTCTGCATCTCCTGGGAGCTTGTCAAAAACACAGAGTCTTGGATGGAATTCAGACCTACTGAACTCATCCTTTAATCAGATCCTCCTGTGATTCATATGCACATTGTTTGAAAGGCTCTCTCCTAGTGGACAGAGACTAAGCTGTATTTCCTTTTTAATCTCTAAATTATGAAGACAAGATCATACCCAGTGAAGAAGTGTCTCTAACTGTATTACCTTGAAACTTGACTTCAGTTCTATAAAGAAAGTACCTAGAAATATTTATTAAGAAAGTACCTGGAAATATTTGCTAACATCTTCCTGAAAAAAAAAAAAAAAAATCTATCACATTCTTAGTAGCACCTAAGAGTGAGAAAGTGAGAGAGAAAAAAATACCATTAGTTGAGAAGAAAGAAGAGAAATAATCAACTTTTCTCTTCTGAATGGTGACATAAAAATGCCTTTCATTTGAAAAGTGAAGTCAATTTATGACAGCCTTTTCCATAAAATTGAATTGGTCAAGTTTCGGACTGGGCCTTCAACCCGTTCTACTTTTAGGTTTGAATCTGACAAACTGTGAATAGTTGGAGGAATTATTTAAATCCTGGGAATCTCAGTTTTATTCACCAAAAAAAAAAAAAAAAAAATGAGGCCAATAGAAGATATGAAAGCTAACAGAAGATATGAAAGAGATGGGAATACCAGACCACCTGACCTGCCTCTTGAGAAATCTGTATGCAGGTCAGGAAGCAACACTTAGAACTGGACATGAAACAACAGACTGGTTCCAAATAGGGAAAGGAGTACATCAAGGCTGTATACTGTCACCCTGCTTATATTTAACTTATATGTAGAGTACATCATGAGAAATGCTGGGCTGGATGAAGCATAAGCTGGAATCAAGATTGCCAGGAGAAATATCAATAACCTCAGATATGCAGATGATACCATCCTTATGGCAGAAAGTGAAGAAGACCTAAAGATCCTCTTGAGGAAAGTGAAAGAGGAGAGTGAAAAAGTTGGCTTAAAGCTTAACATTTAGAAAACTAAGATCATGGCATCTGGTCTCATCACTCATATCAAATAGATGGGGAAACAGTGGAAACAGTGGCTGATTTTATTTTTGGGGGCTCCAAAATCACTGCAGATGGTGACTGCCGCCATGAAATTAAAAGACACTTACTCCTTGGAAGGAAGATTATGACCAACCTAGATAGCATATTAAAAGGCAGAAACATTATTCTGCCAACAAAGATCCATCTAGTCAAGGCTATGGCTTTTCCAGTGGTCATGTGTAGATGTAAGAGTTGTACTATAAAGAAAGCTGAGTGCCGAAGAATTGATACTTTTGAACTGTGGTGCTGGAGAAGACTCTTGAGAGTCCCTTGTACAGCAAGGAGATCCAACCAGTCCATCCTAAAGGAAATCAGTCCTGAATATTCATTGGAAGGACTGACGTTGAAGCTGAAACTCCAATACTTTGGCCTCCTGATGCAAAGAACTGACTCGTTTGAAAAGACACTGATGCTGGGAAAGATTGAACGTGGGTGGAGAAGGGGAAGACAGAAGATGAGATGGTTGGATGCATCACTGATTCAACGGACTTGAGTCTGTGTAAACTCTGGGAGTTGATGATGGACAGGGAGCCCTGGCATGCTGCAGTCCATGGGGTCGCAAAGATTCGGACACGACTGAGTGACTGAACTGAACTGAACAGAAGATAAACATTAGTAAGTTTTAACAATGGTTAAATATTTGTGCTGTTAACAATGCCCTGCATATAGTCAAAGCCCAATAAATGTCGATTTCTTACTTTAACTTTCTTTAAAAACCTTGAGGAGTTAGGTTTGTAAAACAGACCCAACATGAACCTGCACTTTCTCTCTTTCTGAATGCTGTATACCCAGTCCCCTGCACAGAGCTGTCATTGACTGACCTCTTCAGTTTTTCAAGTGTTCTTATCTTTTTCTCATTTACTAGGCCTGACCCCAGGGAGTGTTTGCGGTGGTCTGCCGCTGACGGATCAGAGCTTCAGAGACATTCCTCATCTCTCTAGTGCCAACCATTGAGACCAGTGAACAACCAATACCACATGTCTGACAGAAAACTGGTCCAGTGCAAAGAGTCTTAGCAGGTGAGGTAATGTGCAGACCTAACCCACCCATAATAGCTCCTGACACCTCGGTCCAAGAAGAAGAGGGCAAAGGCCTCACCTTGAATTTCTAACCAGAGTCATGTAGCCTTGAAGCAAATATTTTTCTTACTCTGGGATCAGCCTTAATTATACATTTTGCTACCACTCCTTCTGAATACACGAATATATTTCAGGTCTATTCTGACAGGTATGTTGCTAACGAACTGTTTCTTTTAATTCTAGGTAACAGACATCTTTAAAAATTGTGGCAATGAATTTTTTTCAAATTTATTTGGCCCAATTTGATTCAAGTCTTAGAGTGCCAGAGTTATTTTCAAATTCTTTTACAGCTAAAGTAAATTTTTTTCAGGTCAATGTAATGTACTTTTGCTTTTCAGCAACTAAATTTTCTTTCAAATATAAAATTTATAAAAAGGTATAATCAATTCAGAAATAATAAAATCAGTAACATTACCTGCACCTTGAAAGGTTCAAATGTATTAATGGGATGTGTTAGACCATATACAACTTTTTCATTTTCTGCCTCAAATGTCCCTGGAAGATAAACAATAATGATATGATCTTTGACTTTCTGTGAATTAAGCAGTTAATTTAATTTTTTAAATGCTTGTACTTTTTACTTACCAAAAATTCTATCCCATATAATAAGAGTTCCAGCAAAATTTTTGTCTATGCAATAACGGTTTCTGCCTATGAGACAAAATATTAAGGTTTTTTTTTAAAAAAGGAAGTTATACTTTTGAAACAATGATATTTCTAAAAATATCTTTTCACTGACAACACTAGATTCTATGAAGTGTGTACTCCATTGTCTGGTTAACTCTTTTTCTCACTACATCTGAGGAGATTTAAGGAAAAAGGAAAATCTAAAAGCCAGACATGTAAAGGTTTTTTGGTTGTTTTTTTGGTTTTTTCCTCCAATCCTTGCTTTGAAGATGAAGTTTGTCCAGTTACAAAATAAGAAGCAAATGCCTATTTGTAAAATGTGTGGTGACTAGGTTGGGTAATTGTGATGAAATGATACAAAATAATATCAATTTTTTTAAGAAATGAAGAAGAAAAAATCAAATTTCCTCACCGTGATGAACCCTATGATGGCTAGGAGTATTAAGAATCAGTTCCAAAGGACCAAGGTTATCGATGACCTTTATAAAAGAAAAGGAACATAGTTATTATTAAATTATATGTAATATTTAAGTACTCACATTAAAATTCCACATGGGTTATAAAATTTTGCAATTTTCAGAATCAGAAGAAATTTATCTTCTGGTGTTTATATAAAGATAGCAATAAGCTCATCATATATTCCAAGAGACAATACAGCATAGCAGTGCACTTAGGAGCTCGATTGCCTCAGTTCAGTTCCTGAATCCTCTATTTATTATTATGTGATACTGGGGAAATTACTTGAAGTTTTTGTAACTCAGTTTCCTGACCTTTAAAATGGGAATAATAATAGTATCTGGCTTCCCTGGTGGCTCAGACAGTAAAGAAGCTATCTGCAATGCAGGAGAGCCAGGTTTGATCCCTGGGTTGGGAAGATCCCCAGGAGAAGGCAATGGCAACCCACCCCAGTATTCTTGCCTGGAGAATTCCATGGGCAGAGGAGCCTGGCGGGCTACAGTCCGTGGGGTCACAAAGAGTTGGACATGACTGAGGACTAACACTTGCACTTTCGTACCTACATAATAGTATTCTAAGGATTACAAATGTTACTGTGTTTAGATGCTACTATTACCAAGGCATACTTCTTTCAGGTTTTACGTCATTTTATGTTATTCACCTATCAACTATTCTTTGTTGATTTATGGTAACAGAGCGTAACTAGGGGAAAGAAAACCAAGTATTACATTCATTTTCTGGAGTTAAGTTTCACCCAATAATCAGTCATGTAGCAACTTACCATTGCAGTAGCATTAGGGTGGTCCTTGCTTACTCAAGTAGATGCCTAAATGTTTTCTGACTGTAGATGCCCCATTTTGCAGTCCATTTTTGAGGCATACTTCAAAGTCAAATACGTAAAGGGGTCTTATTTTGTAATTAAAGACCCTTTAAAATTTAGTCTAGAATTCTCTAATGCTCTCTCCCAACATTTCTCAGTAAGAATCCCTTGTGCCCGAGTCTTCAACAAATGTAGAAACAAGAAAAGTATCATAAAAAAGAGCAGGCCATATATAAAACATTTGTTATGGTATATGATTAATATTAAACAATATGAGAACTCTTTTAATCTCAATCACATTATTCTTTCTTCCATCAATGATGGGAGATAACAATCTTTTACTTTTCTTTAATCGTAATCTAAATGATCTGTTAGAATCTACATATTACAAAATCAGTACATTGTAATGATATTTTAAGAAGTTGCTCACCTCCAAAGTTAACATCTTTTTAAAGGATATGTTAATATAAGGAATAAAGTAACATGTTAAATACTGCCTAAAGGGAAAAAACATCACTGACAATCATAACACTGACATAAATTTGGCAACATGTCAATGGTACAAGAAAAAAATAGGGAAATGGGATTGCTCCAAACACAGATATTTAAGATACATAAGACCCAAATGTATTGTGGGGGATCCTGTTTAGATAACACACCAAATATAAAAGATATTTTATAGGCAATGAGAGAAAATTGATTATAAACATGGTATGACATAATAAAAATACTTCCATTAGGAGTTATAATGTCATTGTCACTGCATAAGAAAATGTAGTTGTTTTTTGAGTTGTACAACTAAAGTATACATGACATGAAATCTAGGTTTTGCTGCATTATATGTGACAATTAAAAGGGAAAAATAACTAATGAAAATGAATCAAAATCATTATGTTTTTATTGAAATATAGTTGATTCACAATGTTGTGTTAGTTCAGATGTACAGCAAAGTGATTTAGGTATACATATCTATTCTTTTTCAGATTCTTTTACACTATAGGTTATTATAAGATATCATAATGATTTTTAAATTGAAGTGATAGAGCTATGAACATTCACTGTATTATTCTCTCTAGTTTTCTGAATGCTTGAAAATTTTTAATAAAAGAAATTAGTACTCTGGTATTATACAGTCATGCTCATTTAGCCAGTTGAAAATATTAATAGATCCCAACAGTTCCAAACAAACTTCTAGATTATAACTCTTTATTTAGCAGAGTTTAATCACATTTTGGCAACCTCTGACATTGAAACATCCAATTTACAATTCACAATTACAAACGTCGATAGTTGCAGCAGCCACACAGTCCTCAGCTTGTGGGGTTCTGAAGGTTCCTAATGTAGAAGAAACAGCAGCATTGCCTCATAACAATGCCACAACTCTCCATGTGGCAGGTGCAACCAGCATCTCCTTATGAGACACTGTTTACACACCTGAAAGAAACAGTCCTTGCCCTGTACCCTGCTGGCCAGCTTCTAAGGGCTTCTTGGTTTCCATTACGGAACAGACACGCAAAGGATACAAATGTTTGCAATGCAAAGGATGTGTATGTTGATTTAGGCTCCTCTCTCTCTTCTTGTCTCTTTTCTAATCTATAGTTCTAGTGTCATTTTCAAAGTTATTTCCATAAGAAGTGTATTATGAGGTCCAAACAATAGGTTTTTTGGTTGATTCATAGATCAGAACTCATTTACATATGAAAAACTCTGGTTTTTAGTTTAGTTAATTTTTAGTTTCAGGAGTTCAAAATACTGTGGATACATACCGCTTATATCAGACCACAGTTCCATGAAATAAGGTGCAAAAATATTGTCCTACAAATGCATTATTAATGACCAGGAATTGGGAGTGGAGTTAGTGGAAACAACCCTGGATTTTATTGGACTCCATTGCTTTGTACTTGATGGAAAAATATTTGTTGAGAAGAAGAATGGTGATGGATAGAGAACAAAAAAGTGGGATTTCTCAGCAGTCGGGACATTGAAATCTGATGCTTTGCACAGGCCCTGTATCTCTGGCAGAGAACCAGATGGCAAAGGAGAAAAGCATTTATCCTTGTTTGTCTCTTTGGTGGCTAACATATGTTACAAAAACAGACAACAAAAGGGGGTGGAGGAGGCCACACTAACCGGCTTCTGCTACCCAGATGCATTTCTGATCCCTGGTCCTGATGTGTGTGCAGCCACATTTAAAGCCACACAAATGGTGAGTGAATTCAGATGATGGAAGCCTTGGCTGAGAGCATTGTTTTTTTTTATGTCAAGCACTTTTCCTCAAAGAAAATCTTTTGCTTCTGCAGGCTAAAGCATGGTGATATCAGTACTGAAAATGAATTTTTTTTTTTTTAAAGTAAAATGCCAAGTACAACACAGGCAACCGCAGTCAAATTTCCTGGTAGTTCCTATTAGTACCTTGGAGCTGGGGAAGACCACCTCGGTGTGGGAGATGATTCATCATTCAGACAGCCCAGTCAGAACCTCTCCTGAAAAAGCCCTTCTGATTCAAAGTCATGGAGAAGTCATTAATAATTAATTAGGACTGAGTGTAACAACTTAATTATCGCCCACTTTTGCAAATTCAGTCGTTTAGCAATTCAACTATGTCCAGCTTTGAATCACTTCCTGAAAATATGTTACTGTGAAAATAATTGGAGCTATTCTCATTTTTTAGAAGTTATTTATTTATCTTGTCTTTTTAGATTTAGATGAGTTAATTTAAATTATGAAATTTTAGAACATATAGAGGACTTAAGATAGTACAAGACTGTATTATAACAAAGCATAAAACTGAAGCTCAGGGAAGCTAAATTACTAGTCCAAGTTTAAATATCTTGGAAGGAGCCCTAAAGTCTTCTCAGTTTCAACTCTAAACTTTCTATTGCTCTCTCACATTGCTTTTAAAAGATATAGCACTTTTTCCATTAAATAAAAGTAATCTACATTTTTAGAACTTTAATGGGAAATGCTAACTAAATGCTTTTTGACTACATTTCAAAATGAAATCCAGGTATTTATAAAGAGCCCAGGAATTTCAGCTTCTAAATTGTGCTTATGGTTATTTTAGGCACTTCTAGAGTTTCTTAGATCTCTGAAACAATGGTCTATGTTTTGTAGCTGTAGTTTTCTGTCAGGGTTTTTTTATAACCTGAGGGCCATGGATGCCTAGAAAGGCCAGGTATGGGCTTCAGAAGGCCAAGAACACCCTGAAGTGTCTTACCAGATTTTATGAGTATGTAACTATTGGTATTTTTCTTGGGGAAACTATCACTTTCGTAGTATACTCAAAGGGATCCTTTAATCCCCAGAGGTTAAGAATCAATGTCTTAAACAGACAGCTTTTGATTGTATCCTTTGCCTTTCTTATTTATATTGTGCTTTTAGTTTCTATATTGTTAAAACTTGGGTGCTAATTTCCCATCCAATCTTCAAAGATAGTAACTTTAACATTTTTCTGCCTATTTCTTGGAATCATTGCTTTCCAAAAAGATTATTTCTTAAGCTGTTTTACTTGTTTAATAATAAACTATTAAAAATGAATAGATAATAAAAGTTACGATTTTGTAAGCATAAGCTCTATCCATTCTATTGATTAACATTTACCGAGCAGAAGTACTCTGGACTGGATTTGTTGAACTGGTCACAAACTCCTTATTTCTCTCCCCACAATTTATGGTGGATGTAGAAAAGAAGAGCTAAATGTAAAAGTAAGAGAACAGGGGCCATGAGTTTCATCATGCCATTTCCCTTCATCAAAAATAAAACAAACTCAAATGAAAGTATCTTCATAATGAACTAAAGTCCAAACATCTGGAATTCAAAACTGTTCACAATTCTTCCTCAACACCTTCATGTTCCATTCTGATCCACTGGAATCATGTTCTACCTCCAGTGTGTTAGTCGCTCAGTCATGTCCGACTCTGTGAGACCCCATGGACCCAGGGATCTCTGTGAGACCCAGGGATTGAATCCGGGTCTCCTGCATTGCAGGTAGATTCTTTACTGTCTGAGCCACCAGGAAAGCCTTTACCTCCAAGACCTACCTAAGTTTTCCAAGCACTCTTTTTGATTTTTCCAAAGGGAATTTTATTTTCCTCTTTCTGAATACACATCAAGAGATCACTACTTTTTATGTCAGGTTGTCCTATGTTCTAGTTATTTGTATTCATTTCCTGTATATTCCAGAAGTTCTGTGAAGACAGAAACTGGACCTCTCCCTTCTCAAAGTTTTTCACAGTACATAATAGTAGTGCCTTGCACATCGTGATTGCTCAGCAGGATTGTACTGGGGAGATAAATCTGCCTCCACACTGTTTCTTTTAGGTGGGGGTGATTCTTCTTAAAAGGGGGTGATTATGCTCCCAAGGGATGTGTGGCAATGTCTGGAGATACATTTGGCTGTCTTAACTGTGGAAAGTAGTATTGTATCTAATGATTAGTGCACTTCATGGGCTTTGCAGGTGGCGCAGTGGTAAAAAACCCATCTGCCAATGCAGGAGACACAAGAGACTCAGGTTCAATCCCTTGTTTGGGAAGATCTCATGGAGGAAGAAATGGCAACACAATCCAGGATTCTTGCCTGGAGAATCCCATAGACAGAGGAGCCTGGTAGGCTACAGTTCATGGGGTCCGAAAGAGTCAGATATGACTGAGCGCGCGCGCGCGCACACACACACACACACACACACACACACACACACACACAATGGGTTTTAGTGCTGCTAAACATCCCAAAGGGCACAGTCCCCCAAAATAAAAGTTATCTGGTCCAAAATGTCAGTAGTTTAAGGCTGAGAACCTCTACATCACAGGTGTGTCTTGCTGAGTTCCAGTCTTGTGTAGTTCAGAAGGGAAGCTCTATATAATTTCCGCCTTCTAATTGGGAGATCAGAGAGGAACAGGTACATTAAGGAATGAGTCTGGTAGTCACTTCCAAATGTAGAGGCAACAAATGAGTCTAAAGTGTCCTCAGAGATTAAAGCCAGGGAAGTGAGTCCAAACATAATGTTCATCCTAGTGAGGTGAAAAATTAAGATAAATAACTAAAATAAAGGGGCTAAAAACAACAACAAAAAGAATTATAAAATCACAGAGGCTAGATGATGGGATGGTTGAATTATGGTAACCACTGGCAGGTGACTTTCTTGAATTATGTTTATGTTCTCTTACAACAGGTTTGTTTGGACTTCAGTTTTAATGAAAAGAATCAGAAACAGAAAATACAGTTTCCTTGTCATCAAGTGCTTTGAAATTTTTTGAGAATTCTCATAACACCTTCCACACTGTCCCATCTACCCTCCAGTTGCACTCTGATTAAGCTGAATAACTTAGAGGCCTAAAAGAGTGATGAAATTTCCATAGTATGTGGGTTACCGACCTGAAATAATTTTGCTTTGGAAATTGATAAGCTAGGCAAACTAAGTACATGTGGTAAATTAAATATTTAATGCCTACTATGAACTGGCTGCAATTAATTCTTTCCATGATATACTTCTCAGAATTCTCTCTCATTACTGTACATTACATGAAAAACATATCTCCGGTTGAAATAGAAAAATCACTTAGACTTGAACTCGAAAAGCATTAAAATAAATGTTCAAAATTAGTGTCTTGTCTGAAATTATTTCTTATAAAAATAACAGTCCATTTTATACATTTCTTAATTAGTTTCACTGATTCTTCTGATTCTGAAATCTTGGTTAGATTTTTATAATTAAGCGTACAGAAATAATTAATGGTTGCTCAAGTTGGATGACAAGACTTTCTTTCAACAAAAGTAATTAATTCATGAGAAAAGTATTTCATTTGTCCATATTGCTTAGAAAATTGCCTCCTCTCAGCTCACTTTGACTTTTGAGGTTAGGAAAGAGAACTTTCTAAATCTAATTTTTAAAACTCTTAATTCTATTTTTTTCCAATTTTAGAATATGAGAATATCATATTACTTTTCTACCCTGCAGTTTTTCTATCTGCAAACTGGCACTAAAATGCTGAAACATATTATTAAAAGGTAATAGATATACTTTTAACAACTTACTTTTTAGAAAGAAGGCAGGAGTTTATAGTTATTTGTAAAGTTCTTTGCAAATAAGAGATGCTTACAAATATCCATGCTTCCTGTCTGAGAGGAAAAAATTATAATAGGGAAAACGTGTCCTAAAAAGCATGTGTTTTACGGAATTCTCATTATAAAAATGAATGTGCTAACAATATGATAAATGCTGAGGAGTGACTAGGTTGAGGGTGAAGTGAAACGAAATCTCCACAGTAGAAAAATACCTGCATTCAGATGAGCATAGGTTAGAGTGACAACGTGCAGTCTAACTAGTCAAGACTTCTCCTTACATGATTCATGTTCCAGAGGGACCCATACCACTGTGGGCCTCTGGGTTTTACTGCAACAGTATTTAAGGGAAAAACTAAGCCAGCTTCTAATACATTTATCATCTGATATAAAAATTATTGTCATGTTATATTTAACTGAGAAATACATGTGTGAAGTGCAGTCAAAAATGGCAAAACTTCTCAGGTTAATTAGTGGCAAGATTCAGTGCAAATCCAAATTACATTAAAGAGACTAATAGTTATACTATGATTATTTGCCCTTTTTCTATCCAATTTGCTTTCATTGTTTCTTCCTTTCCTCCCCTCTCTATTTTTCACTTTATCCTTTTTTCTTTCAGCTATCTATCCTTGGCTGTTTTTGTATAAAAGAATGTGGAAAGATCTTTACAATTAACTATAGCCTTACCCATATCTTTCTGAAAAGCAATTGGTTATAAATATTTCTATGACATTTCAATAATATATTCCAGTATATGAGTCCCACTTACAGATTACAAATGGAAAGGGCAAAATTATTAATGCATATACACAGATTTATTCCTATTAAGGATATTTATTATATGCACTAAACATTAAATCCAAAGTCAAATGTCAATCAATTTTAGTTACCAAACTACTGATAAGGGTTTTGTATTAGTGTTGGAAATAATCTGTTTCATCAGATTAAAACCTGCATTTATAAGTCATTATCAAAGTCTATTATTAAAAGCTACTTACAAATAATCAGAGCAAGAAGTCTCTTGTCAGCAATTCCATTCATTCTGTAAACTTTTATTGCATTTCTGTGAAGTTTGCTAGGTTTTAGAAGTAAAAAGAAATAGAGTACTTCCCACAGGAAGCATATTACAGGTACTTCCCATAGGAAGCTTATTTACAGTCCATTTCTTCAATGGAAATGTACAGTTATTTCAGAAATAAAATTTTTCCAAAAAGTTATCTTTCTCATAAAATTTTGAGTTTTGGGGGGAAGGATGAGAAAAATCAGTCTTTTTGTTTGTCTTCAATTGCAATGTCTGATACAGATACTACATTTGAGCTTATAATCAATTTGAATGTATAACTGGCACAAAAATTATTTAATAAGAAGCAGATTGAGTTCCTTCTCCAGATCTCAAGCTGAAAATCACCTTTAGTAAAGATTTATGCTTTTATTTAGTTTCCCTTAGTTCAGCTTTGCAAATAGTCCCATTGCTTGTTGCCGGAAAACACTGTAGAGACTTCTCCCTTGTTCGTGAACTTCATCTGATTATATGGAAATTAAAATAACCTATGTGGGTTTCATTTATTCAATAGACATTTACTGAGTGCATATTTTATGGAAAGTACCATGTTAAGATCTTTTAAAAGGTCACAAAAAAACAATAGAAATTAATACAATTTAGTATCAGGTAAATTAACTATTGATTTAGAGGAAGTATAAGTGACAATGTTAGATTTTGTTATTGCATAAATATATATATAGTAATATGTTTTTCACTCTCAAGAAAATCTATAGCAACTCCTCATAGAAAAAAGGATAAAATACATAAACACTACAAGTCAACATATTAAAATAATTTTACTTCTTGTTCTGAATTAGTTGATCTTTAAACACCCATTTTTTTCTTAGGAAAACTTAATCAATCTGAATATTAATGGATAAATTTATATTGTAGAGCACCTGGTGGTGAAATGCAAAAATAAAATCTTAATTACACCCTCCACCAGATCTGTTGTGTTAATTCAAGACAACACATTCAAGTATTTAGACAGATGGCAGTGGAGGTCATATTAGCCTCTGATTTCTCTACAGGGAAGCAAGAGAAAGCAGAGCTCTTAGGATCTATGCTTGTCTGCCTAACTTCACACTTTGAAATCCTCGACAAATGCTGATTTATTCACAGCCAAATGTTTTCCTATCCGATTAGGCAGTTTTCTACTTCAGTAAGCACGTAATATGGAGGTAGCCGAATTTCCACACTAAGGAGTGAAAAAAAAATATTTATAGTTTGGAAATAAAACAATCTGGAGGAATCAGGACTGTTGGGATCATAAAGAGCTTCATAGGGAGTAAATTTTCTGGTGAATCCATACTGTAGGGTTAAAGAGTTAAAAGTTTAGTTTTAAGAAGACTGAGACTAGGCTATGTTTATACAATAAACAATGGTTTTAAAGGACCACATTTATAATAAATTAGCTTGAAGGCTGATTCTCATTGCTTATGACTGTATTATTTCTCAAACTAGAGGACAAGAGATAGACAAGTTAGCATTCTATTTGAATTCATCTCAGTTTACATTTTGATTATGACTTTTCACTTTTCCTTAAAAAAAAATGAATGTAAGTAGCTGCTGAAAGTGTTCCTTCAAAGGGAAGTGGGTTCCAAGTGACTTTTTTTTTTAACAACACCAGTTAAATTGACATGGGGAAAATGAAAAATATTCATAAGCACAACTACATGAAACTTAATTCTTATGTAACATCATTTTATATTCACAATCTGGGCACTCAGTGAGAAAAGAAACCACATAATTATTATTAGCAGTAGTAATAACCCTATGTTAAAAGAAAATAACTGATAAACAGACATTAGGTAAATGTTTGACTCATTCTAAGACTCAGTACATTGTGACTGCCATGATCATATCCCCAATTTCAGTGTCACTTTGACATTCATTAATCGACAAACATTAGTGATTACCAACCTTGTACCTGGCCCTAAGTGTTAGATGCTTTCATGAGACAATGGGAAAACAAAGAGGAATAAAATATTGTCCTTGTCTTCAAGAAATCTACTGTCAGTTCCTACAGTTCTTGTGCTCAAACTTCATCACATCTATGTTCAATCTAATCTCTAAAGGTCTTGTTCAAAATGAAGTTTTCCTACACTAACTGTCCAAAGATTTAGACTCTGGAGTTCTTAGAACAGGACCATGATTCCAAATCTTAAATAAGCACAAATAATTCTGATGCACAACAGTTATACTAGCTTCTATTAGCTCTGTCTCTGTCGCGCCAATTCCAATAGGTAGTTTAGTATTTTCTTTTGTTCTTTCATAATTGGCATTCATTGAAAACATATTATTTTCCAGACTATGTGCTTAACACATGCTATTTCTTTAATCCTAATAACATTCTTGAGAAACCTGTATGCAGGTCAGGAAGCAACAGTTAGAACTGGACATGGAACAACAGACTGGTTCCAAATAGGAAAAGGAGTACGTCAAGGCTGTATATTGTCACCCTGCTTATTTAACTTATATGCAGAGTACATCAAGAGAAACGCTGGGCTGGAAGAAACACAAGCTGGAATCAAGATTGCCGGGAGAAATATCAATAACCTCAGATATGCAGATGACACCACCCTTATGACAGAGAGTGAAGAAGAACTAAAGAGCCTCTTGATGAAGGTGAAGGAGGAGAGTGGAAAAGTTGGCTTAAAGCTCAACGTTCAGAAAACTAAGATCATGGCATCTGGTCCCATCACTCCATGGGAAATAGATGGGGAAACAGTGGAAACAGTGTCAGACTTTATTTTTTTGGGCTCCAGAATCACTGCTGATGGTGACTGCAGCCATGAAATTAAGAGACGCTTACTCCTTGGAAGGAAGGTTATGGCCAACCTAGATGGCATATTTAAAAGCAGAGACATTACTTTGCCAACAAAAGTCCGTCTAGTCAAGGCTATGGTTTTTCCAGTGGTCATGTATGGATGTGAGAGTTGGACGGTGAAGAAAGCTGAGCGCCGCAGAATTGATGCTTTTGAGCTGTGGTGTTGGAGAAGACTCTTGAGAGTCCCTCGGACTGCAAGGAGATCCAGTCAATCCATCCTAAAAGAGATCAATCCTGGGTGTTCATTGGAAGGTCTGATGTTGAAGCTGAAACTCCAATACTTTGGCCACCTCATGCGAAGGGTTGACTCATTGGAAAAGACCCTAATGCTGGGTAGGATTGGGGGCGGGAGGAGAAGAGGATGACAGAGGATGAGACATGGGTTTGGGTAGACTCCGGGAGTTGGTGATGGACAGGGAGGCCTGGCGTGCTGCAATTCATGGGGTCGCAAAGAGTCGGACACGACTGAGCGACTGAACTGAACTGAACTGAATAACATTCCTATAGGATAGATAAGTCTACTTTCACTTAACAGATTTGGAAACAAGGTCAGAGATTTTAAATAACTTTACTACTAAATATCTATACCCACCCCTTCAACAAAGGGTACAGAACTACTATTAAGCAGTTACTTTTAGATTCTGGGAACACACTAGTGAAGAGGTTGTATAAACCTCTAACAGAGGATAGACTTCTCTTTGACTATAAAACCTATATTCTTAGCCAGTAAGTTTTATTACTCCCTTTCACCTGAAATGTCTTCCTCTTCAATTCTGGTTATAGAGTCCTATCTCATTTCTTGTGTCTGAAGGCCTCCAATTCTAGCCCTTTCACAACAGACACTTTTTAATTGATGATCTATGAATTTTTAAATAGTCTATTGACAATCTTCAGGAAATTCAATAAAATTCTTAAAATTCCACCAAGTATTTCCTTTGGGAAAGATTCACCAGAATCCAACAGTTTCTGGAAGGAGGCTGTGATTCTCAAAATGTTAATAATAAAGGGTACCAAATCAGGTCAGAAAATTGGAGTCGCTCTTTGGCCCCAGAATACGTAATTAAGAAATATTTTTAAATACATGAACTTCAGAGAGATTTATATATTCAATACATGTGGAAAAACACTATTAATACATACATGAATAAGCAGGATGGGGGTGAGTTATCTTAAAAGGTAACTAGAACAGAACAAAAGATTCTTTCTAAAGAGAACATGCATAGAACTTAAAGACTGGCTACAAGAGAGATCAAGGGGTCAAAGCTGACACCAAGACTTCATTTTGACATTGTCTTCAAGGAGCAATGGAAGCAAAGAAGCACAGATGATCCAAGGTGGGAGGAGCTGTAATGAAACATGTTTCAGACCTGTTTAACACCACTCAGAGTGGTATTAAATATTCCTATCAATAAGTTATATCAAACATTAGAAACATTGATCTGAAACCCATAAGAAAATTTGTACTAGAGCTATAGACTAAGTATGCAATTACTTACAGAGGACCTAAAAATGGTGAAGTAAATGAAATTCTAAGAAGAAAGAATACTGAGAGAAGAAAAGAGATTTGGAACCGGAAGTTCAACAAGAAGTTAAACAGAGTAAGGGAGTAAGGAGAGCACAAGTGCTGAGAAATGTCTCAACTTATTTCAAGAACAAACGGTTTATTATATTAGGTACTATTGGGATAAGCATTAGATAGAAAAATAGCATGATTTTTGTTAAAGGAAGTATTTTTCAAAAGCATATATTTTGAAATATAACTTACTTCCTCTCCCAAATTTCTTAAAACTCCAAAAGATAAGGAATCACTACCCTCAAAAATTCAAATTCTATTAGGGGAGATATGAAATAAGTATATTCTACCTATAAATACAAATATGTACACACCGTATAGTTACTAATATCTAACACTAATAATTATTATCAATGTTACAACTAGCTGGTTATTTAATTACTGTTACTTATCTTTATTCAGTTTTATACATATATATTTATATAATATATGAATATAAACATGTAAACAGATGTTCACACAAGAGATTAGGGACATTTGCTGCCATCAAAGAACTCAGACAATAATTGGAGAAACAGAGCTAAATACAATAAATACAATACAGTGGTATAAGAATTAAATCACCATTATTAATTGAATGCTTCCTATGTGCAGGAACCGATAAGTCATCTCATTTATGCCTCCCAACAGAGCCCATGCTCTTAATCATTAACTGTCAATATGGAAATGGATAAAAAAAAAAAAAAAACACAGGGGTGCTGTCAAGAAAAGTGCACTTAACATTAAGAGGTGAAAAAGAGACATTTCAGAGTAACTGATAATTGAGCTGCATCATGGAGAATGTTTGGGAAAAGGCAAAGAGAGAGCCTGTGCAAGTACAAAGGAAAAAAATGTGTTCGATGTGATTAGGGAGCAAAAACCCATGTATTCAGCTGATCTGGCTGACTAATGGGATGGGATTGGAGAGGTAAGTAGGGTCATATTCCACTGTCGCTGAAATCTGTAGATGTATTTAAGGTGTTTGAGTCTATCTGGAGACAGTTGAGAGCCATTTATTACGAAAATGTCTGTTGTTAATGTTGGCTGTGTCCTGATATTATTTGGGTTCTAAAAAAATCATCACAGTTGTATGCAAGTATATAGGACAGAAAGGAATCTGTATGAATAAAGGGAAAAAAAACAGAATTTTGTTGTAACCATCTATGTAACAGATGATAAGGATATAAACTAAGGTGAGACAGTTAGAAAGGAAAAGGAAAGAGAGATAAAAGAGCTGTTTAGGAGGAAAACTCAACAAGTATACCATGAACACTTCAAGAGAGTGAAAGGGTGTGCTAGTAACAACTATGCCAGAAACAAAGATATATATTGGGGATGCATCAGACAAACTGGGACATCACTGAGAGATGGGAACTCGATGATACAAGATTTCAAAGGAGGAAAAAACAGATAATTGTTTACCAGGATTTGAATTGCACATCAACTACTAACAGCTGCAACAACACTAGTTTCTTCATCTCGATATAGTTTAATTTCCTCATTCTGAATAGAGACAATAGGGTTGCAGTAATAAATACACTGTACAATCAAATAAATACATCTTGTGAAATACTTAGCATAGTGACTGACACATGATGTGAGCTACGTAGTTGTAGCAGTGCATGAAAAACATGAAATGCAAGAAATTTAGATTTTACTCAGCAAGCAGTGGGGCTTCCCAGGTGGCACTACTAGTCAAGAAACCGTTTGTGAACGCAGGAGACATGGTTCAATCCCTGGGTCAGGAAGATTCCTTGGAGGAGGGCATGGCAACCCACTCCAGTGTTCTTGCCTGGAGAAGCCCATGGACAGAGAAGCCTGGCGGGCTACAGTCCATGGGGTTGCAAAGAGTCAGACATGACTGAAGTGACTTGGCATGCAGGCACAGCAAGCAACAGAACATCACCAGGGAACTTCCAGCAGATGTAGCCTCTGAGAATAGATTAAATTTCAGGAGGGACAGGTAGACATGTGTAAAGGTCACACAGCAGTTTGTTACAGGCAAGATTACAACTGAGTTCTGTCTTAACCAATTGCTGTTGTTGTTCAGTCACTAAGTTGTGTCTGACTCTAACTCCATAGACTATAGCCTGCCAGGCTCCCCTGGCCAAGGGGATTCTCCAGGCAATACTGGAGTGGGTTGCTGTTCCCTACTGCAGGGGATCTTCCTAACCCAGGGATTGAGTCTGTGTCTCCTTCATTGCAGGCAGATTCTTTACCACTGACTCACCAGGGAAGCCCCTAAGTAATCAATAGCCTTGATCTTTTCACTGTACCTTACTGGTTCTTTATGAACTCTGTTGTTATCAGCCACAGTATGCTGACACATAATCGAATGCAAATTTTGTTTGAAGAAGAAGTGTGATATGTGAGTACTGGCATAACATTAGTTATGCTGCTGCTGCTGCTAAGTCACTTCAGTTGTGTCCAACTCTGTGCGACCCCATAGATGGCAGCCCACCAGGCTCCCCCATCCGGGGGATTCTCCAGGCAAGAACACTGGAGTGGGTTGCCATTTCCTTCTCCAAAGCATGAAAGTGAAAAGTGAAAGTGAAGTCGCTCAGTCGTGTCCGACTCGTAGCGACCCCATGGACTGCAGCCTACCAGGCTCCTCTGTCCATGGAATTTTCCAGGCAAGAGTACTGGAGTGGGGTTCCATTGCCTTCTCCATCTGAGCCAGCTACATAACCTTATATAAACCATAGAGTCTCAATATTAGCTTTAAAGCGATGCTGTTTGCTCAGAGTTGGTGAATATAAAAATTCCAGTTTTCTAAAATTATCTATTAAATTTCTGGTATGGTTTCCTGCTGTATGTACTTCTCCATGTCCCCTTAAAATAAAGCCCCCTTAACTGAAGTTCCTTGAATGAATATCTATTCTTTACAAACTGGAAAAGTTTAATATGCTTTTGGTGACTCAAATTATTTTACTGGAATTAAATGAAAAATTTTTGCTTGGCACATACTGGATGCTTAATACATGGTGTTCTTGCCTGGAGAATCCCAGGGATGGTGGAGCCTGGTAGGCTGCTGTCTATGGGGTCGCACAGAGTCGGACACGACTGAAGCAACTTAGCAGCAGCAATACATGGTAGCTATTTTATTACAACATTAAGATGAGCAATGAACCATCTATAGAGAAGCTGTATAGTGTGTTGAATGAGAACAAGGAATCTGCAACCTCACTACTTGGCAAAATGCTGAGCTTTGACATTTACTAATTATCTGACCCAGAGTAAGTTACTTAGTATATTTAATTTGAGGAAATAGTATTATCTAATTCATAGAGTTGTTATGAACATTTAATGAGATAATATTTGTTAAGATGCTTACAATTTAATATTTTATATATTTTTATAATTTAATAAAACAACAAAATAAATTTAATTTTAAAATGAATAATAAATTGAATTATCTGATAATTTAATAAAATGCTAAAAAAAGGGAGTGCTTTATATGTATGTTGCTGCTGCTGCTGCTAAGTCGCTTCAGTCGTGTCCGACTCTGTGCGACCCCATAGATGGCAGCCCACCAGGCTCCACCGTCCCTGGGATTCTCCAGGCAAGAGTACTGGAGTGGGTTGCCATTTCCTTCTCCAGTGCATGAAAGGGAAAAGTGAAAGTGAAGTCGCTCAGTCGTGTCTGACTCATAGCAACCCCATGGACTGCAGCCTACCAGGCTCCTCCATCCATGGGATTTTCCCAGCAAGAGTATTAGAGTGTGTTGCCATTGCCTTCTCCACTATATATGTATATGATACACAAAATTAAATGAGTAAACAAACAGAAACATCATCTAGTCATATTTTCCTTGTGGTATCTCAGCAATAACAGCTACCAGTAATGGAAAATTAATGGTCTGGGATGACTGTAACTGTTTATCCTCCTAAACTTGTCTTACTTTTTTTTTCTCAGAACTTTCCAGCTCAGATAATTTTCCTTCTTCCAGAACATTACACGTCATTATTCAAGTCTTTAACCCTATTTTGGTGTTTTGTTATTATACGCAAGGCTAGGAATGTAGTATGCACTCAGTGAACGTCTGTGGTATACAAAAATTAAGATATTTAAAAAGATACAATAAACAGGGCAAATTTAATAATTTTGTATATTGATTAGTTTCCAAATCACACAAAAATGTTTATTTAGTAAACCTGAACAATGCACTCATCATAATGATCTCAAACTCTAATAGTTAAGAATAGATTTTTTTCCTAAAGTAAATTTGTGCATTAATTAATTATACAAGTCTAAAATCCAACTGCATTTATTCTTATTAGTAATTCATATTAAATGAAATATATATTATATCAAAATTATGACCTAAAATATAGACAAATGACCATAATGATGGCTAGGAATAAATACTAAGTGACATACAATAAAATAGATATCTAGAGTATAAAAATAGAAATAAAAATAATAAATGCACTGAAAAAAATTTTAGTAATGTTTATGCCACCTGTTCTAATAAACAGATTGCAACATAAACTATCTTTCATAATCCTCACAACAATGCTATGTTTTTTTTATTATTTTTATCTTACATATGAAGAAACTGAAGCACACAAAGGTGAACAGTTCAAAGTTGCAGTGACGATTGACAATAAACAAAACATGGGAACAACTCACATGTCCATGGACACATGAAAGGATAAAGAAGATGTGGTACATATATATAATGGAATGCTACTCATCCATAGAAAAGAATAAAATAATTTCATTTGCAGTAACAGAATTTAAAAGCAATTAGTATAATTAAGACTTAGAGGAAAAGATAGTCATAATAGGTGACAATTTCAGCAGAGAAATAAAAATTCTAAAGCTTAAAGCATAATATCTGATGTGAGAAATCCACTGAGTGGGCTTAAAAAAAATGGATTGGTGAGAGTAAATAAAATGGTAAGTGAACTTGAAGACAAATTAATCAAAATTATACAATCTAGATTTTGAAAAGTGAAATGTTAAAAATTATGGAGTACTACTAATTTGAGTCAATACTGAATAGTCTAATAAACATGTGTTTGGAGTCCCAAGAGAGAACAGTGAGATGGTATACATATAATATTTAAGGAAAAACATGCAGATTTTTTCCCCAATTTGATTTAAAATATACTGTTGTGAACTCTAACCAATAAGGCAAGGAAAATAAATAACATAAATACAGGAAAGAAAGAAATACAAGACCATAAGTCATACATAGAGAACATTCCTTGTTGTTGTTTATTTGCTAACCATGTCTAACTCTGGCAGCCCCATGGACTATAGCCTGCCAGGATCCCTTGTCCATGAGATTTCTCAGGCAAGAATACTGGAGTGGGTTGCCATTTCCTGCTCCAGGGGATCTTCCCAACCCAGGGATTGAACCCATGTCTCCTGCATTGGCAGACAGATTCTTTACCACTGGCCACCTGGGAAGCCCCCAAAACATCCCAGAGACTCTTAAAACAAATTAGTTTAAACCCGTACAAACAATTCTTCCTATGAAGATATAGTAATCAATAAAGTAAGGTATTCATATAAGAGGAGACAAATAAACCAATGAAAAAGAAGTTTAAAATTGGATCTAAAAAATAAATAAATAAATAAATAAAATTAAAAAAATAAAAAACAATTGGATCTAACCATATACATGGTCAATTTCTTTTCAACAAAGCACTCAGATAACACAATGGATAAAAGAAAGTTTCCACAATAAATAACTCTGGCGTAAGTGGATGTGTGCATAGAAATAATAAATTTTGACCCTTACCAAATATTATTCACAAAAATTTATTCCAGTGTTACATACCCAAAGGTAAAATTCAAACTCAAAAATTTCTGAAAGTAATGCTAGTATAATTTGTCTCAGAGTTCATGAAGGCAAATATTTCTTAGAGAAAATATGACTAAACTAAATAACTGCAGTTTTAATGATAAATTAATCTTCAAAATTTAATATTTCTTTTCATGAAAAGTCATCAAGAAGAAAATAAAAAGGCATGCTGAGGGAATAAAAAGAAATATATTTAAAATACAAATATAAAATACATATACTTAACAATGATTTATATCTAGAATCTATAACAAATTTCAACAAATCAATTAGGCAAACAAATAAAAAGAATCTGAACAGTCATACATGTATTTAGTGGATACTGCTTTAATGTATCAGTGCCTAATAAATACATGTAATACTGCTAAAGATCATTAGTTACCAGGGAAGTATTATCACAAAATGATAACTCTTAATCCACATTAGAATGGGTAGAACTAAGGTTACCATTTCATTTTTATCCTATCTCCCAGGCATCCCAAATATCCCTCTTCTGGGAAGACAGTCGGTACCCAAGTATACTTCTAGAGGCATTTTAGGTACATGTGAACATGTAAAACAGAGTTGTTTTTTAGCATACAAATATTAGTATATACTAGACTCTGTTGTGTAACTTGGTGTATTTGGAGATCCATCCATATTAGTACATAAAGAGATCATTCATATTTATAACTGAAAATAATGTTCCATATAGAAGCTCCAGTTCAGCACTATTAAAATCATCAAATCATATGGTTCAAATCTTCAATATCAAATAATTATTTTTTCTATTTCTTTGCTCAACCATCACCTGATATGTATATGAACAATATGCTAACCCAAATTTAAGTGAAATCAAATGCATGATAAAGTTACTACTATTACTGTATTGTCTAAATCAGTTAACACTTATCATCTGAGAGTTAGTCACTCAGTATCTGACTCTTTGCGACTCCATGGACTGTAGCTCAGCAGGCTCCTCTGTCCTTGGAATTCTCCAAGCAAGAATACTGGAGTGGGTTGCCATTTCCTTCTCCAGGAGATATTCCCAATCTAGGGATCAAACTCGGGTCTCCCGTATTACAAGCAGATTCTTTACTGTTTGAGCCAATAGGGAGTCTAATATCTTAAAAAATAATTCCAATATTCCACAGTTACTAAGTTTAAACATGTATTAAATATTGTTTTTTCTAATTACATGTAGAAAACTCACAAGAAAAAGTATAAAACTATATATCGCAGACACTAGATGAATGAACAATAAACAAAAATCTAGTCATAAAAATTAAGCAGCAGTGTATACTTGGAAGCAGAATGTTTTGTAACTTTTCCCCAAAAAAGGAAGGAGATAGATGCTATTGTTTTCACTGAAGTAACTCGAAACTACGCAAAAAATTTCATTATAAACTCTTTAAACTCATTATAAACTCTATATGACCTACTTTATCTCTCATTTATAGTTTTTCAAAAACATGTTAGTTTTTTTTTTTCCTTCCTCTTATCCTATCTGATTAAAAGGAACAAACTTCTCTTCACTTTTAGAAAATCAGTCCTTCCTTAAGGCCAGATTCCCCTCCGTTTAAGAAGTGACTTTATGGTTGTCAGCAGAAGTAAAATAACTGTAAGAAATCAACCCTCCATCCAGGTACGGACAGAGCTCTTTGGTCATCACGGCCATATCTGTGGCTCATATACTGCTTCTGTGAATGGAGCCCCAAGGATTATGTCTGAAGTAAAACAGTGCCAAAGTAGCCTAAAGGGGCTAACATACTTTAAAGTCATGAAGTGGGTATTTCTCTAGGCTAAAGCCCATTGTTTTCAGCTTTTGTTTCTTAATCTAATATGTATTCATCTTTAAAAAGTAGGGCAAAAGCATGATAATTTTTTTTCTTTTAAAAAGGTGGTCTTCTCCCTCCAGCTCTCTGTATCACTTGATACAGTTCTCTGCATCAATTCTCTATATCACTCTCTAGAAGCAGCCACTGCTATGAATCTCTTGGCTCTACTTCCTGAGTGGTCCTGTTATTAGTAAAAATTATAGTATGATATCTCTAATAATTAATGTAATTAAGTACACAGCTGCAAAAAATCTTAGAAATGTATTCACAACTAATGTATAATTTAAAATTCCAGGAACTTTAATTTCAGAAGGTATGTTCTTACTTCTGTGCAGCTTAACTGTAGTGACTGTACTTAAAAAAGTACAAAGTACAACACAAGTGAGAGGCTCTAATGCACTGCTTTCAAGTTAGAAGTGAAGCCACATGGAGCTTCTGAGCCTAAATGTCTGACTACTGACTTTTCTCCACTCTCCACTTTCTTCCTAGGATGGAACTCGAGCCTTGGCTCATGGACTTTTCGGACGGCTATAGGAAAAGGTGGAAGTTCCTTAGGCACCATTATTCTGTATCCAAACTAATACTAGGCCCAACACATGGCATGACCTGGAGCAGAGCTGCTATAAAAATGTAATTCTCCTTTAACCCCTCCATGTAAATCACTGGAAAGTTTCCCTCCACTGATTTAAACAAATTTGGTCTTTGACCTCTGGAGTCTGAATTGGCCTCAACCACTCTTTCAGATGGTTGTAGTATTGACTGTTTGATGTATGTCAATTACCATAAAATGCAATACTATTTCATGACAGATCTTCAAATAATGCCACATATGTCCAAAGTTATGGTAACAGTCTCTTTATTCCAAGTAAATCAGTAGCATGAAATACTACAGATTAATGAAATAATGTACTTTGTTGTATCAAGCTTTGGCATCTACTGCAGCTGTGATTTGTGGTATTGTTCAACCAGTTGCAACACCTGTCAACATGCTTCCTCTAGGACTTCAAAAGGCTTCCGATAAATACCAAATGCTTGAAAGGGTTCTCATGTGTATAAGTAAGAATTTTTCTGGGTCTGTGATTTTGGGTATTTAACAACCAGATCAGTACGATAGTTCATAAAACAATCAGTTTTTTAATGATCTATCTGCAAACATTCAAGTCTGACAATTTGAAATACCACAGAGGACCTAAGAAATTATACTTGTCCACTTTTTCTGTAGGAAAAAAAACTTAATATACTGAATACTCTTTAAGTAAAACCTAAACTCTAAAATTAGAGCAAGATTTCCAATCAAAAAATATTTTGATAATTTCTTTAACATTAAGCTTCACAAGGAGTTTTCAAGCAGTGTCTACCAACTGATAAATACACACATATAAATGTATAACTATTATATACCTTATATAATTAAACACTGCTTATTATATAATAATAAGTTATATTACAAATATAAATTATTATACTAATATATTAAACATATAAACAAAGTATTCACAAATATATACTTTATATATATATATATTTAGAGATAAATGTATATCTCTAAATTGAAATGAATTTCAACATCTTTTGTGAACAATGTTTAATAAAGTGTAATACAGGAAGATATTGTATTGAATACAGTATTAAAATGTTTTGGTACTTAATAGTTCAAAAAATTGTTTTATTTAATTGAGACCAACTGGCCTCATTGGTTCTTATAAACTTTGCAATATATATTCAGTAAAAAGGAATAAAAATGAACAGATGTTTCTCCTTAAAGAAGGCAGACAAAGATTTTTCTTACACAATAAATCAGTTGCTAGTGGATTTCCAGGACATTGCTTTAGGCTATTTAGGTAGAAAACTTAAAGAAAAAAATTACCTTTGTATGGATCCAAAACTGGTAGAGGAGATTGAACTGAAGATGAACAGCATATACTGGAGGTGGTATGAAGAGGGCCAGGGGAGAGTAGAATATCTGAAAGATTAAAACATTGTACATTTTGTGCATAGGATTTCTCAACATAACATATACTATTACTAATGATTCAACATTCTGAGTCTATACTTCAGTGAATATATGCCTTATTCTTTAGCAAATACATCTTATTTGGTATATTTTATTGTCATGTTTGACTTCGCAACATTAATTTTCCACATGATTATAAAGTTATAGACACGTTGAAGCTAAGTCCACTGGACTTCTGCTTCACATTTAATATTGTCTGGCTAAAATAGCATACACGGTAGATTATTTCCTTAATTTTGAAAAGGTTGGGTGTATTTCCTCCAAGTAAAGAGGCTTTTTAATATACACAAAAACACTTTCTTTAAGTAAAAAAAATGTAGGAGCATGTTCCTTTATATCTTGACAGCTCCTAAACACTGTATTATTATGACATGCTGAGTAATAAAATGGAATTATAATAAAAGAAAGTAACTTCATATGAGAAGAGAATAGAATACATTCTCCCTTTACTTATTTTTTTTCTTTTTTTGTGGTTTACAATATCTCTTGATGTTTTCAAAGTTATTAAGGAAAGGGCTATGATATTGTGCCATCGTGGAAAAAGTTTTGAAGGTCCCTATTTCCTAACAGACGGAAATGCCTCCGCCTTGGAAAAACAACTTGTGCTTAAACCACAGAACTGGTTAGAATCAACTAACAAGCACAATCTGCTGTGTTCTCCCAATGACTTTGATCCCCAAGAGTGGATTCATGTTGTGAGAAAACATTTTGTTAAGTGAAAAACTAAACAACCAAATAGGAAGAAAAAGAAGCTGACTTCCACTTACACTTTGGGATTTATAAAGCTAATATTTCCAAAGGATGAGATATTTTTTAAAAATATGTTTTCAGAATAGTACAATTTTATTTCTGAATCATTTTAAAGCTTTTGTTCTCAATTAGACCAAATATTATTTCAACAATGTTTAGTAATGATGATATATTTGAAATCAGACATTTATGTAAACTCTTCTAGTTTTTGTTTCAAACTTTAAGTCATGAAAAATCTTAACTGTCATCACAACAGGGTCAATTTCATTATTTATAAATTCATTATTAAGCATTGGATTAGATTAGTGAGCAACAAAAGAACACTGGGCTCTTATTCAAGACATTCCCTTTTAAGCCTTCATTCCACTACAGAATCACTCTGTAATATTTACGAATTTCTTAAACTTCTCTAGGCTTCAGTTTCCAGTTCAAATGAATGGTGAAAGAGAAGACCATTTGAAATCTAGCCATCTTTTTAGTTCCAAAAGATTTCTAGTATTTTGATTTGATTATACTAATATATTAAAATAGTTCTCTTACATTAGGCTTAAAAATATTTGAAAAACATGCATGACCTATAATTTAACTATTTTGTTTAATAAGCTAAGGAATATCTTAGAAAGTTTGAGATGTAAATGAAAATGTAGAACAAGATTATCTGGGATGCTTACTAAATAGTTCTATTTGGAAAGACAGTGCATTCAAGATGTACATTTAAAGTTCATTATCATTCCTTAAAGTGTGAAAAAATAGTCCTTTGAGATAACAACAGTTATTATGGGAAAGGGTGTTCTATCATCAGAAAAATTGTGAAGAGATGAGTTAGGCAAGTGAAGTTTCTTTGCCATAGGACTTCTCAGAGTCTTTATTGTGCTAGTACAAACCACAAGTCTGTGAACCCAAAGAACATTTCCTTAAGGAATTTTCCCTAAGATTAGATTTCCTAAACATGTATTTGTTGAACCATGCTCTTAAGTTGGAAGAATCAATATTCTAAAATGCACATATTATTGAAGGCAATATGCAGAGTCATTGTAATCTCTATCAAATCACCAATGGTATTTTTCTCAGAACTGGAACAAAGAGAAAAAAAAAATTAAATTTGCATGGAAACACAAAAGACCCAAAATAGCCAAAACAAGCTTCAGAAAGAAGAATGAAACTGGAGGAATAACTGTCCTTGACTTGAGACTATACTACAAAACTACAATACTCAAAACAGTATGGTACTGACACAAAGCCAGACACATAGATCAATGGAACAGAATAGAAAGTCCAGAAATAAACCCACACATTCATGGTCAATTAATCTATGACTAAGGAAGATGGAATATGTAATGGAGAAAAAACTGTCTCTTCAATAAGTGGTCCTGGGAAAACTGGACAGATATATGTAAAGGAATAAAATCAGAACATTTTCCAATACCATATACAAAAATAATCTCAAAATAGATTAACAACCTAATGTAGGATGGGATATGATAAAATACATAGAGTAAAACACAGATAGAACACTCTTTGACATAAATTGTAGCAATCTTCTTTTTTTGGAACCATCACCTAAAGCAATGGAAACAAAAGTAAAAATAAACAAATGGGACCTAATTAAATATAAAAAGCTTCTGCAGAACAAAGGAAACCATAAAAAAAAACACAACATATGGGATGGGAGAAAATATTTGCAAAGAATGCAACTGACAAGGGCTTAATTTCAAAAATATACAAAGAGCTAATACATCCTAATATCAAAAAGCAAACAATCCAATAAAAAAAAATGAGCAGAAACAGAGATTTCTCCAAAGAAGATAGACAGATGGCAAATAGGCACATGAAAAGATGCTCAACATTGCTAATTATTACAGAAACACAAATGAAAAATACAGTGAGGTATTACCTCACACCAGTCAGAATGGCCATCATAAACAACAACAACAAAAACTCCAAATATAATAACTGCTGGAAAGGATGTGGAAAATTACTCTTGGTGGGTATTACTCTTGGTGGGAATGAAAACTGCTCTTTTCCAGTCCTGTGGCCACTGCTGAGTTCTCCATATTTGCTGACATATTGAAAGCGGCACTTTCATAGCATCATCTTTCACGATTTGAAATAGCTCAACTGGAATTCCATCACCTCCACTAGCTTTGTTTGTAGTAATGCTTTCTAAGGCCCACTTGATTTCACATTCCAGGATGTCTTGCTCTAGGTAAGTGATCACACCATCATGATTATCTGCATCATGAAGATCTTTTTTGTACAGTTCTTGTGTGTATTCTTGCCACCTCTTCTTAATATCTTCTGCTTCTGTTAGGTCCATACCATTTCTGTTCTTTATTGAGCCTATCTTTCATGAAATGTTCCTCTAATTTTCTCGAAAAGATCTCTAGTCTTTCCCATTCTGTTGTTTTCCTCTATTTCTTTGCATTGATCTCTGAGGAAGGCTTTCTTATCTCTCCTTGCTATTCTTTGGAACTCTGCATTCAAATGGGTATATCTTTCCTTTTCTCCTTTGCTTTCCGCTTCTCTTCTTTTCACAGCTATTTGTAAGGCCTCCTCAGACAGCCATTCATAGTAGCAGATACAATGGTCATCTGATTTAAATTCACCCATTCCAGTCCATCTTAGTTCACTGATTCCTAGAATGTTGATGTTCAGTCTTGCCATCTCCTGTTTGACCACTTCCAATTTGCCTTGATTCATGGACCTAACATTCCAGGTTCCTATGCAATATTGCTCTTTACAGCATCGAACCTTGCTTCTGTCACCAGTCCCATCCACAACCGGGTGTTGTTTTTGCTTTGGCTCCATCCCTTCATTCTCTCTGAAGTTATTTCCCCACTGATCTCTGGTAGCATATTGGGCACCTATAGACCTGGGGAGTTCATCTTTCAGTGTCCTATCTTTTTGCATTTTCATACTGTTCATGGGGTTCTCAAGGCAAGAATACTGAAGTGGTTTGCCATTACCTTCTTCAGTGGACCACATTCTGTCAGAATATATTACTCAGCCATTCAAAAAAAAGTAAATAATGCCAGTGGTTCAACATGCATGGATCTAGACATTATAACGCTAAGGGAAGTAAGTCAGAGAAAGACAGATATCATATGACATCACTTATATGTGAAATTAAACTATGATAAAAATAATTTATAAAACAGAAATAGACTCCCAGGCATAGAAAGCAAATTTATGGCTATCTAAGGGGAAAGAGGGTGCTAGAGGTGAAGAATTGGTGCCAGAAGTGAAGAATCTGCCTGTCAATGCAGGAGATATAAGAGATGCAGGTTCGATCCCTGGGTCAGGAAGATTACCTGGAGGAGGGCATGGCAACCCACTCCAGTACTTTTGACTAGAGAATCTGAAGGACAGAGGAGCCTGGTAGGCTATGGTCCACAGGGTCACATAGAGTCAGACACGACTGAAGGGACTTAGCACAGGCACACAAGGGAAAAAAAAAGGAGGGGGTTGGGATAAATTAGAAATTTGGGATTAACAGATTCATATTACTATACATTGGAGAAGGCAATGGAAGCCCACTCCAGTACTCTTGCCTGGAAAATCCCATGGACAGAGGAGCCTGGTAGGCTGCAGTCCATGGGGTCGCTAAGAGTTGGACACGACTGAGAGATTTCACTTTCACTTTTCACTTTCATGCACTGGAGAAGGAAATGGCAACCCACTCCAGTGTTCTTGCCTGGAGAATCCCAGGGACGGGGGAGCCTGGTGGGCTGCCGTCTATGGGGTCGCACAGAGTCGGACACAACTGAAGTGACTTAGCAGCAGCAGCATTACTATACATAAACTAGATAAACAACAAGGATCTACTATAGCACAAGAATTTATAGTTCAGTTCCCTATAAGATAGATTATATCTTATAATAACCTATAATGGAGGAGGACATGAATAAATTTTTCATTTATTTATAAATCTATTTTATAAACATTAATATATTTTATAAATGTATTCATATACTTATACATATATATATATATATATATATATATATGTAACTGAATCATTTTATCCAAATTAAAAGACACTTGCTCCTTGGAAGAAAAGCTATAACAAACCTAGACAGCATATTAAAAAGCAGTGACATTACTTTGCCAACAAAAGTCCGTATAGTCAAGGCTATGGTTTTTCAAGTAGTCATGTATGGATGTGAGAGTTGGACCATAAAGAAGGCTGAGTGCCAAAGAAGTGATGCATTTGAACTGTGGTGTTGGAGAAGACTCTTGAGAGTCCCTTGGAATGCAAGGAGATCAAACCAGTCCATCCTAAATGAAATCGATTCTGACTATTCATTGGAAGGACTGATGTTGAAGTTGAAGCTCCAACACTTTGATCACTTGATGCAAACAGCTGACTTATTAGAAAAGACCCTGATGCTGTGAAAGACTGATGGCAGGAGAAGGGGATGACAAGGGACGAGATGGTTGGATGGCTGGACTCTATGTACATGAGTCTGAGCAAGCTCCAGGAGATGGTGAAGGACAGGGAAGCCTGGCATGCTGCAGTCTATTGGGTCACAAAGAGTCAGACACGACTGAGCAACTGAACAACAATATATTTAACTGAAAATATATTTAACTGAATCACTATGCTGTATACCAGAAATATTATAAATCAACTATACTTCAATTAAAAACCTTATGAAACAATGTCTCAAATCCTACAAATCAGTAAATATAATGATGAACTGACAATTACAAAAATGAACTCAGACTGAATTCCAAAAAATGAAATTTCTAATAAGAAATAAAATTACATGTCAGGGAATAAATCACATGAAAAATATTAAAATTAATTTCTTGTGATTAATATAATACTGTAAAAAGAGACTAATGATACATTTAAGTTGCAGTTTCTAATACTGAGAACAACTTACTAAATGACATCCAGTTCTGAGAATTCTTCTTATCTATTCTATTTCCAAATCCTATACAGTTTTTAAAATCAGTTTAAATGCCACTATCATCAGAAAGCTTCAGATGGTACTAATTTGTCAGAAGAAATTTATTCTTCCTCAAACTTAAACTCTCAGTACCTAGGCCAGATGATATGATACTGTTTTCCAAATATATCCATTTCAGCCATGCATTCAAACCCATGTTATTCAGACTCCAAGACTCTTTAGCCTTGAATTACACTATTGAAAGTGAAAATGAAAGTTGCTCAATCATGTCCAGCTCTTTCCAAACCCTATGGCCTGTAGCCCGCCAAGCTCCTCTATCCATGGAATTCTCCAGGCAACAATACTAGAGTGAGTAGCCATTCCCTTCTCCAGGGCATCTTCCCATCCAGGGATTGAACATGGATCTCCCACATTGCAGGCAGGTTCTGTTCCATCTGAACCACCAGGGAAGCCCAGCTTAGGTTATTTTTCTTATCCTTTTATAAATACCATATATAATGGGGTTATAAAGGAAAGAAATGACACAAATCTGTAAATGTGAGGAGATAATGACAATAAGTCTTGGGGTGACCTTACAGCAGTGGTGAGATGAGTGGGTTTTATTCTGTTCATCAAGTAAATGGGGCAGGCATGGATGATGTGAGGAACATCATGAGGAAGAAACAACATGGCCCTGAGGGGGGACCATAAGTATTCTGGCATTGCTGAAGTTGTTGGGAGAATGCAGCAAGAGATTGGATGGAACCATGGAGTCTCAAGGA
This sequence comes from Giraffa tippelskirchi, assembly GCF_054371585.1. Classification (NCBI taxonomy): domain Eukaryota; kingdom Metazoa; phylum Chordata; class Mammalia; order Artiodactyla; family Giraffidae; genus Giraffa; species Giraffa tippelskirchi. The sequence continues at coordinate 70,886,134 of NC_137284.1, forward strand.
TTCTGTGAACTCCCTTGATAGGACTACAATAAAGTGTGGGCTTGTGTGCATGGGGAAATATGTGATTTCTAAAGAAAAAATCTGTATGAGATGAGATGGTTGGATAGCATCACTTATTGATGGACGTGAGTTTGAGCAAGCTCCAGGAGTTGGTGATGGACAGGGAAGACTGGTGTGCTGCAGTCCATGGGGTTGCAAAAATTGGACACGACTGAGCAACTGAACTGAACTGAAAGGCTAACAGAGTTTTGTGAAGAGAACACTGATCATAGCAAACATCCTTTTCCAACAACACAGGAGATGACTCTACACATGAACATTAACAGATAGTCAATACCAAAATCAGATTGATTATATTCTTTGCAATTGTAAAGGAGAAACTCTATACAGTCAGAAAAAAAAAGACCTGGAGCTGACAGTGACTCAGACCATCAGCTCCTTATTGCAAAATTGAAGCTTAAGTTAAAGAAACTATGGAAAACCACTAGACCATTCAGGTATGACCTAAATCAAATCCCTGATGACTATTCAGTGGAGGTGATGAATAGATTCAAGGGCTTAGGTCTACACAGAGTGCCTGAAGAACTATGGATGAAGTTTCATAATACAGGAGGCAGTGACCAAAACCATCCCAAAGAAAAGGAAATGCAAGAAGGCCGTGGGATTGTCTGAGGAGGATTTTCAAATAGCTGAGGAAAGAAGAGAAACAAAAGAAAAGGGAGAAAGGGAAAGATCTACCCAATTGAATGCAGAGTTCCACAGAAGAGTAAAGAGAGATAAGAAGGCCTTCTCAAATGAACAATGCAAAGATATAGAGGAAAAAAATAGAATGGAAACGACTAGAGATCTCTCCAAAAAATTGCCAAGTTCAAGGGACTATTTCAAGCAAGGATGGGCATGATAAAGGATAAAAAGAGAAAGGACTTAAAAGAATCAGAAGAGGTTAATAAGAGGTGGCAAGAATAGATAGAAATACTATACAAGAAAGGTCTTAATAATTGGGATAACCACAATGGTTTGGTCACTCAACTAGAACCTGACATCTTGGAGTGTGAGGTCAAGTGGGTCTGATGAAGAATTACTACCAACAAAGCTAGTGGAGATAATGGAAATCCAGCTGTGCTATTTCAAATCCTAAAAGATGATGCTGTGAAAGTACTGCACTCAGCATACCAGCAAACTTGGAAAACTCAGCAGTGGGCACAGGGCTGTAAAAGGTCAGTTTTCATTCCAATCCAAAGAAACTCAATGTCAAAGAATGTTCAAACTACCATACAGTTGCACTCATTTCACATGCTTGTAAGGTTATGCTCAAAATTCTTCAAGCTAGGCTTCAGTAGTATGTGAACTGAGAAATTCTAGATGTACAAAGTGGGTTTAGAAAAGGCAGAGAAACCAGAGATCAAATTGCCAACATTAGCTGGATCATAGAAAAGGCAAGGAGATTCCAGAAAAATATCTATTTTGCCTCACTGACTATGCTAAAGCCTTTGACCCTGTGCATCACAACAGACTATGGAAAATTCTTAAAGAAATAGGAATATCAGGCCACCTGACCTGTTTTCTGAGAAACCTATATTCAGGTCTAGAAGCAACAGTTAGAATCAGACAGGGAACCACACACTGGTTCAAAATTGGGAAAGGAGTAGTATAATGCTGTATATTGTCACACGGTTTATGAACTTTTATGAAGAGTACACCATGTGGAATGCCAGGCTGCATGAATCACAAGCTGGAATCAAGATTGCTGGGAGAAATATCAACAACCTCAGATATGCAGATGACATCACCCTTATGGCAGAAAGCAAAGAGGAACTAAAGAGCCTTTTGATGAGGGTGAAAGAGTAGAGTGAAAACGCTGGCTTAAAACTCAACATTCAAAAACTAAGATCATGGCATCCAGTGCCATTGCTTCATGGCAAACTGAAGGGGAAAAAATGGAAGCAGTAACAGATTTTATTTCCTTTGACTCCAAAATCATTGTGGATGGTGACTGCAGTCAGGAAATTAAAAGACACTTGTTCCTTTTAAGGATAGTTATCACAAACCTTGACAGAGTATTAAAAAGCAGAGATATCACTTTACCAACAAAGGTGCATGTAGTCAAAATGATGGTTTTTCCAGTAGTCATGTATGGATGTGAGAGTTGGACCATAAAGAGAGCTGAGTGCCCAAGAATTGATGCTTTCAAATTGTGGTGCTGGAGAAGACTCTTGAGAGTCCCTTGGACAGCAAGGAGATCAAACCAGACAATCCTAAAGGATATCAACGCTGAATATTCACTGGAAGGACTGATGCTGAAGCTGAAGCTCCGATATTCTGTCCACCAGATGTGAAAAGCCAACTCATTGGAAAAGATCCTCATGCTGGGAAAGACTGAAGTCAAGAGGAGAAAGAGGAAGCAGACAAGGAGATGGTTATAAAGCATCACTGACCGAATGCACATGAATCTGAGCAAACTCTTGGAGACAGTGAAGGACAGGGGAGTGTGGAGTGCTGTAGTCCATGGGGTCCAAATAGTCAGACTCAACTTAGCGAATGAACAACCAGCAACAGCAACAGACACTGGTTAAACCAGAGAGGGAGTCTTTTAATGTGATTATAAGGAGACTGAATTTATCCTAGACCAGGAGAGAGTAGTTAATGTACGTGGTTTTTTAAGCTTGTAAGAAATTTTAAAATGGCATGAAATCCTATTTCTATAACCCAGGGAAAAATCATATACATTCAACCACAGCAGTAGCTGTAGGGATGGAGAAGCAGAATACATGCAAGAGATCTATGGATTTGGTAACTATTTAAACATAGGAGATGAGAGAAGCAGAGGAGAATCAGATGACACCCAGATTTCTGGCTTGTGTGAAGAATGATATTTCATCAAGATGGTGTACAGGAGGAAAACTAGATTTATAAATTTCAACCTAGGGGATATTGTGTTGAAGAGCTTGAGGAATATTCAAAGAAAGCTGTTGAGTAAGCAAATATGTCCTACAAATATCAATTAAACTAAAAAATTACCTTGGATTTGCAGCCATGGATCAGTGGAGCAGTAGGCCTAGAATCCAAACCTCAGTAGGTTTAAGAGTCATTCAATGAGAGTGATGAAGTACAGGTAGGTTTGATTTACTTCTCTTTTTCTCTGAGAACAAGGAAGAAAAGAGCTAGAAGTATTTCTTGAATATAAGATATGGATGAGGGAGGAGTGTGTACATGTATGTATGGTGTGTGTGTATAGGTGCGTGTGTGTGTATAGGTGTGTGTGTACGTATAGAGGTGTGTGTGTGTAGAGGTGTGTGTGAGTGTATAGGTGTGTGTGTATGTATGGTGCACGTGCATGTATAGGTGTGTGTGTGTGTAGGTATGTATGTATGCATAAGTGTATGTGTGTATGCAGAGGTGTGTGTGTGTTTGTGTGTGTATATTTTAATGTGAGAAACGTGAGGATATTTATGATGTATTCAGAAAGAGTCAGTTGAGAGGAAGAAGAATAAATGCCAAGAGATGTTGATAAGACAAAGTTCAAGAGAGGAACAAAGTAGAAGCAAAGTCACCAACCTAGGGATTGTTGTCATTGTTATTTTAGTAGCTAAGTTGTGTCTGACTTTTTTTGTGACCCCATGGATTGTAGTCCACCAGGCTCCTCTGCCTGTGGGATTTCCCAGGCAAGAATACTGGAGTGGGTTGCCATTTCCTTCACCAGGGGATCTTTCTGGCCCAGGGATCGAACCCACATCTCCTGCATTGGAAGGTGGATTCTTTACCACTGAACCACCAGAGAAGCTCTGTCTAAGGGTCAGATCTCTTGAAGAGAGGTGAACATTTTCTACAAAACTGGAGGTTAAAATGTATATGTACTTGTGAATTCACAAATCTTAATTAAAATATCTGAGCAGAAGAAAAAAGAGGGAAAACCAGAAAAACTCTCATTTCTCTGTGAAGTTTTAAATTCATATATTGGCTGATCAAAAAAAAAAAAGAGGCAACAGCAGAGATGAGATCTTGAGAACACTGCAGAATTCTAGAAAGGCTTCTCCCAGGTAGGGGAAGGCTCATGTTTATACCTTGGCAAACATCAATGACAGCTCATCTGTATCTGGAAGCCATTCATGGAGGGATAACAAGCTCCCAGCTGGGACTGGAGGACTCCATGGTGCTTGACAAGCTGAGGATAGGGGTGACGTAGGGTGACCACATTCAAGCAAGGCTAGAGGACCTACAGGCAGATGTAACAGAACAAGGTAGCCTGTGCTTGCCAGGGTGTAGGTGTTAGTCACTCAACCATGTCCAACTCTTTGGGACTCCATGGACTATAGACCACCAGGTTCCTCAGTCCATGGTATTCTTCAGGTAAGAATACTGGAGTGGGTTGCCATTCCTTTCTCCAAGAGATCTTCCTGACCCAGGGATTGAACCTAAGTCTCCTGTGTTGCAGGCAGGTTCTTTACCACCTGGGCCAACAGGGAAGCCTTTGAAGTCCTTGCCAGAGTCCTTGGAATTAAGCATCTTAGATTAGATGTAGTAGGAAGCATATGCTGAGAGTATGTGCTTGTGTTTGTACTTCAGTTCAGTTCAGTTCAGTTCATTTGCTCAGTCATGTCCGACTCTTTGCAACCTCATGGACTGCAGCATGCCAGGCCTCCCTGTCCATCACCAACTCCCAGAGTTTACTCAAACTCCTGTCCATTGAGTTGGTAATGCCATCCAATCATCTCATCCTCTGTCATCCCCTTCTCCTCCTGCCTTCAATCTTTCCCAGCATCAGGGTCTTTTCAAATGAGTCAGTTCTTCACATCAGGTGGCCAAAGAATTGGAGTTTCAGCTTCAGCATCAGTCCTTCCAATGAATAATCAGGACTTATTTCATTTAGGATGGACTGGTTGGATATCCTTGCAGTCTAAGGGACTCTCAAGAGTCTTCTCCAACACCACAGTTCAAAAGCATCAATTCTTTGGCACTCAGCTTTCTTTATAGTCCAACTCTAACATCCATACATGACTACTGGAAAAACCATAGCCTTGACTAGATGGATCTTTGTTGGCAAAGTAATGTCTCTTCTTTTTAATATGCTGTCTAGGCTGGTCATAACTTTCCTTCCAAGGAGTAAACATCTTTTAATTTCAAGGCTGCAATCACCAACTACAATGATTCTGGACCCCCAAAAATAAAGTCTGACACTGTTTCCCCATCTATTTGCCATGAAGTGATGGGACCAGATGCCATGATCTTAGTTTTCTGAATATTGAGCTTTAAGCCAACTTTCTCACTCTCCTCTTTCACTTTTATCAAGAGGCTCTTTAGTTCTTCTTCACTTTCTGCCATAAGGGTGGTGTCATCTGCATATCTGAGGTTATTGATATTTCTCCCAGCAATCTTGATTCCAGCTTGTGCTTCCTCCAGCCCAGCGTTTCTCATGATGTAATCTGCATATAAGTTAAATAAGCAGGGTGACAATATACAGCCTTGACATACTCCTTTTCCTATTTGGAACCAGTCTGTTGTTCCATGTCCAGTTCTAACTGTTGCTTCCTGACCTGCATACAGGTTTCTCAAGAGACAGGTCAGGTGGTCTGGTATTCCCATCTCTTTAAGATTTTTCCACAGTCTCTTTAACAATTTTCCAAGTGTTTCTACTTAGAAAGTCTTTATCTTTCTGACTTTCTTCATTCTGTATAATAGGCTCTAGATTCATCCACCTCATTAGAAGTGACTCAAGCGAAGTAAGTCAGAAAGAGAAAGACAAATACCATATATTAACAGGTATATATAGAATCTAGAAAGATGGTGCTGATGATCCCATATGCAGGGCAGCAAAGAAGACACATGCAAAGAACAGACTTTTGGACTCTGGGAGAAACAGAGGGTGGGATGCTTTGAGAGAATAGCATTGAAACATATACATTACCATATGTAAAATAGATAACTAGTGCAAGTTTGATGTCTGGAGCAGGGCACCCAAAGCCAGAGCTCTGTGACAACCTGGAGGGATGGGGTGGGGGGGGAGGGAGTTGAGGATGGAAGTGATGTATGTATTCCTATGGCCAATTCATACTGATGTATGGCAAAACCCATCACAATAGTGTAAAGTAATTATCCTCCAATTAAAATTAATTAATTAATAAAAATAAAACAGGAAAAAATTCTTTATCTTAAGATACGTAGGCCCAACTTTCTTTTCTCATTTCTCTGCTCTTAGCCATTTCCCCCTTTCCTCATTCCAGCTTTTTATAGTTCCTATATTCTCACCATAATCATGCTGTGAAGGGTTGAGTTATGTCTCTTACAAAGGGAGATTTGGATATGGACATGAAGAGAGGAAGAATTCCATGTGAAGAGGAAGGTAGAGATTAGAGTGATAACATCTACCATCCAAAGAATACCAAAAGCTGCCAGCTAACCACCAGAAGGAAACAACCTTGTTGATATTTTGACTTTCAGTTTCTAGCCTCCAGAACTATGAGACAATGCATTTTAGTTGTTCCAAGTCACAGAGCTTTGGCTTCTTTCTTAAGGTAGTTCTAAGAAAATAATATGTGTACCATATATTGTATGCATATGTACATACCATATATTGTACACATATCCCCTAAATTTGCCATCCCCTAAATTTATCATTTATGTGCTAAGTCACTTCAGTTGTGTTTGACTCTCTGCAATCCCATGGACTATAGCCCACCAGGCTCCTCTGGAATGGGTCGCCATGCCCTCCTCCAGGGGATTTTCCCAACCCAGGGATTGAACCTCAGTCTCTTATGTCTACTGTATTGGCAGGCAGGTTCTCTACCATTAGTACCACCTGGAAGGCCCCAATAATTTTGTGCTTTCATGGACATTCTCCTTCCACATAATGTTCCACTTACAACCATATTCATGGCAAAATTTTTATCCTTCTTATAGATTGGGCTCAAGCCTCTACTGTTCTGCCATGCTTCCCTTGGCCCTCCATGGTTCTCAGAGCAGATATAACTTTCTATAGTCTCAACAACTTGTATTGCCATGGTTGTAGGGTTGCTTCAATCCTTCAAAGGAAAAAATAATCACCTTAAGAATACAAGTTCATATCTTACTTCTCTTCATATCCCCAACCTCTGCCACCATGAAGACTTCTACCAGTCAAAAGTGTATAGGCAAAAAAAAAAAAAAAGCATGAGTGGATGCACTTCTCAAAACAACAACATGTAAAGGGAATTGAGTATTTTATCCACTTTCACCTGTTTTTCTAAAGTGCCAATAAGTTGATGCAGTTTTATGTAGAGTACCTCACTATGATAGAGGCTTCCCTGGCAGCTCAGACTATAAAGAATCCACTTGCAATGCAGGAGACCTGGCCAGGAAGTTCCCCTGGAGAAGAACTGACATCCCACTCCAGTATTCTTGCCTGGGAAATCCCATGGACAGAGGAGCCTGGCAGGCTACCCTCCATGGCATTAAAAAGAGTCAGACATAACTGAGCGACTGAGCACACATGTACACTTCACTATGACCCCCTTATTTATCCTTCATTATAAGGACTACAAATGACTATTGTAAAGAAAAGTATCAAACATCAAGGGAAATTTTTCTTACCCAATTTCAAAGCAAGTAAGTAAACAGCAAAATAGTTCCATTTTGCTGATCTATGCTATACTCAAGGATATGAAAGACACAAACTGGTAGAGGGCTTCATTTATTTAATGTCTGGACACAAATTTTGCTTTAGTAGCTGTCTTTGAGTGGAGGTTGAAGGTGGTGAAGGAAGACCATGGAGTTCTGAGGCAAGGTCTTGAGAGAGGTTTTGTTGTTTCACTTCATGGGGGGCTCAAGGCATGCTTTCCCTCCATGACATAAGAGTTATGAGAATTTTATCCCCAGTGAATTTGACTGCATTACATCAAAGTTGTTAGTTTCTTGCGTCTATTTTTTCACATTTATCTTTACAGAACTCCAACTCCCCCCATATTGAAAAATAGTCTTTGCTTATGTAGTTTGGCAGGGAGTACATTGTAATAAAAAGATCTGACATTTTGTAAAATGTTTCTCTGCAGTTTTATGTGTAATATAAAAACAATATTATACATGTGAATCATACTTGATATAGTTCAAAGAATTTACACACTCATTGTTAAAGGTGATCCTCAAATAACAACATGAGGAGGCAGAGCGAATATTAATTGCCTAATTTCATGTACAAAATCACTGAGATTCAAACATTACTTAATTGGTTCGGGGTGGCAAATCTAGCTAGTAATTTATCTAAGGCTTGGACCCAGACCTCTTTCTTCCTAGTGAATTGCTCTCTTCTGTTTTCTAAATGAAATTAATATTTATTTTGTAATTACTATGCTCAAAAATAATATCACACATTAGCATATTCTCTAACTTACAACAGTTTTCACAAATTGATGGCATAACTATATGTCTTTCCTTTGATGCTGGTTAAAATTTACTTCTTTTTAGATTTTTTAATGTGCTCCTAAAGGAGATCAGTCCTGGGTGTTCATTGGAGGGACTGATGTTGAAGCTGAAACTCCAATACTTTGGCCACCTCATGCAAAGAGCTGACTCATTGGAAAAGACCCTAATGCTGGGAAGGATTGGGGACAGGAGGAGAAGGGGACAACAGAAGATGAAATGGCTGGATGGCATCACCGACTCGATGGACATGAGTTTGGGTAAACTCCAGGAGTTGGTGATGGACAGGGAGACCTGGCATGCTGCAATTCATGGGGTCGTAAAGAGTCAGACACGACTGAGTGACTGAACTGAACTGAATTGAATGTGTTCTAAACATATTTAACTAATTCTTATAATATTGATAATACTAATCTAAAAACAAGTACCTATGAGAGATACTACAGAACCTAAAAAGAAATTACATAACCCAGTCATTCAAATTAAGTGTTTATCATTTTTACTAAGCTTTTAAAAGAAATACTCAGCTTACTGAAATGTGGGTAGCTTACTACTTCCCATTCAATAGTTTCATATGTTATGTAAATATGTTAAAATATCTTTTATTCCAAAAAATAAATAACTTACTTACCCTATACTAAGTTTTTGAGAATCTATTTATTATAACAAAAACATTTAAATGAATGACAGGCTTAAATTACTTCACACTATGGCCTTTTCATTTTGACAACTATGAAACTTTCATTTTCTTCATTCATGTTATGTGCATTTATTAAGCACTGACTGCACTGGGTACTTTAAATATGCTAGTATAATAAAAGGGAAAAAATAGAAGTAGATTCATTTCCTTTAAAGTGTATATGCTGGCGTGAAATTCAACAATGCAAATGATAAGTATTTACAATAGAGATATACAAGGCTGGTAGCTCAGTTGGTAAAGAATCTGCCTGCAATGCAGGAGACCTCAGTTAGATTCCTGGGCCAGGACACTTCCCTGGAGAAGGGATAGGCTACCCACTCCAGTGGTAAAGAGACAGTAAAGCATCTGCCTGCAATGCAGGCAGGGAGAACTGGGTTTGATCCCTGGGTTGGGAAGATCCCCTGGAGGTGAGCATGGCTAACCCACTCCAGTATTCTTGCCTGGAGAATCCCATGGGTAGAGGAGCCTAGCAAGCTAAAGTCCATGGGGTCACAAAGAGTTGGACATGACTGAATGACTAAGCACAAGCATACAGGACAAAAAGAAGCGACCTGGGGAAAGCTATGCAGAAAGGAATTGAATCTTGAAGGAGATAATAATCAAAGGTAAAGCAAAAATAACTTTCTAGGCAGAGATACATGCATGTTCAATAAAATACCAGGCATTATGTCACAATAGATTTAGAGAATTGAAAACTGATTGTTCAGCTGGACATGGAGTGACAATGGGGGAGGGATGAAGATGAGATCAGAAAGACAGGTTGGATCAGGTTTAGACCAGCTCTGCCTGTGATAAAGACTCTATGATGTTCCTTTCTAACAGCTATAAAGTTTGTTCTGAGCAGGCATATTGGAAAGGTAACAGTGAGTGATGGATTGAGGCATCAAGAATGGAAACATGGTTACTTTAGCACCAGCACAGGTGAAGTCACTTCATTGGTATCTGACTCTTAGCAACCCTGTGGACTGTAGCCCTCCAGGTTCCTCTGTCCTTGGGATTCTCTAGGCAGGAATACTGGAGTGTGGGTTACCATGACTTCCTCCAGGGGATCTTCTTGACCCAGGGATCGAACCCATTTCTCTTAGCTCTCCTGCATTGGCTTGCAGGTTCTTTACCACTGAGCCATCTGGGAAGGCTGGTTACTTTAGAATAACAGCTGATTTAAAATAGCATGGAGGACAACTTCAGAGACCTCTGGGACAATGTTAAATGCCCCAACATTTGAATCATAGGAGTCCCAGAAGAAGAAGACAAAAAAAAAAAAGGCCATGAGAAAATACTTGAGGAGATAATAGTTGAAAACTTCCCTAAAATGTGGAAGGAAATAGCCACCCAAGTCCAAGAAACCCAGAGAGTCCCAAACAGGATAAACCCAAGGCAAAACACCCCAAGACACATATTAATCAAATTAACGAAGATCAAACACAAAGAACAAATATTAAAAGCAGCAAGGGAAAAACAACAAATAACACACAAGGGGATTCCCATAACGATAACAGCTGATCTTTCAGTAGAAACTCTTCAAGCCAGAAAGGAATGGCAGGACATACTTAGAGTGATGAAAGAGAAAAACCTACAACCCAGATTACTGTACCCAGCAAGGATCTCATTCAAATATGAAGGAGAAATCAAAAGCTTTACAGACAAGAGAAAGCTGAGAGAATTCAGCACCACCAAACCAGCTTTTCAACAAATGCTAAAGGATCGTCTTTAGACAGGAAACACAGAAAAGGTTTATAAACTCGAACCCAAAACAACAAAGTAAATGGCAATGGGATCATAATTATCAATAATTACCTTAAATGTAAATGGGTTGAATGCCCCAACCAAAAGACAAAGGTTGGTTGATTAGAAAAAAAAACAAGACCCCTATATATGCTGTCTACAAGAGACCCACCTCAAACCTAGGGACACATACAGACTGAAAGTGAAGGGCTGGAAAAAGATATTTCATGCAAATGGAGACTAAAAGAAAGCAAGAGTAGCAATACTCATATCAGATAAAATAGATTGAAATAAAGGCCATGAAAAGAGACTAAGAAGGACACTACATAATGATCAAAGGATCAATCCAAGAAGAAGATATAACAATTATAAACATATTGCACCCAACATAAGAGCACCGCAATATATAAAGCAAACGCTAACAAATATGAAAGGGGAAATTAACAGTAACACAATAATAGTGGGAGACTTTAATACCCCACTCACACCTATGGATAGATCAACTAAACAGAAAATTAGCAAGGAAACACAAACTTTAAATGATACAATGGACCAGTTAGACCTAATTGGTATCTATAGGACATTTCACCCTAAAACAATAAATTTCACCTTTTTCTCAAGTACAGTAAACAAGGAACCTTCCCCAGGATAGATCACATCCTTGGCCATGAATCTAGCGTTGGTAAATTAAAAAAAACTGAAATCAGCTCAAGCATCTTTTCTGATCACAATGCGGTAAGATTAGATGTCAACTACAGGAAAAAAACTATTAAAAATGCATACGTATGGAGACTAAACAATACACTTCTGAATCACCAACAAATCACAGAAGAAATCAAAAAAGAAATCAAAATATGCATAGAAACAAATGAAAATGAAAACAAAACAACCCAAAACCTATGGGATTCAGTAAAAGCAGTGCTAAGGGAAGGTTCATAGTAATACAAGCCTACCTCAAGAAACAGGAGAGAAATCAAATAAATAACCTAACTCTACACCTAAAGCAACTAGAAAAGGAAGAAATGAAGAACCCCAGGGTTAGTAGAAGGAAAGAAATCACAAAAATTAGGGCAGAAATAAATGAAAAAGAAACAAAAGAGACCATAGCAAAAATCAACAAAGCCAAAAGCTGGTTCTTTGAGAAGATAAATAAAATAGACAAACCATTAGGCAGACTCTCAAGAAACAAAGGGAGAAGAATCAAATCAACAAAATTAGAAATGAAAATGGAGAAATCACAGCAGACAACACAGAAATACAAAGGATCATAAGAGACTACTATCAGTAACTATATGCCAATAAAATGGACAACTTGGAAGAAATGGACAAATTCTTAGAAAAATATAACTTTCCAAAACTTAACCAGGAAGAAATAGAAAATCTTAACAGACCCATCACAAGCACAGAAATTGAAACCGTAACCAGAAATCTTCCAACAAACAAAAGCCCAGGACCAGATGGCTTCACAGCTGAATTCTACCAAAAATTTAGAGAAGAGCTAACACCTATCCTACTCAAACTCTTCCAGAAAATTGTAGAGGAAGGTAAACTGCCAAACTTATTCTTTGAGGCCACCATCACCCTAATAACAAAACCAGACAAAGATGCTACAAAAAAAGAAAACTACAGGCCAATATCACTGATGAACATAGATGCAAAAATCCTTAACAAAATCCTAGCAAAGAGAATCCAACAACATACTAAAAAGATCATACATCATGACCAAGTGAGCTTTATCCCAGGGATGCAAGGATTCTTCAATATTCACAAATTAATCAATGTGATACACCACATTAACAAATTGAAAGATAAAAATCATATGATTATCTCAATAGATCTAGAGAAAGCCTTTGACAAATTCCATGATATGACAAAATTTATGATAAAAACCCTCCAGAAAGCAGGCATAGAAGGAACATACCTCAACATAATAAAAGCCATATATGATAAACCCACAGCAAACATTATCCTCAATGGTGAAAAATTGAAAGCATTTCCCCTAAAGTCAGGAACAAGACAAGGATGCCCACTCTCACCACTACTATTCAACACAGTTTTGGAAGTTTTGGCCAGAGCAATCAGAGCAGAAAAAGCAGTAAAAGGAATCCAAATTGGAAAAGAAGAAGTAAAACTCTCACTGTTTGCAGATGACATGATCCTCTACATAGAAAACCCTTAAGACTCCACCAGAAAATTACTAGAGCTAATCAATGAATACAGTAAAGTTGCATGATATAAAATTAACACACAGAAATCCCTTGCATTCCTATACACTAACAAAGAGAAAACAGAAAGAGAAATTAAGGAAACAATTCCATTCACCATTGCAATGAAAAGAAAAAAATACTTAGGAATTAATCTACCTAGATAAACAAAATACCTATATATAGAAAACTATAAAACACTGATGAAAGAAATCAAAGATGACACAAATAGATGAAGAAATATACCATGTTCATGGATCAGAAGAATCAATATAGTGAAAATGAGTATACTACCCAAAATAATCTATAGATTCAATGCAATCCCTATCAAGCTACCAACAGTATTTTTCAGAGAATTAGAACAAATAATTTCACAATTTGTTTGGAATTACAAAAAACCTCGAATAGCCAAAGCAATCTTGAGAAAGAAGAATGGAACTGGAGGAATCAACCTGCCTGACTTCAGGCTATACTGCAAAGCCACAGTCATCAAGACAGTATGGTAATGGCACAAAGACAGAAACATAAATCAGTGGAACAAAATAGAAATCCCAGAGATAAATCCACCTGCTTATGGACACCTTCTCTTTGACAAAGGAGGCAAGAATATACAATGGAGAAAAGACAATCTCTTTAACAAGTGGTGCTGGGAAAACTGGTCAACCACTTGTAAAAGAATGAAACTAGAACACTTTCTAACACCATACATAAAAATAAACTCAAAATGGATTGAAGATCTAAATGTAAGGCCAGAAACTATAAAACTGCTAGAGGAAAACATAGGCAAAACACTCTCTGACATAAATCATAGAAGGATTCGCTATGATCCACCTCCCAGAGTAACGGAAATAAAAGCAAAAATAAACAAATCGGACCTAGTTAAGCTTAAAAGCTTTTACACAGTGAAGGAAACTATAAGCAAGGTGAAAAGACACCCTTCAGAATGGGAGAAAATAATAGCAAATGAAGCAACTGACAAAGAATTAATCTCAAAAATACACAAGCAACTCCTGCAGCTCAATTCCAGAAAAATAAGCTACCCAATCAAAAAATGGGCCAAAGAACTAAACAGACATTTCTCCAAAGAAGACATACAAATGGCTAACAAACACATGAAAAGATGCTCAACATCACTCATTATCAGAGAAATGCAAATCAAAACCACAATGAGGTACCATCTCACGTCAGTCAGAACAGCTGCTATCAAAAAGTCTCTACAAACAATAAATGCTGGAGAGGGTGTGGAGAAAAAGGAACCCTCATACACTGTTGGTGGGAATGCAAACTAGTATAGCCACTATGGAGAACAGTGTGGAGATTTCTTAAAAAACTGGAAATAGAACCGCCATACAACCCAGCAATCCCACTGCTGGGTCTACTCACTGAGGAAACCAGAATTGAAAGAGACACGTGTACCCCAATGTTGATCACAGCACTGTTTACAATAGCCAGGACATGGAAGCAATCTAGATGTCCATCGGCAGATGAATGGATAAGAAAGCTGTGGTACATATACACAATGGAATATTACTCAGCTATTAAAAAGAATGCATTTGAATCAGTTCTAATGAGGTGGATGAAACTGGAGCCTATTATACAGAGTGAAGTAAGTCAGAAAGAAAAACACCAATACAGTATATTAATGCATATATATGGAATTTAGAAAGATGGTAACGATGACCCTATATGTGAGACAGCAAAAGAAACACAGATGTAAAGAACAGACTGTTGGACTCTGTGGGAGAAAGCGAGGGTGGGATGATTTGAGAGAAGAGCATTGAAACATGTATATTATCATATGTGAATTAGATTGCCAGTCCAGGTTCGATGCACAAGACAGGGTGCTCAGGGCTGGTGCACTGGGATGACCCTGAGGGATGGGATGGGGAGGGAGATGGGAGAGAGGGTCAGGATGGGGAACACATGTACACCCATGGCTGATTCATGGGAATGTATGGCAAAAAACACTACAATATTGTAAAGTAATTAACCTCCAATTAAAATTTAAAAAAATTAAAAATAAAATAAAATAGCATGGCTGAATCACTGCTCTTCATGATATTCTAGGGGGGGTCCTAGGAATCAATGTCTATTGCTAATGATTAGGTGTAAGTTGCTTTTTTCTTGAGTCAGGAAATGATATATCATGGCTCTGAGTTTGAAAATGTAGGTAAGGAAATGTAATTCTATCTTTTTATAAACTATTTGTTTTATAATAGTTTTATACTTGCAAAAGGGTTGCAAAGATAGGAAGTTGCCACATATTCTCGCCCCAATCTCTCTATTGTTAATATATTACTAAACTGCATCAAAACAATTAAGGAACTGACAGCGGTTCATTACTTCCAACTAAACTCCACACCTTATTTAAGCTTCACTAGTTCTGTTTCTCCCCACTAATGTGCTTTTTCTACTTTAGGATCCATCTAAGATAAAACATTACATTTAGTTTTTATATTATAGCCTCCTCTGATCTGTGATTGTTTCTCAGACCTTCTTTGTGCTTCATAACCTTTACACTTTCAAATATTGGCTAGGTATTTTTGTAGAATGTCACTCAATTTGAGATTGACACATGTCTTTTCTTATGATAAGACTGGAGTTATGGGTTTTGGTGACAGAGGCCATGGGGGTAAATACTCATTCCCACGTGTCTTGTCATAGGGTACATAGTATCACCAGCATGTATTTTTTATCACATCTTATCAAATGGTACCTGCTACCAAGATGTCACTGTTGATGTTAACTTTGATCTTTGATTGATTGATTGATTGCTCAGTTTCTCCACTGTAAAGTTAAATTCCCAACCCAAATTTTGTCCCCTTTCCATATTCTATTCTTTGTAAAGGAGTTTTTAAAGTAGAGCCCAGGGACTTCCCGGGTAGTCCAGTGATTAAGACTCTGTACTCCCACTGCAGCAGGGACTATTTCCATCCCTGGTTGTGGAACTAAGATCCCATATGCTGTACACCACAGCATAAAAAATAAATACATAAATAGAGTGAAGTCCAAGGGTACAAGGGGTAAATCGAGCATTAATCCCAGTTTCCTGGAAGGGGATATTATCTACAGATATAATTTCAAATTCTTTAGGGTATTTCATTTTCTGTTTGTTTGCTCCTATTTATTTATGTATTCAATCATTGCTGTATGTCAGTGTGGACTGATTTCAAATGTATTTGAAATATAGGGGCTTCCCTGGTGGCTCAGATGGTAAAGAATCTGCCTACAATGCAGGAGACCCAGGTCTGATCCCAAGTTGGGAAGATCCCCTGGAGGAGAACATGGCAACCCACTCCAGTATTCTTGCCTGGAAAATCCCATGAACAGAGAAGCTTGGTGGGCTACAGTCCATGGGGTCGCAAAAAGTCAGATACAACTGAGCAACAGTCACCTTCACTTTCACATGTCAGTGTAGACTGATTTCAAATGTACTTATTTTATACTTTGGATTATAACTTCCCACTATGTTATGTATTAAATTGTTCCACATTATGGCCATTGGGAGCTCCTTCAAGTTGGCTCTAATATCCCCATGACTGATCCCATTCTTTTATTTTTTGAGCACTTCTAAAGCTAAGTTTTGAATATAAAGCTGTAGCTTTCAGATTATTTTATTTATAAAGTGGGAATAAAATGAGATGTTAATCCTGACCCTAGTATATATTGCACAATATTCATGAGTCTAGACACATGTTACTATTTGCAAAGTGAAGAGACTATCATATTTAAGGCATTATATTAAGATATATAATAAAAGACTGAATAGCCAGTAAACCATATATTTAATGACATAATAAGTAAGCCTCACTTAAACTCCACTCCCAGAAGGGGCAACATAGGGATAGGGGATTAAGAGGTATAAACTATAATGTACAAAATAAACTACACAGATATATTCTACAATATAGGAAATATAGCCGATATTTTACAGCAACTATAAATTGAGTATAACCTTTACAATTGTGAATCACTATTTTGTATACTTGCAACATATTATATTATTTTATACTTCAATAAAAAATGAATCAATAATTTGAGAGAGGGAAAGGTACTCCACTAATTGTAGCTCTTTGGGGATGAGTAATGTTAAATTAGCCAAAACAGGGTTTTAAAAATGCAAAAAGTATGTTATAAATTCTTGAATTTTCAATTCTCATCTTAAACTACTTTAAATGACAGGCCTACACCCTAATTTTCATAGCAATATGAAAGAAAATACTCGGAGCTTAATCTTGCCTTTCATTTCACACATCAGTTTATTATTTGCTTTAAAATACCTTGTTATCTTAGTAACTACTAAATTATATGCCTTATGTAGCTGTGTCAGTGAAGACAATCCTACAAAAGACAAAGAAAATGAAGACAGCCGACAGCTCTTTTTGATTTTAATGTGTGGAAAGACCTATCGTAGAGTGACAGCCGTCACCGACCATCTAAGTTATCTTCAAGCACACCTACAAATATTAACCAAGAGTCCAGGCTGATTTACAATCCCTTCCTTTCATGTCTCATACTGCACAGCCTTTCTTCTCCCCATCCCCACCCCAGATTAGCAGCTTATGATGCATTCCCAATGCTAGTTTATTTATTCAGCATATTTTCTGTGTCTGTGGTAAAGTGATATGAGGTTATAAAGAGAATATAGTCTGGCAATAAATAAATGTGAACTTACATTTCACTTAGATTTTCACTAATCTGTATTTTTGGGTGTTTTGGCTTAATAGGAGAAAGGACACAAGCTAAACCAGAATAAAGATGGGAGTCAGATGTCTGGACTCAAATTCCAAACGACAGTGTTCAACATTGTATGATACAGTGGGCTCCCTTGAGATTCATTTTGAGGCTATAAAAAATAGATTATTTAAATATATGTAATATGTTTAAATATAATATATTTAAATAGATGATTTAAATATAAATCTCCCAGGTGTCTTCTACTTTTGAAATCTATGATGCTCAGATAAAAATTTTCCTCTGACAATTGCTCAGGTAATTAACTCACTAACAACATGTTTCCCTGAAGCCATTTCCAACATAGCTACATCATTTCTTGGAGAGTTTCTCCTCCAAAATGCAAATACTGGAGGTTTGAGTTATCATTATGTACAGAGTAATATATACATCAGGAGAGAATAAATATCTTTGAGGTTATTATTTTAATCAGTCATATATTCAGCCTATTTTGTACAGGTTAATAGAAGTTTGCATTAATGCAGCTATTCCCTAAGAAGGGAGAGTGCACACTATTTCCCACCCTAGTCAAAGGCCTGTCCTTCCCTCCATTCACTGAAGCCCTGAACAACTCTTGAGGTATATACAGCTGTGTAAGAGGGAGTATTTTCTTCTACATTTAACCATCTAGAGTTTCAGCACAAACTATAGAAGATACAAAGAGGGGAATTGCCTATCCATCTTTTCCATCTATATTGCTTAGAGCTGTGTTGTAGATGGAATCATTTCTCTCTAAAGTTCATGTGTTGAATCCTATTCCCTAAATACCTCACAATGTGACCTTATTTGGAAATAGGATCATTGCAGATGTGTTTAGTTAAGAGGTAGTCATAATGGAGTAGGGTGGGCTCCTAATCTAATATGACTAGTATCCTTATTAAAAAAAAAAGAGAAATTTGAACCCAGATGCAGGGAGACACCCATGTGAAATCTGACCCCCATGATTTCCCCAAGATTGGGGAACCTAGGAGAAAGGACTAGAACAGCCTCTCCCCTAGGAGCTGACCCTGCCAACACTAGTTTCAAACTTCTGGCCTCCAGAATGGTGGGACAGTACAATTCTGCTCTTCTAAACCACCCAGTTTGTGGTACTTGGTTACAACAGGCTTAGGAAATTATAGGCTATAACACAGGTGCACTGGTGTGGGAAGGAGGGTGTTGATTTCTTTCAATATACATTTTGGCACATGTATTAGTGCCATCATTGGCTTATCCATTTGTATGGCCTATGCATCTGTCTGTTCCAGAACATGCTAGTGTATCTTTCTACGGACTATGTGAGGCATCTGATTACAAATATGGGGCTTTGTCACCTACTAGCTGTGTAATTAACCTCATTGATCTAAAGGTCTTGATAATAGTAATACTTGATCTAGTATAGCATGGGGCTTATTTGTGAGGATCAAAAGCGATGACAAAAGTGAAAGACAATACACAGGCACACAGAAGAGGATTCAGTGTAGAGGTTAAGATTGTTGCAGCCAGGGTGAATGAGTTCAAATTCTACTCCACCCTTTACTAGTTTTGTGATTGAACTGTGGAGTCAGCTATAATTTTGAAATGAGAACTATAATAGTACCTGTGCCAGAAAGATTAAACAAATTAATAAATAAAGAGGTCTAGAAGATTGCCTGGCACATAGAAAATATTCAATAAATTGTGTCTATCATGCAAGCTATTGAGAACCATACAAATATTAGATTGTTATAATTTATAGTTAGTAGAAGCTATTGACGAATACCCTTGTACACTGATAATTTTGACATTCTAGCTCAAATGCATTCTAGTAGCAGTATTTTAGACAGCTATTAATGCAAGAGTTAAAGAGAGAATCACAGATGATGTCTGATAGCAGGTAGATCAGGTCTGTCCAGTGACTCAAAAGAACCTTAGAACTAGAGGCAATTTCTGATATTCATTAGTCTTGTCATTTCCTTGTTTTAAAATATTTTGGAGCCAAACTTTCTGTTGAGCATTATACTAACTGCTCTAATATGTAAATAAAAAGCAAAAGATTTAATTGGATTTTACTTCAGCATGCAGAATTGGGAATTGATTTTTTTTTAACAACTGTTTTTAAAAGTTTCTAATGAAATCTTTGCATATATTTGAATTGAGATACACTGTCAATATATCATGCTCCTTGTTCTTGTCGTTGTTCAGTTACTAAATCACGCAAGACTCCCTGTGACCCCATGGACTGTAGCACACCAGGCTTCCCTATTCATCACCAACTCCTGGAGCTTGTTCAAACTCTTGTCCATTGAGTTGGTGATTCCATCCAACCGTCTCATCCTCTGTTGCCCCCTTCTTCTCCTGCTCTCAATCTTTCCTAGCATCAGGGTCTTTTCCAATGAGCTAGCTATTTACATCAGGTGGCCAAAATATTGGAGTTTCAGCTTCAGCGTCAGTCCTTCCAATATTGATAGCCTTTAGGATTAACTGGTTTGATCTTCTTGCAGTCTAAGGGACTCTCAAGCGTCTTCTCCAGCATCACAATTCGACAGAATCAGTTCTATGGTGCTCAGTCTTCTTTATGATCCAACTCTCACATTCACACATGCTGGAAAAACCATAGCTTTGACTATATGGACCTTTGTTGGCAAAGTGATCTCTTTCTTTTTAATATGCTGGCTAGGTTTTTCATAGCTTCCCTTACAAGGAGCAAGCATCTTTTAATTTCATGGCTGCAGTCATTGTCCACAGTGATTTTGGAGCCCAAGAAAAGAAAATCTGTCATTACTTCCATTTATTTCTCATGAAGTGATCGGACAGGATGCTATGAACTTAGTTTTTTGAATGTTGAGTTTTAAGCCAGCTTTTTCACTCTTGTCTTTTACTCTCATCAAGAGGCTCTTTAGTTCCTCTTCATTTTCTGCCATTAGAGTGGTATCATCTGTGTATCTGAGGTTGTTGATATTTCTCCCAGCAATCTTGATTCCAGCTTGTAATTCATCCAGCCCAGCATTTTGCCAGATGTACTCTGCATACAAGTTAAATAAACAGGCAGACAATATACAACCTTCTCATATTCCTTTCCAAATTTTAAACCAGTCAGGTGTTTCACGCAAGGGTCTTGTTGATCTGCATACAGGTTTCCCAGGAGACAGGCAGAGTGGTCTGGTGTTCCCATCTCCTTAAGAATTTTCCACTAATTGTTGTGATCCACACAGTCAAAGGCTTTCACATAATCAGTGAAGGAGAAGCAGATGTTTTTCTGGAATTCCCTTGCTTTCTCTATGATTCAGTGAACATTGGCAATTTGATCTCTTGTTCCTCTGCCTTTTCTAAATTGAGCTTGACATGTGGAATTTCTTGGTTCACATACAGCTGAAAGCCTAGCTTGAAGGATTTTGAGCATAACTTTACTAGAATGTGAAATGAGCACAATTGTACCATAGTTTGAACAGTCTTTGGTATTGCCCTTCTTTGGGATGGGAATGAAAACTGACCTATTCCAATCCTGTGGCCACTGCTGAGTTTGCCAAATTTGCTGGCATATTGAATGCAGCACTCTAACAGCATCATCCTTGAGGATTTGAAATAGCTCAGCTGAAATTCCATCACCTCCACTAACTTTGTTCGTAATGATGCTTTCTAAAGTCCACTTGACTTCACACTCCAGGTTATCTGGCTCTAGATAAGTGACCACACCATCACGGTTATCCTGGTCATTAAGACCTTTTTGGTATAGTTCTTCTGTGTATTCTTGCCACCTGTTCTTAATCTTTTCTGCTTGTGTTAGTTCCTTACAATTTCTGTCCCTTATTGTGCCCATCTTTGCATGAAATGTCCCCTTGATATCTCCATTTTTCTTGAAGAAATCTTTAGTCTTTCCCATTCTATTGTTTTCCTCTATTTCTTTGTGTTGTTCATTTAAAAAGGCCTTCTTATCTCCCCTTGCTGTTCTCTGTAACTCTGCATTCAGTTGGGTATATATTTCCTTTTCTCCTTTACTTTTTGCTTCTCTTCTTTTCTCAGCTATATGTAAAGCCCCCTCAAACAAACACTTTGTTTTCTTGCATTTCTTTTTCTGTGGGATGGTTTTGGTCACTGACTCATGTACAACATTATGAACCTCTTCCATAGTTTTTCAGGCATTCTGTCTACCAGATCTAAACCCTTGAATCTATTCATCACCTCCACTGTATAATCAAAAGGGATTTGATTTAGGTCATACCTGAATGGCCTAGTGGTTTTCCCTACTTTCTTCAATTTAATTATGAATTTTCCAATAAGGAGCTCATGATCTGAGCCATAGTCAGCTCCAAGTCTTTTTTTTGCTGACTGCATAGAGCTTCTCCAGCTTCAGCCACAATGAATATAATCAGTTTGATTTCAGTATTGACCATCTGATGATGTCCATGTATAGAGTCGTCTCTTTTGTGGTTGGACAAAGGTGTTTGCTATGACCAGTGGGTTCTCTTCGCAAAACTCTGTTAGCATTTGCCCTGCTTCATTTTGTACTCCAAAGCCAAACTTGCCTGTTACTACAAGTATCTTGACTTCCTACTTTTGCATTCCAATCCCCTATAATGAAAAGGACATCTTTTTTGGTGTTAGTTCTAGAAGGTCTTATAGGTCTTCATAGAACCAGTCAACTTCAGGTTTTTCACCATCAGTGGTTGGGACATAGATGGATTACTGTGTTGTTGAATGGTTTGCCTTGGAAATGAACCAAGATCATTCTGCTGTTTTCAAGATTGCACCCAAGTACTGCATTTTGGACTCTTTTGTCTATTATTAGGGCTACTCCATTTCTTCTAAGGGATTCTTACCCACATTAGTAGATATAATGGTCATTTGAATTAAATTTGCCCATTCCCATTCATTTTAGTTCAGTGATTCCTAAAGATGTCAATGTTCACTCTTATCATATCCTTCTTGACCACTACCAATTTACCTTGATTCATGGACCTAACATTCCAAGTTCCTATGCAATATTGTTCTTACAGTATCTGATTTTACTTTCAACACCAGACACATCCACAACTGAGTGTTGTTTCCACTTTGCCCTAGTTGCTTTATTCTTTCTGGAGCTTCTAGTACTCTATTACTAATTGTCCCTAATTAGTACTATTACTATTTGCTTCTTAGTTGTCAGTAAATAAGAATTAGCCAGACACTTTCTTACCTTTCCATATACCTCAATGAGTTTTGGGCTGTCAAATAAAAGAGTACCTTTGGACAACACCACTTGCTTCTTATGTGTCTAGCTTCACAGAGGAGAAAGGAACACTTTGGTCTCTGGCCTTATAGAGGAGAAAGAATTGTTTTAGCAAAACACTTTCCATTCGTTTACTCAGGAGAAGAAATAGGAACAGCTGTGACTGAATGAAATTATATTATCACATGAATTCAGTTTTGTAAACTTACCCAGGAAGTGTAAATTTGGAGGACGGATTGTCTCAGTGCTGTGGATAAGTTATAGCCTTCAGAACTGTGGTGTGTTTGGTGACCAGCCCACATAATGTTAACCTCTGCAAAACACATAATTTGAAATGAGCCATGAGAATAAGAACAAAGCAACTTCCATTTTCAGTTGTGTATGCTGCTCTGTTGAATGAGAAAGAAAAATCTGGAACATCTCTGGAAAAGCAGGCCAATATAATTATAATTAAAATAAGCTGCCTTGAATCATTTTTGGAAGCAGAAAGGAAATAAATTATAAACAAAACTGAAACACAGCCAATAAATATGTATAGTGTATATGATATAATTAAATGCCTCCAGCAAACTGAAATGACTTCCAAAATTTACACTTTGCTAACATATTACAATATAACAGATCATAAAAGCTAACTTGTAATGTTCGAACAAAACAGTCAAAGCACTGTGATGATTTTTCAGCATGTGAAAACATATTTCTAATTAAAGAAGAATACTCTGATGGGAGAAACGGTGTATAAATTTAAAAATGAAATATTATACCATATTCTTCCCTAATGGCTTTTTAATACATTTCAAAATCTGTCTATTGGAATAAGAGACAATAGAGAATAATATTTGGCCCTAAGATTTAATATTTCAGTTTTATTTATAGATATATATATTAATAACTAATAGTTACATATATTTCTTCCCATATCTCACCAAACACTTTACCATTTCTAAAACTGTCCCACATAACTGCTGTTTATCCTCAAAAAAAGAAAATGTAAACTGTTAATTTTCATTAAGTGTTATTCAAATTGCCCTCATACTCTCTTGAAATTCATATAAATCCAAAAGACAGTTGTTTGTTTTTTCTGCAGCAATATGCCTCTCTAAAGACCATCTAAATGTATGGAATTTAAAAAACAAGCCAGTATTTTTCATTCTGCCCTCATTATTTCATTTTGTACCAGAATTACATATCAAAATTCCATATATTCTATATTATTAGAAGAAAGTATGTTCTTAGCTAAATAATTAAAATTTTGTCCTTTGCTACAAATATAGAAGATAGAATTAACCATACGATATGACAGTTATCCCTGCCAGTATACACTGAAAATAGGTTTGCATGCATGGGAACTGAACAGTAAACCTAAGAGTGGAAATACTGAGTTATTGGTCTTTGCAATTGTCACATAGTCAGAGGTATAAACAACTAATCTGCTAATGCAGGAGACATAGAGATGCATAATAATATGTATTGAGACTAACTTCTTATAACCTCTACAGACCTAGGGTTAGAACACTAGGTTGGGAATATCCCCTGGGGAAGGGCACGGCAACCCACTTGAGTATTCTTGCCTGGAGAATCCCGTGGACAGAGGAGCCTGGTGGGCTATGGGCCATAGGGTCACAAAGAGTTGGATAAGACTGAAGCAACTTAGCATGTTCACACACACATTAAACTACATGGCACATGGCAGAATAATTTGTTAGAGTTTTAATGAAAAACATGGACATATTGAGAGATGGACATAAATATAGTCAATCTTGGTGGACTTTTCTTGCCAAGAAAAAGCTTTCATTTAGGAAATGAAAGCTCTGTGAGCAATCTATATAAAGTCAAAGTGGTTCAATTGTCTCTTTGTGACCCCATAGACTATATAGTCCACAGAATTCTCCAGGCCAGAATACTGGAGTGGGTAGCCTTTCCCTTCTCCAGGGGATCCTCCCAACCCAGGGATCAAACTGGAGTCTCCTGCATTGCAGGCGGATTCTTTACCAACTGAGATATCAGGGAAGCCACAATCTATATAGTTCAGTTCAGTTAAATCACTCAGTCGTGTCTGACTCTTTGCGACCCCATGAACCACAGCAAGCCAGGCCTCCCTGTCCATCACCAACTCCTGGAGTTTACACAAACTCATGTCCATTGAGTCGGTGATGCCATCCAACCATCTCATCCTCTGTTGTCCCCTTCTCCTCCTGCCTGCAATCTGTCCCAGCACCAGGGTCTTTTCAAATGAGTCAGCTCTTTGCATCAGGTGGCCAAAGTATTGGAGTTTTAGCTTCAAAATCAGTCCTTCCAATGAACACCCAGGACTGATCTCCTTTAGGATGGACTGGGTGGATCTCTCTGCAGTCCAAAAGACTCTCAAGAGTCTTCTCCAACACCACAGTTCAAAAGCATCAATTCTTCGGCACTCAGCTTTCTTTATAGTCCAATTCTCACATCCATACATGACTACTGGAAAAACCATAGCCTTGACTATACAGACCTTTGTTGACAAAGTAATATCTCTGCTTTTTAATATGCTGTCTAGGTTGGTCATAACTTTTCTCCCAGGGAGTAAGTGTCTTTTAATTTCATGGCTGCAATCACCATCTGGAGTGATTTTGGAGCCCAAGAAAATAAAGTCAGCCACTGTTTCCACTGTTTCCCCATCTATTTGCCATGAAGTGATGGGACTGGATGCCATGATCTTAGTTTTCTGAATGTTGAGTTTTAGGCTGACTTTTTCTCTTTCACTTTCATTAAGAATCTCTTTAGTTCTTCTTCACTTTCTGCCATTAGGGTGGTATCATCTGCATATCTGAGTTTATTGATATTTCTCCCAACAATCTTGATTTCAGCTTGTGCTTCCTCCAGCCCAGCGTTTCTCATGATGTACTCTGCATATAAGTTAAATAAGCAGGGTTACAATATACAGCCTTGATGTACTCCTTCTCCTATTTGGAACCAGTCTGTTGTTCCATGTCCAGTTCTAACTGTTGCTTCCTGACCTGCATACAGGTTTCTCAAGAGACAGGTCAGGTGGTCTGGTGTTCCCATCTCTTTCAGTATTTTCCACAGTTTATTGTGATCCACGCAATCTATACAGGGAGTTATCAAACAAAATGTGCAGAAAGAGTTTTGGTAAACAAATGAAATATAAGAAAGATTTAATTCTGTGAGAATGA
The DNA here is from genome assembly GCF_054371585.1 of Giraffa tippelskirchi. Classification (NCBI taxonomy): domain Eukaryota; kingdom Metazoa; phylum Chordata; class Mammalia; order Artiodactyla; family Giraffidae; genus Giraffa; species Giraffa tippelskirchi. The sequence continues at coordinate 70,912,222 of NC_137284.1, forward strand.
AATTATGAACAGGATTATGAATAGATATGCTCATCAGAAGTGATTTCTATTCAAGTCATATATTTTCAAGTGAGGCAAGTATTTTCACGGGACATCAGTTTATTAGATTCTAATTGGTCCACACTTTTTAAATCATTCCTAGTAATGACCCTGTATTTCTACTCAAGTAATGAAGGAAACTGTTCTTACACAAATAAGAAGTACTTCACCATAATGACCTCGAACTTCCCACGCATAATCCCTGAAATAACCTAGAACCTAAATCTGTACTTTATTGATTAGCCTATATAACTATGAATAAGAGATGTACAAAGAATCCCAAGACACTCAAAATCTTCAGATGTTGCATGGAATATTATTAAGTGATAATAAATCTAATGAACATACTAAATCTTTTAAAGCTTCTTACAGATTCAACATTTGAAGTCATCTAAACACCATTTTCTCTTTAGAACATACTCATTATTGAACATTTCAGAATGTATCACAAAGAAACTTCACTAGGAATCAAAACTATTTCATGGACCTTTCAGAATTTGTGTAAAAAATTCATCATAATATATCCATGCTTCAAGTTCTTAAGTGGATGAGCTAAGTAGATGATTTGATTAGATGGCAATAATATGTATTGGAACTACCTTCTTATAACCTCCACAGAAGCTAAATGGTGGAACAAAGAATCCACTAGGGTGGAGGTTAAAGACCTGTCTCTATAGTTGTTTTAAAAGCATTGACTTCCTATCAAAAACTGTGTGTAACACAAGCCTTCATTCAATGAAGTACAGCTGTATAAACAGGTTACAGTAACTGGATCCCACTGCCTTACCTCTGTTACTTTTCAGAATTGGGGAAAACAAGAAATACAGGAAGTAAATTATTTTCAAAAGTGGCTTTAAAAATACATTTTTAGAAAATGTACCAACAGTAGTTTGGTAAATGAGATACATTTAACAGTACATTCACAAATATGTTCATCTTCCCTAATATTTGAATTGATGAGTTGTCTGTTCTACAGAAGCAAAACAAATGTTAAAGAGAAAAACTGATATGATCACAATAAACTTCTCTCAGTGAAAAATTCATGTAAGTTGCCATCAATAATAATTTTCGTTTTCTATAAGAAAATTATTGATTGTAAAACTTATGGTATATTGTTATGGCTTTTCAGTGATTTTAGAAATAATAATGCTATTAATACTTTCCATTGCTGAAATATAGATTTATTTACATATTTATATTATTACATATATATTATATATTACATATATATATTTTATATATATTACACATATATAATACAATATAATTATATTACATATTATTTATACAATAACTATTCATTCAATTTGGCCAAAATTTAATGTGCTATATGTGTGTATGTATGTTATATTCTTGAGTTTTGCTATCTTGTTTCTTTTTTATTAAAGTCCAACTTACTTACAATGAAATATATCCCTTTGGATATTTAGTTCTATGAGTTTTTACCAAACAAATACAACTGTGCAATCGCTGTTAATATCAAGATATGGAACAGTTTTTATTATCCCAAAAGATACAGAATAGTTATGATCACCCAAAAGTTCTCTCTTCCATTTTGTGTATGGCAGGCTGACTCTAACATGGCTCCCAGATTCAGATGATGAGATTCCCATGGAAACTGGGAGAGTTTAATGTGTTTTGGGTGTGAAATAAGAATCCATGGGATCCACAGGGCTTCCTATTGGAGGCAGTCTCTAAGGCGGTCCCCAGTGATTCTTGTCTACTGGTACTGAACCCCCTGTATAAACTCTTCCCTTGAATGTGGTTGGATTTGATTTCCTTCCAGTAAATGTAGGACTTTCCTGGTGGCTCAGTGGTAAAGTATCTGCCTGCAATGCAGAAGACCCAGATTCGATACCTGGGTCAGGAAAATCCCCTGGAGAATGGAATGGCTACCCACTCCAGCATTCTCACCTGGAAAATTCCATGGACAGAGGACCCTGGTGGATTCATGGGGTCGCAAAGAGTTGGACACAACTGAGGGATCCAATAGTGTCAGACAAAACTGAGTGACTTACGCTTTTCTGCTAAATATACTTTTGGCAAAGGTGACGGGATGTCATTTCTGATATCACGTGATAAAAAGACTGAGGCTGACGTCTTGAGTGCTTTCTCTTACATCATTACATGCTCTGTCCGAGGAAAGTCGGCTGCCACGTTGCAAGCTGCCTTTTGGAGAAGCACATATGACAGGGAACTAGGAAAGGCCTCACGTTAACCAGCTAGCAAGGAACTAAGCACCTCGACCCAAATTCCATGAGAAAATGAATCTTGCCAAAAACCAAGTATGTGAGTTTGGAAGCAGATCCTCTCCAATTTGAGTCTTCAGATAACACTGCAGCCAGGAACTAGCTTACTGCTTAACTGCAACCTCATGAAAGACTGGGGACCAGAAGCCCTCATCTAAGTTGCCTGCTGATTTCTGACCCACAGAAGTTGCAAGAGAAGCCATGGATATATTATAAAGCAACGGACCACTAATACAGTGGTCAGTTCTCCCTGATCTTATACTCTGTCCCTAGCATCCACTGATATGGTTTCTTTCACTTGTTGTTGGTGTTTAGCTAAGTCAAGTTGAACTCTTTTGCAATCTCGTTGGCTGTAGCCTGCCAGGCTCCATCTGTCCATGGGATTCTCCAGGCAAGAATACTGGAGTGGGTTGCCATTTCCTCCTCCAGGGGATCTTTCCAACCCAGGGATTGAAACTGTGACAGCTGTATCGGCAGGAGAATACTTTACCACTGAGCCACCAGGAAAGCCCTTCTTTCCCCTAGTTTTGCTTTTCTAAGGACGTCATATAAGTGAATTATTGTGTATTATGCCTTTGAGTTTGGTTTCTTGCACTTAGCATAATGTATCACAGATTCCTCCATTTTGCTGTGTTTATCAGCAGTTTGTTCCCTTTGTTTGTTTAGCAGTATTCCATTTGTACGATATGCCACAGTTTTTGTTTTGCTTTGATCCACTTAGTAGTTGAACATTTCAAGTGTTTCCAGTATTTGGCAATTACAAATAAAGCATCTATAAATTTTCTAGCATATTTTTCATGTGGACATAGTTTCATTTTACTTTGGTACATACTCAAGAGTGAGATTACTGAACTGTATGGGATGTTTACATTAGGTTGTCAAAAAAAATTCAAAGCATTTTCCAAAGTGACCGTGCCTTTTTGTATTATCACCAGTAGTAAATGAGAGTTAAATTTCCTCCACGTTTTTGATGGCACCTGATACTACTAATTTTTTATTTTTACTTATATTTAATAACATTCTAATAAGTGTATATTGTTATCACATTGACATTTTAATCTACACTGCTACAGTGGCAAATGACAATAGTTACTTCTCCATGTGCATTTTTGCCATTGATATGTCTTTTTGGTCTATTCAATATTAGTGCATTCAGTTTAATTGGGTTGCTTTTTTATTATTAAGTTTTGAAATTTCTTTATATATACTGTACACAAACATTTTCTCCTTATGAAGTGTCTTATGAAGAACACTGTGTTTTAATTTTGATGAAACCCAATTTATATACTTGAGAGTTTTACTAAAGGATACTTTTAGTATATGTAAGAACAGAGATTATTTTGAAGAAACTTATCAGAATGATGAGAAATTTGCAAACAGAGTAAACTTGTAGTCTAGAAGCTAACAGATTCTATATGCATTACACATCTAAAGTATATCTAAATAAGTCTCCTGTCTCATATCTTGTCACCTATAAGGTGGACAAAAATAATTCTCTATGTTAATCTGAGCCATAAACACAGACCTACAAGGAATGTTCACAGCTATATGGTAACTATTTAATCTTCAGCAGAGACAGGCCAGGAAGTCTTGGGGCATCCTGGGGGTGATGATGTTGCCTTCACTCATAATGTGAAAAACCTTCAAGTTATAAAGGAAAAAATGTTAGGCCTATTTGTAATACGTAAGTGATGTTTAGCGCCAAGAAAGCCATGTTAGTAACACTTTATGGAACATTTAGCATATTGTGTAGCAGAACATGGAACATGAGAACTAAACTACAAGGAGCCTTATGAAGTTACTTAGTTCAAATTCTTTATTTTATAACTAATAAAAATGAAATTGAAAAGAAGAAGGGAAAAACTGACATTAGAGGAAAGAAAGCTTTTTAAAACTTTCTCTCTCTCAACAGTGATTTACTGGGAGCATTCACCCCCATCTTGGATTTTTCTTTCTCCTTCAGAAATGGAGGTGAATGGGACCAAGTGTTCTGTGAGCCCCAGTTGACACATATTTGGTGATATCCAGGAAGTAAAGGATAAATGGAGCTCAAAACGCATTATTGAATGATGGTGCTAAGCTTCTTGAATTAGCACAACTGCCTATTGCTTTTTACAGAAAATCTAACACTATAAAGCACTGAACTTATCAATTTTTGAATGATAACAATTGTTGTTGAATTTGAAAATACTGAGTATAAGTGAATCTTTCAAAATTTGTTCTATCTCTTCCCAACAGATAAACATGATTGATAAGTGATTTCAAAAAATTAAGTTAACTAAGTAATCAAGATAATAGTAACAGACTAAAACTATCAAACTGAAGTCTAAACGGGAAATGTAAGCTCATGCATAACAATGAGTAGATTCTCATTTATTTTTCTATTCTTTACTCAATGAACTGTTGGTGATATCATCAATTTTACCATCACACTTCCATTCACTTCCTATAGCAGCAAATCAAATCAATGAGAAATTGATGATATTGCAAATTCATTCAATGAATAGAGATTGGTATTCAGTTAAGTTGCTCAGTCATGTCCGACTCTTTGCAAACCCATAGACTGCAGCATGCCAGGCTTCCCTGTTCAAAACCAACTCTTGGAGCTTGCTCAAACTCATGTCCATCGAGTCAGTGATGCCATCCATCTCATCCTCTGTCGTCCCCTTCTCCTTGCGCCTTCAATCTTTCTCAACATCAGGGTCTTTTCCAATGAGTCAGCTCTTCGCATTAGGTGGCCAAAGTATTGGAGCTTCAGCTTCAGCATCAGTCCTTCCAATGAACACCCAGGGCTGATTTCCTTTAGGATGGACTGGTTGGATATCCTTGCAGTCCAAGAGACTCTCAAGAGTCTTCTCCAATACCATAGTTCAAAAGCATCAATTCTTCAGCACTCAGCTTTCTTTATAGTCCAACTCTCACATCCATACATGACTACTGGAAAAACCACAGGTTTAACTAGATGGACCTTTGTCGGCCAAGTAATGTCTCTCCTTTTTAATATGCTGTCCAGTTTGATCATAGCTTTTCTTCCAAGGAGCAAGTGTCTTTTAATTTCATGGATGCAATCACCATCTGCAGTGATTCTGGAGCCCCCAAAAATAAAGTCTGTCATGGTTTCCATTGTTTCCCCATCTATTTGCCATGAAGTGATGGGACCGGATGCCATGATCTTAGTTTTCTGAATGTTGAGTTTTAAGCTGACTTTTTCTCTTTCACATTCATTAAGAATCTCTTTAGTTCTTCTTCACTTTCTGCCATAAGGGTGGTGTCATCTGCGTATCTGAGGTTATTGATATTTCTCCCAGCAATCTTGATTCCAGCTTGTGCTTCATCCAGCCTGGCATTTCATATGATGTATTCTGCATATAAGTTGAATAACCAAGGTGACAATACACAGCCTTGACGTACTCCTTTTCCGATTTGGAACCAGTCTGTTGTTTCACATGCTGTTCTAACTTTTGCTTCTTGACTTGCATACAGATTTCTCAGGAGGCAGGTAACGTGGTCTGGTATTCCCATCTCTTTCAGAATTTTCCACAGCTTTTTTTGTGATCCACACAGACAAAGGCTTTGGCGTAGTTAATAAAGAAGAAGTAGATGTTTTTCTGGAAACTCTCTTGCTTTGTTGATGATCCCAACAGATGTTGGCAATTTGATCTCTGGTTTCTCTACCTTTTCTAAAATCAGCTTTAACATCTGGAAGTTCATGGTTCACATATTGCTGAAGCCTGGCTAGGAGAATTTTGAGCATTATTTTGCTAGCATGTGAGATGAGTGCAATTGTTTGGTAGTTTGAACATTCTTTGGCATTGTCTTTCTTTGGGAGTGGAATGAAAACTGATCTTTTCCAGTCCTGTAGCCAACTGCTGAGTTTTCCAAATATGCTGACATATTGAGTGCAGCACTTTCACAGCATCATTATTTAGGATTTGCAATAGCTCAACTGGAATTTCATCACCTCCACTAGCTTTGTTCTTAGTGATGCTTCCTCAGGCCCATTTGACTTTGCATTTCAGGATGTCTGGCTCTAGGTGAGTGATCACACCCTTGTGGTTATTTGGGTCATGAATATCTTTTTTGTATAGTTCTTCTGTGTATTCTTGCCATCTTTTCTTAATATCGTCTTCTTCTGTTAGGTCCATACCATTTCTGTCCTTTATTGTGCCCAAGTTTGCATGAAATGTTCCCTAATTTTCTTGAAGAGATCTCTTTCCCATTCTATTGTTTTCCTCTATTTATTCGCATTGATCACTAAGGAAGGCTTTCTGATCTCTCCGTGCTATTCTTTGGAACTCTGCATTCAAATGTATATATCTTTCCTTTTCTCTTTTGCCTTTCACTTCTCTTCTTTTCTCAGCAATTTTTAAGGCCTCCTCAGACAGCTATTTTCCCTTTTTTCATTTCTTTTTCTTGGGGATGGTCAGGAACCTCCATCCATAGTTCTTCAGGCACTCTGTCTATCAGATCTGATCCCTTGAATCTATTTTTCACTTTCACTGTATAATCATAAGGGATTTGATTTAGGTCATACCTGAATGGTCTATTGGTTTTTCCCTACTTTCTTTAATTTAAGTCTGAATTTGGCAAAAAGGAGTTCATGATCTGAGCCACAGTCAGCTTCCACTCTTGTTTTTGCTGACTGTATAGAGCTTCTCCATCTTTGGCTGCAAACAATATAATCAATCTGATTTTTATATTGACCATCTGGTGATATCCATATGTAGAGTCTTCTCTTGTGTTGTTGGAAAAGGTGTTTGCTATGACCAGTGCATTTTCTTGGCAAAACTCTGTTTGCCTTTGACCCACTTCATTTTGTAATCCAAGGCCAAATTTGCCTGTTACTCCAGGTATCTCTTAACTTCCTACTTTTGCATTCCAGTCCCCTATAATGAAAAGGACATCTTTTTTAGGTGTTAGTTCTAGAAGGTCTTGTAGGTCTTTAGAGAACCATTCAACTTCAGTTTCTTCAGCATTACTGGTTGGGGCATAGACTTGGATTAATGTGTTGTTGAATGGTTTGCCCTGGAAACAAACAGAGATCATTCTGTCCTTTTTGAGACTGCCCCTAAGAACTGTATTTCAGACTCTTTTGTTGATTATTACGGCTACTCCATTTCTTCTAAGGAATTCTTGCCCACAGTAGTAGATATAATGGTCATCTGAGTTAAATTCACCCATTCCAGTCCATCTTAGTTCACTGATTCCTAAAATGTCAGTGTTCACTCTTGCCATCTCCTGTCATGCACACACTTCCTCAGCATAAAAACTGAGAGCACTTTGAGAACAACACAGTTTCCTGTAAACTGGGAGAGAAGTTTGAAGAGACCACAGATGATGGCAGAAAAGACACAGACTGTCTGCAAGTTTATAGATGGCGCATTGGTTCAACATCAGGAATGGGAATGGAAAGGAAAGCACAATAACAGGAAAACTGGAAGATGGGAAATTAGTGGCGGTATGTGTCATGAGCAATGTTACCTGTACTCATGCCTATGAAAAAGTAGAGTAAAAATTCCATCATTATTTTGCACCTAAATTAGTTGCAAGGATGAACAAGCTCAGTTCAATGAGCAAATCTCCATACTGCTGTTTTTTTTTCATTATTGCGTTCAATTATTTTTATCACAAACAAACTATTTCAAAGTGTTGGTGTAATTAGGGTCATCTCTTTGGTTAGTAAATAAATCTGTTTGTGCTAAAAAAAAAAAAAAAAAAACTTCTGTAAGCTTCATCATTCTCCATGTGTATCCCTCTGCTCCTAGTCATTTTGTGCGCTGAGATTTGCCACATCTAAATATTAACCTAGATTTCTCTTCTTTCTGTTGATATTACCTTGGCTCTAGGCCATGGGCCAAGTGATCTGCTAGAAGATCCTGACTCCATCTCTGGTGATACATGGAAGGAGCTCTTCCCTACTCATAGGAAAAAGTATTATTGTACTAAAGTACTAAGTGGCTTGAAAACTGGTATCTCTAGAAATATAACAGATGAGCAAAGAGAGATTTTTGGTTAAGGGAGATTCCCATACCTTTCAACTGTTGAAAATTAGCTGTGTTTATAGAAAAGCAAGGGCTCCCCTTGTGGCTCAGCTGCTGAAGAATCTGCCTGCCATGTGGGAGACCAGGGTTAGATCCCTGGGTCGGCAAGATCCCCTGGAGTGGGGCATGACAACTCACTTCAGTATTCTTGCCTGGAGAAGCTCATGGACAGAGGAGCCTGGTGGGCTACAGTCTATGGGGTTGCAAGAATTGGACACAACTGAGCAACTAACACACAGACACATACACACATACAGAAAAACTATCCTCTCTAAAAGTTGGCAGAATTAGATAAAAATCCTTTGAAATCAAAGTTATCAGTATCACATTTTAAAAGAATTTTGAAGCTGACAGTTATTATGTCTCACAAAGGCCACTTATCTATTGAATGAAACCAAATTCTAGTGCACATGGGTGCTGATTAGCAGCAGCCACAGTAACATCATGGCTTTAGGTTTTGGGACTGTTAGTCATTTCATCATGAGACTTACCATATACCCAGTTTAAAAAGGAATCCACATGCTTTGCATAGAATAAAAATCAAGAAATCGTCCAGAGGATTTAATGACATCCATTTGGCATTCATAATGACCTAAACTAGCACAATCCAAAGGCAGAAACCATGGGAGAAGAACTGTCTTTATGTCAATAGATTTAGCTACGATTGGCAAGCACTCCTACAACACTCCTTCTGTGCTTGCCTGTGGTGAGACACAATGAACTTCTGCTATATTATGTTTGGAATAATGACTTCTATAATTTATCTTCACAAGCCACAGACTCCAAGAACACATTAACCTCCAAAGTTTAAAGGAGAGCAATGCTAAGGAAGTGAACAGGAAAGCAAAACAACCAGGGATTGTCAGGGAAAGACAGGAAAGTGGGAAAAAAAAAAATGGCATTAAAACCACAGTTAGGAAGTGGCCGCAATGTGTCTTTATTCTCCCTTTCTTAGCCTTATGAGTGGATGAAGATTATCCTTGTCAATGGCAACAAAAATCTACCGGGATCTCTTTGCCAATAATAAGGGATTTCTATTGGTCTTACCATTTGCCTTTGTGTTCTGAAACTAATTTTTACTACTTCACTGCAAATGAGTAAGAAGCTTGCAAGATCACTGAATTTGCAAGAAATGTGATGGTGTCCACGGAAGGTGCCAGAGTGAATCAGGATTGGATGTCCCAGTTGGAACAGGTCAGTCTATCCTTTGGTTTCATTTTGACATAGATTAGCATGACTGGTCTTTGAGGAACCAATCTACATCTGATAGATTTTTGTTCTACATATTTGGAAATTGTTGTTTCTCACTATGTTATAATTGCTTGTTGACACCTCATAGAACTGAATGTTCTTTGTTACTCTGTTGAGTTACTTTGCCCTTTCATCTGTTACCTGCAAAGTAAATGTATGTCTGAAATCTGAATATATGTCTGATCTAAAAAGGAGGCTATCAGTGACTAAAAGTCTCACTACTACTGGAGGAAGAGGTCTCATGGAGTATTCTCTGACCATTGAAAGATGGAAGTGATTATGCAGGAACATAGCTTCCATTACTCTAATAGAAGTAACCTCATATTCTACCCTCTAAGTCTCTAAGCATGACTCCATTGCTATATGACCTTCAAACCCAAATGTTATTTGTTAAATGAATTCATCATTTTCTGCCCATGCTTCCTTTTTCTGTTTCTCATCTTGTAATCTGACAATTAACCTTTGATCACTTCCTTTTCCTCTCTCCAACTCCCACTAAGATTTCACAACTTGCTTCAATCAATCCATTGAGTTATCTGACTCTTCCCTTTCCTATCACATACCTGCTGTCCTAGGTGAAGACCTCATTGCCTCAGTACAGTCAGTAAATATCCACTGTGTGCTATGTGTAAGAGACTGCCCTTATATCACTCACAGTCAAGTGAAGGTTAGCAAACTGACATCACAAGCCAAAGTCCAGCCCACCAACTGTTCCGTACAGCCAACAAGCTAAAATAGTTTCCACATTTTTAAATGACTAAAGTAGAATCAGAAGAGTAACAGTTTGGGACACATGAATAGTACATAAAAAAAAGAAATAAATACATATCTTCCTTTTTTTTTCTCATGTACCCTCCATTTTCTGGGCATCTAGAACACCCTGAACACTCTCCTGGTCACCTGTATCTGTGTGACCTGTCAAAATATTCTCCATCTTTCAAAAAATGTCATTTTCTCTAAGCACTCATACTTGGTCTTCCCAGCTACAATTATTACATAATCCTTATTACTTCTAGGCCTCTAATACTACAAATACTAGGTTATTTTTCCTCCCTTATTTTATGAGTTTCTTTTAAAAAAATTATGTATTTATTTGGCCACGCTGGGTCTAGTTGCAGTATGTGGGATCTTTAGTGAGGCACATGAACTCTTAGTTGTAGCACGTGGGATCTAGTTCCCTGACCAGGGATCATACCTGGGTCCCCTGAATTAGAAGCTCGAGTCTTAGCCACTGGACTATGAGGGAAGTCCCATAAGCTTCTTAATTAGAGGGATTAATTTGCCCATTTTGTATTTTTCACAGCACCTACTATTAACCTTGCATAGTAGATCACTAATAATATTTTCTTGATTAAACTTATGCTTACCAAATAAAACTGTTTTATTTGAATAATCAATGACAAAATAAATAACTATTGATTTTATCTGTGAAATACATGTATTTTCACTAGTGAAATCAATGCTTTTACAATTCTTCTTTTTCCCTCACACTGATTTCATCTCCCTAATTTCATTCATATCTAAACATTCCACTTTGTAAAACATGAACCGTTAACCTTCCTTCCTTAATTTGTTTTTATCTCAAACGTCTTAAAAGAGTAATTTATTCACTTATTTACCTCAAATTCATTCTTTAACTCATTGTCAATATCACTTGCTGCTGCTGCTGCTGCTAAGTCCCTTCAGTCGTGTCCGACTTTGTGCGACCCCATAGACGGCAGCCCACCAGGCTCTGCCATCCCTGGGATTCTCCAGGCAAGAACACTGGAGTGGGTTGCCATTGCCTTCTCCAGTCAATATCACTTGCTGCTGCTGCTGCTAAGTCGCTTCAGTCGTGTCCGACTCTGTGCGACCGCATAGATGGCAGCCCACCAGGCTCCGCCATCCCTGGGATTCTCCAGGCAAGAACACTGGAGTGGGTTGCTATTTCCTTCTCCAATGCATGAAAGTGAAAAGTGAAGTCGCTCAGTCGTGTCTGACTCTTTGCAACCCCATAGACTATTGCCTACCAGGCTCCTCCATCCATGAGATTTTCCAGGCAAGAGTACTGGAGTGGGGTGCCATTGCCTTCTCCCAATATCACTTAGTTCTCTCCAAAATCATAATTGGTCCTTTTTTCTTGCCAAAACTAAAGATCTCATTCTAGATGTCATCTCATCTGAACTTTCTGAAACAGTTGCTTTCTGAAACACTGCTTCTGTCTTGAAAATCTTTTCCTTTAGCTTCAGTAACCCCCTTTGCTCCCAGTTTTCTCTTTATTCATTCTGGTGTAATTCCCTGACTTCTTCCCTGATTCGCTTGGGACCAACTCTTGTTTCCTTTGCTCCTCATTCTCACTGTTTTTCATGGTTTGAAATGACTTCAATAATCACTTAACCAAAGGCTGATGGCTCCTAAATACTTCAGTCCACAGGTTTCCATTGACTCTGTGTCTGAATTCCCTTTAGGAAATTCTACACATATTGTGCCCTGAGCTTGTGTTATGGTCTATTTTCCATCCCCTGTCATCCTTCTTTCTCAATAGAATTACTATCATCTTGGCCACCCAGGCAAGCGTGATGACACCCAGGGAAGGTCTCAAAGCAGAACTAGATCTCAGTGCTTTTTGTATCCTTTTGACCCCTCTTTTGATATTTATGCACCGCTTAGTATATAATCAGGAAAAAAGCCCAGAATCGCTAAATGATTTTTTTTTTTTAATAAATGACTTTATATTAGCGTGTGATACTGTCTTCTAATACACTGTAGCAAACAGGCCCAAAAGTTGGTTTTATTACTAATAGGAACAACCATATATAAGAGAAAATATAAAGAGAAAAGTAGAGTGGCAAAGGCAACATGGAAAAACATCATTATTTGTGAAAGTCAGTAATAAATTATGAGATTTTTTCCTCAAAGAATTCACATTTTAGGAAAGATCAATAAGGAACAGTATGTGAAGAAACTCAGAAACTATTTGACACAAACTCTAAAATAATGAGCTTCCCAGGTGGCACTAGTGGTAAAGAACTCCGCCTGCCAAGGCAGTAGACATGAGATGCAGTTTTGATCCCTGGGTCAGGAAGCTCCCCTGGAGGACGGCACAACAACCCACTCCAGTATTCTTGCCTGGAGAATCCCATGGACAGAGGAGCCTGGCGGGCTACGGTCCATAGTGTTGCAAAGAGTCAGACTGAGCACACCACACGCACACTGAAATAATGAGATAGCTTTTATACTAAAGAAAAATTTCCTCTAATTCCTCAAGGTAGTTTAAATATTATTAAATTGTGTGTTACTTCCCTCTAGTCCTCAAGTTAGAACATCAAACTTGGAGCCTGTGCCCCTGATGCTGTTTATAAATTTCTTAACAATTTGCAAAGAGTCATGACTACAGTTATCTCACCTGCTAACAATTAGGGTTTACCTTTACTTGAACATATATATTTTGATACGCTTTGGTTGGAAGAATATGAATGTGATATAGTATTTTAGCATAATTTTTTTACAAGCCTCGAACATTAAAAATAAATCAAAAAATAAAGCTACACAAAGTTCCCTAAAAATTCTTAAATCCCCAAATGGAAAACAAAGAAATTGTCAACACACAAAAGGCTATCCCCATAGTTCTGTTGCTATGTAATCCCCACTTCCTCATAACATCCAAACAAAGTTAGGAATTTGCTGCACCCCCTTATCCCTCTCTTCTGCCATTCCAAATATGGGTGGCTATTCTGTGAACTGAACTTAAAGTTACCCCATCAAAGACAGAGTGCCAGATTTTTTACTGAAAAAATACTCTTCCCTAGGAGGACTATTGTATTGATATTTCAATGTAATTTTGAAAACGAGTTGTTGGAAATGTTTTATAATGTCATCAGTATCCAGAATTGTTATTTTTAAAGTTATTTTGCAAGCAATGAAGATCCATTAAATAGGCTGCCAGTGGTGGCTCAGCAGTAAAGAATCTGCCTGCCAATGCAGGAGAGGTGGGTTCTATCCCTGGGTCCAGAAGATCACCTGGAGAAGGAAATGGCAACTCACTCCAATGTTCTTGCCTGAGGAAACCCCATGGGCAGAGGAGCCTGGTGGGCTACAGCCCAGGAGGTCACAAGGAGTCAGACACAACTTAGTGACTAAATAACAACAAAAAAGTCACAAAGCAAAATATCATCCAGGTTTAAGGCACACACTGAACATTTTTCAACACAATCTAACACCCAGGAGTCCACAATAACTTGCCTTTTGATCCCTGAGCTTTGCACTGCAGTGTGAATTTAGCAGCCACAGATCTATTAACAGTAATGCAACAAATTTGTGTAGGTCAAAACAATGATTTGAACACATTTCACCTAGTAATTCCCTCTTTCCCTGTGATCAACCTGTCTGAAACCTCGTCCAATGACCAAAAAACATTGGTGTTGCATAATGTGATTTCCTATAATGATGTCACGTTTGATGTCACAGACCATGCAAAACAGATTAACTGTGACCGAATTAGCTTTCTAAGGCCAGCTGATATGCACATGTAAAACATGAAACATACTCATACATTGAGAGGCAATTAAATGACTCTCAAACACTATGCCATAAATAATTTAAACCTCGTAAATATCTACCTTATAAAGCAGAGATTGTTTTTATTTGTTTCTTTAAATATCCATCATGATGACCTAAGTCATTTCAGTGCATTTTCATCTTGGGGAAACTTATTAGGAAAATGCTTTGGTGGCTTTTTATTTTTTTGGTTGGATAATGCCTCGTTTGTTCTTTTTTTTTTTTTTTTTTTCTTATTTTCATAGGTTCTTGGTTGTCTTTTGGAAAGATTGATGTCTGGTGTCACTGCTAGGAAGTGCAAACTGTTCAGCCTCACTGCAACCTATGTCCTCACCCTCTTGCTCCACAGGATACCACATACTTTGGCAACCAGTGTTCAGAAGGGAAGTGTTTTAACGGTGATAAGTGATGCCAATGAAACCTTTACCCCAGTGCTCAAAACTCGGTGATTGGAGCCTGAGGAACCAAATAGCGGAACTGAAAGGAATAAATGACCATGTTAGCTGAAAGGGACCGATGCTGTTTATCTAGCCAATGCTAAAAGAGATTCAAAATTTCCTCTGTCATTAAACTTTCCACCAAAATATCATCCTCAGGGTAACCTGGGAGAATCTGGATCTATTTAAGGATGTCTTGACCCTTTTCTTCCAGACATAAGGGTTTAGTGATCAATTGTGTTAATAATAGCAATTGTCAGAGTGCTTTTTAGAAGTAATTTCCACAGTATAACATGTTCCAGTTATACCTCCACCCCCATGGAGAGTCAAGCAATAGGAGGGAACCCCTTGCACTGTAAGTAAAATGAAAAGAATTTATATAAGATGACATGAAGCAGGTGTTTGAGACACATTGAGCTCCTTAGTAGGGGAAAAAAAGTGCTATTCTGGAAGCAGTATGTTGAGAAGCTGTGTGATGGTAGCAAAGTCATTTAATTTTAAGTCTGCAGTGTTCTCATCTCAATGAGTGAGTGAAGGTATTGTTCTTCATGAAGAACAATATGCCTACCTTTACAATATCAAGCAGAAATAGAATAGGAACTTTTCTTTCGAATGAGTTATTCACTTGATTGCCGCAGTCAAAATTGCCTTAGTCAAAATTACCAAATACAGTGAAAACAGCTAACTACACAGGGACCTCACCTACCATGTTGGTCTATTTCCATGCTTTAATCAAATTACCTAGTTCTTTGAACCATCCAATGAAATTGACGTCCAGTTGTTCACAGCAAAACTATTAAGGAGGAAAACTCAATTTTAACAGCCATGAGTAATTTGTCTAATAGTTTAGATTGGTTTTTGTTTGTTTCTTTTAGTTTTTGCCTAGGTTACCGCCAAAACTATATCAAATATAAGTATTAATAAAATTTTAATATTGCTTTTGAATTAGAGCCACCAAAAAGCAATCATGAAAGGAGGGTAATAAAAACTTAAAAAATGATTCTTACAAGTAATTGTGAGGCAAGGTGAAGGTAGTTTGAAAGAGAAATGAAACATATACTGAAGAGTGAAAATTTATAGAGTTCTAGGCAGATACTTAACAGTGAGTTAACTCTTATTTTCTTGCTGTTTTAAAAAAGAGGAAATTGAGGAAACAACTTTTCAAGGTCACAGCTAGAAAGATGCAGAGCCAGAGGCTGAATCCAGGCCTACCTGGCCCCAGGGACCACCCTTTTTCCTGAGTTCTAATGTAGGTACCTGCCCACAGCTCTGCAGGAGATAAAACATGCAGTGAGTGATGCATAGTGGCTACTTTTTAAGTTTGTTGTTTAGACAGAAAGAGAAGATAAAGACTTGCATATGAAAAAGTAAATGTTATAAAAGTGCAAATCAAAACCACTGGTACCAGATTAGCTGTGTAAGCACTACACATAATGGAGATCAGGGAAAGACCATATAACTGAGACTTGATTACTTAGGTTATATCCTCAAAGAAGGTTAGAGTCAAAGCTCGGCCTGAATGTTAATCATTTCTAGAAGACTGAAGTTTAGCATATTAAGAGAGTAACTTTCATTTAAAATATACAGAATGCAAAATAATTGTTGCAGTATGCACTTAGTCACTCAGTCTTGTCCAACTCTCTGTGACCCCGTGGACTGTAGCCCAACAGGTTCTTCTGTCCATGGAATTTTTCAGGCAAGAAATACTGGAGTGGTTTGCCATTTTGTTCTCCAGGGGATCTTCCGAACCCAGGGATCAAACCCACATCTCCTCTATCTCCTGCATTGCAGGCAGATTGCTTATCCCCTGACCCATCTGTGAAGTTCTTTTGTTATAGTATGCCTTCCTTTAAAACAAACTCAAAACACTGACATTGAGATTAACTCTATGTTTGTTTGTTTGTTTTACTTTTATAAAGTATTACTTGGTTTAGTACTTTAAAAAATCACTTTGTGTGTATTTTTAGGAACTATTACTAACGTTCAAAGTGAAGAATACAAAACATAAACAATTTAATAACGTTCCATTTAGGGGAAGGAAAAATGGAATTCAAACATCTCTTGTTTTAAATAAAGAAGGACCACTTAACACTTCATCACATCTTAAAAGCCCCTTTTCTCAAATTTTACAATAAAAAGTTTTAAGACACAGACACTTAAATGAATTTCTGCTCAATTTTTTCAATTTAATTTACACAATCATGGAAGCTTAAATTTTCTTTAAAAGCCTCAGCGATGTTTTAGTAAAATATAAATGATTTCTATTGGAGCAGCTAAATATTTTAAATTTCTATTTCAGCTCACTAAATTTACTGAAAATATCTTTTTTCCTCAGAATATTTGTGCTAATATTTTCAAACATCAACAAAAATATCTATTTAAGTGTATTTGCTTTTGAAAAGAAAAAAAGGAACAAGTCCCTTGACAGATTTCAGAATGAATATTTACATAAATAGGGCTTGCTCAGTGGCTCAGTTGTAAAGAATCTGCCTGCAATGCAGGAGACCTGCAGGATACACAGTTTGATCCCTGGATGAGAAGATCCTCAGGAGAAGGAAATGGCAACCTATTCCAGTATTCTTGCATGGAAATCTCCAAGGACAGAGGAGCCTGGTGGGCCACAGTCCATGGGGTCACCAAGAGTCAGACAAGACTAAACGACAAAACAACAACAAATTTACATGAATGAAATTACTCATCTTGCATAGTATATTCATAATTATATACACGCACACACACACAAATGCAAAGTGCCTGATATTATTATCAATGCACAAAGCTATTGGATTCTATACCTTTTTAGCAATAAAATGTGATCCTAGCAATTAAATGCACATGAGCATATGCTATTCTCTTTGGTTTTACTGAAAGGCCTGCTGTTAGCTAATTCACTCTTCTTTAATACAATGTACCTATCTGAAAATTTTTTAATTTATCTTGGAGAAATAGATTTAGGAATCAAAACATGAAATAGTGACAGGAAAATTAAATTGTTTTATGCAATACTTTGGAAGGGGCAAAAATAAAATTTGAACTAAAATAAAGAAAAAAGTTTTCAATATATATTTATTATTATGTAAACAAAAGACCTGGAGCTGACTGTGGCTAAAAGTATCAGTTCCTTATTGCCAAATGCAAGCTCAAGTTGAAGAAAGGAGGGAAAATCACTGGGCCATTCAGAGATGACCTAAATCAAGTCCCTTATGATTATACAGTGGAGGTGATGAATAGATTCAATGGACTAGATCTGGTAGACAGAGTGCCTGAAGATCTGTGGACAGAAGTTCATAACATTGTACAGGAGGTGGTGACCAAAACCATCCCCAAGAAAAGAAATGCAAGAAGACTAAGTGGTTGTCTGAGGAGGCCTTACAAATAGTTGAGAAAAGAAGAGAAGCGAAAGGCAAAGGAGAAAGGGAAAGATATTCCCAAATGAATGAAGAGTTCCAGAGAATAGCAAGGAGAGATTACAAAGCCTTCCTATGTGATCAACGCAAAGAAATAGAGGAAAACAGCAGAACAGGAAAGCCCAGAGATCTCTTTAAGAAAACTGCAGATACCAAGGCAACATTTCATGCAAAGATAGGTACAATAAAGGACAAAAACGGCAAGGAACTAACAGAAAAAGAAGAGATTAAGAAAAGGAGGCAAGAAAACACAGAACTAAACAAAAAAGCTCTTAATGACCCATGTACCCAGGATGGTGTGGTCACTCATCTAGAGACAGATATCCTGGAGGCAAGTTGGCCTTAGAAAGCATTACTATGAACAAAGCTAGTGAAGGTGATGTAATTCCAGATGAGCTACTTCAAATCCTAAGTACTGCACTCGTTATGCCAGCAAATTTAGAAAACAGCAGTGGCCACACACTGGAAATGTTAATTTTTCATTTCAATCCCAAAGAAGGGCAATGCCAAAGAACGTTCAAGTTCAGTTCAGTCGCAAAGTGGCCTCTGACACTTTGTGACCCCATGGACTGCAGCATGCCAGACTTCCCTGTCCATCACCAGCTCCTGAAGCTTGTGCAAACTCATGTCCATTGAGTTAGTGATGCCATCCAACCATCTCATCCTCTGTTGTCCTCTTCTCCTGCCTTCAATCTTTCCCAGCATCAGGGTCTTTTCAAATGAGTCAGTTCTTCTCATCAGGTGGCCAAAGTATTGGAGTTTCAGCTTCAACATCAGACCTTCCAATAAATATTAAGGACTGATATCCCTTAGGATTTACTGGTTTGGATCTCCTCGCTGTCCAAAGGAATCTTAAGAATTTTCTTCAACACCACAGTTTAAAAGCATCAATTATTCAGCACTCAGCTTTCTTTATGGTCCAACTCTCACATCCATACATGACTACTGGAAAACCATAGCTTTGATTAGATGGACCTTGTTGGTAAAGTAATGTCTCTGCTTTTTAAAACACTGTCTAGGTTGGTCATAGCTTTTCTTCCAAGGAGCAAGCATCTTTTAATTTCATGGCTGCAGTCACTATCTGCAGTTTTGGAGCCCAAGAAAATAAAGTCCGTCACTGTTTCCACTGTTTCCCCATCTATTTGCCATGAAGTGATGGGACTGGATGCCGTGATCTTAGTTTTTTGAATGTTGAGTTTTAAGCCAGCTTTTTCACTCTCCTCTTTCACTTTCATCAAGAGGTTCTTTAGTTCCTCTTCGCTTTCTGCAGGAAGGGTGGTGTCATCTTCATATCTGAGGTTATTGGTACTTTTCCCATCAATCTTTATTCCAGTTTGTTCTTTATCCAATCCAGCATTTCTTATGATGCACTCTGCATTTACATTAAATAAGCAAGGTAACAATACACAGCCTTATGTACTAGTTTCCCAATTTGGAACCAGTCCATTGTTCCATGTCTGGTTCTAACTGTTGCTTCTTAACCTGCATTGAGGTTTCTCTGGAGCCAGGTAAAGTGATCTGATATTTCCATCTCTTGAAGAATTTTCCAGTTTGCTCTGATCCACACAAAAGCTACAGAGTAGTCAATGAAACAGAAGTGGATATTTTTCTGGAATTCCCTTGCTTTTTCTACGATTCAGCAGATGTTGGCAATTTGATCTCTGGTTCCTCTGCCTCTTCTAAATCCAGCTTGAACATCTGGAAGATCAGGTTTCATGTACTGTTGAAGCTTAACTTGGGTAATTTTGAGCGCTACTTTGCTAGCCTATGAGATGAGTGCAACTGTGTGGTAGTTTGAACATTCTTTGGCCCTGCCTTTTGGGAACTGGAATGAAAACTGACATTTTCCAGTCCTGTAGCGTCTACTGAGTTTTCCAAATTTGCTGGCATATTGAGTGCAGCACTTTCACAGCATCATTTTTTGGGATTTGCAGTAACTCAGCTGGAATTCCATCACCTCCACTAGCTTTGTTCATAGTGATGTTTCCTAAGGCCCACTTGACTTTGCACTCCAGGATGTCTGCCTCTAGGTGAGTGATCACACCTTCACGGTTTTCTGGGTCATGAAGAATTTTTTGTACAGCTCTTCTGTGTATTCTTGCCACCTCTTCTTAATATCTTTGGCTTCTGTTTGTTCCATACTGTTTTAGTCCTTTATGGTGCCCATCTTTACATGAAATGTTCCCTTGGCATCTCTAATTTTCTTGAAGAGATCTCTAGTCTTTTCTATTCTATTGTTTTCCTCTATTTCTTTGCATTGATCACTGAGGAAGGCTTTCTTATCTCTCCTTTGCAACTTCCTTATCTCTCCTTTCTTATCTTCTCTTTGGAACTCTGCATTCAAATGGGTATATCTTTCCTTTTCTTCTTTGCTTTTCCCTTCTCTTCTTTTCATAGCTATTCGTAAGTCCTCAGACAGCCATTTTGCTTTTTTGCATTTTATTTTCTTTGGAATGGTCTTGATCCCTGTCTTGTGTACAATGTCACTAACCTCCATCCATAGTTCTTCAGGCACTCTATCAGATCTAGTCCCTTAAATCTATCTCTCACTTCCACTGTATAATCATAAGGGATTAGATTTAGGTCATACCTGAATGGACTAGTGGTTTTCCCCACTTTCTTCAATTTCAGTCTGAAATGGAAATAAGGAATTAATGACCTGAGCCACAGTCAGATTCCAGCCTTGTTTTTGCTGACTGAATAGAGCTTCTTCATCTTTGGCTGCAAAGAATATAATCAATCTGATTTCGGTGTTGGCCATCTGGTGATGTCTACGTGTAGAGGCTTCTCTTATGTTGTTGGAAGAGGGTGTTTGCTATGACCAGTGCTTTCTCTTGGCAAAACTCTATTAGCCTTTGCCCTGCTTCATTCTGTACTCCAAGGCCAAATTTGCCTGTTACTCCAGGTGTTTCTGGGCTTCCTACTTTTGCTTTCCAGTCTCCTATAATGAAAAGGACATCTTTTGGGGTGTTAGTTCTAAAAGGTCTTGTAAGTCTTCACAGAACCACTCAACTTTAGCTTCTTCAGTGTTACTGGTCTGGTATACTGGGGCATACACTTGGATTACCATGACATTGAATGGTTTGCCTTGGAAATGAACAGAGATCATTCTGTCATTTCAGAGATTGCATCCAGGTACTGCATTTTGGACTCTTTTGTTGACTATGATGGCTACTCCATTTCTTCTAAGGGATTCCTGCCCAGAGTAGGAGATATAGTGGCCATCTGGATTAAATTCACCCATTCCAGTCCATTTTAGTTTGCTCATTTCTAGAATGTGGACGTTCACTCTTGCCATATACTGTTTGACCACTTCCAATTTACTTGATTCACGGACATAACATTCCAGGTTCCTATGCAATATTGCTCTTTACAGCATTGGTTCTTGCTTCTATCACCAATCACATCCACAACTGGATGTTGTTTTTGCTTTGGCTCCATCCCTCCATTCTTTCTGGAGTTATTTCTCCACTGATCTCCAGTAGCATATTGGGCACCTACCGACCTGGGGAGTTCATCTTTCAGTGTCCTATCTTTTTGCCTTTTCATACTGTTCATGGGGTTCTCAAGGCAAAAATACTGAAGTGGTTTGTCATTCCCTTCTCCAGTGGACCACATTCTGTCAGACCTCTCCACCATGACCTGTCCGTCTTGGGTGGTTCACATGGTATGGCTTAATTTCATTGAGTTAGACAAGGCTGTGGTCCATGTGATCATAATGGCTAGTTGTCTGTGATTGTGGTTTCAGTCTTTCTGCCCTCTGATGCCTTCTCTTAGCGCCTACCGTCTTACTTGGGTTTCTCTTACCTTGGACGTGGGGTATCTCTTCACGGCTGCTCCAGCAAAGTACAGCCACTGCTCCTTACCTTGGACATGGGGTAGTTCCTCTCGGCTGCCGCTCTTGACCTTGGACGTGGGGTATCTCCTCTTGGCCACTCCTGCACCGTGCAGCCACAACCCAGCTTGTACATTTGGATGTTCTCAGTTCATGTACTACTGAAGCCTAGCTTGAAGGATTTTGAGCATAACGTTACTAGCACATGAAATGAGTGTAACTGTCTGGTAGTTTGAACATTCTTTCCCATTCTATTGTTTTCCTCTATTTCTTTGCATTGATCACTTAGGAAGGCTTTCTTATTTCTCCTTGCTATTCTTTGGAACTCTGCATTCAGATGCATTCCTTTTCTCCTTTGCCTTTCGCTTCTCTTCTTTTCTCAGCTATTTGTAATGCCTCCTCCGACATCCATTTTCGCTTTTTGCATTTCTTCCTCTTGGGAAGAAATGGGGATGGTTTTGATCACTGCCTCCTGTACCGTGTTACGAACCCCCACCCATGGTTCTTCAGGCACTCTGTCTATCAGATCTAACCCCTTGAATCTGTTTGTCACTTCCACTGTATAATCGTACGGGTTTGATCTAGACCATTCAGGTATGACCTAAATCAAACCCGTACGATTATACAGTGAAAGTGACAAATAGATTCAAGGGATTAGATCTGATAATATATTCAAATAGCAATGTATCAGGTAGATTATGAAAGTTCTCTCTTCTTTTTCTTTGTGTATATTTTGTGGAGACTTTGGCTAATCAGCTTCTCAATCTAGATCGACTATTCTTAGGCTGGCTTCAGAGTTTTTGTCCGAAGACAATAAATTAGGAGTCTTCTTTAATGTCTCTTTCATTTGATTTCCTATTTCCTAAATGCCACTTCTTTTTCCTCTTTCTTTAATTATTCTCTTCTCTTGATAATTACCTCTTCTAATCCACAGGAGGTAAGTTTTTTGATATCAGGCACATCTGAATATATTTTATTCTATTCACATACATGACTGATAGTTTGCTTAGGTATATGATTTCAGGTTGGGAATGATTTTCCTTCATAATTTTGAACACTTTGATATACTGGCCCCTAGCATCTAGACGCTGGTGAGAAATAGGCCGCTTTTATCCCATCACCATTGGATATCTGACTGGATTTGTTCAACTTTCTGGAAGATGTTAGTGTATATTTTTGTCCCTAATTTTTTGAAATTTCATGATGAAATATTCAAGCATGACTGTTATTTTCATTTGCTTAATTGGAACATGCTAAATTTGGTAACAGTCATCCCTTAGGCCTCAAAAAATTTTTTATTTCTTTGATAATAAGTTTCGTTCCATTTTTTCTATTCTTTCTTTTTGGAGGAAAAAAAAAGTCGGTTAACCAAAACCATACAAAGTCAATACAGGAAAAGAAAACCATAGACTGATGTCTGTCATTAACAAAGGTGCAAAATCCTTAAAATATTAGCAAATTGAATCCAACAGCATATAAAAAATAATATATCACAATCAAGTGGGATTTATCCTAGGTATGCAACTGTGGTTCAATATTCAAAAAATTATCTTAACCTATCACATCAACTAGCTAAAAGGGAAAAAAATCACATAATCATATCAATAGATGCAGAAAAAGCATTTGTTAGAACCCAACATCCATTCATGGTAAAAAGTCTCAGTGAACAAAGAATAGAGGGGACCATCCTTAAGTAGATAATGAATTTCTACAAAAAGCCTATAGCTAATATGATATGTAATGGTGAAAAAAATGAAGTTTTCCCACTAAGATCAGGACTAGGGCAAGGATGCCTTCTCTACAACTGCTTTTCAATACTGTACTGGACGGTTTGGGCAATACAATCAGACAAGTAAATAAATGGTACACAGATTGAGAAGAAAGATATTAAAAAATTCATTCAGACAAGATGTGATTGTATGGGTGAAAAATCCCTAATAATTTATTAAAAGTTCCTGGAAATAATAAGAGATTACACCAAGTTACAAGAAACAAGGTTAACGTACAAAAGTCAATTGCTTTAAAATATATCAACAATAAACAAGTGGAAGTTGAAATGAAAGACACACACAGATGTAGAAAACAAACCTATGACTATCAGATGGGGGGAAGTAGGGGCAAGGGATAAATTGGGAGACTGGGATTGACGTATATACACTACTATATTTAAAGTAAATAACTAATAAGGATGTACTGCATAGCACAGGTTACTCTTCCCAATACCTGTAATGACCAATATAGGAAAAGAATTTCTAGAAGTGTGGATATATGTATATGTATAACTGATTTACTTCACAGCAGAAACTACCACAACATTTTAAATCAACTATATTCCAATAAAAATTAAAATAAAAAAAAACTTGGTGGCTTAAAACAAAAACCAAAAAATAAAGACATGATACCATTTCCATTATCACCCTCAGAAATGAAATACTTATGTATAAATCTAATAAATTATGTGTAAGACCTATATGAGGAACACTAAATAACTCTACTGAATAAAATTCAATAACTAAACAAATGGAGGGACATTCCCTGTTCATGAATAGAAAGACTCAATATGGTCAAGAAGTCAGTCCTTTTCAAATTGATTTATAGATTCAAATACAATCCCCATAAAACTTTTAGCAAGTTATACTATGGATATTGACACATTGATTCTAAAGTTTTGCAGAGAAGCAAAGGACCCAGAATAGCCAACACATTATTAAACTATTGAATAACTGACACTACCTGA
This sequence comes from Giraffa tippelskirchi, assembly GCF_054371585.1. Classification (NCBI taxonomy): domain Eukaryota; kingdom Metazoa; phylum Chordata; class Mammalia; order Artiodactyla; family Giraffidae; genus Giraffa; species Giraffa tippelskirchi. The sequence goes on from NC_137284.1 coordinate 70,936,754, forward strand.
TTTCAAGACTTACTATAAACTACAGTAATAAAGACAGCATGCCATTGGTGAAAGAATAGACAGGTCAATGAATCGAGCAGAATAGAGAACCCAGAAACAACTCACATAAATATAGCCAATTAATCTCTGACAAAGGAGCAGAGGAAATACAATCAAAGAAAGATGGTGTTTTCAATAAATGGTGCTAGAATACTGGACATCTACATACCAAAAACAGTGGAAACAGTGACAGACTTTATTTTGGGGGGCTCCAAAATCACTGCAGAAGGTGACTGTAGCCATGAAATTAAAAGACGCTTACTCTTTAGAAGGAAAGTTATGACCAACCTAGACAGCATATTAAAAAGCAGAGACGTTACTTTGCCAACAAAGGTCCATCTAGTCAAGGCCATGGGTTTTCCAGTAGTCATGTATGGATGTGAGAGTTGGATTATAAAAAAAGCTGTGCGCTGAAGAATTGATGCTTTTGAACTGTGGTGTTGGAGAAGACTCTTGAGAGTCCCTTGGACTGCAAGGAGATCCAACCAGTCCATCCTAAAGGAGATCAGTCCTGAGTGTTCATTGGAAGGACTGTTGTTGAAGCTGAAACTCCAATACTTTGGCCATCTGATGCAAAGGGCTGACTCATTTGAAAAGACCCTGATGCTGGGAAAGATTGAGGGCAGGAGAAGAAGGGGATGACAGAGGATGAAATGGTTGGATGGAATCACCAACTCAATGGACATGAGCTTGGGTAAACTCCAGGAGTTGGTGATGGACAGAGAGGCCTGGCATGCTGCGGTCCATGGGATTGCAAAGAGTGGGACACAACTGAGCAACTGAAGTGAACTGAACTGAAATGAACATACCAAAAAAAAAAAAACAACTAGAATCTACAGTCCTTCATTAACATTAACTCAAAACACATCACAGACCTACATGTAAAATACAAAACTCTAAAACTCCTAGAAGATAACATAATAGAAAATCTAGATGACCTTTGGTATTACAATCACTTTTAAGAACTGATGAGATGGGCTTCGTTAAAATTAAAAACTGATCTGTGAAAGATGTTGAGAGGATGAGAAGAAAAGCCAGAATGAGAGAAAATACTTCCAAAAGACACAACTGATAAGGCACTCTTATCCAAAATTTAGAAAGAACTTGTAAAACTCCATAATAAGAAAACAAACACTCTGATTAAAACATTGACCAAAGGCCTGAACAGACTCCTCACCAAAGAAGAAATATAGATGAAACTAGCATATGAAAAGATTCTTCATTTTATATTTCCTTAGGGAAATGCAAATTCAAACAATGAGATATCACTATACACCTATTAGAATAGTCATAATTTGGTACACTGCCAACATCTAACTCTGATAAGGATGTGGAACAATAGGAACTTTTATTATTGCTAGTGGGAATGCAAAATGGTGTCACCACTTTAGAAGACAGTTAGGTTTCTTACAAAACATACACTTACCATATAATCCAGCAACTGCACAACTTGGTATTTACTCAGAGGAGTTGAAAACATATATACACAAAAACCTATACATAGATGTTCATGGCAGCTTCATTCATACTTCTGAAAATTTGGTACAACCAAAATGTCTTTCAGCAGGTGAATGGATAAATAGTAGTGCATCCAAACAAACAGAATATTATGCAACTCTAAAAAGAAATGATATAGAAAGCCACACAAACATTTGTAGGAACTTTAAATGTGCATATTAATAAGTGAAATAAGCCAATCTAAAAAAAGCTACATAATATATGATTTCATTTATATGACTTTCTGAAAAAGGGAAAACTATGCAGAGAATAAAAAAATTAAAAAGATCAGCGGTGCCAATGGTTGGAGTGGGGAGAAGGATGAATAGGTAGAGCTCAGAGGATTATTAAGACAATGAAAATACACTGCATTACCATAATGACAGATACATGTCATTATACATCTGTCCAAATTCATAGAATACACTAGAGTAAACACTAAAGTACATATACACTAAAGTAAACTAGAATGTTAACTATGGACTTTGGCTCATTATAATGCATCAGTGTGGGTTCATCAATTGTAACAAATGTACTATGTTGTGGGCAATATTGATAATAAACCAGTTAACATGTGTGGGGGCAAGTGAGTATACTGAAAATTTCTGTATGAACCTTTCTCTCAATTTTTCTGTGAACTTAAAACTGCTCTATAAAGTCTTAGATTTTAAAAGTGGATTTGTTACACAAAGTTATACCTCCTGTACTAATCTTCTAACTTTTAAAAAATTTAATTCTAGTTTTATTTTCTTTCTTGTTTTTCTCTCCAGAAGCCTTTCTCAAATTTATGTCTCAGTCCTTGTTTTGAGTATTTTATCTCTGTTCTCATATAGCTAATTTGCAAGAATTCACTTTTGTTCTTGCATATCCTTTTATTTAGCATTCTATTCTTATTTCATAAACACAGTGTTTACTCTTCTCTAAAGACATAATTATAATTTAATTATAAAAGGATTTAAAAACTATTGTCTTTGTTCCTTGTACTGTCTTTATTTCTCTCAATTTTCTTTTGTAGCTATTGCTGTTTTGTTTTTTATTTATATTTCTCTGACACTAAATATCCACGAGTCAGGGAGAAATTTCCCTATTGTGGACATTAAGAATTTTCCAGATATTTTTGAAGCCAGTAGGGAAAGATTTCCTCAGTTTTCCTGTGTTCAGTTTAGTTATTGTACCTTCAGCTCTGTCTGCTATTCCCAAGTGCAAGGATCTTCTATTTCACTCTAATCAAAAAGTAATTTTCATATATTTTCCTAAATAAAAAAAACAAAGTTTTCCCAGCTGTTCTGGGGACCTGGGGATCACTAGTGCTGATAAGGAAAATCAACTTATCCTATAGTTTTCAACTCCAAATATATATCCTCTTCAGATACACCTACTGATCCACTTTTTGAGACTTTCCAGAATTTTCTCATGCAGATCATCTTTATTCTTAGCTTTATAATCAGGAAGTTTGGGTTTCAGCCTTCTTGATTCTGCTAATTAGTTTAACCTTTGTCCATCAACATTCAGTTTTCCAGATTTTGTTGCAGTGCACTCCACTTGTTGCTTGACATTCTTGAGGTTTATACCTTTCTTTGTCTGTCTCTTATGGTAATTTTCATGAAGCTTTTCAAAGGAGCAGAGATGAATGCAAGCAGTCAATCAACCACGTTTTAGTGGAAGCGTTATCCATGATTTTGTACTTTAAACTACTATGTGTGTGCATGCATGGTAAGTCGCTTCAGTAGTCTCAAACTCTTGGCAACCCTATGGTCTGTAGCCCACCAGAATCCTCTGCTCATGGGATTTCCCAGGGAAGAATACTGGAGTGGGTTGCCATTCCTTCTCCAGGGGATCTTCCTGACCCACAGATCAAACCTGAGCCTCTGAGGCTCCAGTGTCTCCTGCATTGACAGATTTTTTACCACTGAGCCACCTTGGAAGCCCATCATGAAGTAAATTGAGGCAAATTTACATAAAAATATTAAGAACAAGAAAGTAAAGAAAAAAAATAGAAAGGTATATAACTCATAGGACTATTTCTATTTATTCTCTCACTGGCCTACGAAAAGCATCACTTGAATTACCAAAGTAGCTATTTTTCTGCTGTTAGCTCTTAACCAAATATTGGCACCTAAGAACACCGTCTCTCCTTCTGTGGATCAAGCCAAGTACAACTGCAGCCCAAAAAAGACATCCTGTCTCTCCTTCAACAGCCAGCAGTCTCCTCTCACAGTTCCAAAGAAAAACAAGAAAAAATATTTGCAAAGATTTTCGTCTTGTACCGAAAATGAGCATTAATTAAATCATGCTTGGAAGGAAGTGCTGAGAGACTATATAAAAACGATATTGTAATGTCAAAGTGGAAAGCATTAATTCATAATGTGCAGGAGTATTTTTAGATGGTACTGACAGTTTGCGTGAAGCTTGGGAGTGGTGTGACTTGCTTTCATAGGAAAGGAATGGCCTAGCCTGGGAATTTTACTGGCAGATATCATAGCTCAAAAATGCACACGGGATGTCTGTCTTATAAAGCAACAAGTATAATATTTTACAATTTTTTCATTTTATGATAGGAATCAGTTATTATACAAGAAAAAAAGTTTTCTTGCTTTTCTCATTATTCACTGTATTTTTGCTAGACAGTATTAAACAGAAGACTGCATCTTATCTTGGATTTTATCACTCTCTATGGTTTGTAAAGTACTTTCACATTCATTGCCCCTTTTAATCCTTGCAACAACTGTTGAGGGTGTTATTAATATATCTTGTTTATCAAAGAAAAAATGGAAGATCAAAAGGGTTTAGTGAGTTGCCTAAGACTACACAACCACTAAATAATAGAATCAAGTGTAGGACCTTGAACTTCTGCTCCCAGATCCAAAGAGGACAATCCCCTCTCCCACCCCTGTGACATGTTCTTCTTTGTCTTAATTAGCTTAACATGACTCAGGATTTTACAAAATGTCGGCCTACATTAGGGAGTTATTTTCCATTATATGTCAGATTGAAGCACACATAATTACCATTTGTTCCAGGTCAAGAAGCAGGTGAATATCAGCATTTTACACAGTACAATCTAATAGATACAGAACCACTGTAAAGGTATTTGATCATTTGCAACACTGCTCATACATAAATGTCCTATTTTAAACCTGTATCGTAAAGTATAATGATCAAACAAAAAAAAATCAGCTCTAGCACTTTAAGCTGTGCCCATACACATACACTTGTTTCATCAGTTTGATTGACTTCATTGAGCTAAGGCAAATAAAATCATCCAAGGGGTTGTTTGGACTTAAAAATTCTTGTTTCTGTTTTGTAATGAATAAATCAATAAAGATAGTTTAACAGAGGTCATGTGTGTAGAAACAATGTAAGTGGTGCAGTGAGAAAGGTGCTTGTGGGCAAGGGTTCGAGGGAGTTCTCGGATGACAGAGGCCCTTGTGCAAGGCCTCAGGATGCTGAGAGGGAGGGAGGAGTGGTCCTGTTCAGAATGCTCTCATTTCCTGCCCTCTCCCCAGGGAGGCATAGATATCATGAAAGGTCCTGGAATGAACTCTTCTGAATCTTAAAATAATTCATTTTCAACTTTTAAAGGATGGATAAAATTTAAGTTTGATCTTTCTTTGAAAAAGACATGATTTTCAGTCATTAAAAAAAAAAAAAATACTGCCTAAGCCATGAATAACTTGTGTTCATAGAATTTTATGATGGTTTTAAACAAAGTGTATATTGTAAGAAGCATAAAATTTCACTCAGTTTAAACTGAGAGAGAAAAATAAGAATAAGACAAGCAAGATATCCATACATCAAGCTGTTTGACCAGGCAAACTGTAACAATTATTGCTTCATATATAGGTATTCTCCTTAATGTTAATAGATCCTATCAGAAGGGTAGTATGTTTTATAGGGCATAATCAATATTGAATTTTAAGCTATACCATGATTAATATTTATTAGAATTGTCATTCATTGTTTCATTCATTCCTTGATTAAATTTTATTTGTTCAAATACCTAATGAGTGCTTAACATGAATATAGCAAGATTACTAGGGTACTTTGCAATCCTGGGAGTACAACAGTAAACATGATACAATAGGTACATGAGGTTTCAAAGTAGCTAGTTATCCAATTTCACATTTTTTTCTAATGAAACCTGTTTGTCAAACCTTAGATACAAGTCCCCATTTTCCAATTTTTCATAGATACAATATCAATAACCATACGTTTCAGTAATGCATTCTTTACTATGAGCCTCAGGAAAGTACATTCATTATCATTTTGGAAAAATATTTTATCTCATTTAAATATAAAGAAAGTGAAAGCAATAGTCACTCAGTTGAGTCCAACTGTTTGCAACTCTATGGACTGTATCCCACCAGGCTCCTCTCTGTCCATAAAACTCTACAGGCAAGAATACTGGAGTGGGTTACCATTTGCTTCCTCAGGGGATCTTTACAATCCAGGGATTGAATCTAAATAGGGTTGTGTTCAATTATACTTACTATATTACAAACGCTTATGACTATTAAATGATAGCTGGAAAGAAAGAATATTAATTTAATAAGCTCTTCAGCACAAACTGAGAACTTAAATATGGACCTAGGCTATCTGCCATTTAGAAATAAGATTTTCGACTCACACTGACATGATTTCAAATGTGACAGTAGTAAAAAAGTAGCAAACATACGTAACTAGGAACTTTTATAAGCAGCTGATCAGAAAAAGCTGGGACAAAAATAACTTCTATGAAGCAGCATTTAAGGTAAAATATGAAATGAAAGGAAATAATTTATAACTTCTGAATTGGAAATTAAGCTGAGTTTTTTTTATTATTAACAACATAAAGCCTGTGATATATTAGTGAGTGATTCCTTCACTGAATTATAATCAGAATATTCTAGTAATTCATGCAACAGACATTTATTGTGAGTGTAGTGTATAGTGCAGCCAATGTTGAAGGAGAAAGAGTTAGTCCCTGCTTCAGTGGGGCCTGCTGTTGAACAAAGGAAATGAAAGTTGTATAAATGTCCAGAGATGAGGAGACATCTCTAGCTAAAGGATGGATCATCCAACAAGAAGTCATTGCTTCAAAGTAGTTAGAAATTTCTACCCACCTGTTAACTGTCTCATGACTACAATGCTGTATGCTTTTGAGACTGGCATAGCATTTCTTTAAAATAATTATAAATATCCCATGTAATCATAAATAAATGAGTAAATAAATATAAACCATATAATTATAAATATCCCATATTAAACCCCGTGTATATAAAAATAATTTGATCACCCTATTTTCAAAAAACGCATGTTAAATCATGCTGTGGAAAAACAGCATCATTCATATTTCCTCTCAGTGTTATAACTTCATCTTCACCACCTCTAAATAATAGCAACCATAACGGGTTATACTTAAGGTCATGCATAAAGAGCTTCAGTAAAAAAACTATAGGACATGGTGATCTACTTAGATATTAGCATAACCACCAAGGACCTATTTTACCAGAGTTCCAACTTGTCTATTTCTGAGCAGTAGGGGTTTTCATTAACATTCATCAAATCCTCCTGCAGAGAGACCTGGGCTGCTGGTCTCTCTAGAATGAGCATGTCTTTTGGCACTTTGTTGATCAGACCCCTGGGAGATCAGAAGGCAAGCATACTCAGTAAATGATTCAGGATTGTAGAATTCATTTCCCTTGCCAAGAAAGGAAAACCAGGGTCTTTGGGGGGGCTGAGAAGCACACATATTTACACATGTATTTACTCGAAGAAGTGTGTGCAAATTCCCAGGACTCCTAGTGAAATAAGAATACTATTTTGTGGTTATATTTGGCAAAAGGGACCAGGGATTCAATGTCATGATAGACAAATATAACAAACATTGAAGTAAATGAAAGAAGATCTTTTCTTTATTTATGCAGCACAAATGTTTCAAATAATTCATATTAGTTCTGCAAATGACCACAGGTCCACAAGCTTAAGGTTGGATGATATTAAATTGGACCCAGAAGAATCTTACATTGAAAAGGTAAAAAATTTTCTCAAACAAAAACAAGACACAAAATATGTGGGATAACGTAGGCCCATTTTATCACCTATATCAACCTAGAATTTTAAATTAAGATAAGTTTTAGAGAATATCAGAAAGCTAATTTCATTGCACATATTCCCAGTATTCCAAATAATGCCTAACATACCATATGATCTCGATAAGTATCAGCTGAAATTGATATATTATAAAATTTTTGTAAGGTAAAATTATTCTATCCTAATTTATTTGATATTCTAAAAAAAGATGGAACGTTTCAAGCCTGTAAAAATTAAATGTCCTTATATAATTGTTCCATCAAATTTAAGTCACTGAGATTACTTATTAGTCTGCTGGAAAATCAATTCTACTAATGTCATGAAGTTTTTCTTTCTGTACTGTGCAATCACTGGCAGAATCCTAATATTTCAAATACCCAATTATAAGCTAAAATATACTAAGGAAAAATAGAAAAAAATAAAAGCACATTTCCTGTAGCAAAATGATGAGCCTTAACTACTGAGCACTAAAACTTAACAGGCATAGCTAAATCATAGTCATTCAATTGTAAGACATGTAGGAACCCTAGGTCCATATTAACTCTATCAAAACCTGTCTACGTTTCTGATTCACTAACTGCAAAAGTTATAAAGTTTTCTTTACAGAACTCTATCACAGGAACCAAGGACATGCTAAGCTCTATCATGTGATTGGCCAAAATGTCCTATATAAACATGTCACATATCTGATCCACAATCGTAGGATGACAGTGATTTATAAATGAATCCATGCAAAATAGGGAGAGAAAAAATGAATTATCGTACAAAGCATAGTCAGTCCTGTCTCCTAAGATTCATGGAGCCAAATTTCCTAGAGGGTTGGGGAAGTTGGCAGGATAAATGTGTTATAGGATGACAGGCTGTCAGAGTCCCTGTAGAGATCTCCTTTCACAGAGTTTTACTATAAAGTGTGAATAAATTAACTGATGGAAATACATGGGTTTTAAGATTATTATGAATTCGATAACTGGGATAAATTATAAATAGGAAGTATATTCTACTCTCTTTTACATCTCATTCACCAGATACAAGATTGATATGCATATTGGGGATATAACAATTAATCAGTACAGAGTGGATAAAATTAAAAACAGAGTAAGTGTAAAAATTTATAAGTAACGGCATTTTGTTGTTGTTGTTGTTGTTAGTAAGCAGAGGCAATGGACAAAGACCTTAATAAGGCAGCACACTGGAAGCAGTGAGAACATCCCAGAAATTTGTTCACTGCTGGCAAAGTACGTAATCTCACTTAACATTGCTTCTCTCCCTTTCCTACTGTAGTCCAGTAAGTTGAACTGTATTTATTTTAAAATAGTTGCTTTAAGATAAAGACCAGTGTTTCCTCTACCAACAAGCTTCTACACCCAATTTTACTGGAAATACACACACAAAAATAATAATAATAATAAATTGGGTTGCCCTTAAGATTCTGTAATAATAATTTACTTCTATTTACTTTCAAAAAAAAACAAGCATTTCTCATATATGTGATATTTCAATACTAGAGATCCAAGGAAAAAATTAGATAGGATCCCTTCTCATTCTTAAAAAGTATACATGGGTATATTTTCAATGGGCTGCCTAAGCCAATGCCTCTATCTGTGAAAACTGGACAATACAATAACTTTCTACTAGCGCTTTTATCAGGTAGAAAAGGAAGGTGGGAATTCCAGATGGAGAGTAAAATAAACAGGTAAGGAAAAATTTAAGGCAAACAAGAATAATTAGGTTTGCCTCAAGTGTAAAGAAATGTTATAGCAATGGAGAAATTGTAATTTGAGCATTCAGATATAGGACTACAATAATCATTTCAAATATTTGTGACTATAAAAATAAAAGCCTCTAAGTTATATTTGATTATTTTCATCTAGACTTGATTAAGCTCTATAAAACAAAATTGGAAAAACGTCAGAGCATTGCATCAGGCTGACTGAAATTTAGAATATAATTTGGTATATTGAGCCATGAGAAATATTTTAACCAATGTCTTGTAATAATATGCTCCATTAACAGTCAAGGGGATTCCTTAACCATTCTACTTGTTGACTTGAAGAAGATAAGATAGAACTGTGATCAGTTAATGAAGGTCTCCTTCATAAATTACCCGAGCAAAACTGAGATAAATGCACACTCATTAGAGTTCTTTTCTGTGTGCTATTCTGGTGGAATCAGGATTTCCCTGGTGGCTCAGATGATAAAGAATCTACCTGCAAGGCAGGAGACCCTGGGTTTGATTCCTGGGTTGGGAAGATCTCCTGGAGAAGGGAATGGCAACCCACTCCAGTATTCTCGCCTGGAGAATTCCATGGACAGAGGAGCCGGGCGGGCTACAGTCTATGGGGTTGCAGAGTCAGACACAACTGAGCAACTAACACTGACGGAATTGGATAGGATCAGAAATTTACCAGATTTTTTTATCTCCTCCCTCATAAAAACATGTAATTTTAGTCGGAGCTACTTGGTCATTTGCCATAAACAAACAAAGCCCTTGTATGTTGACTGTCTTTTAGATATTAAAAAAATTCTACAGCTTAAAACATAGATTTTAACTAATCTTTTTAGGCAAAATTAATTTCCAGTGCTACATGGTACCTCCGACAATAAAAAAATTCTCATAAGATTTTTTTTTTTTAAACAGACAAGTCATACCCATGTTCATGAATTACTTAATTCCTCTGGTAGTTTCTTTATTATTATACTTTCTTCACAACTCATGAAAGACACTGGCCAATAAAGGCTCAAAGTAGTCAGTTCATTAACCTAAGAAGAATGTCTTCTAATATAAAAGCATTCAGCCAAATGAGCCTAGAAAAATCTAGGGTGAGGTTTGTGGTTGTTTCAGAATATCACATGATGGTGTCACTTGTACACAAGACAGCAGTTATAAGCATCACGCATTACATTGTAATAATAAGCAAAGGCCTTTGTTTTCTTATAAAGGAAGCACCAAGTATAATGACAAAATAAGCAATAATAAAACTTGCTGACCTCAGGACAATAACTCTTGAACAGAAAATAATGACTTGATATTTTGTAATTAATAACATAAACTGAGACAACTTTGATAAGAACCACAATTTGCAAGCACAGACCAAAAGTCAATGATGACTTGACACATCACTGACTCCACAATGCCACAGCACGACAGAAAAATAGAATCTGTTTGTTAAATGTAAACCTCTGATCATGATTTAAACGCTTGTGGAAAAATCCTGGTGGGCTGCAGTCCATGGCGTCGCTAAGAGTCAGACACGACTGAGTGACTTCACTTTCACTTTTCACTTTCACGCATTGGAGAAGGAAATGGCAACCCACTCCAGTGTTCTTGCCTGGAGAATCCCAGGGACGGGGGAGCCTGGTGGGCTGCCGTCTGTGGGGTCGCACAGAGTCGGACACGACTGAAGCGACTTAGCAGCAGCAGCAGCAAAAGGGGCACAATGGTTAAATTAAAAAATTTACTGCGTGGCTTAGGGGTAAATGAGACAGCAGTAAATGGACATTATAATGGCATATATTGGAAAATACATACTTCAATTTATATGAACCTCTATTCAAAAAGAACAGAAGTTATTTTCATTTTATTAATCCAAAGGAGAAAGCTCCATAACCCTAAACTTTACAATTTGCCCTAAAGCATCAATTTTAGTACAGGAAATAGTCTCATATATTTAGGAGCTAATCTATGCTACTACTATTGTCTATCTTTCTGTGTCCTCAAGGTCACCCAAGACAAGTACAACAAGCAGTTTATTACTGTACAAACTACTCTTCACTGTTGTAAGTGAAAGTGAAGTCACTCAGTCATGTCTGACTCTTTGTGGCCCCATGGACTATAAATTGCCACGCCCCTCTGTCCGTGGGATTTTCCAGGCAACAGTACTGGAGTGGGTTGCCATCTCCTTCTCCACTGTTGTAAAACCTCCTCTAAATCAGTGTAAGGTTCACTTTCCAGACCATAAATAGAACAAACATATTGGGGTTCATTGACTCATTTATCTAATCATTCTGAACATTCTTCTTAAGGTACCTAGTACATTTTTAATTCTCTCTTATAAGTTGGAGTTCCAAAAAGGAATAGAGAAGACCAAAACCTCAGTCTTCATGGATTCCATGCTTTATTACTCCAGAGCCTGTTCTGCAGGCAGCAAAGTGCTAACTGCTACAGGAACAAAGATAATGATGGTAGTGATGACAATGACAATAGCTAATATTAACTGAGTGCCTCTCCTTTAATGGGCTTCCCTGGTGGCTCACAGGATAAAGAATCCACCTGCAATGCAGGAGACCTGGGTTCGATCCCTGGGTTGGGAAGATCCCCTGGAGAAGGAAATGGCAATCCACTCCAGTATTCTTGCCTGGAGAATTCCATGGACAGAGAAGCCTGACAGGCTACAGTCCATGGTGTCACAAAGAGTTGAACACGACTGAGCGACTAACACACACTTTCCCCTTTAATATTCATCGTGGTTCTATCTTTACCCTGATTAGTGCAGAAATGGAGCACAGAGAAATGAGGTAATTTTCCCAAAGACACAGAGTTAGCAATTAGTGGAGCCAGGATTCAATCTAGGTAATCTTAACCTTATGCTGCCTTCCTATCTTTAAGGATACTTTAAGTCTAGAAAGAAAAAAAAGAATTAAAGTAAATGAGCTTACAAATAAATGTTATTGCAAACTATGAAAAATGCTACAAAAGAAAAGAGACCTGGATTTATAAATGTGTCTAACAGAGCATACTGGGCTGAGTTCTGCATGTCTTCTACTCATTTTGTGTATTTGACCTGCTTTATAACCTGAAATATCCTACCTGTGCTCTTTCTGAAATCATGAGGCCAACTTCTGATGCTGCAGCCACCTACAGTCCCCACTACACATGCAGATGGCCTGCAGTGGTGGCTGTTTCAGTCTTCATGTGATGGTGCACATGGACTTGTGTCTTAAATCTAGGCTTTGCAAAGAACCTCTAACCTTTCACCTTGTGTTATCTGATGTTGCCTTTGAAGCAAGAACCATGGTAGATCTGCTTGGCACCCAGGTATGCACGGAAATATATAAAGGCCCTAAAACCTCATGGACCACCTTTGAGTAATGGAAACAAGAACCGGCAGAAATAATTATTGTCCCTTCGTAACCCTGATGGACCACTTAGGGGGCTAATCGGGACTCTTGGAAGATGCAGTAGGTGAAGGAGCAATCGGCTTTTCAAGAAGCTGGGCCGTCTGAGTAATATTCTTCCTTGCATTTACTATCTCTCTCCTTTAATGCCTGGCTTTCATTTTCCTCACTCCTGCTTCCCTGGGATTGTACTTCCCAAGAAAGTGTCCAGCCAAATGGAAAAAACATACGCCTTTGCCTCGGGCTCTTTTTCCCAGGAAGCCAAAGCTAAGGGGAGGGGAGTGCTCACCCCATAAAAGGGTCAGGAAAGGCTTCCCTGAGGAAGGCACCTTTGCGCAGGTCTTCTCAGTGTATAGGCTCATTGGAGATGAAGGTCAGGAGGGTCAGAGGTAGACACAGGGAGAATTGCAGCTTGCCGGTGCAAAGCTCTGGTAAGGGTAGGAGCACAGTGCTTCTAAAGAAATTAAAGAAGGTCAGTAGGGAAAACAACATACAAAATAACGAACCTTAACACTACATATTACATACTACGTCTAAGCATTTCATGGCCTTTATCACATCTAATTGTCACAAATCTCTGAATCAGGTATCATTAGCAGTCCTATTTTATAGATGAAGAAAGGTTGAGAAAGTTTAAGGAAATTGCTCAAGGTTGTGAAAATGGAGAAGCAGCATAGAACAATTTAAGAATCCAGACTTGAGCACTAAACTACCTGCGTTTGAATAACTGCTCTGCTATTTGTGAACTGTGTGACTCTGAATTCTCTGTGATGCAATTTATTCATCTATTTAAGGATCTAATCATATCTTTCTCATATTATTGCTATAGAATTAAATAAGTTAATATTTGTAAAGCATTTCAAGCAGTTTTAAGTACTCTCATTTTAAAGACCGCTTGATAAGTAGTCAAGTCGATTTCAAGTAAATGCTGGGTCTAAATCCCATACTTCATAGGCACTATACTGTTTTTCACTATGTTAACAGTAATAGATAAGGTTAAGCAGAAAAACAGAAAGGAGAACAATGATTAGTAATGACGTAGCATGGTAAGTACAAAGTAGAGGTATAAAACCGTATTTGCTAGTGTGGACCTGTTGATTCTCAAATACTTTTGCAATAACAGTCTCAAATATGGATCATACAGTTTCACAGTACTGTTAAATTTAAAAATATAGAACAAAGAGTGGAAGAATGTAAATCTTTTTCAGTGTAATTGTCTCTGGGCATTTTACAGGGAAAGCACCTTCCAGACAACAATGAAATGTTGTATCCTTACTTGCCTAATAGATGTGTTGAATTTACTATGGCTCCCCCGATTTCGTGTAGACATGTGAAATATATTGAGCAGGAAAAGGGGACAATGAGGGAACGTAAAGGCCTAAGAAGAGCAAGGGGATTCTGTTGTTGGAGGAAAACTTGGCCAGACACACCAGGCTTAATTCATGGGAAAGGAATGGCAGCTACAATATTTGTCCTGACAATGTAAATCGTTACATTATTTTTACCTCTTTGGACATAGGTGTTTCTTAATGAGGTTTGTTTTAATTGAAGACATTGTGGTGTTCTCCCTTTACCAAAAAACAAACAATAAAAAAACAGAATCAAAAGCATTTAAATATTTACAAAAGGAGTAAAACCACAACAGTGCATGGAAATTTAATAATAGCAGGATTCCTGAAAATATTTACACCCCAACACTGAGTCTATAATGGCTCTTGCAGGCAAATAGAAAATCCAGAATTTTACACAGGGTATTTGCACCATATTAAATAACAGGTATCTGTAGTTTTAGATATTATTTCTGAGGCTGTTATGGGATTTGTTAAATAAATCTATATTTGAATTCACTAAGTCATATTTATAATTCTATAATTTTAAGGAAATATAATTAGAGATGAATATCTTTAATTTAGAGGAGTGGTTTTATATGTTCATGCTTTATGAAGATGGTCATTGTTCACTATAGTACAATCCTGAGATACCGGGTGAGGCATTTGTCCCATTCCTGACCCCATGAGGCCCCTGCCACCTCCCACACAAACTCAACTTCTCCTTTGACCTCAGCAAACCTAATAATCTGTTTCTCATTTGTAACTCTTCCTCTACCTCACTTAACAAGCTAGTCTAACAGATCTGTTCACAAACAGCTCTCCTACCCCCTCCTGACTGAATAGGTAAGCAATTTATTCAATTCTCATATGTTTGTGGGATAACCCATCAAGAAGATAGTGAATTTAAATGCTGGCTCTAAATTGCTAATTCAAAATGGTGGTGGCAACAATATCATTACAACTGTTATATCCATTGTCATTATTCTTACAAGTGTGGCAACACACACAATGCAAAGGTGGCCTTTACTTTTGTTTTTATCTTTGCCCTGAATTATGACAATAACAGACATTGGTACCAGATGTCTATGCCAAGGATATATTTTCTACAAGTACAAGAATTATTTTTTCTGAACATTCAAAGGCAAGATCATTATGTTTGAAATTTCCTATGCTGTTTAACAATTTCACAGCAGGAAAAAAATGTGTAGTCTTGTGAATTGTATAATAATATATACATGTATAATATATATATATGTGTGGGTACAAAACATAGGTAATAATTATACATATGCATTAAATATTTATGTATATATACAAGTGTGTATGTGCTTATGTACACAAATTATATATACATATACATAATTTACATACAAGTATATATATATATGTGTGTGTGTGTATGTATGTGTGTGATATTTTTCTATACTTGGTAAAATCATGTCTCAGAGGTATAGACTCATATTATCCCTGAAGATATATATTTATATGTATTTTGGGTTCCTGGGCTCAATTGCATCCTGTGTGAGGGGAGGGGGCTTTTCACACACACTGGGAAATTCTTGGTCACCATCAGGGTGTCTGAAAAGCCAACTCAATTCTAACACCATCTATCCAAGGATGGCACCAGAGTCCACAGGTTAAGGCAGGGTTCAGCCTCACAAGACTGCCCCGTCCCACTTCAGACTACAGTGGGAAGCTGAGGTGCTTCTGACCCACCAGCTACAGATTAGAAGTTCTCACGACCCTCTCCTTGGACTTCAGACTCCAGCCACAAGTTCAAGGTGTTAGCTGTACTCATGACAAACTGGCTATACATCAGTGTCCCACACCTCTCTCCTCAGGTTCAATTAATTTGCTAAAGTAGCTCAAAAGAACTTGGAAAAACATTTTACTGACTAGATGAGTAAAAGGGTGTTATAAAAGGATGTAACTCAGAAACAGCCAAATGGTAGAGATGCACAGGGCAAGGCATAGAGAAAGAACACAGAATTTCCATGCCCTCCCGGAGCTCACTATTTCTCCCCAAACCTCCACAGTATCAGCAACACAGAAGCTCCCTGAACCCTCTCCTTTTAGTTTCTTTCTCCATATACAATTTATTTTTAATTATGATGTATTTATACAGCATTTAAATACACACACTCCTCTCATGCAATTTAATCAGATTCAGGTATTCACAAATTTTATCAAGATTTTAACTTCAGCAAAATGCCAACAGTATCATATATGCTAAACATGTAGTCTATAAAGTTTACACAAACCTATAAAATATTACATCCAAATTCATGTTTGAATTAAAATGCTATGAATTGATTTGCATGCATTAAAATACACTAGCTTTATATTATCAAGCAAGCATTCTGCCAATATTCAGAATATTTTGCAAATATTATAATTTTGGATTCCTTAATATTATGAGGAAAAAAATCTCATCTCACCAAATAAAACACTGTGATTTATCTGCATTTTCAGAATTATGTACTGGTTGCTTTGACAGTATCATCAATGTCATTTTATTAACAGAAGCTTCATTACAAAGGTATTTAATGAATGTTGTAGGTATGTAAAAGCAACTGAATTCAATCTCCAGTCCCCTCCCTTCTAGAAGTTCTGGAGATGGGACTGGAAATCCCCTAAACAGGAGCAAAGACTAAATATATATATTTCTTATTATAAATCAATATCAAGGCAGGGTTCAGCCCCACATGAATGCCCTGTCAATATCAATATCAATCAATATCAATATTTCTTATTATAAATAAATAAATCAAGTGTCAATATCACAGCATATATTTATATATCATATATATAGACACTATAAATTTATATACATTTTATTTATATACATGCATATGTGAATGTACTTATTTAAATATTTGCTAATATTAACTCTTATCAGCAAGAGTTTATATTTGACTTGCTTTTCAAATAATGCCTGAAGCTTACACAGGTTTGTGGATTGGAGTAAAGAAGGTAGAGATGAGTTACCTTAATATTCAGTTTTTCTTCTAAAACTCAATACTATTACTGCAAATTGAGAAAATTTGCTAAAATAATGACTTTCTTGCTATATTAAATATTTTTATATCAATAAAATATCACAGCAATAACTGAGTAAACGAAAAGTTCTATTTGCCTTGAAGGCTAACTTCTGTTTCTCTTTTCTTCCCAATTTGTGTAAATGTATATTCAGAACATGGTTAGAGAGTCAACGTTTCAAATGGGAATTTATGCGTTGTTTTCTCTGTATGTTACAAAGTAAGGACATAATAACTTGGTTGGTTTGATAAATTACCACAGTATAAAATCATGAGGGAAGTTTTGAACACACTCCACAGCTTCTCTTTACACTTGGAAAGTAGCCTTGGTAGTAATAGGATTCTCACTGTTATGCAAAATAATGTTTTCTTTCATCTTTTATCTACTTCTCATTTTGGAAATAAGAACTTTTAGAACTCCTTATTTGTAAACTATTAATATCTTACAACTTTTGTCTATTTGATGGCTATTTTAAAAATCTCATTATGAATGTAGTTTATTCCTCTGGTCAAAAGCTACAGAGATGAAACTTCTGATGAAATAAAACATTTGATATCACACTATCTTCATGTATATAACTGAGGAAAGTCAGTTAATATTTTATCCATACCCATCCAACACAGATTTTTAATCAAGTAAAAGGTCATGTAAAGGCAATAATAACTACAACATCTATAAAACCAGTTTTAACAAAATGAATGAATGGATTGTACCATTCATGATCTGACTAAAGAACAAGGAGTCAGAGAACCCACTGAAGTTCAGCCACTGGCTGAGGCAGTTACTGACTGTGTAACCTTGGATGTTCAACAGAGCTCCTCATGAATTATGGGAAGAGATAGAGCCTGAACTAGCGCAGTAAGAATGAAAAGAGATGGGCAAACTCAAGTTCTTGTAGTTAACTGACAGAATTTTGGAACTGGCTGAATATGAAAGAGAATTAAGGAGGCAACACCTTAACCTGTGAGATGGCTTTCACATGGCAAGACAGTTAATAGAGATATAAAATAGCCAGGCAGAGTCTGGACGGAATAAGGTTTCATCTTGACACGCTTCATTTTGAAGTGGCTAGAGGATATCAAAGAAAGAATGTCTTGGATATACAGTTGATAATAAAAATCTAGATTTCAAGAGAGAGGAGTCAGATGAGGATTTGGTAACTGTAATGTTTAGCACACTTGGAAATGCATCTTGAGAAAATCGATACAATGGAAGATCTTCTTCAGGAATAGCTGACTTAATGGTAAATGGACCAAATAACAAAAACTCAATGGAAACAATGTTTAAGGTTTCTATTAACTAAAAAAAAAAAAAAAAAAAGGAATGGTGAATGACTAGAAAGGGTAGTGAAGATGTAGGAGACTCAGAAGAAGTGTCACGAAATAGAAGGCAGACAAGCCGGAAAGAGGGAGTAGTATGGAAAGAGATCAGATAAAATGAGGTCTCGATATATGGCATGTAATTTAATCATTAGGAGATCTCTTTTAACTTTTATAGGAGGACTTTGTTAGAGTGATGGAAAGACAAACTAGATGGGACAGCTTTGAGGAGTATATTGCAAGAAATTTGAAATTGAAGAGATATAATATTAATAGTCAAAACAGTCATATTAGTATGACTTCAGTTTTTTCAACACGTTAAAAAGTTTTCCAATTACAGGAGCTTATAAAGCTTCCACAGTAAGAAATAATAAACTCTATCTGTTGCTCTAATCTTACAGCTTCATGTATCCATAATTAGGATGCTAGCAGATTGACTTTCATAAATTAAAATATTAATTTGAAGTTTTATTATATTAAAGATGGGAATACTTTAGAATACTATAATGTGACCTAAGTGAAACTGCTCCTCTCAAACCTGTATAACACCAAAACTAAACTTTGAGTAACCTTAGATCACTTAAAAATCTTTGCTATTTTTTCACTGTTATTATTTTTGAATTTTTAATTCCCAAGGACAGAAACTAAAAGAACATAAATACTTAATCTTCTATATATACAGAGCTTTTTAGAATACTCATAAATACAAATACTTATTATATTTATTTCAAATGTACCCTTTTTTTTGAGGGAGTGAATGAATAGGTAACTTTTTTTTTTCTTATATATGGCATGCATATATTTTTATAAATAACTAAATATATTCATAATCTTACACCCAAACTGTATATATTTTAAAAGAATAACCAGATCCTTCGGGGACAAACAGCTGCCTCTGAGTAAAAATTAAGTGCTTGTGGGGATATATCTGCCCTCTGGATTTCGTGATATATTGCAACTCCAACACATTCAAATGAACACATTTCCCTAAGTGGCTTATTTATATCTCTAGACTAGTGTGCACATAAATCAGAATCATACCTAATTGTCATCATTATCATTTCCCCATTTCCTCTATAATTCGTATTGATATTGCATACTGGTATGATCTCACAACTTTGCAAGCTGGAGATGAGATATTAAATACCATGGCCATTAGTGGACAGAGGTAATACACTGAAGTACAGGACTTTAAACTTAATATTCTCTGACTTCATCGTATTTCTAGCCATAAACTATGATACTAACAGTACCCCCCCAAAAAAAAGTAAGATAATAATTATGGGTCTACATGGAACCTCTTATGAACCTATTCCATTCAGTATAAAAATGAGATCATGGCCCAGGATACTTCTTTCTGCTTTAATTATCAATGAATAATGTCATGATTGCCATGTGTCAGCCATACTTGGCAGGGCATGAAGGGGAATCTTCACTCTTGAATGTTGTTTAGTAGCTTAACTATAAATGAGGATTACCTCCACACTATAGCAGCATTGTTTCAGAGACAATGTTAACTTTGTGATTAATGAGGTGATGGATGAGGCACATATGACTGTTTCCAGGTTCATTCCAGCATTTTTCTTAACTTCAACCCCAGCCAACACTGTCAGCACTAATGACAAGATGACCAGATAATGTTTCACCTGCAAGTGGGGATCTTGACTGCAATTTTAAATTTCCAAAACTTCCACAAGGCACAGCTCTTATGCAAAGCCAAAAAATTTTTCTTTTCTTTCAAAAAGCTTAAAAACAAATGGGACAGCAAATCTCTGAGGAGGAAAAGCAGCAGTTCAGTTTGCACTTTTGGAAGTCATGTAAGTATAGACTGATTAGTGGGGTGATTCAGCTGCACAGAGGCTGGAACATCCAAACAAGGAAATTTGTATTTAAAAAACAAATGATAGAAATGAATTTATACACAAAATAGAAATAGACTCACTTACAGCTACCAAAGGGGAAAGATGCAGAGAGATGGATTGTAGCCCGCCAGGCCCCACTGTCCATGGGATTTTCCAGGCAAGAATACTGTAATGGGTAGCCATTCCCTTCTCCATAACATATACAAACTACCATATATAAAAGAGATAACCAACAAGATCTAAAAGCACAAGGAATATATACTCAATATTGTGCAATAACCTATAAGGGAAAATAGTCTGAAAAAGAATCTGTATAACTGAATCACTTTGCTGTACACCTGAAACTAACACAGCATTATATATCAATTATACTTCAATAAAAAAATAAAGTACCAAAAAAAAAAAAAGAATTCTAACAATAAAGATGAGCCTGATTCTGAAAGACCTATCTATTCAAAATGCTTGAGCCCATAGATTTTGATGAAAAGTTTTTGAAAGACATATTGAATTTTAGCATCTTGCAATATGCTTTCAAGTCTTTGAAGTTAAGGACTATGATGATTCAAACCTCTAACCTTCACAGCATCTTGTATACAGTGCTCTGGACCATTCAGATATATGCACGTAGAAAATTATTTTAACCCATTCCCCTTCTATAAAATGACAATACAGAACTAAATCTGGAATATCTTTAGTTTGCTGAAACACCATAGAATCATAATGTTTTAGAATTGAGACTAGACCTTAGATGTCACCCAGACCTTCAATTTTACACATAAGAAAATGAAATGAAGTACTGACTTGAAAATTGTCACACAGTCCTGTGGTAAAATCACAGGAAGAACCTAATGTCACATTATAAAATACTTTCACTGTGAAAATGTATTTGTTTTATGTTTTAATAACATTAATATGATCATATATCTTGACAATATTTAAAGGAATTTTGTCATGGTGATATTGACGTGTAGGTTGTGCCAATTACTATTGGCGTACATTGTAAAATACATCATGAAACCAAAATATTCCATCTTTCTGTGTGAATGAATTCTTTTATAAGATAACTGAGCATGTGTCATGTGATTCAGAAGAGACCTAAAAGTAACATATGAATGCCCATTTAGAACAAACCTGAGCAGGAAACCAAACAATAGGAGATCTGGCGTCCAACTTTTACAGTTTCATACTATTAACTGAACTCTCTACATGTTTATCACATATTTCACTAGCAGAGGCAAACCTAACTTTCCTCAGTGGAATATATTAAGATCTGAAAATCGACAAATAAACTTGCTAAGAAGGAATGTAAGTGTGAAAGTGAAAGTGAAGTTGCTCAGTCGTGTCCGCCTCTTTGCGACCCCATGGACTGTAGCCCACCACGCTCCTCCGTCCATGGGACTTTTCAGACAAGACTACTGGAGTGGGGTGCCGTTTCCTTCCCCAGAGGATCTTCTCCACCCAGGGATGCAACCCAGGTCTCCTGCATGGTAGGTAGACACTTTACTGTCTGAGCCACCAGGGAAGTCCTTTTAAGTGTATTAAATGTAAAGCAAATAATGCTTCTCCTCCTCATTTAGAATCTCTAATGTTCTAACTCAGCTAGACACGACTGCAGGCTAAAAAAGAAAGAAGGAAAATGATTTGAGAGGCAGGACTGATTTAACTGAGCTGTAAATATAAATGGTTGTATTTTCCATATGAGATCTAAATAAAACAAACAAAAATTCATTTGTGTGAGCCCTGATTTTCAAACCCCGGTATAGACATACTTACAAATCATCACTTAGTAGAGCATCAGCAATGAATTGGAGTTTAATAATCAAAGCAAGTGAGATGTTGAGTCTGGTTCAAATTGGACTGAGGCAAAATTTCTAGGCAAGCCATAGAAGTGTCACTTTAAGAGGAAGCTTATTGATATAAATATGTACAAACTGGGAATGCATTTCAAAGTAGAAATCTAATTTCACTTCTGGTTTGTTTTTAATCCTAAAGGACTAGAAGATGACCTCAATTACCAAGAATCATTGCTGTTTGAATAAGCAGAGGATATTAAGAAGGAATTGTGGAAACCAAGGTACAGTTTTCCAAAACAGGGTCTCATATTACAAAGATTTCTATGAGAGTACATTAATCCACACATGAATTGTATCACTCTTGACTTTTTACTGAAAGTAGTAAATTATAACACTCATGAAAAATTCAGTCTCTGAAGACGGTCTTTCCATGGAATGCTTCTTCATGCCCCAACGTGTGGTTATTTGACTAGAAGATCCATGGAGGGCAGGACATGAAGAAAGGATATTGTTGTTTCATCTTCATCTTTCTATGGGCCTAAAGTGCATTATTTATGGCCTTCCTGGTGGCTCAGTAGTAAAGAATCCACCCATCAACACAGGAGACACGGATTCTATCCCAGATCCAGGAAGATTCCCACATGCTGTGGAGCAACTAAAACCTGTGTGCCACAACTAGAGAACCAGTGCCCTGGAGCCTGGAAGCTGCAACTATTGAGCCCATGTACCACAACCACTGAACTCTGTGCACTGAGAGCCCCTGCTCCACAACAAGAGAAACCACCACAAAGAGATGCCTGCACATCACAACGAGAGAAAAACCCATGCAGCAACGAAGACCCAACACAGCCAATAAATAAATTTAAAAAAAAAATTTTTTTAAGTATATTCTCTACAACTTTCTCCTTCCAATTGGATTCTTTTCAGAAACTGGGAGAAAAATTATGAATCTGGGTTTGTGGTGGTAGTGGTTTTAATCTTTTTTGTTTTTCTTTTCTTGTAAAGAGTTCTTTCTGACTAGGTCCTGGTTTGTGTTCTCTAAGAGGAGAATGAAATGCTGAAGAATCAAGGGACTTTGAAAACTGTTGAGAAAGCTATGTCTGCTAGACTTTAAAATATTTGACACCCATTTCCAAATATTGCAAAACACATGTAAAACAAAATAGGTCAACGTTTGCATTATTTGAAGGACTTTACATGTCACATAATTTAATTCTTACAATAGCCCTTCAAGACCAATTTTATTATTACCATCCTCCCAGTGTTATTCATGAAGAAATGGAAACAGAGACACTCAAGTAACTTAATAATTGGGCTGGGATCTGAACCCCAAATTCTGAGTCTCAAGAATACCTCTTCATCAACCTGAGGGTGTACATACACAAAGGCCTCAGTCATCTAAGAGTGTTTTTGTTTTCATTGAATTGTATCAGTTTGTGCTGAACAAATTATGTATATACAACAAAAGTATGTCTGTCATTAACTATCCATTCTAGAATGTGCTTTTTTTAAATGACAAATTCTTCAAACAGCTTTATGAGTTAGGTAAAGTTGAGAATCTCAGATTAAGAGAATGAATGAAACTTTGAAATAAAGCAATGAAGAAGAAAACTGCCTAGAGCAATACATAAACAAGAAAGGATCACTTGGCTGCAGTTACTGGATGCAACTGAAACAAGTAACTAAATTGGATTATAGAATTTTCCCCATTGAAAACAGCAGAGTGTTAATTGCTCAGTCGGGTCCAACTCTGTGTGACTCTATGGACTGTAGCCTGCCAGGCTCCTCTGTCCATGGAATTCTCAAGGCAAGAATACTGGAGAGGGTTGGCATTCCCTTCTCCAGGGGATGTTCCGGATGCAGGGACCGAACCAGGGTCTCCCGCATTGAAGGCAGATGAAAATAGCATAGGCTTGTGTCAAATAATGTGCTACATACACATTCACTCCATCTTCTTGTATAATCCTAGCATCATATACCATGATATAACTAAATTCAGCAAAGTAGTACACAGTGAATGTAAATAAGTAAGACGTTAGGGCAGGGAAATGAGAAAACACTGTCTATTTGCCAGTAGAATATAAAGTTTCATAGTTTATAGACTTTGAAAGGAAAAAATAGGCAATTCTTGGAGGCCACCTAATATTTTAGGTGGCTGGTATCTAAAATGCCAATGAAGTATGACCAGTTCCCAGTGAGTCAGTAAAATAACTTTTTTTCCTTATTGGATTCCAAATTTCTTACCATTAACTATCACAAGAAATAGTATTACCTTGATACTAGACCCTCAAAAGTGATGTTTCCTTTCTTTTTTAATTTTATGTCTCTTCTTCAGAATCACTGCTATGAAATTGTTTTTCTCATACATGAAAGCATTAGAAAAATTAAGTCAATTTCAGATTGTTAAGTCAAAAGTCTAACAGAATAAAAAGCCCAGTATACTTAGCAAGCAATTTTAAGTTATTTACCTAAATGTCAACATTCTCCCACAGTCATTCCATTTTTAAAATAATGCACACGTCAGCTCACTCCTTCCCTGCCTCTGCTTTGAAAGCTATAATTTTAACTTGGAGTTCATGCTTGAAACTTTGACAAAATGTAGGAATCATCATGAATAATCCATAAAAACAACTTTTAGATGATAACCTAAAGCTTTGTTGCCCGGGAATTTCTGTGTGGTATTATTCAAAGTTTGAAATTGCCTTCTACACACCCATTTAAAAATGTTACAACTGTTCCAAGTGATGTCACTGCCCCTCAGGTTAGGGCAAGAAGACCAGTAGAGAAAAAGAGATATTCTATACTTCTCAGGCATAATTCTGTCCTAAAATACACATGTCCGTTCCTGATGGCTATTTAGCTGCATATTATGGAGAAAATAATATCTTATGAAAAGACCAGGAAGGCATTATTGTCTAAATGTATGGACTTGTCAATGTGAAGCAAACTTTCCAAACTTTATTGAAAGGTGTTACATGACCTAAACATTTCCAGTTGTAGCGCATAGCTGCATGGCGTTACAGCGGCTTATGCTACAGCAGAAAACCACAAACAGCTGAGTCCTCCTTCCACAAAGGCTGTGAATCCAAAAACTGACTGCAAGTCAGAATCACCTCAGAACATTAAACCAGTACAGATTCCTTGATCTTGTACAGATTCAAGATTCCCTAACAACAGAGGTTATCATTCTGCTGCTCCTTCATGACTCTTGAGAATCTATATGAAAATATAAGTAAATAAAAACATAGCAGGTGAATAAATACATAATCACAGATTCTGATTCCTAGCCAAATTTGAGAAAGACTTCTGTGCTGGACATCTGTTGAATGTGAGTCACCTCACAACCACTTTTTTATATTTTGGAGGAAATCCCAAAATATAAGATGGTGAACCCTTGAACCCTTCCCCCATATGTATTAAAGAGACATATAACTTCCAGAGAAATGCTCCATCTTTTACCAGCTACCATCCACTCATGGGAAAAATAAAGCCTGTTTGTAGGATAGTTTAATCATATGTATGAATTAAATACAGCTCTAACCTTAATTGGAAAATAAGCATAGACAAGTGGAAAACCTTGAACTCTAAGTTAGGAGAAATTGAATTCATATACCTAATGCATTCCCTAATTTGATATATGACCTTAAGCATGTCACTTAATCCCTCCAGCCTTTAATTCTGTCCCTATGAAATGAGAAGGTATGGTTTGATCAACTCCAAAGGTCGTTCTACAAGAGGATGGACCACTTCTCTCAAGTATCCTTGAGGACACACTGAAGCACAAGGAAAAAGTTTCACTTTTTTTTCCTTTCCAGACTCAGCGTGGAGCAGACTGTAAAGTGATCACTGAAGCAAACCAGCCAATACACTCTACAAAAACCAGAAGAATGAGTCCAACACATGCTCACAACAGGCTGTGACTTTCCTGTCTGCTGACAGACATCAGATCTTGTCACTAGTACAGTCAATGGGGTGCAAAATCCTCTGGAATTTGCTGAACTGAACAGGACACCACACAGAACGATGGGAACCTCAGACACTGGCCATGGCATATGTTGTCAACGCTGATTGTGTTCCTGTTCTCACTCCAGGGCCAGCCAGAGAGTCTGTTACTTACATTAAAGACAAGACTCTTCAGATCAGATCAAATCTCAAGTCATTCTTTTGACTTAATCAAGACCTCCTCTTTCATTTGTGAGTTAATGATTCGGTTTTTGAAAAATATATACCCCAGATAACCAACTTTATCTGAAATTTAGGGCCTTAGAACTTTAATCCATCATGTGGTTCATCTGGGCTAAGTACTGGAAACGTAACTTTGTGCAATAACTTTACAACCTATGATGTCAGACAAATGAGCTAATAACATTGCGCCTGTGAGCAATGCAGCTCTGAGGCTGAGGAAGTTAGACACACAATTGCTCATGCACAGTTTTCATTAGAATCAATATACATATCTATAGAGACAAAGCAAAGCTGCATTGTTTTACACAACCATTTGCTCTGCAGAAATGACAGCCATTAAAAAAACCTTTAATTGGTATGGAAACTAGGGGGCAATTCAAAATAAGAGGCCCTTTTATGTTTGTGCTACCAGAGTTTAAAATGACAAAAGTGAAATGAGGCAAGATCAGGAAAGGGAAGAAGCCAATCAGAGCCCAGAATCACAGCCCCGAAAAACAGAATGAACCTAATACAAACATGGGTGATGTGAGGCTCAGCCTGAATCCATAGAATTCTAAAGCTGGAAAGGCCCAAGAAAGACCTAGAAGAAAATGAGTCGCTGAGACATTAGGTGATTTGCTTAAATTCATAGGACTAGAACCAGGAGCCCTGGATTCCTGAGCCCATGTTCTTTCCACTCCACTCCATAGCTACAGTTTTAGGTTATTAAGTAGCTCCACAGAATATGCACGGCTCAAAACAGATAGAGGTTACTTTTTTTTTTTTTTCATGGATTAGCACAGAATGAAAACAAAGAAGCAATGGATGGTGGTTTAGGTTGGAAACCTGGTAGACATAATTTTGTGGGAGTCATTCAAATGAAAATTGACCTTTCCTCTCAGGCATCTTGCATTCCTGTATTCCATCTACACTGAGGGCTTACCTTGGACCTGGGCATTTCCTCCCTATAAAGAGTAAAGGAATATAAATAGACCTCTGCAAAAAGTAGATGGTAGGAGTGGTGATAAGAAGTTAGTAAAAGGGCTGGAATTGTAAGAAGGACCCAGATTACAAAGAAGTTGTCCTTGATAGAAATTTTCAACAGCCAAGAGTCAGTGGATAACTTTAAGCAAAAAGTGACTTGAACAGGTTTATTTAGGAAAATTACTCTGGCTCTTTGACAAGGTAAGTGGAAAAGAGAAGGGAAGAGAGCAAGGTGACCAAGTCAGAAGCAGTTACCATAGCCTGAGAAGATAGTGAGCTTGAAAGAAAACAGATATAGAAATGTGTGCATCAGTAGTTATTTCTGAGATGGAAACGTCAGTCTCGAATAATAATTAGAAAGTGATTGTAAATTGCTCATGCATGTAATAAAGGAAAGTTTTTTTTTCCAAATTAAAAGTATGAGTGCTTCAGTCATGTGGAAGAAAGCACAGGTTTATGAGCACAGAGAAGCTCTGGTCAAGGCACCTTTAGTTTGAAGTTCTGAGAGAAAAATAGCTAAGTCAGTTGAAGATAACTTCCTAAAGTTTGTAGTGGGGGATGGAGTAGGAATGGGAATTGGGTAGCCTTTAGCATATAGCTAATGTCGTGGATGGGTAAAGGAGAGTTACAGATATGGAGAAAATCATATCATTGCATAGAATAAAGAATCATACCATTTCCTATCACAAATTAATAACCAGATATCACAAGCAGGGTAAGATCAGATTAAAAGTTTTAGTTGCCCTTATTTGGCTGGAATTCTCCTGGTTCCATGCTAATTCAAACACTTCTCCAAATTAGTTGATTCATTAGGATCACACTATTAAACAATTTTAGATAGAAGTTTTTAATTTCCCATTTCATAAGAAAAGTTTATAGTTTGAATCTTATAATTCATATTTTTCTGAGTCTTTGCTATTATATATATATAGCTATTGCCACAAGAAAGTGCTGGTAATTGTTTGAAGCCTCAATCAAGTCCCACCTGAGGTTAAAGTGAGAACTGAGTGTGTGTTGGTCATGATGACAAAATTATTGAATTATTTATTAATAAGAAATCCTCCCAGCCAAAGTCTCTCAGGTGTCAGAGAGAAATGGAAGCAGAGATAGCATTAATAAACATTGTGACATCATCACAAGACCGTGGACTCGAAGGAAAATTACTTCTAGATTTTAATAGTTTCTCTTCACTGCTTTAAAGGGAAATATTGGAATATAAAAGGAAAAGGAAATGGGGAGAAAATACAATGGTTCTGAGTACAAAATACTTTATTGCAGAGATCCTATCCATAGTTTCTAATAATGGAAAGGTCTGGAAAAGTGCTGTGGAAAAGTCAGTAGGAAAGGACCTTGAGAACATTTTGAGAGTGACGTAAGTGTTGGGAGTTACCACCAAGTCGTTGAACTGCTGCCAAAGAGATCAAAGCCTAACGTGAAGAAGAACTGGATAGTCTCCTTGATTCTAGAAAGTCGTAAAGCATCTCTAACAATAACAAGGAATATTTCATAATGAAAAGAAGATCAATCCATAAGGAAAATATAACTGTCTTAATTGTATATACCTAATAGTATAGCTTTCACTGACAGAGTAGCAGTGACATATATAAATTACCATGTGTAAAATATAGCTAATGGGAAGCTGCTGTACAGCTTAGGGAGCTCAGATCAGTACTCTGTGGTGACCTTGAGGAGTGGGACTAGGGTGGGGTGGGAGCGATGCTTAAGAGGGAGGGGATATATATACACATATAGTTGATTCACTTTGTTGTAGAGAAAAAACTGACACAACATTGTAAAGCAACTATGCTCCAATTAAAAAAAACAACACTTTACCAGACCAACCAAAAAAAAAAAAAAAAAAGGAAAAAAGGAAAGAAAGAAAATGACAGAAATAAAAGATAAAATTGATCCGTATTCAGACTTGGATATTTAACATACCTTTCAATAACTGATAAGACAAGTAGACAAAAAAAACCTTAGTAAGGATACAGAAATTAGATCAACCTTGTGCATTTTGTTGTTTAGGATCCACTACTACAGAATTCAATTCTTTTTGAGAACTCCTGTTGTAATTTGGGGGCTAAATGCTGGACCATAACCAAGTTAAATAATTTTCAAAAGACTGACATAGTACAGAGCATGTTCTCTGAATACAGTGATTAATCTAGAAATAAGTAAAGAAAAATCTAACTAGAAAACTACCAACTAGAAATTAAGCAATACACTTATAAGTAACACAATGATGCAAGAAGTCACAACGAACTGAATGATAATAAAAACATAAATCATACATTGTGAGATAAATATAAAGCTGTGTTTTGATATAATTTATAGTTTTAGTGCACAAAAAAGGTCAAAAATCAATGATATAAATATTTATATTAAAAAGTTAAAAAATAAAATTAAGCTGAGAGAAAAAGAAGAAAATAATAAAAATAAGAGCAGAAATAAAGGAAACATAAAATAAACATGCAGAAGAGACTAAACTAAAGCAACAGATATTCCTATGAAAAAAATTGAAAAAGTGGTACACCAGCAGTAACACTGATCAAGAAAATTATAAGGAAGGTACACATTACCTACATAGGAAATAAAAAGAAGATACTCTAAAGTCTACAGTTTTCAAAACAATGTCAATAGGATGACATTATAAATAGTTCCACTGAAACATATTTTGGAAGTTTAGATAGACTGAACAAATACCTAGAAGCAAAAATCTATGGGAAAGAAAACAATAATTAGAACATCTTAGAGTTGTATATTTCCTAAAGAAATTAAATCTATAGTTAGAAACTGCCCCAAACTAAATAGCCAGCCCCAGATGTTTTCATGAGTGAATTCTATCAATGAGTAAGGGTGAAAAAGTGCCCAATTTAAACACTAGAACTCTATATACTACAAAAAGCAGGAATACTTCCCATTTTTATTTTGTGGTAGCATTTCTTCTGTACCAAATTCTAAAAGTAAAATTGTAAAAAAGGAAAATAATAGGGCAAAATCTACAAAAATAGATGAAAAAACACTAAAATAAGAGATGTATCAGAGCTGGAGAAAAAAAGCAATATCACATATTTAAAAACATTACTGAGGACCAACTTGTTTAATAGGTCTTATGATTTCTATTCAGCTAGGTTTACACATGAATGAAATGTGTATGAGGTGGATGAGAAGTACTAGACGCCAGAAGCTACCAGAAGTAAATCAGGGAATTTATAGGACAAAGTGGTATGAGTACAGAGAGAGACAGAAAGATGGTGATCAGAAAACAACGCTTTGTTTTTGTTTTTGTTTTTAATTAGTTTATTTATCTAGTTTTTAAGTATGGGAAAACGTGAGAAGATTTAAAAGAGAGAGAAAGAGATAGATACAAGACTCATGGCCAAAAATCTCAGCTCAGAGGATAAAAACAAACCCGAGAAACCCATACATTTTTGTTTAATAAGCTTTTTACTGTGCTTAAGTGAAAACTGATCAGACCCACAGAAGGTGGCACAAAAAAGGAATAGGCGGAGGCTTGGGGATGCTGGGGATGGGGTCTCCGGCACATCTGTGTAGTGTTCCTGTTCTCATCCCAAGCCTTCCTCTTGCTCTTCAGTGCTCATAGGTACAGCCGGATCAGATCTCCCCAGAGCAGTGAGTTATTACAGCGACCAAAGAGGGTAGAAGGTAAGAGATAGGTCTGTATACAATGACCTGTATCTGTGGTCAGGAGTTTTTAGCAGGCTTCATCAATTTTCTCATGTTCAGCTGGGATTTCTGGGGTGGTTTGTGCTGTGGTGACCAGGGAACCCTGCTCAGTGTTAACAAACGCACATTGTAGCTCACTTCTTAAAGAACAACACAGATATTTGTCCCACTTTGATGGGAGGTACGGGAAAAATTGGAGTCTGATGGAGATTGATGACAGCCTTGGAAGAAAACTGAGATGACAAATTATAGGCTTCATACTCCTCACAAGGTACCCTCTGGATCATTACCAGGATTGTGTTACTCCTTCTATTTTTTTTTTTTTTATTGAGGTATAGATGATTGCAACATTGTTTTAGTTTCTGGTGTACAGTAAATACATATATATGCATATTCTTTTTCATATTATTTACCATTATGGTTTATTACAGGACAGTGAATATAATTTCCTGGGTTATTGAGTAGGACCTCTATTTTATATATAGTAGTTTATATCTGCTAACTCCAAACTCTTATTTTATCCCTTCCCTCTCCCCTTTCTTCTTTGGTAACCACAAGTTTGTTTTCTGTCTGAGTCTGTTTCTGTTTCATAAATAAGCTTATCTGTATCAGATTTTAGATTCCATGTATAAGTGATATCATGATATTTGTCTTTTTTATATGACTTACTTCACTTGGCATGATAATCTCCAGGTCCATCCATGTTGCATCATTTCATTCTTTTTTTTTATGGCTGAGTAGTAATCCATATATGTTCACACACACAGGCTTCCCTGGTGGCTCAGACAGTAAAGAATCTACCTGCATTGCAAGAGACCAGGGTTCCATCCCTGGGTCAGGAAGATCCCCTGGAGAAGTGAATAGCGACCCACTCCAGTATATTTGCCTGGAGAATACCATAGACAGAGAAGCCCAGCAGGCTGTAATCCATGGGATTCCAAAGAGTCGGACATGACTTAGTAACTAACACTATCACTTTCATCCACACGCAGATACCACATCTTCTCCATTCATTTGTCAATGGACATTTAGGTCGCTTCCATGCCTTGCCTATTTTAAATGGTGCTCCTATGAACTCAGGAGTGTATCTTCTCAAATTCGAGTTTTTCTCTGGATATATGCCCAGGAATGAGATTGCTGGATCACACATCAACTCTATTTTTAGTTTTTTAAGGCACCTCCATACTGTTTTCCGTAGTGGCTACACCAATTTATATTCCCACCAACAGTGTAAATCCTTTTTACAGGTCTTATAATCAAGGAAGAGTAATTTTTTTTTTTCATTTACAAACAAGGCTACATTCTCAGTGAAGGATGTTTCATTTCCTTCTATCAACCTCTCTTTGTCTGTGTGTATGTAGGACTTATTTGTGGCTCTAAGGAATGAAATATTCCAAGGTTAATGGTTTGGTACAGAGACATTTTTTGGGGTAGTCTTCTTAAGAGGAATTCAATTTTACTTAACTCAGTTCAGTTCAGTTCAGTCACTCAGTCGTGACCGACTCTTTGCGACCCCATGAATTGCAGCACACCAGGCCTCCCTGTCCATCACCAACTTCTGGAGTTTACCCAAACCCATGCCCATCGAGTCAGTGATGCCATCCAACCATCTCATCCTCTGTCGTCCCCTTCTCCTCCTGCCCCCAATACTTTCCAGCATTAGGGTCTTTTCCAATGAGTCAACTCTTCATATGAGGTGGCCAAAGTATTGGAGTTTGAGCTTCAACAGCAGTCCTTCCAATCAACACCCAGGACTGATCTCCTTTAGGATGGACTGGGTGGATCTTCTTGCAGTCCAAGGGACTCTCAAGAGTCTTCTCCAACACCACAGGTCAAAAGCATCAATTCTTCAGCACTCAGCTTTCTTCACCATCCAAATCTCACATCCATACATGACTACTGAAAAAACCATAGCCTTGACTAGACAGACCTTTGTTGGCAAAGTAATGTCTCTGCTTTTTAACATGCTATCTAGGTTGGTCATAACTTTGCTTCCAAGGAGTAAGCGTCTTTTAATTTCATGGCTGCAAGCACCATCTGCAGTGATTTTGGAGCCCAAAAAAGCTACATTTTTGCAATTTCTCTGTTTTGTAGGGTTAACAAAAATGCTATTGAAAGGAGTTAAAATTTAATATTCAGAATAGATTACTGCAACACAACTGTTTTTTCCACTGTACCATGCAATCCATGCATTTGATTCTTGCTGTATCATTTGCAGAGAACATATGCCACCTTTCATAGGGACAGAAGTGTTGCTATTCAATGTTTGCAAGCTTGGACTGTAAAATTGCTGCTTCAGTATCTAGACTCCATCGGCCCACCTCAGTAGTCTCTAGGAACCCCTCAATATATGGTCTTCAGGCACTCAGGGATGTAATTTGGATTTAGGAGGCAGAATGCTGTTTCTAGAAAGTGATGTGGCCTATGTACAGTTTCATCCTGTGATCCTGGGTTTATGAAAAATACTTTCTCAGGAATTGAATTAAAAAAGTTTGAAAATGTGACAACATCTACTAAATATGAACACATGGAGATTTTGCTTGACGGAGCAAAACATGCAAATGATTTTTGAATTTTTTTAAACCATTCTAAATAAACATGTAAGAGAAAAAAATGAAGTTGAGTTTGTGAAAAGGAAAATAGAAACTGACAATATGTGGCAGTTAAAAAGAAATTGTGCTGTAACTAATTTAAGAAAAATTTAGCTACATTATAAGAACCCAAGTACAAATACATCCTGCACGTTAATAGTGATTTTATTGTCATGGCAAATAAAATGAACAATGCTCACTTTAGATTTTTTGAAAAAAACATAGTATTTTTTTATTTATATCTTATCTCAAAAAATCAATATGATTTTGATTAAAACATGTCCTTCATGGGGAAAATGTCTTACTCACTGGGGAAAAAAAATGGACAAAATCATTTTTCATGAAGTAACTTGCTTGCTCTACATTCTGCTTACAAAAATATATGCAAGCAAGACAAAAACAAAGAACCACTGATGAGAGTGTCTTTCTTTGCTGCCCTGTTTTCTTGACAACCACCAGGTACTTCCTTCATCCCTCCCATCCTCTGTGGAAGATCTGTCAAATCTCATTCAGCCTAAATACATTAAGAAAAGTCAAGAATTAATGAAAAGAACATGGAATTACTTTATTAGTAATTGCTCTAAAATTTATTCTAATCTATTATATGTAAAATAATAGATTAAAATTTTTTAATAAAGAATTTAAATAAAGTGTATTTTATGCTCCAATTTGGTTAAGACTGAAAATGATTGTAAAAAATAATAAAAATGGAAAAATATAAATATGAAACAAAACAGAATCATTGACAATGAAATTATAAAAGGAGTTAAGAGACTAGCCATGGAATGGAACACAGATAAGTCAAAAGCCATATATGATCCTACAAGCTTTTGACAAGAGCATTTTATGACCTCCTGTGCTGGCAAATTTAATTCAAGGGTAAGTGAATATATTAAATTAAATTGAATAATGTACTTAAATCTGTAGAATTGAAAAGTATATATTTACTTTCATAATAAGTTTGGTATTTGATCAACTGGACAGTGGTTCTGTTTATATGGCATCTTGTTTGGGTAATTTACTTAGATATACAATTACCTTTAAAAATACATTTTAAAAATACAAATTTCCCAAACACACAAGAATCAGTTCTCTCCTGAAATACTATGAAAAACAATGAGAAAATTTACTATTCTATTTAAACAGGTTTATTAATCACAGCTTTTATTTTATATTTAAACTATTTTTGCAAAATAATGTCAGATATTTGTAGGGAAAAAGTATAAAAAAATGGGCATAGCTTTCCAAAGTAATTAAAACTAAATTCAGAGCTTTTAAAAATATTTGAAAACATTTTATAAATTCTTGGGAAGTCAATTCCAGTTAAAATATATTTTTCACCTACAATGTGATTAGAACGGACACAGAATAGTACATTAGCTTCTGAGGATAATGACCTGACAAATTAAAACTCTTTAAAAAAAAAAAGTAAAGAGCAAGAATTAAAATACTAAGTCATTAGTGGTTCCTTTTCTTGATAATATACTTATAATTTCCCCCAAGATCTGCTTAGAATGAAGCTCTGTTTCTAACAAGGGAAGGAAGCGGCATTTTATTGCTGGCCCATACACAGGGAACAAGGCATAAAGCCACTAAGTTTATTGAAATGTGGAACACATTTATCCCAACTTCCAAAGGCTATTCAACTTCAGCTTCAGCTAAACAAAAGGTAGAAAGTGCTTTTTGAATATCATACTCCTAGTGAATCCATTTAGCCTAGACTATTAAAGATGCTCTTTGGAATTGTAGTTTCCCAGGCAAATTATTTTTTTAATAGTTTGACTCATTGATCATTCCCAACATGTACATATAGACAGATATCTATTACAAAAGAGGAGGGCTTTTGTTTTGTTTTCATTTGTTTTGCAGGGTAACATACTAAAAGGGAAACTGACATATGTCATACTCTCCATCTTCACGATAATATATTTTGGTAATATCTGAAAATGACTTTAAGCAACCAGACTCAACAAATTTTAAACAAGCCCATTCTTGACATTATTACATAACATAAACCTTGCTTTATCATCTGTTTGGCAAAGCATGGGAAATTACTGGGCTTGGATCTAACCTTAGAAAATCATTAAGAATCACATCACATACTTCATCTAAACTGCAAAACACCTTAGGAGGTACATAATAAATATTTAAAATTATTGAATTTGGATTCTCACAAACTATTTCCAGGATAGTTTAAACTGCCAGCAGGAAATAGTACATCTTGACTTTCTCATGCTCAACTACAGGTATATAAAAACACCTTCTGTTGTGACCCTTACACTATCTGTAAACAATAAGAGAAATATAATTTGTGTTAGTAATAATATATTTAAAAATGGATGGAAACAAATGACAATATTTGATAAACTGTGTGGTAAGCTGGTTTATTAAAACTAAAGATTTCTAATCAAATAGAAGGGTTTGGGAAATAGTTACAATGTAACATAATCAGTTTATCCTTGCTTTCATTCGTAATAATTGACAAAATATAAAGATTACAACAAATTACATACTGTGTCTTCAAACTGTGACCACTACTATAAAAAAGGTGAAGTATGTAGTTTGTCAT
Source organism: Giraffa tippelskirchi (assembly GCF_054371585.1). NCBI lineage: Eukaryota > Metazoa > Chordata > Mammalia > Artiodactyla > Giraffidae > Giraffa > Giraffa tippelskirchi. Next base: position 70,972,816 of record NC_137284.1, read on the forward strand.
GATTGTCTTCGAATTTAGGAAAAGCTCTTGAACATGTTCAACATAAATAAGTGAGAAACATTATTTTCATAATGGCCATAAAATAACAAAAAATAACCAATATTTATTATAAGATTTTGTAGAATTTTAGGAAACCTTTCATTAGGGAAAGAAAACTCCAAATGACACTAAAAATGGTATAACTTTAAGAATTTTCCTTAATGCAGAAGAAAAAGAAGAACCTAAAATTAAAACTGTTATTAGAAGCAGTTGAAAGCAGGCAGGAACTGAAGCTGTGCCTTGCAGTCTTGGCTATTGTTATATTATTGCAGAGTCCCATAGGCAACCCTCACATGTACAGTACATCCTGGATCTTTCGGTTCTTTTGTCCGCCCTCCAACCTGCACGGCCAGGAACCTTCAGCCAGGAAAGATTTATGGAGCTCCCACTAACGGGGTCAACCCTGTTTTATCACCAGAGGCCTTCTTCGTAAAAATAATAACATCCATCTACAGCTCTGTTGGGCCGATTCTCTTGGCACCAACATTTTGTGTTTATCTTAACAACCAGTGTACACTCAAAGCCCCTGGTTGCAATGAGCACAGTCATCAATTCTGCTGGGCACAGTAGCCTTGACTCCTGTGGTTTGTCAACCCAATGTCATCTAAGGTAATGAATAGTTCAGAGTGTGTCCACTTCAAAAGGTTCATAGGGTTTGCAGTTTGAGGTGAAGATCGTGAGTTTTAGGAAGAAGAATTTGCAACAAAGAAAGCAAACCTACTTCAGTATAATCGTGAGTAAATGACCTCAGTTACAATGGTGACAATTTAAAATATTACAGAAAACTAACTGGAAGAAAGCTAAAATATTTTTTTAAAAAATCATTTTTAGAACTACTGCTACTCCATGCACATGGCACTCAGAATTGAAAGAAGACTAATTTGAGGGTATTTATCAACAAGTTATTTCAATGTAATCTTTGTTCTACCTTTAGAAGGCTTCCCTAAGCTATTTTAATATATTAGAGTTATATAAAAATAGTCTCCTGAGTTGTAAACATTACATACTTTTAGAGGAGCAAACTCACTTTTAGCAATTTAGTACTTGGTATATTTTATGGATCAACTAAATTATTGTTTCTGAAATGTTGATAATTTATTTAAATCATTCCTTTTACTTGCTGGTAGTATAAATTTGTGAGATTTTACAAAATGTTTTGGGATTTCCTCTTGGAAAGGAATGTGCATAAAATCCAAAGAAATGCTCAATATTTTATTAAAATTGCATAAAGTAGTCCTCTCAGAAAGATCGTTCTTAACAATCTTAATCCCCTGTGTTATGATGAGAGAGGCTTTTCATGGGTATTTGGCCAAAGGTTTTTTCCTAGAGTTAATACTCCCACTCTTCTTCCCTAAGTGTCTTGGGATTTTTAACATCCGCAACACAGACAGGAACTTGGTTTTATGCCTCAAGAAAAGAATGGATCTTTTTTCATATAATAATCTGCAGTGCAATTACCAATGAAAAAGTAATATTGTGCACCATAAACTGAACAATCTGCAAGGAACATTTTAGTAATAGACAATTCTAAATGCAGGGAGCATACGGAATTTAAATCAAGTAAAGAAGGAAACCAATACAAGAAAATAAAAAAGAATCCCACCATTTCTTATACAAAATAAATTAGGGAGAGGGGAATGGAATACGGTTGTCTGCCCCAGAGTTTGAGCTCATCAGAAACTAAAGACTTAAAAAAAAAAAGTCTTATAACTTAAAAATCAAAATTTATAAGATGCTTGAAGACAGTTAAGTAAACACCTATATTGATGAAAGGAGTTATTAATGCTAGCTTCAGTTCAGTTCAGTCACTCAATCGTGTCTGACTCTTTGCGACCCCATGAACCACAGCAGGCCAGGCCTCCCTGTCCATCACCAACTTCCGGAGTCCACCCAAACCCATGTCCATTGAGTTGGTGATGACATCCAACCATCTCATCCCCTGCCGTCCCCTTTTCCTCCTGCCCTCAATCTTTCCCAGCATCAGGGTCTTTTCAAATGAGTCAGCTCTTAGTTAAGGAATCAATACTTTGGTAAGAATGTCACCTACCAACAGGATTTTATGCCAGGAGGAGGCATAAAGGAGAATTCTGATGGTTCAGTGTACCATCTGAAAACTGAGAACTCTAATTTGCTCAGTCTTATGGTTAGGTAGGATTACATGTATTTACTATTTCTTTTATTTCTCAGTCGGTTAATCAACAAAGATGAATCAAACAACGACTCTATGTCCAGGCCCTGGAATACACAGAAATAATGGACAAAAAGTCCCTACCAACCAGAATCTCTTGGTATAGCTAGGGGGACAGACATATGAGCAAGTACTAATTTTTCAATGTCATGTGTGTGAAATAGAAAAATAAACTAAGGTAGGTATTATGAGATAAACAGTGCTAGGAACAGTCTCAATCCCACAGTGATCTTAACATCACTTGCTGAAGTGGTCTCACTGGTATTTATTCTATTTGCTCTCCATTAGTTATGAGACTGAAAATAAGTAAATTCACCCATGTCTGCTATTAAACACTTAAATATAATCCTTATTATGTGTCATACCACAAAGTAAGCACTATATATAATGTTCTAAAGAGCTGAACAATATTAACTTATTTACTTCACTTCATCACACTAGTAACAAAAAATGAAGTACCATGTCTCAAGGCTACATTTAAACAGCACAGCCTAGGATGACATCTCAGAGGCAAATGGATTCCCTTATGACATGTTTTAAAGACAAGGCATTCATTCACTGATGCAAAAGTCACACTTCTGCATTTGTAAGAACCGAAGAGCACACCACAGGAAATCCAGAAGATGGAGACAAAAGAAGACTTCTCTCTTGGTGATTTTTTTTATATTTGGAGTGAATAAAAAATGTAAATCTTAAGAGAGGAATTAAATGGTCATTTTCTCAATCTTAGAATCAGAAAGACTAAATAAAATATATCATCTTTTTTTGGGTGGGTGGGGGAGCTATACCATGTAGCTAGTGGGATCTTTGTTCCTCAACCAAATATTGAACCCAGACCCTTGGCAGTGAAAGCACAATCCTAACCACTGGACTGCCAGGGATTTTTCAAGTCTTTTATCTTTCAGCTGGTTGGGGGAAGCAAAGATATCGTCCTGGTTTCATGCCAATTACTCTAGTTAGCCAAAGCTATGAATATTCGCACTGCAGTTCTAGAACAAATGATCTAGTCACTAAGACCTTGCATGGTGGCAACGCTAACAGTGATGGTCCTAAAACATCATACTTCACTTTGCTATACAATAAAAACTAACACAACCTTGTAAAGCAACTAAACTCTAATACAAATTAATAAAAATAAATAATAAAAATAAAACATCATATTTTGAAGCATTTCTTGCATTCTAAAGTGCTTTCAAAGAAAACATTTGATATTCATTCCAGGATTGTAAATAGAGCTAGATGTGTTTATCATTTGGGGGAACTGAATCTCTGTGAAGTAAAATGACTGAATCGCTGTGAAGTGAATGACTGTGAAGTGAAATATACAGCAAGAACTCGACGGTCAAAGACTAGTCCTTTTTCACACTCTGCTCCACACCAGCATTGTTAGTCTAGCTCCTCTCTAGAGATAAAACTGTTCTTCTACTGAGCTAACAAGATAGATAAATGCTACAGACACTTGTAGCAGGTCCTTTTGAGGCCTGATACAAGTAATAATAATTATTATTATGATCGTTATTCACTCACTAGCAATGGAAATGTTCTGATTTTCTACAGAGCTACAAAAGTTCTGTGGAGGCCAGAGATGGAATCATCCAGAATTGCAGTTTCCAAATTATTCCTTAGGTAACCTGGGCCCCTCACAGCTATACTTAATGTTTGTCTGATACCATATAAATTACTAACTCTGAAGGAGGAAACAGAACAGGCTTCATCTTGAAAGCAGGACTCCATCTTGGGCCAGACTGTGGACTTTGAGCTATATGCCCAGTATCTATGGAAATGACATACCAACCAACCGGAAAACCAGAAGGAAGAGCCCCAGGGCTCATACCTAGACTCTCCATTGCCTAAAAGAATACCCTAATTATCTGTGTAACTGAATAGAATCATTCTATTATGCTTATTGGGGTAGGACCACAGGCCTATTGATTACTGTCCACTGTTAACTACCTAGGCTTAAGGCAAATGGTTCACTGGTTAACTTTGATTGTATCTTTCTTTTCCTTTGTTCAGACTAGTTTCAGGGAATTTGGGGTGGGGGGGTTGGGCATGTACACTTAGGGTATGTAAGGTTTTCACAAAAACTGGTCAGGGTCCTTGGCTAAGAGGAGACTCTGCCTGGGGCCCGCCGGTGTAATAAACTGCACCCCACCATCTGTATTGTCCTTCTGAGTGAGTTTGTTTCCTGGAACGCGTGGCTACAACAACTCAAAGCATTCACAGTTCCAACATTACATTGCACTACATTTCTTTCTAAGACATCCTGTCTTCGTGAAGTGAGATTTTCATAAAACACAAGTACCATGCCTAATGCAATATAGGAAAGGAAATGAGAGCACTGGTGTACAATCTGATTCCCAGATCTGAGAAGCTGTGCAGCGCCCAATAGACACATATATCCCATTAGGAAGTAATTGTGGTTGTTTAAGAATGAAATAAATGTCTTCAATTCATATATCTTACTTTTTCAAACAGCTACTAAGTTGTTAGGACATAAATACATTTAAGTTGATTTGACCTAACTGCCTAATAAACAGAATAGCTGGCTATTTCTCCTAGCCTAGGAATGCTATGAAAAAGTAACTGAGACACTAACATCATCTTAAGCCAAGAGCTTTGGGAACTTCTGTTTAGAAGTTAAGAAGGACTCTAAATTTCTCAGTAAATGGCTTCTTCAGGTTCCTCTATTAAGGAAAAGGAATAACTTTGTAAAATGGAGGAAGTAACTGTATTATATTCGACTCTCCCACAAAGTAGTGGATGTTGATCTTATGATAAACTAAGCTATTTTTCTTTTAACAAAAATTGAATATGTTCACATAGTAAAAATTCAAATAATCCAAATGCACTTACATTAAAGAATATCCATTCCATTTTACTCCCAGTGCTTCCTGAATGGGTTTGAACACAAATATTTCTGACGTTCTTTATGTTTTGTTTTACTTAAATTTTTTATAACATTAAACAGTCAATCGTCTTCTCCTTTTGTTATTATTTTACTGGGTCATTGGTTCAGTAAAGGGAAGGAACTCCTTTACCTAGTTCATTATTTTCCCAATATCAGTAAAGTGCTTGGGACCTAGTAGGCATGAAATAAATACATATTGAATTAATAGAAGAAGGAAGGAAAGGAGCAAGGAAGGAAGACTGCTTCCAAAATCCTCCCTTAATCCTGGTCCTTTTATAGCTTTATTGTCCATTCCTGCTTTGGGCTTGGTTTTGTGTTTTGTTTTTCTGCCCGACCTTTGGCCTTCTACAAAAGAAACTTGCCATTTCTGACGTCATCACTTTCTTCTCTTATTATGAGATAATTAGGATGTTTCTCAAGTGTTAGGTACTATAACCAATGCTGCACAACAACTTTCTAATTATTTCTTTAGTATAGATGTCTGAGTAGAAATTTTCTTTTAAACCTCATATATAAACATGTTACACATGCTGAATTGCTCTAGCAAAGGTTTATATCAGAGCCTTATTTATTCTTGTTTCTATAAAATCTTAACCTTAGTTAAAAATTGCAAACAAGGTACCCTTGTCCCATACAATCATTACACATACTCATCAATTTTTTTGCACTTGCCTCATTTGTTTTACTCCAGTACTCTTGCCTGGAAAATCCCATGGATGGAGGAGCCTGGCGGGCTGCAGTCCATGGGGTCGCTGAGAGTCGGACACGACTGAGCGACTTCACTTTCACTTTTCACTTTCATGCATTGGAGAAGGAAATGGCAACCCACTCCAGTGTTCTTGCCTGGAGAATCCCAGGGATGGCAGAGCCTGATGGGCTGCCATCTATGGGGTCGCACAGAGTCGGACACTACTGAAGCGACTTAGCAGCAGCAGCAGCAGCAGCATTTGTTTTATTACCCTCTCCTTTGCTCTCTCTCTTCTGTGCACATGCACACATACACGTACACACTATAGATTGTTTTCTGACCATCTGTTAGTAACTTGGAGGCCTCATGTGTCTTTACTCCTAAATCTTTCCATGTATATTTCCTAAACCAGTATATTTACTTACATAATCCCTGTACAGAGATCAAAATCGGGACATGATTTTACAGATATTTATTTGTAATGCATGTTTCTTATTTCCTCCTTAACACTAAATTAAGGCTCTTAAGTTCAATGACTGAATCCCACAGCACACATACCTTCAGAATGTGGCAGAGTCTATTACTCATAGCTGGGACCAAGTAAATGCGTCCTGATTACTTTCTTAAAGCAAAGAGAAAAGGGCTTTCCTGAGGCACTGATCGATCAGGTTTTATGAAAGCAAAGGCTCATCAAAATTAAAACGTAAGAAGTTCAGGTTATTTGAGCACAGCTATTCACAGGCTGAAGCACATGAGAAAACTGAAGTTAGTATCAGATCGAGAGCATTATGGTTGATTATATTCATGCTACAATTAAAACAATTACTTCATTTAAAAATTAATGCTCTCTAAATACGTTTAATGACTGAAATGAAAACAGGCAATTATAGAATAAATACATGAAATGATGTTGGAGTATGTTTATACTAATTATCACGAATCAGCTGAAACATCTGTAGTGAACACTTTAAGTTAGCCTCCAGTGAAGTTGTTCACAGCCCATCTAGCAAAGGTGGGACCAAGCTTCTGGACCAAGCTCCAGGTGGACAAAGCACGCTCATTGTGACTGGAGGTCTGAGCAGAGAAAATGTCGCTTACTTCCTCAACAGTCGTGACTATACAAGAAAGTTGCTAGTTTACAGAAAATACCAATGCACAGTAGTATAGCAGCAGCGGTATAGAGGCCACCATACAAACACCAGTGAATGTTGGCTCAGTCGTGTCTGACTTTTTGTGACTCCATGGACTGGAGCCCAGCAGGCTCCTCTGCCCATGTGGTTTTCCAGGCAAGAATATTGAAACGGGTTGCCTTTTCCTACTCCAGGAGATCTTCCCTACTCAGGGGTAGAACCAGGGCCTCTTGCGTCTCCTGCATTGGCAGGCAGAGACTTTACCACTAGCGTCACCACCAAACGCATGAATATCCTCAAATAAGATGTAAAAGATCTTGAATCGAGAGTTCCATTTTATCGGAGCTTAGAAATACAGTCACAACCTACCAGACTAAATACAATGTCTTAAAAATATTATGATACTGATGCACAGCCGCTTCCCTCTTGTGACTCTATTGACCAATTTTCATAAACTGGATGTAGAGGCAGCTGTCACTGATTATAAATAAATTTCTAAATAATGTTGTCTTTCATTCAGTGCTTCTAGGACTTCAGAAATTTTAGCATGGCATTAGAATCTGAAGTATGACTTTTTCTTTTGTTTACTTTGGTAAATGAAACTTTGGCAAACACACTTTCATAATCAAAAATAAAATCCCCACTGTTGATGCATTGATGCCCTTTGCTAGTACATACTTTATTTTTATAGCATGTTGCCCCATGCTTCAAGTGTTTAGGTTTCTGGCACCTTAAATTCCAGGACACAGAAGGCTCTCATTGCTCCTCTAAGCTGTAAAACTCCCCCTCTTCTTCTCAAGCTAACTTGAGTGCCCCATAGGATTTGGCATTCTTCCAAACACTGCCCCTTCCCCTTCAAGTTTATGCTCAAAAGTATTTCAGAGATCATTTCGTCCATATGTTTCTGATTCATTTACCCTTATGTCATCAAAATACTGTTTGCTTAGAATTACTTGATGCCCAAGTAGTCTTACCAAATTAGCTCATACACCATTTTTTTTTCTTTAACAGAGGTGGGATTTTGTAAGTCTTATACAGTAACTAAAGGGGAAAAGTGGTTTTGATTTTAAATTCCTATCGTCCAGAGCTTCCTATACCTCTATTTTTTAGCACATCTATTGTCTAGGACTGCTCAGGCTGCTATAACAAAATACCATAGATTGGACATCTTGATAAATGAGATATTTCTCAGATTTCTAGAGTTCGGGAAGTTCCAGGTCAAGGTGCAGGCAGATTGCTTCTTGGTGAGAGGCCTCCTCCTGGCAGGTAGACAGCTGCCTCACCACTGTGTGCTCATATCACCTTTCCTAGGTGCAAGTACATGGGCCTCTTCCTCTTGATATGGCTCAAGTCCCATAATAAAATTCCTACTCTCATGACCTAAAATAAACTTAATTTTCTCCCAAAGGCTCCACCTCCAAATACTAGCATATTAGAGGTTAGAGCTTCAACATATGAATTTTGGGAAAGTACTAACATTGAGTTCTTAACATCTACAAAACACATCTAAACACACTAAAGAAGCAATATTGTTGAATACTGTCTCACACAGCCTGGGCTACATGCAAATATCATCACACTTATCCTTAAGATAAGTGGTATGACTCCAACTCCCAGGGGAGCAGACTCCCATCTTTAGAGGGTAATGACACAGGCCATGAATAACAAATCACTACATTTCAGATAGAGATTCTCTTTAGCACAAGGGGAAAGTATGTTTACTGTCTCTTATAAAAGACTTGGGTTCCCTAAGATCAAAGTCCCTCTCTTGCAGTGTAACTCACTCTGTGTTCTGATGTCACCTGACACTCTCTTCCTGGCTTGTAGGAATCAGGGCTGGAGGATCCAGTGGAAATGCTAATATCTAACCTAGTGCAATTACTGTGAGATGATTGGACAAACATGAAGATATGAGATAAAGCAAATATAACAAAAAGCAATTGTAGGATCTAGGTCAGTTCAGTCAGAAAGTTCAGCCACTCAGTCATGTCCAACTCGTTGCAACCCCATGGACTGCAACATGCCAGGCCTCCCTGTCCATCACCAACTTCTGGAGTTTGCTCAAGCTCATGTCCACTGAGTCAATGATGCCATCCAACCATCTCATCCTCTGTTGTCGCCTTCTCCTCCTGCCTTCAATCTTTCCCAGCATCAGGGTCTTTTCAAATTAGCCAGTTCTTCATATGAGGTGGCCAAAGTATTGGAGTTTCAGCTTCAACATCAGTTCTTCCAATGAATATTCAGGATTCATTTCCTTTAGGATGTACTGCTTGGATCTCCTTGCAGTCCAAGGGACTCTCAAGAGTCTTCTCCAACACCACAGTTCAAAAGCATCAATTCTTCAGCACTCAACTTTCTTTACAGTCCAACTCTCACATCCCTACATGACTACTGGAAATACCAAAGCTTTGACTAGATAGACCTTTGTTGGCAAAGTAATGTCTCTGCTTTTTAATAAGCTTTCTAGGTTGGTCATAAATTTTCTTCCAAGAAGCAAGCATCTTTTAATTTCATGTCTGCAGTCTCCATCTGCTGTGATTTTGGAGCCTGCAAAATAAAATCTGTCACTGTTTTCATTGTTTCCCCATCTATTTCCCATGAAGTGATGGGACCAGATGCCATGATCTTAGTTTTCTGAATGTTGAGTTTTAAGCCAACTTTTTCACTCTCCTCTTTCACTTTCATCAAGAGGCTCTTTAGTTCTTCTTCACTTTCTGCCATAAGGGTGGTGTAATCTGCATTTCTGAGGTTATTGATATTTCTCCTGGCAATCTTGATTCCAGCTTGTGCTTCATCCAACCCAGCATTTCTCATAATGTACTCTCCATATAAGTTAAATAAGCAGGGTGACAATATACAGCCTTGATGTACTCCTTTCCTGATTTAGGTAGTAGATGGTTATATGGATGTTCACTGGCAATTCTTTCCACCTTTCTACATGATTGAAATATGCATAATAAAATATTAAGTACATGTTTTCAAAGTCCTACTTCAAAACTGATAGTTTAGGAACTTAATGAAAGTACAAGTCCCATTTGAATTGCCTCAACCCTTTGTCCATTATTCATTTATTCACAGTCATTAACTATTTTGTTAATTATAGATCATGTTCCCAGTTATCCCAAAATTTAGTGGTACTTAAATTAGAGCCTCTTGATGAAAGTGAAGGAGGAGAGTGAAAAAGTTGGCTTAAAGCTCAACGTTCAGAAAACTAAGATCATGGCATCTGGTCCCATCACTCCATGGGAAATAGATGGGGAAACAGTGGAAACAGTGTCAGACTTTACTTTTTTGGGCTCCAGAATCACTGCTGATGGTGACTGCAGCCATGAAATTAAAAGACGCTTACTACTTGGAAGGAAGGTTATGGCCAACCTAGATAGCATGTTTAAAAGCAGAGACATTACTTTGCCAACAAAAGTCCGTCTAGTCAAGACTATGGTTTTTCCAGTGGTCATGTATGGATGTGAGAGTTGGACGGTGAAGAAAGCTGAGTGCCGCAGAATTGATGCTTTTGAACTGTGGTGTTGGAGAAGACTCTTGAGAGTTTCTTGGACTGCAAGGAGATCCAATCAATCCATCCTAAAAGAGACCAATCCTGGGTGTTCATTGGAAGGTCTGATGTTGAAGCTGAAGCTCCAATACTTTGGCCACCTCATGCGAAGGGTTGACTCATTGGAAAAGACCCTAATGCTGGGTAGGATTGGGGGCGGGAGGAGAAGGGGACGACAGAGGATGAGATGGTTGGATGGCATCACCGACTCGATGAACATGGGTTTGGGTAGACTCCGGGAGTTGGTGATGGACAGAGAGGCCTGGCGTGCTGCAATTCATGGGGTCGCAGAGAGTCGGACACGACTGAGCGACTGAACTGAACTGAATTTAGGCCTGCTGTCCCTCACAGTGCCCCTAGCCTTGAACCTATTTCTCTATTCTCAAAACTAATCTACACTGTACTGCATTCTTGCTAGCTGTAACATCTGAAACAGGTCTGACAACAAGCAACTTGAGAGGAAAGAGCAATGAACTCTAACTCAGAGAACTGGAATATTCACCCTAGTTGCCCCATTTATTTGTGCAAATAGCTTTTTATTTTTGAGCTCTGAGGTGTTCATTAAAATCATTTTAACACATTTAATCATCACAACAACCCTATTTTTACTATTTTGTAGATGAGAAGAGGTGGGTCATAGTAGTAAAATACTTTACTCAAAGATCCATGATGTAGCCAAAATTTGGACATGATCCATCAGGCTCCAGAAAGCCTCAGACCATAATCACTTGTTTGTACTGTCTCCAGGCAACATTACCTCTTTGAGCCTTCATTTCTACAATAAAAACATCTTATTTAACACAGGTTTGTTTTTTAACATCAAATAAGAAACAGTCAAGAAAGTGTTTCAAATTGTAAAGGGCTCTACAACTACAGGTATAAATTTTAGCAAGGAGAAAGAATCTCTGAGCTGGTTTTGACTAGTGAAATAATTATCATAGCTCATGAAAGGAAAGCTATAAAAAATACCTCCTTATTTAATCGTTAGATCTCCACTCCTTTGGTAATTTCAAATAGTGGGGGTGCACATACATTCAGAGGAATCAACTCTAAAACACAGCTCTGAATATGATCATTAGATTCTTTTTTAAAACCATGCCTTGATAAGGGAAAAAAAAAACACATAAAGGGACAGGACACCTCTAGAAATACAGAGAAGCCAGGAGAATTGCAATAAAAGTGTCTTTGCCACACTGATATTAACACTGCCGGGACTTGCCTGACTTGTGAATCCCAGTACAGTCTGTTTCCACTCACAGGGCAAATGCAATTTGACAGAGCAACATAAAGATTCAGTTCAGTTCAGTTCAGTTCAGTTCAGTCGTGTCCGACTCTTTGTGACTCCATGAACTGCAGCACGCCAGGCCTCTCTGTCCATCGCCAACTCCGGGAGTCCACCCAAACCCACGTCCATTGAGTCGGTAATGCCATCCAACCATCTCATCCTCTGTCGTCCCCTTCTTCTCTTGCCATAAAGATTACAGTTCCTTAACTCAGTGGTTCCCCAAACTGAAAGTCTATAAACATCAACGTTAAAAAAAAAAAAAGAGCCTTAGGTTTTGTGTCTGTCTCTAAGAGATTCTTCAAGTGGCTTAGTGGGACTTCAGAAACCTTTTTGAGAAAACTTACTAAGAGATTTTGATAAGCAGGTTGTTTAGAGAGCAATACCTTAAGCAAAAGAAATATATTTGGAACTATACGCTTTGGGAGAATCACATCATGCTCAATGGGAAAAATATTCAATAGCAAGAAGTCAAATTATACTGTGTAGGCTGTCCCTCCGCATACTTAGTATATGTGGAAAATTAGGTCATTTCCCCCCAGTGAATTAGATGACAATGATTAAACATAATTTGTTCCCAAATTTATAGAGACTATTAATTCTGCTGTCTAAATGTTAAGTATATCTACTATTACAGAAGAAGAAGAACAACAACAACAAAAAACAATACAAGCTGTCCAGAAAAATAGTGGTAAGAAAAAAAAATAGTTAAGATTTTTTAGCACTCAAAAAGTAAGTGGATATAACACCTTGTAAAAGTTTTTCCTGGGGAAAAATGTGATAGTAATCATTGACTTTGTATATTAACACAAAAGGGTAACTTATAATGGTTTTGAGGGTAATTCCAATTTTTGCATAAAAAAGCTGAAAAATGCCTTTTTGGGAGATATTATTCTTATTTATAATTTTTAGTCACTTATATACATAGAGGAAGCAAAGAATGACTTTTCCATGCTTATGTTTCTGCAGTTTGTTACAGATGAAAAATAGTTTAATTTTGTGTGCTCAGAATAAAAGAGGTTAGAAGGTTACAAATCATGTTTGTATAAGGTATTACAGCATCTCTCTAGTCAATTGGAAAATTAAACTTACTGATGCATTGACCAAATCAAAACAATGTGCTTATTTTTTTTTTCTCTAGAAAGTCTCCAGCCCAAATAGCAATTTGGCTTCCTATTCCTTCACTTACAAAATACGGTCTGATTTACCACAAGTGTCTAACTTAATCAGAGGTACAAACATATAAAGGGTGTCTGGTTCTTGTTTCACTGTGATTTTAGAATATAAATGAGAAACAGTGAGAAATGTACTTTCTGAAGACATTTATTGTATATTCTCCCAGCAGTGTTTATAAACTTCAAATTCTTTTGTAGCAGTTTCTAAAATGTATGAACATTTTATTTGATACCTAAATATGAAAAGAAAATCTATGTCTGATATATAAGTCATGTCATCCTCAAAGAACATTTGAACTTGTATGAGTCATGAGTGTTTAGAGAAGAAAATATGAAGATTCATAGACTCATAAGTGTTCACTTATTTTTGTTCTTAGTGTAACGCTTAAATTTTTAAATCATGGTTCTCAGATCTTTTCAGAGAAGATCACTATAAAGTGAGCATCAGGAAGTAATAAATAAATACTTCAGTGGAGTACACATGGACCCTTCATCCTCTCTGGTGGTAAGTTTGAGAACAATGCTGATGATGTTTTCATTCCACTGCAGCCATCTATAAAATTGTTTACCCCATACTCTCCCCTCATGTGTGCCCTCTGCCTTGCACAGAACTGAACAGAGTTCTGCAGCAAATGCTTACCTCTGAAAGGGTTTATTGGGAGGTACATGTACATGGAAACTCATAATATTCGTGTTCACTTATTCTATCAATCATATGTGCTCCAAATGCATTTCCATGCCATTAAAATTACTCTGAGATGCTATTTACACCTATCAGATTGACTCATATTTAGAAGTAGGACAATATATTCATTTTGGAGAGGCTTGGAAGAAACTGGCAAGACTGATGTGTATACAAAATGGATCAATGCCACTGGAAGGGAATTTTGCAATAACTTGATAGTTACTGCATATTCATTTTTGCTTTGTGGTCTCCTTTAAAAAACCTATGTTAGATATACAGTGCCAAGAAATCATAAAGAATATATAGACAAAGCTATTTATTGCTGCCAAAGACTGAGATAATCCAAATAACCAACAACAGTGAGCAGCCTGAATAAACTATGATACATCCTACAATGTATTATGCAACTGTAATTGAACAAGGCAGATTTCTTTGATCTTTTTCAAAATGATCTCAACATATATTACTAAGTGAAAAAGCAATGTAAGCAATGTACAAAGTTATACTTAACCATAATCAAGCAATTTTTGTGAAGCAAGAGTAGAGAATACAATTATGTGTGTGTATGTATGTATATATATATATATATGTATATACCCACATATGTGTGGAGAAGGAAATGACAACCCACTCCAGTATTCTTGTCTGGAAAATTCCATGGATGGAGGAGCCTGGTAGGCTACGGTCCATGGGGTTGCAAAGAGGTGGACATGACAGTGATTTCACTATCACTGTATACATATAGACTTCCCCAGTGGCTCAGCAGTGAAGAAACTGCCTGCAATACAGGAGATCTGGGTTTGATCCCTGTGCTGGGAGGATCCCCTGGAGAAGGAAATGGCAACCCACTCCAGTGTTCTTTCCTGGGAAATCCCATGGATAGAGAAGCCTGGTGAGCTACAGTCCATGGGGTCACAAGAGTTGGACATGACTTAGTGACTAAACTACCACCACCATATATATTGTGTGTGTGTGTGTGTGCGTGTGTGTATACACACATATATACATACATATACAAATTTCTCTCTCTCTAAAAAGAAGCATTTGAATTTTGAAATAACAATTAGTAAAAAAAAATATTTAAGCAAATAGGAAAGGACAAAAGTAGGTGTTCTTACACATGTCTTATATTAAAGCAAATTCTTTCTGAATATATGCTATATTTTTGACTTTGGATACAAATGTTTTATCTAGTTATGAAACAAGAGTAAAATTTAAAAAAACAGTTTAGAAATTGAAAATGATTAATAAGTGGGCTTAACTGGATACCCTGTCAATGGAATACCAAACACTATTTCAAGTGATTTTAAACAGAATATTTTATGCAGTTATCCCTAATGAGTTATATCCAAAGGATAATAAGAGCCATAAAGTAATCTAAAACTGCATTAAGTCACCTGGTTTTAAAAGAGAGTAGGATACAGTAGATAAGTAATTACATTACTTATACTAGGAAGCAAAAATTTTAAGTGAAAAAGATTTTTAAATTCAAGAAGCAAAACCTTATGATATTTATTTTTATTTGCAAATATTAGTATAAATTCACATGTTCCTGTGTTACTTTTTATTTTGATATTATACTAACCTTACAGGAAAGTTTCACGTGTAGTGTAAAGAAACTCCACAAACTCTTTCTAATTTACCATATTTCTTTTTTTAAAGAAAGAAAAGTATTTCATAGTTCTGTTTATTAAAATGGCCTCTAAGTAGTGACAATCTCCTAGAAACAAACATCACAGCACCTGGACTGCAAACTCTATCTACTATCTACCTTAAATGAAGTGAAAACTCTTTGGAAAAATAACCATCTCCAGATGTGGGTCATAAAATCTACACAATGAACCTAGGTCAGCTTATCTTGCCTGAAAGCAAAAGGTTATCAAAAACTATTAAGGTCATATTAAAAGGTGATAGAGGTACTCCAGGATGAACACAAGTGATGTCTCTCCAAGACTTCAAACAGCAGATACATTTTTGAAAGCTCATAAAGGCAGAATTTTGTTATCATATTCCAAAAGATAGCTACGCTCATGGATCATCTTTGCTAGTCTGTGAATTCATGAATATGAAATTTAACAGGAAAAAAAAAAGCGCATTTACCTGGCTTTTCCTGAACTAAGTAACCAGATGGTTAACTAACTAAATATATAGTAAGGGGAAACTTTTCTTTGGAATTGTCCAATGCAGGAGAAATAATATACTTAGAAAATTGCCAATTTAACAAGTCTTGATGACATCGTGAATTAAGAAAGTCCTAACAAAGAAAAAAAAAGTCCTGTCAGAGTGTTATAATTCCTAGATTGATAGCTGATGCAGACCTTCATAATGGATAGATCAACCTGAAACTAGGGGTGATATGTTAACCTAAGTGCATATATCACCACCTTGGAAATATCTTTGTCCTTTTCACCTTCAACTTAAACCTAATCAATTCTCTAGATCTAATTACAGCTTTCATGAAATATTAGAGTGAAGGAAAATAAAGGTTAAATGGTATCAAGAGAATTAAAAGTAGGAAAATCTTGGAAAATAAGACGACACACACTTTTTATAAAAAAAAAAATGGCAAGAAAAAGGGTAGATGGCTATAACGATTTTTGGCTTCACTTGGTGGCTCAGATGGTAAACATTTGGTTCAGTGCGCTGTTCGACGTTCCATCATCCATCAGCGCCTGCGCACTCAGTCATGTCCGACTCTCTGCAATCCCATGAACAGTAGCCTGCCAGGATTCTTTGTCCATGGAATTTTCGAGGCAAGAATACTGGAGTGGGTTACCATTCCCTTCTCTGGGGGATATTCCCAACCCAGGGATCAAACCCGAGTCTCTGTGTCTCCCACATTGGCAGGCAGATTCTTTACTAGCTGAGCCACCTTATTTAGATTCTAATTTAAATAATCAATTTTTAATTTAAAATTTAATTACTTTAAAAACAAACACAAACTGTTCACTAGATGCTATTTACGGAATTATGAAAAATTATGCCATATGATAACGGTATTGTTATTATTTAAAACAAAAGTGTTGTTATAGAGTAAACTGAAATATTCATAGGTTAAATACATTGTTTCGGATTGGTTACATATTTAGGCAAAAATGTATGTCTTTGTGATGAATGAAATAAGAAGGCTGCATGTTAATAGCTTCGTAACTGGGTAAGGAATACCTTAGTGTTTATTATACTATTCTTTCCACTTTTGCATACATTTGAAATTTCCATAAAAATTTAAAGAATGATAATAAAGTATGTGACTAAAGGCTTCCCAGGTAGCACAGTGGTAAAGAATCTGCCTGCCAATGCAGGGGATGCAAGAGACTCCAATTTGATCCACGGGTGGGGAAGATGCTGTGGAGTAGGAAATGGCAACCCAGTCTGGTATTCTCACCTGGGAAATCCCATGGACAGAGGAGACTGGAGGGATACAGTTCATGGGGTCCCAAAGAGTCTCACACCGTTGAGAGATTGATACACACACAGGTGACTAAATGGCTCAATCACTGTAACGATTGGTTTTAGGTCAAATCACATCAGTACACAAGAACTTCATTACTGTATTCAACAGAGGAAGGAGATGAAATAAAGGGGAACACAATGACAAGAGCATTAAGTGATGGACCTGTGATGACAGTAGGGAAAGAGTATCAGTGGCCTATGAGTTTTTTAAATGAAGAATAGACTCAAGACAGTAATTTTAAGTTTGATAGGAAGGTGAGTGTAATTGAACAAAAAAGTGGAAAACATAAAAGAAGAAGGACAGGAAATCTCTGTGAAAAGCAGAGTCCATTAAAATGTAATAATCCAAGGGTAAATAATCCCAAGGGAAAATACCAAAATGAACTGTAGAGGAATCTAACTGATTTCCAGGAGCTTTCCTGTTAAGGTTGTTAAATTAATTCTATAGTCAGTTAATATAGCAACTTCACTGTGCATTTAAAATAAATTTTACCAAAACTACTCAGCAAATATAAATAAAAAGAACAACTTGGAGGCAGAAAGGCTTTTCCAGTCTCCCAGCTCACAAACCTAAGCACAAATCTCAGATTTTGGACAATAGATTAATCCATTTATCCTCTCTGGTCATGCATTTTCTCACCTTCCAAATGAGGCTTTTATGTCAAATGATACCTTGAGTGCTCTAGAACTGACATTCTGTAATTATTCATAGATGACTCAAATTTCTTTCTTTTTTTTTTTTTAACTTTCCCAAATTCTCTGATCCCTCACACCTTTTCAGATCAGAGGAGACCAACTGTATGCAGCCCTGGCCCCCTCCTCTCTCATTTCTAAACATTCTTTCACTACCCAACCCTGCCCAGCCCTCTACCCACACACCTCCCGGCAGCCTGGGTGAGTGTCAGAGATTGGATGCCAGGAAGTAATTTTTAATCATATATACCACTGCTGTCACCTCAGAGAGGGAGACGATTTATAATAAACAATGGACCTCTTACACTTATCAAAGCAGTGGTCCTCAGCTCACAGGGTCAGTTCTCTAGAGAGACGCTGATGGTTTCAAGGGCCTGGCTAATGTTTGCATCCTGTGTTGCTCCTATGTGGTTCCCTCTAATCTCTTCTCCTGGATTCTGTAAGGCCCACCCTAGGAAATGCCAGGGCAAATCATTCTAAGGAATAAACGATAAACTGCAGAAAGGAAGACTTTAGTTTGGCAACTGAGATGAAAAATAATGCCTGAGGTAAGTATAAGTTAGGTAGAAACAAAAAAGTGGAGAGTAAATGAGACTTCTTTCACTTAGTCTCTAGCGGGCAAGACAGTGTGATAAAAACAAGAATACGGAATTTGATGACTGAAGGTCCGAATTCAAGTGACAATTTTGTCACGGTATTGGATTTGTGACACTGTGCTAGGAACAGAGGTTTAAATTTAGGCACACAGAATGATAACACATACACCTTCCCTCACAACACCTTCCTTCACCTGTTCACACCACTGCCCTAAGCCAACATCATCGGTGGCATTGTTGGAATTGAGGCAGTGATTCAGAAAAGAAAGACAAATCAGAGTCAAATTGGCCCATAACTTCTAAGTCATCCAGTTATTCTCTCTATCTATTTATTCATTCTGTTCTTTGAGGCAGTGTGGCAGGCATGTGTTAATCTGGGGTAGAGGTTATCATCAAACAAATTGCCAGTGTTAAACATTTACTGCTCCCAATCACCTAGATAAGGAGGTTTTTTATTATCATAATTTTACAGATAAATATACTAGTATAAAAGAGGTTAAATAAATCATCCTTTTGCATCCAATTGCTAAATGACAGAGCAGTGAGTTGGTACCAATTTTGCCTCTTCTATCTAGTATTTTTTGACTGAACAATTAATGTATTTTTCCAGAATGGTATCACTCAAATATTGCATTTGAGTATCATTGAAATAGACTCAAAATTACAATAAAAGGTTTTTTTGACTTGTACAACATGAACCATGGTATGGAAGAAATATAAACATTGATTAGTATTTTCTGACAATATTACAAACCATTTCTCTAAAAGCAATGATAGAGAGTAAATCCTATTTCTTGCCCCCCATTTCAAAAAGCTAATAAAAAATATTACATCTCTGTAATAAGTAAAATAAGCTTCTATTTTTCAAAAGATGTCTCTGCGTAGTTTTAAAACTCATTCTTTCTTCTTCAGTTATCCCCAAAGCAATCATTAAACTGGGCAATCCCACTCAATTTATGTAAAAGCCCTCCAGTTCTTCCAAAAGAAATGTAGCTGCTAAGTCGCTTCAGTCGTGTCCGACTCTGTGTGACCCCATAGACGGCAGCCCACCAGGCTCCCTATCCCTGGGATTCTCCCGGCAAGAACACTGGAGTGGGTTGCCATTTCCTTCTCCAATGCATGAAAGTGAAAAGTGAAAGTGAAGTCGAAATGTAGACGTCTATCTAAATACCAGTAGAGGGAGTGGAGAGATCTAAGGAGACATTTTTTGATGGAATATAAGGAAATATTTTAAAAGGCAACAATGTTTTTCTGACCCAGCACATCAATTGCAAAAAACTTGCTTTTAATGGATGGATTCTATTGTAAACATCCTATCTTCTCCTTCTATCTTCAGTTGAATGAATCAAAATTTACAACTAGAAAGTTTATAATGATAAATGTGAGGGGGAAAAAAATTAGTAACACTACTTTCCAAAGAACATTTGATATGATCCAATCCTGGGCTTCTCTGATGGTTTCTACAGCACCATGTGTTAAAAAGGAAGGCTTTAATCTGTAAAGATGAATTTCAACCTCAAAACCCCCACTGGTTTTAATGGGAGTGACACAGCTAACATGTCACAACAGACTTTGGAAAGGTACCCCTGAGTGTCCAATTATTTTAAGTGCTTTTCCTATTCACTGTCGCTCAATTGATCACAGTGGATTTATTTGGCAATAACATTCTTCTGACATGAACTTCTGGAGGAATTGCTCCATAATTCAGTCTGAGTTAATGCTGCCTTAGAAATTAAGTGTTTCCGTAAGTTTTATATAGATAACAGTACTCTCTAACAACTACATTCTTGGATACAAGCTTATTACTCATACAGGGTTAAAAAAAAATCTGGCAAGAAAGATTTTTCCTTTTTTAGCTAAAATGGAAAAAAAATTTTAAAAAGTTAAGAGAAAATATCCTGTCATAAGTTCCAGAAAAAATATACCCAACCAGGAACTGGAGATTCAATTATTTTCTAATATTCCTCAACAAATGTAAAACACTCAGTTCAACATTCATGTCTTTTTTAAAAAAATTATTGTTTTTAGTATTATTAGTACACATTTATCCATCTCTGATGTGTTTTTCTAGGATTATTATGTGCCCTAAGTCTTCAATTTTATAATGTCAACGCTAATATCATGACTTTTATAAAGAGGCATTAATCCAGTTAGCCAAGTATGATCTCCAGTAGGTACAGACCTATATAGCTCTAGGTTTATCCATGCTTCAGTCAAATTCCCTATTGCTAAATTTCTACCTTCACTATGTAACAATGAAAATACAAATGAATGGAATATTTTCATTCTACTTAAAATAAGAGTGACAGTGTCTATTTAAAATAACAGGAGAAAAGGGTGTTTGTTTTTCCTTTGGTTCCTCTCAAGATTATCAGGATTTATGAGCAGTACCGATGATGGACCATACAATCAAGCTGGAGTGAGGCACAGACCTAGTATTCATAGATGATAATATAAAGCTAACAAGTGTCTGTCTGGTTGAAAGACAGTCAATAGTTTAACAGAATTTATAGATATCTGTGCTAACTCAAGTCTACAGCTAAAACTACTCTTTGCCACTTCAACCAAGGAGGTAGATATTTCCATATAATCCAAATGACAGCAAGGACTATGACATTCTTCTTTCTAATCAGTTTCTTGTGTTACTAAAACAAAACAAGCATAGGATATCTATGTATTACAGAGTTGTAAGAAGTCTTGAATTTTTATTCCTCAAGACAAAGAGAAGTTGATATGAACATAATAAAAATTAATACTTCTTTAAAATTAATTGTTATTAAATCTCCATGCAGTTGAAACTTTAAAACATTTTGTACAATTCCAATCTCTTTAGAATTTTGGAAATATTTTCCTTCTTTAAATTATTAACAACAGAGTAAGTCTAAGAAGTTCAAACAGACTTTCTGTTTTTAAAGAAGAAAAGTAAAACAAAAAATGACTATCAGATAAGTAGTCTGATAATTTTTACAGCTTAATAGCTTCAGCATGATATAAAAGTCACTATTTTAAAATGAAGTGTCCACCTACATACTTGGCAAGTTGCCAACATCTCAACTACCACAATGGCAAATTTAGAAAAGGTCAAGAAAATACAATTTTAATCTTATAAAGATCAAAGCTACCTAGAAGGAACATGCATTTTCACTTGAATGTTGATTTGTTTGATTTTAATTAAATTCAAGTAAAGTCAAATTACTAAATTTACATGGAAACACACTTTGAGCTCAGTAACTTGAATTTTTCTGCAAGCCTGTCAGGATGAACCAGTGAAGTTTTAGTAATCGAGTATTTACTATATGCCAGGAACTACATATAAATGACATAAGGGTATTTAATTACTATTACTTTCTTTTTATAAATGAGAAAACTGAGACAAAGAGCAGTTAATAAACTGGTCCAAGTGGCACAAATTTTAAATGACAGCTGAAATTCAAATGCCAGGAGTCAGATTGCAGAGTCTGTGCTCAGAACCAGTGCCACACTTGCCCTCTAGGACAGCATTTTTATGACCCTGCTGTGCTCCATGGCCATAAGTCTACACTCTAGCCATCTGCATTACTCCCTGGGCATTGACAGATGACCCCAGTGTACTGTGTTTCTGCCTGCTTTTGTTCTGAACCTTAGTTCACTATTGACTCCTGTAAGGTTGCTTGTGGAACAAAAACAAAAAATAAAGACAAGTTTCTAAAGTAATATTTGGCATGAATATTGTATATGAAAGGTGTTAATATGCCTGCATATTAACATTAATACTACTGAAGGTGTAGAAACTGCTACAGAGGATCAGAAATGGGAAATTCATATAAGAAAGGGGAGTAAATAGAGACAGAGCTCAGAAAGCATGAAGTGCTATTGTCTCTCTCTCTATATATATGCAGTACATATGTAATGAAAACATATGTAATACATATGAAATATATATATTGAAATTTCAGAAAAATAACAAAAGAGAGAGTGCTAGTGCTGTGAGGTTTCAAGAGCTATAGTAGCACACCTTTTCTCCTAAAGTTAAGGAAAACTAAACTCCCATAAGATGAGTAAAAGGATCTTGGTCTCATATACCAGAGATTAGATTTGGTCACTAAAGAAGGAAAGGAAATCAAATTTCTGTCAAGTTTATTAAAAATAATTTTTTATTTTTAAAAAAAGGAAACGAAAAAGGAATAACATATTTAAGATACTCAAGGAAAGAAAATGGGAGCCAAGGATTTTATATGCAGCTAAACTGGCTTCCAAGTAGGAAAGCCAAGGACAAGCTGTTATCAACATACAAAAAGTCAAGAAATATTGTTCCCAGAGGAATCTACGGAAGAACAAACTTCAGAAAACCATAATGAATGGAGAGACATTGATAAAAGGGTCAGTCGCAAGAATCTCAGTACTAATCTTATGAAAAGAGAGAAAACAAAACAATATGCTCCTCTTGACAAAAGAAAATACCATTTATAAGGTGATCTTTTCCTCACAAATCAAACTTGAATCTTACCCAGATCCCACCAATAATTCACAGGAATCACAGAAGACAGTATGTTAAGCTACACTACAATCTGCAAAACCCAACTAGGTGTACATCTGGGGAAAAAAAGGTACAATTCCTTCAACAAATAAATTACAAGGAAAAAAAAGAAAATGGAAGTGAAATTTATAATTAAAAGAGATTTAACAAATTAAGCAACCATTGCAATAAAGGAATTTATTGCCCTCCTTATGAAAAAACTAAGCTGCAAAATGTTGACATTCATGAGACAATGCGAAATTTGAACACTGAATGGATAGCACATGACATGAAGCAATTCTTTTTTAACCATTTGTATACATGACATTGGTCAGGTAAATATATAAAAGAAGGAAAAATGGCTTATTCTCCAGATAGTAAACTAAATCATTAAAAGGTCAAATAAATGCACAAATGCTGTGTTCGAGTCTTGCTCTATCCTAATTTCGATGGATGTGGATGTGAAAGCAGTAGGATCAGTCATGGGGTGACAGCTGTTGAGTGGATGGTGAATCCTAGGTGACAATGTTTGTCTGCGTTAAAAATTCACCATAGTAAAAATTAAAATGGAAATGAAATAAAGACTCTTTCCAACAAATGAAAGTTAGGAGAAGTCATTACCTAGAGATCTGTGTTATATAAAAGTGAGTGAGTGAAAGTCACTCAGGCATGTCCAACTCTTTGCTACCCCATGGACTACATAGCCTGCTAGGCTCCTCTGTCCATGGAATTCTCCAGGCAAGAATACTGGAATGGGTTGCTGTTCCCTTCTCCAGGGGATCCTCCCAACCCAGGGATGGAACCCAGGTCTCCCGCTTTGCAGGCGGATTCTTTACTGTCTGAACCACCAGGAAGCCCCAGTGTTATATAAAATTAGCACTATAAAAGGGGTTTGCAGGAAGAAAAATTATTCAGATGAGTACACACACTAATACAGGAAGGAAATAAAGTCCTTAGAAAAGTCAAATAAGTGAGTAAATCTAAATGAATACTCACTGTATGAGACAACAGATGTTTTGTGGAGTTGAAATACATATAAATTAATATACCTGACAAAAATTGAACCAAAGATAGGAGAAGGATTAATGGAAGGATTCTGTGATCCTTGCATTGTAAGGGAAGTAGAAAAGCACTAATTTACAATCAGCTGTAATGAATCAAAGACGCAGGTTGCCATCTGTAGAGCAACCTCCTCTTTGCTTTGGAAGATTAAAGACTACGGTGGTTTATTTATTTGTTTATTTTTATAAACAGTGGAACTATTGAAATGCATTTTTGGGGGGCAGCTGCTCCATGCAATAAAAATCCTCTTTTGTCTTGCTTACATACCTCACTAGGAAATGAGTGATAAACATATGTTGGGAACTAAATATGGATGAAGAGATAAAGAACATGACAACAAGACTGAACTCAACAGGCTCCACAAGTGAAGAGACACGAACACCAGAAAAGCCCATCAACAAGAATGCCAACACAAGACACAGCTGTGCACATCAAACTCAAGGACAGATTCTTTTCCCTCTTCACCCCTCAGCCATACTAACCTTGACCGAGTGTGGAAAAGCATGTTTTTATAATAAGAGAACAAATGAAATGTAGCCATAATTTTGGCATATTTGTTTTTTATGTCACGTAAAATTATTTACGTTATTATTACAATAAATAAATAAAATTATTTACATTATTAAATGTATGAAAATTTAATATAGTGGTATATCTTAATGCCTTCCATTCAGGTAAATGCAATTAGATGTAGGAAATACCTTCTAGATAATTCAGCTTCTCTTAAGGAATAGGGATGAATAACATAAAGAAACAATCAATCATGCTAAAAATTGACCTAGCAATCTTGTTTCTATGGGAGCTACAGAAGTTCTGTCTGTAACCACTACTTAGAATTGGGGAGCCCTTAGCAATCTAACACAAATCACCTCAAACAAGTCTCATAGCAATCTAATCAAAAGGTGAGAGCTTTATTATTTCTAATTTTTTATTAAGGGGAGGGAGTTTTTGAAACAGTAAGTAGTTTACTTAAGGGCAAAGAGTTAATTACCGATTGAGAAAATGAACAAAATAATTTAAATAAGCTACATAGAACTCAATTGGTGCAGTATCCATCATTTCATCTAAATGTTGCACACTCAGAATCACATAATATTTGATTTTTGAAATTATTAATCTGTTGTATTTGAGAAGACTCTGGGAGATGAAGAAGGACAGGAAAGCCTGGCATGATGGAGTCCATGGGGTCACAAAAAGTCGGACATGACTTAGTGACTAAACAACAACAACAACAACAATCTCTTGTATTGGTTTTAAAAATAACTTCAGCAGATAACATTGATTTATCGCATTATAATTCACCCATGATGGGGACTTCCCTGGTGATCCAGTGGTTAAGAATCTGCCTTCCAATGCAGTGGACACAGGTTCAATCCCTGGTGGGGGTACTGAGATCCACATGTCACAGAGCAACCAAGCCCCCACAGCACAACTAGAGAAGCCTGTGGCACCACAACAGCCAAAAATAAATAAACATATATTTTTTTAAAAAAATAATAATTCACACGCAATGAAGTTTGATATTTCTTTTTCAACTGAGAAATATGTAAATGAGAGTCCTGTCTACATCTTTAATAAGATAGATTATTTGAGGTCACTCTTTTATAAGACAGTGTCCTCAGACAATATTTTCTAAGGTCTTCTCTATTTCAATAACATTGTCATTTATTCTAGAGAAATTTTTAGAGTAATGCTAGGATTAGCTCCACGATCTATGAAGTTCTAGAGAAACAGTCCACTTCAGCATACATGAGACATCATTCTGTTCTCTTTTTTATACCCTTTCTTCCAATTTTTGCCCCCCTCCCCTGTTTTTCTCTAGGCTACATTCTTTGTAGTTTCTTTTGATCTACTATAGAAAAATATTCTCTTCTGCTTTATACATCTATTATCAAAACTGAGTACATAGTATTTAATTTCAAATTTTACTTTTCATTTTTACAAATTCTATTTATTTTTGCAAATTTGCAATGCCATTTAGAATTGTTTTCCTAATATATCTATTTGCAAGATTTTTAAAACTCTCTTTACTCACAAATGTATTTGCTAGAATCAACATCTGATACAAGTGGTGTCTAAAATCTCTGCAAGTGAGTTTCATTTGTCTGTTGTTTTTGCTGGTTGTCAAATATAATTGCTTGTTTCCTTGTGTGCCTGATTTTCTGTGATATGTGCCAGTCATTGCTGTTGAAAGGCTGAAAAAATAATTGAGGCATAAACAAGCATTGGGCTTCCCTCGTAGCTCAGGCTGTAAAGAATCTGCCTGCAATGCAGGAGACCTGGGTTTGTTTCCTGGGTCAGGAAGATCTCCTGGAGAAGGAAATGGCAAACCACTCCAGTATTCCTGCCTGGAGAATCCCATGGACAGAGGAGCCTGGCAGGCTGCAGTCCATGGGGTCGCAAGAGTTGGACACGACTTAGCGACTAAACCACTACCAAATAAGTATCACTATTTTTCTAGAGGAGTTTGCTTTTTGCTTTAGTTGTCAGGTACCTGGAGAACCACTTTAAGTTAAGGGCCTGAAACGTCTTGCCTAAGTCCGGCAGTGTACATTTTGACTATAATTACATTTGGACTGGTGTTTGATTTACAAACTCTCAGGAATCAGTTTTGTTTTTATCTTTCTTTATTTCCTCTTTTCTCAGCAACAAGACAATTTTCCCCACATTCTAGTGGGAGTGTAAGTGAAGGAGTGGGTTTATGTCTGTTCAGTTCTTAGCTTTTGAGGTCTCAGCTTAACTGATAGAGTCCCCACCTCTGGAGCCTCTATCCCCTTGTCCCCAAAGACAACAAATATCACCACTCATTTTAACAGCTGTTTTCTGGGAAAGAAAGCTAACAGAAACCCACAAAACAAAAGTAAATTGGAGTGCTTTTTAAGTATTTATTTATGTATTTGGCTGCACCAGGGTCTTGATTGCAGCAGGCAGGATCTTCCCTGTAGCATGCTGGATCTTTCATTGTGGGGTACGGAGGGCTCTAGAGCTCATGGGCTCAGTGGTTGAGGTGCATGGGCTTCGTTGTCCCATGGCATGTGGGATCTTAGTTCCCTGATCAGGGATCAAACTTGTGTTCCCTACGTTGGAAGGCAGATTCTTAATGACTGAACCACCAGGGAAGTCCCTGGAGTGCTACCTTAATTTTGGTGTCTTCGCTTTCTTCAATATGTGCCCTGGTATTCCTTACTATCTGGACATGTCTCTGAATCTGTTAAGACAGTTTTTATACCTCATCCAGCAGTTTTAGTTGCCCTCAGAAAGGAAGTTAGTCCTAACAACATGCCCTACTTTTCCTAAATCAGGAATCTCTCAGCAGTACTTGATACAGTTCATCATGACCTGTGTGTATGTGTCTGTGTGTATATATACACACACATATATACAGGGGCTTCCCAGGTGGCACTAGTGGTAAAGAAGCTGCCTGCCAATGCAAGAGACATAAGAGATACGGGTTTGATCCCTAGGTTGGGAAGATCCGCTAGAGAAGAAAATGGCAAGTCACTCCAGTGTTCTTGCCTGGGAAATTCTATAGACAGAGGAGCCTGAAGGGCTAAAGTCCAATGGGTCGGTTGCAAAGAGTCAGACATGACTGAAGCGACTCACCAGCAGCAGTATATATATATAAATAATTGAAAAATGTATATATACATATACATATATACAATACACACAGGTATAATTGAAGAACATATATATATTTCCAGCCTAGACATATTCCCTGAACATTAGCCTTATATAAAACATCCTCCTTGGCATTTCCACTTGAAATTCTAACAAATACCTGAACTTCAACATGTCCAAAATGGAACTCATGAATTTCTGGCTCACTAAATCTACTAACTCTGTTTCTCGTGACTAGAGGATCAGAAGTAAAAATATATTCACTTTTTTCATTATCATGAAAATCACATTCCTTTAAATTATTTTTTAAATGTGTGTATTATTTGGTTTAAATAATCTCTTAAGCCAAACAATACAAGACTAAAAGACATAAGGAAAGGTATTATTTTAACTTTTTTAAAAAGATAAAGTGTAAGCGCAGAGTAGTACAATGAATAGTACTCACCTAGAATATTAATTCAGAAGGCATTTGTAAGTATTTGATGTTGAAATTTTAAAAACGAGTAAGACGAGATCCCTGCTCTGATCATCTCATATTCTTTTCCCATAAAGCGATGGAATGTAAGTGTCATCCTTAGAACTAGTTGTTTAGAGCACTCTGCTAAGAAAGATTCTGAGATTGTATGCTATGAGTGAGACAAAGCAAAACAATCAATTAGCACAATCTCTTACAGTCTGGAATTCTGGAATTCCTGGAATAATGATCACATACATATATATACACACACATACACTGTGGTACACACCCATACACTGTGTGTGCCAGCCATCAAACACATAATTATTTCATTTAGCTTCAAAGCATTTTGAGAAGTATATAATATTAATGCCTGTTTTACAAACAATAGAGACTCAGAAAAATTGAGTAATGTGTACCAGCACATAGTAATTAATAGATGATGGAGTTAGGATTTGAAATCATGTCAATCTGATTTAAAAAGCCTCTTCACATGAAAAGATAGAAATCTAAAAAAATGATACAAATGAACTTACTTACAAAACAGACTCACAGATATAGAAAACAAATTATGATTACCAAAGGGGAAAGGGAGGTGAAGGGATAAATTAGGAGCTTGGGATTAGCAGATACAAACTACCACATATAAACAAGGTCCTATAGTATACCACAGGGAAGTATATTCAATATCTTATAAAAAACTATGATAGAAAAGAATCTGAAAAGGAATACAGATATAAACACATACGTGTGTATAACTGAATCACTTTACTGTATACCAAAATCTAACACAACATTGTAAATCAATTATACTTCAATTAAAAAATAAATACATAAATAACCTCTCCTCTATGCTCTGTATGAAACTGTCTGTCTGAAAATGAGGGCATCTGAAAACTAAGAAAGGACATTAATGAATGTCTTAAAAGAGACATTCTTTTAAAATGAAAAGCATATGAAATGTAAGTGCATATGAAATGTAAATGCAAATAAAAATGCTTTTACATCTAGATAAAAGAACTATCATTTGCATTGTTACTTAATGTCATTGATGAAAGAAAAGAAATGGTTTTATTGGCATATTTCATGAGAATAACTAAATTAACCCTTCCATCCAACATCTCTCCCTTATAGTGTTTAGAGGTATTGATTAAAGTGTGGATGCTTTCTCAGAGACAGGTCCACATTTGGGCAGCTTGCTCACTCCCTGCTCTCACCTCTGCACTCAAACACAAGTAAGGGAAGTAGGGAGGTGAAATCTCCCTCGGGGTTGGGAGGCTGTTTTGGGAGTGGGAAGGCACTGATGAAATCTGTGATGCTGGAACACCTTCTCCAGAGTTTGACTCCTCGTTCTGTAGTTTCCTGCTCTCTTCTTCCTCCCACCAGCTGTCCATAACAGGAGGAGGTTAAACCTCAGAGAAAGTAGCTCCTCCCTTGGATGCATTTACAAAGGATGAAAAGGAAGTGCTGTGACTTTTTAAATTTCTTTTCTGATGTGAGGAGTCACTATATGTCTGCTTATGCTCTGAGATGACTACAAGGTTTCACCCTAGTCCAAGTCTCCAGTGACTTTTCACTGACACATTTCACTTTATTGAAAGTTGCCTATTTCATTTCCAATCAACTTCCTATTATCTAAGCAAGTTATCAAAGTGTTACTTTGGACGTCATTGTTCTGTCCAAAACTACATGCAATTTAGGGACACACGGAACCCAAATTGCTTCTTTCTTCTCCCTAGGTGTGGGTTGGAGCTCAGCCAAAGAAGTGTCAGCTTCAAATCCCAGAGCCCTTTAAAATTTCAAGTTCAGATGTGCTTTGCTGTCATTCCCATGGATGTCTGTTTGGCTTCTAAGAAGCACGTGATGCACGGTAACCATGTAGAGCAAAAATAATATTTTGTGTGTAAATGAATATTTGAATGAGGGCAGTACCTATCCTAGTGTGTGCATGCTCAGTCATGTCTGACTCTTGGCAACCCAGTGGAATGTAGTCTGCCAGGCTCCTCTGTCTATGGATTTCTCCAGGCAAGAATACTGGAGTGGGTTGCCATTTCCTCCTTCCAGCAGATCTCTTTCCAACCCAGAGATCAAACCTGTGTCTCTTGTGTCTGCTGCATTGGCAGGCTGATTCTTTACCACTGAGCCACCTGGGAAGCCCCTATCATACATGTGAACAACAGCTTTCTCATGTAGAAAATACTCCATTTTTTATACCATATATTTTAAGATATTATTCATACAAGTTCATAGGAGAATTAAGAAATATACCATTAAAGAATGACATTGCTCTATAGGATTTAGAAGCAATGGAGTAATTTTGTTATTTGTCTTTAACAGTTTGCCCTAGCCTGAAGTAACTCAGAATATCTTGCCAGGTGTTTGTGAAGATATTTAGTATTGTCTAAGAAAGAAGCGCAAGAAATCTGTAGGTGTAGATGAGAAAAGAATAAAAAAGGAATCTAATTTTGGTTGTTTAGTCACTAAGTTGTGTCCGACTCTTTTGTGACACCATGGACTGCAGGGTCCTCTGTCCGTGGGATTTCCCAGGCAAGAATACTGGAATGGGTTGCCATTCCTTCTCCAGGAGATCTTCTAGGCCCAGGGATTGAACCCACATCAATAGCATTGGCAGGTGGGTTCTTTACGACTGAGCCATGAGGGAATCCCCCCACTTTTATTTTACAGTAAAAACAAATTCATCAAAAATGCACAACCACATATTAAAGATAATAAAACAAGAATTATCATATTCTAATTCCTCATTTAATTCAATCTATGATCTTTTTTGACCTGGTTTTACTTATATAAGGACTTTTTTAAGCACTGCCAAATAGTGTAGAGATGAAAAAAAGTATTTGTTACTTTAAGATCTTTAAGGGTTGGACTATAGTTAACAGAAGCTATGTGTTTACTATTTATAACTTCCTCTCTAAAAATACAGGCATTGCATTTCTTGTCTTTTAAGATGTAACCTTATACATCTGTTGAACCTACATCTGGACATTTAGCCTAACTCATCATTTCTTTCTGTATGTCCAAAAACTGTCAGTTATTTCAGCCGAGATTCAGCCCTTGGGAGAACTGAAAGAGTTACATCCTTTTTCTGTCCAGGTTTTATAAACTCTCTTTTACCTTTTTCCCTAGGATATCAGTAAGTATAAAAATAAGCAATCTGAATTCTTTCTGGCTCTGGAGAAAGGAATATAGGAGGATGAGGGCATATGTTCCATTTGCTTCCATACAATAAAAAAACAAAGGCTTTATCTGAAAGAACAGACACTGACTGTCTACACAGGTGACTAAGAACGGTGCAGCATGCATATGTACATATATATGTGTGTATATATGTGTGTGTGTGTGTGCTATATCTGTCCACTACTAGAGACAGACAATTGCAGACTAATGATTGTAGGACAAGTAATTGATTTTTTAAAAAAATCATCATAAAACCCTTAAGATAAAACCCTCATAATGATAACTGATCCAAACAATTTTTAAAAGTGGAAGCGGAAATCATTGTATGACAGGTTTATTGGGAACAGGATAGATCCATGTGTCAAAGCTATGGTTTTTCCAGTGGTCATGTATGGATGTGAGAGTTGGACTATAAAGAAAGCTCAGCGCCAAAGAATTGATGCTTTTGAACTGTGGCGTTAGAGAAGACTCTTGAGAGTCCCTTGGAATGCAAGGAGATCCAGTCAGCCCATCCTAAAGGAGATTAGTCCTGGGTGTTCATTGGAAGGACTGATGTTGAAGCTGAAACTCCAGTACTTTGCCCACCTGATGCGAAGAACTGACTCATTGGAAAAGATCCTGATACTTGTAAAGATTGAAGGCGGGAGGAGAAGGGGGTGACAGAGGTTGGATGGCATTACCGACTTGATGGACATGAGTTTGAGCAAGCTCCTGAAGTTGGTGATGGACAAGGAAGCCTGGCCTGTTGCAGTCCATGGGGTCACAACGAGTCAGACATGACTGAGTGACTGACGTAAATTGATGTGTCAAAGTATAGATTAACTGCTAATTGCTTTTAAAACAATGCTAATTTTTGAAAACTGATTAAATTCTCAAAGGTCAATAGGAAAATCCGTTTTCCTCAGCTTACTGAATCAAAGTGGCTATGCAACAATTTTTCTAGAAATTTGTCATATGTTTATTTCACACACAGCTATATGAAACAATTACAAATATGTATTTATGTATTGATTTCTTACTAACTACAAAGGAAAATGTATAACTTTATGTGTTTTGACTAAAGTAATCATAATCTTTCACAATCTTACCTAATGGTCTGTGGCAACTTGTTTTACAGGCATCTGATCTGAAGCACCTAATGTCATCTATGAACTATTCTTGCCACAAATATTGACCCTGGCTCTAATCAATCTAGAGTCCAGAGGACATCCATCAGATTACTCAGGACAGATGGTAAAGTTAAGCAACACTGAAAGAAAATAGATATATCTGGAATGTGGACCATTTTACAAGACAACTGACCAGGACATTTCAGATTAAAATTGCATTTAAAAGTGGAGTTTTAATATGATATCACTTATATGTAGAAACTGAAAAAAGGGTACAAATGAACTTATCCATAAAAACAGAAAGAGAGTCACAGATGTACAAAACCAATTTTTGGTTACCAAGGGTTAAAAGGGGTGGATAAACTGGGAAATTGGGATTTACATATACTTGTTATTGTTTAGTCACTCAGTTGTGTCCAACTCTTTTGAGAACCCATGGAATGTAACTTTCCAGGCTCCTCTGTCCATGGGTTTCTCCAGGCAAGAACACTGGAGTAGGCTGCCATTTCTTACTCCAGAAATATATATACAACTATATTTAAAATAAATAACTAACAAGGACATAGTGTATGGCACAGGAAACTCTACTGAATACTCTATAATGTCATATATGGGAACAGAATTTTTAAAAAGAGTGGAAATATTTATAACTGATTCATTTTGCTGTATATCTGACACTAACACAACATCGTAAATCAACTATTTTCAATAAAAATTTTTATAAACTCTTGCATGATATGGAGTGACAACTCTACTTTGAAAGTGAAAGTCTCTCAGTTGTGTCCAACTCTTTGTGACACCATGGACTACAGAGTCCATGGAATTCTCCAGGCCAGAATACTAGAGTTGGTAGCCTTTCCCTTCTCCAGGGGATCTTCCCAACCCAGGGACTGAACCCAGGTCTCCCACATTACAGGATTCTTTACCTGCTGAATCACAAGGGAAGCCCAAGAATACTGGAGTGGGTAGCCTTTCCCTTCTCCAGCAGATCTTCCTGACCCAGGAATCGAACCAGGGTCTCCTGCATTGCAGGCGGATTTTTTACCAAATGAGCTATCAGGGAAGCCCAAACTCTACTTTAAGAGGTACAAATTAAACAAAGAAATCTATTCAATAAGTATTGATTTGATCTAATTAAGAATTTAATAAAAGACATCCTTGGCATAATTAGGAGAATTAAAAATGGACAATTATATAATGTAATTGCTTCATTGTTTCTTAGGGATAATAAATTTCAATATTCTTACAATGAATAATTGTTGAAGTATCTGGGGGTAGAGTTATATTTCAACATGTATGAAAATTGTTCAATAATACATACACTTTATTTTATTTAAATATATATAATCATCAATTCATCTTTAAAAGAGCAAGCATGTTGCTTGCCCCATCTGTCAAAATCTTCAATGAGTAATCAATGTTAATCAATTTAGGCTACACATTAAAATAACTGGGCTGCTTAAAACAACATGACAACAAACACAGCTAAGCCCAAGGCCCTCCCGCAGAGATTCTAATTTAAGTGTTTTCGTTTCTAGCCTAGGTATCAATATGTTTTTTAAAGCCTCTAAGGCGATTCTAAAATGAACTCACAAAAAGCATCACAGCACAATCAGTCAGCTAACAATGTGCTCAAGGCTTAACAGGACAACACAATGAGTGTAATACTAATTGCTGGCATATTGAGTGCAGCACTTTCACAGCATCATCTTTCAGGATTTGAAATAGCTCAACTGGAATTCCATCACCTCCACTAGCTTTGTTCATAGCGATGCTTTCTGAGGCCCACTTGACTTCACATTCCAGGATGTCTGGCTCTAGGTGAGTGATCACACCATCGTGATTATCTGGGTTGTGAAGATCATTTTTGTACAGCTCTTCTGTGTATTCTTGCCACCTCTTCTTCATATCTTCAGCTTCTGCTAGGTCCATACCATTTCTGTCCTTTATCGAGTCCATCTTTGCATGAAATGTTTTCCCTTGGTATCTCTAATTTTCTTGAAGAGATCTCTAGTCTTTCCCATTCTGTTGTTTTCCTCTATTTCTTTGCATTGATCGCTAAGGAAGGCTTTCTTCTCTCTCCTTGCTATTCTTTGGAACTCTGCATTCAAATGGGAATATCTTTCCTTTTCTCCTTTGCTTTTCACTTCTCTCCTTTTCACAGCTATTTGTAAGGCCTCCTCAGACAGTCATTTTGCTTTTTTGCATTTCTTTTTCTTGGGGATGGTCCTGATCCCTGTCTCCTGTACAATGTCATGAACCTCCGTCCACAGTTCATTAGGCACTCTGTCTATCAGATCTAATCCCTTAAATCTATTTCTCACTTCCACTGTATAATCATAAGGGATTGGATTTAGGTCATACTTGAATGGTATGACATTACTTTCCCAACAAAGGTCTGTCTAGTCAAGGCTATGGTTTTTCCAGTGATCATGTATGGATGTGAGAGTTGGACGGTGAAGAAAGCTGAGTGACGAAAAATTGATGCTTTTGAACTGTGGTGTTGGAGAAGACTCTTGAGAGTCCCCTGGACTGCAAGGAGATCCAACCAGTCCATCCTAAAGGAGATCAGTCCTGGGTATTCATTGGAAGGACTGATGTTGAAGCTCAAACTCCAATACTTTGGCCACTTCATGCGAAGAGTTGACTCATTGGAAAAGACCCTGATGCTGGGAAGGATTGGGGGCAGGAGAAGGGGATGACAGAGGATGAGATGGCTGAATGGCATCACCGACTTGATGGATATGAGTTTGGGTAAACTCTGGGAGTTGATGATGGACAGGGAGGCCTGGTGTACTGCGATTCATGGGGTCACAAAGAGTCGGACACGACTGAGCGACTGAACTGAATTGAACAGAATACTAATTGCATAACGACAGAAAGAAGGTGAGCCCTGCTGTATTCTTTTGGAGGTTAATTCTCATTTTCTATAAATTTTTTGACACTTCAACAACCAAGTTACTAGCTTTTCTTTCCTACCAATATAATTGAGGGTTTTAAATACACCACCAACAAAGTACATTGGACAGATGATGATATTAGTGTATGTCTTATTTAATTAAAATTAATTTTAAAAAGATAACCAGTGGGAAGCTGCTGTATAGGCACAGGAGCTCAACCCGGTGCTCTATGACAACCTAGAGGGGTGGGATGAGGTTGGGGGGTGGAGGTTCAAGAGGGAGGGGACATATGCATATTTTGACCAATTCACATTGCTATATGGCAGACACCAACACAACGTTGTAAAGCAGTGCTCCTCCAATTAAAAATAAATTTAAAAAATAATTTTATTAAGAGCTTAGAGTAATGACAAACCTAAGAGACTCTGATCAATGACTTCAGTCAAAATATCCAGGCTGTGGCATATCAACACTGAGAGTTAGGCAAGTTACCGAAACGATATTGGTTTTAGTTTCCTCTTTCATACAAGTACTATGATAGAACTCATCTCCTAGTTTTTCTAATTATATATGAAAATGTATATGAAGCAATGAAAACAATGAAAAAGAACTCTGTAAATTTTACGTAGTACTAGTGTTATATCATAAAGTGACAGGTTTTCAATACCTAACAGGATGAGATGTTCTGATACATACTTGGCCTTAATATAGTCAATATATTCACTAATATTTTTGTCTACTATACCTAATTCAAGTGCAGAAGATTCAGACTCTGGAGTCCCATAGCATTTGAAAACGGCAAGACTTCTTGTCACCTGCAGAACATCCTAGTTATATCTAAATTTTAGTGACGTTCAGAGCTTAATCTTGACTTACAAACTTTTGGTAAAACAACTCAGAGTGATACCTTTTAGTTCTCCCTTTTGAAGTTACTGATCTGTGTATATGCCAAAGTATGCATATAGAGTCACTAAAAAGAGGTGGGCAGTTAAAATCTAAAGAAGTATGTATTCTCATTCCAAGTAGTTCATATTATGTTGTGGTTATATATTTCTTTACAATGCAATATTCATATCCATCTCCATTTTCACAAAATATTAATCAACTTCTTTTCTTGACATTACTAGTTATATCTATCCCTGTTCATATTCCAGTTTCCCACTGATCTTTATCTAGTCAAAAAAAAAAAAATAAGCTATGATGATAACTTGGGCTTCCCTGGTGGCTCAATGGTAAAGAATCCACCTGCCAATGCAGGAGAGGCAGGCGATGCGGGTTCAATCCCCAGGTCAGGAAGATCCCCTGGAGGAGAGCATGGCAACCCACTCCAGTACCCTTGCCTCAAAAATTCCATGAACAGAGGAGCTTGGCAGGCTACAGTCCATGGGGTCGCAAAGAGTCAGACACAACTTAGCAACTGAGCACATGATGATAACTTAAGGTGCCTATATAACATTATCCAGTGGTAGTCTTATATTATAGCTTGCATTGCTTCTTTTTAGTAAATTTTTAAACTATAAATTACTGTTATAAAAATGATTTATACATAACTGCTTGCACTAAATATCTTCTACTCAAACTCATTTTCTTTCTTTATTTTCTACTTCTGACTCATTTGGTTTTATGCTTTATTTGTAGTTCACTCTGTTCTTTAACTCTGAGTCAGTTTATTTCCTAAGCAATATTATTATTACTATGGTGGAGGCTTTAAAATTCTGCATAATGACTGATTTTCCCACTATATTTCAAAATTTCTAAAGAAAAAGACAGCACTGCTAAATAAATCTAATACAATGAAATGAGATACATTTTTTGTTGATTTGACTACCACCTGTAAATCTGGTGCCTTTTTCTGGGACTTGCCTGTACTGTTTGTTTAACTCATGGTATAAGCACTTCACATGAGAAGACATGTGCCCATGCTTCAAACAGCTCCAAGGCACAGAGCCGCACTAAACATTTGTTTTAAAAAAATAATGCAGCACAAGCTACATACTGCAAAACCCTACTGCTGCGGGGCTTTTTGCATTATCAAGATGTGTGTGAATTTGGAGAGGAAAAAAAGTTATACACATACTTTTGAAATGCCTATAACACAAAATTACATTTCAGAAAGCATCTTAAGAAATACAAACCATCAAACTGTAAGAAAAAGGACAAAGTCAAATTACCTATTTGTGTAAGAGAAGAAAGAACAAGTCTGTTTTAGAGATTTTTTTTTCAAGTCATTTTCTAGGTCCTGGAAAAAGAGATTTCAGTCTCTAAACTGGAAAAATCTTTTAATAAATTAAAATTTAATTAAGCTGAGAAGGCAACAAAAGCAAATTTAAAATCTAAATAGTAAATACAAATTCTAATAGATTTTGTTTCTTCCAAAAGAGCAAAGTAAAAACAGTGATGTTTAAATAAAAAAGAAATATGGATAAGTTTAATCTATCAAAAAAAATTTCAAATTACCTAATATTAACTTGAGGAGAAAAACAATTTTAAAAGAAAAGGACACTAATTTTATTATTATAGTTGACAACAATTCATTTCAGGAAAGATTGTTAATATATCTTTATCACTGGAAGCCTAAAACACTGTCTTGCAGTGTTCCCTGTTGCCTATATATCTGACCTAGAGGTGAGGCCTGAAATATCCGTTTTCCAATATATACATATTATTAAGTGCAGAGGCAATTTTTTTAACATTGATAATTCTCTAGTGTTAGTGTTATGTTATGGGCTTCCCAGGTGGTGCTATTGGTAAAGAATCTGCCTGCCAATGCAGGAGACCTAAGAGACAGGGGTTTGATCCCTAGATTGGGAAGATCCCCTGGAGGAGGACATAGCAACCCACTCCAGTATTCTTGCCTGGAGAATCCTCATGGACAGAGGAGCCTGTCAAGCTACAGTCCATAGGGTGGCAAAGAGTTGGACACCACTGAAGCGACTTAGCATGCATACACGCAGTGTATGTTACATAAAACATTTTGTACATATGCCTTACAAATATATAGTGCATCTTTACAAGATCCTTCATGAAGTATTATTATTAACTCCAGATAACAATAAGAAAAAATGACTCTGTATGACAATAAGTTAGCTTCATTATGCATTGTGAAAAAGATAAATATTTTAACAACAACTATGTATTAACTGTCATTTAAGGGAAACATGGCAGTTTTCAGGACATTATTATATATAACATATTACATAAAAAGACCAGACAACATGAGTTTATATTTAGTATTTTACTTATTATGTATCAGCCTCTGCCCTTAGCGTTTCTCAACTGTAATTCATTTATACCACACAACGATCTTACGTAGATGACACTATTGTTATTTGCATCTTACAAATAAGGATAAATAAGAGGAGGCATAACTTGCTCAATATTACACCGGTAAGTTGTATAGCCAAAGTCTGAACCCAGGCAGTCCAGCTCCACAGAGTCTGTAATAGTTTTTTGTATATTTTGGATAATAATCTATTATCAGATGTGTCTTTTGCAAATACTTTCTCCCATCTGGCTTGTCTTATCCTCTTGACATTGTCTCTCATAGAGCAGAAGTTTTTAATTTTAATGAAGTCCAGTTTATCAATTTTTTAATGGATCATGCCTTTAATGTTGTACCTAAAAAGTTATCTCAACACCCAAAATGTTACTTATACATTTACTCCCATGTTATCTTCAAAGAGTTTTATGGGTTTTTTTTATGTTTAAGACTCTGGTTAACTTTTGTGAAGGGTTGTAAAGTCTGTGTCTAGGTTCACTTCTTACATGTAAATGTCCTATTGTTTCAGCACTATTTGTTGAAAAGACTCTTCTTAGCTTAACTGAATTGCCTTTGCTCTTTTTTGCCAAACATGATTATGCCGATCTGTTCCACTGATCTATATTTGTCTGTCTTTTGACAATACCACATGGTCTTGACCACTGTAGCTTCATAGCTTCATAAGTCTTGAAGTTGGGTGGCATCAATCTTCCAAGTTTGTTCTTCTCCTCCAATATTTTGTTGGCTACTGTTTTCTTCTTCAACATTCTGTATTAGCCTGTCTTTTTGCCTCTCCACATAAACTTTAGAATTAATCTATCAATATCCACAAAATAACTTGCAAGATTTTGATGAGGGATGAATAGAATCTACGGGACAAGTTGGAAAGAATTGATATCTGGAGAATATTGAATGTTCCAATAGTTTGGCTCTAGAATCTATGCTTTTCTACCACTACATTTGTTGCTTTTCCAATGGCTTTCAATAATAATAGAATTTTAGTTATTAATACTGATACTATTCCTAGCATCATCATTTCAGGAATATGAATTTTTAACAGGATTCCATTTGGTTTTTATGTAAGTACTTTGAGAAAGGTTAATCAGCATATTCAGAGATTTGGAAATTTAAGAATTGGTGAAAAAGAAATAGGTGAGGGAGACTAAGAGGTACAAACTTACAGTTTCAAATCAATAAGTCATGGGTATGAAGTGTACAGTCTGGGGAATATTTAGGAAGGAAATAAAATCTATCTCAGAGAGGTTAATCTCAAGGTCATGTGGCTAGTACATAGTTGCACATACAGAGTTACACACCTAAACTTCTCCACTCAAATTCCATTGCTCTGCTGTGTAATAGGCAAATGTAGTAGGCCCCGCAGTAAAAGAAAATTAGCATATTCTCTGTCTTAAGTGGAGTCAGTCACGTCAGACAATGCTGATAAATTAATCTTTATCTCTGTCTTTCAGTTTCATTCTGAATACTCATTACAGAGCTTTATTAATTCTGTAAAATATTACTAAAGTCATCCTCAAATACTTCCAACTATTCCCAGAAATATACCTATATTTTAGTTACCAATGTTCAGAAATAGGCTGATTAAGATTTCTGAAAGTTTTATCCTTTATTAGCAAGTGTGTGAATTCTCTATTTGAAAGGATCTTTACTTTCAACCCTCTGATCATGGCTAGATTCTTTGTATCAAGTGTGCTTTTCATACATTATCTACGTACAGAATATAAAAACAACAAAGGAAATTCTGACTGTGGCTTTAAGGGTGACTGCAGCTGTCAGTGATAAAAGTAAATTATTTCTAGGGGAAATTTCCTTCAAATGGTGCTCTCTGAGGGGAAATAACTATAATATTTCAGTACATACACATTGGAAGTGCTCCTGTGGATAAATGTTTAATATTAGTCATAAGATAACCCCTGTCATGGAAATGAAAATGTGAAAGTGTTAGTCGTCCAGTCGTGTCAGACTCTGCGATCCCATGGAACTCACCAGGCTCCTCTGTCCATGAAATTCTCCAGGCAAGAATACTGGAGTGGGCTGCCATTCCCTTCTCCGGGGGATCTTCCCCACCCAGGGACTGAACCTGGGTCTTCCACATTGCAGGCAGATTCTTTACTGCCTGAGACGCCAGGGAAGCTCAGAGGAAGTGGTTGACATAGGTGTCAGGCTCCTTATCAGAACGTAATGATGAGAAATTGGAGGTCATAGGCACTGTGATGAGAATTATAAGGCTTCCTTTATGCATACTCTGAAGGATGACTCCTCCAACAGCTGAGAGAAGGTGAGAAATCATGGGGAAAAAGTGAGAGGAATAGCAATAAACAAGGCAAATATACAGTGGACTTCACCTCAGTGATTCAATAAAAGTACAGCCACATTTTTTTTAAGTGAGGCATAATATGTGGCAAAGAGTTACAAAAATACTGGGTGCTAAAAAAATTAGACAAGAATGAGTAAGTAACTGATTTTTCAATATAGACTACATTTCTGGCACTATCTCCCAGCCAAAAAAAAAAAAAATCTGATCAATATATCTGTTTATTCTTTGTTTAAACAATAATGAAAATTAGAATTATCTAAATTTAACCTCCTTAAAATTCAATTAGGAATGAAAAGTTTAATTCATCATATACAAATGCTCACTGAGTGACAATAAACTTGTGGGAATAAAAGTTTAATTACACAAAAATTATGAACACTCACCTTATTTAGATAAAGGAATAAATAAATAGAAAATGAATTAAGTAGTTTACTTGTTGAGTAAAATTAAAAGCAGCTTACTTGTTGAATAAAAGAACTAGAATTTGAGGAAATTGTATAGGTTTCTTTTTATAACAATTTTACATATCAATGTCGTGTATTTCAGAACTGGACTCAAGTGTTACAGTCTAAATGTATGATCAATGCCTCAAAAGGAAATAGTAGAGGTTATAGCCATCTGAACTCTAATTTATAACCGTATATAATATGTGGGAAGGCTCACTGCATCAGTCCAGGTCCAATCAGGAAACAAAACCATGCAATCATTGTAATAAGTAAAGTTAATACAGTGAATTATTAACTAGTAAAAAGGGAGTTAACTAAAAGAGTTAAACAAGGTATAGGTCAGTAGCACAGAAGTAGAATCTGTAGAACACAAATATTACCCATAGATCTTAAGGAGAGTGAATGAGGCAAATACTTATAAGTTTCAAAGAGCCCTTTACCATGACCAACACCAAGTCTAAGAGTCTGCATCTCTGTACAGGTTGTGCTCCCATAGGAACTCTACTGGGAACAAAGAGATTGCGAGAGTGTGTAGACCCCAGAGGGTGTGGGATACACACAGTCCACTGGCCACCTAGAGTCCATCAGATGGTATAGGCTATATCTGAACCACGAGATGAACACTACCAGGTTCCCCACATATTAATCTGTTAAGGGCTGATAGCAAATGGCACTTAAGAAAGTGGAAACAAAGTTCCTCCCTCCTGTTCTGTCTTTTCTGTGTCCTACCAGACCTTTGAATTGGCAGAACCTAACAACAAGTACTGGCAAAAGAGGAACATCTCTCAGGTCCACTTCTGATAAGACAAGAAATAGTAAAGAAGAATGTGGGGAAGAGAGGCAATACAATGAATGACTGGCAAGCTGGTACTTGCACCATCTTTAGTTACGGAAACTGATGCAGTAAAATCTGTGTAAGGGCACATGTTTATGCTTACCGTCACAAATGATAACTTCTTGGTTCCTATTTTTAAATTTGGTTACTCATTGTACCATTCTGACTATTCAGCAGAAAGCACATTGGTGGCATTATTTACTAGTTTAACATTTTATTGAGGTATAGATAAAGTACATGAACTTTAAATGTACAAATTAATAAATTTTTACAAGTATACACATACATATAAAACTACAAGTCTATTATCTATACAATCTATACAGTCCA
Organism: Giraffa tippelskirchi; assembly: GCF_054371585.1. Lineage (NCBI taxonomy): Eukaryota > Metazoa > Chordata > Mammalia > Artiodactyla > Giraffidae > Giraffa > Giraffa tippelskirchi. The sequence continues at coordinate 71,015,253 of NC_137284.1, forward strand.
CGGAATTCTCCAGGCCAGAATACTGAAGTGTGTAGCTTTCCCTTCTCCAGGGGATCTTCCCAACCCAGGAATTGAACAACGGTCTCCTGCATTGCAGGCAGATTCTTTACCAACTGAGCTATCAGGGAAGCCCAGAGATAAAGTACATAAAATTTACATGTACAAACTGATATATTTTTACAAGTATATACACTCATATAACTACAAATCTAATATCACACTCAAGACAAGTCTATTACCAGCACCTTGGAAGGCTCATTCTGGCTGCCCCTCAAGAAATAATCATTTATATTTTAAAAGTTCCCTTAAAAATCTTTACTCTTTTTCTTATTACATGTTTAGTACAACTAATAGGAAGTACAAAGAAAAATAATGTAGCTTTTTGTAATGGAGACTAAGCATGCAAGAAGTTACTTTGAGACCTACTTAATGTTATCATTCCATCTTTCTAAAGTAGTCAAAGCACTGTAGGATAATTATTGCGCTACTCTTGTTTCTGTGTAAACTGATAATTTATCAATTTCTTTCTCATTTTTTCCAGGGGAAAAGGGAATGACATATAAAGAATACATATAGCCTCAAATAATCCTCTGCCATTTTTCATAGAAACAGAGATGGAATTCAAGGTTTTCTAAACTTTTCTACAAATACAAAAAGTGAAAGTCACTCACTCCATTGTCCAATTATCTGCAACCACATGGACTGTAGCCTGTCAGACTCCCCAGTCCATGGAATTCTACAGGCAAGAATACTGCAGTGGGTAGCCTGTTCCCTTCTCCAGGGGATCTTCCAAACCCAGGGATCAAATCCAGGTCTGTCCCATTGCAGGCAGATTCTTTATCATCTGAGCCACCGAGGAAGCCCAATAATACTGGAGTGGGTAGCCTATCCCTTCTCCAGAGGATCTTCCCAACCCAGGAATCAAATCAGGGTCTCCTGCATTACAGGTGGATTCTTTACCAGCTGAGCTACCAGGGAAGGAAACTGTCTCTTTAATGTAAGAAAACTGTACATTTTGCAAAACAAACTAGTAAAGTAGCAACAATAACCACCTAGCAATAATGTAGGTTATTAAAGAAATTATTTAAATGGATGCAAAAACAAAATTTTAAATATATAGTAAACTGTTTCTTCAAAAGTCACAGCATTTAACATTTAGCAGATGTGGAGTATACTTTTATTATATCATTTTATTGCAAACAGTGAAGGGAAAGCAACACATTAAGTAGAAAAAGCAGGGTTTAAAAAAATTTTTAAGACAACATTTAGACTTTAGAACTGTTCAACTTTTCAGCTGAATAAATTTAACCAATTAATTGCTCAGTAATCCAATAGACTCAAAAAATTTGATATTATTGGCTTTTCTTGTCACTCTGTATGTCTAGATTTCTAAAACCCCATTTTAATATTTTGTATTATCATATAAAATTTAAAAATTGATTGTTACATTGAAATTTGACACATCTAACTACATAGTTTTTTTTCCAACTAGCTTTCCATCACAAGTCAAAAGTCTTTGAACTTATGATTAAGCTTCATGGCCTGAAAGTGGTGAGTGTTTTTCCAGAAGGTTTCAGATTTTTTTAATGGCTGCCTTTACTGGATTTGATTCAAAATTTTCTAATTGGAAGCATACTTTAAACAACTTTGATTCCATGTTTTTAACATATTATTTTACTTTATTGCTCTTCCCTGAGAGCACTTAAAATCAACATATTTTTAAACATTTTATATTTGGTTATATTTTGTTGGTTCTTTGTTTTCTGTCATAACGGACTTTCAAAGATTAAGCAAATTTTCAGATTTTCCAAACAAACACATCTGTACAGGACAGTGTGATATTAGAAGATTCCTGAAATTAAGTAATACAATGTAAATGCTTTCTGCATTACCCATTTGCTACAACAGAAAGTGAGGGAAATTGCCAATGGGCTTGCTTCAGGGAGAAAACTACTGTTTTGAAATGAAATACAAAGTTTACTGCATAGACCCTATTTTATTCTTAATCATGTTCAATTTGGGAGTATCCTCTTACATTTATATACAAGGAAATGATGTCAGGAGATGATCTTTTATTTTCAAAGGCAAAGGTTATCACACACAAAACAAACAACTTTGTCTAGTTTATCTGTTCACTCCAAATTGTTTTACTGAATTAACACTGTTTACAGTGTCATTAAATGTCACATTTAAAGTGCTTAACAAAATAACACCGTGTTTAAAGTTTAGCTGCCTTTAGCCTAATGCTGTCTGCGCTACTCCTATTTCCTTCATCCTTGCTTGGCAAGGATGTTTAGTCACACATACTCCCACACACATAGCTAGGTTATTCACTCTGATCTCCAGGGCTCTTCTTTCCATCCTCCATCTAGTTTGTATTATTATTCCAGGTTTCTTCCTCTTCCTTCCTTCCTCCCCACCTACTCAACCCAACTACCCACTGAAATTCTGAATTCAATTCCTTGGTAGTTTCCCCAAATTAGCACTTTGCTCCATTTCCTTGCAGAAATACTTCTGCATGCCTCCTTCCTCCTTGCAGACCACTAGCTCACCTTACCTCTACAAGCATTCTTCAACCCGGCTTATTCCAATAGAGATTTAGACAGCTCCTTGCTCCTCCATTTTCCTTTCCATAACAAAACATTTCTTTGGAAAGTGCAGCCAAGAATCCACACAAGCAAACTCAGTGAACCAGTACAATATGAAGGTTTTATACCAGATGAGAAATTGTGCAAAGCTGTGGTCACACTGGAGAAGAAAATGGCAACCCACTCCAGTGTTCTTGCCTGGAGAATCCCAGGGACGGCAGAGCCTGGTGGGCTGCCGTCTATGGGGTCGCACAGAGTCGGACACGACTGCAGTGACTTAGCAGCAGCAGCAGTGGTCACACTTAAGTGCATTATGGCTAGTGCCTTAGCTGATTGCATTTTCACTTGTAACATGGCAATATAGCCAAGAATTTGAATCAAGCTTACATGACAACACGTTGCCTAGGATTCCATGCTGTTATAAAGCTCTTCTGAATGACCCTAGCTAATTGGGATGTGAAGTGATACAATAGCCAGGACTTTCTAAAGGGTTTAACAAAAATATATTAGATACAAGAAGTGTGAAATATGTACCTCTAGTAATTTCACATTTTTTCAACAATGACTTCAGATTGTTTCCATTTAAAATGCAAAGTAACTTTTCATTGTTAATCTTTAGATACTGTAAATACATTAAGTTATTCATTTAGTCATTCATTCAATAAATATTTACTGAATACCAACTACGTGGCAAACACAGTTCAACGTAAGTTTAGTAGCAATAAAGCCTTGGTTTGGAACTTACCATGAGCCATACGATGGAACCAGTAGTAACCAAAGTCAACTCCCAAGAAAGTTAAATACCAAGTCCATGGAGAATCCCAAGGCAAGCTAATGAGCCTGTAGTTCTCCCAGATATAAACATAACTAGCCAGCTCAATGCTCCTGGAAAACAACCTGGAAAGATAAAATCTATCAGTAATGATTTTACTATATTTTAGAGGTTAACTTATGCTAAAAAATTTTAGATTATATACAAAAGTGAATTTGTTCACATGTAAAAATAAAATCCTTTCCCTCTTCTTCTTGGTTTCTTACTGTTCTATCATGCCTTTGAAGAGGCTCAATTCCCTTGGTATCCAAGTGATTCATACCATGTTTCCTTTTGTTTCATAGGCATCATGCATGCCAACTATTTCTCTATTTCATGGAACTTAGCAGGACATTCTTTTTATGTGTCTCTTAAAAATACTTTTCACAGAACCCATATAACATAAATATGACAAAACTATGACTATTTGCTGTGATTGTCATTTCTAAATCTTAATAAAGAACACAAGAAGGGTGCTTTGTAAAGGAAATGTAAAAAGTAGAAAATTATAAACAGCATGTTTTTAAAGAGGACTGCAAAATGCCTACTAATTTAACATGTGTTAATCCAATAAAGTTTAAGTTGCTTCTGCCTAGCTCCATCCTCTCTTCCTCTCTGCTCTCTCCTTCCTCCTTCATACACACACACACACACACACACACACACACACACGCTTCAAGCTTTTTAGATATTTCTCTTAGCATCTCAAATTGGATCCTCATAGCATTCCAGCATTTCTTGTAGTAAATTATAGATCTCAAAATAATATAAAAGAATATTTTCCCTAGAAGTAAACAATTGTTTTTAAAACCATATAAAGTATCTTTTACCATCTATTCTACCAAGCTTCTGCAAATTCTATTCCAAGAACTTTCAAAAATATACATAATATACTTCAATTTTATAAAGAGGACTATTTTTCCTTTTAAGTTTTCTGTGAGCAAATTTAAGATCAGACTTAAGCTAATCATTCCTTTTATCACTTTTATAGATAAGAGTGAACTGACTTTTTCACTTATATTTATCAGTCATATGTAAAATGAATGATACTATCTAATAAAGATTCATTTATAAAGTATGAACTGAGAAAGTTCTTAAATATACTAATTTTAAATAAAAGTCAAAGAAGCAGATCTTTAGTTTGCTCTTTATACTCATTCTTTTTCTAATATTTCCGTTTACACAGCCAGCCTCTATGAATTAGCATGTTACTGGGTTTGCTGGAAACCCCGGTATTTACTTTTAATCTACTTTTGAATTTAATTATGATATGATTTTAACTGTGATTTATCGATAAGAACTTTAAAATAGCCCCATATTTCGAATTCTTCACGTTATTATTTAATCAGTAACACAAAACACTAGGCCTCTTCCCAATGGCACTAATACAAATAACCAATAGAAATGATAAACGTCTATACTTTCAAAAAGGATTATGCATCATCAGATCTTAAAACTCAATTTTCAATTTAAGATTATTCTCAGTTTATAAATTGGTGGTCATACAGGGAGAGTAAAGAAGAGACTAAAGAATGAAACAGAACAGTCTAGATTCGGAGGTGGCAGTTTTTATAAACAAAGGAACTTACAGAGCTGGTTTGTTGGGTGGCTACAAGACACATAAATCTCTATAATCCCCTTCCAGAATCCCAAGAGTTTCCAGAAAGATCCTCACTGGCTTCATTCATTTATTCAGTCAAGATGGTCTCAACAATACCTTACTTTCTCAAGGATTCATCCTTGAAACAGCTGCTAATATCATGGGATTGTGGGTGGAACTTACATTCCACAGACAGGGGAAAGTGTAGAAGAGAGGGGAAGGGTGCGAAAGGTTCCGCTTATAGGTCAACTGGCGTCACATCCTCTCCATGACCTCCTCCAACAATTATATGATTGGAAAGAGTCATTTTGTCTTTAAATGAGAGTCCTTGACCCAAGTCTGAGGAGGCCTTACAGATAGCTGGGAAGAGAAGAGAAGCAAAAAGCAAAGGAGAAAAGGAAAGATATTCCCATCTGAATGCAGAGTTCCAATGAATAGCAAGAAGAGATAAGAAAGCCTTCCTCAGTGATCAATGCAAAGAAATAGAGGAAAACAACAGATTGGGAAAGACTAGAGATCTCTTCAAGAAAATTAGAGATACCAAAGGAACATTTTATGCAAAGATAGGCTCGATAAAGGACAGAAATGGTATGGACCTAACAGAAGCAGAAGATATTAAGAAGAGGTGGCAAGAATACACAGAAGAACTGTACAAAAAAGATCTTCACGACCCAGATAATCACGATGGTGTGATCACTCACCTAGAGCCAGACATCCTGGAATGGGAAGTCAAGTGGGCCTTAGAAAGCTTCACTTCGAACAAAGCTAGTGGAGGTGATGGAATTCCAGTTGAGCTATTTCAAATCCTCAAAGGTGATGCTGTGAAAGTGCTGCACTCGATATGCCAGCAAATTTGGAAAACTCAGCAGTGGCCACAGGACTGGAAAAGGTCAGTTTTCATTCCAATCCCAAAGAAAGGCAATGCCAAAGAATGCTCAAACTACCGCACAATTGCACTCATCTCACATGCTAGTAAAGTAATGCTCAAAATTCTCCAAGCCAGGCTTCAGCAATACGTAAACCTTGCACTTCCAGATGTTCAAGCTGGTTTTAGAAAAGGCAGAGGAACCAGAGATCAAATTGCCAATATCCACCGGATCATCGAAAAAGCAAGAGAGTTCCAGAAAAACATCTATTTCTGCTTTATTGACTATGCCAAAGCCTCTGACTGTGTGGATCATAATAATCTGTGGAAAATTCTGAAAAAGATGGGAATACCAGACCATCTGACCTGTCTCTTGAGAAACCTGTCTGAAGGTCAGGAAGCAATAGTTAGAACTGGACATGGAACAACAGACTGGTTCCAAATAGGAAAAGGAGTACGTCAAGGCTGTATATTGTCACCCTGCTTATTTAACTTATATTCAGAGTACATCATGAGAAACGCTGGGCTAGAAGAAACACAAGCTGGAATCAAGATTGCTGGGAGAAATATCAATAACCTCAGATATGCAGATGACACCACCCTTATGGCAGAAAGTGAAGAAGAACTAAAGAGCCTCTTGATGAAAGTGAAAGAGGAGAGTGAAAAAGTTGGCTTAAAGCTCAACGTTCAGAAAACTAAGATCATGGCATCTGGTCCCATCACTTCATGGGAAATACATGGGGAAACAGTGGAAACAGTGTCAGACTTTATTTTTTGGGGCTCCAAAATCACTGTAGATGGTGATTGCAGCCATGAAATTAAAAGACGCTTACTCCTTGGAAGGAAGGTTATGGCCAACCTAGACAGCATATTTAAAAGCAGAGACATTACTTTGCCAACAAAAGTCCGTCTAGTCAAGGCTATGGTTTTTCCAGTGGTTATGTATCGATGTGAGAGTTGGACAGTGAAGAAAGCTGAGCGCCGAAGAATTGATGCTTTTGAACTGTGGTGTTGGAGAAGACTCTTGAGAGTCCCTTGGACTGCAAGGAGATCCAATCAATCCATCCTAAAGGAGATCAATCCTGGGTGTTCATTGGAAGGACTGATGTTGAAGCTGAAACTCCAATACTTTGGCCACCTCATGCTAGGAGTTGACTCATTGGAAGAGACCCTAAGGCTGGGTAGGATTGGGGGCAGGAGGAGAAGGGGATGACAGAGGATGAGATAGTTGAATGGCATTACTGACTCGATGGACATGGGTTTGGGAGGACTCCGGGAGTTGGTGATGGACAGGGAGGCCTGGCATGCTGCAATTCATGGGGTCGCAGAGAGTCGGACACGACTGAGTGACTGAACTTAACTGAACTGACCCAAGTGGGCTGCCTACCCAGCACTTCTGTCACAACTCAGTCCAAGCCCTGGACACTCCAGAACCCCCTTTCAGGTGACCTTCACCCTGCTTTCAGGACTTGCTCGAGTCTCTTTCCTGGTCCAGACCTACAGAGGGCCCACCTGTGGGTGTGGAAAAGCCTTCAACATGACAAGGTAGATAAAAGTGGCTATTTTGGACATGTAGACAGAGATGGGATGAGCAATCTGGGTGTCCACACATAGGGATGTGAGGTCCCTCATGGGACAGGACAGACAATGGGCCAGGGGCTCTCACCCTGTTCTGGAACTCTGAGGAATTCAAGAACTTGAAATTTGAAATGTGTCTTCCAGTTTGCCATCCAGGTTATTGATCAGGGTGAAAGTGTTAGTTACTCATTGTGTCCAACTCTTAGTGACCCCATGGACTATAGCCCCCCAGGCTCCCCTGTCCATGAAATTCTGCAGGCAAGAATACTGGAGTGGGCCACCATTCCATTCTCCAGGGGATCTTCCCAACCTAGGGATTGAACCCACGGTCTCCTCCATTGCAGGCAGACTCTTTACTGTCTGAACAATGATCGAGGTGGGTTGTGGGTAGAACAAATTCTATTGTAAAGTAAGTTAGCTTGGTTGGTAACTCATATCTAGACTACGACTTCTGAACAGTGTCATTTATTATTGACATTCAGACAAGATAATTCTCAGTTGTAGGGGTCTGTCTTGTGAAAACAATTACCCAAATTACGAAACTTAACATTGTTCTCTAGGACTCAGTGGTAGAGGACTGACCAAATAAAATTCAAGTTCTAGGTTAAAAATGGTGAATAATATGAATTTTAAATGGTCTAACTTAAGTTTTCTCAGAGATTCTAAAGTTTGACACTGTTGCCTTTGGTTCCAGATAATTCTTTGTTGTGGGGATCGGTCCTGTGCATTGTGGGAGGGTTAGCACCATCCCCAGCCTCTACTGACTAGATAGATACCAGCAGCACAGCCGTCCACTTCTGTTGTGACAACAAACTGTCCAAATGTCTCCTGGAAGCAAAATTGTCCCAGTTGATAACCCTAAATACAAAAGACTGATCCAGAAAGAAAAAAATTAAGACTTAGAAAATGCAACGAAAAGTTGAAATAATCTGCAGTCTTTTGACATTTGTTTTAGTACATAGTGTCAAACTCATGAATTCATTCAATCTTTCAATGAATTTCCATTTAGAATCTACTGGGTGTCACGCACAGCACAAAAAAGGGAAGACACATCAGTGAAGAGGGCAAATACTGCCACCTGCCTCATCAGTGTCCCACCAGTTCAGTATCTCTTTTCAAAGTTGCTGTCTTTCTTGTCAAGTTTTCCAGTGACAGTTGAAATAGGCTTTCAGATACCAAGATTTCAACAAAAGAAAGGGGGATCCCTGGAAAACTTCCATTTGTAAAACAAAAAGAACCTGCCTGCAATTGAAATGTTTCTTTATTTCCTGTACAGGTGCCAGGTCTTGAGCAGGCACTCAATTTATTATTCTGTCATCTTACTTATTAGGGTTGACACAAATCGAGCTGAAATATGCCTGACATACTACAGTCAAGACTTTTTCTTTTTTTTTTTTTTTCACACCTCAGCACAAAGCTAAACTTTTTCAAGGTGAAGAGGAAGAGGGGAGAAGCTGTGGGAATTAAATCCCCAGCTCTCTATCAGCAAGATGGATATGATCCTCTTCCATCATAAATGGGAAAAAATGGCCATGGAGTGCCCACAACTAGAAACAATTCAGCAAAGGATACAGCTGGGAAATGATTATCAAGCTCTGCAAAGCTCTTGATTGCAGGAAATAGCACCTACATTTTCCAAAATATTCCCACCAGACCCAGAATTGTAAAGCTAAACCTTTTCCTCTTTCTCTTCCCAATTCCACCATTCTCCCCTGCTTATGAGTTTGCACTCTGGAATTCAAACAATTCTAACCCCTATTCTGAGGGAAGAGACATATGCAATTTGCATATGTAATTTGCATATTCAATTTGCATATGTAGTGAGCTTACTCTAACATACAGAGATGCAAATGAGGTAGCACAGGGGCTTTGAATAACCAAATGCTAGATCCCTTTTTCATGAAGTTTGAGTGCAAGAGCTAGAACATGATCTAAATAGAAGGAGGCATTAGACCGCTCATCAATAGCCTGTATACCTAGAGGCTCCCCTCCCATTGTCCTATATTTTTTATAATTCTTCCCAAATAGCTATTTCTCTTAGGCTTGAGGCATATCTGTTGGCAAATGAAAGACAGCTAATTTTTATTGTGTTTTATTTAACATTTTCTGTTCACAGTAGAAATTTGTCCATTCAGACTGGTAGTTGCCAAGGGGAAGGGGGTTGGGGGAGAGATGGAGTAGAAGGTTGGGGTTAGCAGATAGAAGCTTTTATATTGTTGTTGTTCAGTCACTAAGTCGTGTCCAACTCTTTGCGACCACATGGAGTGTGGTTCACCAGGTTCCTCTGTCCATGAGATTTCCCAAGCAAAAATACTAGAGCGGGTTGACACTTCTTTCTTCAGGGAATCTTCCTGGACCAGGGATCAAACCTACATCTCCCGCATTGGCAGGCAGATTCTTTACCACTGAGCCACCAGGGAAGCCTAAGCCTTTATATAAAGAATGGATGACAACTAGGTCCTACAGTATAGCACAGAGAACTATATTCAATATCCTATGATAAACTATAATGGAAGAGAATATTTTAAAAAGAGTTATATATATATATAAATAAATATATATATAATTATATAGATAGATATATTACTGAATCACCTGGCTCTGCAGCAGTAATTAATATATTATAAATCAACTGTACCTCAATAAAAAACTCTATCCTGTCAAAGTTTAGTAACTATAAAATCTGGTAAGATATCAAAATACTATTCCAGCACTGATGCTGGATTTTTAAAAATATAGTTTATAATGTTGAGATTTTCCAATAATCAGTAAGTGAGAATAAATATCATTTGGGGATTGAGAATTACAAAGCTAATTTGTTATCAAAATCATCTCAGTTTGAACATTCCCATCATCAAAGGTAGAGAAAGGTAACACTGGCAAGATTGTTTACCTTCTCACTATCTATGATATGAGATATGAGAGCATTAGGCTGAACGGATCCTAAAATTATCTAGCTCTCAAATACTCACATGCTCTAATCATTAATCAAGCAACTGAAATTTGATGTAATGCTCTCACTGCAAACTGTAAAAATTTAAAAGCAACTTTCAGAGTCAGTAGAATTATGTACTCAGTGTGTTCACAGACATCTGCCAACTTGTACTATTTCATAACTATCATTAGGGCAATGTGTACTGTTTAATTTGGCCAGATTATACAAAATTGAAAAAAAAATAAATCAGGCATCTTTATTTCTAACAATCTTGTCATAAACTAGAAAATAAACCAATATTTAAATGAGATCACTCGAAATGCCCTTATAGGTTTCAGGAAGCTATATACAAATAAATACATATTTGAAATATATATGTGTATATATTGATTTTTTCAAAGAAATTAAATTATTTATTTATTTCAAAATCTCTTATACCTGGCTCAGGAACTTGCACTGTCTGTCTGTAAAGCTACTGCCACTTTTGCTCCATCTAGTGGAATACTGATTTTTGCTCAGTAATAACAAAATACATAACACAAGCTCTACCTTCTGCAGGCGGACAACATTTGTACTACTATTTCCTACTGTGAAATGACATTTACAAATTAATCATTCAACTTAATTTCTTTTTAAAACAACCACAAAACCAGAGACTGCTGTAAATACAATGCGGTGGATTTGAAAGAACTAACTGTGCTACATTTTTTACTTTGCAAGAAGTAAATTACTTCAAGTAATTCAATAACTCTATTGAATAAGCACACAAACACAGACTTAATAAGCACAAGGAAGCTTCATTCATTCAGGCAGGACAGTGTAAGAGCAATCTCTCAAGTTACACCATTCAAGTCTACTGATAAGGTTTCTAAGGTAAATGTTAAGAGGACGTGAGGCATTCTCTCTAGCAAAAATAACATACCAGCAGGTTTTTAAAATGTATTTTGTTTGCATGGGATGTTCTTTTCATAATTTTCTCAGTTAATACGACTATATTAATATTCACAATAAAATACCATTATTAATATTACATAAATGAATGTATCTCTTATTTAGGACAATGAATAAATGTTTACTAAATTTCATCACCGCAAATGGCAGACACTCATTTGTTAGAAGTCTGATGTTGCCAAAAACAGTATCAACTCTGCTACTAAAGTCTAGTATAAAAATGCAGTACACAATTTTCCTTTATTCTCTAGTCCTACCTCAAGGAGTCAAAAGAATCTCAAAGAAGTTTAATTTCCTTTTAAGTTTTGCTTTTTATTTATTTATTTTTTTGATGAATTGAAACTTTCTTGTCAGGAGTGGAAAATGCCGTGGCAGCCATGGCCAGTGAAACTGTAGATACATTTGGTGCAATATCGCAGACCTAGTTCCATACTAAAAATTGGCAGTGACTCATATGTATTAAAAGTGGAGTGTCCCCAACTCATTTGAAAATTTACCTATTTAAATTATACCTCCAACTATTGCAATTTGATTTATAATCTGCTGTTTCAACAGAATAAATGAACCCATTAAAAACAAACATACTGTAGATATTTATATCAGGAATAAAATTTCTCTGGGGAGGATGCAATTTATGGAAGCAGAAACACTGGAAGGAAGTAACAAATTGAAGTCCCAGTTTTCTAATGAAGGATTGGAAATTGAGTTCTGCTTCAACAAGCAAGGAAAAAAAAAAGATGTGATTATTTTTCACTCGTTAGCATTTCAGTCAGTAGCAGGATGTTTCACAAGTTTTAGCTAGATTTTAAAAAATTGATTTAGTCAATATTTCATTTTATTTTGTATAGTCATATATGCAATTAACCAATAATAGAAAGGCATATTATCTACAGATGATACACTGCATTTAACTACAATAAATACACATGCTTGTCTATAACTTCAGGACTAGATTCTTACCAAGAAGTCTGCCTACTGGATTCTAGAAGAGGAAAACAGATGCAAGCCTGCCCAGAATCTGGTTCTTAGGACAGATGGGCATTTATTACACACTGCGGTCTGTCTGACAGGCTTGTAAACAAGATACAATCTTGTCTCTGTTGAATAATTTTCCTTACATAAAGATTTGAAAGATACACATAGATCTTTTCCATCAATATGGTAAGTATGCTACTGATCTTCAAGCTACTTTGACTTTTATGTTATAATGAAACTGAGATCCTCAAATAAACATTGTTTTTCCTCAAAGTCTGCACACAGCATTTCCATTACATGAATGGCAAAGTGGAAAAATATGTTCAGGGTTTCACTTTGATTTCCCCAACTATTTTTGTCAGAGGCCACATGCCTATTTGGAATTACTATCCAAACTATAATTCCTCACAAAGGGATTAACAAATAGTATACTACCATTTTTCTTGCAATTATGGATTTTAAGGACATGGCAAGCCCCTGTTGCTGGTGTAGAAAATGAAATTAGTCCCTCGGAGAGGGTATGATCAATGCTGTGATAATCTAACCTTCAGCTGTTAACGATTTGCACAAGGATTCCCCTTGATGCTGTGGTTTCAACTGAAATATTGTTCTAAGAGTTTCGGTCAAATCCCCCTTCTCATCTTGTGCTGAAAGAGGATTGCAAAGAGTGGATCCTAAGGATCAGCTTTCCTTCTCTGCTTATGTCTGGGAATTTTTGTGATAGCAACAAAATAAATGAAAACATTGGGAAATTTCATTTCCAGATAATTTGCTTTGCTGAGATCTTTCAGACAAAAGCCTGTGAAAGATAAAATTATTTGTAAAATGTACAAAGTTATCCACATTTCATAATTTAAAACTGTGAACAAAAAAAGAGGTAAGATGCTGTTCTCATTCAAAATACAACTATAAAAAATAGGCTCCAAATTCAAGTTCACAACCTTTTCCCTTTCTTCCAAAGGGCACCAGAGTTGACAGCTTGTGTTAGCTTAAGGAGTGTTATAAGTAGTGGTATGTGAAGAAAAAGAACTGCAGGCTTATCCCTGAAGGACTGGTTTGTTTTATTTTCTCTGTCTCTCTCCCCATTTCCCTTATATTTGGGGGTTTCTTTTTTAGCAGAAATATTACTCCTTGGGTATCTCGTTAGAACTCTGTATCTTTTCTTTTAATCACAGTGTTGAGAAATAGAGTACTGATGATACAGTTTACATTTCTAGTTGTTACAATATAATAAGAGAACAATCTAATCTCAGTTGTGACCAAAGTCAAACTTAAAGCAGTAAAAGAAATACTGAAGCATTCATCCGACTTGATGTCTCCCTGAGTTCTTTATAAATTCATTCCAGCTCAACAAAATATGTGATGCATAATTGTTCCTGCAGGGCACTTCTCAGTTATCAGGTTATTTTGACAATTCATCAATTGTTCCATTTCCATAAAACTGTACACTCAAGTTTCTCAGAATAAACTATTATAACCAAGTGAGTATTTTTCAATAGTCAAATATACTTGTCCCTTGAGTATGCTGAGTATATTTTTTGTTCAATTCTGTTTAAGGGAGGCATGAAATAGAGGAAATTTTGTATAATTGTAAAATTCTAATTAGAGTATTCTGGAAATTGAAAATAATTTGAGATATTATTCTCTGATTCTGACAGCAGTATGCAACCATATGAGCAGTTTTTCAGAGAATCACTATTCTGATTATCATTACTATTATTTTATAACTATTAACCTATCTTTTTCATAGTAACATTTATGAAATAAATTTTACCTTTAGGTTTACTTTCTATCTAAATAATTTTATGCAATTATAGGAAATGATTTTACCTTTTCTCAGCTATCTTTAAGTTCTTATTTTGTTTTTAAAAAATCCACCTTGGTTTCCCACTGGGCGGTTCATGCAAACATTCCAAAGCAGTGAGCACTGGTCAGAAGTGAAGCTCTTAAAACAGTAAAAGAAGCAATGGGTGGGAAGCGGGAATGAGAACATTCACCAGTAATACAAGGCACAGACTTCTGAGGGAATCTTCCCTCACTCTCTCCTCTTGGGAAAACTCTCATACACTGAAGAGTCCTCCATTCACTGGTACCTCCTCTAAACACATTATAATTTATTCTTTCTAAAAAGTAGTACAGCATTCATTATTTGGGGGTAATGAATCCGCCTGCCAGTGCAGGAGACAGAGGAGACAAGGGTTCAATCCCTGGGCCAGGAAGATCCCCTGTAAAAAGAAATGGTAACCCCAGTATTCTCACTGGAAGAATTCCATGAACAGAGAAGACTGGTGGGTTACAGTCCATGAGGTCTCAAAGAGTCGGACACAACTGAGTGAGCACACTAATGCAGGAGACGCAAGAGACTTGGGTTCAATCCCTGGGTTGGGAAGATCCCCTGGAGGATGAGGAAATGCCAACCCACTCCAGTATGCATTGTTTAGTCCCTTCATCCTCAGACTTCACCATCAACATAACACTATAAGAATGTGAGATTTAAAATAAATTCTGCCATATCTCTACAAATGATCCAATTTCATTTCTTTACCTAGAGTCTATCATACAGTGAAGTAAGTCAGAAAGAGAAAAACAAATATCATATATTAACACATGAATGGAATCTAGAAAAATGGTACAGATAAACCTAGTTCCAGGGCACAGTCATAGAGACACAGACATAGAGAATGAACATATATACATGGAAGGGAAGGGGAGGGAGAGATGAACTGGGAGACTAGGACTGACATATACACAGTAACATCTATAAAACAGATAGCCAGTGGAGCCTCCTGTATAGCACAGGGAGCTTAGCTTTGTGCTCTGTGATGATCTAGAGCAGTGGGATGGGAGTGATCTAGAGCAGTGAAGGAGGCTCAATAGCGAGGCAGTATCTGTATACATATAGCTGATTCACTTCATTGTACAGCAGAAATTAACATAGCATTGTAAACCATACTCCATTAAAACACACACACACAATTATTTTGTACATCACTATAGGCATAGGAGGTAAAACTATGAAGAAAGAATACCTCTTTTTTCTCAAGTTACATGCAACCTAGCAGGAAGGGCTGGGGGGCAAATAGGTGAGCTTAATATCATGTGACAATTCTATTATGGTGTAGGCACAATACTCCACAGTGATTTCAGCCCATAGTGAACTGATGCCTAAAGTAGGGTTGGAAAACAGACAAGACTTGCTGAAGAGTATGACTCTTCATGAGAAGTCTATATATAGACTGAAGAAATGAATGGGAGCTGGCCACTTGGATGACCACATGAGACATCTGGGTGATGGCAAATATGCAGCAAATGGCTACTGCAAAGGGGGAAGAAGAATCAAGGGACCAGAAGGCAGGCTGGATAAACAAAGGCCTCGGTAGATTAGGGAAGAAATTATCCTCAGGCCATAAGGAACCTATGAGGGAATTCCCATCAGATTCACGTTATGGAAATATTTGGCTGCAAATGAAATAGGACTAGAGACAGAGATACCACCTAGGAGACCACGGTAGTAATCTAGAGCTTTGTATGACATTGATTAGGCAGATTGCTACTGCAGGTGAATTTGCCTGAGGCAAAATTAATTTCCCAGTAGATAACAAGGACAAAACTCAGGCCTGGGACTAGGCTAAAACAAGTGAAGCAATTGCCTTGGGTACAAAATTTAAGGAGGCACCAACAAATTCAGTAATCACAGTAGATAATACTTAGAGCAGTATTTTCAGTAACAGATATAAAACATCCATGATGAAAAAACATCGAACATTTAAACAATGACGGTAACTGAGTTCTTTGGGGATGTGTGTAAAAATAGACCAATTCCTCAAACAATGGGTTTCTTTTTCATCTTACCTGGAGAATTTAAGTGTATTCACTCACTCAAGCTAACTCACCTTGGAAGCCGAGACATAATGCCGGCTGACAAAGATGCTAAGGCATCGTCCAAACCACCTGGTGGCTTCCCTTTGCGAATCCAGCTGACAACCAGCTCAAGCAGCATCAAGGAAATGAAAAATGGAGTTGCCTGGAAAGGAAATTGCAGAAGAGAGATGCTATTGTGCTTGGTATGAAATTCTTCCAAGTTTCCTGATTACTCATTCCCGAAGTGGGAGGCCCAGAGTGACAGTTCATAGCAGAAAAGATATGAACCTATCCTAGGGGATCATTTGCTCCCAACAGGCAAAGAAATCTGTTTATTTCAGACACACACTAACAAGGTGCTCTAATTCTATCATCCGATTTGGACATGAAATATAACCATAGAGGCTTCCCTGGCAGCTCAGTGGTGGAGAATCCGTCTGCCAATGTGGGAGACATGGATTCAATCCCTGGTCCAGGAAGTTTCCACATGCTGCAGAGCAACTACAACTATTGAGCCTGTGTTCAAGAGCCCGGGAGCCGCAACTACTGAGCCTAATTGCCACAACTACCGAAGCCCGTGCACTCTATAACCTGTACTCCCCAGCAAAAGAAGTCACTGCAATGAGAAGCCTTCACACCACAGCTAGAGAGTAGCCCCTACTTGCAACAAAGAGAGAAAAGCCCATGCAACAATGAAAACCCAGCACAGCCAAAATAAATAAATATATTTTAAAAAGAAAGAAATACAACCATAGATGTAACCACAATAATTTTGCCAAGAAAATAAAAAAGATTAGGCAGGACATGTTTCAAGGTTTAAAAAATACATTTTAAAATAAGTGCAATAATCAGAAATCTATTATCTATCAATACACTATAAAGATAAGGTTCACTTTAAATCACTTTCCTTAAAGATGTGCATGATTTTATTTTTTCATATTAGAATGACCGGAATCACAAAATTGAAATTTTAGGAATACACACTACTATATATAAAATATATAGCTAATAAGGACCTACTTTACAGCATATGAAGAACTCTTCTCAGTACTGTGTAAGACCTATATGGGAAAAGAATCTTTAAAAGAATGGATATATGTATGTATAACTGATACACTTTGTGGTATAGCAGAAACTAATCAACACTGTAAATCAATTATACTCTAATAAAATTTTGAAAAAAATTGAAACTGTAGGAACAAAAAATTTTGCTTCTGAGTATTTCAGAGAATGAGATCATTTTAAACGTTTATTTTAGACATCATTCAAGTTTTATTCATTCAGTTTTTTCTTATATAACAGAAAAAAATTATCATCTATAATTGATGACAAATATCGGGCTAGGTTTGGTGTCATAATATAAAATAATAATGATTTATAAAGATATGAGTACCACATTCTTTTCTTAAAAAAATCAGAAAGGAGTAATATCAAATCCTGAAAAAATTATGGGATTGTCTCATTTGAAAGTTGATCATGAGTACTGAAATTTTCAAAACCCAAAGCCTAAGAACATATTTTCTGATGTCATTTTCTTTTCTATTTCTGGTCTGAACTAGTAAGTGTTTTAGGAACAACTCTGAGAGGGTGGGGAACTTCAGTATTCAAGTTCTAATTCTGGATATTTCCATTTCCAATCATAGCCAGGAACCAGAAGTGAAAAGTGCCTCTGAACACTTAAGAGTTTCAAAGAAAACTTGGTTTAAGTTCAAACTTAGGAAATCAGGGTTGAACTCTCAGCTGTGTATCCATTCTGCAGAACCACCCTGCTTAAAAAAAAAAAACAAACAAACAGGAAATCATTTCCTGGGAGGTGGTAGACAAGTTTTCCCTTAGAAACAAAATTGTTACAAAGTTTACTGATACCACATAACCATTGGATACTGAACTTCTAACAGCTAAATTTGTAATGCCACTGTATCCAGGAAAACTTTTAAAAGTTTTATCACATTCTGGAATGACATTTCAGGGAAGAGAAATTTAACAGGAAGAGATGGTTATGGATATTGTATGGAAATACAATTCAAGTGGAAATTCTACTTTTCCCCCATGCTTTTTTTTTGAAACTATTTTTATTAGAATTATTTGAAGAATGGACATGAATGAAACCCCACACTGTGTTAAGTTACTTCTTATTAAGAGAAAAGCAAGAGCAGCCTCTTCCCAGAGAGCCTCACCTTCCGTACATAATCAGGCACCTCTTCCAGGGTTTGGAATGACGTTTCACTGGGCTTCATCACATAAAACATCATGCGAATCCCCTGGGAAACCGAAACATCCTGTTGGGCTTCTGGGTTCTTCATCTCTGCCCTTGTCTGACTCCCAGCTGGAGAGTATTTGTGCTTCAGTGGTTGAAGCCAGAGGCTGAACACAGAGAACGGGCTGTGCTGCACGGATCAAGCCCTCTGTCAGAGAGAGACCGATGAGGAACAAAGCCCCACAGAGCAGAGCCAACAGCAGAGTCTGTGTGCAGACTGTGTGTGACGAGACAGGAAAGTACAAGGATCAATCTGGAATGAGTTCAGAGTTTAGAGGGCGCTGACCCAGAGGCGGCGCATGTTTGGGAGGGGAAGAGGAGGAAGGGCTCCTGCCCAGATCACAGATAAACAATGGAGTTTAGCTGCAGGTGGAATAATTTATCACTAAAAAAAGAGAAACAAACAAACAAAAAACCCACATGATACCTCCTTGGAGAGGAGAGGGAACAAAGTGATGGCAAGTAAAAGTTCACTTTGAAAAAGTGGGTGGAAATTCAAGATGCAAATCACACGAGGAAAATATTATACCTGTTTTTCTCTCCCTTGGAAATTCACATTGGGCTCAGGTTTGTAGTCTCCTGACAGTGTCACATTTCCTTAGAGACAAGGTGTTCTGATCTCAGGTAATAAGACTAACCTCAAAAGCCAATAAGCACCAAATATATCTTACTGGTGATTGCCTATGTATTCCTGCATCTGTATCATGTTCACATCTGAATGTCTGAAAACCAATTTAAGGGCATGTCGACTATTCACATCTGTATTCTTCTCAGTGCTAATGGGGATTTGGATTGAACCAGCAGTTAAGGTGTTGCTGAGAGACCTTATCTCTGTTTTCCAGGAGGAGCATGGGTTGTTTGTGCCTCTTGCTGCTGCTGCTGCTAAGTCGCTTCAATCGTGTCCGACTCTGTGCGACCCCATAGACGGCAGCCCACCAGGCTCCACCGTCCCCAGGATTCTCCAGGCAAGAATACTGGAGTGGGTTGCCATTTCCTTCTCCAATGCATGAAAGGGAAAACTGAAAGTGAAGTCGCTCAGTCGTGTCCGACTCCCAGCAACCTCATGGGCTGCAGCCTACCAGGCTCCTCCGTCCATGGGATTTTTCCAGGCAAGAGAACCGGAGTGGGGTGCCATTAGATAAGCAACAAATAAATTGCTACCCAGAGACACTATTGACATTTTGCTATATGTATAATTAGTTCCACTATTATATGACATGCTTATTACTAAAAATCACTGCACTATGCAAGTCTGTACAATAAAAAAAAAACCATGGGGCTAATGAGAAAAATGGGATTAGAATGCAATACTCAAAAACTTCTTAATGGTCAACAAGGAGAAAAAAATCAGAACCTAATAAAAATGGTAGCACACTTTTATACATGTGTGTAATTGATGCAAAACATACAACATGAAAGCTGCAAGTTAAATTTTATTTGGGGCAAAATGAGGACAATAGCCCAGGACACAGCATTTCAGATAGCTCTAAGAAATTTCTCCAAAGAGGTGGTGGGAAGGGTCAGTATATATGTGATTTTGATGAGGGCGACTACATGCAATCAAGCACATATTTTTTGCAGAAAGTTTCTGCTACTTTCGAGAAGCTCACTGCTAGTCACAAGGAGCAGATGTAACCAAGGAGTTTAGTGTTTTTCTAGTATGAGGAGATACAAGAATTGGGCTTCTAAAAATATCTATCTGAAGACCTGTTCTGCCAGTTTTCCCAGAGCACAGAGTGCCTCATTTCTGCTCTCCACCTTGAATTCCTTTCAGGGGGTGTTGAAAATCATCAGCTGCAGCAGCACATGATTTAATCCTTACAGAGGTAGATGGCAAGTGCCCATGGCAAGTGCCAGTTTGTAGCTGGCACATGTTATATGGTGAAGAAATGCATAAAAACTACAATAAATATGGTACTTCATCTTGAAAAAGACCTGACCTAACCTTTGTTTGTGGAAGCTAGTCTTGGAAGTCTTGTCCATTGTACTATGGAGTATGAAGGAAGCTTATCTGAAACCATACGGCAAGCTGTAAAACCAGAGATCTGGATACAATGGCTCATAACACTGAGTCAGACTTGTGGACAGTGGCAGATGTTTAAGGCACATGTATGTGTGTGCATTTTGTGTCTCCCTAAGCTTTTCTGTTCTTCTATGTATTCTTGCCACCTCTTTTTAATCTCTTCTGCCTCTGTTAGGTCCATTTCTGTCCTTTATCATGCCCATCCTTGCATGAAATGTTCCCTTGACATCTGTGGCAAGAATACACATCAGAACTATACCAAAAAGATCTTACTGACCTGGACAACCACGATGGTGTAGTCACTCACCTAGAACCAGACATCTTGGAGTGGAGTGTGAAGTCAAGTAACGTTTCTTACATTTCTTATGAAGCATTACTACAGACAAAGCTAGTGGAGGTGACAGAATTCCAGCTGAGCTATTTAAAATCCTAAAAGATGATGCTGTGAAATTGCTGCACTCAATATGTCAGCAGATTTGGAAAACTCAGCAGTAGCCACAGGACTGGAAAAGATCAATTTTCATTCCAATCCCAAAGAAGGGCAATGCCAAAGAATGTTCAAATTACCAGATAATTATGCTCATTTCACATGCTTGCAAGGTAATGCTCAAAACTCTCCAAGCCAGGCTTCAACACTACGTGAACCAAGAACTTCCAGATGTTCAAGCTGGATCTAAAAAAGGCAGAGGAACCAGAGATCAAATTGCCAGCATCCACTGGAACATAGAAAAAGCAAGGGAATTCCAGAAAAACACCTACTTCTACTTCATTGACTACACTAAAGTCTTTGATTGTGTGGATCACAACAGACTGTGGAATATTCTTAAGGAGATGGGAGTACCAAACCACCTTACCTGTCTCCTGACAAACCTGTAGGCAGGTCAAGAAGCAATAGTTATAACCTTACATGGAACAACAGACTGGTTCAAAATTGGGAAAGAAGTACATCAAGGCTGTATTTTGTCACCCTGTTTATTTAACTTATATGCAGAGAATATCATGTGAAATGCCATGCTGGATGAATCACAAGCTGGAATCAAGCTGGGAAAAACATCAATAACCTCAGATATGCAGATAATACCATTCTAATGACAGACAGTGACGAGGAACTAAAAAGCCTCTTGATTAGGGTGAAAGAGGAGAGTGAAAAAGCTGTCTTAAAACTCAACATTCAAAAAACTAAGATCATGGCATCCAGTCCCATCACTTCATGGCAAATAGGTAGGGAAAAAGTTGCAAACAGTGACAGATTTTATTTTCTTAGGCTCCAAAATCACTGTGGGCCATGACTGTAGTCATGAAATTAAAGGACACTTGCTCTTTGGAAGGAAAGCTATGACAAATGTAGACAGCATATTAAAAAGCAAAGACATCACTTTGATGACAAAGGTCCATATAGTCAAAGCTAAGATTTTTTTCAGTACTCATATATGGGTGTGATATTTGGACGCTAAAGAAGACTAGTGCCGAAGAAGTGATGCTTTTGAATGATGGTGCTGCAGAAGACTCTTGCGAGTCCCTTGGACAGCAAGGAGATCAATCCGGTCAATCCTAAAGGAATCAGCCCTAAGTATTCATCAGAAGGCACTGGAAGGACTGATGCTGAAGCTGAAACTCCAATACTTTGGCACATGATGCAAAGAGCCAACTCATTGGAAAAGACCCTGATGTTGGGAAATATTGAGGCCAGGAAGAGGAGATGACAGAAGATGAAATATTTGGATGGCATCACCAATTCAAAGGACATGAGTTTGAGCCAACTCCAGGAGATAGTGAAGGAAAGGGAAGTCTGGCATGCTACAGTCCATGGGCTTGCAAAGAGTTGGACACAATTGAGCGATTGAACAACAACAAGCCTTTTGGTTCAGTTAGGTACTACCTTTAGCATTCACCTGGAACTCTCCCTGACAAAGTCACATACACACACATAGAAGGCATGTTCAAATTATTCCATAATATATTAATCCTTTTGGAACAAATTTGCACTTTCAAAATATTGCAGAACTGACTGTACTTTCATGGGGATTCCCATTACAAATGAACACATACAGAGATATATATTTAATAAAAGTGATTATATAAGACACAATGCTTTATTACCTGCTTTAAAAATGTTTTGAAATTACA
This sequence comes from Giraffa tippelskirchi, assembly GCF_054371585.1. Taxonomy (NCBI): domain Eukaryota; kingdom Metazoa; phylum Chordata; class Mammalia; order Artiodactyla; family Giraffidae; genus Giraffa; species Giraffa tippelskirchi. The sequence continues at coordinate 71,037,824 of NC_137284.1, forward strand.
AATGTTATGCATCATGGGAAAAATCCACGCATTTAGGTAAAAATCCACGCAATTAGGTATATAAAGTGAAAAGACTTTTAAAAATAAATGAACAAAGTCAAAAGTAGTTGCAGCCTTCCCCTCAAAAGATTCATATACATGCCTCCCTTCTACTTCACACTAGCAACTTATCCTGGTGGGCATTTTGTCATACCTATTTTTTCCCTACAAAGGTTAATTATTATCACCATTATTATCATTTAACATTTAAACATACACATTGTTTTTTTCTAAAAAAAAAAAAAACTGATCATACTAAACAAAGGTATAGGTAAAGTATTTTAAAATTAAAAAAATGATACAGTAACTTTCCTTCTTGGAGTCAGCAACTTATCAGGAATATTCTTCCACTCAGTATATGTTGATACAGCTTTTTTTTTTTTTAAACTAGCTGCACAGTTGTATGCATATTCCAAGCAGGCAATCAAAATAATTTAAAGCATTTAAAGTAGAGAATTTTAATGCAAAGAATTAATTACAGAGGTAACGTAAGAAGTAAAAAAAAAAAAAAAGCCAAGTGGGAATAAAAAGAATCTAAAGATTAATATCAATAGGAAACCACTCCTCCAAGCCCTTCTCCAGGGGATCTTCCCAACCCAGGGATTGAACCCAGGTTTCCCACATTGCGGGTAGATTCTTTACTGACCGAACCACCAGGGAAGGCCAGGAAACAACTCACACCCTCAAACTATAAGCACAAAAAGAGGAGGTCAGGTGAATAGAGCTTGGGGACTATGGTCACCCAGGGGAAAAGCACCATGATGGGCCTGTCAAGTAAGAGCAGAGAGGGAACAAAAATATGTTCTGTGGCTTCTCAGTTCTTGCTGCAAATCAACCTTTCAGCAGTACTCCTCCCTTAACCTAAGGCAGCCCAAAGCCAGGTGAAGAAGGATCCTAGGAAAAGAAGTCTGCAGGAGCAGGCCCTGGAGAGCACAGCAGAGAAGGAGAAGAGGAGGACTGGATCTAAGGAAAAAGTCAACCAAGGACTAGCATACTTCCGTAACTTAACTGTTTCTCCATTGTCGTGCAGTTATGTGTAGTCTTGAGGTTGGGCCAATAAATTTAATGCAGCAACGAACATCACAGTATAAATACCTTGAACATTTGTGCACATTTTTGAATTAAATAGATTTCTTGCAGTGGAATTATGTTATTGAAGGCTTTATAAAATTTATATCTTTCTAGCCACTGCCAAATTCACTGCCAAAATTGCATTTCCCTCTTATTAACACTGGCTACTATCAATCTTTTACAGTTTTCAGCCAATTGATTGGTGAAAAATGACATCTTGTTTTAATTTGCATTTCCCCAGGAACTTGGGAAATCTTTTCAATACATTTATTAGCCATTTGTTTTCCTTTGTGTCTGCTTTATTTTTTAATATATGTTGCACATGATTTTATTATATTGTCTTTCTGTATTGATTTATAGGCTATGTCTATTCTATATATGTATATATGTCTCTCATATATGTGGCACATGTTTTCTCAGTTTTTATGTTTATTTTAACTTTGCTATAACTATGCTGTCAAATAGCTCTTTGCTATAACTATGCTGTCAAATAGCTATTGTAACTTTCTCTGTGCTATTATCTTTTATTTTATTACCTCTGCTTTTGGGTCTTGCTCATAATTTTTTTTTTTAGTAGAATTCTATAAAAATGATCATTTACATTTCAGGTGCTATTCTTTCAGTTAACTGGAATTTGGTTTTGTATATGTCATGAAGTTGTTATTTCATGTTATATCCTCCCTAACTGCCTTTGGTGGATCCTAGTTCTTCCAAGAGTTAGAGTCAATATTTTTCATACATTTGTCTACTTAGCAGGAACTCTTTCCAGGCTCTCCTCTCAGTTCCACTGATGTATCTATTCTCCCACTAGTATCCAGCTCTCTTAATTATTGCATTATCATAATAAATTCTGGTAACCTGTAGAACAGCTGCTCATTTATGAATTTTGTTTTTCAGAAATTTAAAGTGACTTTTTTCACATTTGCTCTTGTGACCCTATTAAAACAAAACTTGACAGAATTCTATCAGTATTTTAACTGGAACCTCACTGCATCCATGATTGATTTGGAAGTACTTACATCACAGGAACTCAGTCAGCTTGCCTGGAACAAGTTAACCTGTCTACTACAATCATTGAACTTAGCTCACTATTTAAATGATGCCAATGCTCACTGCCAATCTTTGTATTCCTTATTTTCTCCATTCTTATTTTTTTGTACTGGCTTAGATTCGAAAGTTATCTTTCCTTATTTCCCGAACTTTACACATATGATTGTATGTTTTACTAAATATATTTTCTTACCTATATATGTGAGGAATAACATAGCTAAACACAAATCTCTAATTCAAAAACTGGTCCCCTCCCAAAATTCAACAGAGGTAGGCACTTTCACTGCAAATCTGTTAGGTAGAGCAGAGGCATGTAGAACAAAGGATGTTAACACTTTACCTGAACCAAGAAGAGGAAGTGCAAGATATTTCCAGGTGCCTTTCTGTCCACATATCTTGGTCAGAACTTCCTAGTCAACGGGGCCTTGCTGGCAGTCCCTTCTTTAATCCAAGTAAAGTGAAAATGGTTGGGAAGACCCTGATATGAGTAACAAATGTCTCATGAGAATGCAAGGCACGAAAACCTGCTACTCTTCTGTGCCCACATTTGCCACTTTCAAATAACTCAGTACAAAAAGACATCAGAAACTGTCTGTGAAGAAAAAGAAAAGCCATTTAAAAGACTCCTATGGTGGTCCAGTGGCTAAGACTCTGTACTCTCACTGCAGAGGTGGCCGGGTTCAATCCCTCATCAGAAAACTAGATCCCACATGCTGCAACTAAGCGTTCTCATGCCGCAACTAAAGATTTCTCATGCCACAATTAAAGATTCCGCATGCCGCAACTAAGACTCAGTACAGCCAAAATAAATAAACAAATCAAAAGTCATTTTAAAAACTGATTAGGGACTTTTCAGGATATTGTCCATTGATAATGCCCATTCAGCAAAGAGAAATTACAGTAACTTGTGCAGGGAAAGTATAATATAAATAATTGTCAGCTATAATGGGGAATTGGAGTAATGATGGAGTGACCAATAAAATTTGAAGGAGCTCTAAAGATTATAGGAAGAGCAGATGAAAGGAGCAGCCACTGCCTCTAGGGCTGGACTAAGGGACTTGCTGGAAATTGTGTTCAAAGATGGGACTGCTGAGTGATTCACTAGCTTGGATCCAGTTGGAGGCAATTGGAATCTCCTCATCCCCTCACCTGTCCTTGGGATATATATAACTTCTGCCCACTCTTCCCAAAGCCAGAGTCATTTTCAAGGACACAGTCTTGAGAGAGCAATGTGTTGTTGGTACATCTGGACTGACTAATGACTGAACCAATTAAAGACCTCATAAAAACTTTAAAAGACTCTGGCATATGGGTGCAGAGATCTACTTGCTCTGTGGCTGCTGAAAACAAGCCTTGTATGAAAGTTTTCTTGCCTGTTAAACCTGCCACCTCCCAATCTGGAGTGGCCTCTCTCTTTGGTCTCCTCTTGCCCTCCATGTATAAGGGACAGTTTCAGATTTCACCCAGGAAGCTTCCAAGGTTTCAAACCACAAATCTGCCCTCTAGGATGATGAAGAAAGCTCTTTACCAGGAATATTTCAACAAGGCACTTCCCTACAAAACCTCCTGAGGGAGTAAATGTGCTGGTTGCCAAGCATTGCAGTAATCAGGCACTGGAGAATCCCCCTCTCCCCACCCAGTGCTGTGGGCCACTGCCAAGTGAGTACAAGGCACCAGAGAGGAAAACCTTTCCTTCAAAATAATGGTCCAGGGCCTACCCCCAGCAAAGCCCAACATCACTTTGTATAGTAAGGGCTCAGATTCATTTTCACAGATCAGGCAGTGTAGTATCAATTTGGAGACAAGAAGCAATACATTTATAACTAACACAATAAATTTATAACCTAACACTTTTTAGTAATTATAAAATGTTTTCTTCGTCATAACCTCTTATGCATGTTGTACTTAGTCTGAATGTTCTTGAAATTATAAATCATGTAAAAATAATATCCTAGGTGCTCACTGCAAGAGAAGGAGATTGGAGAGTTTCTATGTGTCATTCTGTATTTTCTTTTAGTATTAAACATTTCCGATTAATGTGAAGTTTGAGTACAACTTTTCTTCCCCCCTAGTTATTTCTGCTTCTTGGATGCTCATAGAATATTTATATGTCCTTGAAATCAAATCACTTTGGTGTGTTATTTCTTTGGTTGGAATATTTTAAAGTGGCAAGCCTCCTTAAACCTCAGATTCTAATCTTCCTTTCCTTTAAGGAAATTTTGTTATTATATTGTTGTCTATTATTTCTGCTCCATTTCTATTTTTACACTTCACAAATGTGACTCACCTGCTTTGCAGATCCCATTTGTCTTTCACATTCATATATTGTTTCTGACCATTTTCATCTATTTTATGATGCTCTCTGATTTGCTCAAGCTTATGCTTTATGTTGCTGCTGCTGCTGCTAAGTCGCTTCAGTCGTGTCTGACTCTGTGCGATCCCATAGATGGAAGCCCACCAGGCTCCCCCGTCCCTGGGATTCTCCAGGCAAGAATACTGGAGTGGGTGGCCATTTCCTTCTCCAATGCATGAAAGTAAAAAGTGAAAGCGAAGTCGCTCAGTCCTGTCCGACTCCTAGCGACCCCATGGACCGCAGCCTACCAGGAAACAGGAGTCCAAAATGGCGGTGGCTAAAAGACAAGGAAAGGAAAAGCCCGCGAAAATAGAACAAAGGAAGGTCAAAGGAAGGTCCGAGGACCTGAGTGAGAACTTCAGGTAGAACAACAACTAACCCAACTTACATAGGGCAGGCCCAGGGGGAGGAAAAAAACATATAAAAAAAGGAGCCAAAGCACACACTCTCTTTCCCGTGCGCTGGGGCGTTCTTCTCTTCACGTCTTTGGGTCAGCATGCCTACACGCTTTGAGGATGGATTTTCCTGCTATTATCTAAATAAAAGAGCTGTAACACTGAGCTGTAACACTGATTTGTCTAAGAACTATAACACGGTCTGTTCGAGACCAGAGAGCTATAACACAGTCTGTCCCAGACCCGAAAGCTGGGATATGCCAAGGGCTTTAATGTCCGTCGCTCCAAATCTTTGTTGTGACGAGACAGAACCGAGGAGCATACACTCGCCTGACATATACGGTGCTCTGACTTGGATTTAACCTAACTGAAACAACCTCTGCGCGGCCCCCGCAAGGAGGAGGCCAAGCACAGCAGGAGCCCAACTCAGCAAAAGCTCCCATGGTTGAAGCAGAAGGTGAAGAAAACCCAGAGCAAGGGAACTGACAAGAGGCCCATCGTGCTGAAGACCAGGACAGCGAAAAACGAACTCATCAGAAAACTCACGCAGCTCAGCCCCAGATTCCAGAAGACCTCCGGTTAAGGTAGGAGGTCCTCGCCCCTATGGCTGGAGGGACATGCCTAACAAAATCTTAATTCCTCTACAATCGCTCGTTTCTTGTTTTCTGGAACCCCCCGCGAACAGGCGGGCGGCAGTGGGCACAATTGAGGGACTCTGGAGAGGCCAGTCTTTGGTATCTCCCAAAGGCACTATCTGCTGAGCCCCAGTAGCTGTTACCCAAGCCGGTGGGGGTTCCTCTGTCCTTACTCTTCTCTGTGCCAAGGATCAGGCCAATGAAAACTGTGAGCTCAGGTCAGGTACTTAGCAGATTTTCCAGCAGGCTATGAAAGGGATCCCTCGGCACGTTTTTCTCACTGCTTTTTCCTCCTGTCCTTCAGCTCTCTCCTGGGACTGGAGCCCGGCCAAAACCCAGGATGCCTAGCTTCACCACCTAATGAAGCTCAGGCTCTGATGTCTCATTGCAAAAATTCACTGAGAGACAAAGCGATAAGTAAGAGGTGGATTTGTTAGGATTCAGAGAGAAGCCACTCTTGAGGGTGTGGGCCATTGCCAAGGGCAAGGGCTCGGGCCATGGAATGTGGCCTGGCTAGGTTTTGCTAGCGGGGTGAATTCATATGCTAATGAGTAGGAGGATCATCCCAACCATTGGGGAACCACCCACTCCTCCCTCTTTTGACAGTGACTTAGAGCTGTCCTGCCACCTCTGGGTGTGTTTGTTGGCTTATAGGTTGGGGATTAAGGTTTACTTGAATTTGACTTGTCATCTTGGACCCAATTGATTTTAATTGGTTTACGTTATGCCCTTGTGCAATGTCATTCTTTCAAAAGTTGTGCCCTGCCTCCTTCCCTCCTGTTTCATGCTCCTTTCCTCAGCCCCATCCGGGCCCTCAATGTTGCCTCTACAATCTTCTGGAGGGACAACCAAAAATAGCTGGCCCTTGGGAGGGAAATACTGTATAATATCCAACCCCTCTAGATATTCAGCCCATCATCTTCCATGTTTCCTACAACATGTGCAACATCAGCATCTCTCAGTGAACCCGCTAGGGTGGGCAACAGGCACACAATGCCTTCTAGAAGTCCATCAGCTGGCATCCCTTCAAAGGCAATTGGGCTTCCAGGGATAATGTTTGCCACTTTGGGAGTTAGCCCTGCAGGCCGTTTGGGCCCAAAACCTTACCACCCTTCTCCTAAAGTTACAAACATATCCCTGGATCAAATCTCCACTCCACTTTTATGGAACATTTGGTCTGTTGCCTCTAAACAAATTTGTTCTTAAGCCAATTACTAACTCCTACAATCAGGACCCTGCCCCCTTCTAGGCAACGTTGCTCCACCCAGCCTATTATTAAAATACCTAATGTCCCTAACAGGGCCAGATAACCCACTCCTTTGTCACTACTTCTGTTATTACCTAAAGTGTGTCTATGACAACAAAATATTTACCATTGGAGACCCCCTAACCTGCTCTTAAGGAAGACTAGGGGAAGAAATCAGTGACATACTGTTTCAGTTTCCCAGTCTCAGGGCACAGGCTTGGATTGCTTTACATCATGATATCTATTCCCATCTGTGGTGAACAAACTAGCAATGATTTACAACCCCTTAATCCTACCCAGCACTGGTCACACCGGAGATCTTGGGGACACCCAACTCCAGTCCGGGGGCCCCAGGAGGTCATCACGCCTTGACCTGCCTAGGGATCTGGTCCTCGAAAGGTTGTCATGCTTCAACCTGCTCGGGGATCCGCTAGTCCCAGGGGTCCCAGGAGGTCATCACGCCTCGACCTGCCCAGGGACCCAATTCTCAGGAAGCCGTCACGCCTCGACCTGCCCGGGGATTCGATCTCCTAGGAGGCTGTCACACCTCAGCTTGCCCGGGGATCTGCACCCTGACCTGGGCCTGGCTCTCAGGTTGCAACAGCTCTGGGTAGGATAGGCTTCAGAAAGACTCACCCCTAAGAAAGTCCACCCATGGAAACAGAAGGAAGCCTATTACTTGTGGGACTGTGCCCAGTCTCAGCAATAACTCAGGAGCCCAATGAGAACTCCATTGCTTTTCTGGAAAGGCTAAAAGAGGCCCTCCCAAAGTTTACCAATCTGGACTTAGACTCTTAGGAGGGACAGGTGATTTTAAAGGACAAATTCCTATCCCAGTGTGCATCAGATATCAGAATAAAGTTACAACAGCTACAGCAGCAGGACCCTGCTGCCTCTTTAGAGGAGATGATCCAGACAGCCACCAATACCTTTTATAACAGAGAACAGGAGAAGGAGGCCAAGGCCCAGGAAGGGGAGAGAAGGAAAGAGACAAGGCATGTCCAAATGCTGGCCGCCCTCTAGGGAAGCACTATGGTAAGGACAAGGCACAAGGCACAAGGCAAATGCCTAATCTGTAGACAGGCAGGGCATTGGGCCTAAAACGGCTTGCTACAAATGCCATCAACTGCGACATTGGGCGGCACTCTGCCCTCAGGACCCAAGAGCCTCAAGGTCAAGCGCCAAGCCTTCCCTCGTGATGGTTCAACAGGACTGAAGCGGCCCTCTCCAGCCAGCCCGCCTGTCACAGATAACCATCACGGGGCTGGAGCCAAGAGTGCAACTGGATGTGGCAGGTAAGTCCAAGAATTTCTTGGTTGACACAGGAGCTACCTACTCTGTCTTGATCTCCTACTCCGGAGCCTTCTCCTCCCAAACCTGTACCATTTTGGGTGCCACAGGAAAAACAACTGCTAAAAGATTCACCCAAGCACTTCTTTGTTGCTGGGATGGACAAATATTTTCCCATCAGTTTCTGGTGGTCCCTGAGTGTCCTACTCCCTTATTGGGAAGAGATATACTCACTAAATTGGGGACCACCCTTGTGATGGGAAGTTTTTCAACCCCTAGAGCTCTACAGCTCCTGGTTACTGCTGAAGAACCCATTGCACCTTCTCCAACAGAGAGGGACCAAAAACTATGGGAAGACAAAATTAAACCCCAGGTGTGGGGCCAGGGAATTCCTGCACGAGCCCACCAAGCTGAACCGGTTGTCATTGTCCTCCGAGATCCCACTCGGTTTCCTAACCGGAAACAATATCCCCTCAAAAGAGAAGCTCGGGAGAGACTACAGCCTTTAATAAATAAATTCCTTGCTTGTGGGCTATTTGCCCCCACCAATTTGCCATGTAACACCCCAATCCTCTCAGTAAAGAAAAAGGATGGAACCTGGCGAATGGTTCAAGATCTCTGGATCATAAATGAAGCTTCATCCCACATCCCTACATCCCACAGTACCCTATCCCTATGTAATCTCGGGAGAAATCCCAGCCAGTGCCAAGTGGTTTACAGTCTTAGATCTCAAAGATGCATTTTTTTGCATACCACTGGCTGAAGAATCCCAATGTCTTTTTGCCTTTGAGTGGGAGGCCCCAGGAGGAAAATACCAACAGATGACTTGGACAGTATTACCTCAGGGGTTCAGAGATAGTCCCCACCTGTTTGGACAGGCCCTTAGCCGGGATCTCCTAGATCTGGACCTGGGACCTAATGGGAAAAATATTACAATATGTAGATGACATACTAATCTGCTCTCCAGATGAGAAAAATGCCCAAAAACATGCAATTCAGGTTCTAAACTTTTTGGCAGAGAGGGGATATAAAGTCTCCCATTCTAAGGCACAGATGGTCGAGACAAAAGTCACTTACCTGGGAGTTCAGATTACACAACCGTCTAGGAGGCTGTCCTCTGATTGGGTACTAGGAATCCTCCAGTTGCCCTCCCCCATGACTTGAAGACAATTGTGAGCTTTCCTGGGGATAACTGGGTATTGTAGAATGTGGATACCCAACTATGGTCTAATTGCCCAGCCCTTATATGAAAGCTTGAAGGGACGGGGTGATTCAATTCCACTGATGTGGGGAACTCCTCAAAAGAAGGCAGAGGCTACAGTAAAACAGGCCTTAACTCAGGCACCTGCCTTGAGGTTGCCAGACCCAGGAAAAGCATTCCAACTTTATGTCCAAGAAAGAGAGGAAATAGCCTTGGGAGTGTTAACTCAAAGGTTGGGATCTGAGCCCCAGCCTGTAGCTTACTTACCCAAGAGGCTCGATCCAACCGCCCGAGGCTGGCCCCCCTGCCTTCGAAATCTTGCAGCTATTGCAATCATGATAGAAGATGCTTTAAAACTCTCCTTTGGGGGCAAACTAACTATTTTTACGAGCCACCAAGTAAAACAACTCCTAAATGGGAGAGGCCATTTATGGATGTCTGATCAAAGAATCCTCAGACATCAAGTAATGCTGATGGAAAATCCAGGCCTCACTATATCCCCTAGTGAGGTTCTTAACCCAGCCACCCTCCTGCCTACCCCCCTTTCACTCTTGTCTAGAAACCTTGGGCCACTGGACAAAACCCCAAGAGGGATTATCAGAAGATCCTCTGACCAATCCTGAGGAAATCTGGTACACTGATGGAAGCAGCTTTGTCTTAGATGGAAAAAGAAGAGCCGGGTATGCAGTAGTCTCCAATTTTGAGACCATAGAGGCTAAGCCTCTGTCACCAGGTACTTCAGCCCAATTAGCTGAGCTCATAGCCCTGACTCGAGCTTTAGAGCTGAGAAAAGGAAAAAGAGTAGCCATTCACACTGACTCCAAGTATGCCTTTCTGGTGCTACATGCACATGCTGCTGTTTGGAAAGAAAGGGCCACTTGACCACCCGAGGGTCCCCAATCAAATGGTGATCAAATTCTTAGACTTTTGGAGGCAGTCTATATGCCCACTGAGGTTTCAGTCTCCCACTGTAAAGGACACCAAAAAGGGAGCACGGAAGTGGCACGAGGGAAACCAAGCAGCTGATCAGGCAGCTAAGAGAGCAGCTGAACAATGACCTAAGAGGGGTTGCCACCTTAGATCCACAGACTAATTTGCCAGAAACTCCTTCATATACTGAAGGTGAGACACTTAAAGCTAAGAGTGAGGGCTTTCAAGAAGATCATACAGGGTGGTTGCAAAAGGAGGGACTCCTTTTTCTGCTTGGAAACCTCCAATGGAAGTTGGTTAACTCCTTACATGCCACCACTCATTTAGGAGAAAAGGCCCTCCAAAGATTACTAGAAAGTTCCTTCAGAGGAACAGGCCTCCAAACAACTCTAAGGCAAGTGGTCTCCTCTTGTCCCACTTGCCAATTAAACAACCCCCAAGGAGCTCGAAGACCCCAGTTGGCCCAGCCCGTCCAATGACGTGGGACCTATCCAGGAGAGGACTGGTAGATGGACTTCACCTAGATGCCAGTTTCTCAAGGGTATAAATACCTATTAGTCATGATAGATACATTCACAGGATGGATTGAAGGCTTTCCCACATGGACTGAGAAGGCTGAGGAAGTAGTAAAAACAACTGCTCCATGAAATCATTCCAAGACTTGGTCTGCCCAGGTTATTACAAAGTGACAGTGGGACATCATTTACTTCTAAAGTCACCCAAGGGGTCTCTAAAGCGTTGGGCATTACTTATTATCTCCATTGTGCCTGGAGGCCTCAGCCTTCAGGAAAAGTAGAGAGGGCCAACCAATTCTTAAAATCTGCGATAAAAAAGATAACCCAGGAGACCTCCCTGGGATGGAAGGAGGCTTTACCAATAGCCCTCCTCCACACCCGTATTGCCCCTAAGGAACAGGTTGGTCTTAGTCCTTATGAGATGCTATATGGGAGACCTTTTGTTTATGTCAATGACCTCTTCCTAGATCCAGAGTTTCAGACCCTCCAGTCTTATAACATGGCCATTGGGCAATTCCAACAGGATATACGCTTGTGGGGTATGAACCAGGACCCTAAAGATTCTAAGGAGTCACCACTATATGGGACCATCACCGCTCCAGGGACTCAAATCCTAATTAAAGTCTGGAAAGATGGGTCCCCAAAGGCTCAACTCCAGCCCACATGGAAGGGCCCCTACCCTGTAATACTTTTTACCCCCACAGCAGTCAAGGTACCAGGACATGACTCCTGGATTCACTACTCATGAGTCAAGCCACGGAAGAAAACAGAAGAGGACACTCAATATACCTGTGAGCCCCTGGGAGATCTCAGATACCTCTTCAGGACTACGAATGAGTGCCATTCTAATGAACACCCCCAAAATAAAGTTTCTGGGGCTAAGATTTCTCAGGATAGCTCTAAAGAGCCAACACATCTTGACAGACATTATACTCCAAAACAGACAGGAGATATATCTTCTGATCTCTGAGCAAGGAGGGACTTGAGCCATCCTGGCAATGGGAATTTAGAATTGGCTAATGCCCCTACTAGTCCTTGTTACACCATACTGATGCTGCTTATGATTGTTCCATGCATTATCAATTGTCTAACCTGTTTTGTCTCTGCTCAGGTCAACAAGCTACAACATGCAGTGCCAGTTCAACAAAGATATAAAACTACAGCCAACCACAGGAAATATCACTCACCCTTAGATGGACCCTGCTATAAGGACTCTGAGGCCTGAGACTAGCAAGAGGGGGAGGCCCAATAACCCTCGGCATCCCAGTTCAGCAGGAAGTAGCCAGAAAGACCTCGATGTACCTATTCCCAAAGAATTGGGGCTCCCATCTCTTGAGGGGGGGAATGTTAGGTGGTTAGAATAGGAAACAGGAGTCCAAAATGGCAGTGGCTAAAAGACAAGGAAGGGAAAAGCCCCCGAAAATAGAACAAAGGAAGGTCCGAGGACCAGAGTGAGAACTTCAGGTAGAACAACACTCCTGGCTAACCCAATTTACATAGGGCAGGCCCAGGGGGAGCAAAAAAACATATAAAAAGAGAAGCCAAAGCACTCTCTCTCCCGCGCGCTGGGGCGTTCTTGTCTTCACGTCTTTGGGTTGGCATGCCCTCACCCTTCAAGGATGGATTTTCCTGCTATTATCTAAATAAAATAAGGCAATGGCACCCCACTCCAGTACTCTTGCCTGGAAAATCCCATGGACGGAGAAGCCTGGTAGGCTACAGTCCATGGGGTCGCTAAGAGTCGGACACGACTGAGCGACTTCACTTTCACTTTTCCCTTTCATGCACTGGAGAAGGAAATGGCAACCCACTCCAGTATTCTTGCCTGGAGAATCCCAGGGACGGCTGAGCCTGGTGGGCTGCCGTCTATGGGGTCGCACAGAGTCGGACACGACTGAAGCGACTTAGCAGCAGTAGCAGCAGCAGCATCTAAATAAAAGAGCCGTAACACTGATTTATCTAAGAGCTATAACACGGTCTGTTCAAGACCTGAGAGCTATAACAAGGTCTGTCCCAGACCCGAGAGCTGTAACACACCGAGGGCTTTAATATCCGTCACTCCAAATCTTTGTTGTGACGAGACAGAACCGAGGAGCATACACTCGCCTGACACTTCAGGTTTACTTTTCTTCACTGTTTCTTTTTTCCTTCTGGTTCTACTTTAAATTCTACAATAACATTGTTTGTTTCCTTAAATCCTTTCCTCAACTCTCTTAGTACTTCTTCTTATCATATAATCTCTTTTTTCTTCAAATTTATTTCCTATTTAACTTCTTCAAATGCATAAAACAGTGCTGTCTACAATTCTTATTTATTTCCTGGGGCTGGTAATACTCAGGATACTTAAACAGATGCGCTCCATCTACTTGTGTCAATCTCATTCCCTGGCCTCAACCTCTATTTATCCTTGAATCCCTATAGGTCTTTTTGGGCTTCCCCTTTCCCCCACACCGGGGGGGGGGGGGGGGGGGGGGGGGGAATGAAGGACTATATCTTCAGGTCTGTTGTCACTTTGGAGTTTAGTTTTATCTTATCAATTCAACCTGAGGGGGTGGAGGAGGAGTTCAGAACATGATCAGTCTCTACCAGTCTCTGCTTGTTTTTTCAGCCAGTTGGACCTGTTAGCCAGCTTTTCTCATCTTGAATCTTCTCTTTGACCTATTTTATTCATACAAAAAGATCATTTAAGATATTCTAATTGTAACTTCTCTTTCTTAAGTTTGGAGTGTCCATGGCCCATCATGGAGGGCTTCACTTCCAGTCAGTTACCTTGCCCTTTGGTTTTAGGACAATTAGGGAACATGAGAATTTGTTTATGGAACAGGTTCTCAGCCTTTGGGCTTTTTCTTTTGTGAGAAATTCTGTACTCCCCTCCACCCTGAATGATAGCATCCTCCTCTGCTGTATTTGGCAACAAAAGCCAAAATGACTTCAATTCAACCAAGTCAATTTTAGCCATAGTTCTCATCACTGGTCCTAATCACATGCAGATTACAGCATTCACCTACTGCTGTGGAGGGATCAAACTCTGCTTTTGCAAACCTGGCTTGGAGAAGCAGCTCATTTTGTAGTCTTCTTTCTATTAAGCATTAAGAATCACACATACAGTTGAGCTTCAAGGTGGCTGCAAGAAAGGTGACCCTCATTTTTTTTTCCCTTGGTGCTACCACAATTTTATCCTTCTGAATAAGGGGATATTTAGCTTGCCATTTACTCCAGAACTGATGAAGTCCTTTCTCTCCTATATTAACTTGCTAAAACTGTCTTAACAAAATGTCATAGACATGGTGACTTAAAACTCTATTTTCTCACAGTTCTGGAGGCTGGAAGTCCAAGATCCAGGTGTTGGCAGGTTTGGTATCTTCCCACGCCTCTCTCTTTGGCTTTTGACTGATGTCTTTTCACCCTGTCCTCATATGACCTTTCTTTCGTGTACATATATACTTGTTGCCTCTCCTATTTTTGTAAAGCCACCAGGCCTATCAGATTAGGGCTCCACCCATAAGACATCATTTAATCTTAGTTACTGATGTAAAGACCCTATCTCTAAATACAGTCATATTGGGGAGGAGGGAAGATTTCAACATATGAATTTGGAGGAGTCATCATTCATAACACCTCTTCATACATCCTACTTTTTAGTCATTTGAGTGAAATTTCTGGAGATTAGACTGGAAACCTGCTCTAACATCATCATCTTTAAAAGTTCATTTTTCTAAGATTATAAAAACAATACATGTTTGCTGTGGAAATACAGAAAATGGCAGGACATGAGAAAAAAAGTAAACCAGTATAACCTCACCAATCAGTTTAGAGCCTTGTCAATATTTTAACATATATTTTATGTTAAAGGTATTTTTCAGGTACATTATTTTACATAGATGAATTCACACTACGTATAAATTTAGGTCCATCTTTTTAAAATTTAGAAGTTACATGATGAATGACAAAGTCTCAAAATGGAAGATGTCTGGCTCTTCGAATCACTACTGGGAGGAGAACTATTCATCAATCAGAGCATTATGTAAGGAAAATTTATACTTAAACGTGCTTCATGTTTCATTTGTTATTATTTGAGGCTCAGTTCAGTGCAGTCGCTCAGTGGTGTCTGACTCTTTGCAACCCCATGAATCGCAGCACGCCAGGCCTCCCTGTCCATCACCAACTCCTGGAGTTTACCCAAACCCATGTCCATCGAGTCGGTGATGCCATCCAGCCATCTCATCCTCTGTTGTCCCCTTCTCCTCCTGCCCCCAATCCTTCCCAGCATTAGGGTCTTTTCCAATTAGTCAGTTCTTCACATGAAGTGGCCAAAGTATTGGAGTTTCAGCTTCAACATCAGTCCTTCCAATGAACACCCAGGACTGATCTCCTTTAGGATGGACGGGTTGGATCTCCTTGCAGTCTATGGGACTCTCAAGAGTCTTCTCCAACACCACAGTTCAAAAGCATCAATGCTTCGGCGCTCAGCTTTCTTCACAGTCCAACTCTCACATCCATACGTGACTACTGGAAAAACCATCGCCTTGACTAGATGGACCTCTGTTGGCAAAGTAATGTCTCTGCTTTTAAATATGCTATCTAGGTTGGTCATAACTTTCCTTCTAAGGAGTAAGCGTCTTTTAATTCCATGGCTGCAACCACCATCTGCAGTGATTTTGGAGCCCCCCAAAAATAAAGTCTGACACTGTTTCCACTGTTTCCCCATAAATTTCCCATGAAGTGATGGGACCAGATGCCATGATCTTAGTTTTCTGAATGTTGAGCTTTAAGCCAACTTTTTCACTCTCCGCTCTCACTTTCATCAGGAGGCTTTTCAGTTCTTCTTCACTTTCTGCCATAAGGGTGGTGTCATCTGCATATCTGAGGTTATTGATATTTCTCTCGGTAATCTTGATTCCAGCTTTTGCTTTCCAGCCCAGCATTTCTCATGATGTACTCTGCATATAAGTTAAATAAGCAGGGTGGCAATGGTGGCCTAATATAGCAAACTGGCATTGGAGGGTTTTGATCAGAAGAATCACATAATCTAAAATAGGTATTTTAAAACCATCAATCTGGTTTCTATGTGAAGAATACACTTTAGAGGAGGAGAATGAAAGCAAGGGAGTGTTCAGAAGTGACTGAACCTGTATAGGCACTACACGTGGGTGACTTCCAGTAGGAAGGCTTCAGTGGAAGTATTGAGGATTGGAAAGATTTTGGATACATTTTGATATTAAAGCTAACAATGTTTACTAACAGACTGGATAAAGGAAGAGGCATAGTTTCAGAAATTTGGTTTAGGCAGATGAAAGAAGGCTGAGTGCTGAAGAATTGAGGCTTTCAAATTGTGGTGCTGGAGAAGGCTCTTGAGAGTTCCTTGGACTGCAAGGAGATCAAACCAGTCAATCCCAAAGGAAATCAACCCTGAATATACATTGGAAGGCCTGATGCTGAAGCTGAAACTCCAATACTTTAGCTACCTGATGTGAAGAGCAGACTCATAGGAAAAGATGCTGAGAAAGATTGAGGGCAAGAGGAGAAGGGGACAACAGAGGATGAGATGATTGGATGGCATCATTGACTCAATGGACATGAGTCTGAGCAAACTCCAGGAGACAGTGAAGCCTGGTGTGCTTCAGTCCATCGAGTGTCAAAAAGTCCAACATGACAGTGACTGAACAACAGCAAGAATGGAGTGGCTACTGACTACAGTAGACAAACTAGGGGATTTGGCTTTATATTTGATATGAGATGGCTACAGATATCTCAGTGGAGATAGTTGTAGCAACTGGATATATACATCTGCAGTTCAAAGCTCAAAATAGGAGAATTAGTTATAAAGAGAAAGAAAAAGCATCGGCAAGAATAGAATAGTTACAAGCCAAACGTAAGAGTGATTTCCATATACAGATTCTTCAACCATGTTCATATGCATGGACAATATTCATTTTTATTTGAAAATCATGCCTAGTAGATTTCTTTTATCTGTGTAATAAATTTATTTTATTTTTAATATACAAAACTTAAAATATTATAATTGGCATATTATTATGAATAATCTCATTATGGAAGTAATCAAAAAGGTATATCTTATTCCTATATTAACTATTAGTAAGCATATACTTTAATAGTAAGAAACTGACAAACTGTTTTCCCAGCTGTATGCACTGTTTAGCATTCTCAGCAGTATGAGAGTTCTAGTCGCTCTGCATGCTTTATAGCATTTGGTATATCCAGGATTATTTTTATTTTTCATTCTCTTTCTCGGATCTGTATGGCTGCATAATTTGTGTAGACTATGTAACTTGTCCTAATGCAAAGTTTATTATCTTCATTCCTATTTTATTCCTATGTATTTGGAGAACATTTTTTTTTAGACTATAGCTATATGTTGCCAAATTTTCAATATTGTCTCTAAGAGTCTTTGAGGGCATCTCTGGTGGCTCAGATGGTAAAGAACCTGCCTGCCAATGCAGATGGACATAAGAGACGTGGGTCAATCCCTGGGTCAGGAAGATCCCCTGGAGAAGGGAATGGCAACCCACCCCAGTATTCCTGCCTGAAGAATTTCATGGACAGAGATGTCTGGCAGGCCATGGTCCATAGGGTCACAAAGATTGGAACACAACTGAAGCAACTTAACATGCATGCACAAGAGTCTTTGAATCCTTTTGTATTAATATGGCACCGTATGAAACTTAGATCAACTTCTTTATTTTCTTAGATCAGATTTTATTACTTTTGGCCAAAGTCCTTTCCACGACTTAGAAGGCAAAGATCAGGTAGAATATGATCTTTAAAGAAATTTATGGCATGCACTTGAGTTCAGAGCATAAAAAACAAATAGTATTTCAGAAGTTATTTCTTTAAAATCCCATCAAGCTAATACATCTCATTGTTATTTTAACAGTAGTCAGTGCCAAAAGAGCAACTCAAAGTTCTGCACTCGTATCAGTGTCAGAATGCATGTAACTCGTTTATAGGATTGATTTTCAGTCAATGTTGGAATTAATCCAAATGCACAATACAGAATAAAAGAATGTGGACGATCTCAAGAGTATTTATTGAAATAGCTCAGGAGAGTCTCTGCAAAGAGAAGGCTTTTTTTTTGAGGGGGGGATTAAGTTTGGGAAACAAAGTATTATATATATGTACCACTTAAAGGTTAATTTTGTATGTAGTAAATATTTTAAAACTTTCAACAAAACCAGCAACAAAAATTTATTTTAATTTGTTCAGCTTTCAGTTTCTCAATTGCAATTCCCTAGAGAATGACTGTTAATATAACACTTTCAAACACATCTGGGTATGTGTATGACGGTGCACGGTTCAGGAATTGCTGTTACTTAGGATGTCTTTAGGGCTGTTACTCTTGCGGGGAAAGAATGGCTACCATCTTTGGTAATAGTAATTAATGCCCCCTGATTTGAGGCAAAAATCATAGTAAAAGATGAATATTTCTGAAAATAAGTAAAAATGCAACTTTAGTGTTCTACATACATACATAGTGTGCTACATACAAAAGTGTGTTTCTCATAACAACAGCAGATCAGACAAAGTCTTTTACCTAAATAGCCATCACAGGAATTGCTGCACGCTGATGAGAGGAGCTATGAACCTTCTTTTATGAAACAGAGTTGAAGCAATTCATCACAAACATAAATCCAGTTCTTATCATTTTCTATGACATATGGTTAAGAATTTCTCTCTAGTTTCAGTACCATGAAATAATGTATTTCTCCTGAACGGCATTTGCATTATTTAACTTTATGGGTGCTATCCATCACCTACCTAATCATGTTTCCCACTTCAGATGGGAAACATTTAGCTTAGTGCCAAATTCACAACATAAATCCAGCAAGTGTGTAGAATCCAAGTAGGGGCATACAAAACTCACCCCTGGATCCACACTGATTCTGCCTACATTTGTCTTGCTTAGTTTTTATCACCTATTTCACTTGTGTTTTATTAAGCTTTATTGAGTGTACTGCTGTAAGATGTTTTCATTTCTTCTTGTCATGAGGTAAATAATTTTTTAATGTTAATAGATTATTTAATGAGTGGAACAGAAATTCTCTCATTAGATGGTGCCTCCATTTTGATAGGCGTTCTCAGGAGACAACTGTAAATTTTTATTATCCACACAAAAGCACAGATTGCAATTAAGAAGACCCAGAATTGAATGCAATGCTGATGATGCCAATGGAAAAAACTGACATCTTAGGATATCAATTTATGATCCATCAAGCTGATATATTTTTCATTTACTTTTAATTTTTCAAGCAGCATCTCCCAAAATAGAGAAATCGCTACTGTTTGAATCATAGTTCGCTTTTACTTGAGACTTTTTCTTGGGAGAAAGGGATTAAACCTAGTCAATATTTTGCATAAGGAACTGTGCTGCTCTAAACTTCAAATATGTAACTGTGATGTCTAGATCTTCATTTGAGAGTAGAGCAAATAAAGGTTCACACTAGCATCAGAAAAACAAGTCTCAGTCACAACTGCCTCTGCACTACTTCCCCATGTCCTCCTTCTCCAGGAAGTTCAGAAATCTTACTTGGGGTCAGGGTTCCTAGTTGGAAAAGGACAGGTCCATGTTGCTTATGTACCCTGCATGTAAGACTCTGCCCTTAAGGTTGCATGACACCCCAATACTACCAGAACCTGTTTGCCTCACAATTAATCACTGTGCTGTTGTTGCCATCAGTTGGTCAAGAATTCTTCTGTGCCAGCTGAAATCAGAAATTTCTCAAAGATAATTTCTGTTCATTTTTGCTTCCCCCTCTGGAACACTCCTGCACATCACTGTCACCTGCCCTGCTCAAAGGAATAAATTTTATGCCTCATGATCTGCTTGCTGCTTTATTTATTCACTCATGAAAGAAACTCTGGAGTTATAGGGACTATTTAAGTAAAAGAAGATACCTCACACAAATGTATCTGAAGCCACATACCTTCTTCACCTTTCCCACTCCCTCGGAACTACATCAAAACTTAAAACTTTCCCTCTTCAAAAGACACTGTTAAGGAAAATCACAGGATAACCTCAAACTGGGAAAAATGTTTAAAAATCCTATATTTAATGTGAGGCCTGGATCCAGAATAAACAAATAACTCAGAAAGTCAAAACTCAAAAGCAACCTAACTCAGAAAAAAAAAAAATGGGCAAGAGATTCGAAGAGTCACTTCACCAAACATCATTCAAATGGCAAATCAGTACTTAAACAATGGTCAATATCATTAGTTATTAGAGAAATGAAAATTAAGACCATCAACACCAATTAATATCAATAAAATTTGTAAGATTGGTGACAGCAAGCGTTTGCGAGGATGGAGAAGAATTGATGCTTTCATATACTACTGGTGGGTATAGAACATGGAACAAATAACTATGGAAGGCTGGTAGATTCTTTAAAAATTCAACATAGACTTACCTTATGACCTACCCAATTAACTCTTAAAAATGTAATGGGAAAAAAGGAAACCATATATCCATGCAAATATTTGTACACACAGTCATAGCATATGAGTGTTGGTATTTATAACACAAAAACACATTAATCCATAGGCTCATTATATAGCTCACAGGATGTTCCCATTTCCACGGTGGCTTTCTGGGGATTATTCAGTTATTTTGTCAAATTTCGCTACACAGCATATATCTGGGGATTTACCTTGATGCTTCCATTTTTCTTACTTCCCATGTCTAGTTTACTTGCTATCAACTTAAGTTTGACCAGCAAATCAGTGTAGGATCATAACCTACTAGTGGGTTGTGAAATCAATATGGTGGGATGTGAGTAGAATTTAAAAAAAAATAAAACTGAACCAAAAAAAGATAATAAAACTATTTCAAAATGTCAACATTCCTGACCAGTGATAAAATCAAGCATCATTTCATGAAATTTTGTTTCAGTCACATACACACCACTCCAGACACACACATCTCACGAGTTAAAAATTGACTTCTATTTGAGTAGCCTATCCCTTCTCCGGTGGGTCTTCCCCACCTAGGAATTGAACTGGGGTCTCCTGCATTGCAGGTAGATTCCTTACCAGCTGAGCTACCATGCTGCTAAGTCACTTCAGTTGTGTCCGACTCTGTGCAACCCCACAGACGGCAGCCCACCAGGCTCCCCCGTCCCTGGGATTCTCCAGGCAAGAGCACTGGAGTGGGTTGCCATTGCTTTCTCTGGAGCTACCATGGAAGCCCTCTATTTAAGTATAAATTGCAATAAAAAATTGAATACCACTGCTCCGGTTCTGACTCTTTCCATTTCTCCCCAGCAAGCTTTGAATCCACTGCTCACACAGCAAGTAGAAAAATCTTTCTAATTTGCTAATTGTAGCAATACTTTTTCCACCTTAAAATTTTATATCCCATTTCCTTGCTTTTAGAACATAATGAGGACACATCCCCATGCCCACCTTACCTAAATTTGAGTGTAGAACGTGAACAGATCCCAGCAATAACCTCCCTGTGTCTCGTCCCCTTCACTTTACTCCTTGTGGTCCTTATGTCAGTATTTCAAACACACCTCCACCTCCCTGAGCTTATTTTTGCCTCAACCTGGGATACTTTTCCCAGTCTCTTAGAATCATTGGATCCTTCTCATCCTTCACAAATAGTGTAAATATGCCCTTCTTCAACTAGTCTTCTTTGAGTACACACTGACTCCTGGATATCCCTACTTTGATACTATAGACATATTTAGAACTTAAGATGTTGATATTAAGCTCATCATTGTTTTGCCCCACTCTCCCCTCATATCACTATTGTCAAGGCTGCTTATCTTTCCTGTATGCTATCTCTGTGAATGTTGCCACTTTTTAAGTATAGATGTTTCTCTACAGGTACATTCTGAGTCCTCCCAATCTCACATCCATTCTACCTCCAGGTTGTGTCAATTCTACTTCTCCTGGCACTGGCCAGGCAGATGCCTGTTGTCAACCACAGAGCTCAGTATGTCAGCTTTTCACGCGTAACCAAAACAGGGACAGCAACAGAGAGACTGTGAGGCAGGGACAGAGACACAGAAAGAGGGAGAGAGAGAGAGAGACAGAAACAGAAAGACAATGTTTGAAGCACACAATTTCCCAGGATTTTCCAACTTCATAGGTATTATTATTATACTATCACCTGATCTGCAAATATCCATGCCTATCTCTAGGACTGTACAATGCCCTACGGTGTGCATCCATGGCTTGGGTAGTAGGTTAAGAGCCTAGATCATGCCTGCTTTAGGAAGAGGCTTCTAAGCCCAACAGCAAAGGGAGCACACCTGGCAAGTTCCAGCTCCAGGCTAGCTCCAACCTGCAGCAGAGTCTCCTACAACTAGGCAGCAATAAGGGCTTTTCCTTCTGAAAAATCCTTTAATAAATTACTTGGGCTAGTCTTTTTCTTGTGTTATCATTATCTCTCTAAATATTCTTTCAAGATAAATGTTCGACAATTTTGTTTAAACCCTCTGCCAGGCTAAATATTTTTTTGTTAAATTTATTTGTAATATTCCTTGAAAAAAATTATCAAATTTTCTTAGAGGTTTTATAAGAAAGCATATTTGCTAGTTAACATACTTAACGTTTCACCTATGAAACACTGAATATTCCTGAAAGAATCTTCAGATGTGTAGTGTCTCTTTGATAATTCAACATATCTTGAGATAAACTGACAAACATTTGTACCTTTCCTGTACAGACAGTAAGCTTGCCCATCTCTATTAAAATTTTAAATAACCACCCAAGTAGTGATACAATATTTATTCCCGTTGCACACATATCATTCGGTATTCCTATGCTAACTGATATCAAAAGAAAGAACACTGAAATGTCTTAAAGATAAAGAATCTCATCTTTGTCTTAGACAGGATTATGGAGTTCAATGCTGAGTTCATCACCAAATAATTTTTAAGAGTTCTCTTTATTCATTCAAGAACTTTCTTCAGTTATAAGCATTTTATAAATTAAAATTTTATTTTTCATATTTATTTATATATGTTAAATATTTAATGATGTTTAATTTTGTTGCTTTTTAAGTCTGCCATCTATAGAAAGTATTCCTGAGTATGCAGTCATGTTTATGATATAAAGTTTCTTCTTTAAATAGTTGCATTTAAAAAAATAACTTCATTTTATTTATTTATTTATTTTTAGCTGTGCTTGGTCTTTGTTCCTGCCTGGGCTTTTCTCTAGTTGCAGCAGGTAGGGGCTACTCTTCATTGTGGTGTGTGGGTGCCTCATTGCAGTGGCTTCTCTTGTTGCAGAGCACAGGGCATGTGGGCTCAATAATTGCAGCTCCTGAGCTCTAGAACACGGGCTCAAAAGTTGTGGGGCACAAGCTTAGTTGCTCTGAAGCATGTTGAATCTTCCCAGACCAGGGATCAAACCCATGTCTCCTAAATCAGGAGGCAAGCCTTCACCACTGAGCCACCAGGGAAGTCCTAGTTGTATCATTTTTAAGTGCAATTAATTTAAAGACATCTGATATGCTGTAAGACACAGGGAGCTCAAACTGGTGCTCTGTGACAATCTAGAGGGGTGGAATGGAGTAGGAGGTGAGAGGGAGGTTGAAGAGGGAGGGGATATATGTATACTTATGACTGATTCATGATGATATATGACAGAAATCAACACAATATTGTAAAGCAATTATCCTCCAATTAAAAATAAATTAATCTGAAAAATAAGGATCAAAAAAGCATTTAATAAACGACTGGGCTGGGAGAATGTTCAAATGTGATACTCACATGACTAAGGTTGAACTAATATTGTATTATACTGTTTAATCCTTAACTTCTGATGTCTATATTTTTATCCCATTTTACAAATGAGAAAAATGGGGGTCCAAAAGAGTACTTAAATTATTCAAGGTCATATTTATAATTTCAAAAGCAACCAAAGTAGAAGAGAACTATGATGAAGGTAAGTACAACATTTTTTTGACCATCAAAAAATTAATACCAGTGATATTAATTTTGTTTATTAATAAAAAGTAAAGATTAATTTTATGTTTAGCTATTATGTTTCACATTCTTACAACCTCCAGGAATGAAAGGTGCAAAGATAAAGAACCTAATTTTGAGGAGCCTGCAGTATTGTTACTGACAACCACTGGAGCCCACCCTTAGGATACAATGTTCTCAGTGCCTTAGCAGGAAGAACTGGAAAGGGGGCAACAAAAAGGAGGTAGAATATAGTCATATTGACCCTCCTGGGAGGTGAAAACTGAAATATTGATGCCTGATTTCATCAACAGCCATAATTTAAAAAGCAATATAAATTAAAAAGTTAAAAAATAAAACCCCTGGAATTTCTCCACCTACTAACTTCAGAATGCCTCACATTAAAACCATTTAGTTATGGAAATATCTAGAAGATGTAATGAAATCCATCAAACTTGAGTGGGATCAGAAATGTTGCCCACCTGGAAAGCAAGCGGTGTTCTCACTTCTCCAGGTTATTCTAGCACATGCACACTTCAAAGCAGAGAATTCCCAGACGCTTCCTGCTTGAGTTTCTGAACCCTGGACCTCAACTAAACACAACTGATGAAGTGCAAGTTGGAGAGAAGCTACAGACAGAACAACGTGAAATAAGCAGTCACTTATTAGATTTGCAATCCTATTCAGAACTGAGCCAATGCAATTTACTTTTGTCATTTAAACTTATCTTGGAATATTAAATAAGCTAATAAAAAAAGAGAACATCCTTGAAAAAGTGACTCATACTGTTTTTCCAACTATTTGCAGACTATCAAAATTGGCAGTGGTCTATTTTTAGAGATTTATAGGACATTTATTATTAGTCTGGCTACCGAGTGTAGCATGGACTCGACACAGAGAATGCCAAATCAAAAGCTGCATTTTGGCCAGCACCTATAGGTTAGGGGTGTGTGCATTATACTTAAAATTTTATGTATGTGGCACTGACAGACATATCTACCAGAAAATGGAATATGCGTGGGTTAGATCTTTGTGACTGAGCCAGGTTGCTTGGGGAAGCTTCAAAGGCGATGCTAAATCAAAGCCTGGTTGAATCTTACTCCCTAACAGGCTACATGATAAAATTCAGGCAGCCAGATTCCTGGAGGTTGTAAGAATGTGAAACATAACAGCTACTATCCCTGGTATCAATTTCCTGAAAGCTTTCTTAGGGGAAAATTGGGCCCTCAGATGGGCTTCCCATGTAGCTCAGGTGGTAAAGAATCTGCCTGCAATGCAGGAGATCCTGGTTCCATTCCTGGGTGGGGAAGATCTGCTGGAGATGGGATAGGCTACCCACTCCAGTAT
This sequence comes from Giraffa tippelskirchi, assembly GCF_054371585.1. NCBI lineage: Eukaryota > Metazoa > Chordata > Mammalia > Artiodactyla > Giraffidae > Giraffa > Giraffa tippelskirchi. The sequence goes on from NC_137284.1 coordinate 71,062,825, forward strand.
TGGGTTTCCCTGGTAGCTCAGCTGGTAAAGGATCTGCATACAATGTGGGAGACCTGGGTTCGATCTCTGGGTTGGGAAGATCCCCTGGAGAAGGGAATGGCTACCCACTTCAGTATTCTGGCTTGGAGAATTCCATGAACTGTCTAGTCCATGGTGTCACAAAGAGTCAGACACAACTGAGTGACTTTCACCTTCACTTGGGCCCTCGAAGCCCATAGCATGCCTTTTGCAGAGCTGCAGCATTCCCCGGGAAAGAGCTGTGGAAAATCGGCCAGTAGTTAATCAGAGATAAAACGGACATTGCCATTATTATTCTGGAAGACTCTTCAAGGGTCAGACATAAAGACCTTTCCTTGAAAGCAAATAGAAGCAGATTAATTTAGAAGACAAAAGTCATAACGCTGAGCTGTCACACAGAGTTGACAGGCTGTTTCCCAGTGCTACACCAGGGCATGACATGAATTCCCAGACTCTGGGCTTGGCCAGGTGTACATTTCAAACCATTTAGCGATTCTAATGCAACTCTGAAAAAGCTGCTTAGAGTTTCTGATGCTTTGCTTCCTCTGTTTCTCAACTAAAATCATTTTATTTCAATGGTATTTATTTCTTCAGTGACTCTTCACTGAGGCTCTTCCACTTGCCTGGCACTCTATAAGCAGGGGCCCCCAAGTGGCTCAGGGATAAAGAATTGCCTGCCGATGCAGGAGACAGGAGAAGCAGTTTCGACCCCTGGGTCAGGAAGATCCCCTAGAGGAGGAAATGACAACCCACTCGAGTGTTCTTGCCTGGGAAATCCCATGGACAGAGGAGCCTGGCGGGTTACAGTCCATTGGGTCATGGAGTCAGACATGACTGAGCACACTGCATCTATAAGCAGGGCATGCAGGAGGAATACAATGGTCTTATTATCATAATTCATACATAAGATTACTATATAGATTAAATCCAATGATGCATGAGGCAAAGAGTAGGCACTCAACAAGCATTCATTTCCTTCCTTCCCTTTCTTGAAAAAGGGCACATACCACCAGATTGTAATTTTATTTACACTAGAATAGGTAGAGAAAAGTAAAGTGAAGTTGTATCAGATAAAATTATTTAAAGGATATCACAGTATTCCCTGGACCTACAGCAATAGCATGGTAGCTATACATTTACTTAGTAGTTATTGAGAACCTAGGACATGCTAGACCTTGTACTAAACATTAGACTATAAAGAATAAACAAAGCCTACACACTCAAGGGGATCAAATTTAAAGACTCATTACCGTGAGAGCAGTGCTTATGAGTTAAACCACAACTCATGTAAAATAAGATAGTTGTTTATTTATGTTATTAATTATATAATTCTACAATTATTTTCTATAATTTATAGTATAAAATATATAATGATTTAAATTAAAATATAATTTTTATAATTAATGTATAATATGTATGCAATATATTCAATACAATATGTATTTAAATACCTGATTTTATTTTTAAAACACTACAGAAGATGCAATGTTGAAAAGCATCATTCTCCCTCCTTACGTCAGTCCTATTCCCTAGAAACAGAATTCTATTATTAATACTTTAAATTCTGTCAGAAGCTGTTTCCATGACACTCCTACTCCAGTGGTGATTTTTCAGTTTCCACAAGGTGGTCAGTGGCCACCTTGTCTTGGAAACTGAAGATTTTGCTAAGATTCATGACATCACACATCTCTCCATCTTCTTTAAATGTCACTATTTGTAGGATTATTTATACTGCTATTACAATTGTAACTTTAAACACTTTATTTAAATCTGAGTTCCATGTTCAATCCAACGTCCAGTGGCATCTTTTGCTTCATTTTTTTTTTTTTTTTTAGTAGCCTTGCTCTTTCTTCCACCTTTCCTGCCAGCTTCCACATCCATACCCCATCCTTGGTGAACTCTTCTTTCTCACAGTCACTCATAATACATGAATTCGTTTGGCAAGCCTAAGCAAGTCTTACATGGTTTGTCCACTTTAAGGCTGAAAATAAATAAACAAGATTTGAATTACATGACTATGTAAATATTGTTCACTACTGGCCAAAGAATAGACAAGGACTATATTTCTTTTTCATATGTTCCATTGTCAAGAACCATGAACGACGCAATGAAAATATTAACAGCAAACATGTTTAAGACACTCTCTGAATGGCTAAAAATCATGCCACATTTTAGTTTGCTTTCTATTTGGAACAGAATTTACTTGTTTAGTCTTTTTCCCAGGTGTTTTTTTAATTGCTTTGTTTCCTCCTACTTGCTTTTACACTATTTCAACATTTTTTGCTATCTTGCAATTATGTCATCATTTCCAATGGTTCTCAAAGTGTGGCCTGCAAAATCCTGTGGTTCCTCAAGACTCTTTTAGGGGCTTACAAGTCAAACTATTTTTATAATGACACTAAGACAGTATTTGCCCTTTTCACTGTGTACAAAAGCAACAGGTGGGTGATACTGCTGACAACAAACTATACTAGGAATCAGTGTACTCTTTCCCACTGCATACTGGCAGGGCAAAACAGAAACAAAGAAACAGTGACATTTAAACATGTCCTTGGACTTCCCTGGTGGCGCAGTGGATAAGAATCCACCTGCCAATGCAGGTGACACAGGTTGGATTCCTGGTCTGGAAAGATTCCACACGCCTAGGAGCAACTAAGCCAGTGTGCCACAACTACTGAGCTCACGCTCTAGAACCCTCAGTAGTGACTACTGAGCCTGTGTGCCCCAACTACTGAAGCCAGTGCACCCTAGGACCTGGAACTACAACTACGGAGCCCAAGTGCCGCAACTACAGAAGCCCAAAGCCTAGAGCTTGTGCTCTGCAACAGGAGAAGCCACCTCAATGAGAACCCCGTGTACTGCAATGCAGAGTAGCCCCCACTTGCTGCAACTAGAGAAAGCCTGTGCAAAGCAACGAAGATCCGGTACAGTGAAAAATAAATCAATAAATTTTTAAAAAATAATAAAATAAACATGTCCTTGCTGATGCAATTAAAATTGTTAATTTCATTAAACCTCAACCCTGAGTGCACATCTTTTTAATATTCTGTGTGACAGGATGGGAGTGATCTTCAAGCCTCACCTTTGCATTATAAAGAACAATGGAAATCGTAAGAAAAAGCACTTTCATGATTGAGGTGTGAGCTTCACTATCCACTTTTTTCATGGAAGTCATTTTGACATAAAAGAAGAACCAACTATGGTTGTTCTGACTTTAGTACTTAGGGATATTTTCAAGTAACTAAAGTAAGTCTTCCAATTCAACATAAAGTCTAGCTTTTGAATGAAAAACATCTTGGAAAATTTGTATAGGTCATCATTAGCTTAACAGCATAATTCGGTGACAGTTATTTTCCAAATTACCACTCTATATTCTTCCAAAACCATGCAAGGATAAAAGATTCATTCCAAGTGCAACCTGGATCAAAGTATTTTCAAACAGCTTTTTCAAGGTATAATTGACATACAACAAACTGTACATATTTAAAGTCCATTGTTCACATGTGTATACATCCATGGAACCATCACCATAATCAAAATAATGAACATAACTGAAATTGCCTCACAGCCTTTGTAATAGTGCATACAGATGCATGAGATGAACAAGGATTCAACTCATGATTTTTCCACTTTATAATGATATGCATCAATTGGAATGCTACTTTCAATTTTGAATTTTGGTCTTTTCCCATGCTTATGATACTGAAACTGCATGCCACTAAACTGAGTACCTCTGCTGAGTTTATGATTAACTCTCTTCCAAAACTTCACTTCTTTTCTTTCCCTAAACCCAATCCTCTCAAGATTGAGGAATATCAAAGAAAACGGGGTATTGAAACCATGTACAAGCCCCTGTGGCCCTGTCCTTTAAGGTAAGAGGCTTTTGCTTTAGTCTCTCAGGCCTCTCCTGAAACATTCTGACTGGCTGACTCAAGAGTTAATGAGTTAATGACATAACTCATGAGTTAATGCTTAAGAAATGTGAAGACATAGAATCAAAGAATAGTTGGGCTGGGAAACTGATAACAATTTAGACTATCAATCCATCACACAGTAGAATCACCCAACTACTGTTTCCCTGAAAGATATAGATAAAGACCTGGCAAACATTCCTAAGTAGCTGTTACAGAAAGTAGATTCCCAGAAGATGAAAACTACTGACCACAAGAACACAAACCCTATTGTGTTTATGATCTTGGAGGGAGAGCAGTGAGCAGGCTTGAAGAGATATCTTAGTTCCCTGCCCAGGGATTGAACATGGGTAGCCTGGATGAAAACCCAGGAATCCTAGCCACCAGACCACCAGGGGCTAGAATCTAGAAGCAAAGTGGCCCTGGTTCTTTCCCTTATTTGAAAGCAAGAATGTTTTAAGGAGGCAAAAACTGTAAAATAGGTACAAAGCTTATTATTAGAGATGTGTGGGAGAGCACACGGAAAAAGAGTTGTTTATTTAAGATAGATGCAAGGCAGATAAACACCTCCAGAGAGAGACAAGGTACGGGCATCCTCTCTAATGAGGAGAAGTGCAGTTAAGTCAGAAGCTAGGCAGAGACACACATCTGGAGAAGAATGTGGGTGTCCTAAGTGAGGAGGAGGGCAGTAAAAAAGTGATGTAAATCACTTACATAGGATAGTCCTTCCGGGTCTTTGTTTACCTTTAGCCAGTTGTTTCTTTCTTCACACCTGACTAGTCCATGGACCCTCCCCAAGATGCATGCACAAATTTCTTCTAAGATGGATCCCACTGCAGAGGCCGATGGGTGCATGTACACACTTCCCTTTTCAACCCCCAAGAAGCCTTCCTGCACATGTGTAGACAGGGAAGAATTCCTTGACCTCAGGAGTGGGCACCTTATCTCTTTACTTTAGCAGAGCCCAGTGTTTGCCACTAGATTTGTCCTTGGAGTCTCTGGGTGAGAACAGAGCTTGAATTTTACTGCCCTTGACAAACAGTAGTGTCTAGCCCAGAGGCACACTATATCCGACCCCAGCTGTAACTACAAGGTTGATGATGCTTGAAACTTCACCATGATGCCAATCCAAGAGTTGAGCACAAGCTGATCACACACCCTGCAGCCTCCTCCCTCATACTGTCTTTAAAACTACTTCCCTAAAGCCATCAAAGAGTTTGGGTCTTCTGAGCATGAGCTGCCCATTTTCCCTGCTTGATGTTCTATGATTAATTATGTATTTTTCTTCACTATAATCCAGTATTAGTAGATTGGCTTTACTGTACATGGGTGAATGGACTCGAGTTTGGGTTATTTTTCTTCTTTTTCTCCCTAATTATGTATTGCTGGAGAATTCTTCACATAAATACAGCTTCAAAAGGAAGTAAAACTTTTGACATAATTATGGTTCTAGTAATTATTAGCAGAGGTTGCTATTACCATCTTTGTGAAGACATTTAATCATCCCATATAATTAATAAGTGTGCCAGTGAATTCATTCTAAATTTTTTGCAATCCTTATTAAATTACCAGAGTACAGATACTGATATGAAAAAAATTTCAACTGAACCCATTTCTAATTTCCAACAAAAATCTAAAGAGCATGCTTTTAATAACTTTTGCTGCAAACAAGTATTACATAACAGGTTTCTTGTTGATATAAAAATATAAATAACCCAAGAAACTTTGGATGAACTGAGATCCAACAGAGTATGACTTTCTGACTTTTGCAGAACTTGCTAATTTCTAAGAATCACTACAAAGTGCAAACCTATTTCAAAGCAAGTTAGAGGAAGCTGAAAGAAATACTGACATTATGAACTCTGAAAATGGAGATACTTGGATGATTTCTATTTTCAAGGCTTATGAGTTCTTAAAATAGGAAGGCCTGGTCCATAGATTGCACTGAGGCAAATTTGGCATAAACCCTGGCCTGCCTGGAAAAACTCCATTGTGCTAATGTATAAAGCAGTTAAAGGCCTGTCTCCTTGGCGTAATATGGTCACATAGAAAAGGATGCATATGGCTCTAGTTTAAACAGTTCTTTTCCCTCAAAGAGCTTCCTTGCTGCTTTGAGTACCAGAATTTCTCTCTGTAACTTTGCAAATACTTATTTAGAATAAGATTGATAATTTTTCTTTAAAAGGAATAGGCCCTAGAAGGTTTAGAAGGCAAATTCAATATGTCTAGAAAAATAATTTTAAAAAATGCTGAAGTATTTTCTTCATGGTTGGTATCCTAGAGCCTAATCCAGGTTCTTAAAAAAAAAAATAAGATTTTCAATAACTATTCTTGAATAAATAAATGTCAAAACATGCCACCTTGCCTTCAGAAGAGAAAACCCTTCTGTGGTATTTTGTCCCATGGACTTTCTCTGACTGCAACGTTACTATTCAGTGCAGGACAGATCATGCTTCAATGTGTAAACTATGGCCATTATCTGAGCTGGAGAGAGAAAATCCCCTTCATACTGGCAAGAACTTGAAATGGTGTTGTGGAAACAGGATATAAAAAGATGACTTAAAGGAAAATGTAATAGTAAAGTCAATAAGAGCTAGAGAAATTGAAAAGAGTGAAAAGGTTGGAGATGAATCAGTTCAGTTCAGTCGTTCAGTCATGTATGACTCTTTATGACCCAATGGACTACAACATGCCAGGTTTCCCTGTCCATCACCAACTCCCGGAGTTTACCCAAACCCATGTCCATCGAGTCAGTGATGACATCCAGCCATCTCATCCTCTGTTGTCCCCTTCTCCTCCTGCCTCCAATCCTTCCCAGCATTAGGGTCTTTTCCAGTGAGTCAACCCTTTGCATGAGGTAGCCAAAGTACTGGAGTTTCAGCTTCAGCATCAGTCCTTCCAATGAACACCAAGGACTGATCTCCTTTAGATGGACTGGTTGGATCTTCTTGCAGTCCAAGGGACTCTCAAGAGTCTTCTCCAACACCACAGTTCAAAAGCATCAATTCTTTGGCACTCAGCTTTCTTCACCGTCCAACTCTCACATCCATACATGACTACTGAAAAAAACATAGCCTTGACTAAATGGACCTTTGTTGGAAGAGTATTGCCTCCGTTTTCAATATGCTATCTAGGTTAGTCATAACTTTCCTTCCAAGGAGTAAGCATCTTTTAAGTTCATGGCTGCAATCACCATTAGCAGTCATTTTGGAGCCCAAAAAAATAAAGTCTGACACTGTTTCCACTGTTTCTCCATCTATTTCCCATGAAGTGATGGGACCAAATGCCATGATCTTAGTTTTCTGAACGCTGAGCTTTAACCCAACTTTTTCACTCTCCTCTTTCACCTTCATCAAGAGGCTCTTTAGTTCTTCTTCACTTTCTGCCATAAGGGTGGTGTCATACGCATATCTGAGGTTATTGATATTTCTCCCGGCAATCTTGATTCCAGCTTGTGTTTCTTCCAGCCTAGCGTTTCTCATGATGTACTCTGCATATAAGTTAAATAAGCAGGGTGACAATATACAGCCTTGACGTACTCCTTTTCCTATTTGGAACCAGTCTGTTGTTCCATGTGCAGTTCTAACTGTTGCTTCCTGACCTGCAGACAGGTTTCTCAAGAGACAGGTCAGATGGTCTGGTATTCCCATCTCTTTTAAGAATTTTCCACAGTTTCTTGTGATCCACACAGTCAAAGGCTTTGGCATAGTCAATAAAGCAGAAATAGATGTTTTTCTGGAACTCTCTTGCTTTTTCGATGATCCATCGGATGTTGGCAATTTGATCTCTGGTTCCTCTGCCTTTTCTAAAACCAGCTTGAACACCTGGAAGTTCACGGTTCACGTATTGTTGAAGCCTGTCTTGGAGAATTTTGAGCATTATTTTACTAGCGTATGAGATGAATGCAATTGTGCAGGAGTTTGAGCATTCTTTGGCATTGCCTTTCTTTGGGATTGGAATGAAAACTGACCTTTTCCAGTCCTGTGGCCACTACTGAGTTTTCCAGATTTGCTGGCATATCGAGTGCAGCACTTTCACAGCATCATCTTTCAGGATTTGAAATAGCTCAACTGGAATTCCATCACCTCCACTAGCTTTGTTCGTAGTGATGCTTTCTAAGGCCCACTTGACTTCACATTCCAGGAGGTCTGGCTCTAGGTGAGTGATCACACCATCGTGATTATCTGGGTCATGAAGATTTTTTTGTACAGTTCTTCTGTGTATTCTTGCCACCTCTTCTTAATATCTTCTGCTTCTGTTAGGACCATACCATTTCTGTCCTTTATTGAGCCCATCTTTGCATGAAATATTCCCTTGGTAGCTCTAATTTTCTTGAAGAGATCTCTAGTCTTTCCCATTCTGTTGTTTTCCTCTATTTCTTTGCATTGATCACTGAGGAAGGCTTTCTTATCTCTCCTTGCTATGCTTTGGAACTCTGCATTCAGATGGGAATATCTTTCCTTTTCTCCTTTGCTTTTTGCTTCTCTTCTTTTCACAGCTATTTGTAAGGCCTCCTCAGACAGCCATTTTCCTTTTTTGCATTTCTTTTCCATGGGGATGGTCTTGATCCCTGTCTCCTGTACAATGTCACAAACCTCTGTCCATAGTTCATTAGGCACTCTGTCTATCAGATCTAATCCCTTAAATCTATTTCTCACTTCCACTGTATAATCATAAGGAATTTGATTTAGGTCAGACCTAAATGGTCCAGTGGTTTTCCCTACTTTCTTCAATTTAAGTCTAAATTTGGCAATAATAAGTTCATGATCTGAGCCACAGTCCGTTCCTGGTCTTGTTTTTGCTGACTGTATTGAGCTTCTCAATCTTTGGCTGCAAAGAATATAATCAATCTGATTTCGGTGTCGACCATCTGGTGATGTCCATGTGTAGAGTCTTCTCTTGTGTTGTTGGAAGAGGGTGTTTGCTATGACCAGTGCGTTCTCTTGGCAAAACTCTATTAGCCTTTGCCCTGCTTCATCCTGTAACCCAAGGCCAAATTTGCCTGTTTCGCCAGGTGTTTCCTGACTTCCTACTTTTGCATTCCAGTCCCCTATAATGAAAAGGACATCTTTTTTGGGTGTTAGTTCTAATACGTCTTGTAGGTCTTCATAGAACCGTTCAAGTTCAGCTTCTTAAGCATTACTGGTCGGGGCATAGACTTGGATTACTGTGATATTGAATGCTTTGCCTTGGAAACAAACAGAGATAATTCTGTTGTTTTTGAGATTGCATCCAAGTACTGCATTTCAGACTCTTTTGTTGACTATAATGGCTACTCCACTTCTTGTAAGGGATTCCTGTCCACAGTAGAAGATATAATGGTCATCTGAGTTAAATTCACCCATTCCAGTCCATTTTAGTTCGCTGATTCCTAGAATGTCGACGTTCACTCTTGCCGTCTCCTGTTTGACCACTTCCAATTTGCCTTGATTCATGGAACTAACATTCCAGGTTCCTATGCAATATCGCTCTTTACAGCTTCGGACTTTGCTTCTATCACCAGTCATATCCACAGCTGGGTATTGTTTTTGCTTTGGCTCCATCCCTTCATTCTTTCTGGAGTTATTTCTCCACTGATCTCCAGTAGCATATTGGGCACCTACCAACCTGGGGAGTTCATCTTTCAGTGTCCTATCATTTTTCCTTTTCATACTGTTCATGGGGTTCTCAATGCAAGAATACTGAAGTGGTTTGCCATGCCCTTCTCCAGTGGAGCACATTCTGTCAGTCCTCTCCACCATGACCCGTCCGTCTTGGGAGGCCCCATACTGCACAGCTTAGTTTCTGAGATAGACAAGGCTGTGGTCCATGTGATCAGATTGGCTAGTTTTCTGTGATTATAGTTCCAGTGTGTCTGCCCTCTGATGAACTCTGGCAACACCTACCGTCTAACTTGGGTTTCTCTTACCTTGGACGTGGGGTATCTCTTCACGGCTGCTCCAGCAAAGTGCAGCCGCTGCTCCTTACGTTGGACAAGCGGTATCTACTCACAGCGGCCCCTCCTGATGTTGAATGTGGAGTAACTCCCCTTGGCCCTCCTGTGCCCACGCAGCCGCCACTCCTTGGACATGATAGACCTTTGTTGGTAAAGTAATGTCTCTGCTTTTTAATATGCTGACTATGTTGGGCATAGCTTTTCTTCCAAGGAGCAAGCGTCTTTTAATTGCATGGCTGCAGTCACTACCTGCAGTTTTGAAGCCCAAGAAAATAAGGTCTGTCACTGTTTCCACTGTTTCCCCATCTATTTCCCATGAAGTGATGGGATACCATGATCTAAGTTTCCTGAATGTTGAGTTTTAAGCCAACTTTTTCACTCTCCTCTTTTACTTTCATCAAGAGGCTCTTTAGTTCTTCTTCACTTTCTGCCATAAGGGTGGTGTCATCTGCATATCTGAGGTTATTGATATTTTTCCCAGAAATCTTGATTCCAGCTTGTGCTTCATCCAGCCAAGCATTTCTCATGATGTACTCTGCATATAAGTTAAATAAGCAGGGTGACAATATACAGCATTGACATACTCCTTTCCCGATTTGGAACCAGTCTGTTGTTCCATGTCCAGTTCTAACTGTTGCTTATTGACCTGTATACAAATTTCTCAGGAGGCAGGTGAGGTGGTCTGGTATTCCTATCTCTTTAAGAATTTTCCACAGTTTGCTGTGGTCCACACAACAAAGTCAAAGGCTTTGGCGTAGTCAATAAAGCAGAAGTAGATATTTTCTTGGTATTCTCTTGCTTTTTCAATGATCAAATGAATATTGGCAATAGGAGGTTGATATCTGGGTGAGAATACAAAGGGAATAAAATATGCTAATTGGGAATATGTGTCTGGAGACACACTCCTTTTGACAACCACTGATCACTTTACTATTGTTTTGCCTTTTTAGAATGTCATACATTTGTAATCATACATTATATAGCCTCTCAGATCAACTCACCAGTATGAATTTAAACTTCCTTTATATCTTTTTAGGACTTCATAGTTCATTTATTCTTATCATTGAATAATATTTTATTGTATGGATATACAACAGTTGGTTTATCCATTAACCTATCAAAGTAACCTCTTTAACCTCTAAGTTTTAGAACCTGTGAATAAAGCTGCCATAAACATTTATATGCAGGTTTTTATGTAGACTTAAAATTTAATGTCAGTTGGGTACATATTGAGGAGTTTATGTTTGGATCATATGGCAACACTGTCTTCATAAGAAATTACCAAACTCTTTCAAAATGGTTATACTTTTGCATTCTCACCAGCAATAAATGAAAACTCCTGTAGTTCTGCTCTCTTGCCAAAATTTGGTATTCCCTTTTTAAAAATCTAATATGTGTATTCTAAGTCTATACTATCCCATTATTGTACTTTTAAATTTCCTTATGACTTATGGTGCTGGAGAAGACTCTTGAAAGTCCTTTGGATAACAAGGAGATCAAACCAGTCAATCCTAAAAGAAATCAACCCTGACTATTCATTAGAAGGACTGATGTTGAAGCTGAAGCTCCAATACTTTGGCCACCTGATGTGAAGAGCTGACTCATTGGAAAAGACCTTGATGCTGGGAAAGATTGAGGGCAGGAGGAGAAGGGGCCAACAGAGGAGGATATGGTTGAATGGCATCACTGGTTCAATGGAGATGAATTTGAGGAAGCTCCAGGAGACTGTGAAGGTCAAGGAAGTCGGGTGTGATACAGTCCATGGGGTTGCAAAGAATCAGACAGGACTTAGCAACTGAACAATAACAACAATGATTTATAATGTTGAACATCTTTTTATATTCTTATTTGTCATCTATATATTTTTTCAAGGGTTTTTTAATATATTTTACCCATTTTTTAAAAATTCAGATGCTTGCTTTCTTACTATTAAATTTTATTATTTCTTTGTATGTTTTGGATAACAATCATTAACAGAAAAAAAGTCTTTATCAAGTATGTGTTTTGCAAATATTTTCTCCCAGGCTTTAACTTGTATTTTCTGTTTTAAAAGTCTTTCACAGGGCAAAAGTTTATAATTTTAAAAATACCAACATATCACATTTCTCTTTAATGGAGTACATTTTTGGTGTTCCATTTAAAAAGTTATTGCCAAACCCAACATCAAATAGATATTCTCTGAGCTTATCTTTTATAAATTTTACAGTTTTGTATTGTATATTTAGGCCTATGACTTATTTTGAGTTAATCTTTGTGAAAGGTATAGGTCTATGCCTAGATTAATTTTTAAAAATTGTACATGGATACTGAGTTGTTTCAGATTGAACCTGGGTCTCCTGCATTGCAGGCAGACTCTTTACATTCTGAGCCACCATGGAAGGCCGCATGAGGGGATTAATGGGAAGTAAGTGCTTAATGGTTATGGGGTTTTCTTTTAGGGTGATAAAATGTTTTGGAAGTAGACAGAAATAGCGTCTGCACAACATTGTGAATATACTAACTGTTGCTGGACTGATCATCTTTGAAAGGGTTAATTTTATGTTATGTGAACTTCACCTCAAAAATTTTTTTTTGAGTATCACTGATTAAAGACATTAGGGAATGATCCAGGCAGGACTTGAAAAGGCCTTGTCCTGGGGAGAAAGGAAGCGAACTTCAGTGATTCTGACATTTAGCACTGTTTCTGCATTAAACCATTTTGCTGACTCTAAGCATCAGCCCAGAGGCTAAATAGTTTAAAGAAATAACTGACATAGAATCTCAGCAGATTTTTCAATAATTTGATGGGACTAAGAGTGGCTGTAGCATGTGGGACAAAAGTTATAGTTCAGTTTCCAAAAATGAAGAGCGGCTCAAACAACCTAGGATAAGAATGAATTAGAAATAAACCAGCCTCCATTGGAAGAGACGTGGATGGACCTAGAGACTATCAGAGAGTCAAGTAAGTCAGAAAGAGAAAAACAAGTATCATATATGAATGCATACATGTGGAATCGAGAAAAATGGTCTTATTTACAAAGGAGAAATGGAGAAGACATACAGAATAAAATATGGATAACAAGAGTGGAAAGGGGAAGATAGGAAGAAGTGGGAGATTGGGATTGATCAATACACACTAGTCATACTATGCATAAAAATATATAACTAATGAGAACCTACTGTATAGCACAGGGAACTCTACTCAGTGTTCTGTGTGACCTAAATGGGAAGGAAATCCAAAATAGAAAGGATGTATAAATATATATATGTGTGTGTGTGTGTGTGTGTGTGTGTGTATATATATATATATATATATATATATATACACATATACATATACCCAGACATGTAACTGATTCTGTTTGCTGTACAGCAGAAGGTATCACAACATTGTAAAGCAGCTATATTCATATAAAAATAATTAATTTTGAAAAAGAGAAACAGACCAGCTCAAAGAGACAAATTCAGCTAAAAAAATACTTCATTCATAATTGAGTAAGGTTACATGCTCCTACCCAAAAGAATGCTGGAAGCAAACCTGAATGAATCCCTTTTGAAGGAAGGTAAAATCATCTGGGTCTCTAATGAGTGTCTTGGTCAAGGTGATGAGAGCAAAGATGGAGTGAAAGGGTTGGCTGTAACGTGAAGTTAACTGAACTATTGACCATCACACTGAGTTTGAGGGCAGGGAAGGAATCAGAAAGAAGAGGCAATTTTGATTCAGAATTACAATTTCACCATCTAGGAGGATAGTATCAACTGAGTAGAACATAATACAGGAGTAGGTTTAGGAAATTAAAGAGCTAATAAGTTTGGATGGCAATTTACTCTGCTTTGAAATATCTGTGGATTTGTTCCAGGTGGAGATGTGTCCTGTTACAGGAAAAGTGTCTAGGAAAACAATATTTTTTATGCGTCTGGACCTAACTCTTTGCATTTCCCATCACTGGGCAGCCTGAATATACATGATGTGAATGCCACCTGTTAAAGTTCAACTGAAGTAGCATTGTGGTGAAAATCTAAGAAGTACAGATTGTCATGTTGGTAATGAACTGCTAAGAGCACAAAAGAAAAGTCAATTTATGAAAATGAAATGAAAGTATTACTTCACACATTTGAAACAGAATTCATGAACTTAGTCAATTTTTAAAACCTTTTATCTCAATGTAGTTTTTTTCAATCAGCTGATGCTACTGAAATATCGGTGTATGCTGGAAATATATTCTCCTCTTCAGTCTGCAACTTTACAAAAGACATTCTTGTCTCAATTCTGGGTTATACACAAAAATTTAATGATCATGTAAAACTGTGTATAACTAAAAGATGATGTACATTTTCAGTTGTTTGCAAATTTTCACCTCCTCTTAATATCTTCTGCTTCTGTTAGGTCCATACCAGAAGGAGGTTTAGGGACTGGTCAAAAGGATGGGTGGGTTTTGAATTGTTTCTAGAAATGCGTTTCTACTTTTTTCTCATTTGTTTCTAATCCCTCAAAGAATTGGGTTGCAACCTGAATGACATCAAGAGACCGACCCAGCCATCCAACTACCTTATCTTCCATTGCTTCTTTATATCAGGGAGAAGACCTTCAACTAAGAAATAAAAACTTTCTATGTTCTAGATTTAGAATTATGTAGTTTTGGAATGTTTAAGTACATCCTTCCACAAAAGTCTCAGAATCTTAGCTTAGGGAAGAAGACCTAAAAAAGTATTCCTATCAGGCTCTGAATATCAGCTTTCAATCTCACCAACTTCTGACTATAGAGCTACTAAAAAAAAAAATCTTTTAGAAAAACTTATTGAGTTTCAGCTGAGACTGGTAAATATTCCTGGCAGCACTGAACAATCCCATGGATGTATGAAGCACTTACAAAGAAAGTGAAGAACATACTACTTTCCTAAGGTCCACTGAAGCGAAAAGTATTAGTCACTCAGTCATGTCCAACACTTTGCAGCCCCATGGACTGTAACCCACCAGGCTCCTCTGTCCATGTGATTCTCCAGGCAAGAATACTGGAGTGGGTAGCCCTTCCATTTTCCAGGGGATTGTCCCAACCCAGGGATCGAACCCAGGTCTCCTGCGTCGCAGGCAGATTCTTTACCATCTGAGTCACCAGGGAAGCCCCCTGAGATCCAGAGCCACTCCCTCCCCCCCAAAAAAAAACCAAAAGAAAGACTTAGACAGTTTCCCTGAAAGTTGCCAACAGTTGGCAGGACCCTAGCCACAAATGGAGTGAAATCCAAATTTCTGTTCAGCCATTTCTGGGGGGCCTTCAACCTGACAGTTAAGCTGCCCAAAGACACAAAAACCTGCATGCCCCAGTCAGGCAAAAAGTCAAATTCTTAGGACACAGACCAAGAAGCCAAACAGGAGGCAATAGCTGTCCCTGGAGAGGAAACATCAATAACTGAAGAGTACTCAAAAGCAACTGACAAGTCACAATTCAGAGATTCAATTTTACAAATTTTTTTTTCTGGCCAGCTTGAAAGAAAGGGGCAATGTGAAATTTTGCCTTCCTCTCTCAGCCAGGCAACAGGAGTAGAGATCTGGCAGAGCTTTGATAAGAATTCTCACCCTTTGCCATCTTCTGTCAGTTTTCCCATTATCTTGTCTACAGGCTCTGGAACAAGTAGGGTGTCCCAGAAAGCCTCTTCCTGTTCACCAGAAACTGTTGGAGAGGAAAAAAATCATTTCCTTTTATCCTTTATGGTGAATGTTTGGCCACAACCCCTTTTTCTCTGGGCTTCCAGGTGGCTTAGCTGTAAAGAATCCACCTGTCAATGCAGGAGATGTAGGTGCCATCCCTGAGTTGGGAAGATTCCCTAGAGTAAGAAATGGTAACCCACTCCAGGATTCTTGCCTGAAAGAATGGGACAGAGGAGCCTGACAGGCTACAATCCATGGGGTTGCAAAGAGTAGGGCAGGACTTAGTGACTGAACACGTCCGTGCACACACACGCCTTTTTCTCTGGAGCACCTGGTAAATAGATAAACTAATCTAGGTTAAATGTTTTTTGCTGTGGCTGCTCTAATTCAAGATGCTCTTTGGTAAAGTTAACCTACTCGTTCAGCTTTAAAGCAAAATTTGACCTACCTGAGACCTCACACTGGCTCCATCAGATGTAGTCCTACCCCAGACTCAGAAATGCTCAGATAAAGTCTGAAAGTTCATGATGTAAAAGCTGCAGTATTACGTTCAGAGAGGGGCTTATCCACCACCTCCAGAGGCAGTGAGAAAACAGCAAACCCAAGGGACTTGACAGGTACCATCACCTGCTCCTCATTGTTCCTGGGGCCATTGGTGGTCTCTTTCAGTTCCCTCTTCTGACACAAGGACTCTTAAAAAATAAACTGAGGCATATTAAACTTAAGCATTTTTTTTAGCAAAAAATGAATTCCAATCCGAGCTCTGAGGACTTGTGCCAAATGAAAGACTTATAGGCAGAAAGGAGCAGGAACAAAGGAGTTATATTGACAAAGAAGTGGGTTGATTATTGCAAAGTTACTTTCTGTAAGGGGATGGCAAAGACATATTATGAATTAACTGTTTACCTAAGAAGTGCAGATCAGGTGCTTCCTGATTGACTGACAATTCCATTTCTGGGAGAGCAAAAATTATAGTTAAGTCTTGGTTTTAACATGGCAGAACATCCTTTGAAATGAATCACAGCAAGATCCTCTATGACCCACCTCCTAGGGTAATGGAAATAAAAACAAAAATAAACAAATGTGACCTAATTAAACCTAAAAGCTTTTGCACAGCAAAGGAAACTATAAACAAACTGAAAAGATAACCCTCAGAATGGGAGAAAATAATAGCAAATGAAACTGACAAAAAATTAATCTCCAAAATATACAAGCAGTTCTTGCAGCTCAATATCAGAAAAAAAAACAACCCAATCAAAAAGTGGGCAAAAGACCTAAACAGATATTTCTCCAAAGAAGACAAACAGATGACTAATAAACACATGAAAAGAGACTCAACATCACTCATCATTAGATAACTGCAAATAAAAACTACAGTAAGGTATCACGCCACACTGATCAGAATGGTCATCATCAAAAAACCTACAAACAATAAATGTTGGAGAGGGTGTGGAGAAAAGGGAACCCTTTTGCACTGTTGGTGAGAATGCAAGTTGATACAGCCACTATGGAAAAGAGAATGGAGATTCCCTAAAAAACTAGGAATAAAACTACCATGAGTCAGCACTCCCACTACTGGACATATACCCTGGTTGGTTTAGTCACTAAGTTGTGTCCAGCTCTTGTGATCCCATGGGCTGTAGCCTGCCAGGCTCCTCTGTCCATGGGATTCTCTAGGCAAGAATATTGGAGTGGGTTTCCATTTCCTTCTCCAGGGGTCTTTCCCACCCAGGAATTGAACCTGGGTCTCCTGCATTGCAGGCAGATTCTTTACCCACTGAACTACAAAGGAATCCTAATATACCCTTAGGAAACTATAATTGAAAAAGACACATGTGCCCCCGTGTTAATCACAGCACTATTTACAATAGCTAGAACAAGGAAATAACCTAGACGTCCATTGGCAGAATAATGGATAAAGAAGCTGTGGTACATATATACAATGGAATATTACTCAGATATAAAAAGGAACACACTTGAGTCATTTCTAATGAGGTAGATCAATCTGGAGCCTATTATACAGAGTGAAGTAAGTCAGAAAGAAAAAACAAATATCCTATATTAATGCATATATATGGAATCTAGAAAGATGGTGCTGATGAACCTATCTACAGGGCAGGAATAGAGATACAGACAAAGAGAACAGACTTGTGGACACATTAGGGGTGGGAGAAGGTGGAATGATTTGAGAGTGTAGCACTGAAATATATACACTACCATATGTAAAACAGATAGCCAGAGGGAATTTGCTGTATGACACAGGGAGCTCAAACCCAGTGCTCTTTGACCATCTAGAGGGGTAGGATGGGGTAGGAAGTGGGAGGGAAGCTCAAGAGGGAGGGGACATATGTATACCTATGGCTGATTCATGCTGATGTATGGCAGAAACCCACACAATACTGTAAAGCAATTATCCTCCAATTAAAAATAAATTTAAAAAGTCTTGTGTTGACATGGGATTTAGCATGTGCAAAGCTCAATCTGGGGTCTATTGTCCTGTTTCTGATACATATTAATGAACTTAATCCTGCTGTAATACAGAGATTTATTACATAAAGGGAATTAGCTCTGAGGTGGCTCTAATGCAATGGCAAGTGATGTAGGCACACCAAAATCTAAGCCTATAAATGCCTCAAGGGAATGAAATTAAAATGGTAAGGACAACCAATCCCAAACAGCCAATTAGGCTGTAAGCTATAATTTTCAATAATTTTCTTACTTTTCTTCCAAACTTTTCCTATGTAAGTCTCTCCCCAAGCTCCTGTCAACAGAGTGCTCCTAATCACTTCTGATTTGACACTGCCCAACTGAATCACATTGTGCTCAAATAAACTCTTTAAAAGTTTTAATGCACCTTGATTTATCTTTTAACAGCTCCAAATTACTTTTTATTGTTTTTCTGGATTCTCCTCTGATATGTAAGCTTCTAATTCTATGCACAGCGTCTGGCAGTAACAACTTTCCAAGTCTTATTTGATAATTATAATCCACTGTAGGATGCTGAGTCGCTTCAGTTATGTCCAACTCTTGATGACCCTATGGACCATAACCTGTCAGGCTCCTCTGTCTTCTCCAGGCAAGAATACTAAAGTGGGATGCCACACCCTCCTCCAGGGGATCTTTCCGACCCAGGGTTCAAACTCACAATTTTTAAGTCTCTTGCACTGGCAGGCCTCTTTACCACTAGCACCACCTGAGAAACTGTAACAGAGAAAAACAAATCCGACTCCATATTGGATCTATTCCTTCAGCTCTAACTCTTGTGCTCTGTGGCCTGTAGTTAGTTTGGTGGCTCTGTGCCTCCAGAAGACTGCTGCCTAAAATATTTATGACAGCGTATTCTCAAGGCATTGAGCTTTATGAGAATCCCCACAACAGAAAATAATACTTGTCTCATTTCAGGTTTATAGGAACATTGTTGTTGTGACCAGACCCTCACGGACAGCCACCATAACAAATGATTCCTACATCAAGAAGCCTGCAACAACCAGCCACTCATCTCTCCATTCAGTATAAAAGAAGCCTGAACTGTAACTCGGGAAAGTTGGTTCTTTGGAACTAATCTACCATCTTGTCTGCTGACTTTCTGAATAAAGCTTATATCAGTTCAGCTCAGTTCAGTCGCTCAGTCATGTCCAACTCTTTGCGACCCCATGGACTGCGGCACGCCAGGCCTCCCTGTCCATCGCCAACTCCCAGAGCTTACTCGAACTCATGTCCATTGAGTCAGTGATGCCATCCAACCATCTCATCCTCTGTCATCCCCTTCTCCTCCTGCCTTCAGAATCTTTCCCTGCATCAGGGTCTTTTCAAATGAATCAGTTCTTCGCATCAGGTGGCCAAAGTATTGGAGTTTCAGCTTCAGCATCAGTCCTTCCAATGAATATTCAGGACTGATTTCCTTTAGGATGGACTGGTTGGATCTCCTTGCAGTCTAAGGGACTCTCAAGAGTCTTCTCCAACACCACATGCTAAGTTGCTGCAGTTGTGTCTGACTCTTTGCAGACTCATGGACTTTAATCTGCCAAGCTCCACTATCCATGGGATTTTCCAGGCAAGAATACTGGAGTGGGTTGCCATTTCCTACTCCAGGGGATCTTCCCAACCCAGGGATAGAACCCACATCTCTTATGTCTCCTGCATTGGATGGTGGGTTCTTTTACTGCTAGCACCATCTGGGAAATCCTCAAGTTGCTATTCTTCATCCAAACAACTTGTCTCTGTATTTAGTGGCCTGTCCTGTGGTGAGCAATTTGAGCTTGATGAGTGCATGCTAACTAGCTTCAGTCCTGTGGGACTCTTTGGGACCCCATGGACTATAGCCTGCCAGGCTCCTCTGTCCATGGGATTCTCCAGGCAAGAATACTGGCGTGGGTTGCCATGCCTCCTCTAGGGGATCTTCCCGACCCAGGGATCAAATCTGCATCTCCTGCAACTCCTGCATTACAGGCTGATTATCTCTGAGTCACTGGGGAAGCCCTTTGAGCTTGGACTCAATAACAAAACAAGATAACTAAGCTAATTGGAATTGGATATAAGAAGAAGCTTCCTACTTTAAGTCTCTAGGCTCTTAAGAGACCCACTAGATTCATGGTAAAGGAAAGGCCGTTTAAACTTCCTGTTTATATCTCTATCTCTATTTAATTTGGCTAGAGTGACTGTGGCTGGATTTTACCTGAGATCTTTTGGTATGTAAATTTCAATATTTTGCTATACAGGTGACATTTCCTCTGTGATTAGATGAGCTGATTAGGGAAATCCTTCTACTTAATATATCTGTTTTGTTGTTGTTGTTGTTTAGTTGCTAAGTCCTGTAGGAAGAGGCTATTTTTGGAGTGGTCGAAGCACAAGCTTTGGGGTTCAACAGATTTGACTATAAACCCCACTTAGTGGCATGTGGGTTTAGGCAAGATGCTTTAACTGGCTAAGCTTCAATGATCTCATCCGTAGCCTAGGACAATACTGGACTGTAACAGGGTTGCTATCAGGATTAAATGATATAATGTATTAGCCATATTGCAAATGGGAAATATATCACACATCATAAGCAATGACAAAATTAGATTCTTATAATGATGATGACTTTTTTTGTATTAGATATATTTATACCCAAACTTCAAAATTTGAGATATTCTTCTATCTTGCGTTATATGAACTGCTGCTGTTGCTGCTGCTACTAAGTCGCTTCAGTCGTGTCCGACTCTGTGCGACCCCATAGACGGCAGCCCACCAGGCGCCCCCGTCCCTGGGATTCTCCAGGCAAGAACACTGGAGTGGGTTGCCATTTCCTTCTCCAATGCATAGAAGTGAAAAGTGAAAGGGAAGTTGCTCAGTCGTGTCCGACTCTGCGCGACCCCATAGATGGCAGCCCACCAGGCGCCCCCGTCCCTGGGATTCTCCAGGCAAGAACACTGGAGTGGGTTGCCATTTCCTTCTCCAATGCATAAAAGTGAAAAGTGAAAGGGAAGTCGCTCAGTCGTGTCCGACTCTTAGCGACCCCATGGACTGCAGCCTACCAGGCTCCTCCGTCCATGGGATTTTCCAGGCAAAAATACTGGAGTGGGTTGCCAGTGCTAGCACAGTATCAAATGAGTATGTCATTGTAAATCTGTAGTCTAACTGTGAAAGCCTATGATAATTCTATTTAATTAATATATTTAAGAAAAATAAATTGGTTACTCTGCCCTGCAGGGGCCTAAAACATGCCACTGAGTCTATTTATTCTGATACTATAATATGTTCCATTTAATTACCATAAAAATTTAATTTTGACTAATTTTCCAAAATGTATTTACTTTGGAATTGGTAGTCATACTCTTCAGCTCACTGTTCCTCCTTCATATACTTTTTATAAAAAAATATAATTGGGAGGTATTTCAGTGAGGAAATGTATAACTTTGATGTAGTCTATATCATTTATTTAAATTAAAGCTTTATGCCATTGTTGATGGTGGAAGTAATTTGAAAGTTTTACAGCTTTGCTCTGCAATCTGACCTTTGCAACACCCCAAAAATGGAACACTTACATGTTATGCTTAAATTCCATTTTACAATATGCTTTGCCATTCTTTTTCAACATAGCATAGTCATTTTAGACAATTGTAAGCTTGACACCTGATTTCACTTTAACAGCACCTGCCCAGAGTATAATTAGCAGTCCATTTTTAAAAAAGGATTTCCATACAGCACAGATGGCATTCCTCATACCAGACAAGCAATGATGTATGTTTGGAAACCAGCCAAAATGTCTGCAAAAAAATTGTGAGAATTTCAAGACAGGCATCTGAGCAAAAGGAAAATTTTCCCTTTTCTCTCCAAATGAACATCTGTTAAAGCCTATTCTCCTTAACTTTTCTTTCTAGTTTTTTCTCATCCGACTTCATATATTTTTAGTACAATTTCAAAGACGAGAACTAAATTTTTGTTTTGAATTATGACACCCACAGACGGCCCATTAAGAAAGTGTTCCTGAGTGACATTTTAAACAAATTTAGATCTACAGGTATATCTTTGAATGGACGTCATGTCATTTCACTCATGAGTTAATTCAACCAATATTCTTGCTACAACTGAACCCTGCGCCACAGATTTAACAGAAGCTGATAGCTAACAGGAATTCTTGAGCTTGTCCTGCAGAGCAACAGATATAGTAACAGCCCGTAAAAACCCCTCTGCTTTTAAGGAGCCGTTGTTAGTTATTTTTCCTTTCTCTTTTCCTCTCTTTAATTGCCTACCTGCTCAGCTTCACGTAGCCCAGCCTTTCCACAGGAACTCGGAGTCAGCTCTTCTCCACTGCGAGCTGGCTAAGGCCAGCTGGGACCGCTGACTCTAAAACTGGTCCTGAGTGGTGTCTCATGAATGGCCTTTGGAAGGCAGAGGACTAGAAAACTCCACCCTCAGATCCTTCTGAGCACCTCCATTTAGAATATGCAGAGGCGGGTAACCCAAAGCGCCTGCGCAGATGACCTCACCTCTTTCTGCACGAATCACCTTTCCCCACACCTAGGACCACCCTGCTCATCCCTGCTCATTCCATAAACATTCCAACCCTCTTGGCTTCAGGGAAACAGAGCTAAGTCTTGTTTTCTGTTTTCTTGTTTGACTGCCTCGTGCATAAACTCTTTCTCGGTTGTAAACCTTGGTTTCTCAGCATTTGGCTTGTTGCGTGTAGGGCAAAGGAAACTAGTAACAACCTTGTCAGCACAGGGGCGATGTTTATATAATGGAGCAAATCATGTTCCCAGGTTGCCTGCCACCTGAGGATGTCACTTACTTCACAATTACCAAGCAGTTTTACAATTAACACTCTGGTCACAGGTGTTGACATTCTAATAATTTGAGGCAGGAGTGTCCTTTCTAATTCACATGGATTCAGTATATGGGCTGGTAGTGGGGCTTCCAAGGACAGTTCAAGGTGCTAGAGACAGAATAATGAATCCAAAAAACAGTCCTTGCTCTCAGGAAGCCTGTAATCAATAAGGGTAAAAAATCAGTAGATAATTACCTAACAGCTGAAAAACAAACCAAACCAAACCTGGGGACTTCCCTGGTGGTCCAATCGCTAAAACTCTGTGCTCCCAATGCAGAGGGCCTGGGTTCAATCCCTGGTCAGGGAGCTAGATCCCACATGCTGCAACTAAGAGTTCACATGTCAGAACTAAAGAACTGGCATGTTGCAAGGAAGATCCCATGTGATGCAACTACAATCCATCACAGCCAGATAAATAAATAAATATTTTTAAAATAAAGAAAAAAATAATACAAAAGGGTAGAATGTGACGGGTGGTGCCATTTTATTTAAGATCAGGGATTGCCTATATAAGGAAGTGGAGGTCTAAAGGAAGTGAGGGAGTAAGTCCAGGACATATGCGGTCAGAGCATTCCAGGCAGAGGGATTAGGGAATACAGGCCTGAATGGGAGAAGCATGAACTCAGCGTGGTCAAGGGTAGACAGGAAGCCAAGGGTGATTGGAGCTGAGGCCGTGCAGAAAAAGTATTAGCAGACAAGTCACCAGTTTGTAGTCAGATTTGACTGTCTGGAGCCCGGGTAGAGGTTTTGGTATTGTATGCAAAAGGGGGACATGATCTGATTTGCCTTTTTAAAACATCTGCCAAGGTTTCATTATGGACTGCAGCTTTCACTTGAAATTTTATATTTGCAAGAGTCACCATGAGCCACTTATTAATCTTATTTGCATTTTAAAGAGACTGCAGTGTGGAGAATTGAATATAGCAAAAGAATACAAATGAGGAGGACAACTATTTTCATGTGTTTAATTTCCCTAAATAGTTTGTAATTGACTTCAGCGTAGGACCACTGCATTCTTCTGTCTTTCTGCCCAGAGAAACACCTGTAACTTTAAATGTTGTTTGGAAAAGAGTAACTATTTCATAGGAATTTATTAGTGAAATGATTTTTTTAAATTGTGAGTAAACTTTCTTTAACTTTAAATATGTTCATCAAAACTACTTTGAATATCTCTAAAAGTCACTTTTAAATTATTTTTTGTAATTTGATTATTGATTGGAAAGAATGACAAAGGAAACTGTAGCTACCCTCAAATATCTGAAAGAAGTACAAGAAACAAATTTTGTGCGTGCTCTAATAAAGTTCCATGTAACGGTCTAACACACTTAAAAAAAATTTATATTTTCTAAGTAAGAAGCAGGAATAAAATAAATGATCAAAGTAAACTTCAATATATGGAGCATTAATGGTCATATTCATTATTGGTTTTGCTACAGTACTTGAAAAATCTGTTGGCAGAAATATAATGATAGTTATTGTGCATGTGCTCAGTCATGTCCAGCTCTTTCTGATCCCATGGACTGTAACCCACCAGGTTCCTCTGTCCCTGGAATTTTTCAGGCAAGAATACTGGGGTGGGTTGCCATTTCCTTCTCCAGGGGATTTTCTCGACCCAGGGATCAAACCAGCATCTCTTGCATTGGTAGATGGGTTCTTTACCACTGGGGCACCTAGGAAGCCCATAATGATAGTAAAATACATCGAAATGATGAATAATAGATGTAAGCCAGCCCTCGTCAAGTACTTGCTCTCTTAAAGACACCTTTACTGTCCTTACCCAGCACTCAGGGATGTAAATGGGTTTCTGCATTAACCAAATGCAGTTAAGTATATAGAAGTGTGGACTGAGTAAATATATGGAAGTGTTAAATACACAGTCATTTCAAATGTGCTTTAAGATGAAGGAATAGATGAACAAAAATCAATAGCAATATATAAACTGATGATGGAACAGATCACTACAGGTAACTAGTATACACATATTTGTTGATTGAGTGAATTGAATTGACTAAACCAAATATTGACCAAGAAACCTTGGGAAAAAATAAAGAAAATTTAAGGCAAAATAATTTTAAATAAGTTCCTTGGTTTACCAATTCTACCGTATCAGAATGGTACATAGGTTTCTCCATAAGGGTATTCTTTAATAATTTAAATTTTGTCATTAGGTTTAATATGCTTTAAAAAAAAGTTAATGAGGAATGAGAAATGATTTCTGTTTGGCTCTCATAGCAACTTCTGTAATGCCTTGCAAGGACTAGGAAAATTTTAATAAATAATTTTATTTATTAAAAATTACAATTAATTATTATCAGTAATTTCATAAATAATGTTGGCAATCACACAGGCTCTTTAATATGTCTGGAAGTCAGTTTTTATTGCTTTCTTTAAAAAATAATTAAAGATCAAGAAAAATTTTTTCTTAAAATAACTGTTTCTTCCACTTAAGGGCTCAATTCACATTCCCCTCTCCTCACTGTCTGTTTTCATTGCTATCAAGGAAAGTTTACAGCATTCGTACTTCTTAAAGGTTTTTTTTTAATCTTTGCAATTGTATCATCCAGTGTTTTATCAGTGGCTATGTGACTTGCTTAGAAGACATGACTGGTAACTTCTAGAATAACTTTTATTGTAAAGTATTTCTCATTAGAAAATACTTGTCATTATGTAGTGTTTAAATTTTCCGATTTTTTAAGAGAGAAAAACAGTGTTTATCGTATATTTTCATGAGTATACTACTGCCAGTAGAGGGAGAAAATGTTTTAATGGAAATGTTGAGACTTGTTTTTGTTATTGCTATTTCCCTTAAGCCAGAAGTCTAAAAATTTTTCATAATTATTATATTTGTTAATATCAACATATCATAGGCATGGTCACCTATTACATGGAACAGTGTAAATATTTTGTATTTAGAATCATGCTTTAATAAAGGTGAAAATATTGACTGTGAATTTTAATTTTAATTAAAGTTTTAAATTAAAATTTTAATGTTTAATTTTTAATTAAAGTGTTTGCTTAATTTTTAATTTAACATGTTTAATTTTTAATAAAGGTGAAAATTTTGACTTCCCTGGTTGCTCAGACAGTAAAGCATCTGCCTACAATGCAGGAGACCCAGGTTCAATCCCTGGGTATGAAAGATCCTCTGCAGAAGAAAATGGCAACCCACTTCAGTACTCTTGCCTGGAAAATCCCATGGACGGAGGAGCCTGGTAGGCTACAGTCCATGGGATTGCAAAGAGTGGGACACGACTGAGTGACTTCACTTTCACTTTCATTGACTGTGAATAAAATAAAATATACATTCATTTGGTCTACTGTTTTTTATAAGAAATGAGGCTTTTTTTCTTATACTAATTACTGTTTTTGCAACTGAAATAATAAAATTGAGAATTTTTCATTTCATAATTTTATAGGCATGTAATATATGATAGAAAATTAATACATTTAATATGTAAAACCTTATCAATTCATGAGAAAAACAAACAGGCCAATTAAAAAGTACTAAGGATCCCAGCAATGATTTTAAAAATATAATTGTCAATAAACACAATAAGATGTTCAACATTATTAGAAACTAAAAGCAAATTAAACCATGCTTTTCCTTCAGCTTAAAAGTAGTAAGAACTATGATGGTTATTATTGCCATAAATATAGTGAAATAAGTGTAGTAGGTATGTAAGTGGATATTTTTAGGTGGGAAATCAGCAATCTGTACAAAATTTCCTAACAAGGAGCACACTTCCTTGTCCCAAATAACCTACTTCCTATAAAATCACTTCATGGGAAAAATTAGATTTTGCAAAGAGGAATGTAAAAAGTAGTTCATTTCAATATTATTTAGGGAATACTTGGGGGGGAGGAGTAAATATTCACTATAAGGGATTTATTAAATATTGCATGCTGCATCCACTTAAGGGAATACTATTTAGGTATTAAATATGCTTATATTATTAAAACCAAATCAAACAGTTTACAGAGCAGTGTGTATGCTATGTTTCAACTATTACTCAAAATATACATTTTTACTGATAAATACTTTCTAAAATTTGTGTAATATAAATAAAAAGTTTCTGTTACCTATGTATATTCTGAGAACACATGCACAGAATTTCTCCTCAGGAAACATCTACACACGATTTAAACATTGCTAAGTAAGTCTAAATCCAGTTAAAGAGGCCTGCACAATTTCATGTCACTAATACATTTTAGTAATCAGGGTAACAGTAAGGATTCTGCTAGAGTCTTCATGAGGCTACCAGATAAGAGTGTGATCACAATTAAGCACCGCTTCATTTAATCAATCTGACCTGTGGTGGTCTGTTGTCAAACTGAACATTTCACAAGTCATTCCCACACTTACTTTATGTAATGTCCTTCAGGAGTATATTAAAACTGTGGTTGGGATTATTTTAAGCAAGTTTAGTTTGTTTAAAAAAAAATGGCAAGCTTGGTTCTCAAGCCCTTGAAGAGGAACATAAAGGCTAACGACCATATGTCAGTATGGGAAGTAGGAAGTAATTGGGATCATATTAATAATGAGGTAGAAATATGTGTATCAGTTTTTGGAAAAGCTTTGTAGTGTTCGTCCCTCTAAATCCTGCGGGAAAAATCACTCTAACCATGACTCCATACTATTTTCAGAGAAAGGTACCTTCATGCCATTATAAATTCCTACGGAGCTACAAAGTCTGACACAGAATTACATGGGAAGGGCATTATGTGAAAAGATGCCATGGAAAGCCAGGATCCTAGTGGAGAATCAAAACAAGTGAAGTTCTTTTAAATGCTGTCATTTCTGGAATAAATTAAACCTGATACTATGTGAGAATGTCTTAAATTCCCTTACAGGACTTTAATTCTAGAAGGATGTTGAGTTATTGTTTAGCAAACAGGTGCCTCTTTTAAGATAATACAAAAATATTCTAAAAAGACAGTGAGTTTTTCCAATTAAAATTAATCTAGCTTGCTTGCTTACCTATCAGTGTGTTATTATTTTGCTAAAATGTTCAAGCATCTTATATGGTGGATCATTTTAATACACTGTGAATAAAAATGATGCCCCCTTTTGGTCAGCCAGTGGCCTATCCTGCCTGGTGATTCTTAATGTTCTCTGTAGTCAAATTTCATTACATCATTTTAAAACGGCTCTCAACTCTCTAATAAAGGCATGGTCCACAGTACAAATGCTTCACATTTCCTAAATGTCATATCAATTCAGAATTACTTTTTCCTACTTCATTTATCATGCTAAATTGTAATTTCTATTTGGCCACAGTCCTTAACTCTCCTTTTAGCTACTTCTAAGCTGTACTTTCCTCTTATTTCTGGAAATTATTTTCCTGCTGAAATGAATTATTCTCCACTTTGTCCCTATAGAACTCAATTTAATTTTTATCTTTCCACTTCTCCAATTTGTCAAGATGCTTTGAATTTAAATCCTACAATAAGAAAGTCAATCCCCCCAAGTAGATGTCATCAGTACAAATATAATGTGTAATTCATTCAAGTAATTGATAGAAGAGTGTCTGTTTTCTGCCTGGAAGATGTTAATCTGAGCCCTGCCCTCTCCAGTTAATTTAGAAATATTGTTAACTGCTATGATAAAATTTATTATGCAAAGGGAAAAATGTGATATAAACAAATAATTTTATTTCTTGAATGCTCTGTATATATTATACTAGACTAAGCAAATTAAAATCAACCAAATCTATTTTTTATCAGTCTCACATTTCTAAAGCAAATGAAATCAAATAATAAGGTTTTGGGAAATTTCTACTGATTAGTTTTCTTTATTTTTATTTCTAATTAATCAGGGGGTAGGAGGAACTGCTGGATATTTCCAAATATTTGTGGTTAAAATATGGGATACATGAAGAACAGTGCCATAAAGTTATTAAGTAGGATGTAGGTATCCAATGTTTGCACAATCTGCATGATACCAAGCACAGTAAGTCAGTCTTGGAATTCTTATATTGGTAATTTCCTCTAGGGCTGAGAATTCGGATTAGCTTATGGAGCATATTTTCACATGAAAAACTCTGGATATTTTTGTGTAAAAAAATCATTGGATGAATTCATGTCTATTATATATAAGCTTAAAAATCTATGACTGGTTTTTCTCATTGTGGTGAATAATATTACTTTTCTCCTTTTATTTCATAAAACACACAATGAAATCTATTTGGCATATTCTTCAATTCAGGGAAATGGCTTACCATATGCCTATTCTCTACACAAGGATTTTTTCATAATAAAAAATTTCAGAAATAAAATTTAGATGATTCACTAATTATGATCATCTGCTTTTACACAAGTGCACACGAATTGGGGAGTTTCTTAAGTATTTACATTAAAACTTGTAAACATATAGGAAATCACAGTAGGAAGACCAAAATTATTTACAAAGGATCATTTATTTAACTTTTTTTTTTTACAAAATACAAAAATTGTTGTTCTGCATGAATACATGATATATGAAAAAATGTGTTTTTACTGAACTTAATTTGAAGACATTCAGAATTTTGCCTTCTACCAACTTGAGGAATCAATTTTGTTTTGCAAGTTGTCTATTACCATCGCCAATCAGGGGGGGAAACCCTTTTTCTTGTTAATTAAATCATATTCACAACAGCTAACATTTTATAGAAATAAAATCAGACAATGTCTGTCATACAAAAGCTCTTTCTGCAAGTAACTGATTTGCCTATGATCCTAAATTTTTTTCCAAGCTATAGATAGGAAGAATTGAGGAGCTAGGTAAGTTTTATAATAATGTATTAGCAGCAGTTGATAGAAAATGCAACATAAGATTTGTTTTGTCTGTGGTACAAGAATATTCCCTATCAGACTCTAACGTATTTTTCTCTACTTGAACACAAGTAAGCACGTGCTGATTGTTTCTGGGATGACAAAATGTATAAAAATACAAGAAGCTGGTTCTGTTTGTCATCATGAGTGGCTATTTTCATCAGCTAATATGAATGCATTGCTAAACGTAGTGAAGACAGGAAAATGACTTATAATATATACAGAGTTAAAATACATTTTTTTTTAACCCACTTAAGAATGATTTCAGGCACTGTGGCTGTTTGGGATAAAATGTTTCATGGTTTATTCTTGAATAGTAATGTAATTGTCAGTGCAAGCGAGAGCAAATACCTGCCCATTGTCACACACATGACCTCGGACATCTGCAATGTTCAAAGCCAGTTCATCTTCTGCATCTTCACTCTGGAGGCACCTTCAATACAAATGCTTCATAGTTTGCTCTTGATAGCAATTTAATTTTCAGTGCAAGCAAAAGCAAACACAAAGGCTGCTCACTGTCATACACACGACCAACATATCTGGAATATTCAAAGCAAGTTCACCTCCATCTTCTCTGTGGAAGCATCTTTTGTAAGTGGCACTTAGTGTAAACCCTCTATAAATCATGAAAAACAGACTCGGGATGCCTGAATTTAATAATATTAAAAATCAAGGTCATAGTCCTCTCTCTGTGTAAACGATGTTTGAGTAAGGCTTGCCATCACAACATTTCTTTCCTGAGAATGGAGCTGATCCCCTCTGTCTATATCATAAGTGTGCATGCTCAGAGCTGTGGTCACTGTCGCGGCTGTCTTCGTTTGCTAGCGAGTCCCCTGTTTGCTGGAGGGTGGCTGCACCGATTCCCGAGAGCTCTGAAGGGAGGAGTGTTCCCTTTTTCACATTCACCAGTTCCTTTTCTCGAGCGGCAGCGCCTTGCTGTCCTCCTTTTACCCTCTTCCACTTCATTCGCCTGTTCTGGAACCACACTTTCACCTTTAACAAAGAAAGGGAACAAGTGAAACAAAGAAAGAAAGTGAAATGGACAATTTTTTTTCTTCCATTTTGGTCATCAATGAAAAAAATGGCTTTTCAAAAGCTTTTACAAATACACTGTGAAGGAATGAATATGAAAATAAGTCACCATTGAATTTAGTCAGGGCCCGTGTTCATAATAATTTGAAAACATTCAGAAGGTACCAAGACCTGTATTTTGTATTTTATGACATGAGCTAAGTCGCTTCAAAAGACCCTGATGCTGGGAAAGATTGAAGGCAGAAGGAGAAGCGGACAACAGAGGACGAGATGGTTGGATGGCATCACTGACTCAACTGACATGAGTTTGAGCAAGCTCCGGGAGATGGTGAAGGACAGGGAAGCCTGGCGAACTGCAGTCTATGGGATCGCAGGGTCGGACACGACTGAGTGACTGAAACAACAAAGTTTGAAACAACAAAGTCCAACTCTGTGTGACCCAAAGGACCATAGCCCTGCAAGCTCCTCTGTCCATGGGCTCCTTCAGGCAAGAATACTGGAGTGTGTTGCCATTTCCTCCTCCAGGAGATCTTCCCCACTCAGGGATCAAAATCCCATCATTTACATCTCCTGCACTGGCAGGCAGGTTCTTTACTACTAGCCCACCTTGGAAGCCCATTTTGTGACACACCATGTAAAAATATAGGTGGGAAAGTATGGTATCATTTTAGGTTGTTCAAAGGTATTTAGTTTATAAAGAGTTTCTGTGAATTAGAAGTACCATTCAGTACGTGTCTTGGTCAAACAACACCCACTTTGCCCCCTCCCCTTCCTGTCAATTCCTGGACCAATCTAAAACACACTCAGGGAGCTGATGAAGCTCCATCTGGAACGTCGTTCTGTGCCCCTGCAGTCCACTGCTGCACTCACAGAGCTTTATTTGGCCATTTCACCTCAGGGTGAGTCCATCTTCTTTTGAACTATGCTTTTTCTCTGCTCTTAATACTTCGATTTTACATTACAAATATGTGATTCCGATTTCCTCAAAACAAGATCAAAAATTTTTCCTGGTATTGGTGTTTAGTTGCTCAGTCGTGTTTGACTCTGTGACCCCATGGACTGTAGCATGCCAGGCTTCCCTGTCCTTCAACATCTCCCAGAGCTTGCTCAAACTCATGTCCATTGAGTCAATGATGCCACCCAACCATCTCATCCTCTGTTGCCCCCTTCTCCTCCTGCCCTCAATCTTGCCCAGCATCAGGGTCTTTTTTCCAGTGAGTCAGTTCTTCACATCAGGTGGCCAAAGTATTGGAGTTTCAGCTTCAGCATCAGTCCTTCCAATGAATATTCAGGGTTGATTTCCTTTAGGATTGACTGGTTTGATCTCCTTGTTGTCCAAAATTTTCACTAATACTTGTTAAATGCTAATACTGAGTTTGTATATTATGTTAATCACATCAGCTTTGTAGAAATATATTTTCCTTCTAAAATCTTAATTGAAGTTACCTAATATATGACAGAAGTGATTTAGCATGCATGCACATAATAAAACAAAAATTGTACGTATGCATTAAATGAATATCCATGGCCACAGCCATAATAATGGCATCATTTCATTTTCTTGTTTAGGAGGAAATTAGTTCCTTTCCTATTGCACTTCTCATCTTTGTATATTCTTATTAAACTAAGTACTCAGTGTTCCTTTTACACTGCATTTCTCTGCCTACTCCACTCCAAGTTACCACAAGCTTGAATTTTGTGTTTATCATCCCTAAGCCTTTATTTGGGCTTCCTTGGTGGCTCAGTGGGTATAGAATCTGCCTGCAATGCAAGAGACACAGAATGTGGGTTTGATCCCTGGGTCAGCAAGATCCCCTGGAGGAGGAAATGGCAGCCCAGTCCAGTATTCCTGACTGGGATACCCCACGGACAGAGGAGCCTGGTGGGCTACAGTGAAAAGGGTTGCAAACAGTCTGCCACAGCTGAGCACACGGAGCACAAGCCTTTATTTGAAACAAATAAACAGAGACAACAGCTTGTTTCACCACATGGACCCTATAAAGTACTGTTTTATTCTTCTTGTCTTTTAGGTTTATCAAAATGGAATGCTTTTAACTATAAGACATGTTTTTTCTTTTTTTAATATTGTCCCATTTTATTTGGTTTCTTCTTTTTATTGAAGTATAGCTGTTTTACAGTGTTGTGTTTTTACTGCTATATAGCAAAGTGACTCAGTTACACATTCTTTTTCATATTCTTTTCCATTATGCTGCTGCTGCTGCTGCTGCTAAGTCGCTTCAGTCGTGTCCAACTCTGTGCGACCCCATAGACGGCAGCCCACCAGGCTCCGCCATCCCTGGGATTCTCCAGGCAAGAACACTGGAGTGGGTTGCCATTTCCTTCTCCAGTGCATGAAAGAGAAAAGTGAAAGTGAAGTCGCTCAGTCATGTCCGACTGTCAGCGACCCCATGGACTGTAGCCTACCAGGCTCCTCCGTCCATGGGATTTTCCACGCAAGAGTACTGGAGTGGGGTGCCATTGCCTTCTCCGCTTTTCCATTATAGTTTATCACATATTGAATATAGTTCCCTGTGCTATACAGTAGGACCTTGTTGTTTATCTATTCTATACACACCATTAACTCTAGGTTTCTCACCTAATCCATGTTGATTCAAGGCATGGCATTCTCTTTTTATGATTGTATATGATTGTGTGAATATCACTGTGTACCCACCCATTCCCATGTTCACAGATACTTGAACTATTTTGTTTTTTCTTTTGTAATTGATGCTGTTATAAATATTCCTGCAGTTGTGCTGTGATAAATGTGTGATAGAACTTCTCTGAGTATACATCCAGGAGTTGCCATCAGTGGGCCACAGGGTGTATGAACGTTGAATTTAACGTGATAATATAGAAAAATAATTTTCTAAAGTTTCATCAATTTTCACAGTCCAGAGTGTAAGACTTCTTATTGATCCACATCTTAGTGTCACTATTTGGATTTATAAGTAATTTTTTTTCCAATATAATGACCATAAATGTTATCTCACCATGTTCAAATTTTCCGTTTCCTGATTACTAATAAGGTAAAGCATCTTTAAGCATTTATGATCCATTTGTATTTCTTATTTTGTGAAATGCCTCCACATCTTTGGGTTGCAGTGAATGTTTTTTGATTTAATTTCATTCCTTATTTTGTTGTTCAGTTGCATTCCTTATGGACTCATAAAATATGTTCTGGACGCTAATTTAATGCTTTGGGGTTATATGGCTGTTGTTACAATCTATCAGCTTATGGTGCGTCCTTTCCCTTTCCTTGGGTATCTTTTGATATCTTTTAGGTATCTTTTGATGATCAGAAACTCTAAAATTTATTATATTCAAATTTATCAAATGTTTCTGTTATGACTATCTTTTTCATGTCTTCATTAAAAATCTTTCTTCCGAGACCATTAAGATACTCTTCTATGTCTTCTTTTAAAAAGTTTTAAAGTTTGCATTTCAAATCGAAGTGCTTAACTCTGACTATTGATTTTAGTGTATACTGCAAAGAAAATTTCTAAATTTACTTTATTCTAGTTGTATAATGGCACCCCACTCCAGTACTCTTGCCTGGAAAATCCCATGGGCGGAGGAGCCTGGTAGGCTGCAGTCCATGGGGTCGCTAAGAGTCGGACACGACTGAGCGACTTCACTTTCACTTTTCCCTTTCATGCACTGGAGAAGGAACTGGCAACCCACTCCAGTGTTCTTGCCTGGAGAACCCCAGGGACGGCGGAGCCTGGTGGGCTGCCATCTATGGGGTCGCACAGAGTCGGACACGGCTGAGGTGACTTAGCAGCAGCAGCAGCAGCATTTGTATAATAAGTTGTTCCAAGACCATTTAACAAATAATCCACCTTTTCCCAGAAATTATTGTTTTCAACTCTGTCATATGTCAAGTTTCCGTGCATCCATAGCTTTATTGATGCACTCAGTTGTTCTCTCCTTTTGACAAAAACATCATCTTAATAATTATAATTTCATAGGAAGTCTTCATATTTGACATAGATAGTTCTGTTTTATTCTACTCCAGGAATATTTTGAATATTCTCCATTTTCATTTTATAAACAATCTCAATTTCTGTAAATTCGAAGTACTAAGAGAAGCTAAAGAGAAAGATACTATATTTCTAAAGATGTATTTATTTCAGTGGTCTTCAAATCACAATAAATCACAATACTCCATCAAAATTAGTACAGTTTTCTCAGCTGCTGGCACAAAAAAAATCTTTAAACCCTGTCATTTCTCAACTCTGCATTTTCATTGTTCTATCAGACTATAACTGAAACCTTGTATTATACATTACCCATACATATATTCGGAGAAAGCAATGGCACCCCACTCCAGTACTGTTGCCTGGAGAATCCCATGGACAGAGGAGCCTGGTGGGCTGCAGTCCATAGGGTCGCTAAGAGTCGGACACAACTGAGCGACTTCACTTTCACTTTTAACTTTCATGCATTGGAGAAGGAAATGGCAACCCACTCCAGTGTTCTTGCCTGGAGAATCCCAGGGATGGTGGAGCCTGGTGGGCTGCCATCTATGCGGTCGCACAGAGTCGGACACGACTGAAGCAACTTAGCAGCAGCAGCATACATATATTAATCCACTTAATTATAAAAAAATAAGAAAATGTAGAAACTCAGAATTTGTACTAAAATAGATTGATTAAAAACAAGTGGATTGGTATTCTTGTATTATTGTTACTTAATTACCAAATGATAAGTTATGATTTTTAATCACATATCTACTTAGGGCTAAGTAATTGATAGGTGCTACATATGCACTTTCCAAACACGATTTTTTATAGATGAGGAAGTTGAGACTTAAAGGTTAAACGACTTGCCTAAGAACACAAAGATAGGTAAATGTGGTGCCAGAATTTAAACCTGGGGTTGGTTTGGCTTCAAATTGATTTTGTTTTGTTCCTGTTCTATTTCAAACTCATACTTTTAAGCCTTTAGGTTAGAAAAGTAGAGCATATAAAGTATGTGAATGCCATCCATATGATTAGTATCATTCAGGCAATTCTCCTACTCAACGTAATTAGGTTTGTAAGTATGACACTATCTTCCTGTACCGTAATTAGGTAATTATACTACTCAATTTAATTACCACTGTAAGCTTGACATTGCATGTTTCATTAGATCTTTTCCACATGAATTGGGCTCTACTTCTGGCTTCCCTTCTGTGTGAATTTGAGAAAATTATACTTCTCTCTGCCTCAATTTTCATATTTGCACTGTTGGAATAATGAGCCTTTCAAGATTCTCCATAGAGACATTTTCTCCATGGACAAATCCAGATGGAAGAAACACATCATCATCATTGTCACTTAAGAGTGAAACATCCAGCCAAAATAATCTTGGCAGAAAATGGGGGGAATAGATTATGTTAAATCTACACTTATTTCCTTTTTTAGGAGAAGGGGTGCAGTAATTCTGTAATACCAGTATAAAACCTGTTATGTGCAATTCTACATGAGAAAAATGTAAGAAGATGGTATGGATTTTAGAAACAGTGTAGGCTATTTTGTGTTGTTTTCTGTGTCCACCATGTGAAATTTTGCCATTTCATTTTCTTACAGTGTAATGAAAGACTTCATTATTAGCTTCAATAGTAGTTATGTAACCATTCATAAAGGGCTTCCCAAGTGGCTCAGTGGTAAAGAATTCTGCCAATGTGAGAGACGCAAGAGTAATGGGTTCGATCTCTGGATTGGGAAGATCCCTTGGAGGAGGAAATGGCTATCCACTCCAGTATTTTTGCCTGGAGAATCCCATGTAGAGAGGAGCCTGGTGGACTACAATCCATGAGGTCACAAAAGAGTCAAACATGACTAACTGAGCACAGACACACATCCATACATATATGTGGTTTACAGATATATGCATATAGGTGAAAGCATCTGATGATTATATGATAAATCTAATAATTCTAACACCTTTACATGTTTTCTCAAGGGATCAGGCTACATATTTCACATGGGAACTTCAAGAATTTAGTAATGGAACAAAACACAGCAAGACATGCAGTGATGAGTACACCCTATAAATTGTGAAGAAAAAGTACAGAAATTCAGTAGTCGGTGTGTCCAGATGTATTTTCAAACATACTATGAAATATTGGGACAAACTAAAATAAGGAGAGGAAGATGTGGGGGAAAAGCATACATTTTTCCACAACCATCACAGTATTAAAAACAAATCTATAAAAGTAATTTCAAATTAGGTCAATATTGCCACTAGAATAATAACACCATGGTTTTATAAATAAAGAAGCTTTATAGTTTAATTTATTATCACTTAATAATCCAGCTTTGTTGGCTGGATTAAAAAAATACTTTTGTAAGACAGCTAAAGAATAATCATTCAAATGCTTGACAATTTTTAAAATAAGAAAATTACTTTGATTAAAGTTTACAAGTTTGTTTCATATAAAAATCTGTATTTATAAACTAAGTACAGTTAAACTAATCTCATGCTTTCTTGGTGATTTGGAATCTCTATTTATTCACTCATTCATACACTCAGTATTACTGCATGCTTAGTAATAGGTAAGAGAGGTTAGACCAAGGAATGTATACAAATAAATAAGAAATAATTCCAGCCCTAAACGGCAGTTTGCTGACTGTATGTGAGGCCTTTGGCATATACTGAGATGCATAAAGATTAGTTTCACCTTTTACAGCATATCCTTAAATTGCTTGCAGTTGTAGTTGGTGTCATTGGTAATTCCCTAATAAGAGATTCCCTGAATGGTCCAGAAGATGGCATGAACTCTACCCCTACATTCAATGTCGCACACTGCTTTGTTGCCATACAATTATTATAGAAAATGATTTCCTTCCTCTGGGAATCTCATGATGTTATTGCTACTGGCATTCTGTGTGCCTCTGCTTTTTTTATCCTAGTAACCTAGAATAGTACCTTAGGAGCTGGGACACTGTATCATCAAATATTTTGCATACAACTAAAACAAATCTGCCCATCTTGGAGTATGATATATAAATTTTGCAAACTTTTATTGTTTTATTTGGGCTTAAAGTCAATCTATCTCATATCTGCAATTTCTCTGGAAATGCTGGTTAATTAATTTTTTATTATTTCCTTTTTTAAAGTTTGGCTCTAAGGCAAGATTCCATATAAAGTATATTTTGTCACATAGTATGATGAACAAATCAGATAAAAATTTCTCCCACAAGAATCTGAGTAATGAAAAAATACTATTTTTCATGAAATTAAAACAATATGAACTAGACTTGTAGACTCTTAATGACTGCATGAAGATAATATTTTTTCAACAAAATCTGCATAATAAAAAATAACAAATGAAATAATAGCCTATAATGTTGTAAACATTTAAGGTACTCAGTTATAAACCTTACTTTTCAGAATATCTGATTATTATGAAATCTCACTTTTTATCCCTTAGTTAACAAAGTATTTTGTATTCACATTGCCTGCATGATCAAACTACTATATAAATAAATATAAAAACATTTATTCACATATTAGTAAAGAAAAAGCTCAGAGAACCTTATTGTCACTAATTTGCTTAAATGATGTATTTCAGAATCTAGAAATCTAATTTTTCTCTTTAATAAAAATGCTGTAAGTGAGAATCATTCTTGGTATTTGTTAAACATTCATTTTATCTCTTTAATTTATTCAGTCATTCACATATGGCCTTCTATGTATAAGTTCATTTGAGGGTTCACAATACATAAGGAGAATACAAATGAAATATGTATCTGAATTGTCATACAATTTCCTAAAATGGCCTGAGGCAAAATGTTGATAGAAAGTAGAATCTACATGATGCTATTACCCATATTTATAGAATACCATAAATGTCTGTCTTTTGAAGAAACAATCATAACACATAACATCTGGATGAAAATAAATATTTCAGTGACATATCTAGATGTCTCTAAACATCTGGAATTTGTAGATTTAATATTCCAACTGTTTCTATTTGTATATGAACACTTGAAATACTGTAGACACTGTCTAACAAATATTTATTCACATCTTTAACATGTGAAAGCATGCAAAGGAGTAATTGTATAAATACAATTTGGAAATTTAATCACACCTGTGTGATTAAATTGATCATGGCAGCTGATCTAGTAAACCTAATGTAAACAGACTCTAGTAAGATATATCCAAGTAATTCAGTGGCAAAGTCAGTAGATGAACTGTAGAATTAGAGCCCAGATTTCTCTCTAAGGTAGGGATGAAAAATGGGGGAAAAGAAAGCTTTCTTACTCTTCTTGCCTGAATAGATTTGTATCTGATTAAGAGAAGGAATCCCTTGGCTGTTTCCAAGAAGTTCATGGGAGCTGCCAGTTGACTCTGCTGTTTCTACAGCAGTGCAACATGGGGTTGGGAGGTAGTGTGCATGCATATGTGTGTGTGTTTTGGGGGGGGTGGGATTGGAGGGTGAAGGGAGTTAGGACACATTCCATGACTTAAGACTGAATTCCTGCATAGAGGACTGCCTCTTACCTTTCTCCTCTATTTTAAAATGTTTATGACCAGGAAATCACTTCCTGGCCTCTATAATTTTCAGTTTCAAAGCCTTTTTTTTTTTTTGTCCTTAGAATGCCTGAGAACCAGGCTCGCTAATGTAGTCATAAAACATTTACTATTTCACATGTCTTTGGACAAACTGCATACACATTAGCCATTGGTAGCCATGGGCAAATAATATATTGAACAAGAAATAAACTCTTTTTTAGGAAACAAATGAAATTCTCCATAATAAACAGTAATGCAATGGGTACTATTACAAGTCAATCATATGTATTACATTCTCCTTTCCCAAAATGCAGCCAGAGTAATAATTCACACGATGAGCAAAATTCTTAGAGGAATTATTACTTTTATTTTGACCCTTTAGAAATGTTGTAGTAGTACTAAATGCTAACAGTTATACCTCTTTCTATCAAACAAGATGGAATTCAATTCAAATTATCATTTATGAGTGATAATTTACAGTAAAATTTCACTACTCCTAATCCTATTTCTACACAAGATTAAAAAAAAATGGATATGTCTTTTAGTTATTTGAAGTGAAATCCTGTCACCTCAGTAGATCATGAACAAAAGACTTCAGAAAATCTGAGTGGAAATATCTAAACTAAATTAGGCACTTTTCTCCATTACTGTGTTAAAAATTTCCTAAACAGCAGTTCTTGAATACATGGAATTTGTGTATTCTGATCCACTGCTGGTACTTACCTTGTTTCAACTATTAAGATCAACTAGAATGATGGCCTTTGTTCTCAACATCTTGTCTAATCTCTGGCTTAAGGTTTAACAATAGCAACATATCACAACCGGTGCATACTATTATAAGAAATGACCTCTTCCCTAGCCACAGTCTAATTTTGTGAAATTTATCAAATATAAATATTTGATTGAAACACAGAAACTCATCATTCTTATAACAGTAGAACACTAGCAATTCTTAAGATTCAATCTAATTAAATATTCTGATTATTTTTTGACTACCAAGTTTAATATTAGAATATATGTGAGCCCTTACTGCACTTTTATTAGATTTAGGGGCTGTCTCCAAAATTATTCTGAGAACTTGTAATGGCAATTGCTACTGTCATAAGAATATATACTGACACAAAAGTATTCAGTAATTTCAATAACTGGAAAAATTTTAAAAATGGAAAAAAACTGTCTTGCATAAAACTTAAAAGTGCTAGAGAGAAATGAAGTTAAAATCCATCCTAAATTGACTATATTTCTGAGGTTGTCATGAAGACTCTTAGAAACAGGGAGATTAACTTGTAAAAAGTCTCCTATAGCCAAATTGTCTAGAAATTGTCCTTTATTAGACTTGTGTTTATTCTTTTACAGATGTCATGGAACATATACAATGCTGTATATACATATTTAGATAACAGACCATCTCTTTAAAGTTGAACATACCAACACAAAAATTGAATCAGCTCCTCAAAATTTTCAGGAACTTCTTAGTAAGACTTTACATTATATGAAAAAAAAATTATATGACTGCAAGGATAATGTGAAAAAGGAGTAATCTTTCACAGCAGAAGATGTTTTTCTTTAACATTACACTTTAAATGATGATCTGTGTTGCAACACATGATACGTTTCAAAATGTTACTGTTGATTTGCTGATTAAATATAAATTAATTGTTTCCTTATTGAGGAAATTCCCAAAATTAAAGCTAATTTTATATTCCATCATCAACTCATTCACCCTATTCTCTACCCCCCCCCATTTTTCTGGTCAGAGCCCAATCATATTTAATCTCTCAAAATAGCAGTCATACCATGGTGTAAGCAAAAGAAACATCTAACTGTTACTCTAGATGACCGTTAAAAACTACTCTAAAGATATGAGGAAATACCTAAAATCACTGACTACACAAGGTTACCTTGAATAGATAATATGTCTGATCTTGCAGACATAACTTATTAGCTAAATAACTAAAAGTACTCATATAAATGTATAGAAATTAATCTACAAAGGAGAAAGGTTGTGTAAAATGCTGAGTAAAAGACAAAACCACTATTTACTTGGCCCAGGAAAAATTCTCCTTCATAGTCATTTGGAAAACACTTGGCAATGAGCCATTTAATGATTTATGAGTAACAAACAAAACATAATCCCTCTCATTTCCACTAACGGAATGTGATCCAACTAGGTGGGATTTTTCCATTTATCTTGGCAGTGGAATCATGAATTCAGTCTGTTTATTCCAGTCAGTTAGCTTACAAATCTGCAACATCGCACCTTTGATTAGCTTTGTAAAATGATTTTGTGGCATGGAAGGAGCTCTCATTCTTTCTTTATCTGGCAGGCTTGACTCTAGAAATATGTCCATTTGTGACACTCCTGTAGTTTTATGCAACTGCCTTCCCTCTCCATCCCACTGTGAGATATTAAAACTTTGGCATGAGTTTTTTCCAAGTGTGTCTGGATGGATGAAAAAGCCAGAATAAGCTTGTCAAACTTAAAAATACCTTGGGACAAGAGGGTCTTTAGACTGACTAGCTCTTCAAAGTATTCCAAGTGACTCTGCCAATTGAGGATTATTAGCTGTTGATTGAGAACAGTATAGGAGAATATGTTGTACATGTGAAGGTGTAAATTAGAAGCTGGATGTTTACTACAGTGATAACTGTTACACAAAACAGCATTGGGCTTTTCTGGTGGCTCAGACATTAAATGAATCCATTGCAATGCAGGAGACCTGGGTTCAATCCCTGGATTGGGAAGATCCCCTGGAGGAGGGCATGGAAACCCACTCCAGTATTCTTGCCTGGAGAATCCCCATGGACAGTGGAGTCTGGCAGGCTACAATCCATGGGGTCGCAAAGAGTCAGACAGACTGAGTGACTAAGCACATAATTAAAATATTTAAAGCTTAACTTTGTCCCAGTGTCTCCACTTTTATTGAACATAAAACAATTTTCTTTAATACCTAAGTGCTAATATGGAATTACTTTGCAGGATAAGCCTCTTTTCTCTTTATCCTTCTTCTTCCTCTTTGGCCAGATGGAATTCAAAGGGGATAATAGATGTCTCCTACCTGTACAGGCATTGCCATGTGGGAGACATAAACATAAAAGTGCAATTTCTTTGGAGATTTCAGAGCTGTTCCTCCAGATTGGAAAATTCGAGTCCTGAGTGATATTTAAGGATTTAGCATATATTATTTTTTTTCTAAAAGGGAATCTAATCATTATTTCAAATATTTACAATCACATGTATAGCCTGTTGTAGAATATGTGGCAGGTATATTGATTGGGACATGAGTTTGAGCAAGCTCCGGGAGTTGGCAATGGACAGGGAAGCCTGGTGTGCTGTAGTCCATGGGGTTGCAAAGAGTCAGACACCACTGAATGACTGAACTGATATTGATTGGGTGACATAAACAAAGGAGCAGTATCTACAAATAACATATCGGTTATACATATACATATTTTATAGGCAACTATGTAAGTTTTCTAAATAAAACTACATTTAAAATTGCTTCTGTTTATAAATTAAGTTTCATTTAGGAGAAAGTTATTTCTGTGAAATAATTTTGCTACTAGTGGAAATGATTCAATATTTGTTGCTTTTTCCCTTTACATTAGATAGAACATATCTGTTCTTGCTCTGTATTTAAATCTTGAAAGGCTTTTAAAAAACTGAGAAAAAAATATTTTAGGAGATTAAACATCTTATTAAAGTTTAGGCAAACATTGAACAATATGGGAGTAGATATAATATTCTTTGTTGTATACATTTAAGTTACTTTGATAAATGCCATGTTATTTTAAAGTATGGAAAAAATAAATCTTTCAGTAAACTGGAATTGAAAAATTGCAAATCTAGAATTAGAATATTTTACAGGTGGAAATCCTATAAGAGGGATGCTATTTAATATTTTAAATCAAGACATAGATTACA
This sequence comes from Giraffa tippelskirchi, assembly GCF_054371585.1. Classification (NCBI taxonomy): domain Eukaryota; kingdom Metazoa; phylum Chordata; class Mammalia; order Artiodactyla; family Giraffidae; genus Giraffa; species Giraffa tippelskirchi. The sequence goes on from NC_137284.1 coordinate 71,105,899, forward strand.
TAGATAAGTATGAATGGCATTAATGCAAAATCAAAGAAATGGAATAGCTGTATCTCAATTAAAAGAAGATGAATGAAAAGTCTTCAACTGATAACTCTATGTTTATAATTTTAAAAGCCCAACCATGAGAAAATTAACTGAAAATATCTCCCTAGGATGAGAGGTATTTGTATTACAAAAGGATTAACTCACTATGCCTTTCATAGCAAAGAAGATTTTCCCCCTCTGAGTAATAGATTGTTTTATAGTTTATGCTAAAAGTTCTTTCACATTCATTATGACATATAAACCTTAGTAAAAGAAAGAGAAGGTAGTTTTAATTTCCATTTTATGCCTTGGGGAGATTGTTACTTGCCTAAGAGTACACAATTCCATCTGGCAAATCCAGGATTTTTGTTCCAATTTTTTCTCAGAACAACTCAATTTTTCTTAGTAACAAAAACTAAAGACATAATTTTGATTTGGAATTTAGATTCCACATATATCTATTATATCTTTTATTAACTTGACAAACTATTAATAGAGATTTATAGGATAAAAAACTTCTGAACAATACCAAATTTGCAATTATTTGAAAACCTAATTATCTCAGGATTTACTTTTGTTGTTGTTGTTTTTCCCTTTATGAGGCTATAGTTGGATTGTTTCCCTAATGACCTCCAAAAATTTTTGCCTTCCTTCCATGTATCCACTCCCATAGGTGGTGCTCTCTTCCCCAGCTTGGTCATATGATTCGCTTTAGACAATGGGACATTAGGAAACACGATGCGAGCTTTGAACACCCATGCACACTGATGTTTATTCTCTAAATACTCCTGGGAATACTTCTATCACTATTTGAAGAATGTCAGGGAGCCTATTAGAAGATGAAATCACACAGCAACAGAGACAGAGACAAGCTGTCCCAGGTGAGGCGGCCTAGAACAACCAGTTCTTAGTCACCCACCAGCTGACTAGAGTTGCACAAGGGCTCTAGGTAAGGCCAGAAGTAGAACTGTCCAACTGAGCTCAGATAAAAATTTTTGATCCTCAAAATTTTGAGCAAATTAAGTGCTGGTTGTTATTTAAAGCCATTAAGACTTTTAAGAGGTTTGTTACACAGCAAAGTCTAAATGATACAGAATTTTAAAGGGACTCTTTAAAAAAAACAAAGATTAAAATTGTGCGTGTGCGTGTGTATAATATGAACAGTGAAGTGAAAGTTTTAGTCACTCAGTTGTGTTCGACTCTCTGAGATCCCCATGGACTGTAGCCCACCAGGCTCCTCTGTTCATGGAATTCTCCAGGCAAGAATACTGGAATGGGCAGCCATTCCTATATCCAGGGGATATTCCCCACCCAGGGATTGAACCTGGGTTTCCTACATTGCAGGCAGATTCTTTACCATGAGTCACCACAGGAGTCCTGTGTATATAGTGTGTGTGTACACATACATATAATATAATTTTTCAGATAATTGCTTGTAATTCTTTTCCAAGAATGGCAAGTCAGGAAGAAAGAAGAAATACTCAAAATGCCTTCAAAATTTCCAAGCAAAATTTACAGAATTGCTCCTAAAAAGAAATTATTCTTGGCCAAAAGTGAAACCTCTACTCTATGATCAGAGAATGACAGGGAACCATAGGACATCTCCAGCAAAGAAAGCACAGATCTTGACTTTTCTCTTGATTAACAGCATAGTTATACATCCCACATTTCTGTAGATTACAAGCAAACTCTAGTTTTTTATTTCCTTTATGTAACATTTTAAATACAGTTACATTTCCTAGAATTCACTTTCTCTTTACAAAAACATTAATGTGTAATTCCATCCCTCCATCATAGTTTTTTCTGTTCCCCATTTAAAAAAAAAAAAAAAAAGAGCAAAAAACAGATGTCCGATGATGTAGATTTTGGATCCTGCTTTCCATCGTGCCAAATGTTGTACACTTATGGAGAGAACTTTGTATGTGAAGTTCAAGGGAAGGAAAATGTTGTGCTCCATAACTTAGGTACTAGTCATAATATTTAATAAAATATAAACTGCCAATAAATAGAACCACATAAAAGTGTTCCTCTGTATATTTTCACTACCCAGAATGATCCTACTAAAAGCTGAAATATAGAAATTAACAGAAGGAAAGCAAATGATTTAAGAAGTTGGATAAAATAACTCCCTCTCCTAAGATAGTATTCATTTGTCCACACCCTGTTGATATTTCTTTGGTTCCAATGGGATCCCTGGAGGAGGTGCATACAGTGAAAGAGGAAATGAGACTCTACTCCTAAGAGTGCCAATCATAACTGCACTGTCCATAAAGATGTTTGCGCTTGCCTTTCAGGAATGTTTTTCTAAAGATTAGCAACTATTAACCATCAGTAGGCTAGATTCTTCTAGGGAAAATCAGAGCCCATATATAAAATAGTGCTCAGGGAACACTATTCGAGCAAATCATTTGCCATTCAAATAAAATCCAAGAAAGGACCTAAAATGTAATTAATTAAAATATTATTTATGTCTTATTAACTGGTGTTCACAGATCGCTAATCATTTCAAAGTTTCTCTAAATGAGTGGGTACCAGAATTTTTACTTTCTGAGACAAATACAATTTCAAAAATATTTTGAGTAGTGGGGTAGATATTTACCAATCATCTATGTGCCCTTGCTCCTACCATGTCTCAGCTCCCTTAAATTTAAGTGGTACCATTGAATATTTCCAGACATTAGAGTGTAAATGGAAGTGACACGGGTCATTTCCAGGTGAAAACATTTAAAGGTCAATGCATGAACCTCCAGCTCTTTCTTACCTCTTGCGGTTACCAAGGACACCACATGTCAGGATGCCAGAAGGTCAGACTGGGTCCTGAGTGATTATTTGGAAAGCTGGACTTGCAAAGTTAGTATGGAGAGTGAACAAACAATGAACTTTATTGAACTTTATTCTTATGTCATTCAGACTTGAGGGTTAATGTATTACTGTGACATAAACCCTATCCTGAGCAATAGAGGAAACTAACATGGGGTTCCAAAATTTCTATTATGTAAAATAAGGAGATTTTAAAAACAAACAAACAAGATGAATGGAGAGAGTAACATGGAAGCATATACACTGACATATGCCATTGCCTTCTCTGTGTAAATAGATAGCCAATGGGAATTTGCTGTAGGACTCAGGGAACGCAAACTGGGGCTCTGTAACAATCTAGAGTGTGGGATGGGGTGGGAGGCGGAAGGGAGATTAAAAAGGGAGGGGACATATGTACACCTATGGTTAATTTATATTGATGTATGACAGAAATCAAACCAATATTGTAAAGCAATCATCAATCAATTAAAAATTAATGAATATAAAAATAAACAAAGTCCTCTCCATATGCCATCATTATATAAAAGAAATAACACTTTAAAAACAAAAAATATAAGAAAGATACAATCACAGAACAAACGATGATTCCGTAAACTGAATAAATGTAGTTTTCTTTAAAATATGACTATTTTATTCTTCAGGGAGCCCCTGGTGGCTCAAACAGTAGAGTCTGCCTGCAGTGAGGGAGACCTGGGTACGATCCCTGTGTTGGGAAGATCCTCTGGAGAAGGTAATGGCAACCCACTCCAATATTCTTGCCTGGAGAATCCCATGGACACGGGATCGCAAAGAGTCAGACACGACTGAGTGACTTCACGTCACTTTATTTTATCCTTCCTTAATTATATCATTATGGTGGGCAAAAACTTCATCATGAAAGAGAAAACTGGTCTTCCCAATGATATTTGAGAATCACAGATCTAGATATCGAGAATTACAGATCATGATAACCACGCCATGGTGTGATCACTCACCTAGAGCCAGACATCCTAGAATGGAAGTCAAGTGGGCCTTAGGAAGCATCACTATGAACAAAGCTAGTTTAGGTGATGGAATTTCAGCTAAGCTATTTCAAATCCTAAAAGATGATGCTCTTAAAGTGCTACACTCAATATGCCAGCAAGTTTGGAAAACTCATCAGTGACCACAGGACTGGGAAAGGTCAGTTTTCATTCCAATCCCAAAGAAAGGCAATGCCAAAGAATGCTCAAACTACTGCACAATTGCATTCATCTCACATGCTAGCAAAGTAATGCTCAAAATTCTCCAAGCTGGGCTTCAACAGTGCATGAACCAAGAATTTCCAGACGTTCAAGATGGATTTAGAAAAGGCAGAGGAACCAGAGATCAAATTGCCAACACCCATTAGATCAAATTCCAGAAAAACATCGACTTCTGCTTTATTGACTAAACCAAAGCCTTTGTCTGTGTGGATCACAACAAACTGGAAAATTCTTCAAGAGATGGGACTACCAGACCCTGCCTCCTGGGAAGCCTGTATACAGGTCAAGAAGTAACAGTAAGAACCGGGTATGGAACAACAAACTGGTTCCAAATCGGGAAAGGAGTACGTCAAGGCTGTATATCGTCACCTTGCTTATTTAACTTCTTTGCAAAGTACATCATGAGAAATGCTGGGCTGGATGAAGCGCAAGCTGGAATCAAGATGGCCAGGAGAAATATCAAAACCTCAGATACGTAGATGACACCACCCTTATGGCAGAAAGTGAAGAGGAACTAAAAAGTTTCTTGATGAAAGTGAGAGAGGAGGATGAAAAAGCTGACTTAAAACTCAACATTCAAAAATCAAAGATCATGGTATCTGGTCCCATCACTTCATGGCAAATGGATGGGGAAACAATGAAAACAGGGAGAGACTTTATCTTCTTGGGCTCCAAAATCACTGCAGATGGTGACTGCAGCCATGAAATTAAAAGACGCTTGCTCCTTGGAAGAAAAGCTATGACCAACCTAGACAGCATATTAAAAAGCAGAGACATTACTTTGCCAACAAAGGTCTCCATAGTCAAAGCTTTGGTTTTTCCAGTACTCATGTATGTTTGTTAGAGGTGGACCATAAAGAAAGCTGAGCAACGAAGAACTGATGCTTTTGAACTGTGGTGTTGGAGAAGACTCTTGAGAGTCCCTTGGACTGCAAGATCAAACTAGTCAATCCTAAAGGAAATCAGTCCCGAATATTCATTGGAAGAACTGATGCTGAAGCTGAAATTCCAATATTTTGGCCACCTGATGCGAAGAACTGACTCATTTGAAAAGACCCTGAAGTTGGGAAAGACTGAAGGCAGGAGGAAAAGGGGATGACAGAGGATGGGATGGTTGAATGGCATCACCGACTGGATGGACATGAGTTGGAGTAAACTCCAGGAGTTGGTGATGGACAGGGAGGCCTTGCGTGCTGCAATCCATGGGGTCACAACTAGTCTTACATGGCTGAGTGACTGAACTGAACTGACCTAGATATTTTTTAAATGGTGAGAGAAGATTGTTGACCCAAAGTAATTAAACATATATAATGACAATGTCCAAAATTACCTGTCTTTCAGTGAGATCCAGATTCACTGCTATCTCATATCGCCTCAGTCTGGTCAGATAATTATGATGGGCAAATTCTGCTTCAAGTTCTCTGATTTGCTCTTTGGTAAAAGCTGTCCTTTCCTTTCTGGGTTTGCTGTTGACTTCTGACTTGTAATTTCCTTCCTGGGAGTCTGGGGGGAAAAAAGTAAAAGAATTAGATTTAGTTCATTCACTCAAACACATTCAATCATTTCATTTATAACAGAAACATTTACTGAGTAACTACTTTTCCAGGTACTCTATTAGACACGATAAAAATAGAGAAAAACCAAAGACAGTAAGATTTATCTTGACAGAGTGAGATAAACTGCATTTTTTCCCAATGTGCCCTGAGGTGACTCACAGCCTAATTGGGGCTGTGTCTAGTTTTCTTCTTTTGGAATATTAATATAAACAAAAAAACTTGACTGCTCTTAACATGCTTCCCTGGTGGCACAAATGGTAAAGAATCTGCTTTCAATGTAGAAAACACTGGTTCAGTCCCTAGGTTGGGAAGAGCCACGGAGAAGGGAATGGCAACCCACTCCAATACTTGCCTAGAGAATTCCGAGGCCAGAGGAGTCTGGCAGGCCCCAGCCAATGGGGTCACAAAGAGTCCAACACAACTGAGCAACTAACACTTTCATTTAATATGCTATTATAATATTAATACCAAGAAAAAGCAAAGCCTATCTAGTAAACAAGCTTTCATCCAGAACTATTCAGATATAAGATTTCTTCTAATAAGTTTTTCAACATAAATTCTTGAGTTCTAAGTTTAATTGAACAGAGGGATCCTAAAAATAGTGGTGACTCAGTATGTGATTATTTGAGAAATTCAAATATTTAGCAACTAGACCACAAAAGTCAGTTCAAGCTCAGATTAGGCATACATAAGTGTGTATACTTAAGTGTGTGTGTGTGTATGAGTGTGTGTGTGTGAATTTATTGTCTTTTTAATTTTTATTTAAGTGCAGTCTCCTTAAAGGCAATAACAATGCTCTATTTATTCTTGCATAATTCTTAGGGCAAAGTGGAATCTATAAATAAAATTTTGCTCATTTAACTCAAAATATGAACAGAATTTTAAATAATTTTTCACTGTATATGAGATAAACATAGGATGCATAACATCTAACATAGCTAGCCAAACACAACATCTTATAATGTCCTATAAAAATAATTTACAGTATATCATGGCATTTTTTTCTTCTAAGAGTTCAAGACATAATTAACGTAAACTATTTTCTTTATCAGGCTTCCCCTGTGGCTCAGCATTAAAGAATCTTCCTGCAATGCAGAAGATGGGGGTTCTATCCCTGGGTCAGAAAGATCCCCTGGAGAAGGAGCAACCCACTCCAGTATTCTTGTCTGGGAAACCCCATGGTCAGAAAAGCCTGGCAGGCTACAATTCATGGGGTTGCAAAAGAGCTGAACATGACCAAGTGACTAAACAACAAAAGCAAATCTTACTTGTCCATATAATATCCCTGAGATGTAGGTTAGAAGACATTCTTAATATTTATGCATATCTATAGTGAAAAAAATTCTACATATACCAAGTAATATATAATCATACCAGCTCTAATAATTCATGTCAAATTTATCCTCAGTGAAATATAAACATAATCAAGATAAAGTAGCATGTCTCTATACTCTCAAAAATTCAGTTTTCTAGTTATTTTTGAGCATCTACATATAAATAGTAATGCCTTAATCCCATAGGGATACAATGAACTCTTCTATGAAGCCAAATGAGATAAATGATATAGAAGAAATAATGGATCAATCAGATTACCATCAGATTATCTAAAGAGGGACTTTTTTTTTTTGGCTGACAAATGTAGTAGGGTACAGCTTTATGGTTTCCTAAAGGAAATCAGTCTTGAATATTAATTGGAAAGACTGATGCTGAAGCTGAAACTCCAATACTTTGGCCACTTAATGCGAAGAACTGACTCAGTGGAAAAGACCCTGATGCTGGGAAAGATTGAAGGGAGGAGGAAAAGGGGTCGACAGAGGATGAGATGGTTGAATGGCATCACCAACTCAATGGACATGAGTTTGAGTAAACTCCGGGAGTTGGTGATGGACAAGGAGGCCTTGCATGCTGCAGTCCATGGGGTTGCAAAGAGTCGGACAGGACTGAGTGACTGAACTGAACTGAACAGCTTTATGAAGGGTCGTTTAAAGCAATGTTTGTTTCTTCATCTAATGATACTTAAATATGCTATGTGCAAAGATGTTGGGTTTTTTTTAGTGCTCTTTTCCTGTCTGGCTGAGGGAAGTCTAACTGAAGTTAAGAAGGGCCTGCATAATGGAAATCCACTAGACAAGGTGCCCTAAGCTAAACAGTTTCGATTTGATTCTTACCAGGATCAAAGCTGGCCAAATGCAAAGTTTTCTAGGTCTAAGTAGCAGCCCTGGGTCAGAAAGATCCCCTGGAGAAGGAAATGGCAACCCACTCCAGTATTCTTGCCTGGAAAATTCCATGGACAGAGGAGCCTGGCAGGCTACAGTCCATGGGGTCGCAAAGAGTCTGATGTGACTGACCGACTACCACACACACACAAGTAAGCAGCAGTGGCAACAGGTTCACATCAAAATTTTGGCACGCAGGGCCGTTACTTTTTCTCTGAGGGATCATGGGCGTGTTTCACTGAATGGTACGGTGGCGCTGTCGGAAATTCTTTAGACTCATAGATCGTATTTCTGGGCTTGTAACATAACCCCATGTTGACTGGCTCCCTACCTTAGCAGGGCAGGCAGGCTTTATCTGGTGTGAAAAGTGGTTTGCGATATGTCAGACACAGGCTGACTGTATTTTACTGTAAGCCACTGGGACCAGATGAGTTAGTTATTTACATGATGTGTGAGCTCTCAGGTCAGATGTGTTTACACAATGCTAATTTACCTGGCTCTAAGTGGAACCTGCTGTCCACTATCCACTCTTCTAGCTACAGATTTGCAAACTTCCACATCTTCGATGCATTTGGCTATTCTGGTAATGTGTGAATAAAACTTTCCGATGATTGCTTTCTTTTTTTTTTCACCTTAACTTTTCCATGGGCTGTTCTGGCAGAGGCAAACTCAGTCACAGCCCAGAATATTCAGATAGGTCCCTCTCACAAGGATGCATGTTCTCACGTGAATCAAAAGTATTTTCGCCAATTTGGAGCCACATTCAGTTTGAAATCTGTGGCTAATTATTCTTTATGAGGGGACAATGCTTTACTCCCTTCAGTAATATAAGTCTGGAAACTGACAGCAAAGCTAGAGCATTTTTTCTCATGAGCAATTCAATTTGAATGATTCATGGTTAACACATTCCCTTATATAAGCATGAATGAACAAACTCACATTGAGGAAAGCTTATTAAGTGGTGTTTATTTTTGAAACCAATTTCTTTTAACTTCCTCAGTATTCAACAGTACTTCAAAAATACCACACACACACACAAACATACAAAACTTGGGCCAGTACTTGGTAGAAGGGTTACATGCAGAGTATCTATCTATATGCATGCCCCCTGAAACTAGAAATATACAAGAAGATGGTTTACACATCCAATGACTGAATGAACAAAAGTCTGGCTATAATTCAACATTTATATCCAAAAGCAACTTAACCAAGTGCCTGAATTCCAAACCTAAGTAGCTCACAAAGTGAAATCCAGTGACTAAAACCATGTGAATTGTGCACAGTTACATTTACAATGATCACCCAGGAATAATTACATTGTAATTAACATGACAAAGAGTGAGTATGTGCATCTTGACTTCATTACCTAAAAGAGACTGCCAATGCAATTGAAGTAGAGCAACACCAATGTCAATTAATTCTGTGGGCACTTACACCCTTGGATCTATGATTCTGTTGTGGTTTCCACCCATGATGCTCCCACTTTTTCCTTCTTATTAAAAACATGCTCCTTGGGACTGCATTTCTGGACTTCTATAATCTTGGATTTCAAACATGTTTTGGGACTTTTCTTGCCTGCACTTTCCGAAGTCCATCATTTGCTGACCCTTAAGCTCCTTCTACCTTCACCTGACTAACTCTTCTTTGGTGGAAATTGGGTGGGAGCCTTGGATGAGGCTTTTGGCAAATGGCACATTAGCTTCCATCTGTTTCCCAGCTGTTCCAACCGAGGCAAAACTCCCTCCGTTTTCTTCAGCCGCCCATATCCTACGCCAAATGGTAGGTGTTGAGGGAGGGGAGTCTGGAAACTGCCTTCCTTTCTTCCCTACAACCACAAACAAAATGTCACCATCTGTACAGTACATTGCAGTGTAAAATATTACAATTGTTATTTCTCGTCTCAGATACTTTAATGCACATGTGGGTGCACTCTCACAGTCCCTCGTCGCTTGGAGGAAATGTTGACTTATGTGTTCAGGTAGAGCTGGCAGTCCCAGTTCCCTAACCTTTTGCTCCCTGGGACTATGCTAATGGAAGAAGTCTGCAATACTTCCGTGGAGGATAAAAATTGCCCTCCAAGGATCATTTCTGTCTAGCATTTAGAACTTCTCCACATGTGACTTTTTATTTCCCCTAGTGCAAGAGGATGCCAAAAGATAATAATGTTTTATGGAAGACAAGTAATGTAAGGGCTTGGTCTGTTCACTAGTGGCACAGAATACCTCTTAGCAAAAGAGAAATAATAAAGTCTGATTGAGTATATTTTTGGCTACCCTGAGTAAACTTATTAACTCGTTTAAATGAAGAACATAATTTACCAATGTCTGTAAAAATATCAAAATGTAAAGGAATGCTCTTATAGCTCAGACTAAAATGAATACTTATTTCATATTCTGAAGAAAGAATGAATGCTAAGCCACAGTCTATTTTAGTTCTTTGCAACTTTTTGTATTAATGTTTCGTAGGCTATTCAAAATGAGAGATGCTCTGCAATTAACAAAGCTCCACAAACAGCAGCTATTGGAAGCTGATAATTATATTTACAGAGGCATAGGAATTGTGGATAGGGAACTTTATAGAATAATCCTATTGATGCTAGTAATTTTCACATTTAAACGGGAAATCACCTGTCTTATGAGAAACTTATCCAACTTGCTACTCAAGATTTTTAATGAGTGGGCATTTCAAACTTTCCAGGTTTTTTTTTTCAGAGTAAACGATCTTCCCTAGGGGTTTTTTAATCCTCTAGCTGATCCACTCTCCAGATCTGAGAACCACAGCCATACTAAGCTTCTATTACTAACAAATGTGTCTCTTATACATTGAGATGTGTAAGTGAAAAAAAAAAAGGAGGGGTTGAAAATTACTATGCTAAATCTAGAATAGAAATTAGCATTGAAACTATCCACTATTTCTTACAGAATCGATATGAAAAATCTATAGCCATTATAACAGTTTCTCTTTACTTAAAAAGAAGTGAAAGTGAAAGTGACTCAGTCATGTCAGACTCTTTATAACCCCATGAACTGTATAGTCCAAGGAATTCTCCAGGCCAGAATACTGGAGTGGGTAGCCTTTCCCTTCCCCAGAGGATCATCCCAACCCAAGGATCAAACCCAGGTCTCCTGCATTGTAAGTGGATTCTTTACCAAGCCTAATTATCAAAGATTAAAAAAAAAAAATTTCTATTTCTATTTTTTGTAACGGTTTAGTATTGGTAATAGTAATAGCAGTATTTAACATGCAAAAGTCATCCTATGGGCTGGACCAGTGATTATCAACTGGTGGATGTACTCTTTCATCATCCAGTCTCCCTGCTCATTGCTTCCTTGATTACTCATTGGATTGTCTAGTTATGCTTTCAGGAATGAAACAAGTCAGATAAATCTCACATTATGAAACAGAACATATATTTATTTTTATAACATTTGTGTTGCCAATTGTATGTTTTGAACAGATAATTTATAAAGAACATCCTATTTATTTCTGTTAAAGGCATTTAGGCTCTTACTTGCTGGGAGATATTGAAAGATTAACCATGTATAGCTGAAACTTTTATGAAATAGAATAGTTACTATTATATTAGAGTAAATTTTAGTTTACAGATTTGACTTTTTTCCAATACATTTGGGCATGTTTTTTGCAACTAATTCTGAAAGTGAGAATAATCAAAGTTCAGTATATATGACCATGTCAATATTTAGCAGTAGCTACCCACATAAGCAAGTATTACAATTAGTAACATTACACAATCATGCATAATTACATGATGTAATTATATAAAAGGAAAGAATATGAAGACCTGAGATACTTTATAAAATCTATACACTTTTAGATTACTTTTAGAATGAGAGAAAAAGAGAGACTGATAATAACACAGAATTATTCTTAAATTAAATTCTATTTAATAACTTACTATGAATATGGATATAAATAATATGAAAACAAATATCTCAGAATTTCCTTAAAAATAGGTTATGTGGGTCTCTAAAGTCATCTATACCTTTTATGTAGATGTTTTTTCACAGTAGGTAATAATCTTACTTTGGCATTGCATTGTATTCCTAGGATAAACTGGCAGATACTACAACAAAGTCCTTCTCTTTGCTTCTTTCTTCCTCTATAATTTTAAGATGACAGCAGTTAAAGGAATTTTAGCCACTTTAAATCAGATATGGGCATTTGAACAGTCTTACTTCTTCTAATCCATGAATACAGAATGCCTTTCCATTTATTTGTGTTTTCTTCAATTTCTCTCATCAATATCTTAAAAGTTTTTCATGTACAGGTCTTTCACCTCTTTGATTAAATTTATTCCTAAATATTTTATTCTTTTTGCTATGACTATAAATGAGATTGTTTGCTTTCTTGAGTTCTCTTTCTGATGACTTGTTACTAGTGTAGATCACTGCTCTGTAGCCTAAATGAGTGCCATGCGGTGCTTAGTCACTTCAGTCATGTCCGACTCTTTGAGACCCTATGGACTGTAGCCCATCAGGCTCCTCTGTTCATGGGATTCTCCAGGCAAGAATACTGGAGTGGGTTGTTGTGCCCTTCTCCAGGGGATCTTCCCGACCCAGGGATTGAACCCACGTCTCCTGTGGCTCCTGCATTGTAGGTGGATTCTTTACTGCTGAGCCACTGGGGAAGCCCAACTTAAATGAGAAGAAAATCTAAAAAAGAGGGGATATGTGTATAACTGATTAACTTTGCCATAGAGCAGAAACTAACACAACATTGTAAAGCAACCATACTCCAACAAAAATCAACTTAGAAATGCAACATATGTTTTGTATATTAATTTTGTGTCCTGCAACTTCACTGAATTTGTTAGTTCCAACAGTACTTTGGCAGAGTCCTTGGGGGTTTTCTATATACAGTATCAGGTCATCTGAAATAGTGACAGCTTTTACTTCTTTTGGTCCCATGCAATACTTGGGGTATACTTAAACTAAAATGCTATTCATTGTTTACCTGGATTTTAAATTGAACTGGGAGTCTTGTGCAGTATCTGACAGCACTAAAGTGGAGCTGAGGCTTGCTATAGCATCTAGTGAGTAGAAGCCAGGGATGCTGCTAAACATCTTACAATGTCCAGGACAGCCATCACCACTCATTTATCTTGAATGGTTTCATATTTCCCTGCATATAAATATAGTAAGAATTATCTAGTCCAAAATGTCAGTAGTGCTGAGAGTGGGAATTATGAACTATGTGCAATCTGTTCCTTCACTTGGTATACCATTTAACTTCTTGGGTTTTAAATTTTAAAATCCTAACACTGATTTGGTACTTGTTTATGTGTATAACCATGTGTGTAACCATGGCATTATAGAAATAAATTGGAGTTAATATTACCTGTCTTCATCTGCCATCAATTACGTGATAGACATGTGCTGTGAAAAATTAGTTAATATCAAGCAATATTTAGTGGCACTTTCTCTTTTTTTTTAAGCTGAAGGTCATTCAAATTTTTATAATGGATTAAGGCCCCTTAGGGTTATCACGGAAATCACAATCCATGATTTCAGCATGAAAATCAAAGATCCAGAAGATTCAAAATTAAGTGCTTAGCATCGGGAATATGAAGATGAATCAAGGCAACTATCTTACTGTTAAATTACCTAGAGTCTAGAATCCAGAGGAGCAAAGCAGACATGAAGATAAATAAAAAGCTCAATAATTTATAAGAGTTACTGCTATAAAAATATATTAAAATCACTTGCCAAAAACTATACAGTGAATTGCCAAAAATGGGCTCGGAACAACAGCGTAAGTGCAAGCCCTTACACTATTAGAAGACATAGACTTGTCTTCCATAATATAAAATAAACCTTATGGAAGTTCTGTTGTTATATGTCCAAGGGATTTATCAAGCTGCTAGCAGAATTGGTGCTGAATTTTCTAGGCCCTCATTGCAAAAACTGTATGGTGCTGTCTGATATAGAAAGGGATCTCAGTGCTTTTTGCCCCATTGACAGATGTAAATTAGAGACATCACAATTCTTCTGGCCACTGTCAAGTTACCTAGATTCCTCATTTCTGAAAAGCATTTCTTTCCTTCCTCATCCTCTCAGGGACACAGTAACACCATGTAACTCCAAGTCATTTGCTGACATAAGAGCTGAATAGGAGGTGAATGGGGAGTGGTTCTGGAGGTTTGCATCTGCTTCCTGCCCTTGACTATTCTTCCATGTGTATTAAAATGCAAATGTGAATGCCATTTTAATTGCTCACTCCCAATTACTAAATAAATGAGAACAATACTTGACATCAAACATTTATATTCTAGTAGGGGAAATAAGGGTTTCCCTGTTAGCTCAGACAGTAAAGAATCCGCCTGCAACACAGGAGACTTGGGTTCAATCTCTGGGTTGGGAAGATCCCCTGAAGAAGGGAACGGCTACCCACTCTAGTATTCTTTCCTGTAGAATTCCATGGACAGAGGAGTCTGGCAGGCTACAACTGAGCGACTTTCACTTTCCCTTTCAGGGGAAATATATAGTGGCAGAATGTGGTAAGCATTCTAAGTAAGAAACAAGACCATTTCATGGGATCCCAGAGGAGCGGTGCATTTTTAAACTAATAAGATGGGGGAAAATAAAATGGAAAGCTGTATGTCAAAAATGCGTCCCTAAGGCTTCCTGCTCCCATTGGAGGTGCAATGTTGATTCTTGTGAAGGCCATTGCTATCAAGTACAATCCAAGTAGGTGCACGAGCCTGATTCTGTTGCATTCCCTTGTTCTGGTATGTAGCTAGAGGCACAAAATCAATTCTGGGCTTTGGTAATGAGTTCCTAAGCCTAGAAGTGTATAGCAAAATTGGAGATAGTTACATTTACCCTGAAGACATGTGCTGATTTTGTTTTTGTGTTAAATACCTGAATTTGGACCAACTTAGACAGCATATTAAAAAGCAGAGGCATTACTTTGCCAACAAAGGTCTGTCTAGTCAAGAGTATGGTTTTTCCAGTGGTCATGTATGGATGTGAGAGGTGGACTATAAAGAAAGCTGAGCGCCAAAGAATTGATGCTTTTGAACTGTGGTGTTGGAGAAGACTCTTGAGAGTCCCTTGGACTGCAAGGAGATCCAGCCAGTCCATCCTAAAGGAGATCAGTCCTGGGTGTTCATTGGAAGGACTGATGTTGAAGCTGAAACTCCAATACTTTGACCACCTCATGCGAAGAGTTGACTCATTGGAAAAGACCCTAATGCTGGGAAGGATTGGGAGTAGGAGGAGAAGGGGACGACAGAGGATGAGATGGTTGGATGGCATCACTAACTTGATGGACATGGGTTTGGATGGACTCCGGGAGTTGGTGATGGAGAGGGAGGCCTGGCGTGCTGTGGTTCATGGGGTCGCAAAGACTCGGACACAACTGAGCAACTGAACTGAACTGAAGTCACTTCAGTTGTGTCTGACTCTGTGCGACCTCATGAACTGTAGCCCGCCAGGCTCCTCTATTCTTGGAATTCTCCAGGCAAGAATACTGGAGTGGGTTGCCATGCCCTCCTCCAGGGGATCTTCCTGAGTCAGGTATTGAACCCGTGTCTCTTGCGTCTCTTGCATTTGCAAGTGGGCTCTTTACCACTAGCACCACCTGGAAAGCTCTGAACTTGGTGTGAGAACTAAATTTATGTTAAATTTGACTCCAGATAAGTTGCATTATATTTCCATTTAGTGTGTCTTTGGATTCTTTTTAAATTTTTAGCAAAAATAGTGTCTTTATTAAATATATTTGGAATTGTACAATATCAATCATGATATTAATTTCATCAAAATTATTAATTCTTTGACATTTCACTCTGTATTTATGTCACGAAGGAAGAGCCATTTGATTGGCACCTTACTATCAGAAAGGGCTACACAGTAAATAAATAATTATTTAAAAAGGCAAGGTAGTGAATTTAAAATAAAATCAACTGTTTACATCTCACTACTTAAAAACAAAGGGACTCCACTTAGAAGAAGTTGTAAGGTAAAACTGGATTCATATATTGACAGGCACAAAAAGTAGGGAATTGAAATGAGTTATTGCTGAGATATCTATTTTATTTTGTTTTTATTACATATATTTTTACTGAGGAAAATAGACATAATATTATAGCAGTTTCAGATATACAACCTAGAGATTCAACATTTACATATATATACTGTGGAATGATTCCTACAATAATTCTAGTTATTTTCTGTAATCACACAATTTTAATACAATATTATTGACTTTATTCCCATGCTATATTTTACATCCCCAGGACTTATTTATTTTATAACCAGAAGTTTGTACTTCTTGATCTCCTTCACCCATTCCATGGCCCCCAGGCCTATAACTTCCCTCTGGCAAACACCAATATGTTCTCTGTATCTGTGAGACAACACATTAATAAATGCAAGTTATGCAACTCTAGGAATGACCAACTTGAATCAGAAGTTACTGTAAATGCCTTATGTATAAACAACACCACCTTTATACCACAGCCAAGACTTATCTCCTCCCAGCCAATGACCAGACTGCTCATGAAGTGTTTTTCTCATTGCCATGTTTCAATGATACATTAAAGCACATAAGAGCTATGATAAATTCATTATTTTAGTAAATATATATCATTAAATTAATAAAGTTGGCTTAATTAATAAACCTTGATTTAAAATGTATGAATTTTAGAACTTGAACAGATTCCCACAAATCATCTAGCTCCACTTGCTGTAGTTATGGAGGACAAATAAAGAGACTCAGAAAGACTAAATGTGCTCATCAGAGATCACATACTATTAGGTGATGTTTTTAGGTCTCAAATGTCATTCAGCTATAGAAAGAGACATGAAAGCATTCTTTCAGATCCCTAAATATCCTTACCTATTGCATGGCCTCTTCACAAGAACAAGGATTCAAGAAACATCATTATTTAGTTGTGATATTAAATATAGCTACCCTTTCCCAGGTGGCACTCGTGGTAAAGACTCTGCCTGCCAGTCTAGGAGACACAGGCTCAATCCCTGGGTCGGGAAGATCCCCTGGAGGAGGACAAAGCACTCCAGTATTCTTGCCTGGAGGATCCCACGGACAGAGAAGCCTGGTGGCCCTACAGTCTATAGAGTCACAAAGAGTCAAATGCGACTGAACCGCTGAATCGACTTAGCACAAATATGGCTGTGAAAACTACACAGAATGTTTATGACCCAAGATACCAAATGAGCAGATGTTAAGAGCACAGTTTCTGCCATTTGTCTGTTTATTCAACCATGAACTTGCCTTTTCCTCATATTTAACACAGAATTAAAGTGAACAGGATTAAATTAAGTTAATCATTTAGCACCGTAACTGCATACTCTGGGCACTCAGTAATCAACTGCAAGCTCTAGAGATTATTAGTGGGGACTGGGCTCTAAGGACCTCAGCAACTGAAAATGATAGATTCGATAGAATTAGGAGTTAAGACTTTTTTTTTCAAGCATATGAAAATTTAGTTCTGGAAACAAAAGTCTACCTAAAACCTAGGAAGTTTAGATTTACACAGTAACTAGCAGAGTTTTATTTTACATTGAAAAATGGACAAATCTTTAAAGGGATCTGTGTATTATTTTTGGCTAGTCTACAAATGAAGCTGCAGGTTTAATTGTGATATTTCCAATGAAACTGTTGAGGTGACACTTCACAAGGCCCAGTGGGATCACTGTATGAATTTTTGTCTCCTCTGAAGGTTAAAAACTGGAGTCAAATTGTGTGTGTGTGTGTGTGTGTGTGTGTGTGTGTGTGTGTGTGTGTGTGTGTGTGTGTGTGTGTGTGTGTGTGTGTATAACTGTGTGCTTCTTCTCCTGCAAAGAATCCTAGTAGCCAGGTATATAGTTTTAGGTAAAGAAGAGTCATATTCTGCCTTGATATCTGAGTACATAAAATGTTTAACATTCTTAAATGGGTTAAAAAATAAGACTGTAAGTGTTTACTGAACAACATTATGAACCCATTATATTGTCTACTCACAGCTTTCTTCATATAGAGAGTTTGAGAAGTAAATCACATAGGTATTTTTTAACCACAATAGTAATTGTAGAAATAATTATATGGGAATATTAACAGCAAATGACTTATAAATTGATTTTGCTTTAATTTACAAGTATAAAAAATAAATATAAAATATTAAGTAATAGATAACAGTAATAAAATAAAAAAAGATTGGAAGATCCCAATCAACTCAGGAGTCTAGCCCAGGCTCCAAGCAGCAGTTGGTTTCCTTTTGATTGCTGCTGGTAGAGCTCAATGCTTTGTGATCTGTTTCTCTACTGCAGCTGTCTTGGCAAGAAGGAAAACCATCTCAGGGTGACCAATCTGTATTAAGTCAATTTGTGACTGCTTTCATAAAGGAATTTTCACGATTGGGAGAAGGCTAAGAATTTAGGACTTACATTCAAGGAACATTACTTATATACTCTCAACAGGCAGAATTCTGTTTACACTAAAGTAGTACTTGCTTTCTAAAAAAAAAAAAAAAAAAAACAATAAAAATAAAATCAGTGCTCTATGATTAAATCAACTTGTGATTTAATAATTTTCCAAAATATAATGAAAAATTCTAATGCAAGTATGTTTGAGCTTAATAATATTAAAAAGACAAAGAAGTGCTGCTGATGGTTCCCACCGTATACAAGTCATATGTCATCACCTTTCTCCCCATAATTATTACCAGTATTTACTGCATAATATGTATTTTGAGCTGGGAAAAACTGCAATGAAATTTACTTTGAAAAAAATCTGAAACATGAGCTCTAACCAAAAAGATGAAATAATTTAAAATAATTTCTGATGGTAAAATATTAAGAACTACTGGGTTATGCAATAAAGAATATGTACACAAAGCTGGCTGCTGACAGAGACCAGTGAAACCAGAATAGCTGCAATGAATAAGAAAAAAAGATGAGAGTCCATTTACTATATAAACGCTATTCTGAGAGATGAAGGAAGAGATTGACATCAGAGACACTGATTCTAGAGTTACACTTTTTGGACAAAAGAAGGTAAGAATGAAGGTCAGGTCTGGGATCTGCTGGTTTATGGAGAAAGGAGTATTAGACATTAACAATCTTGTTGAACTCTGAGGCTCAATAATAAAGTGGCATTTGCATACCAATTTATGCTATAATCCATCTCTGAATCAGACATCCACAGCCAAATACTATATGCTGAGAGTGTGGTTTGTTAGACACAAACATGAATAGCTCATTACGGTAATGTGCTAGGACATAGAACAATATGACAAAGTGCTTATCCTAAGGTAGATTACAATCAAGTTAAGGATGAAAGCTGCTTAAGATAAATCCACAGGTAATTAAAAGTAATCATTTTGGGTATACTATCATGGCAGCTTGATGTTTGCTGTCAAAAGTTGATATTTTGGGAGGCATAACGTGTGCTTTTGTTAAGAGCAACTTATGAGAAATACCTGGATAATATTATTATTTGTCCATTTCATGGGGGGGAGCAATTTTAGAAAGATACATATGTATATTCTCATATTTTCTTGTGATAAACATCTACCCAAGAAGCCTTCCTTTATTCCCACATGTGGCATAAAACATTTTGTCCAGCCTTAAGAATTGCTAACTATATAAGGAGCTTCTAAAATTGTACTTTGTGTATGTGTATGTGTGCTCAGTCTTATCTGATTTTTGTTATCCTTTGGACCGTAGCCTTCCAGGATCCTCTGTCCGTGGGATTTTTCTAGCAAGAAATACTGGAGTGGGTTGCCATTTCCCCATCCTGGGGATCTTCTCGACACAGGGATCGAACTTGCATCTCCTGTGTCTCCTACATTGCAGGCAGATATTTTTTACCAGCTGAGCCATTGGGGAAGCCCCAGAATACTTTTTAGAAGTCTTAAATGAAATTACATTTATATAGAAACTTAAGAACTTAAATGCAATTATTGTCTATGCATTCAGAATATTTTCAAGACTAACTTGAAGGTAACACAGTTAAGAATTTCACTAGGAAATTCACTCTTCACTGAAATCTGAAAAATAAAAATGATCATAATTACGTTTTATATTAGATTTGAAAATCTTCTACACTTATTTTGAATGTCTACCAAGATAGCATATAAATGATATAAAGTAAAGTCTGTGACAAAATAAAGCTTTCATCTGGGTCCTGCGGACAATTCATGGCTTGTAATTTTACATCGAGTTAAGGCATTCTGTCAAAACTCAGAATTTAATGATTTTTTCACATGTCACAGAGCAGAGCTCATAATTTTTGAAAAGAAAGTTAGGTATTAAATAGCATTCAGTATTCCACTTCTATGTGGAGGGAAAGGGGCTTGAAGTATAAACATGTTTGTTGTACTTAATACTTGTGGGTCAACACCTGTGTTGTACAAGAGGGTATAAAATTTATTCCTAAAATGTAATTTTCCAACACCCACACACATGTAAAGTGTATCCTGTGCTTTCTTGCAATAATTTTCAATCAGTGGAAAAAAGTCTTAATAGTATATACATTTTAAAAACTTTTGCATTGATCAAACAGAACTGTGATTATAATTAAAGCTACATACATTTTACAGCTTTACATATTATTTACAAATTTTATATATTTAGAAAGGAAGAATGACTGAGAGAAAGTAGCAGGAGCTTTGAAGCCAGCCAATCTGAGTTAGAAATCCACTATAGCTACTTACAACCTGTGTGGTCTTAAGTCTTTTAAAATTCAGAGTCCCCATCTACAGAATTCACATATGATTGCTGTACAGAGGAAAATGAGCAAATTTACAGTGTGTATATCTGAGATGTACTATGAATCCAATAATATACACCTATTATTAATAACATTATTAAACATACAATGTATCATGAGTAAGGTTTAACTAACTGAAATTTTTACTAAATCACATTTATTAGTCTTTTAATTTTATTTGAATCACTTAGCTGTCACTTCCCACCTAACTTTTAGTTAAATATATATTGATTTTTTTTTTTAAATGATATTGATTTCAAAAGGAGGTAATTATATTTTCTAGTTCTTTCAACCAGCACACATTTTAAAAGACCCAGCTGTGCTCATAATTTCTTTGGCCAATCAACAAGATTTAATTATGTTTCCTTTTTAAAAACAAATGGGTTTTGCAAGTCTGTATGATTTTATTTCTTTCATACTTTCTTTTTACAGTTTTGCTACTAAAAACTGTAGTCAAAATTAAAGCATACATTTTTCCTGAGTGTAATTAAATGCCATTGTCTTTTATTTTCAAAGTAAGCCCCCCAAAAAGTGTATATATGTTTGTGTGTGTGTGTATGCATATATATTTATACTCTAGATATTTAAACTATTTTCTTTTATTTAGTCATCATTGGCCACATATGCAAATTTTGGCAGATATATAAAGCATGTCTAGGTTTTTAAATTTTCAACTACTTATGCAATATTTGCATTCTCTTTTTGAATGACTGCAAATGAATTTTATCCAATTTGCCACTTTCGTGTTGTAAATATTCTCACCATAGGGTGATGTCAACTAGCTCTCAAACTTCCTGAAAACTTAACATTGCCTTTCTAGAGCTACTACTAACTGGCTCTCTAGCACACTGTTGTCACACCTTACTATTCCATAAAGCTAGATTCTGGTATTTAGAAACTATCATAAGAGCATGGATAACCATCTATAGTTAGAACCTTCTAGAAAAGAAAGATTAGGCTAAGCTATTCTTAGCCTAATCTTAGCCTAATCTAACATAATCCTTCTGGCTATGTTGATCTGGCAATTCATCAAGACAGGTAAATCACAAGGGCTATGCTCATGTCACTGTGACAGAGAAAGAGCCAGAAGTTGCTATAAATTTTTCACCCTGTGCAACACACAGTGAGTTGTTGGTAATCATAGATTACTGAGGTATGCAGCAATGACCACCACATCTGAGTGTTTTGTTGTTTAAATGAAACAATAGCTGTGCCAAATCTAAAGCACAGAATGAAAGATGTCAAGAAGAAAAAGACCACCTTCAACTTCTGAGTAACGGAAACTAAAAGCACAGACAACTAAAAGTACCGGAAACTAAAAAACCTCCAAATTTCCCGCCATTGCAATAATAATTTCATTTAAGATGGATATTGGTATTTTCTCTTGAAGACATTTCCACATTGAAATTACTTAAACAACTTGTGATTTAAAACAAAGAAAAATATAAACAATTGTTTGGAAGACAACAGAGTACCTAAATTGTCAGGACTGTCAAGAAAGAAAGGAAAAAAAAAAACATTTTGTAACTGCTTTCTTGGTTATCATGCTATTTTAAGTAGCAGAAAATGTAAGTAAACCATACAGTGTACCTAGTTTCTAGAAAGAGTTGGCTTACAAATAGCAAACAGAAGGAAAATATATAAGCTTTGCAGTATTCTGAGAAATAGGTATGTGTATTTTTGTGTCATGTGCATTTTGTTTCATATATATTTAAGTGTGTGCTTTATGGGTTATGTACTTGCGGCAGTACTAAGGGAAAATTTTCCTATTTTTAAGCTTATATTTAATTACAACATCAAATTACACTCATTCCATAATGACTGATTTTTAAAAAATACTGGAAATTAAAAATAATGTGCCTATAATTAAGCTCCATGTAAGTAGCCACACAATAAATGTCAATTAATCTACACTGAAACACCAAGTTTTCTGGCACTAGCTTTGGAAATGGAAATGGCAGTACATTTGATGTGAAAATCTCAGTGGTGTGAAAGAAACCCTGTTCATTTATTTAATAGTTGTAATCCTTTTATTTTCAATTTACTGCCAGCCTCATAGATTTATTAAATGAACACATGAGACAATATACATGAAAGTACTTTATAAACATCCCCATAAATAAATAGAACATTCTACCTGGGAGAAAATTTCTATAGCACTTTGAAAATATATTTTTACAATATAATTGTAGTTTTTCCTCCCTAGACACTAAATAAAGTGATACTGGTTTTCTATTACTGTCTCATTCAAATACCTATACATTTCCTTCCTTCAACTCTGGAATACACTATTTCTCAACTGAAGAAGAGACTATCTTTGCAACACAGAAAAGTTTTCCACTTGAGTTGAAGTATGTTAAACTCAGTAAAACCCATAATATGAAAGATCTAGGCTGTTAGAAATACTGTACTCAAGTGATTACAATTTAATTGCTCATTATATTACAAACAAAGCTCCTAGTGTGCTTAATTAGCTATAAAGCAATGACTTATTAAAAGAAAATACTCCATGGAACCTAAGTTTTTTCTAATGAAAAGAGAACGCTCCATAATTCATAATTACATTTAAACACCAATTTGAGAAAAGCATTAGCATTTTTCACTTAAATAAGTCACACTGACCTAAAATTAACAACCAGATTGTCTGTCTGTCTGTCTGCTCAGTCATGTTCAACTCTTTGAGACCCCCTGGACTGTAGCCTGGGCTCCTCTGTCTATGGAATTTTCCAGGCAAGAATACTGGAGCTGGTTGATGTTTCCTCTTCCAGGGGATCTTCCTGACCCAGGGATCAAACCCACATCTCTTGTGTCTCCTGCACTGGCAGATTCTTTACCATTGTGCCACCTGGGAAGCCCTTAGTAAATGTTTTATTGACTCTGTATTGGTCTTCCTTTCTAGGATAATAATTGATTTTAATAAGTGTTTTATCTTTATTAATAGCTCATTATCTACAAGGAACTGTACTGAATATGATGTGTATATCTCAAAATGTATACAACTTACATGCAGTATTAACTACACATTCTCTGTATTTATATAGACAGGCATACACAACCAAGAAACAAATGTAACAAATATATTTATTATGTGAAACAAACCCTAGCTAAAGCTAAAATTGTCTAATGTTCATAAATAAGACTAATAGAAAAAGTTCTTATTTTAGGTATTACAATAGTTCTATGAGAAGAAAATTTTTATTAGCTTAAGTAAGGTCTTTTCTGATGGTGTTTATGCTCTAAAAATGTGAATTAAGGTTTCTGTTGAGAAAAATAAGCCATCATACAATTTCCTCAAACCTATGATAACTTGAATATACATGAAATGAGTTTTAGAAGAATAGTTTCATTGCTCATTTTTACCAATAATTCAGATTTGCCTCATGAACTCGTCATAACAGAATCTTGCTGAGGTCTCTGTGCGCTTTGCACATTAAAGTGGTAAGACATTTCCAGACATATGGCTCAAAGATATGTTTTAGTAAATGCTATCGCTAAGTTCAACAAGCACCAAGATTCTGCTTATTATGGAAAAGTCTACTTTGATGGTTCAATTTCTTTGTCTTCTCATGTTACACTATTTCCTTTCCTTAGCAATTGTATGCATTAACATAGCAAAAGCTCAAGGATCATGATCTAGCTTCTAAAATGTAAAGACAGGAAGCTCAATTTTATGGAACATGAAACTAAAGCTGCTGTGAACAGTCATTATATTCTAGTGGCAATGCTACAAGATTTAAACATTATAATTGCTTTTAATAGCTAACAAGAACTACAAACCATGGAAAGTTCATTATTGCTATTTTCCTGAAACGGCTAGAACGTAATTTCTCATTTTAAAAGATGACCATTAACAAAAGAAGACTTTTAAATTTTAGTTAACTGAAAAGAACAATCACTTTTTCGAGGATTAGTACGCCTGGATTAGCTCATCTTCTTTCAAAGACTTGACTTCAGAACTTTCTTTTAGTTTTAAATTCCTCAATTTACAAATCATGTTTTGGAGGGTTCACAAGACAAACTCAAATAATGGAAACATAATAATCTCAGAAGAATTTCCTTTATCCATTCATTGAAGTGGGAAAATATGGCCTTGGAAATGTTGAATGTTAACATGTTGATCCTATCATGCTAGAGATAGTCTCAAAGGATTCAAATCCATCCTTATGACATGTGTTTTTTAATTAAGTTAATACATATTTGGAAAAAAATATCAAGACTAGGCAAGCTTTGTCTTTCATATCTAAAAAGCCTTCAAGACTTAATGTAATATTTTCTTCTCTGAATTATCACTAGCAGCATGAATAAATGTTTACAAAGTACAGCTACTTTAAAAGTTGACTTAAATAGCATCATTTAATTAAATAACAGGACAATTATGAACCATATAATGTAGTAGAGGATTTCTTTCTTTTCTTTAAAAATGTAACCAACTACACATAAAAAAATAATTTGATTCTTCTGTAAATGAGGAAAAAAATAAAACTAGGAAAGTGAAGGTCACAGAAAATAAATGTGATCACACAGAAGATAAATGATAGATTTCCTTTGGAAGGTTTAAGATGGCCCTCTTTTGGAGGCTGTGTAATCACGGCTGTACTAGAGCGGGAAGGATAGCAGGCCAAAGAAGGAGATCCTTTATTGTTACCATTAAAGTCATACATAAAACTGTCTCCACATTCCATAAAAATGCCATGGCGCTTCAGGAAAAATACAGACCTGAGACAATAGTTTATTTTGGCTGGAACTAAAGTTCCAGAACTGAAGAGTTACTGCCAGAAATAGGAACCAGCTTTGAGAAAAATTTAACTGAGCTGGATGCTAAGAAAGTGCTGCAGCCTTAATACCCTCATGCTTCGGGATCTGAATCAAGCGTCCTTTGTTAAGAAGCTTGCAACATAATTAATCATCCAAAGGAAGTGAAGAGGTTTGAGGTTGCAGTCCAGTTACCCAGGGAATTCCCTTTTCCTCTGGCACCCACTTGCTAGTATAACTATAAAATAGGAGCAGAAATGTCTCACTCTGGGAATGATTAATAAGAGCTGATTTACATGAAATCGAGTTGTTCTCTAGCTAAGCCTCAGCTGACCTGGGTTCTAGGGAGGCCCTCTGACAACTCCCTGAATAACCAAAGAAAGTCACCCTGTCTGGGCTGCCTCATCTCTGTTCCCCTTATTCTCTCCTCCCAAAATGAAGAATTCTCCAAAAGGCTATGCTTAATCTGCTATCTTCCATTATGAATTTTCATATCTTAACAGTTCTCCATCTTCAAGCTGTCAATTATCATATAAATTCCACTCAAACAATATTTATTGAAGATGTACTAACTGGTAAGTAATATATCATGTAACTTCATTAAGTTACTGAGCAACTAAGCATATACACACACACATATAGAGGAAGTATATGTCATATTTTATTTATAAATACCAAAATCAGACACTCAAAATGAATCAGTTACTTATTGTGTGTGTGTGTTGAGTGAAGATATTAAGAAAAGGGATATTTTTAAAAACTTAAAACGATTCAAAACATCAAAGAACAGGCTTAGTGCCAGAACAGAGATACAAACACTCATGGTTAATCAAAGAAGAAAAAAAATCACATGAAATTGAAGAATAATGAAAGTTTCATGAACAGATTATATTTATGCTAGTATTTTAAAATACGGCAGGGCTTCTACAGAGGGAGATGGCAGAAGACACCTTTTCGGGTAACAGGAAAATTAAGAGTAAAAAGTAAGGTTAGAGACTGACTAGTGAGTACAAACTATAGGAAGTATCCAGAGTATACAGTACATGTGGACTAGATGACAAAATCACCCTCAGAAAATAGGTTGAGGCCATGTGGTACCTTGAATGACAGGCTGAGTAAGTAATGTGTTTTTGAATGAAACAACAACAAAAAAAGTTCTATCACAGTGGTAAAGAAGGGGACATATCAGAAGTACAGATGCCGAGCTTATGAGCTCACAGGACAAGAAAGGGTAGAGCAGGACACTATGCTGCTGACGAACCATCTGGAACCCAGGGCAGGGCTTTAGTTCAGCAGAGAGCCTGCTATGTCATGGAAAAGTGAAAGAAAAGGCTTTCAAATTGAGACAACAACATAGAGATTATGGGCTTCCCTGGGGCAGCTCAGACAGTGAAGAATCTGCCTGCAATGTGGGAGACCTGGGTTTGATCCCTGGCTTGGGAAGATCCCCTGGAGGAGGGCATGGAAACCCACTCCAGTATTCTTGCCTACAGAATCCCATGGACAGAGGAGCCTGGCGGGTTACAGTCCATAGAGTTGCAAAGAGTGGGACACAACTGAAGCAACTTAGCATGCATGCATGAGTCAACAGATTTCCTGTTAAGTTCTTCAAAACTAAACTATTTTTTCTAAACTGTCAGTGACACAACAGTTTTCTCAATTCCAGGTTCAAAATCCTTAAAGGATTGTGATTGCGTTTTTTTCTCCAGACCACACAACCCACTAGTCACACGCTTCGTGTAATTTTCCTTTGAGAAGGCAAATAACACCTGAGTCAGGTTTGGCATTTCACACTGATTACCACAACAACCAATTAGCCTAACACACTAGATAAGTATATGAATTTGCTTTTACTCTGCCTATAAAACTACATTCCTATTTTGTCAAGGTAGGGATCATATGTTCAAATGATACTGATCTCAGTACTCTATCCCAAGAACATTTTAAACTAGTTCCATCTCTTGTGAATGGAATTATTCATAAGACATTTACTGAATGCTTCCTATGTGCCAGTAACTGTGTTGGGCACAGTAGAGGACACAAAGACGTGTAAAAATTGTTCCTGCCCCTGAGGAGCTCACAGCATTGGGGAGGGTTGGGCGGCAGAGGGTGGAGAGAGAGAGGGAGAGAGAGAGAAAAAAAAAATGGATGCCAATTATACTCTTCTTTGT
This sequence comes from Giraffa tippelskirchi, assembly GCF_054371585.1. NCBI lineage: Eukaryota > Metazoa > Chordata > Mammalia > Artiodactyla > Giraffidae > Giraffa > Giraffa tippelskirchi. The sequence continues at coordinate 71,133,396 of NC_137284.1, forward strand.
ACTTTCTTGTAGTTATAAACTTTGAAATGCAAAATCAATCATTCTGACAAAAATAAGACAATATAGTGAAGGGGGTAGAGCATAGGTATTTCCATAGTGATTTAAAGAGAGAAGAGAAGCATTCAGTCCATTTGATACTAGTTAAGCGGGAACCCATAGAAGGCAGATGTGAGCCAAATTTGGAAATGGAGAAGAGTTTGCCTAAAAGAGAAACCGAGAATTACATTAGGAACCGAGTGGACAAAGGACTGAAATGGAGGACGTTGAATGTGCCAGGAACACCAACCACCTCAAAGTGCTAGAAATGAGTATGTGAGGAAAGAGGGGATTTGAGGCCAGGGCCTGTGAGAGACTTCAATGTTCATGCTGAGTGTTTTCCCTTAATGAAAGCCATTAATGGTTTTAAAACAATGGGAGTAAAAGATTTGCTTTGAATGTCTAATTTTGGTATTTATAAATGCAATATGACATACACGTCCTCCATGTGTGTGTATGCATGTGTCATGTCTGATGCTTTGCAACCATATGAACTGTAACCCACCAGGCTCCTCTGTCCATAGGATTTTCCAGGCAAGGATACTGGAGTGGATTGCTGTTTCCTCCTCCAGGGGATCTTCCTGACCCAGGGATTGAGCCCACATCTGTGAAAATCTTCATGCATTTCATGGATCTTCATGTTCAGAGCAATTAAAATCAGGGATGATTTAATACACCACCATTAATGGTAGTGTGTGGTAGGCATTGAACAAAAACCAATCAATTAATTTTAGCATGAATTTGGTGATCAAAAATGGTAAGTTATTGTCTCTGGTAAAATTCCAATACAATACCATTTCTAACCATTAAAAAAGAGAAATTCTTTAAGAGTATAATGTAATTTTACACATTCTTGATGTTGATATAATAGTAATGGCTACCCTTTAGTTGTGCTTATTAAGTACCAGGCTGTATTCTAAGCACCTGCATTTATTGATTTAATTAATCCTTCTTTTCAAGAACAAAGACACGGAGGCACAGAGAGCTCCAGTAACACTTGCAAGGTCACACGCCAACAAGGGCAAGCTAGGGTTTAATCCTGATGATTCTTCCTCCAGATTTTGTGCATTTAGCCATTGTAAAAAACAATCCTGCCCAAATACTCCATTTTGAACCCATATCAAAAGAGGTCCTACTGAAAGAAATGCAAAATGAGGAGGAAAAAAACACATGAGCAACATTTAATGACTTAAACCTTTCCCATATAAAAATTCCAAAGCCAAACAGTTTCAAAATTCTCAAGGTTTTCAATTACAGAGGACCACATTATTAATAAACTGACATGATTACTAGGTAATTTTGCTGCCCCAACATAAGGCCGCTAGACATTAACAAGCATATCTTGGGAAGAAGGAATGATCTAGAATCCATCCACTGATAAACTCAGCAGGTTTTCAGTCTTAGATTCTGCCAACAAGGGGCCTAAACAGCTTGCAAAATACTATGTTTAATAGTGTGATGTTTCAATCCCTGGGTCAGGAAGATCCTCTGGAGGTGGAAATAGCAACCCACTCCAGTATTCTTGCCTGGGAAATCCCATGGACAGGAGCCTGGTGGGGTACAGTACAAAAGGTTGCAAAGAGTCAGGCACAACTGAGTGACTAAGTGTGTATGCATGCCTGCATGTACTATTACGTATGATGATAGTTGGACACAACTGAGTAACTTCATGACCTCATGATGATGACAGGATATTAGGTTTTCACTTTGAACATAGAGGCATCTCAGCAATTGATTCATTTTCTTTTGACTTTTTCTGAAAATTTGTTTTCAAATGCAATTATGCTTTTTTTTTTCTTTTTAACTGCTTAAAAGAAACTATGGTAGGTGAAACTAGTTGTAACAGGGTATTCTTAGGATGGCTCTTTAGAACCTTGCCGTTCATTGTAAAACACCTATGGAATTACTCATGCTCCCTAAATACTCTCACTAAGTAATTTACAATATTTTCAACAAAATGTATGTGGCACAAAAGCATGGAACTTATGTTGTGACATCTTTTGTAAACACCAGTCATGTAAGCAGAACTTCTATCCTCAGCGAAAAGAAGTAGCTCCTATTTGGAAGGCAGCACTGACAACTCCTCTTTGGAAAAGAAAATATATACTGTGAGTATAAACTGTATCATGGCCTGTATAAAAAGTTAAATAAACATATTTTTAATATAATAAGATATCCTAAAGAACTCTTAAGCCATTGTAATGTTTTATTAAATTAACTTTTAAATTTTGAGATGATTATTGATTCACATTCAGGCATAAATAACACTAGGAAATTCCACGTACTCTTTATCCAGTTTTACCAAATGGTAATCTTGCAAAAGTAGAGCACAGAATCACAATCAGGATGTTGGCACAGAAACAATCAAGATTCAGAATATTTCCGTCTCGCATATAACTCTTTTGCAGCCACACTCAATGCTCTCTGGGCTCCATCCCCTCTTTATTTCTAGCAACCAGTAATTTGGCCACCTGCTGCGAAGAGCTGACTTATTGAAAAAGACCTTGATGCTGAGAAAGACTGAGGGCAGGAGGAGAAAGGGGAGACAGAGGAGGAGATGGTTAGATGGCATCACTAACTCAATGGACATGAGTTTGAACAAGCTCCAGGAGCCTCGTGGGCTGCAATCCATGAGGTTGCAAAGAGTTGGACACAGCTTAGTGACTAAACAACAAATCTGCTCTATTTCTATAAATTTGCCTTTCAAGTATATTATATAAATGAAATAATACAATATATAACCTTTGGGATTGACTGTTTCATTCACCATCATTCTCTGTAGATTTATCCAACCAGGTGAAATTCATCAATACCTCCTCTTTAAGTGCCAACCCTTTTAATAGGGGCTTTCACAGAGCAAAAGTTGAGTACAGCAGTTGCTGTATTGAAGTATTTCGCTCTGTGAGGTTACCCCTTTTCTGGACCTTTGCCCAGAGACAACAGACTTTTGTCAGAGCTTTTTTGTTTGTTTGTGTTTGTTGGTGTTTTGAGATTGCTGTCTTCTTCAACTCCATACCTAGGACATGGAAGACAAATGCCAACTGAGGGACCTGACTACTGTGTCATTTCTTGGTGTCAAAGCCTCTTGCCATTCTGCCTTCCTTTCTCTACCTTTAAGAATCTTCTTAGGTTTGTTTTTATCTACAGAGTCCAGTATTTTCAGCTGTACTTAATGGAATGAATTGACAAAAGTACATCTAGTATATCTTTCTGGAAAGAAGCCCTCAAATTTACTTTTAATCTATAAACTTACTTAGAAACTATGTATGCAATGTTATTTTAAAATGTGAGTGGTATAGAAACCATAACATTGCGTCTTTTCTGCCAGCAATTTCCGTGTGTTTATTTTCAAGTATAAGGATTAGTAGTAGGAGAAAAGGAAAAGAGCTCTTACTCTCCTGCGTGGAATGCAGATTTCATACTTATGTCTGTTAGCTGTCAAAGGATGAATAATGTCTAGACTCAAAATTTTTAACACTTCAGAGTAAAGCGAATCAAGGGTATTTATTTTTAAAAGTTTTGTGCAGTTCAGGTCCTTCATTCTCTTTCTACAGTTGATTCAGGTATTTATTTTATTCTTTTATCAAATACTTAAAATAGAAGCTCTGTGTCAGATGCTATCCTGTACACCTGGAGCTCATGGTTTAATCTCTGCAATTATAGTTAGGAGATATGGGTTAATACATAATTTTAATGAAAATAATTCACTTAAAAATAAAGGATGCACAATAAGCTACGAGACTATTGAAAGGAAGTGACTTCTGGGGTAAGTCCTAAAGAATGAGTGGAATTTCTGTAGATGTAGAAATAAAGAGTATTTCAGACAAAAAACAGCAAGAACCAAAGTTTACAAACAAAAAAGAGCACAGAATACCCTTCCCTTCGGAAAGTAATGCTCTTCTGGGACTGAAGCCTAGCACATGGAGAATGCTGAAGTGCTGGTAAAAAAAACATTGGCAAGAGAGTGTGGGCTGGAAGTGTATTATATTAATTTGAGGGATGTAATCAGGGCAGGATTAGGTGGCTGTGCCTTTTGAGCAAGAACCTGACCTTATTCTTTAGATTCTCCTCATCCTTCTGGCCCTACCCTTGCCCCAAGGATTTCTCAATTTCAGCACTAGTGACCTTTGGCCCAGGTAATTCTTTGTTGTGAGCACTGTCCTATGCGTTGGGAGATGTTTAGTAGTCTCCTCTGCTGTTAATAGATACCAATAACATTTCACCTTCCTTCAAGTTGTGACAACTGTATGTCTTTCTGTATTGCCACCTGACTCCTGGAGGACAAAAATGAGTCTGGTTTTTAAACAACTAATCCCATTTTAAAGTTCTAACACCATGCCTGATAACATTGTCGGTGCTCACTGAAGAATGCTTAAATCAATGTTCATACTTGCATGTAAAAAACGAGTAAGGAAACATTGGGATAAACTGGAAAGGGATTCTTGATAGATACAAGTGAAAAATACAGCATTTTTAAACTAAGAAATTAGGTTAAGGGAAATATAAGCAGTTGCTCAGAATGTAAAATTGATAGCCTTTGTTAACAAACACAGGAATGATTTTCCTACTGGTAAGTGGTTTATCTTCTTTCCTTATCAGACTTTCATGATCTATAGCTGAGATCTTGGAGCTAAACTATTAGCATGATTTGAGAGAGGAATATTCAAATTATTTCAATTTTACTCTTAATTGACGAGTACATTAACACATTCATTAAATTGACTTGGTCAAATAGGCACCTACATAATATATATGGGACCTGGGCTTTAGACTTTTCCCTTTAAAATCAACCACACGCTCAATCGCTCAGTTGTATCCAACTCTTTGTGACCTCATGGACTGTAGCCCACCAGGTTCCTCTGTCCACAGGATTTCCCAGGCAAGAATACTAGAGTGGGTTGCCATTTCCTTCTCCAGAGGATCTTCCTGACCCAAGGATCAAACCCCTGTCTCTTGAATCCCCTGCACTGGCAGGCAGATTCTTTACCACTGAGCCACCTGGGAAGTCCCATTTTTTTTTAAAGAAGTACAGCACTTTGCCAATGGGAGGCACTCAATATGCACATTATAAATGACCAAACGACTAACCAACTCAGGGAGATGAATCTATCATCCTAAAAATATGATCAACCATTTCAAAGTGGCTTCCTTGAATGGGTTTTCCATTTATGGCTGAGCAAACACACACGGTTCCCTGTGTAACAAAGAATGCATTTACTATATGGCTGCCAGTGATTAGGGCAGTGCTCTATAGCCACAAAAGTTGTTCTCTAAAAGAACCTAATGTCACAAGACCTGAGCCTGTGGTTTTGGCATCATTAGCACTCCATCCACTTGAGCTAATTGACAAATTTTACAGTAACAGATAATGACTGGCTGGGGTAGCAGATATAGGTGCTACTACCATCATAATTATATTTAATCATATAATACAAGATAGCATTATGCAATGGAAAGAGTCACATTCAATACGGTAAAATCAAATAATCTTGTAGTTAGAACTTTGCATAGTTAACCATTTCATATTTATTTTAGGCAAAACAATCCTTACACCCTGGAATTAAAATGGATAGCATGACTGCTCCTCCACACTAAACTTCAGTAGTCTCTTTTTTGGTGTTGACTAAGGAAATCTGGAACGGAAAATCAACACCACTACTGCTATTTGCCTTTTGGATTATTTTTGAAAAGGAAAAATAAAGTCAACCAAAGACTATTATTTAGAAAATTCTATATTTAGCAACTTTGAGGTCTTCAAGGAAGAGTGCCATATTAATACATAATACTTGTTCCTTAAGGAAAGGCTTGACTTTTAGTGTTCTTCAGTCTCCAGTTTCTTAAATTAAAAGCAATTAAGTAGATATGGAAAGAAATCTTGAATCAACTCTATAATCGATAAGGTGGCTATATTAGATGGCTCCTATAGCATGAGCAGAATATCAGCTGTACAATATTCCAATGAGAGTTTAACTGTCAGCAGAACAGAACTTGAGAATGATACTGGATTCAAAATAAAGGAGTAAAGATAGGATTGGAAATTAAACATATTTTGTAGTTGCCAGGCAATATAATTTTTCAAGTTTGAGTAATGCATTAATTCCCTATAGGAATAAGCAGACTTTTAGTTTCCATAGTCGTATAAGCCAAATTTTGATATTTTTGGCTTAGAACAATTGGAGCAAGCCCCCATTCCTTCAACATTTTTCCACATCCTCTTTAATACCCACACAGTGCAGGGACTGAGTATTTTTGGTAATTTATTTGTATTTCATCCTGAGATTTATAAAGAGTGAAATGACTCCAAGAGATTTATAATTTAATGTCCTGCATATGAAAATATAAAGACACAGTTCCATTAAACCAATCAATGATTCCCATAATTAGAAAGTAATAGCCTAACAGACAATGAATTCTTTACCTTCTGGAGGTCAAAGTCTAAGGTATTATCAATACTGCAGGAGTAGAAGCCCTAGAATTAAAAGGCCTCTATACCTTCTTATCAAATAATTGAGAAATATAAATTACTCAAGCCTTGGATATACTCACTCAGTGTTCATTTCCACATTTATAAATAACCAAAGCTAAACCTGTGGATAGAAAATCAACTTTCCTATTGCAATTCCCAATGACTGAGGTTGCACAGAGCCTAGTGGTATGGCACTCTTTCATAGCTAGAAACTGTTTTTTGTTTAAAAGTATCAGGACTCTCCGAAAACCAATGTAATTTTAAATTTATCGATAATTAAGTGATAAGTAGAAAGATTCAATTTTAAAAACAATGAAATGAAAGAAGAACTCTCATCTTGGTGCCAAATCTGATTGATGTCAATCAAGAGAAATTTCTACAATAACCTTAAAAATACCTGATTGGCATAGCACTAAATTTATTTCTAAAGGTAAAATAAATGTGCAAGTTTTCTGGAGGCAGAGCCATTATAAATAATTGCACAGTGTGGGCATCCTTAAATTAGTCACAGATTGGTTGAAGGCAGGCAGTGAGAAGAGTGAGAAGCCTGAGCACTGGCACAATTTCGGTGACTGGGCTATTGGCACACACAAAACAACTCACTGTCTTGATATGCCCAGTTACACTACTGCTCCTTTCAACATCATCTATTTGAAATCTATGTATGTATGTATTTATACGTATGTATGCATCTACCTATCTATCTATCACCTGAGTTAAGAGGTTTCTCAACCTTTAGATAAAGAAAGTTTTTACTTCAAACAAAAAATGTAATCTGGATCAAGTGTGTCTTGTTTCTTCTGTTTTTCTTTTTCAGTATTATAATCACTGAAACAAATATCAACCACAGCAATTTGTGCTCACAGAGCTACATATAAATAACACAAGTTAAGAGAAATTTGCTGTTACTGGGACTTCCCTGGTGGTCCAGTGGTTATGAATTTACTCTGCCATGCAGAGGACGAGGGTTTGATCCCCGGTTGGGGATCTAACATCCCACATGCCGTGGGCAACTGAGTCCACGTCCTAACTACTAAACCCGTGAGTCACAGCTAGAGAGCCCTTGCTGCAATGAAAGATCTGGCAGCACTCAGCAAAGATCACATGTGATACAGCTAAGATTCTATGCAGCCAAACACATAAATACTGTTTTTTAAAAGAGAGAAATTTGCTGTTACTGAGACAAATAAATTTCTTGATTATAAATAATGAACACAAAATTTAAGGAAAATAGCAATGCATAACCCTTTTAAATTTAATCTGTAAATACACTTGGGTTTTCTTATCTCCTTTGTATTTTATTTGCTTTTTTTCTCTCTAAGGAGCTCTAAAATTTTGCTTCTCCTTTTGTTCTGCCTCTCACTTGACTTCATATTTTCCTAGTGATTTCCTTGTTAGACTACATGTGCATTTACTCTAAAGAAACCCATTTATTTTGACTGAGATAAACAAGAATAAAATACAGGTCTGGATTTCTCTGAAATTAAATAAGCAAGCAAACAAACAGAAAAGCCCTCAGTGATAGATGCTTGATGTTGACTCCTTAACCAAGACCCTGACTTTCTAATATGCATTCTTAAACAAGGATCAATTGCCATTTGATTTAAAGGAGAAAATGGAATAGTCTAAAGAAAAAATAACAATAGGGCTAATTCAGTTGAGGGTCATGGGCCTCCAGATTCCTCAACTTTCCTCTTCTAATTTCTTAGGTTTCCACAAGTCAGGCTTTCAACTTAAGAAGTTTTCAAGGGCCTTACAGCGTTTATTCTTGGCTTCATCTCTGCACTTCTGCTGAACGTCAGGTCTGAAGTTTGTTTGAATTCCTGCTCTGTGGAGACCTGCTGGACTTTCTAGCAGGTGTGAAGACCCTATGGCTCCTTCTGTTGCATCTCATTTCCACTTATTAAATACTTTATCTTGGAGGATGAAGCAAAAGTGACTTTCGTGTTTCCTGGCAGTCTCCTGCTTCAAAGAACTTAATAGTGATTTGTTTATTTCAGAGGAAATGGAGACCAGTCAGTGATGACAGATTTATTAGTTAAGTGGACATCACACACAAAAAAATCCTTTTCTTACAGTTCAGGCTTTCTTCTAAGTACACTCTGAATGTTGAAGACAATGTCATATATTTTGGCAAATCAAACCCATGTGATTCAGTAATAGTCAAATTTGTGAACTGATATGACTTCTTCCACATACATTTCCAGAATAACTTAGAGAAAAGAAAATGAGCAAAGAAAGCTAATATTACCCTAAACTAAGAGAAGAAAAAGCACCCTGATGAATTGGTAACACTGAATATGTTTTGGAAGATAACTAAAGGAACAGTAAAGCAAAATGTGATGAAATAAAAGAATTCAAATAAGATGTCTGGCACTGAGAAAGAAAGAGCACTAGAAACACTGGGAAACCCTCAAATGCCAGATCAGGAAGTCAATTCAAGTATAGCAACACTATAAATTTAATTCTTACATTAACCATTGATAAAATATATATTAATGTTTAAATTTTCAGGGTAAATATGAAGAATAGGCATCAACTTCAGAATGGCCCAAATTGTTCCTCTTCCACGAATGATCAATTTTATCAGGAAATAAATGTCAAGTAAGGCAGATACTGGGATCCCATTGATGGAAATTCTATTCCTTCTAGATTCAAGTAAAAGAAATCAGCCAACTAACACATAGTATTTATTCAAAACAAAAATAGATAGTGGTAATTAAATGATAATATTGCCAGATTGGGGAAGATTATAGCAGTAAGAAAAAGTTACTGAGTTGGAAGTTGTTAGCCCCAGCTCTGCATACATTATTTTAGGGGTGCCACTTTCTGAGCCTCAGTTTTCTCATCTTTGCTCACAAAGGTCTGTATAAGTCAAAGCTCTGGCTTTTCCAGTAGTCATGTACGGATGTGAGAGTCAGACCATAACGAAGGCTGAGCACTGAAGAATCAATGCTTTCAAACTGTGGTGCTGGAGGAGACCCTGGAGAGTCTCTTGGACAGCAAGGAGATCAAACCAGTCGATCTTAAAGGAAATCAACCCTAAATATTCAATGAAAGGACTGATGCTGAAGCTGCAACTCCAATACTTTGGCCACCTGATGCAAAGAGCCGACTCTTTGGAAAAGACCCCAATGCTGGGAAAGTTTGAGGGCAGGAGAAGAAGGTGACAACAGAGGATGAGATAGCTGGATGGCATCATCGACTCAATGGACATGAGTTTGAACAAACTCTGAACAAACTCTGAGTGATGGTAAAGGATAGGGAAGCCTGGCATGCTGCAGTCCATTGGGTCACAAAGAGTCAGACACAACTAAGCAACCAAACAACAAGACTGAAAGGATGATTTTGATAAATTCTATAATCCCTCCCAAGTCTAACATTCTGTGAAGTTACTTGAATACAGTCTGCAGGGAAGTCTTAAGAGCTTTCAAGATAAAGATGGAAAGAAATGCCAAGAAAGCCAGGGAAGGAAAACCAAGGAAGGACTAAAATTCATTTCACATGTTCACAATATTCTACTAAAGTGAGCCTTTGAAATATGGGAGAGCTAACAGTATCACAGTCCTGCCTAAAAATATACTCCACAATGTCCTCCATGGACTTAATCCTTTCTTGTCTTATCAAGATAACATCAATATCCTGCCAAATATACTCCCAAATATATAGTTAGCCAGCTAGCAAAATCTTTTACCTTTCACTGTGATTTTATCAAACATTGTCCTGGGAATAAAATTTTTGAATTATAAAATTTAGCTATCTACAATCAATTACTACCTCTTGGTGCATAAAACAAAGGAATCCTTGAATCATAAAAATTAAGGATTTGGTTAAGAATGCCCTAGGGGCAGATTTTGCGCATGATCCCGGGGCCCAAAACCTGCTCTGCATTTCATAGCTCATTATTCATATTTTCCTCCCAGCATGATTTGATCCAGGTCACTGTTTAATAGATTTTCATGTGCTCATAACTTCAGAAGGGAGAAGTAAGAAGGGAGAGGAACAAGGCAGGTGTCATACATTTTCTGAAACCTTCCTGGACTTCTCCAGATATTTTCATCATCTTTGCTACACTATTATTTCTTCTATTATATTGTTGCATCTGGTTGTTTCCATCTTTGCCTCCCATGTTATGTTGTGGACCCTTCCAGAAACCTCAAGGTGTTCCATTCATCTTAGTGTACCCACAGCACAGAACTAAGTCCCTAGCACAGAGGATCTATTTAGTGAATTATGTCTGAGTTTGTGAATTATGAGGCTACTGAAATACCTAAGGCATTGTGTGTGTCCTGTGTATTTCTGGGACCAGGGGGAGGATAGGCTATAATTTGATACTAATTACCATTTATTTTGTGTCTCTGTGGTGCAATCGGTTATCATGTTCGGCTGTTAACTGAAAGATTGGTGGTTCGAGCCCACCCAGGGATGCATCTCACCCTTTTGGGGTCCCTGGTGGCTCAGCAGTAAAGAATCTGCCTGCCAGTGCAAGAGAACCAGGTTCTATCCCTGGGTCTAGAAGATCCCCTGGAGGTGAAAATAGCAACCCAATCTAGTATTCTTGCCTGGAGAATCCCATGGACAGAGGAACCTGGCAGGCTACAGTTCATGGGGTGGCAAAAAAATAGGACATGACTTAGTGACTAAACAACAACAACACTATTTATTTGGTCATCCTCTGAGTCATTTTTTTTTTAAAGGAATTCAGCTTTATCTAAAATAGTAATACGGCTTCCTTAACAGGGAGTAGAAAATGAATTGTAATTCTATTAGAAAAGGTAAAATGATAATTTTTTGCATTTTGTTTTTAATATTATAAGAAGGGTAGAGAAAATATGTCTGGAGAAGGCAATGGCAACCCACTCCAGTACTCTTGCCTGGAAAATCCCATGGACGGAGGAGCCTGGTAGGCTGCAGTCCATGGGGTCGCTAAGAGTCGGACATGACTGAGCAACTTCACTTTTGCTTTCATGCATTGGAGAAGGAAATGGCAGCCCACTCCAGTGTTCTTGCCTGGAGAATCCCAGGGACGGGGGAACCTGGTGGGCTGCCGTCTATGGGGTCGCACAGAGTCGGACACGACTGAAGTAACTCAGCAGCAGCAGCAGCAGAGAAAATATGAGAGTATTTATGTCTGGCCTGAGACAGATATGAGGTATCACTATCTCATGAAGAAAATCCCCTTTTCTGCCTGTGACTCTTGCATAAAGCAGTCTCTCTCTCATTCAGCACCTCTTTAGGTCACAGTTAAATTGTGGAACCTTTTTATTCCATACACTTTGAATAACATATTTAAATTTTCTATTGGTTTAATTTGATTTTCTCACAACCTGAGTTTTCAAGGTAAAACCATCAAACTTGGAAATCACCTGTTTCTACTGTGTACTAACATCCATTCAACTACCTTATCGCATTTAACTAGCATACTTTAATTAGAGATGTTTTATAAAAAAAAATAGAGATGCTTTGCCTATGCAGACTATTTATTCTAATTGGTTTTTATAAAAATATAACCCATCATTACTGTGTCCATGGTAAAAGCACACTGTTTTTTAAACTGGGGAAAAAAGTAAAAAAGAAAAAAAAATTGCTATTAGTAATAGAGATTACCACATCCACACATTTACACACCAATGGCCACCAACATCTTATGAGCAAATTTTCAATATAAAAGCAAACTCATAAATTTCACTCACTGAAAGTTACTAAAATGTTTTCCTTACTTGTCTTCTACACTGCCAATAAAACTTTATTACAAATTACATTTGGTCTGGCCTGATTCTGTTCCAAAACCTCTCAAAAAACAATGAGAGTTGCCTGGATACTTACATATGCTTGGCCCAGTACTGTAATGTGTGTGTTTGTTTTTTTGCATTCCTAAGATGGTCTGAACACAATTTTTAATGTTGTTCTATACTTTCCTACATGAGCATGCACTCTCAACTCACAAATTCTAACGTGAAAGTATCCCGTGGTGTCTTGGCTTAATATGTAGTGCTAATATTGCCTTTTCTCCCACAGATCACTAGCAGTTCAAGTATCAATTAGTTACCAATTAATCTCTGTTAAAAATGAATCCACTGATGAATAGTCCTGCTTTCCACACATTCAGAACTCTGTGGTTGGCAGCTTCATTGTGTAATGTATGGCTGCAGCCAAGCAGACCCAGATGGTTCACAGGACAGCTGTGAGTCTCCCTATACTTCACTTTTCCTTGCATTTGCTCTTTTCAAATGCCAAGATGAATATTTTATCCTCATTTTCTTCCCCCAAAGTTAAAAGTCTTGTCTAATATGCTCTTTCAGTTTGTCAGCTACCTGACTTGAAATTCTGGAATTCATACCAGGGACTGTAAAAGATCAGATCTTGTGAGAAGCTTTGAAATTCAATAACTCTTTGTCATTAATTGCCACTGTCTGATTCTATTAAGTTTTCATACTTTCCCCCTGGAAAATCTAGCCTAATTCCTGGCATGTTCCCCACCCTTTCCCAGAAAAATGTTCTCCTCCCTATTCCTCAAGAGGCCTTCTGAAGAATCTCCCTAGTTGACCTTACATTTTTGAATATGCTTTCATTGTTTGTCTTCCCACTTCCAAAATTCTATTATTTTTTACATTTACATTCATCGCATGTTGTGATTTGCTTCTTTAATTCTTCATTTATTTCATTTTAATTTACCACTGAACAGTTGAATTGATTACTCTTTCAGTAGCTGAACAGAGTAGTAAAGCTGTCTAGAGGCACTGTTCAATTAGACTTTTTAACAGATCAAAATGTTCTGTATCTTCACTGTTCAATACATTAGCCAGTATCTACATATGGCTAGTGAGTATTTGGAATGTGTTTACTGATACAAAGGAACTGATTTTTAAATTAAATTAATTTTAATTAATCAAAGTTTAAATAGTCATATATGGCTAGTACTACCATACTATACAACACTTCACAGGAAATAGATGGGGAAACAGTGGAAACAGTGGCAGACTTTATTTTTGGGGGCTCCAAAATCACTGCTGATGGTGATTGCAGCCATGAAATTAAAAGACGCTTACTCCTTGGAAGGAAGGTCATGACCAACCTACACAGCATATTTAAAAGCAGAGACATTACTCTGCCAACAAAGGTCCATCTAGTCAAGGCTATGGTTTTTTCAGTAGTCATTTATGGATGTGAGAGTTGGACGGTGAAGAAAGCTGAGCATTGAAGAATTGATGCTTTTGAACTGTGGTGTTGGAGAAGACTCTTGAGAGTCCCTTGGACTGCAAGGAGATCCAACCAGTCCATCCTAAAGGAGATCAGTCCTGGGTGTTCAATGGAAGGACTGATGCTGAAGCTGAAATTCCAAAGAGTTGACTCATTGGGAAAGACCCTAATGCTGGGAAGGATTGGGGTCAGGAGGAGAAGGGGATGACAGAGGATGAGATGGTTGGATGGCATCACCGACTCAATGGACATGGGTTTGGGTAAACTCCGGGGGTTGGTGATGGACAGGGAGGCCTGGCGTGCTGCAATTCATGGGGTCGCAAAGAGTCGGACATGACTGAGCGACTGAACTGAACTGGACCATACTACACAGCACAGGAGAATAATATGATTATTGGTGATAAACACAGATATACAAATGGGCATTTCTAGTAATTTTGTAATATTTTATTGAGCGACCATGTCTAACAATGCTCTCCATGTGAAGGAAAGGATAAGATTTAGAATACAGTGTCTCTGCCTCTCATAAATTTTCAACCTAGAAACAAGAATGTTCTATTGGTACTTCTCAGTCTTGGCTATAGGTCAGAATCACTTGAGAGCTTTTTAAAAGTATCAATGTTCAGATGAAATAACAAGCTACCTGAGATTTGTTACAAAGTAATTGGGACAAGGTAAGGGAGGAGTGGAATGGCATAAATGAGTTAAGATGTGCCACGTATTGATATATATTGAACATGATGGGCACCTGAGCGTTCATTATATTATTATCTCTACTCTTTTATATTGATTATGATTTTCTATTATAAAATTTTTTAAATTCCAGATCTACTCTAGATTAACATAATCATAATTTGTGAAGTATTAGAATTTTTTGAGAGTTCCCAGACCATTCCAATGTAACATCAGTGTTGAGAGTTACTGGTCTGAATAAATCAACCTTATGCATGTGTATGTGCCAAGTTCCTTCAGTCATGTCCAACTCTTTGCGACCCTATGGACTGTAGCCCACCAGGTTTCTCTGTCCGTGGGGTTCTCCAGGCAAGAATACTGGAGTGGGTTGCCACGCCCTCCTGCAGGGGATCTTCACGAGCCAAGGATCAAAGCCCTGTCTCTTACATCTCCTGCCTTGGCAGGTGGGTTCTTTACCACTCGCGCCACCTGGGAAGCCCTAAATTAACCTTATGATACCAAGTTATCAAAAAGGTCCAGAAGCATGTAAAATCTGTGTTATTTTTCTTTATGAGTTGAAGGAATTATTAAAATAGAATCAGTGTCAGAGTCACGGATAATAGATTCTTAAAAAATTATCAAGATGTTTTGCAATATGGATTAATTTTATTTATAGAAATAAATGCTAATTTACTTGGACAAGTAGTCTGGCTACAAACTTTCTTTTCATGAGACAGTTCAGGTGATACATGATTAAACTCAAAACAAGTTAGCTGATTTTTATTTAGCCTGTCCACTCCTCTGTCACTGCTCTTTTCCTTAACAGCCAGGCCACCTCACGTATGGTCACTCATCAGTGTCTTGGATCCAAATTCTGTAACCATGTACCATTGTGTGATCTGGTTAACCAGTTATACTCAAAGCAGAGTGACACAGATGGAGGCATCATGGACTGAATCAGCATCACCCTATCAAGGTGCTCAGAAAAGGGTCCTTACATTTATTTTTTAAAATTCAGTCTCCTTGAAAAATTAGAAAATAATCTATCTTCTTTTTCAAATTACCAACTATCTGTGCCACTATTCAATACTACGATATGGAGTAATACTCCATATTTTCCCCAGTTGCCTGGTAATTTCAAGTTCAATTTAATTTTTTGGCTTTGTTAAACAGATATTTTAAGTACTGTGATTACTTGGCTGTATGTAATGTGCAAAAGCTCAACAATTCATAGCAAAGCTGCACAGAATGTTCAGAGAATCTCACATCTTACCCCCAAATAATGGAATGCTGCTGCCACTGCTAAATCGCTTCAGTCGTGTCCGACTCTGTGCGAGCCCATAGACGGCAGCCCACCAGGCTCCCCCGTCCCTGGGATTCTCCAGGCAAGAATACTGGAGTGGGTTGCCATTGCCTTCTCCAATGTATGAAAGTGAAAAGGGAAAGTGAAGTCACTCCGACTCTTAGCGACCCCATGGACTGCAGCCTACCAGGCTCCTCCGTCCATGGGATTTTCCAGGCAACAGTACTGGAGGGGGGTGCCATTGCCTTCTCCTAATAATGGAAAGAGATGTTCTTATATATTAGTTAACAGGAAATTGGCTTAATAATCACTGAATTATCAAAAATAAATGCATCTTACCTCTTAAAAGGTGGACGATTTTTGATGATTTATAAAGTTTCTAACACATGTATGTTTCTATGCCTGATCAATTCACAAACGGCAAATATATGGCATGTCATCAAAGGTATTTCACTTTAGAAAGCGTCCATAAAAATCATTCAGAAACAAATACAGATAATTACTTAAAGTCAATATTCATTCAACTCCCTTATGGATTGGCCAACAATCTTCTGAATTTGTCAACTACTAGAATACTGGAACTGAGAATTTCAGAAAACCCCTGATACAGACAATTCATTCAGCATTAGTGTAGCATTTTCTATACCACAAATGGGATTTACCAAGCACTTCTGTGCACCTATCCTAATGCAAAATACCACATTAAAAGAAAAATAAGGCAGACTTTTTCTTTGGGAATACATGTAATGCAAATCACAGACTAGAGACATGTAGAATAGGAACAGTGAAGAGAACCACGAGGCAAAATTTAACTGTGTGGTTATGTAGTATATAGACATTAATGTCGTAAGAGAAGTTCAATGATTAACTTAGAGTAGTATTGACCTGGGAAGGTGTCACAAGCTGTATTTTAATGAAAATAATAAATATATATAGGAAAAAGATGTTATAGGCTACAGGATCAAAATAAAAAATAAATCTGGCAAGCAGCACGGAGCTAAATACACACACACATGCACAAATATACACAGGAGTACGATAGAACTAGTGAAATCCGAGTAAGATTAGACAATTTTATAAAGATCAATTTCTGGTTATGTTATTGTATTATAATATTAACCCTGGGGAAAACTAAGTAAAGCACATTGAGATCCTTCTTTATTACTTCTTATAACTATATGTGATTATACAATTTTCTCAAAAGAATAAACTTTTAAAAAGAGATAGACATAAACAAGTTTATTGAGGAAATACTGGTTTTAAAAAAACAAAAGCAAAATCAGTATCAGACCAATTGGCCCAGCTGGTCAATAAAGCCTTAAATGACTGGGTTGGTAGACTGTAGATGGAATCCAATTAACATATTTCCCTAAATCCTAAGCAAACAAAACAAACATTGGATGGTAAGTAATATTAGCATGTCTTGACAAACAGAAGATGCAGAAAGTCTTGTGGGAAAGATTCTTGAATGAAACTATAAATATATGTATTTAGGTACTCACATTAGGAATTATCAGAAGATAGTCTTAAACTAACATTTCATACTGTATTTCAAAGACTAAATTAATGATGACTTTGACAGAAAAAAAACTGATCTAAGTGTATCTATCCAATTATGTATATGTGTATGAGATTATGTTATACATTTAATTGTATGTAATTTATAATATATATTAGATATATATGATATTAAACAAAATGTGACTGCACACAAGAAGCAGCACAAGTAAAACCTAGTGTTGTATCATTGACAACTATTAGCCACTCCATGCATACTCATCAAAGCCTATAATTAAACATTTGTACTGTACGTATAGAATACTTTCAGTTTAATGCAAAATTTCAAGAAGAGGAATGACAAAGTCCAAATATCATATGTTGAATAAAGGATTTCATTAGGGAAGAACGAACAGAAGTAAATACATTGATAAGAGAGAACTACATCAGAAATCCTGAGGGGGAAACAAAATTAAGTGCAAGAAACATCAAAGTAGGAATATGAAAAAAATATAGAAAATATGGAATGGTAAGCAATAGAATGGATTTGGGCTTAGCTGTGTAAGAAAAATCAACATGACTGAGTTTTGAATTTAAGTCTGCTGGAAAAGGAGTGGAAAATCATCAAACTAGGTAGGAGAGTAATTATTTTTTTTATTTTGGAAACAGTTGTGTGTAGACAAAAGAGGGTAAAAAAAAATTCTTGGAAGAACCAACTGTATATTTTATGTTTAATTTTGTTTTTGAGGGTCTAGTAAGAACTAAGGATCTAGAATTACCATGAGAGGTCAGTGTTAGAGTGTTCCAGAGGTTACGTAGTTCTCTACATCAGGGAGGGGCAGATGGGTCTGGTGTTTACAGACTGTGGGGAAGACGAATGTCGGCAGAACTGGAGGAGAAACAGGGAAGGTGTGCCTGCTTATCAAAGGCAAAAAATGGCCAATTATTAACATTTCTTAGCATATTCTGGGTAAAAAGATTGTATTCAATTAAAAAATAAGATCAATACTTATTTTAAAATGGAGTTAGAGTTAAGACTTGAGACAAGGGAAAGTTGTGTGGTGTCTACTTGTAGTTATTTATGACTTTCAATACAAAATGCAAATATATTATAGGTAAAGTCCAGCTAAACAAAATCTATTAGTAGCACATTAAACATTTTAAAACAGGAAACAGATTCTCCAGTTCACAAATGGCTACCCAAAATATGATTCTATTTACATAAATACCTATTACTTATAAACATCATATAACAAAGTCCATCAGCACATTCAGTTCAGTTCAGTCGCTCAGTCGTGTCTGACTCTTTGCGACCCCATGAATCGCAGCACGCCAGGCCTCCCTGTCCAAATTACCACATATTAAACTTTTAAATGCTATGGTTCATTGTATGAGGTATCAAAAATATACAGGGATAATGGTAACCCATAGCAAGAACTATGCCATCAGAAAACTAAGAAAGAAGCTAAAAAAGAATAACAGTGTTCATATTCATAAAACAGTGAAAAATGACCAAGGTAATCATAAATTCAGATTCAGAGAGAGCTAGCTTATACCCAACCAGGTAAAGCATTTTGTCAAATTCACTTTTATTAGCTCAAAAGCAGTAGCCAACATTTTAAATGATGCTATAATTTACTTTTATTGGGAAAACTAAAAACTTAAGGTTTCAAAATTGGATAGGGGATTTTCCTTTTAAGGGCACTAGGCTGAAGTCAGGATATGGAAGTTCAGCTGGCACTACTTGGCTGAACTGACAGACATTACTTCACTTCTCTGGGTGCACGCTCTCATCAAAAAATACACTCATTGAACTGGGTGGTGGCTCGGGTCCCTTCCAGTGTCTTGATAATTCTAATCATCTGTTGAAGCATTTCAGGTTATAAATCAGAAAGAAAACTGACAAATCAAGTCTACCCTGAAAGCCAAGAGGAACAAAAGAGCTGTTGCAGTCAGCCCTTTCTTGACACTTCTGTGTATTACTGAACATTTAATGTTTTGTTCTTCTGCATGTACCTGCTCTCCATCCTTCCATGATCTAGAAGAGAAGCAAACACTAGTCCTTTGAAACTCTCATTCTAGGGATTAAACTGCTGTCAGTCTAAGAACTTTGAAAGAGTTAGCTCTTGACATTTAGAATTTTAATACAGTATCTGATTCCACTATTTATTCAAAAGCAACTGCCACAGACCATCATATATAATAATATAAAATTTCTCTGAAATATATTTCTGAATTTCCCCACATTAAACTGCAGGCCTAGGAGAGGTGAGTAAGCTGCATAGAATGAAACTAGCTAATCACCCACAACTTAAAACTTGGGTGAGTTTTGCACTCTATTGCTTCAACCTAAGCAATAGTTCTCAACAATTTATTAAATATAAGTAAATTCACAAACAAATAAATATTTGCTTTGAAAAAAGAACTTACCACCATTATAAAACTGTCCTTATGTATTTAATGTGAGATATAATACAGTTTTAGTTTTTTTAAGTATTTGCATATTTGTCATTCATGAGGGTCTCCAAATGAAACCACTCAAAATAACAATGGGCTATAATATGCAAATTCTCTCAGCAATGAACTTTATAACACAGCAGAAAAATTTTCTGTCCAACTTCCTAGTTAACAATGGCAACAGACACCTGACATTTCATTGTCATATTTAAAAAACCTTTTGGTTTAAGTTCTGTTCCCTCTTGACTAAATACCTCTTTGTACCTTCCTCTTGAAAACAAGTGTTTGATGGAGAAGTGTAAAAGACATTTGAGAAAGGTTAGGAGATATCCAAACAAAAAAGGCAATGGAATGGGAATCTTAGGGGTTATTAAGTGAAGGCAACTTCAGTTTCTTATAAAGGTTGGTTTAAAACTCATTCTGCATTTCAGGAATATGGCATGCAATGGATGTACAATTCTAAGGACAGTTGCAGATTATTTAAAATAATCTTTCAGGCAAGTAACATTTCCTACAGCAATATTACTAGTAAAACACAAATAAACAGGCAACATAAGACAAGAGATTGTTTTTTGATGGTGAATACCCACAACATAATCATACCTACATTGATAGAAGACAAAAACAACAATACTTATTGAGCCAGACACTCTTTTAAGTACTTTATGTTTATTGACTCACTTTAATTTTTAGGAAACTGCACTACAGAGAAGTTAAATCATAGTTAGCAAGAGACAGAGGCAAAACAACTCTTGACATTTCTCTTCTATGGCCTGCGTTCCTTTAGGTTGACATCTAGGGATTGTATCCACCAAGACCTGAGTGATCTGCTTCTCTATCTTCTGATTGTGGTGGTAGTTTAATTGCTCAGTTGTGTCTGTCTTTTTGTGACCCCATTGACTGTAGCCTGCCAGGCTCCTCTGTCCCTGTAATCTCCCAGGCAAGAATACTGGAATTGCCTAGAAGGGAACTGCCATTCCCTTCTCCAGGAGCTCTTCCTGACCCAGGGATCAAACCCGTGTCTCCTGCATTGGAGGCAGATTTTTTACCAACTGAGCCAACAGGGAAGCCCCGTCTTCTGAATACACCTGGCCAAAGGGATGCAACAGAAGGGGACTGGAAAGCATGAAGAGAGGCTATTGCAAGCTATTTGAGATGGGCTGCAAACTTCCACCTGGGGTCCCAACTTTGCTAGAAGGCTTCTGTTCTGCTGCTCTCACTGGATTCCAGTATAAAAGCTCCCTCTCTTCACCCTATCATGTTTAGAGGTGCTAATATTTTCCAGTTGTGGGCAGACCCTGGGGAGTTCTCTACCCTGTTGCTTCCCAACACACTGCCTACCATCAGATAGTCAGCATCAAGCTCTCTTCAATCATCCCTATGAGTGTGCCACCAATTTTCCTAAGAGGATGACAAAGAAATTAGATAAACCCTTTGTGATCTATCAACTACTGACTAAAACTGCAAAAAAAAAAAAAAAAAGTGCTGCTCCTTTTTCTTATTTTCTCAAACATTTGGGTATCCAAGAAAAAAATGTGGTGCTCTTTTTCTAGGAACAAAGAATAGTTCGGGAAGAAAAGGCATGCAGTATTCCTTGAATTTTGAAGGTAGACATTCAAAAGATCATAATCTTGGAAATGCATGTGGCAGCAGCCCCTAAATTTAGGTGTCTAACAGCTGGTTTTCATGCCATTTTGGTCTTTGTTAGCAATTTACATCTACACGCTCTCTAGTTTAATACATCCACACCCGTTTATACTACAAATAAGGGGAAAAAAAATCCAAAGTAAACATAGCATGTAGTTGGGGAGACTCATTGTCAGGCAGCAAAAATACTTGAAAATTCATTTTATTTTTGAAAAATATTAAAGAAGAGAGATATCACTTAATGTCAATCTACCCAATTAGGAGTAAATCTCTCTTTGTATGGTTCTTAAAAGGTGAAAGCCATTCAATAAATTACTGGCATCCTAAAAAATCAAAGCTACTTTTATCAATTTAGCTCCCACTAAGTTTTTGATTGCACAATTCTATTTTCCTGAACTGCGTGTTCTCACTACCACAATAAAATCAATCATTTGTAAAATTTACTTGGTATTCATTACTTCTTTGATGAGAGTCACTGCCCATTTTACACTTTTTTTTTTTAACTAATAATAATACACTTTGGTTTACTTTGCTACTTTATCAGGAGGCTAAGAATCCAAAAGTTTTCTATGCAGTCCAGAAAGTTGTAAGAAGCCGCCTCTACAGACACTGAATATATTTCGCCAGTACACTTGCAAATAACTATCATTTGCAAAAATAAGTTTTTATTTGGGTGTCATTTCTGGCAAAGCATTAAAGCTGTATTTTCAAAGAGCAAAACTCTCAGCCTTTCAAATTCTACTGGCATCCACCAGCCAAAGCTGCACCCTCCGCTAGGTTTCCACACAGTCTGAGAGAGAGATGACTTCATCTTAATCATTTTCTTGCCCACAGTCATGTAAGATAACTTGGATTTTTTATTTTTTTTCCTGTAGCATTACAGAAATCTCTTGAAATGTAGGCAGAATAAAGAGCCAGAGGAAGAGAAAAACAAAAGGAAAACTGCAGGGAGTTGGCAGATTTGATTTTATGACTATCATTGATTATCAGGTTCAGTCTTTAGGACTCTCCACATAGCCGTATATGCTTCATGTTTAATATTTTATTTTGTAACTGCAACATTTAATACCATATTACAGATTTTAATGTGGATACTTTAGTTCAGATGATCTGTTATGAAGAAATTAAATTTGAGATTCTATTAGTGTATATACATACATTTACATAAATAGATTATTTTAAAGTGTGCTTTAAGTGTAGCTTCCATGTCCGAGTTCAGCATCTTCCCTGTTTTTCATACCGTTAACCTTTCTACTAAAATATAGTAGGGACTAAAAACTACAAAAAATAAACACCTTATATTTACAATTTCAATCAATATAGTCTATCCAGCTTCAAGAAACACACCTGAAACATCTTAAAAAGAATACGTACAAAAAAACAAAACAAAACACTAGGATGTTTAAACACATTTGAAATATTCTAATTGAATTGATTCTAAGAAGAGCAATGATTTCTGAATTTAAGTCTTTAAACAAAAGCCTACCACGAGTTATTACCTACTAAACTTATATCTGCTGTAAAAGTAAAAACTCCAAGGCTGTAAAAATTAAGTCACCAAAAAATACAAATATTTTAGAATTAAAAATGTTTAAGGAAATGCTAACCTTGAAAAGTACCATAACTATAGTATTAGATACGTTGAAGTTCCAATTTATTAATTTTTAAATCTATATAGGATAGACAGCAACGTAATTATTTTTGAAAGAATTTTCTTCATATAACCCCCTTCCAAAAATGTATACACATTAATACATATTTTACCTGATTTTTCTTATTCATAGGTGCATGGAAGAGATCAAAAAACATATCATACAATAATTTCAGAGCCCTACAAAATCAATATTCCAATACACAGTATCAAATTTGCAGATAGTAATGTGTTACATTCAGAAACATTATATTGCTGTGGAAAGTGTGATATTATAAAAAGGTTTTCACGAATAAGCAGATTTTAATTGTATATTTCAAATTCCAAATATAGAGGAGTATTGATAATTGACCCATTTAATCCCAAATGAATGTATATTTTTATCAAGTAATTTTTAGTTAATTTAATAAAAAAAATTTTTAAGATTTTAAAGAGAAACATTTACTCTGAAGTATGAAAATGTCTGAAACATTTGAAAAGCAACATCTGAATTTTATACAGGTTGATTAATAGATATATTATTTATTATCTGTATCCTAAAATACTATCTAACACAATTTCTTAAAAAGAAAACATATTTCTTACCCTTATATAATGTAAGTAGACAATCATCAGAGAAAAGGGGCTCTAATTTAAATTAATTCTACCTCTACATAGGTAATGCAAATTGAAGTCTGAGACCCAAAGTGACCTTTACTATTTCAAATTTTACTTCATCAGAGCAATAAAATATTCTAAAAGGTTTTTTGCAATTGGATTTTGAACTTCACTGATGACTATGATTTAGAAGTAATATGGAGAATAAGGCAGTGTTGCAATTCATATTTCTTTATTATTGTGTTACTTCATCTCTACATGAGGGTTTCAGTTTGATACAGCTATTCTGAGAAAAAAATCATAAAAGTATCATAACAAAAATAGGAAGTGTTAGTGTTTGATTTTCTTTACAACCTTTACAAAAAGCTTATTATTGATAAGTAAATCATATTAATGACTAAAACACATAAGAGACGTCACAACAATAAAATGTGTTTTGCCGTTTAAATAAGAAAAATATCCAACACAATTTCTACTTTGTGCACTTTGGTCTTGGTTTGTGTTTTATACCATTTTTTCTAATGTAACCATTGGAATCAGTCACCAATGCAATAATCCAGGAAATGTAATTTAGCTGGTTACTCAATACTTAATCCTTCTTATTTTATGATTATAATAAAGGGGGGAAAATTCTACTCCTAATAGTCTTACTTCATGTGCTAATATATTTTCCTCACAAAATTTTTATTATAAAAAACAATATGGCAAAATTACAAGAAAATGAGAAATAAATCATCTACAACTATTAACTCAACAAATATTAGTTAAGGAATTCCTGTGTGTATTTTATTTTGTAATATTTTTCACCCTTATCATTTATCACTCATAAACGTTTGTAATAATCATAGCAATTCTTAGGGAAAAAAACATGGTTTGAAATTTTAAGAATAAATTACTGAAGTAAACATGGTCTAAAACTACAATATAGTATTGTGTTATATAGTTTTTTTATTTGAAGTGAAAATCTAAAAAGCCATCACATTTTCTGTGTTTCTGGCTGCCATTTTTAATCCAGTAAATTAATGAAATTACCCAGCATATATATATATATATATATTTAAACATAGTAAGTGAATAAAACTGGCATCATTACCAGGCCAAATACATAAACAGGTTTACACGTGGAGATTTTTTTTTTTTAACAGAAGTCAGTTATTAATTCATCCATAGGTTATTTATTTCAAAAAAAGTTAATTCTTTTACTAAATATAGCAATAGTTTGCCAAATTTCTCTGAATCTGAGGTAAGGGGTTGTCCCTTTTGTTATTTTATTTTTGTTTAAAATTAATTAGATCTTACAATAAGTAAGTTGTGATAAATTCAAATGCTGTGATGAAGGATCTATGTTTTGAAACACAGACAAACACGGTAATGCTTAAAATAAATTTTTTGGTTTATTAGTGGCGATCAGCTTACAGTGTACCAACATAATGTTTTCCATTGATGATTACCGTAAACAAAAATTAAAACTTAAAATACTTGATTGAGGGTTTTTAACTCAAATGAAAGTTTTAGCAGTGCCATGCATTATGTTTGATGCTGTTCCTTTTCAAATAACTATAAATAAAGATATTTACAGAGAAATGGAAACTTTTTCAGTATTTATTTGCATTCTTCCTTCCATCATTGCTGACTTTCCACAATAAAGTGCTTTAATTCTGAAGGAATTAATGCTCTTGACTTTTGAGTGTAATCATTTGCAAACACTCATGTAGGTCAACGGTACTCAGAATTTTTTTATGTCAGGTCATCGTTTTAAATGTTCACATCTAAAACTAATCTACCACTCCAAGAAAAAGACTGAAAATGGTTACTTTTTAAATTTCATAGATTTGAGGCACTTAATTTGTTCAATACAAATACTGGCCTATAACCATCCACAGCCAATAGACTTCATTTTAAATTCTAAAATAAATGTTGAAACGTCATGATCCAGTCACATAGAAATGAATAATAGTGTAACTTCTTTTCTTTCAGAAAACATGATGATAGAAATATCTAGAAAAAAGTACAATATAATACTAGAGGTAGGGTAGGTAAGATATTACTCTATATTTAATTTCCAGCATACTATCCTAATACTTGCCTATCAATCAGCAGAGCCAGACAGACATAATTTGACAACAGACATTTTATGATCTTGTAGCTATAATAAAATATTTACAGTTTTATAAGAATCTAATATGATTCAAAGTCTTATAAAATTGACACCCCCAAATCACTCCTTTTTGATATAACTTTGATTTTTTATAAAATATGCACTTATATTCATTCAATAGATTTGAACAGAAGATACTCATACATTTATACTTTATATTGCCTGCATTAAAAACTAAAATTAGATTATTTTGATCTATTAACTGAAAGTAGGCAGTTTATACTTATTACTACGTTGCTTGGTGAACAATCAAAAGTAACTGAAGCGAAGTAATTCACAGTATTTATAGACTTTTTTTTCAGAATCACCTGTTTTGTATAGGTTGCTTTAAGTACAGTTGCAAAGTTTTGATTTCTAAGAGATCCTTTGAAGGTGTGGCAGATGTTGGCTTTGATAATAATGCCGGAAAGCATAGCAGGTTCAACGTTGCAAATATGCTTAACACATATAAAAGATAGTGTGATTTTCTATTAAATGTTGTTGTTTTCAATTGTTGATAAAGTGCAGTGGAAGTCTAAAGTCCATAAATATTTGCTTCTAGACCCTTAAGCTTCTTGAGTTTGTATATGCGTGTGTTCATGTGTGTTTGAGAGGTGAAACGCATACAAATACACACTGAAAAAGGTTAACTATTATAGTTTCAGCATCATTATCATGGATAAAAATTGGGGTTGTTTTTCAATATTTTCCAGTGCTTAAAATTCCATTAGAATTTCACACAGTCAATACACACATACACATATACATACCATCTGTGAGATGCAAGCACACGGAATTTTAGTTCAGATTTTGTCCTGGATTTATGTACTACATTTACTCTCAACTAGAAATACATACTAATTATACATTGTCTGACAAAATAAAAATGTTCTCTGTAATGCATGGTGTGAGTTTTGTCAAACATAATTTTAAAATTTGAAGACTGTCAGCATTATGTTAATTCAACTTTTTTGGAAATATTGAAACATTAAAACTGTGCTCTAAGCAATTAGAGATACATGTCTTAATAATATATCAAAATTACATTGACTTTCTACTTTGCTTTAGTTTCTGCTAGATCAAGGTGCTCTTATAATAATATGAAATGAAATAGCTGTGAGCATAAATTATAAAAGACCAACTACAACATCATTCCAGTAAAAAATGATACTTTGAATTTAAATTTACTTAAAGAATCTAACAGATATTACCTAAAACTGTGAATTTGGCTATCTAAACTTTATTTTCAAAGATTGTACATATATTCAACAAGAAAGTAAAAATATATTTCCTTTTAGACAGTGAAGAGCTCTTTCAAAATATCCCATCAAAGAAAAAGTTCATTCTAACTCCCCAATGATTCTACCCTTGGTGATGACTAATTGTATTTCCCATTCAAGATGTAATCTATTAATATTTTATGTATGTGATGAAAACTTTTGTTTTTCCAGGACTTTAAATATCACCTTCAACATGAAAAAATAAACTTATTTTGTTATATGGTTATTTCCCACCAAAGGACGGTAGCACTATTAATTAATTAACCAATTTTCTTAAGAAAGTCATTATTAAAATAACTGAAGGGAGCCAGTTCTTACATCCCACTTTCCTGATTTCTCCTTGATCAAAATAACATAGGCCTATATGAAAATTCAGTTTGTCCTAAGAAACTTAGGTGCATTTGCTCAGTTGAAAAAGCATATGAAATAATCCATCATATAAGTTTCTCACTGCAGAAGTAAAAGGAACAGTAAGAGCCTCTGGTAAATTGCAAAAGTGTTCCTGGCTAACCTGAACTCAGATTTTATCCCAGAAAAGTTACATGAATATTAAATGCTGATTCTATAAAAGGATGACTGCATTCTAAAAATGACTTGTTTTCTAATGAAGATGGAAGCCTTCTTGCTATAATTAACTTTTTCACTCTGTCTCAAGAGTGTCTTGCTCAGGGTTAGTAAAAACCATTAAAAATGAATGATACTGCTGGTAACCTTTTTGGATATAAACTACTTTGTGATGGGGCATTAGAAGTTCACCCTGACCTTGGAATGTAAACGTGAGATTCTAAGTTTGAGACAGAAGAACCCATTCCGTACTAACACTGAAGAATAATTGATACCATTGCTCCAAAAGAACATGAAATATGCGGCTCAATCACTGTCATTCATGTGAAATCTAATCTAAATTATTATAAAGGATAGACATTATCCAGTCTTTCAAATCAGTACCTGGAATTATCTTCCAGGGCTCTTAAAACCAATGCCGCAAAGAAAGAAAATATGTAAATATTACATTAAATAAACAACAGCTTACAAAAAGATGGAACACAGGTTGCGTCGTAGCTACTGCAGAAAGCTCATATCCTCCTTATAAAGCATCTTTTAACAATTTCATTAGGACCGAGATATGTAAGGGCTTTGACAGTTGACTGCAAAGCTTTAGTTTCTCTGGATTGCTAAAGTTTAGCTGGCTGCCCGTGCCTTCAAGCATTCGCGTTTGGTTAAGATTCCCCTTTTGCTACGTGGTTCAAGATACCCTCGCGTAGATCAGCGCCTCCTACGCACACCCACTTGTAGCAGCGCTTAAGTTTCCCAGCCCTTGTTTCGGATAGTACTCAACTGGAGGAGGATTTTACTTTCCACTTTTGAAACTCAGATTTTCTTTTTGGTTAGCATTACATGAATACAACCACAATAAAGAATCGTCTTTCGTCAAGGGTCTGAGCATATATTTAGTTGCCATTCTCTGACACATTCCTTAAAATCCTCTGAATTCCTAGACAATATCTTCTTCCCCAAGAAAGAGAAATTTTACCATTTGGAATAGGGTGCTATTTAAAGAACTCTGAAATCAGAATTTCAAAAAAAAAAAAAAAACCTAAAACTTTTTTCTCATGTGCTCTGCCAAGTTCCACTGCAAGTTCCAAATGTTGTGCAATAATTTGGAAATCCAGTTAACGATGGGAAAAATCTAGCCATTCAGAGTCGGGAAAAGTCAAGGAAAGGCACCCGCACGCACGCCCAGCGGACGCTGCATCCCAGGGCGCATTCCTCTCCCCGTCGCTCAGATGGAAGGTCACGCTTCGCAATCGATTTCACATACTTGTCACTTGTCCTTTTTTTCTCAACTCTCTGGTAAACTAGTTTGAATCTTGGAGAGCTTAACGCAGTTGGCTGCAGTGCTGCCCTCGGAGAAACACGTGCCCCCAAATAAAAGGACCAAAGCAGCCTCGCCGAATTTGGCGGCGAGGAGCCACAGAGGGAAAGACCTGTCCCATAACGCCCGCCGCCTCACTCTAGTGGGAGAATCTGCCCAGTCATCTCTCCGCCCCCTTTCGCCGAGGTTGCCCGGCGCGCCCTTACCTGAGCTATCGCTTTTCCTCTTGCTGCCACTTCTCTTCTCCGCCTCCGCGGGTGACAGCGCCTGGCGGCCGTAGTCCCCTGGCGGGCACGCGGCCCCGGTCGGGGTGCTGGAGCCCAAGCTGGAAGAGTTGGAACACAGGACCGGCGGGCTGCTTCCCAGCTCCGGGGGCCCTCCCGAGTCCGGCTGGAGGCAGAGGCTGTGCCGGGCCGCGCTCGGCGGGGAGGACATCTGCGGGAGGTGCCAGTTGGTTTGCAGAGCTTGGTGCTGCTGCTGCTGATGGTGGTGGTGGTGATGGTGGTGATGGTGGTGGTGCCCCCTGTGATGCTGGCTGGCAAACATGCCCTCCTCGTTGGGGTATCCCGCGATTATGCAAGACGAGGAAGACGTGGAGAGCTCGGGGTAGGACATGTGGTCAGATCTTCCATGGAGGGCGAGAGAGGATTGGGAGAACGGGTGCAAGCCTTGCGCGGTGGCGTGAGGGCTGCGCAGGCAGCCAAAGAGCGGGTGTTCCATAGCATGCAAGTCTCGGGTTCCAGGCAGAAGACTTCAAGACGGTTCCAAACGCCACCACTCTCTGTCACTTTTCACTGGAAACCGTGTGACTTTTCCCCCTCCCAAAGCAATAGCCGCTCGCGTTTCTGCAGAGCTCGGATAATCCCGGTCCTGAGCCCTAGCGGCCAGTCTCCTTTACATATAAACACTCGGACCTGGAGAAGCTTCCCTCTGAGCTACTCAGATGTCAAGAGAAGGAGAGGTTGAAGCCAAAAGAAGGTGGTCCCAGAGAACTGCTTTCAGGGGGAAACGGCTCTGAGAGGTTATAAATAGAGTGTAATGTGAGCTGGGGGCTGGCTTAGGAGCCCAGTGCTGACCACATGCAAACTCCCTCCAAAACTCCCGCTCAGTCCGCGCCGTGCGCTCCCAGTTCCACTTCCTATCGCCGCTGGACGCATGCAGCGCGTCCACGCCCGCCTGCCGCTGCCAACAGCCGGGACTGCAAGCGGCGCGCCGGGCGCCTAAACCAGAGCCCCGGCGGGCAGCGGCTACCCTTCCCGCTCCGCCGGCCGGGGCGTGCCGTGGCGCCCGCCAGCTCCAGCCCCGCACCCAGTGTCCCACCTGCTCCCTTCTCTCATGAAAAGGTGTCTTGTCAGTGCCACTTGGGCACTGTCACCTGCAGGAAAGCTTAGGATGTGCCTAACTGTGGATGAGCACGAAAGGAGTAGGATTAAGGGAAAGAATCAGAGCTAGCTTGGCGCGCACTCAGATTAAGTTTTTCCAACTTCTCATCAACTCGTGTCATGGGCTCAGTGGCGCTTCTAGCTTTTAATACAGCTGGTGTCTGTGGGTGGGTTGTTAGAGCGCTGAGACCCCAGATTCGAGGATACAGGAAAAATTCCCCACGGGCAAGAGAGGGCCGTTCTCTGTGCCGCAAGGAACGAGACTTAGTAGGATGGAAGAAAGCATGGGGCCGTGACAGTCGCAGATGTTCTGCTTCTGGCATCCTCACCTGCGGTCCCAGGTGGGGTCTCTTCCCCTGCTTTCCTCAAAAGTCCTCCCCCACACCGCCCTCGATTTCCGGGTCCCACTCCATTTCCTAGCCACTTGTCCACCCAGAAAAACTTTTCCTGTATCACGAGTATTCTAAAGCGATTTCGTCCTAGTCACAAGCGATGTGTATATTGCATGTACATTTCCAGTCCTCTCCCTCAGGAGCCAGCCCCTGTCACCTCGTTTCCCTCCAGAAATCCATCTCTCTTCCGCTCAAAAAATCAGTCAGCTAATTACACCCCTTTCACTCCCACCCCGCCATGGTTCCGTTTACCGAACAAATATTACACTTCGGTATCCCTTAAAGTTCGGATCTCCCTGATTATAATTTCGCATCCTAGAAAATGACTTAGAAAACTTGCCATCGGTGAATTAATGCGAGGGACGGCTGGGCTTTGATACTGCCACATGCTTGAAGGGCGACACTGTCCGCTGGGGGCCAAGTCGTTTACACAAGGCACGCAGGCTGGCCGCGCATAATGAGCTGCGGGAACAGTTGAGCCCTGCCTGGGACGTGTCGCATCAGGAGAATATCGGCGCTCACCTATCCCTCCCGGGACCCCAAATGTGCCACCAGGAGCGTCGCCGTCTTAGTTTGTCTCAGGTGTCCAGAGGACGGGGGTCAGGTCTTGGAAGTTGTTAATGGGATTATTGGGGACAGCAAACTGGGCCAGGCATCTGGTTTGAATTAGGAAAATGTATTGATTAATCTTGGAGAAATGTCACCAAGGTAGAACTTTTCTCCTATCCCTGTGCCTCAGGCTTCAGCCTGATCATCTCCTTTTTCTTTCAAGTATCCTGGAGAATAGTGGCTTTGCAATAAACCTTTACATCCGTGTGAAAGTTCGAATTGTTTTCCAATGCTCAGAGGTGAGATGGGGTGGGAGTGATCAGGAATTCTGAGATTTGTTAGTGCTGCTTTCTTTAACGGAAATTGAGCCCTATTTTGAGGGAAATTAGTTTTGCAGACTTCGTTAAAAAAAAAAAAAAAGGTTAAAACTTTTGTTCACCAGCTGCTCAACTTTTCAGTCTGGGTTTGAGCTGGAACCTGCTGCAAGCGTTTGACGGTAAGGCTTTCTTTGCCGATATGTTTTGGGAATCTAATATTGTTTTAGACTTCGAAAGGGGGTGTTCTTCACGTTGCACGTTTCTAAGGGTTTTAAGCACTCGCAGGATGGCGTCCAGGGCTTAGATCTTAAGAATGTTTCTTCCTGCCACTCCCCACGCCCGTGGCTCTTTAAGGATAAAAAAGGAGGGGGTGTATTCTTCTAATATCGTCAGAATATTTTTTGAATTTTCATTGTGTTTATGGTTTCAATATGTGCTCTGATATTAAAAGTTAAAGTACAAAGAGCAACACCAAACTTCCCAAACTCGGGTAGCTCCTCTATGGATTCTGGGTGAAAGCATTAAAGGCTTTATCCAAGAAAAATTTAGGCAAACACCTCCATAGACAGTCACTAGAAATATTTATATAATACTGTCTACTAAACGTATTGTGGATAATGTCAGACAGGACTAATTAAAGATACACTTGATCTGCACACATCAATAAAAAACATCCATAAAGGTCCTTTTGGTTTGCATTACAGTGGTTTAGAGGGAGAGACACAATTGAGAAATGAATGGATTTGAATTGAACCAGTTGTGTTTGCAGCAACCAGCAAACACACAGAAGTTTTCATCTCCAGGAGCTGCCCCTTCTCCTTGAACCTGCCCTGTGACTGTGCTGGGTTTTTTTCTCACTCACTGTGTCAGATGTTAACAACATGTCCAGAAATTTCTCTACAACCTGCCTCAGTCAGTCAGCTGAGTGTAGGACTAAAAGTCTGGTAAAGAAAAATTAGAAAAGGTTAGAAATGAGAGGAGTCTCTTTGAAAGGCACACAATTAAAAGAAACTTAGCAGAAAAGGTCTTTTAAAGTGAAGACTCAAAACATCTATCAGTTAACATGAAGTCCTGATGTCTAATAGGAAGTATAAGGAAAATGTTATTTGGAAGAGAAAAAGTGTGGTTCAAAGGAAAAAAAAAAAGTGAAAAAGGAGGTTGGATGCATTCCAAAATCAAATATGAGTGGTCTGTTTTACCTGAATTTTTAAATATATGTTAATTATTCCACAAA
Organism: Giraffa tippelskirchi; assembly: GCF_054371585.1. Classification (NCBI taxonomy): domain Eukaryota; kingdom Metazoa; phylum Chordata; class Mammalia; order Artiodactyla; family Giraffidae; genus Giraffa; species Giraffa tippelskirchi. Next base: position 71,166,089 of record NC_137284.1, read on the forward strand.
GCTTTTTTTTCAAAATTTTCATTCTTAGAATATCTGGAATAACAAAAAATATTAACTTATTTTTTAGGCCATAGAGAATTTTTTTTAAATACAATAATAACATGAAAAATCACCAGCATTTCCTATAATTGCTGTATCAGTGTCTATATCTATAAAAACCAACACTGAAAGATGCTTTTTACCTCTAATGGCTACTTATAGGGAGAATGGTAAAAATCGCCAAACTTAGTAGAGAATTTCAATAGCTTTCATTTAAAACTATGTACAGTATAGTATTTATCTTATATTTACAATATACTTGAATTTTTCTGAAAAATGTTTAATATTTTATGCAAGATTTTGATATAAAGCAGCACATTATAACAAGAGTTTGAATATATGAAAAACGCAAGCTGCTCATCTTTTGCAGGAAACATGATCAAAATTACTTTAAACGTGTGCTACGCTCTTTAAATTTCATAAACGTGTATATCTATTATTTCTTCTGCTAATTGAAATGGTATTCAATAATAAGGCAGAGGTATTTTTAGATTAAGAATAAGGTGGAAAGAACTTAAGCAATCTGAAAAATTTATTTTTATATTTTAAGATTCACAATGATTCTTTTGAGTTGCCATTTTTGTATGTTTGTGACATGAAGTATGATGGGAATAAAAAAACTTAAATTAAAAATGATCCTTAGCTACAGATATTATGAAACTTTATTTTGAATTTTACCTGCTGGATAAAATTACCTTAGTAACATATAGTCATGATATATGCATTTAAGTACAGAAAATTACATTGAAACCAGAATTTGTCTCTGAAAGTTTTGTTGAGAATACAAATATTATTTCTGTTATATTTCTCCAAGAAATAAAGGATTGGTTCTTTTTAAATAAAGAATTTTTAAAATATATTAAAATATGCTAAGTACCCAATGGTAATTTATATGATTTATGATGCACTACACTTTAAAAAAACTTAAGAACTGCCTTTCTCCAGGAACTATGCACTATAAAATTTAAGAAACAGTTTGGCTACTGCATGTTATTCAGTGATTCTATATATTTTACTGATTTTTAAAATAAGTTACTGTTTTTACACAACAGTAATTAGTTATTTCACAACGAAATCTGTTACATTTCTACATATACTAGGAGATATGAGTACCTGTTCATTACTCTGAGAGTATGATAACATTCAACATACTTTGTTTTTCTATTTTCTATCTCTTCCTACATTTAGATTTATGATTTATTTTAGAAATTGGTGATTTTCTTCAAGTACCACATAGTAAAAAATGTGCTGAAAGGTAGCATGGAATATAGATTGACTGATAATATTAAATTTATAAGAAATGAGTAAAAATTCAAAATATATGCAATCTTCCCTAATGCCAGTTGCTTTCCATATACACTTCATGACATTCTAATTATCTTATTTGCAGGGGGGACAATGACTGCCTCTTAAGTTTCAAAAACTTCTTTTTGCCCACCTTAAATCAAATATTATTCAACAAAGTTACTCTAAAATGATGCCTATGAGAAATAATTACAATCAATTCCTACATTTTCATTTACACTCAAGTTGTATGTTATTTTTATTGATAAAGTATGCATCTTAAATTTTTATAGCTGAAAACTGCCTCCTTTACATATCTAACTATATGATGTAGAGGCACAGGAATGCAAGGCAGTTCCATAATGAAATGCTATATATTACATTATATATTCTATACCATCAAACTCATAAGCATTAAATCTCTAACCATCCACATTTTAAGGAAAATAAACCATTTATTTCTCCCATGTCATAAAAATCAATGCTATAGTTTTAAGTGTACTGAAATTAGAACAAGTTCATAAATCTTGGGGAAGAAAAATTCAAACGAAACTAAAGAGGCAAATTTTAGGTAAACCTTTAGTCTTCTGTTTCAGGTTTTCCAACTTGAAGAGTTTAACATGACTAATATAATTTTGGCGCCATGGTGGGTTATTCTTATGTGTTTTCGTCTTTCATGCATCAATTTGTAGCATGTTTTATTCTTAAAGTATCACTTTCATTGTGAGCCTGGGTTTATGATTTGTATCACTAAAAAACTCTGTGTTTTAGTTGTGTTGGTATAGCTTCCCTAAAATATTTAACTGCACACTCCAATTTTATATAATTCAGACTTGGCAGAGAAAGACTAACTGCCTTTGATATCAACATTTTTGTTTATATGAATAAAGGGAAAATTCTTTGCTTTCCAAACAAAATGGAAAGTGAAGGCCAAATACAAGATGTCTTACAACAAAGTATTTTTAAGGGTTTAATATTAGTACTTTGATTCAGTTTAGATTCATAAAAGATTTTGAGAAACAACCTGGAGTAGTTTTATACAATGTAGTGAACATATGAAAATGGATCAAGACAAGGATGAAAATGACTAAATGATGACTATCTGCTTATACCTTAGTTGACCTAAGAAATTAGAAGGATGATTGGAGGACAAAGTCAAGGGAAAACCAGAGATAGTATTTAGCAGGGGAAAAGAGGGAGAAATAAGATATGCTTAAATATACAGAAAATAATTCTATGTTTGTAATTCAAGCCACATACACTTATAATAATGGTAAAAGGATGCCAGGTGCATGTTTTAGTTTAACTGGAATTTTCAAAATGAGTAATCAGAAAGGTTTATGTTTAAACAAATAGATGGCACTTAGATTTTTGACAAAAGTAATAATAATAAAATACCGTTTGAGAAAGAGTTTCAAGTAATTGCACAAGCATAATGTGAAATGTTGGTAGAAATATAGTCAATGCCTAGAAATGTGCAAGCTACTGAATGTCTGAGGTTCTGAATAATTGGTGCCTTCTCAGCTTACAAATCTGTAACCTGAAATTCATTGTAGTCCATCGTTTGCTAAATTCTGTTTATTTTAAAAATGATATTTTTGCTAAGTTGGGGTAACAGTATATTGGAAGGGAATAAGCTGGCTTTCAACAGCTTTTAGTGACTGAGGGGGGCCAAAAAAAGTATTGGGCTAACTGCATCCTAGAGCACTTCAAAGTACAAGGGAACCCAGTATAATCAAGCACAAACTACAACTCAGAAGGAATATCATCTCTGAGCTCCAGGGCTCAGGTTAGGACAATTCCTTCTACCATCAGCTTACAGTTGATTTACCAGCAAGGAGACCGGTGGTCAAAGTAAAGCTTTTTACATACTGCATGAGTGTGTAAGTACCAGTTGAAAACTCCTCAACACAGAGCAGCTATATAAGATAATACTCCCTGCTTGGAATTCATTTTGCATGAACCTTGGCTTATAACCTCAGAATTGAAGGTATTGCTTTGGTCAAATTTCTAAAGGTTAATTCTTGACGGCATGAGTAATAATGGACAGGAAAATAGTCATGATTGAAAAAGTCAAAACAATCTTGGAAAACTTTCTGATAAAATACAGTAAATCTTTCTAGGGATCTTGAAAGTGGGCTGCATGAGCAGTGGGAAACCTGAACAGTTCTTTTCTTTAATCTGGAGCACCTGTAGCAATCTGCAGCAGCATTTATGCAATAACTTAAGAGGATTCCATGTGCAGGTTAGAGTAAGTGTCCATGAAGATATAGTCAATTTAAATAAATTTGACCCATTATCAAATACAATAACACGTCCACTTGCTGCAAACAACTTTATGAAGATTTCCCTGATATAGTAAATATAGAGAAATAAATATAGTTCAACTCTGACTTTCTAGGATAACTGTTGCTTTTTTTTTTTTCAAACAGTTACCATCTGTGGGCCAGTAGTCTCTGTCATTTGCTTATGAGATGCTTGGTTTCCTTCAAGTTTTGTTCTTAGTCACCTCCTGTATCCTGCATTATGCAGTTAATGATGTGATTTGATCAGAATAAAAAGCTGAGTTGCTTTGGATTATTAAGATCAGATTTTCTAAAGTACATGGCCTACCCATCATCCAATAGACCCTGCCAAGGCAGATGGTTCAGGCCCAAGTGGCATCACTTGGAATTATTCTTCCAGTTTTGAAGATAAGCACATAACTATGAAACTCCACAAAAATCTCCATTGTTGCATGTGTGGTGACAAAGTTGAATGAGTATCTTTTAAAAAGATACAAAGAAGCACATAGAGGCTTGTAAACATTACGTGTTACAAATCTAAGGTTGTTGAATTAGCTGTTGGTGTTCCTCTTTCTGTAATAATACTAAAGATTTGTCAATCCATGTAAATAGTTCTGTTACAAAGATATTATTTTTCTTAAATAGTTAGCAATCACTATCACGGGGCATTTGTGACCAAATAGAACCCTTCAACTGCAACCCTTTGACTGCAAGGAAATCAAACCAGTCAATCCTAAAGGAAAGCAACTTGAATATTCATTGGAAGGACTGATGCTGAAGCTGAAGCTCTAATACTTTGACCACCTGATGTGAAGAGCCTACTCATAGGAAAAGACCCTGATGCTGAGAAAGATTGAAGGCAAAAGGAGAAGGGGATGGCAGAGGATGAGATGGTTAGATAACATCACCGACTCAGTGGACATGAATTTGAGCAAACTCTGGGAGATAGTGAAGGACAGGGAAGTCTGGCATACTGCAGTCTACGGGGTCACAAAGAGCTGGACACGACTTAGCAACTAAACAACGACAACATAACCTACTCATGACTAAAACAAAACATGGGTTAGGTTCTTTGCACTGTAGTAGCAATTGCAGTGATCATAATTGTTAAATTTCAACTTTAGGTTAACAAGTCCCATATCAGTCTGTCTTTGAACAGATCATTACCAATCCAGTTTCTCAAATCAGAAGCAAGAACCCATGCTTGACAAGCCCCTCCATTCTCACCTGTCTATATGCAATCAGTCATCAGGTAGAGTAGTCTGACTACACTTCTTCAATATTCATTAACTTCACCCTTCTCTCCATCACCAATGCTGTTACCTTATTGGGGGGGCTTCACTGTTCTTACTTGGATGACATGGAGCTCTCCATTGCAATATACTTGCCAAGAGCATCACCACATCTCCAAAAGCCAGAGGGAGAATGGGTTTGAATCATAAGTCTGTCATTTTCTGACTCTGTCAGTGCATTCGTTTGTTAGCTCAAAAGAATACTACAATCAATGAATTCAACAATGTTACGAGTGTGCCAAATACAATGCCTAACATAAGCTTGATACACATGGAATAAATTTAAGTTAAATCTGGAGCTGCACTGTTAAATATAGCTTCCTGTGGTTATTGAGCATTTGAAATGTGTCTAGTCTAAATAAAGATGTGCTTCAAGATTAAAATGTACATCAGATTTCAAAGACTTCACGTGAAATGAATAAACTTTCATACTGATTACATGTTAAAATTACATGTTAAGATGATATTTGCTGGATATACTGGTATAAATAAAGTATATTATTATAATCAATTCTTTTTTTTCCTTTTTTAATGTAGCTACTAGAATATCTAAAATGACAAATGTGGCTTAAGTAAGATTTCTCTTGGACAGTGCTGATCTAGAGAATGTAATTTAACTTTTTCTTTCTTTTATTCTCTCTCTCACAAATAGGTACCAAATTACATATATATATCTGACAAAATGATGTAAGACCTGAAATCTCTCTGTAAGTTGATCCTCTTGACCCCATGATTAGGAGCTTCACAATGTGGTACCACACCTGGAAATCTCTAGAACAAGATCTCAAGGAAACACAGGAAATTCCTGGAGTGGCAAAACATCCTATTTGAAGACATTCAATTATTCCTCTGTACATCAGGAGCATCGCCATGACTTAACTATTCATATGCTTGAAAGAGTTTGTTTATCAAGAGCCTTTGCAGGAAAATAAAAAGAGCCAGGTATATTATTGATGATGGACTAGACAATGCCGTCATGGTGAGTTAACCTCTACATCTTATTCCTTGGGCAAAAGTTAAGTTCTTATTCCTGCAAATTGTGATGCAAGATGGTTGGCTCTCCAGGCAGATACTGACCTCGTGAATTAGACATCTCAACATGTTCCTCCAAAACAAAACTCCACAGCAGGGGAAGATGGAAGTGGAGGGTCACACACCTGGTCTTATATACTTGGATGCAAGGTGATATGTGTCATTTTTACTTACAGCTTGTAGGCCAGAACAAAGCCTAACAGACCTGCAAGGAGCCTGGAAAAAATTCTGGAGCACATGGCGGACTGGTGAACAGTAAATGTTTCTGCCACATCAGGCTTTGGTAGACTTCAAATTTGTTCCTTACAGGCCTAATTCACACCACTAACTGTATATTCCTTGAGTCTTTCTGGAATCTTATGGTAATGTTTTTCAAGTACAGTGTCTGGCACAAATACTCACTAAATATATTCACCAGAATGCTTAGATCTGTAAGTTTCACTTTATCTTTGGACTTTAGTACCCCTGTAGTTGCTGTATCAAATCAGGAAAGTATAACTGTTGCAACTCTAACTGCAAAGAAAATTAACTGATAAAAATGCTCAGCCCAGCTTCAATTGTTTTGGGTTTTATAGTTTTTGCTGTTTCTTTGTTGCAGAGCAGAAGTGCATACCTAACTGTCATGGGAATTAGAACAACAGTCGTGTCCACACACAATGAAAGAGTGGTTCAAATTCTTGGCGGAATTTGTCTTCAACTGTCTGCACTTGTGCTGGGACACCAATCTCTACATCTGAATTAGAGTCATTCCCTGTCAGATACTATGTTTTATTTTCAATCAGTACTGTCCATTCTGTAATGCTTCACTGCATAGACTTGAAGATGACATTTTGGGCTGTGTCTTATATTTGTCACTTACTGGCACTTTGATTGCGGTCAGGTTAATTAACTTCTTGTGTCTAGGTTTTCTCATTTTTAAAGAAAGATGTTTATTTCTATAGTTTCATGTTGGCAAACCAGCAAGTCCATGTAAGTCTAGACTTAAACAATACTAAGTCTACTATATCAGTGAAAGATACTGTTATCATAGTGACAATTTTCATTATTGACTATCCTAAAGATCTTACTCTGTCTAAAAAGAAGTCCCTATAAAAGTCTTTAAAAGTATTCACATATATATACATATATATATATTCATTCATTCCATTTCCCCCTCAATTAACACTCTAATATATTGAAACATCTTGACCTAGGACAAGATTCCATGCATGTTTGTTGAATGAGTAAATGATATACTAACAAAAAAATGTAACTTTATTCTCAATATTTTGTACATAAATGATCATACATTTAGTTTACATGCATTTCACTTGATTTTCACTTGCTTCAAAACATGATTTTAAAAAACCTCCTGGCATATAAAACCTAGAAGTTGGGGTGAGTGAAAAAAAACTCTTCAGTATGGCCAAAAGGACTATTAAGTTCTAAGGAAGAAGCTATATAGCATTGCTTAACTATAGTACTTTGGAATACACTTATAGTATTACTTGGCACATTTTATTTTAGGTTTTACTGGATCTAGACTTTCCTTTAAAGGTAATGAATTTCTCTTCAATAGCACATGTTTAGTGGAATGATAACAATTGGACAAATCCTACTTTAAAATATGTTAAAATATGCAACCCCTTGGACTCCAAATAGAGATTTTAACGGTGAAGCAAAATCCTCCCCAAAACAAATAACATTATAGAATTTAAGATTTAAGATTTCTGTATGACTTATGCTTCATTTATATATTAAGTGTATATAAGGTATACTAAAAGTAAGCTCATTATTACACAGGTAATGATCAGAACTCTATTATCTATTCTTAAATAATGTCAGATAGCTATATTAGATATACATGAACCTAGTTTTATTATACGACTACATTTTCTATTATTTTTTAATTGAATCTCTTCATAGTTCCAGAAAGGTTTACTGCTGATTTACAGTCAAACTTGATAATAACAAAATAATTTAACACAAAGAAAGGAAAACTTCCTAGAGCAGTTGTTTCAGAGCCCTAAATATCAGAAGGACCCTCTTTTTTATAACAAAACAAATTCTTTATAGAACCAATTATCTGAAGTGAACAATGAGAAGCAGAGCAGTCATGATGGACTCAGATAAAGGGACTCTGGTAGCACATGCCTAAGGTTCTGTCTTCTCCTCACCTACCTACCACAGGTTTATGGGTAGCTGCTCCAGCTAAGTTGCTCCAGTCGTGTCCAACTCTGCACGACCCCATAGATGGCAGCCCACCAGGCTTCGCCGTCCCTGGGATTCGCCCAGGCAAGAACACTGGAGTGGGTTGCCATTTCCTTCTCTAGTGCATGAAAGGGAAAAGTGAAAGGGAAGTCGCTCAGTCATGTCCGACTCTTAGTGACCCCATGGACTGTAGCCTACCAGGCTCCTCCGTCCATGGGATTTTCCAGGCAAGAGTACTGGAGTGGGGTGCCATTGCCCTCTCCTTATGGGTAGCACCTACAAAGAATGAAAGGAGCTAGGTTCACAATCTGAAAACCACTAATCTCTCATGTATACAATCCACCTGGTAAAATGACCTCTGAAATGCCATACCTGTTTTTTCCTGATCCACTGATGTATTCAATAGGCATACTCCTGGAGTAAATATTTGAGTCATATTATTTTCTTCTATTTTTGTCTTCAAGTGTCTAGTAATCAGTCCTTCAGATTTTCTATTAAATATATATAAAGTTAGATTGTCAAACTTTGCAACTGTAGAAATATTTTAGTGGAAAAGATTTTAATGTAATAACCCTATATTTACTGGGAGTCAAAATTAGAAGAAAAAAGCTATATGAGGGATATTTCTATAAGATCTGAACAGCACAATGTTATTTAGCAGAATCAAAAGAGGATCTAATCCGTACAGAATTCAGTGCCAGAAAAACAGATTGCCAGACAGAAAAGGGGGCAAATAACACAAAATTTTAAATTATCAAAGAAAAAATACATGTGATCAAGAAATGGAAAATATTGCAAGATACTTGTAATCAAAATACAGGTTAAAGGACATGTTATTTTCCTCCTACCAAATTGACAAAATTGAAAAAACAAGTTATTGTGAAAAAGGATTTAGGAAAATAATGACTCGTACACTATGGGTAAGAGTATAATTAAAATAGATTACCAAGACAAAATCAGCATCAAATGTTAACATTCGATTTGAAAATTTCATATAATTATATATTCAAAGGAAATAATCACATATATCAAAAAGTTTGTGTGAAATTATCTGAAGTGATATTCATTATATCAAAAACATAATTAATAATAAAATTTATCAAATGCTTTATGTTAAATCATTATGAAAAATACAGTTCAACTATTAAAAATCATGTTATAAAGTAACAAGAAAGAATACAGAAAATCAGTTACAATTCTAAGAAAAAAAGCAGGCTACAAACATATGACAAAGATGATCTAAAAACAATCACAACATATATCTTTTGTTTTGTATATTTTATATATTTGTTATGTATATTATTTCACTCACTATATTATAAATTCACATATACATGATATAATTCAGTCAGTCATCAGTTCAGTCGCTCAGTCATGTCCAACTCTTTGTGACTCCATGGACTGCAGCACGCAAGGCTTCCCTGTCCAACACCAACTCTTGGAGCTTGCTCAAACTTATGTCCATCAAGTCTGTGATGCTATCCAACCATTTCATCCTCCATCGTCCCCTTCTCCTGCCTTCAATCTTTCCCAGCATCAGGGGCTTTTCCAAGGAATCAGTTCTTCGCATCAGGTGGCCAAAGTATTGGAGCGTCAGCTTCAGCATCAGTCCTTCCAATGAATATTCAGGACTGATTTCCCTTAGGATGGACTGGTTGGATCTCCCTGCAGTCCAAGGGACTCTCAAGAGTCTTCTCCAACACCACAGTTAAAAAGCATTAATTCTTCAGTGCTCAGCTTTCTTTATAGTCCAACTCTCACATCTATACGTGACTACTGGAAAAACCATAGCCTTGACTAGACGGATCTTTGTTGGCAAAGTAATGTCTGTGCTTTTTAATATGTTGTCTAGGTTGGTCATAGCTTTTCTTCCAAGGAGCAAGCATCTTTTAATTTCATGGCTGCAGTCACCATCTGCAGTGATTTTTGGAGCCCCCCAAAATAGTCTGTCACTATTTCCATTGTTTTCCCATCTATTTGCCATGAAGTGATGGGACCGGATGCTATGATCTTCGTTTTTTTAATGTTGAGTTTTAAGCCAACTTTTTCACTCTCCTCTTTCACTTTCATCAAGAAGCTCTTTTGTTCTTCTTCACTTTCTGCCATAAGGGTGGCATCATCTGCGTATCTAAGGTTATTGATATTTATCATGGCAATCTTGATTCCATCTTGTGCTTCATCCAGCCCGGCATTTCACATGATGTACTCTGCATATAAGTTAAATAAGCAGGGTGACAATATACAGCCTTGACATACTCCTTTCCCAATTTGGAACCAGTCTGTTGTTCCATGTCTGGTTCTAACTGTTGCTTCTTGATCTGCATACAGATTTCTCAGGAGGCAGGTAAGGTGGTCTGGTATTCCCATCTCTTGAAGAATTTTCCACAGCTTGTGATCTACATAGTCAAAAGCTTTGGTGTAATCAATAAAGCAGAAGTAGATATTTTTCTGGAATTCTCTTGCTTTTTTGATGATCCAGTGGATGTTGGCAATTTGATGTCTGGTTTCTCTGCCTTTTCTAAATCGAGCTTGAACACCTGGATGTTCATGGTTCACATACGATTGAAGCCTGGCTTGGAGAATTTTGAGCATTACTTTGCTAGTGTGTGAGATGAGTGCAATTGTGTGGTAGTTTGAACATTCTTTGGCATTGCCTTTCTTGGGGATTGGAATGAAAACTGATCTTTTCCAGTCCCGTGCCCACTGCTGAGTTTTCCAAACTTGCTGGCATATTGAGTGCAAGACTTTAACAACATTATCTTTTAGGATCTGCAATAGCTCAACTGTAATTCCATCACCTCCACTAGCTTTGTTCTTAGTGATGCTTCCTAAGGGCCACTTGACTTCATATTCCAGGATGTCTGGCTCTAGATGAGTGAGCACACCATCGTGGTTATTTGGGTCATGAAGATAATTTTGTATAGTTCTTATGGGTATTCTTGCCACCTGTTCTTAATATCTTCTGCTTCTGTTAGGTTCATACCATTTCTGTCCTTTATTGTGCCCATCTTTGCATGAAATGTTCCCTTGGTATCTCTAATTTTCTTGGAAGAGATCTCTAGTCTTTCCCATTCTGTTGTTTTCCTCTATTTCTTTGCATTCATCACTTAGGAAGTCTTTCCTATCTCTGCTTGTTATTCTTTGAAACTCTGCATAAAAATGGGTATATCTTTCCTGTTCTCTTTGCCTTTCACTTCTTTTCTCAGCTATTTGTCAGGCCTCCTCAGACAACCATTTTGCCTTTTGGCATTTCTTTTTCTTTGGGATTGTCTTGATCACTGCTTCCTGTACAATGTCACGAACCTGTGACAATGTGACTATGTGACAATGTCCATAGTTTTTCAGGCACTCTATCAGATCTAATCCCTTGAATCTATTTGTCACTTCCACTGTTTAATTGTAAGGGATTTGATTTAGGTCGTATGAATGATCTAGTGGTTTTCCCTACTTTTTTCAATTTAAGTCTGAATTTGGCAATAAGGAATTCATGATCTGAGCCACAGTCAGCTCCCGGTCTTGTTTGTGCTGACTCTATAGAGCTTCCCATCTTTGGCTGCAAAGAATATAATCAATCTGATTTCGGTATTGACCATCTGGTGATGTCCATGTGTAGAGTCTTCCCTTGTGTTGTTGGAAGAGGATGTTTGCTATGAACAGTGCATTTTCTTGGCAAAACTCTGTTAGCCTTTGCCCTGCTTCATTCTGTACTCCAAGGCCAAATCTTCCTGTTACCCCAGGTATCTCTTGACTTCCTACTTTGGTATCAATAGGTATACTCAAAATGACAGCAGTCTAATGAATGTTATTTCTGGCTGGTGAGATTAGCAGGTGTTTGTATTATTTCTTCAGGTGTTTCAAGGTTGTTTAGTAATTTTGTGTAATGAAGGTATGTCACTTTTATAATCAAGAAAACATTATTATTTCTATACAATTAAAAGATGTCTGATGAAGTAGAAAAAGTCTCTGTGGTTTGTGAGTGCCAAATCCTAACCACTAGACCACCAGGGACAATGAAAAAGTCTCTGCGGTTTGAATAAACTTTTTTATTCAAGAAATGCATAGAAATAATTATATAATTATGACTGGCTAGAAGCTTGTGTCAAATACAGTGATTATCTTTGCTATATCATTCCTCTTTCTAAATAGCATCCATCACTCTAAAACTGTTTTATCTCCAATTTAGAGCTACTAATCTGAATCAACTGTGAAAAGATTCAGTTGTCTGCCTCTACAGTACAGTGAAGCATATGGAATGCATTACACCGAAGCCTGAGAGTTCACACTGGCTGCATGGCAATGTCTGGAGTATAAGCCAAGGTGTTGTCTCGGACAAATATAGTCCTTAATGGTTTAGGTTATAGTAAATTTGAAACCGATTCTTCTCCAATGTGTGAAAATAGAGATTGAGTTAGGGGTTTTTGTTTTTCTTTTCTTGGCAATGGCAATGTTTAATCTTTAGTGGGGGTCAGAACAGTAGAAGGTATTCTCATATTAAGGTATGACGAGGAAAAGTTCCGAATATCACATGACGCCTCCCATTGTCTAAGATGCATGAACTGCCATAGTGTTAAGGCAGAAGTTCACAGAGCGCCACTGTCTTGAGATTTTCATACACACTGTAGAGCTCAAACTGCTGCCTATTCTCCAGCTGATATCATTTGGGGAAATATGTTATTTAACTAACTGTGAAAATAGCACATTCAAATTTCTAACATGTAACCAAAGGAGTTTTCTTTCGTTGCTTGATAGTGAATGTATGGCACAAGAAAACATAGCTTAATATCCATCTGCAGTGAAGAAACATTTCCTCTCTCCCTTTTCCTCTCCTTCCTCCTCCTCCTACCTACTCCATCTCTAACATATGACTTAGATACTGTTATTGGTATCTTTATTATTAAAATAACCTTGGCATCATCAGAGTTTAAGCCAGGCTGGAAATTCTTTGAAATGTAAAATGAACAACAAAAATTAGGGCTGGAAGAGAATTTAGAACTCATCGAGTTTAATCCTCTTTGTTTAAAGAAGAATACAAAAGGTACTGGTGACTTGTGAATGACCCATTAGGTCTTAAGTTAAATTAGTTGTAATTTGCTAATGGACTGTGACAAAATTTAAATCCCAGATAGTTAACAAATCTAATACAACATTTTAAAACAGTACTGATGTTTGCTATTATTGGATTATTATCAACTTTAAGCTCTCATTATAGGGGCTTACTAGGTGGCTCTGTGATAAAAAAAAATCTGCCTGCCAATGCAAGAGACATGGGTTTAATCCCTGGGTCTGGAAGATCCCCTGGAGAAGGGAATGGCAATTTGTTCCAGTATTCTTACCTGGAAAATCCCACGGACAGGGTTGCCTGGCAGGATATGGTCTGTGGGGTCTCAAAGAGTTGGACATGACTAAGCACTCATACATGCAAAGATCTGAAGAGGTCTATCTCATTTTCAGTTATATTTTGTTTAACTGAGGAGGAATAAAGGTGAATATACATGATATTAACAAATATATGAATCCTCAAATGCTAGATTAAATTCCTTTACAAATGATAGCATGCTTTTATATTTTGCAAAAATTTTTATTGAAGTATAACATATATAAAGAAAATAACATATATTTTGGTGAGAAAATTATTTTCAGAATTTCCTTAAGATCACAACCCAATATCATTCTTTAACCTTAAATGTACTGATAGAAAAATGAGAAACATCAATTGAAATGTTCATTACTCATCATGACTTTCTCTCCAGAGCCCATGAGAGCTTCATCCAGTCAGGCCACACATGGCAGTCAAAGCAACATGATTCCTCAGCTGGTACTTGTTTTTGCTGAGGACTTAAATGTGACCACAGTCTCTGAAGAACTGTGGTATCATATAACATTGCCATGGTAGGCAAACTCACTTACAAGGGCATATATATACAACAACATGAGCTATATGATGTGTCTATAAAGGAATTTTATCTGGAATAATGAAAGTATATTACTGAAGCAATTGCAACGTATTGCTTAATTACCATTGGTATCAGTTCAGTTCAATCGCTCAGCTGTCCCTGACTCTTTGCCACCCCATGGAATGCAGCACACCAGGCTTCCCTGTCCATCACCCAACTCCCGGAGCTTACGAGTCGGTGATGCCATCCAACCATCTCATCCTCTGTCGTCCCTTTATCTTCCTGCCGTCAATCTTTCCCACCACCAGGGGCTTTTCCAGTGAGTCAGTTCTTTGCATCAGGTAGCCAAAGTATTGGAGTTTCGGCTTCAGCATCAGTCCTTCCAATGAATATTCAAGACTAGGTTCAGTCAGTTCAATTCAGTCGCTCAGTCATGTCCGACTCTTTGTGACCCCATGAATCGCAGCACGCGATGCCTCCCTGTCCATCACCAACTCCCAGAGTCTACCCAAATGCATGTCCATCAAGTCAGTGATGCCATCCAACCATCTCATCCTCTGTCGTCCCCGTCTCTTCCTGCCCTCAATCCTTCCCAGAAATAGGGTCAACTCTTTGCATCAGCTGGCCAAAGTACTGGAGTTTCAGCTTCAACATCAGTCCTTCCAATGAACACACAGGATTGATCTCCTTTAGATGGACTGGTTGGATCTTCTTGCAGTCCAAGGGACTCTCAAGAGTCTTCTCCAACATCACAGTTCAAAAACATCAATTCGGCGGCACTCAGCTTTCTTCATCGTCCAACTCTCACATCCATACACGACCACTGGAAAAACCATAGCCTTGACTAGATGGACCTTTGTTGGCAAAGTAATATCTCTGCTTTTAAATATGCTATCTAGGTTGGCCATAACCTTCCTTCCAAGGAGTAAGCGTCTTTTAATTTCATGGCTGCAATCACCATCAGCAGTGATTTTGGAGCCCCCAAAAATAAAGTCTGACACTGTTTCCACTGTTTCCCCATCTATTTCCCATGAAGTGATGGGACCAGATGCCATGATCTTAGTTTTCTGAATGTTGAGCTTTAAGCCAATTTTTTCACTCTCCTCTTTCACTTTCATCAAGAGGCTCTTTAGTTCTCCTTCACTTTCTGCCATAAGGGTGGTATCATCTACATATCTGAGATTATTGATATTTCTCCCAGCAATCTTGATTCCAGCTTGTGTTTCTTCCAGCCCAGCGTTTCTCATGATGTACTCTGCATATAAGTTAAATAAGCAGGGTGACAATATACAGCCTTGATGCACTCCTTTTCCTATTTGGAACCAGTCTGTTGTTCCATGTCCAGTTCTAACTCTTGCTTCCTGACCTGCAGACAGGTTTCTCAAGAGACAGGTCAGATAGTCTGGTATTCCATCTCTTTCAGAATTGTCCACAGTTTATTGTGATCCACACAGTCAAAGGCTTTGGCATAGTCAATAAAGCAGAAATAGTTGTTTTTCTTGAACTCTCTTGCTTTTTCGATGATCCATCGGATGTTGGCAATTTGATCTCTGGTTCCTCTGCCTTTTCTAGAACCAGCTTGAACATCTGAAGTTCATGGTTCACGTATTACTGAAGCCTGGCTTGGAGATATTTGAGCATTACTTTACTAGCGTGTGAGATGAGTGCAATTTTGCGGGAGTTTGAGCATTCTTTGGCATTGCCTTTCTTTGGGATTGGTTGGTCATAGCTTTTCTTCCAAGGAGCAAGCGTCTTTTAATTTCACGGCTTCAGTCACCATCTGCAGTGATTCTGGAGGCCAAAAAAAATAAAGTCTCTCACTGTTTCCAGTTTCCCCCATTTGCCATGAAGTGATGGGACCAAATGCCATGACTTTTGATTTTTTAATGTTGAGTTTTAAGCCAACTATTTCACTCTTCTCTTTCACTTTCATCAAGAGGCCCTTTAGTTCTTCACTTTCTGTGATAAGGGTGGTGTCATCTGCATATCTGAGTTTATGGATATTTCTCATGGCAATCTTGATTCCAGTTTATGCTTCATCCAACCTGGCATTTTGCATTTAAGCATGCCTAACTGCCTTCTTCCCTAATGCTATTACTGCATACATATTTTACCTCTAAAATGCTAATTTTTAACAAGCATGCTTTTCAGTTGGAGAAAAATTCAAAGCAAAATGTGTTTATGTTTGATTAAATTACAGAGTTAATTTGGCTATTTGTAATGTGAATCATAATTTCTAAGTGGTTTCAATTAACACATCCTTACAATCTTGAACGAACTAATCTGATGATTGAGAAAAATGGACTACCCTGCTGCTGCTGCTGCTAAATTGCTTCAGTCGTGTCCAACTCTGTGCGACCCCATAGACAGCAGCCCACCAGGCTCCCCCGTCCCTGGGATTCTCCAGGCAAGAACACTGGAGTGCGTTGCCATTTCCTTCTCCAATGTATGAAAGTGAAAAGGGAAAGTGAAGTCGCTCAGTCGTTTCCAACTCTTAGCGACCCCATGGACTGTAGCCTACCAGGCTCCTCCATCCATGGGATTTTCCAGGCAAGAGTACTAGAGTGGGGTGCCATTGCCTTCTCCTATGGACTACCCTAATTCATATCAAAATATATGTGAGAAATATAATTATTTTATTGTCCTCTTAAATTTTTAAAGATTTTTTTGTCTAACAAATGCTAACTAATAGCAATTGTTCATAAAATTCTTCTTGCAAAATACATACTATCGAGACACTATTATGATTTACTTTTAGGGAAAATGAATAGCAAATAATTTCTATTGGTGATGAATACATCTTGAAGTCATATCATCTACTATAGCATCAACATTATTATACTTTAAAAGAATATCTTCACACTAAAATAAACCATATGTAAGCAACCATTTTCTCATAAAATAATTTTGCTATGTAAAAGGGAGAGTTTGACCCATGATTTCTGTGTATACTTTACTGTAAAATAATGAAAAATCCAAGAAGTTTATGGCAAAAATTGCAGTTTTAAGGAAGAAAAGAAGCTCAAGATTCCATTGGTTTAAAAGTGTGTTAGAGAAAAACATATCATTTTATATTTTTTATCTGATAAATCTCATAGTATATTTCTCTTTTTATTTTGACTTTTTTGTTCTAATAAAAATTTTTATTATATTTTATACAATTGCAGTTGTATGTAATAGGAATATTTTAAAAAATACACCTGACACAAGGATGGGAATATTTGGCTCTAAAATAGTCTATATATTTCACTTTTAATAGGTCAGATATGGCTTGGATCCAAAGGTGAGTGCAATAAATTTACACTATAAAATTTGCCAGCAACTCAGTATTTCCAAATGAGGTGTCAAGAATATGAATATACACCATTTGTTTATTTTTCAAAACTTAAGATTATGTTGCTATCAGATAATAAGTCTTTACTGAAAACTTAAACAAGTGTGACATTTAAGTACATGTTCTACCTGGGCTGCAGAACCAGACAAACCAAGAATTTGATGTCTGCTCCATTGTTTACTATCAAATGACTTTGAAAGTTAACCTCTGAACTTCAGTGTGCTTCCTAAAGAGATCACTTGTATTAGGATTAAAAGAGACTGAGCGTAGGAAAGATTTGTATAATATTTGGACTTTATTAGTCAGTCATGAAATTTTAGTTCTCCTCCTTTATTTTTATATTATCATTATAAGTTATATTTAGTCATCAAAATAACGACAGTGAAAACAGTGATTTTTACCGATGTGTTACATATATAGTCATGTAGTCACTCAGTATTTTCACAGGTGTATCTAATTTAATTACCTAATTTAAAATCTCATTTTTTAAGACTTCTACTCTTAAAAGTACATGTGTATACATGCTTGTGTGAATGTGCCCAAGGTTTTCAAAGTGTTTCTTAATAAAAATATTTCCCCTATATTTTATACATGTTAATATGAACACTCATAGAATGAGCTACAAAATTAAAATTAGACCGAAAAGATGAAGCATTTTTAGAAGTTTATGTTTTTATGAACGCATGCTAAGTTGTGTCAGTCGTGTCCAACCCTTTGAGACCCTATGGACTGCAGCCCACCAGGCTCCTCTGTCCTTGGGATTCTTCAGGCAAGAATACTGGAGTGGACTGCCATGCCCTCCTCCAGGGAATCTTCCCAACCCAGGGATCAAACCTGCATCTCTTACGTCTCCTGCGTTGGCAGGCATATTCTTTATCACAAGTGCCACCTGAGAAGCCCATATTTTTCATAGATGGCTACAAATGTTTTCTTAGCATCATAGACTTTGGTGATGATATAACCAGTAAATAACATTAACCGTGCTCTTTAAAAGGAAACTAAACTTTAAATCAAAACATGTAAATATCAAGCAAGAATGGTTAATCAAAATAAAGTGAAAATCATTTTCTATGTTTATGACGACAAGTATTACTAATGTAACTGAGACAGAACGTACGTATAAAGCACGCATATTCTACCATTGTGCTATGCTTAATTGTTCAGTCATGTCCGACTCTTTGGGAGCCCATGTACTGTAGCCTGCCAGGCTTCTCTGTCCATGAGATTTTCCTGGTAAGAATACTGCCATATTTTCTTCCAGGGGATTGTCCTGACTGAACTGATGTCTCCAGTGTCTCTTGCATTGGCAGGCAGATTCTTTACTACTGATTCACCTGGGAAGCCCATACATTCTACCATTGTTTAGTGAAAATGAAAACCATCAACTTAATTTTAATAATTTAATTCTACAGTGGAAAAATACAGATTAAAAAATACACAAATACATAAAAGCTCAAAAATGCTGTTGTTATTCAGTTGCCCAGTTGTGTCTGATTCTTTGCAACCTGGTGGACTGCCGCGCACCAGGCCTCCCTGTCTGTCTCTCACCATATCCCAGAGTTTGCCCAAGTTCATGTCCATTGCTTTGGTGATGCCATCCGGCCATCTCATGCTTTGACTTGAAATAAAAATAAATTTCTATCATTTAAAAACAGGAATTGGTGCTTACTTCAGTAGGCACTAAAGGATGCAAAGATCCTTACATTTGCCATATTTGGTTGCTATGATTCTGCACTGAAATAAGTGACAATCAGTTAGGGTTAAGTAAAACATTAGAGATGTTTTTTGCTGCTTCACCTTTTCCCACTTGACCTCCTTTTTCATTTTAAGTATGTTTTATGCAAATAATTGCTCATTCTGAACTAAAACATTTCCGTTTTAAACACTTCTCTAGCTTTACCAGCAAATTGTTAGCAATTCAATATTCAGCTAAGCCAGACATGAAAAAAGCCCAAACAGCTCCAAAGAAGTGCTCATCATAAAGGTAATATTTTACAAGTATAGTCAGATTCCTGTCCTAAGAAATTTGTTATATTTTTAAGTAAGACAAGATTCATACACAGGAGCAAGCTAAATAATAACACAAGAATATATAAAAAACAGATATTCTTCTATAGTTTATGAATGTAAAAAAAAAAGGCTTTATGTATTAGAACTGCAAAGGTTCTATTGTCTTCCCTAGTGGTTTAGTGGTAAAGAAATCGCTTGCCAACGCAGGAGCCACAGGAGACACAAGTTTGATCGGTGGGTTGTCAAGATTCCCTGGAAGATGAAAAGGCAACCCACCTCAGTATTCTTGCCAAGATAATCCCATGGACAGAGGAGCCTGGCAGGCTACAGTTCATGGGGTTGCAAAGAGATGGACATGGCTGAGCGTACACCTAGGCAAAAGTTCTATAGGAAGATAAAACAGCATAAGTCTTAGAGAAGTTTGAAATTTCATTTAAGGGAATGCTTATGTGTTGTTTGGACAGAAAGTTAGATCAGTAAGAATAGTCAACTGATTATTTTTTAGGATCAAAAAAGTAGTTATTAATAATAATAGTGTCCACCCTTTTGGGAGTAGGAGAATGTTGCTGTAGTTGACAGAATCAGAAACATCAAAAAAGCATTCTATTTAGAAAGGAAGGTGGTGAGGTTTATATTAAATACAAGGTATTTGAGTTGATGATTGCTTTCTGAATAGATTCCTTTATTAGATGAACTGGAGTATGCATTAAAGATAAGTATAAAAGTGAGGCTTAGTTGCCAAGTGATCACTGATACTCTGATGATGAATGGGTTTCTGACAGTATGCTGCTAAGTCACCTCAGTCGTGTCCGACTCTGTGCTACCCCATAGACAGCAGCCCACCAGGCTCCACCGTCCCTGGGATTCTCCAAGCAAGAATACTGGAGTGGGTTGCCATTTCCTTCTCCTCTGACAGTATAGGAGGTAACAATACAAAAATACCCATTCAGCCTTGATAGTCTCACAGAGAGAAAGAAAAGAACTCAAAACCATATGGAAGGCTTATCAGATGAAATATTACAGAGGTTTGTAGCAAACACAGCAGATTATTAGGAAAGCCAAGAGAAAAGAAAAATTTTATGAATGGGTGATGGCTAGTTTAAAATAGAGTATGGCCTTGGACTACAGAATGAAGCAGGGCAAAGGCTAATAGAGTTCTGCCAAAAGAACGCACTGGTCATAGCAAACACCCTCTTCCAACAACACAAGAGAAGACTCTACACATGGACATCACCAGATGGTCGACACCAAAATCAGATTGATTATATGCTTTGCAGCCAAAGATGGAGAAGCTCTATACAGTCAGCAAAAACAAGACCGGGAGCTGACTGTGGCTCAGATCATGAATTCTTTATTGCCAAATTCAGACTGAAATTGAAGAAAGTGGAGAAAACCACTAGACCATTCAGGTATGACCTAAATCAAATCCCTTATGACTCTACAGTAAAAGTGAGAAATAGATTTAAAGGACTAGATCTGATGGACAGAGTGCCTGATGAACTATGGATGGAGGTTCGTGACATTGTACAGGAGACAGGAATCAAGATCATCTCCATGAAAAAGAAATGCAAAAAAGCAAAAGGGCTGTCTGAGGAGACCTTACAAATAGCTGCGAAAAGAAGGGAAGGGAAAAGCAAAAGAGAAAAGGAAAGATATACCCATTTGAATGCAAAGTTCCAAAGAATAGCAAGGAGAGATAAGAAAGCCTTCCTCAGCGATCAATGCAAAGAAATAGAGGAAAACAATAGGATGGGTAAGACTAGAGATCTTTTCAAGAAAATTAGAGATACCAAGGGAACATTTCATGCAAAGATGGGCTCAATAAAGGACAGAAATGGTATGGGCCTAACAGAAGCAGAAGATATTAAGAAGAGGTGGCAAGAATACACAGAAGAACTGTACAAAAAAGATCTTTACAACCCAGATAATCACGATGGTGTGAGCTTTAAGCCAACTTTTTCCCTCTCCTCTTTCACTTTCATCAAGAGGCTTTTTAGTTCTTCTTCACTTTCTGCCATAAGGGTGGTGTCATACGCATACCTGAGGTTATTGATATTTCTCCCGGCAATCTTGATTCCAGCTTGTGTTTCTTCCAGCCCAGCGTTTCTCATGATGTGCTCTGCATATACGTTAAATAAGCAGGGTGACAATATACAGCCTTGACGTACTCCTTTTCCTATTTGGAACCAGTCTGTTGTTCCATGTCCAGTTCTAACTGTTGCTTCCTGACCTGCAGACAGGTTTCTCAAGAGACAGGTCAGATGGTCTGGTATTCCCATCTCTTTCAGAATTTTCCACCGTTTATTGTGATCCACACAGTCAAAGGCTTTGGCACAGTCAATAAAGCAGAAATAGATGTTTTTCTGGAACTCTCTTGCTTTAAGTGTTAAACATGCAATTTTTAGACACTATCAGAAGAAAGTACTTTGGACTTCAGGTCAGAATTCTGAAGACTCACTCTTTCACACAAATTTATAACTTGCTTTGTCAACCTTAAATTACATTTCATCATTCTATGAAATGATGAAGAATTGACCATTAAGTTTAATAAACTTAAGTTCAACTATCCTGTTTGCTAGCATATTTTCTCAATATTATCTTAGAGGAAACAGGAAGACACATTTTGGATCTTTGAATTCTTGCATAGCACATACAGGTCACTCTCTCTCTTACTTTATTTTGAACTACAAACCACTCTCTTGAAAGACATATTAATCTACAACTTCAATCAACAATAATGTAAATGATAATAATTTAAATGCTTACAGAAATCATCCAAAAGGTAGGAAAAGATATTTGACACAGATTTAATTTTCTTCTGGGAAATGATCTCAGAATTACAAGTATTAGATATCTAATTAGTTTAGGCTGCTGTAAAGAAGCCTTTTAAAAATTACTTAAAAGTAGGGAATGACTAAGTTGTGAGATCAAGAATATACATTTTTAGGAAAAGTAAAAGAATGTCAATATTTTGCATACATTTTGCAGTACATAAAAAGTGAGACAAAATTTCATGAAAAACAATTTTGCAGTTTTTAACAGTTCTATGTCTCAAAAGCATAGACAGTGAGGATCATGTACTTTTGAAAACTATTTTGAAAGATTTGAAAAGTGATCCTTGTATGTATAAATGCATTGGTGTCAAAATGTATATTAAAAGTGCAAAAATATTAGTGTAAATGCATTCCTAGGGCTGCTATAACAAACTACAACAAATTAAGTGGTATAAAACAGCAGAAATTTATTCTCCCAGAGTTCTGTAGATAGTAGTCTGAAATCTACTACTGAACTCAGAGGTCACAGGCCCTCTGAAAGCACTAGGGAAGGATCCTTTGTTGCTTCTTCCTACCTTCTGGTAGGAGCCAGCAACCGTTGATGATCTTTGGTTGCAGATACATCACTCAAGCCTCCATCATTATGTGGCTTTGTTCACTGTGTCTCTTTTTTTCTTATAAGAAGACCAGTCATATTGGATTCAGAGCTCACTCAAATCTAGTATGACCTCATTTTAACCAATAACATCTGTAAATAACCTATTTTCAAATAAGATCATATTCCAAGTGGACATGAATTTTGGAAGGATACCAATCAATCTAATATAGCAAATGAAAGCATTCCATAAAAGTGGAGAGTGGCAAGTAGCAATATTTATAAATCATATTTTATATATGGTTTAATTTAAGCATGTTTTTGAAAACAGATAGATTGAATAATATAGACAGAAATTCAGTCACATCTTTAGGTTCCACTTCTAATTCAAGTTCTCTTGTTAATTCCACCACATCTGCAGTTACTTCCTCCACTGAAGTCTTAAACTCAAAGTCATCCATGATGGTTGGAATCAGCTTCTTTTAAACTCCTGTTGATGTTGATATTTTGACCTCTTCACATGAATCATGATTGGCCTTAATGACATCTAGAATGGTGAATGCTTTCTGGAAGGTTTTCAATTTACTCTGCCAGAATCCATCAGAGGAAAGGAATTATGTATGAAATTCCTTAAAAAATATATTTCTTAAATAATAAGACATGAAAGTCAAAATTACTTCTTGATCCATGGGCTGCAGAATGGATGTTGTGTTAGCAGGCATAAAAACATTAATCTCATTATACATCTCCATTAGAGCTCTTGGGTGACCAGGCACACTGACAATACTGACAATATTTTGAAAGAATTTTTTTTTCCCCTGAGCAGTAGGTCTCAACTGCGGGCTTATAAATATTTAGTAAACCAAGTTGTAAATAGATGTCCTGTCATCCAAGTTTTGTTGTTCCATTTATAGAGCACAGGCAGAGAGAGTAGATTTAGTATAATCCTTAAGAGTCCTAGGACTTTCAGAATGGTAAATGTGTACTGGCTTCTACTTAGAAGTTACCCACTGCATTAGGCCCTAATAAGAAAGTCAGTTTATTGTTTGACACTTTGAAGTCAGGTGTTGACTTCTCTCTAGCTATGGAAGTCCCAGAGGGCATCTTCTTGTAATAGACAACTGTTTGTTTAGTCTACCTTGAAAAATCTGTTGTTTAGTGTAGCTACCTTCATTAGTTATCTTAGCTAGATCTTCTGGATAATTTGCTGCAGCATCTACATCAGCACGTGTTGTTTCACCTTGCACTTTGAGATTATGGAGGTGGCTTCTTTCCTTAAACCTCATGAACGAACCTCTGCTAGCTTCACACTTTTCTTCTGAAGCTTCCTCTCTGCCCTCATAGAATTGAAGAGAGTTAAGAGTCCTTCTCTGAATCAGGCTTTGCCTAAAGGGAATGTTTTAGCTGGTTTTATTTTCTATCCAGACCACTAAAACTTTCTCTTGTTGTTGCTTAGTCGCTAAGTCGTATCTGACTCTTTGTGACCCCATGGACTGTAGCCCACCAGGCTCCTCTGTCCATAGAATTTCCCAGGAAAGAATACTGGAGTGGGTAGCCATTTCTAACTTCAGGGGAGCTTCCCAACCTAGGGATTGAACTTGCTTCTAATGCATTGGCAGGCAGATTCTTTACCACCAGAGAAGCCTAAAATTTTCTCTATACAGGCAATAAGGCTGTTTCACTCTCATCATTCATGTGTTCCCTGGAGTAGCACTTTTCATTTCTTTCAATGACTTTCCCTTTGCATTTGCAACCTGGCTAATTGTTTGGTGCAAGAGGTCTAGCTGTCAATCTATAATGACTTTTGACATATCTTCCTCACTGAGCTTAATCATTTCTGGCTTTTGACTTAATCTGAGACACATGATTCTTCCTTTCACTTGAACACTTAGAGGCCATTTTAGGGTTACTAGTTGGCCTAATTTCAATACTGTTGTGTCTCAGGGAATATTTAGACCCGAGGGGAGGGAGAAAGACTGGGAACAGCCAATTGGTGAAGCAGTCAGACACATATACTTATTAAGTTTGTAGTCATTTGGTCATAGTTCATGGCACTCCCAATTACAATAGCAACATTAAAGGTCGTTGGTGACAGATTACCATAAGCAATACAATAATGATGAAAAAGCTTGAAATGATGCAGAGTTGCCACAAGTCTTCAATTTGTAGAAAGCAACAGTATCAGCAAAGTACAATGAAGTAAGGTATAATAAAACAAAGTATTCCATGTTTATTCTCAAGCAGTTTACCAGAGATGTTAATACTTTGCCCAAGTTTGCAGCGTTTTTGGAGACAAGGACTATGCTAATGTTCAATATTTTCAAACTGCAATCTGTGTATTTATGACAAAGTCTTTGTTGATTTTCTACTTTCTCTAAGTACTTTCAGCTTTTGTAATTGATATTATGGGATTGAAAGTGTTTCACAACAGTTGTTTCAGTTAACCTTATCTCCATAGATTCCTATGGGAAGCAGCAGATAATACATTTGGGAGCCCAGGGTTTAAGACCCTAGAAGTGTAGCCTGGCTTTACTAAATTCTGTTCTATGACCTTGGGCCTGACATTTTATCGCACCTCAGAGTCTTCATCTGGAAAATGAAAAAATATTCAGAAGTATTACGGGAGTGAGAATTTAATGAAGTATTCTTCATCAGGTAAACAAAGCAGTACCAGGCAGGCAGAGAGTAAGGGCTCAATAACTGTCCGTCATTGTCCTGTACTTCTTATTGCCCCGCAAGCATTAAGCATGCAACAAGCATCATTTGCATACTTTCTCCTTTTTAACAGTTCTTTGAAATATCTGATTTGATTTATAAGCTGCCTTAGTGTTGAGTGTATAATTTAACTTGAAAATTAATTGAAATATTACATTCCAAGTGTTATTTTAGTAAATTTGAAGTCCCTGATTAACAGTTCTTGAAGAGATGGAAATACATATAATTTACAATATTTTTTTTTTAAAAACTTGGCTTTTAGGCACATTCTTTCGAATGTACCAATTTTAGCTCTGCTACTCAAACGGTATTAAATTCAAAAGTGTAGTAACATGATAGATTCGAGGTCTTAGGCTGGATTTCAAAAACACCATCTAATTCCACTGTGTTGGTAATGCTAAATAAAAGTCAATATTTAATTGTGTGAGATATGTGAAATATAAAGATATAGAATATAAAACTATGAAAACTAATATATGAGAAGAAATATACCAATAAAGTAATGCTATCTGTATTTCATTAACTAAAGGTAATGAAAGTTCCTATGAGGGAGAATTCCTATTTAAATGAAAATTGCATGAGAAATAAAAGTTTGGGACTGAGGTTACTGAAAAATATACACAATATTTTTACACCCTTTGAAATAAAAATTTATCTAAGATGAACTATATAATTGGATTCTCTATCAGAGTTCACATACTTATAACAAGTAAAAATAGGTAAAAGGCATTTCACTTCTATTTACCATATATGCTCAACAGGAAAATTTCAGGGTCTACTCTCCTTGAAATTCCAATGAGATTTATACAATACATTTTACTGGCTGCATGAAATCTTCTGATTTACAATTTAGAATTGTTGATCCTTATTTTATACACAGAGTAACTAGAAAACTTGAATAACTTTATTCCTGTAGTATTTGCTCTGTCAAAGTTAAGTTCATGATGAAAACCAGGACCAACCAGGCAGTGTTTCATACTCATCTCAAGCCTTTCTCATTTAGACAGTCAAATATTTCTAAGAAATAGTTTATTCTAGAATATTCCATTTCTCTTAGCCATAAAACTCTACCAGTTGTCAAGTCTTATCAGTCTTAAATCCTGTCTTCTAAATATTCCTTTTCTTCTATAATCATCTCTATTGCACAGTTTTGTAAAATAATTTCCATGTTCTTTTGATTCTAGTATAGGCATCATCAAACCAACCTACATACTTATAGCCTGAAGAATAAAACCCAGATTTGTTTATAAGATTTTTTTATACATACATAAAGCACAAGCAGAATGCCTGACATATAGAAAGATCCCATTTTAAGGTAGAACAGTGTTATTTTCTTCTTTAAAATCCCCTTCCTAAATTGCCACAATACTTCTTATCTTCAAAATAAAAAATCTTTTGCCATGATTGACTGATACAATGCTGCTAGAAAGCTAGACTCCAAGTGGCTTAACAAGAAGGCTATTTTGAATTTCAAATCATGTGGAGTTTAGAGAAAGGGTGAGCTTTGGGCTAGCAGGTACCTCAGAGGTCAAGCCCTGCTTCTCAGGTTTTTTGGCTCTACCTGTGTCAGTTAATTATTCTTAATCTGACTCCTTTCATCTTTACAAGAGAGATTCCAGTGCTACCTATAGAACACAAGTCTCACCCTGCTTGGAGAAAAAGTGTTTTTCTTTTCCATGGAGCAAGGAAGTTTTTCTTTGATTTCCTGTTTAGACCCATTACTACTAGGCCAATTATTAGAGAAAGACTGAAATTACTGATAGGTGTATCATTATCTGGGCTTCCCAGGTGGCACTAGTGGTAAAGAACCTGCCTGTCAATACTCTTGACTTAAGAGAAGCGAGTTTGATCCCTGGGTTGGGAAGATCCCCTGGGGGAGGGTATGACAACACACTCCAGTATTCTTGCCTGGAGAATACCATTCACAGAGGAGCCTGGCAGGCTACAGTCCATAGGGTCACAAAGAGCTAGACATGACTGAAGCAACTTAGCCTTCACATATCACTATCTGGAGAATAATTATCTGGAGTATAATGAATATTAAAGAGTCAATGTATTCTCTTCATATATATAACTTCTAGATTTCATAGTCCCAGTTTGCCTATACATAGTCTAAATGCTAATCACAACAAACTACCTCAGGTTTCCTAAATGTTATGCTCTTCCTTCCCATTAGGTACTTTCCCACTTTTGCTTTCTTTAAAGGTTAGCTCAAGTCCCAACTTTTCTGGATACATTTCCTAATTCTACCAGGCTGAATTAAGAACACCTTTCTTATGATCTTGATTGCCTCAGCACAGTATTTCACAAATCTCCTGCACATTGAGATTACCTGGAGGATAATTTCAAAATACTGATGGCTGGAGACCACGCTCAAATACTCAAATATCCTGATTCAGTTGGTTTGGGAGGGAGCCTGGACATGGGGAATATTTTAAAACTTCTCAGTGATTCTAATGTGAAGTTATGGTTGAGAATCCTGTTCTAGCATATCACTTGCCCTCTGTGATTATTATTACAAATTTGTTTTTCTCTTCTTGGCTGTGAGCTTTTGAAGATAGGACTAGTTTTTCACCTTCGCAACTCAAGCACCTGAGAAAGTGTCTGAAACAAAGTCAATACTCAAAATCAGTTGATGAAAAAAAAGGCTGAGTTTTAAAAGACAGTCCTTTCAATTCAACTTAGCAGTGATTAGATGAACCTTCTACTGTGTGCTGGACTCTACTGGAGATGTTGGTGTACAAAAGTAAACAATACCATGTCAGCCTTTAGGGAAATGTAATTCAAAGGGGTGCTCAGAAATGAGCATACTGATAGTAGCCTTTTAAGTTACTCCACAAGAATAACCAATAATCTCAAATGACATCAACACATCATTCTTTCCTTCAATCATACTCATTACTAAAAGTAACTGAATGCAAAATTTTAAAAAATAAGGTCTTACAAGTATACATTTATGACTATGTAAAGACTAACTATAAATAGTTCCCTTTCATTTTTTCTTTATTTAAATATTTAATATATATGTTTCTATTTTTATCTTAGCTCCAAAATAAATATACCAAAAAAAAAACAAAAACCTCTAATAAGTCTTACTTTGGTTCAGTATCCAAGCAAAGGCAGGTGTTCACTAAATAGAATGTGAAAATTAAAAGCAGTCTAGCTGCAGAAAACCCTTTGAGCCACAAGTTTAAAATTTTTAATGGTTTTACAATCTTCTCAAGCTGTCAATGGAAAAAAGTGGCTTGACATTGAACACATACCAAGTCAGTAGCACAACTATTTTACAATGTCTGATTGGCCATTGAAAAAATAGTTCAAAATTCAATCCATGTGATGGAAATGCCACTTAGAAAAAGACCATTCATATTGCAGAGCTGCAGGGAAATTGTGGTTGTAACAGTTCCCTTTTCATTCTGCAACAGGATTCTTAAAGAATTACAAATGGAATGGTTCCTAGAATATTACATATTGGGTATTAGTAATATAAATTTTACCATGATAAACTTCATCATTAGTAAGAAGGAAAAAAATATTATTTTTCTATCCTATGGGTTAAAATGATTCCTCACATTAAATGAAGATTCTCAGGTTAATTTATGAGTTACCCTTTGGCAATGTCCATTCATAAATCCACTAGGATATTTGCACAGTAATTTAATTGAAATATACTGAACAATAGTTGTTCCTGTTTCTCACAGTAGATGTGGTTTTCCTAGTCATCCATCCAACTTCCATGAGTATTACTTGTAGATTCTGAATTCTATTTGGAAGTCTATGAGTAGATACAGATGCATTAGTGATTATAGGTTGCTGAAACAGAATTGGTTGCTTCATAGGGTTTGTATGCTAAATAACCCTCTATACCCCTTCTGTAAAAACAAACGAATATAATAAGGAATTAAATCAATGGTGACTTTTAAAATTCAGTATCTGCAAGGAAAATTGTTATGAAAAGCTAAGTAGACATAACCACATTTAGATCAGATTCATCTCATATATCTCAGTACTAGACAGTTCCAAGGCCTGTAAACTTTCAACTTTTAAATTTGTGTTAATTTTAGCTACATGTAAATTGCCTAGTTTTGAGAAATCCAAACTAACTGATTTTCTTTTATGCCTACTATCTTATCTACTTTTGGGCTTTTTGTTCTTGATTATTAATAGCAGTTTTCAAAATGAAAAGGGACAAAGAAAGAAAGTATTACAAGTCAAATAGGGTTGGCCATATCTTGGTTATTAGCTCTGAAAATAATTTAGTAGAAGGTTAAAATCAGTGGATAAAATTAAAAATTCAGATAATTTGTGCACTTCTAAGATCTCTTTTATCCATTTCCTGACCATTGCTCATATCAGCAATTAGTCCTACCAGACAATTGCTTGTTTATATAAAATGAATTTATATAAAATTCTATAAAATGAAAAAATCTATAAAATGAAATTAAACATTAAAATCTACTTTAATAACTGTATGTTGACAACTAATAAAAATTCCTGTGAAGTACTGAGAGATTTTCAAAGACAAAAGAGTTATGAAGTGATGTTCTTAAAGTACTTAGACCTGGAAAGGAAGCTAATTTATAATTACATTCATTTTCTGATATAATTCCAACTTACTTAGTTTCTTAAAGAAAACATACCACTAAGGTTTCATTTTGCTTTTTAAATGGACTTTTTTAGGTTCACAGAAAAATTAAGCAGAAAATTACAGAGCTCCCATTTAACCCTTGCTTTCACACACACAGAGCTTCCCCCACTATCAACATGCCCCACTAGAGTGGTATGTTTATTATAACTGGTGAACCTCCATTGACACATCATTATCACCCAAAGTCCATAATTTACCTTAGGACTCATTCTTGGTGTTGTACATGCTATGGGCTTTTACAAATGTGTAATGACATCGGTACACCATTACAGTATCACTAGAATAGTTTCACTGCCCTAAAAATCCTCTGTACTATGCCTGCCCATCCCTCCCTTCACATAACTCTGGCAATTAACCACTGATCTTTCTTCTGTCTTCATAGTCTGTCCTTTCTAGAACATCATATAGTTGGAGTTATACAGCACAGAATCTTTTCAGATTGGCTTCTTTCACTTAATATGCATTTACATCTCCTGCATGTCTTTTCATTGTATAGCAGACAGGGATCAAGACAATCCCCATGGAAAAGAAATGCAAAAAAGCAAAATGGCTGTCTGAGGAGGCCTTACAGATAGCTGGGAAGAGAAGCGAAGCGAAAAGCAAAGGAGAAAAGGAAAGATATTCCCATCTGAATGCAGAGTTCCAAAGAATAGCAAGGAGAGATAAGAAAGCCTTCCTCAGCGATCAGTGCAAAGAAATAGAGGAAAACAACAGATTGGGAAAGACTAGAGATCTCTTCAAGAAAATGAGAGATACCAAAGGAACATTTCATGCAAAGATAGGCTCAATAAAGGACAGAAATGGTATGGACCTAACAGAAGCAGAAGATATTAAGAAGAGGTGGCAAGAATACACAGAAGAACTGTACCAAAAAGATCTTCACGACCCAGATAATCACGATGGTGTGATCACTCACCTAGAGCCAGACATCCTGGAATGTGAAGTCAAGTGGGCCTTAGAAAGCATCACTACGAACAAAGCTAGTGGAGGTGATGGAATTCCAGTTGAGCTATTTCAAATCCTCAAAGGTGATGCTGTGAAAGTGCTGCACTCGATATGCCAGCAAATTTGGAAAACTCAGTAGTGGCCACAGGACTGGAAAAGGTCAGTTTTCGTTCCAATCCCAAAGAAAGGCAATGCCAAAGAATGCTCAAACTACCGCACAACTGCACTCATCTCACATGCTAGTAAAGTAATGCTCAAAATTCTCCAAGCCAGGCTTCAGCAATACGTGAACCGTGAACTTCCAGATGTTCAAGCTGGTTTTAGAAAAGGCAGAGGAACCAGAGATCAAATTGCCAATATCCACTGGATCATCGAAAAAGCAAGAGAGTTCCATAAAAACATCTATTTCTGCTTTATTGACTGTGCCAAAGCCTTTGACTGTGTGGATCACAATAAACTATGGAAAATTCTGAAAGAGATGGGAATACCAGACCATCTGACCTGTCTCTTGAGAAACCTGTCTGCAGGTCAGGAAGCAACAGTTAGAACTGGACATGGAACAACAGACTGGTTCCAAATAGGAAAAGGAGTACGTCAAGGCTGTATATTGTCACCCTGCTTATTTAACTTATATGCAGAGTACATCATGAGAAACCCTGGGCTGGAAGAAACACAAGCTGGAATCAAGATTGCCGGGAGAAATATCAATAACCTCAGATATGCGTATGACACCACCCTTATGGCAGAAAGTGAAGAAAAACTAAAGAGCCTCTTGATGAAAGTGAAAGAGGAGAGTGAAAAAGTTGGCTTAAAGCTCAACGTTGAGAAAACTAAGATCATGACATCCAGTCCCATCACTTCATGGGAAATGGATGGGGAAACAGTGGAAACAGTGTCAGACTTTATTTTTTTGGGCTCCAAAATGACTGCTGATGGTGATTGCAGCCATGAAATTAAAAGACGCTTGGTCCTTGGAAGGAAGGTTATGGCCAACCTAGCTAGCATATTTAAAAGCAGAGACATTACTTTGCCAACAAAAGTCCGCCTAGTCAAGGCTATGGTTTTTCCAGTAGTCATGTATGGATGTGAGAGTTGGACGGTGAAGAAAGCTGAGCGCCGAAGAATTGATGCTTTTGAACTGTGGTGTTGGAGAAGACTCTTGAGAGTCCCTTGGACTGCAAGGAGATCCATCAATCCATCCTAAAGGAGATCAATCCTGGGTGTTCATTGGAAAGACTGATGTTGAAGCTGAAACTCCAATACTTTGGCCACCTCATGCAAAGAGCTGACTCATTTGAAAAGACCCTAATGCTTGGTAGGATTAGGGGCAGGAGGAGAAGGGGACGACAGAGGATGAGATGGTTGGATGGCATCACCAACTCGATGGACATGGGTTTGGGTAGACTCCGGGAGTTGGTGATGGACAGAGAGGCTTGGAATGCTGCAATTCATGGGGTCGCAAAGAGTCGGACACGACTGAGCGACTGAACTGAACTGAATGTCTTTTCATGTTTTGGTAGTTCATTTCTTTTGGGCACTGAAAAATATTCCAGTGTCTGGACATAACACAGTTTATGTATCCACTCACCAATGAAGGACATGTTGGTTACTTCTGAGTTTTGGCAAGTATAAATAAAAGTGCTATAAACATTTGTGCGCAGGTTTTTGTGTAGACATAATTTTCCAACTCATTTCAGTAAATACCAAGTAGTGTGATTGTTGGATCATATGGTACTATGTTTAGTCTTCCAAAATGGATATACCAGTTTGCAATGGTTGCCTCACATTCTTGTCAGTATTTCGTGTTGGCAGCATTTCGATTTTGCCATTCTGTTATATAGTTGTAACTTGTTCTAACTTTCAATTTCAAATGGTATATGATGTGGAGGGTCTTTTTACATGCTTATTTGCCATTTACTTTATACATAAAATGTTAGGGCCTGCTATGCAACCATGCTTAGTTGCTCAGTCATGTCTGACTCTTTGCAATCTTTTGGGCTACAGCCTGCCAGGCTCCTCTGACAATGGGATTTTCTAGGCAAGAATACTGGAGTGGGTTGCTATTTCCTTCTCCAGGGGATCTTCTTGACCCAGGGATTGAACCTGCATCTTCTGTGTCTCCTGTGTTGCAGGTGGGTTCCTTTACCTGATGAGCCATTATGAAAACTGCAGGCTTCTCTAGACTTCCCAGGTGGCACTAGTGGTATCTTCTTTGGGGAGATGTTGGCTCAGGTTTCTGACCTATTTTTTAGTTGGCTTGTTTACTTTCTTAAAGCTTTAAGAGTTCTTTGTATATTTCAGATCACACTATTTTATCAGATATGTCTTTGGCAAATATATTCTTAGTGTGTCTTATCTTACTCTTGTGACATTTTCATTCACAGAGCAGAAGATTTTTTTTTCTTTAAATTATAATGAAGTCCAACTTCTGAAATCTTTGTTTCCTGAATCATGCACTTGGTACTGAAACTAAAAAGTCATCAACATACTCAAGGCCATTGGGATATTCTCCTATTATCTTCCAATAATTTTATAAATTCACATTTTATACATTTAGTTCTCTAATCAATTTTGAGCTAATTTTTGCAAAGCAGGTAAGGTCTATGTCTAGATTCATTTTTCTGCAAGTGGATGTTCAGCTGTATTAAGTTTGTATTGTGATCTGTGTATTTGTGAAAACATCATTTAAAATTTCATTACATTTATTTACAAATATATTGTAAAACTAACCTTTAGGAGTAGCTATTAAGGCAAAATAATACATAATTATAAGCACAGCATTTATGAAATGAATATCTCTTACAAAGGCACTGGACAAATACATAATACTTCTACAGAAATCAGCAGGAACATTGAAAACATTTCCCTATTATATTTTAAATTAAATCTTACAGAATTATATTTTCCTGAAGAAATAGTGAACAGTGATTTCACTATCCACTTGGGTAGTAACAGAAATCATTTATTAGATTAATTCATAAGCCAAACCTAATTCATAATGCTAAACCTAAGCCAAAAGAAATGCCGTCTGTAAATAGGATTGGTATAGTTCCTATTTTAAAAACCTACATCATTGCTTTATATAAATGATGGGAAAAAGGAAAAGCAAGGATGATAAACATCTAACACGTTCATTCAACCTCTAATTTTAACAATTAATATGGCAACCACTATATATTCATTTCAAGCATTACTGCTAAAAAATATTCTAAGTATAGAATCTTGCTTTAGAAGTTATCCTTTAACAATGAAAATGAATGCACAGTTACCACAAAAAGATGTGTGGCTTACAGGGATTTTAAAAGTCACTGTCTATTATTGTGAAATATTAAATGTCTTTTCCTCAATAGACAAATAATATCCTTTTTATTGTGCACTATTAAAATCAATTGTTGAAAAGTCAAAAGCAGGGTGTGTGCATATGTATGTATGTGCATATGCATGCTATTTTTTTCACATATATGATAAAGTAAATAGAGAACTTTTTTCCCAGGACTTTGAGAATTACATATTTACACCTCTTCCTAAATCAGGTACAGGAAGATGGTGTTAAAAGTGATGAAAAATACCCAGAAATGAGGGGAACAGAAATCACTGACAAAAAACTTATGTGATATAGAGAAGAGAGTTAAATATGTGTGTAAAAGAAGTTAAATCGATCAAGTTTTTCTTGGATATAGCTCCATGCACACACTATTTCAATAACTTGTTCTTTTGGGGGGTATAAAGGAACATATTTTTTTTTTTTCTCTTAGGTATGTTATTAAAATAAGCAGATTTCCCCTTTCTCTTTCCTCTCAATTTCTGATCCATTTTGCAATCCCCCACTGATTCCATGTCAGCATGGTCTGTTTTTGACTAGACAAATAGTACACAGATTTATTCCTACAGAAACAATCTCTGGTAAAATCATAGAGTGTCTGCTTAAAAAATACCCAAAAGTTAACTGCATGCTTTCCACTGGCCAGAAATAACTCACAGCAAATGAATCCACAAACCGGTCAATGGAATATTATAACCCTCTTAGGGGAGCCATTGTACTATGAGAGAAATTTGAAGCAGTGAATCAGCCTTTACTATACACACACACACACACACACACACACACACACACACACACACACTGTGTATGGTATTAACTATGGTAACAAAAAGACTGTAGATCTGCAAAAAATCTGCACTTGAAGCCACATAATGCTGTCTTAATATTCCTTTCATTTACACTATAACATGGTGATAACTTTTAAAATAATTTTAATTTATTACTGTTGCAACACTGACAAAGATCTGGATTGCAATGATTTCAAAATAAGAATGGGCTGGTGTTACTTCTTAGATATAAATCGGCATAGATTGAAAAGTTGATAATATGGGATATGTGTTCCTTAAACTAAATTCCAGAACTTATTTCAGGGCAAAATATCTCACACTTGCAGTGCGTACAGGGATTCTGTATTTCTGAGATTAACTGTAAGAATTAATCTGACAAATTTTTCACTAAAATCACTTTGGAATTTGGTGGCAAAGCTAGGGTTGCAAGTGTGGAAAAGTAAATATGGAAATAGAAACTTTTAGAAGTAAAACTAAAATGTGTCACATGGGGAAAATCATTAATTTTTCAAGTCACGATATTTGACCATTGTTATATCATGGATCCGCCAATGTGTAGATTCATCGTGTTATGATGACATGTTGTGTTACAATTTTTGTGTTATTTTTGGCAGCTCATTTTGAAACTCTGTGATCATACTGGAAAAAGATCTAATGTGCCTGAAAACAAAGGAATGCAATTTTTAAGGAAATAAATGTACAATTAAAAGTAGGGACACACTCTCAATTTGCATCAATTCAATTTAAATATGTCCCTTAAATCTAAATGTCATAAAGACTTAAGAGTATTCCTTCCAGCCTAGGGAGTTGGAAAATCTTTTCCCCTTCCGAAATGATATCCCAGGGGATTTCCAGATCTTTCTACCCTATTATACTTGATTGCTTTCTATTTCATCACCTCAAAATCTGATGTTGCCCAGAATATCTATGCACTTACACAAACATACACACACTAACTACAATGACTATATTGTTTTCTCTTTAGCCCTTGTCATGTTTCTTACTTCATATAAATTCTGGGCTAGGCACATTTCTCACTTCATCTGATTTCTGGGCTGGTTACATTTCTTCACCTCAATTCTGAGTAAGGGTAGGATTTAACATGTCAGGATTGATAGTGAAAAGAGCGTGACGGCGAGGAAAGCATACCCTTGCTTTCCACCCCTCCTGAGAATACAGATGTCATTCTCCTTCAGAGGTGATGCTTCCTTTGAGGTTCTTCCTTCAGAGGTGATGCTTCAAGGGCTGTAAGGAAGTGATCAGATTCACTGCCCATTTGAGTGGCTCTGAGTACACAGGATCCTCCACAGGAATCTCATCTGAAGTTTTCTGCACATTTTACAACTATTATTCCTCTGTGTCTGTATATCTCTACATTGTTAATGGAGAAGACAAACAGGAAAAAAAGGCAAAAGAATCACAAGGAGATAGAAATGGAGAGCCTTTCGCATAGTCTCCTAAGACAGCTTTCCTTCCAAGCCATATTTCCACTTCCTTGGTCCCTCCAGACCCCTTGTCACAGACATGGAACCACAAACGCAAAAATCATGAAATGCAAAATATTGCAACTGTGGCAACCCACTTCAGAATTCTTGCCTGGAGAATTCCATGGACAGAGGAGCCTGGTGGGCTCAGTCCATGGGTCACAAAGAGTTGGACATGACTAACACACACACACACACACATTTCAGTTGCATGGCTGGGGTATGACTGTGGCATCTCAGGACAGGATTGTGACTGAATTCTCCTTATGTTTAATATTTTTTGTGATTTGATACAAAGTTATTCTTTATGTACAATATATAGGCTAAACAAATACTGTGGGTCAGGTTAGAAATGCAACCAGGACTGACACCACTGGTTTTTACTCATTTGCTCAACAAATATCCATTAAGCACTTTAAGGATGTATTCAAATTTTCAAGCTAATGAGAATATAAGGATCGTAAATTTCCTAAATTGGCAATTATCTGGGATTAAACTGTGAATGCTGAAGTTATTCCTTTTGTCCTCTTCTTGAAGATGTTAAAGAATAAGTTTTATTACTTAATCACCACTAGAGATTTAATATGATTTCTCCAGTTAGATGTCTTAAGGGAAGGTAGGGGCAGGTTTTTTACTTTCAAAACATGAGTAACTTATACCCTAATTTTTAAAAGAAATGAAAGACTGCCTGTCTCTCTGTCTTTCTAGCTATCTATATAGACAAATAGATATGTATATCAGTTCAGTTCAGTCGCTCAGTCATGTCCGACTCTGTGACCCCATGGACAGCAGCACGCCAGGCCTCCCTGTTCATCACCAACTCCTGGAATTTACTCAAACTCATGTCCATTGAGTCAGTGATGCCATCCAACCATCTCATCCTCTGCCATCCCCTTATCCTCCCGCCTTCAGTCTTTCCCAGCATCAGGGTCTTTTCAAATGAGTCAGTTCTTTGCATCAGATGGCCAAGTATTGGAGTTTCAGCTTCAACATCAGTCCTTCCAATGAATATTCAGGGCTGATTTCCTTTAGGATGGACTAGTTGGATCTATTGCAGTCCAAGGGACTCTCAAGAGTCTTCTCCAGCACCACAGTTCAAAAGCATCAGTTCTTCAGTGCTCAGCTTTCTTTATAGTCCAACTCTCAAATCCGTACATAACTACTGGAAAAACCATAGCTTTGACTAGACGGACCTTTGTTGGCAAAGTAATGTCTCTGCTTTTTAATATGCAGTCTAGGTTGGTCATAACTTTTCTTCCAAGGAGCAAGCATCTTTTAGTTTCATGTATATGTATATACAGAGATCTTTATATATATGTGTGTATACATATATATATATAAACACACTTAGATATACATTTTCTCTATATACAAATGTATATAGTTATAGATATCTATACTTATATCTAGTTTTTATCTAAAACCTAATATATGTCATAACTTCTATGTAGAAATATCTAACTAGAGAACCTTTCATTTATTAATACTTAGGATATTTTTGAGTCCAGTCTCAGATACAGAGAAAGAAATAAGAGGCATTTTATTGCTAATCATACTAAATCAATTTCACACCTATAACAACTACTACATGACATTTAAAAATCTCTATATTGTCACAGATAATATCACCTGGGGCTTCCCAGGTGGCGCTAATGGTAAAGAACTTGCTTGCCAATGCAGGGGACATAAGAGATGAGGTTCGACCCCTGGGTTGGGAACATCCCCTGGAGGAGGGCATGGCAACCCACTCCATCCTGTGGACAGAGGAGCCTAGCGGGCTACAGTCCATGGTGCTGCAAAGAGTTGGACACGACTGGAGACTTAGCATGTATGCATGGATATCATCACAAAAATAGATTAAATTATTTAATTTACTATTACTTTAATAATTTTTTATCAGTATGTATTTTAAATTAAGACACTCATAAAGACTGAGTTGATTTTAAGGAATGAATGATGAGGAAAACCAGGCTTCCCTGGTGGCTCAGTGGTAAAGAATCCATTTGCGATGCAGGAGACATGGGTTTGATCCTTGGGTTGGGAAGATCCACTAGAGAAGGAAAGGACATCCCACTCCAGTAGTCTTGTCTGAGAAATCCCATGGACAGAGGAGCCTGGCAGACTACAGTCCATGGGGTCACAAGAGTCAGACACAACTTAGCAACTAAACCACCAGTACTACCAATATTGATATAGTTGAAGGTATATAGTCAGGCAGTTAGAAGTACTAAGGAGAATTTCTACTTCTTGTTCAATTCTAATCAACAGTTTGGGTTTTCCATTTTGAATATCTGAATATATAATATCTTAGTACATAAGTTTGTTTCAAAGACATTTTGACATTTCTCATAACATTTAAAATTTTTTATATTTTAATATTGTGTTTCATACACTGAATCACAAAAAATATTTTCTTGAATCAATCAGGTGAAAATAAAAGTCTTTTATTTTAATAAACCATATGTACAAGATTATCTTCTAAATCGGAGGTATTTAACATATACCAACCTATGATTTCCAAAGTAACAATCTAGCTATAACCTAACTGTAACTACAAGCATATAGTAATAACAAGCTCTTTTCTTGACAATGATAGTTACTTGCAGTTTCCAAATGACTGCATTTTTCCTTTTTAATTTCATTTATTCAGTGACATATTTCCAGTTATCTTTTCCATAAGTATTTTCCATAATTTTAACTTTCATATGATTCTTAGCAATGAATATGAACCATTTCACACTGCAAAACATTTCTTTCAATGTAGCAGATGTTAAGGATGACATATTTAACTGAGTTGCACCTATACATGGAATAATACATTTTGAGCATTTGGGTTAAAGTTGGAAACAAAGGTAATCTACAGAAGGAATGAAAATATTTTAATAACATTGTTTAGTTTAGATGATAAAAATACTTTTACATTGTCCCTTTTTGTATTTTCATATTTTTGGCAAGAAATAAATACTTAGAGATCACCTGGAATTGAATTTTTAAAATTAAAAAATTAAAAGATGTTAAACTCTAATTTTAAAATAAAAAATGTTAAAATGTTATATTAAAATTATAGATTTTAATGTCCCAAATTTAGAAAGATTCTTGAGTACTTCATTTATACATGGCCTATATTAAATACTATGTGATCCTCACAGAGAAAAGAGATGTTGTCATCTTGAAGAATATTCCTTATCTGTATAAAATAAGTAATCAGCAAGGACCTACTGCATAGCACAGGGATCTATGTTCAGTATTTTATAATAACCTATAAGGGAAAAGCATCTGAAAAAGGATATATATATCATATATATATATATATATATATATACACACACACACACCATATATATAACTAAATCACTGTGCTATATACCTGAAACAACACTGTGAATCAACTATACTTTAATTTTATTAAAATTCAACCGCCCCCCAAAAAACAAAATCTTTGAAGCCAAAACTTAAAAAAAAAAAAGAAAAAAATTCCTTATTTGCTTTTAATATGGAATGCCAAAAACTATATATTTAAGATGGTCTTTATGGGATTTTTTTAGTGTAACTATTAGGAAATGGACATCCTTAGGTGACAGGCAAGCCCTGTTAACTTTGCAATCCTTTGAACAAAGACATTTTGCCAATTATTATATATGTACATTACTTTAAAATATATATTTTAAATATAGAATATAAAATAACAGTGAATAACTCCTTCAGGTAACTACATTTTAATTTCTAGTAACCGAGTAAATCTAAGAAATAAACTTGTAAGAGTGTTTTGTTATTGTTGTTGTTATGAAATAACCCATAATATGTAAATGTGGAAAATCCCTATTTTTCCAGTGGTCAGATGTTTTGAACTTGTGTTGACTGAACCATGAAAATGGCTGATTCTAACACTCTACTGCTAAGGAAATTGGACCCCAAAGGTGTATTTCCTTGTTTTGTTCTTCTTTCCACCCCCCTCTGAATTACTTGCTTTTCCTACAAACTTCATAATCCCTTCTCTTTTATTTTAAAATTATTCATTGAACTGTCAAACAAGTGAACAAGACAGACTTAACCAGTTATGTGGCTGAAAGGTGATAAAAACGAATATTGTACAACATAGTTTATAATTATTTGGCCCTGCATGATTTTAAAGATTTAGATGTTATGGAATTAAAAAGTTGAATTGTAACAGGATACAGTTATAGCTACAGACAAGAAATAAAGACCTTATTTCCTAAAAACCCTCTACAGCCTATATGATCCACTATTGGGATGCAGATGTTGGGGGGAAATACAAAAAAAAAAAACTTAAGAAAAGAAAAACTGGAAAATATGCCTAAGTGTTGGAGAAGTGGAAGTCTGTCAGAAACATCAGATTTAGACATCTTAATTATCTGCAACAACAGTTAGCCAAAAGCACTTCACAAAATACAATAATGAAATTTCTGAGAATTGCTTGGGAAACTGATTCTTGATATGTGTTAACACTGGAGAACCTTCCCTCAACAGATACTGCAAATATGGAACATGCTTTTGAAATTCTGAGGAGACTACAAGAACATTTTCATCCCAGACATGAATTACACCTTATTAGCGCCATCTACCAGTTGCAGTACAAACTGCAATGGAAGAAAAGATTGTAAAATCTCTGACTATAAAGAACTCACTTTCTTAAATAAATGTAATATACAGCTATGTCTAATATGAAACACTTTATTTTGAACTCATCATTTTATACTTTTTATATGGCCTCATAATAAATGATGTAGGTGGTTTCCAGTTACCCAAAAGTATGTACTCATATAGTCTATGGATCACTATATACAGATCTATGGGTCACACAAAAAACAGCTTTCGAAGCTAATTACTACGGGAAAATTAAATTAATTTTAATCAGGGCCAGTGTTGTCTCCAAGACAATATAGTGTTCACACTTTGTCAACATCTTTCTAACTGTGATGGTGTGTCATGGCAGAGAAACCTTTTATATCTTTCTGTATCGCTGGCTTTCTCATGGTATTCCAGTGTACAGAAAAATTCTGATTTTTTTATTTCAGTATAGACTTGAGCTTTACATGTAAAGGCCTAAAGGTTAGCCTTTATTTTTCTCTTGTGGTACTTGAAAATAATTGAAATGAAACTTATTACTAAATCATTAAAGTATTATCACAAGATATTTTTATATAGTCATTTGGTTTAGAGCCTACAGAATGGGAGGCCACTATTCTAAATTTTGCCTTGGAACACTGCTTTAGTTAAAAGACATTAAAGTCTCTCATGGGCATGTGGTATAGGCTTTTCTTTCCAAAACTAACATTCAATTGGCTTCATTCTCATTTCCTACCCTCCCTTTCTTCCTCTTCCTTTTTCTCCTCCTCCTTTTCTGACAGAAGCAGGGAAATTATTTGAGCATTTTGAAATAAATGCCCTTTTGGGGCCCAACATGTCTCTCTTTTCACTACACAATTAGAAAAGCAGAAGAGGCTACGTAAACCCTGAGAACCAGTCCAAACTGTGAGGCTAAAGGGTAAGCAAGTTTCCAAGACAAAACACAAACGCTTCCATGGGTAATTGAATTGGCTTTGGCAATTAAATCTATACTAAAGATTCAAAAAGACAGTTTGCTTATAAGCATAAACATACAAAGTCATACACATTACTGCCTCAGAGTATTTCTTCTTTCATACATAATCTCCATTATGTATTATAAATGAAATTAATGAAAAGAACATTTGCTGGATCATAAAGTTCTATCTGGTTGACTTTGTTAAAAACTTTATGAAGAATTTTAAAGGACTACAAATAATGTTCTGATTGTTTTACTTTTGGGGAGAAAGAATATTCAGTTAGCACTTGTCCAGACCTCAGCAATATAAAGGCCTTTTCCTTTTTGGAAAGGAAGCTTTTTTATACACTTGGTTG
Source organism: Giraffa tippelskirchi (assembly GCF_054371585.1). Lineage (NCBI taxonomy): Eukaryota > Metazoa > Chordata > Mammalia > Artiodactyla > Giraffidae > Giraffa > Giraffa tippelskirchi. The sequence goes on from NC_137284.1 coordinate 71,208,621, forward strand.
ACTTCACAAAAAAACAATCTGGGACTCAAATGTAGGCAATTTAAACTAGTCGTTTGGGTGAAAATCTTTCTGTCTTCATCTCATTCAAAATATTACCTAAATGTAATCTGAACCATTTAAAGTAGCTCTACTTAAATCGTGTTATGTTTTCAGTAGTAAAGACTGATAACTTGATAGTTCCCAAGGGTTTGATTCTTACAGTTTAAGTACAGAGTTGACATTACATGGTATTTTTCTGAAAATCCCCAGGGCTATACTAGAGATGAGATAAGTAAAGATGTACGGAGCTGTTTAGAAATCTGGAGCTATCTTTAAGCCCAGTACTATTGGCCAACATCTCTATAGATTTATTCATTCTCACATTAATGTAATCTTATTAACTGGTAATTAGAAGTAGATAATGAAACCTTGGCCTCATGGTTCTAAATATATATGTATACATTATTTGTACTGTGAAAATGCCATTAAATATACTTTGTAGGTGTTATTTTTGGAGGTTAGGAGTTCATTTTTTTCATTCCTTCTAACACAAAATTAAAATTTTATTACCAGAAAAGCTCTTAGTTCAGGCCATTACTACTTCTCCTCTGAACAACTGCTTTACTCCCTGTGTCCCTAACTTAAAACAAACATTCTTCAGTTTTCCTGAAGATAATCTTCCACAGTTATCACATTGATATTCTTAATGTGATTATCCCACCAGTTCAGTTGCTCAGTTGTTTCCAACTCTTTGCGACCCCATGGACTGCAGCATGCCAGGCTTCCCTGTCCATCACCAACTTCCGGAGCTTGCTCAAACTCCTGTCCATCGAGTCGGTGATGCCATCCATCCATCTCATCCTCTGTCATCCCGTTCTCCTCCCGCCTTCAGTCCTTCCCAGCATCAGGGTCTTTTCAAATGAGTCAGTTCTTTGCATCAGATGACCAAAGTATTGGAGTTTCAGCTTCAACATCAGTCCTTCCAATGAATATTCAGGACTGATTTCTTTTAGGATGGACTGGTTGGATCTCCTTGCAGTCCAAGGGACTCTCAAGAGTCTTCCCCAACACCACAGTTCAAAGGCATTAATTCTTCGGTGCTCAGCTTGCTTTATAGTCCAACTCTCACATCCATGCATGACTACTAGGAAAACCATAGCTTTAACTAGATGGACCTTTGTCAGCAAAGTAAAGTCTCTGCTTTTTAATATGCAGTCTAGGTTGGTCATAGCTTTTCTTCCAAAGAGCAAGTGTCTTTTAATTTCATGACTGCAGTCACCATCTGAAATGATTTTGGAACTCCAAACAATAAAGTCTGTCACTGGTTCCATTGTTTCCCCATCTATTTGCCATGAAGTGATAGGACCAGATGCCATGATCTTAGTTTTCTGAATGTTGAGTTTTAAGCCAACTTTTTCACTCTCCTCTTTCACTTTCATCAAGAGGCTCTTTAGTTCTTCTTCACTTTCTGCCATAAGGGTGGTGCCATCTGCCTATCTGAGATTATTGATATTTCTCCTGGCAATCTTGATTCCAGTTTGTGTTTTATCCAGTCTGGAATATCGCATGATATATTCTATATATAAGTTAAATAAGCAGGGTGACAATACACAGCCTTGACGTACTCCTTTCCCATGTTGGAACCAGTCTGTTGTTCCATGTCCAGTTCTAACTGATGCTTCCTGACCTGCCTACAGATTTCTCAGGAGGTAGATAAGGTGGTCTGGTATTCCCAACTCTTTAAGAATTTTCCACAGTTTGTTTTGATCCCCACAGTCAAAGGCTTTCGTGTAGTCAATAAAACAGATATTTTTGTTGAACTCTCTTGCTTTTTCAATGATCGTACGGATGTTGGCAATTTAATTTCTGGTTCCTCTGCCTTTTCTAAATCCAGCTTGAACATCCGGAAGTTCACAGTTCACATACAGTTGAAGCCTGGCTTGGAGAATTTTGAGCATTACTTGCTAGTGTGTGAGGTGAGTGCAATTGTGCGGTAGTTTGAGCATTCTTTGGGATTGCCTTTCTTTGGGATTGGGATGAAAATGGACCTTTTCCAGTCCTGTGGCCACTGCTGAGTTTTCCACATTTGTTGGCATATTGAGTGCAACACTTTAACAGCATCATCTTTTAGGAATTGAAATAGGTCATCTGGAATTCCATCACCTCGACTAGCTTAGTTCATAGTGATGCTTCTTAAGGCCCATTTGACTTCACACTGCAAGATGTCTGGTTCTAGTTGAATAATCATACCATTGGGTTTACCTGTGTTATTAGGATCTTTTTTGTATAGTTCTATGTATTCTTGCCACCTCTTCTTCATATCCCACCATCGCTGCCTAAGAAGACTCACTGGTATCAACAGCAGTTCCTCATGTTAAGACCTATCTCCTCACTTCCCCATCTCGAATCTGAACTTCAGCCACACTGAACTGACGCTGGTTATTTTAAAGGCCATATACTTTCTCTCTGTCACTCACTCCTAACCCCAATATCATATATTTAGGACATATTCTTATTTATTGAGGGACAGCATTCTACTAAATGTTTACTAATTCTATCTACTTTTTTGGGTGGAGGGGTACACACAGTGTGGCTTGACGGATAGTAATTCCCTGGCTAGGGATCAAACCCTGGCCCTCGGTTGTGAAAGTGCAGCATCCCAACCACTGGGATTCCCCTGCCCTCTATCTACTAAAAGAGCACGCCTATGAGGTCTTTCTTGACCTCTTCAACTCTCTAGTCATCTATCCAGGTTACCTACTCAAAGTGTACTATAACCACTTCATAAGTAATTTTCATGAGTCTGTAAGATTTTAAAGGCAGAAACATACTAATCCATTTAGTAATCTTAGAACTGGACAAGGCCAGACTAGAGATAACCAGTAACAGCTTACTGAAAACATGAATGGATGACTGAATAAACAAATAGATCAACTCAATAACTTTAGAAACAAGGAAATTGAGAGACAGCTTGATTTAGAGACTTGTCTGAGACAACTTGTTGAAGAAAAACTGCATTATAACTTATCAAATGACAATTATTATTAATCATGCAGTGTTCCTCCCCTTCTGATATCTTGATAGCAGTACCAGAAAAATCTAAGTATCAATATCATTAGTTTATGACTAAATCTTAGCTACAATAGGCCAGCAAGAATAATATGTTATGTTTTTTAATTTCTTTGTATTTAAACAAACTATGTACTTTGGCCACTTGATACAAAGAGCTGACTCTTTGGAAAAGACCCTGATGCTGGGAAACACTGAAGCCATGAGGAGAAGGGGACGACAGAGAATGAGATGCTGGATGGCATCACCAACTCAATGGACATGAGTTTGAGCAAGCTCCGGGAGTTGGTGATGGACAGGGAAGCCTGGTGTGTTGCAGTCCATGGGGTTGCAAAAAGTCCGACACGACTGAGCGACTGAACTGAACAATTTGAATTTAGTGACCTCTGCCTCATGCCTAAGGTGGAGAACAGTTTTGGCAGCTATGACTGAGTGCAGCCCTTTTTATGAAATAACTAGGCTGCCCACTTAGCCCTCTTCTCCACAGTTTCTTGAATACTTGAGTTTTCCTGACTTCCTCCAGTGATTTGTTGTTGTTGTTGTTGTTAAGTTTGGAGAAGTACATCCAGCTGGCCAGACTCTGCTTCCCATGTGTTCTCAATAATTTTTATTCCTCTAAGGGCTAGCCTATGCTCTCAAACCTGACTACACTTAAGAATCACCAGGGTAATTTAAAAAAAAAATACCAACAGGTAACACTATAATGAAAGATAGCGATGAAATTGTTCAGGGGTGGCTCTTGGGAAATAATAGGTTATCAAAACTCCTATCTGATTCCAATGTGTGGTTAGACCTGGCCAAGTCCATTCTTGACTTTTCCAGGTAGAAAACCAGAATGGCCTGACCTTTTATTTGATTTGCACATTTCTGCACACAACTTCTGGGTGCAGGAGATGATGTATGCCAATATATAATGACTATCCAAATGCAGAAAGAATGGTGCATTTCAAAATACTGTTCTGTCCTTGTGTTTCAGTTTGGGAATGTGGCTGGTCAATAATGCCTATGGGGGTCAATGGGAAGATAAGGAACCATCGGATTCTCTACCATCAATGTCTGTCTGACCTTGTCTTGGAAAGAACATCCTGGAATCCTTTACAGATTTAGTTTTGGAAAGCCCCTCAGTTTCTCCTGGAAGTTGAGGCATGTGGTGGAAGTGTCTGAATACAGAACAAAGAATCATTTCCCCTAATTTCTTTTCAATTCCTGCATATTTTTAAACTCAGTTCCCATTCCCCTAAACTCCTTGCATTGAATATGTGATGTGAATAAGTCCTACATCAATGTTAAATGTTTAAAGAGATATTGCTCGCATGCAGCCCTCCAGGCTCCTCAGTCCATGGGATTCTCCAGGCAAGAATACTGGAGTAGGTTACTATTCCCTTTTCCAGGGGAGCTTCCCAACCCAGGGATTGAACCTGGGTCTCCCACATTTCAGGCAGATTCTTTACCGTTTGAGCTATAAGGGAAGCCCAGTATTAACACAGAAGATTAATGAAAAATGAACAGTGAGCTATACTAAGGAGGCAAAACGGAGAGATAGTAGCACTCTAGTGCCTTATGGCTACCTAATCAGTGATGGTATCATTTCTGGTGTTGGTGGAGATTTAGGCAAAGCAAACTGCAACTAACGTACCAGCCAATTCACCTGTCTTTTCTACGCCTCCTTTTCAGAGAGATTGCTGTAGCTCCTAGTATCTGTCGATTGAGCAGTGGGTCTGGAGAAATGCCCACCTCTGACCATTGCTGACTGGACAAGAACAGATATTTGATTTAAAGCTACTCAGTTTATTGGTTGGCTAGTGACCAAGCGGCTTTTCTTCCAATCACTCAAACTAATGGTGTCAGAGATATGAGGAGGGTTTTGGACACTGAAACCTTAAGGTTATACATTCTGTGGGCTAACGACCAGTTTCACCAATGTGCAGGTTGGTCATTAAACAGAAAAATGTGGTTCCAAATTAAATGTACAATGAATTGGGTATCTGGCTTAAAGAGTGACAGAAAATCACTCAGTGTAACTCTCCCTTAACATGACCAGGAGCGAGCAGGGAAACAGAACGACACTGGCGTGCTCACCCAGCTCACTGCCCCCCCAAACCCCATCGACCTGAGCGAGCCGGGGCACCGGGACCCCACCCCTCCCGAGCCTTGCCGGGGCCCGCACCCCCTGGCTGACGACCTCAAGCTCATAACCTAAACCACGAGCTTCCACACTCTCCAGGCCTACACGGCACACAAGCAGCCCTCGTGCCTCTGCGCCTGAGCACCCTCGTCTGGGCACGGGGCCGCCATCTTGTGTCTCTCTACGTCCCCCGGCTTGGTGCGGGGCCTGACAGTAGGCAAGCGCCAGGCAGCCCCCAAGTGGATACCTTGTTACTGGTCGAATGCTGCCAGCTTTCGCTTGCCATCTCCTCGCAGCCTCTGTCTCTCATCGTCTCTTCTCTCCAGACAGCCTCAACGGAGCTGAAACTGCCACTTCGGCCCAGCCCTGTTCCCGGCCACCATCCTGGCCCGCAGCCCATCGCCGGCACCGGAAACTGTGCTGCCTTCTCCCACGTCCTCTTCCCACTCAGAAGGACTAGCGCATTATGGCACCCGGCAGCCACGGGTACTGTGGTCTGTGCACCGTCAGGTTCAGTACCCCATCCACCTTAATCGCCCGTGAGAAGTATTGCTGGTTCTCGCATGCCACGGAGCACGTGAAACGAGCCAGGTGCCACAGGATGGAGTGGTGTCCCATATACATGGCCCACTTGTCTCTCCAGCTGCAGGGCTGGCTTGCTTGTAGGCTTGCAGAGGAGGACAGACCCCTGACTGCTGGGATTCTTGCTTCTGGAACGTCATCAAGCCTCGGTGGAAAGGTCCTCCTGGATCCTTGGCTCGTAATAAAGATGTTCCGTTCGATGAGCCACCCTTAATGAACAGAAACTTTTAGAGCCGCTCCTGGGGCTTTTGATGACTTTTTGGTTGCTGGGCATCCTTCTATGTTTCCTTCGAATTAATTCGGGAGATTCCCGTATTCATTTTTACCTCAGCTACTTTTGTTTCTTTAAAGTAACACTGCCCTTAATTACGGAGAAGGCAATGGCGATCCACTCCAGTACTCTTGCCTGGAAAATCCCAGGGACGGAGGAGCCTGGTAGGCTGCCGTCCATGGGGGTCGCACAGGGTCGGACACGACTGAAGCGACTTAGCAGCAGCAGCCCTTAATTAGGAAAATAATGAGTTCAAGAAGGTAAATATCTGTACTTTGATTTTCTTTTGGCACAAAAAGATTAGGTTTGGATTGACAAATGTTCAAGGAAGGTTTTTCACCAGAAGATCAGAGTGGAATGAACCACAGGCTTATGGATGGAGGAAAAAGCAAGAGAACTTGAAAAATGAGAAAGGCATTTTGAAAGTTACTGGTACTTCATAGCAGTAAGATCTTTCTTATACAAAACATGATAATATTTTTTGTATGGATAGAAATATTTTTTGATACTTTTAAAAGGCTACGTGGGTACACGCTAAGAAATGCGTAAAAAAAAAAAAGAATAATGCTGTCACTTGAAAGAATGGTGATGATGGTGATGATAACAATTATTAATTATATGCCAAGCTCTGAGACAGAACCACAAAGAACTTCGTATGGAAGATAATGTTGAATTCTCACAGCAGTTTTATTAAATAAAAGTTTTATGAATATCATGCCTATTTTATGGTTAAGTAAAGCTGAGGTCACAAAGAGTCGGATGGGACTGAGCGACTAAACACAGCACGGCACAAAACTAAGCTTAGATTAAATCCTGTGTTTAAAGTCATATCGCTGGAAGGTGGTTATGCAAATTCTGAAGAAATTGAGTCTGTTTAAGAGGCTGTGATTTTAACCACTCTGCTTTTATACTTGGAGGGAAACTTTCCTCAGTTTCTTGAGTTGCAACATTATCCTGGGTAGTGGCAAAGCAAACCATCTCGAAAGGGAGAGGCTGGGAGTGTGGCTGTCTGAGAGACAATATTTTGTTACAGCTGGTGTTCTTGGAATGAATAGAGACTTCATAAGATTTAGTTTGAAAAAAAGATTATCTTGACCCATCTCAGGAACTTGATCAGGAAAAGAAAGGTAAGTCAGAGGAACAGTCAGTAATTAGAACAAAACAAAGATATGGGCTTGGGTTATGGTTGTCCAGGTTTGTGGAAGTTGGTAAAGGAGAAAAAGAGTTATTGACAATTTTAAATTTTGAGTCTAGTGGACTAAAATATTATGGTGCCCTAGGGAGCAATAGGAAAATTTGAAAGTGTCCATTCTTTTCTATGAGGGAAGGAAAAATAATTTTACTGGTTGTTCAGTCAAATTGCAAGCAAAGATGTGAGATAGATCTTTCTTTAGTTCAGGTGAATTGTTTTCCTGTTCTGTTCTAGACAAGTCTCCTGAGTGTGGAGCTCAGTATCTCACCTCAATATTTTAGCTGGTCTTACTGTGGTCTTTGTCTTGTTCTTTGTGACTGATTTTTCCTCCCTTATCCATATTTCAATAGCTGGATAGTATACTATTGTATGTCCTAATATCCTGTTCTGTTTCCCACAAGGATCCAAGGTTATGGAGATCTGTAGCTCAATACAGTGGTTGGAGTTTCTAACTAGCAGTAGCTCTTTGGTGCTGACTTTATATATTGTTTGATCCTTGCTTACTGACTGATATGCCCATTTCTCATGATGTTGTATTTTGCTTACCATCCACTATATTAACTTGGTAACTGTTCCTAGATAAGCCTGAATATCATAGATACCTATCTAGTTTCCAGAAAGCAACTATTTCTAGTGGGGCTAATTCTACTTGGGTCATAGTCTAAATATTTTTGTTCTCCCATTGGTGCAGAATTCCTTGATTTTATTTAATAGATCAGATATAATGTGTTGCTATAAATCTATAGGTTAGTAGGCAGTGTACCAATGTTTCCTTCCTCTTTTTAAACTTGTAGTCACAAAAAAAGGAAACCACCAATAACCTTAAATTCTTTTCTTTTATATCTTACACAGTGAAAGTCATTCTTATGTTTGACTTGACCAATTTTGTCTCCCAAATATAACCACTACAGAATTTGCTAAGTGAATCTTTTCTGATTTCCGCACACTTATACATGTCTGCATATGCACTCTGATACATTTATTATATTCGTTAATTAGTTTCTTTGTTTACAAGTCTAGAATCCTGGTATGTATATAGGTTTGGGCATTTTTATCCACTTAATTATTATATGTAAGCTTACAAGTCAATATCTCATTTCATTTAATCATTTTATAGTACTCTTTGAATGAAGGTACCATATTTTTTTGTTGTTGTATTTGTATTTTAAACAGTGGTACCTAGAATGATTAAAAATGCATTAACGTAACAACACTAGTTTTTTTGGACTTTGCATTAAGCAAGGACTACATGGAGAGATAGACCTCATTTATCTAATGGACATACAACAATAAAAAACTGAACCACATGCACATGCTCTTTAAAAACATGTAAAATATATCAGCCTTTACAGTCTACTTTTAATTATGGCAGTTTAAAACTACTTAGCAGACATAATTGAAATATATACAAAGAATTAAAAAATTGAGATTATGCTTGCCAGAAGTACTGTGGTATATACAGTTCTGCATATGCTATATTTTTAAGGCACAGCCAGTTTTTAGCATATTTGTGAGAGGCATGTATAAACAAATTTACTATGTTATTTCTTTGCAAAGTATTGTCTTAAAACTTCATATTGATTATGAATGTAATAGTGATTATAGTGCCAATTTAAGGCTAAATTTACAGGCAACAATAAGATTTCAGTGAATGTGTTTTTAAAAGATGAAGACTGAGGCCTTGAAAGAGAAATAGAAGATGAGAAATTCTCATTTCTGGATCTGGAGAGAGATGCTTAAGGAGCAAATCCCCGATTACTATGAGAATCATGATAAAGATATCATACTAGGGAAACTTTCCTTCATTCATTTTCTCACCTTTCTTTCAGTTCAATCTCTTTTAATTCCTCTAGGAAAAGGAAATCAGTGGTAGAATTGAATATATGTCTATATACATGTATCAGTAGACATCTGTATCGTTCTTCTGTAATTTTTTTCCATATGACTAAATAAACTGGAAACTTCCTTCACCACTCCAGATGATCTTGGGTTATGAAAAAGACATCTCTTAAGAGAATTTCGTCAGAGAATTATAACCAGCACAAATGTCCATTGTCTCCGAAGTATGTAGTTGGTATGCAGTTTAAACAATATATACATTAAAATCAATCAATATGTGTGGATTGGTGAATGATTTATCCAGTATTTCTTGTGTATTTATGATACGCTAAAGAGTACAATGGTGAGTCAAACCAGCATGTTTCTTTCATGAAACTCAAATATATAATACTATATAAAGAACATAGTGGTATGGTATAAATCATGGTCTTTGGAGTCTCAGATATTTAGTCTTGTCCCACCATTGTCACTTACTAGCTATATGACCTTGGACAGTTTATTTGACCTCTCTAAGTGGTCTTAATTATTTTGTCAGAGATTATTTCCTCCTGTCATTCCAGAAGCTATAATAGGAAGAACACTGAACTAGAAGTAGAATCTTGGCTTGTTGGTGTCCACTCCTGCTTCCTTTCTCCTAATCACTCTGGGCCTCAATTTCCTTATCTGTGGGAGAAGAAGACTGGATCAGGTAAGCTACTTCTTAAGCTTCTTCAGGAAGCTTTCTTAAGCTTCTTCCATATTTTAGGATGCAAGGAATCTGTCTTCACACTTAGTTTCACATTCATGAGGTAAAATTAGCTTTCGGTAGGCTACAGTCCATGGGGTCGCTAAGAGTCGGACACGACTGAGCGACTTCACTTTCACTTTTCCCTTTCATGCACTGGAGAAGGAAATGGCAACCCACTCCAGTGTTCTTGCCTGGAGAATCCCAGGGACGGCGGAGCCTGGTGGGCTGCCGTCTATGGGATTGCACAGAGTCGGACATGACTGAAGCGACTGAGCAGCAACAGCAGCAGAGTTTCTCCATTCCTTTGTTTTTCAAGTTCTCTTGCAAGACTGTAGTTTTGAATTAAGGAATAAAGTATGTTGAAAGTTTTAAAGTTTCAAAATCATTTATTTACGAGAAAAGACCTTTGCCATTGGATTTCAAACAACGATAGGAGTGGTTTTAAGAAACACAGTCTACACTATAACTTATTTCCCAAGGGCTCCAAAAGACAGACCTCTCCTTCTAAAACTTACATTTTTGGGAAAGGTGGAGCTGAACTCTCATCTGTAGAAAACATCTGTCAGAATACATGACTCATTGCCAGAAGCCCTCTTTTGGAATCTTTTCTTAATAACAACAATGTATAACAAAAAGACGCTTTGTATTTCAGTAATGCCTTTATTTAGACCTCCTTTCCAATCCATTTATAAACATGTCTAAGAAACAGGCTATGTCTAGACTACCAAACAAAAAAGACACCAAAATCGAACAGGAAGAGTGTTGGAGCATTGCTGAACTGCTGTGTTCAGGAGTTTTAATATTCACAGTAGTTTATTCCATTTATAACTTTCATAAAGACACTAAGAAAAAAATACAAATTTTATGGCAGCAGATTTCATTTAAATCCTTCTCTATGAATTTGGATGCATGTAAAACATCTTTGTTAATTATGATTGGGGCTGGTAGTCTAAAGAAATGTAGGCTATGCCATGCTTACGCACACAAAAAAGATAAACACAGAAGTAAGAGTATCCTAAAGTATATTACCCATTTTTAAATTGTAATATGTTCTTATTATTGAATTGGGGGAATTCTTCATGTATTCGAGACACAAGTTCTTTCTCAGATACATGTCTTAGAAATATTTTATCCTAGTCCTTTGGTTGCCTTTTTGTTTTTGAAAAGCAAAAACAAAAGTTTAGTATTTGGAAAAGTTTAGTATTTCCACATAAATTTGGGAAACAAATTGTAGATTCCTAAAATACAGTCTACTGAGATTGTCATTGGGATTGAATTGAATCTAGAGATAAATTTGTGGAAATTCCTTGGTGGTCCATTGGTTAGGACCTGGAGTTTTCACTGCAGTGGCCCAGGTTCAATCCTTGGTTGGGGAACTAAGATCCTACAAGCTGCACAGTGCCACCAAAAAAAAAAAAAGAGATACATTTGCAAAGAATTAATGTCTTATCAATATTGAGTCATCCAAGTTACAGATTCAAGATATTTCTCTGTTTACTCTAGTCTTCATTTTGTCTCAGGTAAGCTTTATAATTTTCAGTGTATAGGTCTTACATTTCTTCTGTCAATTTTATACATAAATATTTCATATATTTGATGTTATTAAAAATGACATTATTTTCATAATTTTAATTTCCAGTTACTCACTGCTAACATAATAGAACTATGATTAATTTTGTAAATTGATCCTGTACCCTTGCAATCTTGTAAATTCATTCACTAGTTCTGATAGCTTCTTTGTTGATTTTATAGGGTTTTATATGCAGATGATTGCCTTCTATTTCTTTTTTCTATCTGAATGCATCAGCTAGAATCTCCAGTATAATGTTGGTAATAATGAAAATTATAACCACCTTGCTTTGTTCCTAACTTTAAAGGAAAATATTTTGTCTTTCACCATTAAGTATAAGCTGGTAGTTTTTCATAGATGTCATTTATCAGATTGCAAAGATTTTTATCATTATTTACATTTGAAAACATCCACCAGACTCCGCAGAGCACACACATTTGAGGGTAGTGTTTAGAGGCAAAGGATAAGGTACAGAATGAGAAAGAAAATGCAGGCAGGCAGCATTATCTGAGTGAAATTCCACAAGGGAGTTCTGGGTTCATATGCATGTACTTCATGTGTACCATGCTGTGTTTCCAGCTTGAATTGGCTGATGTGTGCAAGGATTGTTGGCTCCAGGGGAGTTGCCTGAGAAGCTTTCACTGGCCATTTAATCTGTCAAGCAAGCTTGTCAAAGTGGGTATGCTAGTGGCAATCATCAGTAAAGAAACTGACTCAGAAGATCATCAGAAGAGTTTCGGACCTTAAACAGCGCATCATATAGTCTGCTTCCTTTGTGTGGTCCTAAAGTCGCAAAGCAAGCACCCAGGCAGTCTGGTGAGATAAAGAGCTTTTCCAGTCCAATAATAAACCAACTCATTGTCTTCTTATCCTTGGAAATTCACTTCTGTTCTTAGTTTGCTGAGAGTTTTTATCAGGAATTGATAGTGTATTTTGTCAAACACTTTTTTTCAACAGCTGTTCAGATGATCACATGGTTTTTCCTTTTAAAGCTATTAACAGGGAGAATCACATTGGTTAATTTTCTAGTGAAATTACATAGGCACTCCTGGGATAAACCATATTGGTCATGATGGTTTTTTTTTTTTTTTTTTACATATTGTTGGATTGAGTTGCTAAAATTTTTTAGAAATGTTTACATCTATGATCATAAAGGATATTCATCTCTAGCTTTCTTTTGTTATAATATTTTTACTTGGTTTTGGGTCAGGATCATTATGGTCATATAGAATTGGGAAATGTTCCTTCTTCAATTTTCTTGAAAATCTTTTGTAGAATTGATATTATAAATTCTTAAATGTTTGGTAGAATTTTCCAGTGAAGCTGTTTGATCTGGAATTTTTGTTATAGGAAGATTCTTAACTAGTAATTTGATTCCATTTAGGGCTATTCAGATGACCTGTTTCTTTTTGAGTGAGCTTTATTGAGTCTTTAAAGGAAGTTTTTCAGTTCTTCCAAACGGTCAAATTTATTGTCTTAGAATTTATTATATTCCCTTATTCTTTCAGTACATTTAATATTTGTAGTAACATCACCTCTCTTGTTTCAAATTTGGTAATTTGTACCTTCTCACTTATCAATCTGGTTATAAGTTTTATCAGTTTTATTGGTCTTTTCAAAGAAGCAGTTTTCACTTTTATGTATTTTGTACTTTTCTATTTCCATTTATTTCTGTTTTTCACAATTACTGTTTCATTTCTTCTGTTTTCATTGTGGTTAACTTTGTTAGATTTTGATAATTTCTGAATATAGAAGAAATGCTCAGTTGTGTCTCACTCTTTGTGACCCCCTCCAACTGTAGCCCACCAGGCTCCTCTGTCCATGGGATTTCTCAGGCAAGAAAACTGGAGTTGGTTGCCATTTCTTCTTCTTCCAGGGGATCTTCCCAATCCAGGAATTGAACCTACATCTCTTGCATCTCCTGCAATGGTGGCATTTTTACCACTAAGCCACCTGGGAAACCCATAGAAGAATAGACTACTGATTTGACAATTTTCTTTTATAACATAGATATGTAGTGCTGTGATTTTGTCTTTTAGTGCAGTTTCAGCTGCATCTCAGACTTTTTGATAGGTTGTGTTTTCATTTTTCTTAAGAATACTTTCTTTTTTCATATATTCTTTGACTTATGGGTTATTTAAAATTTGGTCTTATAGTTTCCAAATATTTTGGGACTTTCCTAGTATTTTACTGTTACTAATTTAATTCAATTTTGGTATGAGAGCATACTTCATATAATTTGAGACCTTCTAAATTGAGACTTCTTTTACGGCCTTGAATAAAGCCTTTCTTAGGAAATATTCTGTGTGCACTTGAAATAAATGTATGATCTGTTGTTGTTGAATGGAGAATTTCATAAATATCAATTAGTTCATGTTGATTGGTAATTTCCATCATGGTTTTTATATCCTTAAGGATATTCTTAAGGTTGCTGAAGCTGAAACTCAACATTCAGAAAACTAAGATCATGACATCCAGTCCCATCACTTCATGGGAAATAGATGGGGAAACAGTGGAAATAGTGATAGACTCTATTTGGGGGGTGCTGATGGTGATTGCAGCCATGAAATTAAAAGACGCTTGCTCCTTGGAAGAAATGCCGTGACCAACCTAGATAGCATATTAAAAAGCAGAGAGATTACTTTGCCAACAAAGGTCTGCATAGTCAAAGCTATCGTTTTTCCAGTAGTCACGTATGGATGTGAGAGTTGGACTATAAAGAAAGCTGAGCGCCAAAGAATTGATGCTTTTGAACTGTGGTGTTGGAGAAGGCTCTTGAGAGTCCCTTGGACTGCAAGGAGATCCAACCAGTCCATCCTAAATGAAATCAGTCCTGAATATTCATTGGAAGGACTGATATTGAAGCTGAAACTCCAATACTTTGGCCACCTAATGTAAAGAACTGACTCATTGATTGGAAAAGCCCCTGATGCTGGGAAAGATTGAAGGTGGGAGGAAAAAGGGGCGACAGAGGATGAGATGGTTGGATGACATCACTGACTTGATGGACATGGTTTTGAGCAACCTCCAGGAGTTGGTGATGGACAGGGAAGCCTAGTGAGAGAAACTAGATTAGTGAGTTCCTAGAGTTCGGGAATGGTGCAGAGTGGTTAGAGGGAAGAATTACAAAAAGGCCAGTGGGAAAATACTGGGAGTTGATGGATCAGTTTAACATCTTGATGGTGATAATGGATCCATAGATAGATAAATATTAAACACTAAATATTGTGAGCCAACTATATTAAAGTAGTGATAAAAATGAACTCAAGGTATTTCATACTAAATTCAAAGTAGAAAGTGGAGGAAATCTGAATTGTAAGAGTTCCAAGAATTGATCATCATTGAAACTGGGACAGTTACTGGTGTTATTTTAGACAGTGTGACTTAAACTGTGTCTTGAAGTTAGTGGTTATGTTCATGAAAGGAGTTTATGGTTAAAATGGACCCTGATTTTGGATAGTGCTAAACATTAGCAATTTCCTGTAACTTTACACAGAAGGAATTTCTCCATATGTTACAAGCAGAAAACAATTGTATTCTATTTCCCCTTTGCCTGTTCAAACTTTTCCATGGGGCTCGTTATTTCCTGTCTTCGGTTACATCTAGGGTAGCCCTCATGTCTTGTCTAGTCTTATTTCAGTAATTAAAATGTCTAGACTCATGTAACTGGCAAAACCCATTTCACTTAGAATCAGTGACCTCCTCTCTCCACTTCCCCTTGTACCTGTTCAGGTGTGGGGTCTTTAGTAAAAAAAGAAATAAGCCTTCAGTTTCTGCATTTTTCCAAGTCATCGCTTCTTTCTCTCCAACCCCTCCCCTTACAACCTGCCAGCTTGCCAACCGACATTTCTGCCCTCTCCAGTGATGCTGGAAGAAAAGAGTTATGGGAAGGAAATACCTAGTACTGTCATGATCTTGTTTTAACAAACATTTAACTCTTTACCTTATGGAGTGTTCTACTGCACTTCTGGTTACTCAGGTAGTGTATCTTTTTGTTTGTCCCTTGCCCTCAGCTCAGGATTCTTCTCTCAGCCTTCTGAAGGTGTACTCATTTGGTTGGATAGTATCAAACCTGCAGATGGTCCTTTTTAAATCCATTACTGGCCACCAGCTCTTTCTTGTTTGGCAAAACTCTAGGTATAGGACACAGCCCATTTTATTGCGGGGATGTGTGTGATAGCTACCTCACTTTCTTCCACCTTTGTCTCTCCACCCTCCAATATTTCTCAAGCACTTGAGTGCTCTTCCTTCACTCCAGAGCACATATATCAAGATCTCCAAGTGGTTAGATTAATCCCCCTCGTAGTGAATTCAGTTAAGTATAGAATACCATCCTTGCTTTTCTGACACTTTGAGTGGAAGGAAGGAAAAAAAAAATGCCATAGCAGTTTAACAACTATATCCAGGGAAAAAAAGATTATTTTCTCTTAGCTTCTTCTTTTTTAAAAAATTTTTACTTATTTATTTTTTGGTTAAGGCAAGTGGCATGCAGAATCTTAGTTCTCTGAGCAGGGATCAAACCCATGCCCCCTGCAGTGGAGCAGGACCACCAGGGAAGTTCCTTTCTTAGCTTCTTAATGCTTGAAATGTTTGTGAGTATTTAACTAGGGCTTGTAAAACAGTTTTCGTTTTTGTTTTCTTTGCCAGTCTGATATAGGCAGTATTTCAACTCAGTGTGGGGTGTGGAAGCACTTGCTCATTATTGTTTTCTTCTTGGAATTTGAAATCTCAGCCAGAACTGAAACAGAAAGGTTTCCATTTTGACATTCTGTTAGAATACTATATACTGCCAAGGGTAGGTTGTAATTGAATTCTACTGTCAGAGTCTGTGGTTCTTAGAATATAGGATTGCAAGAGGCATCATTTATAAGCATCTTGAAAGAGGTGTGATTAGAGTTAGGTTATTTAGTGTTCTGTTGGTTTGCATTTATTTTGGACTGTGTCAAGATGGTATTAGGATTTGGATTGAATAACAAAGCAAAGTTATGTATAACTTTAAAAATGATAAAATATCAAAAAACAATCTTATTAATATAGTAATTTCTCATGGAAGCTATCAGAATAAATATAATTTTGAAAAATAGATATTTCTTATAATATCATAGATTTTATTTAGATTGACATTAAAATCATAATTTACTTCTTGCAGCTAATAAGTATGATTGATTCTTTTGGGTATGGCATAGTATGGCTAAATGCCCAAATAGTTTTTATTATATCATGAATTTATCAGTCAAAGCTTCAGGTTGAAAAATTTGTAACAAGTTAAAATAATAAAGTCTTGTGCACCCCAGTGTTCGTAACAGCACTATTTGCAATAGCCAAGATATGGAAACAACCCAAGTGCCCATGAACAGACATTTGGCTTAATAAGATGTAATACATGTACATACAATGGAATATTACACAGCCATATAAAAGAATGAAATATTGCCATTTGTAGCAACATAGACATAGAGAATATTAAGTGAAGTAAGTCATAAAAAAAACAAATATTATATGATTATCACTTACATATCGAATCTAAAAATAATATAAATAAAGTGATATACAAAACAGAAACAAACATGTAGAAAGCAAACTTATGGCTACCAAAGAGAAAGGGATGAGGCTAGGGATAAATTGGTAGTACATGCTTAACAGATATAAACTACTACACATAAAAGAGATAAGCAATGAGGATTTGCTGTGTAGCACAGGGAGCTATGTTCATAATTTTTAATAACTGATAATGGAAAATAATCTGAAAAATATGTATGTGTATATATAAATATATATGTATAACTGAATCACTACTGTACACCTGAAAGTAACACAATTGTGTAAATCAACTATACTTCATTTTTAAAAGGTTGTTGAATCTAAAACAGAAAAAACAGATAAAGTCTTTAAAACTATTTCATAAAATGGAGATATTAATGTGTAAATTTGTTAGGAGATGTGTCAGAGACAAAAATCCAGACAAGTAAGGTAAATGATTTTATCTAGGCTTTTCTAATAGAGCACCTCAGATCTAAACATTAAAGTTACTAAGTAGAGTTGTTTTCCTTTAAATGTGTTTAGGTGGAAATACACAGTTTATAGGCTTCACAACAGTTGCATAACACAAGAGAGAAAATACTTTTGGGGGAAGGTTTGGGAACACAAATATCTGAGAATGATTTATTCTAGAGCAGGATGTACTTGGGAAGATCTACTTAATGTTCTTATAGAAGATAGAGGAAAAGATTGCCTGAATCCTTTCTTAAAAGACTGATTTGAGCTTGTTACTGGATATGAATCACATCACTGAACCTGTATGTGGGTGCAGAGTCGATGTGTGTGTCAGGCAGTATGGCCTTTTTTAGGCAGGATGGCTGATGAGCCAAGAGAAACAATTTCTTTACCTGTATTGTTTGCAAATTATCTGGTAGATTTGCTACCAGATTCTGAAGTCCAGTGAAATATTATTATAACCAGATTCTGAAGTCCAGTGAAATAAATGCATCATTTGAAATATTAAAAAAACAACTTATGTCTATTATAACAAAGTTATGTAATACATATTCTAGCAGATCAGTGATGTTAATCATATCTAATTTAGTCATATGTATTTATGGTAAATATAATGAAACATATATTCCATAGTCACCACTAAATAAGGTCAGTTTTAAAACTCTTGAGAAAATAATATATAATGTTCTCTGATTAAATACATATTACACAAAGTATGAACAGATACCGCCAAAGTATTTCCCTGTGACACTCCGAGGTGCATATGATTTTTATAAATACTTTCTTGCATTATATTGAGCTCCAAATCAGTGCCATATGTTTACCATTACCTGTTGAAGAAATTCCAAGTTTATTTTCAATAGTTAAAGTAAGCAGATGCTTAGAAACATAGAAAATTCTTATAAACTGTCACTGCCTAACTGTCACCTGTCAGTGTTAACATTTTAAAACTAACAGGAATTCATTCACTGGCTGGAGCGATCACATGAAAACCATGCCCAGAAAAAGTCTAGGGAAATGAACATAAAAATATCATGCAGATGAAAGAAGATAAAAGAAGATGGTCTACTAAAATTTGGAGAGATCTCAACTGACCCTTTTCCTGCTTTGTTTGCTGCCTGTGTAGGATGGCTAGGAGCCATCCTGGGTTCTGAGGAGGGAGAGGGGGTTTCTGCCTGGGGTGGTAATCTAGAGAGGTCTCTTTTTCTGAACTGGCCAATGTATATGGCACAGTAGATGTGTATGTTGCCAGTATGCCCAGAGTTGTCAGGATGTAAGAGCCATCAATGCATCTAGATTCTGGAGTATCATATCAGTCAGCTTTGGCTGCCAGTTTATACAGAAGGGTGCAAATGTTCCAGCAGGTGGTTGATAAGGTAGATTGGCTATAACTTCCCTGATAGCTCAGTTAGTAAAGAATCCGCCTTCAATGCAGGAGATCCCAGTTTGATTCCTGGGTCAGGAAGATCCCCTGGAGAAGGGATAGGCTACTCATGCCAGTATTCTTGATCTTCCCTGGTGGCTCCGCTGGTAAAGAATCCGCCTGTATTGTGTGGGAGACCTGGGTTCTATCCCTGGGTTGGGCAGATCCTCTGGAGAAGGGAATGACTACCCACTCCCGTATTCTTGCCTGGAGAATTCCATGGACAGAGGAGCCTGGCAGGCTTCAGTCCATGGAGTCACAAAGAGTCAGACACGACTGAGCAACTTTCACTTTTCAGTTTTGTTGGGATTGAAGTGATCCTGCCCTTGTAGCCGGGATATTGCTATAGACAGATTGCTGCTGGAGTGGACTGTTCTAACAGCAGTTTTGGAATTCAACCTTTTCTTGCTCCAGCAATTTTCTTCTGGCTAGATATATCAGAACCATCTGTGACACTGCCATCTAGGCAAGAAGTAAGAGAATGTATCTCTGGAAGATAACTGAAGTCTTACGTAATCCAGACAGTGGGAATCTCTTCCTCCCCAAACTCTCTTCCCATCTTAAACCTGGAGGAAGGTGGGTGTTATATCCCTAATAGTTGCCCTCTGCCAACCTGTAGAGTCTGAGTGAATCAAAGTGTTAGCTTTACCAGTTACTGGCTGAGCAACTGTTAACCCTTGTGTACCTTAGTTAACTCATGTAAAGCAAGCAGAGCAATCAAATTTGACAATAAAGATTCTGGAACTGGAATTCCCAGCTCTACTTTCTAGCTTAATCATCATTGGCAAATTATGTAACCCTTCTGTACCTCAGTTTTTTCATCTGGAATATAGGGATCATAGTAGTAGCTACCTCATGGAGTTGATATGAAAATTAAATGAGTATAAGTACTTAGAAGCTGGCACATAATAGACACTGTATAAATGTTATTACTGTGCCGTCATCATCATGATGTTTTCCAAATAACGGAAGGTTGGAGAGTTTTTGACATGAGGATTAGATGTCATTGCATTCACTGGCCAGTGTGATCACTTAAATCTTGCATACAGGTGAAACTTCAGAAAACATAAGTAGATAGAGAAATAGATAAGTAATGTAACATATATTATAGATAATGGTATTTAATTGGCATTTCAGTATTTCAGTGGGTTGTTATTTTCTTCTAACTTTTCTATGTTAAAAAAATGTATAAATGTATCATTTGAAAAAGTACAAACTTGAAAAAAGCTCATAACTGATAAAGAGTAATAAGCCATGCAAAGAAGAAAAGGGGAAAATTATTTATCATGTGGTTGTTAGACAATTGGCTCAGTACAGTTTAGTCGCTCAGTCGTGTCGGACTCCTTAGGACCCCATGAACTGCAGCATGCCAGGCCTCCCTCTCCATCACCAACTCCCGGAGTCCACTCAAACTCATGTCCATCGAGTTGATGATGCCATTCAGCCATCTCATTCTCTGTCATCCCCTTCTCCTCCTGCCCTCAATATTTCCCAGCATCAGCGTCTTTTCAAATGAGTCACCTCTTCGCATCAGGTGGCCAAAGTATTGGAGTTTCAGCTTCAACATCAGTCCTTCCAATGAACACCCAGGACTGATCTCCTTTAGGATGGACTAGTTGGATCTCCTTGCAGTCCAAGGGACTCTCAAGAGTCTTCTCCAGTACCACAGTTCAAAAACATCAATTCTTCGGCGCTCAGCTTTATTTATAGTCCAACTCTCACATCCATACGTGACCACTGGAAAAACCATAGCCTTGACTATATGGACCTTTGTTGGCAAAGTAATGTCTCTGCTTTTTAATATGCTGCCTAGATTGGTCATAACTTTCCTTCCAAAGAGTAAGCATCTTTTAATTTTATTGCTGCAATCACCATCTGCAGTGACTTTGGAGCACAGAAAATAAAGTCTGACACTGTTTCCAATGTTTCCTCATCTATCTGCCATGAAGTGATGGGACCGGATGTCATGGTCTTAGTTTTCTGAATGTTGAGCTTTAAGCCAGCTTTTTCACTCTCCTCTTTCACTTTCATGAAGAGGCTCTTTAGTTCTTCACTTTCTGCCATAAGGGTGGTGTCATCTGAATATCTGAGGCTATTGATATTTCTCCCAGCAATCTTGATTCCAGCTTGTGCTTCCTGCAGCCCAGCGTTTCTCATGATGTACTCTGCATATAAGTTAAATAAGCAGGGTGACAATATACAGCCTTGACGTACTCCTTTTCCTTTTTGGAACCAGTCTGTTGTTCCATGTCCAGTTCTAACTGTTGCTTCCTGACCTGCTGCTGCTGCTGCTGCTAAGTCGCTTCAGTTGTGTCCGATTCTGTGAGACCCCATAGACGGCAGCCCACCAGGCTCCCCCGTCCCTGGAATTCTCCAGGCAAGAACACTGGAGTGGGTTGCCATTTCCTTCTCCAATGCATGAAAGTGAAAAGTGAAAGTGAAGTTGCTCAGTCGTGTCTGACTGTTAGCGACCCCATGGGCTGCAGCCTACCAGGCTCCTCGGTCCATGGGATTTTCCAGGCAGGAGTACTGGAGCGGGGTGCCATTGCCTTCTCCGGCTTCCTGACCTACATAACAGATTTCTCAAGAGGCAGGTCAGGTGGTCTGGTATTCCCATCTCTTTCAGAATTTTCCACAGTTTATTGTGATCCACACAGTCAAAGGCTTTGGCATAGTCAATATAGCAGAAATAGATGTTTTTCTGGAACTCTCTTGCTTTTTCGATGACCCAGCGGATGTTGGCAAATTTGATCTCTGGTTCCTCTGCCTTTTCTAAAACCAGCTTGAACATCTGGAAGTTCACGGTTCACGTATTGCTGAAGCCTGGCTTGGAGAATTTTGAGCATTACTTTACTAACGTGTGAGATGAATGCAACTGTGCAGTAGTTTGAGCATTCTTTGGCATTGCCTTTCTTTGGGGTTGGAATGAAAACTGACCTTTTCCAGTCCTGTGGCCACTGCTGAGTTTTCCAGATTTGCTGGCATATTGAGTGCAGCACTTTCACAGCATCATCTTTGAGGATTTGAAACAGCTCAACTGGAATTCCATCACCTCCACTAGCTTTGTTTGTAGTGATGGTTTCTAAGGCCCACTTGACTTCACATTCCAGGATGTCTCGCTCTAGGCGAGTGATCACACCATCATGATTATCTGGGTCATGAAGATCTTTTTTGTACAGTTCTTCTGTGTATTCTTGCCACCTCTTCTTAATATCTTCTGCTTCTGTTGGGTCCATACCATTTCTGTCCTTTATCGAGCCCATCTTTACATGAAATGTTCCCTTGGTATCTCTAATTTTCCTGAAGAGATCCCTCAGCTTTCCCATTCTGTTGTTTTCCTCTATTTCTTTGCATTGATCACTGAGGAAGGCTTTCTTCTCTCTCCTTGCTATTCTTTGGAACTCTGCGTTCAGATGGGAATATCTTTCCTTTTCTCCTTTGCTTTTTGCTTCTCTTCTTTTCACAGCTATTTGTAAGGCCTCCTCAGACAGCCATTTTGCTTTTCTGCATTTCTTTTCCATGGGGATGGTCTTCATCCCTGTCTCCTGTACAATGTCATGAATCTCTGTCCATAGTTCATCAGGCACTCTGTCTATCAGATCTAGTCCCTTGAATCTATTTGTCACTTCCACTGTATACTCATAAGGGATTTGATCTAGGTCATACATGAATGGAGTAGTGGTTTCCCTACTTTCTTCAATTTAAGTCTAAATTTGGCAATAAGGGGTTAATGATCTGAGCCACAGTCAGCTCCCGGTCTTGTTTTTGCTGACTGTATAGAGCTTCTCCATCTTTGGCTGCAAAGAATATAATCAATCTGATTTCAGTGTTGACCATCTGGTGATGTCCATGTGTAGAGTCTTCTCTTGTGTTATTGGAAGAGGCTGTTTGCTATGACCAGTGCGTTCTCTTGGTAGAACTCTATTAGCCTTTGCCCTGCTTCATTCCGTACTCCAAGCCCAAATTTGCCTGTTACTCCAGGTGTTTCTTGACTTCCTACTTTTGCATTCCAGTCCCCTATAATGAAAAGGACATCTTTTTTGGGTGTTAGTTCTAGAAGGTCTTGTAGCTAGCTTCTGTCAAAATAAATTTCTAATGGAGGAACTTTTAAATGTTGAGAAGTCAAGTAACAAACAGAAAATAGAATTAAGAAATCCTGACTAAATATGGATTTTATAAAGTTAAAACTTATCACAGTGACATTTTAGATTTAAGCAGGACTAATGGAGTGGTGAAGTGAGAAGTTTGGTAAGTGTTCTCCACAAAAACAACAAATATCAGCAAAACCAAGTCTTTCAGAACTCCCAAGATTAACCAAAGGCTTCCAACAATCTGAAGGGAATTATTCAAGAAAAACTACCAAACTTCAGTAAAAACACTAGAGTCTTTGATGTTTAAGTTGGCCTACTCCCATCTCCCTGTCCACAGAAATCCAATTTAAAACCGCAATAAGATGTCATTTCATATCGCCTAGAATGCCTGTAATAAATGAGACCAACAGTAACAAATGTTGATGAGAATGTGAAGAAACATGCTGGTGGGAATGAAATTGGTACAGCTACTTTGGACAGTGGTTTGTCAGTTTCTCAAAAAGTTAAACATAAAGTATCTACACAAGAGAATTGAGCACATATGTCCCCACAGGGACATTGTTGTACAGTCACCCAGTCATTTCCAACTCTTTGTGACCCCATGGACTGCAGCACACCAGGCCTCCCTGTCCCTCACCATCTCCTGAAGCTTGCTCAAGTTCATGTCCATTGCATTGGTGATGCCATCCAGCCATCTCATCCTCTGATGCCCTCTTCTCCCTCTGCCCTCAATCTTTCCCAGCATCAGGGACTTTTTCAGCGAGTCAGCTGTTCGCATCAGATGACTGAAATACTGGAGATTCAGCTTCAGCATCAGTATCAGTCCTTCCAATGAGTATTCAGAGTTGATCTCCCTTAAGATTGACTAGTTTGATCTCCTTGCTGTCCAGGGGACTCTCAGGAGTCTTTTCCAGCACCGCAGTTTGAAAGCATCAGTTCTTCATTTCTCTGCCTTCTTTAAGGTCCTGCTCTCACAACCGTACATGACCACTGGGGAGACCATATGGACCTTTGTCTTGACTATAAAGACCTTTGTCAGCAGAGTAATGTCTCTGCTTTTTTACACACTGTCTAGGTTTATGATAGCTTTCCTGCCAAGAAACAATCATCTTCTGATTTCATGGCAACAGTCACCATCCACAGCAATTTTAGAGCCCAAGAAGAGGAAATCTGTCACTACTACCTTTCCCCCTTCTGTTTGCCATGAAGTAACAGAGCCAGATGCCATTATCTTATTTTTTTTGCTTTCTGCCATTAGAGTAGTATCATCCGCATATCTGAGGTTGTTGATGTTTCTCCCCTAACTTGATTCCAGCTTGTAACTCATCCAGCCCAGCATTTCTCATGATGTGCTCAGCATATAGGTTAACCAAATAGGATGATAGCAAATAGCCCTGTCATAGTCCTTTTTCAATTTTGAACCAATAATTTGTTCCATACAGAGTTCTAACTGTTGCTTCTTGACCCTCATACAGGATTCTTAGGATACAGGTAAGTTAGTCTGGTATTCCCATCTCTTTAAGAGCTTTCCACAGTTTGTTATGATCCACACAGTCAAAGGCTTTAGCATAGTCAGTGAAACAGAGGTAGATGTTTTTCTGGGTCTCCCTTGCTTTCTCTATGATCCAGTGTATGTTGGCAATTTGATCTGTTTCCTCTTTCTTTTCTAAACCCAGCTTGAACATCTGGAAGTCCTTAGTTTGCATAATGCTGAAGCCTAGCATACAAGATTTTAAGCATGACCTTACTAGCATGGGAGATGAGTGAAATTGTCTGATGGTTAGCACATTCTGTAATACTACCCTTCTTGGGATTTGGGATGAGGATTGACCTTTTCTAGTCTATGCTGCCTCTTTCAGATTTGCTGACATATTGAATGCAACACCTTGATGGCATCATCCTTTAGGGTTTTGAATAGCTCTACTGTAATTCCATTGCATCCACTAGCTTTATTAACAGCAGTGCTTCCAAAGGCCCACTTGACTTCACACTCCAGAATGTCTGGCTCTGGATGACCACACCATTGTAGTAACCAATTCATTAAGATCTTTTTTTGAGGAGAGAATGGCAAACCACCCCAGTATACTTGCTGTGAGAACCTCATGAACTGTATAAAAGGACTAGGAACATGCTCACTGTTAAATTACTCATCATGTCCCCAAACTGAAAACCTGTCAGTCAACTGAATAGACAGAATAGATGGATCAACAGAATGTGACATATCCATACAATGAAATACTATTTGGCAGTAAAAATAATTGACATTTGCTATAACATGAAGAACTTTAAAATATTATGCTAAATGACAGAAGCCAGGCATGAGAGAGGATATATTGTCTACTTCTATTTATATGAAATATCCAGAAAATACCAATTTTTAGAGAAATAAATTAATTGTTGCCTAAAGCTGAGAACAGGAATTAGCCATAAGTAGATAAGAACAATCTTATTGGAGGAATAAAAATGTTCTAAAAATGATCCATGGTGATGACTCCACCAGTCGGTAATATTAATAATCTTTAAAATACACACTTCAAATGGACGAATTGTATGATATGTAAAATATAGCTCAGTAAAATTTTTACAAGAATAGTTTAGGCAAGCTTTTCCTCTTAGCAATCAGGGAATACTTTGCTGGATATATACTCTGGGACCAATGGCCTGGAAGTCTGATTGGACAAAGAGCCAGAGTTTCAATAGCTAATAATTTGCTGTGCCTGGTACTGAAAGCCTAGAGGAGAGTGTATGAAACAGTTTCTTGGAAAGCTTTTGGATAAAAAATCCATATAAAGGAAAAAAAGGGAATAAAAAATTCTTTAAAAAAAATAAGTTCTTTTTTTAAATTTTTATTTTGGATTATTATTTTATATTGGGACACAGTTGATTAGCAATGTTGTGTTAGTTGCAGGTATATAGCAAAGTGATTCAGTTATCCATATACATGTATCTTCTTTCAAATTCTTTTCCCATTTAGGTTATTACAAAGTATTGAGCAGAGTTCTTTGTGTTATCCAGTACATCCTTTTTGGTTATCTATTTTAAATATAGCAGTGTGTACATGTCAATCCCAAACTCCCAATCTATCCCTTCCCCCATAGAAAAGGGGTTTTGAATGTGAAGTTAAATTGCTGGACTAGAGAGAGTCTTCTATGTGAAAGAAGATTTGAGGCCAAATTTAAGAATCAGAACTCAGACACACCTTTTAAGTGACAGAGATAGCTAAGTGGCCTTGGGAAGCTGTGTGTAAAATCAAGCTCATAGTCCCTCTCTTCCTAGATTTTGTCTAAGGAAATAAACATGGATAGGTAACCAAGGGAAAAACAAAGTAGAACTTCATTGTTATAAATAAGCATCTTTTATCATTGAAGCTCAACTTGAGGAAAATCCAAGTTACAAATACATTTGTTTATTGAATACTACTGACTCCCATACCAAGAGTATCGGGGCAGGGGGGCAGAAATTCTGTTGTCCTTCTCTTAGAGAAATTACTGCGGTCCTATTATGTGGCCCCATTGTATCTGTTCAGGCATTTGTTCAATAAGGATTTATTAAGCATTTATTGTGTGCTGGGCACTATGCTAGTTGCTGGGGATACAATGGTGAACAAAACAGATACAATCCCCTTGGCCTCGTGGAGCTCACATTCTAGTTGAGGAAGACAGGCAAAAAATAAGTAGACACATAGAATAAGATAACTGCACATATTTCACCTTTCTCCCTTAATAGATGGTAGGATAATGGCTCATAACTATTTAAAAATAACAATTATCGAGCCAGTATTATGTTTCAGGTAATCTTCTAAGCTCTTGGGGTATAGCAGTAAACAAAACAAATGTTACCTTTGTTGAGCTTGAATTCTGAAAAGGAAAGAAAAGCAATAGCACAGAAATAAATATGTCAGGTATGTCATATACTAATGCTATTGGAAGAAGTAAACATAGAAGGGCATGTGTACTGCTGTGGGAAATGAGCTGCAATCATAGTTAGGGTGGTCAGGGATACTTCAGAGAGAAAGTGGGGCCACTTTAGGTGTTACTGACCAGGGTTCTTGGCCTCCTCAATCAGTAGAAATTGATAAGAGGCCAGACAAGAAATTCAGGCAAGGCTTTACTGGGACTCTTGCTTCAGCAGAAGGGAATGAAAACAAAATTCCCTTGTTCGCTCCCTGGTGGCGGGTGTGGGTATGGGGTGAGCTAGTTCCTTATATGGAATGAGTGTAGGGGTGAGTCCAGGGGTTGAGCTAGAGGGGCAGCTTAGTGGGTCTTCCCACCTTCTTGGTGATTCTGTGTGCTTGGTGCATATGTAGTACCCTGCTTTGGCTGCTAACACCGTGCTTCTATGTGTTTTGGGTCTTTTTGTATCTTGTTTTTTGTAATTAGTCCCAACCGCACATGCGCGCAGTTATTTTTAGTTCCCCATTACTTTCTTTGTGCTTTGCTGATGTAGGAGACCTTTGTCCAGGTGCAGGCACTTCAGCAAATGGTCCCAGGTCCCAGCCTGTCTCATAGGAAGGGACACAACCTTAGATGAGGCACATCTCTGTATCTGAGGCAGTCACCACAGTGGCTAACAGCTAAAGACTACTCACCAACAGCAGTCTCAGCTACGTTGGCAAGTCCTTTCCTGAAGAGAGATCCAGGCCCATCATATAGTCCAGTATTTTCAAACTATGGAATTACAGAATGAATCATTCATCAATTGTTATATATAGGTGTATGTATAGTTGTTTAAGTCCCAATATGGTCAAACCAGATGAGGTGATGCCGTTTTTGTTTTAAATCTGTAGATGTATACGTCTATCTACTAAAGGATCTTAAGTCGTTAGGGCTATACTACCTAACATAGGTTTTAAAAAGTGAAACAATTATCAAAATAAACATAATACTTTAGTGCTAACTTTTTAGGTACAGAATATGTGTGTAAGAATTCAGAAAGTGTAATATGGTGGAAGAAATCAAGGAGTGGATAGGCTTTTACTTGACTGTTTGCCATCTTTTTATTTCTTAGACTTAGTAAAAATAGTACTGTTGTTTTGTCTTCTTTTTTTCTCAAGTCCTTTATGGTTTAAGCAAAAAAGATGATAAAGTCATATGTATAAAGTTCTGTTTATTTCAAGTCTTCAACAAATTCTAGTTCTTTGACATTTAGTCACAACCTGATACAAGGTAATTTAATCTAAATTAATAGTTATTTCATAAAGACTTTTCATGAGTGCATATTTTCAGAAATAGTAATAGCTATATTTATTGAGTAATTTCTGTGTGTCAAGCATTATGTGGAACACTTTAACTATCTTAATTAATCTTATAACATCCCTATGAAGAATATTCCAGTCTTAATTATCTTCATTAATATATGAGGAATCTGAGAGTTAGAGCCTCTAAATAATCTATCTAAGATTATCAGGTACTAGGCACATTGAGGATCCACCCCCATCCTTGGGGATAGTTGCAAAAGTCATGAGAGCTTTATTGCAAATAATCCTGTCTGATGGCAACAGGAGAAACATTCCTGATATGACATTGAGTATCAGGGATAATAGTTACATATCAATGATATGAGTAGCACTCCTCAGTCTGGTCTCAAGCCCCAACTTTAGCTCTTCACCCCAAATCTTGAATGGAACAATCACCATGTGACCATTCACTTTTTTAAAAAAATTTAATTGAATAATTGCTTTATAGAATTTTTTGGTTTTATATCATACATAAACAAAAATAAGCCATAGGTACACCCATGTCCCCTCCTTCCTGGACCTCCCTCCCATTTTTGTGATGAGAAGTTAAAAACCCAGGAGCTAGAAACCTGAGTAATGACATGAACATGAGAGGTGATAGTTATTTGGTAAAAACCAACAAAGTTGATTCAGTTGCATAAAATTTCATAGATGAAGTATATGATCTTTAAGATGTGCTATGGGATAGGGATGATTCTCTGAAGATACATAGAAAAAGCAGTCCAGCATTGGAGGAACGGAATGCAATGTTTAACACAAGAAAATTGCTGAAAATTGTCTTTGCAGAGAAATTCTGAAGTATGCAATTGCTTTAGCTGAAGCACATGGAATTAATCATGCCATAATCGAGATTTTTTTTTCACCTCTCCTTGAAATAATTAGCCACAAGACTGTAAGTGCATTTTTCATGTCAAATGGACAGTGGCTTCAAATAAATTGGAACGTGGACGTGCAAGAGAGTGAGAAAAGAAGACTGACTTGATGCATGAAAGACAAAATATCAACATCTCTTGTATAACCACTGAACATGTGTCAGCAAGCATGAGGTCACTATTCACTGGAAATAATAAAACTAAAATAGGTAGTTTATTAAGTAAGAGAAGCAATAAAGTAGAGCTTATCTTGCTTATCAACCAGTAACTTGCAGAATATTGAGGACAGCACAGGGATTTAGTTAACTCTAAATTCAAACAATATGAGTGAAGATATGATAAAACTTCTAGAAAACCTAATGCTAAATATGATGTCAGCAGAAGAGCAAAAACCTAATTGCTTCCTTAATCAGATCAAAGTCGATGAGATATGTTCTGGTCAGCACAACAGTTGAGATAATGATGGCAAAGGAGGGTATGTTACAAGAACATTTATGTTCTAGAAAGCATAGATCTCTTATTCAAGACAATTAACCGGTAATACTAGGTTAGGTAGTTATATTTTAGTTCAGAATATCAGTTGTATGACTTCTGCCTGTGGTCATCTGTATCTGAATTTTCAGTAAGGAGTAGTCATTGTATTTTTTGAATCTCAGTTTAGTTTCTGTCAGATTGTAGTTGCATAAATCGAAAAGAGGCACACTTCTGGTTTGGTCATGTTAGGACTATTTACTGCCGAAGCCTGTACAGTGTATCATCAACCACAAATAATAATACCAGCAATTATAATAATTGCAATGTTCTTATAAGACAACTTTATATATCAACTCCTGTAACTGTCATAATACACTTTGAAATAGATCCTGTTATATTCATTTTACTAATAAGCAAGCAGAGATGCCAGGGGGTTGGATGAGTTTACTGCCTCACACAGGTAGTAAGTAGCAGAGCTGAGATTGAAACCCAGTTGTCTCTTCTTTAGAGTCTGTCTCTTAACCACGATATATTGTACTATAAACTGTGACAGCTATACTGAAACCACTTGGCTATCATACATGCCATACTCTCCTTCTTGGATCTAACTAGAGGTTTCTCATTCACTACTGCTGACCATGGAGAATCTCTTTTTGCTTCTTCTCTAGGGTAGCCCAAGTAACATTTATGAGAATGCCATAACTTAAATGTAGCCTCTGGTGGAACCACATTGCTTTTCTTCTATATTATAGAACAAGGTCCTGGGAGGCCTAAATATAAGGTGAATGGAAATTTACCCAATTCAAAAGAACAGCATCCCGTATATCATAAATAAGAATGCTCAGAGGGGCTATATCTAAGCTCTGCTTATATAAACTTGGACTAATGATTGAAAAATGTTTTTGAAAAACTCAAAAAAAATGTTTTGAGCAGTTTTAAAATGAGTAATTGATGTTTGTGGTATCCAGGGACAAATTAGTCATTCAGAAATTTAAGAAAGGAAGAAAAACCCCATGGGTGTTTCTCCAAATCATATTTTTCTTCTTCTTTTCATTCCTGTTGTCTCTGTTTATTGTAATGATCTGTCTGATTTTTAGATAGTTCCATTCTCTCTCTGTGTAGCTAAGATCACTTAAGAGGCATGTGCGTGTTATTGCATTTCCTAGGTATAGAACCAGTCCTGAGGTTAGTCAGTGATGATATAAGGAGTTATAAACCAGAGAAGTTAGTCCTGCTAACCTAGGACTTCTCTGTCCTTATAGTCTAATAATACCCTGGATACATGCTCCTACATCTTAATTTTGTTTTTATAAGCTTAGCCATCCCATTATTCATGGCAGCAATATGTCATTCCTTGATTGCCTCTCTTTCTAGCCTAAAACCTATTAGACTTCTATCTTTAGAATTAAATCATTATAACCAAAAGATTTAAACTTCTGCCTCTTCCAAATATTGACCTGCCCTACAGAAACTGTCTTTTAAAACTCATCTGGGCTCCTTCTCACTTTGACCTCCGTCCAGAATCGCCTAATACTACTGTCATTTCAGCTGCTGTTTGTGTCCCGTTGTCATGGAGATTATTTTTCTGACCCATAGCTTCATTGACATCCCTCACCCCTTGTTCTATCCTTAGGCCATAAGCCCAACCTAGAACTGCTATTATTTCTGATGGTCTCAGTTTTTATGCTCCTTTACATATTAGAAACACAAATTCTATTTTCAGTCAACCATGATACATTATTTGATGACTGATTCACTAATTTCCTTTTTGGGGGTCTTTTTGTGATTAAACCTGTGGTGTTTAGTACATTACTTGGTGTATAGTGGACACTCAGAAATATGTGTTAAAAAAGAGAAGAAAAGAGGTGGGAAGAACATGAAGTCAAACATTCTTGTGGTCCAACTTCAACTTAACCTCTTCTTAGTTGTGTGAATGTGATTGAATAAATTAAGCTATGTGTAACTCATATTCCTCTCTATAATGGGGGACTAATAATACACTTCATATAAATTAGGAAGAGGTAATAGTTTTTGCCTTTAGAAACACAGTAGAATAGTGTTTAAGTATTGGAATAAATAAACTGAAATAAAAAGATGTACATATCATATGTAATTGTATATGATTTATATCATATGTAATTGTATGTGTATATGATATATGTAATAACTGGGATACCAGCTAATATGGAAATTTAATATGTTTCAGATCAATGTCTTTAGTACATTTGTTTTCTTAAATACAAGAAAACTGATAGATGATAATTTACCCAAAGTAATGTATATGTTAGTAACATCATTTTTAATCAGTTAGCAGTATTTTAAATGAAGTGACAGGAAAGCCACTATTTACTATTTGTATTATTTTAATTCTTAATTTTAAACTAATCAATGCCATTTATATCTGTTACACATTAATTTCTCTTTTTGTGCAATAAATTATACTTCTTTTCTAAGTATAGAAGAAGGAATATAGAAAAAGTTTGAGAAAAGTTTCAGTTACTTTGAACAACTAATTCTTGATTACAATAACAATGCATGATAGAAGTATGGATGCAATGTATTTTACACTGTGATGTTTCAAGGTCTCCCCAAAATATTATGTAATTTGGCTTATTAGTTGCACTGGTCTATTTCACTTGTCCTCACAGCAAGCAAGGTATTGAAATAGGAAATTATTTGAGCCAAGTAATTTCGTTGGAAGTAATTCAGTTCAATAGTAGTTTTTGAGTCTCTCCAGGGCAAGTCAAAATACACCTTAACTTACAAATATCCAAAGTCCTGACCTTTTGATTTTTCATAACTTTTCTTTATTGACATGAGTTATTCTTCCCGCCCTTTTCCAGTTAGTAATTTGGATTCTTTCCTGAGGAGGATTTTTCCATGCACACCACATAAAGCTATCCATCAACTTCTTCCCATGGTTAAGTTTTTATTCATCTTACTAACACCAGTTTTTGTTGGAAACAAATCAGAAAGTTAGGAAAACTACAAATGGAAAAGATATGACATGTCAACCAGTATAACTTCCTACAAATGAGATTACTACTTATAATTTATTTTGTTTGTTTTATTATACCTGAATACCATCACAAGAGCACTGTTATCCTTTAATCATAAAGTGAGAACATTTTTCTTGTTTAATGCTTAGTGTAATACTCAGTTTTATGTTTTCTCCCTTCCCAGAGTTGAAGGAAAAAATGAAGAGAAATATTTTGGCCGCATAATTCTCCTCCCATCCCTGCCCATGCCAAGTCTTTTCCTTTGAGCCCTGAGCTGTTAACTCTCAGTGTACTCAGAGCCATTACTAAGCAAAAGGGGATTCTCCTCACCAGGGAAGAAAGCTATTTATCATTTACTGGAGAAAGGATAAAGAAAAAGTATCCAAATATATTCTCTGGTTAAAAATGGCTAGCACTATGATCCTCTTAATTGCTATCTCCCTCTTCCAAACTTCCTTATCTATGACTCTCAACCCTCTTACCCAATTATTCAGGCAACATTCAAGTAGTTCATACCATATGGCAAGCATTTTCCTAAGCATAGGGTTTAAAAAATTGAAATTCTGTAATTCTAACCCTTAAAGTGATGGGAAGAGATGGCAAACCACAATTACATACTGTATGTAAAGTGATTTAATGGAGGAATGCACAAGAAGTGGTGAAGATATAAAAAGACATTACCTCTGGGATTACAGAAGAGCTTCAGGGAAGGAATGATTGGTTTTGACTTGAAGAATGACTAGAAAGAATTCATTAGACAAGCTGGGCAGACAAAGGGAACAGAGCATGTAAAAACTGAAAGCTGTGAGTGAATGCAGCACATTTGGCACACAGTTCTGAGTCATAGGATGCCTGGAAGGAAATAGTGAATTTGGAATCAGACGTCATGATATCTTTGATTTTTATTCAGAAAAATTTGATCCAAGAGTTTGGACGGTTTAAATAATAAGGAGTACCTCAATCAAGTTTGCATTTCTAAAACTTTATCCATCTTATTGGTATAGATCTTCTGCAAAGATCTATTTAAAATGTTTAAATGATGGTAACCATATTCTCTGGTGAAAAGAACGGCAGGAAAAGCACCATGGAATGGCCATGTAAGGAATTCTGAAAGTTGTTGCTTCCATAAAATAATGAAAATTAACTTTTCAAAACTCTAAAAATTGACCAGAAGTCTTACAACAATACTAGGAGCACTTATTTGTGAGAAATGGATGATGTGGGAGTGATGTCAGCAAGAGGCTGTATAAAACATTCCTCATTGTATCCCCCCTTCAACAACAATTTGGCATCCATCCACAGACAGAAGTATCCCTGAGGGACCTGGGGATCCAGCCCGGTACACCAAGGCGCCTGAGAGGACCCACCCTAGCAATGGGTATTAGGTGTACAGGCTTTGTCTTGGTAGTGGACCCTGTAGTGGTATGTGAACTGGCTCCAGGTACTCTGTACCCTCTCTCTGTGTTCTCTCCTAGAGAAGACTATTTTAGACAGTTATTCATGGATAGGTGAGCTTTTATGGAAGTCCAGGAGAACTTCTGGCACTTAACTGGAACAACAACAACAAAAAAAACAAGTTTGAAACCATTCAAGAGGGTGAGAGGAATAATTTGATTTTATCTATATCACCCCATTCCAAGGTGACATAGTCCAGTACCAAGAGAGAACTTGGCCAGAGATTTTTCCCAAGGAGGAAAGGAAGAACATTTGAGTGAGTGCCCAGTTTTCCCAGCAGGGTGAGTGGAATGCTGCCACAGAGGTCCATTTCTCTCTCCATCCAAAGCACCGAGTGTGAGCTACATCAGTTGGAGACAAAAAGATGCTGGGAGAATGACAGGTAGGACTCTCAGAGAGCATTAAAGGGACATGGGTCCCACCATGAACTTTATGAGGAAGTTACCCATGAGACACTGGGGATGCCTCATCTGTAGACATCCTCATGGCTGATGGACACGCCTGGCTCTGTGTGCCTCACCCACATGTTTGTGGCCCACTCCTTGTGGATGCTCCAAATGGTGACATAAGTGAGCTTTGGTAGAGGACTAGTGAGCAGAAAACTGACCTGAGTCCCCAAGTCGAGGAGCTGCTGCTGCTGCTGCTGCTAAGTCGCTTCAGTCGTGTCCGATTCTGTGCGACCCCATAGATGGCAGCCCACCAGGCTCCGCCATCCCTGGGATTCTCCAGGCAAGAATACTGGAGTGGGTTGCCATTTCCTTCTCCAGTGCATGAATGGGAAAACTGAAAGTGAAGTCGCTCAGTCGTGTCCGACTCTTAGCGACCCCATGGACTGTAGCCTACCAGGCTCCTCCATCCATGGGATTTTCCAGGCAAGAGTACTGGAGTGGGTTGCCATTGCCGAGGAGAGGCTGCAATAAGATCAATGGCTGACTTTTCATCAGAAACGATGGAAACCAGAAAGTGATGAGATGATATTTTCAAAATTCTGAAAAAGACTTACCCAAGAATTAAGTATTTTACAAAAACACCCTTCAAAAATAAAGGAAAAATTAATTAATTTTCAGACACTAAAACTAAAAGACTATCATTAAGCAGACCTGCTATACAAGAAATGTTAAAGAAAGTCCTTCAGGGTAAAATGAAACTAGATAATAACTTGCTTCAACATGAAGAAGTAAAAACCCTGATAAAGGTCATTACATAAATTAATACAGATTACAGTATATTTATCTTTTTCATAAATCTTTTGTCTGATACAAAAGACATGTATAAATCAGTAATTAAAAGATTATGTTTATAGCTTATAGAGATTATAATGTACAAAGATGTGATTTGTAGCATGATAGTATCACAAAGGAGTGGAGAGGGGGTGGAACTATATTGGAGCAAAACCTTTATATAATATTAAGATAAAGTAGATACTTACTTGAGCTAGATTGTTTTAGTTAAGGTGTTAATTGTAATCCTAGGGCAGTCAGTCAGAGAATACATCAAAAATAGTAAAAGAAGCAAAAGTTATAAAATAAAGTCGCTCGGTTGTGTCCAGCTCTTTGTGACCTGGTGGACTATAGAGTCCATGGAATTCTCCAGGCCAGAATACTGGATTGGGTAACGTTTCCCTTCTCCAGGGGATCTTCCCAACCCAGGGATCAAACCCATATCTCCCACATTGCAGGCGGATTCTTTACCAGCTGAGCCACAAGGGAAGCCCAAGAATACTGAAGTGGGTAGCCTATCCCTTCTCCAGTGGATCTTACCAACTCATAAATTGAACCGGGGTCTCCTGCATTGCAGGTGGATTCTTTACCAACTGAGCTATCAGGGATGCCCTAAAATAGTATGTTATAATAGAAAATCTCTAACACAAACACAGAAGGAAGCATGGAGAGATAGAATGTATGGCAAAAACTACTACAATATTGTAAAGTAAAAAAAAAAAAAGAAAAAAAAGAAAAAAAAGAAAATAAAATACCTAGTTTCCATTAAAAAAAAAAACAAAAAAACATAAGGTGTATGGAAAAGAAGTAGAAAACAGGCAACTGCAAATGCTACTTTGTTCATAATTACATTAACTGTAGATAGGCTAAGCTTTAAATCAAAAAACAGATATTTGCAGAATGAATTTTTAAAAAGATCCAGCTGTATGCTGTCAATAAGATACAGAGACATTAATTCAGAGGCAAAAATAAATTGAAAGTACATGATGAAAAAATAAGTACCATTCAAACAGAAACCACAAGAGAGCTTGAATAGCTATACTAAAATCAGACAAAATACACTTTGAATCAAAATTTGTTACTAAAGACAAGGGGAAATATTTTTTGTTGACAAAAGAGTCTATTCAATCAAGATGAGAAAACAGTTACAAATTTATATATCCACTTAAGGAAAAAGAACCCCTTCCAAAAATGAAGCACACAAGGACAGAATTAAAGGAGAGACATACATTTCAGTGATATATTTGGAAACTTCCATACCCCCTTTCAATAGTGATTATAGTAACTAGACAGACTATCAAAAAAGAAAAAAAAAAAAAAGAAAACCAGTATAACCCAGTTAACATTAACACACATCTGTTGATCACAGTCTAACATAACAGAATACATGTTGTTCTCTAGTGCACATGGGACATTCTCCAGAACAGATAATATGTTAAACCCTTAAAAAAAATGTCCACAAATTTAAAAGGATTGAAACTAAATATGTTTTCTGACCACAAATGACAGGTCATTAATAGAAGAATGGTGAGTTCAAATCTGATATGATCAAAATATGAAGTCATTTTTTAAGCAGAAAGAAAAATTGTGAACATTTGCTTTTAAGGAAAATTAATTTAAAAGTTTAATATTCAGTAGAAAAAACTATATAATCATATTCATAATGATAACTGGTAATTTACATAATCATATTAGATTGACCAAATTCAAGAATTATTCTAAGCACCTCATATTCATGAATATATTTTATCTTTCATAAAACCTATGATAGAAGAGATAATATTATTATATTTCCATTTTAAAGCTAAGGAAATTAGGATAATGAGTAACTAAAACTTGCACATCATCACACATACCATAATTTATTAATTTATCAATAAGCATCAGGGTTCCATTTAAGAGCTATTAAGAATAGAGTTGTTATTAACATTTGTATACAGTTGTCTTTGGAACTCTGTGCTCATAATTCAGTTCCTGTGAAACTCATACATTAAAATGGGATTAAGTGTGAAAAAGATTTATTGGCAGAAGTGATTATGAAGGATAAAAGGGAGAATCAGAGAAGATGGAATAGATTGCAGGCTACAATTCAGATCTGATAGGAGGGGAAGGAAGGATGATTGCTAAGGAATTGTACCAAGCTGCATGCTATTCTAATAAAGCTTTGGCCGAGTTAATGTAGGCCAAATTTGTTAATGTCAAAAATCATATTAGTGAAGTTGCTTTGTAGTCTTTATTTGCTGTTGTTTTCTTATCATGAAAGGCATTAAATTTTATCAGTTGAATTTTTGTGTCAACTAAAATAATCATATAGTTGTTTTTCTTTATTTTGGCTTCCCCAGTTGCTCAGCTGGTAAAGAATCTACCTGCAGTGCAGGAGACCCTGGTTTGATTCCTGGGTTGGGAAGATCCCCTGGAGAAGAGATATGCTACCCACTCTGGTATTCTTGGGCTTCCCTTGTGGTTCAGCTGGTAAAGAATCCACCCGCAATGTGAGAGACCTGAGTTCAATCCCTGCGTTGGGAAGATTCTCTGGAGAAGGGAAAGATTACCCACTCCAGGATACAGTCCATGGAATCACAAAGATTCAGACATGACTGAGCGACTTTCACTTTCACTATTAATATAGTGAATTACATTGATTTTCAAATGTTAAACCAGCCTTGTTTTCCTAAGATCATGATCCGTTTTCTGATTTTCCTGGAATATGAAAATCATTTAAAAATCTTGCCAGGTGACTCTTAATCACATTGAAGTTTTAGAACAGATGTGCCCATTTGTATACCTTCCATTTTCCTTTTCTATGGCCATAAGGTGTACAGGGATAAAATTATGAGTTCACATCAAAACCTCTAATTCATATGTAACAGAACAGTTTATCTAGCTTTCTCAATTGTGATATTTATAAATCCTTTCACATGCAGTGAATAATGTACCCGTTATCATTTATTTGTGTATTTACTTAAACATTTTCCCTGGATATGAACAGTTTTTCATCCCTCTTGCTGTCACATCATCCTTGTGGCTATCTCATCACTCCATTGAGCTGTGACTCCCAAGGCATTGTCTACCCTCTTCCACACCAGTGCTCTGTTTAGCTTTCTTGGGCTTCAACACCTCATGCTAGGTACCCCCTCCATATGGACATGCTTCTCACCTTGCTCAGGCTCTGACTTTTCGCTCAGGGCCACCTACCTTCTCTCAGAGAAACCCTTGTTAGCACACTTGGGCTCCAACAACTTTTGCTGGGCTGTTCTTCTACATGCATGTCCTCCTCACCTCACTTGGATTCTAACTGCCCACTTTCTTGGACATACTCCTTGTCCTTCTTGGGCTCTGCTATCTCACACTAGGCTGTCCCTCTTCAAGAATACACTACTCACTCTGTTCTTTCTCTTCCTGTATTGGAACTCTGCTGTGTGTATTCTTTTCTCATCCCACTTAGGCCCTGATACTGTAGATGGAGCAGCCCTTCTCGTGGGATGCTCTCTCACCCTCCTTAGGCTCTGATATCGCATGCCAGGCCAACCCCCATGTACACACCCTTTTTAACCCAGTAGAACTCACACAGTCTTTCCAAGGTATTCCTGCCACGTGGGCACTCCCGTCACCCCATTTGGATTTTCTGACACCCCTCTCTGAGCCTCATGTTTCCCATTGTAATGCTGACCTAGTGAGTTACCTTGATCGGCCTAGTCTAAAGCTTTCAGGACTAAATTATTCATTAAGATAAGTAAAGGCAAGAGAAGGTAAAGGAAGGAAGAGTGGAAGAGACAAAGAGGAAAATGAAGCACTTGCTGTAAAATTTTAGACTAGAAGGAGGAATCAGAGTTGCTCTTTCTATACTAGATGAAGTCCTGCCTGATAAATAGTCCTGCCTGATGAACAGTGTCACTTGATATACTGTCTGTGAACAGGAGCTATCAATATTAATTAATGGGGCCTTGGAATATGCTAATTTTTAAAAAAGTATTGACATGAAATTCTCTTAAGGTGAAATTCACCAATTCAAAATGTACAGGTCAGTATTGTTCAGTATTCACAAACCTGTGCAGTCATCCCTATCATCTAAGCTTTAGAACATCTTCATTACTCCAGAGAAACTGTACCTGTTAAGCTGTCAGTCCCCTTACCCTCCACCCTCTGATGTAGGCAACCACTAATTTGCTTTCTTTTCCTAGAGACTTGTCTTTTCTGGATGTTTCATATAAACAGATCTGTATAAAATGTGTTTTGTGACTAGTTTCTTTTATTTAGCTTAATGTTTTCAAGGCTTATATATGTCATCATATGTATCAGTACTTCTTTTTATGGTCAAACAATATTTCATTGTAGAAATGGGCCATATTTTGTTTACCTGTTCATCAGTTAATGGACATTTGTGCTGTTACGAATAGTGCTTCTATGGAATTCTTATGCAGAGATTTGCATATACATGTTTTACGTATCTTGTATTAGTCTGCTCAGGCTGCTATAACAGAATACCACAGACTGAGTGGGTTAAACAACAGCAGTTTATTTTCTCACAGTTCTGGAGGCTGGAATTTTAAGATCAAAGTGCTGGAAAGGTTGGTTTCTCATGAAATCTCTCCTCCTCACTTGCCAGTGACCATCTTTTTGCTTTATCTACACATGGGCTTCTTTCTGTGAACATATATTCCTGGTGTCTCTTCCCCTTCTTATAAGACAGCAAGTTATTTAGATGAGGGCTTCATTCCTATGACCTCATTTAACTTTAATTACTTCATTAAAGGCCTTACCTTCAAATTGAGACCTGTTGATTATGGGGCTTCAACGTACCGATTGGGGTGGAGGACACAACTTGGTCCATAGCTTTCTGTACTCTCGCCCCCTCCAAGTTCATATTCTTCTTGTATGCAGAATACATTCACCTCATCCTAGCAGCCTCCAAAGCACCAACTCCAAGTCCAAAGTTTTATGTAAATATCATCTAAGTCAAGTGTAAGTGAAGCTCAAGGTATGCCTCATCCTGAGGCAAAATTCCTCTCCAGGTATGAAGCTGTAAAACTAGAAAAGGTTACATGCTCTTAGAATTACCATGATAGGACAGGTGTAGCATAAATATTCCCATTCCAATGGGAAACTGGGAGAAACTATAAAGAAGAAAGGGATAAGAGGCCCTTTGCAAGTCTAAAAATCCTGCTAGGCAAATTCCATTAGATCTTAGGATTTCAGAATAATCCTCTTTGACAAGATGCTCTGCCCTTTGGCTCCACCACAGGGGTGACCTCTCCTTCCAGGCCTGCCGGAATGGGGCCTCACTGTCAGGGCACAGAAAGCAGAAGTCCCATCCTGTTGGCACCGGCTGATAGCCCTGCCCTCTCAGGCATGGCCTATGGCCTTGCCCTTGTGGCCCCAGGCAGGAACAGCCTGGCCTACTGCAACCAGAAAGGCAGCCTCGCCTTCAGTAACCTAGAGGGAGACAGCCTTGCCCAGCCCAGGCCTTTGCACTCTGGGTCTGTGGTGGCAGTGAATGAATTACAAATCAGTCCTTAACAGGTATTAACTGGAATTACTGGATCATATGGTAACTCTCTGTTTAACTTTTTGAGAAACTGCTAGACCCTTTTCCAAAGTGGTAGAACTATCGTATATCCTCAGCAATGAATGAGGATTCTAATTTCTCCCCGTCTTCTGCAGTCTTTGTTACTGTCAAGCTTGTGATTTTAAAGGAGCTCTTGAGCACACTCACTGCCATCATAGTTTTAACCACAAGCCTCCCTAACATTCTTTGCTCTGCCCTTTGCTGACTTGTTTTCCTTTCTCTATCATTCTTTCTCATCAAGCTTATGCTAGCAGACTCCCAGAAAGCAAAACATGAAAGGGACCTTATGAAGCTATTTAAGGTTTTTATTTATTTATTTATTTAAACTTTGTTTTTGGTAGTATGACATTTGCCATCACTTAGTTACTATGGTTTTGCAAGGCATGCTCTCTGAAGCTGGTTAGTTTTGCTGACTCTCCCTACAGTTTCCATCCAGACAGTTTCTGACTGCCTAGAATTTAGCTAAGTGAGCCTCAGGCAAGAACTGTCTAATGTCAGACCATGTAGGTACACATTAGAGAAACGTACATTTTAAAAAATCAATATAACTAATTGATATAATAGCGTAAATTAGGTAATTGCTCAGTAATTTGTGCTGTTTATGTAGCAAATTAGCCCATAGTTTTAAAACAAATTTATGCCCTTGTAATAACCTTTTCACAGGCACCGATATGGGACACATCTAAATACCAAGGGAAAAATAAATGAGGTAGAATAAATATTTTTTATTCAGTTAACTGTGAATTTTCTTAATAGCCCAAGTAAAACTGGTGCTTCTGGTTTCCAGCTGTGTAGTTCTTGTCTGTAATTTTTTTAATGGTGTTATTTTTTGGTTCACAGTGGTCACATAAGCCTGGGATATCCTTTTTTAACTTTCAGTTGAAGATTATCAATATCAAACTGGAATTACATCATGAAGGATTGTTGACTGATTCACTAGAACCGGTGTTGTAATACTTCTTCAACTCATACAGTGCATTTACTGTGAAGTCAGAGCTTCAGGGATTTTCTGAATACAGATTTTTCTATGGTAACAGAGAGTATCTTGTCATTTTATAATTTATTAGACTGAAGTTAAGACCCAAGTGAAGAGAAAGTCAGCGGCTGCTCACAATAGGAGGAACAAATTCCAGACCACAACTAAAGACATTATAAATGCCTAAAATTACTCTCTTTATCTCTAAGGCAGGTGTTTCAAAACTGGATGGATCCCAGATTTTTTTTTTTCTTTTTGGTTATTGTTTTTCTAGAAGTTGAAAAGGATGTTAAAGATAAGGCAGGTGTTAAGATAAAATTCCTCAGTAGGGATGACTCATCAACAGCCAATCAGGGGTTCTGTATCTGAACATGACCAGGGGGTTGGCCTGTCATGGCTATGAAAACTCCCTTCAGTCCAGGAGAAAACAATATTTTTAAACAAAAGTTTGAAGTAATTCCCACTTAAGGAACGAGAAATCTCCATAGCCACTTGATAATACCATTTAGATAACAAAGAAACTGTTACTTTGTCACTATAAAGTTAGCAGCTCTGATTTCAACCTTGCCTTTTACAT
Organism: Giraffa tippelskirchi; assembly: GCF_054371585.1. Taxonomy (NCBI): domain Eukaryota; kingdom Metazoa; phylum Chordata; class Mammalia; order Artiodactyla; family Giraffidae; genus Giraffa; species Giraffa tippelskirchi. The sequence continues at coordinate 71,250,858 of NC_137284.1, forward strand.
TAATGTGTATTATATCCTAAATATTTAAAATTTTATAGGATGATAAATCTCTTACTACATCTAAATTGAGCCTATAAAAATGAATTATTAAAATATGTTAATAAATGGTCATTAGCAAAAAGAAACAACCATAGAAAGTTTAAGGTGTTCAAGGCCAGTGTCTTCCAGAGCTACACCAAGTATTTTTTTCTAGGAAGAAAATGGATTAACAAATAGTACCAAGAAAGAAGTTTATTGGCCCCTTTTGTCATTTACCTCCTTTGGGAATTACAGCAAGGAACAGTTGCCCTTGTTAACCTGTGAACATTTTTCACTCCCATAGGTCACTGACTCTGGCTCAGGGGTCCAATTTTCCTTTCATTCATTAACCACATTGGGAAGCAGAGTTCCTAACCCTTTCCAGTCTAAATGTGGAACAATCACATCCCCTCACAATCAACTGCCAGTGTGCTGGGACCTTTACGTTTCACTGTGCTCTTGCAGTGACGCAAGTTTTTAACAATTGAAGGATATTAACTCAAAAACTTGTTTTCTAATTGGAGGAGCTCAAGGGATTTCAAATAAATGAGCTTGTATAAACTGGAAGCTTGTACATGTGCCTTTCCAATTATTTTTGTTCAAATTGGGGGAGAGGGCACTGCTAATCTCAGAAAGCAGATTTAAGAAATTATTTTAGCTATGAAAGCAACTCAGGATAACAAAACTGAGCAGCTGTGAATTGTTTGGATAGCTGAGAAGACATAACTTTGTCTTTTATCTTAGTAAAGATATCATATATTCAAAATAATGTGATTTAATTATTTAAATTTGTGCATTTTTGTTGATCCTCTAGATTATTTCCTATTATTAGACCCACTGGAAAGAAGAAAAACAAGTGCCTGTCTAGTTGAATTTTAGACTTTTACCAGACCTTTTTCAACTTCCTCTCACTTGCATAACTTAACTGTGAATTTAGAAACCACACAGTGTCCATTTGTAGCAATTATTGTCTTCGTTAATAAAAGAGATGCTAAGAAATCTATATTGTTGGCAGTGTGAGGGACTGTATTCCCACACTGTTTGAACTGAATACATTGTTTTCTGGAGATTGATGGGAATGCATTTAACAGAGCTTTCTAGGAACCTTCAAACTGTATGCTAGCATTGTGAATTAAAGAAATTTGGTTTGGAAGTATGATGGGGAAATCCTCTGTGTTCTTTGTCATTTCCTACTCCCTGCTACACAAGTAAGAGAGAGAGAATGGGACATGGGGTGGGATGGTCATTCTAATGGTTAATTAAGCTTTTATTCAGGTAAAGTTAGATATTTCTTGAACAAGATTTAAGCACGTAAAATCTATACTTGATCTTCACAAGGGAAGATATTCTTTAATAAAATATTTGATCATTCAGGAATAACTTATGTAAAATGATGTATTAATATATGAATATATTACAAAATTCAACATTAAGAATTTGCCAGTTTTCACACATACACACACAAACACTCACACACAAACACCATATCTCCTATGGTAAAAGTGTCTTATCCTTAAATAAGACTTTTTTCAGTCAGCTCCTGGAATTAAGGCACTTACTGGGTCAGTTGATAAAGAATGCACATTTGGGTGTAGAATTGAGATAATTAATGCCTCATTTAGATTTTTAAAGGTTTTTTTAAATTACAGAAGTAATTCATAAAGACATATCTCTTCTTAAGGATTCACACTATACACAAGACATGTCGGCAACCAGTTCTGAAAAATAGATTACCAGTAGTAGAATTTTTGGAAAAGAGAATATCTATGTTTCACTCCCTTATTTTTTTCTACATTTATTTTGTAATGTACTACAACTTACCAGTTTACAGTTTCACCAAGTATATGTGAGAGTACCTGTTTTTTATAACTATATTAAGATACAATATTATCCATTACATTGTTTTCAGTATTATGGACAAAAATATTTTTATTGCTATTTTGATTTGCTTTTCTCTAAGTGAATTTGAGCATCTTTCAATATATTATTGATTGTATATTATTTTTAATTTCTTTTTTTGTATACTTGTGTTCTTTAGAGTGTTTGTATTTTTCCATTTACTTTTATCAGAGCTCATTTTATAGTCTCAACTTGAGATAGTTGCATTAAATGGTTTATTTGTTCAACATATATTTACTAAGGACACTTACTATAACTTGTCAGTTACTGTTTTGTGTCTTAGGAAAGCAGTAATAAACAAGACAATCCAGTAAGAGAAGACAGACTTAAGAATAAACAAACAAATGGATACATAAGATAATTACTGTGAAGAAAATAGATTAAAAAAAAAAATTATACCAGAAACTCTCATTGCTGGTGGCAACACAAAATGGGACAACCACTTTTAAGATAGTTTGGCAGCTTTTTACAAAACTTAACATACTTTTACCAATGTGATTCCACAATAATGATCTTTGGTATATACAAAAAAAAAATGAATTGAAAATGCATGTCCACACAAAAGGATGGTTGTTTATAGCAACTTTATTCATAATTTCCAGAACTTAGAAGCAATCAAGATGTCCTTAATTGGTGAATGGATACATAAACTATGATACGTTCAGAAAGTGGAATATTATTCAGTGCAAAAAAGAAATGAATTATCAAGCCATGAGAAGACATGGAGGAAATTTCAATTTATATTATTAAATGAAAGAAGCTGAAAAGCATACATCCTGTATCATTACAACTATATGACATACTAGAAAAGGCAAAACTATAGTGATGGTAAAAAGATCACTGGTTGTCAGGAGCTCTGTGGGGTGGGGAGGAGGGGTGGGATGACTAGAGAGGACACAGCCTATTTGGGGGCTAGTGGAACTATTCTGTCTGATACTATAATGGTGGAAACATGTCATTACACATTTGTCAAAATCTAAAGCAAGAGAGTTCCAGAAAAACATCTATTTCTGCTTTATTGACTATGCCAAGGCCTTTGAGTGTGTGGTCACAATAAACTGTGGAAAATTCTGAAAGAGGTGGGAATACCAGACCACCTGGCATGACTCTTGAGAAACCTGTATGCAGGTTAGGAAGCAACAGTTAGACCTGGACATGGAACAACAGACTGGTTCCAAATAGGAAAAGGAGTACGTCAAGGCTGTATATTGTCACCCTGCTTATTTAACTTATATGCAGAGTACATCATGAGAAACACTGGGCTGGAGGAAGCACAAGCTGGAATCAAGATTGCCGGGAGAAATATCAATAACCTCAGATATGCAGATGACACCACCCTTATGGCAGAAAGTGAAGAAGAACTAAAGAGCCTCTTTATGCAAGTGAAAGAGGAGAGTAAAAAAGTTGGCTTAAAGCTCAGAAAACTAAGATCATAGCATCCGGTCCCATCACTTCATGGTGAATGGATGGGGAAACAGTGGCTGACTTTATTTTTCTGGGCTCCAAAATCAGTGCAGATGGTGATTGCAGCCATGAAATTAAAAGTCGCTTACTCGTGTTGGAGAAGACTCTTGAGTGTCACTTGGACTGCAAGGAGATCCAACCAGTCCATCCTAAAGGAAATCAGTCCTGAATGTTCATTGGAAGGACTGATGTTGATGTTGAAACTCCAATAATTTGGCCACCTGATGCGAAGAGCTGACTCATTTGAAAAGACCCTGATGCTGGGAAAGATTGAAGGCAGGAGAAGAAGGGGATGACATCAACAACACGATGGACATGAGTTTGAGTAAACTCTGGGAGTTGGTGATGGACAGGGAGGCCTGGCGTGTTGCAGTCCATGTGGTCGCAAAGAGTCAGACACGACTGAGTGACTGAACTGAACTGAACTCCTTGGAAGGAAAATTATGACCAACCTAGACAGCATATTAAAAAGCAGAGACATTACTTTGTCAACAAAGGACCGTCTAATCAAGGCTATGGTTTTTCCAGTGGTCATGTATGGATGTGAGAGGTGGACTATAAAGAAAGCTGAGCACCGAAGAATTGATACTTTTGAACTGTGGTGTTGGAGAAGACTCTTGAGAGTCCCTTGGACTGCAAGGAGATCCAACCAGTCCATCCTAAAGGAGATCAGTCCTGGGTATTCATTGGAAGGACTGATGTTGAAGCTGAACCTCCAATACTTTGGCCACCTGATGTGAAGAGCTGACTCATTTGAAAAGACCCTAAGGCTGGGAAGGATTGGGGGCAGGAGGAGAAGGGAACGACAGAGGATGAGATGGCTGGATGGCATCACCGACTCGATGGACATGGGTTTGGGTAGATTCCGGGAGTTGGTGATGGATGGGGAGGCCTGGCATGCTGCGGTTCATGTGGTTGCAAAGAGTCGGACACGACTCAGTGACTGAACTGAACTGAACTGATATAGTGTACAACATCAAGGATAAACCATAATGTAAAGTCTGGACTTTGGGTGATAGTGATGTCATCATAAGTTTTACCATTGTAATGACTGTCCCACTACTCAGGTGTGCGATGTTGATAGTAAGAAAGGCTGTGCCTGTGTAGGGACAGAGGGTATATGCAAACTCTATACTTAGAGCTCAGTTTTGCTGTGAACCAAAACTGAGTGAGATTCTTGTTACTAATTTACTAATAGTATGTTGCTTTCTGGAACTTCTATTAGATAACATTTATCAAGTAAAGAAAATTTCCTTCTATTGCAGTCTGGATAGCAAATTCCATTAATTGATTTTGGAAATTTTGGGGGAACCATTTATTAAAAGGAAAATCATATCTTTTTTCCTTCAATCTTTTTCTGCAGTGACTTTATTTATAATACTCCCTCATGCTGAAGCATTGTTATGTCCCTGAAAGAGTTATTTATAATGCATTGTTATTATATTACTTGATTCAATTTATTAACATTTTATATAGGATTTTTCATAGAAGTTTATAAATACAATTGACTGATAGTTAATTTTATCATTTTGTGTTCTTTTGGCTTATTTGTTTCAGGATTATGCTAGTTTCATAAAATGAATTGGGAAGTTTTATATCTGTTTCCAACTTTATTTCTTATTCCTGAAAACACTTAGTGATGTTTTTGCCTTTATTCTTTTTCTTTTAGTTTTCCACATTATATCTATTTAATGTAATCTTTAAATAATAGTGTTCAACATTTTGATCATGACTACTCTTTCTTGAACTTTTTTTAAAAAAATTATTAGAATATCGTTGATTTACAATGTTGTGTTAGTTTCTGTTGTACAGCAAAGTCTGTCTTTAAAATCGTGCCTATCTATTTAATCCTTTGTTTTATATAGTTTTTTTCTACTTTCTTCAGATTAAGCTTGGATAACTTCATTTTTACATTTTCTTTTTTTTTTTAGTAATCGATTTATGGATAAATGTTTTCTTTCAAGCTTGACTTTGGTCACCTCCCAGAGATTTTGATATTAAGCACTCCTATCTTTATTTCTAAAGAGATTCTTATTTTCATCTTGATTTTTTTTATTATCCCAAGAGATGAAATCAATCAGTTCGGTTCAGTCACTCAGTCGTGTCTGTATGTAGACATACTGATTGTGATTATTAGATAACATTTATCAAGTTAAGAAAATTTCTTTCTGTTGCAGTCTGACTAGCAAATTCCATTAAATTCCATTTATTGTTTAAAACTTATTTTTAGTTTTTTGTTGTGATTTAAAAAGTAATGTGAGCTACATAGTCTCTACTTTTTGGAATCTGTAGAGATTTCGTCTATCTCCTAGTTCCTAGCTAATTTGTGAATTCCCCAACTTTTTAAAAAAAATTTTGTTTGTAGAATATAGACACACACATTTTTTTTATTACATACACACAATCATGTTTCTCTGTGTCTTAACATTTCTCTAGACATTTTTTAACTGTTCTTGTATTTTTAAGACTATTTTTTAAAGTGTTTTTTCTTAATATTTGTTTATTACCACTTCAGTCCTATTTATTGGATTTATTTTGCATTTTGTCGGGAATAATCTACTAGTTCTCTTTTGGAAGGTCTGTAATTAGGAAATTTTTGAGTATTTATGTTTTATAATGTCTTTATTTTTTCTTCTATTGATTGATGGTTTGGGTGGCTATAAGATTAAGACTTAAATTCACAAATTCACAGTCGTATTTTCTGAACTTGATGAATATTGCTTCTTGTGCTGTAGCATCTGCCTTTGAGAAAGAAGCTGGATTCAGGTCTAATTCTTGTTCTTTTGTAGGCAAGATGTTGTTTTTTTTCTTTTTCTTCTGTCTCTCGAGAAGCTTTTAACTTTTCTCTTTATCCTCATGGTTTTACATTTTACCATGCATTTCAATTTGCAGTTCTTCATTCATTCATGTTAGGATTTTGTTGTATGTACATTTAACTGTAATATGCCAAACTTTACAGGGGAAATTTTCTTTTACATTACTGATTATTGGTTTGTCTTCATACATTTAGTAGTTCATTATTGTAAATTCATTGTTTTATTTGATAATACTTGTTCAAATTTTATTAGAACTATTTCTGATTACATGAATTTGTATGATAAACAAATAAAAATAAATATATATACCAGTATGAAGTGTAATTGTAGTTTGTCCTTTGGATGTGGGGCTCCGTCTCCTTTTAAAAATATTGTCCAGATACCTTTGCTTCTTCTGGAGTAGCCAAATCAGGAGAAAGAGGAAAGCTAATTTGCGTGAGTTACAGTTTACAGTTAGTTATCTGAATAGTGGTTCATTAGACACCAGTGGTTATCATTCTGCTCCTTAACATTCAGTTACTTTACTCTGTCTTCCATGACAGCTTGTCTGTAAGTGTTTTATACCATATTAAGCAACAGCTTCCCTCTCAACCTGATTCTGTCTGCTTTCTGTTTTTGTAGGAATTCTCCCAATTTATAGAAAAACTCATTTCTAACCCACCAGTGCAGGGTTTCTATATTATGCATGGTACCTTTGAGTCATGCCCTGCATAGTCTGTTAATATATGTATCATTGGGCCAGGCAGACATTATTTTCATTTTCCAATTTGTTGAGATTAACTTACCAAATTAGAAGTTGTTTTCTTCTCTATTAAAAGATTAACTTAAGAAGCAAGCCAGAAGTATTTTATTAGTTTGACATCTTCTGACAGATCTCTTTATTGACTTTATCATTTGACTGTTGCTGTCATCTGTGCACTATGACCTAAAGTTTTCTTTTTTTTTTTTTGAGTAGTAAGGAAAGATCTTGCCCTGTCACGAGCATAAGACTATTACTGCATGTAATCAGATAACATAAATTTCCCACTTCTCTCTCTTTTGTGGGTGTGTGTGTGTAAGTAATGGCGGTCCACTGTTTCTGAGGAAATTCAGAATATGTTGACTCTAATCAAATAATTATGTTCTTTAACTTTGTCTAAAAATTAGTAGAAAATTATTATGAAAGTTATCCAAGAAAAGCAATAAAGGAAAATAATTGACACTCCTAGGCTTTTCAGAAAAGCCATGGCTTGTTTGATGTCTGAAATGATTAGTTTGACATCAAAGGCTTTACCTGGCTTATGTACTGCCAATAGTTTCATCCTGAGTACAATATTTTAGGAAACATAAACATGGTTTTCTAGATTATTAGAAAACTTTTGCTCCACACAATGAATTACTGAAGTGAACTTCCTCCCATACACATTTCATTATTCTGTAATATTTGACCACTAATAAGTCCATCTGGAACTTTATCTAGTCCCTAGCCAAAATCCTCCTCCTTCTTAAAGATATTCTGACCCTCCTCTGAGTTTTCATTTCCTCCTACTCTACACAAGTGATGAGCTCTAACCTATTCCCTCCAGATGTCGAACCCATCTATTCCCCTGAGATAAAATATATACAACAATTTTGCTTCACTGCTAACCATTCACCAAGGTAAAACTGAATTTTCATATGTCCATCTCAAAAGAACCATCAAAAGAACCCACTTCAACTGAAAAGAATTATATCTCTTCTGAAACTTATCCTTACTCTACCAAATATATCAATTTGAATGTAAGAAATTATTTTAGTTTAAACTGTTCATACAGTTTTTTCAGTGTGCACACATGTGCAGACACACACCATATTCATGATAAATTATATCCAAATGACCCAATTCTGTATATTAACTTAAAAAAAATCATTCTATCATGTCTGAACATTTGGAGGCAGGATTCCTCCATATATCTCATATATGCCTTATATTTTAACTCGCCTCTTTATAATTTCTTATAGTATTGATTGCTTATAACACTAATAGAATTATCTAGTGTTAGCAATAGAAGAGAACACAGAAATTATCTAATATAGCTTCTTACTCCCAGCGTAGAAGCTTAAATCTATCTAATTTTAGGTGCTTAGTAGTTTATGATAAAAGACTATTTCATTTTCTTTGATTTATTAGCCTCTTTTTTAAAATAATACATTTGCCGCTTTCCAGAAATTCAAGGATCTTGTTTATTTTAACACTGTTTAACTATCTCCCTTCATTTATTTCTATCTTGTAACATTTTAAATCTATATATATATGTGTGTGTGTATATATATATATACACTTTACACTCTGTAAGATATTGTTGCCATTGCTTTTTACAGACAATATTCACTTATATTTACCCTTATATTTAACCTTTCTATTGTTTTTCAATCCTTCTTACATGACCATGTTTTAATCTTGGATCATTTTCCTTCTGCCAGAAAAACCCCTTTTAATGTTTATTTTAATGCCAATTTATTGGTATTGCATTTTTTGGTCTGAAAATTATATGTGTTTTCCCTTCACTTGTGAAGCTAGCTTTTGCTACTTTTGTAGAGTTGTAGGTTGTCAACGATTGCTTTCAAAACTTTAAAGATATCATTTCACTATTTTTTGTCTGCTGCAAAGTCTGACTGTAAGTCCGCTATTATACCTTTGAAAGTCATGCGGTTCTTTTCTGGCTGCTTTTAAAATAGTCTCAGATTTTGGTGTTAAACAGTTTTTCTAGCTCATTGAGAGAAGTGGTTTTTATTGTATATATCCTGCTTAGAGCTCATAATATTTAATACCTAACTTCTGTTGTTGCATTTTCTTTGTTGTAGAATTTGCATTTAATTCTTTTTATAAATTCTACATTTATATTGAAGTTCTCCATTTTGTACCTATTTTTTCTTGATCATGTTAATCATGATTCTTTTAAAATTTGTGTCTGGTTAGGTACAGTGTCTGGGTCACCTATGCATTTGTTTCTCTCATCTGATTTTTTTTCTCCCGATTTTTAGTCATTTGGTTCTATCTCTGGGATACCTGGTAATTTTTTTATTGCATGCTGAACTTTGCCTATAAAAAGCTGTGGAGTCTTTTCTTGCACCAGAGATTTAATTTTTATCCAGCAAAAATTAGAATATGAGTGGGTTAATCTGTTTCAACTAAAACTTTAAAATAGTTTTTATTTAGGTTTCAGTGTGTTTGAAAGCTGGTTTACTTCTGCTGTGCTCTTAAACCCAGGAAGGATCTATTACTAGGTCCTCAGTTGATGAGGGCCTCTTTTCTTGGAGGGGAGTAAATTCCAATTTTTTCTCTCTGTAACATTGGGAGTTTGATAAAATCTGTTTCATTTTTTAACTCCTTATCATCTGCTGTCTTAATGTCTTTTTTTGTAAATATGGCCCACACAGGAGTAACTTAGGAGCTAGGAAATCCCTTAAGGGAAATAGTACAGAGACTGTTAGGCTCGTTTCTCTGTGATTCTCTTTATTATCTCAGATCTTGGAATCTTGAATTTTGGCTGCCTTGGTGGTCTAGAATTCCAAATTTTTATCTCCTTAACCTAAGTATTCTTGCCGGGAAAATCCCATGGACAGAGAAGCCTGGTGGGCTATAGTCCATGGGGTCGAAAAGAGTCAGACACGACTGAGCAACTGAGCATTCATGCATGCAACCTAAGTTGATTGCCAAAATCTTTAACCTGTTATTTTCTGCCTCTTTCTGCAGTGCTTTGAATTACCAATTGTCCCAAGGGGAAAATAGCAGTGGCAAATGCATATCTTACTTTGATGCATTTCCTTTCTCTCCTAGGTCCCCTTGTTTGTTTGCCAGTTCCTCTTTGGCTGTGTTTTACATTTGTGTTTTCACATTTTACATTTTGTCCAGCCTTTTTTCAATAATTAGCCTTAGCAGCAGCCTTAGTCAGATAAAACATACATTGTTACAGTAAGAAGCATTCCAATATTTTTTAATATATTTTAAAAGTTGGATTGCAGGTTTACGAGTTAGATTAAAAAGATCAAGTTTACTACTTTTCTGACTCCCAACTATAAGCAAGTTAGCCTGAGTTTCTTCATATGTAAAATTAAGATGACAGAGTTGAAACATCACAGAATTGTGAGAAAGCATAGTTGGTGCTCTGATTCTGTAGGTTCTATATCCACATATTCAATTCGATGCATGATACAGCGTGCTTGGGACTGGTGCACCAGGATGACCCAGAAGGATGGGATGGGGAGGGAGGTGGGAGGGAGGTTCTGGAAGGGGAAAACATGTACACTCATGGTGGATTCATGTCAATGTATGGCAAAACAAATACAATATTGTAAAGTTAAAAAATAGATAAATAAACTAATTTAAAAATATAAAATAAAATCCAAGTTCCCAGATGCCAGCAAAAAAAAAAAAAAAATTCAGAAAAAAAATCCAGAAAGTTCCAGACTGCAAAACTTGAATTTACTGCACATTCACAACTGTTTATTATATAACATCGACATTGTGATAGGTATTATAAATTATATAGAGATGATTTAAATATGCAGGGAGATGCATATAGGTTACATGCAGATACTATGCTATTTTACATAAGGAACTTGAGCATCTATAGATTTTGGCATATATATAGATTTTGGTTGTCCTGAAGCCAAGCTGCCTGCAGATATGAAGGGATAACTGTATAAGAGTTATATATTCAATGTGCTAATAAGCATCGAGTGTGGCACTTGTGAAGCACAAAGACAAGTTACAAACATGAATATCAGGTTCTGCTCTGAAGATATTTACTCATCATTCAGCAGAGTAGAGATGTCACATTGCTTTTTAAATTAACTCTTGCCAGTGCTTAGCAGAATCTATTCAGTGATTGTTGCAAAGTTTACTAAGTTATATTTAATTATTTTTCTTTCTTTTTAAAATCTTTTTTCTATCTCCTCCTGTCCTGTGGCACCTCAGTTGTTCTACAAAAAATTTCTCTAGTATTACCTGGAGTAATAATATATTGTCTGTGTTTATTTGGACTCCGTTTGGCATAAGTTTTATACTGTTGTCTGTTTAACTTGTACTTATACTTTCTCTCCAACAAAATTTTACGTCCCTAATGGAAACATGAATTTTGCTGTTACTGTTGATAATACTCCTATGAGCGGAGTCTAGAGCACATCATTGCCACTCAGTAATTATTCATTTTATTTGGTTGGGGAATGAGTTGAAAGAAGGAAACTGGAAAAAGAGATTCCCATTTCAGTTTAAAAAGTTGCAAAAATGTACTGGAATTCATGGTTCTTAAGTCTGTGCTTTCAAGAAAATATTTCTGTGCTCTTTGATCACCAGAAGATGTAAAATGTTAAGTCTAGTAAAAGAGATCATTTATTTCATATATTCAAAAGATAGAAAATACTCCAAATTACATATTTATTAATTTCAGAGACCAATTATGTCTTATAATAGGAAACATTAGCCTGTAACATATGAGAGCCATTGCACTATAAAAATTGCATTAAAGTCTTTTGTTACTTGAAAACAATTGATCTTAACAGTTTGGTTTTATGATTAAAATATCCAGGCTCTTTGGTAAGAGATAATTCCAGGAAGGCATAAACTATGAAAGCCTGTCTTTAAAGGCCTCTTAGCTGCCCTAGTCCATTAGACCATTCTTAAGAAAGGCCTGGCTTGTTAAACTAAGAGACTTACCTGGAAGAGAACTTGGTCTTGCTCTGTCTCAGTTCTTGTCAAAGTCTACTTTTGATAAGGGCTTCTCTGGTGGCTCACTGGTAAAGAATCCGCTTGCCAATGCAGAATATTCAAGTTGAATCCCTGGGTTGGAAATACCCCCTAGAGAAGGAAATGGCAACCAACTCCAGTATTATTGCCTGAAAAATTCCATGAACAGACGAGCCTGGTGGGATACAGTCCAGGGGGTCACAAAGAGTGGCGTGACTAAGCGACTAAACAACAATAACAACTTTTGATGAACTCCATGTAAGTATTGGAGCATCTTATATTATCTACATTTGAACTTGTTCAGATCTCCCTTACTTTCAGGTTCTTTCCACAGAGGGCTCAAGTTCACATTTTCTGCTTAGGCTCCCTCTATAATTCCAGTAAGTGCCTATATGGCATATTACCTGAAATTCTCCATAGAAGCTCTTTTTCTCTAGCTTTTAGAGGATGCCTGGGCCACACCATAGCCTAAAATACCAAACTTTCATTTAAAAAGATGAACCCAAACCTATCTGAGGGAAAGATATAGGAGTGGTATTAGTAGTGATTTAAACACCATATACTGTTCTCAGATTAGTCTTGGATTTGGATTGGCAAACAGAGTCAGTATATACAGTCAGCTTCACCCAACACCAAGTTGACTTAGCTTTAAGAAGGAACACATTACAAGAAAAAATATAGCATCAAAGCAATAGCACAGAACTCCCAGGCACAGTTTTCAGTTTCCTAATATTTCACATTTGTGTTGCACACGCAGTTTGTGTTGTTCATGAAAGATGAAACTAACCCATCATTCCGGGGACCTGTCATGTTTTATACCTGCTTAGCCACTCAGCCCCTTCAGAAGTATGTGACTCTCCTATTTCTTCCTATTCTCTGGAGCATCTGTGTCCATCATCAGTGGCTTCCATATATTACTTGGTAACAAGTGCTTGGTAGCTCTTGGCTTAACTAATTTCCATTTATCTTAGATTCAGTATAGATAATCTGCTAATAGTTAATTGAGTTAAAAGCAGAATTGTCCAAAGATTAGGTGTCCTGAGACCTACAGGAAGGCTACAGAATGAACTGTTAACCTATTTAACAGTGTTTATGAATTTATGAATAATGAACAAAACTAGTATCTGAAAAGGTCAATTATTTTGTATTAGTTCATGATATTCACTTAAGGAAGCACCTATCATTTACTGTACTTTTGGCATTGAACTTGTAGCTAATGCAAGGATTTTTCATTCTTTTAGCTTGCTAGTTTAAATCCAAAATAGATTTTGTTATTAAATGTTGGAATCATATATTTAAAAGAATGCTATAGTGAATTCACATTGAAATTATTATGTGTTTTACTAATATTAGCACAGGAAAGGTTTGATAGCAAATAAGCCAGTATGAATGGATTTCATTGTCTAGCTATGTCTTTATGTTCAAAATATTTGTACCAAATGAAGCTCAGAATGAAGAAATTTTCTTCTTTACTTCAGTTATTGACAACAATAAACAATGTGAGGCCAAGCAGTAAAATTCTGAGCTTAGTTTTCTTTAACAAGATCAAAGTAAAACAATGTGATCTGTCATAGCATGATTAACATAAAAGTATTTCAGTACTAGTGACATTTGTTATATGTTTAACTAACACATTCATAAATTTTTTAGTCAAAATACTGGGCTTCCCAGATGGCCAATGGTAAAGAATCCTCCTGCCAATGCAGAAGACACAAGAGACACAGGTTCAGTCTGTGGGTTGGGAAGATACCATGGAGGAGGGTGTGGCAACCCATTCCAGTACTCTTGCCTGGAAAATTCCATGGACAGAGGAGCCTGGCAGGCTACAGTCCCTGGGGTCCCAAAGAGTGTGACATGACTGAGTGACTGAGCACACATACACACACAATGAAAGTATAAAGTACCATTAACTAGTCAACATAATACTCTGGTACTCTTATTGTAAATTATAAAACTGTTGTAAGTTTTAAATTAGTCTTCCGTTACAATTATTCCAAGAAAGTGCCTATGTACTTGGGTCTGAATATATCATTATGGATATCTGAATAATCTGCTCATCCATTTGACGAAATTCTTCTGGAAGTCTTCCTAGTATTTTGTGGCTGCTGTTCTATAAGAAGGGGCATATAGAAAAGCCAATTAGCTTGCCAGACTCTGTAAGTGTTTTAAAGCTGGTATTTAAGAGAGGCAAGTGGCTACTTTGATTTTTCAAATTTCACTAGGTGATAATTTCTCAGCTATTAGAATTAATGACAATTCAGGAAATGTCAAACTTCAGAGGATATAAAACCGTGCATAAGAACATTTTAGAAGAAGGATTCAGTCACCTTCCCATGTGACAAATCAGGTCTTTCTTTGTACACATTAGAGAAAAAAAAGAGGTGGTAGAAGGTGGGTCATACAGGAGGCAAAGTTGGATCTAAAGTTTGTGACAGATATATCTTGATCAACTACTGCCCCTGAATATGGATCAGTCTCATTTAATTAATCCTTCTCACATATTTTGTAAGAATGGAATACATGAAAGAGCTCTTGCCAGATATGGAGATTGAAAGAATGAATGAAAGTACAGAGGAAGTAGAGTGATGCAAGTAGAGCTGTTGCAACTTCACATGCATGCTGAGTTGCTTCAGTTGTTAGTCCAAGTCTTTGCGACCCTATGGACTGTAGCCCTACAGGCTCCTCTGTCCATGGGGATTCTCCAAGCAATAATACTGGAGTGGGTTGCCATGCCCTCCTCCAGGGGATCTTCCTGACCCAGGGATCGAACCTGCGTCTGTTATATCTCCCACATTGGCAGACAAGTTCTTTACCACTAGCTCCACCTGGGAAGCCCAGATAAGGTGTATGTCCATCCATGACCCTTCATAAGTCCTTATTCTAGAAGGTGCTGACCACACGTTAAGGAATACACTGTATTAATCTTTAGGACCAACATCTGTGAAGGTGATTGAAATAGTATATTAGAATGTTCCCTATAAAAGGCAGGAAGGAAAATACCTCTGGCATAAGTAGATTGATTTTTTCCTTTCCCCTAAGAAATGCATGTCTCACTTAGTTAAAGAAACATTCTCCTTTGTAAACATCAGCTCTAATGCTTTTTTGAACTTTTCTTACTTCTGTGTCACTTCTGTGTACTTGGAATAATCCTTTGCATATATCCCATTTCTCTCTGTGTCTTTATGGAGAAAATGCCAAATTTTGGATATAGGTGAATGAAGAGTTTTGAAGCAGTGGTGCTTTGTATAGGTAAACCTTTGGAAGGTCATGCATTCATTTGAAACAGGTCATGCATCTGTCAATATATTTAAATTTCTTTCGCTTCATGACCTATGGGTTTCAAAACAAATTGTCCTGATAACACTTTTCATCCATTTTTCACACTGCACTCAGAAACACAGCTTAAACTAAAACAAAGGTGACTCATAGCCAAGGGAGTCTCTTCTTTTACTAGGTCTGTCCTCTGGAAGCACTTTCGCCCCCTCCCTGAAGAGCTTATGCTTTTACCAGCTAAACTTAAAATGGGTCTCTTCCATGTCCATTTCCTGCATATTTTGTTCTTGATCCAAAATATTTTTTATCTACCTTTCATGTCAGTATTTTAAAAACCCTATTGTGCCTTAGTGAATATGTTAGATTATAAAGTAAGAGAAGATTAAATATATAAATGGAAAACTCAGCAAGCAACTAAAGAGCCTAATACCCAAATGAAGTAGGTCAAAAGGTTACAAAGGAAAAGAATATGGGTTTCTGAAACAGGCTTAAATATAAACAGCCCCGTGACCTTGGGTTCAAATACAGAATGAATAGAATGGTTGGACATATTTATTAAGGCAGATGATTTGAAAATTTTAATCCTATGCTAAACTGAAAAACATCCAAGGAAGGCAGTATTTGAATGTCTGCCCTCAAGTCCAAGAGGAGGAACCTCTAGGGAATTTTTGGAGAGAAGAAACTCTATTACAACATTTTCCTGGCCTGAAAGCCTTCTTAGGAGGAAGTGAACAGAGCCTTGCCCCAAGGCCAAATTTCAAGAGGTTGGACTGCCAGGACATCCTACACACCGGACAGGGATAGTGAAGCCAAGACTACCCACATTCCCATGCTTTTAAAAACTGAGGAACCTCAAGGGGGTACTTGATTTATGTGGAATAATTGTCTTGCCCAAATATATTTCAGAAAGAAAACCTTTTCCAACACCCTCACCTGGGACTGAAAACTGTGGAAAATGGGGGTAGAAGAAGAAGGGCAAAGATTGAATTACTCCTTGGCTAATGCATTAGGACTCTTGGAAAAGAGTGTGATGTTGGGAAAATAACACTGACCAGCAGTTATTGAGCACTTCCAGTGTGCCATGTTGTGTAGTTTTAAATGTAGCATCTGTTCTCGTCCTCACAAAACTCCTACTAGGCATATGCAATTATTATATTAAATTATTCTATTAATTTTTATAGATGAAGAACCTTGAGCCTAGATTGATTACCTAACAGATGAACCAGGAAGCATGCTATGACCATAAAATGAACAGCTATTAAGTGATAAAGCCAGGACCAAACCCTTAACTGTCTGACTTAGGGCCTGTATTCTTGACAACCTGTAGAATTGGATGAATGAGCCACTTCAATAAAGATAATCATGAACTGGGAAACAAACTTATTATATATATGATGTGTATGATTCTTTACTCAAAGTAATGAAACTTATGAGTAAAAGATATCAGAGACTGTTTGGAACCCACCTATAGGTCAATAAGCGCTTAGAGGACATAACATTACACTTTTCATATTTATTCATATTGTAAAATTTGTAACCTCTATGAACTAGCCCTACTCTGTTGCCAGCTGTTAGCAATCTATTGATACTAAAACAATGAAAAGTAAAATTTTAAATTAAATGTCTACAATATGTTGTTTTCCATGCTATTGCTATGTATTCATTCACACACGTTCTCTCGCTTAATCTAATGCCCTTCTCAGTGGTTAGCATAAAATATGCATTCAATAAGTATTTCTAAAATAATGAGGTAGGTGGTATTTCCCTCATTTTACAAATGTGACAACTGACTCTCAGAGAAAACTTACCAAAGACCACAAGACCTCATGTAGGATTCAAATTTAGTTTTTCTAACTTCAAAAACCATACATTTGGGATAATATCAAAAGCCACAAAATTACAGAAATGAATAAAACAAGTGGAAAGGAGATTACACTTGTGCAGAATCTTAAATAATGAGGAAAACCTTTCATGGAACAAGAGTTGATTGTATATGGGGATGTGGAAGAGTGTGGAAGAAAGTATTCTTGGCCACTGCTTCCAGATTTGTTTGTATCATATAATATTTTTATAGCATACTGTGGGAAGTGAGGAAATAATTGTCAGCTGGAGTGCCCTGGCCACCTATGACTCTGACCAGCTTACCACATGAGCTGTGAAATGCATAAGGTATTTTTTAGATCTTGAGATGTTCAGCTTGGTTTAGGAAATATGGTAGGAGATGATTTTGGAGGAGTAGTTTAGAGTCAGATTATGAAGACTCTTATATGCCATGTATTAGGATTGTAAAATTGTAATAAATATACAGAAAACTAAAATAGTGCAATAATGGAAAAAAAGGATTTTATTTTATCTGATTTTTTTCTTCAATATCATTTTGTATATTTAAACCTACATTTATAGCTTAGGGTTTCTTACTGTGATGTAGTTAATGTTATACAAAACCTCCCATAGAAATTAACTGTGAGAACTGAATTAAAATGAAATAAAATAAAAGAGCAACTGTTTAAAATTATTCTTGGGACTTCCCTGGTGGTCCGATGGTTAAGACTCTACACTTCCAGTGCAGAGGGCATGGGTTCAATCCCTGGTCAGGAAACTAAGATACCACATGCTGTATGGTTCAGCCAGAAAAACTATTCTCCAATAACTAAGGCAACAAGAAAACAAAGAATCAAATTCCTAAAGAGAAAGGAAGTTCTTTAAAGTGAACACTACGTTTCTCTCCACTTTTTCACTTTAGCTGCCAATACATAGCCCTGAAAATAGAAACTAATCACAAATAAGCAGCCTAGAAGTTGCAGAAAGACAATAAATTGGACTTTAGGATTACCAGAAGAGCCATAATTTGAGGGGTGAAAATCAGAAGACCTCTGACAATCTACATATAATTTCTGCTCTAAGCATTTACTGATTTTTGATCTATGGAGAACACTGAGATTCTGCTCAGAAGTTAAAAAATATAGTGGAGATTTTGAGAATCTAATGGTGCTAGAGAGACAAAGAGCAGTGTCAGACCCCCAAATAAGAATGATGCCATTTACTCAAGTCTTTTCCACTGAAATTCCTGCAAACATTGCATATAAGGAGTAAGAACAAACTAAAAATAAGCTAGTTCTTTCAGGATGAATAGATCTAATGAAAACTGTAATACTTTGAAACTGAAATCTACAAAATCATTCAGTTCAGTTCAATTGCGGAGAAGGCAATGACAACCCACTCCAGTACTCTTGCCTGGAAAATCCCATGGATGGAGGAGCCTAGTAGACTGCAGTCCATGGGGTCGCTAAGAATCAGACACGACTGAGCAACTTCACTTTCACTTTTCACTTTCATGCATTGGAGAAGGACATGGCAACCCACTCCAGTGTTCTTGCCTGGAGAATCCCAGGGACGGGGGAGCCTGGTGGGCTGCCATCTATGGGGTCGCAGAGTCGGACACGACTGAAGAGACTTAGCAGCAGCAGCAGCAGTTCAATTGCTCAGCCATGTCTGACTCTTTGTGACCCCATGCACTATAGCACGCCAGGCCTCCCTGTCCATCACCAACTCCCAGAGCTTACTCAAACTCATGTCCATCGAGTTGGTGAGGCCATCCAACCATCTCATCCTCTGTCATCCCCTTCTCCTCCCACCTTCAATCTTTCCAGCATCAGGGTCTTTTTAAATGAGTCAGCTCTTCGCATCAGGTGGCCGAAGTATTGAAGCTTTAGCATCAGCATCAGTCCTTCCAATGAATATTCAGGACTGATTTCCTTTAGGATGGACTCGTTGGAACTCCTTGCAGTCCAAGGGACTCTCAAGAGTCTTCTCCAACACCACAGTTCAAAAGCATCAATTCTTCAGCTCAGTTTTCTTTATAGTCCAACTCTCATATCCATACATGACTACTGGGAAAACCATGACTTTGACTAGACGGACCTTTGTTGGCAAGATAATGTCTCTGCTTTTTAGTATGCTGAGGTTGGGTCATAGCTTTTCTTCCAAGGAGCAAGTGTCTTGTAATTTCGTGGCTGCAGTCTTCAGTCACCATCTGCTGTGATTTTGGAGCCCCCCAATATAAAGTCTCTCACCGTTTCCACTTTTTCCCCTTCTATTTGCCATGAAGTGATGGGACCGAAATCTACAAAATAGTGTAAGAGATCAAAGTAAACCAAAATAAATGCAGAAAAAGACTATGGTCAAAGACTGGTGGATTCAGCATTACTAAGATGCTAATTCTCTCTAAATTTATCTGAAGTTTCAGGATAATTTCAGTTAAAATCCCAACTTTTAAAAAAATTAACAATTTAAATTTATATAAGTATGCAAAGTGTCAGGAATAATCATGATAGTCTTGGAGAACAAATTTGGAAGATTTATATTACCAGATACCAGTTAATTTATAAAACTACCATACTGAAAAGTATGTGAAATCTGGTACACGAATAGATTATTTGATCAATGGAACAGAATAGAGAGTCTAGAAGCCGACCCATTCATATATACTCATCTGATTTATGACCAAATTGCTGTTAAAATGCAGTAAGGAAAGGATAATATTTGCAGTTAGTAGTATTAGATCAGTTTCATTTTTATGAAAAAGTGGTAATTT
Source organism: Giraffa tippelskirchi (assembly GCF_054371585.1). NCBI lineage: Eukaryota > Metazoa > Chordata > Mammalia > Artiodactyla > Giraffidae > Giraffa > Giraffa tippelskirchi. The sequence continues at coordinate 71,270,629 of NC_137284.1, forward strand.
ATTCCTACCTTATACCTCATATACAGAATTCAGTCACAATAAATTGTAGACCTAAATGAGTTTTTGTTGTTGTTTTATGTTTTGTTTTGTTTTTGTTTGTTGTTTGATTGCCAAGTCAGGTCCAACTCATTGTGACCCCATTGGGCTGTAGGCTGCCAGGTGTCTCTGTCCATTGGATTTCCTAGGCCAGAATCTGGAGTGGGTTGCCTTTTCCTTTTCCAGGTGATCTTCCCAACCCAGAGATCAAACCACATCTCCTGCATTGCAGGCAGATTCTTTTATCACTGAGCCACCAGGGAAGCCCAGATATAAATGTAAAAGGTAAAAAACACAAGATCCTACAAGATCAAGGAATATCAATATGTTCATTTGGTAGAAAATATTTCTCACAGTCTTCCTAAAAATAATTTTTTAAGTCATAAAAAAACTATCCAGAAAGAAAAGTATTGATACATTGCTCTTTCTTAAATTTAAAAGAAATTCTGTTGATCAAAAGCATACCTCTAGATGAGCAAAAAAGACAAGTCACAGAGTTTGAGAAGACACTGGCAATACATATATTTGGTAAAAGGCATGTATCCAGAATTTATTTTTAAATACCTAAAAATACTTAAAGGGTGTATGTGTGTGCATGCACGTGCTCAGTCATGTTTGACTCTCCAACCCCATGGACTGTGGCCCACCATACTCCACTGTCCATGGATTTTTCCAGGCAAGAATACTGGAGTGGCTTGCCATTTCCTACTCCAGAAGAAAAAGGTGGTCAGTTTTACTTTAGTGGCCACAGACGTGAATAGGAATTTTGAACAAGAAAATTTCCAGCTGTCCAATAAATGTATCTAAATTTGCTCAAACTTGTTAGTGATCAGAGAAATAAAAATTAAAATCACAAGACAACACCAAGTTTTGGTGAGTATATGGGTCCCTGAACTCCTGTACACTGTGAGTGATAATGTCAATTTTTTCAACTATTTTGGAAAACTTACAATATCCACAGAGCTTAGTGTTTGCATACTTTATGATGCAGCAGTTTCACTCCTAGCTGTGTAATCAAGAGAAATGCAAACCACTGTACACCAAAAAGCAGGTTTTGGAATATTTACCACACTGTTAGTCACAATAGAAACTGGACACAAATCTTCGTCAGCAATAATTTTTGTATATTTATATGATGGGATAATATACAGAAATAATAAAACTATATGCAGCAACTAGATGACTCTTGCTGATAGATGAGCCAAAATCCAGATGTAAAAGAATACTTGGGTAGTATAATTCTATTATTTAAAGCTCAAAACTGGCAAAACAAATTTGGTTGATATAAATAAGGATAATGGTTAATATTTAGGGATATGTTAATGGATAGGCTGTTAGGGAGGCTTTTTGGATTTTCTATATATTGTGTTTTTTTTTTCTTGTTGTTACTTACATAAATAGATTACCTTTGAAAAATATTCATCAAGCTGTGCATGTCAAATGTGTGTACTTTACGTGGGTGACATTTCAGTAAAAATGTAAATATATCTTTATGCATAGTGTACAGAAATTGTATATATTTTATTATACATACATTTAAACCTTTCCCTTTGGGGTGAGTGTACTGCTATCACCCTAAACTAAGCTGTATAAACTTGCCTTATCTTTGGTTTCACCTTCCTACACACATCTTTCTCTCTCTTCCCTTCCTTGATCCTCACAGGCCATAAAAACCTGAAAAAAAAAAAAAACCTTTACACTTTAGGGCTCCTGATTCTGTATATCTAAAATATAAACTTTATGCTACATTGCTTCAAACTGTCTTTCATTTTATTAAACCTCTTCTCAAACTGCTGCTGCTGCTGCTAAGTTGCTTCAGTCGTGTCTGACTCTGTGCAACCCCATATACGGCAGCCCACCAGGCTCCGCCGTCCCTGGGATTCTCCAGGCAAGAACACTGGAGTGGGTTGCCATTTCCTTCTCCAATGCATGAAAGTGAAAAGTGAAAGTGAAGTCACTCAGTTGTGTCTGACTCTTCGAGACCCCATGGACTGCAGCCTACCAGGCTCCTCCGTCCATGGGATTTTCTTGCTTAGTATCATTTTCATTACTCCTCTAAACAAAAATTGTGACACATTATCAACAATAAATTTTTAAATATCTGCTTGGTTTTGAAGGCAGAAACTGTTCTCTGCCTGTCCACTCTTATGTCTGGTAGCTCTTAAGAACATCCATCTGTCCTATCTGCTGGTCCAGAATCCTCACTGCCCCTGCAATTTCTACATATTCTGTTATGTCTTCTTTCTCTCTCTCTCTCTCTGATCTCTGCTTACTGTTCATGGCCTCAGTCAAGCCTTCTTTCTCCAATAAACATCCCTCACTGGTGTGCCTATTTTCAAATACTTTTCAGATAGAATGGTGTAACCTTATGCTGTCATAATTTGCTTTACCTGTGACCATTATAGCCTCCCAAGAAGGTATCAGCTCTTTAAGGAGAGGAAATATGGGTCTTCATTCCATATCATTAATTTGGCATAAGTGGTCTCCTGATGTAAGTCATTTTCCCCATTTCTGAAATGTGATTGACATATAAGTTTAGGGTATACAGCGTAATGATTTGACATATATGTATCAAGAAATGATTATCACATTAAGATTAATGACCATCCATCATCTCACATCAGTTCAGTTCAGTTGCTCAGTCGTGTCCAACTCTTTGCGACCCCATGAATCGCAGCATGCCAGGCCTCCCTGTCCATCACCAACTCCCAGAGTCTACCCAAACCCATGTCCATCAAGTCAATGATGCCATCCAGCCATCTCATCCTCTTTCGTCCCCTTCTCCTCCTGCCCCCAATCCTTCCCAGCGTTAGGGTCTTTTCCAATGAGTCAACTCTTCACATGAGGTGGCCAAAGTATTGGAGTTTCAGCTTCAACATCAGTCCTTCCAATGAACACCCAGGATTGATCTCCTTTAGGATGGACTGGTTGGATCTCCTTGCAGTCCAAGGGACTCTCAAGAGTCTTCTCCAACACCACAGTTCAAAAGCATCAATTCTTCATCACTCAGCTTTCTTCACCGTCCAACTCTCACATCCATACATGACTACTGGAAAAAATATAGCCTTGACTAGACGGACCTTTGGTCATCTCACATAGATACAAAAAAAGCCCAAAACAAAATAAATCTTTTTTTTCCTTGTAATAAAAACTCATATTCTCTTAACAACTTTCATACATATCACTTTCATGCAGAAGTGTTAACTATAATCAAGTTGTACATTGCATCCCTGGTACTTATTTATCTTATAACTGAAGTTTGTGCCTTTTAACCACCTGTCCCTAACTCCTCTTCCCACCTCCTTTATCTGTGTGTATGATTCATCTGCTTGAATACTCAGTAAGATTCTAGAGGCCAGATTTCTAATTATACACTTTATTTCCTCAAAAGATGAGCCTAATGTCCTGCATAAAGAAAACCTTCAATACATACTCATTAATTGCTTTTTCCTGATTCTTTCAAAGAAACAGGCCATTATATTATTGATACACAACAGAATTTTCCTTTGTTAAAATCTTCCAATCCACTCACCTTCTGCCTAAAATCATTACTTTCTATTATTTTTACAGGCTGCATAGGATCTAGGCCTTGCCTTGCTCTCAGGCATTTCTGTCTTTGCATCTCTCCTCTTGCTTCTTCTCAGCTTTTGTTTTTTTTTAACTTTTTATTTCATATGGGAATATAGCCGATTAATAGTTTCAGGTGCACAGCAAAAGGAATCAGCCATATATATATATACACATATACATATATATATATAAATATATACACACATATCCATTTTCCCCCAAACTCTCCTCCCATCCAGGCTGCCACATGACATTGAGCAGAGTTCCCTGTGCTATATATTAGGTCCTTGCTGGTTATCCACTTCAAATAGATCAGTGTTTGGGATGGACATGTACACACTCCTTCTCAGCCTTTAATCTTGTTCTCTTGGCCTGGAAATGCTCCTCCTCAGGTCCTTACAGTCCTTAATTTTCACAAATGTTACCTGCTTAAGGAGGTCATAATCCATCTCATCACTCCCTATCAAGTATTTTCTCTTGTTTTTCTTCATAACTTCACCTGTTCTCACCCGAAATGTAAACTACTCAAAGGCAGGGACTTTGAGTTTCTTATTTTTGGTATATCCCCAAGCCTTGCAATACAATATGGTTAATAAATGTGAGTTGAATAAATATATGAAGAAATGAACAAATGAAATAAACACCAACAAATCATGATTGAATCAAAGATTGTAATTCAGAGTGAATTAAAGTGAATCAAATTAAATTCAGAGTGAATTAAAGCAGAAGATCCTGAGGGACAGAGTAGTAGAACAACCATATAGGAAAAAGGCACAGCCTCAGAATATGTGGGCATAGTTAATAAAAATAGGGTGAATGTGAGTTGTGGACAAATTTTTCTTACAAAATGATAGGATAAGTGATAGTGTTTTAAAATTTCTGAATTCAGCCTATGTCAAATACTAAGCTACATGGTAAAAACTGAATAAAGTTGACTATTTATGTCAAATTTTATTGTAAAAAGCAGTGCATCTGGGGGCCAAATGACTTTAGAACACATTATAGACAATAACTCTTTAATTCTTTGACACAGGTGGAGACAGAAATCATTATCCCATTTAGCAGATATTAAAAATTCAGGCAGTAAAAGCAAGTATTTTTCTAACATTTAAACATTAATTTTAGAGTATTATGTGGAATTTCAGTTCATAGCTGCATGTTTGTTCTTGCATCTACTACATTTATTATCACATAATCAACATTATTAGGAAACTTATATTGTGAACATACACTTCAACATAGTGAGAAAAGCATCACACTTCTTGTTCTGCAATAGATTTCTCTTCTGTAATCATCCAATTATGGGTAACCAGAAAGGCCATGAATATAGCACTAGGTCTTAAATGTGGGCATTTCCCCCATCAGTTTATTCAAAAAGTGCTGTATTCGTGGTCAGGGAATTGGTTCAGGCTCAAGAATGGACTGACTATGGAAAAACATTAATTCAAGCCCAAATTAGAATATTAAAGAAAGTATAGTGCCCCACAAAGCAGAGAAAGTGGATTTGTGGTGGCAAAATTGTAGCACATACCAATTTTATGACTCCTGACAAATCACAGAGAAGCAGTTTCTCAAAAAATTACATCAGGATTTACAAGTAATATTAGTGGTATATGATCATTTTTCTCCTTGTGTGCCACTTCCAATAGATTTATGTCTTTACTTTTAGCTATTTTTTATTCATGGATATCCCAAATTCTGCTCTCCTTCCACTAAGAAAGTTCCAGCCTTAGAGTTGTTAAAGTAAAAACAATTGTTGTTAAAGTGGAAAATAGAAGCAATTTTTATCATTGGCCCACCACAGTTTGGCTCAGTTCTTCAAGTCTCTGCTCTAGTGAGAATGAAGCCAGACCACACACTGAGTCTGAATTACAACACTTCAAGAAGAAGAAAAACACTAATGGAAAAAGTCAAATGGGTTTCCAAATGGGAGGTGGTAGACAGTGCAGAAACGTCCTCGCACAGCTCTTATGAGGAGTACACTTTGAATCCAAGGCCCCAACACGCAGTCATGAGTTTGCATTACTACGCTGCTGTGACTGTAGAGCAGGAAATGTCCATTCAGCTGCAGAGTGTACTAGAGTCCATCAGCCTCAGTGGGAAAGCCTGTTGAGAGCCTCTCAACCCAGTTCCCACTTTTTGTGAATCGATCCTGCTATATATGAAAATAAAAATGAGGGCTGCATGGAATATTTTTTCTGTAAGATTATTTCAGCAAATGAGTGAATAAATTAGGGAGTGAATAACTGGAAAGAAAACCTTCAGTTGGTAGTGGCAGAGAAACTTCTGCTATCTTGGACACAAAGGCTGCTTTCTAAGTCCTAGAATCCAAGTTCAGTTCAGTCATTCAGTCGTGTCCGACTCTTTGCGACCCCATGAATTGCAGCACGCCAGGCCTCTCTGTCCATCACCAACTGCCGGAGTCTACCCGAACCCATGTCCATCGAGTCAGTGATGCCATCCAACCATCTCATCCTCATGTATATGTACTCTGCATATAAGTTAAACAAGCAGGGTGACAATAATACAGCCTTGATGTAATCCTTTCCCAATTTGGAACCAGTCTGTTGTTCCATGTCCAGTTCTAACTGTTGCTTCTTGACCTGCATACATGTTTCTCAGGAGACAGTTAAGGTGGTTTGGTATTCTCATCTCCCCTTCCACAGTTTGTTGTGATCCACACAGTCAATGGCTTTAGCATAGTCAATGAAGGCGAAGCAGATGTTTTTCTGAAATTTTCTTGCTTTTCTATGATCCAGTGGATATTGGCAATTTGATCTCTGGTTCTTCGGCTTTTTCTAAATCCAGCTTTACATCCAAAAGTTCTCATTTCATGTACTGTTGAAGCCTAGCTGGAAGGATTTTGAGCATGACCTTGCTAGCATGTGAAATGAGTGCAATTGTGTGGTAGTCTGAACGTTCTTTGGAGTTGGAATGAAAACTGACCCTTCCCAGTCCTGTGGCCACTGCTATGTTTTCCAAATTTGCTGGCATATTGAGTGCAGCACTTTAACAGCATCATCTTTTAGAATTTGAAATAGTTCAGCTGAAATTCAATCACCTCCACTAGTTTTTTTTGTAGTAATGCTTCCTGAGGCCCAGTTGACTCCACACTCCAGGATATCTGGCTCTAGGTGAGTGACAATACCATCATGTTTATTGGTATCATTAAGATCTTTTTTAATACAATTCTGTGTATTCTACCCACCTCTTCTTAATCTCTTCTGCTTCTGTTAGGTGCTTTCTGTTTCTGTCCTTTATTGTGTCTGTCTTTGCATGAAATGTTCCCTTGGAATATCTAATTTTCTTGAAGAGATGGCTAGTCTTTCCCATTCTGTTGTTTTTCTCTGTTTCTTTGCATTTTTCACTTAAGAAGGCTTTCTTATCTCTCTTGCTATTTTCTGGAACTCTGCTTTTAGTTGGGTTTATCTTTCCCTTTCTCCTTTGTCTTTCGCATCTCTTTTCTCGGCTGTTTGTAAAGCCTCTTCAGACAATGACTTTGCCTTATTTCATTTCTTTTTTGGGGGATGGTTTTGGTCACAGCCTCCTTTACAGTATTATGAACCTCTGTCCATAATTCTTCAGGCATACTGTCTACCAGATCTAATCCCTTGATTCTATTCATCACCTCCACTGTATAATCCTAAGGGATTTGAATTAGGTCATATCTGCATGACCTAGTGGTTTTCCCTACTTCCTTTACCACAGAGCCAAACTTTATTAAATTCTTGAATTCCGATGTGATAACTTTGACTTTTACACCAGCTGAATTGATTAGCATATTCTCTGTCCTTTGATTTCCATGTAACTTTTAGTTCAGCTGTACATTTCTAAAGAAAATGCTGTCCTTTTGTACAACTTCCTTTGCTTTCTTACTCTGATTCACAAATTCCAGCCACCTTGGTTTCTCCAGACTCTGATGTCTGTCTTTTAAAATCTGCAGTCCACAAGGCCACCAGACTCCTTTTAGGCTCATCCTTCCTACCCTGAGGCCTGGAAATTGCTTCCAGGAAATACACTGGAGCGTTTACAGGACTGCCCTTGTTTGTTTCCTTTCTCTCAGGAGTCCCAGGTCTCTGCTGTCTGTTGTTCAATGTCTGGAAACATTTGTTACAAATATTTTGCCCAGTTTTCTGTTTACATTGAGAAGGCACTGCCTGCAGCAGTTAATCCTTCATGGGCAGAAGCAGAATTCCTGTCAGTCATTTTAATTTTACCCCTTCTAGTGGATGTGTAATTTACCTTACTGTGATTTTAATAGCTCATGATCTTGAGCAAATTGTCATGTGCTGATTGTTCTTTCATATAGCTTCGTTTATGAAAAGTTTTTCAAATATTTTGTTCATTTGTCTTATTAAGTAGTAGGATTTTTTATACATTCAAGATGCTCTTGTCATAAATATATATTGTAAATATTTTCTCCAGGTCTTTGTCATTCTTAATCATGCCTTTTGAAGGGCAGAAGTTTTTAGTTTCAATAAAGTCCAATTATTGATTTTCTTCTTTTATGATTCATACTTTTCCAGTATCAAGAAACCCTTTGCCTACCCCAAGGTAACAAACAGTATCTCCTATCTTATTTTTCTATAAGCTTTATAGTTTTAACTTCTATGGTTATATCTATAATCCACTTAAAATTAATTGTGCAAATATAATGTAAGAATTCAGATATATGTTTTCTTCAAATGGATATCTGGTTGTATCAGCATATGTTGGAAAGAAAATCTTCTCTTATTATTACTTTAACATATTTGTTAACATTGATTAACTACATATGTAAGTATATTCATTTGGGGGCAGTCCACTTTTTTTCTTCCTTGATTTATGTATTTATTATACTTGAAGTTAGGTAGTATAAGTCCTTCAACTTTGTTCTTTTTCAAAATTATTTTGGTTTGAAAAAAAGAACAGAATTTCGCAAGAACAAACTTGAAGTCATTCATGTCCAATAGCCAAGAAGGAAAGAATTGAGAAAAAATTAAATAATTATAACACTGAATTTTAAACCATAAAATAAATATTTATATCCCCATACTAATATAAGTAAAACTTTTATAAATGTGTATGAGGAAAAGAAAGCTCTTCCATTCAGATTTTCAAGTAAATATAGAAAGAATGAGGGAAAATTGTGTAAGATTTTGCCATAAGTGAGTATTGAACTGTGTCATCTTTTAAGGTGATTTTTTAGTCTGTGAACATACTGAATTAAGTGGTTGATCATTAATGTTAAAAAAGCAATATACTGATATAATAAATATTATGTATTGTTGTTATTGTTTAGTTGCTAAATCATGTCAGACTGTTTCCAACCCCGTGAACTGCAGCTCTCCAGGCTTCCCTGTCCTTCATGATTTCCTGGAGTCTGCTCAGACTTACATACATTGAGTCGGTAATGCTGTCCAACCATCTCATTCTCTGTTCCCTCCTGGCTTCCCTGGCTTCAGTCTTCCCGAACATCAGAGTCTTATCCAATAAGTTGGCTCTTCACATCAGGTGGCCAAAGTATTGGAGCTTCAGCATCAGTCCTTCCAATTAATATTCAGGGTTGATTTCCTTTAGGATCAACTGGTTTGATTCTCCTTGCTGTCCAAGGGACTCGCAAGAGTCTTATCAGCACTACAATTTGAAAGCATCAATTCTTTGGTGCTCAGCCTTCTTTAAGGTACAACTCTCACATCCATATATGACTACTGGAAAACCATAGTTTGACTATACAAACACTTGGCAGCAAAGTGATGTCTCTGCTTTTTAATACACTATCTGGGTTTGTCATAGCTTTTCTTCCAGGGAGCAAGTGTCTTTTAATTTCATGGATAGTCACCATCTACAGTGATTTTGGAGCCCAAGAAAATAAAATCTGTCACTGTTTCCACTTTTCCCCATCTATTCAGGGAAATGATGGGACTGGATCCCATGCCAGCTTTTTTACTCTCCTCTCTCACTCTGATCAAAAGACTCTTGAGTTCCACTTCACTTTCTGCCATTAGGGTAGTATGATCTGCATATCTGAGTTCTCCCTGCAGTCTTGATTCCAGCTTGTGATTCATCTAACCCAGCATTTCCCATGATGTACTCTGCATGTAAGTTAAATAAGCAGGGTGACAACATACAGCCTTGTTGTACTCCTTCCCCAATTTTGAGCAAGTCTGCTGTTCCATGTCAGGATCTAACTATTGCTTGACCTGCATAACAGGTTTCTCAGGAGGCAGGTAAGGTGGTCTGGCATTCCCATCTCTTGAAGATTTTTCCACAGTTTGTTGTAATGCACAGAGTCAAAGGCTTTAGCATAGTCAATGAAGCAGAAGTAGATGTTTTTCTGGAATTCCCTTGAAACATAAATAAACCTATGAGAGCAATATATTTTATAAACATATATGCTGCTGCTGCTAAGTCGTGTCAGTCGTGTCCGACTCTGCAACCCCATAGACGGCAGCCCACAAGGCTCCTCTGTCCCTGGGATTCTCCAGGCAAGAATACTGGAGTGGGTTGCCATTTCCTCCTCCAGTGCATGAAAGTGAAAAGTGAAAGTGAAGTTGCTCAGTCGTGTCCGACTCTTTGCGACCCCATGGGCTGCAGACTACCAGGCTCCTCTGTCCATGGGATTTCCCAGGCAAGAGTACTGGAGTGGGGTGCCATTGCCTTCTTTGATAAACATATATATATTAAGTTATAATATATTAACAGTATAAAATATATTGATACCTTATAAATATATTTATGTTTTAATACTAATAGCAATAGCAGTAATTATATTAATAATCATACACTGTAATATATGTACTTGATGTAATGACTTTATAATAATTTTTCCTATTTATCATGATAGATCAAAATATAATTTTTCTGATATTAATACAGCTATTTCCACTTTCTGTTGGTTAGAATTTAAATGTTATATCTCATTCCATTCTTATCCTTTTAAAAAAATTCTAAGTAGATTTCCTGTAAATAGCATATAGTCATATTTTGCTTTTTATGTACAATCTTACATCTTATTATTTTAGTTGGATTGTTTAATCTATTGATATTTAATATAATTATCAATATTTTTTGGTATAAACAGCATATTTTTAGTAGTGTTCAACATGATACATTCACTTTGTGTTTTTTCCCCTAAATTAACAGTGTTTTTCCATATTCTATTTCCACTATTATCTCATTATATAAAGCATATTTAAAATTTTTTACCTTGTATTATGTTTTCATCTATATGTATTTAGCATCTCCAAATTTATGTATATATAAAAATCTTACTATGCTATACTTTGATTTCTCCCTCCATTTATTTTTCTGTTGTTTTCATACGTTTTTCCTACATGTGCTACAATTCATTGTTATTAAATTTTATTTAAAGAGTTAATTATCATTTTAAGAAATTAGTGTATTTTATATCAAAACCAGGTAGTTACAATTTCTAATTATCTTTCTCTTATTTGTAGATACAGTATTAATGCTTTATTTCCTCTTGCCAAAAGGACCTTCTTTTTTTTTTTTAAATAAATTTATTTATTTTAGTTGGGGGCTAATTACTTTACAATATTGTAGTAGTTTTTTGCCATACATTGACATTAATCAGCCCTGAGTTTACATGTGTTCCCCTTCCTGGGCCCCCCTCCCACCTCCCTCCCCATCCCATCCCTCTGGGTCATCCCGTTGCCCCAGCCCTGAGCATTTGTCTCATGCATCGAACATGGAATGGTGTTCTGTTTCACATATGATAATATACATGTTTCAATGCTATTCTCCCAGAAGGTCCCACCCTCACCTTCTCCCTCAGAGTCCATAAGACTGTTCTATGCATCTGTGTCTCTTATTCTGTCTCGCGTATAGGGTTATCGTTACCATTTTTCAAATTCCACATATATGCATTAGTATACTGTATTGTTGTTTTTCTTTCTGGCTTACTTCACTCTGTATTATGGGCTCCAGTTTCATCCATCTCAGTAGAACTGATTCAAATGTATTCTTTTTAATGGCTGAGTAATATTCCATTGTGTATATGTACCACAGCTTCCTTATCCATTCGTCTGCTGATGGACATCTAGGTTGCTTCCATGTCCTGGCTATTGTAAACAGTGCTGCGATGAACATTGGGGTACACGTGTCTCTTTCAATTCTGGTTTCAAAAGGACCTTCTTTGGTATATCATGTAGTACAGGTCTTCTGGCAACAGCTTATCTCTCTTTCATTCTTTGTTTTTCTTTACTTTCAGATGTTTTTATTGTGTTTACATTTTTTTTCAGTACTTTATTAATATGACCTCATTGTTTACTTTCTTATATTTCTTCAGAGTAGTATGCAGTCATTTTATTCCCTTGTATATATGTGCATTTTTACTCTCTCCTTTTGAAAATTTTCCCTTTATTGTTAGTTTTTTATTTGATTATTATATACTTTGATATTTGTGATAGACAGAATAATGGCACTCCAAAGATAAACACACTATAATACCCAGAATCTATGAATATGTTACCTTTTGTAGCAAAGGAAAATTAAGGTACCCAGTGGTGTTGTTTTCTAATCAGTTGACTTTCAGTTCAGTTCAGTTCAGTCGCTCAGTCATGTCCGACTCTTTGCGACCCCATGAATTGCAGCACGCCAGGCCTCTCTGTCCATCACCAACTCCCGGAGTCTACCCAAACCTATGTCCATTGAGTCAGTGATGCCATCCAACCATCTCATTCTCTGTCATCCACTTCTCCTCCTGCCTCCAATCCCACCCAGCATTAGGGTCTTTTCCAATGAGTCAACTCTTCGCATGAGGTGGCCAAAGTATTGGAGCTTCAGCTTCAACATCAGACCTTCCAATGAACACCCAGGATTGATCTCCTTTAGGATGGATTGATTGGATCTCCTTGCAGTCCAAGGGACTCTCAAGAGTCTTCTCCAACACCACAGTTCAAAAGCATCAATTCTGCGGCGCTCAGCTTTCTTCACCGTCCAACTCTCACATCCATACATGACCACTGGAAAAACCATAGCCTTGACTAGACAGACTTTTGTTGGCAAAGTAATGTCTCTGCTTTTAAATATGCTAGCTAGGTTGGCCATAACCTTCCTTCCAAGGAGTAAGCATCTTTTAATTTCGTGGCTGCAATCACCATTAGCAGTCATTTTGGAGCCCAAAAAAATAAAGTCTGACACTGTTTCCACTGTTTCCCCATCTATTTCCCATGAAGTGATGGGACCAGATGCCATGATCTTAGTTTTCTGAACGTTGAGCTTTAAGCCAACTTTTTCACTCTCCTCCTTCACCTTCATCAAGAGGCTCTTTTGTTCTTCTTCACTTTCTGCCATAAGGGTGGTATCATCCGCATATCTGAGGTTATTGATATTTCTCCCGGCAATCTTGATTCCAGCTTGTGTTTCTTCCAGCCCAGCATTTCTCATGATGTACTCTGCATATACGTTAAATAAGCAGGGTGACAATATACAGCCTTGACGTACTCCTTTTCCTATTTGGAACCAGTCTGTTGTTCCATGTCCAGTTCTAACTGTTGCTTCCTGACCTGCATACAGGTTTCTCAAGAGACAGGTCAGATGGTCTGGTATTTCCATCTCTTTCAGAATTGTCCACAGTTTATTGTGATCCACACAGTCAAAGGCTTTGGCATAGTCAATAAAGCAGAAATAGTTATTTTTCTGGAACTCTCTTGCTTTTTCGATGATCCAGTGGATATTGGCAATTTGATCTCTGGTTCCTCTGCCTTTTCTAAAACCAGCTTGAACATCTGGAAGTTCACGGTTCACGTATTGCTGAAGCCTGGCTTGGAGAATTTTGAGCATTACTTAACTAGCATGTGAGATAAGTGCAGTTGTGCGGTAGTTTGAGCATTCTTTGTTATTGCCTTTCTTTGGGATTGGAATGAAAACTGACCTTTTCCAGTCCTGTGGCCACTGCTGAGTTTTCCAAATTTGCTGGCACACCTTAAACTAGGGTAATTATCATGGATTATCTGGAAAGATTCAGTGTATTCACAGGGTTTCTTTAAAGTTTAAGAGATACTAGAGAATTATGGGAAGATGTGATTATAAAAGAAATTTATAGGAAGATACTTACTGTGTTAATATGCCTGAAAAGAAGGGGCCATGAGTCAAGAAATATGAGTTGCCCCTCAGAGATGGAAAGGGCAACAAAAAAAGTCTTCTGTAGCGTTTTCAGAAAGAAATTCAGCCTGCTGACACCTTAATTTTAACCAAGTTAAATGTGTGTTAGATTTTTGATATACATAATTTTAAGATAATAAGTTTGTATTGTTTTGAGCCACTAAGTTTATGATAATTTGTAAAAGCAACAGTAGGAGAATGTCAGAGTATAACTTCGTGTGTGTCAAACCTCTTTATGGTTTGTTTATCTTCATGTGTCAGTGGAGTTTTTTTTTTTTTCTTTTTTTCATTAATCTTGGAAAATGGTAGTTATTTCTTTCAATCTTTCTTACAATTCTCACTTCTGGGACTCAAATAACACTGATAACTACCTCATAAATCCCTGACTGTTCTGTATCTCTTTCATTCCTTTTCCTATCTGGACATAACAGTATTTTTTTTTGTAGTTTCAATTGTTGTATCTGCATATTTACCGATCTTATCTTTTGTGGTGTCTAATCTTCTGGTAATCTCATCCAGGAACATTTTTAACTCATGCATTGTATTTTTTTTTAGTAGTTTTTAGTTTCTTTTCTATAGCTTATATTTATTTTCTCGTATGATTATGGTTTCCTTTAAATACTTGAAGATATTTCTGATAATCCTTTTAAAATCATTATCTGTTATTTCATCTTTTCTGTTATTTTGAAGTTTGTTTCTATTACTGGTTATGGGTAATAATTTCCTGCTTCTTCACATGTCTCCTCATTTTTATTGGATATTAGGCACTTCTAAGTTTTATACTGTTGAGCTGTGTGAGTATTATAGGTCTTCAGAAATTCTTTTGAAATTGCTCGACTCTGGTCAGGCTTCCCTGGTGGCTCAGTGGTAAAGAATCTGCCTGCCAATGCAGGAGACACAGGTTTGAGCCCTTAGTTAGGAAGATCCCTGGAGAAGGAGATGGAAACCCACTCCAGTATTCTTGCTTGGGAAATCCCATGGACAAAGGAGCCTGGTGAGCTACAGTATGTATGGGGTCACAAAAAAAACACACGCAACTCTGGTCTGGCATGTAGTCTTACATCTTTTATGGTTTGCTTTTAAGTTTTATTAGTGCAAGTTTAGAGTAGTTTTACTCTAGGGATGTTTAAAAGTCCTGCAAATATGTTCTTCTGCTGTCTTCAGATTGTCTTGAGTATTCAATATAATCTCTCGATTCTTGCTGGCCAAAACTCAAGTCTCCTAGCCTTGTGCAAGCTCAAAATATTTTTTATTTATTGTCTCAGCTCTCTTTCTTCCTAGACTAGTGGAGATTTTTCCTATGTGCATGGACCTTAGAATTCAGCAACAGAATCAAGAATATTCTATGCAGATTTCTGGGACTTTTTCTTTGTATAGTTCCCTCTTTCTTAAACTCCAGGCTTCCCAACTTTAGCTTTCACTTTCTTTTCTTAAACTCCACTTTCCAGTTTTCATTGCCTTCACCTCTCTGAAGTTTCGTCTCTGCCTCTTCAGATAGACTACCATTATATAGCTAGGATTCCCCTCCCTGCACCATGCATCAGAAAGTGCTTCTAGAGAGAAAGCCCTGGGGAAGGAAATGACAATTCACTCCAGTATTTTTACCTGGAGATTCCCATGAGCAGTGGAGCCTGGCAGGCTATGGTTCATAGGGCTGCAAAGAGTCAGACACAACTGTAGCAACTTAGCATGCTTGCACACACATGCTGTATATAACATGGATAAGCAAGAAGGACATACTGTATAGCATGAGGAACTTTAGTCAATATCTTGTAATAACCTATAGTGAAAAAGAATCACTTTACTGTATACTTGAAACTAACCCAATACTGTAAATTAGCTATACTCCAATTCTTAAAAAATTTAAATAAATAAGAATTTAGTAAATATATACATTGCAATTTTCAAGTTAGTATAAATATTTTATCAAATATTTGATTATTTTTTCAAGAGATAGGATTTCTAATATATGGGACAAATTGACATTAAAACAATCTCCCCACTATTTTATATGTTTAATGCTTTAATAAATATCATAGTGTTTTGATATCCTCTATAATCTATTTTTTAAATGTGTATACGAGTTCTTTTTGAAGCTGACGTCTATCAGTGTAATATGTTTTGTTATAATGTAATGTATTTTTAGCCTTGAATGATTTTGCTGACTTCTCTATTATACCTTTCTGTCACAACAATAAGCACTGATATTGAAAATTAAGTTTTTCTTTCATTTTCTTAAACATAATATATTACACTTTAAAGTATTTTTATATTGTTAGAATTATTGATATTATCCTAAAAATTTATTTAATAGCATAAAATGCACATTCTGTTAAGTAATTATTAAACATTTACAATGAAGATTTTTATGAAATGCATTTCTTAATGAGAGCGATAGATTTTGTTTGTTTTGTTTTAGGTTGTTACCCTTGGATGAACATTTCTATTAGAATAAAAGGAGTCGCAACATTTATTAGCCACCCATTTCTTATTTTTATAGAACTAAGCCCTGAGGAATCACATACTCATAAATAAGAAAAGTGAAATGGAGGGAATTTTATTTTAACCATGTCATTCAATTCTTTGTACATCTTCTGAGTCACATGTCAAAAATGACATGGTGATTTATCATTAAAAGTTACTTTTAATGATTCATAAAAAGTTACTTTTAATGATTCATACGTGTATAACTAGATTAGAGTCTAGGGTTTCACAGGTGGCTCAGTGTAAAGAATCCACCCGTCAAAGCAGGATCCATAGGAGATGTGGCTTTGATTCCTAGGTTGAGAATGTGTAAGACACATTGTAGGGGAAAGAGACAAGAGAAAAAAAAAACTATATACGGAGTTTAATTGGACAGTAGAGAAAATTGGCAAGTTGCTGTTGAGTGGAGTATGGAAAAATCTTAATGACTCAGTCCTTAAGAATTAGGAGTCACTGATGGTTTTTGAACAGGGGACATGATAAAAATCATGTTTTAGGAAGAATTATCTGGTAGTTGCCTGCAGTATAGTTTGAAAAAAGCTTTGACAAGACTACCTAAGAAAGCTGTTGTAATAATCCAAATGTGAGATTATAATGGAATAGGCTACAGTGTTAGATATGGGAATATAAAGGGAAAGACAAATACCAGAGACAGTAAGAAGAGGGAAATCAGAGACTAGGGTAGATATTCATGTGGGGAATACTGAAATGTTAGACAAGAGTAACTGCCTTGGGTTGCTCAGACGTTTTAATGCAAGCTTAGGGCTCTGGATATTGTAAGTAGTGAGGAGCCAAAAATTTTTTTGAACATGAGAGTAAGAGTGTTTAAAGGATATTAAAAGTGAAATAAGTATTTTCTCTTATTCTTCCACAATAACACTAGAATATAATTGTAAAATCTAGACATAAATAAAGCCTTAATTCCATAAATTATGAATTCCATTCCTCAAAGGGTAATGTAAAGTTACTGATGTGTCATATTAAGTCACAGCCAGATTATTGTTTCTGGTGTTTTGTGTTTAAAAGTTAGTGTAAGATGGTCAGTGAGACTTTATGATTGCTCAGGAATTGACTTCTATCAGGAGACTAAGAGGATGTAAACAGTTTGTGCTTAGACACATCTTCAGACAGTAAAGCTTGTTTAAGCAAGGCTCCTACTCCCAGCTCGTCACCGCAAAACATGCCTCTTCCTGTCTGCTCATAAAGTCTTGCGGGGAAGATAGTGATGAAAGATTGTTTAGGGGTAGCAGAGCGAATTTGTTCTTTTCCTAAGAAGATTGTAAGAGATCTGATTTTTTAAAGCAATTTAAAATTTTAAAGTAGTTTAACATTTTTGATGATTTTTAATTTAGATATAATTCCTAACTTCCTGACAATTTAAACATTAGAAGGAAACTAACTGTCCATAATTACATGTTGTTTACATTTTATCATTGTCATCTATCTATCACCTGAAAGGTGGAGATAACAAATCATTTAACCCTTAAATACTGCACTGCATGTATATTGTCTAAGACATCTGGTTCTTTTTAGAATGAGACAGGACCAGTAATTTGTCCCTAATTTTCAATTCTGGTAATAAAATCCAGACTAACTGAAAAAGTCCCACTCAACATCTTATTATAAAAGCATTCTATGAAACATTTTTCTTAGAAAGCAAATAGATAAATAGTAATGTGAGGTAGATTCGTTATAACAGCTACTTATTGAGATTTTAAAATGTACTTGGCAATATATTTGTCATTTTGTATTTGTAATTTGTTACTCATCATATATTTCTAATCATGCTATTCTTCACAGTAAACTTATAATGGAGGATGTATTTGGACAAAGTAGACACAAATATTAGTTCACTGAGTAAAGAAACCTGAAAGTGCTATAAATTAATATTTGATAAATGTAATTTATGCCCCTTTATGTTAGAAAGGATAAATTTATATCCTATTAGTAGAAAATATCATTAAGTGATGTAGAGCATGTACAATTTGTAGAAGACTGTATCAAGTAGATTCTCAAGCTCTTATTGAAAGTGTCCACTTTAAGCAGGGAGTTTGGGTTGCTTTGTTTTTATATTTCCTTTGCTTTGTTCTAGGCTTCTTCACTGGGTACCATTGAAGAAGTTTTTTTTTTCCTTGAACATTAGTAGCTTTTTGTTCTTGAATGTTATAGTTGACTACTTGTTCACTTCTCTTCTGATGCCCCAGTATTCATTTCCATCTTACTGTTTGCTCCATTTTCTTTTCCTGATACTGTATGTCTAGGGAAGCCTCTGGATCTAGGAGAAAAAAGAAATCAGAGGGTCAAATAACTGCAAAATTATTAAATCTTTTAAATAACCCAGAGTATATCATTCTTAAAGTAACTTCCATGTTAAGGCTTGCCTGTTCATTTCTCATAAATGAGAATTAACATACAATTAACACATAAAATATAATTAGTTTAGTGTCTTCTAAGGGTCATGCATTGTTTTGTCATTTTATATAATGCAGTTTAATCTTCAAAATGATTCTCCAAGGGAGTAATATAACCAATAACTGAGAAAAGATTACTATTGAAAAATCTGTGGTAGAATATAAATAAAATATTATGATTAAATAAGCTACTAGAACAGAAATAATATGATAGAATGAATCTAAGTAATAAAATAAATAAGAATATCTAAGCATTTGGAGCCCATTTTATAAAATACTTATTTGTTTCTATTACTGTTGGGTGTCACTTTGAGAAAAAAAAAATACTTAGAAGTTGTTTGAGATGCTTTTCTTTCCCCACCTTACTCTGTATCTTCTCTTTCTGCTACCTGGAACAGATAGTATGGCTGGAGCTTTAGCAACCATCTTCAATCATAAAGAGAACTTGGAAATGGGAATCTTGTGCTAAATATGGTAGAGCAAGAAAAAAAGAATTGCTGGTCATTAATGATATTGTGAAACTTCCATAGCAGCCTAAATCTGCCTAATCCAGACTTTTTCTATGTGGAACAGAAATGTAATTCTCCCTCTTGTAAGCAACTCGGTGGTATCATTTTTGGTTTTTCTGTTATAGAAATAAATCCAAACTCCTAACTTTAAGTACTTAAATATTCTATATATTTAGGTGCTAATACCTTCTTTTACCATCAGCTCTACAGACAAAGTAAGAGCTGTTAGGCATGATAGAAGGAGATTAGATTTTTTTGTTTCAGGCTTTGCTGACTACAATATAGGGGATAATTTGGAAGTGAAAAAAAAAAAAACAAAACAGTACTGGAGGCAGAAAACCAAATAGGAGACTGTTAGAATCATCCAAGAAAAAGATAATGAAGCCCAATCTAGGAAAGTTGTGGTTGGAATAGGAGGAAAAGAAGAGATTAAACAAATACTTATGATGTAAAACTGTCAGGAGTGTAAGATTGGTTGGAATTGGGATGGTAGAAACTAAAACCTCTTTGAGTTTCTAAAACTAGTGGTAAATCAATAGAGCCAGTGTACACTGGAAGAAGATATGTCAGTGGAAAAGTTGACTTTACAAACGTTGAATATTAGTTATTTATGTTAAAGCCAAAAGGATATACACAGGATGCAACTGGATAAGAAGACGTTGCTGTTGTTTAACAGAGGAATTTTGACTGGCAGTGTGTGGTGGGGAGAGAGATGAAGGGGGCAGGGATGAGAACACAGATTATCAACTAGAGAACAGATACAGAATTGGAAAATTAGTGAGCAGATAATATAACCCTGGAGATTCTCAGGATGGAGAGGTTGGTGGAGTAAAACAAGTGTCCCATAGAGGAGACAGAGAGGAAAAAGTGAATGAAAAACAAATGTATCCAAAAATCATTTCAAGAAATGTCAAGATGGAGTGAATAAGAAAATGTGCACAGTATAGCTGATCATCACTGGATTGGGCAGTGAGGAAGTCATTATTGTTAATGAGCACAATTTTTGTTGAGTTGGGGCAATATTACAGTAGATTAGGAATGAATGGTAAGTAAGAATAGTTGACTGTTCTTTAGAGAAGCTTAGATGAATAGTAAAAGGAAACATTCAGTAATAGTGAACAAAACCTATGATACATTAGAAGGTGAGTAAATGATAGCTGTTTAGTTGCTAAATTGTGTCCAACTCTTTATTAATGCTTTTGAATTGTGGTGCTAGAGAAGACTCTTGTGAGTCCCTTGTATTGCAAGGAGATGAAACCAGTTAATCCTAAAGGAAACCAACCCTGAATATTCATTGGAAGAACTGTTGCTGAAGCTGAAGCTGAAGCTCCAGTAGTTTGACCACTTGATACAAAGAGCTGACTCACTGGAAAAGACCTTGGTGCTGGGAAAGATTAAATTATTATTAAATAGTGATGCTATCAAAAGCATCACTGACTAAATGGACATAAATTTGAACAAATTCCAGGGGATAGTGAAGGACAGAGGAGCCTGACACACTATAGTCCATGAGGTTGCAAAGAGTTGGATGTGGCTTAGCGGATGAACAACAACAAAAATGAAAGCTAATTTAAAAAAATAAGAGGATTGAAGTGTCATTATTAAATAATTGACAAGAACATTTGGAGTGGCATCAAAATAATGCTCACATCCTTGGTCTAAAGAAATACAGTCTTGGCTTTAATTGTTTTAAAAAGAGAGCAAGCATCTCAATACACATTTTAAGTTCTGTGTGGTAATGGATGAGATTATTAGATAGGAAATATTAGATATCCAAGGTGTTGTTGTTCAGTTGCTAAGTCATTTCCAACTCTTTGCTACTGTATGGACTGCAGCACACCAGGCTCCCATGTCCTTCACTGTCTCCCAAAGTTTGCTTGAATTCATCATGTCCATTGAGTCGGTGATGCTATCTAACTATCTCATCCTCTGAATAACTAAATTTTGGTTGGATTTTCTATCAATGAGAGAAAATGAAATAAATCAGGAAGACAATGAGGCAAATGATTGGTCCACTAATATATTTTCATACTTCTGCTGGCGATTAGGAAAATGATGTCCCAGTCACATCTGTACTTTTTCAGTCAGCCTGCAGATCCAGGAGTAGACTCTGAACTAGTTACCCTGAAGCCAGCAAGCCCATGCAAATGTTGTAACTCACGTTTTTGAATTTCACCATTTCCCAAAGCAAGTTGACCCAATGATCTATATTTAGTGGTGATTTTTATTCCCAGATGTTGAAAACAGCTTCTTTGCTGGCACTAGGTCCTTGAGGATGCATTTTCCCTAAGCTTTAAATAGCATACTTTAGGGACTTAGTATTACCCAAGATATAAAAAGATTAATAAGGATTTAAAGTTAAATAACCCCAGTAATTCCTTTAATGGATATGCATCTAAACTGTTTCCTTGGTTAATATTATAGCAGCTTATTTATCACCGCATTCCTAGGAGATAACTCTCTTAAGTTTGTGACCATAGTGTTTCAGTCATAATGCAGTGCTGAAGCCACAGGCCTTAATTCTTGGCACAACATGAGCAACCTTGCATAAGTCCATGTGTGAGACTTTGGAGAGCCTAGCCCCTTCCATACTCTGTGTAAAGTTTCTTTTTAAAGACATCTGAATTTTATCTGCGTCTTTCTGGCTTTCATTGAGAATGTTTATTCAATTCCATGTGAGAGAATTGAACTCTCGACAAGGAGCATGATGAATTTTCTAATTCAAACTGGGTACCAAGAGGTGGCCTGTCATCATTTTCCTTTTGTTGCAGTGAACAAAAAAAAAGTGAGTGAGTCTCCTTGAGCGCACTTCCCACTTCTGTTTCAAGTTCCCCCATCAAGTCATTAAACATTCTCTGGGTTTTGTCAACAGCCTGGTAAACATCCAGCGAAAGAATCAAAATAAGATCGTTTATTTAACATTCTTCTCCTCCAACTGCTGATTAGAATAAATAGTTTGGATAAAACTCCTATCTGATCCAACAATCACAAAAAGAAAGCATTTTAGCTGTTGGAGTTTAGATTGAGTTAGAAATACTTTAAACAGTGAAGAATGTTTTTGCACACTTTGATATTTTCTTTATCTTCAACTCATCTTGTTAAGGCAATGTAAGAGCTAAATATCAATGTTGAAAAACTATTGAAAAAGCTTCTTAGCATTTAAGTAAGAATGTAGGCACTGATTTCTAGAACAAGCTATAGACTGGAAAGCCTCTATGTTCCATTATAAGTAACTGAAGGAAGTTAAGTCGAAATAGCTGTTTCTGAAAACTACCTGAAAAGTCTTAAAAGACTATAGGTGAGACGTGTGCTGATTCTGTTTATCTCTGTTTAGAGAACCCAGTAACTGAACCAAAGTGGAAAAAATGTTTCTAATTATCAAAAAGACTTTCAGACTTCTAGAATAGCAGATTTTATTTTTAACGTAGCATTCAAGATTCTATAATTGTTCACAAAATCTCCTCTACCTCCACTTCCTTCCAACTTTGTTCTTATTAATTATCCCGTGCTTCAGATAAAATAGTATAAATACAGGCTCCACAGGATACCACACACTTCAGTGCATTTCTGTCTTTCATAGCCCTCTGCCTCAGATGCTCTTTTCACTCTTTAAGGCTGATTGTAATTCTAGTGTTCCTTCTAGAATGACCTTAAATACCACCATGGAACATTATCTTTACTCAAAATAATGATTGACTGACAAACTATGATTCTTCAGACTTGGACATTGGGCAAATGTTTCCCGGGAAAGGAATAAAATGAACCTGGCATTTTGAGAAAAACAACTAACAGTAATTGTGATAAAATATAGCTGTCAAAAGAAAGTGAGGGTTTTGGAAAACTTTTATCTACCACCATGAATTCTGTCATTTCCCAGTACTTTAAACACTTTTGTGATGAAATTGGTGAGGACATTAATGAATGTGACTTTTCGATAATTCATAATGAAATATGCCAGGCTTTGGAGGAGCAGCCTATGTCAATGATCTGTATCCTGAATGATGAATATATGATTAGGAAATCAAAATCACATATGAGTAAAGTGTAAGAAAAACTAGTGATTTGAATGTGATGAAGTAAGAAAAGTTGATTGGTATGATTTCAGGTTTTATGTTTCAAATAACTTTTAAGAAACTAATACTTGTCTGGTTTTGGTATAGAATCAAAGAAGAATATTTGCAATTATCTGGATATTCTCCTCCCTTTTCCAATTATTATCTGTGGAAAAAATAGATTTTCTTCATATACTTCAACAACAACAAAAATAGTCTATAGATTGGCTGCAAAAAAAAAAAAAGTAAGACTACAGCTATCTTTGATAATGACATCAAAGAGATTTCTATAAATGTGAAACAGTGCCACACATTTCACCAAAATTTTTCATATATGGTTATTTTTCAGAATAGCTGCCAGCAAGTATGTTTTATTGCTGCAAGTGTAAATTTCTCCATGAAAAATGTAGGTATGTAAGAAATCCAACTTTGTAGACTTTAGCCCTGTTTATTTTCTGTGTGCAAGCAAATTATTTGGCTGATGAAGAATAAATACGTATATTTCCTAGTAGTCTCATTGAAGTTCAAGAATTTCTTAATGGTTTTAGGTTCAATACAAATTACTTTCACCCCTTTCTTCCCATCTAAATTTGGTTATAGGAGGGGAAATGGAGATAGAGCTGGGCAAGTGCTACAACACTCAGTGAGGCAAGAGAGTGTTAATTTCTCAGTCTTGGGTGAAGGGAGGTAAGTATATGATGTGAGGAGAGCTATGAAAAGCATATCCACTGGAATTTTGTTATGTTATCATCACTACATTTCTTTAGATATGTATATGTGTATATATACACACACACACATATATATATACATGTATACATATAAACATATTTTGCATCTTCTTATTTCCCTATTATATCTGTTTTATAAGCTTAATATATTGGGGGCATTTTGTCTTGTCATTAATATTCTCTAAATTATAATTTTTAATGATTGAATAATATTTCATCATATTTCTTTCAAAGGACATTGTTCTTAAGAAGACTTGTTGACTATTTAGATGTTTCCAATTTCTTTTTATTATAAACAATGTGCTTATATGAACATCTGTTCACCCAAATCTTTGTATTCATTCATAATTAGTTTTTTAGGACAAATTCCTAATAAAGGAACTCTTGAGTCAAAGATTATACATATTAATAAAGCTTGGGGAATTTTTCCCCCAAAATTATCCTCTAGAGTAGATATACATATTTACACACCAATGAGATATGTAGAAGTGAATATTATTTTGGATTTGGAGTGGTTATTTAGATATCTTTTCTAAATATCATATATATATATATATATACACAGCTGATTTTATTGTTTACATGTTAGGCCCTTTGTTCTTATTGTAATTTTTGTTGTTGTTCAGTTGCTAAGTCATGTCCGACCCTTTGCGACCCCTTGGACTGCAGCACACCAGGTTTTTCTATCCTTTACTGTCTCCCGGAGTTTGCTCAAATTCACGTCCATTGAGTCAGTGATGTTTATCTAACCATCCCATCCTCTCTTGCCCTTTTCTCCTTAGTCTTTCCCAGCATCAGGATCTTTTCCAATGAGTTGACTTTTCACATCAGGTGGCCAAAGTACTAGAGCTTCAACTTCAGCATCAGTCCTTCCAATGAATATTCAGGACTGATTTCCTTTAAGATTGACTGGTTGGATCTCCTCGCTGTCCAAGGGACTCTCAAGGGTTTCCTCCAGCACCACAGTTTGAAAGCATCAATTCTTTGGCTTTCAGCCTTCTCTGGTCCAACTCTCAAATCTGTACATGACTACTGGAAAAACCATAGCTTTGACTAGATGGATCTTTGTTGGCAAAGTAATGTCTCTGCTTTTTAATATGCTGTCTAGGTTTGTCATAGCTTCTTTCCAACTGCTTCCACTTTTTCCACATCTTTTTGCCATGTATTGATGGGCTCAGGTGCCATGATCTTAGTTTCCTGAATGTTGAGTTTCAAGCCAGCTTTTTTACTCTCCTCTTTAACTCTCATCAAGAGGCTCTTTAGTTCCTCTTCACTTTCTGCCATTTACAGGGTAGTATCATCTGCATATCTGAGGTTGTTGATATTTCTCCTGGTAATCTTGATTCCAGCTTATGATTCATCCAGCCTGACATTTTGCATGATGTACTCTGCATGTAAGTTAAATAAACAAGCAGAGTGACAATATACAGCCTTATTTTACTCCTTTGCCCATTTTGAGCCAGTCCATTGTTCCATGTCCAATTCTAACTCTTGCTTCTTGACCCGCATACAAGTTTTCTCAGGAGGCAAGTAAGGTGATCTGGTATTCCCACTCTTGGAGAATTTTCCACAGTTTGTTGTGATCCACACAGTCAAAAGCTGTAGCACAGTCAATGAAACAGAAATAGATGTTTTTTCTAGAATTCCCTTGCTTTCTCTTATGATCCAACGAATCTTGGCAATTTGTTCTCTGGTTCCTTTGCCTTTTCTAAATGCAGCTTATACATCTGAACATTCCTCCCATACTGCTGAAGCCTAGCTTGAAGGATTTTGAGCATAACCTTACTAGCATGTTAAATTGTTGTAATTACTTACACTATAATTCTTTCAGTGATGCTAGTAATGCCTGCCTGTTCTTTTGTTTGGATACATTTACCTGTTCATTCTTTTATTTTTAAACTTTGTCTATCATTATCTTATAAAAATATTTGTAAAATAACAAATGCCAGGTTTTTATTTTTCTCAAATTTCAACCAAAAAATTTAAAACTTATTCATGTATTTTTATAGTTAATATCTAAATTTGGACTTAATTATGTCATCCTCTTTGCTTTCTGGGTTTTTTTTTGTTTGTTTTGGATGTAGGCTTTTTCCCCTCTTGTCTTTTGCTATTTAAGTATGTTGTTTTCTCTGCAGAGTTTTTTAGTAATGTGGATATTTTATTTTTAGCTTTATTGAAGCTTAAATGATAAATACATTTTTAAGATATTTAAAATGTATGATACTATGACTTGATATATTACGTATACATTGTGAAAGGATTTCACACTTCAAGTTTAATTATCAAATCCATCACATTTCATATTTACCTTATTTTCTGGTGAGAACATTTATTTTCTAACTTTCTTAATAAATTTTAATTTAACAATACAGTGGTATCAACTACAGTTGCCATGCTATATATTAGACCCATTATACCTTATTAATCTTATAACTGAATGTCTTTACCATTTTACTTACTTATCTTTACTTCCCCCCAGCCCACAGCCCCTGACAGCCACTTTTCTACTTTCTGTTTCTGTAAGTTTGACTCATTTTCCATCATATTCCACACATGTGAGAAGTGATACCATGCAGTACTTGTCTTTTTCTACCTTATTTCACTTAGCACAATATCCTCTAGATTCGTCCATGTTGCCAAGACAGGAATTCCATCTTTTTAATGGCTGAATAATATTTCTAGTGTGTGAACAATCCTGCAGTTAATATGAGGCTACACATACCTTTTGGAGAAGTGGTTTCATTCCCTTTGGATATATACCCAGGAGAAGGATCTCTGAATCCTATAGTAGGATCTATTTTTATTTTCTTAAAGAAACTCCATACTGTTTTCCACAATGCCTGTAGCAGTTTACATCCTCACCAACGGTATACAGGGGTTCCTTTTTCTCCACATCCTCATAAGTATTTCTTAACTCTTGTTCCTTTGATGATAGTCAGCCTAATAGATATAAGGTGATATCTCACTGTACTTTTGATTTACGTTTCAGTGGTGTTAATGATGTTGAGCACCTTTTCATGTACCTGTTGGCCATATGTATGCCTTCTTTGGAAAAATGTTTATTCAGGTACTTTGCCCACTTTTTAATTGATTTTTTTTGCTATTGAATTATATGTGTTCGTTTTATATTTTAGATATTAACTCCTTACCAGATATGTGATTCACAAATGTTTTCTCTCATACCATAGGTTGTCTTTTCATTTTGTTGATGTTTTTTCTTATTTGCTGTGCAGAAATTTTTTGTTTTAATGTAGTACTATTTGCTTATTTTTACTTTTTTTGGCTTTTATTTTCATGCCAAATCCCCCCAAATCATTCCCAACACCAGTGTCAGTTAGCTTATTAACCCATATGTTTTCTTGTAAGCATTTCAAGGTTTCATGTCTTTATTTCAAGACTATAATCTATTTTGAGTTGATTTTTATGTATGGTATAACATAGGGTCTGGTTTCTTTTGCATGGGTTACTATCCAATATCTCCATCACCGTTTCATAAAGGAAATATCCTTTCCCCATTGCATATTCTTGGTTCCTTTGTCAAAAACTGACTATATATGTAATGGCTTATTTCTGGACTCCTTATTTTAAGGATCTGTGTGTCTGTTTTTATGCCATTACTATACTGTATTGACTACTACAGTTCTGTAATATATTGAATATTGGGTAATTGCATTATTTTCCAATCTATTATAGCAGGTATTTGGGTTGTCTTTACCAGATAAATGTATGAGTGGCATCCTTCCTCATCCCTTGTATGTCTGGTGATGTCTACTTCCTCACCTTGCACATAAATGAATTTGGCTGCTCATAGAATTTTGCCACAAATCAAAAACATGACACCATTGTTTTCTGGCAGATGAAAAATTTTTTTTTCTTTTGTATCTAGATGCTTGTAGTATTGAAAAATTTATCCTGTGTGTGTGTGTGTGTGTGTGTGTGCACACGCGCGCACACACTCTTAGATGTGTCCGATTCTTTCCGACCCCATGGACTATAGCCTGCCAGGCTCCTCTATCCGTGTGATTTCCCAGCAGTCGTGTCCGACTCTGTGCAACCCCATAGACGGCAGCCTGCCAGGCCCCTCCGTCCCTGGGATTCTCCAGGCAAGAACGCTGGAGTGTGTTGCCATTTCCTTCTCCAATGCATGAAAGTGAAAAGTGAAAGTGAAGTCGCTCAGTCGTGTCCGACTCTTAGCAACCCCATGGACTACAGCCTACCAGGCTCCTCTGTCCATGGGATTTTCCAGGCAAGAGTACTGGAGTGGGGTGCCATTGCCTTCTCCAAAGAATATTGGAGTGGGTTCCAATTTCCTTCTCTAGGGGGATCTTCCCAACCCAGGGAGTGAACCTGCATCTCTTGAGTCTCCTGTATTGGCAGGCGGATTCTTTACCACTGAGCCACCTGGGAAGCCTGAAATGTTTATCATCAAAACAATCTAATAATTTTAGTCATTGGAAACGTAGCCTTTTGGTGACATTTGTGTGACTGTTTCTTACATTTTCCTCCACAGATTTTGCTGTTCCTTCAGGATATTTCCAGTCCACACAGTGCTTTAGCCTTCTGTCACCTGCCATCAGAAATGTTTCCGTGATCTCCATTATCTCCTCTTCTAAACCATTATGCACTAAAATTTTAGATTGGAAGTTGGCATTTTCTTATTCCCCTAAGACTGGTGGTATTTGCATAATCCTATCCCCATTTCCCCTCCTCCAAGTTTAGATGAGAGAAAATGGATTAAATTAGTTTGATATTAAACCCAAATTCCTTTAGAAATCTCTCTAAAATATTAATTTCATCACTTAATTTTCCTGGCTCAAAAACTGTCAGTGCACCCAAGATGCCTATTGTATAAAATGTAAATGTTGCAATTCATCATCCAAGGTTGGTCATAATATACTTTTTAAATAGTCTCTCCAGTTCCACCTCACATATCTCCTCAACTCAGTTTTTTGCTTCAATGAGATTATTTTCTCATATTTTTCCAGTTACGCTATACAAGATTCTACCCGCACATGCCTTTCACACTGTATCACTGGTCTGACAGGCCTTGTATCTTTGCAGTAAATTTTATTACTTTATTCCTAGCTTGAGACTTCCTTCTTTCATTGAGCCCTCTAAAACCATAGTAGCTTATATGGCATTTTCTTTCCTGTGTCACTCATGTTAGTGATTAATTGTGTTGATTATTTTATCATACATAGAATGAAGAGTTGTCTCATCTCTTCTACTTCGATAATACCTTAGAAGTGGCACTCAGCAATAATACTGTTTTATCTTCATTTTACTGCCAACATTAATTATATAATAGTACTTAACAAATGCTTGCTGTATAAATGTGTAAACAGGGAAAGCAAAAGAAGAAAGACCTAGTAATTGGTTTTCATTTTAAGATACTTTACATATCTTGGAAAAAAGTCAAATTCTCATTGAAAAATTCAGCTAAATTAGAGTTTATTCAGTAGTTTCCACAAAAACGTTAAAATTGATATAAAAGAAAATTAGACCACGTTCAGATGGTATTTTGAATAACTCTCAATGCTGTCATTTCTAGGGAGAGGTAATAGTATCTTATCATGGAGGAAGACTGTTGAAATAGGCTCCGAAGTGAGAACCTTGAATTCAGCTCTCTACTCTTTCACTGTCTGATGGAGTCCTCTTGGGCAGTTTTCTAATTCCACTTGAGTCCTTTTAGGCAGTCTTCTAATTCCACTTTACCATTTTTTGATCCATAAAATGGCAATAATAATGGATCATGAATGATATATTGGGAAATTAAGTGAAGACTTTCAGATTATTTCTAGAAGTACAATGTCCACCACATAGGAAATAATAAAAATCTTATTTATTATGTTTCTATCACCCTAAAATATGTTACTTCATCTGTTGTAACTTGATGAGACAAGTCATATTATTACCTCAATCAAAGATGCAAAAACAAAGAGACAGGATAAGTAATTGTCCAAGATCATATAATTTTTAAAAAGTAGCACCATGGGGTCGTCCGAATCTTTGCCACCCCATGGACTGCAACCTGCCAGGCTCCTCTGTCCATGGAATTCTCTAGGCAAGAATACTGGAGTGGGTTGTCATTTCCTTCTCCAGGAGATCTTCCCAACCCAGGGATCAAACCCAGGTCACCCACATTGCAGGCAGATTCTTTACTGTCTGAGCCATGAGGGAAGTCCCTTGAAAAAAGTAGTAGTACCAGACAATTCATGTTGGGTATGTCCAGAGCTCATAATCTTGACTGCTAGGCTAATCTGTAAGGGGGGCTTCTAAGGTGGCACTAGTGGTAGAGAATCTGCTTGCCAATGCAGGAAACAGAGGAGATGTGGGTTTGATCCCTGGGTCAGGAAGATCCCCTGGAGGAGGGCATGGCAACCCACTCCAATATTCTTGCCTGGAAAATTCCATGGATAGAGGAGCCTGGCAGGTTACAGTCCATGGGGTTGCAGAGAGTCAGACATGAACTGAGCAGGCACACACACACAGGCTAATCTGTTACCAAGATGTATAGAGATTCTTGGTATCTATTCTTACCCATCTTAACTCACGTTGGCAGTCAAATCTCATGTAAGTTACATGCCTACTTTTGCAGAGCTGGTGTAAGCCTGTTGGGATGTTAATGGGAAATGATAATCCTCTATTTCTCTTGAGATGTGAACACGAGATGAGGGGATTTAAGAAAATATATCACATTGGTATAGGAAGTCATAAAATCTCTTTTCTGGAAATTTTCGACAATATTATTTGGAATGGTTAAGCTATTTCTGGATGAATTTCACATCTCATGGTCCCTTTTGAGCCTTATATTCATATAATTTGATTTTCTAAATCCATTGATATATGGTAGAGATAAGTTGTCCTTCATGTGGAAATGAAATAGCTAGTATCCTACGTGGGAAGGAATTCATATTTCTAAATTAGGCTCTGTTTATATGTATGTTTTTTTGAAAAAAATTATTTTTATTATATATACATTTAAATTAGACTATACCTTTTTTGTAGTTAATGAGATAACTGCATTCCAACAAGATTCTAAAACATTTAAGCTGCAAAATCATTTTCATGGCTATAGTAGATTCTGTACATTTCAGTTAAAGTGATTAAATGGTCATCTTAGACTATTCATAGCGTAGACATATTAGGAGAGATAGAAGCAGTAATAGAGTAGGGAAGAAAAGTGAAGTGACAGGATAGCAATGGGAGAGCAGCTTGCTGAGTCTGAGATACTGCTGAATATGTATGTATCCTCGCCTCAGTATCCATATCAGAACATGATGACAGTTCTAAAGGCTCCCAAGATCTGCCAGACTTTGGAAGTGGATGGCATGAGCATGAGTGTGTGTGTGAATGTTTTTTCCTAGCTGGACAGACATTTTTCTTCTGTTGCCAAAGCCTTGTTGTTTGTGTGCAAGATGAAGTCCCTGTTCCTGATGCTCCACCAGGAAGCAGTAGGAACACACTGGGAGCCAGCTCCTGTTTGGAAAACCAGACCAGCTCTTGGAAGGAAGCCTCAAAATACTGAGTTAATCTTTGTGAAGAAAATAATTTTTCTGTGGTTTGTATATCAGTTATTTAAATATCCTGAAACTGAGGTAGGGAGATAGCACATTACAAAAACCAAACTGAAATGACCTTAAATGCTCATTTGGACCAAGTCTTGTGATACTGTCAGAAAGCCAACAATAAGAAAATCATGCAGGATGGTGGCCAATCAGCTTCCTGAATGCAAAGAGAAATATCACAATTTTTCACATGTGAGGCCATTCCTACATTTTATCACCTTTCAGTGATGAAATGTCTCTTTACAAATAGTGAATGTAGACACATTTGGGTTGAGATATAAAAGAGAGGAAAGAAGTGGGAAAAAAATTGCCCTTTAAGTACTTTAACATCAGGCACAGAGAAGATGTCAATGAATACTAGTCCCTTCTCCTTTACAAAAATCCTCTCAATAACCCTTAAGTATAAATATTATACCCATTTTCCAAAAAGGAAACTAAATCCCAACGCTTACAAATGATGGAGCTTGACTTGGTGTATTTGACCACAAATGACACAGACAAGCTTTCCACAACATCATGATCTTTCTCCAACTGTACTGACTTTCCTATAACTATAGCAGAGACCCTTTTTTCCTATTTAATTGGTGTAGTTTCTTCTCAAGATGTCTGATTTAATGAGGAAACCTTTCTCTCCCAAGCCATTATAAAGAAGTGCTTAAAAGTTTGGGCCTCCAGAGCTAGTCTGAGTTTAAAGACAAGTTCTGTCAACAACTATGGTGTAATCTTGGAAATTACTTTAAAAGTCTCATGTTCAGAACAGGGAAAGGACATTAAGAACTAAGGAAATTTGAATGAAGTGTGGACTTTAGTTGAGAATAATGTATTTGTTCCTTAACTGTAACCGTACTAATGTAAGATGCTAAATTTCAATGTTCATACTACCTCTGGGCTTAGGGTATATGGGAACTCTTGCAGTTTTTGTGTAAATGTAAAAGTGTTCTAAAATGTAAAATTTGTTTTTAAAAACGCTGTGCTTCTCCTCTTGGTTTTCTTATGAAAATTTGAAGAATTAAATACATATACAGTACTTAGTTCCTGGTAAGTGTGAATATGCAAATAAGTGTTAACTATTTTTTAGCGTTAGCTATTTGGGGGAGATGTTTAGGAAAAGGCTTCCCTTGTAGCTCAGTCAGTAAAGAATCTGCCTGCAATGCAGGAGACCCGGGTCCAATCCCTGGGTGGAAAAGAGAGTGTTTTTGGTAGAGAAGGAAATGTTTTTTATTGGGAATCTGTTTATTGTGTGGAAAGAACCAGTAGTCAGACTAAAGAGTTTCTGCCTTCTTACATCAGAAGTTTGTATAGCAAAATCTTATCAGGGATGTGGTTTTTAAGGTCAACAAGTATCCTTATATCTTCCAAGAAGAATCTACCAGCCAGCTTCTCTCCAACCTATCCCCAGTTACCAAGAAGTGTTAGATAAGATTGAAGGGAAGAAACACATGAGAAGAATTAAACTAAGCATTGAAGAGAAGCACATTAATCCCACATACAAGTTAGGGATATTCTGCTTAGAATAGATCCAGTGTGACTGGTTGAACTGTGTGAAGCTCCATGTTGGAAGCTCAGTATTCTGCTGCCTAAATTTCTCAGTCACCAGCTGCCAATCACCAGATTCCCTTACCCCTCAATATTTGGCTGTATTGCCTTCTGTTACAATTTCCTTACATAGGATGAAAAATTCTGTGTAGTGCCAAAGAGAGAAAGCATATGTGAAAAACTACCCCATGAAATGAAACTAGGTGTCAGATGAAAAGAATTAACTAAGATGAATATCTGTGAATCATCTTGAGAAGCTTACAACATAAATTTGGGGGACAATGTCCCTGTCTTCTTCTTAACATGGTGCTCATTTCATCTTCTAGTGTAAAACCATATCACAAGAGCAGTGAAACCCTAACTTCAAAAGATTTTCCTATAGCTGAAGTTATACATTGATTTCCCCCAATCTTGAATGTACATCTCTAACAAATTTCTAAACCTTTGAACCACACTTGGTTGTGTAAAGTTATAAAGGAGATATACTACATTATGCCTGCACATGTCATTTTAACTCGATAAAGGCCAGCAGTTCTGTCTACCACTGGGTAATAAACTCTTGCATTCTAAAGTGTGAAAGTCACTCAGTCGTGTCCGACTTTTTGTGAACCAATGACTATACAGTCCATGGAATTCTCCAGGCCAGAATACTGGAGTGGGTAGCCTTTCCCTTTTCCAGGGGATCTTCCCAACCCAGAGGTCG
Source organism: Giraffa tippelskirchi (assembly GCF_054371585.1). Taxonomy (NCBI): domain Eukaryota; kingdom Metazoa; phylum Chordata; class Mammalia; order Artiodactyla; family Giraffidae; genus Giraffa; species Giraffa tippelskirchi. The sequence continues at coordinate 71,304,336 of NC_137284.1, forward strand.
AACCCAGGTGTCCCACATTGCAGGTGGATTCTTTACCAGCTGAGCCACAAGGGAAGCCCAAGAATACTGGAGTGGGTAGCCTCTCCCTTCTCTAGTGGATCTTCCAGCCCAGGAATTGAACTGGGGCCTCCTGCATTGCAGGCAGATTCTTTACCAGCTTAACTCTCAAGTAAGTCTAAATATGTCTTCATTTTTTAAAAATAGAAATGATTGCTTTAGCTCAATAATCTTTAATGCTGGCAGTATTAGAGTGACTTTCACAAATTCTCCCTATGTAAACTATAGAGATTTTTATTTAGTTGGGCTGGTGCAGACAGGGAATTAGTATTTTTTAAATCTTTCTAGATGATTCTATCATGCAACCAAGATTGAGAACCACTGTAGAAGTAGATCAGCTTAATTAATGCCTTTTTCCTTTAGCTGTTTCATTAGTTAGATTCCTCACATATCCCAAATGGTACCAAGTTTGAGGCAAAACAAAAGAAGTGGCCTCTAGCCTCTAAGATTCTGAAGTCAAATATATTTGGAAAATGCTGTCTACTGTACTTCTTATAGGTTTCCCAGATAGCGCTAGTGGTAAAGAACTTGCCTGCCAAAGCAGATGTAAGGGAAGTGGGTTCAGTCCCTGGATTGGAAAGATCTCCTGGAGGAGGGCATGGCAACCCACTCCACAGCATTCTTGCCTGGAGAATCCCATGGACAGAGGTGCCTGGCGAGCTTCAGTCCATAGGGTCACAGAGAGTTGGACAGGACTGAAGCAACTTAGTACACATGCACCTTCTTCTTATCCCTTTCTTAAAGAATCACTGTGCATTTATTAAAACTACAGGTTATCAGATTTTCTGTTGAATATGAGCAAAATCCCAGAACTGTGGGACTGTCAGCAAGCTGATGGAAAATGGACTTTGGGCAGACATATGTGTAGAGTTACATGTCTATAGGGTGTGTTTAAAACCTGCCCTACCGAAAAAGGAACTAATCTCTAGAGATGACACTGAGAATAACATGGGTGACAGAGTCTCCCTGGCCTAATTAAGGACATGGGTATCAAGTTTGTGTCAGTGGAAAGCACATTAAGATCTTTAAATAGCACCATCACAGCTGTTGTCCCCTTGCTTGTCGATCTGAAGGGAAGAGAAAATTTCAGAAATGTTATAAATAGTAGAAATAGACCTTGGCTCTCCTTGGATCTGTGCAAGGAAGGAAAAGTGGTGTCTTCTGTCTGCAGCGTAGGACTCTGCTTACAATCAGGACCAACTGCTGACAGATTTCTCCCTCACTCCACCCTTGGAACCAGGCCAGAAACTGGGCTTCAAAGTATATCTAAGTGAAAGTTCATTTCAGCTTTATCAACAAACATGAGTGCTGCCAAGTCATTCTGAATTGCCCTTATATAAACAACATTTATCTGTTATTTCCCTTTGAAAATAAGTATTGTGTTTTTTGAATAAGCCAATAAAATACTGTTTTTCTTTGTGATTCCTGACATATTTGTTTATACAAATTCCATCGGTAAAACCTACTTTTGAAGGTTCCCAAAATTGGAAAAGCATTTCGTATTTTGCCTATGAATGAGATATGAATACAAAAAGGGCTATTCTGCATAATGAAATATTCAATATTACCACATTGAATATTAATATTAAATATGACCACAAAGTATTCCCCTCCTTTCAAACTTTAGTTTTGTTATTAGTAAAATGGAGTGGATTACACCTACCTTCATGGTAATGAGGATAAAGTGAGAAAATATTCACCGTATTTAACAACTTTGAAAGCCATCCTCTGTCAGTGGTTTGCTACCTGGTGCATGACAAAGTCAAGTCTGTCCTGTCCTACTTTCAGTTTGTGCATGACCCCGTTGAGGGTGGGGGAGACTGTAGTACACAGAAAAAAAAAAGGTTAGTGCACTTAAGCTTAAAATAAGAGCTTCTTGAGTCTGCATTAGACTCAAAGGCAGAGATACCCTTTCAGCTTCATCTACTTTCAAACTCATTGAGATTCATTCTGCTTTTAATTAGTCCAAACAGGTACAAAGGGTTGTGTTTCTTTCTCCTTTTAGGTCTTTGAAAGTGAAAGTGTTAGTTACTCAGTCATGTATGATTCTTTGTGACCCTATGGACTGTAGCCTGCCAGGCTCCTCTGTCCATGGAATTCTCCAGGCAAGAATATTGGAATGGGTTGCCATTTCCTCCTTCAGGAGATCTTCTTGACCCAGGAATCAAACCTGGGTCTCCCGCATTACAGGCATTTACCATCTGAGCCACCAGGGAAACTCTTTTAGGTCTTTACTTTTTAGAATCAGTGCTTTCCAAACTAGTTCTTCCAGAGCCCAAACACTTCCTCAGAAGTATTGGCGGGGGACAGAGAAGGAATGATCGCGGGTTCAAACAGATGCTTCCTCTTCACATTAGAGCAGCTTTACTCCTACTCACTTATAATTACTGGTCCGGAATAAGATTTCTGGAAAGGAAAGAGTTCTTTAGCTCAATAAATGTGGTGACCATTGCTTAAGGAATCACAGGAGATGGAGCATTGCCTAAAATGAAACTTCCTCCACCCAAAATAATAAGTGATTAAGTGACCTCCCATATTGAAGGGGTATGTTAAATGGCAATGTGCATGTTAAATTTCATTTCCATTTACCTCCTATGTGCTTTCAGATACTTGTTTTCACTAAAAAATGTTCTTTGTTTTCCTATCTCATTAAAATACTTAATAAAAAATGGCTTTGTTAATTTGGTTAAAATACAGTATGTTAAATGTCATTTTATTGAAACATGATATTCAAGCCATCGCTCTGGACATTTAGCACTTTAAAATGTGCAGAAGTCAGATCAACAACAGATATGACTACATGGTACGTTTTCATGGGGCTGTACACGGAGTCTTTAATGTGTGTTCTGAAAAATTTTTTTTTTTAATTGTTGTTAATCTTTTAAAGATTATTTCTGCATAGCAGTTTTTTCATATTTGCTAGCAGAATAATTCTGAATACAGAGAAACACTCAAATAAACAAACTGGACTCTAGTAGCACTTCATTCAATGCAAGGATATGAAAGTTCATTTAATAAATATGAATACAATGAACTGACCTATTAGACATGTGCCCTACTGACAGGTATATGAATCTCAAATACTACTGTTTAAATATAAAATTCAACTACTAATGCTTTATTTCAAAAGAATTCAATTCACTAAATTTGATTCAGATCAGTGTATAGATATTTGGACTGATTTCCCAGATAATCACAGGTGAAAAAGATTATGTTTGTCGTCAAGTCAATCTAAGGTTTAGGAGAAGGTATGATTTATTTCTCTTTCATTAAAAGCAATGGAGAGAGAAAATATTTTTCTTCTTTCTCTTTTTTTTTCTTTCTTTTTTGCCTAAATTAATTCCTCACTCTAGAGAGAACTAGAGGAGAATGAATAAAGTCTATCACTTATTTCACGAAGTAAATTGTACTTTCCGTAGGTTATCATAAATAGATTTTTTCAGTGTTACTGAAGTTACCAAATTAATGAAAAACATTTTGAAGCTCTAATAGATCTCCCCTTTGCTAAAGTTTGTTTTGAAGTGTAAATTGGAAGGCTCTGACTTGAAATAGATATGTGAGGTTCCTTCAGGGATATGTAAGGAGATACCCACTGTAGCATCTTTTTTAGCGGTGATGATCTGAAGGCAAACTGGGACTCCATCTAGGAGAAAGGCTAGCTAAAATGTAGAGGATGCACAATGGGAGATTATAGAGCAGTTAGATACTATGGATCAGATAATGTGATGCAATGTAAACTGACCTTAAAGATGTGTGTGCTCACACAATCAGTCACTCAGTCGTGTCTGACTTTGCAACCCCATGGACTGTAACCCTCCAGACTTCTTTCTCTGTCCATGGAAATTTTCCAGGCAAGAATACTGGATTGGGTTGCCATTTCCTCCTCCAGGGGATCTTCTTGACCCAAGGATCTAACCCGAGTCTCTTGCATCTACTGCATTGGCAGGCAGATTCTTTACCACTGAGACACATGGAAAATCCCACAGAATATGCAGTAATGGTCAGTACAAAGGACAGGAGTGTGACACATAACATAGTACTATGCAACTATGTATGTAAACTAAATGTCTCTGCACCCTAAAACACAATATGTATTTTGCAAGAGAATACATAAACTTTGCCCCCAAAATGTGCATTGATTGAAAAGTGAGATTATTTCATTCAATCTTGTGCAACCACGGGCCACTGAAAAAGGGTAAATGATGTTAGTTCTCCATCATGTTAAAAAATACAAAGAGCGACTTCCAGGGCTATCTGCTGGCTAGGGTTCTGCCCTTCCAACGTGGGGGCTCAGGTTCAATCCCTGGTTAGGGAACTAAGACCCCACATACTATGTACTGTGGCCAAAGCAATAAAAAAGAGACATATAAGGGAGAGAAGCAGACAACTTAATGCTTTGTTATGCTTTTTCCCTTTCTTGCATATAATTTTTTACAATAATTAATACTGAGTGTTTACAGGACTCATAAAAAGGTCAGGATTATTAGCTATCTTGAAGTTAATTTAATCATTATTTCTGATATTAAAATTCTGTTTATAGCATTGCCTTCAAGTGCTTGTCCAGCCAACAAAGGAGTACCTGTGTTGAAGAGGACTCTGCATTTTTGAAGGAGCACACTTTTTTGGAATGTGCAAATTTATTCCATTAACTGGAAAACCAATAGCAGAATGAGTAAGAATAAGAATAATCTGAATTAGTATCTTAGGATCTAAAAATATGATTTTTTTTAGTTTATTATTTTTTTATTGAAATATAGTTGATTTACAATGTTTTGTTAATTACTGCCATACAGCAAAGTGATTGAGTTACATATACATACATTCATTTTTTAATATTCTTTTTCCATCGTGGTTTATCTTAAAACATTGAAAATAATTCTCTGTGCTATGCAGTGGGACCTTGTTGTTTATCCATTCTATATACAAAAGCTTACATCTGCTACCCCTAACCTCCCACTCCATCCCTCTTCCAACAACCCTCCTTTAAGGCAACCACCAGTCTGTTCTCTATGTCAGTGAGTGTTTCAGTCTCATAGATAGATTTATTTGTGTCATATGTAGATTCCACATGTAAGTGATATCATACAGTATTTGTCTTTCTGTTTCTGACTTACTTAAGTTTGATAATCTCTAGTTTCATCCATGTTGCTGCAAATGGCATTATTTTGTTCTTTTTAATGGCTGAATAGTGTTCCACTATATATATGCACCACATCATTGGGCTTCCCACAGACTCAGTGAAAAAGAACCTACTTGCCAATATAGGAGATGCAAGTTCCATCGCTGGTTTGGGGACCTACTCCAGTATTCTTCCCTAGGAAATCCCATGGACAGAGGATCCTGGTGGGTTACAGTCCATGGGGTTGCAAAAGAGTTGGAAATGACTTAGCAACTAAACAATAACAACAGCCACATCTTTATCCATTCATCAGTCAATGGACATTTGAGTTGTTTCCAAGTCTTGGCTATTGTGAATAGTGTTGCCATGAACATAAAGATGTACGAATCTTTTTGAACTAGTTTTGTCTGAGTAAATGCCCAGGAGAGGGATTGCTGGATCTTATGATAATTCTATTTTTAGTTTTCTGAGGCATATCCGTGCTGTTTTCCCCGGTGTCTGCACCAACCTGCATTCCCACCAACAGTGTAGGAGAGTTCCCTTTCTTCCATACCTTCTTCAGCATTTGTTATTTGTAGACTTTTTAATGAAGTCTGTTTTGACTGGTGTTAGGTGGTACCTCACTGTAGCTTTGATTTGCATTTCTTAAATGATTACTGATGTTGAACACTTTGAAAATTTGAATTTTTAACAAGCTTCTTACCCCCACATCCAAGTGATTCTTATGCTCATGAAAATTTAGGAACTACTTAATAACGAAGCAATAATAAAGTATGCTTCACTCCACTCATGTTCATATTCATGCTTGTGTACACTCTCTGTCATTTCAGTCGTGTCTGACTCTGTGACCTCATGGACTGTAGGCTACCAGTCTCCTTTGTCCAAGGGATTTTCTTGGCAAGAATACTGGAGTGGGTTGCCGTGCCCTCCTCCAGGGGATCTTCCCAACCCATGGATCAAACCCACATCTCCTGTGTCTCCTGCAATGTAGGTGCATTCTTTACCACTGAGCCATAAGGGAAGCCCTTGTTCCTATTCATAAAAAACATTTAAGATATCTGGTGGTGAGCTATTTTGTATTTTTCCTGTATACCAAGTTCACACTTTGTTCTTCTTCTTTTTAATTTTTCTAAGACATCAAATTCACAATGAATTTTAAAAGAGAGGAAACAAATTTATTAACATTTTTAATTCATTGTCTTGTTATTGTTGAAGAAGAATTCAAAGCCATCAGGAATAAACTTAAAGCAAGATTAAACTTATGTTCTTCTGTCTTGAATATCCCTATAGTTATCCTATTCAAAAAATCCTTTTCCTTTCAATGCTGTCAAAGAAAAACAAACAAACACTCATTCACTGGCAGAATTGAAAGAAGACATTAGGGATAAAATAAGATCTGGCACAAAAGTTGTATTTGTCACATATGCATGTCTCTTACTAAGAGAGACTACTACTTAAGGATTTTGAACAAGAGAAACACTGTTTTGAAATCTAACTTCTGAAGCCAAAATTTTTTCTGTGTGCTAATAAGAGGATCACTTTCCCCCTTGTCATTCTCTCTTTTGTAAAAATCTGAAAATTTACACTTTATGCTGAGGGGAAAAAAGCACAGGAAAAATCCCCACTTTTTCTAACCACAGTCCGTTGAAATGGACAGTATATTATCGGACATATAGAGATCAAGTTATTGTGGTTTTTAAGGCTGTTATCTACCTCATTGATTTGACTTTGTTAATTTTGGAATTCTGGCAATGATGCCGGGACTGGGGACTTTTTTCCTTCTATTCTCTCTCCAAAAGCTCAAAGAAAACTACTCATACTGCTAACACACACACTGACTACAAACTTGCACATGTGAGTGTGTGCATATGCACGAGTGCATGCGCCGTGCAAACACACACAGCCTGTCCCTCTGAGAATAGAAATCTGTTCCTTTGAGCTTTACAAAGAATACTAAGGGCCAAACCTCTTAGGGCTGGAAAATAGCTTATGTTCTTGCCAGTGAGTTAAAGCCGGAATATCCCCTTTGTCATAGCCAAATTTATGACATGGATCAAAAACTATAAAAAGCTATGTTGCATCCTGCCATTAAGGAGAATTAATATTTTCAGTGGTATGTTAACCAACGTTTTTCCAGTGTCTCTCGTTAAAAGCAGATTGTTGACTTTTCATCATGGTGTGCCAAACATTTTCATTGAAACCCTAACAAGACTTTCATCTTAGAACCATTATTTCTTAATGGACTTGGATGGGGCAACATAAAGGAATGGCTCTGCTTTGCAGCACGGCGGCATTCGACGATGGCCATCATTAGCGTGTTGGGCTTTGCTGAATCATTACACATGCAGACATTTAAGGCATTTCCAGTGTGACTTCATTTTTTCCCTTGAAGCACACTTCATGTTTTATCTATTATGCTTAAGCATGATAGGTTCTTTTTCTACTTTCATGTGTCTTTATTATGATTCTTTCTGTTCAGATATCCTGTGAAAACATTCATACACCCACAGAGCTCTTTTTTTGTTTCTTTTTTTTACTAAGAATATCTATCTGTGGAGTTTTCTTCTATGTTTAGGAAACCAGTGCATCTTTAACAACCTTCAGCCCCAATAATTTTTTAGCAATGAACTACTTGATATCAATTGTTCAGATTCCCCAAATATATGTGTTCTCTTATATCATTGTCTGGATGTGAACTGGAAGTGACTGTACCATGGAAAAGGAAGTCTATAGCCTAGATGACAAACGGTGCTATGAAAGCAGAATGGACCTTCTATTTGGCCAAGTTTTGAAATACGTGATGTGAAAATGCTTATGATACAGCCACTGAGCTGATACCAGTAGACTCTAATTTGCTCTAATTTCTAATCTCTCAAATACATACTCAGAGTCAATGACAATTACACACAGAGATGTAAATTTTAGCTTTTGGCGTGGGTTCTCACTTGACTGTGTTGGCCTCAATGTCTGTTGAGTGTTTTATGATGTGGTCAATCAAATTGTAAGATATGGCTGTACACCACACTGACTCTGAAATCAGAAAGCTGAGAGTCACCTGAAGTTAACGCTCAAAGTCAGATAAACTTCTGAACTCCAAGAATGTGTGGAAGATGGCCATTTATCCAGGAAATAATGCTTAATTCTAGAAATCTAGGTTTTATTGAGTTTAATATGCCTCCCAAGAAGTTTTATGATTGGGAAACCAGCATGAATTAAATACATAGCACAAAATTGTAATATAAGTATAGCTATTCCGTTTTTATTCCTGGGAAGCAAGAATCAACCCACTTGCTCTAAATATAGCATTTCAGTTCAGATGCTGCTGAATGCAAGTAACAGTTTTTCACAACGTAAGTCGACTGAACACTGAAAGGTCGTCCATCCCAAGTGGGTAACTGAGTAGCTCAAGTTTGCAGGGTTCTGGTCAGCACTTCTGCCATTGACTTTTCCTTACTTCCAAGACTATTATAGCTCCAAGTATCACTTCCTCACACAACAGTATTCAAAGCTAAAGCAAAAGTAATTGAGGCTTTCTACTTACATTTCCTTTTTCTCAAAGAAAAAATATTTCTCAAAACTGAATAGATTTCCCTTTATGGTTTTGTTTATGTTTGTGCTTAGCAAGTTATAGCATTTATGTAAGCTAAATGCAAATATTTAAAAGTTGTTTGAAGGAAGCTCAAATGATTCAAATATCTATTGTGTCTAAACAGACATGCTATTACACTATTAAATAAATTGTACAACTTGGGGACTAACCAGAATAGATGCAGTGACCAATCAAAATGATCAGGTATAGTGACTCGGGGCCTGTTCAACTGAGAAGTGGCTGAATTGAGTTATCTTTATTTTGCTTTACTAAGTGTTTAGATTAAAGGGCTTTAAAAATAGAAGGTGATGGAAACCCATGCTGTCATTACCTCCACAAGACCATCGATTTTTTGTTGTTGTTCACTCACTAAATCGTGTCCGACTTTTGTGACTCCATGGACTGCAGCATGCCAGGCTTCCCTGTCCTTCACTATCTCATGAAGTTTGCTCAAATTCATGTCCATTTATTCAGTGATGCACTCTAATCATCTCATCCTCTGCTGTCCCCTTCTCCTTTTGCCTTCAATCTTTCCCAGCATCAGGATCTTTTCCAGTGAGTCAGCTTGTTGCATCAGGTGGACAAAGTATTGGAGCTTCAGCCTCAGCATCAATCCTTCCAATGATTATTCACAGTTGATTTCTTTTAGGATTGATTGGTTTGATCTCTTTGCTGTCCAAGGGACTCTGAAGAGTCTTTTCTAGCACCACAGTTCAAAATCATCAGTTCTTTGGTGCTTAGCCTTCTGTATGGTCCAGGTCTCAACATCCATACATGACTACTGTAAAAACCATAGCTTTGATTATATGGACCTTCATCAGCAAAGTGTTGACTTTGCTTTTTAATACACTGTCTAGGTTTGTCATAGCTTTTCTTCCAAGGAGCAGGCATCCTTTAATTCATGGCTACAGTCCCCATCTGCAGGAATTTGGAGCCCAAGAAAATAAAATCTGCCACTGTTTCCACACCTACTTGCCATGAAGTGATAGGATCAGATGCCATGATCTTAGTCTTTTGAATTTTAAGCCAACTATTTCACTCTTTTCTTTCACCTCATCAAGAGGTTCTTTAGTTCCTCTTTATTTTCTGTCATAAGCATGGTGTCATCTGCATATCTGAGGTTGTTGATGTTTCTCCCAGCAATCTTGGTTCCAGCTTGTGTTTCATCCAACCTGGCATTTTGCATGATGTACTCTGCATATAAGTTAAATGAGCAGGATGACAGTATACAGCCTTGATGTACTCCTTTCCCAATTTGTAGCCAGTCTATAGTTCCATGTCCAATTCTAACTGTTGCTTCTTGACATGCATGCAGGTTTCTCAGGAGGCAGGTCAGGTGGTCTGTATTCTCATCTCTTGAAGAATTTTCCACAGTTTGTTGTGATCTACACAGTCAAAGACTTTAATGTAGTCAATGATGCAGAAGTAGATGTTTTTCTGGAATTCCCTTGCTTTTCCAATGATCCAATGGATGTTGGCAATTTGATCTCTGGTTCCTCTTCCTTTTCTAAATCCAGCTTGTACATCTGGAAGTTCTGTTGTAGCTTGGCTTGAAGGATTTTGAGGATTACCTTGCTAGCCTGTGAAATGAGCACAACTGTATGGTTGTTTGAACATTCTTTGGCATTGCCCTTTTTGGGATTGGAATGAAAACTGACCTTTTCCAGTCCTGTGGCCACTGCTGAGTTTTCCAAATTTGCTGGCATATTGAGTGCAGCACTTTCACAACATCATCTTTTAGGATTTGAAATAACTCAGCTGGAATTCCATCACCTCCGCTAGCTTTGTTTGTAGTAATGCTTCCTAAGACCCACTTGACTTCACACTCGAGGATGTCTGGCTCCAGGTGAGTGGCAACACAATCGTGGTTATTGGGGTCACTAAGATCTTTTTTTGTATTTTTTTTTTTTTGCTATCTCTTTTTTTTTAATTGGAGGTTAATTACTTTACAATATTGTGGTTTTTGCCATGCATTCACATGAATCAGCCATGGGAGTACATGTGTTCTCCATCCTGACCCTGTCTCCCACCTCCTTCCCCATCCAATCCCTCAGGGTCATCCCAGTGCACCAGCCCTGAGCACCCTGCCTCATTCATTGAACCTGGACTGCTCTTCTTAAGCTCTTTTGCTTCTCTTAGGTCTATACTTTTTCTGTCCTTTATTGAGCCCATCTTTGCATGAAATGTTCTGTTGATATCTCTAATTTTCTTGAAGAGATCTCTAAATCTTTCCCATTCTATTTTTTCCTCTAATTCTTTGCATTGTTCACTTAAGAAGGCTTTCTTGTCTCTACATGGTATTCTTTGGAACTCTTCATTCAATTGGGTATATCTTTGCCTTTCATGTCTCTCATTTTCTTGGCTGACAACTATTTTACGTTCTTGCATTTCTTTGGGATGGTTTTGGCCACTGCCGCCTGTACAATGTTGTGAATCTCTGCCCATAGTTCTTCAGGGACTCTGTTTATCAGATCTAATGCCTTGAATCTGTCACTTCAGTTGCATAATCATAAGGACTATCAGTTTCTTGAGGGCAAATAGTATGTTTTACTTATTACTGAATCCGTAATATTCAGCATGGCACTTGAAACTCAGAAGGCACTCAGCTATCTGAAGAATTATTAATAATCAATGACTAGATGTAATCCAGTTGCAGAATATCTGGATATGCTTACTATGAAGTTGCGGTTCTTTTTTTTTTAACTCTTCTGTTACATTCTTTAATTTAATTTTCAATAGTTTCCTTTCTTTAAGCTCTTTCTGTGTTTTTATGGAGTATAACTAGAGTTGGTTAGAATATTTTATTCTTGATATGATGAAATGCCCAACCATTTTATTGCTGATATAATAGAATTTAGTTACTCTGTAATTTTTGAAGGGAAGTAGAATTTGCTACCCGAAAATATGTCTCTCTGGGATAAGGATTATTTTAGGTGATCTTTTTAAAGAAACAGCAGACCTAGAAAAAACCCTGAAAAATGAATAGAAGTTACTACTTTTGTAAGAGATATTTACATTTATAAGGGAAATCTTCATTTGTAAGGGTGTATCCTTCCAATTTGGCTTCCCTCATGGCTCAGCTGATGAAGAATCCACCTGCTATGTGGGGAAACGTGGGTCCTTCCAATTACTAGGAAGAGGAAGATGACTATATCTCTAGAAACTATTATCTAAGGAGAGGGCAAGGACCTAAATCTCTATAACGACCTTATCCTTATTTACTGTGCTTTGCTTGATAATCTTTCAAAACTGACTCCCTACCTCCCAACATCTTATTTTGTCTTTAGCTGGAGACGGTATTTAAGGAGATGAGTCATTTTGGGGAGTTACTAAGTTGAGTCTTGAGACTTTTTAGTGTGTACAGGAAGAATACATGCTGATATACTTTTGTTTTTCTCCTGTTATTCTGATGTTCTTACAAGGCATGCCTCAGCTGAGAACCTGGAAGGGTAGAGGAAAGTTACTTTTCCTCTCCTAAAGGTTATTTTTGAATCAAATAAGTGTATTATAAATGTTTCAAAGTAGGTATATTCTTCCTGTGACATATTTTGTTTCTACTATGACGGTGATTATGAAGTTAGAAATAACACTGCATTTTATGTTTTAACACAAATTATTTGGTTTATGTTTCTTCTTTTCAGAGATATGCATTAGGTGAATTTCCTAATTTTGCAAAGTCCAAAATATAAGTTATCTTAACAAGCACCTTGCCTAAGCATGTAAATATTGTGTGTCTTAAAATACATACAAAGGTAAGATTATGATAATAATATTACCTTAAAACCATATATATATGAAAGACTATGATTATGAAATTAATTCCATGTTCAATAGGTCCAAAAAAAGTCAGGGTACTTTTAAAATTTATACTTAAAAAAAAAAAAAACAACTGCACCAAAAGATGGGAAAAGCAAAACTTTCAAAACGGGCTTTTGAACCAGAGTACAATATTAATACAATATTTGAGGTGCTAAAATACTTTTAATTATTTCAGAATTCAAACCTGCTTTCGCTTACTTGAAATTGCATAAATCAAAAGTGCCTTTATAATTCAACCCAAATGATAGAGTACTTCAGTCAGCTGGTGGAACTGATTCAGGACATTAAAGAGATGCCTTTAAAGTTAAAAATCGCTATTCCAATCGGAAGTGAAGAGGTTAATAATTCAAGATTCCACTAAAAAACCGACTAACAGAAACGTTTCCAGTGACATGCATTCGTTTTGGGTTTGTTCTCTTTTTCCCCCTCTACTCTCTCGTCTCTTGCTCTTTCTCTCATCTCTCTCTTTTTTTTTTACTCAGTAGGGGTTTAGAGAAGATGTTTGGAAGGGAAGGAGAGGGCTAGTTGCTGGCCCCCAGCATTCCCCGGAGCCCCGTTACGGAAGGGGGAGGGCTTCCTGCCCAGGCAGCCATCTGTAACATTCTGTGAACAGCAGGAACCCGGGGCTGCTCCAGTCAGTAAGCCAGGGTGAGGATTCTGTCTGCATGCAAAGAAAAGCCTAAAGGAGTTTCCCCCCTTATTTCTCAAATTCTCTCTGCCTCTTTTCTTTTACCTGTTGCTGGCGAACAATGGAGCTGGCTTTATTAGGAGTTGCTCGTATAAATAAAACAGCATCTCAGCAATGTCAGACCAGTACTGTCGAGGAGACTGGTATCAAAATACCCAGCCCGCCTCCTGGAATGTGCTGGCAGCAAGCTGGCAATGTCATCATTCAGCTAATGTCACACTGTGGAACTCTTTCTGGGTTTAGTGGATGTGGATCTGATGTTCCCTAAAGTTACTGCTTTCTAGGCTTGAGTCAATTAGAGCTGACTTTTTGGAAAGTGGTGTCATTTAAAACCTATTTTGTGAAAGTTATTTTTGTGCCTATAATTTGGGGCTCACACGTCTGTTATTTCCTCCAGTCCTTGGCATGCACAATATGCTGCCTATGGAAAGTAGTAAAGAGTGACAATGGAAAAAATAACAAGGGCTTTTTTACTTTAAACATCTGGAGAAAATGCATTTAAGGAAATGTTAACAAATAGGTACAGGAATTGATAAAGTAAAAAATATATATATGCTTCCTTATAGAGGCAAAAATAATCAGAATAGATGGATATTTTTAATAATCAGTTTTACACAAAGAATACATTACAATTTAACAGTGAAAATGATCTTATTTAAGAAGATTCCATTCACATCCTTTCCTGGGGTCAGCCAAATGACTAATGTCAAGTCCCCAAAGCACATAGGTACAAAAATATTTTCTCAGAACTAAAGCACAGGATTCCAATTTTCAAATTTTCCTCTTTTCAATAAAGTTTTACTATTATATTTAGATTCCTGGCAGCAGTCTAGAGAAGCAAGCAAATTCTACTGTAGAATATGAAACTTAAAAATAAGAAAAAAATACTTCAAGAAGAAGCATTCCAATCCAGAGATAGATATTAAGATGAGCAATGTAGCCATAGTGTTATTGAGGAAAAAAATGTACACATATGAAAGTACCCTATCTTTATACACCAAAATAACTTAAAGACAAAATATGCTTCAAGCGAAAAAAATCGTAATGAATATCTACTACAGTTTTACTAAAAAAAGTAGCAGATACGTTTCAGCATAGTTTTTCTACCTGACTTTTTTCACATTTTTTTATACCTTAAAGAAAGCATCAGTAAATATTCCCATCTGGTCTTTTTATTTTTGATGCTACATCACAGTCTTAAGATAGTATAGGCTAATTTATAAAGATATTGCATCAAAATTTGAAAACACAAAAATTCAAATTTAAATCATTTAAATTTATTAAAATGATTTAAATTAAAATTAAATAATTTAAATCTTTTTTCCTAGACTTAGCTATTGTTTAGATGAGAAAAAAATTCCAAATCAGTATTTGGAAAAATAAAACATCTTGACAAAATACTGTAACAAAACTTCTTTAAAAGTGCAGAATCAGATCTGTAGAAATGTTTAAGTTTTAGAAAATAAGTGGATTGCTTCCAAGTGCATAGAGTTAGTGCTTATGGAGTTAGAATGCCCTTGTTGGGGGGATGGGGATGGGAGAGGCACTTCCTAAGACTGCTTTAATTCCTTCCTTGTGTCCAGTCATCCTAATGTCAGTATCCAGAATTAAGCTTTGAGTTTAAATGTCTCAGAACTTTTTTTCTTTTTAATATTACAAAGGAAAAAGCCAGTTCCATCATCAGGAGCGTGAGACTGCTGTAGCGTACCAGAAAAAACAACTGATTACTTTACAATTTTATGACAAATAATTAGTGTAAAAAGGAGGCTGCCCTGATTCATACAACCAGTGTTTCTTATCTGTCAGTAAACCACCTAGGAATCCAACTAGCCAATGAAGTGGCAATGAGAACATATTGTCCAGGATAAGCATGGTCCAAATTCTTGTGACCAGCACGTTTTCTCCATTAAGGCAGATGTTCCTTTTTTAAATGAATTAATACGTTGAATAATATTACAGTTGAGATAGGAGGTCCTGGGATCCATTTTGTCTCTTCAGGGAAGATATAAATATGTTGAATGTTACAGTTATAAAGTACAAGTCTCAGTGAACAGTTTTACCTTTGTCGGGTCTATATTTTCCAGGCGTTTTTTATTTTATATAACTCACTAGTAATGACAGCAGAGTTTTCTTCCATGTATTGACTGTTTTCAATGGCTATTAAAGAGAAATATTATTGTGAAAATCTCAAAATTAATGAGAGCCCCCATTTTTTTGGGCTAGAGCAAGATGTTCTTGAACCTTAGCTATATAGGTGCCAATAAAAGGCTGTGAAAGTTGTTAAGGAGACGTCTACACCTGCTTAACCATTTTATACTGCCCCTGTGGTTAATACACAAAACTCTTGAGTCAGAATAATTATCCCTGTTTTTCTGATGAGGAAACTCAACTTACACAACATTTTCTAGTCATTACGCTAGAAAACACAACTTGAACTGCTTCTCTCTGACTTCTCAGAAGGGCTACATGGCACTTCTCTATTTTGACCTATCCTTGGATAAAGAAAGATAATGCCCCCTAAACTGGTGATAGGTTCCTAGAGACCAAGAACCCTGGGGTTTGATTTATACATTCCCAGAAACTAGCACCGTGAAACACAAATAAGACCCTCAGTTCGTATTTGCTGAATGAGTGAATGAAACAAACTCAATAAAGAGTTTAATTGCCATGTTGAAAAGCTATAAACGGACTTGCATTTCATTAAGTTATTTCCTTCAAATTTATACTCATCTTTGAAAGATACATTTATTGGGTTTAAAGTGAAAGTTGCTCAGTTGTGTCCGACTCTTTGCACTGACAATTTTGGAATTTTCATTTTATTTAGCTCTATTCCTTAGAATTGTTAAGGTTAAGGAAAAAGGCTTTTTATCTATGTAACTTAAAAATATAATCAGAGCTCAACATCACCAATTAAAGAAGTACAAATCAAAACTGCAGTGAGATACCACTTCACATGCATTAAAATGGCTACTATTAAAACAAAAGACAAACTAACAAGTGTTGGTGAAGATGTGGGAAAATTGGAACCTTTGTATACTATTGTTCAGAATGTAAAATGTCACAGCTGCTATGGAAAACAGTATGATGGTTCCTCAAAAATTAAAAATAAAATTACCATATGATGTAGCAATTCTACTTCTGGGCATATGCAGAGAAAGTTGAAAGCAGTCTCAAAGAGATATTTGTACATTCATGTTCATAGCAGCATTATTCATAATAGCTAAAACATATAATCATCCCAAGTGTCCATCAACAGACAAGTGGATAAGCAAAATGTGACATATACATACAACGGAATATTATTGAGCCTCAAACAGGAAGGAAATTCTGACATGTGGTACAACATGGAAGAAACTTAGGGACATTATGCAAACTGAAGTAAAGCAGCCACCAAAAGACAAATAGTGCGTGATTCCACTTACAGAAAGTAGAATGGTAGTTGCCAGGGGGTGTATGGGGGAGATGGAATGTGGAGTTATTATTTAATGGGTACAGAGTTTCAGTTTTACAAGATGAAATGAGTTTTGGAGATGGATGGTGGTGATGGTTGCACAACTATATGAATGTACTTAGTATCCATGCACTTTACACTTAAAAATGGCTAAGATAGTAAATTTTATATTTTGTGTATTTCACCACAGTAAAAAATTTTGGAAAACAATATGATCAGGGAAAATGACATTGGTCCATATGTATAAGCCCCTCTTTGGGTTCTACTCAGCATTACCCTTCTCATGTTTTGTTTATTATTAATATAGGGGCTTCCCATGTGGCACAGTGGCAGAGAATCCACCTGCCAGTGCAGGAGACACAGGAGATGAGGGTTTGATTCCTGGGTCAGGAAGATCCCCTGGAGTAGGAAATGGCAACTCCCTCCAGAATACTTGCCTAAAAAATTACACGGACAGAGGAGCTTGGTGGGCTACAGTCCATGGGGTCGCAGAGTTGGATGCAACTGAGAGGACGCACGCACACATGCACGCACACACACACACACACACATTTTAATATGCTGAGTTTTTTTGTATAACTTTTTATTTTGTATTGTAGTTTTAATAATTACCTGTACTTTTTTATTATAAGGGAGAAGATGAAGCTCTGTGGACCTTCATTAATTATTTAAGTGAATCTGGCATCTTTCAAATTAAAATAACCAATTTATTCTCAGAGAGTTTTATAGAGCCAGTGCTTATGTATTCATAGGAAAATATTGCCAAAGAGTCTTAAGAAAACCAAGAATTATAAGAATATCCAGTTCCTTAAAAAACAGTATCACCATAACATGAATTATTTGTTAGCAAAAAATTTTTAAATTATTGATTAAGGCACAGGCATAAAAAGACAGCAGCAGTTAATGAGCTGGGTCTCTTGCTCCACATTATATGAATTCTATGAATTAATTTTGGAATTTTAGCCTCTGAGCAATGAAGCTTCCATGGTCCGGATGATTCTTTATCTATTCATCCACCCATTAAAATATATGTTTTTAAAATTCATTTAGCAAATATTATTGATGACATTTGCTATACTAGCCCTGAGTAAGTAGGAGGGAATACAATTATGACAAACATGGATATATTGAAATATGCATTTTTATAAAATAACAATTCTGAAATTTAAAGTTATGCATATTATACAGACTTTTTTTTTAAATTTATATAATCCAAATTTCTAACATTGAATTAGAATGTCTAAAATACAGCACTATAAATTAATTGACAAAATTTTGAATATTGCATTCTTTTACAAGTGTTTACAAGTGGTAGTTGTCAAATTTACTCATTTATGGTTTTAAAAGATCTTTCATGGTTTTTGCTCTAAGCTGTTTAGTGAGGTCAGTAAAATTCTCTTACTCTGAATTTTTCCTTCTGTGACTAATTATATAAACTCATGTATCAAAGAATTTAATTAAAGGCACTTTAAGGATGTGGAGATAATGTAGACAGAAGCCTCAGCAGTGATTCAGGTCCTGAAGCATGCTTTTAGCTGTGGGACATGTTGTTTTGGACTTCCCTAGTGTCTCAGATTGTAAAGAATCTGCCTGCAGGGCAGGAGACCTGGGTTCAATCCCTGGGTTGGGAAGATCCCCTAGAGAAGGAAATGGCCACCCACTCCATTATTCTTGCCTGGAGAATTCCATGGATATAGGAGCCTGGTGGGCTACAATCCACAGGGTCGTAAAGAGTTGGACACAACTGAGCGACTAACACACACACACACACACACACACACACACGTTGTTACATATTTAGAAGTCAGCAGAGTCTGTGTGGTACACTGCCTTGGTTTTTCAGGAAACCCCTGGTGTCAGTGCCAGCAGCCTTTCTTAGGTGGCTGTAGGGGCCTTGAATTTCAAACAGAAAACTGAAGAGAAAGAACCTTAACTGTTAGAATTTTACACCCAAATCAGGTAGTCCCCAGAAGCCCCAAGAAATAACCAGGTAAAAAAATTTTAAAGGTCGACTCAAGTTCCTGTGGTCATGCATGTGAAAGGAAAACCTTCCAATTTGGGGCTTTAGTTTTAGAGGAACACATTTATCCACTCCCTAGCCCACCTTCCAACTAACCAGGCTGGGGACATTTAGGGAAGACACACTTTACATCTCTCCCACTTGGGTTCTTCTTTACATATTCTTGTGTGCTTAGATATAGTTTCTCTAGGAGAGCTATAAATGTCTTTATGGCTTGTATGGTAAAGCTTTTGTCTCTGTGGAAGTTCAGCAGATATATTAATAGAAGATGCTTTCATACAAGGCAGCATAGAGCAGAGGAGGTTGAGAACCGAAGTAGCAGGATTCACTGCTGGCTTCTGATCACATATGTTTGGTAAAGGGTAACAGCAAGGAATTCCCTGATGGTCCAGTGGTTAGGACTTCTAGCTCTCACTGCCAGAGCCCCCCAGTTCAATCCTTGGTTGAGGTGTTCAGTCCCTGATTGGGAAACTAAGATCTTACAGGCTGTGCAACAAGGCCCAAAACAAGATAACAGCAAGTAATTTGATGGGGGATGGGGGAAGATATGGCTCTTTATTGGGAGGTGCAGATGAGAAGTTTTGAAGCTTCAATTGGTTATTAATGAAAGCAGTCATTCAGAGCTTTCAAGAAGTAACCAATACCCAATTTTCATTTTCTAATGGCTAATTCTACCAAGAGCTTTGCAGGAAAACTAATCCTATATTGGCGGGAGCATAAAAATGAAAGGGAAATGTTTGGAATATGGGGATTTATTCCCTTCTTTCTGGCTCAGATCAATCTTGCTGTCCCAGAGTGGTTTTATTCCGGCCAGGCAGCACCATCCAGAAGTGGCAGTGTGGAGCTGCGCTGGGAGCAAATGACAAGCTCCCCCCAGAATGCATACATCATAATGCGTTTCTTAAGTCAGAAGGAGAGGTGTTGAAATCTGATGTGTAATCTGACTGTAATTTGATGTAATCTGATTGTAATCTGTAAGGCTGTAATCTGATGTGATAGTGATAGATTTCTCCAAAAAATGACACTCATCTTTGTTTTAAGGCTTCCCAGGTGTCACTAAAGTTAAAGAACCTGCCTGCCAATGCAGGAGACATAAGAGATGTGGGCTTGGTCCCTGGGTAGGGAAGATCCCCTGGAGGTGGGCATAGCAATCCACTCCAATATTCTTGCCTGGGCAATCCCATGGATGGAGGAGGCTGATGGACTACAGTCCATGGGGTTGCAAAGAGTTGGACATGACTGAAGCAACTTCGCACGTACACATGCATGCTTGATTTAACACTTGCAATATTGAGGCTATTATAAAACAAGTTAAATTGTGCATATATTTTACAGTTTATCCAGCTTATTTCATGTACATATTGTGTTTCATGTATTTGAACATACAGTTTCTCCTACATGGGATATCCATTATAACAGTATTACCTGAAGGTGGGGGTAGGGGCAGGTGCCCTGGTTGGTGGTGATAAATTTATAATTATGATTATGCTATAATATGGGTAAAGGAACATTGTGAGCTACTATGATTTTTTGACAAGGTAATTTTCATATTTGCCTAGTGACAGCTAGCAAATGGGATTAAGAAATTTGTGAGAAATGAAAACAATAATACAGAATAAGGTAACTTTTTTAGCATGGACTTAACATGACCTTCCCTGCCCTTCCCCACTATTTCTTTGCACACTCACATGTTACCCCATTTGATTCTCACAACGATTCTGTATTAGCCCCAAATTACGGATGAAGAAACAGAAGATTTCACTCAGTAGTACTAGAAGCAAATGAAGCTGGAACCAGGGACTCTAAGTCCAGGAGTCTGTGTGCTGCTCACCAAGTAGGCTCTTAATAAACACATTCGTCCACAGAGACTGAGGGTTGCTTCCTGAATGTTCTTGTTTTCCTGAAAGACCTTTCAGCAAGAACTATGCTAAAAAATAAATTGGGGCATCATAATTGAATGCTCTTGTGTTGCTGTCTGCTCATTGTCTCTCTCCTAAACAAGAACACATGGCACATCCATTTCTCAGCAGCATCACAGAATATCACTACCTAATTTAGGCTCCATTCAGGAAATAAATAGCAGGTTCTAATAGGGCCTTGGGAGGTGCAAATACATGTGTATACATACCAGCATGAATGTACATAAGTCCCTTTGCTCCGCTCAGTCACAACAATTACTATGAAAGCTTCAGTAACTTCATTTTGGCAAACAGAATGATAGGTCTGTGAACCAAATGTTAGCCTTAAAAAGTGTATTTTTCTGTTAGATCATTAGGTTTCTTTTTTCTGTACTTAACAGATGTGTGGGAACTAAATGGGTCTGGAGTCACTGATATTTTACGAAAATGAAAAGCACTGTCCTTCCTGTGAATAAAAACAACCATTATCCAGTTAATTGATCTAAATAAAATATTTTTCAGCATTAAAAAAATATTTTCTAATGCTCTTAATTTTACTCCTTATCCTCTGGAAACCTGAAAATAAAAGCCTATGAGGCTATAAATGAGAAAAAACCCTTACTTTTGAATTTTTCTCCACGTGCCTGTAAAACTTGACTCATGTCCTCTTTGAGGAGGAGTGAGTGGCCAAGTTTGAAGCCCCCACCATTGTAAATAACACTGTAACGTGTGCTATGTCATCACACACTAATCACTGTATGGAATAACAGGAAGGGACTTTGGCGATTACCTGATTTAATTCCCTTACTTTATAGAGGAGGAAACCAGGGTCTGGAGAGGGAAGTCCCCTGCACAAGGTCACACATATAATTAGGGGCAGACCATGTTTATTTATATTAATACAATTCACCCTTCACTGTTCTACAAGCAGCTGGTGGCTCTGTGACAGGAAAGGGGAAAAAATAGCACTGCTGCCACATACACAAACTTCATTTATTCAATTTTTAGCAAATATTTATTGAGCTTTCTGGCATGCTAAATGTTGGGGATCCAGAGCTGAACATACAAGCTGAGATCCCAGGAGACAAAAGCAGTTCTCTGCTTCCATAGGCAACAATCAAAAGTTGTTCCATAATAAGCAAACGCCATTGAGGACTCTTATAGCATATGGGTATGGCTTAAAGATAATGGCTCCTAACACACAGAGTAAGAGAATTCAAGGGGTGGTACATTAATATTTTCAAAATTAGTAACAGCTGCCCCTTTCTGTAAGTAATGCAGTCATGAAAGATAATACATGAGGGCAAAAATAGAGTTGATGCTAGGACACTAATTCATGAACATCGCTGATTGTTAAATTGCAGTTTTCCTTAGACTTCCTATGCTCTAAAATAATTTTTTAAATATTCTTTTAAGCTCTGGAATAGAGGTCAAGAGATTAGAACTTTCTTCCCTTTGGTAAATGTTCTCAAGAAGTTTAAAAAAAAAAATGACAAAAAAAGTTACACTCCTTTAAGAAAGTCAGACTACATAAAACCCAGCATCCCTTTCAGTTAAAACGTCTATTTCAGGAACTATTTCACTTCATATTTTGTAGAAAACATTTTTATCATTGAAATATTTTAAAAATTGAAACATGTAATTTGAGTGATTTTTTTTTTTTTTTTTTTTTTTCTGTAACAGGGTTACACAAAATGGAAGAATCAGAAATACATTCCTAGAAGGTAGGGACAGTGTCTAGGATATCTGTGTAAAAGCTCATGCTGTTTAGTTGCTCAGTCATATCTGATTCTCTGCAACCCCATGGACTGTAGCCCCACTGGGTTCCTCTGTCCATGGGATTTCCCAGGCAAGCATACTGGAGTGGGAATCCTTCTCTAGGGGATTTCCCCTACCCAGAGATTGAACCTGCATCTCCTGCTTGGCAGGCAGATCCTTCACCCACTGAACCACGTGGGAAGCACACATAAAGGCATAAAAAATGCTGAAAAATAGTGAGCACTCAGAACTTTGGCATATCTCAGGTAGGAAGGATTCAGTATCCTGGAGATAAAAATGAATAGAAAATATGGTTTGTTTCAAATAGAAGATTGCCTTACTTATGACGCATCCAGTTAACTAAACATAGAAGACAAAGCAGCTCTGATTTCTAAATCTAAGTGGTACAGGGTGCTGGGGGAAACAGATCCAGTTTGAAATGCTTGTTCTGTCATAGTTTCAATAAGATTCTAAAACATTAGAAACTATGAAGATGAGGTAGCAAAGTTTTACATTTTATATCCCTAAATTCAGCTATCCTTGAAAGTGCAAATTTTTCATTTAACTTTAAGCAACATCTTAGAAATGATACCGGTCTATATCTCCTTTAATTCGGCAGGATGCCTTATTCACCAAATCCTGCAAATCCTTTGTCTGGTTTCCCTTCATTGAGATTTTCTACAGCCAGTTGTTATTTCTCTTAAAGACATGGACAGTTAACAAAAAGCAGATTAGAAACTGAAGTTAAAGAAGTTAACTGAAGTTAAAGAAGTGACAGAACCAAAAAGGATTTGCTTAATTGCTTACTTTATGTCAAAGCAGGCCTTGGGCCCTAAAGAGGAAAGTGAGTCTGTTTCCTAACAGATAATTACTGGAAGGATAGTTTCAGTGACCATTCCACTGCCAGAAGAGTCAGCAAATTGGCAGCCGGATTCTTCCATTCATCTCCTCTGGTATTTCAGCAAGATAAGGTGGTGTGAGATCAGTTACCTCCTTCCTCTTGCCCTGGGCTTTCCATCTTTCTGTAGCAATCAAGGACAGTTCCTTTCCATGTTTCAATGTCAATCACCCCTCACCCGTGCCTCCCCGCTTTAGAAATCAGTGGAATCTGCCTTGGGTTAGGAAAGTTCCAAAATACTTCCTAGCAGAATCATGGAAATTAAAGATGTGGAGGACTTCATTGGATCATCTCGTCCATCTCTTCCCCATTAAAGAGTTTTCCAGATGGGCAACTTTTGTACACTGGATGCCTCCTCTCGTTTCTGCGTGGCCTAAAGTCAAATTTTGAGCATCCAAGTCTAATGTGGAAAGGTGAATAAGGCCTGCATTCAATAATTTCATAGACAGAAAAGTGCCTTATCCCAAAGGTGTTATCATATTACAACAGCTTTTGGATGGAAATAGGTGACACCTCATCAGAACAGTTACGTGAGAGTGCTGTATGGTCCTCCCAGCTCTATGGCCTGACATTTTTTTTTTAAGCAGAGAGCAGTGTTTGGTTGCTGTGAGCACAATGGAACCCATTGGGAACTTGGTCTTTTTTTTTTTTCCCTCTTTCTCTCTTGCTTTCTTTTTTGTTTAGTTTTCCACACATAAGAACTGTTCTTTCAGGTACCCCCCCAGAAACCTCCTGAAAGATAGGAGTAATGCCTAATGGTACATAGATAAATATGCAGGAGGACATAAGTCAGTAATAGGTATCTTTTCACCAAAAATTTGTTTCTGTCTCTTCCCCTTCATATATTTCCATTAACTTCACACAATGCTGCCAAAAAGTGGTGTGAATTTCTTTCTTAGTGTTAAATTATTAAAGAACCACCTTAAGTAAGTGCCGTTGTGGCTAGAAGATTATGGCCACGTTAAGGCCAGAAGAAACTTCTGATTTTTCCTTAATACAAAAACCCAACTTTAACGTCAGGTGAGGTGGAATCCTGGCTTGCTTTTCCATTAACTGTGTAAACTTGCATGAGTTATTTAGCTTCAGTCTCAATCTAGTTATTTGTACAATGATTTTTTTATAAGGCAAAGTAAATGTTAAAATATCTGGCCCATGCTAAATGCAAAATAAATACTAGATTTTTTTCTTCCTTTTTTTTTTTTTTTAAAGGTAATTAATCTAGGAGACCTGGAAGAATCCCCAAAACAGGGGATAAATGTGAAAATGTTTCTCCCCATCTCATTTTAAGGAAAAAAACCCAAATTAATTACATTTTTCTGGTAGTAATAGTGTGCTTCTGAGTACACAGTTCCTTGATACTGTTTTTTAAAAGAAAGAAGAAAAGGAAATCTTGGCATTCATTATACAGTTGGCAAAAGTAGCTAAAAGAATTTTAGATAGTAAACTTTTTAAATCCTCAGTATTCCATGATGCTCTTGCCTGTGACACATTAAAATATACCTTAAAAATATTAATAACATTGAAATCATCAGACATATCATATTCATGGGTCAAAATGGTAAAGTGTCTTAGTTGCCAGTAGTAGGAAACAACTTGAATTAACAAGCAGAAAGGGCAACTCATAGGAATAATTTGGGGAGTATATTTCCTTGAAATACTCTTCCCCCAGATACTTCATTTTTACTTTTCTTCCTCATGCTCTTATTCAAATGTTACTTTCTCAGTGATGCTGTCCATGATCTCCCTTAATAAAATTGCGATCCCCTTTACATCCCCAATGCCCCTTCTGGATCCTACTATATATGGATTTATTTATATTGTTTATTTCATGTCTACTGTCACTAAACGTAAGGTACACCGCAGCAGAAATTGTAGACTATTTTATTTATTACTTTTGCCTTAGCAACTAAAATGGTACCTGGCATACAGTGAGAACTCAGTAAATATTTATTGACTAAGTGATTCTGAATCTCATGGAATCTGAGAAAGAATTTTTTAAAAAATTGGCTTCAGAAAAAGCCAGTCATATTTTTTAGAAGCGGGGTTATTTAGATTTTTCCCTTTGAAGCACTGCCATTAACATGGAAGTCCACTTTTATGGATAGAATGTGTCTTCTAACATGTCATTCTGTGTTCATTCTCTGTTAGCAAACCAAAGAATTCATTTGAAGGAGGGTATGACTGACTTGCCTGCCATTATGTCAAATGGCACCTCAAACATTTCTGCTTAGATTCTGGAGAAGTGGCCAACACTCAAACACTTACCAAGTAATAGAAATGTGTAAAGCCAACTGGATGTGATCCACTAGAGAGCAGTGTACCCTAGTGGTGTACTTTAGGGGATAGTGTATTGAAGCAGAGAACAAATTTCCTTTTTAAAGGGTGAAGCCCCTTTTCAGTCTGACTGAGTGCTGTATTGGGCCAAAGCCTACTTTTTTCCAGACATTCTAATTTTCAAAAAAAGTGACAAATATGGATCTTTCTATAAATTCTGCCAATTTCAAAATTGTGGCGACTACTTAAAATGTGTTAAAATACACTGTGAAGATGGATCATGCAAAGCATATGGAGAGGACAGATGTGGTCAGCTTGCCCTGTTTGTAATGTCCAGTCTAGAGTATCTTTCAATTCTAGTTATCTGAATTTCATAACCTAAGCCATTTTCATTTATTTGTATTTGTAACATTTATAAAATTATTAATAAAGTCCTCCATTTCCAAACTAGATTTCTCATGCACATAGTTTTCAACTTTCTCCTTCTAATGGATTCTTATTCCCTTAATTAATTTAATGATTTCCTTTAGAACTTTCTAGTTCATTGCATTTATATCTTTCTTGAATATTTAAGTGAAATAGGTGAAAAAATACTGAATCTGCATAAAGAACATCTAGGTTCCATCTAGGTTCCACTGGTGTCTCACTAGTTGTACAAGCTTGAACACAGTCATTTAAGGTATTGGTACTTAGATCTATGCCTTTGTACCCTTAAAATGAGAATGTCAGCACTGATTCCTTTATCTTATGTGAGGCCATGTACTTGAAAGACTGTACAAACTATAAACTGCTTAAAATGTAAGACTTATTCAAATAGAATAACATCATAGCTTAGTATAGCTGTTGAGTCCCACTGAATACTTTATTTCTAATAGAGTGCTTTATTGCCAGTAAAATTCTTTATATCCTATAAAACTTAGAATGCACAATTACATGGTTTTGTTGTTGCTCCTGCTATCACAGCAACATTCTGAGATGTTTTCCAGACTCTTTGAACTTTTTCTTAGGTCGTAATTTATAATTAACAGTGTAGTAGTTTATAAATTCATTTTGCCCTCAACCTATCTCATCGCATCCCTCTCCTCCCTTCAAATCAGATTCTAATTATCTTTCTATTGTCAATTATCTCTTTTGAGTCACCCCAGTTGTATTTGTCATATTTAATCACTCTTCCTCATTTGTTCTTCATTTAAAAATACCTCCCTTGTTAATCCCTATCTTTAAAAATCACATCAAGACATTTTTAGCTGCTCAAATAAAATGTTTTCTTTAAGTTTCCAATTCTTCCAATGAAAAATTATCTCTTCTAAACATTTATATAACTTTATTAATTTAAACCTTAATGCAGTTCACTTTGATAAATATTTATTCATGTATCACAGTAAGTACAATGATTCAGTCTTGTTCACTTTTGTAGCTCTTACAACTCTTAAAATAGGACTTTGTATATAATAGGTACTCAAAATAAATTGGATAAGCGGATTTTTCTTTAATTTTATTACGTTTATTTTCCTACATCAAAGTTAAGTGTTATTCTTTAATTGCTTTCATTATATTCCTGCATGTTATGCCTGTTAACCTAACCTTAAGTGTAGTTAACCTACACTTAAGACCTTGGCAATTAGGAAAAAGAAAACTTAAAGAATTCTCTCTTTTTTTCTAAGCAATATATTTAACATGTTGGTTGAGACTGTGTTCCAGCCTCAGCCCCCAGAGAACCCTGACACTAACTTTTCTAAGTAGAGAAATGAGCATTTATTCCTACACATTGCTTCCTGTCATTAAGCCATTTCCGTACTCAAGACAAAATATTTTCCATAATAACAAGGAAACCAAGTGTTTTTCCTAAATTGTTGTTTGACCACCTATAGCATACACACACTTTCAAAGTTTTCTGAAAGTAGAAATTCTCTTTTGTCAATATCATCTCTGAGAAATCCGGGAGATCCATCTATTTAATGTCTCTATTGAAAACCTACTAAATGCCAGGCACTATAAGAGACACATGAAAGGAAATCCCATTTAGCTCTTGAGATGCTTGAGCTTTGCAATTGGCTACCTGCTTTAGTATGAGTACAAAGGAGTAATTCTACCTGGTAGGGAGGCCCATGAAGGTTTAACTGAGGTGGACACTTAATCAGAGTCTCCAAAGACAATTTACTTCGTGGTCAAGGATCAGCAGGTACATTCTGAGAAAATGGAACAGCACATGTTGAATCATGGCGGCAGGTACCAGCACCCAGTGTGATGATCTGCATGCAGTCTGTCAAGCTCTTCTGGAGAGAAGCCATAGAGCAGATAAGACCAGAAGAGGCCTGTTGCAGAAGGCCTTCTGAACTGTGGTTGTTGTGGTTGCTCAGTCGCTAGTTGTGTTCAACTCTGTGACCCCATGGACTGCAGCACGCCAGGCTCTTCTGTCCTCAGGCTCCTCTGTCCTCAGGCTCCTCTGGAGTTTACTCAAATGCATGTCCATTGAGTCAGTGATGTTATCCAACCATCTCATCCTCTGCCACCCCTTTCTCCTTTTGTCTCCAATCTTTCCCAGCATCAGGATCTTTTCTAATGAGTCTGTGAACTCATTTTCCATGAGAACTGTGGTGGAGAGTCCCTGTTTTATCCTGTAATCTGAACAGTCAAATGTTTGCAAGCAAGGAAGAGATCAGATAAAATATATCCTAGAGAGTACTGTGAATGCTGGGATAAAAGATGTATCTTGGAAAGTGAGACTGTTTACAGATTATTTGAAAACTTTAGTTCGATGCTGTAAGCTGTTAGAGCAGCAACAATGAGGAGAGAAGGAGATAAGCTATATTGTTTTGGAGGTTTAATCAAATGGAATATACAATTAAAACTTGAGTTCATTCAGTTCAGTTCACTGGCTTAGTCGTGTCTGACGCTTTGCGACCGCATGGACTGCAGCACGCCAGGCCTCCCTGTCCATCACCAACTCCCAGAATTCACTCAAACTCATGTCCATCGAGTCAATGATGCCATCCAACCATCTCGTCATCTGTTGTCCCCTTCTCCTCCTGCCTTCAATCTTTCCCAGCATCAGGATCTTTTCAAATGAGTCAGTTCTTCGCATCAGGTGGCCGAAGTATTGGAGTTTCACCTTCAGCATCAGTCCTTCCAATGAATATTCAGGACTGATCTCCTTTAGGATGGACTGGTTGGATCTCCTTGCAGTCCAAGGGACTCTTGTCTTCCCCAACACGACAGTTCAAAAGCATCAATTCATTAGTAAGGCATTATTTTCCCCTTGTAGAAGCCACATTACATATTTCTCCCAAAGTTATATTTTTCTAGGAATCCATAATATTATCATTCTTTCCAGGTGCTGCCATCCTGACAGCTAAGAAGATACGAATCACCAGTCTGAAGTTCACAGGTTTGCTTCCAGTTTCCTCCCAATGGACACTATATACTGGGAACCATTAGTCTTTACTACCACAATTCAGTTTAGCATGACAGTTTGCACATTCTAGCCAGAACTTTCACCAGGGTCCCTGATGACTCATTTATATCTATTCTGTCAATTAAATATAGAACATCCTCTTGATTTACTCAGTACAACTTTGTTTTTAGATTTTTAACTTGCCATCATTTATGCATCCCTTGCTTTCCTTTAAAGATGAAAATCTTATCCCTCTCTTCAGTAATCTCTGCTCATCCCTCATTTCTCACTCTAGCTTGCTAACAGGAGCTATGGTTGAGTTACTTTTTTAAATACGTGACACACATCTTCCCTGAGGATTTCAGTAAGATCGTCATAAGTGACTCCAGGCTTCCTGTGTTCCAATTCCTCTCTAAATGCTCCTTATTTTCTTTACCAGTGTATGCCAATAAGTGAGGATAAAGAAATATGGGACAGAATGGAATTCTGATACATTATGTATCCTTTACCATGAAATTAAAACTGTTGGGTCTACACCTAATTTTTAAATTATTTTATTTCTTATGATCTCCGAAATTTAGTTAAGGTACATACCAGTTGTTCCACTTATTCCATATATTCATCCTGTCAGTGTTTTTAAGCACAGAAAAAAATTGGAAATAATCACAGTGGACTAAAATGTTATATATAGTGACTCAATTATGGTATATCTAGATAATGTACTAAGCAGCCATTTAAAAATGATTATTTTAATCTGGTATTTTGACATGAAAAACTATAGAATATTATATAATAAAGAAAAACACATTGCATCATTAGATATGGAGTATGATTTGATTTTGTGATAGGTTTCTTTTTATATGATACAATTTGGATAATAGAATTTCAGTTGAATTTGATTTAATTTTTACTGTTTTATATTTTCTGGTGAAGGGAGCCCATTGCAGTTTCAGAATACTTGCTGTCTTTATTTAGGAATGCTTGTCCTCTGTTTGAGGTTTACTAACATTTTCAGAATAAAATTATTAGTAATTATTGGTAATACAAATGATCCACGGAATATTTTAAGAACGTTTTTGTGAAATGTCACTAAACAAAACACAGTAAACCAAAAACCCTTGCATTATTTCCTCTGAGTTAGTAGTCCTTGTCTGAGTAGAGAGAGACACTGGATCTCCCCTCTGCTTAAGCCCAATCGGGATTAATTTCACAGATGATAATGCCACCATGACTAAAATCAAGTTGACAACTCCAGATTCACTATTTCTGGGATGATATTTAAGCTTTATATATATATAGAGAGAATTTTATATATTAAATTTACATACATGTGTTTTTTTAGATAGAAAACTGAGTTTTTTGTTTTGCTTGGTTTTGTTTTTCCTATGCTCTTTGTTGAAAGAATCTCAGCTCCCCTGCTCTCCAGTTCAGTGTACCAGGGCACAATTTGGCATTATTATTCCATTATTGGAAAAGGAAAGGACAGTGCTGGGCAAGTTGACATTCAGTTCTGTATTTATTTTCTTGGTGGCATGTATCCTGACATTTCCAATTTGATACCTCAGGTTGATAGACTGTGTGCAGTTTTCTTTTACTTCCCTTTACTTTGGCAAGTCTTCCAGGAAGAAGGGATGACTTCTTCCAGCATCCAGTGAGGCTTTTTCATGTTTTTCCTTTACAATCTGGAAAATTTCATTATGAAATCTGAAACTTAATATTTATGCCACCAACGCATTTTGCATGTTAATTTGCCAAGAAGATAAATCACATTTTCTTACATTTCCAGAATGTCAAGGATTATAGGGCATCCCACACTTGCTCCCTGGATGTTCTATGCTGGCGCTCCATCTGGTTTTCTTTTCTGAACATGTTCCCCTGAGATCATCTTTAATTTGAATTGTATTAAATTCATCAAACTTCTTAATGAGCCTTGGGCATTGTTCAACTTGTGTGGCAGTCCCTCCTGGATAGTAGCAGAGGAGAATCTTAACTGCCTTTAGTATCTGTACTTCTGGGCGTTCCCATCAGGTCTAAGCGCTGTTTCACATTATGTGAATGTCATAAATAACTTGGTTGAAAGGGTCAGTGTTTTCTTATCTTGAAGAGAGTCAAAGGGCAGTTTGCATTTATCTAGGAAATGCACCTCACAGATGCTGGTCTTAAAAGCTCCTCAGGGGATGGGTGGGGAAATACTATTATCCTTACATAATTCTAAAAACCTGGGGGGTGAGGGGGTGGACCAACTGCACAAATTCTTTCCTTCCCTTTTCATCAAGGCCACAGCAAAAAGAAATACACACACACACACACACACACACACACACACACACACACACACACACACACCCCACGAGTAATTTCATTTATCTTACAGCTCACAGTTTCTGCTCAGTAGTATGTACTTGTCTTGTCACATCTTAGCTTGTTTCTTCAGGATGTTTTTTGCTTGTATACCGAGTGGGTTGTAAGAGGTTTACTTAAGTACTATCTTGGAAACAGTTTCAAGTACACCTCTCCAAGTCAGAAGAGCAGAAGCCAAGGGGTTTTTTTGTTTTGTTTTGTTTTGTTTTGCTATGATGAACTGGGACCTGACTTAAGAAATTTAGCTCAAATCAGTTTTTAAAGAAAAGGATTTGTAACTGTATTCTAAAGGCCCCCTACGCAGTCTACAGCTGTCTGGATCTGTTCCTGAATGGAAATCATAGATGAAGTCTGTGATATCTCCCTATTGAATTTTCAGTCCACCACCCAGTTTTAGTTCATGCTATCTGTTCCTTGCCAAATTCCACTTCCTTGAGACTATAACCCATATCCATTGATTTATGTTGTAAGTCTGGGAAAATCAGCTTCTAAACACTAAAGAAGTTGAATATTATCAATTCACCTTAAAGAACAGACAAATGCCTGCAAAATTCCTCTTGAAACAAATATTTTGAGATCAATTCTACTTCATTATTGACTTCTATGACTGAATTAGAGGTTCTTTTTTCTTTAAATCAACTTTGTTGAGATACATTTTACTGGAATAGAATGCACTTATTTTAAATGCACAGTTTGATGAATTTTCATAAAGTCATATGAAGCCATAGAGCTTCCGATCCAAGCAAGATAGTTTTATGCTCCTAAAAGTCCCCCTATGCCTCTTCTAGAGTGCGGCTAGTGAAAAATTCCAAAGGTGAGACTGAGATTGGTGGGTGTTGGGAGGGGAAAGAAAGCCAGTGCAGCTGGCTTAGTGAAGAAGCACAGAACAACATGAAAAGAGAGCAGAGAAGCAGGTGGGACCTGATCTTGCATGAAGTAAAGTTTGACTTTATGTCCAGTGTAAAGAAGCCCTTGGAATCTTGTATATCAAGGAATATTATGATTTGATCAGCATCTCATTTTCCTTCCATCGCCATCTGTCCATTCCTACAGTTTCCACTTGGCCGAGATCCCCTACTTCATGCTTTTCTGATGCCATCCACAGGAATTTCTGGAAATTTTTTAACCCCTGAACTTTTATACTACACGTGTCTTCCACTGTGTACACCATTGCTTCTGCTCTACTGTCTAGCATGTAAAAGGGATAGAAGGAAATAAAAGAAAGAAGGAAGGAATGGTGTTGAAAACCTATTGCAAACTGATCATGATACCAAATTATATATTTTATATGACTGCCCTAATTGGCAATTTACTGATATATAGGTAGTTTATGAAAAGTGAGACCGAGCAGAAAAACAACCATTTGGTAAATGCATGCTATCTGGCATTAGTCCAGGCACTGTAGCCAGAACTATAGAGTAGAGCATTTAATTTAATAACTACTAGGCTCAGTAGTGCCTGGAGAATCCCAGGGATGAGGGAGCCTGGTGGGCTGCCGTCTATGGGGTCGCACAGAGTTGGACACGACTGAAGCAACTTAGCAGCAGCAGCAGCAGGCTCAGTAGATGCTGAAGAAATAGATTCAGAGAATTAACTTTCCCTAAGTCACCTAACTGGTAAGAGTGCTCGGATCTTTATGGTTCCATAACCTATTCTATTCCCCTAATACATACTGTCTCCTCAAAATTAGGATTTCCTTTCTGGTGTGTTAGGTGTGTTAGTCACTCAGTCGTATCTGACTCTTTGCGATCCCATGGACTGTAGCTCACCAGGCTCCTCTGTCCATGGAATTCTCCAGGCAAGAATACTGGAGTGGGTAGCAATTCCCTTCTCCAGAGGATCTTTCCCACCCAAGGAGAGAACCCGGGTCTCCTGCATTGGCAAGTAGATTCTTTACCGTCTGAGCCACTGAAATAATATGAACATTTTAACTATGTGAACAGAAAGAGGGAAGGGAACTAGTACTGTTTATTAAGTTCCTAATATATGCTGCTCATTAGGCTAAGTATCTAAAATTTTATCTCTTTTAATTATTCCAGCTATCCCAAAGAAAGACTGAGAGAAGTTAAGAAGCCATCTCAAAGTCATGAAGCTCATGGGACAGAGCTGGGAGGTGATTCAGCTGTGTCTGGTTCTGATACCCGTATTCATTGCCTCTAATGAGCCACCATTCAAAAGAAAAAGCTTTGCCTCACCTCCCTAGGACTAAACGTAAAGGTATATAATATACTTATTGTGTAGAAACTTTCATCCAGAGATGAAATAGAAAACTCTATGTCTAGGAACTGGGGAGTGGGGCCGTGATCTCCCTCCACTTCTGCAGTGTCTGTGAAGAAGAACGTGGTTGTCAAGTGCCCTAGAATAAATGACATGTTTTGATAGAAGCACAAGAGGGTCCTGGCTTCAGGGCCTATAGCCGCAGAACAGGAAACGGAGAGGTTTCCAGGAGAAATGAAGTTGCCTTCTCTAGGGAGAAACAAAAAGGAGCATTTGAACAGGCAGTTGATCAGTAGGAAAACTGCAAAGTGATAAAAGAACTGGAAGTCACAAAAGCCCTTGGCATACTAGTTTTAATAAAATGGTTTGTCCCCAGCTACACTTTATTCAGTGAGTGCCTTGACATGTGTTTCTAAGAATTATCTTTTAACAATGCAGGTGTTTCCATCCAGAGCCAACCTCTGCCTTTACCAAGGATAAAAGAATCCCTTTGGACTATTTATCTGATTGACCAATCAGGATGTGCATTTATTTCTTTCACTGATTTTAACCAGAGTTTTCACTGCTTTCTATTGTCTCAAGTGGACAGAGTCTGCTACAGTTTTGGGTGTGTGACTTTTTAAAATTATTCATATGGTTAAATTTGAAGCCATAATTATTAGTATTTTAGTATTCCCTAAAGATTCCTTTTAGATTGCTACTTGGTAAAAATATCCTAACAATTCTGAGTAAAATATTAAATGTTCCAGGTTGGTTTAGCATGAGAAAACACATTTTAAAACATTGGAGAAAGTTAATATATAACATTTTGACTCTTAGAACTCTTATAATATGCTGCCATATAATTTATTTTGTAATAATTAGATTAGAATCTCCAAACTAGATCATATAAAAGTGGTATAACAATAACATACATTATGTAATCCATAATGTCTCCTTACTGCGAATATATTACAAGATGGCACAGAACCACATTAGCTACGAAAGTGATTTTTCAGCTGAAAATAAATATAAGAATTGCTACTGAGAATTTTCGGATTGAAAAAACACTGGTTACTCTGGCACCAAATTACGCATCTTGGTAATGAATAAGAATAAAAATATCTTTGCCTGTGTAGAAACAGTTTTGTCACATGGTGAGACAAGCATAGTGAAATTTACTCTTTTTTGCTGCTTAAGACACTCAGAACTAGCATTCACCTGGCATTTCGTAGATAATTTATGATTTCAGTACTACTATAAAACAGCCACTTCTCAAAATGGTAAATGAACCATATGCCCCAGATATTTTTTTTCATCTGGAGTCTATTGGGAAACTATTTGTTCAAGAGACTCTAAAGAATTCAGCATCACATCAGGATCCTTGTCCATTGTGAATGACAATAAAATACACTAGGCCAGTGTAGATGTCATCTCTAGTGGTTTCTGGGGGAGGAGGGCTGTGGAGAGTAGGTAGCAGAGTCCTCTGACTTTGTGGATTAGGATAAAATGGCTATGACATGTGTTTATTGCTTCTATTCACAATCTTTTGGAAATACTGTCTAGAATACAGGAAGAGAATGAGACGTTCTCATGGGATGCTCTATCATAGATCAGCACATCAGAGTCACAGTGGATGCTTGGACTGAGTTAATCAATTGTTTATATACTTTGAACAGACCCAAATTAATAATAACTGAAAGTAGCTAAGAAATTTAAAAATAGATTGATGTAATTTAGTGTAAAATGTTTCTGTATCCATTTATGTATTTACTTCTCCTACCAAGTCAAAGAACCTTGTGCCTGTACAGCTCCCCAAAACATATTTGGGCTCTTACCTATTACCATATTTTGTTCTTGCTGCTGCTGTTTTGTTGTTTATTACAATCATCTTCCCTTTACTCACATTAGAGTCTACTTGTGACTTTTTTTGGATCTCTAGGTGTAGGTCTGACCCTGGAGAATATGTCAGGGACTGATTGCCTAACAATCAATTAATAATGATTGTTAATCAGTTATGATTAACTGATTATGTAATTGATTAAGTCACTGATTATGAATGATAATCAGTTAACAATGAGTTAATGTCAAATAGATGGAGAAACGGTGGAAACAGTGGCAGACTTTATTTTTTGGAGCTCCAAAATCACTGCAGATGGTGACTGCAGCCATGAAATTAAGAGACACTTACTCTTTGGAAGAAAAGTTATGACCAGCCTAGACAGCATATTAAAAAGCAGAGACATTCCTTTGCCAACAAAGGTCTGTCTAGTCAAAGCTATGGTTTTTCCAATGGTCATGTATGGATGTGAGAGTTGGACTATAAATAAAGCTGAGTGCCAAAGAATTGATGCTTTTGAACTGTGGTGTTGGAGAAGACTCTTGAGAGTCCCTTGGACTGCAAGGAGATCCACCCTGTCCATCCTAAAAGAAATCAGTCCTGAATGTTCATTGGAGGGACTGATGCTGAAGCTGAAACTCCAATAGTTTGGCCACCTGATGAGAAGAGCTGACTCATTTGAGAAGACTCTGATGCTGGGAAAGATTGAAGGTATGAGGAGAAGGGGACGACAGAGGATGAGATGATTGGATGGCATCACCGACTCAATGGACATGAGTTTGAGTAAACTCGGGTAGTTGGTGATGGACAGGGAGGCCTGGCGTGCCACAGTCCATGGGGTGGCAAATAGTCAGACACGACTGAGCGACTGAACTGAACTGATTGCCTAACAATCAAACAAACAAAAAGCCTCATGAAAATGGAAATTAATCGTATTTAAGAAACTTCTTTGCAATTTGTCATCCTACTTGTTTCCATCACTTTAGCACTGCTCGGTGAATTGTATATAGAAAATGAATAGAAATATTTTTGAACTATCATTTCTTGGCATTGTCAATTTATGAACAAGACAGTTTTTTGTGTTTGTTTTTTTAAATTTCCATGAAGGGAGAGCATTTTCTATCTGCCATAACATGCTCACCCATCTTCACCTTGAACCTGCAGCATTTCAATCTGTAGTGAGGGTAGATGACTCCTTTTTGACATTTTTTATGTTGCTGGCAGAAGTCTTCTCACTTTTGCTTTGAATCCAGTCTTCAGTGCATCTCTGTCTGCTTTTGCACAGATCTAGGAGTATAAGATGTAGCTGAGTCCAGCCTGTAGCCAGTACACCACCACAATGTCATGAGAAAGGGTGCAAGGACCTGTCAGTGTTGGCTTAGCCCTCTGCCCAGCTGGCGGACGGTCAGGAACTACTTTTTCTTTGGGTTAATTTGCGAACTTTGATGGTGTAAAACAAGGTTCATATCTGTAATAAAAACAATATTGTAGTTTGAAGATTCACAAATCCCCAAGGAGGTAATGCCTCAAGTATAAACATTCCTAGTTGCATTTATTTACTTGATTCCTCTTTATATGTTAAAAAGAAAAACATAACAAACTCAGCAGCCTTTACCAAAAGCATTTTCAAAGTGGCTTCACTTTTCTCCAGAACATCAGTTAAAAATCAATAAAAACCCAAGATAACACAAGATAGTGTTTATTGTTAAAGTTACCTCTATAAATGAATCTTCCAATTTCACATTTTTATGTTTCTCCTTTATGATTAGTCTTTGGAGAAAATACAAATTAAAGAGTTTTTATTCAACTGAAATGGAGGCTTTCTTTAGAAGAATTTCTTTCATAAAGCATAGATCAAATCTAAGCTTATATTTTGAATATGGAAATTCTCTTGGTGATGAAAGTTATACTGAGTAAATGTGGAATGTGTGCTTCATACTTTATGTGTTCTTGAAAATAATCACAATGCCAGTGAACTTCAAGATGATGAAGTTTAATGGGCCCTGGAGTCTGAATAGATCTCATTTCTTGGATTAGAATACGAACTTGCAACCAGAAGTGTGTGTAGAATCAGCACAAATCTGCAGAGAGTCATGGCTCTGGTGGGAAAAACATGTGTGCCAGTCAAAGGAGCCCCTGGCTGCTGTGAGTGATTGAGGAATTGAAAACTTTGGCTCGCTCAGTGTAACTGGGTGCTAGACAGGATTCCACTAGGAAACTTGTGCTGAGATTAGACTAGTTTGTAAAGGATGCCAAGAAAAGCAGAGTTGGTGCTGCTAGGGCAGACTGAGGCATGAAGAGTGAAATCATTGGACGTTATAAAATATTCTACTAGATGAGGAATTATCTAATAAAAAGTGTTGTCTTTAGTCTTTGGACCTGCTCTTTTGTTTTTCTTTTTCCTTCTCCTCCCTGTCGTGATCAGTCGTTGATCTCCAGCTAGGTTCAGTTATCTGGATTCTCTGGCACAATTGTCATCCGGCCTGGGAATTATAATTAATTATTTTTGTGAAATAGCAACTATCTTAAAGCAATTCATTTGTACTGGCAGAAGGTCAAAGCTAGTTTCAGAGTTTTAAGTGCCTAAAAAGTTGAAAAGTTTTCTCTTCTCATGTCCTGACAATGAAAGCAAGTAGGTAGTACCAAAGGGAACTGTGGGGTTTCTGGCATTATTGCCCTTTGCTTTGGTAACAAGAGGAAAAAGCAATGACTTGGAAAGACATAGGAAATTTAGCTCTTACCTGGGTGGATCATGTCAAGTTTTGGTTTTTCCATTTCCCTGTATTTCATTTATTTTTTGGATAGCGTTGTAATTTTACAAAGTGGTTGTGAAAACACTGCTGACAGCTGAATTTACATCCCTGGGTCATAATAGTCACCAGGAGATTGGGTCCACAGTGAATAAGCAGCAAGAAATCTGGGTAGAGGCATGGGGCATAGAGATATTATGTTAAAAATTCATTTAAAATAACAAAAACACCACCCACTCTAACTTTTTTCCCATCGATATAGCCATAAGGTAGTTCAGTCCTCATACACAGTGTGGGGGATATGAAGAAAAGTCAATCATGTAAATTAACATCTTAAATGCATTATTTTGTCTTCAGAAATCTTTATAATTACATGAAAAATATATTAGTATATTTGAAATTTAGAATTAAAGCCTGACTTACTGCCGAATAATGAGCAGGCTATTTTATTTTTGAGAGTTAGGAGAAGGAGAAAATCAAACTAGTGAACTAAAAACAATTATTTATCAAACAGTACTTTGTTGATAGACAATTTAGGAATTAAACAAGTCCTATGACCTATAATCTAGTAGCAAAGAAAGTTAACCAGTCTGTTCCTTTCAGATTCTTTAAGGCTGTGTTCCTTTCTGTAAAGAGAAGCGAAAGAGACCAGTGTTTGCAGACCACTCTCTGCTTCAAGTCAGGTGTTTTACGCACACTATCTCACACCCTCTGGATTAAATTCCACTCAGGAAAGCTTTATAGTCATCTTTTTAATGAATAAAAGCATTAACCTCAGAGGGAAAAAAAACAAATCCACTGTTGTTAGTAAGTGACGAAGTTCAAATTTTGAACCAGATCTATCCACAAGTTTATTTTTGATTTACTTCACTGGCAAGCTGGAAGTGGAAAGCAATTAAACATTTTTAAAAACCTGTATTTTTATCATTAATACCATGGGAATGGGAAAAAATTGATGGAAAAAAAAACCTGCTTCATTCACATTTTATTCATTCAGTGAGAGTAGTTTGAAGCAGTGAATGACCAAGGCTGGAGCAAAGAACTACCAAATGTGCCTGAGCCTTCTCTGCACGTCCTTGCTCTCTGGAAGAGCCCAGTGCTTTTGTATGGTTTTCCTTACATGTTGGGCTGTTGGGTATGGTCACAAGAGGAGACACAGGAGAGGCTCCAGCAAACAAAGTTTCTTATGCTCACAGGTCTGAGAGACAGGAGGCAGGCAGACCACATGGGAAAGACACAGGATGGTCAGGAGCCAGAAGATGGAGTGAGGGGAAGACTTTAAGCCTGAGCCTTGACTGGGGACAGCAAGGCAGAGCAGAAAGTACATTTTAAGGTTAGTTGGTTTGAATCCTTTCAGTGGGCTTTCTAAAGCTATAGGGGTGGTTCCTAGTTGCCTGGTAGTCAGGTACAGATGAGAGAGTTGGACAGTAAAGAAGGTCAAGCTGAAGATGCTTTCAAACTGTGTTGCTGGAGAAGACTCTTGAGAGTCCCCAGGACAGCAAAGAAATCAATCCTGTCAATCCTAAAGGACATCAATCCTGAATATTCATTGGAAGGACTGATGCTGAAGCTGAAGCTCCAATACTTTGACCACCCAATGCAAAGAGCCAACTCATTGGAAGAGACCCTGATGCTGGGAAAAATTAAAGGCAAGAGAAGAATGGGGTGACAGAGTATGAGATGGTTGGATGGCACAACCCACTCAATGGACATGAGTTTAAGCAAACTCTGGGAGATGGTGAAAGATAGGGAAGCCCGGTGCAGTGCAGTCCATGGGTCACAAAGAGTTGGATACAACTTAACGGCTGAACAACAAGGTCCTGAGGTGATTAAAGCAGAAGAATAAAGAGTAAGGCAAAGAACTAAAGAGTAATGCAAATAGAGGATGTGTTGGTTCTGGCTTGGTTAGTGTGCATTTTAAAGGCACGCTCCGGGCTGAACACTTTGCTGTCATCTCTAAGAACTGGCTGACCCCAGGAGGGGCAACTTCTCCCCAGATGGAAAGATTTTTTTCTAAGATATCAAAACATTATAATATATACAAAATTTTACATATATACACTGTACCTGATGACCTGTTTCAGATGCCTTGGTTATTGCTGTCCCGTGTCTTTCAAGTCACTATCCCTTCAGGTCTTGGGTTTGAGAATGTAATGAACATCTTGACCACCTAATAGGCAGGCATTCTTCCTTCCACCATCCAGAGAAGACTGAGTCTTAGTTAGTTCAGCTTTCTTACTTCCTTCATGTAACCCACATGACTCAAGAGAAAGGTAACCATACCACCCTCTGCTCATGAGTGAGCCTGAATTATCTAAGGTCCTGCTCTTCTTGATTAGTAATTGAGTCAAGTATGGGCATGTGACTTTATCTTGACACCCCCCCACACACACACCTAAATAAAGATTTCTGAAGGGTTCTAGAGAAGTTTTCATAGATCTGCTAAAAGGAATACAGAAAACCTTTCTCTCATGTTGAACGCTTGTGACCCTAATAAATCAGGCAGCCACTGCATGAACACAAGGGAAAGAAATCTCAGGATGAAACCAGCCCTGCCTAGGACAGAGCAGATAGACAGCACTCGTGAACTAAAGGTAGAGTGGGGCAAGGGACTGACCAGTCCTACCTCTGCATGTCCAAACTCTGGATGTCCTCTCAGTGTTTAAGCCAGGTAGAATTGGATTTTTCTATTGCACATATGGCTCTTTTGCAAAAGTTTGCTCCTGATACAGCAGTTTTAGATAAGCGGGAAAAGGCTTAAGAGGACCCCTACAACAACATTGGTTCTGGTGTTTATCCAGGACTTCTACTATTTATTAGGTTTATGCAAATGTAACTATGGTTTTTGGACCATGAATTTTAAATCATTATAACTAACCTCAAGCACATCTTTATTAGTCAAAATAGGAACCATTACAGTCAACACATTTTTGCCAATGAGAAAGATGTTTATTTCTATAGCGTAAAAATCCATGCTTCAGAATTCAACAAACTCTTGGAAAAGAGTTTCTGCCTCCTGCTGTTTGTGGAAGCATTTTCCCTGTAAAAGTTGTTGAGATGCTTGAAGAAGTGGTAGTTGGTTGGCGAGAGGTCAGGTGAATGTGGTGGATGAGGCAAAACTGTGTAGCCCAATTCATTCAACTTTTGAAGTGTTGGTTTTGCGATGTGTGGTCAGGCATTGTCTTGGAAAAGAATTGGGCTGTTTGTGTTGACCAATGCCAGATGCAGGCTTTGCAGTTTTTGGTGCATCTCATTGATTTGCTGAGCGTACTTCTCAGATGTGATGGTTTTGCCAGAATTTAGAAAGCTGTACTGGATCCGATTGGCAGCAGACCACCAAACAATGACCATGACATTCTTTTAGTGCAAGTTTGGCTTTGAGAAGAGCTTTGGAGCTTCTTGGTCCAGCCACTGAGCAGATCATCACTGATTATCATATAAAACTCACTTTTCATCAC
Organism: Giraffa tippelskirchi; assembly: GCF_054371585.1. Taxonomy (NCBI): domain Eukaryota; kingdom Metazoa; phylum Chordata; class Mammalia; order Artiodactyla; family Giraffidae; genus Giraffa; species Giraffa tippelskirchi. Next base: position 71,345,906 of record NC_137284.1, read on the forward strand.
ACCTCACAATCTGATCAAGAAACAGTTCATTGTTATTGCATAAAATAAGAGAAGACAACACTTCAAAACAACGATATTTGGGGTTTTGGTCAGCTCATAAGATACCCACTTACCGAGCTTTTTCACCTTTCCAGTTTGCTTCAAATGCCAATTGACCATAGAATGGTTGAGTTCTTTGGCAACTTCTCATGTAGTTGTAAGAGGATCAGCTTCAATGATGCTTTCAGTTGGTCATTGTCAACTTCCAATGACTGGCCATTGCACTCCTCATCTTCAAAGCTCTCATCTCCTTTGTAAAACTTCTTGAACCACTACTGCATTGTAGGTTCATTAGCAGTTCCTGTGCCAAACACATTGTGAATGTTGTGAGTTGTCTCGCTGCTTCACGACCCATTTTGAACGCAAATAAGAAAATTGTTCGAATTTGCTTTTTGTCTAACATCATTTCCATAGTCTAAAATAAATATAAAATACACAAGAAGTATGTCATTAGTCAAAAAAAAAAAAAACGCAAGAAATGCACATGAAAATGATGTATAATATAACACTCATTTAAGACTGTATTCCTATATCAAACGGCAAAATTCAACAGTGCAAAACCACAGTTACTTTTGCACCAACCGACTAAAGAGCCTCATGATGAAAGTGAAAGAGGAGAGTGAAAAAGTTGGCTTAGAACTCAACATTCAGGAAACTAAGATCATGGCAATTGGTCCCATCACTTCATGGCAAATAGATGGTGGAACAATAGAAACAGTGACAGACTTTATTTTGGGGGGCTCCAAAATCACTGCAAATGGTGACTGCAGCCATGAAATTAAATGACGCTTGCTCCTTGGAAGAAAACTTATGGCCAACCTAGACAGCATATTAAAAAGCAGAGACATTCCTTTGCCAACAATGGTCCATCTAGTCAAAGCTATGGTTTTTCCAGTAGCATGTATGGATGTGAGAGTTGGACTATAAAGAAAGCTGAGCACCGCAGAATTGATGCTTTTGAACTGTGGTGTTGGAGAAGACTCTCGAGAATCCCTTGGACTGCAAGGAGATCCACCCAGTCCATCCTAAAGGAAATCAGTCCTGAATGTTTATTGGAAGGACTGATGCTGAAGCTGAAACTCCAGTACTTTGGCTACCTGATGAGAAGAGCTGACTCATTTGAAAAGACCCTGATGCTGGGAAATATTGAAGGTGGGAAGAGAAGGAGATGACAGAAGATAAGATGGTTGAATGGCATCACCGACTCAATGGACATGAGTCTGAATCAACTCCGGAAGTTGGTGATGGACAGGGAGGCCTGGTGTGCTGCAGTCCATGGGGCTGCAAAGAGTCGGACATGACAGAGCGACTGAATTGAACTGAACTGAACTGAAAGCCTGTAGAAAGAGGTGGCTCTTGATGAGTTCCATTTGATTTATTGTCAACAGAAAATGTTAGGCTCAGAGTAATTATTCCCCAATTGAATGCAAGATGTTGAGCTTTAAACCAACTTTTTCACTCTCCTCTTTCATTTTCATCAAGAGGCTCTTTAGTTCTTCACTTTCTGCCATAAGGGTGGTATCATCTACATATCTGAGGTTATTGATATTTCTCCCAGCAATCTTGATTCCAGCTTCTGCTTCCTCCAGCCCAGCTTTTCTCATGATATACTCTGCATATAAGTTAAATAAGCAGGGTGACGATATACAGCCTTGACGTACTCCTTTTCCTATTTGGAACCAGTCTGTTGTTCCATATCCAGTTCTAACTGTTGCTTCCTGACCTACATACAGATTTCTCAAGAGGCAGGTCAGATGGTCTGGTATTCCCATCTCTTTCAGAATTTTCCACAGTTTATTGTGATCCACACAGTCAAAGGCTTTGGCATAGTCAATAAAGCAGAAATAGATGTTTTTCTGGAACTCTCTTGCTTTTTCGATGATCCAGAGGATGTTGGCAATTTGATCTCTGGTTCCTCTGCCTTTTCTAAAACCATCTTGAACATCTAGAAGTTCATGGTTCACGTATTGCTGAAGCCTGGCTTGGAGAATTTTGAGCATTACTTTACTAGCATGTGAGATGAGTGCAATTGTGCAGTAGTTTGAGCATTCTTTGGCATTGCCTTTCTTTGAGATTGGAATGAAAACTGACCTTTTCCAGTCCTGTGGCCACTGCTGAGTTTTCCAGATTTGCTGACATATTGAGTGCAGCACTTTCACAGCATCATCTTTCAGGATTTGAAATAGCTCAACTGGAATTCCATCACCTCCACTAGCTTTGTTCGTATTGATGCTTCATAAGGCCTACTTGACTTCACATTCCAGGATGTCTGGCTCTAGGTGAGAGTGAGTGATCACACCATCATGATTATCTGGGTTGTGAAGATCGTTTTTGTACAGTTCTTCTGTGTATTCTTGCCACCTCTTCTTAGTGCTTCAAACACCACTAATTGGTAGAATAAGATGAGAACTGGAAAATGTCCATAAGTGTATGAGAAAAAAGCCAGATTCAACTTACTTGACTTTTCTTTTCTACAGGTATCGCCTCGCCTTATCATACTTCTTTAGCATTTGGAATGCAGACTAATTAGACTACTTATTTTTATAGAGATTATATTTGATTTCTTTTTGTTCAGTCCCTAAGTCATGTCTGACTCTTTGCAACCCCATGGACTGCAGCACACCAGCTTCACTGTCCTTCAGTATCTCCTGGAGTTTTCTCAAACTCATGTCCATTGAGCAGTGATGCCATGATAGCCAATAAGTGGTGTGATTAACAAGCTGAAAGCAGCTGCCTCTGTGTTTCTACCTAGACTCCAATTTGATAAGTGGCTTAGGAGTATTCTGAGGGTCAGCCTGCAGTTACATGGGAATCTTGAAAACATGAAAATAATACACCCACCAAAGCATTACATCACTCATTGCACATTAAGGTGCACATTTTCAAAGCCACCAGAAAGCTGTAAAACCAATCTGATCAGCTTTAGCAATAGTTGAAGAAAGAGGACAGCATATATTAATGCTTTCTGGCAAGCCGTTTGGAGATTTTTACTTAACTTGCATTATATATAGGTGTTAAATTATCAGAATACCTCCTGCCAATATGATAGGGTAAGTCTTCCAAACTAAAGCATTTCCACATCTGTGAAACAGCTGAATTTATGTCAAGTTTGTGAATCTATATAATTATAAATTTAATTAAATTCCAAATGATGTATTAATGAAGAATTCAGGCCTCCAAAATGAGTATTATGCACAAACTCTCTTTTAATTTTGACAGTAAAATATTCAAAGTAAAGGCTTTGTATTTTATTTTGTAGTAGAAACAATGTCTTTAGGCTGAAGAGAGCTGATGGAGTGCAGTACAATGAAAGGAAGGCTATGCTGTTAAATAGCAGTTAGCAATTAACCTTATGCTCTTTCTTGATTATTTCTATGTTATCATAGGAGTTAAAGAAATGCCAAGTTTTTTTTATTAAATTTCAGTTCTAACTATAGTTTGTTTCAATGAGATTATTTTTGTCTTCTAATAAGCACATGATTCACAGAAATCTTAGTTTTCATTATGTAGTGATTAGGCATTAGTGATTTCTGTGACTCCAGATTTGAGAAATACCTCACTGACACTGAATGAATTCAGTAAGAATATATTGTACACAATATATTTATTACTAATTAGGGATAAATGTTAGCTTCCCAGGTGACTCAGTGGTAAAGAATCATCCTGCCATTATAGGAGATGCAGGAGACATGGGTTCAAACCCTTGGTCGAGAAGATCCCCTGGAGAAGGAAATGGGAGCCCACTCTAGTATGCTTGCCTGAGAAATCCCATGGGGAGAGGAGGCCAGCAGGCTACAGTTCATGGGGTCGCAAAGAGCTGGATACAACTGAGTACACACATACATAGGGATAAATGTTAGGTTTTGAAGCAAAGAATAAATCAACATGTTCATGAATAATTATGTAATAGTTTTTTCACATTCCAGACACTGTACTAAGCTCTTAATTTATACTTATTAATTCCTCAGATGAACTCTGAGGGATAGGACTGTTTTACAGATGCACCCTGTTTTAAACAATGGAAACTGGGGTCTGGAAACTTTAAGTAATTTGATGAACATCACAGTAGGTATGTTGGCTTGCCAGGCTCTTAAGCGCTACTCTGTACTGGGCCTTTATGTACAAGTACAAATCTATACACCAAGGTTCTTCTAAAGCTTCTCTACCAAAGGAGATTAGCAATAAATAAATAAATTTATGCAGTTTTTCCACATAGCTATCTCACAGTTTCTTGAGCTTCTATTAATACTTTTTTCTCAGTAGTAAATAGCTCTAATAGATTACAATATTATATATTGTTCACTTCTAAAATACAAGACATGTATGCATTTTATTTAATTTATTAGTAAATGAGGAAACCAATAAAATATCAGAACATGTTAAAGAAGAACATGTTCTTCCACCAGTAAAGAATCCAGAGAGCACAGATATGCGCAGTCAGAAGCCGCTTGCTGAAGCGAATGTGCTGAAAAACTGAATTCTTGGAGGTGTGCTAGACAATTTTACTTTCTAAAAACAAGAATAATGTTCACTGCTACCCATTTCTACAAATTACAAAGTTATAAACTTGCTGAAAGATAATAAATGCAGATAACCCAAGGGTGTGCTAGACAGGACACCATGTCATCTTTTTGCCTGTTCAAAGTCTTTAATATCTGACAGTCCGTTCATCTTGTGATCGTAGTAATCTCAAAGATTATTCTTGAGCATAAGAAAGGCACAATTAGGTTTGACCTGATTTTTACCCAAGTGCAACAAGAGTGTTAATGTATCATAAAGGCTCCTTGAGTTTGCTTTGCATTTTCTGAGTCATACATGCAGTGCTAAACAGCTACAAAGGCCATAAATTAACCTCTGCCTAGATATTTTCATAAGGAATCTGAGATTTTGTGTTTTTAAAGGCCTTTATTCTTCTATCCCAAGGCCAGGAAGCCGAGCCCAAGAATCTCACTCCACCAGATTTTATTGGCAATACCTAAACATCGAAGTGAATTCCTATCTTATGGAAGTCCCCCAAATTTTTAAAAATTCCTGGTCTGCCAAGAACTTACTTACTAAGCTTAAGGATAAGGCTGGGAACCTGTGAGCCAGGTATTGGACCAGTTTTCTTAGGAGAAGTTTGGAGGATTGGCTCTATACTTTTCTTTCCCCTGAAAGGCAGCTTGTCACACCTGATTAAAAGAGTTTCAGTCTCTAATACAACACCCTAGGTAAAAATCTTGGAGTACAGATTCTTGTTGTGGCTATGCAAATATTTTCATGAAAGGTAGGGGGCCATACTAAGTTTCTGAATTCTTTTTTTTTTTTTTTGAGTTTGAAAATATACATCTTTATTGTGAGCATCTAGAAAAACTATGATTGAACAATCCTAAATAATCCTCCTCTAAAGATTAAAGAAAAACAAATTTAAAGTTATTTAATCAGCAAGACCCATTCTAAAACAGAAAATGACCCTTATAGATTTCAAAGCATTTACACATTACTTTAAAAATATAATTTGGCACAAATAGCATTATTAATACGTAAAATTAAGTCTCCAGTTCTCCTTTAAAACTCTTTTAATAGAACAGAACAAAGCAAAACATGACCCCTCTCAACCAACTGTGACTTTAACTAACTTCTTTTTCTAAAGCTGCAGTTTAGAAAGAAAGGCTATAGAAATATTGCTTTGATGGAATTTTGGACACTAGGCTAAGTACAAATGGTGATATTTTAGTATTTAAAGATAAACATAACGGAAATTTTGATGCTCAGTATATATCAAAGATGATATATCTGAATTCTTGAAAGAGGGGGTAAGTGGGTTGAATTGCATCTGCCTGCCCCACCCCACCCCCAAATACCTCAGAGTTCTAACACTTGTGAATGTGCACTGTTTGGAAAGAGGCTCTTTGCAAATTAATTAAGGTTCCTTATTCAGTCCCAGGAAATGAATTCTTACTCTACTGGATCTTGGACTAGTGGCCTGATTTTATGACACTCTGGTTTGAAAGTTGTCTATGTGAGCTCACCTTCAAAGCCTATACCCAAGAGTTTATTCTTTGAAGTGTCAATTATTAATTAAGAATTTCAAGCCAAGATCATCCTAGATTTAGGGTGGACCCTAAGTCCAATGACTGCCGTTTTTTATAAGATAAAGAAGAGGAAGATTTGGGACACAGACAAATTGAGGGGAAGGCGGTGTGAGGTCAGAGGCAGAGTTGAAGTGATAGGTCTACAAACCAAGGAACACCAAGGATTGCCAGCTGCTCTCAGAAACTAAAAGACCTGGGACAGCTTTTCCCCTCAGAACCTTCAGAAGGAATGAACCCTGGTGACACTTGGATTTTTAAACTTCCCACCCTCAGAACTGTGGAGAATAAATTTTTGTCATTTCAAGTCACCCAATCTTGTGGTCATTTGTTATGGAAATCCTAGGAAACTAACACAGATGGTCAGTAAGAACTAAATATTATTTACAAATGCCATCTTTCTGCTTTAAATGCAGATTTTACTAAATTGTATGCATTATAGGTAGCTTAAGAAGATAAAGAAAGGGCTTATTTATATGTCCATAAAATAGAAACTTAAAACTATACCAACTGTATTCCAAACAAATAATCACAATAAGATTACCTTCATCACTTTTCATATTCAGCTCTCGGAAATAAATGCTTCTTCCAATGAATTTTGGGTTAGTGGTCTGACTTCATGAAGCCGTCTAGCAGTGTGGTGTGAAAGTTGTCTGTATGATGTCAGTTTCAAAGCCTGCACTTGAGTCTATTCTTTGAAGTGTCAATCATTTAAAGTCTCAGAGACCTTTTCTGTCCATGACGCAACTCTGCCCTGTAGCTTACAGCAGGGACTTCAGGTAAGAATTAGAGTAAAATAAAACTGTTTAGAGACTTAATGACTTTTGTTATTTTATCACCATAGTCGATAATATTATCGTCATAATCAATAATATCAAACCAAAGAAAGTAAAATTCTCTATGGAGGTATAGCATATAACTATTTTATAGAAATTTTAATCAATTTTCCCCCTTAGGGGTAAAACCATATTATGGAGAAAAAGGACACTGACAAATTTCCAGGGACTTCCCATGTTTCTGAAATATTTACATTAACAGCATTTCACCCCCACATATAACTTTTCTGTGCGCCTCTTCCAATAGCAATAGATCAAATAAACGTAGAGTTGTCTCATATTTCTTTTTATTAGGTGATAGAACAAAGCTTTGTGATTTTTCAGGAGACCTCTGGGAAATCTCAAAAATAGTTCTAGGTGTAAAATATATCCTGAAAATATTTTCATTCTTTCCTCAATTCAGGGACAGTTTTCAGGACGAAAAAACCAAAAGAGTGGTCACAGGCTATTTGACACTTTAAGAAAATAGAATGATAGGTGTCTGAGAAATGATTTCTAGTTACCTAGTTAATCAAAGTGACAGTAAAAGATATTAAAAACAAATCTAGAAGATAATATCTGTTGTGGATAGCCAGTCCCTTCTGCAAAGGATCTTCCCAACCCAGGGATTAAAACTGGGCCTCCTGCATTGTAGGCAGATTCTTTACCACTTAGCCATCAGGGAAGTCCCATTTAATCAGAGTGACAGTAAAAGATTTTAACATCAAATTTAGAAGATAATATCAGTCTAAAAACTTTAGTTCTTTAATATCTGAGGAATATTTATTCTTTTCTGTTTGTTTCTGCTTAATTAAATAATCAAAGACTTAAGAAAGTAAACATAAACCACAGAAAATTGTTCTGAAAAGGCATGTCCTGTGTAAACAAGATAACAGAGAAAGTAAAAAAATCCTTTCATAATGTAGATGAAGGCATGAATCAGTTAACCAAGGAATTTAGCCCATCAAAAGTGAGCAAATGTTACTAAAATTTTAACATACTTCATATTAAAAGCTTCTTTTCAGATTTAGGTATTATATATAAACCAGGGATAATTAATTCCACCTTGCCAAGCTTTGTCCTATATTATACTCTTTCAATATTCTGGAACGTGCTTACCTTTGGTTGGAGGACAACCTGTGTTCTGAGGACCCTTAGGGAATTCTTTGGAAGTCTATGAGGTCAAAACTATTTTCACAATAACATTAAGATTTTTTTTTTTTAATTTTTATGCTCTCAAAAGTGTGCATTGGGTTTTCCAGAAGTGACACAATATGTGAAAGTGCAGCAGGTTGCATGCAGAAACTGGTTGAGAGCCCAGCCGTCATCTATTGATATATTAAAGACATTTTTTTAAATGTGTAGCAAAGTCACTTTTCTAGCAAAAATCTGTTTTAGTTAATAGTTATTTTCATAAAAATATGTTCTTTCTCTTAACATGGTTGATTTACTCCTTCTGTCTTTAAATAAACCAGTAAATTTATATTTTGAAAATCCAACATTTTAGGCTTGAATATGGCAAATATTGACTGTTAAAACCCACAAAATAATGCTCTTTGGAGTTGACAATACTAATAGTTTAAAGGTAGAAGTGAAAAAGTTTGGGGAAAGCTGCTTTAGGAAAAATGTACTCCTTTTCCTTAAAAAAGAAAAGCACAGAGTTGTGTTTTCTTTCTACTGCTCCCTGTACTGTCTCAACCACTATACTAATTATTACTTTTAACCATAGTAACTAACCTCCATATCTAAAGTCATAGGAAGAAACACATTTATTAAAATGCAATTTGAGGCCATTCTTTTATAGAATGGACTTCCCTGGTGGCTCAGACAGTAAAGAATCTACCTGCAATGCAGGAGATCTGGGTTCGATCCCTAGGTCAGAAAGAGCCCCTGGAGAAGGGAATGGAAACTCCAGTATTCTTGCCTGGGAACTCCCATGGACAGAGGAACCTGGCAGGCTACAGTCCACAGGGTCATAAAGAGTCAGACACAACTGAGTGACTAACACATTCACTTCACTTTTTATAGAATAGACATAAAATATGAACTATGCTGATATCTAATATCTAGACAAGAATTAAAAAGTAGCTCAGGATAATTAGAGGATAAGACACAGCAGAGCACGTTTTAGAGATTAAAAGAGCTTCGTTAAAATCACAAGTTATCACGTAGAGGAATTCAATATTCACCAAGAGACTGGCTCCCTATTTTATGAATGTAGTCAGAAAAACCTAACAAGAGCACAGGAAGGACAATCAGAATCACAGCCAAAGCAAATATGCTTTAGTTAGAAAGACTCATGGTAGACCCACTCAATAGCTGTACACTCCCCACTATCCTACACCTCCCCTAAAAGGATGGGAAGATCCAAATTTATCTAGGAATTCACTGAAGATCTAGTGACAGAGAGAAGCCACAGTGACTTTCTTTGTAAAGATTATTTTAGCTGAAGTGAGTTTTATTCATTTTTTGCTTTTCTCTGGAAAAAAAAAAAAATTTTATTATCAGTCCTGTTTTTGGTTCTTACTAGGAAATGGTGACACAACAGCCAAGTACAATCAGAGTCTAGTGAATGGAAAGAAAATATATATGGATGTGAAAAGTCAGCTTGATTTGAGGAATTTGTAGGGAATGTCCAGGCTTCCCCGGTGGTTCTGTGGTAAAGAATCTGCATGCCAATGCAGGAGATGTGGGTTCAACCCCTGGGTCGGGAAGATCCCCTGCAGAAGGAAATGGCAACCCTCTCCATTATTCTTACCTGGAGAATTCCATGGACAGAGGAGCCTAGCGTGCTACAGTCTGTGAGGTCGCAAAAGAGTCAGACAGGACTTAGTGACTAAACAGCAACAACAGAGGCAATGTCCTGTGCAGTCAAAGAAGATTCTACACAATGGCTAATGAAAGTCGTCTGTGTGCTTCTCAGCTGAGAGAGATGCTCCCATCTTGGCTTGTGAGAAACTTCATCAGTTTTTAATTTTGACTTATAGTCATTTATTTAATTTTCATGAATGTAAAATGACACTGAGATACTGTGTCAAGTTATAATATCATATTGAAAAGTATTAGAATGAGACTCACTATAGGCAATGCATTGGACTAGAGATACTCACATGTACTTTCAGGATACTCACATGTACTGTTTAGGAGTGTAACTCTGCATCTTTTCTGGAGGCCTATTATAGTCACATAATTAGAGTTCTTATAACTGTGGCAGTCTTGTAAATCAGCAGTTCTACTTCCAGAAACTTACCTTAAAGAAACACTCAGATGCCATCAGTGTTAATACAGTGTGCTAATAATAATAAAGAAATAGAAACAAACAGAACAAGCACCCATCCAGAGTTGATTGAAAAAATTAGCAGTTCATCCATGTAATGAAACACTGTTAGTAGTTATAAATCATGATGTGACTTCATTTATTTCTTCATTCACTCAACAAATATTTAAGTGTAATATTCTAGGAACTATTGTATAAATTGGGTGTATAGAAATAGACCGAAGAGTCCCTGCCCTCCAGGAGCTTACATTCTAGCTAGAGAGAGCAGCAGTAATAATGGTGCTAACACATCATGTTAGCACTAAGGAGAAAAACAAAGGAGGGAATTGGGAAAGCTGAGGAAGGAGCCACTGAGAGAGTGAAATTTGCATCAAGGTGTGAAATAGATGAGAGAATAAACCACATAGATATCTGGAAGAGTAGGATCCTATACAGATGGAACAGCTGATACCAAAGCCCCTGAAGAACAACAAGGGCTCAGCATGGGCAGAAGGGATTGAGCAAAAAGACTCAGGTGGTGAAGTCAGAGAGGAAAGGTCTTATGTGGTGAGGTCAGAGAGGAAAGGAAGTGCCAATGAAGAATTTGACCGTTTTAGAAGGAACAGGTAACGTGATTTGTCTTACATTATAATAAGATTACACTAACTGCTATGTTGAGTATAGATGAGAATGAGCTAAAGATGGAAGGAAAAAGACCAGTTGTAAGGTTTCTGTAATTATCTAAGCAAGTTATAAAGGGGTTTGGACCTGAATGTAATAGCGGAGGTGGGAAGTGGTAAATTTGGGGCTTATTTGGAAAGACAACAGCATTTTTATTAAATCGGTTGTGGGCTTCAGTAAAATAGCTAAAAGATGACTTCAAGACTTATTTTTTGAATAACAGGAAGGATGGAGTTATTTATTGAGATTAGGAAAGAGGAGTAAGTTTGGCAGGTAATATCAATTAGATTTGAACTTGAACTTTGAAGTTTTGAACCTTAAGTTTGAGATGCCTATGAAGTCACCAGATAGAGATGTCAATCAGTCACTTGTATATGTCAACCAGGAATTGAGAGGAATCCAGGATGCAGATATATAATCAGGCAATGCCATCCTATAAATGGCATTTAGGGCTTTCCTGGTGTCTCAGTGGTAAAGAATCCACTTGCCAATCAGGAGACTTGGATTTACTCCCTGAGCTAGGAAGATCCCCTGGAGAAGAAAATGACAGCCCACTCCAGTATTCTTGCCTGGGAAATCCCATGGACAGAGGAGAGTGGTGGGCTATAGTCGATGGGGTCATGAAAGAGCCAGACAAGACTTAGCAACTGAACAACAGCCACAATGAAATGGTACTTACAGGCATTGGATTATATAGGAACACAAAGGGTACAGGTATAGAAAGACAGGAGAAGAGGTGAAAGGACTGAGCCTAATAACACTACAAATGTTTAAAGACTGAAATTGAGGAGAAGTCAAAGAAACCAAGGGAATTTCCTGGTTGTCCAGTGGTTAGACCTCTGTGCATTCACTGCTTGGGGCCCAGGTTCAATTCCTGGTTAAGGAACTAGAATCCTGCAAGTTACACAGTGAGGCCGAAAAAGAGAGAGAGGGAGAGAGACCAAGAAGAAGCAGCCAGAAAATGAAATCAGAAGAGCTCTGGAAGCCAAATGAAGACAGTGGTTCAAAAAAAGAAAAGAAAGAGATCCGCAATGTCTAGTAAAGGTCAAGTAAAATGAGTAATGAGGACTACACGTTGAGTTAGAAGTTAGTGGTGATCTTAGGAACAGTCAGTGGAATGGATATAAATGTCTCATTGAATCTATATTTAGGTAATATTTTTGAATCCTACTTAAAATAATGTTTAGGGTAGGTACCAAATAATAAATTTTTGGAAAGTATAGTATGAATTTATTAAATATATATTCATATCTATTATTTTTTCTAAAATCTTATTCTGAGACTGTACATTTTGTACCCATGACTTTTATTCTGTGACTGAAGTTTATGCCTCTTAATCCCCCTCACCTATTTCTCTAACAAGTAGGTGGTTGCTAGAGTGGAGGGAGTGGCAAGATAAGAGAAAAATCACTGTGAATTTATATGTATATGCATACATGTTTAGTATTAAAATGCATATATAGGAGAAGTATGAAATAAAGTCCACCAAGATATTAACAGGGTTTATTTCATCAAGTGATATATTAAAGCCTTTGGTTTGGGGACTTTCTCTATAGCTTTATTTTTTATTTTTTCTGAACGGGTATCTATTATGTTTGCATTGAGGGGGAAAAAAGCAAAGGTAAAAAATAAGGAATAAAAATAAACCACAAAAAATAAGATAATCCACGTTATGGTAAAACTCTTGGTAAGATAAAGAATAAGATAAAAAAGACTGTTGATTCCTCTTAAGCTAGGAAATGTTTTAGAAAAAGTTTAGTTGTAAAATGAATTTGTATTTAAACACTTGAAGAAGTTCATAGAACTCTTTCTTCTTACACTGTGAATTATTATTTAGTAAAGAGTGTTGTTTCACTTAAAAATAAAAATCTGATTTCAATTGTTCCTAATGGTCTAAAAACAAGATGTTGCGCTTGAAAGCTAATAAGAATATGCATTAGAAAGTTGGAATTTTGTTCTTTTTTTAAATTCACTCTTTTTTATTTTCCTATAGCTTAGTAAGTGTTTAATATAGCAAGACTTATATTTTACGTGTTTTAATAGTGATACTTTAGGAAAGCCTCAGTTTACCAAAAGATCCTCAAACATAATCACGACCCAGGAAGCAGCTGTATTCCATTTCCAAAGAAAAAATTACACCATGCTGAATTGTTTAAAAGAAGTAATATAGTGGTGATTTTTTTTTTTTTCTTGTGATTTAGTTTGAAATACTGTGCCTAAAATGCTGAGCTTGAAGTCCCATAAAGCTTGGTATGCTTTGCAAGAAAGCACTCCCAGCTAATTTAGGCCAGGCTTCCTTTTGCTTTGAAGGAACAAAAAAGAAGCATTAACTGTTCCTGGCCTTCTCCTTAGAAATTGACTCAACATTTCCTCAGCAGTCATGGTGATGTTCATAGCAAGCTGAGCTAATTCTTAAGTGAATAAATGAATGAATGAATGAACTGTGGAAAACTGAAAAAAAAGAGAAAAAAGTAAGTCACCTTTTGTCTTAACAGAATGTAAATAGAAAGTCTTAGGAATGTGAAAGCTTCTGGTCAAATACATTTTTCCTTCATGTGAGGCAGTTTTCTTTCAAAATCATGGTTGCTTCAAGCAGGCACCACAGTCTTTAGATTAAGCCTCATTGTGTTGTATCACCTGTTTAAAATCTAAAATGAGATAAATTTTAAAAATATGTATATATTTACTCCTCAGTACAAGTAATATAAATGGAGATTCAGTCTTGCTCAATGTTTGTAGTACCTGTACTTCTTGTTGTCTCTTGCTCTAAGAACTACCTTCTTCCCTTTTCTTGTACTCAGTCTGAAAATATCTTTCCACTATCTCTATAATCTGAGTTTAGAATACAAATTATTGGTGTCAAATAATCAAATATCTCTTCTACTGATCTCATATAGATGAAAAGTTCAAATTCAAGAAGTAATCGTATGGAATACATGTTCTAGTCTAATAAAGTAGAAACAAAAATTATAAAGCAATGAAGTATAGATTAAAAAATAATTATGGGGACAATATAAAATATTTGAAAATATTTGATTGTTCCAAAGAATCAGAGAAAAGGAAGAACAAAAGAACAAAAAACTTGTTGGGACAAATAGAAATAAAATAGATGGTAAAATTAAATTCAGTGCCAACAATTAAATGTAAATGGACTAAACACTCCTGTTTGAAGGCATAGGTTTTCAGAATGTTTTCAGATATATTGCTTACATTGATAAAATTGAACAAGCTGGAAGATTTAACTATCTGACTTTAAGTCTTGTTATAATGATACAGTATATAAAAGAGTGTGCCATTTGGTATTGGCATAATAATAAATAGATCAATGGATCAGAATAGAGTCCAGAAATATACCCAATTATACAGAGTTAATTTCTTTTTTGAAAAGATGCTAAAGCTATTTAATTTAGTGGGAGAAAAGAAAATCTATGTGACAAGTGGCACAAGAAAAGCAGATAAACATATGGGAAAAAAAATAAACCTTGACCCAAATCTTACACCACACATAAAAGAGTTGAATTGTCAGCCTAATTAATGTAAAAGCTAAAACTATAAATTCCTAGAAGAAGAAAATGAAAGAAATATCTTTGCAAACTTATGTAGGCAAAGATTCATTAGAAATTTAAAAATACTAATTTTAAAACAAAAAATTGATAAACTGGGCTTTATAACAATTTTTAAATTTTCCTCAACAAAAATTATCACATGAAGAATCAAGCCATAGAATGGGAGAAAGTATTCACAATGAGCATCTTACAAGAACTTGTAGCAATAATATATAAATAACTCTTAAAAATAATATTCAAATAGTCTAAAACTAGAAATGATCAATGTCCTTCCACAGATGAATGGATGAACATATAATGATATAAATATATCATTATTCTACATGGCAATGAATAAAAGAGAGCTGATACAGAATGAGCCTCAGGTACATTATATTGAGTGAGATAAGTGTGCATACTGTATTTTCCATTAATATAAAATTCTAAAATGTCAAAACTAAACTACTGTAGTGGAGATTATAATAGATGTTCCCTGATGGTGAAGAGAAAGAGATTGGTAAAGGACAGGAAGGGACTTTCCAGATTAGTGAAAATGATTTATGCCTTGATTAATTAGTGATTACATGAGTGTTTACAATTGTTAAGAATCATTAAATTGTACACCTAAAAGCCACGCATCTTATTGTACTTAAATTATACCTCAGTTTGTAAAATGTGATCGTGTTGAGGAGCTCTGGCTGCTGGGAATCATCTACTGGGTTCAAGGGTATTAAGCAACACATTCTTTATTTTGCCCAGGAATGCTAAAGGTAATTAACTCTACCAATAGAATATATGGAGAGAATATAATAACCCTTTATAGCAATTCAGCTCATAGAGTTTTAAAGCAAACATAACTCCCCTTTGGCCTTAAAATAATATCTTGAGTTAAGTAGGCAAACATCATTATTCCAAGTCATAAATGAGGAAAGTGAAGCTTTTTAGCAGGACATAAAATTGGAAGGAGAATCTCAGTTTTTCTGACCATTCGCCAGTCCAGCTCTCTGGACCACTGTATCTGTACAGACCATTGTCAGTTTAAGACATTGATTGCTTGTCCAAATTCAACAGTCATCCACCTATCTCCTGGCTGGGCTATTGGGTTTTAAAGATGAACGCAAGGCCTCAATCCTCAAGGAGAACACAGTCTATACTTACCCTGCTGAAGTACATTGTAGGAGGATATCTATTTTGAACACCTATACAGATATCATAGGGCTTCCCAGGTGGTGCTAGTGGTAAAGAACTCGCCTGCTAACACAGGAAATGTAAGAGATGCAGGTTCGATCTCTGGGTCGGGAAAATACCCTGGAAGAGGGCACGGAAACCCACTCCAGTATTCTTGCCTGGAGCATCCCCATAGACAGAGAAGCTTGGCGGACTATTGGTCCACAGGGTCACAGAGTCAGAGACAACTGTGCGACTTAGCACACACACAGACATTAAGATGTGAGTGCATTTTCCACATTACCTGATATGTTAGAATTAAATTAGGCATCTTAATCAATAATCTATCAAAGTGTATTTATTAGGAAACATGCTTTTGGACTTTAAATTCATCACATGTCCAACTCTTCAAACCCTGAGGGGTAGTTTCTACTACAGCCGACCAACCCACTAAATGTGTGCCTTTATTTCTAAACTGAAAGTGGAGGCCTCAAAACCCCAGAAAGGAAACATATGTTTTGGCCTTTTTTCTCCTGCTGTCCTCATTGAGAATATACAGACAGCTAGGAGCAGAAAAGATCCTGTTAAGTTTCCATAAAACCACCAGTCCTGACACTGTAGAACAGTTTGTTCCTTTTGTTGGTTTTCACATTCCCTGAAACTTGGAGGTGGTGACTAAAAGAAGAAAGGCTCAACAGTAGGGCGATGGGAAAGTTACTGTAGAGTAATTTGAAGCTTGGTTCTCCTACACAATATTTTTTATCAAATGAAAGAAAGAAATAGTTTTAATTTCGCTCTGAAACAGAATGAAATGGTGACTTTACCAAGGATGCCCTTCAGCCCTAATATTTATTTTTCATTATATCTTGAAATTTAGGATACAATGCTTATTAATTTTGCATTTTAAAGTTAGCATATAGAGGGACTTTCCTGATGGTCCAGTGGCTAAGACTCTGCACTTCCAATGCAGGAGGCCTGGGTTCAATACCTGGTCAGGGAACTAGATCCCACATGCCACAACTAAGAAAAGACTGCAACTAAGACCCAGCACAGCCAAATAAATAAATATTAAAAATAAAATAAAAGTAACAGCATAGACTAAATACACCTATTTTAATATTTTAACTTATTTGGACATATTAGAATTCATAGCTTATAATGTTTAAGAAAAGTAAGATATATTGACGTTTTATATGGCATTTCTGACGGATTAAAAATATCCCTAATTACTGTATAAATAAGGAGCTGTAGAACAACTGAAAGCCTCACTTGTAACTTTAATGAATGTCAAGAGTAATTCTTATTTAACATTTTAGAGGTGGCTAATACCATATTTATTGTACATTTTTCATATAAAGTGTGATCTGCCATTAGTCTAAAGAAAAAAAAACTTAAGACTATAAATTTTACCATAAAAATCACAAAGAATGATCTTGATAATAAAGACTTAAGTATATTTCAGTAGGAAAAGCAGTAGGTGTTAGAATTATAAGATTTAATCCGAAATTACTATGAATGTGTCGAGTAACTTGTTAAATCTGAAGAAGAAACTCTGATCAAAAGGATAACCAGTTTCCATTCCTAGTTTTGCCACTAATTAAATGTGTGATACTGGATAAAAACAGAGAATTTTAGAATAATATGAAGGCCCAAAGAACTCAGTGAAGGAATTTTCTCTAGTGGCAAAGACCATTACATTGATCTTACGGTCTTTGCCTGATCACTTACGTTAATAAAGACTCATGGCTTCATGAGACAGATGTTAATTTTGTGTAAATTATCTGAGATTGCTTCAGTTTAAATAAAGTGGTATAAGTGTGCATGTTACTTTTAATCTGTGCCCTAGAGATAACATTAATTTACAGAGTCCTACTCAAGACTACGCACCCCAGGGATGTTTAACTACTGCTTGGAAAAATTTCATCAGAATCCTGCACTCCAAAATTATGGTGATAATCAATTCAGTGGTCCTAAGTGTTGATCCCTGCTAACTGTCAGATAGTATGATAATTAGCCTAAGGAAAGTTAGCAGTGATTTTTTTTCTGTGATAAGATGAGTATTGTATGAAACAACATGGGCTGATCACTCTGCTCTTGGTCAAAAGAGGTATAAGAATCTTGGATTAGCTCAGCTATTCAAACTGATACCCTACACTTAGGGCTGTGTGCTCACTCTGACTAGCAGACTAAAATAACTTTGCTACTGAAATGTTGTCACAGTTGCCTCATGGGAACCTCTTATTTAATTTAATTACAAGAGTGCCCAAAAGAACAAAGAAACTTCGTCACGTTTGCAGGTTGCATTCCTGACATGAGTATGCCTGTTAATGTGTGGCAGAATTTGGCCTGCAACTTGCTTTTATCATAACATACCAAGCGGCAGTAAGGTGCTGGAGGCTATTGTATCTACCCCCCCAAATCCAATAATTATTTATTTACAACTTTATTGAGATATAATTGGCATATAACATTGTGCAGGCTTAAAGTGTACAATGTGATGATTTGATGTATATATTTATTGCTAAATGATTTTCACAATAAGAGGAACTCAATTATTCTGAAGGACTACATCAGTTTAGGTAAGTTCACAACAGCAACTCATTCTGTTTTTATTTTTGTGTTAATGTCTCAGAATACCATTTATTAATTTGCAAAGAGAATATCAAATTTTAACTGAGCCAGAACATGTGTATTAGCTGATGAACACATTACCTCTTGAGGTTTTATAGTTCCCTTAGGAAATATTCTTTATATTTAGCTGACATTGACTTCTGTAAAACTTTCATGTGTTTGTCATGGTTTTTTACCTTCTGGGCCACACACATGAGCCTAATCCCTCTAAAGCAGAACTAAATTTTTAAACACAAACTGAAAACATGACTTATTTTTTTTCTGTTCTGATTGAGACCTCATTTACCATAACAGTATAAAATTCAGTCTCGGTCCATTTGAGCGTTTACCCTTTCCAACTCATGTGAAAACCCTTGAGTCTCACAGAAGATAGTCCATTCAAGGAGTCTTTCTCGTGTTCAGATCATGTTTCTTTCTTCTGATTTGCTCATTGCTTAAGATCCCCTGATGAAGGCTGTACCTTGTTGTGGTCCCGCAGCCCTGGAGCTAAGACAGCGCCTCTCTAGTTGCACTAGGCTGTTCTACTCATATTCTGCCGCTTTCTTGGAAGACAGCATCTTGGTAATCCATGATATTTGATAGAATTACAAATCTTGATCCTCTTCTCACCATTGGAAAAACAGCCTAGCTCCAGGAATTTCTGCCTCCCCACTCTGCAAGAAATAGGCCCTTCTACACCAGCACACACATACACGTTAGCTTTGTCCAGCAGTGTTTCATCATTCCCTTTCCCGTGAGTCTTCACCACCATCTTCCCAGAGGCAATTACTGTTATGACTTTTTTAAACCATAGATCAGTTTTGCCTACTTTAAAATTTGTATAAACAGAATTGTATAATATGTATTATTTTCCTGTGTAAGAAATTCATTCTTTTTTATTGGACTATAGTAGCATTCCATTATATGAATATACCACTGTTTTAGGCATTCTCCTATTAAGTTGTCTCCAGTTTTTAACTACTATGAAAAGAGTATTTGTGGATGTATATTTAAACCTTTTCTTGGTTAAATATATTGGAGTACAATTGCTGGGTCATAAGGTAGTTATATGTTCAGTTTTATAAGAAACTGCCAGACCTCTATTGAAAGTGACAGTACCATTTTACATTCACACTAAAACCAATTCTTCCATATCTTCATCAATATTTGGTGTTGTCAGTGTTTTTATAACTAACCATTCTGTTGAGTACGTAGTTGTATCTCACCATGGTTAAAAGTCCATCTTGTCTATACTTCTATGTATAGACATACACAGAAGTAAGCCACAGTAAAACCATCACTTGTATATTCAAGTTTTGGATCTTCAAATATTGAGAAGTATCCCAGTTGAAAAGACAAATATCCAAGTCTATTCCTAACTTTTGGGGGCAGGGGGTACAGATTCATAGTTCATGCTTGAATGTTCTGGCCTCTATTGTTTCCCAGCTTTGATTTCCTCCCACCACCATGGGGTTGCCCCATGCCCATTCATGTAGGTCGTCCAGATCAGGCGTCTGAGCTTTGTTCTTCCCCATGCACAGCATCCCTTTGGGTCTAGGGAAGTGCACAGCAGTGTCATAATCTGGAAGCAAGCCGAGTAGGCGAGGAATTCTGGGGTTACAAATAGCTGCAGGGTGGGCCACAGGGGAGAATGTGGACTTTAGGTGGACATAGCCTTTGACCCCCTACCCAAATCCTTGCTCTGTGGGAGAAGTAAGGACAGAGGCAGAGACCCCTCTTGTCCAAATCTGAGTATAGTAGTGTGAGAACACCCATTTCATCTGCTACTAAAGTTGCATTCTACTACTTGCCTGAGCGATACCAAATTTCCACCTCTTTTGCTGCAATGGCAGATCCTAAAGGGCTCTATCATTTCCTCAGCCACCTTGGCCTTTCTACAGTATTTGGCTGAGATGTAATGTTTTCACAAGAAAAACAGAAACACAAAGTTCAGTTCAGATCAGTGCAGTTCAGTCGCTCAATAGTGTTCGACTCTTTGTGACCCCATGAATCGCAGCACGCCAGGCCTCCCTGTCCATCACCAACTGCAGGAGTCTACCCAAACCCATGTCCATCGAGTCGGTGATGCCATCCAGCCATCTCATCCTCTTTCGTCCCCTTCTCCTCCTGCCCCCAATCCTTCCCAGCATCAGGGTCTTTTCCAATGAGTCAACTCTTTGCATGAGGTGGCCAAGGTATTGGAGTTTCAGCTTCAACATCAGTCTTTCCAATGAACACCCAGGACTGATCTCCTTTAGGATGGACTGGTGGGATCTCCTTGCAGTACAAGGGACTCTCAAGAGTCTAAACCAACCAACAAACCCAGAAAATGCAAAAACACATATATGGATGTTTACCTACCTCAGAGAATTGTTTATGGCTGATACTTATAAATACACTAGTGATATAGCCAAAACATAACCAGAGCAAAAGAATTCACAGCCCACCCCCCCCAACACACACAGACACACACCCCCTTGCCAGATTTCTGTACAGATAGATCATTCAGAAATGCCTCAAAAATATTTATCAATCATAGTTGAATGGAACGTTGCTTATATATATGGTGGCCACTGCTCCAAGGACTCTACATACACTACTTATTTAATCCTTATATGACTTAGCAACTAAACAACAATAACAATTATTATCTTCATTTCAGATGTGGAAACTGAGGCATAGTGAGATTAAATTAAAAAGATTGCTTGAGTTTACTCACTAGGAAGTTGCAAAGGCAACATTCAAAGCCAGACAGTCTGGCTGCTGAATCCACAGCACGGCCAGGAGGCTGTGCTGGGTAGGTCTATGTGTTAGGCGTTTTATGAGGTGTTTTATATAGATTAGCTAATTCAAACTGTGACAAAGGTATAATTATCTCTGCTTGACAGATGAGAAAACAGAGGCTAACTAAGTTGCCAAAATTATAAAACTAGTAAATGACTGAGCTGGATTTTACCAACTTGTCAAAATTATACGACTAATAAGTGAGTGAGCTCAGTTTCAAATTTGATTAAATTATATTTGGGCCACATAGCATCTGAAGGCAACATGTAATATTTTTTTAAATTTTTTTGTGTGTTTTCATTTTCAATTTATACATAGAAGAGTAAAATTCAAGTATCTGGGCATTTCTTTTACATGGAGCGCCCCAGCCTTTAACAATACCTGATAAATGACGCATTACTGTACCCTGCTACACACAGGGAAGATTTGATTTGATTTCCATTCCTGCAGCCTAAACCAAACCTGGGGTTTTGAAAGTAGTGCTATAGTTGGCATTAGCTGCATTTGATTTTTCTCTGGGAGAAAAGAGTTCCTTTTTGGACTTAAAAAAAAAAAGAACCAATATATCCATAAATATCAAACACGTTATTTCATTTCAATATACATTTATGGATAAGATAACTTAGTGATTTCATATTTCCCTGTGAATGCAATAAAATCTGAAGAAAATTAAAGAAAAAAACGTCTACACCAAATCGTTCAATATGCATTCCTCGGTGCATTCCACAGCTTGGAGCACATACAGGAAAGTATGGAAAAAATGAGTGCCTGAGCTCTCCTACTTAGAAAGATTTAATTTTCCTTCTGAGCCCTTAGTGTGAGCATAGGTGAAGCATTTATTGTACATCTGTCACACGTTTTCAAGTTGCCACTGAATTGAGCATGTGCTTCTTAAATGTAAGAGGGAGTAAAAAACCAGGAAAGGTTCTTAAAGAAAGCAGTGCATTTTCTATCCCTGAAGAGAGAAATATTTGTACATTTAAGGATAAACAGAGACTATGCTTTTTACCCAAGAGCTTTCTTTACTTCTCAGTGCACTGCTTCTATGATAATGAGTCTTACCTGAAGATGTATTCATTGACTAATTATTCTGATTAAATTATGCTTTGTAAGCTTCAGAGTAAAATTCATTTTTTCACTGATCTTAAAAATACTAGAAGGTCTGAGCAGAGACCTCTTCCACAAATGGGGAATCTCCAGTAGCACTGTAGGGCTGGTGATTGGAAAAGAAGAGCAAATACAACTGCAATAAACTGTGTGTGTGTGTGTGTGTGTGTTAGTTCAGTTATGTCCAGCTCTTTGTGAACCCATAGACTGTAGCCCGCCAGGATCCTCTGTCCCTGAAATTCTCAAGGCAAGAATACTGTAGTGGGTAGCTATTCCTTTCTCCAGAGAATCTTCCCAACCCAGGGATCAAACCCAGGTCTCCTGCCTTGCAAGCAGATTCTTTACCATCTGAGCCACCAGGGAAGCGCACAATAAACCGTACGACTCCTTTAAAATAAGTACCTCTGTCAATATTACTTCTGACGAGAATGCCATGTTGATATGGATCTAGGTTTACTAAGCCTGGTGGTGGTGGTGTGCGTAAATATTAGCAGATGATAGTGGCAAGAGAGGGCATCCTTGTCTTGTTCCTAATTTTAGAGGAAATGCTTTCAACTTTTCACCATTGAGAATAATATTCACTATGAGTTTGTCATATATGGCCTTTATTGTGTTGAGGTATGTTCCTTATATGTCTACTTTCTGGAGGGTTTTTAATCATGAATGAGTATTGAATTTTGTCAATAGCTTTCTCTGAATCTATTGAGATAATCATACGGTTTTTATCTTTCAGTTTCTTAATATGGTATATCACATTGATTGATTTGCCTACACTGAAGAATCCTTGCATTCCTGGGATAAAGCCCACTTGGTCATGATGTATCTTTTTAACCTGTTGTTGGATTCTGTTTGCTAGAATTTTGTTGAGGATTTTCGCATCTATGTTCATCAGTGATATTAGCCTGTAATTTTCTCTTTTTGTGGCATCTTTGTCTGATTTTGATATTATGGTGATGGTGGCCTTGTTGAATGAGTTTGGGAGTTTTCCTTCCTCTGCAAGTTTTTGGAAGAGTTTGAGTAGGATAGGTGTTAGTTCTTTTCTAGGAATTGTGGTACATATACACAATGGAGGGCTTCCCTAGTGGCTCAAACAGTGAAGAGTCCACCTGCAATGCAGGAGACCTGGGTTTGATCCCTGAGTCAGAAAGATTCTTTGGAGAAGGGAATGGCTACTCACTCCAGTATTCTTGCCTGGAGAATTCCATGGACAGTTCATGGGGTCACAAAGAATCAGACATGACTGAGTGACTAACACTTCACTTTCATTTTCATACACAATGGAATATTATTCAGCTCTAAAAAGGACCACATTTGAGTCAGTTCTAATGAGATGGATACACCTAGTGCCTATTATACAGAGTGAAGTTAATTCAGAAAGAGAAAGACAAATACCATATATTAATGCATATATATGGGATCTAGAAAGATGGAATGGATAATCCTGTTTGCAAGGCAGCGAAGTAGACGCAGACATAAAGAACAGACTTAGGGTCACAGTGCAGGAAGGAGAGGGTGGGATGACTTGAGAGAATAGTATTGAAACATACATTACCATATGTAAAATAGATAGACAGTGGGAATTTGCTGTACGATGCAGGGAACCCAAAGCTGGTGCTCTGTGATAACTTAGAGGGGTGGGTTGGGAGGGAGGTGGGAGGGAAGTTTAAGAAGGAAGGGACACTTGTATGCCTGTGGTGGATTCATGTTGATGTATGGCAAAAGCCATCACTATAATATAAAGTAATTATCCTCCAATGAAAAATAAAATTAAAAAGAAGAGGAAGGAGGGAAAAAAGAAAACTGAAGGAGAGAAAAATATCCTTTAATAAGAATGGACTTCTTAAAAATTCTTACTTCTATGCCTAAAATTCAAATTAGGAAGAGAAGATTTAAACGAAGAAAGAATTCAGCAAGGTAATGACTCTCTATTTCACGAGTTCTGTGTATCATCACCATAAAAAACAATAAAATTAGTGGATGTGTTTTTACTTCCCCTGAAGCCTCCACACCACCATGCTATAAAATGTCAATGCATAGTGTTGCAAAATTTATCTGTTTGTTTAGCTTTAGAACTTGACTTTCCAAGAATGCTTCAGCAATGAATGAGAGGCCCATGGTGAGAACAGACCCCACACAGCTGCTGGCACCATGGATGCCTGGGCACAGCCCATACAGAGCGGGAAGTTGCTCCCACATATTTGGCAGAGACTGCTGGGGCATAGAGCCACTGGCAACCTGGCCTCCCCAGTGAAGTGAAGTGAAGTAAAAGTCGTACAGTCATGTCCAACTCTTTGTGACCCCATGAACTATAGCCCACCAGGCTTGTATGTCTGTGGAATTCTCCAGGCAAGAATAATGGAGTTGGTTGCCATTCCCTTCACCAGGATGTCTTCCCAACCCAGGGATCGAACCCAAGCTTCCTGAGTTGCAGGTGGATTCTTTACCATCTGAGCCACCTGGGAAGCCAAGAGATTCCTTCCTAAATGTCAGGGTCTCCTTGGGAGGATGGGAGTCAACAATGCCAGAGGCAAGACTTAGAAATGAGCAGGGAACAAAGGGAGATGAGAATGGAAAGAAAAAAAAAAAAAAGGTTATGGCTTCTTTGCCAGAACCAACAGTGGATGGAGAAATCCTCTAAGCTGCTGGTTTGATAGAAAGGGCCTTCGAGGTGAAGAATATTTTTCTTTTGTTCAGGGTTTGAACTCTGCCCTGCTTTGCTTTGTGATTTATACTTTACTTTGTATTTTTTTTTAATTGCTTTTGTTTATGGCTATTTAACTTTTTTTTAAGAAAGAAAATCAAATCCGATAGGAAATGAAAACAATTGATTACCTTCCAGACTATAGTAAAGATTGTATAGAAAGTATTTTTTAAATTAACTTTTAAAAAATGTTGGGGAGGCAAATACACTCTCTTGAAGTTCTACTATATGCTAAAGAATGTGCCAGGTATTTAACACATACTACCCTGTTTGGTGCTCATAATAACACATAAAATATTTATTTTTGGCTCTATTTTGCTGATGTAGAATTTAAGGTACTAATCTCTGGTGACCTCAGCCTGTAGCAGATTGAAATGGGGCTTTGGTTCCCCATCCAGAGACTGAGGTCGGGTCATGGCAGTGAGAGGACCAAATCCTGACCATTAGACCAATGGTCAGTGAAAAGGCCCTGGCTCTTCAGCTTTGTAGAAAAAGGATTCCCATGAATATGGGAATAGTGAAACAAGTGAAGTCTTTATTAGGAGGAAAAAGAGTACACTACTTGTGGATAGACACATGGGCAGACTCAGAGAGAGAATAGCTGAATTGCACCCTCATGACAGTTTAAATAACTTATTTGGGGCATTTCTTCCAGTTTTCCTTTGGCCAGTTATTTTGATTTGCCTGGTTCACGGTCCATATCTGGTCTCTCTCAGGATCCTCCCATGTGTGGGCACGCATCTCTTAGCCAAGATGGATTCTACCAAAGAGGCCTATGGGTAGTAAGCATCACTTAGCTTTGCTCCCCTTTTGACTTCCAAGGAGGCTTTCTGTGCATGTGTAGGTACGAAGGTCTCCTGTCTTTGAGGATGAGGAGTGGGTAGTCTCTTATCTTCTATCTAGACAGGGCCCAGCCTCCCCTCTCAATTGTCCTGCCAGTCTCATCTTGGAGTATTGGTCCACAGGGAATGAATCTCCAGTTGCTTTACGCTGGCAGGGGGAGGACATCTACCTCCTGCCTCAATATGAAGAAATAAAGTGACATGTCCAGAGTGACACAGCCACAGATGTGATTTATGACTTGACCCTTGTCTAACAGAGAAGTTCATTCCCTGTCCTCACACTGAAAAGCATTTCCAATGTATTTCTCCTCATTATTATGAAATAATTTTGTCACATAATAATGTCTTATACCAAATAAGAATTTAGATGTTTCCAAGAAATCCCATTGTCAGTTTTATATTCTGACTTTAACATATTTCTGTAGAGATGTAAGTTCCAACCTATTTGGTTGTGTGGCTAGAATTAAACGTTATTATACAGAATCAAAAGAGAATTGAATTAGGAGGCTCTATAGATTGTCGTCATGTACTGTCCACGATTGTCACTAGCCACATGGGGCTTTTTAAATTTAAATTAATGAAAATTAAATGAAATGAGAGAAATGTATCCTTTTGTAAAAGTAGCTACATTTCAAGTTCTTGAATAGCCCCATCTGGCTGGCTGGTAGCTACTGTATGGCACACTGCGGAGTATTACCTACTCATCTTTGCAGACAGTTCCATTAAGCAGTGGTTCTCTATTCTTTACCACTTTAGAGTTCAGCTGAAGAAGCAGATTTCCAGAAAGCTATTTTTTGTATAATAAATACCTCTGGTGTGCTTTCTCTTCCAGCCCTCTTGTCCCCACACTACACTGTCATATGTTTTTTTTTTTTTAATATGAGAAAAAAAGTAAACAATTATAGGAAGAACTGCAGGAAATTTATTTCTTGTTTGTAACATGCCGAAGTGAGGGGAAATGATACTTTTTTTTTTTTTTCAGGATCTTATTGTGAACTGAGGTTTGTTGGCAAAGATAGAACTCATGTGCCCCAAATCATGTTTCTTGTGAAACTACTTTAAAACCTTGAAAGGCCAAAAAAAGAAAGTCCTATGAAGCTTTGATTAGTAATGTCTTATTCCTAAATGTGAATATCTGTTAATTTTTAAGTGATGGTCATTTAATAAGTACTGTTTTTCAAATGCCTATTTTGTGAAAATATAAAGTAATCCATTCAATTATGCTTAAATAATGAAATTTAAAATTGAGATGACCAATATATTTTGTGAAAATTAAAATAATTTCCAAAACATTTTAAACCTTAATTCTCACGGTATTTGGAAGTTGTCATTTCTTCACTGATTCTTTCATGTAATTAATCATATGTAGATTGTACACCTAAACAATTGAAACACATATAAACAGGGGTCCCCAACTTCCAAGATCTAATGCCTGAAATCTGAGGTGAGCTCATGTAATAATAACAGAAATAAAGTGCACAATAAAGGTAATGGGCTTAAATCATCCTGAAACCATCGCCTACCCCTCCCTGCACTGGCCCATAGAAAAATTGTCTTCTGCAAAACCAGTTCCTGGTGCAGTTGGGGGACCACTGCACTTAAAAACATTTTGATTGACACCCAAAAGACTTTTCTCTATACTCACTGAATGTTAACACGTGGAATCACTTTTCGTATAGTAGTTACAGCTGACTTTAAATAATACCTCACTGAGTCTTTGCATTAATACTTGCACTTCTGTGTTCTAAGTCATACTCGTTTATTAAGAAGGATTCAAAGTGCTTTAGTTATTACTTTCCTCACAGTATTCTCCTGGTGTAGGAAAACAACTAGCTAAATTCTGATTCACAGGAGGGAAAAATGAAGCACAAGCCTGTGATTATCTGAGAGCTTTTCCAGTATACTAAAACCTCTAGCAACTTGGATGTCAGGTAACCTAGATCTGATGGCTTACAAATGATCACAGACTATGTGCAAGCATGCTAAGTCGCTTCAGTTGTGTCCGACTCTTTGGACTGTAGCCCACCAGGCTCCTCTGTCCATAGGATTCTCCAGGCAAGAATACTGGAATGAGTTGCCATGCCCTCCTCCAGGGCATCTTCCCGACCCAGGGATTGAACCTAAGTCTCCTGTGTCTCCTGCATTGACAGGCAGGTTCTTTACCACTAGCACCACCTGGGAAGCCCCCACAAACTATGTAAGCCTCTTAATTTCCACTCTCCTAAAATCAGTGTTATAGGTAAAGGGCCCTGACAGATATAACATTTATGACTGTGTTTAGTGTATATGTGAGTGCATTTATCATTTAGGATGTACACCAGAGTGAATTATCTCTGCTAGATTCTGTGACTGTGACATAAATTGGGTGTGGGGTTAAGTCATGACATGATTATAACATTTAAAGATATAGAATTTTTCACTGTAACCATCCTAGCCGTTCCTACTCCACCATTAGGGATATCTCATGAAAGAAGTTAGACAAACATGATTTGAAACCATTACGCTTCAGTTCAGAAGTTTCAGTGTTTTTTTTTGTTTGGGAACCTGATTCCCCAACTAGGAATCAACTGTGCCTTCCTACAGCGGAAGCTCAAAGCCCTAACCACTGGACCACCAGGGAATTCCCAGTTTCAAATTTTTTAAAGTTTATTCCCCACATTGTCTGTCTCATCCATGTTCTTTTTTTTTCTTTGTTTTAGCTTCTTTTAGGTTTCTTTTCTATTTTTCTAAACTGATTTTAGCAAGTCTTGGCAGTTGTCTTATGTTTGAGGCATACCATGAAAAATGGATCAAGAAGGGAGAGCCTGTACATTGGTAGGTATGAGCTGGCCACCCAAGATGGCTGTTTTCTGGCTCTCTGCCAGTCCCCTCTTCTACCAGTACTCACTTAGCCTACACCCTACTCACCTGACTGACCTTCCTACATACTTGCCTCAGTCCTAGCTAATGACTGTTTTGACCTTTAGATCAGAACATCTCCACCTGATAGCCTATTTAAGGGGCGGTGAGGGCCGGCGGGCCTCCGTTAGTTGCCCTGGTAACCAAGGAGCCAACCAGATATCAATTCCCCCTACAACTGGTACCCTCCCCCTCCCGGTGGGACCGAAGCCTGCTGCTGAGTACTGCCCAGAGGTCTCTGCCACACACCGTGAGGTGTCCCTCCAGGACCTTGCTTCAGACGCGTAAGTTTGACCTCTCTGTCGCCGACTCCGGGCTCTTTCTTTGGTCTCAAAGCTGGGCAGGGACAGGGCTCGCAGGCCTGTGGGACGCAGCCCAACAATTGACTGCCAGGAGACCAACGAAGCTCCTGTGAGCCCTGGAGACGTTCAGGAAAGGGAAGGTGTGGGGGCCCTGCAGTAACACAAGGGGCCTGAAGGTTGGGGGCGGGGATACCTGAGGGTGACCACCCACTGACGTGGGTCCTATGATAGCTGTCCTTGATAAAAGGGGACCACCCAGGGAGTACAGAGGACTCAGACACCCTCAGGCTGCTGCAGAGATGTGGCCGCCATTACAAGGGAAAAAGTGGCCACAGGTGTGGTCTGGCTGCCGCTTTTTGTATTAGGACGGCGGGTGCTGAGCTCACAGCCCAGGTGAAGCTTGAATGCTGATCATGTACCTCAGAAAGTAAGGTGTGGGAATGGGAGGGAATGATATGCATTATTGTCTATTACTGTTAGTTGTTAAACTGAATTGGTGATTTAGAAATGGAAAAAAGAAAATCCTTGAAAAATGCCCAAGATGGAAATCTTGACGTTCTAAAACTGGTTTCTGTATATGCCGTGAGAGGAAATGAGCTTTCTGAAAGGAATTGGTATTTCTCGTCTTGTGTTTTTGAGATGTAAATCATCTGCTTGGGATCTCAGCGACTTTATCAGAGTAAGGAAAAGAGATTTATTTATGGATTACAGTTTTACAATGTTGTGTTAGTTTCTGGTATATAGTATATGTGTATTATATGTATTCATTTTTATATTATTTTCTTTTATAATTTACTATAAGATATTGAATATAATTTTCTGTGGTATACCATCAGTTCCCGGAGAAGGCAATGGCAACCCCCTCCAGGACTCTTGCCTGGAAAATCCCATGGACGGAGGAGCCTGGTAGGCTGCAGTCCATGGGGTCGCGAAGAGTTGGACATGACTGAGCGACTTCACTTTCACTTTTCACTTTCATGCATTGGAAAAGGAAATGGCAAACCACTCCAGTGTTCTTGCCTGGAGAATCCCAGGGACAGCGGAGCCTGGTGGGCTGCCGTCTATGGGGTCGCACAGAGTCAGACACGACTGAAGCAGCAGCAGCAGCAACCATCAGTTCAGTTCAGTTCAGTCCTCAGTGGTGTCCGTCTCCGTACGACTCCATGAACTGCAGCACACCAGGCTGTCCTGTCCATCAACAACTCCTGGAGTTTATCCAAACTCATGTCCATTGAGGCGGTGATGCCATCCAACCATCTCATCCTCTGTTGTCCCCTTCTCCTCCTGCCCTCAATCTTTCCCAGCATCAGGGTCTTTTCAAATGAGTCAGCTCTTTGCATCAGGTGGCCAAAATATTGGAGTTTCAGCTTCAACAGCAGTCCTTCCAACGAACACTCAGGACTGATTTCCTTTAGGATGGATTGGTTGGATCTCCTTGCAGTCCAAGGGACTCTCAGGAGTCTTCTCCAACACCACAGTTCAAAAGCATCAATTCTTCGACGCTCAGCTTTCTTTATAGCCCAACTCTCATATCCATACATGACTACTGGAAAAACCATAGCCTTGACTAGACAGACCTTTGTTGGCAAAGTAATGTTTCTGCTTTTAAATATGCTATCTAGGTTGGTCATAACTTTCATTCCAAGGAGTAGTGTCTTTTAATTTCATGGCTGCAGTCACCATCTGCAGTGATTTTGGAGCCCCAAAAAATAAAGGCAGCCACTGTTTCCCCTATTTGCCATGAAGTGACGGGACCAGATGCCATGATCTTAATTTTCTAAATGTTGAGCTTTAAGCCAGAATCTTGCTATTTATCCATGTTCTCTATAATAGTGTGTATGTGTGAATTTCAAGATCTCAATTTATTCCTCTCCTCAACTTTCCCCTTTGATAGCCATAAATTGGTTTTCAAAGTCTGTGAGTATTTGTTTTAGAAATTAAGTAAATTTTTATCATTTTTTAAGTTTCTGCATATAAGCAGTATCATAAGATATTTGTGTTTCTCTGGCTTACTTAGTATGATAATCTCTAGTTCCATCTATGTTGCGGCAAGTGGTATCATTTCATTCTATTTTTATGACTAACATTTCATTGTGTATATGTCCCACATCTTCTTTATCCATCTATTTGTCGGTGAATATTTAGGTTGCTTCTGTGTCTTGGCTACTGTCAGCAGTGCTGCTCTGAACATTGAGGTGCATGTATCTTTTCAAATTAGAGTTTTCTCGGCATATATGCCTGGGAGTGATATTGTTGAATCATATGACAACTGTACTTTTAGTGTTTTAAAGAACTTCCCTACTGTGTTCCATGGTAACTGCATCAATTTACATTCCCACCAACCTGGTAGGAGGGTATGCTTTTCTTCACACCTTCTCTAGCATTCATTATTTGTAGATTTTTTAATGGTGGCCATAAAAGAGGATATTGTAAACTCTAGCAAGAAAACTGGGAGATCTGTGTTGACTTAGATATATGTATGTCTATGTGTAGCTTACAATATACCTTATAAATATAATGTTTCTCTGCCTCCAAGTGGCATAGCCAAGATCATTAGGCATAGAAGCAGCAAGTGACTCTAAGTTAGTCACTAGGGGCGAAAGAACTTTTAATACCATTTACAGTTATTAATGGTATTAATAACTGACTGGGTTAACATTTTTTAATAGTATAATTGCTTTACAATGTTGTATTTAAATTTCTGCTATACAACAACATGAATCAGCTGTAAGTATACATATATTCCCTCCCTCTTGTGGGTTAACATTTGTTGAATCCTTATGACTTCAGACAGTACTCACTTTGATATTTGGAGGGGTGTTTTTCATTTCTTTCTTACTCATTCACTCATTCATGTCTTTTACTAAATATTGAGGGAAAAGGCAGGAATGAGCTATTAAAGTAACTGGAATAGCACCATGAAAGGAAGAAGATAGAGAAGAATGAGTTTTCAGTTCAGTTCAGTCCCTCAATTGTGTCCAACTCTTTGTGACCCCATGGACTGTGGCATGCCAGGCCTCCCTGTCCATCACCAACTCCCGTAGTCTACCCAAACCTATGTCCATCGAGTCAGTGATGCCATCCAGCCATCTCATCCTCTGTCATCCCCTTCTCCTCCTGCCCCCATTCCTTCCTAGCACCAAAGTCTTTTCCAATGAGTCAGCTCTCCACATCAGGTGGCCAAAGTATTGAAGTTTCAGCTTCAACATCAGTCCTTCCAATGAACACCCAGGACTGATTTCCTTTAGGATGGACTGGTGGGATCTCCTTGCAGTCCAAAGGACTCTCAGGAGTCTTCTCCAACACCACAGTTCAAAAGCATCAATTCTTCGGTGCTCAGCTTTCTTCACTGTCCAACTCTCATATCCATACATGACCACTGGAAAAACCATAGCCTTGACTAGATGGACCTTTGTTGGCAAAGTAATGTCTCTGCTTTTAAATATGCTATCTAGGTTGGTCATAACCTTCCTTCCAAGAAGTATTGGTTTGGAATTTATTCTCTAATCTATGGGTGATGCTCTCTTTCCTTTGAGAACATAAGCTAATAAGAATACAGTTTGATCTGAACCCAAACTTGTGTGATTTTACAGCACTTAGATGTGTGGACTGGTTACCAGAAAGCATATTTTTTAGACCCAGTGGTTATCAAAATTAAATCTTTTTGTTGGTCAGAAAAGCTTCAAAAGCTTTCTGTGGCAAAAGGTTTTCTATCCCTTTTGGATTCTGCTCAATCACAGAGGAAGTTGTAATAAAAGTTCTCATGGTAAGACACTTATTTCACTTCAGCTACTGTCTCCTCCCACCGTCTATAAAAAGTTTATGTACCACACAGACTATAAAGAACACAACTGAAGACAGACTCACAGGATAGGGCTCTGCAGACACTCTTCCTCTACACATTTGTAGAAAAGCACAATAAGACTTTTCAGACATCTGTTTTTGAGTTTAACAAAAACCAAAAACATCGACAGGACTCAAATAGCTTTAAAATCTTTAACACACTCTGCCATGTTGGAAACTACCAGTCAAAATACATGCTCTTAAAGCAACCTATTCCTCTTTCATATTTTATTTGTAAAATTATTCTATTATCCACTAGCCTAGCACCAAGTCTATTTACTATATCTGGGGATACTTTTTAGAGTTAAAGTAACATTGTAAATTGACGTATACTTTGTATTTATTGCTCCTTCCCATTTTTAAACTCTGACAAAGCCCAGGGCCAAAGCCTTTGAAGATGGTCTA
The DNA here is from genome assembly GCF_054371585.1 of Giraffa tippelskirchi. Taxonomy (NCBI): domain Eukaryota; kingdom Metazoa; phylum Chordata; class Mammalia; order Artiodactyla; family Giraffidae; genus Giraffa; species Giraffa tippelskirchi. The sequence continues at coordinate 71,378,972 of NC_137284.1, forward strand.
GAATCCTGCAACCAAAGGGAACATGTCAGGAAATGGGCTTCCTGAGGAGGTGAAGCTGCCAGCTGCTCTGTACCTAGGCCACAGACTGGCTAATGAGCAGCAGACAAGTGACCACTTAGAAAAAGTTCTGTAACAGGTGACTAAAAAGGTGACTGGAACTAGAACCTATTTTGTTCTTACTCCATAAGCACTCATAGGTCAATCCATTTTTTTCTTGCAGGGGGCATGATAGAGATTTCACCTAAATCCTTAAACCCACTTCATACCATGCTGCTGCTGCTAAGCTGCTTCAGTCATGTCCTACTCTGTGCGACCCCATAGATGGCAACCCACCAGGCTCCTTTGTCCCTTGGGTTCTTCAGGCAAGAATACTGAAGTGGGTTGCCATTTCCTTCTCCAATGCATGGATGCATGCATGCTAAGTCGCTTCAGTTGTGTCCGACTCTGTACAACCCTATGGACAGCAGCCCACCAGGCTCCTCTGTCCATGAGATTCTCTAGGCAAGAATACTGGAGTGGGTTGCCATTTCCTTCTCCATTTCATACGATAAAAATACCAAAATAAATATTAAAATATAACAGCACAAGCGCAAACTTTTGAAATACTCATTAAGTAAGTAAAACCACACAATATAAAAACCAATTTGTTAATGTCCCCTGTGGTGAATCACCCTATATGAGTAGAAAGGGCAAACCATCTTACAAAGCAAATCCAGTAAGTTGGAAATGTTTTATTGTTTTAGAATCAGTAAACCTTCTTTTGGGAACCATTTCTCTTTGCACCAGGATCAAAATTAGATTCACCTTAAATGTATTATTTATTAAACTATGAAAGCCTTTGAATTAGTAAAGCTAAAGACAGGATTGCCCCTAATATTTGCAGGGCTGAGGCTTGCACTAGGCATGTCTGAGAATTTTAAAGTTATATATCAGACTATGGGGCTTCCCTGGTGGCTCAGTGGTAAAGAATCCACCTGCCAGTGTAGGAGACACAAGAGACAAGGATTCGATCCCTATGTTGGGAAGATCCCCCGGAGAAGGAAGTGGCAACCCACTCCAATATTCTTGCCTGGGAAATCCCATGGACAGAGGAGCATGGTGGGCTACACAGTCCATGGAGTCACAAAGATCCAGATATGACTGAGTGAGCACACACACACATATCAGGCTAAAGTCATGATCCTGCCAGGTTCTCACTAAGGCCCTTGGAACCTGCTTTTGTACTTGCCCTGCAGCTGAGGGGCAAGAGGTGTTGATCTCCCAGGCTGCATCGATCCCTGTAAACCCCAATAACCACCTGGATCTGTTGACACGGCTGGTCCAGCACCCAGGATGCCAGGGCAATCACTGGAATTACCCAGGCCTAGAGCAGATCTGACCTGGGAAAGTTCCCCCAGCGCCAGGATGGCAAGATCTCCTCCACTCTCTTAGTTTTCTAGCTCAGAATTTCTTGGCAGTTCTAAGCACTTCCCAAAGCTACGTTACCCCAGGACAGGGAGGGATGGTGTTTAGTAGTTTGGAGCATCCAGTCTGGCTCAACACCTACTTTCAGTGATTTGAGTCAGTCGGCTTAAATAGAAGCAGCTCCATTCCTTGACTCCTAGGGCAGAAACCATGATTTTTCTCCACTCGCATGACTCACTCTCAACACACACATTCTCTGTGTGTGTGAGGAGGAGGTGGGGTGGGGGGTTGGTGTCCTAAACATTCCTCCCAGATAATTTTATTAGTCCAATTAATTATTGAACTTTGGAAAACCTTCCTTAAAAGGTCAGAAAAAAAAATTGTAGTTTGGTGTTTGAGAAATGTGTTGATTCCCCTATAGCATGAGACCTAGCCCTGGAGCCTTTGAAGGCAGGACTTGCTCAGAAGAGATTTATCTTCATGTACTTCAATATCCTCTTCATTGCTTTTCTCCAGTGTCTAGTAATTCAGCCACATCTGCCAGAAAAACTCCTAATTGCCTTATAGTCATTGCGTGACAGTTATAGTGTTACTTACGATAACAGCGTTTTGGTATCAAGACTTTCAGATCTTTAAAGGTATCTCATATTTCATCACAGTCTCATGGTTAGACTGCATTTCAGTAGGACCAAAACTTGCCACTGGGAACCCTTCTTCCAGCAGTAATGCACCCTTCTGCATCCCATGTGGTTCTTGGGGCATGATCACTCCCAGGGCCTTACCTGGGATCTGGTTTCTGGGTCCTGCGGACATGATTTAGGATTGGACAATCTGAGTGTCTCCTGCCCTGGCAACATGGCTGGTGACAAACAGGGCTAATCAGAGTCCAGAAGTGTTGACAGATGTTGGGAAGAGTATGTTCTTTTTCTCATGAATCCAGAGCATGTTGGATTAGGGCTGTCTGTAGTCATCTTGCTGCCTCATGAAAAAAGCCTCTGAAATTGAAGTCAAACAGAAGCCAAGGAGAGATGAGAGAAATAGTCCTCAGGATAGTGTTTAGATCCCTGAATCCAGTTGTGCCCCTTGGGAAAGCCAATACATTTTTTGATTCAGTTTATTTTGAGCTAGTTTGAGCTGGAGTTGTGTCACTTATAACACAAAGCCAACTGAATAACAGAATTTCTGAAAGCAACAATTGCATCTGATCCCAGGCAAATCCGCCCAGATGTTCTACAACCACTTCATTTAAAAAACTAAACCTATCTGTTTATCCCCACTCCTTGACAAATCTGCCTTTCCTACTGTATTCCAAAACCTCTGACCAAAAAATATCACTCCCCTTGAAGTTCCATCTCCGTAAGTACTGCCACACTTTGTCCTGAATATTCATGAATCCATCTTCTCTTCTACTGCCGCTGTTTATTCCATAATTTTTTTTTTTTTTTGCTGATCTGTTGGAATAATCTTTTTCTAACTGGCTTTCTGTACCTTGTTTTGGCCACTTGCAAACTGTATTTGATCTTGTTGCCAGAGTGAGATTTGTGACAAGTACTTTTAATGATGTGACCCCTGTGTTCCATCCACCCCTGCAACACTCGCTCTCAATCGCTCATCATTGCCTGAAAGGTAAAGCTCAAATACCTTAACACTGGTTAGCTAGCTCCTTTATAATTTGGCTGAAGCCTGAACATTTCTAAGCTGGCCTCCTGCCACTGCCTCACAAATAATCGATGGTTCATCCATAATAAATTACTCTAGTTCTTTGGGCACAGTCATTTGTTTGCACATGCTGTTTCTCCTTTATCTGAGATGGCCTTTATATTTGTTCTCAGCAGAAAATTAATATGTGCTTTTCTAGACTCAAAATCAAGCCTTGCTTCCTTCTAGTAAATTTAATCTTTCTGTATAAAATGGAAAGTCCAAATCAGTCTACTACTTAAGCTCAGTATTTTATTTGTATCCATTATTTTTAAGTTCACTTAGAGAATCTGTGAGGTATAATCATAGAGGAATGGGAAATAGTAGAATGGACCTTACAACTTTGCTGTGAAGAGGCCATGGTTATTACCTGTTGTTCCAGAAGCCAAGGCAAATGTAAATTTTTAGTTCTTTTGATTCTGTACTATTTGGTTGGCTCAGTGTATCCATGGGTCACACACTTACAGTCCTGTAATATAAACCCAAAATACACATTGGTGTGTGCTGAAAGCATAGGGACATTCCATGTCCATATAGCTTTCCTCCCAGAGCCCAATTTGTATTTCTGTCTCTGCACCTCTGAATTGGAGATTTTCCTATATTTGCATCAGTGTTTTACATTGGACATTTCCTCAAGGCCTCTGACTTGGATTCCTACTCTTCCTACTTCGGGTTACTTTGTAAAGACTATATATATATATATGTCTATATTGTAGTTAGCCCATTGAAACCCACTGCTTACACATATGCCCCACTCTTGGGCATATGGGCTCTTCTTAATACTGACCAGAGTCTCCTTTTAAGTCTGGTTAGCAGGAAATATGAGTGTTGGCTTAGTTATGAGCATGGTTTAAACCCAATAGTAATCACAAAATCCAACTAGATTTCTTTTGCAGTTACTTAGCACTCCTTCCTTTGTCTTGCTTTTTGGTCTCCAAGTGGAAGGAAACAAAAGTTCCTGTTTATTTCTCTAAAGCACCTGTGACACTGATTTGTTCATTTCCAACCCGAAGGTAGTCGAAGCCAGCAATAGTGTGACTCATCCATTTGAAATATTTTTTCAGTCCATTTCAGCACACTGACTTGTTCCGGCTCCAAGGCAACAATGCCTGGGCAAAGTGGTTTATCATTAACTCCCAGATTGCATGATGCCAAATGCTGGATTTTTAGAGTCATGGGTGTTCTGCAAAACCCTGAATGCCCAGGCGAGACATGCTGGATACATTGTATGCATTCTGGGAAATACATCAAGGTAATAATTACTTCCACATTTCCCCTCTTAAATACACATTTTTACTCAGGGCCACAGTTTGCCCTTACATACACCCAATGCATTTCAGATTTCTGTGTAATTTAACAAAAAAGCATTGCTGAGGTGAGCCAAATTTATATACGAGTTCTTTGTATAAGTTATTTCAGAGCTACAAAGGCTGTGGACCCATGCTTATATACAGTTTGTTTCCTTGTTATGGCTTTCTGCCATCAATTGGAATACCTTTCTTACAGTGCCTTAGCTCCCAATATGAAAAAAAGGTTACTTATTTTTTATTAATTTTTTAAAGAAAGACTCCTTATGTATGTTACTAAGAGGACTGGTTTACATTTTCAATACCCTTGATCTGGATATGGTAGGAGAGGTGATATGTTGGAATGGAAAATAGTGAATTGCAAGTCCAGTGGAAAGAATGGGATCGTTTTCTTTGGGGGCGAAGGAGAACATATATAATTTTTTATTCTGTGGAAACTGAAGGCAAAATGTGTTGAAACATATCTTTATGAATTATAAATAAAACTAGCTTCTGTTGCACTCATTTATTCCTTGCAGGATATATATAGTCGTTTAGTTTTGTATCATTTTGAAATCTTTCTTAGAGTTAGCATTCAGACTACTACTCTCTGTTCAGTATTGATAATGTCAATTACATTATTCATCTTTACAGATTTTTGTTTCATTACTGTTTGGAAATGGCTTTAACATTGCTTTGGTCATAGGTCTTTTATATAGAAATAGTTTTCTCAGTTTTAAGTGTGCCTTCTAATTATGTTTGATTCAAGAACATTTGGGACTTTATTTGGGGGTTCTATTTGTATATTGTTTTTACATTTTCCTAAAACCACTGATAGTTTATAGGTATATTAGAGGTCACTAGATTTCTCTGTGTTTCTTACTATTGTCCATGCTTTCTATTAAAATACTTATTTAAAATAGCACAACATTTTGTCTGTGGTTTTGGGAACATTAAACTTAAGTGCATTCTGTGACTCAAATGTGTGTCTGTTCAGAGACATTCAAAAAGAAAAGCAATTGAAAGCTCAAGTGCAATGTTGTTACGTTTTTATTGAAAAGAATTTTTAAAAAGCCAGATATTGTGGTGCCAGATACATTACTTTAATGGTTAGCTCCTTGACAGTCTGTCAAAAGGTAGAACTTGTATCTGGGATAGCTTTATGGGATAAAAATGTCATAGCTTTGATTTTACTACCTCTGACTATAGAAAATTGTTTTAACTGATTAACCATGTGAATGGTCATGTGTTCAGTACCATCCATACAGCTTTTGTGGAGAACGTATACTGGATGTATCATTAGGGTGTCATTAGCTTGTTTGAATTTGCCTTAAATTAAAAATGACTTGAATATATTAACATGAATTAAATTCCAACCTAGGCTTAATTGGCCTATTCTCCAAATGAAAAGTCCAGAATTGAATAGGATGTCATGATTTATTTATTAAAAAATCTTGTACCTAGAGAATGAGGAGAAAGAGAAGGTGGAGTTACCAAATTCTGAGTACTTATTCATTTGGTTTGATGCATCCAATTATTTCTAGTTCTGTAGCTCTTCTTTGGAAAAAAGGAGTCAAGTGGTTTCAAGCTTTGGCTTTGGAATCACATCAAAAGTGTTCAAATACCAGGTTTTCTATTTGGAAGTGTTCAAACACCAGGTTTTATATTTGATAGTCACATGCACTTGGGAAAATTGTGTGTCCTCTCTGAGTCTTGATATTCCCTGGAAAATGAGTAAAGTTTAACCTATATCATAGGACAATTGGAAGGATCAAATGAGGTTAATGCAAGCAAATTATTTATCTTAGACTCTTGACACATCGTAAGACTTGTTAAATCATTCCCTAAGTGTTAGAGGTGAGGTGGAAGTTAGGGAGTGGTCACTGCACTGATGAAAGGCATACTAATACCATTTGCTAATATTCTGATGACAGAATGAAAGTGATCAAATTTAATATAGATCCATCCTTATCTTGCTATCTCTCTTAGTAATTCATTTGCCAGATCTAATAAACTCAGAAGTGAAGCTGACATTCTGGACTACCCCAAGACAGTGGCAAGCTAGGAAATGGTGACTATCTAAATAGCCCAGTAACTTCCCACACTGTTGATACTGGAGATGTTCATGACTGGGCCGATGAGCACTTGGCTTCCAGTGCCCCCAGTGGGACCATATCTGTCAGTTGCTCTTAATCACAATGCCTGGGAAAATTGAAATGTGAAAAATATGTGTAGTGTAGTGTGTGTAATATGTGTAGTGTGTGTGTGCAGATTCACAAAATTTGCAAGAAGATGCAAGTCTTGCCTATGTTTCCTACCAAAGGAAAATACAGTAGCTGTAAACCATTGTTGTTGTTGTTCAGTTGTCAAGTTGTGTCTGACTCTTTTGTGATCCCATGAACTATAGCGCCCCAGGCTCCTCTGTCCATGGGATTTCCCAGGCAAGATTACTGGAGTGGATTGCCATTTCCTTCTCCAGAGGATCTTCCCAACCCAGCGATTGAACCCAAGTCTCCTGCCTTGGCAAGTGGGTTCTTTATTGTCTGAGCCACCAGAGAAGCCCTTCTCATGGTTTTAGAGAAATTGTATTGGAAAGATAATTAACTACCAATATCATCTAGAGGGCTAATGTCAGTGTAATATAAAAGTGACTGTCAGTGTCAGATAAGTACCCAGAACATTTCCTTAAACAATTCACACAATAACTTCTTCGGCAGGAAACCCTGGTTCTGTTCCTGGGTCGGGAAGTTCCCCTGGAGAAGGAAATGGCAACCCACTGCAGTATTCTTGCCTGGAAAATCCCATAGACAGAGGAGCCTGGTGGGCTACAGTCCACGGGGTCGCAAAGAGTTGGACACGATTGAGCACAACTAATAATTTATCTAAGTGCATGTGGAATGAGGTTTGAGAGGGAACATAGTATTATACCCTTTTGTTCAAAACAAGTCTGTGCACACAGTCTGAGCTGTAATTTCTCTTTCTGTTTCAATCTTTGTTTCTCCACTCACATTTTAAATTCTTCAGATACAGGGGACAAGTCTTGTCCTTTTGCAAAGAACAGTTCATACCAAATGACACTGGTTTTAAAAAGTCTTTCTTCTTCCTCTGCCAAAATGTTGCTACTGAGGAATTATCATCAACTCAGTTACGACCCTCCAGTGTGAATGGTGGTGCTGAGTCACCCACACTCTGATCCCCTTTTTGATCACAGTGAACTTGTGCAAGATAGCTGGGTGGAATGATGGTTAGGTGCAGTGAAACCATTCAGCTCGGATTGGGACATAAACCCATAGCCTGGGGCTCAAACCTGGTTAAAACCCAGTTTGGGACTTGAACCCATGTGATCTGGACTTGAACTCAACCAAAACCCGCAGTTTTCCAACTGAGATCACAGACCTAGTTTCAAGACCTAATGAAGCTCTGGTTCTTGATGTCTCATCACAGGAAGAATTCAGTGAGAGACAAAGTGATAGGTAAAAAGTGGATTTAGTTAGAAAGAAACACACTCTACAGACAGAGTATGGGTCATCTCAGAAGGCAAGAGCAGTCTTGGGAGAAACGCACTTCACAGACAAGAGTGTGAGCTCAAAATGTGATTGGTTAGTTTTTATGGGCCGGGTATTTCATACACTAATGAGTGGGAGGATTATTCCAACCATTTTGAGGAGGGGTGGAGATTTCCAGGGATTGGGCCACTGCCCACCTTGTGGTCTTTGGTCAGCTTTGGAAATGTCTTGGCGCCTCTGGGTGTGTCATTTAGCTTGCTGATATATTCCAATGATCACATACTGAGGATCAAGTTCTAGTTGAAGTTGACTTTTCTTACATCTTAGACCCATTTGATTCTAATTGGTTTATGTTGTATCCTCGGGCTGTGTCATTCTTTCAAAGGTGGTGCCCTGTCCCCTCCCACCTGTTTCAGCAGCATGAGTAAAATGCTGCATTTTCTGTTTTCAAACATGTTTCTAAAGGGATAAATACTACAACTCTGGCATCATTAACACTGTATGCAGCAGAACCACTAAGCTGTGTGCTAAAATGTATATTTGAATTGGGATGAAATTCACAGCGGCATACTAGATATCTACACTCATTTACACTACACTCATTGAGTGTAGTAATATCTATATTCATTTGTATTGATAAAGCCGAATCAGAATTTTTATGTGTATTTTGTGCCTAAGAAGTTGGTGGACCTGAGGAGAGGATTTAGGAGAAATAAACATGGGTTCTAGGCCTAACTGGGTTGTCCTTCACTGGGTTAGTAATTTTCCTTTGTCTCAGTCTTCATTTCTGAAAAACAAGGGTTTGGACTAGATGGTTGTTTTCCAAATGTACTGAATCTTAAAGAAGCTTATTGCATCCTAGCCAATCCTAAACATTGCTATTCAGCAGGGCTATACCCTGTAAATCTATTTTATATATATATATATCTGTATATATATATAAAATCAAATACTCCAAGTAACTTATATAAACACTGGAGAAGGAAATGGCAACCCACCCCAGTATTCTTGCCTGGAGAATCCCAGAGACGGGAGAGCCTGGTTGGCTGCCGTCTTCGGGGTCGCACAGAGTCGGACACAACTGAAGCGACTTAGTAGCAGCATACCCTGTAAATCTATTTTATATATATATCTGTATATATATATAAAATCAAATACTCCAAGTAACTTATATAAACACTGGATTAGGTGTTGTTTGATTTCCTTGTTCCCCACTTCAAAAAGTCAGAGGTATAGGAGGTGGTAGTTATCACATTGTTATTAATGTTCATTCACAAATGACTATGCTGAGAGATTGGCCTACCATATCAACAGAAAAATCTAAGAAATAAAATCCTTTAAGGATACATTATTTCACTTTTATTTAACTAAATGACAAAATATACATTCATTAGTATATACTAATGGGACTTCCCTGGTGGCTCAGAGGTTAAAGCGTCTGCCTCCAATGCGGGAGACCCGGGTTCGATCCCTGGGTCGGGAAGATCCCCTGGAGAAGGAAATGGCAAACCACTCCAGTATTCTTGCCTGGAGAATCCCATGGACGGAGGAGCCTTGTAGGCTACAGTCCATGGGGTCGCAAAGAGTCGGACACGACTGAGCGACTTCCCCCCTAGTATATACTAATACATTGAAACCAACCAATAGAACATGGTAGTCATTAAAAGCTTGTGCCATCTTGTTGAATGAAGCCTGAAGAGAGGGAAAACAGTTTTACTCTTCTACCCTCTATTTGTATCTGTATTTATAGAATCTCTTTGCAACATGGTATTGTAGGGTCTAGGAGCATGAAGCAGTGTTATAAAAATCATGGAAATTCAGGCTTGATATGGTCACAACTGTGAAGATTATGAGTATGGGCCCTATGAAAGAGATGAGTGATATAAAACAATAAAATTTTATAACACAGACACACCTTTGCTCATGCTCAAACATCCACACACACAAGCACACTCATGCCCCCACAAATGTGAACACATGCACACCCTCTTTGGAACACATGCTGTGTCACACTCTCAGCTCTGGATTGAGTTTTTAGTTGATTAAACACATGAAACTGAAACTATCCAAATAAACTCTCTTGGCAGTTATTGAAAGTCCTTTGAAGTAAGCCAGAATGCCTCTGCAGTCCATGTTCCCATATTGAATCAGTCCCTGTCACAGTGATAGCATGTTTATTTTTTATGTTGGAACGTAGACTTCTTCTTTCATTGCACCAGCTCTGCAAAGATAAAAATAAAAGTCAATAATGCAAGGTTCTGTGGGTTTGAAGACCTCCTCTGTGGTGAAAACTTAGACTCTAATTCTTTTTGCAGTCTATTTAAAAGATTAGGCTGCTACTTTGTACATTATTTTCAGACTTTTTTCTCTCCCCTCTAAAAGGGAAAATAGTTTCTTGCTCCTATGAAGCAGTAAAGCTTCTTAATACTTTGGTGATTCCCTCATTCTTTTTATGTTTCCGGGGCCATGTGGTCTGTTGAAGCTTGTCATTTGTAACAGGAACTGACTGGGAGAGACCCATGTGGGAAATGCTAAAGGTAATTTTGAAGATTTCCCCAAAACCTTGTTCCTTTCCTCAGAGCCCTTTACTGCTCAAAAGCAAAATATTTTGAAATACCAAATTTGGAACTTGAACTATAAAGTAAAACAAAGTGAAATGTTTCCAAAAGTTGACTCATACACCCTGCATAAAAGTACCCCCTTCCCCTAAAGTCCCTGCTTTGGATAATGGTATCAACTGAAGTCTTGGCCTCTCATCCTACCCAGTTGTTCTTCACATGCTGTCTTACCTACAAAACAGCTCTTAGTTCTCATTCTCTGGGCTTGCCTCATGGCTGAGTAGGATTTTGTTGAATATAATCTGTTAATCTCCCTGCTTCCTCTTCCTCAAATCCTAACCCTGTTGAAACAGTCTTACTTCTTAAGTATGAATCTGATCTTGTCTTTAGAAACTTTGTAACTAGAATAACCAAGGAATGTTTTTCTCTTATGGTCATCAGCTCCTTTATAACCTATATTAGACTCATATGCTATAATTTCCTTTAGCCCTTATTCAACCCCTCAGCCCCCCTTTAGGGACACTGACCTTCTTACCATTCCCTAAATAGGCCCTGTTATTGTCTGGACTATCACCCTAGACATGGCATTCCCCTACCTCTCACATCATGACACCTCTGTCCCAGGCTAGCAAATTCCAGCTCAACCTTCAATATTCGTCTAATGTCATATTTCCTTTGAGGCTTCCACATAGCTCCCTCCTAGAGTACTCTGTTCATCCTCTATTCCAATGCAATAGCTAGTATAATAAATTGAATGTTGCCCACCACCCCCCCTGAAAGGTATATCCACACCCTAACCCCCTGAACCTCTGAATGTCACCTTGTTTTGAAAAGGCTCTTTGCAGATATAATTAGGAATCTTGAGATGAGATCATTATGGACTACATGAATGGGCTTTAATCTGATTCAAGTGTCCTTATAGGACACATAGAGGAGAGACACACAGGGAGAAAGGGAGACGAAGACGGAGTCAGAGATTGAATTGACCACAAGCTGAGAAACTCCTGGAGCCACCAAAAGCTGTAAAGATCCCCCTGCCCCCTCGAGACTTGGGAGGGAGCATGGCCTTGTTGACCTCCTGATTTCAGGCTTTTAACCTCCAGAACTGTGAGAGAATACATTTCTTTCTTTTTTTTTTTTTTTTAATAGCTACCAAGTTTGTGCTAATTTGTTGCAGCAAACCTAGGAAACTAAGGATGGTTATTTGTGCATCTGCCTCAAACTAGATCAGGAAATCCTAGAGAAAAAAAAAATCACCATGGATTTTTTTTTTTTTGATTAATAGACATTTTGGGAGTGGTTTTAGGTTAATAGAAAAATTGAGCGGTAAGTACAGAGTGTTCTCATATACGCCTTCTCCTCCAGTTTCTTTTATTATTAACACCTTCCCTTTGTGGTGTATATTTATCACAATTAATGAGCCAACATGTATACAGGGTTATTACTTAAATCCATAGTATGCATTAGGGTTCAGTCTGTGTGTGATATATTCTATGAGTTCTAACAAATGTATAATAACATGTATTCACTGTCATAGTATTTTACAGAATAGTTTCACTAAGAAGCTAAAAAATAAAGTCCTATAATGCTCTGATACTCTACCTATTCATCCCTCCCTCTTCCCAAACCTTGATAACCATTGATGTTTTTACTGTCTCCACCTGTCTTTTCTAGATTGTCAGAGTTAGGATCATATAGTATATAGTCTTTCAGATTGTCTCCAGTCACTTAACAATATGCACTGAGGATTCCTTCATATCTCTTCATGGCTTGATAGCTCATTTCTTTTCTCAGTGGCTGTTACTCAGAGTTTCTGGGTTGGTTCTGTGTTCTTCCTTGCTTTGATGTGATTTGTGTCATATCCTAAAGCCAAAGGACTAAGCGTGACCTGCTGTCACATGAGAAAAAGGAGCCTTAAACCTTCCAAAAGATGTATAACTCATATTCATAGGTTGAATACATTTTGAGTTTTACAATAGGTAACTTTGACTTATTTATAAAACAGTTAAAAGGTCACTCATGTAATATTTATGAATCTTACTTAGAGTCAGATTTTAGGTTATTCCCATGGCTGAATGGCTAGGATCAGTTAGCCTTTTATTTTGCCCTCCCACCATCTCTTTTTTAAGAAAAGAGTATCCTTCAGTAGCATTCAGTATGTATGAATGAATGATATGAAGTGGAGGTTTTTGGTTTAGTTCAGTTGCTCAGTCATGTCCAACTCTTTGCGACCCCATGGACTCAGCACGCCAGGCTTCCCTGTCCATCGCCAACTCCTGGAGCTTACTCAAACTCATGTCTGTCGCATCGAAGATGCCATCCAACTGTCTCATCCTCTGTTGTCCCCTTCTCCTCCTGCCTACAATCTTTCCCGGCATCAGGGTCTTTTCCGATGAGTTGGGTCTTTGCATCAGGTGGCCAAAGTATTGGAGTTTCAGCTTCAGCAGAGGTTTTTAGTCACAATAATTTTAAGAGGTCTTGGAAGGAGAGATACTGGGTTGGCCTAAGTGTTCATTCGGGTTTTTTTGTAAGCTGTTATGAAAAAATCCAGACAAATTTTTTGCCAACCCAATACATATGAAAGAAAATGGGTCCTGAGGTGATGGTTGTTAAAGGTGAGTGATAGAAATACGAGGGTTTGTTTTATTCTCTAAATTTATGTGTTTGAATTTACTCATTTGAAAATAATACTGATAAAGAGAATTTCAACATAATTTTAGGCAATTATATTAGTTGAATAGAACTTTTATCTCATCTCAAAGCAGAATTTTATATGCCTAAAAAAATTCTAAAAGACCAAAAATTTTGTATGACTTAAGCTACTTAAGGATCTGAATGCAAAAAAAATGTGTACATACATGTATATGTGGGGGATATGTGTATTGAATATCTATAATATATTCTTAGAAAACATATTCCAAAATAGTAACAGTTCATAGTAAATATATTTGAATTATGTTTATGAAAATACTAGAAAAAATGCTTGAGCAAATACTGGCAACAGATAATACATAGCCAAGTGGAAACATTTTAGGTGCCAATTTAAAGTCTAAAAAGCCAAATATAGAAAATTTTTTTACTATTAAAGAAAAGTTTCAAGAAAGGATATTTGAGCAGTCTCATAAAATTGTCATCTTATAATATGATTTTGGGTGCAGTTTATTTGTGATAATTTCAAGGAAGACAAAGGCAAACAAATCTATCATGCAACTTCATAGTAAATAATTTATGTTAATGTAAATAAATAATTTATAGATACATCACAAATGGGAAGGATTCCTCTCCCACCACATTGGGAACCATCTTTAATTAAACTATAAATTCATATCATTTCCTTCTGAATAATGAAATGTTCCCTTCAAAATGTCCCAAAAATATTGGACTGGAAAAAAGAAAACTAATATTTTATTCACAATTTCAAATGGTTTTCAGTGTAAAGTCCTAAAACATAAACTTATTTTGATCAAACTAGTATTATTTAGCTTTGTTTTTAATAAATATATGTATACTTATACTAAGAAAATTCATTTAACAAGAGCAAAAGAAAAAAAATCCCAGCCTCTTATTTTCAGAAAATATATTAATAGATGGCTCAAACATAGAATCTTGGTTCCCCATAGGTCTCCAGCCAGCCCTCCCGGTACCTCAAGCTGTGGTCTTCTGCTGTTGCATTCTCCCCATTGTTTGTGATAAATATTTCTGGCACACTTTTCAGCTTTGGTAAAGTAAATTGTTGAAATCTGATTTACTACCAGCTTTCTGGGGAATATGCAAAAGAGCTGAAATCTGTGTTTTGGATTAACATTTTATTATTTGGTTGGTACTTTTCTTCTGCTTTGTAGCAGTGTTGTGATTTTGCTTGTTTTTAAGCTTCTTCGATTTTTGCTACATATTTTGTCATTTGACTAATATGAAAATGTTTGCTTCTTAGTCATCTTATGTCAGATGATTCATTTCTTCTCTTTTTGTTTGTTTTTGTTTTTTTTTTGATAACATCAGGCATTTTTAATAGTGTTTCTTAATTTATCATGCAGCTGTTTAAAAAATCCCCGCTAGAATTCTAGCGTGTGTACTTTGGTGCTGTAATGAATGTGTCTATTTTAAAATTTTAAATTGATACTTCAATGTATACAGAACACATAGCAGCATCTCTGAATCCATTACCTGTCCCAGGAGTCAGAATAGGCTGCAAAAATGACTCTTCTGGTATGATTTTTATGAAGATTAGGATTTCAAGTAGTCACTGACTCGTTTTTGTTTGTTTTGTTTTGGTGCTATAATAATTTTCCTTTAGTCCCACAACACTTTCCTAGTCATTCATTTAGCTTTAATTTACATATTTATTCAATTAACATTTTGTGACCACTGCTTATTTGCCATGCACTGGAACGATTAAACATTGGAACCATGAGATGAATAAGACATGATCACTGCATACAAGTAGCTCATACATTGTGAGGAACATCTTTGTTCAAAAGGGAAAAAGAAACTTGTGTTAAGACAAAGAAAAATGAAAATAACATCTTTCTCTGACATAGGCATACCTGAAATGATAAAACTGTAATATTGACAGCTTTGGGGGGGAAATGGACTTGCAGAAACATTTTAGATTGATATCAAACATTTGGATTTAAACACAAGTCTGTCTAGAACCCACTTAAGTTGAATGACAAGGGTTTCTGGTGACATTTTTGCAACAATCTGCAGGCAAATGGTGCATATTTATAGTCTGGAGGTCATCAAGTGGAACTACAGGGGGTTGGAGTAAAGACAGACAGAGGAGAACAGGAAACACAAAGGGAAAGTGAGACTAGTTGAATATTTAGAAGTTAAAATAGTTGAGACCTCCTATTGTTAATAGGGTGATAAGAATGACAGGTGTAATAATGGGTATTTCATCTCATGTATGTGATAGTGTGGTGGTGGCTAAGCTGTAAATGAATAATAGTATAAATATGATAAATGTTATTATAATATAAATTAGTAGATTTAGAACTGTTCGATTATACAATAGAATGGCTGTTATTCACCCTATATGAGTAATTGATGAATAAGCTATAATTTTTCATAGTTGTGTTTGGTATAGTCTGCCTTATCCACTTATAATAATATGAATGAATAGTAGGTTTAGGATCATGGATAGTGAGACTTGGTATAACACTGACAAGGGTGCAAGTTTTTGTCATGTTAGTAAGATTAACCCTGGGATACCTTGTAAATTCAGGTACTCAGAAGTCAAATAGAGATTATCTTAGTTTTATGGTTAGGGCTAATGTTATTACTATTGGCACTGTTGGATTAAAGATTTTTGTAATAGTTCATAGGCTGGAGTATAATAGGTTAATGGTAACAGCTATTATAAGTAACACTGATGTGGTAGCTTGTGTTTGAAAATATTTAGTGCATGCTTCTATAGCTCACAGGTTAAATTGTTTTAATATAGGAAAAATGGCTAGTGTGTTTATTTTGAAACCGATTCAGATAAGTTGTCAATTCAGTTAGTTCAGTTGCTCAGTTATGTTTGACTCTTTGCGACCCCATGGACTGACTGCAGCATGGCAGGCTTCCCTGTCCATCACCAACTCCCGGAGCTTGCTCAAACTCATGTCCAGTGAGTCAATGATGCCATCCAACCATCTCATCCTCTGTCGTCTCCTCCTCCTCCTGCCTTCAATCTTTCCTAGTACCAGAGTCATTTCCAATGAGTCAGTTCTTTTCATCATGTGGCCAAAGTATTGAAGCTTCAGCTTCAGCATCAGTCCTTCCAATGAATATTCAGGACTGATTTCCTTCAAGATGGACTGGTTTGATCTCCTTGCTGTCCAAGGGACTCTCAAGAGTCTTCTCCAACACCACAGTTTAAAAGCATCAATTCTTCTGCGCTCAGCTTTCTTTATGGTCCAACTTTCACATCCATACATGACTACTCAAAAAACTGTAGCTTTGACTAGACGGACCTTTGTCAGTAATGTCTTTCTGCTTTTTAATATGCTGTCTAGGTTTATCATAGCTTTTCTTCCAAGGAGCGAATGTCTTTTAATTTCATGGCTGCAGTCACCGTCTGCAGTGATTTTGGAGCCCAAAAATGTAAACTCTGTCACTGTTTCCATTGTTTCCCCATCTATTTCCCATAAAGCGATGGGACCGGATGCCATGATCTTTGTTTTTTGAATGTTGAAATTTAAGCCAGTTTTTTTACTCTCCTCTTTCACTTCCATCAAGAGACTCTTTAGTTCCTCTTTGCTATCTGCCATCAGGGTGGCATCATCTCCATATCTGAGGTTACTGATATTTCTCCCAGCAATCTTGATTCCAGTTTGTGCTTCATCCAGTCTGCCATTTTGTGTGATGTACTCACTATATAAGTTAAATAATCAGGGTGACAATATTCAGCCTTGACATACTCCTTTCCCAATTTGCAACCAGTCCGTCATTCCACGTCCGATTCTAACTGTTGCTTTTTGACCTGCATACAGATTTCTCAGGAAGCAGATAAGGTGGTCTGGTGTTTCCATCTCTTTAAGAATTTTCCAGTTTGTTTTGATCCACACAGTCAAAGACTTTAGCATAGTCAATGAAGCAGAAGTAGATGTTTTTCTGAAATTCCCTTGTTTTTTCTGTCATCCAATGGATGTTGGCAATTTGAGTTCTGGTTCCTCTGCCTTTTCTAAATCCAAACTTGAACATCTGGAAGTTCTCAGTTCACATACTGCTGAAGCCTAGCTTGGAGAATTTTTGAGGATTACTTTGCTAGTGTGTGAAGTGAAGTCGCTCAGTCGTGTCTGACTCTTTGCGACCCCATAGACTGTAGACTACCAGACTCCTCTGTCCTTCGGATTTTCAAGGCAAGTGTACTGGAATGGGTTGCCATTTCCTTCTCCAGGGGATATTCCCAACCCAGGGATTGAACCCGGGTCTCTCATATTGCAGGCAGGCGCTTTACCATCTGAGCCACAGGGAAGCCTAGCGTGTGAGATGAGTGCAATTGTGCGGTACTTTGAACGTTCTTTGGCATTGCCTTTTTTAGGATTGGAATGAAAACTGACCTTTTCCAATCCTGTGGCCACTGCTGAGTTTTTCCAATTTGCTGCCATATTGAGAGCAGCACTTTCACAGCATCATCTTTTAGGATTTGAAATAGCTCAGCTGGAATTCCATCACTTCCACTAACTTTGTTCATAATGTTGCTTCCTAAGACCTATTTGACTTCACTTTCCAGGATGTCTGGCTCTAGGTGAGTGATCACACCATCGTGCTTATCTGGGTCATGAAGATCTTTTTTGTATAGCTCTTCTGTGTATTCTTGCCACCTCTTCTTAATCTCTTCTGCTTCTGTTAGGTCCATACCATTTCTGTCCTTAGTTGTGCCCATCTTCACGTGGAATGTTCCCTTGGTGTCTCTAATTTTCTTGCTGAGATCTCTGGTCTTTCCCATTCTATTGTTTTCCTCTATTTCTTTGCATTGATCACTGAGGAAGGCTTTCTAATCTCTCCTTGCTATTCTTTGGAACTCTCATTCAAATGGGTATATCTTTCCTTTTCTCCTTTGCCTTTCACTTCTCTTCTTTTCTCAGCTATTTGTAAGGCCTCCTCAGACAACCATTTTGCCTTTTAGCATTTCTTCTTCTTGGGGATGGTTTTGATCACTGCCTCCTGTAGTGTCATGAACCTCTGTCCATAGTTCTTTAGTCACTCTTCTATCAGATCTAATCCCTTGAATCTATTTGTCACTTCCACTGTATAATTGTAAGGGATTTGATTTAGGTCATACCTGAATGGTCTAGTGATTTTCCCTACTTTCTTCAATTTAAATCTGAATTTTGCAATAGGGAGTTCATGATCTGAACTACAGTCAGCTCCTGGTCTTATTTTTGCTGACTGTATAGAGCTCTTCCATCTTCAGCTGCAAAGAATATAATCTATCTGGTTTCGGTATTGACCATCTGGTGATCTCCATGTGTCATCTTGTGTTGTTGGAAGATGATGTTTGATATGACCAGTGCATTCTCTTGGCAAAACTGTTAGCTTTTGCTCTGCTTCATTTTGTATTCCAGGGCCAATTGCCTGTTTCTCCAGGGATCTCTTGACTTCCTACTTTTGCATTCCAGTCCCCTGTGATGAAAATGACATCTTTTGGGGGAGTGTTAGTTCTGGAAGGTCTTGTAGGTCATCATAGGCCCATTCAACTTCAGCTTCTTAGGCATTAGTGGTGGGGGCATAGACTTGGATTGCTGTGATATTGAATGATTTGCCTTGGAGATGAACAGGGATCATTCTGTAGTTTTTGAGATCATACCCAAGTACCGCATTTTGGACTCTTGTTGACTGTAAGGGCTACCCTATTTCTTCTAAGGAATTCTTGCCCACAGTAGTAGGTATAATGGTCATCTGAAATAAATTCCCCCAATCTGGTCCATTTTAGTTCACTGATTCCTAAAATGTTGATGTTCGCTCTTGCCATCTCCTGTTTGACCATTTCCAATTTGCGTTGATTCATGTACCTAACATTCCAAGTTCCTATGCAGCATTGTTCTTTACAGCGTCAGACTTTACTTCCATCACTAGTCACATCCACAACTGGGCATTGTTTTTGCTTTGGCTCAGCCTCTTCATTCTTTCTGGAGTTGTTTCTGCACTCTTCTCTAGTAGTGTACTGGCCACCTACTGACCTTGGGAATTCATCTTTCAGTGACCTATCTTTTTGCCTTTTCATACTGTTCTTGGGGTTTTCAAAGCCAGAATACTGAAGTGGTTTGCCATTCCCTTCTCCAATGGGCCACATTTTGTCAGAATTCTACACCATGACCCATCCATCTTGCATGGCCTTACATGGCATGGCTCATAGTTTCATTGAGTTAGACAGTGGGAGCTGGTTATTACAATTATGGTTCCTGAGATAATGGTTGTTAGGATGATGATCAAAATGATGCAGGTTATTGGTATGGAAAGGATATAAGCCAACATTTTAGGGGTATGGGCCAGATGACTTATTTAGCTGACCTTGCTGTTGAGTCACTAAAGCATGTCTGACTCTTTGTGAACCCATGGACTGTAGCCCACCAGGCTCCTCTGTCCATGGTATTCTCTAGGCAAGAATACTGGAGTAGGTTGCCATTTCCTTCTCCAGGTGATCTTCCCAACCCAGAGATCAAACCTGCGCCTTCTGCATTGGTAGGCGGATTCTTTACCACTGTGCCACTAGGGAAACCACTTAGCTGATCTTACTCTAGAATATAGTATAATGTGATGGCATGAATGATTCTGAATTCTTAAGAGTAGGTTCAATTCTTACGATTCTAGAAAGAAGAGAATTTAAACCTTTATTATTTACTCTATCAAAGCAACTACTCTATCAGACATATTTGTTATTTTTTGGAGGAATACTTGATGTTATAATAGGTAATGAGACCTGTCACGTGCATAGGGCTGGCATTAGTGATAAAAAGATTTTTGAAGTAAATGTATTAGTTGATCATATGGGAATTGTATCAAATTGAATTCATAGGAAATAAATTGTTAGTAGTAGTGTTTTGGTAATAAAATTGAGTATCGTTTTGGTTTACATGGATTATGGAACACTCCTAGAAATAAGATTGTTGTGAAGATTGTTTAGTATGATGATGATGGCATTTTTTGCTGAGAAAAATATGGTGAATGGGTCTGCTGTGTATTCTACATTGAAGCCTGATAAAAGATTCAGATTCTCCTTCTGTTATGTCAAAGGGGTTTGGTTAGTTTCTGCTAAAATGGAAATAAATCGTAGCTAAGGGTTGTGATAGGAAAATTATTCATAAATGGTCTTATGTTGACATGAGGGCTGAGAGGGTAAAAGATCCATTTATGAAGAAGACTGATAAAAGAGTAATTGCTAGTGTTTCTTCATATGAAATTGTGCTACTGCTCGTTTGTACCCCTCCAGTTAATACATAGTTTGAGTTGGAAGCCTATGCAGATCATAAAATGGAGCGAATAGGCAGGTTTGAGATACTTAGCATAATAATACTCCTAGATTCATATCAATGAGAGGGTAAAGTATGGGTAGAGGAATTCATATGGTTAGGGCTAGGATTAATGCAATGATAAATGTGGAAATGGAGGATGTAGCTGGTCGTAGTGGTTTTGTAGTTTTTTAACAAATAATTTTGACTACATCAGCAATGGATTGTAATAGGCCATATGGTCCTATGATATTTGGCCCTTCTCCAAGTTGCATACAACCTAAAATTTTTTGTTCAATTATTTTAAGGGATGCTATGGCTAGAAGAATGGGGATAA
Organism: Giraffa tippelskirchi; assembly: GCF_054371585.1. Lineage (NCBI taxonomy): Eukaryota > Metazoa > Chordata > Mammalia > Artiodactyla > Giraffidae > Giraffa > Giraffa tippelskirchi. The sequence continues at coordinate 71,399,699 of NC_137284.1, forward strand.
CAAGTATTAAGATATTAATTGTAAACATTGTGTTAGGAAGAGAATTTGAACCTCTGGTTATAAAAGTTTGTTTCATACAGTTACCAGACTCTGCCCCGTTAACATACCCTGATCTTGGGTAATGTTTTGTATGTTTTAATTAAATTGGTATTATACCATTAATTGGTTTTAAGGAAGTTTTTTAAATAGGGCTTATTTCTCTGTCCTTTTTTACTGGGAGAAATACATAATAGATTGGAACTGACCTGGATTATTCTGGTCTGAACTCGGATCACATTGGACTTTAATCATTGAACAGATGAACCCTTAATAGCACTTACATCATTGGGTTATCCTGATCTAGCACTGAGGTCGAAAACCCCATTGTTGATAAGAACTCTGGAATAGGATTGCGCTGTTATTTCTAGAATAACTTGTTTCATTGATCAATAAGTGATAATATGTTTTGACTGGTGAGTTTAGATTTTAATCACTTGGAGGCATTTTTGTTCCCCAAGATTACCTCAACCAAAATTGCCAACTCATAAAGAATTTCATTATCCCTTGATGTTTAGTTAGGTTTTTTTGGAGTTATTAATAGTTAAATGAAAGCTCCATAAGGTCTTTTCATCTTGTTATTCCCACCTGTTCACAGGATGGTCAATTTCACTGATTGAAAGTCAGAGACAGTAAAAGAGAGTCTTTCTTAGAGGACAAATGATTATGCTACCTTTGCATGGTCGGGATACTGTGGCATTTAACAGTTGTCACTGGGCTTGAGCCTGGGTCAGGAAAGTACCCTGCAGTAGGAAGTGATACCTCACTCCAATAGTCTTGCTTGGAAATTCCCATGGACAGAGATGCTTGGTGGGCTACAGTCCATGGAGTCACAGTGAGTCAGACACACGACTAAATGACTGAACACACACAGTGGGCAGGCAGTGCTTCTAATATTACTTACATTAAAGGCGATGTTTTTGGTAAACAGGTGGAGTTTGCATTTGCTGAGTTCCTTTTACCTTTTTAAATCTTTCATTGACTACATGCTTGTGTTTAATAAATAACATTGAATTGTATTTATTTATTGTTAATACTTGTGTTTAATAAATAATAAGTTGTATTTACTGTTAATTATCAATGTGTTATTAGTTACTGATGTAAAGGTATTCAAGGAGAAATACTTCTTGTTACTCATATTAATGTTATTGCCTCTATTGGTCAATAGACTAGTCAAGTATAAATCTTGGACTTGATTTACTTGTTGTTGGTTTTAAGGTAAAATTACAGTTGAGGTTGAGGTGGCAACTTTTAAGCCAACTATGGTGGTATTTGTATTTATTCTCTAGTTAAGGTTGTATCCATTTCTAAAAAGTTGTGCCTTTTAGATTAACATTTTAAAGTACTTTAACATTTATAATTTTTGGTAATTTTTAAGGTTGAACTGAAATTCTTTTCCTAGACAACTAACCATCACCAGGCTCCTTAGGCTTGTCACCGTCACTTACAGATTTGCTCACTATTCTGCTATATAGATGAGTCTGTTCTAAAAAACTGTTCATAAGTACCTCATCAATTTCAGGATATTTAACTTTTCTTTGTTAAGTGTTTACAACTTAAATCATTATGAGAAAGATACAAGGGGTAAACTTTGCTTTTTGTTACTTTTAATGTTTCTTTCATCATTACCTTAGTGCCCTCAGTTTAGTTCAGTTCAGTCGCTCAGTTGTGTCCAACTCTGCGACCCATGGACTGCAGCACACTGGGCCTCCCTGTCCATCACCAACTCCTGGAGTTTACTCAACCTCATGTCCATTGAGTTGGCGATGCCATCCAACCATCTCATCCTCTATCGTCCCTTCCTTCTCCCACCTTCAGTCTTTCCCAGCATCAGGGTCTTTTCAAATGAGTCAGTTCTTCGCATCAGGTGGCCAAAGTATTGGAGTTTCAGCTTCAGCATCAGTCCTTCCAATGAATATTCAGGACTGATTTCCTTTAGGATGGATTGGCTGGATCTCCTTGCTATCCAAGAAACTCTCAAGAATCTCTTCCAACACCACAGTTCAAAAACATCAATTCTTTGGCGCTCAACTTTCTTTGTAAGTCCAGCTCTCACATCCATACATGATTACTGAAAAAACCATAGCCTTGACTAGACAGATCTTTGTTGGCAAAGTAATATCTCTGCTTTTTAATATGCTGTCTAAGTTGATCATAGCTTTCCTTCCAGGGAGCAAGTGTCTTTTAATTTCATGGCTGCAGTCACCATCTGCAGTGATTTTGGAGCCCAAGAAAATAAAGTCTCTCAATTTTGCCATTGTTTCCCCATCTATTTGCCATGAAGTAATGGGACCAGATGCCATGATCTTAGTTTTCTGAATGTTGGGTTTTAAGCCAACTTTTTCACTCTTCTCTTTCACTTTCATCAAGAGGCTCTTTTGTTCTTCACTTTCTGCCATAAGGGTGGTGTCATCTGCATATCCAAAGTTATTGCTATTTCTCCTAGCAATCTTGATTCCAACTTGTGCTTCATCCAGTCCAGCATTTCTCATGATGTATTACTCTGCATATAAGTTAAATAAGCAGGGTGAAAATATACTGCCTTGACGTACTCCTTTCCTGTGTTGGAACCAGTCGGTTGTTTCATGTCCAGTTCTAACTGTTGCTTGACCTGCATACAGATTTCTCAGGAGGCCAGTCAGGTGGTCTGGTATTCCCATCCCTTTCGAATTTTCCACAGTTTATTGTGATCCACATAGTCAAAGGCTTTGGCGTAGTCAATAAAGCAAAAATAGATGTTTTTCTGGAACTCTCTTGCTTTTTTGATGATCTAGTGAATGTTGGCAATTTTATCTCTGGTTCCTCTACCTTTTCTAAATCCAGCTTGAACATCTGGAAGTTCATGGTTCATATACTGTTGAAGCCTGGCTTGGAAAATTTTGAGCATTACTTTGCTAGCGTGTGAGATGAATACAATTGTGCGGTAGTTTGAACATTCTTTGGCATTGCCTTTCTTTGGGATTGGAATGAAAACTGACCTTTTCCAGTCCTGTGGACACTGCTGAGTTTTCCCAATTTGCTGCCATATTGAGAGCAGCACTTTCACAGCATCATCTTTTAGGATTTGAAATAGCTCAGCTGGAATTCCATCACCTCCACTAGCTTTGTTCATAGTGATGCTTCCTAAGGCCCACTTGACTTCACATTCCAGGATGTCTGGCTCTAGGTGAGTGATCACACCATCATGCTTATCTGGGTCATGAAGATCTTTTTGTATAGCTCTTCTGTGTGTTCTTGCCACCTCTTAATATCTTCTGCTTTTTTTTAGGTCCATACCGTTTCTGTCCTTAATTGTCCCCATCTTTGCATGAAATATTCCCTTGGCATCTCTTATTTTCTTAAAGGCATCTCTAGTCTTTCCCATTCTTTTGTTTTCCTCTATTTCTTTGCATTGATCACTGAAGGAAGGCTTTCTTATCTCTCCTTGCTATTCTTTGGAACTCTGCATTCAAATGGGTATATCTTTCCTTTTCTCCTTTGCTTTTCGCTTCTCTCTTTTCACAGCTATCTGTAAGGTCTCCTCAGACAGCCATTTTGCCTTTTTGTACTTCTTTTTCTTGGGGATGGTCTTGATCCCTGCCTCCTGTACAGTGTCACAGGAGCGACGGCTGCGCAGCACTGGAGTGGTGGTTGCATGGCACTGGAGCGACTGTGAGGAGATACCCAATGTCCAAGTGCAGAGAAGCCCCAGCAATTCTGCAGGAGGGGTGAAATTGGATTTAGAATCAAACCCCATACCCGCCAGAGATGCTCAGAGGGCTCAAACAAAAACTTGTGCCCACCAGGACCCAGAGACCCCACAGAGACTGAGGCAGAACTGTGTTTGAGTGTCTCCTGCAGAGGTACAGGTCAGCAGTGGCCTGCTGCAGAGGCAGGGGCTCTGGGTGCAGCAGACCTGGGTATGGCATAAGCCCTTTTGGAGGAGGTTGCCATTAACTTCCTTTCATGCATTGGAGAAGGAAATGGCAACCCACTCCAGTGTTCTTGCCTGGAGAATCCCAGGGATGGGGGCGCCTGGTGGGCTGCCATCTATGGGGTCGCACAGAGTCGGACATGACTGAAGCGACTTAGCAGTAGCAGTAGCAGTAGCAGCCATTAACTCCACTATAAAGTTGCCAGAACTTACACAGGACTGGGGAAACAGACTCTTGGAGGGCCTAAACAGAACCTTGTGTGCACCAGGACCCAGGAGAAAGGAGCAGTGACCCCACAAGTGACTGACCCAGACTTGTCCATGAGTGTCCAGGAGTCTCCTGTGGAGGCGTAGGTTGGCAGTGGCCTGCTGCAGCGTTGGGAACACTGAGTGTAACAGTGCATGCGTGGGACGTTTTGAAGGAGGTCACTATTATCTTCATTACCTCCACCATAGTTTGGCCCCAGGTAAATAATAGGGAGGGAACACACTCCACCCATCAACAGAAAAGTCATTAAAGTTTTACTGAGCATGGTCCCACCCATCAGAACAAGACCCAGTTTCCCCCTCAGTGAGTCTCTGCCATCAGGAAGCTTCCATAAGCCTCTTATCCTTCTCCATCAGAGGGCAGACAGACTGAAAACCACAGTCACAGAAAACTAACCGATCTGAAGACATAGACCCCAGCCTTGTCTAACTCAGTGAAACTATGAGCCATGCCATGTAGGGCCACCCAAGATGGACGGGTCATGGTGGAGAGTTCTGACAAAACGTGGTCCACTGGAGAAGGGAATGGCAAACCACTTCAGTATTCTTGCCTTGAGAACCCCATGAACAGTGTGAAAAGGCAAAAAGATAGGACACTGAAAGATGAACTCCCAGGTTAGTAGGTGCCCAATATGCTACTGGAGATCAGTGGAGAAATAACTCCATAAAGAATGAAGAGATGGAGCCAAAGCCAAAATAGCACCCAGTTGTGGATATGACTGGTGATGGAAGTAAAGTCCAATGCTGTAAAGAGCAATATTGGATTGGAACCTGGAATGTTAGGTACATGAATCAAGGCAAATTGGAAGTGGTCAAACAGGAGATGGCAAGAGTGAACATCGACGTTTTAGGAATCAGTGAACTAAAATGAGCTGGAATGGGTGAACTTAATTCAGATGACCATTATATCTACTACTGCAGTCAAGAATCCCTTAGAAGAAATGGACCCCATCACAGTCAACAAGAGAGTCCGAAATGTAGTACTTGGATGCAATCTCAAAAACAACAAAATGATCTCTGTTCATTTCCAGGACAAACCATTTAATATCACAGTAATCCAAGTCTATCCCCCGACCAGTAATGCTGAAGAAGCTGAAGTTGAACGGTTCTATGAAGACCTACAAGACCTTCTAGAACTAACACCCAAAAATGATGTCCTTTTCATTATAGGGGACTGGAATGCAAAAGTAGGATGTCAAGAAATACCTGGATTAACAGGCAAATTTGGCCTTGGAGTACAGAATGAAGTAGAGCAATTAGTGCCATAGGGTATTTTAAATTTCTATCTTCTATACTTTAAATGTTGAGTAAATGTTTTATTTAGCTGGCTTATACTCACAGAATGGGGAATGTTGGGCTAGATTTAGTTCGAAGTACTAATAAATTACAAAATCTAGGTGTAAACTAGGTGCTTTATTAAAGCTATGATTTGATTAATCAATTTGTTGAGACTCGTCTCTTATATGATTAGGAAGTTATTACGATACTTGGAGGGTGACAGTCAGTGTGTGTGTGCTTTTTAGTCTTATTCATTAAGCACTTCTATTCTTAATTTACTACTAAATCCTCCTTTGGTTTTTAGTTTTCTTAAAAACTTGAGTGGTGAGAAGTATATTCTTAATGTAGAAAATGTAGCCCATTTCTTCTGACCCATAAGTGTTCTAAATGTCTTTATGTGTAATAATTATGCTTGCTTTTATCTCTTTTAGGATTTAGACTGAATGTAGTATGAAGACTGAATTAGCAAGAGTTGGTGAGGTTTATTGGGTTTTATTGATTATAGAACAGGCTCCTCTAGAGTGGTGTGAAGCACTGCCAAGTCATTTGAGTTTTAAGCTGTTGCTAGTAATACTCTGGCCAATAATGCTGTTTGTTATAATTATTTGAGTTGAGGGCTAAGCATAGTGGGATATCTAATCCCGGTGTGAGTCTTTGCTGTTGTGTAATCAGGAAGTATTAAAGTCACTTTTGTAGTAGATTTTTATTTTATTAATGGCTTTTTACAACTTAAAGTTTATTTTACACCACTGTTTAACATGCTTTGTGCTGAATTTCTATTAACTTGGGCTAATCATTTGACCACAGTGGCTGGCATGAAATTTACCAACGCTAGTTAGTATAACTCAGTTAAACTTTCATTTATGGCTTAATTTTTATCACTGCTGTTTCCCGTGGAGGGTGTGGTTAAGCAAAGTGTTATGAGCTGCTAATAGTAGTGTGCTTGATGACTGCTCCTTTTAATCTTAATGATTTAGAGGGCATTCTCATGGGGCCTGGATGATTGGATGTGTAATTTTATTTAAAACCAGTGGAAAGGCTGGGCCCAAAACATGTGTGTTTATGGAGTCAATAAACTCATCTAGGCATTTTCGGTACCTTGCTTTAGGTTTTAAGCTATGTTAGCAAGCTGTTCTTAACAATGAGAAGTAATATGTTTACAGTTGTTTTAAGAGATTTGTATTGAATTAAGTGTTAAAATGTTGATTAAAATGGTCAGTAGGTCTAGGAAGATCTGTCTATATAAATGTTAGATAAGTAGCTCATTAGTATGATTATAGTTAATTGGGTCTAATTTTGAGCATTAAGTTATTCATGTTTATTAGGTAGATGGCTGCATTCTGTGTATTTTTATTTTTTCCATGTTTGGGGAGTTTGGAAGGTATTATATTCAGGTAGAGCATGGGATTTAGTGGGGGTTGTGGGGGGTTGTTAAACAGGTCGTTTACCTGTTCAGTGTGTGCATGCATGTGGACGTGTGTGTTCGTGTGTCAGTAATTTCCTTATGTCCTGTGACCACTGACTGAATAACAGCTTATGGTTGGTGATGTTGGTAAATAATACTAAAATCCAACTACAATTTATTTGGCTGTGTTAAGGCCATAGATGGCCACAGCTGAGTCACAGCATCCCTTTAAAAATGAAAAAATTACCAAATGCATGAAACCATAGTTATGTATGAACATGGGCGGATTAGTCATCAGTCCATCAAAATGTCCCATTTTAGGGGAACCAATAGGTGATTTTAGATGAGATGGTCCTAGGTAAGAATAAGATGCCTGATAAAGTTCATTAATACTTAGGAAACCACACAAGCAGTGGGCCCGAGTGAGAGAAGAGACACCTGCCAATGTGTGTGATCTGTTGGATATGATACATGTGTTGACTAGAACTGATTTGATCTAATGTGCTATGTGCAGTCAATAACAATATGTACTATGTAATGTTAATAATATAGTGTGTATGCTTATAATCATGGGCTAAATAATTAATATGTGACTATAAATATTGGTATTGTGTACCATCAGTAGAGTAATGTTCATATGCTTATAAGCTTATTATAAGCATAGGGGATATAATTAATGTGTGTTATACATGTAATGTATTATGTACAGTATGATATGTACGTACACAATAATGTGATAGTGTGTGTATGCACGAATTACATAAGAGTTTATCCTCTACCCAACTTGACAATATCTTTCATGTCTCTTACCAGAGATCTTTTATGTTCCCAATCTATACCTTCTTCATATTTGAGTTCATTCTTTCCCTTGGGTTTACGTATAGTCTATAATCCTAAATTCTTTTTTTTTTTTTTGGCTTAACATTCTCATTGGAGTTCCATTTGCATATCCAGCTGCCTTGATATTACCATCAGGCATGGCACAGGTGCTGACTCGGCTGTAGACCCTTCTAGAACTTCAGCCTTCACCTCCTTACATCACAATGCCATCCACCAGGTTTTCAAGCCAGAATACTGTTCTAGTCTTTTGTGACACTTGCCTTTCCTTCAATGTTCATATCTTATCCACTGTGAAGTCTTGTGGATTTTGGCACTGTCACAAATTTTCTTTCTTCACTCTTCTTTATCTGCACAATCACTGAAAGGTGTCTCTGGTTGTATTCTGGCCAGTTTCCAAACAATTCTCAATATTGTCCCCCAAAAGAGATCTTTTAAAAAAAAAAAAAAAGAAAAAGAAAGCATAGAACTGGTGATATTACTGCGGCTTCTTAAACTTCTTGACCCTTTATTCTTTAAGACGTCCCATTATGTTACATTAAAATTTGAAATCCTTGACAGGCCCTATGGATCCTCCATGATCTAGCTGAGACGTGTCTCTCTAGCCACTCGCTGCCTTGCCTGCTCCACTTCACAGTGAATTTCTTTAAGTTCTTTGGAAGGACAAGCTCTTTCCTAGTATCTGAACCTTCACACATGGTCTTATTTTCTGCCTGAAATCTCTTCTCTCACTATTTACTTTAATATTTCCTCTTTATACTCTTAATCTATGTATTCCTTCACAAAACTAAAAGCCTTACTTTGAATCCTCCTGTAATAAATTCCACATACTTCATTCACATCCCCCTTTTGTCAGAGGTGAAATGGATGCTGGAAATAGCAGATGTCAGTTGCTCATATTTGTATCTTTCAGTGAAAATGGTCATCTGCAGAGGGCTATGCCATGTCTGATGTGCAGATAAAAATGTCTGACCCTTTGCCTCAAGTTGAGACAGCTGAGCTCCAGATATCCATGTAGGATTTATTGAGGCCTCAGTTGTATGATAGGTCAACATCTTTGTCTGTCCAATGCTGTCTTTCCCACTTCTTCACAGACATCTCCACAGAGCTCTTCCCCGTACACTTTTAGAACACAACCTTTTTTTTTTTTCCTCATAGTTTGTCTCCAGAGAAGCAAACCTAAGATCATATCAGGAATAGTCCTAGGAAGTCAACTATAAAGTGAAAACCTTGGTGCTGAACTGTTCAGTGCCCGCTGCTGCTACTGCTAAGTTGCTTCAGTTGTGTCCGACTCTGTGCGACCCCACAGACGGCAGCCCAGCAGGCTCCCCCGTCCCTGGGATTCTCCAGCCAAGAACACTGGAGTGGGTTGCCATTTCCTTCTCCAATGCATGAAAGTGAAAAGTGAAAGTGAAGTCGCTCAGTCGTGTACGACTCTTTGCGACCCCATGGACTGCAGCCTACCAGGCTCCTCCGTCCATGGGATTTTCCAGGCAAGAGTACTGCAGTGGGGGTGCCATTTCCTTCTACGGTTCAGTGCCTAGAAGGTAATAGGACACCATCATCAATGTTAGGATGGATGTGGATAGCTTTTGGCATTCTCTAGTTCAGAATTAAGCATTCACGTGATGTACTGGTAAGGTCCAATGTCAGCAATAATATTTCTGGCACATGGGAGGGATGAGCTAGTTAATGGCAATGCCTGTAGAACTGGACATGGAACAACAAACTGGTTCCAAATCGGGAAAGGAGTACATTGAGGCTGTATATTGTCATCCTGCTTATTTAACTTATATGCAGAATATATCATGAGAAATGCTGGACTGGATGAAGCACAAGATGGAATCAAGATTGCTGGGAGAAATATCAATACCCTCAGATATGCAGATGATAACACCTTATGGTAGAAAGTGAAGAAGAACTAAAGAGCCTCTTGATGAAAATGAAAGAGGAGAGTGAAAAAGTTGGCTTAAAGCTCCACATTCAGAAAGCTAAGATCATGGCATCCCATTACTTCATGGCAAATAGAAGGGGAAACAATGAAAACAGTGAGAGACTTTATTTTTGGGGGCTCCAAAATCATTGCAGATGGTGACTGCAGCCATGAAATTAAAAGACACTTGCTCCTTGGAAGAAAAGTTATGACCAACCTAGACAGCATATTAAAAAGCAGAGACAAGGCTATGGTTTTTCCAGTAGTCATGTAGGGGTGTGAGAGTTGGACTATAAAGAAAGCTGAGCACTGAAGAGTTGATGCTTTTGAACTGTGGTGTTGGAGGAGATTCTTGAGAGTCCCTTGGTTAGCAAGAAGATCCAACCAGTCCATCTTAAAGGAAATCAGTCCTGAATATTCATTGGAAGCACTGAAGCTGAAGCTGAAACGCCAATACTTTGGCCACCTAATGCAAAGAACTGACTCATTTTAAAAGACCCTGATGCTGGGAAAGATTGAAGGTGGGAGAAGAAGGGGACGACAGAGGATGAGATGGTTGGATGGCATCATCGACTCAATGCACATGAGTCTGAGTAAACTCCGGGAGTTGATGATGGACAGGGAGGCCTGGCGTGCTGCAGTCCATGGGGCTGCAAAGAGTTGGACACGACTGAGCAACTGAAATGAACTGAACTGAAAGCCTGTAGAAAGAGGTGGCTCTTGATGAGTTCCATTTGATTTATTGTCAAGAGAAAATGTTAGGCTCAGAGTAATTATTCCCCAATTGAATGCAAGATGTAAAGGCTGCAGACCATCACCAGTTGCATTTAAAGAAATCCTAATCTCATGATGTGGGAGGAAGAGGTAGCAGAAGATCAGGTACATGACTCTATCCTAAAAATAACAGAGCTGTAGGTAAGGTTGCATTCTCACCCAGCTGTCTTCTGCGCTAAGATCAGAACCCAAATAAAAAAAGAGGGGACCCTAAGATATGGAATGAGGATTTCTAAATGAATGCTATTGAGAACTTCACACCCCCAAATTCTCCTGAACCTGCTGGACCTGCAAAATTGACCATATACTCTTTTTATTAGAATTCAGAGGCTCCCCTGGCTTGAGGGCTATGTGGATGCATCAGGATGCTTTGCAAGATGGTACTGCTGTCCTCAGTGATCTCCTCCCACCTACCACCATAGCAACCATTTCAATAACCATATCAAAAAGAAAAAAGTCAAATCCCAGCATAGCCTGAACAAGAATGAGCCTGATCTGCCAGGGAAAGAGGTGGATTCTATATTGAAAGATACTAAAGGAGCTCCAGGATCTGGCTGATACATATCAGCAAGAGCAGGGAGACAATGGAACTGGATTGTGAGATGCACTCAGGGAAGCAGAAATAAATCTGATCAGGAAAGATTATTGATGTGGGCTACTTTTCCAGAGAATAAGATTTAAAAGTCTGAGGAGATAGTACTAAAACATGGCTAAGGTGACTCTTGAAATTTGTGAAAAATAATGGTCTTCCTTAGTTAAAGTGTTAGTTTCTTAGCCATGACCAACTCTCTGCGGCCCCATGGACCATCACTTGCCAGACATCTCTGCCCATGGAATTCTCCAGGCAAAAATACTGGAGTTGCCATTTCCTTCTCCAGGGGATCTTCCTGATTCGGGGATTGAACTCAGGTCTCCTGCATTACAGGCAGATTCTTTTGTAAAGTATGAATGTCAGAAATGCTGTAGCTGGTAGTGGAGTAAGAGTTTAAAAGGCTCCTGGAGATAAACTTTCTAGAGTAGATGTACTCCCTTAGGCTGGAATAGGTTCCAGGGGAGGGCCTAGGGAACATTCCATTTACCAAAGAAGTTAGAAATGCCTAGTGAGAGGGGAAGCAGCATCATTGGGAAGTTCAATGAAAGATTTCTTCTGTAGGCAGTAGCTGATGATAGAACATTCTGCTTCTGTTTGGGCTTCATGATGGTGCTGGTGATGATAGGATGCTAGAATGAGGTGGCTGCACTTAACTGTTAGAAGCAATGGTGAATGTAGTTTACACAATAAGGAGCACAATTAGATTGTACCCAGGGCTGCAGTGAGAGAGGTACGGAGAATGCTAACTAAACACAGTTTTAGTGAAATGAGTGAAAGTAGCTCAGTCATGTCCTACTCTTTGCGACCCCTTGGACTATACAGTCCATGGAATTCTCCAGGCCAGAATCCTGGAGTGGGTAGCCGTTCCCTTCTCCAGGGGATCTTCCCAACCCAGGGATTTAACCCAGGTCTCCCACACTGCAAGCGGATACTTTACCAGCTGAGCCACCAGGGAAGCCCAAACACAATACTCAGTTTAGTTCAGTCACTCAGTCGTGTCCGACTCTACGACCCCATGGATTGCAGCACGCGAGGCCTCCCTGTCCATCACCAACTCCCGGAGTCTACCCAAACTCAAGTCCATTGAGTTGGTGATGCCATCCAACCATCTTGTCCTCTGTCATTTCCTTCTCCTGCCTTCAATCTTTCCCAGCATCAAGATCTTTTCCAATGAGTCAGTTCTTCGCATCAGGTGGCCAAAGTATTACTGTAGACTAAATAGGCATACAAAAAGGGTATGTCTTGGTTTTACAATGTAAACCAATTGAGGGAAGAGGCTGGATATATGGCAGAAAATACAGTCTGAATTTATTTGTATAGTGTGTTAATGCCCACTAGAGAGCATGAACCTCAGAAGAGAGACTAAGTAAAAAGGTAGAAATAATGCTTCCCAGTGGGGCTAGTGGTAAAGAACCTGCCTGCCAATGCAGGAGACATAAGAGATGCAGGTTGGACCCCTGGGTTGGTAAGATCCCCTGGATGAGGACATGATAACCCACTCCAGTATTCTTGCTTGGAGAATCCCGTGGACAGAGGAACCTGGCAGGCTATAATCCATAGGGTTGCAAAGAGTTAGACACGACTGAAGCAATTTAGCATGCGTGCAATGACTAAAACTGAAAGACAGCCAGTTTAGCATGCGTGCAATGACTAAAACTGAAAGACAGCCAGTTGCTGTCGTTGGTCAGCTCAGTACTGGGACAAGGGGAGCATAATAGCAATGCTATGATGGCAGGGAGGGAGGTTATACACAGGCAATCTCTGTAAGGCAGTTCTAGTTACTGCCCCTGCTGTATGTTTAACTAGCCAAAATAGATGCCATTACTGAACCTCTGATATGATGCCAACCCTAAAGAAAACTAGCCAACCACTTGGTGGAGAGTTAATTGTATTTGACATCTCCAGCTAGAAAAGATGAGCAAGTAAAATTCATACACTGACTGTACATTTTGCCTTTCCTACCCACAAAGACTTGGCCATCCTCTCTATCTGAAAACACAGAAAAAATGTTTGATCTACTGGCACAGCATCCTGCATGTCTATGCCTTGAGCAAAGGGACTAGCTTTATTAGTGACCAACATATGGCAGTGGGCACATGACCATTGGATCCACTGAGCCTATAATCTATAAACCACCCAGAAGTTACTGACCTGCTGAATGGTAGAATGGGTCTGACCACATATGCATCAATTTAGTTGGAGAGTGTTAATTTGCTTTGTTGTTGAGTGGTTGGGTCATATCTGACTCTTTGCAACCCCATGAACTGCAGCACGTCCTTCACTATCTCCTAGAGTTTGCTCCAACTCACATCCATTGAGTTGATGGTGCCATCCAACCTTCTCATCCTGTGTCATCCCCTTCTCTTCCTGCCTCATCTTTCCCAGCATCAGGGTCTTTTCCAATGAGTTGACTCTTCTCATCAGGTGTCCAAAGTATTGGAGCCTCAGCTTCAGCATCAGTCCTTCCATTGAATATTCAGGACTGATTTCCTTGTCTCTACTGTCATAAAAAATGCCACAGGCTAAGTGGCTTAAACAACAGTTCAGTTCAGTCGCTCAGTTGTGTCCGACTATTTGCAAGCCCATGAATCGCAGCACGCCAGGCCTCCCTTTCCATCACCAACTTCCAGAGTTTACCCAAACCCATGTCCATCGAGTCGGTGATGCCATCCAACCATCTCATCCTCTGTCGTCCCCTTCTCCTCCAACCCCCAATACTTCCCAGCATCAGGGTCTTTTCCAATGAGTCAACTGTTCGCATGAAATGGCCAAAGTATTGGAGTTTCAGCTTCAACATCAGTCCTTCCAATGAACACCCAGGACTGATTTCCTTTAGGATGGACTGGTTGGATGTCCTTGCAGTCCAAGGGACTCTCAAGAGTCTTCTCCAACACCACAGTTCAAAAGCATCAGTTCATTGGCTCTCAGCTTTCTTCATCCTCCAACTCTCACATCTATACATGACCACTGGAAAAACCATAGCCTTGACTAGATGGACCTTTGTTGGCAAAGTAATGTCTCTGCTTTTAAATATGCTATCTAGGTTGGTCATAACCTTCCTTCCAAGGAGTAAGCGCCTTTTAATTTCATGGCTGCAATCACCATCAGCAGTGATTTTGGAGCCCCCAAAAATAAAGTCTGACACTGTTTCCACTGTTTCCCCATCTATTTCCCATGAAATGATGGGACCAGATGCCATGATCTTAGTTTTCTGAACGCTGAGCTTTAAGCCAACTTTTTCACTCTCCTCTTTCACCTTCATCAATAGGCTTTTTAGTTCTTCTTCACTTTCTGACATAAGGGTGGTGTCATCTACATATCTGAAGTTATTGATATTTCTCCCAGCAATCTTGATTCCAGCTTGTGTTTCTTCCAGCCCAGTGTTTCTCATGATGTACTCTGCATATAAGTTAAATAAGCAGGGTGACAATATGCAGCCTTGACATACTCCTTTACCGATTTGGAACCAGTCTGTTGTTCCATGTCCAGTTCTAACTGTTGCTTCCTGACCTGCATACAGGTTTCTCAAGAGACAGGTCAGATGATCTGGTATTCCCATCTCTTTCAGAATTTTCCACAGTTTATTGTGATCCACACAGTCAAAGGCTTTGGCATAGTCAATAAAGCAGAAATAGATGTTTTTCTGGAATTCTCTTGCTTTTTAGATGATCCAGAGGATGTTGGCAATTTGATCTCTGGTTCCTCTGCCTTTTCTAAAACCAGCTTGAACATCTGGAAGTTCACGGTTCACATATTGCTGAAGCCTGGCTTGAGAATTTTGAGCATTACTTTACTAGCATGTGAGATGAATGCAATTGTGCGGTAGTTTGAGCATTCTTTGGCATTGCCTTCTTTGGGATTGGAATGAAAACTGACCTTTTCCAGTCCTGTGGCCACTGCTGAGTTTTCCAAATTTGCTGGCATATCGAGTGCAGCACTTTCACAGCATCACCTTTGAGGGTTTGAAATAGCTCAACTGGAATTCCATCACCTCCCCTAGCTTTGTTCATAGTGATGCTTTCTAAGGCCCACTTGACTTCACATTCCAGGATGTCTGGCTCTAGATGAGTGATCACACCATCGTGATTATCTGGGTTGTGAAGATCTTTTTTGTACAGTTCTTCTGTGTATTCCTGCCACCTCTTCTTAATATCTTCTCCTTCTGTTAGGTCCATACCATTTCTGTCCTTTATCGAGCCCATCTTTACATGAAATGTTCCCTTGGTATCTCTAATTTTCTTGAAGAGGTCTCTAGTCTTTCCCAATCTGTTGTTTTCCTCTATTTGTTTGCACTGATCGCTGAGGAAGGCTTTCTTATCTCTCCTTGCTATTCTTTGGAACTCTGCATTCAGATGGGAATATCTTTCCTTTTCCCTTTGCTTTTCACTTTTCTTCTTTTCCCAGCTATTGTAAGGCCTCCTCAGACAACCATTTTCCTTTTTTGCATTTCTTTTCCTTGGGGATGGTCTTGATCCCTGTCTCTTGTACAATGTCACGAAGCTTTGTCCATAGTTCATCAGGCACTCTGTCTATCAGATCTAGTCCCTTAAACAACAGACATTTATTTTCTCTCAGTTCTAGAGGCTAGAGGTCAAAGATAAAGGCAGGTTTGGTTTCCCCTGAGGCCTCTTCCTTGGCTTGCGGATGGCAGCCCTCTTGATACATTTTACATAGTTAATCCCTCTGCCCAAGCACACCCTTAGTGTCACTCTTTTAATTTCCTCTTTTAATAAGGACACTGAGTTGGATGGGCCTCATTTTACCTTAATCATCTCTTTAAAGCTCCTCTCTCCGAATATAATCATATTATATGATACTGGGGTTCGTGACTTCAAAATAGGAATTTGGGAAGTCAGTCCTAAAGGTAATCAACTCTGACTGTTCACTGAAATGACTGGCGCTGAAGCTCCAATACTTTGGCCACCTGATGTGAAGAGCTGACTCGTTGGAAAAGACCCTGATGCTGGGAAACATTGAGGGTAGGAGGAGAAGGGGGTGACAGAGGATGAGATGGTTGGATGGCATCATCGGCTCAAAGAACATGAGTTTCAGCAAACTCCAGGAGATAGTGAAGGACAGGGAAGCCTAGCGTGCTGCAGTCCATGAGGTTGCAGAAAGTCGGACATGACTTAGCAACTGAAAAACAACACAATTCAACTTGTAACAGAGAAGGAAGGGTGCCAGCCACCAGAACACAGTATATACCTTGAGTGAAGGAACTTTATACATTGGTTTGTCTTCAAGATCTCAAACACTTGAGACTAGGAACCAAAGAGTTGGAAGTGTCAATAGCCCCTGTTACTATCACTCCTGAGAACCCACTAGGAAAGTTTGAGCTTCCTGTCTTACCAAGGACACAGTAAGAGCCCCACTCAACTTTCAACCCTCCAGGAACTTCATTCTCCTCACACCAAGGAAAAATCAGGAAAAACAGGGAATCGCCATCCCAACAGGTATCTTGGCAAGGCACCCACCCTGATCATCTGTTAAATGGGACTAAACGTGCATTGTGCTCAAGTGATTCACTGGGGTATGTCTCTGTCTCCATGACCAGTTTTAATAATAATGAACAAGCACAGCGGCCATTTTCTGAGAAGAGCATGCTAACTAGGGACTCGGATCATTCAGGGACAAAGATCTCATTCATTTGACCAAGAAAACCACCTAGCAAGCAAGGGGGTTAGCTGAGAATGAGGAAAACCTGAAATGTATGGTGGAGCAGGGTGATGAGTATTAGTTACTACCAAGTGGTCACATGACGCAGCAGTGGTTCATCCCATGGCCCTTCTTTTGTAAGTTTCCCAGGAAAGGTCAATAAGAGCCCTGAAGGAATTGTTTCCAGAGATGGACAACTAATTGGAAGATATAGGTGGATCTATACCACTTGGTCATGGTGGTGGTTTAGTCACTAAGTCGTGTCCAACTCTTATGACCCGAGGAACTGTAGCCTGCCAAGCTCCTCTGTCCATGGGATTTCCCAGGCAAGAATAGTAGAGTGGGTTGCCAGTTGCTTCCCCAGAGGATTTTCCCAACCCAGGGACTGAACCTGGGTCTCCTGCACTGCAGGCAGACTGCTGGTTGACCCATCAGGGAAGCCCATACCACTTGGTAGTAGACTATCATTATTACATGGTGCTGCCCTCAGATACCCGGTTTAGGGCTGATGCACCACCCCCAGCTGTTGGAAAAACAGACTGCTAAGAGCTCACTGATAGACCCTTCACTGTGAATTTCCTCAGTTGCCACAGGGAGCACCTTCCCCTCAGTGATAAATTCTTCCAGGGGGGCAATCTATAGCCAGTGACCATGAAGATGCAAAGCTCTGTTTCCTTCCCTTAATTTGGGATAGCTTTGAAGGACCATCCCAGCAGCTAGACTTCCATCAGGTCCACTGCGAGCTCAGGTGCAACCTCACTGTGGCCCAACCTCTCCGTCACCCCAATCCTGCTTCATCAGTGTCTCCACACGTGTCCGAGAGCACTCCACAATGGGTCTTCTCTGTGAAGCCACCACCGTGAATGTTTCCGGGATATCCAATCTAAAACGTTCCACCCTCAGCCTTTCACCATATGTCTTCTCAGTCTTTTACCATATATCTTAGCTTTCTTTCAGAGCAGTTAGTATTATTGGTAGTAACTATACATTTATGAGTATTCATTTATTTCTATATCAACTACTAACATGATTGAGGGCAGGGCACATATGTACCTATTTTGTCTACTCCTGTATCCCCTTATATGTGGTATATAATTGGTACTTATTAAATAGTTCTTTCTGCCACTACTCAAACTGGATAACATGAACCATTTTTTTAAGTCCTCTGTTAGTAATATATTCACCTTACACTAATGAATTCTTCAGTTTCTAGAAGAACCCCAAGCATGAAGGAAAGTATCTGTCTGCCTTGTGCAGGATGCTGCATTCTTCGGGAGAAATAGGACCAGCTCCCAGGTTATGCCATGAGCTGTAGCTTCTCCTTGTTCCTCAACACTGTTTACTCATCCTTTTAGATTCCCCTAAGCAGCTGCTTTCTTTTTCCCACAAATAGCTAATTCAGCCTTTTCTAATCTCCCTAAACACCTCCCCCTTCTCTCTACCTTGCTGTATCATTGCAGAGGACTTGAACTTCTTGACACTACATCCATTTTCAAAATACAAACACCGATGCCTATATCTGTGTCTACCTTTTTAGTGCCAGATCATTCGGAGTATATTTTGTTGAAGGCTATCAGCCCTATTTTTTTAGGCTAACATTTATTCTTGCCCCTGCCCTTCACAGATGAGCCTCTTAAAGAGGTGTTACATTTACTATTTCTGTTTCTTCACCTTCCAGTTTTTTCCCATCAATTTCAGCTTCCTTTGTGGAGCCCATCGTTCCACTGAAATTACTCATACCAGGATTGCCAACAATCTCATTGTTAATATATCCCAACAGAATCTTTTTCTTTTTTTTTAATAAATTTATTTATTTTAGTTGGGGGCTAATTACTTTATAATATTGTAGTGGTTTTTGCCATACATTGACATGAATCAGCCATGGGTTAGAATCTTTTTCAATCCTCAAATTACTAAGCCTTTCCTAAGAATGTATGACACTTGTCCTGTCTCCTGAAATGCCCTCTTTTTTGGCTTTCATGACACCAGCTAGGTTTGTCTTCTTCTCACCACTGTTCAGAATTACCGTCTGGCAACTATATTGACTCCTTGTCTTCTGGGACTCCTGTAATTATTGGTGTTTTACTGAGTTGTTGGCTCTCTTCTCTCCACATTTTATGATGTTCAAAAGATAACCCCGTTCAGTTCCTTGGAATAAATAACATCCATACCTTCAGTGCCAATCTCTATGTGAGTATCAAATTCTACATTTCCAAACTCCAGTTTGTTATCTTTCTCACTCACTTCTCCACTTTCTCTCACTACACACACAGACACACTCCATTCACCCAGCAACACAAATCAGAAACTTAGGAATAATACTTGACTATTCACCACACAGAGTTTTGTGAATTTGCATCTAATTATGTTAGTGCCTCACTTAAATCCCCTCAATGATCTATATAATGCCCAAGAAAAATCCCTATTTTGTTTATAAGACTCCTAGATCTTTCATGAGCTGAACTCCCTCTCACCGGAAATATTTTAATCATTCCCATTTATCTTGTCTAGGAAGGCAAGATAATTCAAGAGAATGGAGCTGCCTAAATTTGAATTCATGGTGTACCATCTGTATGATGTTTGTAATCTGTGAGAGGCAAAAGAATTAATTTGTCCTTGTCTCATTTTCCTTTAATGTTAAAAGAAATGAATAATAGTATCCATTTGTGTATGTGTGAGAATTAATTCATATCCAACATGTAGAAGTCTACAGTGGGTGCCTGGTAAGTAGGAAACACACAACAAATGTTACCTATATTTATTATTTTTATTACTACCAATAGTAGTAGTAGTAGTATCTGATTCTAGACATTAAATTTCTTCATGAAAGGTACTGTGGTAGACATATAATAGATCTTAATTAAACGTTCATTGTATGGAAAAAGAGTTCTTTAGAAAACCAACTCATGATACTACAGAATATTTTACTACTTTAAATGCTTAAATAATTGCAAAATTAGCATATTTCAAAGAATTTCAGTAAGTGTAAACTCTGAAATTATGACAGAAAGAAAATATTCTGTTACATACAAATTGAGAAGGGTCATTATCTTGAGAGACACATACTTCACTTGTAAAAGCTTGAGAAGCAAATATTTTCTGAAAGAATCAAAAAGAAAATGAAAGTTAAGCCATAAACATATCATGCCTATTGGCATAGGAAAAAGTAAGTTTTGCAAAATAAAGCTCAACCAAAGCTTACTTGCAAACTTTCTTATTTAAACCTTCTGGAAGAGACCGAAAACTCAACAACTTGGCTTATCAAAGACTGCAGTCAATATAGCAAGGCTTAAGAAAGATTGGAATGAACAAGCTGCTTCACAGACTCGGAATGTTATTAGAGTCAAAGCCAGCCACACCATATGGTTGCTAAAAAATCCACTCATCAGGAAGAGCCATAAAATTGCACTGTATTTCTTGAGGCATAAAACTCCTACCTATTAAGGTTTAAAAAAAAAAAAAAACACTCACAGAGAACTTTGAAGGAAAGGGAAGCAAGATTAGAAGACTTCCAAAATGTTCTTAGAGTATTCATGTAGTGTATAGCTACATGGAAGACAGCAAAATAGGTCCTAGGAGCTGCAGACATAATATCAATGCACAGAAACTCCAGGCTGTTTGTGAATTGTACCCATTCAGTACTCACCCACGACTGATAGATGCCTTTCCAATGGCCTTTTCACCCACTTCATGTCCTGATTCAACTACTGCCATGCATTTCTTTTTATTCCACAAGCTTTTTGGAATGAAGCAAGTATTATGTTTTTTTTTTAATAAAACCGCAACATTTAGGTATCAAATATACATATTTCTAAATCAAGATAAATTTGACTTGGAGTCATGGGTAAAAAAATTCTTATATTGTAGATTGTCAGATCCCCCAAATTAATTAAATCCAGAATGTTTAAAGAAGTCCTCCATTATTTTTTTTGAGGGGGTTTCATTTTCTATTTGTCAGTGCATATTGATCATGTGGGACTGGTCCCAAGGATGGGAGGCACCACTGGTTTCTCACTAGGCTGGACAGAGGGCATTTTGCCTAAATTTACAGCTTCAAAGTCCACCATCTGGTGTCCTTGGGATGTCCTGAAGCTAGTGTCTTCTGAAGTCCTGCTTCCACCTCCAGAGTAGCAAGAATCATGTACTGTAACAGTAAAAATGAAACTATATATTTATTTCCTGCAGCCCCATTAACGGTAGAATTCTTCCCTGTTTTTGAATGAAAACCCGGATGAAATCGAAGTCCCTGTATTTTATGCTATTTATGTAATTGGTCACAAACACTGTCTTGTTTCAGTTATTAGCATGTCCAGACCAAGATTCTAATTAAACTTTTAACTTGATTAAATATTAAACTGTTCTCTAACCTATATGATCTTGAGGCTGGAGCCTGCAAAGGGATTGCAAGACCAACTGATAATTTAAGTCAGCTGAACTCCTGGCCTTGAAAGTGAAAGTGTTCATCACTCAGTGGCGTCCCACTCTTTGTGATCCCGGGACTGAAGATTGCCAGGCTTCTCTGTCCATGGGATTCTCCAGGCAAGAATACTGAAGTGGGTTACCATTCCCTTCTCCAGGCGATCTTCCTGACCTAGGGATTGAACCGGGGTCTCCTGCATTCCACACAGATTCTTTACCGTGTGAGCCCCAGGAAGTTGTCACTCCTGGCATTGGTCCATGGTTAAACTTGACTTTATCTTGTGAAGCACTTTCATAGCCTCTTCAGGAACCCTCACCTGTCTGTTCAGTTCAGTTCATTTGATCAATCATGTATGATATTTGCCACCCCATGGACTGCAGCACGCCAGGCTTCCCTGTCCATCACCAACTCCCGGAGCTTGCTCAAATACATGTCCATTGAGTCCGTGATGCCATCCAACCATCTCATCCTCTGTCATCCCCTTCTCCTCCTACATTCAATCTTTTCCAGCATCAGGGTCTTTACAGATAAGTCAGTTCTTCGCATAAGGTGGCCAGAGTATTGGAGTTTCAATTCAAAATCAGTCCTTCCAATAAATATTCAGGACTTATTTCCTTCAAGATGGATTGGTTTGATCTCCTTGCATTCCAAGGGACTCTCAAGAGTCTTCTCCAACACCACAGTTCAAAAGCATCAATTCTTCAGTGCTCAGCTTTCTTTATAGTCCAACTCTCATATCGATGCATGACTACTAGAAAAACCATAGCTTTGACTAGATGGACCTTTGTTGGTCAAGCAATGTCTCTGCTTTTTGATATGCTGTCTAGTTTTATCATAGCTTTTCTTCCAAGGAGCGTCTTTTAATTTCATGGCTGCAGTCACCATCCGCAGTAATTTTGGAGCCCAAAAAAATAGTCTCTCACTGTTTTCATTGTTTCCCCATCTATTTGCCATGAAGTAATGGGACTGGATGCCATGATCTTAACTTTCTGGATGTTGAGCTTTAAGCCAACTTTTCACTATCTTTTTTCACTTTGATCAGAAGCTCTTTAGTTCCTCTTCACTTTCTGCCATAAGGATGGTGTCATCTGCATATCTGAGGTTGTTGATATTTCTCCAAGCAATCTTGATTCTAGCTTGTGCTTCATCCAGTCCAGCATTTCGCATGATGTACTATACATATAAGTTGAATAAGCAGGGTGACAACATACAGCCTTGACATACTCCTTTCCCAACTTGGAACCAGTCAGTTGTTCCATGTCCAGTTCTAACTGTTGCTTCTTGACCTTAATACAGATTTCTCAGGAGGCATATTACCATTTCTTTAAGAATTTTGTACAGTTTGTTGTGATCCACACAGTTAAAAGCTTTGGCATAGTCAATAAAGCAGAAGATGTTTTTCGGGAACTCTCTTGCTTTTTCTATGATCCAGTGGATATTGGCAATTTGATCTCTGGTTCCTCTGCCTTTTCTAAATCCAGCTTGAACATCTGGAATATATTGGTTCATGTACTGTTGAAGCCTAGCTTGGAGATTTTTGAGCATCACTTTGCTAGTGTGTGAGGTGAATGTAATTGTGCAGCAGTTTGAACATTCTTTGGCATTGCCCTTCTTTGGGATTGCAATGAAAACCGACCTCTTCCAGTTCTGTGGCCACTGCTGAGTTTTCCCAATTTGCTAGCATATTGAGTGCAGCACTTTCACAGCATCATCTGTTAGGATTTGAAATAGCTCAGCTGGAATTCCATCACCTCCACTAGCTTTGTCCATAGTGATGCTTCCTAAGGCCCACTTGACTTCACATTCCAGGATGTCTGGCTCTAGGTGAGTGATCACACCATCATGCTTATCTGGGTCGTGAAGATCTTTTTTGTATAATTCTTCTGTGTGTTCTTGCCACCTCTTCTTAATCTCTCCTGCTTCTGTTATGTCCATACCGTTTCTGTCCTTAATTGTGCCCATCTTTGCATGAAGTGTTCCCTTGATATCTCTAATTTTCTTGGTAAAATCTCTGATCTTTCCCATTCTATTGTTTTCCTCTATTTCTTTGCATTGATCACTGAGAAAGGCTTTCTTATTTCTCCTTGCTATTCTTTGGAACTCTGCAATCAAATGGATATATCTTTCCTTTTCTCCTTTGCTTTTCACTTCTCTTCTTTTCTCAGCTATTTGTAAGCCCTACTCAGACAACCATTTTACCTTTTTGCATTTTTTCTTGTAGAAACCTCCATTCTACAGCCCCCGTCTATCTATTCTGAGCAGATATTTTGTATTCTTCCACATCCTGTGATACACAGTATCACGTCTGTCTCAGCTGAAGTCTCCTTAGTCTTCTAACCACCCTGTAGACATGAATGTAGAAACCCTCATGCCAGCTCACGTGGTCCATTTTGATCTGCAGAACACACTCTCACATGCTCTTCCCTGAGAAACCCTGCAGTGCTGCAGCAGTCTGCCGGCTTGTCCCCAAGCAATTAGTTGGCCCTTCTTCTGCCCACTAGTGTTTTTGATGTGACCCACAACTGTAGAGACACACATATGTTAGCTCTCCAAATCTTCTTGTGAAGATTCTCCTCACCAGGCTTCAGGAAGTGGTACAGAGCCATGTGCCTTTGGTGGAGGGTACCCTGGTTGGCTATAGAGCTCACAGCATCATATTCTCCACAGATACTACCCTCCAAAATCTCTCTCCCTACTTCAGCCTCTTGAATAGCTTCATCTGCTGCGCGTCTTGGAGTGGTGACACTGAAGCTCAGATATTTTAAGAATGTGTGTTGCATATAAAGATGTGTCTCATATCCACTCTCTTACTGGAACATATTTGAAACTATCAGCATGAGCCTCATTCAGTTCAGTTCATACTGGTTCACTTCAGTCACTCAGTTGTGTCCGACTCTTTGCAGCCCCAT
Organism: Giraffa tippelskirchi; assembly: GCF_054371585.1. Taxonomy (NCBI): domain Eukaryota; kingdom Metazoa; phylum Chordata; class Mammalia; order Artiodactyla; family Giraffidae; genus Giraffa; species Giraffa tippelskirchi. Next base: position 71,423,718 of record NC_137284.1, read on the forward strand.
GGACTGCAGCATGCCAGGCCTGCCTGTCCATCACCAACTCCCAGAGTTTACTTAGACTCATATCCATTGAGTTGATGATGCCATCCAACCATCTCATCTTCTGTCGTCCCCTTCTCCTCCTGCCTTCAATCTTTCCCAGCATCAGGGTCTTTTCAAATGAGTCAGTTCTTCACATCAGGTGGCCAAAGTATTGGAGTTTCAGCTTCAGCATCTGTCCTTCCAGTGAATGCTCTGGACCAACTTCCTTTAGGATGAACTGGTTGGATCCTCTTACAGTCCAAGGGACTCTCAAGAATCTCCTCCAACACCACAGTTCAAAAGCATCAATTCTTCGGTGCTCAGCTTTCTTTATAGTCCAACTCTCACATCCATACATGACTACTAGAAAAACCATAGCTTTGACTAGACAGATGTTTGTTGGCAAAGTAACGTCGCTGCTTTTTAATACACTGTCTAGGTTGGTCATAACTTTTCTTCCAAGGAGCAAGTGTCATTTAATTTCATGCCTGCAGTCATCATCTGCAGTGATTTTGGAGCCCCCCAAAATAAAGTCTCTCACTGTTTCCACTGTTTTTCCATCTATTTGCCATGAAGTGATGGGACAAGATATCATGATCTTCGTTTTCTGAATGTTGAGTTTTAAGCCAACTTTCTCATTCTTCTCTTTCACTTTCATCAAGAGTCTCTTTAATTCTTCTTCACTTTCTGCCATAAGGGTTGTGTCATCTGCATATCTGACGTTATTGATATTTCTCCCAGAAGTCTTGATTCCAGCTTGTGCTTCATCCAGTCCAGCATTTCTCATGATGTACTCTGCATGTAAGTTAAATAAGCAGGGTGACAATATACAGCCTTGATGTACTCCTTCCCCAATTTGGAACCAGTCGTTGTTCCACGTCCAGTTCTAACTGTTGCTTCCTGACCTGCAAACACATTTCTCAGGAGGCAGGTCAAGTGGTCTGGTATCCTGTCTCTTTAAGAATTTCCTACAATTTTTTGTGATATACACAGTCAAAGGCTTTGGCATAGTCAATAAAGCTGAAGTAGATGTTTTCCTGGAGCTCTCTTGCTTTTTTCTATGATCTAGCGGATGTTGGCAGTTTGATCTCTGGTTCCTCTGCCTTTTCTAAATCCAGCTTGTACATCTGGAATTTCACGGTTCACATACTGTTGAAGCCTGGCTTGCAGAATTTTTAGCATAACTTTGCTAGTGTGTGAAATGAGTGCAATTGTGTGGTAATTTGAGCATTCTTTGGCATTGCCTTTTTTTGGGATTGGAATGAAAACTGACCTTTTCCAGTTTTACTGGAGTTGGTAACCATTCACAGTTTTACTTGAGTGGGTAGCCATTCCCTTCTTCAGGGGATCTTCCTGATCCAGGGATCAAACTGTGTCTCCCACATTGAAGGCAGATTCTTTACCATCTGAGCCACCGAAAATATACAATTTCCCCTCGGTTTAATTTGGCTTTTAAATCCTCTATTCTTATATTGGAGTAGGTAAATAAGATGTAAAGAATGGTCTTATATTTTTCTCATCAACTGATACCACTATATGAATAATAAAAATGAAAGCAAGAGTTTCACATAACTACACAGATCAGTAACCACTGAGAGATAATACATGCCTATTATATATAATTTCCCCAATGTAAAGATAGCTATGTATATATGTATACATTTTAAAATTTTGCTCTCCAAATATCCACAGCATTTGAAATAGCTCTAATAATCTTTGCAATGAGTGATACATCTTTAGTGCTATTGAAACATTTCTTGGACATACGATGAATATTCAACAGGAAATGAATATTCAACAGGAAATTTAAAACTTTTAGGGAGGATAAGTGTTACAAAATCAATAATTGAAATTAACAGTCTGTGTTCATTCCCACAGATCCTGTGACAGGTGAGAGCTAACATCATTCATCTCTAAGTTTTCTTTCCTCTTCTTTCTCTAATTTTTGTCAAATGATGAGTGTACCTGAGTCTCAGTTGTGTGCAGTTCTCAGCTGAGAAATATAAAGAATGCAGTGAAGAATCTCAAAAGAGGAGCCATTAATTTTTTAGTTAACAAAAGAGAAAGACAAGGACCAATCTGAAATACTTGACTGGGATTCCGAGTTGATACTTGCACCTGAACAGAAATTTGAAATAGAACCAAGTATTGGAATAGGGAAGTATGTAAAAAATGACAAAGATGTCAATTACTTGAGTCATCAGATAGAATAATAAGTGAAAAGCCCATGTGGAGAAGAAACTCTACTATAGATGAAGGTATTGCTTTGCTGTCTTATACATAAGTTATTTCAGGGAAAAGGCAAATATTTAAATTGCCAAATGAATAAGTAACAACTTATCTCCCTCAAGTACAGTGAACATTCATTTGTTCAATTCAAAATTATTTTTTAGGCCTCATTGCTTTAGGTTGTCATAAAATTTCTCTGTGCGTGTGCATGTGTAAATGCAGTGAGAGCTCATTAATGGTACGGAAGTAATTCAGTTGATGAATCAAACTGGTGATGTGGGAGGAAGAGTGGTTCATTGTAAATGTTGTACAAGGTATGATATATTACCTGTGAGCAGAAAATAAGTTCTCTGCAACAATAGGAATGTGTTTGGGGTGTGCTGAGTGACAGTTTTAAATGTATTGGAATGAACAGTAACTCATCTAATGATGTATAATTAAGAGAAACATAATACCATTATGTTAACATTTTAAAAATGACAGAGCTGAGAATGTTTTCTTGGGAGAACCATATTCAATTGGACATGTAAGCTGGGGAACTTCAGAACTTCAGTATCTTCACATATTTGAAACTACCATGTGAAACAGGAGATAGGTATTTCTCTAGGTGCCAGAGGAAAATGAGCAGAAGGTAAAGGGAGACCATACTTGGATCAAATATAAAATGGGTATCTCAGAAGGAAGGAGGTTCTCTGCCATCTGAGGTGTTCTGATTCAAGATGTTAATCTTGTCTGAGATAGAGTTTCACTTGACTCATGTTTTTGGACTCAAGAATCCTTGTGCACCTCCTACTAACACATTAGAATGATATGGAACATAGTCTAATAGGTTAAAGAGGCAAATGTATAGGGATCCGCCTTGGCTCCCTACCCTAATTAGGGATGCCATATTAACTTAGCCTTGGGCTAAGAAGAGTTGTATCCAAGTTACAAAATTCTTTCTCATCTTAGACCTTTCAAAACAGATAACTTCCTCCATTGGCTCTGAATCAGCTCTAAAGAATCCTCTATTTCTTTGTTCAATTAATCCATGTCTTCCTTTTTTTGTTTTCAGTCATGAAACTATTCTTTATGGATTTCATAACTTAAAAATTCCTGTGATACATTGACAGACCAAAAAAGCACTTTCCCTTTTCAACATCTGTACTATGGTGATTTATGACCTCTCTTTATTTGGTTTGCTGTCCTACATTTTTTAAGCAGTAGGTAGAAGAATGAGAATCAGTTCTTTGAACTGTACTGTATATAAATATCTGAGCTGAAGTACAATAACAGGTCTGTTGTGCATCACAAAGTAAAACCAGTAAGGTAAATAATGTAGCCTCATAAAAATATCTTATTATTCATATTATAAACACCTTTGATTTTACCTAAACACAGCCAAGTACAGAGTAGCCATATTATCTTGGTGTTGTACATAGCAATCATGAAGCATATAAACTTCCATGGGTATTTGTTTACAGTATTTTCTAATCATTAAATGGAGGTTAGCATTGGTTCATCTTTAAATTCAGAGCATTATTCTATACAGATGGAGCTTTAACATTTTTTCCCATATGGTGTCATATTTATTTCTACAAAGGAAAAGTGATGACAGAATTTTTTTGAAAAAAAAGTTCCAAAAAATATGTATTAAAACAGCAGTAGATTTCCCATTAAGCAAAGAATTCAGTACCTCATTTTTCAGCCAGTTGAAGGAGCGCCGAGAATGTACTGGCTTTGAGAAAGATATATCTTTCCAGCCAAAACTCTTCAGAGAAGTTCAATAAGAATAATTTCCATTCAGGAATTCCATCTTTCATATGCCAGGTGTCAGGACTGTCAAATCTTTGGACTGTTTAGTCTTATCAAACCTAATAAAACAATCATACATAATCACTAGGAAACATTTTGTTGTTCTTTTCTTCAAAGCATCACTTTTAAGTTCAACTTGGTTTACTAAAAACCAGTTTCGCATTCTTAGATATCTTGTTCAGATTTCTAAAGAAAATTTTCATGAAAAGTATGTCAATATAAGGAGTTATTCAAATATACACATAATAAAAGAGTGATATTCAGATGTTTATATATTGAATGTAAACTATGAGACATGAAGTTTAAATGGTTTTCCTTCTGAGAAAAAAAAAAAATCGATGGTAGAAACCTTTTAGCTTTACCTTACTGACAGTTCATGTGGAGTTGGATAATGTTGGCTGGATATTTCTTTGTACCAAACATTTGAAATTCAGTACAGAAAATGGGTGTGCAGATTGCCTCCTTGCACCATGATTCAGTTTTGTGACATCAGGGTTTCCCTTGTAGAACTTTGAGTTCAAGGTGTCCTTATTTTACTTACTTCCCATAACTTGTAGTTCTACAAAAGAAATGGAGGAGAGAGAATTTCTCAAATGAAATATCTTAAGTGTCACCTACAATTGGTATTGTTAAAATCAGTTCCTTGGCTTAATAACATTAAAGTCTGTTTTAATTTCTCCAACAATATATTGGTGAATAAAAGGAAAATATATTTTTAGAGGAAAAAAAGTGGAAATGTTAGCCGCTCAGTCGTGTCCGACCCTTTGCAACCCCATGAATGGTAGCCTGTCAGGCTCCTCTGTCCGTGGGATCTCCAGGCAATAATACTGGCGTGGATAACAATTCCCTCCTCCAGGGGATCTTTCTGACTCAGGGATCAAACCCAGGTCACTTGCATTGCAGGCAGATTGTTTACCATCTAAGCCACCAGGGAAGCCCCAGGGAACTGATGCAGTTGCTTAATGTTGCTCAAGAACAGGATGAAGCATGATACAGACTGCATTTTCATAATCCTTTGTGGGTTAAATTTCTCTGGATATATGAGGAATAATATAAATCGCTCCTTTGCATACCTATCCTGGAATGGTTGTGAATGATCTTAGCAGTTCCTGGATTCCATTTAAGAAGGATGTAATAACTTTATCGGCTTCCCTGGTGACTCAGTGGAAAAATCCCCCTGCCAATGCAGGAGATGCAGGTTCAATCCCTGGGCTGGGAAGATTCCCTGGAGAAGGAAATGGCCCCGCTCCAGTATTCTTGCCTGGGAAATCCCATGGACAGATGGGTCTGGAGGAAACAGTCCATGGGGTCACAAAAGAATTGGACACTGAGCGACTAAACAACAACAGTAATTCTGTTGACCAACTGCCAGATAATGGGCCAGGTACTTTTAGACATAGTATCTCCTCTGCCAGTTTCAGTTGCCCTTTAGGTGTGTCAACCAGTACTGCTTTTAGTTAGGAGGAAGTCTAAGTGCATGACTTGTTTTCACATCACTGGGTTCACTAGATCTTATTTGTCTATAAATTATAGTTCTAAATTCAAGGATTCTGTCTTAGGTTTAAAACCAAGTCCTTGACCTTTAAATCAGTTTTATTAGGTGAGTGTGTGGTTTATTCTTTCAATACTGACCTGATACTTGAGTTCATCCAAGAATACATGGTTCTGTTGGCTTTACCCATGTTTCTCCAGAGACTTGAATTCAATCCAATAGTTCTGCTTCTGGGTCTTGATGTTTTATTGCTGACTACGAGAATATCCAGTCATCAATCTGTTGCAGCCTCTATGGTGATATCCGTTACTTTGGAATTATAACTAATAACTAGTGGGATAGAGATACTCAGTATAAACCTGTATATTCTTATAGCAGAGCAATGTGTTTGAACGTCAGCTATCATATTTGCCATTTTTTAAAAAACAATTGAAAATCATCAGTTGTAGGAATTATCAAGGCAGCGTCAAAGGACAGTTTATTATCTAGATCTTGAGGACATAAAATCTTCAAAGCCAGAGAGCCTACTTCATCATTGTATTCTTTGCAGCTAAAATGGGTCCTGCCCCAGATGCCTCTGTCCTGTCTTGAAAAAGCAGGCAGGTCTAGTTGCTGCATTCTAATCCATTCTAGTCTGCCTCCAGAGTTTGATTGTAGTGTCTGAAAACATTTTTTTTTAAGAGCCTTAGGAGCTTAAATTTTTAAAAGTATTTAAATGAGATTAGCAGTTGCAGAAATTCATGGCAGAGCAAAGCGAAAAGTAAAGAAGTTGAAGTGAAAGGGAGAAGAAAGAAGATATAACTAAGAATATCATAGGTGATTTTGTGATTGGTCATAGAACTACATTGACAGATAATGTTTAGTTAAAAAAAAGTTTAGTTTAAAAAATGGATATTTTAGGGTGAAAGTTATATTCTGGCTTTTTATTCATTTTACTTTTTAAATTACTTTTTATTGGAGTATAGTTGTTTTATAATGTTGTATTAGTTTCTGCTGTACAGCAGAGTGAATCAGTCACACATATACATAGATATGGGCTTCCCAGGTGGCTCAGCAGTAAAGAATCCTCTTGCTAGTGCAAGAGACTTGGGTTTGATCCCTGGGTCAGGAAAATCCTGTGACGAAGGAAATGACAACCCACCCTAGTATTTTTGCCTAGAAATCTCAGAGGAGCCTGGCATGTTATAGTTCATGGGGTCACAAAAGAGTCAGATACATCTTAGCCACTCAACAACAACAAATACATACATACATATATATATATATACACACACATACACACACACATATATGTATATATATATATACACATAGCAGTAGCAGCATATATATATATATATATATATATATATATATATATATAAATATATTCCCTCCCTGTTGGACTGTGTTCCCATTTAGGTCACCAGAGTGTATTAAATAGAGTTCCCTGTTTTATACAGTAGGTTCTAATTAGTTACCTATTTTATACATAGTATCAATAGTGTATATGTGTTGGGGGGTTGAGAAGAATTGGGACATATATATGTCATCTTCTTGAAGAATACTTAATATGCTTAAATTAGTATTTTCCACATCAGTTCTCATGGTAGTCAATGTTCCATACCTAACACTGCATGGTCATATCCACCTTTAGGCACCAAATCTAGAATTTTCTCCCCAGTAGTCAAGAAAGCAAGGAAATAAAGATGATACCATACAGATGATTGTTCTTGGTTCATGTCTAATCACTATTTAAAGTAAAATTTATATTTATTTATTTATAAAATTTACAAATTTGACACATATACTCTTGATAGTAAGAAACGTTTAAGCAAAAACAAACTTATTCATAATCATTATGAAATAACATATAAAGTGAATATTAACAAATGTGAAGGTAAATCGCTATACTGCTTAACACGTACAATTGGAACACTGAAATATGAATTGTCTAAGAGAACAAATAATTTTAGAAATGCAGGAGAAATCATTTATTGGGCAAGAGAAATGTTTCATATATTTTTAGACTGTATTTAGTCTGCTTTGGTTAATGAATAGTATGTCCCCTCAACCATTAGTTGATTATGCATCCAGGTGCAAAAGAAAATATTTTCAGAATATGCCAGCATTTTATAAATATATACAAAGTCTGTAAAAGAATTTCTAAGTGATAATTTTTACATGGTGGTGTACAAACATTCTTGTAGCTTACAGAACTTGGCAGTATATTATCCTTCTTGAAAAACTATTCTTGAGTCTCAATAATTATTTACTGGATTATATAAGAATATTAAAAGCCAGTGGTGATACTGATTGTGAGACATATATATGCGCACACACACACACACACAGAGAAAGCATTTTTCAGAAAATGTATGTGCATATGTGCTCAGTTGTATCCGACTCTTTGCAACCTGCCAGGTTCCTCTGGCCATGGAATTTTCCAGGCAAGAATACCTAAGCAGGTTGCCATTTCCTGCTCCAGGGCATCTTCCTGACCCAGGGATCAAACCTGTGTCTCCTGCGTGTGCTGCATTGGCGGGTGGATTCTTTACCACTGTGCACCTGGAAAGTCCCCGGAAAATGAACACATGTAATAAATATGAGATTGAAAAGGCACTCCTACAGAAGATAGTTAAGAAGAGGTTTATACTAGCAAATTTCTTAGCCACCTGTTTTCACAGAATTTCAGTCACATCTATATCCTTATTTATTGTCTAAAATCTCCAGCTTTTCACTGAATAATTTTAGTTGACGTTTTCACAGAGATTGAAAAAGCTGACTCTAAAATGGATGCCCTTAACACGATTTTTTTCTATGTTATTTTACTCATATTTTTGCTCCTCTGCTATTTTTTTGAACGTATTTTCCTTCAAACTTTGACCTGTATATCCTGAGGTAATTCTCCCCTACTTCCTGACACTTCCAAGTACAAAATTCTCTCACTCTTTACATCTAGTGGGGATCATGGTTTCTTGTCATGAGAAGGTGTGCTGTGAAATTCAATCTTTTGCCACTCAACATAAACATCTTTCTAATCCCTGGTGATGGTCAGAGGTCTAGGTGGCATACAGTACTGTCACACACATCACAGCGAAGCACAAAGAATGAATATTCGTCTTCAAATGCTTATAAGGATATACATGATGACACAGTTGTCAGTAGTACTTGTGAGAATCAACTTAAAAAAAATCTCAGCTAGTGTATCTTCAGGAGATTTTTTTCCATGTGTAATTTTAAAATATTTTAAAATTTAAAATAAAATCTTGAAGAAAATATCATAAATGTAATTCATTAAAACTCAGGTCACAAATAGTGACCATAAAATATTCTCAGCAAGTTGAAAACTACATTAATTGTTCACAAAAAGTAGCAGTTTGATACTTTTCTCAAACTTAGTGTTGAATTATTTTCATTTGTTTGAAATTATTTTCCTACTTTATTTCTATATTTCTCATGTCATCCACTGTCAAACATTCAAAAATATTTCACAAATATTTTATATATTATATAAATAGGTTTGATATACATTTGTATATGTCCATGTGTATATGTGTGCCTGTATACACATACGCACACACATATATACATACATACACACATTTTGGTGAATAGAATATTTATCTGTGTGTTTCTCTGTTCTGACCAGACTTTAATTTCAAAGCCTGTGTTTTGAATAAGACTGTGAGTGACCTATTTGTTAAAATTAATGAAATACTCCTCATTTTTTGCATGTACATACTCCTAAACGATGATGCTCATTTTTTAACTACCTTCTCTTCTATAAATTATCATTCCAGATGGCATTCCATTGTTTCAAAACTGATGCCACTTGCCATCTTTTAGGAAAAGATTGTATTTAGTAGGAAGTCTGGGCAGTGTTTTTCTACAAAAAGGGAGAGAGGGTGTAGCTTGAGGAACAATATTAGGCTTTGCAATTGAATTGTTCTTCTACGAATTACTTCCTAAAAACTGATGTAAGCAAATAACTCTTCCAAGTGTCTAAGAACTGCTTTACAGTAGGAAGTAGCTCAACAATTTGCTGAAAATATTTTCATCTCTTCACTCAGGAAGTAAGGATCAAAAGCGATTATTATTTCTTCTTCCTTAAAGAAACACATCATAGGTGCCGTGTGTCATAGAATACACACCCTAGGTGTGGGTGTGTATCCATGTTGGGAAACACTAGCATACTCTTACAAAGAAGATCTTCCTTCCCCTCCCCCTTAAAAATGTTCTTAAATAAATTAAATGTAAAGATTAGTGGGAATAGAGACTTTGATTTACTACAGTTATCTCAGTGCCTAGTGCAGGGTTTCACACAGATGCTTGATAAATATTGACCAGATGAATGAATGAAAGCTGTTTATAGTTTCAGCTACCAAGCAACAAACTCAGTGAACAAAAGGACTCCAGGCTCTCTCCTCACTCACTATATCAGCCTCATAGGTAAGAAAGATCTCAAGGATATCACAGAATCAGTTTACCCTTTCAGGTGATAAGAATTGTCTGTGTGGTGTCTGGGAAGCACCAAATATGGAAATAAAGGTATATCTTTATAGATAAAAATGTAAAGGCTGTATAGAACATAAGGAAAAAAAAATCACACCAGACTGAGCTAGGTAGTGACCGAATTATCACTAGTCTGTTGTTAGGTGAAGGAGATGGTATCAGTGTCTGAATGTCTTTCAGGATCTATATTCTATCATTTTATGAGCATTTTTCCCACAGTATACACTGTTAGCTTATATTCATGGATGTTCTGGTGCTAACAACCAACAACGCTAGATAAGATAGCATCAGTCCCTCAGTCTTGTCCCACTCTTTGCGACCCCATGGACTGCAGCACACCAGGCTTCCTTGTCCATCACCAACTCCCGGAGCTTGCTCAAATTCATGTCCATCAAGTCAGTGATGCCATCCAACCATCTGATAGCATAGGAACTCCTTAAAGTCATTGGATTCTTTACCACTTGAGCCACCAGGAAAGCCCTAAAGTCACTGAGGAATGTAGAACGTAGAAGGTCCTAGCATCTTCTCCTAATGCTGCTTTTGACATTTCTTTCCAAGTAACTTTTATTTCAAGTTTAGTTTCACACTCCCTCTGTAACTTCCATCAGTTGAGATTCTGCAGGGTGTGAATTTTAAGTTCTATAATAACTATTTTTTAAGGAATGGATTTTAAGGTTATAGGATAGTACTTAAGGGCTTCTCAGGTGGTACTTGTGGTAAAGAACTTGCCTGCCAATGCAGGAGATGTAAGGATGTGGGTTCAATCCTTGAGTCAGGAAGAACCCTTGGAGTAGGACATGGCAATCCGCTCCAGTGTACTTGCCTGGAGAATTCTAAGGACAGAGGAGCCTGGCAGGCTACAGTCCATAGAGTTGCAAAGAGTTGGGCATGGCTGAAACAGCTTAGCATGCATGCACGCATGCATGTACACATGCATAGTAGTTAAATTCTGGTTCATCAATAATCATTTCTTTTTTCACTTAGACTTTTCAATTGGCACCCACAGTGCCCTAAAAGTCATGGTACTTTCTCTTCTAATCAACACTGTTGATCTAAATGTCCTAGTAAACTTTATTTTTAGTGAAAATAGGAATGACATGTTTCAAATTTAATTTTATATATACTACATACTAGACTTTGATGGTTTCCATAACTTATGTAAGGGCATGCTATATAGGAATTATGAGCACTTCACTCACATACCATATACTGCAAAAAGAGAAGGGACTGCTTCTCCCAAACCCTTGATGATAAAGTAGAGCAGTTCATGTCTCCTTCACTTCCACTTCAGCTTCTTTCATTCACTTGAACTCTGCTGAGGGCCTTTGTGGTGAGCAACTATTGCTTCTACCAGCCCAGCATCCATTCTCCTTCTTCTGATATAAATACCCTGACTTTCCTTAGGGAGCCACCCCTCCCCAAGTCTCAGCCCTGTGGTTAGAAGGTGCCTGGCATCACTGCTAGATTCAGGACTGGACTTGTAACCCAAGTTTGTCAAATCATTACATCACACTGATACAGCAGTTTGTTCAAGGGTAGGTGTGTCACTCAAGCCAAACTAATAAAACTCAAATCTAGAATTTTATTCTCCATAGGGTCACAAGAGTCAGACAGGACTGAGTTTCACCTTTTTTTCACTTCACACATATACAAATAGGTAAATAGAAAAATAGCTGTGGATATGTATGCATATGTAGACACATGTGCATGCATGAGTTTGAATGGGGTTAGCATCAGTGACATCCTATTAGCAAATCAGTTCACTCCATGCCCAGATACAGATTTCTAAATACCACTCTCTAATAAAGGAACAGAGCTCCTGGGAGAAATGGTTTTCTCTAGATGTGAGGCAGGAAAATGTGAAATGAGCCTGGATCATTATACAGTAGCAGAAGCAAAGGAATGTAGGGAAAAAAGAAAATGAAGGAGGTAGGCATATGGAGGGGCATAAGAGCCAAACTGAAGGATCTCCAATGGACAAAGTTTGAATAGCTTGAACAACAGAATAAGTTACTGGGGTGTTTGAGATTTAAACCCCCAAAATAAAAATCTGTAAGTATATAACAATGTAAATTAATTAATTATGGCATAAATAAATAGGGAAAATTCAATGGCTCCCCCTGCAGAAGAGTTTCATTTAACAAATTGAAAAGTACCAAGAGAAATTAGAAACCACCATTAGGACACCACAGTAAAAATTGCCACAGGCAAAATCCAAAGGTGAACGCTAAAGTGAGTTGGACCAAAGTTTAAGCTGAAACAAGATATTTGCACAGTATTCCTTTACAGTACTTAATAATCACAAGAAAAAAATAGTTCAGAATGAAAAGTCTTAGCAGTTATGTCCATAGCCAAGTGGTTAAGGTTGCCATTACCAGCATTGATTCATGTAGCCCCTGATACTAGGTATTGAAAAGGGCACATCGCTTCTGTGATAGTCTTTTCATTAATCCTAGCCTGAAGCTAATCATGAGAAAATATGAGACAAACCCATTTGAGGGGCCTTCTACAAAATAACCAGTATTCTTCAAACATGTCAAGGTCATAAATACAAGAAAAGACTGAAGACTGTCCCACACTGGAGGAGACCACATAGGCATGAATCCAGCATAGGAATCCTGGATTAGATTAGAACAGAAAAATAGCAGTATTTTTTTTAATGGTAGTATTTGAATAAAGCCTGTACTTTAGTTAATACTCATGTGTCAAGGTTAATTTCTTGATTTTTGATAAATATTTTCTAGTTAGAAGATGTCACTGTAACAAAAAGCTGAGTGAAGGGTAAAGGGGACTACGCTGCTTTTGCAATTATTGTATAAGTATTAAATTTTCCCAGTGTTAAAAACAAATCAAACTTCTTGATCCTTTAACAAGTAGTAGGCTATCAGTGCTATTCATCCCATGCTGCCAATTTGAGTTTTTATTATTTAGGACATTTCCTAATTTTCCCCATTTTGTTTTCTGTGATCATAGAAAAAATGTGGAAATACTGCAAAGCATCATGTAGATAATTTTTACTAAAATTGACTAAGCTCTTGTGTCAAACAGACAGCAGAGTCAGTGACTGTAGTTTAGTTCTCCATCCAGAAAAGCACAGTGTGGGGCTTCCAGGGCATCAGGCAGCTTTGGTCTACAGAGTGATTCAGAGGTCCAGGTTTCATTCATATTTTTTTCTTCACCATCCTCTATGGGGTCCTCCCCATGTGTTACCACCATGTCCAAGTTAGAACTGATGGGAAGTAGAAAGAAAAACTCAGGAAGCTCTGCCTGGACTTAAGAAATTATCCTGGAAGTGGCACATGTCCGTTCACTCACATAAATTGGAACATCTGTCAGGATGTCTAGGAACTAAATCAACTGCAGTGCTGTTGCTATGGAAGAAGAGAAGAAAGAGTTTGGTGGTTGGCTACCAATCTCTAATACAAGAATAAAGAGCATTTTTAGGAGATTCCCAGTTTAACAATCATTTACAATAATGAGGAACTTCATATATAGAAAAGAATCTTTAACCAATGTGAATAGTGTCATGAATATTAATGATAATAGCTGACATCTGAATAGTAAGTTATATTTCAAAAATGTTTTTCCTGTGAAATGTCACATTTACTTCTATGAAACAAATATATTAATCCTAATTTACAAAGGAAGAAATTAGAGCAGAGAGAGATTAAATATTAAGTAACGGTGCTGTAGGAATACAATTCTAGATTATCTGACCCAGCATGGGAATTTTCTTTATAGACTGTGTATGGATACCTTCAGTTTAATTGTTAAGAATGGTTTGAAAATTCAAAAATAAAATTTCACCTCAGTATTATTAAAATCACATTGTTAGAAAATTGTATACACTGTTTTCAGGGAATTAGGAGTTTAAGAATGAGTCATACTCTCCTTCTGAACGTGATCTAACCATATTTGTTCAGTTCATAATGACTGAAGGTTTTATTTAGACCAAAGAACCACTAATTTCAGGCTCTGGTTAAAAGCCAGACCTCGAAGTCTCCTATTATTCCAAGACTCCATTTCCAAATATTTTATTTCCTTAATTTGTCTCATGCACTGGTTTTGTCCCAGGCAGTTCTCGTTCAACTCCAAGTTCAAACAGGAGCCTTCAGTTTCACAGTCTCTCATCTCTCCCCCAATTTGTCTTGGCTGATCGCCTCCCACTGTGGCCACACAATTTCTCTCATTTGCACAGTTGATGCCGTAAGTCACTGCTGTTGGCAAAGGAGTACTTGAAAGGGTACGTTCCTTCATGGAGAGTGTGGTTAAAGGACAGAACCCAGAGCAGAGGACCCCTCCAGTCCATCACATTCCATGATCAATCCCCTCCTTGTGAAGTGATAAATATCACTCCTATACAGCTTAGGATTCTAAATAAGTATCCAGGTCATTTCCTTTCCTGCCCATGTAAAATTGATGTCAAGATTGCAATGAAACTGCCAAAAATGCTAATTTGATTTTTCATTAATGGAAGCGTCGGTATCCGAACAGAGGAGCTGCTCTGTGTCCTTGCTCTGTGATAGACTAAGCAAACCGGAAACTTTAAGCGAAACTCATAGTCTCATAGCTTAAGAGCCCTGTCTATACCTGTGGACTGTTAGAGAAGTGAAAGGACTCAGACATTCCAAGAGGAATAAGCAAGGCTCTTACTAAGACTGGACAAGAATTGTCTCCAAGTATCTCAAAGGCAGCCCTGAACCGTCCTTCAACAAGGCATCACTCTGCATTACCTAATAGAGAAAGCCCGACTTTGGTAATTATTAGAAACCATATCTTAGCTCAACATGAAGAAAAATAGGTGTAAACATCAGATTTATCTGAAAAGGGAGCATCAGCAGTGGGCTAGTTTCTTACCCCTTGGAAAGCTTCAGGCATGAGAGCAGCAGTTTGAAAGTCTGTGGTTAAGAGAATAAATGCTGGATCACATGGCCTCGCTCTGCAAACTTGGACACACTGTCCTTTAGGATCCTTGCAACATAAGTGGAATAACAATGCCATCCATCTTAAATAGATTTGTGACAATTAGTTTATATGAAAGTACTGAGATGAACTTTTAATGATACTAAAGTTTCAATAAATATTGTAAATATTTTTTAAAAGCCAGAACTGGAGAAAAATCTGTAAATGGGAAAAATAAAAAACACATGGGAGACTGAAGAGCTGCATTGAAAGTTATAACAAATTTGTATACTCTCCTTAAAACTCCATACAGTCTACCTTCTGTATTGTGTTTATTAAATAACAGAGTATTAGAGGGCAGAGAATGTATGAAGACAACGTCAGTTTGAAGCAAGGAAAATGCGGTAGCGCTCTGCTTTTCCACCAATGTGTCATGGCTTATTAGTGGGCTGTGAATGCATTATGGGTATGGTTACAGGGGATTACAAAATTTAAAACAATTTTATAACCATTTAAAATGTATATCAATTAAAATTATTGCATGGATCCATTCCAAGCATCAAAACTGATATAAAAAAGTTACATTTATTTAGCAAGTTTAAGCTGTTCAAATTAAAACTTCTGAAAACATTAACTTAGACTTTTTATTACTGATAAATAAAATACAGAAACTATGATGTTTCTCATCAGGCTTCACATAGATCACCCCGAAATTACTTCTAAATGATGCCAGTGTGCCAATTAAAGAAAATTATTTTCTACATGTCATGACATTAAAATGTATGAGAAGTACTAAATTGCTTTCTTTTTTTAAATACAGTAGTCCTTTGATATATGCAGCAGACTGATTCCAAGAACCCCCCTACTGATACCAAAATCTAAAAATGTTCAAATCCTTTATATAAAATGACATAGTATTTGCATGTAACCTATGCTCATTCACCTGTATACTTTAAATTATCTCGATTATTTCTAATACCTAAAACAACATATGTAGTATGTACGTAGTTGTAAATACAATGTAAATGCTATGTCAATAGTTGAGAGTATGTAGCAAATTGAAGTCTTGCCTTTTGGAAATTTCTACAGGTTTTTTAAAACATATGTTTTCCATTCATGATTGGTTGAATCTGTGGATGTGGAACTTCTAGATACAAAAGGCTGACTGTAATATTTTTATTTATTTATATCTTTTACTAAATCTCAATATAAAAATTATGATAAAACCAAGTTAATCTGGTCAAAACGAAATTTTGATCAAACTTGGCATAAGATTAGCTAGATATTATCCTTCCAAGGGACATGGTTTAAAATTTTTGTAGAAACCACACTGCAGTGATCTCTTATGGTGTGGGCTATTATCTCCTTTTGGCAGAAAAAATTTCCCTGATGAGTGAAAATTTACATAAAATGCAAGTTTTTTCTTCTGTGCTTATGACCAAATAATGGTCAACTCCATGCAAGTATGTATTTATGTATAACTTAGAATAACTTTTTAAAGTGAATTATTATACCTTACTAAATGTAATATTTACAAATAAAAATAATGCATTCCTCTTATTTACTGTTGGTTTTTTCTGCAATGAAGGCTGGCTCCCAAACACATTCAGCAGTGCTGCAAACTTGCTGTTGAGTTGGTACTCGTATACATGGGTTGGAAATTTGGTGGTGTCCAATAAGGCATCATTTGTTTTAGTCTTGAGTTGGGTATATTTTTCAACTGCTTTTCTTGCTTTCTAATAAATTCTGCTTTTAAACCACTCTGGACAAATTTAGCTTTAGACTGTATTTTATTTTTATTATAATTGCTCCTTCTTTCTTCAGCAATAAGGAAGTAGAAATGGAAAGTTTAAGTGTACTTTGTGTACCTAAAAGTATTATTATCAAAATAGTTTGGGAGCCAGTAGTATAGTGAAAGAACACTGAAATTTGAGTCAGAATATCTGACTCTTAATTGTTAAATTACTTTAGACAATTTAGCCCCATTGGGTCTGTTTTCTCAATAGTAAAAAGAGTAGCAGCATTCCTATTAAATCTGTTACAAACAGAGAATTGAAGGATTGATCTACTGTAGAAGCTTAGAGATGTGAGTTGTGTCTGTGTCTAAATGTTTTTAATGATCAGTTTAGTCTTAACATTGTTATTCTGGATTCCGAAAGGGACTACTAAACAGAAGCCATAGTAAACAACCTCCAGTAAAAACAAATGACATGAAACAGGCTCTCCCTCCAATAACTTTCTCCCAGAACATCCACTGACCACTAGCTAGCTGTGATGCAAGCATTCATTTATAGATACATTCAGGCAAAGAGTATAGTGACTAGACAGCCACAACATAGCTGACAAAGTTTATTTAATCATTTTAACAGTTGTCTTGGATTTCTTACTGAATTTGATTAACTGCATGTAAATCTATGATAAATGTAAATAAAAGCTAATGAAACCAATCGAAGCCAAAAATAATGGGAGGTGGGGAATGAAAAGGCAAACATGGATCAATTGCAAAATAACAAGGTGTGCAAACTAATGTCTAGGTACATATCTTCCTTTGTGATTCCAGAATACTACAAAACTCAATGTGAAATACCAAGAATGGTCAGAAATTAAAAATATTTAGCAGGCATTGATGGATATAAACTTGAATACAAATATAGTTTGAGTGCAATTGAAAAACTGGGAATAATAGAAGTCATGGCACACACATGGTTATGTTTGATATTGTCAGAATACCTCATGGGCCGACAGCTGCACTGAATGTTCATGGCCAGAAGTCAGCACTTTTCCTGGTCACACTATTCCTAGTGCTTGGGAAGCAGAGATCAATAAATTCTATGAGAATAGTGAAGATTAGGGTTATTTGATTAGACTCAGAAGCAACATAAATAAGAAAGCCTTCTTCAGCAAACTTTCATGTTCTACCCCTTATCTCAACAGTATTGTCGATCCCCTCCTGAAACGAAGCAATAAGGCGGAAAAGCAACATTACATGAGTGATGGCCTTGACTATGCCAAGGAATATTTGTTATTCTTTCTTACCAGGGCTGTTTCCTCTGATGGGCACTAACAGTGTCATGTGAGGAAGCGCATACATCCCAGGGAAACTTTCCAAGAACTGCTTGGAGGGCACTGATTTTCCATTTTTAAAGAAAAGTCTGTATCTTTGAATCTTACATGCACTAACTTAGGTTACTTACTCGACTTTCTCTTGAGGTAGTGAATAGCCTGGAGTTATCATATGTGTACCAAGGTTGTGTTGACAACATGCTGGGGAGAGTATAGGACTATTAGTTACAGAAAAATTACTTTGATTTTGTTATATTCATTGTATACATGGTTTGCAAAGAGCTAAAATCGTAACTTTGTGTTCATATAAGTAAATAGAATTTATTAAGACTGAAGGATCCTTAAGAACAGCGGTTACACTTACATGAGCTCATGGTGCTTGGAAACGTAAACTAAATCAGTCTAGTAGCTGATTAATTAACTATCTTTACTGGGTTGATAATTGACCATTTTTGCTGAGTTGACAAATTTAAATCCGCAACTCAAAGGGGCTTCAGTATTCTGTTAAAATATTTTTGAAATTTAAAATAAATCCCAATGTTAAGAAGATAAATAGGTTTCTTGTTGGGGATACAGTTTGGTAGAGAATCGGTATCTCTCGAGCTTTGGGTGCCTTGTTGAGATTTTAGCTTCTTTTCTCTTTTCCCTGTCAAGCAGGCAAGCAGCTCTATATGTAACCACTTTAGTAAAGATGTAGGGCAGGAAAGAGGAATGAGCCACAAGTCTTTGTGGACTTTTTTCTCTCAATTTTTAAGCTCTTAGGAGAACCTACATAATTTTATGATGAAGCTAAATCTTCCTTGGTATCATAGGCATAAATTTCTGAACAGAGAGGGAGGATTGGCTAGACTGTGAATAAGAAGAGACAGACAGAGGGTGATTGGTTCATGGACTAGGGAAGCCACATCTTGTTCTTTAGCAGTTCTCTGTGGAACTGGCTGGCAGGCAGGCAGGCAGGCAAGATAGGTAGGTAGGTAGGGAGATAAATAGCTAGATAGCTAGATACCTGGCTGTGTTGTTCTGTTGGGTACACATGATCCCTGGAAGGTAAGTGAAAGGATCCTCTCAGACAAGCATGTACAGGAAGCAGTAAGGAAGCAGCTGAATTCTAAGAGCCTGTGAATCCTCTACAACGGTCATCCCCAAAGCAAGCCATAGGAACCAAAGACTGGGGTCAGCATCTAGGATGACTCACATGTCCCAGGTTACCTAGGACTTCCCCACTTGTAGCATGGAATCTTCTCAGTCTCAGACAAACCAAGACATTTGTCATCTTCCCTTTCCATTCCTCCCCCAACCTCAAACACAGTATTTAAGTATATGGAACTAGGGAACAATTCTAAGATGAGTATTTCAGAAAGGACTGAGATTTTCTCCTGCTCTAAGGAATGGTCAGATCAGAAATTGAGATTATGAAATCAAAAGGAATTATGGAAAATATTCTATTTTTTATACACCAGAGCTTGTGTACTAAATGATACCTAGTTGAATACTAGAAGGAAAGAATGTCAGCAGTTTTCCAATATTACTAGCCTTAAATTCTATACTGAGCTAAAACATTGTGTAGAGCGACCAAAGAAATATGTCATAGTTACAAAATTCAGAAACTCTCATAGCATTCGCGAAAAAGGTACTTGAAGAACTACTAGTTGATACAGAAATGAATCAAAAGCAAAACTCAAGAATTAGAAGATTGTGTAATAAAAAATCACATGAAAGCCTGTAGAGTAAAATTATGTCTAAATAATGTTTGTAAAAATGATAGTACAAGTAAATGCAAAAAAGGTGGAATGTTTCTGAAAAAAAATTGAGACAAGAATGATAATTCAAAGATAACGTTCATCATTTGGGCCTATACATATTGTATCTTCATATACAAATTGTACCTTCGAAGATGGGGAAGTAAGATTATTTTTTAATGTTTTAAAATTTTTATTGAGGTATGATTTATAATGATTAATTTCTACTGTAGAACAAATTGATTCAGTTATATATATATGTATATTCTTTTGCATTATGTTTTATCATAGGATACTGATTATTGTTCTCTGTGCCATATATATATATATATAGTAGTATCTTGCTGTTTATCCATTCCCTATAGTTTACATTTTTTAACCCCTACCTCCTCCTCCATCACTCCTCTAATCCCTCCCCCTCGGCAACCAGAAGCCTCTATGTCCATAAGTCTGTTTCTGTTTCACAGATATGTTCATTTGTATCGTATTTTAGATTCCACATATACGTGATATGATATGGTATTTGTCTTTATCTTTCTGATTTACTTCACTTTAGTATGATAATCTTTAGTTGCCTTCATATTGCTGCAAAAGGTATTATTCCATCCTTTTGATGGCTGAGTAGTGTTCCATTATATTTATGTAACACATCTTCATCCACTCTTCTGTTGATGGACATTTAGGTTGTTTCCATGTCTTGGCTATTGTGAATAGTGCTTCTATGAACATAGGGGTGAATGTATCTTTTTGGATTAGAGTTTTCTCTGGATATAAGCCCAGGAGTGGGATTGCTGGATCATATGGTAATTCTATATTTGGTTTTCTGAGACGCCTTCATACTGTTTTCCAAGTGGCTGTACCAACTTACATTGGGGAAGTAAGGTTAAAAGCATTCTCAGTTTTTTTAATTTATCAAAAATGTCAAAAGATTTGTTAAGAGATATGATTTTATAATTATAAATATATGGTAAAATAATTGTCCAGAAACCATTAATATATTATTTTAGATGAAAGAAAAATAAAATGCAAAAAGAAATAAGAATGTAGTATAAATGTGCTTAGTTGGCTCAGATGCTAAAGAATCTTTCTGCAATGCAGGAGACCTGGGTTTGATCCCTGGGTTCGGAAGATCCCCTGGAAAAGGGCATGGCTACCCATTCCAGAAACCATAAATAGATTATTTTAAGTGAAAGAAAAATAAAAGGCAAAAAGAAATAGGAAGGTAGTATAGATAGGATACACAAAACAATTACTAAAGTAGGTCCGGTCATATTGCATATGATAATGAAGGTTAATGAGTTAAACTCCTTAAATTATAAAACTCTCCATTTGCTTTGAAAAAAACTTATCATTGAACATATGCTGTTATAAGATAAATGCCTAAGTTCAAAGATATCTTTGGGCTATCCATTATTGCTGAATCTTGAAAGCCTATTGTAACATCACTAAAGTGATTATTTTAAAAGACATAGACGCACAAGGATACTGAAAGTAGGAGTAGAGACAATAGCGACAGGTCTTTGAAGCCTGAGAAATACATGAATGAGAGGCCATGGGCTGATCTACACCACAGAATTTTCAAAAGACTCAAGAATCAATGTCCATAGGTACCTCAGTGAGAGTGAGGCTGATAAAAGAGCTGTTGGATGAGAGCTATTTGAGAAACAGTTGTCTAACTATATCTCCTTTCCCACTCTTTCCCCTAACTGCCCCTCCTTCACCCTATTCATTGTCTCAAACTCCATGGAAAATTGACAGACAGGATCTCTGGACTGAGAGACACAAGGAAAAGTTGAGGGCAAGTGTGATATGACAAAAACAAAACCCAGGGGCATCAAGGGTACACATGCCAACTACTTAACAAGACTTCCTCCTCAAGTACGTTTGCCTTTTTACAGCCCTCTACAGCCAGGACTTAACTTCTGGATAGGGCCTTAGACAGTTTTTCAGTGGGAAATGTGTACACCCCCAAAGAAGGGGTCGAAAGGCACTGACGCAGAGACAACACATGGCCAAGTCAAATCACCTTACTGTCAATCTCAAGAGCAAAGGTCCCATCATAAGCACAGGGCTTCTAATCAACGTTCAGGCTCTTCAATCTTAAATACAGTAAAGAAACAAGGATTAGCAAACATTTTAGGAAAGACTCTAATGTGAAAATGTAAGGATCTAAACAAACTGAAAAAGAAAACAATTTGGAGGAAAAGAAAATTGTGAAAAGTAAAGGGATAAAAATATCATAATCAGAGAAAAATACTGAATCTCAAACTCAAGTATATGAGACTATTATTCAAAAATGGCAAATCATATCTACAATTACATCTAAATTTAATGTCTAATGAAGGTTAAAAACAATAATTATTAATGCTATAAAAGGTGTGATGTACTTTGCCAAACCTTGTAGGAAAGAAACCTGGAATAGTAAGTAAACCAAGATACATAAACATTTATCTGCATTTTTGCCCAGAAAACCCAGTTCTAGCAAATGATCTTGTGTAAATTATTATACATGCACAAATAGATATATAAGGACAGTAAATCTGAAAGTATTCAGAATAGCAAAAAGTGAGAAAAATTCCATATGTGCATGGAAAAGTGGATGGTTTGCATATAAAGTGACTCAAATTGTTTTAGTCATTAGGAATCATATCATGTAACAATAATTGAAGACTGAAAATTTTCGTAATATAATTTTAAAACTTATAAGTTACAATTTCAGTTTTGAAAAGGTTTAGGTATGTGTGCATATGTGTTTAGGTATATGTATAATTAATAAATGCTAAGAAATAAAGAGGACTGAAAAGTATATCAAAATTTAGCTGTTTATTTCTGAGTAATGGGGTTATAAATTAAACTTATTTTCTGTTTTCATGTTTTTAGTCATGTTCTTCAAATCTCTAAATTCAAAAATAAATGAATATTTTAAATCTTTAAATAGAAATTTGAAATCCTCTGCAGTTGAATTGGCGAGTGACAAGTATGGAATGAACAGTTGTCCAAAGCATTTGATTGCTATTATAGACTTAGTGTTCCTACTGGCAGAAGAAGCCCAAAATAACCAATAAAACTTGTTCACACAACTGTGCTGACAATGATATTAATGCCTAGAACAACACAACAGTTCACTAAGGGAAAACCATGTTGGGTTCAACTCAGAACAAGAGGAGGGTAAAAGCAAATGGAAAAAGATGAAATTGACAGGGAAACCCAATGCTCAGTTCAAGCTCCCTGCCTGGGTGGGCAGTTTGAGTGGGAAACTAACCTCTCCAGAATTTGGGTTCACTGACCGCAAGTAGAACAAAGGCTTGCAGAGCAGGCCAGATTGAAACAAGTAGCTATAAAAGTGTTCTGCCCTGTGAGTACCACCCTGCAACATAATTGGCCACCTGAACAAAGGAAAACAGTGCCCGGGGTTTCTCCATTCAGGAAGCAAATCTGAAGAGCAGGAACTGAAGCCATGTGCCAACACTTCCCCAAGATCAGAGGCCAAGAAAATAGTATAATATCTGAAAAACAAATCTGGTCAGTTTCTCAGAGGACTTCCTAACACAACTATTTCGAATTGGCAGTGTATTTCTAAGGATCTGAGTATTGGTTCTATCCTAAAACCATGAGGTTTTGTGAGGTTACTTTTACATGGTAACAGACTTTGCTAGGTTATATAAACTATTATTTCTGATATTGGAAAGAGAGCTAGTCTACCTGAATTGTTGGAATACCTGTTACTTTAACACAAAACAACAACAATATGTATATAAATACATATATACATAACACACACACACGTGTGTGTGTGTGTGTGTGTGTGTGTGTATAGAAGATAAATAGGTTTCTTGTTGGGGATACGGTTTGGTAGAGAATCGGTGTCTCTAGAGCTTTGGATGCCTTGTTGAGATTTTAGCTTCTTTTCTCCTTTCCCTGTCAAGCAGGCAGGCAGCTCTATATGTAATCATTTTAGTAAAGATGTAGGGCAGGAAAGAGGAATGAGCCACAAGTCTTTGTGGACTTTTTTTTTCAATTTTTAAGCTCTTAGGAGAACCTAGATAATTTTATGTTGAAGCTAAATCTTCCTTGGTATCATAGGCATAAATTTCTGAACAGAGAGGGAGGATTGGCTAGACTGAATAAGAACAGACAGACAGAGGGTAATTGGTTCATGGACTAGGGAAGCCATATCTTGGTAAAGGGTCTGCCTGCAGTGCACGAGACCTGAGTTCAATCCGAGTCAGGAAGATTCCCCTGGAGAAGGGAATGGTTACCCAGTATTCTTGCTTGGAGTATTCCATGGACAGAGGAGCCTAGTGGGCTATAGTCCCTGGTGTCACAAAGAGTTGGACGTGACTGAGCGACTTTCACTTTCATGAAAAAATATATGTATACATATATATGAAAAAATATATATAAGCTTCAGTTCCTTTTTTTCCACTAATATAAGCTTTCAACCACTGTTCTTTATATATAAGGCATTGATTATGCCTAGCCATTAAAGAGTATTTAAAGACAAGTCCCATGTGTTGTTCTTAAAATCTAGTAAGGGAGGGAATAAAATTAATATATAAATGCTTTCCTCATGTAATTATATATTATATCAGTTCAGTTCAGTCGCTCAGTCGTGTCCGACTCTCTGCGACCCCATGAATTGCAGCACGCCAGGCCTCTCTGTCCATCACCAACTCCCGGAGTCTACCCAAACCCATGTTCATCGAGTCGGTGATGCCATCCAACCATCTCATCCTCTGTCGTCCCCTTCTCCTCCCGCCCCCAATCCTACCCAGCATTAGGGTCTTTTCCAATGAGTCAACCCTTCGCATGAGGAAGCCAAAGTATTGGAGCTTCAGCTTCAACATCAGACCTTCCAATGAACACCCAGGATTGATCTCTTTTAGGATGGATTGATTGGATCTCCTTGCAGTCCAAGAAACTCTCAAGAGTCTTCTCCAACACCACAGTTCAAAAGCATCAATTCTGCGGCGCTCAGCTTTCTTCACCGTCCAACCCTCACATCCATACATGACCACTGGAAAAACCATAGTCTCGACTAGACGGACTTTTGTTGGCAAAGTAATGTCTCTGCTTTTAAACATGCTATCTAGGTTGGCCATAACCTTCCTTCCAAGGAGTAAGCGTCTTTTAATTTCATGGCTGCAGTCACCATCAGCAGTGATTCTGGAGCCCAAAAAAGTAAAGTCTGACACTGTTTCCACTGTTTCCCCATCTATTTCCCATGGAGTGATGGGACCAGATGCCATGATCTTAGTTTTCTGAACGTTGAGCTTTAAGCCAACTTTTCCACTCTCCTCCTTCACCTTCATCAAGAGGCTCTTTAGTTCTTCTTCACTTTCTGCCATAAGGGTGGTGTCATCCGCATATCTGAGGTTATTGATATTTCTCCCGGCAATCTTGATTCCAGCTTGTGTTTCTTCCAGCCCAGCGTTTCTCATGATGTACTCTGCATATAAGTTAAATAAGCAGGGTGACAATATACAGCCTTGATGTACTCCTTTTCCTATTTGGAACCAGTCTGTTGTTCCATGTCCAGTTCTGACTGTTGCTTCCTGACCTGCAAACCTTTCTCAAGAGACAGGTCAGATGGTCTAGTATTCCCATCTCTTTCAGAATTTTCCACAGTTTATTGTGATCCACACAGTCAAAGGCTTTGGCATAGTCAATAAAGCAGAAATAGATGTTTTTCTGGAACTCTCTTGCTTTTTCGATGATCCAGCGGATATTGGCAATTTGATCTCTGGTTCCTCTGCCTTTTCTAAAACCAGCTTGAACATCTGGAAGTTCACGGTTCACGTATTGCTGAAGCCTGGCTTGGAGAATTTTGAGCATTACTTTACTAGCATGTGAGATGAGTGCAATTGTGTGGTAGTTTGAGCATTCTTTGGCATTGCCTTTCTTTGGGATTGGAACGAAGTCTGACCTTTTCCAGTCCTGTGGCCACTGCTGAGCTTTCCAAATTTGCTGGCATATCGAGTGCAGCACTTTCACAGCATCACCTTTGAGGATTTGAAATAGCTCAACTGGAATTCCATCACCTCCACTAGCTTTGTTCGTAGTGATGCTTTCTAAGGCCCACTTGACTTCACATTCCAGGATGTCTGGCTCTAGGTGAGTGATCACACCATCGTGATTATCTGTGTCGTGAAGATCTTTTTTGTACAGTTCTTCTGTGTATTCTTGCCACCTCTTCTTAATATCTTCTGCTTCTGTTAGGTCCATACCATTTCTGTCCTTTATCGAGCCTATCTTTGCGTGAAATGTTCCCTTGGTATCTCTAATTTTCTTGAAGAGGTCTCTAGTCTTTCCCAATCTGTTGTTTTCCTCTATTTGTTTGCACTGATCGCTGAGGAAGGCTTTCTTATCTTTCCTTGCTGTTCTTTGGAACTCTGCATTCAGATGAGAATATCTTTCCTTTTCTCCTTTGCTTTTCGCTTCTCTTCTCTTCCCAGCTATCTGTAAGGCCTCCTCAGACAGCCATTTTGCTTTTTTGCATTTCTTTTCCATGGGGATTTTCTTGATCCCTGTCTCCTGTACAATGTCACGAACCTCTGTCCATAGTTCATCAGGCATTCTGTCTATCAGGTCTAGTCCCTTAAATCTATTTTTCACTTCCACTGTATACTCATAAGGGATTTGATCTAGGTCATACCTGAATGGTCTAGTGGTTTTCCCTACTTTCTTCAATTTAAGTCTGAATTTGGCAATAAGCAGTTCATGATCTGAGCCACAGTCTGCTCCCGGTCTTCTTTTTGCTGACTGTATAGAGCTTCTCCATCTTTGGCTGCAAAGAATATAATCAATCTGATTTCGATGTTGACCATCTGGTGATGTCCACATGTAGAGTCTTCTCTTGTGTTGTTGGAATAGGGTGTTTGCTATTACCAGTGTGTTCTCGTGGCAAAACTCTATTAGCCTTTGCCCTGCTTCATTCTGTACTCCAAGGCCAAACCTGCCTGTTACGCCAGGTGTTTCTTGACTTCCTACTTTTGCATTCCAGTCCCCTATAATGAAAAGGACATCTTTTTTGGGTGTTAGTTCTAGAAGGTCTTGTAGGTCTTCATAGAATCGTTCAACTTCAGCTTCTTCGGCGTTACTGAAAGATGAACCCCCCAGGTCAGTAGGTGCCCAATATGCTAATGGAGATCAGTGGAGAAATAACTCCAGAAAGAATGATGGGATGGAGCCAAAGCAAAAACGATACCCAACTGTGGATGTGATTGGTGATAGACGCAAAGTCCGATGCTGTAAAGAGCAATATTGCATAGGAACCTGGAATGTTAGGTCCATGAATCAAGGCAAACTGGATGTGGTCAAACAGGAGATGGCAAGAGTGAACGTTGACATTCTAGGAATCAGCGAACTAAGATGGACTGGAATGGGTGAATTTAACTCAGATGACCATTATATCTACTACTGTGGGCAAGAATCCCTTAGAAGAAATGGAGTAGCCATCATGGTCAACAGAAGAGTCCGAAATGCAGTACTTGGATGCAGTCTCAAAAACGACAGAATGATCTCTGTTCGCTTCCAAGGCAAACCGTTCAATATCACGGTAATCCAAGTCTATGCCCCGACCAGTAACGCTGAAATATATTATATAAAGGGCTCTTATTAGTCAATATAGCTAGGCAATTTGCAGTAATTAAAAAAACCTTGTTATATCAATGACTTCACATAATAAAACTTTATCAATCATAAAAATCTAAAGAAGATAAAAAGTTCTTTAGAGCAAAACTCCACCAAATGGTGACTTAAGAATATAGACCAAAACATAGCCTCCAAATTTGCTGCCAAAAAGAGATGGAAGTGGCACACTGGCTTTTAAATATTTCATATCAGAAGTGATGTTTGTACCAAGTGTGAGAATATGTGTGTGTGGTGAGAATACATAAGATCTACTCTCAACAAATATCATTTATGTGGTACAATATTATTAACTATAGTTATCATATTGACAAATTCATTTCATAACTGAATATTTTTACCTTCTCATTAGCTCTCCTGACTTTCCCCTGGCCTCTGGCAACCATCTTTCCACTCCCTGGTTCTATGAGTTCAGTTTTTTAAAATTCCACGTATAAATGAGATTATGCAGTATTTATATTTCTGTTTGATTTTATTTCACTTAGCATAAGGTCCATGTTGTCACAGGTGGCAGGATGTCCTTCTGTTTTATGGCTGAATAATATCCTATTGTGTGTGTGTGTGTATGAATGAATATGCACATATATATGTACACCCACCACGTCTTTATCCATAGCCATCTCTTGGGCTCATAAGTTGTTGCCGTATCTTGGCTATTGTGAATTATGCTTCAGTGAACATGAAAGGGTAGATTCCTGTTGGAGATACTAATTTCATTACTTTTAGATATATGCTCAGAAGTGAGATTGCTAGTAGTTCATATGGTATTTCTATTTTTAATCTTTTTAGAAACCTTTATACTGTTTTCCATAATGGCTGCACCAATTTACATTCCCACCAACAGTGTAAAAAAGTTCCCTTTTCTCTACACCCTCTCCAATAGTCATTCTCTCAAATCTTTTTGATAACAGCTATCCTAACAGGTGTGAAGTGATAGCTCATTGTGGCTTTGGTTTGCATTTCCCTCAAGATTAGTAATGTTGAATACATTTGCATATACCTTTTGGCCATTTGTATGTCTTCTTTGGAAAAATGTCTGTTCAGGTCCTTTTTCCACTTTTAAATCATGTTATTTTTTTTTATATTAGCTGTATAAGTCTCTTATATGTTTTTTACATTAACCCCTTATTAGATACATGGAATGAAGGTATCTTCTCACATCCTATAGGTTGTCTTTTCATTTTGTTTACTGTTTCCTTTGCTCTACAGAAGCTTTTAAGCTTGATGTATTTCCACTTGTTTATTTTTGCATTTGTTGCCCATGTTTTTGGTGTGCTACCCAAAAAAATCATTGAAAAGACCAATGTCAAAATCTTTTCCTTGCATTTTTTGTAAGAGTTTTATAGTTTCACTTCTTATATTTAAGTTTTTAATACATTTCAGTTTCATTTTTTGTGTATGGTATAAGAGTTGAGTTTTATTCTTTTGCACGTGGATATTTGGTTTTCCAAACACAATTGATTGAAGAGACTGTCTTTTCCTCACTGTATTCTTGGCACACTTGTTAAAGATGAGTTAACTGTATATGCATGGGTTTATTTCTGGGTTCTCTGTTCTCTTCTATTGGCCTAGTGTCTGTTTTAATGCCAGTACCTCAGGGCTGTTTTAGGCTCTGCAGTTGGTTGGAGTTCAGTGGGCCTGTTTCCAGGGGCAGAGACAAGTGTTTCTCCCATCAAGTCTCTGGGCAGGCAGGACTGCTGTGAGACCATAGCTGAGAGAGGCTGAGGTTGAGTGATAGAGCCATTTCTGGATCTGCTATCAGATGGAGGGTGGTGGGCCTGCCTCAGGAGGGATGAGTATGGGGAACAGATGGGCAGAATTGCCTCCAGATTTTAGCTAAGAGGGGCTGGAGTCAGGTCACAGGACCACACCCAGGACCAATGTCAGCAGGCCTGTTCTCCAAGGCACCTATGGGCATGACTCCTGCTGGGTCCCCTGGTGGGTGGTCCTAGCAGCAGAGCCAAGGCCAGTTGGGGTTGCGGCTAAGCCAGTTCCACAGGGGATGGAGCTATTTGTGGGTCTGTATCCAGGACCATGGGCCTCCCAGGCGACTCAGTGATGAAGACTCCACCTGCCAATGCAAGAGACACAGGAGAGGTAGGTTCTCTCCCTGGGTAGGGAAGATCCTCTGGAAGACGACATGGCAACTCACTCCAGTATTCTTGCCTGGAAAATTTCATGGACAGAGGAGCCTGGCAGGTTACAGTCCATGGGGTCACAAAGAGTTGGACGTGACTGAGTGACTGAGCAGGCACGCATCCAGGACCGTGGTTGGTGAGTCAGCCACCTGGGCGCGGGCTTGCCTTCTCAACATACCCCTCCTCAGTCTTGGACTCCACCGGGGTTTCACAGTCTCCTGCGTGGGTCCCAAAGTTCCCACAAAGATACTTTTATCTGTGGATGGCTGCCAAATTATAGTTGCTGAGGGTGCAAAGGAGCAGGGGACCTCCTATTTTGCCAGCTTGCTGAAGTCACCTCTCTAATTTCTTATTTTTGTATATAACCCTGGGGGGGGGGTTGATTATTTAAGATTTTGTATTTATTAATGTAAATGAAAGGAGCTTGCTTAGCACAGTGCCAGCACATAACAAGCTCTTCATGACTATTTTGACCCATTAACTAAGAAACAATAGTAAGAAAATGATTCTGTAGCAAGCACAAAATTATATCCATGTATGACATGGTTAACTGTTTAAGAAATTCTCTTTAAAAATAGTAAAATTGATTTGAAAAGAACTGGAAGAGATAAGTCATCTGGTAGAGATTCTAGAAATATAAGATCAGCCCTCAGGCCCAAATCAACCAAAATTCTAATCCAAATTCAGAAAACAAAGCTATTTAAAAATTCAGAACCATAGCAGACATAACATTTCAAGTGATCTTTTTCACAGATCTTTCTATCCACAACTTTGTAGGAATTTCTCAGCAAACTTTGTTTCAATCTTAATTATGTCTTTTCCTACTTTTTTCCTTCCCTTTTGTTGTTAGCTGGCTCCATTTTTGTGTAATTATGCTACTCTTATATGATGATTTCCACATTAGATGAGGCAGAACTACTACAGTCTGTGATTGTTGTTAAGGTGGGCTATGGCTCAGTGTTTCCATTCCTTTTTACCCTTCACTGACCATTACAGAGAGAATGGTATCAACTTTAAAATACAAAACACCTGGGTTTAAACAAACACCTCTGCTGCAAAATTACTGTTACTGAAGCTAGCTACAAAGACATGTACTAAGTTTAAAAGATAAAAATCCAAATAAATACATTAGAGATATTTCACGCATAACAATGTGCCTTGAAACTTGTACTTCTCTGATTCTAATGACCTCTCATATTCTAACAAAGAAAAATTCTGAAGAGAAGTAACTTCCATAGACAAGAACTGCTGAACAAAATCCTAAATCATTGCTCCTAAGTATTTATGTTTTGGAGAAGGGAATGGCAGCGCACTCCAGTATACTTGCTTGGGACATCCCATGAACAGAGGAGCCTGGTGTGCTACAGTCCATGGGGTCGCAAAGAGGCAGACACAACTAAGCCACTAACACTTTCAAATATTTATGTTTACAGCAGCCAGAATACAGTTCTCAACTGGCTGTAGCTGCCAAAACAAAAACTCATAGAGGTTATAAAAATGCAGGAAATTCAGTTCAACTGTTTAAAGCATATGTGGAGATACCTACTAAGTGCTGGGTACCACTGGCCTCTGGAAATACAAAATGTGTATGGTATTTTCATGCTGATACTGAAGCAAGCACACTTATTCAAACCCTGATAGTAAGTCTGGATACATTACTGTTATCTAAAGAATATTCCCAAAGGCATCCGTTAACCTTATGACTCAGTCAACATTTGTACTTAAATAATAATTAATAGTCATTTATTAAGCTCCCACAGCATTCTAGACTCTAAAATCCACTCTCAGACACAACTCACTCTCAGAAACTCTCACTCTCAAGATGGTACTGGGAATAATGGTCCTATTTTTCTAATATCTCTCATCCCTAATTCTTTATCTGGGGAAAAAAGCACTATGTACATTGAATGCTTTATTTCATTATATTAAATGAAAGTTTACACATGGAGACTGCTGAGTGCTCCGTACATATGCTACACTATTTGTCCTTAAGTCTAGGGATTTCCTTTTCTTGGCATGAATTATAGGAGAAGTGCCTCACACCCAGGCTGAGTGAGTTATTCTAGCTTATGGTGGTGTTGGAGAGAAAAGCACATAAACCAGAGGATGTCATTAGACCAGTGACAATGGAGGAGAAAATATCCAGCGCTGACAGCCCCGCTCACTTGCAAGCTGATCGGTGTCAACATGCCGAGCAGTACAGACAGAATGGCTTAGGAAGGGGTTTGCTGCATCTGGCCAGAAAGGAAGTATAACAGCAAAAAGAGAACAAAATATTGTATGTCTGTTTTTGCTCCACCTAGGAAAAGCAGACACAATGAATCCACAGTATGTATAGAGAAGGAACTAACCACATGTATTAATACGGTCTTTGTGCCTCGGCTATAAAACAGGTTCTGGGCTTGTAGTTAAAGTGGCTGCACAGATGGGGCCTTTTCCCCTTTCTTTGCAATATTCCATATTCTAATTATGACTTGCACTGCTTCTGGCACGAAAGCAAGGCCACTGATGTGGCCCCCAGAGTAGGCATGATAAAAAGCCAGGCCCATGAACTCGTGTGACTGCTCTTTTCCACTTCCCTTCTCCTCCCTTGGCTAATTCAGTCTGGGTTTTTTTTTTTTGACAGCATTTGGAATTCTTCAAGCTGTCTCTGGTTGCTTTTCACTCACTGGGAAAAAATAAAAAAAAAAGGATCAGATCTTCAGAAGTAACTCTATAGTTACTGGCAGGAGAGGAAGCCCAGACTAGTTAACAGTGTGGTTGGTATAAAACCCCACAAGCATGTGAAGTGCTAATAATTGATTACAGTAAAAAGGACTGTGTGAGAGCTAGTGGAATTGTCCAGTGTTCTATGTAAAATCCAAGTGCAAATCTCCATCAAGGGTGACAGGTTTCCCCACTTCATATGGTACTTCATTTTGGCCCTAAATGTTTAGGTTTTCCATTTTAGACCATAAAAGAAAAACATCATAAAATTAATGAAGATCACTAAATGAGATAGATGGTCTAAATCTTCTTATATTTTGTGATGTGATCTTATTTTGTGATGGCTTGTAGAGTCTTATAAGTTTTTGATTCTGTACAAATTGATTTGAAGTATCAAATGTTAGGAGATTCATTGAACTGTACCTTAACATTCCATCAGATTCTTACAAAGAACAATTTTTGATAACCATGAGTCTCAAGCTGTATAGCTGTAAATATAGGAAAGTATCTTACACAATCGGTACTAAGGTTTTAGCTCTTTGAATATAGTACTAACATAATTCTTAGGTAAAGTGCCTTTCATTTGAATGTTATTGTTTAAAATACTTGATGCTTTTTCCCCTCTTTTTCTCTCTTGCAGTCATTTTCCCCTGATATATCAATACTCTGTCATTTGATAATCATGAGCATTGTTGTATTCATTCACTCATTCATTTTTTTTCAACAAATATGCACTAGTGCCTGGAAGTAGAGTAGTTAACACACCAGAATGAAACCCATACTCTCCTAGAAGGAGATAGGTAATAGATAAAATAAATAAAACATATAGTAAGCTAGATATTGATAGAAATTATAGGAAAAAATATGTAAGAGGAATAGGGAATGGAATTTTAAATATGGTGGCCAGGGAATGCTTCTCTGAGAATGCTATTTACACTTCAATAGAAACAGACAAAAATCCATTCATGTGTGTTTATGATAGAAAATGGTTTTGCTGAGGAAATGAGTACAAAAGCTTTGAAGGTAGATTATCCATGGAGTATGAGAAGAGGAGCATAATGGAGCAACCAATATAACCAGAATGGAGCAACCAGTGAAGTTGACCATGGAGACATCACCAGGATTAGATTATGTAGACCAATGTAAGGACTTTAGTTTTTACTCTGAATGAGATGAACATGTAGAACAGTGATATTTTTGAATTTATGATTTGGAAGTCAGTTATATTGGTAATAAACTGTTGGAGTGAAAAAGACAGAAATGAGAATATTAGCTGCAATTATTCATTCAAAAATGATGATGCTTTGGACTAAGCTGATACAGATGAAGTGAATACAGATGGTTGGATTACAGATATATTTTAAAGGTAGATTCAGTAGTATTTGGTGATGGATTGAAAGCAAGTTATGTGGAGAAAAATTCAGAAATTTGGGTGTTGGCAAATGAAATGTGGATTTGTCATTTATGGATATGGAGAAGACTCTATGAAGAACAGATTTGGAGAGAATGGTAAGAGCATGATTTTGGAGTTGCTGAACTTGAGATACCTATTAGATATCTAAATAGAGAGATGTTGAATTTAGAGAAGAGGTCCAGGATGCAGTTATCCATCTGGGAGTTGTCCATTGAGAAATGATTTTTGAAATCATCTAAAAAAGAGATGTGATACCCAAAATAGTGTAGGGAGAATAGGCTCTGGAGTCTTAGGCCTGAATCACTCCAGTGATTCCTGGTGAGAGGGATTAAGAGAAACCCTCAAAGGAGTATTAGCTGAAGCAGCCGATGAGAAAATGAGAAAACCTGAAGACTGTAGTATCCTGCAGTCCACATGAGGAAACTTTCAAGTAGAAGGGGGAGTGATTAACTGTATCAAATTCTGATGACGGGTGAAATGAGATGATGAACAAGAACTGATTTGGATTTAGTACCATGGAATTCATTGGTGATTAGACAAGAAAAATTTCATTAGTGTGGTGAGTTCCAAAGCTTGACTGGAGAGGCTGTAAGAAAGAAAGATAGGAAAAGAGAGAAGAATTGAGGGCTGTTAATTTAGACAACATTTTGAAAGCTTTCTTTTTTTTAGATAAAAGGAAATGAAAAATTAAGTGCTAGCTGAATGGGATGATAGAGTCAATAAAATCCTTTTCTTTTTTCAGACAGGAGTAATAGTGCATGTTTGTTATACATGATCTAGTAGGAACTAGAGGAAAATAAAACAAGAGGGACAACAATGTCTAGAAGTAGCAGAAAAAGCAAACAGTCTCATGCCCAGTGGAAGAACTGTCTTTAGATAGGAATGAGTTTAAGTCATCCACAGTCCAAAGAACAGATACAAGTCGGTGGTTAGTTATTATGGTAGGACCTTGTGGAAGCTCTCTTCTGTTTGTTTCCATTTTATCTGAAAGCAAGTTCATCAGCTAAGAGTTAGGATTTAAGAAGAAGTATCATGAGTTTGAGGAGAGAAGCAAAAGTAGGAATTATTTTTCAAGGAGAGTGAAAGAATGAATGGACTAGGGAAATATAATATGATTGCCAGGCAACATTAAGAGCCCACTTGAAATTAGAGGTCATAAATTTAAAGGAAGACAATCGTTATGGTTGTGTTTTTCTGCAGTCATATTCAGCTGTATGGGAACAGATGTGGAGTAGGCAGAGAGATGGATTTAACCATGGATTAACCATGGGTGAAATTCTGCAAGACAAATATAATCAAGGAGAGAGAGATGGAGGGAGGGAGACAGGCAGGAAAAGAGGAGAGGAAAGGGAGAGAGGGAGAAATTAGAATGATGGATCATGAGATATAAGGTAGGTGAAAAAGAAAGTTCATAAAATCATAAGGGTGAGAATAAAAAGTGGTATGATCAACTGATTTTGGCCCCCATGATGTATAAATAAGCATGAACTGGAAAAACAAAAAATAATAGTCTTGGAGAGAGATTCCTGAAAATGCAATTTTGGGAAGTTAAGTTGCTGTTGTTCAGTTGCTCAGTCATGTTTGACTCTGCAACCCCATAGACTGCAGCACACCAGGCTTCCTTGTCTTTCACTATCTCCTGGAGTTTACACAAACTCATTTCCATTGACTCAATGATGCCATCCAACCATCCCATCCGCAAAGTCCCCTTTTCCTCCTGCCTTGTATCTTCCCCAGCATCAGCGTCTTTTCCAATGAGTTGGCTCTTTGCATGAGGTGGCCAAAGTATTGGAGCTTCAACATCAGTCCTTCCAATGAATATTCAGGGTTGATTTCCTTTAGGATTGACTGACTTGATCTCTCTGCTGTCCAAGAGACTCTCAAGAGTCTTCTCCAGCACCACAGTTTGAAAACATCTATTGTTTCGGTGATCAGCCTTCTTTGTGGTCCAACTCTCACATCCATACATGACTACTGGAAGTTAAGAGTTGTTAGTAAAAAGAAACTATATGGTGCAATCTCAGTACTGTCTGTCTTACATAGATGGAAGGTGATCATTTTAGAGGAGAGGAGGGCAGGGCACCAAGAAGCTAGACTGAAGGAGCATCTACATAGAGTTTGAAATCAGCAAGAATTAAGACCGGAGTAGTTTAGGAGAGAGTGACCTTTATCTAAGAATTAAATTCCAAAAGAAAAGGAAGTGACCTAGCAGCCAGCAAATGAGTGCAACAGGGAAAGGTAACATGAGCTCTCACAGCACAAGGTTTAAAGTGGGAAGAATTGATGAAGGAGAAAGAATTGCTGAGAAATAACGGCAAGGCACAAGTGCATGGCCCATGTACAGGCCCAGGGGAGGAGAGTGTAGAAAAGAGCCACCTGTTAAGGGGACTTCTGAAGAAGCAGTGTCCTCAAGGAAGAACCAGCTGCAGTTACAGGGGTGGTTCTCAGCCTTGGCTGCTCATCTCATAAATAGATTAGGTAGATAATAGGTAGGATGAAGGGCTACCCCAGTGGCTCAGTGGTATAGAATCTGCCTGTGATGCAGAAGACGCAGGAGACCTGGGTTCAATCCCTGGGTGGGGAAAATCCCCTGGAGAAGGGCATGGCAATCCACTCCAGTATTCTTGCTGGAGAATCCCGTGGACAGAGGAGCTTGGTGGGCTATAGTCCATAGGTTCAAAAAGAACTGGACATGACTAAAGCGACTGAGCATGCATGCACAGATAGGCTGAAAGTGAAAGTTGCTCAGTGATGTCCGACTCTTTAAGACCCCACAGACTGTAGTCCACCAGGCTCCTCTGTCCATGGGATTCTCCAGGCAAGAATACTGTAGTGGGTTGCCATTCCCTTCTCTGGGGATCTTCCCAACCTAGGGATTGAACCTGGCTTTCCTAAATTGCAGGCACATTCTTTACTGTCTGAGCCACTAGATAAGCCCTAGATAGGGTAGATAGATACGAAAATTTGCGGGGGAAAGCTTTACAAGTGAAACTGATAATTATTTACTTGAAATAAGTCTAGATAGAACAGTCTATCTATCTAGACTGTCAGTCTATTCTATATAGTCTATTCTATCTAGAATTATTTCAAATAAATAATTTTCAGCTTCACTTGTAAAGCTTTCCCCCAAAATTCTCATGGAAAATCTGCCATAGGATTAAAACAAGTAATTTTTCAGTCAATTAAATTCCATGAAAGACATTACTTACATTTTCTATTATGTAGTGAAAAAAGTATCCAGGGTCATGCACATAATCAGTTTTCATTATCCCAGAAGATCTAATCAAACATAATTAGGCAGGAAGTAATCTCACTTAAACATTCTTTTGGTATGAAGAGTTCTCCAACAATAATAAAGACTAATCCTTCTTCATGTGTAACATTGAAGATACGGAATCACGTGTGTCACTGGGTACAATCCAAGATGGCTGTGCTACAGCCACAGGAAGGCCATGGTGCTCTGTTGAGCTGGTTGTCCACACTGCCTCTGTTACAGGCACTGTCCCCAAGGAGACCTAGATATACAGCAGCAGTCTACTCTGTTTGTGAGAAAAGCTGTGTTTCTAGGATTCCTATAAGGTTGTTGTTGCTCAGTTGCTAAGTCATGTTTGACTCTTTGTGACTCCTTGAACTGCAACATGTAAGGCGTCTGTGTCCTTCACCATCTTGCAGAGTTAGGTCAAACTCATGTCCGTTGAGTCGGTGATGCCATCAGACCATCTCATCCTCTGTCATCTCCTTCTCCTTTTGCCCTCAGTCTTTCCCAGCATCAGGGTCTTTTCCAGCGAGTCAGCTCTTCTCATCAGTAGGCTAAAGTATTGGAGCTTCAGCTTCAGCATCAGCACTTCCAGTGAATATTCATGGTTGATTTCCTTTAGGATTGACTGGTTTGATCTCCTTGTATTATGGTTTATAGTTCACTGTGAATTAATGTACAATTGGTGCTAGAAAAAAAGTTTAAGTGCTTAATTATAAGAGATGAAAGAGCCAATTCAAACCTTTTTAAGGCTTAATATTTTATCATTTGAAAATGTATTCATTTACTTCTTCAAACAACAGTTTCTGAGTATCTAATATGTGTGAGGCACTCTACAGGCTAATGGGCACACGGCAGTGAGTGAAACTCAAACTTCCCATAGTTTACATTCTTCTTCACTCTGGTGAAGAGTCTTTTTATTCACCACCCAGAAAGCAAGATATATGAGTGTTCCCAGATAAATAGAGGGGGCAGGGATTAACTTTAAATTGGATATTTCCTCCTAAAATTATTTCCTGATATCCCTTGTGAAAATTGAAGATATATAGGAATCTTACAAAACTTGGAATGAAAACTCACAAACTCAGAGAAAGCTGGTTTCTTAGTAAATCTCTTGTGATGTTCGTAATTTCAAAAATCAGAAACAAATGTTTCTGTCACCCCTAACAAGTGAACGGAGGCAGGTAAAATCAACTCATACATCTTAGATTTTTTGTTAGAGATGAATACTAAGAACATAGATGAGATTTTAAAAGAACAAGAGAGATCTGAGGGTTTAAAAATAAAATATGTAGCCATAATTCCTCCGAGAGGAAGAGCTAAGACAAAATAGAGTGGTGTTGCAGAAAGAAATGAAAATCCCCAAGGCAACCCAGCAAAGGAAGAAGAGGTTCTCTTAAAAGTATATATGGGCTTTTGTTGAATTTTAACAAGCCCTCAAAGGACAGATGCCCGGAGATGTCTGAAGTTCTTCATTTAATGTGAAAATACTTTACACTTTCCTTTAAACAAAGAAATCACCCCACTGGCTAGGAGCCAGAGTTTGCACATTTTTTAAGGCACCACAGGAAAAGAGAAAAGAAAGAAGCCAAGCATTTCCACATTCCCCCTAGGGGAAGAATATGCCCGGGTCCCAGATTCTCATCAGTGGCAGCTCTGGATCCCTGATTAATGAGTCCTTCCATGCTCCCGGCTTTGCCGCCCCCACTGTGCTCCAGTTTCAATTTTCACCCCCTATCTGGACGTGGCTCCTCAGTGAAGAAAGCCCAGAGATGATGTGGAGGGAATGAAAGGGAAATGCAGATATTAGTGCTACCTGACCAGCAGGAAATTTGAACTGTATCAAATGAGATGGCCCAAAGAGCTGTTGACATGTAAGATAAAGTTTAGAACAGGATTACTATGCCATGGATTATTTGTGGGGGAGGGAACAGAGTTTAAACTAGAACTTTATGAGTCACTGTGGCATACTATCACTGTTTCATTCCCTCCTTTTCTGGATGGGGGCTTCTTTAAGTCACAGCTGCAGTTGAGGCTTTTTATTTAACCTCTTGAAAAGGACTCTCTGTGTCATTTGGGTGGCTGAGCTAGGATAACTTATCTGTGGGTTATGATTTATTTGAGTATGTGACCGTGATAATCACAGTTACAGATAACCATAGTAATAACACCTACCTTTCATACTATCTGGGTTCTATAAATATAAGATAAATACATCTCCACAGCATGGCAATATGGCACAGAAATGGAAGATATGAGATGCTCGTGATTCACTCATGGTCCCCAACCAGGGGGCTTCCCAGATGGGCAGTGGTAAAGAGTCCGCCTGCCAATTCAGGAGACCTGGGTTCGATCCCTGGGTCGGGAAGATCCCCTGGAGAAGGGAATGGCAACGCACTCCAGTATTCTTGCCTGGAGAATCCTATGGACAGAGAAGCCTGGCGGGCTACAGTCCATGGGATCGCAGAGAGTCAGACATGACTGAGCAACTAACAGTTTCACTTTCGGCCTATTTCTGAGCTGTATGACCTTGGACAAGTAGCAGCCTTGTTAAGACTCAATTTTCTCATCTGTTAACCAGGGTGATAATAGTAGATTTACTTTAAAGATTAAATGAGATGATGCATAATAGATAAAACATAATCTGGATACTAACATTATAATAAACAATGGCAGTTAATTAGATATCAATAACATGCTCCCCAAATAGTGATTGCACCCCAATGGAATCTAAAATTTCCACTTGTTTTACTCCCAAAATATATATTAAAAGGTTGTTTTATACAGCTCAGGGAGTGGAAGATGGCAGGGATATTTTTAGTTATGAGAAAGAATTGTGAAAATTAATTTATGTGTGTTAATCACTCACTATCTGACTCTTTGCGACCCCATGGACTGTAGCCTGCCAGGCTTCTCTGTTCATAGGATTCTCCAGGCAAGAATACTGGAGTGCGGTAGCCATTACCTTCTCCAGGTGATCTTCCTGACCCAGGGATGGATCCCAGGTCTTGTGCATTGCAGGCAGATTCTTTACTGTCTGAGCCACCAGGGAAGCCCGAAAATTAATTTGAGCATATCTAAATCCTGGAGGAGAAGGGGACAACAGAGGATGAGATGGTTGGATGGCATCACCGACATGATAGACCTGAGTTTGAGTAGGCTCTGGGAGTGGGTGATGGACAGGGAAGCTTGGCATGCTGCAGTCCATGGAGCATGGACTTTGTGGAGTCTGACTCCACAAAGAGTCAGACACGACTGAGCAACTGAACTGAAATCCTGGTAACAAGATGACAACATGAAGCAAATAATTAAACTTAGAAAAAACAGAGAAGGGGCTGTCCAGGGTAAATCAGAACAAGCAATGCCTCCTTCTTGTTTGCTCCCTGAATTGTCCCTCAGTCTTGGATTTCTTCTGGGCTGTTCAGTTTATCGTCGGTGTGTTTGTGGAGCAGCAGTTGCTTGGAGCTCAGCATTGTGGTTTCTAGCAGCAAAAGAAGCTTTGTGACTGGATCACTTTAAGTCACTCTGTTTCAAGCTGTCAAAGACGCTGGGGTTAAGAAGAATGGTAGAGGACTTCTATAATTTAAGACCAGTTTTCTTTTTTGTTTTTTGTTTTTTCAGTGTGCATTGTGTGCACATGTGTTCCAGTACAGATGGAGACTCAAATGACTGTCAGACCCTTTGGTGTGAGTTCAAATTTCCTGAAGGTGTTGGAATGTCTGTAAAACATCAGATGCCCTTCTGCTTGAGTTTTTTTTTTTTTTTTTAAGTAAATATATTTTAATTCTCTGCTGATGTGAAATCTCATTTTACTTAGGGAAAGGTTTGACAGTGTCTTTGAAAAATTGTTCATTAAAAAAAAAGCTTTTGAGTTTCTGGCAGGTAACTGATTCTCATATTAAGAAGTTAGATCTGATTTGTCCATAATCAAAAACCAGGCATTGTGTTTGTGTCTTCCCTCCCCCGCACCCCAAAATCAAAAATCTTTTTTCTTGTTCCAACACTATTAGTCATATTTTAAAGAATTATTGGTGAGCTGTTGTCATCACTCTTACAACACTTTTTCCTACTTAAGCTTCAGAAAGTTTTTTTTTTTTTTTTTTTCAGGGAGGCTTGGATGGCTTTATCAATATTCATGCTGTGGTTTTATTTCTAAGCCTTTGGATAACTGTAGAGTAGCTTCCTCCAGCTTCATTTTAAACTAATTGCGTTTGTCAAAGAGAGAGCAAAGAAGCCTCCCCCAAAGTTGTGCCTTCACTAGTGGATTCTGTAGTCGGCAACTTCCCCCAGGTACTTTTGTAGCTGAGAATCAAAATGTTAAGAAAATGCTGCGAAAAGGATTTGGGGCAGATAGAATCCTCAGTTCATAGTATTTTTGTCCTCAGCCAGAAACTGAAAATACAAAAATAACCATCAGTTAAAACATCAGCAGCAACTAATTTACAGGTGTACTGAATATGTAGCTGCTTATTTAACATGCCTTGAGGTGTGTGTACAGTTTGTATTTACCCAGTTATTCCCCTGCGTAAGATTTCTTGTTCCCTGTCCCATGGCAGACATTCTACCATTAGAGTCACTCCTATGGATTCCAAACCAAAGACTAAAGCAAGGCCACTAGAATGCTCCTGTGACAATATGATATATGATACTAGTTCACTCAGGATAGGCTTGCTCATGCCATGGGAGCAAAGTACCACCAAGTCACTTAAAGCAACTTAAAGCAACTTAAAATGATAAATGTTTTATATTTTCTTATGTGACATGTCCATCATGGGGACAGAGGGCTTCTACTCACCACAGACATTCAGGGAATTTTCTCATGATCATTCCAAAAGAAAAAGGGATTCCTAAAGTGATCTTGAAGTTACAGTTAAGTACTCAGATCTCCAGAGTGACACACATCACTTATAATTACAATTCATCTGTCATCACTGGTCACATGGCCCCCACGACCACAAACACAGGCCAGCAAGTGCATCCAGTATGAAATGGTAGGAACTTGACAGCATTTGTTCAGAGCACTAATAACTCTCGACAGTTACCTCAAGGGAGGGGTTCTGAATTTGGAAACAGCCCTTGCCTTCTGACTCCAAGAATTCTCAAAATGAAGTGCTGGATGAGCTGAGGGGGAAGTAGGAGCACGTCTCATTAGGTTGAGAGGCTTCATGGATGGAAGCCACAGGGAGAGGATCATGTTTGTCTGGAAGCAAAGAGCAGATGTTAGAAAGGCAAAAACAAGAGGCAGATCAATTTACTGTGTAACTTTGCTAATATCAGTTTTGCTTGCAACTGTATTGTTGAAATCAGGGTCAGATTTTTTAATGTAAATATAACATATTTTAGATATAACACAAAATAATAAATACTGTACGTGAGATCATCATAAAAAGTGTTATATACTTGTGGACTACTACAAATAACAAACCAGGTCATTTACTGTTTGCTTAGCATCAAAAGAAAATAGCTGAAATTTGAAATGTACATACACTAAAGTTTATGTGTAAAAGTTTCTAAGTTTGCTTAGGTTAAGTGTTATTATAAGTATTCTCAGAATTCAGTAATATGGGTAACTATTTGCCAGGAAATCAACTTTTTTTGTATAGTAAGAGGCCACTTACAGTTTGTTTCAATCTTAGGTGTCAGTGTTTTAATTAATTGTGCATTTTGTGGTTAATTAATTGTGTGTTTTTGTATAGTCACTCTTTCAAACCATGAAGCCACTCATGAATACTAGATTGCTTAACTTTTTCTTATTTGTGTCTCAGGAGTTAATTCCTTTTTATGTTGCATAGAATTTCATTATTTGGGTACATGCAATTGCTTATCAAATGGTCTGCTGAGGAACACTTGAGTTGTTTCTGGTTTTTGGTGTTACAGATAAAGGTGCTTTGAACAGGTCTTGTGTGGACATATGCTTTCAGGGCTCTTGGGCATATACCTAGAACTGGAATGATTGGGTCATGGGACAGTGTATTTTTAACTTTTCAAGAAATTGCCAAACTGTTTTCCAAATGACTGTACAATTTTCTATTCCTGTGAGGATCATATGAGAGTTCTAATTCCTCCATATTTTCACAGACACTTGGTTTATCCAGCTTTTTTAATTTTAGCTGCTCTGATAGATGCATAGTACTATCTCATTGTACATTTAATTTGAATTTCTCAAATATTTACCATTTGAAATACTTTGTGAAGTATCAATTCAAATCTTTTGTTTATTCTTTGGGTTGTTGTTTTTGTTGTTTGTAATGAACTTGCAAGAATTCTACATATTCCTGATACAAATCTTTTGTCTGAGAACATCGTAGTTTCTACCCAGCTGTTTTTGCCTTTTCATTTTCTTAACTGTGTCTTTTAGAAGAAGAAAAGACTTAAAAAATACAGGCAGTTAACATTTTAAGTTAGAAAGTAACTTTTCTAAAGGGAGAGACTGTCCTCAAAATTGCATCACATTCCTTCTGGGTCTAAGACACTAGGCATCGTTAAGGTATGAACAGTTCAGAACTAAAGGTAATCATAACAAAACCCAACAACAATATCCATTTCCTGAGTGCTGAGGCTGTGCCAAGCAATGGGGTTGGCTACTTAAATAGGAAGTGACTGAGACAGAAACCCTCCCAACTACAAAATTATACAAATTTTTATCTCTGCCAAAGCCAGCACATTTCTGGTAGTGTTTCATAACTACTCCAACATCTTGACTGGTGTTGGAAAGAGTTGGGCACAATAGCCTAGCCATGTTGATACATAAAATTAGCCATTGCAGTCCACCCCTTGTCAATTTGGCACCCATACACATCTCCTTCAAACATACTTAATTTCTAAAGACATTATTAAAGTCTTAGTTCTACTTAGTATGATACAACAATCCTGTATGAAACCCAAAGTCCACTAACCCTTTCACCAGAAGATGATGCAAAATCCTTGAGTGACAGTCTTCCCTTTATATTCTGTAACTCAAATACTCTGATATAAAGTTAATAAAGCTTAACTACTATGATGCAAAGTTAATACATCTCATATTATTATAAGAGAGGAAAGAAAAAATATTATGTATACACACAAATATATTCATAATAAAATAAGGAAGACATGCTCAAAATGATTACAGTTGTAGTTTCTGCAACTGGTCATGTGGCCATAACTGGTATTTGAAACTACCTACTCCTCCATCCCTTCTATATTGTCTTAGCCCTCAGAAAGTACCTCAGGTGGTTGTGGTCTATACCTGGTAGCATGACACAAACCTTCATTCCTGAAGGATCTAGGCCATTAGTAATCCTGCCTCAATTGGGTTGTTGTAGTTTTCTATTCACTTTAATCACAGGGCTTAGTAGTACTAAGAGATGCCCTAAAGC
This sequence comes from Giraffa tippelskirchi, assembly GCF_054371585.1. Taxonomy (NCBI): domain Eukaryota; kingdom Metazoa; phylum Chordata; class Mammalia; order Artiodactyla; family Giraffidae; genus Giraffa; species Giraffa tippelskirchi. The sequence goes on from NC_137284.1 coordinate 71,467,971, forward strand.
AGGAGTCCCCAGCCTCCCAGATCCAATGTTGATGATCTGAGGTGGAGCTGATATAGAAGTAAATGTAATGGACTGGACTCAAATCATCCTGAAAATGTACCCTCCCCCCCGCCCCAGTCTGTGAAAACATTGTCTTCCACAAAGCTAGTCCTTGTTTCCAAAAAGATTGGGGACTTTTGTCCTAAAGGAACTTGTGCATTACATATATCTTCTTCCTTACCTCCATTTTATAATAACAGTCCAATTTCTTTTTAACTTTTTATTTTGTATTGGAGTATGGGCTTCCCTGGTGGTTCAGATGGTAAAGAATCTGCCTGCAATGCAGAAGACCTGGGTTTGATCCCTGGGTCTATAAGAGCCCCTGGGGAAGGGAATGACTAACCCCTCTAGTATTCTTGCCTGGAAAATTCCATGGACAGAGGATCCTGGTGGGCTACAGTCTGTGGGGTCACGCAGAGTTGGACACAACTGAAGGGACTTAGCATGTACGCATAGCCAATTAACAATGTTGTGATAGTTTCAAGTGGACAGCAAAGGGATTCAGCCTTACCAATTTCCCTTTGGTAGTCAGGATCAGTCCTCCTAGCTGGTGTAGTAATGCCCATATTTGCCTGTTGATTCAGAGGCATGAGGAGCCCAAAGTGGCCAAGTGGCAGTCTTCACTTCCAATTCAGTGGAATCATGCTGTGTTTTCTGGTGGAAGCTTTCCTCCCTTTGGAGACCTACAGACCAGCAAAACATAAGATGATGAGGACAGGAAGAAAAAGTTTTTACTGATGAATCACTTGCAGTAGTAGTGGTGTCACTTCCATTTCCACCCCTCGATCCCTGGACCCATGGTCCTGGATATGGGAGAAACAAACCATATATTGAGCACTGACTTTCAAGATTCCTTGATATTTATATTGTATTATGTATTTTGTATGTGCTCAGTTGCTCAGTCATGTCTGACTCTCTGCAACCCCATGAACTGTAGCCCTCCAGGTGCCTCTGTCCATGGGATTTTCTAGGCAACAATACTGATATCGGTTGGCATTTCCTACTTCAGGGGATCTTCCTGACCCAGGAATCAAACCTATGTCTCTTGTGTCTCCAGCACTGGCAGGTGGATTCTTTACCATTAGTGCCACCCTAATAGGAAACTCTATTATATACACATACATATAAATCCATATATATATACATATATATCAGAGAATCTTGAAAAAACTAAAAGTAAAACGCAAAGAATAAGTTATGAACTATGATACCATTTTATATAACATATGAAAGCATACATCACAGTATTAGTTTACACATATATAAATAAGTGGTTAAGTATTAAAATATGAACAGAATAGATGCACAAAATGCAAGAATAGGGTTATTATTAGACAAAATTATATGATTGGAGAAATGTATAAAGGAATTTTCAATTACAAACTTCTTATTTTAAAAAAATTCTGAATCAAATAAGGCAAAACATGACATTTTTCAAAAGGGGCACCTGAGTCTATCCTATGGACTGAATTGTGTCCTTCTAAAATTCATATTTTGAAGCCCAAAACCCAATATAATGATACTTGGAAATGGAGTCTTTGGGAGGTAATTAGGTCTAGATGAGATCATGAGGGTGGGGCCCTCGTGATGGAATTAATGCCTTTATAATAAGAGACATAAGACAGCTTGTTCTCACTCCATCTTGTGAAGACACAGCCAAAAGGTGATCATGTGTAGCCTGGAAGAGAGATCTAATCAGAACTCTTCCCCTACTGGCATCCTGATCTCAGACTTCCAGACAGCAGAACTACAGCAGATAAACTGTTAGTTAGGCCATGTTGTCTATGATATTTGTCATGGAAACCCAGGCTAAGATAGTCTTTATTACGTTATTCAGAATATAATTCCTTATGTTTGAAAAATCACTCCCTTTAAAAAAAAATCCATTGTCATGAATATCAAGATCATGTTGCCCAAAGAGTTCATAGAAAAACAGAATACTAGAAAAATTAAAAGTAAGTGAAAGCATTTTTTAAGTTTAAGTTACTATACAAGTATCAGCTATTATAAAATCCTTTAAGGTAGGAACTGTGCGTATTTCACCAGTGCCAAGTGAAGAATCTGCCACATACCAGTGCTTAATATCTGTGACATACAAAGAGTATATCAATGAAACAGAAAGCATAAAGCTCCACTAACCATTGGTCTTCTGCAATCTCATAATAAAGAGATGGGGTTACAATCACCACAAAAAATTATCTTTTCAGGGACCTATTATCATGTAGCAAGTTTTCAAGCTTTTAATGTTGCTTGCTATAAATCACATGGACCTCTTGGCCTGCTTAAACCAGTTTCCTAATATTCTCTTTTCACAAGTTACTAATTCTGGCTTCTACAGTTGTGATTAAGCCCTTTCCCTTGCTTTTTCTAATCTTTATTTTTTTAGACGTTTTGCTTCATAATGAAGTATAACTGATTAACAATGTTGTGATAGTTTCAGGTATACAGTAAAGGACTCCACAATACATATAGCTGTATCCATTCTCCCCCAAACTCCCCTCCCATTCAGGCTGCCACATCACATTAGGCAGAGTTCCCTGTGATATACAGTAGGTCCTTGTTGGTTGTCCGTTTTAAATATAGCAGTGTATATGTCCATCCCAAACTCCATAACTATCATTTTCCTCAGTCCTTTTCCCCTAGTAACCATAAGTTTGTTGTCTAAGTCTGTGGATCTGTTTCTGTCTTGTAAATAAGTTCATATGTATCATTTCTTTTTAGTCTGCTTATAAGGGATGTCATACAGTCACGGGGTCACTAAGAGTCGGACACGACTGAGCGACTTCACCTTCACTTTTCCAATTCATGCACTGGAGAAGGAAATGGCAACCCACTCCAGTATTCTTGCCTGGAGAATCCCAGGGATGGCAGAGCCTGGTGGGCTGCCGTCTATGGGGTCGCACAGAGTCGGACACGACTGAAGCGACTTAGCAGCAGCAGCAGCAGCAGCATACAGTATTTATAATTCTCTGACTTACTTCATTTAGTATGACAATCTCTAATTTCCTCCATGTTGCTGCAAATGACATTATTTCATTCTTTTTAATGGTTGAGTAATATTCCTTCATATATATGTACCGCATCTTCTTTATCCACTCTTCTGTTGATGGACATTTAGGTTGTTTCCATGTCTTGGCTATTGTAAACAGTGCAGCAGTGAACATTGGGCATGCACATATCTTTTTGGACCATGTTTTTCTCTGGATATATGCCCAGTAGTGGGCTGGCAGAGTCATGTGGTAGCTCTATTTTTATTTTTTTAAGCAACTTCCATGGAGTTCCCCATTATAGCTGTACCACTTTTGATTCCCATAAACAGAGTAAGAGGGTTCACTTCTCTCCACACACTTTCCAGCATTTATTGTTTGTGGACTTTTTGATGACAGCAGTTTTGACTGGTGTGAGGTGATATCTCACCGTAGTCCTGATTTGCATTTCTCTAACAATTAGCAGTGTTGTACATCTTTCCATGTGCCTCTTGGCCATCTGTATATCTTGTTTGGAGAAATGTCTGTTTAGGTCTTCTGTCCATTTTTTGATTGGGTTGTTTGTTTTGATGATATTAAGCCTCATAAGCTGTATGTAAAATTTGGAAACGAATCCCTTATTGGTCACATCATTTGTAAGTATTTTCTCCCAATCTGTGGGTTGTCTTTTCATTTTGCTAATTGTTTCCTTTGTGTGCAAGAGCAAAGACAAAAGGGAATCCACAATGAGACAGTAGGAGGAGTGCAATCACGATAAAATCACACCCTACACCCGCTCGGTGGGTGCTCCGCAAACAGAAGAGCAGTTGTACCGCAGAAGTCCCCCCACTGTTGTGAAGGTTCTGAGCCCCACATCAGGCTTCCCGGCCTGGGGATCTGGCAAAGGGACTAGGAATCCCCAGGGAAATCTGTCTTTGAAGGCCAGTGGGATTTGGTTGCAGGACTTCCATAGGACTTGGGGAAAGACTCCACTCTTGAAGGGCATGAACAAAATCTTGCACACACCAGGACCCAGAGGAAAGGAGCAGTGACCCCATAGGAGACTGAAACAAACCTGCCTGCTAGTGTTAGAGGGTGTCCTGCAGAGTGATGGGTGGCAGTGGCTTGCCATGGGAACAAGGGCACTGGTAGCAGCAGTTTTAGGAAGTGACTATTGGCACAAGCCCTCTTGGAGGTCACCATTGGCCCCACCATAGAGCCTGTAGACTTCAAGGCTGGGTCATGTCAGGCCAAACAACCAACTGGGAGGGATCACAGTCCCACCCATCAGCAGACAAGTGGATTAAAGTTTTTTTCCAGTAGTCATGTATGGATGTGAGAGTTGGACTATAAAGAAAGCCGAGTGCCGAAGAATTGATGCTTTTGAACTGTGGTGTTGGAGAAGACTCTTGAGAGTCCCTTGGACTGAAAGGAGATCCAACCAGTCCATCCTGAAGAAAATCAGTCCTGAATATTCACTGGAAGGACTGATGCTGAAGCTGAAACTCCAATACTTTGGCCACCTGATGAGAAGAACTGACTCATTAGAAAAGACCCTGATGCTGGGAAAAAGTGAAGGTGGGAGGAGAAGGGGATGACAGAGGATGAGATGGTTGGATGGCATCACCGACTCAATGGACATGAGTCTGAGTAAACTCTGGGAGTTGGTGATGGACAGGGAGGCCTGGCTTGCTGCAGTCCATGGGGTCACAAAGAGTCAGACATCACTGAGCGACTGAACTGAACTGAGCAGTCCCTTGCTTTTTTGACAGTCTCCTTTCCCTAGTCTTCCTTTCCTAGTCCAAATCCTGGGTAATTTCATAGTAAATAGGGGTATGTGATCGCTTCCTTCTTTTGAGCTAATCATCCCAAAGAGGGAATCACTCCTACTTTGTATCATTCCCCAGAGGTGTACTTCAACTTCTCTAAGAAAAGTGAGCACATTTTATTAACCTGCATCACACAAAGTTCAGGAGGTTTTTTTGGTTAATATACCAATAAGCTGTCATTGTAGAGAACAACTTCTAGCCTATGGGCCTGGATAAAATTATAGAAATGGAGCTATCAGGGAAAATCAAAAAAGTGTGGCTCCAAGTAAGAATTGTACTTATGGTTCTTTCTCTCTCTCTTTTTAACATCGTATGTGTTTATACTTTCACTAAATTTCCAAATGTGTTAATTCAAATTAGTCTCCTAAGTATTCCCTTCTGTCAGTAGCATTTGGCTGTACAGTAAAACGAGCAGCTGCCACAAAGCATTCACTAATGCTCCCTTCCTCAGAGGGAGATTAGTACAAATTTAAGTTTGTGTTAATCCCCACCTGTAGCGCTATGATCTCTGTTGGGTTTTGCTAAGTTTAAATAATTGCTACAAAAATAATTTGCTCTTATTTGCATAATATAGGACTGTAGCAACAGTTTCTACACTATATTATTAACCTGTTTTGTGGTAAATGGTGTTTACTTATGGCCTTGGACATGTGGTATCTATTAAGTAACATCTCCAAGAATGGATGCTTGCTTACTTGTTAAATGGAAACCAAAATGTCAAAAATAATTTGGAGGAATGTAAAAGTAAATGGCAAATGCTGACAGTCATGAGGCTTACTGAAGCTACCAAAAATGCAGATTACTTAGACATTAATAAAAAATAATAATAACAGCTTTTGAGGCTTTGACTGGGACCATTTATGGCATGATTTCAACATCACTTAACATGACACATTCATATTTTCCCAGTGCCATTTTCAATTATAGTACAATACAAATTTTATTAGTTGTCTAATAATACTGTAGAATAATTGAAAAAGGCAGTGTATACTTTTTAAAATAGGGACATTGATTCTAATTCTACAAGGCTTTGATTTAAGAAAAAATTAATGAAACATTTTTATACAAAGGAAAAATAATTATCTTCTGTGGTTTCATTATTGAGTTTTTCACTTTATTTCAATTGTCTTTAAAAATGGTTTGTAATGGCCTAGCATGAACATAATGAACACGCATTAATTACAAAATGTTTTCAAATGTAAATGATCAGGATCCATTTGGGAGATGAGTGTCAAGTACTTGGGCCTAAGAATAAACTTGGTATCTCACCAAATGTTTTCTGCTCTGAAAGTACTGTTGTTGCTGGCATCTCCTGTGACTTCAGATCCCATATCGAAAATGTTCAGCCGTTGTTCTCCAAGACCACACTGCTCAGAACTTGAGCAAGAATTTCTTCTTGGAAATTGTTTCGCTCAGTTTGACTACCACATTAATAGTCTGAAAGAATGATGGGAACAGAAACAATGTCAAAAAATGTTGGTACCACTGCTAAGTAAAATCTTTTGAGCTATATCACCACTCAGCCCTTAATGTGGGCTTCCAGGTGGCACCTGTCAATGCAAGAGATGCAAGAGACACAGGTTCGATCCCTGGGTTGGGAAGATCTCCTAGAGAAGAAAATGGCAACCCGCTCCAGTATTCTTGCCTGGAAAATCTCATGGACAGAGAAGCCTGGTGGGCTACAGTCCATGGGGCCGCAAAGAGTCAGCATGACTGAGCACACACACAGTCCTTAACGTAGTAGAGTATTGTAACAGAATTCCAATACTGAAGGAAGTCTGGAGAAGTATACTGTATCTATGGATAGGTAAAAGAAATAACTGGGGGTGGGGGGAGAGAAAAAAATCCTGAAACTTTGGATCTTTAATTCTCCAGTTTTCATTGATAACTCATAAAAAACCATTAGACATTTGTATCTCTATGTTTTATTTAATCAAACTAGTTTCAGAACCGAGTTTCCATCCTTCCAGGCTGATGGGAGATTCAGCCTGAGGTTTTCTGGGGCTCCCCCTACCTGGAGGTGCCAGCACTGAGAAATGGAAACTTTCTTGGAACAGTGCTGACAGTTGCAACTGGCTGCTGCATTGCAGCCTTGAGGTCTTGCTCTCAGGAGCTCCGGTGCTCCACTTGAGGCATCTTCAGAACAGCTGAGAAGCCGAGCATCTCAGTGAAGTACCAGAGGATTGTGTGATCTCTTGGGTTACAGAAATACCCTGCATTTTTCTTGTTCTTAGAGGAACACCCCTCTCCCTTGCCCCCACGGGTTTCCAACACTGTACCTTCACTGCTTTTATGAGGAATCTGCTTTATGTATGTATGTAACTATTAGGTTGGTACTAATGTAATTGCAGTTTCAGACTGAATTTTAAATCATTATAACTGTGCTCAAACACATCTTTATTAATCAAAAATAGGACCCATTACAATCAACACATTTTTGCCAATGAGAAATAAGTTTGTTTATTCCTGTAGCATGAAAATCTGTGGTTCAAACTCTTGGAAAGCAATTTCTGCCTCCTGCTGGTTGTGGGAGCATTTTCCTTGCAAGAAGTTGTCAAGATACCTGAAGAAGTGGTAGTTGGTTGGTGAGAGGTCAGGTTAATATGGCGATTGGGGCAAAACTTCACAGCCCAATTTGTTCAAGTTTTGAACTGTTGGTTGTGCATTATGCTATTGGGCATTGTTGTGGAGAAGAATTGGGCCCATTCTGTTGACTGATGCCAGCTTCAAGCATTGCAGTTTTTGGTGCATCCCATTGATTTGTTGAGCATACTTCTCAGTTGTAATGGTTTCACCTGGATTCAGAAAGCTATCATGGATCAGGCAGCAAACCACCAAACAGTGACCATGACATTTCTTTGTGCAAGTTTGGCTTTGGGAAGTGCTTTGGAGCTTCTTCTCTGTCCAGCCACTGAGCTGGTCATCGCCAGTTGTTGTGTGAAATCCACTTTTCATAACACATCACAATCTGCTCAAGAAAGGGTTCATTGCTGCTTCGTAGAATAAGAGAAGATGAAAATTCAAAACAATTATTTGATTGCAGTGACCTCGTGAAACACCCACTTACTGAGCTTTTTCACCTTTCTGATTTGCTTCAAATGCCAAACAACCATAGAATGGTCGACATTGAGTTCTTCAGCAACTTCTCCTATCATGAGAGGATCAGCCTTGATAATTGCTCTCAACTGGTCATTGTCAACTTCTGATGCCCAGCTGCTGTGCTTCTCATCTTCAAGGCTCTTGTCTCCTTTGCAAAACTTCTTGAACCACTACTGAACTGTGTGTTTGTTAGAATTTCTTGGGACAAATACATCGTGGATGTTGCAAGTTGTCTCCCCTGTTTTACGACCCATTTTGAACTCAAATTAAGAAAATCACCCTAATTTGCTTTTTGTCTAACATCATTTCCTTAGTCTAAAATACACATGAAATAAATAGCAAGTAGTAAGTCATTAGCAAAAAAAAAAGTAAGGTGAGAAATGTGCATTAAAATGATGTATTACATAACCACATTTATTTAGGAATGTATTCCAATATCAAATGGCAAATTAAACAATGCAAAATTACAATTACTTTGGCATCAACTATTATTTTTCTGCTCTGCAAAAATCTCCAAGGAAAGGAACCATAAATGTCAGCTACCCACCTGGAATGAAGAGACTAGGAAATTTTTAAGAAGCACAAATGCTCTATAACGTTAGAAAAAATATTGCCATAAAAATGAGTTAAAAATGATTGCCAAAAAAGTTTGCCAGAAATTTGAATTTTTATAGTAACTGAACCAAAATGTGAAAATATTTCATCTTGTCCCTTCAATGCAGCTCATTCTAAGAAGTCTTAAAACATGTGATATATATATATATGTATGTAAATATATATATATATACTTTTTTCCCAGCCATTTTTGTCTGATTTCCTATGAACTCAAACTAAAACTGACTTTCTCACTCTCTGGACTCTCCTCTCCAACCTCTTCCCAATCCACTCACTTCTCCTGTCTCATCTTGTCTTCACTGAAGACTGCAATGCTGAGATAAGTCCTGAGAAGAAGTACATCTTACATGTATTGACTCTCAGTGTTTCAGAAATATTGATTGACAACAGCTAGATTCTGTCACTGCATATTCCTCCATGAGTCAGCTGGTATGCTTTTCTCAGTATACACTGTTACTGGGTCCTCTTGATTTTACTTTTGTCTATGAATTTCTTTGTGTTGGCATTTTTATGATGCACTGCTCAGGTGCCACTAGTGGTAAAGAACTCACCTGCCAATGCAGAAGACGTAAGAGATGTGGGTTTGATCCCTGGGTCTGGAAGATCCCCTGGAGGAGGGCATGGCAACCCACTCCAGTATTCTTACCTGAGAATCCCTCAGACTGGCAGGCTACAGTCCATAGGGTCACAGAGAGTTGGACATGACTGAAGCGACTTAGCACGGTTACAGCACTTCATCCAGACCCTTCTCTTGAGAAATCTACCTGCCTACATGCAGATTTCCCTTCATTTCACCCAGTACAACATCACATGAGTCTTCTGAAAATAGTTTTAAGTTGGTGTCCTTGGTCCTGTCTAGTAGTGTTCATTCTCTCTCTCGTCAGAAGTATGAATACCATGCTTTTCAGCATGGCATTTTCCACCCTACAAAAATATGGACACAACTTTCTTTTACCTTATTTCTTCCTATATCTCTTTTAAAAGTTCAATCAATCTAGGCATGCCCTATGTTTCCTTCTTTGCAACCCACAGAACTGTTTCCACGGTATCCCTATTGCTTTCCTGCATCTGATGTTCTTCAGTTCCAGGTTAAGACCTGCTTTCTCCAAAAAAACATCCTGCATATCCTATTGTACAGACCAGTGGTTTCTCCTGTGTGAAAACTCCCAGGTTTTCTTTCCAGTAGCCGTTCTTTATTTCCTTCAGTGTATACCCATTTAGACTTGTTGGTGCTCTTCTTGTATTTTTAAATCATTCATATTAGAAATGAAGTTTCATCTGTGTGGCTGTAGAGTGTGGGCTTTGTATGGGAAACTGTGGTTCTTCTGTGTAGAGATCAGCACAGCATAGGGAACTGTTTCACCCTGCCATAAAGATGTTGAAATGAGTGTATAGCCCTGCCTCAGCCTAATGACAACAGCAGAGTTTAGAGAATATGCTTGTAGTGAAAATTGACATAGAACAAATTGTGCCTAATGTGTGTGTGTGTGTGTGTGTACTCAGTCATGTCCGACTCTTTGAGATCCCATGGACTGTAACCTGCCAGGCTTCTCTGTCCATGGGATTCTCCAGGCAAGAATACTGGAGTGGGTTGCCAGTTCCTTCTCCAGGGGATCTTCTTCTCCCAGCGATCAAACCCAAGTCGCCTGGATTGCAGTCGGATTCTTTACCAGTAGTGCCACCTGGGAAGCCCTGTGTGTGTCTATATGCACAGAAGTGTGTGTGTGTGTATGTGTATATATGTGTGTATATATATATATATATATATTAGGGGCTTCTGGTAAGAGATGCTGATTTGATTCCTGGGTCAGGAAGATCTCCTGCAGGAGGACATGGCAACTCACTCCAGTATTCTTGCCTGGAGAATACCATAAACAGAGGAACCTGGCCGGCTACAGTCCATAGGGTCACAACAGGACTGAAGCGAACTTGCATGCATGCACACATGCATGCATATATATCTATAGCTTCTATTACAAATAATATGGCTAATTACACATCATGATTTTTGGTAAGATTGGAGAAAAGGATTCCACATTCCTCTGGAGCAAAGAAAAAGGAAATTTAACTAGTGTAGGGGATGTCTTTCCTCCCAGAGAAAGGATAAACCCTCCTCCAGCAACCAGAATCCAATATAACCTAAAAAAGTATTTTGTATGCATGTAAAAGTGGATAATATTTGAACTATCCATTCATCAAAGCATTAAAACCCAAAAACTCATTTCTGCTCTCCACAATGGCGCCATTGCACATTTCTGCTCCAGAATAATTCGTGTGGATGGATCTGGCAGCAAAACATGAAAGTGTGGGTGCTGAACGGCTGGCAGCTGGCCCAGCATTTAACCCTGCTGTTTTAGAATGCCATAAAATAAGCACAGTTTAATCTTCCCAAATCATTTGGTCAGTGGCTGTGATTTCCGCAGAAAATAACTTCAAAGAAGACAGGCACCTTTGTTGATGCTTGTTTAAGCAGCCTGGATGCCAGTATATTTAAGAATAGGAAACAAAAAACTCAAAGCCTGTGATACATTCTTAAGAATTTAAACCAACAGGGTATGTAGACCAGCCTATTAATTTTCCCTGGTGGTAAGGATGTGCTCAGATTGATACAATTAAGAGATAATGTCATCAGCTAACAAGTCATCACAGGTAGATTGATACTGCTTATTAAAATCTATCGAAGTGTGGAGATACAGAGAACAGATTGGTGGTTGTCAGAAGTGGGGGTTATGCATCACCGATCAGTGAAATGAGAAAGTCAAAAGGTACAGACTTCCAGTTATAAAATACATTATGGGGATGTGATGTATAGCATGGTGACTATAGTTTATATTGTATTGCGTATTCGAAAGTTGCTAAGAGTAAATCTTAAATGGTCTCATCTTAAAAGAAAATTCTCTAAGAAAGGTGACAGATGTTAACTAGGCTTATTGTGGTGATCATTTTGCAGTATATAAAAACATCAATTGATATATACCTGAAACTAACAGAATGCTGTGTGTCAATTATACTTCAATTGAAAAAAAAGAGAGACTTTGCTATGGGGAACACAAATCAGTATATAAAATTGTGATGTCTGTTATTGATCTAAGAAAAACACACACTTACTTAGGATACTCCCCACAATAACCTTATTTAATTAATGATACCAATCTGAAGTACAGATTGCATCATTTTATCTTATGATGACTTAGAAACTTATAAGAAGCAGCTTTTTTAAATGCTGTCATTTGACAGTTTGGAGAGTATTATGTGATTTATTTCAATAACTGTTTCTATCATGTATGGTGACACACTGTCTGGAAAGTAACTGATCTCCCTTTAAGATATATTTTAAATTAAGGAAACCAAACTTGAAGTGTTCTAGAAGGAGGAGACCCTGTTGTCATAGTTAAACTAATTTTATCATGGTCAGTGGAACTCGGAGACATGGTTCATTAAGACCATCTCACCTTGTCTTGATTAAAAAATAAAATGTATAGAAGACCAAAAATATATTATGTTCTCACTGCATTTATCTCACTTAGACTCAAATACAGAATAAAGCAGTTTAAGCCAAATTTACTTTTAATATCAATAATACAAGGCAATTTATCTCTTATTTACCTTATCATCAAGAACTAACATAGATGTCACATCACATTTTATGAAGAACCCTAAGTTACTTTTCATCAATTTTGTCCATTATCTCGTGCAAATATTCTGTTTTGCCTCCTTTCTTTATATTTTCTGGTGACAACTGTTGTTTTACTAGTTAATAGTCCTTTATGTAACTCACCATGGTTCATAGATTTTTAGTGCCTTGATCTCTGTCTTTTATATGTTCATTGTCCATCTATACTTATATTTTCCCCTCCAGAAGTAGGATCCATGGTTTGCCCTAATAGCACCCTCAAATTCCTTGCCCCGTGAATATTCTTATTTTGTACTTTGGGGATTATTAATTTCTATCTCTGGTTTACTCCAAACAATTCAATTCTCTGTTGTTTTTCCTTGGCTATCATTGATTACCAGAAAAAAAAATGGCCTAACTCTGTAATAAATGGCATTACAAACATGACATTGGATGGAACAATCTTTATGCTGATCTCCATTTCGCCCAGAGATTGTTGCAGATGTTAACATTCTTGAAACCTACACCATTCAGTCTCTACAGATGATCTGACCATAGAATAAAATTTTCTCCCCTCAAATCCCATTGGTAGTAGGGTATGGATCACCCCACCAGGAGACAAACCTAGACAAGAGAACTATTAGTACTAGTGGAGAATGAGGGACATCTGAAAAAAGGTGGTGGATGAGGGGTATTACTCGCCAAAAGATGACCCACTGAATAGCCTCAGAATAAGCCTAACATTTCCTGATTCCTCTTGAGCAAAGCCCTACCTTTCCTTAAAGATTGATGTCAACACCTCTGCTACTATGGGGACTCATTTGCTTTCCACACAGTCTTGAGCATAGGAGCCTGAAGTAATAGATTAATAGCTGTAGCAGAGAGCTATTTTAGTGGGATTATCTTTGTGTCCATTGGTGGAAGGAGTCTGCTTTGGGAACTAGAACCTGTCAATCCACTGAACCTAAATCTGTGACAATGAGAGGCACAGTTTCCCCAGGTATGTCACTGGAGCAAGGGTAATTGAGATCACGGCTACTTCCACTACTTGGTTCCCAAACTCATGTACTCTACTGGAAGGCAAAACATCAGATGATGGTATTTGGTTTAGAATGTACACTCATTCCTGAAGATGACGCAGTCCTGGAGGAGAAAGCTTGCAGGGTATTATATCCAAACTTGTGCTTCAGCTGTACTTCCTTTTTAAAAAAAAAAAAAAAAAAGTTCAGTTCAGTCACTCAGTCATGTCCAACTCTTTGTGACCACATAGACTGCAGCATGCCAGTTTTCCCTGTCCATCACCAACTCCCAGAGCTTGCTCAAACTCATGTCCATTGAGTTGGTGATTCCATCCAACCATCTCATCCTTTGTCATCCCCTTCTCCTCCTGCCTTCAATCTTTCTCAGCGTTAGGGTCTTTTCCGGTGAGTCAGTTCTTTGCATCAGGTGGCCAAAGTGTTGGAGCTTCAGCGTCAGTCTTTCCAATGAATATTCAGGACTGATTTCCTTTAGGATTGACTGGTTTGATCTTCTTGCTGTCCAAGGGACTCTCAAGAGTCCTCTCCAACACCACAGTTCAAAAGCATCAGTTTTTTGTCACTCAGCTTTCTTTATGGTCCAACTCTCACATCCGTGTTTCAGCTGTACTTTAAAGAGGCCAAGCTACTGTACTCCTGAGTGGTTTCTTTGTGGTCTTGTATGGGAAAGAACCAGTGTATCCCTTGGTCATCTTTCCACTGCCACATATTTCATGTAATTGTCAAAACATTTGCTATTATGTGTCAGTGAATAAAACACTCTGTAAATCCTCAGATGCTGGTCCAAACAAAGCTCTGCTGTCATGGAGGTCAATTCTTTACCAAGAGTATGTGTCAATTACAGTTAAATTGAATTGCTTCCGCTTTCAGAATGGAATGGTCCAACATAGTTAACCAGAAGCTGATTGGACTTGTCAGGGTACAGTGATGTCCTAGGGTCCGGGATTAATCCCTTTGCTGACAATTTGGGCATTTAGCAGGGGCAGTCACAAGATTAACACTGGTGAAGGGGAAGCCATGTTCCAGAGCCCCTCTATAGCCTCCATGACTTCACTCTTCAGGTATCCATTGTGCAGCACTAGAATGGACAGTGATGAAGGTTGGGTGATGTTTACTGGCCAAGTCTTTTGATAAAGAGACTTGGTTGGTTAGTGCCTCTTTTGTGAATAGTGTGTGTATTCTCTTACAGATGTTGACAAAAATTTATGATGTTCCCATATTGTGCCTAGTCCGTAGGTCCAAATACATATTAATTCTCCAGATCTCCTTCTCTCCACCTTCCCATTCTTACTTTTCTTTGCTCTTGACCAATGAGCTGGGCTATTTAACACTGTCCATGAGTTCATTTGTCCTTGGGCTATTTCTCTTTCCACACAAAGTAGATGTTAACTTCACTCTGAGCTCTGCCTCTTTTGGGAGAGTTTTCCTACACTTTCCTTTCGGGGAAACCCCTGAATTGAGCTGTAGTGAACTAACCATCCTTTTTCAAATAACACTAACATACTATACCAACCCTTTAGCAAACCCATCACTGGCGAATATTCTTCTCCATCTGCTGGTTATAAAAGATCTTCAGTGCTGCCTTAGATGTGACTTCGGAGAAATCTGCTAAAGTAACAGTGGTAGATAAAATAGGGCGTGGGGGTGGGCTGGGACACCTGCTCATGCATTTACTTTTTCTCTGTCTTCTTGCTTATGTCTAACTCTGGATGTACTACTTCCATCTTATCATGACTGCTGGGTTCCCCTGGCCGTATTAACTCAGCAATCTGAGAGGACTCAGTTCATGATGGCTGTCTTTGGCTGCTTGGTCACTTGATGTCACAGGGTCAGATGCTCTATTCCTACCAAGGCCCACTTGCATACCAGGAAGTATGTAGCAGGTGTATTTTCAGGAGGTATGTAGTTTTTTGTAACAAATTGTATGACCTGTTCCAAAACCGAGGGGGGTCTATGTGAATATCCCCATCACAGATGCCATAGTCGGCTGTGATTCTCCCATCACAGGCATGTCTGGTACCAGTACATTACGGCTCAAGCAGTGGCGGCTTTCCCCACATCATGCCTGTTCCTGCTTTGAGCCCTGCTAAAAACTAGGAGCCTTCCATGTTACCCATAAAATGTGTTGGAACATTACCCCAAGTGCTGAAGATGATGACTGCAGAATTCAGAGTGTTGTGCTTCTTTTTTTAATATTCTCTCTATTCCACACTTTCCCTAAAAGCATTTTTAACTTTCTACCATCTCCAAATTTTGACTTGGACCAGGGGTATACAGATGAGAATAGGAAAAATTTTACCTCTTTATTAAGCACTTTCTTTCATTATGTTCCATGGTTGTGTTAGCAATACGTGTTAACTTTGTCATTAATAGACATCTTGGATATTTTCATGGAAAATTATAGCTATTTCATTACAGTTATTTGTATACTTCATTATATTAATATTGTGTTATAGGCCGGCCTGTGAGCTCTTGAATTTTTATAGTTTATAAGTACATATATTACTGCATCACAAATTCATGAACTTTTTAACATATTTGAGATTATGCCTCATTATAGTTGATTTCCCTTATGTCTCTATATACTGCTGCTGCTAAGTCACTTCAGTCGTGTCCAACTCTGTGCGACCCCATAGACGGCAACCCACCGGGCTCCGCCGTCCTTTGGATTCTCCAGGCAAGAACATTGGAGTGGGTTGCCATTTCCTTCTCCAGTGCATGAAAGTGAAAAATGAAAGTGAAGTCGCTCAGTCGTGTCCGACTCCTAGCGACCCCATAGACTGCAGCCTACCAGGCTCCTCCGTCCATGGGATTTTCCAGGCAAGAGCACTGGAGTGGGGTGCCATTGCCTTCTCCGCTCTATATACTAATATTATATATTTACAAATATTTTTCTGAGAAGGAATCCATAAGCTTCTACAAAATTCCACAGAGGTCTCGTTCATGGCATGTATTTTCAGAACCTCTGCCTAGACCAGTCTTCTCTGTCACACACGCTCCTTTATGACACAGAGGCTTCAGCTTACATGGCAACTCCTCAGAGGCCTCCCTGACCACCCGCCCAAAGGAAGCCTCCTGGGCACTTCTAGGACACACTATCCTGTTTTTCTTTCATCAGAGTATTTATAAACGCCTTATGTTTCCTTGTTCACGTGGCTGTTTGTTGGCTCAGCCTGTCACACTTGATCTAGTTGACATTTCCTTCTTCTATATCCATCCTAGTAGTTCAGGCTTATCCCTTGGGATTTCCTTCAAGGGATAAATTTCCTTTAAATGATAATTTTCCTCAGTTTTTTCATACTAACTTCCTACTAATTTTCCTACTAACACTTCTTTCTTCTCTAATTCATTTTCCTACCTGGACAATTTCACTCACTCCCACTAATACAAACATCACCAAAAGTGTATTACTCCCAAGGAGATGTACAAGTTCACAATCCTGTGTCTCCCATCCTGAAATCCATAAAGTTCCCTTTTCCTACTAAATTCATTAGCAGCAAAACAGTACCTGAATTAACAAAATAGCCTTTATTGATCTCACATCCTGTGAACATTCATGCATTTCACCAAGAGAACTCATGTTTTGGTATGAGTTACATGGTGCTGCCCAAGATTCTGCTAAAGATACTACTTTTTATAGAATATGTGTGTGTGTTAGTCTCTCAGTCATGCCTGACTCTTTCCAACGCTGTGGACTGTAACCCGCCTGGCTCCTCTGTCCATGGGAATCTCCAGGCAAGAATACTGGAAGGAAGGGTGGAGGTAGCCATTACGTTCTCCAGGGTATCTTCCCTACCCAGGGATCGAACCCAGGTTCACATTGCAGGTGGATTCTTTACCATCTGAACCACCAGGGAAGCCCTTTTATAGGATGTAAGTAACATATTACTTTTCAAGTCTGAAAAACTGTGACATTGGAAGGGCTGAGATCATTTGTCTATTTCTAACCCATTTGTAGAGAAGGACCCAACTGTCTTATGAGTATCAAATAGCTCAGTGAGATTCCTTGCTCTTCTGCTTACAAGCCACATCTCCATTTGTTTCTCTATGAACATCCAGTTTTTCATCTACATCAGGCTAGGCTTATGCACGTACCTCACTTCTCTATACTTCTGCCCCTGGAAAGTAAATCCTTCTGTGTAGTTCTCGTAATATCTACACATCTCTGAGAGGTTTTTGCTAGCCTGCCAAAGCAGAATTACTGAATGTCATTTGGGGACACCTCTGATTGAATAACTATTGCTAAAAACTCTTACCACATTAAATTGCAAAAATGCACATTCTAATATTTCTCTTGCCACTATGTGAGGAGCTCCACAAGTAGAGATGGTGGTGATTTAGTCACTAAGTCATGTCTGACTCTTGCGACCCCGCGGACTGGAGCCCACTAGGCTCCTCTGTCCATGAGATCTCCCAGGCAAGAATACTGGCGTGGATTGCCATTTCCTTCTCTGAGCAATGTCATATTCCCACAATGATGCCTGGCTCTGTTCTCACACTATCTACTAGATAAATTTACCATTTTCTCCAGCTCCCTCCTCCCATTGCATTCCCTGTTGCTGTTAAGTGCACTAACAGGTTTCTAGTCACTCAAGCAGCAGTCCTTCATTCTCCCTCCCATGATTCTCTTTAAGCATAACATTAGTCACTCATGCACTTTGAATTCATATTCTCTATCTCCTGTGTCACTGCTATATGCCCTCATTATCTCTCACCCAGCATTTTGAGATACTGTCCTGTTTCTCTACTTGTAAACTGACTTTCTGTACAGTCTGTTATTATTCTAAAAGAATGGTTTAATTGTGTTACATGGTAATTTGAGATGTTTTAAAATGATCTTACCCATACATTAGTATTGCATAAATGTCCTTAGAAGTTGCCCCCTGGTCTACTATTCAAGCATCACTCCTTGTTTGTCAACCCTAAGTTTGTACTTCCCAGCAAATCTTCTGCAACTTGAATCTTCTTGCTTTTTCTGGTATGTAAGCCTCTATACTGGGCCCATGTCAAGTTTCACCTCATGTTAAATAGCCAGATTAAAAGCTCACCTTTATAAAAATATTCTCCAAGTAGAGAAGATGGACATCTCAGCTCAGGGAGAGAGAGAGAATTCACCCTTCTTCTACCGTTTTGTTCTATTCAGGCCTTCAATGGATTGAATGATGCCCATCCATATTGGTGAGGATAGATCTTCTTTACTGTGTCCACTGATTGAAATGATAACCTCTTCCAAAAAACACTGTCAAGGACACACCCAGAAATAATGTTTAGCCAGCTATCTGAGCATCCCTTATGGTTGTCAGTTTGACACAGAGATTTAAAAATCACAGCTAGAATCAAGATAAGGGTATCTGTTATCACTGGTATTATTTAATTATCCCATAAAATAGTCAACAAATAGTAAATGCATTAAACAACAAAAATGAAACAAAATTTTAATTACTTGTAGATTATATGATAATTTCTTTAGAAAGGCAAAATAACTTGATTTTATTATAAATTATAATAAATTTCAAATATACAATAAATATTTGCAGAATAAATTCTTCTACAAAGTGTCACATAAAATATATATACTCCATCTACACAATTAATAAAAATATAACATACCTACAAGTAAATTTTAAAAAATAGTTAATATCTTTAATGAGGGATATTATAAAGATCTTTAATGAGATATATATTATTTTACTGGATAATAAAATTTCAAAATATTTAAAAATATTCATATTTCATAAATTAATGTGAAAATTCAAGGAATTTCCAATAAAAATAGACTTTTGCTTCTCTTTGTTCTCAAATCAAACATGACAAAACTGAGAAAAAAATTTGAAATATAAGCAGTGAGTGTAACCTAGTCTTGTTGTTGTTCAGTCGCTCAATTTTGTCAAACTATTTGTGACCCTGTGGACTGGAGCACCCAGGCTTCACTGTCCTTCACCATCTCCCTGGGTTTGCTCAAACTCATGTCCATTCATCTCATCCTCTGTCATCCCCTTGTCCCCCTGCCTTCAATCTTTCCCAGCATCAAGGTCTTTTCCAGCAAGTCAGCTCTTCCCTTGTAGCTCAGTCGGTAAAGAATCTGCCTGCAGTGCAGGAGACCCAGGTTCAATCCCTGGGTTGGAAAGATCCCCTGGAGAAGGAAATGGCAATCCACTCCAGTATCCTTGCCTGGAAGATCTCATGGACAGAGGAGTCTGGTAAGCTGCAGTCCATGGGGTGGCAAAGAGTTGGGCACAACTGAGCGACTAACACTTACTTACACTTTACAGCTCTTCACATCAGGTGGCCAAAGTATTGCAGTTTCAGCTTCAACATCAGTCCCTCCAATGAATATTCAGGGTTGATTTTCTTTAGGATTGATTGGATTGATCTTGCTGTCCAAGTGACTCTCAAGAGTCTTCTCTAGCACCAAAGTTGGAAAGCATCAATTCCTAGGCATTTGGCCTTCTTTATGGTCCAAATTTCACATCTGTACATGACTACTGGAAAAACCATAGCTTTGACTATATGGACCTTTGTTGGTAAAGTAATGTCTCTGCTTTTTAATATGCTGTTTAAGTTTGTCATAGCTTTTCTTCCAAGGAGCAAGCATCTTTTAATTTCATGGCTGCACTCACCATCTGCAGTGATTTTGGAGCCCAGGAAAATAAAACTTGTCACTGCTTCTACTTTTTCCCCTTCTATTTGCCATGAAGTGATGGGACCTGGATGCCATGATCTTAATTTTTTGAATGTTGAATTTTAAGCCAGCTTTTTCACTCTCCTCTTTCACCATCATTCAGAAGCTCTTTAGTTCCTCTTTGTTTTTTTGCCATTAGGATGGGGTCATCTGAGTATCTGAGGTTATTGATATTTCTCCCAGCAATCTTGATTCCAGCTTGAGCTTCATTTAGCCCAGCATCTCATACAATGTACTCTGCATATAAGTTAAATAAACAGGGAGACAATACACAGCCTTGACGTACTTGTTTCCTAATTTGGAACCATTCTGTTGTTCCATGTTCGTCTCTAGCAATTGCTTCTTGACCTGCATACAGATTTCTCAGCAGGCAGGTAAGGTGACCTAGTATTCCCATTTATTGAAGAGTTTTCCACAGTTTGTTGTGATCCACACAGTTAAAGGTATTAGTCAATGAATCAGATATTCTTCTGGAATTCCCTTGCTTTTTTCTATGATCCAACAGATGTTGGCAACTTGATCTCTAATTCCTCTGCCTTTTCTATTTTTTTTTAAATTTTTTTTATTGAAGGATAATTGCTTTACAGAATTTTGTTGTTTTCTGCCAAACCACAACATGAATCAGCCATAGGTATACATATATACCCTCCCTTTTGAAGCTCTCTCCCATCTCCCTCCCCATCCCACACCTCTAGGTTGATACAGAGCCCCATTTGAGTTTCCTGAGCCATACAGAAAATTCCCATTGGCTATCTATTTTACATATGGTAATGTAAGTTTCCATGTTACTCTTTCCATACATCTCACCCTCTCCTCCTCTCTCCCTATGTCCATAAGTCTATTCTCTATGTCTGTTTCTCCATTGCTGCCCTGTAAATAAATTCTTCAGAACCATTTTTCTGGATTCCATATATATGCGTTAGAATACGAAATTTATCTTTCTCTTTCTGACTCACTTCATTCTGTATAATAGGTTCTAGGTTCATCCACCTCGTTAGAACCGACTCAAAGGCATTCCTTTTTATGGCTGAGTAATATTCCATTGTGTATATGTACCACAACTTCTTTATCCATTCATCTGTCAATGGGCATCTAGGTTGCTTCCATGTTCTAGTTATTGTAAATAGTACTGCGATGAACAATGGGATGCATTTGTATTTTTCAACCCTGGTTTCCTCAGGGTATATGCCTAGGAGTGGGATTGCTGGGTCATATGGTTGTTTTATTCCTAGTTTTTTAAGGAATCTCCATACCGTCTTCCATAGTGACTGTATCAATTTACCTTCCCACCAACAGTGCAAGAGCGTTCCCTTTTCTACACACCCTCTCCAGCATTTATGGTTTGTAGACTTTTTGATGATGGCCATTCTGACCAATATGAGGTGATATCTCATTGTGGTTTTGATTTTCATTTCTCTAATAATGAGCAATGTTGAGCAACTTTTCATGTTTTTGTTAGCCAGCTGTATGTCTTTTTTGGAAAAATGTCTGTTTAGGTCTTTTCCCCACTTTTTGATTGGGTTGTTTCTTTTCCTGGTTTTGAGTTGTATGAGCTGCTTGTATATTTTGGAAATTAATCCTTTGTCAGAAGTTTCATTTGCTATTATTTTCTCCCATTCTGAGGGTTGTTTTTTCACCTTGCTTATAGTTTCCTTTGCTATGCAAAAGCTTTTAAGTTTAATCAGGTCCCACTTGTTTACTTTTGTTTTTATTTCCATTACTCTAGGAGGTGGGTCATAGAGGAGCTTGCTTTGATTTATGTCATTGAGTGTTCTGCCTATGTTTTCCTCTAAGAGTTTTATACTTCCTGGTCTTACATTTAGATCTTTAATCCATTTTGAATTTATCTTTGTGTAGGGTGTTAGGAAGTGTTCTCATTTCATTCTTTTACATGTAGCTGTCCAACTTTCCCAGCACCATTTGTTAAAGAGACTGTTTTTGCCCCATTGTATATTCTTGCCTCCTTTGTCAAAAATGAGGTACCCCTAGGTGCATGGGTTTATTTCTGGGCTTTCTATCTTGTTCCATTGGTCTATATTTCTGTTTTTGTGCCAGTACCATATTGTCTTGATGACTGTAGCTTTGTAGTATAATCTGAAGTCAGGAAGGTTGATTCCTCCAGCTCCATTCTTCTTTCTCAAGACTCCTTTGGCTTTTTGGGGTCTTTCGTGTTTCCATATGAATTGTGAAATTTTTTGTTCTAGTTCTGTGAAAAATGCCATTGGTAATTTGATAGAGATCACATTGAATCTGTAGATTGCAATCGATAGTATAGTCATTTTCACAATATTGATTCTTCCTACCCAGGAACATGGAATATCTCTCCACCTGTTAATGTCATCTTTGATTTCTTTCATCAGTGTCTTATAATTTTCTGTGTACAGTTCTTTTGTCTCCTTAGGTAAGTTTATTCCTAGATATTTAATTCTTTTGTTGTAATTGGTGAATGGGATTGATTCCTTATTTTCTCTTTCTGATTTTTCATTGTTAGTATATAGAAATGCAAGTGATTCCTGTGTGTTGATTTTGTATCCTGCAATAAATTCACTGATTAGCTCTAGTAATTTTCTGATACTCTCTTTAGGGTTTTCTATGTACAATACCATGTCATCTGCAAACAGTGAGAGCTTTACTTCTTTTCTGATCTGGATTCCTTTTATTTCTTTTTCTTCTCTGATTGCTGTAGCTAGGACTTCCAGAACTATGTTGAATAGTAGTGAAAAGGTGGACAAGGGTGAAAGTGTACACCATTGTCTTGTTCCCAATCTTAGGGGGAATGCTTTCAGTTTTCACCATTGAGAATAATGTTTGATGTAGGCTTATCACATGTGGCCTTTACTATGTTGAGGTAGATTCCTTCTATGACCATTTTTTGAAGTGTTTTAATCATAAATGGATGCTAAATTTTGTCAAAGGCTTTTTCTGCATCCATTGAGATTATCATATGGTTTTTATCTTTCAGTTTGTTAATATGGTGTATCACCTGGATTGATTTGCGTATACTGAAGAATCCTTGCATTCCTTGAATAAACCCAACTTGATCATGGTGTATGAGCTTTTTGATGTGTTGCTGAATTCTGTTTGCTAAAATTTTGTTGAGGATTTTTGCACCTATGTTCATCAGTGATATTGGCCTGTAATTTTCTTTTTTTGTGTTGTCTTTGTCTGGTTTTGGTATTAGGGTGATGGTGGCCTCGTAAAATGAGTTAGGAAGTGTTCTTTCCTCTGCAATTTTTCTAAAGAGTTTTAGAAGGATTAGCTCTTCTCTAAATGTCTGATGGAATTCTCCTGTGAAGCCATCTGGTCCTGGGCTTTTGTTTTTTGGGGAGATTTTTGATCACAGCTTCAATTTCAATGCTTGTAATTGGGTTGTTCATAATTTCTATTTCTTCCTGGTTTAGTCTTGGAAGATTGAACTTTTCTAAGAATCTGTCCATTTCTTCCAGGTTATCCATTTTATTGCCATATAGCTTTTCATAATAGTCTCTTATAATCCTTTGTATTTCTGCATTGTCTGTTGTAACCTTAACTTTTTCATTTCTAATTTTGTTGATTTGATTCTTCTCTCTTTTTTTCCTGATGAGTCTGGCTAAAAGTTTGTCAGTTTTGTCTATCTTCTCAAAGAACCAGCTTTTAGTTTTATTAATCTTTACTATTGTTTTTTTTTTCCATTTACTTTTCATTTATTTCTGCTCAGATCTTTATGATTTCTTTCCTTCTACGAATTTTGGGGGCTTTTTGTTCTTTTTACAGTTGTTTTAGGTGTAACGTTAGGCTGTCTATTTGATGTTTTTCTTGTTTCTTGAGGTAGGATTGTATTGCTTTAAACTTCCCTCCTTGGGACTACTTTTGCTGCATCCCATAGGTTTTTGAGTTATTGTGTTTTCATTGTCATTTGTTTCTAGAAATTTTGTTTTTTCCCTTTTGATTTCTTCAGTAACCTGTTGCTAATTTAGAAACGTGTTGTTTAATCTCCCTGTGTTTCTATTTCTTACAGTTTTTTTTATTGTAATTGATATCTAGTCTCATAGCATTGTGGTCAGAGAAGATGCTTGATACGATTTCAATTTTCTTAAATTTACTGAGGTTTGATTTGTGACCCAGAATGTGGTCTATCCTGGAGAATGTTCCATTTGCACTTGAGAAGAAGGTGTATTCTTCAGCATTTAGATGGAATGTCCTGAAGATATCAATGAGATCCATCTCATCTAATGTATCATTTAAGACTTGTGTTTCCTTTTTAATTTTGTTTTGATGATCTGTCCATTGGTGTGAGTGGGATGTTAAAGCCTCCTACTATTATTGTGTTACTGTCAGTTTCTCCTTCTATGTCTGTTAGTGTTTGTCTAATGTATTGAGGTGCTCCTATGTTGGGTGCATAGATATTTACTGTTGTTATGTCTTCCTCTTGGATTGATCCCTTCATCAATGTAGTTTCCTTCCTTATCTCTTGTAATCTTTATTTTAAGGTCTGTTTTGTATGATGTGAGGATTGCTAATCCAGCTTCTTTTGCTTCCTATTTGCATGGAATATACTTTTCCATCCTCTCACTTTCAGTCTATATGTGTCTTGAGGTTGAAGTAGGTTTCTTGTAGACAGCATATACGTGGGCCTTGTTTTTGTATCCATTCAGCCAGTCTTTGTTTTTTGGTTGGAGCATTTAATCCATTTACAGTTAAAGTAATTATTGATATATATGTTCCTATTGCCATTTTCTTAATTGTTTCGGGTTGATTTTGTAGATCTTTTTTCTTCTATTTCTTGACTATATAAGTCCCAATAACATCTGTTGTAAAGCTGGTTTGGTGTTACTGAATTCTCTTAACTTTTGCTTGTCTGAAAAGCTTTTGATTTCTTCATCAATTTTGAATGAGATCCTTGCTGGGTACAGTAATCTTGGTTGTAGATTTTTCCCTTTCAATACTTTAAATATATCCTGCCATTCCCTTCTGGCCTGCAGAGTTTCTGCTGAAAGATCAGCTGTTAAGCTTATGGGGTTTCCCTTGTTACTTTGTTACTTCTCCCTTGCTGCTTTTAATATTCTTTCTTGGTGCTTAATCTTTGTTAGTTTGATTAGTATGTGTCTTGACATGTTTCTCCTTGAGTTTATCCTATATGGGTCTCTTTGTGCCTCTTGGACTTGATTGACTATTTCCTTTTCAATGTTGGGGGAATTTTCAACTATAATCTCTTCAAAAATTTTCTCATACCCTTTCTTTTTCTCTTCTTCTTCTGGGACCCCTATAATTTGAATGTTGGTGTGTTTGATACTGTCCCAGAGGTCTCTGAGACTGTTCTAAGTTCTTTTCATTCTTTTTACTTTATTCTGCTCTTCAGAAGTTATTTCCACCATTTTATCTTCCAGTTCACTGATTCACTGAATAGCAGATATTCTGCTATTGATTCCTTCTAGAGTATTTTTAATTTCGGTAATTGTGTTGTTTGTCTCTACATGTTTATTCTTTAATTCTTCTGGGTCTTTGTTAATTGATTCTCAGTTTTCTCCATTTTGCTTTCAAGGTTTTTTATCATCTTTACTTACTATCATTAGTCTGAATTCTTTTTCAGGTAGTTTGCCTATTTCCTCTTCATTTATCTGGACTTCTGTGTTTCTAGTTTGTTTTCCTTCATTTGTATAGCATTTCTATGCCTTTTCATTATATATATGTTTTTAAACTTATTGTGTTTGAGGTCTCCTTTTCCCATGTTTCAAGGTTGAATTCTTTCTTCCTTTAGGTTTCTGCCCTCCTACAGTTGGTCCAGTGGTTTCTGTAAGCTTTGTATAGGGTGAGATTTGTGCTAAGTTTTTTTGTTTGTTTGTTTTTCCTTTGATGGGCCAGGCTGAGTGAGATGGTAATCCTGTCTGCTGATGATTGGGTTTGTATTTTTGTTTTGTTTGTTGTTTAGATGAGGCTTCCTGCACAGGGTGCTACTGGTGGTTGGGTGATGCCAGGTTTTGTATTCCAGTGGTTTCCTTTGTGTGAGTTCTCACTATTTGATACCCACTAGGGTTAGTTCTGGTAGTCTAGGGTCTTGGAGTCAGTGTTCCCACTCCAAAGGCTCAGGGCTTGATCTCTGGTCAGGAAGAAGATTCCACAAGTGGTTTGAACCCCAGATAAATGGCAGTTACAAAATCAGGCAAATAATAATTAAAATAATGGAATATACACATATATATATACCCATGAGCAAAGTCAAAACAGTCCAACAAAAATAAAGTACAATAGATTGACCTGGCAAACGAAGGAAATCAAAAATTATATTTACCAGTTAAGAACAAAACTAACTAAAGGACAAACTGGAAAAGAAAACTAAAGCAAACTGCCAAGGGGGGAATAAAGCAATGAAAACAAAACTAACAAATGTGTTGAGAGGAAAGGAAAGAAAGAAAGAATAGATATGCAAAGTTAAATAGAGGTAGATAAATAGTTATATACATTAAAGATTAACTGCAAGGGGAAAAGAACAATAGGAAAGGCAAACAAAGGAATAAGTGTAGAAAAAATATAATAGGTGTAGGAAAATTAAAAATTAAAATTATAAAAAAGAGCAAAGAAAAAAAAATGGAAGAAGAAAGAAAAAAGGAAAACTCCACAGAACTGCAAAGGCCAAACATGGAGGCAGAGGTGTATAACAAGAATAAAAAGTGTGATTGAATACACACACACACACACACACACACACACACACACACCCATAAGCAAAATCAAAACAGTCCAACAAAAATAAAGTTAAAATAGATTGACCTGGCAAACAAAGGGAACCAAAAATTATGTCTACCAGAACAAAACTAACTAAAGCACAAACTGGAAAAGAAAACTAAATCAAGGTGCCAGTTGGGGTATAAAGCAATGAAAATAAGACTAACAAATATGTTGAGATTAAAGGAAAGAAAGGAAGAATAGATATGCAAAGTTAAATAGAAGTAGTTAAAGAAGACATATATATTAAAAAAATTAACTTCAAGGGGAAAAAAAGAGTAGTAAAAACAAAGGAATAAATGTAAAAAAATAATAATGTTTAAAAAATTAAAAATTAACATTACAAAAGAAAGAAAAAAAAAAAACCTCCCAGAACTGCAAAAGCCCAGCATAGAGGCAGAGGTTTATAACAACAATAAAAAATGTGACTGAGAAAAAAAGGAAAAAAAAGCTCAAAAGATTGGTTAGATTTCATAATGCCAATAAAATTGACAACTACAACAGAGTAGGGGAAACAGGAAAAAAAAAGAAAAGAAAATCCAAAAGAATCTACAGAACAAGTCAAAACATAAGAATAATAAATGTTTTCCCTGAGTCACTGCTGTCAGAGTCCTTTCCCTAGCTGGGAGTCATAGTCCACCTCACCTCCCTAGGATGCCCTCTAACACTGCGCTGATCTCTGGACCTGATGTGGGGGCAGCTCAGATTTTAATCTGCTCCTACTCCTCTGTGTTCTTGCCTCCAATGTCCACACTATCAGAACCAGTGTGTTTTCTTTTGTGTGAGCTCTCAGTGACCTTTTATATATTCCACAGACATGAGTCTGCCTAGTTGATCGTTTAGATTTAATCTACAGTGTGTACAGCTGGTGGGAGGGTTTTGGGTCTTCTTCCTTAGTCACACTGTGCCTCGGTTTCGATTGTGGTTTTATTTCCACCTCTAGATATGGGTCGTCCACTGGGGTTTGCTCCTGAGGCTGCCCTGGAGGGCTTGGGTTTGCCCCTGTGAGGGCCAGGTGTGGAGGTGGTGCAGCTGGTTGAGTCTCAGGCGTTCTGGCAGCACCAGGTACTCAGAGGAGTTGGCGGCTAGAGTAGCAGGAAATATAGTGCTCTCGAAGGGTATGGCAACCAGTATTGGCCAGTACACTCCAGTATTCTTGCCTGGAGAACCCTCCTCCCTGACAGAGAAGCCTGGCAGGCCACAGTCCACAGGGTTGCAAAGTCAGACACTACAGGAGTGATCCCGCCCACATAGGTGCAAGACTTTTTTTCCCTGTGGCAGCTCTGCCCCAGTGAGAATTGAGTGTGAAGGTAGTGCAACTGCTTGGCTTGCGGGGACTCTGGCGGCGCCAAGTGTTTTGGGATACAGACTGCCTCCACCCCAGGAGTTATGGCCCTATCAGAGTCTTTTTTCAAGCCTCTTGTAGCTGGCGATCAGAAGGCCTCCTTGGCCAGTCTTTCTCTATAGCTCTGCCGTTCAGGCACTTAGAGGGCTTCCTTGCCTGGGGTCCTTCTCTGTTGTTCAGCGCATCAGGCACATAGAGGGGCCCCCTGGCTGGGGTCCTACTCTGTAGATTGGCATGTCAGGCACTTAAAGGGGCCCCCTGGCTGGGGTCCTACTCTGTAGATTGGCATGTCAGGCACTTAAAGGCGCACCATGGGTGGGGTCCTACTCTGTAGTTCAGTATGTCAGGTGTTTGATGGGCCAGCCACTCTATTGTTCAGCTGCCAGTTCTGGCATCTTGGGGAGAGAGGCTATGGTGATGGCTACCCCCTCTACGAGTTTCTCAGCAGTATCACCTCGCTTCCGTGGCTGCCTGGCTCTCCTCCACAGGCATTTCCCACCACAATCTCCTCTCTCACATCCCCTCTATCTGTCACATCCCCTCGCAGTCAACCGAAGCTCTTGCCCTGGGATTGCTCCACAATCCCTAAACTCCAGCTCCCAGACACTGTGCCATCTGGGGTATGTAAGGCTACAGCAAGGACAGTCTGATTCTCATTCCATTTAGGCTGCCACAGATCAGCTGTTTCACTCTCAACCTTAAATGTTTCTCCTCTGACTCAGACAGTTGCCCCAATGTGGGCATCAGACCCCTGCTTCAGTTCCCCCACCCACCGAGGGCAGGTCCAGTCCTACTGACACTCTCATTTTTCCCCCTAGTTCCTTCATCCTACTGAGTTTTACATGGGTCCATATATTCTTTTCCGCTGGTCAGGTAATCCTGTCTGCTCTCAGCTTGCGTTCTGCATGCACGTCTGTGTCTGAAGGTATATTCCTGATGTATCTGTAGAGAGAGATGTATTCCAGTCCAGCTACTCCTCGGCCATCTTGTTCCTCCTCCTCCTCTGCCTCTTCTTAATCCAGTTTGAACATCTGGAAGTTCTTGGTTCACATACTGTTTAAGCCAAACTGAAGGATTTTGAGTATGACCTTGCTAGCCTGTGAAATGAGTGCAATTGTGCAGTAGTTTGATTAGATTAACCTTAAATTCAAGCTGTTGTTGTTTAGTCATTAAGTCCTGTCTGATTCTTTACAACTCCATGTACTGCAGCCCATCAGGCTCCTCTCTCCATGGGATTTTCCAGGCAAGAATACTGGAGTAGGTTGCCATTTCCTTCTCCAGGGTATCTTCCTGACCCAGGGATCAAACCGAAATATTTTCCAGGGAAGATAAGAATGTTGTAGAATAAAATATAGAATAAGATCTATTTATGACTGACAGATAGTAAATACATTAAGAACAGGTGCCTAAATAGAGTTTTGGAAATGCACAGAGATGGTAGCAGTGGAGAGGGAAGAGAGTGCTGTGTGAGTGGAGGAAAGACAGTGAAAGAGACCAAAGAGAAAATAAAAATTGCCTTTTAATCTGATTATGTATAACTGTATCACTAAATTTTTTTTTAGATTGGCATGTATGTTCTGTATTGTTTTAGAACAGAAAAGAGAAGGGAAAAAAGAGAAATTGTGATAAAATTCATGTTTGTGTTAGAGTAATAAAACAGGTGTCCTCTGACAATTTTGTTGGCAATGCAAATTATTACAGGTTTTTAGAAAGCATTTGTTAGCATCAGTAAATTGAATGTTGTGCATAAACATTGAGCCAATAGTGGTATTTTCAAAAATTATACAATAGCCATATAAGCCTAAGTATTCAAAATTGTTTATGAATGCTAAATGAAGAATTGTTTCTAATAAATAAAATTGAGAAACAGCTTAATACTTTATCAATAAGGATTGGAATCTTAAATAACATGATTTGTTTATTAAGAGAATAGAGTGCAAAATTAAAAATTTGAAGCATATCTCTGTGTATTGGCAGAAAAAGTGATCCATGTATGAATAAAAAGCTGCAGAACAGGACCTAAAATTCCATTTAGCTTTTGTAAATGAATAATAATAATACTAACATAATAATAGGAACTATTAGTGTATACACTGTTAGTATATATATGTACAAAATTATACATGAGGCTATTAACATATGTTGTATATAAATATACATATATAATCTTTTTATATTTGAAGAGTAAGATTAAGGGGATTCTCTAAATTTCTGCTCTCATTGGTTCAGTTCAGTTTAGTTCAGTAACTCAGTCATAGCCGATTCTTTGCGACCCCATGAACCACAGCACGCCAGGCCTCCCTGTCCATCACCAACTCCTGGAGTCCACCCAAACCCATGTCCATTGAGTCGGTGATGCCATCCAACCATCTCATCCTCTGTCGTCCCCTTCTTCTCCTGCCCTCAATCTTTCCCAGCATCAAGGTCTTTTCAAATGAGTCAGCTCTTTGCATGAGGTGGCCAAAGTATTGGAGTTTCAGCTTCAGCATCAGTCCTTCCAATGAACACCCAGGACTGATCTCCTTTAGGATGGACTGGTTGGATCTCCGTGCAGTCCAAGGGACTCTCAAGAGTCTTCTCCAACACCACAGTTCAAAAGCATCAATTCTTCGGTGCTTTCATTAGTAAATGCTTTCAAATGATGATTTAATACTTTTAATATCAGAAAAATAAGAAAATATCAATTCAAAACCACCTAAAGCTTTTAGATGTCCACACAAATTACTAATGTAAACATAACTTGGTGCAATTAAATAAATTGTCTTCTTTGCAAAAAAAGCAAATTAAAATTAATCTAATGAATGTAAAGCCCTATCAATTTGATATCACTTGTTAAAATATGAATATCCAAGAGCTCAAACATTGCCTGTTGGCACGCATCAAACCACTCACTCAAGGTGACATTCAAGCATAAGAAAACCTGTGAATTATTCTCACAGAAATTAGTTGATTTCTCTGTAGACGTCCCTGGTGGCTCAGATGGTAAAGCGTATGTCTGCAATGCAGGAGACCCAGGTTTGATCCCTGGGTCGGGAAGATCCCCTGGAGAAGGAAATGGCAACCCACTCCAGTACTCTTGCATGGAAAATTCCATGGATGGAGGAGCCTGGTAGGCTACAGTCCATGGGGTCGCAAAGAGTCAGACACAACTGAGCGACTTCACTTTCACTTTCTGTAGACCTATGCATCACAATGCCCATTTCCAAAAATTAATGTTGATTTCTCATTCAGTAACATAAAAATCCTTCTCATTGACAAGGTTTTCCAGCCTTCCCTCCTGTGGGTCAAAGTTGAGGATTTCCTCTTGCACAGAACTCTGAATGTGGAAATGGATATATCAACCAACCCATCATCTGCTTGATTTGTACACTCAAACAACTAGAGCTTATAACCTCTTGCAAAAAACTTTTATTTCCAAAAGATACCATGATGTTGAAATTGAAAGTCACAGAGATAAAAAGGAATTAACTATGTTTTCAGAGGATTTTATCTTATATTCAGGCTTTGGTCATGATTATAGTCTCAAATCACTTGTAATTTGTAGATTAAAAAAAATTATGAAAATTTTTAGTTTAGTAATGTACATTCTAAATATGAGAAAACAAAGTAATTTATAAACTCTAATATATTTGAAGTTAGGAAATATATGTTAAGCATCTAATTTACATTGAATTGAAAAAGGACAGTAGAAGTCTGATTAAGATGATCTCCTTAGACGTATGTTGAATAAAAGACTACCTTAATGATAACAATCATTTTTTATGCTTTAATTTGGAGTTAATTGTGGAAATTTTAGTGTTTTACACGTACAGTATTTATGCATCTTAAAAATACAATAATTTTCATTTTATATGAAATTCATAGGAAGGCAAAACTAAAAACTCAAAAATTCTAAAATCCAAGCTGAGTGAAAATAACACCAGGGTTTATGATACATATGCATATTTGTTGGAGGCTCTGTCTTATAAAGTCAGAGATTGCAAAGTAACATATATGAATTACCATTTCCTTTTGTACTTATTTTATATATACAAAATACACATATGCTTATTGCATCATATATGTATGTATACATATAATACCTACATATACATATAAAATGCACACACACACACCCAACACTGCATCTCCTGGACTCTAGAAGCAGAATGGCACCTCTCAACCACAGTCACCCTCACTTAACATTTTAAAGGCAAAGTTACTCTATCCTTTAATAAGGCTGTTTTTAAATTTTGAATCATTTCCTTTAGCTTTCCATGGTAAAGTATATTTTTTAATATTTTATATATATAAAAAAACACTGAATGGCCTTATTAGCTGCAGGCTATAAATGCCACAAAACAGATTTAGAAATTGGAACATACCCAGCATAAATGGTTACCAACAGTGAACGGGAAGGCATACAAAACAGGGCAGTAAAGCCACCACACAATATGAGGAAAATCATTAAACGATCTGGAAAAGCATCAAGATGGCTGGCCTCTTTGTAGTTCCAGCACAAAGACTGAGCCTTATTTCTAAATATTTTCCCTGGTGGGGAATAACAGCTTGAAAATAATCCCAGATGTATTCATTTGTGTAACCATTTGCTTCTTGTAGCATATAGGCATGGAAAAATTATTGAAGGCTTCAATTCTGGACTTGTATTTTTTTAAATGTCAGGCTTTTGAAAAATAGCACCATTTTTCTTTAAAACCGTTCATTTACCTGGAATGTTGGCCAGCAGGCCTATAATATGGACTTGGTTTTGTTAAGACTGAAAAAATGCCCAAATGGCAAAAGAGGAATGGGCAATTTCAGTGGATATAACTAAATGTGAACCCAAACTCAAATGAGCAAATGTCCAAGCAGGGTAAAAACCAGTACTTTTATGATTCTAAGCTAGCTGAGGAATTCTAGATCCTGTTAAAGAAATAGCAATTTAGAGAAAGACAGCAATCTAGAAATTTTTCTTTAAAGATATTGAAAGCAGATCATTTGAAATAAAGTTTAAAACAGTTGACTTTATACTCAGGCACTTTTTTTTTAAATCATCCTTTCATTTTGAGATGATTCTAGATGTTGAGACAAGAGTTCCAAAAGCTATAAGTCATTTTTGAAAATCAGTTTTAAAACACAGTTAGATGAAACATTTCTACTTCTGTCAATCGATGACAAATTCATTTAAACTTTTCGAGTTCTAAAAATGTTTAAATTATCTGCTAAGTATTAATTCAACTTTCTACATTTGAGTAAACGTTAACTTTTTAAAGTAGTGTCTGGTAAGGGTGGGGCAGGTATGTGTCTGTGTGAGTATGTGTGTAGAGAGAAAAAGCGGGAATGAGATTTTAATCAGTGTCATGTTTTTCTCCTCACTTGATCAGATTTTTGTCGTTGTTTTAAAGATCACTAGGAAATAGCTCACATTTTTAGACATTGTAGTGCTAAACTGTTGTTTTATTATTATTATAAACTAGACTGTTGTTTAGAATGTGAAGTGGTATGTTTGAATCCATCACACATTTGACAGATATTTAATGAGCACCTGTGTTATGCCAGGCACAGTTAGCAACCACGGTTTCAGCAGTGGCAAGGAAAACTCATGTGGCTTAGACGGTAAAGAATCTCCAGCCTACAGTGCTGGAGACCCGGATTTGATCCCTCCGTCAGGAAGAGCTCCTGGGGAAGGGAATGGCAAGCCACTCCAGTATTTTTTGCCTGGAGAATTCCATGGATAGAAGAGCCTGGCAGGCTACAGTCCACAGGGTCGCAAAGAGTCGGACGCCACTGAGTGACTCACACACAGAGACACAAAGAAACCTCGGGACATCATTCTTCAGGGGCTTCTTCAGAAAAACTAGAGTCATAGTCCTGATTACCCAAGGAAGACAACCTGGGACAAGAAATAAATAGAGGAGTATTTTTCTCATTGACATAACTCAATACATTTTGTAAACATGACATCCGTTTCTTCATAATTGATGCAAAAGATTTATCACCTGAGTACGTATAACTGCTATCCTGTAGCTTAGAAAAAAATCTCTTTGATTCAAGTGATCTCTTGCCTTGAGACATACTATTATCCACAGGATGATGACACCAGAAGGAACGGATTGGATTAATTTTTTCAAGCAAAAATAAGGAACTCAATCTAAACTATGTAAAACTCACCTCACTATGATTTATTGCTTTTTTCAGACCATTGAAGCTGCAAATAAAATTTATGACAGAAGAACAATAAATTAGGACTGGGTAAAGGCATAATTTTAGGCCTCAAGTTCCTTGTACAGTTAGATTTTAACACATAAAATTGGGAGCATAATACTAACAAGTTAATAAAATCAGCCAAGTGCTGACATGTAGAAACATTTTTTTTAAACAATGGGTCGGTCCAGTCAGTTAGCCTTGTTGACAACCTGAAATTTCAAAACCTTCATTACTTACATTCAATGAACATTAAAAATGTAGAAAAGTTCATAAATGCATGCAGCAGACGTTCACGGGTCTTAGAATATATTTGGGGAGTGGGGGTGGGTAAGTTGCCTTTAAAGTCAGAACTGTAAAATTACCACATAATAAAAGCCTGTGCTTTGAACACTAATTGCCCATTTATTTAAAAAAAGAGGGGGAAAAAAGTTCTCTTCTTACTATGAGAGTGTGATGTAGAAACTTTCTTAGGTTTTCCTGAGGTGTGTTTTATGTATTTTTGTCTTTACTGCTCTTTTCCATTTATTCTTGATTTTAATGTTACTAATATGCATAGTATCAAGAAGGCATTATGTCTATGAAGATTCCTACTGTGTTTTAATTGAGAGTAAATTGCCTTCAATAAATGGGGCTTCCTACTGGCCTGGAAAGCTGGCCCACCCTAGTGGCCAGGCACAAACGGTCGTTTGAAGAGTTAAACCAAGGCACGATAGCCCACTTTGTCAGCTGCCTAGAGGGAAGTTGTCAAGTCTGGGACCCTGCTGCTTTATTCCTATAACTGTGTTTTAGAAACACCTCACAAGTGGAATTGTGGTTGCCTCATCCAGAAAATGTGGAAAGGATTAATGTGGCATGTAAAACAAATCACTCCTGAGCTCAGCTGAGAAAGTGGGTATTAAAAGCACTGCAGTCAAAAGGGCTTTAGTGAGAGGGTCACGGTGATATACAGTCCGCATATGTTGGGCTGGTAATGCTGCAGGGTGTTTGGAAATGGTAATGGTCCATGGGTGTAAAGTCTTTCAAGACCTCTTAAAGGCACATGTGTTTCTTGAGCATGTCCTCCAAACAAGGACCTGTTATGGGTTAGACTCACTGAAGCTTTTAAACTTTATTGATTGGTTTGTGGGATTCCAGGTTCACTTACTGCTTAAAAAGAGAGAGAAAGAAAAAAAACCTGTTGATAAACATGGGCAAGAATCCCACTTTAATCTTAACCTTATGAATCAATAAACAGTGTGGGATGTTGCCTCCTCATCGATTACAGTACGCACTGTTTATTTTTATTATGGAAGTGCTTGCTAGTTTTCAGAGTTAATGGCAATAGATCTGGGTTGTTCTTCTAAATCCAGGTGCTTTGTAGATTTATTTTTGAGGGGGAAGGAAAGGGAGACATGAAGATTTCTTGCTATTTGAAATATGAACCATGCTCTTAATAAAAACTTGTGGGTTTCAAGTTGAGAGAGAACAAATAAACGTGCTAAGTGTAATTTCATAAACTGAAACGACTTTCTTTGGTATTCCCACTTTAGGAATGAATTCATTCAGAGCTTATATTATAATGCAAATATGTAATTCTAGCCACAGTTGAATGAATGCTTAAATAAATAAAATGCACTAGTTTTCTACATAGCAGTAAACTTTTTTTTTTTTTTTTTGCCAATTCTCCTGTTTGGTTTATAATATTTGCTCTTTTTTATGGGACACTTATATTTTTTCCCCAGAAGGTTAGACCTCATCCATTCATTCATTTTTCTAAATAACCTACTCCAAAGAATCATGCAACATCTTTGAAAAGATGAAAGCACAGGCAAAGGTTGCAATAAATAAGGAATGATGCATTTAAGTAGTTGTCAGCACATGGACTCAAAACAAGCATGTGTTTTTAGGTAAGACCTGATAAAATATCAAGACAGGTTCGCAGGAAGTACTAGTTAACTGACCTAAGAATCTCATCAGTGAAACTAAACAAATAAAAATATTATGTGAGACTGGAAAAAGGCAAGGTAGGGTGCTTTTGTGTTTGGGTTCAGTGCTCCTGAGTTTGGCCCCAACTTACAACCATGACTGCAAATATTTTTTCACCAACTTCAAGCATGACATTATTTGTTACCTTTGCTTTACTGAAGGCCTGGTAAAAGTCAAGATCAATAATTTCTCAGGACCATTTCCACTCTACACTGAAATTACAACCAGCCTGAGGGACAGAGCAGATATAAAATTTCTTGCCTTCTCTGTAAAACTCATAAAGCATCCACATTGCTTTGTTTTTTAATTGAACTTCCCGTCTTAGTCCCATTGACGTCACTACTCTCTGACAAACACGTTTGGCCAGGGGTGGGGAGGTGTCTGGTGAGTGCGTGTGGTCATTGTATTGGAAATGAAGTGGATGTATACAGAAAGAAGATGGAAATATTAAAATAGCTAGGTGGTAAGGACAAGAGAAGCTGCCAATATCATTGTATTTTGCTTGGCAAGCATGGAATATTATGGCTATGACTACTTGATATTCAAAGAAGCAACTAATGTTGCTACTCTCCACGTGCCCAGCTGTGGCTGAAAAGGACACTCACAGTCTTTTGTGCAAAATGCTCTGTATAAGAGTCACTGTTGATGCACCAATTGTTCTTACTGCCTTTGATATTCAGATCCTTTTATTTTATGTGAACAGTCTTCATCAGCCAGAAGCAAGTGTGAGTCTACAGCTTTATCTTCTCAATTTGCTTATAATTACTCCTCCAAGATATTTCTGCCTTAGATATAAATGGAAAATGCCTTAAATATTTATGCTCTCTGTTAGAAGCCACCGCTTCCACATGTAAAACTACTCAACATTTTCTATTCTACATTTAGGATTTTTCAAATAATTTCCTGAATATGGTAAACATCCAGAGGGTCAAAGTGCAGTGCCTGTCTGTTTCATTTTATTGGGAAAGGTATTTTCCTTTCCTACTGGAATGATGATAGCAAGGGGATGATCTTGACAACCATCTTTCCTTTGTCATTAGGTATGTGTGAGTCTGTATGTGCATGTGACATTTTAAACTGAAAATGGTTCCGGGCCTGAATGATAGATTCTGAGACATCTAAGCAAGTTCTGAGTTGGGAAAATCCCTGTGCTCAAAGGTTCTGACTTGGGCTGCTTCCTCAAATGTACTAATTGGGGACCTGGACTATGTTGAGTTTTGCAGGTTTCCATGTCTCCCAGACACACTGCACGTGAGGGCAGACTAACCCACACCAGGATGTGCTGCACACCTGTACAACAGATGACCAATTTTAAATGTGCAAAGAAAAACCTCCACAGAAAAACATGATGTTTCCTTCACATGGTATACATACAATTCAGACAGCTAAGGGGCTAAAGCATGCCATTTCACTGTAAGTTTTCATTGCTAAAGACATTTTATAGGGCTTAAATTTTATATAGTCCAGTATCAAGTAGTACTCCTAATTGCATGACTTCAAAGTAGACATGTGAGCCCAACTTTCATATTATTTTAGTGGCAATCACTGCCCCTCCAATTGTTCCTATGAGGTCCTATATTAACATTATTATTGGGAATTTTATTTAACTTCAATTTTAGTGAGACCTGTGCCTCCTTCTTTGAGTGGGAGTTTGAACACATGAGATTGAATTGATAGAGAAAATCAAGTCTGAATCAGTTTATAGCCCAGAGGTACATTGTGAATCCCATAAAGCATTGTTGCAGGAACCTGGTTAGTGTTCTGTACACCTGCTTAATGTTTTTTTCATCATCACAAATGTCAAAGTGCTCAGTAAGTCACTGGGGTTTGAATGACAGCCATGCACTAAGCAAGAAGTTATGTTTTTTCACTACCAAATTGGACCATAAATGATGAAAAAGAGGTCAAAAAGGAAGTATGGAACCATACAAATTTGAAAGGGGAAACTGCTAATAGCCATAAACCCGGTGCAATCAAAGGCTTGGCAAGTCACTGCAAATTACCTGCTCTGTGAATTACTGATCGCACTGCATTATGATATAGAACTTTCTAACTCCTTTCATCTGTAGCAACAGGGCTTCTAATAGCTCACAGATCAAAAGCAAAACACTGCCAGTGGAATTTTGATACAAATAAGCCAAGGTTGCACAAGTATAATACATGTGAACAAAATTTTAATATACATCCAATATTGCTTTTGGTCAATGGATTATTTAACATAGTATATGTGTTTTATGAACCACACTTAACCAACATAATACTTAAAGAAAGGGAAGATAGGTAAGGTATGCCTGATTAATATAAAAGGAAGAGTGAAATCTTACATGATACTTTCGTTAGGGACTAATGTAAGTTGGTGTGCCTTAAGCCAGATCTTGGCAGTCTTTCAGATGGAAGATGTCAAGTCCCTAAATCCTTTTCTTCTAGCCCCAAACTCAGACATGTGGGAGTCAGGGGTACTAAAAATTACCCTTCCAAATATTTTTCTTATTAGGGAAAATATCTGTCTCAATAAGTTTCTTTTGAAAAATATAAAATGCCCATTAATGGAGAAGTCTGGCGGTCCTTTGCATGCCACTGTAATCAGATTGTTTTCCTCCAGCCTCCTTGCTGGAGATCACGGGTACTGATTAAATGGACATATTTATTCTACATAAAAAAGGCCCAGGGAAAAGAACAACAAAAAACCTTGAACTATCAGATACATTATAGCAAAGATTTGGCTCAAGTGTTGCCAAGTGAGATTTTTGCACTGATGCAAAAATACCCTGATGCCTGGGAGGTGAAGAGGAAGAAGCAGATGAAGCAGACAGCTGCCAAGGAGAGATTTTCAGTTATATTGTACTTGGATCCTTTGTAATTGATAATAACTGTTACAATTGAAAATTATTTCCTTATTGGTTCTTGGATCTAAGTTCTTATGTAACCCACTGCAGTTTTTTTGTAAGGATTTTTGTTTTTAATTTGTGATAATTATTCAATTAGTGTTACTCCCTGGCCTAATGTTGAAAATACATTGATGAAATGAGAGCTAGCATTCTTATAGGAAATGCACCTAAGTGGCCACACTGAGATAAATAAAGAATACAAATTGTAACAGTTCTATAAAGAATATAAACAGAAGGTCAAGAAAGGTATTCTTTAATATTTATTTATTTTTATTTTTTTTAAATATGACATATTAAGTCTTTTTTTTTAACATATTTATTTATTTTAGTTGGGGGCTAATTACTTTACAATATTGTAGTAGCTTTTGCCATACATTGACATGAATCAGCCATGGGTTTACATGTGTTCCTCTTCCTGGACCCCCCTCCCACCTCCCTCCCCATCCCATCCCTCTGGGTCATCCCATTGCCCCAGCCCTGAGCCCTTGTCTCATGCATCGAACCTGGAATGGTGTTCTGTTTCACATACGATAATATACATGTTTCAATGCTATTCTCCCAGAACGTCCCACCCTCACCTTCTCCCTCAGAGTCCATAAGACTGTTCTATGCATCTGTGTCTCTTATTCTGTCTCACATATAGGGTTATTTTTATTTATTTATTTGCCTGTGTAAAGTCTTAACTACAGCACTCAGAGTCTTTAGTTGTAGCATGTGGGATCCAGTTGTAGCAATGTGGGATCTAGTTTCCTGACCAGGGATTGAACCTGGACCCACCTGTACTGGGAGCACGAAGTCTTAGCCACTGGACCAGGGAAGTCTCTGAGAAGGTATTTGAATAGGGATGCTCCCTGAGAGAGAATGGTCAGGAAACGCTCATAGATGAAATGCTGTGTAGGCTGGGATAGAGTCAATATGAAAAAGTGAGACATGTAAAGAGCAGGGTAGATGGGAAAGATATGACAAAAAGAATAATAATATAGGTCCAAAGTATGTGAAGGGCTAAGGGTAGTTGACAAAGAGCAAGAAATACAATGTGGCTGGGCCACAACAAGCAGGGGAGAATACTTGATGGTGAGGGCAGATGATGTAAGAGTCAGAGTAAGGAAAAGAGCCACATGTTTTAACTAGCTATTCTAGGAAGAACAAATGATCTGTGAGAAAGCACTGAAGCAAAACCAGCTAGGTCAACATTGAGGTGCCCAAGTGAGATGATGGTTTGGATGAGGGTGGTGGCAGTGGAGGAACACAGAAATGAAAGTAGTCTGACTCTGCACCCATCAAGTCCCCAGAGAAATTGTGAAAGGCTTCCTGTCATTGAGGTGGCAACCCACTCCAGTACTCTTGCCTGGAAAATCCTATGGACAGAGGAGCCTGGTAGGCTGCAGTCCATGGGTTCGCTAAGGGTCGGACAGGACTGAGCGACTTCACTTTCACTTTTTCCTTTCATGCATTGGAGAAAGAAATGGCAACCCACTCCAGTGTTCTTGCCTGGAGAATCCCAGGGACGGGGGGACCTGGTGGGCTGCCGTCTGTGGGGTCACACAGAGTCGGACACGACTGAAGTGACTTAGCAGCCCAACCTTCTGGTTAAGGTGTTCCAGTGAACGATACTCTACCCCCAAGCTCCAGACAGAGAATCTGTCTCTCTCAACAGTATACCCTTAAAATTGGTATGAAAGTGAAAGTGAAAGTTGCTCAGTCGTGTCTGATTCTTTGCGACTCCATGGACTGCAGCATGCCAGGCTTCCCTGTCCATCACCAACTCTCAGAGCTTGTTCAAACTCATGTCTTTTGAGATGGTGATGCCATCCAGCCATCTCATCCTCTGTCGTCCCCTTTTCCTCCTGCCTTCAATCTTTTCCAGCATCAGTCTTTTCCAGTGAGTCAGTTTTTCGCATCAGGTGGCCAAAGTATTGGAGTTTCAGCTTCAGCATCAGTCTTCCAATGAGTATTCAGGGTTGATTTCGTTTAGGACTGACTGGTTTGGTCTCCTTGCAGTTCAAGGGACTCTCAAGAGTCTTCTCCAAACACCATGGTTCAAAAGCATCAATTCTTTGGTGCTCAGCCCTCTTTATGGTCCAAGTCTCACATCCATACATGACGACTGGAAAAACCATAGCTTTGACTAGACGGACATTTGTTGGCAAAGTAATATCTCTACTTTTTAATATGCTATCTGGGTTGGTCATAACTTTTCTTCCAAGGAGCAAGCGTTTTTTAATTTTATGGCTGCAATCACCATCTGCAGTAATTTTGGAGCCCCCCCCCAATAAACTCTCTCACTGTTTCCATTGCTTCCCCATGTATTTGCCATGAAGTGATGGGACTGGATGCCATGATCTTAAGTTTTTGAATATTGAGCTTTAAGCCAACTTTTTCACTCTCCTCTTTCATCAAGAGGCTCTTTAGTTCCTCTTCACTTTCTTCCATAAGGGTCGTGTCATCTGTGTATCTGAGGTTATTGACATTTCTCCCGGCAATTTGTCTTTCTCTGACTTATTTCATTTAGTGTGATAATGTCAAATTGAATCCATGTTGCTGCAAATGTCGTAATTTCATTATTTTTGGATAGCTGGCTAGTATTCCGGCTAGTATTCCATTGTGTGTGTGAGTGTGTGTGTATCTTCTTTATCCATTCATCTTTTTTATCTTTATCCATTCGTCTTTTTAAATGGACATTTAGGTTGGTTCCATGCCTTGGCTATTGGACATAGTGCTGCTATGAACAATAGGGGTGCATATATCCTTTTGGGGGGTACATTTCTTTATTTCAGTATAGTTGCTTTGCAGTGTAGTGTTAGTTTCTGCTGTACAGCACAATGAATCAATTATATGTATATATATATCCACTATTTTATGTTTCCTTCCCATTTAGGTCATCACAGAGCACTGAGTAGAGTTCCTGTGCTCTACAGTAGGTTCTCACTAGTTACCTATTTTATACATAGATGTGTATAGGTTGATCCCAACCTCCTGATCTGTCCTCCTCCCCTTCTGAGGGGTGCATGTATCTCTTTAAATTAATTTTGTCTGGATATATGCCCAGGAGTTGGATTGCTGGATCATGCGGTAATTCTTAGTTTTTTAAGGAACCTCCATACTGTTTTCCATAGTGGCAGCACCAACTTACATTCCCACCAACAATATAAGAGACTTCGCTTTTCTCTACACCCTCTCTCCAGCATTTATTTGTAGACTTTTTAAATGCATTTACAAATTTTTTGAAGTACAGCTAATTTACTGTGCAAATCTCTTTGCTCTGCTCTGATGCAGAGCAAAGTGACTCAGTTATACACATGTAGACTTTCCTATTTTAATATTCCTTTCCATTACGGTTTATCACAGGATATTGAATATAGTTCCCTGTGCTATATAGTAGGACCTTGTTTTTTATCCATTCTATGTATAATAATTTTCATCTGCTAATCCCAAATTCCCAATCCTTCCTTCCCCTATACCACCCTGATTGGCAACTACAACTCAGTGCTCTACGTACATGAGTCTGTTTTGTAGATAGATTCATATGTGTTATATTTTAGATTCTACATATAAGTTATCTGGTATTTGTCTTTCTCTAACTTACTTCACTTAGTATGATTTCTAGTTGCCTCCATCTTGCTACAAATGGGCATTATTTCATTCTTTTGGACAGCTGACTAGTATTCCATTGTATATATCTTCTTTATCTGTATGGACATTTAAGTTGTTTCCATCTTGACTATTGTGAATAGTGTTGCAATGAACATAAGGGTACATGCATCTTTCTGAATTATAGTTTTGTCCAGGTTTATGTCTAGGAGTGGGATTGCTGGATCATATGGTAATTCTATTGTTAATTTTCTAAGGAACCTCAACACTCTTCCATAGTGATTACACC
This sequence comes from Giraffa tippelskirchi, assembly GCF_054371585.1. Classification (NCBI taxonomy): domain Eukaryota; kingdom Metazoa; phylum Chordata; class Mammalia; order Artiodactyla; family Giraffidae; genus Giraffa; species Giraffa tippelskirchi. The sequence goes on from NC_137284.1 coordinate 71,510,817, forward strand.
AACTTACATGCCCTCCTGACAGTGTAGGAAGGTTCCCTTTTCTCCACAACTTCTCCAGCATTGATTTGTAGACTTTTTAATGATGGCCATTCTGACCAGTGTGAGTTGGTCCTCAGTGTAGTTTTGATTTGCATTTCTCTAATAATTAGTGATGTTGAGCTTCTTTTCATGTGCCTATTTGCCATCTGTATGTATTCTTTGAAGAAATATCTATTAAGGTCTTCTGCCCACTTTTCACTGGGATTGTTTGTTTTTTGTTGTTATTGTGAACGACGATTCAGACTGTCCGATGGCTGAAGGTTATCACTTGGCCTTTCTTGCAACCCAGTGTTTGGGTGTCATCATCTATCTTGTTGCTGTTGTTCAGCCACTAAGTTGTGTCCAACTCTTTGCAACCCCATGGACTGCAGCACACCAGGCCCCACTGTCCCTCACTATCTCCTGGAGTTTGCCCAAGTTCATGTCTATTGAGTCAGTTATGCTATCCAACCATCTGATCCTCTGCTGCCCTCTTCTCCTTTTGCCCTCAATCTAGCCCAGTATCAGAGCCCTTTCAAATGAGTTGGCTCTTGTATCAGGTGGTCAAAGTATCGGAGGTTCAGCGTCAGTTTTTCCAATGAATATTGAGGGTTGATTTCCTTTAGGGTTCACTGGTTTGATCTCCTTGCAGTCCAAGGGACTCTAAAGAATCTTCTCCAGCACCACAGTTCAAAGGCAAAAGCATCAATTCTTTGGTGGTCAGCCTTCTTTATGGTCCAACTTTCACATCCATAGATGACTACTACATAGCTTTGACTATATGAACCTTTGTTGGTAAAGTGATGTCTCTGCTTTTTAATACACTGTCTATGTTTGTCATAGCTTTTCTTCCCTCATCTATGAATCATTTCAGTGTCGCTTAGGGCAAGAGGCTACTGAACCAGGATGCCAGCCACCCCAGACCCTCCTTCCCGGGCTGAGTGACTATCGTGCTATAAACCTGAAACTCTGCTGAGGCCATGTGCAGGAAAGTTCTATTTTAAAGAACAGTCCCTGAACCAAAAAGCTGCCTGTATACATGCACACCAACCTTTAGACCATATAAGCTCAGTCCTACTCCCAAACAAGTGTAAGTTCTTTGATGCACTCATTCCCAACAGGCCATAAGAAAATGGGAAAGAAGTGGAAGCAAGGAGAAATAATAAACAAATGGCTTCCCATGAGGATTGTTGAATTTTATCATTAACATATATTTTGGCTAATATTTACAATATGGCATGTGCTGGCCTCTTTTTGAGGAAAAAAATATACAGAAATGCTCTAAATTCTTTTTCCTATCCTGCAGAAATGGAAAAAAATAAGTTCAGAAAGCACAAGTTCACTGCCTGCCTTAGGTGATAAAATTAAATGTATAATGACAGAGAAGCAGGCATATTAATTAAAGCAATGAGGAAAGGTTACCATTAATTTTGGTTAAAACACCTTAATATTTCTTTATGAAACACTACTAGCTGATGTTCCTCAGGTAATGAATTTGCATATTTAAAATACTATCACAACCATTTTATCAGAGTCCAATTTTGTCCAATATTGAATTGGAATTTGGGTTCCTCTGATTTTCAATCTTTGTTTGCTGTTTGTGCTCATTGCTAAACTCCTGTTTAATATTCACGGAATATATTTACATATTTCTCAACACATGGGTGGGCCCAATGCATATCGAGGTGTCACAGAAAATTAATCTATCAAAATCAAAAGAGTATGTTTTTGTGTATACATACACGTATCGCACTGTTTTTGAACAACAGTCTGTATTTTTTCAGTGTTTTTCCACAATGTGTATTTTTCTCTGAAAAAGAGAGTTTGAAAAGAATTGCCAGATCTGTCTTGGAACTTCCACTTTAAATTCAAAACAGATTCCCAAACGTCTACTGGGATATATCTCCAAATACGACAAAGAATGTGCACCTGTGATTACCTAAACCAGCCAAAGAATGGCACCATTGCTTCACATAAATGTTGTCACAGATATTTTTTATTTGGTTATAGAATTTTATCAGAAATCCCATGGCTTGGTGGAGAATTCTATCTGTCCTACAGGTCTACTTCTTGCCCTTAGATAACATTTTACAGCAAAAACCTGATATATTGCTTCTGTCACCCTTTGGCCACTAAAGGAACTTAAAACAGCACGATAGGTGAGTAATAAGGAGACAAAGGGAATTTTCTGCTCTCTTGGCTTCGTCCATGCCTATGGTCATAATTTTCCAACTTTCTGACAATAAAGGGAGTGCATTTCTCTCTCCACCGCTCTGTCCCGCGTTGTCTTCCACTGTTAAGTTTAGCAACTGGCCACGTGTGTTATAGAACGATTAAAGAATGGAAAGGGTAACCAGCGAGAGGGCTACTTGAGATTTACAAGGAAATAATGAATGGTGGAGAAAGAGTGGCAGGGTTGAAGGACAGGTTCAGAGAGGCACTAACCAAACTGGATGGTTATCTTACAGTTTCTGAGAGCTCAATAGAAAACTAAAGGTAGCCTGACAAGTCTCAGGCTAATTTGTTCTGTCGTGTGCTGTGGCTGATAGGATAGACCCACATCCGCCTGGAGTAACTGCAATAAAAATCTTATTTTCTTTATAATTTGTAGGCTACACCTAATTGTCCTTTACTTGATTTATGTATGAATGCTCCATACCATTTGGAGGGTTTTTAAGACTGAGTTTTCAGACAACTACTTACATGACACAGTGATTTTACTTGTATTCAGTATTGCTCAGTTTCAAAACCAGGCAAAACAGTCAAATTTTTAAAAAGTTTACAAACATACTGAACAGAAGGATGGATAAACAAATTGTGGTATGTCCATACACTGGTATATTATTCAGAAATTGAGGAACAAACCACTACAACCCCACTGATAAATCTCAAAAACATAATGCTAAGTAAAAGATGAATAGTTACTATGAGTAATTACCATGTGGTTTGTTTGAATGACTACAAAAACTAAAATGCCTGAAATTAATCTATGATATAAAAATTGGGATAGTAATTGTCTCTCTGGGCAGAGGGCTAGGAGGTAAGGGTGATGTTGGATTTGGCGTAGTAATATTCTATACTTTGAAAGAGGTTTTAGTTACATGGGTGTAGAAACACATCAAAAATCATCAAATGATATACAAGATATGTGTATTTTGCCTTACATAAAATTGAACAAAAAGGTCATTAAATATTGAACCTTGGTTGATAATATTCATACTGTTTTGAAGTGAACAGCACTGCTGCTGCTGCTGCTGCTACTAAGTCACTTCAGTCGTGTCCGACTCTGCGCGACCCCATAGGTGGCAGCCTACCAGGCTCCACCGTCCCCGGGATTCTCCAGGCAAGAACACTGGAGTGAGTTGCCATTTCCGTCTCCAGTGCATGAAAGGGAAAAGTGAAAGTGAAGTTGCTCAGTCGTGTCTGACTCTTAGCGGCCCCATGGACTGTAGCCTACCAGGTTCCTCCGTCCATGGGATTTTCCAGGCAAGAGTACTGGAGTGGGGTGCCATTGCCTTCTCCAGCACTGAGACTGCAATTAACTTTAAAATGTATCAGAGAAATAATATAGATTAGTAGGTAGAGAGGTGAAAAGTAAAGAAAGCAGAATTATAGAAACTAGATGCTGAATATATGAGAATTCACTGCACACCGCTTTCAAACTCTGTTTGGAAATTGCCATAATTAAAATATTAGGAAAAAAAATTAGGCACCACTCAGTTTTCCTTCTTCCTTTGTGTTGCTCCTGAAAACTTAAAGTTGAAATGAAAAAAGCAATGAAAATATTGACTACAGCTCTCTCATTTAACAAGGCTCTGATGTTCTGCTTGCTATTCTGTTTAAGCCAGCTGCTGCTGCTGCTGCTGCTAAGTTGCCTCAGTCGTGTCTGACTCTGTGCGACCCCATAGACGGCAGCCCTACCAGGCTCCCCCGTCCCTGGAGTTCTCCAGGCAAGAACACTGGAGTGAGTTGCCATTTCCTTCTCCAGTGCATGAAAGTGAAAAGTGAAAGTGAAGTCGCTCAGTCGTGTCCGACTCCTAGCGACCCCATGGACTGTAGCCTACCAGGCTCCTCTGTCCACGGGATTTTCCAGGCAGGAGTCCTGGAGTGGGATGCCATTGCCTTCTCTAGTTTAAGCCAGCACTCCATGATAATTTAACATGGGTGAATGACTTCCTTACCCAGAGGGACTATGTTCTCACAGTAAAGAACAAGCATGCCAAGCAATGATGGAGGTGCACTGGGGACACACGGTGAGCCTGCCGTGTGAGAGCCCTGCTCACAGACCCTCGCCGCGGCAGCGAGCGAACAGAGCAGGTTCTTCCTCTACGAAAAGGGACGAGTAGATACAGGGATTAACTACAAGGTTTTGAAGTCAGGGGCATGCATCTAAGTTTGCATCTGGGCTCTCCCTGCCATTAGCTTTCTTTCCCTATCAATGTTATTGAACGTTTTTCCATGTTTTGGTTTCATCATTTACCAAGTGGACAAATTATCTGGCGTTTACTCTTGAAGGTATTCTGAGGAATAATGAAGTACTGTGGGTATTATTATCACACACAGACACACACACAACTGGAGAAGAGAGAACAAAGAGAGAGACTAAGTGTGATGGAATTTAAAGAAAAGTAAAGTTTTAGAGCAGAGGATAATGATAAAATAAGCTAGAATCAAACTATCAGATTGCACAATTCCTGGTTTTCCAGTGACTGCTTTTTTATTTTCTTTTTTGTACTATGTGGGTTACAGAAGTATTTTTCCCCCTTGAACATTAAAGCGGTGACAGCAATGATTATTCCTAAGCACAGTTCTGAATAAAAAGCCATACTATGGAATATTTTACTTTCCCTGCAAATCTCCTCACAACCTTCTCATAAATAAATGGGGCTAGAGTCAAGAAAACTATGTTAAATCCCTCCCTTACTGTTTGGACTGCTCCCAAATCATTCATCATGGATACAGGAGGATGGGGGCTTCTCTTTGGCATATATCTTAGGGAGGTCTGGCAGGGTTAAGGGAAAGAGACAAAAGAGCCTATGCTCAAATATCCAGGGTATTTTTGCCAATCTAATACTTTTAAAAATACATGCACAGTATACTTTTGTCAGTAAATCCTCTAGATGCTTACAGTGAAGGTGGTGAAAATTGCTTAGGCAGTTCAAAATCGTTTCTAGAGCTTTTTGCAGAACAGTGTTCTGACAAGTGAAGATGAGAATATCCATCTCTAGATTCTAAACTCAGTGACCCCTGAGAATTGGCAGTAGTTTTTTTTTTTTTTTTAATTGGATTGGAATTGAGTAACTCTTTAAATTTGAGTGGTATCTATTTCCATTCTATCAGTATTTCTGGGCAAGGAGGATGACGTTGAACAGGGGATTTGGGCCAATTTGAGGGCAAAAATACCTCGGTCCCAGGGAAACTATGCATGTTGTATAAGAGTCACAAAATTCATGATAGATTGCTCTGTGCAATTGCTCTTAAGGATTCCATGTCCTATTTTAAATCTTTGAAATGAAACTTTATGCCACAGGGTCGTCAGTGAGAGGAAAGGGTAAAGGAAAAATATAAAATAAGGCTGAAGCAAGACAGCACATCTGTTACGGTATGAATGGCTCTTACAAACTCTCTTCCTTTCACTCAGAAACGTCTTATTGTTAACTGTTTTATTTGGGTGGGGTATAAATTATTTATGGGGTTTAGAGTAGAAGGCCACCATGTTTTATCTTTTTCTGGCTTTTATGCTTGAAAAAACAATGCTAAGCTGTGGTTGTGTCAAGATAACTTTAAGTGAAAAGTACATTTTTTAATGTCTTTAATTAAACATGATCAAAGGCACCCTTAAAGCATTTGAATGAGCATTTTCCTAGTTATATGGCACTGTCTATATTCTTTTAACATGGCTATTGGCTCAATGAACCTGTTGTTGGTTCAATAGTTCCTTCTGCTATGAACGACCAATATTTTCCATTCTTTGAAACGTAGTGTTTTACTATACACAGATGAAACACACCTGTTTCTGATATACACCACTTTCAATTTTTGTTAACTGAAAAATTCATGAAATGGAAAAAATCCATGTACCCCTTTCTGGTGTAAAATATAATTTGGAGGTTCATGTTGTTGATTAAAAAATAGTGAGCACCTACTGTGTGCACAGAAGGCACTGCGGAATTAATTCAACAAATCTGAACATGTTTACGGAGCACTCACTCTGGGCCAGGCCCTCTTGCACAATCTGCAAGGTGGGTTATAAAAACAAAGCAAAACAGAGAAAAACACCAGTAACAAGAGCAGGGAAGGAGGGGGGATAGACTGGGCTTGGGGGTGGGTTGACTTTTAAATAGAATGGCCAGGGAACTTAGTATTGGGGGAAACAAGATTATAATGGGAAAAGGTGAAGAAAGATGGGGAAGAAAATGAAGGTGCAAACAATATAGTTCGTTGGGGAAGATCGTTCCCAACAGAGGGAGCAACAAGGGCCTTAAAGTGGAGGAACAATGGACACTTGAAGAAGAGGCCAGTGATGCCATAACTGATCACCTGGAGTGGGAAGAAGCATAGGATGCGTTCACAGAGGTAACAGGGAGCCAAATTATAGTAGGTCTGGAAAGCCATTGAGAAGGCTTTGGTTTTACCATGAGCAAGATGGGAGCCTTTGGAGGGGTTGAATAAGAGAAAACATTATCTAATTAAAAAAAAAATACTTATTTACTTCAATTAATTTTTATTGGTATAGTTGCTTTATAATGTTGTCAGTTTCTACTGTTCAGCAAAGTAAATCAGCTATACATATATCCCCTCTTCTTTGATTTCCTTCTCATTTAGGTCACCTCAGACACTGAGTCGAGTTCCCTGAGCTCTGCAGTAGGTTCTATTATACATAGTATCAGTATTGTACATATGTCAACCCCAATCTCCCAATTCCTCCCACCCTCCCCCTTCACTTTGGTATCCATACATTGTTCTCTACATCTGTGTCTCTATTTCTGCTTTGCAAGTAAGATCATCTGTACCATTTTTCTAGATTCCATATATATGCATTAATATACGTATTTGTTTTTCTCTTTCTGACTGACTTCTTATTTGCTTCGCTCTGTATAACACTCTCTAGGTCCATCCATGCCTCTAGGTCCACCCAATTTTGTTCCTATTGGAACAAAGCGGCTGAGTGATATTCTATTATATATGTAATACATGTTCTTTATCCATTCCTGTGTTGATAGACATTTAGGTTGCTTCCATGTCCTGGCTATTGTATACAGTGCTTCACTGAACACTGGGGTGCGTGCATTTTTTTGAATTATGGTTTTTTCCAGGTCTGTGCCCAGTAGTGGGATAGCAGAGTCATATGGTAGTTCTGTTTTTGGTTTTTTGAGGAACCGTCATACTGTTTCTTTATAGTAGCTATACCAATTTGCATTCCAATCAACATTGTAGGATGGTTCCCTTTTCTCCACATCTTTTCCAGAATTTATTGTTTGTAGATGTTTTTGATGATGGCCATTCTGACCACTGTGAGGTGATACCTCATTATAGTTTTGATTTGTATTTCTCTACTAGTGATGTTAAGCATCTTGTCATGTGTTGTTGGCTATCTGTATGCCTTCTTTGGAGAAATGCCTATATAAGTCTCCTGCCCATTTTTTGATTGAGTTGTTTTTTGATATTGAGTTGCATGAGCTATTTGTATATTTTGGAGATCAATCCTTTGTCAGAAAATATTTTCTCCCATTCTGAGGGTCTTTTCATCTTGTTTATGGTTTCTTTTGCTTTGCAATACTTTTTAATTATTCCTAAATCAGTATAGTTGCCCTGTTGCGCACGCACGCGCGCGCGCACACACACACACACACACACACACACACACACACACACACACACACACACACACACACACACACACACACACACACACACACACACACACACACACACACACACACACACACACACACACACACACAGTAGGATGTGCATGCAGAGAGAGAGAAACCAGTCAGCAAGCCACTGAGTATCCCAGATGAGAGATAATTATGGCTTGGATCAGGGTCATAGACATGAAATGACTAGAAGTAGATTCTGGATATATATTTGAGATTTGCAGGATTTGCTGAAAGATTGTATGCATAAATTGAGAGAGAGATGAATCAGTGATTCTAAAATGTCAGTTGCCATTTACTACAAAAGAGAAGGTAGGAGGTAAAGCAAGTTTTGAGGGATGGCAGTAGGGGCAGGGATTGGGATTTCTGTTTTGGACACATTTCACGGGAGATGCCAAGTGAGGAGGCAAAGTGAAGATGACTCAGCACGCAAGTGGGGAGAACCATCGGGAGCTGAGGTCAAGGTCCAGGCTGGATACATGAATTTGGGAGTCGTCAGCATTGAGATGATATTTAAAGCTGTAAAATTCCATAAGATCATCTTGGGAGTCAGTGGATATTTATCAAGTGCCAAAATGAAGCTTTACTAAATAGTGAAGAGTCCAGACTGATAAGCCAGAACCCAAAGAGAGGGAGGGAATGAGACACCAAGAAGAAATGGCCAGTGAGCGAGGAGGAAAACTGAGGAAGCATGACGTCCTAGAAGTCAAGTGAAAAAAAAATAAAATGGAATGAGGATTATACTTTTGGATGTATGGAAACAATTCTTAACACCTTATAAAGAAGATACAATGATATAAAAGTATTCCAAATTTAGTGGAGTAAGTAGTAAGTGCTACAAAAAGATCTGTATTCCAGCTGCTACAGTACAAAAGGGATTCCTGACCCTCAGTTCATGAGAGGCCTGCATGGAGTGGGCAGCATTTACACCCAATGTTGAGGGATGTGTAGAAATTTGATTGGTAGAAGTGGAGGAAGAGAGGACAGTTATATCAGAGGGAACCTTTTACTAAGAAGCTCAGAGAAGGCAAAGGATGAGGTATATTTGAGGAACAGTGAGTAGGCAAGCTGGCCTGGTGTGGAGAAGGCACAGATCACTTGCTGCACATCTCTAGGGCAGGTTTCCAGGGGCTGAGAAAGATGCTCAGATTTTGTTATGTGGTTTTTGTTTCTTTACCAACTCTTCAAAGCTTGAACCTTTCTTTTCAATCCTTTCTCCCAATCTCTCACCTATCAAATCTTGTATTCTCATCTGTAATAGTAACAGTCATGCACAACCTCTGTTTAGCAACTATGGAGTTCTTGTTCTAAGGTAACTCTGGTAGGAGGAAAAGAGAGTAACATGTGCAAAAATAATCACTGTACTAGGAGTTGCTTCTGTGTTCCACTTCTGAAGTTGGAGGAAAAACGTAGAGAAATAGGAATAAGATAAGACTCATTGTTTGAACGGTTGCACAAATTTCTGAGGTCAGTTTGCCTTAATAGCTGGAAAATAGAAAATTCATGCTATATGTTTGGAGTTTGGCCCAGCACAATCTGACCTATGCCCCAGTGCCATGGAGACGAGAAAGTTGTGTTGCCGGCGTCCAGATACAAAATTCCTTAAAAATAACAGTCATCACCTCTGGGGCCTGACCAACTCATGGCACTGAAGAGAAAGAAACATGAGGAGGAATCACATGAGATTTTCTTCTCAGTAACAGACAGGAAATACATTAACAGATTCCATGCCTCAAAAAAATGAACATGGTAAATTTTCTTATAGATATTTTCATGTCAATTTTAATTTTAGGGTCAATTTCATGAGTTTTTCCCCCTCATCTTTGTATTCCCAGTGGCTTAGTGGGATGAACTGAGTTAGAGGACCTATTATCCATTTCAAACTCGGACACCAGTGTAAGCCCCCTGGTCTCTTTGCACCTCATGGGTCTCATTTGCAAAATTAAGGGAGGGGTCACTGGTATATAAGAAAATGGGAAAGTCATCCTAAATCCATATGACTTTGGAGTCATACAGATTTGGTAGCTATAGGATGCTGCGCAAGCTACTGAGTGTCTCAATTCCAGTTGCTGAAACACAAATTGGAAAGAATAACTGCGGTCACCCAGTGCTGTGATGAGGATTAAAAGAAATCATGTACAGAAAACTTCTGGCACATAGTAGATCCTCGAATAAATACTCATTTCCTTCCTTTTCTTAATTTGAGCATTTTAGTTCCAATATAATGTCAAGCACTTATTTTGCAGGATATTTTTTGAAAGAAATTACAGAGTTTACCACTATTAGTTGTTTTGAATTTTTAAAAAATGGCATCTGCAGCCTCTATGTTTAGGGTGAAAAATAAAGAATTTGTAGGGAGCACGTACTACATGAACAGTGAGGAGAAAACTGGTATTCCCCTTAGGAGAAAATTTAAGATTATCTAGGAAAAAAGAGGAAGGAAGGAAAGGAGGAAGGAAGTTAGTTGATAAATAGTTTTAAAGTCTATAAATTTAAAGTGAACTAAGTAAGAGAAAGAAGAGTATTTGCTCCACTGCCCTTCGCATTAAGATGGGTTAGGTACTGGGGCTGGCATGACACAAACATCTATCTTCTTCCTAAAATGGGAAAAAAAAATTATGAAAATGAGTGAGTTTACAGGAGGAATGTCAGCTCAGTCAATGACTCAATGCTCTGTGTAAAAGGAAGTGTATACTTTACTACTTTGACCTTTCTATATTTTTCTTATTTTGTCTTACTACATATTGCAGACATTCTTTTCAGTTAGCAATTAGTCTAATTTGTAGCTGCTTTTATAAAACCAAAGCTTCCCTCCTACAAATGAAAATGTTCAAGTCCTTCGATCTCTAGTATCATACGGTTTGTTATTTCAGACATGTAAAACACCCAGAGCACGAAGAAAACACAATAGCCACCATCCCTAAGCACCATCCATTACTCAACCGTTTCAGTTTTGTCATCCAGTATGAAATATAAATGAAGAAAGAGAGGAAGGGAGACAAAGCAGTAATTTACGCCTGTCTAGAAAGTTTGGCACTGCAGCCCCAAGTACAGGGAGCCATTTATAGGAGAAAAAGCGTAACCAGAGACTATGGAAGTGTGGAAGGTGAGATCATCCACCAGCAGCAATCTTTCAAATTCATAGACACTTGTGGATTCATGAGGTGAGAATGAGCAGTGCAGAGGACTGTGAAATTCATTTCCAGTGTTTGACTTTGTTAACACACATTCTCAAGCTGTCTTTGTTATGAGATAGCATTCAACTTCTTAGTGAAAAAAAATCCGTATAGAAAATATCCCCATTAATTGGAAACAATAATAGTGTCAGACAAAAAAAAGACCAGAGGACTATTTATGTAACTCTAAAGTATTATTTAAAAGAGAAATATATATATATTTATAAATACATATAAAATATATAGATATAAATATATATCTTTAAAATATATAATTATATATTTTATATATCTCATATATAATTATATATGTGTGTGTGTGTATATATATATATTTATTTAGGAGAAGCTTGCACGAATCATCTTTTTTTTGAAAAAAATCTTTACCTGAATTTTTAAATGATTAATTTTATGGAATGAAGCAATGATCCATACCTTTCTCACATCTCTCTCACAAAGCCTCACGTAGATATTATGTCAATTTCAAAATCAGAAGAAGGAAATGCCTAATATATATTAGTAGTTTCTCTAGAAGCTGACAAATCAAAATCTAGGAATGAAACAATGAGACTGTGAAAGTGTTAGGGGATGAGAGAGGGAAGAAGAGGTAGCATCAATATAGCTTTTGGGGTCTGAGTGTGTACCAGAAAAATTAAAATAACATGTGTCAGTAAAGTGTCATTTGTTCTGAAGGACTTGTCTGATAATTCAGAAATTTTTATAGTTCCTCTTATTTCTGGTGTCTGCTCCCTGGTAGGTGAGGTTGGTCCAGAGACTTGTGCCATTATCCCCCTGCTAGCAAGTCTGATTCGGAGAAGGCAATGGCAACCCACTCCAGTACTCTTGCCTGGAGAATCCCAGGGACGGAGGATCCTGGTGGGCTGCCGTCTATGGGGTCGCACAGAGTCAGACACGACTGACGCGACATAGCAGCAGCAGCAGCAGCAGGGAGTCTGATTGGTGTGGTGGGGACCAGAGCCTGCCTGGGTATAGAGGAGGGCCTCCCTTTACTCTGTGGATGTCAGTGCGCCTGTCAGGGGTGTCAGGGGTGGGGTCTGCTCCCTAGGTGCTGGAGGAGAGGCCTCCAGGTCTGGTGCTTAGCTGTGTCTGTGATCCGCAGTGCGAGGTAGGCAGGACTACAGCACTCCCACCAGAGAACAGCCACGGAGTACTCCTCCCGTGGAGCTGCTCCCCTGTGAGTGTGCTCCGCTGTGTCCCCTTCACCCATTGTGCCAGCTCACATGTAAACATGTGGCCTTACGACTACACGTGATTAATCCACATGATTAAATTAGGGGTACGATGAGGAACATCTGAAAGGATAAGTAAGGACTTTAGCTGTCTAATCCAGAGCTTTTCAAATTTTAAAACGCACAATTCACTTGGGATCTCATTAAAATACAGACTGTGAATCAATTTGGGGTGGGACTCAAGATTCTGTCTTTCTCATAAGCTCCCAGGCCATGCCAATGCTGCTGGTCTGTGAAGCACACTTTAAATAGCAAAGCCTCAGATCATGACACAGGAAGAAAGTTTATCAGAGAAATTGCATCTTAGAGAAGTCTTAATATCACATGATCTTTCTTAGCACCCTTATTCCCACTCTGTTCTTTGCAATGAAATCTACTCTAAAAAACATAAATAAAAGTAAAATTCAAATAAACACAATATGATATTTTTACTAAGGCAAATAAATGCATTATGTAACTCAGTTCTCAAAAGAGCCTGTGAACGAAATAATTTTATTGGGTTGGCCAAAAAGTTCGTTCAGGTTTTTCCATAAGCTGAATGGCGAAATCTGAATGAAGTTTTTGGCCAACTCAATATTATTTTCACTTTACGGAAAAAGAAACAGCCTTGGGGAATTTAATTAAGGCAAAACCACATATGCAGAATTTAGAAACAATTCTGAATTTGGCAAATCTTCACTCCAGAGCCTAAATATTCTAGTCAGTTTTACTACAATTGTCAAATTATGCTATTGCATTCTTAGTTATTTTGCAAACAAAGCACTAGACAAAAGATACAGTAGGGATACAAAGATGTAGGCACTTTGGGATATACCATCTTCATTGACAGCTTCTAGAACAGGAGGGACACAGGAATAAATTATTCTTGACATTAGCAATCTTACATGCGTGGTGAATAGCAGCCTTGATGCAATAAATAATCTCTTTCAAGACCTAGAATGAATGCAAGAAGAGAGTAAAATACTGGATTCAGCTCCTTAAGCTAAAGAATGGACAAACAGATTCTAGATAAGGACATGCTGGAGCCTCCACAGCCCTGAACATATGGGATAACCCTTAAAGCTCCATGTCTGAAAAAATAGCCCTTAGATTTTAGAATCCCTAAAGGACTTTTACTATATGAAGGGTATACTATTAAATATTTTATGCATTCTGTTATTTTTAAAGGGTATAATCCCTCCCCTAAGGTGTGCTGGCCCCAAGGTCTTTGAACAAGTCTAGACAAGAATTAACCAGGAGCCATCATTTTCATTATGTTATAATTATGTTTGCTTATTTCACACTGTTTAATATACTCCCTCCTGTTAAACTATAGCAAAGGCCTTTAGCACCTGTTGCTTGTTTCTGCCAGACTGAAAGTATTCCTTTCTCTTTATTATTCGTGTGTAAGGATAAGATGAACTTGCCAAGAGTTGTCATTCTTGAATGCACCTGCCAAGTGTCAGATACTTTAATAGCTGAAATGCTTATAGCATATGCTGTGGTTGCTGCAGCTACCAACTTCCAGTGCCCAGAATTTCACAAGATATTGAATACATGCAGGATGACAGATTCATTCCTTGATACACACGTATGTGACTATATGCCCATGGGTATACACCACACTTATATAACACATCCCCAGGTCAGCTTTGGCTGATAATATATCTTAAAGTAATTTACTACCTTACATCTTCAACTTAAAAAAAAAAAGTAAATCCCTTAGACTATACTTACTGATTTGTTGGCAGTTGCTCAACCAGACAAGCATCAGCCTGAGTACTAAAAAAATAAAATAAAGTAAAATTGAGTTTTGGCTTACAAGGTAGCACCCCACATCCTTTTTTGGTAAGTTCTTTTCTGGTGATGCCTAATACTTTCCGCACTCTTCTGTTAGGTCTTCAGTCCATCCAGATAAAAGTGAGGACTGCAAAGCTGCAGTGATTGAGGGGCGGGGCTGGAATAGATGTCTTATCCTCCATACTGAGGTCCTAGCGGGGTGAAGATGGAAAGGAATACATCCTTGTTCCAATTTACTGTCTCCGGCCAGTCTTGCCAGATCTTATTAGAGGTGCCCAATGGAAGGGAGAAAGGGTAGAAATGGTTTTCTAGAATGCTGACATGGGACTAAAGCCAGGAAAGATGGAGTGATGATGGTTCCGCTTTCCTTGCTTTACCACATTCCCAAGGACAAGTGAGGCCTTCCCCGTTTTTGTTCAGTTTCCCAGGAGCCCATGTGTTTCATGTTTATTTTCCCTGCCCATGAGCACGTATATGTATATATAGCTGGCAGAACATTAACTTCCCTCTCCTTGACAGATATTTTTTTAAAAAATCTATGTAATACACAAGAAAACAACTCTGCAGCAGGAAGCAGTCTTATTTTATGAACACCCTTCTTCAGGTAACCTCAAGATAGTACAGTTTAGACAATTAATTTTCCCTTTAGAAACACTAGAGTGAAATATTCCTAGATCTCTTTCCCTCTCTTTCTCCCTCTTTTGCTTTCACTGTACCTCTCTTTCATGTATGAAAATACCACTCAGAGCTCAAGCTGCTTGATAAAGAATAAATTACACATCTCAAGGCCTTTAATATTAGAATAAACGTGAGTTTAGTTCATGAATAGCAAGCTTTCACGAACTAAGTAGTCAAGAACCTTGTTGGCATAGCACCTGAATGGAACCAAGGGCTCTTTCTCAGAGGTAGAATTTCCCATATAAGTAAGTCTACAAACCTCTTTACCGATAATTCATTATACCTTCTGGAAAGGGCCGTCTTGCTGTGTAGGGCTACAGTCAAGCAATTTTTCTTTTCCTAAGTTAACTTATACCTTAGTAACTAATCCTTCTTGGACGTGAGTCAGTCACAAGGAGGATTTTTCTCAGAGGTTCTTGGCACATTTAATTTCTAATTGATGCCACTGATGACATAAAAACAGAAGTGCATTATACCTAAGGACAAAAAGATTCTTCAAGTATACTCAGAGTGAGCTCATTTTCGCCAACAAAGGAACAGAGTACCTGCAGGTAAGTTGTCTACATTCCCATGGGCTCTGCTACCTGTTAATAATAGTAGTATTGGATCATTACCTAGGAAAACAACCCTAGGAAAAAAGTCAACGCTCATGGCTTTCAGCAGACTCAGAAAAACACATAGTGGGCAGAGTTCTAAACTCTGCCTTTCAGAGCCTAGGCCGCTGGTTAAAGAATTCCAAAGAGAATTCTGTGCACTGTCACTGATAAAATTTAAAAGGAGATTAGAGACCTGTTTCCAGCCAGAATAATCTGAAAGCTCTGACATGTACCATTATACTGTTTGATGAACATTTCTAGAAGAATAAGATGTCTGTTTTGACCTTTGCGGTGTAAAAAAAACATGTCGAAGAGAAGGACAGAGGATTATTTTTATACAGATACCAGAAAGCTGCCCTCCTTATTGAGAAAGTATGGCAGGCTGAATTTTAGTCTTTAGTTTCCTTTGTAATTTGAAAGTCCTCCCAGATAAAACTTTGCAGTATACAACTTGGTTTTGACATCCTGGCTTTTTGCCTCTAACTGTTTATAAGTCATGCAAGGAAGTCATCTATCTTGACCAATATGGCTTAGACATATTTTCCATGTTAATTACACATGTTTGGACTGACATTGCAGTGATACAATTTCATTTGTTTAAAACAACAGAATGGATGGCTCTTCAACTCAACAAGTGTAGGTAAAAATTCTTCCCAGGGTAGAGGTAACGAGTCTGGAAATTATATAGGCACAGGCACTAGTGGCTGAAATCCCAGATACTAAGAAGCTGATAATTCTGCAATGATCCCGATTAAAAGCATGTTGGAAAACCATGACATAGTTATCAGAAAAATTACAATTGTAATAATATATGTGTTAGACACTCCCACAAGATTGGTATCCTGAAAATAATCAGCAGTTGAAAAGGAAGCAGAAGCATTTTAACTCTGACCCAATGGAACTATTCACATTTTGGCTGTGTTTTTGAGCAGGACCTCCACATTTTTTTACACTCACCAGAACACCAGCAGTTAACCCCGTAATGGCCAACTGCTAGTTATTACCCTACATTTGGTCCACAGCTGCGTGGCTCTGCTCACTTTATTGTCGTTTCAGCCCTCAGCCCATTAGATGCCTGGTGACCGCTTGCATGCAGAGGGGCCTTTGGTTAACTGAATCCCCATCAGGATCACAGCTGTTGTAAAATATGTGGTGACAAAAATATCCATGTGCAATGCATGGCAGATAAATCTGCAAGCCAATTTAAGCAAAACCTGAAAAACAAATGAGGGGACTAGTCGAACGCTCTGGCTTCTGAACATTACAAACTACATGTCCTTTATTTTGGGGGAATATGTTTTATAAAATGCCAGCATTCCCCTCTCAGTGTAACAGATGATTGGGGCTAAATTTCAAAGTGATAGGCCCAGTTAAGCAAAAATACACTTTTCCACCTTCCTTCACTCAGCAGTAAGAGAATGAATGTCATGTTCAATTATCCAAACAGATTCCTGACTTTGGCATAATACTAACATCAGCATTAGGTGTTTATTCACAGTGTGCCTCAACTCAAACACCAAACCCTTGCTTCCATTTCTTTCAGCCTGGAAGCCTAGCACAGTGGTTGCAGATGTGCAAGCATGTTCTACCACAGCTGCTGGCAACAGCTGAGCTTCCAGGTCCGGTCCATCACACAGTGGGCCCTGAAAGTAGCCTCTAGGTAATTACGGTGGGTGTTACAGTGGTCAACCCATTATCCAGTTGTGACACTGAGAGATTGTGCTGATTCTGCTTTTTATTGCTACCTGCAAGCATTTAAAAATAGGAAGAAGACAAGGAAATAAACTACCCCCCAAAATAGGGTGAAATCAGTTTCTCGATTGTTATCACTGAATGTCACTCCTTTGTCATTTTGTCAAAAGTGAAAATCAGGTAACAGACGTGACCTGAGACTCCCTTAGGTCTAACTAAATTTAAATTCACAAAGCGGGAGTTGTTTCTGGTTCTGACTAATCTAAAATTTGGTTTGTACCTGCATGTGTTGATTGAATGAACTCCTCTCCCACATGTATTCTGTCCATTCACTCAATTGTTGAGATGTTCCTTAACAGATTTTTCTCTTCCATTAACTTACTCTAACATGTTGTAAGTACCTACTATGTGCCAGGCACTGGGGATAAAGTAATCATGAGTCACAGCTCCTGCATGCAAAGAATCTAGGATTCAGAGGCATAGAATCTCTCAAACGTAGGAGAGGGAAGATTCTTTTTATTCCCCTTCTACCCATGGACAGAGGAGCCTGGTGGGGGCTCTAGTCCATGGGGTTGCAAAGAGTCAGACATGGCTGAGCAACTAAGCACAGCACACATGAATCCTCCAGTTCTCTGCTGCCATAAATTATACAAATGAGAGGGAAAAGCAGCATTAGTTATTAAATATTTTGAGCTGTTTCCCCAACTTGGTTAGGTAGGAGAGAACTCATGGTTATATTACCTATGCACTGATGGCCTGTTGACTTCTTAGTAATGGTCACTGGGAAAAAAGATTTTTTTTAAACTTAAAACTAAAAATTATCAGATACCTGGAGCACAGCCAATGTTTTATGTGCAGGGAGTTAAAAAATATAGTGTGATTTATACATTCTATCTTTAAGGAATTTAAGTCAGGTCAAACAAGATTATGATAAATAATTAAAAAATATAATAGAATGAATTACGATTTGTTTATCTGTATATCTATGTATGATGTGAAAAAGTATGCATATGAAAGCTCCTGGTTTTTAGCACTGTCAAAGTAAACTTAATAATTAGTTTAGATTCTCATAATCTCACATCATGTTGCTCTATTTCATGCTGTTTTTCAGAGGCTCCCCTCCATCCATAACATAAAGCACTGGAAGGGCTGTGTGGAATCCATAGGTGCGTGCAGCTCTGCTACATGAAGCCGATAAGCTTACCAAAGATTTGATCGCAGTCAGTCAATTCCAAGCCTGCTTTGCTCTATTTCTCCTTTGTGAAAGTGTGTGAAACTGTTAGTCACTCAATCTAGTCACTCAGTCGTGTCTGACTCTTTGCAACCCTATGGACTGTAGCCCCCAAAGCTCCTCTGTCCATGGAATTCTCTAGGGAAGAACACTGGAATAGGTTGCCATTCCTTTCTCCAGGGGATCTTCCCAGGGATCAAACCCATGTCTCCTGCATTACAAGTAGATTCTTTACTGCTTGAGCCACCAAGGAAGCTCATTCTCTCCTTTGGGCCCATATTTTTCTCCCCATATTTCAGCTTTCTTCTTGTGTCTCCTCTCTGTTGGTTAATGTTATGCTGTTATTTGAAGGCATGTCATGGTTCATAAAATAGAGGTTTTCTATAAAGTTAACAAAAATAACTTTATGGATTTGAATGTGAACTTCTATCTGACTAAGAAGATGGATAAGATACATCCCTTTACACTAAATATATAAACTTGGAGCCAAGGGTTAGGGATTTCCCCCTCCTCTAGTGAAATAAGAAAGTACAATGTAAACAGTTTCTGAACTTGTTTCAAGTTTTTTAAAAAATTACAGTAGCTCATTTCTTATCAGTCAGTTCAGTCTCTCAGTCGTGTCCGACTCTTTGTGATCCCATGAATAGCAGCCCGCCAGGCCTCCCTGTCCATCACCAACTCCCGGAGTCTACCCAAACCCATGTCCATCGAGTTGGTGATGCCATTCAGCCATCTCATCCTCTGTCATCCCTTCTCCTGCCCCCAATTATTCCCAGCATTACGGTCTTTTCCAATGAGTCAACTCTTCGCATGAGGTGGCCAAAGTATTGGAATTTCAGCTTCAACATCAGTCCTTCCAATGAACACCGAGGACTGATCTCCTTTAGGATGGACTGGTTGGATCTTCTTGCAGTCCAAGGGACTCTCAAGAGTCTTCTCCAACACCACAGTTCAAAAGCATCAATTCTTCAGCACTCAGCTTTCTTCACCGTCCAACTCTCACATCCATACAACTACTGGAAACAACCATAGCCTTGACTAGACGGACATTTGTTGGCAAAGTAATGTCTCTGCTTTTAAATATGCTATCTAGGTTGGTCATAACTTTCCTTCCAAGGAGTAAGCGTCTTTTAATTTCATGGCTGCAACCACCATCAGCAGTGATTTTGGAGCCCCCCAAAATAAAGTCTGACACTGTTTCCACTGTTTCCCCATCTATTTCCCATGAAGTGATGGGACCAGATGCCATGATCTTAGTTTTCTGAATGTTGAGCTTTAAGCCAACTTTTTCACTCTCCTCTTTCACTTTCATCAAGAGGCTCTTTAGTTCTTCTTCACTTTCTGCCATAAGGGTGATGTCATCTGCATATCTGAGGTTATTGATATTTCTCCCGGCAATCTTGATTCCAGCTTGTGCTTCCTCCAGCCCAACGTTTCTCATGAGGTACTCTGCATATAAGCTAAATAAGCAGGGTGACAATATACAGCCTTGACGTACTCCTTTTCCTATTTGGAACCAGTCTGTTGTTCCATGTCCAGTTCTAACTGTTGCTTCCTGACCTGCATACAGGTTTCTCAAGAGATAGGTCAGGTGGTCTGGTATTCCCATCTCTTTAACAATTTTCCACAGTTTATTGTGGTCCACACAGTCAGAGGCTTTGGCATACTCAATAAAGCAGAAATAGATGTTTTTCTGGAACTCTCTTGCTTTTTCGATGATCCAGTGGATGTTGGCAATTTGATCTCTGGTTCCTCTGCCATTTCTAAAACCAGCTTGAACATCCGGAAGTTCACGGTTCGTGTATTGCTGAAGTCTAGCGTGGAGAATTTTGAGCATTACTTTACTAGCGTGTGAGATGAGTGCAATTGTGCGGTAGTTTGAGCATTCTTTGGCATTGCCTTTCTTTGGGATTGGAATGAAAACTGACCTTTTCCTGTCCTGTGGCCACTGCTGAGTTTTCCAGATTTGCTGGCATATTGAGTGCAGCACTTTCACAGCATCATCTTTCAGGATTTGAAATAGCTCAACTGGAATTCTATCACCTCCACTAACTTTGTTCATAGTGATGCTTCCTAGGGCCCACTTGACTTCACATTCCAGGATGTCTGGCTCTAGGTGAGTGATCACACCATCGTGATGATCTGGGTCATGAAGGTCTTTTTTGTACAGTTCTTCTGTGTATTTTTGCCACCTCTTCATTTCTTATACTTATCATAATAGAGGAGAAATGAATATGTGGCATTCAGTTTAGTGCAAAATTTACTTATTGTGTATGCATGTATGTGTATATATATCCTAATAGCATATATACATATATTACTATATACAGACATATATGTATATATGCTATTAGGTAAGATATTTTAAGCACAAAGGAAAATGAGACACTCTTATACATAAAGTTACTTCTAATCACAGGAGAAGTAGAAAATGAGCCAATAGCTTAATCATGATACAGAAAGGTTATAAGCAGAAGGAAAAATATCAAAATATATATATTGGAGAAGGGAATGGCAACCCACTCCAGTATTCTTGCCTGGAGAATTCCATGGACAGAGGAGCTTGGTGGGCTACAGTCCATGGGGTCACAAAGAGTCAGACACAACTGAGTGACTAACACACACACACACACACACACACACACACACACACACACACATATGTACATGTATATATAAGGATGAGCACCTGGCCTATACCAGATAAGCTCTCAAGAGGCAAGTAAACTAACTCTTAAAAGCTAAATTTAAGAAATCAAAGAAAAAGGCATATCATAGACTCGTACTTCCAAGGAAATAGTTTATGAAAGAAACAGACGCATAAAACATGCTGAATTTTAAGGAACTACAAATTACTCAAAACAAAATGCAAGAGATGGAGAGACAGAAGAGACTGGACAAGAGAGCTAGAACTGATCAAGAGGTCTTTAGATACCAGATTAATAGAGTCTGGAATTCATTAGATAATGAAGATGCATTAAGAAATTTATGAAAAAGATCATGATGAGCTAATAAGGGCCTATGCTAAGCACTATTTGTCATGAGCAGGAAAAAGAAACATACTGAATATATTCAGGAAATAAAATCGATAGGACTTCACATAGAAAATGTAGAGGAAAAGCTGGTGTTAAATGTGATTCTCAAGTTTTGTCTTGAGTTATTAGTTTGTTGATAGATTTTACTACTTGAAATAAGAAACGGAAACAGGAATCTGATCAAGAGCATAGGTGGAAGCTTAAGGCTTAAATAGTAACAAGGAATAACATCTCTAAAACTACTGAGGCAATAAGAAAAAGTAAAAATATAAATGAGTTTGTCTACTCATCAATTTTCTCTGAAGTTAAATAGAGTCTGCCGGATAACATCTATCTAAAAGAAAGTTAAATTGAATCTTCAAGTCAACCCTTTTAACTGAAGAAATAATCCATATTCTAAGAAAAAAATGATAACCAAGAAAAGTATTTTCTAAGAGTTCTAACTACAGAATTTTGTTGTTTTAGAAAACATTACATCTGCACTATTACCTGAAACTAGATTTTTTTTAAGTAACATATAAGCTTTGCATTTCACTTAAAAGTGAAAAGACTGTGCAAAAAATCTTATAAATATTGGAAACTATACATTTTATGAGATATTATCCAACTTTTAATTACAAAGAAAATTTATAGGCCAGCCATTTATATGCGAGGGAGAAATGAAACAGTAATAATATGAGAGAGAGAGAAAGAAATGAGAAAATATCTACACACATTTAATAAAAATGAAAGTTAAAATAATTTGACATCATTGTTTATCAGTTGGCAAAGTTGAAGAAATGTAAGAAAACAAGCACTTTTAAATACTGTCAATGGATATAAAGAGATTTCTTCTATAGCAGTTTAAAAATATAGATTAAAACCTTTAAATTTTGCACACCCTTTTTATCAGGCATGTTAATTATAAATTGAGCATATTCAAGAATTAAGCTGTATACATATATATATGTATACACACACACACACATATAGATAGATAAATTCCTGTTTTGCATTAAAATGAATACATAACATTTGTGGTGGTTTTAATCAGTGTTTTTTATATTTTAAAGAAAACATCTGATATTCAAAAATACTTAAAAAATGAAAATTGTAAGATTTCTCAAAAGGACTTATGAAGGGTGTTTTAGTCATACCCCTCAGAACTTCTAAAAATCCTCTTCTTCCATTTATCTTCCCTAAAATCCTCACTACAGTTGGGTAGCTGCTCCCACTGTCTCTGATTCTCTATTAAAACTCTCCAAAACCTTTTAATATAATTAAGCCCTGGTCATTTCTTCTCCGTCACCTCTTTTCTCCATCTTTTCAGATCAACTTTTTTCTGTCTTGCATGAGTCTTCCTCTAGTGAATTAATACAGCCTCTCAGACTTAAACAGCGCTCTAATTCATCCATTTCCTGGATCAATGGAGACAAAACCCAAGCCTTAAATTGCCAAAACAAAGTAGCTTTCCTCTTTGGAAGGGAGAAGAGAAGGCTTTAGAAGAGGGACAGCTGAAAATATGTGTATGTTAATTTTTGAAAATATCTGTCATAGAGAACTTATCATAGTTGTCCTGTTTATTACTGAAAATATTTGACATTCTAATTATCCAACAACAGTTGGTTGGTTACATTAATTATGCTAAATTCTTTCAACAGAATTTGATGACATAGCTTTCAAACTGTTTGTTGTGTGTGTGTAGGTACATATGAAGTATATTTAATAACAATGATATTCATATATTAAATTTAAAATCACTAGTTTAAATTAGTTTCTGTAGTTAATCCCTCCATTTTTTATTACTGGCTATGTTGAGATATCAAACTATTTCAGTAGGATAAGACATTGTGATTTTCTTTTGTCCTATGTTTTCTAAATATTTTACAACAAACATTGGTGATAAGATTAAAACAGTGATTTGTAAGGGTGGAAGTCTTTACTGCTCTAAATAACATGTTAAACTCAGAGAAATGAAAGTGTGTCTAATTTCATCCAAACTGAATTTTTTTCAAAAGCCTCTAATTGACACTCATTTGTTATCATGTATGCTAGTAGTTCTAAAAATAGATAGATGTGAGTTATTTTTAGGACTAAATTAAAAAACATAGAACAGTTTCCAACTATATTACTTTGCTAGGGCTGCCATAACAAAATATTAATACCTCACATAGGTATCTTAAATAGCATAACTTTATTCTTACTGTTCTGCAGGCTGGAAGTCCAAGATCCAGATGCTGGCAGAGTTCATGTCTCCTGAGGCCTCACTCCTGAGCTTGCAGATGGCTGCCTTCTTGGTATGTTCTCACATGCGTTTCCTCTGTTCACGTGCATTCCTGTAATCTCTTCCTCTTCTCATAAAGACACTAATCCTATTGATCCAATATGATCTCATTTAACCTTGAAAAAGTAAAGTGAAACTGTTAGTCGCTCAGTTATGCCCGACTCTCTGCAACCCCATGGACTGTAGCCTGTCAGGCTCCTGTCCATGGAATTCTCAATTACTGCTTTAAAGGCCCCATCTCCAAA
The DNA here is from genome assembly GCF_054371585.1 of Giraffa tippelskirchi. Lineage (NCBI taxonomy): Eukaryota > Metazoa > Chordata > Mammalia > Artiodactyla > Giraffidae > Giraffa > Giraffa tippelskirchi. The sequence continues at coordinate 71,534,660 of NC_137284.1, forward strand.
TTTAGTTATATTGGAGCTTAGGGCTCCAACATATGAATTTTGAAAGGAATATAATTCAGACCATAACGCCAACTAAAATATACTCTATCAGTTAAAATAAAATTCAACTTAAATTCCAGAAGGTGGATATGAAGATAATAATAGAAAGATACAATTTATACAGTAGCACTACTGTATATTTTAGTGTATTCTAATTCTTTGAAATGTGTTGTGTACAAAATAATTCTGTTAACTAAGAAATATAATTAATGAAAAATTCCCTTTTTCAGTAGTGCTAAAATTAGAAAGAGTCTGAATGTATTTTCTCTACTTTTAATCTAGCTGTGCCATTACAAGGTGTCACATATACAACTGTGCTAACAGATATAGTCATCTAGAATGCATAGCTGGAAAGGAAAACCTCTACTCCAGGGAGTGCCTTAAAAAAAATTAGGAGGCCTGCTCATTAGTTGTCCTTTGTTTTCTGCTTTGGATTACATCAAACTGACCAAAATTCCTATTTATTACTAGTCCATTAAAACAAAAGCAAAGTTTAGACAGAGAGCATTAATCAATTCATATTTCCATAAGCACAAAGATTACGTCGGCCAATAAATCACTCAACCAGCTGTGTCTTTTTTAAAAAGGATTTGTAAATAATCAGTCTGACTGAAATTAATCGCATTTTTTTCTTCCCCCAATCCCTCACACACACAACAGTGTGAAAGTATCTGGAGACAAAGAATAAGCTGAGATTCTGTCATAAATAAGATAACCAATTTGGCTTACACGCCAAGTAATCCTTGGTGAGATCACTGAGTCCTTATGTATAGAGCCACAGCAAAATGTAGTGCAAAGAAATTTGATCGCAAAATTTTCCAAGGGGCATAGTTTTTCAATGTGTAAAAATTCATCCATATATGAGGACATTTTTCTTTTGTGAAAGCACCATCACAATGATTTTATTTACCCAATTATATTTCACAAACTTTTATCAGATAATTTACTCAAATGATTTCTGACTATACACTTGTTTGAAATGTGGGTTTCTAGGATTGGCTACATGAGACTGGCAGTCATCTCGTGCCCTGAGGCTTCTACTTTATCCACTACAAACATCAACATGGCAAAAATCCATGTCTAGAAACTTCCTAAAGAATGAAGTGTCTTTCCTCTTTAGAAAGTAGCAACATGAAAGATAACTGAGAATGGTAAGTATTCAAAACTATACCTTACAGTGTTAACTACAGTCACCCTGCTTTACTTTAGATTTTCAGACTTTATTCACCTAACAGCTGAAAGTTTATGCCCTTTTACCAAGCTCTTCCCATTTTCCCTAGCCTCCAGCCTTTGGTTACTCCTTTTCAATTCTCTATTTGTATGAGTTTTACTGTTTTGTTTCTTTAATTCCACATATATATGATACCATACAGAGCAGTATTTGTCTCTGCTTGGCTGTTTCACTTAGGATAAAACCTAAAGGTCCATCCATATTGTCACACATATCATGATCTCCTTTTTTCTCATGGCTGAATAGTATTCATAGGAGTGTGTAGGTGTGTGATTCTTGAATATGATGTCCTGCATTTCCATTTTGCCTTGGGCCCTGAAAAATTAGGTAGCCAGTCCTAAGTATATGTTATCCTGAGGATCCCATATCAATTCAAACTCTTCCTTGAACATCATCTTTAACTTCTTAACTTAGGTCCTGATGATACCGTTTTCCTTGTCTGACACAGAGGATCTTTTTTCTATTATACCCCATGTAGCACAGGACCAGAAGAACGTAAGGCATTGGCTGTGTATCACTCCTCTCCCATTTGCAGCTTGCACCACCAGACTAAACCACCCACTACATCTCCTTCTTATTCTCATATTTTGACCCAGTTACTCCCTTAAATTTACTCTTGACTCATTCTCTTCTTCTCCATCTTGATTCATGCCATCATTTTTGGTAACTTTAGGAGGCATATGGATGAACTATTTCCTCTGCCTGTCAGATCCCTTCCTTACCTTCAGTCACCTGTTCCTCCACCCCCTCCCAGCCAGTGATGCTGGTTGTATCAGCAGTAACTCACCATACCTGAAATCTTAACATCAGTCACTCCCTTCTCTGGCTGCCACATGCGTTCATTCAGTTTTCAGTCTCAGGTACTCATTTTGCAAGAAATCTTCAACTTCAATGAAACATCAAATCGTTGACTTCACTTTTCACTCTCTTCCAACCCACATATGTTTCCTTTTCCCCCTTTAACCAGGCTTTTAATCCATGTTTCCTAGTTGAAATAATTCCCTTTTAAGTATTTTACCTTCTTTGCCTCCTTTTTCTTCTCTAGCATCTTCCCCTTGAAAAACGTAAACATTGGCTGGAAGCATTTTAAAACTTTTTTCATGACTACATCTGAGAAGCTAAATGTAATTGTAGATCAACAACTAGGAGGAATAAAACCACTTCACATTTGTGCTAAAAATTTTAATTGTCAAAATATTCAAAATATTGACAGGGAGGGCTGGTGTGCTGCAGCCCATGGGGTCACAAAGAGTTAGACAGGACTTAGCTACTGAACAACAAAAACATACAGATCTTCAACATTTCATATGGCTATTTTAAACTTTCATACAGAACTGCCTGGCAATCTGACTGCACTCACACAGGAGTTTTACTTCCTCAAAAAAATTCATGAATATCTTTATACTCTTTCCAAACTTTTCTAACTATTGCCCATTTCTCTGCTCCCCTTCATTGCAAAGCTACTCAGGATGACTTTCTTAGTACTTATCAATCCACATCCTCTCATTCACTCTTCAACTTAATGACATTGTAAGTTTTTTCCCATCATTCCCAAGAATCTATTCTTGTTAGAGTCACTTATGACCATCATCATCTTGCCAAATCTGCTATTCCATCCTCTTGACATTCACTAGCGTTCTACGGCTAACATTCTCTCTTCCTTTGGTTTCCTGATATCTGAGGCTTCTCTGTCTTGCCCTTACCTACCTCACTGCTTAGCTCTTCTAAGATTCTCTTTCCTCTTAATACTTGCCTGATGCAATCCTTGTGTTTGATTTCCTTGGTAGCTCTTCCAATTTCATGGTGTAAATACCATCTACATAAGGGGAGCAACTACCCCAGTCTTCCAAGGAGTAAGAGGATCCCCAAATCTTAGAACTTTTAACACTACAACAAGGACAGTCCTGGGCAAACCAGGATGATTGTTCACACTTTATCTGTATGCCAATAACTCCCCAAATTATGCCTCTAGTCCACACCTCTCTCATGAACTTCATTTCCATTTTGTTTTGTAGTACACATTTCAAACTTAAATTTGTCTAAGACAGAAATCTTGATTTTTGCCTTTGATTTTTTTCTTCTCCCATTATCCCCATCTCCATAGATGTCATCATAATGTACCAGTTCTTATGTCAAAAAGAAAGAAAAAAAGGGAAGGAAAGGGAAAGAAAAGGGAAGGAAACCGGAAATCACTGATGGTCCCTCCAGACTCCTCCTTTTCTGTCCTGCAGTCCAGCTGCCACCACGTGGTCCCAGCCACCAGCATCTCCTACCGGCAACATCACAGCAGTCTCCTAACTTCCTGTGTAAGTCTTAATTAATCGTTTCCAATCCATTACTAACCATGAAAGCTGGGATAATTCTAGTTTTAAACTAGAGAATTCTTCTGTAAAATATATACAAAGACTCATTTCTTTTTAAAATGTTTAAATTGTTTCCTACTTCTTTGAGAATAGCAACCAAACATCTTGCAGGGCTTATAACAGTGCTTCTCTATCAACCTATGGGGAGGAGAAGTTTGTTTTAGTTTATGCTTTTGTTTCTATTCTATTTCAGCATGGACTGAGACAAGGTCCTACTGCCTATGGTTGGAAGCAATCTGCAATGTGAGATGCACCATCCAAGTTCAAACTCACCTGAACTGAGTTCAGTCTAGTGATCAAGGGCTGCAGTCTCTGCAATTTGAAGTTGCTATAAAGGTTTTAAATTGTAAGTACTTTAGCCTATTTGCTACCAGAAGTGGTTTAACCCAGACTATTATTAGTGGCGGTCTACAAGTCCCTGCCTCTCTGACCTTAATCCACACAAACCTACCCACTTGTCCCCGACACAGCAGGGGGCTGGCTTCCTTTCTGCCCTTAAGATGAACTATTAGGCCTGAGGACTCAGAAAATTCTTTGTCCAATTCTCCACAATAAAGCTCATTGTTATCCTTCAGGTCTCAGCTCAGACACTGTCCTCAGAGAGGCTCTCCCAAAGGCCTCCTCTCAATCAATGGTCTCCAATTATTCCCTGAATCATAATACAGCTTATTCCCTTTATGGTATATTCTAGAATGTTAACATAATTTTTGTTTTCTAATGCATTGTAAATTTTGAAATTTACTGGATTAGTATAATAAGTAACCATCCTTTGCTTTGCAAATCTACCCTTTCTAATGAAACCAGAATTAATAAACAGGTATGTATAATCTTTTTGGTAAAAACATATACAAACACACACACCTTTTTTTTTAATGGACTCATTCTCTACATATTACTCTGTGGAGTAATTTTTCACCTAAGAATATACTTTAGACATTTCTAAAGTCTGGAGACTGACACTTAACTATTTTAAGAAACAGTTAAGCAAGTATAAACATAACTCAGGTAGGTAGAGTTAGGTAAATGAGATTTTTGGTTATGTTTTTAATTTGCAAGGTTTGTTTCTGTTTGTTTGCTTCGCTACTTCTCTGTTCCCTTTCTTCACCTTCATCAACTCACCCTCCCTCATGAGGATTCTTTTTAAAAGTTCAGCGCCTGCCATTTTTTATAGTGTATGTTGTGTGTTGTTCTGGTTGTTTCTATGCATTTTGCTTTTCTCACTCAATGACTTGTTGTCATAATTACTCCAAGACAAATGGCATAGGTCTTACCCATGGTTTAATTGCTTCTCAATAGCCCATAGTGTGACTGTATCATAATTTTTTCTCAGTTGAAGGCCATTCATTCTTTCAGATTTTTGTCTCTCAAAAAAAAAAAAAGTCAGTGAACATTCTCATATGTATATTTTTATACCGTGGTGCTTTTACTTCTGAAGAATGGGGTTGCTTCTAGGCTGTGGTTATTTACATTTTTAAAGGCATTGTTAAATTGTTCTCCAAAAAGATGGGAATAATTTACCATTCCAGTAGCAAAGAATATATCATTTCCTTTATACTGATGAGCAATAGGTTTATTGAAATTTAAAAATTTTGTCAGTTGGTGATGGTAAAGTGATAAATATTACATTGTTATTTTAAGTACAGGAAATTTGAGTTTACTCCTTTGTGAATTCCCTATTCATATCCTTGATGTAATTTTCTATTGAGTAGCTTGTCCTTTTCTTTATAATTTGTAAGGATTCCTCCTATATTATAGACATTAAACACTCATTATCATTGTGTTACAACCTTTTTTTTTCCCCCGCAATTCTTATTATCTGTCTGCTGACTTTGTTAGTGTAGTGAATGTTTGTCATGTCTGTGGCTGTTCTGGGATCTACTGAACATTCTTTCTGTATGTGGATAATTTTCTACTCATGAGTTCTGTCTCCTAAACTAGAAAGCAGAAACTCACCTTCCCAGGTTCCCTTGCAGCTAGGGTACAAGAGCACGCCCCTATCAAATTCACCTGCATGTAATTCTAAGGTGGAAAGGATCAAAACAAGACAGTGAACCGTGGCTTCAATGTCCTACAGAGGCAGCAGAGGTATCTTCTCAAAAGTAGTTCCTCAGTAGAGTTTGGGTATTTTCCCTTCCAAATTGATTTTCTGAACATGTTTCCAACCAAGAACCCTAACTGATACTGGTATCAGTGTGTATACAAAAGTTATAATTTTAATGTCAAATGTATTTATTTTTTCTGGGCTTCTGTAATGTTATAAAATTTCCCCTTAATCCCTATATTGTATATGTAGCCTTGATGCTTTTCTTATATTTTTAAATTTTAAGTCAATAGGGAACTATTAAATGTATATGTACACATATATTTATATTCATATTTTTGTTTATGTGAATATTTATAAACAATTGTTATTGTTTAGTGGCTAAGTTGTGTTTGACTCTTTGTGACCCTATGGACTGTAGCCCACCAGGCTCCGCTGTCCATGGAATTCTCCAGGCAAGCGTACTGGAGTGGGTTGCCATTTCCTTCTCCAGGGGATCTTCCCCACCCAGAGACTGAACCCATGTCTCCTGCTGAGTTACTAGGGAAGCCCAATTTATAAATAATATACTGTGTGGATGACGACAAACTGTGGAAAATTCTAAAAGAGATGGGAATACCAGACCACCTGACCTGCCACTTAAGAAATCTGTATGCAGGTCAGGAAGTAACAGTTAGAACTGGACATGGAACAACAGACTGGTTCCAAATAGGAAAAGGAGTACGTCAAGGCTGTATATTGTCACCCTGCTTATTTAACTTATATGCAGGGTACATCATAGAAACGCTGGACTGGATTAAGCACAGGTTGGAATCAAGATTGCTGGGAGAAATATCAATAACGTCAGATATGCAGATGACACCCCCCTTATGGCAGAAAGTGAAGAAGAACTAAAGAGCCTCTTGATGAAAGTGAAAGAGAAGAGTGAAAAAGTTGGCTTAAAACTCAACATTCAGAAAACTAACATCATGGCATCTGGTCCCATTACTTCATGGCAAATAGATGGGGAACAGTGGAAACAGTGAGAGACTTTATTTTGGGGGGCTCCAAAAATCACTGCAGATGGTGACTGCAGCCATGAAATTAAAAGACGCTTACTCCTTGGAAGAAATGTTTTGACCAACCTAGACAGCATATTAAAAAGCAGAGACATTACTTTGCCAACAAAGGTCCATCTAGTCAAAACTATGGTTTTTCCAGTAGTCATGTATGGATGTAACAGTTAGACTATAAAGAAAGCTGAGCTGAAGAATTGATGCTTTTGAACTGTGGTGCTGGAGAAGACTCTTGAGATTCCCTTGGACTGCAAGGAGATCCAATCAATCCATCCTAGAGGATATCAGTCCTGAATATTCATTAGAAGGACTGATGCTGAAGCTGAAACTCCAATACTTTGGCCACATGATGTGAAGAACTGACTCATTTGAAAAGACCCTGATGCTGGGAAAGATTGAAGGCAGGAGGAGAAGGGGACAACAGAAGATGAGACGGTTGGATGGCATCACCAACTCAATGGACATGAGTCTGAGTAAACTCCAGGAGTTGGTGAAGGACAGGGAGGTCTGGCATGCTGCAGTCCATGGGATTGCAAAGACTCGGACATGACTGAGCGACTCAACTGAACTATTATATGGAAAAAGAGAGAAATCCCTGCTATCCACAAAATATTTTACAAAGATGGAAACCTTCTATAATCTACACTCAGTAAACACTAGCCCCATTTTAAAATATGACTAAAGCTGCTGAGAAACATAATTTTTAATTTAATTTAGATTAATTTCCACTTAAATGTAAATAACACTTGTGCCTGGTGGCTACAGCATTGAACAGCATATAACAGTGGACCACTGGCATTTTTACTATATTAATTCTTCCACATAAGAGTGGACCCAACTTAGTTTCCTCTGGTTAAATAGCTAATTGTCGTCTCTATTTAATTAATAAGTCTTTCTTTGCCCACAGAGTAGCTAATGTTACTATATATGAACGTTTCATATACACACGTTTATTTTCTAGATTCTCTATTTTTTTAGATCATATGGCTAATACGATATTGATGTTATTTTAGCGACTTTATAGCCTGATGTGTAAAGCATATTTCACAGCTTCTGACTCTCCTGTATCTAACTTTTCTTGGCTGTATCAGGCATATATTCTTCCACGTGAAGTCTTATACATTGTATCCAGTTCTAAAACCAGCCTTGATGAAGTTCTATTTATGAGTGCCTCAAATTTATTGAATAATTTTGAAGAATTGGCATTTTTACTATATTAATTCTTCCCATCCAAAATCACAGTATATTTTTCCATAGTTTAAATATTGTTTTATGTCTTTTAGTAGTCTATGAATAAGATTCATAGATTTTTTTAAAATATATGTCCTTTGTTTTCTTTTTTAAAATTATCTATGAAAATATTATACTCTTTATTATAAATGAGTATCTTTCCATTTTCATTGCCATTTGACAGATAATATAAACAAAAGCTTTTGGTCTTAACATGTTTATCTTGTTTTTATCTTAAATTCTCTTATCCATTATTTTTCATTGGTTCTGATTTTAACTAGAATATAAGTTTCTAGATTAATATTGTCATTAGAAAAAAATCTATTTTCTAATGTTTATACTAATATTTTTTTTTTACTTACCATCCCAAAGCAATAGCAGTAGAAATTTACATCTAATTTTACATATTAACTGCAATGAGAATTTTCTAACTTAATGATTAGTTTAATTTTAGGTTTATTATTTTGTCATACTTTATTCCTATTAATTCATATAATTCTTTCGTAATGTACTGGTATTATTACCATACGACTTTTTAAATAGATTGATGTAAGTCATTATACTGATGGACTTCTGGATATTACAACTATCTCTTATTTTACAAAGATCTCTGTATCTGTATTTACATAGGAGTTTGGACTACATTTTTGTTTTCATATGCTAACTTCATAAGGTTGCATATTAAGAATTTTTTCCAGTGGATTGTAGTAACTTAAATAACATAGGAATTATCTGTTTTTTATGAAGATTTGATGTAATCCAGCTGTGAAAATCTGTGGTCTTAGTGGCTTTTATTAATGGAAAATTTTTAAGCATCTCAATCACTTTTTTGATTATTTTCAAAAAATTTTTACGATGATTTTAGAAATTTAAATTTTTAGAAAAGCATCTATGTCACCTATGTCTTCACACATACTTTTTTTATTGTTTTATGACTATTTTAATCACACCTCTAATTACATCTCATATCTCACTCCCATTCTTGCATATTTTGCTCCTTTCTATTCCCTTAATCAGGCTTCTTTTTCTTCTCAAATCTCACTTGACTTTCAGTATAGTTCAATAATTGTAGAAAAGGGATCTCTTAACTCTGAATAGTTATAATGGTGTGCTATTACAAAACATTTGTCACTATGAATAATAAATTCTCTTGTTACCTTGAATCTTCAAGTATAGCTCCATCAGAAAGTCTATTCCCATTCAGTAATAAAAACTGAGACCCCGTGTTAGGGCCTATTATGCAGAAGAGAAGCGAGATGAGGCACAAACTATATTTAGTAAATGGGTGAGGCAACTATTTGTTGGCAACCATCAGGAGAGGAAGGAAGCAAAGAGAACAAGACAATTTTTGTGTGACTAGGAGCTGGTATGGTAATCCCTGTGTGCTGCAGACATAGAGCTGACTCTCAGACTATTTCTTAGGTTCTTCAGAAATCTCCATCTCTATGGAAGAGGTGGGTTGATTACCAATTTGGCTGGTTAATACTCCTTCTACAGTCACTGAGAATGCTTCAGGGCCTGGGCCTCTTCAGTAAATCTCCCTTGAGATCACATTTCCCCTTCAGAGAGTCCTGAACCTACAGATGATCTCACGTAGGCGCTTTCTCATGCATGGCCCATATATGGTATAGGCTGAATCACTCGGTGTCTTCACTCTGAGAACTTCTAAGCACAAGAATCCCTGCCTCCCCTCTCCTTAGGTTTCCCTAGTGGCTCAGTGGTAAAGAATCCACCTTCCAGTGCAGAAGACGCAGGTTTGATCCCTGGGTGGGGAAAAGCCCCTGGAGAAGGAAATAGCAACCCATTCCAGTATTCATGCCTGGAGAATCCCATGGAGAAAAGAGCCTGGTGGGCTACAGTCCATGGGGTCACAAAGAGTCAGACACAACTTCGCAACTAAACAACAACCCCTCTCCTTGGCTTGTTTGTCAGCTGCCAGCTAGTTACTCATTTGTGACCTTTATATTTAACAAACTGAAGTCAGACCCTAGGCTCTTGTGCCTCCCCCAATCTGCCACAGAGTTACATTAGAGTCTCAATGTTCTCTTTAGATGTGAAATGAAGAACAAAGTAATCCTCACTCTTCTGCCTTTATACTCTGAATTTCACAGAACTGCTATTTCTGAATAATCACTTTACTAAATTATAACTACAGTCCAATCTCAGAAAAATGAACCTAACTTAAGCAATTTTAAATAGAAAAAGATTAATTGGTACTTACCAAATTTTTGCAGGGCAGGAGAGCTCTAAGTGGGCCTGAAGCACTGACTCCCAGAGCACCATTGCAGAAAGGACCCGTAAGGCCTTGGCCACCATCAGAATACTTCAGCTGATGCTATGCACCAGTTTCTATTGCAGTTCCTGAGGATACAATGGTAAACAAAATCAGACAATAAATTCCTGAAATAATGAAATTTTACTTTTAGGGATAAAGTGGAAGGGGAGACAGGGAGCAAGCAAGGTAAATATGTAAAATATACATTTATGTTACATGCTGATGATTGCCATGCAGACAGACACCAGAGGCAGCCTGCAATTTTAAGCAAGTTTTTACAATTGAAACATTGTGGTTTTCTTAAAAGACTGACACATACAAATATACCTGAACACTTTTTGAATAATCCTTGATATTTTCTGCTCTTGGGATAATGCCCCAAGTCTCTCAGCCAGTAAATGGGGAGTGAGTATTCAAATTCAGGCCTGGGTATCTCCAAAGCACATGCTCTTTCCACAACCCATTATTGTTTAATAGTAAAATATAAATGATTTCTAGATTTGCCACATCTCCATTCTTTTATGAATGTACATGTAATTAAGAATTGACATATATACATTACCATGTGTAAAATAGATAGCTCATGGGAAGCTGTTTGTATGCACGGGGAGCTCAGCTTGGTGCTCTGGGATGATCTAGGGGGAGGGATGCAGGTAAAGTGGGATGGAGGTTGAGGTGGGAGGCAGGCTCAAGAGGGAGGGTGTGTAGGTATACATATAACTGAGTTGCTTCACTATACAGCAGAAACATAACATTGTAAAGCAATTACACTCAATAAAAAATTTTATATTATTTAGAAAAGTCATTGAATCTAAACAGATTAAAGCAAATGTCTTTGTGTCTTTCTAGTCATAAGGCCATTCCTGGGAAGTTCTGAACAGCTGCCTTAATGCCTAGTTATTGCTCAATCTGAAAACATGGTGCCTTGAGTTCTGCCTTGGAAGATGCTAAGCAAGATGGCTGTAGACGGCTGGTGAGGTGTGTCTGGTGTTATCTGTACATTCTCCCAGAACAGCTCTAGTTCTGCCAATTTATATATTGAAATGCTCAGGAGTAATCACCATTCTTAACAGACTGGATCTTGTCCAGGCCCAGATTCTTGGACTTCTATGAATCTCACATGATGGCCCCAGAATCAAATTCTATTAACTGCTAAGGACCACCCAGGAGTAACCCTTAAACTGGATGTAGACATATCAAATTTCCCAGGGCTCTGTCAAGCTAAAGTGGGTCACCCAGACCACACAGAGGCAGGACAGGAGATCTAGTGGAGTTTTGGTTTGGACTCAACTTCCAAAGAATGTGATGTCTTCTCCAGTCTTGGGAAAACAAGCCAGAAAAGCCAGAGCCTGTGCACTCATGGAAACAGCTTGGATGCAGTATATCCTCCCACCACTTGGCTTCAGTAACATGCGTGAGTATCAGCTGTCCTCATCTGAGCATCACAGCTATGAATCCTCAACTGTGAATTTTCCTAAGAATGTTGTAAAAGCCACCTCTCCAATCTAGCCTACCCAGTGGATTAAAGAAACCTTTCACATTGTTTCCTCTCAGTTGCCTTTGTCGCATTCTTGGTAAATTCAGATTATTTTAATCAGTGTTTTTATATAAAATTAACTAGGTAATTATATATGGTGCATTATAATTTTTATGTGACATTTGTTATATACATGCAAGACTGACACTGCTTGTCATTCAGTTTGTTTCTATCCTTGAGTTTTGGGAACAATACAATCAGAAATATCTACAACACAAAGATTATATCTTTACGTGAATTGACAGTAGTGAATTGGGATTTGATACTTTTTTTAAAGCCTGATCATGCTAGTACAGTAGTTTTAACTTACACCTGGTTGGGTGTCTTTCTTTTACATGAGCAGAAGTGGAAAGTGATGAATGTGCACACTGAACCATTCTCAAGCTGAGAATTTTTGACCTTGTGAGTATATATTACTACTGCCATGTTCTAAGCTTTTTTACTAACTCCCTTGAGCAACCCCAAATTGATACTGTTATTTAAAAGAAATTTTTCTTGTGTAAAGAGATACTAGTATAGTTACACTGCAAGTCACCATATAATCTGGTCTAAGCAGAGACATGCCTCTGAAAAACCCAGGATGCTGCTTTCCCTCCAACTATCCATCAACCCCATGATCGAGAAGGTAAGACAATTCTATTTATGAGACTCCACTTTCCCCCAAAACCAAGAACAAGAGGTTTCACCAGTTTAAAAAATATTTAAAATTTCATCTAAGATAGATAAATTGATGTGCAAATGATAGTTCTATGGAGAAGAGAGAAAAGTCTGCTAATTTGTCTATTCCTTGAACAAGAGGAGGGGCTAACCCAAGAGTCATTCATCAACCACCATGTGGAATCACTTATACCAGACGGGGCCATCAATTAAACTGGAAAGCACTGCACTGTACTTTCTAGATTGTAGGGAAAAAATGCTTATATAAGTGAAAAAGAGAGAGCAGTAAGACTGTACCTGGTTGATCCAATCCCCCGAGTTCCTCCAATTCTATTACCATAGATTGTCTTTCATCACCTCCTGGATTTTAACCTACAAGTGCACTGCAATACTAGCATCCAGTTACACATCCCCGCCACTGGTGAGCAGACACATGAAGAAACCTCTCGAATTTAGTCATTTATGTGTCAGCGAGCAGGGAGCCCCGCTTCCCTCATTGCCAGAAAACTTCCTTCTGCACCACTGGAGTAACGGCCAGACATTTACAAGCCATTCTCTTTGGCCGAAAATTTGGTTTTAAACCCTTAATGATGCATCTGCAACTACTGTTTTACTGAACTAATTTCAAATGCAGTCATGTTTCCAGTAATCTATGACACTTTTAAAAGTTTGAAGAGACCAGGAGTTGGAGACAACAGTAGAGCAGATGTGTTTCACTGGGATTTGTTAACATCTTACTAAACTATCTTATAGAGACATTTCAGGAGGCAAGCATCAGCTCAAGCAACAACTCCTCTTTAAACACATATAATTCCATGTCAAGTGATAAAATGAGAACACACACGCCACCAAACTCCCAGTCCAATATGCAAAATATATATATATATATATATATATATATATATATATATATATATATATATATATATATATAGTTGCAGAATCTGCCTGCAATGAAGCAGACCTGGGTTTGATCCCTGGGTTGGGAAGATCGTCTGGAAAAGGGAATGGCAACCCACTCCAGTATTCTTGCCTGGAGAATCCCATGGACAGGGAGGTCTGGTGGGCTACAGTCCATGGGATTGCAGAGTTGGACACAACTGAGTGACTAACACTTTCACTTTCTTACTCATCATCCTCCTCACTTCCTGCTTTGCTCTTTTCTTGCCCTGACAAATTCATGTGCTTCCTCTCTCTTTATACAGGTATTTTTAAAATTTATGAATAAACAGCGGTGCTTCCAAGAATACATTATTATTTTCCCAGGAAGCCAACATGACCACTTACCTTATTCTTGCTAGAAATATCTTTTTTCTTTATTCAGGTTGTGATCTCAGAATCATATATTAATAGTAAACTCTATGGCTCATTTAATGATTTTAATTTTGTTCCTGAAACCTTGCCCTAAAAGTGAAAAGTCATAAATTGAAAGCACAGTTCCTTAATTTTAAAGAGAAATTACAAGGTATATCATTCCAATCCAAAATACTCAAAAAAATTTTCATAGACTTGAATATATATATATATATCTCAAGTGAACAATGAAAACAAGTTTATATAAACAGTGTGAATAAACAGAAACAGTAGTGTGAAAGTAAAACAAAGTTTGAACACAAATTGTAATGAATTTTACTTTACTCACTAAGGCAGGCAGAGCTTCAAGGATGGCAGTTGGTGCTTATCTTCAGACAGGAATTTGACATCACAATTGGATGTGCTGGACACATTAGTTTCCTAGGGCTGCCATAACAAACTAGCACAAGCTGGGTGGTTTGAAACAACAGACATTAATTCTCTCATAGTTCTGTAAGCCAAAGGTTTAAAATCAAGTCCAAAAGTCTTGGCAAGCTTTCTGGAGTCTCCAGGGGAGAATCTGTCCCAGGCCTCTGTCTTAGCTTCTGGAGATTCCCTGTAATCCTTGGCATTCCTTGGCTTGTAGATGCATCATTTTATTCTGTCTCTGTCTTCCCATGGTCTTCTCCCTTTGTGTTCAAATTCCCCTCTTCTTAGGAAGACATCAGTCATTTGATAAGCATCCATCCTCCATTATGATTTTATCATAAGTTGATCACATCTACCAAGACCCTGCTTCAAATAAGCTCCTATTCACAGGTACCAGAGTTCAAACCTTGACCTTGTCTTTTTGGTGGCACAATTAAATCCTGAAAGAGAATTTCTTAAGTCTGTGACAAAAATAAAGGCTAAACCTAAAAACAATGGAACATGTGGAGATACATGGAAACATGTACAGAAGAGACTAAAGATTCAAAAGATGCTACATCTTCTCACCTGGCATACTAACACAGAACAACAAGGTTTTGTTTCATCCAAACATGATGCTCAATTTGAATTTGTTGCAAAAGATATTAGAAATGATTGTGTTAACTAAGTGGCAATTCTGTCTTTTTCTGGAAATGTACTATTGGTTTAGTATATAGTTTTCAGTATATTTGGGAATGAAAAAAATTTCAAAAAAGTGTTATTTTGAGAAAATGAGCTGTTATGGTGAACACTGGTTAATCGTACAGTTATAATGTGAAGTAAATCTGTATCTTCAGAGTCAGGAGCAACCCACATGTAATCTAGACTTACCGTATATTTTCATAATATATGTACTAAAAGCATTATTTCCAATGTATGCTACTTAGTAAGCACTTAAAATACTTAAATATCCCTATAGCGTATCATTTCTTCATAAAATGGAGGAAGAAAAAAAAAGGTTGTTGCAATGTGGAGGTTGCAGTTTCATTTTTCTGATTAAGTAATTTGCACGCCAACTGTTACATACTGAATTATGTTCCCTCAAAAGTATATGCTGAGGTTCTAACTCCCAGTATGGTCTCATTTGGGAAGGGTCCTTGAAGATGTAATCAAGTTAAGATGAAGTCATTAGGGCCCTAATCCAATATGAATGGTGTTCTTATAAAATGAGAAATTTGCATAGAGTCAGACATTATGTGAAGATAAAAGGAAAACACCATGTACAGATGAAGGCTGAGATAGGGGTGAGGCATCTATAAAGAAAGAACGTCAAAATTGCTAGAAATCCACCAGAATCTAGGAGAGAGACATGGAAGAGATTGTCTCTTACAGTCTCAACTGCTCATAGGGAAGACAGTAAGATGTAAGCATATCTCATAAGGAAGATGTAATGAACGGTTGGATGAGACCTCTGGAAGAGTTTATTCAGCTGACAAAAACCCCTTCTTTTCTTCTTTCTCAAAAACTGCTTGTACAGTCCTGAGGTCTAGCAGCCATTTGGGGACTGAGTAGAAGGCTAAGAAATTTATCCCAGAATCCCTGACACTCATGTGCTACTGAACTCAGTGACTGCCTAGCTCTATACTTTGACTGACAAATGTACAACCATATATATTTAAATCACACAAGTCTGTCACTAGAAGCCAAATGCAATTCTTCACTGATATAAAAAACTATCCGAGGATCTATCTATCCTTGGTTTCCAAGCTTCCAGTTAGCTTACTCTGAACTTGTCACACTTTACAATGCAGAGTAATACACTAACATTCCTCATTTTTGTCACTGCAATAAACATTTGACCATGAGAATATTATTGCACATTTCAAGGAACATAATTCTAATGAAACCACAATATCTTTTCTTTTGAGGATTATTCTTATTTTATCAGGAAACAGCTTCAGAGATAAAGAAAATTCCCCCTCAAAAACCCGTTAAGTTACTTTTTTTTATTTATCATATTAGTAATCATTTTTTCAGTGCCACAAAATGAGTAAGACCTAACTTTTTGGTGTGAGCTTAAGAGAGTTTTAAATTTTGTGGGCTGCCAAAAATGTATGAAGATGGCAATGGTTATTCACTGAGTCCTCTTCAAATAGCTTTAATAGCAGAGGAGTGGAAAAAGTGGAAATCAAGAAAGGAAGAACTTGAGGGATTCTTAAAAGTATATTAGGGTTTTTTGCAACCCAAGTAATGTCTAAAGCATAATTCTAAAAGGAATACTGGTAGGTGTGATATGGAAAACACTTAAAACATATACCACAGAACCACTTACCTGAGGACCTACCAGGTAGGTCTGTTTTATTCATGTCGTGTAAGAGATAAATGCAAGCCATTTTTTGCTTTAAATGATCCTTCTTTCCTTTCTTCAAAGAAAAACTAAAGAAAAAAGAGAAGCAGACTATCATCTGAATTCCTTATAAACTGAAGCTATGGCATTGCCTAAAATTAAGCTTATGTAATCTTCAACATCATAAAGTTAAAAGTATGTGGTCAAATGCTTAAAAAAAAAAAAAAGAAAATGAGGTTTTAAGAGATTTCCCCATGCTTTCCTAGTTAAAATGCTTATTAAAAACCTATGCCTAGTTCCCATCAATTTCCCCCTCAAAATTGTATTTCACTTAAGAAGTCTTAGCTCTATTCCATTTCTTGGCATTGTTGCTTTGAGGGTCTCATCTTCCATGTGAAGAAACAAATCCATAATGATCAAGTGCCCGAGATGCTTTGGATGGTTTGTCTTTTCTTCTTGGCTACAGCATCTAGGCACCACAACACTGTCTTAGTCAAGGGCCCAAGTAAAAATATTTTTAATTGATTACCATTACAGAAAAGTCAACCAATAAAGACTCTTAGGATAAGTCTTCCTGGGCTTGTAAGTCACTCATTGGCAATCTTAAGCAACAACAGACTTCATTTAAGGAATAATACTGTAGTTCTTAGCCAGAGGAACAAAAATCACACATGGATCCAGCCCTCTCATCTTTGTTTCCTCCTAGTTGCAGATTTTTGGTTTAGAACTTCTGATTCTTATACTGTTATAGGTGCTCCTTCTTCACTTTGAACCATCATTCTCTCACCTTTTTATTTTCATAGCTATTATCCTTCCAAATCCTTTTTCTGAATGACATCATTATTGAGTTCTTTGACACTTAACCTTGATACTGAAGTGTAACATCTCAAACGTGTGTTGCATCTTGGAGTATAATGAGATGTTATGTTCCTGATCTTGTTTCTGAGGAAGTAGGTGAGGTAGGAAGGATCATAAATAGAGTCTGACACTGAGGAGCAGAACAGCTATTTATAACTCAGTATCACATATATACTAAGTGACAGAGTGACGACTAGCATTCAGTCTTCAACTTCCTCGTCCAGTTCTTCCATTCACTCTGCGGCCCTTCCACACTCACTTTTGAAATGGCCACTTTTGCTCCATCAACTAGGAAGGTGATTGAAGTGACTCATGGGAGAGAGAATTCTCTCCCACTCAGACATGTCTCCATATTGAATTATTAACACTGGTGAAAGCTTAAGAAGCTACTAAGGCACAGAAAAATGTCATTTTGAAATAAGCAACTTACATTATGTTACTCTCGACAATTAGGTCATTTACCAAAACTATAATATTCAATGCCACTCACTGCAAATCTAACACAAAGCCATTCTCGAAAGCTGAACAAATGACAAGTGTTTCCAGAGGTATCCTTGGCCTGAATTATATGGTTCCCATAGGGAATTTTATGAATCCAGGTACAGGATGTCATAACAGTGTCTGCTTGGATCAGACAGCCTTGCTCCTCGATTTACAGGACATTTGGCTTGTGTTCTTTGTTCCTTAACCCCGTCAGTTATTTCTAAGGAGACCCACCATGCCTCCGTCTTAGAAAATGGTCTTCAGGGTAAGTGAAGGATGAATATTGGTGGCAAAAATCCAGTTTTTCTCCTCGGTTCTTCCAATTCCTACTTCATTTTAGCTCCTTTGCTCCATCTGTAGCCATGAGACTCAACCGAGCACAACTACGAAAACAAGGTTGAGGAGGCACACCCAGAGCCTAAAAAAACTAAAGCAGACTTTGCAGGTGAGGGTATAAGTACCTGGAAGCTTAGACAACCATGTTTACCTGTGTTTTCTCTTGATCGTTTTTCTGTTTTTCTTAGCCATCTGTGTGGAACAGATATTCTGAGTTTATTCACTAGAGAAAAAAAATGTAAAAACTTCTTTTATATTCAGAAGTAATTTGCTAAGTCAAGTATCCATTCAGTAACTACTAACTGAGAGCTTGTTTTGAGAGACAGTAATTCTGTGATAAGTGCTGGGGGTATAACATGAACCAGACAAGTTCGGTCTTGCCTTCATGAAGATTATAGTCTGATGGAAATGTACAAAAATGAAAAAAAAAAATAGTAAGCATACAACAGTGAGAATATAAAATTCTATGAGAAAACTTAGAACAAAGCATTCCCATGGGCATACCTGAGATGGAATCTAATCCACTGTATATCTGGTTTAACTCAATTCAAACTTTCTCCTACTCATAAGAAATTACATAGAAATACAAATAAATAAGGGTGATATTTAGATAAGGATAACCTTGTGCTTGCTATACCTCAGAGAAAAATGTAGATCATTCTTAAACTTGAATCTACTAATAAATTTTTATTAACTGCAATGTAGTGTCTTATAATGCTATGTGATGTCATCTTTCTAAATGTGAAGAAATTATTTTGAACATTAAAGTAAAATAAAAACACATGCTATTTTATGCTAATAATTTTTTTTTTTAACAGTAGGACTTCCACCTTCTTTGTGTCTTAAATTCGGTGCACTTACGGGTGTTATTCCATGAGAAAATAAAACCACCAAAAACCAATAATATGGTAGGAAACAGGCAGCTGCAGCTAATGTTCACCTATACTTTTAATAAATAGATTATAACTTATTATTATTTATTACTTTTAATAAAGAAATTACATTCTATAAGATAGTGCTTTAGTGTGGTCATGCAAATATATCACATTTTCAACTTATTCACTTAAATTCATTGCTAAGAAGGTATGCATGATAGCTTGATGCTAATTTTAATAATGAAAAAATAATAATGAACTGGAGCACATTACAGATTACTTTCATAACTAACCAAGTTTACATAGTGTTTCTATGAGAAATAACCAAGAAACCTTGGCAAGATTCTATACTGTTTTATAATGACATTCCAAGGAAAGAACTTGCTGTTGATAGAACCCCTAAACTTCCATTGCAAAAATCTCATCTCTGAGTTAAAATACCTTCTAAAAATAATAAATAAATACCTTCTACAGGACTTCTTTGGTGATCCAGTGGCTAAGACTCTGTGCTTCCCCTGCAGGAGGGATGGGTTTGACCCCTGATTGTAGAACTAAGATCCCGAATGCTACACAGTGTGACCAAAAAAAAAAAAAACCTTCTAATTTCTCCATCTAGTAAATGTCTCCTAAAAGTCTACCAACTCTGACAAGTTGTTATAGCTATAGCCAATCCTATTTTAGAGCTGACAGTAAAAAAAAGAATAAAGAAAAAAAGAAAAAACCCCAAAAAAAACAAAACAAAAAACCCACCACACACATATAATTTTTTAAAAAATATCCACGATTCCCAAAAGAGTAGTTGTCAACTGTCCAGGGAATGTGTCTACGTGGGCCAAACCCACAGAGAACTATTCTTATCTAGTATGTATTTATTTTACTATTTGCTATATCATAAATATAATCCAAGTTTCCCTTTCTTCACGAAATGTTAATGTATGTGTTCTAATCTGAAGCTGGAAATCTCTGTCATACTAGTGCTCATAAAAGAATAACAAATAAAATTTCATATTATTTCCAGATACCTTGACTTAAAACATTTTAAAATATCTACATTTATATAACTAGCTTCAAATAATACTTATGCACAATATTCAAAAATAGAAAAGTATCCATCAGGGGACATATGTAAACCTATGGCTGATTCATGTTGTTTCATGGCGGAAACCAACACCACATTGTAAAGCAATTATCCTCTAATTAAAAAAAATTAACTCTCTTAAGAATTCATAAGTACAAATAGTTTCTCAATGAATTTTACAAATCAATGATATATCACCTAGAATGCATAAAAATTTTTAAGTCATGAATTTATTTTTAAGTGGTCCAACATTAGCAGTAAGTATAGGCAGTCAGAAACTTCATATATTTTCTGAGGGATACCAATCTTACCAAGGCCTTAAAAAATTCCCAGATAAACTTCCAAAAAAATTTGAACTCATACTCAAAATCACCAAACACGTAGGAACAACACACAGCAGAATCAGACAAAAACGGGGACAAGGACAACTGTTAGAAAATGATGATGGACATGGTAGATTTTAATCCAACTCTATCAATAATCACTGTAAATGTCTAAATGCACCAATCAAAAGATAGAGATTGTCAGAGTGGATCTAAAAACAAGATCCTGTCTATGCTTTCTACAAGAAAGCCACGTTTAATATAAAGATGAATATAAATTAATAGTAAATTAATGTAAATTAATAGTAAATATAAATACTAAATTAATAGTAAATATTAAATGGTAAATATAAAGATGAATATAAACAAATAGTAAATTAAATAGTAAATAGTAAATATAGATATAGTAAATTAACATGAATATAAATAGTAAATAATGGTAAATAGTAAATAAATAGTAAAATAAATTAAAAGTAAATACTAAAAAATAATAGTAAATTAATAGTAAATAGTAAATATAAATTAATAGTAAATATAAAAAATAATAAATAGTAAATAGTAAATTAAATGTAAATAGATGGAGAAAAGTATACCATAAAAACACTAATCAGAAGAAAGCAAAAGTAGCTATATTAATTTCAGACAGAGCAGAACTCAGCAACACCATCAATCAATAGATTACAATTAACATGTATATATTACTTCAACAAAAAAATACTCATCCTTCTCAAATTCACATGGAAAGTTCACCAAGATAGATGATATTCTGGGCCATAAAACACACTTTTAAGAACACATTTAAAAGGACAGAAATCATTAAATGCCTGGTCTTAGACACAATGGGATTAAACTAGAAATCAATAACAAAAGACATTTGGGAAAGATAACCGTATTTGAGGAAAGCCCGAAATACATGGAGATCACACAATATATTTCTAAATAACATATGGGTCAAAGAAGAAATCTCAAAAGAAATTTAAAAATATTTCAAGCAAAATGAAAATGAAAATCGAGCTTATCAAAATGTGTGGGGATGCAGAAAAGGAAGTGCTTGGAGGAAAATTTGTAGTATCAAATGCATATATTAGAAAGAAGAAAGATTTAAAAATCAACCATCTACACTTCCAACTCAGCAGACTAGGAAAAAAGAGAAAATTAAAACCAACATAAGCAGAAAGAAAAAAAAAATAGATTTCAGGAGGAGAAGGGGATGACAGAAGACAAGATGATTGCACGGCATTACTGACAACAGACATGAGTTTGAGCAAACTCCAGGAGACGGTGAAGGACAGAGAAAGCTGGCGTGCTGCAGTCCATGGAGTCGCAACGAGTCAAACATGGCTGAACGACTGAACAACAACAACAAAGAGCATAAATCAATAAAATTGAAAATAAGGAATCAATAGAGAATATCAATGAAACCAAAAGTTGTTTCTTTAGAAAGATTCACAAATGTATTTTCATTAAAAAAAATTGGAGTGTAGTTGATTTTGGAGCTTCCCTGGGGGCTCAGTGGTAAAGAATCCACCTACAGACACAGGAGATGTGGGTTTGATTCCTGGGTCAGAAAGATCCCCTGGAAAAGGAAATTGGAACCCACTCCTGCATTAAAGCCTGGTGGGCTACAATCCATGGGGTCACAAAAGAGTCGGACATGACTTAGAACTAAACACAATAGTTAATTTAAAATGTTGTGTTAAATGATTAATAAAATTGATAGGCTTCTATCCAGACTAAGAGTAAGAGAGAGATATATTACTACTATCAGAAATGAAAGAGGAAGCATCAGTACAGATACTGTGTACATTAAAAGGGTAATAAAGGAATACTATGGACAACACTACTCCCAAGAGTTTGAAAACCTAGATGAAATGGACCAATTCCATGAAACACATAGTTTGCCAGAATTCACACAGAGAGAACTGGATAATCTGAGTAGATTTATATCTATTTTAAAGAAGTTGAGTCAATTGTTAACAGCTTTCAAAAGTAGAAAGCACCTGGCCCAGGGGTTCACTGGTAAATATTTCCAAACAGTTAAAGGAGAAACTATACCAATTTTCTATTATCTCTTTCAGATGATAGACGCAAAGAAAGTACTTCCGAACTCACTTTTGAAGCTACCATTACCACAATTTGGAAACAAGACAAAGACACCTTAAGAAAACTAAAGATCAATATTTTTCGTGAACATAAATGCAAAAATCCTCAAGAAAATATTAGCAGTTTGAATTCAACAATGTATTAAAAGAATTATACACCACAACCAATTCGGATTTATCCCAGATATGCAAGGCTAGGTCTGCTTTTGAAAATCAATACAATCTATCACATCAACAGATCGAAAAAGAAAAATTACATGATTTTATCAATAGATACATAAAAAAGCCTTTCACAAAATAACACCCATTTATTATAAAACTGTCAGTGAGGGGGTGAACATCCTTAACTTAATAAATAATCTACAAAAGAGCCCACAGCTAGTATCACACTAAATGGTGGTTGTTTACTCCTAAAAGTTGAAAGCATATCCAAACGAATACCTGACACATATGTGCATAGAAATTTATTCATAATTTCTAAAACATGGAAGCAACCATGATGTCCTTCAGTAGGTGAATAGATATATAAACTACAGTACATTCAGGCAATAGATTATTCAGTTCAGTTCAGTTCAGTCGCTCAGTCGTGTCCGACTCTCTGCGACCCCATGAATTGCAGCACGCCAGGCCTCTCTGTCCATCACCAACTCCCGGAGTCTACCCAAACCCATGTTCATCGAGTCGGTGATGCCATCCAACCATCTCATCCTCTGTCGTCCCCTTCTCCTCCCGCCCCCAATCCTACCCAGCATTAGGGTCTTTTCCAATGAGTCAACCCTTCGCATGAGGTGGCCAAAGTATTGGAGCTTCAGCTTCAACATCAGACCTTCCAATGAACACCCAGGATTGATCTCTTTTAGGATGGACTGATTGGATCTCCTTGCAGTCCAAGAAACTCTCAAGAGTCTTCTCCAACACCACAGTTCAAAAGCATCAATTCTGCGGCGCTCAGCTTTCTTCACCGTCCAACTTTCACATCCATACATGACCACTGGAAAAACCATAGTCTTGACTAGACGGACTTTTGTTGGCAAAGTAATGTCTCTGCTTTTAAACATGCTATCTAGGTTGGCCATAACCTTCCTTCCAAGGAGTAAGCGTCTTTTAATTTCATGGCTGCAGTCACCATCAGCAGTGATTCTGGAGCCCAAAAAAGTAAAGTCTGACACTGTTTCCACTGTTTGCCCATCTATTTCCCATGAAGTGATGGGACCAGATGCCATGATCTTAGTTTTCTGAACGTTGAGCTTTAAGCCAACTTTTTCACTTTCCTCCTTCACCTTCATCAAGAGGCTCTTTAGTTCTTCTTCACTTTCTGCCATAAGGGTGGTGTCATCCGCATATCTGAGGTTATTGATATTTCTCCCGGCAATCTTGATTCCAGCTTGTGTTTCTTCCAGCCCAGCGTTTCTCATGATGTACTCTGCATATAAGTTAAATAAGCAGGGTGACAATATACAGACTTGACGTACTCCTTTTCCTATTTGGAACCAGTCTGTTGTTCCATGTCCAGTTCTAACTGTTGCTTCCTGACCTGCATACAGGTTTCTCAAGAGACAGGTCAGATGGTCTGGTATGCCCATCTCTTTCAGAATTTTCCACAGTTTATTGTGATCCACACAGTCCAAGGCTTTGGCATAGTCAATAAAGCAGAAATAGATGTTTTTCTGGAACTCTTTTGCTTTTTTGATGATCCAGCGGATATTGGCAATTTGATCTCTGGTTCCTCTGCCTTTTCTAAAACCAGCTTGAACATCTGGAAGTTCACGGTTCACGTATTGCTGAAGCCTGGCTTGGAGAATTTTGAGCATTACTTTACTAGCGTGTGAGATGAGTGCAATTGTGTGGTAGTTTGAGCATTCTTTGGCATTGCCTTTCTTTGGGATTGGAACGAAGATTGACCTCTTCCAGTCCTGTGGCCACTGCTGAGTTTTCCATATTTGCTGGCATATCGAGTGCAGCACTTTCACAGCATCACCTTTGAGGATTTGAAATAGCTCAACTGGAATTCCATCACCTCCACTAGCTTTGTTCGTAGTGATGCTTTCTAAGGCCCACTTGACTTCACATTCCAAGATGTCTGGCTCTAGGTGAGTGATCACACCATCGTGATTATCTGTGTCGTGAAGATCTTTTTTGTACAGTTCTTCTGTGTATTCTTGCCACCTCTTCTTAATATCTTCTGCTTCTGTTAGGTCCATACCATTTCTGTCCTTTATCGAGCCCATCTTTGCATGAAATATACTCATCATTAAATAGAAATGAGTTATCAGGCCATGAAAAGACTTAAATGTGTATTACTAACTCAAAGAAGCCCATCTGAAAAGCCTACATACTATATAATTTCAATTATATTGCATTCTGGAAAAGGCAAAATTATGGAGATACAAAAAGATCAGTGGTTGCTATGAGTTGAGGGAGGAGAATGGATGAATAAACAAAGCACAAAGGATTTTTAGGGTACTGAAAACCCTCTGTATGATAACATAATGATGCATGTCATTAAACACTTGTTGAAACCTATAGAATGTACAAAACCAAGCGAGAACCACAGACTTTGGGTCATTATGGTATGTTAATATAGATTTATCAATTGTGACAACTGTTCTAGTCTGGTGGGGATGATGTTCGTTAACAGGGGAGGCTATGCCTATGTGAGGCCAGGGTCTATGGGAAATCTCTGTAACTTTCCCATAATTTTGCTGTGAACCTAAACTGTTCTTAAAAAAAATAATAACTTTTTTTTTTTAAAGAGTCGGCTTAGGGAAATAAATGTTTTAGATTAAAAATAAAAACAAGTAGCAGAACACAAAATTAGAACCTACAAGTAGCTGCCTCTTTGGAGCAGGACTGTGGGTAGAAAAAGACGTGGATTAGAGAACCACTGTTGTTCATTACAAACCCTCCTGCACTAGGTGATCTTTTTCCTATTAAAACGAACCACTTTCATCTGAATTGATGGATGGGTAAATAAATAACACAACACTGCTATAAAATGACTCATGTGCAGAACTTTTATCATTCATGTAATTAATTAACTAGTGGCTGCCCAGCCTTATCTGACACCCTCCGCTCCATGTTGCTTTTACTCCTTCATCAATAGATGCTATCCCATATCATGAGGTATAATGCTATCTCTTTCCTTCATGGGAAGAGAATCTAATTAAACACTAGAGCTGAACTGCAGGAAGTTTCTTCTACAGCTTGTAAAATATTTTATAATCATCACTACACATCAGCTGAGCTGCATGTCAATCATGGGGAGGACCAGAAAGAGGCAACTGAAGTCCCTGAGATCATTCAAGCTAATTTATAGCCAGAGCACAACTGGAATTTAGGGATCCCTCCAGGGCTTCATAGACGGCAGCTCAGCCATCTGAAGAGCAGTACACCCTAACTGGAACACACCCACAGACAGACAAACCTGTTCCAGGTCTGAGGTTCATTCAGTGAACCTGGCAGTGACCCAGGACCACCTAGCCTACCTCATCTCTAAGCCAGTCCCCTTCTGTCCCTAGTTAACCTTGTATCAAGTTCCCTTATTATTATTATTTTTTAAAGAAGCTATACAACTGAAGGAAAGTTTGGAGGACAAAATCCATCCCCACTTCATGTAAGAATAGGAATGGCAAGCTATAAAACTTGTCCCCTGGTGAGGAAGCATATGCCTCATTGGGTGCTTTGTCACCTATGCTATCAAAAGGGCACAGTTCCCCAGACTTTGTTGGGGTTTCCCTGATGATCCAGTGGTAAAGAATCTGCCTGCCAATGCAGGAGACACAGGACACACAGGTTTGATTCCCTGAACTGGAAAGATCCCCTGGAGGAGGAAATGGCAGCCCACTCCAGTACACTTGCCTGAAAAATCCCATGGACAGAGAAGCCTGGTGGGCTACAGTCCACGATGTCACAAAAGAGTTGGACACAACTTATCAACTAAACAGCAGCATACTTTCTCAAAGAGCATAAGCTCATCAAGGGGCCAAATGTATTCTCTTCCTCCTACAATTAAAAGAAGGAAAAATGAAAGTTCCAATCTTGTCTTCCTATTGCTAGTTGCAATTCAGTCTCCTCTCCAATTTTCTTTCCAAGAGACTCCTCCCAATACATAGCAACCCAGTAACATGGAAACCCCAAATCACACCTTTCTAAAGCTATCCCACGTTGGCAAACAGTGCAGTAGGGAACTTCACTAAACGGATGAATGATATCCCAGTTTTGATTTTTCTATGTCTTGTAACTACCTCTTCACATTTTCCCATGTCTTGTCTTTACTATATATTTTCTAAAGCTTTACTGTATCAGAACTGAATGAATCTTGCATTTCATATCATCTTCAAAGGTATGCAAAGAGAGAAGAAAGAAGAATTTCACAGACGAGGTTTCCCCAAAAGAACAGATCAGTAAGAAATCATTGCCAACCTTATGATGAAATATATTTATAGCTTTGGAGTATTAAATATACATTAGCACAATATAATCACTGCAATGATAACCACAAATACATCAGAATTCATGTTTCACCTCACTGGACTTGCGTATATACTTTCCATTCTCACACAAAGAGCAGACTTTCAAAGAGCAGTTCATCTACACCCGAATCACAAATAGTACACCTTTGCATTTAGTGACAAAATTATGTTGGCAAAATATGGTATTTTCTCTCATGCATTTTAAAGTGCATTTATGTATGGAGGACAGGTGTGCCCTCACACACATGTACAGATGACGTTAATATACTCACAAACATACATGGCATGGACGCTGGTCTTTGTGCTGTTATGCCAGCACACCATGTGTTCCATTGGCTTGGGCTCATCATTTCCTGTTCCTCTGCCTGTCACACTTTCCTGAAGTTAGCAACATGCTTCGCTCCTGCCACAATTTTACACTTTGCTCAGATTTCACTTTCCTAGTGAGGTGTTCCCAGATCACTGAATTTAAAATTATAGTTCCTTCATCCCAGCAACTCCACAGGCTTCTTCCCTGTTGTACTGTATTGAATGGACTTTCCAGGTGTCACTAGTGGTAAAGAACCCACCTGCTAATGCTGGAGATGTAAGAGAGAGGTCAGATCCCTGGGTCAGGAAGATCCCCTGAAGAAAGGAATGGAAACCCACTCCAGTTTTCTTGCCAGGAGAATTCCATGGATAGAGGTGGGCTACAGTCCATAGGGTTGCAAAGAGTCAGACACTGAAGCAGCTAACACACATACACACTGTATTGAATATCTATAATGTACTTATTTCCTTTGTTTTCTAACATCAATGTGCCTGACACATCAAGATGCTCAAAGGCCTTTTTTTTGAATACTTGAATGAATTTGAAGACAATGCAAAGGATGTCAGCTTGGTATCCTAATAAACTTGAAAGTGTCCGTTTTCCACCATATCAGTGGAACTATATGTTCTTTCCAATTGCCAAATGTTTTTTTTTTTTTTTTCCTTAAGAGATTTATTAGCTTCCCCCATTTTCAACTGTTCTCACTGGCCTTCTAGTCTGTCTTCATCCAGTGTTTATTTGACATTTCCTAGTTTACTGAGGACTACCTCAACAAAGAGGGGTTTTCCAAGCAAAAAAATTCCCACAAAAAAAAAAATCAACTCTGCTACAGTGAAGAAGTGAAATTGCCACAGAAGGTCATGTAAACAAAGTGAAACGTATCTGGGAATTACAGGCCAGTGGTCCACCCAGGAGGAGAGAGAAATTGGACTGCCCAAGGAATCCCCTGCTCCCCTTCCTCAGGAGATGTCTCTGGCAGGGGTCCATCTACCCCCACTCAACAGGCAATCATTTTCCAGGAGAGCCATTTGGACATATGGCTACTTTCCAGTCACTTGAGAAGTTCTCCAGCAACTGTGTCCTGAGATGTCTATGGCGTAGGTATGATTTCAGAAGATGGATCTGCCTGAATGACTTCTTGCCTGGACTTGGCTGGGACTTTTTTCCATCTATTCTAACTTTTTTTGCTCTAGATTTTTATGAGTATTGAATAATAAGAGTATTTTAGATGTCTCTAGTAGCTGAAATCAAGTCTTAGACAAAAGACTTCTAAGACTGAAATATAAATAGAGAAGAGTTCAGGATGACATCATGGTGTGTGCACACCAGAAGTGACCACAAATAACCTACAATAACCTTTAAAATTAGTTTTTTCCTGACTTCATAAAACAATATTTTATTTGGCAGGCACATATTGGCAAACTCTTTGAAAAGCTCTATTTGTTTTCTGTATCCAGGAAGATACAACCAGTGTTTTCATATAGGTTTCCTTCTATGCTGTGGTTTTACCATTTTCTGCTTCTTTATGAGTGGCGGTTGCAGAGTATTTTTCTTTGAGACATTTATTAAGAGTAACAAGGACATGAATGAAAAACCATCCTTATAACAATACAGGGTGGGTTTCTGCTTCCACATGCAGTGCTGACCAAATCCAAAAGACAGAAGTTGAATATATCAACAGCGATACAGCTGCTTTATCCTGAGGTTATATAATAATATGCAGCTCGATAAAAATATATTATAGTATATTGCAGGGAACCAGTCCATGTGTCCTTTGATGTGTTCATGGAACCCAGATTAGAAAGAGAATGTTGCATCATGACCTAGTTTTTAAAAAAGGGGTGGGGGAGGTAATAAAACTATCCAAGACAAACTGAGGTGTAACAGAGAACAGGAAGAGAACTTCAAAGTTATCTCATAGGTATGCCAATTGTTCTAGTTTTTAAAAAATGTTCCTATTGCAAAAAAGTGATATTTTTCCTCAATATTTGAACAGGAAATCCTTCTGAATCTGAGTAATTCCGTATCACTCAGGTTTTCAAATTAATTCACGTCAGTTTTTCAAGCTTCTACTATTTCCCAGAAGACCAAGATGAGTGTGTATCAATCCTTTCAGATATAATAAAAGCCAAATTTATATTTCCCAAATAAACAGCACTTCTAGAATAAGTCAGTGTATTTCATTTTCTTCTTTAGGTTCCTATTAATTTTTTACCCAGGCAAAAGAGGAAGGTTCCAATAATTAACCTTGTGCTGTTGACCTAACCAAAATTAACTGGCTATGCAACAATTTAGCTGTCCATATAAAAACAGGAAGAGAGATTTCCCCAAGTAACCCTTATTCACCATGAGAAAAACAGCTGGTGCTCTGTCTTTCCATATGAGCCTGTGGGGCATGGATGAAAGGCTGTATATGTCTGATATCCTCTCTTGTAAATGGGTGTTTTTTTTCAGTGGAAGTATGCCAACATTGAGTTCCTGAGAATCAGCCCCCCCTGCCCACCCCACACCCCAAAAACAGCCTGGTCAAAATATTTAAAATTATATCTTCCTAAGAGGAGGTCTGTGAAAATGAAGCAAGTTTCCTCACCAGCGTTATATGAATAATCACTGCAAAATATTAGTGGAAACCTATACCTTCTCCTCCTCCAAAAGGAGGCAAAGATTAATAAGAAACACTGCCTCTGACAACAAGAATCAAAGCTTTCCTACCAGACTTCTCTGTGTCCTGTTTTCCAGTAGTTCTGCTACATTCCCCATAGTACACTGCTGGGAGTTTTGATTTTTTATTTTCGCTACGCATGCTCACACATCTGTTGCACATGTGTGATCAACCGACTCAATTCTTGAGCCAAATGTCCTGTTAAATGGACAGAGTGGGCAGAGCATTCCTTTGAGAGTTAGATTCTGCCTCTGGTGGATTGCCTCCAAATGCAATGGTGTAATAAAGCGAAGAAATCTGCTCATTGGAATTGCACTGAAATGAACTGTGTCCTCCCCTAAAATACCATATGGTCATGATCCCTGGAGGTACGGCACGTAACACCTAGGTCTGGCAGACTCCAGGGGAGGGCTGTAAACGTCCCTGCGTAGTCAGCCTGTGAAAGGCAAGAGAGTTGACAAGAAGCATGCCAGGTGAAACCAGAATACTATCTGATGTTCCTCAATCAACTCGAAATGAAAGAAAGGAAACTGAACAAAGAAATTCTAGCAAGTTGTCGTGGAGAAATCCTCCTTCTCCCATTAAATAGCAGTTCTTGGATCTCACCTCCAGGAAAAGTGAAACCGTATGGAAAGAAAACTCTTTCACCTGAGCAGTAGCCAGAGTTTCTTTGCAGCAAATTATCCCAATAAGCCTCAAGTGTACGTCTGCAAAGCAAAAGGCCGTCTTCATAACCAAACCTCTACCAGAGCCAAGAGCAGAGGGACCAAGTAACTGGAGATGCTGGGAGTCATGTCTCTGCTCTGGGTGAAGCTCTTGGTGAACCTGCCTCTACCGCAGGTAGTAGCTAGCTGGCCACCTGCATGCCAGTCTGTGAACCATCTCAAGGGACAACACCCCCAGCCACCCACCCCAAACACAAACACTGTTCCTTTTTAGCGGGGAGTGAAAGTGAAGGTAACTTTGATGGTGAGGTACTGATATGTCTGTATGCCAAACAATAGAAGAGAACAGCCTATCTTATCCTCCACGGAAGTCAGACTAAATAATTTCTATGGTACAGAAATTCAAGGATGGAGTTTAACCACAATAAAACCCCGGTAGCCATTGGTAGTTGTAATATTCTCACCTTTATCATCAGTTCAATTCCAGTTTTCATTTTTCTTGAAAACAGACACATTTTCCACCAGTCCCTAATCAAATATGTTTCTAGAAATAATATAGGAAATTACCTCAAGACACGAAGTTACTCCTGCCTGAATTTTCTATCCTAATAATTTGGTGATAATGATATATTTCTGCTAATGGCATGAAATCAAATGGCATGAATTTCTAAAACCCTAGTTTCTTCTCATCTCTCATTTTTCTTTCTCTAGGAGCTTTAACAGTAGAAATCCATCCATATATCCAAATTTAAATCATGGATTTATATACCTGTTCTTAACTTTCCTGAAAATTTAAGGTTTATTTTTCATGTCAAATGTGACTTTGTGTTTTTATTTTTACAATTCCCTTGTGATTAATTTTGAGGAAGCTCAGTTATGATGAATTATAAAATATAGCTATTGAGTAATGAATAGTACTTAGGACATATTAGGGCAGTTTTATCTTAAATAAGTCAATAGTAGGAAATTAGTTAATAGTCACTCATTTAATCTTAACCAGAATCCAGCAAGGTAAGCATTAGTATTCTCTCTGTATTTTACAGATGAGGAAATTGAGGTTTATTGGGATTTTGTCACAGGGCTAAGGTCAGGAGCAGACAATTTAGCTGAGGTATAAACCCCGTGTTGTGTTTACAGAGCTGTGTTCTGAAATGACTGTTACACCATCATGTTAGAAGGGCTTTTGGTTTTGTTTTGCTGCTGAGATTCAGACTCTAGAATTGTCATTTCAGACATGTATTCTCTAGATTCTAAGATCATGAAATGGGAAACTCTGATTTACCTCCATAATCTCACAGTATTTTTAGAAACCATCATGTAACTAAATTTTTTCCTTCTTCAAATCTGAATCTTTTCCATGACTAAAGAATGAATCCACTGTGTTTAAATTCTGCCTCTAATAACATCATCTAAAAAGCTTAACTTTTTTTCCCCCAATCTTTTCTTTCATTGAAAAAACAAGTTTCGTTAATCTTACCACAAAAGTCATCTTTTTGCCTTACTTTCTAAAGGAAGGTACTTTGCCAAAAGTAGAGTAAAAATACACAAATAGATTTGATTTTAAAATATTTTGGAAGAACTAAGTGTTTTTAATTGAAGTTTTCCCATCGGTAAGGCCTTTTCCTCTCTGAATCATTTTTGCTTGAGGATCTCTATGAACATTGGAATCACAAAAAATGGCTCTTGGAAATCGTGTAGCTGACATTTCCACTGATACCCATATTTCAGAATAATCCCCATAATATTAACACAGATGTTTCTTTTTTTCATTAACTGTAGTATCTTCAAATTTGATACTGAAACACCAAATAAACGTCAGTTCTTCTCTGTTGTTGATAAAGACATCAGATTCTGAAGCAATACTCCATTCATATATTACAACCCTGTTTATTGTTTCAGCAGAGGATTTCTGAGTGCAAAGTGTGTGGGAAGAATATTTATCTTATTTTTACAGATCAGAAAGCTGATGCATAGAGATTAAATTCTATTTATGAAGTCAATGAAAATATCAACAGAACTGTGATGAGCCAAGTCTGCATTCCACAGAAGTCTAAAAATAAAGTGGATTTTCAAGTCGTAAGTAACTAAAATTTCGAAACATAATGTAAAATTGAAGAATTAATATATTCATGCCTTTCATTTCAGCCTTAGTCTAGGCCATCGATATTTTATCAGACTCACAGGAAATTCCCAGCACAGTTTGCCAACTGATCTAAACACATGAAGTCCAAAGGAATCATATATATTCATATATATGAATATATATATATTTTTTAATTTAGAGGATGTATTTCTCTAAAATACATAGTATCATCTGTGCCCAGTAAATATAAAAGTACTATATTTGCTTTCAGATGGGGACAAGACTGCAGAAACACAAATTCTCACACTTCTCATCTCAGTTCTAAAAGCAATGCCCTGGCCATGTTAATAATGCAGCTAATTGTCCAGGATGTAAATTTGGGTGTAGCTATATTTCTTTTTGGATGTTTGGTATCTTTCTTGTAATCTGATTCTTCACGATCCCCATAGGAAAGTGGGCATTTGTTCTTGTGGGCACTCATATCAATACTCTCTCTCTCTCTTTTGCTGATTTTAAATTGTTGGCTTTGTTGTAGTGAAAACAGATAGCAGTCTCTACCTATTAGCATCTCCAAGAATTTGAGAAGTAAGTTCCTATTCAGACCCAGAATCATGGTCTGATCATATTCTCTAAAATTATTTCTGCAGTTTCACATCTCAATTAAAATTAAGAAATTAACTAGAGAGAGAGAAAGGGGAGGGAGAGAGAGAGGAGGGAGGAAGCATAGATGAGAGGCAGAGGGAGAGAGAAAAGCAAGCAAGCCCAAAGCAAGCAAGCCCTTCACAGCAAGGGCTGTGAAGACTAGCCTCAGACAGCTGTCGCAGAGCCTTTCTAGTCCAACCGCTGTTTCTCCAGTTAGCATACAAAGTGCCGCGTGTGAAAACACTCGTGTATAAACAGGACTTTGAGCTCAGCAACACTCCTGCTTACTTTCTCTTCCTCTCCCCTCCCTTCCCAAAGTCCTTTTACTTCCTAATCTGCCAAATCAAATGCTAAATCAGGAGCAATAGCCTACAATTAGCCTTTTCAATTAAAATGGGGAGTTCAAAGTTGACTCCAGAGTGAGTAATTGCTTTTGAAAACCACAACCAGCAGGCAGCTGCCAGATTATTACAACAGTTTATTTAACCTCAAAACATCTGATCAATTTTATTATCTCAGCAGAAGAGAGATACCCGGGAGCTCTGGGGTCTGAAATATACTACTCATCCTAGATGTCTGAGTGAAAATAAAAATTCCTCCACGCTATAGATATCCTTTTGCCATCACCTTGCTGAGAAAACAAATGCAAGTCATACTTTCTTCATCCGAGGCTAAGAAACTGAAGGCGAAAGCCCCCTGCTGTCAGCTGGGGCAAGAGGATGGGGAAGGGGACCAGGCACAGACAATTTACAAAATTACAAGGTTTAAAAACATTCAAACATCCGGCTCTTGATGTTCGGGGTTTTTCATTATCCAGAAAGGAGACACAGAGAGAGGGCTGCCAACCTCACCAAAACAAAGACTATCACGTTGCAAGCATCCTGGTTTGGCTGCCTCCTCAAGGCCGCCGACCTTATTTTTCTGAACTCCGCTCGGAGGCTCCAGGGACGAAGACGACTAAATTCTGCCTGTTACACACGTGGCCTGGGAAGCCCCCGATCCCCTGCCTCCACCCAGTGAGGCCAGAGCACAAGCACGGAATACATATAACCCTCCCGGCCTCTACCCCTGGGGGTTTCTCCCAGCCCCTTCTTCCAGACCTAGCCACCTATCCTCATCTCTCCAGGCCTTTGGATTTATTTCCTCACTGCTTCTGCAAGCCCACTGGAACCCACTGCACTAGACAGGTGTTGGTGACCATTTCACCTTCCCCAACAGCTTTGTTGTGAAGACTGGGTGGTTATCATAGGTAAAGTGCTTAGAGCCGACCTGGCACATAGGGAAGTGCTGTGTAAGTTTTAGCCTTTTGTTTTTATAATTCTCTCAAGATTGGACCTGGCCTCTTGGGCAATTCTACCCACTCTTAGGCCCAACTCTCAGCTCCTGGAATATCTCAGATAGTCTGGATGGAGGCTTCTAACAGCTAGGTGCCTGGGTTGATTTGGTGCCCCTACTTTGGGGTCACGTTATAAGAAAGCTTCGATACAGTCATGTAGCTCTCATTTTTCAAGCAATTTAACCACCTTGAACAGTGACCCCTAATTATAGTTATTTCTGAAATACACCATCATTTCCAGCCACAGGGGGATAGCTAGACACTAATTTCCATCACTGAATTTGAGGAATATTAGTATTGAACCTTGTCTGCCCATTCTAGGAACTGGCAAGTTCAAAGGAAAACAACATTCGAAGAACAAGTCAATTTAGGAAATGTTCATGGGAAATAAACCACTCATTTCAATAGAAAGTCACTTAGGTATCCAAAAAAATCATGAAAGCACAATCTCATTATTTATTCTTTGAGTTTTAGATGAGTGTGTTTTATGTCTATTCCCCAATCTCATTTCACTTTTCCTTTTAGAACCATGTTAACATATTTGACACCTTGAACTCCTAGGAATTCTTGTATAATGTTTTGTGTATATTTTAATATGAAGTGCATTAATATGATTTATAACCTA
Source organism: Giraffa tippelskirchi (assembly GCF_054371585.1). Taxonomy (NCBI): domain Eukaryota; kingdom Metazoa; phylum Chordata; class Mammalia; order Artiodactyla; family Giraffidae; genus Giraffa; species Giraffa tippelskirchi. The sequence goes on from NC_137284.1 coordinate 71,569,986, forward strand.
ATAATCTATCAAGGTTATTGATTTATAAAAAAATTTATTCATTTTTTAAATTATTTTATTCATTCCACCCAGTGTTCTCACAATATATTCATGTTATTTCCTGTGCATCTAGTTTGTTGCTTATAATTACTACAGAGTACTCTAGAGTAGGTGCTCAAGTCATTTTTACCTCACAACTCAATTCCTGCTATTAATTAACAACAAAATTATTAACATCCAGTAGTTTATCTCATATACGATCAACCTGATCTAAAGTCACACAAATTTAACTAATTCCCTGACAGGATTTTTTTTTTAAAACTCCAGTCTTAAGCTTTCCACCTGAATTACCAAAATAAATGTTCTTTCTTTCACTTTCTAGTGAAGAAATACTCAGATAAATTAGCATTTTTTGTTCTGAAATCTGATTGTTGGCAATCAACCTGTTTTGTTGATAAAAGTAAACATCCTTCAGAGACACAGAGCAATGTAAAACACAGACGTCTTAAAAGCCTTGTGAAACCAGGCCTCAAATAAAAAGTAAATAATTAGCCAGCCATGTTTTCGGCATCTATAGCACTTTAACTACAAAAACGTTGAAAATGCACAAGATTCTAAAGACAGTATTCAAATTCCTGCATTGCAGCATTATTTGATATAATGCAATACTGGAGACAATTTAAATGTCAATAGGAAACAAGAGTCTAAATAAAATACAGGTTTTTATGAAATTATAAAAAAGTAATCCCGTAAGTACTGACACAGGAATATCTTAAAAATACATTGTTAGTAAAAAAAAAAAAAAAAAGCAGATCATGGAAGAATATTTTACATATGATTCCAGTTTGTTTAAAAAAAGGCAATAGAAGTACACGTGTATAAAAATACATACACATACATACATATATACATACTGGTTTGCATGTGCTAGAAAATAAGATTCAAATTGTACCAGAGTGATAACAAAACCTAACAGAAGGAAAAAAATTGCCTTTTAATATGTGTCCTTCAGTATCAGTATTTACATATTACATTTTTGGTTGTTTACAAGTATGTATTAATGTCTTACTAAATTTTTCTAAATATAAATAAAACAAAAGTATAACAAACAAGCCTGGCTTTTGAGGAAGGTTGGACATTGGTTTTATCCACATATAGAGTGATGGAGGAGCTGACCTGGCACAGCATCATTCAGGCAAGCAGAAGCAGACGGAAGAGAGAAACAAAACAGCCTATCAAGAAGTCACCCTTACCCCAGGTCACTTATTAGAAGGCAATGCAGAAGCAAAGGGACTGTTTCCACATTGACATATCACTTGCCAGCATTTGTTTGTTTTTTAATTGCAATGGAAAAGAAAAAGAAGACTCTCATTTTAAATAGATGTAACATTTTTCAAAGAACTAGAGAAGTTAGTAAAAGTAAATTTTGTGACCAGTGATGCTGACGGTAAGGTGATTTTTTTTTAAAAAAATCTGTTAGAAATGCATTTCAAGACGCTAAGAAATTAAAATATATTTGAAATATACGTGTGCTTCTTTCTTCTTGAAGAAGATTATGTAAATTCTAGTTTAGAATATACTTTACCAATAAAAGGCTGATATCTCAACTTTTCATACATATTTTACTTTGGAACTTTTGATGTTTTAATGCTTAATGTTTCAAAATAAATTATAATATTTTAAAACTTTTTATCTTCAAATATTCAAACATGTAAAGTCTAATCCAAGACAGAACTTGGAGACTAATGTCAAAATTTAATATTTTAAGTTATTTACAGAAACTTGGAAAAAATTTAAACAGAAATATGAAAAAAGACGTAAATGCAAAGCCATCTATACTAGAATGAGAATGAACATGCTTTTATCTCAGAAAAACAGACATTTTTAATTTTTCTAAGACAGGCAGGCTTCATTCTTTAAGAATGAAACATTTGATTTTGATACTGTGTAATTATGTCAATTGTCCAGCAAAACATTTTACCTTAAATGTCTGGGAAAGCTATAACAGAAAGTGGTAGACGACAAGGAAAATATGGAATTATATCCATGGCAAATAAAACAACAATAACAGGCCTAACAAAATGTTCTTCTCCATGCAGAATCAAGATGTTTTACATTGATAACCACAAATAAGTGATCTGGATTCTATTTTCACCAGTCATTTAAAATTGTGAATTCTTTACATACACAAATAAAAATATTACTGTTAGATACTATATACTGCACTAATTATTTATGAAGAAAATTTTCCTTGCTTATAAAAATGTTCCATAATATTTTAATGAGAAAAACATTTTTTAAAAGTATGAAATAGATTCTAGATATTTGTACTTGAATCTTGGCTTTGCTGATGGTTTACCAGAAGTAAGGCAACAACCGAAAGGAAATATTTATGATGTTATACTCCCTCTAGTGTTGGAGAAGAAAACGGCAACCGACTCCTTGCCTGAGAAATCCCACGGACAGAGGAGCCTGGTCTGGGTGGGCATTTTTTTAAAGGGAAAGTTCAGCTATCTCCTTAAACACTCCAGTGCATTGTGAGCTTCAGGATTCGCCTGATCCTCAGTGGGAAGGGTCTTTGCACATTATTGTCAACCATGCCTGTGATACAGGAACCACAGAGGCACCCAGATCATGTCTGACCTGTTTCATTCCCTCAAAAAAGCTACTGTTTCTATCTTGGGACAACTATCGCTAGCAAGTTACCTTTATATCAAAGCAGATTCCATTCTTTGCATCATGCACTTTGAGACCTCTTAAAGAAATTGTAAAAGTTTACTCCCTTTTCCATTTTGCCCATCATAAATTCATAAAATATCTCACCCTGGGAGTTGCCACTGAACAAGGGTAACACAATAGCATTAAAAAGCTATTTAACAAATAAATTGTCCTAGACAGGGTTAACAAAATAAGAACGCACTATTAACCATCCATAAAATTACAAACATAAAACCATTGCTTTATTTGCCATCATATAATGCCATTGCCCATCATATTCATAACTGAGTGTTGTACCAAATAGCCAAGAGTTTATGGAGACAAAGACGCCCAATAAATATTTGTTAATTTGAATTAAAAAAAATGTTGAAACTACATTATTAATTTGTATGGGGTGGAAGAACTAGTGCAACTGATTCTTTTTCGTCAGTCCACAGTAGCAGAGGAACCCTGTGTGAAGCCTAAAAGATCTCAAGGGTCTTACTGTTCAAAGGGTGAAGCAAAAACATCTGAACAAAGCAGGAGAACTTAGTCTCAGTAGAGGGACAAGGTGTACCTACCCTGTACTCTCTAATTCTCCTGATTTGGAAGGCTTCATACTGAAAGTCACATCATTGTGTTAATGCCCTTTGAACAGAAAATCCCTCCGCCCTTTGCGCTAGCACAAAACCTACAACTGCGCAGACGCTGCGGCCACGCTCACTCGCACCGAGGACGATGTCCTGGGTGTAACGCTGGAGTGCACCACTACTCACTAATTCCCACGTGTACCCACTGACAGATTCACTTGCCTTTCAGAGTGTCTGCTGCTGATAGAAGTGTTCTTGTGGTCAGAGGAAGTTAGGAAAGGTATGGAGAGAAAGGAGGTTTAGGACAGCTCTTAAGCTGCCTCACGGTGAGGAATGAAGGAGGGAAGAGACATACTTAAAGAGACGGGAACATGGAAGACACATACTTCTCTAGCCCAGATCCACGAAGCTGCAGAAAAGGAAGCTCAGCCCTTTTCAGAAGCAAAGTGCCACCTACCCTAGAAGAGAATTATAGGACTTTATCTACTATAATATTTATAATTGCATCTACCCTAGGTTTGGGGCAGGGGGGAAGTGTGACTGTAAAATCATTACACACTGGGGAGGGGGCAGGCATGAGGCAGAGAGATGTGGGGATATAGACAACTGGAGAGCTGTGGTTTTCTTTGTAGGTTAAAGTGCTTGAACACACAATGGTGTTTGTACAAGTGAACAACAATATAAGCACATCAAAAAAGCTAATCAACATTTCTCAGCCTGGTCTGTGATGTCACCAACACATCCATACAATTTTTACAAAACAATTTCCATGGTGCAACCCAAGACCTATCCAGTTTGAATTTCTAGGGATGCTGTGTGATAAGCAACAGTTCAGTTCAGTTCAGTCGCTCAGCCGTGTCTGACTCTTTGCGATCCCATGGACTGCAGCATGCCAGGCTTCCCTATCACCAAATCCTGGAGCTTACTCAAACTCATGTCCATTGAGTCGATGATAAGCAACATGCTGTTATTTAACAAGATCCCCAGATGCTTTTCTGTACAGATGTAAAAGTATAAGAATCTTAGCATCAGGGACTAAACACACTTCTTCACAGACCCTCAAAAAGGAGTAGGGGTGGGGGAGGTAGGCTCTAAGATATCAACAACTTTGGGGGCAATCATGCACAACCCTTATAAGTTTCTTATATATTGCCTTTTGAAGGTTGTCATGCCATCTCTTGATTCAATGTCCCTTCTGTGTGTGAAAGGTATTTGGTTTCTTTGAATAATGCTGTCTAACATTTAGAGGCCATATTGAAAAATACCTATCTTTACATTCTAGGATCACCTTGAGCTTGGAGAAATTACACTCTGAGAAGCCCAGAGTAAAACTGAGACAACAAATCAACAGTTTTGTATCCTTCTTTGGCTAAATTAGAGAAGGTGCCAATACACTGCAAAGATGGATGTATCCATCCATCTGTATATTGAGCAGTTACTATATATAATGTATTATGTTCAATGGTATGAATACCAAGACAATAAGTGGAATTAGTCTGGTCTTTACTAATTTGAGTTTGTTAAAATTTCTGGAAAATAGCATCATGAAAGTTTATAAGCTTATGTGAGAAAGTTTTGTTTTCAGGTTGATACTTTACAATGAATTCTAGTTACGTGTACGTGTAAGTGCCTGTCAATGACAATATATAGGCCAAGACAGTTTTTTATTGTGCTGTCATTTCCTGGAAAAATTTATGCAGCATCGGTCTTTGTGGGCTGCAAAATGGTTCAGTGGTTTTCTGGTTCAAAAACGACAGAAAAAAAAAATCTTCCTAACAAACATCACGCATCTCAGAAGAAATAGCCAAGAGTGTGGCCAAAATGGTCATAATCCAAGACATCCTCTAAAGTGTAGCCTTCCTGCATGTTAGATAAACTATGGCAAAATCACCTTTATTATTTTAAGAATCTGTCCAAGTGTTATTTTGGAAACTATATATTCTATGGTGTAGAGACTAAGGGAATCTTAGGAAAAAAAAATAAAAGAAAGGCTGAGCTTTTTTGTTTGTTTTGTTGTTTTTGCTGCCTTCTACTTTGTGTTAGCTCTTTCAACCATGGGTCTCCTATCTGCCACCCCCTCCCTCCCTGACACACTGTAGAAGCACAGTTCTTTACCCATGACCCCATGACATTCTCTCTCTGCTACAGGGGAAGGAAGGGGTTAAAACAGTGATTCTCAAGACAAGGGAGAGGAGAAGAAGAAAGCAGGAGGAATTCTGCATTGATCCAAAAGTTATGCTTTGGTATAATTTCTCTCTTAAAAAAAATTTTTTTTTTAATAACAAAAGCTTCAGAGAGCAAACTTCAAATAAAACATCTTTGCTGGCTTGCTAGTTTTTCATTCTTGTTATAATAAATTACCATAAACGTGGTGGCTTAAAGCAGCACAAACATATCATCTTAACAATTTTATAGGAGAGACGTGAGGGTCTACAATTACAGTGTAGCCAGGCTGCATTTCTAGAGGCAAATCTGTTTCCTTACCTTTTCCAGCTTCTAAAGGACATCAATATGCCTTGATTTATGGCCCCTTCTTTTCAAAGCCGGCAGTGTTGCATCATACTGATTACTCTTGTAGTCACACATCTATGACTCTCCTCCTGGCGGCTATTTCCACTTGTAAAGACTACCATCATAATAATGACAGTAGTCCTTAAAATATAAGAGCCTACCAAATTCATCCAGGGTGATCTATTTAAGGTCAGCTGACAAGCAGTCTTAATTTCATCTTCAATCCTAATCGTCCTCCACCATGTAATGTAATGTGTTTATAGGTTATGGGGGTTATGATAGAGATGTCTTTGCAGGGGGCTGTTATTCTGCCATCCAACCACAACCGGTGAGGATAATCAAACCATGGTCACTACTAACCATAGAAGAGGCATCCTTTTAAAAGGAGATGCAACATGCAAATCACAAAAGTGAAGGAGGATGAAAGTGGTTCATTAGACAGGGATCAGTTAGGAAGGCTGGGCAACACCAGCTTAGTGTAATGTTGACTGTTCAAAAAGTGGTTGATTGGGTGGAGGAGGCAAATATATTTACGTAGGTGCCTAGATTTTAGCCTAACAACTAAAATACTCTCAAAGCAAAAATTAAATAGTGTAACTTCAGATATTTTTCAATCCAGGGGTTTATAGTTGAAGGAAAATGAAACCTTTGAAATTTCTCAGCCTTAAGAAAAGTGTTCTTGTTGTTTAAGTAGTGTCCGACTCTTTGCAACCACATGGACTGTAGCCTGCCAGGCTTCTCTGTTCATTGGATTTCCCAGGCAAGAATACTGGAGTGGGTTGCCATTTCCTTCTCCAGGGGATCTTCCCAATCCAGGGATCCAACTCAAGCCTCCTGCGTTGGCAGTTGGGTTCTTTACCACTGAGCCACCAGGGACCTTTTCCTTAAATATGATACTGTTGGGAGTACACTGCTGCCACCAGTGGGGCGCTCTGCAAAATTCCAGAGAAAGCAATTTTACATCTTTTGTTTGGGTTGTTTCTCTCACTTTTTTGATGGTTACTGACCTTTCTTCATTTTCACCTTCAAAAATGAAGGTGAATTCACCTAGAATATGAATTTCTCAGATAGGCATCAAAGATGAAGGAATGCCAGTAGTCATAAATGCCCATGCCTACAGAAGGCAGGCAATTAAAAAAAGGAGGCAGAATGTGATACAGGAAGGAATAGTGAAGCTTATGGAAAATTAGAGTATGCGCCCCATCTTTTTTAGATGGGTGCCTACTGCTCAGACTGAGATCACTAGATTTGTGATAAAAAGACCCCTCATCGCTAGATAGCTGCATTTTTATGATAAAATTTTCCAATTTTCAAACAGAGGTGACTATTTCATATTTTAGGAGAAACATGAAAAACACATCTGTGGGTTTAATGCAGCTACAGAGCTTCCAGTGTGTAAATTCTGGCTCATTTTCTGGTCTTTCTAAAGCTAAATGCTACAAAACATCACTCAACATAAAGGGTAAACTTGATACTGCTCCTGCTTGCGAGAGAGAAGAACATACTTGTGTACTGAGTAGAGGGCTGGACTATACTGCTTTAAAATATGACTTGAGTTCATACTTTCAAACACCTCTCCATTTCATTTTTATAATTTTCTATGAATCATAAAGGCCTTTAAATATACTTTCTTTACTACTAAAATATAAAGCAAGTCCTTTCAAGAAACAATTTTGGCATCAGACAGTGATGGGGGAAAATATTTGGTTCGTGATGAGCACAATATGATCATTCTGGTCATTGCTAAGAGTCTGAATATCATGAAATATTTATAATAATCAAATGCTGAATGTGTGCTCAGTGGCTCAGTCATGTCCGACTCTTTATGATCATATGGGCTATAGCCTGCCAGACTCCTCTGTCCACAGTATTTCCCAAGCAAGAATTCTGGAGTGGCTTGCCATTTCCTCCTCCAGGGGACCTTCCCAACTCAGGGACTGAACCCGCATCTCTTTCAACTCCTGTGTTAGCAGGCAGATTCTTTATTACTGAGCTACCTGGGAAGCTCCCAAATGCTGAACGCCGCGTTCAAACTGACAATGTCAGTAAAATAAAGGACAAGCATATTTCAAAACTTCTGTGACAGAGGAAACCCTGCAAAACACACACTCACACACATATGTAATAATGTATACTTGCATTCATAAAAATGTGTACAAATTTTTTGCCCCACTGAATTGATCTCATTGCATGCACTGCAGTCCAAACAAGGAAGCAAATTCTACCACCAGGTGGAGCTTAGCTTCCATTAAAGCAGCAGATGAGTAAGAAAGATTGCAAGAGCTTGTTTGAATTCCTCATAACCCTGAAGAAAAGACTGAAGTAAAAGGTAAACCAGAGTAAACCTGACTGCAAATAGTAGGGTGTACTAAGATGCCAGGCCAGAGCAACAGACAAATGGTGGATATACTTGCTGGAGAAGCAGGGACAGAGGTCCTGTACAGTGTGGGTCAGGAAGGCAGATGAGCAGGCCTTATATTTATGGCTCATGAAAGGAAAGAACATTTGGGAGGCCCATTCAGTATTAAGTTTGCCTAAATTCTCTACATGGCACTAGCGGTAAAGAACCTGCCTGCCAATGCAGGAGAATTAAGAGACATGCGTTTGATCCCTGGGTCAGGAAGATTCCCTGGAGAAGGGCATGGCAACCCACTCCTGTACTCTTGCCTGGAGAACCCCATGGACAGAGGATCCTGGTGGGTTACTGTCCATGGGGTTGCAAAGAGTTGGACACAACTGAGCAACTGACACTTTTTTTAAATAAAATTATTTTATACCTGTTATCCACATTTAATAGCCAAAATTCAAAGAAAACAGAGATATGTATAGGATGCTCTCTATTCTTAAGGTGGTAAGATACTATAAGTTCTATAATAGCAGATATACAATAGCTTATATATGACATAAGCATAGATGTAGAAGAAGTAAACGTGTGTAAAATATGTAATAATAGGGCCCATCAGGCAGCAACAGCATGTTCAAAAGCATAAGACAAAAAAGCAGAGCGTGATCAGGAAACGGTAAGTGGTTTGCTCGCATGGGTGGCATACAGGGTGTGAGTGCCTCATGGTGATGAGGGCATAAACTAAAGTGATGGCAGAGAAATGAAGAAGAAAGCCTCAATTTAATGGACAGTTACGAGGCAGGCAGTGACATAGGGAACATGTTTAAATAAAAGGGGGCACAACTTCAAAAGGCGGAGAGCAAGTTCTGGTAACACTGGCAACACGTGAACTTGGGCAACAAGCCAAATTTGGGGAGAAAGTATAACCTCAGGTTTTGATTAAGTTTAATGTAACTAAATATAAACAGTAATATATCCAAGTGTAAAAATGTTGCTCAGAAGGAATTAAAGATACGACTGAAGCCCATGTGATGTTCACTGGTTGGGGGAGGGGTTGGGGACAGACCAGAAAACTGCACTGAAATGCACGGCATTCACCAGCACCCTCATTTAATGTTTAATGTGTGGAAGCCGGGATTACTTGTTTAATTCATTTTTGGTTTGCTCTTTGTGCTTTCTCCTCACCCCTATATTCAGAGCCAGTAGCCTGGATCTACAGTTTGTTGCCACAGGGATTATAGAAGGGAGAAAATCGGGAAGAGCCTAAAATTACAAGTGCTGCTTGTTCTGGTGTAAAAGCCAAACTCCATTAGATTTACTAATGATCCCTGGGTAAGTGAAAAGAGGAAGGGCCTTTGAGGCAAAAAGAGAATAAGAGAGCGACCTGAAGGTCAAGAAAGAGAATGATGGGACTGAAGAATCCAGGGACCTACAGTCCCAAGGCAATAGAAATACAAACATAAAGAAACAAATGGGACTTAACCATACTTACAAGCTATTGCACAGCAAAGGAAACCATAAACAAAACGAAAAGACAACCTACAGAATGGCAGAAAATATTTGCAAATGAAGTGACAGACAAGGGCTTAACTTCCAAAATATACAAACAGCTCATACAACTCAACAATGACAAAAAAAAACAAACCACCCTATCAAAAAATTGGCAGAAGATCTAAATAGACATTACTCCAAAGACAAACAAATGGCCAATAGGCATATGAAAAGATTCTCAACATCAATAATTATTAGAGAAATGAAAATCAAAACGACAATGTGGTATCACCTAACACTGGTCAGAATGGCCATCATTAAAAGATCTACAGATAACAAATGTTGGAGAGGGTGTGGAGACAAGAGAATCCTCCTACACTGCTGGTGGAAATATAAGTTGGGTGCAGCCACTATGCAAAACAGTATGGTGGTGCTGCAGAAAACTAAAAATAGCATTACTATATGATATAGCAATTCCATTCCTGGGCATATACCCAGAAAAAACAAGAATTTGTAAAGATACATCCACCCAAAGTTCATACAGCACTATTCACACTAGCCAAGGAATGGAAACAATCTAAATGTCTATCAACAGATGAATGGACAAAGAAGACATGGTATATATATATATATATACAATGGATTACTAGTCAGCCATAAAAAGAATGAAATGAAATAATACCATTTGCAGCAACATGAATGCAACCAGAAATTATCACACCAAATGAAGTCAGAAAGAGAAAGACAAATAACCATATGACATCACTTTTATGTAGAATCTAAAATATGACACAAATGAACCTATGTACAAGACAGAAACAGACTCAGGGACATAGAGAGCAGAATTGTGATTTCCAAGGAACTAGGGATTAGTGGAGGGATGGTGTGGGAGGCTGAGGTTAGCAGATGTAAACTAGTGTCTGTAGAGTGGGTAAACAATGAAGTCCTACTCTATAGCACAAGGAACTATATTCAATATCTTGTGATAAACCATGATGGAAAACAGTATTTTAAAAAGAATGTATGTATGAATGTATGTATGTATGTATGTATGCTGTACTGTGCTAAGTTACTTCAGTCCTGTCTGACTCTTTGCAACCCCAGGGACTGTAGCCCACCAGGCTCCTCTGTCCATGGAATTCTCCAGGCAAGAATACTGGAGTGGGTTGCCATTTCCTTCTCCAGGTGATCTTCTTGACCCAGGGACCAAACCCACATCTCTTTTGTCTCCTGCATTGGCAGGCAGATTCTTTACCACTAGCACCACCTGCGAAGCAATAATATATATGGAGAGCAACATTGACATATATACGCTACCATGTATATACTGAAGCCACACACACACAAAAATAATCAAATGAAATAGGCATGGACTACTGTGTGTGCTCACTCAGTTGTGTCCAACTCTTTGTGACCCCATGGACTGTAGCCCACCAGGCTCCTCTGTACATGGGGAGTCTCCAGGCAAGAATACTTGAGTGGGTTGCCATGCGCTCCTCCAAGGAATCTTCCTGACCCAGGGATCAAATCTAGGTCTTTACCGACTGAATCACTGGGGAAGCCCATGGACTACTATATCCCCAAATCAAATCAACATTTAAAATAAAAGGTGTAAGGTCCTGATCTTGCTTCTACTCCTGATTGCTGGCCCTTGAAGGACAGTGGGGACAGATGGCTGAGGACTAGACGAGCAGTTCTGATGCTCTGATGCTTCTTGAGACCCACCAGGTTCTTTGTACATCCCTGATGAAAAAGGAACCTAAACAATGCCAGAGGTTGAATTTTATTCTAACCCCACAGGATTGGGGATTGAAATCAGGGGTGAGTTTTTTTTAATATATTTCTGGACATGTGTATTTGTAAACTGAGATTCCATCACATTACAGATGGCTCAATGGATTCTTAGCTGTTTGATTTATATATTCTCTCTTGCTAAACCAGGCTGGAAATTTCTCAACAATTTGTATCCCAACATATAAAGGCTCAATTAAAGGATTGTTGATGCTGCTAGTAGACAGAAATTAAATTCTGTACCTGAAAGAGACCTTAGCAGATTACCATCACATTTAATATAAGCTAGAGTTAGTAAGAGAGCTAAAATTTAATGCTTAATCCCAAGGAGAGTACATCTTTTTTAAAATTTTTAATTGGTGTATAATTGCTTTACAATGTTGTGTTAGTTTCTGCTGTACAACAACATGGATCAGTTATATGTATACATACATCCCCTCCCTCTTGAGCCTCCCTATTCCCCCTGATTCCCATCTCACACTGTAGATCATCACTGAGCACCAAGTTGAGCTCCCTGTGCTATACAGCAACTTCTCACTAGCTATAATTTTTACACATGGTTGTGTGTAAATATGTCAATGTTACTCTCTCAGTAACATTGTCCTGAGGTCCATTTTGAGGTCTGAGTCTCTATACCTGCCCTGCAAGTAGATTCACCAGTACCAGTTTTATAGATTCCATATGTATGTGTTATTATATGATATTTGTTTTTTCTCTTTCTGACTTATTTTACTCTGTATGACCATATGACCCAGTAATCCCACTATTGGGCATAATACCTGAGAAAAAACCATAATTCCAAAAGACACATGCATCCCAATGTTCACAGCAGCACTATTTACAATAGCCAGGACATGGAAGCAACCTAAATGCCCATCAAAAGAGGAAGGGATAAAGAAGATGTGGAACATATATACAGTGGAGTATTACTTGGCCATAAAAAGGACGAAAATTGGGTCATTCATTGTAATGTGGATGAATCTAGAGTCTGTCCAACAGAGACAAGGAGATTACATCTTAACAGTGAACAGAGGTGTATTGAGAAAATATTTCAATATAAAATGTAACCAGTAAGTGAACTTGAGATGTGAATACCCAAGCAGAAGATTTTGCTGCTCTGTAAGAAACTTTAGGGAAAGGATTTATTAGGGGCCAAAGTGAAATCTTTAAGCCATAATGAGACAGAGGATCCTCTTACTCAAATTCCCAGAGCTTCTCTCCTCTAAATTCCCATCATTACCTAATGACACCACTAATTTCACTTTCATCATGTCACTTTCCATTTTGTCACAATTTTCATCTGTTTCTCATCTTTCCAGCAAAAGTGCCACAGAGAATAGTTATCCTGCCTTTTCTCTTTCTGGAAGTGAAAGTGAAGTTACTCAGTCATGTTTGACTCTTTGTGACCCCATGGACTGTAGCCTACTAGGCTCCTATGTCCATGGGATTTTCCAGGCAAGTGTACTAGAGTGGGTTGCCATTTTCTTCTCCAGGTTTCTCTTTCTAGAACCTGCCTATCTCCTTGTAGAATTTCCAGAGGACCTAGAGGCCTTGAGCATAAGCGATGCTTGATAACTAGGGAGCAGGATGTGGTCAGCTATGTAAAAGTTCTCATCTTAATACTAGGAGACCCACATCTGCTGCTAATGACTAACTAAGCCAGGTGGCAGAAAGCCTACGGTAGAATGAGAATTAAAACAAAAATACACAATTGAATAAGTAGATTCTAAATATTTTTATCACCATGTCTATTACTGGTCATTTCTTATTGTTATTTAGGATAATGTTCAGATCCTATTGATGAGCAGCTGTGTAGGGGGAAGTAACAAATACAGGATTGCAGCACTGCCTGTGCCACTTATAAGCTATGTGATCTCAGGATCTTCTCTTGGCCTTTAGGGGCCTCAGGCTCTTCTGAGAAATACGGAAAAGTTCTCAAGAAAGTTACATCAGATATGCAAATTTTATTTGGCAAACAGTAAACACTCTCAATGGTAACTATTATGGAATAATTAGTTGGTCTCCAAGATACTGTTTTATGATAATAAAGATCACAAAGGAAAAAAAGCAGTCTTTCTTTTACATACTTTGCCCATACTTATGTTACTTTTGAAAACTGCATAATTTATTCAAGTCTCAAAAAATATTTCTCCCAGGTAGATATGAGATATTTTTGGGAAAAAAAAGCTTTTTTGGAGTGTTATAAGTTGATCACGGCTAAGACTGCAAAATCCAGACGTTGGGAAATGTATCAGTACTCACACTGTTGTGTGTTTAACAGCAACTTAGACACAAGCATTTCTCTTGAAGAGAATGGATGATGATACTATCACCCATTCTGGGGAGTGTCTAACTGTAGAATAAGAAATAAGCTAAGTCCTTTGGATGGGCTTCCCTGGAGACTCAGATGGTAAAGAACCTGCCTGCAATGCAGGAGACCTAGGTTCGATCCCTGGGTCAGGAAGATCTGCTGGAGAAGGGAATGCTATTAACTCCAGTACTCTTGCCTGAAGAATTCCATGGACAGAGAATCCGCAGGCTACAGTCCATGGGGTCGCAAAGATTCGGACACAACTGAGTGACTAACACTTTCAAGTCTTTTGGGTGGGGATGCAGCAGACACTTCTTGCTTTCTGGTCCAGGAGTAGCTGGACCAAAACATCCAGTAATCTACACTGCTTCCAGTAGTGGCTCAAGCTCTCCGAGTGAGCTAGATGAGCATTTAAGACTGATATCCTGTACTCAAGGACAGTCCCTCCAAAGGGATTGTTGAGACTACAAACAGCTGTGCCCAGGAGAGTGGTTTTCTCATGAAGTTAATAATAACATCATGGTGACAAGATGAAAAATAAAGAGTAAAAGAAACTAAGATACTTAGTCTAGAGCATGCACAAAATTTCTGGGGAGGATACTGTGAGTCAGGTTAGTTTCTTACAGAAACCATGTGGGTTAATGTATTAATAATCCAGGTTTAGGAAAAAACAAGCACGTAAAATCATTTTCACATCACGGGCTAGTGAAGTCACCCATGTTAAAGTTATGCAATCACTTGAAGATTGTGTTGAATCTGCATTGCCAAGGAGTATTGTTAATTGTGTATAATTACAAATAACTTTTTATTATGTATAAATATGTACAACATATTCTCTATTCTCCCAGTTTAAGATAAACTTGGCTAAATCTGTAATACCTAATCTACATAAGTTCTCCTTTTATGTTCATATAAAACGTAAGCAAGGAGATCCAACCAGTCCATCCTAAAGGAGATCAGTCCTGGGTGTTCATTGGAAGGACTGATGTTGAAGCTGAAACTCCAATACTTTGGCCACCTCATGCGAAGAGCTGACTCATTTGAAAAGACCCTGATGCTGAGAAAGATTGAGGGCAGGAGGAGAAGGGGAAGCCAGAGGATGAGATGGTTGGATGGCATCACTGACTCAATGGACATGGGTTTGGGTGGACTCCGGGAGTTGGTGATGGACAGGGAGGCCTGGTGTGCTGCGGTTCATGGGGTCGCAAAGAGTTGGATATGACTGAGCAACTGAACTGAAAATGTAAGCTCACAATGCAATTGTTCAGAACTGTTTTAAGAAAGTGCTGACATAAGAATGTCTCTCTCTCTCTTTTACTGCATTCTCATTCTTTCTCTACATACATGCACACAAGAAGAAATTAATATAGTTATCATAATGGTGGAAGTAAACTTTGGGATATTTTTTAAAAGTTTATGCTTAAGTTTTAACTCTGGGTCAAAAAAATTGAAAAGACCACAATTTGCAATTCATACACTAAGATAGAGAATTGCAAGAAGAAAACAGTGTGTATCAAAAGCACCTGGAAAAATCCCCAATCTAACTCTATTTTATTCATGGATGTGTGAAGAGAGTCATGAACTGTATTAATTATAAAGATAAATAATTAATGCTACATGTATTATGTGTGCTCAAAGAGTATAAAAAACAGTGGCTTCAGAGTTGAAGGTTTGTTTGATATTAAGCAACAGCTAAAAGTTAGTAAAATAAAAATAAAATTCCATTGAAGCAACACAAATAGGTTTGGGAAAAAATAATACTATGCATAACTCCATAATTTATCCAAATCTTTTAATATCCTTTAAGATTCCTAAACCAGAGCCAAGAATATTTGGTCTAGAGTTGCTTCTTTCTGCAATCTTATTATAGCATAGTACACTTAATCTTAAATTCCTGATTTATGGTAGAATTTACGGATATTCCCACTGGGATCCTAAAGTTCTTAATTTGTTTACATATTTTGGCATTTTTCCAGATTTATGTGAACAGTAACAGATCCAAGAAACAAAGAAACGGAAATGTCTTTGAATAGCATTCTTTTACTATCAGGTCATACATACCTCCATTCAGTAAAACAGGCCACTGAATTCCTGAACTGGGCAGTTCAATAATACATTTTTTAAAACTCAGGTGGGATTAAAGAGAATGATTTTCTATTCAAACAAGAAAAGCAAAAGGAACTATGAACTTAACCAGGGCCTTAAAAACACACACAGGATGGAAAAAGAATTCCTCCAAACTATAGAAAAAAATTAGTAACACACAGATTTTATCATCTATTTCCTCCTCCTCAAAGGGATGTTTTGTTATCCTCTTAGACTGGAGAGCTTGCTTTCAATTAAATTAAGGGCTCAGATGTAAAGAATAGAAAAGGAACAAGAAAAGGAAAGGAAAGAAAAAGCTGACATACCAACAAACCAACCAATTTCAATAGCCCGTTTTATAATGAGGTAGAACAAAGAACAAAATGGATGGTGCCAAAATGACTAAGCTCCAGAAACCTCATTCAGTTAATCTAATATATGCTTTGCCAAACCTTATCCAAATAACCCAATTATTACAGTCCACAGACTGGTGGAAATTCTTACAAAATTGGCCTCCATGTGGAATCTCAAATCATGTATCCACTCAGGTCAAAAAGATCACTAGGATTGTCTGGTGGTAGCTTTGGTCTCTGGCTTAACTGTAATCGTGCAAAATGGAAAATGAGAGAATGCATCCAGGTAGAATTCTGGATGTAGATTTCCATCGGATTTTTTTAAAACATCAAGTATGGAACAGTCCCCCCTAGTTGTAATCTAGTTCCCTGAAAAAGTGTCCAAAACAGAATCAGAAATTCTGAATTTTCAAACTGTGTTTGGCTTCTAGTGTGCTGGGTAATCAAGAACCCTTAATCTCTGTATTGATATTTTTGGAATTGTCATATCACAAGGTTGATACAAACCACCTTACAGAGACCCTACAAGGACTAATTGAGGTTAAACAAAGAAAAAAATGCATTAGACAATCCAGCCTTCATCCATGCTGCTAAATAGACCCAGCTGTTTTATTAATAACAACTATTCAGCTTACTTGGTAGCATCTTTGCTAAATAGAGAGTAACTTGCATAATGCACTTCAGCTGTAGACTTTTAAAAAAATATCCAACTACTTTTAATTCGATATTACTTTCATTAGCAACAGAAAACCTATTTTTTTTTTCTCCATACACACTAATGTGTTAAAGTCAGATCTTGTGATTTGTGTGGTCAGATTTAGATGTGAATCTTTCATGTGGTGGACATAATGTAGGTTTTGATAAAGGCTTAAAAGTGAAGAAAATAAACTCTTTATATAATAGACTTATTTAAGGACTCATGATAAAACCCTGCACAATATTATTTACTTTTTAAATCCTGACAATCCAGTATCATCACAAGTAGTTGTCAGAATCCTTTCTCAAGCTTCAAAGTAAATACCATTTGTAGTATTTCATGTACAGATGTGAGAGTAGGGCCATAAAGAAAGCTGAGCATGAAAGAATTGATGCTTTTGAATTGTGGTGCTGGAGAAGACTCTTGAGAGTCCCTTGGGCAGTAAAGACATCAAACCAGACAATTCTAAAAGAAATCAACCCTGAATATTCATTGGAAGGACTGACGCCGAAGCTGAAGTTCTAATAATTTGGCTACCTGATGCGAAGAGCCAACTCATTGGAAAAGACCCTGATGCTGGGAAAGATTAATGGCAGGAGGAGAAGGGGACGACAGAGGGTGAGATGGTTGAATGGCATCATCGACTCAATGGACATGAGTTTGAGCAAACTCCAGGAGATATGAAAGACAGGGAAACCTGCTGTGCTGCAGTCCATGGGGTTGCAAAGAGTCGGACGTAACTTAGTGACTGAATAACAACATTTCATTTACCTAATCAGTATTTACTGAGAAAGATGAACTGATCAATGTATTTCATCAACTGAAAAATTCAGATTTTAACTCCACATGCTAAAAAAAGAAGCTGAGATTATTTATCCATTTACCAAATAATGTCAAACACATATTTTGTGCCAAATACTATTGTAGACAGTCACTAGAAGGTATACAAAGATGAAAAGTTCCTTCTTTTATATAACTTAAATTCTAATGAAGAGGCAAAAATCAGAAATGTGAGTGATAAAGGAAATTCTTTTTAAAGGAAATAATTATTAGACTGATGGGCAAAAAAAAAAAAAGCTGGTTATTTGAATGTTTAAGAGAACAGAACTTCAGACGGAAGAGACACTATATCTGTTTTTGGATACCAATGAAGAATAGGAAAAATCATAATTGTGTAATGAATTATTCAATTTACAATAACACCAGGAAAGAGCAAATCACAGGTAAGAAATATGGACAATGTTAATAAAGGCTATTTCAAACATGGGCTTCAGCCCACTCTTTGCTGGTGAATCAAAGTGGGACTTCTTTGAATAATATTTTAATTTTTTTAATTGAAGTGTGATTGACATGCAAAATTATACTAGTATAAGGTGTACAAAATGATTGACACACTAGGTCTAGTGGTCATCTGTTACCATACAAAAGTATAACTGTTTTTCTTTGGGTAATTACTTTCAAGATTTATTCTATTAGCAACTTTCAAATATGATGACCTTTTTAGAAATCAAAGATTCTAATATTTCAGATTGAAAGAGAAAAGTTACTTGGCTCTGCTTAGGTCAAGCTCATCATACTG
This sequence comes from Giraffa tippelskirchi, assembly GCF_054371585.1. Classification (NCBI taxonomy): domain Eukaryota; kingdom Metazoa; phylum Chordata; class Mammalia; order Artiodactyla; family Giraffidae; genus Giraffa; species Giraffa tippelskirchi. The sequence goes on from NC_137284.1 coordinate 71,588,414, forward strand.
ACACCATTCATCCCCAAATTTTTCCATTGAGCAAACATTGTGAACACTTGGGACAGTCTCATGACAAGAGAAGACTTCCTCCTCTCTTCTGCCTAGATGTTCTCTAGACTTTCCTTTCTCTTGCAAAGATGATGAAAGGATTTCAACTTCCCTTTTTAGGTCTTGTTGAGGCACAAATATCTGTAATGCAACTCTAGTTCATCAAGGCAATATTTCCTTCTACTTTTCTATGTTACACTTTTGTTATCCAGGTATGTTTGATCATTCATTGCCTGAGGAAATCCCAACAACTTTAGAGCTCAAAGATTGCCATCTCTGTGAGTGATAAAATTTTTATGTGCATATCAGTCTTTGGCTTCCCTTTTGGCTCAGTAGTAAAGAATCCACCTGCCAATGCAGGAGATGCGGGTTTGATCCCTAGGTCAGGAAGATCTCCTGGAGAAGGAAATGGCAACCCACTCCAATATTCTTGCCTGGGATATCCCATGGACAGAGGAGTTTGGTGGACTACAGTTCAAGGGGTCACAAAGAGCCAGACATTAACTGAGCGACTGACCGACAACAACAAGTCAGTCTTCGTAGGTTTTACTGGCACACACAGACCCAAGGATGTTTTAAATATTGTCTGTGTGGAGTGGCAATGGCCAAAGGAAAGGAAGAGTACAGAAACACTGAAAGGCAATGGACTTTACCCATTTTCTTCCTCTCGCTATTAAAGAAAAAAAATTGAGATTCCCATTTTGGAGAGGCAGTCTTTAAGCGATCTTAAAATAGTATGTTTTACAGACTTCACTGACGTGAGAGCAAACTTAAGGTTACCGAGGCTAAAGATGGGGGAGAGGGATAGATTAGGAGTTTGGGATGGACAGGTACACAGTGCTGTATTTTGACATAAATCACTGCAAGGTCTTTTTTGATCCACCTCCCAGAGTAATGAAAATAAAAACAAAATAAACATATGGAATCCAATTAACCTTAAAAGCTTTTGAACAACAAAGGAAACCATAAACAAAAAGACAAAGACAACCCTCAGAATGGGAGAAAATATTTGCAAATGATATGACCAAGAAGGGATTAACCTTCAAAATATACAAACAGTTCATGAGGCTTAATATCAAAAATAAACAAACAACCCAATCAAAAAACAGGAAGACGACCTAAACAGACATTTCGCCAAAGAAGACATACAGATGGCCAAAAAGCACATAAAAAGACACTCAACATCACTAATTTTTAGAGAAATCCAAATCAAAACCACAATGAGGTATCATCTCACACTGGTCACAATGTCCATCATCAAAATATCTACAAACAATAAATGCTAGAGAGGATGTGGAGAAAAGGGAACCCTCCTGTACCGTTGGTGGGAATGTAAATTAGTACAGCCATGATGGAGAACAGTATGGAGGTTCTTTTAAAAACTAAAAATAGAAATACCATATGACTTAGCAACCCCACTCCTGGGCATATACCTGAAGAAAATCATAACTGGAAAAGACAGATGCACCCTGATATTGACTGCAGCACTATTTACACTAGCTAGGACATGGAATCAACCTAAATGTTCAACAAAAGAATGGAAATGTTGTGGGGTGTGTGTGTGTGTGTGTGTGTGTGTGTATAAAATCAATGGAATATTACTCAGTCATAAAAAGAACAAAATCACATCCACAACAGTGTCATACTGAGTGAAGTCAGACACAGAAAGACAAATATATGATATTGCTTATATGTGGAATCTAAAACAAGGGGTACAAATGAGCTCATTTTCAAAACAGAAATAGAGTCACAATGCAGAAAACAAACTTATGGTTACCAGAGGATAAGGAAGGGAGGGATAAATTGGAAGACTGAGATTGAGATATACACATTACTAAATATATCACAGATAACTAATAAGAACCGGCAACCCACTCTAGTATCCTTGCCTGGAAAATCTCATGGACAGAGGAGCCTGGTGGGCTGCAGTCCATGGGGTCACAAAGAGTTGGGCACAGCTGAGCAACTAACACTTACTTACTTAATAAGAACCCGCTGTGTAGCACTAGAGAAGGCAATGGCACCCCACTCCAGTACTCTTGCCTGGAGAATCCCATGGACGGAGGAGCCTAGTGGGCTGCCGTCTATGGGGTCGCACAGAGTCAGACACGACTGGACTTAGCAGCAGCAGCAGCTGTGTAGCACAGGGAACTCTACTCAATATGCTGTAATGGACTATATGAGAAAAGAATCAGAAAAAATTAAAAACAGTGGATACTTGTATATGCGTAACTGATTCTCTTGGCTGAACAGTAGAAACTAACACAACATGGTAAATCAACTATACTACAATAAAATTTTTTTAAAAATGCCTTTCCATGAGAAAAATAGTATGTTTTATAATACTATGTAGAATCATGCTTAGGAATATAAGCTCCAAAGTTAGATAACCAAATTTGAATCTCAAGTCTTGCAGCTGGTGCTTGAGTGACTCTGTTACTTAAAGTTATTAAAAACGTACGTACCTTGGTTTCTTTGTCTTTTAAATGGAGATTGGTATGCTACTGAGGACATGCAGTTATTATGAAGAAAAAGTTATGCAGGTGCAAAAGCACTAAGAACAGTTTCTGGAACACAGTAATTCAGTCAACAAATGTTAGCTACTTCTATAATCAATATCATTTTAGACCCAAGAAAGTTTAACTTCTTCAGAAAACTTTTCTATAATATTCAGGTGTACTTTTCTCCTTCAGTAACAACTAATAGGGAAGGAGTCATCCAGAGAACCTTCTAAGACTTTGGGATCATTGCCCTAACCAACAGGTCTCCTTATAAACTATCTCCTTTAGCAAAATGTGCATCTCCAGATAGATTCTAGACTTTCGAGATTAAATGTACCACACACTACCACAGATTCCCTTTCCTTGCTTATCAACTGGTGCTCAATAAAAAGATTCAAAACTCAGTAATGCAAAACAAACAAATAAAAAAAGCCAATAGATGTTTATTGAGTTCACCTGTCTGCTGGAGGCCCTGCCAATCTTAGCCGGGCTTTTTCATCCATTTGATGACCAGCTGGAAGTCAGGTGATCCAGGCTCCTGTTTTCTTTTGAAAGTAGCAGGCCAGGCTGAGCATGTGCATCTCACAGTGGTGGCAGAAGTGGGAAAGAGCAAGCAGCAACGTCCAAGGTCTCGTCTCAGTGGTGCCCCACCACTTCTGAGTTGCTCTGTTGGCCAAAGAAGGTTTTGTGATGAATTCCAAGGTCAAGAAGTGGACATAAATTCCTCCTATGGAAGCTAAGCGGAAGGAAAGAGTATTTATAAACAACAATTCAACCCACCACACCCATGCAGACATCATTAAGAGGACACAATATTTTTCCACTGTGCCTCAATACAGCTTTCATATCCTTAGCTGCCAAAGTAATTGCTGGGAAACCTGCTAAATAGAAGGGAAAGAAGAAAAAAAGCTAATTAAGACTTCTGGTTTTGCAAATTTTTAATATATTTTACAGAATATAGCTGAATCTCCAATTCTATTTGTACGCAATGTAAAACATCATACTGTTACAGTTTGAGAATACTGTATTTAGTTATTCAGTTGAGGCTGAGTTAGTTTGAAAAATAAGTACATATATGCTAAACATTAATGAAAACTGGCATTAGATTTAAACATATCAATAATTTAGTTATCAATTACCTCTATTTGTTTTGTAAAGAGAACATTTAAAATACTTAATAGTAGTTTCTTACTTTTCATTTTAAAATATATACGCTTTCATAATTTTGAAACTAAAAATACACGAGAACATATATAAATGTTACAGTGTCAAACACCACATATACAGCCACTTCCAGCCCACTTATTTGAAACTATATTAATAAATACTAAAACAATATATATTTATCATTTATTCTGCTTATTTTTAATTAAATTTTAAAAATAATTTCAAATCTTTCTTATCTTAAATGGCTTTCTTAACATTTTGCTAAAATATTATAGTTTATGTTTCTTTGATATAATTAGTTTCAACATTAAAAGGAAGTAAAATTTACATATTTAACTTAAGAAATGTAATACTGCAAATTGATTTTTATAAAAGAAATAGTGCACACACATATATAAAGTAAAATTTGATAGTTATAATTACAGACGACCCTTGAAGATGCAGGGGTTAGGGGAACTGACCTCCCCAGTAGTTGAAAATCTGTGTATAATTTATAGTTGGCCCTTTGCATCCATGGTTCCTTCCAATCTGAACATTCAACCATTGTGTAGTACTGTAGTAGGTACTACTGAACAAACTCACATATAAGCGGTCCAATGCAGTTCAAACTTGTGCTGTGCAAGGGTCAACTGTTTAATATCGAGCCTTTTCCTGGCAAACCAATGCAAAATGCTTAAAGTTGCCACAGTAAGAAGGGCTTTGGGTAGAATACGGATCTGACTTTTATCCGTAGATGAGTATTTACAACAAGTTGTCTCACGCTGAGCACTTTCCTGAAAACAAAAACAAACAAACAAACAAACTACCTCTTACCAATGAAGGTCAATCAAACCACTGATCACACTGTGTTAACTTCCTAAAAAGGCTAACTTTAAATGGCATGTAATTAAGTAGCATACATTTAAAAAGAAAGCAGTCTTTCCTCAAATTTTTACAAGTAAAAAGCAATTTCAGCAACCCTCAGGCATACTTTACCATTATTTTTAAAGGAATTTTGGAAAATAATGTGAAAATGGACAGTTCTCATAAATGTATGTTTCCAGAAGTGAAGATGAAAATATACCTGTAAAGTTGCCTCTGGATCTCTTAACAAACACAGCTGATTTATCTTTCTCTCTTGGCCAATATTTCTCTTCATTCCCTTTATCCTTAGCTATGATTTCTGTATGTTGAAAAGCCAAAAGCCTCAGGAGTTTCCTGTGGTCAATGGACTGACATGTCCCTTCGCATCCATTCTCCAATACTCACCCAGAGCCTCTGGTTAATTTCCCACGGCCTTGCTGCTGGATGTCCTTTGCCCACAATCCCCACAATCATCGGTATATAGGAAATGAGCTTAAAACTCATTCTTAGTACCCAAGTTTAAGCCCTGCTTTTTGCTACTAAGCAGATGCATGTCTTTGGAGAAGTCAGTGAAGATCTCTGAGCCTCAGTTTTCATCTCAACAGTAAAGGATGTGAGGAGATTTCTTTAAATTATTTTCAATGCTGTTAATCAGTTTGAAAATTATAAAGAAAAAAATTAAATGCCATAATGATGATGGGGATTTCAGACCCAACTTAATATTTTATCTAAATCTCACACACTAAATGTTTACCACTGCCTAGGGTAATGGCATACTAACTGTTCCAAGGTAAACTGTCATCTGGTATAACGTTATACCAGAGAAGAATTCACCTTGGAACAAACAGTATGCCTTTCAACTGAACAGTCCATTATTCCATTGAAATCTAAGGTAACACAGCCAGCACTCAATAGATACACTGATACTGTTTGTGCAAGAGAAATGCCCAGTTTCCCACCATGTACCTAAAGACACTAATCTTTTCTTTAAAATCTTGATAATTTTTCCCCTTTTGCCTTTATGAGCACTTTCAAATTCTTAAAACACTCACCTGAAGACATCAACAGGAACACCTATGACCTTTTACAATGCAGCCAACCCACCTTAACAGAGTTCTAACCAATATCCACACACTGCCCATATATTTTCATCCTCGAGATTTTTAATTAAATGATTTATTTATATTTCTTAACATTCCAAGAGACAGAGAGAGAGAGAAAATTGTGAGCCCAGGAATTTAGATTCAAGCCTACATTCATTCAAACCAACACACTTCATCTAGGAGAATGCATTGCAAGGATTATTTCATGTCCTTTATATTCTACTACTATTTAAATATAAACTCTCCAACTACTATGGATACTTGGGAAATACAGGGAAAATTACCCAACATGTTAAGAAGAGACTGCACAAGGCAGATAATTCACAGACTATCTGTAACTGAAAACATTTTATGCAACTTTCATAGTTCCCATGTGGCAGGCTAAACTCTGGCATAACCCTTTCTAATGTGTTTCTATAAAGTATATATATAGAACAAAAAGCATCACTAATGATTGAATTCACAGAAGTATAAAATATAAGGTAAGGGGAAAATCATCAGTATCTAAGATGTATATACCAGTGGAAATTCGAAAGAATAAGAACTTAAAAAGGCAGCAGTTATCAAAATTATTTGATGTACAATCAACTACCTGTAAGTTGATACACCTTTCAGAAGACTAACTTAAGATTGACCAGTATTAATTTCATGACACTTTTCAGTCTTCTTTTAAAGTTATTCAGAAAAATCAGAAGCCTTTTAAATTAAGTAAGTCAAAACTATATTTCATAAACCTAGGAAAATATACAATTTAAAACATTAGAAAAGCAGAAGGAGAGTCTATCTCCTTTAGGAATCTAAGGTAATGTGAGGCTATTGGTGAAGATACTCAGATCATAGTTCACTGCTATCTCTTTTTTGTCAAAGTATGAAAAATCAGGATGCAATTCAAAATAACCCACGGAGAGAGGATACTGTTAAGAATTAACAATAATCATTAATCTTAATTATTAGTTTCATTATACAGTGATTTACTAATTAACATAGAGATAATAGTTGACATTTTCTAAACTTTAATTCCTTGGAGAATTAGCTGACTCCTCATTATTTCTATTTTACCCTTTCATGCCTTTGTGAAAAGATTCTTTATATGAAGGCCATTATTTTCCACTTATTTGTTCTTTTCCGATGTAGGGAATTTATATTTGGCACGCATAAAAATGTTTTTAAGTTCACCTAAGCATCACATCCTACAAATTATAAAAGACAACTTCAACATTCTGCCATATACAATTCGGAGGGAAGCACAAAAGAAATACTTAGGGGAATGTTTCTAAGAACACAGCAGGTAATTTCCTCCATGTTCTTTATGCTACCAGTAGTTGACCAATGAGTCCAGAGTTTCTTTCTTTGATTAAGGCAGCAATAATGGTGGCGCCTTGCTTTAAACTTTCCTGTAGCTTCTGTTCCTCCTGAAAGAAAACAATAATTGTTCCAGAAATAAAAGATATCAACACATTACATTTAACAAGGAGCTACTTTTCTTTTTAAAAAGATATTTTTTAAAGAAACTTCCCCCCAACTTTATAGAGATATAAACATAAGTATAACATTGTATAACTCTAAGCTATATGATGTGCTGATGTGATATACATATACATATGTGTGTGTATATATATAGCAAAATTATTACTCAAGTAAGGTTTGTTATCACATCTATCACCTCATATAGTTAACATTTTTTTGGAAGGGGGGTAATAACATTTATGGGTTTTCCAGATGGCTCAGTGGTAAAAGAATTCATCTGCCAGTGCAGGAGACATGGGTTCCATCTGTAGATCAGGAATACCCTGGAGTAGGAAATGGCAACCTACTCCAGTATTCTTGTCTGGAAAACCATATGGACAGAGGAGGCTGGTGGGCTACAGTACATAGGGTAGCAAAGAATTGGACACAACTGAGGCACTGAGTATGCATACATAAACATTTAAGATCTACTCCCTCAGCAACCTTGAAGTATACAATATAGTACTGTTAACTATTCAGCCACTAGGCTATCCATTACATTTTCTGAACTTACTCATCTCCAAACTGGAAGTTTTTATTCTCTGACCAACATCTCCCCATTTTCTCCACTTCTCAGCCCCTGGCAACCACCAATCATAGACTCAGCCCCTGGCAACCACCAATCATAGACTCAGCCCCTGGCAACCACCAATCATAGACTCAGTCCCTGGCAACCACCAATCATAGACTCTGTGTTAGTATGAGTTTAAGGAGTCACTCTGCACTGGCTTGCTGTTCTTTGGGCTAAGCATTGTTAGCAATCAGACTGCAGCCACTGGCAAGGACTTGATGCCTCAGATAAAGGAGAAATGCTTTTACAAACACTTATGTTATAGAAAAAATATCCGCTGAAAGTACCAAGAAAAGCACTGACACAATTTCAAATGCTAATATTATGGAACAAAAGGTTAATTTCCCTGAATCCAATATCTGACCAACTTTGGCTCTTCATTGAAGTGTGAGCATTTCTCTGATGATGCAATTCTTTTCTTCATCTTTTTTTTTTTTTTAGTGTTCTTCAACAACAGACTGTTATAAGCTGTGAGAATTGGTGTGGAGGGGGGAAAAATCTTCTTGTTTCTTAAGTAAAGTAAATTGTCAGGCAGATTTGTGAAATGAGTTACCTCACAAGTTGCTAAAATGTGGTTTTTGCCTTTGAAATCATATTCTGCCTTTGAAATTCATATTCTATGAAGTTCTGTTTTTTTTTTTAATTATTTAGGCTTCCTGAATGTATGAAGGAATGATAATATGAAAGGAAAATGAAAGTGGAAACAGAGCTAATACCTTAAGGCCCTTGGGTTATGAATTGAGCTATGTCCAAACAGAGAGTTCTAGTGACCAATTTCTACACTTTGGCACCATCCATAATGCCTTGTCCCAACATTCAATATATCGCTAGCACCCCTGCTTCTACCTCTTTATCCATATATTCCACTCAAACTGCCACTGTCAGCATAATACCTCAGGCCCCAAATTACTGAAACACTCTCGTAGTCTCTCTAAAGTCTGTCCTCTTCTATCCTATTTCCTACATAGCAATGAAAATACTGATAATAAATAATAAAAATCTGATCACATCATAATTCTGCCTAAAATCCTTTGAAGGCTATCTTTAAACTTCAGGATCAGTTGTGAACCCTTTACCTGGCAGGTCTTTTATCCTTCCAAGCTTCTTCTTGCTGCTGCTGCTGCTAAGTCACTTCAGTCGTGTCCGACTCTGTGCGACCCCATAGGTGGCAGCCCACCAGGCTCCGCCGTCCCTGGGATTCTCCAGGCAAGAATACTGGAGTGGGGTGCCATTTCCTTCTCCAGTGCATGGAAGGGAAAAGTGAAAGTGAAGTCGCTCAGTCGTGTCTGACTCTTAGCGACCCCATGGACTGTAGCCTACCAGGCTCCTCCGTCCATGGGATTTTCCAGGCAAGAGTACTGGAGTGGGGTGCCATTGCCTTCTCCGTCCAAGCTTCTTCTTACCATTCCCTTAAAATCACTCAGTTCTCCAAGCTATGTAGAACTGTTTAAGATTGCCCAAACAAGCCATTTTTCAAGCTTTCATCCCTTTGCACTAACTAATCCCTTTGTCAGAAAAGCTTTCCCACTCGCATCCTAGCCTAGCTGACCCAACTCACTCTGAGGTTCAACTCGGGTATCAGTGACACTTGAAATCTCCTTTGACTGCTGTTCTCCAACTCAATTTGAGTGAGGTGAATATATATGTTTCCATAGCTGTGAATTCTAAAATACTAAATTCTAATAGTCTTTCTAGCTGACCGTCTATTCCACCAGATGATCAGTTTCTTTCTGTCACATTTTAAAAGACTTTTTACTTTGTATTGGGGTACAGCCAATTAACAATGTGATAGTTTCAGGTGAACAGCAAAGAGACTCAGCCATACATATACATGTATCTATCCTCCCCAAACTCCTCTCCCTTCCAGGCTGCCATATAACAAGAAGCGTTTCTTGATGCAAAGAATATTTTATCTTTGAAGATGAAAAATCTAGTTCAATGCCTTACCCACTGTAGCACTACATAAACTGTAACAAATTCAAAGCAAAGGGAGCTCTGACTCTGATGGACATATATTCACCCTTTCCATTTGATTCATTTGTTAACAACGACAAGTATTTTATTACTTTGTTTATTCCTATTTACATGTTTACTCAGAATTCTGGCAACTGTGCAAAGAAGAATGCTATCTTATCGAAGCCTTCCCACTACCACCATGCGTACATTAGCCCAGGCTTGGGTTTCTCGTCTTTGATGATGGTAGTTAAGAGATCACCTCTGCTTTAGCTCCTCTTTTCATCAGTTTCCCTGATTGTGTTCTAAGAGGTGGAGATGGGGAAGATGCACTGGGGCCGAACAGTGGCTATTTTGCCTCTTGTGAGTGAGTTTTAATGACATTTCAATAATGGATTTCAAATGCTGTATCAGTTTCAAGAATATCAAATCACATTAACAAATCTGGCAAAACAAATACAATATTGTAAAGTTAAAAAATAGATAAACTAATTTAAAATAAAAAAAATAAAAAGATAAAAAAAGAAATAAGTATTCTAAAACTGAAAAAACTAGAAAACAACTATGGACACATATTTGTCACTCTTAATGATTAATTAATTACAATGTTGCAGTGTATGATACACATCTAAGTCTCATTAAATTGAGATATACAACCGATGATGATAATTAAGATTTTCCATTCAAAAATAAACAGGAAAAGGTGATCTGCATAGTTTCTTTGAAACCAGTTCACACTTATAATAAAAGCAGCACAGTAACAAAGAAATGAAGGTGGAAAAAAAGTCTGTTTAAGATTCTAGGGCTAGAAAAATCACATTTCTCTATCTTGGAATAAATCTTCCATGCTCATTTTGATTGCTCCATAACTTACATATCTTTAACTAATAATGAATTTAAGTAAGAATGTTCTTTTAAAGATTCACAGTTGTTTATAGGCATCATTTGCAAAGATTAGAATTCAGTGAAAAGAACCTATGGTATTTCACTATATATTTTTCCCTCTCTGCCTGAGCTCAATCATTTCATCTTTGAAAAACATGGAATTTTAAGAGCTGATTTAAACAAGATGGTGAGACAGACATATACTTAGAAAATTCTAGTAGGTACACAGATTAGATATATAAATAATTTATAGATTTCAAACTCATCTCAAAACTCCATTTCTCTATAAAAGTACTGATAAAATAAGTAAAAAAAAAAATGCAAATAAAACTTTAAAATGGATTTCCTGCTGAAAGTGGATTTTCAAAACAGTATTTTAACCCTTGATGGATATAAAGATGCGAGGAGGGCATTACAGGTGGGCATTTTATCATCATTCATCCATATTTACATATATGTATATGCATTCATTATTTTCTGTGTTCCAAATATGACAGGATAAAAAATTTAATGTTAAAACTACATGAGCAAGGTTAACATGAACACTGAAAAATCATGCTGATGGTATGCACCCTTGATTTTTTTTTTTTAATATATTTTTGATGTGGACTATTTTTTGAAGTCTTTATTGAATTTGTTACAATATTCCTTCTGTTTTATGTTTTGGATTTTTGGCCACTAGGTATGTGAGATCTTAGCTCCCCAAGCAGGAATCAAACTTGTACTCTCTGTATTGGAAGGTAAAGTCTTAACCACTGGACTGCCAGGGAAGTCCCTCTTAATACGATGAAATGGTATTTCATTATCTGTGTGGTCTCTCCCTGACCCCAAACCCATAACTTCAGTTTAGTCATGAGAAAAACATCAGACAAACTCCAATAGAGGGACATTCTACAATATATTTGACCAATACTCCTCAAAACTGTTAAATTTATGAAAAACAAGGGGAGTCTAGAAACTGTCACAGCGAAGAGGAACCTAAGGAGACATGACAGCTAAGAGTAATGTAGTATCCTGGAATAAAAAAATACAGTGGGTAAAACCAAGGAAATCTGTGTAAACAATGGCTTTAGTTGTTAATAATAGGGGAAGCTGCACACAGGGCACAGGGAAACTTTGTACTGTCTTCTCAATTCTTCTGTGGGTCTAAAAAACAAAGTGTATTATTTTTCAAGAAAAGAAGTGTTTAATCAGGCTCTAGACTCAGATTGCTGGTATCAAACACTGGCTTTGACAACTGCCAAATGATTTTTGAGCAAATTATTGAAGTTTTTAGTTGTGTGTTTTTCATCTGAAACTGGAGTTAACGATATTATCTACTTTACAGAATTTTTTTGGTAAGGACTAAACCAAGTAAGACATGTAAATCACAGATATCTAACAAATATTCTATTTTAACAGCTGCTAGAAATATTTTTATGGAGCCACAACAGAGTAGCTGATATCACCTACTCACTAATTCATCATCAGTTCAGTTTAGTCGCTCAGTCGCATCTGACTCTTTGCGACCCCATGAATCGCAGCACACCAGGCCTCCCTGTCCATCACCAACTCCCGGAGTTTACCCAAACCCATGTCCATCGAGTCAGTGATGCCATCCAATCATCTAATCCTCTGTTGTCCCCTTCTCCTCCTGCCCCCAATCCTTCCCAGCATTAAGGTCTTTTCCAATGAGTCAACTCTTCGCATGAGGTGGCCAAAGTATTGGAGTTTCAGCTTCAACATCAGTCCTTCCAATGAACACCCAGGACTGATCTCCTTTAGGATGGACTGGTTGGATCTCCTTGCAGTCCAACGGACTCTCACAACCATTAAACCTGGAAAACTCTAGGTAAAAATGTTGTTTGCAGATCTAAGACAGTAACCAACACATGTCCACTGTCCTTGAAAGCAGAGATCTTTGGCTAACATTCACCTCAGATGTCTTGTTAAGAGAATTTTTCAAAACTTATGAAGAGGAGAAATAGAGCCCAAGAGAATGACAGTCTGTCTGGATGTTAAAAATAGAGGTTACAATTTAAAATTGCTCAAGTAACTCATATTGGGCAAAAAATATCCCGGCAAGGGGAGAGCTGCAAAGAATTCCTAAAATTCTGCTGAAAACTCCACTTGTTTGGCCAGTTCCTACTCGGTGCTTGCATAGGAAGAGACTCCATGGGGACTAAAAGAGAATAATTCCTGGCAAGCTGGAGAGAGGAGAAGAGATTTCAGAAGCTCCTCTGTACTTAGAAGGAGATTAGATGTGATTTAGGCTGGAACACGGAGACCTTGGTGAACATTCGTGACCTTCAGCCGAGATATCTGATTGGCCATGCCTACAGCCCAGGAATAAGGACAAAACTGAACAAGAGCTGCCTGAACGAAGCTTTAACAACCTCCAGAATACCAAGTTGATTTCCCAATAACACAAGTGCTCTCCAGAACAAATTTTATTCTTTGCAGGAAGCTAAAATAAGCCAGAACTACTTTTATAATGTATTATAACTCCACTCCAGTACTCTTGCCTGGAAAATCCCATGGACGGAGGAGCCTGGTAGGCTACAGTCCATGGGGTTGCTAAGAGTCGGATACGACTGAGCAACTTCACTTTCACTCTTCCCTTTAATGGACTGGAGAAGGAAATGGCACCCCACTCCAGTGTTCTTGCCTGGAGAATCCCAGGCATGGCGGAGCCTGGTGGGCTGCCGTCTATGGGGTCGCACAGAGTCGGACACGACTGAAGTGAGTTAGCAGCAGCAGCAGCATAACTAACGTATGACAGGCAGTAAAATATTACTTGACAAGTAAAGAAGTAGAACACAAAGCAGCAAAAAAAAAAAAAAGAAAAGCATCACCCATAAACAAGAGAAAAAAATATCAATTTAAACAGATCCAGAAATGATCCATATATTGGAATTACCATGCAAGGTTTGTAAAATTACTATGATTAATATATTGAAAAAAAAAATGAGGAAGAGATGGAAATGTTGATGAAAACTGGAAAATGTTAATGTAGAATTGGAGTCTCAAATAAAAATAAATTTATAATTTTACAATATAATACTTGAAATTAAGAATTTATTGACTGGTTTAACATGAGATTGCATGTGTGTGTTAGTCACTCAATTGTGTCCAAATCTTTGCAACCCCATGGACTGTAGCCCATCAGGCTCCTCTGTCCATGGAATTCTCCAGGCAATACTGGAGTGGGTTACCATTCCTTTCTCCAGGGCATCTTCCCCAGCTCAGGGATCTCCTGAACCCAAGTCTCCTGAATTGCCTGGAGATTCTTTAATATCTGAGCCACCAGCGAAGCTTTAATGTGAGATGGGCAGATCCAAAGACAGTCTTAGTGAAGTAAAAAAAATATCCAAACTGAAGCACAGAGACAGAAATGGTGAATTACAACCATAATCTCCTTGTACCTTCTAATCACATTATTAGTCTATTTCCCTATTCTTTATCTACTGACACGCCCTACCACCATCACCACAAAACCTGCTTGGGACATTTAGAAAACTGCATATGTGTTATGTCAATGACCATGTCATCTTGGAATATTTACTCCATGAAACAAAAAAATTAAAAAATATTAACCTCATCCCAAGAAAATCAATGTCATGTAAGGTAAAAAAAAAAAAAAATGTACAAGACTTGTTGTTGTTCAGTCACTCACTAGTGACTGACTCTTTGTGACCCCATGGACTACAGCATGCCTGGCTTCCTTGTCCTTCACCACCTCCTGGAGCTTGCTCAACTCATGTCCATCGAGTCAGTGATGCCATCCAACCATCTCATCCTCCATTGTCCCCCTTCTCCTCCTGCCTTCAATCTTTCCCAGCATCAGGGTCTTTTCTAATGAGTCAGCTCTTTGTATCAGGTGGCCAAAGTATTTGAGCTTCAGCTTCATCATCAGTCCTTCCAATGAATATTCAGGGATGATTTCCTTTAGGATTGACTGCTTTGATCTCCCAGAGGAGGCAATGGCACCCCACTCCAGTACTCTTGCCTGGAAAATCCCATGGATGGAGGAGCCTGGTAGGCTGCAGTCCATGGGGTCGCTAAGAGTCGAACACGACTGAGTGACTTTACTTTCACTTTTCACTTTCATGCATTGGAGAAGGCAATGGCAACTCACTCCAGTGTTCTTGCCTGGAGAATCGCAGGGATGGGGGAGCCTGGTGGGCTGCCGACTATTGGGTCACACTGAGTCGGACACGGCTGAAGTGACTTGGTGGCAGCAGCAGCAGCTTTGATCTCCTTACTGTCCAAGGGACTCTCAAGAGACTGCTGCTGCTGCTGCTGCTAAGCCACTTCAGTTGTGTCCGACTCAGTGCGACCCCATAGACGGCAGCCCACTAGGCTCCCCGATCCCTGAGGTTCTCCAGGCAAGAACACTGGAGTGGGTTGCCATTTCCTGCTCCAATGAATGAAAGTGAAAAGTGAAAGTAAAGTTGCTCAGTCGTGTTCGACTCTTAGCGACCCCCTGCTAGACTGTAGGTTATATTGCTATATCTGGGCATAAGAGAAATGAGGGGATTCAGAGCATGGTAGGATCACAGAAGGCAGGAATGGTTCCTCAGGGAGATAGAATAAAATGATGAGAGAAAAAGGAGGAAAACACTGTAGAGTTCCAAGATGGACAAGAAATGACTGATTCTTAGAGTGGCATATCAGTGTGATAAGCTACAATTTATGTAGGTATTGTAAGAAAAGTGGGAACCCAACAAAAACATAAGAAAAAAGTACCCAAATTAATCAGCAGTTTATTTACAATATGTAACTCTTGTTGTTCAGTTGCTAAGTTGTGTCTGACGCTTTTGTGACCCCCATGGACTTTTAGCCTGCCAAGCTCCTCTGTCCATGGGATTTCCAGGCAAGAATACTGGAATAGGTTGCCATTTGCTTCCCCAGGGCATGGATCTTCCTGAGCCAGGGATTGAACTCACATTTCCTGCATTGGACGCAGATTCTTTACCACTGACTCATCAGGGAAGCTCTATGTGTAACATTAGCAACATTCATTCCTAGGCTTCAGGTTTACCTTGATATATACTCAGCAGTCAGAATAAACTGTGAACATGGCACATCAATGTTTATATAACACATAAAAAACACAAGCATTAATTTTTTTTAATTAAACGAAAAATGGGAGGATATATAAAAAGATATGTACCCCAATGTTCATCGCAGCACTGTTTACAATAGCCAGGACATGGAAGCAACCTAGATGTCCATCAGCAGACGAATGGATAAGGAAGCTGTGGTACATATACACAATGGAATATTACTCAGCCATTAAAAAAAATACATTTGAATCGGTTCTACTGAGATGGATGAAACTGGAGCCCATTATACAGAGTGAAGTAAGCCAGAAAGAAAAACAACAATACAGTATACTAATGCATATATATGGAATTTGAAAGATGGTAACGATAACCCTACATGCGAGACAGAATAAGAGACACAGATGCATGGAACAATTTTATGGACTCTGAGGGAGAAGGTGAGGGTGGGACGTTCTGGGAGAATGGCATTGAGACATGTGTATTGTCATATGTGAAACAGAGCACCATTCCATGTTCGATGCATGTGACAAGGGCTCAGGGCCGGGGCAATGGGATGATCCAGAAGGATGGGATGGGGAGGGAGGTGGGTGGGGGGTCTGGGAAGGGGAACACATGTAAACCCATGGCTGATTCATGTCAATGTATGGCAAAAACTATTACAATATTGTAAAGTAATTAGCCCCCAACTAAAATAAATAAATTTATAAAAAAAAAAAAAAAAAAAAAGATATGTTAAAGTCTATGGTATTTTCCAAGTAGCACTAGTGGTGAAGAATCCACCTGCCAATGCAGGAGAGTAAGAGATGCAGGTTCCATCCCTGGGTCAGGAAGATCCCCTGGAGGAGGACATGGCAACCCACTGTAGTATTCTTGCCTGGAGAATTCCACGGACAGAGGAGTCTGGCAAGCTATAGTCCATAGCGTTGCAACATTTTTGCTTAAATCTAAATTATTGTCATAACAAGAATTACTTGTTTTAATTCATCACTCTAGTCACTTAATAACAATGTCACATTTTGGAAAAGATATAATAATTGCAAACACTATCATCTCATAAAATAATAATATAACTTCTAGCTGGAAAATACAATATTCACTTTTTTTCTTGGTTAAAACTATACTATAAACTAGAAACTGGTCATAAAGTAGCCAGGTTTCTTAAATTACTGGAAGGGAAAATATCAAAATGTAAACAAGAGTTATTCTTGGATGACAGATTTATGGCTATTTTTATTTCATCTTTATATTTTGCTTTATTTTCAAAATTTTCAGAATAAACACATTTTATTCTAGTAAGAAAAGTAAGCTTTGTAAAACTTACTTTCAAGACAATTTAAATTCAAGGAACTAAATTTGATTTGCTATATAAAACTGATAATTCATAATATTGTCTAAATTTTTAGAGAATATTTATCCTCATCAAAATACTCAAAATCTGTACAAAGAAAACATTTTTGTTTGAATATTGCAATTTTCAATAAAAGATCACCAAAAGAATCATAGCAATAATTCACAAAGTTTTAGCTTTCTGCTGATTTAGAGGTTAAGAAAGATATAATGGAAGTCAAGCTAAAAGTAACAACAGAAAAATGTGTACCTAATTTTTTTCAGCAGGTTAGCAATTTCTCATTGACATCTTGAAAGAGTTTCTTACAGTTGGATTTTTTTAAATATCAGGAAAAATATCAAATAAAATAGCAATATAAAATTGCTATTTAAAATTTTTTAAATCCTCAAACTGAATTATTTAGAATTAGACTTCACCAGGGGTTTTAACTAGAAACTTGTCATATTTAACTATTTCCTTATCACTTTGTACCTTCAGGATTTGGATAAAATATGTTATTTTTAAAACATTTTTATTTTATATTGAAGTATAATTGATCTACAATCCATAATACATTTAAAAAAAAAAACAACCTTATACAACTTAATAGAAAAGAAAACAAACAACCCAGTTAAAAAATGGGGAGAGGCTCCAAACAGACATTTCTCCAAAGAAATACACTGTGTTTAGTTGAAAGATTCATGAAAGTTCTAACTACTTTTATCTTTAAAAAATATAATTCTCAATTTACTCTAGAGTAATTAAGTCTTATCAATACAACTCTGTACTTCGAGGGTTTTTTTGTATGTACCGTATCTTTTTTTTTCTTTTTTTGGTTGATGGATAGGTTTCCTTCCCATGATTATATCTCTTATTTTCAGTAGTGTAAAAATTTTTTCAATGCAAAAATTCTCATGGGACTTTTTTTTTTTGGTTGCAACTCAAGAGTTTCATTTGGTAAACAAAGGAGAGTACACCGTCAAGGTGTGAGAGCGGGCCAACCCTGAAGAAGAGGCCTATACAGGTCTTCTGCCCAGTTTTTTAATTACATTGTTTTTTATATTGATTTCTATGAACTGTTTACGTATTTTGGATATTAATCCCTTATTGTTATGCTATTTGCATATATTTTCTCCTATTCAGTAGATTCTCTTTTTGTTTTGTCAAAGGTTTCCTTTACTCTGCAAAATCTTTTAGGTTAAATTTGGCCCCATTTGTTTTTGTTTTTGTTTTTAATTTTTAAAAATTAATTAATTTTAATTGGAGGTTAATCACTTCACAATATTGTAGTGGTTTTTGCCATACATTGACATGAATCAGCCATGGGTGTACATACATCCCCCATCCCTCCTCCCTCCCCATCCCATCCCTCTGGGTTGTCCCAGTGCACTGGCTTTGAGTGACCTGTTTGATGCATCAAACTTGGACTGGTGATCTGTTTCACATGTGGTAATATACATGTTTCAATGCTATTCTCTCAAATCATCCCACCCTCGCCTTCTCCCACAGAGTCCAAAAGTCTGTTCTTTATATCTGTGTCTCTTTTGCTGTCTCGCATATAGGGTCATTGTTACCATCTTTCTAAATTCCATATATATGCGTAAATATACTGTATTGGTGTTTTTATTTCTGACTTACTTTACACTGTATAATAGGCTCCAGTTTCATCTACCTCATTAGAACTGATTCAAATGCATTCTTTTTAATAGCTGAGTAATATTCCATTGTGTATATGTACCACAGCTTCCTTATCCATTCATCTGACGATGGACATCTAGGTTGCTTCCATGTCCTGGCTATTGTAAACAGTGCTGCGATGAACATTGGGTTACACGTGTCTCTCATGGGACTTTGAAGCCTTTGGCAAAGCAAGGCTTTGAAAAGCAAGGGAAAGAGGATTTCTTTATTTTCACAGAAGACTGGGGACGAAGGGGGTACCTCATCATTCACAGCAGCTTTTCTTTTCTCCTGCTCTGAGACCTGGGTTCAATCCCTGGGTTGTGAAGATCCCCTGGAGGAGGGTATGGCAACCCACTCCAGAATTCTTGCCTGGAGAATCTCATGGACAGAGGAGCCTGGTGGGCGACAGTCCATGGGGTCGCGAAGAGTCAGACATGACTGAGTGACTGAGCACAGCACAGCATGACCATCCACCTCACAATTTAGACAGGCAAAGTCTACCACTCCAGAAGCAAGTGATGAAGGAGTAACACATTACAAGTGTACAAGTGGTTGATTTTCTGTAATGCCATATTCTCAAAGTTCCTTACTGATCAACTACCCCTTTCAGTTATCTCAAAGGACAACTTTCGGCAAAACTATACCCAGTGTGAAAAGTCAAAGTGTTAGTGGCTCAGTCGTGTCTGACTCTTTGCAACCCCAGGACTATAGCCTACCAGTCTCCTCTGTCCGTGGAATTCTCCAGGCAAGAATACTGGAGTGGGTAGTCATTCTCTTCTCCAGAGGATCTTCCCGACTCAGAGATCGAACCCAGGTCTCCTGCATTGCAGGCAGATTCTTTATTGTTTGATACAATAGGGAAGCCATACCCAGTGTATCTAAACTTAAAGTACTTTTTAAAAGGTATATTTCAAAACATTAAACCCTATTGCCCTATCACACACACAATCAGTACTTGAATAAAGAGGTATAAACAAATTTATGTTATGCTGTTAGAATCAAATTTATGTGACTTTTGTAGGATATTGTCTCAAAGAATGGCAGGAAAAGCTATGACATCACTGTTCTCCAAATCTTTATAGTCAACTTAAAAGAAAATCTTTTAGAGATTTTCATCTTCCATGAATATCATTCCTAAAGAAGACAATGTACCTTGTTAAAAGAAAATTTATAATTTTAAAAAATATACATAAATATAGGCTTTAAATGTCTCAAGAAATTATCCTTAAGGAAGGGTAAACATTACATTTTCTCAGCAAATTTCATACCAAAAGCCTAATTCAATCTCCATGAATGATAAAACTGTACCGAAATTCAAGTGGCTTATATTTCGATATTAATATCTTTCTGCCATCCACTCCTGTTTTGGTGAACTCATATAAAAAGTATCTAAATGCTACAAAATTTCAAACAATCTAAACAAATAAAATCTGTATATATGTCTGCATGTGTATCCATCCATACCACATAAAATACACAAAAATCAAAACTGTATACTTTAGAAATATTTAAAGTTGTGTCACATGTATAAGGTAATTAAAATCATATCCAAATAATCAGAGGCTAAATTTCCCTTCTGCATACAATTTGCTGATATGGAAGAAAAAAAATCTAATGGTAACACACTGTCCCCTAGTGGAAATGAAAATAAATGCCAGGTGTTTGTAAATTTCCCAAACTTCAGGAGAAAAGCAGTCATTTACTAAGAGACTGAGAAAAACAAAACAGTTCTCTCCAAATGAAAAGTATTTGCCTCTTGCTCATCTGAGTGAAACAAATGTCTCCTGAAAAATACTAGTGAAAACGTACTTGAGTTTACTTATGAACACAGTCACCACATAGCACTTCTCATCTCCTTTATCCTTCATGCCTGGCACAAGGTCTTGCACACGAAGCGAAGGTGCTCAGTAAGTATTGTGAAATTAGATAATTAAGAAGAAAGAGAGAACTGGTTAAGAATACCCTATGGAGACAGCAGTGTTACTCTGCTGAATAAGAACAGAGAATAAAGATTAACACAAACCCAAGTATGCAGAGCTCAGAGCCAGAACACAGTGGGGTAAAACATGGGCTGCCAAAAGCACCAGACGTCTGGCTCGAGGAACAAGCAGTTCATTATTGTGTCAATTATTTCTAGATCTGGGACTTGTCACACTGTCATACTGTACTTTGTTACAACATCATTCACAGTATCAATTCCCCAACCTAATAAAGTTGAAAAAGCTGTCTCATACACAATGTCTCTTTTAATTAGCAAAAATGTTTTGATCGTGTACAACTTACCCAACAGTTACCATATCCTGCTAGTTTTGTGTTGTGACATCCCTCACCAGCTGTACTCCAACCACTTTAAGCCTATTCTTTACCATTTTTTAAGTAGATCCCACTAGGGTGTCCTAGCTAGCTACTTCTTTCTGCTCTTGGCTACTGCACTAACCTCACTAGAACAATCATTTTCATGGTATTACTTTCACCCACATTACTGTCAGCACAAAATTCACCTTAGAATTCAAGATTATTCCCAATCAATCCTCCTAAACATAGTCTCCACTCCTTTACTATGTAGAATTGACTTCTGTGGCCATACTGATATAATCACTGTTTTCTCCAGGAAAATTGTATCCCAATAATTGCCTTTCTTATTCACATCAATTTTCTAAGACCTGGCTGTGATGACTTCCTCTTATGAAATCATCTATTTTATTGCACATCAGTAATTTGCATTATCACAGTTTGCCTCACAATCTCTTACAAATATTTTGTCAAGTTTGTCTATTTATAGATCCCATTTTCTTAACTAAACTGTAGAAAGTAAAAGACAACTCTCCCAAATTAAATTCTAAAATCAAAGTACTATGCCTACAGTAGGTACTTGGGAAACGAACTAGATGAATTTGCTAATTAATTCTATAAAGATCTGGCTTTATATAAAACTGTTAAGATATCTTTGAAGCATCAAAATTTTTAGATAAAGATACATCATTATAGAAATAACCTCCTGAAAATAAAAATAAGAAAAGAAAAACTTGTATCTATACTTGAAAACTGGAAAGATGTCAAAAACAAGAAATTTATGCTACCTGATTTCTCTCCTATGAAAAAAAAGCCTGGCCTCAGAGATAAGTAGGGACAATAATAAATTTACACTAATATACCAAAGTCAGGAGGATAAAATAGACAATGATGTAGGTATTCTCTTACTTGAGGTGGTTGCCTAAGCAAAAAATCTGTATACTAGGCATTGGTAAGCAATGAGTACTATTTCCACAATGGGTGAGAAATGATAGGATGGACAAAAAGATTATTCAGAAGGCTATCTTTCTGAATGGATGGCTCAGGTGTTAGTAGAAAAATATACTGATAATTTCTCTTAGAACATAAAGCCTGGGTAAAATTTTTCTATAAAATTTAGATTCAAAATTTTAACTACAAACTTAAATCAAGGAAAGATAACTAAAATAGCCCAATTCAAACATAACTTCTTGATAGAAACATGTGAGTGGGCAGAGAGAATTATTGTGGAAATAGTTCTAAGCAGTTAAAAAAGAAAAAAATGTCTAGTTCATGACCATTAGACTTAAATATTGGTTTAATGTGTGAGTAGTTAGTACCCAAAATTTTACTCACAAAGTTCCACAGAAAAGTATTTACCTTTGTATTAAAAACTACATTACTCAGCCATTAAAAAAAATACATTTGAATCGGTTCTACTGAGATGGATGAAACTGGAGCCCATTATACAGAGTGAAGTAAGCCAGAAAGAAAAACAACAATACAGTATACTAATGCATATATATGGAATTTGAAAGATGGTAACGATAACCCTATATGAGAGACAGAATAAGAGACACAGATGCATAGAACAATTTTATGGACTCTGAGGGAGAAGGTGAGGGTGGGACGTTCTGGGAGAATAGCATTGAAACATGTATATTATCATATGTGAAACAGAACACCATTCCATGTTCGATGCATGAGACAAGGGCTCAGGGCCGGGGCAATGGGATGATCCAGAGGGATGGGATGGGGAGGGAGGTGGGTGGGGGGTCCAGGAAGGGGAACACATGTAAACGCATGGCTGATTCATGTCAATGTATGGCAAAAACTATTACAATATTGTAAAGTAATTAGTCCCCAACTAAAATAAATAAATTTATAAAAAAAAAAATAGATAAATAAAAACTATATTTCCTCATAAGAATGAGACTCCTTTCAATGACTGTATTTCAAGAAGTTCCCTGATATTAAGCTATAAGTTATATATTAAGATATGAATGGATAGATTTTTTCTCACTAAACAGAATATGTAGTTGGGCAAGTTAGACAAACACATAAACACATATATGCATTCAAAATAGCAAGCTATAAAGAAAACAACAGACCAGTTTAGTTTCAAAATGAATTCAGCATTAGGATTTCCAGGCATAAAATATTTTAAAACTATGTAAAAAAAAATTCCAAATAAACAAAAACTGTTCTACCCTGATCAGAATGGTGCCAATTTTTATCAGCCTTGACTAGCAGAACACTAACCTGAAAAAGCTCTCTCCTACAATGAAGAGCTGAGGTCTTTTGCATGGAGAACAACACATGGTAGATTATCCATAGAGCTTCTTCTCAATGAGAAGGTAGATAAAAATCAGCAGATATGTAAAACAATTTTCTAGGTGGAAAGAACTTTTTGAAATCATTAGAATTAACTACCTTTCCCTGAAATGATGGAGCAAAGTGAAAACAAGATTTAAGAAGATGCTTCAAACACAGAGGTAAGACCAAAGTAGGAATAATTTTATGTCACTCAATATTTCATATAGATATTAAATAAATGTATTTGAATTAAATACCTTATTGGAAGTGGCATACAATCTTTTCTATATAAATTTAACTTAGCTAAATGGAATACAGATTTGAAGATCTATAGAGCTCAGAAGAATAAAAGATTGAAAATAATGAGAAGAGAGTCAAGACACCAATTAAGGAACTAAGTTACATATATTATTAATATAACAACTATATAATTATAATGTATATAATTATGTAATTACATATATGATAATGTATATAAATTATATACCGATCTTATATAAATTATACATTATAAATTATACAAACTTGGGGAAGAAAACACAGATAATACAGAAGTCATTATAAATATGTAGAAGAAAATTCTTTGAGTTGAAGAAAGACAAACGTTTGCAGATAGACAGAAATTATTTGGTGCCTTTCATAATTAGTGAAAGAACACTCCAAAGAAGCCATATTCTGATGATACTTCCAAATTTAAAGATAAAAATTCAGCAGGCTTCAGCAGGCAATACAGATTAATTTCAATAGATAAGAATGGCTGATGTATAAGTTCTCTGGAATACTAAATACCACAAGCAAAGGGATCCAAGGAAAAGATTATTGCCTAGGAATCCTGGCTAATGTAAGAACATAAAAGGAGACACTGCGGGATATGCAGGGCTCTGAAAGCATACCTAACAATGGAGCATTTTTTTTTTTAAAGAGTATTTT
The DNA here is from genome assembly GCF_054371585.1 of Giraffa tippelskirchi. Lineage (NCBI taxonomy): Eukaryota > Metazoa > Chordata > Mammalia > Artiodactyla > Giraffidae > Giraffa > Giraffa tippelskirchi. The sequence continues at coordinate 71,612,554 of NC_137284.1, forward strand.
AAAACTTAACTTATACAATAATGAAATAAATGAGCAAAAAAATAAGAATGAGGCTCCTTTCAGTGACTGTATTTCAAGGAGCTCCCTGAGATTAGCTATAAGTTATATATTAAGATATGAATAGATAGATGCTTTTTTCATTAAATACGTAGTTCAGCAAGCTAAACAAATACATAAACACATATATGCACTCAAAATAATAAGTTATGAAGAAAATAACAGACCAGTTTAGTTTCAAAATGAATCCAGCATTAGAATTTCCAAGCACAAAATATTTTAAAACTATGTAAAAAAATTCAAAATAAACAAGTATGGAATCACAAAAATAAGCAAAGGCCCTCAATGAAGAGCAGGCTTGAAAAATAAGAAATAGAATTTTACAAATAAAAATGTTACAATTTAAACAAAATGTCTCAAAAGATGGATTAAACATATTATACTCACCTGAAAAGAGAATTACTGAAACTGAAGACAGAATTGAAGAAATTAATCAAAATTCCTATCAGAACATATAAAGAGAAGTTAAGAGATTTGGCAGACATGATAGCAATGTTTAATATATAGTTAATCAGAAAGTGAGGAGAGCAACAATGGGGATAAATAATAAATAAGTCATTGCTAAAAAATTGTCCAGAATTGATAGAATATAGGAATTCATTCATAAAGGAAACCCAATGAATTCTAAAGTGGGTAAAAAGGAAATTCAACAAGTAGACAAATTTCAGGGAAACCATGGAACACTAAACATAAAGACATGATCCTAAAGCAGCTAGAGAGAACAACCAACAGAGGACTAACAGTTACCTGGACAACAGTTTTTCTCACAGCAATAATAGTAGCAAAAACACAATGACATATTTGCAACTGCCAAGAATTTTTTAAAAAGCCACCAAAAAACAAAAATTCCTTCCAAAAATACCTATCAACCTAGAATAACTTATACATAATACCCCACAAACAGTATTTATTACATGAAAACAGAAGATGGGCTCCCTCAGATAAACATAAAATTATATTTCTAAAAATACTCTGGCACTAAAGGATGTACCTCAAGTGGAAAAAAAATAATTTCAGAAAGAAAATCTAATAGGTTAGAAGGTATGGAAAACAAAGAAGTAGTTTTAAAATAAGTACATAAATCGAAAAGAAGTGTCTCAAGAAAAAAAAGTAACATTTAAATGTGGAAAGTATTTAAAAGAACAAAATAAAAGCGCTGAATAAGAACACAAGTACAGGGACTTCCCTGCTGGTCCAGTGGCTAAAGGCCCCACACTCTCAACGCAGGGAGCCTGGGTTCAGAACCTCGATCAGGGAACTGATCTCACATGCCGCAGCTAAGACCCGGAGAAGCCAAATAAATTTTTAAAAAAAGAACACTAGCATAAAAGGTGGAAGGTAAGTGATTAAACAAAATGTTCTAAGATTCATGAAAGTTTTGGCAGATTAAAATATTAACTTAAGATTTTCACAATAAATAAGCAAAATAAAATTTCAAAAAAATCTATGAAATAGTCCACAAACAATAGAACATGAAACTTAAATTAGTAGAGGGGAAATGGGATAAAAGACTCTAGGGGTTTTCAGGGATCTAAAGCTCAATATTTTCTCCAAAAACAATAATTAACAATGAAAAGATTAAAACACACACACAAACACAAACACACAACACTTTCAGTGTTGAAGGGAAAGAATTTCCAAACTTCAAAATAACTGGAAGTTAAAAGACAAAAAGAGAAAACCACCAAATTTCAGTGAATAATTTCTCATGCACCTCTATCCTGTCTCAAGCCCCCACAGCAGTTTAAGGCAGTCTGACAAAACTTAAAGGAAGTGGAAAGCTACTATGATCATCTAAAACCATCAACAGAGAGAATACGCCTGCTTTAAGTATAAAAACAATTTTTAAAAAAGTATGTAAAAATAGTAAGAAAAAAATGTAAAAAATAGAAAAAAGTGCATGCATAAAAACAGCATGACCATGAGAAATGACTTCAAATTCTGCTTGAATGGAAGTGACAGTCCTCTCCTGGAAGAGAAAAATACAAAAAGGAAAAGAGAAGTAATATAAAGTAGTTGAGAGGTAAAGGGGAAAATTTAGGATACTGAAATACAGAAGATTCCCCCACCATTAAATAAGATAAATTAACTAAAGAATCTGGATTTTGCTACATTGACAGGGAAAGCTGCAGTAAGTCAGATTATCTTTAAACTAGCCAAATTCACAACAAAGAAACAAGAGCGAAATTAATACTTCTACACAGAGTTATTACACAAAAGAAAGAAATTAAGATTCAGCCAGCTAAATTGATGAACCACCCTATATGCTAAAAAACAGAAAAAGAAATAAGGCAAAAGACTGTAAGGTAACACTCCAAACTGAAGAGAAATTATTCTTCGTATCAACCAGGATGGATGTAGCGGTAATTCATAATGAATTATTAATAACATCAAATGAAGTAAAATATTTTATAAATAAATAATAAAACTGAAGAGGATGAAAATGAAACTAACTAACCTGATTATCTTTGGAGAATACTATTTTCATTCTACATTTTAAGACAAAGAACTACATAAAGCTATTGTACTCTAATTAGCAAATTTGTTTTACCAGAGATATGTGCTAGCAATTCTAAAATTACACTTATGTGTATTCCAAGAATGAACAAAGAAATAAATACATTGCTGATAATAAAAGCTAGATTCTCACACTTGAAGAAAAGGGTTACATATAAGGAAAGGGAGAGGCTAGAAAGATCCCATGCTATTGGACTGGAAACAGATGTCACTGTGAACTCACGGTTTAGTTTAGATAAAGTATACATTACATACAAATGTATGTATATAAATATAGAAATAAGTGTATAAAAATACATACATTTCCTAGCAATGCCTACTCAAAGAGTTTGCAAATAATGATGCTCCAGAAGCAATGAGCACCCTTAGTGCCCAGATCTTGGTTTCTAAATACTATTATCTAAAAAAAGAAATTTGCATTTCTTAAAGAAATTGCTGATTCCAAGGCTGGGAGACGAAACAAGAAAATCTTTAAACATCTTTTGGAGCTAAAGAGTAAGGGATGCTCAAAATCTGATGAGGACAGTGAATAACATGAAAGCCCTCTTAATGACCAAATTTGGCACAAATGAATCAACAAAATAATAAAGTTATTCAGAAAAATTCATAAAATAAAACTAATACTCATGAACTGACAGGGAGAAAGAGAGAGATGAAAGAAGAAAGGAAGATAGATAAATGATAGTATAGTAGGAAAAACTCTTCCTTATTGTAGACTTTTAATTATTAAACTTGGAAAGAATGATGGAAATAAAATAACCACATTTTGACAAGCATCACCACATAATTGTTTCTAGCAAGAATCATTAATGTATACTATAATTAGCTTGTAAAACTATGATAAAAATTGGGATATTTACATAATCTAATGGTATTTCCCCACAACTTACTTATTATCATAAAGGGAAAAATAATAAATTTTCAGTGGGAAAACCTGGCAACTACTATTTTAACCATGTGATCACAAATAACATCAACAGTGCGTGCGTGCTAAGTCATGTCCAACTTCAGTCATGTCACTTCGGTTGTGTCCAACTCTTTGTGACCCTGTGGACTGTTGCCTGCCAGGTTCCACTCCATGGGATTCTCCAGGCAAGAATACTGGAGTGGGTTGCCATGCCCTCCCTCCAGGGGATCTTCACAACCCAGGGACTGAACCTGCATCTCAGTATCTTCTGCATTGCAGGTGGGTTCTTTACCACTAGGGCCACCTGGGAAAGCCCATCATCACCAGTAGTAAGACACAAAGGTATTATTTGACCCTGATATGATGCACTGAAAGAATAAACCCTACTTGTATTCTTGCCAAAAATGCATAGCTTGAATTTATTCATGAGAAAAAATAACACAAACTTAAATTGAGAGGCATTAAACCGTATAACAGGCCAGTGTTTGTCAAAAGTGCAAAGTCATAAAAGACAAAAATTGATGTGTCCCAAATTAAAGGAGACTAAAAAGAAGTGAGAACAAAATGCAACATGTGTTCCAGGATTGAAACATGAACCAGAAGAAGAATAATAGAGAAAATGGACAAAATTTAATAATACTTATAAAGAATAGAATTATATCAATATTAATTTTCTGATTTTGACATTGCAGTGACATGAGATATTAATATTATATATTCTGGGTCAAGGGTATACAGAAATTCTTTGTACTATTTTTGAAAACTTTTCTAAGCCTGAAATTATTTCAAGAATTTCAAGATAAAAAACTATTAATAATAGAGAAAAAACTAATGAAAGACAAAAATCTTAATTAAACAGTTAATAAAAATATGAAAAAAGTAGCACAGAGGGCAAAAAATAAGAGTAAGCACTCAAAATATTTTTCTAATTTGAATAATTATAAATGACTAAGCCCATAGGTAAAAACACAGATTGTCAGGTTGGATGAAAAGCTAAACACAACTACATGGCCTTTATAACAGCCATATATAAAACATAAGGAGGGTCAAGTGACTGAAAAAGAAAAATGAGAGTGGCACTAACCAAAAAATAGCTTGGTTCACTGTATTCAGTATGCTCACTATAAAAAAAAATAGACTTTAAGATAAAAAGCATTACAGATAGAGGGTTACTACACAAATTATATAAAGTTTGCTCCACCAGAAGCAGGTTTTGGGTATTGGGGGAAATTACAAACTCTGTTTTGGATAAATCTGAGATTTGAGGGAGAAATCCAAGACAAAATACCAAAGAGGTAGCTGACAGTATGGGTGGTGATTTACTGGTTTAGTTGCTAAGTCGGGTCCGATTCTTGTGACCACATGGATTGTAGCCTGCCAGACTGTTCTGTCCATGGAATTCTCCAGGCAAGAACACTCGAGTGGGTTGCCATTTCCTTCTCCAGGGAATCTTCCTGACCCAGGGATCAAACACAGATCTCCTGCACTGCAGGCAGATTCTTTACCAACTGAGCGATGAGGGAAGTTGAGGGTATAGGACACAGAAATTAAGTCATTTTCAAATGGATGGTATGTAAAACCACACCGGTGGGTGAGAATTTGGAGGGATCACACAGGACTGTGTGGTATTTAGGGGTCTATGAGAAGTAAAGGAACTGGCAAGGAGTCTGAGAAGGAGCAGACACACTCTGTAGGAAGAAATCGGGGGTGTAATGTTCATGGAACCTGAGATAAACGACTCATAAACAAGAAAATGGTACCCAGCTGTCCCTCAATATTTACAGACTGTTACAGAGAAAATTACTCAGTTAAACAGAGAGAAGGACAGAGCATTGTTTTAAACAGATCATAAAGCAAAACAATACTTTTTAATGATTTTGCAAAGATAAAGTTTTTTTTTCCCAAAAATATGTAAAGTGAGTGAAGTTGCTCAGTCGTGTCCGACTCTTTGTAACTCCATGGACTGTAGCCTACCAGCCTCCTCCATCCATGAGATTTTCCATGCAAGAGTACTGGAGTGGGTTGCCATTTCCTTCTCCAGGGGATCTTCCTGACCCAAGGATTGAACCCCGGTCTCACACATTGCAGGCAGACGCTTTACCATCTGAGCCACCAGGGAAGCCCCAAAATATATAAAGTACACTACAAAACACTGGACTGTGAAGAGGGATGAAAGTCATATTGAATTTCTTATTGTACAGAGAATCAAGCCAATATATATTAAATCATCACGGATTTTAAGTTGACAGGAAAGGACAAAAGTAAATATGCACATAAAACTCAAAAAATAATCAGCAGTAGTATGAAACAGGATACTACCTTATAAAACCATCAGGGAAAAAGGGTAAAGAAAACATAACACATCCTATGGGTAAATTTCATTAACTAGAAACTTAAAACCAAGAGAGCCTGAGTAACTTTTCCAAAGTCACACAGACAATAACTAAAAAATACCGACTTGAAATCAGGATTAGAATGTATTGGAGTCCAAGCACTTAACAGCTTCAGGGATAATCTTGTCCAAGAAAACAAGCTTCTAAATGACCGAAGTTTTGACCCATTAATTTTTATGTTCAGTTTAATATCAAATTAAAAAGATAATCCCTCTTGAAATTTTTATATGACTCAGCAGCAATATGCTGGCTGTGTGGTCTAACACACAGCATGCTACGTATGCCCTGCCCCTCTAATAGCAAAATGAGTAAATAAATAAAAAACAACCAAATTAATTTGGGTTTTATGATGTGAATATAAACTGATGAGAGAATTAACTCTCTTGTGTCAATAATAATAAAAAGTCTAACTTGAAAAGTGGGATACTATTTCCAGAATTGGTAACATTCAGACAAAAGGTAGAAGCCAGCACTGTTCAGTGAATACAGATGGAGGTATGAAGGAAGTTCTGTAAAACAGATGTAGGGGACATAACACAAATATTTACTGAGTCAAATGTCACTTTCTCTTATAGTTTATGTTGTCACACATATACATATGGCAAAGGTAAGCAGGAAGCCTTGTCCATTTCAGGAACTGTCATGCCATAAAATGATAAGGCATAGGAAACAACATATACCAGAGTCAAGTTGCTAAAGCAAAGGCAAAAATAAAAATTGAAACCAAAACATACATTGATTTGACTGTCATGCTTGGTTGGTTTTGGCATGATCCCTGGCAGGATCTGTTTTTTATTGAGAGATGACGAACGTTTGCTTGCTCTGCCGACATGTTTTCAGTGAGGTGTAGAGCATAGGAAAGGCTAGGCAACATTTTAATTATTTCTCCAGCATTATAATAAACTGAAAAAGATCTGGGGAGAACACAAATAAGCAGCGCATTTAAAAATCTCCCGTGGCACCCTGGAAACCTCACAAAGGAAGCAGTGACATGTTTTCCATTCACCCAGCCTAAGGCATAAATCTCCGGTTTCCTGGATGTACTAATTTCATAAAGAATAATTTAAGTGTTATATAGAACACACACAATGAAAAGGAAAAGAAAATCTACAAAATCTTTCTTCCTTTTAATTGTTTATTCATTCTGATTGGGATTGGAAGACCTTTAAAAGACAAATAAGTGCCTGACAGCTATAAATAATTAAAATACTAGCAGAGAGGAATAATAGTTGCAGGGGAGAAAATGTCTATCTGGCTTATACATATGTTCAATGAGAAGAGCAAGAGACACTGTTGTGTGGTGAACACTAAATCATGAAAGCAAAAATGACTGATAATCATGAGAGGAATATATTAAAAGACATTTACAAGTAAACTCGAGTTCAATGACAGGAAGTTCTTACAAGTCGTTATGTACATCAATCTTACAAGAAATACAGCCCTTTTGTAGAATGAAATATCTATTTCTGTGACTTGAAAAATGAAAGGAAAACATGCACTAAAAAATCTATCCTGCTCAGGTTTATTTTGTTTGGATTCATGAATTTTACTTGGAAATAAGTTCTCATCAATGTAGGCCAAAGACAAAACAAAAATAAGAACAGAGAGATAACTTAAGACTGTTGCTTACGATGGCATTCTTCTGGATATTGTATTTCTCAGTTTTAAAAGTAAGTCTTCAGGAAAGGAGAGCTTGGTTTTTCTGATTATTAGGGAAGAAGCCTTGTTCATCATGTTCGTGATCTTGAGATTCAATACTGAAGGGACATCCTGAGTTACAATCATTATGTCTATTCTGACGTAACAATTTCTTGTATATTCTTTTATAGCACGTTATTTTTTTGCTTTTAACTAGTAATGTGCTGTTTCAGTTCAGCTCAGCTCAGTCGCTCAGTCGTAGCCGACTCTTTGCGACCCCATGCACTGCAGCATGCCAGGTTTCCCTGTCCATCACTAACTCCCAGAGCTTGCTCAAACTCATATCCTTTGAGTCGGTGATGTTTAGAAGGGATAAAGTGGATATTTTATGAGAGAAACAAAACAGATTTGTTTAATCAAAGAGTAAAAAAATCCCTTTGTTTTGACTAGGTACATTGCAGTTTTTGTTTCTCATTTAAAATGTTTAATCATTAAAAAAGCTGAAATATAGTTAATGTAAAATGTTGTGCTAGTTTCAGGTGTACAGCAAAATCATTAGTTATACATATATATGTATATATATATTCTTTTTCAGATTCTTTTCCATTGTAGATTACTACAAGATATTGAATATATCTTGCAGTATATTCAATAATATCTTGAATATATCTTCTCTGTCCTGTAAGTAGGTCCTTGTTATTCATCTATTTTATATACAGTACTATGTGTATGTTAATCCTCCTCCAATAGAGTTTTCAATATTTCATAACATTAGTCTGTTTGCTTATAATAGGTTCATTAATCCAATAAAAGAGATTTATGGGAAGATTGTATATAGATTAATGCTATATTTTAATATGCTTGACATTTAAACACTCTAAGAAATGACAGTAAGCTTCTCAGTACTTATTTGTCCACCCTTCTAAGCAAAATAATTAATGGCCATTTCCTGTCATTTGCTATCTTGCTAATTCCTAGGGTGTATAAAACAACAACAAATCAAGTTATAAAAGAGGAATAGTGAATACAGATGAGCTATATTTGAATTGATTCAAATTTCAGATAAGTCCAAAGGCAAACTATGTTAGACTCATAAGGACTGACTTGTTTATAGAGAAATAAGACAGAATCCTCAGTAACTAGAGCTCTGTCCAGAAACATCCACTTTCACATCAACCACAAGAAGCCAAGAATATGTTTTAAAAATAACTGTTTTATAGGTCTTTATAGTAGAGAACTGCCCAACATGCTAGGCCATAGATACCATGTGATGACAATAATGAACTCTAAAATACGGATTGTATGCCAAGCTGTATCATGCTTAAGAGACATGGGAAGAAATCCATATCCATATTCAACTACAAAAATCCATGGGGTGGGAATTTTAAAGGAATATAGAATTTGTGGGTTTTTTAAACTACTTACAGCTCTCTCCATTTTAGAAAAACAGCTTGACAAATTGAGGGACAAATATGCAAAGGTTTACTCCAGCACCAAAAATTTGACAGCATTTTTATTAATAAATAAAAACCAAAAAATTGTGAATAAATTTGACTTAAACAAGAAACACTTAAATACTCTTGTTTAACACACTTCAACAAGAAAACTGCTAATCGTCTTTGTTTTAAGAGCCACTCAGAAAATGAATATCTGAAATGGCATTTAAAACACAATCTCTTATTTTCATTGTGGGACAGGGAGAGTAAGCCACAACCAGTTTTTGAGACTAAAACATGATCTTTTAAAACTGTAAATAAACACAGAATAGAGTTTTGTTACTTTAAATATAGTAACTATTAAATTTATTTTTTGATACTAATAAGACAGTATCAAGAATAGTCATCACTATCTACTCTGGGCCATTTATGTTATGTCAATTCATCTGAAAATAGCTGATCTATTTCATATAACCCAATAGAATAATTCAGAAGCTCATTAAAAATAAACTTAGTGAATCAACGAACGTGTAATTACCACACATTTGAAGATAATGTGAGAAAGATAACAGCCAGGGAAGGATGTGATTTCAAGAACGGGATTATGAATAGTGAGAATTATCACTGTGGACTCTGAGGACCATCCACCCCAATCCTACCCCTCAAAATGGAATTTTGTTATAAGTTCTAAGCACATTCTAAATGAAATCAACTGATTATTTTTTAATTTTATGAAGTAACTTGTCTAATGGGTGATGACTTAAGAATGTAACAGAAGAACAAAGATTTTCTAAGGATTTTTCATTTTAATAAATCATTGAGAAGTTGGATAAAGCTGGTACCCTGACAGCACACGCCCCCCTTATTTTAAATCCCTGCAAACATGTACTGGTAGTGATGGTGGGATTAAGTGCCCTCTGGAAGTACACACATGTACACACAAGTACATATAATGATGATACTGGAAAATAAGAATGCTAGGAAGAGACTAGAAATTTTGGAGAATTTCTGAGAAATAGGAAAAGATGGAATCAGACTGGAAACCAAACCAAAGACCACAGTACGCACAAGGTAGGGCTCTGTAGATGACAATGTGGGGTTGATTTCAGCCGAAGATGAATAAATTCCAGGAGCAGAAAAAGATCTTGGGCCAGTCTTTGAGGGTAACTCTTCATTAACTATATTCCAAGGAGTCGACAGGATGGTCCGTCTCCTCAATCCTCACCTACGTTAAACAACTGGCAATAAAGATGGTTATTCACAGCCTCAAGAGATCATGTGGACACTTGACCCAGAGAAATGACCATGCTGTAGTTGGCAGGCTTCCCTGGTGGCTCAGAGGGTAAAGCGTCTGCCTGCAATGTGGGAGACCTGGGTTCAATCCCTGGGTCAGGAAGATCTCCTGGAGAAGGGAATGGCAACCCACTCCAGTACTCTTGCCTGGAGAATCCCATGGACGGAGAAGCCTGGTAGACTACAGTCCATGGGGTCTCAAAAGAGTCGGACATGACTGAGCGACTTCACTTCACTTCTTCTAAAAAGAAAGGGAGTCCTCTATAAGGAAAACAAACTATCAGAAGTAAATGACATTTATACAGTAATAATATGTGGGAACAATACTGTGTTAATTAAAACTTGTGAAAATATGGATACAATGTTCTCTCATCAGAATATACTGGAAAAAAAATAGTTTATACTAGGATTTCAAGTTTGCTTTCATCATGTGAGAATCTATTTTGATTTAACATGTTATGAAATTAAATGAAAAACAAAACAGGAATTTTTAATTAGATGCCAAAAGGCATTTAGTACTATTCAAACCTATCCCTGAGTAAGAAAATAAAAAGGGGGAAGAAAAGGGGGAAAGAAGCTGCACTGTTTCATTATGTTAAGAATTTCTCTTAGAGGAAGCACAGGCTAAACTGCATCACTACTTAAATGTGTCACTATATTGGGTTTCTTAATCAATATAACAAAAAAAGAAACATGAAGTAATTAAATGTTAGAAAGTAAGACAATTCATCTTGCCTTTTAAAAATCAAAAGTAATCATTTGAAAATATAAAAGAACTGTTAATAGCGTATAGCAAGTAGCCAGGTACAAGATCCATAAAACAATGTGAGTTTTCCTACATAATAGCAGTAACTAGTTAGAAAATTTAGTATTTTAAAGTATTCCACTCAATGATAGCTTCCAAAACACTCACAATAATCAATTGTTAAATGTAATAAAGGAAATAATCACTAATAGTAAAGATGAAATCCCATAAAATGGTCATAATTTACTCTTGAAAACTGCTAGACAAAGCACTGACATTTTCAAATTAAAATAGACTAATCAATGACAAAAATTCATAGTTGCAGCTCAAAATAATTAAATTGACTCTGCATGTATAGGATGTTCAAAAAGAATAAATCACAAAAATCTACTAAATGTTAAACATTACTCATCCAGTAGTTTTATAGCTAACATTATTAATTTTCTTAATTTGGATTTATTTTTATTGACTGATAAAAACAATCAGGTATCAAGTTAGTTTAAGATTTCAGTTAAAGGGATAATAAATTTATGAAAGTTTGAAGCAATTCTATTCTTCAACTACAACTAAATCCGTTTTGCTACTCTTAGGTGCTATATGGGAAAATAATAGGGAACTATTCTTTTATGTACGTAAAAATTAATCTCAACCTCCCTAAACAATGTCAGTGACTAAGGACATCATTTCCTTTTATTTTCCCAAAGTGATATGTAGAACTTTAAGAAAGCAAATCCATGGTTAGGAGAATCAAAAGTCTGTTTAAATGAAAAGTCTGCTAACCTGGGTTAGAGCTAATCTGTGACTTGCACATTGGTGGTAATCAGAAAGAAGGTTTTTCAATATAAAGAGAAACCAGAAGACAAACAAAGGCAAAGGAATAGCTTGGCAAGAATGCCAGATTTAGGCCAGAACATAAAACATGGGAGTTCTCAGTGACAGAAGGAAAAAAATAGACAGACAGTAAAAAAAGGAAGAATTCATACCAGGTTCCAACTTGGAAGGGATAAGGGAAAATTAGAAGCAAATAACATACCACCTTAGTAGGATTCTGTAATGGACAGAATTAAGAAAAAGCCAAATTTGTTACATTTTCAACAGAGTATGATAGTCATAGAAAAATGTTTAAAGTTTTTATATAAACTAAGTTAACTGATCAAAATCAACACAATTCATCACTATAAAAGCATGAATTTTTAAATTACTTTTAAATAAATTTGAATAACAATCATAAAGTCATGCTCAGCAGCCAATGAATAAAACTTACTTTAGTCCCATCTTTTTAACAACTAAGTATATTAGAATATAAAGTGTAACTTTTAAAGGATGGTTAAGGTTTACCAGTTATTCATCTAAGAACTTTTGAGTATTTTCTCAATATAAAAATCATAACATAAAATCATGTGATAAAACTGTATAAAAATGAAATAATAGTGAATTAATAGACACTATTCTATTTCTTCCGACCCTATTTTCTTTGATTTTACAGAACAATCATGAAAAATGGAGTAAAATTGGTAGCTCAAAGATATTAGAAAGCCTTTGTAACAGATGAGGATAACATCTTGTAAGCAATAATCAAAAACATGAACCTACAGCCTAACAGCTGAAACTCTATGTTTATTTGGCTTCTAATGGGATTTAACTTTTATTCTTCATATTGGTCATTGTAACAGTAAGTTATCATGGTTAGAAATATGATTAGTGAAAGAGAAGAAAGAAGAAAGATATAAGGAGAGGAGTGAACAATTTAAAGGCATCAGAAAATAATTATTTTTACTTCATGACTAAATGTATAATGTGCAAATTATTCTCAGGCTTCCAGTATACTTATAAACAAGAAACACTAGTATATATTGCTTTAATTATGGTAGCTAAGCCATAAGAGTGAAAGCATAAAAGGAAAGGACTCAAAGTTTTAGCAATCCATCTAATTTTAATTAGTACTACCAAACTCATTATTTTTGGGGTAAACAATCAGATCAGATGGTAAAAAATCAGATGGGAATTCCATGGCTTCCCTAGTGGCTCAGATAGTAAAGAATCTGCCTGCATTGTGGGAGACCTGGGTTTGATCCCTGGGTAGGGAAGATCCACTGGAGAAGGAAATGGCAACCCACTCCAGTATTCTTGCCTGGAAAATTCCATGGACAGAGGAGCCTAACAGGCTACAGTCCACGGGATCACTAAGTGTTGGACAAGACTGAGCAACTAATACATCCACAATGTTTCTGTTTGAGCATTCCAGTCATTCTGAATCTCTGATATAGCAATATTTCAACTCTCAGGACCCATTCTTTCCAGGTTGATGACCTAGCTTCATGTAAGATGTAAGACCTGGGACAAGAATGTGAATGCAATCAAATAAATATTGAACTTTTAAAAAGTAAGTATTTACATTCTACCTCAGATCATCTCAGATTCTATCCATAGCAAGCTTATAACACTCTTCAGAAAATCAGTTACCCTGATGAAATTCTTGACAGACATTATGTGTGATAAAAATATAACAGTGGAGTTATGATAATGTTAAAATATTAGATACAATATTTTGGTCATTGGAAATAGATAAGCTGTTTTGAAAGGAAAGAATTCATTATTTTTCATTAATAGTGCATATTGGGATATTTTCCAATCAAGAAAAAACATTAGCAAGAGAGGGAGAGGGAAAAGGGCTCTTTTAAATAAAGTTTCCAGAAAATCTTTAGTTATGCCTCAGAGACCATTCCAAGCTGTATGGTTAGTTAGGAAATGATGTTCTTACCCAAGATAAAATTGGGTTTCTGAAGGGAGAAGGAGATGGGCACTTAGGAGACTCTGTCTTGCATGTTTTATTTAATCCTCACAACAAAATTAAACAAGTCAATAAAAAAAAAATTTCATAACTGTAAATTCTTCCTTCTGTTCTACACAGCCCATTACTAAATTGAGGAATGGATTTCCAAAGTGCAAGGGTCAACTTCCTAACAGTGAACCCAGCCCTTATTCTACCAAATTGCAATAACTGGGAAGTTCCCGGGAAACTTTCTTCCTTTTGTATACTGCTGAGGAGTACATTAATTTATGGGAGCTAAGTAATAAATCTCTATATCCTATTTTTTAAAAAATCAGGTCTAAATGGGATAACATCAGGAAGGTATTCCTGTGAGTTTGAAGTTTAAAGGTGAGGAGGTTCCCAATTTTCAGAATGGAATATATTCCCTGTTTTTAGTTCTTTTAGACAAACCTAGATAGCATATTGAAAAGCAAAGACATCACTTTGCTGACAAAGGTCCATAGAGCTAAAGCTATAGTTTTTCCAGTAGTCATGTATGAATGTGAGAGTTGGACCATAAGGAAGGCTAAGTACTGAAGAATTGATGTTTTCAGACTGTGGTCCTTGAGAAGACTCTTGAGAGTTCCTTGGACTGCAAGGAGATCAAACAAATCAATCCTAAAGGAAATCAACCCTGAATATTCATTGAAAGGACTGATGCTGAAGCTGAAGGTCTAATACTTTGGCCTATTTATTGGAAAAGACCCTGATGTGGGAAAGATTGAAGGCAAAAGGAGAAGAGGGCAGCAGAGGACGAGATGGCTGAACGGCATCGCTGACTCAATGGACCTGAGTTTGAGCAAACTCTGGGAGATAGTGAAGGACGGGGAAGGCTGGTGTGCTGCAGTTCACGAGGTCACAAAGAGCCGGACATGACTTAGCAATTAAACAACAACATAGTTCATTTTAGTGAATTTTCAGTGAAAAGCCATATATATTTACCTATGTATTTATTTAGCCCTTATACTCTACAAGCCTACCTAGGTAAGATTCTGTCTTCTGTTTCCTTTGTTTCCAGTACTACTTTTTATGACAGGGCCATTTACACAATTACTAAATATCTACTGTGTATATACAAAGTGCTACACAGAAAACCAGGAGGTATATAGAAATCTATTAACAGGTAGTTCCTGTTATAAAAAATGTATAATCTCTAAAGATTTTTATGATGAAATATGTATCAATAATTTAAAGAATAAGACAGAAGTTAACACCTTAATATTCTTAGATATATAGCTCAAAGTTTGCTTGGAAATAAGCAGAAAATCAAGGAAACTGAAGTGTTTCATTCTGCTTAAGTAAATAAAACTTTGGTTTCATCTGTTTTATATAAAAGTCAATCCACTCCATATTAATTAATTTTTGTAAAATGGATTTCAGTGATAGAAACAACCTTTTGAAACCAAAGATAATAGTAGATAGGAGGAAATAAATGGTTATAAGTAACATACAGATAATGACGCAAGCTCATTGGACCAACTGTCTCATAAAAGTCAACCAAGCCTTCTAGGACTTGAGCTGGGAGTTTAGAAGTACAAAGAGTACAATTCCCCAGAACCAAAGAAAGGAGAATGCTGTAAAGACCGTGGGGCCTAAAATCGATGCCGTATTCTGTGGAAGACACCATCACAACTAACAAAAGCAAAGAAGACCACATAGCCCAGGGTTGGAATATATTAGTTGTCCAAGTTTGAAACTAAGGTCGAAAATTTAAATCTATACTCAAGACAATACCCATGGACAATGACTCCTCAGGTGATTTATTCAATGAGAGTACTACTTTGAAAAGAATCATCTGGAGCAAGAATGATCAAAGAGGGCTTAGAGCAGCATTTCTTAATCTAAGCATTATTGTCACTTTGGGCTGAATAATTGTTATGCGGGTGTGATGTCCTGTGCTTTGTCTGATGTTTATCATTATCAATGGCCACTACTTACTACATGCCCATAGGACCACATCCTCAGTTGTAACAACTCCACCTGTCTCCAAATATTACCAAATGTCCCCTGGGGGAAAAATTCCTTCTGGTTGAAAACCACTGGATTAGAGGTAGAGAGAGCAATTATCTTTAGATATAAAGTGAGAGAGATTCTGACTCAAGTGGTAAAGCCAAGACCTATGTGGGTCTTACATACATAATGAAGAAAACATATACAGAATTCACTTACTGATTCAAGCTTCTAGTTTGTATAATGTAAAAATAATACTCAAAAATGGAAATTAGAGAATTTATATTTTAATGAAGTGAGTGAACGAGTGGAAAAAGAGATATTAGGTAGATGATCTCTTCTTATGAAACCTTAGTCTACAGAGAATAATTAACTATAAAAACCTTTTCTGAACTGTGGACAGATAAAAATAAAAATAGAAGTAAATGATATAGAAATGGTCTGAAAATACAGAGAATCAGGTCATTCCTACACTTGCTTTAGTAAATTATGACCAAATTTCAACTAGATCAGATACAAATTTATCCCTTGTCAAAATATCAGAAATGTTCCTAAAATGATGCACAAAATTAAATCTAACCACAAAGCAAAGCTATCATGAGATGTTCCATATTTAAGTGAACACTGTATCAAACTTTTCTGAAAAGTAAAGAGGGATTCTGTAGTTCACTTATATACTGTTTTCAAAGTTTAGATTTTTACATTGTATTTCCCCAATACACTATTAAAAAGAGTAAATAAATTCCACTAGGTGTCCTTGGCCTAGATCTCAAAACCACTTTATTCCAATATATCTCAGCAAAGATGAAGAATTTTCTGCCTTTTGATGATCACGATTTTATCATTATTGTTAGGTGCTTTTGGAAATGCTCACAACAAAACAGAAAATCTGTAAGTGTATGTTTTCAACAGGCATAATTTCAAATGCACAGCCAGAAGGTTTTAATAAATTATACAGTGTCCAGCAGAAGGTTAATATATACCTCTGTGAAGACCCTTGTTGGACAGGTCCTGGAAAACTTTGTAGTTAGGTAAGACTATTATATCGGAGAAGGCAATGGCACCGCACTCCAGTACTCTTGCCTGGAAAATCCCATGGACGGAGGAGCCTGGTAGGCTACAGTCCATTGGGTCGCTAAGAGTCGGACACAACTGAGTGACTTCACTTTCACTCTTCACTTTCATGCACTGGAGAAGGAAATGGCAACCCACTCCAGTATTCTTGCCTGGTGAATCCCAGGGACGGCGGAGCCTGGTGAGCTGCTGTCTATGGGGTTGCACAGAGTCGGACACGACTGAAGTGACTTAGCAGCAGCAGCAGCAAGACTATTATATAAACTATATATTGAGCTTCATGCCTTGCAATTACGTTGTGTTATTTGTGAAAGCTCTTTCAACTTATTTGGAATTTTGCTTTCTTAACTGGCAGCAATTACCTATTCAAAGACCACCAGAAATAATTCTTACATCCCTTTTGGGATCCACAAGCTTGTTACAAACACTTAAGCAACTGTACAGGAACATTATACTTTGATAATAAACAAGGCCAGGGAGAAGATTTTTTCCATTAGAAAAATTCCTGCTCACAAATAATTCAAAAATAAAATGAGAAATGATAATTTACCAACATAGGCAACTTTATCTGAAATCAGAGCCACCCTGCACAGGATTTTGAATTTTGAAAGCTCACACAGATTAGTGACTACTTCTTGCCCAGTCAATACATTCATCTAACAAAGCCTCCTCCACATGAGCAACCACAAACATTTCTGACTTCAGTTGTTAATCTCCCATGAAAAAATATTTCCATACTATTTTTAACTTGTATATGGAAATGATTATCTGTTTATCTCTGAAGCATGAAAACTCTTACAGTACGTTATAATGTATTTATGTACCATTTTCATGTCCTTGACAGATGGAAGTATTCACATCTTCTCAGAACAAAAGTTGAGAAGCAGGCTGCTTTCTTTCCAATTGGCTCCTTTTTTGTCTTCCAAATTCTCACGCTACTGGACCTACTTCTCTATAGCTTTTCAATTCTACCTTCTTAGACAAAAAATGTAATTGTGTGATACTTAAAATCAACTATTATGGAAGAGTAGATTGTATGGCAAATGAAATTCATAATTCACCTGGACCACATATGTATAAAATTAAGTATTAAATATTTTACTATAAGTTAGAAATTGATATTTTAAAAGTATAGGAAGCCTTTTAAGATAATTACGGATCTGAATGAAGATTTCTTGAGTGCCCTTTTACCAAGTATTTTAAATTAATTTAGTCACTTAATAACCATATGATATGACTATTATTTTATCTTTACAGATGAGAAAAATTAAGGATCTCATGAAAGTTAACAGAGCAAATAAGTGATGGTCCTGTGTATTAAATCTAGTCCTATCTGAATTTCAAAAATAACATTTTTTCCTATGATTCCATACTCTATTCTTTCTGAATTTTAAGGACTCAGTTACCAATGAGACTGACTTCAAATAAGTAGAACCTGAAATAGAGTTATAATACCAGTTAATGCAAGCGATTATTGAGCAACATATGGTATTTATTCTTAAGGAAACTCAAAGTTTCACTCTGGAGACACTTTTATTTCTATGGTGTCTTTTAGAGCTGTCTCTGTTGCATCAAATACATGGAACACCAGCACTGCACATAGATTTCACAGAAGAAAAGAGCTACCCACTGTTTATTAAAATGGAACGAGAGAGGATGGTGGATTATATGTATAACCAATAGTATCATATTATTACTGCATATAAAATATCATAGTATAATTGCATTAATATTTTATACAGAATATATATTAATTTTAATTATAGTATTAATATATAACATATTACTAAAGATAAATATATATACATATATGTGTAAATCTTTATAGATGATAAATCTTCTGATTAACCACCCCTCACTCTACCTCCATCTATAATGGACACCTCCTTTCTTCCAGGAACTCTTCTCTGTGAAGTGCTGGTGTTCCATATATTTGATACACACACATATACATTACACAAATATGTATATGTTATATATGAAGTATCTATACATCATATATACTTTAATATACTTGTATGTATATATCATATTTTACAATCACAATCTGTAAAAGCAATTCCTACTATAAAAGTATTCCCTATGTCTGAGAGCTCTGATCTCTATAATTGGGGCCAAGTTTGACTTCACTAAGATAATTTCTTAAAACACTATATTACAGAAAACCTGCTTAAGGTACTACTTTAGAAAAAAAGAGAACTGAAATTCAACTCTAGTGACCTGTACTGAACCTTTTTTATGTGGTTAAGGAGTGGAAAGGGCTTCCCTGATTGCTCAGTGGTAAAGAACCTGTCTGCCAAAGCAGGAGAGGTGGGTTCTGTGTCTGAGTGGGGAAGATCCCCTGGTGAAGGACATGGCAACCAACTGCAGTATTCTTGCGTGGAGAACCCCATGGACAGAGGAGCCTGGCAGGCTAGAGTCCATGGAGCACAAAAGAGTTGGACACAACATAGCGGCTAAAAGAACAACAAGGAGTGGAATGGATAAATACCAAAGGAGAGTTGAAAGTTAGAAACAGCTAAACACAATCTCATTTTATTAGAATATGATTCAGAACACTATATAATATTTAAATTTTCCAACAAGATTTAAATCCAATAAGACTTAAGATTTAAATCTTATTTCAACAGGAGGTTTAACTTTCTAACTTCAACTGACACTATATTTGCATTTTTCACTAAAATATTTGGTTCTATTATTTCCTATAAGCATTTCATACAGAAAAACAACTTGAGAGTAAATCTAATGAATAATGCTAAGCCACATTTAAAGACGACTATGATCTTTGCTTTTTCATTACCATACTGTATGAAGTATACAAACAACACACGATGAATTGTAAACTGCACACCTGCAATTATAATCTTGCATAAAAAATGAGTCCTGAGTGCTGATTAAACTAGCAATGCTTTATTAAAACTTCCGGAAACTATCCTGTAGGAAGCAATGTTTCACAACATGAGCTTTATTTATTTTGGAAGTCAAAAAAAAAAACGTAACTTTAAAACAACAGTAAAACCAATATGCTATAAAAATACGCAACATTAACAGAACATAAGCTGCCAACTGTTCATATATATCTGACATATTTCTCTAAATGTACTGCTTATAGACAAAGATGTTTATGTGAAAATAAGATCACTCTTTCTAGAGAATATCTGCTGTTTACTTACTCTCCCTCACAATAATCTTTCAGGTAAGACAAATCACCTGCAGCTAAAATACCTAAAATTTCTGAAGAAAAGGATCTGGCTATTCAAGAGTAGAACTGACAAAGGTACTATATCTTGGGGTGAGTGGAAAAGTTAAAACTATCCTTCAGTATAGCCTGAGAAATATAAAATAATAAATTTGCAGTACCTTCAAAAACTATTAATCAAGAATATTTTAGAATCATTCAAGAGTTTTTAAGAGATCATCAAAAGTTATCCAAATTATACCACAAGTCCACAGTTACCTGTATAAACTGTTTCATGTTTTACCTTATATCAATGAGGTGTGAAAACTCATTATAACTGCAATCTTACATAAGCTCCAAAACATAAACACAAGGGAAAAAATATAATTTGATGACCCTAATATACTTTTCTAGTGATAAAAGCGTCTAAATATTGTGAAATCATTTTTAAAAATAGAGAGTATTCCTTAAAATTATGTTGTATTTGAATGGTACAGAGTAAGAATCATTAGTTAAAGAAGCTACTAAAAAATTTAAGGGAACTATTTACTCTCTTTCTGAGTGGCTTCCTTCATATGAGAAAGTTGTCAGGTCATTAACTGAGGAAGAGTCGATGTAAAGTATTAGAAAGAATATAAGGAGGAGGAACTGACCAATCTAGGTGAAGATCTAGGATGTGAAAACACTGTGACATTTGGCATCTCATTTAGCTTCTTCAATTCTCATCTGTAGAAGAGAGACAACAAATCCTAACTTGTCCACTGCTGAACCTGTCTGATCTACACCAGAAGTTTTCAAAAGTGCAAATGAGAGTTGTAAGAAAGTCCTGATCAAATACAACATTTTATGAAGTTAAGTGAAGTCGCTCAGTCGTGTCTGACTCTTTGCGATCCCATGGACTGTAGCCTACCAGGCTTCTCTGTCCATGGGATTCTCCAGGCAAGAGTACTGGAGTGGGTTGCCATTTCCTTCTCCAGGGGATCTTCCTGAGCCAGGGATCAAACCAGAGTCTCCCGCATTGCAGGTAGACGCTTTACCCTCTGAGCACCAGGGAAGCCTTTATGACGTTAACTCTCATTTACATTTTATCACTGATTCTCTTTACACTACTGTGGAAAAAAGTTTAAAAATAAATACTACTTTATATCATGTTTTTTTTTCCTAAGCAACTATTAATACTAAAGTGACTTAAAATTCAAAGGTGATACCAAAATCAGATGCTTTTTCTTTCTCTTTCACTTAGACTACACTTGTCCTTAGATCCATGGTGCCTGGCATGTTAAATAGGCACTTAACAAAAACTGATCCATAAAGGAAGGAAGGAATACAAATTGTTATCTCTTGTATTACCCAGACAGAAACTTGCTATGTGCAACAGTTTAAGAGTTAACATAATTTAAATATTCCCAACTTAGATACTGGCATAATTTTCTATTTTGGAATTCTAAGACTAACCATATATAGTTGCTGTGTTTTTTCCAGAGCAGACAGTATGCTCCAAAATACAGAGACGTGCCATGGCTAACAGACTTATATAGTCTGGTCAACTGTACTTCCCCCCAGACATAATTAGCTTAAAGTTTACTACTATTTTGCCATTATTAAAATTCTTTGATTAAAAAAAAGTCAAGTAGAGTTAATGCTCTTAATAAACTATACCCAAAGGAACACTACACAGGTTAGAGCAAAAGAATTAAAATGCACATACCATATTTATGTCATTCATTAATTTACTATCATATGACTGTTTTTTAAGAAGTATTATCTTATTTCCTTTATTCATATAAATCATTGTGCAAAGACATAAAAAATAAACTCTCAAGCTAAATCACCCCAGGTAAGAGCCAGGTTGGGAGGACAGCATTGAAACTTCTCTTCTCTGGCCCACTTGCTACCCACAAAAGCTCCAGAGGGGATCTGTCAAATTTTTCTGTAGAATGAAAACCACAACCTTATATAAAACTTGTATCTCAATCTTGTAAGAACAGCCTTTTCTAATTCATAGGGAAACATTCATGAGGTTTTTATATTTCCCAGAATTTCCTGTATATGTTTCAATAATCACATTCTAAAATTTTTTATAATAAAATACACATTTATTATAAACTTCTGTAATTTTTAACAACTAAAATGTCTTCACATTTGGAATGCTGAGCAGTTAGTAGCTGCTGAGAACTGTTTATTGATTTTTTTAATTCATTGCTTTAAACAGCTAGTATTTTAGTACCTCGTATGCCTCAGGCACTAAAGGCAGGTGCAAAATATTTCACAAGGAAATGGAGCCAAGACCCAGTTTGGTTACGAACACCTCAGACTGGTCACTGAATCTACCATTCCAAACCTCTGCTTAGTTGGTCCTCCTCACTTGGTCAGTTAGCTCCTCCGTCTCCTCTTCCTGCTTCAGCTGCAACCTTACACTAGGCTCAGCAGACTGCAGCCCTCAGAACAGACCTAGGCCGCCCGTTGTTTTGCGATTAATATGTCACTGGGACATGGCCATTCCCTCACTCGGTTCTTTGTCTATGGCTGTTTTGTGCTACGATAGCAGCATTAGGTACCCATGAAACCCCTATATCATCTTTCCTCTTTTAAAGAAAACAATTTATAAAAAATATTTTGATACCTAGGCTTTAATTATACATTTTATTGAATATTTAATTGACTTGACATCTGAATTTTATGCAAAATACTAAGAAACCAACTTTTCTACATTTTCTTTTCTAATTTATGTAAATGAGTTAAGAAAATAGACTAAATGAGCTAACGGCTGTATGGAACTTTTGATATAGTTACCTACAAAGACTAACAAATCTAAAATATTAAACACAAGAGATTGAAGTAAACTATGTAAATATAAATATTAAAACACTTCACTGTAAAGGGCAAAATAAAAAAGCATCATATATATTCTACCTTTCACTATAAGAATTATCTTTTCCAGGCTAGTAATTATCACAGTGTTAGGAAGATTATTTATTGCACTGCATTTGAAAATGCTTGATTAGAAAAGCCCCAGGGAAGCAACTGTATAAGTAAAATATGCAAGCCTGGATCTTCCACTGAGTGCAAAGTACGCATTACCTATCAATTGGGTTCTTTATTAAATACAGGAGACCCTGGTGGCTCAGATAGTAAACAATCTGCCTTCAATGCAGGTTCAATCCCTGGATCTGAAAGATCCCCTGGAGAAGGAAATGGCAACCTACTCCACTATTCTTACCTGGGAAATCTCATGGACAGAGGAGCCTGGCAGACTACAGTCCATGGGGTCACAAAGAGTTGGAAATGACTGAGAAACCAACACTTCCACTATACTTAAGATGGAAAAGATTTTAATGCCAAGAATAACATTCTATATTTTATTAAACACACTGCATAGGAAAAGAAAGACTTTACACACTGATATGTAAATTTAAATATGAATACCGATAAAACAGTTGATTTAGTCTTAAAGAATAGCAAGGAGAGATAAGAAAGCCTTCCTCAACGATCAATGCAAAGAAATAGACGAAAACAACAGATTGGGAAAAACTAGAGATCTCTTCAAGAAAATTAGAGATACCAAAGGAACATTTCATGCAAAGATAGGCTCGATAAAGGACAGAAATGGTATGGACCTAACAGAAGCAGAAGATATTAAGAAGACATGGCAAGAATACACAGAAGAACTGTACAAAAAAGATCCTCATGACCCAGATAATCACAATGGTGTGATCACTCACCTAGAGCCAGACATCCTGGAATGTGAAGTCAAGTGGGCCTTAGGAAGCATCACTACGAACAAAGCTAGTGGAGGTGATGGAATTCCAGTTGAGCTATTTCAAATCCTCAAAGGTGATGCTGTGAAAGTGCTGCACTCGATATGCCAGCAAATCTGGAAAACTCAGCAGTGGCCACAGGACAGGAAAAGGTCAGTTTTCATTCCAATCCCAAAGAAAGGCAATGCCAAAGAATGTTCAAACTACCGCACAATTGCACTCATCTCACAGCTAGTAAAGTAATGCTCAAAATTCTCCAAGCCGGGCTTCAGCAATATGTGAACTGTGAACTTCCAGATGTTCAAGCTGGTTTTAGAAAAAGCAGAGGAACCAGAGATAAAATTGCCAACATCCGCTGGATCATCGAAAAAGCAAGAGAGTTCCAGAAAAACATCTATTTCTGCTTTATTGACTATGCCAAAGCCTTTGACTGTGTGGATCACAATAAACTGTGGAAAATTCTGAAAGAGATGAGAATACCAGACCATCTGACCTGTCTCTTGAGAAACCTGTCTGCAGGTCAGGAAGCAACAGTTAGAACTGGACATGAAGCAACAGACTGGTTCCAAATAGGGAAAGGAGTCCATCAAGGCTGTATATTGTCACCCTGCTTATTTAACTTATATGCAGAGTACATCATGAGAAACGCTGGGCTGGAAGAAACACAAGCTGCAATCAAGACTGCTGGGAGAAATATCCATAACCTCAGATATGCAAATGACACCACCCTTATGGTAGAAAGTGAAGAAGAACTAAAGAGCCTCTTGATGAAGGTGAAAGAGGAGAGTGAAAAAGTTGGCTTAAAGCTCAATGTTCAGAAAACTAAGATCATGGCATCTGGTCCCATCACTTCATGGGAAATAGATGGGCAAACAGTGGAAACAGTGTCAGACGTCATTTTTTTGGGCTCCAAAATCACTGCTGATGGTGACTGCAGCCATGAAATTAAAAGACGCTTACTCCTTGGAAGGAAGGTTATGGCCAACTTAGATAGCTTATTTAAAAGCAGAGACATTACTTTGCCAACAAAAGTCCTTCTAGTCAAGGCTATGGTTTTTCCAGTGGTCATGTATGGATGTGAGAGTTGGACGGTGAAGAAGGCTGAGCGCCGCAGAATTGATGCATTTGAACTGTGGTGTTGGAGAAGACTCTTGAGAGTCCCTTGGACTGCAAGGAGATCCAATCAATCCATCCTAAAGGAGATCAATCCTGGGTGTTCATTGGAAGGACGGATGTTGAAGCTGAAACTCCAATAGTTTGGCCACCTCATGCGAGGAGTTGACTCATTGGAAAAGACCCTAATGCTGGGTAGGATTGGGGGCAGGAGGAGACGGGGATGACAGAGGATGAGATGGTTGCATGGCATCACCGACTCGATGGACATGGGTTTGGGTAGACTCTGGGAGTTGGTGATGGACAGAGAGGCCTGGCATGCTGTAATTCATGGGGTCGCAAAGAGTCAGACACGACTCAGCGACTGAACTGAATTGAACTGAAACCATTCTTTAGCCTCAGATATGCAAATGACTCCACCCTTATGGCAGAAAGTGAAGAACTAAAGAGCCTCTTGATGAAAGTGAAAGAGGAGAGTGAAAAAGTTGGCTTAAAGCTCAACATTCAGAAAATGAAGATCATGGCATTCGGTCCCATCACTTCATGGCAAATAGATGGGCAAACAGTGGAAACAGTGGCTGACTTTATTTTCTTGGGCTCCAAAATCACTACAGATGGTGACTGCAGCCATGAAATTAAAAGATGCTTACTCCTTGGAAGGAAAGTTATGACCAACCTAGATAGCATATTAAAAAGCAGAGACATTATTTTGCCAACAAAGGTCCGTCTAGTCAAGGCTATGGTTTTTCCAGTAGTCATGTATGGATGTGTGAGTTGGACTATAAAGAAAGCTGAAC
The DNA here is from genome assembly GCF_054371585.1 of Giraffa tippelskirchi. Taxonomy (NCBI): domain Eukaryota; kingdom Metazoa; phylum Chordata; class Mammalia; order Artiodactyla; family Giraffidae; genus Giraffa; species Giraffa tippelskirchi. The sequence continues at coordinate 71,638,222 of NC_137284.1, forward strand.
ACTAAAGAATTGATGCTTTTGAACTGTGGTGTTGGAGAATACTCTTGAGAGTCCCTTGGACTGCAAGGAGATCTAACCAGTCCACCCTAAAGGAGATCAGTCCTGGGTGTTCACTGGAAGGACTGATGTTGAAGCTCAAACTCCAATACTTTGGCCACCTCATGCGAAGAGCTGACTCATTTGAAAAGGCCCTGATGCTGGGAAAGATTGAGGGCAGGAGGAGGAGGGGACAACAGAGGATGAGATGGTTGGATGGCATCACCGATTCAATGGACATGAGTTTGGGTGAACTCCGGGAGTTGGTGATGGACAGGGAGGCCTGGTGTGCTGTGGTTAATGGGGTCGCAAAGAGTCAGACACAACTGAGCAACTGAACTGAACTGAAATCATCCTTACAAAATAATCCCATTTCTTAAAGAAAAGTATGAGAAGAGTTTTCCTAGGTTTGTATTCACAGGCTAATATTTTAAATTTCTTTGGCTTCCTTCCTAGGCTCTTGAAAGTGCAACATCTATGTTATAAATATAAAGGTATAATCAATCTCCTCTTGAGAATAATGTATAATTCAAAATTCCATTGTGTGTTAAATTCTAATGAGGTTTCAAGCACTTTTTGATTTTCCCACGTTAATGGGTTATAAAATTACCAGATCAAAGAGTAATGAATTTCAACCCTAGTTCACCTATAACTTGGTTTCTTCATGCTCAAACAATGATTGTAATAAGACTTCACCAGGCTGATTTAAAGATGAAGAATAAATGCCTGAAATACATCAAGAAAATAATTGTGGTAAATATTTGTAACCAGTTAGGCTTGGCAGTTCTATACTTTAGTTCAATCTCCTATAAAAAATGATGGGAGAAAAACAATAATAAAATAAATCTTCATCTTGTAATTGGCTGTGTTAGTGAGTAGAAAGCACTGAGAATAGTGCATGGCATACGGCAAGCAGTGTACAAAGTCTAAATCATGATCATTACCACCACTATCATCCCGTCTTAGACATAAAACAACACAAAGAAAACAAACTCATCTAGAGACAAATTTCCTCTCTAGGAGTGAAGCACTTGAAAGTAAAAGTGACTGAAACGTATGCTTCTAGGTATTAAAAATGTGAAGATTGCCACTATTCAGGAAAGATTTTATGATAAGACATCAAGAGAATTAAAAACTTCTCATATACAGCAATTTTGAGACTAAAATCTGTAGAAAAATGAGACCAAAAACATGTAGCACAAAAATCTAAGGATTTTTATGAGATCCCTTTAAGGAAGGGGTAAGAAGGATGGTAAGTATTTCTCTGTGAAATAAGGTCTGTGCTGTGCTTAGTCACTCAGTAGTGTCTGCCTCTTTGTGACCCCAGGGACTGTAGCCCAGCCAGGCTCTTCTGTCCAAGGAAATTCTCCAGGCAAGAATACTGGAGTGGGTTGCCATGCCCTCCTCCAGGGTATCTTCCTGACCCAGGGATCGAACTCAGGTCTCCTGCATTGTAGGTGGATTCTTTATCATCTGAACTACCAGGGAAGCCCAGAAACAAGGTCATGGCTACCGAAAGAGACCTACACATAGGTCACTGGATATGTTACATCAAACACTGAACATTTAATTCTAGGTGAAGTATTATAAATAGAGTGTACTTTTCTCTGACAGAGGGATGACTATCTATAGTTTCCCTAGTCACATGCAAAGCGCTAATGTTATCTATCATTGCTCTCTCTTAATAGGAGCATTGTGCCAATGGTATGAGCAATAGAAGCAGATCGGTCAGATATTTTAGCTGTGGTATGCGGACAGTTTTTAGAAAAGACATAGTAGGGGGATGACCTAGGAAACTACCCCAGCTCCTGCCTTATAATGATCCCAGCAACAATGAAGAAAGAAAGTGCGAAATACCAGAAGTATAGAAGACAGAATTCAGAGCATTTAGTTACTGGCTCTATCTGGAACCTGGAGAATAATCAGAAGTGATTCTTAGATTCAGGTAACTGGAAGAACAGTGGTTCCCCTAACAAGTAGCAGTGTCGGGAGAATACAACAGTTCAGATTCCTTATCTATAATATTGGAAGGAATGCTACATCGTGGAAATATCATAAAGCCTGGAGGGGTGGGAGGTGGGAGGGAGGTTCAAGAGGAAAGGGACATATGTATACCTATGGCGGATTCATGTTGATGTATAGCAGAAACCAATGCAACATTGTAAAGCAATTATCCTCCAATTAAAAATAAACTTTTATAAAAAAGAGAGATAAAGCATGAAGACTAAGCACTGTGGCATAGAAAAACAGGCTTTCAACCTGCTAACCAATACTGTCTAAATGGAACTAATGGCCCTTGAGAAAGGTAACTATGGTAAAATTTGAATCAAGGGGAAGTTGATTCATGTAGCTGATTCATGTAGCTCACATAGTATATAAACTTTACATACAATTTGTTCTATAGATAAATGTCACAGGATTCAGTCACCATCTATTATACGTAACTGAGTGAAATGGGCAGAACTTTTGAACCTCATCTAAATGTTCCTATTATAGTATGACTTTGGATGCAAATATAGTTCTGTCAAGTCATTAGTATGTATTCAAAATAAATGAGAGCATGCACAATTTTTACTAGAGTTACCATAAATACTTTGGAAACAGGCTAGTTAGAATCAAATGGCACATAATAGTAGTAATCATAACAATAATGATAATAATAAAAATAAAAAATATACTTATACAACTAAGATGATGAGAATTCTTCCTAAATCCCTTCAAATATAATAAAAATCTTACCAAACCTCTGTTGTTCTCTACCTGTAAAATGTAAAGAAGAAAATAAAGGATTTAATTGGAAATTTTATCTTCATAAGGCCTCAGTATCCACATGTGTAAATTTCTGTCTGAAGACATTTTTCCAAATAACATTCCACGATGTGTATAGTATATTCTGTGATAAAAGGGAGTCATGGTCAACAAAACATGGGAAATAATGAATTAACCTAACTTTACTGCCTGCATACCCAGAGTCTTTTATAAGCCAATATAAGTTGCGAGTCTCCCCAAGTGGAATACAGTACTATCATTGCACAAATCAATTTGATCATGAAGTAATTCCCTTTTTGGGGAAGTGGGGTGGAGAAAACACTACTTGGGAATCAATGCCTTAGGTTATTTCACATGAGTTTCAAGACAGTACATCATGTCAGCTTCACAACAACCAGGGAAGAAGGCAGAGCAGATAGGGATCCAATTGGTGATAAGAAAATTTAAATTCAAAAAGATAATGTAAGAAACCAATAGTGAGATTGACCGATAGATTCGTTCAGTCTCAGTCTAGCAATGTGGTTTTATTAACCAAAACAATTTCTGATCTCAAGGAAAATACCACCCACAAGCTGGAGAAACTAATGCCTATGCCAAATATGACATACTCTTCTACACTGTAAAATAGTCATGGCACAGCTGACTTGCTGTCTAACGTTGAGATATTAAGCTATTTGAAAACATCTTTCATAAGTTAAGTCTAAATGGGGAAGCAGTCAATGTTATTAAAGCATGTGCCAAGTGAAGCTTTGATATCCTAGACCTTTCTGTGATATTGAGACTCAAAATTTTCTTGGTAGAGACAAGAAGTTTGCATGGTAGTTGGCCACAAGACAGAGGAAGGTAAAAATCGCATCTTTCAAAGAGAAGTAACATTTCTGAAATGACAATCTGCTGTTAGTTCTTCCACGACACCCTTCATGAGAGACTGGTGAAAATGCTTGAGAAATTACTAACTGCACATTTGCTTTAAGAGTCAAAATGCACTTTGTACATGTTCCATATTAAATTATAAAAAATATATATAGTCATTCATGATCTTATGTAAGAAACCCAGCCCCAACATCAAAAAAAAAAAAAAAACCCTCCTGGGAACTTCAAACCAGGGAAAATAATTCATATTTTGTTAAAACACACACCCTACACACACAGACAGGCACACACAGAAACACAGACTTCATTATGAATTTTAGGAACCTGAAGAATATACAAAGGATATGGAATATCTCTTCACCAAGATCATGATCTACAGAACATGACCCACCAGATTCAAGGTACTTTATTATACTGTTAATATCTAATTAATCTAGGTGGTGGAATATTTATAATCTTGTTACCATATTTAAAAAATACATATGTCTCCCTTATGGGCTTCCCTCATAGCTCAGTTGGTAAAGAATCCACCTGCAGTGCAGGAGACCCTGGTTCGATTCCTGGGAAGGGAAGATCTGCTGGAGAAGGGATAGACTACCCACTCTGGTATTCCGGCCTGGAGAATTCCATGGACGGTATAGTCCATGGGGTCACAGAGAGTTGGACACAACTGAGCAACTTTCAATTTCACACTTTTCATATTTCCCTTTTGGGCTTCCCTGGTGGCTCAGATGGTAAAGAATACACCTGCAGTGCGGGAGACCTGGTTTCGATCCCTGGGTTGGGAAGATCCCCTGGAGGAGGGCATGGCAACTCATTCCAGTATTCTTGCCTGGAGCATCCCCAAGAACAGAGGAGCCTGGCGGGCTACAGTCCATGGGGTCACAAAGTAACTAAGCACACACAGCATATCTCCCGTTTATATTCCTTAAATTACATCACAAACTTACTTCATTTTTCTATGATTAACATTGTTACTTAATCTGCAAGAATTAAAAAAATGTTTAGTACATGAAGGTTTTTTATTTATTATGTACTTGCATCTATTCTAAACAACAAGATCATGATTTAAACTTACAAGGTTAATTCAGTGCTCTGTGGTGACCTAAATGAGAAGGAAATAAAAAAAAAGAGAGATATATGTATATGCATAACTGATTCACTTTGCTGTACAGTAGAAACTAACACAACATTGTAAATCAACTATGTTGTTGTTGATGTTTAGCTACTAAGTCATGTCCGACTCTTTGCAACCCCATGGACTATAGCCCGCCAGGCTCCTCTGTCCATGGGATTTTCCAGGCAAAACTACTGGAGTGGGTTGCTATTTCCTTCTCCAGTGGATCCTCCCAACCCAGGAATCAAACCTGAGTCTCCTTCATTGGCAGGCGGATTCTTTACCACTGAGCCACTAGGGAAGCCCCAAAATAACTATACTACAATAAAAATTAATTTAAAAATAAATAAATTTATGAGATTAAACTTTAATAATTTTCACATTCCATTTGTAACTCCTTATGTCATTAATATATAATACTTTCTTTCAAGCTTCTAACAATAACCTGTAAGTGATCCTTACCACTACTAAATGTTTACACATTAGTTGTCTATATGCTGCCATAATAAATTAGCACAAATTTAGTGGCTTAAAACAATACAAAGTTATCTCAAGAGTTCTGCAGCTGAGAAGAATAACACAGACGTCACTGGGATAATAGCTCTAGCAGAGAACCCATTTCTGTGCTTTTGATGGCCTCAAGAGGTTACCCATATTCTTCGGGTTGTGACCCCTTCCATCTCCAAAGCCAGCAATAGCTGGTTAAGTCTTTTTCTCACTCCCTATCATCCTGAAAATTCTGACTCCCTCTTCCACTTACTGAAACATATACATTACCAAATGTAAAATGAGATAGCCAGTGGAAATTTGCTGTATGACACAGGGAGCTCAAACCCAGTGCTTTGTGACAACCTAGAGGGGTAGGAGGGAGTCAGAGATGAGAGAGAGGTTCAACAGGGAGAGGACATATGTATATCAATGGCCGATTCATGTTGATGTATGGCAGAAATCAACACAGTATTATAAAATAATTATCCTCCAATAAAAATAAATTTTAAAAAAACAACATTGGGTCCACCCAGATCACTTAGCATGATCTCCCTGTTTGAAGGTCAGCTGATTAGCAATCTTATTTTCATGTGCAAGCTTAATTCACCTTTACCATTTCAAGTAACATATTTACAGGTTGCAGAAGTTAGACCCAGAACATTTTGTGGGGAACCACTATTCTGCTTACTAGAGTTAGCCACAAACTCCTACTTCATATGCTGTCACTCAGTATCTGTCTTTACATTACAGGTGTTTCTACTTAGGACTTCCCTGGTGGTGTAGCAGTAAAGAATCTGCCTGCTACTGCAGGGAACACAGGTTCAATCCCTGGTCCAGGAAGATCCCACATGCTGCAGGGCAACTATGCCTCTGCACCACAACTACTAAGCTTGTGTGCCACAACTACTGAAGGTCAGGTGCTTAGCGTCCATGCTCCACAACAAGAGAAGCCACCGCAATGAGGAGCTTGCGCACTGCAACTAGAGAGTAGCCCTCACTTGCTGCAACTAGAGAAAAGCCCACGCACAGCAATGAAGACTCAGCACAGTCAAAAATAAATTCATTAATAAAAAATTTTAAAAGGCATTTCTCTTTAAGGAATGTTTACTAAAGTCTTCAAATAATAATAGCAAAAGTCTTCAAATAATAGCAGTAATAGCAATAATTATTATTATGGTTTGTTTATAGAAAATCGAGGATGAAAGCCTTAAGTGACTCAATTAAGACCTTCAGCATAACTTACTATTTCAGAAATGTTAATAGAACACAATGAACAAATTTGAAATCATGAAACCAGGATGATCTCAGAGGTGTCATTCTCACCTTCTCTCAAAAAGAAGCAATTCCCTGGCTTCCCTTAAAGTATCTGCTTGATCCCTGCCACATGCCTCTCGTCTATCTCCTTTATATACTCCCAAGGATTCACCTTTTAAATTAAGCCTTCTATCAGTAGCCTGATATAAATAGGCACGGTTACAACAATTCCCAGTCTTTTGCACATGACTCTGCCAAGCATAGTTATTAAGACTGATGTCATTTGTGCAGTAGTTGCTTAATGACCTAGATTTAAAAATTAATCAAGTAACAGAACTTTGCTTTTAAGAAAAATAAAATATGAATTTTTCTCACCTAAATTAAGTTATATTTTAAGCTCCTTGATGGTTGGAACATGTTTGTCATAGTGTATATCACAGGTTCCAGCACATAGCACGGATCCAAAAAATAATTGTTCAAACAATAAATGAAGATGTGTTAACATGTACCTTAAGCCTTCTACCATTTTTGTCCTTACTTGCCTAACACAATCTCCTAGAACTCACATTATATAAATTTATAAATATATAAATATTAAAAATCCAACATTCAGTCATAATTTACAAATATTTACTAAGTGCCAACTATGTGTCAGGCTTGTCAGATTCCTTATTAATACAGTGGCAATTTAGTTCCTGCCTTCATGCCTATAATTTGTGGTCTTTCAGGATTTTCCATCTTAGTTGATGTTGATATCTATTTGATGCTGATATCTATTCCAAGAATTATTTCTCAATCATCTCAAGCAGAAACGACCTGTCTTTTCCAGTCCTCATATTGCCTGTTCAACTCACCATTTACACTGCCTCACACAGAAATTACTTATATGAACATCTCATCTCTCCCAATGCAATTTCTTATAAAGCCCCTTGTAAGTTATTGTACACACACAATAGTTGGACACATGTTTTTCCCTTAAAAATATAACCTCTACAAAAACTTAGGAAGGATATTTTCTCATTTTCATTGACATAGTTATTTTCTTTTTATCAACAGTGAAATAGTTAGGAATTTTGGCCAATAGAAAATATTTAGACTGTGTGATTATGAAGAAAAACTATAGTACTGTGGGTAAATATACAGTAATTACTTATCTGCAGATAATATTCATTTCAATCATCCCTATATGCCAAAGAAACTGTAATACACAAAGTTCTCCTCCAAAGGCCAACCATTACAATCTGTCTTTACTAATTTATGTCTTTGGGCTTCCCTGTGGTAAAGAACCCACCTGCCAAGCTGGATACGTGAGTTCAATCCCTGGGTCGGCAACATCCCCTGGAGAAGGAAATGGTAACCCACCCCAGTATTCTTTCCTGGGAAATCCCATGGACAGAGAAGCCTGGCAGGAAGCCCATCTGGAAGCCCCAGTACTTTGGCCACCTAATGCAGGGAGCCAACTTATTGGAAAAGACCCTAATGCTGGGTAAGATCGAAGGCAACAGGAGAAGGAGGCAGCACAGGGTAAGATGTTTAGATAGCATCACCAACTCAATGGACATGAATAACTCCAGAAGACAGTAAAGGACAGAGAAAATTGATGTGCTGCAGTCCATGGGGTTGCAAAGAGTGTGACATGACTTAGTGACTGAACAACAACAATGATGTCTCTGCACTGGCTGACATTTGGAGCAATTATGATATTACCAAGAGATTTATCCTATTATATCTTCCATCACAAGGAAAGTGAGACAAAGGCAGTGCAAGATATACAGTTAAAGATAGAATTCAAAATATATATTTTATATGCAAATTTATAAGTTTTTCTATAAAGTAAATGGAGATTTATTTGTAATCTTTTATGTCATTAATACAACAATGCACAAAAATTTTGCACATGCATGGTAGGAAGAAGTGGCCCCTGGTACAGTATGTTTGAGCCTAAAACATTAAGTGACAATAGATGTGTGGGCCAGATTAGGTAGAATGTGCCCAAGAGAATGTGGCCACAGTTGGCAAGTGAACTAAGACTTGATCTGGAAATAATTGTCACCTCTCACTCCTAAACCTTTCTAATAAGTAACACCATCTCCTCCAGAAAGGGTACTGATGCAGACCTATGGAGTAGGGTCAGTTCTTCAAAAAATTTTCCTGCCAACTAACATTTTTAAAATGCTCCCCAAACCTTCTGAAATCGAGCCTGCCAAATACAATAAAAACAAGTTGATATGCTACAGTGAAACAAGTGGATAAGCAATAAAGTACATGAAAAACATTTCACATTATGCATGAAATGAAGTTGCTCTGTTGTGTCTGACTCTTTGCGACCCCATGGACTGTAGCCTACCAGGCTTCTCCGTCCATGGGATTTTCCAGGCAAGAGTACTGGAGTGGGTTGCCCTTTCCTTCTTCAGGGGATCTTCCTGACCCAGGGACTGAACCCAGGTCTCCCGCGTTGCAAGCAGACGCTTTACCTTCTGAGCTACCAGGGAAGCATAGCATAGGAGAAAACAATTTCAATGGTAAACAAAAATGGAATGCTCTCTCAGTTAAGCTTTCGAAACATCTAATGTAGCCTTTAGGCTTGAGGCAATTTGTATCCAGAAAAATGAATATTGTGTGATAAGGATCAGTAAAACTTCAAATTTATTTTTAAAGTTATCTATTTCCAAGTTTGAAAATTAATTCCATTTTATTTCATTTATACTTAATCCCTTGGAGAAAGGAATGGCTCTCCACTCCAGTATTCTTGCCTGGAGAATTCCACGGACAGAGCAGCCTGGTGTGAAGGTTGGACACGACTGAGTGACTAATATACGAAACCTACATAAAGGAAGAAAACTCCTTAACTTTTACACAGCCTCTTGATTCCATGAGCTGCCTTTTGTAAGAGTCACTGTAATTGTAATATCAGTGCTGTAAGCAAAGGAAAATCAATAGCAGATTCAAGTCATAATTTCATATATTCACCATGAAACCAGATTTTAGAAAAACAAAGATGGAATTAAAAATAATTAGTTCTATATGGATTTCCTGATAGCTCAGATGGTAAAGAATCCATCTACGATACAGGAGACCTGGGTTTGATCCCTGGATCGGGAAGACCCCCTGGAGGAGGGCATGGCAACCACTCCAGCATTCTTGACTGGAGAATATCATAGACAGAGGAGCCTGGTGGGGCTACAGTCCGTAGGGTCACAAATAGTCAGACACGTCTGAGCAACTAACACACCAACAACAAACGGATTATTTTACTAACTCAGCAAGAATCAAGTCATTGGTGATTTGGAAGGAACCGAGTTGACCCACATTTACCTAGGATTAATCTCAGGAATCACTCTTTTTGAATGCTTTCCAGAGAAGCCATGAGTAGCCAGGCTGGGCTCTTTCTAGTCGAGGTCACATAGAATGTAAAGGGTTTAAATGTTGAAGAAATGGAAACTTCTCTTTGTATCCTATCCTGCCACAGAATGGAAAGATAGCCCCGTCTATGGCAGTCTTATAGAATGCAGGATCTAGAACAACACTCTGCAAAGAATGTACAGGAAACGTGCACACGTCCTCTTCCTGCTACCACCAGTGAAATGACCACTGACAGAGGAATGGATAAAGAAGTGGTGGTACGTATATATACAATGGAATATTACTCAGCCATTAAAAAGAATGAAATGATGCCATTTGTAGCAACACAGATAGACACTGAGATTGTCATACTGAGTGACGCAAGTCAGAAAGACAAAGACAAATATATGACATTGCTAATATGTAGAATCTAAAAAAAAAGATACAAATGAATTTATTCACAAGGACAGAAACAAACCCATATTAACTTATGGCTACTGGGGGGAAGGAGGGATAATTTAGGAGTTTGGGATTGACATATACACATTACTATATTTAAAATAAATATCCAACAAGGACCTACAGCATTCAAAAATGGAGATGGGATAAGAGAATGATATAGATGAACTGAGCCTGGCTGTGTGCTGATAATTCTTGAATCTAATCAATGGATTCATGGGGATTTATTACTGTACTCCTTCTACTTTGTGTGTGTTTGAAATTTTCCATAATAATAAAGTTTTTAAAAATTATATCACTACATGTACAGGTATTGTGTCAGTACTGAGGAAATCAAGGACCTTATTTTGTATTCTCCATTTTTTCAAAATTTAGCATTCAGATATAACAGTGTTTTTCTTTAAAAAGATAACATGTGGTATTCTTATACACTAAAATAATTTCTTAGGTTACCAGAATATTCATCCATTAAAAATTACAATTAAGTTCTAACTATATCTGTAAAATCATTTAGCCTCCTAAAGAGAAAAATCAAGTATTAATAGAAACTTGGTTTACCTCACTTGGTAATTCTACGTACAATAAATCAGGTGCTATTTGATAGAGTATTTTATGTCATAATTATGTAAAATCTTTTATATTTAAATATTTTAATAAAATGAGTAAAACAATTTTAAGTGACTATATATTTATCACAAACCATATGCTACACAATGTCAATGGAATATTTAGGGGACAAGGATTATTTGTTTTATTTCCTCTCAATTGATGGATACTCAGCAACTTTCTTTTTACTTTACCACTTCTAAAATTTATTGTAACTATTAAAACAAAACCTCTCTGTCTTATTAAGGATACTGTTAAGATTAATAGAAAGACTTTTCAGTGGAGGATGTTGAAGTGATTCTGATGACAAATCACTATTTTTAAGGATGCTAAATGCTAGGACTAAACCTATAGGAATCCCTTGACACATTCTGAAAACATGAACCATGGCTTTTTAATGACTTTTCATCTCATGTTGAAAATCTGGTATAAATAAGGATGCACATTCTGTCATTTTTAGAATTAAAAGAATAATAACACCACAAAAGAAAAAAAAAAAACCTATGAATGAGAGTTAAGACTGTCAGTAAGCAAAATTTCCTGAGTGAGCACCATATGCTGTAAGAAAATACTAAGGATCCCATATTCTAATCACTAATAAGAAATAATCAACAAATAGTTGCTTTCTTAGAATTCTGTTAAAGACATAGTTCAAAGAGTGGTACAATAAGATAGTGTAAATGAGATGGGTGTGGTGTCTCAATACCTAAATGAAATTAACTATTTGTTAATTTGCTGTCTCTTTCAAGAGAGAGAATAGTTTCATTCATAACAAATATAAGACAAAATAACTTCAAAAATTTAAAAATCACCATCTGAAACCAAAAACTTGCCAAAACCAAACTTGGGAGGACTCATTTTCGTTTGCTTTGCTTAATAATCTAGGTATATTTCTTGTAGATTTTGAAGTAATAGGCAAAAAATTATAAACTATATGATTTTTACACAATACATACACACACAAATAATGCACACTGTAGTGGATGCACAGGAAAATAACCACTATTCTGATCATCAAGAGCCTGGTTTTTATTTGTACAGCACTAATATTACTAATTCAATAAAAATCTTATTACATACAAAGCTTTCTTCAAAATATCTGCAGAAATATTGCTTGGGTTTATTAATATTTCATATCTTAAATTATTTTTAAATTTCTAATTAGTATATGCATCCTAGAAAGTTTGATGCATTTTTCAGAAAGAAAACCAGCTGTGTACGTTCTTCTGCATAAATTCTACTCTGGATTTTATGGTGTACTTGTTATTGCCTAAGTTCTCAAAATAATTGGATTTTACATATTTAGAAATTCAACATTTAAGGCAAAGGAACACTTCCCTAGTAGCTTGTCTTATTTATGTTTAGCTTTAAGTAAAACAAACAATATACATTTAGGTTTATCCACTAGATCTATTAGCCTACCAGAAACATTTGTTGTCAATTTCTTTTCATAATTTCTTGCATAAACTACCTATAAGGTATTTAAACTATTATAATATGAATGTAAATCAGTGATCAGCAAACTATTAGTGAGTCAGATCTGGTTTTGTGGCCTATTTTTCTTCCATCTATAAGCAGAGAATTATTTTTATATTTTTAAAGGGTTTTAAAATAATGGAAAGAATATGAGGGAAAGATTGCATGTGACCTGTGAAATCTAAACTGTTTACAGTCTGTTCCTTTATTGAGTACATTTGATGACTACTAGTATAAATAATTTCCTATCATTCTTTAAAATTAAAAACCTAATTTAGTCAACTCTCAGAATTTATTTACTGTATAAAGCGAGGCACCTGAGAGTCCCAGGTGTCACAGTGGTCAAGAATCCATCTGCCAATGCAGGAGACCCACGAGATGAGGGTTCAGTCCCTGGGTTGAGAAGATCTCCTGGAGAAGGGAATAGCTACCCACCCAAGTATTCTTGCCTGGAGAATCCCATGGACAGAGGAGCCTGGCAGGCTATGGTGCATGGGGCCACATAGAATTGGACTCAACTGAGCGACTGAGCACATACACACACACAAAGCAAAGCAAACTGCAGGTAAATGGCAGGCATAGATATATCTACCAAGTCATATTTCTTACACTTATCTCACACAAAGGAACCTAACTCATCCCATACATCACAGATACCCAGCAGGTGTTATACAAGATGTCTCATATTTACTTAGTTGTCTCTAAAATGGTCTCTTGTCACTGAAATTATGATGGACATTTTACGGAGGAGGAACATGAACTTCTGGAAGGTTAAGTGATTTTTCTCTAGAAAAATAAATTGTGTGTAAAATGTGCTAATTAACATTTTCACCTTAAGTAACAATACAGCCCCCTAATTTTGAACTTTCCAACTTTCCCCAAGGGATAAACTCAAGGTAGAGGTGAGAAGCAACTGCTGGAATTAAAATATTGAGCACCACCAATTTCTTCCAGTGTTGTATTTTAATTTTTTAATTAAAATAATGCCAATCTGAATTGTGTTTTATGAAGCAGAATGCAGACATTTAACCACTCAACTCAAAATAATAATTATAGACTTGCATTTGAGACAATTGCATCCGGAAAGCCTTTCATTGAGTAAATCGTTTAAAATTTAATGGCATGTGGCTCTCGAGTGATTTATTACATTTAAGTAGTCCAACCACAAGCGGCAATAAATAACTTTACGGAGGTGGTGGCCTGCTGCCGACTACTTGCATTGGGGTGTGCCAAAACCAAATAATAACAGTATTCAAGGTTTTATTCCAGAACTTGAATATAAATAAATTTATTGAGCACTGGCTAAATAGTATAGTCTTGATTCCCCACATGAATTATATAGTGAATGTGAAGGAATGCTTATAAGGAGTGTAGCATGTCTAAATACTCAGGACAACAAGATTAAACTTTTGTCATAGGAGTGTAAGAGTAAAAATACATGCCTATATATTACAATATATAAATAATCACTGATATATCCATTTCTTCTGAGACTCAGTGAGTAGAGTAGAACTAGAGATTACATTTAAAATTTTCTTGTGTTTGAGACTTTCTAACAAAACATGCAAGTGTTTTTAATGCAGTTCTCTTTAATTAACATTGATATTTTACCATCGATTCTTAAAGTTTTTAAAAACGATGTTATTGGTCTTGAATACTAATGCACTGCTGCATGGTGTCCATTGTTCTATTTATTTCTTTTACCAAACCATGGGCCAGCTATAGCTATCATATATATTCAACATAAATCAACTGCCCCCTCATTTTAATGGTACAAAGATTCCTCCAAATTATATTACTTTAATATCCAAGTGTGTGATGAGAGGACTCATCTCACTCAACAAACTATTGACCAGCTCAGATACTACAGAATTTAAAGTGTTGAGTCACATGATGAGCTCCCTAATAGATGTACAATAGAAACATGAGGATAGATTTGGGGGAATTATAATTTAATAAAACCAAACAAACAAACAAAGAAAGCTGAGTGCCGAAGAATTGATGCTTTTGAACTGAGGTGTTGGAGAAGACTCTTGAGAGTCCCTTGGACTGCAAGGAGATCCAATCAGTCCATCCTAAAGGAGATCAGTCCTGGGTGTTCATTGGTAGGACTGATGTTGAAGCTGAGACTCCAATACTTTGGCCACCTGCTGCAAAAAGCTGACTTACTTGAAAAGACCCTGATGCTGGGAAAGATTGAGGGTGGGAGGAGAAGGGGACGACAGAGGATGAGATGGTTGGATAGCATCACTGACTCAATGGACATGGGTTTGGGTGGACTCTGGGAGTTGGTGATGGACAGGGAGGCCTGGTATGCTGTGGTTCATGGGGTCACAAAGAGTCAGACACGACTGAGCAACTGAACTGAACTGAACTGAACCAGACAAAAACATAAAGTGAAACAGAAAAGAGCTCTTTAACCTCAGTTAGTCTGAGAAGCAGTACGCCGCAGGATATGGTAAGAATATGAGGCAAAGTCAAGGGGAGGGGGCAACACAAATAAGTGTGATTAAGATCAACATAGACAACGTATACATTTCTTAAAGACTAAAATGTTGTTTTGTCATTAATGAGGTAAATACAAATGAAGCTAAACTCTGTATACTCTCAAGTTACTGAGAAGCAAAAAGTAACCACTACATAATTAAGCTATCTGGAATTGAAGAAGGGTGTCTGGGTGAGTTTACTGGAGCTTTGGCCAAGGTTCAGACTCAAAAATAGCTCTAGGGTCAACACTCTCAATTTATCGTACTTGGTTCATCTCAGTAACTGTCTTTGCTCTATCTGAGTTAGACAAGCTTTTGGCCAGTTTTGCCCACACTTGTACTTTGCAGCCAATTTGTGTGTCTAGGACAGACATTGGCAGCTTTTTCAAAGGACTGTGCCAAGGGTTTAACTTCCTTTCTTGTGGTTTTCGTGAGTAAAGGGAAGAACACCTAAATATGCTCCTAGTCTTGAGAGTCAAGTCTTGACCACACACAGCATCCTCCTTCTGGTGACCTCTTTAACTTCACTTACTCTCCCCACTTCATCCTTCCCACCAGACGCTGGGACTTTACTCATGCCATCTTAGAAGATGGCAAAGGAACAAAAAGATCCAGCATGACTCAGGAATGAATGTATAAAATGAGAGGTCTATGTATAAGAAAATTCCATACTATGTCATGTGGAATATTTTCACTGCCATCAAAAGATGGAAGCTTTATGACAAAAAACACAGAATTTTAAATGATCATAACAGTGGGTTTTTTAAAAACTTTTTTGGGTGTCCTAGATCTCTAAGAATCTAATGAAATTTGTGGACCCTGTTGTAGGAATATGCATCAACAGGCTCAGGATTTTACAGGTCATTTTACAGAGTTCATGGAGCACCTGAAGTAAGGTCAACAATCGCGATTTAAGAATCTCTGATCAAATTCAATCCTATAATTGTATAAAGAGCACAATTAAGCTCCAAGGAGGCAATACTTTTTGCCTAACACAACATAGCAAGTTAGCAGCAAAGACATACAAGTTTTTGTACTCCAAATCTAATGCCCTGAAGAGACTCATAAATTACTTCTTTTGATAACAAAGACTTCAAAGCAAACCACAGGAAGCTACTGAGAAAGAAGAGAAATACTTTGAGTGTTTTTGAGATATGGGGAAATCTTTCAGAGCACATATCCTGTTTTGTTTTTTTTTCCCCTTAAAGAGACAAGAAGTGAAATTCATAAACTTGCATTTGTTACTCTGATTTGAAGAAACCAAAGTGAGGAAGATAAGCAAATAGGGTTAAAGAACCCTGAAGGATGGGGCTTCCCAGGTGGCACTAGTGGTACAGATCCGTCTGCCAGTGCAGGAGACCTAAGACACACAGGTTCTATCCCTGGGTCGGGAAGATCCCCTGGAGGAGGGCATGGCAAGATTCTCTTGCCTGGAGAATCTCATGGACAGAGGAGCATAGCAGGCTACAGTCCATAGCGTTGCAAAGAGTGGGACATGCCTGAAGTGACTTAGCACGCATGCAAGCACCTGGAAGGTATAAGAGTTGGGAGAAAGTCCTCACATGGAAACTTGATTCTGCACCAAGTGTGTATTCATTATGATAAAACCAAGTCATCCTGAACACTATTGTAATTATATTTTTTAATTAGTTTAATCTGTTTATTAAGATGAAGATTATTCTGTTATTAAGATTAGTTTAATCTCAAAAGTGTCATGAACAGATTACATATCTGCTAATATGACTCCATATTTTCTTTTCAGTTATTGTCCTTATTTTTATTTTTTTTAATTTAAATTTATTTATCTATTTTTAACTTTACAATATTGTATTGGTTTTGCCATACATTGACATGAATCCGCCATGGGTGTATATGTGTTCCCCTTCCCGAACCCCCCTCCCACCTCCCTCCCCATCCCATCCCTCTGGGTCGAATCACCAGTCCAGGTTCGATGCATTGTAATTATATTAATCAAAGAACATTAATTAAGATTTTAGAACGAAACATGTTTCAACTTCATCTCCCCTAGTGCCTTCCCTAGTTACACCATCACCTTCATCTACACTGACTGCAGCTTAAAACCCGAGTCACCTAGGCTCCTCCCACTCCTTTGGCCTCTCATTCTCTAAGACCCATCAGCTCACCACTATGTGGGTCTCTTGACTCCTCACGTGATGTCCTGTCCATCATTTCTGCACACCTCAAGCTCTAGCCACCTCTTGCCTGGCTTTGCTTTCTTTTCCCTTATGTCTCTTTCTACCTCTATTTCTTTCCAACTCACCTACCAAACTGCTCTGAAAGAGACCTTCCTATAAAGCAAATCTAATCACATTACTCTCTGACTTGACCCCTTTCAGGGGTTGTTACCTATAAACTTCCTTTAAAAACTTTTGTTGAACTTCTGAAATATTTTCTAAGTGTTATATGATAATAACATTTTCATTTTACATGGTTTAAGATAAAAAGACTGCTTACTTTAAATTATATTATCAAAGTTTATATAAAAAGTTGTATGTGTTATATATGTAAATATACATAAAGTTATATGTAAAAGTTATCTCATATCATCTTTAAACTCATTTTATACATAGAAAAGGAAGTTCTTGCTACTTTCATTGAAAAAGGATGATTCTTGTTTGTATTGTGGTATATTTATTTAAGAAAAAAAGATTTACAGCATATTGCATACTAAAATGTAGAATGAACTTATTCTATCATATAATGAAAAGTAAATAATACTTATACCCTAAAGTTTGGTCTTCATAATTTTAGCTTAATAAATCAAACCAGTCAATCCTAAAGGAAAACAGTTCTGAATATTCATTGGAAGGACTGATGCTGAAGCTCCCATACTTTGGCCACCTCATGAGAACTGATTCCTTAGAAAAGACCCTGATGCTGGGAAAGACTGAAGGCAGGAGGAGAAGGGCACGACAGAGGATGAGATGGTTGGATGGCATCCCTGACTCGATGGACATGAGTTTGAGCAAGCTCCAGCACCAAGCAAGTTGGTGATGGACAGGGAGCCTGGCGTGCTGCAGTCCATGGGGTCGCAAAGAGTTGGACATGACTGAGCAACTAAACTGAGCTTAATAAATCAGCTGGCTTATTTTTTATGATGGTATGTCTTATGCTGTTGTTGTTGTTGTTCAGTTGCTGAGTCAAGCCCAACTCTTTCCTGCCCCATGAACTGCAGCACACCAGACTTTTGTCTCATGCTTAAAAGCTAAGAAGAAGAGAGAAAATACTCCACAATACCATTTGTAAGGACTCCTCCACAGTGACAAAAGTCGGAGGGACACATTCACCTACCTCAGGGGTTTCAGAATCATTAAATGGGTCATGCTGGCATAGCATCCAAGGTTCTTCTGAAGACTCTGCTCCACCTCTGGGTCCTTCACTCTATTTACATCAACTAATTTGGAGTTCTCCAGACCCCATGCCCTTGAATACGCCATTTTTAATTCCTATAGTGTTCCTCTGATTACCCTTTTTGTAAATGTAGACATTTCCATTCATCCTTTACACCCCAGAGTATGAATCATCTATTCTCTGAGGCCTTCTCTGAAACACTTCTTCCTTTTGCCATCCCTCTGTTACCTGTATGACACATTACTGTCACCATATGCATTTCCCTTCTGAACTCTTAATCGCTGGGTAGTATGTAACTTATTACCAAACATGGTAGGGGGAAATACACATTTATGAATAAATTCATAAATGAAATGGATAGTTAATTTAGGAAAATACAGCAACTGGAAAACAGAACAGGTACAGGTAGAAATTTTCTCAAGAAAATGTATTTTTCTTATCTAATGTTATACTATTAATTTTCCTTCAAGCTTTTTTGGGGGGTGGGGAGGGGGTGGAGAAGATATCCAAAACATGTTACATGAACTTCAGGTATTGTGACTGAGTCTACAACAATATAGGTAAATCTGGAATAATATTAATGTGGGACAAACCAAAATTTTACTTTTCTAAAATCTCTTAATGAGTGGAATAATGCTCTTAAAAACACTGTATTTCTCGCTATACATTCAATTGTATGTATGTCTGGTATTGCTAGCTGTCCATTAAGGACTTTCTCCCTGCTCCTCAATTATAGTAAAATGTGTCTGAGAAATGGCTTCTGGCTGGAGATTGCATTTCCTAGATCCCTTTGCTACATGTATGTTGTTGTTCAATCGCCAGTCATGTCCGACTCTTTGCAACCACATGGACTGCAGCACACCAGGCCCGTCTCTCACCATCTCCCGAAGTTTGCCAAGTTCATGTCTATTGCATCGGTGCATGTATGACCATGTGACTAATCCCTCATTGCTAATGGAATAAAAGCAAGAACAATGTGAACAACTTCTATTTGACTTGCTTAAAGGAAATCTCTGGCCCAAGGCTTCTGTTCTTTTCTTTTCACTTCTCTTTGGAGTTGTTGCAAACAGTGACTTTGGAAGTTGGGCCCCCAAAATGGTAGAGGTGCTGCCTGCGTGAAATAGAGCTGCTAACACACCTGGAGGATCCATCTGGACTGTTATGCAAGAGAAAAATAAACTTCTATCTCGTTTCAGCCACTGAATTGGGGATGTGTCAGAGCAGTTTAGAAAACTGCAAGTCTTTCTATGGTTCTACATCTACGATACATGTTCATCTAATTTAAATCAATCCTCAAAGCAGGTCTTTTAAAACTAGCAAATGTTAATATTTACAATGAGAAACTCATCTTCTGAACTGCAAACTTCTGGAAAGCAAATTTTATAAAACCTCATCTACAGAAGCTAGCTTTGTGTCTACATTTAGAAGTGATTTGCTGAAAAAAATAAACTTTTATGCAAAATGGATATGATAAAATTTCCTGTTATGAGGCCCTACAGTAAGGGAAATACAAAAGTGCTAAAAGAGAGCTATATAGTGAAAATCCCAAATGCTGATGTTTTCCAAAAGTGGCTGGGTTCCATTAAAAATTCTGAATTTGAGTATACTTCCTGAATCGTTACATAAAACTAAGAAGGCCGCCAGTTTCTTTTGTTACATGTGGGATAGTTAATTATTAATGGAATCCTAGTTTCTTGTGAGACAGAACTACAAGTATAAATATGAAGTAGAACTAGTATTTAAAATCTAGTTTCTGCTAATTTTCATGTTGACTTCAGAATAAAAAGTTTTGGTTTGTTACAATCATACATATTTTATAATTTGTTATAGAAATGAACTCTATAGTAAAGTTTCTCTTTGATTTCTATTGCCAAGGGGTGCCCATGAGAAAAAAAAAAAGGTCTGTTAGTAAAAATTAATTTCCTGTAGGAAAGTATTCAGAGGGAGTTCTGTAGTGCTACAAATAAACAGGGCTTCCCTGGTGTCTCAGACAGTAAAGAATCTGCCTGCAATGTAGGAGACCTGGGTTCCATCTCTGGATCAGGAAGATCCCCTGGAGAAGTGAATTGCAACCCACTGCAGTATTCTTGCCTGGAGAATCACAGGGAGAAAGGTACAGCTCATGGAGTCACAAAGACCTGGACATGACTGAGTGACTAACACTTTCAGTTTTTCACAAATAAGTGGGTAAAGAGATACTTTCTGAACATACATGTATATATATTTTATACATATATGATATATATTATATATACTTACATGAATTCATATACTTATATGAATATATACAAATATCTATTTTTTTTCCCAACACTTTGGCCACATGATGTAAAGAGCTGACTCACTGGAAAAGACCCTGATGCTGGGAAAGATTGAAGGCAGGAGGAGAAGGGGATGACAAAGGATGAGATGGGTAGATGGCATCACCAACTCAACGGGCATGAGTTTGAGTAAACTCCGGGAGATGGTGAAGGACAGGGGAGCCTCGTGTGCTGCAGTCTATGGGATCACAAAGAGTCAGATGTGACTTAGCGACTGAACAACAACTATGCCCTGTATCCCATCACTCTGGACATACTGATGCTGCGCAGAAGCCCCTCTCTCTTTTATATCACTGCCTTCGTAACTTCTCCTTAACATCAGCATGGTTTCCTATCGTAAAACAAGAAACCTCCACGTGGCCAGTCTCCTTCAGGGCCTGCACTTCCTGCCTGCCCTCTTCACAGGTATCATCACTGTCTTCAGATTGCCATGCTCTCATTAGACTTCATCTTACTGCCACCTGATTTCCTCCTAGACTAACACCATCACAGCCCTTGTCATGGTTACCATGTGCGTACACTTTAAAACAAATGTTTTAAAGTCCTTACCTTACTTGACACTGTTTGAGAGTCTGAGAATGTCCTGCATTAACCAACTCCATGTACATCACTCACTCTGTAATACATGAACATGGGACAAGCGGTTCCACTTACACAGTCACACTTAATGCTGGCACTTGGGGGTGTGAAACCCAGCAACCTGCTTTTCCCTTTGTGTCTCGTAATGTGAACCAATTCTCTCTTCCTTCGAATGTCCTTTTATCTTAGTTTCTAAAATATCTACTTGCAGCATGGTAACTTAGCAAGTCCACATTCCTTTGCCTACCTCTTAAATGTCAACTTCCCTGGGACTCTATTCTAGGCTTTCTGACACCCTATTAAATCTATGGTTTCAATGTCCTACTTATTGATAACTGCTACTGCTAAGTCGCTTCAGTCGTGTCCGACTCTGTGCGACCCCCTAGACGGCAGCCCACCAGGCTCCGCCGTCCCTGGGATTCTCCCGGCAAGAATACTGGAGTGGGTTGCCATTTCCTTCTACAGTGTATGAAAGGGAAAAGTGAAAGTGAAGTCGCTCAGTCGTGTCCGACTCTTAGCGATCCCATGGACTGTAGCCTACCAGGCTCCTCCGTCCATGGGATTTTCCAGGCAAGAGTACTGGAGTGGGGTGCCATTGCCTTCACCTACATCCAAATCCTAAGAGTAATAATGATAATAGATAGTATTTCTGTTACTCTTACATTTTACCATTTTTTATGTCTGTTTTATCATCACAATTTCATGAGGAAAATACTATTTTTATTCCAGTTTCAAAGATGTGAAAAGTTAAGTTCAGAGAGATTTAAGCTAACTGTCCATAGCCGCAGTGCTGTTTGGTGGCAGAGCCAAGATTTGGGCCAGATAATTTGTCCTTCAGGTTTCCTTCGGATGCTGCCAACACTATTGCATATCGCCAAACTCAAGCCTATACAATAAGCCTTACCCACACTGCCTCCTGGGCTTGATATACTCATGTATGACCACTGGGTTTTTCTACCTTTGTGTAGCTGACGTTTCAGTAATGCCAATCATATGACTGTTTAGGCCTGCACATGTAAAGATTTTGGTCAACAGGGAGCTTCAACTGAAACCAACTAATCATCCCCTGGCCAAATAAGACCAATATGAAGGTGATCGATTTGGAGAAAAGTATGTTCCTACTTCATTTACACAAGTATAGCTTAAATGAAACACAAAACTTAAATACAGACATAATTCCAACTTTTCAAGCGGAAGATTGTGCCTTGGGAAACTTTAAAATTCATGATGTTATACCTCTGCACAATTATTTACAGAAAATACTTTACATGAAAATGTAAAATACACGTAATTTTCACTTCAGTTAAGAATGTGATTCACTCAGAGATGTTTGAACCATTCAGGCCACATACTAACCAATCAGAACACAGCAATACCCAGACCAAAGGCCACTCACAAGGTGAGATACGTACTTGCTCCAACCCTATAAGAAAGTTTTCATAAAGATGTACATTTTAGGTACCATAGATATATGAAAAAGTGACTTAGTCATGGTAGCTGGCAAAACAATAATATTTTACCAATAATAGGTATGCATGTAATAAAGGCAGAAATTCTCATCACTCTATGTTAAATGAGACCAGTGATAGTTTGTGCCCTGTGCGTAACTTCAACTGAGCTCTGATGCTCTATAGTTCCTTCAGTCGTGAATTGATTATACCCAGAATGGAACTCATCACATGTTCCCTTGAACCTGATGCCCACCTCATGTCAGGACTGCAGTGAAAGACTCCATCATGAAACAGTGGTCCAGTTAGAAACATGGGCATGATCTTTGGTTTCGCCCTCTTGACAACTTCCAAAATGCTTTGTAATACAATCTCATGCAATGTTTTGATGGCAGTAGTCCTGTGAGGCTGTATTATCCCAATTTTATAAATGAAGACATTAATATTCAAAGAGGCTGACTTACCCAAAGGCACAGACCTAATAGTTAACATGTTTAATTTGCGGTGCCTCAGCTAATATATTTGTATATATGTTATCTCATATAATCACCAGAACATTCCTATGATTAAACACTTTTTTCTAAAATGAGATAATTAAATACAAGGAGGGATTAAGTCAGTCACTACAGAATTGAAGCCAAGATTTGAACTCAAGTCTGTCAGGCTTAAAAAAGAAAGCAAAAGTGTTAGTCGCTCAGTGGCATCCAACTCTTTGTGACCCCATGGACAGTAGCCTGACAGGTTCCTCTGCCCATGGAATTCTCCAAGAATACTGGAGTGGGTTGCCATTTTCTTTCCAGGGAATATTCTTGACCCAGGGATTGAATCCACATCTCCTGCATTGCAGGCAGCTTCTTTACCCTCTGGGCCACCAGGGAACCCTCATCAGTTTAAAACTGCCTCTTAATTACTCCTACTCTCAGTAAATTACAAAGTAGGTGTCTAAATCCAATTTATTATCTCAGTAGGTGATCATCCCACTGACCAGCTGTCCCAGTGATGGGGCATTTTCCTTAATTTGGGTCTAATAGTGTTATAAGAACAACTGCTATACTTTAGACCTTTTTCTTGAAAATGATATTTAAAACTTTTGTATATACATTTACTTTTACAGAGACTATTAAATCTAAATGATATTTTAGTAACTGAGAAATTTATGATGCATTTCAAAGTTGTCCTTATTAAAAATAATTTTCTATAACAGAGCTGGAGTTTTCTTTATTAAAAAAAAAAATCAGAACACAAAGAAAACGTAACATTAACCAGACTCTAGAAACAATAATACTTTCTTTAGAATACTTTAATAATTCTGTTTTCTTACCATTTCCTTTCTTATCTAAAATAAAGATACATAACTTTTCTCTATTCATCTTCTCTCACATTCTCCAAGAAAAACCCAAACATTCCAGATATTTTTAATTAATAAAACTGGTAAGTTAAAAAAAAAAAAAACAACTGGTAAGTTTTATGCATAGTACATATGAAAAAGGAGAAAGACTGAGAGATTAAGTGATCTGTTTAAGTTTTTAAAAAATGGACTAGCAACAGCACTAGGAACATAACATATTTTAATTTGTCTTATGAACTAAACCCAGAGACTTGGTTTTTGACATCTGGGAAAAAGAACCACATTTCTGAAATATGTTCAGCCTTCGTCAGTTCTAGGAACTAGATCAATGCCATAAACATATTCTTGCCATAGAAGAGCAACACAAGACTGTGTTATAAGCAGCAACTGATGTATGGAACCCACATATGAGAAGAAATTATCAATTAACTAACTTCCTATGTTCATTTTGCCAGATGGAACCCACGTGTAAATATACAATTTAAAATAACATTTTTTCCTTAGAAGATACTTAGAAGAAGGTTTTGAAGATGCCGTAGTTGCTTTCTTCTATCTCTCTCTATCCTTCCTCTCCCAGCCACTCCAGTTAGACTGCTATAAAAATCACCAGTGCCCAAACAGGAAAAGAATGCATGGTTCATGTTGGTATATTGGCTCAGGTAAACTCCTAGAGAGGTCCTGCCAGGTGTTCTGGAAGAGTATCCTATAGACTGAGGGATCAGTTTCACCTATCTTTATATTATATAATCTTCAGGATGAACAATGCCACGAGGTTCTAACTACTTCGTCCTCACTCATTTCCTTCGTTTAAAAAGTGCCAAAATTCCACATTACATTTTCTTTAATTGAAAGAAAGTACACCATTCCCCTGATCATGTTCTGTCTAAATATGAACACTTTATGGCTCCCCTTCTTTCATCACCTCTTAAGTGTTATAATATCCTTGTCTGTATACAAAATTAAACCTGTGTTTCTATTCAACAGGCTTTGTTAATTACACAAGTTTTATCTGTTTTCATTTGTACAATCTAAGAAGAAAGATGTAACTGATAAACATTGCTCTATTTAAATGGTTCTTTTTAATAGCACTGGTGTAGACAGTTGCATGAATGTCTCTGACTGTTGTTATAGCCTAAGCCATTTTTAACAAACCACAGAGAAAGGAGAATCTACAACTTCTGTGAGTTATCAAATGGTTAAAATACAAGGGCTTCTCAAGAGCCTCCAGTGTTTCTAACTACTGTGCAAAATTTAAATTCTTTGAACTGCTTTTCAGGAGTCACAGCATGGCCTTACTAGGTCTCCACTGTTCTTTGATAGGAACCCACACCCCTTTGCTAAAGGTGTCATGCTCTTTTCCATCTCTTCACCTTTCCCAATACCCTGCTATTTGCCTATTTTTAACATAAAAGTACAGTCCTCAAATGGTTTGTTATCTCTTCAAAGAAAGCTTTCTCCATCTTTTCCAACCTACTTTCATCACCAACCTCTCCACATTTATAGAAAATTTGTAGGACATAACACAAACTGGCATTTATTTCTATGCTGCTTCCTAGCTGGTTGTGTTGACAAAATCAAATCTTTTCATTTGATTTATAAACTCTGAAAGCACAGGAAATGTTATATTTGGGGGGGGGCACTTCCTAACAGATACGGTCTATACAGTAGGTGATCAATAAACTCAAATATTCTAAGAGATTAAAACATTTTCCGTCTCAGGTTTCCCAAGAAGGGTTATCCAGTCTGGAATAAAGGCATGGGGACCAAATGGCCAAGTCCATTGCTTATCAAGGGCTTCCCTGGTGACTTGGATGGTAAAAAATCTGCCTGCAATGTGGGAGATCCAGGTTTGATCTCTGGGTTGGGAAGATCCCCTGGAGGAGGAAATGGCAACCCCAGTATTCTTGCCTGGAAAATTCCATGGACAGAGGAGCCTGGTGGGCTACAGTCCATGGGATCGCAAAGAATTGGACACGACTGAGCATGAAGGTAAATGAATTGCTTATCAAGGTGTTTCCATCACTGAGGTCATGTGGTACATGTTGGAAAAGGAATGGGCTAGTGGATATTCCAGGTTTCTACTTACTAGCTGTCTTACATAGGCAAGCAAGTTAATCTCTGAGCCACTGACACCTCTGTATAAAGTCAAGCATGAGAACACTTATATCTCACTGATTTCTTTGTTTCCCTTGAATATCCTGTGCATATCCTGCATCAAGGCCCTTTCTTCTGCTTAAATATTTCTTCCCCATCTCTTTATCTAGTGCATGTCTATTCTTAAACATCACATTCTTATAGAAGCTTTACTTACTTGTTTATCATTTTGTTTTGTTCAATGACTATCTTCTTTGGTTAACTGTACTCTGATAGAAAGGGCTTCTCAGGTGGCACTAGTGGTAAAGAACCTGCCTGCCGATGCAGGTTCAATCTCCAGGTCAGGAAGATACCCTGGAGAAGAGCATGGCAACCCACTCCAGTATTCTCGCCTGGAGAATCCCAGGGACAGAGAAGCCTGGCAGGCTGCAGCCCACAGGGTCGCACAGAGTCAGATAAGACTGAAGTGACTTAGCATGCATGCATGCACTTTGATAGAAAGCACAGATTGCACTGTGTAATTCAGACTACATATCCAGTACACTATATAAATAAGCAAACATTAGTTACTCAATAGTTGTTTCCTTTCCGTCTTTCCTCTTATTATATTTGATATGTTTATAGTTAAGATCCCATAAGTAACTTTTCTTATTCCTTGATGTGCTCTTAGCATTTGACTAATCACCACACAAAAATGTGAAATTAAGAAACACACAAAAAAATATGCTATTTACATAAAGAAAGCATCAAGGTCAAGCAAAACAAAAAAATATGGGTCCATATCTCCTTTTTGTGAACTGGCTAAGCAGAGGATTTACTGTAATTTCAAACCTAACTGCTTATCTGGACACCAGTAAATAGTTCTTAACAACTGGATTTACTTAGATAGTATTTTCTTAACCTGTTAATGCGAAACTGTTTAAAATTAAGTGTACAAAGAGAAAGCATCTCACGATGGAATATGAAAAGGTTAAGCTGGAAATCCTTCTTTGTACCTGAACTCTTGGGGCTTTTCAGGTGGCACTAGTGGTAAAGAACCCACCTGCCAATGAAGGAGACATAAGAGATGCAGGTTCAGTCTCTGGGTTGGGAAGATCCCCTGGAGGAGGGCAAGGCAACTCACTCCAGTATTCTGGACTGGAGAATCCCATGGACAGTGAGCCTGGTGGGCTGCATCCCAGTGGGGTCACAAAGAGTCGGACATCAATGAAGCAACTTAGCATGCACACATGTACCTGAATTATTACTAATAGGTACTACCATGGAATAGACTTCTATGATGGAAAACATAAAAATATCAAATTAATAGGTATTGTTATTTTCATGCTTAGCATCAGTGGTTTATCTCATTAAACCTGCATTAAGAATCCAGGGCTTCCCAGGGCTCACTGAAAAGAATCCTCCTGCCAATGGAGGGGACATGGGTTCGATCCCTGGTCTGGGAGGATCCCACATGCCGCAAAGTAACTAAGTCTGTGCACCACAAACGCAGCTGGTCTGTGCTCTAGAGCCCGGAGGGCACAGTAACTGAGCCCATGTTCTGCGACTACTGAGGCGCATGCACCCTAGAGCCCGTGCTCCCCAGCAAGAGACGATGTCACAGTGAGAAACCCGCGCACTGCAAAGAAGAGTAGCTCCCGCTCTCTGCAGCTAGAGAAAAGTCCAGGCAGCAACAAAGACCCAGCACAGCCATAAATAAATAAATATTTTTAAAAACCTGAATCAGAATCCAGATCAATACAAGTTATTAAGAATGAAGTAACATACACACAAATCATTGACGTAGTACTAAATGAGATCCGACAATGACATTCTCACTGAAGTAAGAAGACACTTGTTACTAAAACGAGAGGTCTTATTCCATTTGGTAAGAAAAAGTAGGGTGTTTACCTAAAATGAAAAACAAACCCTCGAAGGCTGTACAAATAAAGTCTCCTGTTCAATTTATTCAGACTGAAGGTTAATGCTAACCAGTACACCCTAAAGGGGGGAAAAAAATGTATACTACATGGCTTTATTTACACAACTGTTGATGAAAGTAAAGTTTCTCAGGAAGCAGGTAGTGATGACCGCTCAAGCAGTGACAATTAGATTTGGCTGGCAGTACCTGGTAGAGCGTAGTCCCTGAGGGGGCTTCTCCAGTAAAATTATAACCCCACACAGCTAAGCACTTGCAGTCAGTGCCAACATACATGGAACGCAGTATTAAAGAAACTGAAACCCAAATCCCAGAAACATGACTTTCTGTACTCTTCAGCTGGCAGAATTATATCATCGTGCTTGCCTCACACAAATTAGAAAAGATCATGAAAATATACCTTATTTCCACTTTAATACCTGGGTTACATCTTCTCTAACTTATAAAAGGCAAGATGCCATTCAAATAGATAAAAATACTACTGGAGCATATTAAAAGGTAACGTATTACGTGAACAAAAAAGAAAAAAAAGGACAGGAACTCACAAGGGAAAAATATTGAATCCATTCACATTTGTAGAAATAAAAGTTTTTTTGAAAGATAAAGCAATCTCTTGCTGCACACCTGTCTAACTCCACATTTTGTCTAATAATTTCATGATTTAACATTGTTAATCATAATCTTGCTACACTTGTAGCAAGATGGCAGAGTAGAATGACGTGTGCTCATCTTCTCCTGTGAGAACTCCAAAATTCCAACTTTCTGCTGAAGAACCACTGACAGGAGAAGGTTGGAGTCCACCAAAAAAAGATACCCCACGTCCAAGGGCAAAGGAGAAGCCCCAGCAAGATGGTAGGAGGGGAAAAATCGCATTTAGAATCAAACCCCATACCTGCCAGAGATGCTAGGAGGACTCCAACAAAACCTTGCGCACACCAGGACCCAGAGACCCCACAAACTGAGCCAGACCTGTGTTTGAGTCTCCTGCAGAGGTACAGGTCAGCAGTGGCCTGCTGCAGGGGCAGGGGCTCTGGGTGTAGCTACCTGGTCACACAGCCTGTGGCATAAGCCCTCTTGGAGTCGCCATTAACCCCACCATAGAGCTGCCAAGCAGACAACCCACAAACTGCAGAACAATTACACCGAAGAAATTCTCACACTATTAAGAAAGTTCTAAGACCCACAACAGATTTCTCAACCTGGGTATCTGCCAAAGGGACTGAGAACTCCCAGGGAATTTAACTTTGGAGGCCAATGGCATTTGATTACACAACGTACACAGGACTGGGGAAACAGACACTTGGAGAGCACAAACAAAACCTTGCACACACCAGGACCCAGGAGAAAGGAGCACTAACCACACAAGAGACTGGTCCAGACTTGCCTGTGAGTGTCCAGGAGTCTCCAGTGAAGACGTGGGCCAGCGGTGCCCTGCTGCAGGTCAGGGGCACTGAGAGCGGCAGTGCATGCACCAAATCTTTTGAAGTGGGCCGCCATTATCTTCATTCCTTCCACCATAGTTTGATCTCAGGTCAAACAACAGGGAGGGAACAGAGTCCCACCCATCAACAGAAAACTGGATGAAAGATTTACTGAGCATGGCCCTGAGCATCAGAACAGGACCCAGTTTCCCCCTCAGTCAGTCTCTCCCATCAGGGAGCTTCCATAAGCCTCTTACCCTTATCCTTCAAAGGGCAGACAGAATAAAACCACAATCACAGAAAATTAATCAAACTGATCATGTGGACCACAGCCTTGTCTAACTCAGTGAAACTATGAGCCATGCCGTGTGGGGCTACCCAAGATGGATGGGTCATGGTGGAGAGTTCTGACAAAACGTGATCCACTGGAGAAGGGAATGGAAAACCACTTCAGTATTCTTGCCTTGAGAACCCCATGAACAGTATGAAAAGGCAAAAAGATAGGACACTGAAAGATGAATTCCCCAGGTCGGTAGGTGCCCAATATGCTACTGGAGATCAGTGGAGAAAAAACTTCAGAAAGAATGAAGAGATGGAGCCAAAGGAAAAACAATGCCCAGTAATGGATGTGACTGGTGATGGAAGTAAAGTCTGATGTTGTAAAGAACAATACTGCATAGGAACGTGGAATGTTAGGTCCATAAAGTGAAGTCACTCAGTTGTTCCCAACTCTTTGCGACCCAATGGACAGTAGCCCGCTCCTCCATCCATGGGATTTTCTAGGCAAGAGTACTGGAGTGGGTTGCCATTTCCTTCTCTAAAGAATCTTCCCGACCCAGGAATCGAACCCAGGTCTCCTGCATTGTAGACAGACGCTTTACCATCAGAGCCACCAGGGAAGTCCCACAAATCAAGGTAAATTAGAAGTAGTCAAGCAGGAGAGGGCAAAAGTGAACCGGCATTTTAGGAGTCAGTGAACTAAAATGGACTGGAATGGGTGAATTTAATTCAGATGATCATCATATCTACTACTGTGGGCAAGAAACCCTTAGATGAAATGGAGTAGCCCTCATAGTCAACAAAAGAGTCCGAAATGCAGTACTTGGATGCAATCTCAAAACGACAGAATGATCTCTGTTCATTTCCAAGGTAAACCATTCAATATCACAGTAATCCAAGTCTATGCCCCAATAAGTAATGCTGAAGAAGCTGAAACTGAATGGTTCTATTAAGTCCTACAAGACCTTCTAGAACGAAGACCCAGAAAAGATGTCCTTTCATCACAGGGGACTGGAATGCAAAAGTAGGAAGTCAAGAGATAGCTGGAGAAACAGGCAAATTTGGACTTGGAGTTAAAATGAAGCAGGGCAAAGGCTAATAGAGTTTTGACAAGAGAATGCACTGCTCATAGCAAATATCATCTTCCAACAACACAAGAGAAGACTCTACACATGGACATCACCAGATAGTCAATACTGAAATCAGATTGATTATATTCTTTGCAGCCAAAGATGGAGAAGCTCTATACAGTCAGCAAAAACAAGACCAGGAGCTGACTTAGGCTCAGATCATGAACTCCTTTTCGCCAAATTCAGACTTAAATTGAAGGAAATAGGGAAAACCACTAGACCATTCAGGTATGACCTAAATTAAAACCCTTACGATTATACAGTGGAAGTGAGAAACAGATTGAAGGGATTAGATCTGATAGACAGAGCGCCAGAAGAACTATGGACAGAGGTTCATGACACTGTACAGGAGACAGGAATCAAGACCATCCCCAAGAAAAAGAAATGCAAAAAAGCAAAATGGTTGTCTGAGGAGGCCTTACAAATAGCTGAGAAAAGAAGAGAAGAGAAAGGCAAAGGAGAAAAGGAAGACATACCCATGTGAATGCAGAGTTCCAAAGAATAGCAACGAGAACTAAGAAAGCCTTCCTCAGTGATCAATGCAAAGAAATAGAGGAAAACAATATAACGGTAAAGACTAGCGATCTCTTCAAGAAAATTAGTGATACCAAGGGAACATTTCATGCAAAAATCGGCACAAGAAAGGACAGAAATGGCCTGTACCTAACAGAAGCAGAAGATTTTAAGAAGAGGTGGCAAGAATACACAGAAGAACTATACAAAAAAGATCTTCATGACCTAGATAATCACAATGGTGTGATCGCCCATCCAGAGCCAGGCATCCTGGAATGCGAAGTAAAATGGGCTTTAGGAAGCATCACTACGAACAAAGCTAGTGGAAGTGATGGAATTCCAGTTGAGCTATTCAAATCCTAAAAGATGATGCTGTTAAAGTGCTGCACTCAATATGTCAGCAAGTATGGAAAACTCAGCAGTGGTCACAGGACTGGAAAAGGTCAGTTTTCATTCCAATCCAAAGAAGGGCAATGCCAAAGAATGTTTATACCACCACATGTTGCACTCATCTCACATGCTTTAGTAAAATAATGCTCAAAATTCTACAAGCCAGGCTTCAATAGTACGTGAACCGAGTACTTCCACATGTTCAAGCTGGTTTTAGAAAAGGCAGAGGAACCAGAGGTCAAATTGGCACCATCAACTGGCTCATCAAAAATGCAAGAGAGTTCCAGAAAAACATCTACTTCTGCTTTATTGATTACACCAAAACCTTTAACTGTGTAGATCACAACAAACTGTTGAAAATTTTTAAGAGATGGGAATAGCAGACCACCTGACCTGCCTCCCGAGAAATGTGTATGCAGATCAAGAAGCAACAGTTAAAACCTGATGTAGAACAACAGACTGGTTCCAATTTGGGCAAGGAGTACATCAATGCTGTACATAGTGACCCTGTTTATTTAGCTTATATGCAGAGTACATCACATGAAATGCTGGGCTGGATGAAGAACAAGCTGGAATTAAGATTCGGGAGAAATATCAATAACCTCATTTACGCAGATGACACCACCCTTATGGCAGAAAGTGAAGAAGAACTAAAGAGCCTCTTGATGAAAGTGAAAGAGGAGAGTGAAAAAGCTGGCTTAATGCACAACATTCAAAAAACTAAGATCATGGCATCCGGTCTCACCACTTCATGGCAAACAGATGGGGAAACAATGGAAACAGTGAAACACTTTATTTTTTGGGCTCCAAAATCACTGCAGATCGTGACTGCAGCCATGAAATTAAAAGACGCTTACTCCTTGGAAGAAAAGCTATGACCAACCTAGACAGCATATTAAAAAGCAAAGACATGACTTTGTCGACAAAGTTTCATGCAGTCAAAGCTATGGTTTTTCCAGTAGTCACGTATGGATGTGAGAGTTGGACTATAAAGAAAGCTGCTGCTGCTGCTGCTGCTGCTAAGTCGCTTCAGTCGTGTCTGACTCTGTGCAACCCCATAGACGGCAGCCCACCAGGCTCCCCCATCCCTGGGATTCTCCAGGCAAGAACACTGGAGTGGGTTGCCATTTCCTTCTCCAATGCATGAAAGGGAAAAGTGAAAGTGAAGTCACACACTCGTGTCTGACTCCTTGTGACCCCATGGACTGTAGCCTACCAGGCTCCTCCATCCATGGGATTTTTCAGGCAAGAGTACTGGAGTGGGTTGCCATTGCCTTCTCCGAAAGAAAGCTAAGTGCCAAAGAATTGATGCTTTTGAACAGTGGTGTTGGAGAAGACTCTTGAGAGTCCCTTGGACTATATGGAGATCAAACCAGTCCATCCTAAAGGAAATCAGTCCTGAATATTCATTAGAAAAGGGTATTTGCTATGGCCACTGTGTTCTCTTGGCAGAACTATATTAGCCTTTGCCCTGCTTCATTCTGTACTCCAAGGCCAAAATTGCCTGTTACTCCAGGTGTTTCTTGACTTCCTACTTTTGCATTCCAGTCCCCTATAATGAAAAGGTTATCTTTTTTGGGTGTTAGTTCTAGAAGGTCTTGTGGGTCTTCATAGAACTGTTCAACTTCAGCTTCTTCGGTGTTACTGGTCGGGGCATAGACGTGAATTACCGTGACATTGAATGGTTTGCATTGGAAGCAAACAGAGATCATTCTGTCGTTTTTGAGATTGCATCCAAGTACTGCATTTCGAACTCGTTTGTTGACCATGATGGCTACTCCATTTCTTCTAAGAGATTCTTGCCCACAGTAGTAGATATAATGGTCATCTGAGTTAAATTCACCCATTCCAGTCCATCTTAGTTTGCTGATTCCTAGAATGTCGATGTTCACTCTTGCCATCTCCTGTTTGACCACTTCCAATTTGCCTTGATTCACGGACCTAACATTCCAGGTTCCTATGAAATATTGCTCTTTACAGCATCTGACTTTGCTTCTATCACCAGTCACATCCACAGCTGGGTACTGTTTTTGCTTTGGCTCCATCCCATCATTCTTTCTGGAGTTATTTCTCCACTGATCTCGAGTAGCATATTGGGCACCTATTGACCTGGGGAGTTCACCTTTCAGTGTCCTATCTTTTTGCCTTTTCATACAGTTCATGGGGTTCTCAAGGCAAGAATACTGAAGTGCTTTGCCATTCTCTTCTCCAGTCGTCCACATTCTGTCGACACTGTACAGGAAACAGGAATCAAGAACATCCCCAAGAAAAAGAAATACAAAAAAGCAAAATGGCTGCATGAGGAGGCCTTACAAACAGTTGTGAAAAGACAGAAAGTGAAAAGCAAAGGAGAAAAGGAAAGATATCCCCATCTGAATGCAGAGTTCCAAAGAATAACAAGGAAAGATAAGAAAGCCTTCCTCAGTGATTAGTGCAAAGAAACAGAGGAAAACAATAGAATAGGAAAGACTAGAGATCTCTTCAAGAAAATTAGAGCTACCAAGGGAACATTTCCTGAAAAGATGGGCTCAATAGAGAACAGAAATGGTATGGACCTAACAGAAGCAGAAGATATTAAGAAGACATGCCAAGAATACACAGAAGAACTGTACAAAAAAGATCCTCATGACCCAGATAATCACGATGGTGTGATCACTCACCTAGAGCCAGACATCCTGGAATGTGAAGTCAAGTGGGCCTTAGAAAGCATCACTACGAACAAAGCTAGTGGAGGTGATGGAATTCCAGTTGAGCTATTTCAAATCCTCAAAGGTGATGCTGTGAAAGTGCTGCACTCGATATGCCAGCAAATCTGGAAAACTCAGCAGTGGCCACAGGACAGGAAAAGGTCAGTTTTCATTCCAATCCCAAAGAAAGGCAATGCCAAAGAATGTTCAAACTACCGCACAATTGCACTCATCTCACACGCTAGTAAAGTAATGCTCAAAATTCTCCAAGCCAAGATTCAGCAATACGTGAACCGTGAACTTCAAGATGTTCAAGCTGGTTTTAGAAAAGGCAGAGGAGCCAGAGATCAAATTGCCAACATCCACTGGATCATCAAAAAAGCAAGCGAGTTCCAGAATAACATCTACTTCTGCTTTATTGACTATGCCAAAGCCTTTGACTGTGTGGATCACAATAAACTGTGGAAAATTCTAAAAGAGATGGGAATACCAGACCACCTGACCTGGCTCTTGAGAAACCTGTATGCAGGTCAGGAAGCAACAGTTAGAACTGGACATGGAACAACTGACTGGTTCCAAATAGGAAAACGAGTACGTCAAGGCTGTATATTGTCACCCTACTTATTTAACTTATATGCAGAGTACATCATGAGAAATGCTGGGCTGGAGGAAGCACAAGCTGGAATCAAGATTGCCGGGAGAAATATCAATAACCTCAGATATGTAGATGCAACCACCCTTATAGAAGAAAGTGAAGAAGAACTAAAAAGCCTCTTGATGAAAGTGAAAGAGAAGAGTGAAAAAGTTGGCTTAAAGCTCAATATTCAGAAAACTAAGATCATGGCATCCAGTCCCATCACTTCATGGGAAATTGATGGACAAACAGTGGAAACAGTGGCTGACTTTATTTTTGGGGGGACTCCAAAATCACTGCAGATGGTGACTGCACCCAAGAAATTAAAAGACGCTTACTCCTTGGAAGGAAGGTTATGACCAACCTAGATAGCATATTAAAAAGCAGAGACATTACTTTGTCAACAAAGGTCCGTCTAGTCAAGGCTATGGTTTTTCCAGTGGTCATGTATGGATGTGAGAGTTGGACTATAAAGAAAGCTGAGCACCGAATAATTGATGCTTTTGAACTGTGGTGTTGGAGAACTCTTGAGAGTCCCTTGGAGTGCAAGGAGATCCAACCAGTCCATCCTAAAGGAGATCAGTCCTGGGTGTTCACTGGAAGGACTGATGTTGAAGCTGAAACTCCAATCCTTTGGCCACTTCATGCGAAGAGCTGACTCATTTGAAAAGACCATGATGCTGGGAAAGATTGAGGGCAGGAGGAGAAGGGGACAACAGAGGATGAGATGGTTGGATGTCATCATCAACTCGGTGGACATGGGTTTGGACGGACTTCAGGAATTGGTGATGGACAGGGAGGCCTGGCATGCTGTACTTCCTGGGCTCACAAAGAGTTGGACACGACTGATCAACTGAACTGAACTGAACTGATTCATTAGAAGGGCTGATCCTGAAGCAGAAGCTCCAATATCTTGGCCACCTGATGCGAAGAACTGACTCACTGGCAATGATTCTGATGCTGGAAAGACTGAAGGCAGAAGGTGAATGGGACGACAGAGGATGAGATGGTTGGATGGCATCACTAACTCGATGGACATGAGTTTGAGCAAGCTCCCGGATTTGGTGATGGACAGGAAAGCCTGGCATGCTGCAGTCCATAGGGTCACAAAGATCCGGACACAACTATGACTGAACTGATTCATAATCTAAAACTCAGAGTCATGAAAATGAATTATACCTAAGTGGATAATTTCTCATAAACCGGTAAATGATTACCTCATTTTATTATTTTATAACATATTAAACATTTGCAAGAGATCAGTGTTACTCAGATAAGAAGAACATAGGTAGCCTAAAGATGACATAATAAGGCTTCAAAGTTCGAGAAAAGAAAAATGAACTTAATGATATTTAGTGCCCAGCTAACCGACAATGTGACTCAGTTGCCTAAGAATAACTAGGTCCTGAGCCAGAGATTTTTCTGCCCCCAGATGCATCACCGTTTCACTAACATCTTTCTCAAGGATGGCATCAGGAAAGGAAAACATAGGGAATTCCCTGGTAGGCTGGTTGTTAAGAGTCTGCCTTGCAATTCAGGGGATGTCGGTTCCGTTCCTAGTCAGGAAAGTAAGATCTCACAGGCCATTGGGCAACCAAGACCTCGTGCCGCAGAGACTGAGCCCTCACACTCCAGAGCCCGAGAGCCACAACTAGAGAGCCTGCGGGCTGCAACTACTAAGCCAGCGTGCCACAATTGGACAGTCTTTGTGCCGCAGTAAAGGACCCCACGTGATGCAACTGGTACCTGACACAGACATAGTTTTTTTAAAAAAATAAGAAGAAACATGGTCTTTAAAAAAAAGAAAGTAAACCATAAAATTCACATGCTTCTTCTGAACAACTGGCCAAAACGAGTTTATTTGCAACAATAGTCTTTTTGTCTGCTTAGATAAAGGAAAACAATTCTCCTTAGATTCAGAAAAATGAGAAGGGCTGTATTGAGGGAAAATAAAGACAAATGTTAATAATAAATTATAAGCAAGTGATTGCGACTTTCCTAGTAGACATAATAATATACTTGTTTTAGGAAGCTTTAAATTTCTGTGACCAGCAGCTAACATGTCTAATTAGTCCATATATTAAAGAGAATTTTCACTCCCTAAATTAAAATATGCTATTAGAACCAAATAAAATATGACAGTATATATCATTCGTATCCTATAATGTAGGGTGTGATTACATTTTTTTTAATCCTGTTATTTAAAATTTATTTCTTTTAGGTAGTCAGTTAATTCATTTTTGGCTTCTCTGGTGGCTCAGTGGTAAAGAATCCACCTGCAATACAGAGGACTTGGGTTCAATCCCTGGGTTGGGAAGATACCCTGAAGAAGGAAATACTGGTTTCCAGTATTGGAAGTAGTGGAACCCACTCCAGTCTTCTTTCCTGGGAAACCCCATGGACACAGGAGCCTGAAGGGTTACCGTACATGGGGTCGCAAGAGAGTCGGACACAAATTACTGACTAAACAACGTTTGTGGTTGTGATTACTTCTGTTAATTTACGGACGTGATTCTTTGTCTTACTGCTTAGAGAGTGCTATCTGCCTGTATCCTCCCATTTCCTCTGCAAGGGCAGAAAGCCACAAAACTGTACGTAACTTATCAGCAAATGATTAGAAACAGGCAGCCAGAGGAGAAATACTGGAACATTAGGAAATTTTTACTTTCGTAAAAATTTTTTATTTTAGAATAGATTTTTAGCTGAAAGGACATCATTTTTAAATCTCTCCCTATTGAGTATCAAGAGGCACCTGTAAAACATCAGCAAACATTTAAAATGTTACTCCTACCTTTTATGTAATTCAGCACTGACTGCCAAGCCTGTTATAATTAAAATCTAATTTATATTAAAATTTAAATAAGGAAATGTTTTGAGTATTTTTATATACTTGTCTGTTTTGCAGAATTTGCTTAATTTTGATTTAACCCCAAAATTTTACCCACCCCACCATATCTAGAATTTTCTCCTAGAAATGGTGCTTTCTGTCAGTAGTCCTGCATGATTTTTTCCCCTTGCCAAAGACATTTAAGGCATGGTACATATTCCTAACTTTGGGCTTCACTGGTGGCTCAGACGGTAAAGAATCTGTCTTCTATGCAGGAGACTCAGGTTTGACCTCTGGGTTGAGAAGATCTCCTGGAGAAGGAAATGGCAACCCACTCCAGTATTCTTCCTTGGAGAATTCCGTGGACAGAGGAGCCTGGTGAGCTGCAGTCCATGGGGTCACAAAGAGTTGGACATGACTGTGCAACTAACACACACCACACACACAATTTCTTAACAGGTCCACCTGCTCTGTGGCATCCTCCTGGCACCAACCCTGTTGATAATCCTGATATAAATACTTTGAAGTAGTTTACTTAGACAATAAAGGTGAACTGTGCTACAAATAGTACTGTAGTTTCCCTCCTCTCCTATTGAAAGCACCCTTTGAGTCCCATATACTTTCTTCATCTCTCTCCTCAAACTGGCTGAGGAAGCTTCTACACACTCTTAATTAGGTAAAAATGGAATCTGCCAGGCAAGAGTACTGGAGTGTGTTGCCATCCTCTTCTCCAGGTGATCTTCCTGACTCAGAGACTGAGGCCAGTTCTCCGCATTGCAGGCAGATTGTTTACCATCTGAGCCACCAGGGAAGCCCACATTAGAAAGGATTGCTTCCCAACTCTCTTCCCATTATAAATCAGGAAGTAGAGACACTGGGGAACTTCTCTGCAATCATACAAGGAGGAGTGGCCAGAGGAGACACTGAGAAGCCTGACGCTCCACTGTTCTGCAACTGGGGCTGCAGTTAGAGTGGAAAGTGTGGTTACCAGGCAGTTGCAGAGGTCAGCTCCATCCTCGGAGTGTGGAAACAGTGAGGAGCACGCAGTGCGGCATGTGATATGAGGACTGCATGCTTAGGGACAAAAAGGGTAAGAGCAGAGGAAAGGAATGCCTTCCAACACAGGGCATCTGAAACGGTAATTCTTCTTGCAGTGATAGCCTCCTCACCCAAGAACATGACCATTGAAAAGATGGTGTTTGGATATGTGACATTTCATGTCAGGTTTTTAAAATAGCAATTTGCTAACATTTAGGTGGTGAAGAAACCTACATTCTGATAATGCAGACAAATAAAGACCCCTTAATAGCTTTTCTTTTCTGAATTACATATGTGCAGTTATATATGTTTTGACCTGTGGCACTCATGTTTACCACGTATCACCTTCATAGAAGATCTAGAAAATGTATGCAGGTGATGGATAAAGTATATTTTACCTGTCAGTCTCAAACACAACTCATTTAAGGAACACTTCAGAGGAATATAACAGTTCCTGGGGTGAGTTAAGATGTTTTAACAAGTATCGATATAGTTATCAAGCACTCAGCAGTATACCTAATATACAACAGAAATGCTTTTCTTGCTAAGAAACTAAAACTGTCTTCTAACATTGAAATTCATAACATCCATGATGTGCTTTGTTTTTAGCTAGAGAAATCCACAATGCTCTGTAGTACTGTCTGTCTGCTCCTAATACAATGTAAGTTACAGCGAAGTTAAAAAGTTCTGTCTTATTTTTTCCATTTTGTCAGTTTGCGTGGGTTTTTTAAACTATTTTGTCTACTATTGTACCTTATAAGTCTATAACATTAAATATAACATTGAACAATAAGACATTTCTAAATAAACTAATGAACAGATGTTATATCTTAAGCAATATTGACAGGCTTTTAGGTTAAAAGTACATGTAATATTCTCAGGTAAATCAAAAGATTACCTTCTCTACAAAAACTACTTATAAAATGGGCATATGTGCATTGGAATATCTCTGTAACAGAGAATCCATGAGTTACAATAGCTCTACTTAATCACACTCTATGAATTTTACATCTTCTCTTATTGTACAAAAACATGGCAAACAAATAAACAAACACTGCTTTTATGTAACCTAAAAACTACAAAGATGAGCATAACAAAGTTCAATTAAATATTTATTGAATTAATAAATGAAGTTAAAGCTAGGCTGCCAATTTGAACAAAGTCAACATAATAAACAAAAAGATGTAAGAAGCTGGTCACTGAGATAAATATTTTTTCAATGGCAACAATACAAAAATCAGGCAAAGTGAATATATACTTCTAAAATAGCAGCAGTCTTGGCCATAGCTTAAATTCTTAATCATAGAACCAGTGAAACATCGAAAACAAAGTTTCAGTTAAAGTAAGTTATGGCTTGATGGCAACAGCCTGATGTAACTCAGAAAACTGAGTTATATAATAATCCCAGATGTAAGAGAAAATCCAAGAGTCATGATTGGAAACCTTCATCTTATGAAGTAAGGGTGAGCAAATCTTTTCTGTAAAGAAGCACGTCTTAAGTATTTTGTTTTATGAGCCAAATGATCTTTGTTACAACTACTCAACTCTGCTCTTATAGCATGAAAGTCGCCATAGAAAATACAAATGAATGAACGTAACTGCATTTCAATAAAACTTTAATTATTAAAAACAAGCACTCTTCAGATCTGGCCCATGAGCAGTAATTCACCAATCCCTATTCAAAAATTTGCTTCCAACTAAAATCAGCTATACCTCAGAAACCAGTCTTTCATGCATATAATCACAAGGAAAAATTATTAAATGAAAAAGAGAAACTGAGTTTTAAAGAGTCACAGAATTAAAGGAAGATAATAGTACCCAGTTCTAATTTTATTTTTTCCCATTAAGTACCCAAGCAACTACAAAGTCCTTAAATTGCATAATTTTAATTTTTAAAGTGGAAACCATGGCGATTTATATGGAATTCTTTAAAGAAAAAGATCAATGAATTTTAATTATTTAAAAGACATATCTTTCAATTAATATATTCCAAACAGGATTTCAAAGTAGCTCTTACATTATTCAGCAAAAAAATTCAAGTTAAGGACTTCCCTCGTTACCCAGTGATTAAGAATCACCTGTCAATGCAGGGCACATGGGTTCGATCCCTGGTCCTAGGGGATTCCACATGCTGCAGAGTAACTAAGCCCATGGGTCTCAACTACTGAGCCTGTGTCCTAGACCCACAACTACTGAACCCTGGGAGCTCCAGAGACCATGCTCTGCAACAGAAGTCACCACAAAAGCCTGAACACCACAACTAGAGAAACCCCATGGGCAGCAATGAAGATACAGTGCAGCCAAAAAAATAAAATTCAAGTTCAAGTTAAGATCAAAATAACATAATATTCATTCTACTTTTTGATGGATAAAATAACTAAGCTGTAAACATTTCTATACATTTTAAAATCAATTATAAGATACACTTCAGGTCTCCAACTGAGGGAACAGGAGATAATTTTTGTTGTTTTTTGAACATCTGGGAATTCTTTATAGTTATACGCTCATATGGCCTGGTGGAAATGTACTGTATTTTTAGGCAGTACATGGAAACCTGTGGAAATGGTTCTCACAGGCACAGTTTTAACATTAGAGTGAACAAAATGGATTTGTAAACATACATAAAGGGAAATTGAAAAACTGGAAGAATTTTAAAGCCTGATGCTGAGAAATCTGAAACTGCTCAGTTTTTTAAATATAACAAACTCAAATCACAGTACTCTCTAAAGTATCCTAATTTCATTCTCCATTTCTATTGAAACTAAAAAGAATTCCATTAGGATAATAAAATATTTAAATCGAAGAAACAGAATGACAGCTTAAACAAAGGGGAAAATGGTTTTGCCTGTTGCTATGAGTCATTCTGGACTTAAGTTATTGAATGTTTTTTTATCAATCCCAAAGCCTCTGACCTTTGACTTCATCCAAAACAATACTATGCCTCAAATCCAAGGTTTATACAAAACCAGACTGCTTTAACATAGGCAGTTGTATCATTTTCCATATTCTCATTATTGGAAAAATGAACTCACCAATTAGGTGGAAGTTGTGTTTTTTATCCTAAAAGTAAATTATCCTAAAAAATCCATATATAAGATATACTTAACAGATATATCTAGAATTTGTTCTACAATATACACAAATTTCATATGAATGTTTCTTATGAATATTTTCCTTTATCCAAAACTCAGCAATAGGGCTTCCCAGGTGGTGCTAGTGGTAAAGAACGTGCCTACCAATACAGGAGACTTAAGAGATGCAGGTTTGATCCCTGGGTCAGGAAGATTCCCTGGAGAAGGAAATGGCAACCCACTCCAGTATTCTTGCCTGGGGAATTCCATGGGCAGAGGAGCTTTTCAGGCTACAGTCCATAGAGTTCCAAAGAGTTGGACATGACTGAAGCGACTTAACACACCCACATGCACACATAACAAAACTCAGCAATAGCAATCGAAGTCTTTACCCTTTGGAGCTACAAATTCACAAAAGTCCCTGAGAGCCAAGAGTGCAAAGGAACCACACAGATGACAGAGGGGGAGAAAGAGAGCCCCCTCTAAACCTGTGTATAATGTCCTGGTAAACTCTGAAAACTGCACATGTATAGACTGACTCTAACAAACACTGCAAAAGATTTGAAAACTGAACTTGGATGCAGAACACTGCTCAGGTGCCAGACTTTTCCTTGATGGTACACATGTGCGATGATTGGATAACACTGCAAAAGCTTCAAAAACTAAACTGACTCTGAAACCACAGCCCTCAGGAGGCAAGGTAGGATTTGCAATCTGAATACAACTAGGCGGATACATTGTCAAAACAAAACAAATCAACATTTTTGGCAGCATTTTAATGGGACACAGAATTTCACAGTATAATACTTAAAATATAGTGAATGCAATAGAGAATTTCAATAGACATGAATTTGAGAAAACTCTGGGAGATACTGAAGGAGAGAGGAACCTGGTGTGCTGCATGCAGTCCATGGGGTCGCAAAGAGTCTGACATGACCTAGCAACTGAACAACAACAAGAACTCAAAGAAGTGGAAAAATCTCAACAACTGTCAAGGCAAAAGAAAATAAATAGACACCAACATCAAGATGACCCAGAGGGTGGAATTATCAAAAACTTTTAAGCATGTATGACAACCACGTCCCATAAAGTGAGAATAAAAACTCTCAAAATGAAGGGAATGATATACATCTCATCAAAGAAACCATAAATTACAATTCAACTAAAAAATGGGCAAAGAACTTAGACATATTTCCAAATATGTGCAGATGGCCAATAAGCACATTGAAAAGATGCTAACCATCAGAGAAATGAAAATCAAACCCACAGTAAGACACCAATTACATCTACTAGGAAATCTATTATCAAAAGATTAATAAACAAATAACAAGGATATAGGTAAGGATATAGAGAAATTGGAACGCTTGTGCACTGTCAGTGGGAATATAAAGCAGTGTAGCTGCTAGGAAGAGTGGTGCAGCAGTTCCTCGAAAAATTAAAAATATAATCCAGCAGTTTTATAATGCTTCTGGTTATAGTACACTCCAAATGACTGAAAGCATAATCTTGAAGAGATAGTTATATAACCATGTTCATAACAGTATTACTCACAATAATCAAAGGTAGAATCAACCATCAACAGACGAATGAATAAATAAAATGTAATATATACCTACAATGAAATATTATTCAACTTTAAAAAGAAAGGACATTCTGACACACAGTAAAACATGGGTGAACCTTGAGACATTATGCTAAGTGAAATAAGCCAGTCATAAAAAGAATAATACTGTATGATTCTACTCAGACAAGGTAAGATAAGAATTGATAAGAATAGAAAGCAAAATGGTTGTTGCCAGAGGTTCAGGGCAAGAACAATGAGAGGTTAATATTTAATGAGTTAGAGAGTTTCAGTTTTTCAAGATGAAAAATGAAATGCAAGGATGGCTGTACAATAATGTGAATATACTTAATGCCACAGAGCTGCATATTTAAAAATGGTTAAATTTTGTGCTGTATATATTGACAACAAGTTTAAACAATAATTAAAAGGAAAATAATTATAAAAAAGGGAAATTTTGTAATTTAAAAAAACAAGAAATGAAATTTGGTATGGATGGTGGTGGTTTAGTCACTCAGTCATGTCTGACTCTTTGTGACCCCATGGACTGTAGCCTGCCAGGCTCCTCTGTCCATGGGATTCTCCAGAAAAGAATACTGGAGTGGATGAGTTCAGTTTAAAAAAAAAAAAAAAGTCAAGGTCAATAGAGCAAAGACTTACTATGGAGATAGATCATTGAAATTTTCAAATCAGAACAAAAGAAGGAATATAACTGAATCAAGACAGTAGAGTCTCAGGAACTTGGTGGTGGTGGTTTAGTTGCTAAGTTGTGTCCAACTCTTGTGACCCCATGCACTGTAGCCCTCCAGGTTCCTCTGTCCATGGGATTCTCCAGAAAAGAATACTGGAGTGGGTTGACATTTCCTTCTCCAGAGGATCTTTCCAACCCAGGAATCAAACCTGGGTCTCTTGCATTGCAGGCAGATTCTTTACTGACT
This sequence comes from Giraffa tippelskirchi, assembly GCF_054371585.1. Classification (NCBI taxonomy): domain Eukaryota; kingdom Metazoa; phylum Chordata; class Mammalia; order Artiodactyla; family Giraffidae; genus Giraffa; species Giraffa tippelskirchi. The sequence goes on from NC_137284.1 coordinate 71,682,698, forward strand.
GAGCTACAAGGGAAGCCACCCAGAAACTTGGAGGACAATATAAATATGAAATCTGACATGCGTATTGTTAGAGCTCTAAAAGAAGGAGAGACAGAGACTAATGCAGAAAAAATGTATGTATTTTAGAAAAGAATGACTCTCCAATACACTTGAAACTAGCACAATACTGTAAATCAATTACACTTCACTAAAATGTTTTCAATAAAATATAAATTAAATTGGAATGCTAACAAATTCCTAAACAATCCAAATTAATGTATAAGAGAGTAAAAAGAATCAAAAAACGGTATTCAAACACAAAACAATTATAAGTGGTACATGTAAGCTTGACCATGTCAGTAATTGCATTAAATATAAATGGTCTACACAAACATAAAAGAAAATAAAGCAATTTGGATTTAAAAAAATAAGTAAATAAAATACTGCCTACAAGAAACCAATATTAAATAAAATGATATTGTTAGGGTAAAACTAAAATGAAGGGCAGAAAAAAATCAACCATGAATACATCAACCAAAAGGAAGCTATAATGACAGTATTAAATCCAAATAAAGAAGACCATGTTCTGTTTAGTCAACAAGTCATGTCCAATTCTTTTGTGACCCCATGGACTGTAGCCTGCCAGTCTCCTCTGTCCATGAGTTTTCCCAAACAAGAATACTGGGGTGGGTTGCCATTTCCTTTTCCAAGGGATCTTCCCAACTCAAGGATTGAACCTGGGTTCCTACATTGCAGGTGGATTCTTTACCACTGAGCCACCAGGTAAAGGAAAATTTCCATAAACAGGTCATTACATAGTGATAAGGAAGTTGATTCACCAAGAAGATATAGATCACATCCCATGTCCCCAAATAAACTTTAAACATTTTGAAAAATTGAAATCATATAAAGTATATTCTTTGCCTACAATTATACAAAAAAAAAAAATCAATGGCTGACATACATCTTGAAAATCCCCAAATATCTGGATATTAAATGTGGTCCACTGGAGAAGGGAATAGCAAACCACTCCAGTATTCTTGGCTCGAGAACCCCATGAACAATATGAAAAGGCAAAAAAATATGACACTGGAAGATGAGTCACCCCAGGTTGATAGGTATCCAATATGCTACTGGAGCAAAGCTGAGAAATAGCTCCAGAAGGAATAAAGAGGCAGGGCCAAAGCAGAAATGACACTCAAGAGTGGATGTGTCTGGGGTTGACAGTAAAGACCGATGCTGTAAAGAACAATTTTGCATAGGAACATGGAATGTTAAGTCCATGAATTGGAAAACCGGACATGGTCAAGCAGGAGATGGCAAAAGGAGATATCGTCATTTTAGGAATCAGTGAACTAAAATGAACTGGAATGGGTGCATTTAATTCAGATGACCATTATATCTACTACTGTTGCCAACAATCCCTTAGAAGAAATGGAGCAGTCCTCATAGTCAACAAAGGGTCAGAAATGCAATACTTAGGTACAATCTCAAAAACAACAGAATGATGTTTCCAAGGCAAACCACTCAACATCACAGTAATCCAAGTCTTTTCCCCAACCAGTAATGCAGAAGAAGCTGAAGTTGAATGGTTACATGAAGACCTACAAGACCTTCTAAAACTAACACCAGAAAAAGATGTCCTTTTCATCACAGGGGACAGGAATACAAAGGGAGGAGGAAGTCAAGAGATACCCAGAATAACAGGCAAGTTTGGCCTTGGAGTACAACATGAAGCAGGGCAAAGGCTAACAGAGTTTTGCCAAGAGAACACACTGGTCATAGCAAACACCCTCTTCCAACAACACAAGAGACGACTATACACAAGGACATCACCGGATGGCCAACACTGAAATCAGACTGATTATATTTTTTGCAGCCAAATATGGAGAAGCTCTATACAGTCAGCAAAATCAAGACCTGGAGCTGACTGTGGTTCAGATCATCAGCTCCTTACTGCAAAATTCAGGCTTAAATTGAAAAAAGTAGGGGAAGGCACCAGGCCATTCATGTATGACATAAATCAAATCCCTTATGATTATACAGTGAAGGTGACAAAAAGACTCAAGGGATTAGATCTCATAGGCAGAGTGCCTAAAGAACTATGGACAGAGGTTTGTAACATTGTGCAGGGGGTGGTGACTAAAACCATCACAAAGAAAAAGAAATGCAAGAAGGCAAAGGGGTTGTCTGAGGATGCTTACAAATAGCTGAGAAGAGAAGCAAAATCAAAGGAGAAAGGGGAAGATATATCCAACTGAATGCAGAGTTCCAGAGAAGAGCAAGGAGAGAAAAGAAAGCCTTTTAAGTAAACAATGCAAAGAAATAAAGGAAAACAATAGAATGGGAAAGAATAGAGATCACGTCAAGAAAACTGGAGATACCAAGGGAACATTTCATACAAAAATGGGTACAATAAAGGACAGAAGCAGAAGAGATTGAGATGGCAAGAATACACCGAAGTCTATACCAAAAAAATAAAAAGTCTTAATAACCCAGATAACCACAATGGTGGCCACTCGCCTACAGCCAGACATCATAAAGTGTTAGGTCAACTGGCCTTAGGAAGTATTACTAAGAACAAAGTTAGTGGAGGTGATAGAATTCCAGTTGAGCTATTTCAAATCCTAAAAGATGATGCTGTAAAAGGGCTGTACTCAATATGCCAACAAATTTGGAAAACTCAGCAGTGGCCACAGGGCTGGAAAAGGTCAGTTTTCGGCCACTCCCAAAAAAGAAAAGGAAATCAACCCTGAATATTCATTGGAAGGACTGATGCTGAAGCTGAAGCTCTGATAATTTGGTTACCTGATGTGAAGAACTGACTCATTGTAAAAGAACCCGAAGCTGTGAAAGATTGAGGGCAGGAGACAAAGAAGGTGACAGAGGATGAGATGGTTGAATGGCATCATCGACTCAATGGACATGAGTTTGAGAAAACTCCAGGAGATAGTGAAGGACAGGGAAGTCTGGCATGCTGCAGTCCATGGAGTTACAAAGAGTTGGACACAACTTAGCAACTGAACAAAAACAACAAAAAAGTTCAAAGGCAAATGATTTAAAAACACTCCCCAAAGACAAAAGATGCTAATAAGTTTCTTCTTCACATAATCTGTTTCCTTTTAAACTACAGTAGGAGATGGGCTTCCCTGGAAGCTCAGCTGTTACAGAATCTGCCTGCAATGCAGGAGACTCTGGTTGATTCACGGGTCAGGAAGATCTTCTGGAGAAGGGAGAGGTTACTCACTCTAGTATTCTCAGGATTCCCTGATGGCTCAGATGGTAAAGAATCTGCCTTGCAACGAGGGAGACCTGGGTTCGATCCCTGGGTTGGGAAGATCCCTTGGAGGAGGGCATGGCAACCCACTCCACTCTTTTTGCCTGGAGAATCCCCATGGACAAAGGAGCCTGGTGGGCTACATACATACAGTCTGTGGGGTCCCAAAGAGTTGGACAGGACTGAGTGACTAAGCACAGCACAGTAGGAGGTAAACGGCAACAGTAAATACATGATAATTTTATAAAAGCTGGGCATCTTATTACATGGGTCATCAAATGAAGAGTTATTTTGTTTGGAATTTTTGTGGATGTGTTAAACAACTGTGGTTTTCCAAGCACTGCAACCACCAAGTAAATTTTGTTGTATCTGTCTATACACCGACTGTACTAACTTCTTCCATCAACTCATAAGAGAGAAGATATGTTCAAGAAAATATAAACCATACAGAGAGGAGATTAATAAAGGCTTCTTGGCTGTTGTCCAGTATAGAGGGGGAAAAAAAAGACCAACTTCAAATTTGACTGGAACTTGTTTAAGACATCTGAATGTTTTTAAAGGCAGCTTTGAGATCCTCTCTTTGGCTGCTGATGAAGCACTTTGGCTGCTGAATTTAGGAATGGAGTAGTTACTTGGATGACTTTGGCACCTAGGAAACAAAGTAGAATGTACTGCAGGACAGTAACAGATGGAACTGACATACACCAAGAATAGTATGGCACTTGCAATGATTTTTTTTTCTGCTGGCATCTGGGGATATTTAGGGAGGAGCCCAAAATGGGATATTAGTTATTCCAAAACCATATGAAGTACAGTTGTGAGCAGAACATCTGAAGATTCATACTTACGCCTGTAATGCTTTAGAATTTAAAATAAAGAATTCGTGGAATATGAAGACTAATGAAAACATCCATGCATACACACACAATCTTACATGAATTATTGGGAAAATAGTCGGCTAAACCATTTTCCTTTGGTTTTAAGAAAAAAAAATGTAGTATATATACAGTATTATCAAAAACTTTTTATTCTCTGAACCAGAATCATCTTTTGGATCTCTCAGAGTACTTTTAAATTTCCTTCCTAAATAGAATCTTATATACCCAGTTGAAGGCAGAATATCAATGACTTGTTTTTACATAATTATATTTCCCTCAAGATATTACTCAGAGTATGTGACACATAAAAGTATTCGGTGAGCATATGTATACTAGAAGGTACATCTATCTACCAAGAGACAGTAATTTGCTATTGCTAAAATGTCTACATAAGCATTTTTAAAGATAAAGCTGCTAAACTACTACCAATGATAACTAATATTTATCATGCATTTGGTACAGTGGTAAAGAATCCACCTGCCAATGCATGAGACCTGGGCTTGATCCCCACGTTGAGAAGATCCCCTGGAGAAGGAAATGGCTATACCCTCCAATATTCTTGCCTGGGAAATTCCATGGACAGAGGAGTCAGTTGGACATGACTTAGCTACTAATAACAACATCATGCACTCATTATTGTTATAGCAACATGAAGAGCATTAATTGCACTGCATGACCTAGGCATCAAACCCTACATAAATCTGGTTCAGTCTCCATTTATGACAAAGGATATAAAGGCATGGATAAGGAATTATAACCATTGTATGTATCTTGGAGTGTCTCAAGTCTTACATCAATTTTGACACCATGTTGGAAAATCAAACTCTAATTGCATAGTAAAACAGTGAGAGAAGTGATATGGAATAATGAATTAAAATATTTCTATCTGATTCAAAGTTTTCAGAATCATGTTATACAGTTCCCTGAAAAATTTTTCATTTTGTTAAAGCATTTTTTTTCTGTCATGCTCTCTGATGAAACTGTGCTGTGCTTAGTCACTCAGGCGTGTCCAACTCTTTTGAGATTCCATGGACTGCAGCCCACCAGGCTCCTCTGTCCATGGGGATTCTAGAGGCAAGAATGGAGTGAGTTGCCATGCCCTCCTCCAAGGGATCTTCCCAACCTAGGAATCTAACCCAGGTCTCCTGCATTGCAGGCAGATTCTTTATCATGTGAGCCACCAGGAAAGCCCAAGAATACTACAGTGGGTAGCCTACCCCTTGCTCTAGGGGAACTTCCTGACCCAGGAATTGAATTGTGTCTCCAGCATTGCAGGCCGATTCTTTACCAGCTGAGCTACCAATTCTCTTTGTTTGTTTCTTAGCACTGTATTCTTTGATAAACCAAAAAAAAAAAAAAAAAAGGTGCATTTTGAAATTAAGAATTTAGAAAGTCTTAATTTGAAATTAAGAAATTAACTCAAAGTTGCTAGTGGTAGACTGTATAATGTTTCTTAAAGGTGTCCTTGTTCAAATTCTAGAAATTGTGGATTTGCTAACTACTCCTTTAAATGGCAAAAGGAGTTTTTCAGATGTGCTTAAATTAAGGATCTCAAAATGGGAAGACTTCCCTAGATTATCTGGCTGAAGTGAATGCAATCACAAGAGTAGTTACAAGAGGGTAGAAAAAGGTTTAGAATGAAAGATGTGACAGTAGAAGCATATTGAAGCGATACTCTTTGAAGATGGAGGAAAAGGCCACAGCGAGGAAAGCAGGCGGCCTTCATATGCTAGAAAAGCAATGTCAAGGCACCTCCCCTAAAGCCTTGAAAAGAAACATACCCATGTTGACACCTTGATCTTAGGACTTCTGATCTTAGAAACTATAAGATACTAAACAGTGTTGTTTTAAGTCCCAAGGTTTTATGCCATTAGTCGCTAGTTACATTAGCAATAGGAAACTGAAAGTGAAAGTTGCTCAGTCTCAATCGTGTCCGACTCTGTGACCTCATGGAGTATACAGTCCATGGAATTCTCCAGGCCAGAATACTGAAGTAGGTAGCCTTTCCCTTCTCCAGGGGATCTTGCCAACCCAGGGATCGAACTCAGGTCTTCCACATTGCAGGCAGATTCTTTACCAGGTGAGCCACTAGGGAAGCCCAAGAATACTGGAGTGGGTAGCCTAGCCCTTCTCCAGTGGATCTTCCTGATCCAGGAATCGAAATGAGGTCTCCTGCAATGCAGGTGGATTCCTTACAAGCTGAGCTATCAGAGAAGTCCAGCAATAGGAAAGTAATACATTTTTCCATACATTTGTGTGGTAAATAATATCTAGAGCTGTTTCAGATATCTCTTAAAAAAAAAAACAACTATTGTTGATGTTAATTTTCATCAGCAGAGAATTCCTCATAGAATGACCAGTAATAGTGGCCATTACATTTGGAAAGACTGCATTCATTGAACATATTTATATGAAAAAAAGCTATGCTTTCTGAACATGAGCAATAAAATAAGGTTATAAATCAATGGAAAGGTTGCTAAAATTTTTAGTTTTTTTTTAAGAAATATATAATTAACAGAAGTATATAAAGTTTTAGTCAAATGAAATGTTATAATAATAACTTGATAAATATGTTGGACCATATAGACCGCAGGTTCTCAACGCATGCTGCACATTATCATCACTTGGGGAATTCGAGCGATAAATTCCATTTCCTGACCCTACCCTGAGAGACTCTGATTTAACAGTTGGGGTAAGACCCAGACATTAGTATGCATTGAAAGGCCTGCAGGTGACATTAACATATAGCTAGGAAGGCTGAGAACGAGCAATATAATCTTTTATACAAGTCTATAACCCTTAATTAGTAATTTAAAATTCGGTTGAGAGATAAAAGGTTCACAGCTACAACATAAGAAGGCAACAAATACATTATATAGGAGTGTACCTGCTATGCTCTCTGTTATATTAGAGAATGCGGTGCCTCCTATATAACGATAATGGCAGATTTATTGATCAAATCATAACTGTTTGCCTAATTTTTCTAATCTCATTAGGTGCTTATGTGGCAATGTTACTCACTGGTTGAGGTATATGGGAAGTATTTTAAAGAAAATATTACATTAAAATTTAAGACTTTCTTAACAGAAAAACTGAATATGAACTATAGACCTTAAAAACATATTTTCCAAATTAAAATATATTAATATGAATAATTAATATCCATTAAAATGTTCTAATAAAAAATTAGAATCTGTCTTGTTATCACCACAACCAAATTTACAGGGCTAAGAATACACAGATAATGATAAACAGGTCAAATTCATGAATTTTGTTAATCTTCATGTATCTTTTTTACCAAGCCTTAAGCTTTAAGATAAAAACAAAACAAATTCAGTTCAGTTCAGTTCAGTCGCTCAGTCGTGTCCGACTCTTTGCGACCCCATGAATTGCAGCACGCCAGGCCTCCCTGTCCATCACCAAATCCCGGAGTCTACCCAAACTCATGTTCATCGAGTCGGTGATGCCCTCCAACCATCTCATCCTCTGTCGTCCCCTTCTCCTCCCGCCCCCAATCCTACCCAGCATTAGGGTCTTTTCCAATGAGTCAACTCTTCACATGAGGTGGCCAAAGTATTGGAGTTTCAGCTTCAACATCAGACCTTCCAATGAACACCCAGGATTGATCTCTTTTAGGATGGATTGATTGGATCTCCTTGCAGTCCAAGGGACTCTCAAGAGTCTTCTCCAACACCACAGTTCAAAAGCATCAATTCTGCGGCACTCAGCTTTCTTCACCGTCCAACTCTCACATCCATACATGACCACTGGAAAAACCATAGCCTTGACTAGACGGACTTTTGTTGGCAAAGTAATGTCTCTGCTTTTAAATATGCTATCTAGGTTGGCCATAACCTTCCTTCCAAGGAGTAAGCGTCTTTTAATTTCATGGCTGCAGTCACCATCAGCAGTGATTCTGGAGCCCAAAAAAATAAAGTCTGACACTGTTTCCACTGTTTCCCCATCTATTTCCCGTGGAGTGATGGGACCAGATGCCATGATCTTAGTTTTCTGAACGTTGAGCTTTAAGCCAGCTTTTTCACTCTCCTCCTTCACCTTCATCAAGAGGCTCTTTAGTTCTTCTTCACTCTCTGCCATAAAGGTGGTGTCATCCACATATCTGAGGTTATTGATATTTCTCCCGGCAATCTTGATTCCAGCTTGTGTTTCTTCTAGCCCAGCGTTTCTCATGATATACTCTTCATATAAGTTAAATAAGCAGGGTGACAATATACAGCCTTGACGTACTCCTTTTCCTATTTGGAACCAGTCTGTTGTTCCATGTCCAGTTCTAACTGTTGCTTCCTCACCTGCATACAGGTTTCTCAAGAGACAGGTCAGATGGTCTGGTATTCCCATCTCTTTCAGAATTTTCCACAGTTTATTGTGATCCACACAGTCAAAGGCTTTGGCATAGTCAATAAAGCAGAAATAGATGTTTTTCTGGAACTCTGTTGCTTTTTCGATGATCCAGCGGATATTGGCAATTTGATCTCTGGTTCCTCTGCCTTTTCTGAAACCAGCTTGAACATCTGGAAGTTATTATGTGGTATCAAATACACCAAAACAAAAATAGAAACTTAATGGCATGAAATAGGCAATTTTCACTGCTTTAATCCAAGCTTTTTCATTATGGTACTTTTTTTTTTTCAAAATAGCATCCTATTTGAAAATAGAACACCTTTCCCAAGTCAAAAAAAAAAGCATAAATTATTAAATTAATGCAAGTATGTGATACTTGTTATTCCACAGCCTATGTATAATTATCTCCCTCCACACATGTAACAATGTTTCTTTATACTAAGAAACATTTAGAAATAGTATAAACACTAAATATTATAAAAACCAAAGAGCAGTGCTCATATTCTTCAACAAATATCAATTATTTCTTAAATCAGACCATTTGTTTACAGTAAATAACTTACACAGATTTTTAATCTATTCCATATAGAGTGCATACACACAGAAACAATGTAATTAATCACTAATGAGCAACAGAACTAGTGTAATTTTTATTATCATCAATATTTATTTCTCAGTCTGTAACCTAATGTTCAACTGCTAGAAGGATGGCAAATTTACCAATGAACAATAAATAAAAACATATGCAATCCATACTCTGCATCTGTTTCATAAAATATCTCTTGACATGTAACTGAAATATATTATTTCAGATTCTTCTATAATTGTCCAACTAATTGGTATTAGCCAACCTTAACAGGGATAGCAGGAGAAATACCTTCTCTGGGATAAGTTATGTCAATGATTATATGCCTGAAATAATTTTAATTAGTATTAAAAGTTTAAAATTTTTTAAAGTTTATGACGTAATTCCACAGTGATCAGAGAACAGCTCTGTATGATTTTAATAACCTTAGAGCATAAAATTTTTTCACCTTGTTTTATGTCCCTGGATATGTTCCAGTGTCTTCTAGTTTATATTCTAGGAGAATCTGAACAGAATTTATATCCTACTGTTGTGTGAAAATTGTATAAATTTTAATTATGTTAATTGGTTCATGGTGCCTTTCAGGTCTATTATATTCCTCTATTTTTCTGTATATTCATTCTATTAATTTTTGAGAGTTTTATATTGAAAATGAAAAAAAGTGAAAGTGAAAGTTGCTCAGTTGTGTCCAACTCTTTGCAACCCCATGGACCATACAGTCCATGGAATTCTCTAGGCCAGAATACTGGAGTGGATAACCTTTCCCTTCTCCAGGGGATCTTCCCAACCCAGGGATCTAACCCAGGTCTCCTGCATTGCAGGTGGATTCTTTACCAGCTGAGCCACAAGAAACATCAACTAAAAATCTTAATTTATCTACTTAAAAAATAATTTTAATATATAATGGAGCTATATGTAACTTTGTCCTGTATTTTCCAAGTCTCCTATAAATATGTTATCATACTTTCATAATTAAAAAAATAAAAGAGAAAAAAATTTTAAGTTTATGATATATGAAAGGGTTTATTAGGAATTTTTAGGAGGTGGTAAATAAGTCACAGTAAAATTTCTTGTTTCAACAGAAAATGAAAAGTATAGACTGTCACTGTGGTTTATAAACATCATTTCAATAACATGCTAAAAATCAGCCCACTGGGAACAAAACCCGTCTGTAACAAAGTATTAAATAGATAAGTATGCCATAAATTATCCAATAGAAATCTCTCGTGTTACTCAAAATAATTTGGGTGTAGATGGGACTTCAGAGAGCATCTACTCCACACTTCTCATTTTAAGAAGAGGAGATTGATGCTCAAAGAATTATATTTATCATTTTCATAGCAAATAAATACATTAATAGTGAAACATCATTACTAGTGAAGCATCAGTACTGGCTTCCTGATTTCCACTTCCAAACTCTACTCACCCATAGCACTTTTTAAGCAATTAGAACTCACCCAAAGTTTCATTGTGAGTTGTGCTGAGATGTTTTTTTCTTACCCTTTTGAACTTCTTCAGGCAACCCATGTCCTTCAACTTTCAACACACTGCTCTACCTTAAATCAAAAAAATCAGGACCAAAAAAGGTCTGATGATCCATCTTCACCCTTGTTAACTTCCATCCTGTGCCAGTGAGAGAGTTGACAAAGTAACAAAAATTCCTTGTGATTTATTTAAGCCCTTTCTGTATCTGTCCGAAGAAAGAATTTACCAGAAAAGACTGATAAAGAAAACGCTAAATCAAGTCTTAAACAATGAGGACATTATTGTCTCAATCTCCCAAGTGTTTTACAATCAACGTCCCAGTTCCCCATCTCAAGAGTGCAGGGTTTCTGCACCATTTTCATTTGCTGTCATCAGTGCAGACTTCATCTGGAGGTTAGTTTGGTTTTTGTTGATATAGAAGGAATGGAAACGTTCCTATTTTCCTCTGATGGGAGTGAAAATGGTTTTCCATAAGCTTCTCCTAAAAGTCTAAACAAATTTCCCTGAAGCCTCCAAAAAATTTCTCCTTGCATCCCAACTGCCAGAATTCAGTCATGCCCTAAAGCAATCATCAGCAAGGGAGAAAAGATTATCTTTAGACCTAACAGCACATCTCTGAAACAAAGGACAGGATGGTTTTCCCTATGACACATGACTTTATGCAACAAGATAGTGAACAACATGTAGGTTCTATGAGAAAAGGAAGGAGGGGATCACGGTTGCTGAGCAGTCAGCCCTCAAAGTTCATTACTCCTTTAGCTATAAAATTTCCATACACAGCCTTATTGCCTTATTTTCAAAACTCCCAGCCCTACCCACATGCTCCTATCCCTTCCCTAAAGGAGAAGACTCAGAGTCTCATATGGTCCCTGCATTAAGCTTCAAGTCCAGATCCTTAGGTAATGGCCACTATTGCCAGTAGGTCCAAATTGCTTAGTGAACTCCATCTAAATGATAAGGTATCTACACCTTCATATCTACACACCAATCAACAGTGGAATAAGACCAGCAAGCAACTATAAAATGCCAGAAAGAGGATCAATAAAAAGCAATCAAAAGTAATCATGGGTCCAAAATGTGCTCATACTCTCTTCCAGGACAGGGGAAGAACAGATTTCCAGTCTGGAAAAGCAACAAGTTCTTGGGTGGCCCACATTTCTGCTCTCTGCTACTGCTGCTGCTAAGTCGCTTCAGTCGTGTCCGACTCTGTGCGACCCCATAGACGGCAGCCCACCAGGCTCCGCCATCCCTGGGATTGTCCAGGCAAGAATACTGGAGTGGGTTGCCATTTCCTTCTCCAGTGCATGAAAGGGAAAAGTGAAAGTGAAGTTGCTCAGTCGTGTCCGACTCTTAGCGACCCCATGGACTGAAGCCTGCCAGGCTCCTCCGTGCATGAGATTTTCCAGGCAAAAGAGTACTGGAGTGGGGTGCCATTGCCTTCTCCCCTCATCCATTTTCTTCTATGGATGCATTGCTGAATGTGGCTATCATGTGCATGCCCACTTGCTTCAGTTGTGTCCGACTCTTTGAGACCCCATGGACCATAACCCACCAGACTCCTCTGTCCATAAAACTTCCCGGCAACAATACTGGAGTGTGTTGCTATTTCCTCCTCCAGGGGATCTTCCCTAGCCCGGGATCAAGCCCTCATCTCCTGTGTACCCTGCACTGGTAGGTGTATTCTCTACTACTGAGCAACCTGGAAAGCCTGAATGCAGCTATTAGGCAAGATCTAAGAAATATTTTTAATATTCTAATTTTAGTCTATAATTTAATATTTTTCTCATGTATAAGAAGTTGGAAATGAAGTATGTAAGTGAAAGAAAAGTTTTGTTTCATAATTTCCACTTTTCAGAAAAGGTTTTCCAGTTACAATTTAGAGAGGATGGCATAATTAGTCAATAAAAAGAAAGCCTTTCTTTTTTCAATTTCATTATGATAGCAAAGTTAAAAACAAAATTTCCAATAGCTTTAATTTGTACAATCAAATGTTATTCAACGATGTAGAGACTAAATGACAAAGATGAGGTTGTCGTTGCTCAGGTATCACCCTCCTGCTACCAAGCTTATGACTTCAGGCCCTTTGAGCATAAGGACCTTATGATTTCCTTTCTGCGTTACTCGTATGTGTTTAATTAGCCATGGTACACTGAAAACACAAACCCAGTCACTAAGCAAATTTCTAGGGTATTTTCTATTCCCAAAGCCTGAACTCCATGATAATATTTCTGGACTATGGCCCAATAAGTACATCAACAGCTTTTTGCTTAGTTTAGACAGAAAGATGCTTTATTAATATTTTAATAACCCATGCTAGAACAGAGGAAACATATGAAATAGGTCATTTTCCTGATTCCTTTTCATGCCTAATTTCTGCAAATTAACGTTATAACTATACTAGCTATTTCATTTTCCTGTTAACCTTAAAACACCTAAAGCAACTCATTAAACAAAGAGCAAACATCAGCAGTGATCAGCTCAATTATTGCTATCATGAAGGAAATACAGATACACAAAACATTAGGAAAACCCTCAAGGCTCCATGTAAAAAGGAATACAACCACAACTTGGTAAATACATACACAATCTGATAGTTTAGAGAGCATGCAGAATGGAGAAAAATTTAATAATAATTTCTTAAGAACGGGGGAGCGGATGTAGAAGATACACAGATGGATGAGAGGCTGGAGAGTCAAATGTTTTCCACAGAAGCCAAACCAGGAAGAGCATCAGGAAGGATCTGGAGGTTTGTATGGCTGAAGCAGGTACTTATGTTAGAGATCAGTGAGCATGTGTAAAAGTTGGGAAGTGCAAATACCCAGCATGACCGCCTCAGGCTGCAATGTGACCTAGCTTGTGATCTTAGATAAATGAAGAGTTCTTCAATGTGAGGAGGAAATGCATGATTTTGGATGAAGTCATGATTTCCATCTATAAATAATATTTACTGTGTGTTATTTTATAGCTAGGGAAATGGGAACAAATGTGTGGTGTGAGACAAATATATGGCAAAGCACAGGAGTGTTATAAAAAAAGGTTTGCATCAAAGTACATGTTCAATGACACAGATACTGGTATGGTTTCAAAACCATACTCAGTGATTGAAATGGTTAGTATACATCTGTTCCTGCTGCTGCTAAGTCGCTTCAGTTGTGTCCAACTCTGTGTGATCCAATAGATGGCAGCCCACCAGGCTCCTCTGTCCCTGGGATTCACCAGGCAAGAATACTGGAGTGGGCTGCCATTTCCTTCTCCAGCATACATCTATATATATATAATATATTCAAACAATGTTTCCTACAGTATTACAATTGTTAATATTAGAGGACTAGATATCAGACTGGCTTGAGAGTCTATTCTACATCTTCCTCTGATAGCAGCAAGACCATGACCCACTTATACAAACTCCCTAAGCCTCAGCTTCCTCACACCATGGTGATAACCCCCTAACAAAGTCATTGCAATCATAACATTGACTTCCCTGGTAACTCAATGGTAAATAATCTGCCTGCCAATGCAGGAGATGTGGGTTCAATCCCTGGGTCAAGAATACTCCTGGAGAAGGAAATGGCAACCGACTCCAATATTCTTTCCTGGGAATCCCAAAGACAAAGGAGCCTGGTGGGCTATAGTCCATGGAGTTGCAAAGAGTCAGACACAACTTAGCAGCTAAACAACAACAGAAACAACAATCATAATATCAAGTAATGATCCTAGAGATCTAAATTCAGTGTTAGAACATCGTACTTCCTCAGTAAATAACATTATTTGTCATCATCAACTGCCCAACTTCTCAAAAACAGTATAATAGATATTAAATTGCATTTACTTTCATGCACATTTCAAAAGAAGTATCTCATTTTACAAAGATAATCTGAAGATAATGACAATTGTGTCATATTTTCCAACCCAAATGTATTTTATAATAACATGTCAGGTCTTTCAGCTCCATGAGAAGTTTCTATATAATTTCAAAGAATCATTATTTCAACTTTTTTAGCAATAATAATTTAAAAAAGAAGAAAAATAGAAAAAGGAAACAAAAAAGGTCAATTTAAATGCGATTGAATGACTTCCACACAAACATTTAATATGTCTCAACATCATCATCTTCTGGCCCCTGGAGGATAAACACATGAATAATCATGTAGATTTCAGTGGCTGCAGTTTCTTCTCTTTGGCTGATATAGGTTATCAGGACCAGAGTGAATCTTAGCATGAGCATAGCTGAGACTATCTCACTAGCAACCAGTGTAGTAACAGGGAAGATATCCCCTAAAGGTGAATAAATGCACAACAAATGTACTGATAGAAACCTGAGGACTCACAGAAGCCAATTAACAACAGAAGAGCCGTTTTGCTGCGACCAGATCCCATTTAAAATTCACAGAGATAAAAAGTACCCAAAATAAATGTATACTGTGCATCCATCCCTGCCCAGACAATAATACTGTCTGGAAAACTGTGGCTGCATATTTACCATCTGGCAACTGGGAAACATTAGCAATGGAGCAGCTAGCTGCTTGAACAAGAGCTACCACATACCCACATGCACGGAAAATCTGAGTCAGCAACAACGTCAGAAGCATATGTCCTGCCAAAGAATGAATATTCACAGTGTTGCCAGTACCACACAGGTTGAATTAAACGCAAACGCCAACAACTCTTAAAATTCAACATTGATATTCTGCCTGACAGCAACATCAAAGATCAAAACATAGCAATGATATGGGATAATTCCTCAAGGGTTTGTATATAGTCAGTGTGAGGAAATGAATCAGAGACTAGTTATAATCTTCAGAAGAATGGCTTTTCTGAGCAGAGAAATGCACATCTGAGCAGAAGAGAATGCACATCACACAGAGAATCCCCAAGTGCATGTATACGAGGCAAACAGGCTTTGGAAATCATTTGCAAAGATGTAATGGCTTTAGCCTTTAAAATCTGAGTATGTTGATTTCTCTCTCTCTCAAGTCGTAAAATGTATGTATCGCTACCCTAAAACCATTCAGCATTAAGAATCAGAAGGACTCTCAGATACTAAGTATATATTCCCGTATCTCTCCTACAACTGTTCTTTGCTTTATCATAGTCTATATCAAGATCAAATTTAAAAGTTCAAACACAGAAAACTAGACTTGCAAACATGAGGCTAAAATGAAAGTTCATCCAAACATATAAACATCAAATCAGCCTACAGACACGTAAACCAAATGCCTCCCTGCTAGCATATGCGTTTACTCTGACAAGGCTCTGTCTTCATTGCTCCCACTGTTTCATTTCAAGGTATCTGGCCAAGGTTAAGCTAGAAACCTATTTTTAATTGCTGACTTTTGATAGAAGATATCTCTAACTTGGAAATACTGCTTCAAATAATGTATAATGCAGAGAAATAATGGTTTGAATTTCTTGTAAGCATCAGAAACAAAGAATTAGGTACAGTGCCGTTTGGATCACTGTGTTACCAAATGAACCAAGTAACTATAATTAAACAATAAGCATTCCTCAATAGATTTATTCCATTTGGCTTCCCCTGGATAACTGACAATAAAAAGAAATCTTCCAAAAAACACAGGTCCGATCATGTTTTTCCTGCAGTTAACAAACTTTCAAAGACCTCCCTTGTCTTTAGAAGCAGCAACTATTAGTGTGGCTTTTGGGGCCAACGTCAATCTGGCAATCTCACAGTGAAGAGAAGAGGTTTTCCCAACATTGCCAAGAATATTATCAACTTATCAACTTCACAATTGCTCACATACTATACACCATCCTGCATGATTGTAGAACTTTCAGTAGTTATCAACTGAAGAATGCATAAGAATGAAATTAGTAATGATTTTATCAATTATAACATCTACATATATATGAAAATAGTATGTATAATTACTATCTACACAAAATTTTGAGAGCAGAAGAGGTTTGAAGACCTCTATAGTGGCTTTCTACTTCATAGTTGAGGCAAAAGTGTTGCTCAGCCGTGTCCAACTCTGTGACCCCATGGATTGTAGCCAGCCAGGCTCCTCTGTCCATGGAATTTTCCAGGTAAGGATACTGGACTGGGTGGTCACCCCCTTCTCCAGGGGAATCTCCCCAACCCAGGGATCGAACCCGGGTTTCTTTCACTGCAGGCATATTCTTTACCACCTGAGCCACCACGGAAACCCTTATGGTTAAGGAACCACTCATATAGTGAAAAGAATAAGAAATGAGGAATTCCTTGGGCACTGTTGTTGCTCCACTGCCTAGCACTACGCTTGCAAGAAGTGTGCCATGTTTATTTGCTAAAAGAATGAAACAGGTCTCTTGCTGCAGCAACACCAGTGAGAGCAGTAGGACTGTAGGCTTGGAGCGTAACTTCTTGGATTGTTTTAAGAAAACGGCAGACAAGCTGGACATGGGGGAAATGGTCAGCTTCAATAATGCCAATCTGAAGACAGAGATGCAGGAGAACACCCTGCTGGCCAAAGAGATCATTGAGTATGAGAAGCAAGCAAAGTGAAATTTCCTAAGGACCTGAGGAATTCTCCACCCCACCATCTTAGAGAGCCCAGTCATGATGTGGAGTAAGAGTCACCTGCAGGATGGACACAAGTGACAAGTCACTCTGTGAATCCAGGTACTCCATGCAGATGCCACTGGCCTGTGGGTCTTTGAGGAGACCCTCCAAACAGACTGCCCTGTGTAGGGTATTTGAATAAGGATGGCTACAATAATAACTGCAATGTGGCTGAAAAGAATGGGCAATGAGTGAGTTTAGGTCTGTTTAATGTAAGCAAATTGAACTAGTTATGAGTTTGCCAGACAGAAAAACACTTCCCTGGTTTGACCTGATATTATAAAAAAGTATTTGTATGACTAATGAAAATAAAACACATCTAGTGACCAAAAAAAAAAATAATAATGAATGGCTTTAGACCACAGTTTCAGTCATAGTTACTAAGCTTTGGGACTCTGCATTAGTTGTCTCCTCTAGTGGACTGCTCACTCAGTTATCCACAAGGCTCTCTCCATCAGTTCCCTCAAGCCTGTGCTTAAATTCCACCTTTTAAATGAGGCAAACCCCCATGCAGGATTCTTAAGACCCTCTAACTTAGCTTACTGGATTTTCTTTCCTCTAGTGCTAATCACTCTCAACGATTCTCTAAATTACTATCGAATTTTTTTGTTATTATTTTTCCTTTGTCTCCCACTCACTAGAAGGCATGTTCCACAAGCAGAGAGATTTTCTGGGACTTCTTCACATTCTAAAACAAATGCCTGGAAGGGACTTCCTTCGTGGTCCAGTGACTGAGATCCTGCCCTTCCAACGCAGGGGGCGCAGGCTGCATTCCTGGTTCAGGAACTAAGATCCGACATACCATGTATGGCCAATAAATAAGCAAATGCATATGTGTGTGTATATATATGTCTGTGTGTGTGTGTGTGTGTGTGTGTGTGTGTGTGTGTGTGTGTGTGTGTACACAGTATGCCACCTGGGAAGCCCTCGTGTGTGTGTGTGTGTGTATGTATGCACACATATATACATATATAAAAAATGATGCCTGGCATAATGACATTTTAACAATGATTCAATCTTTGGATAAATCATGTCTTTTAGTTGATGCTGATCCTTCCTCTATTAAGAAAATAAGGAATAAAACCTCTCCTGTTTCATTTACAGAGTGGTTTGAGGATCAAGTGAATGTGATCCAATCACTGTTCTGAAATATATGTAAGTAAACTTGTAATTCTTTCACATGGGATGATGCAAGTGAAGCGGGTGAGCAAAGTAAGACTACCCTCTCCCTCATAGAGGCCTACAGTTTGGGAACGATACTTCACTGATGTGACTGAGAGTTGTAACTAGAAAGATAGGCTACATGTTTTAATTACAAATTATAAGCCATCCTGCTTTAACTTGGAACTTTTTTTTACCTAAAACACCTTTAGTTTCCCAACTGAGTTCAGCGTGGTTCTCTACCATCACAGGTATGATGGTTAGGCGTGGTTGGGCTAAGGTGCCCTAGTTTGGCAAAAACTAGTCTAGATCTGGATGTGAAGGTGTTTTTCAGACATGATTAATATTTACAATCAGTTTATGTCAGGCAGAGCAGATTATCATCCATAATGGGTGGGCCTCACCCAATCAGTTGAAGACCTTAACAGCAATGACGGGTTTCACAAAGAAGGAATTCTGCCTCAGGACTGAAACCTGCCCAGAATTCCTAGTCTGCCTGCCCGCCTGCCTCCCATAGAGATTTCAGACCTGCTGATTCCCACAATCAAGTGGCAACCTCTCTCTCCTCCCACATATATCCTACTGGTTCTGTTTCTCTGAAAAGTCCTAACTAATACAATAGAGTTCTGGTGACTGAAGCTGTAGAAACAATGCTAGTGATACATCTTATTAAGAGGAAAAGCAACATGCTCAATTTCATTAAGTTACTGCTTCTGGAAACTAGCTTGATGTTTTTAATGCACAGATTTTAAGTGTAAAGTTTAGTAAGTTTTGAAAAATACAACTGTATATCTACCATCTCCATCAATATACAGAACATTTCCATCACCACTCTTGCCTTTTTCCACTGTTCTGATTTCTATTACAGAAAAATAGAAAGTTTTGCCTATTACAGAATTTCATATGTAAGAATTCATGCAGTACTCTTTTGAAAATGGCTTCTATTACTTAACCTGTGTTTGAGATTCAACCATGTTGTCAAGTATATCTATAGATTTAATTTTTAACTTTTATGTTAGGTTTCTGATCACCTTGAATGTTTGCATTAAGTAAAAAGTGTAGGTTGAAGTTCACTGCTGTCTGGTAACTCTTCCCAAATGTTCTAGAACCATTTGTTGAAAAGATTTTCTTTTCCCTATAAATCACCTAGAGTTCTTTGTAAAAATCAATTCACTATGTATGTGTGTGTCTATTTTTGACTCTCTAGATTGTTTAGTTCCTCTTTCTTATGCCAATTTCACATAGGTTTAATTCTGTACTCTTAGGATTCTTTAAATCAGCTGGTATCAGTCATGCAATTTTATTATTTTTTAAAAAAATAGTTACAGCTATTCTAAGCCCTTTGTGTTTTCCATATATATTTGGAATCAGTTTTTCATTTTAAAAAATCAGTGCCTGTTGCTATTTGATTGGGATTGGGCACAATTAAAACTCAGTTGGTAGCCAACTCTTCATTTTGTCAGTCCAGGAACATGATATGTATCTTTACTTCAGTTCAGTCACTCAGTCATGTCCGACTCTTTCTGACCTCATGGACTGCAGCATACCAAGCCTCCCTGTCCATCAACAACTCCCAGAGTTTGCGCAAACCCATGTCCATTGATTTGGTGATGCTATCCAATCATCTCATCCTCTGTTGCCCCCTTCTCCTCCTGCCTTCAGTCTTTCCCAGCATCAGGAGCTTTTCTAATGAGTCAGCTCTTCACATTAGGTGGCCAAAGTATTGGAGCTTCAGCATCAGTCCTTCCAATGAATAGTCAGGACTGATTTCCTTTAGGATTGACTGGTTTGATCTCCTTGCAGTCCAAGGGACTCTCAAGAGTCTTCTCCAACACCACAGTTCAAAAGTATCAATTCTTCAGCGCTCAGCTTTCTTTATAGTCCAATTATCACATCCATACATGACTACTGGAAAAACCATAGCTTTGACTAGACGGACCTTTGTTGGCAAAGTAATGTCTCGGCTTTCTAATATGCTGTCTAGGTTGGTCATAACTTTCTTTCTTTTGATTTCATGGCTGCAGTCTTTTAATTTCAGTCACCATCTGCAGTGATTTTAGAGCCCAAAATCACCTTACTTACTAGGTATTAATTAATTTCTCTCAGTAATATTTTGTAATATTAAGTATATACATCTTAAAGATTTTCCTAAACTAATATTCCTAAGGCTTTTATGTTTTATTAGTGATAGTTTAATTTTTAATTTTAGTTTCCAAGTTGTGGCTAGCATATAAATAAAATTTTTCTGTATTTTCTGTATATTTAAAATATAAAAAGCAATATTCCTCCAAAGTTAATCAGCTCCAGGACTTAAAAAAAAAATACATATTAAAAACCCATGAAATTAATATTCTACATAGCATAATGTAGAAAACATTGCTTCACTTCTAAGCTAAATTTAACTCCAATAAACTATAATTATAATTTGGGATACACTAATTCTCTCAACCACAGAGTCTCCCATAGATCAACAAATATAAACTTCATCATGATCTTAGGTCACTGCACTTGTAAGTGTGGACTTCCCAGGTGGGGCTAATGGTAAAGAACCCGCCTCCCAGTGCAGGAGACACAGGAGACACGGGTTCGATTCCTGAGTTGGAAAGATCCTCTGGAGGAGGGCATGGCAACTCACTCCAGTATTCTTACCTGGAATATCCCCATAGACAGAGAAGCCTGGCAGGCTACCGTCCATGGGGTCACAAAGAGTTGGACATGGCAGAAGCAACTTAGTGCATCCTTATCAACTTGGGAATAAATGGAATAAACACTCTAGTATAACTGCCGTAATTATAAAAGATGTCAAATGTCAATCTTATTAAAAAAAAAAAAACTTTATAAATCAGTGCAGAAGCTCTGCTTTTGCAGAGACAAGACACAGAGACCTCAAGGCACAACTCCTTTGTGTGCTTCACTCCATGGTGTGAAAATGGCTAATTTATGTAGCATTTTCTTCTTCATTTATGCAGGATCCTCTCTCCCTACTCTGTTTGGAACTTAGAACTCTCCCAACCTCTTCACCACCAACACCAAGCTTCTTCTCCTTCAACAAGTAGCAGTGAATATGAGTTTTCATACTTTGGGGCTGATTGATTGCAATAAAACTGAAATTTATCAATGGCAAAATTTACCAGGAGCAGGCAATTTAAGGCTTAATAATAGAATCAAACACCTGTTCATCTATTTAAAAAAAAAAAAATGTTAGCAAGCAGATGAAGAGCCACAGTGATAGAAGGCAACAAACTGGCCTTTACATCACATTGGGAATTTACCCAGAAGAAATCTAATTTAGGCCTTTCAAGCTATGTTGTAAAGCAGAGAGTACTGTAAACGTACCTCTTAACTGTCCAGACACAACACTATTGTCCTGAGATACACAACACAGAGTTTTCACTAAGTGAATGAAATAGGACACTTTCATCTCTGACTCCTTCTAGAATATGGAGACCCCTGTGTCCAAGTAGAACATAGAGGGCTCACTGGAGAGCTTCTCTGTATAGATCACTCTACTCTGCCCCCAAAGAGATTTTACACGCATACGTACTTTTGTTAATGATGAATTTCCAAGCTCCCTTAGCCATGTCTATCCACATCCTTCTTGCCTCCTAACCTTTCCCTAAGTTTGATGATGAGGCTTCTGACAAAGTAGCACATTGTGGAGTTAAAAGCTCTCTGTCAACACAAACATAAAAGTCTTACCAGAAAAGAGAAAACTCTATAGGAAATTTTTCTCTACCTAGAACAAGCTAGGTGAAGGAAAACACTAACTTTGGATTTACTTTTTGTTTTATTTTGCTGCGGTTTTCACGAAGAAGCTTTTGTTTCTGTGTGTATGTTTAATTGAGTTGCAAGAATATAAGGTATACTTAAGGTCAAGATAAAGAGGATCCTATAGATAAGATGACCAGATGGAACAAGAATCAGTGGTCTGATCCACCTTAATACTGAGAAACTTGTGCAAACTCAGAAACTCTGCTCTGTGAGTTTAAGACCTTTCTTGGTCTGTGAGTTTAAGACCTCTTTTGTTTTCTTTCTTGTGTTTTGGTGGAGGGGTAGGGGGTCTTAAAGTATGGCATATTCTCTAGAGATGTTGTTGGGGAGGTGACATCTGGGAATCGGTGCGATGAGAGACTGGAAAAGAGATTTTGCAGTCTGAAACATCTACCCAGATCATTCTGATGGGAGGGGTTCCTGCACCAGCACTGTGATTACTCCACCTCCACAAACTCATGGGGGCAAATTATTTAAAAAAAAAAAAAAAGGCATGAAACACACTGTTGACAATGTTCTTCATATTATACAATTAGAAGTCCAACCCAAAACAAAGTAAGCTACAAATGATCCCTGGAAGCAAAGTTAAGCAGATAATGAAGGTGAATGCTATTACAGAAACAGTGTTCTGGCTCCCTAGTGCTCTCTGGAATGCACCCCACTAAGCCAACTCTGTCAGTGAAACACAGCAAGCATCTAAGAACAATTCTTTCTGGAACCAAGTATTTCCATAGAGATTTTGTTTGTTTGTTTTAATAGGGTTAATTTTTAACCTAACTTCAACTTTTATTCTGTTTCTCTGCAAACTTCAGTTTTTCAAATACAGCCCCACCTGCAGCTGATCAAGGCAGCCCAGCTCAGGAAACTATCTATCTAGGTTTCAGTGATGCCACAGCCAGTGTCAGATGCAATTGCACTGAGAGGGACACTTCCCAGAAGTGCAGAGAATGGCCTCAGCTTAGTAGTCGTCGTCAAAGTCGCTCAGTTGTGTCTGACTCTTTGCAACCCTATGGACTATATGATCCATGGAATTCTCCAGGCCAGAATACTGGAGTTGGTAGTGGTTCCATTCTCCAGGGGATCTTCGCAACCCAGGGATCAAACCCAGGTCTCCCGCTTTGCAGGTGGATTCTTTACCAGCAGAGCCACAAGGGAAGCTCAGCTTACCCCATATAAAATGATGCAGACCAAGTCCTGGGAAGTCTTTAACTTCATTCCAGACAGGAGTTAGGACTGAGAAAGTACAGTGATACTGAGACGGGAAGGGGCCAGGGTACAACCTTTAAAAGAATGGCATTGCTATTGAGGACGCAACATAAACTGGTTAGAATCAACTAGGTCCAAGATGGAAGAGGACTGACTTCCACTAGACCTTGACCTCTTTATACACTCTTTGTAATATATTGGCATATGCTAAATGACACACTCACCAGTGCCATGACAGTTCCAAGTGTTAGTCACTCAGTTGTGTCTGAGTCTTTGTTCTGTCCATGGAATTCTCCAGGCAAAAATACTGGAGTGGGTACCATTCTCTTCTCCAGGGAATCTCCCCAACCCAGGGATCAAACATGGGTCTACTGCATTGTAGACAGATTCTTTACCATCTGAGCCACCAGGGAAGCCTATGACAGTTCCAAAGCCGACGATAAAAAGACAAAAAGTGGGTGGTGGCCAAATTCCTGGAAATCTCCTCTCCTTCCCCCAAAATAGCTGGAATATTTCTCCCACTCATTAGCCTATATAATTAACCACCCCTATAAAAACTGACTACCCCATACCCTGGGGCCTCTTGTGCCTCTCTCACCTTCTGAGATGACCCACAATCTCTCTTTGGAGTATCTCTCTGAATAATCCTTCTTTCACTTTACTATGGCTCACTCTTGAATTTCTTCCTGCACAAAGCCAAGAACCAACATTTGGCAGCCATAACCTTGGATGTGACCTGGGAGGTGACCATCGTCTCGTGGCCCACTTTTTTCCCTGAAACAATATAGTAGAGCGAGGGCTCTACTATAAAAAGTTTCTTCCCTCCATAGGACTTTTTCTCAGGCAATGTCTTCAGGCTCTGCTCTGCAAGCCCCCTCCTACCTCTGCACATCCATTCTTGTCATTCCATGGATATAGACCATTCTCTCTGCTTGCATAGCTTGCTCTTCACTCCTCTGTAAAAACTAAAGACTAAGTCTGGTCCTGGGCTTCCAAGACACCCAAGCCAGGACTCCTTCGGTTCATATGCCATTCTCAAGGAAAGACCTGCCAAGCTCCATGGCCTGCAACATTTCATCCCTAAACAGCCAAGAAGTGAAGGTTGGAGCATAAAGTAACCTGAACAAGAATATCAACTACTTAATTAGAAGTCCACTAAACGTTAATAATTTAACATTTTGGACAGCGTGTATGGAATTTTTTTTTTAATTTAAGAATGTCTTCTACAAAAGTCTCACTGAGTAGGTGATCACTGTGGTGCATCTGAAGTCCAAATCCAGTTCAGCTACTTATTAGCTTATGGTATGGAGGAGTTAAAGTCTGTGGGCCTGGGATTTCTCACCAGTGTACAGTGGAACTATTACCACCCACATCAAAATACTCTTCTGAAGTTTCAATAAGAGTGTATATGAATGTGCCTAGCACATGCAGTGCTTAGAAAGTATAGCCCTCTTTCCATACTACCTGATTGGCTAGTTTTAACAAACACCCTTCATTTTGCAGATTTGCTTACGTAGGCATGGACAGTAGAAACTAAAAAAAAAAAAAAAACGGAATATGCAAAGAGAGTTCGTGGAGTTATTTTAGGCTGAGAAAAGAAATGCTGTAGATACATTCAATATAAAAGCAGAGGTATTTTCCAAAAGAACATGGACGACTAAACTTCAAAAATGCAGAGTCTCAAACCTGAACATTTGCAAAGAATTCCAGAAGTAAGTCATAATTAACAAAACAGCTATCTTTACTGATCAAGGAAGAAGATTTGTTCCTATCACATCAAACTTTCTGGTAACAGGAAAGCAGCCATCGCTCAGTTTCACCTTCTGGGAACAGCAAAGACAGTGAACATATAGATGACTCAGAGTTTTGCTGCCATCTTCACAGTAACAAGTCTCCTCATAACCTAATGATGTATGTTATTCTAATACACAAAGTATACCAACTCTGCTAAATACTCAAATGCTGACGATCATGTTTTAGTGAAAGACAATAGCACTTTGTTCATCTGACAACAGTTGGGAAAACCCCTTAAAAAAAAGCAAAGTCCTACCCAGGTCAAACAGAATAAGGTAAACACAATAAATGTAACACACCCACATCATGAATACACCATTGTGAATCCGAGGAAAGTTCCAGGTACAGAAATGAAAACCTAGTTATGAAACCAAATCACACACCTGAGAAGGTCTGATGCTACTATTAGGGCAGCAGATGGGGACAGGCAGGAGGCTGGTATAGTGGCATGAGGCTTTCTGCTGGGTATTAAAGTTTAAGTTTAAAACCATGCGAATTCACTTTTTCTCAAAAAAAAAAAAAAATTCAAAATGGAAACACAAACCTACAAACCTTGGCATCGTCTCATATGCAAAAAAAAACCTGAGCCTTCAATTCAGGACAGTCATCTCCTTCATTCCTTTAGATGTCAAACTTTCTATTTTCTACTGGAAAATTAGAGGCTTTTTTCTTTTGAATTCTGTACAGTATAAAATTATGAGAACTGCAGAACTCTTGGCACATAAAGACTTTGCACAAATCTCTGTTCTAAGAGATGATAAAATTCTAGCACAACTTCTAGCAGGAAAACAAAAACAAGAAAACACTGCCAGTAGAACATACTGTTGTTCCAGCCAATATAAGGGGATAAGCCCCTGATCTCCTTCAGAGCATTTGCTAAGACGTACTTAAGACTGTGAATCTTTTCTTTGTCTCTTTGAGACGTATGTGTATCTTCTACAAGTCAAGAGGGTCTTTCTCAAGAAACTCAGTCATTTCTATGAGACATAGTCATTAGAAAGAATAGGGCTTTGGTCTCGCAGACCCTGAGGAAGGACAGAATTCTAACTTCAGTGATTGCCAGCTAACAGGCAAAAATGGCCTCATCACATTTATATTGATCACACTTTTGTTCTTTTCCACTTGAAGCATGCTCTTTCAACCCGTCCCCACTTCCTCATTCTCCCTTTAAAAGGCCCAGTCACCTAAACACAAATTGAATGGAACTCATTTGTTCCCCCTAGTATTCAGTCAATACTTACTGAAAAAAATTTGTTTTCATAGCTTCAGCTAGTGTCTGGCGTTTTTTAAAAAATCTTTGACAGCAGTGCCTTTGATATGTATAAAGAATATGTCCAAAGGCCCTAATTAATTCTTAAAATCTTGTTTAGCATCATAGCACAAAATTGTCCCACTTAAATGAATTAGAATAAAAGAAGTAAAATATTTAATTGATGCCCTTAAGTCTTCTAACAATTCTATAAGCACACATACACCATCTGAGTCTAAGTTGCAAACCTTCAGAATGAGCCAAGAAAAACAAAGAAAACATTAATCCTGTAAACACACACTAAAATTATTTTTGTATCACCATTAAAATAAAATTCCCTCAATTTCCATGGAGAATCTGTGTTGTTCGTTTTTCCATTGTTTGTATTGTTTTTGTTTTTATATTATTTGTACTTGTTTCCTGAGTATATGCTCAGAACATGAAGTTTTTTAAACTTCAGGAAAGGTTTTTTTTTTTTCTTACTTTGTGTCTTTGCACTGACTAGAGAATTCATTAATGTAGATCTATTAATGGTGTTCCTGGTATCCAGATTTTGTTAGTTTCACAATCTAACAAACACTCAGACATTTCACTCTAATTTATTCCAAAACCATCACCTTAAGATTTCTCAGTTCCAAAAGAAATGCCTCTCCTTCTGTGGGCATTGCTACTTTTCTACAAATAAATTTCTGCTACCTCAAATGAACTCTTGTGCAAGGAGCAAACTGGCTATGCTTCAGTACTTACTAAGGGGCATATTATCATAGTGACTCAAATGAATGCCTCTGCATAACTACAAACTGTTAAGGGTTAAGGATGTTGAAAATCATTCTCTCACACTAGAAATTGGAAATGTTATATATATATATATATACATATTTATATATATAATTTATATCTATAATTAAATTGAAATTTATATATAATTTATATATATAAATATATATATACATATGCTGCTGCTAAGTCACCTCAGTCGTGTCTGACTCTGTGCGACCCCATAGACGGCAGCCCACCAGGCTCCGCTGTCCCTGGGAGTGTCCAGGCAAGAACACTGGAGTGGGTTGCCATTTCCTTCTCCAATGCATGAAAGTGAAAAGTGAAACTGAAGTCACTCAGCCGTGTCCGACTCTTCGCGACCCCATGGACTGCAACCTACCAGGCTCCTCCATCCATGGGATTTTCCAGGCAAGAGTACTGGAGTGGGGTGCCATTGCCTTCTCTGATATATACATATAAACATATACATTTACCTCAAGAGCAGTGTTTAAACACAGGAATAGCTACATCTGCAATAGATATCTAGAAATACTATGAACACAATTTGCATTAAATATTTTCTGCATGGCATTCATATTCTTACAAATTCAAAACACTATGGAATTCAAGAACAATTTGAAGCCTAAAGATTCGATTAACAATGTAAGTTGATGCCTAATTCGATTTCTGCACACCATTAATCAAGATGCAGCTACCTTATATCTTAAGAAGTCTTATAAGTCCATTAAAATCTTCCTGCAAAAATTTTGCAAAAGTAAAATCACAAGGCTTTTTCCAAAATGTAAATATAACATACATTTAAATGCCTAACATTGTGAAAGATTAATAAATTGGCATGTCATCAATTCCCTTAAGCAATAAAGCAGGTACCTAACAGACAATGACTGTTCACACGGCAGTGTGGTGAGAAACCGTGCAGAAACCTGAAACAGAAACATCTAGAACATAAATATAAAAAGCCATGATTGCTTACCAGTGCACTTTATTGCTGAAGTCTTTGAACTCAAAAGGAGTTGCATTCTTGGTTTTTAATTTCTGCTTTTAATGGTACAAATGAACTTATTTACAAAACAGAAATAGAGTCACAAATGTGAAATATAAACTTACGGTTACCAGAGGGGAAAAGGGTGAGAAGTGGATAAGTTGGGAGGCTGAGATTGATACATACACATTACTATATATAAAATAGATAACTAATAAGAATTCACTGTCTCTCACAGGGAACTCTACTCAATACTCTGTAGTGGCCTATATGGGAAAAGAACCTAAAAAAGAGTGAATATATGTATTTGTATAACTGATTCACTTTGCTGTATAGCAGACACTAACACAACATTGTAAATCAACTAAACTCCAGTAAAAAATTAATTTTAAAAATCTCTTTTATTTTTCTTAACATTCTTATCTCAATATTTTTGAGCTATTTCTAACAATGGCCCACATTAAAAACTGTATTAGAACATATTGGAACCTGGGTCTCCTGCATTGCAGGCAGATTCTGTACCATCTGAGCCACCAGGGAAACCCTGTACTAGTTCAGGATGCTATAATAAATTACCATATACTAGGTGACTTAAACAGCAAATGTTTCTCACAGTTTTGGAGGCTGCGAAGTCCAAGATGAAAATGCAGGTAGATCAGTGTTTGGTGGGAATCCACTTCCTGGTTTGAAGATTGCTATCTTTTTCTTCTATCCTCTTCTGTTACAGAATATAAGGGCACTAATCCCATTTAGGAGAGCTCTACCCTCATGATCTACTTATTTATCTCCGAATACCATCACACTGCTGTTGGGATTTCAACATATGATTTAGCAGGGACACAAACAGTCCATAACATGAACAGTTACTAATCTATCATTTGGACCTGTCCAGCATCTGTTCCCCATGTTGTGGGGGAACTGTTACCACAATTATCTTTTGGGAATGCACCCAACCCTACACACATCCATGTAGTTTAGGTGAGCTAACCTGGAAAAAAAGGTGAGCAACTTAACGCTTAACTCTGTGGTTAACAGAATGAACATTCACATGTGCCAAAGGAATTGTATCAGAAAATAAAGACATATTTTACAAATAAGCTTGATGAAAATGAGAGCCAAGACTTTCGGTGAAAAAATTGGGATACAGACATTCTCTTTCCATGGAGTTTACTAAACTTACAGAATATAGAACTACAACAGCTGGTGGTTATGTTTTATGCTATTCAGAAAACCACATGAGAATAAAGACTGAAATTATTGGGTAAATACTGAGCTGAAGAATAGACAGCCAAGAAAAAGAAAGAGACAATCCCCCTTTGAGCATCTGGGGTGCTATAACACATAAAGCTGGGATCTTGGGTTTTTCAGCTATATTGTTAAATCGGATTTCTGTTATTTTCTGACATTTGCAATTAAAATTTCCCAACTGATAGGCCAATTAGTTTCCCCATTAATTCAACTGGCTTAAAAATCCATGGTGTCTTAATCTCCCTCCAGTAAATTTAGTTGAAACTGACATAAATGCTGCATTTTTTTAAAGTTTTGAAATGATCATAAAATTCATTCAGGAAACAAAATACTGAAATCTATACATTAACATAAAACTACATAAAGTAGATTTGCACACATTTATTAAGACAGCATATTAAAAAGCAGAGATATTACTTTGTCAACAAAGGTCCATCTAGTCAAGGCTATGGTTTTTGCAGTGGTCATGTATGGATGTGAGAGTTGGACGGTGAAGAAAGCTGAGCACTGAAGAACTGATGCTTTTGAACTGCGGTGTTGGAGAAGACTCTTGAGAGTCCCTTGGACTACAAGGAGATCCAACCAGTCCATCCTAAAGGAGATCAGTCCTGGGTGTTCACTGGAAGGACTGATGTTGAAGCTGAAACTCCAATACTTTGGCCACCTCATGCGAAGAGCTGACACATTGGAAAAGACCCTGATGCTGGGAAAGATTGAGGGCAGGAGGAGAAGGGGATGACAGAGGATGAGATGGCTGGATGGCATCACCGACTCGATGGACATGAGTTTGGTTGGACTCAGGGAGTTGGTGATGGACAGTGAGGCCTGGCGTGCTGCAGTTCATGGGGTCGCAGAGTCGGACACGACTGAGCAACTGAACTGAACTGATCAATAGATAATATGTGTCAGAGACAAAAAAAAACACCACTATTTTCAAATTTTCAAGGTAACTAAAGAAAACGATAAAATCAATTCAGTTTTATGTTACATAACAAACTATGGCAAGTGTATATTTCCTTCCTAGCTCATCAAAAATTCTCAATTTATTTACCTAAGTTACAACTTTATAATTTACAAAGATTTCATAGTCTATATTTTTCTTTTTAAAATAAAAATCTTAATAAATTTGGTATTCTGACTAAAAACATTCATGTTTCCCATCTAAAATAAAAGTATTGGACATTATTCATGACATTTGAATTGAGATAAAGGGGAATCTAAATCAAATTCATATCCAAATAATATAAACCAACTGAAACTCTGATCAAGAAGGCTAGAAGCTGGCAATGATTTAGCCACCATATCTGAGTCAAACTTTGGATGCTTGATGAGGCAATTACAGAATTCTAAAATTTCCATTTAAGCACTCAGAGTTAAATAAAACGTCCTGGAGAGAAAAATCCCCCTTCTTTCTTACACCTTGTTAAAACTACAGAAGCTATAATAGTAGAAACAAATATATTAATTTCTTCCAGTTTTCTAAAATGTTTTTAAAAATTATAACTTGGTAAGCTTTTTGCTATTTTACTGATTTTTCTCTTTTTTTAGTCAGGAAATTTACTACTTTCAATGGTGTAGACAAGATAGCAGCTCTCCGTCATTTTACGATAGCACATACTTTTTTTATGAAGTTCCAAAGAAACACTAGCTGAAAAGATGTGTAATCTCAAGTGTAATATATAAGGTTTTAGAAGTACAGGCTTCCACAGAATTTAGCAAAAGGCATGGATAGCTACCTTTCCATGCCTTTCATGAATTCACCACAAGGGCCACATTTGCTATTGCTAAGCTAACCATTGGGAAACACACACCTTTGGAAATAATTAAGCTCTAAAAAGCAGAAGTTATGCATTTATAACATCCAATTAACTTGTTATAGTTCCTTCAGTAAAACCTCTCCCTGAGGGGGAAGGTCAGGTCTCAGCCATAATCTGACTTTCTCAAGATGCTTTACAAAGGCCCCTGCACACACTTAAAAACAAAGACAACCCACAAAACTTGTCTTTCTTCCCAGGGTCTTAAAACACTCAGCAAAAATTTGAGGAAAGGTAGGAAACGTTCCAGAAAAGAAAATGGCAACCCACTCCAGTATTCTTGCCTGGAGAATCCCATGGACGGAGGAGCCTTGTGGGCTACAGTCCATGGGGGTGCAAAGGGTCAGATATGACTGAAGTGACTGATCGCACAAGCAGGAAATGTTCATTTGTGATTTACTTAACTTGAGAAAGCATACTCCTAAAGAAAACTCATGTTCTTGTGACAGTGTGGCAAAGTCTGATGTTCCTTTAGTTTATTAGAAAAACAGTAGCTACAAACTAAGAAAATAACACTGAGGTTTTTTAAATTATACTGACCAGGTCATTTGTGGAAAACTATTAAGCCTCTTCCCAGTCATTTATGTTTATCTGGTTATTTTTAGGGTAAATGCAATGCCTTCACTATTGAAATTGCTATCAAGGTTCAGAAATGTTTGCCATTGTGTGTTTTAACTGTTACTCTATGATCGGTATGTATTTTTTTTTAATTTTTGTAACACTTCCATCTAAAAAAATTAGATTTAGGGATCATGTCTATTCTTTCACAGGTCAGACCTAAGAATTCAATAATTAGATTTTTAGCAATTTCCTATCTAGGTTTTTAGCCTATTTCTTCTCGTGAAGGTCAAAAAAGCCTAATAATGTTGTGTTAATGCTGGACTTTTCTTAACAGAGAAGAGACCACCTGGCCTAAAGGGCCTAAATCCTTTAATCGCATCAAAACATCTTAAATATGAAGTCAAAAACTTAATGCAGGGATAAGAGGATTAAGATGGTGAAGTATATGGCACAATTACTATAAACCCTAGTATATACATATATTGAGCAAAACTTAACTATTCCTATTTAAAATACAAAATTAAACATATTAAGTCAAAATCAAAGATATCTAACCATGATGTATGGCAGAAACCAACACAACACTGTAAAGCAATTATCCTCCAATTAAAAATAATTTTTTTAAAAAAGAAAAAAACCTAGGCATTAAAAAAAAAAAAGTATCTACGTAGCAGGCAAGCAAGAAATGGCCTGACTTTTCACATGAAAGAAACTAGAAATATATAGCATGATATAGATGCATTAGAAAACCACAAATCTCTACATTTATACATTTAAATCATTTTGCCTATAACTTGGTATTTAGTAGCTGGTATCTTTTCCAAGCAGTATATTCTCACTAGAGAATCAATTTTTTTTAATTGACTTTATTAGCAAGAATAGAGCATAAGGTTGGCTCAAACCTACAAACCAAATGTAATGACATACCAGTAACTGCTATATAAATTACTTTAGTGGTCTTTGTTTTAATATATTCCATATTGCCCCAATTTCAGCTTGCAAGCCTATGAATAGAAATTAAATTTCCTTTCTTTGAATATTTTTAATGAAAAAGCATTTATGGTAAACAATAAAAAAAGTACAGCATGTTTCCTATAATAAACATTAAATTTTTGTATTCCTGAATCCTCTTCTAAAAAGCTTATCTGTGGCGTAGTTATGAAACTTATTATGATTCAGAAGCTTTTAGGCCATAGGTACACATGGAGAATCTTATTTTTATAAAGGAAGTAGAGTAAAAATGCAAAAGATTAAAATATATTTTTAGCTGAAAAAAATGGTAAATCATCTGTGGTACTACTGAACACTCTTTCCTTATATTCTTCCCGATATAGAATTTCAGCACAATACAGTGATTAGAAACATGCAAAATATAAACAATGGCCAGAGCATAATGATAATCATGAATGGTGTCTTTGTAAAACATCTGTGTTTTTTCTGACTATTAAAATGCAGATTCCAAAGAGTGATTGTAGATATGTTTGTTATTAAACCAACTCACTTCCTAATAGCATTACTATATAATTGCCATTATGCACTCAGTAAGAGAAAGTTGAAGCTTAATTAAAATATATTTCCTTACCAGTTGTCAAAGGTGAGTAATGAGATGTATGGAAAACTAATAAACTTCACTGTTTTCCATACACAAATCTTTATGCCAAACATTACTCATATCTCCCTGACTGTCAGTGGAGAAGGTCTCTCTGTATTTCCTTAGTGATCATAATCAAAAATGTTGATAGGATTCTCAGAGACAATAAACACATGTTTATTTACAAACTATTGTAAATTTACAAACTGTTATCTTTGCTAAATCCTGATGGTTTAGGGCAGAAAATAAGGAATTTACATAAAACTAACTCTTACTCCTGGAACACTGTCCTTAGGTAGGTCCAGATTTTGGAACCATTACCCTTGATCTAAATGGCATGCAATATCTAATAGTCAATAAGCCCTTAATATTTCTAAGTATTCCTATTTATTGCCATTGGCTTAGAATTTTAAATCTTAATTATCCTGACTTCCCATTTCTTCTTTCTCATTTCCCTTCCCATCCTGCTTGATAAGTTTCCAAGACCTCTAGCATGCACATCGTGTTCTCTACTTGATTCAGTTAAACACTGCAATTTTAGAGTTCTTTGCACAGCTGCTTCTGCAGTTTGGATAATTAGTATTCCATAAAATGAAAATAAACAGAGAAAGATATCTCCCTCCCTCTAATGTTCTTTAAGGAAACTCTACATAAAAACTGCTGTGAGCAGTGTGTGTATGTGTGTGAGTGTGTGTGAGTGTGTGTATAAAAACTGCTGTGAGCAGTGAGTGTGAGTGTGTGTGTGTGTGTGTGTGTGTGTGTGTGTGTGTGTGTGTGTGTGTATCAGTGATCACTACCTACTGGTATCCATGCCTTAGGTTATCACCTCATCTGCCTGTGGGCAAAATCTTGTCATTTGCTTCCAATGAACAGAATACAAGAAAACTGGCACATGTCTCTTGGTGGTTATGTTAGAGAAGATTGTGACTTCGGTCTTGATTCTCTGACTTGCTCTGCTATTGTAAAGGGCTCTGTGCACAGGCCCCCATGACAAGGAATAGAGGCAGGCCTCTAACCATGAGCTTGTGAAGAAGTGAAACCATAGTGCCATAGCACAGAGAAACTGACTCCTTCCAACAGCTAGCTAAGTGAGCTAGGAAGAGGATCATTCCCAGTGGAGCCTTGAAAAAGGGCCCAAGCCAGAGAACCACAGAGACTGTGAGATAATCTATGTAGTTTAAGCAACTAATCGAAGTGAAAGTTGCTCAGTCAGATCCGACTCTTTGCGACTCCATGAACTATACAGTCCATGGAATTCTCCATGTCAAAATACTGGAGTGGGTAGCCTTTTCCTACCCCAGGGGATCTTCCCAACCCAGGGATCAAACACAGGTCTCCCACATCAGGTGGATTCTTTACCAGCTGACCCACAAGGAAAGCCCTTAAGCAACTAAGTTCTGGGGTAATTTTTTATGCAGTAACAGCCAGCTAATACAATGTGCAAAGGATTTAGTTCGTTAAGAAGGTGCTTCTTTCATTCACAAAAATTAACTGGAGATCTGCAGCAGAAGTTTGAATCTAACAATCCATTTCATTCAGATATATCTAAGGTTACTGCTGCTCTCTCTAATGACTTGGCCAAGTAAGCTAATCAAACTCCCTGAAGATAGCTTCAGTTTTTCAAACACGCACTTTTGAAGAGATATTATCTTTTATAACCTTATTTTCCCAAAGAATAACTAAAGCTAAACAATAAAAGCCAAAACAGTTTTGAAAGTGAAGAATATTTAGTCTCATTAACACTCTCACATCAAAAAGCCTGACTGCTCTGAACAGGATATTACGGGTTTCTGGAAACAGACCTGGTGCTGCTTGTTCACTGTACATGCCATACGATTTGATGGCCTGGGTAGAAATGTGAGTTTCGCAAAGAATTCACAGTTGAATTCCAAGTAATTTCTCACTTCAGGACTTCAGGGAATAGAGTTTTAAGCCTAATCTCTCCAAAGATTTTCATTTAAAAAAAAAAACAAACCAAAAATTGTGTTAGGCTACTTGATAGCATACACTTATTCTCCAAGTGATCACACAGACTTGAAACTCTGAGTACACAGAGTAAATGGGGCGCATCTGAGAGGGAAAGACTGGTGTCAATTGTATCCTACCAATTCAGGTCTTTTGGCAAAAAGGCATCTGAGAGCATTTGAACCTGGTCATATAGTTCTTAATGTTTCATTTGTAATTTCCTTAAAGTTATTACAAAGTGATTCATTGTCAAGAATGTTTTCTGGATGTCCTTTACAATAGACACAAAACCTTCAAAACCCAGAAAACAGAGAAAGAATGGGATTTCTTAACTCATCAAGTAGAGAGATCTGGCTTATGCCCTGGACACAACATCAGTTTACACATCTTTATCTAGTTTACAGTATTGCCAAACAACTTCATCTCACCATTTCACATCCTATATTGGAGGTTTATAAAAAGCTCCTCATAAGTCTTTTACAAATAATTTTTCTTTAAAAAACAAAAAATTATAGAACTGCTTTGGTAACTTTCTTCCCTTTTTATGTGCCTCTCAGAGCTGTTGTTGTTTTTGTAAGAGAAGCTGTTGTTGTTGTTGTAGTTGTTGGAAGAGAAGAAACACTGGTATTCAGGAGCAGACAGAAGATACAATGAACGTGAAAAATATTAATCACTCAGCCATGTCCAACTCTTTGCAAACCCATGGATAGTAGCTCTGCCCATGAAATTCTCCAGGCAAGAATACTGCAGTGAGTTACCATTCCCCTCTCCAGGGATCTTCCCAACCCAGGGATTAAACCTCTGTCTCCTGCATTGCTGGCAGATCGTTTACCATCTGAGCCACCAGGGAAGCCCAGAAGATAGAGTGGCTCTCCTAGTTTACCCCCTGACCTCTCCAAGACTTGTTTTCTGTAGCTCTGTCTGATGTAGTCCTTTCCAATAGCCCCATCTTATGAAAATACTAAGCCAAATTAATGCTTTCAAAAGTCCAATTTCCCACTGTACCAAATCCAGTGGAATGCCAGTTCAAAGGAGAAGAAAGGAGACAGAAGATAATGAATAGACTAACATGGCAGACACTCCTTTTCTTGCTAACATGTTTTACATTTTTTTAACCTTTCTCTGATGGATGTTAATTCCTTCCCTGTCATGGACTGAATCTTTGTGCCCCTTCCCCAGATTCATATGTTGAAATCCTAACTCCTATATGAATGCTTTAGGAAGTGAGATGTTGGATTAACTCATTAGAGTGAAGTCCTTGTCAACAGGACAGGGTTTTTAGAGGCCTCACCCTGTCCCTGCCACATGAGCACCTGGCAAGAAAATATCAGTTAGCCGCCAGGAAAGGAATCCTCCTGAGAACTCAAACATGCCGGTGCCTTGATCTCAGGCTTCCAGCCTCCGATCTATCGTTATCTGCAATAGCAGCAGAACAGACCAAGACACCACCTTTGTCAACTACTTCACTAGGTATCTGACCAAAAAAAAAAAGAGAGAGAGAACAGTTCCCGCTCTAAACTAGAATAAAACGTACGAACAATAATGAGTAATTCTCAGTAAAATAAGGGAAATAATAGTATAGTGAAGCTTACAGTCCATAGGGAGAGGACAGAAAAACCAGGCCCAGTTCCCGCGTTGCTCTGTGTCAGACTAAGAGACGGTCAACATATAACCTGACACAGCCCTCACGCCTCTCATGTGTCCACTTTCTCATCCAACAAAGGCTTTAATGCAGAAGTTCTGACTTCTGCATTTTACAAATGGAGAATCCAAAGCCTAGGAAGCTTATGCGTGTGAGCTAAGTCACTTCAGTCGTGCCCAACCCTTTGCAACCCCATGCACGTGGGGTCCCAATCCTCTGTCCGTGGGATTCTCCAGGCTAGAATACTGGAGTGAGTTGCCAGGCCCTCCTCCACTAGAAAGCTTATAACCTTTGGTTAAGGTCATATACCTCTTTTTCAGTTAAAGGGGAAGATACTAGCTCAATTTAAGAAATAACCAGTTACAACAGCTTTTGGAAGCACTTTAACCATGAACCTGTGTCATCTCTAAAGCCCTGAGCATGTAAAATGCACAGATTTAATATAAAACTTCTACAGATAATAATTTTATAGACTTTGCCAAATTCTTATCATAAAAGTTCATATGAAAATAGCACTTAAAAATGTATAACTGCAGTAGACACCATATGGAAAGCCTGCATAGAGACAAATACCAAGCTTTTAAATGTAAAGACAACTCGTTAATGGTGCTCTGTTTGATTTCGTTTCAATCTATGACAAGACTCCATATGACATAGATGGGACTGATATTGCAAAGTGGCTCAAGCAATGCCTGCCCTAACCATAACCCAGCTTTCATTTCTGTGCAATAGCGACCGCAGAGTAAAAAAACCAAACTACATTTCCCCAGATTCTATAGTATATAAATGCTATAGGTACTGTTATGCACATGAAGAGACTTAGAATGCGGAAGTGGCACCAGAAACAAGGAGAGTATATCTAGGAAACCCTTTTCATTTCCTGGATCAGCTACAGTAGAATTTCTACCCATGGTTCATTAGCATATCATGTACCCAGAATCAGTAATGGAAGGCATTTTTCTCAGCACAGTCCCACAGTGTGGTTGAGCATGTCTGTCTACTGCCCTGTTCCTGGATATACAGTCCAATTTTGGTTCTGTGACTCTTGAGAAATTCTATAAAACTACAAAATACCTTTTAAAAATCTGTCTTGTAAACAATCAATGAAACATTTTTTTTGTGTTTACAACTAAGAACCTTTAACAATATAACTGCTCTATTATACTGAAAGTTTTTGAGTGTTTAGAACAGTAGTCCTTAATGAACAAGGAGACCTGATTTCAGTTACCTGAGAAACCTTTTCAAGTGGCCATTCTTCACTCACTTACCAAACGTCATCAATATTCTAGTCTACTACTGGCTAAACCTTACCTGCTTCCTAAGAAATTTGTATGCAGGTCAAGAAGCAACAGTTAGAACCAGACATGGAACAACAGACTGGTTCCAAGTCGAGAAAGGAGTATGTCAAGGCTGTATATTGTCACCCTGCTTATTTAACACATATGCAGAGTACATCATGAGAAACGCTGGGCTGGAAGAAGCACAAGCTGGAATCAAGTTTGCCAGGAGAGAGATAAATAACCTCAGATACACAGATGACACACCCTTATGGGAGAAAGCAGAGAGGAACTGAAGAGCCTCTTGATGAAAGTGAAAAAGGAGAGTGAAAAAGCTGGCTTAAAACTCAACATTCGAAAAACTAAGGTCATGGCATCCCATCACTTCATGGCAAATAGATGGGGAAGCAATGGAAACACTAACAGACTTTATTTTCTTGGGCTCCAAAATCACTGCAGATGGTGACTGCAGCCATGAAATTAAAAGACACTTGCTCCATAGAAGAAAAGCTTTGACATCCTAGACAGCGTTTTAAAGCAGAGACATTACTGAGAAAGGTCCATATAATCAAAGCTATGGTTTTTCCAGTAGTCATGTATTGATGTGAGAGTTGGATCATAAAGAAGGCAGAGTGCTGAAGAATTGATGCTTTCGAACTGTGGTGTTGTAGAAGACTCTTGGGAGTCTCTTGGACTGCAAGGAGATCAAAGAAGTCAATCATAAAGGAAACCAACCCTGAATATTCATTGGAATATTTATTGCAAGGACAGACGCTAAAGCTGAAGCTCCAATACTTTGGCCACCTGATGCAAAGAGCCGACTCATTGGAAAAGACTGATGCTGAGAAAGGTTGAAGACAGGAGGAGAAGGGGATAACAGAGGACAAGATGGTTGGATGGCACCAATGCACATGAGCTTGGGCAAGCTCCAGGAGATGGTAAACGACAGGGAAGCCTGGCATGCTGCAGTCCATGGGGTTGCAGAGTCATCCACGACTGAGCAACTGAAGCATCACATAGAAAACAAGGGAGGTTTTCTTTAAGCCAGAAAGAAAATATATATAACACAGATACAGAAAGTCAGTTCAATATTCTCTCTTCCAAGTAGGGACTTATTAATAAACCAAAACCTACCCAAAGAAGAAGCACTTGATGATAATGTTATAAAAACTAGTTTAAGAAATCTAGAAAGGTTTAACTGCTCAGAGACTTAAAAGTATACATGATAACTACCTACAAAACACCTAATGGCTCACACAGAATCAGATTTAGGGAACAAAGTCCAGTGTATGAATACTATAAAAAGCTGTGTCTCACAGCACCATGGAAAGCACAAACCAACACTCTTCTCTGAACAGTGAACAAAAACTCTGCCTGATATATCTTCATATCCTTGGTCTTTACAGTGTCAAGTAGGCATCTGATGTTAGAAGTTCTGCTTCAACTAAAGGGGAAAATTAGTACAGAAACATAAAAAGACTGTGCAGGAGTAGTGGTTTCTTTACATATGGTGTATTTATGTGCAGTGTTTCTCAAAGTCTCTTTTAGGGAACATTAGTCCCATGATTTATCTACGGCTAAGTGTTACAGGAGAAAATGGAAAATGGTATAGCCCTTGTTGCTAGTTTGGAGTTATGAAATAATAATCAGTGTACTAAAGGTTCATGAGAAGCCCTCATTAAAGGAGTCTGTTCAACTCTATTCATTGCCAATTCCCCAATTTTTTAAGCACAGCTCTTTTTCAAATGGCATTTTTAACAAATATCCCAGGAGCTTTTGGAAATGCTCCTTAAGGTGGAATTATGCACTAGAATATGTGTTGGGCAAGTAAGAGTCAATTCACATTTCTGTCTTTAAGGATAAAAGTAAATCCTACATTTTAAACATTTTCACATGCTTGAAACATCTTCATTATTATATTTT
This sequence comes from Giraffa tippelskirchi, assembly GCF_054371585.1. NCBI lineage: Eukaryota > Metazoa > Chordata > Mammalia > Artiodactyla > Giraffidae > Giraffa > Giraffa tippelskirchi. The sequence continues at coordinate 71,722,785 of NC_137284.1, forward strand.
CAAGAAGAGACAAGCAATGCTAAAGTAAGCTATCTTTGCATCCTAAAGTAACGAGAGACAGATCTTGAAGCCATTGCAGGACCATCTTTTTCTAAGTTACTTTTGGTAACTTAGCAGACAGCTGGCTAAGGAGATCCAAGTTTGCTTGAAAGAGCAGTCAGATACCAAGCAGAGGGCTGCAAAGTCTCCTCTTTTTCAACGAGGCCATTTTTTCCAATCAGGTACAGAGTCACATAGATACTCATTGGACTCTAGTTCATAAAAGTATAGAGCATGTCACATGTGGGAAAATGAGTAATTTTTATATAAACACTCTACAAGTGTTATCAGGTTTAGCACATAAAAACACAAGATGTCCAATTATACTTGAAATTCAGAATAACAAAGAAATTTTTGTGCAAATATGTCCCATGTAATATTTGGGACATACTTATGCTAAAAAATAATTTTTGTCTGAAATTTAATGTTCTATTTCATCTGGAAACCAGGCTCTCCCCTGGAATGCCAGCTACAGACCCTTTGTGCTTAGTCTAAGTCATAGGACAGAGAGTTCCAGAACTGTGTGCTCCACCATTCCCTGCTTATAAGGTTTCCCTGAGTCGTCTCTATTTTATATCTGCAAAGCACAGCATTAGCCATGAGCCTCCATGACACCCTCACACGGCACAAAAGAACTGACTTATTTTTCCCACCATAACAATCCAGAGTATAACCAAAGACAATACACTGAGGAGGAAACATTTCTGAAGGAAGACACAGACCCGAGTTCTTATTCTTACTCTGCCAGTTTTATAAGCTTGTGCAAGTTCAGGTAACTCTTCAGGCCTTGGTTGTGCTGACTTCAGGAACCCTACAGGACTAACATCTCACAATTCCACCATCCTAAGTGAACCAAACTTTGCCATGTCCTTGTGACCAACTGGAGGTCATGCCTGTCTATGTTGAAAATAGGAAAACCACCTCAAAGTTAAAGAAGAACAAGAGATTGGCTAAAAGATGACCCTAACATTTAATTAAAATCCATTTGTTTCAAAAGAAATGTTACCTTCAGGCTAAAAAAGGCACCTTAAATATTTCATAAACAATAGATGTTGGTCATCAACCATATAACTTTAAATACCTCTCATCCCCTGGACAGTCAGTACCAAATAACTTTTATTCCAGACCATTAAAAAAAAAAAAAAAAGCAGTTGACTGTTTTACTTCCCTGAGTTCTGTGTGGTACATCTCCATTCTGCTAGTTTCATAAAAGGTGTCTATGCACAACAAAGGGCAAATCCATTTTCTCTAACAGATTCTCGAAACAATTTGATTTAAATAGCATTTCTCTGCACAAAGAATCTCTAACGCTAATTCATTTTGCCTTCAGTTTAAGTAACTGTCTATTAAAAGACAGTGACAATAAGAGTTTTTCTTTAGTTAAATACCATGCCCTCATGCAATGTGAATGCCAGCCACTGCTTTCAAGGGATTAAAATCTTGATTACCAACATCTTTAGCATAGCATCAAAAAAATAAATATATTAAATTATACAAACAGCTAAGAGTCATGACCTTAGGGTTGCCAGTTAAACACAAAAGTCCAGTTAAATATGAAATTCAAATTTCATACTTCAAAACTGGGATGTACTCAAAATTAATATTTATTTGAAACTCAAATAACTGGGGATTCTATTTTTTTGTTTCCACCATATCTGGCAATTCTATGTGGGCTACTCCATATGAGATATTTGCCAATTTTCATCTTTTTCCCCCCAATCAAAACACTCATTTTGATTTTTAATTCTTCCTTAGAATCAAGAGCTTCCAACTGCTTCAGAACATGAACAGAAAAATAATTTTCCAGCCCAAAATTTCATTAATATTTCTTTGTTTTTAACAACATCAGGTTCATACCAAAAAAACTGTAGTCTACAGAACATACACTCTTACCAACATTTTTACCTACCTGTGGGAAATATATGAGAAGGCCAGATAATAAAATATTTCTTTTTTTCGCTTCCTTGGCAAACTCTCTAATCTGCATTACCTTTTCCATTTTCTGAAAAAATGGTACTGATTCACAATCAAGAAAATGCACCTGCAAAATAATATAAAAGATAACAATTAGAATACCATTCACTTTTCCTTGATTAACATGATATTAAAGAAGCTCAAAACACATACAGAGAGAACAAGATGGCGGAGGAGTAGGTGGATGTGGAGTACATCTCTCTTCACGGATACATCAGGAATACACCTTCAGACTCAGAATTGCATCAGCAGAACATCAGCTGAGAGCAGGCAGGAGGACACTATCAGTGGAAAAGAATATACAGAAGCATGCAAAACTCGGTAGGATGAAGGAACTAGGGGGGAAAACAGGAGTGTTAGTAGAACTGGACCTGCCCTCAGCAGGTCAGGGAACTGAAGCAGGGGTCCAATCCCCACATCGGGGCAATTGTCTGAGTCAGAGGAGAAACATTTAAGGCTGGGAGTGAAGAAGCTGATCCACGGTAGCCTAAATGGAATGAGAATCAGACAGTCCTTGCTGCAGGCATACATATCCTGGACAGAGACACAGATCCCCTGGAAGGTGCAGCAGCTGGGAGCTGGAGTTTAGGGATTGTAGAACAATCCCAGGGCAAGGACTGCTGTTGACTTTGGAGAGATGGATCGAGGGGATGTGAGGGAGGAGATTGTGGTGGGAAATGCCTATGGAGGAAAGCTGGGCAGTCATGGAAGCAAGGCGATACTGCTGAGTCACGCAAAGGGGGTGGAGCCATCACCATACCAACTCTCTCCCCAAATGCCAGCATCTGCAGCTGAACAATAGACAGGCTGGTGCATCAAACCTGATGCATTGAACTACAGAGTAGGACCCCACCCAGGGTGCTGCTTTAAGTGACTGATGTGCCGATCTACAGAATAGGACCCCAGCCAGGGGGGACCCTCTGTGTGCCTGAAGCGCCAAACAACAAAGAAGGGCCCCAGGCAAGGAAGCCCTCTAAGTGCCTGAACAGGCAGAGCTATGGAGAAAGACTGGCCAAAGAGGCCTTCTGATTGCCAGCTACAAAAGGCTCGAAAAAAGACTCTGTTAGGGCCATAACTCTTGGGGCGGAGGCAGCCTATGCCCCTGCACACTTTGTGCCACCAGGGTCCCTGCAAGCCAAGCAGCTGCAACACTTTCATGCTCAACTCTCACCGGGGCAGAGCTGCCACAGGCAAAAAAGAAAATCTTGCGTCTATGCACACAGGGTCGCTTCAGTCGTGTCCAACTCTTTGTGAACCTGTAGACTGTGGCCTGCCAGACTTCTCTGTCAGGGGAGATTCTCTAGGCAAGAATACTGGAGCGTACTGGCCAATACTGCTTGCCATACCCTTCGAAAGCACTATATTTCCTGCTTCCCTAGCTGCCAACTCCCCTGAGTACCTGGTGCTGCCAGAACCCCTGCGACCCAAGCAGCTGCACCACCTCCACACCTGGCCCTCACAGGGGCAAACCGAAGTCCTCCAGGGCAGCCTCAGGAGCAAACCCCAGTGGACGACCTACATGCAGAGGTGAAAATAAAACCACAGTTGAAACTCAGGGACAGTGTGGCTAAGGAAGAAGACCCAAAACCTTCCCACCAGCTGTATGAGCTGCTGATTAAATCAACACGATCAACTAGGCAGATTCTGTGTCTATGGAATATATAAAAGGACATTGAGAGCTCCCACAAAAGAAAACGCACTAGTTCTGATAGCTGTGGACATTGGATGGAAGAACACACAGGAGTAGGGCCAGATTAGAATCTGAGCTGCCCCCACAACAGGTCCAGAGATCAGTACCAGTTGGAGGGCATCCTAAGGAGGTGAGGTGGACTGTGACTTCCAGCAAGGGAAAGGACTCTGACAGCAGTGACTCAAGAAAAACATTTATTATTCTTATGTTTTGATTTGTTCTGTAGATTCTTTCGGATTTTTTTTTTCTTTCCTTCCTCCCCCTATCTGTTGTAGTTGTTGATTTTATTGGCACTATGAAATCTAATTAAGCTTTTGAGCTTTTTTTTTCCCCTCAGTCACATTTTTTTATTGTTGTTATAAATCTCTGCCTCTATGTTAGGCTTCTGCAGTTCTATGGAGTTTTCCTTTTTTTCTTCATTTCTCTTTTTTTTTAATTTTAATTCTTCATTTTTTTTAACCTATTACTATTTTTTCTACATTAATTCCTTTGTTTGCTTTTCTTACTGTCCTTTTCCCCTTGCAGTTACCCTTTAATGTATATAAATCTTCTTTATCTACTTCTATTTAACTTTGCATATCTAATCTTTCTTTCTTTTCTTTCTTTCCTTTCCTGTCAACATATTTGTTAGTTTTATTCTCACTGCTTTATTTCCCAGTTGGCACCTTGCTTTAGTTTTGTTTTCCAGTTTGTGCTTTAGTTAGTTTTGTTCTTAACTGGTAGATACAATTTTTGGTATTCTTTGTTTGCCAAGTCAATCTATTGTACTTTATTTTTGTTGGACTGTTTTGATTTTGCTTATGGGTGTATATGTATATGTGTACATTCAGTTACTTTTTATTGTTGTTATAAATCTCTGCCACTACATTGGGCTTCTGCAGTTCTGTGGAGTTTTCTTTTTTTCTTTTTCTTTTTTTCTTTCTTCTTCCTTCCTGTGAAAAGACAACCCTAAGAATGGGAGAAAATAATGGCAAATAAAACAACTGACAAAGGATTAATTTCCAAAATATACAAGCAGCTCATACAACTTAATACCAGGAAAAGAAACAACCCAATCAAAAAGTGGGAAAAAGACCTAAACAGACGTTTCTCCAAAGAAGACATACAGATGGCTAACAAACACATGAAAAGATGCTCAACATTGCTCATTAGAGAAATGCAAATCAAAACTACAATGAGATATATTACCTCACACTGGTCAGAATGGCCATTATCAAAAAGTCTACAAACAATAAATGCTGGAGAGGGTGTGGAGAAAAGGAACACTCTTGCACTGTTGGTGGGAATGTAAATTGATACAGCCACTATGGAAGATGGTATGGAGATTCCTTAAAAACCTAGGAATAAAACCACCATATGACCCAGCAATCCCACTCCTAGGCATATACCCTGAGGAAACCAAAATTGAAAAATACACATGCACCCCATTGTTCACTGCACCACTATTTACAATAGATAGAACATGGAAGCCACCTAGATGTCCATCAGCAGATGAATGGATAAAGAAGTTGTGGTACATATACACAATGGAATATTACTCATCCATAAAAAGGAATGCCTTTGAGTCGGTTCTAACGAGGTGGATGAACCTAGAACCTATTATACAGAGTGAAGTAAGTCAGAAACAGAAAGATAAATATCGTATTCTAAAGCATATATACAGAATCTAGAAAAATGGTACTTAAAAATTTACTTACAGGGCAGCAATGGAGAAACAGACATAGAGAATAGACTTGTGGACATGAGGAGAGGGGAGGAGAGGGTAATATGTATGGAAAGAGTAACATGGAAACTTACATTGCCATATATAAAACAGATAGCCAACAGGAATTTGCTGTATGGCTCAGGAAACTCAAATGGGGCTCTGTATCAACCTAGAGGAGTGGGATGGGGAGGGAGATAGGAGCAAAGTTCAAAAGGGAGGGGATATATGTATACCTATGGCTGATTCATGCTGAGGTTTGACTGAAAATAACAAATTTCTGTAAAGCAATTATCCTTCAATAAAAAATAAATAAAATTTAAAAACATACAATTAAAATATTGTAATTATTTTTATCAATTTCTATTAACTTCTAGTTAATTGTTTCCAGTGATAAATACTTAATAAAATGAATCATTCTTTACAAACACAGAAGTAGTAAACACTCACTGACAAATATAAAATGCTATTTCCATCTGTGCCAGAGTCAATGCATAAAGACTATATTGCTACATCAAATCATTCAACTTTCTTCATAATTTGTAATTTGAAACTAGGCAAGGCAGAAATAAATGAATCCATAAGCAATTAACAATATTAATAAAATTCAAGGGACTATTTATCCAAGTACATAAATGCTTTAGAAGAATCCCTTTCAAAGTAATAATTGGAATTTAACAAAAAATCATCTACTTCTTAAAGTAAATCCAGAAGAATTTTATATAGAATTCTTTTCACTGTGTTAGTGTTTTTTCTTGAAATCGTTTAAGTAACTATTTTTTAAGCATTATTTTTCATTTAAATTTAAGGTCTTGGTGATTTGTGCTCTTTTCACCAAAGTATTGAGGTGATACAGTACTATCTTTCATGGGACAATAAAACCAAAATCACAATAGCTTCAAACTAAGCTATTTAAAATACAAATGCACATACACAATGAGCATAAAGAAATATATGTATTCGTTTGCAACATCAAATTTTTAAAACTCAAGAATTATTTGTTCAATTATGTGTTTATTAACTAGAAGCATTTTAAAATAGGCTCTACCTTGTATACTAATACTAATCCCTTATACCAATCATATACTAATCCCTTCCTCTCTGTTCACTCATATGGAAATGTGCTCTTTGAAAAAACAGACAACAAAATACCTTATTATGTTCTTTCTATAAAACAAAGGAGTGAGTTTTTTCACCCATTATATTACATTTTGCTTTTCCAGAGAAAATTACTTCTATTCCATTTTTAAAGATGATTATGAGATAATGCACAGTGTATATTAATTTAATAGAGAGTCAATAACTTTCTTGGAACTTTTCATTAACTATTTATTGTTGTTCTTTAGTCACTAAGTTGTGTCTGACTCTCTGGTGACCCTACGGACTGCAGCCTGCAAGGCTTGCTTGTCATAGAGTTTCCCAGGCAAGAATACTGGAGTGTGTTGCCATTTCCTTCTCCAGGGGATCTTCCTGACTCAGAGATCGAACCAGCATCTCTTGCATTGACAAGTGACATTCTTTACCAGTAAGCCAACAGAGAAGCATTATGTATAGTCAGCTGAAAATATTTAGCTGCTTCCTCTTGAAATCTAAGGTTACAATAAAGACTTTTTCCTTAAAAATGTTCGATTCATAAAGAAACTAAAAGAACAGACAAAGAATAAAAGCAACATAAAATAAAATTTTAAATGTTTGGTACATATACACAATGTAATATTATTCAGCTATAAAAAGGAACAAAATTGAGTCAGTTGTAGTGAGGTAGATGATCCTAGAGTCTATCATACAGAGTGAAGTAAGTCAGGAAGAGAAAAATAAATATTGTATAATGCATATATATATATATGGAATCTAGAAAAATCATACAGATGAACCTATCTGCATGGCATGAATAGAGACGCAGATGCAGAGAATAGACTTGTGGACACGGTGGGGTAAGGACAGGGTGGGATGAACTGAGAGAGTAGCGCTGACATATATTCAGTACCATGTGTAAAACAGATAGCTAGTAGGAAGCTGCTATATAACACAGGGATCCCAGCCTGGCACACTGTGACAACCTAGAGGTGCGGGATGGGGGAGGTAGGAGGGAGGCTCAAGAGGGAGGGGACATATGTACATCTATAGCTGATTCACATTGTTGGAGAGCAGAAACCAACACAACATTGTAAAGCAATTATCCTCCAATTAAAAATAAATTTTTAAAAAATTTATTGGAAGAAGAAAAGCAGACAGAAAAAGTTTCAAGTTTTTCTATCTGCTGAATAACTGAAGAAAAGACCACGCAAACCTGAAATCCTGGGCTCACCTTCCCCTAAGCTCTGCTTCCCTTTAAACTTATGAAAGTAAAACTTCAGGTTTTTTCCCAGGCAACATCACTTATGGGAACTCCTGACTAATGAGAACCACACACAGGCTGAAAGAATTGTGAATGAACTAACAACACTAGATTCTCCTTCCAAGTAATTTGCAGCCAGGCATCCCCTAGCTAGGACCTGGAAGCTAATGACTATCAGCAACTGCAAAAGATGTCAGTCCCTGTTTGTAGCTTTGTTGTTGCTGTTGTTGTTCAGTCGCCAAGTCATGTTCAACTCTTTGTGACCCCATGGACTGCAGCACACCAGGCCTCTCTATCTGACACCATCTCCTGGAGTTTGCCCAAATTCACATCCATTGAATCAGTGATGCCATCCAACCATCTCATCTTCTGTCACCCCCTTCTCCTCCTGCCCTCAATCCTTCCCAACATCAAGGTATTTTCACATCAGGCAGCTAAAGTATTGGAGCTTCAGCATCAGTCCTTCCAATGAACATTCAGGGCTGATTTCCTTTTGGACTGACTGGTTTGATCTCCTTGCTGTCCAAAGGACTCTCAAGAGCTTAAGTCTTCTAAAAGGATGGCTCCCATACCACCTCTGGAATCACCTTCCCTCACTCTGGAGAAGCCAAGGTAGAGGGAGAAGTGGGTAAAGAAAAGCTGCCCCTAAACTAACAAGAGATGATAAGCTCAGGAGCTAAAGCAGAGGCCATGCCCACCCCTGTCCTGTCTTTTCCCCTGCCCTGTAGTCTCTCATAAAGTTGATAAAACTAGAGCTATATAGTTTGACTAGAGCTATAAGGCTTCTAGTCTTATGCGTTTTACACATCTAGCTGAGCCTAAAATTGCTGTGCGCTTGCTACAGAAAGCAGGCTAATTCCCTCAAATTGAGGCAGTTTTGGAAACTGCAGTTATGGGTGGATCTGAAGCCAGGAAGGTGAGAGTCTCTCGGGAGCCTGTAAGGCCAGATCACTATACAGCCCCCTACCGGCTGAACTAGCAAACAACACTGCTATTGAAAGTTCAAAGCCTCGCAGGACTATTTAATTCTTTCAACTGTGCAATTACCTGCACTAGTCAGATACCATGAAATGCCAGAGGCCACCAAGCCCAACACACTTCAGGTGAATGGAATGCCCTAGAATTTTGTAGTACACAACCTGGGCAACCCTACTGACAGCCTAGATTGATAGCCACACAAACACACATTTCTTGTTTAATACAAGTCTTCTGACAAATTTTGAGTTCAGAAAAATCTCACACTAATGTAAGAAAACTGGGTGGTAGGAAGAGAGTTTGTGTAAAAATAGAACAAGGAGCAGAAAAGACAAGAGCATTATAATTGGCAATTATAGCTTGGATAGAAACATAAAATGCACAGAAATGAAAGAGTGGAAATGCTGGCAACACATTAATTAGAGAAGGAATGATGACTATGATACAACTAGGACTGGATGTCTGCACCAGGAAACTGCCATTAGAGTTGGCCCAGGAGGAAACGCAGGCTGCCAGGACCTGGGGAACCTCGATAGGAAGTCAGAGCTGGGAGCAGGTGCTCATTTTTAATTTTCCTAAGAGAGTGTCCTAAAAGACAGTCTAAAATTAATTTATAAAATACCAGTTAATTATATTAATTAGTAATTATAAAAGTAAATTATAGGACTTCCCTAGTAGTCCAGTGGTTAGGAATCTGCCCACCAATGCAAGGGACACAGGTTTGATCCCTGCTCCTGTAAGATTCCACATGCCGTGGAAGAGCTCGGCCAGTGTGCCATAACTACTGAGCCTGAGCTCCAGGAACCACAAGCTTCAACTGCCGAGCCCATGTGCCGCAACTGCTGAAGCTCTCACGCCCTAGAGCTTGTGCTCAGCAACAAGAGAGGCCACTGAGATGTGAAGCCCACATACTGCACATGGAAAGCAGCCCCACTCCCCTCAACTAGAGGAAGCTGGAGCAGCAACGAAGACCCAGCATGGCCAAAAATAAATAAATAATAAATTTTTTTTTTAAAAAGGAAATTATAACTCCAGCAATGACAAAGATATAAAAACTAAAACTCTAGACAAGAATATATTATATTGTAATGAGAACTTCAATAGATAAAGTGTGCTGAGTCTGTTTTTTTTATTTTTTTCTTGGAGGACAGAAAGTAGAGACCTTTTATTTGGTTAACTTACAGCTAATTATGTATATTAAAAAGTAATGCTATTTAATTAAAGCTATATACAATTATATCTTATAGTTTCCCAACTTGCAGAGTAACTAAAGGATTATCTGTATCAATGCAGCAAAGCATAGGAGCAAAGTCAAGTAGCAAACAAAATGACTGGCCAATATCAATAGTCAAAAAAATAAGCTTGAAAGAATTCCAAACATAAAAATAGTCAAAGATAAATGTAATACTTTTAACTATTTCTTAAGTGAGAGATTTATCAGATTGGGTTTTTAAGAAAAATCTAACTCTAGGCTGGTTAAAATATAAATGTCTAATGAAAACTATCCTGAAAGTATGTATTTTACAGTTAAGATAGTTTTCATTAGAAATTTACGTATGTACTGGTATGAAAAACGCATACCATACAAATGCTACCAAAAATGAAGGTTGTATCAATATAACATGTATCACAAGGTTTAAGATCAAAAAAAATTAATGCACATAAAAAAAAGCACATAATAAAAAGCAAAACATAATAATCATAACTTTATTACTAAGAAAATAGATTTAATAAACAGAGCAAACAAATGACTGAATAATGAGAAAACAATATCCAAATCCATAAACATGGAGGAATATCTGACTGCACATCTCTCAGAAACTAACATATCAGAGAAAAATTTTTTAATGTCAAAAAGCTTCTGCAGAAGGTAGGTTGAGGGTATTTCCCTTTCCTTCCAAGGTTATTCTGTTCCACTTTTTATGGCTGTTTTTATCTAAGAGAAGTTGCACACGAGCTGATACCACTTCACATTAAATGGACCAAACTCCCTTATTTACTGATCAGATAAAAGTTAATTTTTCTTACAGAAACAGGTGTTATCGCAGAAAACATCTAGGTTGAAGTGAAGGATATGGTACACGTACAATGATTTTTAAAAGTCCTCATCAAATCATGAGATTCTAAATTAGGAACAGAAGACTTTCAACCCCAGCCATCAGTCTGTAAGATTCAACATACCCTAGCTCCTTGAAAACAAAAAATGTTAACAACACTTAAATAAATCAGTAGGCCTAAGCTGTTCACCAGAGATTCCATGAGATTAAGGAAAAAGTGCATGAAAAGTGAGCTCTGGGCAAACTATCTATATACTGACAAATTGCCTATGGATACCACTGTTAACCTAAAATAAAGATGGTGACCTGGGAAACCCCACAGACAGAGGAGCCCGGTGGACTACAGTGCACAGGGTCACCAAAAGGTCAGACATGACTTAGCAACTAAACAACAACAATGATGGGTTACTTTGCTTGGGATCAGAAGAGAACTGTGAGTTGGGATCTGTAACCATGGTGAGCCACAGGCAAGTTCCCACACAAAAAACGGAGAAGGCTTCTACTGAGGGAAAAGGAAGTTGGAGGGCTTCCTCTTCTGGAAGAGTTCATGGCTTTCCATTTACTGAGTTGGGTCAGGAAAGGAGTGTTTCTTCTCCCCATTGGCCTCTGCTATAATCTCAGGCCATGAAAGCTCCCTCTTCTCGTCTCCTAACTCTTTTTAGTAGAGGTTTATGTTTATAGAGGTTATCCCCTTCATGGATCTCAGCCTTATCCTGGCAAAGGGGCTTGCCTAACTCAATGAAGCACTAAACCATGTGATTCAGCATCACCCAAGATGGATGAGTCAGAGTGAAGAGTTCTGACAAAATATGGTCCACTGGAGGAGGGAGTGGCAAACCACTCAAATACTTTTGCCACAAGAACCTCATGAACAGTACAATACAATAAAACAAAAAGACATGACACTGGAAGATGAGCCCCCCAAGGTCAGAAGGTGTTCAAGATGCTAATGGGGAAGAGCGGAAGGTAATTACTAATAGTTCCAGAAAGAATGAAGCCACTGGACCAAAGTGGAAATGATGCTCATTTGTGTAGGTGTCTGGTGGTGATCCAATGCTGTAAAGAACAGTATTGCAGAGGAACCTGGTATGTTAGGTCCATGAATCAAGGTAAACTGCACATGGTCATGCAAGGATGGAGATAATAACAGACAGAAATATCAAGGACCTAACAGAAGCAGAAGAGATTAAGAAGAGGTGGCAAGATTCACATAAGAATTCTACAAAAAGGTCTTAATGGCCCAGATAACCGCAATGGTGTGGTTACTCACCTAGGGCCAGACATCCTGGACTATGAAGTCAAGTGAGCCTTAGGAAGCATTACTACCAACAAAGCAAGAGGAGGTGATAGAATTTCAGCTGAGCTATTTCAAATCCTAAAAGGTGATACTATTAAAATGTTGCAGTCAATATGCCAACAAATTTGAAAAACTCAGTCATGGCCACAGGACTGGAAAAGGTCACTTTTCATTTCAATGCCAAAGAAGGGGCAATTCCAAAGAATGTTCAAACTACCATTGCTCTCATTTTGCATGCTAGCAAGGTAATGCTCAAAATCCTTCAAGTTAGGCTTCAACAGTACATGAACAGAGAACTTCCAGATGTACAAGCTCAGTTAGAAAAGACAGAGGAACCAGAAATCAAACTGCCAACATTCACTGAATCATAGAGAAAGCAAGGGAATTCCAGAAAAACATCTACTTCTGTTTCATTGACTATGTTAAAGCCTTTGACTGTGTGGATCACAACCAACTGTGGAAAATTCTTCAAGAGATGGGAATACCACACAACCTTACCTGCATCCTGAGAAACCTGTAAGCAGGTCAAGAAGCAAGAGTTAGAATCGGACATGGAACAATGGACTGGTTCAAAACTGAGAAAACAGTACTTCAAGACTGTATATTGTCACCCTGATTATTTACCTTATTTGCAGAGTACATCATGTGAAATACTGGACTGGATGAATCCCAAGCTGGATTCAAGATTTCCGGGAGAAATATCAATAATCCTCTAATGGCAGAAAGTGCAGAGGAACTAAAGAGCCTCTTGATGAGGGTGAAAAAGGAGAGTGAAAAAACTGTCTTAAAACTCAACATTCAAAAAACTAAGATCATGGTATCCAGTTCCATCACTTCATGTCAAATAGATGGGGAAAAAGTAGAAGCAGTAACAGATATATTTTCCTGGGCTCCAAAGGCACTGGATGGTGACTGCAGCCATGAAATTAAAAGATGCTTGCTCCTTGGAATGAAAGCTATGACAAACATAGACAGTTTATTAGAAAACAGAGACATCACTTTGCCGACAAGAATACATATAGTCAAAGCTATGGCTTTTCCAGTAGTCATGGATATGAGAGATGGACCATAAAGAATGCTGAGTGTCAAAGAATTGATGCCTTCAAATTATGGTGCTGGAAAGATTCTTGAGAGTCCCTTAGACAGCAAGGAGATCAAACCAGTCAATCCTAAAGGAAATCAAGTGTCAATATTCATTGGAAAGACTGATGCTGAAGCTCCCATACTTCAGCCACCTAATGCAAAGAGCTGACTCTTTGGAAAAGACCCCAATGCTGGAAAAAATTGAAGGCAAAGGGAGAAGAGGCAGCAGAGGATAAAATGGTTAGATAGCATTACCAACTCAATGGACATGCATCTGAGCAAACTTCAGGAGATACTGAAGGACAGGTAGGCCTGGCATTTTGCAGTCCATGGGGTCACATCAAGTTGGACATGACTTAGGACTGAATAACAACAAACCATGTACTTAAATTACAGGGCAACTTTAAGACATGAAGTAGTAAAACATAGGAGAATAACACAGCTCCTTTTCTGAATACTTACTATGTGCTAAACATGTCAGTTTTAAAGGATCAGATAAGTATATTGACCTTGTTGTTGTCCAGATGCTAAGTCATGTCTGACTCTTTGTGATGCCATGGACTGCAGCGAACCAGGCCTCCCTGTCCTTCACCATCTCCCAGAGTTTGCTGAAACTCATGTCCATGGAGTCAGTGATGCCATCCAACCATCTTATTCTCTGTTGCTCCCTTCTCTGCATGCCGGAAATCTTTCCTAGCATCAGGGTCTTTTCCAATAAGTCAGCTGTTCACATCAGGTGGCCAAAGTATTGGAGCTTCAGCATCAGTCCTTCCAATGAATATTCAGGGTTGATTTCCTTTAGGATTGACTGGTTTGATCTCCTTGCTATCCAAGGAACTCTCAAGAATCTTCTCTAGCACCACAGTTTAAAAGCATCAATTCTTTGGTGTACAGCCTTCTTTATGGTCCAACTCTCACATCCATACATGACTACTGAAAAAACCATAGCTTTGACTCTACAGACCTTTGTTGGCAAAGTGACATCTCTGCTTTTTAATACTCTAGTTTTGGCATAGCTTTTCTTCCAAGAATCAGGCATCTTTTAATTTCATGGCTGCAGTCACCATGAGCAGTGACTTTCAGGTTGACAAAATTTGAGCATGAAGAAATAGGAGGCATCTCAAAATTCTCTTTCACCACGTGCGAAAGCCTGATGGCATCATGAAAACCAGAAGATAATCTCCAGCAGATATACTTCCTAATACCAATAACATAAAATTTAAGCATCTACATAACACTCTGCTGCTGCTGCTGCTAAGTCGCTTCAGTCGTGTCCGACTCTGTGTGACCCCATAGACGGCAGCCCACCAGGCTCCCCCGTCCCTGGGATTCTCCAGGCAAGAATACTGGAGTGGGTTGCCATTCCCTTCTCCAATGCAGGAAAGTGAAAAATGAAAGGGAGGTCACTCAGTGGTGTCCAACTCTTAGCGACCCCATGAATTGCAGCCTACCATGCTCCTCCGTCCATGGGATTTTCCAGGCAAGAGTACTGGAGTGGGTTGCCATTGCCTTCTCCATAACACTCTGCTACTAACTTTGAATTCTAAAATACACCAGCTACTTATGAGGTCCATAAAAACATTCAGTTGGTACAGTGCAATCAATTTTAAGTTTAAAAATAAGGCAGATTTCTACAACTGCAGCAGAAGGTTTAAAAATGGTCATGATAAATGGAGAAACACAAATGTTTTGCCTTCATAAAACAAACTTACAGGTTGGACAGGCTTGTATCCACTGAAATACAAAAGAACATTTTATCTAGGTTGAGTTCTGCAAATGTGCTTATACTTCCACCAAGGAGATACTCTTTGGTCTCTTTTTGAACCATTCACTTACTACATTTAAATTATAGTAAGAACAATATTAACCAGTGAGGATACCATTTCTAAATGTTCTTTTTCATGTATATATAACAAAGATAAGGCTGTCTTCCTATCCCCCACCCAAAACAGAATGTAATTTCATCTTTTATTTTTTTAAGGTGGCAAATTCACTGCTATAAAATAGTAAATTGCTTAAACATTTAACATGTGGGTAACTTCATGGCTTTGTGGGTGGGCAAGGTTTCTGGCACTTACAGTTTGGAAAAGGCTTCTCTTTGCCTCATGTCATCTACATTCAGTTCTACATATGCTTCATATTTGTCTTAGAAACCATTTAATAAACCCCTGGTCCTGGTGAACTCCAATTACTTTTTTATATTTTCAACCGTGACTTTTCACTTATCTCTGAGGACAGGTACATTAACTAAAGGACAACAGTTAATATCATGTACAACATTCTTTAAAACATCAGGAATGCTCCATGACACCACATTTAACATTTCTATCTCATTCCAGATTTCATGTTCACAGGAAGGCCTGAGAAGGGAGTCGGGATTTGTGGTAGGAGAGGAAACAGATTCTTTGTTTATTTGACTAAGAAAAAAGTTAATTTGTGGAGCTCAAGTATATATCAAAGTAACACATTGCTTAATGGCCACCAAAGTAGAAGGAAGGTTGGTAAAAATGAAAATTCCAGTAATTATCAAATAATTGAGTTAAAAATAATTGGTAGATAGAAAGAGCTTCCTTGAATCCACACAATAGATACTATAAAATTATCAACATATGTGTACAGAAAAGTAAACTGTGTGAATGAAGTCCAACATCTTCAAAACATCACTTTTCAAAAGAAGTATGAGGGAAATCTAATAACTGATGAAACTAGCCAATGTGATACAGATCAAAGTGAGAGTGTATCTTATGCATTAGGAAAAAAAACCCCAAAACTTCAGAAAAACTTTCATCTCACTTCAACTACTTATGAACTACATGAATTCTATTAATGAAAATTACTTTAATTTAATAAATTGTACTTGTAAAAAGAAAAAAGAACAAGCTTTTAATGATGAATCACTTCATTTTAGAACAAATTTAAATCAATTCCACGATGAAATTCAAGTCATAATTCTGATGAATAGAAACTAATTAAGTTTTAAGCTATCATGGAAATTCAGAGCAAATGCCTAACAACTTATTTGTAAATCTTAATAAAATAGCAGCAAAGCTAGTAGGTTGGGAAATAATGGCATTTAAAAAGTGGTAGTAAATAAAATAGTACTTTGCATTAAAATATAAACTATACAAGAAATTTCAAAATTCTAATGATTCAATGAATTAAAAAGTAAATGAGTTTTATATTATCAGTAAAAATTTTATATTTGTATACCATTTTTTTCAGATCCTTATTTAAAAAGATCAAAGTAAGGGAATAAGGACCTCAGATTTTAAGCAGTCAATATAAAAACCGAGTATAACTTTAAAACATTTAAAAAATCATAAAATAAACATTTTTTTAGATTATGTCACAAGATTGATTTTCTTCTAAGGATATAATTCTGTCACTGCTGTATTATGTTTCAATCAACTGAAGCATTATATACAATTACAATTAACTTAAGTAACAATATCATCTGTAACAAATTCTAAGAACCAAAAGTTAAAAGCAGTCATAATATAAAGGACTGATTTGTTTAGCTAGTATTATCTGAAACATTTAAGTCTTCATTTATTTATTGATATATTTTTCTGTTGGAGAAAACTGAGAAAAAATGACAGAAAATACAAATCATTGAAGAAGTTAAACAAAGAAGGTATGTGATTTCATTTTAGTACATTATACATTTTAGTGACTTGTCAAAATTTTGTCTTACATGATAAAATTTATTACTGCTTAAGCAACAATTATTATTAAGACTGTCTGCAGGCCACTTAGATCAGCATTTTCTGATTTTTAAGAAGTTATTTTTGGAGTTCACAAGTAAAGGCACCCTATGCATTGGGGCAAACCACTACAAAAGTCCATCATAATACTTTGAATTTTGAAGAATAACTGATTCTGTTTTTATATGTCTACATTTTTAAGTGAAAATGTCAAGGCAATTTCAAGTCAATAAACATTTCTGAATGCCTACACAAGCTGTCTTGAAAAAGGGAGCATACGAGTATAAAGGAAGAATTCCAAGAGGAAATATTGTCACTCATACTTTATGGATGATAGGAAGCAAGCAAGCAAGCACTAGAAAAATGCTGTCTCAGGCAGAAAACCCCACCAGGATAAACAGAGACGTCTCAGGTGACATGGTACATGTACAGAACTATAGTAATTCATATTATCTGAGGGCAAACTGCTCAGTAAAGAAAGAAGAATCAGAATGCTAAAATTAAGCAAGAACCAGACCAGACTAAGGCTTTATGATCTGACTGAGTTTTGTCCAAGAGGGGATGAGGAATGTCTGCAAGGTTTAGATAATGATGGGGTTCAGGGCAGGCCACCCCAAAATATACCACTTTGACATAATGATTGTTATGAAATTAAAGTTACTTGAGAAACAATGGGTACAGGACACTCTGAGCCTCCTCTATGTCCCCCTGAAAGCAGGAAATCAATTTCCCGGGTTGAAGCTACCTTCCCTGCACCAGGAGGCAGAGAGACATTCTCACGGCCGGAGATGGGGGATTCAGGGCCCACAGACTCTGTTTAGTGTCTTCATTAATTTGTAATTACAAAATGTATTACTATTATTTCTTTGTCTAAAAGGGTATATCAACAGCCTGCATTGATCACCCTTGAGACCCTTGTACATAAAAAATTAATTTTTTTCCTTCTGTTAATCTGCCTGGTGTCAAATATTAGACCAGACAAAGGAACCTATAAAGATACAGGGAAAAAAAATTTCCTTCCTGACAAGGAGAGTCATGTTGTAGATTTGCAATTAGCAAAATCTAATGTTAGCTATGATGAGGTCAAAACTGAAAACAAAAGAGACACTTTTGGGAGGGGCAGTTCTTGGAGGGAAGAAGATGAATTCAAATTTTTTAAACATCATGCACTTAAACATTCCTGTCAAAATGGAGGAATAATGAAGATTAGATGCAAAAACGTAGGAATTGGCACATAAGTAGTACTTTACATCATGAGACTTGGTGACCGGACCCAGAGAGTATATGTCTATTAAAGAAAGCGATGCATGTTAAGTCACTTCAATTGTATCTGACTGTGACTCCATGGACCACAGCCCACCAGGCTCCTGTGTCCATATGATTACCCAGGCAATAATACTGGAGTGGGTTGCCGTGCCCTCCCCTCCAGGGGATCTTCCTGACCCAGGGATCAAACCCACATCTCTTACATCTCCTGCATTGGTAGGTGGATTCTTTACCACTAGCGCCACCTGGGAAGCCCCATTAAAGAAGTTCAAACAGATATTTTTCATAAAGGTACTAAGTAACTGTGGCAAATAGATCATTTCAGATTGAAAATATAAGCCAAAGTTCAAGAAACTATAGCCCATGGGTCTCCAGCCTCCTGCCTATTTTCTGTGAATGAAGCTTTACAGAAACATAGCCACACCCATTCTTTAACATCTCTGTCAAATATCTATGGCATGCATGTCTATGGCTGTTTTGCACTACAGCAGAGTGGAATGGGTGCGACCAAGACCACAGGGGTCCAGTATTCTTGCCTGAAGAATTCTGTGGACAGAGAAGCCTGGCAGGCTACAGTCCATGGGGTCACAGAGTCGGACACAACTGAGCAACTAAAACTTTACAAGAAAAACCTGTCACACCTAATATAAAAAACTGATCTTCGATCAAAGGAAAGAAAATGGCCCAATTATCTCTTGTAAAATGAGAGCATTCTACTAAACGAGTTCTAAGATCCTTTGCTTCTTTAATAACCTCTTGCTACTCGAAAGGGCAAGTACTGACATCCCCGACAAACGTCATGTGATCAAGTGAAATGAGCACAGCACTTATTCTTGAACTGAGGATAATAACATCTGTGATAATCAACTCTTAGGACTGCTCTGAGGATTAAATGGGATCATTTATTTTAAAAGAAAAGGATGGTGACTCATTATTTCAAACATTCAATGTGTCTGTTATTACTAACATTAACATAATTATACTGATAATATGTATTAACAGTCCATATTTGGGGTGAAAGTTGGGTTCTGAGAATTATAAATGTAGTGAGTGTTGCATTTCTCACAAATGGGAAGAACAAGAAACACAAGACCAGTTATATTCTCATTGGTTGAGCCAAAATCTAAGAACTGAGTTATTACCATAAACACGTTAAGTTTTTCAAAAAGACAGGTACAGTTATTTCTGAAAGGATCAAGAAATGGGCATAATACTCATAGCACTCAGAAGAGACATGCAAACTTAACAATCCTGTCATTCCAAAATAAGAATTTTCCATTACTGACACTAGAATTATCTTGGCAACACTGGTTCATTCTACTTTAGCAGGTACCAATGGATAAAATATCCCAGTATTTGACTAGAGTGAGTATCAACTTCAAAACCCCATAAAATAAAACCTGTGGTGCCTGGAAAATTGAATCATACTATACTTTTCAAAAGGGTCACATATAAACTTATTGCAAGTAGCATTCAAGCCAAAGCATGTTTGGAACAAGAAGCTTTTTGCACTGATTCCATCATCTTTCCATTCTTTCAATAAAAGAACAGTTGAGTTTCTAGAAAACTTCCAAAGTACTCTATTTGTAAGTAGCTATAGATTTTTATCCCAAGGGAATAGTGCATAGGTTTGGGAATATTCTTACCATCTTCCTGTCTCTAATGAAGCAACCCACAGACAAGAATTTGTTTTATTGTTTTTGCTTTTTCTCAGAATGTATAGCATTAGAACAGAAAATTTTGTAAAAAAAAAACATGACAACATGACACATCATACAAACACTATATAAGACTTGGCAAAAGTATTATAATATGAAAGATATTTTAAATTGTGCCTATACCCTGAATTCTATCAAATTCCACTATTAAGGAGACCTTTGAGGAAAGTGGCTTGCCTTCTCAAGTAGGTTTTAGGATTTATAACTTCTGTACAAACACACACACACACACATAAAACACCAACACACAAATGCCTGGAAAGCTTTTGGACATGAGTGAAATCTTCCCAATTATTTCTGCCAACAAATTCATGATAAATCATCTACCTATTCAGTTTTCAGAAACAAATCAAAAAATCCATCTCTAATGTCACCTATTTTGCTTTTATTCACTCAATTTCACATGACGTAAAATTGGAGATAATACTGCCTCTCTTATTAAAGAAAAAAAGTGAAAGTGTTATTCAGTCACATCTGACTCTTTGTGACCCCATGGACTGTAGCCCACCAGGCTCCTCTGTCCATGGAATTCTCCAGGCAAGAATACTGGAGTGGGGAGCCATTCCTTTCTCCAGAGGATCTTCCTGACCCAGGGAGCAAATCTGGGTCTCCTGCACTGCAGGCAGATTCTTAACCATCTGAGCCAGCAGAGAAGCCCCTATTCACTAAACCTTAAGTACTTCTATCTCTTAAATATATCTTGATTCTATCATTTCTGCCCATTCACTGTACAACTTCCCTAGTCCTAGCCACCACCATTAACTTTTAGACCTATTGCAATAGCCTCTAAATGAAGTAAAATGCACCAAGGAATCCCTCTGGACAGCTTTAGCCCATTCTCTGTGCTGCATCCAAAATGATGTACACAAGGTAGACCTGGTGACATCACTTTCCACTGTGCAGGACTCCTTCACAGAGCTCAAACTTGACCTGCACCTGTGCAGTGCACATCCTAACTCTCCCCAATGCGTAACTCATTCTCTGTTTCCAATATGCTGGCTCTTTCCAGTCTAACCACTCCATGTGCTACTCTTTCCAAATAGAAATGCTCTTCCTCTTAGTCTTCATAGACTCAGACCTCACTCAAATATCAGTTTTCAAATTTCAGCTTTCTCCCTTATACTTAAGAAGACCTATCCTGACATTCTACCCCGGGCTAAACTGCCCCTTTCTAAGACGGACCAAGCTAAAGTTCTTACCTTGGGGTAGTAGACAGATAGTGACCAGGGTCCTGTGACCTCCCAGCCACTGGGTCACTTCCCAGGCTAATTCCAGTCATTTAATTAAGTTTATATTATTAAGAATCTTCATTTACAAAAACAAAAATACCAAAACAAAATTATTACCTTACTTAAGATGATAAAATCTAGAAAATTAGCACATATGGAAATGCCTCCTTCTTCTAAAGTAAGATATAGTTTTTAAACATATTATGTTATAAAATAAGCTACACATATGTCAAAATACCAGACACAGAGATATTCAATGAATGTTATATGAATTTATATTAAGCAATTAATTAATCAAGAGAGTAGGATAGTTCCCTGTAAAGTGCTAACTTTTTTTTTTTAGTCACTAAGTACTGTCCGACTCTTTTGTGACCCCATGGACTATAGCCTGTAGTTCGCTAGGCTCCTCTGTCCATGGAATTTTCCAGGCAAGAATACTGGAGTGGGCTGCCATCTCCTTCTCTAGGGGGTCTTCCCAATCCATGAATCAAACTCGCGGCTCCTGCACTGGCAGGTGGGTTCTTTACCACTGAGCCACCAGGGAAGCCCTAAAGTGCTAACTAGACAGCACTTAAAGTAAGTTTAAAATTAATTAGTAAGAAAAAGCACTAGTGTGAGTTTGAATGATTGTGAAATCACTTTCAGGCAGGAGCTGGCTACACATGGAGGGACAGATTTCTTGAGAGATGGGGAGAAAAATTAATCTTGCAACTCTTGTTAAAGAGACAAAAAACCAGAGGGGTAAGTGCAAAAACAGAAGGGCTAGACTTAACCCAATTTTTTTAAAAAGCCAGACAATGAGAACAGGAAGATAAATAAGAGAGAGACAAATACAAGAGAAACCATTTTTAAAACTCCATGAGTCTTGTGATAAGGATTAAAGTACAGAGTGATCAATAATCGCTCAAAAAAGGAATATCCTACCACCTGATTCATATTTAACATGACTATAATCATCCAAAATTGCTCTACCATATTTTTATGTAAAAGACATCCACTGTGGATCATACAAAAGTAAAAAGATGTCATAAAATCCTGTAGTATAGACAATATTTTTAGAAAGAGAAACTACTTAGATGTAGTCAAGCACATCCCACTCTTTTACAAATAAAAATTCTGACATAAAGTTCAGAGACATGAAATAACTTGGCAAGGTCAATAGGTGTGTCGTTTACTCATCTAATACTTGCACCTTGAATACCACTCCAGGTTCACTTCTTTACCACGCCCAAAATCTAGAACTTAAAAGCCAATTCTTTCTATTCAACATCTCCTATAATAATATAATTTGTATTTCTCCATGAAGTAAAATTGTTTTAGATATTACAAACAAAGCCAGGTTTGGCTATGTTCATATTAACATCTGTATCAGTTAATTTATAATTAATTACTGAAGTATAACATGTAATTTTAAAATAAATGATACTGAAATACATTTGTCCCATCTTTGTGAAGAAATAGCATAACATAAACTAAAGGCCATTTCCACTGTTTAAAATAGAATCCAGCGCATGCGCGCGCGTGCACACACACACACACACACACACACAAATCTAATAAAAGAAATCCCCAGGCATATTTTTTGAAAAACTGAATGACCAAATCAATTGTTCATTTCTTTTTCTAGAGATAAAATTCACGTAAGCCTCTTAATAAAGGTGGCTACTTTCATTTACTTTGCTCCTGTGTATTTCATGTTAAATTCTATGAACTCATTTACTAGGACAGCAGCGCGAAATAAATTCACAAACAACTTTGCTCATCTGACCAAGTTTAGTAAACTACTTAGAATAGGTAATTAAATAGTGACTCCAAAACCCTGTAGTTAATCAATAAAAAAGCATATTAATCAGAAAACCAAGCAAAAGTCCTCTGGAATTCATTCTATTTGTACATCCATTAGAACATCATTCTATCTGAAAATAAACAACCTTTATTCATTAAAAGAAAGACTACCAGAAAGTATGTCCTGTGAGAATCAGTTCTTTATACATCACCAATTGCACATCCATCACAATTAATCTTAGATAATTTCCATATCCCACAACACAAACTTTCCAGTAACCATTTGGCCAGAAGCAAATATCTCCTAAAACTTAAAAAAACAGTCAATTCTTTCTATTCAACACCTCCTACAAGAATGACTTCATTCCTCATCTTTGTATTGGACATGAATCCAGTCATGACTGAAATTGCTAAAAGGTTCTAAAGGTATTTTAAACTAGTATTTATTTAGATTTTATTATTGATTTAGACAGGAAACACCCGAGACTTGCCTTATACAAAGACAACAAATGAAAACATTTGAAGAATTCTGTGGAAGTGATTGTACTTCTACCACAGAAGCTGTGTATAAACATGAGAAAGAAAACTTTAATGTATCTAAAGTGATGACATCATATTTAACATATGATAAAGTTAGAACTTTCTAAGGGAAAAATCAAGGTATCCGTAAGGCTACAAGAGCAACATGGTTAAGAAAGGAGTAAAGAATCTGCCTGCAATGTGGGAGACCTGGGTTTGATCCCTGGGTTGGGAAGATCCCCTGGAAAAGGGAATGGCTACTCACTCCAGCATTCTCGCCTGGAGAATTCCATGGAGAGAGGAGCCTGGCGGGCTACAGTCCATGGGTTTGCAAAGTCAGACACAGTTGAGTGACTAACACTTTCACTTTTCACTAAGAAAGGAGTAGAAAGGGGAATTGGGCTGAATCCCTAGGTTATTCATTGGCTATTAAACACTCACTCACATACACACACAAATCCATTCAAAAATAAATATAAATAAACTAGAGACCTGAAACATACATAGCTGATTCTTAAAAAATGTGGGAGTCAGAGGTGCCAACCCTCTGTATAGTTGAAAATCCACACATAACTTATAGTCAGCCCTCCAAATATGCGATTCCTTCTCTATCCCACAGTTTCTCAGCATCCATACACTCAATCAATTAGGATGGTGTAGTATTATAGCATTTAACTACTGAAACAAATCTGCACATGTGGACCTGCACAGTTCAAATCAATATTGTTCAAAGGTAAACTGTGCCTGGTAAAAAGTAAAC
Organism: Giraffa tippelskirchi; assembly: GCF_054371585.1. Lineage (NCBI taxonomy): Eukaryota > Metazoa > Chordata > Mammalia > Artiodactyla > Giraffidae > Giraffa > Giraffa tippelskirchi. The sequence goes on from NC_137284.1 coordinate 71,746,921, forward strand.
CCAATATGCAGGCAGTAAGAATTACAATAGGAAATGTTCTCTCTCTCTGTCTTATAAGAAATTTTACCTCAAAAATAAATCTTCTTAACAAAAAACACATCTCACATCTTCTTAGTCTAGTAGTAGTAGGGTTAACAGGATGAAATATATAGAACAAGAAGTGAAAGTGAAAAATAGACATGATAGGTTCTGTTAAGAAATTTAACAAGATCACAGATTTTTATAACTTAACTTCAATAAAGGCTCGGTACCCTGTGAAGCTAAAGTAAGAAACTATTAGCATTTAAAAGAAGGAATCAATATGTTTTTCCAATTGTCATTTGTTCTTTATTAGGAAGAAACGTTAAACACATATACTTGGGTATATGTGTATTTTTAATCTTTTTCCGTCTTATTATTTAACACATTCATGAGAGCATAAGAGTAACAAGTGTATATGATAAAGTGCACATTGGATTGATTCTGTTCCTGGCTCCGCCCCTAGTGAGCATGGAACCTTCTGGAAACAATTTACATCTCTGTGACAGCTCCCCAGATGTGAATGTATCAAGTGTCGATTGATGTTGGCTTTCTATTTTTTTTTATTTGCTGACATGTTCAAATATTAAACATTTTGAAGTATTTTAAAGATCATGTATTCTGATCTGTTATGTCAATAAGCTACTTCCTGAGAACCAGAACTAAATTAGGCACTTTTGAAAGTTTATTTATGTTTTTCAAAGCATTAAAATTCCATATGGGAATTTATGTTTTTTGCTTAAGTAAACTCATGAAAAGACTCCTATCTCTTCTAATGCACCAATAAAATGACTGCCTACATTGTCAGAGGAAAGTAGAGTCCTATGGTAATCATCCAGATAATTACCATAAAATCATTTTGCTGTGGAAAGTGATAAACTGTTTCATCAAGTAAAACTAAAGAGTTTGCTTGGTTTCTCAATTTCGAATTTCCATTTAGATTTGTAGCCAATTTTCTTCTGCTTTTAAAAATTAAGCATTTCTCTGGTGCCTATTACATGATCAGCTATGTTTATGCAGTAAGTAAGAATATACTGTCCTTAATCTCATCTGATGAGGCTTCCCCTGTGGCTCAGCAGTAAAGAATATGCCTGCAATGCAGGAGAGCCATGAGACTTGTGTTCGATTCCTGGGTGGGGAAGATCCCTTGGAGAAGAGCATGGTAACCCACTCCAGTATTTCTGCCAGGAGAATCCCATGGACAGAGGAGCCTGGCAGGCTGCAGTCCATGGGTTTGCCAAGTCAGATACAACTGAAATAATTGAGCACACATGCACGTAATCTCACCTGATAGTGGTATTAAAGAATGTTTTATGAAAATCTTGCCAGATTCAAAATAAATTAGAATCTCTATTTTACTTTTTGGACCTGGAAAATATTTTTTTGACAGTTTCACAACTGGCTTTACATAAACTTGGATGGAAAATTGCTTTGGTTAGTTCTGTCTCCTGAACTCTCTTTTCCACTGTTGGAGAAAAAAAATACCTCTCTGATTGTTAATTTCTAAGCAGATTCAGGCTACGATTCTGACTCTTAGCACTTTAGCATCTTATACAGTTTAAGTAAAAGCCTATGTAGGTTTGTTTTTTTTTTGAAGTGATTTTTATATCAGAAATTTTGTGACTTTACCTTTTACTAGTTTGCTACTTTATTAAAATAGTAAGTTTTAATAAATATAATAAATTTTAGCAAAGGTATTTTATTGTCTTTTTAAAATATTTATCATTATGTAAGTAGTGAACAAAAACAAACAATAGGAGTAGAAAACAGAAATGAACATGTCCCACGTTGAAAGCTACTGTTTCAGATGATTCCAAAAAAAAGCTTTCAGATGACCCTCTTGACAGCTGCAATCTGAAAAAGGTACTACCAGTACTATACTCCCTGGTAAACACAAGAAAGAGAGGCTAACAAAAACTTCAGTCAACTCAGGATAAAAAAAACTTAGCCCCTTGATAATTTACGTGATAGACTAAACAGCATCAGAAATCACATCTGAGAAGGATTCTTAAACACAATTCCTATACAACTTTATGAAAGAAAACTTTTTTTTTTTTTTTTTTACTGTTCATAAGTTTTTTCTTGTTGCAAAACACAGAAGGGGATCTAAATTTTTTAAATTCCTTAATGCCAACCAGTTTCTAGTTTAGAAAAGACTTCTTTTTTCTTTCAGGTAGATAGTAGACTAGTACAAGATGTGCTTATTATCCAACTATGTGTTCCCAGGGGCTCACAGTTGAAAGGTGGCATAGGATAACAAACGCCATCCTAAGGCACACAGACTCACTGAGAATTTATACAAAGTGATCCACTCGACTATCTCTGCCCACGTTAATGCTGGCACCTCTTTTGCCATCTGTCAGTCTCCAGTTGACTATAGAAATTTGGAAAATTCTAATAATTCACTATAACTACAATGAAGTTATACCTACCAAAACAAAAGGTTTCCTAAGTTGATCAAATTAATGTTGATTAAACTCTTTAAATCATACTTAACATCATCGACAATTAAGAACCTGGCAAAATGAGGGTACTTAAAATATATAAAACGAATATAAGAAGGATGACCAAATAGATGGTCCAAAAAAGTATTTTGAACACAACAGTAATAAATACTTTTTACAAAACTGAAAATATTCAAAGATGTCCTTGAAGGAAGTCATAACATATTACCATATAAATGTTTACAAGGTCATTCAAAAAAGTTTATTTTTGCAAACATAACCTAACTTTTAAAAACAGAAGACAAAATTATTTTAATAAATATCTTAGTTCTTCCAAAATAAAACCCCAATTACTTGTCCTACTCTTCATGCTAAAATTTTGTTCCTTTCTTTACATAGATCTTAAAGCAGCAACCTCTACCTGTGTCAGTTTACCTTAAATAACAAAACCCTCCTACACTAAGTATTCCCTAACTCATTTTGCTTTCATCAAAGCCAGGGAGAAGTTAATCTTTGAAAAACCAAGACTCCTGCAGAACTAAAACTAAAACCTAATCATCCTAAATATCTAGAACCCAGAACCATTACCTATCCACTCCTTTAGTAGTTAGCTCCCTGCAAGAGGTAAATGCTCCAGATGAAGCTGGAAGTCACATATACCTTTTGAATGACTACTGAATGACAGCTAACAGGGAATTCCAAAAATATTGTCTGTGTCTACATGAGAATATAACAGAAGAGACATGTGGGCTTCATCAATACTGTAGGTCTATGTCAGTTTTTTAGCACTGAGAACATGACCTAATGTTTTCACCAAACAAATGTCCCAGCTAAAGTGACCTTCAGTTCCATTTCTTCTGAATATGCATCCCTGTACAGTAAAACATGATGACGCTGCAAACAACAACCTTAAGTAGACAGTCTCTTAGTTGAAAAAACCCTCACACCCACTCAACCACAATTTTACTTTTCATCTGGATGATTCCTACCAAGTCTCCCCCTCTTCAGATGGACTGAAAATCAAAATTGATAAACCTTTGTACAGGAAAAAGGACCCCTGTACTAAAAAAAATTTCAGCCAGACAAAATAGGACTGTAACCATTTACAATGTGTTCTGTGCTCAGTCGCTGAGTCACGTCTGACTCTTTGCAACCCCGGGGACTGTAGCCCACCAGGCTCCTCTGTCCATGGAATTTTCAAGGCAAGAATACTGGAGTGGGTTGCCATTTTCTACACATGGATTCAACAACCATTGAATCACATTGTCCCAGAATAAAAATGGAGATACTTTTCTACGACTCTAATTGTCACTTTGCATTTATTTTCTTATGAATAAAATCTATCTGTTGAGGGAAGCAAAGGAATAGACTCTTCTTAGAACTTAAGAGTGCTTAACAAAAGCCTTATAGAAAGAAAAAAAAAGGTAAGGTACTTTTTGTCTTGGTTTAATCTTCTAGAGAAGTAATTCAGATAGAAGCAAAGTAGACACACCATAGCCCCAGAGCTGCCTGGTTCAGTTAACGGTGGATTAGTTGCAAAGTCATGTCCGACTCTTGTGACCCATGGACTGTAGGCTGCCAGGCTACTCTGCCCATGGAATTTCCCAGGCAAAAAGACTGGAGTGGGGTTGTCATTTCCTCCTCCAAGGGATCTTCCTTACCCAGGGATCAAACCCGCATCTCCGTCTCCTGCATTGCAGGCGGATTCTGTATCCATTGAGCCACCACGGAAGCCAAAAGGTGGTTCATATAATATCTTTTGCAGACATATATATATATTGATGCTTTTGAACTCTGCTGTTGGAGAAGAGTCTTGAGAGTTCCCTGGACTGCAAGGAGATCAAACCAGTCAATCATAAAGGAAATCAATCCTGAATATTCATTGGAAGGACAGATGCAGAAGTTGAAGCTCCAATACTTTGGCCACCTGATGCAAAGAGCCGACTTATTGGAAAAGACCCTGATGGTGGGAAAGACTGAAGGCAGAAGGAGAAGAGGACAACAGAGGATGAGATGGTTGGATGGCATCACCAACTCAATGGACATGAGTTTGAGCAAAATCCGGGAGATGGTTTACCTCAAGGATGATATCATCCTTTAGGACAGGGAAGCCTGGCATACTGCAGTCCATGGGGTCGCAAAAAGTTGGACATGACTGAGAGACTGAACAACAACAACAATACATATACATGTAATTGAAAAAAAGGAAAAAAGGTTCACATAATATCTTTTCAATTACATATATATGTATATATGACTGCATATATATTTACACTTACATACCCACACACTGTATCTACCTGTGTGTATGTATTTTTCTCACTAATGTGAAAATTGTGTCCCCAGATATCTAGACTCTTTTATTTTACAGCTATAATATTTTCTGCACAGCTACTGATATTTATTTGTGGAATATTTGAATGGCTCTGCCAAATTTTAAGTCATAGGGAAAGTGAAGTGGCCTTTTGACAATATGGAGGCAAAGGAGCATCAGAAGGAAAACAGATGAAGCCTTTACACAATCATTCACAGGACAATTCAAAAATCTGGTGACAATTTACTTGGCTCTCAAAGAAGGCAGCATTCTTTACCTTTCCAGTGGTTTGTTCCCCACCAAGGATTCAGATTCTAGGTGTATTCTTGTGACATTTTCCTATGAAGTTTAATAATAACCCTAATATCACCATGCTGAGTCTACCTATGCAATGAGAAAATAGTGGGTAAGCAAATATTAGTTACAGTGTGACAACTGTCCTGTTTAAAGTGAACACTGTACCATTTTTATAGTATACTGACTTATAAAAATACTATTCTAGAGCTAGTTCTCGTAGATGTTCCCTTCCTAAGTAGAAGACTGTCCATCTTTTCCCTTAGACTGATAAAGAATGCTAGGTAGCCAAAAATATCTGGCACTTACTAGGATGAAATGGAAATTAACAAAGGTCAACAGAAAACTGAATTATTCAAATACTTATGGAAGTAATACAAAGGACTTAGATTAAGATACAACAGTTGCAATAAACTATCAGTTCAGTTCAGTGGAGTCGCTGTCATGTTCAACTCTTTGCGACCCCATGGACTGCAGCATGCAAGGCCTCCCTGTCCATCACCAACTCCCGGAGTTTACTCAAACTCATGTTCATTGAGTCAGTGATGCCATCCAACCATCTCATCCTCTGTCGTCCCCTTCTCCTGCCTTCAATCTTTCTCAGCATCAGGGTCTTTTCAAATGTCAGTTCTTCATATCAGGTGGCCAAAGTATTGGAGTTTCAGCTTCAACATCAGTCCTTCCAGTGAACACCCAGGACTGATCTCCTTTAGGATGGACTGGTTGGATCTCCTTGCAGTCCAAGGGACTCTCTGGAGTCTTCTCCAACAACACAGTTCAAAAGCATCAATTCTTCGTCGCTCAGCTTTCTTTCTTTAGAGTCCAACTCTCACATCCATACATGACTCCTGGAAAAACCATAGCTTTGACTAGACAGACCTTTGTTGGCAAAGTAATGTCTCTGCTTTTTAATATGCTGTCTAGGTTAGTTATAACTTTTCTTCCAAGGAGAAAGCGTCTTTTAATTTCATGGCTGCAGTCACCATCTGCAGTGATTTTGGAGCCCCCAAAAATAAAGCCTGTCACTCTTTTCATTGCTTCCCCATCTAGTGCCATGAAGTGATGGGACCAGATGCCCATCGTGACATTGTACAGGAGGCAGGGATCAAGATCATCCCCAAGAAAAAGAAATGCAAAAAGGCAAAACGGTTGTCTGAGGAGGCCTTACAAATAGCTATGAAAAAAAGAGAAGCAATAAACTATAAGGATTAACAATTTAAAAACTTTGAGAGAGCGAGAGAGAGAGAGAGTATGTGTGTGTATTTGATGAAGAGAGGCAGAGGAAAGGAGTAGAGGAAAATTCAGTGATGACAGATTTCCACCTGGGTACCTGCCACAATTGTACTGCCACTAAGAGAAGTCAATTGATGAGAAATGTGTTTTGTGATAGATCTGATAACGCTAGCTATGAGAGGATAGTCAAGTACTCAAATGGAAGTACCTAATAAAATGCTGAACAATGTAGAACTGAAGCTCAGGAATCAGATTAGAGCAGCAACAGTGAGCTTTGATTCATCTCATCCAAATTGGAAAGAGGAGGAGCTAGGCCATTAAATGAAACTAAAACTGCATGGCTGCCAAGGGCCCAGGACTGTAACATGAACAATATTTAATCATTTTAACCCTGACAATGATTTAAGAAGTAGGGCTATAGTAGCCTCATTTCTAAAAGGAGGAAAGTAAGTCTCAGAAAAGTGAAGTCACTTGACCAAAGAAACGAGGTATTCTGAATTCAAGCCTTTCCTCTCCTTACAGTACCATTCTGCCTCTTTAGAAGAATATCTGGGAACATGTTATAAATGAGGCTTCCCAGGTGGCTCAAAAGTAAAGAATCTGCCTTCCAATGCAGGAGACACAGAAGATGCAGGTTTGATCCTTGGGTCAGGAAGATCCCCTGGAGGAGGAAATGCCAATCCACTCCAGTATTCTTGTCTAGAAAATTCCATGGACAAAGGAGCATGGTGGTTAACAATCCATGGGATCACAAAAAAGTTGGCCAAAGAGTTGATACGAATGAAATTTCTAAGCAAGTGAACATGGAGAGACAAACAGGGAGCCAAACAGAACTTAGACTTTATCTCCATTCTACAGAGCCTTCGAGACCTCCAGAACTGGGAACACTTCATGATGTTCCTAAAAATCTCAATGAAAACATCCAAACTTCTGTTAAAATCAGTTACATGAGGAATTTGGATTTCCACAGTCAGCAGCAATGGTAGAACTTACCTTTAGAGCATGAAGTCAAATACAACAGGCCCGTGAAATAATCAGACTTCCTCCAATTGCTAATTCATTTCTACATGCACAGCTTTGTTGACAGCTACTTATTTTTAGTGCAAATTTTCTTTATTCTGTATTAATAATCTCACCTAACAAAAGGTAAATTCCCACACTATGGGACAGGCCTGAGCGTTAGAATTCAGCAACTGCTAAGCATTGTTTCGAGAATTTCATGTTTGGAATCCCTTCCCCGCAGCAAAATGCTGCTGACTGCAGATTCTTATCAGCTGGTTCCCCAGGCCTGGGCTCCGATTTTATTACTTCTTGGTTTTGCTCTCTGAAATTCTCCTCTACCACAGAGTTTTAAAAGCCAATAAGAGTAAATTCTGTACTAAACATAGAGCTTCAGTCTTTCCTAGAAAAGATCTCTCAAACTTTCCTGGGCAATTTTTCTAGGACTTCTCTCTCATTGGTTGCTCATTCTACTTTTGCTGTCCATGGGACAGAGAAGATGAAACAAAGTAAGAGTGTTTTATTCGATATGATTTTTCCCCATTGGTTTTCTTATCTTTGGGATTTCTTCTCTAACGGCACTCTGATAATACACTTAAGTAAAGCTCTTTCACATTATCCAAACAACTGGTCAACTCAGCAATAAACTCTGCGATTCAAATGAAGGAAAAGATATGGAATTTTTGCTAGGTTGAATTAAATTGGTTTTCAAACCTGTCAGCTCAACCAAATAATTGAAATGCTAAGTATCTGCAGTTAGAGAAGTCAGAGCAAGAAAGCACATTCAAGAATCCACCAAGAAGAATTTCTTCATTTAGGTTTAGCCCGATTTCTTCAGTTGGATGAAATTTCGCTAAAAAGAAAAGTTCAATTTCAAAGAACAAAGCATAAGTTTGAAAAGTGAATTAATTCACTTACTGAAATAACCACAACAGGATACAAAACAGAAAGATTACTCTCTTCTAGCATATTCAGCAACCTATGGGTTTCTTCAAAATCAGAGGTCATAACCTGAAAGGTCAGAAAAATAAAAGAAAGTGAAAAGAAGTTAAGTGACTTAAGAGTTAATTCGAGGAGAAAAATGGAGAGCTTTTAAATATTTAAACACTCAAAATATCTATCAAGCTTAATTTTAAATTTTCAAACAATGTTGATACTCATAAGATTATAGCTATTAAAATTTAAAGAATTCATTAATTCAAACCTGACTTTTATCTAATTTTTATCAGAAACTTGAAAATATTGTCTAAAGAAATATCACTCTCTTCTCATTATGGGAACTAGGTTGTAAGAAAATGTTATTTCCCTATTTCAAAAGACAAAAATAACATTTTGAAATAGAGTAATACAACTCACCTATCAAAATCTTAAATTCAAATATTTAAGAATCAAGAAAACTAAGTACTCTTCCACATTACATTCACACAAATTCTCAAGTACTTTCAATCACTGGTAGTTACTACTTACATTCACACAAACAAAATTGTAGCATTGCTCTAAGATGATTTGTTGAAGATCTTGGCCAGATGCGACTTTTACATGCTAGGAGAAAGAACATACAGGAAAAAAGAGTTTACAAACTACAGAGAAAACCAAACATGAAGATAAACAACTTTATGAACACAAAATTTCTATAGGCACATAAAGCCAAGGACCATATATAAAAACAAAATAACTCGGACTTGAGTTTCTGAGGCTAAAAAAAAAAGCATTTGAGATAGTCCATAAATAGTTAATATTATAGTAGCAAATAAGGATCAGAGAAGGCATTGGCACCCCACTCCAGTACTCTTGCCTGGAAAACCCCATGGATGGAGGAGCCTGGTAGGCTGCAGTCCATGGGGTCGCTAAGAGTCGGACACGACTGAGCAACTTCACTTTCACTTTTCACTTTCATGCATTGGAGAAGGAAATGGCAGTCCACTCCAGTGTTCTCGCCTGGAGAATCCCAGGGACGGCAGAGCCTGGTGGGCTACCGTCTATGGGGTTGCATAGAGTCGAACACAACTGAAGCAACTTAGCAGCAGCAGCAAATAAGCATGTAGGAAATTGTTTTAGATAAACAGAGGTAGAAAAAGCTCAAGATATATTCAGGACTAGGTAAATAGTCTGGCTTTTTTTTATATAAAAATATACTGCAGAAAATAACTGAATAAAATTTAAAAGTTGGTTAGATGAGATTTGTTAAAGGATTCTGGAAGCATGTTAAATACTACAGTTACAAAGAAGAGATTTCACTAAAAATGGAATGACTAGAAACAGGGAAAGCAACAAGAGATTACATCGTAAGAGGGCTTCTTCTGAGGGTCAGAATAGGAAGACCCTGAGCTCACCCCTCCCATGAAACACCAAAACTACAGCTACATATAGAGTAATTATCTCTGAGAACGACTTGAACATTAGCAGAACAGACTTTCTACAACCAAGGATATAAAGAAAAGGCTGCATCACGACAAGTAGGGACAGGCAGAGGGGCAGTCTAGCCAGAACCCCCACTCCTGGGGCCTCACTCCATATGCAGGAGGAATACTGCAAACGGGAAGGACCCCCTGAGGAGCTTGGAGTCTGAGCCCCACACTGGAATCCCCAGCCTGGGGCAGAGCGGCCTGCACCAGGAAGACGAGCTGCCATCATATTTGGCTTGAAAAAACAACATCTGAAAACTTCCTAAATCTGGGGAAGAAAATAGACATCCATGTCCAAGAAGTATAGAAAGTACCAAACAAAATGAATCCAAAGAGATGTATACCAAGACACGTTATAATTAAAATGTCAAAATTCAAAGATAAAGAGAGAATCTTAAAATCAGCAAGAGAAAAACAATTAGCTATATACAAGAGAAGCTCCATAAGACTATCAGCTATTTTTTTCAGCTGAAATTTATACCCCCAGAAGCAACCAGCATGATATATTCAAAGTAGAAAGGAGAAAACTTACAACCAAGAATATTCTACCTGGCAAGATTATGATTCAAAATTGAAAGAGAGATAGAGTTTTCCACAAGCAAAAACTAAAACAGTCTGTCACCACAAAACTGGCCTTACAGGAAATGTTAAAGGGAACTCTTTAAATGTAAAATGCAATAGCTAGAAACCAGAAATTTATGAAGGAAAAACTCACTACAAGGCAAACATATAGTAAAGGTAGTAGATCAACCTATATAGCTATTATGAAGATTAAAAAACAAAAGTAGTAAAATCATCTGTATCTAAAATATTTAAGTGATACCCAAAGTAAAAACATATAAAATGTGACATCAAAAACTTTTATGTTTATTCTTACATGGGTAAGAATAAAATGCTGTGCTTTTAGAATGAATTTGGACTTAAGCCACCATCAACTTAAAATAGACTACTACATACATAGTTTGTCATATATGAATTTCATGGAAGCCACCATGAACCTCATGGGCTTCCCTGGTGGCTCAGTCAGTAAAGAATCAACCTGCAATGCAAAGACACAGGCTCAATCCCTGGGTTGGGAAGACCCCCTGGCAAAAGAAATGGCAACCCATTCCAGCATTCTTGCCTAGCAAGTCCCATGGACAGAGAAGCCTGGTCAGCTACAGTGCATGGAGTCACAAGAGTCAGACACAACTTAGCAACTAAACCACCTAAATCACCACGGTAACCACAAGCCAAAAACCTCTAACAGATACACAAAAAATAAAGAGAAAGGAATCCAAACATAACACTAAACAGAGTCATCAAATGACAAGGGAAAAGAACAAGAGAAGAAGAGATAAAGAACTACAAGCCCAATCAGAAAACAACAAAATGACAGTAATTATATACCTTATACTCATTTCAATCTAAATGGATTAAATGCTACAATCAAAAGACACAGGGTGGCTGAAAGGATTAAAAAAAAAAAAACTTATCTATAGGTCACCTTCAGGTGACTCATTTCATATCTAAAGACACACACAGACACACACAAAGTACCAATACTCATATCAAACAAAATAGGTAACAAAATGTACATTTTTTAAAACAAAAAATGTAAGGAGAGACAAAGAAAGTAATTATATAAAGATAAAGGGATCAATCCAGCAAGAGAATATAATACTTGTAAATATCTATGTACCCAACAAAGGGGCACCTAAGTACATAAAGCAAATATTAACACATATACAGGAAGATATCAACAATAATATGATAGTAGACTTTAACACTCCACTGACACCAATATTTAGATCAGAGAGAATATTAGTAAGGGGATATTGGTCTTAAAGACACAATAGACCATATAAACTTAAATAGATATGTACAGACCTTCAACCACCCAAACAGCAGAATACACATTCTTTGTAAGTACACATGGAACATTCTCCAGGATAGATCACACATTAGAACACAAAAAAAGCCTCAATAAATTAAAAACTAATTCTTTTCTGACCCAAACAGCATAAAACTATAAATCAATTACAAGAATAAAACTGGGGTGGGGGGGAAACCACAAAATGTGAAGCCTAAACCAAAAGCTACTAATCAATCAATGGGTCAATGAAAAAAATCAAAGAAGAAATCAAAAAATAATCTAAAACAAATTAAAATAGAAAGACAACATTCAAAGTCTAAGGGATACAGTGAAAGTGGTTTTAGGAGAGATGCTTATAGTAACACAGCCCTACTTCAAAAAGCAAGAACATCATCAAATAAACAATCTAACTTTGCACCTAAAGGAACCAGAAAAAGATTAATAAAAGAAACACAAAGTTAGTTGAATGAAGGAAATAATAAGTCTAAAATACAACACTTGTTTCATAATAAAACCTGAAACTCTGTAGCTCAAGGAGCATTGCCTCTTCAGTAGAGCTCAGCTTTAATTCTACCTAATTTTGACAAGGTATTTGCGAAAGAGAAGTCAAGGTTTGAGGTCTTGGCTATGCTATAGAAATTACTTGGCTCATAAATTTCAAAAATTTTATTTTTGTTTAAAGTTCTTGAGTAGATATTTCAGAGAGAACATTAATTTTTAAAAAAGACAAAAACGAAATACTGCCATAGTAAAATAGAGAAGAAAACAGCTTCCACTGTGTAACACTGAGTTTGTTCAAGAAGTTTCATCTTCTAGATATTACAGGGAGATTATTTTTCAGGGGTCTCTCCTGTATCCAAACATTTTTAAAGGCATGAATAGCTAGTATACACCAAACTGGCTTTTCAAGGTTGTTCATATAGGAGGCAGACTTTCAAAAAACAGGCAAAATCTTCTTGGAGCAAATTTGCTTATGTTCTAGAAATCAGAGACATCTCTCTCTATAGAGAAGATCTGCTTGGCATTCTAGAGTAATAAAGACAGCCTCTCTCTTGTAAGAGGAGGATGGGCTGGTTTGCCAGCAATCCCAGTATAACAGCAGTGCTTCTCAATAAGAAGATTCTTTTTTAACGTGCTCCACTGCCTAACAACATCCATCTCTACTGACATTTCCCTGGAGGACTTGCAATTCAGAAAATCAGTGCTGCTCTATTATTCTCCTTACTGCTATGGTCCTAACAAACTCTTTTCACTGACTCTGGAGCTTCATGTCTTTTGCCAATATTTACAACATCAACATGTGTGTTTGCATACAAAATGAGTATAATCCTCAGATCCTGCCTAGTTTCTGACTTGACAGATAATGAAATAAGGCAACCAGATATCTTAACTTCAGCAAATATGAGTGAATCCTGAACTCAAAAAAAAAAATGACTTACTTAAAAAAATTTTCTTTTGGAGATACATAAAACAAGATCTAGGACAAGAACATGAGGGATATTCCAATTTAGCTTTTCAAGTATTAAAACGGATAAAATACTTGAGAACAGGGAATGGGGTCTCTGAGGACAGAAACATATTAGTAACCACTAGCACATAATCAACAAATAGGTTTCTAAAATTTAGCAGTCTTGTTCCAAAAAAAAGAAAAAAATGGATATGTTCTTAAAATCAACTACCTGGAAGTTTTTTTAAAAAGTAAAAAAAAAAAAAATACACCCAAAAATAACACTACCTAGAAATAATTACCCTGAGCACTGGATAAGTATCATTTCAACAGTCATCTATTAATAATATATGCAGTAAGCTGCTAGGACAAAAGGACAAAGGAACAGAAAAAAAAAAAGCAATCATATGCATGTCATTTAAAAATTCTTTAGTGTTAGCAAAAAAAAAAAAAAAAACCCTTAAACATATTAAACCTGAAATTGCTGCTAAACTTCAAATTATTCTTCACCTCCAGGGAGCTTTTCCTAAACGTTAAGATGTCATGAACCGGGTGAGGACATTGGACTTTCAATGGCAACACACTTCATGTGTAAGTCAGTGTTAACTGATTTCCTTCTAGGATAGAGAAAGAAATAGCATATTGTAATTCTGCCCACAGCCTAGTTCTGGTCAATCATACTTTTATCCTGACAAGGCTTATTAGATTCATAGCCTATTCTATAGCCATAATTCACACAAGTTGACATAATTTATCTATTTTCAAGACAACTGCTTTACATAAAATCTCTCCATTTATAAATTCATATTAATTCACTTCTCTATTTGATGAACTTCAGTTGCAAGTAGTTTTTTGTTTGTTTTATAATACAAGCCTCGACATTTTTACATTCATTGAGTGTTTCCTTCTATTCTGGAAGAATAGCTTATCTGTGAATAAAAGTTCAGTTCAGACTTTTCCTCAGAGATCTGTAGTCTCTGCACAACCATATTCAAACACAGAGCATTGTCTTGATGCTTTTTAAAGTCCGTATGTCATTTATTCACTCTCTAGTCACCATTTTTGGGAGTCAGATTTCAACTTCAATAGTTCTAATAGAAAATAGACACAGAAGTTACATATGAAATTTTTTTCCTGTTGTCTAATTAAATGACAACTTGGCTGGTGGTAATATTCTTGGATTCCATTTTCATTCCCTCCAAAGTTTACAGACAATGATTCATTGTATGTATATGAATGGTAAATACTGTGCAAGTGTAAGAGGTCTGGCAGAGTGTCCTCCTTTCTCTAAGTTTTGTTTTTGTTTTTTGCTCCTAGGTACCTACCTGAAGAATTCTTTATGAAGAAGTTCAAAATTCTAATTAGAATCAGACCATATTTAAATTGTCAATTGCTATTCCTCAATTTTTTCTGAAAATATACTCTTTACATTTTACAAAACCAGTTAGGCATTTCAAGGAAATTTTTCTCTAACTTTCCAAATAATATCATTTGTCTACTTGACATATTACATAAATATGGTCCATATATTGGATGCTTTTATCATTATTCACATCTAATCTCTATTATTTATCATTTAATTTTTACTTTGAAAACAGTTATTATTGCAAATTTCCCTGTGATAATAACTAACCTTTGCTATATTCTATGTCTAATGTACTAATTATTTCTATTACATTGTTGCTCTGTCTCCACAGTTCTCATTCCATTAAACTCTTGCAATACTGTCTTTTGAATTTTTAACCTTCTTGAATTCAGATTTTTACTGAGTTTTTCTACAGAAACAAAAGGATTGAAAGTATTTTGAGGGGTAGGAGAGTCTTGAGGTTTCTTCCAGGTTTTTAAAATCAGATTTGTGTGTTTTCTGATTTTCAGTATACATTGTAGAGCTTATTAATTATTATTTTTACAAACTGATGGGTTCTAAAATGATAGAATGATAGGCACTGATAGCATTTCCTGCCTCTGCTGAAGTACCATGGAGAATTGAGGGATTTGCCCACTTTTCCAGACCTTTATTTTTTTAAACCCACCTAAAAAAAAAAAAAATGAAAACCAAACTACATTTTTTTCCATCTTGAAACTGAGACTCTTAAAATAATTGTTTCCAGTGAAGTTTAATTCTTTTATTTGGTCATACTGCTTTCCTCCCAAACAAAAAACAAACAATATTTTCCATGCTTGAGTAAAGAAACTTAGATTTTACCTAAATATAGCAGAGGAGACTTTGACACCTTTAATAAACAAAGACAGCCTTAGACAATGCTATTAGGTTGTTTATGAAAACGTTCTATGGCATCATCTTAAACTGTCATTCCTAATGTTTCCACATTCAAACACAACAAATGGAACAATCTGCTGGCAGAACTCCTTGTTCTGTAAATATTTTGGTTCAAAGAACATTTAAACAAAATTTAAAACAACCTTCCAATGTGTTTAATAAAATTTAAAAAGCATATCCCCACTCCCCGCCCCAAAAAAAACCACCATGAAATATTTTCCTTACATCATAAAAAAATAAGAATTTCAAAAATATTTACTACTAACAAAATGGAAACATCTGCATATTCAAAATACTATTTAAAGTAGGGATCTTAGGAAGAAAGCTGGTTTGCCAAAAAACGTTTTCCATTTCAAGAATAGTTAAGGCTTAACTAAGGATGAAAGGCTTTGGTTTCAGGTCCCATGAGTCAGAGGTTCAAAAATGTGTTTCTGAAAGCCAGCCCTCTTTTTATAGACTATATTAGCTGGATCATTTCTTAATCTGAATCCATCAATTTCTCACTTCCCTCCCATTCAAACAAGAGCACTAATGTGGGTATATGTGGCTATATAGAAGGGAATCAGTGGAGAAGGAAATGGCAACCCAATCCAGTACTCTTGCCTGGAAAATTCCATGGATGGGGAAGCCTGGTAGGCTACAGTCCATGGGGTCACAAGAGTTGGACATGACTGAGCGACTTCACTTTCTTTCTTTCTATAGTTCCTTTTGGAAAAGGAAATGGCAACCCACTCCAGTGTTCTTGCCTGGAGAATCCCATGGACAGAGGGGTCTGGTGGGCTACAGCCTATGGGGTTGCAAAGAGTCGGACATAACTAAGCAACTAACACACACACACAAGGGAATCAGAAAGAGAAGCACTTTTCACTATGGAGACAAAACACTAATAATTTACAATCCTTTGCTGGCCAGTGGGTAGGGGAAATGGAGGAGATGTTGGTTCAAGGGTACAAAGCTTTAATTATGCAAGATGAATATGTTTTGGGGATCGAATGCATGGTTCAGTTCAGTTGCTCAGTTGTGTCCGACTCTTTGCGATCCCATGGACTGCAGCACACCAGGACTCCCTGTCCATCACCAACTCCTGGTTTTACTAAAACTCATCTTCATTAAGTCAGTGATGTCATCCAACTATCTCATCCTCTGTTGTCCCCTTCCCCTCTCACCTTCAATCTTTCCCAGCATCAGGGTCTTTTCAAATGAGTCCGTTCTCATCAGGTGGCATTGGAGTTTCAGCTTCAGCATCAGTCCTTCCAATGAATATTCAGGACTGATTTCATTTAGGATGGACTGCTTGGATCTCCTTGCAGTCCAAGGGACTCTCAAGAGTCTTCTCCAACACCACAGTTCAAAAGCATCAATTCTTCGGCACTCAACTTTCTTTAGAGTCCAACTCTCACATCCATACATGACTACTTGAAAAACCATAGCTTTGACTAGATGGACCTTGTTGGCAAAGTAATGTCTTTGCTTTTTAATATGCTGTCTAGGTTGGTCATAGCTTTTCTTCCAAAGACCAAGTGTCTTTTAATTTCATGGCTGCAGTCACCATCTGCAGTGATTTTGGAGCCCCAAATAATAAACTCTGCCACTGTTTCCACTGTCTCCCTGTCTATTTGCCATGAAGTGATGGGACAAGACGCCATGATCTTAATTTTCTGAATGTTGAGTTTTAAGCCAACATTTGCACTCTCCTCTTTCATTTTCATCAAGAAGCTCTTTAGTTCTTCCTCACTTTCAGCCATAAGGGTGGTATCATCTGCATATCTGAGGTTATCGATATTTCTCCTGGCAATCTTAATTCCAGCTTGTGCTTCATCCAGTCCAGTGTTTCTCATGATGTACTCTGCATATAAGTTAAATAAGCAGGGTGACAATAAACAGCCTTGACGTACTCTTTTCCCAATTTGGAACCAGTTTGTTGTTCTGTGTCCAGTTCTAACTGTTGCTTCTTGACTTGCATACAGATTTCTCAGGAGGCCGGTCAGGTGGTCTGGTATTCCCAACTCTTAAAGAATTTTCCACAGTTTATTGTGATCTACACAGTCAAAGGGTTTGGCATAGTCAACAAAGCGGAAGTAGATGTTTTTCTGGAACTCTCTTGCTTTTTCAATGATCCAAAAGATGTTGGCAATTTGATCTCCAGCTCCTCTGCCTTTTCTAAGTCCAGCATCAACATCTGGAAGTTCACAGTTCACGTATTGTTGAAGCCTGGCTTAGAGAATTTTGAGAATTACTTTGCTAGCATGTGAGATGAGTGCAGTTGTGCAGTAGTTAGAACATTCTTTGGCATTGCCTTCCTTTGAGTTTGGAATGAAAACTGACCTTTTCCAGTCCTGTGCACAGCATGGTGGCTATAATTAACAATGGTATATTGTAAAACCAAAATTTACTTAAGAGCGTAAATCTTAAATCTTCTCACTCCAACTTCTCAAAAAGAAAGTGATAATTATGTGAGGCGATGGACCTATGGGCTTGACTATGGTGATCACTTTAAAGTGTGTATCAAAACATCAAGTTGTATACATTAAATATGCACAATTTTTTTTGGTAAATTATACCTCAATCATTGGACAGCAAGGAGATCAAACCAGTCAATCCGAAAGGAAATCAAACCTGAATATACATTGGAATGACCGATGCTAAAGCTGACGCTCCAACATTTTGGCCGTCTGATGCAAAGAGACAACTCACTGGAAAAGACCCTGAAGCTGGGAAACATTGAAGGCAGGAGAAGGGGACGACAGAGGATGAGATGGTTGGATGGCCTCACCGAATCAATGGACATGAGTTTGAGCGAGCTCTGGGAGATAGTGAAGGAGGGGAAGCCTGGCGTGCTGCAGTACATGGGGTCGCAAACAACTGGACACAACTTAGTGACTGAACAACAGCAAAATATCTCAATAAAGCTGGGGTGGAAAGTACTTCTACAATGCAAATCCAGAGAATTTTAGGTAGCTACCACTGCTGCCGAAAGATGGCTGAGTCTGGGCCATCGGTTCATTAGTTGCTGCCTTTATTGGTGAAGTGGCTTCTGGCCTGTGGGTGCTGTCCCTCAACCTCCAGTCTAAGGAGAAGAGCCCAGAGCCTCCTCACCCTCCATCTCAGTGGTATTCACCTGAGACACTCCTTTCAGAAGTATTCACTACTTCCAAATTCTAAGTTGCCAATTAATATTTGCTTCATGGCTATTTTCAGACTTTTGTGGTGGTTTTGTCCATGTTTCATTGCACATTTACCCTATTATTTTTTAGAATCAACTCTAAAGCTCTTTGTTTGTAGTTACGAACAGGACACCTGGAGCCAAGATCCCTGGGTGTTAGAATCTAGCTCTGCAAAAAATTTGCTGTACGACATTGGACACATTGCTTAAGTCCCATGGGTCAGTTCACTCATAAGTAAAGGGAATACTTCAGAACTGATGGGCTCGTTATATTAATAAGTGAGAGTTAAGAATGAACTTTTTCAGGACTTCTTCCCTACTGGCTGGTCTCCAGGAAAGCTTCAAAGGAAAAAGCTACAGCTTTAACACAACAAACGTTGGTAGAGTTTTGAGGTGGTAAACATTCATAAATCAGGTTACCATTCTACCATGTATTAACATCTATGTTAGAACATCTAACATCTCTTTTTTTTTTTTTTAGAACGTCTAACATCTCTAACCATGAACACTGAGCTGGTGGATCATATCAGTGGCCCTCCACTTCCTCAGCTGCCACCACAAGACTCAGACCCTAGCCTGTCAGACATACCAAAGTCTTGACAGTGACTTTATCCTAAATGCTGGGCAGGCAGAAAAGTACTAGAACCAAGGTTCTGCTACCCTGCAATGGTGTTGGACCCAGGCCTTTATAACACCCAGGAAAGGGCTGGTTCTCCTTTAATTATGTACCTTAAAAGTCACAGTGCCCAGAGATGACAGTCTTACAATGCAGTGAAAACTGTCTCTGTTCTAGAAAGTCCCAAATCTATTGTGAGTGCTGCCATGTCTTTTATCTTTATCTTCTTGAATTTACATAATGCCCATCTTTGCATAGAGCACACATTTAATGTTTGCTATTATTCCACTCACTTATTTAATTTCCACTTTTAAAAGACATTGTGACACATCACCATATCCCTCATCCATTACCCCTTTACATTTTAAATCTTACATTTATTAAGGTTTCACTATTTATCAGACACACTCTGCTTAGTCATGTCCGACTCTTTGTGACCCCATAGACTGTAGCCCACCAGGCTCCTCTGTCCACCGGGATTCTCTAGGAAAGAATACTGGAGTGGGTTGCCATGCCCTCCTCCAGGGAATCTTACCAACCCAGGGACCAAACCTGGGTCACCCGCATTGCAAGCAGATTCTTTACAATCTGAAATACCACGAAGCCAAAGAATACAGGAGTGGATAACCTATCCCTTCTCCAGGGGAACTTCCCAACTCAGGAATCGAACAGGGGTCTCCTGCATTGCAGGGGGATTCTTCACCAGCTGAGCTAATCCGTGCTAAACACTTTAAACAAGTATCTGAAACCACACAACATACCTCTGAGTACACTAGCATTATACGTATGTTACAGATAAGGAAGGACAGCACAGAAGTCACAGAACCTATCTGAAACCATACTGCCTGTGAGCGGCAGTCCCCAGACTAAGCTCTGTGGAACCCTCAACACTGTTAATCTCTCAAACAGACAGGGTGTCGGTTTACTCCGGGTAACTAGTACTATGTCACGGAAGCCACCAGACTTTTACTCAGATGACAGTGACACTACAAGTCCCAAGGTCAGCTCAAGACGAAACACCTCACTCGGAGGAAGTCATTTGAGTACTAAAAGGCTTAACTGCCACCACTGACAATCTCCTCAGATCATTTTTCTGGGTTTTGGACAGAAAACAAAGTCTCTTAAGGCAGGTCTTCAGATTCGGTCCTGGAAGAGTCAAGAGCTTCAGAGCCACTGAAATCAATATATGCCAAGCAGGTGATGGTACCATAATTACTGTCATCAGTTCAGTTCAGTCGCTCAGTCCTGTCTGATTCTTTGTGACCCCATGGACTACAGCACAACAGGCTTCCCTGTCCATCACCAACTCCAGGTTTGACTCAAACTCATGTCCATTGAGTCAGTGATGTCATCCAACTATCTCATCCTCTGTTGTCCCCTTCTCCTCCTGCTCTCAATCTTTTCCAGCGTCAGGGTCTTTTCAAATGAGTCAGTTCTCATCAGATGGCATTGAGTTTCAGCTTCAGCATCAGTCCTTCCAATGAATATTCAGGACTGATTTCATTTAGGATGGACTGGTTGGATCTCTTTGCAGTCCAAGGGACTCTCAAGAGTCTTCTCCAACATCACAGTTCAAAAGCATCAATTCTTCGGTGCTCAGCTTTCTTTAGAGTCCAACTCTCACATCCATACATGACCACTGAAAAAACCATAGCTTTGATTAGACGGACCTTTGTTGCAAAGGAATATCTCTGCTTTTTAATATGCTGTCTAGGTTGCTCATAACTTTTCTTCCAAGGAGTCTTTTAATTTCATGGCTGCAGTCACCATCTGCAGTGATTTTCAAGCCCAAAATAATAAAGTCAGCTACTGTTTCCACTGTCCCCCCATCTATTTGTCATGAAGTGATGGGACAAGATGCAGTGATCTTAGTTTTCTGAATGTTGAATTTTAACGCAACTTTTTCACTCTCCTCTTTCACTTTCATCAGGAAGCTCTTTAGTTCTTCCTCACTTTCAGCCATAAGGGTTGTGCCATCTGCATATTGAGGTTATTGATATTTCTCCCGGCAATCTTGATTTCAGCTTGTGCTTCATCCAGCCCAGCGTTTCTCATGATGTACTCTGCATATAAGTTAAATAAGCAGGGTGACAATAAACAGCCTTGACGCACTCTTTTTCCTATTTGGAACCAGTCTGTTGTTCCATGTCCAGTTCTAACTGTTGCTTCCTGACCTGCATACAGATTTCTCAGGAGGCAGGTCAAGTGGTCTGGTATTCCCATCTGTTTCAGAATTTTCCACTTTGTTGGGATCCACACAGTCAAAGGCTTTGGCATAGTCAATAAAGCAGAAATAGATGTTTTTCTGGAACTCTTTTCCTTTTTCAATGATCCAGCGGATGTTGGCAATTTGATCTCCAGTTCCTCTGCCTTTTCTAAGTCCAGCTTAAACATCTGGAAGTTCACAGTTCATATATTGTTGAAGCCTGGCTTGGAGAATTTTGAGAATTACTTTGCTAGCATGTGAGATGAGTGCAATTGTGCAGTAGTTTGAGCATTCTTTGGCATTGCCTTTCTTTGGGATTTGAATGAAAACTGACCTTTTCCAGTCCTGTGGCCACTGTTGAGTTTTCCAAATTTGCTGACATATTGAGTGCAGCACTTTCACAGCATCATCTTTTAGGATTTGAAATAGCTCAAATGGAATAGCTCAACTGTAATCCCATCACCTCCACTAGCTTTGTTTGCAGTGATGCTTCCTAAGGCCCATGTGACTTCACATTCCAGGATATCTGGCTCTAGGTGAGTGATCATACTATAGTGATTATCTGGGTCATGAAGATCTTTTTTGTACAGTTCTTCTATGTATTCTTGCCATCTCTTCTCAATAACTTCTGCTTCTGTTAGGTCCATACGATTTCTGTCCTTTATTGAGCCCATCTTTGCATGGAATGTTCCCTTGGTATCTCTAATTTTCTTGAAGAGATCTCTAGTCTTTCCCATTCTATTGTTTTCCTCTATTTCTTTGCATTGATCGCTGAGGAAGGCTTTCTTATCGCTCCTTGCTATTCTTTGGAACTCTGCATTCACATGGGTGTATCTTTCCTTTTCTCCTTTGTCTTTTGCTTCTCTTCTTTTCACAGCTATTTGTAAGGCCTCCTCAGACAACCATTTTGCCTTTTTACATTTCTTTTTCTTGGGGATGGTTTTGATCCCTGCCTCCTGTACAATGTCACGAACTTCCATCCATAGTTCTTCAGGCACTCTGTGTATCAGATCAAATCCCTTGACTCTATTTCTCACTTCCACTGTATAGTCATAAGAGATTTGATTTAGGTCATAATATCACCTTAATGAAAGTCTTCCTTTACATGTCCCTGTGTCTCACTGTTAAAATTTCCCTGGGAAGTCAGTTATTTTCTGATGCAAAACCGCAAGAATTGTGGAATTGAAGATACAGGTCCTAATCTTAACAAACCTGACAACTATCACAAACAATTCAAGACTCCCATTTTATCATTCAGATCTAGAAAGCTAGAAAGGATCCAGGCAAAAGGTAAAGCTACCAAACCTGCTCAAGCTTATCTTTCCACTGAGTTTTACTACAGAACGTTACGCTATATATAACTAATGGGAAAATTTGTAGTATGTAGGCACTAGTTCACATAAATCATATTTGGCAGGCATATTTTATAAATATTATCCATTTTGTATATGATAAAGGATGATATGTTTAAAAAAGTATGCAGGATAATTTGACCACCCTACATTTCTTAGGCTTCCCTTGTGGCTCAGCTGGTAAAGAATCTGCCTGCAATGTGGGAGACCTGGGTTTGATACCTGTGTTGGGAAGATCCCCTGGAGAAGGGAAAGGCTACCCACTCCAGTATTCTGGCCTGGAGAATTCCATGGACTGTAGCCCATGGGGTCAAAAAGAGTCAGACACAACTGAGCGGACTTTCACTTCACTTAACGTTTCTTAGTAATTTATGAAACATTTGCAAGCTGAGAATTGGCAAGCTGACATAAACAAATCTAATCTGTCCTAATTTAAAATTTTGTTCAAGTCACAAAAAGTAGGGTACCCTCCTATCTAGTGGATTAGCATAGGTTAGAGTTTCATTCATTCAACCAATAAGTATTTATTAAGGACTCTGAGACAGATGCTAGACTGCATGTTGAAACCATAGCAACAGACCAAACAGTTTCTATCCTTGAGGAGATCATGCTGGGAAAATAAAATTAACTGAAATAAAGTTAAGACCTGTGCTTCTCCAAGGTTGATCTGCATAAGAAACCCTGAGAATCTCATTAAAAAACAGATTTTGATTCCATTAGATGTGGAATGGGAGCTAAGAATCTGCATTCCTAACAAGCTATCAGGCAATGTTGCTATAACTGGTTCATTGATCACACTGAAGAAACGAGAGGTTATATAATCTGAAAGTCCTGTCTCATTCTCAGTAGATAAATTCACCGAGGAATGTGCCTTCATCTAACCAACAGAGTAACCTTAACCTTGACTCTACTGAAGGTATTGCCTTTCTTTAGCATCTAAAGTAAGTTACCTATGTCTTTTATTAAATCTATCAGTATGGCAAACTAAGTCACAAAAATGAAAGAATTCATTATTTCAACTGTATTTTCCCTCAAATCCTTACCAAATTTACAGCATAATCAAATTTATACTTACAAAATTTTGACTCTAAGTAACACAGACACTGCTCAGATACATACAGAATAGCATTAGAACCTAGTTTCCATATAACCATGCACTAATTAAGTATGTACAATTATGTTCTAGTCGAAATGTCATTAATTTGAAATTATTAGAATCCACACAAAACACTGTTTTCAGTTGTATACATGATTTAAATAGTCTAAAGGTTACAGTTTATTACATTAGCTATGCATTCATTAGAAATTATAATTATATATAAAAAGCCACACACATATATGGCTTTATCCCCAAGTAATTATAAAATTTGAGTGTACATGAAATAAAACAGTTTCTATTAGCAGCTCTTAAATGTGGGGAACTGTCCTCAGAGGCAACCCAGCAATATGAGGAGACATTGTCAGTTGTCAGAATTGGGATGGGAAAGTAATAACCGTGCCAGTTAGCAGAGGACAGTTGCTGTGCTCAGTCGTGTCCGACTCTTTGAGATCCTGTGGACTCTAGTCCACCAGTCTCCTCTGTCCAGGGGATTTCCCAGGCAAGAATACTGGAGTGGGTAGCCAACCCTTCTCCAGGGGATCTTCCTGACCCAGGGATCAAACCTGCATATCCTACATTGGTAGGTGGATTTTTTTTTTAATCACTGAGCCACCAGGGAAGCCCAAGACAGGGATGCTATTACATATTCTACAATGCACACAGAGGCCGGCCCCCAGAACAAAGCATTATCTGTACCAAAATTTTAATGACATAGCAACTGCAATATCCTGGGTTAGATGGAGAGTTCTGGTTTTTGATCTTCAACCAGTAGCTGACATTGAAAGGAATAATATTCTAACAACTTGAAGACTTAAGTAGTTACTTGGAAACAAGAGAATATTAAAATTGTGCTTTAACAAAATGCATTTTATCAGACAAGCATTTAAAATAACACACCACAAATATAACAAGTGTGTTCAAAATGATTAGATAAGATCTATGTGATATCACGTATATGTGGAATCTAAAAAAAAGTATACAAATAAACTCATCTACAAAATGGAAGTAGCGTCCCAGATGCAGAACACAATCTTATGGCTACCAAGAGACAGAGGGGGAGGGGGTACGGGATTGACTTATACATGTGCATGCACGCTCATTCCTGTCAACTCTTTGCAATCCCATGGACTGCAACCCACCAGGCTCCTCTGTCCATGGGATTTTCCAGGCAAGAATACTGGAGTCGGTTGCCATTTCCTCCTCCAGGGCATCTTCCTGACCTAGGGATAGAACCCGTGTCTCCTGCAATGGGAGGTGGATTCTCTACCAGTGAGTCACCAGGGAAGCCAGAAAGATTCAGTACCAACTGTGAAAAGTCTGAAATAACAGGTTAAAATGTAGACTTTGACTCCTTTGCAGGGAACAGTCACTGAGCAAATGAGGAGAAAGAGAGATTTTTAACCTAAGCAGACAACTACGTATAAGGCTTTGAAAACAAGTTCTCAGGTACCAAAATACCATGGATAATTTATCCTGACCACAAGTTCAAAGGAGTATATTTGGTTCAGTTTCCCTAACACAACAAAAACCTCAGAGCTGTTATATACCTAAAGCCACCAGAACAACAGAATAATCTACTTTATGGTGTTACTAAGTATAGTCATGCTTCATGCAAATAGTTGAAACACCGCCAAACTCAAGTATTCTGGGAAACATTGATAAGTATAAAATGATTATTTAAAAATATTACTTATCCTCTATTCAGAACCAAAAAGAAATCAATAAAATGAAATGAAATCAGTGACTAAGCTTTAAAATTCTATTTCTGTTTAAATAGCATAAAAAAATTAGTGTACACATATTCATGAAAATCAACAGTTGAGGGTTGGAAACTAGAATCTACATGCCAAAGAGCAATTTTTTTCAGCTTTTTATAAAAATTTTCTCTCTAAATATATTTACCATGTGTGTAAAATCCATTTCCTGAATTATAAGAGGAGACTTGATTTTTACAAATATATGCCCAAAGTTAGACTATTGGCTATTCTCTCAACTTGTTTGTTTTCAAATTAGCATAACGTAACTAGAACTTTTGTGCAATGACTTCATTACTAAGCAGACAAGGATTATCATTTTCACAAATTAACCATCTGGTTTCTTTAGGAAAAGTAATATTTCAATATGTCCCTATGTTTCAAAAATATACACAGATACAAAAGGTGGAGACATGTTAAGTACACAAAGAAAAAGTAGAGAAAGTGGCATTTAGGAAGGATTATCCCTACTCTTTCATTAATAACCATATTCTAAAGCTTTGACAATCCATATAATTATAAACTGTTAATTTTATTAAATAGAGCATGAACATAATTAATACCATCCCAAGCAACTAGGTGGTCCTGTAACTTTGGACCTTTCTACCTCTGGAAAACTGATCAGGAAATCTGGCTAACATCCCAAACAAACTAAATGGATTTTGTTGGATGGCCTTCAGCTAATTTCTACAGTCTTTAACATACACCAAAACCACATTCTCTAACTGAATTAACTGTGTTGGCATTGTTCAGAGTCAGAGGTCCAAGAAATGGTGTTCACAGTGTTATTTCACTATTACACTGTACAGCGTTCAGCTTCAAAAAAATGAAAAATCGCTATTTTAAACATTGTTTAAAAATATGTTGTGTGTTAAAATAAGCAAGAAATAACCTGTGAGGCTTCCCTGGTGGCTCAGACGGTAAAGAACGTGCCTTCAAGAGAGACCTGGGAGACCTGAATTCGATCCCTGGCTTGGCAAGATCCCCTGGAGATGGGCATGACAACCCACTCCAGTATTCTTGCCTGGAGAATCCCACCGACAGGGGAGCCTTGCGGGCTACAATCCACAGGGTCACAAAGAGTCTAACATGACTGAATGACCTAACACTTTTCACTTTCAGCCATATTTTGAACAGGTCTTACAATGCTGAAATAACTGAGTTTGTTCTATTTCTTTAATTTCTGCTTTTCTTCTTACTTCATTCGCTATTTTGGATATTTGTTTGACTACTATGTGATACACTGAATTCAGTTAGGTCTATAAAAGAAGGCACAGATCCATACACTGGACAAAACCTTGAAGGCATTAGGGAAAATAAACTAAGTACCCCAGACAGCCTCAATAAACCAAAGCATGGCTTTCACCCAGGAAAACAAATGATTTTCAGTTATATCCTGTTTGTCATTTGTGGTTACATTAAACAATAATTAAATTATATGCTCCAGGAAACAGGTAGGGGTGGATAAGCGAAACACAAAAAGCTGCTATTGTTTGTTCAGATTATAGATCAGCATTCTTCAGGAGTTCCTTTTCTTTTATTATAGGAGCTTAACAAACTCAACAACTTAACAAAAATTGAGTTGAGGACACTTGTGATTTTAGGGGTACTGTGATGTATAAAAACATTAAATGCTATCTTTTTCTATAGAATTTTACTTTAAAGAAGCAACAGCCAACAATCTAGTTAAACTGGATCATGGCATTTTCAGCTGAAGTCTTCCACCACTTCATTTTGCTTTTAGCACAAAATATAAGCAACGGTAGTGGTCACAGTAGCAGTGGAGGTGGTAGCAGTCACAGTAATCTAACAAAACCTACAAGACCGCATTTAGACCCATCCTAGTCTCTTGTCCTTACCTCCTACCAGTCCACCTCCACTCCAGTCATACAAGTCTTATTTCAGTGCCCCTGAACCGAACTCTTTGAGGGTTTTCACACATTGCCCCTTCTGTATTTCTCTTTAAATAGCTAACTCCTGCTTACCACAGTCTGTGTGTTAGTCGCTCAGTCATGTCCGACTCTTTGAGACCCCATGGACTGTAGTCCGCCAGGCTACTCTGTCCATGGGATTCTCCAGGCAAGAATACTGGAGTGGGCTGCCATGCCCTTCTCCAGGGGATCTTCCCGATCCAGGTCTCCCAGGTCTCTCTTAAAAGCAGGTTCTTTACCATCTGAGCCGCCAGGGAAGCCCCATCACCAGTCTAGCCTCAAATGAATGCCACATCTGCCAAGAGATTCTCATTTACTGCTCTCTACTAGCAATTTAAATCACTGTCCAGGGCTCCTTTACATAAGGACAGTTTAGTTTTTCCTAGCATAGTTATCACAATTTGTAGTTACACAGTCTGTGTATTTGTTTACTGTTTTATCCCCAACAGTACAGTATGCCCCTTGAGAACAGAGAACTATACTTGCTTAGTTCAACTGCCTAAATCCAGTGCTTATTTTTTTTTCATTTTTCTTATTTTTAATTGAAGGATAATTGCTTTACAATGCTGTGTTAGTTTCTGCTGTACAACAGCATAAATCAGCTGTAAGTATACATATATCCCCACTTTCTTGAGCCTCCTTCCCACCCCAGCCCCATCCCCAGTGATTAAATCTTGATAGGCATTTAATATTTAGTAAAGACATTCATGAATTAAGGAACTAATGAAAATGAAAGACTAACTTTCCTACTTATAAATTCCTTACTATTCTCGGCACGGTATATAGCATGAATTATTTTTCAACAAGAGCTGGGAAGAAGGGGAAAAATCTCTTCCATTACTGTCTACTGCCCTGATGTACCTTCTGGAGATCTCTGTCTCCGAAGTAGCTCAGTTCTGTGAAATACTTCAGTCTCCTTAAAGAAATCAAGCCTGATAATGAAGACTTGAAATTTAACTTAGAGTGAAATGTGCACATGAATGGAGGGTGGAAGAAGGGTTCTCTGTTCAGTTAATTCTTTATTTCACCTTTTAGCTACCTTTCCATGTGTTTGGTGTGTATCATTACATTTGAGTTGAGATATTCACTATAGTGAGGTATGTGTCACAATCTAGCATGGATAATTATAATAAGCATAACCAATCTCTTCCTTTAGTTTCATGAGGAAATATTCTTTCTTTTTATGCCAATAAAACAATCTTCCCATTGTGTACTGAGCAGCACCACACCGACACAGATCTGCCCTACAGATGCCTGGACTTCATAGTGCGACTTCATGCTTTTTATATGTTCTTTTCAAAATTAGACAAAAGCTCTAGAGGTAAAAATATTAGAATATGTGGCATTTTGCATCTGTAAGTTATGGGCTGAAAATGCTGTAAGGTAAATGTGCCCTTATAAAGGGAGAGAAAAATGACAGAAAACTGCTAATTAGTTTCCCAAGGAGACTTCTTTCTGACCTTAGGTATAAGCCTTCTGTCAAACTTTCAAGTTCTCTTCTTTCATCTTTTCTTAGAAAAATATTCAGTAGTAGAAATCATAATGAATCAAGCAGCACCCACAGTCAATGAGTTACATATCTTAGGACAAAATATTAAGCCATAGATCTCCCTATTTTTATTTGTAAAATGAGAAAGAAGGTCATAGGTTTATTTTAAAGGATTAAGGTACATATTTTTCTCTCTGGAACATGGAGGGCACTCAATAATTGTTAGTGTTGTGACTGTTTATAACAGAAAACATTCTGATACAGTCCTTGTGTGGTTTAATAGTTTTTAGGCAAATTTAGGAGCCAGGGCAGATTTAGCAGAAAGGAATGACATCTCCTCTTAAGGTCAACCAAGACTGCCTGAGTCAGTTAACAGGACACACGAACTTCTACTTTACAAGCTATACCTTCATTAGGCTCATTTCTTCTAAAATTCAGTCTATACTCAGTATGTTTCATCAGATTATGCAACAGGTTATAGGGCTATACTATGGACTGATCATCATAAAAACATGAACAAATTAGTCTTTAATATTTTTTCTTGGTTGGAATCTGAAAATTTGTTAAGCTGGCTTATATTGGACAGACATTTAGTTCAGGAGATTATATTCATTCCTTGGTGAGAGTATGTCCTCAGGCCATAGTTGGCGCTCCTTGTCTGGCACTGATTCCAAAACTGTTCAGCATTTCCTGATCAACTCTGCAATTTTTATACAGAATTTCTGGTAGACTTAAGTACTAAGGACTAGATTCCATACATTAATAGATTGTACCTACATTTATTTGCCTAGGGAATTATAGTTGAGATGGCTAATGGTCCCAATGAGGAAATTTTAGGTACAATAAAGCAAATTGCTGATGTTCAGAGGAGAAACAGGCCTATATATAGTCTGCCTCACAGGCCACAGATAAGGAGGATGGCAATACTAGTGGGCGTTTTCTTTTTTGCAACTTAGTAAGAGATTTATTTGAGATAATAAGTTTGTGATAATCAGTCTCTAATACACACCCCACAATGATATCCACACTTTCCAATATGTACAATCTTATATGATTCCCTTCTCTAGAGTGTGGGCTGGACATACAGACTTGCTTCAAATCAACAGAATACGAAAGACACAATGGAGTGTCACGTGTAAGATTAGATTACAAAAGCACTGTGCCTTCAGTCCTGAGTGCCATGTGGTGAGGCAGCCCTGAGGAGAAGCCCACATGCAAGTGATTGAGACCTACTAATAACCGGGTAGGTGTGAGAGCAGAATCCACTTCCACATCAAGTCTTCAGATTCGACTGCAGAGGACAGTCTACAGAGGTCAGACAGCTTGACTGAAATCAGATGAAAGACCTCGAGTCAAAGGAACCTGGCTAAACTGTGCCTAGATTTCTGACCCACAGAAACTGTGAGAGAGTAAATGTTTGTTAATTAAGGTCACTACATTTTGGGGTAACTTGTTATGCAGCAAACATGGTACAATATGCAAGACAATGTTCAGCTTAGTAATAAGAAGTCATGATCGTTTATCTATTCATTTATTTATCTATTCAACATTCTAAAAATGTCCGTCTTTTATCAAGACTGCATCATGATTTGGGAAGACCTCACGTGGGGCTGTAAAGCCTCCACAGAACAAAAGAGAAGGATACATAAACCAGAATTCAGAGAAAAACAAGCAGGAAAGGCTTCCTGAGGAAAATGACATCATGCGTGAAGGCCATGAGGCAGAAAGTACTATCACATTTGAGAAACTACAGAAAGTAAAGCTGGCCGGAAGAGGGCATGGTTACAGAGTGCAGGGCTCTTTGGCCAAGGTACCAGTTAAGACAGATTTGGTGTCACTTGAGTCCAAGTTCACCTCCATGTATCTGTTCTGCTCCTTCATAGCAATGTTAACAAGAACCATTTAAACATCCCCTCTATGTCCCAGTTCTTTCTTCTGGAAAATAAGGATAACAGTACACATTTCAAAAGGTTGTTAAGGGCATTTGCTATGGCACCTAACACAAAATAAGTGCTGAAAATTGCTGGCTGTTATTATTGCCGTTTTTGTTATTTTTATTAGTCGTACTAGTAAGATGTGAGAGATCTTATGAGACATACCAAGGAATTTTCATACTACTTTAGAAGCAATGGAAAACCAAGAAACAGATTTGACTGGGGGATAATATAAGATAAACAATTTATAATCATCATTCAAACAGTCTCATAAAGAATAAATCTGAGAAGAATAACATTGAAGGCCGATGGGGAGTTAACAGACTGTTACAATAATCTGGACAAGAGTCATGGTGTGTAGAACAGTGGTAATCAAGAGAAAAGGAACATAGGAAGGATAGTAAGAGGTAGAATTCAAATGCTTTGGAACTTGATTTGCTTCAGGAGTGAGATAGAAGATGAGTTATACCTTACACAAGGTTTAGGTAACTAAGTAAATGATACACATTTTCAGAAACTGATATCCCCAGCAGATGGAGAAGGACTGGCTGGAAAAAAGAAACTGTGAATGTGAAACATCATCGATATTTAAAGGACTTCTGATTGAATATACAGATCTGACATTCAGGAAAGTGATTAAACTCAGGGCTAGAGAATATTTTGTGTACCTAGCAAATAAAAGATACCTGAAGCCATCAACTTTTTCTTTTAAGAAATACACTTACCTATGTACAAAAATCTAAAAATCATCAATAGAATCTTGAATCCTGCAAAAGAAACTTGCATGAAGAAACCAAAAAATGAAAAAGGTTAATAAGAAAGACAAGATGTTACAGAATCCACTGGATAAGATTCCTTCTAGGAAAAAGAAGAGTATCATACAAGGGAGTCAAGGGATACAACAGATAAGGTAAGAACCAATAAATGTCTTATGGATTTCCCATAGGACGGTCACGGAGGACCTCATGGAGAGCAGTTCCCATGGAAGGTTGGCCTAGAAGCCAGGATGTGATGACTGAGGAACGGGAAGATAAATGATCCTAAACTTATGCAAGATTACCACAGGGTAACCTTGTATTTAGAACTATCTCTTTGTTTTTGTTTTAATGGAAGGAACATGGATCAAGGTGGGGAGGGAGAAGAGAAGAGCAAAATCAAAGCTCAGGAGAGGAAATAGTTTTCATGAGAGGATGGCTACAGAAGCAAGGTTCTTGAAAGATCTGGTGCGTGGAAGATAAGAATGTTCTCACATTTGAGTATGTAGTTACACTCTGAAGCTAGAGGCAAGATCATATCTAAGAGCGGAGGTACTAATGGTTGAGTTAGACCAGTGCTTCTCAGCTGGAGGGTGATTTTGCCCCCCTCTAGGCAACCTTTAGCAATGTCTGGGAACATTTTGCTTGGTACAACCAGGGGGTGTAATACTGTCATCTAGTGGGTAGAAGACAGGTATGCTGCTAAACTGTACAAGGTATAGGAAAGTTCCTCACAATATATAGTCCAAAATGCCGATAATGTTGACATTAACAAACCTGGGTTAGACATTTAAGGGGAGAGGAAGAAGTTTAAAATATCCACTGAGGAGAACAGGGAGCTGACGATGGAATCATGGTATGCTTACTTTACAATATTCAGTGCTCACTGAAGAATGAAAATCATTATTTTTAAATGATAATAATCTGCACTGCTGTGTAATTTTCTCCAGCAGTATTAAGATGAAATATAGGCTCAGAGAAGTGAAAAGTTAAATTGACAACATGAACGAGGTTTTACAAAACAGGTCTTAATAGAAGGACAAGAGAATTAGAGATACTGATAAAAGAGCCATGATCCACTAAAGTGAAGGATCATGGTATCCAAGTAAAGAAATGTATGAAACAAAAGGTAGCTGAAAGAGAGAAGATAGCAGGCTTCAAGTTTTCAATGAAATTTAAATATGCGCATTGAGAGTAATTGAGCAAAAGTAAAGAAAGATAAAACACTGCAGCCAGAAGTTAAGAAGTAGCCTTAGTATTTATCTTTCAGCACAGTTAAGATGATGGCAACTCATATCCACATGAGACCCAACAGGCAGACAGATGAAGAGCACTGAAAATAACAGACACTGGAAATGAGGAGGAAAGGACCCGAGAAGCTAGGGTGCTGGGAAAAAATCACACAGTGCCAGTTATACATATTGTGTGTATACCTAAACTTCATATCATATCATTATTTAAACAATGATTCAAAAAGATACACAGTCTCCGATGTTCACTGCAGCACTATATACAATAGCCAGGACATGAGAGAAACCTAAATGTTCACCAAACGAAGAATGGATAAAAAAAATGTGGTACATACAGAAAACAGAATATTACTCAGCCATAAATAATAAAATAATACCATTTGCAATGATATGGATGGACCTAGAGATTGTTACATTGAGTGAAGTCAGAAAGACAAGTATCATATGATATCACTTATATGTGGAATCTAAAAGAAAAAATGCTACAAATGATCTTAACAAAACAGAAATGAGTTACAGATGCAGAAAACAAACACATGGTTACCAGTGGGGAAAGAGAGGTGCAGATAAATTGGGAGATTGGAATTGACTATACACACTACTATAAAAAAAAAAGCGCTAAGCCGTGTCCAACTCAAGATCTCATGAACTGTAGCCTGCCAGGTTCCTCTGTCCATGGGATTCTCCCGGCAAGAATACTGGAGTAGGTTGCTATTTCCTTCTCCAGGGGAACTTCCTGACCCAGGAATTGAACCCAGGTCTCTCCCGCACTGCAGGCAGATGCTTTACTGACTGAGCTACATGGGAAGCCCCACTAGAAATAAAACAGATAACTAATAAGGACCTACTGTATAGCATAGGGAACTCTTCTCAATAATCTGTAATGACTTATATGAGAAAAGAATCTTAGAAAGAGTGGATATACATATATCATATATGTATAACTGATCCACTTTGCTGTATAGCAGAAACACAACATTGTAAATCAACTATACACCAATAAAAATTAAAACAACAAAACAACAAGCAATGAAACAGAAATTCTGTTAAACAGAAATTTCTGTTAAAATAGAGCTGGGAGACCAGAAGGGGGTGCTCTCACAACCTGTTACTACAGTTTGTTCTACAAGAGCAAACACTCAACTTTCCTGGAGAGGACTCAGCAAATGGAAAACCATGGGCTGTCCATTCACTTTAGCCCTCCCAACTTCCTTTTCCCTTCTATAAAAGTGTTCTTCCCTTGCTATGGGGGTACTTGCATGTGGCTTGTCATGGTTGCAGACCACAAATTTCACTTCTCTGTTTACCCCAAAGAAACCTATCTTTGCTGAAGAAAGATATGGCAGTCTGTTTTAGGTCAATAATTATCAAACATATACAGGAAAAGCAGGAACAAAAAGAGACTACTGCAACACTTTTTAACAAAAAGGACTCTTTGTAGTATCTAATACTGAGAAGATCAAGGTATAAGTCACATAGGATCCAACAGCTGGGTGCTCAACAAGAGTGTTGAACCCATTTTTAGAACCCAGCTTTCTAAAGCAAGGGTTGATAGCCAAAGTTCCAGTCACAGTCTTTCAGGGTCCCATCCTATTGGTTTCTACACTGAGTGGGTAAAGCATGAATGAAATTATCCAAGAGTAGAAGACTATTTTTCAGGTAAAATGTTGCCAGTGTCCAAACTATTGCCTCAGGAGGTCAGACAACGGGAAGTTATCTACACTTAAATATCCCCCAGGACACAGCAGTGAAATTAGGGCACAGAACCTAGAAACAGATTCTTAGCAGTGAATTCAAGACACAAAACAAAGAACAAGGTGCTAAAATTTCCAGCAACAGAAGTAGAATAACTAGAGTCTACAGATAGAAGCAACATGGAAAAGAAGAATGTAGTATATAACCTTCAAACTCAAGAGACAGCTGAGATAGCTGCCATTTCTTTTCAGCTTTAGATTGTTGCTCCAAATGCTACTGGTAGAATTTAGCACTGATTGCCATCAAAACCACCGAGAGGAGCTTGTTAAAAACTGACATTCTAGAACTTATCCCAGATGATTCATAATGTTTACACATTTCAGGAATCTATGTATTTAGCAGTTCATGGATTTAATACAGGACTGAAATTTGGAAACTAGTAGTATTTACTACTTGGACATGTAGTCAATGAACATGAAATTGGGCAAACTCTGGGATATAGTGAGGGACAGGGAGCCCTGGCATGCTGCAGTCCATGAGGTATC
This sequence comes from Giraffa tippelskirchi, assembly GCF_054371585.1. NCBI lineage: Eukaryota > Metazoa > Chordata > Mammalia > Artiodactyla > Giraffidae > Giraffa > Giraffa tippelskirchi. The sequence continues at coordinate 71,782,000 of NC_137284.1, forward strand.
AAAGAGTCAGAGAGGACTTATTGACTCAACAGAAACAACGATTTACTACTTAATACTGTCACACCTTCATCTCAACTCATCATTGTTAAGTCTATTTTAGTCCCTATTCATTGAAAACTTATGATATGGCAGATGCTTTTCTAAGTGCATTAAAATACAATTTTAAAGTTCAACTGCCCCAACAACTTTACAATGAAGGTATCATTAACATTTTCAATTTAAGGTAAAGAAAATTGGGCAATACAACAGACAGCTGAGCACCAGCTGCCTGATATCAGAGCCTGTTCTCTTTACTGTTATCATGATAAAACTAGCCTACTAAAATAAACTTGTTCCTTTTACTTTCAACTAGAATTATGTAAGTTGTTAAAAAGTCATCATATATTGACCATAACCCTGGGCAGTTACACAATTTAACGAAAACAAGAAAATTGTTGAAAGCTTACTACAATCAGTTTGGCAAGCAAAACATTTCAAAACGCAAGATTATCATAAAAATAATGGATGCCCTTAGGGGTATAATGTATACCCCTAGGTAGGTGTATAATTCGTATACACCTCCTCACACTCACTACTACTTCTGCATTTCCTTAACCCTAATATTAAATATGAGGTTAACTTGGACATTGACCAGTTCAGAAAAAGGAGGTGGCAGCAAGAAATATACATCCACCTCTTCAGTATCATAAGTATCCTATCTTTTGCAAATGTGTGTCTCTTTTTTTCTCTCAATTTATTTTCTTCATGTTTTCAATGGATTTTACTCAAATATGTAGAATGCACCAGACACTGTGTCTCTCAGGACAAGTGTCAAGCTCATGGGGGCCCGAGTGTACCAGGGCAGGGGGTTTCTAAGGAGTCACACTGACTCTAAAGTTTAAAGGAGAAATAGAACTCAGAGGGTGAAGTTAGGGAGGAAGACCAGAAGAGAGTAGATGAAAGGAATGGACTGTATGTCAAGTCAAAAGTGCAGGTAAAACAAAGAATTTTGTTAAAGTGAAATAAGAAAATTAGCTTGAAAGCATTTTCATGCCTTCCCAAAGAAGGTATCTTTGTACAATTAAAGTATGTGGCAATCTAATATCATTTATCAAACTGGATATCTGAATACTTACATTTAATTCAGTTTTTAGCATTTCTTCAAGACAACGACCTACATGTTCTTCATCTTCTTCTGTGTCCATAACTACACAAACTTGTTGTGAAATTCTTTCTGAAATAAAAAAGAGATGAAATTTTAAGCTTCAATCAGATTGTGAAACAAACCCCTAATACACTGAAACCTATACTTACCTGCTATTCATAACTATTGAATAGGGAGTTGTGGGCTTTGGGCCAAGTGAAGTGACCTGAACTACACAGAGATATTCTTGACTCATTGACCAACCAAGCCAGTAAATCTATGTATTTAACATTTTGTGGGTGGATAACTGGGACATCATGTAAGCAACAGAAATAAGAGATCTTCAGAAACATCTGAAGAGAGTAACTGGAGGTGACAGCTATTTTGCTCAAGACTTCAATCCTTCTGCATTTACAAGGAATCCCCCAGGATCTGATAGAATCCCTTCTCTCAAGCAGATCCTCTCTTTAGGCCATCAGATATCTCCTGCATACAGTTCACTGTGCCATCTGGTACCCTGATGACACACAGCATTTTTCTTGCCATTCCTTTAGGTTCAGTCAATTCAATTAAATTCCTGCCTGTTTAACTACTATCACAAGTTAAAACAGCCAAAAATAGATATTCTCCAAATTTGGAAGGCTTGAAATGATATAATTTAAAATCATAAGCTGTATGACATAGAGACAGTCACCTTGGTAAACCTTGGATACACTCACAAAATATGCACAGTCCTCCTTTATAGCAGATATAAAATACTAAGAAAAGGCTATATTACTACCAATTTAAGAAAATATTTCATGGTATTATGTCAAGACTTTTTTTAAAAGCCTAATTTTAAATAGGAGTCCCAAATCAAAGTAGGTTTAACACTTGACCCAGCTGCTTCTAACACTGGTAACTCCGTATAACAGACTTTCTATAAACACTGTTTGGACGGCGGAGCCTGGCGGGCTGCCGTCTATGGGGTCGCACAGAGTCGGACACGACTGAAGCAACTTAGCAGCAGCAATAGTTAATGATTCATCCAAACAAAGCTGAGAATGACAAACCACTTAAAATGTCACCAGTTAATGGTGTTCCTATTACTATCCACTTTCCACTTATCAAGAGTATTACATGTTCCAAGAGTCATACACTATATTCACATCAATTCTCATGATGATTGTACAAATAGTATTATTGTGAATCTATGTAACAGATTAAGGAAACTTTACTTCAGAGAAACAAAGTAACTTGCCCAATATCACAGGGTTATGATTGGAAGAAAAAGAATCCAAATCCAAAGAAATTAAGCACACAAACACACAGCTATTCTACAGCATTAAAATGAAAAGAAAGAGCTATCTGACATAAACTGAACATCAAGGATTTTCCTATGAAAGTTCCTAATGTTTCACAGTCATTATCCCATTTAATGGCTCAAAATAAATATGCATTATTAGCTAAGTATTATAATTCTTGTTTTTTACTCATCACAAGGTACTTAAACCCAGGTCTTTCCAAAGCTTGTGCTTTTTCTATTATGCTGTCTACCTTATTAATGTGAAACATTCTTTTACATTCACTCTTTTACATCCTACAAATTCAAGAAAACTAATACAGGCACAGTAATTTAAATGGATTGAGAGGATACTTCTACACTGAAAATGGACCTGCTATAATTGTAATATCTTAAAATCATTTTGTCCTTTTAGGACTGTGTTCACCCATCAGTAAAGCTCCTACCAAGTTGAAAATGTCTATACTTTTAAGTTACATGAGCCAAGACATGGAAGCAACCTAAACGTCCATCAACAGAGAATGGATAAAGAAGATGTGGTATATATTTATGCAATGGAATATTATGCAACCATTAAAAAGAATGAAATAAAGCCATTTGCAGCAGTGGTGAACAGACCTATGGACTGTCATAATAAGTGAAGGAAGTCAGACAGAAAAGGAGAAATATTGTTTGACATTCCTTATATGTGGTATCTAAAAAAAATGACACAAATGAACTTATTTACAAAACAGAAACAGACTTACAGAACAAATTTACAATTGCTGGGGGGATGTAGGGAAGGGATAGTTAGGGAGTTTGGGATGGACACATACACACTGCTATATTTAAAATGGATCGCCAACAAGGACCTACTGTATAGCACATGGAACTGGGTTCAATGTAATGTGGCAGCCTGGAAGAGAGTCGAGTTTGGGGGAGTATTGGATACCTGTGTATGTATGGCTGAGTCCCTTCACTGTTCACTTGAATCACAACATTGTTATTCAGCTGTACCCCAACACAAAATAAAAAGTTTTATATACAAGAGCCTAATTAAATATAATTAATAACACAAATGAATGGTACAGATAGTAAGTACTACAGAACATCACTGTGATTAGAAAAATAAACTGGTTGACAATATTAGATAATTCTTTACACTAACATGAGCTAGAAGTTCATTCTTGAAAGGTGAGTAAGCTTTGCTTAGTGGAAGCAAGGGGCTTTGAAAGCTATGAAGAGAAACAAGATTTTTTAAAAAACTTAATGTTTGGGGAGTAGAAAGAGTATAAGCATGAAGTTACTCTGATAAGATACAAGATATTGATAAGATACAATAAGCACTCAAAAAAACATGGAATGATTCAGCAATGAACGCTGTGAAGCCAGAACATAACAGTCGCATGCTATCCTGAACACTTGAGTGTCCTGGAAGCTTTAGATCAGAAGGCTATAGTTATTGCTTGTAATTATAATACAAGCAATAGCTTTTGAAAATCAAGTTAACTCAAATATGTGTTGTATTCTCTCAAATATTCGAATATTTGGACTTTATAACATCCTAGTAAATGTCCAATTACATTTCCAAATGTTTCTCTCACATACCAAAAAATTATAATAAAAAATCTAATGTTTAAGCATCAAGTAATTCACTACATATACAATGAATATGATGGCACCATAATAATTCTTACTAATTTATAAAATAATGCATAAACAATACTTTTTAAAACAAAACACAACATATGCAGATATCCCTTCTTTGTTGCATCATATATCCTTTACCTAACTCCAAGCCCTATCAAGTGTAAATCAACAATAAATTAAAATTGACATTATCTCCCTTCAAAAATGAAGTACAGTTAGCCCTTGAACATGGGTTTTATCTGCAAAGGATCCACTCATACACAGTTTTTCAGTAGGAAATACTACAGTTCTTAGTATGGTGCTATACAATCCACAGTTGGTTGAACCCACAAACAAGGAGGACCAACTGTAAACTACATGTGAATGTTCAGTTTTGTGGAGGGTCAGTGCCTCTAATACCCATGTTGTCCAAAGATCAACTGCATGAATAAAATGGAGTAATTAAAAATCTATGACATTAATTTCACGCCATGTCTCAGATGTTCTAAAAAGAAAGCTTTCGGGAGGGGGGGATCTTTGCAATAAATTTTACAATAAATTTGCTCAAAATCACCTGCTTTTTTAGACAAAAATGACACCTTTAAAATATCAAGGTTTTCAATTATGGATATATTTCTCTATTTATTAATATCTTCCTGAATTTTTCTCAATGCTTTATAATCTCCAGTACAGAGTCCTTTAGTAATTTTTGCTAAATATCTAAACAACTTTGTTTATGCTATTGCAAATAATATTTTATTACATTTTCTCTTTGTTGATACACAAAAATATAGTAAGATTTCTATACAGTTTTTGTATTCAGTAACTGTGCTAAACTCACTTATAAATTCTAAGAGTTTACAACTTATTTCCAATTTTTTATATATAAAAACATGTCAGTTGTGAACAAAATTTTATCTCCTTTTTTCTAACTCATAATGTTTTAATCTGATAATGCAATCTTTGGAATATTGCTATGTTTATGATAAAAATTAGCCTGTAATTTTTTTCTTCTAAGGTCGTTGTCAGATTTTTACTAAACATTTACACTGCCTTCATAGGATGAACTGGAAAATTGTTCTCTATTTTTCTATTTCCTGGAAAAATGTGTTCACTTCAGTCGCTCAGTCATGTCCAACTCTTGGCGACCCCATAGACTGCAGCACACCAGGACTCCCCGTCCATCACCAACTCCAGGAGTTTACTCAAACTCCTGTCCATCCAGTTGGTGATGCCATCCAACCATCTCATCCTCTGTCGTCCCTTTCTCCTCCTGCCTTCAATCTTTCCCAGCATCAGGTCTTTTCAAATGAGTCAGTTCTTCACATCAGGTGGCCAAAGTATTGGAGTCTCAGCTTCAGCATCAGTCCTTCCAATGAATATTCAGGACTGATTTCATTTAGGATGGACTGCTTGGATCTCCTTGCAGTCCAAGTGACTCTTTAAGAGTCTTCTCTAACACCACAGTTCAAAAGCATCAATTCTTTGGCACTCAGCTTTCTTTAGAGTCCAACTCTCACATCCATACATGACTACTGGAAAAACAATAGCCTTGACTAGATGGCCTTACTGGCAAAATAATGTCTCCTTTTTAATATGCTGTCTAGGCTGGTCATAAGGAGTAAGTGTCTTTTAATTTCATGGCTGCAGTCACCATGAAATTGATGTTATTTGACGTAAATTGACATTATTTCTTCTCTTTAATGGTTTTGTAAAATTCACTGGAAAAGCCAACTGCTTTTGTAGTAGCATTTTCAGTTAGATTCATATCTTAAATGGATAGACTACTTTTCCTAGTTGTATTTGCTTATGAATGTGTTCATTTGACCTAAATTTAAATCATTTAGCATAAAGCTGTAGATTGAATGTTTGTGTTCCCTCCAAAACTCATACTGAAGCTTTAACTCCCAATGTGATAGTATTAGGAGGCAGGGTCTGTGGGAGGTATATAGGTTTACATAAAATCATAAGAGTGAAGTCCCCATGATAAGATTAGTGCCCTCATAAAAAGAGAAAAAGACACCGGATTTTCCTCTCTCATCCATGTAAAGATTCTGCAAGCCCGGACGAGAGCCCTTATTTGGGAAATAAATCTCCTAGTGCTTTGATCTTGGACTTCCCATCTTCCAGAACTGTGAGAGATACACTGTTGTTTAAGCCACCCAGGCTACAGTATTTCATTATAGGGCTTCCCCGGTGACTCAGATGGTAAAGAATCTGCCTGCAACGCGGAAAACCCAGGTTCAATTCCAGGGTCCAGAAGATCCCTTGAAGAAGGGAACAGCTATTCAATCCAGTAATCTTGCCTGGAGAATTCCATGGACAGAGGAGCCTGGGAGGCCACAGTCCATGGGGTCGCAAAGAGTCGAATGTGACTAAGCTACTAACACTTTCACTTTAAGATGACCAACAAAGTTATTTACAACATCTCATTGCAATGTCTATGAGTTGCACCAATGCTCTCTTTTCATTTCTGATGATAATTAGTTGAGCCTTCAATATTTTTCATGTTGAGTTTTGCCAAGGTTTTATCAACTTTATTAACGTTTTCAAAAGAAAGTTTTATTGACTCTATCTTAGGCTTATTTTCTAACTCATGACTCCTTACTATTTTCTTCAATATCTTCTTCATTCCACTATTTGGGTTTAATTGACTGTTGTAATTTCTTACAAAAGATGCTTAAATAGTGGGCTCTCTGATTTTCCTTTTTTCTAATACAGTCAACCCTTGAACTATACAGGTTTAAATTGTGAGAATCCACTTACAGATGGAATCTTTTTCCATATATACATTCTACAGTACTACACAACTGTGACTGGTTAAATCTGTAAAGGCAGAACCTCAGACACAGAAGGTTAACTGTAAAGTTATCCATAAATTTTACACTGTGTGGAAGCTGAGGTTCCAGCCCCCGTGTTGTTCAAGGATCAAAACTTAAGGCTGTAAATTCTCCTCTAATAACAGCTTAATCTATACATTAAACTTTATGATATTTTTCAGTTTAAATTATTTCATTTTCACTTTTCTCACTGCATACATTTTTAATTTCCACTGTGATTTCTCATTTGACTCATGGGTTATTAATTTTTATTGTTTTTATTAGTTTGCTATTAGGCAATGAGTGGTCAAAAATTTAGCAGTTTAAAACACCAACTAATTAACTCACAATTCCAAAAGGCGGACAAGAAAGAGTGAGAAAGAGCAAAAGAGGGCATGAACATGCCCATGGGGCCTGACACATAGAGAAACGATCAAGCAAACGGGGCAAGATATAAAAAATCAGTGAAATGGTGATCTGCGTAAAACACAGATGGAAGTTATATGTACTATTCTTACATCTTTTAAGGGATTCCCTGGTATTTAAAGTGGTAAAAAAAAAAAATCCACCTGCAATGTAGGAGACCCTAGTTTAATTCCTGGGTCAGGAAGATCCCCAGGGGAAGGGATAGGCTACCCACTCCAGTATTCTTGGGCTTCCCTGGTAGCTCAGCTGGTAATGAATCCATCTGCAATGCAGGAGGTCCTGGGATTTGACCCTTGCATTGGGAAGATTCCCTGGAGAAGGGAACGGCTACCCGCTTCAGTATTACAGCCTGGAGAATTCCTTGGGGTCACAAAGAGTCGGACACAACCGAGTGACTTTAACTCAGTCTGCATAAAAGACAGATGGAAGTTATATGTACTATGCTTACATCTTTTAAACTTACATCTTTTCAGTTCAGTTGCTCAGTCGTGTCCGACTCTGTGACTCCATGAATTGCAGCATGCCAGGCCTCCCTGTCCATCACCAACTCCCGGAGTTTACCCAAAATCATGTCCATTGAGTCGGTGATGCCTTCCAGCCATCTCACCCTCTGTCGTCCCCTTCTCCTCCTGCCCCTAATCCTTCCCAGCATCAGGGTCTTTTCAAATGAGTCAGTTCTTCACATCAGGTGGCCAAAGTATTGGAGTTTCACCTTCAACATCAGACCTTCCAATGAACACCCAGGACTGATCTCCTTTAGGATGGACTGGTTGGATCTTCTTGCAGTCCTAGGGACTCTCAAGAGTCTTCTCCAAAACCACAGTTCAAAAGCATCAATTCTTCAGCCCTGAGCTTTCTTCACAGTCCAACTCTCACATCCATACATGACCACTGGAAAAACCATAGCCTTGACTAGACAGATCTTTGTTGGCAAAGTAATGTCTCTGCTTTTAAATATGCTATCTAGGTTGGTCATAACTTTCCTTCCAAGGAGTAAGCGTCTTTTAATTTCATGGCTGCAATCACCATCAGCAGTGATTTTGCAACCCCCAAAAATAAAGTCTGACACTGTTTCCACTGTTTCCCCATCTATTTCCCATGAAGTGATGGGACCAGATGCCATGATCTTAGTTTTCTGAATGTTGAGCTTTAAGCCAACTTTTTCATTCTCCTCTTTCACTTTCATCAAGAGGCTTTTTAGTTCCTCTTCACTTTCTGCCATAAGGGTGGTGTCATCTACATATCTGAGGTTATTGATATTTCTCCTGGCAATGTTGATTCCAGCTTGTGCTTCTTCCAGCCCAGTGTTTCTCATGATGTACTCTGCATAGAAGTTAAATAAGCAGGGTGACAATATACAGCCTTGACGTACTCCTTTTCCTATTTGGAACCAGTCTGTTGTTCCATGTTCAGCTCTAACTGTTGCTTCTTGACCTGTATACAGATTTCTCAGGAGGCCGGTCAGGTGGTCTGGTATTCCCATCTCTTTCAGAATTTTCCAGTTTATTGTGATCCACATAGTCAAAGGCTTTGGCATAGTCAATAAAGCAGAAATAGATGTTTTTCTGGAACTCTTTTGCTTTTTCGATGATCCAGCAGATATTGGCAATCTGATCTCTGGTTCCTCTGCCTTTTCTAAAATCAGCTTGAACATCTGGAAGTTCACGGTTCATGTATTACTGAAGCCTGGCTTGGAGAATTTTGAGCATTACTTAACTAGCGTGCGGTAGTTTGAGCATTCTTTGGCATTGCCTTTCTTTGGGATTGGAATGAAAACTGACCTTTTCCAGGCCTGTGGCCAATTTGCTGGCATATTGAGTGCAGCACTTTCACAGCATCATCTTTTAGGATTTGAAATAGCTCAACCGGAATTCCATTACTTCCACTAGCTTTGTTCATAGGTAAAAAAACAAAGGGAAGTTATGTGTACTATTCTTACATCTTTTAAGTTTGAAAGTATATTAAATATTCAAATCCCTCAAAACAAATAATACACAATTAAAAATAAATTTATATACACACATGTACACATAGTCAGAGACTTCAAAATTCATCTAAAATTTTAATTATGTGAGGTGATGGATCTGTTACCTAACCTTATTGTGGTAATCATTTCACAATACATACAATCAACAAATATGATTGTATTTAACATACAACTTAAAATGTTTTATGTCAATTATATCTTAATAAATTCTCCTCTCTGTTCATTAAAGATCAACTGAGCAAAACATAAATAAGGACCTATATTCAAGACAATGCAACATAATACTGAATAAAGTGAATCTTTTATCATGTGGTTTCTGCATTGTCTGCTGATCTCAGTAATTCTCACTCATATTCTACACAGAGGTCTGTGCCAGTTGGCTACTTTCTTACAGTTTCTACAGTTCGTATCAATATTCTTTACCACCAACAATCATTAATTTTCTACCTGGCTGTGGTCATTTAAAGTCTAAATTAGGTTCAACTGGTTCTCAACCATGGTTGCACATAAGAATCAACCCTCAGTATCCTTTTTGCTTCGCCTTTATATTTTTAAAATACATATGTGTATAACTCACCCAACAAGTTTCTTGCCTCTATTTTCTGAAGCTCCAAAAGTGATCCTGATGCTCAGCCAGGGTGAAAGCTTCAGCTTACTCGCTGCACTAATTTGCTATATTGTGAGATTTATAAAGATTTCTGTATCTTTAAAAATACACAAATTACCTACTATAGTTGGTTAATTTCCCCAAAGTGGTATAAGTCTTTTTGAGTATAATCACTGGGGGGTACCTTTTCAGTTTTCTATCATGTGCACATTGTGCCAATTGGAGAATGACCAATTTAGTGAGAAAAAAATGTGCTGGGTTACTCATTTTTCTTTGATATTTGGGGTGTGAAACTTTTAAAGAAACCCAAATCCACCCAACTCCTGCACTGATCTGCATGACTCACTGGGGTTTACACTTTAGCCATTTCTTGCTCAATACTGTAAAGGCAATGCCATAAGAATAAAATGCCATGCTTATATTTCAACTACAGGTATGAGGCACTTCTTGGGTGTCCAATATTGGTTACATTATTGAGGCAAATGCAATTTTTCAAAATTTTACACAAATTTTGTATCTGAAAAGATTCTGAAAATAATATAGTCATACTTTGACAGCATTTTACATGTATGAAATGAGAAAAGGGGCTAACAATTTCTATGTAAAGCCATATTTTCTATTAATATAAGGAGTCTGTCCTGTGCTTAGCCACCTCAGTTGTGTCCAACTCTTTGTGACCACATTGACAGCAGCCCACCAGGCTCCTCTGGTCGTGGGATTCTCCAGGCAGGAATACTGGAGTGGGCTGCCATGCCCTCTTCCAGGGGATCTTTCTGACTCAGGGATCAAACTCACGTCTCATGCATCTCCTGCATTGCAAGTGGATTCTTTACCGCTGAGCCATCAGGGAAGCCCAATATAAGGAATTTATAAGTATCTAAAAGAAGATATGGGAATAATAAAAGATCCTACAGAAGGATTAATGAAGATTATATGTAAAGTTATGCAGAATTCTTTGACACATACATTCCCAATAAATATTCACAGAATAAATACTTTTATGGTCATATACATTCAGTTAAGATATAAATTAAGACTCCTTTTATTTTATCAAAGTATGGACCACCTCTAATTCCACACAGTGTCTTGCGGTCTTCACCTTTCAGAGTTTGATAAACAATCCTTTTCAACTTTGCCCCACTTTTTTTCAAGTTTCAAAGTTTCACCAAATATGCAGTGGTTCTGTGTGGTAATGGAATACATATCTTTTTTTTTTTTTGGCCATGCCAGGTAGCTTGCAGAATCTTAGTTCCCTGATCAGGGATCAAACCTGAGGACCCAGGAATGAGACCACAGGGTCCTAACCAGTGGATCACCAGGGAAGTCCTGGAATACACATCTTAACTAATAAATAGTACCCTGTTTTCACCACTGAAATCTTCTATAGCTAAAATAGATACCTTCTAATTCTAATTATTCATATCTTAATTTGTCCTCTAGACCTAGGCTAAAGCATCTTGTGTTTGTGCTCAGTCATGTCCAACTCTTTAAAACCCCATGGAATGCAGCCTGCCTGGCTTCTTTGCACATGGAATTTTTCAAGCAAGAATACTGGAGTGGGTTGCCATTTCCTATATAGGGGACCTTCCCTAACCAGGGATTGAACCCATGTCTCCTGCATCTCCTGCATTGGCAGGTGGATTCTTTACCACTGTGCCATCTGGGAAGCCCCATGTTAAAGTATCTTATATGATTTCTGGTAATGATTCCACAAACACACACTGACAGCCTTAACTGACAATGTTGATGTACTTAAGATCTTTATCAACAAAAGACATCTGCTATAACCAGACTTGTGCCATGCAGATGGAAGGCTAAAATGGGAAGGAATGTAGCTATAGGAACAGAACTCAAATAAACTGGACCTCCTCAAATCCACATTTATTCTAGTATTCTGCAACTCAGGAAGAGGGGAGAAAATGCACAATATTTTAGATTCACTTTTTTCAGGAAGCACAAAACACTTTCTCAACTTAATCTGATTAATCCTTATTATTTCTCAATGCAAACAAAGTACTTAACAACTTCCTTGAGGTTAATGATGAAATCAAAAGAAAAACAGAAGCCTTTAGAATTCTTAATCTACTGGTCTAACTATTAATAAAGCACTTCTTAGAAGCTTTCAGAGGTTAAAATAAAAACAAAAACACTGGGGGAAAAAACCATAAAATCATTTGACTTCCCAGAATCATAAAAACATTCACACAAGAATCTATTCTTTGTTCTCTCCCCCAAAACGACCTAAGGATAAACTGGAAAACCACTGAAATTAAATCATACCTGACTAGTCAACTTGACAACTAATATTTTTCTGAGTTTCAATCTTCATACTACCCTCTTTTATAAACAGCTTTTTAAAAATCTTCCTAAAAGGCACCTGTGTCACATGAGGAAATATTTTGATATTTAAACCAGTAGGGTACATCTCCCTAAAAAATCATTTTAAACATGTACTCGAATTTATACTGAATAATTTGATTTACATATCACATTTGGTGTCACACAGCTCTCAAAGGGACTTAACATAAAAAACTGGAATATAACTTGGAAATCAATAGGTTAGTATAAAAGCTGTAAGCATTAATTAACAAACTGAAAATTTTCAGTTAATACCTCCTTCCCATGCATGACAACTTCTAAATGGCCAAAGTATATGTATGATTGCCAATAATTAATAATAATGCCAAAAATAATGTGCAACTTGATTTTACTTTACTGGCTATGGTGATTAACTTTGTATGTCAACTTGACTGGGTCATAGGATACCCAGATATTTGGTCACACATAATTTGGGTGTTTGCTGTGAGTATTTTTAAATCAGTTTAACACTTATATCTGTAAACTAAGTAATGCAGATGGCTCTCCCTATTATGGGTGGTCCTCAACCAATCACTTGAAGACCCAAATAAAACAAAAGGTTGACCCTCCCACCAAGTAAGAAATGATTCTCCTGTGTAACAGCTTTACACTGAAACCTGGCTTTTTCTGATTCCACAGAATCAGATTCTGATTCTGCTGGCCTTTGGACTTGAACTGGGATACTGGCTTTGTAGATTTTGGACTTTTCAGCCTTGATAACCTATAATCATGTAACCCACTTCCTTATTGTGTGTATACACATCTCATTTATCGTGTTTCTCTGAAGAACTCTGTCTAATACATTGACAAGAAAACATTTGAAGCATTTTTCAACAGATAACTCAGTATTACAAAGTCCTCACTGGAGGATTCCCATTCCCTTTATTTTACATGGAGCAGCATACGATCACCCCTGATTCCTTGATTTTACACCTTATTCTTCAGTCGCTAAATCACAGCACCTTCAATTCCCTGCACACATCACGATCCTTGCACTTAAAGTTCATGATCCCCCTGCCTGCAGTGCCATTACATTTCCTTGTCTAATCCTCCAGGAAGGGCTACAGCAAGTATCACCTGCATTAGTAACTATAGGCAAATGTTTTAGATGTATTTTGGTGGTAAGAGAAAAAAAGGGGAGATAGTAACAGAATCACCAGGGAGACTTTTTTGAAACTACAGTCCCCCATCTTCAAACCTCCAGGTCTGATACATAAAGATCTCTCTCTCAAACACATATAAACACACAACTAGGATTCTCCTTATATCCAAGTATGAATCACCACATCACTGAATCTAAGTGTCCCTGGGGAAAGGTCTCTCACCATAGTTTCAGAACAGGAAAGAAATCCACATGTACTGTGACCCTAGTAAATCTATCCACAAAGCACATGGTCAGGTGGTACACACCAACAGAGCCATATCAGTTCCTTATAGCCAGGCATCATTCTGGTTGTCAGTGCATTCGTTCTGATTATTTAGTACTCATGCCATTCTATAATTATTTGCAATACTGCATTGTTTTTTACTATGGTAGATTCTTTTATACATATTTCATTTAATCATCCCAAAAACCAAGGAGAGCAATTCCCCATTTTACAGATGAGGTAAGTGAGGCTATAAAGCCAGTTAAGTTGCTCAAGATCATACTGCCATGCATTGTGAACTTTAAGCTGTCTAACTCAAATCTATGGAAGGTAGTATCCTAAATGATACTATTTCTCTCTCTCTCTCATACTGTTTTGCATTTTATTTTGCCTTCATTATAGTTTTTACATTGGATTATATTATCTATTTGTTCTTTTCTCCCCAAAATCACAAACTCCTAACTCTGTAACTTACAATTTTCCAACACCAACCCCAGGTTTTAGCACAGGACACCAAGAAGGTTTTGAACACTGATTAGTTCCCAAGCTCTGTGCGAGGATCATAACCAAGACACTGTTAATGGTGTGAACTGTGTCTCCCCCAAAATGTGTCTGTTGGAGCTCTAAGTCCCAGTTCCTCAGAATGTGGCTATATTTAGAGATATGAACTTTAAGAAGAATCAAGAGTAATCAACTAAAATGAAGATCTTAGAGTGAGCACTAGTCCAATGACTGGTGTCTTTGTTAAAAAAAAATAAAGGAGACATTTGTACACAGACGTGCACAGAGGGAAGACCCTGTGAAGACACAGGTAGAAGATGTTAGGCCATCCACACGTCAAACACACAAGCCTCAGAAAAACCTAGTCCTGCCAAAATCATGATCTCAGACTTCCAGCCTCCAGAATTGTGAGAAGATTAATTTCTGTTGTTCAGGCCACCCAGTGTTTGAATTTTATTATGGAAGCCCTAGAGAACTAATATACAAATTCTCTGTCTTAAATTTGTTGAATAAAAATTACCTTTGTTGACCATATCTCATCTCATTTTTTAGACCAGGATGCAATACAAATAAGGAAGGAAATAGATATCTAGAATGAGAAGTTGGAAATTATATCAAGAGAATCTAACTTTAGAGAAAGGAATTAAAAAACTGTTGCATTTTTTAATTTCTAGCTCTAAAGTTAGATTCAATATACAAAAAGCTCATGCAGCTCAATACCAGAAAAACAAAAAACTCAAATAAAAAATGGGCAGAAGACCTAACCAGATACTTCTCCAAAGAAGACATACAGATGGCCAACAAAGGATGTTCAACATTGCTCATTATTAGAGAAATGCAAATGAAAACTACAATGAAATATCATCTCACACCAGTCAGAATGGCCATCGTCAAAAAATCTACAAACAGAGGGTATGGAAAAAAGGGAACCCTCTTGCACAGTTGGTGGGAATGTAAATTGATACAGCCACTATGGAGAACAGCATGGAGACTCCTTTAAAAATTAGGACTAAAACTACCATATGACTCAGCAATCCCACTATGGGCATATATCCTAAGAAAACCATAACTGAAAAAGACACATGTACCACAACATTCACTGCAGTACTTATTTACAACAGCCAGGACATGGAAGCAGTCTAGATGTCCATCAACAAAAGAATGGATAAAGAAGTTGTGGTACATGTACACAATGGAATATTACTCAGCCATAAAAAGGAATGAACTTGAGTCAGTCTAATGAGGTGGATGAACCTAGAGCCTGTTATACAGAACGAAGTCAAAAAGAGAAAAACAAGTATATTAATACATATAGATAGATTGAGAAAAATGGTACTGATGGACCTATTTGTAAGGCATGAATAGAGACACAGACATAGGGAGCAGACTTGTGGACACAGTAGGGGAATGAGAGGGTAGGATGAATTGAGAGAGGAGTATTGAAACATACACATTATCATATGTAAAATAGATAGCCAAAGGGAAGGTTCTGTGTAACACAGGGAGTTCAACCAGGTATTGTGACAACCTAGAGGGATGGGATGGGTGGAGGAAGGAGGAAAGGTTCAAGAGGGAAGGGATATATATACACTTCTGGTTTATTTGTGTTGTATGGCAGAAACCAACACAACATTATGAAAAAATTATCCTTCTATTAAAAATAAATTTTAAAAAGAGGTGGAGGAACAATTGGATATTTACATATAAAAATGAACTTTACACTTCACATACAAAAATCATACATAAATGATATGCAATAATTAGTGCAAATGTAAAATGTAAAAGTCTCAAGTTTCAGAAGAAAACATAAAAGAAAAAATATATATATATCTTGGTATTATGCAGAATGTCCTGAGATCTGACACTAGAATCACAATGTATAACAGAACGATAAATTAGACTTTACTAAAACTAACAAAACTTTGCTTTACAAGTGATATTTTTAAGAGAATGAAAAGACAATGTACAAACTAGGAAAAGATATTTGCATATCACATATTCAACAAAGAATCTGCATCGAGCATATGTAAAAAGCTTGCAAAACTCAACAGCAAGAAAATAAACAACACATTTAAAATCAGTGGAAAGACTTAAAACAGATATTTCACCAAAGAGGATCTATCAATGGGCATAAACAGTACATGAAGATATTAAAAAGATCACACATTATGACCAAGTGGGTTTTATTCCAGGCATGCAAGGATTCAATATTTACAGATCAATCAGTGTGATACACCATATTAACAAATTGAAAGATAAAAATCATGATTATCTCAATAGATGCAGAGAAAGGCATTGACAAAATTCAACACCCATTTATGATGAAAACTCTCCAGAAAGCAGGAATAGAAGGAACATACCTCACATAATAAAAGCCATGTATGACAAACCGACAACATACATCATCCTCAATGGCAAAAAGTTGAAAGCATTTCCTCTAAAATCAGGAACAAGACAAGGGTGCCCACTCCCACCACAACTATACAACATAGTTTTAGAAGTCCTAGAAACAGCAATCAGAGAAGAAAAAGAAATAAAAGGAATCCAAATTGGAAAAGAAGTAAAATTCTCCCTGTTTGCAGATAACATGATCCTCTACATAGAAAACCCTAAAGATACCACCAGAAAATTACTAGAGCTAATCAATGAATATAGTAAAGTTGTAGGATATAAAATACACAAAAATCCCTTGCATTCCTACACACTAAAAATGAAAAAATAGAAATTAAGGAAACAATCCCATTCACCTTTGCAATGAAAAGAATGAAATACTTACAAATAAATTTACCTAAAGAAACAAAAGACCTATATATAGAAAACTATAAAACACTGATGAAAGATGTCAAAGATGACACAAAGAGATGGAGAAATACACCATATTTGTGGAATGGAAGAATCAATACAGTGAAAATGAGTATACAATACAAAGCAATCTAGATTCAATGCAATCCCTATAAAGCTACCAACAGTATTTTGTGAAGAACTAGAACAAATAATTTCACAATTTGTATGGAAATACAAAAAACCTCGAATAGCCAAAGCAATATTGAGAAAGAAGAATGGAAATGGAGGCATCAATCTTTCTGACTTCAGACTATACAACAAAGCTAGTCATTGAGACAGTATGGTACTGACACAAAGACAGAAACATAGATCAATGGAACAAAACAGAAAGCCCAGAAATAAATCCACACACCCATGGACACCTTATCTTTGACAAAGGAGGCAAAAATATACAATGGGGAAAAGACAATCTCTTTAAGAAGTGGTTCTGGGAAAACTGGTCAGCCACATGTAAAAGAATGAAACTAGAACACTTTCTAACACCATACACAAAAATAAATTCCAAATGGATTAAAGATCTAAATGTAAGACCAGAAACTATAAAACTCTTAGAGGAAAACATAGGCGGAACACTCTCTGACATAGATCACAGCAAGATCTTCTATGACCCAGACTGATGGAAATAATAACAAAAATAAACAAATGGGACCTAATTAAACTTAAAAACTTTTGCACAACGAAGGCAACTATAAGCAAGGTGAAAAGGTGGCTTTCAGAATGAGAGAAAATAATAGCAAATGAAACAACTGACA
Source organism: Giraffa tippelskirchi (assembly GCF_054371585.1). Lineage (NCBI taxonomy): Eukaryota > Metazoa > Chordata > Mammalia > Artiodactyla > Giraffidae > Giraffa > Giraffa tippelskirchi. The sequence goes on from NC_137284.1 coordinate 71,799,674, forward strand.
AAGAATTAACCTCCAAAATATACAAGAAGATCATGCAGTTCAATGTCAGAAAAATGAGCAGCCCAATCAAAAAGTGGGCCAAAGAACTAAACAGACATGTCTCCAAAGAAGACATACAAATGGCTAATAAACACAGGAAAAGATGCTAAACAGCACTCATTATTCAGTTCAGTTTAGTTCAGTTGCTCAGTCGTATCCGACTCTTTGCAACCCCATGGACTGGAGCACACCAGGCTTCCCTGTCCATCACCAACTCCTGGAGTTTACTCAAACTCATGTCCATTGAGTTGGTGATGCCATCCAACCATCTCATCCTCTGTCATCCCCTTCTCCTCCAACCTTCTATCTTTCCCAGCATCAGGGTCTTTTCAAATGAGTCAGTTCTTCACATCAGGTGGCCAAAGTATTGGAGTTTCAGCTTCAGCATCAGTCCTTCCAATGAATATTCAGGACTGATTTCCTTTAGGATGGTTTGGTTGGATCTGCTTGCTGTCCAAGGGACTCTCAAGAGTCTCCAACACCACAGATCAAAAGCATCAAAACATGGTCCACTGGAGAAAGGAACGGCAAACCACTTCAATATTCTTGCCTTTGAGAACCCCATGAACAGTATGAAAAAGTAAAAAGATAGGACACTGAAAGATGAACTTGTCAGGTCAGAGGGTGCCCAATATGCTACTGGAGATCAGTGGAGAAATAACTCCAGAAAGAATGAAGAGACGGACCCGAAGCAAAAACAACACCCAGTTGTGGATGTGACTGGTGATGGAAGTAAAGTCCAATGCTGTAAAGAGCAATATTGCATAGGAACCTGGAATGTTAGGTCCATGAATCAAGGCAAATTGGAAGTGGTCAAACAGGAGATGGCAAGAGTGAACAATGACATTTTAGGAATCAGCAAACTAAAATGGACTGGAATGGGTGAATTTAACTCAGATGACCATTATATCTACTACTGTGGGCAAGAATCCCTTAGAAGAAATGGAGTTGCCATCATAGTCAAAGAAAGAGTCCAAAATGCAGTACATGGATGCAATCTCAAAAATGACAGAATGAATTCTGTTCGTTTCCAAGGCAAACTATTCAATATCACAGTAATCCAAGTCTATGCACCAACCAGTAATGCTGAAGAAGCTGAAGTAGAACGATTCTATGAAAACCAATAAGCCCTTCTAGAACTAACACCCAAAAACTATGTCCTTTTCATTATAGGGGACTGGAATGCAAAAGTAGGAAGTCAAGAAATACCTGGAGTAACAGGCAAATTTGGCCTTGGAGTACAGAATGAAGCAGGGCAAAGACTAATAGAGTTCTGCCAAGAGAACACACTGGTCATAGCAAACACCCTCACTCCTTATTAGAGAAATGTAAATCAAAACCACAATGAAGTGTCATCTCACACCTGTCAGAATGGCCACCATTAAAAAGTCTACAAACAATAAATTCTGGAGAGGGGGTGGAGAAAAGGGAACCCTCTTACACTGTTGGTGGGAAGAAAAACTGGTACAGCCACTATGGAGAATAGTGTGGAGATTCCTTTAACAACTGAAAATAGAACTGCCACATGACCCAGCAATCCCACTGCTGGGCATATACACTGAGGAAACCAGAACTGAAAGAGATACATGTACCCCAATGTTCACTGCAGCACTGTTTACAATAGCTAGGACATGGAAGCAACCTAGATGTCCATTGGCAGACGAATGGATAAGGAAGTTGTGGTACATATACACAATGGAATACTACTCAGCTATAAAAAGGAACACATCTGCGTCAGTTCTAATGAGGTGGATGAAACTGGAGCCTATTATACAAGAGTGAAGTAAGTCAGAAAGAGAAACACCAATATAGTAATAATAACACAAATAGATGGAATGCATTGTATATATGGAATATATATATGGAATTTAGAAAGACAGTAATGATGATCTCATATGCAAGGCAGCAAAAGAGACACAGATGTAAAGAACAGACTTTTGGACTCTGTGGGAGAAGGCAAGAGTGGGATGATTTGACAGAATAGCATTGAAACGTGTATATAAAATAGATGACCAGTGCAAGTTCCATGCACAAAGCAGGGCACTCAAAGTCAGTGATCTGGGACAACCCAGAGGGATGGGGTGGAGAGGAAGGTGGAAGGGAGGTTCAGTATGGGGGGACACATGTGCACCCATGGCTGATTCATACCCATGTATGGCAAATACCATCACAATATTGTAATTATCCTCCAATTAAAATAAATTAATTAATTTTTTAAGAAAGATCCAAACAGAAAAAAAAAGTACACCATTAAATATTAGAGAAATATCAAGGAGATTCTTCTACATGCCTTTCAGTATGACTAAAATAAAAAATACTGACAATGCCAAATGCTGGCAAGAACATGTAGCAACTAGACTCTAAAATCTTGCTGTTGGGAATGCTAAATGATTTGGCCACCTTGGAAAACTGTTTGGCAGTTCCTGAAACATATAAATATATACCTAACATGTACCTTTTCATACTGTTCATGGGGTTAACTGTGGTGTTGGAGAAGACTCTTGAGAGCCCCTTGGACTGAAAGGAGATCCACCCAGTCCATCCTAAAGGAAATCAGTCCTGAATATTCATTGGAAGGACTGATGTTGAAGCTGAAACTCCAATACTTTGGCCACCTGATGCAAAGAACTGACTCATTTGAAAAGACCCTGATGCTGGGAAAGATTGAAGGTGGGAGGAGAAGGAGATGACAGAGGATGAGATGGTTGGATGGCATCACCGACTCAATGGACATGAATTTGAGTAAACTCCGAGAGTTGGCGATGGACAGGGAGGCCTAGCATGCTGTAGTTCATGGGGTCACAAAGAGTTGGACACGACTGAGCGACTGAACTGAACTGAACTATGAACCTAGCAATCCCACTGTTGGGTATTTACCTCAGAGAAATGAAAGCATATGTCCACACAAAACCTATACATGAATGTTTACAAAAGCTCTATTAGTAACTACTAAACACTGGAAACAACCCAGATGTCCTTTGATGAGTGAATGGATAAAACCTCCACACAATGGAATACAAATGCAACAATAAAAATCATCTTTTGATAAATGCCAACAGTTTGGATTAACACCAAATGCATTATGCTGAGTAAAATATGTGAGACTTGGAAATTTTTTTAATGCAACAATTTTGTTTCAAAACAAATAATTTTAAATACAAAAACATTCCTAACTATCAAAAAGCCAAAATAAAACATTTATCTTAAATCTTTATTTTCTAGAATAAGAAGTAAAAAATAAGGTCAGCCTTAAAAAGATGTCTTCAATATAATGTAACTCCAAGTTTTGTAGGCTTAACATTTAAGAATCATTTTTACCTGAGTAGGTACACACACAGATTATTTTCTCTTCCATTTGAGAATACACAAACATATATACATTTACTAGTTTCCATATGGAAAGAAGTAGAAAATATTCAATTATGCACATGAAAGTGACATGATTAAGAGAAATTTTTTGAAAGAAACATCTCATTTGCACAATTTTGCTCAATACCAAGAGAAAAAATTGTTTATTTAAAAGAGAAACAAAAAAGAGAACTCTTGAAAAGTCGCAGTGACAGTCAAGGAACACTTTTTAAGAATCCCAAAAACAAAATTGGATGGTAAAACCAAGAACTCATGGACAACATTTTCAATAAGCTTAGATACAAAGGTATCATAAATAACCCTCAAGATGCAGTCAAACAAAACAAACCAACAACGATATAAGACCTGAAGCACTGTACACCATCTAGGAATCAATAAAAACAGGATGTCTAACAGATAGGATAATCGAAAAAACTTAAAGTTTGCCATAGTCAATAGCCACCCTAACTGAAGGAGTTTTATCCAATAAAATAACTTTATATGGGGTTAATACAAGAGAAATGATGTTAGTAGTAAAGAATCCACCTGTCAATGCAGGAGACATGAAAGATGTGAATTCAATCCCTGGGTTGGGAAGATCCCCTGGAAGAGGGGATCCACTCCAGTATTCTTGCCTGGAGAATCCCATGGACAAAGAAGCCTGCAGGGCCACATTCCATAGGGTTGCAAAGAGTCAGAAACGACTGAAGCAACTTGGCATGCATACACAATATAAGAGAACTTGGTTAGGTCTGAAGGAGCGGCGTACATACTATGAGAACTGACACACCAGAGACCCCCTTCAGCACAGGGTCCAACTAAAAGAGAAACTGGAAGTGGAATCAAAATTACATGGGACAGAAACAAAGTCAAAAGAAAGAGAAGATCCACATGAAAGTATGAGAGAAGAACAAGGTCAGAAAAATATTAGGATAGCGTTTTCCTATTTGTAGACACCATGAGACCGCAACAGAAGAGGAAGCTTTTTGAGCTATTGTGCCACCTTTCTTCATCTTCAAGTTTAAGAAAAATGAAATCCACATCCAAAAAATGGAAAAATATCCAAGCCAAACCCCACAAAAAATTATTATAACCAAAGAGAAAACAAGGACCAGAATAACACCTCTAAAAATAATGAGAGCATGCCAGAAAGATGTGCCTATCAAATCAAGCCAAACTGTGATCTATTTCAAAGCAAGCTAAAAAACATTACTAATGAAATCAAACATGAAAGAACCACTTAATTTGTGATTTAACAGACTCAAATTAAGTTGCAGAACTCAGGAAAGAATGCAAAATAGAAGAAAAGATTATTTAAGAAAAGAAGACTACATTAGAAAGTAACACAAGTATAAAACTAACCAATAATACTTTAAGAGAAAAATGTAACAATAAAATTTTTTTGAAAATAAACATTCAATATAAAGTAATAAATGTTAAAGTTAGGTAAAGATGATCCAACATAAACATAATAGTTTCTATGAAAAAAAGACATTACTAAAAACTATACGTGACACCTATACACACAGAAGCATATCACATATCAATATCTACAAATATTTACCAATAAAAATCAATATGAAGACATTTTCTAGCAAAATTAAAGACTTATAAAAAAATAATTCCTTTGGGCACACAGGTAAGAAGAACAAACAGATAAGGAAATAAAATGAGATAACCATAGGACTTTATACAAGAAAAACACAGAGAAACACACTTAAGTTATGCCAGGGAAAATACATGAGCCAAGGATTTTATATTTCATAAAACTAACTTTTGAGAATAAAGCACAAACAGTTATTAATGTGAGTTAAATTAAATTTTCCCAGGGACCTTTCCCAAGAAATGTACTAGAGCTCATGCTTAAGATAACTAAGTCTAGAGAGACATGAACAAAATTATTGATGAATAGCGTAAAACAGTTACTAGCAGAACTGCAACTATATAAGAGTTAAAGTTAAAATAGTACAATGTATAACAGCTATATAATCTGAAAACTATAGTCCATGGGGTCGCTAAGAGTCGGACACGACTGAGCGACTTCACTTTAACTTTTCCCTTTCATGCACTGGAGAAGGAAATGGCAACCCACTCCAGTATTCTTGCCTGGAGAATCCTAGGGACGGCAGAGCCTGGTGGGCTGCCGTCTATAGGGTCGCACAGAGTCGGACACGACTGAAGCGACTTAGCAGCAGCAGCAGCAATCTGAAAACATACAGTGTAAAAAAAATGGAATAGGAGAGTAACTGGGGAAAATGGTAGGAAAAAATTGTTTAAACTTTTATGGAAATAATATTGGTTTATAACATTAATATTGGCACTTTGAGACCTAGGGTGTGCACTGTTGAATAAAACAAATGAGTATTTATATAATATTCTAATTCTATTATTCCCTCTAGCTTTGAGAACCATGATTCTCAACATGCTGGAAATAAGATACAACTTAATACTGAATACTTAATACTAAAGTATCACTATGAACTCATGCAATATTTCATCTTCATGTAAAAATGCTATTCATAAAATAATTGCTAACTTTAGAGAATGATAAACTGATAAAGGAAAATAATCAAGCATTTACTTTTGTCATAGAAACTGTACCACTAGATAACTGAACAGTAGATAGAAGTGTTTCGTTGTGAAAATAACTCAACTAATACCTGAAACTGATTAATAGAATTAAAATATATTTCATGATTTTGCAAGCCCCCTCAAACCTGGTGGCTCAGATGGTAAAGAATCTGCCTGCAACGCGGGAGACCCAGGTTTGACCCTTGGGTTGGGAAGATCCCCTGGAGAAAGGAATGGCAACTCACTCCAGGATTCTTGCCTGGAAAGTTCCACGGACAGAGAAGCCCTGTGAGCTATAGTTCATGGGGTCACAAAGAGTTGGACACGACTGAGCCACTAACACTTTCACTTTGCGAATCGATTAACAAATACAAGCATTGAATAGCAGTGCTGCCATCAACACACTACAGAGCAACCAGACATTAGGTGTCCTAACAAAAAACTCACACCGCCTCTAGTCTTGCAAAAAAAGATAAAAGTAAATCTGATCAAGCTTCTAGGTCCAGTTATGATTTTGTAGAGGACAGAAAAACATACAGAATTGTATCATGCATAAATATGCACTCATCAAAATTCAAAAGAGAAGAAGCATTACAAGTCAAATGGCCCAAGTTTAGAAAAAGACAAAGTGCAAGCAAAATAAAAGGATAGGGAACCTGTAGACTGAGATTTTAAATGTCATTTTAAAAATTATCACAACCAAACCATAGACTCTATGGATGCACATATGAGTGATAAAGGTTAAAAGAAATATGAGGAGGAGATTGCTACAAAATCTGGATTGCCACTACAATTGGGTAAAACAGAGGAAAAGGCTTTTGTGCAGTGGGTACAAAGTTCTCCTATTGATTTGAGTGACTTTATGTAAACGTGTGCATTATTCTTTAAGTTACAAATTGCTTTGGTTTAGGTTTCTATGAGTTATTTGACATTAAAAAGTTTTACAAAATAGAAAACAAAATTACCTGAAATTAGACTAGTCTTCTCATCTGTACTTTTATTCATTCAAACAGTATATTTATAGATGATCAAGGGACAAAATACGGTCTTCAGTATAGCACATAAGGGTACAAAAGGGTCTAAAGCACACTATTAAAGCAACCAGTAAACTTTAAAAAAAAATTTAACTTAGAGACAAACTGCCAATAACATGAAAAGAGAAGAGCAATGGTATTTTTATTTACAAAGCGCTAAGCTTTAAGAGCTCAAAATATCTTAGAGTCCTATAAATTCTGATGAATCAATGCAATATTCCTAATAAACAGAAAATATTAGCCTCCTTTAACATAAAAAGCAACTGAGGCCTAGAGTAACTCAGCCAAATCAGTGGATTATTTCTCACTGAGTGATTGACAACTATTATTATATTATTATTATTATAAACATATATTAAATTCTAACCAAACTATAGCTGGCAAAATCATCCTAGCCTCTTCAGAGATGATGATACAAATGACTTGCCTGAGATTACACAGCTAGTAACTTCAGGAGCCAGCATTCCAACCAAGCAACCTGCTGTGGAGTCAAGGCCCTCAACCACCCCACATGCTGTCAGAACTGATACACAACACAGATAATTTCCCAATTCAGCATTTTACCCAGGAGTTTCCCGATTTTTACTTTTTCAGTTGAAACAATACATGAATGGCAGTCTCACAGGTTTATGGAGTAAAGAGGATTCTCCGCAGTTTCTGGCATACCCCATTATCTCCCAAACATTCAGGCATAATAGAATGTAAGAGAAAATGACATCACACTGAGGTGAATACAAAGTCTTCTCTTGTAGCTTGTAATGAAATAACTGGCAAATTTTCACTACTGAATTACTACATTTCACGAATTAAAACTTCCGTTTTTCCTCTGTAGAACTTCTCTGGAATAGGGATGGCATTATAACATTGCTGCTCATCAGGACCTTATAAAGTCACACTTAACCTCTATTAGCATACAGTAAAATTACCGTTTTGTGTGAACACTTGTCATTTCTGCAACTGTAACATTACAGATAATCACCACCAGAGTCAGGATACAAAGCAGTTCAATCCCTCACGGCATCTTTAACATCACTGTTAATTAACTACATTCCAATATACAATAAATCTTTAATTTTAAATATTAAAATCATAAAAAAAACAAAATAGATAACCAAAAAAGGACCTACTGTAGAGTACAGGGAAGTCTGCTCAACATTCAGTAATAACTTAAATGGGAAAAAATTTTAAAATATATATATACATGTATTTGTGTAAGTGAATCACTCTGCGATAAACCTGAAACTAACACAATATTGTTAATCAACAATACTCTAATATAAAATAGATTTTTTTTAAATATCATAGAATGGAATCATTCAAATTATTACCCCTGGAGATCAGTTTCTATCATTCAGTATGATTCCTATGAGGTTAATTTATTTTCTAAATGGACAATTCATAGATTTTCATTTGAATTGCATTCCACTTGTATAGAAGTACCAGTTCATCAATTCATCCACTCAAGAACATCTGCATCGTTCCACACTTCTGATGATTATGAATAGAACTGCTATAGACATTTACATACAGTTTCCTGTGTGAAAGTAAGTTTTCCTTTCTCTAGAGTATTTGCATTGGAATAGGATGCTGGATCATACAATAAATGTGTTTTTCTTGCTATCAGAACTGTAAAGTGGCATTTCAGTGTGGCTGTACCATTTGGCATTGTCACCAGCAATTGTATAACATTTCCAATTGTGTCTTCCTTTTTTTTTTCGCAGTCTGATAAGTTTATTCAGTTTTATTAATCTTTTCAGAGAACCAGCTTTAGTTTTTTTTTTTCCTCTAACATTTTGTTTTCAACATCATTAATTTCTGCTCTTTATCATTTCCTTCCCACTGCTTGCTTTGGGTTTACACTGCTCCTCAACACAGGAACTCAGATCATTGATTCAAGACTATTTTTCATCCCTAATATAAGCATTTAAATGCTATTAAGTTCCCTGTAAGTACTGTTCTAGCAGGATTCTATAAAGTGTGATGTCATTTTGTTGGAAGTATTTTCTAAGTTATCTTGAGACTTTCTGTTGGACACAGATGGTTTAGTGTTTATTTTCCAATTGTCTTTTTTTTTAATAACCTATTATCGATTTCTAGTTTGTTTCTGTTATGGTCAGAGAACATACTTTGCATGCTTTCAATTCTTCTAAATTTGTTAAGATTTGTCTTATTATCTAGGGTACGTTCTGTCTTGGAGAATGTTCTCAGTGCACTTGAGAAGAATATTTATTCTTTTACTGCTGGGTGGAAACTTCTGTGTAAATTAAATCAAGTTAGTTGGTGGCACTATTCACTCTTATATCCTAGCTTATATTCTATTAATTCCAGCAAATACAGAAATATTACATTTTCCAACAATCATTGTTGATTTATCTAATTTTCCCTTCATTTTGGTCAGTTCATGCTAAATATATTTTCAGTCTCTGTGATTAAGTAGAAACACGTTTAGTATTATGTCTTCCTGGTGAATTTTTCCCTTTATTATGTAAGGTATATCTTTATTACTTTGTCTGATATTTATATGGCCAGTCAAGTTTTGTTTTGATTAGTGAATACATGGTATGTGTTTTTACTTTTATTTACTTGCAACTTTCATTTAAAACATTATATTGGAAATGAACTCTTACAGGTGGAATATATTTGAGTCATATTTTAAATATTCATCCTAAAAATTTTACCTTTTAATTGGTATGTTAAAACCACTGACATTCAATGAAATTACTGATATACATGGATTTAGGTCACTTACTTATTTATTTATATTTTTTTTCTCCCTCTGTTTTATGTTCCCCCTTTTCTCCTTTCTCTCTTGCTAACATCCTTTGGATCACAGAGAAAGCTACAGAATTCCACAAAAACATCTACTTCTGCTTCACTGACTACACTAAAGCCTTTGACTGTATGGATCACAACAAACTGCGGAAAATTCTGAAAGAGATGGGAATATCAGACCACCTGACCTGCCTCCTGAGAAACCTGTATGCAGGTCAAGGCAACAGTTAGAACTGGACATAGAACACTGGACTGGTTCAAAATTGGGAAAGGAGAATATCAAGGCGGCATAATGTCACTCTGCTTATTTAACTTATATGCAGAGTACATCATGTAAAATGTGACTGGATGAATCACAAGCTGGAATCAAGACTGCAGGGAGAAACATCAATAACCTCAGATATGCAGATGACACCACTCTTATGATAGAAAGCAAAGAAGAACTAAAGAACCTCTTGATGAAGGTGAAAGAGGAAAGTGAAAAATCTGGCTTAAAACTCAACAATCAAAAAAAGAAGATCATGGCATCTGGTGCCATCACTTCATGGCAAATAGATGGGGAAACAATAGAAACAGTGAGAGACTTTATTTTGGGGTCCCCCCAAAATCACTGCAGACAGTGACTACAGCCATGAAATTAAAAGACACTTGCCCCTTGGAAGAAAAACAACGACAAACCTAGACAGCATATTAAAAAGCAGAGACATTACTTTGCCAACAAAGGTCCATCTAGTCAAACCTATTGTTTTTCCAGTAGTCACATACGGATGTGAGAGCTGGGCAAGAAAAAAGGCTGAGCACTGAAGAATTGATGCCTTCGGGCTGTGGTGCTGGAGAATACTCTTGAGAGTCCACTGGACTGCAAGGAGATCAAACCAGTCAATCCTAAAGGAAATCAACCCTGAACATTCATTGGAAGGATGATGCTGAAGCTGAAGCTTCAATACTCTGGCCCCCTGATGCAAAGAGCCAACTCACTGGAAAAGACCCTGATACTGGGAAAGATTGAAGGCAGAAGGAGAAGGGGGTGATAGAGGATTAGACGCTTGGATGGCATCACTGACTCAATGGACACAAGTTTGAGTAAGCTCTGGGAGATAGTGAAGGACTGCATGCTGCAGTCCATGGGGTCAGAAAGAGTCGGACATGACTGAGCAAATGAACAACTCCTGGTTTAAACTTTTTTATAGTATTTAAGTTTATCTCTTCTGTTTCTGATCAAATCTTTGTATATTGTTAAGTGGTTGTTCTAGGGACTTCAATATTCATATCTACCCTTTTAGAGTTTAAATAAAATATTTCACAACAGCAAGTAAAATGTAGAAACCAACCTGGAATTAGAGGTCCCTTGACCCTACCACCTTTGTGCTGCATTTACTTATCCACAACATTGCAGCTGTCTCATACATAGGAAAACTCATCAAAAAATATTATCTATAATAGTTTTTAAATGTAAAAGAGAATTACTTGAGTCTGTTCTACTGATTGGTTCTATAGTTGTTGTTTAGCCACTAAGTCATGTCCAACTCTTTTGGGACAACATGGACTTTAGCCCACAAGGCTCCTCTGTCCATGGAATTCTTCAGGCAAGAATATTAGAGTGGGGTGACATTTCCTTCTCCAGGGGATTTTTTTGACCCAGGGATCAAAGCTGCATCTCCTGATTGGCAAGCAGATTCTTTACCACTGAGCCACCAGGGACGCCTATCGATTCTTTTGTTCTACCTTAATTCCTGTTGTTCCAAGGTTCCTTCTGGCATCATCTCCTTTGTATGAAAGGCTTTGTTGAGATATCCTTTCAGAGTACATCTTCTGGCAACAAAATTATCTTTGTTTTCAATTACACGAGATTGTTTTTATTTTACCTTTACTCCTAAAGCGTATTTTTTGGTTGGATATAGACTACTGAATTAATACTATTTGTTTTCAGAACTTTAAAAATCTTGTTTACTTTCTTCTGGTTCCCATGTTTTCTCAGGAGAAATTTATAGTCTTTCAAATTGTTGATCCTCTATTAGCAGTGCATCCTTTCTCTCTGGCTACTTAAGAGTACTGTCTTACTTTTCAGCAGTTTTGCTTACAAAGCGTCCATGTGTGGATATCTTTGGGTTGAAAGTGAAAGTAAAAGTGTTAGTCACTCAGTTGTGTCTGACTCTTTGTGACCCCATAGGCTGTAGGCCACCAGGCTGCTCTTACATGGGATTCTCTAGGCAAGAATACTGGAGTGGGTTGCCATTTCCTTCTCCAGGTGATCTTCCCAAGCCAGGGATCAAACACAGCTTTTCCACACTGCAGGCAGACTCTTTACCCACTGAGCCCCCAGGGAAGCATAATCTTTGATAATCTTTGAGTTATCATCTTGTAATTACCTGAGCTTCTTGCATCTGCAGCTTTATATCTTTTATCAAATTTGGGAAGTTTTTATTCAAAATTTCTTCAAATTTTTTTTCTGAACTGCACTTTTTCCTCTCCTTCCAGGATTTAGATGACCTGATACTTTCCCACACATGAGAAGCACTATTAATTTTCTTTCCCAATTTGTTTTCATTCAGTAGTTCAAACTGAAAAACTTTCAATGATTTATTTTTAACTTCAGTGGTACTCTGACATCTCCATTCTGTTATTAAGACCATCTAGTAAGTTTTTTTTTGGTTACCTTCTTTTTTTCAGTTTTAAGATTTCTATTTTTTTCTTCTTTATATTTTCTATGCTTTCATTGAGACTTTTCATCTTTCAAGAGCATTTCCCCTTACATGTTACAGCATTTATGTACCCAGTGCTTTAAAAGTATTTTTCAGAAAATTCTAACATCTGTGCCATCTCAGCACGGGTATCTATTAATCATCCTCTCCTATGGGAGTTTAAATTTTTCTCACACTTTTTATGTTTAAGTGACCTTAGATCATGTTCTGTACATTTGAATAATAGCCTCTCTCATCCCAAACTCTTCCTGTACATTCCATTTCTTTAGTGCATTTCTTTTCAGCACTCCTACCAGGAAGACGGGGTCCTATTTACCCCATTTTGTACACATTTTCCATGACTGCACCTGTGTCCAATGCTAAAGAACAAGAGAAATTAAAAACAGCAACAGTGCTCTCACCCCACCCCTCAAAATCACAGCAACTCTGGTTTGTGGTTTAAGATAGTGGAATAGAAGGACATGTGCTCATCTCCTCCTGTGAGAGCAACAAAATTGAAACTAGCTGTTGAACAACCCTCGACAAGAGGATACTGCAACCCACCAAAAAAGATGCCCACATCAAAAAACAAAGAAGAAACCACAACAAGACGTTAGGAGGGGCACAATCATGATAAAATCAAATCCCATACCCACCAGGTGGATGACCCACAAAGTGGAAAATAATAATACCAAAGAAGTTCTCCCACTGTTGTGAAGGTTCTGAGCCTCATGTCAAGGTTCCCAGCCTGGGGATCCCTGGAAAAGAAGACTTGGCAATCCCCAGGAAATCTATCTTTGAAGGCTACCAGGATTTGATTACAGCACTTCCACAGGACTGGGGAAAACAGACTCCACCCTTGGAGAGCATAAACAAAATCTTGCATAAACCAAGACCCAGAAAAAAGGAGCAGTGACCCCATGGGAGGCTGAAACAGACCTATCTGCTAGTGTTAGTCTCTCATGGAGGCATGGATTAGCAGTAGCTTGCTGCAGGGATGGAAGCACTGGTAGCAGCAGTCCTGGAAGGGGCCCCTTGGTATAAGTCCTCTTGGAGATCATCATTAATCTCACTAACAGGGAGGGAGCACAATGCCACCCATCAGCAGATAACTGGATTAAAGCTTTACTAAGCACAACCCTGCCCACCAGGGCAAGACCCAGTTTTTCCCACAGGAAGCTTACACAAGCCTCTCAGCCTCCTTCATCAAAGGGTAGACAGAAGAAGTAAGAAGAACCACAATCCCATAGTAGCTAGAACAAAAACCATATTACAGAAAGTTAATCAGAATGAAAAAGCAGAAAGTTAGGTCCCAGATGAAGGGACAAGATAAAACCGCAGAAAAACAACTCAATGAAGTGGAGAGAGGCAAACTTCCAAAAACAAAGAATTCAGAATAATGATAGTGAAGATGATGCACAGCCTCAGGAAAACAATGGAGAAGAGAGAAGAAATGTTTACCAAAGACCTAGAAGAACTAAAGAACAAACAGAGAGGAATAATACACTGGAAAGAATCATTGGAAAAGACCCTAATGCTGGGTAGGATTGGGGGCAGGAGGAGACTAACTGAGGCAGAAAAACAGATAAATGACCTGGAGGTCAGAATGGTGGAAATCACTGCCACAGAACAGAATATAGAAAAAAGAATGACAAGCGATAAAGACAGACTAAGAGACCTCTAGAACAACATTAAACACACCAATATTTGCATTTTTAGGGGCCCCAGAAGGAGAAGAGAGAGAGAAAGGACCTGAGATAAGAGCTGAAAACTTCCCTAACATGGGAAAGGAAATAGTCAACTAAGTCCAGGAAGCACAGAGAGATCCAGGCAGGATGAACACAATGAGAAACACACCAAGACACATAGTAATCAAACTGACAAAAATTAAAGACAAAGATGAAATATTAAAAGCAACAAGGCAAAAAGGACAAATAACATACAAGGGAACTCTCATAAGGTTATCAGCTAATTTCTCATCAGAAACTCTACAAGCCAGAAGGGAATGTCATGATATATTTAAGGTGATAAAACAGAACAACTTACAACCAACAATACTTTACCCAGCAAGACTTTTCTTCAGATTTGATGGAAAAATCAAAAGCTTTACATTTCAGTACAGTCTCTCAGTCGTGTCCAACTCTTTGCGACCTCATGAATTGCAGCACGCCAGGCCTCCCTGTCCATCACCAACTCCCGGAGTCCACCCAAACTCATGTCCATCGAGTCGGTGATGCCATCCAACCATCTCATCCTCTGTCGTCTCCTTCTCCTCCTGCCCCCAATCCTACTCAGCATTACCACAATTACAATTGCTTATTTAATGTAGTTTGATTAATTATACTGTTTTCTAAAAGATATTTTAAGTATTTTTAAGCAAAGTTGAGGGAAAAGTATATTTAACGATTTCCCATATAGTCCCTGCCCCAAACATGCATAGCATCTCCTATTATCAACTAGCCACCAAAGAAAGGCAAATCTGTTACAGTTGATGAACCTACACGGACATAACAAAATTATCTGAAGTTCATAGTTTACATTTATGGTTCACTGTTTTTGTTGTATATTCCATGGTTCTATGGGTTTGAATAAATCTATGACATGTACACGGTACAGTCCATGGGGTTGCAAAGAGTCAGACACGACTGAGCGGCTAACACGCACGCACACACAACATGTATCTATCAAAAAAAAAATCACAGCAACTCTAATCAAAGACAAATGTTCACGTCCCTCAGAATTTTAGACTTCTCTGAGCCCCCATTTTCTGCTTTGTCAGTGTTACTACTGCCATATGATTGCGTGTGGCACTGAAATGCTTGTTGAGTAAGAGCAAAGAAAAAGGGGGAGATATCTTCACTCCCCAAACACTGGGAAATTCCTTTCCTGTTTGTCTTTTCTTGGAGCTCTGTCAACTCCAATGGCCACTTCTGGATTTTGGGCAACCCTGGACCCAGATCAAGACACAGAAGAAGACGATGACATAATTCACTGCCAGTTAGGCAGCACTTCAAATTCAGGTTTTATTCATTAACCCACCTTTACTATTTACTTTGAAGCCTGAAACAGCTGTTCTATGTATTCTGTCCAAGTTTTACTGTGTCATTCAATAGGAGCAACAGAAGGGAGTGATCTTGCTCCATCTTACCCAGAACCAGAACCTGGCCTGCACTTTTCTTTCTCAATGGTATAAAAGTAACATTGCTTCTTACAAGCAATGCCACCTTAGAGTCAATGAATCATGGTAGAAATGAAACACCTGGCTACATGCCTCCCTAATCTCATAACAAGACCACGCTGTGGGTGACAGCTGCTTAACAACATTGTCCACCTTATACCAACGTAGTAGAGACCAACTAAACCTTTAAGCTTTGAAAGCAAAGTCACACTGTCTCTCATGTGCATACTTAATTAGGCAAGAGTTAATCCTCTCCAGCGAGACCCTAAATCAGAGGCTTGTGTACATGTGTGCTCAGTTGCTCAGCTGGGCCTGATTCTTTGCAACCCCATGAACTGTAGCCCACTAGGGTCTTCTGTCCATGAAATTTTCCAGGCAAGAATACTGGAGTGGGTTGCCATTTCCTACTCGAGGGGATCTTCCTGATCCAGGGATCATACCTGCATCTCTTGTGTCTCCTGCAGTGGCAAGCAGATTCTTTTCCACTGAGTCACCTGGGAAGCCCAAATCAGATGCTAAGAGACTTAGAAAGTAATAGAAAAATCTCAGCTATGTCACTAGGTCACATGTAGTAGAGAAGACAACACTGTCCACACCAAAACCAAGTAAGCATTAATCAAATCCCATAATGATATAAGGGCTTCCCTGGTGGCTCAGACAGTAAAGAATTTGCCTGCAGTGCAGAAGACCTGGGTTCAGAAGATCCCCTGTAGAAGGGAATGGCTACCCACTCCAGTATTCTTGCCTGGAGAATCCCAAGGACAGAGGAGCCTGGAGGGCTACAGTCCATAGGGTAGCAAAGAGTCAGACACAACTGAGCGGCTTTCACTTTTACTTGCCATGATGATATAATATAGAGAAAACAGCTCAGAAGGTCTTTCTGTGCAGAATCCTTCAATGCTACAGCTACATATTATTAACTCCAAGAGGAAGAAGTGAAAAAAGACATAGAGGTCCTTCCAGCAGAGGATCCTCCTCTGCTTCTGTTTATCTCTTTGCTCTCCCAGGAATTGATAGTAGCAGAGAAGAACATTAACACATTTCCAACCCTCCACCCTGGAAGTGCATCAAAGGACTCCTAGCATGGTATCTGGAATGCCCAATTTTTCAATGTACCACAGCTTCATTTGTCAAACTCTTCTGAAATTCTCTCAAGTTTCAATCAAGTTGTAAGTACAGTGGAATATCTTCAAAGCTTTCAATTCCCCAATTTAATGTGCTTTGTAAACTAGAACTTAGCCCCCTTTGGTTAGGATATACAGTTTAACAAAATGTATTCATACGCAATGCCTTTTCTAACTAAAGTCCTATATAGGAGGAATAATATATGAATCTCAAAGCTTACAAACCTGGCCAAGATCTAATTTGTAGTATACTCATCTTCTAAATATTCTTCAAACTATTCTTGAGTATTAGAACTCTTGGTATATATAAAGTATAAGATGTTCCTTGAAGGGTTATAAAACAGGTGTAATTGGAGTCTTCATTCAAATTCATAAAACAGTAATACATAAAACCTTTAATATACACAGCTTCCTGCATTACTGTTACTGTTGTTCAGTCTCTAAGTCGTATCCAACTCTTTTGCCACCCCATTGATTGTAGCCAGCCAGACTCCTCTGTCCATGGGATTTCCCAGGCAAGAATATTGAAGTGGGTTGTCATTTCCTTCTCCAGAGAATCTTCCTGATGCAGGGATCAAAACCTGTGTCTCTTGCATTGGCAGGCAGATTCTTTACCACTAAGCCACCAATCCTGTTCACTGTATGACAAACCCACCGACACATTCATAAAGAGTAAGGAATACCTAGACATAGGTTTCGAACAACACAAGAGAAGACTCTACACATGGATGTCACCAGATGATCGACACGGAAATCAGACTGATTATATTCTTTGCAATCAAAGATGGAGAAGCTCTAAACAGACAGCAAAAACAAGACCGGGAGCGAACAGTGGCTCAGATCATGAACTCCTTATTGCCAAATTCAGACTTAAATTGAAGAAAGTAGGGAAAACCACTAGACCACTCAGATATGACCTAAATCAAATCCCTTATGATTATACAGTGGAAGTGACAGATAGATTTAAGGGACTAGATTTTATAGACAGAATGCCTGATGAACTATGGACGGAGGTTCGTGACACTGTACAGGAGACAGGGATCAAGAAAATCCCCATGGAAAAGAAATGCAAAAAAAGCAAAATGGCTGTCTGAGAAGGTCTTACAAATAGCTGTGAAAAGAAGAGAGGCGAAAACCAAAGGAGAAAAGGAAAGATATTCCCATCTGAATGAGAGTCCAAAGAACAGCAAGGAGAGATAAGAAAGCCTTCCTCAGCGATCAGTGCAAAGAAATAGAGGAAAACAATAAAATGGGAAAGACTAGAGATCTCTTCAAGAAAATTAGAGATACCAAGGGAACATTTCATGCTAAGATGGGCTCGATAAAGGACAGAAATGGTATGGACCTAACAGAAGCAGAAGATATTAAGAAGAGGTGGCAAGAATACACAGAAGAACTGTACAAAAAAAGATCTTCATGACCCAGATAATCACGATGGTGTGATCACTCACCTAGAGCCAGACATCCTGGAATGTGAAGTCAAGTGGGCCTTAGGAAGCATCACTACGAACAAAGCTAGTGGAGGTGATGGAATTCCAGTTGAGCTATTTCAAATCCTGAAAGATGATGCTGTGAAAGTGCTGCTCTCAATATGGCAGCAAATTTGGAAAACTCAGCAGTGGCAACAGGACTGGAAAAGGTCAGTTTTCATTCCAATCCCAAAGAAAGGCAATGCCAAAGAATGCTCAAACTACCACACAGTTGCACTCATCTCACACACTAGTAAAGTAATGCTCAAAATTCTCCAAGCCAGGCTTCAGCAATACGTGAACTGTGAACTTCCAGATGTTCAAGCTGGTTTTAGAAAAGGCAGAGGAACCAGAGATCAAATTGCCAACATCCAATGGATTATCGAAAAAGCAAGAGAGTTCCAGAAAAACATTTATTTCTGCTTTATTGACTATGCCAAGGCCTTTGACTGTGTGGATCACAATAAATTGTGGAAAATTCTGAAAGAGATGGGAATACCAGACCACCTGACCTGTCTCTTGAGAAATCTGTATGCAGGTCAGGAAGCAACAATTAGAACTGGACATGGAACAACAGACTGGTTCCAAATATGAAAAAGAGTACGTCAAGGCTGTATATTGTCACCCTGCTTATTTAACTTATATGCAGAATACATCATGAGAAACGCTGGGCTGGAGGAAGCACAAGCTGGAATCAAGATTGCCAGGAGAAATATCAATAACCTCAGATATGCAGATGACACCATCCTTATGGCAGAAAGCGAAGAAGAACTAAAGAGCCTCTTGATGAAAGTAAAAGAGGATAGTGAAAAATTTGGCTTAAAGCTCAACATTCAGAAAACTAAGATCATGGCATCTGGTCCCATCACTTCATGGCAAATAGATGGGAAAACTGTGAAAACAGTGTCAGACTTCATTTTTCTGGGCTCCAAAATCACTGCTGATGGTGACTGCAGCCATGAAATTAAAAGACGCTTACTCCTTGGAAGGAAGGTTATGGCCAACCTAGATAGCATATTTAAAAGCAGAGACATTACTTTGCCAACAAAGGTGCGTCTAGTCAAGGCTATGGTTTTTCCAGTGGTCAGGTATGGATGTGAGAGTTGGACAATGAAGAAAGCTGAGCACCGAAGAATTGATGCTTTTGAACTGTGGTGTTGGAGAAGACTCTTGAGAGTCCCTTGGACTACAAGGAGATCCAACCAGTCCATCCTAAAGGAGATCAGTCCTCGGTGTTCATTGGAAGGACTGATGTTGAAGCTGAAACTCCAATACTTTGGCCACCTCATGTGAAGAGTTGACTCATTGGAAAAGACCCTGATGCTGGGAAGGATTGGGGCAGGAGAAGTAGGGGACGACAGAGGATGAGATGGCTGGATGGCATCACCAACTCGATGGGCATGGGTTTGGGTGGACTCCGGGAGTTGGTGATGGACAGGGAGGCCTGGCGTGCTGCGATTTATGGGGTCGCAAAGAGTCGGACATGACTGAGTGATTGAACTGAACTGAACTGAGACATATGCTTCCACTAATTAATCATGAATAGGGACTCATAAGTGCTCAAGACGGTGTTTGTTTTTACAAAAAAAATGTCAAACACAGTGGTGAAGAGAGAATACTAGATTAGTCCTATAAGCAAGTGGACAAAACATCCAGAAGTCAGTCTTCAATTTTCTTAGAAACATCTAACATGATGATTTCCATCAGGCTTCATCCACTATATTGACCTCTTCAGTCAAAATTTTAGTGTTCATAGGTAAGAAACAACTAAATCAAACCCAAAAATAGTTATTTCCAAAAGATGTCAAGCCCTAACCCATTCAAAGTGAGGGCAGTCATTTTCTGTTATCCTGTTCAGTCCACTGAATCAAAAACCAACCTTAAAGGCTATTTTTGGTCTCACGTGAAAAATTTTAAAGGAGTCTTAAACAGAATTACCATTGCTGAGCAGTGAAATACCCATCTCAGTTCTACCTGTACACTGATGTCTGAGGTTTCTCTGAACACCTTGCTAGATGAAGTTTTTAGAACAGCAAACGCAGGAGGCAGTCAAGCAAGGAGAAGCAGTCAACAAGGCATGACTACAGGACAAGGAGACAACAGGGACAGTAAATACAGCCTGGAGAAAGAAAACACAGAGCCCCACGCTGAAAGGTCAAAACGGTCTTCTCAAAGTTAGCCTTCTTGTCAACTGTATGTGTTTTACCTGGAAAACAATGGTATGTAGGCAGATTTTTTAAAGACATTTTATATCAGATCTTAAACACATTTTTAAGTGAGTCACTGAATATCAAATGAAGTTTCCTACCTTGCTGCTGAAAATAAAGAGCAGATGTGACATCTTATCTCTTGCACATTTTCACATGCAAGGATATTACTTTTTTCCAAGTAAATGATGCAATACTTTTCAAAGTATATATCCTTTCTTAATTAAGAGAAGTAAATTTAAATAAAATGCAATTTTCTAAGGCTAGTGACTCATCAGGATGTATATAAAATGTATTATTAATTCAAACACAAATATCATGTTTTAAATTTTTATTATTTTTTTTCCTACCTACATCAGAGTTAAGCATAACTGCCTGGCTTTTGTCTGTTATCAAGTCTTATTTAGCTAGTCACTTAATACCTCACTGTGACCTTAGATTTTGAATATGACAGATTTACTTGCTTATGCTTGAATTAGCCGCAGCTAATAACAAATTAAGGAAATTATAAAATTAAACAAAAAAGCAAACTCCACTTTCTCTAATCTTGACCCAAATATTTAACTTTCCAACTTACATTTTTTTCCAGTAAACTCCAAGGAAAACAAACCGCTATTAAATCATACTGCAGACTTCTTGTTCTTACTAATTAAAGCTTGACGCCAATGTTGTTACAGATTCACGTAAGATACAGTCACAGTACTATTCAAGACAGTAGAGAACAAAAAGTGTATTATTTACAAAGTAGTTATGGTATTAATGTGAAAATTTGGAAAATGAAATATCATTGTCAAAAGCCAGACACATCAAAAATTACAGTTTCCATGTAAATGTTAGTTGTCATTTTCCATTATCCAAAAAGCACGGTTAATAATAAAACGGTGTCATCATTGACTCCAGTACTCTTGCCTGGAGAATCCCAGGGACGGGGGAGCCTGGTGAGCTGCCGTCTACGGGGTCGCACAGAGTCGGACACTACTGATGCGATGCAGCAGCAGCAGCAGCAGCAGCAGCAGCAGCAGCAGCAGCAGCATTGACTATTTAGCAAGAAAAACCTGATGAGGACGTACCACAAATGTACAAAATTGATTTAAAGTTTCTCATCTTTGCAATTTGGTTGAAAAGACTTGAAAGTAACTATGCACTTGAAATGTCATTATTTTAAATGAAAATAATAAAGAATCATTTAAAAACAAAAACATTAGTTTCTCCATATACATAAAGTACACACTGTGACACTATGAGTATTCCTAAATCTCAGTAACACTGAATCAGTTTTATTCACATGTAATTTGATTTTATTCCTTTCAGCCCCAGAGCCAATTTTAAAGTATATTTAGCTACTTTCAATGGATAAGCACAAAAGAGTTCAATTGCTTGCCAACTTGTATGATTTCTTTAAAAAACTGTATGTAATATAAAAAAGCAGGAATATGGGGATCTGTAGCTTGATTGTGCGTAAGTACCTGACATTGAAAGAAATCACCTGGATCAATGATGTTGAAAATAAAAATCTATTTTCAGAATAAAGTCTAAATTTCTGATTGAAAAAGAGATACTGTAATTCCAAGAAATCAATTTCCCTTCAAATACAGTGCTTAGTAAATGGAAAACATTATATAACTTCGAAAAGATGTGAATTTTTATACATATTAATATTCATATGAATATTACTATTTAAAATAATATTAACTAAAGTCAGTTAAAAATGAAATGATTATCAATTTTACCTATTCTTTCCACTTTTATATAAAACACCATAAGGCTTCTTTATAGCACTAGCTTTCTTGGGTTTGTATAATCATAATCAGGAGAGAACAAAACACAATTATTTTTAAAACACTTCAGCCACAAAATTAAAGAATATTAAAAGATGTGCTCAAGAATGATGGTAGAAAATAAATCCAATCTTTTAGTTAGAAATCTCTTAGGGGCTTTCCATCCTAGAAAATTTTAGCATGTTGAAACATTTGCCATGATATGGTCAGTCTATTCAATCAAGTGTGGGTTTGGGACTATTTGCCTGGTATATGCAAATCTAGATAAAATATGTTACTGTTGTAATCACTATAATAGTTTGAGTAGGTCTGAGCAGGTAGAGCAGGCTTGGGTGGGCTCAACCAGCTTGTGTGACAAAAGTACAATATCTCTTTAAATGGCTGTTTACAAACCTATCAGTCAATCTACGTATTAACCACACTAATCCCTAGAAAAGTTTACATTTTAAATTTGACACACAATAGAAGCCTAAGGGAGTTAAAATGAAAGAACAATGACCAAATCCAATTCTCTAACTCAGAAGAAGTAGTATCTTTGCTTTAAATCAAAGTAAATTTGTAATTCACTGTACATTTTTCAATGCTATGTTGTCAAAGACTGTAAAAGAAATGTGAGAGTACTACTTATATATGTTTCCTATTATTGAACAGTTCACTATAAATGGAAATCCACATAAATACACTGACAGTAAAATAAATTAAGCTTAAAAAATAAAACTTCTCTAATAACATAAAATAAGTCAGATTCTGAGACTTGTTATAAATCACAATTTGAAGATTTCATACCAAAGCTTGCCTGAAGTTAGTTACACCAAAATTTCCAAACTAAAAAGATGAACTTGAACAAGAATTAAGAAGGACCGAAATATACATGCTGTTTCAGTGACAAGTCAATCTAGGAGTAAAAAATACTCTTGCTAGTTATGACATTTATCCTAGAAATGTCTTATAGTCTGAAAAACACTAAGTAAGCAAGAAAATAGTTACATCAGAATATAATTCCAGTAATAATTGGTATTAAGTTTAAAAAAAAAAAAGCAGCACAGGAAAGACAACTTACAAAATATTAACCACTCATACCACAGTGAAAAAAAGTTCCATTTTAGAAGAGGAAAAACTGTATGGCTTGGTGATGGGTGTTTAACTTACCAGAATTAAAAAATGAAAGAAACAGTGCCCAAATCTGAAACTGTTACTCTGATTTTGCATTTTAATGCTTACTCTTTCTCTAGTCATGTCTAGAAATCTACCATTTCAATATTATCTGCTTTTTCCACACTCTTAGAATACTACTGTGTGCTTAGCACAGAACTAGGAGACAACATCTTTAGTCGCAATTGGGTGGTCATTCTTCATCAGGCCAGCAAAAGATAAAAATTTAACCCAACAGAACCTGTACTGGGCAGGCTGGATTTTATAAACCATTTGCTGTAGCCACCAATTATTTTTTTTTTTTTTAGTTGCTCAGTAGTGTCTGACTCTTTGTGACCCCATGGACTACAGCCCGCCAGGCTCCTCTGTCCATGGAATTCTCCAGGCACGAATACTGGAGTGGATAGCATTCCTTTCTTCAGGGGTTCTTCCCAACCCAGGGATCAAACCCAAGTTCCCACACTGCAGGCAGATTCTTGATGTCTGAGCCATGAGGGAGTCTGTATCCACCAAAGAGAGATAATGAATTCAGAATCCACTTGAGTGGTCAATGTGAGTAGGTACTTGACTCAGAGGTACCATGTGGCCATGTCCCAGAACAGAGTCAGGCCTAAGCTGAAGGGAGAACTGGGATTCACTTGTGGATCTCATTCTTACTATGTAACCTGGAGGAAAGTGCTTAGTCTCACTAAGTTTCAGTTTTCCCATCTACAAAACTGGGAGCAATAGTATCTACATTAACAGCATGACAAAGAAAAAAAAATGAAATAACATTATAAAACACCTACAGAAAAAAAAAGTAACATTATGAAGCACCTAGCATGAGTGCTAAAAGTATTCTGGTGTTAAACCTTGACAGAAGTGCATACACTCAGATATTCTATCTATTTCAAAAAAGAAAAAAGATACACTGGAGTTTAATATGCCCCTTCTGGGAGCAGGACGAGTGAGGTGAAGTGGAAAGGAAGGGCCAGCTATCCCTATAATTTAATGTCCTTAGATTCTAAAGAAAAGTACCAGTAAATTTGGTTTAACTCAATGTTAGAGGATAGAATAAAAGAACAGACCTTCTTCCCACCTTCACTAAATTACATCTAAGAGAGATTCACACAAAGTTACAGTCAGTGCTAAAATCCAGAAAGTTCTTTAATGTTTTAAAAATTGTTTTCGTATATAAATTTGATGGCAAAATGAGTCCTAAACTTGAGGAGCTTCCCTCATAGCTCAGTGGTAAAGAATCAGCCTGCCAATACAGGAGACACGGGTTCAATCCCTGTTCCAGGAAGACCCTACACGCCATTGCTCAACTAAGCCCATGCGTCACAAGCCTGGGAATCACAAGAGAAGCCACTGCAGTGAGAAGCCCATAGCCCGTGCTCTTCACAACTAGAGAAAAGCCTGCACAGCAATGAAGACCCAGCACAGCCAAAAATAAATAAACTATTTTTTAAAATGAGTCCTAAACTTGAACTGGCTGGGGCTTCCTGGTCATTCTTGCATTGAACATAAATACTGATGAACTATATATAAGCTTCATTATGCAGTAAGGTCCCAAATTGTCCTGGTGATGTGATATAATGACATATAGCAGTAGCTTCTAAAACTACACAGTAATCAGAATTCCTACATATATGTAGCCCAAGAATTTCAAAGGAGAAAATCTGACCAGTTGAAACAACCACATTACTTACAACATTGAGTTCTTGGAGAAGCAAGAGATAATACATATAAAAAGCTTTAAACAATGCCTTGCACAGAGTACCCAATAAATGTTGTGTTCTACAAGTACCTAGAAAAATACTTTGACATGGAAAGGCAACAGGTAAATGGGTAGTCCGCTATAAACCATATTGTGGATTTTTTTTTTTTAAAAATCTAAGAGTTTCCCTCCCCCTATACTCAGATGTATTTCTACTATCAGGCCCCAAAAACAATGTTAGCACAAGTCATGAAGGCAGGTAGCAATCTCAGGTGAGCCAATAAACATTCGAAACTGACAATGTGGTAAGATCTGAAGTTCTAAATACAATAAAGATTATTTAGAAAAAAATCAACTATGAGTGACTGGAGAACAGACTACAAGAACGCTTTTGGAAATTAACGTACAAACTAATGGTCCAGAGTTTTTGTTAAAATGCAGATTCTGACTTAATGTGGCAGGGCCAGACGTTTTGTATTCAAGATATCTGGTAATCAAAACTCTACTGGTCTAGAAACCCAAAGAGGGTAAGAAGGCCCTTAGCAGTGGTCCTCAAAGTGTACAAGCAACATCAGGATCTCTTAAAAAATTATTAGAAATGCAAATCTTAAAGAATATAAGGAGACTGTTCTCTAAATTATCTGTTTACATACAGACAGATTAATTTCTTTGAGAATTGTTTAGTCGTTAAGTCAGGTCTGATTCTTTGTGGCCCCATGGACTGCAGCATGCCAGGCTTCCCTGTCCTTCACTATCTCCCTGAGCTTGCTCAAACTGATGTCCATTGAGTCAGTGATGCCATCCAACCATCTCATCCTCTGTCATCCCCTTCTCCTATTGCCTTCAATATTTCCCAAGATCAGGGTCTTTTCCAATGAATCGGCTCTTTACACCAGATGGCCAAAGTATTGAAGCTTCAGCATCAATCCTTTCAATGAATATTCAGAGTTGATTTCCTTTAGGATAGGCTAGTATGATCCCCTTGCAGTCCAAGGGACTCTCAAGAGTCTTCTTCAACACCACAATTCAAAATCATAAATTCTTCAGTGCTCAGCTTTCTTCAAGGTCAAACTCTCACATCCATACATGGCTACTGGAAAAACCATAGCTTTGACTAGACAGATCTTTGTCAGGAAGGTGATGTCTCTGCTTTTGAATATGCTGTTTAGGTTTGTCATAGCTTTCCTTCCAAGAAGTAAGTGTCTTTTAATTTCATGGCTGTAGTCACTGTCTTCAGTGATTTTGGAGCCCAAGAAAATAAAATCTGTCAGTGCTTCCACTTTTCCCCCTTCTGTTTGCCATGAAGTGATGGGGACCAAATGCCATGATCTTAGTTTTTTGAATGTTGAGTTTTAAGTCAGCTTTTTCACTCTCCTCTTTCACTCTCATCAAGAGGCTCTTTAGTTCTTCCTCACTTCTGCCATTAAGGTGGTATTATCTGCGTATCTGACATTATGGATATTTCTCCCTGCAATCCTGATTCTTGCTTGTGATTCATCCAGCCTGGCATTTTGCATTGTGTACTCTGCATGTAAGTTAAATAAGCAGGGTGATAATATATAGCCTTACCGTACTCCCTTCCGAATTTTGAACCAGTCTGTTGTTCCATGTCTGGTTCTAACTGTTGCTTTATGACCTGCATACAGGTTTCTCAGGAGACAAGTAAGGTGGAAAAGTAGAATACTAGAACATGTTAACTAAATAAAACAATTTCTCTCTGCAAACAATTTCCAAAACTAAAGCACCTGTGATTATACTTAAAATGTAGGCTTCTACATGATAAAGCCTGTTCTTGATATTCATAATATATAGGCAAAGTATTGAAATGTGTAGAACCCTCACTGAACCATTTACCAACTCCTTGCAAAACAGATCAGTTCCATTTTACCTAGGTAATAGAGATAAGACTTTGTAAAGAAACCAAACTAAGTTTTCAATTTCCTTCTGTTGAGAATATAACCAACTACATCATGATTTAGGCAACTTCTCCAGAGTCATGTTTATACACTGCCTGACTCATATGTAAATATATGTCAACATTTTGATTTATAGCTATAGATCATCTGTTTGCATACACACAGATGCCCAAATCATTATATTAATAGTTTGAAACACAATACTGTTAAAGCACAAAAAAATATAAAGATAAAATACAAATACAGAACGTCACACACAGAGAAGAGATATCAGTTTTCTGAATGTGAAGCCAGATGATTGCTAAATAGGCTTTGCATAAAAGAAGATAAAAAAAAAAAAAATGTTGCGTTCACAATTCCTACTCAGTTTTTTTTTTTTCCAACTTCAGTCAAGGTCACATCTCAGTCAGTATCCGAGTACATCATTCTGTCCTTAATCTAGTTTTGAAGGAGTAAATTACAAACAGATTGTAAAGTACCACACTCGCTTCAGTATTGGGGGTGGGCCCCTCTGATTTTGGCTAGGACCATATACACACATACATAACAACAACAACAGTGCTGTCTGGAGACAACTGATGGTCACAGTGGGGAAAGGGAGGGAGGGTAGAGTGCCGCCAGGATCTACTATGATGCCAAAAACAGTTCCCTGAACAAAGAAGTAGCTGGCCTAAGATGCCAATAGTGCCGAGGTTAAGAAACTGTGATGTAAACTGTGAAAGTTGCAAAAATACAGAATGAACGCATCTCATGCATCATCATTACATTCCTAGCACAGTGTCAAGCACATTTAATAAATATTTATTGATTATGAAATAAATCACTTCTGTGCAGTTGAGCTCTTAAGATGAAAAAAAATGAGAAAAGGGTTATTACATATATAATACCTAAAATCACAAAGCAAAATCACAGTCATTGTCAAAACTAAAAGGAATTAAAAATCATTCAGACCAATTACTCTTTTTCAGAAAATTTTTCTCAGGCAAAAGATACTGTCTAATGTAATGTGTTGGCAGTGTTGAGAGGAGATAGTTTTCTGAATAAAAACAAAATACATTTACAAATTAAAATGTCAGTTTTCACTTTTAAAATGTCAATGTCACCTACTTTTCTCAGATTACTAAAATATTTCCTTCATAACAGTTAAACCAACGTAACATAAAGCATGTATGATAGTTGCTCAGTCGTGTCTGACTCTGCAACCCCACGGATTGCTGCCCACCAGGCTCCTCTGTCCATGGAATTCTCCAGGCAAGAATACTGGGACGGTTGTCACTTCCTTCTCCAGGGGATCTTCCCGACTCAGTGATGGAACCCAGGTCTCCCACATGGCAGGCAGATTCTTTACTGTGTGACTTATCAGGGAAGCCCCAACATAAGTCATAAGTGATATTTCAAAGCAGGAAATAAAATAAATGTAATTATTTTTCAAAAAAACCAAATCACAGACCTCCCTGGTCTACAAGATTTATACTTCTGAGCAGTCAGGGCTTTAAAATGTCATGAGAAATTCTGAACTGGCTTACGGTTTTGAAACCCAGGAACTGACAGTCACAAGGCCAAACATACCCTTAATAATCGATTCAGCTGCATACAGATCTCGTTTGTAGGTCACCTAGAGGACAGATAAACTTCATTAGATTTAACAGAGTAGAAAGGAATGTTAAAGCAATAAAATAATGCCCCCAAGGAAATTCTTGAGTTTGGAGAAAACATAAACACACAACACTGACAAGTTTTAAATTAAAACAACATCAGTTATTCAGAAAAAAATATATTTTGCTTCTACAAATGCTTGAAGATCTGTTTTAAATCTTTAAGTAAATTAAGATGTTGTGTGGCAGTTGTTACCAAAGTCTTATTAATATAAGTATCATATCAAAGAAAATGTGGTAGCATTCATATACAAGTATTAGAATTATGGTTTAATAGTAAGGTTTTTTGTGGGAAGGAAAGAAAGAAAAGAATATATTTTAAAAATTACCATATTGCATGTTCAGTTGAAATGAGATGATTCTCAAAGACCAATTCACAGAGAGGGTCTTCCTTCTGAATTGAGTTTATCTGTGTACCCCCAGATAAGGCTCACCTTTTTAATATTTTTATTAATACATGACTGACAGAGCCTGGAGGCTACCACCATGAATGTAAGAACAATCATGATCTCTGCTTAAGAACATACAGCCTCTTTGCAATTAACCTATTACTTTGCAAATAACCTATTCCTTGTATATAACCTGCCACGGTCCTATAGCAGATAGTTCTCAGACCACATGCCATGAGCTCAGGTACAGAGCATGTCAGATGCATTGCACTGCAGAACTCCTTTTCCTTCATCACAGAACTGAAGAACAGAGTAAATAATTAAATCTATTAGTAAGTACTCTAAGGTCTTAGGAGCTTATCATTCAAGTGCTCAAGTGCTCAGATGATTATGATGCCAGTGTCTCAAAACCCACTTTGAGAAATAATTAGTAACTTTCCATATCGATAATTTGGACAATTTTTCTCCAGATTATCTCCAAACTAAATTGTACAAAAATTGTTCAGCTAAGTGGTTCACGGCACTTCTACCCAAATAGGTTTCCCTGCTATGCCTAGATCCTGGCAGGTAAACCACCCTGGCCCAAAATCTATATCTTACAACTCAGAACTAATGTAGTAGCTGACTTGTATGACAAATGGAAATTTCCTCAAGCAGTCAACCAATCTATTAAAATCAAGTATGACATTGTTAAATTATCTCTAAAACAAGCAATGTCAACCAAAACCAGTGCTATAGTTACTGATTCAAAATATAGCTCTATTACCTGGGGGAAAAAAAAAGTAGAAAACAGACACTTAAAGCTTCAGACTATGCATTTCACCAAATTAAAGACTGTATTGATCTCATTCACGCATTCAATAAATATTTCTCAAATACTGCCACACCATAGGTCCTGTTCTAACGGCTGGAATAGAGCAACGAACACAGTGAGCAAAACTCAACCTGCAGAAACAACATTTTAGGGATACACTTTTCTTAGAAGAATTGAATAAAATATATCTGTTTCCATGAAAACCCAAAGTTAACTAGACAGCTGAAATCAGTACTCAATATTTGCAGTTTAGATGAGAAAAGGCTTTTTTTTCCTTTAACTGTCTGCTATGTAAGGTAAACTCAAAACAGTAATTAATGGAAAGATGTCTCATCACTATAGCTGATTTTTCATTCCTTCCTGCTTTCTTTGAGGAATATAACTGCATTCCAAATTTAAACAGAATAATTGTGAAAGTGCTTTATTCTTTTTTTTCAAATAAATCTATCTTAACAATAGGGTTTTTAAAATAAAGAAAACTTGGTCTCAAATACTAAAATGACTTTTCTAACATACTTGCAAGACAACGCTTATGCATTGAAATCAGTCTTAAGAATAAACCAGATGTATTACTACCCAAAGGTCCTTGGGCACTACACTAATATTCAGAAAGAAACTATATAAAGAAAGACAGCTAAAATTCTTTTTTTTTTTTGGCTGCAGTGCACAGCTTGCAGGATCTTAGGTCCTCAATCAGGGACTGAACCTGCACCCTCAGCAGTGAAAGTGGTGTGGAGTCCTAACCACAAGACTGCCGGCAATTCCCCTAAAATTTGAATTTTTTTTTTTTGTCTACATTTTCCTATTGGCTATCAGTTCAGTTCAGTCGCTCAGTCATGTCCAACTCTTTGCAACCCCATGGACTGCAGCACGCCAGGCTTCCCTGTCCATCACCAACTCCCAGAGCTTGCTCCAACTCAGGTCCACTGAATCAGTGATGCCATCCAACCGTCTCATGATCTGTCACCCACTTCTCCTCCTGCCCTCAGTCTTTCCCATCATCAGGGTCTTTTCTAATGAGTCACTGCTGAGGGGGAGGGTGACACAATTCAACCCCCAGCACTATGTGTGAAATGACTCAGAAAGGGAATGAAGAGAAGCACTTGGAAAGGCCAGCTTCCACTCAGTGCACTGACGTTTGTCGCACATACAATGGAAGCAAGCTCCAAGGTGTGAGGACTAAAACTGTGCTTCTCTGTTGCTGGTGGAAGCAGTGAAATTTGAGATTTAATGCAAAAGACACTGAAGAACATCTGTGGAGTTCAAGTGGAAAATTCAAAGAGCTTTCCTTCTACCTGAAGACCTGAGGGTGCTTCACACTTTTAAAGAAGGCTCAGAATACCCGTGAGAAAAAGGTAATAACACAGCCCCCTCAAAAAAATGAGCAAAGAGGCCAAAGGGTGTTGACATGTTAGTAGCAATAAATGTCTTCAGGTTTCATTTATTTATTTTTAACACAGCCTGTAAATTAAGTTTAGCAGATCTGTAGTGACGTGAGTCAGGATTTTTCACAAAACACCTAATTGGTAATTACCCAAATCCTCCCAATGAATATGTGTATCACCATCTGTCATATACAGAAAAAAATAAACAAAAATAATAAAATGTTGACCTGATGGATTAATGATGTTTGGAAACTCTTAAAAGAGCAATAATACTGTATTAATTTTCTCCACCAGGCAATAAATCAGGCATATCAATATCCTGTAATCTTGTAACAATTTAAATATGTATGAGACAATCTTAGCACGTAGCAAGGCCCATCACATGATTGTACAAAATATCTAACACATAGGGCTTCTTTTTGTTTTTATGTCAATGAAGAAATATGCTTTTGGATTCATATTAGCTCAGAATTAGGATGAATATTTACTAGCCAGATTTAGATGGATGCTTTATAAAGATTTCATCCAATATTTCCAAAGGAGCAGTACTTATTCAAAATTATGATATGACCCTACAATTCTATTTCAGAATACATTGTTCAGTTTACCACATTTCTACACAATGAAACACAGGAGAGTCACACTGTAAAGCACTCCAGCCTCAACAGGAACACGGAGTATGATAATGCTACAACCACTTCATTCCTCCCAAAGAAGTCTGTCATGAAATCAGTCAAGCCTGACCACAGGAAAGAGCACAATGCCACTTGGAGGTGGTGAGTTCTTCCAGGCACCAAGCCTACTGGGTCAAAACTACTGCAGATATGTGTTTCAATAGCACATTAAATTGGAGCTACCATCCTAGGGACTGAGAGGAAATGTTGTTGCTGTGAGAAGCAGAGCGGCGCCCTCAATCCAGCTGAGAGTAAGGCTACACAGTAAAACATTACACATCAAGAACGTACACAAAACAAAACAATATTACTGGCTAAATGGGATCTGTTTGAGTAAACTATCCCAACATGAATTTTCGTGCAACTGAGCAACAGAAATGATACCATAATTTGATGGATCAGAAAACCCACTGAGACTCTTAACACCTTTAATGTATATGTACACACATACTTTTATTCCTAGAAATACTGTTTCAATATGAAGCCAAATGTTTTTAAACTTCTCTATTTTCTAAAGCACCTGGAAAGTGTCAGTACTTGCAGAGTATGTCTTCAGGAATGACACATCAACACAGAGCTAAGTACCAACTTCCTTACCTTCCAGAGGTCAGGGGATCCTTCCACAAGTTTGGCTTTGATATGACTGTATTTTAGAGCCAAATGTAAACACTCAGTTCCAAATTCCAAGTCATAGTCACTACACTGGGTAAGAAGAAAAAAGAATTAAGAAGTTAAAATATAATATTAAATAATCTTTCAATTTCATAATCAACTGCATATAGAAAAGAGCCTAGAGGATTCACAAATTAGCTACAAGTTAAATTAATCTTCTTCATGCCCTAAAGGCCAAATGAAACCAATAGAAAATACAAATGTTGCAATCATGTTTTTAACTTCCTGAATAGTTTCAGTGAAAGTTGCTCAGTCATTTCCAACTCTTTGAGACCTCACAGACTGTAGCCCACCAGGCTCCTCTGTCCATTGGAATCTCCAGGCAAGAATACTGGAGTGGGTAGCCATTCCCTTCCCCAAGGAATCTCCCCAACCCAAAGATTGAACCTGGGTCTTTGACTTTGCAGGCAGATTCTTTACCGTCTGAGCTCAGGTGACTTTGCAGGCAGATTCTTTACCGTCTGAGCTCAGGTGTCAGATAAATACAATACTTTATTTCCTTTGTTCAAAAGTTACATTTCCAAACATGTTTGTAAAATGCCTAAAGGTATGACTGAGGATTACCATATCAGAACTTAATTTAACAAATATACGTATCCATAAAACCCCAAATCTCTTATATTTATACCAAAACACTTGCAGGTCACAGCTTTCTTATTGATATTTTAAATAACAATAGATCTTTTTAGATGATATATTTTGATTCTGAACATGGAACTATATCAGTCTTCCATATGAGAAAAAAAAGTGAATGCCTATCAGATTTAGTAAAATATAAATAATATTTTTTAGCATTTTAAACAGAACCACCCAAATGACGAACATAATGCAATTAAATAATGGTCACTGAGTATCTATCATGTCCAAGGTTTGTTTTAAGTCAACACCGAAATCAGATTGATTATACTCTTTGCAGCCAAAGATGGAGAAGCTCTATACAGTCAGCAAAAACAAGACCAGGAGCAGACTGTGGCTCAGATCATGAACTGCTTATTGCCAAATTCAGACTTAAATTGAAGAAAGTAGGGAAAACCACTAGACCATTCAGGTATGACCTAGATCGAATCCCTTATGAGTATACAGTGGAAGTGACAAATAGATTTAAGGGACTAGACCTGATAGACAGAGTGCCTGATGAACTATGGACAGAGGTTCGTGACATTGTACAGGAGACAGGGATCAAGAAAATCCCCATGGAAAAGAAACGCAAAAAAGCAAAATGGCTGTCTGAGGAGGGCTTACAGATAGCTGGGAAGAGAAGAGAAGAGAAAAGCAAAGGAGAAAAGAAAAGATATTCCCATCTGAATGCAGAGTTCCAAAGAATAGCAAGGAGAGATTAGAAAGCCTTCCTCAGCGATCAGTGCAAACAAATAGAGGAAAACAACAGATTGGGAAAGACTAGAGACCTCTTCAAGAAAATTAGAGATACCAAAGGAACATTTCATGCAAAGACAGGCTCGATAAAGGACAGAAATGGTATGGACCTAACAGAAGCAGAAGATATTAAGAAGAGATGGCAAGAATACACAGAAGAACTGTACAAAAAAGATCTTCACGACCCAGATAATCACGATGGTGTGATCACTCACCTAGAGCCAGACATCCTGGAATGTGAAGTCAAGTGGGCCTTAGTAAGCATCACTACGAACAAAGCTAGTGGAGGTGATGGAATTCCAGTTGAGCTATACGAGCATATAAAGATAAATGAGACATGTTTTGTGACCTCAAGGAACTCAGGTTTAAAAGAGGAGGCTGATCTATAGCAAATATTTTGTAACAGAATGCGATAGATGGAGCATTAGCAGAATATTTACAAGTAGACCAGGAGATACAGTATTTAATTCTATGTAAGGGTAGTAGGGAAGCCCCGTTAGAGGAAATGGTCTCTGATCTCATTCTAAAGACTGAATAGGGACTTCCTTGGTGGTTCAGTGGCTAAGACTCCACACTCCCAATACAGGTGCCCTGAGTTTCAATCCCTGGTCAGGGAACTAGATCCCACATACCGCAACTAAGACTTGGCACAGACAAATAAATGAATAAATATTTTTTAAAAAATAAAGACTGAATAAAACTCAAGGATAGGAATACCTTTCAGGCAAAAACTACCCAACAAAGATACAGACATTGCAGATCTGCAATGGATCCACTGGATCTGCATTTTACCAACAGCACAACCATGACTTACATGGTGGTTCAGATAGTAAAGAATCTGCCTGCAATGCAGGAGACCAGCGTTCAATCCCTATGTTGGGAGATCCCCTGGAGAAGGAAAAAGGAACCCACTCTAGTATTCATGCCTGGAGAATCCCATGTTCAGAGGAAACTGGCAGACTACAGTCCATGGGGTGACAAAGAGTCGGACATGACTGAGCAAATAACACACACACACAAGAGCATATCCATGTAAGACAGACTGGAAGAAGTCAATAAATATGAATATGACATTTAGAACTGTTTGCCAATCTTTATTTTATTGGAGATTACAAATCCTACGTTTTAATGATTTGTGAAGTTAATATGACAAGAAAATATAACCATCGGTTATATATAGAGTCCCAAATTAACCAGAACTGCTTCAGTATAAACCTTTATTCTTATAAACAACATAACATGGCATTTTCAAGAAATGTCATGATATGTCTAATATACAATATAACATGACATTGAAGAAATTTAAGAAATTTCATCTTTAATATAGTATTATCAACAGTTCAGTTCAGTTCAATAGTTCA
The DNA here is from genome assembly GCF_054371585.1 of Giraffa tippelskirchi. Classification (NCBI taxonomy): domain Eukaryota; kingdom Metazoa; phylum Chordata; class Mammalia; order Artiodactyla; family Giraffidae; genus Giraffa; species Giraffa tippelskirchi. The sequence continues at coordinate 71,834,966 of NC_137284.1, forward strand.
GTCACGTCTGATTCTTTGTGACCCCATGGAATGCAGCACTTCAGGCTTCCATGTCCATCACTAACTCCCAGAGCTTACTCAAACTCATGTCCATCGAGTCAGTGACACCATCCAACAATCTCATCCTCTGTCATCCTCTTCTCCTCCTGCCTTCAATCTTTCCCAATATCAGGGTCCTTTCCAAAGAGTCAGTTCTTCCCATCAGGTGGCCAAAGTATTGGAGTTTCAGCTACAGCATCAGTCCTTCCAATGAATATTCAGGACTGATTTCCTTTAGGATGGAATGGTTGATCTCCTTGCAGTCCAAGAGACTCTCAAGAATCTTCTCCAACAGCACAGTTTAGAAGCATCAATTCTTCAGAACTCAGCTTTTTATATAGTCCAACTCTCATATCCATACATGACCACTGGAAAAACCATAGCCTTGACTAGACAGAACTTTGTTGGCAAAATAATGTCTCTGCTTTTTAATATGCTGTCCAGGTTGGTCATAACTTTTCTTCCAAGGAGCAAGCATCTTTTAATTTCATGGCTGCAGTCACCATCTGCAGTGATTTGGGAGCCCCAAAAATAAAGTCTGTCACTATTTCCATTGATTCCCCATCTATTTGCCATGAAGTAATGGGACCAGATGCCATGATCTTAGTTTTCTGAATGTTGAGCTTTAAGCCAACTTTTTAACTCTCCTCTTTCACTTTCATCAAGAGGCTCTTTAGTTCTTCTTCGCTTTCTGCCATAATGGTGGTGTCATCTGCATATCTGAGGTTATTGATATTTCTCTTGGCAATCTTGATTCCAGCTTGTGCTTCATCCAGCCCAGCGTTGGGCATGATGTACTCTGCATATAAGATAAATAAGCAGAGTGACAATATACAGCCTTTGCATATGTCTTTCCTGATTTGGAACCAGTCTGTTGTTGAATGTACAGTTCTAACTGTTGCTTCTTGACCTGCAAACAAATTTCTCAGGAAGCAGGTCAGGTGGTCTGGTATTTCCATCTCTTGAAGAATTTTACACAGTTTGTTGTGATCCACACAGTCAAAGACTTTGGCATAGTCAATAAAGCAGAAGTAGATATTTTTCTGGAACTCTCTTGCTTTTTCGATGTTTCAACGGATGTTGGCAATTTGATCTCTGGTTCTTCTGCCTTTTCTAAATCCAGCTTGAAAATCTGGAAGTTCACAGTTCATGTACTGTTGAAGCCTGATTTGGAGAATTTTGAGCATCACTTTGCTATTGAGTGAGATGAATGCAATTGTGCAGTAGTTTGAACATTCTTTAGCATTGCCTTTCTTTGGGATTGGAATGAAAATTGATCTTTTCCAGTCCTGTTGCCACTGCTGAGTTTTCCAAATTTGCTGGCATATTGAGTGAAGCACTTTCACAGCATCATCTTTTAGGATTTGAAACAGCTCAACTGGAATCCCATCACCCCCCCTCCAGCTTTGTTCATAGTGATGCTTCCTAAGGCCCACTTGACTTCGCATTCCAAGAAGTATGGCTCTGAGTGATCACACCATCGTGGTTATCTGGGTCATGAAGATCTTTTTTATATAGTTCTTCTGTGTATCCTTGCCACCTCTTCCTCATATCTTGTGCTTCCATTAGGTCCATACAATTTCTGTCCTTTATTGTACCCATCTTTGCATGGAATGTTCCCTTGGTATCTCAAATTTTCTTGAAGAGATCTCTAGTCTTTCCCATTCTATTGTTTTCCTCTATTTCTTTGCACTGATCACTGAGGAAGGCTTTCTTATCTCTCCCTGCTACTCTTTGGAAATCTGCATTCAAGTGGGTATATCTTTCCTATTCTCCTTTGTCTTTAGCTTCCCTTCTTTTCTCAGCTATTTGTAAGGCTTCCTCAGACAACCATTTTGCCTTTTTGCATTTCTTTTTCTTGGGGATGGTCCTGATCACTGCCTCTTGTACAATGTCCCGAACCTCCATCCATAGTTCTTCAGGTACTTTGTCTATCACACCTAATCCATTGAATCTATTTGTCACTTACACCATACAATGCATAAGAGATTTGATTTAGGTCATACCTGTAGCTACATACAAATAATTATGCTTTAGTAAACTTTACCTGTCTCCTGAGAAACCTGTATGCAGGTCAGGAAGCAACAGTTAGAACTGGACATGGAACAACAGAATCGTTCCAAATAGGAAAAGGAGTACGTCAAGGCTGAATACTGTCACCCTGCTTATTTAACTTAAATGCAGAGTACACCATGAGAAACGCTGGGCTGGATGAAGCACAAGCTGGAATCAAGACTACAAGGAGAAATATCAACAACCTCAGATATGCAGATAACACAACTCTAATGTCAGAAAGCAAGAGGAACTAAAGAGCCTCTCAATGAGGGTGAAAGAGGAGAGTGAAAACCCTGGCCTCAAACTCAACATTCAGAAAAACTAAGATCATGGCATCTGGTCCCATCACTTCATGGCAAATAGATGGAGAAAAAGTGGAAGAAGTGACACATTTTATTTTCTTGCGCTTCAAAATCACTGCAGATGGTAACCACAGCCATGGAATTAAAAGAAGCTTGCTCCTTGGGATGAAAGACATGACAAACCTAGACAGCATGTTAAAAAGCAGAGACATCACTTTGCCAATAGAAGTCCTGGGAGGTGGGAGAGGGGTCCAGGAAAGGGAACACATGTAAACCCATGGCTGATTCATGTCAATGTATGGCAAAAACTACTAGAATATTGTAAAGTAATTAGCCCCCAACTAAAATAAATAAATTTATTAAAAAAAAAAAAGAAACTTGCTCCTTGGGAGGAAAGACATGACAAACCTAGACAGCATGTTACAAAGCAGAGACATCACTTTGCCAATAAAAGTCCTTATAGTAAAAGCTATTGTTTTTCCAGTAATCATGTAAAGATGTGAAAGTTGGACCATAAAGAAGGCTAAGTACTCTAGAATTGATGCTTTTGAATTGTGGTACTGTAGAAGACTCTTGAGAGTCCCTTGGACTGCAAGATCAAACCAGTGAATCTTAGAGGAAATCAACCCTGACTATTCATCAGAAGGGTTGTTGCTGACGCTCCAATACTTTGGCCACCTGATGTGAAGGGCTGACTCATTGGAAAAGACCCTGATGCTGAAAAAGACTGAAGGCAAAAGAAGAAGGAAGCTGTAGAAGATGGGACGGTTAGATAGCATCACCAACTCAATGCATATGAATCTAAGCAAACTTCAGGAGATTGTGAAGGACAGAGGAGCCTGGCGTGCTGCACTTCATGGGGTGGCAAAAAGTTGGACATGACTTAGCGCCTAAACAACAACAACAAAATCTCCACATTCTATTAATAATTCCAACATCTGCACAATCTCATCTAGTAGTATGCAAGTAAGACCAATCTACAGTAAAAATAATTATTTTTGGTCAAATCCCAAAGTGAAGTAAAAGTCGCTCAGATGGGCTTCCCTGGTGGCTCAGCTGGTAAAGAATCTGCCTGCAATGTGAGAGACCTGGGTTCGATCCCTGGGTTGGGAAGGTCCCCTGCAGAAGGGAAAGGCTACCCACTCCAGTATTCTGGCCTAGAGAATTCCATGGACTGTATAGTCCACGGGGTCGCAAAGAATTGGACATGACTGGGCAACTTTCACTTCTGTCTCTCTCTCTAAACCCCAAAGGAGACTACCAATAACCCTTTTCCTGCCTCTCTTTCCAGATGCAGGATACTGAACACATTCATGGACAGCCTTAAGAGTGCTCACAAAGTGCATATTGAGAGGAACAGCTTCTTTCTTCCCATCTCAGGAATGAGAAGTACTTGATGCAGTGCTCCTGCCAGTCACGTGATGTACCAGCCAAGAACGGCAACAGCTTACCAAGTGCAAGAAGTCTTCTAGACTCCAATCAACAGAGCCAGCAGGAAACAAAGAAAATGATGGATCAGATACTTCCAAAATATATACCCAAAACAGACACTAAGCGATCTTGGCAGAAATACTCTGAATCTGTCATTCATTGTATAGAATAATTTTACAACTATTTACAGGGTTTGGGGGCTTCCCTGATAGCTCAGTTGGTAAAGAATCCGCTTGCAATGCAGGAGACCCCAATTTGATTCCTGGGTTGGGAAGATCCGCTGAAGGGATAGGCTACCCACTCCAGTATTCTTGGGCTTCCCCATTGCTTCAGCTGGTAAAGAGTCTGCCTGCAAAGCAGAAGATCCAGGTTCGATCCCTGGGTTGGGAAGATCCCCTGGAGAAGGGAAAGGCTACCCACTCCAGTATTCTGGCCTAAAGAATTCCATGGAATGTATAGTCCATGGGGTCGCAAAGAGTTGGACACAACTGAGCAACTTTCACTTCACTTATGAGGTTTTTGGTAATGTTCTATCATTAAACCTTACTTCTATGGTTATCTCAAAAAAGTGCATACGTTATGACAAATTAAAATCTGAATTTGTTTCTCAAGAACATGGATGATGATTTCTTCTGCCTAGGATATGAAAAGCTGGCAAAAGTGATGCTCACTTCAAGAACAAAAGAAAAAAGCAGATAAACTACAAAAACAGAACTTATTCTTGAAACCATCAGAGCTGAGGTCACAGGATGACTGAGTAGCCCTAAATCAAAGAAAAGGCATGCCTCCCCCAAGAAGTAGAAGATGCCATCACCAGCTCACCTAGAGCAGAACACAAAAGGAAGAAACATCGGGTATAATACAGACAGTAAGGTAAAATCTCCTAAAAATTTCAACAAACTATAAATACTGAATGGAGGCAATTAGGAGAATATAGAACCTCTGGGAAATATAACCACAACATGAGTTAATACCCCATTCAGGCTTTTCTTTAGCAACACACTACTGGGTGCTCATCAAATTGTGTGATATTAGTTCAAAGTGACTGTGATTAGGTATGGATTCTAACCTCAAAGTAATCATGAAACAAATGCTTTATAAGGTAAGAGTAAGAAGTCAAGAGGAATAAAAGGGAATCCTAAAATGAGAAATTAATACAAAGGCAGGCAGAAAAAAGAAAAGGAACAAAAATAAAGCAACCAGCAAAATGGTAGATTTTAATCAAGTAAGTTAATTAAGGTGTAGCTGCACAAAATGTGGACATTATTCAGCATGGGGGCCATAGTGTTATCACTGATCACATGAAAAACACACAAATACGTAGATGCTGAGAATCCTCTGCCTCCCTAAACCTGGAGCCCAAAACAGTATTAATAATATTCTCCTATCAATAACCTCAGATATGCAAATGATACCACCCTTATGGCAGAAAGCGAAGAAGAACTAAAGAGCCTGTTGATGAAAGTGAAAGAGGAGAGTGAAAAAGTTGGCTTAAAACTCAACGTTCAGAAAACTAAGATCATGGCATCTGGTCCCATCACTTCATGGCAAAAAGACAGGGAAACAATGGAAACAGTTACAGACTTTATTTTGGGGGCCTCCAAAATCACTGCAGATGGTGACTGCAGCTATGAAATTAAAAGATGCTTACTCCTTGGAAGAAAAGTTATGACCAACCTGGACAGCATATTAAAAAGCAGAGACATTATTTTGCCAACAAAGGTCCGTCTAGTCAAAGCTATGGTTTTTCCAGCAGTCATGTATGGATGTGATAGTTGGACTATAAAGAAAGCTGAGTGCCGAAGAATTGATGCTTTTGAACTGTGGTGTTGGAGAAGACTCTTGAGAGTCCCTTGGACTGCAAGGAGATCCAAGCAGTCTATCCTAAAGGAAATCAGTCCTGAATATTCACTGGAAGAACTGATGCTAAAGCTGAAACTCCAATACTTTGGCCACCTGATGCAAAGAACTGACTCATTTGAAAAGACCCTGATGCTGGGAAAGACTGAAGGCAGGAGGAGAAGGGGACGACAGAGGATGAGATGGTTGGATGGCATCACCGACTCGATGAACATGAGTTTGAGTGGACTCGGGAGTTGGTGATGGACAGGGAGGCCTGGAGTGCTGCAGTCCATGGGGTTACAAAGGGTCGAACACGACTGAGCAACTAAACTGAACTGAATGCTCTCCTCAGGCATAAGCCCCTGGCACACTATAGTCAGAGGTCTTCATATACACTGTCCAGCCCAGTCACCTTAGAATGAAACTCACAATCAACAGCCCCCACCCCATAAAACCCACCAAGTACAACCAATCACCAACATATACACGTGAACAGAAAACCCAGATATAACTGAAATGCAAGGTAAGACTAACATGAAAGATCAAGTCAAAATGGCAAAAAATGTTTTGGAGAAACTAGAAACTACACAGCCAATAAAGATTTAACAGTCCCAGAATGATAGTGTTTATACTCATAAAATAAGGATAATATTTAGAAGGGTTGAAAACAGAAAAACATAATGAGTCAAAGTCCAATATGTTAATAAAAACCAGAAGAACGTAAAAGGGCTGGAGAAGCAAACAATCAAATAATTTTTAATTGCAGTAATAAAGAACATGAGTCCCCAGATTTAAACAATCTTACAGAATGAAGATGCTAATAGATAAAAATACACAAAATCCAATTAACAAAAACAAAAAGTCTCTTGTAAAGCAGCAGGAATCCAAACTGGACAAGACTGCTTAACAGCCAACAATGATAATCAGATAAATAGTGGAAGAGTTTCTTCATAATTTAGAAGATAGTGATTGTCAATATAAAATCATAAAAGCTATATATCCTGTCTGAAGGCAGATATGGGCTTACAGAAACACTGAAGGTTATCAGTAGAATTTTAGTTCCTATGTACTTTTTCTATCTAGGTTTCTTAACAGACTGCTTTTTCTAAGAGTTTTAGGTTCAGAGCAAAATTGAGCAGAAAGGACAACTATTTCCCATTTACTGCCATCCCCACATACACATAGGTTCCCTCGGTAACAAAATCTTACACCAGAGCAGTGCACTGAACCTACACAAACACACAGATAATACCTGAAGTCGACAGTTTACATTAGGGTTCACTCCTAGTGTTTCACATTCTACACATGGTAACAAGTGTATAGTGGTATGTATCCACCACAATGGTAACATATAGGATATCTTCACTGCACTAAAAATTCTTTGTTCTCCTATTCATCCTCGTCTGTTCTCCCAATTCCATGCAACTAATTAAGTTTTTCCTATATCTATAGTTGCGCCTTTTCCAGAAGTCACATATCTGGAATCAAATAGTATGTGGTCTGCTCAGATTGGTCTATTTCAAGTTGGTAAGTGCTTCCACATCTTTCATGACTTGAATTATTTTTTAGCACTAGATAATATTTCATTATCTGGAAGTACCACAGTGTATGTATGTATAAGGAAATCTTGGTTACTTCCAAGTTTTGGTGACTATGAATAAAGCTAGTACAAATATTCAAGTGTAGGTTTTTGTATAGATACAAATTTTCAACTTATTTCAGTAAATACAAATAAGTGCAACTGCTGTATCATATGCTAAGAGTATGTTTAGTTTTGTAAGAAACTGTCAAATTGTCTTCTCAAGTGGATGTGCCATTTTGCATTATCACCAGCAATGAATGCTGTATGAAAATGTGAATTAAAACAATGATATCGCACTATACCTCTATTACAATGGCTGAAATCCAGAACACCGACAATATCCAGAGTTGGTGATGATGTGGAGTATCAAAATCTCAGATTCAATGCAATCCCTATCAAAATGCCAATGCCATTTTTCAAAGAAAGAACAAATAATTTTAAAACTCTTATGGGAACACAAAAGACCCTGAATAGCCAAAACAATGTTGAGAAAGCAGGGCAAAGTTGGAGGTATCATGCGCCCTGATTGCAAACTATATTACAAAGCTACAGGAAAAAAAATATATATACATATATATGGTACTGGCATGAAAACAAACACCTAGTTTAAAAGAACAGAATAGAGAGCCCAGAAATAATGATAGTGATAGGCTGTCACCATCATTTAATTGACACCAAAGAAGACAATAATATACAATGGAGAAAACTAGTGGTGCTGGGAAAACTAGTCAGCTACATGTAGATGAATAAAACTAGACCTAGAACATTTTCTTATACCATATACAAAAATAAACTCAAAATATATTAAAGTCTTAAACATAAGATTGGAAATCAAAAAACCTCTAGAAGAAAACATAGGAACACTCTTTCACATAAATTGTGAAAGCTTTTTGGTTTGTTTTTTTTTTTTTTGGCTCTACCTCCTAGTGCAAGGAAACAAAAACAAATAAACTAGACCTAGTTAAACTTAAAAGCTTTTGCGCAGCAAAGGAAACTTTTGACAAAATTAAATGACAACCTCCTGAATGGGAGAAAATACCTGCAACTGATGTGACTGATAAAAGGTTAATATCCAAAATATATAAGCAGCTCATATAACCCATCAAAAACTTAAACAACTCAATTTAAAAAAATAGGCCTGGAGAGACATTTTTCCAAACAAAACCTATAGGTAATCAACAGGCAGAGGAAAGATGCTCAGCATTGCTGATTAAAGAAATGCAAAACAAAACCAGAATGAGATATCACCTCACACTTGTCAGAATGGCTATCATCAAAAAGATCACACATTACAAATTGCTGGTAAGGATGTAGCAAAAAGAGAACCTTTGTGTGTTATAGATAGGAATGTAAATTGGTATAGCTACTGTAGAAAACAATATGGAGGTTTCTCAAAAAACTAAAAATAGAACCATCATGAGTGGGTGAGTGCTAAATCACTTCACTTGTGTCTCTTTGCAACCCTATGGACTGTAGCCTGCCAGGTTCCTTTGTCCATGGAATTTCCCAGACAAGAATACGAGAGTGGGTTGCCATTTCCCACTCCACTGTGTTTGCCTGTTTCAGGACACCAATCTGTCCTGTTATCTCACTTCTCTGATAGATTTAAGACATGTTTTTTTATTTTTCAGTTTGTTTAGCTTTGTACTGTTAGGATAGAGTGATCATTTCTAAGTTCCTTACACACATGGGAAAACAGAAGTTCCCCACAGACTCTTTCTCAGGAGATGGTGCTCCACAAAATTGGGGAGCACAATGAGAAAAGGGAAGACATAGGATGCAGAAAGCAAGATATTCTAATAGGTGAGGAAAAAAGAGAATTTCTAGGAGAGTAGGGAGGAACAGTCTCAAGGTGATTGACCCCACAGATGGGGTCTGCTTAATTAATGAAAGTATATGTGTACTTGACTGAACTTGATGCATTGTTGCCAAGTGGTTAAGAGCATTGATGTTGAAGTCAAACAGATTTGGGTTCCTACTGTGTGCTTCTACATAACAAGTTATCTGACTGGGGAGAAAATACTTAAAAGAGTCTGTCCCTCAAGCTTCTTCCATTTTCAGAAGTGGAGAATAAAAACTACTGAAAAGAACTAGCATAATAGCCATGTGAGGTGTCTGGCATAGTGTCTAGTCTATGGTTATTCCTTGATAAAGTCTAGATAGTTAGGGGCTATAATACAGTTAACCATACAAATTAAGGGCTTCCCTAGTGGCTCAGACAGTAAAGAATCCGCCTGCAATGCGGGAGTCCTGGGTTCAATCCCTGGATTGGGAAGATCCCCTGGAGGAGGGCATGGCAACTCACTCCAGTAATCTTGCCTGAGAATCCCCATGGACAGAGGAGCCTGGTGGGCTACAGTCCACGGGGTCGCAGAGTCAGACACGACTGAGTGACTAAGCACAGCACATACAAATTAAAGTTTGAAAGTGAAACTGAAAGTGTTAGTCATTCAGTCGTGTCCGACTCTTTGCGACCCCATGGATTATAACCTTCCAGGCTCCTCTGCCAATAGAACTCTCCAGGCAAGAAAGCTGGAGTGGGTTGCCATTCCCTTCTCCAGGGGATCTTCATGACCCAGGGATCAAACCCAGGTCTCCCACACTGCAGGCAGATTCTTTACTATCCGAGCCACCAGATAGCCCCAAATTAAGGCTTAAAAAGTAGTTAATCCAGTAATAGTTGATGGCTATATAGAGTTCTATGTTTTCTATAGTGATACTGGGGGTAACTCTGAAATTGTGTACAACCTTTTCCTTCTACTTTCCTCACACTTAGTTTCCATTAAGAAAAATGGAAGAAACACTAGCAGTGAAACTGGAAGAATAAAGATAAAATGGAAAAAAAAGGTTTAAACCATAATTTTATTCTCACTTGTGACAATGACAAACATAGTCTCCTTCTCATTTTGTTTCATTCTATAAATCACATATAGTTGGTAGTTTTGTTATGTGTATATTCTTTTTCTATCTTTTCTATGTAGTAGTTAAGTGACTACTGTCAAAGAGCTTGCAATATACCTCTGCGCTGTTCAGTCAGTCTCCATGGACCATCATCCTAGAGTTAACCACCTCCTTCACTGCCCTTTCCCCTGTACCATCCTGTTTTGCTGCAAATTCATTACTTAATAGAGTCTTTGCCTCCTAGATATGAAAGAACACCCATTTCTCACCATCATTCTCAAGTGTTTTCTCCTGATTTTCCCAACCACCACTGACTTCAGGCCTCGCAGGCAGGATTAACATTCCAGACCCTTACACCTATCTTTCTGTGCAAATCCTCTGTCCCTCCAAAATGCATGCCATCTGGACAAATCTTCCCATCTTCATAATACTGTCATCTGTCACTACTTCATAGGCTCCACCATTTCAGACATGTGGGATCAGTGTTCCATTTTACTTAAGTTACTGACATTATACTGGCTGAATCCAAGGTCCATGTGCACAAACTTTAAATATTCTAGCCATTGCCTTGCTAGAATTTATTTTCACTTGAAAAACTAATTTCTATTGTGGAGAATTTTATTTTTACCTTCATCTGAGACTCCTCTGAAACTTTTCATTTCATAATCTGACTGGAACTTCCAACCATCATTTCTCTTACTCTCCACTCCCAGTAACCCTGAATGAGGCATCCAATCCTGTAAAACCTCTTCTGGTTCTCAATTAGTTAATGCTCATTTTTCTAGACTGTCCTTCATCAACCAGAAGACGATGGTTGAAGGCATAAAAAACTTTATTAATAGCACCCTGACTGTCTTCATCATTTGTCCATGCACTCAATATGCCAGCAAATATGGAAAACTCAGCAGTGGCCACAGGACTGGAAGAGGTCAGTTTTCATTCCAATCCCAAAGAAAGGCAATGCCAAAGAATGCTCAAACTACCGCACAATTGCACTCATCTCACACGCTAGTAAAGTAATGCTCAAAATTCTCCAAGCCAGGCTTCAGCAATATGTGAACCGTGAACTTCCAGATGTTCAAGCTGGTTTTAGAAAAGGCAGAGGAACCAAAGATCAAATTGCCAATATTCGCTGGATCATCAAAAAAGCAAGAGAGTTCCAGAAAAACATCTATTTCTGCTTTACTGACTATGCCAAAGCCTTTGACTGTGTGGATCACAATAAACTGTGGAAAATTCTGAAAGAGATGGGAATACCAGACCATCTGACCTGTCTCTTGAGAAACCTGTATGCAGGTCAGGAAGCACCAGTTAGAACTGGACATGGAACAACAGACTGCTTCCAAATAGGAAAAGGAGTACCTCAAGGCTATATATTGTCACCCTGCTTATTTAACTTATATGCAGAGTACATCATGAGAAATGCTGGGCTGGAAGAAACACAAGCTGAAATCAAGATTGCTGGGAGAAATGGGGAGAAATATCAATAACCTCAGATATGCAGATGACACCACCCTTATGGCAAAAAGTGGAGAAGAACTAAAGAGCCTCTTGATAAAAGTGAAAGACGAGAGTGAAAAAGTTGGCTTAAAGCTCAACGTTCAGAAAACTAAGATCATGGCATCTGGTCCCATCACTTCATGGGAAATAGATGGGGAAACAGTGGAAACAGTGTCAGACTTTATTTTTGGGGGCTCCAAAATCACTGCTGATGGTGACTGCAGCCATGAAATTAAAAGACGCTTACTCCTTGGAAGGAAGGTTATGGCCAACCTACATAGCATATTGAAAAGCAGAGACATTACTTTACCAACAAAGGTCCATCTAGTCAAGGCTATGGTTTTTCCAGTAATCATGTATGGATGTGAGAGTTGGACAGTGAAGAAAGCTGAGCGCCGAAGAATTGATGCTTTTGAACTGTAGTGTTGGAGAAGACTCTTGAGAGTCCCTTGGACTGCAAGGAGATCCAACCAGTCCATCCTAAAGGAGATCAGTCTGGTTGTTTATTGGAAGGACTGATGTTGAAGCTGAAACTCCAATACTTTGGCCACCTCATGCGAAGAGTTGACTCATTGGAAAAGACCCTAATGCTGGGGAGGATTGGGGGCAGGAGGAGATGGGGACAACGGAGGATGAGATAGTTGGATGGCATCACTGACTCAATGGACATGGGTTTGGGTAAATTCCGGGAGTTGGTGATAGACAGGGAGGCCTGGCGTGCTGCAATTCATGGGGTCGCAAAGAGTCGGACACGACTGAGCAACTGAACTGAGCTGAACTAGATTTCCTCTACAAAGTCCAAGTACAAAATCATGTCATCTCTTTTGTTTTCTAAACTTTTAGTTCATAGATTTAAGTTATCAAAGTACATAGTTTAAAGAAGCAACTATCTCTACAAGATTTGTTATGAAAAAGTCAACCTCACTCCCTTTGCTCTACTTTGTCTTCACCACAGGCAATCATTTTTCCTTCTTTCAGTTGACGCTTCTAATATTCATTTCCATGTGTAACAAGTCAACTACTGTGTGCTGTGCTTAGTCCAACTCTTTGTGACCCCATGGACTGTAACCTGCCAGGCTCCTCTGTCCATGGGGACTCTCCAGGTAAGAATACTAAAGTGAGTTGTCATCACCTCCTCCAGGGGATCTTCCTTACCCAGGGATCGAACCCAGGTCTTCTGTGCTGCAGGCAGATTCTCTCCCATCTGAGCCACCAGGAATTAACAAATACACAAATGTTAGTAGCACGTAGCAATCAACTTCTTTCTCATACACAGCTGTGGGATGGCTGAGGTGACTGTGCTGTAAGCTGCAGGACTGTAGGTCAGCTGTGGCACTTCTGATCCATGGATCGCACACTACAGGCCACACTGGAGGGACAGCGACCAGACTGTGACTTCCTTAGGACAACAGATGCAACAAAGGGCAAACCCAACAGCAGAGGCACATTTATGCCTCTATCTACATCTCCTCTGCAAAAATCCCAAAGCAAGCTAGCAGGCTAAATCCAGAATCAAGGAACAGAGAAAGAGACTTCACTTACCAGGAGGACATGGTAAAGGTAAAAAGCAGAATACCGTCAGGCCTGAACTGAAATAGTTCACCATCACACCGTCTCTCTAAATAACATACAGCTCTATTTTCTGAGTGAGCCCTCAGATAAAGAAGAATTTTGTCTTCTCTCCTCCCCACATCACAATACACACCAACACGTCCTATTTCCCATGCCTTCAGTATCTTAATTTTTGGTTACATCAAGTGTTTACATTAGTGACTATGTCATCATTACTCATAGCTAAGTTATACACTGAAATTCCTTTCCTGCACAAGTCTTTGTTTTTCCTGAAGTTATAACTTCTCTTTTGTTTCAACTGTTTAGTTTTCTATATACCTATGAGTCATTCAACAGAAAATAACTATTTGTCTAGATCTACTCTGAAGATATTCAGACATGTAAGGTATTCACCAACTTTGTGTTCCCGAAGAAGTCACCCCTGGAGTCTCCTCACCTTTTTCAGGAGGGACTGGTGACAGTGGCACACACCTGTCATCCTGAGAACACCCTACACCATGACCCTGGGGATACCCTCCATCTTTCTCCTGCCATGAATTTCCAACATCAGTGTAATTTTTTTGAATAACTCTCTGAACACATCCTCTAGTAGCTTTCTGAGAAAAGGACTGCAAGAGGTAAGCTTTAAAAACACTTTTTGTTGCCTTATTTCTTTGATATTTCTTCTTCTCAATTTTCTCTTTGGGAAAGTTTTGTCATTGAATGTTGACATTTTTTATTGGACTTCTAATTTTCTTTTCTTCACTGCATTTCATCTTTTAATATTTTGGGGAAAGTTCCTCAGATTTTAACTCCAGATCTTGTTTTTATCCTCTGAACATTAATTCGTTTGAGCATTCTGATCTTATTTCACATTTGCAATGAAGTTTTACCTCTGTAATGATATTAACTTTTTAAGAGTTTTCCTTTCTCTGCTTATTCGCTGTTTTCTCATGGTACACTTTTCTCTTTATTTTGGTCTCTATCTTCCATGCTAAGTGCATTCTTCAAGTGGGATGGTAGACCTATTCAGCAATGAGTGCAGGAGTGGGGTTTGTAAACTGTGAGCTTCACTACAGGGTGATGGAGTTGAGATGACTACCAGGGAATCTCTGAGGTTAGTACTTTTATGTCTTTCTTCTTAGACTAAACATATTATTCAAATAAAACATTTCCTATGCCCAGCCAGGAGAGAAAACCAAGCCACCAAGATAACTTCTGCTGAGTGGGAGAAGACGCCAAGGGCTTCCCCCATCAAGTAGGCAGTATGCACATGGGCTGTTAGTCATTGTTTGGGGCAAGGCACTCCTTGCTTCAACCAGTGTTCTCTTCCCCACCACCTGCTTCTGTAGTGGGGATGAGAAGGGCCATAGAGTAGAGAAGGTGATCTACAGATCAGACTACTTTTTAGTAGTTTTTACATTCCACTAAAGTCTCCTAATTTTGTCCCCCTTCACTCAGTTCTATGGGTTGTTGTTCAGTTGATAAGTCATGTCTGATTCTTTGTGACCCCATAGACTGCAGCATACCAGGCTTCCCTACCCTTCACTATTCTCCTTGAGTTTGCTCAAACTCATGTCCATTGAGTCAGTGATGCCATCGAACCATCTCATCCTCTGTCTAGGGGTACCTGGGGCTACTAGTTCCTGAACTTTTGAGCAATTCTATTGTAGTCAATTTTAATTCTTAGCTTTCCCTACAATTCCCTTCTAATTCAGCCTTCTCAGATTCATTGCTGTCAGTTACTATTCATTCACCTTCTTTCTAGTTATTTGTTTGCCATCACCACTTCTCATTCTCCTTATTCCTGTGGGTTCACATTGTTTTTAATCCCTTCCTAAGGGACTTTAATGAGGTTTTGGTAGTAAATAAAACTAGATCCATGTTCAGTTGGTTATCTTTACCGAGAAACGGAAATATGTGCATTCTAATTAGGTAAGTAATTCCAAATTGTCACCCATAGAGGTGGCTTCAATTTACATTTCCATCAACAACATATGAGAACATGGCAGAGTTGTTAACATGAGGTAAATGAAAAGAACTCAGAAGGACTGGAAAAACCTCTAAAAATATTATTTTGTGTATAACTCAGTTATTTTTCTGGGGAGGGATTCAACAATGTCAGAGTTTTTATAACACAAAAAAGTAAGGGACTATTGTTTTACAGTGATCATGTAATGGTCCACGGTTACAAATAATCCAATCAGTATCTATCTTTCCAGCTTCAGCATCACTTGCAGTTTTATTTCTGCAAAGCAGCCTGGGAAGTTTGCACAACAAAGAATATATACACTGGAGAAAAACTAAACCAAAGGCATACATGCACAGGTTTCTCACTCTGCCATTATAGAATCCTACTCAAGTAGAAACAAAAATAGGCTATCTTACAATGAGGTAAATAATGAACACCTGCATCCAATTTATCATCTGAAAAATCAGACTTGAAGCCTTTTGCATACATTTACATTGTTTGAATTATGCAATGTATTTTAGAACTACAGGAGAGACAGTTGTCCAAGAAGCTTTGTTCTTACAATATATCCAATCATTGTATGAGTAAATAAACAACTCAGACTAAGTCCATATGAGGTTGATAACACAGATGCAGTCCTCAGTCTTTAGGAAACAAAGTACTAATGACCTGGCTAAGGACAGGATTTCTTCTAGTACAAATTTTAGATGAGTTTATGTAGAATTACATTCACAAAAGGCTTTCAAACACCAGTTTTAAAAATACTATCAGTTTATTCAGATTTTTTTTGCCAGTGCTATTCAACCAAAATCTACTCTGAGCTTATAGACAAACACTACCCATATACATCAGTTAAATACTACTGAGAAGGTGATACTTTTTTTGCTGAATCCAGATAATTAGAGAGGACAATAACATGGAAAAATGAATTTCAGTGGCAATTTTATATCTGTTTTTAGCTATTTCTGTTGACCTTCACAATCAAATATTGTCAAGCATTATTAAAAACTATGAAGTTCGCTGGAATATTTTACTCTTAGGTAACTTCTTTGAAAAAATAAAACGATCAAAGTTATCAAATTAAGAAACTGAGATACTACCCAGAAACCCACTGAGTAGATATATCACACATGCATTATCCAGCCTCAGTTTCAACAACTAAGGGAAAAACTGAAACACTATATCAATATCCAACCACAAAGATAAGGCAACTTTAATTTCATGCAGGGAGAACTGTTAGATGGCTGTTGTAATCTCATCAAGAGATCATGAAGATCTGAAATAAATCTAGGAATAGAGAAGGGAAGGACTGGAGCCAGAAGCTATTTCAGCATCAGTAGGGTTGCAGACGTTATTACCTCAATTGGAAGGTGCAAAATAAGAGAAGAGGTCTGTTGGTCAGATTCATGGCATCTGAATTAGTCTGAGTTGTTTAAGTTCCCTGTTGGACAACTAGTAGAAATATACAAAAGCAGTTGTAAATACATGTCCAACACTTATGAGAGAAACAGACACAGAATAATTAGAAAACTCGGGGAATATCTACCCAGATACGATAGCTAAGTTGGTAAAGAATCTGCCTGCAATGCAGAAGACCGCAGTTCTATTTCTGGGTCAGGAAGATCCACTGGAGAAGGAATAGGGTACCCACTCCAGTATTCTCGGGCTTCCCTGTGGCTCAACTGGTGAAGAACCCGCCTCCAATGTGGGAGACCTGGGTTTGATCCCTGGGTTGGGAAGATCCCCTGGAGAAGGGAAAGGCTACCTACTCCAGTATTCTGGCCTGGAGAATTCCATGGACTGTATAGTCCATGGGGTTGCAAAGAGTTGGACACGACTGGGCAACTTTCACTTCACTACCCAGATACTAAACAAATATTGATGGAAAATTTACCAGGCACCCTTCTCTAAAAGCACTGACAAGGATGAATGAGGCTGGGGGAAATTATACAAGCAAATCAAACGTAAGGAAATCAAATGTGTGTGTTCACAGCCTGGGGGAAATGTAGAAAAGCACCAATGACTTCATGATATCAGTTCTACTTTTCCTTCACTGATACAAGTTGCACAAATTTAACCTGAGTTTAGTGCAATACTTAAAACTGTAACAATAT
Organism: Giraffa tippelskirchi; assembly: GCF_054371585.1. NCBI lineage: Eukaryota > Metazoa > Chordata > Mammalia > Artiodactyla > Giraffidae > Giraffa > Giraffa tippelskirchi. The sequence continues at coordinate 71,852,255 of NC_137284.1, forward strand.
ACTGTAAACCCCAGTCAAAAAGTATCCCATTATCTCCTCTGAAACCACAGTTTTAAAATCATCCCACCTTCTCAACAACTTGCCCAATAGCCTCTTGCCGAGCCACTCCTTACACTAATTTCAGTACCTTCAGTCTTGTCCTGGAGAAGGCAATGGCACCCCACTCCAGTACTCTTGCCTGGAAAATCCCATGGACAGAGGAGCCCAGTAGGCTACAGTCCATGGGGTCGCGAAGAGTCAGACACGACTGAGCAACTTCACTTTTACTTTTCCCTTTCATGCACTGGAGAAGGAAATGGCAACCCACTCCAGTGTTCTTGCCTGGAGAATCCCAGGGACGGCGGAGCCTGGTGGGCTGCCGTCTATGGGGTCGCACCGAGTCGGACACAACTGAAGCGACTTAGCAGCAGCAGCAGCAGTCTTCTCCCTGGTTCACACACTTCACATGATGTTTGCAAATATTTCTTCCAAGTCTCACTTTACAATCTAGTTCCCCCAGCATTTCACTTACACACTGTGAAACTGTTTCCAAGTTTTCTAGGAAACTCTGTGGCTCCTAGAAAGAAAGACAAAGAATGCTCAAACTACCGCACAATTGCACTCATCTCCCACACTAGTAAAGTAATGCTCAAAAATCTCCAAGCCAGGCAGTATGCACATGGTACAAGAGCCATGAACTTCCAGATGTTCAAGAACCAAAGATCAAATTGTCAACATCCGTTGGATCATGAAAAAGCAAGAGAGTTCCAGAAAAACATCTACTTCTGCTTTATTGACTATACCAAAGCCTTTGACTGTATGGACCACAACAAACTCTGGAAAATTCTTAAAAGATGGGAATACCAGACCACCTGACCTGCCTCCTGAGAAACCTGTATACAGGTCAGGAAGCAACAGTTAGAACTGGTCATGGAATAACAGACTTGTTCCAAATAGGGAAAAGAGTTTACATCAAGGCTGTATACTGTCACCCTGCTTACTTAACTTACATGCAGAGTACATTATGAGAAATGTTGTCCTGGATGAAGCACAAGCTGGAAGCAAGATTGCTGGGAGAAATATCAATAACCTCAGATATGCAGATGACACCACCCTTATGGCAGAAAGTGAAGAAGAACTAAAAAGCCTCTTGATGAAAGTGAAAGAGGAGAGTGAAAAAGTTGGCTTAAAACTCAACATTTAGAAAACAAAGATCATGGCATCCGGTCCCATCACTTCATGGCAAATAGATGGAGAAACAGGGGAAACAACGAGAGACTTTATTTTTGGGGCTCCAAAATCACTGCAGATGGTGATTGCAGCCATGAAATTAAAAGACCCTTGCTCCTTGGAAGAAAAGTTATGACCAACCTGGACAGCATATTAAAAAGCAGAGACATTACTTTGCTAACAAAGGTCCGTCTAGTCAAAGCTATGGTTTCTCCAGTAGTCATGTATGGATGCGAGAGTTGGACTATAAAGAAAGCTGAGTGCCGAAGAATTGATGGTTTTGAACTGTGGTATTCGAGAAGACTCTTGAGAGTCCCTTGGACTACAAGGAGATCCAACTAGTCCATCCGAAAGGAGATCCGTCCTGAATATTCATTGGAAGGACTGATGCTGAAGCTGAAACTCCAGTACTTCAGCCACCTGATGCGAAGAACTGACTCATTTGAAAAGACCCTGATGCTGGGAAAGATTGAAGGTGGGAGGAGAAGGGGACAACAGAGGATGAGATGGTTGGATGGCATCACCGACTCAATAGACATGAGTCTGAGTAAACTCCGAGAGTTGGTGATGGACAGGGAGGCCTGGAGTGCTGCAGTCCATGGGGTCGCAAAGAGTCAGATACGACTGAGTGACTGAACTTAACTGAAATGCGGCTCCTAAAAGCTATTCTCTACAGCCTAACCTACATCTTTCAATCATGAAAAGTCATAACTAAGAGAACAGGAATTAAATCTGCCTCAAAACTAGGCCATTGAGGCTAAAACTAACAACAATAAAAAGGTTCTCAGCAATAAAATGAACAATGGACTGATCTGTGCAACAACATGGATGAATCTCACTATCATTATGCTTTAGCCTAAGAAGCCAAACACAAAAGACTACAGATTATAATTTCCATTTATGTGATATTTTAGAAAAGCAAATTCAAAAGGAGGAGAAAACAGATAGCTGGTAGCTAATAAGGGTCTTAGGGGTGGGGGAAGGTAACTGACTGCAGATTTGGACATGTGATTTGCTTTGTCCAATAGAAGGCAGCAATGACAGTGTGCCAGTGGCAAGTCTAGGCTTTAAGAAACCTCGTGTGTTCCCATCCTTTTATACCTTTTCCACCTCTATGAGAAGACCATGGCTGGACAGACTGCTGGTCAAACAAAGGTGAAAGAATGGAGCAGAGCTGTCCAGCCAGCGTACACCCTCAGTGCAAAGCAGAACGGCCCCAAAGCAGAGCAGATGAGCACACGAATGCCCACGCCCACCCCTCAACTCCTCCGTGCCATTACCCCTCACTCAGTGCACCAGCCTTTGATGGACTCAGACCCTGTGTTCAAAATGAATTACACTGGCTCTTGCCACCTCTAGTACAGATGGAGGCAAATACATGTCACACTGCTATTCACAAGGCCTAGAGACAATGAACACTCTGCTTTACACATTCACTATCCTCATTATCCTATCACTATGTAATCCATCCAATGATGTAACAACTGAGTTATAAAAAGCACAAGATTTTAGTTTCATCCTTCTCATTTTTATCACAACAAAGTGCCTGAAACAATGTAGGATTTTCCAGCTTCACCTGAATTTATCTGCTTCTGTTTCCATAATTTAGCATCATTGAGATACTGTAGCTGAATTTTTAAATTATTAGGTGCTTGACATGCCCTCATCTCATTCCCCTCCCCCTTTTTTTTTTTTTTTTTTAAGGAAATGCCTGATATACAGTCCTGACCAAGAAAGCATCAACCTTGCTTTATTTTTCCTGTCATATCCCTCTCTTCCCAACGGCACTTCATAGAGCCTCCTGACTGGTCTACTGTTGGGACCTACCCCCAGAGTAGCCAGTCAATCAGATGACCAGTAGCTTATGATCTGGGTGAACTGGCTGATGGATGTTCTGTATGCCAGAAATTTGAACTAGTACATAACCGAAGAATTTGCCAGTTGAGAAAGGAAGTCAAATCTACTACAGCATGCATTCCTCTTGGAGCTCAGGAGGTATGGCAACTAAATCTGAAGTTACAGGAAAAGAGAAATCATAAATTTAGCAGGTGGGGAAAGAAAGTGGATTAATCATAAGACAGCAAAACCCCTAAACATAACTTGGGGTCTCAACAGCTTGCCAGTTACCAGTCAATTATCTTTTCCCAATCACTTATGTATCTTTCTTGGAAAACTCTGAATCTCTCTTCCTTACAAACTCAAGATTTAATCAGTGAAGTTCCACGGACATTGGAAAGTTCCAGTGCCAATAAAAGTTCTTGATAGAGGCAATTCTCTCAAAATCCTTCTGAAAGATTTCATGACTACCAGCATCACTGATAATTACTTGTAAATATGGTGAATTGCCCAAAAGCCTTTCCCATACCAACATGACAAGTACAAGATTGACTCATCTCTGTGAGGATGCAACACAGGTACCCCTTTCACAATACATGTGAAGTCTCCAGAGACTCAGATCATTACCATCAAACTGAAGACTCTTCTTCCATGCACCAAACATTCAAAAAACTCCATCTTTAAGCTTAAAGTAAACCTGTACAATGGAATATATCAACCATACAGCCAACATCAAAAGGAATGGCCCTCCTTTCTGAACCGTATTTTGGGAATATATAGTGAACTTGGTAATAGGTAAGTGACAGTCTGTCTGAAACCTACTATGAAAATATTTAGTCTTGATGCTCAAAAAGCATAGCGTAGTAACACCCTTTTGCAAGATCGGGATATGTTTTAAGAGAAGCTGGGAAAAAAAAGAAATTTCAAGGGATAGCATGAAGGACAAAACACATGCTGCTGCTGCTGCTAAGTCACTTCAGTCGTGTCCAACTCTGTGCAACCCCATTGACGGCAGCCCACTAGGCTCCCCCATCCCTGGGATTCTCCAGGCAAGAACACTGGAGTGGGGTGCCATTGCCTTCTCCAACAAAACACATGACTCATACCCAACTCCAGCTCTCAGTCCTCTGAAAGAACTACATTCCCTCCTGGAGTAATAATTATTTCCTGAATGTTGACATCTATTCCCTGTTATTCAATGTAAGCGAAAGCACATTCTCTTTCCAAAAGGATTATCATGATATTAAACAGACATCCAACATATGAAGGCCTAGATGAAGTACCAAAAAAAAAAAAATTACAGGAAAAGAAACAGCTCTGATTAGGTTTCACTGTGAAAATATCAAGAGTAGGAAACATATGTAGATATCAAAGAAGGAAATCCCTCTTAAAATGTGGATGTCCTGGGATCAAGAGAGATCATCTGTCCTACAAAGGCTGTCACAGAGGTCCTGTTCTCTAGGGAATCCTCCTGTTAGAAGATTTAATAGCCATCAAGTCCAGTATGAGCTAAAAATTACCTTTATTTGTAAGCATTGGGACCACAAAAAAAGCTGAAGCAATAGTCCTGAAAGATGCAATTAATCTATGTTAAACACATGTAATCAGTTCTGCATGTGTTATGCTTTGAGGTTATGAGAAAGATTCGAAACATTTTTAAATAATTCTCGCCAAATCTTGTGTAGTTTGTTAAGTGGTATGATTTTTCTTTTCCAGGAAGTACAATGCTTCTGAAAGATCTCAGGGTCAACATGATGAACACTGAAAGCTATCTCTTGATTGTTCAAATGCACAGTTGCAGGATAGAACCAACTTCCTTCCCTCATGTAACTCCAATTAGGACAGATTTTATCTAGTGTCTAGAACTAGCAAATCACAAATATCCCATCATATTTGCCCCACCCGGGGCCATTTTTGGTGCCTTGCTACAACTGTCAGAGAAAAAGTAGGAGTTGGAAACTGATGTTATTCCAGGTTAGAATAAAATGAAAATCAGCACCTTGAATAAGACATTCCAGCTCACTTTTACCATGTTTTAACTTTTTCCTGGTTTTCCTAAAAGAATCTAAATATTTTATAGCATCCTTTCAATCATCACCTCGAAGAGACAGCAGTTCTTTTATTTTCTCCTTTCCTAATAGTGGAGAATGCCCCAATTCATTCCAGGTCAAACTCTGATTATCTTAAATAGACCTCAGCTTTGAGGAAAAGCAAGGGAAGGTGGCCAGCACTCAAGGGTATCAAGTAACAAGCACCTTAACACTTCTGTTCATAGTGCATCTTGTGCAAACAGAAAAATGGTAATTCCAAGGGAACAGCCATTGGAAAGATTCATATACTCTCTCCAGCATAAAATACTTTTTGTTTCATACATTTAGTTCACTAAAAATTTTAACTTAAATAATGATTTTTATCCTAAAAATGTATGTTTATTAAGAAAACATATAGCAATATATATGCTCATGTGTGCGCGTGTATGTGTGTGTGTGTGTGTGTGGTATTAGCTCAGTCATGTCCAACTCTTTGCAAGTCTATGGACTGTAACCCTCCAGGCTCCTCTGTCCATGGGATTCTCCAGGCAAGAATATTGGAGTGAGTTGCCATTCCCTTCTCCAGGGGATCTTCCTGACCCAAGGATAGAACCTGGGTCTCTCCCACTGCAGGCAGATTCTTTACTGTCTGAGCCACCATGGAAACCCATATATGCTCATATCAGTACATATATATCAGGATCCATGTATGATAAATCCCCTGGGGGAGGAAATGGCAACCCACTCCAGTATTCTTTTCTGGACAATCCCATGGACAGAGAAGCCTCATGGGCTACAGTCCAAAGGGTCCCAAAGAGTCAGACAGGACTGAGCACAATACTATACATATGATATACCAACATAGGCACTAAAAAGGGGGAGCTCCACGGTTCAGCAATAAAGATGCAATGTGCAACACACTCCCCTTGCTTTGTACAGAAGTGGGAATTCACCACACCTGACCCAGGTGTGTCCCACATCATTGATTTGCAACAAAATACTAGGCCATATTCACCACACATTGTCTTTGCGTAATGCTAAGAAACTGGATAATGTCTTTTTTTTTTTTAGTTCTCCATAAAATTCAGATTATAAAGGCTTCCTGTGGTAACTTCTCATTTTATCTAGTATTTTTGAAAGCCGCGTATATTTCACCTTAGAAGGTGATACTAACTCACATGTTCACTCACCGTGGAACCTTGAGTGAGAAGATATCTTTTAATTTGTCCAGGTTATTCTTAGAGGATTTTTTGTTTTTAATGGTTTCTTCTCCTATTGCTTATTCCTTGCTATTATTTTACTCAGTTTCTTAAAAGATTTGAGAGCCCTGACTTAATTTTTAACCAAAGAACTTAGATATCTAGACGTTTCATTGTGCACATAAGTTGATTAAATACAGAACAATTTAAGTAAGTAGTAGACTATATTAAAAACACTAGACTTACTTCAATTTTACTGCAAATTAAAAACACTACATAGCACCACAGTTAGATTAAATCATAATATTCTTATAAACGAATTCCTAACTTTCTGCTTTGCTTATAAGAACTACAGATAAGTAACTCTACCTCTAGTTTTCAAAATGGAAAGCTTCCAACTGTGTTTCGAGAGAGAACATGTGGTAATTCAGGGTCATTTTTAACATGATAGCCTGCCAACCAAACAACACACTTCAGGCCGCAGTAGGAAAACTGAATCCTTTACCAATGGCTTTCTGAGCAGCTTATCTACAAGACCTGGAGTTAAATTATCAAAACAATTAAAACATTATAACCCCACTATGGGAAACTTCATAGTGTAACTTTTAAAGTAAATGATTTTTCACACAGTTTTAATCAGTGATTATATCCAAGAGGTAGGTCAAACCTATTCAAGGCCCTATGCAAAATGAATTTAGCACTGACAGAAGTTAAGAGCTTGTGAAATACTGAATTTATTATTCCACTCATTATTTAATTGCTAGCATTTCTACCTGTGCCTGATAAAAATGCAAAGGAATTTGTAATCAAAATTAGCATATTTTCAAACTATATTCCAGAGGTATCAAATTCCTACTAAAATTTAGTGTCAATCATATGGCTCTAGAAACCACATACTACCACCATCTGGATCACCTGAGAATAGCTTGTCTGCACTAATTTTTAATCTTAGACTGCTTTTAGAGTATAGTCAGGCCTTTCACTGTCCTTAGATTATGTACAAATAGTATTTGACTAATGATTAAGGAACACTGACTTTAATAGGAGGGTATTATATTAAACATGTAGAAAATTAACTCCTTAGGTACTGCTTTATCCAAGTGCAATGTTTTCTTCTCATCAGTAAAACTGCAAAGTAATAGTATAAACAATCCTACACACACAACATGCACGTGTGTGCACACACAAAAGGCCAGGGATTTCACAATCAGATTAAGCCTTAACTTACGTATTTTCATAAGGAATTTCTTTAGTTTAAAAAAAGGTCTAAATAAAATTAATTCCCCTTTGGTTGCAGTCACAAAAGTTATAAAAAGGACAAGTCCCTAGAAACCATGAAGTCAGCCACAAGCAAAAGAAATACTGCATTCAACTCCAAGGAATTTTTAGATCAGGTTAAACCAGCAGGGGTTTCCCTGGTGGCTCAGTGGTAAAAAACCCACCTGCCAATGCAGGAGACGTGGGTTGAATCACGGGTCGGGAAGATCCTCTGGAAGAGGAAATGACAACCCACTTCAGTATTTTTGCCTGGGAAATTCCATAGACAGGGGAGCCTGGTGGACTACGTCCACTGGGTTGCAGAGTCAGACATGACTTCAAGACTGAGCACACAAACCATCAGAAGTTCCTGCTTGTTTCAGAAGTTTTCAACAGCTTTCCCTCAGTTTACCAAACTGGAAAAGGTAAAGCGCAGTCACCAAGGATCGGGAGCTGAAAATAACTTTCATTTACCTCTAGCTTTCTTTCTTTTAAGTAATAAACTCCATGAAACCACATTATCTTACACAGCGGTCCCCAATATGTTAGGCACCAGGGGCTGGTTTCATGAAAGACAATGCTTCCGTGGGCTGGGGGTGGAGGTGGGGAGGTAGTGGTGGACACCTCTGATCTTGAGGATCACAATGAAAAAAAAATGCACTCATCCATTACATACACATACACACTCACAAATTATCAACTGCCATGTGTCAGGAACTGCAAAGTAATAAGAACCAATTCACTGCATTCTAAAAGTTCTGTGTTACAAATAAGAAATTTTTTAATTTTGTCGATTTTTAAACACCTCATTATTATCCACACTATTTTATGACACATCTTAGCGAAAACAAGTATATTTCTACTCCCCAGAAAAAAAGATTCAAAATAAGACTGTCTTCATCTTTACTTGCCACCACTCCTCACATAACATACCCTTATCTCCCCTTTAGCTTTCATTGAAAAACTAAAAGGCATAAAAAATTGTCTCCAAGTCCATCAGTTGCTTGTGCAGAAGTGCACTGTGTTCTCTGAGTGCTTCTAGCTTGATCCACAGCAAGTGTTCCTTATGCAAATAAGTTCAGGAAATGCTAACTATCACAAAGGTCAGCAACTTCATTTCAGAGACTTTGGTTTACTAATACACATTTTGAATATTCGAATGGGGGTTATCATGTCTAGCATTTTCCAAGTATATTTCACCAAGAGATCTTTTCCCAAACCTTACTATTCTCAAGAACAAAGTTCCATGGACCACAGCTTGAAAAATTATGATTTAACCCTTCCTGGTTCAACTTCTCCACAGAACATGATCACAGTCCACCTCCCTCTTCTAGTCTCTCCCTCTGTTTTGTTTTGTCTCTGTCTTTATCACTTTCTCTATTTTTCCTCTCCCCCCACTCTCATATCTATTTCCTCCTTATCCTTTTCAGCCCTCCCTTCCTTTCTCTTTTACTCTCCCTCCCCATCCCTATACCTCTTTCAGAAAAATTTAACCACTGGTTTCATGCCAACCATAGCATCTATATATTAATAATGAGCCCATGTTTAACAACTGAGGCCTTGTTTATGTACCCTAAGATGTTATTTTCAAGTTACTAGTCCAAAGTATATACATGCTTTGTATTAGACACTGATTTTCTTATTTCCAGAAACATCTCTCAAGCTTGACCACTTTACCTATTTAATCAAAGGGCAGTAAGGCATTGATTTCATCTAATGTGAAAATTACCTGCTAGTCTAATGGGAGAAAATATGCCTGATCTGTTAATTTAGCATATCTATTGGATCATAATGAAAACATCAAAGTAGATATAAACACATTTTAGAGACAGATATTTCCAATTTAAAGAACAAGACATTTAGAAGATATTTATTTAGTACTTAAATATAATTTAAAGTAATTAACATGATAGATACAACATGTAAATAGTATACATAGTATCAACTTTAACATATTTGGTTCTTGCATATTTGACACTGATACTCCTAAACTCAGGCATAACTGACTTGCAAAAATCAAGTAATGAAATTACTTGATTTAAAATTACTTGTTGAGAGGGCTAAGCAAAAAAAGCTAAGTATTCCAAAAATTCCTTTTTCCATAAGAACAACAAAATCATTGGCAGATATTATGAAAATCAACTTTTTAAGAACTCTGCAAAGTAAACATAGGCATGTGACAATCTGTAGAATTGTTCTAATACATAACATCAAATCTTGGTAAAAATAGATATTGTACAATTTTAATATACTCCGTTCTGCCACTCTGTTCTTCTGAGCATAACAGCCTTGCAAACCAACTGCCTACAATGACAACAAAAACCAGAAGGTTAGAACAAAAACAAAACAGGGTCACAACTTCTCAAATCCATTTCCCAGATAACTGTCATAATCTGACCGGTCCAGAAGTTCCCTGAAAAATCCAAAGCCCAAGGTTTGTCTTTATTTGACTAGAGTCAGAGCTTTCCAGTGCAGTGTTTCCCTAGGAGCAGCTGTCTAATGCAGTTTTGTTAAAAAGATCTGTTAAAACTGTTAAAAGATCCAGTTTAACAAAAATGTAACAGATATGCAAAGAAAATGAAATAGAAGTAGAGACTAATCATGGGAAAGAAACTGTCTGAAGAAGCTGAGACTTTGGACTTACTAGACAAAGACTGTAAGTTTTTTTAAATATGTTTAATGAACTGAAGGAAACCATGTCTAAAGAATTAAAGTATTAAAAAGTTGCCTTGTCTTTTAGATGATATTAACAAAGTAGAAATCACTAATAAAAACCAGATTGAAATTCTGGAACTGAAACAGAATTTGAAACTGAAAACTGAAACAGAAATGAAAACGTTACTAGACAGACACACAATATGGTTGAGCAGACAGAAGAAATAACTGGCTCAATGAAGACAGGTCTCCTATGTTGGTATGCTTGATGACGTCCCACAGAGAAGGAAAGGAGAAAAGGGGCAAAAAAGAATTTGGGAAGAAGTAATGTCCGAATACATCTTAACTTTGATGAAACATGTTGACATACACGTTTAAACTCAATGAACTTCGAGAAAAATAAACAGGAAGAGATACACATCTGGATGCATGACAATCAAACTGTCAAACAAAACCAACAAGAATTTGGAAGGCAACAAGTAACTTATCCACAAGACTCACCACTCAAGTTAACAATTCTTCAGCAGAAACCATGGTGTCCAGAAGGCAGCGGGAAAATATATTCATAGTGCCAAAAGAAATTCAACCAAGAATTCTGTAGCTAACAAAATAATCCTTCAAAAACGATGCAGAAATTAAGGCATTCCCAGGTAAGCAAAAAGTGACAGAATTTGTGGATAGCATGATCTACAAGAAATCCCAAAGGGAGATCCTGAGGCTAAAATGAAAGGACACTGGACGGCAACCTGAATCTACATAAAGAGTACCAGTAAACATACCTACACACAAAGGTAAACGTAAGTGACAGTATAAATATTTTTGGTTTAACTTTTTCTCCTTCTTATAAGACAATTGCAAAGAGCAATAATTATGAGTGAAGGGCATGCAGTGTATAAAGATGCAATTTATATGAGAATATAGCACAAACTAGTGTATAGAAAGTAGGCAACAGAAGAGCATTGTTGACTCTTGTATTGTCTAAGAAGCAAATCATGGTGATTCTTTTAATGTCAGAAAAATTTCAAAAAAACAATTATGTAGGACGGATAAACATATCTGTAGGCAGTACTCAACCATTAAGTCATTAGTCTTGGAACTCAGCTGTCATGGTGCTCTCAGTCCTAAAAAACTAATAAAATATATACAATTACCCAACTTTATACAAAGAAAATTCACTCAAAGTCCAAGCATGCCCATGAGTGTCCGAGTCAAAGCTGAAACCTTTACTCACTTATTTTCACCAGAAACCAAAAGATTTCCTTTAGTCCTCTGCATCATTATATATAAATTAAAAAATATTATATATAAAGATTTCATTTGCTTGTTGCTAAGTTAACTCCCCTATTAAAACACTATTATTTATTCTGTATTGTATAGGTAAGTGCTCTAATGCAGTATTTAAAAATGCTTGTAGTAAACTGCCACATCAAAATTAGGTACACTAGAAAACATAGTCAATATCAGCTAAAAATATAAGCCTATACCCATCATTTTTTCCAAGTTGTTTTTTTTTTTTTTTCAAAAAGGGACTTTTTTTTTTTTCTTTTTTAATAGAGTGACTATTCCATGCCAGGCACTGAGCTCAGCACTAGGGTAACACAGTGAATAAGACAAAGTCCCCACCTTCTTAGACTACAACTTACAGGGGGGATACAGGTAACATCTACCCCACCACAGAGCTGCCAGAACTTACACAGCACTGGGGAAACAGACTCGGAGAACACAAACAAAACCTTGTGCACACCAGGACCCAGAGACACACAGAGGCTGAGCAGGAACGGTGCCTGAGTGTCTCCTGCGGAGGGACGGGTCAGCAGTGGCCTGCCGCAGAGGCAGGGACTCTGGGTGCAGCAGACCTGAGTATGGCCTCTTGGAGGAGGTCGCCGTTAACCCCACCACAGAGTCGCCAGAACTTACACAGCACTGGGGAAACAGACTCGGAGAACACAAACAAAACCTGGTGCACGCCAGGACCCAGGAGGAAGGAGCAGCGGCCCCACAAGAGACTGACTCAGACTTGCCCATGAATGTCCAGCAGTCTCTGGCAGAAGCGTGGGTCAGCAGTGGCCTGGTGCAGGGTTGAGGGCACTGAGTGTGGCAGTGCATGCACAGGACCTTTTGAAGGAGGTCGCCATCATCTTCATTACCTCCACAAACAGTTTGTTCTCAGGTCAAACAACACGGAGGGAATAGCCCTGCCCATCAACAGAAAAACAGATTAAAGATTTACTGAACATATCCAAGTAATGCTGAAGAAGCTGAGTTGAACAATTTTATGAAGACCTACAAGACCTTCTAGAAATAACACCCAAAAAAGATGACCTTTTCATTACAGGTGATTCGAATGCAAAAGTAGGAAATCAAGAGATGCCTGGAATAACAGGCAAATTTGGCCTTGGAGTACAGAATGAAGCAGGGCAAAGGCTAATAGAGTTTTGCCAAGAGAACACACTGGTCATAGGAAACACTCTTCCAATAACACAAGAGAAGACACTAAACATGGACATCACTAAATGGTCAATACCGAAATCAGATTCATTATATTCTTTGCAGCCAAAGATGGAGAAGCTCTATACAGTCAGCAAAAACAAGACCAGGAGCTGACTGTGACTCAGATCATGAACTCCGTATTGCCAAATTCAGACTTAAATTGAAGAAAGTAGGAAAAACCACAAGACCATTCAGGTATGACCTAAATCAAATCCCTTATGATTTATACAGTAGAAGTAACAAGTAGATTCAAGGGATAAGATCTGATAGACAGAGTGCCTAAAGAACTATGGACAGAGGTTCGTGACATTGTACAGGAGGCAGTGACCAAGACCATCCTCAAGAAAAAGAAATGCAAAAAGGCAAAATGGTTGTCTGAGGAGGCCTTACAAATAGCTGAGAAAAGAAGAGAAGCTAAAGGCAAAGGAGAAAAGGAAAGACATACCCATCTGAATGCAGAGTTCCAAAGAATAGCAAGGAGAGCTAAAAAAAAAGCATTTCTCACTGATCAATGGAAAGCTAAAGAGGAAAACAATAGAATGGGAAATACTAGAGATCTCTTCAAGATAATTAGAGATACCAAGGGAAGATTCCATGCAAAGATGGGCACAATAAAGGACAGAAATGGTATGGACCTAATAGAAGCAGAAGATATTAAGAAGAGGTGGCAAGAATACACAGAAGAACTATAGAAAAAAGATCTTCATGACCACGACAGTGCGATCACTCACCTAGAGCCAGACATACTGGAGTGCGAAGTCAAGTGGGCCTTAGGAAGCATCACTGTGAATAAAGCTAGTGGAGGTGATGGGATTCCAGTTGAGCTATTTCAAATCCTAAAAGATGATGCTGTGAAAGTGCTGCACTCAATATGCCAGCAAATTTGGAAAATTTATCAGTGGGCACAGGACTGGAAAAGGTCAGTTTTCATTCAAATCCCAAAGAAAGGCAATGCCAAAGAATGCTCAAACTACCACACAATTGCACTCATCTCACACGCTAGTAAAGTAATGCTCAAAATCCTCCAAGCCAGGCTTCAACAGTATGTGAACCATGACGTTCCAGATGTTCAATCTGGATTTAGAAAAGGCAGAGGAACCAAAGATCAAATTGCCAACATCCGTTGGATCATCGAAAAAGCAAGAGAGTTCCAGAAAAACATCTATTTCTGCTTTATTGACCATGCCAAAGTCTTTGACTATGTGGATCACAACAAACTGTAGAAAAATCTGAAACAGATGGGAATACCAGACCATCTGACCTGCCTCCTGAGAAATCTGTATGCAGGTCAAGAAGCAACAGTTAGAACCGGACATGGAACAACAGACTGGTTCCAAACAGGAAAGGAGTACATCAAGGATGTATATTGTCACCCTGCTTATTTAACTTATATACAGAGTACATCATGAGAAACGCTGGACTGGATGAAGCACAAGCTGGAATCAAGATTGCCAGGAGAAATATCAATAACTTCAGATATGCAGATGACACCACCCTAAAGCAGAAAGTGAAGAAGAACTGAAGAGCCTCTTGATGAAAAGGAAAGAGAAGAGTGAAAAAGTTGGCTTAAAACTCAACATTGAAAAAACTAAGATCATGGCATCCCGTCCCATCACTTCATGGCAAATAGATGGGGAAACAATGGAGAAACAGTGAGAGACTTAATTCTGGGGGTCTCCAAAATCACTACAGGTGGTGACTGCAGCCATGAAATTAAAAGACACTTTCTCCTTGGAAGAAAAGCAATGACCAACCTAAACAGTGTTTTAAAAAGCAGAGACATTACTTTGCCAAGAAAAGGCCATCTAGTCAAATCTATGGTTTTTCCAGTAGTCATGTATGGATGTGAGAGTTGGATTACAAAGAAAGCTGAGCGCCGAAGAATTGATGCTTTTGAACTGTAGTGTTGGAGAAGACTCTCGAGAGTCTCTTGGACTGCAAGGAGATCAAACCAGTGAATCCTAAAGGAAATCAGTCCTGAATATTCATTGGAAGGACTGATGCTGAAGCTGAAACTCCAACACTTTAGCCACCTGATGTGAAGAACTGACTCATTTGAAAAGACCCTGGTGCTAGGAAAGACTGAAGGCAGAAGGAGGAGACGACAGAAGATGAGATGGCTGGATGGCATCACCGACTCTATGAACATGAGTATGAGTAAGCTCTGGGAGTTGTGATGACAGGGAAGCCTGGCGTGCTGCAGTCCATGGGGTCACAAAGAGTCGGACACGTGTGAGTGACTGAACTGAACTGAAAGGTAGCAGACATGTAAATCAGACCAAGTAGACAATTACAGATTACAAGCAATAACAAGACCAACCATAATGAGAGCCATCCAGTCAAGCCTAGTTTATATCAACCAATACTCAGCCATCTTGCAATCCAAGTAAGTGAGAATGACTGTTTTTGCATGCTATGGGGTCTTGGGAATATTTGTACCGAGTAACAGCAGACAAACATTTGTAACAAACACTTGTAACATCAGGCACTGTAATAGAAACTTTACATGTGTGAGCTCATCCAAAACTTCCATTGATCCTTTGCCATAGATAATTTTTTTAGCCCTATTTAACCAATAAGGAATTGAGAGTGACAGGTTGAATTACCTGCTTAGAGTCACACCATTAATGACTGTGAGAACCAACAATGAAACCCAGTCAGTCTAATTTTAAAGTTCTGTCGCTCCTCATTACTTTGATAGTGTCCATTCTCCTAAGTTGGCTCCAGTCTGCTAATAACAGTATCAGTATGTATATCCTTGTGCTATTTCTTTTCTAGCACTTACGAACGTGAATTATAAAAAATAAACTACAAACTCGAATTGGTGTTTACAGATTTACTTTCGCTGTTCCTGCCCTATTAGGACCTACTTTACCTAGGTACAAACTGAACAGAGTGCTACCAAGCTTTGATACCATTTTAAATGATCATACTGTTTCATCTTCCAGAAAGTAGAAGCAAGCAGTTATACCAGCAAAGTAAATTTAACTATTTATCATTTAAATTAGGTAAGAAAAAATTTTAAGGAAATTCAGTTTTTACAAAAAGTCTTACTGAAATGAAAATATTATTATTTCCAGATGACATTATAAGTATACAAGTTGATAGTGATAATATCCTCTTGGAAAATAAAATATGATGGCAAGAATATTTGTTTTAGGAATATACTGAATTTAGTAAATTCCTTTATCTGGATCAAGAAAGCCAAGGTAAGTATCAAAAGTGAAATTTATTTAAAATTCAGCACTCAACGCATAGTTCATTTTTTTTACATAATTTTATACTGCTTTATGTACCACAAGGACAAGACATAACATGGTGATTTGTACTATGGTTGAAAACAAAGGGCATTTATGCTTTCCACAATCCATCAGACTCAGGTATGAAGTAGACTATCCCACTTCTAATGACAGGAAGTCTGTGACTTCCTGAAACTCCTAATTCCACTTACTACTTTGTGGTAGGCAACACACAGACCATATGAAAGAATTTATCCTATCTTTGGCAGCCTAAGGAGGCTTTGGACATCTACTATTTTTTTAAAACTTACAAGGGAACTTGAGATTACTTTAAGGAAAAGGGGAAAAAAATATGTCTGGCCAAAGTATTGTAGAATTTTTAGTTTTTCTTAGAAATGGAGGATATAAAGTTTTTCCTTGAAGCCTTCTTATTATCCTAAAGACAATAATGGTTAAGGGTGTGTTTCCAAAAAAGGAATTTAGTGTCATTAAACACATAAGTTTAATAGAATGTTTCCTGAACCTCCCCACTGAATTACAGCCATCAGAGACTAACATCCTATTTATTGCTTCTATTTCAAATATGGGATTCCCTGATAGCTCTGTTGGTAAAGAATCCACCTGCAATGAAGGACACGTGGGTTCGATTCCTGGGTCGGGAAGATCCCCTGGAGAAGGGACAGGCTACCTACCCCAATATTCCTGGACTTCCCTTGTGGCTCAGCTGGTAACGAATCTGCCTGCAGTTCAGGAGACCTGGGTTCGATCCCTGGGTTGGGAAGATCCCCTGGAGAAAGGAAAGGCTGCCCACTCCAGTATTTTGGCCTGGAGAATTCCATGTATAGACCATGGAGTCTCAAAGAGTCGAATACAACTGAGTGACTTTCACTTTCATTTCAAATATACTCATTCTCCTATGGCATGTATATCAAATATCTATTCATCATTAGAACCAAATCTCAAAGTGAAACTGAAAAGATGAAAACCACACAGGTAAAGAGACAACATGCTAATAAAAATTCACTGCTGAATGTATTCACAACTGAGCTAAGGACATAGTTTCTAATCTTTTCCTCCTGGGTTATCAAACCTTATTAAAAGGTACTTGCAAAAGAAATTATACTTTTTTATGGGCAATTTATTATCAAAATGAACTAGAATATAGCACACCACTGTTTAAAGAATCAGTTTCAGGAAACCTAACAGGTAATCAGGCTGTAATTTTTGTTTTTGATGTTTCATACATATGGGAGCTTTTAAGTACCTTGACTTCTTAACTACCAAATAGGAAGATCACCTACCAGTTATGCTGCTTTCCACAGACTACTCAGTTAACTAGTTTCCCTTTCCCTCTGCGTGAATAAAAACTCCAATGTTAATTTGACCAAAGTCCTAGGATGAGGCCAAGAAAAGTGAAAGAAAGTGAAAGTGAAAGTCGCTCAGTCATGTCCAACTCTTAGCAACCCCATGGACTATACAATCCATGAAATGGAATTCTCCAGGCCAGAATACTGGAGTGGGTAGCCTTTCCCTTCTCCGGGGATCCTCCCAACCCAGGGATCGAACCCAGGTCTCCCACATTGCAGGCGGATTCTCTACCAGCTGGGCTACAAGGGAAGCCAAGGAGGACATTTTAAATCAGTTTCAAAGGACCAAACAGCCTTAGAGACACATACACATCTGCCAGGTCAATTTCCATTCAAAACACACTTCCAACTCACACAGCTGTAAGGAACAGATATAAATAGCTGCTCAAAGGGGACGCTTAGACCAACAGGCACCCAAATGAGAAGTGTCAAAACCAAGGGCAAGTAGCTCCAACCCAAGTAACACGATTAATCACTTGTTCAGTGAGTACATTCTAATATCTAACTGTTACGTAGAAATTTTAAAAGAAGAAACACGTCATTGAATAGAAATGTGATGTGATTAAATCTGTTTCAGTTCTGTAAACTAAAAGATCAATTATTACTGGAGCTTTGCATACAAAGACCAGTAATTTTCCCCATTGAAACAAACCTGTTTTTTCCCCCTACTAACTTAAGCCTGAAATTTCTTTCAAAGCAACTGTTTCTTTTCTAACACAATATAAAACATCCCTGTGGTGATTCATCTGGTAAATGCATTTACCACTAACTCCTCATATGTTTAACTTCATCCTTCCATCAGCTCAGTCTACTTGGGTTGCATTAACATCCCAGGCCCATTTATGCTCATGTAACCAAGCAAATTTCCACTGGATGATCTTTTCAACCTCTACTCATCTCGCTGACTTGACAATTTATATACACCACATTCAAGCTCAATAACAAAATATAATCTGAACAACAACAAAATTTCAGGGAAAAAATTTTAGGTTACTTCCAAATCTCAACATTATGAAAGTTAAAGAAATTAAGTTTAAAGAATTAACAACAAGTTTTTACAAGTAAAGGACAGGGAAGCCTGGTGTGCTGCAGTCCAGGGGGTCACAAAGAATCAGACACAACTTACTTACTGAACAACAGTAAGTTTTTACATGGGAACACTTTACTAGGGAGTGAACAAACTGAAGCCAACAATGGATTCACAATAAGGTGTAACTTCCACTAATCACTGCTGTTTCTAGTTATTTCTTCTGAACAATCCAACAAAGATATTTTCCCTTTTCATGGTCGAAATTACCAAGATTCAGAAAAGTATAGCAAATGACTGGATATAAAAGTAGCAGAAACTAAACACAAACTTAGGCCTGGGGGATTCCACACTTTTTACTTTTACAACATGATGACTGTGGTGGATTAAAGAGAGACACAAATTCCTTGGGGTGGGGTGGCATTGTTTTCCCTCTCCTTAAATATACGAGCTGGACTCTAACTGTTCTGACCTATAGACAACAACAGAAGTGATGGTGCTTCAGACCTGGGCACAGGCTCTCACAAGACCGGCAGCTTCCACCTTGATCTCCTGGAACCCAGGCTAGCTTCAAGTTTACGGTCCCATTCTTCAATTCACTGTTAATCATAATCAGTAGATTCATTAGAGGCTTTTTAAATCCAGAATTTATTTCAGTTCTCAAATGTTCATTTGATTTTTCAACACTTTACATGTTTGTCTTGAAACTCCTCACTCACCCATTCTATGAACTTTGTATGTCAAATCACATCTTGTAGATTTTTCAACATATTTGTCATGGTTATTTTAAAGTCATACTGCTTTCCCATCTTGGGGTCTTTTTCTTTACGCTTTTCCTAACTCGAGTCACTTTTACCTTTTTACATACTAGACACTGCAGAGGACGTATTTTACGAACCATAGATTACTGTTCTCCATGGTGTTTCCTGGGAAGAGGTACTTCTAAAATGTGGTCCTCCTAGAATATTGATGAGAAGCCAGAGGTGTTTACCAATTCCCTTTAGCATACCAAGACTCTGACTCCAAATCCTGTCTTCCTTTAGGCTGAGCACCTGAGGTCTCTCTGTTCATGTCCTTCACGCTTCCAGTTGATGTTTTCCCCTGAGACTCTTGGAATACTGCCCCACACAATGCACAGCATGGAAGTCGGCAAAGGCTTGAGGAGATTTCATACGCATGTTTCAGGCTTCCCTCCTCTGTGGCTCCCAACATTTTGGAATAGCCCCTTCAATGGCCAACTTCCTTCGCACCCCAAACTCCACCATCTAATTTCTCAGGACAAAAAAAAAAAGCTCTCAGCCTGACCATTTCAGAGACCAAGAAGTTACCTCAGGCAGAAGCATTTCATGTATCATTCGATGTCCAGTTCAGAGTTGTCAACTACACAAAAATTTCAACAGAAGAGATTTAATATATAGTATTATTAACTATGTACAACTGTTATACTACAAACGAGTAAAACAGAACTCTAAAAAACATACCAACTCTGAGGGAACACATCCAAGGAAGGAACAACTTGGAAAAAAGAGGGGGTGGGGCCTCAATCCAAGGCTGAGATTCCAATCTCACTGGAGAAAGCATAGCTGTGGCCCACTGGATGATGGAGTTTAGCCTCTTGACCTGGGCCAGAGATGGTACACAGTCAACAAGCTAAGACTGGCATTTCAGAAACCATGAGCAAGGAGGACTGGCAAGCGAAGAGCCCCTCTGGATGGCCAGGAGCCTGAGACTGATGAACAAGGAACTGCAGACAGGGACTGACAAGCCCAAATCCTCCTGCTGGAATGCCAAGCAACCAACACTGGCATGCACACAAGTGCGGTCCGGGACTGCAAGCAGGAAATCCTCCACCAGCCTGTCAGCAGACAGCAGCTGGCAGGCAGAGAATGGCAGGCCAGAACTTGCATCAAAAACTCATTCAAGAGTGAATGGCACTGAGTGCCACACACACTCAGCTGGCAGCTGTGAGTCTAGCAGGAATGGAAGCACACCAGACTCAAGAAGAGAAGCCTTTTCCTCCCGCAGCATGTTGTCAGCATGCTCCGCAGCAAAGAAGAGATGTCCATGTCTATGGGATCCAGCAATGCAGTGCAGAGTGGATTTAGAGCCAAGTACCACATTGTATGGGGCTCCCTGGTGGTTCAGCAGTCCAGAATCCACCGGTAATGCAGGAGATGTGGGTTCGATCCCTGGGTGGGGAAGAACCCCTCAAGGAGGGCATGACAACCCACTCTAGTATTCTTGCCTGGAGAATCTCATGGCCAGGGGAACTTTGCGGGTTACAGCCCATGGGGTCACACAGAGTCAGACACAACTGAAGTGACCTAGCACGCACACACCACACTGTATAAATATGTATCTTCCCTAGCCTGATCCCCTTCTTTCAAGGGTTAAATTCTTTCCCACTTTTGCACATTTTTGGTCCTCATTCCCTTTACACAAACATACATATATACATACATATCTCATCTCTCTTTCTCTACCCATGTCTCTCTCTCAAGGAAGATTTGGAGTTTATCATTTTTGAATGATAAACTGAAAGGCTGTCTATTCAAGGAATTCTGTCCTGACTAGGAGCCAAGAACCCTAGGAAATGATTTGACACAGAACCTGGAGAACATTATAAGCAGAGAACTACCACTATTTTGTTTCAGATTACCTACTGGGAGGTTTATGACATATATAGCCACCTTGGCATTTTGCAGTGCTCCTAAGTTTCACTAAAAATAACCCTGTCCAAAATGATCTCAGCTAAAAAAAATAATAATTCCACTAGTTCTAAAAGAAATTGAGTTTATTAAAAACCTATGACAATGTCTCCTTTAATGGCTGAGATAATGCTAAACTACATCTCGAGATTATATGTTGAAATATCAAACTCTTTCTCAAGACATTTATACCCACAAATAACAATGTCCATAAAATCATGACAAACTTTGAAATCATGTGTAGGGCAGAGATTAAATTTTTATTTGTTAGAAGTCCACAATATATCAGAACATGTTAAAGAGCACATAGTCTGATGGGTTGGCTCCACACAACTATTTCAGACACAACTATTCTCTACAACAAAGATGGCTCCTAAAATGCCAGATTTAATATAGTATATAGTTAATAATCTTTTTTATGTCACAATACATGACTTTTCAATGTTCTAGGCAACAGCCCAATAAAACAAAACCCTGCCAGAACCACTTAAAAGCAAAACTTTCCTTCTGGTTCTTTTGGCAATGCTTTGTGAAACACCCAAGAAGAAAGCTATATTACAAACTCAAACAACTTTGGCATCAAACAGCACGTGAAATTATTACTGTATAAGAGACATGTGTATCTTTTTAAAATGCTAAGAAAATAATTGAGCAACAACACAAAACAGTAAGAGTTGCTTGTACAATATGTAAGTGGACACAGTATGGACAAAACTCCACACCTCAATTAGATGTACCAGTCTGAGGAGTAACATGTGATACGGGATTACAGGAATTAGACTTCAGGCTGTGTGTGGCTGGGGAAGATGTGCACTGGACAGGCAGGTTCAAGGATCAGAGAAGGCAATATTGATCAGTCAATCTCAGTAGACAAACACACCCTGCCACCGAAGGGGGATGCTGAGGGGAAGTCACAGAGAGGTCTGTGTAGCTACGGCCTCAATTGGTCCCCAGTCCAGTGTCTGTCTTGTGGTGAACGGGGGCTAGTAACAGTCAACGGCTTTATTAGTCAGACAGACAAGCTAGATGCAGTGATACAGGGAGGAAAGGGTGGAACTACCAGGCATCTTTGCGTCTATTGGTCAATCTATCTGACAACAAAAAGACCTTAGGATAAAAATGCCTTCTGCTTTCCTTCAGCCTTCCAAAACTAGTTCATATTGTCCTTTTGGCCAATCTAATATAGAAAAATGGTTTCCAATTTAGCCAAACTGATCCAGCAATGCCTACCACAGATGGGTGTAATTCAGATACCCACTACAAGAGGTCATAATTCAGAGATGCATAGAAAAGAATAGCCATTAATTCACCCACTTAACAGAACATACAGTTTAACAGGTGTGAATGAAATGTTATGAATTTTAAAGTTTATATTCCTTCATGATAAAGTATTACTCCAAATATCTCACTATACATTTTCCCATCATTCTCCAATCTTCCTAAAAGCAAAGAGCCTCAGGAGGGATAAATTGGGAAACTGGTATTAACATACACATACTACTACATATAAAGTAGATAACTAATAAGGACCTACTGTATAGCATAGGGAACTCTACTCAATACTCCATAATGGCCTATATAGGAAAAGAATCTAAAAAGGGGGGATAAATCTATATGTATAACTGATTCACTTTGTTGTACACCTGAAAAAAAAACAACAACAACAACATTGTGACTCAACTATACTCCGATAAAAAAAAAAAAGACCCTCACATAAGAGTTTAAGTTCTTAAATCTGCCTCCAAAGCTTTTTTGGCCATGAGCTGGTAAGTTAACACCCAGATGTTAATACATATACTACACAAATTAACATAAGAAGTCCAAGAACTAAATGAGATCAAAACTTAACTCATCATCTGATTGTGGATGAAGCCAAATTTTACAAGGTTTCCTTCTGCAGTCAAGTGAACCAAGAACTTTTTCATTCTGAAACTTATTTCTTCCCTCTAAATAACAGCATCTCTTTGCTAGTACACAGTATGGTTCATGATGTTATCATGGAATCACTTGGTAGTCAGGAACTCTATCATTTTTGGAAGAGCATAAATTAGAAGGGCTGCCTGTGGGCTGCTGTCGGTCATCTCCTGTCACATCCAAAGCCTGGAATTGGACTGTCAGTTATGTCTAATTCTTCAGTGTCCATGTAATTTCTCAAACCTCCTTATGAATCCTGCCCTCTCCCAATTGTCGTCCAGAAGTCAGCTCCTACTGTGAGATGCAGACTCTCACAGTAGAAGATCAAAAAGAGAAAATACTGTATCTCTCAGTTCATTTGTTTACTTTAAAAAAAAAAAAAAGCAGCTTATCTTGCCAAATTCTGTAACCAAAAGATCGGGATTTTAGAGATAAAACAAAAAGCCTTTGACAGCTCCAAGAGGCCCTCTGCCTACTGCTCAGAACAGAGCACATATTTCCATAGGATGCCTCTTTCCACGCATTCCATTCCCCACCTCCAATTTTCTTACCAGAAAGGTACAAATACAGCAAAGATTTCCAGTTATCTTCCAGACTGGAAATTTTTTTTTTCCTACCATCTTATTTTTCCATTACAATATCATGAACTCAGGACAAACTACAGGAAGAAAGTAACAACCCTATTGTTTTTGTGATCCCCTCTTCAGTCTGATTCTATGTCCTATTTGCCTCATCTTTTGTCTGTCATTTGTTTTTCTTACAAACAATTGTAATTAGACTGCCTCCACATTGCATTTTTTAAAACATTATCTAACACAGGTAAAGACAGATATTTATATCTTATTAATACACAGTTCCTAAAGAATAGGTATGAATCAGGGTAAGAGCATGAAAAAACTTGATATATTCTTTAAGGTTTCCACACTAAGTCTATAATATAAAATATACAATGCCCTTACAACTTATTATACCAAGACGTCACAAATTTTAGAATTCTCACAACAACATGCATTAAACATCTACTAGATTTGAGGCACTCTGCTAGATAATAAAAGCAAAAGAAAGATTCAGAGTTAAATATGTTTAGGGGCTCCCCCAGTGGCTCAGTGGTAAAGAATCTGCCTGCCATTGCAGGAGACATGGGCTCCATTCCTGGGTAAGGAAGAATCCCTGGAGGAAAAAATGGCAACCCACTCCAGTGTTCTTGCCTGGAAAATTCCACGGACGGAGGAGCTTGGCAGGCTTGAATAGATGTGTCTCCAAAGAAGATATATAATTGGCCGATTTTTATACAAATAGCCTCTTCCTATAGATAAAAATTAAAAATAATATGTCAATGATTAATGGGGTCACAAAAAGTCGGACACAACTGAAGCGACTGGGCAGCAGAGCAGCAGTGCAGTCAATTACCTTCAAGAATGCACTATCACCCCAAATACCCAAAACAATCCTAAAAAAAGAAATTCTCACATTTTGTGATTTCAAAACATACTAGACAGCTACAAAACTTAATGCAAAACTACAGTAATCAAAGCAGTGTGGTCCTAGGATAAAGACAGACAAAGAGACCAGTGGAACAGAAAACAGAGCCCAGAAATAAGCCCTTACATTTTTGGTCAAATTATTTGGTCCAAAGACTATTTAATGGGGAAAGGACAGCGTTTTCAACAAATGATGCTGGGGAAAACGAGTATTCACATGCAAAAGAATCAAGTTATACTCTTACCTAATACCATACACAAAAACTAACTCAAAATGAAACAAAGACTTAAGTGTAAAAACTAAAATTGTAAACCTCTTAGAAGAAAACATAGAAGGTTTCAAGACACTGATTTTTCAATGGTTTCTTGGATATGGCACCAAAACACAGACAAAATTTCATAAATTATTAGAGTATATCATAATTAAAAGACCCATGCATCAAAGGGCACTATCACCAGAACTGAAAAGGCAGTCCACAGAGTGGGAGAAAATATTTGCATAGCAAATCTGGTAAGGCATTAATATCCAGAATATATAAAGAATTCCCACAACGGAACAAGAACACAACCCAGTTTTTGAAAGGTGCAAAGGACTTAATAGACACGTCTCCCAAGAAGATATATAATTGGCCGATTTTTTATACAAATAGCCTCTTCCTATAAGTAAAAATTAAAAATAATATGTCAATAAATTTGAAATACCAATAAAACAGATAAATTTCCAGAAAAGCACAGTGTGTCAAAATTGGCACCAGGAATTTGGCAAAGCTTTGATAGTTCAATAACCCTTACAGACACTGAAATGTTAATTAACAATAGCAATCAGGTTCCAGTCCAATTCAACAGCATAAAATGACCTTGAACTAATCTCCTCACATGGACACACCGAGTCTACTTCTATACACAGAGCACTTCCTCCTGAAGAACTGAGGGCTGACTCAACAGCTTCTGCACAACAAGTAATAGAAAGACCACATAGATAAAGATGGGTAGGAGAGATGGTATCAATGAAAATCACACCCCACAACATGGCAACCTGCTGTAAGGAGGGACATCACCAAGGGGCCTGTGCACAGATGTGCCTGTCCTGAGGAGCCATGGAAAATAAACAGTGGTTTAAAGGGCATCTATACTACACGAAGGAAATGTATTTACTAACCAAAGAGAATCTGCCAAATGGAAGGCATAGGGATAGTGAGGAACAGCTGAAATTCTCTCTGGGATCAGAGGCACCACAGACTGCCGGGTTTTTGCATTCCTCAACCTTGATGGCACAGGTGGGAACACAGTCCAGGCACTCAACTGGCCTGCCAATGCTGCTGCAGTGCCCAACCCCATAGCTCCAGGCATCTTACCAAGCCAGCTCTCCTATAGTGCACACCAGAACCGCACAGTGCCCATTCAAGTTCCAGTGGTCCTTCCAAGGTAGCCCCATCACAGTGCACCTAGAGACCCTCCAGCCCAAGCCCAGTCCAGCCCACCTATTCAAGTCACCCATCCCACAGAGTCTACACTAGGTACACTCCTAAACAAGGCCAGGCCCTTAAGACCCGGTGTATGTGTGTGCTTAGTCGTTCAGTCATGTCTGACTCTTTGTGACCCCATGGACTGTAGCTCGCCCGGTTCCTCTGTCCATGGGGATTCTCTAAGCAAGAATACTGGATTTGGTTGTCATGCCCTCCTCCAGGGGATCTTCCCAACCCAGGGATCGAACCCAGGTCTCCTGCACTGCAGGAGGATTCTTTACCATCTGGACCACCAGGGAAGCCCAAGAATACTGGAGTGGGTAGCCTATCCCTTCTCCAGAAAACTATCCAACCCAGGAATCAAACAGGGGTCTCCTGCCTTGCAGGTGGATTCTTTACCAGCTGAGCCACCAGGGAAGCCCTAAGGCCAGAAGAGGTAGCCATTCTGCCTAATTCAAAGATATGCAGAAATTAAAGAACAAGATAAACCCTCTCTCCCCAAGTCGTATGAAACAGAGATCACTTACCTGATAAAGAGTTAAAAGTAACAGTTATAAACATGCTCACCCAACTCAGGTCAAAAACAGAGAAAAGACTATTAACAAAAAGTTACAAACTGTAAGAAAGAACTAATCAGAACTGAAGAACACAACAATTGAAATGAAAAATACACTAGAAGCAATCAATAGCAGATTAGATGATACAGAAAAATGTATCTTCAATCTGGAAGACAAAATAGTGGAAATCACCCAAACAATATCAATACTTATCAATCATTTTTAATGTAAATAAACTAAACGCTTCAAAAGACAGAGCAGCTGAATGGACAAAAAAAAATGAGACCTATCTATAAGCTGCCTACAAGAGTCTCATGTAAGATGTAAAGACACAAACAGATTGACAGTGAAGTGATGGAAAAAATTCCATACAGATGGAAGCAAAAAACATACAGTTGGGGATAGCAACATGCATACTCAACAAAAAAGACTGTAAAAGAAAGACTAACTGAAGACAAGGGCATTAAAGAGTAACAAAGAAGTTAATCCAAGAAGACGATAACACAAAAATATTTATACACCCAATGTAGCAGTACCTAAATACAGAAAGTAAATATTAATAGGCAAAAAGGGAGAGATGTACAGCAATACAGTAATACTAGATGACTTTAATACTCACTCACAACAATGAACAGATCATCCAGACCAAAAAAAATTGATATAGAAATAATGGCCTTAAGACACATTAGCCAAGATAGATTGGATACAGAACTTTCCATACAAAAACTATATAAATATACATTACTTTCAAGTGCACATGAAACATTTTCCAGGATAGATGATATGTTAGATAACAAAACAAGTCTCAATAAATTTAAGAGGACTGAAATAAAATCAAGCATCTTTTCCAACCATAAAACTAGAGATCAACTCCAAGAAGAAAACTGGAAAAAACAAATGTAGAAACTAAACAACATGGTACTGAGTAACCAATGGACAAGAAAATCAAAGACAAAAGTAAAATACCTTGGAACAAAGGAAAATGTAAACTATCCAAAATCCATGGGAGACAGCAAAAGCAGGTCTCAAAAAATACTTCATAGCAATATAGACTTAAGAAAAAGAAAAATCACAAATAAAAAATATAAAGGTACATTTAAAGAAGTAGAGAATAGTAAGAAAAGTCAAAGTTAGTGGAATAATAAACATCAGAGAAGATATAAACGAAATAAAGACTAAGAGACAATAGAAAAGATCAATGGAACTAAGAGCTGGTTCTTCAAAAATATAAACAAAATTTAAAAATCTTTAAGATACATTCAGTAAGAAAAAGAGAGGGCACAAATAAAATCCAGAAATTAAAGAGAAGTTACAACCAACACCACAGAAATAAAATAATCACAGGAGACTTCTATGAACAATCACATACCAACAAATAGAATATAGAAGAAAGGGACAAATTTCAAGAAACATACTATCTTCAAGACTGAATATTACAGAATTAGAAAATCTGAACAGTCTGATTACCAGTAGTTAAATTGACTCAGTAATTTAAAAACTCCCTCCAAATAGTCCAAGACCAGACAATCTCACAGGTGAATTTTACCAAACATTTAGAGGGGAGTTAACATGTATACGTCACAAACTATTTTCTCTTTTAATGTAGAAGAAGGAATACTCCAGACTTATTCTACAAAGCCAGATCACCCTGATACCAACACTAGACAAAGATACTACAAAAAGAGAAAATTCCAGATCAGCATCACTGATGAACCTAGATACAAAAATTTTCAACATAACATTAACATCATAGTCAACAAAAGAGTCCAAAATGCAGTACTTGGATACAGTCTCAAAACCAACAGAATGATCTCTGTCCATTTCCAAGGCAAACCATTCAACATCACAGTAATTCAAGTCTATGCCCCAACCACTAATGCTGAAGAAGCTGAAGTTGAATGGTTCTATGAAGACCTAAAAGATCTTTTAGAACTAATACCCAAGAAAGATGTCCTTTTCATTATAGGGGACTGGAATGCAAAAGTAGGAAATCAAGAAACACCTAGAGTAACAGGCAAATTTGGCCTTTGAGTACAGAATGAAGCAGGGCAAAGGCTAACCGAGTTTTGCCAACAGAACGCACTGGTCATAGCAAATACCCTCTTCAAACAACACAAGAGAAGACTCTACACATGGACATCACCAGATGGCCAACACCAAAATCAGATTCATTATATTCTTTGTAGCCAAAGATGAAGAAGCTCTATACAGTCAGCAAAAACAAGACTGAGAACTGACTGTGGCTCAGATCATGAATTCCTTATTGCCAAATTCAGACTTAAACTGAAGAAAGTAGGAAAAACCACCAGCCCATTCAGGTATGACCTAAATCAAATCCCTTATGATTATACAGTGGAAGTGACAAATAGATTGAAGGGATCTGACAGACAGAGTGCCTGAAGAACTATGGACAAACGTTCGTGACATTGTACAGGAGACACGGATTCAAGACCATCCCCAGGAAAAAGAAATGTGAAAAAGCAAAACTGTTGTCTGAAGAGGGCTTACAAATAGCAGTGAAAAGAAGAGAATTGAAAAGCAGAGGAGAAAAGCACAATATGCCCATGTGAATGCAGAATTTCAAAGAATAGCAAGGAGAGCTAAGAAAGCCTTCCTCAGTGATCAGTGCAAAGAAATAGAGGAAAACAATAGAATGGAAAAGACTAGCAATTTCTTCAAGAAAATTAGAGATACCAAGGGAACATTTCATGCAAAGATGGGCTCAATAAAGGACAGAAATGTTATGTACCTAACAGAAGCAGAAGATACTAAGAATAGGTGGCAAGAATACACAGAACTATACAAAAAAGATCTTCACAACCCAGATAATCATGATGGTGTGATCATTCACCTAGAGCCAGACATCCTGGAATGTGAAGTCAAGTGGGCCTTAGGAAGCATCAGTACGAACAAAGCTAGTGCAGGTGATGGAATTCCAGTTGAGCTATTTCAAATCCTGAAAGATGACACTGTGAAAGTGCTGCACTCAATATGTCAGCAAATTTGGAAAACTCAGTAGTGGCCATGGGACTGGAAAAGGTCAGTTTTCTTTCCATCCCTAAGAAAGGCAATGCCAAAGAATGCTCAAACTACCGCACAATTACACTCATCTCACACTCTTGCCTGGAAAATCCCATGGACAGAGGAGCCTAGTAGGCTACAGTCCGTGGGGTCTTTAAGAGTCCGACATGACTGAGCGACTTCACTTTCACTTTTCCCTTTCATGCACTGGAGAAGGAAATGGCAACCCACTCCAGTATTCTTGCCTGGAGAATCCCAGGGACAGCGGAGCCTGGTGGGCTGCCGTCTATGGGGTCGCAGAGAGTCGGACACGACTGAAGTGACTTAGCAGCAGCAGCAGCACACGCTAGTAAAGTAATGTTCAAAATTCTCCAAACCAAGCTTCTGCAATACGTGAACTGTGAACTTCCAGATGTTCAAGCTGGTTTTAGAAAAGGCAGAGGAACCAGAGATCAAATTGCCAACATCCGCTGGATCATCAAAAAAGCAAGAGAGTTCCAGAAAAACATCTATTTCTGCTTTATTGACTATGCCAAACCCTTTGACTGTATGGATCACAATAAACTGTGGAAAATTCTTCAAGAGATGGAAATACCAGACCACCTGACCTGCCTCTTGAGAAATCTGTATGCAGGTCAGGAAGCAACAGTTAGAATTCGACATGGAACAACAGACTGGTTCCAAATAGGAAAGGAGTACGTCAAGGCTGTATATTGTCACTCTGCTTATTTAACTTATATGCAGAGTACATCATGAGAAACATTGGGCTGGATGAAGCACAAGCTGGAAACAAGATTGGCGGGAGAAATATCAATAACCTCAGATATGCAGATGACACCATGCCCATGGCAGAAAGTGAAGAATAACTAAAGAGCCTCTTGATGAAAGTGAAAGAGGAGAGTGAAAAAGTTGGCTTAAAGATCAACATTCAGAAAACTAAGATCATGGCATCTGGTCCCATCACTTCGTGGCAAATAGATGGGGAAACAGTGGCAGACTTTATTTTGGGGGGCTTCATGATTGCAGCCATTAAATTAAAAGACCCTTGCTCCTTGGAAGAAAAGTTATGACCAACCTAGACAGCATATTAAAAAGCAGACATTACTTTGCCAACAAACGTCTGTCTAGTCAAAGCTATGGTTTTTCCAGTAGTCATGTATGGATATGAGAGTTGGACTACAAAGAAAGCTGAACGCCAAAGAATTATGCTTTTGAACTGTGGTGTTGGAGAAGACTCTTGAGAGTCCCTTGGACTGCAAGGACATCCAACCAGTCCATCCTAAAGGAGATCAGTCCTGGGTGTTCGTTGGAAGGACTGATGCTGAAGCTGAAACTCCAATACTTTGGCCATCTGATGTGAAGAAATGACTCATTTGAAAAGACCTTGATGCTGGGAAAGATTGAAGGCAGGAGAAGGGGACGACAGAGGATGAGATGGTTGGATGGCATCACCGACTCAGTGGACATGAGTTTGGGTAAACTCCGGGAGCTGGTGATGGACAAGGAGGCCTGGCTTGCTGCGGTCCACAGAATCGCAAAGAGTCAGACACGAGTGAGCGACTGAACTGAACTGGACATTAATGAACTGAATCTAACAGAAAATTACAAGGATCACACATCCTAATCAAGTGGGATTTATCCCAAGAATGCAAAGAGGGCTCAAAACCCACAAAAATCATTGATATAGCATATTAACAAATTGAAGGATAAAAACCATACGATCTTCTCAAATAGATGCACGAAAAGCAATGGATAAAATTCAACATCCATCTATAATAAAAATTCTCATTAAAATGGGTAGAGAGAGAAAATACCTCAAGGCCATATATGAAAAACCCACAGCTAACATCATCCTCAACACTCAAAAGGTACAAGCATTTCCTCTAAAATTATGCTAAGGAGCTGGTACTTTTACCCTGTGAATCAAAGAGGTCCTCCTAAGGTCCTAAAGCTGTGAATGAACACTGACAGATTTGCTTGTTAAAAGGATTATTTGTGGGGATCACTGGTGTGGAAAATTGAAGAAGGACATCCCCATTCCTCCTCCCCAAGTCCCCATGAAGGATGAGGTTATATAAAAAGGTAACTAAGTGATTAGTTTTTAAACTGTACCATCAAATCTTATCAATGTGAGAGGAGATTCAGAAAACAAGTTTGTAAAGCAATAATAATTTATATCTTCATACACATGAAATGAAGAGACAAAGCTACTGTTTCAGGCTAAGACACTTCAGAAGGTAAAAACATCCTCAAAAGAGATCTAGTCAGTGTCACAGAATCACTTTTTTCTATAGCACTTTCAGATTTCTCCAAAATAGAACCAGAACCCATATGGTTACCTAAACATGCCTAGGTAGGATGACTGGAAGAGAAATAAAGACAGGAGAGAGAAGGATTCAGTCTTGAGAAATATGACCAGTAGGGAAAAGCATGACTCTGAGAAGTGTTTAAAAAATTCAAACACACCACCAATTGTGAATTTATTTTCTCAAAGTATAAATCTATAGATCGTGGTTTTATTAGTGAGATGTGCAACTTGCTACCCTGATCTGTGCCTGACATTTGAAGGGCAAAATAATGGTTTGCAGAAACTTTCACTAACAAGTCTCTTCTTTCCAGCTCAAAGCTTTACCTTAAAAGCCTCATCTGTTTCTTCACTCATTTTCTTCCTTTTTTTTATCTTTTACTTACTCACCTCACTATCTGTTCATTCCTACTCATTCTTCAATTCTTCATTTATAAAAACAATTTGTGCCCTCCTATCTTTACTACTTTTCCTTTTCAAAACTCCATGTAATGTGAGATTTCTTCTGAGATGTCATTCTAAGGCTCCTCCTGATCACTCCAACTTCAATCCAGGCCTAACTAAACACTGAGTGAGGGAGGAGAAGGAATGGGCAAGCACATCATGTAAAAATGGCAGTAAAACAGCTGAGACATGTACTGCTTGTGGATATAAAGAAAAGACTCTTCATAAAATTTCATGTTCGAAATTGGTTTCTTGTTAACTCAGCATTTAAAGCCTAATGTGTTAATACTCAGTAAAAGATACAAGTCTTACTCATTCTAATACATGCGGGGTGTGGGCAGGATACATATTACAAAGGGAAATTCCTGTTATATTCCCTTAATTTTATGACTGTATTCTTGGACCTAGATACTTAAGTGACAGGAATCTTTAAATATCAAACGGTTGTTTGAGGCATGTTTTTGAAAGGTGTTTTTTCCCTTTCAAGTTAAACAGTCATTTTTATTAAAATACTCTTAATGGAGATTGAGAAAATTTAACACATTAATATCTACAGTAAAGTCTAGGATATCGAAAAGTACATAGTTAAAACCAAAAGAACAATTCTGTCACTAGTTGAGACCTACTGTGTCTTCCATGCATGTGCATTAATTTTCATGTAAATTTATCTTTTAAGATTCTCACTGAAAACTTAAAACTTTGTGTTAGAAATGAGGCCAGGTCTCTCAATAAAGTTTAGAATACCATCTGTGCCCACCATACCAATTTTCCTCAAGAAACTGTAATTTAAAAAGCTTTTGTACAAAATTTTTCAAAAACAGTATAGAACATGATTATGTATTTGAATATCCAATAAGAATACTTTGGACCAATCTAGTGCTTTCCCTCTTGTTTCTACAGACTGCATAATTTTCACTACTGAATCTGTTTGTTATTCTTTAGCCTTCTTCTTCTTTAGCAGCTGCTTGATGTCATTAAAAATTCAAAGAATGAAAGTTTTTTTAAATCATTTCTAAGCAACAAAATCAAGTACATTGGGAAGTCCAAAACCAATCAAAACCAAATACTTAGTATTAATATATCTTAAATGTATATCACATCTATAGATTTTTAATGACTTCAATTACTGTCAACTTAGTCATATGTCAGTATTCACATACCCAACTAGTTTTCCTACTGTGTGTATGTACTCATACACATACATTTGGACATGTAAGCATAAATACACATTATATATAGTTAACAAAATATATTATATTAATAGAATATCATGAGCATATTCATGCTCCATAAAAATTCCCTCAAAACAACTTGAAGTGACACTTTAAAATTACTAATGAAACTAGTCTCTAGAAATAGAGGCCAAATAGAATTTTTCACATTTACAAAAATGCTGCATGCAAATCACCAGCTTTAAACCCAAATGTCTGCCTATATATGATTTCTCAGATGAATTTCTTGGAGGTTTTAGAAAAGAATTCAGTATGTACATACACATTTATCAGTGCCCCCATGCAAAGCTTTTTATATAATAACTGACCTGAGCAATAACATATAAACATATATCTACGTATACCTATGTATGTATAAAATTCTTACATTTGAAAAAATTACAAACTTCACAGAAGCCATGAACTCTTCTAGGTGCTAGAGATAAGACAAAATCCCTGCTCTCACGGAACAGTCATTCAGGAAAGAGAAAAACCTACCCAAAATATGTCAGTGATATGAAACTAAAGCATAATAAAGCATTACATGATGAAGAATATTATTTTATATAAGATTATCAGTGGAAAGCTCCTCTAAGGATGTAACATTTGCATAGGTATCTAAATGCAGAGTTGAAACAGTGTTAATATCTTGAAGTGGCCCAAAAGAACCAGTACATTGGAGATTTTTCATATGTATAGGCATAGTCTTTTCTGTTCATCCATTGAACAAATATGTACTTGGTACTAACAATGTGTTGGGCAAGTTGCTAAGACAGATACCATCCCTACCTTCACAGGGCTAATGGTCTATCAGGAGAGTTGGACATTTCATAATTGATTTCACAAGTAATTACTCCACTCTAATTGTGATGCTGGACAGAAAAATCAGAGCACTTCGAAAATGCATAGTAGTTGGTCTAACCCAGTGGATATGAGAGTGGACAGTAAAGTCTTCCCTAAATGATAATTGAGTTACTATCTAAAGGATATATAGCAAGGTAGGAAGTAAAGTTCTAGAAATGACCAAACTTGTATTTGAGGAAATAAGGTGAGCATAACTAGAGCACATAGAACAGGAGAAGGAATGAGAGGAGACAAGAAATGGTTGAGAAAACAATACAGCAGATCTACGTACAGCACTGCATCTTGACATCTGTAAGTGCCCAACACCATAGCACCATTTGATGAGGAAAAGTCATTCAAAATCTCAAATTCAAAAAAATGAAAATAAAAAATCTTTTTGGTCATGTCCATATGACTTTAGATCAGATTAAGATGTGTTTCTTCTGCATATAATTCAACCTCATGTGACCAGACTTACAACTAACTAATTTCTGCTGAACTCAGGAAATGATCAACACTATTATGTATTTTCTATATGAGTTACACAAAGGAATTTTACACCCTTGATAAAATATAACAACTTCATAGGTCAACTACATATTTCAAGGTCACATTAATGATTGACCCATTTAGGTGGTTTTTCAATCAAATAGTTCAATTTTCCACAAATGCCCAGAAAATAACCCTGGAATATAGATGTATTTTTTTCCTTGGGACAGTTTTGTGTATTTTTTTCCTGGGGACAAGTTTTGTATATTTTTAGCTTACATGTAAGAATTTCAGAACATAAGACAGTATTTACTGTTTCAAACCTTCTCTTTCCTAAGCCTAGATACCACCCCTCTCTGGGTCTCACCTAATATTTGCACCCCATATCACTGAGAAGATAAAAACTGGACAACAAATTCCACATCTTCCCACTACATCTATTAATCTGTATCTATACCCAAATATGGCCTTAGCTCCTGTCTCTGTGGATGAAGTATCCTCATACTACACAGTATCAGTCAGTCCTGAATATTCATCAGAAGGAATGATGCTGAAGCTGAAACTTCAATACTTTGGCTACCTGATGCGAAAAACTGATTCACTGGAAAAGACCCTGATGCTGGGAATTATTGAAGGCAGGAAGAGAAGGGGATGACAGAGGATGAGATGGTTGGATGGCATTACCGACTCAATGGACATGACTTTGAGTAAGCTCTGGGAATTGGTAATGAACAGGGAAGCCTGGCATACTGCAGTTCATGGGGTTTCAAAGAGTTGGACACAATTGAGTGAGTGACCTGAACTGAAATAATTCCATCAGCATATCAATATGTTAATGAAATAACTGAATGCCAAATGCCAGAGAATAGCAAGGAGAGACAAGAAGGCCTTCTTAGATGAATAGTGCAAAGAAATAGAGGAAAATAAAAGAATGGGAAAGACTAGAAATCTCTTCAAGAAAATTAGAGATACCAAGGGAACATTTCATGCAAAGATGGACACAATAAAGAACGGAAATGGTAAGAATCTAACAGAAACAGAAGAGATTAAAAAGAAATGGCAAAAATACACAAAGGAACTGTACAAGGAAGGTCTTAATCACCCAGATAACCACATGGTGTGGTCACTCACCTAGAGCCTGACATCCTGGAGTCTGAAGTAAAATGGGACTTAGGAAGCATTATAACAAACAAGGCTAGTGGAGGTGATGAAATTCCAGTTGAGCTATTTCAAATCCTAAAAGATTATGCTGTTAAGGTGCTGCACTCAATATGTCAGCAAATTTGGAAAACTCAGCAGTAGTCACAGGACTGGAAAAGGTCAGTTTTCATTCCAATCCCAAAGAAGGGCAATGCCAAAGAA
This sequence comes from Giraffa tippelskirchi, assembly GCF_054371585.1. Classification (NCBI taxonomy): domain Eukaryota; kingdom Metazoa; phylum Chordata; class Mammalia; order Artiodactyla; family Giraffidae; genus Giraffa; species Giraffa tippelskirchi. The sequence continues at coordinate 71,888,365 of NC_137284.1, forward strand.
TGTTCAAACTACTGTACAATTGTGCTCATTTCACAAGCTAGCAAGGTAATGCTCAAAATTCTTCAAGCCAGGCTTCTACAGTACGAGAACCGTGAACTTCCAGATGGTCAAGCTGGATTTAGAAAAGGCAGAGGAACCAGAGATCAAATTACCAACATCTACTGGATCATAGAAAAAGCAAGGGAATTCCAGAAAAACTACCACCTGTTTCACTGACTAAGCTAAAGCCTTTGATTGAGTGGATTACAATAAACTGTGGAAAATTCTTAAAGAGATGGGAATACCAGACCACTTTACCTGTCTCCTGAGACACCTGAATGTAGGTCAAGAAGCAACAGTTAGAACCTTACATGGAACACGTGAGTGATTCAAAATTAGGAAAGGAGTATGTCAAGGCTGTTTATAGTCACCTTGTTTACTTACCTTACATACAGAGTACATCATGCAAAATGTCAGGCTGGATGAACAAGCTAGAATCAAGATTGCCAGGAGAAATATCAACAACCTCATATAAGGAGATGATATCACTCCAATGTCAGAAAGTGAAGAGGAACTAAGGAGCCTCTTGATGAGGGTGAAAGAGGAGAGTGAAAAAGGTGGCATGTAACTCAACACTTAGAAAATTAAGATCACAGCATCCGATCCCATCACCTCATGGCAAATAGTCGGGGAAAAAAGTAACAGATTTTATTTTCTTGGGCTCAAAAATCACTGTGGATGGTGACTGTAACCTAGAAATAAAATGTTTGCTCCTTGGAAGAAAAGGTGGCAAACCTAGACAGTATATCAAAAAGCAGAGACATCATTTTGCCAATGGTTTGGTTTGGTTTTGCCAATGGTTTGCCATAGTCAATGCTATGGTTTTTCCAGTAGTCATATACAAATGTGAGATTTGGATCATAAAGGCAGCTAATCGTTGAAGAACTGATGGTGCTGGATAAGACTCTTGAGAGTCCCTTGGACTGCAAGGAGATCAAACCAGTCAGTTCTAAAGGAGATCAACCCTGAATATTCATTGGAACCACTGATGCTGAAGCTCCAGTACTTCAGCCACCTGATGTGAAGAGCCCAATTCACTGGAAAAGACTCTGATGCTAGGAAAAATTGAGGGCAGGAGGAGAAAGGGGCAACAGAGGATGAGATGGTTGTATGGCAGCACCGACTCAATGGACATGGGTTTAAGCAAACTCCGGGGATAGTGAAGGACTACAGAAGCCTGGCATGCTGCAGTCCATGGGGCCACAAAGAGTCAGACATGACTTACTGACAGAATAACAATAACAACAATCAATATGCTATGTCATCCACCTTAATAAAAAAGATTCTTAGTTTATAACCCCCTTAGGTTATCCCTATTTGTCTCCTCCATATGCATGGAAGTCCCTATAAAGAGCAGCCTTCCTATTCTCTAGCCAATCAATTGCACCCAGGCTTCTGTTGCTACTACTGCCCTTCAAACACCACTTATCTCACATTAGTAAGGCTCATGGTCAGCTCTCAATCCTTTCTTCTTTTTAAACCATTATGAAGCACTGAATCATTCTTGAACTCCTTTCTTCACTAGGCTCCTGGGACATTACCCTCTTACTCTGTGGCCACTCCTCTCCTGAAAAATGTCCTTCCCAATTTCCTAATTCCCAGAATCTGAGTATGCCCATTAATATGGTAAAGGGACTCTGAAGATAACATCAGAAACTTTGAGATGGGAAGATTATCCTGGATTATCTAGGTGGGCCTGATATAATCACTAGAATTCTTCTCAGAGGAAGGCAGGACACTGAAGGCAGTAACACTGAAAGGAAGAGTTTGGAGTGGTATGAAGGACAGGCCAGGAGCCAAGAATGGAAGTGGCCTCTAGAAACTAGAAATTTCAAGCAAATAGTCTCCACTGCAGTGTCAAGAAACACAGCCCTATCACCTTGATTTTAGATTTCTGATCTCCAGAATTTTAAAGTTCTTTTTTCAATTCTCTGAGAATGTGGTAACTTGTTTCAACAGTAACAGGAAACTAATACATCTTTCCAAACTCAAAATCTTCGACTGCCCTAGGATTTACCTTTTGCCCCTCCTATTTTCTCTCTACTGGTTTTTCTAGTTATCTCAGTCAATGCCACAGCATTAAATGTCTGAAAGATGACAACTGTCAAGTGCCTATCTTTTTTTTTTAATTTATTTTTTTATTGAAGGATAATTGCTTTACAGAATTTTGTTGTTTTCTGTCAAACCTCAACATGAATCAGCCACAGGTATACATATATCCCCTCCCTTTTGAACCTGAATCAGCCACAGGTATACATATATCCCCTCCCTTTTGAACCTCCCTCCCATCTCCCTCCCCATCCCACCCCTCTAGGTTGATACAGAGCCCCTGTTTGAGTTTCCTCAGCCATACAGCAAATTCCCATTGTCTATTTATTTTACATATGGTAATGTAAGTTTCCATGTTACTCTTTCCATTCATCTCACCTTCTCCTCCCCTCTCCCCATGTCCACAAGCCTATTCTGTTTCTCCATTGCTGCCCTGTAAATAAATTCTTCAGTACCATTTTTCTAGATTCCATATATATGTGCTAGAATACAATATTTGTCTTTCTCCTTCTGACTTACTTCACTCTGTATAATAGGTTCTAGGTTCATCTACCTCATTAGAACTGACTCAAAGGCACTCCTTTTTATGCCTGAGTAATATTCCATTGTGTATATGTACTACAACTCCTTTGTCCATTCAACTGTCAATGGACATCTAGGTTGCTTCCATGCTCTAGCTATTGCAAATAGTGCTGCAGTGAACAACGGGATACAGGTGTCTTTTTCAATTTTGGTTTCCTCAGGGTATATGCCTAGGAGTGGGATTGCCAGGTCATATGGTGGCTTTATTCCTAGTTTTTTAAAGAATCTCCATACTATCTTCCATAGTGGCTGTATCAATTTACATTCCCACCAACAGTGCAAAAGCATTCCTTTTCTTCACACCCTCTCCAGCATTTATTGTTTGTAGACTTTTTGATGATGGCCATCTGACCAATGTGAGGTGATATCTCAGAGCATTTCTCTAAAAATAAGGGATGTTGAGCATCTTTTCATGTGTTTGTTAGCCATCTGCATGTCCTCTTTGGAGAAATGTCTGGTTTAGGTCTTTTTCCCACTCTTTGATTGGGTTGTTTGTTTTTCTGGCATTGAGTTGTAAGAGCTGCTTATATATTTTGGAAATTAATCCTTTGTCAGTTGTCTCATTTACTATTATTTTCTCCCATTCTAAGGGTTGTATTTTCACCTTGCTTATAGTTTCCTTTGCTGTGCAAAAGCTTTTAAGTTTAATCAGGTCCCACTTGTTTACTTTTATTATTTTTGTTACTCTAGAAGGTGGGTCATAGAGGATTTTGCTTTGCTTTATGTCATCAGGTGTTCTGCCTATGTTTTCCTCTAAGAGTTTTACCATTTCTGGGCTTACATGTAGGTCTTTAATTCATTTTGAGTTTATCTTTGTGTATGGTGTTAGGAAGTGTTCTAATTTCATTCTTTTACATGTAGCTGTCCAATTTTCCCAGCACCATTTATTGAAGAGGCTGTCTTTGCCCCATTGTATATTCTTGCCTCCTTTGTCAAAAATAAGGCACCCATGGGTGCATGGGATTATTTCTGGGCTTTCCATCTTGTTTCATATTTCTGTTTTTCTGCCAGTATCATACTGTCTTGATGACTGTAACTTTGTAGTATAATCTGAAGTCAGGAAGGTTGATTCTTCCAGCTCCATTCTTCTTTCTCAAGACTGCTTTGGTTATTCGTGGTCTTTTGTGTTTCCATCTGAATTATGAAATTTTTTGTTCTAGTTCTATGAAAAATATCATTGGTAATTTGATAGGGATCACACTGAATCTGTAGATTGAGTTTGGCAGTATATCCATTTTCACAATATTGATTCTTCCTACCCAGGAACATGGAATATCTCTCCACCTGTTTATGTTGTCTTTGGTTTCTTTCATTAGTGTCTTATAATTTTCTGTGTAGAGTTCGTCTCCTTAGGTAAGTTTATTCCTAGATATTTAATTCTTTTAGTTGTAATGGTGAAAGGGATTGATTTCTTAATTTCTCTTTCTGATTTTTCATTGTTAGTATATAGAACTGCAAGTGATTTCTGTGTATTGATTTTGTATCCTGCAACTTTGCTATATTCGTTGATTAGCTCTAGTAAATTTCTGATACTATCTTTAGGGTTTTCTATGTACAGTATCATGTCATCTGCAAACAGTGAGAGCTTTACTTCTTCTTTTCCAATCTGGATTCCTTTTATTTCTTTTTCTTCTCTGATTGCTATAGCTAGGACTTCCAGAACTATGTTGAATAATAGTGGCCAGAGTGGACACCCTTGTCTTGTTCCTGATCTTAGGGGGAATGCTTTCAGTTTTTCACCATTGAGAATAATGTTTGCTGTAGGCTTATCATATATGGCCTTTACTATGTTCAGGTAGGTTCCTTCTAGGCCCATTTAATCATAAATGGGTGCTGAATTTTGTCAAAGGCTTTTTCTGCATCTATTGAGATGATCATATGGTTTTTATCTTTCAATTTGTTAATATGGTAGATCACATTGATTGATTTGCACATATTGAAGAATCCTTGCATCCCTGGAATAAACCCAATTTGATCATGGTGTATGAGCTTGATGTGTTCCTGAATTCTGTTTGCAAAATTTTGTTGAGGATTTTTGCATCTATGTTTATCAGTGATACTGGCCTGTAGTATTCTTTGTGTTGTCTTTGTCTGGTTTTGGTATCAGGGTGATGATGGCCTCGTAGAGTGAGATTGAAAGTGTTCCTTCCTCTGCAACTTCTTGAGTTTTAGAAGGATCGGCATTAGCTCTTCTCTTTTTATTAATTTTTCACTGGAGTCTAGTTGCTTTACAATGTGTTGGTTTCTACTGTACAGCAAAGTGAGTCAGCTATATTCATATATCGCCTCTGTTTTGGATTTATTTCCCACTTAGGTCACCACAGAGCACTTAATAGGGTTCCCTGAGCTCTACAGGAAGTCAAGTGTCTATCTTTATCTGGACCTTTCCACAGAATTACAGTTTCATATATTCAACTATCTCCGTCATATTTTTTACAAAGTCTACAAGAAATCTCAAACTTAGTACAACAGAAGCAAACTTTTGATCTAATCATACAAAACTCTCTTCCCTAGCATTTCCTATCTCAATAAAGGGCCACTGTGTTCTGGTTATTCAGAGCAAAGCCTTGGAACCATTGGTCTTTCCATTCTGATACCTGATCCCTGACCAAATGGCCTATCCTCATTTTACCTCTAAATCTCTTCAGAACACAAACACCTCACACCAAATACTATGTTACACAAATTGCCCTAATTGTCATCATCTTTGCCTTGATCATCACAATAGCTTACTTCTTCCCTTACCTTCTGTAAGGTACCATCCCCACAAAGGACAGGGTGGCCCCATAGAAGTGGGACTTCACACAGCACCACCTAAAGTTCCCTTTTCATTTCAAGTAAAACCTAAAGCCCATATCATTGCCTTTAAGACCCTACAAGATACCACACACAGGGCCTCCCTAACCACATCTCCTACTTCCCTCCATGATGTCATTCTTCTCTAGCCTCACTCCACCTTTTTAGATTCTGCATTCTGTACCTAAAATAATGCTCTCAGTTACCTGCATGACTTATCTCCTCACTTACTCCCCAATGCTGGCTTAAATTTTACCTTTTCACACGGTACCTCTGACCAATCTATAGAAAATGACTTCCCACCCCTGGAACTCTGTCCTGTTTTACTCATCTCTACTTGTTAAAACCAAAACACATATATACACAAATAGTATAGCTAAGAGAGAAATATTTTATACAAACTTCCTTATGAATGACTTTATGATCAAAAATGATTTTCATAAGAACTTGCATCAAAACCTCCAAAATGCTGTAAGCATTCCTCATCTGAACCATAGAAGAGTCGGTTTTGTGTGACTTCATTCTCAACTCTCCCAAGAATGCAAGAGAAGAGACTTTACCACATACAATGAATACCTTAGGGCTGTATGTGGCAAATTTTGGTTCCCAAAATTCAGGGTTAATCAGGATCACACGGCAAGCTTGTTTGTTAAAACACAAATAGGTGTTTCCATTCCCAGAGTTTCTAACTAAGTAGGTCTGAGGTGAAGGCCCAGAATTTGTATTTTAACAAGATCTAAAACATGCTTAGGTTGCTGGTCTGGTAACCATAATTTGAGAATCAGTACCTCAGTGCTTTAGGGCTTAATTCTCTACCAAAAGTTGTTGAAACATACTACTCTAATATGAGGATCATAGGATTGTATTAAATTTTCTAAAATAGAGCTAACATTTACTTTTCTTAAAGTGAATGCTCACATAAAGATGAATAAATTCTTTCATTAATCTTAAAAAATATTAGAAATATTAAGCAGATGTCTAGCTCAGCAAGATTTAGGCTTTTTAGGATTTTTAACAGGGTAACATTTGATTAATGACCAAATGCAGGTAAATTTCTGTATAGCAGAAAACAGACCATGGTCAACTAGTCATACCATGAAAACAGGTTCTCATTTACTGAGAATTCAATATTTAAAACAGTAACTGATAATCAAGATTGATTCATTATGTCATTAACTACTTTTTATCCAAAATGTGAGCTTTCCTGGTGGCTCAGTGGTAAAGAACCCTCCTGCCAAGGCAGGAGACATGAGTTTAATCCCTGAGTTGAGAAGATCTCCTGGAGAAGGAAATGGCAACCCACTTCAGTATTCTTGCCTAGAAAATTCCATGGACAGGGGAGCCTGGCAGACTATAGTCCATGGGGTTCCAGAAGAGTTGGACATGACTTAGCAACTAAACAACAACAACTATCCAAATTGTGGTATTCTTTTATTATAAAATGTCAATATTTATGTTACTATTATCTCATATATCTCTAAAGTCCATCCATCTCTATTTACTGATTGTTTAACATCAGCCAAGCACTGCTTTAGTTGTTGCAATGATCCTATTTCATCGGAAAGTTTCTGTCAAGCATAATACCTGATATTTAATAACTGTTTAATGAATAAACACAGAAATGAATAGCAGTAAAATTTACAGGTACAAAAATGTTTCCAAAACATGAAAACAAAGATAATTCAGTATAACCTAAACATCAATGATTTGGTATTTTGAAATCACTTACCTTTAAAATTTTAACACCATGTCTCTACAGCTATGCAGATTGTTTACTACAATATGGCTGAGACTGCTTAACTTTCAAAGACCCACTCACCAGGCAGGCCCTCGGCCAGCGTCAGGGAGTTTGTTTCTTGGCGTGCTTCCAGAGACTAGTTAACTGATAAGAGTGGTTCACTGTGCCTAGATGTCCATGTAAACAATTTGGTTTACACTGAACACCTGCTTTCCTCCTGGGGATCCGAAATTTATGTGTAAGGCAGAAGCATATACATGACCAACCCAATGCCTTAAGACACCAAGTCTCTAATGAGCTTCCCTGGAAAGAACCATCACACCCATGCTGCTGCCTTGTCATTGCTGGAAGGACGGTGTGTTTTGTGTTACCCTGAAGGGGGCAGATCACGAGGAAGATTTCACATGGACTCCTCCAGACTCTGTCTGGGTCTTTTTCTCACACGATCCAACTTCACTCTAATTAATCTGAGCCTTGAGTTCACTCTACAGCACCATGAGTTCTTCTAGCTAATCTCCACATATGGGAGTGGTTCTTAAAGATGCCCAATGTGGCAGATTTTCAAAAAGCCAAGATTCTTACCTGCTGATATGCTTCATAGATCACATCAAATAGAAAGGCCTGTGGCATTTCACTTGCCCTGTATCTGGCACGTTCCAGCGAGTGGTCTAAGCAGCTGTCTGCAGACGGACTGATGACAGTAGATACAAGAGGTCGGATTGCTCCTGAGGCCTAAAGAACAAACAGAGATGCAAATGACACATTTACGTCACCTAAAAAATATCTAAAAGTTAAATTCTGAACTCTGGATCTGTCTGAAATGGATATTATACCTTCAACAAGCTACCTCAAAAAAATATTCAAACAAGTCTTTATTTTGGCTTATAAATCAAATTATTTACAATCAAAAACCAGTCTCAGTACTTCCCGGTGATGCAGTGGATAAGAATCTACCAATGCAGGAGACATGAGTTTGATCCCTGATCCAGGAAGATTCCACAAGTTGCAGAGCAACAAAGCCTGTGCGCCACTGTTAAGTCCATGCTCTAGAGCCCTGGAGCCATAACTACTGAGCCGGCAAGCTACAACTACTGAAGCCCGTGTGCCCTAGAACCCATGCTCCACAACAAGAGAAGCCACTACAATGAGAAGCCCGTGTACAGCAACTCAAGAATAGCCCTGCCTGCCACATCTAGACAAAGACAATGCACAGCATGAAGACCCAGTGCAGCCAAAAAAACCCCACCAATCTCAAACCACTACAGTTCTATACAGTAAGATATATAAATAATTTTTCATGGGTCCAAAATCCTTTTCATCACAGGCTATTGAAGTCAAATACTAAAAAAGGATGTTCAGATAAAATTGGACACTCCCTGAAGATGGGAGGCAGAAAGTGACTATCCTCCAGGAATGAAATGGTTACACATGAATATTTACTTGTTAATGTGCCTTCAAGTATTTAATTTACACATTGGATCATTAAGGAAAAAACACATTCCCTAAGATCTCCAAAATAAGCTCTGCCACGACCCAAATGACAATGAATTTCTGTCTTGCTCTAATTCCTGTGAAAAACAGCTCCCTTCAAACACAGCATTCATGTGAAGCTCCCCGAAGCAAAATGTCCACTGATTTCAAACTGCTCTGATGAAAGCTCTCATTAATAGATGCATCTAAATTTTAAAAAGACACCTTATCTGACAGTTTTTCCCTTTACCTTTAATAAAGTTACACTGTAATATAGTCTTGAAGGTCAATACCATACAGCTACCTTGGTGAAGTAGCCTTAAAATGAAGTTCCCAGTTAGGATAATTAACCCAACTGTCTTATATTAACTGTAAAATGTCTTATCTTTCATATAAATGCAGCATATAACATTAATACCTAAGAAGAATTTGGTCTCCAGGAGACCACATCTGAGAAAGATAGACTGTCCACAAACTAGTTTACAAAAGCTAAGGGATTGGCTGAAAATCAAAGCTAATGTGTGAGCCAAGCAGACAGTGTACAAACTGTGTCGCCATTTCCAATGACTCAAGCAGAGATTTGAAGCCTAGGCATAAAAGCAAAAGTGAAGAGAGAGCCAGGGCTGATAGGGAGTGATTATGTCCAAGTGGATGAAAGACAGGTAAAGAGCAAGCCCATTTGGTAGCTCTATTTTTAGCTTTTTAAGGATCTTTCATGCAGTTCTCCATAGTGGCTGTACCAGGTTACATTACCACTAGCAGTGTAGGAGGGCTACCTTCTCTCCACACCCTCTCCAGCATTCACAATGTGTAGACGTTTTGATGATGGCCATCCTGACCAGAGGTGATATACCTCATTGAAGTTTTGATTTGCACTGCTTTAATAATTAGTGATGTTGAGCATCTTGAAAAGATGAGCTTTTTAGCCATCTGTGTATCTTCTCTGGAGAAATCTTTTTTTTTTAAAATATTGAGCTACGTGAGCTATTTGTGTATTCTAGAGATCAATCCCTTGTCAGTTGCTTCACTTGCAAATATTTTCTCCTATTCTGAGGGCTGTCTTTTCATTTTGTTTATGATTTCCTTTGTTGCATAAAAAGCTTTTAAGTTTCATTAGGTCCCATTTATTTTTGGTTTTATTTTTATTACTCTAGGAGGTGGAAGCAAAAAGATCTTGCTGTGATTTATGTCAGAGTGTTCTGCCTATTGTTTTTCTCTAAAAGTTATATAGCATCCAGCCTTTAATTCATTTTGAGTTTATTTTTGTGTATGGTGTTAGTGAGTGTTCTAATTTCATTCTTTTACACGTGGCTGTCCAGTTTTCCCAGCACCACTCATCAAAGACACTGTATTTTCTCCAGCACATATTCCTGCCTCCTTTGTCATAGATTAGCTGATCCAGCAATCCCACTTCTTAGCATATATTCAGAGAAAACTATAATTCAAAAAGATACATGCACTCCAATGTCCACTGAAGCACTATTCACAACAGCCAGGACATAGAAGCAACCAAAATGTCCATCAACAGAGGACTAGATAAAGAAGATGTGGAACATATATACAATGGAGTATTACTCAGCCATAAAAAAAGAAAGAATGCCATTTGCAGCAACATGGATGGACCTACAGAGGGTCATACTGAGTAAAGTCAGAGAAAAACATTACATGATATCACTTATATGTGGAATCTAAAAAAAGGGTACAAATGAATTTATCTGCAGAAATAGAGATAAATAGAGTTACAGATGTAGAAAACAAACTTACAGTTACAAGGAAGTAAGGTGGGGGTGAGGGATAAATTAGGAAGCTGGGATTAACATATACACACTATATAAAATAGATAACTAATAAGGACAGGGAATACAGCACAGGGAACTCTATCCAGTACTGTGTAATGACTTCTATGGGAAAAGAAACTAAAACAGAGTGAAGAAACATAGATATATAGATATACAGATATATATATGGTCTGATTCACTTTGCTGTACACTTGAAACTAACACAACATTATAAATCAACTATATTCCAACAAATTTTTTTAAAAAAACAGCAAACCCAACTTGTCAAGCTAACACCTATCAGCAGAGGTTTTAGAAGACAAGACAGGAAAGGAATGCACACGTGTACATAGTGCTTTTTAAGGAAAAACACACAGTTCTATTTCAACTACTTATAGTTCACTCTATGCCAGACTATGACATAACATTAAAAGAACATGAGATACACAAAATGTCACAAAGAGTTGTACAGAGTCTCTTCCCAGCAAAACAACTGTAAATAAAGAAAAGCATTTTTCAAAAACAACCATTCGAAGTCTTTGAAAATTGTCCTAAGGGTATTCAACAAATTAACATTTAAGAATCTCTCTTAAATCTTGGAAAGAATAAAGCCTGTGGTACTAGAACCATCATTCGTTTTTTCCTTCATTCCACAACACCCAGCTCAGTGTGACTCGAGTTCCACTCAGAGTAGGTGTGGCCAAGAAGATAGGCCTCCCTGCACCCCTAGCTCCCAGTGGGAGGGGCAGAGTGTAGCATTTCCCAGCCCACTCAATTCCAAGACACAAAGGCTCAATTACAGACAAGTGTGGCCAAGAGGTGGTAAGAGAGTCCTTCTCCCACACAGCTTCCACCCACAGAGTGAAGACCTACCCCTCGCATGGTAGGCAGAGAACACTGGGGCCCTCATCACCCTTGGCCCAGTTCACACAGAGGGCAAAGGTTCTATGCTGGAAGAAGCAAAAAGAAGAGGAGTCTATTGCCTCCAGGCAGCACCTTACTCATGAAGAAGTGGTGTACGCTCAAACAGCATGCGTACTGATAGCCCCAAAACACAGGCATGGTGACTTTTCACAGGGAGAAAAACAAGCTCTAATAACAGACGACTATGAAGCTCTCCCCAAGGGGATTCACTTAATTGGAAGTGAGTGTGAGAAAGTTTAAGAATAAGTACACTCTCAAACAGAGATCAGCATGGTAAGCAATTAAGAGAAAGGTGATCGCTTCATGAGAGCAAAAAGCTGAACCATAGGCAAGCTAGTTTATCAGAGACAACCAGAACAAGAGACAGCTAACAAGAACCTTCTACCAATCCCCAGAGTCAGAGCAAACCTCAAATACTGGCTTCACAAACTACCCCTGCCAAGGGGCCAGAATTTAATTGGATGAAACCGTAGGGTACTCTATGTACTGGGCATTGGTCCAAAGCAAAACAACCGTTAGCAGACAATGAATGGAGCTTATCAGTTGGGTGTCAGAGGCAGACAGTATAACAGAGAGATAAGACTGCTAAAACCATTGTCATTCCCTAATGACTAAACACACATCTAGAACTCCACCCTCTGTGAATTGACTTCAGAGGTTTTGCCCTGTACAGGAACAAGACTGTGACTTTTCCGGTTTATTTTAGTAGCCAAGAAAATAAGCCCTACAGGGATAAACAAAATACATTTTCTAAAATATGCATTTTTTAACAACAAAAAATGGAAAGACATGCATCCAAGCAGGAAGGTGAATCTATACAAAGGAAAAAAAAAAAAAGGAACAGAAACACCCTGTGAGAGGACCAGATATCACACTTAGGCAGGTATTACAAACATGTTCAAAGAAAAAAAGGATACTATGTGTAAACAAAGTATGATGACCATTAGTATCATCAATATTAAGAATAGATATCTTAAAAACTGAGTAGCAATTTTAGATTTAAACATTAACTATAATGAAAAATTCACTAGAGAGGTTCAATAATAGATTTGAACTGAAGAATAGCTGAATTTAAAGTTAGATCAATAGATTATACAAAGAAAAATGAACAGATTCACCAAGATATGCAGGACATCATTACAGACATTTCTGTAATAGGAGTACCAGAAGGAGAATAAAGGCAAGAAAGGAGCAGAAAAAATATTCAAAGAAATTATGATTGAAAATTTCCCAAGAAAAACAATCTCCACACTCAAGGAGCTCAATATATTTTTAAAGCAGAATACACACTAAGAAATTTATATCCAGAGACATCATAGTAAAAAATGAAAAAGCTAAAATTACAAGAAAAAAATGTTGAAAGCAACCAGAGAAAAATGTTTTATCATTAACAAGAGAACACCAATAAGATTAACACAGATTCTAATCAGAAACAATGGAAGGCAGAAGGCAGGTAGGTGATATGATAACTGTTCAAAATAAAAACCTGTTAAACGTAAAGTCCAGCAAAATGAGCATTTACAAAAATCAGATCAAAATAACGTCTCAAGAGCAAACAAGCAGATTTTATGTCTAGCCGATTCACCCTACAAACTTCAAGCTAAAAGAAAGCCAAGTGTAGACAGTAATTCAAATCCACATGAAAAAAAAGACCACCATTAAAAAAAAAAAACAAGAAAAAGAGTATAAATGTCTATTTCTCCTGTCTTATGAGGTTTAAAAAGAAACTGTATAAAATATATAAGTAACTGATCAACCTATAACATTGAAACATGTATTTGACAAAAATAGCATAAAAGATTAGTGAAAGTGTATTATAGGAAGAAAATAATGGTATCTTGAATCCACAGTAACAAGTGAAAACTGAAAATAGAAAACAAGAAGGTTAATATGACATTAGGCTTCCCAGGTGGTGCCATTCCTTATAAATATAGCTCACCTTTCTTCTCAGCTTCTATAACTGTTGTAAAATAAGATGAGGTGATAACAACAGTGGATTATTGGTTTTCTAACATACATACATCTGTCTAACGCTAAATAGAACAAAAAGGCAGAAGAGGGAATAGAGCTATTTAAGGGTAACATTCCTGTATCTTTCTAGATTTTAGTTAGCATATATCTGGATTATATTAAGTTATATACTATAAGCCCTGGAATAGCCACTAAGAAAACAAAAGTTGAAATGAAAAAATAAGCAAATTAATGTTCCAATAGAAAATATTCTTTTAATATGAAAGAAAGCAGTAATGAGGAAAGACACACAAGAAACAGAAAATAAACTGGCCAATGTAAACTCAAAAATATCAATAACATTAAATTTAAGTGGATTAAACAATCTAAAGTCATATTGTCAAACTGGACTAAAAACCCAACTGTATGCTATGTATAGGAAACAAAAATTTGAGATTCAAAGATCAAAATACACTGAATACAGAAGGATGAAAAAGGATATCGAGCTAACAGTAACCATAAGAAAGCTGAAGTAGCTATATCAGAAAAAAAAGAGATAAAATCCTTTTGTAATTAAAAAAGAAAGGGCAATTCAACAAAATATAAAAATTCATCTAACAGATCCCCAAGTACATGAAGCAAAAATTGGTAGGACTTAAAGGAGAAATAAATAATCCAACCACTGGAGACATCAACATCCTACTTTAAATAAGGAGTAGAACAACTAGGCATTATGGAAATAAGATTTGAAAAGCAGTATAAACCAACTATACCTAACATATTGAATACTCCACCAACAAGACTACGTTCTTCTAAAGCGTACATGGAGAATTCTCCAGATCAGACCAAATACTAAGCCATAAAAAAGACACAATAAATTTTTAAAAATTAGAGTCATATTAAATATGTTCTCTGACCTTAAGAGTGAAATTAGAAAGCAGTAGTGCAGCCAAATGGTTGTCTGAGGAGGCCCTACAAATAGCTGAGAAAAGAAGAGAAGAGAAAAGCACAGGAGAGAAGTAAAGATATACCCATGTGAATGCAGAGTTTCAAAGAATAGCAAGGAGAGTTAAGAAAGCCTTCCTCAGTGATCAATGGCAAAGAAACAGAGGAAAATAATAGAATGAGAAAGACTAGCAATCTCTTCAAAAAAAATTAGAGATACCAAGGGAACATTTCATGCAAAGATGGGCTCAATAAAGGGCAGAAATGGTAGGGACCTAATAGAAGTACAAGATATTAAGAAGAAGTGGCAAGAATACACAGAAGAACTGTACAAAAAAGATCTTCATGACCGAGATAACCACAAGGGTGTAATCACTCACCTAGAGCCAGACATCCTGGAATGCGAAGTCAAGTGGACCTTAGGAAGCATCACTACGAACAAAACTAGGGGAGGTGATGTAATTCCAGCTGAGCTATTTCAAATCCTAAAAGATGATGCTGTGAAAGTGCTGCACTCAATATGCCAGTAGATTTGGAAAATTCAGCAGTGGCCACAGGACTAGAAAGGGTCAGTTTTCATTCCAATCCTAAAGAAAGGCAATGCTAAAGAATGTTCAAACTACCACACAATTGCACTCATCTCACCCACTAGCAAAGTAATACTCAAAATTCTCCAAGCCAGGCTTCAACAGTATGTGAACCGTGAACTTCCAGATGGTTAAGCTGGATTTAGAAAGGGCAGAGAAACCAGAGATCAAATTGCCAACATCCGCTGGATCATTAAAAAAGCAAGAGAGTTCCAGAAAAACATCTACTTCTGCTTTATTGACTATGCCAAAGCCTTTGACTGTATGCATCACAACTAACTGTGGAAAATTCTTCAAGAGATGGGAATACCAGACCATCTGACCTGCCTCCTGAGAAATCTGTATGCAGGTCAAGAAGCAACAGTTAGAACTGGACATGGAACAACAGACTGGTTCCAAATCAGGAAAGGAGTATGTCAAAGCTGTATATTGTTACCCTGCTTTTTTAAATTATATGTAGAGTACATCATGCAAAATGCCGGGCTGGATGAAGCACAAGCTGGAATCAAGATTGCAGGGAGAAATATCAATAGCCTCAGATGTGCAGATGACACCACCTTTATCACAAAAAGTAAAGAGGAACTAAAGAGACTCTTGATGAAAGTGAAAGAGGAGAGTGAAAAAGCTGGCTTAAAACTCAACATTCAAAAAACGAAGATCATGGCATCTGGTCATTTATCTGGAGCAAATAAAAACTCAAACTCAAAGATACCCACTTCTTTGTTCACTGTAGCATTACTTATAATAGTCAAGACATGGAAACCTAAATGGCCACCATGAAAGAAAAGATAAAGAAAATGTAGAATACATACAATGGAATATTAATCAACCATAAAAAGAATGAAATTCTGTCATTTTCAATGACATATGAAGAACTCAAGGGCATTATGCTAAGTGAAATAATTCAGACAGAAAGACAAATACTATATGATCCCACTATGTGGAACCTAACCAAAACAAAAAACAAAGATAGCTCATCAATACAGAGAACAAGCTGTTGCGGGGAGGGGGCAAAACGTGTGAAAGAAGTCAAAAGGTACAAACTTTCAGGTACGAAATAGGTCATGGGGATGTAATACAGTTAATACTATAATGCATATTCAAAAGTTGCTAAAAGAATAGATCGTTAAGTGTCTTCAGAAGAAATTCTGTAACTATGTATGATGATACTGACTTATTGTGGTAATTTCTCAATGTATAAAAATGTTGAAACATTATGTTGTATATCTGAATCCAGTATGCTGTATATATAGGTCAAAAAATGTTCTAGAGAACCAAAAAGTAATATGGGAATTAAGAACACAGCCACTGAACAACAGACTACTAAATGAATCAGAGAAGTCACTGTGATATTTTGAGAGCAGCAACATACACAAGGTAATGTAACCTGAGAATGCAGCTAAAGTATTTACAGCTGGGATTGTCCATATGAAAAAAGACATTTTCAAAATCAAAAACCTAACCTTCCACCTCAAGATATTGGAAAAAGAGAAAGACTAAAGTTAACGGAGGCATAGTGAACATAAAAGCAGAAAATAGGAAAAGAGAGGAAAAAACAAAACCAAAAGTTGGTTCTTTGAAAAGATTTAACCACTTTTTTCTAGTTTAGCTAAAGGTTTGCAAAACTCAAAAAAGTAGTATCAGGAGTACAAGTGTTGATATTTCCACTAACCTTGTAGAAATAAGAAGAAAACTGCAAGTGTATTTTAACACATTAGGTTACAGATAAAATTACAATGTTCCAGAAAGACAAAACCAAAACTACCTCAAAGATAGAAAATTTGAATAGACTTTTAATAAAATTAGGCATTTTTTAATTTCCCACAAAGAAAGCCCAGGCCCAGATGGCTTCACTGGTTATGTATAATAAAAGAAAAAAAACCGAGGAAACCAGAATTGAAAGAGACGCGTGTACCCCAATGTTCATCGCAGCACTGTTTACAATAGCCAGGACATGGAAGCAACCTAGATGTCCATCAGCAGACGAATGGATAAGGAAGCTGTGGTACATATACACAATGGAATATTACTCAGCCATTAAAAAAAATACATTTGAATCGGTTCTACTGAGATGGATGAAACTGGAGCCCATTATACAGAGTGAAGTAAGCCAGAAAGAAAAACAACAATACAGTATACTAATGCATATATATGGAATTTGAAAGATGGTAACGATAACCCTATATGCGAGACAGAATAAGAGACACAGATGCATGGAACAATTTTATGGACTCTGAGGGAGAAGGTGAGGGTGGGACGTTCTGGGAGAATAGCATTGAAACATGTACATTATCATATGTGAAACAGAACACCATTCCATGTTCGATGCATGTGACAAGGGCTCAGGGCCGGGGCAATGGGATGATCCAGAAGGATGGGATGGGGAGGGAGGTGGGTGGGGGGGTCCAGGAAGGGGAACACATGTAAACCCATGGCTGATTCATGTCAATGTATGGCAAAAACTATTACAATATTGTAAAGTAATTAGCCCCCAACTAAAATAAATAAATTTATTAAAAAAAAAAAAAAAAACTGTAAACACCAATTCCTCACACTATCCCTAAAGGCAAAAAAGAGGAACACTTTCCAACACATTATTTATGACAAGTATTACCAAAACCAGAGACATCACCAAAAAACCTAACTACAGATAAATATCCCAGAAAAATACAAAAAAAAAAAAACCCACAAAAGTCAAGATAACAAACGAAATTTGGCAACAAGTAGTATTGTGTACCATGACCAAGTGGGATTTATCCCAAGAAATTAATAATAAACATACCAAAAAAAAAAAAATCAACGTAATACACCATGTTAATAGAATAAAGAACAAAAAGATACGAATAACTCAATAGACTTAGAAAAAGTATCTGACAATATCCAACACTCCTTTCATGAAAAAACCCATGCAACAAACTAACAGCAAAGAACTTGCTTCATCTGATCAAGGGCATCTATAAAACGTCCACAGTTGACATCATACTTAATGGTGTGATGACTCAATGTTTTCCTTTCAACATCAGGAACAAGGATGTCTACTGTTGCCACTTTCAATAAAAGTACTGGAAGTTCTCGTCAGGGCAGTTATGCAGGAAAATCTAATACAGGCATCCAAGAAAACTAAAACTGTCTTCATCTGCAGATGACTTAATCTTGTATACAGATAATTCTAATGCATCCATTAAAAAAAAGTATTAGAACAAATAAACTAGTTCAGCAAGAATGCGGAGGACAAGATTAATACACAAAAGTATATTTCTAAATATTAACAATGAACAATCCAAAAGTAATTCATTTACAGTACCTTCAAAAAGAACACTTAGGAATATATTTAACAAAAGTATAATATATTTAGATATAGTCAGTAAGTGCAAAACATGCTAAGAACTACAAAAAATTTCCTACCTCTTATCAAAAGGCCAACATCTCCACATACTTACTGGCATCCATTCCTTCCCATGCAGGTCTTCATACAATAGTCTGTCCTGCCTCAATTTTTATTCTTCTATTAAATTGTCTCTATTTTTAGAGACAAACTGCTTAGACAAATTGCTTGGAATACAAGCAATTTGTGACATCTCCCATCATTAAATCAGTCTTCCATTGATCATACATCTGCCAGCTATTATCAAATTTCTCCACACCAGTTTAAAGTAAAACTGTTTCAAACAATTGTCTGTACTATACTACACCTTATCTGTAATTTTTCTCTCCTCCCATGCATGTTATGGTCTACTTTTATTAGGATTTTATCTCCACTACTCCACAAAATAAATTTTTCAAGCTCACAATGAGCCTCCACATTGCTCTTTATCTTCTTGAGGACGTCTGTTCACTTGGTTTTCAGAAACCATTATCACCAAGGAAACCCTCTCATCTTTCCACACTTGAAATACTAGATCTTTAAATCCTCCTCCTAAGTGGAGAGTACTTCCAGAGCTCAGACCTCAGACTCCCCTAGCTACATTCATTCCATAGGTGACCTCCTCAATCCCGTAGCTTCAAGTATCAATACCATCTTACACTAGACCATGAAAATCTATACATCCAACCCAGAAAGTTCTCTTTAAATCTGGACTTGTACATCCAAATAGCTATTTAACATCTGTTCGTTTCAAAACATACATCTGGACAATAAAATCAAAGTTCTGGTTTCACCCATACCACACACCCCAAACTGGCTTCTCTACACACTTTCCCATCTATATACACATCTATTCTTCTAGTCATTCTTACCAAAAACCTTGAAGGTCATTGTTTTTTCCTCTGTCTTACATTTCATAATGAATCCATCAGCAAAACATCAGTTTCAAGTATCACAAATCTGCCCAACTTTTCAGTTTCTACTGCCACAATCTGAATCCAAGGCACCCATGTTCACTCTCTCAGATCCCACACGTGAAGCAGTGATCATGAACGCATTATAGCTGCAGAGTCACATGAACAGGTTTCTACCAACATACTGTGCAAAAAACATGCCATCAAAATATATGTAAAACAGTTAAAAATCTGATGAATGTGTGAATTATACCTCAACAAAAAAAAATAAAACCAAACTAGTATGTTCTTTAGGGAAACATGCTACAAAGTTGAACAAAAGGGCAAGAAAAACATAAAACTGAACAAAAGGGCAAGAACAAAAGCCTGCTTACTTGCCCCCAGGCTTCTCTGTCTGGGGGAAGTAAACACAATCAAGGCAAGGACAGAGCAACTAGTTGTGTTCTATTTATTACACCACGTGGTATATCTCCAAGTGTCTGAAGTTCTCTGCATGTTTTCAGTATTTTTAAACAGAGGATTTCTAAGATGTATATCTATGGACCCTCATTTTGATTACTGAAAACTAATATTAAGAGTAGAGATCATTCAGAACTTGGATGTCATTACGGTAGGACTAGTATGTTCCAGAAATTACTAGGTTGTTTTCTATGGAAGCCAGAACATCAGTTGGAAAGTAACACAACGTAAAGACAACTGAAAGCACAAGCTGGCCACCAGCTTCCTAAGTCTCACTAAACAAAAGGCCCATGAAAAGGGTAACAAGTGAAAATAACTCCTCTGTGGAAGTATGGGCAAAGTCAGTTGCCTTTAAAATACAACTGAAAAGTTTGTTTTCTGAAACATAATTGCCAAGTTATCAAACATACTCTCTCCGTGGGAATTAGCCTAATAAGCTCTGAATGGAAGCTTAACAGCTCAGCACTACAGTGACTACTTGCCTCTCAGGCTAATCTATCAAGTATTTCCACTTGTCAATGCATGGAAATCATCATAGATACAAATCATTCAATATGGAATAATGAACCCCACCTCTACAGTTTACTTTTAAAAGCAAAATTGAACAATGCTTATCATCCATCCACACAGCAGGTACTAACACGCATTCCTCCTCAGGGATCTGCATTCAAGCTAATTATGACACTCTACAACAGAAACCCTGACTAGGTAATTACCATTTCAGTTAGCTGAGTTGTCTTTATTCAGAGACTACTTAATAAATGTTTACAGAATAACATCTTTAAAGCTGATCATTGTAAGTTATGAGATTTTTTTACTATTTAACATTTTTATAGTAGAATACTTCCAATCTCCTTTTACAAGGAAAGAATCCATAGCTTATTCAGTATAGAAATATAAATTTTAGGAAAATCTGTACAAATTGTCCTATTACTACAAAGTATCCCTAAATTTGAATATGCAACAAAAAGGAATTAGGAGCCCCCATTGTATACTAAACTTTGATTCTGGAAAATTGGAGTAATACCATTTGTGTAAAACTTAATGCGATCAGAGATATACTTGGATATCCACTAAAGTTTAATTCCTAAGTATAATTATTTCCCCTTGGTCTACCCTTTCCAACTTCATTTTCAAATAATTAATTGAACAGATACACAAGGGCAGAGAGTTTCAGGTAATAAAGCAAAACAAAGCCACCCACAAAGGATTAATCTCCAAAATATACAAACAGTTCATACAACTCAATATCAAAAAACAAAAAACCCAATCAAAAAATGGGCAGAAGATCTAAATAGACATTTATCCAAAGACGACATACAGATGACCAAAAGGCACATGGAAAGATGCTCAACAATCATTATTAGAGAAATGCAAATAAAAACTACAATAAGGTATCATCTCACACAAGTTAGAATGATCATTATCAAAAAGTTTACAAATAATAAATGCTAGGGAGGGTGTGGGGGCTTCGCTGGTGGCTCAGCTGGTAAAGAATCTGCCTGCAATGTGGGAGACCTGGGTTCAGTTCCTGGGTTGGGAGGATCCCCTGGAGGACAGCATGACAATCCACTCCAATATTCTTGCCTGGAGAATCCTCATGGACAGAGAATCCTCATGGACAGAGGAGTCTGGTGGGCTACAGCCCATGGGATCGCAAAGAGTTGGACACAACTGAGTGACTAAGCACAGAGAGGGTGTGGAGAAAGAAAACCCTCCTACACTGTTGGTGGGAATGTAAATTGGTACAGCCACTGTGGAGAACAATATGGACATTCCTTAAAAAAGAGCTATCATATGATCCAGCAATCCCACTTCTGGGCACATATCCAGAGAAAACCATAATTTGAAAAAATACATGCACCCCAGTGCCCACCCCAGTACTATTTACAACAGCCAAGACATGGAAGGGACTGTGAACATCCATCAACAGATGAATGGATAAAGAAGATGTGTGTGTGTGTGTGTGTGTGTGTGTGTGTGTGTGTGTGTGTGTGTGTGTGTGTGTGTGTGTGTGTGTGTGTGTGTGTGTGTGTGTGTGTGTGTGTGTGTGTGTGTGTGTAATGGAAAACAAGTCAGCCATAAGAAATAATGAAATAATGCCATTTGCAGCAACATGGATGAACCTTGAGATGATCATACTAAGTAAGTCAGAGAAAGAAAAATATATGATATCATTTATATGTGGATCCTAAAAAATAATACAAATGAACTTATTTACAAAACAAACACACTCACAGACTTTGAAAACAAACTTATGGTTCCAAAAGGCGAAAGGGGTGGGGGAGGGATACATTAGGAGGTTGCGATAAACATATACACACTATGATATATAAAATAGATAATCAGCAAAGCACCTACTGTATAGCACAGGGAATTCTACTCAATAATCTGTAATAACCTATATGGGAAAAGAATGCAAATAATAGATATATATATAACTGAATTACTTTGCTATATGCCTGAAACTACCACAACACTGTAAATCAACTATACTCCAATATAAGACAAAAATTAAATAAAATAGTCCAGAACACACTGCATAAAATTATAAAACTGGGTAAAGTGTATTCTCAATATACATACATATTAACTTTAGCAGAATTTCCCAAGTGTTGTTCATCATAGCTAAATAATCATGATGCATAGCTTTAAGAGATTCCACATATAACCCATGCCAAAGTTTCTCATTATTTAAATCTCACTGTTTCTCTTCAGATTAACATTTTTCTAACAAAAATTAATGCTGCTAACTATCCTACAGCACATGGACTACCCCACCCCTCAAAAAATAAAGAATTATCTTACTCAAAATGTCTATCATGCTAACAATGAGAAACCTTGTGCCTGGTTGATATTCAAATATGGCCTAGAGCCTGGCTTCAGACACAAAAATCCCTATTTTACATATTGCAAAAATCCAATACAGGAAGTATAGGAGACCTTGTATTATGAGAAAAGATAAACCTGGGAAAAGGTCCCAGGCAGTCATACCCCTTAGGTAAACACTCTTTCTGTAAATTGGTCTGCAGAGATGTGGCAAGCAAAAAATCAGTGCCCAAACCCTAATTTCATAGTAACTTGGAGGCAAGGATGGGGAGGGCAGGAACACGAGGATTTCAAGCGAAGAGATGACACCTAATGCCAGGGAAGAGCAAAATTAAAAGCACACAAAATACATATCCCCTATTTCCTGTGGCTCACATACCATACTAACAGTCAAGTCCAGTCAGTCCAGTTCCCTGAACATCTTAGTACTATCTACTTCCCTATCCACTTCATTTGGCTTAAATAGATTTCATCATCACTCAGCTGCATCACTACTATAGATCCCAAACTAATTTCAGTTCCCTTGAACTCTTCCTTTAGTCAACCTACCAAACCAGGCATACAGTCATCCTTGTAGAATTCAAGTCTTATCATTCTCTGCTCAAAACTCAGTGGCTCCCTCTTACCTATGGATCAAATCCAAGGAAAGGAATCAGTGACAACTAGTGAATTCCAATCTGCAATGATTCCAGAGACACTGAAAAAGACATTGAAGTGGTTCTATCCAGTTGAACAGGGCAGGTCTGGAATTCAGAAGCAAGAAGCCAAGAATAAGAGAGATTTAGGCCAACGTTTCTGTGGGAGTTAAAACAAGTGCATACAGATATGTTTTACCCATCAAAATAATAGTCTTAGAGGGGTGGTCCTAAGATGCTGGAGGAATAGAACAGGGAAATCACTTTCTCCCCCACAAATTCATCAAAAGAACATTTGAACGCTGAGCAAATTCCACAAAACAACTTCTGAATGCTGGCAGAGGACACCAGGCACCCAGAAAGGCAGCCCATTGTCTTCAAAAGGAGGTACGACAAAATATAAAAGATAAAAAGAGAGACAAAAGAGTTAGGGACGGAGACCCGTCCAGGAGTGGGAGTTGTAAAAAAGGAGAAGTTTCCAAACACAAGGAAACCCTCTGACCAGTGAGTTTGTGGGGAGTTTTGGAATCTCAGAGGGCAACATAACTGGGAGGAAAAATAAGTAAATAAATAAAACCCACAGATTACGTGCCTAACAGCAACTCCCAGCGGAGAAGTAGCCCAGATGCTCGCATCCGCCACCAGCAAGCGGGACTGAGCAGGGAGGCCTGGGCTGCATTGCTTAGGGTAAGGAACGGGACTGAATGCCCTGAGGGCAAACCGAGGGAGCTAACGTGAGACAGCAATCCAAACTGTGGGATAGCCAGAGAGAGAGGAAAAAAAGAGAGAGCGAGAGAACTTTCCCATAAAAAGCTCTAACCTAAGGCACCGCTGGGCCACTCACAGAACAACGGACTGAGTAAATACCACAGGAGAGCTAGCTGGCAGCAGACCAGCCCATCCCCTGAAGGAGGCAGGGAGACAGGCGGCTGGCAGCCAGAGCCGGAAAGGGGCAAACTCAGCCCCAGAGATGGCATCCTCTACCAAACTGCGAGCAGGCTCCCAGTTGCTAACCAAGTCTTCCTGGGATCCTGGATGGTTGACATCCACCGGGAGGGTTGCAGCCAGAGATCAGCTCCCCAGAGGAGATACACAGCACACCCTAGAAACCGAGCGGCTGGGACAGGGGAGGCGATAGGACACATCACACCTAAGGAGAGTGCGCTCACCAAGCACCTGGTCACCTGAGCTGCTCAGACCTGGGAAGGGCACAAAACGCAGGCCCAACCGAGTCTGAACCTTTGTGGAGTACCCAAGAACCTGAACCTGAGGGGCTTGGACCTGGGAAGTGCACACAACCCAGGGCCTGCTTTAGACAGTTCCCCTGCAGAGCAACCTGGAGCCTGAACAGTGTAGACTGGGAAAGCACACATGCTGTGAGCAGGGGTAAACCCAGTGTGGCCGAGATGCTGCAAGCACTCCACACACATGCCAGTGATATTTGTTTGCAGTGTTCCTCCCTCCCCATAGCACGACTGAACAAGCGAGCCTAAATAAATGACCACTTTCGCCTCCTTGTGTCAGGGTGGAAATTAGACACTGAAGATACTTGCAAACAGAAGAAGCCAAAATAAACAGAGGGAACCTCTTTGGAAGTGACAGGTGCAACAGATTAAAACCCTGTAGTTAGCACCAACTACACTGGAAGGGGCCTATAGATCTTGAGAAGTATAAGCTGGAACAAGGAACTATCTGAAACTGGACTGATCCCACACTGCCCACAAGAGCTCCAGAGAAATTCCTAGATATATTTCTATTATTATCATTTTTAAAATTTTTTAAGTCCTCTATTACTCCTTTAATTTTCATTTTTATAACCTACTATTACTTTGCAAAAAGAAGACCCTATTTTTAAAGCAAACTTCATATACATTTTTTATAATTTTTGTGATTTTGTTTTGTTTTTTTAATATTGTATTTTTGACAGTCTAACCTCTACTCTAGATTTTTAATCTTTGCTTTTTGGTATTTGTTATCAATTTTGTACCTTTAAGAATCCAATCTTCAGTACCCATTTTTACTCAGGAGTGTGATTACTAGCTTGATGGCCCTCTCCCCATTTTGACTCTCCTTTTTCTCCCCTAGGTCACCTCTATCTCCTCCCTCCCCCTTCTCTTCTCTACCCAACTCTGTGAATCTCTTTGGGCATTCCAGGCTGTGGCGAACACTTAGGGAACTGATTACTAGCTAGATCTGTCTCTCTCCTTTTGACTCCCCCCTTCTCCTCCTGGTCACCTCTATCTCCTGCCTCCTTCTTCTCTTCTCTATGTAACTCCATGAACCTCTCTGGGTCTTCCAGGCTGTGGAGAGCACATAGGGATTTGAGTACTGGCTAGATTGCGCTCTCCCCTTTTGATTCCCCCTCTTCTCCTGGTCACCTCTATCTCCCTTCTCCCTCTTCTCATCTCCGTGTAACTCAGCGAACCTTTCTGGGTGTCCCTCATTGTGGAGAACCTTTACTCCATTAACCTAGATGTTTTATCATTGGTGCTATATGGATGGAGAAATCTTTAGGCTACTATAAGAATAAGACTGAAAACCAGAGGCAGGAGGCTTAAGTCCAAAACCTGAGAACACCAGAGAACTTCTGACTCCAGGTAACATTAATTGATAAGAGCTCGTCCAAAAGCCTCCATACCTACACTGACACCAAGCTCCACCCATGAGCCAACAAGTTCCAGAGCAAGACATGCCATGCAATTCTCCAGCAATGCAGGAACATAGCCCTGAGCTTTAATATACAGGCTGCCCAAAGTCACACCAAATCCACTGACATCTCAAAACTCACTACTGGACACTTCACTGCACTCCAGAGAGAAGAAATCCAGCTCCACCCACCAGAACACCAACGCAAGCTTCCCTAACCAGGAAACCTTGACAAGCCACTAGTCCAACACCACCCACAAGGAGGAACCTCCACAATAAAGAGGAACCACAAACTGCCAGCATACAGAAAGGTCACCCCAAACACAGCAATCTAAACAAGATGAAAAGGCAGAGAAATACTCAGCAGGCAAAGGAACATGATAAATGCCCACCAAACCAAACAAAAGAGGAGGAGATAGGGAGTCTACCTAAAAAAGAATTCAGAATAATGATAGTAAAAATGATCCAAAATCTTGAAAACAAAATAGAGTTACAGATAAATAGCCTGGAGACAAGGATTGAGAAGATGCAAGAAAAAAATGTTTAACAAGGACCTAGAAGAAATAAAAAAGAGTCAATCAATAATGAATAATGCAATAAATGAGATAAAAAACACTCTGGAGGGAACCAAGAGTAGAATAACTGAGGCAGAAGATAGGATAAGTGAGGCAGAAGATAGGATGGTGGAAGTAAGTGAAGCAAAGAGGAAAAAAGAAAAAAAGAATTTAAAGAAATGAGGACAACCTCACAGACCCCTGGGACAATGTCAAATGCCCCCACATTCGAATCATAGGAGTCCCAGAATAAAAAGACCAAAAGAAAGGCCATGAGAAAATACTTGAGGAGATAATAGTTGAAAACTTCCCTAAAATGGGGAAAGAAATAGTCACCTGCCGGAGTCCAGCTCCGGCAGCCAGGGAATCACCCTGAAGAGAAGAACGGTGTCAGCGGAGAGAATGATGCAGCCTCTCACTCAAAGTACTGGACTGCATGTTTATTTCAAGCATCAGGTTTTCTTTTATACTTTTACAAAAGCATTAGGTCAGAGCTTTGACATCTTCAGTTTCTCCTCACCCAGATTTACTGTCTCCATAAATCATTGTTGTCCTTCAGAGTTCCCTCTTAAGTGGCCTTGTGATTACATTGTAACTCAAGTTTGTCTCTGGGCTGCATACCACATTCCTCAGTTTATTTCTTATCTTTCTAAATCCTGCTATCCCCTAGTAACTTAAGCTCATTATCTCCTAAAAAGGCTTTTAGCTATTAGTATCTCTAAAATTCCTAGTTTCTGTAAGCTATAGTAAAATATGCCAACACTACAACATATCTTAAACTTTTAGCTTCTAACTATTCTTAATTATTCCTAAACCCTAAACTCAGAAAACTACTTTTGCCATAAACATTTCCCTTACAAGCAGGTTTCAGATAACAATGTTTCCCATGGACTCAAGCTGTGGCCTATGTGCGCATCCTGGAACATTCTTTGTAAAGATCCTTGAACAAATGTCAATAGTTAACTTTATGGATTATAACATTTTTTCCAGCCAACTCAACCGGAGGAAGGAAAGGACAAGTCAGAATCACAAGACCTAACTCCTTCATCCTGGGACCGTGCCTGCGGGATGAGGAGAGGGGGTTGGGGCCGTGCCTACATTTTGTCAGTAATGCCTAACGCAGCTCCTGACAGTCACCCAAGTCCAAGAAACTCAGAGAGTATCAAACAGGATAAACCCAAGGCAAAACACCACAAGACACATATTAATCAAATACAAAGAACAAATATTAAAAGCAGCAAGGGAAAAACAACAAATAACACACAAGGGGATTCCCATAAGGATAGCAACTGATCTTTCAATAAAAAGTCTTCAAGCTCAGAAGGGAATGGCAAGACATACTTAAACTAAAAGAGAAAAACCTACAACCCAGATTACTGTACCCAGCAAGGATCTCATTCAAATATGAAGGAGAAATAAAAAGCTTTAAAGACAAGTAAAGCTGAGAAAATTCAGCACCACAAACCAGCTCTTCAACAAATGCTAAAAGAGCTTCTCTAGACAGGAAACACAGAAAAGGTGTATAAACTTGAACCCAAAACAACAAAGTAAATGGCAACGGGTCCATACTTATCAATAACTACCTTAAATGTAAATGAGTTGAATGCCCCAACCAAAAGACAAAGACTGGCTGAATGGATACAAAAACAAGACCCCTATATATGCTGTCTACAAGAGACCCACCGCAAAACAAGGGAAAGAGAAGGGCTGGAAAAAAGATATTTCACACAAATGGAGACCAAAAGAAAGCAGGAGTGGCAATACTCATATCAGATAAAATAGACTTTGAAATAAAGGCTGTGAAAAGAGACAAAGAAGGACACTACATAATGATCAAAGGATCACTACAAGAAGAAGATATAACAATTATAAATATATATGCACCCAACATAGGAGCACTGCAATATGTAAGGCAAATGCTAAGAAGTATGAAAGGGGAAATTAACACAATAATAGTGGGAGACTTTAATACTCCACTCACACCTATGGATAGATCAATTGAACAGAAAATTAGCAAGGAAACACAAACTTTAAATGATACAATGGACCAGTTAGACCTAATTGATATCTATAGGACATTTCACCCCAAAACAATGAATTTCAACTTTTTCTCAAATGCACACGTAACCTTCTCCAGGATAGATCACATTCTGGGCCATAAATCTAGCCTTGGTAAATTCAAAAAAATTGAAATCATTCCAAGTATCTTTTCTGATCACATTGCAGTAAGATTAGAGGTCAATTATGGGAAAAAAAAAACTATTAAAAATTCCAACATATTGAGGCTAAACAACACGCTTCTGAACAACCAAAAACTCACAGAAGAAATCAAAATATGCATAGAAATGAATGAAAATGAAAACACAACAACCCAAAACCTATGGGACACTGTAAAAGCAGTGCTAAGGGGAAGGTTCATAGCAATACAGGCTTACCTCAAGAAACAAGAAAAAAGTCAAATAAATAACCTATCGCTACACCTAAAGCAACTAGAAAAGTAAGAAATGAAAAACCCCAGGGTTAGTAGAAGGAAAGAAATCATAAAAATTAGGGCAGAAATAAATGCAAAAGAAACAAAAGAGACCATAGCAAAAATCAACAAAGCCAAAAGCTGGTTCTTTGAGAAGATAAATAAAACTGACAAATCATTAGCCAGACTCATCAAGAAACAAAGGGAGAAGAATCAAATCAACAAAATTAGAAATGAAAATGGAGAAATCACAACAGATAACACAGAAATACAAAGGATCATAAAAGACTACTATCAGCAACTATATGCCAATAAAATGGACAACTTGGAAGAAATGGACAAATTCTTAGAAAAGTATAACTTTCCAAAACTGAACTAGGAAGAAGAAGATAATCTTAACAAACCCATCACAAGCACGGAAATTGAAACTGTAATCAGAAATCTTCCAACAAACAAAAGCCCAGGACCAGACAGCTTCACAGCTGAATTCTACCAAAAATTTAGAGAAGAGCTAACACCTATCCTACTCAAACTCTTCCAGAAAATTGCAGAGGAAGGTAAACTTCCAAATTCATTCTGTGAGGCCACCATCACCCTAATACCAAAACCAGACAAAGATGCCACAAAAGAAAAAAAAACTACAGGCCAATATCACTGATGAACATAGACACAAAAATCCTTAACAAAAGCCTAGCAAACAGAATCCAACAACATACTAAAAAGATCATACTCCACGACCAAATGGGCTTTATCCCAGGGATGCAAGGATTCTTTAATATCAAAAAATCAATGTCATATACCACATTAACAAATTGAAAGATAAAAATCATATGATTATCTCAATAGATGCAGAGAAAGCCTTTGACAAACTTCAACATCCATTTATGATAAAAACCCTACAGAAAGCAGACATAGAAGGAGCATACCTCAACATAATAAAAGCTATATATGACAAACCCACAGCAAACATTATCCTCAGTGGTGAAAAACTGAAACCATTTCCCCTAAAGTCAGGAACAAGACAAGGGTGCCCACTCTCACCACTACTATTCAACATAGTTTTGGAAGTTTTGGCCACAGCAATCAGAGAAGAAAAAGAAATAAAAGGAATCTAGATTGGAAAAGAAGAAGGAAAACTCTCACTGTTTGCAGATGACATGATCCTCTACATAGAAAATCCTAAAGACTCCACCAGAAAATTACTAGAGCTAATCAATGAATATAGTAAAGTTTCAGGATATAAAATTAACACACAGAAATCCCTTGCATTCCTATACACTAACAATTAGAAAACAGAAAGAGAAACTAAGGAAACAATTCCATTCACCATTGCAACAAAAAGAATAAAATATTTAGGAATAAATCTACCTAAAGAAACAAAAGACCTATATATAGAAAACTATAAAACACTGATGAAAGACATCAAAGAGGACACAAATAGATGGAGAAATATACTGTGTTCATGGATTGGAAGAATCAATTTAGTGAAAATGAGTCTACTACCCAAAGCAATCTACAGATTCAATGCAATCCCTATCAAGCTACCAATGGTATTTTTCACAGAACTAGAACAAATAATTTCACAATTTGTATGGAAATACAAAAAACCTCGAATAGCCAAAGCAATCTTGAGAAAGAAGAATGGAACTGGAGGAATCAACCTGCCTGACTTCAGGCTATACTACCAAGCTACAGTCATCAAGACAGCATGGTACTGCCACAAAGACAGAAATATAGATCAGTGAACAAAATAGAAAGCCCAGAGATAAATCCACACACCTACAGACATCTTATCTTTGACAAAGGAGGCAAGAACATACAAGGGAGAAAAGACAATCTCGTTAACAAGTGGTGCTGGGAAAACTGGTCAACCACTTGTAAAAGAATGAAACTAGAACACTTGCTAACACCATACACAAAAATAAACTCAAAATAGATTAAAGATCTAAATGTAAGACCAGAAACTATAAAACTCCTAGAGGAAAACACAGGCAAAACACTCTCCAACATAAATCACAGCAGGATCCTCTATGACCCACCTCCTAGAGTAACGGAAATAAAAGCAAAAATAAACAAATGGGACCTAATTAAACTTAAAAGCTTTTGCACAACGAAGGACACTAAAAGCAAGGTGAAAAGACAGCCTTCAGAATGGGAGAAAATAATAGCAAATGAAGCAACTGACAAAGAATTAATCTCAAAAACACACAAGCAGCTCCTGCAGCTCAATTCCAGAAAAATAAATGACCCAATCAAAAAATGGGCCAAAGAACTAAATAGACATTTCTCCAAAGAAGACATACAGATGGCTAACAAACACATGAAAAGATGCTTAACATCACTCATTATCAGAGAAATGCAAATCAAAACCACAATGAGGTACCATCTCACCCTGGTCAGAATGGCTGCTATCAAAAAGTCTACAAACAATAAATGCTGGAGAGGGTGTGGAGAAAAGGGAACCCTCTTACACTATTGGTGGGAATGCAAACTAGTACAGCCACTATGGAGAACAGTGTGGAGATTCCTTAAAAAACTGGAAATAGAATTCCCATATGACCCAGCAATCCCACTACTGGGCATACACACCAAGGAAATCAGAATTGAAAGAGACACATGTACCCCAATGTTCATTGCAGCACTGCTTACAACAGCCAGGACATGGAAGCAATCCTAGATGTCCATTGGCAGACGAATGGATAAGAAAGCCATTAAAAAGAATACATTTGAATCAGTTCTAATGAGGTGGATGAAACTGGAGCCTATTATACAAAGTGAAGTAAGTCAGAAAGAAAAATACCAATACAGTATACTAATGCATATATATGGAATTTAGAAAGATAGTAATGATGACCGTATATGTGAGACAGCAAAAGAGACACAGATGTATAGAACAGTCTTTTGGACTCCGTGGGATAAGGCAAGGGTAGGATGACTTGAGAGAATAGCATTGAAACATGTATATCATCATATGTGAAACAGATCACCAGTCCAGGTTCGATGCATGAGACAGGGTGCTCAGAGCTGGTGCACTGTGATGAATCTGAGGGATGGGATGGGGAGGGAGGTGGGAGGGGAGTTCAGGATGGGGAACATATGAACATCCATGGCTGATTCATGTCAATGTATAGCAAAACCCACTACAATATTGTAAAGTAATTAGCCTCCAATTAAAATAAATTAAAAAAAATTTTTTTTTAATTGAAAAAAAATAGTCTTACAAAGTTACATGTTGCATGATTCAATTTATGGAATTCTAGAAAAGACAAAAATATAGGAGCAGAGAACACATCAGTGGTTGACAGGGGTTATTAGAGGAACAAGGGACTGAATAGTAAAGACAACAGGAGGAAATTCTCTAAAATGTTAGAACAGTTATGTGTCCTACCTGGGGTTGTGATTACAAGAATCTTTACAGGTGTTAACACTCTGCTTGTACATTCCCCCAAGGTGACAAATGTACATTTAAACAATATAAATATTCTATCACACATAGATTTAAACAATATTAAGTATTATGGGCATGATTTAGATTGCTCAGAAATACTTTGTTCCATGAAAATAAAAGTTAAAGAAACCTTATTTAAAGAGTGGGAAGGAGTATCTGAAAAGTGAGCGATCAAAAAAAAAAAAAAGGGGGGGGAAAGAGTAAAGTCACAGAAGCCAAGGCAGGGGCAAGAATTTCAAGGAAGAGCTAGTTAACACTATCAAGTTTAAGACATTCTGTATACACTGTGTCCTCTAAAGCTTAACTCTCATGTCAGTCACCTGGAGTTAGCATAAATCCATGGTTCACAGCCAGGCTGCCATTACTTCAGACAGCAGTGCAAGGCCACCAACACTTCTGACCAACTGACTCCAAATTCAAGAGGTTCCCACAACTCCTATTAAGTTCAGTAATTCACTAGAACTACTCAGAGCTCAGGAAAATGCTTACTAGATTAATATAATATGATTATGATGACTTCCATTACAGTTTTATCACAAAGGATACAAATCAGACTAGATCAGTGAAGAGACACAGGGGTGAGACCTGGGGAGACCAGAACTCAGAGCTTCTGTGGTGCCCTCTCCACTATACACTCAGGCAGCACCATGCTTCCAGCATATGACTGTTCACCAACCAAGGGGCTCCTCACTGTGCTTCAGTATCCAGAATTCGTTGGGATTTCACTTCCTAAGCATGATTGACTGAACCATTGAGCATGTGACTGAGTTCTGTCTCCAGCAGTATTCCTCTCACCCTGGAAGCCCAGCTGGTTCAAAGCCCCAGGGGTCTTTCTGATAACCAGCCTCTATCCTGAGTCATCTCATCTTATTAGCATAAGTTCAGATGAGATCCAACGGGCTCACGAAAAATGAAGACTCTTGAAAAATTTCAAGCATTTATTCTCCCCACAAGGAACCAGGGACAAAAGCCAGTTGAACTCCTTACGATACAACAGACTATAAATGTATTTAATCAGGAATTGGAAAGTTACCGTGATTTTAGAATAGTCAGAGGACAAAGAGGCCAGACTGTAAAGTACTGAGAAGTAAATTGGAGATGAATCAACAGAAGCAATAAATATAATTTGTTACTGTAAGAAGTTGATTAGGGAGAAGAGGATAAAACATCATTAGATATGCAAAAGCAGAGGGCTTGGGAAAGAAACATAGGCTAGTAACTAAACATCATTCCTCAGGAGCAAATGTTTCAGAGGTTGCTGTATTGATAGCAATGAACTGAAAATGAGACCCTTACTGGCAGTTTTTAGAGTATATGTAATAGCTAATTAACCCTTTTAAAGAGGATTCTCCCTATATCTTTACTTTTCAGTGTTCCAATT
Source organism: Giraffa tippelskirchi (assembly GCF_054371585.1). NCBI lineage: Eukaryota > Metazoa > Chordata > Mammalia > Artiodactyla > Giraffidae > Giraffa > Giraffa tippelskirchi. The sequence goes on from NC_137284.1 coordinate 71,921,923, forward strand.
TATTTTACTCTTCTAACGCAACCTTTATAACAATGTCCTTATAACTACGTCCATTTGTGCATGCTAAGTCGCTTCAGTTGTGTCCGAGTCTTTGCAACCCTATGGACTCGAGCCCGCCAGGCTCCTCTGTCCTGGGATTCTCCAGGCAAGAATTCTGGAGTGGGTTGCCATGTCCTTCTCCAGGGGATCTTCCCAACTCAAGAGATGGAACTCAGGTTATCTCCTGTGTCTCCTGCATTAGTAGGCAGGTTCTTTACCACTAGCGCCACCTGGGAAGTCCCCTTATAACTACATCTCTTGACTTAAAATCATGCAGAAGTACACAAGTACTTCATATTTGTAAAGTACTCCTTTTTGGCAATATGGCAGACAACAGACCTTGCAAAATCTATTACAATCTTTAAATGAAGAATTCATAAACAACTTTTTCTAAGTGATTTTTAAAACTGCCTTTTTAGAAATGAACTTTAAACTATGACCTAAAACTAACATAATAGCAGCCAGAGGCCAAAGAAGTGAGATGGCAGAGAGCCTTGTGTTAAAAAGAGGCATTAGCTTTTAAAAATGAGAAGTAATGAGGAATTGGATCTTGAGTCTCTACTACTGCTTGCTTACAACTATAGTCTCAAAGATCCATGAGAAGCTATCAGTTTAGTTCAGTCTCTCAGTCCTCTTTGACTCTTTGTGATCCCATGGACTGCAGAACACCAGGCTTCCCTGTCCATCACCAGTTCCCAGCGTTTACTCAAACTCATGTCCATCAAGTCGGTGATGCCATCCAACCATCTCATCCTCTGTCGTCCCCTTCTCCTCCCACCTTCAATCTTTCCCAGCATCAGGGTCTTTTCCAGTGAGTCAGTTATTCATATCAGGTGGCCACAGTATTGGAGTTTCAGCTTCAGCATCAGTCCTTCCAATGAATATTCAGGACTGATTTCCTTTAGGATGGACTGGTTGGATCTCCTTGCAGTCCAAGAGACTCTCGAGAGTCTTCTCCAACACTACAGTTCAAAAGCATCAATTCTTCAGTGCTCAACTTTCTTTATAGTCCAACTCTCACATCCATACATGACTACTGGAAAAACCATAGCTTTGACTAGACAGACTTTTGTTGGCCAAGTAATGTCTCTGAGTTTTATTATGCTGTCTAGGTTGGTCATAGCTTTTCTTCCAAGGAGCAAGCATCTTTTAATTTCATGGCTGCAGTTATCATCTGCAGTGATTTTGGAGTCCAAGAAAATAAAGTATGTCACTGTTTCCATTGTTTCCCCATCTATTTGACATGAAGTGATGGGACTGGATGCCATGATCTTCATTTTCTGAATGTTGAGTTTTAAGCCAAATTTTTCACTCTCCTCTTTCTCTTTCATCAAGAGGCTCTTTAGATCCTCTTCATTTCCTGTGATAAGGGTGGTTTCACCTGCATATCTGAGGCTACTGATATTTCTCCCAGCAATCGTGATTCTAGCTGGTGCTTCATCCAGCTTGGCATTTTGCATCATGTACTCTGCATATAAGTTAAATAAGCAGGGTGACAATATACAGCCTTGATGTACTCCTTTCCCAATTTGGAACCAGTCTGTTTTTCCATATCCAGTTCTAACTGTTGCTTCTTGACCTGCATACAGATTTCTCAGGAGACAGGTCAGGTGGTCTAGTATTCCTATCTCTTTCAGAATTTTCCACAGTTTGTTGTGATCCACACAGTCAAAGCTTTGGCATAGTCAATAAAGCAGAAATAGATGTTTTTCTGGAACTCTCTTGCTTTTTTGATGATCCAGTGGATGTTGGCAATTTAATCTCTGGTTCCTCTGCCCTTTCTAAATACAGCTTAACCATCTGGAAGTTCATGGTTCACATACTGTTGAAGCCTGGCTTCGAGAATTTTGAGCATTACTTTGCTAGCATGTGAGATGAGTGCAATTGTGTGGTAGTTTGAGCATTCTTTGGCATTGTCTTTCTTTGGGATTGGAATGAAAACTGACCTTTTCCAGTCCTGTGGCCACTGTTGAGTTTTCCAAATTTGCTGGCATATGTAGTGTAGCACTTTTATAGCATCATCTTTTGGGATTGGAAATAGCATTTAAAGAGCAGACTAGAAAAAAAACTGCACTCCAAGCAAAGACAATACAGCATAATTGTCTGTCCTGGATTGGCATCAGAGTGGGACAGGGGAGCAAGCAAGCTGGGTGTGGGAGTAGTCTCCTTTAAGAAGTAGTAACAATCATCTACACTTTGTGCATTTGAAATTTGGTTTAACACCCCCATAGTGTTCTCAAAGTAGTGTTCCCTTGTGGCTCAGTGGTAAAGAATCTGCCTGCAATACAATGCAATGCAGGAGACATGGGTTCAACCCCTGGATCAGGAAGATCCCCTGGGAAAGGAAACGGCAATCCACTCCAATATTCTTGCCCAGGAAATCCCACGGACAGAGGAGTCTGGTGGGCTATAGTCCACAGGGTCACCAAAGAGTCAGACACGATTTAGCAATTAACAACAATGTCTACAAAATCTCAACCCCAAAATTGCCAAAAGTTGCTACAAATTGGAAAAGTCCTTGGGATCCCTGGCAGAGGGAACACAAATTCACATTTCAGAAATATATCTTTATCCCATGTCCAAAGGATTCTTGTTCAGAGTCCTGACAAACATGGGCTTCACAGTACAAATTGCAAAAGAGGACACAAATCAGGAATAAAAGTGAATAGAATTGAAAGAGAATTAAACTATCAAGAATTACTGTTATCTACAATGTATAAAATACGTTTAAATATTGTAAAGCAAATAGAAAAAGAATAATCACATTTGAAACATATACAGAACTCCTAGAAATTGATAATTAATACAACTGCAAAAATACTTTGCTGCTAAGTCACTTCAGTCATGTCTGACTCTGTGCGACCCCATAGACGGTAGCCCACCAGGCTCCCCCGTCCCTGGGATTCTCCAGGCAAGAACACTGGAGTGGGTTGCCATTTCCTTCTCCAATGCATGAAAGTGAAAAGTGAAAGTGAAGTCGCTCAGTCATGTCCGACCCTTAGCGACCCCATGGACTGCAGCCTACCAGGCTCCTCCGTCCATGGGAGTTTCCTGGCAAGAGTACTGGAGTGGGTTGCCATTTCCTTCTCTGGCAAAAATACTTTAGGAAGAGATTAAAGCTAAAGAATGGAATAGAAAACTGAAATTACCCAGGAGGCGGCCCACAAGGACAAACGGAAAGTATTAACAAGTTGAGACATGAGGACAAGAAAAGGTTTATCCTACACAGATGCATAAGGAGAAAAAGCTACAGGAGAAAAAGCAGCAAAAGGGAGAAAAAGTTGTCAGGTGGCAAATGGTACAAGGTCAATATTCAATAGTATAATCACTTAGGATTTTCTAGAATTCATTTTAAACAAAACATAAAATTCATAAAGAACAATAAATCCAAAGCATAGGGGAAAAAAATCATATCTTGACATACCAGAGACACTGCACAATAGCTTAAAAATTCTTACATGCAACCAGATAGTAAAAGAAGATTACTTTCAAGGGATACCATTAGATTCATTAGCAGAGTTCACAAAAGGTATATTACAGTCAGGAAATAATGACATAATGTATTTTCAAGGTACCAGGGAAAAAAGAGCTATACACTTAGAATTTTATCCTCTGACCAACTATCAAAAGTAAAATAAACTAAAAGAAAATAAAATAAAAGCAAAAGAAATGATTAACAGCTGCCCTACTGAAGTCATCTTGCCTCTATAGAACCCAAGGACAACAACACAGCATATACAGATAAAAGAAAGGAACTGGTGTCCTGGCAACACTTCTGAGCCCCCATATGCAGACAACTTAATTTCACCCTTAATCTGGAGAATCTTAGTCTCTCAAAGTAATACATCACCATTAATTTGGATGTTAAACCAAAATGAAATGTAAGTTAAAACATCAGAGTTATCTTAAGCCTGTATACCCACCAAGGGTCTGTCACAGCCTCAGAAAATCATTCAGGAGGTGATTTATCTCAAGGGACCTTTGGGAAGGGCTTGAAAATTAAGAGGCAAGAAAACAGGTGATCATTTAAACACAATTTAAACTAACAAAGGAGAATGAGTTCAAAGGAATCCCAGGCAAACAATCGTCAAGGTACTCCAAGCAAAATCTTTGATTCAGACTGGGCTTCTGCAATTTACCTCAGGTTAAAATGATGCCAATTCTTCCCCCCAATTCAAGAACTTCAACTACTAACAGTGTTAAGTCTCAATTAATTGCTGTTTGTTTCTTTTCTATTAGAATTTATAACAGTGTAGGAGAGGTGACAGGAAATAATGTCTCAGTTTCCTGAGGCTATTTATTGGGTTACTCTCAACATTCTAAGGAAATTAGAATGAGCAAAATAAATGACCCAATCAAAAACTGTACTGTTTAAAGCAAACTGTTCTTGAGTAGCAGAAACTAGCTTTTCATTGCCTTTGAGCTCTTTTACAACTCTCATAAATTATAGATAACTGAGTGTAAATCAAAAATCATTGCTGCCTATACACTTGCCAATAGATTTTGCCCAGTTCAACTGGCACCCCACACGCCATGGGCAAAAATACAGCTTTGTCTATTTGTGAATTCATTTCAACATTCCTTTACTCCACATAAATTTGTTCTTCTCTGGATTGTAACATCTGTCTGGTTCCTGATGGCAGTAAAATCCTTAACATGCTCCTTGTATTTTTATGAAAATAATTTTACACTCGTGAAAATTATCCCTTAACACCAACAAAAACAATTCAGTATTTAAGAGACCAAACTTCTGAAGTTTTCTTAAATTCGTTGTAAAGATTTTGCTTTAAACCAACTTCTTAATGTCATCAGAAAGTTTCAGATTTAGTTAAAATACAATTTGCTTTACTTAGAATGCATAATGAGATTGAATCTTACAAGTTCTATTCTGATTAACACACTTAAGAAAATTAGAGTCTAAAAGGAATTCTAACAAATCTGCAACTAATAAGAAACCACTAACTGCTCCACATTTTTATGTTTTATTGGTCACCTGTTTTTCAGTCACCTGACATTCCCAGCACATTAATTGGCTCAAATTAATATTTTGCCTTTCAGACACATTACCAAAAGGACCACTTTATAAACAATCTTATAAATTCTCTGAATACTCAAAAAAATCCAAATGTTTGATCTTCACAGTGAGTTTAAGTGATATTTTTCCAAAAGGTAAATAGGCAAAGAGCCATAATTTTATTTGTACTATGGTATGCATTAGAATTTGCATCTTCCCAAATCGCATAGACTTTCCTAAGAACTTTTAAACATGTAAAGTTTTACTCAAATTCTTAAAGAGTTATAAATCTTTTGTCCTTTTATTTCTCCTTGTCACCCTTGTACCTGACCACATTGCTTCTACCACAGTCAAGGGGCATGGAGAAAAGAACGAGCTTACAGAAGACACAAGAGCCATGAGACAGTCTTGTGGTCACTAATGTTCCTGCAACGGAATTTTCACTACATCAAAATACCACCTAGAAGTTGTACTGAAGAGAGAGAAATGTTTCATTTTACCTATGGAATTCTTATATACATCTAAATTGTAAAGAAATGCATGTTGGAGAGAGATGAAATAAGGAGCAATTTCCTGAAAATGAAAATCCAAATACATATAGATAACTAAACAGAAATCAGAGACTGTCTTTCCCAACTGAGTATCTTATAACTTCCTGCCCACCCAGATGGCTAAAAAGCCTGCAGTGACTCCTTCTGTTGGTCTACAATCTTTGGAGGAAATGACTGTCTTAGATACTGTAATTCTTACAGTAATACCACTTTAAATATTTAGCACTTTACTATGCAGTTAATATATATATAATTTCCAATTCTAAAAGCAACCTTACAAGTTAGCATCTATATTTTTAAAAGGAAAATGAGCTCAAAGAAGTTGAGAAAGTTGAACATACCATACTACTAATAATTAGAAAAACAGAATTAAGCCTAAGTCTGTTCAACTCCACAGCCTATTTCTATTATACTATACCAAGTCTGGGCCATAAATTTTCACTAAGTCTCGAATTTAGACCATCAACTTAAGTTTAGTAACTGTTATGCTATTTATAGGATTTTAGCCTATTAGTCTAAAAAAAAAAAGTATGTCCCAAAGATTACAAGAGGCCTTCTGCTATCCTGTGTTTTTATTTTGGTGAAATAGAAGTGAACACAGCATTTTGTCATCCTAAGATTATTCACTTTAGGGGATGTAAAAATCTTGCCTGGCTGTTTGTGCCAGAAAATAAACCACTTTTGAAGACTGAAAAATTGAGTAAAATGAGCCAGCGTTGTTTTTTTATAAGTCATACAACTCCTAGCCTTTTACAAGATTTCTTAGGCATTTTTAGGTAAAAGAATGGAACTAAATATGCAGCTAAGGTCCACCCATTCGTATCTCTACTCTAACGACTTTATTGCATTCTTCTCCAAATAGCTCATATTACATTATGATAAATGACTACATAGCAAGAGAAATTCCAGAACAGTCTCAAAATCTATAATAATATAAACTTCCTAAAACAAATTAGCGTAATGTCTAGGTAATCTTGCCCATTTTAATTAACTTGACATTTACAATCGGTAAAGATAACCCTGTATGCGAGACATCAAAAGAGACACACATAAATAGAACAGTATTATGGACTCTATTGGAGAGGGCGAGGGCGGGATGATATAGGAGAATGGCATTGAAGCGTGTAAATTATCATATGTGAAACGAATCGCCAGTCCAGGTTCAATGCATGATATAGGGTGCTCGGGGCTGGTGCACCAGGATGACCTGGAGGGATAGGAAGGGGAGGGAGGTGGAAGGAGGGTTCTGGAAGGGAAAAACATGTACACCCATGGTGGATTCATGTATGGCAAAACAAATACAATATTGTAAAGTTAAAAAACAGAAAATAAACTAATTTAAAAATAATAATAATTAACTTGACATTTAAATATAATTCCATCAAAATCTAGCAAATCAATTGTGTGCTATAGTGTTTGCCCCTTTTATCCATTCTCAAAAGTATTCAAATACTTACCCCATGTTCCTGAGCAGCTGTGACAACTTTAAGGAGGACATCTTCCTCAACAAATGGTCTCACAGCATCGTGGATGATCACTACTTCTGGCTTTGAGAGTCTACAGTTGGGTTGATCCTCTGCCAGTGCTTTCAAACCATTAAAAATTGACCTGTGGCGGGTCACTCCAGCTTCAACCAGTGAGATGCGTTTATGCTGGTACCTCTGAATAATTCCCTTCATTGTTTCCATGTTCTCTCCAGTTACTGCCACAACAATGTCCTTTATCCAAGATACTCTGCAAGGAAAGGATGCACACTTTTCATATCAATTGATTCTTAAACAACTGAGTTAGTAACAAAACTGGGTTACCAATAAGTACAAATACATCTCATAAGGACATTAAAAACTCAAAGTTATTAACTAAGTCAATTTTATGCATTTTAATCAGGTCTAGTAAAGGGGTTAAGAATTTGAATTTTTCATACTGTAGATAGAAACAATAAATATAAGTAGTGTTTTTCAATACATATTGTGAAAGTACCTTTATGATGAAACATAGATGTACCTTATTATAAAACAAAGATAAGGTATACATATCATGTATCTCTTAAGGTAAAATTAAATAATTAGAATATACAGCAGTAGATAGAAAGAAAAAAATGTAAGACTATCCTTTTAGGTTGCTCTTTTTTCTCCAAATAATTCTCTTCATTGCATAGGAATAATTCAAAGCACTTCTGAATTCTAGAAGTTCTGTCTCTTTCAGAAGTCCATCGAGTCAGCAACAAAGTTGGATAACTGAACTAAACTTGGCTTACATCAAGGTGAAATATTTTAGCTTAAATAGGGAAACTCTGCTAATTAAATCTGTATAAGTATAAATCAGGCTTAAATAAAACAAAACATATTAAGGAAATACAAAATTAAAGGAATTCATCTGTTGAGTTAGATACAAAACAGACCAATGTTTTTCTGTTCTACAACACTTTCTTCAAGCCCGAGCGACACACAGATGCTGTCCCTCCACGGCACTGAGCGGTGGCGGGGGCAGTGGGGCTGGGCAGACCGCTCTGCAGCACCAGTGCTAACAGCGGCAAACATCATCACACACTCAGAGCTCCACAGCTGACAGGCCCAAGCCATGAAAACTGCCTCTGGCCTGTGTTATCAGCTCTGATTAAAGGTCACTTTAAAATTTAAAGGCATTCCTTGCCTGTGAGATCCTACATGTTAATGCTAGAAAGTTAAGTCTTATACTCACTTTTAAAGAGACAGAAGAAGGGCCTCAAAATGACTGAATAATGAAATTAACTATTGAAAAATGAAAAACATAGGATTGCTTTCCTCAATAATTAACCATCTCCTGTTCTGTTATTGAACAAACCCACCCTGAAACCCAGAACTCCATTCTGCCTGTGGCTACAACACTGCACTGACGAACACAACCAAAACTTTACAGGCACACTATCCTTTCATTTTAAGTCCATTCCCTTAACAAATATTTGTTGAGCACTGAATAAATGATCAGCCTTGAGTACACAATGGAAATAGTTACTGCTTTCACAGAGCTTACAGAGGACACAAAGAACACCAACAACTGCTAAGCTGCTGTCAAGTGCTGTCAAGGGGAGGTCCAGACTTCAAGACCGCATGCATTCCATTTTTGACCAGAGTAGAGAAGACCAAGATGATGCTCCCTAAGGAAGCAGAGTTTTCTCCTCAAGTGGAGAGAGAGGCAGGAACACAGACAAAAGGATTTGAGAGGAGAATGAGAGGGATGGTTTAAGCATAGGCCAAGTCAAGGTCCTGAGGAGCTAAAAGGAAATACCCATGAAAAGGCCCAGGCAAGTGATGGGCTGGCCTACTCCACGTAGTCCTCCAAGGCCATGTGAGAGGTGTTCATCTTCAATCTTAAAAAGTGATAGGGTGACCTCCCCGGAGGTCCAGTGGTTAAAGTTCCACCTTCCAATGCAGGGGATGCAGGTTTGACCCCTGGTTAGGGAGCTATGATCCCACATGCCTTGCGGACAAAAAACCAAAACGTGAAACAGAAGCAATGTTGTAACAAAATCAATAGAAGACTTTAAAAAGATGCTCCACCTCAAAAAATCTTAACAAAAAAAAAAAATTTACACCCAAATTAATAGTCACTTCCCCCAGTGTTCTAAGCACTGTTCAATGACAAAATGGAAATAGTGGTAGTCAAAATAATAACCCCTGAATGACATCTATTACCTAACTCCCAAAACCAAGAATAGGTAACATTACCTAACAAAGGAACTTTGCATATGTAATTAAGTTCTGGATCCTGAATTGGAGAGACCCATCAGGGCTATCTGGGTGGGTCCAATATAACCACAAGAATCGAACAGGGAAAGAAAGGCAAAAGGGTTGAGGGACAAAGTGTGTGAACAAAATCATCAGTCATTATGACATAGGATTATAAGTCCCAGCAGGGCTTCCCTGGTGGTTCAGTGGTAAAGAATCCACCTACCAATGCAGGAGACACAGATTCAATCCCTGGGTCAGGAAGATCCCCTGGAGAAGGGAATGACAACCCACTCCATTATTCTTGCCTGGAGAATCCTATGGACAGAGGTGCCTAGCAGGCTATAGTCCATGGGGTCACAGTCAGACACTACTTAACAACTAGGCAACAAAAAAAAGTCTCAGAATCCAAGAGAGCAAATGGACTGCCACCTGGCAAGTAAACAGACTGTACCTAGAAGATTCCAAAAAGAGCATAGCGCTGCTAACACCTTTATTTAAGACTTATGAAACCGATTTTTTGACCTCTGACATCCAAAAGGTCAAGAATGTATTTAATATTACGTTAAGCCATTTAGTTCATGGAAATGTTTATAGGAGCAACAGCAGATACTAATTTAAAAGCATAAACTTTACTCTGGCTGCAAGATGGAGAATAGATTGGGTAGACAACGGATGCAGATAGACTAGGTTGAAGTCTATCTGAATAAAGGCTGACGCTGAAGTCTGGTGCAAGCCAATAATGGTAGCCTGGCTATCAGATGGAGCTTGTGGATAAGAGATATTTATAGTAATCTTCCTGATTTAGTGGTAATAATCCTCCTGAGTCAGTAAGAAAGATGGGCAAAATAAATCATTTATCATGTAACATGAAATAGCTAACATCGATTAACTTACTAAGTCTTAAGCATTAGTCATCTTTTAACTCACATAATCCTCACACACTATACTGTCTCACATGGGAAAGAAACATCAGAAGGAGCTGATATACAAATCTTTATTTTCCTACACTGCCATCTGATGCCAAAAACAACTTGAAAAAAATTTTACCATTTTTCATCAAAATACAGCATTCTGTCTTCTAGAATGTAGGCTCCATGACAGCAAGGAAAATGTGAATATTGCCCATTGCTTTGCACCTAGAAGGTACTTGATAATTATTTGGTACTCAATAAACAATTTGGGTCTGACACATCTACCAGGATCTTACAATAAAGCATAGTTCCAAGGATTATGAAAACACAGAAAGCTTTCATCAACTGGAAGCGAGAATGAAAAGCAATGAAAATGCCTTCCCTGGGCAATGTCGCTTGTTGCTCATTTTGATGAGTGTGACTCTTTATTCTGATTTCTATATTCTAAGGGCTCCAATGGGCTTCCCTGGTAGCTCAGATGGTAAAGAATCTGCCTGCAATGCAAGAGACCTGGGTTCCATCCCTGGGTTGGGAAGATCCCCTGGAGGAGGGCATGGCAACCCACTTCAGTATTCTCGCCTGGGAAATCTCATGGGCAGAGGAGCCTAGCAGGCTACAGTCTATGGCGTCACAGAGTCGGACACAACTGAGCAACTAACACTGTTACATACCATCACTCTCAAAGCTCCAAGGATGGCTGGGACTATTAATGATTTGTCAGACACCTTGGGGAAATTGTAATCACAAACAAAGCAAAGCAACAACAGTCACAGAATACAGACCAGAAAATATGCAGTTATCTGTGTAGGCAATAAGGAGGATTGTGGAAGATGACTAACTATGAGTTGATCTGGGCTTCGCCAGTGGCTCAGCAGTAAACAATCCACCTACAATGCGGGAGCTGCAGGAGACTTGGGTTCGATCCCTGGGTTGGAAAGATCCCCTAGAGGCAGGCATGGCAACCCACTCCAGTATTCTTGTCTGGAGAATTCCATAGACAGAGGACCCTGGCAGACTATGGTCCGTAAGGTCACAAAGAGTCAGACACAACTGAAGCAACTTAGCAAGCATGCACGCATGGGTTGCTCTCTGTTTTGTAATCCATCTATCCCCAAACCTATCGCTGCACACTTAGCAACTGTCAGAACTTCCATCCTATTTACATGGTTTAAATCTTACACTGTTGACTTCCCTGGTGGTGCAGTGGATAAGAATCTGCCTTGCAATGCATGGGACACAGTTTCAATCCCTGGTCTGGGAAGATTCCATATGCCACAAGGAAACTAAGCCCACGCACCACAACTACTGCGCCTGTGTGCCCTAGAGCCTGTGCTCTGCAACGAGAGGCACAGTAATGAGACTCCAGCTCACTGCAACAAAGACTAGCCTCCGCTTGCCACAAGTAGAGAAAGCCCGCATGGCAACAAAGACCCAGTACAGTCAAAAATAAACAAGTTTTTTTTTTTTTAAGTTATACTGTGCTTAACCAAGTCCTTAGCAAGTGACAGTTCCTCAGTGTCCCCTAGATGTGGGTTTTGTCTCCACCGACACAGATGTGACCCAGGCAGCCCTCTTTACCATCATTTTTGCTCTAGCCTCCTAGCTGGTCTCCTCCTCCTCATCTAATCCCAACACAATCCACTCTTGGCACTTCTAGATGACTTCTCAAGTGTAAACCTGAGGCTGTCCCCTGCTGGCTCTTGAGTAGGACTCATCACGACATGATCTCAGCCTTCTTCTCCCCGCACCACTTAATCCCAGCCATGACTCTCTTACTCTGACCGCCCCGTTCTCTCACATCCAGGTCTTTGCTATGCTGCTTCCTCTGCCTCTCAACATTATCCCCCATCCTCATCATTCCTCCACTCCCAGCTGAGTCCTACTGTTCTTCAGCTTTCAGTTCAGACATGGCCTCCTCCAGAAAGCTTTTCTGGACTGCCCTTCTGGGCGTGGCATCCCTCACTCTCAGCTCCCAGAGTGCTCTTATCATGAGGGAGTCTTATCAAGCGTTATACTGTTTGATTTTCATCTCCTTCACTAAGCTGCCAACTCACAGAAAGCAAAGGCTATCGATACCCCAGAGTGTGGCTCATACTAAGCTTTCAGTAATATTAATAGCAGCAAACGCAGCTAAGATATATATATTCACTGTTTACTAAGTGCCATGCACTATTTGGAGCATGTGCCTCTAATAGTTCACTTAATATTCACATCAGCTCTGAATGAAGTCACTACTACCTTCATTTCACAGATGGGGCAATGACCTGCCCACAATGATACAGCTAGAAAGTGACAGGATTTGGATATACCCCATTTGACTTGGGAGCTCACAGTCTTAACATCTACAAAAGTACTAACACTGAGCAGTCATAAAATTCATCTGAGGAAAAAAAAAATCATGTCTGCATCATCATGTCCCCAGAAATTCATTTACTGTGAATATTACCGCTGCATTTGTAGTCAAAAAATGATCAAGTTTATTTCCTAAGATTTAAGCAAATCTCAGTATTTCTTCATTCATTCATTTAGTCATTCAGCAAACATTCAGTAAGCATCCGGCATTTGCCAGACATTAAACTAGACACTGGTGATCTGGTAACAAAGAATTCCTGACCTCACAGACTATATACCAAGAAATATTTGTTAAATGAACCAGTAGATAAGAGGAATCTTACACTATTAGGAATAAAATATGCTCTTGAGTTTAAAGAAAAATTTAAAAGTAATCAAATACATTTCACTTTATTAGTAGGACATCATACTAAGTTTGCTTTTTTAAATAGAGAAGTTTTAAGTGCATGTTCAGCTATATCAGTGAACAGGATTTTCTTCTACAGCAAGAGCTTAACCTGTACCCTAACCTACTCACTTTTTACCTTCCATAGTCTACTCTATCAAAAAGTTTAAAGCAACTTTTAAAGAAATGTTGTTTTGATCAAAAATCACATGAGATCAAATGTTAAAACACAGAATAATTAAGAAGGAGAGAGACAGGGCATTACTTGGCAATTGTCATTCAAATATATCTGTTGTGAGTTAATGAACACCCACAGGTAAATCCCAATTTACTAGAATGCCTTAAAATAGCTATAAAATGATTACCTATGTTCTATCTATAGTATCAAATGGAAAGGAGTCCAATAAAGTAAAATGTAGATTGCGCAGATATACTTGTGGCCTTAGATCATTCCAAACAATTTTATGAGGTTCTGAACAGAAAAATGTCTTAAACGAATGTTTCTCAAACTGCAGATTTCAAGAACTGTTAGGAGTACAAGCTCAGTCATGTCTGGCTCTTTGAGACTCCATGGACTGTAGCCAACCAGGCTCCTCTGTCAATGGAATTTTTCAGGCAAGGATACCGAGTGAGTTGCCATTTCCTACTCCAGAGGATCTTCCCAACCCAGGGATCAAACTCACATCTCTTGCGTCTCCTGCACTGACACGTGGATTCTTTAGCACTGGCGTCACCTGGAACCCATTACAGTATCATCAGATCAATTTCCTAAGTTTAGCCCAACAGTTTTGCATAAATAGTAATTAATAGAAAAGTGAAAACAGAATGTATAGCAAGTAATAAAGATAGATACTATTCATGAAATTCTCTCAGATTTGTTGTATGCAGTCACCTATGTGCCATTAAATCATGAGCAAAATCATGTAAGAATAGGCCACAATGAAAAAGTTCAGAAAGATGTTTTAACCAGCTCTTAAGAGATAATGGGCTTGTTATGCAATTTTGTTCAGCAACCAAGCATACATCCAGCACTTGCAAGCCCTTATAAGTACTGTTTGTGTTTCAGAGGATTTATTCACATACTTTTCTAGTTATAGAATTAAAAGCCTTTTACAGTATTAAAATTTAATAATGTAGAATCAGGAGACTAAGAAAGGCCTTAAGTACCTCACACAGTGCATAGTGAACAAATATTTGCTGAATAAATGGATCTGGCCGACCTCCTTAGCTGAAGGCAAGTCCACACTGAACCCCCTGTAGCTGGATTTTATCAAGTTCTGAATATTTCCTTCCCAGCACATTCCATAGGCAAATACAGACCTAACCTCAAGTTCCATTACACCTACAGACATTTTGAGGAAAAAACACAGTATGCCAGATATGATTTTCTCTCAGAATATTTTAAGATTTATTATATTGAAATATCTTTATATCAATATGTGTATTATAGTTTTAAAATAAGTATTACTTACAGGTAGATTTTACTCAGTTCAGCAAGATCAGTTGAGAACAGATTTAAACAAACGCTTTTTAAAAACAGATGGAAAAATCAGGCCCCTGTTAACGCCCCTTAAGTGCTCTCACCCAGGCTGCAGAAGGGAGAAGGGCAGCTGTGAGTCACCACCCTGACACTCACCATGGAAATCAGGCCTCAGGATTGTACTGTGTCCATCATTCCTCCTCCTCCTAATCCACCCTGATATTTTAGAAGTAAAATACTGAATTGGTGTGAAGGGGCTGGCTCCTCACTGCCTTGACACATCTCTTTAATGCAGCCCACGAAGGCCACCAGTGGTCAAGCCCAAAATACCAGTCCTGGTCTTGTCTCTTGTCTCACCGGAGCACCAGGAGGGCTGATGGGAATACAAATTTCCAATCACCTGACCTCTTCAAAACTCAATCCCACTCTGTTTCTTCGAAGATATAGGCCTCTTCCTTCACCTGACTCAGACTTAACCTTTTTATTAATGAAGCACCCAGACAAAAATTTTAAGTCAAATTTAGGCATCTGAGCAATCACTCAAAAGTACCCCTAATTCATCTCTTTTTCTGAATCCTTAATACAACTAATCACTAAAAACTGCCAATTCCTGTCTTCAAAATATTTCTCCTATGTTCCCTACTCCATTCCTACTTTCAGTTTAATGAAAGCTATCTATATTGCTTATTTGGATTAACAGTTATTGCTTTCTATTCTCTTACACTAACAGAGTTTGTAGTGGTTTTCGGGAATTCAGTGGGACAGAACAATTTTTTTAAGTATACAAAAAATACTAAAGAAGAAAATTTCAGAAGATCAAATAAGCCAGAAGTTAGCACACTGAAAAACACCATGGAGTCTTAAAATATTACTAAAAACGTACTTTCATCCATCTTCCAAGTAATAAGATGGAGAAGGCAATGGCAACCCACTCCAGTATTTTCCCTGGAGAATTCCATGGATGGAGGAGCCTGGTGGGCTGCAGTCCATGGGGTCGCAAAGAGTCAGACATGATTGAGCAACTTCACTTTCACTTTTCACTTTCATGCATTGGAGAAGGAAATGGCAACCCACTCCAGTGTTCTTGCCTGGAGAATCCCAGGGACGGTAGAGCCTGGTGGGCTGCCGTCTATGGGATCGCACAGAGTCGGACACGACTGACACGACTGACGCAACTTAGCAGCAGCAGCAGCAAATAATAAGAAAGCAACCTAGTCTCAAGCACAAAATCCATGGTTGCCATACAAATTGACAAGATGAATTTTTCATCTGTAGTTAGGCTCATGGAGACCAACTCATGTTAACCAAATTAAAAGGCTCTGAAACATGAATCTGAATGCCAACATATGTATATACAATGATATACATTACTATCACAATGTCTGGAATACTGTTTTATCAACACAACAGCAAATTTTCTTCCTATATAAGATTTCTATGGGAAGCCAATTTATAATAATGTTTTTTGATGAGCATTAAACCTTATCAAGGAACATCTTAAGCAATGTCCTCAAGAACTCAGGAAGCCTCAGGAGCTATGGAGACAGAGGAGTGTGCCTAACTTTGTTCAAATCTACGGTCACAGGAATTTCTACCCAGCCCACCATCAGCATGAGTCTGAATAAATATGGCCAAGGTTTGCTTCTCTTTTTTGCTTTCACTGTAGTTGCTATTTGACTCTATTTAACTATTTCAGGTTAACTTTAAGTATTTGAAGCCAGAAATTAGATTGCTAGCGGGAATTTTTACTTCCTCTTTCAGACCTGGGAATATATTTTTTTTTAATCAGTAAAATGTAGATATCAGTTGATCCATTGTGAGTCGATTCCGCAACTTAATTGTCAGAGCTTTATGCCCCTGCCAATAATACCACTATCACATGATTTCTTACAGCAATGATTCCATTTACAAACTCAGGTCATAGTTATGTAAAGGATTAACACCCTTGACCTCAGTTCCTCATTAACAAAAAGGAAAAAAATCAAAGTTCTCTTCAAATTATAATCTGTGATTCAATTTATATTTTATTTCCCCCTAAAAGGCCAGAATGAAACTTTAAAACTTCTAAAAATGTTTTTAATCAACTTCTGAAAGACCTTTGTTCTTAGTACAACCTACAAATTATTTTACATTTGATCCTTTCAGTATAATGTCTGTAATGCAGAGATCTGAACAAGCTGTATAATCTCAGTACACTAAACACATATATACTGCTACACATATAAAGGCTAATTGTAATATACACCCACACACAACTAGTTTGGATAGACTTGGAGCCTCCATTTAACCAGCTAAACCCTTTCGCCAATATGTCTAAGATTTGTGTGAGTTCAGGGATTCTTTTAAATCTCATTTAACCTGATCATTAGTTTAAGAATGGAGAAGGACATGGCGACCCACTCCAGTATTCTTGCCTGGAGAATCCCAAGGACGGCGGAGCCTGGTGGGCTGCCATCTATGAGGTCACATAGAGTCGGACACAACTGAAGCGACTTAGCAGCAGTTTAAGAAATTTCAATGTCACACAAGTAAAACGTGGCTAGACTAGAAAAAAATATGTGTATTTTTCCAATTTCAACTGAAGCAGAAAAACAACATGAAGTCCCAGACAGTTCACAAGACAAACCTCTCAATGTCTCCTCCAACTTCTCAATTTCACAAAGACAGGTGTTTTAATGTGTAGCATGTTTGAAAAGTAAAGTACTTCCTTGAGTCTGTCTTTGGTGCTAAGGATCTCACTGGAAAATGAGACTCTTGCTCTTAATTTCTCTATGGCCATGGAGCACTTCACTTGGCCACTGGTGATGCCTCCGGTGTTCTGACAAGGATCTGGCAGTCTAGTTGTTCTTCTGAAGGTTTCAACCAGTTGTCTCTACAACTGGACACACTTGCTATCTGTCTGCTCTGTCTTAAACAGTACTGTTAATTCCTTGGCCTTTCCAAGGTTCTATGACTTCCATCAACTTGTTTCCTTCACAGCTCTTCTACCTGACAGCTGTGCCTCCACTTCCTTGGGCCTGTTGAAATGTTTCAGTTCTAGACTGCCTTTCTTCCAGAGTTGGTTGTTCTCTTCCCTTCTCCACCACCTTTTGCTTTCATGTTTCCCTTGTGAGGCCATACAGTTTCACTTACTTTGGGTAGATAAGTCCACAAGTAGAAATAAATGTTTACATGGCATTGTTCCACTGAAAACCAAATTAGTCATGCTTCTTAACATTTCCCTAAACCATTTCAGGGCCAAACTTGAGGGGTGACCTCCTTCTAAGTCCTCATTAGTTTGTCTTTACATTGGTCCTCAGGACCAAAAGACAAGAACTTCCATAATTCACCCTTCAGGATGAAATGCCCTAGGTCTTTTAGCACCATGCTCTAGGAAAACTGTTATCAGTCTGTGGAACCCCATTCTTTAACCAATGCAATGGCTTTCATTTGGCAAACGGCTTGGAGAATCCCAGGGACAGGGGAGCCTGGTGGGCTGCCATCTATGGGGTCGCCCAGAGTCGGACACGACTGAAGCGACTTAGCAGCAGCAGCAGCAGGAAGCACCCATATATATATATATATACACACCCCTGTAACACAAGGTTTCCAAGGATTTCCTGAGACATACCCCAATATAATCATATTCCATAAATTCTTCACGCACTGTAATAGGACCAAGAATGATCTTTAACTGTTTCAAAATGGAGGTTTTGATTAGTTATTATTGCTATTAGGATTTTATTACTGCTGTGACAGAATTGGGCTTCCCTGATGGCTCAGTTGGCAAAGAATCCTGCCTGCAATGCAGGAGACCCAGGTTCAAACCCTGGGTGGGGAAGATCCCCTGGAGAAGGAACCGGCAACCCACTCCAGTAATTCTTCCCTAGAGAATCCCATGGACAGAGGAGCCTGGTGGGCTACAGTCCACTGGGTTGCCAAGAGTGATCGAATTAAGTAAAAACCGAAAAAAGTCTAACTTTTAATTCAACAAGGCCTTCCCAGAATTCTTTTTCTTTAAAATTGATACTCTTTTAAATATACACCTAACTCATTCCACGTTGGCCTCTGGAAGTTTAACCACCACAGCAACACTTATGTGGACTTTTGTACTTCTCCACTTCCAATCCCTCCAGCTTCACCCCAAAATCCACATCACACACACAGGGCCCAGAGTTAAAACTAAACGTCCGCAGCCCTAACCCAAGCACTCCCGAGGGCGACTCCACAGGCCAGCGGCTGGGGCAGTCAAGGGCGCCGTGGGGCCTCTCCAGCCTCCCCTTCCGCGAAGGGCTAACAGGAATGGCCCCCGAGCTGGAGGGACCGAGCGGGGGGAGTCCGGCCCCGCAGTCCGCCCAGGGCGGGCGCCGGCGCCGGCGCCGGCGCGAGCGCAGCCCCAGGGGCAGGTGCGGCTCGCGGGCCGCCCTGGGCGGGAGGGCGGGGAGCGGCGGGCCGGGGACCGCGAGGCGAGCCCGGCGCCGCCTTACCTCTCCAGGGCCTGCAGGGTGTAGCTGATAAGCGGCCTCTCCAGGATGGGGCAGAACTGCTTCGGGGTGGGGACGCCCATCCTCTCCCCGGTCCCTCCCGCCGGCAACACGGCCGCCACAGCCGGCGCGCGACACCCGGCTTCGGCCCCGAAGCGGCTCAGCGAGGAGGCCGAGGCCGCCGCGTCCGCGCCGCGCAAGCCGCGCAGGCGAGGCCCCGGCTCCGCGGGCCCGGAGGCGCCAGGCGGCCCTGACTCCATGGCGGCGGGGGGGCGCAGCGCGCCCCACTCGCCCGGAGTCCGCTCGGAGCCTCGGCCGGGGTCGCGCGGGGGAGGCCGGGCGGGGGCAGAGCGTGCACACGGACAGCGCCCACCCGAGCCGCGCGGGCCTGGCCGCCGCACTTTCCCAGGGGAGGATCTAGCTGCCAGTCTTCCCTCTCGGCGCGTCTTCGGCCTCAGTCCCGAGCCCAGCGCCCCCGGGAGGGCTGAGTTGCCCGGCTCTCGCCTTCTCGGGCAGGCCCAGCAGCCCCCGCAGGTGTCAGCTCTCCCTAAATGCCTACGGGTCTCCTTAAACCTAACAGCTGTGCTCAGGCCGTAGCGGTCAGGGCTCCCTCCCATCCCTCTCCCCTCGAAGAGATCTAAAGAGATTTGAATGGGAGTCCACGGGATGGGCCAGAGAGATGTACATCTCGATTATCTGACTTTCATTCCGCTCGTGAGGCTTCCCGGCTCCACCTCAGGTAAAGACAGGTGGACGCGCAAATATGAAATATCATTGAGCCAAACTGCCGCGGTTACCAAATTTGTCTGCAAATCGGAAACACCTGGGGAGCTCAGAAAACGCTGACTGGTATGTCCCACCCTCAGAGACTGGATTTAATTGGCCTGAGCTTTGGAATGATTTTAAAGATCCCCAGGTGATTCTAATGAGCAGGCACGATTTTTTTTTTTTTGAAACCACGAAGCCAAAGCAGTAATGCTAATAATTGCTGAGTAGTCGACACACAGTATCTCATTTAATCTCCATATTGCCATTCCACTTATACACAGGCAGAAACAAAGTTCACTGTTTAAATAACTTGTGTAAGATTGCACACCTAATGGCCTTTGCCCAGAAGTACAGCCAGAGTTGAAGAATTCCAGGGCCGAACCCTATCATGCCCTTATTTAGTTCTGTCTTTGATAGCAGTGTTTACCTTGAAAATGTACTGAAATATTTGGAGTGTCGAAGCAGACTGTATTAGGTCTCTGGAATGTAAACTCCTTGAGAGCAGGGTCCTTACTTTTTTGGTTTGGGTACTGTCCTAGAATATAAGTGAAGCTTAATAAATATTTACTGAATAAGCTAAATTGATTGAATGAATGATAGTCGAAGTATATATAATTAAATATTTGCTAATTCATCTGTTTATAACTAATCTTATATTAGTTAATATAAGATTCATTAAAAAGGAATCTTAAATATTGTCAGGTTATAATATTCCAGTTCAGTGTTTTTAGCCATTTTCCCAGTTTAGAATAAAGCATACAAAATTAAGATTTACCTTTTCTGCTCTTATCGTCTTTTATTTGATCTTATTATTAAAAGCACTATCAGTTTCACTTTGGTTACTTTTATTATAATTAACATTTAGCTCTGTTCTACTTAAATTTTGTCAGGTCACTGACTCTTAGACAAAAAGTAGGCTTCATAATACACTTGACTTTGTAGCACCACCACTCCTGTGTCTGGCCTACAGTATGCATTCAATGAATATATGTTTACTAATTGGGTGGATAAATGAATAACTGAGTCTATCTACAGAGACAAAAAAGCAAATCAAATAATTGTTTCTATTAATATTGATCTTTAAACCTCACTTTTTTATTTTAATCTAATGGTGGAGCTAAAGCTATTCTTCATTTTCTTAGTCTTAAGCAAAAATAGCATAGTAATAAGATTCTTGTTATATTAATTTCTATGGAATCATTAATATACTTAAACATTGAAAATTTAGCCAGAATATTATTTTATTGATTTAGTTCTCTTCTTGGAACAACTTTGCTCTGATCACTGTGAACTCACAGATTTTACATACTATACCTTAAT
The DNA here is from genome assembly GCF_054371585.1 of Giraffa tippelskirchi. NCBI lineage: Eukaryota > Metazoa > Chordata > Mammalia > Artiodactyla > Giraffidae > Giraffa > Giraffa tippelskirchi. The sequence goes on from NC_137284.1 coordinate 71,942,916, forward strand.
GATGTTTAATAGACAGACTCGTACTGAAAGAAAAAGGACAGACTTTATTTGTATATAGCAATATGAGAAGCAAAGTTTTTGTTCTATGTCTTTCTATATAATATAAATAATTAGTTCCTTATTATACATTCTTTGCAAAGGGGATGTAGTTTCCATGTTGCGTTATACTGAAGGGGAACAAAATATGCCACTTCGGCATATTGACTACTTTAAAGTTACTTAAGAAATATCAGGGGCAAGAAGGACATTCTGACCCTCATTTGTCCTCCTGAAAGCAGGAAATAAATCCCTCATATGAAAATACCTTGTACCAGCAGAGAGACATCCTTATCACCATAGGTAGGGAATTCAGGGCAGAGAAGATTATATAAACACACCTGGTTACTTTTTCATTAATTAGCTCTTCCAAGCCCAAGCCCCTCTATTTTGTCAATTCCTCACAAGTGTATTGCACCTCAGTCTAAAAGGTATAGAAGCTGCTTTAGTTACTTCTTACTACTTTGGGGTTCCCATACATACAAAATTAAACTTGGTTTTCTCCTGTTAATCCATCTTAGGTTACTTTAATTATTAGACCAGCCAAACAACCTAGAATCAATGAAGGAAAAAGTTCCACTACAAGTTATAGCAGCCACATTATAAGACTATTTGCCCTGTAGTAGATATTTAATAATGTCCCTCCATATCTGAGGGTTCTGCATCTGCAGATTCAACCAATTCATCAAACTCCAAACCTGTGGATACAGAGAGGGGATTGTATCCACTATTTTATATAAGGAACTGGAGTAGCTGCAGATTTTGATATCTGTGGGGTCTGGAACCAATGCCACATGGATACTGATGGACAACTGTACATACCCTGGAAAGTAAGATCCTCTGTGATACATTGGTAATAAGTACTGTAAGAGTTTAGAAAAAAGAAAACCCAACTGTATAACAGGACTTCCCAGGTGTCACTAGTGGTAAAGAACCCACCTGTCAATGCAGCAGATGTGAGAGACACAGGTTTAATCCCTGGGTTGGGAAGATCCCGTGAAGGAGAGCATGGCAATCCACTCCAGTATTCTTGGCTGGAGAATCCCATGGACAGAGGAACCTAGCGGGCTACAGTCCATGGGTCACAAGGAGTTAGACACGACCAAGAACTTAGCAGGCACACACATACTATTATGTAGAATATGCAGAAGGGAGCAGTTCTTGGCGTGGTTTTTGGTCTGGGCTTCTGTGGTAATAGTGGCCTCCCAAAGATATCCATGTCCTAACCCCTGATACCTGTGCATGTCACCTGACATTATAAAAGGGTGGTGCAGCCGTGACTCAGCTCACATTCTTGCCATGGAAAGAATGTAATGGATTATCCTGGTGGACTCAATGTAAACCCAAGGGCCCTTATAAGTGGGAGGTCAGAACTAGAGAAGGAAATGTGAAGATGAAAGAGCATGTCAGAGTGATACAGGGCTAGGAGCCAAGGCATTTGGAAATCTTCTGGAAGCTGGGTTAAGTAAGGAACCAGATTTTTCTCCTAAGATGATAAATTTATTTTAAGTCACAAAATTTGTGGTAATCTCTTACAACAATTGGATACTAACACGGCTTCATACTCAGGGAGCTTCACATATGTTGACTATCATCTCCAAATGAAGTTATACATATTTTGAAATACATTGACGTGAAAAAGGAAAACTGATCTTTATGTCCCATAACTAGGACCTTAATGCTCTCTGACTTTTTTAAATTATTTATTTATTTACTTTTGGCCGCAGTGTGTCCTCATTGCTGCATGGACTTTTCTCTAGTTGTGGTGAGAGAGGGCTACTCTCTAGTTGCGGTGCACAGGCTTCTCATTATGGTGGCTTCTCTTATTGTGACGCACAGGCTCCCTGTGCACAGACTTCAGTAGTTGTAGCGCATGGGCTTAGTTGCTCCACCACATGTGAACTCTTCCCAGACCGGGGATCGAACCATGTCGCCTGCATTGGTAGGCAGATTCTTTACCGTTGAACCACCAGGGAGGTTCCTGACTTTTTAAATAAATCCTGTAATTATCTTGTGAATAACACTTTGCAACCCCATGGACTGGATAGTTCATCCAGGCCAGAATACTGGAGTGGGTAGCCTTTCCCTTCTCCAGGGGATCTTCCCAAGGTTCAAACCAAAGTCTCCCGCATTGCAGGAGGATTCTTTACCAGCTGAACCAGAAAAGCTTTATGATAAGTATATACCACAACTTTATGACCTCACTTTGACTTGTCTTTTTCTTTGAATGCATATAAAATTACCCATTAAGTGGAAGTGGCTCTCCTCTTTATATTTGAAAGGCCTAAAATTCTCTTTTCTGTTTTGTTTCTACTTGTCAGTGTACCATAGAATATTTATCTGGGGGATTTTAATATTATTATTCTTGTAGAATTTTAGCTCAAATTGGGTTTATTTTTCTAGTGTTAATTGAAGCATAATTAGCACTGCCAGTCACTCCCCACCTCCCCAACCACATTGTTTTAATAGCGTTTCTAGAGGTTATTTGGGGTGTCGCTCATAAATACTAATGTACACGGCTTATCCTTTAACTCTGCTGAAATCAGAGCCAAACAAAATAAAGAACGGTTCAGCCCCAGCATTTCTGTCAGCCCCATGAATTCTATTTCCTGTTTTTCTATTGTGTATCTTATGTAAATGAGACAGTCTATTAACCTCTGATCTTTAACTCATTTTTATACATAAGAAAGGTAATGCTCTGAACTGAGGTCTTTCTGTGGACAATTCAAACTAAACACCACATGGCAAAAAATTATTTTCTTTGACTCTCTCTACCTTGTTTTCTGAATAGCTAAAATGTGAAAGAGTGGTAAATATTTAGCCTTAGGACTAAGAATGATAAATTTGACATCGTTAATGCTACTGAAGTTTAACTTTTCATAAAAATCATTTCGGGACTATTGCTAATATATATAGTATTTCTTGTATCATTTATATAATAGAATCATTTACATATTATATAATAATCTTAGAAAATATATTACTGGCACATTTGTTGCAGGAAGGGGACCCCTTGCAGGACCCAAGAGTGGGCTCTTATCTAATACTCAGAAGTGAATTGTCTGAGGAGATACACATGAAGACAAAGCAAGAGACTTTATTGGGAAGAGGTGTCCAGGCAGAGAGCAGCAGGGTAAGAAAAGCCGGGAGAGTCACTCTGCCAAAATGGCTCACAGACTCAGGTCTTGTGGTAATGGGGTTAGTTTCCAGGTTGTCTCTGGCCAGTCGTCTTACTTGACCCACAGTCTCACTCAGGGTTCTTCCTCTCAGCATCTCCCAAGATGGATTCCAGCACAAAGGATTCTGGGAAATTGGTCATCTCCTCCCTGTTTTGTCCCCTCCCAAATTTTCCCAATTAGTTTTTGGCAGTGGCACTATGTTCCTTATTGGGACCTCCTGTTGTAAGACAACTCAGACAAGTGGTTATCTTTATGCCTGGCCAAGGCAGTTGGTTTTGATCAATGGTCCCCACCACAATGGTCCCCTAACACCTACTGACAGAATGTTTGCTTCACTAGGTCTGGAGTAGACCCACAAATCTGCATTTTTAATAGGCTTCCTTAGATGCTCCTAATGTAGGTTGGACCCGACTTATATAAACCCCGAATTAAAAAAGAGTTACATCCCAATTCACTTTATATCCAGTGTATTTTAATTTCAAGACCTAAAGCAAACTGCACATAATATATTAACGTGCCATATAAAAATTGCATAAGAAATCCATTAAAATGTCTGTTTTATTTTCTAGTTAATTTATAAGGAGGGAAACATGAGGGGGAAATGTTTACATGCCAGGAATTAAAAAAAAAAAAAAGACGCTAGAGACCTGGAGAACCTGTGCTATTTCTACAGACGTGTCATTAAAAAACACATCACCTCTGAAAGCCACCAAAGGCCATATCCTTGACCACCGCTTAAGCAAAATTGGAATCGTTGCCTGGAACTCTGCCCTGAGCATGGAACTCAAGAGTGCGATTCAACTGAAGGATGACAAATATCTGCAGAAACTAAAAGAGGGGAATGACCTCTACGCATAAGAAATGTGGGAGAGGTGATGTCTTTGATGGGTTTATTCAGGAAACAAATGACTAGCCTAGAATTGGTGGTAGCCAATTTTCATAATCTATGGAAGAGAAGAACATTCAGAATCATCTATGAAGAGCAACCGGTAGTCAAGGAAGATTTGTCAATTCCTCAGGGAAAGATCTTGGCAGCAGTTATTCCTATATATTAACTGCAACTCATTACTAAAACAATATTTAAAGAAGAAAAAAGCCCTAGTCTTTAAGAAGAAAATGCTCCCTGAAAATTCAAAGTCATAGCTTTTTACTAAAGAATAAGAGAAGAAGAATGTGGATATTTGAATGTGCCATTATTACCACAATCATCACCACCCTCCCTGCCGAGCATAGAGTAAATATAGATTATGAGCTGTGCATTAGAGTCTGAATGTGGGACATCATTGCCTTATAATGCCTTACCAAGAGGGTACCAAGCCTGGATCTTAAGCAGATCAAAAGGGACTATGATGGGATAGCATACAGAGAGGCAAAGAGTCAAAATAAAGGGAGAGAGAAGACTGAGACATGAAGGATACAGTCTCTTCAGTGATATCCAAAGAGTATAAAGATACAAACTATCTTTTAATTTTTGTTTAGAAAAAAAGAGTGCTTCACTGCTTTTTAGCATGGGGCATTTACTGGACTAGCCAAAAAATGAAAAGAAACAGAGTAGTTTGGGTAGATGCTGTAAGATGTAGTTAGGAGAACAATAAGCTAAGGTGGTTTGGACAGGAAACATTTATTTCTCTATGGAAGGACCATAGAGAAATAAATTGTGGTATATTGCAAAAAGGAAGAAATGAGCTCACTGTGTTGTTTATGCTGTATATGATTAGAAATGTTAAATAGAAATTAAATACTTCCATTTGTGACCATGGCTAATCACTAAGGACGTAAGACGTAAGTAAAGGAATGAATAAGTGAAAGAATGTTCAATGTGCCAATGAATATAACTAAATGCATGAGACCAATTTACACTTAGTCTTCAGAAAAATTTGGATGCTTAAAACTCTTCCCAAAAGAAAAAGTTGCTTTGATTTAAAGTTGCACTGATTATCCTCTTTCTTCTTCTCCATTGTTATTACTAAAGGACCTCAAGACTTTGACAAAAGATTAAAAAGAAAAACCAAAAACTTTCCCTTTTGTCAAATCTTTCCTTGGCAATTATTTTCTCTTAACTTCATTAAAAAATCTATGATTATTAGCTGCTACAGTACAATAACAAATTATGCACAAAATTAACTAATACTGGTCCTGGGCAAAACTTCAAATTTTGTTGTTTCTCTTTGGCTCTCCTGGCCTCCTGCGTTCTGGTCCTTTTTCCTTTCTTCCTATCATCTCCTGAATTGGCCATCTCACTATCAGCTCTGCTGATTAGAAGTTCATCTGTGGCTTTCACCTGTGGATTTAACTCTTTCAGCCCTGACCAGAACAGGCAGCTCCAACCTGTCAGAGGGTTGCATCTTGAATTCACCTTATTGCCTAGAGGAACTGCCTTACCATTCACAGGGTACACCCACCTCCTGGAAATCTTCCCTCTGACCTCTGCTCCACTTGACCCAGGGCTTATGATTGACTCCTGCTTGGAATCCCACCTCTCTTTGGCATAAAGTAGTTCTCAGCCAGGCTACCCTTTTGTGGGTACAAACTGCATCAGATGCAAATGCTGTATCCAAATTTGAGATGAGACCTTGGAAGTGCTTATTCTCTTGAGTTTCTACATTGCTAGATCACACACGAAACCTGGCTGAGTGTGTTTGTGTGTGTGTGTGTGTGTGTGTGTGTTAGTTGCTCAGTCGTGTCTGATTCTGCGGTCCCTTGGACTGTAGCCCGCCAGGCTCCTCTGTCCATGGAATTCTCCAGGAAGGAATACTTAAGTGAGTAGCCATTCCGTTTTCCAGGGGATCTTGCCAACCCAGGAATTGAACCCGAGTCTCCTGTATTGTAGGCAGATTCTTTACCATCTGAGACACCAGAGAAACTCCTGGCCTAGTTTGCTGCTGCCTGGCCTAGTTTAACAACTCGTAATTGACCAGGGTGAACAGAGGAGTTACTGCCTGATGGGACTGAATGTTAAATCAAGGAGTATGGCCGTTTTCACTCCATGGTGATATAGGTTTGTTGAAGAATTATTGCTAATTGTATGCATTGCATGTCAGGCACAGTATTGTATGCATATATCAATAATTCTTTTGAGTCTCACAACTGCTTTTGCGAGACAAAGGTCATAATTCTTCCCATATTACTGATGTGGAACATGAAATTTCTGACTTGTCGAAGGAAGCGATGGGCTGTGATGCCAGGTCTGTCTAAACAATACTGGCCTCCAATGGAGAGGACAGTGTTTCCAATTTGTCATCAGTACTCTTCAGTGTGAGGTTCAGCTCTTTAATGCCTATCTTGACAAAATTTAACAATAAACTACTTTCCATTGAACAGTGAGCAATGTCTCCTACAGCAAACTTTCCTGGATGAAATTGAGATGAACTAAGGGAAGCTGCTGCTGCTGCTGCTGCTAAGTCGCTTCAGTCGTGTCCGACTCTGTGCGACCCCATAGACGGCAGCCCACCGGGCTCCGCCGTCCCTGGGATTCTCCAGGCAAGGATACTGGAGTGGGTTGCCATTTCCTTCTCTAGTGCCTGAAAGGGAAAAGTGAAAGTGAAGTCGCTCAGCCGTGTCCGAGTCTTAGCGACCGCATGGACTGTGGCCCACCAGGCTCCTCCATCCATGGGATTTTCCAGGCAAGAGTACTGGAGTGGGGTGCCATTGCCTTCTCCGAACTAAGGGAAGAAGGTACTGTAAATTATAACCTGCCATCGAAACTAAAATTTCTTATCGTGAATGATGGCTCTTATGTCACCATCCTATAATACAAATTAAATTTTTCCTAAATATTGTTACTTCCTCATTTTATTAACTGACTTCAAAATCTTCTATTATTTTGAACTTTTCATTTCAAAAATTTTCTGACCACAAATGTTCCATTTCAAAACTGTTCTGACCACCACAATTCTTCTCGAATAGAAGGGTAATATAAATAAATAAATTGAAACTGATCCCCCTATTGGTGATGAAATATTCCCCCCAAATGGCATAGTAACTCAATTTTTGATGATCTTTGTTGTTAAACTTCGGAAAGTTTTTTAAAGCATCAAATATGTTCCATTGCTTTTTCAAAGAACCCTAGTATAACACAGAGACATTATTACCTCTTATAAAAACCGTATTTTCATTTCCGCAATAACTTGTCCTAGCTTAACTGTCAAGGACCAAGGCCACAATCTTGCAAAATTTCAAGAGAAACCATACCCAGAAAGTATATTGTAAACTTGCTTCCTGAAGTTCGGTAATGCAATAGTCGAGACAAAAACTTTCGATTATTATTCCATTGCTGGTTATTAACTAGTTTTTGAAGAATGTGGGAATTTTTGTGTGTGTTAGGTTTAGAAGTTTTTAAAACATGACTGTATGTGCCTAAATTACATGTTTTAGATCTTTGAAAGAAAGGATGAATTAATATGTGCTTATTCTTTTTCTTGGCAAAAACTATTCATTGAGTGAACATCTTTAAAAAATGAATAACTTCAATATTACCATAAAATTGAAGTGGCAAATTTTTTTATAAAGGAGTTTATATTAATTATTTAAAAAGTAATTAAACTGGAGCTCAACTAAAGAGTTTATTGTAGGAAGAAAAGTGATCTCTTCATGGATGGAAATTAAATGCTTTCATAAAGTGATGTGTTGTAGTTATTGTGACAGCACAAATTATATTAATAACTAGTTGGGAATTGAAATAAAATGTTACTAAGTTTCAAAGGCTTGCCTTTTAATTGAGTTTTGTGTGATTGCTACATGAATGAAATCTAAGTATTTCTCCTTTTTGTGCTCCTGGGACAGGTATTCATTTGTTCAAAATTTTCCTGCTTGTAATCATTAGCATTCAAACCTTTTGATTGTCAGGTCTTCAAAAAACTGAAAAGTGCAACCCAGAAGCAACCTGATAGAAGTCAGTAGGAAACATTCTACTGTGACAGAGACATTCATGACTGAAGTCTCAATCTCAGGGTTTTTGAGATTGATTATCTCCCCATAGCTCCCAGAACTCAATGCTAGTACCATCTCCACTGTACCACCTACCCACATTGACTGTCTCTCTTTAATATGTTTAGAATTCATTGTCTACTATAACAGTAATCTAAAAAAAAAAAGTAGGTGTACCCTCAAGAGTATGCAAGATAATCCATTAGTATACAGAAAGCAAATACTAAAGCTTCTACTTGTATTGTTTTATTTTTCATTCCCTTCTTCTTAAAATGTAATTTTTGTGAGTCTTCAAATATATTGACATTGATACATGTGTGTAATATTTAAATTTTTTAAATGTATATTGCTAATGGATGCTCAGTTTACTTCAGTTCAGTTGCTCAGTCATGTCCAACTCTTTGTGATCCCATGGACTGCAAGACACAAGGCTTCCGTGTCCATCACCAACTCCCAGAGCTTACTCAAACTCATGTCCATCAAGTCAGTGATGCCATCCAACCGTCTCATCCTCTGTCATCCCCTTCTCCTCCTGCCTTCCATCTTTCACAAAATCAGGGTCTTTTGAAATGAGTCAGTTCTTTGCATCAGGTGGCTGAAGTATTAAAGTTTCTGCTTCAGCATCAGTCCTTCCAATAAATAGTCAGGACTGATCTCCTTTAGGATGGACTGGTTGGATCTTCTTGCAGTCCAAGGGACTCTCAAGAGTGTTCTTCATCACCGCAGTTCAAAAGCATCAATTCTTCAGCGCTCAGCTTTCTTTATACTTCAACTCTCACATCCATACATGACTACTGGAAAAACCATAGCTTTGACTAGATGGGCTTTCGTTGGCAAAGTAATGTCTCTGCTTTTTAATATGCTGTCTAGGTTGGTCATAGCTTTTCTTCCAAGGAGCAAGCATGTTTCAATTTCATGGCTGCAGTCACCATCTGCAGGGATTTTGGAGCCCAAGAAAGTAAAATCTGTCACGGTTTCCATTGTTTCCCCATCTACTTACAAGTGATAGGACCGGATGCCATGATCTTAGTTTTCCTGACTGTTGAGATTTAAGCGAAATTTTTCACTCTCCTCTTTCACTTTCATCAAGAGGTTCTTCAGTTCTTCTTTGCTTTCTGCCATATAGGTGGTGTCATCTGCATATCTGAGGTTATAGATATTTCTCCCAGCAATCGTGATTCTAGCTGGTGCTTCACCCAGCTTGGCATTTTGCATGATGTACTCTGCATATAAGTTAAATAAGCAGGGTGACAATATGTAGCCTTGACACACTCCTTTCCCGATTTGGAACCAGTCTATTGTTCCATGTCCAGTTCTAACTGTTGATTCTTGACCTGCATACAGATTTCTCAGGAGGCAGGTCAGGCGGTCTGGTATTCCCATCTCTTTCAGAATTTACCACAGTTTGTTGTGATCCACACAGTCAAAGGCTTTGGCATAGTCAATAAAGCAAAGTAGATGTTTTTCTGAAAGTCTCTTGTTTTTTCGATGATCCAACAGATGTTGGCAGTTTGATCTCTGGTTCCTCTGCCCTTTCTAAATCCAACTTGAACATCTGGAAGTTCACGGTTCATGTATTGCTGAAGCCTGGCTTGGAGAATTTTGAGCATTACTTTGCTAGTGGGTGAGATGAATGCAATTGTGCAATATTTGAACATTCTTTAGCATTGCTTTTCTTTGGGATTGGAATGAAAACTGACCTTTTCCAGTCCTATAACCACTGCTGAATTTTCCAAATCTACTGGCATACTGAGTGCAGCACTTTCATAGCATCATCTTTTAGGATTTGAAGTAGCTCAACTGGAATTCCATCGCCTCCACTAGCTTTGCTCGTAGTGATGCTTCCTAAGGCCCACTTGACTTCACATTTCAGGATGTCTGGCTCTAGGTGAGTGATCACGCTATCGTGGTTATCTGGAACATGAAGATCTTTTTTGTATAGTTCTTCTGTGTATTCTTATCACCTCTTCTTAATATCTTGTGTTTCTATTAGGTCCATACCATTTCTGTCCTTTATTGTGCCCATCTTTGCATGAAATGTTCCCTTGGTATCTCTAGTTTTCTTGAAGAGATCTCTAGTCTTTCCCATTCTGTTGTTTTCCTCTGTTTCTTTGCATTGATCACTGACGAAGGCTTTCTTATCTCTCCTTGCTATTCTTTGGAACTCTGCATTCACATGGGTATATCTTTCCTTTTCTCCTTCGCCTTTCTCTTCTCTTCTTTTCTCAGCTATTTTTAACGCCTCCTCAGACAACTATTTTGTCTTTTTACATTTCTTTTTCTTGGGGATGGTCTTGATCACTGCCTCCTGTGCAATGTCACAAACTTCTGTCCATAGTTCTTCAGGCACTCTGTCTATCAGATCTAATCCCTTGAAACTATTTGTCACTTCCACTGTATAATCGTAAGGGATTTGATTTAGGTCATACCTGAATGGTCTAGTGATTTTCCCTACTTTCTTCAATTTAAGTCTGAATTTAGCAATAAGGAGTTCATGATCTGAGCCACAGTCAGCTCCTGGTCTTGTTTTGGCTGACTGTATAGAGCTTCTCCATCTTTGGCTGCAAAAATACAATCAGTCCAATTTCGGTATTGACCATCTGGTGATGTCCATGTGTAGTGTCATCTCTTGTGTTGTTGGAAGAGGATGTTTGCTATGACCAGTGCGTTCTCTTGGCAAAACTTTGTTAGCCTTTGCCCTGCTAAGGGCAGGCATTTTGTGCTCCAAGGCCAAATTTACCTGTTACTCTAGGTATCTCTTGATTTCCTACTTTTGTATTCCAGTCCCCTATAATGAAAAGGACATTGTTTTGGGGTATTAGTTCTAGCAGCTCTTGTAGGTCTTCATAGAACTGTTCAACTTCAGCTTCTTCAGCATTACTGGTTGGGGCATAGACTTTGGATTACCATGGTATTGAATGTTTTGCCTTAGAAATGAACAGAAATCATTCTGTCATTTTTGAGATTGCATCCAAGAACTGCATTTTGGACTCTTTTGTTGACTATGAGGAATATTCCATTTCTTCTAAGGGATTCTTGCCCACAGTAGTAGATATAATGGTCATCCATGTTAAATTCGCCCATTCCAGTCCTTTTCAGTTCACTGATTCCTAAAATGTTGATGTTCACTCTTGCCATTTTCTGGTTGACCACTTCTAATTTGCCTTGATTCATGGTCCTAATATTCCAGGTTCCTATGCAATATGGCTCTTTACAGCATCAGACTTTACTTCCATCACCAGTCACATCCACAACTGCATGTTGTTTTTGCTTTGGCTCCATCTTTTCATTCTTTCTGGAGTTATTTCTCCACTGATCTCCAGTAGCATATTGGGCACCTACCAACCTGGGGAGTTCATCTTTCAGTGTCCTATCTTTTTGCCTTTTCATACTGTTCGTGGAGTTCTCAAGGCCAGAATACTGAAGTGGTTTGTCATTCCCTTCTCCAGTGGACCACATTTTGTCAATACTCTCCATCATGACCCATCCATCTTGGATGGCCCTATGACATGGCTCATAGTTTCATTGAGTTAGACAAGGCTGTGGTCCAAGTGATCAGTTTGGTTAGTTTTCTGTGACTGTGGTTTTCATTCTGTCTACCCTCTGATGGATGAGGATAAGAGGCTTATGGTAAGTGGATGCTCAAAATTTGTTTAATGATAGAGATTCATATCTAACAAAGTTTAAACCTAATATTCTATTGTTCTGCACTTATTTTTTAACACTTAAGTAATGACTAAGTCTTCTCAGGCCTCTACTATCTTTATGATCTTAGCTGAGTTATTAAATTCCTCTATGTGCAAAATAGAACTAATAATGATATGTTGCCGTAGCTGTAGTGATGATTGTATCATTTTTCTGAGAACTGTTTTGTAAGAGATAGGGTGTTATTCAAATGTGTGGGAACACCTTGAGAGCAGACAATAGTTCATTTTTGTATTTCTAGGATTTTTCACAGTAGCTGGCAAATAGAATATGTTTAATAAATAAATGAATAAATGAATGAATGAGGATCTACATATATCATTAACATTCTTATGTGAAAAAGCAAGATGTGGTAGAAAACATAAATGATCATAAATGAGAAAAATCAAATTAAGTCTTGCTCTATCCTTGACTGTGATTTTTATTTTAAACAAATCATTCATTTTTGCTGAGTTCAGTTTTTTCCTCTATAAACTAAACATAATAATATCATTTTCCCATCTCACCTCACAGAGTTGTTTTTAGAATAAAATTTATGTGAACTATATATGTGAAAGTTTATCATGAACTCTTAAGAAATTTCTCTGCTAACACTGGTGATGATTTCTTGTGGCTCTATCATCTCCTGCTAAATTGCACTTAACTAGAAGGAAAAGTTCCTCCCTGCCTTATGCTCTTGTTACATTCCTTTCTGTGCCTAACACAATGCTTTATCCATAATAAAGTCTTTATTTTATTTTATTTAAAGCCATGTTAAGGAATGGTGACCTTCTGTTTTCAAATCTGCCCATGATTTTGAGAAAAACACTGGTGGTGTTTGAGGGGTTCCAACCAGTACCAACTTGTGTCCCCCCAAGCACTTTTTTATCAGTAAGAAGACAAAGCACGTAACTGAAGAGAATGTTTGATTTATACCTGTCTAGGCAATCAACCTGCCACCCACAGAAATGCTGGAAGTTTGGCAGTTAATCAGCAAGGCAATTTTTGTCCTCTATTCTTCATTGATGATCCTTTCAGTTTGTTCCATAATGGTGTTCCTTAGTCATTTTGTCCTGTAGTAAAAGCTGTGTGAAAGGACTTTGTCTCTACAGCCAGAACAGTGTCTGGTATATCCTGGATGTTTAAGAAATACCTGTGGGATGAATGCATTAAGAATTCATGGAATGAAGAATATGTATGCTCAATTAAAATTTTGAAGTATTTACCCAAACATTGATTTGGTTTAATTCAGTAAAAATTTTCCCCAATTTCCATCTTTATAGAAGATTTAAAAAACTAGAGCTTATGCTGAATTCTTGCAATTTCTCTCCTGTGTTTATGTGTATGCATATTTGTTTTAAATTCGTATGAATAATGGACATCTTTTTGATTAAAACTCCTATTTTTTCTGAAGATTATAATTCCACACTCAAGAAAAATCAAAAATAACCACTATGTTTGAACATAAATACATCCATTCTTAAGCATATGTCTTTCTTTGGGCTAATTACACCTTTTTTCCAAATATATAACCCAAGAGATTATTTTCCACACGAACTAAAGAGGGTACAGAATGAAAATTTAAATTGAACCATTCAAAAAATCGTTATATTTCTTTTAGAAGTTTCATCACATATTTGAGTATTAGAAAATAATCACATTTTCAAACCTGATTAAGTATGTTTTCCCAAGACTCGAGACTTAGGTGTAATTTTTCTCACTCTCCAATACAGTATAACACTTTTCTTTTATTTTTTTAAGATTTATTGATTTATTGACTTATGTGGCTGCACCAGGTCTTAGTTGCTGCGCACAAGATCTTCCTTGTTGTGGCATGAAGGATATTTTTGTTTGTTTGTTTTTTAGTTGCAACACATGGGATCTAGTTCCCTGGCCAGGCATCCAGTGAATGAATCCAGGCCCCCTGCATTAGGAGTGTGGAGCCTGGGCCACTGTGCAACTAGGGAAGTCCCCAGTATAGCACTTTTCTAAAACAGCTGAATATTATCTCTGCAAGGTTTATAGAGTAAGAAAACTGAGGGCCCAGAGTTTTGTTTTGTATCGACTTGCTCAACTGACCATATAAGTTCCTTCTTCTCTCACCTTACCCACCTTCTGGTGGGTCAACTGATGAGAAATTAATTGACCAAAAGGCAAGGAGTAGGGGATGAATGGCAAAGTCATGAGTAAAGAGAACTGAATAATTAAACTCTGAATAGTCAAGAGGTAACTTAAAATACCAGGATTCCCTGATAGCTCAGTTGGTAAAGAATCTGCCTGCAATGCAGGAGACCCTGGTTTGATTCCTGGGTTGGAAAGATCTGCTGGAGAAGGGATAGGCTACCTACTCCAATATTCTTGGGCTTTCCTTGTAGCTCAGCTGGTAAAGAATCTGCCCACAATGCGGGAGACCTGCGTTCTCCCACAGGAAGAATCTGGCTGAATGCAGGAGACCTGGGTTCAATCCCTGGGTTGGGAAGATCCCCTGGAGAAGGGAAAAGCTACCCACTCCAGTATTCTGGCCTGGAGAATTCCATGGACTGTATAGTACATGGGCTCCCAAAGAGTCGGATGTGACTGAGCGACTTTCACTTTCAGCTTAAAATAGCTTTTTACAAAGGAGAATTCAAACTGCTGTCTCCTTACCAGATGGAGAATTCAATTTGTCAAGATGAGTTGATTCTCCAGCAGATGATGTAACCTGACAGCTAACAACATGTAGGGGTCTGGTAACTAGGCCAAGAAATTGGTAATAGAGAGTAAGTCGTGATGAATCTTTTTCTAATCAATGAGGACTACATTTCTTAGAGGTTGTTTAGTCTGTTACACATTAACAGCATATTTTAAACACATTTTCTGCTTTTTAAATTGCTATAATTATAAAAATGGATTGTTTTGCTCACAAATTATTACAGGAAAAAGTGATGGTCAAAAGTGTATTTATTGACTTGTGTTCATATCCTAGAATACCAAGGATATTTCACAGACAGTTTGGCATAATTCAGATTCCTTTGAATAGTGGCTAAGTTGGACTCAAGTAGAACTTAATTTAGAGTTTGATCTGTAAATAGTGATTTCCTATAATACAGTGGGGCAGTTTAGGTGACAGTTCTAACTCTCATTATTAAATATATGTAAAAAATTTATGAGATGCCTTAAGAATATAATCAAGGGGGAAAAATTCTTTTGGAGATTGAAAAAAAAAGATTCATGCACTATCTGCATCTCAGCTAATAAAAATTAATTAATTAATAGGTCTAAATTATGTCTGTCCACAATGCAGCCAGAGTACCAGTTTCCCAGATGTTCTTAATGTCACCAACCCCATCATAATTCCTCAAATGCAGACAGTACCTCCTTGGGGGTGGGGGAATTATAAAAGAGAACAGATGCTAGTGGAATAAGGGAGTGCAAAGGTAGATATATTGGGTAGAATAATTATAGTTGTTAAAGCAAGACTATTCAAGGAACAATGCATAATTGTGCATCACCAAAAAATCGCAATGATCAATTAACCAGTCTACAAAACCCTCCACTAGAAAGGAGTATCTCCTTTTCAATAAGTACCCAGAACACTGGAAGGCAAATGGCAGTTCTGAAGAGCCATCTCTTCTGCATATGGTGACTATGTTTATCAAACAAGGGATCCTTTCTTTCAGGGTGCCTCCTCCGCTGGAGATACTTGGCTAATATTTGCTATACTCTTAAATACTTTTGTTGTACCTTGTGCCATTCATCTATTTTCTGGTTTGCTTATTTGTCTCTCATTCTAAACTGTAAACTACCCATGGTCATTTTTCCTGGGAGAGAGATAACTTTTTATTCAATTATAATATCCATGCAGGGAAGTACACATATCCTTAGTGTAGAGGTCAATGAATGTTCACAAATTGAACACAACTGTATAGCAAGTTTTCAGATTAAGAAGCAGAAGACCAGCAACACCCCAGACTTATGATACTATGTTCTAGGTTGTTATATTCTAAAAGTAAACGTTTCCTGACTCCAAAAACTGTGATTTCTTTTGCTTTTCTTGAACTTCCTATAAATAGAATTATATAGTATGTAACAAGTATGTGCCTGACTTCTTTTGTCCAACATGATGTTTATTAAATTCGTATTGTTGTATAGAGTTGTAGATCACCCTTATTGCTCTCTGGCCTTACTTGTTTATCCATTCTATTCCTGATTTGCATTTTCAATTTCTAGTTGGAACTATTCCAAATAATGCTATTCTAAATATACGTTGGTAAACATGTGTACTTATCTCTATGGTATATACATGTAGTAGCATGATTTGGGGGTCATAGGGTATGCTTATATTCAGTTTCATTAGACATGGCAGACAGTTTTCCAAAGCATTTAACCCAATTTCCACTTTTACCATCAGTGTGTAAGTGAGAAATAATATCTGGTTTGTTCACCATGTTATCTCCTGCACATGTCACAGTGCTTAGCAGCATGTAGGTACTCAAAAAGTCTTGGCTGAATAGATTAAATTGATCTATGTTAGAAGCATCTAGATGACTATTATCATTTCATCAATCTTCAGGTTTATAAGAAGCCAAAACAGTTTGCTAGCCCACTTCATAATTTTACCAAAAGTCACCTGACAAAAAAATACCTCTTCATTGAATGCTATTTTCTAGGACAAATGGCTAACTCAATGGAACAAATAATGTCAATATAATGATATTATTAACCATCTGACAGCATAATAAGTTTAGATATTTTAGCAGAGAAAGGCATTTTAGTCTCAACTTTCCCAACTCCTCTTTACATAGTTAAGGACAAAGAGGTCTAAAGAAATCATATTAGGTGCCCTTAAGGATAAGAAAGGATTCATAAGTGGACATATTCTTTGTTTTCTTCTTTAAAACTTTGCGATGAATGATTATTTATATAAAATAATGTGCCTTGCTAAGAACAGACTGAAACATTTATTTTATTGGTAAAACTCATGTTTTTACTGTGACTACTCCCAAAAATGCTTTTTTTCTTTTCATTACTTAAATAGAACAAATTATTTTTGTCATTATGTAACATTGTTCAGATTTTATCTTTCAGCTGAGATTGCTCTCTTTTTTATATGGTCTGATTAGAATCAGTTCTGAGGTTCAGTGGTTTTTAGCAGGGACTTTCTATTTGTTCATATGTTTTTACCAAATGCATCTAAAAAATAAAACCATGTGGAAGAATAATAAGGCTTTAAGCCTTTCATCTAAAGAATAAGTACTTTGTTGTGAATACAGTGAAGATAGAGAGAAATTCAATTCAACATTTAGTATGTTTCTACTAATAATTGCAAATATTTTGAGGAGACTGAATCACTGCAGTGTTCCAAGGTCTGGGACAAAGACTAGATTTGGATGAAGATATGCATAATGGTGTGGTGCAGGATCCATCTGCCAATGCAGGAGACACAGGGGACGTGGGTTTGATCCCGGATTGGGAACATCCCCTGAAGGAGGAAATGGCAACCCACTCCAGTATTCTTGCCTGGAGAATCCCATGGACAGAGGAGCCTGGGAGGGCTACAGCCCATGGGGTCACACAGAGTCAGACACGTTTGCAGCAACTGAGAACGCATGCACACACGCATGCCACAGCAAAAGCAACTTGTCAGTAGATATGAGGCTAATTCAAGTTATAAGCAGAGAAAATCTGAAAGAAGGACTGAAGTTCAGCAAATAAAGCACTTAGAAGTCACACTCTGTGACTAAACAAACTGAAAAATCAACAACTCTTCTTACTTCAGTCAGAGAAGTAATCACTGGCCCCCAAACGACTTTTTATAATGTCTTATACTTCAGATGTGGGATTGAGACTCCACCTCTGAACTCCTTCTATTCAGTGAATCTTTCTGTTAACACAATTTACATGCCATGTTTTGTCTTTCCAGACATTTAGATCTTGCATAAGAGTAAACTACTTACCCACCTTAGGCCCTTGCTAAGGCTTATTAAACTTCAGGTCTTATCTGTAGGGTGTGTGTGCTTAGTTACTCTTTGTGTCCGACTCTTTGTAACCCCAGGGACTGCAGCCCACCAGGCTCCTCTCTCTGTGGGAATTCTCCAGGCAAGAATACTGGAGTGGGTTGCCATGCCCTCCTCCAGGAGATCTTCCCAACCCAGGGATCAAGCCGAGGTCTCCCACATTGCAGGAAGATTCTTTACCAACTGGGCTATAGTGGGAAAAGACAACTTTTTCAAGAAATAACAGATTGTAGGAAGTAGAAGTAAAATGAAGGGCTTTCAGCTCTCTCAAGTTTCATCAAGTGAAAAGAATACGTTAATATAGACACCTTTTTGGATAGTTTTGAAAACAGTTTTTACTATGAACATCGTTAAAAGGAGCTTAGGCCCAAGCAGGAAGAAATAAAACAATCAAAATGTAACTACCTGACTCAACAAACCCCATTTTGATGTAAAAGAAAGTTATATCAAAGAGAGCATGCATCAGTTAGATTTGCATAAAAACCTACTTTGTTTCATTTACGTTCTTAAGATTTTTCTGTTTCATCAGACAGCGATTCTTTGTGTCAGAGGCAGAGTGTATACACTAACTAGTCATCTCTCTGAGTTTCAAAAACCTGCTTGGGATACTGATTTCATCTCCCTAAAGGACTGAATTACAGAATCAAGAAACACAGTAAAGAACTGAGAATGTGACATTGAGTTGAAATAATGAATTTGAAAAAAAAAGTCAGAAAAAAATAAGAAACATGAGCAAAAACACCATGTACATGAAACAAACTTTCTAAAAATCCCTGAGAAAAGCTGGATTCATGCTTTGTATTGAAATGCCTCTTCCAGACAGCCTCACCAACACTTTTCATTTTTCTATTGATTGCTTTACAACTGTCTATTAGCACTCATCTGCTACAACAGGATCTTAGGCAACAGGAAATCAGAGATTGCGTGATACCCACCATCATCCATGCCGCCTTGCCATGGCTTGGAGATACAACCCATGGTGGGAAGAATAACAGGCAGCACTTCTGGCCATCTTGATATCTAAGGGTCTCAACAGCTCCCACCTGTCTCATAGCAACAGTCAATCCCAACTCCCTCACCCATGAAGAAATGATCTGCTTTGAAAAAGCAAGATGAATTTTTCTTTATTAAGAGGGTATCAAGCTATTATGTAAGAGCTATCTATGCATGCATGCTAAGTCACTTCAGTCATATACAACTCTGTGACCCTGTGAACTGTAGCCCACCAGGCTCATCTATCCATGGAAATCTCCAGGCAAAAATACTGGAATGGGTTGCCATGCCCTCCTTCAAGGGATCTTCCTGATCCAGGGATGGAATCCATGTCTCCTTATTGCTTCTCTTATGTCTCCTGCATTGGCAGGTGGTTGGTAAAATATATAGTTTACCTCTCCAAGAAATTTCAATCTAATTAAAGAAAAAAAATGATATAAACAAAACCTAGAGCAATGAAGTAGTTAATTAGGCATTTCAGATTATAAAGGCAACAGATTAGATCAGGATCCAGTGATAAAAGAGTTTGATTGCTAATCCAAGATTTATGTGCTGCTGTTGTAATAGCTGGGCTTCCCTGGTGGCTCAGTGGTAAAGAATCTGCCTGCCAATGCAGGAGACACAGATTCGTCCTCTGGGTCAAGAAGATCCCCTGGAGGAGGAAATGTCAACCCACTCCAGTATTCTTGCCTGAAAAATCCCATGGACAGAGGAGCCTGGCAGGCTACAGTCGTTGGGGTCACAAAGAGTCGGACACGACTGAGCGACTGAGCACTCGCGCATGTTGTGATAGAAACAACTGACTAATCAGAGCCGCTTTAGCTTGTGTGTGACAGTAGTTTCACCTATGAAAAGCAAATGCTAAACAGAAAGGAGGAATTAATAGCTAATTACTATTTCAAAATTACCAAATCATAACTAGTTTCTAGCATAAAATACTACAAGTTTTTTCATCTTTAGAAATGAAAACTTTAATGTTTCTAGTGAGCCTTCCTTTTCTATTATTAATAAAAGACACAAATGAAAAGTTAATATCCATATTAAATGCAGGCATTAATTAGGAATATAATGTTCCTAAAGGATATAAAACAAATTTGCCAAGTATATTAAGGGTATCCTGGCATAAGAAAGTTACATCACTTTTTAATGCCAGTGAACTATGTTGAAAGAATCTTTAGCAACAAAATCTTTATTTATACTTCTTCTAAATATCTTCTTGTGAGGTCAAGGATAAAATATACTTCCAGATACAGCAGGCATGTTTTCCTGGAATTTTACCATTGCTTTTTAGAACGGTGTTAAACATTTTATTTCCACTTATGTTATTGTCTTCCAGATTTCCCCCTACTAAACCATCTTGGCATATAGAAGAAAATATATATGACAAAGAATTTAGTAAATAAGGCAATAATTAATCAACTTGTAATCTCAAAAGAGACTATAATTTGTAATACACAATTACTGATAACACAGAGCATCTTAAAAGGGAGTAATATAGGATTGAGAAATGCTTAAGAAATGCTTAAATAAACAGTATAAAGTCTGGTGCAAGTTTTCAAAAATTATATGCAATTTATTATATTCAGAGGATATAGTCAAGTCCACTTACTTTGTTTTTGTATTATTATATCTTTTTATATTTTATAAATATTATTATATTTTTATATAATATCTTTTGTATTATTATTATTATTTAAGCTTTATTGATCCATTGGACCACAGAAAGAAAATCTGTATTTCAGTTTTATCTCATTTTATTCTATTTCTGTTTTTAAATGTTAATAATATACAGAATATATTAATAGAGTATATATGTAAATAAATAAATGTGTTTTGGAGGAAAGTTTCCCAAAATCTGTTTTTCTTGTGGAAACATGTTCAAAAGATTAGAGAATGACTTTAAGCCATCAGTTAACATAAGTTATATAAAGAAAAAACAATAGCCTGGACATTTAGGAGTAGATTGACATATTTCACTGGAATTATGAGAAAAGAAACCTGAAACTGAAAGTCACTCAGTCATGTCCAACTCTTTGCAACCCCATGGACAGTCTATGGAATTCTCTAGGCCAGAATACTGGAGTGGGTTGCCATTTCCTTCTCCAGAGGATCTTCCCAACCCAGGGATCAAACGCAGGTCTCCAGCATTGCAGGCAGATTCTTTACTAGCTGAGCCACAAGGGAAGCCCAATGAGAAAGGAGGAAGAAAGCAAAAGAAAAACTGCTCTTTTCCTTTTATTGAAGAAATGAATGAAAGGATGAACCCTGAAATGACATATTAGTAAAGTAAGCAAATTCACCAGGTGGTTCTGTGGTAAAGAATCCATCCGCCGGTGCAGGAGACATGGCTTCTATCCTGGGAGGACGAAATGGCAACTCATTCCAGTATTCTTGCCTGGAAAATCGCATGGACAGAGAAGCCTGGCAGACTACATACAGTCCATGGGGTTGTAAAGGGTCGGATAAGACTTAGCGACGGAGAACGCTCGCAAGCAAATTGGGCAGAAGTCAAGATTGAACATAAAGGCAAAAGGAGGATAAATGTGAAAATGTTTCCTACAGCAGTTTTTGTGTCACACAAATATGTGAAATGGATGAGAAATGACAGCATAGCCAAGAAAGCAAACCAAGGGTGATTCAAAAGGAAATGAGGAAAGGCATTAACACTTTACTCATTAACATGAGTAAAGGAGAGAGAGAGAGACTCTGAAAACTACCAAGATGCCAAAGCTATTTATTTTTATTTAAAATTAACTAAGATCAGTCCAGAATATCTTTCTAAGATGTGTCTGCCCTCCACCTTGCATCCCCCACCTTGCTAACTCTTGCTTCTTTGTCTGCTTCCCTTTGACCAACTCATGGTCTACTTTCTTGACCAAGAACTTGGGGAAGATGAAGCCTAAATTCTCCTCCACTTAACTAGCTGGTCTCAACTTAAGAAACATAATAATAACATCAGTAATAGCACTAGCAACTAACACTATGAGCCCACACATTCAGGAATTCTTGAAAGTATAAATAATTATCCCATTTTACAGATGAGGAAATTGAGGCATGTATTGCTCAAAGTAGCCCGCAAGTAAGGGCAAGATCAGGATTCAAACCCATGTATTTTGGCTCCAATATCTATACTCTTGATTACTCTACAATACTATCCAACAGCATTTGATATGAAAGACAGTGAATTTTGAATGGATTCCTCAGATAATCTTTTCTTCATATTCTCATTTCTAGGATCCCAACATTCTAAAACCTTTGCTTAGATCAAGTAATATTACCATTTGTGGGTTAAGTCCAACATATGGGTGTTCAAGTGTAAGGGAGTAGAGTGAGAGAGAAAGGGAACTATTCCAGTTACAGATGTTATTTCTATGCATTCAGACGTAGGTGAAAAAGATATTGCAAAGTTGGCAGTGTTTTTTGTCCTTTGTATATCTAAAGGCTGTTCTCGGCAGTGTAACCGCTAAGCAAAGCCTGGCACAGCTGTTCGTTCTTTCTCATCGTCTTTTATCTGTGCAGTGCTTTCCCCTTAATGTGAGGCTTTGAAATTCTGAAAGCCAAGTGCTTCATTTCCCATCAGAGCACACTGAAGCCAAGTTTCTAAATCGGCTTTGATGTGTATTTAAAATGGCTTGGCATCCTGCTCTCATCATTCCCTGGATCGGTCCCACTATGTGAAACTGTGATATGATTATCACTGTCCCAAGTGAGGAGACCAGCTGCATATGGAACCACGATTAAGTCCTTCTGCAACTTTAGGTGGTTCATGGGCTACATTGATGACTGCTGGAGAGTGCAATGTGAACGGGTAGGAGTTACTTGTTTTGAAATCATATGGGAGTAGGTAGATACCTTCCTTTCAATCCACAGACCTTCAGTCTTAAGCTTTCAACCCTGAAGTTTTATTTTCATCACGGATCACAAGGGCAGCCAAGTTTAAACACTGCCACATACAAACACTTTCTTTTCTAAGGTTGAAGAATTTGCTTAACATAGGATATACATTTATATTCTAGATAACACCTTTCGGTGAGAATTATCATATTAAGTCTATGCCCTGACCAGTAATGCTGAAGAAGCTGAACAGTTCTATGGAGACCTACAAGACATTCTAGAACTAACACCCCAAAAAGATGTCCTTTTCATTATAAGGGACTGAAATGCAAAAGTAGGAAGTCAAGAGATACCTGGAGTAACAGGTAAATTTGGCCTTGGAGCACAAAATGAAGCAGGACAAAGGCTAGCAAAGTTTTGCCAAGAGAATGTACTGGTCATAGCAAACACCCTCTTCCAACAACACAAGAGAAGACACTACACATGGACACCACCAGATGGTCAATAACAAAACTAGATTGATTATATTCTTTGCAGCCAAATATGGAGAAGCTCTATACAGTCAGCAAAAAACAAGGCTGAGAGCTGACTGTGGCTCAGATCATGAACTCCTTATTGCCAAATTCAGACTTAAATTGAAGAAAGTAGGGAAAACCACTAGACCATTCAGGTATGACCTAAATCAAATCCCTTACGATTATATAGTGAAAGTGACAAATAATTTCAAGGGATTAGATCTGATAGACAGAGTGCCTGAAGAACTATGGACAGAGGTTTGTGACATTGTACCAGAGGCAGTGACCAAGACCATCCCCAAGAAAAAGAAATGCAAAAAAGGCAAAATGGTTGTCTGAGGTTGTATGAGCTGTGAAAAGAAGAGAAGTTAAAGGCAAAGGAGAAAAGGAAAGATATACCCATGTGAATGCAGAGTTCCAAAGCAAAGAGGATTAAGAAAGCCTTCCTCAGTGATCAATGCAAAGAAATAGAGGAAAACAATAGAATGGTAAAGACTAAAGAGCTCTTCAAGAAAATTAGAGATACAAAGGGAACATTTCATGCAAAATAGGCACAATAAAGGACAGAAATTGTATGGACCTAATAGAAACACAAGATATTAAGAAGAGGTGGTAAGAATACACAGAAGAACTATACAACAAGATCTTCATGACCCAGATAACCATGATGGTGTGATCAGTCACCTAGAGCCAGACATCCTGGAATGTGAAGTCAAATGTGCCTTAGGAAGCATCCCTATGAACAAAGCTAGTGGAGGTGATGGAATTCCAGTTGAGCTACTTCAAATCCTAAAAGATGGTGCTATGAAAGTGCTGCAATCAATATGCCAGTAGATTTGGAAAACTCAGCAGTGGCCACAGGACTGGCAAAGATCAGTTTTCATTCCAATACCAAAGAAAGGCGATGCCAAAGAATGTTCAAACTACTGCACAATTGCATTCATCTCACCCACTAGTAAAGTAATGCTCAAAATTCTCCAAGCCAGTCTTCAATAGTATGTGAACCGTGACTTTCTAGACATTCAAGCTGTATTTAGAAAGGGCAGAGGAACCAGAGATCAAACTGCCAACATCTGTTGGATCATTGAAAAAGCAAGAGAGTTTCAGAAAAACATCTACTTCTGCTTTATTGACTATGCCAAAGCCTTTGACTGTGTGGATCACAACAAACTGTGGAAAATTCTTTAAGAGATGGGAATACCAGACCACCTGACCTGCCTCTTGAGAAATCTGTATGCAGGTCAAGAAGCAACAGTTAGAACTAGACATGGATCTACAGACTGGTTCCAAATCAGGAAAGGAGTACATCAAGGCTGTGTATTGTCACTTTGCTTCTTTAACTTATATACAGAGTACATCATGTGAAATGCTGGGCTGGATGAAGCACAAGCTGGAATCAAGATTGCTGGGAGAAATATCAATAACTTCAGATATGCAGATGATACCACCCTTATGGCAAAAAGTGAAGAACTAAAGAGCCTCTTGATGAAAGTGAAAGAGGAGAGTGAAAAGGGTGGCTTCAAGCTCAACATTCAGAAAACTAAGATCATGGCATCGGGTCCCATTACTTCATGCCAAATAGATGGGGAAACAATGGAAACAGTGAGAGGCTATTTCCTTGGGCTCCAAAATCCCTGCAGATGGTGACTGCAGCCATGAAATTAAAAGATGCTCACTCCTTGGAACAAAAGCTATGACCAACTTAGACAACATATTAAAAAGCAGAGACATTACTTTGCCAACAAAATTCCATCTAGTTAGAGCTATGGTTTTTCCAGTAGTCATGTATGCATGTATACTATAAAGAAAACTGAGTGCTGAAGAATTGATGCTTTTGAACTGTGGTGTTGGAGAAGACTCTTGAGAGTCTCTTGGACTGCAAGGAGATCCAACCAGTCAATCCTAAAGGAACTCAGTGCTGAATATTCATTGGAAGGACTAATGCTGAAGCTGAAACTCCAATACTTTGGCCACCTGATGCAAAGACTGACTCACTGGAAAAGACCCTGATGCTGGGAAAGATTGAAGGCGGGAGGAGAAGGGTATGACAGCAGATGAGATGGTTGGATGGCATCACCGACTCGATGCACCTGAGTTTGAGTAAGCTCCAGGAGTTGGTGATGAACAGGGAGGCCTGGTGTGCTGCAGTCCATGAGGTCGCAAAGACTCGGACAGAGCTGAGCAACTGAACTGAACTGATCATATTTGGTGAGTAGTTCTCAGTTAATATGAAATGGATTTATGGAATAGATAGTGCCTTTTTCCAACTAATATAGTATATCAAAGTTTGAAATGCTGTCATGAAAAAATCTCAAATAGAAACCGATTTGTAGTTAATCATTCACCTGTGACTGCATGTTCTAATGGCATGGTTGTTATTAAAACAGGTAGCAGCATAATAGCAAAAAAAAAACACCCAATTCCTATTCCCCACTGTATCCATGGGGGCTTCCTAGGTGGTACTAGTGGTAAAGAATCCACCTACTCTCAGATTTTCTCCCAAAAGACTCTTTTAGAGTCTTATCTCAAGCTTGAAATGGGAAGATCAATGCTAGAAGAGACTTTGGATCTTAATCCTTACAACTTAATCTCTACATTTTAAACATGGTATAAAAAGAGAAACATTGTATAATAATTCAGCGCCCCCTAAATGCAGTACACTGTGCCAGAGGTTGTAAAGAAAAGGATGCCCAGGCAGATATGTTTGACTTTCTTTTACCTTAAATTTAATTTAAACTTTTTATTTTCTACTGGGGGTATAGGCAATTAACAATGTTGCGATAATACCAGGTGAACTGTGAAGAGACTCAGCCATACATATACATGTATTCATTCTCCCCTAAACTCCTCTTCCATCTAGGCTGCCACATAACAGTGAGCAGAGTTCCATGTGCTATGCAGTAAGTCCTTGGTTATCCATTTTAAATACAGCAGTGTGTACATGTCCATCCCAAACTATCCCTTCCCCTCATCCTTCCCCCAGCAACCATAAGTTCGTTCTCTAAGGATGTGAATCTCTTCCTGTTTTGTAAGTTCATTTGTATCATTGCTTTGACTTCCCATATATATCCTCTGCTCTTCCACCCTGTCCTCTGCCCCAAGGCTCACCTGTACAGATTATATTCACCAGCTCCCAAGCCCATGGCCTCTTATGGGGTCAGCCCATGGGAGCCCTGGCAGAAGATCCATCAGTAGGATAAGGGAGAAAGGAGAGTGACGAGGGTATTGTTCCCTGGACCCCTGACTATGCAGATCCTTCTGATTGTCTGCTCGGCTTGCCCGCAGCCCGCATCTCCTCTCCATGTGTGCCCCCACCTTCCAGTCTCCCACAGCCCCATCTTTCCCTCTTCTTAGGGCCTGGGGTTGTGACAGTACTGCTGTTGCTGGCCTTGGGGTCCTGCACTAGGCCCTGTTCTTTCCTTATTCTCCACCCAGACTCTTATTATGAGTCCCCTTGTAAATAAATCCACCTTAACTCATCCTGAGTAAGTTGTCTGTTTCCTTTTGGATGCTAACTAGTCAGTACAGAGATGTCAACTCAGGTCTCAGGAAGTCTACAATTTAGCTGCATTTCCCAAGGCCATTCAGAAGTAGCACACTGGGGATTGGAATTAAATTCTCCTGACTCTAAACTGGGGCTTCCCTTGTGGCTCAGCGGTAAAGAATCTGCCTGCCAATGCAGGAGACTCAGGTTCTACCCCTGGATGGGGAAGATCCCCTGGAAAACGGAATGGCTTCCCACTCCAGTATTCTTGCCTGGAGAATTCCATGGACAGAGGAGCCTGGCAGCCTATATACAGTCCATGGCGTCACAAAAGAGTCAGACACTTAGCAACTAAGCAAAAACAACTCTAAACTGAGAGATCATTTGAGTCCTCAATATGGCCCGTGGTGCCTCGTGTGTGTGTGTGTCCAGCTCTGTGTGACCCCATGGGCTATAGCCTGCCAGCCTCCCCTGTCCATGGAATTTCCTAGGCACGAATACTGGAGTGGGTTGCCATTTCCTGCCTCCGGGCATCTTCCCGACCCAGGGATGGAACCCGTGTTTCCTGCATTGCAGGAGGATTCTTGACCACTGAGTCACTGAGGAAGCCCATCATATGGCCCATAGACCACTTTAAACAAACCCAACAAAAGGGCAGCTTTTTAAAAGCTTATTGAAGGCAAGCTTTTAAAATCTACTGATAGTAACTCATGAATTAGGGAAATTCATATAAAATATTTCGATCTCTGGTTGAGTATTTTTTACTCTGTGTGGGAGCAGATATGAAACTAGTGTTTTTAGGCATGGCTGTTTTCTGTAGTCCCATTTCCCTTTCCCTTGCTTTACTGTCAACCTACTGGTCCTAGTGAGGTTCCAAACCTTATCTTGATGTGTTTTCTCTTCCAGAGATTTATGTATCTGAGAGGAATCAAAAACATCACCAACAGAAGGTTAACGAGGTATCGGTAGTTATGGAGGAGCTGGAGAGAGGAGGTGGAGCTGTTTACGTGTTTGTTTGTTGCTTTTACCAGGGAAGAGAGCAGCAGACCTTCTGAAAGCCTGGACATTGCACAGTGTTGGAAGGTTCCTATTTTGGGCAGCAGTCCTGAGAGACTGTGGTTTTCAGAAGTCATTCCAGAGGTATGCTACAGTGTTGATTGTATGTCCTCACAAGCCTCTTCTCCCTGTCACCAGCATTTCTAGCTCTTTATTTCAGCTCGACATAGAGCTGCTCTGGTATTGTGGTCATCTTCTCCTTGAACATGCTTATCGTTACTACAGGTCATAAAAGAGATAATAAAATACAGTGGAAAATTCATATAACCCAGAATGTCCAGGAACCACACCTGTTTTAGCTTAATAATATCACTAAATCATAAAAGCCTTAACTCCAAAAGAACACAATGATAAAAAGGGGGGGAAGGGGAAGGAAGAGGTTGCTCCAACTCCAAAATCTGCTGAAGGCATTATCTTGGATTTTCCCCCTCATTCATGAATTAAGAAATGAGAATAAAATATACATTAACACAAATACAATTCAAGTTTTTTTTTAAATTATTACTCTCAAATGTATGTTAATGACTGAAAACCAACTTAAGTGATAAAATGTCAGCATGATTGGCCTGATACAGCAATCATCTAGTGTGATCCATAAAATTCTCTGTATTTTTGGAGATGGTTTTGCTAGGACTTTACCATGTATTGCCAGGTAGATCATCCTATCATTACAGGCTCTTGTCCAGAGCAAATTGACTACCATGGCATTATTTCAAAAGTATACAGTTACTTTAAAACATCCATGTAAATATTGGATATAAGCAATGTTTATTGTCCTAGATGCACAAATCTCTACACATTTTGTTTGTCAGCATCATCTATAGCTCTTTCCTTTGCTCTTGCCATCACCAGCAATAAATGGCTTCACTTAATATAGAGAAATTATCAAGAAACTGGAAATGGTATATGGGAAGTGCTTGGTAACAGACGCTATGGTCCTGGAGTTGGATCTCCAACTTCATCTTTGATAGCATGCCTTGATGAGGTACTGATAAAGATGGAAAATGTCAGTTCCATAGCAAGTCTGACCAAAATCTTATTCTGAAAGTTCACAGTGGAGTGACCTGGAAATGTCATCAGAAATGAAGAATGGGTGGTGGTGGTTTAGTCGCTAACTTGTGTCCCTGTCCTACTCTTGAAACCCCATGATGGGTAGCCCACCAGGCCACTCTGTCCATGGGATTTCCCAGGCAAGAATACCGGAGTGGGTTGTCATTTCCTTCTCCAGGGAATCTTCCCGACCTAGGGATTAAACCCAAATCTCCTGGATTGCAGGCAGATTCTTTACTAACTGAGTCACCAGAGAACTAAGAATAGTACTAGTCAAATCAGCCTTCTTTAGTGGCAGATGTTTGTGACTGAAAATATGGCCATGTTGTTTGGGATAAGAGAAAGTGAGTAGTTTAGGCTGGAAGATACTTCAGGCATTATCGAGTTATACTCCCTTATTTTATGGATAAAGTAAATGAACCTTAGAAAGCCTAAGACACAAGTGTGATTTCACCCAGCCAGTTAGTAGCAGCACAGTCTAAACCATATCCAAGGTCTTCTCTTCCCAAGTTCACATGTCTGGCAGTCATTTGTATAAAAATGCTACATAAGAAAAATGCAGATAAGTCGAACTGAAATATTTTTATTACTTGTTCAGAATGTCAAGCTATGTCATTGACTAAATGCGAAATATTTCTTCACTAGTATACAACATGAAAAAAATTCATCGAGTCTTAGTGTCAATAAAAAGGCAAAATGGCAACTCTTCACTGGATTATTAAATGCATTTGGCAAATTTTGTCTTTGGTTTGCAATAAGACAATTTGTGGTAAGAAAGTTGTTGTTTAACTCTCTAAGCTTGAGCAAATAATACAAACACACAACATAAAGAAAATATTTTATAATGTATAGACCACATATGAAGAATAAGAGATGAAACAAGGCAAAAAAGTATACTGAAAACTCTAGTTAGTAAAAATTGTCAACTATTCTACAAAAGATCTTCATGACCCAGATAATCACGATGGTGTGATCACTCACCTAGAGCCAGACATCCTGGAATGTGAAGTCAAGTGGGCCTTAGAAAGCATCACTATGAACAAAGCTAGTGGAGGTGATGGAATTCCAGTTGAGCTATTTCAAATCCTCAAAGGTGATGCTGTGAAAGTGCTGCACTCGATATGCCAGCAAATTTGGAAAACTCAGCAGTGGCCACAGGACTGGAAAAGGTCAGTTTTCGTTCCAATCCCAAAGAAAGGCAATGCCAAAGAATGCTCAAACTACCGCACAATTGCACTCATCTCACATACTAGTAAAGTAATGCTCAAAATTCTCCAAGCCAGGCTTCAGCAATACGTGAACCGTGAACTTCCAGATGTTCAAGCTGGTTTTAGAAAAGGCAGAGGAACCAGAGATCAAATTGCCAATATCCTCTGGATCATCGAAAAAGCAAGAGAGTTCCAGAAAAACATCTATTTCTGCTTTATTGACTATGCCAAAGCCTTTGACTGTGTGGATCACAATAAACTGTGGAACATTCTGAAAGAGATGGGAATACCAGACCATCTGACCTGTCTCTTGAGAAACCTGTATGCAGGTCAGGAAGCAACAGTTAGAACTGAACATGGAACAACAGACTGGTTCCAAATAGGAAAAGGAGTATGTCAAGGCTGTATATTCTCACCCTGCTTATTTAACTTCTATGCAGAGTACATCATGAGAAACACTGGGCTGGAAGAAACATAAGCTGGAATCAAGATTGCTGGGAGAAATATCAATAACCTCAGATATGCGGATGATACCACCATTATGGCAGAAAGTGAAGAAGAACTAAAGAGCCTCTTGATGAAGATGAAAGAGGAGAGTGAAAAAGTTGGCTTAAAGCTCAACGTTCAGAAAACTAAGATCATGGCATCTGGTCCCATCACTTCATGGGAAATAGATGGGGAAACAGTGGAAACAGTGTCAGATTTTATTTTTTTGGGCTCCAAAATCACTGCTGATGGTGATTGCAGCCATGAAATTAAAAGACGCTTACTCCTTGGAAAGAAGGTTATGACCAACCTAGATAGCATATTTAAAATCAGAAACATTACTTTGCCAACAAAGGTCCATCTAGTCAAGGCTATGGTTTTTCCAGTGGTCATGTATGGATGTGAGAGTTGGACAGTGAACAAAAATGAGCGCCGAAAAATTGATGCTTCTGAACTATGGTGTTGGAGAAGACTCTTGAGAGTCCCTTGGACTGCAAGGAGATCCAATCAACCCATCCTAAAAGAGATCAATCCTGGGTGTTCATTGGAAGGTCTGATGTTGAAGCTGAAACTCCAATACTTTGGCCACCTCAAGCGAAGAGTTGACTCATTGGAAAAGACCCTAATGCTGGGTGGGATTGGGGGCAGGAGGAGAAGGGGACGACAGAGGATGAGATGGTTGGATGGCATCACCAACTCGATGGACATGGGTTTGGGTAGACTCCGGGAGTTGGTGATGGACAGAGAGGCCTGGTGTGCTGCAGTTCATGGGGTCGCAAAGGGTTGGACATGACTGAGCGACTGAACTGAATTGAACTACCTGAAGATTGGAAAGGATTTTTCAAAAATCCTGGTTATTGAGTTCAATGTTTTAGGCTGTCTTTGAAAGGCAAATTTAAACTAATATCTCAATAAATAAAAGGATTTAAATGATCATTTTGCAAAAATTCACCAATATTATAATATGAAAGATTAAAAAATTTGTGCAAATTTAATGACAATAAAATTTTTAGGATGAATTTATTCCTACTGAAAAAGATGATGTGTGTTTGTGTGCTCAGCCATGTCCAACTCTTTGCAACCCTGTGGACTGTAGCCCACCAGGTGCCTCTGTCCATTGAATTTTCTAAGCAAGAATACTGGAGTGAGTTCCCATTTTCGACTACAAGGGATCTTCCTGGCCCAGGGATCAAACCCACGTCTCTTGTGTCTCCTGAATTGGCAGATGGATTCTTTACCACAGAGCTACCTGGGAAAGAAAAAGGCAATGTTATATTTTAATAGTAACTTATCTTTAAGCCTATCAGGCGTTTGATTAGTTTTATTAACAATGAACTTCAGCTGAATATGTCTATATCACTGACAATGTCATTCACTTTAGACATTGTCTCAGATTCATGCATCTAATCCCATCATTAAGAAATTAAATCAATAATACAAGGTAACCCTTGGTTTGCAGTTACTAAAATTCAAAAGAAAATATTTAAGTTCCTTCTTAAATCTCCCAAGCTGTTTCAGTCTTCATTTGTAACAGAAAATAAATCCTTTAGCAGGTCTGCAATGCAAATGATAAATTATCATCACTCTGTCTGATTTGCACTGGAAATAATTACACAGCTTGGAATTAATTCATTTTAATCAATTTTTGAAACTGAAAGTTGAAACATCTTCCCACTAGGATTTTTGGAGTAGGTGTTATCCTGTAGTTCTTTGAGATGATTTGCAGAATATGCAGGCAAAGGCACCAAACACCATAGATGTTAACTATGGAATCAGAAATGATGGACAGACCAATATATTGGCATATCTATTCTAGTAGGGCTCTCTTTCCGGATGTAACGAGATTTCTAGTGGCCATATGTATACTCAGTTCACAAATCTAAACTCATTTTAATTCATCATAGAGCTATATTTTAATAGGTTTGAATTAAACCAAGGTGCGAATCATCACTATCTGTCTTTGAGGGAAGGAAGCATTCAGACAATAAGCTGTAGCACTGAAGATTTCCAGTCATTTTCCTGAGCGTCTACAAGGATTTTATCAAAGCTTTGCCTTGCATTTTATGTATCATTTGAACTGTGTGACTATATTGCTACTGCTACTGCTAAGTCGCTTCAGTTGTGTCCGACTCTGAGCGACCCCATGGGTCTGCAGCCTACCAGGCTCCTCCACCCGTGGGATTTTCCAGGCAAGAGTACTGGAGTGGGGTGCCATTGCCTTCTCCGTGTGTGACTATAGAAATGCTGAATTTATGGTATGCAGTGAATTGCCACTTTAGTGCTAAAAAACATTTTCAAGAGTTAAGTCTAATCCAAACCACAGTTTATTCCAAACGTAATGAATTATATTTTGATACCTACATTTCATGGTGATTGAAAAAAATTTTTTCAACACACTAAATTTAAACTTTTAAAGGCTTTAATTTACTCAGCAATTTGGAAGTTTCCTGGCTTTGCTTAAGCTAAATACTATTCTTTCCATTCATAACTACTGAGTATAACCTACTGAAAGTCTATTAAAGTAAATATGATACAAAATAGATAGATCAGGTTATACAATTTTAAAAAAGTCATTCTAGTAACATGGAGTGAATGACACAGCAAGATCATCTGGAAAAACCTTACTAAGTTTATACAAGACAGGAAAGATTAAGATTCAGTCTTTTTTTAATAAAAAAACACACCCTAATTTTCATTGTTTTTCAAAACATATACAAAAAATAAACATGGCTAACAGAGTATTGTCAATTAGTGGTTATTCCAACTAGCCTAAGTGAGTAAATGCAAATCATTTGTAGTTAAAATACTAATTTTTTGCCAATAGACATTTCTGAAGCCTCTATGTCTATATTTAACTTAGGTGTAGCATACTATATGTATTCTTTATTTGTATATGTGCTATCAATTTTTCTTTCATTCTTGTTATTGATAAAAACAACTATATATATATATATAAAAATATCAATATCTAACTATATACCTACCTACCTATCTATCAAGCTATCTTCTATCAGTAAAGCTACTTGAAAAAAGCTCTTTATTCATATTGGCCAAAATGAATTTGATAAGTCATTTATGGATAAATATTATGATATGAACTAGAAGCCAGGCTTTGCCAAAATTATCACAATCACCATTTTGAAATGATAGTTACCACAACAAGAATACAATTATGCAGAGTTTAATCAGACTAGAATATGTGAATGAACTGTAAAAAAACAAAAACTGAAATATAATCAGCAATTAAGATGCAAGTACTTTTAAGCATTTTTAAATAATAGCTACAAAGCTGCATTTTCTGTTTAAATTTTCATTTCACTGACTGCCTGATTGTATCTTAGGCTTGTCTTATTGATTGCTGACCTTTTCCTGTCATTGGATGTTAAATACCATGCAATGAATGCCTCACAATGTAATATGGCCTGAAATGGATCAGTAAGTTGAATGTGACAATAAGAAATGGATCCAATTCTTGCCTTAGCAAGGACTAATCTTATTTATAAGGTTCTTTTATTCCATTTCATTTTTTTCCAGTATATTCACTTACTAAACACTATTACCAATCAAATTAGTGGTGATTTTAGTATTTTATCACCAAAACCATTGTTTCAATGTTTCATTATTAAAAGGCAACAATATAATCTTATTGATTGTGAGGCTATTGTCTGGTCAATTCCTTTTTAAGCCTCAGGCCTTACGACATACTAATTTTTAGATCATCTCTAAGACCTTCTATAGAGGGTGCTATGGTGTTGAGAAGAAAGAAATGCCCAAATTGTCTTAAGTCCTCTGTTATGTTAAATATCCCAAATTGAGCTATGATGAGCTGCAATGAGCAAGTAAACTAGGCATAGGAAATAATACATTTTTGGTATATTTTACCTGTGATATAATTATTATGAATGTTCCATGTATAATGATATTATATGTAGTTTGGGATCCAGTTAGTAAGACTAGAAAATAAATCAATAGTGGAAGCTGAATCATTATTTTCATTTAATTATACAATAAAGTAAAGTCTCTCAGTCGTGTCCAACTCTTTGAGACCCTTTGGACTGTAGCCCACCAGACTCCTCCATCCATGGGATTCTCCAGGCAAGAATACTGGAGTGGGTTGCCATTTCCTTCTCCAGGGGATCTTCCTGACCCAGAGATCAAACCCAGGTCTCCCACATTGCAGGCAGACGCTTTAACCTCTGAGCCACCAGGACAATAGTTAGCATATTTAAAATTGAAAGATGTTTTCTTGTCCTCATGTATGTTGAGGCTCTCCTCCCTCTCACAGGGAAGGGACAACATTTATGTCCTTTATTTAGCTTACTATGCTTTATGTAAGACACATGTGACTTTTAGACTTGTGATTACAGAAAAGAACAATTTACAAAAAAGCAGTAAGGACTCCATCATGCTCAGGATCAAAAAAAAGAAAATCTAGATCTTATCGATATCAAGCCTCTTTGGTTTTCTTCACTTAGTGTGATGGAATCAGTCAATAATTAAATTGACAAATTAACTGTATAATCTTGTTCAAGACTGATCACGTTGGTTAATAAACAACATGTCAAACTTGAAAGCACCGAAAAACTTGTTTTTATTTTCTTTGTTGTTTTCTTTTAGTTTTTGGTTTGAGGACCATGCAATAGTATTCAAAGTTTCCCAACATATGGCAGTGATTTTTTTCACAATTCCTTTCTCAGACTTAACTGTATATTAGAATAACCTGAAAAACTTTAAAAACTGCTAATATCTGAGTTCCACGTTTAGAAACTATAATGTAATTTGGATGGCAGCCTGGTTACTGGGTTGTGTACTATCTCCCCCAGGTGATTATAATGGGCAGCAGATTTGGCATCCACAGGTATATATAAATATGATATTCTTCTTACAACTCACTGCTGGATTGTCATCCAACTTTTTCATGCATCTTATTTACCAACTAGATGGTCTCCCTATTTCTCTCTTCCTTCTTACTATAGATTTTTCTATCAAAACTTGACTGTGCCTTATATTTTAAAAAAGTAATTATTCTGATGTGCTTATTCTGTAGTTTTTGTGCTTATTCTGTACCCTTTTACATGTGTTAGAGGCAAAGACAATAACGTTTAGCCGTGTTTATTTTGTTAAAAGAAACTCATTGAAGGTCAAGTCACCTTCTGATTGCACAGATTAAATAGGAAACTGTTAACCTATTTCATCTTTACAAAGTATCTTATTGATTTTAAAAGATCAATAGTACTGATAAAGTTCATGATGAAACATATATGTGACAAGAAGACTAAAATATTTATTTTACATATCTACAGTATATATTGTCATACTTCTAGATCAACCACAAATTATACAAGAAAATATTTAGGTACATGAAAAAACTTCGAAACATAAAAAATTAACATTTTGAAAAAAATCACTTGTGAAAGCTCATTAAATAATAACATTGACAAATAAATAGTTAATCAGCTTTACTTATTAGCTGTTGCCATGCATTTCTGGCATTCCATTCCAAGCAAGGGTCAGCATGCAGGGTATAATTTCATACTATGAGACTGTAAAAAGCTACAGGGCTTATTTTTGAAGTGAAATGTCACAAGGTCTTTCACTCTTTCAAAGGGAGATCACTCTTGGCAGCTAAACTGTTCCCATGAAGATTACCAAAAAAGCACCCTTCTGAACTGTTAACCTGAAGACTCATGGCAACAACTCTTGAAAAAATTTTTCAGTTTCGAAGAACTTTTGTTGGGTGTGGGGTGGAGAGGATGGTTTGGGAAATGAAGGGTTACTGAGAAGCCCTTTTCCATATTAAAAAGTGAAGATTCAATCATGGGTATAGTATCACCCGTCTTTCAAGAACCATGGGGAATTAATACTACAGGCTGCATGGAATTTAAAGGCAAATCGCATTCATGGATACTTATACATCTTGAAAAACTTGAAAAATCTATCTCCCAAAAAGCTCCTGATACTCAGGACAGCTGGCTGAGTTTGATCAAAGCAGAAAGCATATATTTTCAAGTAAGAAAATAGCAGTGGCAGGCTCCAGTCGTCCAAGCAATCAAATCTGTAAAGCAGATGGTTTCTAGTCAGTCCAGTTTGGAGGTCTGAATTCTAACTCATGCTATGCTTGCTGGGTTTGCCAGCCCTTTTGCGCTCTCGGTGATGCTGGGCTGGCTTGGCGGGCGACAGGCTCTCGAAGTTGTGACTGGACTCGTTGTGCTGCCGCGTGTACCTCTTGCACTTGCAGGCGGTGACCATGGTGATTTTGTAGGTGCGCGTGCTGCCATCCTGGCACTGCAGCTGGATTCGCTGGGTACGCGTTTTGTCATTGACACACCTCCACTCCTGGGAGCTCCTCCGGCTCCAGTACTTTGTTCCGTAGCCCCCTCCGATCCAGTTAGGCAGCACAGGCAGGGGCAAGCACTCGCCAGCACACACCAACTCTTTCAGAGGGCTGATACTGGTGCACTGGCCGTCCGAGATATATTTGGTGGAACGCAGTTCTCGGCAGCCTACTTGAACTCGAGCTGCAGGAAACAGAAAAAAAAAAAATTATATATATATGTATATATATATATATACATATATATATATATATATATACATGAGAGGCATAGGCAAACACTTAAAAAAAAGTAATCTGCAATGACAAAAAATAATGTCCAAATGATAGCAAATTGGCCAATAGGAAGTGAACTCTTATTTTGTTCTCACAATGCAAAAATCCACCTGGATGGTTGTAAAGAAAGCTTGCATGAAAATTATCAGTTATGGGATAAAATAAACTGAGCCTGATTTGTTTTTTCATGTGTAACATTAGTTAATTGCTTACTAGAGTATTTGAAAATCCCATTTTCTTAGTTTTATTCCCCCAATAAGTATTAACCAGCTCTAAGTTTTATGTATATATATTCATTCTTTAATGAGCTAGGGAGTATATGTTCGCGTTCTTCACTCACAGGTCTATTAGTTAATGTCTACAAGTGCTTTTAATTAGGTTTTTCAAAAAATCTATTGAGAAAATGTGGAAAGAATTTGAATATTGTGTACAATGAAATACATAATATTTTGTTTCAATTATAAAATTCAGCTGCAGAGAATCATATATACATATGTGTACAATGTCTGACATTTTTGCATATCAAACTTAATAACTACACTTTAAACATAAATTCCCAAACTATCTTTTAAAGACACAAATATTAAAATGCTTGAAATGCAAAATGTCACTACAACTCGACATTTAAAGAATATAAAAGCTCCTAAATCAGGAACGTATGGTTGCCATAACAACTTGGCTACATTTCCATGAATTCTATGGCAGAAAAATGCCTAACATGTCTGATTTACAACTGCAAAAGGAAGCACAGTGTTTGTTTCCTGAATGTTGGTCATGGCAAACTCTGTTTAGTCATTTGAATTTGATAAGTATGTTCTCTAACAGACTGTTTCTTGTTACATGCCTTATGTAATTAAAGCAAAAATTAGTCTTGAAATATTTGGGTTTTCTTTTCCATTGCTTTGTTATCTAAACTTGAGGAGAATTGCCTGTAACAAGCTTGAGAAAAAAATCCAGACTTGTTAACCAGAAATATATATGTATTTCAAAGTACAGACTGCTGAAATTTAAAAAAATAAAGATTATAAGGAACATTGAAGTGGTCTCACATAGGATATTGAAAGCTAATATGAAGTCGATATTGAATTAGGAGTTAGGAGTGTTACTTCAGCACTGTGTCCCAGAACTTATAAGGTAAAAGATAGAGTCTAAAGGGATGTGATAGTTGTGAAAAAATGTAATGTATAAACATATACATCTGTACAGATATAGAGTGTGAGATTGAAATTAAAGTGTAACCTAGCTGGCCAGTCAGCATACTCTGCCTGTCTGACTCTGATTCCAGTTCACCTTCCTGCAGCTGCCTTAGGAATGCACCTAGAAACAGCCGAGATGATTTTGACCTGCCTAGCTTTTCGTCCCTGTGTATATAGAAATTTGGCAGTGACAGTTCATTGACAATGAATACCCACCACTTTCCTTGGTAATCTAATAATAATCAGATAGTTCTTGTATATGTAAAAGCAAGCATCCTCATGAAAGTTAAAAAACACCTTGATTTTCTTAGAAAGACATAAACAGTCATATTTGCTTTGATTTTTCAAAGGTTGAAACTCTTTTCAGCACTTGAACGGAGTTGAGGAGGAGCAAAAAGATTTGTATAAGATTTCTTGTGAACTCTTTCTCTGTATTTCTCTTAAAGTCCAATTACTAGCATGTGAAAGGAGTGAAACAAAAGTTAGGAAAAGACATTTGAATCCCTCCAACTAGTGGTCAACAAGTATGTCAATTAAGCAAACAAAAAAGAAGAAAAATAGTTTTTATACAAAGTATTATTGTACTGTCATTATTTTAAATCTCCAAACTCATAAAAGTTTCCCTGGTCCTTCACAGAAATCTACAATTGCTTACATTTTGACCTGGTGAATAAGAAGTTATTTCAGAAAAATATGAATCTCAATGTTTAGTTTTATCCCTCTTTCTCAAAGATCATCATCCAAACTTCATTTATTTCACTAGACATTTTTTAGAAATTGGTGTGAGCCTTTTTCCCCCCCCTCAGAAAGCTCCTTTTTTCTTCCCCTTGTGATTTCCCATATGTGCTTTGGTTATTTACCTTTATACACTCTACCAGAACTGCACATGTTTTGAAATAAACAGAACACAACCTGAATTTAAGCTATCTAGAACAACACTTCATGAAAAAAAATCTCATTCTGCATTTCAAAGAAGCAACACTTTAATTCCTGGAAACATTTTCTCTTGGAATGTTGGAAAACCGAAGCCTGTGACTACATTATCAAATCACTGTTTTAGTTATGTTAACTTTGTAGGGAAGAATGCCAGTCTACACATGCAGCGGATTGCTCCCAGATCGTTTAGCAAAACATATATGGTTCAGGTTAGTTAGCAATGAAATAATTCGACAGGAATGTGAGTTAATGCTACCAAATAAGAACACCAAATTCATGCAAGTAAAACACACTTACTGTTCCGATCCAGTCCAGCGTTACTGAAATGCCTGCCTCCATTTCTGGCTTGATTCATTGTGCTGTTGCTGCTGGGGTGTGCTGGAACAGGTTTAACCACATGTGAATAAAGGATTTCTGTGGCATCATTTTTAAAAGCCAAACAGCTTTTCATTAGGATGCATGCAAGGGGAATGAGAGAGAAATGAATGGCAGGAGGAAGCATGGTGAGTAGAGGATTTGCTTGGCTGGAGAGCTGGTTAATTCCTTTCCCTCTGCTTCTGCACTGTAACTGTGAAATTCCTCCTCAAGGTTCCCTTTATATATCCACTGAGGTTTGGCGTTCATTCAGGTATAAAGTTGTGTAGCGCTACAGAGTGAAAACACGGAGAAGGGGTGGGATCCCTACATGACCCTGCGAAAGAATTTTACCAATGGAAGAGAAGACTACAGAAAAGGAGGAGCTTGGTATCCAAATTGCCTGAAATTTCAGAGTTGGACTTCATCAGTTGTCTGAGAGCTGAAGCAGCCAGGCGCATTCTATAGCAGCTACAGCCCCTCTCCCTCTCTCTCTTCTCTCTCTCTGCCATTTCCTTTCCTAAATCTAGTTCACATTTGGGTTTCATTTAAATGAAAATATGCTGCTGTTCATTTGAAGACATTTACATTCCCACAGTTGTTCTGCATTTGTAGTAGGGAGGGGTCTCACCCCAGATAATAGGAGGAATTCAGGAGTTTAAATATTGTAGGGCTTGAATGAAGCACCTAATTAGTTAAACATTTCTCGTTTGTCAAGATACAAACCACCTTTTTTTCTTTTTTTCTGAAAGTATAAGGCACAGAGCTAAAAATCTGCCCCCTGGACACACTTAAATAATGCAGCTTTGATCTGCATGAACTGCTGCGCTCCTAGGTAAATTATTGCCAGGGGTTCTGTGTGGAGAGTAATGAGCATAGCTCTGTCTGCACTAAAGTAACTAATATCCATTTGCATCTTAAAAACATGACCCAAGCATTACCGTTCATAGCATCATTTTACATGAAAGCCATTTTTGACTGATAATTTTGCAAATACAAGTTAATTTTTGCGAGGTTTTTCATGGGCTGCAGAACACATGTTCTACCACCATTTACTAAACATTCTGTTCATGACTTCCTTTGGCTCTGCTGCTCACGTAAGAAACAAGGTAGTTTTCTGTTTATCCACACATGACACAGATGGTCCATTAATGACTATCAGGGATCGCTAAGGGCTTCCCAGGTGGCACTCATGGTAAAGAACCCGCCTGCCAATGCAGGAGACATAAGAGACACTGATTCAATCCCTGGGTTGGGAAGATTCCCTGGAGGAGGGCATAGCAATCCACTCCAGTATTCTTGCCTGGAGAATCCCATGGACTGAGGATCCTGATGGGCTAACAGTCCATGGGGTTGCAAAGAGTCGACTGAAACAACTTAGCATGAACACACACAAGGATCTCTAGCCTTAAAACAGTAATGAAATTCCAACCAATTGGTGGGATATCTTGATCGGAATCAAAATTCTGAAACTGTTGTCAATTTTAATTCCATTTTTGCCCTTTGTGTGGCTATTAAATTGACCTGTACACCTCTTTATAAACTTTTACCTATTGTTACTGCCGTTTGGAGCTTCCTAGGTGGCTCAATGGTAAAGAATCCACCTGCCAATGCAAGAGATGTGGGTTTGATCCCTGGGTTAGGAAAATCCCCTGGAAGAGGAATAGGCAATGCACTCCAGCAAGCTTGCCTGGAAAATTCCATGGACAGAGGACCTGGTGGGCTACAGCCCATGTCACAAAGAGTCAGACACAAATGAGTGACTGAGCACACACACATATACAACTATGTGTGTATATGTGTATATGTGTGTGCTATTCATATCTATCTGTCCATCACCTGGGCTTTTCCACAGTGGCACTATTGGCATTTTGGAATAGATACTTATTTGTTATGGGATGCTGTCCTGTGAGTTTAACAGCATACCCAGTTTCTACCCACTAGATGCCAGTAGCACCCCCAGTTATAACCAAAAATATCTCCAGATGTTGCCAAATGCCCCCTGTGAGCTAAAAAATCACCCCAGTTCAGAGCTACTTTTTATCTATCTATCTCACTATAAAAAGAAAGTACAATTAAGAACAAAACATTAATGATTGTACTAAGAAATTACTGTATCTTTTAGGAGAAAAATGATACTGTGGTTTTATGTAAAAACAACTGCTTCTCTTTTAGAATTAAATACTGAAATATCCTCAGATGAAATCACATGATGCCTGGAACAAAACTTCAAAAATAACATAGGAAGTGCGTTTGGATGGTGCTTGATTTGATGGTTGTTGAGGCTGGATTCTGGATATTCTATTTTGCTTACTTTTGTGTATGTTCGAAATTCTACATAATCAAAATTTTTTTAAAACCTGAATTCAAAAATCTCAATACGTACTGTCAATCACATCTCTATCTTAAGACTATATGTAATCATTTATTCTAACATTCTTCCTGGAAAATTATGTATGTGTTTATTCTGTGCACATAGAGATTATAGATCAGACATCCTTCTAAAATAGTAACTATGAAAAACTTTTTTTTTTGCTTTACTGTATTTTTTGTTTGTTTTTTATTGGGGTATAGTTGCTTTACAATGTTGTGGAAGTTACTGCTGTACAGTGAAGTGAATCAACTATATGTATACATATATCATCTCTTTTTTGGATTTCCTTCCCATTTAGATCCCCACAGAGCATTAAGTAGAGTTCCCTGTGCTATACAGGAGGTTCTCATTGGTTATCTATTTTATACATATTAATGTATATATGTCAATCCCAATCTCCCAATTCATCCCACCCCTTTTTACCCCCTTAGTATCCATATGTTTGTGTCTCTATTTCTGCCTTGAAGACAGGTCCATCTGTACCATTTTTCTAGATTTCACATTATGCACTAATATATGATATTTGTTTTTCTCTTTCTGACTTATTCTTTCTGTATGACAGTCTCTAGTTCCACCCACACCTTTACAAATGACCCAATTTCATTCATTTTTATGGCTGACAATATTCCATTGTGTATATGCACCACACTGAAGAGTGTCTTATGCTGCTTATCAGAGGACTTCATGTTAAATACATGAAGTATGTTGATATTAACCGTTGACTGGTAGACTCAATGCCTAAAGGAAGTGACAGGGTCAAAATAGCTAATTTCTTTCCCTATACTATTTTTTGTGCCTGGTGTGTGTGTTAGTCACTCAGTCATGTCCACCTCTTTGCTACCCCATGGTTTATAT
Source organism: Giraffa tippelskirchi (assembly GCF_054371585.1). Classification (NCBI taxonomy): domain Eukaryota; kingdom Metazoa; phylum Chordata; class Mammalia; order Artiodactyla; family Giraffidae; genus Giraffa; species Giraffa tippelskirchi. Next base: position 71,985,688 of record NC_137284.1, read on the forward strand.
AGCTCACCAGGCTCCTCTGTCCATGGAATTCTCCAGGCAAGAATACTGGAGTGGGTTGCCATTCCCTTCTCCAGGGGATCTTCCTGACCCAAGGATCGAACCCAGGTCTCCTAAATTGCAAGCAGATTCTTTACCATCTGAGCCACCAGGGAAGCCCCACTCAACAGACTCTTTTTTTTTTTTTATCAGTTGCATAGAGGTGTCATGCTGTGCCAAGTTGTTTCGCTTGTCTGACTCTTTGTGAGCCCAGGGACTGTTAGCCCACCAGGCTCTTTGGTCAGTGAGATTCTCCAGGCAAGATTACTGGAGTGGTTTGCCATGCACTCCTCCAGGGGATCCTTCTGACCCAGGGACCAAACCCGTGTCTCCTGTGGCTCCTGCATGGCTGGTGGATTCTTTACCTTTGAGCCACTGGGGAAGCCTGTTTTTTATGCCTGGAGGAGGAGATTACTACTATTATTATTGTTATTAGTATTTTGGCTACACTGCATGCTTGTGGGATCTTAGTTCTCCAAGCAGGGATTGAACCCAGGCCTAGCATGGAGTCCTAACCGCTGGAGGAGGAGAAGATCGTTAAATTTTCAGTTTAATTGTTAGATTGTTAATCAACTTGCTCAAACTAACTCATAAGTGTTAAATATGCTCTGTCCCTAGTATTCTGTATGTGCAGCCTTAGGATATTACATCTGGCAGAAGCAAAATTAGGAATGAAGACAATGTGGTTGTTATACAAGGACAGGAAATTCAACATTCAGATGTGACTTCTATGATTGGGTCATCAGAGCACTGTGACTTTCAGTTTTGCTTGCTGGCTCTAGCTGTCTCACTTGTTTCTATGGACATCAGCTTCCATAATGTAAGCTTTCCTATGCAGAAGCCTCAGTGGCATAAAACAGTTGTGTCTCACCAATAAGGAATAGAAGCCCTCAGCCAAACAACCCATGAGGACTTGAATTCTACCAACAACCACAAGAGTGAATTTGAAACCAAATATCCCCAAAGCCAATCCTTCACCTGAGACTGCAGCCCTGATTTAACATCATCACTGCAATCTTATAAAAGGCTGTAAGTCATAGGTACCCACAGGAACTATGAAATGATAAAAGTTTTAACTAAGTTGAGGTAATTTTTTACACAGCCATAAATAATTTACACAATATTATCTGCTTTAAAATGAAGATATAATCATTAAGCCATTCATTTTGTGAAAAATGCTAGCGTCTTGAAAGATCAGATATGGAATCATTCAATATGGTGACTGAGTAACTTTCATTCTTTGGGCAAGCTTTGAAATTTATTTCCCAGTCCTCAGCTGAGTCATCAGTATGATGCCATTATTAATAATCAAATAATATCAGAATTGGACTTCCCTGGTGGCTCAGACAGTAAAGAATCTGCCTACAATGCGGGAGACCCAGGTTCAATCCCTGGGGCAGGAAGATCTGGAGAAGGAAATGGCAACCCACTCCAGTATTCTTGTCTGGAAAATCCCATGGACGAAGGAACCTGGTAGGCTACAGTCCATGGGGTCACAAAGAGTCAGACACGACTAAGTGACTTCACTTCACTAATATCAGAATTACTACTGCTGGTCTGGTATGCAAAAGCTTGAAAGTAACTTTAATACTCAAAAATAGTATTATCATGTGACTCCTGGGACTGGACTCAAAAAACCTGAATTTGAATCTTATTTCTGCCATTATAATCTGTGTGAACTTGGATGTATTTCCTAAAACTCTTTAAGTCAGTTCCTTCAGCTGTAAAAACATGACCAAATTTACCTACCTCACAGAGAAATAAGAAAATGTGAAAGTGTCTAGCACAAAATCTGGCCTGGAAGAAATGTGGGGGAAAAAATAGTCTTTGAAAATGAGTCTAAGACTACTGTTTCTCATTAGAGTCTTTTTTATGTATAATTTTATTTATTTCTTTATTTTTGGCTCTACTGGATCCTCACTGCTACATTGGTTTTTCTTTAGTTGTGGCAAGCAGGGGCTACTCTCCAGTTGAGGTGCGTGGGCTTCTCATTGTGGTGGCTTCTCTTGTTGCAGAGTATGGGCTCTAGGCCCGCAGACTTCAGCAGTTGCAGCACGTGGGCTCAGTAGTTGTGGCATACAGGTTCAGTTCCTGCAAGGCATGTGGGATCTTCCTGGACCACATCCACATGTCTCCTGTATTGGCAGGAGGATTCTTTACCACTGAGCCACCAGGAAATCTCTCATTAGAGTCTTTGAATTTAAAAAGGACCTTGGAAAAAACAGAAAATTCTCAAAAAAAATGCAATTACCGTATTTAAGGTGTGGAATGAAAAGCTACAAGAAATGATCAAATATTAAATATTTTCTTGATTAAGAAAATAATTAGCCTGACTGTTTTTTATCTTTGACAGGAGAAGAATCAGAATATGTATAAACAAAACATATTTACTGAATGCAACAATGAGGTATATCTGGTCCTCTGTGTATTTTAATTATTTTCAGAGAGCTCCAGTTAATTAGATAGAACTTGTACCTTGGAAAGGTAACCATCATTAGTTTAGAAGAAAATTAAAACTACTTATAGAATCTTCAAAATTCTTAACAATAGGATGGGCTAACATCTTGGATTTATGTCATATCAATACTTGAAACCAGTGTCTATCATGGATGCTATAGCCCAGGGATTGTAGAGTCGAATGAGGCATGGAACCTACCCTCTTCACTTTCCCAAAAGTTTCTATTTAGAATTTCACTAAAGGAACTCCCTTAACCTGATCTTTCTGTACTATTTTCTTCCTTCCTCACCACCTTTCTTATTTATCTCTTTATTTTTTATTTTGCTTAAATGCTTTTGGTTAAATATGTAAATATTCTTTTTCTTATAAGCTGCTTCAATAGAGATAATATTAATTTAGATGGTGCTGATTATATCCAGTGTGCGTGCTAAGTCACTTCAGTCATGTCCAACTCTTTGTGACCCCATGGACTGTAACCTGCCAGGTTCTTCTATCCATGCGGTTCTCCAGGCAAGAATACTGGAGTGGGTTGCCATGCCCTTCCCCAGGGAATCTTCCCAACCCGGGGACTGAACCCACAACTCTTAGATCTCCTGCATTGGCAGGTGGATTCTTTACCACTAGCACCACTTGGGAAACCCATAATCCAGTGTAACTTGATATAAAACCCAAGTGGAAATTTCAAACCCCACGGATATATTTCTTGGTAGAATTTCTCAATCTTGGCTCTACCACGGACATTTTCGGCTGGATAATTCCTTATCGTGGGAGCTGTCCCCTAAGTTATAAGATGTTCAGCAGCACTCCTGGGCTCTATCTGCTAGATGATGGTTGCACCTCCATCACCCAGTGATGACAATCAAAAACACCTTCAGACATTGCCACGTGTCCTCTGGTGTGCAAAGTTGTCCTGGGTTTTAAACTACTGGTCTAGGCAAATTCTCCAGTAAATTTCCTTAAAATGGCAGCACGGTGCTGTTAAGGAAAAACCTTACATGTAAGCTCTAGAGAGCGAGTTAGGACAGTGGGGCTATGGTTTCCATCTATCTGATTCTACACTAGGGAGAGAAGGAGTTTGTCCTTTTTTTTTTCTAGATGAATATTTATTTATTTGACTGGGCTAGGTCTTAGGTGCAACATGCTTGATCTAGTTCCCTGACCAGGGATCGAACCTGGGCGCTCTGCACTGGAAGCCCAGAATCTCAGCCACTGGACTCCCAGGGAAGTCCCAGTTTGTCCCTTTTCACTGGCATTTTGCTATCTTGCTCCATAGAGATGTCCTCATTCTGTGCATTTAGTGCACGCCAAGTCCCCAAACTCAATTTGACAAAGGTTGGTAGCATAGCCTATCCCCAAGGTGAGAGCTAGAATTAGTTTTCTTCCACAAACCTGATAGTTTTAAAACTGTGTTTTACCTGGGAGTTAGTTAGATATGAAACTTCTGGGACTGACCTCAGGCCAGAATCAAAATCCCTTGGGGTGGAACCCAGGACCTTGTGTTTTAACAAGCTCTCCAAGTCATTCTTACACATGCTAGAGTTTGAGACATGCTGTTCTTGAATCATGTGTGCCCTTCTAACTGTGGCCTGTCCCCATGGTTTCCATCACGGTTGCTGCATCTATTTTAACTGGGCTTTTACTTCACACTGGGGCTTTCGTAGTGGCTCAGATGGTAAAGAATCTGCCTGCAATGCAGCAGACACAAGTTCAATCCTTGGTGTGGGAAGATCCCTTGGAGAAGGAAATGGCAGCCCGTTCCAGTATTTTTGCCTGGAGAATTCCATGGACAGAGAGTCTCGTGGGCTACAACCATGAAGATGCAAAGAGTCGAACACAACTGAGTGATGAACACTACTTCAGATTTGTCCAGTTTTCATAGTCAGATGGAAGCCCTGTCCTAAAGCTCAGCCCAGCTGGACAAAACCCAACCCCATTTCCTCTTCCTGCATTTATTTCTCCCTACTGACTGGATTCTCTGTGTCCCCCACTGACTTTAATGTTTTGTCCAATGGAGATGGTCACAGCAATTACTGCTACATTGATGTCATTGCTCACTAGAAACTGTGGCAACCATATCTGATTCTCTCAGATATCAATGTGAAACTAGATTCAAGCAAAATACTTCGACCACTGTGATTTTAATTGTTTTCCACCAGCCCCAGGCACATTCCATAGCCACGTTAGGCTCCTCGTCCTGGCAACATTCAATCTGGCTTCCCTCTTTCTTTAGGAATCTCTTAGTGGGCATCATGGCCAACCCAAAGATGGTAAGGAACTTATATAACCAATAGAGACTTAACAGTTGATGGTTCCCTCGTATGTCAGAAAATTGGAGAAGAACAGCAACAAAATATTTAGCAGAGCATTTTGCCCAACAATGCCACAATCTTTTCTGTAAAATAAAGTTGTTATGTGTGTGCTAAGTTGCTTTAGACTCTTGCTGACCCATGGATTTAGCCCGCCAGGCTCCTCTGTCCGTGGGATTTCCCATGCGAGAATACTGGAGTGGGTCGCCATTTCCTTTGCCAGAGGATCTTCCTGACCCAGGGATCAAACCCGGGTTTCTTGCGTCTCCTGCATTGGCAGGTGGGTTCTTCACCACTAGTGCCACTTGGGAAGCCCAAAGTTGTTATTTTTGTTGTTCAGTCACTCAGTAATGTCCAACTCTTTGCAACCCCATGGACTGCAGTACACCAGGCTTCCTTGTCCTTCACCATCTCCCAGGGATTGCTATAGAGGTTTCTAATTTCAATTCTTTTTTTTTTTTTGGCCTCAAGGCATATGGGATCTTAGTTCCTGTACCAGGGATAGAACCCACACCTCCTACACTGGAAGCACAGAGTCTTAACCACTGGACTGCCAGGGAAGTCCCTCTGATATTTTTAATGAAGTAATTTGCCTCTAAGTTATATACAGATAGAAGCTGTGGCATAGAGGATCCCACAGCAACAATGTAGCTGGAGGGAAGGGAATGTGACAGGGAATATTGGGGAACAAGTTTGACCACATTGATTGGAAAGGTAGATTGGAGCAGATCATGGACTATAATCCTGCTTTGTATGTTTAGAAGTTTGGGCACTATTTGGTGAGCAATAGAGAGCCATTGAATGATACGTGTATGTTTGTGTTAATTTTTATTTTCACGAAGTTTAAAACACTGTGTAACATATACCTATGTAAAGTGAAAGGATGTTTCCAGTACACAGAATTTCCCTTTCTGTCCTTTCCTTGTAACCAGTTCCTTCCTCCTCCCTAAAAATAAACCACTGTTCTGATTTCTGACACAGGTTATTAGCCTTGCCCATTATAAAATTTGATTTAGAAATGACTTTTTACATTGTTGTGTGCTACTGTATTGCATGAACATACACAATGTATTTATCCAGTTGGACTGGAGTAATTCCAGCTTTTGGCTCTTACGTATAACACTTCTATAAACATTCTTGTACCTGTCTTTTGACGCATATAGGCATACCTTTTTGGGGGGGATATATATCAAGTTGTGAAATAAATGAGATATAGGATGCATGTATGCTCAACTTTAGTAGATAATACCAAAGAATTTTCCCATGTGATTTTATTAAGTAAAATTTCTATCAGCCCTGACGTATTTCCCCTGACAGAAAGGACAAGATCAACAGGATGCTTCAGGAGACTGAATCCAGTTGCAATGTATGAGATGGTTTAGATGTTGTTATACTGCAACACACTTCACAGGTAGTGCTAGTGGCAAAGAACCTACCTGCCAATACTGGAGACATAAGAGACACAGATTCGACCCCTGGGTTGGGAAGCTTCCCAGAGGAGAGCATAGCAACCCACTCCAGTATTGTTGCCTGGAGACGCACATGAACAGAGAAGACTGTTGGGCTATAATCCATAGGATTGCACAGAGTTGGACACAAGTGCAGCGATTTAGCACTCACACACACCTACTGCAATATAGAAAGGGGAAAGTGCAAGAGCTCAGCTGAAATTAAGACCCTGAACTTGAAGGAGAGAGGCAAAGCTAGATTAGAGAAAAGAGAGATCAGAGACACTGGGGAGATAGCTTGGAGGGTGTTTGGAAATGAAGGTAAACGTAAAAATAAAGTTTTAAGGCTGGGTCATGGAGAGACTGATGTGTCAAGAGAACCAGAGTTGGCAGAGTTTAGAGTTTAATAATGAATTTGGGCTGAGTTAGAATGAGGTTAGGTGCTTACAAGAACCCAGAAGAAAGTGCCTAAGAGACAATTGTAATCAAAGCTCAAGAAATTTGTCGGGGCTTCCCTGGTGGCTCAGTGGTAAGGAATCCACCTGTCAGTCCAAAAGACACAGGTTTGATCCCTGGTCTGGGAAGGTCTCACATGCCACTGAGTAACCAAGCTCTCAAGCCCCAGAGCCTGTGCTCTGCAACAAGAGAAGCCACTACGATAAGAAGACCAAACACTGGAACTAGAGAGTAACCTTGGCTTGTCACAACTAGAGAAAAGCCCCTGCAGCAATGAAGATACTCATCACAGCCAAAATAAGTAAATAAAATTTAAAAGAGCAATCTGTCCCTTGACTGACAGCAATTTCACTAGGATGCTTTCCTGTCACTTTATCACGATAGAACTTGATTTAGAAACCCTCTGTCAAACAGCACTAAGGCTTTCATTTATATATCTATTGTCATCTAATCATGCCCTGGATTTTAAAAATCTAACTCCCTACTTTCAGGGGCTTCCCTGGAGGTGCTAGTGGTCAAAGAACCTGTCTGCCAATGTAGGAGACACAAGAGACCCGGCTTCCATCCCTGGGTCGGGAAGATCCCCTGGAGAAGGAAATGGCAACCTGCTCCAGTATTCTTGCCTGGAGAATCCCATGGTCAGAGGAACCTGGCAGGGTACAGTCCACAGGGTCACAAAGAGTCGGACACGACTGAAGTGACTTAACACGCATTAAGTATTATATAGATTTACTTGTGTTACCAGGGGGCTTCCCTGGTGGCTCAGAGGGTCAAGTGTCCGCCTACAATGCGGGAGACGCAGGTTCGATCCCTGGATCAGGAAGATCCCCTGGAGAAGGAAATGGCAGCCCACTCCAGTACTCTTGCCTGGAAAATCCCATGGACTGAGAAGCCTGGTAGGCTACAGTCCATGGGATCGCAAAGAGTCGGACACGACTGAGCGACTTCACTTTGACTTCACTTCACTGTGTTACCAACCCTCCCCACTCGGTTCCCAGCGAGGGTCCTCCTGCCCCAGTATTGGTGGAGCCAATAGTATGAGACAGGTTTCATTTCGGAAGCAAAGGAAACTTTCATTTTTCCCTCAGAGAATGGAAACATTGGCGCTTCCGCTCTAGAGCACACGCTCTCCCTGACAGACTGTGGGCGGAACTACTTTATAGGCTATGGGCAGAGGGGAGGGAGAGGAATTCTCACGAGACCCGTGCAGCTCCTGCAGGATAGCTGCGTCAGGCTCTGCGTCCCCACGGCCCGCCACCGCCATCTTGAATCTCGGAGTCATGCACAGCAGAGGTGTTGACCGCAGCCTTTCCTACTCGGAATTCTGGCCGGAAGTGCCAGGTTCCACCCCTCTGCCCGCAGTATTGTGTGAGCACGTGAAACTACACTGAGCACAAAGCAAAAGAAAAAAAGGTTAGACTTTATTTTACTACCTAAAATCTATTTGTATTTCTGCTCCCTGAGAATGCCAAGGGGCTTTGCCAGTAACATTTGTATAGGCTTAGCAAACGAACGCCTTGCGTTTTATGTGGAACTATAAGTAATAAACATCTCTCACAATTTCTTCTTCTTTTATTTCCCACAAAAAAACCACTAGCTTAGTTCGTTTTTATCATTATTTTCCTGAACTACTCTTTCCATAATTTTTTTTTTACCATATTTCTTGTTTTCTATTCTCTTCACTCTCCATAGTGACGTCTAGAATTATTTTTTTAAAAAAGGAGTCTCAATGTCTCATTCAAAAGTGTCATTCATTCCTTTTACTTGAAGAATAAATACCTTTATAAGCCAGCTAACCTCATTTCATGCCACCCTCTTACTTATGGTTTATGCTTTGGGAGTAGTTTATCATGCTCATCATTCGATTTAATGCTTCCATGCCTTTTATTCCTGGAAGTGTTACTTTCATAATTCAAAACTCTGCCCTTCACAGTCTTTCTTAAATATATATACTTAATTAATCAAACACTGAAAAACAAGGAAAAGGACAGTTGAGGCAAAGGAAGCTTTTCTGAACATGTGAGAGATGGACCTCTGAGGGTTATGTACTAGTGGTTAAAATAATATAAAGACATTCATTTTAGTTTCAATATATTGTGTGATTTCATTTCCAGCCCTAGCATACTGCAAAACACATTTAAGATCAGTAAAATAATTTAAAATCTAATAATAAGAAGCATTCAAATAATAGAAGAAAGAATGCATGCAGATTTTCAGCATGCAATACTTAATTTATGAAGCTTGCCAAAGAATAGTGATTTAAATTTTCAAATACATCTTCTTTTTAATGCTATCATGCCATTAACAAGAAAATTAACATGAGTACTTAATATTTAAGTTCATTTTAAAATGCACTGGACAAATACAAAAACTATTGTATTAAGGAAAAGATTCACCCTGTCAGATTTCTACTCTTAAAAACTGGAGTTATAAAATTGTGAAAATGGCATATGAAAATGTAAAAAGTGTCAGCAGTTCATTAAATATAAGGAAAAAATTCATCTCTTCCCATCCCTCCTTCAGTCCTGTTCTCTGGTGATAATCACAGTTAAGAGTGTCTTGTAATGTTTTCCAATATTTTCTGCATTTACAACCACATTTACAACCACATGTATGTACATACAAGTATATTTTTAATTTTTTATAAAGACTGGATCATGATGTACATATAATTTTTGAAATTACATTTTGTACTTAATTACCTGTCATGTACATTTTTCTATATCAGAATGTATAGATTTACCTCATTCTTTTTAAACCTTGCATTGAGTGAGTTGTATGGTTGTGGCACAAATGATTCATCCAGTTCTCAATTAATGGATATTTAGATTCTTTTTAGGCTACATCCTTTATAATTGTGGCAGGAGGTTTGTTTCGTACAATTATTGTTTTCAGCCCCCTTTTCCTCTTTTCCTCCATCCAGATAGTTGAGGAGAGGGTAGAATTGGAATTGGAAAAGTAAGGTTGGTTATGTGTACTTCATGAAAGACCAGAGAGTTAAGTCATCCTGTCGTGTCCGACTCTTTGTGACCCCGTGGACTGTAGCTCACCAGGCTCCTCCATCCATGGGATTTTCCAGGCAAGAGTACTGGAGTGGGTTGCCATTTCCTTCTCCAGGGGATCTTCCCAACCCAGGGATGGAACCCAGGTCTCCCTCATTGCAGAAAGACCAGAAGCCAAGCCTTACACCCTGACAGCATCCCAGACAGGTGTCTAGGCTTCAGAAAAGTGTGATAACCACATCCATTTCAGATCTCAGCAGGAAATGTAATTCCACAGCCTCTGGATCTGAAGGAAGTACGTAGACTGGACATGAACAGCTTGGTAGTGACCAATGGGAAATGACTGCTAATGAACAGAGCCTAGAGGAACCTCACAAGTACTTTGGCCATATGGAGGAAACTTTGCAAAGTTCTTGATAGGAAGCGGAATGGGATGGGAGTGATGAAAAGAAAGTGAAGGCTAGAGTTCTAAATTAAACTGATTTTAAAATATAAAGAAATACAATATATATGTTTTGCACATATGAGCTTCTAAGTGAGAATTCATACTATCTTCATGAACAGTTTATCTTGGTATATTTAAAGTTGCACTTTAATTTTGGAGGCTTTTTATTCATGGAGTACAATTCTTTTTCAATGATTACAGGAAAAATCCCCATTGGAAATAGTATTTTTTTAATCTTGATGTCGTTACATGTGGAATTTTATGATATCCATTTGTTCTTTCAGAATATAATTTCAACAAAAATAAATCATGTATTTATTATGGTCTCAAGTTGTTAAAGATTTATTGTATGATTTGGATGTCACACAGACATCAACCATGGTTTAAAATACATGAAACAATAAAATTTAATAGTTTATTTTGAAGAGAGAAAAAAATTTATTTATGGAAAAGCCACACTTGTACTATGACCATTACATTTTTGTTTTCCTTTGCTTTTACCTTTAATTGGTACTTTTGCAATCTTTATTGAAGGCTTTAGCCTTAAAGGTTGGTAAAAGATTAAGTCAATTAAAAATCTCATGGAAACAATTTAACTATTATTCTCTGATTAGGAAGTATTGATTAAAATTGCTTTTAGAAGGAAAGATGGAAAAGATCCTTAAAATGTCTTATGGCTTAGAATTTTACTATGTCAACTAACAGTTTATATTGTCTTCAGGCCTAATTCTCCAGCATGTTTATACAGCAGTTGGGGGCTGTTGGTCTGACAGTGCCTGGGGAGGCGAGGCTCCTCTGACAAACAGCCAAAGAAGAACTTGAAACAGACACAGACAGGGGAAAGTCCACTCCTGCCAGGACACTGCAAGCTGCTTAGTGACCCTCTCAATGTGCTGCTAGTTTTGTTGCCATACTTGGTAGTCCTGGGAATCTGGCTAGTCTCAGAAGTTGAGCTAAACAAAATACAACTGTGCACAGCCACGCCCTAGGGTGACTGTCTCCAAATACCATGCAAGTCCGAGGCTGAAGCACTTGAAAGGCTTGTATCTCTGCAGATCAAATCTTCATAAGACTGAGCCTTTAAAGACAACCCTTAAGCACATAAATGTTGTCATTTACGGCACTGTTTCAGCGCTGTTTTACCTTTCCAATTATGAAGGTGGCTAATGCACATGATAATTACAGTTCCTTAAAATTTATTCACTCTTGAGCAGATCAGCTCAGAAATGTTGGCACAGTTTCAGGGTTCCTTAACAACTGCTTGCCAAACCTCTCTTTGATCCAGTGAAATCATCGTATGATTCAAAACAAGGCCTAGAGCCTTTCAAGAATTCACATCTTAAATCCTCATCTTCATCGCCCAACCTCCCTATGTTAAACCTAAAACTGATTTTTCCTTATCAATGCTAAGGAATAAGTTTCTCTTTCTGTGGGATTTATAATATGCTTTCTTTGTTCCCCTTCATTTAGTCACCATTTTAATTAACATTTGTTAAGTGCTTATGCACTAGAACAAAGCTAGTGGAGGTAATGGAATTCCAGTTGAGCTATTACAAATCCTAAAAGATGATGCTGTGAAAGTGCTGCACTCAATATGCCAGCAAATCTGGAAAACTCAGCAGTGGCCACAGGACTGGAAAAGGTCAGTTTTCATTCCAATCTCAAAGAAAGGCAATGCCAAAGAATGCTCAAACTACCGCACAATTGCACTCATCTCACATACTAGTAAAGTAATGCTCAAAATTCTCGAAGCCAGGCTTCAGCAGTATGTGAACCGTGAACTTCCAGATGTTCGAGCTGGTTTTAGAAAAGGCAGAGGAATAAGAGATCAAATTGCCAACATCTGCTGGATCATCGAAAAAGCAAGAGAGTTCCAGAAAAACATCTATTTCTGCTTTATCGACTATGCCAAAGCCTTTGACTGTGTGGATCACAATAAACTGTGGAACATTCTGAAAGAGATGGGAATACCAGACCATCTGACCTGTCTCTTGACCTGTATGCAGGTCAGGAAGCAACAGTTAGAACTGGACATGGTACAACAGACTGGTTCCAAATAGGAAAAGGAGTATGTCAAGGCTGTATATTGTCACCCTGCTTATTTAACTTATAGGCAGAGTACATCATGAGGAATGCTGGGCTGGAAGAAACACAAGCTGGAATCAAGACTACTGGGAGAAATATCAATAACCTCAGATATGCAGATGACACCACCCTTATGGCAGAAAGCGAAGAAGAACTGAAGAGCCTCTTGATGAAGATGAAAGAGGAGAGTGAAAAAGTTGGCTTAAAGCTCAACGTTCAGAAAACTAAGATCATGGCATCTGGTCCCATCACTTCATGGGAAATAGATGGGGAAACAGTGGAAACAGTGTCAGACTTTATTTTTTGGGGCTCCAAAATCACTGCTGATGGTGATTGCAGCCATGAAATTAAAAGATGCTTACTCCTTGGAAGGAAGGTTGTGACCAACCTAGATAGCATATTTAAAAGCAGAGACATTACTTTGCCAACAAAGGTCCATCTAGTCAAGGCTATGGTTTTTCCCGTGGTCATGTATGGATGTGAGAGTTGGATGGAGAAGAAAGCTGAGTGCCGAAGAATTGATGCTTCTGAACTGTGGTGTTGGAGAAGATTCTTGAGAGTCCCTTGGAGTGCAAGGAGATCCAACCAGTCCATCCTAAAGGAGATTAGTCCTGGGTATTCATTGGAAGGACTGATGTTGAAGCTGAAACTCCAATACTTTGGCCACCTCATGCAAAGAGTTGACTCATTGGAAAAGACCCTAATGCTGGGAAGGATTGGGGGCAGGAGGAGAAGGGGACGACAGAGGATGAGATGGTTTGATGGCATCACCGACTCAATGGACATGGGTTTGGGTAAACTCCGGGAGTTGGTGATGGACAGGGAGGCCTGGCGTGCTGCAATTCATGGGGTTGCAAAGAGTTGGACATGACTGAGCGACTGAACTGAACTGCACTGAACTGAAGAAGTTTGAATCTTATTCTAAAGTCAGTGTCAACTTTTAGAAAAATTGTGAGCAAGAAGGTGATTTCACCAGTTTGGAGTTTTGGGTAGATGACTCGAAGGGATTGTAGAAAAAAACTTTAATTCAGGAATATTAATCTTTAACATATAGTGCATGCGTGCACGCTCAGTTGCTCAGTCGTGTCCAGCACTTTGTGACTCCATGGACTGTATGTAGCCCACCAGGCTCTTCTGCCCATGGGATTTCCCAGGTAAGAATACTGAAGTTGGTTGCCTTTCCCTTCTCCAGGGGATCTTTTTGACCCAGGGATCAAACCCGAGTCTCCTGCATTGACCCGCAGGTTCTTTATCATTGTACCACCTGGGAAGCCTTGAGGGGAGGATCTGGTCCTGAGGACAGTGCTGACAAAAACAGACTGAACCATCACTCCTGTGGGTCAGGACTATCACAAAGAAAGAAAAACTAAAGAGGAAAAACTAAAAGGGAGAGGGAAGAAAAAGTAAGGGGAAATGAAAGCTGTAGGGAAAAGAGAGAAAGGGGGAAATGCAGTGGAGGTGATTTGGAAGCAACACTTGTTGCTTCAATCCTAGCTTTCCAACCAGTATTGAAAAGGAGCAGGGAGGAGAGAGTCAGAATATGTCAATAGCATTCTATTTCTTCTAAAAATGTGCAATTTATTTTCTTTCTTTAAAAAAAAAACATTTTATTGAGGTATGATTGACATACAAAAAGCTGTACATATGTAATATATCTAACTTGTTAAGTTTGAGGATAAGTATATAGCCAGGAAACTATCACCACAATCAAGGCCATAAACTTATCCATCACCTCCAAAAGTTCCCTCCTGCCTCTTTTTGTGTAAAGGTTTTGACAAATTATTTTCTTTTTCACTTTGATATCCCAACGACTCACATCAGTAAAAATTCATGCTAATCTGGCCTGTTCTGAAGATAATACATAGCAGTTCATAAAATTTCTTTAAACCTTCCATGATTATGAATTGAATATCATATCCAGTTGATTTGATCAAAACCTAATTGATGACTCTCTTCCTATCACATAGATTTCAAGTCTACCAACAATTATCTTCTCTTCCCTCAAATAATATTCAGAGCCCACTCACTTCTCACCATCTGAGCTACAACATGCTTGGCCCAAGCCCCTATCTTCTCTAACCTATACTCAGCCCCCTCTACCTACTGACACCCTAAATGCTGCTAACTCTCCAGTGGTTTTCTATCACTTTGTGATGATCCAGAGACTGTGAGTGATCTGGTCCCTTGCTACCTTTTTGTCTCCATCTCCTCCTACTTTCCCTTCTTCTCTCTCTGATCCAGCTACACTGAGAAATTTTTTGCCTCAAATGCACTATTTGTCCCAGGTCTTTTGCATTACTGTTATCCTTCTGCCTGGAACATCTCTCCCCCAGGTATCTTTTGTTCAAATGTCACCATAATTGAAAGGATTTCGGAGTCACCTAAAGTTAATGTAGCATTTTTGTCATCATTTACATTTTATGTTGTTTATTTTGTTTTTCACCACCCTACACCCCACCCCCAACCAGAATACTCCTAGAGAGAAAGGGCTTTATTTGCTGTTAGCTCCTACATGCCTAACTGTAACTATCGTTTCAGTCGTGTCAGATTCTTTGCAACCCTATGGACTGTAGCCCACCAGGTTCTTCTGTCCATGGGATTCTCCAGGCAGAAATACTGGAGTGGGTTGTTATGCTCTCCTCCAGGGGATCTTCCTGACCCAGGGATTGAACTTGCGGTCTCTTACATCTCCTGCATTGGCAGGTGGATTATTTACCACTAGTGCCACCTGGGAAGCCCACATGCCCATATCTGGGATAAGGTTGGTGCTCAGTATTTCTTAACTAAACTCATAAACCAATGAGTATATAACTGTCCTCTGAACAGTACTTCTTTTTGCTTTATGTGATGCAAAGTAAACATTATTATTTATGAGAGTTGTAGTCGAGAACTCAGTCCCTTCTCTTTGCATATAAATATTCCAACATTGCCAGCATTCTAGAGGGTAAACATTTTTAGCATGGAAATGAAAATGGCAGTTACTCAGCAATGGTTTTAGGCTAAAGGTTAGTTAAACTGAACTAGAATTTTAACATCTTTTCAGGATGCCCAAGTAACCTAAGAATGGGTCAAAGTTCTGTTCCACTCAAAGTGACAGTTTTTCAAAGGAAATAACAACTGAGTGATGGGACAACTCAGAGATACTTAAGGAGAAAAAAGTTCTAAAATATCTTTAAACACCAAGAGATAACCACAGTTATCATGGAGTTACATCATTGATAATTGAATTGATATGATATTTATTGAATGATAGATTAATTAGAAAGAGCATTTACCTGAAATCTTTACAATATTTACTCTTTATTCATTAATTTTGTCTCTGTGTTCCATTTATTTTTGTACTTTAGTCCTGTTTTATAATTTCTTTATATCTATGTATTTTTAAAATTTAACAGAGGTATTTTATATTTTAGACTGCTGTTAAAATGGAATTTGCTTACATCATTTTTTATTCATATTTATTGAAAAAACTACAGCATTTGGTAATTGATCTTGTATCTGACTGCGGTACTAATACTGTTAAACACTTGTTGGTTGATCTCAGTATTTCTTGGTAATCACATAATCTTCCAATAATGATAACTTTGTTCCTCCCTTTTCAGTGTTCTATATTTTTGTTTCCATCATATATTGTTTTTTATTCTACTGGTTAAAGCTTTCCACCAACTTAATTTATATCAGCAATGACAGGTAATCTTTTATTGTTCCTGACTTAACTAGAAATGAATTTCACATCCATTAACTTTGGATATTTATGTTGTGTTTCAAATGCACACTTTTTTATTGTCTTTTTCCTTGATAATTCAAATACACTGAAGCAAATACTTTTGTCCATAAATATTTGTATTTTTTATTGTTTCCTAAATATGATGCTAAATTGTTTCCAGAGCTTCATGTACAAATTATCTGCAATATACAAGTCCTGTTCTTATCAGCATTTGTTGTGGTTGTTCAGTCGCTAAGTCATGTCTGACTCTTTGTGACCCCATAAACTGTAGAATGCCAGGCTTCCCTGTCCTTCACTGTATCCCAGAGTTTGCTCAAACTCATGTCCATTGAGCTGATGACGCCATCCAACCATCTCATCCTTTGTCACCTCCTTCTCTTCCTGCCCTCTGTCTTTCCCAGCATCAGGGTCTTTTCCAATGAGTTGGCTCTTTACATCAGGTGGCCAAAGTATTGGAGCTTCAGCTTCAGCATCACTCCTTCTAATGAATATTCAAGACTAATTTCCTTTAGGTTTGACTGGTTTGATCTCCTTGCAGTCCAAGGGATTCTCAAGAGTCTTCTCCAACACCACAGTTCGAAACTGTCAGTTCTTCAGTGCTCAACCTTCTTTATGGTCCAACTCTCACATCTGTACATAACTACTGGAAAAACCATAGCTTTGACTGTTGCTGCTAAGTCGCTTCAGTCGTGTCTGACTCTGTGCGACCCCATAGACGGTAGCCCACCAGGCTCCTCCGTCCCTGGGATTCTCCAGGCAAGAACACTGGAGTGGGTTGCCAGTTCCTTCTCCAATGCATGAAAGTGAAAAGTGAAAGTGAAGTTGCTCAGTCGTGTCCGACTCTTAGCAACCCCATGGACTGCAGCCTACCAGGCTCCTCCGTCCTTGGGATTTTCCAGGCAAGAGTACTGGAGTGGAGTGCCATTGCCTTTGTCAGCAAAGTGATATCTCTGCTTTTTAATACAGTGTTTAGGCTTGTCATAGCTATTCTTCCAAGGAGAAAGCATCTGTTAATTTGTGGCTTCAGTCACCATCCACATCAGCATTTAGTATTGCCAATTTAAAAATCCCATCAATTTAATTGATAAAGAATATTTTTTTATCTAATACTATATGTTTTAATTTCTTTGCTCATTATTGCTTTCAGGTTTTTTTTTTCATTTCTTAATTGGCCATGTTTATTTATTCTGCAAATTATTCATCCCATAGTTTTATTTAGTCATGAGTTCTGAAAATATAGTGAAGAGACTAATTCCTTGATTATTTTATTGCTCATTTTAGCACATTTGTGAATAAGGCCAAGTTGCCTTCAGAAATATTCTCTTGGATAATCTTGAGCCACATGTGAAAGGATCTTTCTACTCACCCCAAACCTGAGAAGAATAATTTTTTATTGAATTGTCAGTTCAACAGGTGAAAATTGCATTTCTCAAATATATCACTTTCATATCTAAGACTATTAATAAATAGGACCATTTTTCATGTTTGTCATCAAAATTTTTTCTTTCTGTATTATTTGTTCTCATCTTTAAATTGTATTTACTTTATTCTTTCTGTGTATTTGTGAGAGGTCTTTGCCTATGAAGTTATTTCTATAAATAGGAAGTATTTTTTAATTTGATTTGTTGTTTAATTGCGCTTATGGTTCTTATTTATTTGCTGTACTCAGTGTCTTTTGTCCCCCATCTCAAGTATTCTATCCTCACCTCTTATTCCAGCCTGTTGCAGAATTCAGTTCCCTGCTAGCTTCACCTAGCTTCTCCTGGGTGCCATTCACTGAGAGCATTTGCCTGAAGCCCTTGTCCCAAACCTCTTGCTTCCTGACCTCTCAACAGGACTCACTTGCACCCATTTTTATATCCTGAAAATATAGAGGAATCAGGGACTTTCCTGGAGACCCAGTGGTTAAGACTCTATACTCCTGATGCAAGGGGCTTGGGTTTTATCTCTGGTCAGGGAACTAAGATCTCACATTCTGCATGGCAAAAATATAGATATAGATAAGATATCTGACCTGTCTCTTGAGAAACCTGTATGCAGGTCAGGAAGCAACAGTTAGAACTGGACATGGAACAACAGACTGGTTCCAAATAGGAAAAGGAGTACGTCAAGGCTGTATATTGTCACCCTGCTTATTTAACTTATATGCAGAGTACATCATGAGGAACGCTGGGCTGGAAGAAACACAAGCTGGAATCAAGATTGCCGGGAGAAATATCAATAACCTCAGATATGCGGATGACACCACCCTTATGGCAGAAAGTGAAGAAGAACTAAAGAGCCTCTTGATGAAGGTGAAGGAGGAGAGTGAAAAAGTTGGCTTAAAGCTCAACGTTCAGAAAACTAAGATCATGGCATCTGGTCCCATCACTCCATGGGAGATAGATGGGGAAACAGTGGAAACAGTGTCAGACTTTACTTTTTTGGGCTCCAGAATCACTGCTGATGGTGATTGCAGCCATGAAATTAAAAGACGCTTACTCCTTGGAAGGAAGGTTATGGCCAACCTAGATAGCATATTTAAAAGCAGAGACATTACTTTGCCAACAAAAGTCCGTCTAGTCAAGGCTATGGTTTTTCCAGTGGTCATGTATGGATGTGAGAGTTGGACGGTGAAGAAAGCTGAGCGCCGCAGAATTGATGCTTTTGAACTGTGGTGTTGGAGAAGACTCTTGAGAGTCCCTTGGACTGCAAGGAGATCCAATCAATCCATCCTAAAAGAGATCAATCCTGGGTGTTCAATGGAAGGTTTGATGTTGAAGCTGAAGCTCCAATACTTTGGCCACCTCATGCGAAGGGCTGACTCATTGGAAAAGACCCTAATGCTGGGTAGGATTGGGGGCGGGAGGAGAAGGGGACGACAGAGGATGAGATGGTTGGATGGCATCACTGACTCGATGAACATGGGTTTGGGTAGACTCCGGGAGTTGGTGATGGACAGGGGGGCCTGGCGTGCTGCAATTCATGGGGTCGCAGAGAGTCGGACACGACTGAGCGACTGAACTGAACTGAACTGAACTGAGATAAGATATAGATATAGAGAAGAATCAAGAATGTCTGATTATTGCTACCTCTGACTATTGAGGTCTAGTGGAAATGAAGCTTCTCTTTTATTCCTTCAAGTGGACCTTGAGTCATCTCAGCACATCCCTAGGGACAGAGTAATCTGACACACAGAGAGTGGCCAACAAGATTATATATCTTTGTATTGACTCTTTCTGTCAACTTGTTTCTCTCCTTCTGTCACTCATTCCTGCTGTCTGGGATCATATTCCCAAATAAACTACTTACACATGGATCTTTGTCTTAGACTCTACTTTGAGACTGTCATACATGCTTCTACACATAAGCTTTGTCTAAGTCTGTGTGTGGTCATGGGTATGTATGACCCTATATATACCTCATGTAATTCACTGTTTCTATTTCTTCATGCTTTTAAAGGCTTTCTCTAACTCCAGGGTCAGATGAATGTATTTGTGTACATTTTAGTTCTTCATGATTCATTTTCTTATATTCTTTATTATATAAAGCATATCTGGTAAGTAAAAAGCACATCATTTATATCTTTTAAAACATCATCATCTGTCTTTTTTAAATATCAAGTGCTTAATATTTCAAAGTGTGATTTTCTTCCTAAATTTCTTTTGCTGTATATTTAGTGATGCTTGGCTGATGTTGCCTGTATATTTAGAATATCACAGTAGATATCAGGTTAAGTGATTTTTTTTTTATTAAATGTAGCTATTAAATTATTCAAAGGCAAAAAAGTTTATTTCTGCAAGGTAGTTATCTTTTTTGTTACTTGTCCCAAATAACTTTTAAACAAAATTTTAAATAAAGTTGACTGAACATTTAGCCTTTTCTCAGTGATTTTGTCTCTTAACTTGTCAGAGTTTCAAGAGAATTGCAGATTAACAGGAAGAGACTAATCCACCTAGTCCTATTCTTCTTTGCACATGATTATAATTTAATTAGCCCAGAATGCTGCTGCTGCTGCTAAGTCGCTTTAGTCGTGTCCGACTCTGTGCTACCCCATAGACGGCAGCCCACCAGGCTCCCCCGTCCCTGGGATTCTCCAGGCAAGAACACTGGAGTGGGTTGCCATTTCCTTCTCCAATGCATGGAAGTGAAGTCACTCAGTCGTGTCCGAGAATACATACATATAAATATCCACAGAAGAGGAGCAGATGCATATCAAGATGGTTTTTCTCTGTGTCCTAACTGGACTCACAGCTGCTGGTGACGCTCCACATAGAGGCTTGTCACAGCAGAGTAAACAGCCGAACTCTAGCTTTTCCATAAGTCTTAAATATTTAGGGTTTATATCCTCATTCCAGAAAAACTTATATCAACAATCTAATTGCTTCCATTTATGTACACTTCTATGAACATGAAATTATCCAGATTTTTTTAAACAAACCTAATTATCAGCAAGGCCACAGCCACATAAGGGTGGGCTGTGAGAAATAGCACTCTAGTACTCATGAATGATATCATTGCCTTAGTCTTCCGAGTATCTCAAAAAACAAACAAAGCAAAAAGCAAACTGTTCCCCTACAATCATGTACTAAATGTTTATGTGTACAGGAGGCTGTTTCTGGCTTTCAGATCCTTATCATTTTGAACTTTCAGTCTATTCCTATGACAGAACTACCAATGATTACTGAGGCTTTTCAAATATGTTTCAATACCTGACAGAGCAAATCCTTTTTCTTATTTTCCTTTTTCAAAAATGTATTGGTTCTTGTTTGCTTATTCTTCCAGTTCAACCTTGTTTTCTTTTGTCTGCATCCCACAGCTTGTGGGATGTTAGTTCTCTGATCAGAAATTGAACCCATGCCCTCAGCAAGTGAAAGCTTGGCATCCTAACCACTGGGCTGCCAGGGAATTTCCAGTTGAACTTTAAAATCACTTTGTCACATTCTTCCAAAATGTGGCGGATGGAGACCCATGATCCAGAACCCCTCAAGGAAGGGCTTGTTGCCCAGCTGTGAGGACTATGTAGATAACTTCCAGCTGTCAGCTCCTTCAGGGTCTTGTCCCTCCAGAGACCACTTCCATCAGGTACCTGGCAGAAGGAGTGATAAAAGAATCAGTTATTTCAACTGGCCTGGGATGACTCCATGGAGCAAGCAGTCCCAGTTGGTTAGCTGAGGCTTTTGGCATCTACATCTCAGTCCATTACTCCTTCTATTAATAATTCTATGAACTATTATGGGATAGGCCAACATCTTTATTAGAATGGCCATAATAACTTACTCATAGAGTGATTCATTTTAAGAAATACTTACTGAGCAATTCTGCTGCTCTCTCCTTCATTTGCCCATATGTCAATTCCTAATAAATGTCTTATATTAGGAACTCAACCTGCAACAAATTTAACGGAAATAGTGCCAAACTTACCAGTTGTGAAAAATTGACTTTCTTTTCAGCTTCTCTGGTGGCTTAGTGGAAAAAGGATCCATCCACCAGTGCAAGAGATGCAAGTTCAGTCCCTGAGTCGGGATGATCCACTGGAGAAGGAAATGGCAACCCACTCCAGTATTCTTGCCTGGAAGATCCCATGGACAGAGGAGCCTGGCAGGCTACAGTCCATGGGGTTGCAAAGAGTCGGACATGACTAAGCATGCACATTGTTGTTGGGCTTTTCTTTATCTCAGTTTTTCCATTTAGGAACAGGAGATGTCTCTAAATTTATTCAAGTCTTCTTATATTAATATATTTCTTAGCAAACCTCTCATATAGAGTTTACAGATTTCTTTTTAAGGTTTTTCGTGGTTGCCTTATATTTATGGCCATTATTGGTTTCTCTGTAGAATCAAGCTCTTTCATTATATCTTCAATGTGACCTGTAATATTATAAATTTATTTATAAATCATGTTGTACATGTTATAAAACATTTTTAATTGGAATTTTAGTGAGTTCACTTGCAAAGTATGCTTACTTAAAACATTGCCTGCATTTTTGCTGTCAGGTTTTCTCTTTTCCTCCATGATAATTTTTACCTGGCTTAATGAAATTATAACCAGATATATCTAAATGATTTCAGTTTTCCACATTTTAAGAGTAATCTTAATAGTGATAGAATCTATTGAGTTCCTCTAAGGTATCAGGCTTTGGCACTTGAATGGTCTGGTGATATAACTTACAATCTTAGCAGCCACTCTACGTTATAACCTATGCTTTTCAAAGAATACATACAACTTACTCATTGGTTATTGCTTGCAAGTTATGAGTCAAACCCTAAACTTAGTACTTTAGCTCTGAAGTAAAAACAAAAAATTATGTATAAAGACCTTTCCCCCCAGCAACATAACCAAACCACACCTTCCTAAGTTCATTTTTATTTTTGTCATATACAAATATTTAGGTATTTAATAAGTATAAATAATTTATATTTCAATTTTGATAATATGTATTTTAACTTCATGACACATACATATGTAAAATCCATGAGTAATTTCTGAATGAATATTCTTTATATAGCATTCAGATGTAAAGAAGAATATGGACTAAAAAGTTAAATTTTACCTTCACCTTATTCCCTTCCAAATGCTCGCCCTTCTCCAGAGGCAACTACTGTTAATAATTCTCCATATAGCTTTGCAAACATTTTCTATTAGTTTATACATTCACATGAGTTTACATATATATATATATAAATTTACTTGTGTGTTTATTAATTTATTGAGATTATACTTTATGCATTATTTTGTAATTTGCTTTTCTTACTTAACAACGTCTTCAAGCCTTTCCATGTCATTGTGGAAAATCAACTTTTTTCCTCTGTAAGCTCTTCAGGACCACCTGACTAGCACTCAAGCCCTGTGAAAGTCCAGACCTAGATTAGGCAAGGGCTTGATACATGAGTAAAACTGAAGCTGCAAAACCAAGTAGAGAATTGAGGGTAATTATTTTGAAGACCTGCTGGAGAAGGGTTAGGCTACCAACTCCAGTGTTATTGGGCTTCCCTTGTGGCTCAGCTGGTAAAGAATCTGCCTGCAGTATGGGAGACCTGGGTTTGATCCCTAAGTTGGGAAGATCCCCTGGAGAAGGGAAAGGCTACCACTCCAGTATTCTGTCCTGGAGAATTCCACAGACTATAGAGTCCACGGGGTCCCAAAGAGTCAGACTCGACTGAGTGACTTTCACTTTTCATTTTGAAGACAGACCTTTAAATAACTAATACATACATACATATACATACATATATACATATGTGTATATAAGCCAAACAGTCCCATCTTACATTGATTTAGTTCATTGAAAACAGATTCTTACCATATTTTTGTCACCAATAGCATTTTATCTTGGACATTGCATTATTTAGAATAAAGCTTTGTCTGCATATATTATAAATCCAAAATCACAGTGAGATAAGATGAATTTTTATTCTCCTATTTTTATATAATGTTTATTTATTTTTAATTGGTTGATGATTGCTTTAAAATGTTGGTCTGATTTCTGCCATACATCAACATGAATTAACCATAGGTGTATATATTCTCCTGTTCTTAACAACACAGTCTGAATTGTACACATCACTTCTACTCACAGCTCATTGGTCTTAAAAATCTAGTCACATGGCCACATCTATTAATAGCTTCAAGAGTGTCTGGGAAATATAATCTGGGCCATCATGAGCCCAGCTGAATATTGTTTGGCTAAGGATGAAGGGGAGAACTAGTAGACTGTTACAGGCTATTCTCAATAACCTCATGATTCAGTTTAGAAAAGTACTCAAACAACCACTTTTCTAGGGAAGCTTCCCTTATTTTCTTTAAATGCTTAATCTAATCCCATTTGAAAAACTTCTTAAAACTGAATTGAAAATGCTGGTAACCCAATACAGCAAAGCTAACTCCATTAAGTTTCTTTACCTAAATCTATTAGCCATTATTAGCCATTATGAGCCAACATCTTTGTTAGAATGGTCATAGTAACTTACTAATAGAGTCATTCATCCTAACAAATATTTATTGAGCAGTAAGTTCTTACATCAGTCCTGAAAAACACACCAGAAATAAAGTAACAAAGATATCCTCCAGTGTGTGTTTATCTGTGTTACATAATTTCATCCAAATCAAGTCAAGTGCATGGATAAACACTAGTGAAGAAATAGAAGACAGTTTACCTGTGTTACTTCTATTATAAAAAAAAATCTTCTATATCTGACTTCATTTAGCATTTTGTTAAAGTATTCAGAATGTAAGGTCTTTACTTTTACAATAGTGAAATAAAACAAAAAGGAAGATTAATGTTCCAACAATCTTATAGCCAAGAAATTCCTCACATTTATTTGAGTAATGCATCTGATGAAGTGAAATATATTACACACCAAAGCTAACCTCTCTTTTACTTGAAAGAATAGCATGAGGGTAGAACAGAATGAAAAATCAGTTTGAAAATGAACTTCAGGAATACAGGACACCCAATTGATAACTGTCTTATCAACCCAGTTCTTTGAGGAGAGGTATTTCTTGATACTAGTTTGGTTTATCTGTTTATTGAGGGTGTGTGTGATGACAGGTCACTAGAAAAGGTCCCTGGGAATGGAATGACAAAGTACTAGATCACTCTATCAAACCAACTTTCTAGCATAACACAGATGTCTTAAGCTCTTGAAAATTTTTCCAGTAGGGTCTTCTTTAGTTCTGAATCATTGTAACACAACATACTATGTCAGGTGACTTTTGCTCTGACATTCTTGGGGCCAACAAGACAAGGATAAATTTATATGTGTTTCTTTTGCTTAGTCTCTTGCATCCTATGCGTTTCTTTAAGTAGATGAATTTCTGACACTAGCGTTTCCTTTCTTAGAAAAGAATATCCAGACAGTAAAGTATGTGCCTTTCTGGATTGAAAATAAAATCTTCCAAGGAATACTCTAATCAGATTATGCTAAATATAACCATTTGTCCAAAATACATGTCTGCCCCAGTTCCTTAATGCCCATTTGTAGGTAGCAATTACTGACCCATGAGCACAGTGCTGCGGTAGCCCACTGTGTGGTGGAAGTTCAGCGAAGCTCACAGTAAACATATTAATGTCTACTCTTGAGTACAGGGGGAATCCATAGCCCCAAGAGGCCACACTTTCCCATTTGAACCAGAACAGAAAGGTAGTGTTGTTCTAAGAAACATGAACGACCGAGGAATCCTATCACAGCTTTTCCTATTCCTGTTAGCCCTCTGTAGTAGCAACCTCTTACTCTGAGAATGATGACGTAGAAGAAAAGGAAAAGTTAAGGCAATCCATATCTCCCTTTCTTTTAAGTTCTTCCCTTCTCATCAGCATGCCAAAGGTAGAGAGTGTTGGTAGAATGCCCTGTTTCAAGAAGCAAAATAAAAACAGTTGAGATAGTTTTGAGCAGTTTCTACTCTTCTAGTGAGGACAAAATACATAAATATGTACAAGATATGACACATGAATTGTGCTAATTTCAATAATTGTACATAAAAATGAAATGGTCTTATATTTGCATTTAAGACTGACATTGTACACCAAGATGAGTAATAAGATTCATATTGCAATTTTTAAATTTTCTTTTTACTTACTTAAAACAACATGAACATAAATTAAAAATCATGACAATTGGAGAGACTGCAGAAAAAAGAAAAGAGCTCTACATTTTTGTACCTTTAATGGAAATTGTCCTACTTTTTGAAAAAGTGGCCCCATGTTTTCACTTTGCACTGAGCTCCACAATTTATGTAGCTCCTGTGTAAGCTCAGTATATGTACCCTCTGCAGCCTCTGCAATCTGACTTAGGCATTGTCCTTTTTAAGTCACTTCCAAGTCTGATTCTCTGTCCCTACCACCTCAAGAATCTCAGAGCTACTCAGTGACCTTTAACCAATTCCTTTTCTGTTTAACCTAACTGGGAGGGGTTCTATTCTTTGCAGTCAAGCACAGTGACTGATAATAATAGTAACTAAAATTCATAGATTCTTACTCTATGCCTAGTGCATATTCTCATAATATTGAGATAGGTATGATCAACTACATTATCCATATAAGAAAATCTAGGGTAAAAAAATCAAATAAACTGTCTGAGTTCACCAGTGAATACATCCAGGGCCAGGATTCAAACTCAAGTGTCTGATTCCAATCCTGTGTGAAACCACATTTACTGTCATTTGTCCTTTTAAACTTTGTTGATCCCTGTGGCAAGAATTTGACTAAGTTCTCTATAGGCACTGTGCCACCTAAACAAATAGCCATTGTGAGAATCCGAGACAGTACATGTTTGATTCATCTTGTTGCTGAAAACATAATTCTTAGGAAAGATCCAGTTAACTCTTTTCTGAGAACCACATTGGTGGTGATCAAGAATGTTCAATGGTTTTTATGTCTCTGGGATTCATTATCTCTGGATTTTATTTCCCTCAATTTTATAAAATTTTACTAGCCTAGAATTACATTGATTAGGAAAGGCAAACAAACTGAGGAACTTGGATGGCTTTAAATACAAATATTCACCTCTTTTTCTGTTTATCAGAGGTGTTAAAATATTAATAGTTTTCCCAGCAAGTTGTTTTCATACTGCTTATGCTATTTATTGTGTCTCTGATTGAAGTTCACCCAGACATCTTGGCAGGAGGCAAAATTTTGCAATTACAATAGATTCTTGGAAAGTTCTGCGTAAATAAACAAGGGACAAAAAGACTGAACTTGATGGAATTTGAAAGTTCAGACAATACTTACCTGTACAAAGTTGATCATTCTGCCCTGAGTCCTATGCTCTGTGAAAATTAAATCACTAATTTAGGATGCATGTTGTTTCAGTTTTTAGATGTTTCCAATTTTTGCCAATACAAGGTAATAAAGACATGATGCTTTTTAAAAAAGTATACAATGTACTGTAAAAAAAAAAAAAAAGAAGAAGCACGTAATGTCGGCTAAACGGTGCAAGTTAAAACACTACAAACCACAAAGGTAAGGATCGTAGGACAAATATTTCTTTACCAGCTATGGGTGGGATGGTGTCTTTATGATTTATTCTGAAATAACAAAACAATCTGAAACAATGAAGTGTTTCTCTGTGCCTCATGAATATATATGAATTCACTTCATGATAGAACAAGTCATTGGCTGCCTCTGCCAAACAGCCAGAAGGGGATGATTGATCGTTTTATGCAGAACCTCTCACAGTCTAAAGGGACTTGAAATCTGTAGTTGACAAAATGGGAAACACTGCCAGCAAGGAATGTAACTATTCAATAGTATCACAATATTTATACTGATGACCAGAAGTACTTAAGAACTAAAAATCACAAACTTCCCAAATCTACTACAGAGTTGCTTACATAAACTATGTTTCTATTACTTCTTTAAATAAAAACACTTGTGCCTTTAAAATACACTTATTGCCTTTAATATACTAGAAAATAGATTTGATTAGCCTTAGTTGCTCACTTCATACATACTGGAGGGTTAACTGTTTTCATGAGAAAAAAAAATTTTTTTTACCTTAAGTGAATATGAGCAAATGATTTATTTTAGTCACAAATAAGGAAAATGTCCCTTCCTGAAATGTAAGTGGTATAAATTTTTTTATTTACTTAGAATCTAAAATTATATCCTCATATAACTAAGTGATCATTCACTACTGTAAACTTATTTTTCAAATTTTTGGCTACTTGAAATTACTTGGAGGGAAAGAGATTACTTACACTTGCTTCTATACATAAAAATGCTGTCTTAATGTAGAGTCCCCCAAATGTGAATTCCAAGACGTGGAATTAGATTTATTTGAAGGGTAATCACAGGAATCAAAAGTGAATGAGCAGGAAGAAAGAGAATGGAAGGAGAGGCCAGTACAGGTGTGCGTTACTGAGGCTGCTGCTGGAGGGAACAGGGAGTCAAAACTGCAGGAAACTGTGAGGAACAAACTCCACTGGAAGGACAGGTGCTACTTGCCAATCCCCAGCTACTGTCCTCCATTGGCTGAGGGTTACTCTCCTGGGGACATGAACTCCCTCCCCTGCTGGGCTCATATGTGCAGGCTGAGGATGCTCCCAGGGCTTCAGAGAAAGCTCTGCGACAGAAAAGTGGAGACTCTCCTGCCTAGAGGTGCAACAAGATACAAGATGCCCAGTTCAGTTAGGGTTTCAGATAAACTGAATTATTTTTAAATTATAAATATTACATGAAATATACTTACACTAAAAATGGTTCTTTATCTAAAATTCAAATGTAACTAGGCATCCTGTGTTTTTTTTTCCCCCTTCTAAATCTGGCAACCCTACCACTAGCAAAGTGCTTGCGATGGGTTGGCATGAGTCTGAACTTGCCCAGAACTGTTTATCTCTGCAGCAGCTAAAATCAGAGGTGAGCTGAGGGCAGGTAAAGCAGGGCACCAAAAGTGGCTGCTACACGTGGGAATTCTTAGATAAAGAATCAGTCTAACTTCACCAAAAAGATCACATACACTCATTCTATGTGTGTCATTTTTCTAATTAACCCATTTATTTTTTCTTTTTGCTACAGAGAGGTCTCCATTTAACATCCTCATAAATCAGCTTTTACTCAACTCTGTACAGCACCAGTTTGTTTAACCAAAATTATACAACAGATTACTTATCTCTGGAATCTTCTTAAGTCCTCTTAGGCTTGCTTATGCCAGTTTCTTGCCACACTGTGATCATAGATGCTTTATGTGCTACCGGTAAATGTTAGTCCAGGTCATCTGAGAAGCAGATGAAAAGAGAGGACCAGCCATGCACGAGATTTATGAGGGGCAACAACACCTGTGAGAGGAATATGAGGAGGTTTGACCTGAGAGAGGCAAAAAAAAGGATGGATGGAAGACTGTTAGTCTGTAGTACAGTTTTAAGAGGTCTATGTAGGGCCTTGGGCAGTCAGCTTTCAGAGTTGTGTGTCCTTTGGGGGCAGCAGTGCTGCAGTGGTGACCCTGCCACACTCAGTCACTGACCAGGAATGACTCCTGGGAAGCATGGCCTTGGCATGGACAACAGTGGACCTCACAGCACAGTACCTGGTGCCCTTGTCAGTTGGGTTCCCTGCTATCATGAAGCTCACTTTCATGGGCAATTGCTGCTCAAGTTCACAAGAAGAGGTACAAAACACACCTGCTAAATGTATTCATTAACTGACTCACTACCCTGTTTAGAGAGAGCCTTGAAAAATACTTAACATTCATATCCATAAAATTGAAGTAACTGTGAAATCTGATTTATAAAGATATTTTAGGGCAGGAAAATTTGGTAGCATTTTTTCCTTATCATTTTTTTCTTAGACAAGAGCTTATTTCACCAGCTCCTTAGAGTTGTCTTGTAGTAAGTTGGCAAAATATAGTAATAGTATCTACTTCTTAAAGCTATTGTAAGGATTATATGAAGATAACTCAAATAGAACCCTTAGCATATCTCTGCCACTTGATAAAAGTTCAGTTAATATTGGCTATTGTGTCAGTCACTCAGTCGTGTCCGACTCTTTGTGACCCCATGGATTGCAGCCTGCCAGGCTCCTCTGTCCATGGAATTCTTCAGGCATGAATACTGAAGTGGGTTGCCATTTCCTTCTCCAATTGGCTATTAGTGAATAATTATTAGGAGCCAATATGGCATGAAAAGTGGCTTCCTAGGTGATGCAGTGGTAAAGAATCTGACGCAGGAAACCTGAGAGATGTGGGTTTGATCCCTGGGTTGGAAAGGTTCCTTTGAGTAGGAAATGGCAACCCACTCCAGTATTCTTGCCTGGGAAATCCCATGGACAGAGGTGCCCAGTGGGCTACAGACCATGGGGTCACATGACTGAGTGACTAAGCACACACACATGGCATGGAAAAAATGTGACACGTATTCATGTAAAATTGCCTTGCTTTGAATATTATTCCTAGCTCCACATTCCCAGGGAAGAACACAACATCTCCCTTCCTAGTGCCAAAGAAACTGGGAAAATATGGGAGATGATGGATGTGTTAACAAACCTTATTGTGGGAATCATTTCACAGTATATGCGTATATCAGATCATCACATTGTACACTACGCGAAGTTACATGTCAACCATATCTTAAAAAGCTCAAAATATTAAAAAAAAAAAAAGCAACTGAGAGGAATGGGTCACAGGATTGATTCTGTTACCTGCTTTAAGTGATAGAGGCCTGAAACTTTGAGTGTATGACTCTTAAGTCTACCAACTCTATTTGTCTTGTCATCTACTTCTGCCTAATAACTCACCACTAAAACTTAGTGGCTTGAAACAATACATAAACATTTATTACATCTCAAGTTCCCATTGGTTGAGAACTCAGGAAGGGGTCTTAAGGGCAGTTCTCATTTGGAGTTTCTCATTCAGTTGTAATCAGATATTTGCTGGTCCTGCAATTACCTGAAGGCATGATTGGGTTTGGAGGATCCATCTCCAACATGGCTTTCATTAGACTGGCATGATGGTGCTGGCTGTTGATTGGAGGCCTCAGATCCTCTACACAGCAATGTTTGAGTGTCCTCATAGCATGGCACTGACTTACTGGAGAGACAAAGGTGAAAGCTACAAGGCTTCCATGAACAAGTCACACACCATCCCTTCACACAATGGCTCACACAGGGCTAGCACACAAGGGTGTGAATATTGGACACAAGGATTATTGGGAATTGTTTTGAAGCTAATATGTTTACTAAGACCTATAGAATATAGAATAATTGTAATTTTATAATTGTAATATAAATAATTATAGAAATAATTGGCTTTAATAAGAGTGCTTCTAGTACTGGAGAATACAGACAAGAATCATCTTTAATCAGAGCTAAACTAAGCCTTGGTTTTTTGTTTGTAAATATAGTCAAATGCAACCTGACTGCCATATGCTACCCTTTCGTTGTTGTTGTTTAGTCGCTAACCCATGTCTGACTCTTTGCAACCCCATGGACTGTAGCCCTCCAGGTTCCTCTGTCTGTGAGACCAGGCGAGCATACTGGAGCGTGTTGCCATTTTCTTCTCCAGGGGAGCTTCTTGACCCAGGGATCAAACCAGTGATTCTATACTGTTGAGCCAACAGGGAAGCCCATGCTACCCTTTTGGAAAGCCTAAAGCAAGGGTGTAAGTGGGCAGCTTTCATGCAGAATTTACCCCCAAAGTCATGTTGGCTTGGCCCAACCAGTGCATACAATGAATATGCGATTAAATGCCTTTAGAGAAGAATTTGTTCTCCACTTTGCCACCACTCTCTACACTTTTAAATCATACAAGTGATATATTGTCTACTTGACCCCTGAAAGGCCCCAGAAATCCCTACCTTAAAGAAATGTAAATTCTAAGTGTAGAGAACAGAGGGCCAAGGGAAAAGAGGAATAGACCAAGAGTTCCTAAAGCAAGCTCACTCAGCTGTCCTCCTCCATGCAGAGGATTTTATAAGAACAAATGAATGTCTTGGCAGTATCCTGAAAGATTTAACATAGGCAAAAGAACAGTGTTCTGATGGTAAAGTCTGTTTAGTACTAAAGTATGGAAATGGAAACTTCTGCGGAGGTCTTTAGAAGTAGTAAAGATCTTAATCTGCCTGGAAGAATTTAGGTGTGGTTTTTCTTGGGGGTAAATGGATTGGTTTATATAACTTACAAAGTTTCTTCTATGATTTTTTGACCCCCTTCTCTGACTTTTTAAAGAGTTATCCGTCTTCCCTCCACCCTCCCCACACACAAAGTCCCCTTAGGTGCAGAGTATGTCATGACTCTCTCATGAAGCTCAGCAATTCACTCTTCTGCGAAGTGGGAGACCACCCAGGCAAGCAATGATCGGCTGCCCCCGATAACCTACGTATCTGACTTGCTATAAATTGTCTATCATTTCACTCTTCCATTTGTAGAATTATTTTCAAAGTCTGGTCATTAGCACTAATAATTTTCAAAAGTTTCTATTATTTTGTTTCCTTTTTCCCCCTAAAGTATTCTCCATGCAAAAATATTCTGATTTTAGTATATCCAACAATATATGCATATCTTTAAAGTTCAACACTTTCAACTAAAGAACAAAGTAGTCTGTAATTTATGCTATATCCAAACCCCAGCATTTTCAATGTGTGTGTTCTCATGTGAAGAAATCCAATGCTTCCAACATATTCTTTGAATGTTATGTTTTCTTTTCTAAACAAACAATGTGATGATCAATTTCAACCTTATGCCCAGACTTCTATCCAAGTGTGTTTCCCATTAAAGTTCATCATAACTTTTCCAAATGTGTTTCTAAAACAAATCAAGATTCTTTTATCCCTATATAGCTAAATAGTCTTGATTTAATTTGAGAGAAATTTCACATATCAAAGGTCAACAGAAATTGTAGCTTGGTGCCACCATTAAAATTTTCATTGCAATTGGAAAGATTAAAAAGACATAATATACATCACTTTATATTTTCAAAATTTGGAAACCTCTTAACTCCTTTTTTCTCTTGTGTTTATTCAGTGAAGTTTTTTTTAACTTTATTCAGGTATAATTGACAAATAAAATTGTAAGCTAGTTGAAGAGTTCA
Organism: Giraffa tippelskirchi; assembly: GCF_054371585.1. Lineage (NCBI taxonomy): Eukaryota > Metazoa > Chordata > Mammalia > Artiodactyla > Giraffidae > Giraffa > Giraffa tippelskirchi. The sequence continues at coordinate 72,018,147 of NC_137284.1, forward strand.
TGGTGATGTTTTGATACATACATTTTGAAAAGATTCTCCCCATCAAGTTAATTAACACATTTGTCATCTCATATAGTTATCTTTTTTGTTGCTGAATTCTACTGTTTTAACAAAATTCAATTATGTAATACAGTGTTATTGACTATAGTCACCATGTTATACATTGTGTCTTTAGACTTTATTCATCTTAGAACTGGAAGTTTGTATCCTTTTTTACCAATCTCTCCCTGTTTTCTCCATCATGCCTCCCCTGGAACCTATTTTTCTAGTTGTTTTTATGAAGTTGACTTATTTTTTAAGATTCCATATATAAATGATTTGTTGTCATTGTTGTTGTTATTCAGTTGCTAAGTTAGATCTGATTCTTTGTGATCCCATGGACTGTAACATGTGAGGCTCCTCTGTCCTCCACTATCTCCTTGAGTTTGCTCAAATTTATGTCCATTGAGTTGATGATGCTACCAAACTATCTCATTCATGCAGTATTTGCTTTTCTCTGTCTGGCTTATGTCACTTATAATGCCCTCAAGGTCAATCTAAGATGTCAAAAATGGCAGAGTTTCCTTCTTTATCTTGACTGAATAATATTTCACACACACACACACATATATATATATAGACAGACAGATTGTTTTCAAGTCTTGGCTGCTATGAATAATGCTGCAATGAATATGGGGGTACAGATACCGTTTGATATCCTGTTTTCATTTCCTTTGGATATATACCTAGAAATGAGATTGCTAGATCACATGGTAGTTTTATTTTTAAATTTTTAAGGAAAATCCATACTACTTTCCACAGTGGCTGCATCAATTTACATTCCCCACCAGTGCACAAGGGTTCCCTTTTGTCCACATCCTCACCAACATTCTAACAAGTATAATGTGAACTCTCATTGTGGTTTGGATTTGCATTTCCATGATAGTTAGTAATTTGAGCACCTTCACATATACCTGTTGGCCATCTCTACATCTCCCTTGAAAAGTGTCTATTCAGTTCCTCTGCCTGTTTTTTAAATAGAATTGTTTGGGGGATTTTTGCTGTGTGAATTCTTTAAATTTTTTGCATATTAACTCCTTATCAGATATATGATTTGCAAACATTTTCTTCCATTCCATAGGTTGAGGAAATTTGGATATGAAATGAATAGTAGATGACAATTGTATGCTAAGTTGCTTTAGTCATGCCCGACTCTTTGCCACCCCATAGACTGTAGCCCTCCAGGCTCTTGTGTCCATGAGATTCTCTAGGCAAGAGTATTGGAGTGGGTTGCCATCTCCAAGGAATTTTCCTGACCCAGGGATTGAACCCACGTCTCTTATGTCTCCTGCACTGGCAGGCAGGTTCTTTATCACTAACTCCACCTGGGAAGATTTAGTTGATTTAATAGCATTGTGAATATGTTTTAAAAGTCCAATATCTTAGTTACATACTGTGAATAATGATACTTGGGATTGACTTTAAAATATTCTAAAAAATTATGTAGAGATAGACAAAACAAGATTAATAAGATATTCTCTCTACAATATGATGTTTGAATTTTAGAAAGAATAGAAAAAATGTTATCAGGAGTGGTAATGATAAAAGAAGGTACATGAGGGAGAAAGAATAGAGTTACCCATGGTTCATTAGCTTTAAAATATACATTATACTTTTAAAAGCTCAATAAAGAAGAATATGTTGAAAAATTATGTTGAGGTTGTATTGTATATGTGGGGGTGTATGTGGTAATCTCTTAATACCACATTAAGAATTTAATTATCTAATTTGTAATAAATATGAACCCAGTGAGTAATTTTACACTGTACAGCAATTAAACTTGTTTGGAAAAAAAAAATGTTACCTTTAAAATTTTTTTGCATTTAACCCATATGAAATCACTTGAGCATAACTTCCTTTTTAAAAAAAATTTTTTGTTCTGTTCACCTATTTAAAAATATACAAAAATCTTATAGTAGTTAAATGTTGTTTTAAAACCATTTTCTAACTCCTAAGATTCTGAGATGTTCTACATTCTTTCTCTCCAATCCCCACTCCCATCATTAGGTTGAGAATTTCCATGTAGTGTGTGTGTGAGTGTATGTGTGTGTGTATGTGAGTGTGTGTGTGTGCATGCGCTGTGGGGCAGATAGCAGAGAGAGGGCAGAGAAGCAAGAGGTCCTGGGGCATCAAAGGGTTCAAAACAGAGGCAAATGAGTTGTAGGAGCCACCGCCAGCCTCTGCTACCTGAAACCTTACCATTTTTCCCACTGTACAATACAGAAATGAAGCATCAAGGAAATCATGCCCAGACAGATTTCTGGCAGAGTCCGTTTTCAGCTGGAATGGAAAGAAGAAGGAGATGGTCTGTTGGATCCAGAGCAAGAGATCAAGGAGTGGAAATGAAACTCTCGACTGGGGTTTGCAAACTTCAAGTTCAGGGAGCATCCAGCCACTCTGTCAGCCTCCTTAGGCAAGCAGGAGCTTTCCCTAAACGTGGAAGGCTCAAGTGACTCTTTTTGTGAGAATGCTAAACAAAGCTTCTCTGGGTAAGGCACTGTAAAGAGTTCTGGCAGCAGCTGCAGGCTTCACAGGGGGTTTGTGGAGGCAGCAGAGGAATGAGGTCACATGAGTTAGGAAGAAACCTCTGGACAGAGACAAGGATTCAAGATCAGAGAACAAACACAAGTGGTGATAAGCGTGGTATTGATTACAGGGAATAAATTAATAGGGGCTAGAGCAAATATGCCCAATATTCTGATCTGATGGTGGGAGTCACCGTGACAGGCTAGGGACCTTAAAAATGCAGAAAGCAAGAAAAGAATAAGAAAGAAGAGAATATGAGGAGGAAAGAATATTAGCAGGAGAAAGGGAAAGCAAACAAGCATGAGAGTGGATACTAACCCATTCTACAGAGTATCTTTACTCCAATACTTTGGCCACCTGGTATGAAGAGCTGACTCATTGGAAAAGACCCTGATGCTGGGAAAGATTGAGGGCAGGAGGAGAAGAGGGCCAGAAGATGAGATGTCAGAGGATGAGATGGTTGAATGGAATCATTGACTCAGCAGATGTGAGTTTTAGCAAACTGAGGGAGAGAGTGAAAGACAGGGAAGCCTGGTGTGCTGCAGTCCATGGGTTCTCAAAGAGTTGGACATGACTAAGTGACAGAACAACAACAAAGGTATAACATGGGATTCCCAGGTGACCGGAACAGTGGTACAGAATCTGCCTGCCAATGCAGGAGGCATATGTTTGATCCCTGATCCGGGAGGACCCTGGAGAAGGAAATGGCAACTCCAATATTCTTGCCTGGAAAATTCCACAGACAGGAGCCTGCCAGGCTACACTCCATGGGGTCGAAAAGAGTTGAACATGACTTAGCACACACATGAGGTATAACATTTACCCCAACATACCAGCACAAGCTGGAATCAAGATTGCCAGGAGAAATATCAATAACCTCAGATATGCAGATGATACCACTATTATGGCAGAAATTGAAGAAGAACTAAAGAGCCTCTTGATGAAAGTGAAAGAGGAGAGTGAAAAAGTTGACTTAAAACTCAACATTCAAAAAATAAAGATCATGGCATCCGGTCCCATCACTTCATGACAAATAGATGGGGAAACAATGGAAATAGTGACAGTCTTTGTTTTCTTAGGCTCCAAAATCACTGCAGATGGCGACTGCAGCCATGAAATTAAAAGACACTTGCTCCTTGGAAGAAAAGCTATAACCAACCTAGATAGCATATTAAAAAGCAGAGACATTACTTTGCCAACAAAGGTCCGTCTAGTCAAGGCTATGGTTTTTCCAGTAGTCTTATATGGATGTGAGAGTTGGACTATAAAGAAAGCTGAGCTCCAAGGAATTTATGCTTTTGAACTGTAGTGTTGGAGAAGACTCTTGAGAGTCCCTTGAACTGCAAGGAGATCAAACCAGTCCATCTTAAAGGAAATGGGTCCTGAATATTCATTGGAAGGACTGATGCTGAAGCTGAAACTCCAATACTTTGGCCACCTGATGTGAAGAACTGACTCATTTGAAAACACCCTGATGCTAGGAAAGATTGAAGGCAGGAGGAAAAGGGGATGACGGAGGATGAGATGGTTGGATGGCATCACCTGCCTTATGGACATGAGTTTGAGCAAGCTCCGGGAGTTGGTGATGGACAGGGAAGCCTTGTGTGCTATAGTCCATGGGATCACAAAGAGTTAGACACGACTGAGTGACTGAACTGAACTGAACCATGGAAGAATAATATTGAGGTAGAATATCATAGTGAACTCAGGTTACCTTCTCCTTAACGTGTGCCATTTTTATGAGACATTCAACTGTTTGGGGTTTTTTTTTCTCATAAATGAACAATATTCTTATCCTAAATAAATTGTAACATAGCCATCAACTACTGTTCAAGAAGAATAAATAAAGAAGCAATTTTGCTTGACGTTTGTTTTTATTACATGCTCAAACTTTGGTTACCATTTCAAAATATGTCACATGTCATCTCCCATTTCTTCCCTGCCCAGGCTCATCCAGTCCTTTGAGGGTGGCTGCCTCAAAAAAGGAGATGGGTCTCTTCAGCCTACTTAGACAACTGTGTGTGCCATTTCACCCTGCCCTCGTACCTGTGCTCTTCCCCAATTCCATTTCAGTGTTTCTGAAACTTTAGGCTTTGTCTCTCTGTTATTGGGGACTCAATATAATTCTATTTACATGGCTTTGGCTTTTAAATATTTGCTAGTCCAGGGGTAGCTTTTCATGATCTGGGTAGAGCAGAAGAGAGGAGAAGCTAACAAATAAGAGTCCTGGCAGCCTTCAAATGTGTCTAACCACAACTTTGATGGTCGCTAAGAATAGCATTTATATCAAGTGAGCCTTTGCTGGGAGGCCCTGCAAAACTACACCTCCTTCTCTTCTCTGTCCTCCTGCTGTTGGTTCTCTTGATTTCCTGCTTTCACCTGATCCAGCACTAAAGCCTGAAAGAGTGAGTCTCAACTTCAACTGCTTACTAGAGCCAACTGGGTGACTTTAGCAAACATTGATGCCGAGGTCCTAGCCTCCATGATTTCATTGTCATCAGCATGGGGTGCTGCCTGGGCTCTGGGATCTTTCAGGTTCTCTCATGTAATTTTATCATACAGCCAATGTTAAAAAAGAAAATACTGCCCTAGAAACAGACCCCATAGTTCTGGTTGCCTGAGTGATATTCCAATCTGACCAATCCCAGTTTATTCAAATTGAGGAAGAAATGGGATTGAAAATATGATAACTGAAGTGTCATTTACTAATAAAGTACTTGTTCTGAAAACGATAGAGCCAATCTAAGTGTATCAATATGCATTGGAACACTGTAGCATTTTCTTAGCCCGCTGAAATAAGGTCATCCAGACTGAATGAAAGGAAGATGTTCATGCTACACTTGGGGCAGTGTAGAGTATAGGAAGACTGAAACCAGAAATATGTGGTACTCGTAATAGACATTCAAAGCCAGATGCAATTCAAGAGGTTTACAGAGTGTATAAAGAGAAGGTGCCAAGCACTGAAGAGAAAAGGAACCAGAGCTACAGCCTGGAACATGGGACCAACGATTAGGAAAAGGAAATAGAAAAGGCAACATGAGACATTTACTAGTTGATTCCAGCTAACTCCAGTGGAAGGAGTGTTGAAAGCCTGGTCAAGCCTAATTGTGCTGTGCAAATATAACTTGGCAAGCTTCCCAGGTGATGCTAATGGTAAAGAATCCACCAGCCAATGCAGGAGACATGAATTTGATCCCTGGGTCAGGAAGATCCCCTGGAGGAGGGCATGGGAACCCACTCCACCACTCCAGTATTCTTTCCTGGAGAATCCCATGGACAGAGGGGCCTGGTGGCCTATAGTCCATAGTGTTGCAGAGTTGGACACGGCTGAAGCAACTTAGCATGCAAGCACGCAAGTATAACATGGCACCTACTTTCCCACAGGTCCTAATACAAAATTCTTCACTTTGTTCTCCTTTGAACACATTGTATCCGTCCATATGGACTGAGCTACACTGCAGTAAAAGGTTTGCCTCCCCTATAAAACCTCAGAGGATCAATATCACAAAGTGTCTCAGTCACACACCATGTCCACTGGGAGGAGGTAATAGTCATTCAGGAGCCCAGACTGATGAAGCAGCCACTGTCTCAGAGGTTGACATTCTCATGTCAGAGCAAAAGAAATGTCATGGAGGATCTTGCACTGTTATATAAATGCTCCCATTCAGAAATGACCCAAATTATTTCTATTTACAGCTCACTGGATGTAGCTAGTCACCTGGCCCCATGAAACGAGAAAGGACCAAGGAAGTGTAATCTAACCATGTGCTGAGAAGGTGAGAGGACCAGAAATATGATGAGTCCCTCAAATGGTACCACATCATCATGGAGAAACAGTCCACTTTTCTTTTTTTCATGGAAACAACTATGGATAAAGATACACAAACCCAAACAGCTTATTAAAATCAGAGACATCCCTTTGCTGATAAAGGTCCATCTGGTCAAAGCTATGGTTTTTCCAGTAGTCATATATGTATGTGAGAGTTGGACCATAAAGAAGGCTGAGTGCCAAAAATTGATTCTTTCGAATTGTGGTGCTGGAGAAGACTCTTGACAATCCTTTGGACTGCAAGGAGATCAAATCAGTCAATCCTAAAGGAAATCAACCTTCAATATTCACTGGAAGGACTGATGCTGAAGCTGAAACTCCAATATTTGGCCATCTGTGGAAGAGATGTGAAGAGTTTACTCACTGGAAAAGACCTTGATGCCAGGAAAGATTGAGGGCAGGAGTAGAAGGGGGTGATAGAAGATGAGGTGATTGGATGGCATCATCAACTCAATGGACATGGGTTTGAGCAAACTCTGGGAGATAGTGAAGGATGAGGAAACCTGATGTGCTGCAGTCCATGGGGTCACCAAGAGTCAGACGTGACTGAATGAATGAACAACAGCAGCAACAATATCATGTTACATAGCTGGGTTGTACCCACTAAAATGTAATGAGGGAAGGAAATTTTCCCTTTTATTTTTTCTGATGTGTCCCTAGGGCCTAAAATAGTTCTTTAGCATAAAAGAGTTTAAACAAATATTTTTGGGTAAATAAAACTCTTGTGAGAAGTAAGAATAGGAAGAAAGAGAGCTAAGAGTAATGTTATCATTTATCAGAAGGACTATGACTAACTTGCTATTAATCATTTCAAAATCACCAAGTAAGAAACTTCCATAGTCAAATGATTCACTAACTTTATGGAAATGAAGCTGTCACCACTTTATTAAATTGCTTCAGAAGCCTTACTTTGATTAAGATCAAGTACCAATCCCATCTATGTCCAATATCACATATTTATTTATTTAAAACATATTTGTTTGGTTTTGGCTGTGCTGGGTCTTTGTTGCTGTGCACAGGCTTTCTCTAGTTGTGTTGAGCAGGGCCTCCTCTCTAGTATGCATGGGCTTCTCATTTTGGTGGCTTCTCTTATTGCAGAGCACGGGCTCTAGGGTGCAAGGCTTTCAGTAGTTGCAGGTCGTGAGCTCATTGTTGTGCACAGGCTTAGCTGCCCCGAGGCATGTGGAATCTTCCCAGACCAGGGATCAAACCTGTGTCCCCTGCATTGGCAGACAGATTCTTAACCACTGGACCACCAGGGAAGTCCCAATATCACATGTTTAACAACAAATAGCCATCAGTTTAAAAAAAATTTTTTAAGAGGAAGGGCAAAGGGACGGCCTTGTCCGCTGAGTTAACAATCTCAAGAAATAGGGTAACATTTCAAACTCTCACACCTGCATGAGAAGTCTTAATTGTTTATATTGATCTGGATTTTCCCTATATTAATCTATAAATTTAGTGCAACCCAGTCAAAATTTCAACTGGACTTTTTTATGCATAAAATTGTTTCCATTTTAATTTCATCAGGTTCCTAACTTCCATAAGTCACTAAATTTCACCCAAAATGTCTTCGACATTTGCTGAAAAGCTGGATTGGTTTAGGAAAATGCTTAACATCAGTGAAACTCTCTGGTGAATTTGCTAAGAAGTAAGACCATATGATGATAACCATCATGTCATCTTGAGAGATGCCCTGATGCCCTGTCCTCTCCCATCCTGGGGTCACCATCAGAGTGCAGCAATGGAGAATCTAAGCATGGGGACCGTCCCCCTTTCCCAGACCCCTGGATTCTCCCCAGCATGCTCTGGACATTGTGACCAGTTAGAGAGAGGTGCCCAGAGGAGCCAGGCTGAGACTTCCCTTGATCCTGGGCACATGGCCTGGGATGTATGAGGACAGGTTCTGACCATTTTACAGTTTAAGTCCAGCAGGGAAGCCCAGTGTGACCCATATGGTGACAAATAATATTACTCGGTGACTGGTGCAAAAGTAGATGAAGCCAACATGGCAGGAGGGGTTCAAGTCTCTGAGCCTTACCCAGGTGGCTCTGCATTCTGGATGGTGTCTTTACTTGTCAGGATATACTTAACAGGAGGCTTCCTGTGTGCTGTTTTCAGTCTTGCATGAATTCTATGTTCCTTAACAGCACCTGAATACAGGTGCCAGAGAGCTGGCAAGCCAGCTTTCGGGGATAATAGAAATTCATGTATCTCATTGGTATGGAAATTCCATAAGGTGAACAGCAGCCATTTATAACTCTCTTCCCTTCTGATATGTAAAGTAACTTTGACAACCCCCTCTCTTGAGAATGATTCTAGCCTCTGGCTTTCTGGATGACTTGTTAGATTCTTGATCCCTGTCTCTGCTAAAAAGGGCTATCTTGTAAGAGAGTATATATATGCCCACAATATGTTAAATAAACGCCTTTGTTCCATCAGAGTACTGGTCCCCGTGTCTTTCTCTCTCTCTCTGTCTCTCTGTCCCCTTCAGGCTTCTCAGCCTCTTTTCTTCCTTCTTTTACTTTCTTATCAGTCGACTCTGTACCCCCACGTTCTGGCCCATTTAAAGGGCCACAACATTTACTCATGGTCAGAAAGAAAATGTGGCCTCTCAAATGCAACAACACAAGGTTCAAAGGCAGCAGACTGGCAGATTAAGCCTGGCCACTCACTAAATCAAGCTAAGAACTGAGTCTCATTCCAATGTTCACCTCCAGCATCAGCCTCCTTCCTAGTACATGATGGAGGTTCCTGGACTTCTCCTGAAGGAAGTTAAATAGAAAGCAGGTCAGGATGTTCTCAGTAGGCCATTCATGATTAAAGGATGGTTAACCTGCTGACTTCCATGGTGGCTCAGACGGTAAAGCGTCTGTCTACAATGCAGGAGACCCAGGTTCGATCCCTGGGTCGGGAAGATCCCCTGAAGAAGGAAATGGCAACCCACTCCAGTACTATTGCCTGGAAAATCCCATGGATGGAGGAGGCTGGTAGGCTACAGTCCATGGGATTGCAAAGAGTCGGACACGACTGAGCAACTTCACTTCACAACCTGCAACGGGGCTTCCCAGATGGCACTATTGGTAAAGAATCTGCTAATGCAGGAGACGAAAGAGACACTGGTTCAATCCCCTGGGTTGGGAAGATCCCCTGGAGGAGGGCATGGCAACCCTCTCCAGTATCCTTGCCTGGAGAATCCCACAGGGAGAGGAGCCTGGTGGACTTCTGTGTCTCTTACTCCACTTTGAGTTTTTCTGTCTAGTGAGAGACCCATAATTTACCTGTCATAGGCTGATAGGCAGGGATGCCCTTTAACCCTAAAATTGTGAAGGACCCCGGTGAGCACACACCCAGGTATGCCTGACATCATCCGGGAGTTGATCTGGGCAGCCAATTTCCCTGCATGCAGTTGAGACAGGGGAGACCTCAGTTTCTGGCCTGTGGAATCCACCTCGTTCCTTGGGTAGCATGGACCTCCTGGCTGTTCCTCTCTCTGGTGGCCTGTTCGACCTCTCCTTTCTGTGCTGTGTTGCGTTACCTCCACCCCCTGAGATTCCTCATCTCAATCCAAATTCTGTTCTCTCATAATTGAAATTCACTTCCCAAGCCTGCTCTCCCAGACTGACACTGTGGACAATTTGCTGGGAATCTTTCCAGTCCTGCTTGGGGCATTTATAGGTTTATACAAACACTCTCTTTGTAATCTGTAGATGGTCCTGACTCAGTTTTTACAGCAAACATTGTGTGATAAACTAAACATCTTTCCTCATCGGTAAATGTGACTCTATTGCATCATTCTTTTACAGCTGTTTAATTTCCACAGGACAGATGATTCAAAAATCGGTAAATGTGACTCTATTGCATCATTCTTTTACAGCTGCTTAATTTCCACAGGACAGATGATTCAAAAATCCTTTTCCCTCTCTGGTTGTTTCTTAGATTTCTCCTATTAGAGATAATACCACAGTCATATACTTTGTCCCCAGACAATCATACACTAGGAACTGTAAGGTCAAGGGAGCTAGGCTTCATGGGGGTGGGTCCTGCCTGTCCCTCTTACAGCTGTGTGACCCTGGATGCGTTACTTAAATGTCTGTGCCTCAGGCTTCACATCTGTAACCTGAGCCTGCTGTGGAAATCTTGCAGGTGATACAGCAACATAAAAGGTTTATTGCCACTCTAAGTTGCCTTCTGGTCATAGGAGTGATGAAATTGTGGTTGGGGACTGATCAGAAGTACCATGACATTAACCCTTTAAAAGGGTTCTATTTTTAATTAATTTATGGCAAAACAGGGTCAGGTGCTTGTTTTTATATTTCCAGTTGATAAATATCACTACATAGGTTTTTAAAGTTAAAATGTCATTTTAAATAGCTGTTTTCTGTTTCTGTAACTTGAGATATTGCTGATAAGATGGAGAAATTGTTATGTATGTTTTAACTTATGAAACCACCTTTATTAACTATAGGGACTATAGCAACAGTGTGCTTGCAGAGTCACAGCTCTCTGTTCTGACAACTCCCATCTTTTTTTCCTCTGAGTGGAAAAATCTCATAGCTTTTTTTCTTTTTAACTTTGTACATAGCTATTTGTCATATCAACTTGCTTCTTTAAATAGACTGCTATAAAAGTTGCATCTGAGCAAGGTTTTAACTCTTGTTGGAACAGACTGTCACTGGGTAAGCAGTCAGTCTCAGTGGGGTAACGGAGTGCAGGGGTGTCAGAACCTGAACTGGCTGATGAACTCATTGGTGCATGGAGTGGGCCCATACTGAGGATTCATTTCTGGAGAAGCCTCTTGGAATGGCAGGTGGGTGCAGTGTCAGAGTTCAAGCCAGGTAAGGAGCGTTTCCTTGTGGAAAGAGGCAGCCTAGGGGGTGGTGTAGGAGTTCCAGCTGGGGGAGGTGGGCATCCAGCAGACCCGTGTGGACTGTCAGTCTCCAAGCTGAGTGAAGGGAGAATCCATCTGACAGGGCAACCTGGGCTTCAAGGTGGACCTTAATTGTCCATGAATGATAGCAATACCACTCCCCTGGCCAGCGTTTAGGAGGGCATTGTGATACCATACAGGCCCAGGACACCCAGAAGGATGCATTCAGGGAAAGAGAGACTCCTGGAAAGGTTTTCACTCTCAGACGGTGATGATGAAAAGTAGCTTCTCTTACTCCTCTCAATAGTAACACATCAAAATGTGAAACCTGGAGCTGCCACTGCTGTCCTGTGACGGATGGAGGCAACCTGAAAGGAAAGTTGACTTACAGGAGTATAGCATTTAAAATGAGCAGAGTTCTGGAGCCCTGGTCCTGACTGTATAGAGCGCAGAACTGCTCTTCCTTTGGGCTTTTTGTTACGGAGGCAAGGCATTTCTTAACTGTTTGAACAAGTAGAGCCTAGTGTCCAGGTGCTATAAGAAAAGACATCCTACCTGGTAACTACACCTTTCCTCCATAGTTAGCACCTGTCGCTGCCAATGAGTCCGCTAGTGGCTCTGTGCACGACAGATCAGAAGGACTAAGACACTGGGTGATTGGAAGCAAAACCCAAGATCATTTATAGATAAACAATGTAAGCTCCAGGGCTTAGAAACTGTCCTGGGAAAAAGCCACAGCCAGACTTTATGATTTTCCAGTGGGTCGCTCTTATGTGGAACTCCAGACAACTGCCTCAGGGTCATTCCACCAGTTAAATGAAGCTTCTTAAATGTTCTTCATTAATACAGAGTGTGAGCTTGTTATGTTGCCATGGCTACCTACAGTTTAGGTGTGATCCATATCTAAGTAACAACATAAAGTTAAAAAAATAGCTCATTCAATTAATAATTGTGTAGGAAAAAAATGTGGAAAGAGGGAACAAAATAGCCATAGGGTGAGAAGTTAAGCTTTGGAAGCTATACTTTTTTTAGCAAAGAAACTGTCAAGTTTACCAATCCAATAATATTCTTAGTAAATTTTCTTGTCAAAGAACTTCTGATGGGGAATTCCTGAACTTTTAGAGAAAACAGAACCCCCAAATACCAAGGGATCATGTCAAAGAACAGAATAATTTTGATAGTGGAAGTCGTTTTCACCATGGGCCACACCAAGATAAACAGTTATGGGAGTGCACTTGTAATACTTTGAGTCATTAATTTGTAAACGACAAAGATCGGAAATAAGGGATTTTCTTCACCCCAAAGACATCCTACTTACTAAGGCCATAATACAAAATATAACAAAACTCAACAAAAGGAAATTGAAAAGGAATGTATGTAATCATACCAAAGACAAGATGCATGACATTTCCCACCAACTAACATTACAATAGGTAGCTGAATCAACTAGCTATACAATCTGACTTAGAAAATATAGAAAAGATTATTTAAAATAGTGTCATATAAAGGGCTTAGTTGACTTCCTTTGTCGAATGGTATTCACACTTTAGTGACAGTATTTTAAAAGTTTGTTAGTAAAGGTAGGAATGCAGTAGAATATTTTTAGACCACCTACATTTAGCATACATTAAATTACACAACACATTCCTTTTAGTAAATGCTCCTTTTATAATATTCATTCCTGTTACTAATAGAAACTGCAAACAGGATTATGATATTTAATTAATTCACAAAATGCAGCTGTACTTCAGTCTCTTGGCATCTGTCCAATATTTTTAATGTAAATTTTTAGAGAGAGAAAAAAGAGGAATTATTTCAAAGTTTTCTTATTAGTTCTTAATTTGGGGGAGGAAAGGTGCAAGGAAGATCAATAGAGGAAAACTCTGGCAAGTGTTGCAATAAAAATCAGAGTCAGCGTGGGCAGCATGTAGATCCAAGAAATGCCATGTATATGTGAAAATGCCATGATGTTATAAGGTACACCTTCAGGATAATATTACCACATCAACAAACTTGGTCATATTCTTGATTTGAAGTAGAGAAATCTAATACAAACCAGCTTAAACAGAAAGAAAAGTGTATTGACCCACATAACCAAACTGCAATGGAAACAGGCATAAAGCTAGCTAGCACCAAGAGCTCAAATGACATTAGACATGATCTTCTCTTGCTCCGTATGTTAGTTGTTGTTTTTTTTGTTTAAGTGAATAAAGGCTTTTTATTTCATTATTTTTTGGACATGCTGCATGTGGAACTTCCCTGAACCCATGCCCCTTGCACTGGACCACCAGGGAAGTTTCTGTATGTTAGTTTTATTTTCTTCTACTGTAGATCCACTTTCTATATAGAAAGAAGCATGGCTGGTGGCAGTCTCTAGGCTCATACAATAACAGTTTAATGATAGTGAAAAGATCCTAGAGAAGGATTCTGATTGGCCTAACTAGTGTGATGGATCAATATTTGTGGCTAGAGTTGTGAGGTCTGGATAAGCTTAAATCCCCACCTTTAGACCAAAAACTATAATCCAGGGAGGTAAGTCAGGCAGACCCTATTCTAACTTAGTGGGTTTTAACCAAACCTCTCATTATAAGAGTAGGGTAGAAAAATGAATACTCAAAAATAATACATGTAGGATGAATTCTAATTAGCATTAATTAGAGGAGTAGAAATAGTCAGTAGAAAAAAATCATCAGATTATAATGACAATCTATAGATTGGAAGAATATACTGCAAGCCACATGTCTGACAAGGGTATAGTATTCAGAATATGCAAGAAACACAACAGCTGAAAAACAAACCAATCAAGAAGTGGGCAAAAGTCTTGAATACACATTTTTCCAAAGAAGATAAACAAACGGCCAACAGGCACGTGAAAATGATACTCAGCGTCATTAGTCATTGCTGTGCTGTGCTCACTCACTCAGTCGTGTCTGACACATTGTGACCCCGTGGACTGTAGCCCACCAGGCTCCTCTGTCCATGGGATTTCCTAGGCAAGAGTGCTGGAGTGGATTGCCATTTCCTACTCCAGGAGATCTTCCCAACCTTGAACCTGAGTTTCTTAGGTCTCCTGCAGTGGCAGTCGAATTCTTTACCACTATGATACCTGGGAATCCATTAGTCATTGCTGCTACTGCTACTAAGTCGCTTCAGTCGTGTCTGACTCTGTGCAACCCCATAGACGGCAGCCCACCAGGCTCCGCCGTCCCTGGGATTCTCCAGGCAAGAATACTGGAGTGGGTTGCCATTTCCTTCTCCAGTGCATGAAAGGGAAAAGTGAAAGTGAAGTCGCTCAGTCGTGTCCGACTCTTAACGACCCCATGGACTGTAGCCTACCAGGCTCCTCCGTCCATGGGATTTTCCAGGCAAGAGTACTGGAGTGGGGTGCCATTGCCTTCTCCGCATTAGTCATTAGAGAAATGCAAATTAAAATCATAATGAGTGTTGATGAGGAGCAGAAAAATTCAAACCCATACATTGCTGGTAGAAGTGAGGTGGTGCAGCCACTGTAGAAAACAGTTTGATGGCTCCTCACAAGTTAGTTTGGACCCTGGGAGGGAACAACCAGAGGCTGTGGGAGGCAGGCTTTGTAGGAATAAGAGGGTGGGGTGCCTTCGTTCCCACACAAGGATGTGATTAGATTGTTTGACTAATTCCGTGAGCTGGCAAGGAACTGAAATCTGCTGCTTAGTAGTAAGTAGCAGTTGTACCTGGTCTGCTTGATAAGGAGGATTACTTGACCAGGGGACCTTATCTGTGAGCGCAGAGCAGGGAGGAGAATGTGCACTTAGGTCATTTGAGGGCTTCTTGGTTTCAGGTATTGAGGCAGCAAGTGATACTAATTCCAAGTCTTATACTGCATAGATTTACCACAAGAAAAGAAATCCTCCTTTTCCCCTTAGTTACAATTATTCTGCTTAGCCTGTCTCAGATCATGTACCTACCCTTAATGCCAGGAGTTTAAAGACTATGATTATCAGCCTCACTGGGCCACAGGATTGGGAATGAAGCTGTGCCCCCAATGAAGAACATCTCTTTTCAAAAGATAGTGATCAAATGACAAAGTAATTCCTAATCACAGTGTGTCCCTTCCCTCTGCTCCCCTCCTTCCTTTCTCTCTCACTTTTTTCTCTTTTCTCTTTTTTCTTCTCTTTATCTCCTGCTGCTCACCTCCTCTCTGCACCTTCCCTTCCATTCTCTTTATCTCCCTCATTTTTTTCCTTCTCTTTGTTCTGTTCTCTCTCACTTGCCTCTCCTTATCCCCTCACGTGTTTTTAATTGTCCATGCCTGCAACAGCCCCCAACATCTATCACCTATATAGTGCCCCAGTGGCTCAGTGGTAAAGAATCTGCCTGCAATGCAGGAGACACAGGTTCGATCCCTGGGTCAAGAAGATCCCCTGGAGGAGGTCATGGCAACTCACTCCAGTATTCTCGCCTGAAAAATCCTCATGGACAAGGAGCCTGGTGGGCTACAATCTATAGGATCGCAAAAAATCAGACACTACTGAAGCAACTTAGCACACAGGAATCTAGTGGCCTTCAGCTGGACTTCTTCCTGCTTTAGTCAGATCTCTAAGTAAAGGAAGAAGAATTGGGCAAAGCCAAAATTAACTGTTAGTCTACTTTTCCTGGTCACAAAAACTGGCCAAACCTCGTGGAAAGTATACCCTAATTAGGAAAACAAATTTTTCCTTTGTTATAATCTAAAATGAATTCATGAAGCAAAGATCAGTTTCTAAAACTCTAGATATACTTTCAATGCAAAATCTCCCAATGCCTTTGTACTTTTTATGAAAAAGATTTTTCTGAACTACTTTCCAATACATAGTGTCTCTAATTAAAATAATTATTGATCTTTTGTCTTTGTTTTGTGGGAAAAGGTGGTAATGAAAGCATTGCTAGTAAAATACCTAGCAGCTGAATAAAGGCTACAAAGAGTACACAGTCAATATGGTCAATAACACTGTTTGGAATTGTTTACAAAGGCAACTGAAACACTTCACACTCTAAGCAAATAATAGTAGTGGTTTTAATGATCTACTTGAATGCCAGCCAATATCAAAGTAGAACCGACTGCAATCAATGTGTTTAAAGCTGTGGATACCCATGAGATTTGCTTCCTAACAACCATTTCTTGGAGTGAATCTCATTCACATCCTCTAGTCCCTGGCAGAGTGTGTAGTTTATGGTAGGGACTCAGTCAGTTTCAGTGCCTGACTGGCTGAAGGAATGAATACATTGATGAAGGACATCAGATCATCTGATGTAGCTACCTCATGCAGTGAGAATGCACTTTAAATGGCTTGATTGCCCAAGTGTAGCCTGTGGTAACTCAGGCTTCTTGGAGCTAGCTTGGGAGTCTCTCTGCCACTTTGTAGACAAGAGCAACAAAGAAACTGTCTCCAAGAATCCCAGATGCCACTGCTAACACTGATCTACAGAAATCATCCAGGTCAAAAAGGGAAATGACTTTCAAGCTGAATTCTTATTCTGAAATTTTTAAATTATGGGAATGTGAAGAAGAAAATTCCAGCAGGTTCAGATGCTTGAGTTAGAAAGAGTCACAAAGAAGCCTATATGTTAACAGGTGAAACCCAGCTCCAACATAACACCTCAGACTTGACAAAATAATAGAGCTTTCATTGTCCCACTACATTTTTTTAACATATAGCACATTTGAAAAAGTTTTCATGTAAGAAGATGAGAAAATATTTATTGACTTGGTAATATTATTTATTCTGGCAAATGGTATTTTTTTATGTCAATACTCAGTTTAGATTAAGTTATAGTTTAATAACAATCCTCTTAAAGTTATCCTCCAACTAAATCATTGTCTATTATAATAAAAGAGTTAAATTTATTTTTACATTTAAACATGTAGTTGCATGCAGATAACATTCCAAGAATATATCTGTCTTTCCAGATTTAAATATTAATCTGAAATTGTCAGGATGGAAATTTTGTCAAGAGTTTACAACATAAGGTGACAGGAGGAAGAAGTCTTTTGAAAAAGACTGAATTTGATCATTAAAATGTATCTTTCTGGTCTTCTGAGATTTTAAATTGATATTGATATTGGCTTATTTCTTTTGATGTCTTTTGTCAGTTTTTAAAAATTTTTATGTATATACTTTTTACTGGTGTATAATTGCTTTACAGTGTTATATTAGTTTCTGCTGTACAACTATATTGATATTTATATATAATACATAATAATATACATGCATGTGTGCATGCTAGGTCACTTCAGTCATGTCAGACTCTGTGGGACCCTTTGGACTGTAGCCCACCAGGCTCCTCTGTCCATGGGATTCTCCAGGCAAGAATGCTGAAGTGGGTTGCCATGCCCTCCTCCAGGGGATCTTCCTCACCCAGGGATTGAACCCATGTCTCTTGCATCTCCTGCATTGGCAGGAGGCTTCTTTACTACTAGCGCCACCTGGGAAACCCCAATAATATACATACCTGTATGTATATAATTACCTGTTGCTGCATGGCGAATTACCTCAAAACTTTTGCAGCTGAAACAGCAAACATTTATTATCTCCATTTCTGAGTGGCGGGAATCTGGGTGTGCCTCTGCTGGGTGAGTTTCTCAGGAGGCTGCATGGCTGTGACCTTCTTAAGGCTCCAGTCTGGGGGATCTACTGCCAAGCTGGCCCATATGACCATTGCAGGTTTCAGGTCCGCTGTGGCTGTTGGCCAGAGACATCAGTACCTTGCTATATGGGCCTCCCTATAGATCAGCTCACAACAGGACACTGGTTTACCTCAGAGTGGGCCAGAGAAAAAGGGAGAAGGTGCCCCAGACAGAAGTCACAGTCTTTTGGTAAACTGCCCTCAGAAGTGATAGCCTGCCCTTCTGCCATATTCTGTTCATTCAGAGTGAGTCCAAAGTCCAGCCTACACACAAGGGGGAGGATTAATTACACAAGGATGTAAAAACCAGGAGGATCACTGGGGGCATTGTAGAGTTTGCCAGCTATGTTTGTGTGCGGGGAGATGTGCACATGGGTGTACATTTGTATGAATATATACGTACATGCGTGCACACGCATGTATTTACATGTGTATGCATACATATACTGGGTTTCCCAGGTAGTGTTAGTGGTAGAGAACCCGCCTGCCAAGGCAGGAAATGTAAGAGACACAGGTTCAGTCCCTGGGTCTGGATGATCCTCTGGTGGAGGTCATGGCAACCCACCCCAGTATTCTTTCCTGGAGAATCCCATAGACAAAGGAGCCTGGCAGGCTGCAGTCCACAGGATCACACACAGTCGGACACAACTGAAGCAACTTAGCATGCACGCACACACACATAAATATATACACACACATATATACATACATGTATATAGAGCCACACATTTATATAGAGAGAGATTTTATGCTTGAAATGCCTGATTGCTACATCATATGTGTGATAAAATGCAACATTCTTTTTTATATTCATTTATTTATTATTAATTGAAAGATAATTATAATTACTTTACAATACTATGTGGGTTTCTGCCATACATCAACATGAATCAGTCAAAAGTATACATATGTCCCTTCCCTCTTGAATCTCCCTCCCACCCTCCACCCCATCCCACCACTACAGGTTGTCACAGAGCCTCAGTTTGAGTTCCCTGAGTCATACAGCAAATTACCACTGGCTATCTATTTAACGTATGGTAATGTATATGTTTCCACGCTACTCTCTCTCTTCATCTCACCATCTCCTTCCCTTCCTGCTGCCTTGTCCCTAAGTCCATTCTCTATGTAAATGCAGCATTCTTAATAGCATTAACAAGACTTCTCTGCCAGCTTAAGATAAACATCTATCAATAATTCATCAAGTCAAAACTGAGCAAAGCAAGAGAAGGGTTAGTAATTTCGATGACATTACACAATGAAATGCTATAATGAAAATTAATATTTGTGAGTTGTGTGAATTCCACCCAGTACCACCTCTAATTTCAGGCAAGGGGGCTTCTGCCCTAGGCTCCTTTATTTAGAGGACACTGCTCAGGTCTTCTACTGGATTCCTGCCCCGCCACTCCCATGCACTGCACCAAGGGACGAGTGGATGAACCCACCTGGAGTTCTTGCCCCCTCTACGACCCTAATGGACATGTGATGCCCTCGGTGTAAAGGATGTGAAAAGGTAGCTATAGGAGGGGATGGGCAGAGCTTAGATAGGATCTTGGGAGAAGATGTGAAATCACACTGAAGCAAATTCAAGTTTGGAACTGAAAATTATATCATTTGATTAAGCTGGGATTCTGACTAGGGGTTTCTAGCTTTTCCAGACAATATAGTATGTTTCCAAACTTGAATCACTTCTTATTCCTATACAGGAAGGTATTTTGAGGGTTGTGTGTGAATTCTGAGAGAAAACAGGTATGTGAAGATGAAGTGGAAAGGGCTGCATCACTTAGAGCATCAAGTGATAGAATTCTGGGCATGGACCTTGGATGTCAGTGAAGTGGTACTTTTGGAGATAGATTCGGAAATGATGTTTATTCAAAGTCTGGAGGCAACAGGCATTAGCCAGGGAGAAGAGAGCAAAGAAGACAGCTTTGAACTTCCCAGGGGGTTCCATGGTGAAGAATGGCATCATATGTCATAAAAAGGTATACATATAAGAATGCAATTTGATAGTAACTGATATATTATTCTATGGTCATTGTATACAGTAGGAATGGGTGGTAATTGTTTAAGACAAATTAGGAAGAGAATTAAAAAAGAAAATTATGTAGCTTTCATGATAGCCATTACATGCATAATTGTTTTCTTACACACTTTTTACTAGCAAATTATTCTTGAAAAACAATTACATGTCAACATCTCAATGACAACCTTTTATTCTGTGAATAATTCATTCTACCTGTTCGGGAGAGTGTAATTAAATAATGGATTTTTTTGAAGTAAACTTTCAGCTTCTTTATTTTACTGTTGAAGAAACTGAGGCTCAGAGCCATTAAGTGACTAGAAGGTGGCCAACAGATAGTTAATTTCAGAACTGAGACTAAACCCTACATGCCCTGACTTGGAACACAAGGCTTTTTTTTCTTATCCAAATCCACATACATGATATGATAGAGCTTTCAAACTGGGATATGCATAGCCCTGCAGGCAATGGCAGCATGCCAGGGAGGCAAAGCCATAGGATAAACACAGGGTGTCTTGCTTCACTGTAAATATTACTCAAAGATTTGAGGGGAGTTAGGGGGAGCCACTTTATTTTTATATTAAAACAAAATTGATTATAAAGGAGAACATACATTTTACATGAATTTTTAAAATTTCAGGCTGGATTCCTCAGGCTATAATCCTATCAAATGGAGGTGAAAGTTCTCTCTGTTCACTTGGCTAGGGGTACCTCTTCTGTAGACCACCAGTGTGAAGACCTCTAGGAAGAACCTTTTATCCGACAAGTGCCTTCACTAATCCCCATCTTTCACATTTCATTTTAAACTTGCATTATTTTAGTCCTTGCGATCAGTTAAATGGTAAATTTTTCTTGAAGAGGGAACATATAAAGACCTCTTAATAAATGAGTCCCTGAGTTCCTTTCCTAAGAACAGAGCTGTCTGTTTAAAATTTATTTCCTCCTCTGAATCAGTGTAAAGTGAAGAGATTTCAGAATAAAATATTTAAATGTGATTTTAGTAGAAATTAACTGGTTAGTAGTTTACTTCTATAAGACGCTCTCTAAAAGTAAATAGCCTATGGTTGTAAAACTCACATTTGTGTAATGTACAAAATTGACCAAGGAGTATGCATTTCCATTTTTCTATGTAGCATATTAATAAATGATATCTGAAAAAGTTGTAATACGTATTAACAGCAAAGATGGGAGACAAGATGCTAGTAAATTATTTTATACCTTTTCTCAGTGGACCATTCCTCTCACCTGATTTTTATTCTTGGGCTAAAAACTATTTAAACAATGATTCTTAGGTGGTTACCTTCCCCATGGTACCTAGAAGAACTTTTATCCACCCACCCCAAAAGGCTCAAGTACTTATAAAAAGTATTTATACTCAAATATTTATAAAAAGTTCTAGAAATAATGTGTTTTGACTTCTTCACTGAGACCTTTTTTTAATGCTCTATTCCAATACCAACACTTTTTAATGCAAGTAGCTTGATCCATTTTTAAAAATTACATTTAATTCCTAGATTTCAAGTTCAAATTTGGTGCCAAGAAACCATCCTATTCAGTTGAATCAATTGTTATTAAATGCAATGTGTTAGGTCCTGGCCAAAAAAAAA
The DNA here is from genome assembly GCF_054371585.1 of Giraffa tippelskirchi. Lineage (NCBI taxonomy): Eukaryota > Metazoa > Chordata > Mammalia > Artiodactyla > Giraffidae > Giraffa > Giraffa tippelskirchi. Next base: position 72,039,677 of record NC_137284.1, read on the forward strand.
AAAAAGTCCAGCTGCCAAATTTCCCAAGCTAGAGGAGAACCAAATTCATATAAATAAAATCATAAAGTCTTCAATATTGGACGAGACTGGCCAAGTATGGCTCAGCTTAACAAAATAAATCCTAATGCAATATTTCTTTTCAGAAAATAAAAATTAATGCAAAACATACACGATGACCAAAGATGTCAATTTTTTAAATAAAGACAGTCTCACTAGTATTGATTTTTTTTTTCCTTTTGCCTTTAGCTCCAGGACTCCACCAGGCACTGCTTCACTCCTACCCTCCAGAGGTGGCTGCTGGTTTCCACACATATCTAATTTTCAGAAACCTAAATTTTCTAATATTCAGATCTCAATAGAGTTATTATTACTGAGTGACTTCGGTGAGGCCCTCTGATATACTCGCGGTCTCTGGTCTCAACCTGATCGCCATCCCTCCTACATCCGCGGTATGCAGCACCCCGCGCAGGAGAAACACTTAAGATCTGAGGTACGACGCAGTGGCTGTTGCAGGGCCACAAGCGCAAACGTCACAGAAGTCCGGGCTTGGCTTCACATCTTCTCTACTTCGGATTGGCTTTTAGTCCACAAGGTGGTGGTAACTCTTGGTAACCGCTGGAACAGTCAGCCGCAGGCCAGGCTGGGTGGATCACAGGTGCTGCTGAGTGCCCGGGTGTCCTGATGGCCAGGGACCCCAGTTATCTGCCGCGTGCCTGCCGACACCCAGCAATCCAAGTGAGGGCCGCAGAAGCTGCCCTGGAAATCAGCAGCAGGGTAAGCATCTCCCTCTTCCCCAGACCACGGAGAGTTTCGGGGGATCCCGACAGATGCTCCAGTCCGCTGGAGGCCACCCCGGGGTCCGGGTCGAAGTGATAACGCAATTATAGTCCCTAGCCAAACCTTCCACTGGGGCTAGAAGCCTGTAATCTCCTGACTGGGGTTTGGGGACTGCCCCGATCCACACTTATTGATTTACACTGACCGTTTCCCATTTAGTATCTCGTGCACATATAATTATGGCAGTTTATAGAGACTAACAGGACTTCCCAGGTGGCGCTAGTGGTAAAGAACCCTCCTGCCAGTGCAGGAGAGGTAAGAGACACGGTTCGATCCCTGAGTCAGGAAGATCCCCTGGAGAAGGGAATTGGCAACCCACTCCAGTATTGTTGCCTGAGAATCCCATGGACAGAGAAGCCTGGTGGGCTACAGTCTATAGAATGGAGGAAGAGGCAGACACGACTGAAGCGACCAAGCATGCCTGCTGGCACACAGAGATTAATAAGACCATAAATTTGAAATCTTGACCCTCCAACAGAGATATATATATATATATATATATATATATATATATATATATATACACACACACACACACACGTAGAGCCCTGAAATTTTTCCCTAAAGTGCAGATTGACACACTGACACACTGCGGAGGAAAAGTTCTTTGAGGAACAATACAAGGAGAGTTGAGGACAGTTTAGATAATGACTAAAAGAATACTTGAGTGGGGAATGAAAAAAAGTCACAATTGTGTTGTGCCATTTAGGACCTAACAAGGTGTTCTCAAGTTCTCACGCTTATCTAGAAAGGCTTGGAGCTATGATAATTAATCAAGGCTGAACATTCTGTAATGAATTGGAAACTTCACACTAAATCCTAACCAACTTGTGGCGCATGTGTATTGCGTGAAGGTATAGGAATGTATCATTATAGTAGGTAAATCATCAAAGTGAGGATATTTTCTTCTATAGATCTTAATAAAGTCTTCATTCTTCTAGGATGTAGTAGTCCCACAATTTTCAAACATTTTATTCTATTTTATCTAGATCCCAAGATATCTGCAGTGGAAGTAGCTGCTTTTTTTCTTCTCTATGCTAGAACGATCTACATCCCAGTTTTGTGTTGGGTTGTTTTTATTTTCCTGTTTCATCAATCAGTTAATTTGAAAGCTAACATTTTCCCCTTATCAGATTCCTGAAATTGCTCTACAAATTGAATACCCTTTTCTGTGTGATATTATCTACCATGCTACACAATATTGCAGATTCAAATTCTACCTTCTTGAAACCCATCCTCTCTGCTCCCATTGTCTTTATGCTTCTCTTCATAACTTTATAACAATCCCTCATGTATCTTCTTGTGCAGCTTGGCTCTCTCCTCCTCCTTCCAAATGTAGACACTTCAGGATGATCTTCCCTGGGTTCCACGCTTGCCTCTGTGCTGGCTGACGACCAGGCTGGACATACCTATCCTGACGCTCTGGTGAGATTCATTCTCCCACTTGCAGCTTTCTGGTTGTAGCCTTGACCTCGTCCACCAGCGCCTCAGTTTCACCCTTTCTCAACCGCATGCATCTTCCCTCCCAGTCACCTTTTTCATCATCATGTCATCACATCATCATCATCACCGGTGGCTTCCCTTGCCCTTATTCTCTGCCTCCAGCTACTTGCCAGTTCTCATCAATTCTCTCTGTATCTCACATGTCATACCTGTTCACTGCTCATTCTCACTTGCTTCTGTCCCTGGGGCAGGCTTATCAGATCTTGACTTGATTTTCCAGAGGCAACCTTGCTTCCTGTCTGCAGCTCTATCTGCACCCTAGGCCATGAGATATGGTATGCTTTGTCACATCTTTTCTCCTGTTTAAAAATCCTATAATACTTCTCTGCAAAATTGCCAGAGTTGAGTCCATTGATGAATTACCTAGTCGTTATTAAGTCTGTTCTTTTATAGCCCAACAAAGCAAGGGCACCAAAAGAGAAGGAGAAAAATGATTTTAAAATAACTTGATATTGGATATTACTTAAAAGCATTGATATAGTTGTCATGGGAAAAATCAGAGCTTTATTGTTACACTGATTTTACCATGCTATTAGTATATATATTTATTGTATATATATTTCATTTATATATATACAAAATTAAATTTAATTTTAGGTAACATAAAATACTTGATTTTAAGTTAGAGTTCTTAAGACCCATTACAGTTTTGTTTGAGCAGTAGGTACATACTTCTGAGCTTATATTTCAAAGTGAGCACAAGTATATGACCCCAATTCACCTTTTAAAATGGATCCCTCTCAGTTGCTTGCTGTATTCCTTTTCCCTGCAGCCAAAGACTGTACAGCCCTAATGCCTTGTACGTTCTTCCCCTGCTTTTCCTCCTTTGTGTACTTACTTCCCTGTGACTAAAACACCCATCCATCAAAATCTTTGTCGAAATTCTCCTCATCGTTCAGACTGAGCCCAACTGTCAGTCTTGCCCTAAAATCCTCTCAAAGTTGCCAGGGTTGATAGTACTTTCTTATTCTTCTGAATTCACTAGAGTGGTATTTTTCTTTTCTCATAGCGCTTAACATTTGCAACCTTCTTTTGCAACGCTGTGTATCCTTCCTTCTCTTATTCAAAGTTTACTTATAGGAAATAGACATCTTACCTGATTCATTGCTACATTTACTAGCTAGCCTTAGACTAAACTAGTCACAACCTGAACCACAGTAGTTGATGGTTCAATAAATAGCTGAATGATCTGTTTGGACAAACTTCAGTAGAAACATTCATGTAAAAGTCTGCTGTTGTGTGCAGCTAGTGTAAAAAATAGTATGGCAATTCCTCAAAAAATTAAACATGCAATTATCATGTTATCCAGCAATTCCACTTCTGAGTATTAATATATACTCAAATGAAGTGTAAACAGGGTTTCAGATATTTGTACACCCATATTCATAGCAGCATTATTCACAAAAGCCAAAAAGTGGAAGCAGCCCAAGTGTCCACTGATAACTAAATGGAAAAACCAAATGTGGTATACACATGCAATGGAATATTATTCAGCCTTAAAAGGAAGGAAATCTTAACATACACTACAACTAGATGATTCTTGAAGATATTATGCTAAGTGAAATAAGCCAGTCACAAAAAGACAAATGCTGCATGCTTCCATTTATATAAGGTACTTAGAGTAGTCAAATTTATGGAGACTGAAAGTAGAAGGGTGAGTGTCAGGAACAGAGGAGAGACGGAAAGAAATGAAGAGGTAGCCTATAGTGGGTATAGAATTTCATTTGAGAAAGATGAAAAACTTTTGAAAATGAATGGTGGTGATGGCTGCACAGCAAAGTGAATGCACTTAGTACCACAAAAATGTACAGTTAAAATAGAAAATTCAACATTATGTATATTTTACCACAATTAAAAAAACAGTTCAGGGAAAGAATTCTTGTGCCTCTTTAGATGAAAGGAATATGCTGCTAGTGAAGTTGTTTGTTGATTGGAAACTGGAACTGTTCCACCACAGATTCACTGAAACTTGAAATTTCTTGGCACATTTTTGAGTTCTTTGGCATTTTGACACTTTCTTGTTACCAGATTCATATGAAAGTTTTGCTTGGAAGGAAGTATGCCATGATAAAGAGCTGTGTAAATGAATAATTAATTACATCAGTGATCTACATATTGCAAGTTTCAATTTCCCTTTTTCATCTTTTTATTTTCAAAATTTAAGTCCTGGAATATTCATTCCATGGGGAAAATGTTCAGAATGTATATTAATTTCTGATTACTAAATTAATATGCATATGTCATAAAATATCAAACATTATTGAAAAGTGAATTTCCTAAAAAGTGACAGTTCCTTATAATCTCAAGTAATAACTTGTTAATGGTTTGGCATGTGTGCATTTTATGTGCAAATAAATGTCATTAGTAACAAAAATATTGTTACATATACAAATATTATACTGCCAAAGGCATTTTTACTTAAAAATATATTTTTGATATCTTTTTAGGTCTAGATATCCATCTCTCTCTGTTTTTAAGCTACTGAATATGTCCTACTATGAAGCTACATCTTAATATAACCCCTATTCCAATTAATTGGGCATATTTCACAACTACAGACAATGTATGTATGAGATGAGCAATGATATTCACATTTTGCTTGTGTGTGTATGTACTGATGTATTTCTGAGTGTTAGATGTGAAACTGTGGGATTAAGTTAGAAGCCAGCTTGCAATTTTAATAGGTAGCTACAAAATTTTAATTATACTTTGACCAAGCCTTAATATTCGAAACACTTTGGCAAAATTGAGATTGACTGTGTATAGTACAAGCTGATGGTTTTGATGTTTAGGTTAAAATACATAGATGTGGATGTCTAATGGGGTTTTTCCAAACTCCAGATTCAGCTCATTTATCATGGTCACAAAATACCCTAATGGAAATGCCTACACCTGAACCAATAAATTCTCCAAGCCCCAAGATCCAACTTGCGTAACAGGGTCACAAAGAAAGTTTGGGGTATAAATTAGCAGCTGTTCCCCATCCCTGGGATATCTGTCTTCCTCATCTCTAGATACTTGTTCATCCTATTAAATCTAACTTTTTAATGTCCCCTACTAAATAACAAAACCAATGTCAAAAATCCATAAATCACTTACTGACATTATAACCTCACCACCCACAGCAAATTCAGGCTGAAATTTCTGAAATTTGATGATTGCTTTGACCCTGATAATTACAGTGTTTGTCAGATTCCAGAAGTGCAATGATGATACTTTCCACTTCTGCTCTGTCTTGTTAGCTTTACTCCTTCATTGACAAATTATAGATGGTCTTTAATTTTTCCATATCATCTTAGGCCACGTGGCCTGTAAATGTTACTGTGTAATTTAGTAAAGGACCTTAAGAAGAAAAAGCAAAGCAGTTAAATAGCTATTGTTGGATATGTATTTTCAAGCAAAAAACCTATGGGAGTAAAAATTGCTTCTTCTCCACCAAAAATTCCCATGGTCCAAGTATATTAGTAACTCTTGAAACATGAAGACACTATTTCTTTGCAGAGGAAAAAAATAACATTCATACAGTCATTCATTCATTTGTCTGACATTTATTGAGAACTTATAGGGTACATTATACTCTTCTCCCTCCATCTCCAGCCTTGACACTGTCTTCTGTAAATACGGTGAACCTACCAAATATCAGTCGTTCATGCTTAAAGGAATGTTTACAGATATTTAAAGACCAAATTACTCTTCCTCATGGAGAATAAAAAGCTTGTTTTTGGCATATAAGTACACACACACATTTTTTTTCTCTTGATTAAAATTTGTTTACACATCTGTGCCCAGGATTAAGGATAATGAAATTCAACCACAAAAATGATTAAGTAATGTTGAATTATAGTGTTGGAATTTATCAGTTTAGAGTAGTTGCCTCCATATTCACCTTTCTTTTGATCTTTTTGTAGACATTATTGTTATTGACTGCAAATGTCTCAGTATTTTTGCTCAGTGGAATGTGGCTTGACAGATTAATTATATGTTATCAGGCAATTGAAGATCAACTAAAGATACGTGGCCACAAGAGGGATGCTGATGTCTTTGAGCTGTTTCTTTCTCAAAAGTAAGTGTACTTTATGTAAGAAAGAGAAAAGCATTATGTTATGTTTCATAATTCAAATGTTCTCTTCCATTGTTTTCCCCTTGTGTGGACTGGCAAGTAGCCCATGCTTGTTGGCATTCACAGTCTCTATTGGAGAGGCAGGATCAAGCAAAGATTATGGAGTCAGGCTGAGTTTGAATCCCAGTTCTGTCTCTTCCAACTGGATGATCCTGTGCATGTCATAAACCTATTAGGGTTGTCAGTTTAGCCAATATAAATATAGAATACCAGTTACATGTGCATTTCAGAGAAACAAATGAATATAATTTTTTTAGTATAAATATGTCCCACATCACAGTGGGACATTTGTTGTTTCTCTGAAATGCACATGTAACTGTGGATCCTGTATTTTATCTGGCAAACCTATTGCCTACATATAACAGTACTACCTGCTTCACAGGGTCGTTGTGAAGATTAAGTGAGTTAGTTGAGAGTAGAGAAGGGTCTGGTACACAGTAAACAATCAGCATTAGTGCGGTTAATATTGCTACTGTGATTAAAGGACAACGACTCATTATACAACTGTACTAAAATAATAGCCCCTATTATACTATAACCATTAGCCAATAACCTTCATACTAATTTTACTGGTAAGTAGGAAAACTTCTCCCTTTTGTTACAATTTCCTTTGATTCCACTCCAACTTCTCAATGTGGCAGGCAGCAAAATGAGTCCTTCTTCTTCAGAGCAAGCCACAGTGCCTGAGGTAGAGCCCAGGTGGAAGATGGAGTATGTGTTCAGTTGGATGTTGACAACACAGGTTTTACTAGTCCACCAGTGATGCCTATGTAGTTACACTGAGCATTTTCATAACAATGATCGTATTCCTAACTTTCCTTTCTCCGCTTTCATACTTTTAGATCTCTGTGAATTCCATGTATTATTTTAAAAGAGACTTAGCATATTTCCACTTGTATTTAATATTCAGAACTTAGCTACTTTTTAAAGAAAAAGTCCTACTTTATCAATGAAGTTAATCACTTTTTCTCTGGTGATTTGAGGAAATCTTTTATTAATAAACATATTTCTTTTGTTAAATATTAATATATTTTAGTTCATTAGTGCCATGAATAATAGTTATCTTTGTAATGACCCTGAATCTCTTGGTAGTAAGAGAATAAATAGCTAACAAATTTAAGATTTTAAAAAATAAACTTTTTAGAATGGAGCAAGTATGGTAGGCAATTCTGACAAACTTAAGGTCATGCTTTGATCCTCTCTGTAGGCCAGTTTGTTTTATAGTAACAGTAAATATCTTTTTGTCTTCAAAAGATTGCATCTCGAAGCCTTTCATGATTTTAACAACTGTACACTATTGATCATTAGAATAAGTAGATAATAATAAGAAAAGCTTTAAAACACTAGAAAAACAGAAATATTGATTTTCTGACAGTGGATAATTATTGGTCTTTTCAATTCAAGGATAATACATCTTGTATCCTAAGAATATTAAGTTATCATTTAATACATCTAGGTACAAAAAATGTTTCACAGTCCAGATGCCAATAAACTGGATAAATTAGGTTATTTGCCTAAGTCTTTGTTGCCCTTGGAAAATGGAAAGGATCATATCAATGTTTCCTTGAGATATCATGGAGAATATACACTGTAACAACAGAGTTGATGTATCATTGTCAGCATGAGTCATTGTCATCATTAGTAGTAGAGTTTCTATCATTGTCTTCCATTGGCCTCACCTTAAAATGTAATAGGCTGTTATTAATTTAGGACAAATTTATACGCAAAATAAACTTTTCTGACTTAAATTCTGCTCATAAGTGAGCCATTTTATTATATTATCTATAGCAGAGTGACAGTACAACTATTACAAGAAAACTAATTTGACAGTGATGTGACAAAGTTGATATTTTATAGCATTAATCTATGAAAATAACTTTTCTGGGAATCCTTGTAGAAACACTCTAAATGGGGCTGGAGTTTCTCTGCTACTATGTAATGGCTGCTTTGTTTTTCACAGGAAAAAAATGCAGCTAATGTACCATCATTGTTGTCCAGTGCAATAAGTGTGTCAGTGTCCAAATGCTCCATCCCAGAAATTAGCTACACATCTTCAGTGAAAGAGGAGAATGCATCATGTATACAAATATATTACAAGTTGCTTTGAAGGAACCCAGAATATTTTGCTGTGTCAGGGAAGTGCTTGAAGACTAATGGCACCTGTCAAAAGCACCAGGGGGTCTCCTTGAAAAGCCTTCTGTTTGAGATAACCTGAGAATAATAAAAAAAAAAACTTGATAAAAGATTAAGAAAAAACTCTTCAAATCTGAGAAGGATGAAGATGAGAAGGAATGAGAGAAAGAAAGGGGAGAAGCAGATTTTTTTTTTACCAAGTACCAACTAATAAATGTCAAAAGAATGAGAGGATTAGAAAAATTACCATTTCATAATCCCAAATGTACTGATTCAGGTCAATATTATTAATCAAAGATAAAGCCACTGAATGAATAGTTATTGAGAACCACCAATCTGTTCTCTGCAGGTTGGCAGTTACCAGAGGGGGGAGGGATTTGGGGGTGGGGCATGAAATAGGTGAACATGATCAAGAGGTACATACTTTCAGTTGTAAAATAAGTAAGTGTTGGGGATGGAATGTATGAGAATACAGTCAATAATATTGTATTAACTTTGTATGGTTTCAGCAATTGGATGTTATCTGGTGATCATTTTGCAGTATCTCTGATGTCAAATCACTCAGAATTTTGCTCCAGATATTGCTTTTCAGTGATAAAATTTGTAAATACTTTCACAATGAAGAGAACTGGAAAATACAGCCTTAACCAAATCACTGAACTTAGCTTCACCAACAGGGTGAACAGGTGGCTCAGTGGTAAAGAATCTGCCTGCCAATGCAGGAGATGTAAGAGATCCCTGGGTCAGGAAGATCCCTTGGAGGTGGGCATGGCAGCCCACTCCAGTATTCTTGCCTGGAGACTCCCATGGAGAGAGGAGCCTGTAGGGCTACAGTCCATGGGGTTGCAAAGTGTTGAACACGACTTAGTGACTGAGCACCACACACAACCTTCACAAAGAGTGGGACAAAGTAGTATCATTTTGCCTCCTGATGTGGTGTAGTAATTACCACTGTTGCAATTAAAAAATTATCTACCTTAAATTTAATCATGAGGAAGCAATCAGACCAATCAAGAATATGAGCAATTCTATCAGACAACTGTCCTGGACTCTTCAGAAAGTAAACGTTGAAGGCAATAAAGGAGAGAAAGTGATTATTTTTAATTTAGGAAGACTAATGGATTATACAGAGTATATCATGTGAACTGCTGTGCTAAATGAACCACAGGCTGGAATCAAGATTGCTGGGAGAAATCAACAACTTCAGATATGCAGATGATACCACTCTAATGGCAGAAAGTTAACAGGAACTAAAGAGCCTCTTATGAGGGTGAAAGAGGAGAGTGAAATATCTGGCTTAAAACTCAACATTCAGAAAACTAAGATCATGACATCTGGTGCCATCACTTCATGGCAAATAGATGGGGAAAAAGTGGGAAGAGTGACAGATTTTATTTTCTTGGGCTCCAAAATCACTGCAGATGGTGACTGTAGCCATGAAATTAAAAGACGCTTGCTCCATGGAAGAAAAGTTATGACCAAGTTAGATAGCATATTAAAAAGCAAGAGATCACTTTGCCAAAAAAAGATCTTTATAGTGAAAGCTATAGTTTTTCCAGTAGTCATGTATGGATGTGAGAGTTGGATGATGAAGAAGGCTGAGTGCCAAAGAATCGATGCCTTCATATTGTAAGACTCTTGAGAGTCCCTTGGACTTCCCTGAATATTCATTGGAAGGAGATCAAACCAGTCAATTCTAAAGGAAATCAACCCTGAATATTCATTGGAAGGGCTGATACTGAAGCTGAAGCTCCAATCCTTTGGCCACTTGATGTGAAGAACTGACTCATTGGAAAAGACCTTGATGCATATTGAGGGCAGGAGGAGAAGGGGGTGGCAGAAGATGAGATAATTGGATGGCATCACCAACTCAATGGCCATGAATCTGAGCAAACTCGGGGAGATAGTGAAGGACAGGGAAACCTGGCATGCTGCAGTCCGTGGGGTCACAAAGAGTCGGACATGACTTACCAACTAAACAACAAACAACAATGGGTTATACCAACTGAAAATGGGTTATACCAATGCATCAATGTTGATTCAATTCTGGGTTAAACAAACAAAAAATCTATAAAAGAAATGTAGGGACAACAGGAACAATTTGAATATGAATATCAGTGTGTATTAGATGATATCATTGAATTCAATTTTAATTTTCTTGATTTGATATTGGTATGGTGGTTAAGCAGGAGAATGTCCTTATTTGAGGGATGTGTGTGCTGAAGTATTTATGAATCAAAGCCCTGGAGTCGTGTTGCAACTTATTTTCAAATGATTCACCAAGAAACTTACCAACTAGCAAATAGGTAAATTGTTTATATAGATAAGAGAGTGAACATAAATGTGGCAAAATATTAAAAACTATGGACCTCTCTGGTGACTCAGTGGTAAAGAATCCCATGGACAGAGAAGCCTGGTGGACTACGGTCCATGAGGTCACAAGAGTTGGACATGGACTGAAGTGACTTAGCATGCACACGTATAATAAACAACAATGGGAGAATAAAACACTTCACTCACTCTCTGCCTCTTCGGATCCTGCAGTTTCCATGTCTTAAATCCAGTTTGGCCAAGATCTGGACAACCTCAAACTAAAGACCGTGCAGGCAGTGTTGAAGCAGGAGCCGATGCTGTTTCCCACATTGCCCTTAAGTCTGGTGTCTTCTGCATTTACTTTTGTTCCTCTGGCCTCTCCTCAGTGAAATCTTTTAAAATTAAGGTCCCAATAAATTCAGTCATAATGAGGTATAAATTCTACTAATGTGATAAATTTCTCTCCTTTTAGTATTTGCTTTAACTGGCTAACAAAAACCTTAACCCAAAAATGAAGTTTTAAAGGTGGAATGTAGGAAATCAGCCTGTATAAATGTGCCAATAATTTTGAAAGGACAGAGAGAGGCCTTTTGAGTTCTCCCCAAGTCATACTATATAAGCAACTTTAAACATGAATAAATTAACTGTTGCTAATACTCACTTTCTCTTTTCCTTTCTAGGGAGCTGACAGAGGTCATTGATCTTTCTAGGTTTAAAAAATTAAAATACTTGTGGCTACATCATAACAAGGTAGTGTGATATTTGATCTTTACGTGGCTCTATGATTAAACTACAATCTTAATTTCATGTTTTTAATAGAACTGGTTATTAAAAGTATTAATATTTTATATTCCTAATTTTAATACAGGTAAGAAACTATATGTATATACAAAGTGGTATAGCGCTAGTGGTAGAGAATCTGCCTGCCATCGCTGAAGACTTAAGAGATGTGGGTTTGATCCCTGGGTTGGAAAGATCCCCTGGAGGAGGGCATGGCTACCACTCCAGTATTCTTGGCTGGAGAATCCTCACGGGCAGAGGAACCTGGCGGGCTACAGTCCACAGGGTTGCAAACAGCCAGAAACAATTGAGACGACTTTGCACACATGCATATTGAATAGGTCAGTTTGTGAGATGTTGTCAGATGGGAGCTTTACTTTTTGCTGCCATCTTCTTCCAAAACTGTTCAGTGTAAGCTGCTGCTTCCCAGTTTCCTGAAAGAAAACTTGTGCAATCTCATGACTTTTTTTCTCTCTCTCTCTTTTGTAGTTCAGGAACTTTCAGTCCGTTTGATGCCGCAGTCATAGTCTCAGTTCAGAAATGAGAATGTGGAGATGAATATGTTAATTCATAAATGAGACATCCTCTGTCTCTCCTCTCTTCTTCAGCTAGGGCTGACTGCGGATGGCCATCTGCCTTCTTCATTAGCAAGGGGAAGTGGTTGGTTGTTTTCTTGCCTCGCATCTCTACCCCAGCCTTCTCAAGTTAATATGGAATGGAGAAGTGTGGAGGCAGTGGAAAGGCCAAGGAAAAGCAAAGTGCTTATTCAGTTTGCACCCACTGGTATTAATAATGTTCAGAGTTTATTGTTTTCTCCCATTTGGTTATTCCGAAGCCCCTCTGCTAGGTTTCTCCAACTCTGATTCCTCTTTCCTGGCCACTCCAGACCTCCCCTAACCTGTATCCCAGTTGTTCTTACATCCGAGCATCTCCTCGCCTTGGCAAACTGCCCTTTTGGGCAGGATCCTTTGTAAAGTGCCCTAGATCAACATTCCTCCAAAGGTCCTGCATGCATTCCCCAGAACTCACACACATTGTCCTGCCGTGTGAGGGACTGATTACCTCCCAAGCTGATCTAGCTTCTTCAGGAAGCCCAGGCACTAAGCCATCATGTCACCAGCTTCCAGGAATGCTCATCAGGGTCACTGAGTGTGGCCCTTGAAGCTGCTCTTAGAGGCCAGGGTTAGTTGGCAGAGCCTTCCCACTCCCTCCTCCGTAGCGGGGCCTGACTGGAGCTCCAAGCTCTCTTCAAGTCAAAGAGTGAGACTGAACTAAAATTGAAGCCAAAACAATCACTATAGTTAGCTAGTCAGTCATTCTCAACTTTCTGAAGTTTGACTTTCCAACAGCTTGTATTTTGTTCGTTATAAATTGATGATCCAGTCTTAGCATTCTAAATTTAAACTTTCAAACACCAGCTGATTAAAAAATAACGATTTGAGTTTTCAGTAGTAGTCTGCTTGTCAAGCAATAGTCCAGATTCATAGCACTGAATCTTTAAGCAGCCATGTTTATGAAAGTATTTCAATATTACATTGCAATTTGTCTGTTTTTTTAACCAACTAAGTGGAAAATGGAAAAAAGTTCTTCCAGTATTAAGTGCAAGCATAAGTTGCATAATCTTGAAATAATTTCTAGGAGAACAAGCACAAATATCTTCAAGGCCCAGGCAGCTAACAACTGAAATGGAAAGTGCACAAACTACTTAAGGGCATACAAGTTCAAAACTCTTTTAAACACTCTGCCAAAAATTATCCTGGGTCACAGTGTGTGACCTCCAATTAGAAAAAGATGGAACTCATCAAGCATGGCAAAAGTGACTAATCTTTGTTTTTCATGTGTGTTCCTTGTGGTGTTCAGTGTTCAGCTTTGAAGGAAAGAACATGTACAAATGTTGGCAGTATGTCTAAAGGGAGAGGTGTGATTAGGGATTTTTAATATTTTTTGGGCTTTCTTGTAGTGGACACCATCCCACCTTCAGGCAGTCACTGAATTTTCGTACAGTTGACTTACAGATGCATTGTATACATAGAAAAGGATTGCACACACTGTCAACTATTGTACTTTGGTTTTGAAGGGGGATTGGTGGAGAAAAGGTGCAACAAAAGGACTAAATTCTCTTCTAGTGTTTGGTTATTTATGTTTAACAAACCATATTCTTTCCCAAATAGCCATCACTTAACTTTGTTCTTTAAAAATAGATTTATTTAGATGGTTAGATGGCATCATCACCAAGTCAATGGGCATGAATTTGAACAAACTTTGGGAGATATTGAAGGACGGGGAAGCCTAGAGTGCTGCAGTCCATGGGGTCACAAAGAGTAAGACATGACTTAGCAACTGAACAACAATTCCATATAATCCTGAAAAGATATCATATTCAAATAAGTTTTAAGTGGCCATGAGATGAGTGAATAAGCCAATGTGAATTTTTGTGTTGATCAGTAGTTGACTGGTTGCTAAGTTGTTGGAGTATTCACACTCCATGAAAAATTAAAGTTTTATTCAGCATCTAAAACTCTAGTGGGCATATTAGCTATGGTAGTACTTCATCAAAATTCCTATGGAAAAATGTGATTATCAGTTTTCTTTACAATCTAGATTACACTGGGTGAACTACTATCTGGAAGTTACTATGCCAGTATAGAAATGATATGGAGAATCTTGGTGAAAAACATCAACACTGACAAATGAACATAAATATTTAGAATTGTAATGTTTTGCTAACAATGGTTTGAATCTGTGACCAGCATTGTTCTTACATTATTGTAGAACATAAATAAATGTTCTTAGATTTATTTCCTACCCTCTGTTTAGGAACAACTAAGGCACAAAATAGTAAAATAAAATGAACACATCTTTTTTGTTTATTCATTTATTCAGTCAACGACTTTGTGGAGACAAATGTACTGATCATTTTATTGGTTGTCTATTCATTATCCATTATCTTCCTTTACCTGTATAGCAGAATCTGAGTTTGTGTTTTAGTACACACTTGTTGTTACTCAGGAAGGTGGCCCCATCCCCACTTCCAAAGGCTTTATGGAGCCTAAACTGTTTAAACCAGTCAGGATAACCCCATCCTCCTTGTGAGTAGCTAGTCAACGAATGGGCTTATAATCCAACTGATGCAATAGAGACATTGGAGGTAGGTCCTGGGAGACTTCTGTGAAAGGTTTCCTTATTCCTCAAAGAGCACTGGAAGAGAGGTCCACTGTTTCCTCTGGACATTTTCTGGCCTGGCTTATAAGCCAGAAATCATCCTTCCAACTTATGGATGTATCCAACATTTTGAGAAAAGCAGAGCTCAGAGAATCATTGAGATTTGAGGCTCTTACAACCTTTGGACTCCTAGATGTGTGAGGTAATGAGTATTTTAATTTATGTGCCAGTTTGAGTTGAGCTTAGAGATTCAGTTCAGTTCAGTCACTCAGTTGTGTCCAACTCTGCAACCCCATGAACCAAAGCACGCCAGGCCTCCCTGTCCATCACCAACTCCTGGAGTCTACCCAAACCCATGTCCATTGAGTCGGTGATGCCATCCAACCATCTCATCCTCTCTTGTCCCCTTCTCCTTCTGCCCTCAATCTTTCCCAGCATCAGGGTCTTTTCCAATGAGTCAGCTCTTCGCATGAGGTGGCCAAAGTATTGGAGTTTCAGCTTCAACATCAATCCTACCAATGAACACCCAGGACTGATCTCCTTTAGGATGGACTGGTTGGATCTCCTTGGAGTCCAAGGGACTCTCAAGAGTCTTCTCCAACACCACAGTTCAAAAGCATCAATTCTTTGGTGCTCAGCTTTCTTTATAGTCCAACTCTCACATCCATACATGACTACTGGAAAAACCATAGCCTTGACTAGACAGACCTTTGTTGACAAAGTCATGTCTCTGCTTTTTAATATGCTGTCTAGGTTGGTCATAACTTTCCTTCCAATGAGTAAGCGTCTTTTAATTACTTAGAGTCAAAAGCATCCTATCTAATATGGTTTATTCTGTACTTGTTTTAGGCTACTGATAGAATATAACAATGAATATGATGGTACCTGCCCTAGAGATAGAATTAGGGAGTGGCTATCCTCCTGGTAAGGGCATTGTGGTTGCAAACTACCTGGAATGGAATGAGAGAAAGCAGTGGTTTCGGGAAACAATGAACGAGTGTGGTTTGGTGTGTTTGGAGCTGAACATGCTCAAAGGGTGCACACTTCTCCCCATTATTATGCAATGGGTGATAAAACTGGAGCTTCTAGCCTGACCCTGAACCAACAAATTAAATAGGTACAAGTTGTTTCTAAGGATTTTCAATGCCCCAACTCTTCTAGGTTTGTTCAAGCTATCCTGCTTCCTCCTTCATTATGCTCTCCAAGGGCTTGCTTTCTCCTTGTATTGTGTAGATATTCACTAGTTCTTTAGCAACTCTCTTTCTGAGTCATCTTTCTCTTATCTCCACTGATGTAATTAGTGAGAGGCAGCTGCTCTTAGGTGTATATAAACTGAAGCCTTCAAAACACTCTCTTGTCTCATCTTCCAGTGAGCCTGACTGAGGGGATTTTAGGTCAAAGTTCATCTTTTCAAGCTTTCTTAAGAATCTGGGTCTGTTCCGATGAGTGATCTAAGTGATTTGCATATTATACTACAGTTGCAAATGGTCTGTATGCATTTGATCTACTTGTGTTTTGGCTCATTTCCTCAAAAACTTTTTTAAACAGATGTTTAATAATGAGTGTATAATATTGCCACAATGCTAGTGTCTTTCTGTTTCTGGAAGATCTAGCAGTACTTGGGTATATTCTATTTATCACAGATTACAGTAAGCATTTGATAAGAAACCTGTATATAATGCCTCACCAAGCAACTATCCAAAATACAATCTGAATTTCCATCACGTAGCAAAAACTGAATAGTTGATAACTCTTACAAAGTAAATTTAAATAAAAATACATTTTCTGACATAGTCATACTTCATCATCTAAAAAGTAATGAAAATATTTATAACAACATTTTCCACACTAAAATAAGCAAAACCACTTCAAGAAAGAGTGAACTCATTCTTCTGTGCCATAAAGATACGTTGTTTTTCCTTATCTCCCAGACAGGCAGCACATATTGCAAATTTGGTAGAGGGCACACGTGTGTGTATTTTAGGAAGGCATATTGATGTACAAAACTAGCAAGTCACAGTTTGAAAATTAAAATAATTATTTGGAATGTACAGTTTTAAATATTTGTAAAGAACTCTTTGAGTGGCAATACTTTTTTTTTCAGGCATTTTTCACAACATGCTTTGCCTCATGAAAGTTTAGTTGGTTCCTTTAATCAGGTTTAAGTATATATACATTTATTTATTCATTTATACATGCCATACTTTGTTCCAAAAAACTATTTAGAGCACCACAAACCCTGTGGTAGAGCATATGAGCTATTAATGAATAAAATGAACTAGCATACATTCCTTATAATTTGGGCTCTTATGTGTTTCTGTTATCTCAGTGTAATATTAATTCTCTCTCTTATGTCAACTTTGTTGAAAGAATTATATTTTACCAAATATTTAAAACCTCCTCAAAAAAGTAATCTAAATAAGATTTCACTGCATGGTTGTGAAATTCATATACACTATATATCTAGTTGCTTCCCAGGTGGCTCAGTGGTAAGGAATCCGCCTGCCAGTGCAGAAGATGGGTTCCATAACTAGGCTGGGAAGATCCTCTGGAGAAGGAAATGGCAGCCCACTCCAGTATTCTTGCCTGAAGAATCCCATGGACAGAGGAGCCTGGCAGGCCATAGTCGGTGGGATCGCAAAAGAGTCAGACACAACTAGCAACTAAACAACAACAATGTATCTAGTTACAATCCAAAAAATGTAACCTATTTGGGGGAAAAAGTGTATATAAAAATGTCAAGAATGTGGAATAAAGAGGGGAAAACATGAGAATGAAGAATCTATTTGCATTGTACAAAAACAGTCATTTCTCAATATTTTTAAAGTGTAGATTTTATTTCCAAGTATTGTATACATTTTAAACTGATCCAAATGAATGCATCATGTTCACTTATTGGACAGGAACACCATATATATGAACTTAGAAATCCTAAAAGTATACTGAAATTTTTCTTTTTTTCCCTCCTACATAATTCAGTGTATATTATTAAAATTGTTCCCAACTAATACTTAAGAAATTCATGTAAATTTAGGAACTATTGTAATTATAATATCAAATATGCAATAATATACCCCTTTAAATAACACATAATTATAGAATTTTTCAGAATTGTATCATATCATTTAATCTCTGGTCTAGGGGCCTTTAAAGCCCCAAGGTTTTTCAACTCTGATACTACCGACCTTCTGAACTGGATCATTCCTGGTTGTGGGAGTGCTTTTGTGCATTTGGGGATATTTAGCAGCATCCCTGGCCTCTACACACTATATATCAGATTTATCCCCAGAAGCAACAACTAAAAATGTTTCTAGACATTGTCAGATGCTCCCTGGGGTACAAAATTGCTCCTCACTGAGAATCCCTCAAAGACAATAAACAGAGTGATCTGTGGAAATCTAAGTCAAAACATGTTACTCTTCTACTCAAAATCTCTAATGGTTACCTATTATTTTCAGCTGAGTTCTTTCAGTAGCCTAAAGGCTCTGCACATGTAGGCTGCCAGCTTACCTCTCTGACCTTAATACCTCTTCTCTCCCTAACTCGCTGACCCAACAACACCATGTACCCTATTGTCTCTGGACCTATATACACTGGCTAGTTTTCAAGTGTTCCTGCATAGATATTCTCATGGCCCACTCCCTCTTCCTCATCAAGAATTTGTTCAGATATTACCTGCTCTGTGAGGTCTTCCTGACCAGCCCATTTGAAATATAACATTATCTCCCTGTTGGCACCCCCAATCTCCATGCTTTATTTTTTCCCATAGCATTTATCAACTGATTCCATAATATACGATTTACTTACTATAAGTATTATTTGTTTTCTCTTTCCCTGCTGGAAAAAAAGACAGAGTTTTTGTCTGTATTTTTCATAGCTATACTGCTGAATTTAATACACTGCTAGCACACAGTAGCTGCTCCACGAGTATTTGTTGAGTGGAAAAATATGTACATAAAAATTCTAATATTTTCTCATAAATATAATATTTCCATCTTGTCAGTGAATCACAAAAGTCATGTAATGGATCATAAATTATAAGTTTGGGGAGGGTAACTTGATAATATTTTACTTACTATGCCTGTGTAATATTTTACTTACTTTTGTTCCTTCAAATATAGTTTCTAGGTTTTGTTTTTTCATCTTCTGGTGTTTTTTTTGTTTTTTTTTTTTAAGCATCATAGCTAGGTCTGCCAAGTCGAACTTTTCTTTGCAAAGGTGCTAGTTAAGGTAAACAGAAATTCACTTAACAGAAGCATGCTTTAGCTGAGTTAAGCAGGAAAGTAATATATTGAAATGATACTGGGCGAATATTAGGTAGTTTAGGAATCAAGTGTAGAAAACTCTTAGGACCAAAGAAGCCTCCGCCAAAGCCATGTCACAGAAGTGGCTTCCACGTGCACTGTTGACTTGTCAGTCAGCAAGAGAAGCCCCTACCTACGCTCTGTTTTCCTGTTCCCATTCCTGCTGCCACCGTTTCCACTGCAGTGGGGAATGGATGTTGCTGTCTCCTTCTCTGCCGCCACCAGATTTAACACAAAACTGTCTCTACCTCTTTGCATTACTTGTTCTTGATTTTTTAAAATTAATTTTCATTGGAGTATAGTTGCTTTACAATGTTGTGTTAGTTTCTACTATACAGCAAAGTGAATCAGCTATACAGGTACATATATCCCCTCTCTTTTGGATTTCCTTCCCATTTAGGTCACCACAGAGCACTGAGTAGAGTTCCCTGTGTTAAACAGTGGGTTCTCATTAGTTACCTATTTTATACGCAGTAGTGTATGTATGTCAGTCCCAATCTCCCAGTTCACCCCACCCCCTTCATCCCCCTCCCCACTTGGTGTCCATACATTTGTCCTCTACATCTGTGTCTCAATTTCTCTTTGCAAATAAGATCATCTGTACCATTTTTTTAGATTCCACATATATGCATTAATAGGTGAAATTTGTTTTCTTCTTTCTGACTTTACTCTGTCTCCTAGGCCCATTCACATCTCTGCAAATGACCCTATTTCTTTCTTTATATGGCAGAGTAATATTCCATTGTATATCTGTACCACATCTTTATCCATTCCTCTGTTGATGGACATTTAGGTTGCTTCCATGTCCTGGCTATTGTGACTAGTGCTGCAGTGAACACTGGGGTGCATGTGACTTTTGGAATTATGATTTTCTCTGGGTTGCATTACTAGTTCTTGATTTGAAGTTCAGAGTGGATGTGTCGGATTGCATCCTAGCCTAGTCATGTGTCCACACATTCCCTGCCAGGAAATCTAGAAAAGCAAGTATTTTGCCTAACGAGGAGTAAGTCCTAATACCTACCAAGGCTCATTAGATAAAGAATTCCTTGAATTGTGGGGAGGATGATTCAGTGCTGGGAAGCTAAAAAATAATGACTAGTGTGTTCTATATTTAATAAGAAAATGTTTAGAAAGATGAAAATCCAAAGAATAATACCAATAGCTACATAATAATTCCTGGCAGAGTCTGGAACTCTGGATACTGAACAGGGAGATCAGGTATAGTTATAATCCTGTCACTAATAAGCTGATAATATTTAGCAAATATTTGTCTAGAGCTCTGACTCCTCTTACATAATATGCATGCATGCTAAGTTGGCTCAGTCGTCTCCAACTCTTTGCAACGCTATGGACTGTAAGCTTACCAGGGTCCTTGGGATTCTCCAGGCAAGAATACTGGAGTAGGTTGCCATGCCCTCCTCCAGGGGATCTTCCCAACTCAGGGACTGAACCCACATCTCTTACGTTTCCTGCATTGGCAGGTGAGTTCTTTACTACTAGCACCACCTGGGAAGCCCCTGTATATAATATACGAGATATTTATTCTTCATAACTAAGGGGTGTCATGATGAAGAAATTTGATGGCATATGTGAAGTACTGAACAAAGAAGCACATACAGTAAGCACAGAATGAATATTAAGGACCTACTCTTTTTTAAAAAAATTGTTTTTAACCGAGCTATATGTATCCCTATTATAATAGTTAAAAGAATTAGCTAATTCTATACATTAGCAACATTTCTGCACACTCTGCCTTCATTTGTTAGCCCTCAGATGCAACAACTTTCAGTTTTTTTAAGTAATCTTTTGTTGTTTAGCTGCATATCTCAAAGTCACATGCTGGTATTGCTGCCACTTGATTTTTCCCATTTAGACAATAGCTATTGAGTTTCCACAAAAATAAGGATTTAATGCTTTGTCTTTCCTGCCTCCACTTCCATACTTTCCATACACAGGCATACTTTCCATTTCCCATTCCCCTAATGTGGCAGTATTGTGATTTTGGTTAAATCAATATTCACTGGCTATGTTATTATGACAACCCATGCTCTTCAGAGCTAAGCCATGTGTTAAACTCTAGCTATTTTCCCTTTATTGGATTTCTTCTACTTCCCTGGATTTTATTTCCCTTTGATTCGTTAAGTAGTTTTTTGTTCTGGGTTGAATTGTTTCCCTGCCCCAAAATTTATATGTTGAAGTTCTAGACCCCACTGTCTCAGAATGGGACTGTATTTGGATACAGGGCCTTTATGAAAGTGAAAGTCGCACAGTCGTGTCTGATTCTGCGATCCCATGGACTGTAGCCCACCACACTCCTCTCTCCATGGAATTCTCCAGGCAAGAGTACTGGAGTGGGTTGCCATTTCTTTCTCCAGGGAATCTTCCTGACCCAGGGATTGAATCCGGGTCTCCTACATTGCAGGCAGATTCTTAACCAATTGAGCTACTAGGGAAGCTACTAGGACCTTTGTAGAGGTAACGAAGTTAAGATGGGGACATTAGGGTGGGCCCTAATCCAGTGTGACTGGTGTCATCATAGAAGAGGAGATTAGGATACAGAGGAAGAGGAGAGAGGGAGCAAGAATGAGAGTGAAAATGGGAGGGAGGAGGGAGAGGGTGAGAGGGGAAGAGAGCAGGAGAAGGAGATGAGAAGGAAGAGAGAGAGAAAGAGAGAGAGAATAGACATGTGTGCACAGATAGAAAGTCATGTGAAGGTATCAGAAAGTGGCCATGTACAAGTCAAGGAGAGAGGCCTCAAAATGTAACCAGTCTTGCCAGCACCTTGATCTTGGACTTCTGGCCTCCAGAGCTATGAGGAAGTAAATTTCTGTTGTTTAAGACACCCAGTCTGTGATATTTGTTATGCAACCCAAACAAACGAATATACTTTTTATTAGTTACTATTACTTATTCAACCCAAACTCTCCCTCAGTTGACCAAATCTATTCAATGAATTATTCAGTAGCTTTTATTTCTTGAAGAAGTATGCCCAGAACTTTCTGACCGTGCTCCGCTCTGGACTTCCTGCCCTGTATACCTCTGTGCACAATTTTAATCACCCTGCAGAGCCACACCAGGGACTCCCTTTGCCCCCTCCTGTTTCTTGTATTGTGTGTCTTACATTTTTCTGAAGTGCATTCTCTAGTGGCTTTGCGAGAAAGTGTTCCATGTGGTAATTTTTTTTAAGATTGTGTATGCCTGCGATTGTGTATATTTGACTTCACTTTCACTTTTCACTTTCATGCATTGGAGAAGGAAATGGCAACCCACTCCAGTGTTCTTGCCTGGAGAATCCCAGGGATGGGGGAGCCTGGTGGGCTGCCGTCTATGGGGTCGCACAGAGTCGGACACGACTGAAGCGACTTAGCAGCAGCAGTGTTCATATTTGGACAAATATTTTGGCTCATTGGGTTGGTAGAATTCTAAGTTAGAGATAAGGCATCACTCCACTGTTTTGTAGTTTTCAGTGTAGCTTTTGAGGAGAATGAAGCCATTCTTAGTTCTGATTCCTGGTCCTTGAATATGATGTGTGTGTGCACATGTGAGCCCATGTATTCTGTCTGGAGGACAGTGTTCTGACATTTTACAGTGATGTACTTTGGTGCAGGTCTATTTTCAACCATTGTGGCAAGCTTGGGGAAATTACAGTTGAGAAACTCATATCTTTCCATTTGGGGAATTTTTCTTGGAGTGTATTGTTGATTTCTTTCTCTTTTATGTTCACCATTCTCTTTCTGGAACTCCTACACGAATGTTGAACTACTGAACTGGCTCTCTAATTTTCCTTTATTTTCTCTATTTTCTGTTTTTTTGGTCAGATTGCTCTACTTTCTGAGAATTTCTTCAACATTCTCTTCCAACTCTTTTGTTACATTTTAGACTGCATTCATGTTTTTAATTTACAAGGGCTCTTTTACCCCCTCTAAATGTTATTATTATATTATCTTTATATATAACAGGATTAAACTATGAAGATCTGGCTGCCCACATTCTGAGAGCCAAGCCCGGAAAAGAGGGCTAGGAACCCTCAACATATAGTGTACATACATTCCCTTAATCTTTCAGTTTTCAGTGGGAACCTCTGTCTTTACATCTATCTAGTGGCTACTTGGCCAGGAACTCTTGTCTTTTATTCCATCCAGGGAATGAATCTCTAGTCTTTTGAGGTGGTAGGGGAGAGGTCCAGTTGCCATGTGGTTATACTGGGAACATTATTGAGAAATACAATTTCTCTGCTCAGTTAATCCTCTCCTCTTTATCCTCACGTCCAGTCTTTGAGACTTTTTAGAATTTTGTGGTATAAATATGAGGTTGTTTTCTGGTTTAGAATTTGACTTCCTTTTTTCTATTAATTCTATTACCCGTAGATCATATACTCTTCAAAACCATATTGCTATGGTCTAATTTTCTGTTCTCCCTCTCTTTATGAATATACATCTTTTGAAACAATTACTTTATTGTCATTTTAGATAAATATTTCGCTAGAAAAAATTAAATCTGTGTTTATAATATAAACTTTCAACTAGAAGTCATTTTCCTCACCAGCAATCATGTGCATAATTCTTAAGTTTCCTTCCAAGTCTGTGATCTTGTTTTACAACAATAGAAATTTTTTGAAGACACTCTTTATATTGATGACATTATCCAGATTTAGTGAACATAGGCTCTAAAACTGATTTTACAAGCTGTATCCTAGGGAGCTGTTATGGAACATAATTCGAGAGACACTTGGAAATCTTCTCAGAGCACAATACCTATTCAGACTGACCTGAAAGTCAGCAATTAGAGAGTCATGGATCACAATCCTCTAATTTAAAAGAAATAGCAGGGCTTCCCCGATGACTCAGCAGTAAAGAATCTGCCTGCAATGCAGGAGACATGGGTTTGATCCCTGGGTCAGGATGATCCCCTGCAGAAGGAAATGGCAACCCACTCCATTATTCTTGCCTGGAGAATCCCGTGGACAGGGGGAGCCTGGCACACTACAGTCCATGGTGTTGCAAAAGAGTCGGACACGACTTTGTGATGGAGCAGCAGCAACTACTAGCAGACAGTGTTCTAAGAGAAAGGTGTAAAATAGTAAACAAAATAATTTAAAAGAAACACCTTTGGGATGGCTATCTTAAGCTTTATCAACAATATAGCAGTTTACCTCTGTCAATCTGCAGAAATGGGACTCTAGAGCATGTTGAAAGGGCTTGAAATGGGGTGTTCAGGGGTGAGAGGATGCTGGGGAAAAGGAATGCTGAAAAGCAACGTGGAGGAAACCAAGAGCAAGTGCATTTACTTGCATATTACTTTGCTTCACACCAATGTTGCATGGTTCTTTTAGTTTGGACTGATTGGCAATCATATGCATCTGTCTAGTTTCTGCTGGGGAGAAGGCAATGGCACCCCACTCCAGTACTCTTGCCTGGAAAATCCCATGGACAGAGGAGCCTGGTAGGCTGCAGTCCATGGGGTCTCGAAGAGTTGGACACAACTGAGGGACTTCACTTTCACTTTTCACTTTCGTGCATTGCAGAAGGAAATGGCAACCCACTCCAGTATTCTTGCCTAGAGAATCCCATGGACAGAGGAGCCTGGTGGGCTGCCGTCTATGGGGTCGCACAGAGTCGGACACAACTGAAGCGACTTAGCAGCAGCAGCAGCAGCAGCAGCAGTTTCTGCTGGAAGGTCATTGATAAACTGGAGAAAAACTTCCTAAGGGTTGGAGACATGAGAAAACAGTGCCTGGGACCCAAAGTTAGCCTCCTAAGATAGGGGCAGCCACATTAGAGCAAGTTTTGAGAGAAACCCAGATCCCTTGAGAGAGTCAAGATTCGATCAGGTGGATGGGGCAAGTCAATCCAGTGACTCAAGCTACATCTGGGAATGAGCTTGACAGCTCAGCTTCCTACCTTGGGTGGTAATAAAGTTCAGTGGTTCCCAGCAAGGACTCTGGAGTCTGGGCCAAACTTCAGTTCCTCTATGTACTAGCTGTGTAGCCGTGTGAACAAGTTACTCAACCTCTCTGTGTCTGTCTGATTGCTTAAATAAGGTAATTTTATTTGTGCATGCCTGCTAAATTGCCTCTGTCATGTCCGACTCTGCGACCCCATGGACTATTGCCCGCCAGGGTCTTCTGTTCATGGGGTTCTCCAGGCAATAATACTGGAGTGAGTTTCCATACCCTCCTCCAGGGGATCTTCCCTAGCCAGGTATTAAACCCACCTCTCTTATGTCTCCTGTGTTGGCAAGCAGGTTTTTTTTTTCACCATTAGCGCCACCTGGGAGGCCCATATATCTATGTAAATATCACATATATATGTATCTTCAGAAGACATTAGTACTTTGCCATATGTGTATATATTTAGAGATTATTATAGTTCTCTTCTTTTTTCTCATTTGATGCCAAATATTTTTGAGCACATTTTAAACATGTTTTTTGGTTATTGCTGACATAGTAGAAAAAAATTAATTGTGGAATATTTTTTATTACTCCATATTTTCCATTACTAAAACTAATAATATATCATTCCAATACTTGAAATTATACTCAAGTTAATGTCTCTGGATGGTTTATGTGGAAATTCACCCAATTTAATGAACCACATTATGATGTACTATATGCCAACTTTTGATCTGAGAGTCAGACAGTCTTGGGTTTGAACACTTGCTTTGTTATCTTGAGAAACTGTTTAACTTCTCTAAGCCTCAGTTTTCTCCTAGGTAAAAAAAATAAAGGAATAAAACAAATACTATGGGCTACTGTAAGAGTCAGATGACATTGATGAAAACATCTAGCTTAGTGCCTGGGTCATAATAAATATTTAAAAGATATGACTTTTCCCTTGAGTCTAAATCAGTAGTTCCCAATCAGGAATGACTTTGCAACCCCTCTCCTACCTCACACACAGAAGGGGAATATGCGGCAATGTCTGGAGACGTTTTTTATTTTCACAACTGGGGTGTGTATGCTAGTGACTTCTAGTAGATAGAGGTTAGGTATGCTGCCAGCCATACTACAATCCACAGAGCAATTCCACCAACCCCAACAAAGATTTATCTGACCTCAAATGTTGATAGTTGTAAAGGCTGAGAAGTCTTGCCCTAAAACTATGCCTCCTTAATTTTAAAATCATGCTGGCATAAAAATTTCCCCGCTAGTACATCAGTGGTTACCCATAAGAGCTTTGTCTTAAACGTAAGTGCTCTCAACTCTATCAAAAGTAATAATGGTTAGATAGTAAATAGTAGCAGCTATTGTTTATTGACCACTTGCTATGTGCCAAACCCTGAGCTAAGATATGTTGGTCTTGTTTAGTCATTAAGTCGCATCTGACTCTCCACCACTCCATGGACTGCAGTATGCCAGGCTTCCCTGTACTTCACTATCTCCTGGAGTTTGCTCAAACTTATGTCCATTTAATGATGATGAGTGATGCCATCCAACCATCTCAGCCTCTGTCTCTCCCTTGTCCTCTTGCCCTTAATCTTTCCCAGCATCAGAGTCTTTTCCAATGAGTCGGCTCTTCACATCAGATGGCCAAAGTATTGGAGCTTCAGCATCAGTCCTTCCAATGAATATTCAGGACTGATTTCCTTTAGGATTGACTGGTTGGATCTCCTTGCTGTCCAAGGGACTCTCAAGAGTCTTCTCCAGTGGTCAGCCTTCTTCATGGTCCATCTGTCACATCTGTACATGACTCCTGGAAAAACTATGATACATGTGGGCCTTTGTCAGCAAAGTGATGTCTCTGCTTTTGAATATGCTGTCTAGGTTTATCATATCTTTTCTTCCAAGGAGCAAGCGTCTTTTAATTTCATGGCTGCAGTCACTATCCACAGTAATTTTGGAACCCCAAATCTGTCACTGTTTCCACTTTTTCCCCATTTATTTGCCATGATGGGACTGGATCCCATGATCATAGTTTTTTGAATGCTGAGTTTTAAGCCAGCTTTTTCACTCTGCTTTTTCACTCTCATCAAGAGGCTCTTCAGTTCCACTTTGCTTTCTGCCATTAGAGTGGTATCATCTGCATATCTGAGGTTTTGATATAATTTGTGAAATGTCACATTCTAATTTAAATTTTATGGCAATCCTTAAAATTGGTAGTGTAGATTTTTCTAAGGGGAAAATTGTAATAATGTTTTACTTTAACAATGGTTTGAGTGTCAAAATAATCAGCAAGTCTTTCAACTCCCATTCCTGGATCTTAACTTCAGCAACTTGGTACATTGCAATGTTTATAAGGTCCTATGAATTTTACCTTGGAACTATCTCCCGATTTCCGCTACTTTGATCTTCCACTGTCATTACTGTACTCTGGGATCCATATATTCTTTTGAATTAGCATAAATACCATTTTTTGTTAAATGGTGTTACTATTACAGTCACCAACTCCCGGAGTCCACCCAAACCCATGTCCATTGAGTCAGTAATGCCATCCAACCATCTCATCCTCTGTTGTCTCCTTCTCCTACCCTCAATCTTTCCCAGCATCAGAGTCTTTTCCAATGAGTCAGCTCTTCACATTAGGTGGCCAAAGTATTGGAGTTTCAGCTTCAGCATCAGTCCTTCCAATGAACACACAGGACTGATCTCCTTTAGGATGGACTGGTTGGATCTCCTTGCAGTCCAAGGGACTCTCAAGAGTCTTCTCCAACACCACAGTTCAGAAGCATCTGGCGTGCTATGGTTCATGGGGTCGCAAAGAGTCAGACATGACTGAGCGACTGAACTGAACTGAACAGAACTTGCCATTACTGTCTCTTATAAACAGTACTCTTTCCTGCCATTTTCTTTCCAAAATAAAACTGGTCAATAACACTTCTCCGTACAAAATCTTTTAATAGTTTCCCAAGGTCCTCATGATCTGGCTTTATCTCTTTTCACTCCATTTCCCCCAAATCATTTCATCCCAACAAGTAGTGCAATCTTAAAATTCCAATAATTATGGTCCAAAGATGTTAACGCTCTTGAGAAAATTATTACTCTGTAATCAAGATGAAATGGTTTGAGATTATTAGTATTCTTGTATTAATGCATAATGCAAGAGAAATTAAAACCTCAACTAACTAGTAATGTTCTGCCAATGTTGGGCAGGCAACTGGGGGAAAAAAAGAGAAGAAAAAGTCATGATTTGCCCTAGTGTTCTCTTTCTATGCTGATGTTAAGTGTGGCTATCATTAGATTAAGGATTGCTGAGGGGAAGGACAAAAAGGTAATGAGTGGCTGTCAGGAGGTTAGCAGGAATAGTGGAAGGGATAGGAAGCAACTGGGACCCACCCGTCACTGTGTCGATGGTCTCTCCTACTTGGCACAAACTTGGCTTCTCTCAAAAAGCTGAAGTGAAGTTGCTAGTGTTTCTCCTGCACAAGTGCTGATGTAATTAGGTACAGATAAGACTGCAAGACAATGAGATTGAGCAGCACATGTGCATTTTATAGATTCATAATTTAGGACTGTTGCAAATATAAGAAAAATTAAATTCACTAAGGAAACCCATTTTCAAACTTTGAATATAAACCTAAAATAGCCTTTTTGAGTTATGAGAGGGCATGAGTAAAATTTCTAATAAATCCTCACTAAGCCAGATAAGTTGGATCTGTCTACCTGAATCAATCCATCAAAAGTTAAAACAGTTTTATTTAACTGATGACAGTATATCCTGTGATAGATTTTAATAAACATATAAAACTAATTTACAATCATGAACTCTTATTTCTGTATATATAAACCAGTAAGCACTCGATCAAAACTATTTCATGAGATTCTTCTCCCTGCTACATCCTGTATTAAGCTGTAAAGTGAGCATTGTTCACATTTAACCTAAGCTCTGCTTTTAGAACTTACCTGCCCCACCCTGTGACTCTACCATGTCTCATCCTCATAACTCAAACAAATCTGTCAAATTTTATCAGGGTTATAAAGTCAATATAGTTTTTTAAAAGTATTGGGGTTCTCCTTGCAGGGTAACAAATATTTTTGAATTCAGATCAGAGTTAAATACTCCTATTATGTACCATAATTGTTCATTAGAGGAATTAATCAAGAGTGCTTTTGACTATTTCCAATTCATATAGCACACCAAATTTCTAATCTCATCTTGAAAGTAAGATCCCACTTCACCATGTAGTTAGGAGGATGGAGAGATGGAAAGGATCAGAGACTGAAGAAACATGGTTTCTTTCCTTAAGAAAGACACAAAACCAGTGATCAAGTAATTGCACAAGTCTAAGAAAGTGTGGGATGTGGTCAAGAAAAGGAAGGTTCATGGGATTAGGAGTTATCAGGAAAGGACTTACTAAAGAAAGATGAACTGTAAAGTAAGAGGATTGTGCTGTACCTTGTCTGCTCCTTGGAGACGGTGGCCAGTTGAGCTGTTAGCCCTGGGTCTGATCTCCTGAATGTATTCAGATTATAGAGTCCTTGGCTCAACTGAGATCTGTTGATATGAAGGACAGTGAGCCCGAGAAAGGGAGATGGCTCATAGATAGGGGCATAAAGAAAGAGAATTCAGAATTAGGCCTTCTGGGGGAGCCAGAGGGTGGAACAGTGGTATGAGGGGGAAGGTATACCTCAGCAGAAGGGTGGGTGGGTGGCACGTAGAGCATTTAACTACTGAATTAAACCATCTCTCACGAAATCTGACTCAAAGTCCTGGAGCAGGTGGAAGTTTAGAGAAACAAAATGTGGGTCAAAACAAAGCAAGAAGACAGAAGTGAGATGCAAAGAGATCAAAGAATGGTCTCAATGAATCTCTGGAGCAGTGGAAACGTGTTGTGGCAGCCTGCTGAGGCATGATGGGAGAGGCATTGCCAGCCTAGGGCAGATCCTTGGGAATAATCAGAAATGTACCAGGAAGAAAAGCCATTCAGGCAAAGAGAAATCATGACTCATACACAGATGCAGAAACTGCTCAGCATTATCTGAGGAGGGAGCCCTTGGCACATAATAGCCACTTAATAATATGTGATGATGAATTAGTGGATATGGAGCCAAATCCAGTGCTATGACATGGAGCAGAACTGTAGGAAAGGTTTTCGAAGCAAAAGGGCTGGACCAGATTCCAGAAACTTTGAAAACCACACAGTTTAGAGGAGATGTGGTAAGAAAAGTTTGTATTAAGTCAGCTAGTTCAGTTCAGTCACTCAGTCGTGTCTGACTCTTTGCAACCCCATGGATTGCAGCACCCTAGGCTTCTTTGTGCAGCACCCTAGGCTTCTTTGTCCAGCACCAACTTCCGAGCTTGCTCAAACTCATGTCCATTGCGTCGGTGATGCCATCCAACCATCTCATCCTCTGTCATCCCCTTCTCCTCCCACCTTCAATCTTTCCCAGCATCAGGGTCTTTTCCAAGAAGTCAGTTCTTCCCATCAGGTGGCCAAAGTATTGGAGCTTCAGCTTCAACATCAGTCCTACCAATGAACATTCAGGACTGCTTTCCTTTAGGATGGACTGGTTGGATCTTCTTGCAGTCCAAGGGTCTCTCAAGAGTCTTCTCCAACACCACAATTCAAAAGCATCAATTTTTTGGCGCTCAGCTTTCTTTATAATCCAACTCTCACATCCGTACATGACTACTGGAAAACCATAGCTTTGACTAGACAGACTTTTGTTGGCCAAATAATGTCTCTGTTTTTTAATATGCTGTCTAGGTTCGTCACAGCTTTTCTTCTAAGGAGCAAGTGTCTTTTAATTTCATGGCTGTAGTCACCATCTGCAGTGATTTTGAGCCCCCCCAAATAAAGTCTCTCACTGTTTCCATTGTTTCCCCATCTATATGCCATGAACTGAGGACCAGAAGCAATGATCTTAGTTTTCTGAATGTTGAGTTTTAAGCCAAATTTTTCATTTTCCTCTTTCACTTTCATCAAGAGGCTCTTTAGTTCTTCTTTGCTTTCTGCCATAAGGGTGGTGTCATCTGCATATCTGAGGTTATTGATATTTCTCCTGGCAATCTTGCTTCCAGCTTGTGCTTCATCCAGTCCAGCATTTCTCATGATGTACTCTGCATGTAAGTTAAATAAGCAGGGTGACAATATACAGCCTTGATGTACTCCTTTCCCGATTTGGAGCCAGTCTGTAGTTCCATGTCCAGTTCTGACTGTTGCTTCTTGACCTGCATACAGATTTCTCAAGAGGCAGGTCAGGTGGTCTGGTATTCCCATCTCTTGAAGAATTGTCCACAGTTTCTTGTGATCCACACAGTCAAAGCTTTGGCATAGTCAATAAAGGAGAAGTAAATGTTTTTCTGGAACTCTCTTGCTTTTTTGATGATCCAATGGATGTTGGCGATTTGATCTTTGGTTCCTCTGCCCTTTCTAAATCCAGCTTGATCATCTGGAATTTCACGGTTCACGTATTGCTGAAGCCTGGCTTGGAGAATTTTGAGCATTACTTTACTAGCATGTGAGATGAGTGCAATTGTGCGGTAGTTTGAGCATTCTTTGGCATTGCCTTTCTTTGGGATTGGAATGAAAACTGACCTTTTCCAGTCCTGTGGCCACACACTCTTTTTATCACGTGTACCTTTAAAGGCAATTCAGTAGCCCAGGCCAAGAGGTTGCAGATAATTAATAAAAACAGCAAATGTTAGCTCCTAACTAAATTTATAGATGTGCGTATAATTATGTGTAAGTATTGTAGGAAGTATATTGTTCTCTAACTCTCGTTTTCAGCTCCATGGAATAACATTTCTAACCAGAAACTATTGTCTGGCAGAACTATATCTAAACAACAATGCAATATTTGATATAGAAGGTATGTCTTAAATTTTCTCTTTTAATTGAATAGATTTTCAATTAACTAATAACTTTCAACTATGGTATTGCTGAGGAGGACATGGCAACCCACTCCAGTATTGTTGCCTGTAGAATCCTATGGACAGAGAAGCCTGGTGGACTACAGTCCATAAGAGCTACAATACAAAGAGTTGAACATAACTGAAGCGATTTAGCACATACACATGCATGGTATTGCTAATGGCATGAAAAAATCTGTTTTAACATTTCCGTTGAAAATATATGGTGGAAACTGTTATTTTTAATGTTCTTATGTATATTTCATTTAAAATGTGCTGTTTGATTATGGTTTTAGCTCAGTATGATCATATGTCTTATCCAAGATGTTAAAGAATCTTTTTTTTTAACATAAAAACTTTGCCATTCTGCTGCATCATTGGACACAAACTAGATATTGTGGAACCAAAGTTTTTAACAATATTTGGGAGCATTAATAAAAATAATGACTTCATAAATAATCTTAAATGTTTTTACTGGTTATATTTTTTCCCAGTCAAATCTGTGTTTCACTATGAGTTAATTTTGTATCTGCAACTATCTCTAAACTGATAATTACAAGCCAGGTATTAAAGTACTTGCTATACTATTATCATGAGATACAAAGAGGTGTAGTACAAAACATTTTTATTCATTTAAAAAAATGTTTTAAATCTTACACAAATATTTTATTTTTTTCAGGCCTGCACTATTTGCCTTCATTGCATATACTCCTGCTACATCACAATGAGTTAATAAACCTTGACGCAACAGTAAAAGAATTAAAGGGAATGCTAAATCTGAAGACCCTAAGTATTAATCTGCACTTTATATGTCCATAACTTAAAATTGATAACACACTATTTCATGTTTTGAATTTAAATTAGATCAAAACTACTTTTTAACAAAACTACTTAAATGTTCCTGAAAACAAGACTAGATCTTAATCTCTTTAAAAATACATTTTCAAAAGAACAATAGGTACCATGGCTGATTCATGTCAATGTATGGCAAAAACTATTACAATATTGTAAAGTAATTAGTCCCCAACTAAAATAAATAAATTTATAAAAAAAAATAAAATAAATAAAATAAAAAAAAGAACAATAGGTAGAAAAAACTTTTGTGAAATGATACAGTATGAAAATGACAAAAGTGACCCAAAAAAGTGTTACATGTTACATCTGCGTTTTTGGTTTTTACCTCAAAAGGAAGTTTTTGCATTTATTATATGATTCCACTTGTTCATATAAATGTCCAGAATGGGCACATCAACCAAGATAGCAACACTGAGAGGTAACTGTTTTTAAATAGATTAGTGTTTACCCAGGGTTGGGGGATGAGGGTCTGTGGAGTGACAGCCTGGAATTTCTTTTTGGGGTGATGAAAATGCTCTAAAATTGAAGGTGGTAATGGTTGCACATCATGCAAAATACCAGGCTGGATAAATCACTAGCTGGAATCAAGATTGCCAGGAGAAATGTCAGTAACCTCAGATATGCAGATGACACCACCCTTCTGGCAGAAAGTGAAGAAGAACTAAAGAGCCTCTTGATGAAAGTGAAAGAGGAGAGTGAAAAAGTTGGCTTAAAACTCAATATTCAAAAAATGAAGATCATGGCATCCAGTCCCATCACGTCATAGCAGATAGATGGGGAAACAATGGAAACAGTGACAGACTATGTCCTTGGGCTCCAAAATCCCTGCAGATGGTGACTGCAGCCATGAAATTAAAAGATGTTTGCTCCTTGGAAGGAAAGCTATGACCAACCTAGACAGCATATTAAAAAGCAGAGACATACTAGAAAATTACTAGAGTTGATCAATGAATATAGTAAAGTTGCAGGATATAAAATTAACACACAGAAATCCCTTGCATTCCTATACTCCAATAATGAGAAAACAGAAAGAGAAATTAAGGAAACAATACCATTCACCATTGCAACAAAAAGAATAAAATATTTAGGAATATATCTATCTAAAGAAACAAAAGACTTATATATAGAAAACTATAAAACACTGATGAAAGAAATCAAAGAGGACACAAACAGATGGAGAAATATACCGTGTTCATGGATTGGAAGAATTAATATAGTGAAAATGAGTATACTACCCAAAGCAATCTATAGATTCAATGCAATCCCTATCAAGCTACCAATGGTATTTTTCACAGAACTGGAACAAATCATCTCACAATTTGTATGGAAATATAAGAAACCTCGAATAGCCAAAGCAATCTTGAGGAAGAAGAATGGAACTGGAGGAATCAACCTGCCTGACTTCAGGCTCTACTACAAAGCCACAGTCATCAAGACAGTATGGTACTGGCACAAAGATAGAAATATAGATCAATGGAACAAAATAGAAAGCCCAGAGATAAACCCACGCACATATGGACACCTTATCTTCGACAAAGGAGGCAAGAATATACAATGGAGAAAAGACAATCTCTTTAACAAATGGTGCTGGGAAAACTGGTCAACCACTTGTAAAAGAATGAAACTAGAACACTTCCTAACACCGTACACAAAAATAAACTCAAAATGGATTAAAGATCTAAACGTAAGACCAGAAACAATAAAACTCCTAGAGGAAAACATAGGCAAAACACTCTCCGACATAAATCACAGCAGGATCCTCCATGACCCACCTCCCAGAATATTGGAAATAAAAGCAAAAATAAACAAATGGGACCTAATTAAAATTAAACGCTTTTGCACAACAAAGGAAACTATAAACAAGGTGAAAAGACAGCCTTCAGAATGGGAGAAAATAATAGCAAATGAAGCAACAGACAAACAATTAATATCAAAAATATACAAGCAACTTCTGCAGCTGAATTCCCGAAAAATAAACGACCCAATCAAAAAATGGGTCAAAGAACTAAACAGACATTTCTCCAAAGAAGACATACAGATGGCTAACAAACACATGAAAAGATGCTCAACATCACTCATTATTAGAGAAATGCAAATCAAAACCACAATGAGGTATCATTTCACACCAGTCAGAATGGCTGC
This sequence comes from Giraffa tippelskirchi, assembly GCF_054371585.1. Classification (NCBI taxonomy): domain Eukaryota; kingdom Metazoa; phylum Chordata; class Mammalia; order Artiodactyla; family Giraffidae; genus Giraffa; species Giraffa tippelskirchi. The sequence goes on from NC_137284.1 coordinate 72,074,614, forward strand.
TATCCAAAAGTCTACAAGCAATAAATGCTGGAGAGGGTGTGGAGAAAAGGGAACCCTCTTACACTGTTGGTGGGAATGCAAACTAGTACAGCCACTATGGAGAACAGTGTGGAGATTCCTTAAAAAGCTGGGAATAGAACTGCCATATGACCCAGCAATCCCACTGCTGGGCATATACACCGAGGAAACCAGAATTGAAAGAGACGCGTGTACCCCAATGTTCATCGCAGCACTGTTTACAATAGCCAAGACATGGAAGCAACCTAGATGTCCATCAGCAGACGAATGGATAAGGAAGCTGTGGTACATATACACAATGGAATATTACTCAGCCATTAAAAAAATACATTTGAATCGGTTCTACTGAGATGGATGAAACTGGAGCCCATTATACAGAGTGAAGTAAGCCAGAAAGAAAAACAACAATACAGTATACTAATGCATATATATGGAATTTGAAAGATGGTAACGATAACCCTATATGCGAGACAGAATAAGAGACACAGATGCATGGAACAATTTTATGGACTCTGAGGGAGAAGGTGAGGGTGGGACGTTCTGGGAGAATAGCATTGAAACATGTATATTATCATATGTGAAACAGAACACCATTCCATGTTCGATGCATGAGACAAGGGCTCAGGGCCGGGGCAATGGGATGATCCAGAAGGATGGGATGGGGAGGGAGGTGGGTGGGGGGTCCAGGAAGGGGAACACATGTAAACCCATGGCTGATTCATGTCAATGTATGGCAAAAACTATTACAATATTGTAAAGTAATTAGCCCCCAACTAAAATAAATAAATTTATAAAAAAATAAATAAATAAAAAATAAAAAGCAGAGACATTACTTTGCCAACAAAGGTCAGTCTAGTCAAAGCTGTGGCTTTTCCAGTAGTCACATATGGATGTGAGAGTTGGAACATAAAGAAAGCTGAGTGCAGAAAAACTGATGCTTTTGAACTGTGGTATTGGAGAGGACTCTCAAGAGTCCCTTGGACTGCAAGGAGATCCAACCAATCCATTCTAAAGGAAATCAGTCCTGAATATTCATTGGTAGGACTGATGCTGAAGCTGAAGCTCCAATACTTTGGCCACCTGATGGGCAGAACTGACTCATTGGACAAGACCCTGATGCTGGGAAAGATTGAAGGCAGGAGGAGAAGGGGATGACAGAGGATGAGATGGTTGGATGGCATCATTGACTCAGTGGACATGAGTTTGAGCAAACTCTGGGAGATAGTGAAGGACAGGGAAGCCTAGCGTGCTACAGTCCATGGGGTTGCAAAGAGTCGAACATGACTGAGTGACTGAACAACAACAACAATGGTTGCACAATTCTGTGAATATACTAAAAACTATGAATTGTGTTTTTAAAATTAGTGAAGCTGGTCATATGGAAATTATATTAATAAAGCTGACATCCACCAACCCCCCACAAAAGAGCTTATTTTAATGAAAGTTTTCCATTGGATGAACCACAAACTTAATTCATAGATAACCAGGAACTGGCCTCGGTATTTGAAGAAACTGTGAGATGGGTTGGAAAAATAAATAATAACAGTTCCTACTCTCAATAAGCTTTTAGTATTGAAGAGTAAATAAACTGGTACATGATGGCAATTCAGAACAAATGTGTCTAGGTGGACCAAGGGAAAAGAGTCAGAGCAGTGAATGGGTTTTCAGATTACAGGGTTTGAAACTTCTTTACACAGTGTCAAAAAATAGATGTTTTCTTTCCCCCTATTTATTTTGTATTATTTTCTCAGAATTGCCTGAGACAGTGCTTTAAATATGTGTAAACTACTGTTGTTGGTGGAGGTCTTGATCAGATCAATATATAGTTATTAAAGTTTTCAAACATTTTCAGTGTTGATTAGTTATATCTATTGTAAGGAGAAATTATTTACGTGCTTATAGGTAGGTTCTTTAAATCTAACTATGAAGATTTCTCTAAGTTCATGAGAATTCAGTGCTCATTTTTGAGATGTGATAAGGTCTGTTAAAGACTTATCAGGATTGATGTGCATATATGTATCTGGCCCTTCTGTGTGAACAGGTGCTTCTGTGATTAAGAGACTGGTTATGCAAGATCTACTCTACCTTACCTTCACTTTTCTGTAAAATGGGCTAATAGCTACCTCTCAGGATTGCTTCAAATAGTAAACTAATTCTGTAAAATATGTGGGTTTTTTTCCTTTCTTTTTTCTTTCTTTTGACTGTTCCGTTTGGCTTGTGGAATCTCACAGTTTCCTGACCAGGGACTGAACCCAGATCATGGCAGTAAAAGCCTGGAATCTTAACTACTAGGCCATCAGGGAACTCCGTGTAAAACTTGTTTTTAAAAAGCATTTACTGGTTTGAAGGAGTAACAACAAAAATATTATTTTACTATTAATTGTGTAAAGTTAGATAATGAATTAAGATGCACATGGTCTAGGAATTCTGCTTACTGGTAAAGAGATTTTTTTTAATGGATATTTTAAATAATAATCATTATAATAACAACAGGTTTGAATGTTTGGAAAATACTTTCTTATAATATTCTCATTTAAATCTTTGTAACAGTCAAATGATGTGATTAGCATGATGTGATTAGAATTATTCCCTCTTTAATGGTAGAAATGCAGGGCTCAGAGCTTTAAAACTTAAACTCATACTGTGCTTCTTTTGTTTATCATTCATTCCATAAATATTTATCATGCATTCACTGAGTGACACTCTTCCAGATGGGGACATAAAGGTAAACAAGAAAGACTCTATCTGGATCTGTATGGAGCTGACGGTTTTATAACAGTCAACCTAAGTATTTCCTGGAGACCTGAAGCGCCTGAATGCAAAACTAATTGGACAGTTTGCCAAATATAAGAACTCAATAATTTAAGCAAATTTATTTTACAAGGCCCTTTCATGCACTGGAGAAGGAAATGGCAACCCACTCCAGTGTTCTTGCCTGGAGAATCCCAGGGATGGGGGAGCCTGGTGGGCTGCCATCTATGGGGTCGCACAGAGTCGGACATGACTGAAGCGACTTAGCAGCAGCAGCAGCAGCAGCAGCATTTTACAAGGCAAGATTTGGAGGTTAGCACTCAAGGTTGCCCCATCATAGTCAACAAGGTTATGCTCTAAACAGAAGTGCCTGGTGGGGGCAGGGGACGGGCTGAGTGTGAATGGTGTCTGAAATTGAGTTCAGTACCTGCTTCCCATACGAAGCCTCTGTGTGGGCACAGAGTAGTGTCAGCCCTGAGGTGGGGTGCAGGAGTGATTTTTCTGCTCTCTGAAAGTCTATTAGCTCAGCCTCGTGGTATAAGGTCCATACCATTGCCTGTCAAAACGTTTTAAGTGACCTCTACTTAAAGTCACAGTGATGTAATTCGTTATATATAAGCATAAATTGTTATAACTGAGAATCTTACAGAAGGATCTTTTTTTTTGAGATGGAGAAAATGTTGTGCATAATTGCCCTCCCCCAAAAAATATTTTCTGAAAAATTTTGGTACCAAATACACAGTTTGAACCCTTACCCCATTTTGGTTAAAGATATTATAAAAAAAAAAAATGTTGGCATTTACTAGCTACTTATTATATTTGTGCAGTAATGGCCCCAAATTAAGTTTCTATAAGGTTCATTTGCAATCACAGAATAGACTCAGCTCATTAACTAAAATGAGAAATCTATGTATTTTCAAGTGTTAAAAATTTTGTCTTTTCAAGTTGTAAAACTGTATGAAATGCTAAAATGTTATTATTCCACTTCAATTATCAGTTCTTTAGAGGGTGAGAAAATAGCCTGGAGGGTAAACCTCTAATCCATTTCAGCACTGCACCCTCCACTGGCATTTATAAAGAGAACTACCGAGAGATTGCCCAGGAGACACATGGCTGGGAGCTTCAGGGAGGCCTAAAACTGTTGCAGAGTGTGAGGTCCTGGAAACTGGAATTCCTGATTTCCAGGCTGAGTCAGGAGGGACACACCTTTTCTCTCCAGGCAGTCTACCTTTCCACACCCTTCCTCTCTTGCTCCATTTTCTCCTTCCCTTCTCTCCTCCAAACTCTTTCTAAATCTGTACATGTCAAAGACCTGCTTTGTGGCTGCAGACTTTCACTGACCTTTAGGCTCCCTGCCTCTTTGCCTACATGGAAAAATCATTCCAACAGCAACAAAATGCTGAACCCATTCTTCTATTTCTAAATCTTTAGTCTCCTCATTTCAATTGTCTCTGTGTTTCATTAAGCTCCACTATTAGAAAGTATATTTGGACTCCCACATTCCAGAATTGTTAAGACTTGCTTTCCTCACAGAGTCTTTAAGGATTCACCATTGGAGACAGGAAATGCCCCTTCTCAAAGATGCGATCTCCAGCTTTTACAGATTCTGCTCTTAAGCATATCCTGTCCTGCCCTTCCCCAGTTGGCAGCAGTCCACTGCTGATGGCAGATAGTCAGGGAGTGAAGAGGGATGCTGAGAGGTCATTGTGGGATCATGGTCTCAATGGTCTCTTTATTTATTTACTTGGCCAAGTCAGGTCTTAGCTGTAGCACACAGGGTCTTCATTGTGTCTTGTGGGATCTTTCCTCATGATGCACAGACTCTCTAGTTAGTTGTTCCATGGCTTGTGGGATCTTAGTTCCCTGACTGTCAACTACAAATTGGCACTTGCCAAGATGGTTGCCGATGACTGAACAACAAGGGCATTCACCATTGCCATCAGAGACTAAACCCCAAACTGTTGACCTTCAACACCCCCTGAGAGAGTTCAGGGTGGAGTAAGGCATTCTGTGCTCCATGCAATCTGGTGGGACAGGTCTTTAGATAGATGTTTTAGGAACAGATTTTATGATCCCAATCCTTGCGTCTCCTCATATCTAGAAAAGCACTAAATCCCTTCATGGTGACATCAGGTCCTAGCAACAAAATTTTTTGTAAAATGAATGCTTAATGGTATTGAACTCCCCCTTCACCAAAATCCTATATATTGATCTTCCCCTACTACCTCTTTGGAGCAGTCTCTCAGAGCTATCTGAGGTGCTGTCTCCCAGGCTACAATCCTCATTTTGCCCCAAATAAAACTTAACTTGCAACTTTTAGTTGAGATGACCAAGGATTGAACCTATGGCCCCTGCATCGCAAAGCCAATTCTTAACCACTAGACCACCAGGAAAGTCCCTCAATGATTACTTTATCTGAGACTCTTTACCCTGAAATGCCCCTCAAGGTAGGACTACTTCTCCCATACAATGCAATAGAACAGTCCACTCTATAAAAAAGCCAAGTGGATCTTTCATTGCTGTTTCTCCTGAAAGAGCGTCCCTCACTCTCTTAACCCCTGTTTTAGTTCAAGTTTGTCTTTCAAAAATCAGGTATCACTTCCATATTCAGGACAAGCTGTGGCCCAGAGATTTTAGTTAAAATGAAATGGTAACATTGGAGATTCTGACCTTGTAAGTAACCTTGAGCCAGAACCTCTGATTGTTGACAGCTAAGTTTCCTTCCACAGGCTTCTCTGTACAGGCACAGATGGAACTGCTTTTAATTTCTCTATATCATTTCCTCATCTATTAAAATGGGCATGCTGATACATTATTAATTACATCAACTTTCTTCAAAGATGGTCTTAAAAATATTCAAGTTCATTTAAATGGGATTTTAAATTTTGCTTTAAAAGTTAATAAAAATTAACTGGTGCTAATTATTTAGATAAATTTTTTTTTTCCTCTTCTGTTTCGATAAATAGCTTCACACATGTGACTTGTGTAGCTCAAGCTTGTGCAGTAAGGTAGTAGAAACATTTTGATATATTAGTGGGTAGATGTAAATTGCTTAGACTCAGAATCCTAAATTAAGATAAGCAGGACAGTGCTGGCGCCATCAAGGTGTACTCTATAAGTAGCCTAGAGGGAAGATGGATTAAACAGTATTAACCTATTGAAAGTGAAAGTGTAAGCAATTTCACTTCATAGTTCCTGAAAGAATGTACCCATACATCATAAAAGGCTTTCAGAACTTTCAGACACAGGAAACTGATATCATATCTTAGAAACTTTATTTATGGTAATTTTAGTAGCATCAGTCCAAAACTCATAAATCCAAAATATTAAATGCTTAATAGTATGGAAGGGAAAAAGAATTAAAAATAAGATTGCTTCCTTCTAAAATTTGAGTAAGAAAAAAAGTGAATAATAAAAACAGAATAATTTAAAATTATTTAATTTTATTTTTTAAAGTTAACTTAGAGACTGAGATTAATAGCCCAGTTTTCTGACTTGCTATCACTTAGATTTTATTTTATGATGAGATGAATGCTGAACCACAATAAGCACGAGTTTTTAGTATTATGACACCTTTTTAATAAGTAATATAATAATAGTAAATCCAAATCTGGTGATTTGTTTAGCTAAAGCCAGAAGTATTAAAATACATACAGAAGTAAGTTAACCAAGCACTAGGAAGAACACCAAGAGAAGGAATTAAGTAGTAATGTTCTCAGAGGGAAAACAGACTATGAAAGGTATCCCCAAAGTAAACGTCATTGTAAGATGCTTGTACATTTTACACTAACATCACATGCAAAGGCAAACTCTGCTCCCAGCTGCTACAATGTAGGACAGGGTTATGAGGTGTCAGATGTGATTCTCCAAGACAGTAACCACAGAGCAGCCTTATGAACAAAAGTGCATGTGAATTTTTCTTCCTGCTAAACTCTCATTAAAAACGACAGTGCTTTGCTTTTATATTCCTGAAGGTGATTGTTTTTCTTCTTTTTCTGTCTCAAACTACAATGCATGATCGCTATGGATCTTTTTAAATCTGTCCTTATTACTGGTTTAATATACATCCGTTCTATTCCCCATCCTGTAGTTATAATTATTTTGTTACATTAAATTCCTTGTCTTTTAAGATTAAAATTCAAACCAGTTTTGTCACTTAAGAAATCTTGAAAAATATCCATTTTATTTTTCCTCTAGTTTCCCCCAATACATACATATTTCCTTTCTTTTAAATTTTCTTGTTGCCCCTGGCTCTACATTTTCTTTGATGCCTTTCCTCTTATAACTTTTGTTTATTATGCACCAGGTGTCTTCCATTGCCTGCTTTAAGTCCCTCTAAAGCTCATGTTTTCCACAGGGAATAGCTATATATAATGATTTTATTAGCCGGAAAAGTTAGTGTTTATACAGCAAATATCAGAATGTTTTATTTCCTGCAGAAAAAAGCATGCAGATAATTAGCTTCTTCAGTTTTTATCTAAACAGTTTGTTTTTCAAGCATGCCCTCTGCCCTGTCTTCTTTATGTTGCAAACTCTTCTTTATAAATATTAATCAGTTTTTTCCTGGGTTTACAGTGCTTAATACTTTCATGCTTTTATCAAACCTAGTATTCTATAAATAGTCAAATGCTACAGCTAAATGTACATTAAATGAGCCTCATTGTACAATAGCTGGAGCTCTTTCTGTTACTGCCATCTAGTGGTTCTCCTCACTAGGTATATTTTCCAGAAATATTTTCTAGAAATTCCATGTAGGCAGAATCCAATAGCTAAAGATATCCAAGTGGAAATTATAAGACTGTATCGAAATAACCCAGCTTAATATTATCTAAAGAAGGAAAGGGAAAATACTCTACCTTTTCTGTGGAAAATAAAATACAACTTCCAGTTGAAGATTTTTAAAATGTTGATACAGTTTTTTAAATCTTCTGATGCCTACGGGATGTCATGAGAGAAGTGCCAGGAGTTCTTCTGAATTAGCATGCCTCCCACCTCCAGCAACTGTATTAGCAAGCATGGTTCTTTAGGTATCCTAGCACCTGTACACAAGGAAATACGAATCCCCTGTGCCTGGCCAGAGGTACGCGGGGTGCAAAACCAGTATCTGTTCACCTCTGCTCCTGCTGAGACCTGAAGCTGCTACTGGCTTTACATGTTCTGAACTAGGCACAATGGTGTGAAACCAAGAAAGAAAACTATATTCAAACAGTGTACCACACCTCTGCTCATCTCCTCACAGACACCAAGATGTTGTCTTTGAGAGTGGAAGAAGAGAACCAAATGAGCAAATCCTTTAATAAAGAGCAGCAGCAAGAACCCTCTTTTGTTGTTCAGTTGCTCAGTCGTGTCTGACTCTGCAACACCATGGACTGCAGCACACCAGTCTTCCCTGTCCATCACCATCTCCCAGAGTTTGCTCAAACTCACGTCCATCAAGACAATGATGCCATTCAACTATCTCATTCTCTGTTGTCCCCTTCTCCTCCTCCTTCAATCTTCCCAGAACCCTCTAGAGCAGATATTGAGCTCTTCCTTTACTGATTAATTTATGGACGTGTTAAAAAATTTCCCATTTGTGGCAGATTTGGGTCACAGATACATCCTCAGCACCTAGCACTGTTTGTAGAAGATAGTAAGCATTCCAAAAATATTTGTTGAATGAATGAATTTAACAGATAGGAAAAGTAAGTCCTGCAATGAATAGGTAAGGGTTTGGTGAAACCAAAAGTCTGTGAAGCAGGGCTTCACATATACTTATGTTTTATATTAATCTTTGGATTTTTCATATTTTATAATGTGCTAAATTAAACTGATATCAAAATCTGACATCTTAATTTGGCTTCTTTCTTTGCAGCTCTCTACCAAAACCCTTTATGCCAGTATAACCTGTATCGTCTATATATAATCTACCACCTTCCAGGAGTTGAGTTGCTTGACCGAAATCGTAAGAACATTTCTTCTTGAAGAGAAATATTGGAGAGTCAGTCTTATAACCCAGTGGTTTAAAATGCTGATGATCTTTGATCTTTGAAAATGACTGTCTTTGTAAATGAAAGTTTTCCAATTATTTATTTTTGAAATTTTTGCTGTATGAAATTTGCTCTAGTTTAGGAGCTCATCTGTTGACCACTTTATAGGAAAGGCCATCTAACAGAGCCTGGAGAAAGGTCTCCTTTTGATTCTAGCTTTGTCAATAATACATGTTTTTCTTTATTCCTCTTTAAATTTTTTATTTTTTTTGTCAGTTATGTATTGAATACTAATTCACTGACCCCCTGGCACTCAATTTTTTATTTCAAAAATGAGACAATTGGATTAAATCTCTTAAGGCCTATTTAAATTCTAAAAGTCATATTCTTTGGAATTCTGTAAGTATATATATGCATATATATACTAAAACATGTAATCAATCATAACCTCTTTGTGATATATTTTTAGACATTGCAGACAGACTAGTATGTCTGATTTGTATAAGCCACAAAAAATAATCAACCTCAGTGCATTATATTTTACATTTTTTGAGGTCTGTTTTACCCAGAAGTGCTATTTACCTACCTACCTACTTACCTTTCTACAGATGTGAACATTCTTAAACATTTGTAACTGAGTAACTTCTTAATGAGGATATATTAAAACCTTATGTTTATTCTTCTTTTTCCTCATAACCTTGAGGAAAAGAAGAGATGTAGCACAGTTGTAATTTCGATCACCCATGGTGATGTGTTAGAATGTCTGGATGAGATAAGATAGATCTGTGCCCTGTGATGTGAGGGACATACATCGAGCCTGTAAGATTAAGGAATTAGCTTGGCAGAGTTTTTACAAATTGATTATGACAGGATGTTCACATACAACGTAGTTAGGACAAATCCATTTTTGACAGAAATTCTATTTTTTGACTCACTCTGCATATCTATTTATAATGCTATGCGATAACATTACTTTTTCGCACTTGTCAGAAGTTACAGAAAAGGAAAGAAGATCAATGATTACGCTTTTTAACCATAAAAAGGCTCATATTGTTCAATCAATAGCATTCAGAGGAAAAGTAGATGCCTCATGGGATCCTCGATCACCATTTAAGCAAAAACCAGCACAGAGAGTACCTTCAGGTATTTTGAAAAAAGAAAAAAAAATGAAATTAAAACTCCACAAACTTTGGTTAATTTGATTATAATAACTTCAATTTACAGTAAGCTAAGCACTTATATACTGAACCATTTTCTAATTTAATTAGCCTAATTAAGTATGCAACCTTCATCTTCATTTGTGTATATTAAATGATATAAGATAATGTGATAACAATGAGATAACACATTGAAGTCCACACCCCAATATCTAGCACAGCATAAAGGGCTCAGTGAATAAGCTGCAATTGCTACTATTACCAATGACTCTGGACAATTTCATCAATTAAGGCTGTAGGTTTTAGATAATATAGAAGAATATTAAAAATAAATAAAGATCATTGCAATTCCCCCATCCAGAAATAAACATTATTATTTGGCTGTACTCTCATACACGGTAATCATATATGATCATATGTAAGTATAACTTGAATATCTTCAATAATGTATTCATTAGTTGGAATTTAATTTTCTTGTATGTAACAGAAATCCAACTACAGTGACTTAGGCAAATAGAGCTTTACTTTACTCACACAACAAAAAGTGTCCAAGGTTAGTGTAAAGTTAGATGATGTTTCCGGTGTTTGAGAATACATCTACCTTCTCTTCTGTGATCTTGATGTGCTTCATGGTTGCCGAGTGGTTATTGTTCCATCGGGTATCACATGGGGAGATGAAAAATGGTGCAAAGACAAAAAGCCTTTTCCTCATGACATTTTGCCAATGAGACAACATATATTTGAAAAATAACCAAATAGATTTTCTAGAAACAAAAGAAAAAAATATTAAATTGGAAAATAGTTTTGAAGAAATTACCCAGAACACAGCATAGAAAAAGAAGCAGGCAATAAGGAGACATTTGGAAATAATGTTTACTTCCTATATAAATTTAGTAATAAATGTTGTAATCCCACAGTAATAAATGTTGTAATCTCTCCCAATAAGAGAAATTGGACCGAAGGTAATGCTTGAAGTGATAACGGCTGGCAATTTTCCAAATCTGTTAAATGTTGTAAATCCTTAGATTCACCAGACAAAATTAATTCAAAACATAAAAGACATAAAACAACAACAAATATCCACACCAAAGGCAAAATGAGGTTAAATAGAGAGAAAACTGTAGATTACCCACAAAAGAATAATTTATAGATTTATAACACACTCAACTACAATTATGGAAATCAGAAGACAGTGATCTAATACTTTTAAAATGCTGAAGAAAAGAAATAGTCAACCAAGAATTCTGCAACCAGCTAAAATTATTATTCAACAATGAGCAAGATAAAAAAAAATGGAAAAATCAAGATGAAAAGTCAACTTTTTATCATGAAGTTTTCCCAACAGAAATGGTTGAAAAAATATTAAACATTTATACATGTCCATGTATATTCAACAATTAATATTCTACCATATTCACCATCATCTATGAGGTTTCTTATGTAAACTCAAAAATATCAAGTATTGCTGAACCATTTAAATGCTTCAGTAGCAGACATAAAGAAATTTCCTTCCTAAATAATTTGGCCTATAAATTTAAAAAATAAGGACATTCTTCTATAGAGCCACAATGACATAATCACACCTAAGAAAAATAACTTATTTACATTTAATTTTTATATGTTATTTAATATATAATCCATATTCAAATTTCCCACTTGTTCCAAGATGACTTCTACAACTGCTTTTTCAAACCAGAATCCAGTCAGGGTTGACAATTATGTTTGGTTGTTGTGGTTCTTCATTGTTGTTTAGTTGATAAGTTGTGTCCAACTCTTTGCGACCCCATGGATTGCAGCATGCCATGGTTGCCTGTCCTTCACTTCTTCTGGAGTTTGCTCAGACTCATGTCCGTTGAGTCAGTGATGCCATCCAACTATCTCAGTCTCTTTTAATTTAAAATAGCCTCCATTTTTTTCCCCATGATTATTTGAAGGGACCAGGCCAGTTACATTATAGAATGCCTCGATTTGTATGATTGTTTCCACATAGTATAATTTGACATATTCCTCAATCCCCTATATATCCCATAGAATAGAAAAAATACCTGGAGGACATGTCCTGGATGCAGAAGGCTATAGTGTAAAGCAATGATTATCAAAGTGTGGTCCCCCAAATCAGCAGCAGCATCATTTAGTAACTTGCTGCAGATGCACATTCTTGTCCCAAACAACATCTATTGAATTAGACACTCAGGGTTGACCCAGGAAGCTGTTTTAACAAGCCTTTCAGGTGATTCTGATGCATACTCCTGCAAGGATAACAACCAGTGTAGAGGCAAGAAACACGTTTTAGGATCAGATTCTCCTGGATCTAAACACCAGCTCTGCTAGTAATTACACGTTTTGTTTTGGACATGAATTTGCTTCAACCTCCTGATTTTTAAAATGGGGGTGATATCTTCTTTTGACTGTTAGGATGCTTATTACGCAAACCACTGCAACACCTGATCTGACACATAACAACTGCATGATAAGTTGGACTGTTCTATTGGTTAGCCACTTGGTTTTTCTTTTAGTTCATGTAAAAGCTAATACTCAAACTAAATGCTACTGGATTAGTGGGGGGCGGGGGGATAACCCATGCTGTAGTAGAAAAGGAACCTCTGGATAGAAAATCCCCACTCTTAGAAACAACTAATGCACCTATTAACAAGAAATATAAGGCCACCCCCATCTGTTTATCATGCCCAGAGTATTTTCCAAGTGTGAAGAGCTGACTACTACCTTTAGAGCTTTACATTTCTTTCATATCGAATCTCCAAAAACAAAATTAGGGAAGAAAGGATAGAGAGAGTATTTCATTGCATTTGAAATCTTTCTTCTTAATCCACATTCTTGATTCATAGAAAAGTTGACTACAACTCGCCCCAAAATTGGCAGCATGATCCTAATTAATTTACCAATCTCCTCATTTTCCACAAACCAAACATTCATAATGAACTTAATAGAACTCCCTATATAAGCTCTTAAAATTGTGCCTTATAGTTTTATAGTTTCTATATTTGTTCTTACTGTGATGGGAACATTGAGGATGATAAATTCTTTCATTGGAAATAAACTATAGATGAAAATGTTTATAAAGCAATTGTAATACCACATTTTGATTACTCTTCACTCTAAATTGAGAAAGAAATCAATTGTATTCCAAATAGCTTGAGAAGCAAGGACAACTTGAAATTTCTTCAAATCTCAGGAATAAAATTAAAAACCACAACTGGAAGAAATATTTGCAATATATACAATAGGCAAAAGTTAATGCCCATTATATCAAAGGATCCTATAAATCAATTTGAAAACTAGTGACATGGAATATTACTCAGCCATTAAAAAAATACATTTGAATCGGTTCTACTGAGATGGATGAAACTGGAGCCCATTATACAGAGTGAAGTAAGCCAGAAAGAAAAACAACAATACAGTATACTAATGCATATATATGGAATTTGAAAGATGGTAACGATAACCCTATATGCGAGACAGAATAAGAGACACAGATGCATAGAACAATTTTATGGACTCTGAGGGAGAAGGTGAGGGTGGGACGTTCTGGGAGAATAGCATTGAAACATGTATATTATCATATGTGAAACAGAACACCATTCCATGTTCGATGCATGAGACAAGGGCTCAGGGCCGGGGCAATGGGATGACCCAGAGGGATGGGACAGGGAGGGAGGTGAGTGGGGGGTCCAGGAAGGGGAACACATGTAAACCCATGGCTGATTCATGTCAATGTATGGCAAAAACTATTACAATATTGTAAGTAATTAGCCCCCAACTAAAATAAATAAATTTATTAAAAAAAAAAGAAAACTAGTGACAAAAGATGTGGACATTTATAGAAGGAAATAAATGTGATGTCCAACAATCAGCCTCACTAGTGAGCAAGTAAGTGCAAATTAAAACAATGAGATGCCATTTTCATCCTGCAGTTAGGCAAACGCTGGAGAGGTTGGTGAAGTGGAGGAGAGACAAAAGCATAACTCATACATAATTGGTGGGAGTGTAAACTAGTTCAACTTTCTTGCAAGGTCATATGGCAATCATGCACATACAAAATATGCGATCTATTCAACACAGCAACTAAATTTGAAATCTCTCTACTACAGAAGTATCTGCACACACACGAACAGATATATGTATAAAGTGCTAATTGAAACATTTTTTGTAATAGAAAAAACAGTAGAAAGTCTAAATGGTCACTCATAGAAAGTTAACTTATGGCACATCCTTACAATACAAATATTTCATGCAAAGATAGGCTCGGTAAAGGACAGAAATGGTACGGACCTAACAGAAGCAGAAGGTATTAAGAAGAGGTGGCAAGAATACACAGAAGAACTGTACAAAATAGATCTTCACAACCCAGATAATCACGATGGTGTGATCACTCACCTAGAGCCAGACATCCTGAAATGTGAAGTCAAGTGGGCCTTAGAAAGCATCACTACGAACAAAGCTAGTGGAGGTGATGGAATTCCAGTTGAGCTATTTCAAATCCTCAAAGATGAGGCTGTGAAAGTGCTGCACTCAATATACCAGCAAATTTGGAAAACTCAACAGTGGCCACAGGACTGGAAAAGGTCAGTTTTCATTCCAATCTCAAAGAAAGGCAATGCCAAAGAATGCTCAAACTACCGCACAATTGCACTCATATCACATGCTAGCAAAGTAATGCTCAAAATTCTCCAAGCCAGGCTTCAGCAATACGTGAACCGTGAATTTTCAGATGTTCAACCTGGTTTTAGAAAAGGCAGAGGAACCAGAGATCAAATTGCGAACATCCGCTAGATCATCGAAAAAGCAAGAGAGTTCCAGAAAAACATCTATTTCTGCTTTATTGACTATGCCAAGGCCTTTGACTGTGTGGATCACAATAAACTGTGGAAAATTCTGAAAGAGATGGGAATACCAGACCATCTGACCTGTCTCTTGAGAAACCTGTATGCAGGTCAGGAAGCAACAGTTAGAACTGGACATGGAACAACAGACTGGTTCTAAATAGGAAAAGGAGTATGTCAAGGCTGTATATTGTCACCCTCCTTATTTAACTCATATGCAGAGTACATCAGGAGAAATGCTGGGCTGGAAGAAACACAGGCTAGAATCAAGATTGCCGGGAGAAATATCAATAACCTCAGATATGCAGATGACACCACCCTTATGGCAGAAAGTGAAGAAGAACTAAAGAGCCTCTTGATGAAAGTGAAAGAGGAGAGTGAAAAAGTTGGCTTAAAGCTCAACATTCAGAAAACTAAGATCACAGCATCTGGTCCCATCACTTCATGGGAAATAGATGGGGAAGCAGTGGAAACAGTGTCAGATTTTATTTTTTTGGGCTCCAAAATCGCTGCTGATGGTGATTGCAGCCATGAAATTAAAAGACGCTTTCTCCTTGGAAGGAAGGTTATGGCCAACCTGGATAGCATATTTAAAAGCAGAGACATTACTTTGCCAACAAAGGTCCATCTAGTCAAGGCTATGGTTTTTCCAGTGGTCATGTATGGATGTGAGAGTTGGACGGTGAAGAAAGCTGAGCGCTGCAGAATTGATGCTTTTGAACTGTGGTGTTGGAGAAGATTCTTGAGAGTCCCTTGGACTTCAAGGAGATCCAATCAATCAATCCTAAAGGAGATCAATCCTGGGTGTTCATTGGAAGGACTGATGTTGAAGCTGAAACTCCAATACTTTGGTCACCTTATGGGAAGAGTTGACTCATTGGAAAAGACCCTAATGCTGGGTAGGATTGGGGGCGGGAGGAGAAGGGGACGACAGAGGATGAGATGGTTGGATAGCATCACCGACTCAATGGACATGGGTTTGGATAGACTCCGGGAGTTGGTGATGGACAGAGAGGCCTGGAGTGCTGCAATTCATGGGGTCGCAGAGAGTCGTACATGACTGAGCAACTGAAGTGAAGTGAAGTACAATACAAACTATTGGATTAAAGAATCATTCTATGATATATCTTAAGTACAAAAAAGAAAAACACATTTTGAGTAATATAATGCATTCCCTTCCCCAGAGGATCTTCCCAACCCAGGGATCAAACCCAGGTCTCCTGCATTGCAGGCAGTTTCTTTACCATCTGAGTCACCAGGGAAACCCAATATAATGTGGAGTAATGACAAAATTAGAATTCTGTCAGCAAATAAATCTTTTTGTATATGTATGTGAGTGCACATGTATACGCACACAGGAGGCTGGAAGCACACACACAAAACACTTAATAGTGATACTACTGATATGAGGAACTGGAAAAGTCAAAGGGGAGTTTCACTTTTTACTGTTTTCTTCTTTATATTCATCATAAGCAAAATGTGAACTTTTTGTAATTGAAAATGTAGACAGAGTCTGGGGAGATCAGCAAAGAAATGGAAGACTTGCACCAGCCACTTGTAATGGGAACGATGCCATGAACCCCTCTCCTAAGGCAGAGTGTCCCTACTGCCTGTGGGTTGGCAAGAACTCAGACTGTGGGCTTTGCTAGTCCAACAGGTGTTGGTACATTCCATCACTAGCCTGGCACTGGGCCTCTGGAGAGGAATAAACAAAGCAGTGACAGTCTTGAGAAGATACCATAGGAAATCCAAGCTTTGAGGACTAGCCTTTGAGCTCCAAAGCTAGGGAAGATGTAGATTCTTGTGACCTAGGATTTGTTTATTCTGTTTCTTTGAAGTTAATGCCAAGAATCCAAGTGGCTTAAACTGCCCTAAATATTTTTTCCACATTTGGTCTATTAGTCCATTTACAGATGCATGTGTCTATCTGAAAAAGGATCCGTTTCTGCACGAGACTCAGTATCTTAATTATAAAAATCCCCACATGGATTCCATTGGTAACCAAATTGATAGAGCATTTTGTTCTCAGTTTTGAGGCATGTATTGTAGTAAAGAATTTGCCTCAAGACATTAGAAACACCTAAGGTTCTATATCTGAGAGAAAATTTCAGTTTGGGGTTAGGCATCATGGCAATTTTGATGAGTTGAACTATTTATCTGAACGATTTCTCAAAACCCAGAAACATATGCTCTAGACTTTTCCCTTTATAGCATTATTCACTGTTTTAAAATGCTGAATAAACATTTGAAAAATAATAATTTAGAATTTCTTTTTCAGACTTTGCATTTGCAAATAATGTAGACAAGTAAGTGATTTTTAAACTTTACTTTTATTATCATATTATTTCATAATTGTGATTCCCTAAATTATTTCCATTTCCCCAAATGAATTTTAATGAGTTAAAAAATGACTAACTCTTTGATAGGAAAAATCACATTGTCTTCCTGTGATGAATGATTTCAAGCTATGTATTTATATTTGATATATGTAGGGTTTTTAATATTATTATTAAACCTAAAATAAATGAAGAGGTGGAGTGAGGTGGAGAGAGAAGTTAGGAAAAAAGTTAAAAAAGAAAAACACAAAATCTCAGAAGTAACAATAAAAAAATAAAACTTAAGAATTACCTGATATTAAAAATGAAGGTCCTTACTTCCTTTTTACTTTTCCCCCAAATATGTTCAGTGAGCACAATTATTAATATTTTATACTCACTGGAGTTTATATTTTTAAAAGAAATAGTTCATAACTATGAAAAAAATCTTAATTTATGAATATTGATAAATTTTGAAAATCATCATTCTTTTTCATTTTACACTAAGGAATTTTTTCTTTGGGTTCAGTCTTGAAAAAATATTATCTCTAAGCACTTTTTATAAAATGTAGCATAATGCAGAGAAATAATATCTTTTCAATAAAATATGTATGTTACTAATACATATCATAGCTATAAATATTTTAATCATTTCATTTAACCACTGACTTTAAACGTGAATGCAAGAATAGTCACATCTATGTTGACGTCTATTATAGCTGATCCCAAATATGTCCAATTATATTTTTAAAATATACAATAAAAACAGTGCTACTTGTCCTTAAAGTCATTTGTCAGTAGGGCTCTAAAGTTATTTGTCAGTGGTACTATACTACAACTAACAGACAAATATGGCACTGATGCCTTTAAATTAAATATCTGTTTTGGTCTAATTGACTTTTTCCTGACATAATTGCCATTTTTGCAGAACTATGTTTGATGACCCAGAAGATGCTGTTTTTGTAAGGTCCATGAAGCGATCGGCAATGGCTATTACCTCTCTGAACTGGGACACAGTGCCAACAAGAGAGGAAAAATACCCGGAAGAGAAAGACACAGGACCTGCCCAAATGCTTACAATCATGCTGAGATAGCCCCTGGGGTTTCTAGAAATCTTAGTAGTTCTCAGTTATATATTAAACTTTCCTGTGATTAGCATATTCTTTATTTACTGTGGTATTATTTGAAACATTAGAATGTAAACAGAAACACTAAGGAAAAATAATTCCTACGTTTCTCTTGAGTTAAACATGGATATAGAAATATACACAAATCATAAGTTTTAACAAATTTTCAAAAAAATGAACACGTACATGTAACCATCATCCTAGATCAAGAAACAGAACATTACCAGCACTCTAGAAACCTCCTCATTCCTGTTACCAGTCCAATGACCAGTTACTACATCATCCTGATTTCTAAACCATGTACTGTGTTTCTAAACACATATATTAGATATTAATATACTGAACTGAACTGAATATGGTTTCTAAACCATATATTAATGTTTTTGAAAGGCATATAAATGGAATCATAGAAGATGAATTATTTTTTCTGGCTTCATTTACTCAACATTGTAAAATGGACCAATGTTGTTGCTAGTAGCAATAATTCTGTTGTGCTCGTTGATATATAGTATTCCATTGTATGACCACGACACAAGGTATGACTTTCATTCTCACTTTTGGAGGCATTTATCAGTTCTGCATGTGAGCTTATGATCTGTGGTTGGCCTACCCAGAAGTGCTCTGTAAGAGGGAAGGGAAAACAGAAAAGTTTTCAGCAGTTGCCTGGTTCAGTTCAGTCGCTCAGTCGTGTCCGACTCTTTGCGACCCCATGAATCACAGCACGCCAGGCCTCTCTGTCCATCACCAACTCCCGGAGTCTACCCAAACCCATGTCCATCGAATCGGTGATGCCATCTAACCATCTCATCCTCTGTCGTCCCCTTCTCCTCCTGCCCTCAATCTTTCCCAGCATCAGGGTCTTTTCCAATGAGTCAACTCTTCACATGAGGTGGTCAAAGTATTGGAGTTTCAGCTTCAACATCAGTCCTTCCAATGAACACCCAGGATTGATCTCCTTTAGGATGGACTGGTTGGATCTTCTTGCAGTCCAAGGGTCTCTCAAGAGTCTTCTCCAACACCACAGTTCAAAAGCATCAATTCTGCGGTGCTCAGCTTTCTTTATAGTCCAACTCCCACATCCATACATGACCACTGGAAAAACCATAGCCTTGATTAGATGGACTTTTGTTGGCAAAGTAATGTCTCTGCTTTTAAATATTTTTATCTAGATGGGTCATAACCTTCCTTCCAAGGAGAAAGCGTCTTTTAATTTCATGGCTGCAATCACCATCAGCAGCGATTTTGGAGCCCAAAAAAATAAAATCTGACACTGTTTCCACTGCTTCCCCATCTATTTGCCATGAAGTGATGGGACCAGATGCCGTGATCTTAGTTTTCTGAACGTTGAGCTTTAAGCCAACTTTTCCACTCTCCTCTTTCACTTTCATCAAGAGGCTCTTTAGTTCCTCTTCACTTTCTGCCATAAGGGTGGTGTCATCTGCATATCTGAGGTTATTGATATTTCTCCCGGCAATCTTGATTCCAGCTTGTGTTTTTTCCAGCCCAGCGTTTCTCATGGTGTATTCTGCATATAAGTTAAATAAGCAGGGTGACAATATACAGCCTTGATGTACTTCTTTTCCTATTTGGATCCAGTCTGTCGTTCCATGTCCAGTTCTAACTGTTGCTTCCTGACCTGCATACAGGTTTCTCAAGAGACAGGTCAAATGGTCTGGTATTCCCATCTCTTTCAGAATTTTCCACAGTTTATTGTGATCCACACAGTCAAAGGCCTTGGCATAGTCAGTAAAGCAGAAATAGATGTTTTTCTGGAACTCTCTTGCTTTTTCGATGATCCAGCAGATGTTGGCAATTTGATCTCTGGTTCCTCTACCTTTTCTAAAACCAGTGTGAACATCTGGAAGTTCACAGTTCACGTATTGCTGAAGCCTGGCTTGGAGAATTTTGAGCATTACTTTGCTAGCATGTGATATGAGTGCAATTGTGCGGTAGTTTGAGCATTCTTTGGCATTGCCTTTCTTTGAGATTGGAATGAAAAGTGATCTTTTCCAGTCCTGTGGCCACTGCTGAGTTTTCCAGATTTGCTGGCATATTGAGTGCAGCACTTTCATAGCCTCATCTTTGAGGATTTGAAATAGCTCAACTGGAATTCCATCACCTCCACTAGCTTTGTTCATAGTGATGCTTTCTAAGGCCCACTTGACTTCACATTCCAGGATGTCTGGCTGTAGGTGAGTGATCACACCATCGTGATTATCTGGGTCGTGAAGATCTTTTTTGTACAGTTCTTCTGTGTATTCTTGCCACCTCTTCTTAATATCTTCTGCTTCTGTTAGGTCCATACCATTTCTGTCCTTTATCGAGCCTATCTTTGCATGAAATATTCCCTTGGTATCTCTAATATTCTTGAAGAGATCTAAGAAGCTGAACTTGAACAGTTCTATGAAGACCTACAACACCTTTTAGAACTAACACCCAAAAAAGATGGCCTTTTCATTATAGGAGACTGGAATGCAAAAGTAGGAAGTCAGGAAACACCTGGTGTAACCAGCAAATTTGGCCTTGGAGTATAGAATGAAGCAGGGCAAAGGCTAATAATAGAGTTTTGCCAAGAGAACGCACTGGTCATAGCAAACACCCTCTTCCAACAACACAAGAGAAGACTCTACACATGGACATCACCAGAGGGTCAACACCGAAATCAGATTGATTATATTTTTTTGCAGCCAAAGAGGGAGAAGCTCTATACAGTCAGCAAAAGCAACACCGGGAGCAGACTGTGGCTCGGATCATGAAGTCCTTATTGCCAAATTCAGACTGAAATTGAAGAAAGTGGGGAAAACCCCTAAACCATTCAGGTATGACCTAAATCAAATCCCTTATGATTATACAGTGGAAGTGACAAATAGATTTAAGGGACTAGATCTGATAGACAGAGTTCCTAATAAACTAAGGAAGGAGGTTCGTGACATTGTACAGGAGGCAGGGATCAAGACCATCCCCATGGAAAAGAAATGCAAAAAGGCAAAATGGCTGTCTGAGGAGGCCTTAAAAATAGCTGTGAAAAGAAGAGAAGCAAGAAGCAAAGGAGAAAAGGAAAGATATTCCCATCTGAATGCAGAGTTCCAAAGAATAGCAAGGAGAGATAAGAAAGCCTTCTTCAGCGATCAATGCAAAGAAATAGAGGAAAACAACAGAATGGGAAAGACTAGAGATCTCTTCAAGAAAATTAGAGATACCAAGGGAACATTTCATGCAAAGAAGTTGCCTGGTGCTGAGACACAAAACTGGACATGTAAGGTAACTCAAAATATGTTGCTGATCTTCTCCAGCTAAGCTCAAGAGCTAGATAAAAGCTTATAAAAACCAAAGCAACATGTCCCCTTATCTGATGGTGCCTAGACATTATCACACTGTACCGTAGACACACTATAGAAGTGGGGCTGAAATCAAAAGCAAGAGATGAAAACCCTAGAGGGAGTAGTGAACCGTCGCCAAGAATCTGTGACCTCCTTTTACTTGTGGGCACATATGATTCTGTGCACAGCTAGAATCTGCAAAGTCTGGTATGGTGGTTGGCAGAAGGTTACAGATGAGGAAAAAGAGTTTCATGAGTGGCTGATATAAAAGCAAAAATGATGGCATGTGGCTTCTAAGATTACTTCACAGGAAGAATCAAAATGTTCTCTTCCTCTCTCCTTCTCACTTAACCTGCAGGAAGCCAGCTGTCATGTCATGACACTTACACAGTCCTCTGGAGAGACCAATGTGGTGAAAAACTGAGACCTACTTTCAGAAGTAAGTAAGGAACTAAGTCCTCTACTGACAACTATGTGAATTACAATTCCTCCTCCAGATCCAGTTAATCACCTTGCAAGTTGGCCTTCCAGATCCCATTTAAGCCCCAGAGGGCTGCAGCCCTGGTTGAAACCTTCATAACACCCTCCTGAGATACTCCAAGCCAGAACCGCACCATCAAGCTGCTTCTGTTTTTGGCCTGCAGGAACTGCATGAGATAATGCTTACTGATGCTTCAAGCTGATAAATTTTGGGATAATTTGCTATATAGTAACAGATAATTAATACAATGTGTGTGTGTGTGTGTGTGTGTGTAATACAATGTGTGTGTGTGTGTGTGTGTGCGCTCAGTCACTCAGTAATATCCGACTCTTTCCTTATGGACTGTAGCCTGCCAAGCTCCTCGGTCCATGATATTTTCCAAGCAAGAATACTGGAGTGAGTTGCCATGCCCTCCTCCAGTGGATCTTCCCAACCCAGGGACTGAAGCTGCATCTCTTGTGTCTCTTGCATTGGCAAGGTGGATTCTTTACCACTGAGTCACCTGGGAGGCCCCAAGTAACACAATAACCCAGCCTGATCCATAATGCTAGAAGTATTTGTTGTAAGTAACAATGTCTTGTGAAGCCTCTGGCAAGCTGAGAGGGGTTACACTGAGATCTTCAAGGGTCACAGCATCAGCAGCAGAGAGCTAGTCACTGATCAAAGAGCAGTTCGAGGAATGCTACTGCATTCATTCTAGAACTGGGAGCCTGAGCTGAACTTATCATGAACTGAGTACCATGAGACCCACCAACCAATAATGTTGGGTGGGCAGAGCAACAATCTGTTTCAGGATGGAAATGGTGTATTTTGGTTCAGATTTAAGATGGCTCATAAACTGCACAAGCAGTATTACTTTTTAATTAGATTGCAGTAAATGGAGGATGGGGTATTGCAATACTCAGGCTAACCACTAAAAGAACAGTAAAAAAAAAAAAAAAGTTATTTTTAATCCCACAATCACTAAAAAGGAAGAAAAATTTATTCCAATTGCAAAAATATGGCTAACAAATTTCACTTAATCTTTTTAGAGAACTAATGGAAATATATCTCATTTGTATGAAAAAGATTTGTTTTAAAATGCACTCAATACTGGGTACTTCTGGTTCAAGGATGAAGGCCTGTTAGTTCCAAGACAGGAAAACATTACAGTAAATACCATTTGGAGAAAAGGACAAAATAAAATACATGATCCTTACCTAAATAATCTAAAACTCTACAAAAATGGAATGCACAATTGAGAGAGTCTTTAATTAAGTTATTTGCTTCAAACAACAAAGACCCATTCAAGTGGGTCTGAGAGGAAGCACATTTATTTCAGGATCCATCACTTGATCTTTTGACTGGGGAAGAAACACTGATACATAGATTCGTGGAGGGCTGAGGTTATAAGCCAGGGCTCTGGAATTGGACAATCTAGTTTAGCTCTTCCACTTACCAGTTATGTTACTTGGACAAGTTAGTTAATTTCTACAGAGGCTTTAATTTCCTCTTCTTTAAAATAAGTTACTTCACAGAGTTGCAAGGATTATACTAGATCATGTATGTAACGTGTTAAGTAGAGTGGCTTTCTCAAAGTGCTCAATATATGTCATCAGTTGACCCTTGAACAACTTGGGTTTGAACTACATAGATTCACTTATAGGTAGATTTTTTTCCCAATAAATATATAGCACAGTACTACATGCTCTGTAGTTGGTTGAATTCACAGATGTGAAACTGCAAATATGGAGGACAGATTGGAAAGTTATACTTGGATTTCTGGGAGGGTGGGCACCCCTAACCCCTGTGGTGTTCGAGAGTAGTTGTGCCCCTTAGGAACTATACCTAGCATCAGAGACTGATGTTTGTGTTCACTCAAACTGTACACATTGAAATCTAATTCCCAGTGTGATGGTACTTGGAGGTAAGGCCTTTGGGAGGCATTCAGGTCATGAGGGTGGAGCCTCATGAATAATAGGATTAGCAAGCTTATAAGAGGCCAGAGAGCTAGCATGCCCTTTCTGCTAAATGAGGACACACTACAGTGGCCCTCTGTAAACCAGGAAGAAGATGCTCACCAAGAACTTGACCATGCTGGCACCCAGATCTTGAACCTCCAGCCTACACAACTGTGAGAAATAAATGTTTGCTGTTTAAACCACCCCAACCTATCGTAATTTGTTCTAGCAGCTCAAACTAGGACATGTGGTCTATTAGGGTTCTTCAGAGATACAGATCCATTGGGCACACGCATATTTACAGAGAGCAATTTATTTTAAGGAATTGCCTCATGCCATTGGTGTGGGCGGGGCTGGTAAGTCCAAAATTTGTGGGGTAGACTGGTGGAGACATTCAGGTATGATCTGATGTTTCAGCTTTGAGTCCAAAATCCACAGAGCAGGCATTTGTTTGTTGGAGCTTATTTTTGCCTCTGATTGTTGTTTCCATGTTACTGGCTTCTTCCGCCTCAAATCTGTGATATAAGAGGCAGAAAGAAAACAGACAAAAAACCAAGTATCATTGCCTGGTCCTGAGGGGCTTAGCCAATCTGCCTTCTTCTGTTTGTTTTATATGTAATGTCCAGGGTTTTCAGTCTTACTTAGGAGGAGGAATAAAGAAAATATGTATACACTATCTTCCCAGAAGTGTTGAGATTTTTTTTAAAAATGTAGCTGAACTAGTTTCATTTGTGGCTTCTGAGTTTAGTGTCATATTTAAGAAGGCCTTCTTCATGCCAAAGTCACTAAGAATTCATTCATGGTTTCTTCTGGAATTGACAATTTTTCACATTTAAAATTAGTCATTTGGCATCATCCCTGAGATTAAGTAGTTTAAGTGTATGAATTTGCTAGCTATACTGCCCTGAATTGATCAATTACATAGCTCCTTGATTCATTGCAGACAAATTAAGATCACCATTTAAAAAGATGCCTTTATTGATTTATAAAACTAGAATTTTGTCTTTAAAGGACATAGAAAATAGGCTAGAACCACCTTTTAGGGGGAAAATCTGTTTATCTGCTAAAGTATTCAATCAATATTAGCAGGAAGAAGAAAGTTGTTTTTACTAAATTAAAATCTTGCTTTTTGTCCATGCAAATGATGCTTTATTATCACAGCTTACATAAACATTATTCATTTCTATACAATTACAAACAGATATGCTTTTCCAAAATAAACACTGAGAGATGCAAAAACACCTTGTAGTGGTAGCATCTTTTCCAACCAAAATGTTAACTGTAATCCAAAACTTGACCTGCCTTTGTGCTTTTTCTAAGAGCATATAATCTCAAAACTTTTATGTGCCTTCGTTTCCCTTTTAATATATTTATATACATTTAACTTTTGAAATTTGATTCCACTAAGTTTTTCAAGGAGGTTTTAATAGTTCTTTGCTTTTGATTTATAGAAAGCCAAATGAGAAATCTGCTCATGTAACCAAACAAAGCAAACCCAGTGTGGACCATGTCAGAGCCCAGTGAATTTGACACCTTTGCCTCCTTGTATCCCTCTCTTATCTGTATCTACTCAGTGGCAGCATTCTCCTAGGCACCTCCACATGTCAGCTTCTGAACTGAATCCCTATAATTTATGATCATCCCAAGGGAGAAACAAACAAAAATCCTTCCTCTTTGGCTTCAGGAAGGTAAAATCTCTGCGAGGTACTCTGATGGGCCTCGTTGTGGCCAAGGAAACAGGTCACTGCTACTGCTGCTGCTAAGTCGCTTCAGTCGTGTCCGACTCTGTGCGACCCCATAGACGGCAGCCCACCAGGCTCCGCCGTCCCTGGGATTCTCCAGGCAAGAATACTGGAGTGGGTTGCCATTTCCTTCTCCAGTGCATGAAAGGGAAAAGTGAAAGTGAAGTCGCTCAGTCGTGTCCAACTCCTAGCGACCCCATGGACCACAGCCTACCAGGCTCCTCCATCCATGGGATTTTCCAGGCAAGAGTACTGGAGTGGGGTGCCATTGCCTTCTCCAAACAGGTCACTACTGATTGTTATAAAACTGGGAGACTAGGAAGACATCTATCTCCCACTAAAGAAGGGAAGTGATTTGCTTCAGAAGCAGGGGAGATGGTTCTGAGAAGATAAAAACACTGCAGAACTACTTCAAATATTTCTGTTAAGTTTAATATCCAATAATATTATAACTCAAGTAAACTCATAAACATGATGGATGACTAAAATCAGTCATCTTTTTAAGGGCCGAGGGGTTACCCACCACATCCTATAAAATAATGGCTTGTCTACAGAGCTCTATTATTATCTCATGTCTGCAGAGAAACTACAGCAATGGTAACATATTAAGAGTGTACAATGTTGTAGTCAAACTGCAGACCCTGTTGAGTTCCAACTCTGTACTTTTGGATGATAGAGTGGGCCTTTTTAGACTTGAACTTCCTTATCTGTGCTGTGGGGGATAAAAATAAAGCCCAATTCATGGGGTTGTTGTGAATATTAAACAAAATAACTTCAGAGATACAGTAGCTTTCAGTGTTAGCTATTACTATTACCTAGTTGGTAAAGAATCTGCCTGCAATGCAGGAGACCCAGGTTTGATCCCTGGGTTGGGAAGATCACCAGGAGAAGGAAATGGCAACTCACTCCAGTATTCTTGCCTGGGAAATCCCAAGGACAGAGAAGCCTGGCGGGCTACAGTCCATTGGGTTCCACGAGTCAGACACGATTTAGCAACTAAACCACCACTGGGTCAAAAAGCACAATCCAACTTCTGAATAAACCCATTGGCTAATTTAACATTCTATTATATAGGATTTCCTTGGTGGCTCAGACGGTAAAGCGTCTGTCTACAATGCGGGAGACCCGGGTTCGATCTCTGGGTCGGGAAGATCCCCTGGAGAAGAAAACGGCAACCCACTGCAGTACTATTGCCTGGAAAATCCCATGGACGGAGGAGCCTGGTAGGTCCCAGTCCATGGGATCGCAGCGAGTCGGACACGACTGAGCAACTTCACTATATATCAGCTCTGAGTACAAGACATATTATAATAGGAAGACTATTCTAATCCTTTAGGTCCTGTTTTTGTTTGAGAAAAGTTTCTTGATGGCATATAGAAAATAATTCAATATGGTAAAAAAAAAAAAGGGTAGCTGGATGACCACCTGTTTTGATGGTGCTATAATGGAATCATCTATTTTTGGTTATTTATGACAAAGAGAGTACCATCAGAACCAACCTCATTTTTCTTAAATTCCATTTTCTGACCAACCCTTCCCTGAAATATGTCTATAGAACTTTTGATACTGACATGGCTTATATCTGAAGTCCTCTTTGTCCAACTGGAAAGTTACTATTAATGCCAGCTGTAGCTGTGTTGGAGTTCTGACTCATATTAGCATTCATTTCAATAAAGAGAAAATTACCTCTATGTTGCCACATCTCGATTCTCCTACTCCCTTTGGCTTTTTCATAACCTTTCATGCTATCCAAAAACAGGAACCATGATGATACCACACACCCAAAAAATAATTAACATCAGGGAACTCGGGTTAAAAATTTACTTGTGGAAGAGGAAGGCCTGGGAGGACCATTTTTCTAGTCAAAGACAAACGTTTATCATTGTGTGTAGACTGAGGGATTTCAATGAGAGAAGGGGGGCATGTCATGATTCACAAGTACAGGAAAAATCTGCCTGTTGAATTCCTACCCACTTAACCCTAAACAGTGATTTACTCACAAGAAGTCTTCCTACAGCAGCTCGGTACAGGGTGTACAGAAGATGTACGTGTTGGGGCTGGGAGAAAAGTAACTGAATGTAAGGAAGAGAAAAAGCAGCAAGACAGAAGAATCTGATCAGTGAAGTGAGGTGAGAATTCTTGTCATTCTGATTTACAATTGTAAATGTTAAAATAATTATTACTGTGTTCTCCAGTATTTGCTGTTTCCTAAAATGTTTTTAAGTTCTCTAATATTTCTTTACCATCTGCCACCCCCTGACAACAACAAACTATGAAAAAAGATTTAAGTTGGCTCTATTAGTAGGCACAATTTATTTTACAATCAACACACGGGAACTTTGAAACACAGCATTATCTTCAAATCTCACTCTAGATCGATTTAAATACTCAGACACTAAAAACTGATGCCAGCACAGCCTATAAATGACAGTTATAAATCAGTGTGTGGACAAGAAGAACCCCATGAAAAGCTTACAAGAAGGTCACAGCCTTTCAAGTGGAAAATGGCACATGAATCAGTTTTATAGTAACTGTGGACACAGTATGTTTAGCCTTTGTTTAACCAACAATTTCATCAAACATCTTTTTTTAATGCACATGCTGAGATAACTGTGGCTATACCTTAGTTCCTCCTGGGGGATTTGACATTTATGAAGGTACAAATACTGTAGATAAAATGTCACTGCAGGAACTACATAAAGTTCAGTCTGCTCAGGATAAATTCTATAGAAAACTACAATTAGCTGAACTATGTCAGAGCTCCTTTAACACATAGCTTTTCTTCATTTCATTGCATCTTAAGTAGCACTTTACTGTAAATGCTATTTATATAAAGCATTTTATTTACATATAAGTTATGATTCTTTTAACTACCCATCTCTATGGTTATAAAATTTTTCTTCTCCTGAAAATCTCCTCTCCTACAACTGTTCTGCTTGCCTCTTTGTTCCCAAGAACATATATTTCTTTTTTAAAAGGAAATTTATTTTCCTTTGAGAACAACTGCTGGGAAGCCTATCTCAGAAAGGGAATAGAAATGTTTCTCCTGCATTTTGAAAAAAAGTTTTTCTCTCTAAAAACTATCTGTCCTATTATAGAACAGAATCAATATGAAGTCAGGGCATGGTGGACAGGGTCTTGTTGGAAAGCACGTATTCTGTGAAATGTGGAATCCCGCCACAGTGCCAGGCAGGTGTGGAGCCAAGCAGGATGCAATCATGTGAGTTCCTAGCTACCTGCCAGGTGAGGACTTTCCACGCTTGCTCAGACACTTGCTCTGGCCCTTACTCCTCAGACACCTGTGGACCTACAGCAGCCTCTTGTAAACCTTCCAGCCCAGCAACACTCTGCAGAGATTCTTTCTCGCCTTCCTCAGAATCCTTAGGATTGTCATCCTCTTGGCATATTCTCGTTTCAGCCTCCTCCGGCCGCTCTTCACCAACACAATTAGAATTGACATCAAATTTGCTATCTGATAAAAAGAAGAAAAGAAAAAATAGTCATCTGGCTCCTACCATGTGCCAGACACTCTTCTAAGTGCTTTTTGTG
Source organism: Giraffa tippelskirchi (assembly GCF_054371585.1). Taxonomy (NCBI): domain Eukaryota; kingdom Metazoa; phylum Chordata; class Mammalia; order Artiodactyla; family Giraffidae; genus Giraffa; species Giraffa tippelskirchi. The sequence continues at coordinate 72,103,824 of NC_137284.1, forward strand.
TATTAAAATCCTCATAACAACCACAAGGGGGAGTTTTCTACTAGCATTATTCTTTTACAAATGGGCAAACTGAGAAGAGAGGGGCTTTGCTAACTTGCTCATAGTTGCACAGCCAGTGAAAATAAGAGAACTGGCATTTGAACTCAGGCCTTGAAATCAGGATTGCAGACAAGCAAAATCCACATTCGAATACAGCTTTGCCACGAATTAGCTTGACACGCTTGGTTAGGTAAATGCCTGTCCAAGGCTGTCTCCTTATAAGGAGGGGGATAATAAAGCCTATTGCACATTTGTGGAGAATAAAGGAGTAGAATAGCATGTGGGATGGACTGATGTCTAACAACCAGGAGTTCTCATCTACTGACAACCCTTCCATATGGCTTCTTGGGTATGTGACCAGCCGTTATACATCGCTTTCAACACGCAGGATATAAAGGTTTGGTCCAGAAAACAGGAGAAAGCAAGACAGTCAGAAAGCCTGACTATTCTATTAATAATCTATTTATACACCAGTTTATTTGGTATGAATGCAGTTTTGTACAAATCATCCATTTCCATTAATATGTTTCTCCACCAGGTGGCAAAGGGGACATTGTCCTTTGAGGAGCTGAGATGAACATGCTTAGTATCAGAATCACCCAGGTAACCTTTTGGCAACCTATCACTTCCCAGAATGTGTGATACATATCCTACATCCTCTGGGGTGGGACGTCAGAGTTCTCCAATATGTGAATCATTGCCGAAGCAACTCACTGTTTCTGATGAAAATGAGTCATACACTTTATGAGGAAAGGAGAGGAAAAATAATATGGAACTCACTGTCCTCACACTTGTGGAAAGTTTAGCTGTGCAAGTTAACTTGTAATTTATAAATTTACTCCATCATTTTACCTGCAGTTTCATAATTAAGAAATTTAAAGGCTTCCAATCTTAAAATCTTCAGGTAGCCATTAGGGTAAATTTAATTATTTCCTTATTCAAAGACCTTAAAATCCTTTGTGAGCAAAATATAAGTAAACTACTCAATAAGAGTCACTTGGCTCCAGAGCAGTCTCATGAATCACAAAGTAGAAAGTGGAATAAACACCATTCCTCAGAATTTTATGTTCTTCATTTTCTAGTGCTATCTAGGCTGACATTATATTGACATTGTACATTACATGTACATTGTCTGTACATTATCCCAGAGACTCAAAAGAAGGATATATTTAAGTGTAATCCTGATGATGGTTAACCCCAGTCTTCCTTGGTTCCCTGGGAAGACGCAGTTCCTGTGTGTCCTGTGTTAATATAATTGTTACTTCCTCTTCCTACTGACACGTATTATGGTCGCGGTTTTTATACACTTACTGTTCTCCTCTTCACTCTTTGCCTTGGCAGCCTCCAACTGTTGCTTCTCATAAATGTCCTTGAGATTCTTACAGATTTTCTTATGTGCAAACCAGTGTGTTTTCTGGCAGTTCTGATCACAATATATTACCTGAAGGCAATTGCACATTTATTTTCAAGAGGTGTAGTCACATGACTTTTCAATTACAACATTAAATCAAGTACTGTGCTGTAAAAATATTAACTTTTCTAGGTGTCCCTGGTGACTCAGATGGTAAGGAATCTGCCTGCAATGTAGGAAACCTGGGACTGATACCCGGGTTGGGAAGATCCCATGGAGAAGGAAATGGCAACCTACTCCAGTATTCTTGCCTGGAGAATGCCATGGACAGAGGAGACTGGCGGGCTATAGTCCATGGGCTCACAAAGCATCGGACATGACTAAGTGACTAACTCCCAATGTGCTTTATTTTAAAACCATGATGTATGAATGTGTATTGTTTACCTTTGCAATTTTTAGCTTCCACTTTTTAACAACAATGAATATATAACACATGGTCTACCAAAGACTCTAACATATGATTTATTTAAGAGACTTCTGTGTGCCAGAATTGATACAGTACAAGGACAAAGAAAATACAATTGTTGTCCCAGAGGAAGCTAGAGCAGGATGGAGTAGCATGGATGGAGGCTAATAATTAACAACATGATTTATATCCTAGAACAGGACGTAACAGCAATGGGAACACAGAGGAAGCAATGACTCACTCTAAATAGAGGGAGTCAGTAGACAGAGAAACAGGAAAGAAGCATTCCAAGTGGATGGAATATCTTGTACAAAAATGCAGGAATAGGAAAGTGAATGCTGTGTTTAGGACAGCAATACGTTTGTGTAAATAGAGTTTAGATTTTTGTAAAATTATATGCCAAAAACTGGGCTAGGCTGTTATACATTGAAGGTATTACAGACTGTATTATTGGCCCTAATTCTTCACTCTTCCCTGCATCCATACATTTTCCCATGTGACTTCAAAGTTCTTTTCTTTGAAGGGGTGGAGAATTAACTTTAAGTATAGCCATGCAACTTGTTTTGGCCAGAGGAATGAGACAGCATGGCAATTTCAAGGCTGGACCTCACAAGACCTTGTATGTTTCTACTTGCCTACTTATAGCTCTACCATCACCATGAGGACATGTTCACCCTGGCCTGCTGGTCCAAGGAGGATGAGAAACACATGGAACAGATGTGCCCCAGGCAACCACAAACATGAGAGAAAAAAAAAAAGACTGTTGTTTGAAGTAATGAATTTTGGAATGTTTTTATATGTGGCCATAGTTAATCAATATAGATGGTCTCATTAGTTCTCACAACTCTAGCTGCATTTCACACATAAGGAAACTGAGGCTCAGAGAAGTAAGTAATTAAAGGTAATGAAACTGGAGAAGAAGTTTCTAGCAGAACATGATGGGTTGCAGAAAAATGTGCTGAAGAATTTCAACCTTAAAAACAATAGGAAATTAACATGATCTATAGGGTAAAGTCATACCTGAATGGTCTAGTGGTTTTCCCTACTTTCTTCAATTTAAGTCTGAATTTGGCAATAAGCGAGGCCTGGCGTGCTGCAATTCATGGGGTCGCAAAGAGTCGGACACGACTGAGCGACTGAACTGAACTGAACTGATAGGGTAAAGTGAATGTACAGATGCATGCATGTGGGTAGTATCTGTATGTGAGAAGAATCCATTCAGATATGCTCTTTATAGAGATAATTCTGGCAGAAGTGGGTAGCAGTCCAGAAAACTTAAAGATTGGTGACAGTCAGAAGGGAGTGAGAGCTTTACAAGGAAGAGCTGATGAAGAGAGAATGGTTGAAGTCAACACTGGAAGATTTAAGACTGCATATTTATGAACTGTTGTAGGTTCTCATATATGCACTAGCCTCAGTCCCCTGTGAATAAGTTTTCACTTATTTTCTCATAATAATTCATTCATTCATACTCTCTTTTTTGGGTGTGGTGAGCATAGAAGCTGGGCAACATGTGAGCTGGACAGAAGAGGGAACAGAACTACATGTATCCTATAGTTCTTTTTCAAAATTATTTTCAAATATTAGATTCAATATTTCATATCTAATATATTAGAATTTATTAGAAAAAATGCCAACTATTACATTTATAGAATATTAAAACTCAGTTATCAACTTCGATGAAATCTAAACCAGATGTCAATGAACTTAACTTCATTCTTACCATTTTGCACACTGAGCATCTTTTACTTGCTCCTTTTTCTCCACAGGTAGTGCAAAATTCAACATCCACAAAACCCACCTGACCAGTGATGGCTTGGGTAAGCACAGAGAATGCAGTGGGATCAGAACCCTAGAGGAAGTAAGAAGAGGAGAAAAAAAAAAACTCTGAAATCACCATGGACAGACTACAGAGAAGACACTTCTGAGTACACCTTTTTCTGCTCCAAGTACATGGCAGGTAAGTCATGGATCCAGATGTTCAGAAAGAAAAAAGTTGGCTCTATTCTAGAATAAACGTTATTTTTCAACTGAGATTATTCAGTAAGCATACAAAGATTTCAGATATAGGACAGTGAACTCAGAGTGGAATTTCCTTCTGAGAATTAAGACAATATATAATACATATTCTGAGGGACAATTTATAGGATACATCACAAATGTTTATCATAATTCTTAAAAGTTTAATGCAACTTAAGTGTTTTAAAGAACTTGTCTATTTAAAACTATTTACTTGAGGTAGATCCGCAATTCTAATAGATAAAAATTATCACCTTTATCACTGAAATGCTCCAAACTCTTAAGAATAAAGAGCTATACATGTGATTGCATTAGGTTATTAAGAAAAACCAAAAATATGAAAATTATACAGTTACTGAAAATCAAAATGGCTTGCTGAAGAGTATTTATGAAATTTCTTAACAGAGGAAATTATAAGGGCAAATATTTATCTGCCTGGGGTAATGCTATTAAGACCTATTTAAATATTTATCTGCCTGGGATAATACTATTAAGATCTACTTAGAGCAATTACAAGGTATGGAGCTATCATACCTACTCACAACAGTTCTTGTTTCTGAGTTTTTCAAATTTGCTTCTTTATTCCTATCTAAAAATGTGGAAATTTTCATAATTTATATTTTTATTTGCTTTTCCTTTCTAAGAATATTTATTTTACCAGTTATACATAACAAATAACCACCTTGGAACACTGTTTTACACTGGACTCATTTCAAAACCACTTTACTCCTCCTAAAAACAAATAATTACTAAGTTTCTTTTTAGTTCAAGAGTTAAGAATTATCTTTTGGAATGAAGATAACATAACAGTGAGAAAAAAGAGCTGAAATAAAACCTCAGATACTAGTTATAAGTTAATAATTTCATCAGGAATGAATGTCTATGGCAGTTGTGCTGAAATGACAGTGTATCAGATAGTTTGTTCAAAATTCAGATCAATCTATACTTTCTAAATTATAGTCTCTAAGGATGTGGTCCCTGTACCTGCGTTATTACAAGTGATTCTGAAACATACTAAAAGTTTGAGAATTTCTGGTACTTAAATGTTTTTACAATTACATGTTCACGTTCAAATATTCTTTTTATAAACATGACTGAGACAAGGTTTCCCTGGTGGCCCAACAGTACAGAAATCTGCCTGCCAATGTAGGAGACATGGGTTCAGTCCCCGGGCTGGGAAGATCCCAGATGCCTTGGAGCAATCATGCCTGTGCACCACAAACAATGAGCCTGTGCTCTAGAGCCCAGGCCCACATGTGCCGCAACGACTGCAGCCCGCACACCCTACAGCCTGTGCTCCACGACAAGAGAAGACACCACGAGAAGCCCGTGCACTGAAACTAGAGTGGCCTCCATCATCTGCAGAAAATCTGCACAGAATGAATGTCTATGGCAGTTGTACTGAAAAGAGGGTGTGCACCAGAGAGCTTGTTAAAAATTGCTGCAGATAGAGAAAAGCCCTTGTAGCAGCGAAAACACAGTGCAGCCAAAAATTAAAAATAAATAAATAAAAATTAAGGGGGGAAAAAAAAAATCATGACTGAGACATGTTCAAAATCTTCCCCAAGATGGGACTTTTGTAGGAGTCACAAAACAATGATATTCTCACAAATATACCAGAAGTAAAACTAAAATATTTTTTGCTAGAAACATGGCTCCTAATGTGAACTATTGCCTCAGAAAAAAATTGATGGTACAGCAGAGTAACCACATGAAATCTTTCTTGTCACAGTTGAGTGATAAGAATTCTTTCTTACTATACAAAACCTTGTCATCTACTTTGTTAAATATGTATCCTATAAAATCAGAGACCTTAGCTAGCCTTCCAGAAGTTAATATATACACCTTCAAATGATAAAGCAAAATATCTTTAAGAGTCTCATGTTACAATGCTTGAGCAGCATTTCTTAAATAGAGCTATGCCTCACACTTCCTGCTGAACTCTGTGACAGACAGAAGCCAGAGTTCCACGACAGGCAGAGGTTTGGGCTCAGGCACCAACACTGTCAGAAAATACCACGAGCGATCTTCATGGCAGCCGGCCGTGAGAACCACCATGTCGGGGGACAAGGTTAATACTGCTTCAGAGGCTGCTGAACTTGCAGAATACTGGAATCTGTCAGGCAGTCAACAGTGGCTAACTGGGACACTCACAACCACAAGCATGGCAGATCAAGACTTCAAGAGAGCAGAAGTTCTTAAAGACAGAAATGTTTCTAAAATGCATTAAATAAATATTATCTTGATTACTGATGACTCAGATCACTAGGATAAACATCAAACACTATACTCTCTAACGACATTGTTCTATGATACAGGGGTAAGATGGATTGTTGAGTCCTACACTGACCTGCTTCGAGTTTTTAAAAAGTACTCCGACCTGCTATTTTTAGTTTTCTCCCTTAAAAGTACAACGTCAGCTACACTTATTAGTGCTGGACATCACTCAGCAGCCACTGTTAATTGCTTCTCTGATAAGCTTATGCTTTCCAGCTCTAGACCAATTTCATTTTCTTGCCTGCCTACAACAGGAATACGAGTTTGGAGGAAGAGCATTAGATGCCTTGCAACTGTGAGGTCATTAGCATGTGCTGCTGCTGTTGCTACGTCACTTCAGTTGTGTCCGACTCTGCACGACCCCATAGATGGCAGCCCACCAGGCTCCCCCGTCCCTAGGATTCTCCAGGCAAGAGTACTGGAGTGGGTTGCCATGTCCCTCTCCAGTGCATGAAAGGGAAAAGTGAAAGTGAAGTCGCTCAGTCGTCTCCGACTCTTAGCGACCCCATGGACTGTAGCCTACCAGGCTCCTCCGTCCATGGGATTTTCCAGGCAAGAGTACTGGAGTGGGGTGCCATTGCCTTCTCCATTAGCATGTGCATGATAATCCATATGGCTAAAGAATATTGGGTGGGAAAATGGGAAAGGATTTGGGTCCCTAGTCCACTGTACCAGATTGGGTCTGCCTACCTTTGGGTTTCTGAGTATATGTGAATTAAATAAGCTATTATCTATTTAATTCATAATTGGCTGGAGTATGATATGCACAGCCAAAACACATTCATAATTGATAAGCTACCCTCATAATACGCTAACTTTAAACTTCCAAAAACTTAAACACCAAATAGCCAAGCATATTAAAGAGCAAGCGGAAAGAATCTCTATGTGAAATCATGGTGAACTCTCAGGAATAAATCAATGCATGAACTTCATGAAATCATCTTGTCTGCTTAGGTCTTTAATGGTTCTGAGTGGATGAAGTCTTAATGTATAAAAGGAGCACCTGGAACTCATTTTTTAGTCCTGATTTTTCGGGCTGAGAATGATACAACAGCCTAGAGAAGGCAGAGAAGAACCGACATTGCCAGAGGGAGGGAGGAAGGCATGGATGGTAACAGTGTCAGGATCAGTTTCTTGCCTAATACACAAAGGCTGATAAGGGATTTCACTGAAATGTATAAAAGCATAACTGGTATAGATAAGGTGATCTGACAGCTATCCAAAATAGGGAAGGCAGGAAGTGTCTTTAATACCACTTAAATAAATACATGACGAAAGTAAGTAAAGAACAGATAATAAAGTTCAAATTTACTTCCCATAACTGGTAAGTATAAACAGACCTTTTTTTAATGTATGGAAAATTTATAACATCAGAGGCATTAAGGGAGAATCTAAGAAGCGGGACATACTTTAAGATTGTTTAGCAGGATACACAATGAACTTTCCCAAAACTCATCCTCTCACATCCCCCCGACAGGAAACCATCAAGGTAGACATTCAATTCCTACTTCCATCTAGTATGGGATTTTATGCTGGTTTTTCACAAGCTACACGTGAAAACAAACGTGGGTCTGCATTACGTACTGGATGTGATCCCACCGTTGAGGTTTCACCGAGTCATTAAAAATGTAAGTATCCACTGTAACTATAATATCTATATTCTGACCTAAGGAAATACTGTGTATGAAACCATGAACTATATAAATGAAAGAAGAGGACTGACAGAGGGAAAACGCATAAACAGCAACAGTGTTTGCAGGCAAATTTATCTCCATGTTTGTTTCTGAAATTTTCCTTAAGATAATTATGCCTTTATTAGGTAACTAAATAATGCTAAGGCGAACATGCCTCTAATTGTATAAAATATGGTAATTAGGTCTTACTGACGGAGTTAACCTAGTTAGGAAGAGCCTTACGATTTCGACAGGAGCAATGCTTCGCACCAGCTGCTGGAGGAGAGTAGCTTCACAATAAGGAAATTTTCTGATACTTTCTCGAATGATCTTTTCTTGATATACTGGAAAGCCATCAGAAGCTCGGCCTTTTAACAAGCTGAAAGATAGTTTTAAAAGAGTAACTGGAATTGAATTACCAAGCATTTCCTCCCAGCTGAACACATGAACTTTGAGTAGTTCCTTCCTCACTCCTTGGGCCTCCCTGATAGCTCAAAGGGTAATAAATCTGCCTGCAGTACAGGAGACCGGGGTTTGATCCCTGGGTTGGGAAGATCCCCTGGAGGAGGGCATGGCAACCTACTCCAGTATTCTTGTCTGGAGAATTCCATAGACAGAGGAGCCTGGCAGGCTACAGTCCATGGGGTTGCAGAGGGTCAGACATGACTGAGTGACCAACACTTTCACTTTAATTTGCTGCTTAAGATTTTCACTGTGTAGTCACAACATGAGGATTGATTCAATTCAAACTGCTGTTCCACCTGCCCTTTAGGCCAGGTCTTAACACATTTAGGAGCCCAGGGATGTATTTAAAAAGGTGACCCCTGACATAAAACATACTAGACATTTATCAGATTAGCTAGTTACTTATTACCATGGCAGTTATTTGAACAAAGAATGTAAACTCTGATTAAGTCACACCCTTCTGACTTGGTTCTCTTTTCTTAGTAAAATCATGAGAATCTGCCCCTGGAAGTCAGAGAACAAGGGCAACACACAGCCTTCCCAGTTACAGGAACACCGATACACTGAGGGCTGGTATCAATCTAGAGTAGCAGTTATGGCAGAGCATACCTATCGCCAAATCTGGACTTGGGCTACCTTCTAGCTGTATGATGTTTCTCACCCGTAATTTAGGATGGCAAAAATGCTGTAAACAGTAAAGAATGGAATAATCAATCTAATTTTAATAGGGCCCCTGGTTTCTGGCAGATTAAATGTGATCTCAGCAATAACAGCTGCTGCTAAAATGTTTAATTTTTAAAGCCATAATGAGATTTCATATAATAAAACATTATCCATTTGAGTGTATTTTATACATGACATGGTAAAAACTGTACCTTTTGATCAGAGTGTCCAATTTATTCTCTCTGTCTTTTAAGAAGTTCATACATTTCTGAAAGATACAGCTGATGTAATGCATTTTCATAGCCAGTACTTCATTCATGTCTCTTTGCTTCATACATTTCTCACAAATCAAATCCATCACCTTGTAGCATTTATTCAGAGCTGCTTCTTCTGCCAGCAGAGGATTCTCATTTATAAGCATCACAATCTAGAAGAAACCCCAGTGAGCTTAGAAATTCCATGAGAGATTTTTCCATGCTCAATTTAGGCAGTCAGTTTTGATTACCAAATAAAGTGTTTCTCATGGTCACATATTTACTATGTTAATTCAAATAAGAATGCAAATTGCCACTGATCAAGTTGTAAAACTAATAATAGAAGGACATCATGAAATCTCTTGAACTCTGTATATCAAAGTTATTGTGTGATTTGCCATCCAGTTAAACTAAGTATTAGTTGGCCGCTTGGAATCATGGTTTCTATATCTGTTAAAAGCACTTTTACTCAAGATAAAAGTGTTAGTCACTCAGTCATGTCCGACTCTTTGCAACCCTGTGAACTGTATGTAGCCCATCAGGCTCCTCTGCCCATGGGATTCTCCAGGCAAGAACTAGAGTGGGTAGCCATTCCCTTCTCCAGGGGATCTTCCTGACCAAGGGACTGAATCTGGGTCTCCCACATTGCAGGCAGATTCTTGATCGCCTGAGCCAGGGAAGCTCTCTTACTAAAGATAAGCATGGCACATATTTGCATACCCTTTATATACAGAAACAAATCACAGAGCAATCACTACTTTTAGCTAACATTACTGAGCGTTAGGATTTCATGGCTAGGAAAACCACAATTCTCATTCATTCTTGTTAATTATAAGGAAATGAGGTTTTTACAGGCAGAAGTCTAAAAATAAAAGGTGTACTGCTTACTAACTACATTTCTCTGTGGAAATTTTCCTAAAATGCTTCTAATCATTAATTTGAATAGATGAAAGAGGAAAGTAAAAATAGCTTTAAAAAGGGGATAATTAGAGAGTTATCCAATATGATGCATTATGAGTCCTACACTTCCCAAATACACACAGATTAAGCCCAAATTCAGTGTAAGAAGGAGTATTCTCTTCTTTATTGATTGCATAGGACACCTGTACAAATCCATATGACATAACAGTAATGTAAATATGTGGGAAACAGAGGCACAATTGTATTCTCAGAGCAGAAAGTCAGTCAGTATTTGTTAACCTATGTGTCACAGTAAGAGACCTATCCCAGGTAACTGACATGTTAGGGAACAACAGATGGCAGATTTCATGAATCAGATCCTTTTCTTTAGACAAGGAGCAAGGTCATTGTTAACTTAAGGAAAACCCATGCCCAAGCCTCCTATGTGAAAATTTAACATAAACTAAATGCTCTTGTTAAATTAAAACAAGACTTTTACTTATTTCTGACCCTACTATATTGATACACAACCCAATATTTTACTTCAAATATAGCACTCAATAATAAACTAGACTTCATGAAATAAGTATAATCAGAATCCTTATTGATAAATTTGCTGACAACTTCCCCTATCGTTATATAATTCAAAAGTTAACTTGTGGCAGAGAAGAAAAGAATCATTAATTATTTATATTTTTCCTATCAACTGCCATCACTTGATGCCGTTTGCTCAGTATTTTGTATACATTATGAATCAAAGCATAGGATCTAAACTTGCACATGAGAATTCTTTAAAAAAAAAACCCAATAGAACCCAGATTAATGATTTTTTTGTTTAAGACATTAGACTTTATTTACTTTATCTTATTCAATATCACGGTAATGCAAGTCTATGCCCCAATCAGTAACGCTGAAGAAGCTGAATGCTGAACGGTTCTATGAAGACCTACAAGACCTTTTAGAACTAACACCCAAAAAAGATGGCCTTTTCATTATAGGAGACTGGAATGTAAAAGTAGGAAGTCAGGAAACACCTGGCGTAACAGGCAAATTTGGCCTTGGAGGACAGAAAGAAGCTGGGCAAAGGCTAATAGAGTTTTGCCAAGAGAACACACACTGGTCATAGCAAACACCCTCTTCCAACAACACAAGAAAAGACTCTACACATGGACATCACCAGATGGTCAACACCGAAATCAGATTGATTATATTCTTTGCAGCCAAAGATGGAGAAGCTCTATACAGTCAGCAAAAACAAGAGTGGGAGCAGACTGTGGCTCAGATCATGAACTCCTTATTGCCAAATTCATATTTAAATTGAAGAAAGTAGGGAAAACCACTAGACCACTCAGGTATGACCTAAATCAAATCCCTTATGATTATACAGTGAAAGTGACAAATAGATTTAAGGGTCTAGATCTGATAGACAGAGTGCCTGATGAACTATGGGTGGAGGTTCGTGACATTGTACAGGAGACAGGGATCAAGACCATCCCCATGGAAAAGAAATGCAAAAAAGCAAAATGGCTGTCTGAGGAGGCCTTACAAATAGCTGTGAAAAGAAGAGAGGTGAAAATCAAAGGAGAAAAGGAAAGATATTCCCATCTGAATGCAGAGTTCCAAAGAATAGCAAGGAGAGATAAGAAAGCCTTCCTCAGCGATCAATGCAAAGAAATAGAGGAAAACAACAGATTGGGAAAGACTAGAGATCTCTTCAAGAAAATTAGAGATACCAAAGGAACATTTCATGCAAAGATGGGTTCGATAAAGGACAGAAATGGTATGGACCTAACAGAAGCAGAAGATATTAAGAAGAGGTGGCAAGAATACACAGAACTGTACAAAAAAGATCTTCACAACCCAGATAATCACGATGGTGTGATCACTCACCTAGAGCCAGACATCCTGGAATGTGAAGTCAAGTGGGCCTTAGAAAGCATCACTACGAACAAAGCTAGTGGAGGTGATGGAATTCCAGTTGAACTATTGCAAATCCTGAAAGATGATGCTGTGAAAGTGCTGCACTCGATATGCCAGCAAATATGGAAAACTCAGCAGTGGCCACAGGACTGGAAAAAGTCAGTTTTCATTCCAATCCCAAAGAAAGGCAATGCCAAAGAAGGCTCAAACTACCGCACAATTGCACTCATCTCACATGCTAGTAAAGTGATGCTCAAAATTCTCCAAGCCAGGCTTAAGCAATACATGAACCATGAACTTCCAGATGTTCAAGCTGGTTTTAGAAAAGGCAGAGGAACCAGAGATCAAACTGCCAACATCCGGTGGATCATCGAAAAAGCAAGAGGGTTCCAGAAAAACATCTATTTCTGCTTTATTGACTATGCCAAGGCCTTTGACTGTGTGGATCACAATAAACTGTGGAAAATTCTGAAAGAGATGGGAATACCAGACCATCTGATCTGTCTCTTGAGAAACCTGTATGCAGGTCAGGAAGCAACAGCTAGAACTGGACATGGAACAACAGACTGCTTCCAAATAGGAAAAGGAGCACGTCAAGGCTGTATATTGTCACCCTGCTTATTTAACTTATATGCAGAGTACATCATGAGAAATGCTGGGCTGGAAGAAACACAAGCTGAAATCAAGATTGCCGGGAGAAATATCAATAACCTCAGATATGCAGATGACACCACCCTTACGGCAGAAAGTGAAGAAGTAAAGAGCCTCTTGATTAAAGTGAAAGAGTTGGCTTAAAGCTCAACGTTCAGAAAACTAAGATCATGGCATCTGGTCCCATCACTTCATGGGAAATAGATGGGGAAACAGTGGAAACAGTGTCAGACATTATTTTTGGTGGCTCCAAAATCACTGCTGATGGTGATTGCAGCCATGAAATTAAAAGATGCTTACTCCTTGGAAGGAAGGTTATGACCAACCTAGATAGCATATTTAAAAGCAGAGACATTACTTTGCCAACAAAGGTCCGTCTAGTCAAGGCTATGGTTTTTCCAGTGGTCATGTATGGATGTGAGAGTTGGACGGTGAAGAAAGCTGAGCCCCGAAGAATTGATGCTTTTGAACTGTGGTGTTGGAGAAGACTCTTGAGAGTCCCTTGGACTGCAAGGAGATCCAACCAGTCCATCCTAAAGGAGATAGTCCTAGTGTTCATTGGAAGAACTGATGTTGAAGCTGAAACTCCAATACTTTGGCCACCTCATGCAAAGAGTTGACTCATTGGAAAAGACCCTAATACTGGCAAGGATTGGGGGCAGGAGGAGAAGGTGACAACAGAGGATGAGATGGTTGGATGGCATCACTGACTCGATGGACATGGGTTTGGGTAAACTCCGGGAGTTGGTGATAGACAGGGAGGCCTGGGGTGCTGCGATTCATGGGGTCACAAAGAGTTGGACATGACTGAGTGACTGAACTGAACTGAACTGATACAGCAGCAAACTCCATGGACTGTAGCCTGCCACAGGTCCATGGAATTCTCCAGGCAAAAATACTGGAGTGGGTTGCAATTCCCTTCTCCAGAGGATCTCCTGGACCCAGGGATTGAACCCAGCATATTCTTTACCATCTGAGCCACCAGGAAAGACCAAACACAATGAAAAATGATATATATTTACAGCTCAACCATGAGCTCACCGAAGCATTTATCACAGCTGCACACAAAAGAAAGAATACTTGAATTAGTTTCCTTCCTTTAGTCTCTGAAGCATTATAAAGGTATATTTATTATAAAAGGAAACATTATTATTAATAATTACTGAGGGTGAATAAATAAATTCTCAGCTTAAAAATCATGTTAATAATCAAAAAACAGGATCACTTGCTGACATCTATCTTTCTGATCACTTATGGACCCTGCTAAACTCTACTGGCATTCTTCCTCTTGCCTCTGTTTTTCTCCATTATAAACGTCTATATCTTGGGCATCAGCACAACTCCCTAAGTCCCTGTTGAAAACAAACATCCTTATTGGTATAGCAGCCACTTACCCTCCTCACAAATGTATCTGTGTTAGGTACACCGTGGCAAAATATGCACTGTTGGATCAAGTGTTGTACTGTGCTTATTTTTAAAGGTCTTTGATTTGACTGGTGGCTATTAGTTACTTTTTTATAATATGCTCTCTGAAGACCCATGCCAGCTTGAAAAGGGGTAAAGCAATGAAAATGGACCATAACCAAAGCAACTGGGCAGCTTTTAACTAAAGTGTGGATAAAGAAAGGTTTTCAAGCAAATAGACTATATCTACAAAAGGCAAGGTCTGGTCTGAAAGAAGGTACTATAATCATCGAGTAGTCTCTCATAAAACCAAGTGCTCTAAAAAATAAATTATAGGCTATTTTAGTTTACAATTTGTCTGTATAAATATACCCTTAATCTAACTTACACAAAATATGTGCCTTTAAAGATAATTGCAGGTACAATAATTCTTGGAATATTTAACTCTGAGAGACTAGGTTCTGTGTAAACATCAAAAATTACTCCACAGACCCAACCGTCACAATAACTGAAATTACTGCAATCTCAAAGGGTGGAAACAGACATAAGACACAGTGAATCAGAAACATGTAGAAAACTTCTTTAAATCAATCAAACCCAAAATATCCTGTAATGCAGTGGTCCCCAACCTTTTTGGCACCAGGAACCAGTTTTGTGCAAGACAATTTTTCCATGGGGGAGAGGGGGAATGGGGAGGAGATAGTTTCAGGATGATTCAAGTGCCTTACCTTTATTGTGTACTTTATTTCCATTATTATTAAATCAGCTCTATCTCAGATTATCAGGCATTAGATCCCAGATGTTGGGGACCCCTGAGTCATGCCCAGACTAGAGGGGGAGTGATGAAGACCTTATAAAACTACACACGTTCTCTACATTGAGAAATGCTGTATGCCTAGGGAAACTCCTGTTTTCCCACTCCAGCCTGCTCCACTCCTAATAGAAAGAGTACCAGAGAGACAATGTCATCATTTCTAGGAGTTCTCTCTTTCCTGCATGTGGTAGGAGGGAAAGAAAGACTGAAACAGAAGAGGCTAAGTATTTTTTTAACCGTTAAATTCTAAGTCCTATAAAATTTCCACTAGAAACACAAACACCTGTTCCACGGCAGAATTTCATTTTTCCCCAGCAAGGATCACAGGCGTTGCATCTAGTGATTCTTTCAAAATGTTAAGTAAAACATTTGAGTTTTGAAAAATAAAAACAGAATAGATTGCACTTGTCTGTTGTGTGGGAAAGGATCTGCTACTTTGTCATCTCTCTTGATGGTCCAGAACATTATTAATAACTTGGGGGAAAGGCCACATGAAAGGTATTTTTTTATTTGTTTGTTTCTCATGCTTCAAAAGACCATATGCCAAGGGATGCAGCAATAAAGTAATAATACTATATATAATTTATAACTTACATCTTTAAGTGTGTGTTAGTCTTCAAAAGAGTTACTTAATGAGAGCTGTCCACTTACTCTAATGACGATCAGTATATTTCAGATTTTTCTTTTGTAACAGACTAAGGAAATCCATCTCAGTACATTGTAATAATACCTTGTACTAAGGGAAAACTTCAGTTTTTGACCCAACATACATCCTGCTCAACAAATAGTTCTCAAGACTTCCCTGGTGGTCCAGTGGCTAAGACTCCACTTCCAATGCAGGGTACTCGGGTTCAATCCCTAGTCAGGGAACTAGATCGCACATGCTGCAACTAAGACCCAACACAGTTAAATAAATACATAAATATTAAAAAACAAACCAAAGAAACCCCAAAATAGCTCTGAATTACTATCAAATCTATATAATATGAATGAAGGCATACAGCAGATGCTGAAGTCTGAAAAAGGTCAGTGCTGTTTCCTGAGATGACTCATGGAAAAAATTACATTCATTTGGATTAATTTTTTAAAACATAATCATTTTATAAACAAAAAGGTCATATATAAAATATGAAGAAAATAGCAATGGGAATAGTTCAGCATAACCCTTGAAGTTTCCCAGGTACGCTGTGTGAACTTCCGAGTTGGTTTACAAAGTTTGAAAATCTGTGTGATTTGACTATTTACTGGAAGAACTGTACTACTTAAATGCATCAGATACCTACCTGCATGAAAGAAATGTGTTCATGATTACATTTCCAAACACTGCCTGGAAGGATAATTATTGTACTGGATGCTGTTGGTTCCTCACCCAGATCCTCGTTACCAGGCCCGTATACCAGGTTCTTGCGACTGGGACTTTTGGCTGCTACGGCTCAGAGCTGCCTCCTTTCTCGGGGAACTCCCTTCATCCAGAGAGAGCCACCTCACTTGGCACCATATGGGTGGCTGTCCTTTCCCCCTGGGGACAGACTTCAGCCATGACATACTGATCAGGAAAGCCTGGCTTCCTTGCCTCTCTGGAGCCACTAATAAACAGAGCTCACTGTGAGATGAAGTAGAAGCTAGGCTTTGGCTGAACCCACCTCTCTGCCTTGCTCTTCCTTTGGCTCTGGTCTGTGTCCCTCAGTTTCTTGTAGCTTTCAAACAAGAGCACTACTTCACTATATCAATTGAACGGGAGAGCCTGTCACAACTTTTACATCAACAAAAAGCAACCCAAGACAATTAGGACCCCACATACTAAGAGCAGTTTAAATTCTAAAGCAATATATAAATGGGCTTCCCTGGTGGCTCAGAAGGTAAAGAATTTGCCTGTAATGCAGGAGACTGGGGTTCGATCCCTGGGTTGGGAAGATCCCCTGGAGAAGGAAATGGCTTCTTGCCGCTCCAGTATTCTTGCCTGGAAAGTTCCAATGGACAGAGAAGCCTGGTGGTCTGCAGTCCATGGGGTCGCAAAGAGTAAGACACAGCTAAGCACGCATGCGCGCGCACACACACACGCACACACACACACACAATTTAAATAGAAAGCAAATACAATAAACTACAGTACCTTGACAGGATGAAGATTTGTTGTAGTGATAATTTTGTGCAGTGGGCCTGCCAACTTTGGGGGCAGTTTTGGTTCTTTATCCAGTCCCTGGGGCTTAGTGTAATAATCCAGTTTCTCTCGAGGAAAGAAATTGTTGATAATAGTCACACAATCATGTTGACCTTTTAGTAGGAAAATAGGAAATGTATTATTTTATCATTCAAAATAAGACTTTTCCATTTTTTAATTATGTTGTTCTGTTTTCTGAAGTAAACATGCATCAATAGCCTTAATTTTTAGGAGAGTAGACGAGGAAGGGGAGAGGTAAAATGTTTTAGGAAACATCTATAAGCATGCTTTCGAAGTCAAGAAATAATCCCCTTTTAAAGACACAGAATCTACAATACGTAAGAAGATTATGTGGATAACAACAATAATAAAAAAGCAGTGTTCTACTTAAAATTGACCCTAAATATTTAATAAAAGTTGCATATAATTTAAGTGTTTCTTCTTCCACTCCTACACAAATGATGTTCATTCTTCCCTAATCACATCTGGCTTTCTTTACACAAAATTTAAATTTATTCTGTATTAAGTTTCTCATTGTCATTATAATTACTATCCATTTTGTTAAGCTAATCTCTCCTCCCCTTGGATCTGAGAAAAGCTTGGCCTTTTTGTGAAATGAATTAGAGAAAAAGCTTTTGCTTCCATAAGCTTGGAATCCACACTGTGGCTCCTCATAGATCCCTGTGCCACTTCTGGAAGCCATCCCCAGAGGTAAAAACAGTTCTAGGAAAGCAGAACCTTCCCTGGGGAAGCTGGCGGCCTGACTGTGTGTTCCTGCTGCTTCCTCCCCGGTGGTTCCCTCTCCACTACTTCTTTGGAGCAAGGAAGTGGCCTCTCTGGACAAGCAGGGCACATCTGCAATTGCAGGCTTTTCCAGGAATCTCTGCAAGACATCTTCCTCCTTTCTGCCTGATGAGGGCTGAGGGACCCGTGACAGAGTCCTGCGGAGCAGACCCAGATGCCAGGGCTCCGGGAGAGGGGTCTGCTCTGGGTGGCCCATGTGGCCCCTGCCCACTTGTGTATGGTCCAGGGGGCATCTGCTCAATCCTGCTGACAACAGGTGACTTGCAGGGGGACTGCACTGTGGGCCAGGTGGATCTTTGAGGTTGGTCAAGTTCTCAGCTTGCCCAAGAGTTTGAGGATAACCCAAGAGTGGTGTCTCAGCAGAGGCTGAAATATTTCCTGGTCTGTGGACCCTGGGCCCATAGGTATAGAGAGATGGCACAGCCCTTCATGGCTCCATGACCCTGTCAGCTTTACCTGACTGCCTAGGAGATGCAGACCCAAGGGGATCCAATCTCGAAAGACTATGCAATGTCTCCAACAGAGGGCCTCTTCTGTGGAACATGTACTATAACATCTACTACAACCACTCCACAACCAAACCATAAAGACAACCACCGAAGAACACTTAAGCAGATCAATTACTGTATGTAAAGAGACTCTCATGGACCACAGAGAGATTCCATTTTTAAAAGTTAATAGACAAACTGAGAAAGGTAATCCTAGTTACAATGGAGAACTAAAATAGTAATGCAGAAGATGAAGTAGATAAAATATCTCAAAATGGATAAAAATTAGGATATATAAATCACTATGGGAAAGATGAGAGAACTGAAAAAAACAGATCCAGAGGAAAAAAAAGAAAAGAAATGCATGGAGAATTAACAATGAAACAAATGATAAAACAACACAGTCATGATTTGAAAGCAAATTTTAGTAGTGATCACGTATCATTTTTGGTGTTTGATGCTATTTGTAAGTACTGAAACATCATTTTTTTCTTTTTTTAAACCAGAAATCTCCATTATATATATCTTGACAAGTCAAACAGTAACAAGAAATACTAGAAATATAAAGTGTTCTGTTTGGAAAGATCATTTCTACCTACATAATTTTCAAGAAGGGAGGAAAATGACAATCCAGCAAATATATTGCAAGCAGCATGTAAACATGACAGCACCAAAATTAACACAGATAACAGTGTGCAGGAATTTACAACCATACATGAAGAGACTAAAGATGAAGACAAATTGTACTGCTTTTTTAAAACACCAGGGAAGCTCTAAAACACATCCAGCTTCAATAAAAAGATAGATGTTCTTGTTTAAAAAAAAAAAAAGATACTCTAAAAAGCTTCTAAACGTAAAGAGACCTAGGAAAAGTTGAAGTTAAAAGAATCAGAGAGAGAAAAACAAAGACTTAGCTTGTAACTACATTTTCTCATCAGTCCCCTAATTAGTAAAAGCCTTGTTAGCAGTTGGAAATATCTGTGCATAAAAATAATGGCTATTTAACAATGATACTACCACAGGACTAGGAGTTTCTAAAAATTACACCTTTGTGAGAAGGAAAAAAATGTTATTTTTTTTCAAGATTTACCTTTCTCATTTTAGATATTGCTTAGGTTATTCTGATATTTTAAATAATCCATCAATAATTTCTATTAGAGTGATATACATATAAAGTTTATAAGTTCTTAATGTATATTTAAATTTTCATAACTGAAATTATTAAATATTTAGCTTTATTAGTTTTTAATTTATGAATTGGGAATACATGCAAATAAAATAGTACTATTCATACAGGAAATAAACGTTGGGAGTGGGAGCTGGGTGGGGACTACTTTGTGTTCCATCATTACTATCACTGGACTTGAGCCTTCTAGACTAAATGGGCTCACTGAGTCAGTCCTAGGCAGGATTAATGAGAACATAAATACAATCAGACACATCCAGTACAATTTTTTACTTTCAAGGATAAACTGAAATTGAAACACACTTCTAGCATAAGGAATGAAAAGCTGACAAAGAGAAATCACATTCTCACTTGCAAAACCAGGATTTAGAAAACTGTGGAGTAATGTCTACATATAAGACAACAGAGCAGTGACACAAGAATCATGAAACTAGCCAAGATATGACTTGCATCTCAGAGAAAAAGATAGCTTTGGTTATGATGGGTTTCAAACAATGTACAACCTATGTACCATCTGAGAAGGTCCTATAATCAAAAACTAAATGAGAACAATGATCAAGATGGAGCAACGAGAAAACAGAGTGTGGGGAAAGAACAGCTGCCCTTGGTAGCAGAGACAGTTAATCCCAATGTGTGGAGACAGCATGACAGAGAATTATACTGTAGATGGTGGGGACTGCTAAAGGAGAAAGAACACACCGTGGATGGCACTCTAATGATATATTGGTACTAAAGATTCTAGACCGTCTCAGCTAAGGCCACAGCTAGTGGTAGCGGTGGAGGAGGAAAGCAAAGTCCTGATGCCTGACAAGGCAAACACAGAGAATGTGGAGAAATAAATTGAGTTTTAAGGATTTCATCTTGTTGGGGTTGCTAAATGGGCAAATATAATACCTTAAGGGTGGGGCACAGGGTACAGTTTTGTTCGTTTCTAGATAATAACTAAGAAATACAGGTTTAACTGGGAACATTGTGAATAGGAGAGTACATACTAGTAGAACAGAAAAGCATTCTTGATTTTTTAAGTTAACAAAAACAGAAAGGAAATGTACTCTAACAAGGATAGGCCAATCACATTAAGGAAATACACGAAAACACACAAACCATCACCTAAGGGACTTCCATGGTATACTGGAAAGTGAATAAAGTTGGAAGAATATATTTGTAGGACCTTATTTTTAAAAGATGAAAAAATCTTGCACATATGAGTACAAATGTATATGTAATGACCTGATTGAAGGAAGTAAAAGTGGGAGAATGAGTTTTTAATAAGACTAACTATAAGGAAAATATAATGTCAACTTGAAAGGGTGCAATGTAATTTTCTATGAAATTAGTCTAAATAGATTAAAATGGAATGAAAACATTACCCTCACTCTAGGATGGAAATGCAAACATTTGTACCTTAGATTTTTATTAACACGGTAGTATTAAAAGAAAAAAAAAGAGGAAAAGAAAACTATTCTGTTAATGGTTGAAACACAAACTTCTCTACTACTTTCAGCCCTGTGGCATGGGAAAAGATACTTAACCTCTCTCTGAGCTCTATTTCATTACATTGTGGACATAATGAAAACTTGCAGGGTTAAACAGAATTTCAGATCATCTAATTCCCTGGCGTCACTGTACATATCAGAAAACTGAAGATGTGGCAGTGAAGGGATTTGCCTATGATGTTGAAAATAATTAGGAGCAAACATGAACTAAAATATGAGTCTCATGATTCCTAGTTTAATGTTCTTTTCTTACTACACTGACACCCTCAAAATTAGCTGAGAGGTGATATGGTGGCAACCAGGGAGCCCTTAACTAAGGGAGACAAATATTTCTCTGCAATTTTCCCAGCAAGGTCATACCTTTCTCAAATCTTCCTGAAACTGAGTTAAAATAAAACAAGAATATTTGTTTTCATAGAGCTGCAAAAAAGTGACTCTGTGACTGTTTGACTTAACTATACCTACTATGAGTAGCTTTAAGTAATATAATAATAAATTTTAATACCATATATAGTTAACTGTCCCCCATATCTGATTAATTTCCCCTATATCTCAGCTTAAAAGTAATTTCTCTCTTGAAATTCCCTTGGAATGGGAGAGAAGATCCCTCCCTTTGATGTATTTCTATGGAACCCTTAAGTCATCCACTGGAGTATATTTTCACACAGTCATTCCTATTAGCCACTTAGTGCCATAAATACACAAACATCCTGTTTTATTCACCAAAGCATCTAGAGTGATGCTTAATCCATAGGTTGTGAATGTTAAGTATCTGTTTCATGAATCATTAGGTCTCACAAAGTTATTTACTGTATTCCCAATAAATGAGATGTTTCTATTTTTGCTTTTCTATCAGTGGACTCTCCTAACTGCTAACTCAGTGGGGCCAAAATACCAAACATCAAATATTCATTCCCATTCTCTTCTAAACCCCTTATATCAAGTAACAGGATTAACATACCAAGAAATACTGGACACACACAATAAATGTTTATGGTTGCTGAGGATGATACTGAAACAGCTGTATATTGTATTATCATTAATACTCATTCGTAATCATTGTTATAATTATTATAAATAGGAATAACTGATGGCCTTTATTGAGAGCTACAGTTAAAGCTCTTTAGGTCTATCATTTCATTTAGTCCTTTTAATAATCATGTAACCATTATACTGAAGATCAGAATCATTAAGTAACTTCCCATTAGGTGGTACAAACAGAATGTCAACCCAGGATTGTTGTCTCCACAGTTCTTGTTCTTAAATATTAGGTTTAACTACTAACCCTTATGGAGAAAGTGAAGAACTAAAGAGCCTCTTGATGAGAGTGAAAGAGGAGAGTGAAAAAGTTGGCTTAAAGCTCAACATTCAGAAAACTAAGATCATGGCATCCGGTCCCATCACTTCATAGCAAATAGATGGGGAAACAGTGGAAACAGTGGCTGACTTTATTTTTGGGGGCTCCAAAATCACTGCAGATGGTGAGTGCAGCCATGAAATTAAAAGACGCTTACTCCTTGGAAGGAAAGTTATGACCAACCTAGAAAGCATATTAAAAAGCAGAGACATTACTTTGTCAACAAAGGTCTGTCTAGTCAAGGCTATGGTTTTTCCAGGAGTCATGTATGGATGTGAGAGCTGGACTATAAAGAAAGCTGAGCGCCGAAGAATTGATGCTTTTGAACTGTGGTGTTGGAGAAGACTCTTGAGAGTCCCTTGGACTCCAAGGAGATCCAACCAGTCCATCCTAAAGGAAATCAGTCCTGAATATTCATTGTAGGACTGATGCTGAAGCTGAAACTCCAATATTTTGGCCACCTCATGCGAAGAGCTGACTCATTTGAAAAGACCCTGATGCTGGGAAAGATTGAGGGCAGGAGGAGAAAGGGACAACAGAGGATGAGATCATTGGATGGAATCACCGACTC
Organism: Giraffa tippelskirchi; assembly: GCF_054371585.1. NCBI lineage: Eukaryota > Metazoa > Chordata > Mammalia > Artiodactyla > Giraffidae > Giraffa > Giraffa tippelskirchi. The sequence continues at coordinate 72,126,783 of NC_137284.1, forward strand.
AATGGACATGGGTTTGGGTGGACTCAGGGAGTTGGTGATGGACAGGGAGGCCTGGCGTGCTGCGGTTAATGGGGTCACAAAGAATCGGACATGACTGAATGACTGAACTGAACCAGAGAAGTAAACTATTCTCATTCAAACATTTGACTGCAACAGAAAAGGCCTCACCACACTCTCTATCTCAGAGTGGAAATTGGAAATAGCTTGTTCATGTTCTCCAAAATGTCATTAGGTGTTTCATTAAGTTAGACAAAACTGTAAACGTTTGCTTTTTAAAAAGGAAACACGACAGTATTTACACTCTGAGAAGCAAAGTGGCATTTTTTCCATGGGGGAAATTTGGGGTATAACCTAATGTAAAACTGCCCTAAAAACTCACCCACAAAGGCTGCCATCTGAGCTGCTGTTCTTCCTACAGAGTTGACAACATCTGTTTCAGCACCAGCTTCCAGCATTACCCACGTGATGTCTTTATTACCTAGAGTTAAAAAGAAACATTCGTTAAAAAGAAGCAATGCCCAATTCAAATACTGCCTTTTAAATAATCCATACTCTTTTTTTCCCACTTAGCTTCAGGTTTCTATCTGGTGGATATTTTCATTTTTCCCAAAACGTATATCATAAATACAGTAAAAAGTAAAATGTGACAGAACCCACAGAGAAATCAACCTTATTTTCTAGAAAAGAATAGAAAACATGAAGTGTAGTACAAAAATGGCACATAATTGAATATCACTTTTTTTAAAAAACAAGACAAAGTATGTTTTCCCTTGCTTAGTATAAAGTAAAAACAAAACAAAACAAAAAAAAACAAAGACAGAAAAAAGAAAATGAATCAAAGTCCTCACTAATATCTACTAACTCATCCCCTCCCTTACTCCTAGAGGTCCTGAGATAACTGCTGACGGTTGAGGACCTATCTTTCTACGCTTTGTCCTGTCTAAACATTCACAGTTGTTTTATTTGCATTCTTTGACTATAAGAATCATTACAGATCATTTGCTATTATAAATTATACTCAGTGAATAGCATTTTCCATTCCTTTTGCAAGTATGAATTATGATTTCCTTAGGAACAGTTCCTGGAAAACATTGTAGGATCAAAGGTTATGTATATTTTAAACGCATTTTACCAGGCAGCCTCCCAGCAAGGTTAGGCTCATGTGCACTCCCCAAAACAGTGCACAAAAGTTCCCACGCCACTGCTGGGCTTCATCACTCCTCCTTAATCTCTGCCAATACTGTAAGTGAAAAACTATCATATGTTGTCCCAATCTGAAGTTCTCTGATTGTTTGTGATAGCGGTTTTGAGTTTTTTAGTCAGTTGTATTTCTTTTGTTCCTGTTCAATTTTCTGTCTAATTGTCTTCTGTAGTATTTGTTGTTTTCCAATTGATTTATAAGAACCCTACATATATAATGATATCACCCTTTGAGATGTTCAAGCTGGATTTAGAAAAGGCAGAGGAACCAGAGATCAAATTGCCAACATCTGCTGGATCATCGAAAAAGCAAGAGAATACCAGAAAAACATCTACTTCTGCTTTATTCACTATGCCAAAGCCTTTGACTGTGCGGATCACAACAAACTGTGGAAAATTCTTAAACAGATGGAAAAGCCAGACCACATGACCTGCCTCATGAGAAATCTGTACGCAGGTCAAGAATCAACAGTTAGAACTGGACATAGAACTACAGACTGGTTCCAAATTGGGAAAGGAGTACATCAAGGCTGAATATTGTCAGCCTGCTTATTTAATTTATATGCAGAGTACATCATGAGAAATGCTGGGCTGGATGAAGCAAGAGCTGGAATCAAGATTGCTGGGAGAAATATCAATAACCTCAGATATGCAGATGACACCACCCTTAGGGCAGAAAGTGAAGAAGAACTAAAGAGCTTCTTGATGAAAGTGAAAGAGGAGAGTGAAAAAGTTGACCTAAAACACAACATTCAGAAAACTAAGATCATGGCATCTGGTCCTCAGTTCATGGGAAATAGATGGGGAAACAACAGAAACAGTGAGAGACTTAATTTTTTGGGCTCCAAAATCACTGCAGATGGTAACTGCAGCCATGAAATTAAAAGATGCTTTCTCCTTGGAAGAAAAGCTATAACCAACCTACACAGCATATTAAAAAGCAGAGACGTTACTTTGCCAACAAAGGTCTGTCTAGTCAAAGCTATGGTTTTTTCCAGTAGTCATGTATGGATGTGAGAGTTGGACTATAAAGAAAGCTGAGCGCCGAAGAATTGATGCTTTTGAACTGTGGGGTTGGAGAAGACTCTTGAGAGTCCCTTGGACAGCAAGGAGATTCAACCAGTCCATCCTAAAGGAAATCAGTCCTGAATATTCATTGGAAGGACTGATGCTGAAGCTGAAACTCCAATATTTTGGCCACCTGATTTGAAGAACTGACTCATTTGAAAAGACCCTGATGCTGGGAAAGACTGAAGGCAGGAGGAGAAGGGGACGACAGAGGATGAGATCATTGGATGGCATCACTGACTCAATGGACATGAGTTTGAGTAAGCTCCGGCAGTTGGTGATGGACAGGGAAGCCTGGCATGCTGCAGTCCACGGGGTCACAAAGAGTCAGACACAACTGAGTGACTGAACTGAAATGAACTGAACACCCTTTAAGACATGTAATAACTATTTTCCAAATTTTTTAATTTATATTTTAACTCTATGTATGGTATTTTCTATATATGGAAATATTAAGATTTTATGTAATCAAATTAGGCACTGTTGCCCTTTTTGAAGCCTATATTTTATGTTATGCTTAGAAATGCCTTCCAGCTTCAGGATTAAAAAACTACAGATTACTGCTTTCAAAGCATGATAATATTATATTATATATTTTCTTAAAAACTGTAACAAGTACAGATAATTTCACTTAATTTTAGATACTTCCCAAATTGTCTTCATTCAACAAATTATAAGTAACATGAATCACAGTAAGTTTCTACACAGATCATCCTACTTCATATAGAAATGTCAGTGATGCAAATTGCTCTATCATAGCAACTATTTTGTCAAGAGAACAACAAAGAAGCTTCAGTATTACTCCAAAATATAAAACTATAGAACATCAAACGAACTAACTTGTAAGAATAACAGATCAAGCTTCATGACTCTAAACAAAGCATACCATCAACAGAAAGAATCAGGTGATTTAAATAACTAAAGAACCATCACCAAATTAACTATATAACATATTTCATACATAGTACCTTTTCAAAACCAAGTCCCATCATGTTTTTCCATAAGACATGATCTTAAAATTACTACAACAAAAACCCACTTAATTAAAAAATATAAGTATAACAAATTTGTATAGGTGACTATTATTAATGTATTAGAGTAAATGCTAAAACTTCACCAGAAAGTGCAGCAAACATTAGGGCTGTGTATCCATGTTCATGTTGATGACAATTTACATCAGCTCCATGTCGTAAAAGTAATTTGCACATATCAAGTTTTCCTTTATATGCAGCATGCATTAGAGGAGTCATTCCATTCTTTAACAGAAAGGGAAAAAAATATTAATTTTACTTATTTACCTTTCCCCGCCTATGAACAATTTATGCAACTAAGTTAGAACACAAAATAAAATGAATTAATAAAATCATCTTTATAATCTACATTTTTATACTCATTTCCCACTTGGATCTTCTATAAACTGCTGAGGAAAAAAGATAGTTTCATTACCTCAGCTTTTCTACCGATTAGCAAACAGATTCAGAGAAGAATTGCTCAACCTCACTTAACTAATAAAATGGCCAGGGCAAGACTGAAACTAAATTTATCAGAGCTCTCATCTCTCCTACAAGTAGCTCTTGGAGAAACAAATGGAGCAAGCAGATACAAATGCACTACAGAAGAAAAGAAAAAAGGAAAAACCTTAAAATAAATAGAATGCTTATCAAGGGGAAGGTTGAATATGGTATATCCATAGCATGGAATACTTTATATACTGATTGAATTTATCTGTATCTACTGAATTGAAGAAATTATCATGAATTACTACTGCCAGTGAGAAAAACAAGATGCAGGAAATGTATATTAGAGTGCCCTCATTTTTAAAACAATGATCCTCAAAATCACATTTATATTTTAATCATAAATATGATTTTGTCAAATATATGATTATATGAATATGGAGAAATGATCAGTAGTATTTACCCCAGGTTACACTGTTTAGTCTCCACATATTTTGTCCATATCCAATAAACATCCAACCTTATATGTTAAGTATCTAAAACCATTTGGTGGATAAATAAATGAGCTGTTTCCTATAAGTAAATTTTCTCAGAACCCAGGAGAGACTCTCTGAGTGCTGGAATTTCAGTTTTGAGTGAAACCTCTCTAAAACATATAATCTCATTTTTGGCAAATTTTAGAATACTAACATAATTTGAATTGTTTTTAATGATTCTAGACTATTCTTATGAACATAGTCCTCAATATTATCAGAGGTATGTTGACGTGAGAATTATTGGGAGATTGTACAAGAGGCAACTTAGTAGGAGTAGTCAAAGTTTCTTGACAGTAGTAATGGGAAAATGATAAAGGAGTAGTTTTAAAAACTTTAGATATGATGACATTAAAAATAATTAAAGTTTCTCTCTCATAACTCTTAAAGAATTCATCAATATTAGTCTACTGTTGTAATTCTATTATCATTTAAAAAAAAAGCATTCATTCAGCAAATACTTACCGAGTGCCTAAGACATGTCAGACAAACCTATGTACTGTGGGCAGCAATGAACAAAGCCCATGCCCCTGAAGTCTAAGTCCTGGGCACTTAAATTTTAGTAGGGGTGACAAGGCAAATGGTGATAATAAGTGCTATAGGGAGACAACATTGCATAAGCGGTAGAGGGAATGGGAGGTTAGAGGAGGTTATTATTTTTAAAAGGATAGTCAAAGAATATCCCTCGGACGTGGTGGCATTTTGAACAAAGCCCTGGAGGAAGGATGTAAATATTGAATAACCAGAAGAAGAATGGGCTCCCCCTGTGGTTCAGTGTAAAGAATCCTCCTGCCAGAGCAGGAGATGCAGGTTTGATCCCTGGGTCAGGAAGATCCCCTGGAGAAGGAAATGGCAACACACTCCAGTATTCTTGCTGGGAAATCCCATGGACAGAGGAGCCTGGTGCACTACAGTCCATGGGGTTGTAAAGAGCCAGACACAACTCAACAACTAAACAGAGAAGAATGCTCTAGTAAAGAGACTGCACGAGTAAAACTCTTTGGTGTTCTGTGTTCAAGGAATACCTAGGAGGCCAAATCTGTGTGCAGCTCACTCATAGAATGTCCAGGACCTCTTTGTCTTGATCCTAGTGCTCCCAGTGTGTGTTAGTCACTCTTTGTGACCCCCATGGACGGTAGCCCACCAGGCTCTTCTGTCCATGGAATTCTCCAGACAATACTGGAGCGGGCTGCCATTTCCTTCTCCAGGTTTGAACATATATAGGATAGTATAGTACAGGAGTGTGTCTAATGTTTTTAAACATTAAAAGGATGCTGGTGCTTGTGGAGGGTTTCTAGAAACTTATTCTTTTATCAAACTACAGAAGAGCCATTTTATCTTAATCTGTTAGAGTTTTTACCCTCATTAGCTAAATTTTATCAAATGCATTATAAAATCTATTGAGATGATCTAATATTTCTCTTTTTACTTTGTAAAATAGTGATTTACATAAGATTTTCTAAACTGAATCATCCTGTCATTCTTGGAGAAACCTTACTTTGTTAAGTCTTATTATTCTTTTGATACACCACTGTATAAAGTTGCTAGTATTTTATTTAGTGTTTCTGAATCCTTACTTACACAGTGCATTGAGCCCACAGTTTGCTTGGGCTTCTTCCTATTTTGGCATCAGCATTAGGATTATTTTATCAAATGAGTTGGGCATTCATTTTTACGAATTAATGGTACAATCTGTGTAAAATGAGAATTAAATGGTCCTTGAATATTTTGTAAAACTTACTTAGGTCTGTAGCTTTAAAAGATAGTTAGCAGTTAAATACATTTACACAAATCTTTTATTTTCCATTTTTATACTTCTATATGAGATGAATATGTTCATTTTAATGTTTCTACAAAATTACTACTTTCATATAGGTTTTCAAATGAATTAGCTTAAACAAAAAAGTTATGACAATTTTTTTTTTCTCACTGCAATTATGCTCTCACTTACTTCCTTGGTGTTTATACATAAAATTTTCTTGCTTCTACTTTCCAAATTGTCTATTTTTGGGGGGGTGGGGGGGTCTTAAATTGATAACTTTGTTTTATTTTTTCTTTGTTAACAGTTTCATTGTGATATAATTTACCCATTTAATATTACAGTTAAACAATTTTTAGTATTTTCAGAGTTGTACAACTACCACCACAATCAATTTTGGAACGCTTTTGTCATACCCAAAAGAAATACCATGCCCATTGGCAGTCTTTCCAATTGGCCCCCACCCAATGCTATCACCCAGCCCTAGTCAACCACAAATCTGCTTTCTGTATCCTGGACTTGCTCATTTCTGAATTCTCCTATAAATGGAATCATATAACATTCAGTCTTGTTTGATTGGGTTCTTTTACTTGGCAGAATTTTACCTGACATTCACCATGTTGTAGCATGCACCAAGATGTCTTTCCTTTTTGTAACTGAGTAATAGCCCATTGCATAGATACACTATACTGTGTTTATCCACTTATCAGTTGATGGACGTTTTGAACTGTTTCCACCTTTGGCACTTTGGCTGTTACGAATAATGCTGCTATAAACATTTATGTTCAAAATTTTTGTATTGCCATATATTTTATTTTTCTTAGTTATATACACAGGATTGCTGTGTCATATGGTAACTCTTATGTTTAATCATTTGAGGAACTGTCAACCCATTTTAAAGAGCAGCTGCACCATTTTACATTCCTACCAGCAAAGCATGAGGGTTCTAGTTTCTCCACATCCTCACCAATATTTGTTATCTATTTTCACCATCCTAGTGGGTATAAAGTAGCCTCTCACTGTGGTTTTGATTTGCATTCCCCTGACAGCTAATTTTGAGCCTTTTTTCATGTGCATATTGGCCATTTGTATGTTTTCTTTGGAGCAATGTCTATTCAGATCCTTTGCCCATTTTTAAATAGGGTGATTTGTAATTTTTATTATTGAGTTGTAGGGGTTCTTAACACATTTCAGTTACAAATCCCTTACTAGATAGGATCTATAAATCCATTCTGTGGGTTTTCTTTTTACTTTTTTGGATGGTGTGGTTTGAAATACAAAGGTTTTCATTTTTATTTTTTCTTTTGTTGCTTGTGTTTAATGACTTTTTAAATTTTTTATTTCTATTTTATTTTTCTTAATTCATTTCCTGTATTTTCTGAGTATACTATTTTTCATCTAATTTCATGAGTTGAAAGCTCAGAACACCACAAAGATTTAAAGTACAATAATCAATGCTACAAAATTTCCTCTGAATATGATTTTGGCCACATGACACCAGTTTTTGATCAACCGTAGCTTTTGATAAATATTGTGCTTTCAGCTGTAAACAGTAGGTAATTTCTACTTCTATTTCTTTCTTTAGCCAAGAATTACTCAGAATTTTAACAAGCATTCAGGTTATATGTTTTATTATTTGGATCAAATTTTTATTTTCAGTGTTATATTACATTTGGTGACCTTGTTCAAAATTAGCTAAAATTTTTCTGTACAAATTAGTATCATTCACAGGCAAATTTTTATCAGTGTTCCATGTAAAATGGAGATGTACTATTTTTGTCTTATACACAGTGCAGAGACTGTTAGGTTATCCAATTTTCCAACCCTTGAATACTTCTACTTAACTGGAAGATGCTTTTGTGGTCTTACAAATTTCTCCTGTGATTTCCATCTTTTTCATGATGAACCTCAAAGCTTATAGGCTTATTAGTGAAGGCTTAATGCTGTCATGTTCTTGGAGGATTATTAATGATCTACAGCAAAGAGTCTTCATCTTGTTTTTTGTTTTTTGCTTTAGTTTTATTTTGTCTGATTTTAATTTTTCTATCCATGTGTGGGTAAAGGGTTAAGAAAACACTTCCTTTCCTGCATGAGAAACAGAAATTCAGTTAACTGTCTATAGTACTAGAACTGTCCTGAGTAATAGTGTAGCTACTAGCCACACACGGCTAATGGCTGCCATTCCAGACAGCTTGGAAGAGAAATTACCATCATCTCAGAAAGTTATTTTGGATAACAACTGTTCTATAAAGTAGAGTTTAGGTTCAGTTAACCTTCCCTAGAAGGAGAATTGCTGGATTGAAGGTTTGCATGTTTAAAAATGAGAAATATTCTAAAAATTTTTTCCAGAATGTGATGCCAATTTACACCTAATCCATTAGCATATATAAGTCCAGTGTTTCCCATACTTCATAAGAAATGATATAGTATTTGCTCAATTGTCACTTATTTGACTACCAGTAAAATTAAACATTTTTTACATGCTATTTGTCTTTTGCAACCTGTCTTGCTGATATTTGCTTTAGAGCTTAATATAACTTGAGGACAAATGCTAGAAAACAACTCTTACTATTAGATTTTATACATTATCTATTCTCATAGGAAGTAAAACATCTTATTAAACATTTTAAATTTTACCTCATCCAAGCAGTTGACACGAACATTCTTGCTGGCTAACAATGTTCCAGCTTCTTGGACAGTACCTTAAAAAAAGAAAGAAAGAAAATGCAAAGTTTATTTATCTTTAGAAAAGAATCTAACACCAAGGAAACAAACTTTAAAGGACTATCTGTGAAACTAAGATGAGTCAGGTTAGGTTGTTAAGAAATAAAATATCAATCACATAGTATTTCTTCCACAAAGTAATTATTCCCAAGAACAGACTCATAGAAACTAAAATAGCTCCATCTTGCTTTTACTTCCACTGGCCTCAGAGTATATTAAATTGGCCGCATTTTCCTTTTGGCAGTAATACAAAAACCACAAGGCATAAGACTTTTAATACAGAAACAAATCTTAAAGGGCATCTAATCCAACCCACCATCTAAAGCTTAAACTGCAGTCAATGTAATAACTGGGGTTCAAAACACAGTCAGTATTTATATACCTTGTCACCACTAGGCCCTATGAATTGATGGCATGCTTGTAATAGAATTCTTGGTTTGGAAATGCTGAGGTAAACGTTATCTTTAAAGCCTAGTACTATATAAAAGTGCCGTTACGGCTAGGATTCAGACTCTCAAACTGAAAGTCATCTGATATAAAACTAAAGGTCAGTTTCTGTAAATTTGTAAATAAGCTGTAATTGGGCCACAACTGTCAGGTTTTCCGGCCGTCTATAAGACATACTGACGGAAGCAAGTAGTCTCAGGAGAAAATGTTGCTGTTATCATCATTAGTGGAAGCCAACCACATGTTCTGCCAAAAAATTTCTTGTGTGAAGGGGAACAGGATAATGAAATTGCACGTTCTCAGGGAGAAAGGATGAGCTAAGCCTCTCCTCTGAAAGGACATAGAAGAACTGAAGCATTCTCAACGAGGAATTATTTCTTCTTTTTAAATTTAGAATTATAGTTCAAGAATATGCTAAACTCTGCAGTTCTTCCAGAGTTAAAGGTGGAAAGCAGAATCGAGTTTAGCCTGCTTCTTTCTACTTGATCTGCTTCTTAAGCACATAATATGAGTGCTCCTCACCAACAGAGGGGAGACACAGAAACGTCTCCTAGACTGATACTGCAACAGCTCGGCGGGGGAAATGCCAAGTGAGTGATCTACAAGGCCCTGGACTATGACAGCTATTCTATCAATAGTTCATTTGCCTGATCCTGCAGTCCATCTGAGGGGCAGCTGGTATTACTGGCTGAATGGCTACAGCTACAGAGGGAGAGGGGAAAGCCTTCAATCATGCAAGCAGGTTCTGTACAGAAGCTTACCTATACCCATGGTTTCTTACCAGAGACTCAAACATCTTTGGGAAGGAATTAGAACAAACTCCAGCATCCCAATTTCACTTGAGGAAGATGCTTCAGTTGAACCTCATTATCCACTGAGGAATAACTTAAGTTACTTTTCATCCAGCCAAGAGATGTTTATGCAGTAAAGGGAGAATACTATAAGGACTGTGATCATGCTTTCAAAGCCTGCTATATGGTAGGGGGAGGATGGGAATTACAATCATAAACACTTGGCTCATGTTAGGGAACAGGCCGATAATTCTTTAAAGTTGAGCCCGAGGGCTAACAATACATGTTAAATCTGTCCAGCCACAGGGCAATTAAATAAAAAAAAAAAGATGAGGCATTCACTCACATGCCATGGAATACCAGTTAGTCTTTTGAAATGCAGGGACCACGGTTAGAAAATTTTTCTAAAACAGTTTGGGAATCCAGAGAATGAAAACAGATTTTGGAAAACAGATGAGCACAATACCCCCAAGTAGAGAAACTTCTGATAATTTCTAATTTGGTGTTCCTAATTTAATGACATTAGTAGGAAACTGTACAAGTTTACAACAGCGTGGAAACGGGAAATGCATGGTTAACGCAGAAGGATTTTTATTTATTTATTTATTTTTTGCTATTCCTCACTGTGCATATAGGAGACTCTCAAACAATATTTTGCAATTAAGCTTAAAAGATTAATTGCTTTCCTTGGGAAAGAAATGTGTTAAATCTCAGTTAACAAACTCTTAAGACGAAGAAATGTGCTACTAAAAGGGGGACAGGAAATGAGACATTTCACTGGAGACAAAAATGAACAGACCTATAATGATGAAAATAATATTTAATGATCTGGTTCCCTTGTGAGACTTTCTCCAAACTACTCCAGAGAAGAAAACACAACCTAACCTGCTCCATTAGGGTGGGATTGATAACTTATCTGGATGGACCAGCATTTTAGCAGAAAAGAGATGATGGTAAGTGTGATATTCTCACTGTTACTGCCCTTTCTTACACCACACCACAGACCTTTTAGCATCACTATAAAAATGAGCAAGTCCTATAAAACCCTCAGTGTTCCCATTGGTGAAGCAGAAATAATAACATCCATCCCATATGGCTCTCAGGACTAAGGACTTGTCTTGGTGTAGGACAGAGAGTACAACTTCAGCGCACACTAGATGCTCCTGTTATTTGTATTTAGAGCAGCATAATAAAATTTATTGTGACACTCTGAATTTCTAGTTTGGGACTACTGGTCTCACTGAGGACAAGAAGTAGCCAAAACAAACAAAAAGGGAGAAACAAACATGACATTTCTGTTTCCAGCAATCCATCAGACGGTCATGAGATCAGGATATGTGTGAGTTTCAGGCTTCCCTGGTGGCTCAGCTGGTCAAGAATCCACCTGCAATGTGGGAGACCTGGGTTAGATCCCTGGGTTGGGAAGATCCCCTGGAGAAGAGAAAGGCTACCCACTCAAGTATTCTGGCCTGGAAGAGTCAGACATAACTGAGGGACTTTCACTTCACTTCCCAAAAGGAATGTCTTTTTGTGAGAAATCTATATCAAAGTTAAGTATTTAAAAAAACTATTTGGCTTGTTAGTTCCTATAACATTTATGTGTAAGTAAAATCATGTATAAAATAAAGTGTCTGGATTTAAAAATAATATATGGATACAGATTTAATCATAGATACATAGTTATAAGTGTATTTTTAAATAGACTTTTAATTACAGCATGCATTTTGAAATACTCAATCTGTTTAAGTGTAAAGTTTCTAAATTCTCCTACTCATATCTATTTTTAGACTTTGTAACCAAATGTCTTTAAGTTAGGATTATGAATCACTGCATTAAAAAAATAGTATCTAAAAGAACTGTTTTGTAAATGAATACAATGAAGCCCACAGAAGTCACAAAACCTGCCCAGTCATATGCTATAATTGATTATTAGGAGACCTGAATCTTTTTCAAATTGCCAACATTCATTGGATCGTCGAAAAAGCAAGAGAGTTCCAGAAAAACATCTACTTCTGCTTTATTGATTACATCAAAGCCTTTGACTGCTGTGTAGATCACAACAAACCATGGAAAATTCTTAAAGAGATGGGAATACTAGACTACCTCACCTGTCTCCCGAGAAATATGTATACAGATCAAAAGGCAACACATAGAACTGGACATGGAACAGACTGGTTCAAAATTGGGAAAGGAGTACGTCAAGGCTGAATATTGTCACCCTGCTTATTTAACTTATATGCAGAGTACATCAGGTGAAATGCTGGGCTGGATGAAGCACAAGCTGGAATCAAGACTGCCGGGAGAAATATCAATAAACTCAGGTACGCAGATGCCATCACCCTTATAGCAGAAAGTGAAGAAGAAATAAAAGAGCCTCTTGATGAAAGTGAAAGAGGAGAGTGAAAAAGTTGACTTAAAACTCAACATTCAGAAAACTAAGATTGTGGCATTTGGTCGCATCACTTCATGGCAAATAGATGGGGAAACAATGGAAACAGTGACAGACTTTATTTTGGGGGGCTCCAAAATCACTGCAGATGGTAACTGCAGCCATGAAATTAAAAGATTTTTGCTCCTTAGAAGAAAAGCGCTGACCAACCTACACAGCATATTAAAAAGCAGAGACATTACTTTGTCAACAAAGGTCCATCTAGTCAAAGCTATGGTTTTTCCAGTAGTCATGTATGGATGTGAGAGCTGGAGTATAAAGAAAGCTGAGCGCCAAAAAATTGATGCTTTTGAACTGTGGTGTTGGAGAAGACTCCTGAGAGTCCCTTGGACCGCAAGGAAATCAAACCAGTCCATTATAAAGGAAATCAGTCCTGAATATTCACTGGAAGGAGGATGCTGAAGCTGAAACTCCAATACTTTGGCCACCTGATGCGAAGAATTGACTCACTGGAAAGGACCCTGATGCTGGGAAAGTTTGAAGGCAGGAGGAGAAGGGGACAACAGAGGATGAGATGGCTGGATGGCATCACCAACACAATGGACATGAATTTGAGCAAGCTGTGGGAGTTGGTGATGGACAGGGAAGCCTGGCATGCTGCAGTCCATGGGGTCGCAAAGAGTCAGACACAACTGAGCGACTGAACTGAACTGAATCTTTCTATATACCAGAGGCACTAGAAATAACCGTATTAATTCCACAGGACCTTAGAGCAGGATCTTTCAACAGTCCCAAATTGGAAACAACTGAAATGTTCCTAAGTGTGACCAGATAAACACAAAATGATACATCTATACACGGGGAATAAAAGAAGAAATAAAAAACAAACTGTTGGTATAGTACAGATGAACCTCAAAATCATGATGCTGAGTGAAAGAAGTCATGCCAAAAAAAGAGGGAATAGTTACTGTACTTATTTTATAATTCCACTTTTATAAAATTCTAGAATAAATCTAACCAATAGTGACAGAAACCTATCTGTGGTTGCCTAGAGACAGGGTTGGAGGGAGTGGCAGATTACAAAAGGTATGCAGAATCTTCTGGGGTAACGCAACTGGTCATTGTGTGGATTGCAGTGAAGGTTTCGTGAATGTATACTTATGTCAAAACTGACTTTTAAAAAATGTGCATTTTAAATATGCATCATTTATCATACTTAAATTATACTCCAATAAGACCGGGAGAATAAACCTTATTGTTCAAGCCTGTTTCATAGCTTCTTTAACACAAATAATGGAAAAAGAGAAAAAGAAAAGAAAGTACATTACTTTCTTGTGAAATCAGCAACACTGACTCCAGGGATTTCAAGTACTAAACAAGATAAGTAATGAAAGACCTTCTGGTTTATATTTTTAAAGGAGGTTTCATTTATTTTGAAACAGTGCTTCCTCAGTGTTTAGTGAAAAAGATATCAGAACTTGGAAGAATGGCTCAATCTACAAGTAATATAAGCCACTTAACTGTGCTTCAGTGATTTCATTTCTCTTCTGAAATGTTGTGAAATGGATGCTGTCAGTGACTATGATTTAAATGGATATGTGAGAAACAGCTTCTCAGTTTCATCTGGAACTTCTTCTTGGCATTCCAATAAACAACCTGTAGAGTAGCTAGCATATGAATTCACTCAAAAGAAGAAATTGTTCTTAAAGTGTCCAGTGCCATATGTGGTATTCTCTGGGCTCTAAGTCCCCCTTACAATCTGCTTAACTTTTGGAGGGCAGTGATTAGCAGGATGGAGACATTCAAAACTTTGCTGAGCTTATTTCAGACTGGCCAAGGTGACAGGTTACACTTGGCTAGAAATTTATTATTAATTTCACAGACTAGTACTGACTAATCCAGTGCTCCTCAAAGTCGAGAAATGTACCAAAAGGGGGAAAAATATCAGTACTCTACTCACTTCTGAAAAAAAAATGCTTCTTATGAGTACAAATATAAACTCTGTTTATGACCTTTGTTTGGCTATAAGCCAACAATTATTTTACCAATTGTTGTTTAGTTGCTAAGTCATGTCCAACTCTTTGGGACCCCATGGACTGTAGCCCTCCAGGCTCCTCAGTCCATGGGATTTCCCAGGCAAGAATACTGGAGTGGGTTGCTTCTTCCTTCTCCAGGTGATCCTCCCAACCCAGGTATTAAACCCACTGTCTTCTGCTTGCCAGGCAGATGCTTCACCACTGAGCTACTTGCACACAAAACTACAAAATCACTTACAATTAAAATTAATTTAATTTGACAGATGATAATATTTTAATGCAATTACCTTTCAAAGTGAGTAAGATATGGTATGGACTGCTATGGTGCTGATTTCATTTTTTCATTTTTTGTTTAGTTTGTTTTCAAGTCCAGCATGTTTCTACAACTGTGGGCCAGATGGTATCTCTGCTCTGCCACTTATTACCTGTGTTACATTGGGCAAGCTATTTTAACTTTTCAATTGCTTGGTTTGTTATCTATCAAATAGAGACTGCCATATTTACCATAATCATAGCCAGCACAGTATCTTAGTTTATACATACTAACTCATTTAAAATGTTGTGCAGGGTTATGTGTGTGTGTTAGTTGCTCAGTCGTGTCCAACTCTTTGTGACTCCACAGACTGTAGCCTGCCAGGCTTCTCTGTCCATGTAATTTTCCAGGCAAGAATACTGGAGTTGATTGCCATCCCCTTCTCCAAAGAAACTTCCCAATCCAGGGATCAAACCCTGGTTTCCTGCATTGCAGGCAGATTCTTTACCGTTTGAGCTACAGAGAAGTCTGTATTCCTAGCTTATGAAGATTAAATGCACGGATACATGTAAAGTGCTAAGAATTATGCCACACCCATTGGCTACAGTTTTCTCATTACTCTTTTTTAAGAGTATGGTGATGTCCCACCGATCTTCACTTGACAAGAATGTATCACATACTAAGTCCATCTCACTTTGTTTCTCATTAGCTTGCACCAAAAAAATAGCTGAAAGAGGGTCTATGTAATTTGTTGAACAATGTGACCCCAGTAAAAAAAAAAAAAAAGTCACAGTGTTAACCAGGCTAAATTCACATCAATTGTTTCATTTAATTTTTACAAATAAAAACTAGTGGACACCCAATAATTGATCCAAGCTTTCCTCTTCCCTGCCCTCCCTCCAACACACACACACACACCCACGCATCTATGCCTTTCAGAGACCTACTTTACAAAACTGCTCTCTTGTTTACACTTTTGAGAGAAGGTGATAGCCCTGGACTGCTTAAAAACAGCATTTGCATCCCTGGTGGATTGTAAGTTGATCCTTTGTCTCCTTTTTTGCCCAGCACTGTACCTGGCACAGAGCTGAGACTCACATGGTTGGTGAGCCGAATCCCAGAGCCACCAAAGGCACGGAGAAATTAACCAGAGACAGGCAGAACAGAAAGACTGCATGCCAAATAGGTCAGCGACAACCATGCCGAAAAAACACACTGCACTAACTCCAAGTCCCACAAATTCTGGGCAAAGAACCCTTATCATGACAAACATACAGCTGTGACTGACTTAAAATTGTTGAGGTCACATCGGGTGAGCTCGGGTCATCAGCACCTGTTGAGTTCCAATCCGATTTTTCTCCCTTTTCCGAGTAGCCTTTCCGTGTCAGTATAAAGTTTGCCTTCCTCTCTCTCTCTAGGTCCAGATCTGAGCCATGTTACTTAGAAAGAAAGACTGGAAATTGGGAAGCTTTTTATGTTATTATGACCAGCCTCTCTGCCGATCCCGATCGAGGGCAAGCTCAGCTCATTCTTGAGTTTAAGGCAGCCACGTGAACAACGCCCGCCGTTCCCACGCAACCCCATCCCCTCGTGGGGACAGTGCAGAAGCCACTTATTCATGCTGGTGTCACCTGCCAGGTAACGGGACTTAGCAGGGAACTCTTCTGGGCTATCCGCTGGAGGACTGAGGGGACACGTGGCTTCTGGCTCGTCCCCGGGGCCTGCGTTTCCCTCCCTAGCACCGGGAGCGGTGGAAGTGGGACTCGCGTTGGGAGAATGGAAGAGAATGTGCGCAGAGCGCGACTACAAGATCGCAGCCCTGCCAAGCGCGCCAAGCGGTGTGGACGCCTCCTCAACCCCTTCGCTTTCGCGCGAGTTTCTGCGGCGGTCGGGGCTTCTGGAAGGATGCCAGGGAGGCCTTGCAGGCGGAAGCCTCAATGCAGCAAGTTACAGATGTCGTTTTGTGCCCTTATAAAGAACCCTGCTCCTTAGGAGCTCTCTCCACCCCCAAAAGGGGGCGGAGACAGCCAAGGGATCCAGACCATTCGGCCTCCGGAAGTCGAAATGGCCCTGTAGACACCGGTCTAAGAGCCTGAAACTTTCCGGCCGCTATCGCCCAGGCGGACTGTGGTCAGTTCACCTGAGGAGTTTTGAAGAATGCACATTCTGAGGCCCCACCCCCGGGTGGCTCTTTATCATCCGATGTGGAGCCCGGAAAGGAGCCGCCTTCTAAAAGCTGATTCAGAGGACGAATGTCTGCATCCTCCTCTCTCGTCCCAGCTGCGTTTCTCCCTCTCCACCTCTCCGCCCCCGCAACCCGTCCTAGACCAGAGGGAGGAGCGCTGTTTCCCGGTGGTAGGGTGTCAACCTCGTAAAACCGCAACCCGGGGTCAGCCGGGCCGGGGGCGCCGCCTGGGCTCCGCCACGCCCCTCTCTCCCCTCCCCGGCCAGGCTGGCAGAGCCCCCGTCGCAGCCCAGCACCCACACCTTTTCCGATGACTTCCAGCAGCTCCTTTTCCTCCTGGGTCAGCTCGCCTTTCTTTATGTGAACCATTGCTTCCGCCAGCTTGACGGCTATTCTGTGTCTTCGGGAGTACTAAGAAGAAACGGTGTGTCTGTATTAGGAAAGCCAGCCTCAATGTTAGGCAACTTGCGACTAAGTAGCCAACTGTGGAAGCATTCGAATTCTCTCTTCCTTCCAGGCGCTGGCGAGCAGCGGGCGAGCTCGGGCGAGCCGGGCGGGCGATCTCCGCAGGCCCAGCGGTAGTCCCCGCCCCCCGCGCCTCATTGGCCCGGCAGGGAGGAGGAGCTGCAGGAGGCAGCAGCGAGACTGTCCCATTGGAAGAGCCTGGGGAGGAAAAACCAAATGGAGAAAATCACTAGGGGGTAATTAAATGCTTCTTACACGTTTCCCCCAAGCTACTCTTTCCGGTTAAGATATTTAGGGAAACAAAATAATTAAATTCTCTATCTGGAACTTCTGTGTTCGAAAATTTCTTCTTGGGGCGTGCATCTCCCTGGTTCTCGCTATACACCCCCCTTTATTTCTCTGGAAGTGGAGCGGCCCGAGCCGGGGGCGGGCTAGGAGGCGGGGCGGCGTGGGAGGCGGGGCTGCGCCGAGCTCCGTGTGTCGATGTCAATGTGTCTGTCCTTCACTCCTCCATTGTCTGCCACCAGCACTGCTGCTTCTGCCACCGCTGCTGCCGGGATCGCCGCAGCCCCCAGCCTCGCGCGTCGCCGCTACCTCCTCGGACAGGTGAGAAGCAAACCAGGTAGGGCAGGGGAGAGCCGGGAAGCCTTAGACCACCGGAGCCAAAGCCCGACCGGGAGCTTCCCCTCCGGCCGAAGCTGGCCGGGAGGAAGCATGTGCCTGCTCTGGCGGCTTCCTGCCTCTCGGTGGGGAAGCCTCCCCTCCACCCTATTACCATCGTTTAGACAGCGTATCGGTGCCCCAGAGTAAAGACCCATCACGCACCACGTTTGGCCGCCCCGAGAAACCAAGAGCGGGCAGGGGCCGGCCACGCGGTGGGAAGTGGCGGGTGCACAGCGTCTCGTGCGTGGCACCGCCAGATGCAACTCCGGGGGAAGCCAAGGTTGAGGCTCTGAACTACGGGTAGGGAGGAAAGGAGAGCTCCCCATTACAAGCGAGGTGAAAGCATGTGAGAATAAGTCTCTTCTGGCAACCTACCCCTCGCCCCCACTTGTCATCTCCTTCGGCCTCTGTGGAAGCTGTAGAAGAAAACCGGATCTGATCGCCTTGTGTGCCTGTAAAGGGTGTTTGGAAGCAATTTACACGTGCACTAATACTTGATTTAAGAGAGACAGTCAAGGGGGAGGGGGGAGGAAGGGCCTCTTCCCTCTGCTAGAGTTCCCAATCTCTTTGTAACTCAGATCTTGAGATTTATGGAAATAAGGAGGGGAGGGGGAAGGGGCGGAGATTAAATTGGTGTTGCTGTCTATATATAGCATTAGATTAGCCTCTTAATCCAACCTTCATTCAACTGTAAATATGTAACCTCAAGCTTTCACTATGGGAAGCTAGGGGATAAATACAAGTGTGCACCCTCCTGTGGCTCAGCCACAAGACTTGCTTGCTAATATGAAGTGAGTCGTTCCTCCCGGGTGCTTATCCATAACATATTTACAGCATCGGTGAAAGCTTCTTTAGAAATCAGTGTTGTTTACTGTTTCTCTACAGTCTAGTATTAATGTTTCTCCCAAGACCCTTCTGCTTCCAAGAGAAATATTTGAAAGATTATGTAGATTTTTTTTGTTAAGCATCCCTCCCCACCACTCTTTCCTCCCCTCTTGTGCCATATACGAAGTGAAATGTATTTTCCTCTGGCTTTACACCTTCATTTCTTGGAAGCATTCACTAACACTTCTGAAATTCTGGAAGATGTTCACCCTTATTTCCTGCCTTTAACAAAAAAAAAATTTTCCCCCCTGAATCCCAGATGTTTTCTTGTCAAAGGCTTCATCTCTGCAGGCTGGGGCAAAGCTGAGCCAGAACATCTCACATGAAAATGGTCTGAAATTATTCAACTCAATGTGCAACAAAGAAACTTTTGTTCAGGGATGCTTTAATAATGATGTGACTGTTCAAACAAGTAGTAAGGCTTTTGAGTGACCCATCTTTTGTAACACTTAGAATGCTGCTATTGCCACAGTTACAGCTGATTGAAAACACAGTCTCATGAAGGAGCAACCCACAAACCTAAGAAAATGCTTACAGAGTAACCTTCCCTTACCATGTGACTTAACATCCTATAAGGGATGTTACAGAATTGGGTGCTTCATTGCCAGAATTTCCATCTCTTCTGCCAAATTGGGGCCATGGTTACTTGAAGGTCACACCTGTTTGTCTCATTGAGGTTGTCAGTTTCTGAAGGATAGCAACTTATTATCTATTTTCCTGGTGCCTTGTTGGTATTTAGTCCTCTGTGACTACATTCATTTAGTAAATTTAGGCAGCTAGAAATAAAGCAGCTAACATCTGCCTTGAAATGCGTGTAAATAACATGTTAATTTTAAATTTCTAGATAATGTAATGGGTAGTGTTTATCATATGGGTTACATTCATTGTTTTGTACAGTGTTAATAATTTTTAATGTAGGAATAGGATCGCTAATGAGCATACCTTAGACTTGTTTAAGGAACTTTTTTTGTATGAAGAATGTGTTCACATCAAAGAAGTTTTGTTGGTAATAAAATAGCTACTGCTTACTGGGTACTTAGTCAGCACCAGATAGTCCACCAGAAGCTTTGTATAGGATTAGTTTAATCATTGTTGTAATGACCCAGAAATTAGCCAATATTACCCCTGTTTCTGAAATAAGAGGACAGAAACAAAAATAAGTTAATTTGCCTACAGCCCTACAGTTAGGAAGTATCACAGCCCAAACTGGAACCTAGATCTGTCTCCAAAACCTTTTCTCTTTTCGTTATTCTCTATCTACGTGGCTGGAAATAAGGGAGAAAGTTTATATTCTTTAGCTAATAGGTAACACGTTCATGTGGTTCAATGTGACAAAGGTACAAAAAACTCTCCGACCTCTTCCCAGTTTTTCTCTATGTCCTACAACCCATGGTGTCTATTTTTCTCATATCTTTACTGAGAAATTTTTTATGTTTATAACTTGCAGGTGTATTTCCACTTTTTTTAAACAAATGAAAAGTGTGCTAACACACTGTTGCATACTGTGTAATGAAATTTATATGATGCTTTGATTTCTTTCCTCTTCTTTGAAAAAAAATGATTTCTGAAATGTCTGAAATGCTTTTATGTGTCCCTGTCAGCCCTTTGCCTACTACTCCTAATACCCTGGACCTCTTGCAGCCGACTGCAATGGATTCCTAAGTAGCTTGCTTCCCGTCTGGCTCATTCAAGGCACCACCACCAATAAACAGTGAGCACCCATCATCTACTGAAGGATGAGACATACTTTGTAAAGACAGAACTGATTCACTTAAAAACCTGTCGGTGGCTCCCTGCTAGCCGCAGAGAAGAGGCTCTGGTCTGGGCTGGAGGTCTCCTACTTCCAGTTCCTCTCCACCAGCTGCAGAATAGAGCCCCAAGTCTGGTCTGGGAGGCTCTGACTTCTGGTCCCAGCCAGCATTTCCAGTCAGCCAGCCCTTCCCACATACTCTGCTCTAAGGTCACCTCACTGCTGATTCCCTAACATGCCAGTAACCTCCACCCCTTTGTTCCTGCTTTTCTCTCTTCTTGGAATGACCTCCCTTTCCTCTTTACTGAGTGTTTCTCTCCTTCTCAGATCTGATCAAGTGTCAGCTTTCAAGAAACTTTTCTTCTACCCTATCCAGGAGGGGAATACAGGCCCTAGTAAACATGTTTATTCCTGTCCATCAGCAAGGGCGATTAGGACAGTCTTTCCTCATGAGTTGCTGGTATAATTGCTGACATCCTCTTAATTTTCTCCTATCTCCTTATGAGCCCTGATCCCTCCCCGCACCCCTAAATCAACATCTTTGCGTCTTCATCTGGAGCTCCATGAAAATAACCTAAAGCCAGCACCTTTTTCATAGCTTTCTAGTTCAGTGTTTGTTAATCTATTTGATCCGTTCTCCTTCTATACTATAAATTAACTAGGATTAGTTTACCTTTGCTTCTCAAGACTGTGACCCAGTATCTTGCACCTAGTGTGTGCTCAGTACATACTGAGTTGAATTCAGCTTGATCTCTAAGTTATTTCAGGTAGATTTATTTCCCTACTTGACTAATCCTTCCTGGCAATGTGAGGTGATGTGGCACTAAGCACACACAGTCGTAACCAAGCGCAGAAGGTCTTTAAGTGTTTTCAGTCTCAAGCTGCTTGACATTCTGATGAATGCTGTCAACCAAGAAGAAAAAAATTGTTCATATGTGCGTGTTACAAATTTTGCAAACCATTCCTGGATTCTCTTTGAAACCCTTGATTTCCAACTCTGTGCTTTAAGAGAATGCTGTTTGTTTTTTATTGCAGGGGAATAGCTCATTTTTGAGTGTTGTAACTTTGGGGGTAATATTTTCACTGACATTTGACTTTCTTGTCTTAGGTACACTTCTTGACTGAGTTGGGTATTTGATGATATTAAGGAATTTCATTTTCCTTTAGGTCTGAAACTAATATTATGGTTATATTTTAAAATATCCCTTGTCTTTTAGACATGTGTACTGAATTATTTAAGGCAGGAATGATAGGATATCTAACACTGGCTTTAATCTAATTTTGTGACAGTGAGGGGCAGGGACTGAATAAGAATATTAATGAGACAAAACTCACCATGGTGTTAACAGTTGAGAGTGGACAATGAGTACATTGACTTCTCTCTGCTTTTGATATGTTTGAGATTCTTCTGTAATGAAGTTTTAAAAAGGAAGGTTTGGGACTTCCCTGGTGGTCCAGTGGTTAAGACTCTTGTGCTCCCAATGCAGGGGACCCAGGTTTAATCCCTGGTCGGGACACTACAACCCACATGCCACAATTAAGACATCCTGTGTGTAGCAACTAAAATCCTGTGCAGCCAAATAAATTTAAAAAAATAAATAAAAAGGAAGGTTTGGAAATATTACAGCCTCTTAAGAAATTGTTTCAGTTTAAAAAAAAAAGAATATGGGTATAAATGTTCCTTCTCTGTCCTTGGAGTTTAGCTTATGCAGTTATCCATTTAATGTTAAAACAGTTACACCTAAATCTGCAAAAGATTGTCTTGTGAACAATGCATTTCCATAAACTGTTCATGTCACATTTTAACTTCTCCCCCAAATGAAGAAGGGGTAGGTGGCATATCTCAGTGCTGTGTCACAGGCTTATGAATATCCTGCTGTCAGTTGATCTTCATCTTTTTTGAACTCTGACAGAGTAATTTGCAGACAAGTCTGAACAAGGGGTGCAAATATATTTAGTTTAACTGAGAAAATCAAGATATGAATGAAGTGGAGAGACCGATTTTCTTTTCCGTTTCATAAACCACGTCAGAAGACATTTCCAAAGGAGTGCTTTGGTAATGTTGTGAGTAGTATCAGTGTAGTTAGAACAAATATCTCAATGTAGGAGAATGAGGACCACACTCAGATATGCCTGCTACGTCCTTCCTCAGGGTTTGCTTAACTAAATGCTCATTTTGACACCTGCTTTCTGAATTCTTAAAACTTTATAACTTGTGTGTCTTGATGTTTCCATTTCTTTTGTGATGTTTTGGACTTATGAAATGTTAATATTTCCAGAGGCCAACATGAAATATTTTGGTATCATTTATAATCTTCCAGATTTTTTTTTTTGGAAGGGTTTTTAAAGTATATTAAGCCAAGCCTTCACAGTATCTAAGACAATGCAGCCTATCCAGTCTCATTGCCAGGTAATGTTGAAGCACACACTCGTGTGCTTCCAACTTCAACTCATATGTATTTATATTAGCTAGGTCACTGTGGAATTTAAAACTCTAGGCTGGTGCCTCTTTATCTCTGAGTATAGTAAAGCAATTCCAATAATTAAAAATAGAAAGCTATTTCTGCATCAGAAGGGAAAGGTAGTATTCGCCTTCCCAATAAATACATTTAAGGTAGAAAATCGGTGTTTTTATGTCTTGTTATTTGATTGTCTTTTGCTGGGTTTTTAGAGCAACGCAGCAGACAAAGCAGCCCTTAAAACTACATTCATCAGCCTCAGTAAAATCTCTTCCTGGTCTGTTGATTGTGGAGTATAGCAGTCCCATTAAGTAGCCTCTTCTGACCTGGTGGGAAATGATTATGGATGAGCCCTGGGAGACGGCCAAGAACAGCCATAGCCCTGAGAATTAGAGTGGCAAAGCCAAGGCTCTGTGATGAGGTGGCTTTTCCAAGGCAATCTCACTTGCTTTCACTTTCTTCATATATAAAACAGGGATGGTAACCAGACTTACATGGTGACTTTGAGGATTCTTGAGGATGCCCTGTGAACTATAAAGTGTTATATAAAAAGTAATTGATATTTTTAGGGCCAATTCTACCTGTTTTTACAGTTGAGAAGTAGATGAATAACATAGCTGTAGGCCTAGGTAAGAAATAATTTTAAAGTAAAATTGTATAGAAATTAGTATTCACATAAGCCCTTCTTCATACGTTTTGGAAGAGATTTGTTTTTCAAGAGAGACTTTCATAAAAGATATAATTCTAATAA
The DNA here is from genome assembly GCF_054371585.1 of Giraffa tippelskirchi. Lineage (NCBI taxonomy): Eukaryota > Metazoa > Chordata > Mammalia > Artiodactyla > Giraffidae > Giraffa > Giraffa tippelskirchi. Next base: position 72,150,598 of record NC_137284.1, read on the forward strand.
CTATCTCAGGATTAATATTTTATATATATATGTATATATATGTATTAATAAGAAAGATCTTGATGTGTATCTGTTGTTTTCAGCAAATCCCAAATGATAGATGTAATCTTTGTCCTCAAGAGGCTTCCACTGTCCTCTCCGAGACCTGCCAGTCTCTGAAACAATAAGGACTAGAGCCCTTTGCCTGTTCCAGTGGCTGTCTGGCTCCTTCCAGTCTTTCAACTTTAATTTGAACAATGTGGTCACTCCCTTCTCCACCCACAGGTTTCCTGCTCCCACAATGCCCTCCTCCACCCATTTCTGCATCACATTTTACTCAAATCCTTCTCAGCTCCTCCTTCAAACAGCCTTCTCCAATGCCTAACCTGAGCAGTACAATCACATGTGTAGCTTCCAGAATGGGTGGAGCTCAGTGGGAGGGTTGGAGAAAATGAGATTCTAAACAGAGTCTGGAAGGATTGGTGAATTTGGACAGGTGAGCCAGAAAATGGAAAACATTTCAGGGAGGACAACCCCTAAGAAAACTACTCCATAAGATACTATAACATAAATGTTTATAAAATAAATATTGCCTATAATTTTCTGGCTGACCATCTTGGAACTAGAAATTTTTAAGTCATAGAAGTGGTAGATTATATTTTAAAGCACACTAGGTTTGTTCTTGGTCTCAAGTAGTTTATGACATCACATGTTTTCGACTAAACTTAAAATTATAAAAGCAGTATCTTTAGAATTGTTGGTAGCAGGAAAGTTAATAATGGACATGAAAAGAAGTAATGGAAGAAAAAATCATATACTTATTAGGATATTGTGTCCTTGAATACAAACTGATTCAAAATTATCCAAGATAGGTAAAATATCAATAACCAAAACAGCTAGACAATCAAATGAGTAGGAAATTGTTTATGAAATTTATTTTGCAAATGAAGTATAACCCATGGAACCTGTTTTTATCTATATAGTGCCTTTAGAGAATTTTATCCTCTGACTTTTATTTTCCAATTGGAGTGTTCTGATTTTTTTTCTACTTTTAGTGATGAGTGGAATAAAGACTGAAACAGTTAAACCTGAGAGATACAACTCAGGGATTTAAGAATCAGATTAATGTGAATCATTTTAATGCGGGGTTGTGATTGTCATTAGGAGTTTCCACAACATTTTTTCCTTTATATCTACTAGGGAAAAAAATATGTGATAATTTAAAAGAATTTCTAAATTTTTTAAAATATAAAATTACCACTATTAGCAGTGTACACAAGAATATTTTTCATTCTTAGCTCACTCAGATGTCTGTGCTGGGGCCATGGGTCTCTTCAGCAAGTATTTTTTGGGCAGTTAGATGCCAACTAGAATGAACTGATCTGTTCTAAATTTGGCATGTGATGAGTGAAGAGTGCCAAAAAATGTTCTGATAGTCATATTTGTAAACTACTTTGAAAATAAAAGGTTTAGATAACTCACTGAATGACCCATTCTTTTGACAAACACCAAAGAGAGTGCTTTCATTGTTCTTGCCTGATTTTTTAATTGTGGGTGTAGTCTTTGGTATTTTTTGTTTTGTTATCTTTAATTGTCTTAATTACAGAGATAATATATTAATAGGAAAACAATAATAACAAATTTGTGAGAGATGTAGAATTATGTTTCCTCTTCTCATAATCCAACTTATTTTTATACTAGATGAAGACTTTCAAAAAACAATTGTTAGATGCACCATTATTTTGAGGACTTCTAAGTAAATCTGAAGATAACCAGTGGGCAGAGAAGGGCAACAGTAATGAATATTAACTCTTAGCACTGTGGAGACTTTATCATAAGCCACTGTGGGGTATGCAATTTTATAATATTCTACTGTCATCCTTTTTCTCATATTCACATAAAGACTTGAATGGTTTTCAAACCAACCTCTATGGCTTCCTGGATTTGTGACCATTTCTAAGAAAAAAAAAGAACAGGACATACGTTCTTCTCAGTATACAAGGTAATAGAAAGGGGTTATTGTAAACAGGAAGGAGAAGCCCATGTTGCTGGTACAGAGGAAGCTGCTGGCTACAGGAAAGGATGCCACTTCTCTGCGTGGAGGAGTGTGAAGATGGTGTTTACATTAGGGTCGAGCCTCTGCAGGAAGCAAGTTGAGCACTGGCTCCCATAGTACCAGAAACCAGGGAGCTGTAAATTTCCTACTATTTACATGTCCGTAAGAGTCAGGATTTCTGTTAAATCCTCTCACTAACGACGAATGTGTGTTTCCTTACTAGAACTCCACAGAGAACTATTTGGCATTTTGGAGGTAACGTATGCTAATTTAGTTTTTCCAAGTGCTGAACTAGACATTAAAATTAATATTTATGCTTCACTCTCTCTAACTCTAAACCCATTAAATCCATGAGGCAAACAATGAAAAAGCTGCCGTCAAGGATCGTGTAAATTGTTACCCAACAACTTCGGTTGGTTCTTTGGAGGACGTGCACTGTGAGGAGGCAGTTGATGGGTTCTGGCCCTGGCTGTTCTGTGTTTGATTTCTCCTCTTTGATCTCTGCTGTTATCACCAAGGTTAGAATGGAATGCATGACATCTCAGAGTCTTATAAGAGTGTGAGGTGTGGGTCTAGGTTTAGTTCTTCGGGTTTCAAAGTGTTCCAAGCTCCATGGATAGTCATTTTAAGTTAAAAAGTAAAAAACAACAACAGTAACACACATTGAATTGTCAAAGCATTAATAAACACAATTTGCAACTCAAATTCATCATGTGATGGACTTTAACATACTGGAGACCATTCCTTCTTAACTCACACTGCCAGGTAATTTTGTGCAGTGCTTGGCTCAGAATTCCACCTGCTAGAAAGTGAGCACCATGAATCTTACCTATGCATCTTGTCTGGTCCCCACTGCATCCCTATTGCCAGTACCAGGTAGGGCTTCCTGTGTCCGCTAGTGGTTAAGAACCCATCTGCCAGTGCAGGAGACGTCAGAGACTCGGTTTTGACCCCTGGGTCTGGAAGATCCTCTGGAGGAGGGCATGGCAACCCACTCCAGTATTCTTGCCTAGAGAATCCCATGGACAGAGGAGCCTGGCAGGCCCTAGTCTACGGGGTCACAAAGAGTCGGACAAGACTGAAGTGACTTAGCACAGCACAGAAAAATGTATGTTTAATAAGTGAATGCAAAGGAGTTCTTCTCTATATGGCTTTTTTAGAAAGTATACATGAAAGTTTGTGATTGTGCTCTGGTCTTCTTTCCCCCTTTTAATTTGAGTTTGTATAATATACTCCTTTAAAATTGTACCTGGGAATGCAGTCTCCTATCAGTGTGCTGTGTCCCATAAGTCCCAGGCTAAGATTGGATATTTCTACCCAGTTTATGCTCTCCTCGTTGTGAAATAGGCATGTGTAACTTTTTGTGTGTGTGCAACTCTTCAAATAAAGCTTCATCTGGTAGACAGGCTTGGGCAGTTTCCCTCCTGGGAGAATGGGGGCAGGAGTGGCCTGGGTGAACTCACAAGTGAGAAGACATTGGACTTCTGCCCACCACCACGTTTGAACTTCCTGAAGGTCCATTCCCCGTTTTTTTTTTTTTTTAAGCCATTGCTCCAAAGCAACATTCTCCCACTAGTTACCAGTCTAGTATTTTTGTTTTGTTTTGTTTTTCGGAAGATTCTGTTTTCTTCTTCTACTTGATTAACATGCTAAGAGAGGAAGAGATTTCAATCCCCCTTGCCGTAATAACTTACCATCTAATCTTGTTTGTACTGATATCATAAACCTTCCCATTACTTTTGTGTTTGATACAAAGTTAGCCTAAATCAACTGGTTTGCACTCTGGCATTTGACACCACTCCCTGCTGGTTTTTTAAACTTAATTTTTTTAGGTTCACATGAAAGTTAAGGGTATAGAGATTTCTTATATACCCTCTGCCCGTTTACATAGCCTCCTCATTATCATTACTCACCAGAGCTACTCAGTGATACATTTGTTTTGTCTAAAATTGACATTATTGTTTGGCAAACAAAAATAAATCACTCAAGGAAATATCTGCCTGATTGCTGCTCTGATATGTGTAGACCTGTGTCTATAATTTTCAGTTCTTGAGAGCAAGGCCCATCTTTGTCTTTGCTTGCCTTTTTTCTTCTCTAGTGTGAGGTTTTCCAACCTTGACACTGGAAATTTTGGGCTACATAACCTTTTGCTGTAGGGGTCTCTCTTACAACATTATAGGTGGTTCAACAGCATCCCTGGCCTCAACCTACTAGATTCCGGTAGCACCCCAATACTCCAAGCATGACAAACAAAAATGTCCGCAGACACTGCCAAATGTCCCTTGGGGAAGAAAATTAACCCTGGAGTGAAGCCACTGCTCTAGCACAGTGCTTGACCCACAGTAAGCTCCCCTCAAATACTTGATAAATTAATAAATGTATTTAAACCACAGCTAGACATTTAATCATTGGATATTTCTCCGTTTCATGCCACCATTTCCTCTAAATTCTCCGAATTTACAGCTTGAAGTATTGTAGGTATGCAGCTCTTATCACCATCCTCTTGTCTTGTAGATAAAAATTCTAAGGGTCTCATCCAGCACAAAGGTTTTAGGACATTTGGTTATTAAAACACCCCGAGATGTTATGTTTGAGGGATGGCTTTTCTAAAAGCTGAAGTATATACAGTGTGTGTAGTTGAAGGTGTGTTTGTGTTTTTCAGAGTGTTGAGACATAAGAATGACATCAGCAAGATTAGGCCATCTGGGAAGCTGAGAGGGGCTGGTCAGTTGCTGGGGGAAGGGAAGGGCCCAGGAGAGATTGTGTCTGGGGAAAGTGGAGGCTTCCAGAGAGGGAGGTGAGCTTGCCCCAGGGACTTCGTATAGAGTTCATTAAATAGATAGCATGAATGGATAAGCAGAGTGAAACTATTTAGAAGTTATTTATACTTCTTGGGAGTTTTTGAAAATAACTTCATTGAGATGAAATAAGGGACATTATGTAATCATCTTATTGCAGTGAAGAGTTTGTACAGTGATACTTAAAATGTAATTTCTGAAATATTTTTATTAAAAGGGAAGCAAGAATCCAGTATTCAAAAATAAGATAAAGTTTAAGACATGAGATAGATTTGGAAATGTTATAGTGAAAATTTAATCATGATGCTTTCATGTCTTCGTAAGGAAGATTTAGATGAGCATAATTAACTCAGTGTATTTTTTGTCACAGCACAATTCCTTAGGCTTTTGATCCCTCTTTCTTATAAAATCATTGCTTAGCACAATTTAAGTTCCAACCGTTAATGTTCCTCGCTGGAAACTATTGTTGTAAAATTTTGAAAAGACAACTATAGTTTATTGTTTTGTACTTTTTAAGATAAATATTTTTTGTCCTTTGATATCATTAATTATAAAAGTGAAGAGGATATGAATACAACAATAATATTTATATTAAAGGAAGAAATATTTGACTGTATTTAGAAACATTTTTCTTTTATAGATAGGCTACTTATTTTAAATTTTTAATGTTATTTCAATTATTATAAATACTGAAACTTACATAGAATTTGCTGGGAGATAGAGTGAAGCTTGTTGTGGGGTGATTTTGATTCCAGAGAGAAATCATGATAAGGATATTGACCAAACTAATGTTATCCTGGGCAACAAAATTGTGTATTATTATTATAGGTATATATTTAGTTTGTTGCTTTAGAATGTTCATAATTTAAGGTTTCACAGAGCAATTTAATTTCTTTTCTTTTGAGAGAACGATGCTGCAATATTATCAACTCAAATGATCCCAAGACAATGTTTTATACAGGATTTTATGATGTTTGTTCTTGCAGTTTTAGCTTTAATGGAAGGGAGAATAGTTTATAATTATGGACATATTTTTAGCTCTTTTTATGGAAATTATTTTACCTATTTGGAAGATAGAATAAAAGGTAATTCTTGAAACTTGCTGCTAAACACAGAGTATTTCCTTAGAATATTGCAGTGGAGTGGCTCAGTTATATTTTGAGTTTTGTGTGCTGGTGTTATTGCATCTTTACAACACACTTTATTCTTTGGGTATAATTTTGTAGGGCAACAATATTATATCCAAAGAATAAAATGTGCCTGGGAAATCCCATGGACAGAGGAGCCTGGTGGGCTGCACTCTATGGGGTCACAAAGAGTCAGACAAAACTTAGTGACTAAACAACAGCAAAAATAATTTTTAGTATCAGAATCAATTGGAAGTCTTTTTGTTTCCATTGTCTTAAGTAATATTGATTGTACACACAGAGAGAGTTTCACTTTGGAGTTTGGTACTTTTTCTTTTCTTTCCTGCTGTAGACATGTAGTTTTGAAATTTGGGCTCAATGCTCTGCAGTTACTTTATTTGAAAAATGCTAAGTAAAAACTTGCTTTTCTTTGAGTATATTTTCATCTTCTTATCAAGTTTTATCAAGTTTGTGTGTTGAGTCATGGGGAATGCTTTAGAACTGGATTGCCCGTCATGATAGCCACTAGGCATGTTGGCTGTTTCAGTTTTAATTAATAAAAATTAAATAAACGAAACATTTTCTTCCTCATTCACACTAGCCACACTTCAAGGATGCTACATGTGTCTAGTGGCTACCATATTAGACAGTGCAGATACAGAACATTTTCACTGTCACTGACAGTAGTGTTAGGTACACCATTCCAGTATGGGTGTTGGCAGACTACATCCTGGAGGCCCATTTTGAGTCACCATTTGTTTTGTAAATGAAGTTTTACTGGAAGGCAAACATGCCCACCTCTTTGCATTTTGCCTGTGGCTACTTTCAGGCTATAACAGCGGAACTGAATAGTTAGAACAGAGACCTTGTAGCTCACAGAGCCTAAATTTACTTCCTTTCTGTCCCTTTATAGAAAAAGATTATGACCCCACTTTAGAGTATCCATATTCATAATGTCGAGGTTGTTTGAATAGCAGTTATTTTATGTGTAGAATATATTAGTGGTTTAAGTGCCTTACATAAAGTAGGTTATCATACTTCAAAGATGAGCCAGACCAGGACAGGCAAGAATAGAGTTTTCAGGCCAGATCTCTTAATTACTAGTTGAGAACAAGCTTCCCCAAGGAGGGACAACTGGAAGATATGTCTGTCTCTGATCAGACACTTTCCAAAATGGAGAGAATTAAAGAAGAATATAAGGGAGGGCAACACATTAGGTGTCAGTCTACTCAAGGTGGGTAGGGCAAGTGGCAGAATTAGTCTACAGTATCCATGAGACCCTTCAGGGCTGCTGGCCCCTTGTCACACACACTGCGGCCCAGAGTCTGGTTGGAAATGAGAGATGGGTTGTGAAAAGGGCACGAGGTCAGTTAGCCATTTAGGCTTAAATAGAAATTGATTTTAAATTATTATTTCATTAATAGAGTACCTGGTCTCTAATGTTTGATTGAGTGGATCATTTTAGTATTTTTATGACCTTATCTTCTAACATTTCCAATTTTACATACAATTTTTAAAAAATACGTACTGTTTTAAACCATGGAGCTTTTCCATTTTGGTGGGACATGAACTTAATTTTCTCTGTGAATGTTTGAGTTACAGTGTTTTGAATGGAAGACGAATTATCTTGATGTTAGTTAGTGGATATCAAGTTATAAATTGTAATGCAATCTAATAACTGGGAGCTTTTGAGGTTGGCCTAGGAGAACTGCCTTTGTTGCTCTTCTACCGTGACTTGCCCAGGTTTAAACTAGTGCAGTTTCTTGGTCTACGTGCCCTTGCTCTTCTTCGGCCAGGATTCAGTGAATGCCTTATAAAGGCTGACCCTCTCTGGAGCAGATTATAATGTAGCACCAGAGCTAAATTTAGAGAAAAGCCAAGCCTCTGCTCCAAATAGTAACAGCTAAGTGATAGAGACTTTTGGTGAACAGAATAGCTTCACTTTGCCTTTCAATACCACTAGGTGAATGTCTGTTTGTGTGTGTTTATTTTAATTTTTGATGTTGTGTATGTCAAAAATCTTTGCATACTTTTTTTTAAACGTTTATGTGTTCTTACATTATTTTCCACATAGAATATGTTCAGGTTGTATAAAACAAGCCCACATAACTGAACTTTGAAGAAACAAACTTTCGTGTTTAAAAATAAAAGTATTATAAATGGAGCTAAAGAATTTTTAAAATAGAGTAATTCACTCCTAGGTAGGTTGTGTTTGGTGGTAATTCTCCATTAGCAGGAAAATAGAAATAAGATACTAAAGTAATTAGAGAATTCCTTGTGTTTATATTGTAGACTCTAATAGAAGGGGCACACACTTTAAAAATATTTTTAAATTCTGAAATAAAAACATCTTTGGCAAAGGGTAATGCCTTCCTTACATGTTCAGCTACTGGAGAAGTTTCAGGCTCTATTTTTGGTTTTGTATCTCAGTACAAGACCCAAACCCTTTAACAGGTATTTTTTTCTTTGCTAACACAAGAAAATATTTTGTATGGTATTTGTTGTGTTTGGGGAGGTATGGAAACATTAAGGAAACTACACGCACACTTAGGTATTTTCATTACTTGTGCCCCCGTGGAAATGTTTGCTGATCTAGAGTGAAACTGTTGAAAATGCCAACAGGGAAAATCCTGAATGAAAGAATTTTTCTGTAAATATACATAATGCATTAGAAACTCTATTTCCAGTGCCTCTCAATTGAAATAAGATTTCATTGATTAAAGTTATTGCATTTGTAACTATTTCACTATGCAGCTGCTGCCCCATACACGTACATCTATCAATCCCTTCTCTACTCTTGATCCAGGTGAGCCCCACTGTTGTTTCACCTGCCTCATTGTACTGTGAATGTTTGTATTTTATCTCTGCTGGACTCGGTGCTCTTTGAGGGCTTGGAATCTAGCTTAGTCACCTTTATATCTAAAAGCAGAATGTAGTAAGTTCATTTTGTAAGACTGATAAAAATTCTCTCTCTTTAACCATGAAAGAAATTACTTTTGGGCTTTGTTACTTTATTTTTAATGAATTTCACTTGTGAAATGGTGATTCAAGTTTTCCATGATAGATAGATTGCTTTCTATGTGAAAGTAGATGTTTCTCTTTTTTCATGGGGTAGGTGGGAAGAAAGTTTGGGTACATAAATTGAATAATAATTTTTCCACATTTTTGAGAATGTTTTTTAATTACAATTTTAAAACACTTTGAAAGAGAAATAATTTGCTTGGCATTATCTTGAATTGTTTGGTCTTCATAACTTGGGCAATCTAGATACATTTTCAGATTGTAATATTTATGTCAGCTAGGTTATTCTCATTTTGTAAAAGCTCTTCTTAGAGCAAGTTTTCCACTTTTTTAAAAGATAATTTATGATATTTTAAATTATTAAATCCAGTAGAAGAATTAAAAAGCCCAAATATGCATCCTCTGAGGTAAACAAACAAATGAAAAACTGTTTCTTGTCTCATTCTTAAATGTTCCTTGCCTAGAAAAGCAAATACTACATGTACCCCCTTTTAACCAAAAAATTATACTTTGTACTCTTTTATTCAGTTTGCTTTTTTCCCTTCACAATTTACCTTGAACAGCTTTCCATCTCAGTATGACAGCTTATTGACAATTATTTATTCAATATTTGTTCTCAGTGTTGTTTTAGGTGTTAAAGATACAATTTTGAGTAAAACCTGCGAAGTCCCTGCCCACAGGGAGGTTACACTGTCATCAGGGGAATAGACCATGGCAAACAAATACTAAAAAAATGCCAGGGGCTGCTATGAGCTATGAAGAGAAATAAAGGTAGAGAAGGACACGGAGCCTTGTTAGTCAGGGTGGTCTGGGAATTTCTCTGAAAAGGAGGTGTTTGTGTGCGGACAGTAAAGCCACATGAATGCCTTGGGAAAGAGTCTTCCCAGAAGAAAAGGGACCTTCCCTGGCCCAGTGGCAAAAGCAGAGGGCAGGGTGACTAGAGGCATGAGTGATGGGAAGATGGGTGTAGGAAACTTAATCAGAGAGATAGCCAGGGCCATATGTAGTACATTTGGATCTAATTTATTTTGTAATGCTTCATAGTTCCATTCAATGACTTATTATAACTTATTGAACCAGATACAGGTTTATGGGTATGTGACTTTTTCATTTATTTATGCATCCAACAATGTTGCAACTAAATCCCTTTTTTATTATTTATTTATTTATTTTTTCTATTTTTTTTTCTCTAAATCCTTTTATATACACATGCGTATATTTACATACGTATGTGGGTATACCTAGAATAAATTCCTTGTAAAGGAATTGCTGGACCATAGATTATGTACATGTAAATAAAATTCACCAAATGCTTTCCAAAAGTATTGCATGGAGTTTATCCCTTATGCCAAAGTTTATGTCTATGGTTATTTTCCTTGTGTCTTTTGTCAACACTAGATATTATTAAAAACTTTAAAAATTTTGCTAGTTCAATAGTTACAATTATCTCATTTTGAAAAGTATATTTAGATGAGTAAAGATAAACATATACTTACTGGCAATATATTATATGGATTGTTTATTTGAAGCATGTAATCTTTATTTTTTGTTTTCAGAAATTTTATGAATAAGCATCAGAAGCCAGTGCTAACAGGCCAGCGGTTCAAAACTCGGAAAAGGGGTAAGTTGTGTTGTGTTTATGTATGGCAGGGGCAAGGGGGGCAGAGTGGTGGGGAATGTTGTTTAAAGTTCTAATCAATATATAAGTTTGGAGAATGTCAAATTTAGCAATATAAAACCAGTTATTTTACTAGCAAAAGCCATTTTCTTCAGGAATAGCCCAAAGAAATTGCAATTCTGGATATTTGAACTATGGGGCAAATCAGAACAAGGATGAGGAACTTGCTGTTGTAGAGAAAAGAGGGAAGCTGAGGGGGGCTGTAATAACCCAAGAGTCACATTAGGAAGGTGGAAGTCCAAAGTATGGAGGCTTCTCATAGGTTGCACTAGTACACTCTGTGATGGGCTGGGCTATGGTTAGGTGGAGAAAAGTTTTCTTCTTCCTTCTGGATAGTAAAGTAGGCAACAGCTTTCTGTTGGAGACTAAAGATGAAGGCTTTAAGTCTCTTCCGGTTTGGAGTAATTGATGGTGCGTGAGAGGGTGTAAGAGCTCCCCCTACAGGCATGTCTGGACTCCAGTTGTAGCTGAAGTGAAGTGAAGTCACTCAGTCATGTCCAACTCTTTGCAATCCCATGGACTATAGAGTCCATGGAATTCTCCAGGCCAGAATACTGGCGTAGCTAGCCGTTCCCTTCTCCAGGGGATCTTTACCAGCTGAGCTACCAGTGAAGCCCAGTTCTAGGTGAGATTTCCTAATTCCACAAATAAGAATTAGTATTATCTTTGTTTCCACCCAACCTCACTAATTAGTCTTTTGAGCTTTGGCTATAAAATCCAAAGTTCTGCATTCAAGCTTCAGAACTGCCAGTTATTTAGGTGTTTGATTTTGAACAAAGTCATTTAACTTGTCTGAGCTTTGTGTCTTTAGCTACAAAATGAGAGTAATTATATCTGTTCAGGTTGCCTTAGTCTCATGTGAGGCTATGAAGGCAATTGATAAAACTTTACTATTTTTGACATTTGCACTTGGGTTTTACTTTCTTTATGTTTTTAAGAAAATGTTCATATGCAAAGAGAGTAAAACTAAGAGAAGAGTAAATTAGGGAAAGAGATATCAAAGAGCTGTAATCGTTTCAGAATTTTAGAAAGTCGAATGAAATTTACCTAAATATCTTTAAAACTTTAAAATTCATGATATTTTCAAGTGTCTTTTATTGTGGGAAAACTAGTGATAAAGCCAGTTTGATGGTGGCTGTTAAAACGTCTGTATGTGAGTGACTCCTTTCATGTTCATCTTACCATTTTTCTTTGTAAAGAATTTTTAAGTATTCTAAATATTTAACCAGTTTTGCATAATTACACAGAAATCCTCTTGGATTTAAGAATAGTTGAGCTAAAACTTGATTGGGAAACTTTTTAAAATATGAAACATGATATGACTAACACTGAGGAGAGTGACTGAAAAATATTTAAGGAAGTATCATGTGTAAAGATAAAGGATGATTGAATATCTGTGAAGGCCTCATTGCTGATTATGAAACAGAAGCCATGTAATGGTCGTCGAGCACTAAATTGTTGAATTGTTAACCTGTGTCAGATGCCCTTGGCATTCCCCACCAGTGCCTGTAGTGCTGTCTGTGTAAGAACCAGCCAGGTGTGGTCATGTAGAAAGGAAAGATTTCTCAATACAATGGGTCAACTGAATAAGAAGAGATAATAAGAATCACTCAATAGCAGTAAGGCTAAATTTAACTATAAATGCTGCCTGCCAAAAAACTTCACATTCTCTCTAAAAAATGAAAAAAAGTTTTAAAAACCAAAAAAGTAGTTATTTTGTACAGTATTTCTCTTATATGCTTTTATTTTTATGTTTTTATTTTTTGCATCCTTGACTCATCCCCATAAGCGAAGTACAAGTATAGCCTGAACCACCCCCTGTGTTTAGTCCTTGTAGAAACTGTGTCCCCCCTTACACAATGAGGATTGAAATCTGGAAGCAGATAGCCATGCAAGGTGCCGAAACCAGCATGCATTCTTTGTCTCATTGTGTAAAGCAGTCTTGGGGAAAAAAAATAAATGACGTCGAAGATTTCCAAAGGACTTAATCAGAAACTTAGTCACAGTTACGGTATTGTTGCTGCTGGTAATGTGATAATATTTAATGTATGCCCCACTGTGAGGTGAAGAAAGGTTTGCCACCACCTGCCTGCTGAGGGAACGTGTTAATCTCAGACCTGGATCTTCAGCTCACGCAGCTTTCTTAACGTGACGCTGATTCACGGTAGCTGAGCTCCAGCGCCAGGAGAGGGCCTTAGGATGGATTGCACAAGAGCAAACATGAGTCAACGAGTAAACTGGCCCTTACAGTCCGTCAGTTCTGAAATGGAAAGGTTGCCTCTCATACTGAACTGGTTTGCCTCTGATTCATTTGGTGGGCAAGATTGTGCCTGCGTCTCATTGCTTCAGGAGTACGCACAGAGAACCATCCAGAAATATGTTATCTATAATTTGCCAGTTGATGTAGATTTGTATAACTCAGGTCTGTTGGGGATTTAAAGGTGCATTTGAGCCATTTTGTGCAAACTGCTGACTCGGGGAAAAAATGGAGTCAGCCTCATTTTCTGCTTTTCGTAACAGTGAACTGTCTCCTGACAATTCATCGTGCTTTGGCTTTTCTTTTGCTATTATGATGGGGCTGACTTCAGATAAATGGTTGGCAATTTCACAGAGCCGAAAAAGAAATCTGCAGAGGATATTTCAAGGTCATTTTAATAGGCTGTCTTCTGAAGCTCTGTCTTCAGTTTGTAACTATTCCCTAGCTCAGCTAATGCTCTTCCCTGCCAAGTTAGTCTAAAAATGTTTTGTTCTTTTTTTGTTTGTTTGTTTAACATCAAAATGAAACATGGTGTGTACATGCTAAGTTGCTTCAGTCGTGTCTGACTCTTTGTGACTCCATGGTCTGCAGCCTGCCAGGCTCCTCTGTCCTTGGAGATTCTCTAGGCAAGAATACTGAAGTGGGTTGCCATGCCCTCCTCCAGGGGATCTTCCCAAACCCAGGGATCAAACCCGTGTCTCATGTCTCCTGCATTGGCAGGTGGGTTCTTTACCATTAGCGCAACCTGGGAAGCCCAAACATTATAGTAGGGCACATCATATAGAACTTATCCTTTATGAAGTATGCACATCTTACTTATAATATTTTCTCCAAAGAAATTGTGTTTTGTACTGTGACTTGTGGGAATCTGAGAAGGATGAACACTTCTCGCCTGAGCCATTGTTATGCTTAGATGAAATGAGCGAGATGAAATGTTTAATAATTCAAGTGGTATTCTCTAAATTTTGTAGAAAAATACAGCTAAAATTAATGAAAACAGGAGTGTGGAAAAGTGACCAAACATCAGGCATCCAGAGTGACCACATACTCAGGTTTCTCTCTGAGGCTTCAGATCTAAATTGGCGGTTTTAAATAACTCCTAGATTTGTAATAAATGGTGTTAGGAACTAATGAAGTAAACCTTTAAATATATTTTTAAGGTAATATATATTGGAAGTCAATCTGTGTGTATGGTTAGAAAATCCATGATACTTCTCATTCTTTTACTATACCTCAGGGACCTGCAGAAAAAGATGTAGCTTATGTTATTTGTCACTATGTTGGGATATGTTCCCAGTTACCGTAGTTCTTTGAGAAAGCAGTAGTATTTAGATAACTTATAGGCATGTCAGAAATAGGCCTGTTTCTCTCTGTGTCATAGAAGGGTGATTATGACTAACTCCTCAGTGTCACACTTGTGATTCGCCAACACAGTATGAACCTCAGACCCTAAATGTTCCCACCTCAGGGGAGATTTGACCTGCCAAATGGAAACTCAAGGGAGCAGTGCTATATTTTTGTTAGAATTTTGTTGATATTTCTGCTCCACTGTCTTCAAATGAAATACATATCATATTAGTCTTGGTTGTTGAAGGTGAAAAAGAACCTTTGGGTAAAAGTATTGTCTTGTTTCCCCAAACTTCCATTAACGTTCTTGCCATTTTCCTATACAGGAATTTTATATTCCTGCAGATGGACACTTAACTTAGCACGTGGGAGTTCTGCTCTTCATCCTGCAAGAGAATTATTAATCCTCCCAGGCCGTCATGACTTTTTAAGATTCCCAAGCTATACGTGAGCATTTTGACCTACTGCATTATTACTCACTGTTGAAATATCTCTGGCTGTAATATACTACTTTACTTTCCTCCTTGTACTTTCCCTCTCCCTTAGCAAGTCTTTTGAAAAAGTATAACTGGAGGGTGAAGGCCTTTTCACAAGCAGAAGTTTTTAAGTTGTCTGTTAGATTCAAAACAAAGCTGTCTGTATTTGTAGCTTGGTCTGGATTGTACCTTACTGACCAACTTATATTTTCCAATGCTTCGAATTTGTAATTTTCAAACCATCAAAAAGTCTGTTCTGACGCCTGAGTCAACATCCTAGTATGTTGGGGTGCCATTATGTGGGTGGCCTCAGTTGATTTTGGGAGCTGGTCACCAGTTTTAATAAGCTTAAGAGGCTTCCCTATTGGCTCAGATGGTGAAGTATCAGCCTGCAATGCAGGAGACCCAAGAAGGAAATGGCAACCCACTACGGTATTCTTACCTGGAGAATTCCATGGACAGAAGAGCCCGGCTGGCTACAGTCCATGGGGTCACAAAGAGTTGGACACAACTGAGTGACTAATAGTAAGCAACCTGTGGTCTTTTTTTACTTCTCATGTTTTTGTATTAAAGGAAACAGAACTTTTTCCCAGGTGGGAGGAGAATTACCCTTTAGCTGGACCCCCAGTGCAGAGATGATGCTTGCCAATGAGTTTGTCCTTCTGGTCACAGTTGCCTGCTCCTCCCACACCCCATGATCTGTTCTTGTAGGGTGCCCATTCTCTCCCTCCCCCGCTTCACAACAAGACCCTAATTATGTTTTCCCCCCCGCAGTCAACATTTGCATGTTCTTGTCTGCATAATGTTTTGCTTATGGAATCAAAGGGACTTTTATATCTTGTTCATGACAAATAGTGTTCAAGTTAATTTACATCTGTCTTCATGGAATCTTATGCTGCGTGACTCTGACTGGTACTGGGAATGCCATTCTTCTCTGCTTCTGAGGTTGTGGTATTAACCTCTTACAACACATCCTTTCTGTTAGACCATAGGCAGGCAGTCTGTACAAACCAGATAGCTGCTGTCTGGTTTTAAATATAGTTTTTAATTGTATCTAAGTCATGCACGTACATGGTTTAAATAGTCAACACATACATGACTTAAATAGTCAAACCATTCTGCAAAACATGTTGTAACAGCAGCAAGTCTGTTTTCCAGCAGTATTCTTTCTAACCTTTAACTGCTTCTTTTAGCATTTGCATTCCTATGGCCACATAGCACTTCTACTTGGCTGTTTCTTAACGTTTCTGTTGGAGAGGTGTATTATGGATGCACTTCCTGCTGTGGGAGATGAGGATTCGTCTCTTTCACGCCCCCACCCACCTGTAAATCTCTTCCTGTTCTGTGTTCTTTCATTTTATCAGTTTTAGCTAGACTCCTAATTAGGGGTTATATCATTGTGACCTGGTACATGTTCTTCAGAGCTAAACTATTATTTATTTTTCTGAACACCATTTTCTCTTTGGATTAAATGAGTTCAATAGTAATTGATTCTTTTTTTTTTTTTTGCTTAGCTTTCTGTACCTTAAAACTAGGTAACACTACACTTTCCTTTGTTATGTAAATCTCTTCATATGAGCACTTTTGGAATTCTAACAGTGACATTTTATTGAAGGAATTCTAACTATATATCATTTCATACTGTATGATTGTATTGAAAAACCCTCTTCCATTCAGTTTGTTCTTTGGGCCAGTTGTCCAACTGTTAACAGTACAGCTTGAAATGTCCCTTTTCCTACTATCCTGAAAAGTACTGTTGTCTGTCTCTTAGATTTTTTTCTCTTTTTCCTGGATCTCATAACTTAATAAGATTGTGAAATCATGAGTTACTCTCCTATTTTGGTAGAGTGTCTGGTTCATTTGCTTTTTAAAAAGAGTGAATGAGAAACAATTTTTGAGGCCTTGAATGTTTTAATATATGTTTAATCTACTCTTACATAAAGATGGGGACAATAAAGGACAGAAATGGTATGGACCTAACAAAAGCAGCAAATATCAAGAAAAGGTGGCAAGAATACACAGAAGAACTATACAAAAAAGATTTTAATGATCCAGATAAAGACAATGGTGTGATGTCTCACCTAGAGCCAGACATCCTGGAGTGTGAAGTCAAATGGGCCTTAGGAAGCATCACTAGGAACAAAGCTAGTGGAGATGATGGAATTTCAGCTGAGCTATTTCAAATCCTAGAAGATGATGCTGTTAAAGTAAGGCCCTCAATATGCCAGCAAATTTAGAAAACTCAGCAGTGGCCACAGGACTGGAAAAGGTCAGTTTTCATTCCAATCCCAAAGAAAGGCAATGCCAAAGAATGCTCAAACTACCACACAATTGCACTCATCTTACATGCTAGCAAAGTAATGCTCAAAATTCTCCAAGCAAGGCTTCAATAGTATGTGAACTGAGAACTTTCAGATGTTCAACTGGATTTAGAAAAGGCGGAGGAACCAGAGATCAAATTGCAACATCTGTTGGATCATAGAAAAAGCAAGAGAATTCCAGAAAAACATCTACTTCTGTTTTATTGACTATGACAAAGCCTTTTTGTAGATCACAACAAACTGTGGAAAATTCTTCAAGAGATGGGAATACCAGACCACCTTACCAGTCTCCTGAGAAATCTGTATGCAGATCAAGAAGCAACAGTTAGAACCGGACATGGAACACAGACTGGTTCCAAACTGGGAAAGGAGTACGTCAAGGCTGTATATTGTCACCCTGCTTATTTAACTTATATGCAGAGTACATCATGCAAAATGCCAGCCTGTATGAAGCACAAGCTGGGATCAAGATTGGTGGGAGAAATATCAATAACCTCAGATATGCAGATGATACCACTCTAATGGCAGAAAGCAAGAGGAGCTAAAAGAGCCACTTGATGAAAGTGCAACAAGAAAGTGAAAAATCTGGCTTAAAACTAAGCGTTCAAAAAGCGAAGATCATGGCATCTCTTCCTGTCACTTCATGGCAAATAGATGGGGAAACAATGGAAACTGTGACATACTTTATTTTCTTGAGCTCCAAAATCACTGCAAATGGTGACTGCAGCCATGACATTAAAAGACGCTTGCTCTTTGGAAGAAAAGTTGTGACCAACCTAGACAGCATATTAAAAAGCAGAGACATTACTTTGCCAACAGAGGTCCGTCTATTCAAAGCTATGGTTTTTTCAGTGGTCATGTATAGATGTGAGAGTTAGACTATAAAGAAAGCTGAGCACCAAAGAATGGATGCTGTTGAACTGTGGTGTTGAAGAAGAGTCTTGAGAGTCCCTTGAACTGCAAGGAGATTCAACTAGTCATTCCTAAAGGAAATCAGTCCTGAATATTCATTGGAAGGACTGATGCTGAAGCTGAAGCTCCAGTACTTTGGCCACCTGATGTGAAGAACTGACTCAGTGGAAGAGACCCTGATGCTGGAAAAGACTGAAGGCAGGAGGAGAAGGGGACGACAGAGGATGAGATAGTTGGATGGCATCACTGACTCTAGGGGCATGAATTTGAGCAAGCTCCAGGAGTTGGTGATGGATAGGGAAGCCTGGCGTGCTGCAGTTCATGGGGTCACAAAGAGTCAGACTTGCCGAAGCAACTGACCCCACTGAACTATGTTTAATTAATAGTGTGACCAAACACTGGAATTCTCAGTTGAAAATTGTTTCTCCTTGGAATTTTGAAGGAATATCTTCTGGCTTCTGGTATTTCTGTTGGGCAATCCAAGGTTGTTCTGTTTCTTGATACCTTGTATGTGACTTGGTTTTTTGGCCCTGAAGCTTTGGAGAGTTGCTTTATTCTGAAGTTTCACAGTGATGAATGCGCCTTGCGGATCCGCTTTCAGGCCTTGTGCTGTGTCCACAGATGGTCTTTCATTGGGAAACTCACGTCTCCTTTAAAAGTGAAATTTCTTGAAAGTTTTAAACCCTTCCCTTTTTAAGAAAATTGTCTTTTTATTCACTTGTTTGGACATTTGGCTAGTCTGCTCTTTTTCTTATCATTACACTCCTATTATGTGGGTCTTTGACTTTTCTCTCAGTTTCTAAGAAATACTCTCAGCTTTCTCTTTTAACTCTTCAGTTGAGTTCTTAAGGTTTTTTTATCATATTTTTCATTTCCAAGAACTCTTTTTTATTCATGAAATGTTTTTTTTCCCATAGCATTCTCTTCTCCTCCTCTTTCTTCCTTTTTAAAAAAAAAAAAAAAAAAAAAAGTTGCAATATCTACTTCTCTCTCTAAAGACATTTATGATAGAATATTTTGGGGGGATGTCATCCTTTGCCCCTTTTCCTCATATGCAGACTCAGTCTTTGTAAGGGGGAAAAGGTGAAATTCTTTGAACTGAATGTTAGATCCTTTGTCTTATCTAGTCATTTTTTTTTAACTCCTCATCTGACATCTAGTTTGTTATCTTCACTTTTTTTCAAGTGATCCTTAACTTTGTTCAAGATTTTCCTCCAAAGTGACCTTCCACAAAGAAGTCTCTCTAGAGTGTGCTGAGGAAGGAAAGTTACATAGTATCTGTATCCTTAAATCCTCTGAAATACTTCAGGGCATCTACAAAATTGAAATTGTTTTCATAATAAAATACCAAGATAATATTTGCCCCCTTCACACATTCTCTCAGGAGTTTAACAGTGGTTTCAGGATGTGTGATATTGCAGCAAATTGCACACAGCACCTTTGAGAATTTGTCTATCTGCCATTACTCCAGACTTTTAAAGAAATGCAAAAGTGTAAAACAGTGCCTCTCTTCTCACTAATATCTTTCATGTAATAAATATTTTTAATTTTATTTCTATAAAATAAATTGCCTTGGATGTAATATCCATAAACACAAGAGTTCTTTGGAATCTTTAGTACTTTTGAAGGTTGTCAAGGGGTCATGCAATCAGGAAGGTTGACAACATCTTCTCTGAAGCTAGATTTATAAACATATAGCTCAGATATTTATTAAATATTTAAATATTCTGGAATAATTTATCTTGTTAAGAAAAAAATATCCCTCCGGGAAGTAACAGGTGTTGGTGAGGATGTGGTTAAAGGAGAACCTTTGAACACTCTTGGTGGGAGTGTAAATTTGTGCAGCCACTATAAAAAACAGTATGGAATTTCCTTTAAAAAATTAAAAATAGACCTACATATGACCCAGCAACTCTACTTCTGGGTATTTATCTGAAGAAAATGAAAACACTAACTCAAAAAGATACATTCACCCCAGTGTTCACTGAAACATTATATATAATAGCTAAGATATAGAGACAACCTAAGTTTTCATTACTCAGCAATAAAGAGAAGGAAATCCTGTTGTTTGTGACAACATGGATGGATCTGAAGGGAATTATGTTAAGTGAAATAAGAAAGACAAATTCTATATGATCTCATATGTGAAATCTTAACAGTGAAAACAACAAAAAAGCTCATAGATAACAGATTGATGGTTGCAAAAGGAAAGGGTATGAAGATGTGGGCCAATGGGTGAAGGTAGTGTTCAAAAAGAACAAACTTCCAACTGTAGAATAAGTAATGAGAATGGCATGTTCAGCCTGATAACTAATAATACTGTATTGCATACTTGAAATAAGATCTTATAAGTTCTCATTACAAGACAGAATTTATGACTTATGTATGGTGATGAATGTTCACTAAACTTAATGGTGATCATTTTGCAATATGTACAGATATCAAATCATTAAACTAATATTATATATCAATTATATCTCAATTAAAAAATTTTTAAACGAGGTACCCCTCTTTATTTCCTCCCTTCCAGTCTTTGTTTGTTTTTATATTCTCCCTTATTCTTAGGTAATTCTCCCTGAGTCATTTTCTTTTTCTGTCCTGGATAGAAAAAATTTTTTAAACTTTTGATTGTTAACTTTATTTTTGATTAGAGAGTTAGAGTTAATAGTTACGTTGGCCTACCCTATGAGTGATACAAATGATTGATCATCAACTTTTTAACGTATTAAACTGTGACCCCATTTAGCAGAAATCAGTTGCTTAAATGAATATTTAAATAAGGGCTTTAACATGAAAAATTAGTAGGAAATCTTAATTGTCTTTCAACTTTTAAATAATCATGCTATCAAATAAAAACCAGTGAGCAAAGGAAATGTATGGTTGCATTTTGGAATGTGATGTATAAGTATAAGAACCATTGTATTATCTATTATTTTAGATGAAAAAGAGAAATTCGAACCCACAGTCTTCAGGGATACACTTGTCCAGGGGCTTAATGAAGCTGGTGATGACCTTGAAGCTGTAGCCAAGTTTCTGGACTCTACAGGCTCAAGATTAGATTATCGTCGCTATGCAGACACACTCTTCGATATCCTAGTGGCTGGCAGTATGCTTGGTAAGCCATATACTAGAGCATCTTGTAGTATTATGTACTTTCAATTTTATTGAAATATTTTCTTATGAGACAGAATCTTTATAAGCTTTACATGTATGATAGTTGATTTAAAAAAAATACAAATGGAAGTGTGTAAAACTTTTACCCAGATTATGATTTGGAATGGTGTTGATGTGGCTGTGAAATGTTTGTTGGTTAAGAGAGGCATAGCACTGAGAACTTTTGTTGACAGACAACACGGTTGGCCACTTGGCTGTAGCTAAAAGCCAATTTTCCTATGTGTCCCTAATCTTTGAATGTTTCTGGAGTGGATTTAGGAGGGATGATTTCTGCATTATAGTTCATGGATCATCTAGATCAGGGGTCCTCAACCCCTAGTCTGTGAGAAAATTGTCTTGCATGAACCTGGCCCCTGGTGCCAGAAAGGTTGGAGACCACTTATTTAGATCATTCCAGTATATTTAAGGAGCTTACCTAGTGGCTCAGACAATAAAGAATCTGCCTGCAAGTTAAACTCCAATTGCCATAGCACCTTTCTTTTTAGTCCCACCCACCCCTTATTTTTGGTACAAGAGCAGTGAGATTTAACTTTTTCAACAAATTTAAAAAGAAGCCCTAGTGTTTCGTTAAATATCATTTCATCAATCAATAATAAAATGTCTAAGAAATATAGTTTATATTTAGTTTTTAAAAAATCCTCATAATTGTGAAACTATGTCTTACAGAGCAGGGGCATCAGGGGAAAAGGTTTCAGAATACTATTTAAGTGTCCTGGTATGCTGATCTAAATGTTTGTTAGGTATCACAACCACCCATTTTTCCTCTCATAATTGTTGTGAGAACTTGGTTTTCGTAACCAGTTCCTGTGGTAATCGTAAATCACTGGAAGTGGTCAGATCTCCAGGTTAGTGATTTTCAACTACCTGGAGGACCTAGGCAAATGTATGCAAGTGTTTTCGTTGTCACAAAGATGTGGGAATGGAGGCCCGGTATGTCACCTACTCTGCTATGCAAGGAACATTCTGTACAATCAAAAATTGCCCTGCACAGCATGCTGTGAGTACCTTTCATTGAGAAATGTTGCTTAGGCCAACCAGCTTTAAGCAGGGTATATACATACCTTTCTAGATAGTGCTGTGCTGTGCTTAGTCGCTCAGTTGTGTGCGACTCTTTGCAACCCCATGGGCTGTAGCCCACCAGCCTCCTCTGTCCATGGGGATTCTCCAGGCGAGAATCCTAGAGTGGGTTGCCATGCCCTCCTCCAGGGGATCTTCCCAACCCAGGTACTGAACCCAGGTCTTCTGCCTTGCAGGTGAATTCTTTACCATCTGACTCACCAGAGAAGTCCTTTCTAGATAGAGCCACCCTTTAATTCTTCACTCTGAGCTCTTATATCTATCTGTGCTGGTACATGGCCCCATTCACTTCCAGACTCCCTTTTGATTTGAACTGCTGGTTTTCACTAGGTGCCAAGTTTATTTTTATTCCTACTGTTTATGAAAATCTCATTATCACTGTAGGTAATTCAAGTCCATGTATAAAAGCACTTTGTAGTGTGCTCAAATCCCAATACTCAGAAATTGCTGTTGTTGTTCAGTCGCCAAGTCGTGTCCTACTTTTTGTGACCCCATGGCCTAAGCACACCAGGCTTCCTCTCCTTTATTATCTCCCAGAGTTTGCTCAAACTCATGTCCATTGAGTCGGTGATGCCATCCAACGATCTCATCCTCTGTCGTCCCCTTCTCCTTCTGCCTTCAATCTTTGCCAGCATCAGGGTCTTTTCAAACGAGTCAGTTCTTCACATCAGGTGGCCAAAGTATTGAAGCTTTGGCTTCAGAATTGGTCCTTCCAGTGAATATTCAGGATTAATTTCCTTTAGGATTAACTGGTTTGATCTCCTTGCAGTCCAAGAAGCTCGCAAGAGCCTTCTCTAGTCCCACAGTTCGAAAGCATCAGTAATTCAGTGCTCAGCCTCCTTTGTGTTCCAGTTCTCACATCCATACATGACTACTGGAAAAACCATGGCTTTGACTAGACGGACCTTTGTCGGCAAAGTGACACCTCTGCTTTTTAATACGCTGTCTAGGTTTGTCATTAAAAAGCAGAGGCATCACTTTGCCGGCAAAGGTTTGTCATAGCTTTCCTTCCAAGGAGCAAGTGTCTTTTAATTTCATGGCTACAGTCACCTTTAGCAATGATTTTGGAGCCCAAGAAAATAAAATCTGCTAGTTTTTCCCCATCTGTTTACCATGAAATGATGAAGTGATGGGACCTGATGTCATGGTCTTAGTTTTTTTAATGTTGAGTTTCAAACCAGTTTTTTCACTTTCCTCTTTTCACTCTCATCAAGAGACTCTTTAGTTCCTCTTCACTTTCTGCCATTAGCGTGGTATCATATGCATATCTGAGGTTGTTCATATTTTTCCCAGTAATCTTGATTCCAGCTTATGCTTCATCCAGTCCAGCATTTTGCATGATGTACTCTGCATATAAGTTAAATAAGCAGGGTGACAATGTACAGCCTTGATGTACTCCTTTCCCAATTTGGAACCAGTCTTGTTCCATGACCAGTTCTAACTGTTGCTTCTTTGCCTACATACAGGTTTCTCAGGAGACAGGTAAGGTGGTCTGATATTCCCATCTCTTTCTAAGAATTTTCCACATTTTGTTGTGATCCACACCGTCAAAGGCTTCAGCGTAATCAATGAAGCAGAAGTAGACGTTTTAAAAGAAGTATAATCACTGCAGATGGTGATTGCAGCCATGAAATTAAAAGACACTTAACTCCTTGGAAGGAAAGTTATGACCAACCTAGACAGTATATTAAAAAGCAGAGACATTACTTTGTCAACAAAGGTCCATCTAGTCAAGGCTGTGGCTTTTCCAGTAGTCATGTATGGATGTAAGAGTTGGACTATAAACAAAGCTGAGTGCTGAAGAATTGATGCTTTTGAACTGTGGTGTTGGAGAAGACTCTTGAGAGTCCCTTGGACTCCAAGGAGATCCAGCCAGGCCATCCTAAAGGAAATCAGTCCTCGGTGTTCATTGGAAGGACTGATGTTGAAGCTGAAACTCCAGTACTTTGGCCACCTGATGCAAAGAGCTGACTCATTTGAAAAGACCCTGATGCTGGGAAGGATTGGGGGCAGGAGGAGAAGGTGACGACAGAGGATGAGATGGTTGGATGGCATCACCGACTCAGTGGACATGAGTTTGGGTAGACTCCGGGAGTTGGTGATGGACAGGGAGGCCTGGCATGCTGTGGTTCATGGGGTCGCAAAGAGTCAGACACAACTGAGCGACTGAACTGAACTGAAGTGTGCTCAAATGCCAATACCCAGAGATAAATATTGTTAATATTTGGTTACTTCTTCTCTACAGATTTCTTTACCTAAATACATAAACTTTTGAGGATGGGATGATATTATACAAACACAATAACTCTCTCTGCTGTTTTGTATTTACAGTGCAGTATGTTGTTGTCTTTCTTACTATAATAAGTGTTACCTCAAATGATTCTGAAAAGAATGAAAACCATAATTAAGAGTGAGATTGAACCTTTCCTGTTGTGATTATTGGTTTTTTCAATTTCCTTAACTATTATAGACTTTTTTTGATACACTGGTTAATTGTATGCAAGGATAATCTTTGGTCAGTTTTGGTTCTTGTCAAAGTCACAAATGACTTCACCCGTCAATCTGGGGCACGCTTTTCAATTCTTAGTGCCTTCCTGGCAGCACTGTTGACCTTTTGATCATCCTTGAAGTGTTTTCCTTTCTTTCCTTTCATAGACCATTTAGACTCCCTACTCCCTCTCTTGGTGACACCTCACATATGTTCAAAGTTATATGCTTTGCATTGATTATCTCAAGACTTCATTTACCATCTCCATAATGATGATGAGCAAATTTATACCTGCAGCCTATACCAGGATCACAAGGTCTGCAGCATCTTGCCTCTCTCTTACTCATAGAACTTAGAGCTCAAGGGGAGATTCCCTCACCACCACCTTCATTTTACAGACACACACATTGAGCACTCTTTGTCAGTCTTTCCCCCTTTCCACTGTTAGGCTTTTTTCCTAATAAACCCCATATGTTTGAAAAAAAGAATTCATGTGTTCACGCCATATTCATACATCCAAAAGAGTATAGGACAAAATGTTTGGTACAGTGTATGAGCATAGTTAGTACAACCCCAGATATCTACCAAGGCCACATGTATGATGTAATGAAAAAAGTTAGCTAGGTGCATTCTTTTCATATAAACATTTTGTTTGCTAATTTAGTATTAAGAATTTTCTTAACATCCACAAAAATATTTACCTTTCACTGCTACTCTTGAGACAATAGTTATCTTGGCTTTTCAGTTGTACACTTTGAAGAGTAGATACAAGAAACACTTTATTTTTCTACTACTTTGAGAGAAACAGAAAATTTCACAAAAGTTTTAGAAATGGCAATTAATACTTGCTCTCACTCTCAGGGAGAAAAAAAGCGAGGTGTAGCAATATTATTAATGTGTAACAGATACTTTGTTTTGTAAGATAATGTAGTTTTTAAATTTTACCTCTTAAAAGACTGTAGTTTCCAAATCAGACTTTTCAGTTATGTAACTTCTATCAGATAGGAATCATTAGTCCAGAGTTTTTAGAAGATTATCCTCTTAATAAAATTTTGTTCCCCTTCCCCCAAAAAAAATTTGTTCCAGGTGGTTGTATTCATTATAAAGGGCTAATTGAATTGTGCATAAATTAATTGCATGAGAACAGACTCCTGAAGGAGCTGACTTTTCTAAAAACAAATTTACTTACAAAACTGTAAGAACAATTGGCTATTTGTAGCTTATCTCATCCAAAGATCTGAAATATGACTCAAATCAAAACACTAAAATATGGCCTGTACAAATACCTACTCAACAAATATTTGAGTGTATAGTAGTTATTAACCTAATTTGACTTGCTCAAATTTTCACCCTAATTCTGATGAAGTAAAGTCAGAAAACAAAACTACCTAGTATTCTGACTCTGGTCTTCTAATCAACCAATGTTTGTAATGGCCACCATTGAAACTTATAGGAGGAGCCTTTGATTATGCATGTGTGCATGAGTGTCTGACTTTTTGCAACCCCATGGACTGTAGTTTGCCAGGCTCCTCTGTCCATGGGATTTCCCAAGCAGGAATACTGGAGTGGGTTGCAATATCCTTTTCCAGGGGATCTTCTCAACCCAGGGATTGAACCTGCATCTCCTGCATTGGCAGGCGAGTTCTTTATCATTGTGCCACCTGGAAAGCCCTTTGAATGAGGAAAGTTGAGTGGTAGAAAAAAGGCATTCTTTTGTTCTAATCCATTTATTTGTCCATTTCCTGCATGATACTGTATAGGTTATGGGGGCAAAGATGAGCAACAATAAAATACACTCTTTCCTAGCCAATGCAACTGCTGAGTGATCAAATATAAATGACAAGGGATCAGAGTGTATACTGATCAACACTGTATGGATAACTGGGTTAGTGAGGAGGAAACATTCTTGATACCTACGGAAGTTGAAACCATCAAGATATACTATAAAAGCCAGGTCTGGGTAGTGCTAGTGTTGGCGAACTGGAGTCCAGCAAAATATTATTAGCAAACCTGGAAAGTGAACCATGTTCTGATGTGGGAAACATCAAGAACTGCATTGAGAATAATCAAATTAAATTCACTGAATAAATGTTATTGTTTAGCTATCATGGTTAAGGATACACTTTGGCAAGAACCAGACTTACACGGTCCAGTGAAGTCAAGTATGTAGATCAACAATCTCATATCCTATGGTAGGAATACACATTCGAATAACCATTTTACATTATGATAGAAGTATAAACAAGGGCACTCCAGTGGTCAGGACTCTGCTTCCAATGCAGGGGGCATGGGTTCAGTCCCTGGTTAGAAAACTAAGATCCTTCATGCTACACAGCACAGCCAAAACACAAATCAAACCATACAAACATCTTCTATAAATTAATTAGTTTTTAGAAAAGTTAACTCCTTCAAGAGTCTATTTTGATGCAATTAATTTATTCATAAGATTTAGTTAGCCCTTTGTAATAAACACAACCACTTGAACAAAATTTTATTAAGGTGATAATCTTCTAAAAAACTCTGTACACATGTACATCATTCGAAGAAAGTTTATGTGATACCTAGTTTTACTGTTTTCCTAGATGTGCAAGAATTGATCTCTTCTACACATGCTGTTCTGATTTCATTGTTGTCCTAATGGTTATTAACCATTCTCTTATTAGCCCCTGGAGGAACACGCATAGATGATGGTGATAAGACCAAGATGACCAACCACTGTGTGTTTTCAGCAAATGAAGATCATGAAACCATCCGAAACTATGCTCAGGTAGATTTAAGAAAAGTTAAGATTCAGAAATTCTTCAGGTCACTTTTTTAATAGAAATGTTCAGTAGCTCTTAAACATATGGAGAGATACTTAATTGCGTTCATAATAAGACAGTGATCATTAAAACTTCAGGAAGATAAGAATGTTTTTACCTTTCATCCATAAGAGACATGAGGAATCATAATTTCTGTTGGAATATAAGTTGGTCCCAGCTTTAGGGAGAGTAGTTGAGCACTATCCTTCAAAACTAAAACATCAAAGGATGAAAATCCATAGGTCTGAAAATCTGTAAGTTGATCCATAGGCTACTAATTAAGTAGAGCTTGGTAATTCATATTAATAAACTATCAGGTAGCTGTTCAAAAGAAAGAGGCAAGGAGATACTTGTAATACATAAAGCCTATAAAGGATTTATATACAGATTGAATAAAGAACTGTAAGTCATGAAGAAAAGGGCAAGCAGCCTATTAGGAAAAGTGATGATTCAAGTGCATCACATTTATTGTGCACTTTATTCTATTACTGTTACATTGGCTCTACCTCAGATCATCAGGCA
The DNA here is from genome assembly GCF_054371585.1 of Giraffa tippelskirchi. Classification (NCBI taxonomy): domain Eukaryota; kingdom Metazoa; phylum Chordata; class Mammalia; order Artiodactyla; family Giraffidae; genus Giraffa; species Giraffa tippelskirchi. The sequence goes on from NC_137284.1 coordinate 72,178,632, forward strand.
TTAGAGCCCAGTGGTTGGAGTTAACTTTGGGGGTAGGGCCTCAATGTATGAATTTAGTAGGAACACAGACATTCGGTCCATAACAAACATCATTCCTCTTTAAAAAAACAGTTCAGGATTCTACTGACACACTTGGAAATCCTGCTTGAGAAATCTAACTGGATTATTGGGGCCAGTAGTCTTTATTGCTCATCTGCTGAAATCATGTTTGTATTCACCTGGAGTATAATCTCCCCTGAACTCTGATCTCCTCCCATCATGTACAGTATCTCAGTGATTATATCTGTAATCGCTTTTGTTTCAGTTATTAATATTTTCCATCTCTGTGTCACACAGTTTTAAAATTATATTCGTTTTATTTTCATCAAAGTTATTTTTGTTTTCTCACCTATTATATTCTCAAATGGATTTGTTTTTTTCCTACATGCATTTTGATCCTGTTTTATCCCTCAGGTCATAATAACTCTTTTGAAATGCTTGTGGTTCTCATATCACAGTAGGAGAATGTTTAACTACATGTTTTTATTAGTGTAGACCCGTGTAGTTGAGGTGAGTTTGCCTTTTAAAATTGTTTACATAATATCGACTGGTTTCTTTTATGTTTAGGTCTTCAACAAACTCATCAGGAGATATAAGTATTTGGAAAAAGCATTTGAGGATGAAATGAAAAAGGTAAAAATTCAAATGTAATATACTCTGTTTGCTAAAATAATGACATGAAGAGGGATGAAAATTTTGCTTTTATAGTGGTAGTCCAAAGTACCACAGACCTTTAAGCTTTTAATAAATGCTTGTTGAGTGAAGAAATGAGTATGACAGATCATTAGCTAACAGCTGTAGAAAGAAATACATGATTAGCCTAAAATTTTTCCTTCATGTTTAATGTAAGCCAGCATGCTTTGTTCAAAGGAATATTTTTGTAGAATATATAATTAGTTAAAGCTTATGAAAGAGCATAACACAGCAGCTATTAATCACTAAAATTCTTTAATTTTAGAAGATGCTGTTAGCAAAGGAGATAGAAGCATACCTTTGGAAATAGTATCTGGGTGTAAATCTCATTGGTTTTTTCATCTATAAAATAGCTGCAATAAAAGTATGGACTTTATGTATGGTTGTTGTAGGAATAATTTCTATGAGCTGTAAGGTACTTAGCACAGTAATTGACCTCTAATAGATAGCCAAATAAGCAATAGCACTTTATTAAAGAAGCCCTCTTTTCAGAAATTGCAGTATATTCCTTTCTAATTTGTAGCTCCTCTTTACTTATATATGGCAGTTACAGATTTGTATGCTGCTTTGCCTTCATTTCTGATTTTAGATGTCTGCCTAAATTATAAACCAAAGGAATAAAGAAACCATCTACTTTGTTACTTTGCAACATCTACTTTGCTGCTTACCCACTCTTGCTTCCCTTTGTTCAAAATGGTGCCATATATAACAAGCATTTAAGCAGCAAAATCATTTTTTTAAATCTATATTCTCCATGGCTTGACTTTAACATAAAAAAATCCTTCAGCATGAAAACATACAACTATATATGCATACAGATGTTCATCACAGTATTGAGACGTAACCTAAATTTTCATGGTGGGAAACAGGTTAATTAAATCATGGTCTCTGTACAATAGGGTACTATGCAGTCAGTTAAAGGAGGCATAACTACATGAATTGATGAGAGGAAATGTCTATGATAAATTGTTAAGTAAAAGAGCAACCATTTGGCAGAAGTTTAACCTTAGCAAGTTACTTAATTTCTTTGTGCCTCAGATTTCTTTGTTGAAAGCGAGGATCAAGACTTTCGTAAATAGTCATATACACATAAAGTGTTCAGAAAACTGCTCCACTCAGCAAGTTTGAGCTGTTATCAATGTATAGTTCAGTAAAAGCATGTGTAGACATGTAGTTATTTATAAAATGTAGGCATACAGAAGTACATTTAAGAATCTGAAAGGACACATCTCAAACTGTTAATAATGCTTATTCTAAGGAAATAGGATTAAAGAAGAGATTGCTCACATTTTTATATTATTCTATGTTAGATTTATTCTACTAGCATGTATTACATTTTTTTTACCATGGAAAACAATTGAATGGATTCAAGTGGTCTGTTATTTGGTTAGATGCTTAGAAAATAAGAAGTGTGTCATTAAAATAGAGGGATAGATATGACCAAAAAATGATATTAAAGCATTCAAATGAACATCTTACCACTTTGCCTAATAATATCACTCATGTTTTTCTTCTCTTCATTTGAACCTTCATTTTCTTCATTTAAACCTTGAAAACTTTCTGCTTGATTCATTTGATGAATATGCTTTCAGGAATTATTCATTTTTCAGAGTATCTATTTTTTAAAGAAAATTCTGCAATACATGTAGCATCTGATTTTAATACTTATTCATATAATTGAGCAATATGAACATTAATTTTAAGAAAAGATAACTTTTGCACCATTTTGCTAATATAATTGAGTTTTTGATGAATTTGAGTATATTAATGTTCTTAAATAGTGTTAATATTTTTATCTTGGCTGTTTTTCATTATGTACTTGAATCTTTCCTATTTTGACAATGAGAAAAAAGCCAGATTGATATAAAGTATCTAGTTTTGTCAGTTTTTTTCTTAACCCATTCCTGCTGCCCCCTGGAGCTTTAACCATTGATACCAATTTCCCTCACTCCCTCTTTTCTTGTGAGCTTAGAAAGTGACTTTAAAAGGCGTAAATGGGGAGTGAAATGGGCTAGTTTGATTCCAGTTCTGCCACTTACTCATCATATAAATATTTGGAGAGTCACATAACCTCTCTGTAATATAATCATTCTGTAACTGTTGGGGATGGTACATTAATATAGCCCTATTCACTGCACAGAGCTAACAGAATTTCACTGGCCATAAAGCACATAATAAGTCTGTATTTATGCCAGTGATTTTTTTCATTGGTGCAGGGTAATGAAAAAGTCTGCAGAGACCCAGTTGTGATTTTGGGCCCTGGGGAGTCTCAGTAGCATACCTAAAGTCTGTTGAAACAGAGAAAAGTAGCCATGAAATACAAATATAATACAGGCAAAACACTAGGTAGAGGAGGGTTAGGAAAGAGGAGAGCATTCTACAAGCCTGGATACTCTTAGAACTCACAATGGCCAGTGGGGTTTAGCCCCTTTGCTTTGCCTTCCAAGTTTCTGGGGTTGCTGCTTTGTCACTTCCTCTACTGCTGGGATATGATGTTGGCAGCATTGTGACCCAGAAGGACCCAGACAACACTGTCACCCTCTCATTACAGTTGTTCTTTCCAACTCGCAGGAGTGGCCTTTTCTCTGCTCGTAACTTTTCTTTGTCTTATACCCTCCATTACCTCATCACCAGGGTTGGTGGTAAAACTCTGTGATCTAAGAATTACCTGGTTTGAATCTCACCATTTTAAAAAGAGGCATCACGAAGAACTGACTCACTGGAAAAGACCCTGATGCTGGGAAAGATTGAAGGCAGGAAGAGAAGGGGATGACAGGGGATGAGGTGGTTGGATGGCATCACTGACTTGATGGACATGAGTTTGAATAAGCTCCAGGAGGTGGTGATGGACAGGGAAGCCTGACGTACGGCAGTGCAAGGGGTCTCAAAGAGTTGTCCATGACTGAGTGACTGAACTGAACCGAACTGAACTGAACTGATCAAAACTTTCTCCACCCACAGTCATGGCTTTGTATCTTTGCTTGTCTTAATTCTTAAACACTAACCCCAGAATTTTCACGGATTTGTACATTATACACACTACCTTTGTTTCACTTGTATAGTAATGATTAAATTTAATGCTTACGTCATCAAAAAAATAAAATAAAATAAAATAAAAATAAAAAGAGGCATCAGTAACCTTGAAAACCCTTTTTCACCCAGCTTTGTTTTAAAAAAGTATGCTGTAGGCTCAGAAAAGTATATGCTAGGTGTCAAAGTTTATTGACTTCTGTTTTGTTATTGTTGTTTATTTTTTGTTATAACCCAAAGAAAATGGGTAGATGTATGATGGGGTGGGGGTGCAGTGGGTGTGGTGGGGGCGGCACTAAGGGAGCATGCAAAGAAATGAAACACATATGAAAGGCAATAGTGTATTCAGAAAACACTTGGTAATATTTACCCTTTGTCGTATACAGTCAAATTTAAGTTATTTATGTGACCTGTTTACACTGTTCTCCAAATGCCTCTTCCTTCCCATGAATGTTGTCTGTAGCTAAATTATAAGCAAATGTGGGAGAAAGGAACAAGGCCTGATAAAGTCCCTTTCTATAGCATCCAGTGTATAATGGAACATATGTGTGTGTCTCCAATGAATAAGTGTGCTACCCATGAGCCGTCAGTTGTGAGCCATCCAGCGTGGATGTGCATTGTTTGTTATTTTCCTACTTCAGTCCCTTGCTTTATAGACATGGTTTCTTTTGTTTGACCCACAGCTTCTCCTCTTCCTTAAAGCCTTTTCTGAGACAGAGCAGACCAAGTTGGCGATGCTGTCGGGAATCCTGCTGGGCAGCGGCACCCTGCCTGCCACCATCCTCACCAGTCTCTTCACTGACAGCTTAGTCAAAGAAGGTATGCATGTTCGTTTTCTTACCTGTCAGACAGGAAAAGAAAGCCAAAGATAAATACCAGTTCCTCTCCTTGGTGTTCTCTGCTGCCCCTCCATGCTCCGTGTAAGAGACTGTATGTGTGTGTGTTCAAACAATAAAAGGACTGTATGTGTTTCCTGTAGGAATTTAAGAGAAAAATATGCACACCTATGCAAAGACAATTAAAGAATAATAATAATAAACTAGAATTTTTGGCATAAGTCTCAGTGCCTAGGTCAAAGACCCTGAAATTGATCAGTTCTAAACTGTTTCTCTCAACATAGATGCTTACTGACATATTTTGTTGGGACAGTGCTTCATTGTGCAGGACTCTTTATGCTTTGTGGGACATTTAGCCTTTCTTGCCCTTGGAAACAGAATGCCAGCCTCAAACACTTGCCTCCATTTAGTAGAACAGCCAAAAATGGCCCTTCACATTCCTAAATGCCCCCCAAACTATTACTTCACTGGTTTGGGCCATTCTTCTGAACTGTTCTCCCTCAAGATCTTGTCCTCAGAGGTTCGTTCTGATCACATTTTTAAAGTATTCATTATGTCTGTTTTAGAAGTTCAGACGGCTGCCTAAGAGTTTTGCTTTAATTTCAAGGCATTAAGAGTTTGATGGGCATACATACAATTACTTGGTTATAGAATAATACAGAAGTGGGCTTTTTTTTTCTTGTAGGAAGATAATGATATTCAAGTTTTAAATACAGTGTTAAACAAAGAGTTATTTTTTTTCTTAAAGACAAATTAAAAGAGCTTTTGTGAAAACATCTGTTTCTTCTTAGAATTGGGTTTTACTCCTACAGATGTGAAGTCCCAGCCTCATTTATGCCTGCAGTGAAATGAGTTATAATTTTCTTATAACTGAGAAAAGAATAGTAAATCAAGAGTCAAATCATATTATTTAGAGATTCTCTATAGTTTTAGACTCTCTAATTGTTATTAATATATTGTTAAAATATTATAGCACTTTAAAATGTTTTCCTGAAGAGAATTTGTGATCCTTCGTGTTTTATTTATGGTACTAGCCATTTTATACTAGGAGAAAAAGATAAAATGTAAACAGGAAATGTTAATTACTTCAGATTTATCCCTAGCATTTATAACAAAATAATTCTTTCTGGTTGTGTTAAAAACTTAAATGATGTATGTAATTTCTTTTGAAATGTATTAAAAATTAAATTATTAGAAAGATAAATGGACAAACGTGATAGAGCAAATACAGCAAAATATTAACTGCTGCAGAATCAAGATGGTGAGTACATGAGTATTTATTTTTCAATTTGTTCAGTTCTTCTGTAAGAAGTTCTTGAAATTTTTTATGGTAAAATGTTAGGAGGGGTAGGAAAGAATACTTTTGCTATAAGAAGTGACACAGTGCCTCTGTCACATGGTTTTTCCTTATACTCCACCATAGAAACTAAAGTCTTAAACTTTTTCTTCCCAAATAGGAAAGGGTTATGAAATTACACCTTTTCCCCAACTTCCCACCCAACAAATGGCTAAGGGGAATCATCCACTCAGGAGAATCTCAAGTATAAAGTTTCTCCAATCCTTCCACCAGGAGCCACTTTTAATGCAAAGTGATAGGTTTGAGCCTGATTTTTTGTAGACTCCTAGTTTCAGGCATACTTCATTTCTCTTACTTACAATGAGGATTATAAGATCCTTTTTAAAATTTTTAATTACATAAGAATATTAAATTTTATATTGACTATGAAGTAATGATAATATTAAAAATCCAGGTCAACAGGTTGACAACATAAAATTCTCTAGCTCATGTTTATTGTCTTAGTTTGAGGCTGGAGGGGCTTAGTTTCTCTGCTATTCAAAAGAAAAACATTGGGTAAAGCTGGTATCTGTATTAGTTGAACTTGTTTACTTACCCACAAGTAACTGGAAGATAGGACATAAATTTCTATGTCAGGGCATTTCTTTTTTTTTTTTTAATTTTATTTTTTACTTTGAAACAAATTTGATTTACAATGTTGTGTTAGTTTCAGGTATATAGCAGAATGATTCAGATATATGTTCTTTTGCAGATTCTTTTCCCTTACAGGTTATTACAAAATATTGAGGATAGCTCCCTGTGCTATACAGTAGGTCCTTGTTGGTTATCTAGTTTATACATAGTAGTAGATATATGTTAATCCCATAATTCCTAATTTATTCCCTCCCCCATTTAAGGGCATTTATTTCTTATGTAACAATATATGTAAAAGTCGAACAGACTTCAGGGTGAACAGCAATATCATTCAGGACTCGAATTTTTCCCCCATTACTAATCATTGCAGAAGGAGGGTGGTGCCAAGGCTTAGACTAATTAGAAGTCACCTGGCCTGAGTAAAATGGGAATTCTCTTAGGAAAGGGGACTAGAGACTGTTTAGACCACCAACAATAGTGAAGCCTTCAATTCAGAAGACTCAGTTTAATATATCGACTACTCCTTAACTTTTCATTAAATAAATGCAACATTAATTTAGACATTTAGAGTGTTCACAGAAAAGCTATCAATTAGTTATCTGATTACTTATATTTAGAAATAAATCCTGTTATAAATGAGTATGTAATTGAGTGGATTCCTGATTAACATAGCAGTTTTTAAAATCTCTTTAAAAATATCCAGAAAAGATTTTAGCTGAAACAGAACTGACATTTTTATAGCTTAACTCATGAATATTTTAAAATGCTTTTTACAAAAAGTAAAACTGTAAAGTAAATGATGCATGTTCATCTATAACTTTATTTATTTATACCTGTCACTACTGATGTTCTTTCGCTGGCATCATTTATCAGCAGATTAGTTGACATGTTGACATTTCAGTTTTATGGCTCATGATTTATTTGTTGTACCTCAGGATAACTGTTATAAACATGGAATATTGGTGAACCACAGAGTGAAATAGAGGCAAAACACTGTAACATCCTTGGCTTTGAGTATGGTTTTGACCAAGGTAAAAATAAACTTACAGTTAAAACAGGTTGGAATTCGGGAGTGCAAGTTTGAAAAGTACTGTAACTTATTTTTTTCCTTCTCATGAAAATATCCTCTTTTGAGTAATGAATAGCCTAAAGAGCCTTCCATTTTTCTTTTGTACCAAATCAAGTCTCTAAGTTATTTAGTCATTTCAGGGCACCTAATGGGAAATGTTCCCTTATGCATTATCACAAGCAGTTTTTCTAATAAAAGGGTTACTCTCTCTCTTTTATTTTTAACAGGCATTGCGGCCTCATTTGCTGTCAAGCTTTTTAAAGCATGGATGGCAGAAAAAGATGCCAACTCTGTTACCTCCTCTTTGAGAAAAGCCAACTTAGACAAAAGGCTGCTTGTGAGTGTTGTTTGGGCAATGTAATACACAACTGAAATGCCCGAGACTGTGTCGAATTAGAACGTGGTTCCTTTTGTTTCTGTATTATTGTAAGATAGAAACTAATTCCAGTTTAATCTTTGTTGCATAAGTAAATGGAATGATAAAATTAAAGAGTCACAGGGAATATGGAGACTTTCAAATTTGGAAGTTTGTTGACATAGTGATAACATTTAGCAGAATTACCTCTGTTGCAGCTAATAACTGTAGAAATTTAAAGTTTTAATATGAAATTTGAGGTCACATTGATCGCACCTAATTAGACATTTATGGGTATCTTGGGTCATAGTTGAATGACACTAATCTCAAATACAGGTTATTTGTTAACAAAATAAAAGTTTAAACAAGATTCCTTGTTTATACCAAGATTCCTTAGAAATGCTTAGATAACCTATGAAAGTGAACAAGTTAATTGTAGTTAATTTGAAACTTCCATTATCATCATTGCTTGATGATGTTTTTACTTCTGTATCTTTGTATTTTTCAAAGAAAATAAAAAAAAAAATTTGCTCTCATAATTTCCATCTGCCCCCTATAATTTCTTTCTGCTAGAAGCCACAGCTGTGACAGAGATTGCTCCAAGTGAAATTTCCTTTACAATTTTAGGACAAAGTCTAAAGTTGAAAGACATGCTTGCCATGTGCTCTTTACCTAGTTTCTTATCTGTTTTCTCTTCCAGCGTGTCCTACTGTGCAAGGGTATTGATCCATGGGATAAGTCTAAATCTGGCTCATTGTAAACTCTTGCACTTTCAATGACTTAAAATTCCTTTATCTTTTGAAATTTACCTTAAAATAGCTGTCCTGGTGTCTTGGAAGTCTTTAGAATTTGATAAAGAAGAAAAATTTAACTCTAGATTCTTGTTGATTTTTGCCAGTGATAATACTTTTCATTTTAGTGTGTATTTATTAAGTGCCTGCTTTGTGCCAGGCTTTAGCCTAGAAGTTGTAGAGTCAGTAGAGACAGGATAGAAAAGTTTCCTGCCTTTGTGGAACCTAGTCTCTAGCAATGTGGGGTGTATGGAAGTCACTGAAGACGAATAGGTTGCTGATGTCAGTGGAAGTTCATATGAAAGAGTGTATTCTTGTTCCTGAGTCTGTAGCTATATCTTAGCTCAGTAAAGCCCACTGAGATCTACATGCCCTTTCTTTCTGGGACCCACGGTGAAGGAACAGCTCCGACCAGAGCCATTCTGTCCTCATGTCAGAGGACAGGAATACAGGACACCGAAGTGAGCCCTTCTGGTGTTGTAGAAGCTCACCTTCTTTGGCCAAAAGAAGTCAGTGAGAAGCTTGCCAGTGGGGTAGGAAGATTTAATCCACTCATGGGCTATATCTCCACCTGTGAAGACAGATTCAACAAGGAGGGACTTCACTGAACACTTGTTTAAAGGAGAGCTGGGTGAATTATTAGGAAAAAATTTTTTTTAACTTTTGTTTTGTATTGAGACATAGCTAATTAACAATGTTGTGATAGTTTAGGGTGAACAGCAAAGGAACTCAGCCATACATATACATATACATGTATCCATTCTCCCTCAAACTTCCCTCCCATTCAAACTGCCGCATAACATTGAGCAGAGTTCCATGTGCTATACAAATAGGTCCTTCCTTGTTGGTTACCCATTTTATTTTTTTAATACAAATTTATTTTTTATTCATTCATCCTTACAATTTTATGCTTATTATCAGGTGTTTTACAAGTCACTGTATGTGAGTGTGGGGTAGGGGCTAAAAGTGAACCTTTCTTTCCCATATTAAACTTTTGAAAAAGTTATGCTCTTCTAACTTAAAGTATGGTTCCTTAAAGACACCAATAATCACAGCTTGGTTAACTTGATTAGGTTACTTCATTTAAAAAGTGTTTAATGTATTTCCTTTTTGAAAAACACATATCGTTTAAGTGTTCTTACTAGGTTTCTTTGTCTGCATACATTTTGAGCATGAAAAGCTTAGGTAGCAGTTTCTACCAGAAACTCCGTGAGGACAGGGTGGCTATGTCTTAGACCAAGCCTGCATGCTGTTTGCTGACTTACAAATGAATGAGGAACTAGAGTGTCAGTTCCACCATCTAGGAGGAAATTTTTGTTTCACTAACCTGTTTAATAAAATTCCCTCTGCATTAGCACATTTGGGAGGAAAATAGCATATTCTCAAAGTTTAGCAATTACCTACTTCTGTAATACAGAAGCAAGAAAAATATATAGCAACTCCCAGAAGAGAGGAGATGGGAGACATCATTCTCCCATCAGTGGAAAAGGGAACAGCGATCAAGATATTGAGCTGAAGCTATTGAAGAAAGTCAAACAAGCAACCTTTGTCTTTATGGGGCTTATAGTTTATTGCAGGGGAACAGGCAATAAACTGAATAATTAATTTAAATGTGTAGTATAATAAAAAGTGAAAAGTGCTCTGAGAGGAAAACCAAGTAGGGAAACGGTGAGGTGTGTCTGTGTGGTATGGAAAGGCCTCTCATAAGGTGATGTGTGTGAGGAAGCTAACTATCTGGATATATCCAGGAAGAGAATTTCAGCAAAGCCTTTGAGTCATGGCATATTGGGAACAGCAAAAGAGAGAATTTAGTAGGAGCAGAAATGTGAAGATCAGCTCAGAGTTATAACTTTCAAGGTATTACGTGTCATTCATAAGGACTATGGTTATAGTTCATAAAAGTAAATTAAAAGGTCACTTTTGATGTTGTATTACTCTGAACATAACTTGCGATCAGACTTTGCAGTCACATTCTTCCTAAATTGAATACAGAATGCTGGCACAAATAATTATTGACTTTGGAGTCATGCAACCATGTCCTTAAATTTCTAGCTGCCTAATTAGCTGTTTAACCTTGTTGAGGTTCAGTTTATTTTTCTGTAAAACTTCTATTGTATACAATTATTAGCAAAATACCTCATATCTAGATTCATAGAAGAAACTAAAAATTAAATTAGTTCCCTGCCCCCAACAAATTTAGAAGACCTCTTGACAAATATCAATGACAGAACTTCAGTCAGTTTTGAAATGTTTGCTTTAACATGAATGTATGTTTTAATGCTGCTCCCACCAACTCTGTTCTGACATTTTGAAACTCATGACTCAACTCAAGACAGGTTATGGGACGATGGTACGCAGAATATTGAAATTTGAATCATGACAGAAGCCATCTGGCTACGTCCCTATACTTGGTGGCAAACTCGTTACAGATCTTTCTTCAGAGATTTTTACTGAAGCCCATACAGCCATTGGCCAATATATATATGCAAATCTAGCCATCATAAAAGTTTGAATCTATCTTGTAGACTCTTCAACAGTCTGAAAAATGTGAGAGCTTTGAAAACTGCCTTGCTTTCTTAGTTGAGTGTTGGGAGTCACACAGGATTAGAACATGACTAAGTGTTCCTAAGCCCTTGCCAAGCTGTATAAGGTGAAATGGAAATGAGGTAAAAATGTAAGAGCAGCCGTGGTGTACTGCACTTTTAAAGAATTTCCAACAGAATTACATAATGAATTGAAGAGTTGGTAGGGCAGGTTTAGATTAGATCTCACCATGAACTTAATTTAGAGCCACCATCATTAAAAGATGCAGCAAAAATTCCCTGTAGCTCTGAGCTATTTTAGACTAATAGCAGCATTTTCTCCAAATGTGAATCGAGGTCTATGAGATGAGAATAGTCAATATTTGTTTTTTTAATAGTATCTCAAATCATTTCAGCATTACTAAAACTGGTTTTTGTCTATTAACTCATAGTTAGGGAAACAGTAGGATTAATAATTTCAGTTTTTCTTATTGTTTTAAAATAATCCCAGGCTTACTCAGTTACCACCTTATTTGTATTTAGTTTAGCAAACTTGGCTCTGTTTTTGCATATGCTACACTTCGATTAAAGTAAAAGAAAAAGTAAATAGTAGTTCCAAATGAGTGAAACTATTATGTAAGTTGATTAACATTTTTTATTCTTTGTCAAATTGCCTAATTTTGAAAGGTGTCTTAGCAAGTGCTCAAGAAATATACCTTGAGATGTATTCTTTTGAAAAATCAATCCTTACTCTTTTCTTCATGAGGTAGTCTAAGTGCTACTTTAATATGAAAATGTTGTTCTTTATGCTTGCTGAATGTGAATGGCTTATTGTATGACAGTCTCTCGTCTTTTCTCTCTCAGGAACTCTTTCCAGTTAACAGACAGAGTGTGGATCATTTCGCTAAATACTTCACTGACGCAGGTCTGAAGGAGCTCTCTGACTTCCTCCGAGTCCAGCAGTCCCTGGGCACCAGGAAGGAGCTGCAGAAGGAACTCCAGGAGCGTCTTTCTCAGGAATGCCCGATCAAGGAGGTGAGGACCATGGGCGAGGGGCATATCCTAGACTGTGCAGTACAAACTTTACCTCCCTTAAAGGAGACTTCCCTTCGTTCATTGCTATGAACTTGAGGTCCTTTTCATACCATTTAAATGAGCTCAATATCAAAAACATCTTCCAGGATGTTCCAGAAAATAATGATTATTTCCACACAAATGACTGATTTACCAGGTTGCTATCATTGTCAGAATATTTCATCTGCCTAATAGATTCACTGTCCGCTGCTATCCACTAGCATTATACCTCAGTTTAAGGTGATTTTTCCCATTTTGTTGCAGACTATATAATACGGTTAAGTATTAGCTTAATGTATGTAGATTTCGATTTTAAGACAAAAAGGGGGTGGTTTTGCATTCACGTCATGGATAAAGACCAATTGGACCAGTGACTTGCTGGCTTCCACTCACAATAACTGGGTATCTGCATAATGTAAATACTGTATGTTTGTATAGCTATAGTTCTTGTGGCTATGACTGTATCTTTTTGTTTTTAATCATGCCTGAAGAAAACTTCCCATTTGAACTTTAAAAAACTTTTATGTGATAATTCAAAAGCTGCTTTAAGAATCCTTTCCTTTTGCCACTTACTCTCAAGTCCCAAACCCTCACCACACTGCTTGCCTAGAGCCTTGCAAAGTACTGTGTATGGTTTAAAATTTGAGATTTCAAGATGGATTCTGGCCAGCAGGTGGAGGTGTTGGTCCTAAATCTCATAGCATTAAGTTAAGCAATATATCAAGTAACCTTTATCCAAGCAAAAATCTTGAACATGATTATCCATGGCGGGGGGGCGGGGGGTAGCAAACTATAACTAACACTGTGATACTTTCAGGTATAGAGATGTCACATTTCTTTGCAGCTTTTCCCTGTCAGCTGGAGGACTGGGACTCCTCAGTTCCTTCTTTTCTTGAAGGCTGCTTTACCCACTGCAATCCAGGCTGGCAGGAAAGAAAACTGTACTTTCATTTTAAAAAGGAAAGGAGAAAAGTAGTTGTACTGCTCACAAAGTGGTACATAAGATGCATTACGGTTTTTAATTACTTCTTAAGCCCTCCAGGTGGCGCTAGTGGCAAAGACCCCATCTGCCAATGCAGGAGACTTAAGAGATGCAAGTTCAATCCCTGGGTCGGGAAGATCCCGTGGAGAAGGAAATGGCAACTCACTGCAGTATTCTTGCCTGTAGAATCCCCATGGACAGAAAAGCCGGTTGGGCTACAGTCCATGGGTTCGCAAAGAGTCGGGCACGACTGAGCAACTTAGTGTACATGCATGCACTGAAGTCCTCAGCTCTACTTGGGATTTTATTTCAAAAGGGGAAAGATTTTTTCAAACAAGTTTGATATAAAATACACTGTTAGGCAGAATTTATTCTTTATGATCAGGTTTTTAGGATACATTTTCACATTTAAAAGTAATTCTGAGGGGAAAATAGCCTGCTGAGTGTTGCTGCATTGATATATACCATCTAAAAAAAGTCTTTGCACTTTACAATTTATTTGCATGAGGCATGAGGATATTCAAAAGTGATAATAAAGAATAAATTGTAGAGAATGCCTCGTACCAACCCAAGACATTTTTTCATCAAGAGGTTTTAAGTTGAGGATTGGAGTAGACATTCACAGCTCTGTTGCTTTCTTCAAACCCCAGAAAGTCAGACTGGCTTAAATAATCCTTGCCCTACTGGACTCAACAGGGGTCCTGCCTGTAAAAGGCTAACCCTGAGAAACCAAGATTCGCTGTTATTTTCTATTACCCAGCAGCTCCTGGCCAGAGCTAATGCTGTTAATTTGGGTACTAAAAATAAATCCACTCTGAGAACAAATCATTGTATTCTCCTCTGTCTTGGAATTTGAGAGCATATGCCAGGAAGGGAGGATATTTGTCTGCCCCAAACAGCATATTTGTCTGCCCCAAACCTTTTACTGACTAAGCACAGAGAGAGGGGGATCTCCCCACCTGCCTGTTCCTCTTTTGACTCCTTTCTTCGTGAAATGTAGGTGGTTCTCTATGTTAAAGAAGAAATGAAAAGGAATGATCTTCCAGAAACAGCAGTGATTGGACTTCTGTGGACCTGTATAATGAACGCTGTGGAATGGAACAAGAAGGAAGAACTTGTGGCGGAGCAGGCCCTCAAACACCTGAAGGTACAGGGTCCCAGCAAGGCTGTCTTGGCTGCAGGCCAGCTGTAGCTTTAACAGTGTGACAGACGGGTTCTAATCATAATGCAGTCCAAACATATATTTCCTAATGTTTTTCCTTTCAAATATGCCACCACCTAAAATGTTTGAGCTGTCAGAGCTTGTGAAATACCTGAGGGTAAGTTCTTATTAAAAACAACATCAGAAAATCCACAGAATAGTCATATATTCAGTAGTAGTTAAAGAGAAATATAGTCTGTTAGTTTTCCTTCTACCTGACAAAAATTCTTGAGTATTTTTTTTAAGTAAGCTACAAGTTGACATTAGAATTTGAAAAGTGAGTGGTGGAAGAAATCAACTGATTGTATAAATTGTATATTTTTGTAAGGGGATACATATGTGTTTGCTTTTATCATCCTCTCCCTGTAAAACTATTAAGACACGTAGAAGACTTAGAACATGCCTTCAGAGTTCACACTTGAATTGGGAAGCAAACACCTACATAGTATAAACTCGGTAGGATGTAAATCAGATAACTCTTCAGTATTTAGGAGAACAGAGCTGTGAGTAGCCTATGCAGGGAAGGATCAAAGGAGGAGTTTGTGTTGAGCTCAGTAACTCTTAGAGAAAATAATAGCCAAACATCAACAACTAGGGGCTTTCCTGATGGCTCAGATGGTCAAGAATCTGCCTGCAATACGGGAAGATCCTCTGGAGAAGGGAATGGCAACCCACTCCAGTATTCTTGCCTGGAGAATTCTATGGACAGAGGAGCCTGGTGGGCTACAATCAGTGGGGTCACAAAGAGTCAGACAGGACTGAGAGACTGACATACACATATCAAGAACTAGAAGCCAAGGTCATTTAAGACAAAAGGAACAATATGAACAAAACTATAAAGATGTTTTGTGAGCGGATCTGGGAAGAGACCTCTACTCTTCCAGTGGCAGAGCCATACTCCTGGAGTGGAGGAATTACAGCAGCCCTGGGAACCTTCAGAACTTAGGATCTCTGTCTCATTTTCACAATATCTATTAGACGAACACACTAGCATAGCAATTGTCTCTGACAGAGTCAGGAGTTCCTATTTGGTCTCTTTTAGCGGGTACAGTGAGAGAAATCTGATATGGTGCTAGGATAAAAAATTCGTTTTGGTTGGACACAATATTATAATAAGATAATCCTCAAAGTGGAAGTTTTCCAAGCAAATCTCCAGGTGACCGCTGTGCTTCAAGTGGCATCAGCCCTATACCTCCCACAAAAGTGAACGGTCTTCCTCCCCACTCCTATTCCAGCAATACGCTCCACTCCTGGCTGTGTTCAGTTCCCAAGGCCAGTCAGAGCTGATCCTTCTGCAGAAGGTTCAGGAATACTGTTATGACAACATCCATTTCATGAAAGCCTTTCAGAAGATTGTGGTTCTCTTTTACAAAGGTATGTAGCTGTGTTGTTCTGCCACTGTTTCTGTGTTTTGTTGAAGCTCTTTTTGGGCCAGAGTAAGGGGTGATGCAGAGGGGGACATGGGCTTCTGCTCATCTCTGAATTTTAGTGAGGCAGCCATATTATGTAGAGAGAGAAGGTATTAATACAAACCCCATAGATCCCTGTGGCCTCAAGTCCCAGTCTGATTAGGCCCCTGTGCACTTCTCATTGATGGAAATTGCTAGAAGACTGGTGATGAACTTATAATTTTGGGAAGTGGGGAGGGAGGATGGTGAAAAAGACTGTAATCACTAAAAAGAAGGTCTGTGTTTGAATTGCAAGGATTAGTTGTAACAACAATGATCACCAGAAGCATGTTCAAACCTTTTCAGATACCATCAAGCTGGCTCTAAAGTAGCTTTAAACTTTGTGTTTTAGTTATTTGGCTCACCCAGTCTCCTGTTTGCCCAGGAAATGACTATTTTTAGATTTTCACATTTACTGTCTGTTCATTGTGTTTATAAGGATTAAGTTGCCATGACAACTGGTACTGCCAGTTTATTAAAAAATGAGTGTTCTAGGGTTTTAACTGATCTCAATCTCTATACCTATAGTATATTTTAAAAAAATGATCCTAGACTATTCTTTGGTCTAGCTTTGTGTAGTTTTATGAGGAGGGGGGAAGGAACACTTAAACAATGATACATTTTGAACATGATGAAATGTTTATTAGAAATTACTGCTATCTTAAATGGGCTTCCCTTGTGGCTTAGCTGATAATCTGCCTGCAATGGGGGGGACTTGGGTTCGATCCCTGGGTTGGGAAGATCCCCTTGAGAAGGGAAAGGCTACCCACTCCAGTATTCTGACCTGGAGAATTCCATGGTACAGTCCATGGTGTTGCAAAGAGTCAGACATGACTGAGCAACTTTCACTTTCACACTTCACTTTAAATGGCATAACACAGAAGAAAACTAAAGTATAAATTAATGGACTTCCCTGTTGGCTCAGACGGTAAAGAATCCGCCTGTAGTGCAGTAAACTCGGGTTTGATTCCTGGGTCCGGTAGATCCCATGGAGAAGGGAATGGCAACCCACTCCAGTTTTCTTGCCTAGAGAATTCCATGTATAGAGGAGCCTGGCGAGCTACAGTCCATAGGGTCACAAAGAGTCAGACACAACTGAGTGACTAACAGACACGCACACACAAACACATGAATTAATACCAGTCGAATGTTTCTTTTCTTTTTGATACGTTCTTAAATTTGTCTATTTTGATTGACAATTTGGAATGTAAAAATTTTACATTATTGGTTGCTAGCTACTTGGGAAAAAACGCGTGATAGCATTTCACAGAGTTTTAATTGGCTATCCAGATTCTTCAAATGCATTCATCTTGCCCACAAGTGTGTCGGTGATATTTTTGCTTTCTCAGCACTAAGGTATTCGGCACAGTCTTTTGTGTCAATGGGAGACTGTGATGACTGCTGAGTCCCATTTGAAGTTCAATAATCAGTAAAGGCATTTAGGTGGCATGTTAACTATTAACATCCTATTGTTCAGATTTCTCTTTTTAAATAGATTGTTTCAGTTAGTAAAGTCTGTGGTGAGTATGAGTAGGCCCAAGGGAACATAGGAAGATACGTGTCAGTGTCAGTTTTTTTCTGCCTTAGTTGTTTTTGGAAATGAAATCAGGAAACTTACAAATAGAAACCTAAACTATATTTTACTGGAAAGTTAAAACTGAATATCATTTTCTAAGTAACTTCACAATTTTCCACAAAATTATACATATAGGCTGTTTTTCTGAATAAAATAATTGCATTTTTTTCTCTTGAGAACATGGAATCCCTGAGGAATGGTTGTTCTTTATGCCTGTTAAGAGAGTTACTGTGTTCACCTTCCTTTTTATAGTAGTTTTTACCTTGGCCTTATTTCACTCAGCAAACACTTGTGCACCAGCAGACATACATTTCATTTGTCTTATATGGATCTGAGTGTTCTTGTCCTGTATTTCGTTTGCCTAGGAAGACCTGAGGGCTGTGTTTGTTCAAGTGCTCCTTACCCAGTGCTGCATGCAAGTCAATCACCTGGGGAGCTTGTTAAAACACATTCCCCGGCGATGCTGTTTCAGTGGGACCAGCCTTGGGCCCTCAGATTTCCCTTTTAACACATTCCCAGGTGATGCTGTGACTGTTGGTCTCAGATCACTGATTGATCTAAAGGATATTTATTGGATGCCTGAAGTGACAAATCCCATGAACTATAGTAACATAGTTAAGATTATGCTTAACCATTAATTCCATATACCCATGTACATTTTACAAATATCAAATAGTGTTTTGTCTGCTGCTTTTATCTAGTGATGTGAATCCCTTTGCATTTTGCTTTAAAGTCAGTTTTCAAAAATGTAATGGCAATCATTTCTCCTTTCCCATTTTAGTATCTCTGTTACATACACTCATCTTCCTTTATTTCTAGAACTTGAGGATAATAGAAACTGTGGGATATGACTCCCCATGTCCCTTCTGAAAACCTAATTGCTTAAAAGAATGCCATTATTAAAATTTTTATTTTTATGTATTTTATAGAAAAAAATAGTGGAATGAAAGTGAATAAACTTTGAGTAATGCTTTGCAGCAAGGAAAGGAGAAAGTGGTGATTGGTCACTTACTGAAGATTTACATTTTGTACTAGAATCTAGATTTTATATTTCTGAGGCAGTAAGGAAAATAGTAAGTCCATCACTACTTTTCTAATATTGCATTATTCACTTTCTAAGATAAATTTCTTTCTTCCTAAAGCTAAGTACTGTATTCTCAGCATGTAGGTCTGAAAAATAAAACTACCTCCTCAAGTACCATTAGTATCTCTATAATGGCTTTTATTGTTTGCAGATATTTCTTAGGTTAAATTCTGTTCCTTACCCACATTTTTCTAAAAGAAGTTTCTTATTCTAAAAGATTATTGACCTTCTCACATATAGTCCCAGCTTTCTTAGGGTAAATTATATTTGACTCGTGTCTCTATATGACACTGCTCATAAAAAGTACTGAATTTTATAAGTTTCAAGTGACATAGTTTTCAACTTAAATATTTAAATAACTGACATCACCTAACACTTTGCAGTTGTCATAACACTCTTAGGATATTCTCTTTGACCCTCATGTAAACCCAGATTTTGAATTAAAACTCTACACATTGAGACCTATTTAGTTTTTCTCATCAGGTTATTTATTATACATGTACTGAATGCAAACTAGCTGCCAAGTCTTATATGTTAAATGCTGGAAATGAGATGAACAAAGTAGTCCCTGACTGCCTGGATTTCAGAGTATAGAAGAAAATCCAAAATTATAATCACAATGTGTGTGTGTGTTCAGTCACTCAGTCGTGTCTGATTCTTTGCGATGCCATGGACTTTAGCCTGGCAGGCTCCACTGCCTATGGTATTTTCCAAGAAAGAATATTGCCATTTCCCTCTCCTATAATCACCCTATCAGTGGCTAAAATAAGGCTGGTACCAATAAATGATGATGGGAAGTGGAAGGATGACAGTGGAGGGGCCTCTAACTCAGAGCTGAAGCTAACTTGGTGAAGGAAAAGGGAAGGCTCTCAAGGGAGCAGAGTATTTACCCCAGAGGTGATGAAGAAGTTGGCCACATAGAAGGGAGAGAAATGCACTGTAATATGAGGGGCCTTAGTGCAATTGTGGAATGTCTCCTTTCTTACTGTACTTCTACTGATCCTCTGTATTCCTAGTAGGTATTTGGGGGAGATCCCAACACTTTATCATCTCCATCTCCTGGTTATAATGAACTCCTCTCCCTACTTTTCCTTAGTGGAAAACACAAGTTTCTCTCCTACATTTGTCAAGGAGCCCCTTGCATTTGTGATTAGATTTTTTCCTACACAAAGTAAACTTGCTTTTTGATATTCACACTTTGCCTCAAAGTCACCCTGTGTCATTGCTTGTCCCTTCTTTATTATTTATTTCCCTAGAAATTTGGTCTTGCAGCGGGTTTTTATTATTAAATTCTTCCAAGAGCTCAGCTCTGCACAAAGTTGGTCTGATTTTTCAGTGGATAATATATCCATTAAGTTTTACCGGTCATGTACAGTCCTTTTCCGGAGAAGGCAATGGCACCCCACTCCAGTACTCTTGCCTGGAAAATCCCATGGACGGAGGAGCCTGGTAGGCTTCAGTCCATGGGCTCGCGAAGAGTCAGACATGACTGAGCGACTTCACTTTTACTTTTCACTTAAATGTATTGGAGAAGGAAATGGCAACCCACTCCAGTGTTCTTGCCTGGAGAATCCTAGGGACGGAGGAGCCTGGTGGGCTGCCGTCTATGGGGTCGCAGAGAGTCGGACATGACTGAAGCCACTTAGCAGCAGCAGCAGCAGCACAGTCCTTTTCACAAGCACAGTCACCAACAAGGATTCTAGTACTTGCATGGTCTCTTTTGGCCTCTGTGGGGCAATCAAATGCAGGAGTGAGCTCTCAACCTTCATAAGGAAGATAGGAGACAGAGTGTCACTAAGCTACACTCTGTCGCCTTTGCAACCTGTACATTGTATCATAACGTGATTCATTATGGTGAGAAGAAAAAATAGAATTTCCCTTTACATGTTTAGTTCTATGTTTTATTTTATACCATTAACAATAGTAGTTGTTAGTATACGCATATAGTTTATAAACCAAAAAATATACATATGTTGGGAATGTATGTGCTCAAAATTGTCTTACTGATAGGAGAACATGATGAAAACAGTTTGGAAATTACTAGTATAAATCACAGGCATCTTAAAGATGTCATAAAAACAAATTCTATAAAAGGGACTTTTAAAATTCATGTTTGAGATAGTTAGTGTTCCTGGAAGTTTTCTGCAAAGTGTTCTTACCCAGTGACAAATCACTTCCTCAAGCTGTGAACCATCTTCTTCTTATGGCTATGAAAACTGGGCTTTGATGGCCAGAGGCAGGAAAGTTCTTTCATCATTGTGAGTGGAGAGTGCAGAGCTGGAAACACGAGAAACTAAAAGACTAGAAGCTAAGAGTAATTCCTTAGGACCCCTGATTATAATTTCTAAGTCTAGTCCTTGTAAATGAATAAACCCAGATTTCTATCTTCCTTTGCAAAACGTAGTGTATTTAATGATCAAAATAAAAAATAAAACACACTTTTATATTTTCTAAGACCAATCATGTGCATTTTTAGTCAATTTAATCTCTTCAATTGAATCTGAGAGCCAATGATTAATTTTTAAAAAACAAGGCTTTTGTTATGAAAAGATCAGTGATATTATGAATGAAAACAATATCAAATCATTTCTCTTGTTTTTATAAGCTAAAGGTATATTTTAACTACAAAAACATCATTAGAATGATTTATCAGCATTTGTAATGGATTGGGCAGGCATTGGGGATAATAATAAATCCTTTTTATATGTTTTCCATTTCATTTCACACTCCAAAATCCCAAAAGACACCCATTAGAACATTGGCAAAGTATGTAGGCTCTTGTTTCCACAGTCCCCTTTCTACTCTTAACATTAACTATTCTAAATTAATGATAACTTGAGGGTATCAAGGTATATTTGTGGAATTTAGAGTTTTAGGTAGTAGATAGTTAATAGATAACACTTTTTCTTAAAAACCTTTAGGAAGTCTATCTAACACGTCTTTCTCTCTGAATAGTGTACAAGGAAACCATTACTCATGTGATTTAGATATTGTGGGAAAATAAATTTAGGACAGCGATAGAGTGATGTAGAACTTTGGATTCTGTGTATATTGGTCCCATGGTATACCCGGGAAGCTCATCTTTATATTTAATCATTAATATTATCATTATTGCATTCTATCTACAATATATTTTTTTTATCTGCACTTTTTTTCTCCTAAAGTAAATCCCCTTAAAAGACCAGTCATTTGAGGTCACTGCTTAATCAAGATGTGTTTGAAACTGGCAGGACAAAGGGTATTCTGAAATGCTGGAATTGCTGATTCATTGGCAAAATTACAAAATAACCCAGTTTCCTACCAGCAAATTAGCACTGTAAGATTTCCAAGTCCCAGTCCCACCATCATCACCAAAGTACTCATGATCCTATCTACCGGGCTTCCCCAGTGGCTCAGAAGTAAAGATCCCACCTGCCAATGCAGGAGACAAGGGTTCCATCCCTGGGTCAGGAAGGTCCCCTGGAGAAGGGAATGCCAACCCACTATAGAATTCTTGCCTGGGAGATCCCATGAACAAAACAGCCTGGGCTACAGTCTGTGGGGTCACAAAAGAGTTGGACACAACTGAGCAACTAAACAACATCACCACCCTAACTACTAACATACCCAGGACACTGTGCTATGTGGAAACAAGTTTGGTTCTTGTCTTCTAATAAGTTTCAATATGAGTTTCTTTTATAACAGTTTTAATATTTGAAGTGATTGCTTTCTATTAAATTCTAAGACATGAACTTGCTTTAAAACATGATATATATGTAATAACTTTGAAATGTTTGATTTGAAATTGCAGCTGATGTGCTGAGTGAAGAAGCGATATTGAAGTGGTACAAAGAAGCACATGTTGCCAAAGGCAAAAGTGTTTTCCTTGACCAGATGAAGAAATTTGTGGAGTGGTTACAAAACGCAGAAGAAGGTATGATTGTATTTAACAACCCTGGTGGCCATTTAGCAGATTCTTTCTCACTGTAATTCAAAATAGCTCCTTCCTCCACAGATATTTTTTTTTTTTTTTTTTTTTGGCTTTGTAAAACTGAAGTTCTGAGCCTTCATTTCTGAAACAAGGCGATGAAAATATCTGCATGATAAACAAAACAAATCTCTTAAATTATCCCTAGTGGAGGACAAAGAGGAAGAAATAATCAGATGTGAAAGGAAAAAAAAATAATTACATTTACGGGATTATATCAATTTTTTATAGCACCTTTACTGGTTGACTGGTGCTTAAAGTGGGAATACAAGTTGGAAGAGCAATAGTGATGAGACTTAATCCAAGGCATGAGAAGTTGATGATCCAGAAACATACAAGTAGTTGTAGTCACCAATAATATTTCTGAGTTATGTTGCCCTTTTAGAAAGTCAATTTCATTTAAAAATCGAAAAGGAGAAAAGTTTGCTGTCTGCCCTGTCTGTGACTCTCTTAGTCAATCGACACCCAGGCAAAAATGTCTTTTTTTAGGGGACAGGGAGATAAGAGTAGAAACTGTTTCCTGACCTTGTTTAACAGTCTCAGAAGAAAACGACCTGACTTTTCTCTTTCTTCTCTCGCAGAATCTGAATCTGAAGGTGAAGAGAATTAGGTGGCTCAAGAAGCACAATACCTAGGTCACCACACAACACTTTTATTGGGAATGCTGAGCCATTTGAGAAGAGAAACTTGGCTTCCGTTTTCACAAAGGAAAAAAAAAATAGGATAGGCTTCCCTTTTGCCGAGGGGGAAATGGTTTTTTGTTTTGTTTTGTTTTTAAATGGAGCCCTGAGGCATCAGCGATTATACTTGGGACTCTACCTCTCACTCACTATTCGCTAATTTAAAGCCATTCAACAGGGAGTCCAATAGGTATCTGAGGCGAAATACTCCACAGACTCCTCTTTTTTTAGCTGTATTTTTCAGGTACTGTGTGGTAAACGCCCCACTGGTGTCTATTACAGGGCCACTTTGGTAGTTGTGTATCTGCTCGTGTATGTGATTTGACAAACCAGTTTTTTAAAATAAATGGCTTTTTAAAAATCTGGGCTTATATTTTCAACGCTTTTATTTCTTTACTGTCCTAACTTCTTGTATGGATGACATTTCAGTGTCAGGCTTTCTTTCCTATCCAAAATGCTGAATGGTTCTTGTCGAGAAAAGCACTTCTACTCCTTGTATCATTGGTGAATATATTTCACTTACCTTTGTAGTGTAATAGAAATCCACCCAAAAGTATAGGCACACTAGCACCAATACCATAAATTGATAATAACAATATTATCTATATGTGAGGATGTCATTTTCATTATGCAGGAAATAATAAGGACAAGAATAACTGTACCCAAGAATGATTAGAAGTCATAGGATAAAGAGCCTTACAGCCCCTTGAAGTGACTAGCATACCCCAGGGGGCACCTATATATTCTTTCCTAAAATTGTTCTCCTGGGAAATGCTGCTCTTTCATTCTGGTTTTTCCTTTTAGTCTGCATCTTATTTCTTCTAGTCCATTAGTTCATGGCAAGCCTCCATCTGCCTCTCCTTCTGCCTATCTAAAAATAAGAATTATGAAGTTAAATGGTATTCATATCATAGAGTGCAGATTCAATGTGTTTATTTGAAATGAAAAAAACGAATAATTTTTATTGAAAACAAACTTGGTAAACTAATTTGACAAGTACTGACTGCCAATTATACGTGGCAGGCACACTCTGTAAATTAAGTTAAATCTTCATCTCTGATGTTTTGACAGATATATTTAAAGATTAAAATATTAAAAATTACATTCAATTTGTAATAACAATTTAATATGTCAACTTTTATGTATTTTAGATTTAAGTTTAAATCAGCATGTTCCCTGTCATTTTAGGGATCTTGAGTAAGATGTGTGAGGAAGATTTTGACTTTGCCCCACTATTTCCAAAGTATCCACACTTGAGACCTACTTCCTAGGTCTTAGTGACAAAGTTAGTGACCAAGATGGAACTAAAAGTCCCATTACTGAGTTCCACATCTATGCCCTTTTGCCCCTATTTTCTGCTGTCAAATTATAATGAAATGTATGTTTCTACAGTTCAATCAGAAGGTTTTTCAAGAAGGTTTAGTAGCACTTCTATTGAGCAAACATCTGGGAAATCAGTTTTCTAACGTATAAACTACTTTATGTTTTCTAGCACATAATATTTTTTCCAAACAGAACTTAATATAGTGATTTTCAGGTAAGTAATCATGGGTGAGGGGCTCCCCAGGTGGCTCAGCAGTCAAGAAGCTGACTGCAATGCTGGCGACGCCAGAAA
Source organism: Giraffa tippelskirchi (assembly GCF_054371585.1). NCBI lineage: Eukaryota > Metazoa > Chordata > Mammalia > Artiodactyla > Giraffidae > Giraffa > Giraffa tippelskirchi. The sequence goes on from NC_137284.1 coordinate 72,203,524, forward strand.
TGGTTCGATCCCTGGGTCAGGAAGATCCCTTGGAGAAGGGCATGGCAACCTACTCCAGTATTCTTGCCTGGAAAATCCCGTGGACAGAGGAACATGATGGGCTACAGTCCATGGGTTCGAAAAGAGTGGGACATGACTGAGGTGACTGAGCACGCACACAGGCATGCACAGTCATGGGGAAGAGAAAGGATGCCTATCAGCAAAAACTTAAGGAAGCCTCAAACCAAAGCTCTTTCTTTCTCTGAGAGACAAGTGTCTCTTTTACTTTTTTAAAATAAAACTTGTTCTAATTATAAAACTAATTACATTAGTTATCTGTTGCTACACAGCAGATTATCCCCACATTTAGCAACTTTATAAACAACAGGCATTTATGCTATCAGTTTCTGTGATTTGGATCCATGAGCAGCTCAGCAGGGTGGCTTCCAGCTTGGCCTCTCCTGTGGTCACAGTCAAGCTGTTGGGGGCCGTGCAGTCCTCTGAAGGCAGCATTGCTTCCAAGCTGACGGTGGTTTTAAGATCAGGCCACTCAAGGTGGCTGCTCTCTTGCTCTGTCTACATCAGCAGTCCCCAGCCACTTTGGAACCAGAAACCAGTTTCCTGGAAGACAATTTTTTCACAGATAGGGGGGTAGGGGTGGGATTTCGGAATGCTTCAAGTGGGTTACATTTATTGAGCTCATTGAGCAGGAAGCAGAGCTCAGGCAGTAACTTGAGCAATAGCGAGTGGCTATAAAGACGAAGCTTCTCTTGCTTGCTGGCCTCTCACCTCCTACTGTGTGGCCAGGTCCAGGTTGGGGAAAAGAAAGTGAAAGTGTGTGTGGCTCAGTCGTGTCCCACACTTGGCAACCCCATGGACTAGCCTGCCAGGCTCCTCTGTGCATGGGATTCTCCAGCAAGAATACTGGAGTGGGTTGCCATGCCCTCCTCCAGGAGATCTTCCCAACCCAGGGATTGAACCTGGGTCCCAGATTCTTTACATCTGAGCCACCACCAGGGAACCCCTGCTCGATAAATCCCTGCCTCCCCTACACCCTCATCACATGACTGACCTTCTTTCTTAGTCATAGAGTCTAACCAGTAAATGCCTCCTTGCTCCAGGCCCCAGGTGCTGATTGACCTCTCTACTCCGACAGTTTAAAAGGCACGGCCTTTCTGCTGGTTTTCCTCGTAACTGATGAGCACATCTGATGTCAATTCCCTTGTAACTGGTAACCTCCCTTTGTCCGTGGTACCAAAGACTGCCGCATCTTGCCCTGGTGTCTTTGCTGCTGTCTGCTGACATGGTGGAGTGTTGCTCCAGGATCCTGCTTCAGACAAATAAGCTCCCCCGTCCATTAAAACATTAATGTCGCTGTTGCTGCCTTGGAGCTCTTCAGTCTTGAGGCTGGGTGAGTGTGGGGCCTGTGGGGCGCGGCCCCAAAGCAGGGATTGGTGGACCTCAGTTCCTTGGTGATGTTTGGCTATAGACTTGTGTCCCTTACCACAGGTCCTCTACTTAGGTTGCCTGAGAGTCTTCATGGCCTAACCCCTGGCTTTCCCCAGAATGAGTGGTGTGAGAAAGGCAGCCCTCGAAGGGCTGTCTTTGATAACTAAGTATTTGAAGTGACCTATCATTCTGTCACGTTCTACTGGTGGCACAGACCAACTCTACAGTGTGGAAGGGGACTACATGAGGTGTGACATCCAGACAGTGGGGAGATTCGAGGGCCCTCTTGGAGGCTGGTGACCACAGTAGTACGTCTCTATTATCTGGCTGCATTGGGTCTTCACTGGGGCCTGTGGGATCTTTCCTTGTGGTGAGCAGGTTCCAGAGCACAGGCTCAGTAGTTGCAGTGCAGTGGGGGGCAAGTTGCCCCATGGCTTGTGGGAACTTAACACAATGGAGTCTTACTTTTGAATTTGCGTTTTTAAAAAATCTTTATTTGGCTGCACCAGGTCTTAGCTGTAGCACACAGAATCTAGTTGCAGCATGTGGGATCTAGTTCTGTCACCGGGGATTGAACCTGGGCCCCCTGCATTGGCAGTACGGAGAATATCTTATGAAGCTGAGAAAAGCAGCTGTCTGGAAATACATCAGGTCCAACATGGCTGTAGGCAATTATTTCGTTACACTAAGTTCTTCTAAAAAATTACTAACTTCAAGGTTCCTCTTGATAGATGCCTTTACACCTCCATGGGATTAAAATATCTCTTCCAGGAAAAACAACTTTTTAGAGCTAATCTTTGCATCCTTAAACACCTTGTTTTGTGTGTGTTTACTGTGTATTTACATATAAGAAAGGAAAAGGCACTCTGTGGACTGAGTGGAAACTAAGCACAGCGGTGTGAGCGGTGCTCCGGTGAAGACCCTGAACACGAGCTCACTCCTCGAGGACGCCCCCTCCCAGCCTCTGCCTCTCCCTGCTCTAGGTAGATCGTCATCCTGAGTTCTGACAGCATAGGTTCCTTTCCCCTGTGTCTGAAGTGACCACATATAGTATCAGTTCACTTAGGCCTCCTTTTGTTAAACTTGAGCTAGTTTCGTTGTCAGTTTCTGTGCTGAGTTCTTTTCTGGTATGTGATTAAGTGGAGCCTGTCAATCTACAGACAATCATACCCAGCTCTTTCAGCAAAAACATAGGAAACATGAGGACACTTTTTTACTGAGCCAAATGTTGCCCTGTTTTCTTTTAGCACAGAAAAGAATTCCTAGGCACATTTCTGCTCATCAGAGATCATTTTGGAAATCGCATATATATTTCCTTATAGTTCAGTTCAGTCGCTCAGTCGTGTCTGACTCTTTGCGACCCCACAGACGGCAGCCCACCAGGCTCCCCCGTCCCTGGGATTCTGGAGGTAAGAATACTGGAGTGGGTTGCCATTTCCTTCTCCAACATCTATACTAGTGAAGATATTAAAACTTAAAACTGAACTAAGACTTTTGGGATCCTGAATATGTAAAAACAGAGAAGGTTTTGCTGTTTAGCTATACCTGATCAGAGTCTCACTATGCTCCTGGGCATCACTTGAAATTACTTGCCTTGCTTCCATCTAGGATACAACTCTTGCAGTTCCTGGGCAGCTTGTCCGTGCTGGGCAGTGTCACCCTTGGTAGCTGTTTACTGCAGTAGATATTAAGATATCCGAGTGGAGTGATGAGTACTTACGTCACTCATTGCTTGGGGAACCATGGAAATGCCCTTAAACTCCTTTTGTTTCAGAGTATCTAAGGCAGCTGGTCAGGGCTGGAGGCCACCAGATTGGGGAGTGTAATGCCCCCAGATCCTGCTTGGTCACCAAGGAGGTGTAGGTGTCTTTTTGCATTAGGTAACCAAGTCTTCTTTCTTTCAGCATGATTATTGCTTAGCTCTTAAAGTGATATCTCAATCTAATTGTCCTCCTGCAAGCTGGAAAAACTTTCTGAGCTTCAAATTTCTCTGGACTTTTGAGTATTCAAAATATTTCCAGCATCTTCTTGGCTTTTGATCTCATCAGAGACCGCGTTAGCCAGCAGCTTTCTGTAACGGCCAACAGATAAGAAAGCCAAACAAGGAAGGTCATAATAATATTTTAAATGTTATCATATATATGCTATTTCAATCATATTTTAAATGAGCCCAAATCTGTGGAATGTTACTTGCTATTCTTTCTAAATCATTTGATACCCTGAGTGGTACATAAATAATTGAATACTGACTTTTAATTTAAGGCTCTGAAGCGAAAGCTGCTTTATATAAAATTAAATTAAATGTTTTTTAACAGCTAACTGAGAAAACACTTTTAAACACTCAAAGTACCATACCAGGAAGCTCAGCAAATTGCTAAATTTGATTTGGTAAAGTGTTCTCAGATAAAACCTAGGATTCACTTTCCTTCTGTAAATGAATGTTCCTTTTTTATTCACAAAGCTCAGAATTTTATTTCAGTATGGCCAATACTTCAAACATTGACCAGGTAATGTATTAAATAATATTTTATATTAATGTGAAAAAAACAGTATATCCTATGACTACTAAGGAGCTCAGTAATATGCTTCATATCTTTATGCTTTATAGATAGTAAAGGTAACTAAGCATTACATATTGAATTGTGCCCCTCTCCATTCATATGTTGGTGTTCTAACCCCCAGTACCTTAGAATGTGACCTTATCTGAAAATAGGATCATTGCAGATGTAAGTAGTTAGGATGAGGTCATTTTGGAGTAGGATGGATTCCTAATCTAATATGACCAGTGTCCTTATTGGAAGAGGAATATTACACACAGAGACACACACACAGAGACGTCAAGGAATGCCAAAGGTTACCAGCAAACCACTAGAGGATGAGAAAGTGGCATGGAACAGATTACCCTGCACGACTCTCAGCAAAAACCAACTCTAATCAACATGTTTATTTAAGACTTCCAGCCTCCATAACTGTGAGACAATATATTTCAATTGTTTGAGCAACCCTGCTTGTGGTACACTGTCATGGCAACCCTAGCCAAATGTTATGGACTGAACACTCGCATCCCTGAAAATTCATGTGATGAAGTCCTCTTGCCCATCGTGAGGGTGCTTGAAAGTAGGGCCTTTGGGAGGTTATTAGGTTTACATGAAATCGTGAAGATGGGGCCCCGAGATGGAATGAGCGTCCTTATGAAAAGAGGCATCAGAGAGCTTGCACTCTCTTGTTCTATTTCTCTGCTCTATGAGGACACAGCAAGAAGGTAGCCATCAGCAAAGTGGAAAGAAATTCCTTTACCAGAACCCAGGATCTGGCTCCCTGATCTTGGATTCCCAAGCTCAGATCTGTGAAAAACAAGTGTTTTATGATTAAGCTACCCAGTCTATTTCATCTTGTTATAGTAGCTTGAGCTGACTAAAACACCAACTAACATACTGGGTAACCCACATGGAACTCCAAGTTGAATATGAAGTACAGATAGCCCTACTGAGTGTCTGAAATCAAGGTGACATAAAAATTTCTTCTAAAAGATTGAAGATAATCATAAATGTCAACTTTTTGAGCATCCTAAATTTGATCAGATATGAATTTTAGAGATAGATGAATAAAACAAATACACTTAAATATGAGTGTAAACAGTGTTCTAATGTGCTTCAGTATTGGGAATCGTGCCAGTCAGAGCTAATTCAGATATTTGCCGAATTAAAACACATAATAGTCAAATAAGTACATCAGTTCAGTCGTGTCCAACTCTTTGCAACCCTAGGCTTCCCTGTCCATCACCAACTCCTGGAGCGTGCTCAAATTCATGTCCATCAAGTTGGTGATACCATCCAACTTCTGTCATCCCCTTCTCCTCCTGCCTTCAATCTTTCCCAGCACCAGGGTCTTTTCCAGTGAGTCAGTTCTTCACATCAGGTGGCCAAAGTATTGGAGCTTCAGCTTTAACATCAGTCCTTCCAATGAATATCCAGGACTGATTTCCTTTAGGATTGACTGGTTTGATCTCCTTGCAGTCCAAGGGACTCTCAAGAGTCTTCTCCAACACCACATTTCAAAAGCATCAATTCTTCACCGCTCAGCTTTCTTTATGGTCCAATTCTCACATGCATATATGACTACTGGAAAGACCATAGCTTTGACTAGACAGACCTTAGTCAGCAATGTCTCTGCCTTTTAATATGCTGTCTAGGTTGGTCATAACTTTTCTTCCAGGGAGCAAGCATCTTTTAATTTCATGGCTGCAGTCACCATCTGCAGTGATTTTGGAGCCCCCCAAAATAAAGTCTGTCACTGTTTCCATTGTTTCCCCATCTATTTGCCATGAAATAATGGGACCGGATGCCATGATCTTAGACTTTTGAATGTTGAGCTTTAAGCCAACTTTTTCACTCTCCTCTTTCACTTTCATCAAGAGGCTTTTTAGTTCCTCTTCACTTTCTGCCATAAGAGTGTGATCATTTGTATATCTGAGATTATTGATATTTCTCCCAGAAGTCTTGATTCCAACTTGTGCTTTATCCAGCCTGGCATTTTGCATGATGTACTCTGCATATAAGTTAAATAAACAAGGTGACACTCTATAGCTTTGACGTACTCCTTTCCCAACTTGGAACCAGTCTATTTTTCCATGTCCAGTTCTAACTATTGCTTCTTGACCTGAATACAGATTTCTCAAGAGGTAGGTAAGGTGATCTGATATTCCCATCTCTTGAAGAATTTTCCACAGTTTGTTGTGATCCACACAGTCAAAGGCTTTGGCATAGTCAATAAAGCAGATGTTTTTCTGGAACTCTCTTGCTTTTTCGATGATCCAGCAGACGTTGGCAATTTGATCTTTGGTTTCTCTGCCTTTTCTAAATTCAGCTTGAACATCTGGAAGTACTCGGTTCATGTACTGTTGAAGCCTCGCTTGGAGACTTTTGAGCATTACTTTGCTAGTGTGCGAGATGAATGCAATTGTGCAGTAGTCTGAACATTCTTTCTTTGGGATTGGAATGAAAACTGACCTTTTCCAGTCCTGTGTCCACTGCTGAGTTGTCCAAATTTGCTGGCATGTTAAGTGCAGCACTTTCACAGCATCATCTTTTAGGATTTGAAATAGGTCAGCTGGAATTCCATCACCTCCACTAGTTTTGTTTGTAGTGGTGCTTTCTAAGGCCCACTTGACTTCACACTCCAGGATGTCTGGCTCTAGGTGAGTGATCACACCATCGTGGCTATCTGGGTCATGAATATCTTTTTTGTATAGTTCTTCTGTGTATTCTTGCCACTTCTTCTATGTGACTAGGTAAATATAATTGTCATTTCAGTCATTATACTTAATTCCCGAAAGCCAAATAATCAATTTTCTTTTCATCTTCAAAACAACCCTGTAGGGTAAACCAACTGTTAATCTGACTAGACAGCTGATGAACCAGATTAACAAAGCTAAGTTACTCATCCAAATTTTTACAGATAACAAGTCATGTGTGACTTCTGGGTGTGGGTATTTAAATGCTATACCACCCTTAAAGAAAATGCATAAATTTCAAAATACAAATTTTAATAAATTTATTTTACAAATCGATCATTTTTATAAAAAACTTAAAAGTGGAAATTACTCTTAGAATTTCTATATCTGAAAGGCTGGCTCTTTATGTGATTCCATTAAACTGACCCTTGCACAACACGGATTTAAACTTCATTGACCCATTTACACCTTAATTCTTTTCAATAAATACTGTCAGTACTCGTGTTTTCATTTTACAGCTGAATGTGGGGAAAAAATTTGTGTTGGATTAGAGATCACAATATGTGGGATCAAAAGGACTAAAATTTGAGTCCTGAGCTTATTCAGACTGTTTCAGCTTCCTGTCCTTGGGTGAATCATTCATCAATTTCTTTGTTTTGAAGACAAAGATAACACTTGGAGTTTTGACTTCACAGAGGGTTGGCGCCTGTAACCCCTGCATTGTTCACGAATCAACTCTATATTTAAATATATCTTCTCAGTGAGTTTTTTTTTTTTTAAGTAGACAACTAAAGAAAAAATTTCTAAATCATTGGTAGGATGCTTATTTCTTTTGGATTCTTACACAGGCTCTTATTTAGGATCTCATCCTTTTCCATCTCATATTTTGGGAATTATATAGAATGGGATAAAATATGTTCTGCAAGTTTAAGTTGTTATTTATTATGACTGATACACTAGAGTATTTATCCCATGTTAATATAGAGGTCTCTAATCTTATGTCCTGTTTAAGAACTCTTGTCTTTCTTTACCAAATGCTTTACAACAAACTTTTCTGTTCTTACTTACCAAAAATTTTACCCATTACTTTTCCACAAATGTTTCCTAACCTCCTTTATTAATATTACTGTCGTCCCTATTACAAGAGTTTATTAACGTCTAACGACAGGGTTGCTGTCACAGTTGAGTGAGATAAAATTTATTTTGTAATACGGGTCCTCTCATATGCAAATTACCTAGCTTCTCCCAAAATTTTAGTCACGATTAGATGAGATAATCAATAAATAACATGCTTAAACACATTGTCAACACTTAGTGAGCCCTCACTACGTATTAGTTGTTAATAATAACGTTAACAGTGAGATGAAATTCTTTTAATAATGAATACAGAGATTTAGGTTGTAATGAGCTATGATCATGTATATACTGATAGTTCATTAAATGATAAAAGAATGGTAATCTTTTGCTTATGCTCAATGAATTAAAAAGCAGAACAATAAATAATTTCTTTTTCTTTATACTTTTACCCATTTATCAGTAGAGACACCCCCACGAGGTTAAGACAAGAGACCCAGCATGCTACTGGGGACACTGGGGGAACAGTGGTGTCTGCCCTGGTGTTGCACGGGGTGCCTATCAGTGCTTTAGGACCTGAGTCTCATTCTCTAGGATCTCCTGGCCCCAGAAAATGGTTTCCAAACTGTGGATGACTCTATTGGTTGACTGCCCTAAGATTGCTTCCTGTGCAGTATTTGCTGAGTGGAGGTGCTGAATAACTTGAAAAGTGCAGCTCCTCAGGCAGTTAAATGAGTTCATGGTATCAGATGCCTGAAAGGATGAAGGTTATGGGTACCTCTGCTGGGTAATCCCTTTGGAAGTCCCCAGAAATTTCCCTGGTCAGATGTAGAGCCCTGTTAACTGTATCAGTGCTGAGTGGCTGGAGGAAATTATGACTGTGCTGTCTTCACAGTTCTAGCTACTATGATCTCACTAAAAGTTTTTGACTGATTACTATAAAAAAAAAAAGTAGATTGCTTTTTGATTGGTAACTGGATGATTGGGTAAACTGCCAATCAAAGAGTAGATTGTAGATTGAAAGCAGAAGGAGAAGAGGACAACAGAGAATGAGATGGTTGGATAGCATCTCCAATTCGATGGACATGACCCTGGGCAAACTCAAGGAGATGGTGAGGGACAGGGGGAGATGGTGAGGGACAGGGAGACCTGGTGTGCTGCAGTCCATGGGGTCACAAAGGATCAGACACGAGTTAACAACTGAACAACTACAACATATATTTTGGGGCCAAAACAAGACTAGCAGAAGCATTTTATATTTCTGTGAGTAGCCTCTGAAACAGAAAAGATTCAACCATATGAATTAGATAGAAATTTTAAATAGTGTGGTAACTTTAGAAATGTCCATGTAGTGGAAGGTAAAGACAATTCTGGACTGCAGAGCTCCTCCAGAAGAGAGATTTATTGACAATGCTGAACAGGCTCTGGAATCACAGAGGTACATCGCTGACCGGAAATCTCCAGTTCAGCTCGTGTCAGTGCTGACCCAGGTGTCATTCTAAGCTGTCGTATGTCCCTCTCTGCTCATGTCCCACGGTCTGCATCATATCCTGCATGCCAGATCTCTGCTTTAGAATAGCAGCATGACAGCAATCCAACACGACCCGTTGGGCAAGCAAGTGTGTGCTTTTATCAAGGAAGACAATCTATCAAACAGAGACTGAGCAAAAAGGCACAGATTACTAGCAAACTTCAGTGTTAAGCCTGTCCAGTTAAGAGTCTATCTATACTTGCTTCTTACCTTGATTTCCTCATCCTCACCTTCTTCCTGTGAGAGCCAAGCTGGGAATCATGGGTGTTCATCAGTCGTCCAGAGTTAAGAGAATCCCACGGATACTGATAACGTGGAAAGAGGAAGCTCCTATTTTAATCATGTGTTCAACAAATATTTAGTGTTTGAGATGTGTGAGATCTACATTGTGATACATGGTGGGCTTTTAACATCAACAAGACCGACCTGATCCATGACTTTGTAAAACTCACATTCTACTGGGGAAAAAAAATTCATAAATACACAAATATTTAATTGCAATTATTGGAAATGCTTTGAGGGAACAATACAGGATGTTAGAGCATTTAAGAAAGGAACCTAATTTAGAATGAGATAACATTTAGCTTGAGAACTAAAAGGTACATAAAATGTAGGCGGAAAATGACCCGGAAGTGGTATAAAGATCTGAGGTGGGGAGGGGTGGAGGAGGAAGGACATTAGAAGGGGCAGTTTAGGCAGAATGAACAGTGATCTTGCACGAAGGCCTTTCAGAAGACCAGAGATTTGATGTGGCCTAAAAATGAAGAACATCAGTGAAGAGACGGAAGTAGGGTTAGTGGGGGAGGAGAGTGGGAAATGAACTTGCAGAAGTGGTCTGAACTACAGGGTCAAATTAAACAAACGGGACTTTATCCTTAGAGCAAAAGAAATATTCTCCTCCTTCAAGCTGTTGTACTGAGATGTAATTGAGTTATAACACTGTGTAAATTTAAGGTTTACAAAGTCTTAATTTGATACATTTATATATGGCAAAATGATTACAACTACCTCCTTACCTAATAACTCCATCCTGTCACATCAGTCAGTTCAGTTCAGTTGCTCAGGCGTGTCCTACTCTTTGTGACCCATGGACTGCAGCACAGCAGGCTTCCCTGTCCATCACCAACTCCCAGAGCTTGCTCAAACTCATGTCCATCGAGTCAATGATGCCATCCAATCATCTCATCCTCTGTCGTCCCCTTCTCCTGCCTTCAATCTCTCCCAACATCAGGGTCTTTTCCAAGGAGTCAGTTCTTCGCAACAGGTGCCCAAAGTATTGGGGTTTCAGCTTCAGCATAACTCCTTCCAATGAATATTCAGGACTGATTTCCTGTAGGATTGACTGGTTTGATTTCTTTGCTGTCCAAAGGACTCTCAAGAGTCTTCTCCAACACCACAGTTCAAAAGCATCAATTCTTCACCACTCAGCTTTCTTTATGGTCCAACTCTCACATCCATACATGACTATGGAAAAAACCATAGTTTTGACTAGACGGACCTTTGTCAGCAAAGTAATGTGTCTGCTTTTTAATATGCTGTCTAGGTTGGTCATAGCTTTTCTTCCAAAGAGCAAGTGTCTTTTAATGTCATGGCTGCAGTCACCATCTGCAGTGATTTTGGAGCCCAAGAAAATAAAGTCTGTCACTTTCCCCCTCGTTTCCTCATCTTTTTGCCATTTTCCTGTTACATGATTGCCCTTTTTTGGTGGTGACAACATTTAAGATCTACTCTCATAGCAACTTTCATGTATACAATACAGTATTATTAGCTATCATCACCATGCTGTATATTAGATTCCCAGAACTTGCTAAGCTTAATGACTAGACGTTTGTACCTGTTAGCCAATATCTCTCCATTTTCCCCACATAGACCCTGGTAACCACCGTTCTAAGATCTTGAAAACATTCAGCAGGAGTGGGTCATAAACAAATTTCTGTGGAGCATGAGTTCTATGAGAACAAGAGTGGGAGAGGGAAAGCAGGTTCAGAGACCATCCTATTAATTCAAGTGCAAAATGAGTGTTTAAGTGTGTGTGTGTGTTGGTGGAGGGCAGAGTTTGGGGCATTGCAAAGGCAGTGGAGGTATAGACAAGTGGACAGATTTCCTAAAAGTGAAGTCAGCAGAACTTGATGACTGAATGTGAGAATGGTATGAGGTATCTGAAGGTGTCTAGAAGCTTTTCACATGAGTTAGTGGTGATGGAATGTTCGTGGGAGGAGAGGGTGAAAATGGAGAAAGAATGGAGTTGGGTTTGGGGAGATCAATGTAAAAATCAAGAGTTGTTTGAAGTAAAACAACACCTGAAGTGTTTCAAGTGCACAAGTTAGATGAGAACAGTGGTTGTGTGGATACTAATAGTATTCAGTACCACAGGAGATTAGCAGATCTCTGGTGCAGGGATCCCCAACCTCTGGGATCTAATGCCTGATGATCTGAGGTGGAGCTGATGTAGTAATACTAGAAATAAAGTGCACAATAAATGTTATTTGCTTGAATCATCCTGAAACCACCCTCCCTGTCCAGTGCATGGAAAAATTGTCTTTCATGAAACTGGTCCCTGGTGTCAAAAAGTTGGGGACTGATGCCCTAGGGCAGAGGTGCTCAATTGTGGATTTTTATTAAAATCATCTGGAAGGGTGTGTGTGTGTGTGTGTGAGGGGTATGTGTGTTTACTATGAGATGTTTAGGACACATTCTGAAGCCACTGCATCAAACTATGTGAGGTCAAGAAATCCATATTTTTTAAAACTTCTTCAAATGATTTCAAGGAGCAACTAAGACTATGAATTCCTGGCTATGAGGAGGAAACAGCTGAACTTAAATTGTTGCTTTTTGCCCTATCTCCAAATATTCGCTTGTTCTTGTGAATCTTCCTGCTGACATGGCTACTGAACCAAACTTGGGTCCACTTGCCCTCTGTGCTGCAAAGCCTGCTTACTGGTGAAGAAAGTTCAGGATTCATCTATAATGTGCCAAGAAGTATGGGCAGCTCATCTTCCAAAGATTTGAATTTCCTGATGACCTTCAGGGAGGATTTTATTTTGTTTATAAGACTTTCTGATGTGGACTATTTTGGGGGACTTATTGAATTTGTGACAGCATTGCTTCCATTTTACATTTCAGTTTTTTGGCTCTGAGGCATGTGGGATCTTAGATCCCCAACCAGGGATGGAACCTGCATTCCCACATTGGAAAGTGAACCACCCAGGAAGTCCCTAAGGAAGGATTTTAATGGCCGTGTTTGGAGTGAGGGCTATAGGATGTGTGACTTTCTTCTGATTGGTTGGTGGTGGGGTAACACGGTGATGTTTCAAGAATCTTAAGCAGCCTTCTGGTCCCAACCAGTCTAGGGTCTACATACTTCTGCTCAACACTTACTCACCATTCTTCACTTGGACTGGTTTGGGGGTGGGGGCATCTTAGTTCTTGCAGAACTCAAAGATGTGTATCAGGTTGTCATGCATGTCCTTTGAGGAGGAACTCGGGATGCCTATAGCTAAATTCTTACCATTATTTTTCTTGTTTATCTGCTTTTCCTTTGTTTCTGCTTTTCCTCCCTTCCCTGATTAGTAACTGCTTGAGTTTGCTCTTTGGAACTCAGGGAAGACCTAGGAAACTAAAGCCTTTTTCTAAAAACAAGAAATGAGGGATATGGAGAGACTTTTTGTACCCACATGGGCCCCACAGGGTCCTGCTTGGTTTCAACCCCCCTTTTTCTTTATTACTCCTCAATCCTGGGGGGAACAAGGGCGGGACCAGAAAGGGAATAAAGTTTCAGATAGAGAGGTTCATCATGCACTTGGCAGAGGAACTTGGTTTCAGGGGGACTCGGGTTCAGGGAGAATACATTCCAATATCACTTGGTTGATAATAGGCTTCCTTTCCTCACAGACCCTTCCTTTTGTCTCTATGGCCCTGTACCTCATCTCACTCTTCCTTACTGCCTAGATGAAATCTCCTGGGTTCCAACAAGAACAACAGAATTTTACAATGAAAAAAAAAATCAAAAAAGGAAGACACCATCAAAAGAACAACTTGAAACATTAGGGATCTTTTGAATAATAGTCTGAGGTTCCTAACCATTACCGAATGAATGACCCTGGATGATATTACCAAACTAAAGGAATCCTGTGGGAAACAAGAATGCTATTGCAATACTGTGTAGCATCTCTTTTCAAATGCAAACATATCCGGTGCCAGAGTATCTTTTACTCGTTCTAAGGAAAAGATGGATGGCCTCAGACCTTGGCAGGGCTTCCCCTCATCACCCTGGTTCTTTAGTCACTGTCAGGGCAACCAAAAGCATCACTTCCCACCTGGGGAGCTCCCGTGGCCTGGCCTTTCAGAGGCTTCCTCTAGAAGTTAGTCTAAATAGCAAGTGCTGGAGAGTCTTTAATCCGTGAATTAGCATTTCAAAGATCAAAGATAATAGAACTCTGAAGTCTCTGCACCAAAGAGCTGGCTGTCACCAGGCTAAGAGTTCAGAGCTCCTCCTCTCCTTCCTGCTCCCAGTCCTCTCTTTTCTCTCTCTGTTCCCCCCCCCCTTCCTGTCTCTCTTTCTCCCCTCTCTCAGTCCTCTCTTTCTCATCTCTTTCTCTCTGTTCCCCACCCCCACCTTTCTTCCCTAGCCCTTTACAATTTTAGGAGTATGCTGTTTGTTTCCTATCCCTTGGTGCTTATTATATAATTGTCTGTTTTTCTCTCTTGTCTGTGCTCTTCCAGCTGTCCTTTCTCTTGTACCTCTCATGAAGCAAATAATTTTGAGCTTCCACTTTGTATTAGGCTCTGCGCTAAATTCTGGATATTTAACAGAAAAATAAAACAAACATGATCCTTCCCCTCATATGTATTTATGATGCTTGCATTTTCCCTTTCCTTCAGTTTGTCTACTTTGTGTTTCTACTTCTTTGACCTCTGACCTCCATTAATTGGCTATAATGCAGAATCAAAGAAAAAAATTAATTGCAACTTATATATACACACACACATATATATAGCTAATCTGTCTCTTCCCATTGTATTACATTTTGATGTTATTTCCTACTTCAAAAATCAAGGTAAAACAATAACTGAAGCTAATTAAGCAGGGGCTGGAATATTATCCATTATTGTAACACATTAATAATTCTCAGTAAAATGTATTAAAATTTATCTACAGCAAGTAGAGTAAATGAAGTTTATACAGAGTCCCATAGCATTTTAGGTCAAATTTTGCTACTAAAAGAATCTCAGCCCCAGACTGATTAAAAATAAAAACAACAACAACAAGCTTTATTTTCATAACTTTTTTTAAATTAATTTTTATTGGAGTATAGTTGCTTTGTAATATTATATTAGTTTCTTGCTATACAACAAAGTGAAACAGTTATACATATACATATATCTGGGGTTTCCCCAAAGGCTCAGCGGGTTCAGAATCTGCCTGCAATGCAGGAGACACAGGAGACTCAGGTTTGATACCTGGGTTGGGAAGATCCCCTACAGAAGGAAATGGCAGTCCACTCCAGTATTTTTGCCTGGGAAATTCCACAGACAAAGGAACCTGGCAGGCCAATGGGTAGAAAAGAGTTGGACACGACTAAGCACGAGCGTGAACAAACAATGCATATATCCATTCTTCTTTTTAGATTTCCTTCCCATTTAGGTCACCACAGAGTGCTGAGTAGAGTTCCCTATGGTGTATAGTAGGTCCTCATGAGTTGTTTATTTTATACATAGTAGTGTATATGTATCAGTCTCAGTTTCCCAATTCATCCCACCTTCTTCTCCCCTACTTGGTAACCATGCTTGTTCTCTGTATCTATGACTCTATTTCTGCTTTGAAAATAAGTTCATCTCTACCATTTTTCTAGATTCTGTATATAAATGATATGACACAATATTTGTTTTTCTTTTTCTGACTTCACTCTGTTTGACAGTCTCTAGGTCCATCCATGTCTCTGCAAATGGCACTACTTCATTCCCTTTTATGGCTGACTAATATTCCATTGTATATATGTACCACAATTTCTTTATCCATTCCTCTGTCAGTGGACATTTAGGTTGCTTCCATGTTCTGGCAATTGTAGGTAGTGCTGCAATGAACATCAGGGTGCATGCATCCTTTTTTTTTTTTAATTTTTATTTTTGATTGTGTTGAGTCTTCACTGCTGCATGGGCTTTACTCTAGTTACAGCATGTAGGTTTGTCATTGAGAAGCACAGGCTCTCGGGTGCTTGGGCTTCAGTAGTTGCAGCACCTGGGCTCAGAGTTGTAGCTCCCAGACTCTAGAGCATAGGCTCAATAGCTGTGGCTCATGGGCTTAGCTGCTCTGCGGCATGCTCTTCCCAGATCAGGGGTTGAACCTACATCTCCTACATTGGCAGGCAGATTCTATACTACTAAGCCACCAGGGAATCCCTGAATGCATCCTTTTGAATTATGCTCTTCTCCAGATATTTGAATAGGAATGGGATTGCTGGGTCATATGATTACTCTGTTTTTAGTTTTTTAAGGAACCTGCATACTGTTCTCCACAGTGGCTATACCAGTTTACATTCCCTCCAACATTGTTGGAGGGTTCCCTTTTCTCCACACCTTCTCCACCATTTATTTTTTGTATATTTTTTGATGATGGCCATTCTGACTGGTTTGAGATGATACCTCAATTACTTTACAATGTTCTGTTGGTTTCTGCCATACAACAACACAAATCAGTCATAACAATATACATATCCCTTCCCTCTTGAGTCTCCCCCATCCCCCTACCTCTACGTTATTGTAGTTTTGATTTGTATTTCCCTAATAAATAGTGAGTTGAGCTCAGAGCTTCTTTATTTTAGAATAAAGACAAAGGGTTTTGGACCTACCTAGCACATGCCTGGCACATAGTAGGCACTCTTAGATATATTTGCTGAATGAATTTTCACTTATTTTATTGTCTTGGTCACCTAGAATAAAATCAAAACATGTGCATCAGGTAAGGACAAGTAAAAATGAGAAATGAGAGCCTTGATTCTCCCTGTAGAAAATGAGAGATTTCCTTCTCTTTTTTTCTTTGACATTTACTTTAGAAAAGCTATAATTGGAAGTGCTTTCTTTGAATTCTTTTGAGGACTGGCTTGGCATTTGGTCAGCTTAATAACCCGAGAATGTTTCTCTCAAGAAACTAGGAGTGATCTCTTTGAATATGAACATAAAGGAAGATAGCACCCATCTCTCCCAGTTTGTGGGGGACAGTGGAAGACTTATTTAGGTGGGTGCTTTGTTCTGAGTTGCAAAACTACCTCCTATCATACAAGAATTTTGCTTTTCTTCTTGGTAAAGCCAACTAGTCAATGCTAATGTAGCTGGCCACATAATTACCAGGTAAAGTTAGAATGAACTACATGTGACAAACGGTGCTGTCAAGTCCTCTTACTTGAGGACTGGTTACTATTTTTTTTGAACATGTAAAGGATGACTTGCTAGGCTATGTAAAAAGTTAAGATTCCTCTCTGTTCTTGCAGCCTCTTAGAGCGATTTAATGCTTATGGAATAATAATAATAAAAGTGTTTCTTTTTTTTACTGTCTTTCTGGAGAGATTTTTGGATTGGGAGAAGATTTTATTTTTAATTCTGTTTCCCCAACAATTTGCACCATGATATAGTAGCCACATTTTAAAAGATCATGTCTGATCTCATTTCAGCTCATTTCAGCTCCTTCTTCCTGAAATTTTTGTTTGCTAGTGATAAATTTCACTTAATGTTCAATTAACATTTTGTACCAAACATGGGCAGTTGATAGGTGTCATTTGTAAAAGTAATATGTGGACTTCTTAAATATTGCTGCATACGACAGAGACTGCTGGGATGGAGATGGGGTGATGATACTTGAGGAATTTGAAAAAGAAAAGCTAAGAAGGAAATATTCTCAAGGCAGTGGCAAAACCTGAAAAGAGAAAAGGGTGTCTGAGCAGATCAAGTTTGAGAGATTATTCAGTGGGTGTGATGGCTAATTTAATGTGTCAACTTGTCTAGGCTAAGGGATGCCCAGAGAGCTTGTAAAACTCCATTTCCTGGCCTGTGAGGATGTAAAGAAGGTCACCCTGACCACTATGGGTGGATGTCGTCCAATCGCTTGAGGGCTTGTGGAAAGCAAAAAGGCAGAGGAAAGTCAAGTTTGCTCGCTCTGCTTAAGCTCAGACATCCTTCTGCTGCCCTTGGACAACAGTGTTCCTGGTTCTCTACCCTTCAGATTCAGACTAGGACTTAATGCCACTGGTCCCCTCGCTGATTTTCGGGCCTTTGGCCCCAGACTTACATCATTGGTTCCCCTGATTCTCAGGCTGTCAGACTTGAATTATTTTCTTGGTTCTCCTGCTTTTAGGCAGCAAATTGTGGGACTTCTCACCTCCATAAATGTGTTAAGTCGGCTCCTATAAATAAATTCCCTGTGCCTCTCTCACTTTTTGTCCTACTGGTTCTGTTTCCCTGGAGAACCGTGACCAACACAATGGGACTCATTTCTGTGTTCCCGCCGAGTTATCAGTTTTAAGTTATTTAGGATCACAGACTCATGTGATCTCATGTAAACTTGGTTTTATCCAGACTGTTGAATGAAGTTTCACTGGTCACTGCACTGGATATAATTGAAATTATTGTTAACAGTATAGATGTGCAGATGTTTTTGAAATTTAGATATTTAATCTGTTAAAATATCTTTGGCTGCACATAAGAAAATATCTGACTCAATGGCCTTATGAAGACACACATTGGCTCCTCTGCAAGTTTAGAGGAAGAACAAGGCTTCATGATTGGCTAAGCCCAGTCAGTGGCTCTTGTTTCATTTCTCTTTTATTCTACTCACTGTGCCTTCTCTATGTTATCATCATTCTCATACTGGTTCCATTATGATGCACGTGCCATGCTTTACAACTGCCTACTCTGAAATGCTACTTTTGCCCCAGTATTTCAAGCAAGACTCCTGAGATTCTTGTTAATTAAACCCCTTAGTTCATATGTCTACACCTGAAGCAAAGCCTGTGGTCAAGGAAGGCCAGCAGGCCATCTAAGAACCAGGCTTGCAGATAGAGTGAGAATCTGCAATCCGGCAATCTGTTCCTCTGCATTGTATGTTTATTGGGAAATTGAGTGTATACTTTAAGCAAGGAAGAAAGTAACTGGAGTAAATGGATACTGGCTAGGTATCAACCCACAATGTGTAGAATAGACCAAGTCATGTCTGTTACATACGATTTTCAGCTTAGTTGCTCAGTCCTATTGGACTCATTGCAACCCCATGGACTGCCAGGCTTCCCTGTCCTTCACCATATCCCACAGCTTGCTCAGATTCATGTCAACTGAATAGGTGAAGCCATCCAGCCATCTCATCCGCTGTCATCCCCTTCTGCTCCTGCCTTCAATCTTTCCTAGCATCAGGGTCTTTTCCAATGAGTAGGCTCTTTGCATCAGGGGTCAAAGTGTTGGAGCTTCAGCTTCAGCACCAGTCCTTCCAGTGAATATTCTGGGTTGATTTCCTGAGCTTCCATCATCCCACATCTGGTGACAATGCAGAGCAGAAGGCTCTGCCATCTCTGATAAAACAGCTTAAACAAGGAATAAACTTCAGTTGTGCTCATCCATGAGATTTCAGGGTTAACATGACCACATCATAACCTAGCTTATCCTGACCAAATTATTATGTCACATTATTGGATCATACCTGGTGTTATCTGAGCACTATTAAAGGTGCATCGAGTCAAAGCTCTGGTTTTTCCAGTAGTCATGTCTGGATGTGACAGTTGGACCATAAAGAAGGCTGAATGCCAAAGAACTGATGCTCTTGAGCTGCGGTGTTGGGGAAGACTCTTGAAAGTCCCTTGGACTTTAAGGAGATCAAGCCAGTCAATCCTAAAGGAAATCAATCCTGAATATTCATTGAAAGGACTGATGCTGAAACTGAAGTTCCAATACTTTGGCCACCTGATGTGAAGAGTCGACTCACTAGAAAATACCCTGATGTTGGGAAAGATTGAAGGGAGAAGGAGAAGGCGACGGCAGAGGATGAGATGGTTGGATGGCATCACCAACTTAATGGACATAAGTTGAACAAGCTCTAGGAGATGGTGAAGGACAGGGAAGCCTGGCATACTGCAGTCCATGGGGTCACAAAGAGTCCAACACAACTGAGTGGCTGAACAAAAACAAGTTTAAGTGCTTTTAATTCATATTTATAAAGTAGTATTTATATTGATTAGGGTTGGCTCCTGGCTTACTGAAACATCTTCTCTTTATGGTCCAAACTGATTCTCTTTTAGAGCTATAAATTAATATATAAAACATGCCTTTTCTTACCCAACTCTGCCACTTGACCTAGAGGTTAACAAATATAAGTGCACATTACTTTATGCGTAAAAGCGTTAAGCTTTTAAGTATGAGTCTTATAGTCAAGAATTCAAGTAACTCAAAAAAAACAAAAACAATAAAAATAAAAATAAGAAAACAAAAAACGAAAAAAAAAAACAAAAATAAAAAAAGAAAGAAAAAACAAAAAAAAAGAAGAAAAAAAAAGGGAATTAAAAAAAAAGAATTCAAGTAACTCTTATGAAAGAGTCCTCTTTAAAAGCAGTTTCCTAAGATAGCACAAACAAATTACATTGAAAACACTTCCTTGTTGCCACTGATTTGAGAACATATAATAATGTTTTGGGCTTCCTTGATGGCTTGGTGGTAACGAATCCGCCTGCCAATTCAGGAGACACTGGTTTGATCCCTAGCTCAGGAAGACCCCCTGGAGAAAGAAATGGCAACCCACTCCAATATTCTTGCCTGGAAAATCCCATGGACAGAAGAGCCTGGTGGGCTCCAGTCAATGAGGTCGCAAGAGAGTCAGATAGGACTTAGTGACTGAACAATAACAACAACAATAATGTTTTACATTCACATATCATTTTAATGTTTCCAGATTTTTTTCATATGTTTTATCTCTTTTCCTCCTCACTCTGATTAAATGGGGTGCTGGAAAAGTGGTATCATTGCAGGTTGTAGATGAATAAACTCTAAGATCAGACTTATGCAAGGCCTAATCCATGGCTAAACAAGATTTATAGACTGCCAAGTAAGTGGTATTTATATCATGCCACGTGTCAAAACCACTTCTCTGAATAAATATAATAGTCATATTTCCTATGATTTTCTAAAATATATGAGGCAATAATCAGTCTTACTTTTCACAGCATAAACTAATTTATTGCATATTGCCTCAAGATAATTGGTTAAAACTGGACATTTACTTGATGCTTGCCAAGAAATGATTTAAATGATTACAGAAATGATTTACAACTCTCTAGTGTGCTATTTGGTGAGTTCTAACAAACTTCAAATCTCAAACTATGTATCTCTGGAAAACAGCATCAATCAGTTAGTCCGTTCAATCGCTTAGTCATGTCTGACTCTTTGCCACCCCATGGACTGCAGCACACCAGGCTTCCCTGTCCATCACCAAGTCCCAGAGGTTGCTCAAAATCATGTCCATCGAGTCGGTGATGCCATCTAATCATCTCATCCTCTGTCGTCCCCTTCTCCTCCTGCCTTCAATCTTTCCCAACGTCAGGGTCTTTTACAATGAGTCAGCTCTTCGCATCAGATGGCCAAAGTATTGGAGTTTCAGAGTTTCAGCTTCAGCATCAGTCCTTCCAGTAAATATTCAGGACTGATTTCCTTTAGGATGGACTGGTTGGATCTCCTTGCAGTCCAAGGGACTCTCAAGAGTCATCTCCAACTAGAAGGAAAATAGCATGGACATATTTTATTCTAAAGAAGTTAATTATAAAAAACATTTATTTTCCAACTGAAAATCTAAGTTTACAATGAATATAGGTTAGAATACAGGTTAGAATCTGCCAGGGGTCCCCAAGTCCACCCTGTCTCAATGAGTCACTATCAGTACTATGAAAAGCTGTTAAACGCGTGGTTACAGGTTATTACAAAGAAAGGTCACAGATTAAAATTAGCAAAGGGAAAAAGGTGCATGGGGACAGGTCCAGGAATAATCAGGTACAAGTTTAGGGTTCCCTCCCAGTGGACAGTTCCCTCCCTGTCCCTCACACAGGGACACTTTAATTCTCCCAGTAGTGCTATGTGATGACACATGCAAAATGTTTCAGACTGTGGAAGCTTACTTTTGTTTTTATTGGGGTGAGTCAGGTAGTGGTCCAATACTTTGGCCACCTGATGTGAAGAACTGATTCATTTGAAAAGACCCTGTTGCTGGGAAAGATTGAAGGTGGGAGAAGAAGGGGACAACAGAGGGTGGGATGATTAGATGGACTCGATGGACATAAGTTTGAGTAAGCTCTGGGAGGTGGTGATGGACAGGGAGGCCTGGCGTGCTGCATTCCATGGGATCGCAAAGAGTCAGACATGACAGTGACTGAACTGAACTGAACTGAGTCAGGTAGACATTGGCTTCCCCGGTGGCTCAGCAGTAAAGAATCTGTCAATGCAGGAGATGCAAGAGATGCAGGATTGATCCCTGGGTCTGGAAGGTCTCCTGGAGGAGGGCATGACAACCCACTCCAATATTTTTGCCTGGGAAATCCCATGGACAGAGGAGCTTGGTGGGCTACAGTCTATGGGGTCGCAAAGAGTCAAACACAACTGACATGACTGAGCAAGCATGCGCTCACACATGCACGCAGGTAAGGGCTCTAATCCTGTGTGACGGACCACAACTCCGACTCCAGTCCGCCCTGCCCCTGCCAGAGCAGAACAGGCATTCACCACAAAGGCAGCATGACCTAAGGCCTCAGGCCGGCAAAGCACTTATCAGGTCGAATATTCCATGGCTTAGCACATCTCCTGGGGCCTGGCTAAGGGTAGTTGTGAAGACTGGCCTTTCTTTACAATGTGCAAGATTTAAGTAACTCAGTTCATTTCAGTTCAGTCACTCAGTCGTGTCCGACTCTCTGCGACCCCATGAATTGCAGCATGCCAGGCCTCTCTGTCCATCACCAACTCCCGGAGTCCACCCAAACCCATGTCCATCGAGTCGG
Organism: Giraffa tippelskirchi; assembly: GCF_054371585.1. Lineage (NCBI taxonomy): Eukaryota > Metazoa > Chordata > Mammalia > Artiodactyla > Giraffidae > Giraffa > Giraffa tippelskirchi. The sequence continues at coordinate 72,225,803 of NC_137284.1, forward strand.
TGATGCCATCCAACCATCTCATCCTCTGTCGTCCCCTTCTCCTTCCGCCCCCAATCCTACCCAGCATTAGAGTCTTTTCCAATGAGTCAACTCTTCCCATGAGGTGGCCAAAGTATTGGAGTTTCAGCTTCAACATCAGACCTTCCAATGAACACCCAGGATTGATCTCTTTTAGGATGGGTTGATTGGATCTCCTTGCAGTCCAAGGGACTCTCAAGAGTCTTCTCCAACACCACAGTTCAAAAGCATCAATTCTTCGGTGCTCAGCTTTCTTCACTGTCCAACTCTCACATCCATACATGACCACTGGAAAAACCATAGCCTTGACTAGATGGACTTTTGTTGGCAAAGTAATGTCTCTGCTTTTAAATATGCTATCCAGGTTGGCCATAACCTTCCTTCCAAGGAGTAAGCGTCTTTTAATTTCATGGCTGCAATCACCATCAGCAGTGATTTTGGGGCCCAAAAAAATAAAGTCTGACACTGTTTCCACTGTTTCCCCATCTATTTCCCATGAAGTGATGGGACCAGATGCCATGATCTTAGTTTTCTGAACGTTGAGCTTTAAGCCAACTTTTTCACTCTCCTCTTTCACCTTCATCAAGAGGCTCTTTAGTTCTTCTTCACTTTCTGCCATAAGCATGGTGTCATCTGCATATCTGAGGTTATTGCTATTTCTCCCGGCAATCTTGATTCCAGCTTGTGTTTCTTCTAGCCCAGCGTTTCTCATGATGTACTCTGCATATAAGTTAAATAAGCAGGGTGACAATATATAGCCTTGACGTAGTCCTTTCCCTGTTTGGAACCAGTCTGTTGTTCCATGTCCAGTTCTAACTGTTGCTTCCTGACCTGCATACAGGTTTCTCAAGAGACAGGTCAGATGGTCTGGTATTCCCATCTCTTTCAGAAGTTTCCACAGTTTATTGTGATCCACACAGTCAAAGGCTTTGGCATAGTCAATGAAGCAGAAATAGATGTTTTTCTGGAACTCTCTTGCTTTTTCGATGATCCAGCGGATATTGGCAATTTGATCTCTGGTTCCTCTGCCTTTTCTAAAACCAGCTTGAACATAAGTAACTCAGGCCTGCTCTAAAAAGGGAATGTTTTTGGATTCCTTTGTGATATCCAAGCCCCAACTCTGTGATCTTTAAAATGGGGTGAATAACATAGGAAACCATAATGATTTAAGTGGAGTATCAAAAAAAAAAAAAAGTGGAGAAGTGTTATAGATTATAATTTTTTCAGGGGATCATGGAAAGTTGGGGCTAGGAGTCTTGTGGCCAACATTTGATAGTGTCAGTGTATTCTGTAAACATTCATTGAATGCCTAGAATTTTCTAAGTGCTAGGAGAGAACAAAATGTTGAACCATGCTAACACGCTTCTTGCTCTCACAGAAGTTTTCTATGTGTCAGTTGCTCAGCCGTGTCCAACTTTTTGCAACCCCATGGACTGTAGCCCATGAGGCTCCTCTGTCCATAGAATTCTCTAGGCAAGAATACTGGAGTGGGTAGCCATTCCCTTCTCCAGGGGATCTTCCCAACCCAGGGATCAAACCCCAGTCTCCTGCATTGCAGACAGATTTATTACCACTTGAGCTACCAGGGGAGTCCTCACGAATGTTATTAATGTATTAAGAATGTGTAGAATGATAAGTAAAAAGACTTGGGCAAAGGGAGTGATAAAAATTATGATGGGACTGGTAAAGAGAAGATGTGATGGGAGTAGCTTATGGATAATATTACCCAGTTTGTGGTTCTCAGCAGTTATTGAAGCAGTTTGATTTTTTCTGGCTCAGGGACTGTGAGCAGAAGGTGTCTGGACCCCTTATGACTGACAGAAGGTGTCTGGACCCCTTATGACTGTTTTAAAAGCAGGTGTGTACCCTGCAAGTGGTCACCTTGATGTGATTTGATAGAAGCTGCTTGTGTTACTGGGTCACCGCATGAAAGATAGCTGTTTTGACTTTCAATTTTGCATATATGAGGCGTACACTTTTGTTAGAATTATGAAATTTCAGGGTCAAATTTTCATTGCAGCATAATCTACCATATCTAATACAGTACCTAACCCTAGGAATTAGGAAGGCCCAGAGTGTAAAGAATACCAGGAAATAAAAATAGTTCAGCGTGATTGGATTAAAGAATTTTGGAAAGGCCAATGAGAAGAATTAGGATGAAAGGTAGAGGTACAGTCCAATCTTTGAAAAGCCTTGTAAACCTTATTAAGGAATCTGAAAAATGGTAAAGAGCCATTGAATTAGGCTTTCCTGGTGGCTCAGTGGTAAAGAATCAGCCTACAATGCAGGAGACGCAGGTTCCCTGGAGAAGGAAATGACAACCTGGGAAATCCCATGGACAGAGGAGCCTGGTGGGCTACAGTCCAGGGCGTTGCAAATGAGTTGGACATGAATGAGTGACTAAACCACCACCACCAAAGAGCCACTGAGGATTTTAAGCTAGAATGACAAGCAGGTCGAATTTTTCAGAGTGATGACTCTTGTTGCAGCGTAGGCAGTAGATTGAAGCAGGCCAAAATCTGAGCAAAGGAGGCATGTGACAGATGCTGTAACAGCAGATCAGAGGAAAGTGGCCCTCAGGTGATGAGGAGGCTGGAGGTAAAGGGCAGGGAGGGCAAAGTAAGGGTATCCGTAAGCCTTTCAAAGGCTTTGTGGAGGGCTTCTAGCAATATACTCAAGTAGTCCAATGTTTCTGTAAAATAGGCCAACGTAAGATGTTTTAACTCTGATCAGCTGACTTTCTCTGTTCTAGCTTTTCCTCTGTCATATTCTCCCTCAGGTCAGGTGGCTTTGTGGAAGCCATCCACATAGCTGAATTTGGTTAGGGATATATTTAGTTTGGGTTTAGTGTGATACAGTTATGTATCCTGCAGTCACTTCCCTATATAGCTATTTCATATATATTGCATATATGATTTATCTAGTCATGGGACTAGGAATGACTTCCATGAAAACTCATTGCCACTGTGCTAATCTACGCCATGAAACAGAGAGATGCAGTGCCAGAAACGAAATGTGTTATGAATTTACCCTGTGGAACCCAGAGTAAGAGGAATGTGGGAGAGAAATGTTGTGATTTACAGAGACAGAAGGAAGTCTGTGAAAAATTCTTTCAAGTATTGGATATGTAAAATTGTAAATGGAAGATTCTGTCTCAACCATATCTCATCAAAATGGAAGTTTTCTCATATCGATAGAATTGCATAAAACTTGTAGAATATTTCACTATATATGGCTATCAGTGCAAATGCTTTGAGTTGTCGGTTCAAGAGCATTTAAGGTTATGAGATGCCTTGAAATGAAGAGCATATATATGTAAGAAATTTGTTAGGGTGTGGCTACTAACATCAAAGCTACCCTCAATGCCTGCTGGTATTCATGGCCTTGTATAGTCTTCTCCCTTAAGTCTGGGTTGGCTGTATTGCTTGGGTTTGACCAATGTGGTAAAAGTGATGTAGGTGAGTTCTGAGGCTAAGTCCTAAGAAATCTTGCAGCTTCTGCCTGGATCTTTTGAAACGTACTCTAGGGAAGCAATACATTGCATAAAAAGTCCAATTACCGTGAGATTGCCATGCTGTGAGGAAGCTCAAGCTAGTCATGTGAGAGGCCTGCAGCCCCCACATACTTCAGCCATCCCAACTGAGGCCCCAGGCATTAAGTGAGGTGCCATCTTTTATAACCAGTCAATTCGAGCCTCCATCTGATTGCAACAGAATGAGAAACCTCAGGTGAGAAAGGTCAAACTGAGTTCAGAAAACCTACAGAACCATGAGAGATAACAAGTTACTGGTAAGTCTCTATTTTGGGGGAGGCAGCTTGTTAGACAGCAAGAGACAACTGAAATAGAACCACTGTGGTGAAATAAAGACCACCCCACAAAATCTTTTCTAGACTCATATCAAGAGATTGGGTCTGTTTCCTCTCCCCTTGAATCTGGCCTGGCAAGTTACTGCTCTGCCCAGTGTATAAGAAGTGTTACTGTGCCAGTTCTGAGGCCTGTCTTTAAGAGGATTGTAAGCTTCCACTCCATCTCTTAGAGCACAAAGTTGTCATGTAGTAAATGCACACAGAGACTACATGAATAGTCCCTCAGACTGCACGGGGAGACAGCATCTCACCTGAAGTCCAGCACGTGAAAATAGACTGTCCAGACCAGCCTGCTTGCCACCTGAATATCACCAAATAACCCTGTCAACATTACGTGGAGCAGAAGAATTAGCCAATCAAGTCCTGCTCAACTTCTTGACCTAGGAAATTATGAGATATACTAAACTGATTATTTTTTTAAGCTACTAAATGTAGAGGGTAATGTAATGTGTTATTCAGAAATAGATAATGAGTATCAGACATTCTTCAAATTTAAATAGTATTATCACTAATGAATTGTGACTATAAGTTGTAGAATAGAAAAAAGTTAATCTAAATTACTGATAATAAAAATTAAAATTTCAGTTAGCCGTGTTAGAGAAAGACTGAATAACTTTTCTATTTTCTCTGTGGAATATATTACAAAACATTTACCATAAAAAAAGAGATCAAAAGTAAGCAGCCAATGGGAGGAGGTTCAAGAGGGAGGGGACATCCATATACCTATGGTTGATTCATGCTTATATATGGCAGAAACCAACACAATATTGTAAAGTAATTATCTACCAATAAAAAATAAATTTTTAAAAAAATAGCCAAAAATAGAAAATATATAGTTACATAAGACAGTAGATTAATAAAAGCTCTATTTTTTCTTTAGGATTTTGTGAGGTTTTAGAACTGATCATTTATTTTTAAAAATGTATAATTTATTGTGTTTTCTTTATCCATTTTAGACAATTTAAATTTGTACCAAATTTTGTTTTTTGTAACTTGATAATCTTTTTCTCAAAGTGTTCCTCCAATTTCAGAACACAGAGGTCAAAGAGAAGATCTACAAACTTTCAAAGGGAGGAACAAAATAATACAAAAGGTCATAAATGAAGTATCAGGAATCAGAATGGCTTTGGACTTTTTAACAGCACTGCAAGATAAAATTTAATAATAATAATTTAATAAGAAAGAACTTCAAGCCTCTAAGAAGAAATAATATCCAAACTAGAATTCAACACACTGGGCAATTTCAATAAAATGAGAGAGAAGAATAGAAATATTTTCTGAGGAATTTGCTGGGAGTCTAGTGGTTAGGACTCAGAGATTTTAGTGCTGTGGCCCAGGTTCAATCCCTAGTCAAGGAACTAAGATCCCCACAAGATGTGTGGCCAAAAAAGTAGAAACATTTTTTCTGAATGATGTTTAAAGTCTCAAAAAATTTACCATATTCCTTTATTTTAGGAAAGTGCTTAACAATGTGTTCCAGTGTACTTGAACTTATAAACAGGATATGACTTAACTGAGACATGCTTTTATTTCTAAAAATTGTCTCTTTGCCCTAAATTGTACCTGGTAGATTGCCAAAAATATCATGAAGAAAAAGAGAAAAAAATATATCATGAAGACACCATTGGCATTTTATGGCAGTAACAGCTAATATACAAAACCCCCTGAGTTGAAATGACAAAAGTTACTTTATGAACTACAGTCTCTAATATACAGTTACTGTTTTAAAGAAAAATTTGTGCAAGAAAATAAGTTTGAAAAATTCACAGATGGTTTTACTATTTTTTTCCAGAATAACATTGTTTGCATAATATAAAATATGAGATTACTGCCACTTTAGGTTATTAATATTTCTCTCCTCTCTCTCAACTCTCACAGTTAAAGTATGAAATGATCATTCAGGAACACTGTCAGCATCTCAGGAGTCCCCTGTCACCTTTTTCTAATCACTATTTCCACATACACCCTCCCAAATGCGTGACTACCTGATCTTTATGTTCATCAATCCCTCAATTTTATTTGTAATTTTTACCAGTCATCTCTAAACACAATCATCTCTAAATACTGTCATTAAATTTATGTTTTTGAGTTTTATATAAATGGAATGATAAAATCTGCCTTCTTGCATTTGGGTTTCTCTTACTCAAGCCCATGTTGGGTAGGACACATCCATATGGTCGAGGTAGCTGGATATTTTTCATTTCTGGTTTGGGATTGGTTTCCATTAATGGGCATACCATGACTTAGTCACCCATTTCTAGTATGGATGGATGCCTGAGTTATTTCCAACTTGGATGATTTCCAGTGTACCAGAAGCTGCATTAAGCTGTATTGATCTCACATTTAGAAATCAGAAAGATATATTTTTTTATAAGTCAAAAATAGTTACTCTTATAAATGCTGGGTTTCCTTCTGTTTTTCTCAAACACAGTGATAGCTGGGTTTCCTTCTGTTTTTCTCAAACACAATAATATTAATTAAAGGACCACTTTAATTGCACATTTTCCTATTCATTCTGATGTATTTGTATTAATTAAGGCAGTATTATTAGCTTTCAAATGAAAAATAATACATTTACTTAAGTAGCCATTGGACTAAATAAATATTAATGGAACACATACTGATCTATACTCCTCAAAATGAAACACATTCAGGCCTCAGAATTGAAATAGGGTAGATTTCCAGAAAGTTTTGTCTTAGATGTGATGGAACATTATAAATGTCATCAATTCCTTCTAAATTGTTATCTTCCTGGCACATTCTTAGCATAGGAATAAAGAAAAATTAGAAGGGAGGATGTGGAGACAAAAGAGGCAAAGGTTAAGTGGATTATCCCATCCCTGAAGCCAACTGTCCCACCTCTTTTAAGTCAGCTGATCAGAAGTCAAGCTGGATTTGTCTGACCATTAAGCTGGATTTACCCACTAATGGCTGAATATGCCACCCAAAATAGTCCCAGAAATTTAGAATTGAGATTTTGGGGTGCTATATATGACAAGATAATCATATATAGCCATATGTTTTCATCCTCTTGGCATCACATAGACAGGAAAATAAAGAAGCAAGTAAAAGCAAGAAAAAAAAGAACTTCAAATTTAATTTGTAGTTAGAAGAAAGCATTTTCTGAAAATGCATTATGATTTTAAGGTCCTTTAGCGTGAATTATGAAACATTCTGCAAAGCAGAAGGGAGTCTGAATATTATTGTAGGCAGGATGAATGTGTTGCATTTAATTGCTAAAGTTTGGCAAAACATCAAAAAGGATAATAGAGAAAACAGAGCAAGAGATAGAATTGGAAGGAGACAGACAGCTATTGATCAGCTCCTTTGTCTCATTCTTGGCCAAGAAACTCCCATCTTGAGCTTCATTCAATCCAAAAGGCTGCAAATCATTCCAGAAGAAAGTGTCTACAGTTCTTTCCTTTATTTCCCCTGAAGACACAAGAATATCAAAGAAAGAGTGAACAAAAAATTTTGTAATAAAAAATCTGTCATTGTAAATAATTTAACTAGATCAATTCTAGTAAAATCACTGACAGATATTTTAAAAATTGGTACTTAATTTATATAATAATATTTTATTGACTAAGGAAAATATCCTGGGGCTGAGATATAGTATAGCAAAATGTACTGAAGTTTAGGGCTTCCCTGACAGCTCAGCTGGTAAAAAATCTGCCTGCAATGCGGGAGACCCCAGTTCGATTCCTGGGTTGGGAAGATCCCATGGAGAAGGGGTAGGCTATCCACTCCGGTATTCTGGCCTGGAGAATTCCATAGACTGTATAGTCTATGGGGTCACAAAGAGTCAGACACGACTGAGTGATTTTCACTTTCACTGCAGTTGAAGCAGTTTAAAATTTGCTGTATTACTGATGTTTTATATGACTGTAAATTGTGCATTAGCAATTTTATGTTCATATTTCTGAGAAGTTTAGGAAGACTTTTGGTAAGATAGTTAAAAATTCTGTGCAACAGCTTATAAATAATTTTGCTTAGGATTTGTTGAACAAAATCAAGTCTTGGTGTTGAATTATTAAAAAAAGAAATGTTGACTGAACTGATAGGAAAAAAAAAACCAATGAGAATTTAAAAAATAAAGGTGATGTCAAGCTAAACCCAAGTCCCAGAGGCTCATTTAGTAAAGAATCTATCTGCCTGTAATGCAGGAGACACAGGAGACACGAGTTTGATCCCTGGATTGGGAAGATCCCCTGGAGGAGGAAATGGCAACCCACTCCAGTATTCTTGCCTCAGAAATCAGGCTACAGACCATGGGATTGCAAGGAGTCAGACAGGACTTAGCAACAGAACAACAACAACAAAAACCTAAGCCACAAAGAAAGAGTTTTAAAATATGGATTGTTAAAACCTAAAAAGGATTACCCAGATGAAGTTAGAGAATTCCTTCATGGTAAAATGATGAAGACTGAAAAATTGCAAGATGTGACCAGAAAAATATTTTTAAGATAGAAGGGGAAAATATAGTCAGAATTATTACAAGAAAACACCCTTCCTCTTGTGGGCAGCATAGTTGAGCCAGCCCCCAGGCTATACTCTGAAATCTGTCAGAGCCTTTGTACTGATGTCTCCAACCAGTGACTTGGGCAGGGGTACTTAAGCAGGCTCATTACAGGAGGGTGTGCTGGATGTCTCTGACGTTTGGCTTTGGCTTGAAGACTCCTTGCTGGCCTGGCCAAAGCTTTTAAAAACTGCACTGCAGTCCAAGACCTTCCTTCTTTCCTTTCTTCCTTTCTTCTTCCCTCCTCCCTTCCTTTCATCCATCTTTCCTCCCTCTTCCTTCTTCCCTCTCCTTTATCCTTCCTTCCCTCTCTCCTCCATAGAGGTGAGACCTGTATTGCATTCCCTTAACTATCCTTTGTTGTTGTTCTTCAGCCGCTCAGTCGTGTCTGAGTCTTTGCGACCCCATGGACTGCAACATGCCAGCTTCCCTGTCCCTCACTATCTCACCAAGTTTGCTCAAATTCATGTCCATTGAGTCAGTGATGTCATCCAACCATCTTGTCCTCTGTTGCTCCCATCTCTTGCTCTCAATCTTTCCCAGGATCAAAGTCTTTTCCAAAAAAGTTGCCTCTTTGCATCAGGTGGCCAAAGTATTGGAGCTTCAGCCTCAGCAACAGTCCTTCCAATGAATATTCAGGGTTGATTTTCTTTAGGATTGACTGGTGTGATTTCCTGCTGTCCAAGGGATTCTCAAGAGTCTTCTCTAGCACCACAGTTCGAAAGCATCAATTCTTCAGCGCTCAGCCTTCTTTATGGTCTAACTCTCACATCTGTACATGACTACTGGAAAAACCATAGCTTTGACTATATGGTCATCTGTCAGCAAAGTGATGTCTCTTAACTCTCCTCCTACAGTTGCCTCCTATAGTTACTTCCCCACTTACCCTCACAGATGTTTCTCCCAATAAACCTCTTGCACATCTAATCCAGTCCTGGTTGAGTTTTGAGGATCTGTCTGATAACTGTAACATCTGGATCTTCTTTGGTTTTGCTTTCATTTCTTCTTTTGACCATAGTCAATTTTTTTTGATTATCCAATCTTTCATAATTTTGATTTTGTGTCAGGTAGTGTATATAAAAGAACACTGAGAGTGAAGCAAGTAGTATTTCCCAACAGAAAACAGTACATCTTTTATTCTGCCAGGGTGCTACTATGGATACCTACGTAGTGCACGCTGTCATTGAGCTGGGTCAGGACTTGTTGCAGGTTTAGTTGGATTCACTTCAGCACTGGCTTCAATTATTTTTGAGGTTACAATCAAGGTTTTCCTTCTGTACGAAGGAGCCCTCATACAGATCTCTTTGTACTTTACAGCCCAGCGACCAGCACTCTGAGCCTCAGGAGACATGCTTACAACCTGGCTGTTAACTTTTTTTTTTTTTTTTTCCATGGAGCATTCTTCATTCTTCAGTCATGTCCTTGGATTTCGCTCTTGTCCTTGTGAGTTCTTTCCCTTTCTTGCTATTCTATCCCAGTCCCGGAGGGCTCTTGCAGCCCATGGGAAAGAGATTTTCCTCTTCGGCTAACTCCTTAGCCTTAGGCAGCCACTGCTTTGGATTGGGTAAAGACCCAGATTGCTCTGTTTTTCCTGTCCTATTCTCAGCTTTTAGCTCCTGTCACACTCTAGGATGTTTGTGCATCCTGAGATATTGTGGAGGGAGTACTTTTGTCTGATCACAGACTACAGAGCTTCCAATCCTTATACTAAGTGAAGGCCCATCGGTTAGAGCTGGCAAATATTTGTACACTCACTCTGAGGCTTAGGACCCTAGAATTATAGACTATAACACTAGTCCACAGGCACACATTAAAAGATGGTTTAAAATAATCAGCTAGTTTCTCTTCATCCCTTTCTATGGCACTCTTCTTTCTTTCTTTTTAAAAAATTTAAAAAAAAACTTCTTATTTTACTTCCCTGATGGCTCAGTGCATAAAGAATCTGCCTGCAATGCAGGAGACACAGGAGATGCAGGTTTGATCCTTGGTTTGGGAAGATGCCCTGGAGGAGGGAATGGCAACCCATTCCAGTATTCATGCCTGAAAAATCCCATGAATAGAAGAGCCTCGTGGGCTATAGTCCAAAGGGTTGCAAAGAGTTGGACACAACTGAGCACACACACCCCAACAGTTGATTATAAATGTTGTGATAATTTCAGGTGAACAGAGAAGGGACTCAGCCATACATGTACATGTATCCATTCTCCCTCAAACTCCCTTCCCATTCAGGCTGTGTGGCAGTCTTCTTTCCATGGTGGTTTACTCGCTAAGTTGTGCACAATTCTTGCAATCCCATGGACTGCGGCCTGCCAGGCTCCTCTGTCCATGGGATTCTCCAGGCAAGAATATCGGAGTGGGTTGCCACTTCCTTCTCCAGGGGATCTTCCTTATGCAGGGATGGAACCTGAGTATCCTGCATTGCAGGCAGTCTCCTGGTTGCAGGCAGATTCTTTACTGACCGAGCCACAGCCTGTAATAGCTAATCCCTAAGAGTGAAAGCTGGGGCTTCCGTGGTGGCTCAGATGGTAAAGCGTCTGCCTGCAATGAGGGAGACCCCTGGGTTGGGAAGATCCCCTGGAGAAGGAAATGGCAACCCACTCCAGTACTCTTGCCTGAAAAATTCCATAGACAGAAGAGCCTGGTGGGCTTATACAGTCCATGGGGTCACAAAGAGTCGGACATGACTGAGTGACTTTACACTCAAGAGTGAAAGCACTGTGGGATTTTTCCTGCCTAAGAATGTCTTATTACTTCCTGGGTTTAGTTCCCTTTGAATGTCTTTGGTTCTTCAGTTCTATGAGAATTTTTTTTTTAATCGAGGTAAAATTGGTATATAACATTATGTGTGCTTCTGGTGTTGAGCATTATAATTCTACAACCATATAACTACAAAGTGATCATCACTGAAAGCCTAATTACCATCCATCATCATATAATTAACACTGGTTACCCTCTTTGCCCACCTTCCCACTCTGCTCCTCTCTGGTAATCACCAACCTGTCCTCTGCATCTGTGAGTTTATTTTTGTGGCTGTTTGTTTTCGTCTATTCGTTTGCTTTGTTTCCTGGTAGGTTTCCTTTTTCTTTTAAACTATTTTGTAGCTTTTCTAGCTCATTCTTGTTAGGGTGGGATCATCTGAAATTTCTACACCCAAATTCTAAGAAATCCCACCATGTTCACTTGTTTTCTTTTCCAATTTGCAGTATTTTCTTTGTTTTCTCTCTTAAGGCCACAGCTCTAACAGCCCTCCTACACTTGGAGCTCTTGCCTGGTTTCTGTAACTGCTCCCTTAGCAGGCCCCTTGGACTTAAGGGGAATTGTGACTGCTTGCTCTTGCTAGCTCTGAGCTGTTCAACCTTCCTGTTTTGGCTTCCTTTAACCTTGTCCATATTTTTCAAAACAGTCTCTTTATTAAACACTTCTCAGTCGTTAAAATGAGCCATCTCCTTCCTATTGGACTCCTGATTGAAAGGGGACATTCCTACCAAAAAAAAAAAAAGATTGAACCCACAGGGAGACAATAAAGAGTAATATGAAGAAAGCATAGAGTTGTCAAAGTTGGTTGAGTGATGTTCAAGTGGTAGCAATGTTGTCACTAATGAGAAGAGGAAGAATAGATCTCTCCACTAATTCTTTTTCTTAAATAAGCATCTAAAATGGAAAGTTGAGCTACCAAGGTTTACTTGGGTTTGAGGGTCATTTTCCAGATTAAAATTTTAAAAAAGTTGGAACTCTTTTGGGGTATATACAAAAGGTTAATATGGAATAATACCAGGGCTAAAGAATTAATGTGGCTTTTTTGGTGAAGTGAGGTCTGGGGAGGTTAAGAGAGGTTAGAAGAGGAAGTAGATAATTCCAAGAAGACAAATTATCTTTTTATCAGCTGCTTTTATTTAATGTAAACAGTATCATTTGCTATCACATCATTTACTCAGCATGAACTCTTTGGTTTCATATAAATATCTGATTATTTCTCCATAAGAACATCTTTTGGTAGAAGGCACTATAAAATAAACAAACCTTTATTTGCTTACCTTAGTGCCTGAAATGCAGTAGGTATTCAAAAACTGTTAGATATACTAATACTAGCTGACATTTACTGAGTCCTTACTTACAGTGCCAGAAACTGTGCAAAAAGTGTTTGACATACTGTTAATATCCCAATTTACATGCGAGGAATTTGAAGATCCCATTATGCATTTCTATAGCAGAGGCTCAAAATGATAATGAATTGACAGAAGTGGAGACTGTCATGTAAAATTTTTCAGTTATTTGTGCAGGAACCCCCCCCAACCCCAGCTGATTGAAAGGCAGGATTGGAAGATAAAAAAAAACCCCACCTCTTGATTTTCTGTTTTTTATACATGTATTCATAAAGTTCATTAGCATTTTTGCAAATCCCTGTAGGAGACATCTAACCTGACAAGAGTCACAATTATGGGTCATATATCTAACCTATTTTCTAAGAAAAGCAGATATTTCATCTTTCCTTTTATTCTTTTATTTCCTTCCTTTCATTTTCCCCACTTCATTTTTATCGCTTAAGTCGTTCACATTTATTCATTTATTGCTTCATTCCTTCCTTTCTTCCTTCATTCAAACAAGGCCAGGTGCTTAATTTTAAAATCTCATTCAAAATGGTGCCACGTCACCCGCTGGGGCCAAGAACCGGGAGGTGCTGTCATCTTCCTCCCTGCCAGCGTGGATCTCCGCGGAGCCCCGCCCTCTTCTCCTCACCTGCTCCCCAGGAACCGCGGCGAGGTCGTCGTCACACTCCGGCCTCCGGCACCCTCCCCCACGGCCTCCGCCCCTGCCCCCCTCTCCCAGGGGCCGCCCCGCCCCTCCCCTCCCCTCCCCTCCCCTCCCCTCCTGGATCCCAGCTAGCTGAGCGCATTTATTTGCATATTTCTACCTTTGTTCCCCGCCGGCGGCCAATCAGGGCGCGGGGCGAGACGCGGAGGGGGTGCTGGGCGGGGCTTGGGCGCAGGCTCCCAATGCTGCGGCCGCAGGTTCCAGAGCGCGTTGGAGCCGCCGTGGGCGCGCAGCGCAGTGCAGCCCCAGCCCAAGCCTTGGGCTCCACACCCGTAGCCCGGCTGCGGCCTCGCCTTAGCTAGGCCCTGAAGGCAAGGACAAAGAGGCTGCCGGGAGGCTCCGCCGGAGCCAGATTTTACCTGCAGTTGGAACCACAGGCTTCAAGATGGTTTGCGGCGGCTTCGCGTGTTCCAAGAACTGCCTGTGCGCGCTTAACCTACTCTATACAGTGAGTATCCAGAGCCCGTTTCTCTTCGCCTCGGGGCTTTGCACCTGCTCGGGTACTCCGTGGCCACTTCATCCGGCACCCTCTTCCCGTCTTCCCACGCTCTGCTGCGCGCCCCCGGCCTCGCCATCGGTCTCCGCCGGCGACCAGGAGCCGGCGACTGTCGCAGTCTCTTCCTTTCATTGTGAAGCCGCTGTCTTTCTGGCTCGGTGGCCGCGCGTCCCTGCCCCATTGCTCTACCCCGCCCCCTCATCCACTGCCTTGTTTTTCAGTCATTTGACCAGACCTCTCCACTTTACCATCCTCATTATCCCTTCCTCAGCTTGCTCTTGGCTCCAAAACCCCTCTGGGGCGAATTTGGAGGCGAGAGAGCAGCCTCGGATTTGAGGACAGTTTTGCAAAAATAGCGTGATCAGAAACTGACAAGGCGGCTTATGGATGGTGTACGTCGTGTTCAGCTCTACGTGTGCCTGTGATTTTCATTGAGGCCACCGAGTAGGTTCACAGGATATCCGCAGCTTCCGAAGTTTGTTTCGTGCTTACTTAAAGGAATGTCTTTGGGGGAGGTTGGGGGGGGCGAAGGGGGGTAGTTCTGCTTATACCTAATGCTTTTTCCATGTGTCCCCTCGTTACCAATATCCTAACTCCATTTTAAGCGAAAGCCTCCGGTAAATAAGCGAGCCTCCACCCAAGTTGTTCTTTCCCTGCCAACCAGCTTGGGCTTTTTAGTTTTAACCCTGCCATCTGTATCTTTGTAATTTTTGAGGGGCAATTCTGGGTGAACAGGAGGATGGGAGAGGAGGTTGCCATTTATCGAGTAACTCCCACGTCCCAGATGTTACATACCCGATTTCGTTCCTTTTTCTGACAATCATCCGAGGCAAGGGGCCTTGTGTAAATTTTATACATAAGGTGATAGACCAGAAAGGGCTTTAATAAGTTTACAGAGTTGGTAGTTGGAGAGTCAGGAGTGGAAACCAGGCTGTGGGATCCAGATCTTTCTGCACGCTTCTTTACCAGCCGAGGGAAACTTAGACTTCTGTCGTCATGCCTCTATCATAATCTTGCTCCCTTCTATAAATATACCTGGCGTTTTTTTGCAGCACCCACCCTGAAAACAAACCCAGCTCCTCTTCATTAACTGAGACCTAGGCCATTTGTGTAAGCTTAGGTTACATCCTCAGAGTGGGGAGACTGCCTTGTGGTCACCAACAGGAGAGAGAGCTGGGTCATTTGACCATTACTGTTCCTGTGTATGTGAACGTGATTGCAAAGCTTTGAAAACAAGACATAAACAACCATATGTTAAACAAACATAAAAGGTGTAAAGTATGTTTTTCTGGCTAGTCTGTGTGTGTCTTAGTAGGAATTTAATCAACATGTCACTGATGATAAACTTGGGAAAAATTCTGGAACACTTGGTGATTCAGCTGCTTGTAATTGGAGGTCCATGTCAAGTTTCAGATCAGAATCCACCTTTGTATTCCCTGAAGCATGCCTATCACTTTAATTGTTTATTAAGTAAATAAATTCTGACCAGTTCTCCAGGTATTTTCTTTTATTAGCCTGAATGGCCTGCTTAGAACTTCACATTCCCCACTTTATGCTCTGACTTCTGCCCCCTCCCCCTCATGATTTAGTCACCTGTCCACCAGATATTTAACCTTATAGTATCTGCTTACACACAGTAGAATATCACTGTGTGTAATTACACACAATTAATTGATTGAGGGGGTCTATATAGATTAATGTGCCATATATATATATGCTTCTCCAAAGGCAAATTATTATTAAATCTAGTTCTCTTGCTTTCCAGATATGTCATTTCTAGCTGTATCTACTGTGGTATCAGGAGAGCAAGGAGAAAGGTAATTCTGAAGGAACATACCAAGACTTTTTGGTGTGTATGTGCTTAGTTGCTCAGTCATGTCCGACTCTTTGCGACCCCATGGACCGCAGCCTGCCAGACTCCATGGGGACTCTCTAGGCAAGAATACTGGAGTGGGTTGCTGTGCCATCCTCCAGGGGATCTTCCCAACCCAGGGATCGAACCCAGGTCTCCCACACTGCAGGTGGATTCTTTACCGACTGAGCCACGAGGGAAGCCGTAAGACTTTTGTATCTGTGCAACCTTCAAAGTGCATTGACCTTCAAAGTGTGTTCTATTGTTTTTTAATAGCTATATGGTAAAACATAATTAATTGGGAATTCACAAGACTGTACAGATGGTTAGCTTTTTAAATCTAAGGCTTTTTAGAGAAAGGATATTTCTTGAATTAATGTCTGCTGCTTATAAACTGTGAACAAGTTTAGACGAGTTTGGCAATTTAAATTGGAAACAAATGAAAGGTTAACCTTGAACCAAGTCTTAAATAGAGGCTGAAAATGTACTACTGCTATTATTCAGATTCTGTATCTTTCCTGGTCTCTCCTCATCATTTTAAGATGGGGCGTGTGAAGTGGTTGGGGACAGGGTAAAGGCTGAAGACTTGGGAGACATTTCTTTTTAAGACATAAAGAGGAGGACCCTTTGTAGGTTTCAGTTTCACCTGGATTACTGCTTCTGGAATAAACTCAAAGTTGTAGGATTAGATCTGAGATCATTTCTAAAAGTGTTGTTGAAGCCTACCTTGCATATGGAAGTGGCAAGTGGTAAAGGCCACAGCCTGCTTTGAGAGTCATCACCGTGTTTCTTGAAGTCTTTTCTTCAGGAACTTAGGACTCAATCAGCCTGTTTACTTCCCAGTGCAGTTTACATGTGCAGGTGGCCTGCTAATGGCTTTGAGACTAGAGCAGAATTGGTGATCAGTCTGAAAAGCCTGTCATTAAATTGGTTGGATGGAACAGCCTCCTAACTTGTGATGGACTTGATCACTAGCCAAAGGTGTGGTTGATTTTTGTTGTTGTTTATGGTTTGGTTGTTTCAATTAATAGAATCCCTTGTACTGAACTTCCCAGGTGGCTCCAGTGGTAAAGAATCTGCCTGCCAACGCAGGAGACACAAGAGACGCAGGTTCGATACCTGGGTCAGGACGATCCCCTGGAGAAGGGACTGGCAACCCACTCCAGTATTCTTGCCTGGGAAATCCCTTGGACAGAGGAGCCCGGCCAGCTACAGTCCACACGGTGGCAAAAGTTGGATACGACTAAGTGCATCTACACACATGCTTGTGCTGAACAATTTTACATTAATGTAGTGAATATCAAGTTTATAGATACAAGAAGAAAGGCAGAAGCTATGGTTTCTTCATGTACCTTCATGATGTCATACGAGTGACTTGGTCTAGAACTTTCTACATTTGAAGAAGCAATGTTTCTTCACTCACCAGATACTTATTGAGTGTCTACTGTATGCAGGGCATTGTTCTCAGTCTGGGAATACAGCAGTGAGCCAAATGGCTTTGAAATAAGCATGCCTTATGAAGCCCCTTTTTCATTCACTATCTTCTCTATGTATGATCTCAAGAGCTTTCTTCAGTCAATAAACATTTTCCCATTGTGTGTATTCTGCTGAGAACTGTAGGAAATAATAAACACACATAAAGGCAAATACCTACTCAGTGAAGACAAGATCTAGTTAGGATTTATGAGGTGGGAAAATGAATGCTATGTAAAGGAAGGACTGACTTTAGGAGCCATAAAATTTGGGACTAACGGAGATCCTTATGGATAGAGAAAGTATGATTGAATTGGGGAAGTGTGGAGATAGCTCAGGTCTTTTTGATACTGTTCAGGATATAGATACAAGTGAATATTGCTTCAGGAAAATGGTCTATTTTATTTTTAATAGTTTATTTTAAAATAATTTTGATTGAAAATATTTTGATAAAAAAGTGAAAAATAGCTTTTAAAAATTATTCCTAGTTTTTTGATGGGGAATTTTAGGACGTATGAGGTAAGTGTTATCTTAAAATATGTAACATTTTGAAGATTTGTATCTCCTGTTTCTCAAGCAGAGAAGAAAAGACTTCTAGGAATTGGACTGCTGGTTATAATGTGTGTGTGTTTGTGTGTGTGTGTATATGAATAGTTTTAATTAAGAATATAAGAACAGAAAATAACTTGTAGTCTTTAAATGAGAAGGGTCATTTCAGAATTTTCAGTTTTGTTTCTTATTCTATGTTCTCCTAAAATCTTTCTAAGTTTGTTTCTATTGATATTTTTTGCAATGTTTTTTTTTTCCCAATACGTTGGGTTGCTTTGGGGAAAAAAACCTCTGTGCAGTCAAAAATTATACCTTTTTACATCCATTCTAAGACATATGTTTATTTGCATTTTAAGAGTCTCTGAAATTGAAGTTGTCTTGAAATAGGTAAAACATAGCAGATAAAATACATATATTTGGACAGTCTATGGAGAGAAGAACTAGATTCAGGAAGAGAACCTAAGTTTGAATTCCAACTTTACAGGTTGCTTAGAATTTAACTTCAGGCAAATGTCTCCATGCGTTTCAGTTTTTTCATTTATAGACTGGTGGATGATATTTTTCATTTTTCCCTCAAAGAGTTTTTAGGATAAAAGGAGAGGATGTGGATAAATGCTTTGGATGCACTATAGGAAAAAAAAAAGTTGTTACAGCTTCGTATAAAAAGTTGAATTATTTTAAATTTCAGAATTACAAATCTATATGTTATAATGAAAAGGTTTTCAAGCTTTGGGGGTTTCTAACACTTATCAGCAGACTCTACAGAGACAAGAGTTCCTACCCTCAAAATAGTAATACTAATCCTTCAGTTGTAAGAAAAAAAAAAATGGCTGGGATATGGTGAGTATAAACATGGAATGACTTACCTGTACATTATTTTGAGTCCTATTCTGGTCATTGGAGGGCTAGAAAAGTATAATTTTTTTCACTCTGTGCTCTAAAATAAATGAAAAAACACTAGTACTTCATCCAAAGAAAAAAAATCTACTTATTGTAATTGCCTTCAAATTATTGTATTTGCTATTTTTCAAAATTCTCATTATTTTTCAAATTATTCTTATTTAATATTTTAACATGTAGTTAGGTTTATGTTATTTCTTGGCACTTGTTCAAACTACTGAGTGAATTTAAAATATGTAAGTGGTTGCTGAATATTTACTTGGATTTTGAATTTAAAATGATTCACTGTTTACAGAACCTGGAATTTTCACATGATGCTGTTGAGCTGGCATTTATAATTGGCCTTTGTGCCAAATATGTCTGTGAAATTTCCCAACTTTTGATTTTAAAATAGAGTGACCAAAAAGTGCCATTTATGTCCTTTCTCACTTGAAATGAGGTTATTTTCTTTCACTAAGTTTAACAAGGTAATTAAGAGGCTTTTACAAAGAAAGAAAATTTATTTAGGGAATAGTTGTATTTCAGCCTACTTTTGAAAAGTGAGTTTTGAACATCTCAGTGGTTTAATTATCATACAGTTTTGGTAGTTTAAAAGTGGGCCATCATCACCTCAAACACATTTGAATTGCTGGTGAAGACAGGCTAGGGTTAGTTTGCCTCCTTCATATCCTGTTTCATCTGACTTGATCCTCCATATTTTCTTGTCACTGAACAATGAATAATCCAAACCTACTTGTGATAATGGATGAAAACTCTTAGAGAATAAACCCAAATTCCTTAGCATGTTGTTCAACATCTTTCACCGTGTGCGTCTCTTCATCTATTTCAGCCACAGGTTTTCCCAGACATTTCGTCCTTTGTTGCCTGTCATTGCTGATCCTCTGCTATTGACCTAGCATACCTTGCTCTGTCTTTGTAACGTTACCCAAAGCCTCCTGTTTCTTTAGTCTGAAGGAGCGTTTCCTTAAATTTTCACTTGGGAGTTATAACACTTGAGTGCTACCCCAGACTAATTCAGTCAGGATTCAGAGCAAGGGAGGAGGCGTGCCATTTTTTTTGGTTAGAAAACCCTGTTTTAAAGCTTTCTAGCTAATTCTAAATTACAGTGAGGGCTGAGAGTTAGTACTGTAAGATTTTATTTTACTTTGTCCTTTCTGTTGAACCACACTAATGCTTCATACTGTAGATAATTTGTGTTTGTTTTTTTCCCACCTGTAGTTGGCAGAGAACATAGCATTCTCTATATTGCATCCTTCAGTTCCTGACATTGTTTTCTTTTAACAGAGATCTTATACTCTAAATAACTTCTTGAATTGAATTTGCAGAACTGGCTGCTCCCTTTTCACCAGAGGTAAAACATACCTAATGAAAACTTGCATAAACATGGCAATTTGATCAAAATCAAATCTAGAAGACAAGCAAATATTTTAAGACAAGAAAATTAGCATTGGGTTAAAAAGAATAAATATGAATTACTTTTATCAGTCTACTGTAGAATCTGTTTCTTGAAATACTATTTTCTTCTTCTCCCATTGTTCGTCAAAATCTATATGTCTGAGGTTTTTCCTGTCACCTATCCCTTGAACAAATCAACTTCCTGTAAAATTATGTTATAGTCATAGTTGTCTAGGGCTCATTATATTATTAGTCTAATACAGTACATTATTAATCTAGTATAAATGTATTATTAGATAAAGCCAAATAATTTTTCTTTTATTTATTTCAATAATATTAATAGAGCATTGGCAACAGTGAGCAAAACAAACCAAAGTGTCCTACCTTCATGGATCTCACATTTGAAGGGGAAGATAGATGATAAGCAAGGAAGTAAATGTTATACATCATCAAAGTCAAAGTGTTAGTTGCTCAGTCGTGTCTGACTCTTTGCAAACCCATGGACTGTAGCCCACCAGGCTCCTCTGTCCATGGGATTCCCCAGGCAAGAATGCTGGAGTGGGTTGCCATGCTCTCCTCCAGGGAATCTTCCTGACCCAGGGATCAAACCCTCATCTCTTATGTCTCCTGCATTGGCAGTGGGTTCTTTACCACTAGCGCCACCTGGGAAAAGAAGGTAAAAAAAACAAAACAGGTGCTATGGAGAAAAATAGAGTAAGAAGGATGAAGCAGGGATTGGGGGGGAGTGTGGTGGGTAGTGGAGGGTGAAGGCATATTTTTGTATATGGTCGTCAGAATTAGCCTTCTCTGGAAGACACCAGTGGAACAGAAACTTGAAGGAGATGAACAGACATCTGGAAAAAGTTGGTTGAAGGAATGACTTTGAAAAGATCCTGAAGGAATATTTCTCATTTATGCAAGGGACAGAGTGAGCAAGGAGTGGGTGGAGTGGTTAAAGTTGAGTCAGAGAGTTTCTGGACCCAGATTGAAGGATTTGAGCTTTTACACCAAGAGAAATGGGGAGCCATTGGTGGCTTCGGGCCTGGTTTTCATTTAAAAGTTTGTCTGGCTCCTTAATCAAGAACAGATTATAGATGACAAATGTGGAGACCGTGAGATCACATGTGAGGCTATTGCAGTAATTTAAGCAAAGATGACAGAGGTTTGGACCAATAAGATAGGAATGGAAGTAAGAGAGAGAGTCAGATTTTGAAGATGGTGCCAATATAATTTCCTGATGGATGAGCTTGGGGTGAGAGAGAGGCCAGTCAAGCAACTGGCTGGCTGAATCTGCTGTTAACAGGAATGGGGAGACTGCAATTGGACAGGCTTTGGAAGGCAAGTAAGGGGTTCAGTATTGGATATGGTGCCAATCAGATACTCAGGTAGAGGTGTCAGATAGCAGGTAGACTAATAATCATGGAGTTCCCGGGAGAGGAATAGCTGGAGGTTTATACTCAGCAAGTCATCATTGTAGAGAGTGGTATTTAGCATTGCTTCTGGATGAAATCAACCAGTTAGGGAGGCGAGGTAGAGAAGGGTAGTGATCCATGAATTGAACCAAGGACTGTGTTACAGTAACAGTTTTGGGAGATGAGCAGCCAGCAAAGGAGCCTGAGAAGGAATGGTTGGTCATGTAGGAGGAAAACCTGGTAGAGGCCGGTGTCTTAGAAGCCAAGTGCACATTGTTTTAAAGAGGCAGAGTTAAGTATCTGTGTCAGATGCTGCTCAGATATGATTCTTAAGTTGATCAATGAAGAAGTCATTGAAAAAAGCAATTGCCCTTTTATTTTGTCATGTAAGACTGTATGCCCCTCAACAATAAGGGTGATGTCCCAATCACTTCTGCCTTCCTGAATGCACAGCTTCGCATTGGCATATGGTTGGCATCTAGTATATTGAATGGAGGAGTCAGTGCAGGGCTCTTTTGCCCATAACTCTACTTCTTGTCTCCCTGAACCATTCTGAAGAAGGAGGATGTAGGATGTGGTGGAAACTTTGTTGGTGGCTGTGAGAGCTACTTTAAACTAGTTATCCTCAGAAGATGGCAAGTCAGGATCCCTTACTTTTGAGTCTCTTTATATAATTTCTTCCCAATAGATAACATATATGCTATCCGTTTTGTGCCTTGTAAGTGTAAAGCAGTCTGCTTGGCACCAAGGAGAACATAAGAAAAACGTGACAAAAGGCATGTCAGCCTTCGTTGTGTCATTTGAGGAATGAAAATGAAAAGAAGAATTGAGGTCTTGGCTTCAGCACTAAATGCCTGGATATTGCAAAATACTTAATATTTAGCTAAGTATTTTGCAATACCCAGACTATTTATAGAATTTTCAAATCGGTGTCCAGATGTTTGGCATCAGAGAAATACATGCTCAGTCATCACAAAATTGTTCTTCAATTGTCCAGGTTAGGCAGAAGTTCAGAGGGAGAGTTCAGTGTCAAGTGTAATTCCTCATTCTGACTGTTGGAGCATGGAGAGGGAGGGTTCTGGGGCCTTAGTTTTCATGTACCTGTGGATGCCATGTTACATTTTGGTGGTGTAAGTTTCTTACCCTCCACTATCATCAGGACCTCTCTCTTGCTCTAGTGCTGACAGAACATTTTTGAATAATTTAACTACAAAGTTGCATCCAGTTTTTTCAAAGGTCCTACATTCCTCTTTCATCCTCAGAGTAATTCACTTACCCTGACAGAATTTGGATGCTCAAAAAAATGTAAGGGGTCTAGAAACGATTCAGGTCTCTCTTTGCATCTTGTTTCTACAGTGTGGTGGATATTTGATGAAAGAATAAAACTCTTTTATAGATTATATAGAGATAGAATAATCTGGAAGATCATTAAGCTGGATTTCTTCCTCCCAACTGTTGATTAGATTTGGCAATAAGCATCTCTAACACATAATAAGCGAGATCATGAGCTCTTTAGGACAGCAGGATATTTTGAGTACCTCTTCTGTACCAGGCGCTTAGCCAGGTGCTAGGAGTATCAGGTCACCATGTGCTATGCCTGTATGGCACTCAAAGTGGAGAGGACTCATTAGAAGAATACAAAATATGGCTGGAGGTAGGGAGTAGTGGCTAATGAATTACCTCTAGACATCGGAGGAGCCTGGTAGGCTACAGTCCATGGGGTCGCTAAGAGTCGGACACGACTGAGCGACTTCACTTTCACTTTTCCCTTTCATGCACTGGAGAGGGAAATGGCAACCCACTCCAGTGTTCTTGCCTGGAGAATCCCAGGGACGGCGGAGCCTGGTGGGCTGCCGTCTATGGGGTCGCACAGAGTCGGACACGACTGAAGCGACTTAGCAGCAGCAGCAGCAGCAGCAGCAGCAGACATCCAGACCCTTCACACCCTTGTATTTGTCAGTCTGGGTGTGTGTGCTCAGTCTCTTCAGTCGTGTCTGACTCTTTGTGACCCCATGGACTGTAGCCCGCCAGGCTCCTCTGTCCGTGGGATTCTCCAGGCAAGGACACTGCAGTGGGTTGCCATGTCTGACTCCAGGGGTTCTTTTCAACCCAGGAATTGAACCCTCATCTCCTGTGTCTCCTGCATTGCAGGCAGATTCTCTATCTCTGAGCCACTGAGAAAGCCCCCAGTTAGCCTGGGACTTGGACTTTATTTTGAGATTAGAAACAAAAAGTAGTTAGCATGGGAATGACCTGATCTTATTGGCTTTAAAGACCATGATATTAGGAGTAGAGTCCAGAGGCAGGTAACAGAAACCCAGCCACTCTGCTTCATATAATAATTAAGCTTTATTGGCTTCATGTAGCAAGATGTCTAGAAGTAGGTAGTCTAGAGCCAGTGTACAGTGTAAGCATGTTATCAGTGTCCCAGTCTTCCTCTGTCATCCTGCCCTCCATCCTTGGTGTGTGACTTTCTTCCTTGTCACCCAATTACATTTGCAACTTTCGCTATCAGGTTTTGTTCCATAATGAAAAAAGGATGATGCTGTAAAATGCTTTTCCTTATAAAGCTGTGTGTGTGAGAGAGAACAGTTCTATTGAGGTATTAATGGAATACAATAAGCCACATGTATTTAAGGTATAAATGAGATAAAGTTGTGACACACACGTGACCTGTCAACCCTTCATCACATTCAAGACTTTGCACATAGCCCTCCAAATTTCCTTATCCTGCTTTGTAATCCCTCTTTTCTGTTGCATAACCTTTGGTCCCAATTTACACGCAACCACTGACCTCAGCAGTAAAGTTGAGGCTGGAGTTCAGGCCTGGGGAGGGTGTGAGCAGGAGGAAGATGGCCGAGGACATTTCTCTGGCTCACTGATTCCCTTCTTGTTTGGTCCCAAGAGGAACCAGTTTCAGAGAGGTCTTTTAGGCTTAAAGGGAGTGCTCATATATTTTTTTAAAAGCCCATTGACAAAGTGAGGGATTTAGAGTTAGTTTAGGTTGGGAAGGTGATCACAGTAGGGAAGGTAGACAGTCACTGCAAGTTTGCAAGTATTAAAAAGTTATGATAAACACTTGCAAGATGAAGCTTGTATTAGGCTGAATTCTTTATAAGTTATAAATGAACTTAATGTGTTTGCAAGATACCACAAACTCCTAAAAGGATATAATTGGGGGATTCAGTGATTAGATCATCAAGTATGGCTGGATCAAGGGGCTCAAAAAAAGGTCAGAACTCTTGCTCCTTCTGTCCACTTCTCAGCCCAGCTTGCTTCTGCATAGGTTCTTTTTGAGGCCAGAACTTTCCATGTACAAGACAAGCTATTGGCAGAATATATGTTAATTGTCCTTATCTTTCTCTTTCAATATCCCTGTATTATCATATGGGACATACTAGTTAACCATGTTGGTTTATGGGCCCAATCCATGGACCAACTACTGTGAGCAGAAGGATGAGTAACCATGATTGCTACTAGCATTGGCTGGAGAGGGCCAGTGAGACGCCAGGATTAAGAGTTTTAAAAGAAATATATGTGCTGGTTGTAAAAACCCCATATGTCTGCTACAGAGATCCTTTGTCCTCTGAGCAGGAATTTGCCTGAATCTTCTTAATTCTAGAATGTTCTAGCAACTTCTGCATCATTTGAAAGGCTTACTCTAGAAGGAAATGGCAACCCACTCCAGTGTTCTTGCCTAGAGAATCCCATGGACAGAGGAGCCTAGTGGGCCATGGTCCATGGTATTGCAAGGAGTTGGACATGGCTGAGCGACTGTTGCAGTTTCAGTGGTTTAATGCCTCAACACCTACTTAAACTAGATTATAAAGAACATTATGCACGACATTTTTTTCCTTTCTTCTGAAGTGATGTTGTATGTTATCAATCCAAAAAAGTGCATAAATGCATGTTTATTAGTTTTAAGCAATTTTATTTGCTAGAATGATCTCAGAGATAAGGACTCTTTATCCTGGGTAGAATTTTTTGCTCCCCTACTCCAGGCAATGCACTGTGAACTTGTATATGAATGTCAGCATTTGTGACAAATTCTCCAGGTTGGGTAAAAGAAAAAGAAGCACAAAATTAGTAAGCCGGGATTTGGTAGTTAGCTAATAGCAAAGCTGTATGAGTGAGGACCTTACTATTGGTTTATAACTGTGCAACCAGGTCTGCTAGGGAGTAAGTTAAGGACATGCTAATCAAACCCATATCAGTCTGGCTATGAAGCAAGACCTGCAGTTTCTTATGCATTATCATATCGTCTTCGCTGTTGTATCTCAGTGTTAAAAATGACCTATATTGCTATGATGACCTGTGATATAGTCCTACCGGGATAAAAGAAATACATCAAACAGGAAGTTTGCCCCAGTTCTGCCTCTGTCACCGAGCATGTCATTTTGCTACTTGGATTATTCACCTGTAAAATGAACAGACTTGGTTAAGGTCACTGGCCAGATAACTTTGTGCCACTGATGGCCTCCTTCATCAAAATCTGTCCATGTGTGCACTAGAAGTTTTGCCACGACCTCCTTTTTTAAACATTTGCTCGGAAAGCAATGCCAGTTGTAGACACTTTTATAATCTTGCCTTGGTGTGGCCTTTGATTTTAGCTTTTGTACTCTCTTAAAAGCTTTCCTTGTATGTTCACTTTTCTTTGTTTTAAAGAGAAAACAGGAAAGGTTGGTGCTTCCTGCTCATAAGAAAACATCACTATCAACAAGTTAACAGTTCGTAATTTGTTTTTATCAGCCTTCTGTCTCCCAAAGGAAGGAAACTATTTGTCATAGGTCTAAATTTACTTTCCATTACAATCGATCTCATAAGGAAGCTGTTGTTATTATTAAACAAAAAATTCTTGCAGTTCCTTTGTCTACCAGGTTCTAGTGACAAATAGGCTTTTTAATTATACACTTAGAAGTAGTTTTATGGGAATCAATAATTTTTATATCACTCATTTGATAGACTTTTACATAATCCCATTCTCTTCAAAATTACAAGCCAACCATAACATACAATTACTACTAAGCAGAAATGAATTGCTTCCTTATTATCTTTAAAAGGCTCCTTCTTAGTGAAAGTTAAAGACACACTGGTAATCAAATCTAATTAGAAGCATATCATAACTTTTAGGTGTTATTTCTAATTTAAACAGTTAATTATGAGGACTTGAGGGATTTTTGCTGTAATGTGTTGGAAACTGCAGTTGCACACACAAGAAAACATTTTTGTTGTTCTCAATTTTTTAATTAAAAAAAACATAGTTTGGGGATTTATCAGAACATTGAGTCACTTAAATAAGTTTATGTTTGGACAGTTTCATCTTTGTAGTAATAAATGCCAGACTTGTTTTAGATTGGATAGTTATTGGATTGTTTAGATTGGATAGAGTTAAGTGCTCTTCCATGTTACAAATGAGAATGTATATTTGTGTGTGTGTGTGTGTGTGCACACGCACGTGTGTGCCTTTAGGATATGGGTACCTAAGGGAAATGATAGGTGGTATCAAGTTTCACATGTGCACCTGCCCAAGTGTGATAGACAAGTGAAGATTCAACAAAGGGCTGCCTGCTGCCTTCACTTCTGTACCACCTTCACTTGCAAGGCTTCCTTTTTCCTAAATGGCAGCGCATTGTAGGGGAGGATGTGGACAGTACCTGGAGATGCACCGATGGGAATCGATGTGAAATATTTGAGACAAATGAGACTATCTTGATATAAGTAGCTGTGTTTGGGGAATAGTGTGAATGAAGGCTGGATGAGGCAAGTTGGACCAACTTACAGAAGAAAGCAAAGCAGAAGAATTTAGTTTTAGTATTCCAATAAGAAGGGGGCTGTTACATCTTCAAGCTACTTTTAATTAGGAAATGTTTCATATGCACAGAAAATAATATGATATACTCGACTGAGCCCAACAGACTGATTTTACAAAATTAGTATTTTGCTCTGTCTCTCTCTCTCCTTTTTAAAGTCTTCTTTGAATTTGTTACAATATTGCTTCCACTTTCGATTTGGGTTTTTGGCTATAAGGCATGTGCCAACTGAGCTCCCTGACCACCAAGGATCAAACCTGTACTTGCTGCACTGGAAAATGAAGTCTTAACCACTGGACCACCAAGGAATTCCCCCTCTCTTTTTAAGAGGCTAAAAGCTCTAGTACAGTTAAAGGCCCACTCTCCATTCCCTCTCCCAGCCCTCACCAAAAGTACTTACTACCCTAAAATCTACATATGTCATTTCTACGTACGTTTATATAAATATATGACAATTTGATCTGTTAATCAACCACAAAGACTATATAGTGTTGTTTTTGTGTCTGAAAATTTTTGTAAATGGTCTGTTTTATCTATATTTATGCAATTTGTTTCATTTTTATGTTTGGAATTTATAGATTTAATAGAAATGTATTAACACTTGTGTTCTACTGTGTGATCACACCAGAGTTTGTGAATTCCCTAGTTATGGTGTTTGAGGTTGTTTTAATTTTTTTACTATTACAAACAAGGCTGCAGCAAAATCCTGATACATATATGTCTGGCTGGGGACAGGGGCATTTTTTTGGATATTAGCCTAAAAGCAGAATTGCTGGTTTAGTAAGAGACACATACGGGTAACCTTTTTAGGTACCACAAAGTTGTTCTGTAAAGTGACTACAATAATTTACACTTCTACTTGAATGTAAGTTCTAGGGTCTCTGCGTTGTGGTGTTATCAGGCTTAATTTTTGCCAACCTAGTGAATGTGAGATCTGCTATGAAGTTCACTAGTGAGTACTTCATTGTTCTAATTTTCGTTTTCCTGATATATAATGAGATTTAACATCTTTCATTTGTTGATTGGCCTTTTGGATTCTTCTTCAGTGAACTGCCTCTTATTACCTTTGACCGCTTTTCAATGTGCTTATTGTTGTTTTTTTAAATTGATTTGTAGGTGTTCTTTAATATATATGTATGTGCTGGAAATATCCTCTAGTCCTAGGCATATCCTACATTTGTCTGGTGTTTTTTATCATATAGAATTTACAATTTTAATGTGATTTCTAGTTTGGTAGGTAAGAACAAGGATTCATATCCCAGTTCTGTGTCTTCCTTGCTGTGTAACCTTGGGCTACTTTCTTAACATCTCTGTGTACAACTTTCCCCACCTGGAAAAGAGAGGCAGAAGTACTACATACCTCTTAGTGTTGTTGTGTAGACTGTGTGTGTGTGGGTTAGTCACTCTCTCGTGTCTGACTCTTTGCAACACCATGGACTATGGCCCACCAGGCTCTTCTCTCCATGAGATTCTCCAGGCAAGAATACTGGAGTGGGTTGCCATTCCCTTCTCCGGGAGATCTTCCCACCCAGGAATTGAACTCAGGTCTCCTGCATTCCAGGCAGATTCTTTACCATCTGAGCCACCAGGGAAGCCCATTAGTTAGTAAATGTAAAACAGTTTGAATACTTCGTGTATATAGTAAATGCCATATTTGTATTATATGTACTTTTGGGCAGTCTTGTTTAAACATTTTTCTTTAACCACAAAGGAAAACATTATTCTGTACTTTCCCCCCCAAACTTTAAGGTTTGCTTTTTAGATTTAGGCTTTAAAGCTATGGTGTGAGGTAGGGATTCCTACTATTATTTTTCAAAATGGGAAAGTAATTGTGAAAAAGCTGTTAACTAAAGACTACTATTTCCATATTGATTCAGAATTCCATATCTCTTCAAGTCTGCATTGTTGTTTGGTTACTTGATTTTAATTACCAAACTATTATAATAAATTCTGATATTTGTTTGGATTATTTTTAACTTCTTCAGTCCTTTTAGTTTTGTTTATATATTTAAATTTACTAATTAAAATAGATCCAAAAGCTGTAGAGTCCGGCTCAGGTTTTGCAGAGCATGGTAAAAGCAATAACAAAGGTAAAATTTGGAACAGTTAAATGTAGCCATTGACAAAGGTTGGTTTGCCACTAGAAGCATTTCTTATGCACTGTGCTAGTGATACTGTAGCTGGGCTGAGAACAAATGCAGCAGCCACAGCCTTTGTCCTTAATCTTAAAAATGTTCCTAGCTCTTTGATGACATTTATGCTTCCATGTAACTCGATGGATCATGGTATAAATGATCTAAAACCTAGTGAGACTTTGACTAGAAATACATGAAATTTGTAGGCTAAATAGGAGGTGAATTGATGCTTTATTACAGTGAGTGTTCCCAACCGTGAACATACATCTCTTCATTTAATTTAGGTCTTTTTCATGTTCTTTAATTCATTTCACAGTTGTCTCCATGGACATCTTTTAATACTTCTGTTAGATTTGTTTATGTTGTTGTTCTTCTTTAGTCACCAAATCATGTCCAACTCTTCGCAACCCCATGAATTGCAACACCCTAGGTTTCCCTGTTTGTATGTGTGTACCTTATATTTTGGGAACCTATTACAAATTGCATTTAAGGAAATATATTAAAAGATTTGGAGGTGCATCAACATGCTGTTGATTTTTGTGATAGTGATCCTATTTCTAGCAGCTTTTCTGGTTCTTACTAATTTTAATAGTATTTACAGTCCTTTGGATTTCCTGTATAGATACTCCCATTAATTTGAATAACCACAGCTGTGTTTATCCTTCATCTTTGTGCCATGTTCACTCTTAAACATAGTTATCTAAGACTTCTACCCCAGTGCTCAATAGAATCAGCGATGGCTGGCACCCCTGTCTTACTCCTGAATTTTGAAAGAAATGTTTCTCAGGTTTTATAATTGAGTATGATTTTTACTTTGGTTTTTTGATACCTGTTCTTTTCAGTTAAGGAAATTTGGAGGAATTTACTTTTGTTCTTTTTCTTAAAAAACAATTTGTTGAAGGCATGTCAGTTTTTTCTTTTTTAATGAAGTTTTACTTATCCTTCCTGTGGTATGTTTCACTTCTTTCTGCTTTCTTTAGATTTGCTCTGTCTGGCTCTTTTTTAAGTCTGCATTTTTAATTAGAGTTTTGTTTTTCCCGTATTGTTTTTATTCCTTCTTTTATTTATTTAGGTAGTTTAAACATATGGATTTTAATCTCATTCAGTCCGTCCTATTACCCCAAGTTCTTTGGTGCTCTAATTCTTTGCCTTTTGCTGTGGTTGTTACATCTCTCGTGGTAGATTTTTTTCTTACATGTTTTGTGAGTTTTGATTGACAACCAAGTTTTTATTTTTTCTTTGGGAATGGTGTGAGGGCTGAGATTCAGAAGTGTCCCTTCTAAGTCATTTTGAATTTGCTTCCTTGACTTTCCTCCTCTAAATGCCATCACTGCCTGTGATCAGCTGTCATTTGAATGGCTGGGCTTGAAGATTCCTGCATTCCTGGATAATGTACATTTAGCCTCCAAATGTGGGCATGGTAGGCTTGGAGTTTCTTTTTCTTGCAGATTTTGAAGAGGTTCAAAAATCTTTACTGTCTTCCTGAGGGTGGTGGTGTGATTTTTTTGTGACCTTTTATACTGAAAATACAGCGCTCTCTGGAGGTGTAGACAATCATGGGTCTTAGTTTCACTTCTCACATCTGCCTGGTTTAAAACCCAAGTCCTTCCCCTTTAGTGATGTTCTGATCTGGGAATTCCTTCCCACTTTCTCATGGCCCCATTGTGTCAGTTGTATGGTTGCTATTCTGATTTTCAGTTCTCCTTTCCTTTCTGGCCTGTGGGAATTTCCCATAGTTTCTTAGCAGTCAGCTATATATTTAAATAAAATGTGAAGTCTTTTTTTCAATATTTTAAATTATGTGTAGCAGGAAGGATTCAGTTATGTGGGTAACTCAGTTGTCCATATTCCCAGAACCCTCTGTGGTAGGCTGATACTCCTCTCCCCTCAAGGTACACATCCTCATCCTTAGAACCTGTGTGTGACCTTATATAACAAAAGAGGTTTTGAAGATGTGGTTAAATTAAGCACGGAGTGATTATTCTAGGTTGCCTGGGGGAGCCCTATATAATCACAAAAGTCCGTATAAGAGGGATGCAGGTGGCTTATACTTAAAGAATGTGATATACTTAGAGAAGCAAGTTGCAGTCTGAGAAATTTGAAGATACAGCACAGCTGACTTTGAAGATGGAGGAAGAGAATATACAGGCCAGGGAGTTCAGGTGACTTCTAGAATCTCTGTCTCTTCAGCTTCTCTGATGCTTGAACTCTCACCTTTGACCTTGTGTTGACCTTTGATGCTGATGTGTGTTTTTATGGTTTGTTTCTTTCTTTGTATTTTCTTTTTTCTTTCCTTTTCTTCTTTTGTGCTGCCACATTGGTTTTGCTAGAACAACTGCTGAAGAGGAAATATTTAAACTTGCATTTGAATATAGAAAAATCTTTTTTTTTTAGAACTTTGTAAGATAGCTACTTGATCTTGTGATTTCCATTCTTTGTCTTCAGAGCAAACCTGCTAGCACACACTGTGTCGTGTTTTTATTTCTGTGAACACATAGCCCGTTCATTTCTAGGCTTTGTTTCTCTGTGTGCTTAGTTTTAAAGACAACTTTGAACCCAACAGTGAAATAAAAGATGTCACTAAAAAAAAATCTGGAAAAGGCAAAGAAACGGATTCTTCCCTAGAGATTCCAGAAGGAATGAAGTGTTACTGACACCAATATTTTAGCTTAGTAAGACCCATGTTGGACTTCTGACCTCTAGAATTGTAAGAGTGTGGTTTTGTGGTGTTTTAAACCACTAAGCTTGTGCTAATTTGTTAAAGCAATAATAGGAACCTGATATACCCTCTCAAATGTCTTTGAAGGCGAGGTGCCTAGTATCAGTGATGAAGACAGACTAAAACTATATTAAAGATACAGCAGAGCGAACTTGGTAAGGAATATTCTTGACAGAGAGGTCCATGGAAGGCTTCTGAGGTGGTGCAGTGGGAAAGAATCCTCCTGCCAATGCAGGAGACGTAGGAGACACAGGTTCGATCCCTGGGTTGGAAAGATACCCTGGAGAAGGGAATGGCTACCCACTCCAGTATTCTTGCCTGGAGAATCCCATAGACAGAGGAGCTTGATGGGCTGCGGCCCATGGGGTTGCAAAGAGTCAAACATGACTGAGCACACATCTAGGGGAAAAAAAACCAGAGCAGAGATGCTTGTGAATGTTCTAGATAATGTTTTCAGTAACCACATAATGCCTAGTCTGGGAGTTAGAACTTCTTATGGAAGCGATAAAGTGCTCTACCCGCCCCCCGCCTCCTTTTAGTTGTAGATTTTATTTTTCAAAGGGCAAAAGATTCTCATTGGTAACCAGCTTGTAAGTTGGATAGCTGAGAGAGCAGAGAACAGTTTTCTCCTATTGCTAAAATGTGGCTGTTTTAAGTAAAGGATTTGGTTTGCTGGGAGGGTCCTGACAGGGATAGCTAAATACTTCACTCCAGCTCTACTGTGGGGATTATGTTAGTGATAAAATATCAGGTAGATTTCTTTAACAGATGTTCCTGGCTTGCTTGTTTCCAAATGTGTGAACTGTTTTGTGTGTGCTGTGTGGCCTGCTGTGACAAATGACCACAAACATGGTGGCTTAAAAAAAAAAAAGATTTATTCTAACAGTTCAAGAGGCCAGATATTTAAAATCAAGTTGTTGACAGGGTTACACTCCCTCTGAAGCTCCAGGGGAGAAGCTGTTACTTGCCTTCTTGCCTCTTCTGTTTTCTGGTGGTGGCCAGCATTCCTTGGCTTGTGGGCTCATCACCCTTTGCCTCTGTCTTTGTATTGCTGTCTCCTTTCTGTGTCTCTCTAATCTCCCTCTGCCACTCTCTTATTTTTTTCGGGGGGGGGGATTGTTTTTTAATTGGAGGAATATTGCTTTGCAATGCTGTGTTGGTTTCTGCCATACAACAGTGTGAATCAGCCATAGTTATACATATATGCCTCTCTCTTACAAAGACATTTGTTATGACATTTAGACACCACTTGATAATCCAATATAAGCTTCTCCTTTTTAGACCCTTAACTTAGTGACATCTTTTACCATACGATATAATATTCATTCTTTTGCTTCATATGGTAGTAATCAGTTGGGGCCATTTTTTTCAGTCTACTATCTGCTACCTACTGTTTCTTTGCAATCTTTGGCTTATTCTATCTGGATTTTTTTTGTTGCTTGTTGATTATTGTTCTATATTCTGGCCCACCTTGTAAAATATCTCTGACATAGCAATGGGCTGTACCATTGTGATTTTTTTCGTACTCTCCTATGTTGAATTCTAGAATGAAAATCAGCAAGCTGCAGCCCATGAGTCACATCCATTCCATTGCTTGTTATTGTGCAACCTGCCAAATAAGAATGATTGAACAGATAGATAAATAAACTAATTTAAAAAAAAAAGAATGATTGTACATTTTTATTTTATTTAAAAATTTTTTTTCTTCTTTCTTTTTATTTTTTAAATTATGAGAGTATGATAACACATTTACAGGAGACTTGGAAAATACAGAACAATGTTACATATAATTCCATTATATATTACAGTTTAAGTAGATTAATTAAGATTTTTTTAGTTGGAGTTTCAATATCAAACTCTCAAAAACTAATAGAATGAATAGACAGAAAAGTAGAAGGATATAGTAGACTTGAAAAGCTCTATGACCCAATTCAACATAATTAAGATTTTTCACACAACAGCAGGATACAGATTCTATTTTAAGTTCCCATAGACTATAAGCCAGGAGACACTGGAACATAACCAGGGACATAAAACAAGGTGCAAAGACTTCATGGCCTAAAGGTATTGAACTCATACAGAGCCTATTCTCTTATCGCTGTGTAATTATGTTAGAAATCAATATCAAAAGATGTTTGAAAATAACCCACATATTTTCAAGTGCTATGTGACATTTACCAAGAGAGATCTTTGACTTACCAAGAGAGATCTTTGACTTAGCCCTTGGAAGCCTCAATAAAATTAAGTTTTTACATTTTTAAATGGTTGAAAAAAATCAAGGGAAGAATATTTTGCTCCACATGAAAATTATATGAATTTAAGTTTCAGTATCTGTAAATGAAGTGTCATTGGGACACAACCCTGCTCTTTCGTTTATGAATTATCTGTTGCTGCTTTTGTGTTATGATTGAATAATTATGGCAGAGCCCATGTGTTCCATAAAGCCAGATGGCAACTCTCTGGCTCTTTACAGAGTAAGCTTGCCAACCTTTGTTTTTGTAGGGGCATCTTGTCTCTGGCTTCCGGTCTATAGTAGGCACCAAGCATTTGTTGATGAATATTTAACTTGTGGCAAGAATTTCATTAATATCATTAAGGATTTGGTATGATTCCCAAAAGGATTCTTCAAAACTATGGATTAGAAGCATTTTATGTATCATATTATTCATGATTTCGATCTTTTTGGCCCTAAAACTCAAAGAAATACAGAGTAAATGTCCTGCCCCTGAATTTAATTAAATAAACAGGCATCACACCCAGGACCTGAAGCTGGAAAGTGCTGGTTAATTTTACAGAAAACTTGGCTGTGCTGTGATTGCAAGGTGTTTTTTTCAGACATCTGTCTAGATGTTGCTCTGAAGGTGTTTTTTAGAGGTGATTAACATTTACACTCAGTTGACTTTCAGTAATTGTGGGCCTCATGTACGATATGAAATATGAAAGCATTAAGAATAAGAACTGGGTTTCCTAAAGGAGAAGGAATTTTGTCTCAAAATGGCATCATAGAAATCCTGCCAGAATTTCCAACCTGTCATCCTTCCCTGCACATTGTGGACTTTCTAGCCCCCACAGTTACATAAGCCCGTTCCTTGTAATACATCTCCTCTGTCTCTCTCTCAAGATGTATCTTCTTGGTTCTGTTTCTCTGGAGAACCCTGACCGATACAGCAGGTCAGTCTGATGTGTCGAGCATGTGGACCATCTTCAGTGTTTCGTCCCAACATGCGGTGAGGATGCTGAGCATCGCCCTCTCCCCTCACGGAGGCGAGGCCCCTCCAGCAGCATCGCCCTCTCCTTCCTAGACACCTCCTCCAGGCTTCTGCCTTTCACACCTCGTGAAAGGAAATACGTTATATTTGGATACAACAAAGTCAGAAATAAGCTCACTTGTGATGGGGCCGAGGACTTTTTGTCCATCCAAGACAGTCTGAAGTTTGAGAAGGCTGCGAATGAGGTGATAAAAGAGACAGACGCAGATGGATCTGCCGAGAAGCAGCAGTTGAGAAAATGAGGAGGGTTTGTGAGAAGTTTTTCCTCTTCTTCCTCTGAAAACAAAAGCTTCCTGTGTGTACACAGTGGAGACCACCAGCTCCCTGTAACTCCTTAACTCGGTCCTGTCGTACTACAGATGGTTGCTTTTCTTCTCAAGTTTTGCTGCTTGCATTTTACTCGTATGTCTACACATGTTAAGAATTTTTATGTACCAAGACATTTAAAATTTGTGTCTGATAAACGACTACATGTATAAAAAATATACATTTCAGTAAAGAGTCATTTGAATGAGTATTGACTTATTTTGTGTTTCAAGACAAAGTTTATTAGGCCTCACTTGAAGTGGTGCTAGAAAGTTTATTTTACATACTTCTATTCCTCTCAACAAGGTATTAAACTGTCAAGTTGCTCCAGGAAATGGTTAACTCTTGATTGATTTGAAGATACTGTCCCTTTCCTGTTCCACCCCCATCCCCACCCTTCCCACATACCTACTGAAGCTGTGTCTTCTATCAGTTGATTAGAATGTTAATATGACATGCTATTTAAATGTTATTTTAAAGAAGTAGCTGTAACTTTGAGTGGTAATGACTGATTGAGGCATGTGTTTTACCTCTTACACTCGACTTTGTTTTATAATACAAATTAAGTGGTTGGGATATAAAATAATTTCTTCTTACTCAGAATGCCATGTTTAAGTAATGTAGCTAAAATCTCTTAACATTCTTTTCGTCCTAAAAGTTTTAATAGTTTCTCTCTGTATTTGAATGCTAATGGAAAAGATAATGATATCTAAAGCAGTTCATTTCAACAACAGTTCTGCAAGATATTTTTGACTGTTCCAAGGGTCAATTTCTGTGATAGGTGTGGGGAATATAGAGAGGTGAAAAGATGGGGTCTCTAAGTTATTCACAGACTCCTATGAGAGACAAGCTTGGAATCAGAGTGTTAATGTGATGAGAACAGAACCACATTTGAAGAACAGAGATTGCTCAGAGAATTGAGAAGTGAATTTGGTTTGTTGGGGACTTTGGAAGACACCCCAGAGAAATTCACTTGTTCTGCGCTTTGAACAAAAGATATGTGATTTCCACATGAGGAAGCTAGTGTGTCAGACTGAGATGTATTGGTGTCTAGAAGTTTTAAATATGCTATTGTTTCAAAAGCTTAAGTAGAAATCATTTAGGTTTAGTAAACCAGATGGCCTCTGAGGCTCCGCACTATATAAATGATTGTTCTTTAAAAGCGTGTCTGAGGATTAATACTTGTTAAAACAATACTATGATGAGATCACATGTATATTCTAGTATCAAGCGTTAGCAATCATTCATAAGATACTAAGCAGTTGCCTGAAGGATGTCCTTGATGTTAATATATAAGTTGGCACTTTTCCTCTTTCTTTTTCCTGTCCCTTCCCCTCCCCACTCACTGCCCTTTGTGGTGATTTTTGCAGTTGGTTAGCCTGCTTCTGATTGGAATTGCTGCGTGGGGCATCGGCTTTGGGCTGATTTCCAGTCTCCGTGTGGTTGGCGTGGTCATCGCCGTTGGCATCTTCTTGTTCCTGATCGCGTTAGTGGGGCTGATTGGAGCTGTGAAACACCATCAGGTGTTGCTTTTTTTTGTATCCTTTTTTACAACTGGGAGTTTTACCCCCATTAGGTTTGTTCTTACTTTGTCGATTACTCTTTTTAAAACTCTAGCTTAAAATTACCATCAGGAGGTGAATTATCAGACAGCAGCTCCTGGCAAGTATTATGTGTATTTGTTCAACCAACATTAGGAACATTTCTTGGCTAAGTTACTGTATGTTTACATATACTCTCTTCTTTTCACGTCGTGAAGAATGTATTCTGCAAGTTCAGTATCGTCCTATGTGTATGTCGCAAATTCAGCATTACATTTAACTGATTCAATGGCCTCTAGGTCCTTTCCAAGTCTTTAATATTAGGTTGAGAATTTCTTACTGATTTTTTTAAGACTTGATATTCAGAAAGCTTGCATATATGTATCTATACTTATTTCCTGCTTTTTCTGTGTAACAATTTTTATTTTAATCTAAATGAAGTTACAATGGATCAACTTTTATTTATTTTTAATGTTATTGAAGTATAGTTGATTTAAATGTTGTGTTTAATGTTTGTGTTCTGCTGTACAGCAAAGTGACTCAGTTATACACATATCACATGTATTTTTTTCACATTCTTTTCCATTATGGCTTATCACAGGATATCGAATATAGTTCCCTGTACTATACAGTAGGACCTTATTGTTTATCCATGCTTATATATATAACAGCTTGCATCTGCTAATCCCAAATCCCAAAGCCATCCTTTTGTACTCCCCTTCCCCTTGGCAACCACAAGTCTGTTTTCTATGACAGCAAGCATTTAAATAATTATTGTAGTTAGCATTTTTCTGTGTAATTATACCTACAGTGTTTTATCAAAATAAAAATTACATGTATTCTTTTTGACGTTTCTCTAAGTGCCATTGTTCTGTTTTCTAGGTGGCTTCCTTTTAGTACATTGTGAAGTTGTCAGTACCTCTGTTTTATGTTATTCTAAATATTTCCAGAAATATACTTAACTTTGATTCTCAGTACATGATTATTCTCTTGCTTGTATTTATTGTCCAGTTTTCTGTATCATGTGCTTGTTTAGCCCTGAACCAGGAACAACAGGTAAGCGAAGATTCTTGTTTTCTTTCTGCTTTATTATACCACATAGTATGGGAGAGAGAGGGAGGAAGGGGGAATGATTGGAATATAACATAATTTCTTCTTGTTCAGAATGCCATTTCCCTCTATCTAGCCAAAGTCTCTTGTGCCTGATTGCTTTCATGGGGCTGATTTGAGCCCTACAACATCAGATGTTGCTATTTTTTGCATCTTTGAAGTAGAATTTTGCCCTCACAGGGTCGAAAGTGCTCTTGCTAATGGGTGTTCACCCAGTCTTTCCCTGCCATTATGCAATGAAACATGTGCTCCAGAATGTTTGCGGTTTCATTCTGGCAATTATTCTTTTCAAGCTTTAATTTGTTTGAAGAATATGGGTCTCAGTTTTGGGGCAATGGAAAATTTGTCTTGCTACATTCTGAGAACTAACCCTTTGAACCAAGTGCTTCTTTGAAATTGCACGTGAACATGAATTTTTATTCTTGAGATAGAAATGGTGCCTTCTTTTTGTTGCAGATTGAGGTATAACCCTTTGAAAAGTTTTGATGGTCTTATAAAGAGTATCTGTTTTAGGTACACACAGTATTAAGAGTTGTAGGCCCCAGCTTTATACATTTTATGCAGGGGTAACACATTTTATTTATTTATTGATGGCCACACTGTGTGGCATGTGGGGTCTTCCCCAATCAGGAATTGAACATGTACCCCCTGCAGTGGAAGCACAGAGTCTTAACCACTGGACTGCCAGGGAAGTCCCATATTTTAATGTATATGTTAAATGCATTTTTCTAGGGTCAGCTCCTGGAAGTTGGTTGGAACAATACAGCAAGTGCTCGGAATGACATCCAGAGAAATTTAAACTGCTGTGGGTTCCGAAGTTTTAACCCAAATGACACCTGTCTGGCAGTAAGTACAAAGTATAAAATATTTTTGGAGGCGTATTGCATACAGATGGGCTTCCCTGGTAGCTCAGCTGGTAAAGAATCTGCCTGCAATGCAGGAGACCCCGGTTCGATTCCTAGGTCGGGAAGATCCCCTGGAGAAGGGATAGACTACCCACTCCAATATTCTTGGGCTTCCCTGATGGCACAGCTGGTGAAGAATCTGCCTGCAGTGTGGGAGACCTGGGTTCGATTCCTGGGTTGGGAGGATCCCCTGGAGAAGGGAACCCCACTACCCACTCTAATATTCTGGCCTGGAGAATTCCATAGACTGTCTATGGGGTCTCAAAGAGTCAGACATGACTGAGCAACTTTCACCCTAGTGCATACAGATAAATAATGGTTAACATGGAAGACATGGACTTTCTGATGCTGAATTGTACTTAAAAAATTTTTTTATATACTGATGTTCCATTCTGTGTACACTATTTTATCAATTGTCTGTTCTCAAGTATCCATTCCTGAGGGTCCTGAATATTCCAGGGCCCAGACAGACACCAAAGATGATTTGGGTTCTTTACCTCTAATTCCTTCCCATTCAGCTCCTCCCAGAACAAGTTGTGAAAGGGAAGTAATAGTAGGTTACTGAGTAAATATCTTCGTATGGAAGCCTATTGGGTGGGAGGAGGAGAATGGTCTGTACTAAATTGGGCTTTTCAACCAGCTATACATCCCCAGGGTGGAGGACACATGGAACCATCCTCTTTCCTCTCTCCTTTCCTCCCCATCACAACTTCATGCCCTTTCTGTCCGAAAGCTAAGCTAGCAGTGGACCAATTAGAGCCATCCTGTTGATCATGCCTAACTCCTGACCTTGCAGGTCCAACCCAGTCCTCTATGGGGATAGACTTGGAGCTTGGTTCTCCTCGGTAGTTCAGATGTGTTTATGTTTTGGGGAAACTTCTATTACCCCCTTGCTGAGCCCTGAACTGGATATCCCCTCATTGAGGCCTCCTTTGTGGGATTATTAGTTTTCTATTGCTGTGTAATACATTATCACAATTTTAGTGGTTAAAACAACATCCATTTATTATCTTAGTTTTCCTAAGTCAGGAGTCTGGGCTTGGCTTGACTGGATCCTATGCTCAGGATCTCACCAGAATGAAGTGTCAGCCAGGGCTGCAGTCTCATCTGAGGTTTGGGGTCTCCTACGAAGCTATTGTGGGCCAAATTCAACTTGTGGTGGTTGTAGGACTGAAGTTCCATTTTCTTGCTGGTGTCTCCCAGTTCCTAGAAGCTGCGGTCAGGTCTTACCTATACAGCCATCTCACAACAGAGATTTGTTTTATGAAGACAGTGACTTACGTAATGCCACATAAACATGGGAGAGAGGACCCATCATATTCACAAACCCTATCCAGTCTCAATCATTCAGGGATGGGAATCTTGGGAGCCAGCTTAGGATTTTGGACACTGCTAAAGAAAAATGGTCCCCAATTGGATATGATATTCCAGACACTAATTTTTATGTGGGTGTTTTTTTTTTTTTAAACTTGTTCATTATAATGCCCTTTGCAATACAAGTTCTTTTTGTTTTTTTTTAATTGATACAGAGCTGTGTGAAAAGCAGCCACTCGTGTTCACCCTGTGCTCCAATAATAGGAAAATATGCAGGAGAGGTTTTGAGATTTGTTGGTGGCATTGGCCTCTTCTTCAGTTTTACAGAGGTATGTGCACATAACTCAGTATCTTCACACCTTTGTCACAGGGACAAACAGGGATTTCTGTTTTCTAGGGCACGAGGGCATGGCATTTTGCCTTAGCATGGCACTGAACTTTTGGAACGTATTGATGAATGTTTTCATGGAGAACTAATATTGTAATAGGAGGACCCCTGGCTTGAAATCAGAAGATAAAGCTTGCTTTGTAAGGGGTGAAATGCTTGATCATTAAATTATGTAAAATAAAATAAACAGATGAAATGAAGAGACTAGACTGAGTCATCTCTAGGGTCTCTTCTATTTCTAGAGTTGTATGATAAATTATAATTTTAAATATAATTTTGGCATAGGTAGCATATTCACATTGTTTAATATATCTGTTAATGTGTATATACACACATACATTTACATAAAGGTTTACTTTGGAAAATTACCTTCCAACTCCATCCCTCACTCCCCTTTGTTCTTAGCCTTCTAAAACCTGTAAGTAACCACTGTTATTTCTTATCTATATAATATTTATATTGTGTTAGTATATTATTATATTGACATACACCTAAGCAAAACCACATACATATTATTTAGGTAATTTTTGAGGAATGCAGAATTCCTCATTATCTATCTATCTATCTCATTATCTATTTTGAATGCTTCATAACCGTGGATATTTTTGATGCATCTGAATTGTCAATATGTATTAAAATTAAATTTTTTCTTTAATTCATAAATTCTGCCTGCAGTGCTTTATTTCATGGAGATATTCATATAACTCTGTAAATGAAGACACAAGAATGTTTATTGTTTGTAACAGTGGACCTTTGGGCCAGCTTGTGTTTTCCAATAAGGAGCTGGTTAAATTTGAGTTTACTAGACAAGAGCCAATAGTTAAAAAATGCACTGTGTGGTTAGAAACCTACTTACCCTACTTACTAACTATTTGACCTTGGGCAAGTTACTTTATCTTTCTGTGCTTCTGTTTTTTCATCTTTACAAACAAGCATAATAATGGAAAGCCCCTATTTCATAGAGTTGTTGTGATACTTAAAGGAGCTAGTATATATATTAATAAAGCTTGCAATATTTAGAATAATGCCTGATGTATGGCAGGTGTTGTGTGTTTAGCTACTGGT
Source organism: Giraffa tippelskirchi (assembly GCF_054371585.1). Taxonomy (NCBI): domain Eukaryota; kingdom Metazoa; phylum Chordata; class Mammalia; order Artiodactyla; family Giraffidae; genus Giraffa; species Giraffa tippelskirchi. The sequence continues at coordinate 72,267,658 of NC_137284.1, forward strand.
TTGTAGACATGAGTAAATTGTACATATTATGCTCGCTTAAAAAAAGATGATGGGACCCCTATGATTGTTGTGTTAATTGCTCATGTTAATCTCCCATTTTAAACATAGAATAGCATGTATAGAGTAATGCTATTAGGTGAGATTGTGCACATAACTATAGAAATATATGGTAGGCTATTGTAAGAATAAGCATTTATCTTTAAAAGAAAATCATAAAAATATTAAATATTTTGTGTGTTTGAAGTTCAGTCTTGTCATTTAATTTCTTGGATATTTAATTTCCCCTTCTGTGTGTCCCTATAATAAGGAATTCCATGGTTAACTTCCTTGTATGTAGTTTTTTATCTATATTCTCTAGCTTTTTTGTTTGAGTACACCTCCAAAAGTAAACTATGACACATTCAATATGTGGGCATTGTAAAAGAGTTTGATAAATATTGCCAATGGCCATTTGGGGGAGATTCTACCAACTTTTGATTCAAGCACTAATTCTTGATATTTTTATCTTAAAAGATACTCGCCAATTTAATAGGTATAAATAGTGTTACAATTCTGTTTGCCCTTTTGGAAATGTGACTAGTGAATTTGAAAATAAGTTCATGTGGTTTGGACCATGGGCATTTCTTCTTTTGTCAGTTGCCTGCCTAAAGTCTATCTTGGCCAAGGCCCTTTGGATCCCCTGTGACTCAGTCTATGCCAAAAAGGGGACATTTTTTTATAAGATGAGGAGAGCGGGCCACAGGGCCCCGAAAGTGTCTAGAAAGGAGGGCCCAGGGCTGGGAGCTCAGCAGCCCCACTGAAGGTTTTCTGCTCTGCTTTTCTTTCCTCCCTTCCTTCCCATCCCCTCTTCCTCTTGTCTGGCACGCTGCTTGGCTTCTTATTCTGCTTGCAATTTCTTGGGCATTGACTTTACTTTTTTTATGACTTTTAAATCAAATTTATAGATGTTACTTTTACGTAGTTAGGTTTATTGCTTTTACCTATATGGTTTACCCAGTTGATTTGTATGTTTAGAAAGGCCTTTCCCATTTTGATTATATATGTTAAAAATGATTAAAGCAGACAGTATAGGTGATATGAACAAACTTTAACAGTTTGTGGACAGTCTCCTTTTGGAGAACTGCAGAATAAGGCAGAAGGCAAGGGTAAAGAATAGGAAGAGAATAATAGAAAATATCCGCTTAGCTGGGGCCACAGAGGCAGTCTTGTTTGGGAGGAGAAGGTCTAGAGTGGGATTGGCTGGCCAAATATACTGCACTTCCAGTGAAGTGGAGCATTTACAGGGACACAGAAATTACCCAAGTATTTTCACTCGCTGATGTGGCACCCTGGATAATATTATAGCAGCTTCATCTTAGGCCTAGAAGTTTATTTCTCTCTGTACAACTAAATATAAAAATACATACATATATCTCAGTTTTATTGAGGTATAATTGACAAAATTGTAAGACATTTAAAGTGCACATCATGATGATTTGACATATGTGTACATGTGGAAGGTCTTCCCTGTAGCTCAAACGGTTAAAGAATCTGCCTGCAATGCAGGAGACCCGGGTTTGATCCCTGGGACAGAGGAATCTGGCGGGCTACAATCCGTGGAATCACAAACAGTCGGACACAACTGAGTGACTTAACACTACTACACTACACTATACATGTGAAAAGATTCTCCCATCAATTTAATTAACACACCCATTACCTTCCATAGTTACCTATTTTTTTGGTGAGAACATTTAAATTCTACTCTATCAGCAAATTTCAATTGTACAATATGGTGTTACTAACTACAGTCACCATGTTGCACATTAGATCTCATTTTAATCGTGTGTGGCATGTATTGCGTTTATGTATATAATGTATACATACATATGTATAAAATGTATAATTAATATAGATAGCACATTATATACATATATGTGTGTGTGTATTTTACATATTTTATTCTAATTCAATTTTTGTTTCCCTTCAAGAATGTAAAGTCCACTCTTAGGTATAATGATCAAAGTGGAGATAAAGACCAAGCTTAGTATTCACTTTTTTAAGGAAGTTTCCTCTGACATCCCTTTCTAATCTAAGCATTTTTTCATTTTGCTTTTTCTCAAGAAAGAGCCATCTTACTTCTGGGTTGGTCATGGCATCGATCCAAGAAAATTCATATTCCACTTGAAAACAATTCTGTACATGTTTCCTACCTTTCCTTGAAAAAAAAAAATTGGATTTTTATCATAAAAACTTGAAAATATAGATAGGAAAAAAATCAGAATGACCAATCTGAATATGCTTCATTAGCCAGAGTCAACAATTATCAGAATATTGCCACATAGTTTCTTTTTTATACGGGGATATATTTTGAGAATTTAGTCCTTTTGAGCAGCTCCATTTTCTTCTCATCAGATCACACTGCCTTCAGCTATGCATATTTTTTTTAAAGAGGATTGTATTTTTAGAGCAGTTTTAAGTTCACAATGGTATTGAGAGGAAGGAACAAAGATTTCCAGGACCCCCCTACCCCCTCCCACCCATGCACAGCCTCCCCCACTATCACGACTACTCACCAGATGGTGCATTTATCACACTTAACCCACACTGGCACATGATAACCACACAAAGTCCATAACCTCCGTTAGGGTTCGCTTTTGGCACTGTACAATCTATGAGTTCAGACAAATATATCCATCATTATGGTATTATACAGAGTATGTTCACTGCCCTAAAAATCCTCTGGGCTCTGTTCATTCCTGCCAGCCCCCACTGTTTTTTAAAATACTAATTATTTAAGAGTATAAACTCATGGGTCTTAGATTGCTCAAGTGTTCTTTGATGGAGTCCTTCTTTATATTTTATATACCAATTCCTTTTAAAACCTAACTAGAGATTTTAATAACATTTTATCCAATCTGATATTTTTTGGATGTATACACTCTCTCACTTTTAAATTTTTGTTCAGTATTTCACAGAATCAGCAATTCTCAGAATTTGAAGAGATGAATCTAACTAGCTGATGATTTCTTGTCATAGAAGAAATAGAAAGATTTTATTTGAACTATTTGTGACACATGAAAATAAATTTAAACCATCAAAGAAATATTGATTTAAAATCAAAAAAGAAGTTTTAGAAGTTAGTGCATGCTCTTTGTAGAAACTTTTGGAAAACACAGAAAATTGTGAAGCTGAAAGATTGTGTATCTACTACCTGAAGTTACCTACTCAGAAATCATCAACATTAATAATTTGGCATATTATGTTACATCTTTCTACATTTAATAAATATAAAAATAAATAACAAAGGACACACTTGTTGCACACTCTACATAGACATTTTATAAAACTGTACTTTGGTGACCTACCATGTCCTGGGTGTAGGTTCTAGAATTGGCAGAGTTCATGATCAGGTCTAGTCAAAGTTGCCATTGAATATCTTTAAATCATGAGCACCTGTTTAATCTAAAAATCCAATATAAATAATTATCTAACTTGGATCTTTCTGTATTTGGGGCATGACCTCCCTGTCATGCTCTCCCTGGTTGCAAGGAGATAGTGGTTTGGCAATGGGACACAGAGAAGAGGTGGTCTCATTTTGTCATAGTTGAATTGGAGGAATTAAACTTTAATAGAATATGGCTCCAGGTTATGAGTGTTTAATTTACTCAATGGCTCTGTTTCCCCTAAGGACTGTAACTTGCACTATCAGCTTGTATCCTGGGTTGATATAAAAGTATTTAACAATCTGAAAACTTCTAACCAGAAGTTCCCTGTGTGCCCGTGTTTCTGGGGCTGGGGCAGGGAAATGATGGTCGGGCAGCTTGAGGGGTGGTGGAGAAGTTACCCCTTGGCAGCAGGTGTGAAGGGATTTCAGTCCTGTATGTAATACGAGTGTGGCTGAAATGGCAGATGGAATGTTGTTAGCCTGAGAATGGCCAGTAGCACCTCAGATTCTTTTCTCAAGCGACAAACATAATTAGACGCATAGACCCCAGATTTGAACTCTGGGTCTAGCACTCATGACCTGGGTGACTGTTATCCAGTTATTTAATTAAACCTCTCGATGCCTCAGTTCCCTCATTGGTAAAATGAGGATAATGAAAATTCCTATCATACAGAGTTTTTGATCAAATGGTATGAATTTGTGAAGTGTGAAGAACAGAGCTAGACACAAAGTACTCTTTGTACGTTTAAGTAAATTCCCCCCACCCCTGCCTCGTCATACAGACTCCAAACCAGACTTTACACTTCCTTAAATTAGACTTAATCTTTCCTTGATTCAACTCACAAACCGGCAGCCCCTACATCCTTAGATGTTGTAACAATTATATAAACATTGCCGGTCATAAACTTCCTTTTTTTTTTTTTTTCTCTCGGCCATGCCTTACAGCTTGTGGAATCTCAGTTCTCCGACCAAGTATTCAACCCAGGCCGTGACAGTGAAAGCCCAGAATCCTAACCACTAGGCCACCAGGGAACTCCTCTGCCAGTCATGAGTTTTACAGTAACTCAGAAATTATTACTGCGGTAAATGGAGAACATTTTGGATTTACCACAGTTCTCCAGAGGTAGTTTCAACAGCTAATGAGTAGTTATGAAGTCGAACGAACAAAATTGAGATTAAAAGTTGGCCTATGTCTGAAATATGGAAATATAATTTGAATTTCATGTTGTTCCATTAAATTTTGTCTAAGAATTTTTGAGTATTTTAAATAAATCAGCTTTGAGGTAGCAGGACCACCAGAATGAACACATTTCTTGATTAAAAAAATAATAGGTTCTGTTGGTTATCTCATTAGTGAACATGGTGTGGGAAATGTCACAGCCACTACTTAATTACTTTTCTGAAAGTATACATCCCCCCACCTTTGGAGACGTAGGAATTACATTTTCTATGATCTGTGTTGGAAAATGTATTTATTGCAGGGTTTTTGTTATTGCTTAATTTTCACTGAACTCAGTTTGAATTAGCAAAACATATGATATTTTCGCTATTAAGACAAGTTAGTGTTTGTATTCGTTTCCTGTTGCTGCTCTAATAAGTAATCACACTTGTAGTAGCTTAAAGCAACACAGATTTACTGTCTTAAACTTCTGGAGGTCAGAAGCTTAAAGTGGAGACTGTTTCTGGAAGCTCTAGGAGAGACCTGTTTCCTTGTCTTTTCTACCATCTAGAGGCTGCCTGCGCGCCTTGGCTCGATTCTGAATTGACATTTTTCCATCTTCAAAGCTAGCAGCATGGCATCTTCTGACTCTACTTGCTAATGCCTCTGTTGTCACATTGACTTTGAGCTCTATCTCTTGGCTCTATGTCGGATTTTTGTCCTTCCTGCTTCCCTCTTTCAAGGACCCTTGTGATTACATCACAGAGTTCACGCTCATGATCTCTTTGTCTCATGAGCTTTAACTCAGTCATATCTGCAGTGTCCCTATTATGATGTAAGGTAGCCTGTTCACAGGTTCTGAGGATTATGGTGTGGACAAGCTCAGAGTGCCATTAGTCAGCCTACCCTAATGTTCAATTTTTCTTAGGGCCTCTGATTTGGGTTGCTTACTACATTTTAAAAAGAAATCTCTTCCTCTTTGAACAAACAATACCAAGTGCTTCAGAGTGTCCAGATTATTTTATGGATCAACTGAGTAAACGTGCACAACTGTTACTTTCTCTTTCTTCTTTTCTTCCTTCCATTCCAGATCCTGGGTGTTTGGCTGACCTACAGATACAGGAACCAGAAAGACCCTCGCGCTAATCCTAGTGCATTCCTTTGATGAGAAAGCAAGGAACATCTTTCATATGCTGATCTTGTACATTTCCTCTAAGTTAAGCTAATTTGCCTGTTTAAGGAAACAGTACCTGAAAAATTACATTATTGACAGTGGAATTATATATTTTTATGTTTCTCTAAATGTTTTTCTTTTTCCATTGCTGAAACTAATCTGAAACTTGTGGTCTCCTCTGAACCTCAGTGGTACCTGTAATCTACTGTTTTTCACAGTGTCTGGCACTGTCTACTGTGGCCTTTCTTAGCATTTTTACCTGCAGAAAAACTTTGTAAGGCACTATTGTGTTGATCATATTGTGACTCTAAATGTACATCTCACTGGAATAATTGTTATGTGGCACTGTGCTGTATAGATAGTTCTCACTGGAAAAAAAGAGTTGAAGTTTATTAAAACCAGAAAGTATGAGATTATTATAAATTCAACAAGGGAAATCTAAACTCCCCAGTTTTTTGTCCTTTTAGGAAAGAAGTGATGTGGTGAATATTGTTAGTATAAAAGTGATAATTTAGTTCTAGTAGTCTTTCTGATCACACTCATGTAGTCTAGAAATAGTCGTGAATTTAGGAAAGTATGGTTTAGGTTTTGCTTTTTACAGATAAGTGCAAAGGAGAAATGATTTCCTGAATGTCCTAACATGTAACATTTACCTTTGGCCTTCAAAATGAAATGAGTTTGAGAAATTCAGAAAGTATATCTATATATACATAATCTTGGTATTCTTTTATAATAATTTGAAGTCCAAAAGATTACCTTTTTAAACAAGTTACTATTAATGCATTGGCCCACGTAGCAAAACGATATTTGATTATCTTACGAATTCTACATACCCTTCTCATGAAATTTCTCAGTATTGTCACAGCAGCTTGTCAAATCCAAGCATATTTGAATGTGATCTCCCATAATTTGAAATTTAAATAGTATTGTGGTTCTGTATATTATGTTAAAAAATTAAAGTATGGAAACCTTTCTTCGTCTTTGGATTTTTGAATTAAAAGAAAGTAATGGAAGGGTTGATAAATGAATTAAGTGAAGTGGAATTCTCTTTTTTGCTTTGGGTTTGCTCTGACTGATGCAGAACTGAGTCGCCATTTCAGTCTGAAATCCAAGCATGGAATTAACTCCCAGCACTATGTAGTCATGCCAAAATCTTTTCTTGAAATGTTTCAGTGTCTAATATTTTCTCCACGTGAAAATTTTTTTTTAAAAGAGAAGTTGCTTATCTTGGTGGGGGGAAATATAGAAGTTCTTTCTTGTCATTAAAAATTACTAATTTCCTGTCATATTTTATGTAGTATATGATATTTCATTAGTAATTGTTTTGATGCTTATAGACCAAGAAAGAGGAGAAATGGCTGGCCTATAGAATTTTAGAGCATTTTGTTAGTGGGTACTTACATGCCTCTGACAGACTGGCTCATCTTTTAAGAAAACTAACTTCTCTCGGTGCAATTCCCATGCTACTGTAGACAAGAAAAACCATTTTCCCTCTATTCTCCTGAGTTCTTGACTGAGAACCCACTTAACAAATGACAGATAACAAGAGAAACAACAGAAGTTTATTAACATGTATACCTCATGTACATATAGGAAATATCCAGAAAAACAGATTAACTCTTTGAGATGGTTCAAGCCATTGTCTTAATACCATCTTTAGCTAAGGGCAAAAGAAAGGTTTGTGTGTGGGGGGTGGGGGTGGGGGGTGGGGGGTGGTCGGGGGGGGGTGGTCAGGAAGCCAGTTATGGAAAGTTACCAGGAAAGGCACAGTAAACAAGGATGAGGTTTGTTAGCAGTTTTGAGCCAGTGCCATTGATATGAGTTTTTGATGATTTGGAATCATGCTTCTCTTCCTGGTACAGAGAAGGAGACGTATTTACAAATGGAGATTTAAATATAAGTTTACCTTACAGAAGGGTAAGTTTCTACTCTTTTTTTTAGAGCTTCTCCTGTTTGTTGTTTCTCCAAAATAATTGTTGCAAGAAAGGGGACCCCTTCCAGGTCTCGAGAGTTGGGTGGTTGTCTAACACTCAGAAGTGAATTGTCCGAGGAGACACACATGCAGACAAAGCAAGAGACTTTACTGAGAAGGGTCACCTGGGTGGAGAGCAGCAGGGTAAGGGAACCCAAGAGGACTCTTCTGCCATGTGGCTCACTGTCTTGGGTTTTGTGGTGATGCGATTAGTTTCTGGGTTGCCTCTGGCCGATCTTTCTGACTCAGGGTCCTTCCCAGTGGCTCACACATCACTCAGTCAAGATGGATTCCAGTGAGGAGGATTCTGGGAGGACATATGGACTCGCATCTCCTGTCGCCTTCCAACCTTTCAACCTGAATTCTTCCGGTTGGTGGTGACCTGTTAGTTCCATGTTCCCTACCAGGATCTCCTGTTATAAAATAACTCATGCAGATGGTTTCTGTGATTACCTGACCAGGGTGGGCAGTTTCAGTTGGTGATTCCCCTCACATAATCAGCTCACAATAATCTTTATGCCAAAGAGGCACTTTCTGGGGTGACATGTTCTGTTCTCCTTCAATGTCATACAGGGCTCAGGGCAACCCTAAAAATGTTTCCACTTGTACCATGAGATTGTGCCACATGAAGGAAGTGAGATTTTTGGACTCTGTCTTCCTTTAAAACATTTTGTATTTTCCCCATTTGCTTTGTTGCATTTTGAAGTTTCCATGAGGTTCTGGAATCTCCTAATAGAATACTTTTTCTTGGTACAAATGATTCTATGTGGAAAGAGGCTGTTCCAGAGAAAACAAACCCATAGCTTTGGTTTGTGCTCTAATTGCAACAGCATTATTTAGGTCAACTCAGTTACAACCGGGGATTGAGAAGCATGAATCTTTAGGGCTACTAACCTCTGAGTCCCAAATGGCTGTTGGTGAACCTGCTGAGGTCTGGCTGATCCCAGGATGACGGGAGGGCCGCTGCCTATGTGCACAGAAATTTTGCCACAAAAACATTTTGTGAATTCAGAGGAGGGTGCATGTCAAATCAGGGTCTGTCTTGAGCAACAACAAATGGCTGTATGGCAGACTAAAGACTCTAGAGCTTCTTTCTTCTAAACCTAGCGTTTATTAAAAAAGACAAAAACTTGGCTTTAAAAAATTCTCTCATTCTCCGTATATGTATTTCATTTAGAGAAATGTTTTGGAAAAACGTAATGCTACTACAAATGGAAAATTTTGAAGCTGTACATTCTAGAAATCTCAACTCATATAGCTTAAATTCCTCTCAGCTCCTGTGTCATCTGAGCCACCGTGATTTTGGTGTGAAAACCAGTTATACGTGTTCAACCTCAGTAATACGTTGCTGAATGGAACCTTTCAGAGGAAAAAGAAACCAGAAGAGCGGCTTGTAGTTCTTCATTTCCTTCAGCCAGAAACAACCTCACACAGTTTTTCTAAATATTTGTTTAGCCCTGTTTAAGTTTATTCATCCTTTTGAAAATGCACTGTGTAAATATATGAAACTGTTTCACTGTTTACCTGGTAATGAGAAAGTTAGAATCATGTTTCTACATAGTATTTTCGAGGGGAAAAGCACTTTCAGACATCATGGTTATGCAGATAGGAGCATTCACATGTCAGTTGTTTCACTGGAAATGACAGTAAGGTGAAAGACCAAGTTGTCCAGGTTTCTGGATAAGAGAAGGGGTTTGTCTAAAGCTGTTGTGCCCTTGGTATGTTTGAGGCTAGCAGTTGATTTTTACACTGGGCTCTCTATGCCAGGTGCAATTAATTACAAGGTGGGTTTTCAGAGGGTGTTTTCTAGGTAATTTTAAAGGGGCAGCGCTCTTTGCCCCACACTTCCACCTGACCCCAGAAGGAGAGGGAGAAAGAGAAAAGAGACCAGAAAGAGCTTTTCGTGTTGAAATGTTTCTGGAATGTCACTATCACAATTGTAGTCGATGACAGTTGTAGTCATGAAATGACTCGAGACGGTGGGAAAGGGGAAAAGCAGACCCCCTTCCCCATCCAGCAGACCCCCTTCTCCCCTCCCTCCCCTCTCCTCCCCACTCCTTTCTCCTCCTCCCCTCTCACTTCTCTCCCCTCCCCTCAGGAAACTCAGCTTTTGGAGTTCTTTTGCGGAGAAGGGCTCCAGGAGTTGCCTGTGAGTTAAAATATATGTCGAAGAATGGACTTTGCCACCACTTGGAGGGTGAAACCACTCTGCTTACTTCGGGGATCTTGCTTTTGACAGGTCGGTGAGGTCACAACTTGACAAGTGGCCTTTTAGTAAGTCGAGCTGACTTCATCTGGACTTTGAAGTCTGCTTGTTGGTGGGGCCCTGGAAAGTTCCGTTCTTGCCTTTGAGCTCTCTTTCTTCTCCCCCTCAGCTTCTGTTCTCACCAGGGATTACTAACTATGGGACCTCGGTAGCTACCTAGGATTACTGAAGGCATCAGACAAGCAGAAAACCAGAGGAGAGTTAGCTGGTCCTAGATGGTCCTTTGAAGAAGACCACAGTTCTAAAACAGGTGTAGTCAGGTATGTTGATTGTCTACAAAAATGACTTTTACAGATGCTTTTTGTTACTAATTTTTTTCCAGAATTTGTCCCTGCTCCCTCCCCTGCAAGCTGTGGGGCCTCAGATAAAACTGATTAAAAAAAATTGAAGGTGGTAAAATATACATAGCATAAAATCTATCATTTTAACCCTCAAGTATGTAGTTCGGTGTTATTAAGTACATTCACATTGTTACACAACCGTCACCACCACTCATTTCTAGAATTTTTTAATCCTCCCAAACTGAAACTCTGTCAAATAATAACCCCTCGTTCCTCCCTGCCTTCTGCAGCTGGCAGCCACCATTCTACTTTGACTCTATGGATTTGACTAATACACATGCCTCATATTGAAATAGGGCAGAATTTGTGGCTGGTTTATTTCACTTAGCATAATGTCCTCCATATTCATCTCTGTTATAGCCTATGTCAGAATTTCCTTCCTTTAAAGGCTACATAATACTCCATTCTATATGTATATCACATATTTTGTTTACCCATTTATTCATCAATGGATATTTGGTTTGCTTCCACCTCCAAGGTGTTGTGAACAATGGTGCTATGAATGTGAGTGTACACATATCTTTTGGGTACCTACTCAGAAGTGGACTTATCAGATGTATGATAATTCTGTATTTTTTGAGGAATGGCCATATGTTTTTCCATAGTAGCTGTACCATTTTATATCCCGACTAGGTTACCAACAGTTTTATTCTGCTGTTTGAAATAAGACTCTAGTCTTAAAGCATTCTTCCGTTTCTCCCTCAAGGTAGGCTTTCACGTAAGTTTGTTTAAACACAAAGGAAAAATTGTGAGATGACAGTAAAGGATTTGGTAGAAAGAGCAGGCACTGTTAACATTTCCATGAGCTAAAACAACAGTTTTTATTTTTGCAACTTCTCTTTCTAACCTGTATACAGATGCATTTCCTGTACTTGCAGTTATAGCATAGAAACTCTTAAATTCTTTTTCACTTGTCTTTTTTGTTTCTCAATGATGTTTATAACTTATGGATGACAATATAGTGCATTTTGTGTTAGTAAACTAAGTAATCATTAGATTTGGAGGTGGTGTTTAAATAATGTTGCCACAGGCATCTTCACAGAACAATTTCTCTTGAATGATTTCATTGGGACAAATTCTTGGAAGTAGAGGAAACTGGGCCAAAGTTGATCAATTTTTTTAAATGACTATTGCTCTGTCACTTTTCTATGGGAGACTTATTTTCCTTGCAACCTTAACATTAGACTTCTTAGAGATGTATTTATATTTTATGAATTATATGGGTTGCTAAAATAACATTCAATAAATTTTAAGGGCTTAATCATATTTCACATCAGCCCAACTGAAAAAAAAATACACTTTTATTGTACAATAAGGGAAACCTGAATAGCTTAGAAGTTGTTATTCAAAATGTTTGTTTATTCAAGTAGAAATTCTTTTTTTTCCTCCAGCTAACCTTCAGAGACATTTCTAAATGGAACATTTTACCTTTTTAAGCACAGTAGGTTACCTACTTACCAGAAGGGTACCCAGTCCCTCTGGTGACAGTTTTGTTAAGGATTTAAATCATCAGCGTAGGCTTAGAACAGATTAGTGCGGAGCTCTTTGACAGTACTGTGTGAGAGAAAGTATTTTAGAAAGTATTAACTGGGAATGTTACTAATGCCAAAGGACCTACTCAGAAAGGCTCTATCCAAACAAAAAAAAGTAATTAAGACAGGCAATAGATAACCAATATATAAAGCATGGCACAGACCACCACAACCATTTGGGGGCTAAGGAAGGCGGTGGAGGTTGGATGATAAAGGAATTTTGTATAATAATGAATGTGAGATTAAATATGTATTGAAGTCATTAATGGGCTTTCCAGGTGGCTCAGTGGTAAAGAATATGCCTGCCAATGCAGGGCATGCGGGTTTGATCCCTGGATCCCTGGGTCAGGAAGATCCCCAGGAGAAGGAAATGGCAACCGACTCCAGCGTTCTTGCCTGGGAAATCCCATGGACAGAGGAGCCTGGCAGGCTGCAGTCCATGGGATCGCAAAGAGTTGAATATAACTGAGCACGCATGCACTTACTAAGTACATTAGTGATACTTAGCATTAATTAGTAAGTACATAGTAATACACATTGCTAATTTTTGTGTTTTCGTTGTGTTCATTGGAAAACGCCCTAATGCTGGGAAAGATTGAGGACAAAAGGAGAAGGGGGCGACTGGATGAGATGGTTGGATGGCATCACTGACTCAATGGACATGAGTTTGAGCAAGCTCTGGGAGATGGTGAAGGACAGGGAAGCCTGGCATGCTGTAGTTCATGGAGTTTGCAAAGAGTCGGACACGACTGAGTGACTGAACAACACAACAACAGTTTTTGTCAGGCAGAATACAGAGTTAAAAATAGGTAAAGCTGCTCTCCTATTTCTGATGCCACCTTCCCCCTTAACCGTCCAAAGAGAGATAGTGACCTCTGATCTTTACCCCCTAGAGGTGATGTCACTTCCCTTTGCTTTTACTGAATTTATTTCAGGCCAATACTCTAAAATCTTAAGAAACCAAATAAAGTATGAGGCTGAATTCTCAGGATGTGGTTGGAATGTGTTCAAGGATACAGATGTTCTCTGAAGGACCTTTTCACAAAATTAGCCTTCTGAAGGAGAAAGCTACCTGTCAGAGGCTTTCTCTGAGAGCAAAGTCCAACTAAAAATGAATTGCTAAATTCAAGTGTGACCATAGGAGTTTCTGGCCAGAGTGAGGCAAGGTGGTCTTCAATTAGTGGTAATGCTCAGTTGCTGACTCATGTCCGACTCTTTACGACTCATTGACGGTAGCCTACCAGGCTCCTCTGTCCATGGGTTTCTCCAGGCAAGAATACTGGAGGGGTTGCCATTTCCTTCTCCAGGGGATCTTTCAGCCCCAGGGATTGAACTCACATCTCTTGTGTCTCCTGCATTGCAGGCCGGCTCTTTACCACTGAGCCACCAGAGAATGTCTTCGATTAGATACTGATTCGCTTGGGATGCCTTTCTAGATATTCTGTCACCCTAGAGCATATTGTTTGATACTTCTGTTGTTCAAGCTCATGTCTACTTTTAGTCACCCAGTGAGAAACTATAGTGAGATGAGATGATAATTTTGTCTTTGGGCTTTGTTGCTTGAACTAGGTTTGTCTTGTCCCCTTTTTGAACATTTTGTGTTTAAAAGTCCTATTTGGTGAGTAAACCAAATAGCTTTTTGTGAAAGACCAGGTTGGGAAAAAAATGAACAGCTTGAACACCCCCTAAAAGGATTTATTTTTTTTTAAAAATCATGGCTCACTATGGAAGCATATGATATTATTTTCATACAGGTATATGTAAAACCAATTAAAAAAAAAGCTGTTGTAACATGAAACCATCATCTAATCAGTAGGTTCACCAGTGCTCCAGCCTTCTCCACAGTTTTCCAAAACCTCCTCTGGTTCCGAGTCTCAAGGCCCAACACAAAGGGAGGATCTTGCAGATTTTGTGTTTTCTCTACAGTTCAGTCTTCAGCAACTTGAGAGCTTTCTTCATGTTGTCAAGCACTAATAGAGGAAAAAGTTACAAGAGTCAACACTTCATCAGAATTATATTAATAGTTATAGTTTATCCCCAGACTCTAGTATTCTATTTCTTGTTTAATAGGTACTGTTTTATCATAGAGTGAATAGTTGTAATCTTGTAAATTTTTTCTAAAAGTACATGAAATGGCTTTCATTATAATCCAGATCTCTTCCAATGTTTATTAAATTCCTTTTCTACAAGGCATGGTGATATTACCTGTTCAGAATACCTGCCTTTAAGGAGCCCAAAGTCCTATTAAGCTTTATACTATTATCTCAAGAATGTTCAATACACTTGGGATGTGCATCCCCTGGTTCTCTCAGCATCCATTGGAGGCATTGCTAATGGACCGGCACATTCTTTCCTGCTGCTAGACACAACCTCACCATCCTTCCCAATATAACGTTCTAGGTCGATGTCACCCAGTATAAATTTCTGTGATGATGAAAAATATTCAGTGCTTGTTCATTAAGTACTTTAAATGTGGTCACTGTGTCTGTAGATCAGAATTTTTTTTTAAATTTTTTAACTGTAGGATAATTGCTTTATAATGTTGTGTTGGTTTCTGCCATACAACAGGGTGAATCAGCCATAAGTATACATGTGTCCCCTCCCTCTTGAGCCTTCCTATCCCCTCCCACCCCAGCCCACCCCTCTCGGTTATCACAGAACATCGAGTTGAGCTCCCTGTGTTATGAAGCCACTTCCCAATAGCTGTCTGTTTTACACATGGTAATGTTTATGTTTCCATGCTACTCTCTCAATTCATCCCGTCCTCTCCTTCCCCCACTGTGTCCACAAGTCTGTTCTCTGTGACTGAGTTCTCTATTCCTGCCCTGCAAATAGGTTCATCAGTACCATTTTTCTAGATTCCATATATTTGTGTTAATATGCTATATTTGTTTTTCTCTTTCTGACTGACTTTACTGTGTATAACACTACTTTGCCAACAAAGGTCAGTCTAGTCAAGGCTATGGTTTTTCCAGTGATCATGTATGGATGTGAGAGTTGGACTATAGAGAAAGCTGAGCACCGAAGAATTGATGCTTTTGAACTGTGGTGTTGGAGAAGACTCTTGAGAGTCCGTTGGACTGCAAGGAGATCCAACCAGTCCATCCTAAAGGAGATCAGTCCTGGGTGTTCATTGGAAGGACTGATGTTGAAGCTGAAACTTCAGTACTTCGGCCACCTGATGTGAAGAGCTGACTCATTGGAAAAGACCCTGATGCTGGGAAAGATTAAGGGCAGGAGGAGAAAGGGACGACAGAGGATGAGATGGCTAGATGGCATCACCGACTTGATGGACATGGGTTTGGGTGGACTCAGGGAGTTGGTGATGGACAGGGAGGCCTGGCGTGCTGTGGTTCATGGGGTCGCAAAGAGTTGGACACGACTGAGTGACTGAACTGAACTGAACAGGTTCATTCACCTCACTAGAACTGACTCTAATTCATCC
Source organism: Giraffa tippelskirchi (assembly GCF_054371585.1). NCBI lineage: Eukaryota > Metazoa > Chordata > Mammalia > Artiodactyla > Giraffidae > Giraffa > Giraffa tippelskirchi. Next base: position 72,282,974 of record NC_137284.1, read on the forward strand.
CTTTTTTTATGGCTGAGTAATATACCATCATATATTTGTACCACAACTTCTTTATCCATTCATCTGTTGATGGGCATCTAGGTTGCATCCAGGTCCTAGCTATTGTAAATAGTACTACAATGAACATTGTGGTACATGTGTCTTTTTGAAATACAGTTTTCTCTTGGTGAATTTTGTTTAATTTTCATTAAAGTTACTATTAAACAGCTCCATGTGGCTAATGGCTGACAAATTGGGTGATGCCAGTCTATACAGTCTTTAGTCATTGAGCAAATTGATCCTCAGGACAAAACCCAGTTTTCTTCCCAGAAGGACTAATTACATGTCACGGCTAGGTACAGTCTCCCATTGAGGTTCTTCTGCCTTGAGTCTCAATTTTTTTTTTTTTCTTCCATTTTATGGCAACCCCAGGGGAATTGAGTATCTTGGCAACTATTTGGAACCATCTTTCCTACTGATCTTGAAAATTGAACTCAAATTCAGCTTTAATAAGCTGGACTAAATGATTTCACTTTTGTTATTTGTGAAAAAAATTAACAAAGCATGCAGATTATTACTATTACCCTGGTACTATTACTATTGTACTCAGTTTTGTGGTAGAAGGAGTTATTTGTGCCGAAGAGAAACTTGAAAAGCAGGTAATGTGGTCCTAGGATCCTCCTGGAGGGAAAGACACCTAATCTAAATAACTCTTCTTTGAGATTTTAAAAAATGAGATAAAAATGAATGTGATTTGATGGAGAACACAAGACTAGATATGGTCAGACTGTTTCTCTAGAGTCTCTGAGCACAGCTTTTTTCCCCTCCCAATGTAGACTCTCTGCCCATCACAACTGCAATTCTATGGATATTCCAAGGAGGTAACACTTACATAGAGCTGTGTCTGAAGGTTCATAAGCATAGAGACGATTTGAGTATCTTCCAGTGATGTCAGCTCTAACGGTCAGGGATGGGTCTATAAAGAAGAAGCCAAAAGGAGTGAAGTATTTTGTTTCAAAGGAACCTCTTTTGCAGAGGAAGCCTACGTGTTTATTTGGATCCCATGAAAGTCTATGTATTTATTCACATCCCATGAAAGAAACACTACATGCCCTGCTGGATGGGATTCTCCTCCATCCCGTCTGCAACCCAGCCGCTGCAGCTGGTACCCAGAGCCAAACTGGCAGCATTCAGTAGCCGGGCAGTGGTATTTGTGGAAAAGGTTGCAAGCTCTGCTGTTCTATCTATAGCAGCCTGAAAGCAGGGTAATATACATTGTTGAAGTGATGTTTTGTTTTTGGTGAAAGCAATGGCATTCTCTACTAAAGAATTATTTTAAACTTTTGAAATGATTATGTTATAATTGAAATATGTTACCAAGAGCAGCCTAGATAATTAGAAACTCACATCAAATGATAGCTTTCCAAACCAAAGTTGTTGTTTTTTTTTTTAATGAATAGAAGAATGCAAGCTCTTAAGAACAGCCAAGGTAAAATAACTGTGTATTGTCCTCTATGATTTTTTCTTTTTTAATTTATTGTTAACAAGCTGCATGTTAAAAATAGAGATTTGAGAGTCCCTTATGTATATATTACTCTAGGTTTAAGTCTTTTTATTTTTCATGTTTTACATTTAACTTGAAGTTATCAATTAATGAGGGAAAAAAGTTGTAAACAAGATACATCATAAAGGGAGATATTAAGATGTACAGAGGCCTAGCAGCCTTTCCTTAAGAGAGTGATTAAAGGAGCCTGTGGTCCATTGCCTGAGAATTAGCTGAAGAGGACACATGAAACCCAGCCTCATGCATACCACATCTGTCACTGGTACTTGATGGCCAATCCCTGTCATTTCAGAATGTTGGACTGCGACCAGCAGACATAAATTACAGGAAACTGACATGTGTTTCCTCAAGAAAGACTTAAGATCTTCTCTACTTCTGCCTGGTGTACACACAGGGTCTCACCTTCATAATCTATTAACGTAAGAAAAGCTTTTAAGTCTCCCAGCCATTGGCTCACATTCCCTGGCTGTCTAGGGGAGTCACCTGCAGAGCGTTCAAAGACTGCCACCTGCGTCCCACCCCGTGAGATTCTAATTTAACTGGTTTGAGATGTAGCCTGGGCAACTTGATTGTTCAGATCTTCCAGGTAATTCTAATACACAGGCCTCGTGGAGAACTACTGAGCTGGAAGAGCAAGCTGCCTGGGACCTGGTTCTTATGACCAGAGGAATTAGACAGGGCTTAAAATGCCCTTTGGTGGCTCAGACAGTAAAGAATCCGCCTGCAGTATGGGAGACTTGGGTTCCAGCCCTGGGTTGGGAAGATCCCCTGCAGAGGGGCATGGCAACCCACTCCAGTATTCTTGCCTGGAGAATTCCATGGACAGAGGAGCCTGGTGGGCTACACTCCATGGGGTCACAGAGAGTTGGACATGACTGAGGGACTCAGCACAGCACAGCACAGCACAACAGACTGCCCTTAAGAGGAGCACTGAAGAGAATTCCTGCACAGCGTGTGGCTGGAGAACCTATAAAGGCCCTTTCAGTGTAAGGATTCTAAATCTTCTAAATCCCAACAAGACCAAATCTGTAAGATTAGCTCTGGTTCAACCTTGCTCCTTTCCTCCCTTAACTTTTTCTCTCTGTTTTGTAGGTTAGTGTGAACATGGATGAATTACACAGGTGAACTACTTGGTCAGAGTGAGGTGTGCTGTGTGATGAATTGAATTATGGATGGTCCATTTTTTTCAGTATCACTTTGATCATAGTGAAAGTGTTAGTTGCTCAGTTGTGTCTGACTCTTTGCAATCCCATGGACTGCAGCCCACCAGGCTCCTCTGTCCGTGAGATTCTCCAGTCAAGAATGCTGGAGTGGGTGGCCGTTTGCTTCTCCAGGGGATCTTTCTGACCCCGGGATCAAACCCAGGTCTCCCACGTTGCAGGCAGATTCTTGACCGTCTGAGCCACTTTGATCAAAGCCAAACTCAATTCATTTGTTCAGTCATTTAACAAATATTTACTATAAGCCTACCACAGGGTCATTCTGAAAATATGAGCAGAAAAAGATCTAGTCTCTACCGCTTGCAGGGTCAATAATTATTCAACAATCACCCAGTGAATGCAAAATTATAACTGAGGAAAGAGTGACCATTGAGAGGAACATGGTGCCTCAAGAACGCATCATGGGGCTTTGAGCAGGTCTGTGAGTGACAGTGATTACCCCGGCGACCTGGGGATACTGAGGCAGGGCGGGGGCAGGCAGGAAGCAGCACATGTAAAGTACCAGTGGCAGGAAGGAGCATGGCTCCTTTGATTTTTTTTTTCCTTTCAGCCCATATTCATAACACACCTAAAAATAATGATCAAAAGCATCATAAAGAAAAATCCAGCATGCAAAAGGATGCCTGATTAAATGTTTACAGGCATGATATAATTTGGGGAAATACATTTAAACAATGAACAGGGTACTTCCACCTCAGGTGTTCTTGTGGCAGAAAATGAGAAGTTCAAATTAGCAGATGAAAAAATGTCATGTGTGAAAATAGGTAGGAGCTTGCATTTTCCAATGAAAATATTTTGTGAAACTGAAAGTTAACAGCTGGCCTCCCACCCCAGCTTTGTCATTTCCTTGGCTGTGGTGAAACAACGGGTGAGGGTGTGCAGGACAGAGGAAAAGACGTGGCAGTGTTTGTGTAGTGTTCAGAGTGTGTTTTATCTCATCGTCACTTTTACTTACCAACAAACAAAATCCTGGGCACGTACTGGCCATCAGGGGAGAGGTGTTTGTCAGTTGTTTCATACTAAAAAAAAAGCAACTTTCAGTTTGTTTATCCTTCAGTTATTTTCAAACTTGTTATAAAAACGTGTCCATTCCTGGACTAAGGACCTTAAAACACTATAAGGCACATCTCTAACACAGTTTATGATACAGATGTAGAAGCTAGTTACATGCATGAAATAATAAAGAAGCTAGAGCAGAATGTGATGCAGAACAGGAGGTAAAGAGCTGTTGTCTGTGATGAATCAGGAGCCCCAGAAGTCAATAAGGGAGAATTTGGGAGGCATATGGTGCTCAGGGAAGGCATCTTGGATAAGGTGGGAAGAAATAGATCAATGAAAAAAAAAAAAGGAAGTCCTTTTTGGAGAAACTACAAAACAAACAGGATTGTCTTGAGAATTCATCTATTATTTTTTAATTCAGAATTTATTAGCAGTATACTGCACTTCTCTTGAATTAATGCATGTCTGTTGGGAGATAGGGACTTCCCAGGGGGCACCAGTGCTGCCCATCTGCCAATGCAGGAGACACAGGTTCAGTCCTTGGGTCGCGAAGATCACTGGAGGAGGAAATGGCAACCCACCCCAGTATTCTTGCCTGGAGAATCCCATGGACAGAGGAGCCTGGTGGGCTACAGCCCATGGAGTCTCAAAGAGTCAGACACGGCTGAAGTGACTTAGCACACACTGGGAGACAGAGAAGGAGAAGGCATATTGGGGATCCAATGGGTGAAATGTTATGATGAAGGATAAGCAGGCACATCGAGGGCCCAGAGTAGGACATTTAACCCTGTCTGCAGGCTCCATAGAACTTTCTGAGGTGGGTGAAGAGAAATCTTTAGAAAATGAATAGGAGTCAGTTACATAGAAAAGGAGGTCATTCTGGGCAGAGGAGGGGGGACGATGATACAAAGGCAGATGAAAGACCCAGAAGTTTCTATAATCAAGTATTTGGATGAGACTAAAGGGTAGGGATGGCTTTTGGATGGCTCGGTGGTAAAGAATCCACCTGCAATGCAGGAGACGCAGGCTTGATCCCTGGGTCAGGAAGATCCCCTGAAGAAGGAAATGGCAACCCACTCCAGTACTCTTGCCTGGAGAATTCCGTGGACAGAGGAGCTTGGTGGGCTACAGTCTGTGGGGTCGTAAAAAGATGGACTGAGTGACTGAGCACACACGCAAAGGGTAGGGATGCTGAGGCTGTCGTGAGAGATGACACTAGAAAGCTACTTCAGGGGTGGCTCGTGAATGGCCTTGCACACCTCCCCACAGTGTTTAGATTTGCCCGTAAATAGAGAAGAACCACTGGAGGGATGTTAGAAGAGCCGTGATCCCAATTCAGTTTTTAGAGTAATTACCCCGACAATCGTGTGGGATCAGACAGGATTTACTTTGCAGTCAGAGAGCCACTTAGTGTAAGCTAGTAAAGTGAAAAACTCTTACACTAAAACAGCGGTCTTGGATTTACAGGGAATGACCAATAGTAAGACTGTTTCCAAGTCAGAACCACAGGCCTTCATGACTGCCAGAGGTGAGGTGGAGAGTCAAGTCTAGAATAACACCCTAATGGAATAGGGAATGGAGAAAAAAGAGCATTTTGAAAAACCTGTTATGTTGATAAATTCAGTGTTGAACACATCAAGTTAAAGCTGATTGCAAGATTTCTGAAATTTGGTTGTGGATGCAGATTGGAAGCTGTTGTGTATTCGAGGAAGACAGGGGAATTACCAGTGAGCAGGTCTGGATGAAATTGTCCATAGAGAATATAAAATATGAAAAGAGAAGTAGGTCGAGTAGAGATCAGGAAGTCACTTATATGAAGGGATAAATGGAGGAAGGAGCCTATGGAAGGAGGTGAAGAAGAACGGCTGGTGTGGATGCTCCTTGAAGAAGCTCACCTGTCAACCCAGAAAGAGGAGAGAGAGAGAGAGAGAGGGAAGCCCCAGGGGACACAGGGTTAGGGAAAGAGTTTTCCGAGTTGTTTAGTGATCGCTTGCCTTTGAAACAGAAATGGATCCTGTTTCTACACCGAGTAGAACTTATAAAAACAGAAAGCTTTACCATGAAGAGAGGTGGTGATGGCCAATTAGCATGGGGAAGCATTGGCTCACAGCATTCATGAAGTGATTAGATTTGGGCACCCAGAGAGCTGTCTCTTCCAGAGAGAGAGGGTACATGGAGTAAGAATGGGTGGAGGGCAGCCAGGACTGCAGGGGAAAGGGGCACAGCAAGGAATTGGTAAATGACAAAAACCTCCCATTTATTAACAGCAACAAAGAAATCCTGGACCATGGGAGAGTATTATCCAGACAGTTTAAAATTATTAGTCATTAAACAAAATCCCTGAGTTGGGAAGATTGCCTGGAGAAGGAAATGGCAACTACTCCAGTATTCTTGTCTGGGAAATTCCATGGACAGAGGAGCCTAGCAGGCTACAGTCCATGGGGTGGCAGAGTAACTGGGCACGGATGTGATCACATATATAGGCACATGTATAAACAAAAGTGTAGACATGCAAGATAGATACAAATAAAATCTTTTCTCTCTGTAGTCTATGAGATGTGATATTTGGAACAGATCCCCATTAAAGTAGTATGATTAAGACATATAGGAAAAAGGAACCATCCATTTCAAATACTGAGAGAAACGGCAGTGAGGATGAAGAGCTAACTTACAACTAGATTGAGGAGGACAAACTGCTCTGCCAATTTCTGGATTTCTCTATTTTCAGCAAATGCCTTCTTTAAAGCTATAATGCAAAGAAAAATAGTTAAGCATTCATCTCATCACCAGGTAAGACCATTGTTCTCTGTTACATTTTAAATTGAACTGTATTTTTAATACAATGTTGAACCCCACCCTTTCTGCAAATGATTAACGAAGAAATATCTAGACCATTGAACAGCTTTGTTAATACTGCTCAGTCAGTCAATCATTCATCTCTTAATTTTTTTTTAACCCGTGTTTACTGAGTGGTTACTATGTGGCAAGACTGTTTCATGTACTGGGAATAGAGCAGTGAGAAAATAATAAAATGTGCTTTCTTCATAGGACTCAAATGCTTGTGTAGGAGACAGATCATAAACAAGCAAGTAGTTTTAGGTGGAAATAAGCACTTTGAAGAAAAATAAAGCAAAGCAAGAGGTTTAAAAGCTATAGAGTGTTTAGGGTAGACTTCTTTGAGGAAATGACATTGAAGTAAGAGGCTGATGCATTCAAAGATATTAGGGATCCATCCTAGGGTAGCCAGGTAGGTGCCTGTCACAGATCTAGGCAAGATCTCATCTAGGTTTGGACCAGGGCAGTGGCTGCATTTGGGCAGCAGCTATGTAATATATGGGGCCCAGTGCCTGTCTCAGAGGTGAAGAATCCACCTGCAATGCAGGAGACTTGGGTTTGATCCCTGGGTTGGGAAGATCCCCCTGAAGAAGGAAATGGCAACTCACTCCAAAATTCTTGCCTGGGAAATCCCATGGACAAAGGAGCCTGGCAGGCTACAGTCCATGGGGTCACAAGAGTCGGACAGCAACTAAACCACCATCACCAGTGCCAAATGAAAATATAGAGCCCTTTGTTCAAAAATTACTATGACTTTTAAGATGGCAACAGCTGATCTTTACAACAAGCATAGGAGTCTTCTAAACACTGTGTCTTGTGTGATTGCACAGGTGGTGTGCGCAGGAGGCTGTTGCTGGCCTTTGGACATACTGTGAAGGTGAAGCACTGGTATTTGCTGATGTATTGAATGTGGCATAAAAGACAAAGCAAGAAGTCAGGGATGAATTCTAGAGCTGGTGTTTTCAAACTGTGAGCCAATGGGTAACAAAAAATGTGGAAATATTTGAAGTTACTTCAAAATATGTGTTTACTACATAAAATATTCTTTTTAATTCAACTGTGCTGGGTGCTAAGGGTATAAAGATGAGAGATCTGGACCCTCCCCCTAAAGCTATAAACCTAAAAGAAATTATATTTAGGAGTATAAATTACCTTGACTGTGTGGGCATTCATCCAAGTGGTGAATAATCATCAAGGGTTTATTGCTTCAAGAAACAAAGAGATATTGGATCATGTTCAATGAGTAGGATTTTGTGGGTCGCTAAAGATCGCTAGATGGCTCTCTTGAGAGCTGTGAGAGTTTCCTAAAGCTTGTCTTTACCTTGTCTTGGATTTGTATAAAGCTTCTTCATATGTCTGGGTCCAGATGAGTTGGTCCCCCCAACCTAGAACAAAAAAACCCAGTGTTATCTAAAACTTATGTTTTCAGACCCAGAGCTGTTGAAAAAACAGCTGTAAAACTGGGATCATTATATACTTGATACTAAAGAAGAGCAAAAACCTCTAGAGAAAACAGAAATAATGGTAAACTTTGATAAATGTAGAAAGAACATGTACAAAAATATGTTCACACAGATATCAGTTCTAAGAGTTAAATCTTTCCCAGTTAAGTTTAATTGGAGGCCAACGAGAATGTGGCTCCTACCTCTGGAGAGGGTCTGGGGCAGTTTGAATTGAGAGTCCTTCGTGTCCTTCTTAGCTCCTGGTTTGACTGTGGTGTCTTTGGCCAGAGTGTAGGAGAGGGCCACCAGCAGCAGGAACGCTGACACTGGAATCTTCTCCATGGCAAATCTGATATGGAAAACAGTCAATTAGCAAGAAGCCAGTAAAACAAAAAGAAATTAGCAATTTTTCAAAATCTTCAGATTGCAACACAACCATGGGACACAACAAGAATTGAGGCTTAGATGGGATTAAACACATGCAATTGGAGTGAAAAAATACCTTCCACAGAATTTTCCTAAGAATGCGTAGTATAAATGTCTATCTATCCACCTCTATATAGATATAGATCCATATAGAAAAAAAGTATACTGATGAAGATCGCCATAGAAATATACAATGTAGAAATAGATACAGATATATTTTAAGAAAATAAGGAGATAGATGTATATATTCTTATAGCTAAGGGAATTTGCTTTTAAATTTTATATTTTTCTAAAAAACTTCATATTAGAAGACACCTTAGGGGTTATATCCTCTTTTCCCACCTCCCCAGTGTCTCATTTTGTAGATGAAGAGTCTGAAATTCAGAGAAATGAAGACCAATGAGATGAGCATAGAACCAAGGCTTTTGGATCTTGCCATTTTGCAGTGCTGGCTCCCATCTTCCCATTCGGAAAAAATTGCCCTAAACATACATATTTCTTTAACATTTTGTTAAAGACACTGCCATTGAAAAATAAGATCCGAGTGAAATGATTTATTTCATTTAGAAACTGCCACCTTTATCTTTTAACTAAAGGCTGGCACACACACAGCTCTCTCCCTAGTGTAACATTTACTCAAACTCTAGATATATTGGTTCTGAAGTGGTTAAAATACATCCGTGGAAGTTTCTTCCAGTGAACTAATTTTTTGATGCTTAGTGTGGGCCTGAATAGGTAGGTGGTTGTGCACAAAATATTTCTATTTTATCCCGTAAAATATTTTATGGGACTCATCACACAGAGAGACCAACCTCGTGGATGTCTCTTTGTTAATTTTTTTTTTCTTTCCAGTATTCCAAATTAAAATATCAGGAAATGTTGTACTATTTCAAAGCAGATGCTTATGAATGGGAAAGAGAATAGCAAGGTAAGGTACATGAGTGAGTGAGGAAGTAAGTGAGCTAGCAAAGTGAATTGCATTAGCGAATCACTAGGGCTATCTAGGGACCATGACATGCAAAGCTGGAGACTTGGGATGCTAGTAAAGCCAAAGACTGAAATTGGTTAAAAAGAAACACCTAACTCTAATATTGGTGTGTTTCAAATTAAATGAACTCTGCTAGAGAAACAGGATGGACCATCAAAGTTCAGTGTTTTTAAGGGGTAAACTTTCCCATATTCTGATAGCTTGAGGGAAAACCTTTGTTAAGCATTGTTGTTTAGTCGCAATGTTGTGTCCCACTCTTTTGAGACCCCTTGGACTGTAGCCTGCCAGGCTTCTCTGACCATGGAATTTCCCAGGCAAGAATACTGGAGTTGCCATTTCCTTCTCCAGGGGATCTTCCCAATCCAGGGATTGAACCCACATCTCCTGCATTGACAGGTGGATTCTTTACCATTGAGCCACTTGGGAAGCCCTTGTTAAGCATTAGCCAATTAAAAAAAAAGGCATTGCTAAGTTACCAAATCCAGATGATGCCTTGTATTAAACTGACCGATTATTGTCTATGTCATAGTATGTAGTAGCCACGCAATGTCTCACAAAAAAGACATAAGCAAAAAACAGGGATATACTGTCTTCATTTTCTATACCCATAAAGATACAGAAATGCCAGTAACAATTCTTGTATCCAGTATTTTGCAGAAGCAACTCAAATGTGCTACAAGTCTTCTAGCCTTTTTGTTACAAAGACTTCTTTTTCATGTCAACAACAATAAAACCAAGAACTCTTATGTGAGAATAATTACACTGTTCAGGATAATGGTTGATTCAGAAAATATCATGGCAAGTAATGACTTGAAATTTATCGAGAAACGTTTGATTTTATATTTTATGTATGTCAACAAATGTATATTAGCAAAAATAGTAGTAAACAGGTGATGAAGTATTTATTTAATTTGCTGACAATTCTTGTTGTGCAGGTGGCCATTAGGACCTCCTGTGATAGCTTTGCAGCTTTCAGATTGGAACTATTGATACCTTATACATGTTTTATAGCAAGATGACTCGAGGGAGCCGAATATAACTCCTGCTGTACAAACAGAATTTTCTGAGATTCACTGTACTGTTTTCAACACATCAATTTTTAGTCCTGAATTGACTGTGATCTGCAAATTGCATGCATAAACCACCTCAAAACAGAAAGCTAACCATGGAGGACACTGATAATTTGGAGAGACACACATATACACACTATGAAACCAGCACTTTTCACTGGTCATTATATCTCTGTCTTCATCAATGAATGCCTTGCAGGAGGTTTCAGTGTCCTTGTTCATAAATGCTTTAGGAAAGTAACCAGATCTCTCCTTCTACATTCTATCCTATGAATTTAAAGACTGAATAAGCAATAAGGATATCTTTATATCAGACACAGAAGGAAAGCTATTTCCTGATTTGCAAGAATATTCTGATCTGTAATCCCCAGCAGCTAATCTGAGCTGACGTTTCACAGTCCTGCAGGTCTTTGCTTTGCCAGTAAGAAAGAAACAAGCATTAGATGGTGATCAGGGCTCAGTAACCAAGACAGGAGACCCTGGGCTGTGTGTCAGGCTTGAAAACTCCAGAAGTTCGCTCACTGTTAAACCTCTCGTTTTCTGGGGAGAAAGCATTACCTTGAATCAGCTCAGGAACAGAACATCGCTCTTGCACAGAGAGGTTCCAGGAAGCCTCTGGTGGAAATTCCATCAATTCCCTCTCCAAATCCCATTTTGCTGCTCCTGGAACTGCCCCGCACTCCTCTGCCTGTGGATTGCCTACACCTTTACATGGTAACCAGAGGCCAAAGCTCATTCTAACAGGTGCCCATCTAACAATGCTGTCAGGAACCTTACCTGGATCTCCCCACCCACCTGTCTGTGTGAGCCAGGTGGCCTCGATGCAGTCCAAGCTTCCTAGTATGCTGGCTCAGCCCATGCCTCTATTTATGCACCTGAGCACACCTCAATCCCACCCCCTAATCCTGTATTCACATGGTGCAGACTCTGAAAGGAACTTTTCTTTCCCCAGGTCTTCCCGGGGCTAGAGTTCCCTGTTTTTTAAAAATAAAGTTGCAGAGGGAGTCCCTTTCAGTATGCATGCCTTGAACTCTTTGTGAAAGTATATTGTTAAGAGATTTGAGAAAGATGGGCAGAGTGCCAAATCCAGGTACGGTTTGAATGAAGACATTTGATTTGCCTGAAGGCTGATTTGTCTTTATGTGATTGGATGGAGTTTGTGTCTGTAGAATTTTTTTTTCTCTCTCTCTCGGGCAGATTGCCTCTATTTAGTTAGAAACACACAAGAGATGATTCACAGTTCTAACCCCTACACTCATATAAGCTGCTGTCCTCCATTATGGTATAAATTATTTCACACAATGTACTTCCTTTTCTTGACAAACAAAATGTTTATTCACTGTAGGTATGAAAGTAATCCAAACCAAGCATTCATATAATATATTAAAACTAAGGAATTATTAAAAAAAGATATCCTAACACTATGAGTTTTTATTAATCACCTTTCAGGAACTCCCCTCCAAAGAATTCAAAGGTATTTCACAGATACTCGCTCATTCAATGGCAAACTTTCCTGCTAGGCATAGCAGGAAGCTATTTCCATCATTTTTCAGACCTATAAACTAAGATGTGCAACTACTTTCTCCTTTAAATTTATGCAATAATTTGCTCAACATTTTAAGACTGGACTTGGGTTTTCTGTAAAAAATTTTAATCCTGTGAAAACTATGTGTAATCCTTAAAAGTTCAGAACAGAAAAATCTTTAACAATAGAAAATAAGCTAATGAGATGCAAGCCCTATAAAAATAAAATTTGAAATGAGTTGAGATCATACTACTTCAAAATATTTTCAAGTAGGTGAATTTTTTGATAAAGCCTGAATTTCTGTGGGCAAAATAGGAAGTGATTTCAAAAATGGTGAGTTTTCATTTGAAATGAGTTCACAGAAATACTTTCTTTAGGAATTTGAATAAAAATAATGATTTGAGCTCAACTTTGAAAACCAGTAAGCCTTTTATATGGGCTTCCCAGGTGGCTCAGTGGAAGAGAATCTGCCTGCCAGTGCAGGAGACATAGGAGACACGGGTTCCATCCCTGGGTCAGGAAGATACCCTGGAGGAGGAAATGGCAACCCACTCTAGTGTTCTTGCCTGAAAAATCTCAGGGACAGAGGAGCCTGGCAGGCTACAGTTCATGGGGTTGCAAAGAGTTGGACACAATTGAGCACCCACTTCACCAAATATTCATTGAGCCTGATTATGTAGCAAACACTATGCCTGACATTAAAGATAGGAAAATGAAAAAGACATGGTCAGTTATTGCGGTAGACAAAAGCATCCATGGGCAGTTGCAATTCAGGGTGGTAAGCCATACCGTGGGAAAACAAAGACACTGAATTCATTATCCCTGCTGTGAGGTTATCAATGATCTGATTGAAGAGTTAAGATTAACCCACACTAAATCATCCTCATGAGAGGAACATGTGGTAATGGATGGGTAAAAGACTCTGATGCTGGGAAAGATTGAGGGCAAGAGGAGTAGGGGGTGACAGAGGATGAGATGGTTGGATGACATCACCAACTCAGTGGACATGAGTTTGAGCAATTCTGGGAGATGCTGAAGGACAGAGAAGCCTAGCATGCTGCAGTCCGTGGGGTCACAAAGAGTCCAACATGAGTAAGCGACTGAACAACAAGTGGTATAGGTATCAGCTGTTATTATTTTTCAGAGGAAATAAGAGATTGCTAGTCATGAAAATACTCAGATTGATGCTAGACAGCAAGGTTTCCAGATGGAGACAGTGATAAAGAATTTCCAAAATATATTTGTTGGGTATTTAGTGGAACCACCCCTGACTAGAGTCAGATAACATCTGGGAAACTCATAAACAATAGGTGTGAAAAGTTGTTTGGGGGCTATTTGATTTACTGGGGACCTTGAATGCCATTTTAAGGAGTTTAGACTTCATCCTCAAGAGGAAGTGTCCTGCGATGGTGAAGGGGGCATTTTGTAGATTCAGCTTTGGTTTGAGTTCAAATTTAGTCTGATGATTACTACAGACACTACTAACGCCTGCAAATTACTTAACCTTTCGATACTTCAGTCGTCTCACTTGTGAAGTGGAAACAATGAGACTCACTTTATAGGATCTGTGGAAGGTTATATAAAATAATTGAGAAAAAATATTTAGAATGGTACATAGCACATAGTAAGCACTGGAATGTACTATCGACGTTACAGAACTTGCTTCTCTATGAAAGTCACTTAGCCGTATGGGGGCTTTTGTGTACAAATACAATTGTTTCCCATTTCTTGGGGTTTAATGTAAACACCTAGTTCTTCCTAAATCTAAAAGTTTAAGTTTAAAAATATACAAATTTTGTTTATTTGTATAAAGTATACAAAAATAATTTGGTTTTGACTGGAGACGTTTGGCTGGAGAAGGAAATGGCGGCCCACTCCGGTGCTCTTGCTTGGAGAATCCCCATGGACAGAGGAACGGCAGGCTATATAGTCCACGGGGTTACAAAGAGTCGAACATGACTGAAGTGACTGAGCACAGAGAAGTTTGGCATAAAATTCAAAATCTATTTTAAATTCTTTTTTATTATACTAAAAAAAAAAATCACGTGAAATATAGCTATCCTCTTAACCAATGAAGTGTACAAGACGATATTTTGAACTATAAGCATAATGCTGTAATCAGATATCTAGAACTGGTTTCTTTTTTCAAAAATTTTTTATTTATGTAGGCTGCTCTGGGTCTTTGTTGCTCTGAGTGGGCTTTCTCTGGTTGCGGTGAGCAGGGGTTATTCTTAGTTGCAGTGTGTGGGCTTCTCATTGCCGTGGCTTCTCTTGCTGTAGAGCACAGGCTCTGGGGTGCGCGGGCTTCTGGAGTTGGGCTCGCCGGCTCAGTGGTTCAGCTTCTGGGCTCGAGAGCACAGGCTCAGTAGTTGTGGTGAACAGGCTTAGTTGCTCATGTGGCACGTGAAAGCTTCTGGGACGAGGGGTGGAACCTGTGTCCCCTGCATTGACAGGCCGATTCTTATCTACTGCACCACCAGGGAAGTCCTAGAACTTGTTTCTTGCTGTTTAAGTAAAATAAGTATCATCAAATTAAACTGACCTAAATTAGATAGATTACATTTCAATAGGCTAAATTTGATGTATGAAATATAGCTCCTTTTACAAATTTCCTTAATGAAAATTTTCTAAGTATTTTTACCTGCATTTACAAATTTAATACTAGTACATCTAATTCTTTTAAGCTTTTAAAATGTTCAACAGGCTACATTTGCCAACATAATTACCATAACTTTTCTAAGCACTTTAGCAATTCTTATAAATATCACAAATTAAAGTTACTGATTAGCAATTCAGGTTACATTAATCTTACAAATATTTCTCACAGCCAAATACATTATAATTCTAAATTAAAAATCCTAATTCTAGTCACATTCTTAATTAGAGTCACCGACCAATATTCAGCTTCTCTGAAAGAGGTTTCTGTTACATCTTACAAGCACTTCACTAACAAGCACATAAAGATTTTTCCAATATTTTCAAAACTTATTCCTCAGCTTCACCTAGAAGTCTTAATACTACAGATTTGGGTTACTTCATCAGTTACAGATTTGAATTACTTCATTGGTTACTTCATCAATAGAAACTTTATTTCTATTCCTTCTAGGGACTAGTGAAGAGGAAGCAGATTTACCTTTAGGTTGGGCCTATTTCCTGAGTCTAGAATTAGGGACTCTGATATGGATCAAAGACTGTGACCCAATCATTGATATATTTAATGTTATAGATACAATTAGATGTATCTCAAGGGAAAGTGTTGAGAGGAAGACTTATTACCAAACCTTGGTAATTTTTATCCATTTAGGAGGATAAGGAAAAGAAGTGCTTCTAAAGCACAAGAAAGAATTTCTTTGTACAAAGACATACATTTCCAGGACCACACCATTTCCTGAATCCAGGGTTAGTAGGAACTGCAGAGCACAAAGCAACAGCCCGCACCAAATGCAGGTGGCAGGGCTTAGAACTGGAGAAGAGAAGCAGCTGAATGGTTTCCAGAGCTCTCTGACTTGTAGCCAAGACACTTGCAGAATACACTTGATTGTATAAAAATCAGTTGCCTTCAATCAAAATTCATGAATGGCACTTAGGTTGAAGTAGTGAAAAGCCAAATTATCTGGTGCAGTGATGTATTACTTTCTTGGGTCATGAGTCAAGTGACTATATTCTCAGTTTGCCCAGAAAATTCTCAGGTTAAGCCTGTTGTTGAGCATAGTAACTGAGAACATTCCCCTTTATTTTAAAAAGTCTGGTGATTTGGGTAATAATTACATAGTCTAGATGATGAAATCTACCAGTGTTCTCTGTAGGAAAATAATTGCTTATACACATATAATTTTAGGTGGCTCGGATAGTAAAGAATCTGCCTGCAACGCAAGAGACCTGTGTTGGGAAGATCCGTTGGAGAAGGGATTGACAACCCACTCAATATTCTTGCTTGGAGAACCAAATGCACAGAGGAGCCTGGCGGTTTACAGTGCATGGGATCTCAAAGAGTTGGACCTGACTGAGTGACTGACAGAGGTCTCATTTATATACTGAACTTAATCCGAGGACCCCTGTGTGGGACCCATAGACTAAAGTTAAAAACAACATTGCTCGAATGTTCACGCTTCTAAGTGTAGCCATTTCAAGGACCCACAGCTTTAGAATTTAGCACTTAGCTCTCTGCCCTTGTTTTATAGCACCACCTTGTATTTCTTCCTTTCAGAAATATTATACCATGGCCTAAGTTGGAAAGAATCCTAGTCTCACAGTCATTCAAGTCTTTTGTTGTCCCTGAATAAAGGCCCACAGTCGGAAATCCTTTTAGATCTTAGTGGAAGTGGAGTTTAGAGGGAAGGAGGAATAAAAAGTAACTGATGGGATTCCCTGGTAGTCCAGTGGTTAGGACTTGGTGCTTTCACTGCCGGGGCCCAGGCTTAATCCCCAGTAGGGGAATTAAGATCATGCAAGCCTAGAGGGAGGGGGTTAAAAAAAGAGAATTTGGGTATGAAAATGAGAATAAAGAACATAAGAATTATACAAAAAGTAATTTATAATATATGAACATCCCAAGTAGATAAATTATTTCCCCATGAACTCTATCTTTTAGAAGATGGGAATTAAAAAAAAAAAAGTTTTGCTAATTTACTGAGTGCGCTGGGTTTTCGTTGCCACGTGGGCTTTTCTCTCGTTGCGCAGAGTGGGGGCTGCTCTCCAGCACACGGGCCTCTCAGTTGCGGTGGCTTCCCTTGCTGTGGAGCACAGGCTCTGGAGCACAGGCTCAGGAGTTGTGGGGTGCAGACTTAGTTGCTCCATGGCATGTGAGATCTTCCCAGACCGAGGATCGGGTCTCCTCCTCCATTAGCCAGCAGATTCTTTACCACTGAGCCACCCAGGAAGCCCAGAAGATGGGTATTTTGAAAGGGAACATGAACATCATTCTTTGGAGTCTGAAGGGAATAATCTCATGACTCCTTAGAACTTCCCATTGAAGTGATTTGCTGCTAATGAATTTGGAAGGTGGGAAACAGGGGTCATTTAAACAAATATGTTTGGATCTGGTAACTACTCTGGCTATATATGAAAGAAGGGTTTCACGTGCATTAAGGAGACGTGTCCTTAGCGGTTGGAGTCTGACCTAGAGTCAATATTGTTACATGACAAATACACGCCTTGGGGTGGAGCCTTGAACAAGCAGAGATGCTGTCAAAAGCTGTCTGTCCTTAAGGATGCCAGTGACTTAAAAAAAAAGCTTAAACCTACCTTCTGAGGTAGCTTTAGTTTGACTTAATTTCGATAAATTTCTTTGAGTAATTCTTTCACCTTTACTTCTTTGTGTGTATGTGTGTGTGCTCAGTCGCTCAGCCACGTCCAATTCTTTGTGACCCCATCGACTGTAGTCTGCTAGGCTCCTCTGTCCATGGAACTTTCCAAGCAAAATACTGGAGTGGGTTGCCATGTCCTTCTCCAGGGGATCTTCCTGAGCCGGGAACCAAACCTCTGTCTCTTTCATCTCCTACATTGGCAGGCGAATTCTTTACCATTGAGCCACTTGGGAAAACCTTTACTTCTTTAAACACTATTATATCATTATTTTCCTACCCAATGTAAGGGTAGGAAAGGATTGTCGTCTGGTCATGACTAGGTTTTCTGTCTTATTATCCAGCTATCTATATACTGAAGTGGCTGTTGATTTGTGAAGGACAGTGGTAAGTGAATACCAAAGTAATATGGAAATGATAAATACATATTAATACCATCTTGGTAAATATAATGTGCAATATACTGTTATGTTCTATAACATAACACTTCAAAGTTTGTTTTCTTTAATAAGAAAAAATTATACACTTTAATATTTTGCATCCACAGTATAAAACATACTCTATTATTTAGCAAATGAACTCCAAAAAAGTGCTGTTTCACTTATGATTTTCGCATTTGATAAATACTAATAAGTAATTTTCTAAGACCTCAGTTTTTTGTGCATATAATTTAGTGTGTTTCTTGGAAGATGAAAATAATCTCTTTATGATTCCAAATTTACTTTGAGTCTGCTTGTGTATATGTTTTATACCAATTAATTCCATTATATGGTTTTCCCATTTAATGCAATAATTGCTTTAAAAAATCAGGGTTTGAGTAATTTGGGGGCTTTCTAAAAGTTTCTATGATTGTTATTTAAGGAAATACAGTCACATTCAGGAATTGATCTTTTGGGGACAGTTTTTACTCTACAACTTTTATGTTTTTGCCTTAAAGTTAGGTACCAATGAAAGAATAACACACACTTCTCAGTGTTCTTCTGTTTGCCTGTGTTTTCTATGTGACTCATTCTGTAATAATTATTCTCCTAGTCCGGAGCAATAGGTCAGCCCTGAAAGCAAACAGAAAGGAAACTTGTCACATTTACTTTCTTCCTGATTTCTGTAAGGCCTCGTCATCATTTCAATACTAAGCTGTGGCTGTGTTCACCATATCACACTTTTGTCTAATCCGTGCTTATAGGAAAAGATCATATTTGCTTTTAGACTCTGCATGATGAGGAAAAATGTTCCAATTCAGTGAATATTTAAGATGTAATTTTAGAAGTGTATCTTAATTACAATTAAACCAGTTTTCTATTTTTTCTATTTCATATTGCATTGCTAAATAAAAGCCTCCCAACACAAGAAATTCTATCAATAGATTGCTATAAATGTTACAGCATTTGGTGAATTTGGTAAATTTCCTGAGGCTATCCAGGTGGTTTGAGGGATATTTGAATGTATCCAGGGCACAAAATGCAGATATTCTATAAAGAGATTTCCATATGGAATCATTCAGGTCACTTTGTGAATCAGAATTAGTACCAGGATGATTTTTGTTTTTTAAGCATGAAAATAGAAATAGGATTTTTTTTAAAATATGTATGTGGACATTTTATTTTAATTTAAAGATTATTCTCATCTAATTCACTTCACTAGCTGCCCCACTCAGGCTCATTTTATAACGGTCTTAAATGAAAATCTTCATTTCCTCACAGTGCTTTCAAACAAGTTTTATGTGACATGTCCAAAATATGTATCATTTATAGCTTGGATTCCTTTAGAAAACTTAGATCAATGAATTCTTGAAGATGGGGAAAGAAAATAAAACTGTGAAAGTGTTTAAAATTTCTAAAATCATGCACTCCAGTGTATGTCTTAAATTATTATTAGTAACTCTAGCTATGATTTCTGAAGTTTTATTATAATGCTAATTTATCAAGCACGGTACCCTTAAAATGTAATAGGCCATTCCTGTTTTACATCCTCTTTATTCCTTGTAGTTAATTGGTTAGCATCATTAAACCACTTTCCTTGCAACACCATTAGTCAATTTTTATCGTAAGTTTTTCCTGTTTAGTTTTGCCTATTAGAGGTATTTAGATAGTTCAGAGCTACTGAATGATGGAGAAGTGGATAAAAGGGCCTAAAATCGCTGCGTTGGGATTTCTAAACTAACACATGAATTTTAATGGAGACTTGTTTTTCCCTACAAAATTATGACTCTCAAAAATTTTACAGGTAAAATTTTATTCCTGGTGGTTTGGGGTGTTACTTTTGTTACTGTTGCAAACAGTATACGTTACTGAATTTTGGCAAAGCCACTTCCCTTTGTTGACTGACTCCGTGTTCTGAGCTAGAGTAAACCAGAAATCATGTATGAAACAATAGAATATTTACACATGTGGTCCAAGAAAGATTAAACTTAAGAAACCAATTTCAGAAAAAAAAGAGTACATCCTTTGAGATCTTGTCCCTTGGAAACACTACTGGTTTCAGGGGAACTAAAGAGAGATCTACTTCATAATTTTTTTAAAATAACTTTCACAAGAGAGCTCTGTGCACCATTTCTCAGATTCTGATTTTGTGGCCATTTTTCCTTTTACAAGGCATTCTGGAGGCATGTTTCAGGTTAGGTAATAACGCAACAAAGATTTATTAAGCTCAGAAGAAGGAAGTTAGCAAAGGGAAAGTGGAGCCCAGGGGCCAGTCAGTGCTCACTAATTGCTAGAATTCTGCAGCACTGGATAAGAACAAAGAGTTTTATATTTTACTTCCAACCACAGGTCAACGCCAAAGATATGGCCTCAAAAATGCCTTGGTGAGTCTATCTTGTTACCTAAAATCCAAGAAAAAAGTCGTTCCAGGGTCATACTTATCCTCAGTGCTTAATGTAAGAGGAAAAGAAAATAGTGCTTCCTCTCCCTAATGACGTGACGCAGAAAACCCTCTGCCCTTTTGATACTCTCTGCTGTCTCAAAGCACCTCTTCCAAGGATGCCAGTGTATTCACCAGGTGGTAGCTGGTGGTTTAGTCACCAAGATGTGTCTGACTCTTTGTGACCCCATAGACTGTAGCCTACCGGGCTCCTCCATCCATGGGGTTTTCCAGGCAAGAGTACTGCAATGGGTTGCCATTTCCTTCTCCAGGGGATCTGCCCGACCCAGGGATCAAAGCCATGTCTCCTGAACTGCAGGCGAATTCTTTACCACTGAGCCACCAGGGAGCCCCTAGGCAGAGCAGTGCACTATGACAAAGAGAAAGAAAGTGAAGTTGCTCAGTCATGTCCCGCTCTTTGCAACCGCATGGACTATAGCCTACCAGGCTCCTCCCTCCATGGGATTTTCCAGGCAAGAGTACTGGAGTGTGTTGCCATTTCCTTCTCTAGGGAATCTTCCCGACCCAGGGATCAAACCCAGGTCTCCCGCATTGCAGACAGACGCTTTACCCTCTGAGCCACCAGGGTAGCACTATGACAGGAAGGCGTGTAAATCAGAACTGAGTCAGGATCCTCCCATGTTGTTCTTGTGTTAGCATAATGCCCCTGGGACTTTAGAGAGCATCATTGTGTCTTGTTGCTAGAACTAGGGCAAAGTGCTATCCTTTTGCTATCCTGGTTATGTTTCCCTTTAATAAAATGTAAATGTAATCACTTCCAATCCTTCCAGAGAGCCCTAGGGTGCTTCATCTCTTTTCCCACCCTATTTCATAGAACTAGGATGCTCTGATGAATTTTAATGATTTTGTTTTTCATTTCTAGAAGTTTTACTGCATTTTTCTTGATCTACCCATTTATTTTCATAGCATTCCACCCTTATTGAGTCTTTCCTTTCAACCACTTCTTTAACAATTTTAAACATACTTATTTGAATTGGCAGTGCTAAACAAACCTACTGGATTTGCTTGTTGACTGTTTAGAGGGAGCAGATTTTTTTCCCAGTGATCTATGCACTTTGTGAAATCATCTTTTCTAGACATTATTCTTCTGTAGGAGTCCAGTGTGCTGGGTGGATGACAAGTTTCTAGGGAGGATTTTTGAATTTGTGTTTGACAGGTGCCTGAGTGGTATCTTTGATCTGGGACCATTTTGATGTTACTGGCTTTCCTCTGGAAGATTCCAACATGATGAGGATGTGTAAGCTTCATTTCCACACCCACACATAGGACAGGTGTGGAGTTTTTATTTTTTACAAGACCAGGTTTGTTTTATTTGCATTTTCTCTGCCAGATCTCTGCAAAAAAAAAAAAAAAAAAGTTGCTTTCCTGTATTTCTTAGCCACAGGGTCAAATTTTCTGAACCATTTTCCCCAGGGCTCTCATTTCAGCAGAGTTCTCAACTTTTAGCTCTCTTCCTTGCACCCAAATCACATTTCCTAAACCCATTTGGCACTCCTGGATGCTCCTGAAACTGTGAGTGGGAGCTGAGCAGGGTATAAAATCAACCCAGTCTCCTGCAGTATCCAGGTCTGAGTTGATTTGTATTCGTGCGAGCTCGTGTAATTCCTTTTTACACAGCATTTGCCTCCTGCAAGTGAGGACGCAGTGGAACAGCATAGAGAGTGTTGTCTAAGGGGTGATTATTGCCATAGAGATGTGGGAGTGACTTTATTTAAGGTCCTGGTGGAGCCGGCCCTGGGCTTTACTCATATTGACTGGTGAGAGGGGAACCAGGGAAGGGAAACTGGTGAGGCAGGGAGCTGGCAGCAAGCCTGGGGTGATTCAGGTGGTGATTATAACCACACCGGCAGCAGATGGGTGCCCCAATAGAGGTCTGATTTGGGGTGGGTAGAATGACAGTGCCACTTAATTCTTTCCGGAGAAATAGGAAGAGGCCTCTATTTCCTGCTTCTATGTATTTATCCTTACAGTGAGAAGTGATAAGATTCAGGATGCACGTGTCCCAGTGTAAACATCTAAGAAAATAAGCTAATGGGATTGAAGGTGAGTTAGGATCCAGTGTAAACTTCCCAGAATGTGCCATGTTTATTCCAAGAATACCCAGTGTTTACTATTAACTATGTTCTTAATATATTTAATGTACTCTCCAGGTATATGTGTGTGCACGTGTATGTATATACAATAAATATATACATATATAATGTATATCTATACATGTGTGTATATATCTGTATGGGCTTCCAGGGTGGCTCAGTGATAAAGAATCTGCCTGCCAATGCAGGAGATGCAGGTTTGGGAAGTATCTTCCTGGGTTGGGAAGATCCCCTGAAGAAGGAAATGGAAACCCACTTTTTTTTTCTTTCCTGGAAAATCCCACGGACAGAGGAGCCTGGTGGGCTACAGTCCACAGGGTCACAAAAGAGTCGGATACAACTTAGCGACTAAACAATAAGAACAACAACATATATCGATACCTATCTATTTGTGTATGTATACACACTACGAGATGTTTAAGTATCTTTGGTGGTTATGAACCTTCAGTATCGGTGAAGGAAATTCACTCAATCAAAAAATAGTTGTGACTTATTAGCATTTCCAGAAGTGACTAAAATACCAGAATTCCTGTCTTCCTGGAATTTATATTCTAGTACAGAAAGGCAGACAATTAATCACATAAGTTAGCAACACATAGTTTGTCAGATGGAGGTAAGTAGGTTGAAGGAAAACAAAACCAGTGAGGGGGTCCTGGAGTGTTGGTGGTGGGCATCTGTACTTTAAATAAAGTGCCGAGGGAAGAGATATTGTTGGAAAGGGAAAGCTTAGTGGTAATTTTTAAAATGTAAGGTTATAGCCAACTGTGAAAGTCAGTCTTGTGTTGAACGGTGACCATCAGTACTCCGCTCACACTGGACAGTCTGCAGCACTGCGGGATGGAGGGAGGCAGTGCTAAGAGCATGAACCACAAAGACAGTGCCTGGCTTTGAATCTTGTCTATTAGTTGAAGGACCTTAAGTAAATTTTGTAATCTCTTTGTAGCTCTGCTTTCTAGTGGGTAAACTGTGAAAAAGGTAGTAGCTGTGGTACAGGGTGTTTTAGAAGAAATGCGTTAACTTATACCAAGAACAGCACCTGAAACACAATCAGTTCTCTGCAAATGTTACATATTATCCTAAGGAGCAAACTCATTCTGCTCTTCTAGCCATTCCTTCTCTCCAGCACACTATCTTTATTGACAAATGATACTTGCTTAAGCAAATAACACAACTTCCTGCCCCTTAAGAATAATCTGGAGGCTGTAAAAGATAAATATATGGGGAGAACCTCTAAGCCCTGGGAAAAAAGTTCTTATTCCCCAACGTTTAAGTGCAAGAGAAATGTCTGGATTTCTGTATCTTCTAGAATTTAACTTCTATGGATATTATTTGACAGCCTGTCAGTCTGTCTTTATTTATAGGCAATATTTTAGTAAATAAAAATGATTATAAGCAAGAATATATATTGTTGATGTTTGGGTGCTCAGTTGTGTCCAACTCTTTGTGACCTGATAGAATGCAGGACGCCAGGCTTCCCTGTCCTTCACCATCTCCTGGAGCTTGCTCAAACTCATGTCCATGATGGTCAGTGATTCCATCCAACCATCTCATCCTCTGTTGTCCCCTTCTCCTCCTGCCTTCAATCTTTCCCAGCATCAGGGTCTTTTCTAATGAGTTGGCTCTTCGCATCAGGTAGCCAAAGTATTGGAATTTCAGTTTCAGCATCAGTCCTTCCAATGAATATTCAGGATTGATTTCCTTTATGATTGACAGGTTGGATCTCCCTGTGGTCCAAGTGACTCTCAAGAGTCTTCTCCAACACCACAGTTCAAAACGTCAGTTCTTTGGTGCACAGCCTTCTTTATGGTCCAACTCTCACATCCATACATGACTACTGGAAAAACCATAGCTTTGACTATAAGGACCTTTGTTGGCATGAATAGTGTGAAAAAGCAAAAAGATATGACACTGAAAGATGAACTCCCCAGATTGGTAGGTGCCCAATATGCTACTGGGGAAGAGCAGATAACTAGTTTCAGAAGGAATGAAGAGGCTGAGCCAAAGTGGAAACAGCACCCAGTTGGGGATGTGTCTGGTGGTGAAAGTAAAGTCCAGTGTTGTAAAGAGCAATATTGCATAGGAACCTGGAATGTTAGGTCCATAAATCAAGGTAAATTGGAAGTGGTCAAACAGGAGATGGCAAGAGTGAACATTGACATTTTAGGAATCAGTGAATTAAAATGGACTGGAATGGGCGAGTTTAATTTAGATGACCATTATATCTACTACTGTGGGCAAGAATGTCTTAGAAGAAAGGGAGTAGCCCTCATAGTCAACAAAAGAGTCCAACATGCAGTACTTGGGTGCAATCTCAAAAATGACAGAATGATCTCTGTTCATTTCCAAGGCAAACCCAGTAATCAGTATCACAGTAATCCAAGTCTATGCCCCAACCACTAATGCCGAAGAAGCTGAACGGTTCTATGAATACCTACAAGACCTTTTAGAACTAACACTAAAAAATAGATGTCCTTTTCATCATATGGGACTGGAATGCAAAAATAGGATGTCAAGAGATACCTGGAGTAACAGGCAAGTTTGGCCTTGGAGTACAAGATGCAGCAGGGAAAAGGCTAACAGAATTTTGCAAAGAGAACGCACTGGTCATAGCAAACACCCTCTTCTAACAACACAAGAGACAACTCTACACATGGACATTACCAGATAGTCAATACCGAAATCAGATTGATTATATTCTTTGTAGCCGAAAATGGAGAAGCTCTATAGAGTCAGCAAAAACAAGATTGGGAGCTGACTATGGATCAGATCATGAACTCCGTATTGCCAAATTCAGACTTAAATTGAAGAAAGTAGGGAAAACCACTAGGCCATTCAGGTATATCCTAAATCAAATCTTTAAGATCATACAGTGAAAGTGACAAACAGATTCAAGGGATTAGATCTGATAGACAGAGTGCCTGAAGAATATATATATAATGCATATAAATAATATTTGTCATGCCTTCAATTCATTTGTAAATTAGAACTTAATTTTTTATCTCCATCTGACCCACATCAGTAGAGGATTTTTAGAGTCTGTCTTAGAATCTAATATACAGCATAAAAGGAAGCTGAAAATGTGTGATTGGCTCAGAAGTTATGGTGCTACTGTAGGCTTGTCCACTTGCACTACATCTGTAGTGTGAGAATCGCTAAATTATCTGTCTATGAATAAGCTGATTCAGTGTATGCTTGACTTTGCAAAAATTAAACCCTTTGTAGTAGTACCACTGCTGTCAAATAAAATGTGGTCAAGTATGTATAATGGAACCTGTCATTGAAGGAAGACAAAACACAGAAAGTAGTTAGCAAAAATTGGGGAAATTTATGGTTTCCGACCAGAAGTGTTTGTATGAGTGTGTGTGTGGGGGGTGCACGTGTGTGCGCAGGCGTGTGTGTATTTCAATGCATAGTATGTGAAAACCAAGGAAGTCTAAGATACCTCGCAGGAGTCTCTGAAGGATCCTGTGATGTGAGAGAAAAGTAGGCAGTCCCTGTCTCAGTCAGAACAAGTCTCATTTTGTGTGTCTTACACAGTGGGCTTCCAAGTAGAAATTTCTTTTTGACAAAATGATTTTAGGGACTGAACATTTGAAAGCCACTGGTGTAAGCCAAGCCTTTCATTGCTACTCTGTTTTGTCCACTACTAAATGATCAGTACCTAGCACAGTACCTGGCATCCAGAAGAAATTCAATAAATATGCAGTGAGTGACTAAGAGGAGATGTAAACATGCGCACAAGCCATTTGGTGGGAGACTCATATGGTTCAAGATAGGCTTTAACCAAGACACATAATCTGTTATATTGTTTTAAAAGTGGAGCAGACACTTGGGATGCTGCTACTGCTACTGCTAAGTCGCTTCAGTCGTGTCCGACTCTGTGCGACCCCATAGACAGCAGCCCATCAGGCTCCGCTGTCCCTGGGATTCTCCAGGCAAGAACACTGGAGTGGGTTGCCATTTCCTTCTCCAGTGCATGAAAGGGAAAAGTGAAAGTGAAGTCGCTCAGTCGTGTCTGACTCTTAGCGACCCCATGGACTGTAGCCTACCAGGCTCCTCCATCCATGGGATTTTCCAGGCTAGAGTACTGGAGTGGGGTGCCATTGTCTAGATGAGGCTTTAATGACAGCTCAGTTGGATTATGTTGGTAGAATTGAAGAGAAGGGGAACAGAGGAGGTAGAGTAGACTGGATCGGCAACTGCCTTGGTGTGAAAATGAAGGAGATGGATTTTACTATAAGATTTTCGAGCCTTAAGCTAAAAGAAAGGCAGTAAATATGGGATGGACGTATTGGGTCCAAGGAGTGGTGGAAAATAAAGATGAAACTGACCATGAGATCTGGCAACAAGGAAATCCTTGAAATCTTTGAAAGAACAGTTTCTTTTATAGGAACTTGCTTATATTTGCTCTCTGCAGTTCAAAGACTCAGAGCGGGGAGTTCAGCCACACCCTGGTTTCCAGGAGAAATCCTGGCCTCACATGCGAGGGAAAACAGAGTTTGAGCTGAGCACACTGACACTCGGAATCAAGTCACATTGCTGTTGTGGTCCCTAGTCTTGTGTCCTCCCTGATGACTGGACCCGTGCTTCATCACCAACATGTCGATTCTGCAAGTTGCCTTGATTCTGGTATATGGATTTCTGTGTTATTTTCTATCCTTGAATCTTCATTGAGGTGCCTTTGCCTAAGGTTCACCTCCTGCCTTGGTTTCCCCGACCCCCAGAATAGGGCACCAGCCTTCCTCTTCTAGAGCCGTCTTGGAACTGGCTTTTGATAACTGGGGCTCAGAGCTCTGCTCAGAGAATCCCCTCATGCTGGCCGTTGGAATCTCTGAACGCGGCCTGTTTCTGGATATTTGCATGCTGTGTTTATTTGTTAGGGCATCCTGATCATTCATGATAGAACTCTGCTGGAAGTGTTTGCCTAAACTGAACTGCCACTTCCAGGTAATGTTTTCTGCCTGGAAGACTGGAGTTTTACTAGAAATGGCATCAGAATCTGAGCCTGCAATGGCTCCCGACCCCAGTGGGTCTGTTTCCAGGATCCATGGCCCCTTACTTCACATCCTACTTACTGTGTTGAACTGACTCATTTTTCAAAGCCACCAAGTTCTTTCTTGTTTCAAATCTTTATAGATTGGTCTGTTCTAAAGGGTCATTCTACAGGCTATAGAACAACTGGCTATTTTTTGCCACCATATCAGAAAAGCCTTCCTGACCACAGTACCCCAGTAGGTAGTCCTCCCTTGCTTTCACCAAAAGTCTACCTGTTCATCTCCTTTGTAGCGTACCTGGTTATTTCCAAGTATTTTTTGTTCACCTGTTACTTAATTGTCTTCCCTGCTAGATTGTAAAATCCAAGTTACAATCGTGTTTCTTGCACCAAGTATAGTGATGCTCCAAAAGAATTTGCTGAGTGAATAAATGTGCCCTGTGTAGGACATAAAAGGAGATAATTGAAAGAAAAGGCCAGTTTTTAGGGTTTGGGGTTATGGTTGGGGAGAGAATAAGTTGTGGAAAACCAAATACTGATAGCTCAAGAAATTAGGATCAAGAGAGGAGATAATTTGAGGAAATAACAGGGCTGATGAAAGTTCACTTTAGAATAGAGTCCATCTAAGCTTGTTAGAGATAATAGGAAAAGTGCCCCAAAGTTGAGAGGAATTAAAGGAGAAGATAGTTTTGCTTGCTTAAGTGAAGTTGGGAATTGAAAAAGGAAAAGATTCATTCATTTATTCATAAATGGTAAAAGATCCATTTACCAAAAATCAAAATAACTTGTGGAATCTATGTGTTGAAGATGAAGCTAAAGTTGTGAATGGGCTGAGACTCAATAACGGTGTATAAAAGAATCATCAGACAGTAAGGGCCCAGCTGAGGTTGGAGAACATGACTTTGAAGTGTCCTCAGACAGTCAGGGTTTATGCTATTTCTTTAGAAAAACAAATTGCTTTTGAACTAGAGAAGTTCACAGGATAGAGGCTCTGGAGTTACAATTCAATCTCAGTGACTTTTCCCTTTCTTTTTAACCTAAGGTTTTTAGTCACCTGTGGGTTTGTTCTTTTTTAATTTTTTTGCAATTTTGTATTAGTCTAAAATAAGCTGATAGCATATTTTATGGGTAATTTAGCAGATAATTGGGATAAAGGGAAAGGTTATTGAAGAGAGAAAAGGAAAAAAGCACAGTCATATTTTTTATTGTACAGCACCAGATTCATATTTTATCTGAGATTTTTTTCCCTCCTGCTAGGATTAAATCTTCTTTGTATGGTCAATTATACTTAAGAGATAAAATAAAAAAGAAATTAAAAGTGTTATTCAACTTGATGACTTGATTCTCACTTGACTGATAGAGTAAGTATAATAAAGTGTATATACCTTGGGGCCTTAGCTTCTTCATTTCTATACAGAATGTGATAGTAATGAACTACTTTAGGTTGCTAGGAGGAAAATGAATAGTCTGATCGTAAAGGATTGGCTAAATATTAAATGCTATACAAATACCTTTGGAGTGCTATTCAGGAAGGACTCATGACCTTTTAGATAAAGTTTATTAAATTTCCAAGGGAAGAAAATGAATGAATAACAAAGCAGGCATTGCAGTTGGAAATCAGTCCCCTGATACTTTCCTGATAAGTAGACTGGTTTTCACTCAGACTTTCCTTTTGAGGAAATGCAAACACTTTAGTAACGTGAGCTTGGAAATAGTTCTAGTCTCATGAAGCAGGTGGCAATTTTTCCAAAGAAGGAAGCTTGAGCCAGTAATATAAGTGACTTGATAAGGATCAGCAATATGCCAGGAGAGAGGGGAAACTTACATCAGCCCCTGCTTTGGTAGGTAGAGTCACATACCCCATGATTCAGCCAGAGCTGCACTAAGAACATGTTCTGGAACCTAGTAGGTGCCCAGTGAATGTTTGTTGCTTGACAGAATGTTGTTTCCATAATGTACAGCCTGCTAATCTGCTGTACAGTCTGCTAACTGGTGTGAAATATGCTCTGATTTCCTCTCCAGCCGATTTGTTCATGACTCTGAGTTTCATATGGGTTTGAGGCCTGGAATTCTGAGGTTACATCCCAGAAACACGGTAAGCAGGGACCTAAGTCGAACGGCAAGCAGTCCGCTCCTGAGTGCTCCACGTTACTATTTGCAGAGTACTTATTTTTTACAAATATTTTTTGATTTGGACCATTTTTAAAGTCTTTATTGAATCTGTTACAGTATTGTTTCTGTGTCATGTTTTGGTCTTTGGACCAGGAGCCATGTAGGACCTTAGTTCCCAACTCAGGGATGGAATCTGTACCCCCTGCATTGGAAGATGAAGTTAACCCCTGCACCCCGGGGAAGTTCCTGCAGAATACTTTTATATCCATTTTCTCTTGATTCCATGAGGTAAGGAGGGTAGGCATTTGTCCCACTTTTCTCAAGGAGAAACTGAAACCTCACAAATTATGCCCTGACCTAATATGTTATGATTAGTACTTTGCTAGAAATTAGTTTGGCCAGAAATGAGGTCTCCTGATTCATATCTCTGTGTTCTTTTTTCCCCTCAAAAGATCCTCTGATAAAAACAAATGAGTACATAAATAAAATTTGAGGGTCAGTCCTTTCTTAAAACTTTGGATTAAAACACTGAGAGCTTCTGTTAGATAAAAATAAATTCCCGAGACGAGGTCTATTATTAATACTCACAGAATATTATGTTATAGTAGCCAAAATAATAAGAATAGCAAATACTCTGCCAGACAGCCTCAAACTGCCTTACAGATATTAACTGATTTAGTCTCACAATGACTCTGTGATGTAGGTACAAATACGCCTTAGTCTCACATCTATTTAGTTTAGCAACTGTGGATAGCAAAGTTGGATAACGGGATATTACACTGTTGAAAACAATTTGGCTCCTGATTTTCAAACAGCAAGTAGTGGGAGTTTCCCTGTGTGTGTGTGCGCTCAGTTGCTCAGTTGTGTCCGATTCTTTGTGACCTCGTAGATTATAACTTTCAGGCTCCTCGGTCCATGGGATTTTCCAGGCAAGAATACTGGAGTGGGTTGCCAGTTCCTTCTCCAGTGAGTTCCCATAGTAAGGGACTTACTCAAATTTTTTCACTTCCTAAATTTAAATAACAAGGATGTCTATACTATTATATCTGCTTTATACTAGAGGAAACTGAGGCTGGGAAAAGTAAAGTAACTTGCCTATGGCTATCCAGCTTGTCTTTCACTAGGACCCCTAGTTGTGTCCCAGAAATTTTAGGACCTTAAGTTTTGAATAGAAAAGAGAAGGACAAAGTTAGAAACTAGAATGTTAGAATATGGGTGCGGGGGTGGGTGGGGAGGAAGAACGGCTCTGGTGATGCAGGTGGGTGAGTTTAGGCCTCATGATATCTGCTTACCGATGATTTTAGTTTAAAACCTGGCAAGCAAAAGCCTGACTTGTCTCTAAAATATCTGATGCTCAGAACCCTATTTATCTTAATGTTATTAGAAAAGGGATGAACTCAGCTGGAATCCGTGTTAACTCCCCTGGCTTCTTTCTATGTGTCTGTCTGGAATTGGAGGTCTGAGATACATGCTGAATAAGTTCTGCTTCATTCAGCAAGTTATACAAGAAAAAAAAATTATTAGTGCTCTATTTCCTAGTGATACTCACTGAGCATTATGGCCAAGAGATGTTACCTAAGAAAACAGTTTTACAGTCAAAGAGGCTTAGAAACCACATCATACAGCACCCACACAGTATTGCACATTAGCATCTTAAAGGCATTCAGAAGTTCTGCAGGAATGAAGTCTGTTTAATTTTGCTTAACCAAGCATTTTTTTCAGACTATCTGATCAAAAAAATTTGGAAGGGGTTTCATTGTCATTTTATTCGCATAATATCTATTAATATTCCATGGAACAAACCTTAGGAAATTTCAAAAAAATCTTTCATCAAGGTAGATATTTTATGGAAAATCAGATCACTGCTTAGTTGAGATGATAATGTACAACCTATTTCTAGGAAGATAGAGCTACTTCCACATTTCCATGGCAACGTGCTTCTGTGGGCACAAGGTTCTTTTATGCACATCACATCATTTGCCTCTTAAAACCACTGTGAGATAAAGTAGGGCAGCTAAACTTATCCCACTTGACCTAAGAATGTGGCTTGAAAATGTAGAAGTCACTCTAGCTCCTCAGATACCCAGAGCTGTGCTGATGGCTGTTCCTTTGTTCCACAAATGTGTTGAATCACTTGGGGGTGCTGGGGCTTTGAGTTTTATTTTTCATTGTGGTAATTGCTTTTGCTTGATCTAACAACCTCCTTTGCAGTGGTTCCCATTAATTGTCTCAGGAAGATATCTGGCTGATGTGGAAAGAGACATTAATGGCTATGTAACTGAAAATAGAAAAAGAAACATTCTAGGAGAAAACAGAGGTAGTCATGTGTGTTCTAGACAGTTGAAATAACACTAAAGCGTGAAAAAAATGATAGAGATTGGGCATTGTGAAGTTGTGTTTACTTTCACAAAAATTTCTGGATATGGAGCAATAACCCAGAAGCCAATGAATTTATAAATATGTTTTTCAAGCAGTCAGAATTAGTCGTTGTTGTTGTTCAGTTGCTATGTCTTCTCCAACTCTTTGTGGCCCCATGGACTGTAGCACATCAGGCCTCCCTGTCCCTCACCATCTCTTGGAGTTCACCCAAGTTCTTGTCCATTGAATCGGTGATGCCATCCAACTTCTCATCCTCTGTCGCCCTCTTCTCCTTTTGCCCTCAATCTTTCCCAGCATCAGGGTCTTTTCCAGCAAGTTGGTTCTAGGCTAAAATATTGGAGCTTCAGCTTCAGCATCAGCCCTTCCAGTTTATATTCAGGGTTGATTTCCTTTAGGATTGACTGGCTTGATCTCCTTGCTGTCCAAGGGACTCTCAAGAGTGTTCTCTAGCACCACAATTCAAAAGCGTCAATTCTTTGGTGTTTAGCCTTCTTTATGATCCAATTCACATCCATACATGACTACTGGAAAAACCATAGCTTTGACTAGATAGATCTTTGTTGACAAAGTGATGTCTCTGCTTTTTAAAATGCTGTCTAGGTTTGAATGACTGAATTAGGATTTGAGTCCAGCACCACTGAAAGCCTAGGTGCTTGACCACAAGCCAAGGAGTACTGAAGTGAACCTGACTGCTTGGGTGGAACAAGTGAGCAGAAGTGTGTTAGTTGCTCAGTCGTGTCCAACTCTGTGACCACATGGACTATAACCAGCCAGGCTCCTCTGCCATGGAATTCTCCAGGCAAGAATACTGGAGTGGGTTGCCATTCCCTTTTCCAGGGGATCTTCCCAACCTAGGCATCAAACCCAGGTCTCCATCATTGCAGGCAGATTCTTTGCTGCCTGAGGTACCAGGGAATTGAATAGAAGCACCCTGTAAATAGTCCTTTATTTGAATCAAGGATCAAATTATGTTATTACTTAAACCCGCCAATGGAGCCATGTAGGTAGGCCCTTCAAGTTTTCCATTTTAGGGGTGCTTTTGGTTTGTCTTGATGCTTAGACTCAAAGACATTTGCCCCAAGTTTACCCAGTTTGTTCATTCTCTCTGGAAAGCCCTAGGGGTAGCCTTATGACTCCGGAGGAGAGGAATTATTATTGTATAACATTATTTCTCTCTAGCCCCTTTTTGTTTTTTTAATACAAATCTTAGCCATTGATGAGTCTGAGTTTCTTGGTATAGTAGAGGGAAAAGAATGCTAACTTTGCCTTCAACATTTTTAATAATGCAACTGTGTAGATGGTAAGTACCACTTTGGAACAGTGTCTTTTTTGTTGCATGGAGTCTCACTGTCAGTTATCACTAACTGGGACTTTATGATAGTGAATATCCGGCTGGTTTGACGTTAAACTTTGATATGACTTTGGAAATGTGGGTCTTTGCCAAAAAGTGGT
The DNA here is from genome assembly GCF_054371585.1 of Giraffa tippelskirchi. Lineage (NCBI taxonomy): Eukaryota > Metazoa > Chordata > Mammalia > Artiodactyla > Giraffidae > Giraffa > Giraffa tippelskirchi. Next base: position 72,316,234 of record NC_137284.1, read on the forward strand.
GTAAATAAGATTTCAGGTGGGAATATTTACTTATTTAAGACAACAAGCTAATTAAAAACTTAATCAGTTTGACATAAAACTTACTGTGCGTGCATGCCAAGTTACTACTGTCGTGTCTGACTCTTTGCAACCCTGTGGACTGTAGCCCGCCAGGCTCCTCTGTCCATGGGATTTCCCTGGCAGGAATATTGGAGTGGGTTGCCATACCCTCCTCCAGGGAATCTTCCTGACCCAAGGATCGAACCCATGTCTCTTATGTCTCCAGTCCTGGCAGGAGGGTTCTTTACCAGTAGCCTCTAAATGCTTCTTACGTAGTTTGTCTTATATACTTATAACAGATCACTTTTATCCATTCACTGAAACTTACCCAGTTACGGTTTAAATTTAAAAATAAACTGTATTTCTTTGATTGGGGTATTCATTGAGCATTTGGGGGAATTGAAGTTCTGTTAACCAATTTAACAGTCTATACCAGTCTAGATTCTAATGGTATTGCTGGGCTTCTATGAGGCTTGGAGCACTTTGAAGGTAACAAACAAAACAATAGTATTTGTAGGGAATGGGTTGGAAGGCGTGGGAGTGTTTCTAAAAGGGGGTTTTCCATATCCTTTTAATTTATACAGTTCCTTTTAAAAGCTCCTTAGCCTTCTATGAAGCTGTTCCTGGTATATAAGGATGGCTTTCTGCTAACTAGGTGGCTTCCCTCAGGATCCTACTTATAGTTCCAAATCAAAGCTTGAGGGAAAATTCTCAAATTACATCCTACTCAATAATGAATTTAAATCTAGATCCTTAGGTGCAAAAGAATAATGATGTTTATCTTCAAAGAGAGTGTTTTTCCTATTTGTGACGATAAGTTGAAGATGCTAAAATGTGGCCCTTTGAGTAGTAATCATTTATAGGAGGGTGAATGTTTATTAAATATCAGGGTCTGAAAGTATCTCCCCTTTTAGGAATGAGGTTACAGCAACCAATTCATTTACATAAGCCAGGGAGCACTGGATTAGTCTCTGGCTTTTTTCAAGCCCATCCATCCTGGGTCAGATAACCTAGAGATGAACGCTAAGATGATCTCCTGCTAATCCCTTGCGAGCTGCAGAAATATTCTAAATGCAGTTTTTCTCTAGATTATCTCTAAATGGTAATTCTCACTCTGTGGTAAAGTGGTAAGAAACATACTCTTAATGATTTATTCTAGATTTTTAGTTTAACACTTAAAAAAGCAGGTTTCAGATATAGAAGCTTTTGAATAGGAAAGGAATTAAACCACCAGTAACAAGCTTTAGGTACCATAGAAAGACACTTAAACAAACAGGGACGATATCAGTCCTTTTTTGTTTCCTGATCCATTCCGCTGTGTCTGTGTGCCTCTGTGTGTCTGTGTGTGTGAATTTAAAATTACTCATGTGCAATTAATAGTTATTAATTCCAGTTGGAATGAATTTTATTATAAATGGTGATACATAAACTGTTACTGGGGGAGGTTCCAACAAAAGGCTTTGTTTTGTTCCAAAAAGGGGCTTTGTTTTTCTAAATAGTTAGAACTACCTTATTTGTGGAAAGAATGTAGTTTAATGCTCTTAATTTGCTTTTACATTTTCTGCTAGGGCCAGTACATTGAGAGTTGTTTTCACTTTTCAATTTAAGAATGAACATTTCCCCCTAACTTCTTCAGTGAGATTTCAGGTAAATAGCCAACTTCATATGAGAACTTGATGTACTGCTTAGATGAAAGTATCAATATTATATTATCAGTTATAAAGTTCAGTCCTGTAATTTGTTTTGTGCTGTGACACACATTTTAAAAAAATGCCCAGGATTCTTTTTCTCTCAAGTAACAAGCCTCAATAAAATGCCTTTATCACACTATCTTAAAAGAAATACTTCCAAATTAAAAAATTCTCAGTAGCTCAATAAACTACTTTATTATCTGAGAGAAGAATGGAAGGGCATGTTAATCCAGACAGTGAGAAAAATGCAAATCTAACGATGTCCCTAAGGAAAGTCCAGGATACAGCCTACAAAGAATAAGCGGAAAAGTGGGCTTAGGAGAACTGTTACGTTAAAGCTTCCAGAACAGTTTCCTGTCAGTATCTGCCGTAGTAAGCTCCAGAAACATTGATGTAACATCTATATTTATTTTTCTAGCTAATTAACACAGCCAGCTTCAGATTCGTATTTTGTCATTTGTTTGTCCCTATTGATTTCTGGAACTACCTTTTGAACATTTATAATTTTTTGTTCAAAATTTGTGTTTTGGCCCATTAAGAAATCTTCCTGAAGATTTCTACTTTCTTCCTGTTTGAAGTTAATTTATCTTTTCCTCTTGGTTCCTACTCTTTGCAGAAATACTTAAAATCAACTTAGGCCTTGTGTGATGGGGCTCCTGTCAAAGCACATTGCTCTGAAGAGCTGTTGGGTCTGTGGCTGGCTGGGAACCTTAAATGCCCTCTTCTTCAGATTTTTTTTAGCCTATTTCAAGTAAAAAGCTTACAGTGAAACTTGGGATTCTTTCCCCCTGTTTCTAGTCCTGGCCAGAAGTGTCTGTCTGGTTCTTTTAACTTAGTGTCCTTGAGAAGTTAATTTTATAAGCAAGTCAAAAGCATTGTGTGGTGGTATAAAATGCATAGAGTTAGGGATCAGATAAAATAGGCAAAATTTTTTAGTCTCTCTCTGAGCCTCAACATTTTACCTGTAAAAGGTGGGTAATTATACTAACTTCATAATGTTGCAAAGTTCAGATATGAAGTAAATAATCTAGTATTTTGGATCAGTTCAGTTCAGTCACTCAGTTGTGTCTGACTCTTTGAGACCCCATGGACTGCAGCATGTCAGGCTTCCCTGTCCATCACCAACTCCCAGAGCTTGCTCAAACTCATGTCCATCGAGTTGGTGATGCCATCCAACCATCTCATCCTCTGTCATCCCCTTCTCTTCCTGCCTTCAATCTTTCTCAGCATCAAGGTCTTTTCCAGTGAGTCAGTTCTTCATATCATGTGGCCAAAGTATTGGAGTTTCAGCTTCAGCATCAGTCCTTTCAATGAATATTCAGGATTGATTTCCTTTAGGATGGACTGGTTTGATCTCCTTGCAATTCAAGGGACTGTCAACACTCTTCTACAGCACCACAGTTCAAAAGCGTCAATTCTTCAGCGCTCAGCTTTCTCTATAGTCCAACTCTCACATCCATACATGACTCTGGAAAAACCATAGCTTTGACTAGATGGACCTTTGTTGGCAAAGTAATGTCTCTGCTTTTTACTATGCTGTCTAGGTTGGTCATAGCTTTTCTTCCAAGGAGCAAGCATATGTACAATAAAAGGTCAATTTTTAAAATCATAAGGATTGTACAATTTAATGTTAAAAACTAACAGAATTTTTATGAACAGAGCTTTTTTTGTTTACTCTTTTTACCAGGCATATGCTGACTACTGAATTTCTCCTCTCACCTAGTTTATGATGAATCCTGAGTATCTATATATCTAACATTAACTTTACGTTTTTTCATTATCTTTGTTCTGCTCAGTTTAAGAAGCAACTTTTGGAAAATTTTTTGTTATAGTCTGCTCTCTTTCAAATCCCATGGCTGGAGGAGCCTGGTAGGCTGCAGTCCATGGGGTCACTAGGAGTCGGGCATGACTGAATGACTTCACTTTCACTTTTCACTTTCATGCATTGGAGAAGGAAATGGCAACCCACTCCAGTATTCTTGCCTGGAGAGTCCCAGGGACAGGGGAGCCGTCTATGGGGTTGCACAGAGTTGGACACGACTGAAGCGACTTAGCAGCAGCAGCAACAGCTCTCTTTCAAAGTATATGAGCCTAGTAAACTTCTGACAGTTTTCAGTGAGTTTCTGTATTTAGGCAGTGGTTATTTGGTACTTCAAAATTAAGTGCCTCTCCAAACTGTTTTGCTGCAAAGCTATGCTGTAAGAGGTTTTCATCCTTCAGGTTGTCTTGAAAATTTGTCTCTCTTACTTTCTCTCACTCTCTCTGGAAGATTGTGTTTCCAGACACTTTGCAACAAAATCCCCCATTCCACATGCTCTTCTTTCAATGTAACTCTGACACTCCTCCCATTAAAACATTGCTCTGTTACCTCTTTGTCAATCTGGTGATACTGTGTGATGTTATGTGGCTTCTAAAGCTAGGTCAGAACAGCAATACAACTTCTGCCTGTCTCTGGATATGCTTGCCTTTGGAACCCAGCCACCATGGTGTAGGATGCCCTAACCTTTCCACATTGACAGACCATGAGAAAAATACACATACACATTTTCTGGTTGATGACCAGCTCAGGGCCCAGCATCAACTCCCAGACAGGAATGAAGCCACCTTAAGATCATTCTCACAGCCGTTACGTGCATGCTAAGTTGCTTCAGTTGTGTCCGCCTCTTTGCGACCCTATGAACTGTAGCCTTCCAGGCTCCTCTGTCCTTGGGATTCTCCAGGCAGGAATACTGGAGAGGGTTGCCATGCCCTATAATCGTTGGCTACCTTCAAGGCTTCTCAACATCACGGATCTGTGCTCTGTATGAAGTCCTGACCCACAGAATCAGTACACATAATAAAACAGTACTTTTAAGATATTAAATTTTGAGGTGGTTTATAAATTAGCAGTAGTAGTCAGAACACTTTCCTTTCCTTTCCTAGTCCCCTTCCCATGGGCATGTCAATAGAACTTAATTCTGTGTTACTCACATGTTTGAGTAGATGTGAAATGATAATTTAGTCAGTGCTTGCACTGTGCTAGGCACCATTGGTTCTAAGCACTTTACACCTCTTATGTGTGTGTGTGTGTGTGTGAGTGAGCATTCTTCCTGATTACTTTTTATTTATTTTTAATTGGAGGATAACTGCTTTACAATGTTGTGTTGGTTTCTGCTGTACAACATGAATCAGCCATAATACTCATCTTACTTAGATACTATAGGAGAATACTATAACAATGCCAACGATACTATAAGAGAACTACTGTTATTATTATCTGAATTTATAAAGGAGAAAAATCCAGAGGTTATATAATTTGTCCAAGGTCAAACATCTATTAATTGTTGGCTCCAAACCTCTTATTTTACATTTAAAATTACAGAGGCAAGTGAAAGTAGTAATACATAATTCTAGGTCAGAGAGAGCTTGGCTTACTTCATAGGTACATAGATTGAAAATATAAGGTTCCAAATACACGAAAAACATTTTATTCACTTAAGACTACTTCCTTTTGAACTTTAAAGAAAATACAAGAAGTTACCTATTCTTTTAGTAACTTAACTAGTTGCTAGGATTCAGGGAACTCTGAATTAGTAAATATAACCCTAAAAACCAAGATTTAGCATTACCTTATGTCTTTTACAAACACATTTCCTCTATGATGCATGTTTTCTCAGCATTTTAACTGCTTAAAAATGATAATGCTTTTACAATGGATCATGTGTCATAGTTGAATTGGCAACACTTTAAATCATTTTTAGTGTTATGTATAAAATAATGATCTTACAATAGATTGTTTTATTTCAGTTAATTGTATGCATTTTACATTTTCAACCTAAGATGATAGAATCTGGCAAACACTATTGTTGCAACAAGGGCATACACATACAGGAAATGACAAATAACCCAAGAATCCTTCTAAATGATTGATGCAGTGTTAAACTGAAAAGCCAAGGATTGTCAAAAATCTAACAGGATCTGAAATGAGACCAGCATTAGCCTTTCAGTACTTGTCTTGCAAATACATGTATTTTTACCCCGAGAACTGTCATCACAGATAGACACTTGGTATTTAATTGGGTCTCTGCTGGAATAAGGTTTCATAACCAAAATTCAGCCCTTACGTGCATGCTAAGTCACACGCACGACTGGTTTTGATTTTCACAACCAAAATCCAGGGAAATTTCCTAGGGTACCTGCTGGTGTTGCCACCTACTTTCCTCTTCTGCAAATAAAGGCATCGTTTGCATTCAAGGGCTCCAGTACCTCATTTTATCCTGACATTTCTCCTATCAAATTTATGTTTTATAAATCAGTTATCATACAGTTATATTTTCTAATTTATCATAGTATGTTTGCAAGCTTTTATGTCAATTTGTAGTTTTTAACTCATTGTAGTAGTAACTGGGCTAAATATATATATATATTTTTGTAACTGGGCTAAATATTGCTGGTTATTGTATTCCTCCACAGTATCTAATTTTCAAAGATCAGTCATGTTCCTAAAGTCTTAGTTATTTTGGACACTCCAACAAACCAGTCTAAGAGCTTCATAGTCATTGGAGGAATGATCACAGTGCAGTAGGAGCTGGGGTTCTTGCAGAAAGTGCTATCAAAGGAAGGCATTGCAGTGACCAGGTTGGCAGAACAGCTGCCTGTATTCGGGACTAGTGCACCTGCTATGGCCATTGCAGATATGATCCCTGACTCAGTAACTCCAGATTTGCTAGTTTATATTCCTTCTTTGAGTGGGGCTATTTCTCAAATAATAGCATTTCTTGACTGCTGAGGAAGCAAGGTTTCCAGATTGGTTTCTTTGATGCTCCTCTGAGAGTTTCCTTTTGATTCAAAGGGAAAAGTAACAAATATATATTTGTAAATTAAATGAAACCTCTATTTTAATTCATAACATACAAATTCTAATAAAGGTAAAATGAACTTTTAGGCCATTATGCTGTTTGTGATAAAATCCCTCAGAGATGCAGTGAAATCTAAGGCTCGATGGTTAGAATGGGAGTGTGTACAACTGCTATGGTTTTAAACGGCCCAGAGCAGAAGAGGCAGTAGGCAGTGCTCTGGCTTAAGATCAGAGGGATTAAAAGGAACCAATTGAAAAGCTGAGTGAGAAGACTGTTTCAGGCAGGAGATATGAGTTAAAATAATCTGAAATGAGAAAGAGATTCTTGGCATGAGAGAGTAATATAAGTGCCAGTGTTTGTGGACGCAGCGAGCAAAAGGAAGACAGGTACAAGAGTGCTGGAGAGCAGGCTGGGAGAACAAAGATGGATCAGTACCACCTTACAGGCCATGGATCATGGACATCATTGCTTGCCTACCTAACTTTCATTTTCTCCTTGTTGTGGACTAAATGTTTGCATCTCTCCAAAAAATGCGTGTGTTGAAATCTTAACTCCCAAATGTATAGTATGAAGATGTGGAGATTGGTGGCGCTAGTGGTAAAGAACCCACCTGTCAATGCAAGAGACGTAAGAGAACACAGGTTTTATCCCTGGGTCAGGAAGATCCCCAGAAGGAGGGCATGGCAACCCACTCCAGTATTCTTGCCTGGAGAATCCCATGGACAGATGAGCCCGGTGGACTATGGTCCAGGGGTTCACAAAGAGTCGGACATGCCTGAAGTGACTTAATATGCATGCATGCCTCTGGGAGGTAATTAGATCACGAGGGTGGAATCCTCATGAGTGGGTTAGTGCACTTATAAGAAGAGACCAAGAGAGTTCTTTGTCTGTCTGTCTCTCATATGTGAGAATACAAGGAGAAGACAGCTCTCTGTAGACCAGGAAGAGTGTGCGTGCATGCTTAATCGCTTCAGTTGTGTCTGACTCTTTCCAATCCTATGGACTGTAGCCTGCCAGGCTCCTCTGTCCATGGGGTTTTGCACTGCAAGAATACTGGAGTGGGTTGCCATGCTCTCTTCCAAGGGATCTTCCCGCCCAAGGATCAAACCTGGATCTCCTGCATTGTAGGCAGATTCTTTATCACTGAACCACTGGGGAAGCCCAGAGCAGGACGAGAACCTTCACCAAACACCCAACCATGCCTACGCTCTGATCTCACTTTTCTAGCCTCCAGAACTGTGAGAAATAAATGATTATTGTCACTCAGACTATGATATTCTGTTACAGCAACCCAAACTAAGACATCCTTTTTTTCTGAATGTGTGAATCTTATACATCTTCCTGCATTGCCCTTGTTCTTCAGTGAGAAGCTGACCTCATCTCCAGCTCCATGAATGGGTCCTTGTTGGCTCAGGCCAAACAGCATTTCCCAATCCTCTGTCTGTAGTCATTTTTGTCAGGAGTGTGTCTGTGACCCAAGACATCTAGTTAGGGGAAACCATGGACACTTGTTCCCTCCTTCTGGACATGAACAAAAATTTTGTTATCCTGATTGTGTCTGACAGACATTTTATGAGCCTTTATTGTGAGAGATTCAACACCATGGATGGCAGAAGAAAGCAGAAAGTGGAACTTTGATGATGTTTTTGAGATGCCCTATTTCTGGATCTTCCTGGTGTGAGTCAGTGAATTCCCTTTATCATTTACATCAGTTTCAACTGGGTTTTCTTATCTTAACATGCAGAGACATAGTCCATCGGGAAACCATTAAGTGGTTTTATGCCAGGGAGTGGTTTGCCCTTGTTCCGTTTTTTTAAAAAAGGTTATTCTAGGTTAAGAAAGAAGATTTATTGCCTTACAAAAGAAAAACTGGATCAAGAAAAATCATTCAGAAGCGACTGCAGTTGTCTGTGTGAAAGGTTATAATGAATAAGCTGAAAGGGTGACATTGGAGACAGAAGAAAGGTCATATGCAAAGAAATATATTTTGGCAGTACAGTCAATAGGACTTGTTGAAGGGTTAGTTGAGGGGAATGAGGAATAGGAATAGTCATGGGTGAGTCTTCCAAAGTCATGCGAAGTTTTTGGTTTGAACCATTAAGATGGTGCCATTTACTAATAAGGAGTCTGGTAGCCGGTGGAGAAATCAGGTCAGGAAATAAAATGTGTGAGTCATCAGTTTATCAGTGGGTTTTAAATAAATAGAATTAGATGAGATCACTTATGTGGAGATTATACATAAAAAGTAAAGAAGGTCCTTGGATGGAGCTCTAGTGCTTGCCAAGTAGGGAGGTTGATCAGAGATTTAGGGAGTACATTAGAAAAGGTTGACTAGAAAGGAAGGTAGAAAATCTGCAGTATGGAGAGTTACCAGTCAATTCTAAAGGAAGTCAACTCTGAATACTCATTGGAAGGACTGATGCTGAAGCTCCAACACTCTGGTCACCTGATGCAAAAAGCAGACTCATTGGAAAAGATCCTGATGTGGGGAAAGACTGAGGGCAAGAGGAGAAGGAGATGACAGAGGATGAGATGGCTGGATGGCATAGAACTCAATGGCCATGACTTTGAGCAAGCTCCAGGAGTCAGTGAAGGATGGGGAAGCCTACGATGCTGCAGTCTATGGGGTCGCAAAGAGTCAGACACGACTAAGTGACTGAACAACAACAACAACAATAGAGAATTGATGTAACGAAAGGAGGGAAGTATTTCGAGAGAGGCTTCAGGCCTGTGGAAGCCTCCTGGGAGTTTGAGCAATAGGGAGAGAGGGAGCTATTTGTTTGGGTATGATGAAAATCGGAGATACTAGAAGGCTCTCAATAGTCAAAGATTAATTTTATTATTTATTTAAGACAGTTTTTAAAATCTATGTTTTGAAGATATTTCATGTATTATGAGTCATAATTAAGCAGAGTATTTGATCAAAATAGTTATTCTAACTCAGATAACTCTCAGGCCGTATAGGTTCCATCCAACAAAAATAATTTAAAATTATTCCCAGTTTTTACTTACACTTCTTAAAGAACATTAATGGATATTCATGTCATGACACTTCTTTTAAGTCCTTTTTGTCCTCCTCTAATTGTTTTAAATTTATAAGAGAAAGAGAGAAAAAAAAAAAAGGGAGAGAAAAATAGTCCTTCCTTGATATTTTCACTAAATATCCCCCAGATACTCATCTGTGGTCCTACTCCAAGCCTTATCAGGACACTCTTGCATGACTGGAAAACTCAATTACTGTATTTCTCTGAACCTTTCTTCTGGAAGTAAATGTAAGAAGTTCTTTGGAAATTTTATGTTACTCTGATTGCTTTTCCCTTGTGGAGAAAATCAGATGAATCAAATTATCTTCCTTCTTAAATCGAATTTTCCAGTCATGCTATATGAAAAAGTTTACGAGTCAAACTATTTTGCTTTTTGGGGGAGTATTCTTTTAAATAAGTTTTCCTACTGTGACTCATTTTCAAAAGTCAAAACACCACATTTAGAGGACTTAAAACATTTACTGCATCTATGAAATTAATTTTCATTCCAGTGGCCAACTCTGGCTTTTCTTGGGTTGCTGCTTTGGAGAGGGTGATGAGTTTTCCATAATGTCATCATCCATTGAAATCCATCTGTCTTCTTGCCCCTGCAGTGAGGCAGCTCTTTCAGGTTCATCAGGGAAGCCAAATTAAATACTAACCTCCATCTTTTCAGTAAGTATAGAAAAAACAAAAGTGAAAAAAAACAGGCCTATAGGGAAGAGACAGGTATGTATACTCCTGCCCGAGAGGTGTAATGTGAAACTAATATTCTGTTAAACCTGTTGAACATTTACTCAGATTTCTTTACCAGTGCAGTTCACATTTAAGATAAAAAATGACCCTGTCATACTGTTGAAGGAACAACATAAATTACTAGAGAAAGACAACTAGATAGGCCACACTTTCTGATTCAAGTTGGGAACCTGACTAGTACCCTTTTATTAATTAGTATGTACTTATATATCAAAGAACTCTCTGAATGGGAAAAATCTAGTCAGTCCCCAATAGACCTCACTACATAGCTCCCTTCCATTCCTTTATTGATTGGGTCAGGTTTTAAGCAGAAGAAAAAAAAGCCAGGGCTCATGACTCATTCCCTTGCCCTCTTGTTGTTGTTTTGTAGCTGAGTTGTGTCTGACTCTGCAAACCTATGGACTGTAGCCCACCAGGCTCTTCTGTTCATGGAATCTCCCAGGCAAGAATACTGGAGTGGGTTGCCCGTTCCTTCTCCAGGGGATCTTCCTGACCCAGGGATCGAACTTGCTTCTACACTGGGAGGCGGGTTCTTTACCGCGTGAGCCACCAGGGAAGCCCTCCCCCACCTCCTACAGTAGTTTAAATGCTGAGGTGTCCTAAAACTTCGGATATACTTTGGAAACTAAACTGAGGAATTTTTTTCTCATTCATTCTGGTCCAGTGCAAATATTTGTCTATTGAGAAATATATAATACATTAGACTCATAAACCCACCATCTGCCTAAAGTAAGCCAACACCCACCTGTAAGGAGACGGATGCAGGCTGGCATCCTGTTCCTCCAGCTCCTAAGTGGAGGCCGCTGACGCTATGGAGCCCAGGTTTGTTTGCGCTGCCCCATGCTAGGATTGCCTGATCCAGTTACAAAGGGTGTGTACGTTTGTTGCAACCCATAAAGATTGCTTTCAGGTTCTATTAGAGAAATGTTTTTACAGGAGTGGGGTCAAACGGAGGCTAAAAAAGACCCTCAGCTTTGGGTGTGTGAGTGCATTTGTGAATTCTTCAGGATAATGATTGATCATGGTGCAAGGGATAAAATCAACAAATACATCACCTCTTGTTCTGAGTAGCAACAGGTGTGATGGCCCACATTAGCTGAGAGAAAGAGATCATCCTTGGTGGAGAGGATGACAGCAAAAAAGGACCCTCTATTCACAGTGGTTTATCTTTTGAAATGAGCAGAAGTCCTCATTTTAACTAAACATTTGGCTGACACTTGACCTTAGAGTTCTTCCTGAAAAGCTTGCTCTTGCTACTTAACAATAAGCTTACAGAATCTAGAAAATGAATTTGTAGTGGAGTGGTTTTTCCTTGAAGCAGCTGCCATTGCTTTATTTTTAATATATTTTATTGTTTTTGCATACCCTTTTTAATTGACATGCAATTGATTTAGAATATCGAGTTAATTTCAGGTGTACAGCACATTGGCATTGCTTTCTTAAAGAAAAGCTACCCACCCTCCCATGCCCCAACCCCTCACCCCTCCTGCCAGAAAACAAAAATTTCAGGATGATCACACTGCATGAAGTGTTCCCCTGAAGGGCTTACCTTTGAGATTGTCCTCCTTTGGAAAGACTCTAATACAAAATGGATGCAGAAAGATGACTAATTTTTGTATTTTAGAGGTTGAAGGTTTTGAAACAAACCAACAACCACGTAATTTTTATGAAGGTTTTAGAGTGGTATTAGCATGTCTGACCTAAGAAACATGATTGGCTAAGACTCCTCTGTGATATATACAAGTTATTTGCCAAATCTAGGTATGAAATCAAATCTAGCTACATACATCGGCTCTTTTGGGGTGTGTTGCTTTACTCAGCATTTTTTCTTAGGATACGAGAAAGTTATATGGTTGATGTGAATGCAGCTCTTAAGTTCCTCTTGGGGCTAATGACGGAGAAGGCAATAGCACCCCACTCCAGTACTCCTGCCTGGAAAATCCCATGGACGGAGGAGCCTGGTGGGCTGCAGTCCATGGGGTCGCTAAGAGTCGGACACGACTGAGCGACTTCCCTTTCACTTTTCACTTTCCTGCACTGGAGAAGGAAATGGCAACCCACTCCAGTGTTCTTGCCTGGAGAATCCCAGGGACGGAGGAGCCTGGTAGGCTGCCGTCTATGGGGTCGCACAGAGTCAGACACAGCTGAAGTGACTTAGCAGTAGCAGCAGCAAGGCTAATGAAGTCAGAAGAGAGCGCTTCAATACAGTTTGTAGGTTTCAGGTAGACAGGTGTTCTTAATAAGTCGTTGAAAGCCCCTTTATTGTTAGTACCTGGAGGCACTAAAGCTTCAACAACATCTGTGTTCCAGGGTTAAGGGTGGAAATGACAGGTGGGAGTACTAATCACAAACGTCTTACGGGGGAGAAAAACGCTGCTGACGTCAGAACTGACGGAGAGCTGGTCCTGCAAGCTGCGCTCTCGGTAGTAGTGGTAGCTGGAAGGACGTCTTTAAGAATGAAGAATTCTGCCAAAAGGAAGCTGCTTTCTTGGAAAGTTTCCTGTGGGTACGGTGCGTACTGTGATAAAGTAGGAATAGAGGGTCATTTATATCTGCCATTGTTCACGAGGAGGTGTGTTTGGGACTGGGAATCACACCATCCTGTCCATTTCTCTTGGTTCCCTTAGATGCCCACGTTGGGAATCAACTGCAGAATCAGCGAGAGCTGGTGGAAGCGAGTCCTTTGGTTTGTTGGGGGTGAAATCTCCAAGCCGAGAATAGCGGGACTGCGTACAGTGTTTCTATAAAATGTTAATTGGAATCAGTGTTCACTGCCCTTCTTTTATAAAGAATACACTCTATATGTTTTCCGTTATTGCACACTGTCAGTTTTGATTAAATCATACTTTTCACAACATACAGCTCTAAAGTGGAATAATATGGTGGTTAAGCGTGTTGACCCTGGGGCCAAACTTGCTGGGTTTGAGCACTGGCTCTGCTAATGAGCTATGTGATCTTTCTTTTCTTTTCTTTTTTTCATTAAGTTATTGAACATTTTCAGGCCCCAGCTAATCATAAGTGAGGGGCGCGGTATTTCACGTTTGTGGTGAGGTATTAATGAGTAAGATCTCAGCTCAGTGCCTGGAACTAGAGAGTCCAGTATGTTTGCTTTAATAATAACTAAAAATGTCAAATGTGATAATCAGCTCTTTCTCCGGGTGTGACTTTTGTTTCTGCATTAAAATCACAGCGTTAGTTTTGCTATTTCATAAACCTGACTTGACCAATTATGTAAAGGTCTTTGTGTACTAAAGTAACATTTTGCTGGGCAGAAATTTGTTTGGAGGGTAGGTTCAGTTCAGTCGCTCAGTCGTGTCCAACTCTTTGCGACCCCATGAGCCGCAGCATGCCAGGCCTCCGTGTCCATCACCAACTCCCGGAGTTTACCCAAACCCACATCCATTGAGTCAGTGACGCCATCCAACCATCTCATCCCCTCTGTCGTCCCCTTCTCCTCCTGCCCTAATCTTTCCCAGCATCAGGGTCTTTTCAAATGAGTCAACTCTTCGCATGAGGTGGCCAAAGTGTTGGAGTTTCAGCTTCAACATCAGTCCTTCCAATGAACACCCAGGACTGATCTCCTTTAGGATGGACTGGTTGGATCTCTTTGCAGTCCAAGGGACTCTCAAGAGTCTTCTCCAACACCACAGTTCGAAAGCATCAATTCTTCAGTGCTCTGCTTTCTTTATAGTCCAACTCTCACATGCATACATGACTCTGGAAAAACCATAGCCTTGACTAGACGGACCTTTGTTGGCAAAGTAATGTCTCTGCTTTTAAATATGCTGTCTAGGTTGGTCATAACCTTCCTTCCAAGGAGTAAGTGTCTTTTAATTTCATGGCTGCAATCACCATCTGCAGTGATTTTGGAGCCCTGAAAAATAAAGTCAGCCACTGTTTCCCCATCTATTTGCTATGAAGTGATGGGAGGGTAGGTTAGTAATGGGCAAATTTACAGGGAGAAATGATTCTTCAGTTGTAGCAGACCTTCTCTTTAAGTGTGTGAGGAGAAGCTTTGGTGTTACCTTACCCCCAGACTGGGGGTAGGGGAGGGTGCAGCACGTGGATCGGTTTGCTGGGGTTGCCCTGACAACCCTGACCACACACAGGCTAACTTAAAACAACAGAAACTTATCCTCTCACAGGTGAGGCTAGGAGTCCCAGATCAAGGTATCGGCAAGACCAATTGTTTCTGATTGCTGTGAAGGATAATCTGTTCACTCTCACCTGGCTTCTTGTGGCTTGCTGTAACTTGCAGCATTCCTTGGCTTCTGTAGCATCACCGAGATTTCTGTTCACATGATATTCTGTCTCTGTGCATGACTCCGTTTAAAATCCCCTTTTTTGTAAGAATGTCAGTCATACTCGTTTAGGGACCCACCCCCTACTCCAGTCTGACCTCATCTTGGTCAATAATATCTTCAGTGACTCTATTTTCAAATAAGGTCACATTTGGAAACACTCGGGGATTTAAGACCACAACCCCTGAGTTTTGGGGGAACCCAATTCAACCTGTGACAGTATCCTGTCCTTGAAAACACTATAAGGTACTTCAAGAAGTTGCAGGAGTCAGTCAGCACTCAGCAAAAATTCAATTGCCTGATTTCAAAGCTGTGGGCAGTGGATTCATTTCATCTTTTAAGAAAAGACGTTCATAAACTGATGTTCATAAAGTTCATCACTGTAACCATGGGGGAATTACACACTTAATGGCATCGTACTCTGGGTGGTTGCCACCGTCTTGCCTCCCCCCGCAGCAGTCACAGTGTATTTTATGAGGGTGTGTGCATGCATGGATGTGAGAGATGCTGACTTTGAGCCGCCAAGTGCTTTTCGTTCTGTGAAAAAATAGATGTTGCATTAGAAACAATGTTTAAAAACAGTGGGGCGAGATGGGGGGAAGGTTATCTTTTGTTACACAGGAAGGATGTTTGTGAATACACAGATTTTGTATTATGCGTCACTTTCAGTGCAGTTGTGTTCACGGAGTGCTACTGCAGATTCTCAAGCACGTCTGTCTCATTCTTTATAGTATGTGATCCTCTGTGTTAAAGTTTGTCTGAAGCTTGGCACAGTATCTTAACCTAATCTAAAATTCTGAAGGACCTTACTAAGGAAACCTTGTGCACTTTTGTATTTTAAAGTTAAACCAATGAAGGAGAATTTCTTTAGCCCCTATAATGTGCTTTAGTGTTTCATCATGTGGATTTCTGTAATGGTGGGATACATTCTTGTTCAGAGATGCCTCGATGCTGCATCTTGTGTGAAGCCCCACTTGGAGTCAGGGCCATCCTCATGATGGATCTTACCACTAGATTAGGAACTCTTGGGAACAGAATTGCCTTATTTTTATTTATTTTATCTTTGGATCCATAATATCAAACACAGTGTATGGCACAGAGTAGAAGTTTAATTGGGAGAGATTAAGTGCTATAAAATAATTGAAGTTACTTTCTGGAACTTAGAAATTGATTGATTTGAAATATAAAGGAAATGTTGCAAAAAAAAGGAATGTTGCTGTTTTAGGCAAAAAATGAGGAGGGGCCCCTCCTACAGTAACTCTTCGACAGGGGTTGCTATGGTTAGGAAATGAAAGTACAGGTCACCCAGTTAAATGTGAATTTCACATAAATGGCAAATATGCTTTTAGTATAACTGTGTCCTAGATGTTGCATAGGATATACTTTTATTTTTTAAAAAAGTTTGCTAATCTCTAATTTAAATTCAACTGGATGTTCTTTACTGACAATGCTGTTCTAATCTCTTTTTGAATATGTAACTTTTAAAAACTATTATATTCTTTGAAATGTAAATGAAAGTTCCCCAAACTCCTCTATGAAAATGCCTGTCCACACGGAATTGTGCATACTGTTTCAGGTAGTTGTGTAAGTAATATAATTATTAATATTGGGTGTATTAAAGATGGAATAAATACCTTTTTGGACATTACAAGGCTAAAAGTAGTGGAAGTAAAGTTAACATATACACATGTGTTCTCTGCTTAGTCCTGCATTTCAAAGCTGGGGTGACGACGAATGATGGAGTCTCAACCACTGAGTTTATAAAATGAAGAAATCAGAAATATCAGCTAGGATATAGAATTTTAATTGTTAGAGTAGAGAATGAAACTAAATTGGTTGCAAGACTACACTGATTAATGTAACTTATTTTCAAATAATGTATATATATGTATAGTAAATGTTCTTGTATGTGTAATTATATGCATACTTGAATTATATAATTTAAATATATATGAAAACATATAAAGGCATGTATATTTTCATGGTAAAGAATAATAAGTTTATCATTTAGTAACATTTTTACACTAGAAGAAAAACAAGTGAATATTCTATTAGTTTTTAAGACTGCAACTGTCAACTGATTGCTTCTTAGTTCACTGCAAATAACCACTGATGTTTTCTGCCTCTGTACTATTTATGCAACAATGAAATCAGTTATATTACTCTTCATGTATTAAATTATTATAGAGAATACAAATATACTTTGATCTCTTAGAATGCATTAAAAAAAAAACAACTCCAGACTTTGACCTAAAATAAAAATAGGATATTTAATATTCTTTTGCAAAGAGGATACATGTATATCTACTATTGATGGTCATGTAAAAAGCAGAGACATTACTTTGCCAACAAAGGTCCATCTAGTCAAAGCTATGGCTTTCCAGTAGTCATGTATAGATGTGAGAATTGGACTATAAAGAAAGCTGAGCACTGAAGAACTGATGCCTTTGAACTGTGGTGTCAGAGAAGACTCTTGAGAGTCCCTTGGACAGCAAGGAGATCCAACTGGTCAATCCTAAAGGAAATCGGTCCTGGATATTCATTGGAAGGACTGATGCTGAAGCTGAAACTCCAATACTTAGGCCACCTGATGCGAAGAACTGACTCACTGGAAAAGACCCTGATGCTGGAGAAGATTGAAGGCAGGAGGAGAAGGGGACAACAGAGGATGAGATGGCTGGATGGCATCACCGACTTGATGGGTATGAGTTTGAGCAAGCTCTGGGAGATGGTGATGGACAGGGAAGTCTGGCGTGTTACAGTCAATGGCAAAGAGTTGGACACGACTGAGCGACTGAACTGTAACCTATTTATATCTAAATAGATAAGTTGCTGAAAGTCTGCTTAAAATGAACTGAATAATGATCAAGTAAAATCTGAAAGAAACTTTTCTTTCCCTGACTCATGAAACATTGGAATTAATTAGATATAGATATCATAAATGTTGTATATCTATCTCATAAGATAGTGTACCTTTGTATCTAAAATAATTCAAGTTATTTAAATGCAGCCAAATCCTATGGATTAGGATAACTTTTGCCCATCTGAAACATTCTTACCTTTCTGAGAATTAATCTCAGCTGATTAAGAGATTTTCATCAGTGATTAGAATTACTGTAACTGATGATGGAAATTTTGTCCATAAAAAATCAGGATTTTGGGAGACTGTTATTTGAAGGAATAGAAGACATGGATGTGATACTCCAGAAGCTTCCTGTCAAGAATTGAGTTGGTGGTTGAATGTTTGATAATTTCAGAGTGTATAGATTCCTCTTCATCTAGTTGGCTGGAGGAATTCTTTAATATTCTGGAGACAATTTTGTTCTTCTTAAAATTATTAAGTGTTAAATATCCATCTAATAAGAAAAATGTATTTAAAGTTTTAAAATATTATTTAAATTTATTATAATTAGAGATAAAAAGAAGTAAATGGTTAATTCTAAGAGTTGGGCTGCTAAAAGTTCAAACAATAAGTGGATAGAGATGATCCATTTGCTTTGGTGACATGAAGATCAGGCATGACCTAAGCTTGCATGTTCTATGTAATAAAGGGGTCAGAAATAAGATTAGATTACTTGGTAGAAGGAATGATAGATCAGAAAATAGAAACAACCAATGTAAATGCCTTTTTCTTATGTCTCCGCTGTAACTATCAGCTCATGAAAAGCTTTCTTTGCTACCAGTGCAGGCAAACCACAACATTGTCATGCTCAGGTTTTGACTTTTATTGATATATCATTTTACCTTCATAAGAATATTCAAGCACATTAAGAACGTAAATGATAATGTTACACAATTCATGTACCCACCCATTTAGTTTTAGTTAGTTAACCAGAAGTTTTTCTTCATGACTTTTGACCTCTTAGAGGTAATATATTATAACTCGGATTGAATAAGTTTTAATGCTTTCTTCATGTTTTCTATCACTGTAATAAAGTAAATATATATTATTAGTAAATGAGAGTATAAAATTTTATAATTAACCCTGAATCTAAAATCAACCTGTTTAACAGATATAAAGATATGGGGATTTATCTGCAATATTAAAAACTATTATATAAAAGTGTACACATAAATTTAGGGATTAGACCTTTAAGAGCTGATTAATTACTTTACGTTAAAGAATTTTATCAGAGGGATTTGAGGGGGTATCTGTTTTGTTACCTGATTATTTTGTATTAGTTTCATTGGATATGACAAGCATAGCTATCTTATTAAGCATAGCTGATAGTAAGTGTTTTTAAGAATGAAAGTCCCAAGTCAGACTGTATCTCCTTGCTTATAGTCATTAAAGGAAGAGAAAGAGTTTAACTTGTTAATCACTTTGAGGAAATCACATATGATCTTGGATATGAGAAGAATGGACTGGTTTAGTGTAATTTTAATGTGTACTCTATCCTGTTTGATGGTCTTAAAATTTAGTGATCACAAGGACTGTTAGAGATCCCTGTTGAAAAAGGAGATTCCAAGTTGTCCCAGAAATTCTGATGTCAGTTGGAGCTAAGAGTTTGCATTTTAACCACAACCACCACTGCCAATCCCAGGAACTGTGATGGGTGGGAAGCACTGTTTGAGGGAAAGTGCTGATGGAGGGCATCACTCACCCTTCTAACAGTCAAGTGTTGCTAGCATCACTGTTTAAGATAATTTGAGAATACTTACATAGTGGTAAATCCTGAGGTTCATATGTATATAATCTGTTCGAGTATCTTCCAGTTATATCAGCTCTGACTGTTAAAGAAGGATCTGCCCACAAAAAATAAGTTACTTACATATTTTTTAAAAGTTCTGAAAATCATTCATGCTTCTAGCTCTGAAACAAACGTTAAGCATATTTACAAGCTAAATCAGTTTTCATACATGTTAATTCATGATGAGTTAATCAGAATTTCCACTTTAGTGTGCTACAGCTCTCTATCAACATAGTTTAGAGAACTGTACTGAAAGTATTTTGGGGATTGATTTAATAGCATGAGTTAATTTAAAAATAAAACTTCAATATTTACAAGTTGCAAATATAGATATAATGAGTTTGATTGTTGAACTAACAAGAGCTGTTGTTGACTGGGTTACTAATGCTGCTGCTGCTGCTGCTGTTAAGTCACTTCAGTCGTGTCCGACTCTGTGTGACCCCATAGATGGCAACCCAACAGGCTCCACCATTCCTGGGATTCTCCAGGAAAGAACACTGGAGTGGGTTGCCATTTCCTTCTCCAATGCATGAGAGTGAAAAGTGAAAGTGAAGTCGCTCAGTTGTGTCTGACTCAGTGACCCCATGGACTGCAGCCTACTAGGCTCCTCTGTCCAGAGGATTTTCCAGGCAAGAGTACTGGAGTGGGGTGCCATTGCCTTCTCCAGGGTTACTAATGACTCCTCTTTAAAAGGAATAGTACTTGAACTAACATTTGAAAGTAAATAAAAGCAAGAAGGCTACTGATTTTGTAAATCTGATGGAAAGAGATTACACA
This sequence comes from Giraffa tippelskirchi, assembly GCF_054371585.1. Classification (NCBI taxonomy): domain Eukaryota; kingdom Metazoa; phylum Chordata; class Mammalia; order Artiodactyla; family Giraffidae; genus Giraffa; species Giraffa tippelskirchi. The sequence goes on from NC_137284.1 coordinate 72,336,350, forward strand.
ATTACCCACAAACATGATTCTAGGCACATACTGTCCATCAGGTGATAAATTCTTATCTGTGGTCTCATGCTAGCAAAAGAAGAAAAAAAAATGTTATTGGATTGTTTTTAACAGTTGATTTAAAAATACTTTATGTAAACAAAGTTTTCAGTAAATTTTATATTTTAGCCTCTTACAATTCTATATAATATTCTATGTCCACTAATACTGCATAGCTCTTTTGGCCTTTAAATAAAGACTAAAAGAGATTCAACTTTTCCATTGAATTGAAATATTAAAAAAAAATTGTAGTGATCATGTACCATGAGATTCAGCATGATGAAATTATTCTGAGCCATTTCTTGTATTTCTTTATTTTGGGCAAACACTTTTTTTAGTGCTGTGGGGAAAGATATAATGCCAGTTAGTTTCAAGGATCAAGATTACTTTAAAATAATGTAGCAAAATAAAGCTAGTATTTTGCATTTGTTTGCTTCTATAACTTGGATGTTAATAGTTGATTGGCCCATTGCTACTCTGTCTCTCATTGAAAGCAATGAGGGACACAGTCTATCCAAGTGGGGGGAGCGTCAAGGGATAATCACATTGAAATCACCAGTTTTATAATGTCACTTAATTCATTGACTCATTGGTTAAAACATCATCTTTTCAGCCAGTTTTCCCACCTTTTTGGGGGCAGGGGAGGCAGAGGGATATAAAATCCTGAAGGACACATAATATAAATATATTCAGCAGTAGATTGCTAACAATCATTGTAGTCACTAAGCCCCTTAGTAAAGTTATGGTACTCTATCAGTTGTCTTTTTTTTTTTAAATAGAATTTCGAGTGCCTTCTTAATTTGTAACTAGGTCACTTTCTTACTTCATATTGGAAATACAAGACGATCTCAAAAGCATAAATTACCTTGGCAGTATTGACAGTCCTCCAAGTGATGAATAACCATCAGTGGCTTGTTACTAAACAGAGAGAGTGTGAAATTGAGCCAAGTGATTCATTCAAGTCAAACTGTACAGAGAAATTAGATTTAAGGTTTTCATACTTTCTGTAAGACATTAAGTAAAATTCTCAGGTTGACAAATCACAGCGCTGTAATCTAGAGTAGTGTTACTCATAAAATGACCCCAGAACTGAAGCATCAGCCTCACCAGAAATGTAGCTCATTAGAAATGTAAATTATCTGACTCCCCCCAGGTCCACTCAATCAGAATCTCTGGGGGTGAGGTCCAGGAATCACAGCTTAACAAGTTGACCAGGTCATTCTTACATATACTGTAGTCCAGTTAGAAAGATAGAGTCAATTCTGTCTCCAAAGTTGAAAGGATATGAACAAGACATTCATTTCCAGTGAACATGTGGTATAAAATTTTAGGAGAATAAAGTTTTTACTTATTTTCTTCTGTTTTTAGTTTTTGCAAAAAGACTATTAATATTTGGTTATTTTTACCAACTTTCACTCTTGTCATAATTCTATAAGCAATCTCAGTGAGAGTTCCTTCCTATATATTTTTCAGTGTCAGTTTGATTTTAACTCTTGGAAAAAAAAATTTTTATGATAGTTAATTGACTGCTGTTTAGAATTAGAGAAAAGTTAGAATGTTGACTATAGTAAAGGATAAATGAATTATGATTTGGATACATAAGATATTTTTTAATGTTTAATTTTGAGAGGATGTTGGGTACAAAAAGAGACTAATGTAAAAATATAAATCATAAACCTTTAAAAGAACAGAGGTAAAATGAAATACACCTCAAAGAAAATAAACTTTGAGTTGTTAATTTCATTTAATCCTCAAACTTAGAATTTACATTAATTTTAGGTAAAATAAATCCTACAACTTTTAAAATTTATAACATAGAAAGTTAACATTTACCAACTTCACATTTCCTTTTTTTTTTTTTCCTTTTTAACTTTGCCGATACTCAAGCCTAAAGAAATATAAAGGTGAGGCAGGAGTAACATCGAGGGCAAAAAATTAAGTGCTTTGTTTCTGCATCCTAGACATCCCTCATGCCTCACCATAATATCAGCCCTTCTATACTCTAAGAATTTAAAGAATAAAATTTTGCAATAGTATCTTCTAATACCTTAATGGTTTCATCCTTATAATTAATCTTTGTAATTTATTTTGGTGTAAAATGTGAGATATGGATCCAAGTTTATTTTCCACATGACTCTCAAATTCTAACAATAATTATTTTACATACTCTGTGTCCCCTATTCCTGACTTAAAATGCTGCTTTATCACATACACAGTTTCTGTTGTATCTGGTTTTATTTCTATTTTCTCCATTCTGTTCAGTTCATTTACCAGTAACATATTGTTTTATTGTAGTTTGATAAAATGTTACATATTGATTAAAGGCTAGTCCCCACTGTTTTCTTTTTCAGAATATTCCTAACTATTTGTGTCTATGTTCCCATTTCAATTTTAGAATTATTTTTTAAACAAAAATTGTACTAATATATTGTGATTGTCTTTAAAAAATTTGAAGTATAACGAGAATTGACATTTTTACAATGTTGAGTCTTCCTATATAAGAACACAGAACTCTTGTCATAGGTTTGTAATTTTCTCAGTAGTACATTTAGTTCATAACAGATTTCGTGCATTTTCTGTCATTTATCCTGAGATATTTTGTCTTTTTTTGCTGCTATTTAACCATTTTAATTTTATGTGCGTGTGTGCTAAGTCTCTTTAGTTGTGCCTGACTCTTTGTCACCCAATGAACTGTAGCCCACCAGGCTCCTCTGTCCATGAGATTCTCCAGGCAAGAGTACTGGAGTGGGTTGCCATGCCCTCCTCCAAGAGATCTTCCTGACCCAGGGATCATACCCATGTCTCTTATGTCTCCTGAATTGGCATGCAGGTTCTGTATCACTGGCATTACCTGAGAAGTCCTTTAATTTTATTTATATATATATGCCATTGATTTCTGGGTATTAATTTAGTCTCATCTAATTTAACTTAATTTTCATACTTCTGAATACTTAGAATTGATTCTCAAGTTTTTCATGTACACAGTCAACATCTGCAAATGAAGGTACTTTCACACTCTCCTTTTAAAGTTTTTCTTATCTAATTGCATTGATTGGTGTCTCGAGAACAATGTTAGTAATTGTGGTGATTAAAGAATCCCATCAGTGGGATACTTTAACTGATTTTCCCAGTAAGCATGATACTGGGTTTTTAGGTTTGTTTTTTTGTTTTTACTGGGATGGATATTTCCTTGTTAGGATAAATAAAAATAAATTAATATTGTTAAATAAAAGTTTTTAAAACTCCAATATGGATTTGGCATTATTGTAAATGCCTCTTCACCATTTATGCTGATAGGAGACACTTGTATGATTTGTGTCCTTATGAATGTTAGATTATTTTAATAGATTTCTTAATCTTGAATCTTTTGGCATTCCCAAACTGAATTTCACTTTATCAGAGTATATTTTTTAAGTGTTCTGCTGGCTGCTCTTTGCTAATATGTTGTTTACTTTTTGCATTTCTCTTTGATAATAAGATTATTCTGTAAAGTTTTCTGTGTTTTTTGATAATGTTTGTCCAGTGTTGAGAGTGTGTTATTCAATTATTTGGAATCTTTCCTTTTTCTTTGAAAGTTGAATTGAACTCTCTTTTGATATTTGATAAATATTTGGGGTGCTTTTAAAAATGTAAGTTTCTCAGCTCTATCCCCTCAAAGTCAGTAGATCTTCAAGGATAAAAATCATGTCACTCTTGGTCATTGAGTGTATAACAGTGCCTGGCACATAGCAGTGGGTACTCAGTAAGTACTGGACTGACTGACCATGAATGTGGAGTTTAAAGAAGGCTCTCTGAATTGTTCTGATAATCAGACAGCCTTGAGAAGCACTGCTGTAAACCAGGTTTCTGTTTAAGCCTGTATAATGCCCAGTGTGTAAAGCTGTTTTGTTTATGCAGCTTATATTCAAAAGTTTACTTAGTGGATGTTAACTAGACTTATTGGTGTACCATTTTGCTATATATACAAATATCAATCATTATTTTGTATGTCTGACACTAATACAATGTTAAGTCAGTTATTCCTCAGTATAAAAGCTTGCCTGGGTTACTAAAGAATTAATACAAGGATATTTAGAACTCTTGTTTATAAAAAACTCTAATAGGAACTCTTAGTTTAAACGGCACTCAATATCAGAGCAAATTGTTACTGTGTCCTTTCAAAAGCTAACATGCTAGTTTTTTGGCTCTCAACCATGACGTATGTGTATCATCTGTCAAAGTTGAATGAGAGGTATTTTACCTTTTTTGAGAATGAAAGAGACCTTCCTCATAAGTCTGCACCCAAGTGATGTCATCTCCCCATCCTAAAACAGAAGAGGGAAATCAGTGTATCAACTCAAGACCCCTGAAGAGTTCTGAAATGCACATGTGCCATTTGGTATAGAGGATACATGATTATAATTAGATAGGAAGAGGTTGTGTTCTTTTAGATGATAGTGCTGAGGTTTTGTAACTCTGTTTCACATCTCAACACCCATGGCCTTGAACCTAATAAATGTTCAGTAGATGCTATTATGGTTAGTGGTGATTGATAAGATATCTTTGGACCATGCAAAAACTCTGGCTTTCAGATTGTACAGGAGAAGACTAGTTAATCTGCATGCTTTGTAAGTGCTAGTGCTAAGTTGCTTCGGTCATGTCTGACTTTTTGTGACCTGTGGACTGTAGCCCGCCATGTTCCTCTGTCCATGGGATTCTCCAGGCAAAAACATTGGAGCGGTTTGCTGTTTCCTCCTCCAGGGGATCTTCCTGACCCAGGGATTGAACCCAGGTCTCTTGCATCTCCTGCATTGGCAGGTGGGTTCTTTACCACTAGTGCCACCTGGGAATCCCATACATACTTTGTAAATCTATTAGGAATGTATTGGACTATACTGTCTAGTGTCCTTGAAGCTTGAGTATTGAGAGATGTTGACGCCTTTAAAATGAAAATACATCATGAAAAAACACAATTTCAAATTTTGCTTTTGAGTTGTTAACAGGTAAAAAATTCTGCTGTAGAAATTTCATAGTTGAGAGACAAACCAATAAAACACAGTTGTTTTGGAAGCATCCAAAAAAGAGTGGAGGAGAGGGAGACAGAACGCAAGGAGTAGAGAGAGAACCTACTGGTCCTTAAAGAGGTGATGTGAGGAGACGGGGATGTATACTCGTGATTGAAGAATGACTGTCGAGGAGAAGACACAAAGTATTTCATAGTATTTTCTGGAAACGTCTCAGTCTACAGATGGAAAAGACTGAATTAATTTGAAAATAGAAATATTTGCAGTCTAGTTTGTACTCAGATTTTTTTGTATGCTGAGACTCTTCCCTGGTGGCTCAGACGGTAAAGCGTCTGCCTACAATGCGGGAAATCCAGGTTCGATCCCTGGGTTGGGGAACATCCTCTGGAGAAGGAAATGGCAACCCGCTCCAGTACTCTTGCCTGGAAAATCCCATGGACGGAGAGCGTGGTAGGCTACAGTTCATGGGGTCGCAAAGAGTCAGACACGACTGAGCGACTTCACTTTCTTTTCTTTCTTTCTTTCAAGTGTGTCAGACTGGAGTTTCTTGTTTTGATACCATGGCTTAGAAGATGGCCAGGACTTATGAAACAGAATTATGAAGCAAGATAAATATGATTGCAAGATTCTTGTCAGGTTTTCATTTGTTTGTTAATAGAGACTATTAAATATAATTAATAACAATACAATTCATCTATTGAAAGTAGATACTTTTTTCGGTGTATTTACATAGTGTGCAACCATCACCGCACTAATTAAGAGAACATTTTTATCACCTGAAAATGAAACCACTCAGTTATCACCACCTAATCCTTTCATTTCCTTAACCCTAAGAAACACTGAATCCACTTTCTGTCTGTAGGTTACCTTATTCCAGATGTTTTGTGTCTGGAATCATATAAGATGTGATGTATTTTATGGCTGGATGCTTTCATTCAGTACAATGTTTTCAAGGTTCATCCATGTCATTGCGTGTATTAGGACTTCATTCTTGGGCCATTCCATTGTAACACTATACCACATTTTCTTTATCCATTCATCATTTGATGAACATTTGGGTTGTTTCTACTTTTTGGATTTTATGAATACTGCTGCTGTGAACACATGGATGCAAAACTTTTGTGTGAACATATGTTTTCATTTTCCCTGGGTATATCCCTAGAGGTGGAATTGCTGGACCAAATGGTAACTGTACCTTTAACATTTTGGGGGCACTACCAGACTTTTTCCAAAGTGACTGCATTATTTTACTCCCTTACCAGAAATGTTGTTGGTTTGTTTTGCCTGATTTTAGACGCTGGATATTGGAAGACCAACTTATGTTAGCTTAGTACCCCCACCTTAGCAGGAACCGTTCCTGTCTGTAGTAATCCTGAAGGATTTTCTTTGCTTGAGCATATGTCGTAACTTTATGCTATGTTTAGCATTCAATAAAAGTTCCTTTGGAAACAGCCAGTGAGACTAGGCTCCTACTTAATTTCCCTCTTCTGTTGCAAATACCATTCAATGCTAGAATGTCAGCAATGGGAAGAATTACTGTTCTCTGCCCTTGGTGAACTTAGTTCTGCAAACATTAAAGGAACATCTGCTATATGCCTTGCTCCACTTGGCACTGGGTGTACAAAGGTGGGGGAGGATAGTCCCTGCTCTCAAACAGTTCGTTCATAGCTTGGCAAGATAGTCATATTGTATTATAATTGTTTTTATACACTTTACCTCATAATCACAATAGACCAAAGGTAGTACAAAGGAGAAGGCAATGGCACCCCACTCCAGTACTCTTGCCTGGAAAATCCCATGGGTGGAGGAGCCTGATAGGCTGCAGACCCATGGGGTCGCTAGGAGTCGGACATGACTGAGCGACTTCACTTTCATTTTTCCCTTTCATGCACTGGAGAAGGAAATGGCAACCCACTCCAGTATTCTTGCCTGGAGAATCCCAGGGACGGCAGAGCCTGGTGGGCTGCCGTCTATGGGGTCACACAGAGTCGGACACGACTGAAGCGACTTAGCAGTAGCAGTACAGAATTTAAACTGTCTTCAGGGTCTCTGTTCATTGTTGTTGTTATTTATTCACTCAATCATGTCCAACTCTTTGCAACTCCATGGACAGCAGCATGCCAGGCTTCCCTGTCCTTCACCATCTCCTGGAGTTTGCTCTAATTCATGTCCATTGAGTCGATATTGCCATCCAACCATCTCGTCCTCTGTTGCCCCCTTCTCCTACCCTCAGCCTTTCCCAGCATCAGGGTCTTTACCAATGAGTCAGCTCTTCGCATTGGGTAGCCAAAGTATTAGAGCTTCAGCATCAGTCCTTCCCATGAATATTTGGTCTGATTTCCCTTAGGGTTGACTGGTCTGATCTCCTTGCGGTCCAAGGAACTCTCAAGAGTCTTCTCCAACACCAGAGTTAGAAAGCATCGTTTTTTTGGCACTCAGCCTTCTTTATGGTCCAACTCTCACATCCATACATGACTACTGGAAAAACCATAACTTTAACTAGATGGACCTTTGTCAGCAAAGTGGTATCTCTGCTTTTTAATATGCCATCTAGGTTCGTCACTGATTTTCTTCCAAGGAGCAAGTGTCTTTTAATTTCATGGTGCAGTTACCATCCACGGTGATTTTGGAGCCCAAGAAAATAAAATCTGTCACTGTTTCCACTTTTTCCCCTTCTATTTGCCATGAAGTGATGGGACTGGATGTCATGATCTTAGTTCATAATTCATAATTCAGTACTGGCTATGTTTACATGTCATCTGAGATTTCGTTCATCTTCAATATGTGTTTATTGAGTACTTACTGTATGCAGGTGCTGCTTGCAGAGGAGTTCTTTTGATTCCAAAGAAAGTTAAGATTTTGGGGTTCACTTTTATATTGAACCATTTCTTAACTTTTTCCAATTAATAGTCCCTCTTCTCCCTAACAATGTCTCTGTTTAACTGGTGCTGCTCCCCACTCCAAGCAGCTCCATATGCTACTTGGTGTTACACATGGTGTTTAATTCAGCCCTCGAAGGTCTTTAAGGGCAGTGACTAATTTGGTCTTTGGCAATTTAAGGCTGATGAGTTCGTTGTTTTATGACTATTGTCTGTGTATATATGGAGATCACATGATAAATTACACTGAGGAAAATATTTCCCTCTTTTTATTTATTTTGCAAAAGCTTACTAATTTTTTTAGACTTTCTGTGATTTTAAACTGAAGTAGAATTAATTATTTTGGCTGAATATTGGTGAGCAGTTGGCTGGCATCCAGTACATTTATTAAGGGATAAATTAACTTGGAAAGAAAGTCAATATTTTCAAATTTGAAATTATGCTATAGTTTATCTCCATTTGTTTATTACTTAGTTCACATTGCCATTCCAAGTAGTGGTCAAGTGTTTTTTTTTGGGTTGTGCTACTAATTTAGAATTAGCTATATGCAGATGAATGATTTTCTTTACATTTCTGGTAGCTGGAAATGTAGGATTCAATTTTGAGAATCTTGTTTATATTTCTTTATAGGTGAAGATATATTTGTTTCTTAGGTCAAAGTAAAGCAGTTGATACAAAGCAGATGTTTTCTCAACAGTGTAGCCCATGGCAAATCTAGATCTTATTGTCTAAAAATACTATTTCGGTTACCCGGAGTCAGCATAGCAAACACTTGGTTAACCAGAATTCTTGGAGGATGGAGATAAAATAATTTTTGAGGGATCCCAGTATAAAATCATTCCAAATTATTTTCTTGCCTGAATCAATATTGGACAGAGCACTGGAACAAATTCTATGGAAATTCTGATTGCATTTAGGATATCAGTATGACATATCAATCAATAGAATTTTCCAGAATTTTCTAGGACCCTGGTTACCAAAGTTATAGGCAATGAAACTAGTTTTCCACTATCTCTATAGAAGATGCAGCACAATTTCTTTTTCATTTGATTTGGCTCACTCTTTAAAATTAACTGATCCTTTCTGGGATTCTTTTTCCCCTGTTTTCAAGTGACACACAACAAAAAATTCCAGTTAATTGAGTTGGTTTTATAAATAGACTGGGCAAGAAATGAAGAATTTTAAAACAATCCAAATGACTGAGTTTAGAAAATAAAATGAAATTCCCGTACCTCTTGAAAGTGTCTGAGGAGGTCTCTTTTCCTTTTTGATAGCAATGGCAAGGTTGGAAGAAACTGTGATGAATAAGAGGCAGAGGACCAGAGCTGAGTGTGACATCATGTCTTCTCAAGTATCCTTCAGAACTGGATGGTAAAAAATGTCAGAATCTAGTAGGTTACCTCAAGCCGTCCTCAAGACATTTGTTAAGAGTTAGACCAAACTTAGGCTGACACGTTGCTTTGCTTGTGTGAGTTGACATGGTACAATCATCTAGAACTTTCACATTTTATTTTTAAATTATTGTAAAAATGCAATCAATTCAATAAAAGTCCACCTGATGAAAAGCCACAGTGTTTGGGCTTCCTGGAGGCAGTACAATGAAGTTGACATCCAAACAGGCACCCAAAGCCTACTTCTGACAGCCTTTGAGTGCTTACAGCGCTGCTTTAAATCTCAGATAAAATCATGTTGATTAAAGGGCTTGCCCCTGCTGAATGCAGTGGGAAGGTGACAAGTGTCATGCATAAATAATCTTTGCCTTTTGATTAATACATTGTTTTAACTTTATGCCAAGACAGTAAGATGAGGCATGAACAATTAGTGCTTAAAGTGCAAATGAGAGGAAAAATGGAATATAGAGGTTCTTGTTTTTCAGTTCCTTGATAGTCATTTATCTTTATCCTCCCATCGTTGACTCAACCTTTGGCTCTTCAGTGTGCAACCCTGCCCTATTTAAAAATCAGGCCTCTCATTTCAGCATCTTTCTTTTGCCAGTGGGGCATCCCTTCAGTTCTCTCCTGGATTGAAAATGGTTGCTTTGGTTCTATTTAAATTATTTTCTTTCCTAATCTGGAAAGGACTCACTTGTAAATTTCTTTGTATTGAGAAACCCTGTTAAACAATAATCATGATGCTGATAAGTATTGCAGTTTAAGTTCTTATAACTTGGTAATACTGTAAAACATTTCAGAATGCCATCTTTTACCTTACGGATGTCATCTTGTACTGTAAAGATTGGAACAAAGAAAGGGTAGATTTCAGTAGGGGATAAAGACAGTTGAATCTGGAACACAGAGTCCAATGTGGGGAGGGCAGGCTTTGTTGGGGTGAAAGTTGCTGTAGAGAAATGGAAGCAATCATCTAAGTCAGGGTCTTAACTTGGGTCCAGGAAGCTTCTAGACGATCTGTGATTGAGTTCCTGAAGTCTCAAAAATCTCTGAATTTGTCTATAAAATTTTATGAGCTTTTGTTCTCTTTTCTGGGGAAGAGAGCCCCCAGTTGCCATAAGATTCTTCCAGGTATCTTTAGAAGCAAGGAGTTAAGAAGCAGTTAATCTGGAGGAAGCATGAGAAAAAATTCTATATGATACGGACAGAGATAAGTAGGTAGAATCTCTATCAAAAGAAGTTATAACTTCACCTTTTTCTTAGTTTAAAGCTGCCAAATTTAAATAGGAACTGAATTTTTTTTTTTCAGATTTCAAGTTATTAGGTATGATCATCAGACTGTTCTACTTAAAAAAATCAAAATACTTGTTCTCTGTTTGACAGTGATAAATTGTAAAAGAAGTATTAAATATATTCTATAATGAAGACAATCAATTTATATATTACTGTTTTGAGCGAGTAGTAATTTCCCTGGTGAATAGAACATGAGTGACTTACAATCCTCCAGTATCAGATGCTTGGGTTAATCTAATTGGGGGACACAGATGAACATGATGTGGTCATGTGCCGGGGAGCAGCCCTCACCGCACTCGGAGGCCAATAACCACATGTCTACAATTAGGTGTTATAAACACTGGCAGCACTTTCTGACACAGTACTTTACTTTTCAAAAGTAATTTAACATATGTCATTTACTTATATATTTAAAAATTCTCTGTAAAAGAAGAGAGAGAGTGAAATTTTATGTTCTTTCACAGGATATTAAAATTAGTCCCCTATACTAAACAGTAGAACCTTGCTGTTTATCCATCCTATATATAAGTTTGCATCTGCTAACCCCAAACTTTCACTCCATCCCTCTGTTCTCTTTCCTGGGGAAGAGAGCCCCTTAGAGAATATTTAAAATAAAAATGTATATATATATATATATAACACACACATACATATAATACATATATATATTCTTTATATTCCTTACATATATATCCTTTATGACTGAATCACTTTGCTGTACAGCAGAAATTTGCATACTGTAAATCAACTATACTTCAATAAGAAAATTAAAAAAAGAAAACAGAAACAATTGTTACTTGCAGCATAATTTTTAAAGGGGTTGCTTTTGATCAATGTTAATTTATTATAGTAACATTAATACAAGTAGAGAATAAAAGTGTGAAGGCAACAAAGAAAATCTAATTTATTAAAAGAAGAAAAATTTCATTGAACTTCCCTCTGACTTACGGAAGGCCTCAGTTTTATACAGTGAAAGTTGATCCTTTAAATATAACCGAGCTTGACCACTGATTAAATAATATGGAAATTTTGCTTGCTTACCTGAAATAGTCAGTGCTCTTGCTGGAAGTGTATTCTGGATGTTTCTGGTTAAAAATGGGTGTGGATTTATAGACACACACACACCTGATCTAGAGCCCCACCTGCCTTGAAACAAGAGCACAGTCCACCTGCAAACTTACAAAAATGGGCTTGTCTGAAAAATCTGTGCTCCTCTCCAGTTCTCATGCTCTCACACTAAGAAAGAAAGTGTCTTCTTTCTTTCTCTAAATTGAGATTGAGTGTCCTGATAGAATGAGGCCAAATACCACCTTTGTACTTTTTTTTTTTCATCCACCGTTTACTTCTCAGGGTAATTTAATGTTTGGCTAGAGCTCAACACCAGGCAAAGGTCGGGGGGGCAGCGGGTGGGGAGGAACTGGTATGAATGTCGGAACTGTGTGTGCACCATTGTTCTCGACGAAAGGTCAGTGAGGCTTGAGATTAGATATAAAACAAAGAGGAATTCCTAAGGTTTACTTTCCTTACAGAATTAGAATTAATAGCTGAAGAGGGCAGATTCCCCCTTCTTTTCTGAGAAAGAGGAAAAGAGAACTATGCTGTTTTGAAATTTAACTTTTTAATAATTTGACTCTGTATAAAATCCTTTACCTTACCATGCCAAAAAAAAAAAAAAAGGAAAGCAGGTAATTAGATACTATATTTATCTAATAGTTTAAAAATTTTTTCTTTATAATCTATGATTATGGAAAAGCACTTTTAAAGTATGGAGTTCTGTCAAAAAGAAAGTAAGCTTCTCTTGCCCTTCCCCAGTACTGCCTGTCTTTCTCTGTTCACCCCTTCCCCAACAGACACACATCTGCCTACCCCACCACGTTCTACTTCTTGGACTTAATTATTGTTAAAGTGATCTGGGACAGAGTCTTCAAACCTGGCCCACCTGCTGTTTTTGTGCAGACCAAGACCTTAGAGTGGTTTTACATTTTAAAATGTTTTTGGGTGAAAAATCAAAAGAATCATAATTTGTGACATGTGAAAATTGTATGAAATTCAAATGTCAGTGTCTATAAATAGAAATGACTGGATGAAGCACAACCATGTCCATTGCCTGTTATTGTCTCTGGTTACTTTTGAATTCTAAGAAGAAGTGCAGTACTGAAACAGGGACTGAATGACCTGTGAAGTCTTAAATATCTTTACTCTCAGGTCTTTTATAGAAAAAGCTGGCTGATCTTTAATCTAGGTGGTTGTTCAACAAATTTTTGTCTTCTTTCCTCCCTCCCTGTCTTTATCTTTTTTCTTTTGGATTATTCACTATATTAATAAATGTACTGCTAAAGAGTGGAGGCGGAGAAGGCAATGGCACCCCACTCCAGTACTCTTGCCTGGAGAATCCCGTGGACGGAGGAGCCTGGTGGGCTACAGCCCATGGGGTCGCTAAGAGTTGGACACGACTGAGTGACTTCACTTTCACTTTTCCCTTTCATGCCCTGGAGAAGGAAATGGCAACCCGCTCCAGTATTCTTGCCTGGAGAATCCCAGGGACGGGGGAGCCTGGTGGGCTGCCGTCTATGGGGTCACACAGAGTCGGACACGACTGAAGCGACTTAGCAGCAGCAGCAGCAGCAGCAAAGAGTGGAGGTGGTGGTTATCTTCTGACATTAGGGAGTGTCCTTCTAGTATTTTAACTTTGGATATAGTACTGGCTTGATTTTATCATGTTAAGAAAGTAGCCATTGTTCCTACATCATGTCTCTTAAAGGCAGGAATGTTCAGTTTTGTTCTATGAAGACGTATGTATGTATATGAGATAGTAAATTTATATGGTAAATGTATTCCTTTTGTATAGTAAATTTATAGTTTTCCTGCTAAATTTTCCATGTTATCCTAAGAGAAACCCCACATAGCCAGATTCTATTATTCTTTTAGTATACTTCTGATTCATGTGTTCATTTAATTGTACTTTCTTTCTTCTATAGAATCCTCAAAGGGAACCTTCCTTGGAACATGCTATTGAAATAGAATCCTTCCTGCTGAAGATTCATAAACTTGAGGTATAGTGTTCATTTTACATCCAGTACTTACAAGCAGAGAAACAGCTGGGCAATCATCCTTAAGTTTTCCTCTTAGTAGAGTGGAAGAGCTTTCACCTTGTTCTTGACTGGTAGTGGTTTATAGAAAAATCTTAAAACACTCTGAGGACATCTCTGTTAAATGCCTCAGAGATTATCTGTTTTAATAGATAATGAGAATAAGAAAGTCAGCTACTTGAGGAGTAATGAAGTGAGGTCCCAAGGTGTCTGAGCTGATCAGTGTCATTTTTTCTTTCCTACTAGTGTGACCATGTAGTATATCTTGTAAACTGGGACAACATTGAGAGTAAAAGAAGGTAATAAAGGTCATTGGAATTAGGTAATTTTAGATGATATTTTGAAACATATACACATCAGTCAAAATTGGTTTTATTTTACAGTAGATCACAAATAGTTCTATTGAAGATTTTTGTCTAAGTAAAAATACTTAAAATATATGTACATTATAGCAAAAATTTTAAAAATTCTTTAATAAACATTAATCAGTTTCTTAAGTATACTTGTCTCATATACCAGGTGGTTGGTATTTTTCTGAAGGTTTTTCTGGTATTATTGGTCTTTATTTTTCAGCGTGATCTTGTATTTTTTCATCAAATTGCCTGCAATCATCTTCAAAGTTGCCTTTATTATTAGTATATTTAGGATTGTCATCAGCTTCAACTGCTACTTCTCTGTTTTTAAGAACATAACTTTTTCTGTAGTTGCTTGGTTATCTGTTAAATTTGAGAAAATTTACTTCAATGGCGCATGATATTTTTAATCTTATAATTTAGTTTTGTTGAAAAGTCTCAAATACCTTCTTTTAGTTTTTGTTTCAAGTCATTTCTTCACCATTTCATTCCATTTGGGAATAGGATATAAATTTATCTAGTTAAAAGACTTTTAATCAGTCAAGATAGTCTACCTTGTTAATTCTTTTAAGGGCAGTGACCCATATTTTTATAAGATTAATAGGTCACATAAATCATAAATTGAATTTAGGATTAGGAATACCTGTCGATTTTGTGTGTATGTGATATGTATTTGTGTGTCTGTCTCTGTGTGTTTCAATTGTCTTTCACTGAGGATATATAAAAAATAAACAGTACAAATACATTGACTGTCGGAAGTAGGTCTCCATTTTCCATCTTCCTAGGGCAATAATTATTATCAGCTTCTTCAGCTTTCTTCTAGAAATATTTTCTCAATATTCAAGCATGTCCCCATTCCATTTATTATCTATCATCTTTGTATATATCTACGTATTTTTTATTTAAGAACAAATATTGCCATTCTATCAATATTTCTAATTCTCTCTTTTTCATTTAATAATACTGAATATTGTGCCATATAAGAAGAGGAAGTTTTGAAACCATTCAGTTTCAAAGAGAAAAGAATCTACTGTGGAAAATGTTTAAACGTCTTTATGTTCTACATCCTGTAGAGGCAAATATTTATTTTAAAAATATTGATTTCTAGAAAAAAGCACCTTTGCTTTAAAGGAATAGGTATCTCCAGAATTTGTTATTGAGCCATGTTAATTGATGTCAGACATTTAAAAGCATAGTGTGTTTATGAGCTTCTCATGTTCAGTGTCTGCAGATTCTTGCTCTGTTAAGAGCAGTTGCATTTCCTATGCAAAACAATACGCCTTTCATTTCCATTAAGTATCTCAAGTCTCTGAACTTTGAGGCTGCTACAATTAAACACTTGATAAACATGCAGTGTTTTCACAGTATGGACATAAATGGGATTTATTCTTTAGTACTTGTCCTGTGGGCTACATAAGATTAAAATTACAAAAGTTGCTTTTGCATTACAATTCAGTCCTTCAGTTAGGCTCTTACCTGTAACCTTTGAAGGCAACCTTTTTCCTTTCATCCATAAAAATGTTCCTCTGCCTACAAAGAGACAACACATTTTTCCTCTGATGGAGGGAGATCTGAGACCTAGACTGGCCACTTGGGTCCCCAGATCTAGTTTGGAGAGAACCTATTTTGGAAATTGTGGATGAAGTTAAAGTGGAACATGCAGAATTGGGAGGCAGCCATGGCATGACTTCAGAGGAATCTAAGAAGAGTTTTCAAATGGATAAAGAACGAATAGAGAGAGTAGGAAGAAGAAAGAGGAGTGAGTGAGTCACAGACCCAGGAAAGGAGAGAAGTAACCAATGGGTCTGGGGTGGATGGGGGCAGGGCTCTTGGATCATATTAGGAGAACTGGCTTCATTTGAAAAACTGGAGAAAGTGCAGATATGGCCTTATTATCATGAGATTAGAGGACAAAGGGTCTTAAGACAGCAAATATAATGTTTGTGATAAGATAAATAAGAGTTTCACAGCTTATGGTTTAATCTGTAAAAACTAAATTATATTTATAAGCTGCAGTTGTGAAAGCACCAAGACAAGGAATAAATGAGATTTCTAGGGGAATTATACATCTTTGAGTATAACTTCAAAAGGAATTAATTGAGGCATGTTCCCTGAAAAGGATACAGCTGATCTTCCCTTTCACACAGCCACGTTCTTGGTCACGGTTCTTAGGGCTAAATATTGTACATATAGATCCACAATGAAAATTAATATTCAAAGACAAATTTCTTTAAGTCAAGTAAATTGCATATTATAATTCTTCTAATAGGGACTGATATTTTGTGTGCTTGATGAGTAAACAATGCACTAGCGTCCTCAGCCCTACTAAAGCTCTTCATTCATCTTTCTTCTGTTTTGTTTCAGATAACACAAGATTTTAATTTTGTTATATATTTGCTTATGTCTTTGGTGACTGAGATGGTAAAGAATCTGCCTGCAATGCAGGAGACCCAGGTTTGATCCCTGGAGAAGGGAATGGCTACCCACTCTAGTATTCTTGCCTGGAGAATTCCATGGACAGAGAAGCCTGGTGGGCTACAGTCCATGGGGTCCCAAAGAGTTGAATGTGACTGAGCGACTAACACACATATCCCTTTTACAGGATTACTGAACTAAATACTGTTAATTGCTTACTTAAGATTATTTTCTCTAATACAAGTCTCTTTTCTGAAAGAAACTTGTTTAGTTCGGATATTCCCTTCTTTCTGTGTGGCTATATATTTAAGAGGGGTAGACTTCACAACTAGCCCCAAAGGGAAATCTTGATTACTCTATTCCTGTGACTTTAAACCATTGGCACTGTCTAGAGACATTTTTCATTGACACAACTAGAGAGGGTGCCTTTTCATACTGTTCACGGAGCTCTCAAGGCAAGAATATTGAAGAGGCAAGAGCACAAGCTGGAATTAAGATTCTGGGAGAAATATCAATAACCTCAGGTATGCAGATGACACCACCCTTATGGCAGAAAGCGAAGAGGAACTAAAGAGCCTCTTGATGAAAGCGAAAGAGGAGAGCAAAAAAGTTGGCTTAAAACTCAACATTCAAAAAACAAAGATCATGGCATCCGGTCCCATCACTTCATGGTAAATAGATGGGAAAACAATGGAAACAGTGACAGACTTTATTTTGGGGGGCTCCAAAACCACTGCAGCCGTGAAATTAAAAGATGCTTACTCCTTGGAAGAAAAACTATGAGTAACCTAGACAGCATATTAAAAAGCAGAGACATTACTTTGCAGACAAAAGTCTGTTTAGT
Organism: Giraffa tippelskirchi; assembly: GCF_054371585.1. NCBI lineage: Eukaryota > Metazoa > Chordata > Mammalia > Artiodactyla > Giraffidae > Giraffa > Giraffa tippelskirchi. The sequence goes on from NC_137284.1 coordinate 72,353,653, forward strand.
CAGAGCTATGGTTTTTCCAGTAGTCATGTATGGATGTGAGAGTTGGACCATAAAGAAAGCTGAGCACCGAAGAATTGATACTTTTGGACTGTGTCTTGGAGAAGAATCTTGAGAGTCCCTTGGACTGCAAGGAGATCCAACCAGTCCATCCTAAAGGAGATCAGTCTTGAATATTCACTGGAAGGACAGATGCTGAAACTCCAATACTTTGGCCACCTGATGCGAAGAATTGACTCATTGGACAAGACCCTCATGCTGGGGAAGATTGAAGGCAGGAGGAGAAGGGGACAACAGAGGATGAGATGGTTGGATGGCATCACTGACTCAATGGACATGAGTTTGAGCAAGCTCCGGGAGTTGGTGATGGACAGGGAGGCCTGGCGTGCTGCCATCCATGGGGTCTCAAAGAGTCGGACACAACTGAGTGACTGAACTGAGAGAGGGTGCTGCTGGCATCTAGTGAGTAACCGCCAAAAATGATTTGAAATATCCTGTAATGCACACGATGGCTCCCACAACAAAGACTTATCCAGCCCCAAATGGCAAAAGTGCTGATGTTGAGAACTCCAAGTTTGTTTTAACCCAGTCATGGTGGTCCCATTCGCAACCAGCCTTGGTTTTAGCATAAACTTGTGATATGATTCTGGCCAGAGAACTAGGAGGGGAAGTCTAAGGAAAGTCTTTTTTCTTATTAATGATAATGAATAAATGTAAAGAATATGTCTCCTTTTTTTGCTATATATAGTCACATTTGGATGTAATGCATGGAACTGCGGCATCCAACTTGTATCATGAGGATGGTTAAGGAGGACAAAGTGGCTATATCTTAAAAGAGCCTGATAGAGATGAAAAGCGTGTGTGTGTGTGAGAGTTTAAACATCATCATCACTGTTTTAACCAGTTTGGAGCCATTAAAATTTAGGGCTCATTCTAAATATATATGTCTTACTGTTTAAAATAGCTGAGTCAGTTTCCTGTTACTTTTAGTAAACAGCATCCTAGTTGATAAAATTATTTAGCGTTTATTTGTTTTATAGTAAAACTTTCAACCATTTTTGACAGTTATATTGGTTTTGTTTCTTATGACATTTCTCTTTTGTCATGTCTTTCTCATCAGAATTCTTTGTTTTGTGGTATTTTAGAGCAATGGTATGTGGGTGATATTTACTGACCTATGTAAATCTAGAATGTCTATTACTCTCATGGTAATGAGAGCTTGTTTGGATGTTGAGTTATTGGTGGTTCAGTAAATTCTAGATGTAGCTGCTTGTTTAGAACAAGATATTCTGCTTGTTTAGTGTACAGTATTTTCTGTTTAGTTTAGAGGAAAGATTTGAGGCCAGTCTGACCTGTACTGTCTGACTTTATTTTTCTGTCCAGACACTTGCGGGAGTCTTTTGCTTGTTCTTAAAATTGAAAAAAAAAAAAGATAAAGTATTATAAATTTCTACTCCCTAATTTTGCTGAGGACTCAATAAATTTGTTTAATGTAAACACCCAAGTCTGCACTGAGTTCCTAGAAGTGTTTTCTCTTGCTTTGTAGCTGACTATTGGTTTTCATTCTGTTTACCTTTTTCTTTCTGGAAAACTTGTTTTGCATATATTGAATTTCAGATACTGTTATCCATGTGTCCTTGATGATTTTCATCTCTTTAGCCTCTTCCTCAGAGGCCTGAATTTCTCAAGATTTTTTTCTAACTTGTTGATTTGATTCCTGTCATATTCAGTTTATTATTTATTGCTTCTATTACAGTTAAAAAGTTAGCAGTCACACTTTTCAATTATAAACCTCCTTTCTGTTTTCAAAGTGTTCTTTTTATGACTGCAAATCTTGTTGCTGTGTATACAAGCCAAGATGCCCTTGCAGAGGTGTGTCCAGCCAGATACTAAACCCTGGGAATGACCTAACTTTCCTAAGTCAGTGTCTTGCCTGATTTATACTGTGAGTGCCTTTGTGGCCCCCCATTCTATGAAGACTACATGTTTTATTGCACTTCCTGGAAACTCCAGCAAAGTTGGAATTTACTCCCACCCACAATCCCATGACTTAGCCGTATTTTTAGGCCCCACTGCAGAGCTGCTGGAGGGGTCCCTTCCCTTATGCCCCTGAAAACTTTGCTTTCTATGTTTTAGATTATGGGCATACCAGTCCTCTCTCATTCTGACCCTGCCTGTATTACCTTAGATTCTTTGAATTTTCAGTTTGAGTAAGTATGCCTTTCTATAGTTTGTAACAGAGGTCCTCAACCTCTGAGATCTAATGCCTGATGGTCTGAGGTGGAGCTGGTATAATAATGATAGAAATAAAGTGCACAATAAATGTGGGGTTCCCAGGTGGGGATAGTGGTAAAGAACCTGCCTGCCAATGTAGGTAGACATAACAGATGCAGGTTCCATCCCTGAGTTGTGAAGATCCGCTGGAGGAGGGCACAGCAACCCACTCCAGTATTCTAGCCTGGAGAATCCCATGGACACAGGAGCCTGGCAGGCTATGGTCCATTGGGTTGCAAAGAGTCGGACATGACTGAAACGACTTAGCATGCATACACAATAAATGCAATGCACTTGAATCATCCTAAAACCATACACCCTTACCCTGGACCATGGGAAAATGTCTTCCACGAAACTGGTCCCTGGTGTCAAAAAGACTGGGGACTGCTGGTTTATAAGGAGGTATAGTTTTTTCCCTACTGAATTCAAAGGAGAGTTTAGAAGAATGTGGGCTTAACTAGGTTGTCATCTTGGGCCAAAAGCTACTGTTTCAGTTCAGTTCAGTCGCTCAGTCATGTCCGACTCTTTGTGACCCCATGAACCACAGCACACCAGGCCTCCCTGTCCATCACTAACTCCCTGAATCCACTCAAACCCACGTCCATCAAGTCGGTGATGCCATCCAGTCATCTCAACCTCTGTCATCCCCTTCTCCTCCTGCCCTCAATCCTTCCCAGCATCAGGGTCTTATCCAATGAGTCAGCTCTTTGCATGAGGTGGCCAAAGTATTGGAGTTTCAGCTTCAACATCAGTCCTTCCAATGAACACCCAGGACTGATCTCCTTTAGGATGGACTGGTTGGATCTCCTTGCAGTCCAAGGGACTCTCAAGAGTCTTCTCCAACACCAGCGATTCTTCGGCACTCAGCTTTCTTTATAGTCCAACTCTCACATCTAGACATGACCACTGGAAAAACCATAGCCATGACTAGATGGACCTTTGTTGGCAAAGTAATATCTCTGCTTTTTAACATACTATCTAGGTTGGTCATAGCTTTCCTTCCAAGGAGTAAGCGTCTTTTAATTTCTTGGCTGCAGTCACCATCTGCAGTGATTTTGGAGCCCAGAAAAATAAAGTCAGCCACTGTTTCCACTGTTTCCCCATCTATCTGCCATGAAGTGATGGGGCTGGATGCCATGATCTTAGTTTTCTGAATGTTGAGCTTTAAGCCATCTTTTTCACTCTCCTCTTTCACTTTCATCAAGAGGCTCTTTAGTTCTTCTTCACTTTCTGCCATGAGGGTGGTGTCATCTGCATATCTGAGGTTATTGATATTTCTCCCGGCAATCTTGATTCCAGCTTGTGCTTCTTCCTGCCCAGCGTTTCTCATGATGTACTCTGCATATAAGTTAAATAAGCAGGGTGACAATATACAGCCTTGGCGTACTCCTTTTCCTATTTGGAACCAGTCTGTTGTTCCATGTCCAGTTCTAACTGTTGCCTCCTGACCTGCATACAGGTTTCTCAAGAGGCAGATCAGGTGGTCTGGTATTCCCATCTCTTTCAGAATTTTCCACAGTTTATTGTGATCCACACAGTCAAAGGCTTTGGCTTAGTCAATGAAGCAGCAATAGATGTTTTTCTGGTACTCTTTTGCTTTTTCGATGATCCACCGGATGTTGGCAGTTTGATCTCTGGTTCCTGTGCCTTTTCTAAAACCAGCTTGAACATCTGGAAGTTCATGGTTCATATATTGCTGAAGCCTGGCTTGGAGAATTTTAAGCATTACTTTACTAGCATGTGAGATGAATGCAATTGTGTAGTAGCTTGAGCATTCTTTGGCATTGCCTTTCTTTGGGATTGGAATGAAAACTGACCTTTTCCAGTCCTGTGGCCACTGCTGAGTTTTCCAAATTTGCTGGCATATTGAGTGCAGCACTTTCAGAGTGTCATCTTTTAGGATTTGGAGTGGCTCAACTGGAATTCCATCACCTCCACTAGCTTTGTTCTTAGTGATACTTCCTAAGGCCCACTTGACTTCACATTCCAGGATGTCTGGCTCTAGGTGAGTGATCACACCATCGTGATTGTCTGGGTCGTGAAGATCTTTTTTGTACAGTTCTTCTGTGTATTCTTGCCACCTCTTCTTAATATCTTCTGTTTCTTTTAGCTCCCTACCTTTTCTGTCCTTTATTGAGCCCATCTTTGCATGAAATATTCCTTTGGTATCTCTAATTTTCTTTAAAAGATCTCTAGTCTTTCCCATTCTATTGTTTTCCTCTATTTCTTTGCATTGGTCACTGAGGAAGGCTTTCTTATCTCTCCTTGCTATTCTTTGGAACTCTGCATTCAAATGGGTATATCTTTCCTTTTCTCTTTTGCTTTTCGCTTCCGTCTTTTCACAGCTATTTGTAAGGCCTCCTCAGACAGCCATGTTTGCTTTTTTGCATTTCTTTTTCTTGGGGATGGTCTTGATTCCTGTCTCCTGTACAATGTCATGAACCTCCATCCATAGTTCATCAGGTATTCTATCAGATCTAGCCCTTTAAATCTATTTCTCACTTCTACTGTATAGTCATAAGGGATTTGATTTAGGTCATACCTGAATGGTCTAGTGGTTTTGAACTGCACTTAAATTGAGCACAAGACAGATTCAGTGACTTGCCCAAGCTCACGGTGACAGAGCCTGATTTCAAACTTAGATCTCTTGAATACAGATTATGTGTTTTTCCCACTCGGGGAGGCATCATACACAGAGGTGAAGAGTGGGAGTCCTACCAAAGGAGAGGCTGGTTCTAACAGCTTGGAAGAGGGACCCCATGAAGGGGCAGAATGGGCAACTGGTTCTCCAGTGCTAATGGAGGGAAAGCAAGAACTTGAAAGGGGAATCTTCTTTTTTTTGATTTTTAATCATGTATTTTATAATGTGTCCTCTAACACTCTCATCATTTCCTTAACAGTTGTCATGGTTTAGTGTATTACCTAGAGGAGTCACTTAAGGATCAGTGACCATGGGACCATTTGGCCTCTCCTGAACAGCCTCTAGTTGTCCTTATGCTCCAGGGACCTGATGTCTGAGTTCACATACTTGATTAGTAGCCAAATGAATTATTAATGTAAATGGAAATAATGATAATGTTCATCTTACAGAGTTATGAAAATTGGTGAGAGAAAACATGAAAAGTGGCAGAAAAATAGTATCTTTCCAAACTTGTGGCTATCAGACTTTCTTATAGTTACTGCAAATAAGACAGTACAGAAAATTGCTTTCTTTTTCTTATTTTTTACATCACAGAGCACGGAGCTGAGCTCCCTGTGCTGTACAGCAGCTTCCCACCAGCTGTCTGTTTTATCCATGGCAGTGTATATATGTCAATGAGAGTTGCTTTTTTTTTTTTTGGAAGAAAAAATAAATATTTTAAAATGATGTTTGATGACTTCCCTATTAGTATTAGTTCCATTATAACTATTATTCACATGAGTCCACTAAACCCAGTAACTAAGTAAGATAATGCTTCATCAATAGGATGAACTGAAGTCATGTTTTAGGTATTTTCCAAAAATGTACACTTTTGTAAAAGGGAGGCTTCCATCAAGAAATGGCCCATTTTGAGGATGTGTGATTCTTACACTTTCACATACAATTGTACTTCATTTTAAACAAGTTTAACTCAGTTTTAGTCATGTTTTTCATGGCCCCACAGATTATTCTAGCAAAATCCATCTGCAGAGAAGGTGAGGTTGTAATCTGAAGAGCCCTGTGAGTTGGGAAGCTTGGGCTGAGCTGAAGGTACTCTCTGATTCTGACGTTAGGTGTCACTACAATCAAAGAAAAACAGAGCATGCAAATAAGCAGTGAAGTGGACCTTGAACCTGCGGGGAGAAAAATACACATTTAAATTGTGGTAGGAAGTACCTGGACAAGAAACTACATGTCCACATTGCCTTGGTGAAAAAGAACATCTTGATACATGTATGGAAACAGCATCCATTTTCCTAAATGTTGATTAGAAACAACTAATAACTACTTGTCATATCTTGCTATTTCTTCCCCTAAAAATGCTAAAACTGATAGGGGCCTCCAAGGGTTTTTAAAGTGAAATGATCTCAAAAGGTTACAAATGAGATTTTCACAGACTAGTTCATGGAGAGTTTAGCTCTGATGAACTTAAGCTTAAACTTTAAATATTTTTAAAATTATATAATTTACCAGATGTTTCCCACGTCTATTTGCTTCATAAAAATGTGAAGAACCAACAGATTCAGTGAGTTTAAATGAGAAATTTGTTTCATACTTGGAAAGAAGTGGTTATTTTGTTTCTCCCACATTACTGACATTTGGGTGTTAAGTGTAGTTACCAGGTGTGTTCATATGTGTTTATTTAAACAAAATATATGCAAACAGTTGGAGACCATGGTGCCCACCTCGTTTGCTTAGAGTACATAGTGAGCTGTCCATCCTCCCAAAGGATGCGTTAAATGTATTTTCCCATGTATATGAATTGGCACACACCATTGGAATAGATTTAGAGTATTTAGCAGTTGATATGCCGTAGGCACTGACAAATCTAATGTACAAAACTAATGACAAAACTAATATACCAGCTTGCATCATATGCAAACTGTTGCATTTACACTGGATGGACAGGAAAGACTTCTGAATTTGTATAGGCTTGGTGGGTAGGCAGAAGTCATGGTGAAGGTGTTTCTGCCTCATTTGCAGTGGTGAGAATATGAGTCCACAGTAATTGTCCAACTCTTATTTGAAAATTGATACTTTTGCTTTCTTTGATTGTCCTCATTGGAAAAGAAATGAATGTATGACATAGACCAGTGATTTTAGTATTGTGTGGAAACTGATTCCTGAAGCTGTTCTTCTGGCACTTGTATCATTATCTTGATGATTCACAAGCAAAGTTACAGCTAAAATAGCCAGTTTCCATTAATCTTTATATTAGCATGACTTAAAACATCATTTCCTGTAAAAGGGAGGAGCGACTTATCTCCATATGGCTCACACTGCCTCTGCCAACCTGTTTCAACATTTATGTTCACTGCCAAAATATGGATGTGTCATACAATTTAAAAAGTATGAACCTCAACTGTGACACCTTGACTCTTAGAGTTAATGATTATCATGGTGTTTGGGGATCTTGTCTCACCCATGTGCACACATTTTGATGTCACAATAAGTGTATTTTTTTCTCTTTATGTGAAATTACTCTTAATCCCACCATTTAGCATTCTTTACCCACTTTCACTTAAGTGTTTTTCTCTAAATTTCACTGATACATGTATACCGTTTGTTCCAGTGTCTTGACAGTTCCATTTTATACGGTTGATCCTGTTGTACATTTATAAATTTCACAGTGTAAGTTGGTGGTACTCTTGTCTTGATGTGAAAGTGCCTTGATGCTAATGGTAGCTCAGAGCATGCTACCAGTAAACTGTTTTAGAGATAAGAATATGAAAAGTCTCACAGACCAAATTCAGATTCTCAGATTACATGGTTAATTGAATCAACAGAGAGAGAAGCAAGGGGAAAGAGGTGGCATAAATTAACCTGACTGGGATGGCAGTCAAATGGAGAGGAAGGACCACAGTATCTAAGTCTGTGCTATGCAACAGCCATACCTCCTGCTCCTTTCTGCTACATCACTCTATCTGCTAATGGCAGGTTTATGATAACCGAAGTCGGAGATGGGCAAGGGGACTTAAGTGAAGAAAGGTGCCCAGAGTCAACTTACTCTCCGCAGAACACAGGATGAAATGTCTGATCAGTAGCTCTTGCCAAATAGCAATGGCTTTTATCTGTATGAGGCAGAAAACTTGAGGGACCAGTATGAGTGTTAGCAATGGGTGACTGATTTATTGTTGCTATTAAACTGGAAGTGGCATGATTTGAACCTTGGAAATTCATGTATATATTTGCACGTTTATTGAGACTAAATTTGCAAACAATTAAATGTGTCCAATTTAAGTGACAACTTCAGTGACGTTCGAGGACATTGTTATCTTATATAATCACCCTCAGAATTAAGATACAGAATATTTCCATCTGCCCAGAAAATTCCCTTATGCCCTTTTACAGCTGATCTCCCACCACCAGTCCCAGGCAACTACTAATCAGCTTTCTGTCACTATAGATTAGGTTCTTTTGCTAACCACCATGGTTTGGAGATTCATCCATGTTTTTGAGTACATTAGCAAATCACTCCTTGTTATTGCTGAATATTATTCCATCATATAGAATACCTCGATGTGTTTACCTGTTCGTCTGTTGTTGAGCATTTGGGTTGTTTCTAGTTTTGGGTTATTGTGAATAAAGCTGCTATGAGTATCCAGTATCGGGCTTGGTATGGATATGTTTTTATTTCTCTTGGACAGATATCTGCAAGTGGAATTGCAGAGTTATATGGATAAGAGTATGTTTAACTTAGAAACTACCAAACTGTTTTACAAAATTGTTGAACTAGTTTGCACACGCTTGTCAACACTTGTGAATCTTTAACTTTAGATGTTCCACGGATATTTAATGATGTCTCATTGTATTTTTACTTTTCATTTTTCTAATAATTAATTATGTTAAACATCTTTTCATGTACTTTTTTGGTTATGTGTCTTTTTTGGTGAAAAGTCTATTAAAATATTTTCTCCATTAAAAGAATTAGGTTGTTCTTAATATTGAGTTGTTAAGAGTAGTTTTCTGTTCTGGATATAGCTTCTTTATCAGAGGAAATACCGTTTCCAGTGGGTAGTTGCATTTTCAGTTTTCTACATCATACTTAGAACCGGTTTTAATTTTTATATATTCTAATCTATTATTTAAATTTTTGTGTTTTCTGTATTTTTTTCTAAGCAATCTTTTGTCTACTTCATTATTGCAAATTTTTTCTGTATTCTAGAAATTATATAGGTTTAACTTTTATGTTTAGGTCCATAACCGATTTTGAGTTAATTTTTGAGTTGGTGTGAGGGAAGTGTGGAGGTTTATGTTCTTTACATAGTTGTTCCAGGATCATTTGTTGAAGACTTATCTTTCTCTGTTGAATTTGGCATGTTTGTCACAGATGAATTGACTCTCCATTCTGCTCCGCTGGTCTGTATGTTTATACTCTTGATTGCAGTACCTATACAGTAAGTCTTGGAATCAGGCACTGTAAATCTTATTTCTTTTCAAAGTTGTTTTGGCCTTTCTGGAAACTACCTTTCCATATAAACACCAGGTTGTCATTTTTCACACATACAAGAAACAAAGAAAAGCAAAACTTCAAATCAAAACAAACCTGTGGGGATTTTGATTGAGAATGCCTTGAATCTATGTGTTAATTTGGGAAGGATTGGCATTTAAAAAAATTGAATCTTCTAATCTAGAAACATTATTCATCTCTCTGTATCTTCAAGTCTTCCTTAATTTCTCTGAGTGATTGTTATTCATGAATATTATTCCATCATATAAAATACTTTGATGTGTTTACCTGCTTATGTTTCAGTTTTCAGTATACAGATCTTGTATGTATTTTGTTATACATATAAAATATATCATATTTGTGGGTGACATTGAAAAAACATTTTTAAAAATCAGTTCCAATTTTTTGTTGTTAGAATATGGAAATACAGTTGATTCTGGATATCAGCTTTCTAACCTTGTGACCTTGCCAAATTTGCATAGTAAATTTAGTAGCTTTTTGGTAGATAATCCAATTATCCACATAAATATTTGATTCATGAAAAAACAGTTTTACTTATTCCTTTTCAATTTTTTAGTTCCTTTTCTTTTTTATTGTGTTTGCATGGTTGTAGTGAAGGCAGATATGTTTATCTTGCTCTTTATCTAAGGTAGAACATATAGTCTTTCATAATTAAAATGTTAACTATAAATTTTTTATAGATGGCTTTTTATCAGATTAAGAAACTACTCTTTTATTACTAGTTCCCTGAGAATTTTTTTACATAAGGAATGAGTGTTGAAATTTTTCGCATACCTTTTTCTGCATCTACTGAGATGATCGTTAAGTGTTTTGTTTTTTCTTCTGTTAAATATGTGATACTGAATTTCAAATGGTAAACCAACCTTGCATTCTTAGTATGAACTCTGCTTGGTCATGATATATTATTTTTATATATTGTTGGATTCAATTTGTTAATATACTTTAAAGAATTTTTGCATCTATATTTATAAGATGTAATGATCAGTAATTTTGTGTTCCTTTTAGTATTGGCAAAAAGTAAAACATAAAAAAGAATCAACATATTCCCTTCTCTATTTTTTTGAAAAACTTTGCAAACAACTGGTATTGTTTTTCTATTTTAAATATTTGGTAGAACTCACCATAAATCCTCCTGAACCTGGAACTTTTAAGTGGAAAGTTTTAAGAATGTTTCAAGGTTTTATTTTGAAGTCATTATATATTTATGGGAAATTGCAAAAAAGTACAGAGAGGTTCTGTGTAGCCTTCATCCCATTTCCCATAGTAGTCACATCTTCTTACTTATAGTACAGTGTCAATACCAGGAAATTGACATGGCTTATGAAGTGTGCAGTATAGTACTGTGTACTTTTATCATGTGTGTATATTTGTGTAATTACTACTGCAGTCAAGATACATAAGTATCCTATCAGAAAAATCTCCCTTGTGCTGCCCCTTTGTAGTCACAGTCTGCTCTCTCCTTGTCTGCATCCAGTCATTAATCTCCTTTTATAGCCCTTTATTCTCCTCTCCCTACTTATATTAATTTAATATTTATCTTAAAAGTAAATTGAGAATCAAGGAATTATGTAATGTTTCTTTTAACCTTCAGATGTAACTTAGAAAACTCAGTTTGAAAGAAAAGTCTGTTGCATTTAGCCGTATTCTTACTCTTGCTGTTGTTTTCTCTTCCTTCCTGATGTTCTAATATTCCTTTTTTTCTTTTAAATCATTTTTATTCTGTTTGGAGAACTTTCTTTAGCCATTCTTTTAAGGTCAGTCCACCAGCAACAAATTCTCTTACTTTACTTTTATCTGAGATAGTCTTGATTTCTCCTTAATTGTTGAAGGGTACTTCACTGGATATAGGATTCTTGACTAATAGTTTTCTTTTACACCTCAAAAGATGTCCATTTCCTTCTGACTTCCATGGTTTCTGATAATAAGTCTGCTGTCATTTCAATTTTTTTTAATCTTTATGTAATGTTTAATTTCCTTTCTCCTTTCAAGATTTTTGTCTTTGTGTTTAGTTTATTTATTTGTTGACTGCTCTGGGTCTTCGTTGCTCTGTGCAGCTTTCTCTAGTTTCAGCGAGTGGGGGCTACTCTCAGTTGTGGTGCAGGGGCTTCTCATTGCAGTGGTTTCTCCCGTTATATATAGCAAGGGCTCTAGAGCGTGCAGGCTTTAGTAGTTGTGGTGCATGGGCTTAATTGTCTCACAGTACTTGTGATCTTCCCTGACCAGGGCTCAAACGCATGTCCTCTGAATTGGCAGGCGGATTCTTTTCTTTTCCTTAATATATATTTATTGAATGAGTGAATTCATGAATTGTCATCATATAACTAATAATGAGTATTATCATTATTATTATCAACATATCATTGTTATTACCAGAATTCACAGAACTCTTTTGTATTATATTCTTCAAGATGAACAAAGGATAAAATTAGACACAATTTTGTAAAAGCAATTTTACGGAAGTCAAAATAATGTGGCATGAGAATGTAGCTTTCAGCAGTCAAGATATGAATTTCAAAACATCTAAAGCAATCAATAAACTGCATGTTTTTGGACAATCCTTCTTAAATAAGGATTTATGATGAAGCTACAAGTTGGGGTTATATTTCCTGAAAGCAGTTGCAAACAGCCCTTCTATGTTCTTGGGAAGGGTATAGCAATATGGTTTGTTTCAACTAAGCTGAGTTAGGAATTAGAACAAGGAGTCTAAAAATGAGGTATTCCTGAAAATAAGTTTTGATACTTGCTGAGATAGGCCAAGAGATAAACCCCAGCCAGAGCCAAGATTTTTCTCTGAAAGAGGTTAGGTGCCTATGTTAACATAAAGACATTTATGTGCTACAGTCCATGGAGCTGAAAAAAGTTGGACACAGCTGAGTGACTGAACAACAACAATATGATGTTGGTCCCAAATGTATAGATTAATAACCCTAAAGGATCTCACCTGGAAAAAATTTAAAGCAGGATACTCATACGTTCATCTGAGCCACATGACATTTAGTAAGACTCCCAGAAAGTGACAGAACCTTTCAATATATTCTAATCACAAAACGTACACTTAAATAAGCAAATAAGTTAGCTTGCTAGATAGGGATGTTTTCCATAAGGAATTTAAATGTGGAGAGATGTTTATGTATTTAAAAACATTAATTTGATAAACAATGCTCTGTAGCAATTCTTCCTGAAACTATTATATAACAGAATCAGTTGTCAATTCAAGTCAGTCATGGTTGTTGATAATAAAATTATATATTGAGCATCCAGGAGAATATCTTTTTCTAGGGCTTGGATTTGGAGATGTCATTTCACCAATCTCAACTTGAATGGGTCCTTTTTTTTCTTTTTTGAAGTGAGAGGAACCATAAAACCTCTCTGTTTCACTCCTGCCAAATATGATTTGATTTGTAAAAGCCCATGCACACCAACCTGACTCTCAGTTACAAATAATTCCCAATGACACACAGTGGGAAGTGACGTGTGTCTATGGTGGATGCTGTAATGTGCCCCTAGATCCTCTTAAAGGCTGAAGGATTTATGTCCCTCTACTCCTGGAAGCTCTGCCCACATTCCCACCTCTTTGGGAAACCACTGAGACAATGTGTGCCTGGCCCACGTGTGCAGTGACCCCTGGGCCCCCCGCTTTGCTCTCTGCCTGTCCAAATCCAGCCTGCCCATCATGGCCCTGCTCAGATACCGCCCTCTTCCAGAGGCCCCTCCAGATTCTTTTCTTTTCTGAATGACCATGCTCCCCCCTCAGGAAAAGTTGCTAGATAAAATAAAGGACACCCAGTTAAATTTGAGTGTCAGATCAACAGGAAATAATTTTTCATAAAGGTGTATCCCAAATATATAGGATACACTTATACTAAAAAATTCTAATCATTGTTGATCTGAAGTTCAAATTCAACTGGGCATTGCATGTTTTTATTTGCCAAATCTAGCATCCTTGGGGGGCTTCCCCTGTGGCTTAGCTGGTCAAGAATCTGCCTGCAATGTGGGAGACTTGGATTTGATCCCTGGGTTGGGAGGATACTATGGAGAAGGCAAAGGCTACCCACTCCAGTATCCTGGCCTGGAGAATTCCATGGACTGGATAGTCCATGAGGGCACAAAGAGTTGAACACGACTGAGCAACTTTCACTTGCTTGCTAGCATCCTTATTCCCTGCAACCAGAATCACATAACTGTTCTACACGGAGGAATAAAGGCCCAGCCTCCTTATCCCAGCATGGGACAAAGGGGTCAGCCCAGATTCAGAGCTTCCTTTGGGAACAGCTGATGTTTTCCATTGAAGTTGTATGGGAAAACTGGCAGGTGGATTTTTAACCAGTGGACCACCAGGGAAGTCCCTGTGTAGAACTGTGACTACAGTATGTCTTGGGATGGATTTCTCTTGGTCTGCTATGTTTGTGGTTCACTCAGAATCTTGAATCTATGTCTTGACCCCTTTTGAAAAATTTCAGCCATTGTTTCTTTGAAAACTTTTCAGCCTCACTCTCTTTGTCCTCTTCTTCCAAGACTACAGTGACATGAATATTAGATCTTTTGTTATGGTCTCAACAATCTCTTAAGCTCTGTTTATTTTTCTTTTCCCAGTTTGTTTTCTCTTGGTATTTCAGATTAAGTAGTTACTTTTATTCTATCAGCAAGTTGACTGATTCTTTCCTCTTTCTCTCCATTTTGCTCTACTAGACTCTCCAGTTAGTTCTTATTTTCACTACTGTAATTTTCAACTGTAGCATTTGTGTTTGGTTTTCTCTGTTCCATTTGTCTATTGAGGCTTTCTCTTTCCTTGGGAGGTAGTTCTACTTTTTCCACTTGTTTTCTCATGCTATTGCAGTTTGAATAATTTTCAGTGCTTCAACATCATTCTCAGATAATTGTAACATCTTTGTCATCTCAGTGATGTCTTTGGATTGTTTTAATTCAGGCTGATATTTCCCTGTTTCTGAAACTTGGATGTATTTGGTACTTGAGAACCTTCACCATATTAAATTTTCTGCTCTAGCTATTTTTCTCTGACTCCATTCCAAAAGGGGCAGGAATTCAGGAATAATGCCCCATATTTCCAGGGAAAGATGCAAGTCTAGTTTCTCTAGTTGACAACTGAGTTGAGAGGACCAGCTCTCCATAATGCCTCCACTAACACCATCTTGCCTGGGAAGAGTGGGAGGTCTGTGTTACATCTCCTCCTGTGGTTTTCATTTATGCACCAGGGGAGATGGCCTCATTACCACGGAGTGATAGTGAATGTCCTAACTATAGGCCTCTGACACTAACCCCACAGGGAATGGGAGGAATAGTTTATTACCACCTGGTGGGTATCCACACTCCCTCTGTGATATCCACCAACACTGTAGGAATGGGCCTCATTATCACTGCATGGATATCAAAATCCAGGCCCCTACTTGGCTTTCTCTAACATCACTCTGATAGGTGAGGTGAGGTACCTTTTTCCTATCTGGCATGGTTTAATTCCTCACTCAGGTTTTGTTGGTAGGAGTAGTTGTTTTTTTTTTTTTTCTCCTTTTTTCTGTGATGTTTGGCTGTAGTGAAATAGATATTTTTCCTCTAGCCAGGTTTCCCCTTTACTGCTTTTGGCTAGAGTGAGCTGTCTTTTGTTGAGACTTTTTGATTTATACTTTTTGATATTTTTTGCTTGCTGGCTTCTTGGGCACTAAGTCTGTGATACAAAAGGCAAAGAGAAAATCCAAAAAACTTATTACCATGTCATTTCTCAGGGCCTGAGCTCATTAGCTTATCTGTTATAATATGCAGAGTTTTTAGTTGTGCATAGTGGAAATAATGGAAAGAGTATTTCTACTCCATGTTTCCAAAAGTGAAATGTAAAGCTTTTAATTACAAAATTAGTTTTGTTTAATTGGTGTAATGTTATTCAGGTTTTCTGTCTTTTGAGTCAATCATTGTAATTTGTGTATTTCAAGGAATGTGACCATATCATTTACATCAATTTTATTGATATATGATTCTTTGTAATTGTTGTTGTTCAGTCCTCAATTGTGTCCAACACTTTGTGACCCCATGGACTGCAGCACACCAGGCTTCCCTGTCCCTTCACTATCTCCTGGAGTTTGCTCAAATTCAGGTCCATTGAGTCAGTAATGCCTTTCAACAATCTCATCCTCTGTCGTCCCCTTCTCCTCTTGCCTTCAATCTTTCCCAGCATCAGGGTCTTTTCCATTGAGTCGGCTCTTCACGTTAGGTGGCCAAAGTATTGGAGCTTCAGCTTCAGCATCAGTCCTTCCAATGATATTCAGGGTTGATTTCCTTTAGGATTGACTGGTTTGATCTCCTTGCAGTCCAAGGGACTCCCAAGAGTCTTCTCCAACACCACAGTTCAAAGGCATTAATTCTTTGGTGCTCAGCTTTTCTTACTGTCCAGCTCTCACATCTATACGTGACTACTGGAAAAAGCATAGCTTTGACCTTATGGATCTTTGGAGACAAAGCAATGTTTTTGCTTTTTAGTACGCTGTCTAGGTTTGTCATTCCTTTCTTCCAAGGAGCAAGTGTCTTTTAATTTTGTAGCTGCAGTCACCGTCCACAGTGATTTTCAAGCTCGAGAAAATAAAGTCTGTTACTCTTTTCATTGTTTCTCCATCTATTTGCCATAAGGTGATGGGACTGGAAGCTATGATCTTCATTTTTTTAAATATTGGATTTTAAGCCAGCTTTTTCACTATCCTCTTTCACATTCATCAAGAGGCTCTTTAATTCCTCTCCACTCTCTGTCATAAGGATGGTGTCATCTGCATATCTGAGGTTATTTATATTTCTCCCGGCAATCTTAATTATACATTGTGCTTCACCTAGCCCAGCATTTCTTATGATGTACTCTGCATATAAGTTAAATAAGCAGGGTGACAATATACAGCCTTGTCGCACTCCTTTCTCAATTTGGAACCAGTCCGTTGTTCCATGTCCGGTTCTAACTGTTGCTTCTTGACCTGCATACAGATTTCTCAGGAGGCAGGTAAGGTGGTCTGGTATTCCCACCTCTTGGAGAATTTTACACAGTTTGTTGTGATCCATACAGTCAAAGGCTTTAGTGTAGTCAATGAAACAGAAGTACATGTTTTTCTAGAATTCTCTAGCTTTTTCTGCGATCCAGAGGATGTTGGCAATTTGATTTCTGGTTCCTCTGCCTTTTCTAAATCCAACTTGTACCTCTGGAAGTTCTCTGTTCCCATACTGTTGAAGCCTAGCTTGAAGGATTTTGAGCATTACTTTGCTAGCATGTGAAAGTGAAAGTGAAGTCGCTCAGTCGTGTCCAACTCTTTGCGACCCCATGGACTGTAGCCTACCAGGCTCCTCCATCCATGGAATTTTCCAGGCAAGAGTACTGGAATGGGTTGCCATTTCCTTCTCCAGGGGATCTTCCCGACACAGGGATCAAACTTGGGTCTCCTGCGTGGCAGACAGATGCTTTACCACTTTACTGTCTGAGCCACCAGGGAAGCTAGCATGTGAATTGAGTGCAATTGTGCAGGTAGTTTGAACATTCTTTGGCATTGCCTTTCTTTGGGATTGGAATGAAAACTGACCTTTTCCAGTCTTATGGCCACTGCTGAGTTTTCCAAATTTGCTGGCATATTGAGTGCATCACTTTAACAGCATCATCTTTGAGGATTTTAAATAGCTCAGCTGGAATTCCATCACATCTGCTAGCTTTGCTTGTAATGATGCTTCCTAAGGCCCACTTGACTTCACACCCCAGGATGTCTGACTCTAAGTGAATGATCACATCATCGTGGTTATCTGGGTCATGAAGATCTTTTTTGTATAGTTCTTCTGTGTATTCTTGCCACCTCTTAATATCTTCTGCTTCTGTTAGGTCCATACCATTTCTCTCCCTTATCATGCCCATCTTTGCATGAAATGTTTCCTTGGTATCTCTAATTTTCTTGAAGAGATCTCTAATCTTTCCCATTCTATTGTTTTCCTCTATTTATTTGTATTGATCACTAAGGAAGGCTTTCTTATCTCTCCTTGCTATTCTTTGGAACTCTGAAGTCAGGTGGATATATTTTTCCTTTTCTCCTTTGCCTTTCATGTCTCGTCTTTTTTCAGCTATTTGTAAGGCCTCCTCAGACAACCATTTTGCCTTTTTACCTTCATAATATTTCTTCCTTATGCCTAACAGCTCTGTAATGTATATATAGCACATCTTCTTTATTCATTCATCTGTTGATAGACACTTAAGTTGCTTCCATACATTTGCAGTTTTAACTGCTATGAACATTGGGGTGCATGTATTCTTTTGCATGAGTGTTTTTGGATATATACCCAGCAGTGGAATTGCTTGGTCGAATGGTCGCTCTGTTTTCTGTTTTTGGATCCCATACTGTTTTCCACAGTGGCTGCATGAATTTACATTCCCACCAGCAGTGTATGAGAATTCCCTTTTCTCCACCTCCTCACCACCATTTGTTATTTGTGTTCTTTTTGATGATCACCGTTCTGACAGATATGAGGCAATATCTTGTGGTTTTGATTTACATTGCTCAGAAGACTAATGATGTTGAGCATCTTTTCATGTGCCCATTGGCTGGCTATCTGTGTATCTGCTTTGGAGAAATGTCTATTAATATGTCTTCTGCCTATTTTTAAATTGAGTTGTTTAGTTTTTTGATGTTTTTGTATGAGCTATTTATATAGTTTGGATATTAACCCCTTATTGGTCATGTCATTTGCAAATATTTTCTCCCATTTATAGGTTGTGTTTTGTTTTATTTTCTTTGCTATACAAATGTTTTTAAATTTAATTAAGTCTCATTTAGTTTTCCTTTTATTTCCTTTGCTTTAGGAGACAGATTTAAAAAAATGCTGTGATTTATGTCAAAGAAGTTTCTGGCTATGTTTTCTTCTAGGAGTTTTATAGCATGTAGTCTTACATTCAGGTCTTTAATCCATTTTGAGTTTATTTTTGTGTATGATGCTAGAGAAGTTCTAATTTAATTCTTTTGCATGTAATTGTCCAGCTTCCCCAGCCCCACTTGTTGAAGATCCTGTATTTTCTCTATTATATATTCTTTCTTCTTTTGTTATAGATTATAATGGGTTTATTTCTGGGCTCTCTATTCTGTCCCATTGATCCATGTGTATGTTTTTGTGCCAGTACCATATTGCTTTGATTACTGCAGCTTTGTTGTATGAAGTCAGGAATTATGGTTCTTCCACCTCTCTTTTTCTTTGTGAAGGTTGTTTTGGCTACTTGGGGTCTTCTGTGTTTCCTACAAATTTTAAGATTTTTCAGTTCTGGGTTTTAAAATTTTTGTTTATTTTTAATTGAAGGATAGTTGCTTTGCAATATTGTGTTGAGTTGCATGAGCTGCATATGTATATTTTGAAAAATTAATCCTTCGCCAGTTGTTTCATTTGCTATTATTTTTTCCCATGCTGAGGGTTGTCTTTCCACCTTGTTTATAGTTTCCTCTGCTGTGCAAAAGCTTTTAAGTTTAACTAGGTCCCACTTTTGTATTTTTGCTTTTATTTCCATTACTCTAAGTAATGGAGGATCTTGGTGTGATTTATGTTGCAGAGTGTTATGCCAGTGTTTTCCTTTAAGGGCTTTATAGTGTCTCATCTTATATTTAGGTCTTTAGTCCGTTTTGAGTTTATCTTTGTGTATGGTGTAAGGGAGTGTTCTCTAATTTCATTCTTTCACATGTAGCTGTCCAGTTACCCTTAGTATTTTGATATATATTGTATTAATCTATCATATCTCTTAATAAATTTCTCGAAGTTAATTTGAGTTTACAGATGGGAGATTGTGGAAAACTAAGATTGATTGTTAAACTGGCAAAACCCAAAAACCTAGTCTTTCTTCCTTTTCCTTTGTATTTTGTCTCTAATCATTTCTCTAGGGCAGCAGAGACTCTTCTGTTGTGTGTAACTGACTGTATACTCAGCTGCTAGATTAGTGATGGTAAATACAGTGCATAAGTGCCACCTCTCCTCCATTCCAGCCCCATGCACATGTTGCTCCAGGATCACAGCCTCTGTTGATGTTAGGGAGAAGCCCTCGAGCTCTGAAGAGCAGCTCCATCATCAAGTAAACTGGGCTGCCTAGATCCTTTCAGCTATTCTCAAGTGTTCATTGCCTTTTGCTATTTGCATTAGCATTTCAAGGGCTCCATTATCACCAGAAGATACTCTTGAGGTACAGTAATTCTCGAAGTAATTCTCTATTTTAAGATTCTGATTATTTAGGATCTAAGTTATTGGGGAAGAATGTCTGTGAAAGGTACTGTAAAGTAAACCAAGGTTTCAACTATGTTAACTTTGGTAGCTATTACTGTTTTGAGCTGGAATTAAGATGTTCCCTTTACTGCTCGGATGATGATGGCTTGTTTCACGAAGTAAATAAAAATGGTGAATCTGAAAGCCAGAGTGGTTTCAGTCTTCACTATGTTACTTCAACAATTTCTGAGAAGCCAACACTATTTACTATGAAGAATTGAAGAACTGGTTAAAATATTTCCCAAAGCATTGTCACAGAGTGTTAAAATGTGGGATGTTACTTACATACACCATAGACTGTGGGTACCGAATAGGCCAGAACCTGCTCTGTGATTCTGGAATCCTGGTGCCTTCATGAATACAGTGTATTTGGGTGGGGTCTGTGTCCTGATGCTGCAGCCGCTGCTGCAGTAGGCCCAGGCTTACTCCAGGGTTTGCTGGGCTGACATGGAATGCATCGTCATTTCCTGTGGTCTAGATGGTCTAGATATGGGCTCTACTGACTAGGGCATCTGGTGTGCATAGAGAGCTACCTGGAGGGGAGCAGCAAGGCACCAGGAGAGAAACCCCGCACCGAAGGGTTGAGGAAGGAGTTGAGAGTGACCACCCAGCATGGAGAAGTACCCGCCTTAGTCCAGGGAACTTCAGGGGAGAAACCACCAGTGAGGAGCCTGTCAGAAGACCCTCCTGCCGTGTCCCTGTGAGTTAGCCCTGAAAACTGCCAGATCTGGAGTGTGGGAAGCCAGCTTAAAATAGTCGCGGTTCAGGTGAGAGATTTCCCAAGCATTTTCTATACGTTGCTGTCACATCCTGTCCACATTCTTCTCCCCCCCCACCCCCCCTCCACGCTCACCAACTCTCAGAAGGAAGGAGAAAACAGCTAGGAGACAGGGAAGGAGGGATGTGCCCTGGGAGGAGGAAGATCCCGGCTGTGCTTGCTTTCTTTCCCCAGTGTAGGATTCTCCTGGAGCTGGCCAGGGGAAGGGGGGGAAGATTCTGATTTCTAATCAGAAGAGTTCTGATTAATATGCTGAACTGGAAGTTTTCATTTTTAAAATGAATCTGTTGGCATCTTCCAATGTGTGTAGAACTGTGTATTACCTAAGGGGGAGCAGAAAAGGCACAGGACTTGCTCTTTATCCAGGAACAAGGAAGGGTTTGTTGTTGTATGGTCACTTAGTTGTGTCTGACTCTTTGGGACCCCAGGAACTGTAGCCGGCCAGGCTTCTCTGTCCATGTGATTTCCCAGGCAAGAATACTGGAGGGGGTTGCCATTCCCTTCTCCAGGGGATCTTCCTGACCCAGGAATCGAACTTGTGTCTCCTGCACTGGCAGGCAGATTCTTTACTGTCTGAGCCACCAGGGAAGCCCAAGGATGGACTGTCCCCACTGTTCAGTTCAGTTCAGTCGCTCAGTTGTGTCCGACTCTTTGTGACCCCATGAACCACAGCACACCAGGCCTCCCTGTCCATCACCAACTCCCTGAGTCCACCCAAACCCATGTCCATTGAGTCGGTGACGCCGTCCAACCATCTCACCCTCTGTCGTCCCCTTCTCCTCCTGCCCTCAATCTTTCCCAGCATCAGGGTCTTTTCAAATGAGTCAGCTCTTCGCATGAGGTGGCCAAAGTATTGGAGTTTCAGCTTCAACATCAGTCCCTCCAATGAACACCCAGGACTGATCTCCTTTAGGATGGACTGGTTGGATCTCCTTGTCCCCACTGAACACTCCTGAAAGTGTGAGAGGAGCCCAAAAGAAAGTTGTGTTTTGAATGTAAGTTATGCTTGGTCAGCATGCCAGAGATAGTACGGAAAGGAAGAAAGCTGCTGGACTGTGGGGCTGGTGTGGGGAGGATGGTTTTGAGGGCTGCATAAATCACAGGCAGTGCTTTTGTGTGATGGGCCTCTCTGGTCCTTGTCCTCACATTCCTCCCAAGCCATCTGTGTGATCTGTCAGGCAGAGAATGGTCTCATCCTTAGGAAAAGCCCAAGAGAGATTTCTTGTATCTCAGATTTGTCTTGATTTGCTCCTGAAAAGGTAAAACGTCAGGGGCCAATGTTCAGTTACAGCTTCTGATAAAGGGAGTCCTTTGGTTTTTCTGTTATAACAGGGAGATGAGAGGAATTACAGGCTCTGACCTAGCACATCAGGGTCCATCCCAGGCACTGGGAAGAAAACCTTACTCAGTTTAGTAAAATAGTGTTCATGACCCTGGAGTGTTCTTTCTCATCCCAAGAGATGATGGTTTTAAATAGGACTGAATGGGATGTGGAGGGCTGGCTTGTCTGTCCCCAGTTTATCTTGACTTTAGACGTGACTGATCTTTTTTTTTGAGATTGAAGAAGAAACTCTCTTGCTGTGTAAAGTTTATTTTTATCAGATAACCCTTATACATCAACACATAGGATTTGTCTGTCAGAAAAACATAGAATCCTTATGCCTGTGTCTTGCTTGCTTTTTCTGCATCTCTGGCATTACCTGTTTAACTTTGTACTCAGAATAGCGCCTCAACGGGCAAGTTCTGGTTTTTCCCTTTCACAGTTCAGAAAAATATCTGATCGTGAAAAGGTCAAATTTTAAATATGCAAACAATCTACTTCTTCCTCTTCACTACAGCACAGACAGACTGTCTCATTAACTCAGCTCCTTTCTGTTCACACACTGAAGAGAGTTTGCATTATTTCTGTGTTTCGGGGTGCTTTTTATGCTGAATGTTGTTCAAGGTCTTTGTTCTCTTTGACTCAATGGGATATCACCTTTCATTCTTAATTTTCTCAGAACCGAAATGGGGTCAGACTTGTTTTAAGCTTTGAATGGATTCTGGATACAAGGAATTAGCAGTTACATTGCTTTTTAAATGATGTGAATGAGGGCCATCTGTGTGTTTGGTTTCAGACGATCTGTATTCATCTGTAAACCTACCTTTGAGGTGTCTTTTCCCCAGTGCTGAGAATACTGTAGCACGGTGGCATTATGTGTCACATGGGTCAGCATGCTTAAGGACATGGGCTTTGAAAGGTTCAGACCTCATTTTGAACCCCGTTTCTGTCTCTTACAGAGATGTGTGCCTTGGGCAAAGGATATAACTTGGCTCCCCTTCAGTTTTCTCCTTTGTAAAATGGAAGTAGTAACACCCTTTCAGTTTAATTAAGATGGTTCTGTGAAAACCCACTAATGTGCCTACCCCTTAGAAAATACCCAATCCATGGTAGTCAATAATAATAAAGATAATGTTACTATTATTAATAACTATATTAACTATTAATAATAGTTCACAATAATTTTAAACTTCATAATAAAGATACATTATAAAGATAATATTACTTAATATTAGTAAAAATAAAGATAATATTTTAACAGGCCTTTCTATGTAATAATTTAATTAAACTTAGGATTTTAGAACTTTGGAGGCGGCCTACTAATACCAAGAATGATAAAGCATGACAATGACAAAAATTACTCCAAGCATGACACTGACAAAAATTTAATAACTTATTCCAAATTTACTATTTAATAAAGGGATTAAAGAAAATGGCCATCGTCATCTTTGTAATTTCAGCAATATGTTGGCAGCGCCATCTGCTGATAGAACAAACACTTCTAGAATATTTTGCAAAGCAAGAAATGTAACAATCTTCTTTTGTATCTTTTTTAACAAGAGTGGGCCCACGTGTCATTTTCTTCACTTGGAAAATTTAATTTTATTGAAGAGCTTGATGACATATAGCTATAACATTCTTTTGAAGTATCAGTCACAGTCTTTAAGAAAATGATTCTCTAATGGTGTCATTATTAACTTCTTAATCCACTTAGTGACTGACTCTTATTAGCAAGGAATTGAAGGGGGCAGAATCTGCCACTTCCAAATTACCTCCTTGGCATAAGGGTTATTTCAGCCTGGTTACTTTTAAGAAACAATGGACAACAGAGAAGCCTTGAAAACCATGTAGAAATTACCCTTTTGTAAGAGACAGTCAGCTGAAGCTCTAGTACTTTGGCCACCTGATGTGAAGAAGCCAACTCATTGAAAAAGACCCTGATGCTGGGAAAGATTGAGGGCAGAAGGAGAAGGGGATGACAGAGGGTGAGATGGTTGGGTGGCATCACCGACTCAATGGACATGAGTTTGAACAAGCTTTGGGAGATGGTGAAGGACAGGGAAGCCTGCTGTGTTGCAGTCCATGGAGTTGCAAAGAGTTGAACACGACTGAGTGACTGAATAACAACAGGAAACATTTACATTTATAACAGTGCCCCTCTCTCTGTACCAGGGAGAGAAGAATGACTTTGTCTCTAGAAACACTTCTCTTTAGAGAAGACACAGTCTTAGATCTGCATGAAAACCTTACCCTGATTGATGGTGCTTTTCCTGGTCACCTCCCATAACTGTCCCCTTCCTGCCCAAACATCTTTCCTTTGCCTTTAGCTGAAGAAGGTACTTAAGGTGAAGGTTGGGGCCATTTGGGGGAGTTATTCAGTTCTTCTGGGTCTCTCCCAGTAGGCATACGTGTTATTAAATTTCTGTTTGTTTTTCTCCTGTTAATCTTTTATCGGAGATGGGGGGTATCTCAGCCAAGAACGTGGAAGGGTAGAGGGAAAATGAATTTTCCTCCCCAACATGATGAGCTTCTTTATTTTAAGGTATCTTGATCTTATATTAGAATGGAAGGTCTGTGTGAACCTAACTTTTGTATGGTTTTTCCTGCTCACTCAGAGACTCCTCCAAGGTCAGGTTAATCTGGCCAAATGGCATTGATTCACTTTTGACTTTGTTGTTGTTGTTTTTACAAAACAAGCTATATGTTAACAGCAGAGTATAGACTGACAACAGATGCCCATGTGGTTGGAATACTGGGTCCGATTCTGAGAAGTCACACAGAGATATTTGTTTTACATCACACATGGGACCCTTGATAGTGAAGGAATAACCCAGCTCCAAAAGCCACTTGCAACCAGAGTGGGATTTGGAGTATCTGCCAGCATCACCATAAATTAAAGTGAATATCTATAAAATGTGGCAAATAAATGAATATGTTACATGAGATATATTTCCAATAATCTTTTTAAAAAATTTATGTTTGATTAGAGGATAATTGCTTTATAATAATTGTGTTGGTTTCTGCCATATATCAACGTGCCATATATCCCTCTCACCCCATCTCACACCTCTAGGTTGTCACAGAGCACTGGATTTGAGCTTCCTGCATCATACAGCAAGTTTCCACTAGCTATCTGATTTTATATATGGTAATATATATGTTTTAATGCCACACTTACAATTCATCACCCTCTATGTCCACAAGTCTGTTCTTTACGTCTGCGTCTCTGTTGCTGCCCTGCAGATAGGTTCGTCAGTAATCTTTTTATTGTGGTAAAATTCACATAACATTCATCATTTTAACTATTTTAAAATGCACAATTCTGTAGCATTTAGTACATTCACAGAGTTGTGTAACCATCCCCACTGTCAAGTTCCAGAACATTTTTACCACCCCCAAAGGAAACTTAGTACCCATTGAGCACTTACTCCCATTTCTCCACAACCCCAAACAAGCACTAATCTGGTTTCTGTGTCTGTGGATTTCCCTACTGTGGGTATTTCATACAAAGGGATTCACATAATATGTGGCCTCTTGTGTCTGGCTTTGTTCACTTGACATAATGAATTTTAGATTCATCTGTGTTGTGGCATGGAGAAGGAAATGGCACCCCACTCCAGTGTTCTTGTCTGGAGAATCCCAGGGACGGAGGAGCCTGGTGGGCTGCTGTCTATGGGGTCGCAGAGAGTCGGACACGACTGAAGCGATTTAGCAGCTGCTGCTGCTAAGTTGCTTCAGTCGTGTCCGACTCTGTGCGACCCCATAGATGGCAGCCCACCAGGCTCCCCCGTCCCTGGGATTCTCCAGACAAGAACACTGGAGTGGGTTGCCATTTCCTTCTCCAATGCATGAGAGTGAAAAGTGAAAGGGAAGCCGCTCAGTCGTGTCCAACTCTTAGCGACCCCATGGGCTGTAGCCTACCAGGCTCCTCCATCCATGGAATTTTCCAGGCAAGAGTACTGGAATGGGTTGCCATTGCCTTCTCCGGATTTAGCAGCAGCAGCAGCGTATTGTGGCACGTATCATTTCTTCTTTTTTTATGGATTAATAATATTCCATCATACATATATACCAATATTTCTTTATCTGTTCATCCACTGATGGACATTTTTGTTGTTTCTGCCTTTTGGCCATTGTGAATATAGTTTACACTATAACCATTCATGTGTAAGTATTGTTTGAACACCTGTTTTTTAGATTCTTTTGTGTACATACCTGGGGTGTGGAGTGGCTGGGTCATATTGTAATTCTCTTTAACTTACTCAAGAATCATCACACTGTTTTTTGTGATGGTTGTGCCATTTTAAATTCCATCAGCCATGTATGGAACCCTCAGGTATGAGGGTTCCAATTTCATTACATACTTCACCTTTGAGTGTAGCTGTCCTAATGGGTGTGAAGCAATACCTCATTACAGTTTTGATTTTGCATTTTTCTAATGACATGGAGCATCTTTTCAAGTGCTGCTTGTTGGCCATTAGTATATTTTCTGTGAAGAAATGTCAAGCCCTTTGCCCTCCATGCTCTTTTCAAAGGATGAGGTTAGGGTAGAGAGAATCGTGTTTAGGTTCTGTAAGATTGTTAAGGATGGAACCTACTCTAGTCATCTCAGGCAGGTTGTGATAACTGCAAGGTTAGAAAGGAAGAAAGCCCAAGAACCAACCTCAGCAGCAATCCTGGTCTCTTGAAGAATGAGATGCAGTTGATGACCATTCATCCATTCAGTGCTTTTTGAGGGCCCCACTCCTTCCCCAGGCAGGGCCATTGTAGGCACTGGGAACCACGGAGATGTGGGACAACCTGGTCCCCAGAGTGATGTCCACTGCTCCTTCTTCTGCTCACTCTGTCCTCTTTGTTCATCAGCTTCTCTCTGTTTCCTTTCCCCCTGTTTACCCACTCCTGTGCTTTTCCTTGTAGTTTTACTGCCTTCTTGGTGTCTTGCACTCAAAACTCGGAGAGAGAGTCTGATTCCTTTGCTTGGTGACCATCCATAACGGTAGTGGTGAAGAACCCGTTTGCCAGTGCAAGAGATGTAAGTGACTCTGGGTCAATCTGTGGGTTGGGAAAATCCCCTGGAGGATGACATCACAACCCACTCCAGTGTTCTTTCCTGGAGAATCCCATGGACTGAGGAGCCTTGTGGGCTGCGATCCATAGGTCCGCAGAGTTGGACAAGACTGAACCACTTAGCACAGCACATCCATAATAGAGCATCTCACTGGGTGGACTCCTTACCACTGGCTTCCTTGTAGACTCAGGCCTTCTTCCGTGTAACTGTAGGTGGTCCCATCAGATGTAGTCAAGCCAGTGGACAGCTTTACCTAAGGAGCTGTCTGAGCACTGTGCTCAAAGTGGCTGAGGGTGTTTCATGGGCTGTTGACTATAAGGTTTCAACTTTTCAGACATTTCCAAGTGGATCCAGTTTAGTTTCTTATTGCTGTGAAACTAGTGACCATGTTCTCAGTGGTTTTAAACCGCACACAATTCTTATCTTACAGCTGTGGAAGTTGGAAGTCTGAGATGGGTTTTTTGTGTGCGTGTGTGTGCAATAGAGTTTATTAAAGTATAAAAGGGATAGAGAAAGCTTCTGACAATAGGCATCAGAAGGGGGCAGAAAGAGTACCCCCTTGCTAGCGTTAGCAGTGGAGTTGTATACTTTAAGATAACAGGATTAGCCAGGTTTAATCCAGAGACTGTCCTCAGGCAGGATATATTATTGTTATACAATCTTTGTAAAGACAGACCTACTCCCATAATTTACATTTTAAGATAACAGAATTAGCCAGAAAGTTTAATCTAGAGACTGTCTTCAGGCAGGATACATTGTTGTTATATAATCCTAAGGAATGTAGAGAGAAAAGAAAAAAAAGTTTGTCCTTTCTTCCTCCTTGAGAATTCCAGACCCCTCTCTCCTTGGGGACCCCTAGACTTCTTATCAACCTGCCTAGGAAAGGACTCTCTCATTCCCCCCTTTTCTTTTAGGAGAATAGGGGAAAGGGAGAACAAGGAGAACAAGGGAAAGGGGTATCGTTTTCGTTCCATAACTACTTCCTGCTATTTAGGGGTGTAGTCCCTAAATTGTTGAGGCAACATATTCTCCTAACCCTCATATTGAGGGTCTGAAATCCAGGGGCCCCAAGTAATAGTTGGAGGAGGCTGTGGCACTCGTAAGAGCTCGGACAACCATTTGTAACTCAAAAGCTTTTAGATGGTTAGAAAACCCCATTATACAGTTACAGACGTAAGGCAAAATAGTCATTTAAACAAGTTAAAATCAAAATGAACAGTCACATTATGTCCATAGTTACATCAGTCCATCTTAAAGTTGTTAGATATCATCAGTTGAAGAAGAGGCATCACATATAATTGTTGTTGAAAGTATTTGCAGACTTGGAGAAAGTCTTTTCCTTGAATTGGAGATGTCCACCACGGGAAGCCTTCCACTGATGAAGAGGGGAGTGAGTGCTCCACAGACCCAGCAGTTAGACTGATTGTGAAATGCTGCATAGGAGTGAGCCCACGACAGGAAGGTATTGTCTTGAGGATCAAACAGCAGACTCAGGATCTTTGGTGTCAGCAGAAGTAGGCTCACATAGATTATCAGGCCCATCTTTTGGCTCATCCAGACAGTCCCATTACGGAAGCGGATTGGGAAGAAAGTGGGCCAGGGGCTTCAGTAAGCACCGAGTAAATCGCCCCCGTATCTTCCAACTGGCCACCATTCGCCGTCCTCCAGTGGGTACCGCAGCCATGCAGTATCACATAGGAAGACCAGGTGTGTCTTCTTTAAGCCCTGGGGATCAAATCTATCCCAGTTTTTCAGGATACAGTTCAAAGGAGTGAGGCTGGAATTGTTAGCTCCCGTTTTGTCCTGAAGAATCCCGGATGAGCCTGCAAGATGAAATGTTGTTTGCTGAATCACGAAAAGACGGCCGGGATTCTTGGCCTCCGGAGGAGAGGAATTCAATCCGGGGCCAGAGATAAGGCTTGATCGCTCAGAGCTTTTGTGCAATAGAGTTTATTAAAGTATAAAAGGGATAGAGAAAGCTTCTGACATAGGCATCAGAAGGGGGCAGAAAGAGTACCCTGAGATGGGTTTTAGAGCATTAGAATCAAGGTGCTAGAAGGGCTGGTTTCTTGGGGAGGCTCCAGGGAGAATCTGTTCTTTGGCTCATCCAGCTTCTAATGGCTGATGGATTCACTGGCTTGAGGTCACATCACTCAGCTCTCTGCTTTCATCATCAACTTACCTTCTCCTCTACCTGAATTGCCTGTGTTCTCTTTTAAGGACCCTTGTGTTTACATTGGTTCCACGTGGATAATCAGCACACTGTCCTTGTCACATGACCCTTTCCTTAATCATATCTGCAAAGTTCCTATTGCCACACAAGATAATACCTGTGGGTCTGGGGATGAGGGTGGTGGATATCTTTGGGGTTATTTGATCTACGCCAGAGTCATAATAAGGAAAAACTTAGATCCCGTAGATCAAGGGGTTTTAGTCTTTTAAACAGTAAGTGGCTCAGTTTAGGCAAGTGAATGTCATTCAGTTTCTGAGATTTTTTTCAGTGCCTTATTTGACTGTGGTTTGCAAACAGTACTGTTGTCGTTTTGAAAATGGGCCGGGAAAGGTCGAACCCAGAGTAACTATTGCTTAGCAAAATCACTGAGTGGCTTACTCACAGGAATTAAGCAGTTCTAAAAGCAATTAGGCCACCCCACGAGTCCTTCATACCTGTGGATTCATTAATATTTGACAGATCATCCTGCATGAGGCAAAGTGTCCTATTCTAGTCTAGCTTCCTCTCTTTCTGAAAGGGCGTATGTAGTCATGAGTCCCAGAAGTTACCTTTGGAATGAGGATAACTCATTTCTGAAGCAAATCATTTCTCACATAATTTGCCTTTAAAACAAAACAAAACAAAACACCAAATAGCCCAAGCCCCTAAACTGTGAAGAAAACTGTCAAATTATACAAATTGTACGGCATTCTAACTAGTTAGACCTTTCTACAGCCACCCTGTCTTGAAGAAATCAAGTGGAGTGTTATCTATTTAAGGGAGATTAAAGCACTTTTTTTTTTTCTATTTGTTTTAAATATTTGCCTAGGGAGTATTAGAAAATGCATTTTACCTGAAATACCTGATAGGTTCAAAGTGTTTCTCTTGGGAAGGATTAAGTTCTTTTCTGCTTATATATCACCCCACCTTGACTGCCCAGAAGTTACAGGATTTCTAGCCCAATAAACACTTTTTAAATATATGCACACAGAGACACACATATCACCTTTCATTTCAGTTTGGTCACATTTGTCCTCCCTACACTTCCATCTACCTGACTCCAGAACAGGGTGTGCAAAACTTGGCTTTCTCTCTGCTCTCCTAGGAGGAATGGGAGGGGCCTTCTTTGGTCTCTAAATCCCTGTCTATTGCAAACAGAAGGGAGCCGGTGGTCTTTGCCTGCCGGGAGTCTGAGCATGCCTCATTGTAGAGCCAGCATGTTCTGCTTTCCTCAGCTGAGATCCCTTCTCTAAGCAATGCAGAACACAGTAAGTAGTGTGGGTCTGTCCCAAAGCTGAGTTTATATTTTCCCTTCTGGCAAATGAGTCTTTCTGTTTCTATCCTTTCTATGATCTCTTTGGAGGTCTCAAGGATATTTAATTAAGAGTATAAGTTCAAGGTGCTGACTTTCTTTACCCCAGCAATTCTGTATGATAAATGTGGGTTCTAATACACCCAGCCTGGGAATGGGAACTCAACTTGGACCTCACCACTTTTCCTCCTCCCTCTACAGTTTATAAAAGGCGATGGCGGGATGATGGAAGATGCCAAAATTTCTACTGGAAATAGGCCTAGAACGTTGCCTCCAGTGACTGGCTCCCTGGACAATTACACAATAGCCTCACTGTTACCATAGTTTGGGATTCTATCTCGAGCTTTGAAGCATTAGAAATTTGATATGACTCTCAGAGCTGGACTTTTAGGGACCGGATCACAAACAAGACTCGTGAAAGCTCCTATGTAAAATCAGAGTGCCAGTATACGATTTTACCATGAAAAACACACAAACCTGTCATTTCCAATATGATGGGTGAAGGGAGTGCTCTCTGAAATCAGGCCAGTGGTGCCTCTGGTCTCTATACCTTGATTTGGCCAAATGGGAATAAGTATGGTACCTGCATAACGGGGCGGTATGCAGAGTGATGGAGAGAATGCCGGGGAAGGGTTGGGGTGGTAAATAAGGTCACTGCTATTATGTTCGTTAGTTACACCATTTTACAGCTGGGGAGCCTGAGGGGGAGAATATTTGACTAACTCTGGAGTGACAGAGCTGAGCTGGGGACAGAATGTCCGACCATGTTTATGAAAGAGCTCTGTGGCCCTGAGTCTCACGGTGAGTGTTCTGCGAGGGTCCTGTCCAGGGCTGTCTGTCATCAGCTTCCTTTGCCTTACATGAAAGTGCAAATGGAACTTTCAAACCTAGTTATCCATGAGACAGGAAGATGAAGTTCTGGAATTTCCATCTTTTGTCAATCCTTTTGCTACTAAATTTAAAGTATCCAGGCTGGTTGCTTTTTTATAGACCAGGGTATTTATGTCTCAGGTCAGTACTGGCGATTAAAATGACGGGTAGCAATTAAGGTCTAAATTCACTGATGGTATTTCAGACCTCCCACTTCTCTCATTTACTGTCTTCCAACTCACAACTCTTCCCGGAGATGCTTCTTTAACGTATGACTTTGCACATTTTATATTTCTCTGGCTCCTTCTGATGATGGCATGTAAATAATTCAGGAAGTAAATAATCTACTTTCCTGGGCCCACCTTTTCTTTGGAAAACTTTCATCCAAATATGTTTTCCTGTTTCTTTGGGGCGCTCAGTCTCGTCAGTTTAATTCTTCTAGCAGATCATTATTTGAATGTAGAAGATGTCATGAGAGAATCAAAAGAAGGAAACTGGGTTAAAATACAGGAGACTTGGTTCTTGTCCCAGCTGTAGCTTGCCTGACCTTGGGCAAGCCACTTCCCCGTTTAATGCCAGTCATTTTACCTATTGGTTAGGAATGATGTCCTCGTTTCCTATCTCACCACATCCCTGGGAGAAATGAATGAAGCTCTATAGTGTTTTGAAAATGATAATGTCACTGCAGATTGTTGTAGAGTGAAACACATCCATCCTGTTTCTAGCCCACAGCTTTCAGCCACTAACAAATCATTTGTTTTCTCTGAGTCACAGTGTCCCTAGCTCCAAGTGGGGTGATGATGCATCATTTTTTTGTAAGGCTCAAATGAAAGAAACCAAACGAGCTGGAAGCATCCTATAAACTGCAAAACCCCACATGAATGTAAAGGTGGCCTAGAGGAGTCTGTTGCTCCTTTGCTCTGTGTCCTCAGGCGAACCAGGCACTTGTTAGGCTGCCAGTTCCTTATTGGGGTCTGAGGGTACTTTTAATCAGCCATCTATTTAGAAATGTTTATATGGACATATACACATGCTGCTGCTGCTGCTGCTAAGTCGCTCAGTCGTGTCCGACTCTTAGCGACCCCATGGACTGGAGCCTACCAGGCTTCTCCGCCCATGGGATTTTCCAGGCAAGAGTACTGGAGTGGGGTGCCATTGCCTTCTCCGCATATACACATACATGGGCATATATATGTATTTTTCTCAATGACAGCAATACTTCAGACTCTTATACGGTGGACACATGTTGTGACATGCTTTTCTTTAACTATGAGGACATTTGTGTTTAGTTGGTTCCTGAAATCTTAATCTTTTGTTGATGACTTACAGAAATAATTTCCAAACAACATTCTTTGACCCTAAATTAGAAAAAAATATTCCTAAATATTGAATCAATCCTGACCTATTCAAGTTTGTTCTAATTTTGTGAGGTGTCAATGGAGTGAGCTGAGGATTTGAGGCTCTCAGAGACAGTCTTGGAGGTGTTGCTTTCAAGTCAACACTCTTCACCTAAATCCATCCAGAGTCCCGGGACCCCCGCCCCCCAGGACCCACCCAGTTGACATCTATAACCAGAGAAGGGGATGACAGTATTGTATGGCCCTTTGTGGATCATCTTCTCCAGAGTAGAGACTGAATTTTTCTAGTGTTCCCGAACCTGGGTTTTGGATACTTAAAAAGAAAAAAATCATGCAAGATGTCAAGTGAAAAATGTTCAAAACCTTATATGTGCCCATATTTGGTATGAGAAATGTTATAATGTGAATCGAGAACACGCAATTCATTTTCTTCCTATTGCTAGGTTGAAGTTGCTCAGGGAAGGTGGGTTATTCCCCTGGAAGCGATAGGAATGAGTTTCTGTGCCTGCATCAGTAGGAGGGTGAGAGTGTCTCAAAGTGTTGGGCACTAAACTTACTTCTGATAATACAGTAAGTGACCAGACAGTGACCTTTGGGACTTCAGACACCAGCAGTGATTTCTGTTCACTGGTTGAATTTTGAGAAATTCTGACAGATGGATTCCCTGAGTGACTCTCAAAAGATATGCTTGCATTCTACAACTCAGGGAGTAATAGAGCCAATATTTGGTAGTAAAATTAAAAATTGTATAAAAAATTTTTTAAATTAAAAAAAAATTCTCCATGTAAACAACTGGTCAAAGTCTTTGACTAGAACCTTGTAATCAAGTGACGTCTTGGGAAGATTGTAAGATCCACATGGGCCACTTGGTGGTGCTCGTTGCAGGGCAACCCTCTGTTCTCAAAAAAAAAAAAAAAAAAAAAAAAGACACATCTTCACAGCTGTGACATTTTAGTTCTGCTTTACCGAACAGAAAGTGGTTCAGTTCCAAAGCTGATCAATTCAAAACCACAGTGTACTGTAAAGCATTGAACATTCCTGAGAAAAGTTTGAGGTGGAGTCCATTTGTACTGTTCCAGAACAATCTTCCATCAACACCCTCTTCTCACAAACAGAAATACAACCTGTGACTAGAAGGTATTTTAACATGTTAACACTAAGCGCACCATAGCTCGAGTTCTAATGACCTTCTCTGGTTAGAAAAATGGTCACAATGTTAAAGAATAAAGTTCACAAGGAAGAAAGAACATTCCCTTCCTCACTCAGTATATCTGACCGTGGCAGGGATTCAGAAATCCATAGGCAGAGTGTCTCTCTTGTATGAGATCTGTTTAAAAGCACAGAATGAGCACAACGAAGCAGTTTTTCTAAAAACAGTTTTGATTTATTTATAAGTAAATATTGGACACCAGGATTCAGATATGTGTATGCATCAGAGAAACTGTTTGCCTTTTCCCCTATCTTTATATTGTATAGGTGGAAAAAATGTGAGCCTTAGCCTCACCCCCTGCATATTTTCTGTCAACTCTCCATGAAAATTGAATTCCTTCCTCACAAAGAAGAAAAGTGATATTTTTACAAAAGCAACATCAGATAAAACCCCCATTAAATGTCTTCTCAGTGACATAATGGAGAAGGGCATGGCAACCCACTCCAGTGTCCTCACCTAGGAAATCCCACGGACAGAGGAGCCTGGTGGGCTACAGTCCATGGAGTCGCAAAGTCGGACACAACTGAGGGACTAACCTACACAGTGACATAATAAAATCCACACTCCCTATCAGGCCAGCGCGGTGTGGCTCCTGCCTATTTCTCCTCCCCGTTCTCTGTGGACCCTTCTCTTTATTCTTTGGGCTCCAGAGACCCTGGTTTTCCCAGATCCTCTGGCTGTAGGACATCAGCACATGCCCTTCTCTCTTTCTGGGAAGCCTGCCCCAGCGCTTCCTCTTTCTCTTCCCCCTTCCATTCTCAGGTAAACATCCGTGTCCTCAGAGAGGCCTTCCCCTTTACCTTATCTTCAGTGGTTTCCCTGTTATTTTCAGATGTTTGTTTTTGTATTTTTCCCCCTACAACATTTATCCTCTTACCAAAGCTTGTAATGATTTCTGTTGTTGTGTTTACTTGTTTTTGTAAGGAATTTGTCTTGGTCTATCTGGGTACAATGGAGAAGGAAACGACAACCCACTCCAGTATTCTTGCTTGGAAAATCCCATGGACGGAAGAGCCTGGCTGGCTATACAGTCCACAGGGTCGCCAAGAGTCGGACATGACTGAGCAACTTCGCAACCTGGGTTCAAATTGTGGTTCTCCATATTGTGAACTGTGGACCTTGACTAATCATGTGACTTCTCTACACCTCAGTTTCCCCATCTGTGAAGTGAGCATGATATTTACCTCACAGGGTTGTTGTAAAGCCTAAAAATGTTAATCCTTGTGAAGTGTGTAGATCACCACTTGGCATATAACAAGGCCTGTCAGTTAATACCTGTCAGTCATTGTTAGTGCTATCACAGTCACCATCTGGAATATTCTTGCCCTGCTGACTGTGCTTTTTCCTCTTTTCCTTCCTTCAGGGAGAGCTTCCCTGACCATCCTATATAAATTCATGCCAGACCCTCCCAGGATCCCCTTTCCTGTCCCATTGCCCTATTTATTTTCATAGCATTTTAAAACATTACACATATTTTATTTATAACATTTTATTAATGTTATCTCTTTCTGTAGAATTTAAGTTCCATGAAAGGAGTTTGTTCTGTTCACGCTATGTTTCAAGGATCCGTTAGAGGTGACTATTAGGGTCTTAGTGAATAGCTGGGGCTTGAGTGAATCAGTGAGAATTTATTACCATCTTCTGTCTCCCTCTCTAACAAGTAAGCAGGAATTGTGTCTGCCTTGCTTATATGTAGGTACCTGACATGGATCACAGTGCCCAGGAAAAAGTGCTCTAAAAATGTTTGTTAAAGGAATGAATTTAAAAGTGTGGAAAAAAGATTTTGAGACTTTGCCAGAATCATACACACAGGAAGTCTTAGCAATAAATACATTAATGATTATTACCGTTTCATCTGTTGGTAGTAATTGAGATGTTTTGTGGCCAAATCAGTTTTTAAAAGAACTATATTTTTAAAATCCTATCACCTAAATTTTATTATCTCAAATTCCTGTTCAGTCTGGTATGTATACACAGACATTCCCTGTCTCACTTTTTTTAATGCACTTGGATGAGAAGATGACACTGTGTATACAGTACTTGCCATATCATCATCCCATCACATTAACTTTACCAAGAATTTGATGTGGTGCACATACCTATGTCCTTTTTCTCTCTCCCACTTAGTTTTTTAAATCTCTCAACTAGATTCAGTCAAAGTAGTAAATTCAGTCATTGGATATCAACATTTAATTCTAAAGATTTCTTTATAAGTAAGATATAATGTTCTCCATTATTCATTTTAAGGATACCACTAACACCAAACACACACCATTTCCCTCTGTCATAAAGGCTGGTAGTCCAGCAATAGAAGACCATAGAAGCCCCCCGAATCTACAGGTCTGTTGGTGGAAGTTTAGACACTGGTCCAAAGGGTTAAACATGTCAAGATAAACATGTAAGGGGTTAAGAGTGGGCAGAAAAAGTCTACACTGTACATGCAGAAAAGGTATAAGTTCACCAATGCTCTGGGCCAAAGTGTGCCAACCTCAGAGTTACCAGCATTTCATGTTTGTGTTCTGCTATCTGATTCCACAAATTCTGGAACTTTTTATAAATGAGGTGGTACTACTTTCCTCGTCTGCTCTTTAAATTCCTCAAAGAATGAATGCTTTTCCTAAGTTGGCTGTGTAGCATTTTGACTGTCCAGGCTAGTTTGGAATCTTACTCATTAATTCCCTATCTGCTCTTTGAGATAGTCTTTCCCAGCCTGGTTTTCCTCTTTAATTCTCACTGTCCCACGGAGCTGACAGTGTTCCAGAGACTTCTTTCTAGTAATTTCTTACTACCCAGCTCTCTCACCTTTATTCCAAGCCCTCTCTTGTCATCCTAAATAGGAATTTACTTCTACCTTCCTTATTTGAAGTATTTTTTTCTAAATCCCATCCTTTTTTTTTTCCTGAAGGTCTTGATCTGACTGACATAGCCCATTTTACTGATACTAGAATGAAACATCGTTAAGACAGTAATTCAACCATTCTCCACTGAACCCTTAGCTACAGATATAATATTGACGCACTTATTAAAATGGATGCATGAGACAGAAGAAAGTTTTTGGAGTTTAACTTTCTTTTTCCCCAAACCCTTCAATTCATTTAGGAATCTCAATATTAAACAGTTATTGTGTTCTGATTTTAACATTACTTTCAGAATGTGCCATGGATAGGAGTTAGAATAATAATAAAAACTACCCATTGATATGACAGAAGCAAATATCTTTTACATAAAATTAAAACCTTTTCTAAAATTTTGTATAATAAATGTGTATTGTTCAGTTGCTAAGTCATGTCCGACTCTTTGTGACCCCATGGACTACAGCATGCCAGGCTTCCAGCATGCTCCAGGAGCTTGCTCAAACTTATGTCCAATATATATGTATATTTAAAATTTAAATAATAGTATTAACATTTTTTAAGGTACAGATTGAGATGGCAAATGCTTTAGGTTTCTTCTTTAATTAATTGAATTTACTTTTTTAACATTGGAGATGCTAAGTATTTTCTGAGTTTTTAAGTTGGTTATGAATGTGTGTGTTAGTCACTCAGTCACGTCTGACTTTTTGCCACCCCATGGACTGTAGCCTGCTAGGCTCCTCTGTCCATGGGGTTTTCCAGGCAAGAATACTGGAGTGGGTTGCCATTTCCTTCTCCAGGGGATCTTCCTGACCCAGGGATCGAACCTAGGTCTTCTGCATGCAGGCAGATTCTCTACCCTCTGAGCTACCAGGGAAGTCCTGGCTGTGATTATATATGCTTGAAACAGAATGAAGAATATAATGTCTTTTGTAGTTAAGTAGTACCACTCAGCGGAGAAGGCAATGGCACCCCACTCCAGTACTCTTGCCTGGAAAATCCCATGGACGGAGGAGCCTGGTAGGCTGTAGTCCATGGGGTCGCTAAGAGTCAGACATGACTGAGCGACTTCACTTCACTTTTCCTGTTCATGCACTGGAGAAGGAAATGGCAACCCACTCCAGTATTCTTGCCTGGAGAATCCCAGGGATGGCGGAGCCTGGTGGGCTGCCGTCTATGGGGTCGCACAGAGTCGGACACGACTGAAGTCACTTAGCAGCAGCAGCAGCAGTACCACTCAGTGCAACGTGCTTTAAACGGTTCGGGGTGGCCGTGCTTGTTTTTAGGCAGAAGCTAGCTTTTCTCTGGGTATTCTCTGCAGCTGCCTCACTCTGACTAACGGGAGGATATTTTCCTATGTTGTTACCAGGGCAGAGCTGGGTAAACACAAGTTTTAGTAATGTTGTTAGTTTGTGAAGATTGTCCAAGGGGAGATAGTGATCTACATTGATAGGAAAAGGTAGCACAAGATCTGTTGTGAGTTAATTTTTGTTTGATATGACTTGCTCTTTTTTTCTACCCTATAGTACTCTGATTTATTTTGGAAATGAGCTAAAAATAGAGAATTCATTTCTTCTTTATTTGTCTCAGGAGGAATATGCCTTGTATTTCTCAAAAAGAGCTGGATGAGTTGGTTTATCTCTGTGTACAAGTGGGAAAAAAAAAACAAACAGAGGTATGACTTCTACCTTAGAAGGATGGCAAAAGCAAAAAAAGCAAGTAAATTAGATTAGAATTTACTTGTGTATTAGAATATTGCAAAGTCAGTGATGAGACCAGATGAGAAAAGACTCCTCAGTACCGGAGCCATGGAGCTTTCTACATCCTTGTTTCTGTTCTCATGTTGCCTTTTTCTCGCTTTTCAACTTTGGGGACCAGTGTGATGAGATTGGAGTAAGTGTCCTAACTGAGCGAAGAAAGCTTCGGCTCTGTTTGCTTTGATCCTGCTGACCGTAAGGTTGAACAGCAACAACAAAGAACACTTCCAATCTTCTACATGGGGGCTCTTGCAGGTTTTTATCTGAGTTAGAAAACGTTGTCAGAACAGTAGATGTTTTCATGGTGCCATTTTTCTCAGGTCTTAAACCAAAAGGGCAAATAGTGACTATTCCTAGTGATGTGGAGGAAAGGCACAGAGATGGGTGTACTTTTCAGCATCTGGACCTTAACACACCTGTGCCTCAGCTGGGGTGTGTGTGTCTGCCTCTTAGGGGAATGACTGTGGGCTTGGGGGTCGGCACAGCTACTTCTTCTCTTCGGCTGTCTCTTCCCGTGCTTTCCATTCCTCTCCAGCTGCTTCTCTTTTTGACTTTCAGCTTCCTCTTTCCTTCTGGTTTCTCCTCCTAAGCGCAGTTCCTCTCTTCCCCTATCCATCATGTTCATGACTCATACTTTATTAAAATTTGAAAAAAAACAATCTTTTTTGTTTCATTAGAATCCACACCTGTTAACTAGGAAGCCTACTGCTTTCAAAAGACCAGTTATTTATATATAACGTTGTTGCTGGGACACTAAAATGCTCACTCACTTCCATTAGATTCTACCTTAAAATAACCTACCATTTTTGCTGATATTTTTTGGACTACACCTTTAGGGGGCTTCTTGCTAATTCATGCATGTTTACATTTCAGCCATCATAAGGTCTTAAAACAAACCTCTTTTCTACTCTTTAAGGAAGAAAATCACTATATATCAACATGGTCATATACATAAAAATTGCAGATGTTTGCTATCCTCTGGAGTATTTGTCCACCCTGGTATGTAGTTAACTGGGGCTTCACAGATCTGGCAGGTAAAGAATCCACCTGCCAGCACAGGAGACCCAAGAGGTGCGGGTTCAATCCCTGAGTTGGGAGGATCCCCTGGAGTAGCAAGTGGCAACCCACTCCAGTATTCTTGCCTGGGAAATCTCATGGACAGAGGAGCCTGGCGGGCTATAGTCCGTGGGTTTGCAAAGAGTCAGACGTGGCTGAGCACACATATAGCTAATTAATTCTCTCAGTCTCTCTCCATACGTGTATATATAATATACATACATGTATATATGCAGACACTTATATACACACACACACTCTTGCAGTCCTGAACTACCCATGTCACTCTTGGAAAATGTGAGTAACATGCCAACTCACTTGGCA
Source organism: Giraffa tippelskirchi (assembly GCF_054371585.1). NCBI lineage: Eukaryota > Metazoa > Chordata > Mammalia > Artiodactyla > Giraffidae > Giraffa > Giraffa tippelskirchi. The sequence continues at coordinate 72,393,453 of NC_137284.1, forward strand.
AGCAGCGAGAAATGGATTTTACTTTGTGTGTGTGTAGTTTATACTAAGGTGAAGTAATAAAGCGGAACTATGGCCTCCTAACTAAGAACTTGCCAACACTAATACTGACCGATGGTTTTTCTCCTTGCTGTCGAGGCTCATCTTAAACAAAACCTGGACCCAACACTCACTCAATCCCAATAGGCTTCTTTCAACTTACATTTCCGCACTGGGAACTTGACTTCAAATGCCTGAGGGGTTTGGAGTTAGGAGGTTGTCCTGCTGTTACTGCCACTCCTGCATTGACGTTAAATGATTGTGGGCTCTTCCTGCCAGTGTTCAGTACCCCCAGCACATGGGTGCTCCAGGACAGTTTTCTTTTGCATCACCTACAGTACTTAATTGTGCACATGAAGATTTAAGAACCAGTGTATCACCATGGGGAAACATGTTTAAATGCAAATGCCTGGAAGTTCATTTTTAAAAGTGTGGGGTTTAGAATATCTTCCCTGTAGACTGCTTTGTTACCAGGCACCCCTGGTGGTTTGAGTCACAGACCATACTTTGTAAAACCTTGACTTAGGAAAAAAAAATTTAGTTAAAAAATATCCATTCAGTTTTTTTTTTAATTTATTTTTTTATATTAAATTAGTTTATTTATCTATTTTTTAACTTTACAATATTCCATTCAGTTTTCCAGGGAGCAAGGAGTCAGCAAAACAATATAGACATTTATTTATAATAAAAATATAATATGGGGACCTCCTGTATGTGAAAGCATTTATAAAAATCATTACAAATTTACATGCCATTAAAGTCATTACATAAAGTACCAATAGTGCATGTAATTGGAAGTACACATAACATGATCAGAATCAAGAATGTTCTCTGGGCTGGCTCTGATTTTTGCAACTTCCTTGTTGAGCTCAATTTTTGAAGGCCATGGTGATGTAAATGTCAACCATGCCAAGGTTCTGCCTCTCCCAGCTGACAGGGTCAGGCTGGCAGGTGAGGATATGTCTAGGCTACATTTAGCTGTGCTGTATTTTCTGAGAGACAGAAAGCAGGAAGAAAACTATTTTGATAGGTGAAGATAGGAGTAAGAAGAATTATTGCCTACAGTCAGTGAACCAATCAAGTTAAAGAATAGATGACAATTGAACACGGCTAAGGGTAGTGGGGGTGCTCACTTATTATTTATTGAATATTGAAATGGTTGAGCACTTCCTTGTATTTTGTTGCATTGGGGTACCCCTTTTCTTTTGACATCATTTCTCATCCATATCTATCGAGGATGTCTGAGGTTTTTTGACTGTGGTGTTCTCTCCAATCCAAACTCCCTCTAGACCTACATACTAGCTAAAGCTTAATTTTTTCTACATCTGTTTGCTTCCTGTGTCCCTTGCCTTCCCCTATTGCTGTCATTGTGTTCAGAGCAGGCAAAAAATGTGGAGTTCTATTCTAAGATGTAAGTTTCCCAGGGTGAGCATCTCTGTCCTAGATTGAAACCCTCTCCATTCTGGTGTTTGAAAGAGTTCCTTACATAAAGCTTGATTCCTCATCTGAGGACCCAAGCAAAGCCAGACAGTCCCAAGACATCCCTACACACTGATAAGAACTAGGGTTAAATATAAATGCATATATTTATACTCCCAAGTGAAGGAAGTCAACACATCCCAGGCAGAAGATTCTTACCAGCTACTTGGAAAACATGACCTAGGTCCTCATTCTCAAATTTGAAAAACATCCAAAATGTATGAAGAATACCAACAGCATGAAAGAGAAAAACCAAGAAAAAGCAATCGAATAGATTCTAATAGAAACTGATAATCTGATTACAGAGGATAATGGAACACCAACAGAATTAAGAACCCATGAAAAACTAGAGAAACAAACAAACAAACAAAAGTTTTAGAAATTCAACATGTTTTGAGTAAAGAAAAATCTTCCAAACAACAGTTTGAAGATAACACCAAGAAAATTGCCTAGAAAATAAAGCAGTGACAAAAATAAAGGAACTTGGAAAAACAGATAAAGCAGAAAAATCAATCTGTGTGTTTTAACAGAGGAGATCCAGAAATGAGGAACAAAGAAAAGTGTGAGGGTGGATATTTTCAAAGAAATATGAGAGTGATTTCCCACAACTAAAGAAAGAACTGAGTCTTCAGAGTAAAGGGGCTAGAGATGGCTTGAATCAGTGAAGACACTTGGATTCACACTTGTGACATTTTGTATACTAAGGAGAAAGAGGTTTTAAATTCTTCTGGAGATTCGGGGGAAAATGCTCTTATATATTAAGAATCAGAACCACCTAGAAATCACGGACACAAGAAAACAACATAGGATGTCATAAAACATTTGAGAAAAAAATACCCTGAACCTAGAATTTTATGTTCAGCTAAACCGTTAATCACATAGAAAGCAAACTAAAATGTCTCCAAAACACAAGCACTTAGAAAATGTAGTTTCCAGGCACCTGTATTTGGACAAAGTTGCTCAAAAAATATGCTAAAGAAAAACAGGAAAGGAAAAGAAAAGGAAGAGGAATGAGGGAGGGATGGAGGGAGAATTGGAAGGGATGTGATAAACAGTGGCACCGATTGAGCAGTTTGGTTTGAGTTAATTGTAGGATCATAGCTGTATTAGCAAGACTGGAGAACAATAATTATACAGAGTGGCTCGTATTATATTAAAGAAGAAAATGGAAACAAACATGATTTAGATGCTAGATGATATTGACATGGTGACAAAAGCATATGCTATTTTCTTCAAGAAAAGAGGCCAATTGCATGATAAACAAAACCATGGCTCAAGTGTGCAGCAAACATAAGTAGGGTGTGATACTGAGCAAGTGAAGAGAAGGAAGAGACTACTCTCTTTTGAGTGGTATAGAGGTAATGACATTGACTTGTGGAGAGAAGTAACTGTACTCTTAATTCATTACTTGGTTCTTCTGTGAATTAAATATACAGAAACATGTACCAGTCAGATTTCACTGTGGGAAAAATACTGAAGTCTTTTAAGAAGAATGGAGTTTAGGGCAGGGAGTTAGATGCTTGATAATCATTGAAAGGACAGGAGGAGTGAAAATTAAGCCACCACTGTAGAATCTTTGGTTCCACCTTGACAAGTGGGATCAAAATGTCTGGAAGCTGCAACTGCCCCAGAGGGGAGAGAGCTGTAGAGAATCATCACAGAATTTAATAGAAACTCTGCCAGTCCCCAGGGGACTGGCAGGGAACAGGGACCATGGCACCTAGCTGGCTGCTGCAAACTCCTGTTAATGCCAGCCACCACTTCTGCCAGAAAAAGAGGGTTTTCTCTCCCTTTCTGCCTTCCAGCATTTCTCTCAGTGCATCTCACTCAACCACTCCAAATTGATTCTAGAACCCTCTTGGCAAGGGGGCATCAGGGGCATGTGACTTGAGGTGTCCCACCCCTGCAATAGCAGGCAGATTTAGAACAGATTGGAAATGCATGTTAGCTAGAAGCAAAATCCCCTACCAGGAATACTATCAGTTAATTTATTTCCAGTGTTTAGAACCAGCCTATGGGCAAAATAGGAAAGATGTAAAAAATAGTGATAAGAACAGAACAAAAATATTATCAATGTTTAAGGTAATAGAATAAAAAAATACTTAAAGATAACTATTAACAGATTCAGAGGTAACTAACAGAATTAAAATAAATTAAAATTCTCTTTCTTAGAGCGGAAATAGATAATGACTTAAATGTTTCAATCAAAAAGTTATGCTCTAAGCTGTAAGTGGTATAGGGAACCATGACAAGTAGTAAAAACAAGCAGAAAGCAGAAATAGGAAGTGGTATGTGGGGTTGAGTGGGTAGGGGTGGGATGTGAGACTGTTGCTTTTTATTTTAAAATCTTTTTATACTGCTTGATTAAAAAACACATATATTGCTTTAATAAAACTTAAATTATAAAAGGCTCTTCTTGTTATTAATATTATCATCATCAAATAAAGATATTGCTTAAAATGAAAAAAAAATATGTATTTAAGAAATTTGCCCCTCTAATGACATTCCTGCCCGGCTGGATTATTGAAGCTCCTTGGTTCAATTTGAATCAAAGTGATTAGGATTTTGTTTTTCATTAGTGTTGTGAATGAATCCGTTAGTTCCTCTATCTGCCTTTTGCATCTCTGTGTTTAGCCCCTCCCCTGCTGCAGGTGTTGCCTGGATGTGCTGTGTTGCCTCTGAGCTCTGCCTCCCTTGCTGTTTGGTTTCAGGAAAGCACATGGACATGTCTGGTTCACACTGCTGTTTGAAAGAGGGTAGGACCAGGATCCAAATGGACGCAATTAGATCAGATTTTATCTGAAGGTATTCAGGGGAGGGAATTTAATCAGGAATCCTTAGTTGCAATGTATTTAGTTGAATTGTTTTACAGTGAGAGTGTATTACTTTATAAAAATAGTAACAAACAATCATGGAGAAAGAAAAAAAAAATTATGTGTCCAAATTGTGCTAATGTATTTAATGTTATTTTCCTTTTAAATAAGACAGCTTTGGTTGATTTCTGGCTTCCCCACTCCAAAGAAGTAAATCTCTGCAAACCTAAGTTAGGTAGAAAAGAGCCATCTTTCTGAAAATATCCACCAAAAGAGAGCTCCAAGGTCACATCAGCTTAGGACATGCTGCCTAAATGTACCTAAACAGACTTCCTTAGTGCAGGATTTCTCAGGAGTCAGTGCTATGCTCTTGAGAGTATCTATGATAAAGTGTATGGTATCCCTGATCCTTATTTCACTCAGTGGCTCATGGAATTAAGACTGTGTGAAATGTATATTTGAAATTTTGAAGTTTAAATTTGGTAGTCAGGAGAGGAGAAAAAAAGGAAAATAGTAAGGAAGAATTTGGTAACATTTAGGCAGAGAAATTGCTACTTTGGAAAATAACTTAACAATTCTAAGGTTGTTGGAAAATAGTCCAGTGTCTCTCTGTCTGTCCAACCATCTATCCATCCTCCATATCATCTATCATCTTATTTATTTTTTGATATACTGACTTTACAGGAGATTCGCTAAATACATGTGATCCAGTTAACTAAATGCAATTTTGGAATCAGTTTTCCAAGTAAATATTTCTCTATTCTTAATAAAAAGTAACCATTTATATAAGCACTTGTTATTTTAAAGATACTTTCTTTCATCACTGATTTCAGGAATAAGATTGTAAAAACTGCACCATTTTGGCTGAAATTTAGACTAATGTATCTTTAAAACTAGGAGGAGATAAAAAGAAATGTTGTTGTTTTTCTGTTGCTCAGTCATGTCTGACTCTTTGCTACCCCACGGACTGCAGCACTGTAGTTCATGTATATCACCCGCTCCCCGAGCTTGCTCAGACTCATGTCCATTGAGTCAGTGATGCCATCCAACCATTTCTTCCTCTGTTGTCCCCTTCTCCTCCTGGCTTCAATCTTTCCCAGCATCAGGTCTTTTCTAATGAGTCAGCTCTTCGTATCAGGTGGCCAAAGTATTGGAACATCAGTATTGGAGCAACTTCAGCATCAGTCCTCCCAATGAATATTCAGGATTGATTTCCTGAATATTCAGGATTGACTGGTTTAATCTCCTTGAAGTCCAACGGACTCTCAAGAGCCTTCTCCAGCACCACAGTTTGAAAGCATCAATTCTTAGATTAAAAAAAAAAAAAGCATTAATGTTATCCAATCTAGACAGGACTGACTTTCAGTTAATTGGAAGATTTGTTGCAGGAACACAGGGGCAAGTCTCTGGGAAGAAAGAAAAAGGATGAAACAAGGAAAATATAGAAATAAGAAAGGTCTTTGCAACATGGTAGCTTTGTTCTCTTCTCAGTGGAAGCGTTTTTATCTGACAAATTCCCCAGAGCTTTCTTCACTGTTTGAAGCACAATTTTATTTTATTTTTAAATGTGTTTATTTATTTTAATTGGAGGATAATTACTTTACAATATTGTGATGGTTTTTGCCATACATCAGCATGAATTGGCCATAGGTATACACGTGTACCCCCCATCCTGAACTCCTCTCCCATCTGCCTCTCCAACCTATCCCTCCAGGTTGTTACAGAGCCCTGGCTTTGGATGCCCTGTGAAGCCAAATTTTAAAGAGAAGACATAGTCTCTGGGCTAATATCTAGAGGACTGTTTCTGTAGATGAGGCTGCAGTGGCAGCCAGTTATAGTGTGGGCAGTGGAAGGTGGAAGCGTGTTTGTAACAGATACTCTGTGGTCGGGAATACACACAAGGTTATTAGTAGAGACCTTTCATCCTAGAATGTCCCAGTGTATGCTTAAGTTTCTGTCAATATATATGACTTTACACCATTGATTTCCCTGAAGGCAACTGGAGGTAAGACTGTTATGGAGAAAATGTGGATTACTATGCCCCAGTTGCTTATAAGCTCATCACTTTGATTTTTCACCTAAAAAAATACATCTTCTGAGAGTGCAGAAATTATTGATATGAAGCTTTTTTCCACTTTGTTTAATGATTTCTTTAACTTTTGTTACTTCTTTCGAAAGAAATCCATGATATTTTGTTGGCTGTCATAGAAAATACAGAAAAAATTGTAACATGAAAGGAATACAAAATTTTAAATTTTAAGACAGTAGCCATTAATTTACTATCAATGTGGAAAAAGGAAACATGGTTAATCTTTGGGTGTTTAATTCTCAAGTTTCTATTTCTGAATAAAGTCACACGTGTATATGGCAGGATACTCTGTTATTTTGTTTTATTCTCTGCCATAAGGATCTGGAAGAAATGTAAAGAACTATCTCTGTTGTGTATCATGAAGGTGGCCACATGTTATGCTCCAAGATTCTCAGTTAGGATTTTTGTGCTGACTGAACTAAAAGCAACAGTTGGCAAATATTCAGAAAATAAGCTCCATGTAAAGCTTTTGCTTTTGGGAAAACTGGGACTGAGAAAGGCAGGAGGCTACTCTTCAGAGAGAAAGTGTTCTTTGTAGGTTCTGCTGATGAAAGTGAAAAAGTGAAAATCACTCAGTCATGTCTGACTCTGTGACCCCATGGACTGTACAGTCCATGGAATTCTCCAGGCCAGAATACTGGAGTGAGTAGCTGTTCCCTTCTCCAGCTGATCTTCCCAGCCCAGGGATCAAACCCAGGTCTCCCACATTGCAGGCAGATTCTTTATGAGCTGAGGCACAAGGGAAGCCCAAGAATACTGGTGGGTAGCCTATGCCTTCTCCAGCGGATCTTCCTGACCCAGATATCGAACCGGGGTCTCCTGCATTGCAGGCGGATTCTTTACCAACTGAGCTATCAGGGAAGCCCAGGGTTCTGCTGATACTTGGACTGTTTTTTGCTGTGGGAGGTTATGGATCATACAGCAGATCCTGAAGGATGGTGAGATTGCAGTCTGGAGATTGTCAAGAGCTGTGGTCCTGGTCAGGAAGCTCTGAGCCTTGGAGGGAGTGACCATGAGACCTTGGCCAGTGGGCATGTCCGTGGTATCTAGTATAGAAGACATGTCCTCAATTGTGTTAAACATCTGAGATTCTTACAAAACCCTGAGGTGAGGGAGGCCCTCTCCCCACACACATGTGACAATTTCTTGACAGCCAGGTAGATGAGATTTGGGGCCAATGTATGTGATTTAGGAAGACAAAGATGACCAGCACAGCCTTCGTGCTCCTCTCAGCCTGGGTAAGCTTTAGGCAGGGTTGAAGGCCTCTGACTTCATTGTCTTAGTGTAATTTATATTAGAAAATTTGCAGCTGTAAATTCTTTTCTTTGCCCGGTTGAGATATAAATTTTCTACAATCCAGGAAAGTCTTTCTCTATAACCTAGGAGCCATCTTTTTACAGTCTAATCATGGAGAATCATCGGGCCCAAACTCTCTGTCTCTGTGAGGGGAGGTGTCTAACTTTAATAAGTGTCAGTTAGCAAACACAGATGACTCATCAGTCTCCACCCTCTCTAATTTTGAACTCTCCTGCCTTATGTTCAGTGGAGCTACGTTCAATCTCTCTTCCCTATTGCAAGTCTTGGCCTTTATTGCAGTAGTCTGAATAAAGTCTGTTTAGCCATTTTAAGCAAGCTTTTCTCCTTAACAAAGAAATGCTATGTTATTTGAAATAGATTGTTATGAATACAGTCTCTGTTCCTCCCTCCTTCCCTCTATTCTTCCTTCCTTCCTCCCCATTTTCTCTCTCTTGTCTTCTCCATCACTCTCCCTGGATAGCTGACTTAAACATTAATTCTGGGCTTGTTTTCTGCTGAAGGAGACCTGAAGTGTTACCTCTTTCCATTCATCTGGACGATCAGTGAGGCCTCTGCTCCAGACTTCCTTTGCCTTTGGTTAATTAACTATCTTCAGTGTTTAAATTATAGGAAGAATAATTGTACTCTCATAGTGTTTTTCTTTTTTTTTCATTAAATGAGATCCAAATAAGAAGGCATTATAACAGTGTCTGTTATGTAGAAATACCAATATTAGTAGCTCAAGGATACTATTTTAATCTTCATGTGAAAGTGAGAAGTGAGAAGAGTCTGCATCAGAAATGGACATGTTACCTTGGCAAGTTCCAGTCTCTCTGAGGCTTTTTTTGTTTATAAAATTACCCTTATATATATATGGTATATATATAACCAGGTTATATATATATATAACCTTGTTGTGGTAGTTCTTTTGAAATAAAAAACTAACATGTATATGACAAGCAATTTTGCAAGAGGGTGACATTATTGTAATTGCTACTCTCTACCGTTATACTGGTTATTAGAACCTCAATTTTAAAATATGAAAGGAAAATAAAATAGAAAAAGTCCAGAAAACATAGTTAAGAGGAATGAGGTGGGTTGATGAATGCTCTGTAATAGACATAATCAGATAGAGAGATTAAAAATTGAGATTTTTTTGTTAATATAAAAATGTGAATGAAATAATTACTTTTGAAAAGAAAATATTAAATTATCTAAACTGCTTCAAGAAGAAATTTGAAAAACCTAAATATACCTTTATCTATGGTATAATAATGAAACAAATATATATAAGGGAATTTCTGTCAAATATTTAAGGAATAGATAATTCACAAGCTATTTAATATGTTCCAGGTGGGAAAAAAGGTAAATGTCTTAAATTTTACCAAACTCACAAATCAGTTCATTTTACCAAAGTTTAATAACAATATTTAAAAAATAGATCCTCCATGCTATTTCCCCTCAGCCAAGAAAATTACAAATCAATTTTTCTCATCAATACTGTATAAAAAATTCTGAATAAAAGTAAGCAAACTGAAGCACTCGGCAAATTAATTCAATCAGAGAGAGATCTTAGTTGGAACAGAAGGTACTCCAGCTTTAGCAGAAATAAAATGACTAAATGTAGCTTACGGAGTCTCACTGGGGCAGGAGCTCTGTAGCCAGGACTGATGCTCACATCCAATCTTGAGTCTGCTCCAGGGCAGATTCTCGGCTTCTGTTGGGCTCAGAATCCATGGCTGAGATGCTGCTGTGGAGGGTGGGGGAGCCTGGCCACTGCTGCTTCCTAAAACCGGACTTCCCAGAACCATCCTTGCCAGAGTGCAGCTTACACAATACCAGTTTCTTCATGGCACTTGCTTTAACGTTTGCTTATTCCAAGTGTATATCTAATGGATAGATCCTTGGTTATATGATGAGACTTCTCTTTGTAAGGGAAGCAGAAGAAATGAGTCTCTGGCTTCTTTAGTTGGAAATTCGTAAATTCAATGATGTGTAAAGTTCCTTTAACATAAGAAGGTAGCACAAAAACTGGTTACTATATGAACCAAGTAGCCCAAAGTCCATTAACTCAAGGATGAATATTTGAAGAGAATGACAAAAGGCGTTGCATTAAAAAGTCACATGAGAAAAGCAATAATTATTTCAATAGGTAATTTAAAAAATTGAATGAAGTGTTGAATTAAATTCAACATCATCAAGTTTGAATGAAAAGTCTCAGTAAATTATGACAAAGAAGTTTTTTTTAAATACAGCATGGAATATTTAGCTTAAAATAAGAGCCAACTATACCTAATAGTGAAATATCAAAAGTACTATTTTTCAATCACCACTGTCATTTAAGAACTTCTAATCTATGTATTAATAATTGGAACTTAGTAAAAAATGGATCCAGAAGAAAAAAATTATCAATATTTGCATCGATATTTTTCTTTTTTGAAACTCAAAAAGATAACCGAAACAAAATAGCAGACAGAGAAAGAGGCAAGTTGGCTGTTTAACACGACAATAAAGAAAAATGGAAAGCTCCTCAGTTTACAAGCGATGTATGGGAAATATTGTGGGTTGAAAAAAAAAACCATTCAAAAAAATAGAATGACTAAGAATAAACTTAAGGAGCTTATATTGCAAATCTTCACTGAGGAAAATAAAAGAGATACATTGGATTTACTTGGATTAGGAGACTTAATTTTATTGAAGTATCAATTCTAACCAAGTTACTTCAGTTAATGTAAGACAGGATAATGTTTGGAAACCAGTTGAATAATTTTAAACTTCACTTGGAAGAATTAAGTTTCTATGCTACAACTGAATATGGAATTATCACATTACTACTAGGAATCTATTTATGATTCATCTTTATTTTTTATGTGTCATTATATCTATCAAGTGTTAAAATAATTCTTGCTGGAGGTATATCATCACTATTCATGCATTTAAAAAGCCAAAATGATTTGGACAAATAAAACACAAAAAGAAACCTACTTTTTGAGATACTACCACTGTTCTGAAACTATTGCTAAGGAGAATTTAAACATGGGTATCTTTTTATACTCCAGTAATCATGAGTATTTCATAATGGATTTTAAATAATCTCATCAAAACATGAAATAGCATTATGAAAACAAGTCATTTTTCATATCCTCCAGATGTAAGTACTTTCTGTTCATACACTGTGATTCCTGGAATTTGTTATTTAGAAAGATTGGTAGATTGCAGCTGTCAAAAATACATCAGATATTATTTGAACTTGTACATCATCATGGACTGTATCAGAGATTATAAATGAATAATGATGACAACTATAAAGTCATGGGCTTGTCTAAAAGATCTTATCTTTTCCAAAGCTCTCATCATTTTTAGTATGAATTTGATGTAAGTTTAGCATAAGCATAGTGAGTTGAAGTCTGATGATCAGACATTTTAATTTTATAGTTGTAGTAATGTTTTCTTTTTTAAATGTCAGATAATGTTTAGACTTAACTTTTTTTTATTACATTGTTAAATAGTGATATGAGAAATCACTACCCTACTCTATTTAACAATTGTTTATTTATATACCCTGTTTTAAAATAGTCTATAAAGAAAAAACAAGAATATACAGATTGGAACAAAAGGTAGTCACTGTCTTTTCCAGATTGGAGGCTTACTTTATTGGTACATCTAACCTGGGTCTGCTTAATAAATTAACTTTTTTTTCAGTCTTCCTGTTTATGTTCGTTGTAGTTCCTTAGCTAAGATTAGGTGAAGTGAAATCCTTAACATTCTAAACATATTAACTTGTATATAAACAGGAAGATTCAAAAGAGGCTAGCTGGACGAAGGGTTAGACCTATAATGAATTATAGCCATAGATTGTAAAAGAAAACATCATTAGATCTTGTGTGTTTGCCAGAAAAATCTCTACAGCTTTATCTTTCTCAGTTTTTCTCTCGTGACCATGCAAGAAGACAAAAACATACGTCATTGAAGAATGTCCTTCTGAAGAACAGGTATAGAATAGAATTGAATGCATGTCTCCAGAGATAAGTCAGAAGACAAGGAGATAAAACCACATTTTCACTCTGCTAAAACAAACTGCTATTTAAAAGACTTTTTGCTGGAGCAGGCACAACATGATGAAAAATTCACAAGGTCGGTTAGTTAGGGTCAGCAAAGTCATTCTACTTCTCAAAGTTTTAAACTGTAAGGAAGTTTAAATCTAAGCCTGCAAGTGATGGTAAACTGTTCAGCCATGGCTGTTGTTAATTGCTCATTTGTTTGTATATACAATATCAAAAACAGTGCTATTGAACTGACTAAAGGTGATTTGTTTATTGTGAGAGATTGTCAGTCACAGAAATGATGATTTTTCTATGTATTAATTACTTGGATAAAATGAGCAGCGGTCTGGTACTCAGTGAAATGGGATAAAATCAGAGTTACTGACTGTGGCTTTGTAACAAATACTTTCTCAATAAAGTTCTTAATGATTGAATTTGACATTTTACCTATGACCTTGGTTGCCAGTATGGATTATTTTAACCAACTTGTGAAGATGTGTATGTGTTTCTTTTGAAGTTATGGAAGGAATTAGATTACTCTTCTTCCATCCTTGGGAGCCCTTCTAGTTGCTAAGTTGTGTTCGACTCTTGTGACCCCATGGACTGTAGCCTGCCAGGCTCCTCTGTTGATGGGATTCTCCAGGCAAGAATACTGGAATGGGTTGCCATTTCCTTCTCCAGGGGATCTTCCTGACCCAGGGATCAAACACACATCTCCTGCGTTGGCAGGCAGATTCTTCACTGATGAACCACCAGGGAAACCCAAGCATACTCATGATGCTCTTTATTTCACTTAAATGGAGTACATGTGTGGTGGAGAAGATGAGAGTTCTTATGGACAGTTTGATTGTCTAGCTCAGTGTAACCTGTATTTATGTGGGTTATGTGAGCTCTATTTCCTGCTTTCTCCCCCTCTACTCCTGTTCCATGAACACCTCCTTCTAGTTAAGTAAACATAGCTTTAGTTGATTTTCTATAGCAGCAGTAGAGACAATCCCTGCAATGGTAGCAGCCTAAAGACTAAATTGGCTACCACTCAGTTTCATTGGAGGAGGCAATGGCACCCCACTCCAGTACTCTTGTCTGGAAAATCCCATGGACGGAGGAGCCTGGTAGGCTATAGTCCATGGGGTCGCTAAGAGTCGGACACGACTGAGCGACTTCACTTTCACTTTTCCCTTTCATGCACTGGAGAAGGAAACGGCAACCCACTCCAGTATTCTTGCCTGGAGAATCCCAGGGACGGGGGAGCCTGGTGGGCTGCCGTCTATGGGGTCGGACACGGCTGATGCGACTTAGCAGCAGCAGCAGCAGTTTCATTGTTTCCATTCCAAAGTACCAATGGCAGGTAAAATTGCATGCATTAAGTTTAAGAAATAAATGGATTCCTCATCCTTGTGTATTTCTTCAAAGTAATATGAATTATTCTCTTTAACTTTTTGACTCGACATGGGATTCAACTTTCTGGGCTGGCCAATATCTATAACAAAATTCACTGTGTTTGAGGGCAGGTGTATCTTCCTGATGTCTTGATTTTATAGAAAGAATGATCTGCTTCAGCCAACGTTTGGATATCTTCTTAAGTATCTTACTTTTTCAGTAATCCTCGTCAATGTTGAAAAACGTTTCCCTTGACATGTGGGAGATTTTACACTATGTAAAGCCTATAAAATCCCAGATTTTTGCTTAGCTGGTCTGTCACTGTCCTTTAGACAGTGATGCGTAGTAAAACTTGCATTGCCCTTGAAACGTGGCTCTTGAACTGTAATAGTAAACAAACAGCTGGGTTCACAATAAGCAGCTATGATGGAAGAGGCATTTTCATGAATGGAGTCACTGAAAATATATAACTTAACTTCATTTCATACATTTATGGTGGAGCACTGGGTCTGTACAGTAAATATACAGGGATGACTGTAATCCTGTCAGATGTACTCATGGATTAGCGAATGTCGAAACTGGTTCATCCTTACATAGAGAGAAAATAACGTCTGTGTTAAAAAAATACAAAACTGAATTCTAGTTTAAGGTTCTGCATCAGGTCAGAAATAGTGATAGCCCTTAAGATGTTTCTTTTTAATTTCCTGTGAGAAGGATAAAAACGCACAAAGGAAACAATTGTAAGATATGAGGAGTTCCAGCAGGGAATAAGCATCTCATTCAGTGCTCTGTGTGTGCCTGTGATGGAAAATCTGGACTCTTCTCATCTGTTCTTTCTCTCATTTCTGAGTTGGGAGGGGAGCGGAGAGAAAGTGACCTGGGTCAAGGACAGAAAGGATTCCTCAGCATCCTTATGGGATAGCAGCACCAGGCATACAGGATTTAATGTAAAAATGGAAGTGGTTAGAAGTGCAGGTGTTTGTACATGACTTGTTTATTAGATTTTGACTTTTGGGGGAGTTAAAGCCTCTAGTGACTAAATCATTTTGGACTGACTTTCTGTTTTTCTCCCACAAAGATGACTCTGAAGAAAACTGAGGCTTGCTCCTGTTTTAGAGGAGAAAAGTTGCCCCTCCTCTCCCCTCCATGCCCACAGGCAGCCCAGTGAGTTCCAGCAAAGTCTAGCAGAAAGGAGACCTAGGTTACGCTGTTTTGACCACTGCTCATAGCCTGAGGGGAAAACGTGCTCTTTTCTCAACATGCTTTTGTTTAAATTCTTTGCTGGGTTCATCTCTCTTTCAGAATGCTACAGTCTGGTGGGTGAGGATGTGAGCTGAAGGGAAGAGGGCTGACGGTTACTCTGCCTTTTTCTAGAGGGAAGCAGTGGGAAGCAGGTGGATGTAGGTCTGACTTCAGCCTAAAGGAACACCTTGCTTCCTCAGGCTAACAAACTTGGCATGCTGTGAGTTTTAATGTTTGGCTTAAAGTCTCTTTATTACATTTTTTTCCTTCCAATTTTATTGAGATATACTTGACATATAGCACTGTTTAAGGTGTACAGTAAAGTCGCCTACATATGAATCTTCAAGTTGCTAACTTTCGAAGATGCAATTGTGTCTTTAAATGTCCATTCACATAGGTTAGCTCATGTGTCTGGTGTACATTGTCATGTACGTGCATCCTCTGCAAGCGGTTGTGCTTTTGTGTACTTTACTGTTCCCAGGTGGCACTAGTGGTAAAGAACCTGCTTGCCAGTGCAGGAGATGTGAGACATGGATTTGATCCTTGGGTTGGAAGATTGCCTGGAGGGAGGGCATGGCAACTCTCCCCAGTACTCTTGTCTAGCGAATCCCATGGACAGAGGAGCCTGGCTTGCTACAGTCGATAGGGTCACAAAGAGTCAGATGTGACTGAAGCGACTTATCATGCACACACTGTATAGAGTACAGTAACTTAACGTCTTTATTTCAAGCTCAGGGTGTCCGGAAGCAAGCATAAAAGCAGCAGTATATAGCCAGATTGTGTCAGTTGGATACTTAAGCTAACTTGGTTGGACTAAACGAACAAATAATTGGGCCTACCAACTTGTTCTTGGAACAAAACCAATTCGTATGTAGAGGACTTACTGTATAGCATAATGATTTGACTTACATACACCATGAAATGATTTCCACAAGAAATTTAATGAACATTCATTATCTCATTTAGATACAAAATAAAAGGAAAAAATTTTGTTCCTTGTGATGAGAACTATTAGGATTTATTCTCTTAACAGCTTTCATATTAAACATATAGCATTGAAAATTGAACTGTCATGTTGGAGAAGACTCTTGAGAGTCCCTTGGACTGCAAGGAGATTCAACCAGTCCATCCTAAAGGAAATCAGTCCTGAATATTCATTGGAAGGACTGATGCTGACGCTGAAACTCCAATACTTTGGCCACCTGATGTGAAGAACTGACTCATTGGAAAAGACCCTGATGCTGGGAAAGATTGAAGGTGGGAGGAGAAGGGGACGACAGAGGGTGAGATGGTTGGATGGCATCACCGACTCAATGGACATGAGTTCGAGTAAACCCCAGGAATTGGTGATGGACAGGGAGGCCTGGTGTGCTGCAGTCCATGGAGTCACAGAGTTGGACACGACTGAGTGACTGAACTGAACTGATTGATAATTGTATTTATCATGTTACACATGCCCTTCCCTCATAGCTCAGTTGGTAAAGAATCCACCTGTGATGCAGGAGACCCCGGTTCAATTCCTGGGTTGGGAAGATCCACTGGAGAAGGGATAGGCTACCCACTCCAATATTCTTGGGCTTCCCTTGTGGCTCAGCTGGTAAAGAATCCGCCTGCAATGTGGGAGACCTGTGTTCAATCCCTGGGTTGGGAAGATCCCCTGGAGAAGGGAAAGGCTGCCCACTCCAGTATTCTGGCCTGGAGAATTCCATGGACTATACAGTCCCTGGGGTTGCAAAGAGTCAGACACAGCTCAGTGACTTTCACTCACTCACATACCCTTAATACTTATTAATCTCATAACTGAAAGTTTATATCTTTTGACAGCTTTTATCTAGCTCTCTCTCACCTCACCCGCTGCTGACTTCTGGTAACCACAAATCTGATCTCTTTTTCTATGAGTTTGTTTTTGAAGTAAAATTGACCTGCAACACTATGTTAGTTCCTGGTGTATAGCATAATGATTTGATATTTCTATACATGTCAAAATGATCACCATAATGAAGTCCAGCTACCATCTGTCACCATATAATGATAATACTTAATTATTGACTCTATTCCCCACACTGTAGATTTCACACCAGTGACTCATTTATTTTGTAACTGCAAGTTTGTACCTCTTAAACTCACTCATCTGTATCTTTTATGCTCCTACCCTCCCTGCCTCTGGCATCCGTCTGTTTGTTCTCTGTGATTCTGTACCTGTTTTGTTATATTTGTTTTTATGTTTTGTTTTTAGATTCCACATATAAGTCAAATCACACAGTATTTGTCTTCCTGTGTTTGACTTATTTCACTTAGCATAGTACCTTGTAGTCCATCCATATAGTTGCACATGGTGTGATTTCATTTTATAAGGACTGAGTAATACTCCAGTACGTGTATGTACGTGGGTGTGTGTATATAATGTTTTTGACATTCTGTTTTGCATCCTTTTGTTTTCTTATCCCTTAACTACTTATTGTAGATATAGATAATATTATGTTTGTCTTTTAACCTTCCTACTAACTTTCTACATGGTTGATTTCCTGTCTTTACCTTATATTTGCCTTTACCAATGAGATTTTTCCTTTTGTAATTTTCATATTTCTAGTTGTGGTCTTTCTTTTCTGTTTAGAGAAGTCCCTTTAACATTTCTTGTAAAGCCTGTTTAGTGGTGCTGAACTCTTGGCTTTTGCTGGCCTGTAAAACTCTTTATCTCTCCTTCAAATTTGAATGGTAGCCTTGCTGCACAGAGTATTCTTGGTTGTAGGCTTTTTCCTTTCATCATTTTAAATATATCATGACACTCTCTGCTGGCCTGCAGAGTTTCTGCTGAAAAGTCAGCTGATAGCCTTATGAGCATTCTCTTGTATGTAACTAGTTGCTTTTCCGAAAAGTCAGCTGATAGCCTTATGAGCGTTCTCTTGTATGTAACTAGTTGCTTTTCCCTTGTTGTTCTTAATATCCTTGCTTTAATTTTTGTCATTTTAATTGCAAAGTGTCATGGTGTGATACTTGTTGAATTCATTCTGTTTTGTGACTCTCTGTGCTTCCTAGACTTTTTCCTTCCTGTGTTAGAGACGTCTTAAGCTCTTATGTCTTCAAATATGTTCTCTACCTCTTTCTATATCTCTTCTCCTTCTGGGAAGAGATAATAATGTAAATTGTAGTATGTTTGATGTTGTCCCAGAGATCTCTTAAGCTGTTCTCATTAAAAAAAATTCTTTTCCTTTATTTCTGTTCATTGTGAGTCATTTCCACCATTCTGTCTTTCAGTTCACTGATGCATTCCTCTTTGTTATCTAACCTACTGTTGATTCCTTCTAGTGCATTTTAAAATGTCAGTTAATATATTCTTTAGCTGTTTGGTTCTTTATATTTTCTACCTCACTGTTAAATTTCTCACTGTGTGTGTCCATTCTTCTCCCAAGTTGTTTGAGCATCTTAATGATCATTACTGTGAACTCTTTATTAGGTAGATTGGTTATCTCCACTTAGCCATTCTTCTGGGGTTTTGCCCTTTTCCTCCATTTTAAAAATACTCCACTGTCATCTCATTTTTCCCAGGGGAGGGGGTAAACTCAGGGTCCTTCTACTCTGCCATCTTGGCCATTCCCCCAAAGCTTCTGTTTTAGAATTGGATATCCTTATCTTTTAGATAGGAAGACTATTAGAAAACATGAGAGACACATTTTGGGGTGACTTAGTCTATGACAAGTGCCAATAGTGGGCTCAGGAATCCTGGCCATCTCTCTTCATCTTGGACATACTGTTAACAATTATGTAAGTCTCTCTCATAGAGCTTTGTGGCACTTAACACTTCCTTGTTTTATTCTCCAGTATTCAAGCTGGTGGCTCAGTGGTAAAGAATCTGCCTGCCAATACAGGAGACCCAGGTTCGATCCCTGGGTCAGGAAGATCCCCTGGAGGAGGAAATGGCAATCCACTCCAGTATTCTTGCCTGGGAAATCCCATGGACAGAGAAGCCTGGTGGGCTACAGTCCATGGGGTTGTAAAGAGTTGGACATGACTGAACACACACACATCTTTTTTAGGCTAAAAGCTAGTTGGGGACTGGATCTATATTTGATTCACCTCTAATTCCCAACAGTGCTTTCTCATAATAGCAACTCAAGTATTTGTTGATTAACAAATACTACTTATACCATCATTTACACTAACCCTGAGGAAATAATTCAAAATAAATTGACAACTAGTTCTTTGATAGAGCATGTATGATGGGATATCTATAGAGTTAAAGATTAGAATTAATGTCCCAGTAGCACCTGCATTTTTCAAAAAAGCATTTTATTATAGAAAATTAGGTGCACACAAAAGTAACTGGAAGAGTATGAGCAGCTTAATTTACTCATCACTGAGCTTCAATAATAATCCACATATGAACAATCTTGTTTCCTCTCTACCCCTACCGAGTCTCCCCCAAAACAGTCAGATTTCTTTGAAACAATCCAAGGCATCATTTCACTTCAGCTACGAATATAATACTAAATATATTTTAAATACTATATTGCACAACTTTTTAGATTCTCTTATTCTGAGAGAATAAATATTATTGTAATATGCTTTGGGGTGTTTATGGAGCCAAATTGGGTAAATTTTACAGAGTTGAGTTTTGAACCATCTGAGGCTCACTGTGAGTCCCATGGTGAGGTGGTTAGAGTTGCGGTGACCTGGCTGTACAAGATGACTTGATAGAAGAGCTTAAAATAAAACAAAGTGAAGTGCATGTGTTCTCTGTCACTATGATTGAAGTACTAACTTTCCAAAGTGGAATCAGTTTTTCCAGACCAAGCTCAATTTCAGTGATAAATTGTTGTGGTCAACATACCAAGTGGCACCTGGTCTTGGCTCTGCCATAGACACCACTTTGAACGTGTGGGATGGTTAAAGCTCGACCCCCGCTCCCACCCCTGAAATCACAGGGAAAATCCAAGCGGAGGGAGGATCCCACACCCTGTTGTCCTCGTGTGTATCAGTCTCCCAACCACTTACAGCTGGGTTCCCTGTGAGTCAGCTTGGTGGAATCGCCATCATTTCTAAGCAACCCCTGAGAATTCTGCTAAAAATCTTTGTGGGCATCATGTTTGTATCTCCACAACAGACCTAGTGCTGTGTCTGTAGATGCTTGATAAGTACCTGAAATCTTTTCCTCAATTTTCCTCAAGTGGTGAGTGGAAATAGGATGGCACTTAGAAATCCAAGCAGCAATGGGCGCATTAAAGCTTTTCATGAAATACTGCTTAACTGTTTGTTTTTAGAAAATTCAGCAGAGATGTATTTTTGGCATGTGGCAAATCATCAGAATGGTGGATGACTGTGTTGTAACTTTATATGGTCAAAAGATTTCTGTCTATGTAGATATATACACATACACTTCGGATAAATTTGTATGAAACAAGTGTATTTGAGATGTGTAATGGGTACATAATGGCAGGTGGAGATTGGTTCCTAAGTGGTCAGAGGGAATGTGTTAATGGAATCTTTCCAGCAGAGGCACCGATAAAAATAGATTCCCTCTGGGAAATTTTTCTTGGCAGAGAGCATTAAGCAGTCATATTATCATTCACAGTATTGTAATGGGAGAAAAATAGGGAAAGAGTTTGACACGGGTTTGTGACACAGAAAAGTTCTCTGTGCTCGTGTGATCCCAGGGTACTTATTTAAATTATCTGTCTATAGATTTTTATTGCCTTCAGAATTAATGAGTTATTATGACAGTTATTAGGGATTATGGCAGAGGATGTTGACATATTTGATGAATGTAAATGAATCCTGCCTACCAATCACTTTTCCTCCACATGGGCTAGGAAGGGATTACTTGATGAGTAACTGTAGCAAAATACCTTCTTGCAAAATAGAACTCAGGTCAAAGACCAAATTAGGGTATATGACTTAGTTTATTTACTTTGGGTGGTATTTTACTTTCATTTTATTTTTATACAGTAGGATCTCATGAATTGTCTATTTGATATGTAGTATCAATAGTGTGCATATGTCAGTCCCAATATCCCAATTCATCTCATCTCCCCCTTTGCTCTCTTGGTATCCATACATTTGTTCTCTACCTCTGTGTCTCTATTTTTGCTTTATGAATAAGATTGTCTATACCAGTTTTTTTTCAGATTCCACATATATGCCTTAATGTACGATATTTGTTTTTCCCCTCTTTCAGACTTACTTCACTCTCTATGACAGTATGACTTAGTTGAGAGGTTCAAGTTAAACTTCCTCTTCCATCCACCCTTCTTCTCAGTTCAGTTCAGTTGCTCAGTCATGTCCGACTCTTTGTGACCCCATGAATCGCAGCACACCAGGCCTCCCTGTCCATCACCAACTCCTGGAGTTTACTCAAACTCATGTCCATTGAGTCGGTGATGCCATCCAGCCATCTCATCCTCTACCATCCCCTTCTGCTCCTGCCGCCAATCTTTCCCAGCATCAGGGTCTTTTCCAATGAGTCAACTCTTTGCATGAGGTAGCCAAAATATTGGAGTTTCAGCTCCAACATGAGTCCTTCCAATGAACACCCAGGACTGATCTCCTTTAGGATGGACTCTAAAGAGTCTTCTCCAACACCACAGTTCAAAAGCATCAATTCTTTGGCGCTCAGCTTTCTTTACAGTCCAACTCTCACATCCATATATGGCTACCGGAAAAATCATAGCCTTGACTAGATGGACCTTTGTTGGCAAAGTAATGTCTCTGCTTTTTAATATGCTGTCTAGGTTGGTCATAACTTTCCTTCCAAGGAGTAAGTGTTGTTTAATTTCATGGCTGCAATCACCATCAGCAGTGATTTTGGAGCCCCCCAAAATAAAGTCTGACACTGTTTCCACTGTTTCCCCATCTATTTCCCATGAAGTGATGGGACCAGATGCCATGATCTTAGTTTTCTGAATGTTGAACTTTAAGCCAACTTTTTCACTCTCCTCTTTCACTTTCATCAAGAGGCTCTTTAGTTCTTCTTCACTTTCTGCCATAAGGGTGGTGTCATCTGCATATCTGAGGTTATTGATATTTCTCCCAGCAATCTTGATTCCAGCTTGTGCTTCTTCCAGCCCAGCGTTTCTCATGATGTACTCTGCATATAAGTTAAATAAGCAGGGTGACAATATACAGCCTTGACGTACTCCTTTTCCTATTTGGAACCAGTCTGTTTTTCTATGTCGGGTTCTAATTGTTGCTTCCTGACCTGCATACAGGTTTCTCAAGAGACAGGTCAGGTGGTCTGGGATTCCCATCTCTTTCAGAATTTTCCAGTTTATTGTGATCCACACAGTCAAAGGCTTTGGCATAGTCAATAAAGCAGGAGTAGATATTTTTCTGGAACTCTCTTGCTTTTTTGATGATCCAGCGGATGTTGGCAATCTGATCTCTGGTTCCTCTACCTTTTCTAAAACCAGCTTGAACATCTGGAAGTTCATGGTTCACATATTGCTGAAGCCTAGCTTGGAGAATTTTGAGCATTACTTTACTAGCATGTGAGATGAGTGCAATTGTGTGGTAGTTTGAGCATTCTTTGGCATTGCCTTTCTTTGGGATTGGAATGAAAACTGACCTTTTCCAGTCCTGTGGCCACTGCTGAGATTTCCATATGTGCTGGCATATTGAGTGTAGCACTTTCACAGCATCATCTTTCAGGAGTTGAAATAGCTCAATTGGAATTCCATCACCCCCACTAGCTTTGTTCATAATGTTGCTTTCTAATGCCCACTTGACTTCGCATTCCAGGATGTCTGGCTCTAGGTGAGTGATTACACCATTGTGATTATCTGGGTCATGAATATCTTTTTTGTACAGTTCTTCTGTGTATTCTTGCCACCTCTTCTTAATATCTTCTGCTTCTGTTAGGTCCATATCATATCTGTCCTTTATCGAGCCCGTCTTTGCATGAAATGTTCCCTTGGTTTCTCTAATTTTCTTGAAGACATCTCTAGTCTTTCCCATTCTGTTGTTTTTCCTCTATTTCTTTGCATTGATTGCTGAGGAAGGCTTTCTTATCTCTCCTTGCTCTTCTTTGGAACTCTGCATTTAGATGGGAATATCTTTCCTTTTCTCCTTTGCTTTTCACTTCTCGTCTTTTCCCAGCTATTTGTAAGGCCTCCTCAGACAGCCATTTTTGCTTTTTTGCATTTCTTTTCCATGGGGATGGTCTTGATCTCTGTCTCCTGTACAGTGTCTCAAACCTCTGTCCATAGTTCATCAGGCACTCTGTCTATCAGATCTAGTCCCTTAAATTTATTTCTCACTTCCACTGTATAAACATAAGGGATTTGATTTAGGTCATACCTGAATGGTCCAGTGGTTTTCCCTACTTTCTTCAATTTAAGTCTGAATTTGGCAATAAGGAGTCCATGATCTGAGCCACAGTCCACTCCCGGTCTTATTTTTGCTGACTGTATAGAGCTTCTCCATCTTTGGCTGCAAAGAATATAGTCAATCTGATTTCGGTGTTGACCATCTGGTGATGTCCCATGTGTAGAGTCTTCTCTTGTGTTATTGGAAGAGGGTGTTTGCTATGACCAGTGAGTTCTCTTGGCAAAACTCTTAACCTTTGCCCTGCTTCATTCTGTACTCCAAGGCCAAATTTGCCTGTTACTCCAGGTATTTCTTGACTTCCTACTTTTCCTACTTTTTTAAACCCTTCTTCTACTCCCTTCCAAAACTTAGGACTCATGTTTAGTTGTGCGCTTGGACAGAGAGAGATTGGACAGCCCTGGATGGGGCTGCATGACATCTGGGAGTGAGGGTGGACACAGGCCACCAAATGGATGTTCCAGCTCAGCTCTTCAATTCTGCTACAAGGGAGAGCAAGAGGAGTTTCAGAAGGGCATGATTCATAGGTCCTTGCCTTGCCCAAGAGTCACCATGACCCATCAGTACCTCTGTTTCTGACCAACCTGATGAACACCTCCTCCTGTTTGGCATCGGGGAGCTAGGAGGGAGATGGGCAGAGACACAAAGGGTATATGAAGGTAGCTCCCCTTTTGTTATTTATTAGTGGCTAATAGTTAGACCACGTTAAAGCATTGCCTGTAACTAATGTTTCTGCAGACTCACCAGAGAAATAAGGTCACTGCGCATCTAGATTTTGTTGGTTTAATACTTAGATCCATTAAAGAAGAAACTCCATTGCCCGGAGCATTACCTTCAGGTATTTCCGGATGCAGGGAAATCACGTGGGCATCACTTCTTTACTAGTTTTCCACTCTGTTTTGGGCTCCAAGAGGCCTTGCATCTGCTTTTTTTTTCAAGCACAATCCCCTTTTGGTGATCCTTGTGTTCTAAAGGTATCACAATTTCCCGGGAGTCTGTGGTGGAGTAAGGCAGAAAGGCCTTTTTCTGTTAGATTCACACTGTATGACAGGCCCCAGTCAGTGTTGCTTGGACTCAGGTGGTTAGTAAAACTAGTCTTGTGTTGTTCTTGGAAACCCTTTGTTACACTAGGACTCACACATGTGTTCAGGCTCAGCTACCTATCAGTTGAAGTACCAGACATCTTTGTGGTACTCGTAATCACTTAACCCCTTGTGACAGTCTTCCCTTGTGGCTCAGCTGATGAAGAATCTGCCTGCAGTGTGGGAGACCTGGGTTAGATCCCTGGGTTTGGAAGATCCCCCAGAGAAGGGAAAGGCTACCCACTCTAGTATTCTGGCCTGGAGAATTTCAAGGACTGTATAGTCCATGGGGTCGCAAAGAGTCAGACACAACTGAGAGACTATCACTTTCTTTCTTGTGACAGTCAGTCTTTGTCACTGGTTAATGGCTACTGGCAGAGGCTCTGGGTGCACAGACCTGGGTATGGCATAAGCCCTCTTGGAGGAGGTTGTCATTAACCCCACCATAGAGCTGCCAGAACTTACACAGCACTGGGGAAACAGAGTTTTGGAGGGCACAAGCAAAACCTTGTGTGCACCAGGACCCAGGAGAAAGGAGCAGTGACCCCACAAGAGCCTGATCCAGACTTTTCTGTGTGTCCAGGAGTCTCCAGCGGAGGTGCGCGTCGGCCGTGGCCTGTTGCAGGGTGGGGGCGCTGAGTGCAGCAGTGCGGGCACAGGACCTTCTGAAAGAGGTTGCTATTATCTTCATTACCCCCACCTTAGCTTGGCCTCAGGTCAAACAACAGGGAGGGAACACAGCCCCACCCATCAACAGAAAATTGGATTGAAGCTTTACTGAGGATGGCCCTGCCCATCAGAGCAAGACCCCGTTTCTCTCTCAGTCTGTCCCATCAGGAAGCTGCAATAAGCACCTTATCCTTATCCATCAGAGGGCAGACAGAATGAAAACCACAATCACAGAAAACTAATCAAACTGATCACATGACAACAGCCTTGTCTAACCCAGTGAAACTATGAGCCATGCTGTGTAGGACCACCAGCACAGACAGGTCATGCTGGAGGGTTCTGACAAAACGTGGTCCACTGGAGAAGGGAATGGCAAACCACTTCAGTATTCTTGCCTTGAGAACCCCATGAACAGTATGAAAAGGCAAAAAGATAGGACACTGAGATGAACTCCCCAGGTTGGTAGGTACCCAGTATGCTACTGGAAAAGAGGAGAGAAATAACTCCAGAAAGAATGAAGAGACAGAACCAAAGTGAAAACAACACCCAGTTGTGGATGTGACTGGTGATGGAAGTAAGTCGGATGCTGTAAAGAACAATATTGCATTGGAACCTGGAATATTAGGTCCATTAATCAAGGTAAATTGGAAGAGATCAAACAGGAGATGGCAAGAGTGAACATCGACATTTTAGGAATCAGTGTACTAAAATGGACTGGAATGGGTGAGTTTAACTCAGATGACCATTATATCTACTACTGTGGGCAGAAATCCATTAGAAGAAATGGAGTAGCCCTCATAGTCAACAAGAGAGTCTGAAATGCAGTATTTGGGTGTAATTTCAAAAATTGCAGAAGGCAAACCATTCAATATCACAGTAATCCAAGTCTGTGCCCCAGCCAGTAATGCTGAAGAAGCTGAAGTTGAATGGTTCTATGAAGACCTACAAGACCTTCTAGAACTAACACCCAAAAAAGATGTCCTGTTCATCATAGGGGACTGGAATACAAAAGTAGGAAGTCAAGAGATACCTAGAGTAACAGGCAAATTTGGCCTTGGAGTACAGAATGAAGCAGGGCAAAGGCTAAGAGTTTTGCCAAGAGAAGGCACTGGTCATAGCAAACACCCTTTTCCAACAACACAAGAGAAGACTCTACACATGGACATCACCAGATGGTTGACACCAAAATCAGATTGATTATATTCTTTGCAGCCAAAGATGGAGAAACCCTATACAGTCAGCCAAAACAAGACTGGGAGCTGACTGCGGCTCAGATCATAAATTCTTTATTGCCAAATTCAGACTTAAATTGAAGAAAGTAGGGAAAACCACTAGACCATTCAAGCATGACCTAAATCAAATCCCTTATGATTATATAGTGGAAGTGAGAAATAGATTTAAGGGATTAGATCTGATAGACAGAGTGCCTAAAGAATTGTGGACGGACAGTTGTGACATCGTACAGGAGGCAATGATCAAAACCCATCCCCAAGAAAAAGAAATGCAAAAAGGCAAAATGATTGTCTGAGGAGGCCTTACAAATAGCTGAGAAAAGACGAGAAGCTGAAGGCAAAGGAGCAAAGGAAAGATATACCCATCTGAATGCCGAGTTCCAAAGAATAGCAAGGAGAGATAAGAAAGCCTCCTCAGTGATCCATGCAAAGAAATAGAGGAAAACAATAAAATGGGAAAGACTAGAGATCTCTTTAAGAAAATCAAAGATGCCAAGGAAACATTTCATGCAAAGATGGGCACAATAATGGACAGAAATGGTATGGACTTAACAGAAGCAGAAGATATTAAGAAGAGGTGGCAAGAACACACAGAAGAATTATACAAAAAAGATCTTCATGACCCAGATAATCACGATGGTGTGATCACTCACCTAGAGCCAGACATCCTGGAATGCGAAGTCAATTGGGCCTTAGAAATCATCACTACGAACAAAGCTAGTGGAGATGATGGAATTCCAGTTGAGCTATTTCAACTCCTGAAAGATGATGCTGTGAAAGTGCTGCACTCAATATGCCAGCAAATATGGAAAACTCAGCAGTGGCCACAGGACTGGAAAAGGTCAGTTTTCATTCTAATCCCAAGGAAAGGCAATGCAAAGAATGTACTAACTACTGCACAGTTGAACTCATCTCACATGCTAGTAAAGTAATGCTCAAGATTCTCCAAGCCAGGCTTCAACGGTATGTGAACCGTGACCTTCCAGATGTTCAAAATGGATTTAGAAAAGGCAGGGGAACCAGAGATCAAATTGCCAACATCCGCTGGATCATCGAAAAAGCAAGACAGTTCCAGAAAACATCTACTTCTGCTTTATTGACTACGCCAAAGCCTTTGACTATGTGGATCATAACAAACTGTGGAAAGTTGTTCAAGAGATAGGAATGCCAGACCACCTGCCCTGCCTCCTGAGAAATCTATATGCATGTCAAGAAGCAACAGTTTGAACTGGACATGAGCAACAGACTGTTTCCAAATCAGAAAGAAGTACATCAAGGCTGTATATTGTCACCCTGCTTATTTAACTTATATGCAGGGAACATCATGTGAAATGCCGGGCTGGATGAAGCACAAGGTGGAATCAAGATTGCTGGGAGAAATATTAATAACCTCAGATATGTAGATAACACCACCCTTATGGCAGAAAGTGAAGAAGAACTAAAGAGCCTCTTGATGAAAGTGAAAGAGAAGAGTGAAAAAGTTGGCTTAAAACTCAACGTTCAGAAAACTAAGATCATGGCATCTGGTCCCATCACTTCATGGGAAATAAATGGGGGAACAATATCAGACTTTATTTTTTGGGCTGCAGGTGGTGACTGCAGCCATGAAATTAAAAGACACTTGCTCCTTGTGAGGAAAGTTATGACCAACCTAGACAGCATACTAAAAAGCACAGACATTACTTTGCCAACAAAGGCCCATCTAGTTAAGGCTATGGTTTTTCCAGTGGTCATGTATGGATGTGAGAGTTGAACTCTAAAGAAAGCTGAGCTGTGAAGATGCTTTTGGACCTGGTGTTGGAGAAGACTCTTGAGAGTCCCTTGGACTGCAAGGAGATCAAACCAGTCAATCCTAAAGGAAATCAACCCTGAATATTCATTGGAAGGACTGATGTTGAAGCTGAAGCTCCAATCCTTTGGCCACTTGATGCAAAGAACTGACTCACTTGAAAAGACCCCGATGCTGGGAAAGATTGAAGACGGGAGGAGAAGGGGACGACAGAGGATGAGATGGTTGGATGGCATCATCAACTCAATGTACCTGAGTTTGAGTAAGCTCTGGGAGTTGGTGATGGACAGGGAAGCCTGGCGTGCTGCAGTCCATGGGCTTGCAAAGAGTCAGACGCAACTGAACGGAATAGCTACTACTTGACTGTTGTTTTTCTTTTTGTAGAGAATATGCTGCAGAGGGTTTCATTTGCCTTCCTGAAAGCAACTCCTACCTTTTTCTGAAGCTCAGCAGTTAATGAAGCTTCAGTCCATTGTCTGCTGGAGCTCTTTCCGGCCCCTTGCATGTGGCCCCATGAAGGCTTCTCCCATCGGTCTGTCTGATGTGCTCAGAGTCATAATCCCAAATGAGACTCATCAAGGACACCACTGGAGGTGATTGCTGTTTCTGCTCTTTCTTAGACCTGTCACTCAAACATCCCACATACCTGACTTCCGCACCTGACCTCCAGATTTATCAGGGTTCCACCAGCACACCCACTTCAGCAGCTGTGGTCCATCATTTTGGTGCATAGACTGTGCTAGAATTTGGGGTTTGGAGGGAATCTTATCCTTGCTTTAATTTTAAATTTGATACTACATTCCCTGTGTCTTATTTTGTGTCTGTCCCTCTCTCTCTCTTTGTGTTTGATCTCTTATAAAATTATAACATTGTATCCTTGTTTTCCAGGGCTGTATCCTATCACCTTAAGCACTCTCAAATGTATTTAGAAGTAATTATTTTTAATTATTTGCCTTTTATGTACATAAAATGTTTAACTGCATAAGATTTTTATGCTTATTTTAGTTTCTCAGTTTTAAGTAATTCACACATTTTTCTTGCATTATGCTTAATTTTTATAACTACTTGTATATCACTGACTTACATATCACATACATTTAAAAAATTTTTCTTGAGCATCTAAAATCCCCACTGAGTGAAACAAAATGATGGACTGAATCATTTCTAGCTCCTTTTACAGTCTGGAAATTCTGTTTATTCTTTGAAGCTTGCCACGAGGCTCTCATTACTTGTGTTTCTAAATTAAAATGATGGGATTAAATTGACCAGAAACTTTTAGCCCAGTTATAAAATTTTAATGACTGGATGCTTTTAGGTTGCAAACATATACACTTTTATATAAGAATAAAGTATATGTTTGGAGTCTGTAACTGGATATTAACCGTGTAATTGAGAATGCCTGCTATGACATTTTTATAAAATTGCATACTTTTTATTTTTCAAGAGTAAGACATTAGATTTCAACCATGTGTTTTTTTTGGCATGGGGTGGGGGCGAATTGGGAGCCTCCTAAATCTAAATGTAAGGAATGTGCTACTATAGGAAGTGAAGAGACTTGCAGAAACTGCTTTTTTAAAATGCTGTTATTGCACAGAGAGGGTATTTTGAGGAAGCACTGCTAGGTGGGAGCAAAAGTGTTGTAGGCAGTGCTTTGAAGAAGTGAAATGTAAGCAGTTGCTTCTGCCTTTTAACAAACATTTGTCTCACTCTGGAGATATGGCCCAGGGAGGGGTGTGCCTCAGCACTTAAAAACAGATGGTCGACCTAATAGCTGTCCTGGGGGTGGGCTGGATTTAGGGCACATGAAAGCTGCAGAGAGGGGCCCCGCAGAAGTCTGTTTTGAGTCTACAAAGTAAATGCTAAACTATGTAGTGAATCACCAGCTTTTGGATGTCCAATAAAGGCAGCTGAAATCACAGACTTGGAATTAGCAAGAACTAATGGATGGAACAAGATAGCTGGATCTTTTTTGGTTTTTTTCCCCTGAGACAAAAAGAATTTAATGGGCTAGTTGTCCTCTTCTCGTCTGAGATTTTAATGTGTGGATTCTTAAGCTTGTCCATTCAAGAAATTTGGATTAAATGTTTCCTATAATACAAAGGTATTTCATGAGGATTAAGGTAATGTGAATGGGATAAAACACCAGACTTACAGAACTGCAGGATGTTAGACATTCTAGTCCAAATGCCTTTATCATGAGAGGGCTGGGATGCCAAGGTCATTCTGCAAATGACAGGGCTGAGGCGAAAACTCAAGTTGTTACCTCTGTTAACCCACACCTTTTTTTTTTTTTTTTTAAAGGGGAAAGGATGACCAGAAAGATATGAAACATCTGTATTATTAATTATCAGTATGGAAAGAGGGACTTGTTCCAATTTGGGGGCCAAGTTTCTAGAGTCAGTGAGTGTGCTCTGATAGATATTTTCCTTCAGTGAAGTGAAGTGAATGACAATCAAGTGAATACAAAGACTAGATGTTATATGGTCAACAGTATCTGAAAAGCTCTCAGAGTGAAGAGTTTGAGAGTGTAGAACTACATCCCCTCGGATTCCAGTCTTGGCTCTACCCCTTTCAAGCTTGACTGCCTTTGGCAGCTTTCTTAACTTTTTACTCCTGGATAAATTGGGGTAATCAAGGCAGTTATCTCATTTGTTGATCTTTAGATGAATAAATGCATGTCAATAATACAAGTTATTATTATGTTTCTAATTTAAAAATAGATTCCATAACCAAAGTAAAATAAAGTGAACAAGCAAACAAAACCAGTTCCAGATTGATGTGGTATATGCCTTGATAGAGAATTATGGCATCGCAGAGGAGAGGCATTTGACCAGGGTTGGCAGCAAAAATTAAAAACTCATGATCTCTTCACACATTCTGAATGATTTCTCTTTCACTGTTTCCTTCTCCACACCCAGTCCTACTTCCCAAACCTTAATCTCCTCCAGAGTTTCTTATGTCAGTGTTCATTTAAGTCAGGAACATGAGGATTACCTTAGACAGATTTGTTATTTCTTATCTCCAGGCATAGATCTCACCCCACCTTCCTCAATTTTGTATCCTGCTTCATTCAATTATTTTGATACTGTTAACATATTTGAATGCTATAAAAACTCTGTTAAATTTATTTTTCAGAATTGATAATGTACTGTTGATGGATATTCCATCCTTTATTAGCCACTTTTTAACTCTATTGTGGAAATCATTTCATAATTATATATGTATCAGCAAATCATCATGTGTATACTTTAACACCATGGGTTATGTCAATTATACTTCAATAAAACTGGGAAAAAGATGGTTCAAATCTTGTAGCAGTAGCAAATAGTCTTCAGGCAAAGGCCAAGCCTCTTTTTCTAGCAATCACAGCCTATTACCACAGCCTCAGTGTTCACTACCGAACAGGACAAGACTTAAGACTAGCCCTTCAACTTTTTTTGCTGTTTCTTGGACTTTGATACACATATATTCTTTCAGCAGGTTGTTTTGTACGCTGGTCTTTCTGAGGCATCATTGTTGGTCTTCCTTTTTCTCCTCTCACTCTCTCATCTTTGCTCCTCTATTTATATATTTTTTCTTTATCTAGGAATTCTGGCAGGAAAAGAAGTGAGTGTTTAGGGTAGTATTACAAGGAAATCAGACCACCCTTGATAAAATAATCCCTGCCCCATTCCTCTGTTGAAATGTGTCTGTAAAGAGGAGTGATAGACTACTTTGTGTACTATAAGTCCATTACTGATTGCATCATGAAATCATGAAAGAAGACATAGTTTTGGGAAAAAACAGTAGAAATACTTGGAGGCAGAATGAAAGAGGGTTGGGAAGTGATAAAGGAGTGCTAGGAGTTGGGCATTGGCAGAAATTTTAAATCAATATCTCTCTAAAATAAATTGCCAGAGAAAATTCTTTGACAGGATAGAGATAAAACAAAATTAGGTAGAAGAAAATAAAAGTGTTGGTTTCCAACTTGTTTCCTTACTTTCAGTCTCTAACTGTATTTGATAACTATTGTGTCTTCATTTTTCAAGTATACAAAAAACGATTACTAAATGGCTCATTAATTATAGGGTTTATGAGAAGTGTTAGTAGTTTACAAAACACGAATACCAAAAAGGCTTCAGATATCATTGGTAGAATTTAAAATAGGCAGTAATGAGCCATTTCCAAGAAGAAAGCATGTTGTTAAAACCAAAATGTGTGTCTGATCACATCTGCTATGTCATCCTTGAAACCATGTAGAAGAAGGGCCAGGTCCATAAAATTCTGAAAGAATCATAGCCAGAACATTTTAATGTGACCAGTTGTTTTGCATTATGTAGACAAGAAAATCATCGGATTTTCCAAATGGTGGCATAGATGACTT
This sequence comes from Giraffa tippelskirchi, assembly GCF_054371585.1. Lineage (NCBI taxonomy): Eukaryota > Metazoa > Chordata > Mammalia > Artiodactyla > Giraffidae > Giraffa > Giraffa tippelskirchi. The sequence continues at coordinate 72,425,282 of NC_137284.1, forward strand.
TAGAGTCACTGCATCTTGGCCCAGGGTTGTAACACTGTCTGCATTGCCCCTGTGGGGCCCTCCTACACAAGGACATGACCGATGCTCTGTTCCCTGAGTTGCACACTCTGGATCTGTGGTCCTGACCTCTTCCTCCTTCTCTTTAGACTTGGCCCTGGAAGGTGGCAACTGCCATTACCCTTCTAGAACTGTGTCTCATTTTCTCTTTTGAGTCCAAATCTGTACCTGTCCCCTTACATTCTACCGCTGCACCACGTTCAGGCAGAGTCCGTAAGTGTGTTACGTGCCAGGACCTTCCTGCTCTTAGAATTCCTGATTGTTTGACACTCTGTATGAAACTGGCCTTTCTAACTAAAGCGTCCCCGACACTCGCCACTGTGCACTGCCACCAATAACATATATACCCACACCCACTTAGAAAATACTCTTTTTGTAAGCTTTTACTTTGACTGTTCTTCTGTCCTTCTGTCTGGAAAGCATTCTCTACTACCCCGCCCGCTCCCCTCTCCCAATCTCAAAGCGTGTGGACTTATTAACTGATCATGTCATTTCTCCACGAAGCCTTCCTGGATTTCCCCAGATGCATTTAAACTTTCTATTCACTTCTCTACACATCTATACACTTCTTCTCCCATAGCACAGTGTATGCACTTGTATTACTGTGTTTTCAAAACGCTTCTCTGGGTTGGTTTTCTGTTTGTTATGAGTGAAGGTTTCCATTTCCTTGACCACGTTATGATTCTGAAGGCCTAAGACTGTCAGGCACTTTCCTGTCCCCACAGAAACTAACATAGTACCTTGCAAGTCACTCCTGTTCAGAAAATTTCTGTGAAATTTGTTAGAAGTGGGGAACAACATGTGGTTGATCAATCCAGTTTGAAGGTTGATATTAATAGTCATTTATTAGTTGGTTCACGGTGGGTGCGTGAATAGGTGTGTGGACTGTAGCCCACCAGGCTCCTCTGTCCATGGAATTTTCCAGGCAGGAATACTGGAGTGGGTTCCCATTTCCAACTACAGGGGAGCTTCCCAAACCAGGGATTGAACCCACATCTCTTGCATCTCCTGCAATTGCAGGCAGGTTCTTTACCACTGTACCACCTGCATGGATAGGTATGGGTGGCTATTTTCCAACAATATTTTAAAATAGTGGTTTCAGATGTTTTGAGAGCAGTATAATAGAACAGATTACTACTAACATTGCTGCTTATAAACTAGGCACATAGTTTTAAGATTTAATATCCTTTCCTCTCTCCTAGTGTTATGGATTGGAAAAGATTTATCACCAAATAGCCTCTCCATAAGTTTCAAACATAAGTGTATTGACAGGAAACAAAATCCTTGTGTTTTTAATTCTTGAATACTAGCATTCATAAAATATTACTTGTGTATAACTTAATGTCTTAGAACACTTTAAGGCTTTGAAACCTGGAAATTACTTCTTAGGGGAACACTGAAATGGTATTCTTTGTGACTACTTTTCACAATCTAGGACCCAGTGAGTTAGCAGATTCCAAACTTGGCAAGCCAATCTCTACTATTCCTAGTGGGAAGTATTTTGGTTTTAACTTCCTTTGGAAAATCTCCCAAGCTAGAGGGGAAGTAAACATACTTCAAGAACCAAGGCTCCTTTTTGAAATTCAATTTAAAAAAAGTTTTCTTTTTTCTTTTAAGGAATTCTGGCTCTGCGTCTTTTAACAATTTTTTTCTCTTCTTAATCAACATGTCATCTCTCTCTTGTCAGCTGCCAAAAACCAGCCTTTTCCTGGGCTCCTAGGGATTCAAAACATCTTGGCAGGCTAGAGAGGAACATGGATGGGAAAAACTCACAAAGAGGGTGAGAAATGATGTTTCCAACTTCCTACTTTTCTTGGCCAGATTGGTTTTCTGTGTGGGAGGAAAAAAGCTCTGGAATCATTTCAAGTGCTCCACTGAGATTCAGACTCGTAGGGCCGGACTCATTAAATCAACAAATACTTAGCATGTGCTGGGAGTTTTAGTCAACACAGAAATTTTAAAACAGTCTACACTGGTGAAATGCTTAGATATAATTAATGGTGGAGATAAAATATTTGCAACATTTAATGGCAATATAACTGACTCACATAACTCCAAAAAGTACATACTCAGTTGCCAGATGTATGGTCAAGACAGAAAAGAAGAGTTCAAAGAATGAGGAATCTGTAGATGTCTGGTAACAAGGGGATCATCTGTATTTCAGAGGAAATGGGGAGATGTGTAAGGACATATCATAGGAGATGCATATTTGACTGGGTTTTCAAGGCAGCTGCAGCTAAGGCCCGTCTACAAGCAGTGTTTTAAAGTGGCAAAATATCTGTCATATTGACCAGTTTGTCTATTATTACTGTTCTTTCCCCATCTAAACTGGAAGTGTTAGTTGTAGCCCGCCAGGCTCCTCTGTCCATGGGATTCTCCAGGCAAGAATACTGGAGTGGATTGCCATGTCCTCCTCCGGGGGATATTCCTGACCCAGAGATTGAACCTGGGTTCCTTGCTTTGCAGGCAGATTCTTTACCGTCTGAGCTACCAGAGAATTATTAACTTGTCTACTGTGTTTTTGCATATATTCCCTCTAGTCCTAACAGCTGTGCAAAGTAGATATTCTGTGATTTTACAATGTCTTCTATTTTGTTGGCCTGGAAGCTCTATGGGAACAGGGATGGATTTATCTGCTTTTGTTCATCTTTATTTCCTTAAGCCTAGTACAGCGTCTGGCAGATAAAAAGTACCTGATACTTATTTCTGGACAACATGAGCTGAAGCAGTTGACCCAGACTCTCAGTGCCAGTAAGTGGCAAAGCTGGGATTTCCACTTGTCTATGTGATCACAGTCTTAGGTCTTTTGTGGTGCAGTGGGCTTCAGTGATGACTGTGATTTAAAGAGTTGAAGAGAAATGGGAAGGACATGCCAGTCTGGAGCATTAGCATGAGGAAGATCACAGAGAGATAACTAATAGATCGCTTTAATAATGGTAGTTATAGGCAAACTGGAAAAACAGATTGAGGCCAGATTTTTATAAAACTTTATACAGCAGGCCTAAATATTTTCACTTTCTTTTAGTTGATGGAAAATAATACAAAGGTTTTAAACATGAGAAACAGTGATCAAAGCAGCACTTTAGGAAAATTCATGCAGCAGTGTGTGAAGGAAGCTTTGGAAGGAGAGGCTAAAAGCTGAGGTCAGCGGGGAGACTGTTCCAGCCACCTTAGCAGGAAATGACAAAGACCGAATCGAGGTTAACTGGTGTTCTCCAAAGATATGGGTCTTTTCTCAGATCAGTGAAGATGGAAATGATGGAGGTATGCAAGATGTAATCTAAGGAAGCGGTCCCCAGCCTTTTTGGCACCAGGCCCAGTTTTGTGGAAGACAATTTTTTCATAGACTAGGGTTGGGGGAATGGTTTTGGGTGATTCAAGTGCATTGCACTTATTGTGTACTTTATTTCTATTATTATTACATCAGTTCCAACTCAGATCATCAGACATTAGATCTCGGAGGTTGGGGACCCCTGATCTAAAGGAAATATCTTCAGGCACTTAAAAAGAGGAAAGTTTTAAAGGTAACTGGATTGTAAGCCTCTGTAACTGGGCAAATGTTGGCACCCTTGGAAAGGCAGAATAATAATCTTTCTAGTGGAATTCAATTTTAAACCTATTATAATTGGGATGAATGACACAGTCAATGGGAGGGAATTTGAGTATTCAGGGCTGATACTGATATTAGAGGTCGAATTGCAGGACAAAGACCTAGAGGAAATAACAGAAACCATGCTAGTGAATGAGGGAAACAGGGACTGGTATTCAAGAGAAGTTACATTAAAAAAGTGAATTGCTTCTTTCTGATAAACATTGGTATTGAACTATAGTAAGATGGACACATTAAGTCTGTGTATAGCTCAGTGAGATTTTGCAAAGTGATACACTCATGTAACACACAAAGATCATGACCTAGAAAATCACCACCATCCTAGAAACCTCTCTTAAAATAATCCTCCTGGAAAAGGTAGCCATTATTTTGGTCTTTCTCACTAGAGATGTTTGGGAACCTTGCATGACTGAAACTGTGCAGTATGGCATGTACGCTGTTGTGTCTGGCTTCTCATGCTTTACATCTATAGTTGTGAGATGTGTCTTTTCTACTTTGACCCATGGGTTTTTCAGAAACATATTGCTTGATTTTTACAAATTTGGAAGTTTTCTAGCCTTCTGTTACTGATTTTAGCTTAATCCCACTGAAGTCAGAAAACATTCTTGGTATTATTTCAATCCTTTGAAATTTGTTAAGACTTGCCTTACGGTCTAGCAAATTTTCTATTTTGGTAAATGTTTCACTGTAGTGGAAAAGACCATGCGTAAGAATGCATACTCTGAAATGCTGAGCACAGTGTTCTATAAATGTCAGTTAGGTCAAGTTTGTCAGTCATAGCGTTCACCTCTTCTACATGTTAATGCTTTTTTGTTTGCTTGTTCTGTCAATTACTAATTATATTTTCACACTATCATCACAAGTTTGTTGAATTCTTGTTTTTTTTTCTTTACAAATTTTAATACTTGTTTATTAGATACAGATGAATTCAGACTTTTATATCCTTCAGTTGAAATAAGATTTTATCACTTGGAAATACATCTCTGACCTCTAGTACTATATTTGTTTTCTAGTATACTTTGTTTAATCTCTTCTTTATGGCTGTACAATTTTCTTTTGCTTGATAGTTTTGTGATACAGATTTTTTCTATCCTTTTATTGTCAGTCTTTCTATATCTTTATACAGAAGGCTATAGTATGTGTATACATATTTATTATATATGAATCATAGGTAGTCACATTATGGAAGTGAGAGTTTAAGATGGGGAGCAAGCAAGACTAGGGAAGAGACAAATAACCAGAGAAGTTGGAGAAACTTAAGAATAACAAGGAATTAGTGGGACTGAGAAAGGAGAATTTCAAGCAGGATGGAAAATTCAACCCCTTTTGCTGTTGTTGTAGCAGAGGCACATGTCACATGCTGTAGAGACACTAATGCAAATAGAGATTATGAAAGATAATTAAATTCAATAGTTATGTTCACATTCATTAAAGATTTTTTGAGTTATCTGGTAGTAGATAAAGCAGACTTAAAGAGATAATGAGTGCAATAAAATATAAACAGCAGATTTAGCCATATTTATTAAATTTATCTGTGGAGAGAATAATGCTTAAAAACACTCTTCAAACTTTAGATTTAATATTGTCACATCTCTTGGTTTTTCCAATAAGTTATTTAAGCATCTACCTGCCTTTTTAGCAGATGCCTTCGTATCTCTTTCCCAGTGCTTTGCTCTGCCTTTCAGTTATACAGAGATGCCAAGGACTCACACAGTCCGGTACAGGGAGTCCATAAGCTTGCAGCCTGTGCTGGATGAACGCTGTCTCCTGCCACGGTTCTCTTTGACCCTCAGGGAGTCCTATATAGTGTGACTGTCAGGGAGGGTCACTGATGGGGTCATACTTTGCTAATCCATTTCTGTTTCTTTTTCTCTCCCACCATAGATAAAACAGTTTTCTATTTTAAAGCTTCAGAACGCAAAGAATATGGTTAAATAAATTACAGTTCCTTCATTGAAAGAAATTGTTTGCATCTTCAAAGAAAAAAGAAATAGAATGAGCAAGCTGATTCATGAAAAGACCAGTAAGGCCTACTGGTACTGAAATAAAGTAAGTGCAGGCTGATGGGCCTGGCATACCCCATTCTTCCCTGGACAGGGTGACTCTTTGCCCCATTTTCTAAAGGAGATCATGCTCAATGACCTCTCATGCCTCTTCCTTCCTTTCTGAAGGGGGATTCCCTAAGTGATTATAAGATCTGCACACATTCCCTGGAGAAGAAGACTGCTTTCAGCCTCTCTCAGTTCATGTTCTGATACCTCTTTTGATAGAGAAGAGAGAATTACAAATTAGTCCTTGTAATTTATCTCTCTGCACATGTTGGGCACTCACATTGTGCAATTAATTTCAAAGCTATGTTAGTCTGTACCTACTTGAATGTAGATGAGAAGCATGGAATGCATATAAAATGCTGAATGGATAATTAGATAGGTTCCTGGAAACAGTCAAGGGAGTTAGTTTTGGATAAAGAGGAGAGAGTCCTTTTTATCCAAAGCAGAAAGCGAAGAGGATTCTCTTAGACTAAATATTTGAAGTGTGTGGTGTGTGCTTTGGGGGGTGGGGTGGGCACAGGGATGGATAGACATGGTAAATCATTTGACAGCTTTACTCTTCTTAATAGAAGATCATTAGAAAAGCAATTGAATATGATTTTCTTCCTGATACTAAGCATAGAAAAAGGTTAAGTGAGGTTCGTAAGTAAATTTTGTACCACACCCAATAATTAGAACTCATTCTCAAAGTTTAGAAAGTTTGTATTATGAAAAGATTTCAGAAAAATATAAAAACAGAATAAGTGAGAACGTGATCAGCTTTCATTAGATATTTATCCCCCCAAATTTCACCAAGATCAGATGGTTTTAAATTTTATTTAAAAGCTGTATGTTGTTCAGTTGCCCAGTAGTGTCCAACTCTTTGCAACCCCATGGATGCAGCACTCCAGGCCTCCCTGTCCCTCCCCATCTCCCAGAGTTTGCCCAAGTTCATGTCCCTTGCATTGGTGATGCCATCCAGCCATCTCATCCTCTGATGCCCTCTTCTCCTTTTGCCCTCAGTCTTTTTCCCAGAATCAGTGTCTTTTCTAGTGACTCAGCTGTTCGCATCAGGTGACCAAAATATTGGTGCTTCAGTATCAGTCCTTCCAATTTCCAATATTACTTAATCTCTTCCGTGTCATAGGAAAAAAATTAAATTTCCCTAATAAATTTAATATCAAGACATTTATGACAAAACTTAAAAATGCATAATCATAAGAAAGTAACAACATTCTTGTTGATGATAAAAAAGCCAAGATATTTTACTTAAAAACTTGAGAACACAAAAATTTGTATGCGTGTAGTATGTGTATAGGTATAGTATAAATATACAAAAAACAAAAGATTTTCTCTTTTAATGGTAAGCACCTGTAAGTGGAATACAAGAAATATTCCAGTAAAATATTGACAAATATTTAAATATTTATAATAAAATTAACAAGATATGGATATGGATGAAAAATAAGTAAATTTTACTGATTTAAAAGAACATAAAAGATCTGAATAAATGAAAAGACATTGCTGTATTTTTGAATGGAAAGGCATACCATAAGCAACAGCAAATTGACAATTTAAAGACATACAATCCAATAGGAAAAAGGACAAAGAATACGGAATTTCTTGGGTCAGTTAATTCAGTCACCAAGGTACATATTCACAATGCTCACTCTGGCTCCTAGTAAGGAAAATGCAAATTCACAGTGAGATATCACTTCACATCCACTGAACTGACAAATGTGAAGAAAAAAGTCTTCTGCCTGAAATATAGGGAAATGAATATCTCATGAATTGCTGATAAATGTCTGAATTATTATAGCATATTGTACAGTATATCTGATAGGAGCTCTTAAAATTATAAACACTCCATTTCTTGCAATTCCACTCCTATGCATCTAGCCCATAGATATAAAAGAAAAATAAGGATTAGTACATATGATATAAGAACAGGATGTTTGCTGTAAAGTTGCTGTAAATGGCAAAGAAAGAAATTAATTCCCCTATTAATAGAAGAAAAGTGGATGCCCAGCAATGTATACATGTGCAAATTTAGATTTATCAAGTGTGTAATACCCTGTTTTTGTAAAATGTGCACATTTTGTAAAACACATCTGTAATATGTTTACTTTTAACTGCATGTAATATTAACACAGAAATATAAAGGGGAGAGCTATGAAAAAAGTAAGAAAAATAAAGACTGCATTTAAACCCCCCTCAATATGAAAATATCTATGCACTTAAAAATAAATTATATATGTCTGATTTTTCAAAATTAAAAGCATGAAACAAATTTCCTGCTTTTAAGTAACTGGAGTTTAGTACTCAGATGATAATACAAAATAGAAATTGATCAAACTAAATGAAGTTATTCACTCATTTCAATTTGTGAATCACTGTCTCATTTGATCATCAACATTTCTCTTTAATATTTTTAAGAACATCTATTTTCAGAGCAGACTCTCAGTTAAGGGTTTGGTTTGCCATGTGCATTTTCTCCCAAGGGGTTTTCGTGTCAAGAATGCATGCGAAAATTACCAGTCAGGTGAATAATGATGTGGGCACAGTATCAGGGCAAGAACTGAAAACCATTCAATGCTGGGCTTTTTGGTTAAAGAGAATGTGGTTTAGGCTTGAGGTTCAAGTGAAGTTGTCTTTCCTCCTGCACTGAATCTAAATTTTAGAACAGAAATGCTGAGGATGCCTGCTAGGGGGGGTGAATGAAGACAGCATAGGCAGAGTAGAGTTCAGGGTCCAGGTGGAACAAACCCACAGACCAGGCATATAACTGCTTTTGAGAGTGGAAGAAGGGTGGGTGAGTGATCTCCTTCTCCTAGACTTTGGAGAAAGCACAGTCCAGGTTTGCTAACCACTGATGGGAAGCAGTGGAAGAAGAAGGAGACCACACCTTGCCTCAGGCTGAGAAGAGAAAGAGGAAGTATCTGTAGTAATTTTCACTTTGGAGCAGTTGCAGTCCTCCAGTGCTAAAACATGGTCCCTGAATGTCCAGCTCTAAGTCATGGGATTGGTTATTCTCCCTCTCTTCTAAGGAGCAAACACAAAGATCAGAGAGAGAAGTCAGGGACATTCTCCAGAACCCTCCTCCCAGTGAAGAGCAGGGAAAGATGCCTCTTCCCCGATGGTTACCTACAACCTGAACATCTGCTCCCCATATGGTCAACAATACTGTCCTTCCGTTTCATAAGAATGGCAAGGATAGTCTTCCAGCAGTTTTCAAAATGCCCATAGATAAAAGTGAGAATGTGTTTTCTACCTTTTCCTAAAATGCTTGATTTCAGTTATGCACAGCAAAGGAGCAAGAAACTTGAAAAACTACTCTGGAAGATTGCCCATAGTCTTAACTCGAAAGTTGTATTTAATTTTCTGTGGACAGAAGGTTGCTCTTACATTCCTGCCGGAGTTATAGGCAAAAGCTTTGTCATTATCATTGTCTAAATTGTGTAATTAGAAAAGATGGTTGTGTTGTGCTTAACAACTTGGAACTAGTTTAAAAGCAACTTGGGTTGTTGTTTGCTTGGAAATAACATTCAAACAGCTTGAGGGATTGAGTCTTGAAATCCTCAAAGCTTAAGTGTACAGTAACATGTATGAGAGTACAGATTAGCATATATGTGCAATTACATCTGAACACTTTCAAGACTGCTTGTCATGCTGCTGTTTGTTTGAGTGTTGGTATGCAGGTATGCGTGTAAATATTTACCTGGTACTTTCTTTGCTCCTAGAAGAGTTGTCAACTCTGGAGTCTGACAAATTAGTAAGTCTCTGTGATTTGATACTTCTAAGGAAAAAGTGCAATACAATCTACTTGTCCTGATTGTGGGAGAAACCAAGTAAGGCTCATTGATAGTATCTAGGACAGCCCATGTGTCTGGTACTGTTACGGCACCAGAGCCACCAATGTGGGAGTTTGCAGATATTGCTCCTGTGTCTGTCCCCTCCTTTCTGTATTAACTACCACTCAATCAGATGCTTAGCCTCTCTTGCTTGGACTATTGCAGTAGACCACATTCTGGGTTTGTATTCATCCTCCTTACTATTATTTCTGCCCATCTAATATTATTACTTCCTCAGCATAACTCCTCAATGACTTAATGTTCATTTACACTCAAGAAGACATTGATAACTCCAGAATCTGAGTTTCTAAGGACTCAGGCATACCATCTCCCATTAGGAACCAGGGTTTTCTACTTCCTCACTTCCTAAATCCTATTGAGTCCAGTTGATAATGTCTTATTTATCATCTTTGCATCTCCAGGGGGCAGTAAGGCAATTTTCTTGATCTGAACGTCTGCAATAGACTTCTGAGAGTGTTCTGCTCAAGGGCTGATTTTGTTTTCTTCTTGTTGTTATTTGAAACTTAAAAGTAGTTTAACATTGAGGGGTAAGATAATCAAATTGTTCCCTAAATATTTGAATATGATGTGAATTAATTTTATTTGAAGGTATATATTATTTAACTCCACTATAGTATTTGATTGTGAAGTAATCAGATGTTTTCATTTGGATGACACTGAATTTCTTAAACATCAGTGAAGTATCTCTGGCGTTTGTCATGATCACTAGTGCTATATGATGATACAGATAATTTTTCATCAATGCTTAGGATTAGTCTGAAAATAGGCTTCACCTTAAAAGAAATTCCATTTGTGCTAAAGACACTTTTTGATTTATCAACTGATTTTTTTTATGAGCTTTGTCAGACCCTGGGTTTCTGAATACATTGTGTCATTAATGTAAACTTGAGGAACCTTATTTTGTCTTGTTTTGTTTTGATGATCCAAAATTAAGTTGCTTTTAGTCACAGGACTGCTGTAAATACAAACTTATGTCAGAAGAGGCCTTTTATTTACTTTTTGATTCAACTCAGCATGTTTATTTAATCTGCAATGATTCAGCTTACTGGCTGCTTTAGAAACTTGGAGAGTGTGTTCTCATGATGGCTGCGTAAGTTGATGGCTTTGATCTGAACAGTAAAGGCATTTTTTCTCCTACAAATTTGCCTTTAGAATTTTTCTTTATTTTCTGTTAGGAAAGTAGTATTGTTTGACTGTAGGGCCACTCATTTAGTTTAGATTTACACTTGCAAAATGAGAGGATTTTTTTTTTCCCACTTAGTGATGCTTTTTGGTGCTTTCCAATGCAAAAAAATAGAGTCATTCCAAGCATTGACAAAAATCTGTGATTTGATTTTGTCTCTTGCTTGGACGTTCTGGTGGAGATACAAAAAGATGTTGATGTAATCTGTTAGAGAGGTCACCAAATAACCAGTGTATGAATAACTAAATTGATGTTAATTTCTTCAGTTCAGTTCAGCTCGGTCACTCAGTCGTGTCCAACTCTTTCCGACCCCATGAATTGCAGCACGCCAGGACTCCCCGTCCATCACCAACTCCCGGAGTTTACTCAAACCCATGTCAATCGAGTCGGTGATGCCATCCAACCATGTCATCCTCTGTCGTCACCTTCTCCTCCTGCCCCCAATCCTTCCCAGCATCAGGGTCTTTTCCAATGAGTCAGCTCTTCGCATCAGGTGGCCAAAGTATTGGGAGTTTCAGCTTCAACATCAGTCCTTCCAATGAACACCCAGGACTGATCTCCTTTAGGATGGACTGGTTGGATCTCCTTGCAGTCCAAGGGACTCTCAAGAGTCTTCTCCAACACCACAGTTCAAAAGCATCAATTCTGCAGCACTCAGCTTTCTTCACCTTCCAACTCTCACATCCATACATGACCAGTGGAAAAATCATAGCCTTGACTAGATGGACCTTTGTTGGCAAAGTCATGTCTCTGCTTTTAAATATGCTATATAGGTTGGCCATAACCTTCCTTCCAAGGAGTAAGCGTCTTTTAATTTCATGGCTGCAATCACCATCAGCAGTGATTCTGGAGCCCCCCAAAATAAAGTCTGGCACTGTTTCCACTGTTTCCCCATCTATCTCCCATGGAGTGATGGGACCAGATGCCATGATCTTAGTTTTCTGAACGTTGAGCTTTAAGCCAACTTTTTCAGTCTCCTCTTTCACTTTCATCAAGAGGCTCTTTAGTTCTTCTTCACTTTCTGCCATAAGGGTGGTGTCATCCGCATATCTGAGGTTATTGATATTTCTCCCAGCAATCTTGATTCCAGCTTGTGTTTCTTCCAGCCCAGCGTTTCTCATGATGTACTCTGCATATAAGTTAAATAAGCAGGGTGACAATATGCAGCCTTGACATACTCCTTTTCCTATTTGGAACCAGTCTGTTGTTCCATGTCCAGTTCTAACTGTTGCTTCCTGACCTGCATACAGGTTTCTTAAGAGAGAGGTCAGATGGTCTGGTATTCCCATCTCTTTCAGAATTTTCCACAGTTTATTGTGATCCACACAGTCAAAAGCTTTGGCATAGTCAATAAAGCAGAAATAGATGTTTTTCTGGAACTCTCTTGCTTTTTCGATGATCCAGCGGATATTGGCCATTTGATCTCTGGTTCCTCTGCCTTTTCTAAAACCAGCTTGAACATCTGGAAGTTCACGGTTCACGTACTGCTGAAGCCTGGCTTGGAGAATTTTGAGCATTACTTTACTAGCATGTGAGATGAGTACAATTGTGTGGTAGTTTGAGCATTCTTTGGCATTGCCTTTATTTGGGATTGAGATAAAAACTGACCTTTTCCAGTCCTGTGGCCACTGCTGAGTTTTCCAAATTTGTTGGCATATCAAGTGCAGCACTTTCACAGCATCATCTTTCAGGATTTGAAATAGCTCAACTGGAATTCCATCACCTCCACTAGCTTTGTTCGTAGTGATGCTTTCTAAGGCCCACTTGACTTCACATTCCAGGATGTCTGGCTCTAGGTGAGTGATCACACCATCATGATGATCTGGGTCATGAAGATCTTTTTTGTACAGTTCTTCTGTGTATTCTTGCCACCTCTTCTTAATATCTTCTGCTTCTGTTAGGTCCATACCATTTCTGTTAATTTCTTAGGATCCCTAATAAGAGAGGGATGACCAGTATGTATTCTTTCTTCAGGCAAGATGGACTTCCAGAGTCTTTCCCTCCATCATCCATCTCCCCGCCTCAATCACTCTGCATTTTCTCTCTTTAATGATTCTAAGTTGTCACCAGCCTCTGTCCATCCTCCCTTTGCTTTGGATGCTTCTTCCCTCTAAGTTTGCAATCATCCCCCAAGTGACTCTTAGCTTCATTTGCATCCATTACTGCCATGTATGCTTGTGCATCATCTGAATTGCTAGGTGGTAGGTGAACCAGTCCTTAGATTTCATATCGTTTGCTGTTACAAGCTCAGACCATGGTTGATCATAGATAGGGACTGCTTTCCTCTGCTTCATTGAAATAGGATTCTTTGGAACCATGGCTTTTGAGCAAGTTCTCTGAAAAAAAAAAATAAAAGTATGGCACCAAAAGTGCAGAGATCTGTAGGCTTGACCCTTTCTGATGTGGATGAATGGTTAGTATTTCATATAGGTAAGCTCCTTTCAGATTCTAACACATTTAACTGAGGTTTCAGTCATGACCTGAATTTCATGGTTGGTTTTCACAGAAATCAGGTTGTTTTTTCTTTTTTAGTATGTAGTAGTCTGCTTTTTGCTTTTTATTGATTGAAATCAGATGCTTTATAAGATAAAACCCAAGTTACCTCTAATACCTAAAGAAGCAAGTATCACAGAACCTCAATGTTGGGAGGTTCTATGTCTTCTGTGAGCAAATGTCATCGTGTGACTATCCCTTGAAGAAACACACCATGTCTGGAGACAACTCATGCCTTTGCACAGATGTATCACATTTCTTTCCTACTCACCTGATGCTTGTTTCCCTGGAATATTCCTCCCTTGGTTCTGGTTCTGATTCTGCTTCTGAGTTCTTACTCCCCTTTTTGAATGTTTTGAGAAAGCTGTCACATGTTGCTTAGGCTTCTGTTTAGGCTTTCTGTTCCCAGTTCTTTCAGCTCTTCTTCCTATGACATATTTCAAGTCCATTCACCTCCTAGCTGTTCAGTTCTTTTATTTTGTCTCTAATCCTATGAAAATATGTGGTTTTGATATTGCATCTGAATAACGAATTCAGCTTGGAATGTGTTGTAGACACAGCATCCTATTAGTTCCTATTAAAATTGTGATATAAAACTTTGAATTTTTAAATAGATACTGCTAAGTCAGTTTCTGCTCCCCTTTTCTGTTTGTTTGATCTGGACCTCACATCAGCATACTATGTTCATCCATGCTATACCTTCTTAGAGAGAGCACATTATTTAAATAATTTGAATTCTGACTCTGTAATCCAGTGGGTCTCTTGACTTTTCATTGCTCTGTGCTTTGTCAGTGGACCTTCTGTAGCTTCATCAAAAGCACTGATGAAAAGCCAAAGGGACCTCAGAGGAATCCCTTGTGAATTGCCTGCAAAAATTTCTCTTTAGATTGATGTCTGCTTTTTAATTAGAACCATTCATAAGTTCTAATCAGTTAAAAATTCACTCAGCCCAATTTTTCCACCTTTTTCAACAGAATGTTATGAAACATCTCAATCAAACCCTTGCTGGAAAGGCTGTGGATTACACTTCTTTATCAAAGAGGAAAATAAAGATAATTCTTTATAAATGTTTTTTTAGTAATTCTGCTGTGCATTTCAGTTACCATGTCTTCCCTATCCATTATTTAGAAACCATCTTTTAAATAATCTGTCCTGGAACCTTGTCATACAAAGCTACTATTTCTAAGTTATCTCCCCTTTTGGAAAAACCAGAATTAGAATGAGTTTCTCACATCCAACTTCTGTGTGTCTTTCTGTAATTCATGATTTTTAAATTATCATATCTCACTTTCAAACTCTTAGTTACCCTAGCAGGGCTTGCCCTGCTGTGATATTTAATTAATTTGGAGTCATTACATAATTGTGTAAGTCCTTCTAAGGCAGGGGTCTAAACCACCAGAGCCTTTGTCACAAAGCATAGTTTGCTGTATTAAACAAATGAATCTCTTTCCTTAGCTTACCAAAGTTGATTCACATTTACATGTTGGAGTTGGCTGTGAATAACAGAAAACACAAAATCACACATCTTCAAGAAAATAGAGGTACAGGTGGTTCCTAGTGAGCAGAAATCCATCTCTTCTTTCCTTTCTGCACTGTTGTTCTCATACTTGGTTTTCAGCCTCAAAGGTCCAACAAGCTGCTGGAGCTCCATCCATCACCTCCATCTTCCAGTTAGCTAGAAGTAGGAAGGGCAAGGTAACTTACTGCTGAGCCAGCTTTCTTTAAATAATCCTCTTATTCATGTTTGCTAGAATTTTGTCAAATGGCCACACATAGCTATAAGGGGGCTGAAAGTAGTCATTGACTGGGTGCATTCCAACCCCAGTTAAAGTTGATTTCTGTTACTTTGGAGATGAGAGCAGCCTTTGGATGGCAATCAGTCATCTCTGCTAAAATTCAGAGAGACAAGAGACTAAATAGAAATTCAGGAATTCCTTCTTTAGGTCCTTCAGAAAAACATTTGTCTTCAGAAATCAGTCTGGTATCATTGACCACCTTTTTGCTTCAGACATGAGTATAAGTGCCTTTCACTGACCACAGAAGTATATAAACATCTTCCATCTTGAAATTTTGCCTTCTTAACATGCTCTTGTGTTTGTTTTTGTTGATGTTTCTGTGTACCCATCCTGGGTTCTTCAGCTTCCTCCACCCACTAGTACTCTTTTGAGATTTGCAGTTACTCAGAGCAGCATTTTTTTCCTGCCTTTCCAACCATGTTGAGTCACATTCATGTCCAGATGCTTAGGTCATGGAGTTATGAGCCTTTTTCCTCTTTAGTTTTGAAGAGGTGTCTTCCGTAAGTTTTCAAAAGAATGCATCTAACTGGTAAGTGCTGGTCTTTTCCTGCCAGCCTCTTGCCCGATTTCCCACCAGTGGAATTTGACTGGGGCTCCCATCGCCTTCTCTGAGGGCTAGGCAGGCCCCCTACCCCGGTCTGGTCAGTGTTCTCTCTTCCTGTTCACAGTGATGGCTTCATGAGTGGGCTGGGGATCCAACGGATGTCTTTTTAGTGAATCTGCTGCAGGGAGTCCTGCCTCTCTTTTTGCAGTCATTAAGAGCCATCTTCAACTCCACATGGAGAGAAAGCCTGTCTGGGAATGGAGCCAACACTGAGGAAACCACAGCAGATAGAGGGATGACGTGAGCTTTATGAGGACAGAGTGCCTGAATCTACCCTGCCTAATTCCAGTACCACTCCTCCTGACTTTCGTGTTATATAAGTCAGTAAAAATCCTTTCCCCTTTGAGCCAAACTGAGTTAATTTATGCAACTTATGTACCTAAGTGAGTCCTCATCAAGTCAGTTAGCAATCTCTTCTGGCTTCTTGTCCATTCCACTAGGCAGCCACTTTTTTCTTCTTTGTTAAAATGTACCAGTTTTATATCATACAGATGACCCTGCATGTACTAGTTGTGCTCCATAAAGTGGATATGAAATAATTATGTGTTAAAACCTCCAGTCTTTCAGTGTCTGTTTAATGGTGCTACTGAGAAATCTCAGCTTCCGAGTTTATATGAAATGAAGTGATCGGTTTCAACTTGGACTCAATCTCACCAGGTTCTGTGCTGACTCTCTCTATCGCAGCACTTAAAAGAGCACAGAGGCAACCAACCAGAACGTGGCTGTGGAGAAAGGAGAAAGAGGCACAAATTAAGTGCATTCCAGAGACGGGTTGAGAGCTGACAGTGTTCAGAGTGCTTTGAAGGAAATGAAAACCTCTTAAGAAATCAGTTAATGATGTCTCAGTTCCCCAGACTTGAACTTTGAGCAACTACGAATTTTCCAAAATTAAGTAAAGACCCTGATATAATTAAGCCACCATTTCAACCTAGAATGGCAAGGGACACAGGGAAAGGGAAGCAAAACTAACATTTGTTGAGGATCAGTTATGTGCAAGGCATGGTCCATGCTCCTTTTATGCGGAACTTGCTACTAAGAAGGAAGAAGGCAGAGGCATTTTCAAAGTCATAATTGTCTAAAGAAATTGGGAAAATAATGCCTGGTACCTAGGAAATATTGAGTAACTAATAGCAACTGTGGTGATGGTGGCGATATACAGATGTCTGGGTAAGGTAAGCCATCCCACAGCACTGAGGTTGGGTTTTTGGCACTCTGAATGAGATACCAGGTCCACAGTGTCCCTTGGGTTTGTAATTGAGCAAGATAAAATACCTATCATCTTCTGGGTGTAAATATTAAAATGCTGATTCCTAAGGCCACCGAGCTAGTAAATCAAAATCCTTAAAGGTAGAGCCTGGTCAGATGTATTTTTAATAAGCTCTCTGGGAGACTCTTGATGCCCATTAAGATGTGAGAATCTTGGTTTCAGGGGTGACATGGGGGTTAGGGTGGGATAATATTAATTTTAAATAATAACTAGTATTAGGTTAGTTGGTAATTCACTAACTCTTAAATTGATTTGGAAGATTTTCAAATTTAGCATCACCAGACACCAATTTCAGAACAGTTTCAATAACAGTAACTTTTTTTTAATCTTTCAAGTATGACAAAAATTTTCTGCAAGGAAAATAGTCTCTGTCTACTGAATAGCCATAACTACGAGGCAAACATACTTTATTTATAATGTATGCCAAAGCTTCAGTTAAAGCCTATATAACCCAACTATATTTAACTTCTTTCCTTCTTTTTGCATTTCCTTTTTTAAGACGTTCCTTCCCTTTTCCTCCCCTACCCGCCCCCCGCTTTCTTTCCTCCCTTCCCTTCACCTTTTCGTGTTGTCGATTTTTCTCATGATGTAATGCTTCAGCATGACCAGCAGAGGGCGCTGTTCCGCAGTAAGACTGAAATCAGGTATCCGAAAGATAATTTGCTGATTTTATTCAAGAAGTCAGGTTAGGGAACACATGTAAACCCATGGCTGATTCATGTCAATGTATGGCAAAAACCACTACAATGTTGTAAAGTAATTATCCCCCAACTAAAATAAATAAATTTATTAAATAAATTAATTAATTAATTAAAAAAAAGGAAGTCAGGTTAAAGCAGGTTCATAAATGTGTTACCTACATGAATGCTTACTACATTTTAGTTACAGTGGTTTACATGGAACTGTCAGGATCACATGGCTCATATAACAAACTTTGTTTTAATAGTTGTGTTTAATGATATACCCTTTTTTTTTTTTATGAGAATTTAATTCTCTCTTTTCAACCCTCAAACTTCTGAATGTGATACTCTTAAATAAGACAGATTCAATTCAAACCAATGGCCAGCAGTGTTGTGGCTCCTCCTGAAATCCCTGTTTTATTGGTCTGTTCTACTGTGTAGTTGTTTAGTTTAATTCAATAAACATGTCAGTTTTTCCAGGATAATTAGGTGGATAAACAGAATGTTCAAAAAGAAATGGAGCCAATTACTCATTATCAGAGCCTTACACACAAAAAAAACATCTATACAGAAGAGCAGACTTTTCCTTAGAGGTTTGATCACAAATTAGAGTTCCTGGAATTTACAAGGGACAAAGGAACTTTCCTAACTAATAATGAAGTCTATTATCTGGAGAAGAGAACAGATAAAAGAGACAAACTCCCACATGCTTCAGAATTCACACTGGGTTGGAAATGCAGAGGGGCATGCCTTCAGTCAGAGCATAATCCTTTCCCCACCTAATTGCAATGACTTTTAAACAGGTTGGGCAACAGGAAGAGATTACTCTGTGGCTGCGGGTGATTTTTTTGGATCTAGCTCAGAGGAGACAGTTACCCAACATTTGCTTATGCTGTAAATGTGTCACCATGCATGTGGTGTGAATACCTCTATGTGGTAGTGACTGAGCATTCCATAGTTGTTTGTTCTGACAGTAACAGTACATGTGAGGTGCTCTTTTGTGGAACTTAGAGAAATGAGGAGTAAATAATATCGTATCATTTTATACTAGTCTTTTGAACAGCAATTTAAAAAACAGGACGATATTAACAAATTAAGTAAAAAGCACCCCATATAATAAAACCAAAGAAAAACCCAAAGCCCTTTTAGGCTTCTAGTAGCTCAAACGGTAAAGCATCTGCCTGCGATGCAGGATACCAGGGTTCGATCCCTGGGTTGGGAAGTTCCTCTGGAGACGGGAATGGCAATCTACTCCGGTACTCTTGCCTGGAGAATTCCATGGACAGAGAAGCCTGGCGGGCTACAGTCCATGGGATCGCAGAGTTGGACACGACTGAGTGACTAACGCACGCACGCATGCATGAAAAGCTTAAAGATATTTTTTAAAAAAAGTTCTACTGCCTTGAAATGACCATCATTAACCCTAGGTGAAACTATTCCAGACATTTCTGTGTGTCTATCTATGTCTGTTTACTGATATCTGCACAGTAAGGTGGGTAGATGGATAGAAATACAATTATAAAAATATGATCATCCTATAATGCTCTCTTGAAATAGTAAGTTTATACTTACTGTTACTACAGTTTAATAGAAGGAAAAAGCATGAAGTGAAATTGAAGAGAATTCCTCACTTCAGATGAGAATTTCTTCACCATCAAAGATACTAGGCTTAAGGAATCTTCACGATATTTAAAAAAAAATTCTTTTCGAGAATTCTGTGAAAGAGACTCAAATTGAGATGGTAATTTATTTTCAATTCTGGGCTTGATTAATTGTTCCTACATTTTACTTTTCCCCCCTGCCCTTGGAAAGAATTCTTAACTACAAGTGGATTTTAGTATGGACCTCTCCTTTTGCAACAGAGAGCTCCAGTTGCATCATACGGAGAAAGGAAGACAGATTTTCTCAGTGTTATCAGTAAGTGCCTAAGAGAGTGTAACATTGCAGATCATATTGGATTGGAGTGATCGGACTCTGATTCCCTCTCACAGTTGCCAGTAAGGGCTGGGTTGAATTAAAGCCAGAGAGGAGTAGTATCTGAGTTGTTTTGCTTTTTTTCACTCCCTAAATGACTTAGGCTTTGTGACTTTCTCTGGTCTCTGGCTAAATCCAGGAAAGACATAAAAAGATATGGTTTCCCACACAGGACAACGGTAATCGGACTGCCTGTTGAAGTTTCATCAGATGCTTGTATATCAACAAAGAGGAACGTGGTTCCTTCCCAAGGCTTGTTCTCAGCTGGTACAGACCCTCAGAGAGGGGTAAACAATTACCAGTAGTGACGGGACGGCAGTCGAGCATCCGGAGTCATGTGTGATCCAGGCAGCTCCTAAAATCTTGCAGGCACCTGTCTGCCAGCTGCTGCTGCTCCTGCTGCTAAGTCGCTTCAGTCGTGTCCGACTCCGTGCGACCCCATAGACCAGCCCCTCAAAATAGAATATACTGAGGGAGCAGTCAGCTGATGCTCTCTGGCCATCGCAGCTGTGTGCAGAAATCAAAGGACACCAGCCATGTGGTCACAGGACCTTGTATCATGACATGCTTGTTTGGGATGGCAAGTATTACCAACTTGGCATGGTGTCATCCGGGGAACATAAGGTTTTTATCACATCAACTGAGAAACCCTGTGGGAAATCACCACTTTGGTGTTTTTTTTTTTTTTTTACTTTCCAAGTAAGTCTATGGAAGACTCCCTTTCAAAACAAAGAAGTCTCTTTTTAGCAAAATGCTTCTGAAACCAACCTGGGAAGACAGACTGACAATTCCAATAGCAGTATTACTAATTTTATCAAATTCTTGGTTTAATGAACAGTGAAATTGAGCTGGGAGTACATGTCGTGGGTGGAAAGATCAACAGCGTGGTCTCTGAGAGGTGCAGTGCCTGCATGGTATTATGTGGACAGTTGCATAACAACGATGCAGTAATGCTACAGAACAATAGGCGCATTGTCTGTTCAAAATGAGGAAGTAAACAGTTTCCACTGTTGCCATCCCAAGTACACTAAACAGTTACTGAACTTATGGGGGCATGAGATTTTATTACTATATTCAGAGTTGGATTCATCTGCTGCTAAATAGAAAACAAGCAAGGCAGAGGAGAAAGCAGAGGTGGAATGAGAGGATTTGTTCCACGTATGTCCTCACCTGTGTCCTCCGTTGCACTTGCATATTGAGGGAGTCAGATTCTGAGATCTGGACAAAGTCAAAATCTCTGTTCAACCTTTACTGTCATTTAATGAACATTTATTGAAGGGCCAGATGGAAAGAAAGCCATCCCCAAAGATGGGAAATATCAATAAATTATTTTAACCAGGTAGATTTTAAATTCTGTTAGGGGAATTAGAATAGCCTTTAGGGTAAGGCTGATTTTTCCCCATTATTGAGGTGATACCCTTCTGAATCTTCAATTTGATGTCCCATGAATTACCAGGTTTTTCCACTTTGACTAGGGGAATACAATCCATTCATGTCCTGTGTAAGCTTGAAAGATTGTTCCCTTGGGTGATTTTTTTTCCCCCAGACTCACATAGTTTGTTATTCACGTGCTGGTCACGATCAGCTGATGACTCAGAAGGGACCCTCTGCTGATCTCCTGAGAGCTCTCTCTCTCTTTGTACAACTTGCTTCTTCTTTTTTTAAGCTTTTTTTAATTGAAATATAGTTGATTTACAATGTTGTATTAATTTCAGGTGTACAGCAAAGTATATCAGTTATTCATATACATATATCCACTCTTCTACATCTTTTTCCCATGTAGGTCATGGCAAAGTATTCAGTAGAGTTCCCTGTACTACACAGTAGATCCTTATTGGTTATCTATTATTATCTTGTTAATTATATGTAGTAGTTCATATGTGTACCACTCTCTTCTTTGGGACTCTGCCTGTGACTTTCTGGCCACCCCATCCTCCTAGTCCATGTCTCCATCTCAGAGACTCTACCAGGCTTCCCTGAGTTCCAGCTCCCTGAGCTTTGGCCTAGAAACTCTATCCAGGTAGGAAGCTGGTTAGCTACAAGACCCCTCTTTGAGTCCTGTCTCTAAGGCCACTGTCCTATGCTGCCTGATATCCAATGTCTGAAAAATCATTGTTTCGTATATTTTGTCCATTTTTAGTTGCTTTATTCAGTTCAGTCGCTCAGTCGTGTCCAACTCTTTGCAACCCCATGAACCACAGCACACAAGGCTTCCCTGTCCTTCAGCAACTCCCAGAGTCCACCCAAACTCATGTCCATCAAGTTGGTGATGCCATCCAACCATCTCATCCTCGGCTGTCCCCTTCTCCTCCTGCCCTCAATCTTTCCCAGCATCAAGGTCTTTTCAAATGAGTCAGCTCTTCGCATCAGGTGGCCAAAGTATTGGAGGTTCAGCTTCAACATCAGTCCTTCCAATGAACACCCAGGACTGATCTCCTTTAGGGTGGACTGGTTGGATCTCCTTGCAGTCCAAGGGACTCTCAAGAGTCTTCTCCAAAACCACAGTTCAAAAGCATCAATTCTTCGGTGCTCAGCTTTCTTTATAGTCCAACTCTCACATCCAAACATGACCACTGGAAAAACCATAGCCTTGACTAGGTGGACCTTTGTTGACAAAGTAATGTCTCTGCTTTTTAATATGCTGTGTAGGTTGGTCATAACTTTCCTTCCAAGGAGTAAGCATCTTTTAATTTCATGGCTGCAGTCACCATATGCAGTGATTTTGGAGCCCAGAAAAATAAAATCAGCCACTATTTCCACTGTTTCCCCATCTATTTGCCATGAGGTGATGGGGGAGGGTAAATCCAGTCCTTGTTTTTTTATCTTAACTAGAAACATTCAAGATGTTGTTGTTTGGTTTCTCAGTCGTATCTGACTCTGTTTGACCCCATGAACTATAGCACGCCTGGCTTCCCTGTCCTTCACCATCTTCTGGAAACAGCCACATAGATCTTTTAATTAGAAAACGTTTTTTAATTGTCCTCTCCATAAAAATTTCTCCTGACTCCAAACACCTATCTTTTATACTGAGGAGCTGTTTTACTATCTTCAGCATCAGGTGAGGTCATTGTAATATAGGTGTCACACGACAAGTCTCCTTAATGGTATACAGGTGTCTCTGTAGAATTAACTAGCAAGGTTGATCACTGTGATGAATAACTCTGGTCTTGAATTTGACTTCTCATGAATGAAATCTAATTTGCAGAAGGGAATTATATACTCTGTTTATGAGATCTCTTTTCTCTTTGTATTAAAGCTGCATCTCTGCATGCGTTTAATGGGGTGACCTTTGGGATATATAATCATTAGCAGATCTGTGAATGTAAATGCAGGCACTTCATTTTAGTCTTGTGTTTTGCCTTATGAGTCTTAAAAAAATATATGAAACAATGCTTTTCAGACATTGGACATAAGGCAGCATAGGACAGTGGCCTTAGAGACAAAGACGGTTCTTGTAGCTAACCAGCTTCCTACCTGGAAAGAGTTTCTAGGCCAAAGCTTGGACACAAGTAGCTTGAATATATATTACAAAAGCTTCCAGTGGAAGTCAAATATAATTTAAAAGCATAAAGGACATTCAGCTATGTTGTTGAATGCATTGCCTCAATTTCTATTTTTATTGATATTTTTCTAATTTTGTCTCGACCTGTGGTATATGTACCAGGATTTGTATTTTTTCTTGTGTGTGTGTTTATTATGATGAAAATGAAAACGTGGGTCAGATAACATGAATGGCAATGCTGCAAATATGACAAACTCCTAATAGTTGTGGCAGAAAAGGACTTCTCACAAGCCACAAATCTGTACCAAATGAGGCTGTGTGTTGGTTTCTAAGAAGGTTATAAGGAAATAGGAGAAATGTTGTTGCTACATTTTTCATGTAAAGGTACTTTCAGTGACCTTTGTTACTGGATGAAATACGAATGTACAAATGATCAAGTTTAGTTTTTATTCCCCTTAATGTGGGCTGCCATTTGGTAAACATAAGACAGCAATATGAAGAAACAATAGGTAAAAAACGCTTCTGGGTGACATTAAGAGTCTGGGGACCAGATGCAATGACTCAGTGTCCTAAAAGTCATTTATCATGTGGTAATGCTGCTGTAATCTCCCTAGTAATTCAGCAAATTACGTCTTAGTAAGTGTTTTTAATTTAATAAATCTCTGAATCACTAAGGAGAATCAGATCATAGTTTGGCAAAACTTGATGTTCACCATGATAAAGATATTTGATACTTTTTTAGGTCAGGTTTTTAACCTGAAGTCTTTTCTGTTTTATAAAACCAATCCAGAATAATCCCACTAGTAATGATATATTCTTTTTCAAATTCTTACAGTATTTATAATGTTAATCAGTTAATGTATTTGACTGGATACTGCCTTGCTAATTCTTTATTTTTAATATAAATTTATTTATTTTAATTGGAGGCTAATTACTTTACAATATTGTATTGGTTTTGCCATACATTGACATGAATCCACCACGGGTATACATGTGTTCCCCATCCTGAACCCTCCTCCCACCTCCCTCCCTATCCCATCCCTCTGGGTCATCCCAGTTCACCAGCCCCGAGCACCCTGTATCATGCATCGAACCTGGCCTGGTGATTCGTTTCACATATGATAATATACATGTTTCAATGCCATTCTCCCAAACCATCCCACCCTCGCCCTCTCCCACAGAGTCCAAAAGACTGTTCTATGCATCTGTGTCTCTTTTGTTGTCTTGCATACAGGGTTATCGTTACCATCTTTCTAAATTCCATATATATGCATTAGGATACTGTACTGGTGTTTTTCTTTCTGGCTTACTTCACTCTGTATAATAGGCTCCAGTTTCATCCACCTCATTAGAACTGATTCAAATGTATTCTTTTTAATGGCTGGTGATCAAAGGATCAATCCAAGAAGAAGATATAACAATTATAAATATATATGCACCCAACATAGGAGCACCGCAATATGTAAGACAAATGCTAACAAGTATGAAAGGGGAAATAAACAATAACACAATAATAGTGGGAGACTTTAATACCCCATTCACACCTATGGATAGATCAACTAAACAGAAAATTAACAAGGAAACACAAACTTTAAATGATACAATATACCAGTTAGACCTAATTGATATCTATAGGACATTTCACACCCAAACAATGAATTTCACCTTTTTCTCAAGTGCACATGGAACCTTCTCCAGGATAGATCACATCCTGGGCCATAAATCTAGCTAGGTAAATTTAAAAAAAATTGAAATCATTCCAAGCATCTTTTCTGACCACAATGCTGTAAGATTAGATGTCAATTACAGGAGAAAAACTGTTAAAAACTCCAACATATGGAGGCTGAACAACACACTGCTGAATAACCAACAAATCACAGAGGAAATCAAAAAAGAAATCAAAATATGCATAGAAACGAATGAAAATGAAAACACAACAACCCAAAATCTATGAGACACTGTAAAAGCAGTGCCTTGCTAATTCTTATATCTACCCTAAAGACGTATGTTTTATCATGTCATTTACTTTAGGAATTTCTTGAAAGCAGGGGTCCTGTATTTTTCTTCTTTTGTATTTTTCCTCTTAGCCCACTGCTAAGTTGAGAGCAGATGCTTGATAGTCTTGTTGTCTTGGGATCCATTGGAAGTATTTAAAGCTATGTGTCTATCTTCTTTCCTCCCCACAGCCATCATCCTAGCTCCTTTAATTGTTCAGAAAAATAAGACAGGAAATAATTGCTTGTGAAGGCCCACACAAGAAGTTAGGTATGGAATTCAAATTGGACCTCAGAGTTTCAGACTCATAATCCTAAACTCAAAAGGCCACCCATCCTTCATCAATGTAATTAGATTAAGAAAGGCATTCAGAAAAGTAAAGCTGCTCTTGTCCTGAAGGAGTTTGTGATTGTGTGTTCTCTGTATTTTCCATAAAATGTGGAAACTATGGATCTCATTAGAATGCACCCATCCCCAGCATGCTGGAGACCACAGCAGTAAAAACATCCTTGAAAAGGAGCATATACTTCTGCTCTGGGAGAGAAAGCCTGCTCGGTCTACCTATAGTGGTTGGTTGTTTTGTTGTTTTGTTGTGTGTGGACAGCTGAGAGTCATTTCCTCGTCTTTATTTAAAATGAAGCTGGACACTCCCTTTTCATTTGTGAAAAAGCTATCTGTGTGAGAAGGGAGTGAGCATGTTTACCCAGTGGGCTCGGAGCCAGGCCAGTGCCGCCTGCTTCTCTTGGTCCTCCTGTGCTCTGAGATGGGCAGATAGGAAAAGTTGCCAGTCCGGATGCCAGAGCTTCAAAGGGCCCCATCGAGAGGATGCACAAAGGCTCGTTTGTTCAGCGCTTAGATGGGGGAGATGCCAGCAGCTTCCAAGCAGAGAATTGGGGGTTTGTCTTCACTTGACTTCTCCTTGCCACCAGCGGGCGGATGGTGAAGTCTTTTCAGCCTGTGTCTTCACCGAAGTGAGGATGACTGCAGACAGAAATGCCTTTTGCCCTTCACTTGCCTCCATTTTTAAAGGGACGAATAAGGTCATTTCTGCTTCTAGAGTTAATTAAATGACAGAGTTAATCAAAAAGATTTTTTTTGTGATTTAAAATCCTAATATGCTGGACTGTAGACTTGAGGGGTAAACATAGCAGGTAGCTGGCAATAAGGGGGGTCTGAGTTTTATGTCATAAAGGTTTTTTATCAGTGTTTCTAGGAAGTAGAAATCCTTCCTCCAATATTTCAGGGTAAAATTCTAGTTAGAACCCTGGAGACTCTACTGTCGGTATTCAATCCTGGGAAGAGAGTGTTAAGCTGGTACCAGTTACTTGATGCAGTTGTGAATTTATTTCAGATCTGGTTCAGAGTATAGGTTTTGTACGACAGTTTTGGTAGAATCAGAAAGAGTAAGGTCGTGTATTGATGAAAAGAAAATGAACCTGAAGTCAGAGAAGAAAAGTGCTGGATTTGGAGACTTGTAAGTGAGACCAGCTTTCAGGAGAGGCAAGTGAGGCTCAAATTATGTTACATATTTTTTAAATAAAACCGATGTATCTCAACACCAGCTTTACAGGGAAATGCCAGGTACAGGTTCTAGGACTCTAGGATGTTAACTTTGAAAAAAAAAAAAGGGTTTGGAATCATAAATCAGTATATGTAAACACAAATGGTTTAAATTTTCATTCAAACAACTTCAGATTTCTCTAAATGTACATTTGGCAGAAAGATGAATTGTTGGCCAGTACATAATAAATAGATCAATTGTTTACATTCCCATATATTGAAAATACTGAACAGAAAATTCAAAAAGAAAATCTGTTCTAAAAGGAGATGTAATAAATGAGTCTTAGACTTTGATTCGTGAAAATCAAGATCCTATTTTAGTTACTACTTGGCTTTGGAAGGGGAAAGTCTGATCCATTCATTCCAAACAGAATAGTTTTGTTTTCCTTTTTGCATATGTCCGTGCAAGTGATATTTTTTCTTGAGAGCTGGAAAATTATTAGTTATCATTTGTGATTCAAGTTCTAGCACTGACCATCCCTTAAATAGTATATATGTATATGAAACACTTAACATGATATCAATCCTCTTACATTTTTATGTATACAGTGTGGTGTAGTTAACTGTAGGCTTGGTGTTATACTGCAGGTCTCTAGAACTTAACCCACCTTGTATAACTGAACTGTTATACTCAGTTCAGTTATAGAACAGCAATTCTGCCTTTCCCCCTTCTCCTGGCCCCTGACAACCACTGTTCTCCTCTCTGCTTCTATGAATGTTTTAGATCTTTAGATAACTGGAAGCCTGGGTATTTGTCCTTCTGTGCCTGGCCTATTTCACCCAGTACCAGGACATGGTACTTAAGGAGGCACTGACTCTCAGGCTCATTCAGGGGCAGGTGTGGCCCCTCAGAGTGAGCGCCACCTTAAATTTTCCATCCCTTGTGGCCACGCTTGCACTATCTTAATCCCGACCCTCCTTCGAAGCCAAACAACCACTTTCCACCGCTTTCTCCAATGCCATTTCTGGTTCTCCAGGAGCAGCTGTGGGTGGAGCAATGGGTGAGGAGTGACAAGAAGTGGAGTCTTCTCATTATGTGATTTGAGGTGACTGATTACCTTCTTGAGTGTCATTTTCATCATGGACACAGAACTAATATTTAATGTCTCTTTTCTCTGTCAGGAACTGTGCAAGGTCTGAGAGTTAGCCCTAATTGCAAGCTAGCATGTTGGCCGGCCACAGTTCCATGGATACTGGTAGAAGACAGGTGACTCTTGGGTCAGAGACAGGAGACTTTGTTACTCACAGGAACAGCAGTAGTCAAATCACGAGCATTTATATTGGTTCCTTGAGCTGCAGTGCCATAGGGCGAGATGAAGAGGATCAGATGATATAGGCTCCCGCAATGGGTTGCATTACAGGGAATGAACCCTGGAGTTAAGGAACCAAGATATTTTATAATGGCAGTAGCGTGCCTGAGCTTTGCTCTGGGCAGAACTGTCATCTCCAGCATACTGGACAGTAAGCGTGTGTGCCCTCTGTTCCAGCATAATCTGTATCATATTTGCCTTCAGAATTTTTCTGAGGGCAGAAAAACAAAAAACACTATGGTAAAGAACCCGCTTGCCAATGCAGGAGACATAAGAGACAAGGGTTCAATCCCTGGGTCGGAAAGATCCCCTGGACGAGGGCATGGTAACCCACTCCAGTATTCTTGCCTGGAAAATCCTATGGACAGAGGATCCTAGTGGGCTAAGTGCACAGGGTTGCAAAGAGTCAGACACGACTGAGCGACTTAGCATGCATGCATGCATTTTGTTTTAATTTTTGTCGTGTAGTTGATTTACAATGTGTTATTTTCTGCTGTACAGCAAAGTGAACCAGTTATACCTATACATATATCCACTCTTTTTTAGATTCTTTTCCCATATAGTTCGTTTGCTGTTCAGTCGCTAAGTTGTATCTAACTCTGTGACCCCATGGAGTGCAGCACAACAGGCTACTATGTCCTTCACTGTCTCTTGGTGTTTGCTCAAACTCATGTCCATTGAATCGATGATGCCATCCAACCATCTCATCCTCTTTCATCCCCTTCTGCTCCTGCCCTCAATCTTTCATAGCATCAGGGTCTTTTCCAATGAGTCAGCTCTTTGCATCAGGTGGCCAAACTATTGGAGCTTCAACTTCAGCATTTGTCCTTCCAATGAATATTCAGGGTTGATTTCCTTTAGGACTGACTGGGTTTGATCTCCTTGCATAGATCATTACAGAGTATTAAGTAGAGTTCCCTGTGCTATACAGTAGGCACTGATTTGTTATGTATTTTACATACAGTACTGTGTTTTAGATTTTTTTTTTATTCATTCACAGCTAAACTAAATTCTACCTAATAAAAAATTTGGCATCTGGAGGTAGGGTGTGATAACAACTTGAAAACATGACCTGGCTTGGGAATGAGGAAGTATTTACATAATGGGGACTATGATACTCCAGAGAGGGACAACCAATGACTCTTATGGTGTGGGAAACTGTCACGTTGTTTTCTGTTGTCCTTTGGAAGAAAAACCACATATGAATGGGAGCTCAGCTAATGTTATAGCAGGAAGAATTCAGCATATTGGTGTGTGTGTGTTGGGAACTTTTTGCCACTTTAGTGGAATCTTTTTTAAAATTTATTTTCATTGATTTATTTATTTTGGCTGTGCTAGGTTTTGTCGCTGTGTGTGGGCTCTCTCTAGTTGCAGCGAGCAGGTGCTTCTCTTGTTGCAGAGCATGGGCTCTAGGGTCCATGGGCTTTTGTAGTTGTGGTGCCTGGGTTTAGCTGCTTCATGACATGTGGAATCTTCCTGGACCAGGGATTGAACTCATGTCTCCTGCATTGACAGGTGGACTCTCAACCACTGGACCATGAGGGACGTCCAACAAAGTCTTTTAAAGTGAGAGATGAATTCAGAGTAGGCTAGACTTCATCCTGAGAAGGAAATAGCCCTTCTCTTAGAGAGTTGCTGTGAGAAGCTTACAGCACAAATTGCCTATGAATCTTATGTTGCTAAGTCATGCCTGACTGTAGTAGCCCACCAGGCTCCTCTGTCCTTGGGATTTCCCAGACAAGAATACTGAAGTGGGTTGCCAGTTCCTTCTCCAGGGACTTCCCGACCCAGGGCTCAAACCTGCATCTCTTGCATTGGCAAGTAGATTCTTTACCACTGAGCCACCAGGGTAGCCCCTATAATTCAATGTATTGAAGTTCTGATAAAGCCCCTTCTTCTGTAGCTCAAATTTAAGGTGTTGTAAGTGGTGGTTGCAAAGGGCCACTATTAGTAAGAGATAGCTGTGCTGGCAAACCTTATAGCAAGAGCTCTCTACAGACAATGGGAACTAGATTAAGGTTTTCATTTTCTCATCCAAGCTTTTATTTTCCAAATGGTGTTTAAGTGGCCATCACTCATTTGAGGGAGAGGATGAGAGAAGACAATAAATAAAAGAGTTGCCATATTGAGAAACAAGTATAATAATAATAAGTATGGTTATTTTCATGACATGTGCTAAGTCGCTTCAGTTGTGTCTGACTATTTGTGACCTCATGGACTGTAGCCCACCAAGCTTCTCTGTTCATGGGATTCTCCATGCAAGAATACTGGAGTGGCTTGTTATTTCCTCCTCCAGGGGATCTTCCTGACCCAGGAGTCAAACCCACATCTCTTACGTCTCCTGCATTGGCAGGCAGGTTCTTTACCACTGGTGCCACCTGGGAAGCCCAATGTGGAACTAACTGGAAACAAACCCATGAGAGGCCTACTAAGATTTAAGGGAATATTGTTGCCAAACAGACCCCAAGCTTGGTCTACAGCACCTGTGACAATTAAACCCTCAAGTTAACCTTGGATCCAAGTTGGAAGCAGGGTGGGAAGGCTGGCCAGGCTGTAGGAAAGTTATACCCCCTAAGACCTACTTCAGTGTGTCCAGAGATGTTAGTGGACGTGGGTGACTCTCAGGGAAGAAAGCCAAGAGTCTCAGAAGATTGATTGGAGTGTTTGTCCAGAAAGAAGAACCAGAGCCTTCCAGAGGGGCCAAATAAGCAACTTACTTTACTGCTGGACAGGGTAACTTTTCAGTTCTGCCCGACTGGATCTTATAATTGTTTAGACCCGTGACTGTGGGAGTTTTTGTGTTTATTGTTCCATTTCTTCCAGAGTGTTTAGACTCTGCACAGCATAGTAACTGGGGAAGACTTGGGGCTGTTTTCACTGGAAAGAGAGTATGTTCTTTTTGTTGGGAAGGAGTTCACATGGAAGTTCTTAAATATCCAAAAATGTAGACTGTAACAAAGACCATTGGTTATCTCCCAAACTTCCATTTTTTCTTTCTTAGTTATCTAACTTCAAATTCATTGTGAGGATATATTCACTCAGCTGAAGGATTATATTTCTCAGCCTCCCTTGCAGCCTTGTGCAGTAATGTGACATGGTTCTGGCAAATGAGATGTAAGAGCTAGTACTGTATTATGCTTCTTTAAAAGGGTCTTCCTTTTTTCTTCCATTCTACTTCCTAGAGCATGGATGTAATGGCTAGCACTCTAGTTGCCATTTTGTTTGATGAGGATGAGGCTCCTCACTCTACAGATACTGGAATAAAAAATCACAGAAGGTAAGGCACTGATGAATTCATGGAACTAACAATCATCCTTGGATTGCTGGCCTCCATACTTGTTTCCTGGTGGCTTAGATGGTAAAGAATCTTCCTGCAACGTGGGAGACTTGGGTTTGATCCCTGGGTTTGGAAGATCCCCTGGACGAGGGAATGGCAGCCCACTCCAGTATTCTTGCCTGGAGAATTCCATGGATAGAGTAGCCTGGTGGCTACAGTCCATGGGGTCCCAAAGAATCAGGCATACCTGAGCAACTAACAAGAGATACTTCTTTCATGTGACAGAATAACACCTTTTGTTTTCATAGGTAGGTAAATCTAATTTTGATAATTGTAAAAATTGTGTACAAATATGAGGATATTGTGACTATTATGAGTCAGGAAATCTGTAAGAAAGAGTGGGTACATAAGTTTTTTTTAATAACTGTAACAAAGTAAAGTTATTAATTTTTAAAGTTAATCTTGACATTGGGGTTAGACAGTGTTTTTATTCTGTTGTAAACTGTACCATCATAGCCTTGACCATCCATACAATTCTAAAATCTTAAGTCCTTGGGGGCATGCACAGTAGCTTGCCATATTCACAGGGACCTATAATAGAATTGCAACATTAAGGACCATGCTGAAGGGGCAGTAGGCTGAATTATTTGTACTATATGGTTTCACCTATTACAGTACAACTGATTAGACCAAAGGTGGGAAACTAATCAATGCAGCCAATACATAGACTAAGGTTAATGACCTATGATTGACTTCTTCTGGTATGAAAAGAGGATCTGGGTCAATCAACATTTCTTTGTCAGGAATTTGAATTAGGAACACAAGCTAGGTATCAGTTAGCAGTGGAAGCTGAAGCTAAAGTCAGCAGAAATGGTCAGTCTCTGATGGTCTATGATGGTCATGTGTAAGCTAAGATACAGGCTGGCAGAAACCATAAGGAGCTGAAGCTTAGGTAGATGAAGGACAGGGTAGAAGATGGGGATGTTACTGAGAATAATATAAGGAAAAGAGACATACAAAAAGAAGAGATGGGAACAGTAAATGAGAGTCTTGCCATTGGCGGTGATATTTGACCTTCTGTTGCTGGGGTCTCTGCGGCTATTTGAACATCTGGCTCATGTTTCTATATGGCAAGATAGGACTGAGTTCTTGCATTTCCCACCTTCTGTATCTCTCACCCCCCAAAATAAATGTCTTTCCCCTATCTGAAAGAGCCTAATTAGAAAAACTCAGATATAGAGAAATACGTACGTGTTTAATTGCCCAAACCATCATGTTTTTCTATTACTTGGAACTAGTATACCCAATTTAAAATTATTTCAATCCTATTTAATTTTAAAAGGGTTAAATTGAGGCAGTTTATCATATTAAAGGCAACATAGCCCAAAACAGTTAAAATAAGGTTAGCTGAAGAGAAAGATAACTATATCAAGCTTCTTCAGGGAAATTATGAGAAAATTCTCATTGAACATTTTCTTTTTTTTTAATTTATGTATTTTAGTTGGGGGCTAATTACTTTACAATATTGTAGTGGTTTTTGCCATACATTGACATGAATCAGCCACGGGTTTACATGTGTTCCCCATCCTGAACCCCCCTCCCACCTCCCTCCCCATCCCATCCCTCTGGGTCATCCCATTGCCCCAGCCCTGAACATTGGTCTCATGCATCGAACCTGGAATGGTGTTCTGTTTCACATATGATAATATACATATTTCAATGCTATTCTCTCAGAATGTCCCACCCTCACCTTGACAAATGGATAAGGAAGCTGTGGTACATATACACAATGGAATATTACTCAGTCATTAAAAAGAATACATTTGAATCAGTTCTATTGAGATGGATGAAACTGGAGCCCATTATACAGAGTGAAGTAAGCCAGAAAGAAAAACACCAATGCAGTATACTAATGCATATATATGGAATTTGAAAGATGGTAACGATAACCCTATATGCGAGACAGAATAAGAGACACAGATGCATAGAACAGTCCCACTGAACGTTTTCTTAGCACCTAGGAATTTAAGATGGAATTGAAACCATTAACATAAGAAGTGATAGTGTCGTGGTTTTGGTTAGGGATGTGAACTCTCAACCTGGGCTTTGCCACTTAAGATGACACTGAGTGGGTCTCATGGATATTCTTCCTTCAAAAGTCAGGAAAAATTAGAGATGTTTTAAAGTGAGAGAATTGAAAAGGACAGGCATTTAGTCAGTTAGTGTGGACCCAACACTACACTACTGGGACAGATACAGCATGCCCAAATTGCTATGAAACCTTTCAAGGTGCTTCATCTTTTTGCTTTTTGAGCTGGCAGTACAGATTGGTGCCACACCACCAACATATCACAGAATAAAAAGTTGAGTGAAAGTTCATGCATTGAAACACATCACTGAATTCGCATGATAACACTGGTATTTACTGGAAGTATAATGACTGGATTAACATACACCATTGCTTCCTTCCTCCCTGTTGGCTGCTTCATTTGGGTCTTCATTTAACTGCTCAACCACAAAAGGGAACTCAGCTTGGGAGAGAAATTCTTAGAAGTGAATGTGACTGAAATTGGCAATGCAAATGCATCAGGTATTTCCACTATTCACAACTTACTCCAGATGAAGTAGACCAGTCATCATTCTTACATTACACATCTTTCTGAGTTGAAGATTGTGACTACAGGATTCTTTAGATGCTGAACAAGTCATCTCTTACTACAATTATGCTGCATGACTGATGGTCTACAAATTCAGCAGCTTATAATAATAAGCACTGATTTTGTTCTAGTCTGTGGGGAATCAATTTGAGTCTAGTTTTGACTGTGCTCACATACATTGCTGGAGATTGACTGGCTGTCAGCTGATCTGGGCTGGCTTTTGCTAGGACAACTGGGAAGACTGGGTGCTGCTATTTGCTTCTCTGACACTCTAGCCCAGCAGTCTGAGCTCGTTCTTCAGCTGTGGCAGAGGTGCAAGAGAGAGGGCAAGCTCAGACATGCCAGGGCGTTTCAAGACACTGCTTTTGTAACATTGCATTGGCCAATGGAAGTCACATGGCCAACCTATATTCAAAGGGCTGGGAAATAGATTAGATTCTAATTCTTGAGAGAGATGCCCTGGATACAGAGAAGGGTGATGAATTAAAATCATCATTGTAATCTGGACAATTGTCTTTTCCTTAAGAGAAACTAAACTCTCAAAAACATTTTAAAATTTAGCTTTGGTGTTAACTACAAGTATATATATACATGAAGGGGTCAAATGGCTCTATATGACTTTTAAGGCTGCTAATGATATCAGATCTTTTAGCTGGTTCTTTGATTATTGGCCCCCCATAGGTTTTAAAAAATGCATTGTTACTTCTTGTCTTCAACTTTAGGCATGGCCTATTGACTTTTTCCTCAGGAAGATACAAATTTACCTCCTGTTCACTGACCTCCCTTACCATTCACCAGACACATGCACATTTCCTGTGCTCCTAACTTTTCATTGTTGTTTTATAACTTGGTTTATATTATTTCTCAGTATTTAGATTTCTCAATATTAGATTATTAGTGCTTCCCAAATGGCACTAGTGGTAAAGAATCTGCCTGCCAATGCAAGAGATGCAGGTTCAACCCCTAGGTCGGGAAGATCCCCTAAGAAAGAAATGGCAACCCACTCCAGTATTCTTGCCTGGAAAATTCCATGGACAGAGGAGCCTGGCGGCGGTACAGTCCATGGGGTTGCAAAGAGTTGGATATGACCGAGTGACTGAACACACATTTAGATTATTAAGACTGTAAACACTCTTCATAGGTGATTCATAAAGTAAACTACAGTTGTTTTTCCATTGCTGCATGCTTTATAGTGTCTCTAAAGTTAGTTACTGTCCTCTTTTCTTTGCCTCTCTATTATCATTAATGCAGCCGCAGTTTCATTTTTTCTTTTCCAGTTGTTTAAATCGTCTCTAAGTATGTTCAAAAGCCCTGGACGGTCTCTGGGTTTCATGTAGGTACAGGTTTCTCTCTGGAGCTGTAAATTACTCTAAACTGTAGGATTCTATGGCCTGTAAAATTCTAATAGCTTCTTTCACCACCATTCTGGAGATCAGTACTTCCTGGACTTATATCTTCCTCATGTCTGGATTATTTCCTCAATTGATGGAATGCATCTTCCTATAGATTTCTAGAAAACAGTAGTTAGGAAGTACATTTTTACCCTGAATATGTTATTACATACTACTGTCAGTGTATAAAACAAATTAATCTTGTCATAGAAGCACAAATTCAGAGAGCTTGGTGTTGAAGATTACCAAAAGTAGAAATTTACAAAATGTTTTTTTGTTTTATAGTTAAGCTTTTGTAAGTGTTCAGAATGAGCTCTCCTTTGACTCTTCAGTGATACATTTTTTCTCAGCATTTTATTATAAAATTGTCCAAATACAAAAAAAAATTGGGAAAGAAAGCAAAATGAATAGCTGTGTGCATTGATCAAGGTTTTATATATATATATATATATATATATATATGAAAATGAATATATATAATACCGCTCTTCATTTTTTTCTATTATCATTTGAATGTAAGTGATTGACGCTGTCAAATTTACACGTCAATATATCAGCACATATATTTGGGCTTCCCTGGTGGCTCAGATGGTAAAGAATCTGCCTGCAATGTGGGAGACCTGGGTTTGATCCCTGAGTTGAGAAGATCCCCTGGAGAAGGACACGGCTACCCACTCCAGTATTCTGGTCTGGAGAATTCCACGGACTGTATAGTCCATGGGGTCGCAAAGAGACGGATACGACTAAGTGACTTTCATTCACTCACATATCAGCAGATGTCTTAAGAAAGAGAATACTTACAACTAAGCCACAATACCTTTCAGATACCTAGGAAAATCAGTGTCAGTTTCATATTCAAATTTTCCCAATTATCGTAAGAATGCCTCTTATACTGACTTCATTAAAAAAAAAAAGACAGCAACCTGTCAAATCTAGGTTCATACACTGCTTCTGTTATATATTTCTAGGTACTTTCAATCTAGGACAATTTCCCTATTAAAAATTATTTTTCATTTACCTGTGGCCAAGTTAACTTTTTTGGCGTACAGTTCTGTGAGCTTTAACATGTTGATTCGTATAATCACTCCTGGAGTTAGGATATGGAGCTGTTTCTACCTTAAAACATTTCCTCAAATTTTCCCTTTGTAATTGATCCCTCCCTCAGCCTATAACCCCTGGTAACCATTGAGCCTAGCAGCTCTGTTACCTAGGTCACTCTCCTGTTGTTGTTTAGTTGCTGAGTCATTTCTGACTCTTTTGCGACCCCATGGACTGTAGCCTGCCAGGCTCCTCTGTCCATGGACTTTCCCAGGCAAGAATACAGGGTGGCTGTCCTACCATTTGCTTTTTCCAGAATGTCATTAAATAAACAGAGTCATACAGCATGTACCCTTTTGAAATTGACTTCTTCCACTTAGCATAGTGCCTTTATGCTTCATTTCATGTTTTTGTATCATTCATGCATTTGCTATGTATCATTCCTTTTTATTATTGAGTTATATTCCATGATATACATGGTCCGAAATTTTCTTAATCCACATACTCACTGAAGAACATTTGAGTTATTTCCTTTTTCTAATGATTATGAATAATGCCACTCTAAATACCACATATGAATTTTTGTGTCTGTGGGTGAAAATAAGTTTTCATTTTTCTGGGGTAGATACCTCGATGTAGTTTGTTGGGTCATATGGTAAGGGTATGTTTAATTTTTTTTTTTAATCCTTGAATATTGTTTCCATTTGATCCAGGGCTTGGGAGAGGACTCCAGGGTTGTTAAAATGATGCCTACTAGCTCATGGAAAGGCTCAGACAGAAGCCCTGACCCACTGTGGGGTGAGAGTTGGGGGGGATACAGAGAGGCCCCGCAAAGGCTGGTGCACTCTGGAGGTCCCTCGTCATGCTTGAGGGTAACCCTTTGGAACAGTTACTCCCCAGTCCCAACCAGCCTGGGGCCGGCCAATCTACGGAGTTAGTCAGGTGGTCATCCACCTCTTGATGAATATTACTTGCTCAGCTAGGATGAGGCTCTGCAGGAAGTCGCAGAGGTGGAAGTCTGTGTGGGCAGGTCCCAGAGCATGCAGATCCCAAAGGGCTTGGTTCAGGTTCTTCTCCAGGGCCTTGGCAGCTTCCATGGTATCTGAAGTTTTACCCTGTTCATTTTGGGATGGCTTCTGCATGTCCTGGCAGAGGGCAAGGCTGTAGCGCCAGTTTTTATCTTCCAAAGAGGCTTGGTGCCCTCACAACCAAGGTGGTCATGCCTTCCAGAGCTCCATGGTTGTGGCTAAACTAGAAGCCCAGAGAGAGGTAGGTGCAGGAATGCTGCAGACGCAGGTGGAAGGCAGCCTCTACTTCAGTGAAATGATGCTTACGAGTCTGGGAGCTCATGGTTGGTTTGCAATAGAGAGCTGTCTGCATAAAATGGTGTTAGCTCATCCTGGAGGCAAGGGACGGCTAAGAACATGGTCCTGGAGGTTGTGACTGGAAAGGAGGTTGGAAGGTGGCCTGAGCTGGAAGAAGCGGGTCCCCAGAGCTGTTCCATCTAAACATTGTTGAAGTAAGAGACAGATCCTCAGGACTGTGGGCCCACTGCCTGTGTATGTTTAATACAGAAACTTCCAAACCATTTGCCAACATGGATGTACAATTATGGATTCTCCACTAGAAATATTTGAAAGTTTCAGTTGCTCAGTACTTGATTTTAATTTTAATTTCCCTAATAACTAATGCCATTGGACTTCTTTTCATATGCTTATTTGCCATCTGTATTGTCTCTTTGGTAAAGTATCTGTTCTGGTCTTTTGCCATATAGTTTAACTGGATTATTTCTTTTCACGTTGTTGAGTTTTGAGAATTCTCTCTATACTCTAGTTAAAAGTCATTTTTGAGATATATGATTTATAAATATGTTCTTTCTATTGCTTATCTTTTCAGTGTGTTACTAGGGTCTTCCAGAGCTAATGTTTAAATTTTGATGAAATACAATTTATCAATTATTTATTTTTGAATTGTGATTTTGGTGTCTAAAACCACTTTGTATAACCCAAGTTCATGAGTGTTCTTCTTTTGTATTTCTTTATATTTAATGTCTTACTGCCTGGTTTATTAGTTTTTTGTTTTTGTTTTTGTTTTTTTTTGTATCAAGCAAAAAAAGACCTTTATTTTAAGTTGTGTATTTCCTTAAAAGTAAGGCTTTTGTCAGACATTTATACTCTGGAAAACATAGAACAATCAAAAAGTGCAAACAAACTGCATGGGACAACTTAAAAAGGGTATAACCTTAAGATCGTTAAATT
Source organism: Giraffa tippelskirchi (assembly GCF_054371585.1). Classification (NCBI taxonomy): domain Eukaryota; kingdom Metazoa; phylum Chordata; class Mammalia; order Artiodactyla; family Giraffidae; genus Giraffa; species Giraffa tippelskirchi. The sequence continues at coordinate 72,463,836 of NC_137284.1, forward strand.
TTATAAATTAGGCTTTAATAAATTGTATAAAGTATTTATTTAATAAAAAAAAGTCTGCTTTTCAAACACATAGGTACTTCATTGTTACCCCCAATCCACAAGACTCACATGAAAATAAAACACTTAATACAGAAAAAGAGGAAAAGGTCAAATTGAAAGGAGGAAAGCTGAATGAAAGGAAGAAATGAAAAACCAGTTCACAGTATTTACTTCTAGACTCTCTTTCTGGTTTTTGAACGGGTTTGTGTGGCCTCTTCTGTCTGTTTATCCGAGCATTCCATACCTTCAACACTAGATTCTACTCTTTCCTCAGCTTCTTTCTTTCTCTTCTTTGCCACTGGTTTTGCTTTCAAACTTCCATTCTCCACAACAGTGAGGTCCAGCTTGCCATCATCCTTACTTCCTATAGCTTTCAGTCCTTGCAAAAGAATATCTCGCAACTTTTGATAAAGAGGTTTTTCAACATAATCCAGTAATTTCACTGTTTCCATGTACTTAGCAATTTCATCTGGCTTGTTTTTCTCAGGAAAACATTTGTCCATCAAACTTGCAATATTTTCTCTGTATCTAATTTTGGAATCTCTAACGTAGTTAGGATCTTTCAAATTATCCTCCCATGGCAGATGGCCACTAAGCCACTGGATCATGCAATATCCAAGGATTTCCAAGTCACCGCATCTTGATGGGGCCACACCATTGTGCGCATCGATGCTGGTGAATTCAATTGTGCCATCATGACATCTTTTGGGGTCTTCTTTGTATTCTTTGAGTCCCTTCTGGGCAGTATCGATAAGCAAGGCCATAGTCTACCAAGTACACCTGGTCAGGATTCTTGTAGCTGAGAAGAAGATTTGAGGCCTTGATATCTCCGTGTACATACTCATGCTCATGAATATATTCCAGAATATCCAGAATTCTTAAGCTTAGCTGCAAGACAGTTTTCTGAGAAAATCTTTTGGCATTTGCTTCATATATTTTCTGAAGGTCACTCCCAAAGTGATCTATTATCATAAACCTATAACTTTTTCCATTTTTGTCATGTAGACCAGACCCCCAATACTTAGGGACACCCAGGTACTTCAGTTTATGGGTACGAATCCATTTTTGAATTTGTTCTGGTTTGGCAGCTCGCTGGTAGAACTTTAATTCAGTAAAAAGAGGTCCATTATCACTGGGTTCCACTTTCACAACACAGGGTGCATCGGTGCCCACGGATTTTGAAGAATTCGTATCAGCAAGATATATACAACCAAAGCCACCTTGGCAAATGGGAGATCCCAGTTTCCATTCCTTTTTGGTCATATCAGTGATTATCTCCCCGGCTGCAAAATGTTCTGCAAGACGTCTCTTTGCAGGGCCCTGTCTTCCAGACTGAACAGCTTTTACACGAGGCATTTTCACTCAAGCCGCAGACCGTCGCCTTCTGCCCAGTACGAACTTCCCGCCGCTTTCGCCGACTCGCCTGGTTTATTAGTTTTAAGTGGCATTCTCTGACTTCCTCTTTTCTCTATATTTGCATAATAACCCATAGTTATATTCTGCTTGCCTCTTTCTACTTTTCCTGTATGCTTTTTAGATGCACTCTTTCTACTTTGTCATGGCATATACTATTTATGTACTATTCTGCTTCCCATATCCCCCCCCACTGATCTAGCTGTAGATTTCCAACTCAGTATATTAAATGTTCATTTTTAATACTTTTTTCTTGATGTTTCTTCTGTTATTTGGTTGCCTTTAGTTCATTCTCTAGATTCCTTTTAGAAGGCTTTTAGGTGCACTATTTTCTGAGGTCTTGTACATTTGAAGCTATTTTACTATAGTTCTGATAGTTGAAATATAGCTAGACTGAATATAAAATCTTTGATTTTCACTTTCTTTGGGTTTCTCAAAGATGCTGTTCCACTGTTGTCTTTCTTTGTATGTTTTTCTTAAAAATCTTGGAAGCCTGTTTCACTGTTGTAACTAATTTGGTTATTTGCCTTGAGGTGCTGTAGATTTTCTTTTTATTTAAAAAAAAATCTGACATCTTGCAAGACAGTGTTTCAAATTTGACCATTCTGAAAATCATTTTTCTAGTTCACTGTAGCCATTTTAAACATATAGATTTAGATTTTTTTTTTTTTTGAATTACAGGCTTAAATATTAGTTCTGTTTTATTTTTGTTCTTCAGGGACTCCAGTTATACATATGTTGTTGGCTGTTTGTCTATCATGGATTTCAGTCACTTTCTCTCTGACTCTTTAGTTTTTTCTTTATCTCATTTTCATTTCCTTGACTTCTTTCCTGCACTTATTTAATGTTCTTTAATAGCACTTTATTTGAATCTACTTTCCTTTGGATACCTTATAACTTATTCCTCATTTTGGAGATGTTTTGTCTAGGTACTTTCTTTCCTGAGTTGTATCAACTAATGAGTTGCTTCCTCTTTTGTGTGTATTTATGTATGTAGTTTTTGCATTTTTCCTTATAAATTGTATATGTTCATCTAAATGTTTGTGTATGAGAATTTTCATCATGTGTAGTATTTCGATTTCCATTTCTTTTTTTTGTTTACAGTAACTTTGAATTGAGTTGGTCCTGTTTTGTTTCTTTTTTTAAATCCATTTTTTGGATGAATGTTTTAGTTCTCTTCAACGACCAAGGTTGCTGCTGCTGCTGCTGCTAAGTTGCTTCAGTCGTGTCCGACCTGTGCGATCCCATAGATGGCAGCCCACCAGGCTCCTCCATCCCTGGGATTCTCCAGGCAAGAATACTGGAGTGGGTTGCCATTTCCTTCTCCAATGCATGAATGCATGCTAAGTCGCTTCAATCATGTCTGACTCTGTGTGACCCTATGGACAGCAGCCCACCAGGCTCCTCAGTCCATGAGATTCTCTAGGCAAGAATACTTGAGTGGGTTGCCATTTCCTTCTCCAATGACCGAGGTTACGTATCTTTAATAGATGATTTTGTTGGTGGGGTTTTGTGGTGGTGAATGAAGGAGAGGAGGAGTTTGCATGTTCTGTAGTGGTTTTTATTTCTGCATGCTCCTTAATTTGTCCCTCTTGCTTCCTGCTTTCCCTTCACTGTGCCATCTCCAAGGTATTATCTCCTCTTCTCTATTTACCTACTTTTCCCTTAGAAGCAATGTGTCTTCAAAGTTACCAGTTTCCAACTCACTCAGTTTTAAAACCCCTTCCCTGTAGCTTTCACTGCAGATTATCTAGTCCCAGACCTGTGTTTTGGGCTTCCCTGGTGGGACAGTGGTAAAGAATTTGCCTGCAATGCAGGAGGCCTGGGTTCGATCCCTGTGGGAAGATCTCTTGGAGAAGTGCATGGCAACCCACTCCAGTACTCTTGTGAAGAGAATCCCATGGACAGAGGAGCTTGGCAGGCTGCAGTCCATAGGGTCATACAAGTTGGACACGACTGAGGTGACTAAGCAGCAGCAGGCCTGTGTGTAGTATTTCAGCTCTTAGCATTGGACTTTTTCCTTTCTCAGGATGATTATTCCTGTGCTTCATTTAAGTTCTCTTATTTCGTTGTTCTTTTCCATGAAGAGTTTAAAGGTTGTCTTCCTCCACTTTCTCCTCTAGCAGTGTTGAAACTGAGGTGTGCAATCTGCTGTAATAGTACATCTTTATATGAAAGGAACTAAGTTCACAGTATTCTCTGTGTCCTCTTAATGCTGAGTATGTGGATCAAGTGAGAGTTGATTTGTGCTCCTTCTCCCCCTCCCTCTCCTCACCCTACCACTCCTCCTCATTCTCATACTTCTTTTTGGAAGTTGTTTGGTGATTCAGATTTAGACAGCTGCCCTTGTGGCCAGCTGGAATTTCTACTTTCACATGTGAGCTGTAGATCTTTCCATGAGCCATTTTGAATATGGGCTTCTCAGTATGAGGGTACGGTTTGGTTACTTTTATTAGGGAAACATGTCTTATTATAATCATTAAGTCTTTTTTTCCTCAGGAGGGTCAGATGCCTCAGAGAAGAAATCTGCAATTCCATGTTGTGCAGCCATAATAACCTAGACAACTACACTCAACAATATGGATGAATTTCACAAACAATACTGACTGAAAGACACCAGACACAATGGGACTCTTACTATGCGGTTATTTTTTTTTTTTTTAAGTTCAAAATTATACAAAGTTAGATGTGCTGGTTAAGACTGTGTATTAAATAGAAAAGGTCTTGGGGCAGAAAAGCTGAAAGACACGAGCAAGCACTTTGGGTGCAGCCATGTCAGCATAAATCTGAGGTTACCTAACCGTCCAACAGAACTGAGGATGCAGTCACACTCAGCTGAGGAATTGTGACATAGGGCATCAAAAGTGTCTTCTACAAAAGGCAAGATCACAATCAGTAAAAGATAATATAGCAGCTGCCCCTAGAAAGGAGGGAAGAACTGTAAGGGAGGAGATGTCAAGTGAGGATGTGGGGAGACTTGGGGTGCTTCAATATCTTGTTATTTTATCTTGTGGTTATACTGCTGTTGCTTTGTAACATTCTGAATGGATATATATTTATGACACAGTCTTCTATATTATGATATAGACTATAACAAAAAGAGAGAACTAGATTGATAGTAGTAGCCTTGAATGTCAGGCGTTTAGTCTTATTTCTATAGTCAAATTATGTTTGAGGGGGCTGGGGACCTTGAACAAAAAGTATTAATAATGCAAGAGGACAAACTTGTGGTTACATTCAGGATGGATTGAAAGAATGATGGGTAGTGTGGCAACCACTTAGATGACATCACTAAGTATAATATCACGGTGAGTGTGGAGAAAGGAATAACGTAAAAACTATTCAAAGCAGATCAGTCTGATTTGATGAAGAAATCAGCACATACCTATCTATGATTTTAAATCTCATCCCTTTTGTCAACCACGCAGCACTGATGGCATCATTTTTGATGTGCCACTACCATGCTTTGTGCCTTATATACTCTCCAATTCGAGCTCTTAACCTCACTGAATTTTAAACACTAGTGTACAGGTTTGCTTCTCTAGTTCAGGGTGAACACAGAGGAGAGAAATTGTGAGTTCATATATGTTAGTTGTTTGATGTTTAGTGAGTTAATGAATGAATGAATGAGTGAACTGATGTATTAGAAATACCTGGCCTAATAGAAAGTAAACCCATTCTGGGTATTTGCGTCATCAGTGAGAGCCTTTGCTAATGCTAATACTTAGCTGTTTAGGGAACAGGAGAACAGAAAGACTGATTAGTAGCAGAGATGAGATTAATATATGTCTATTACATATGGTATATGTATTATATAATTAGTATATATATGTAAATTATATATATCACAATTGTGTATATATATGTGTAAACTGCTTCTCTCACATAATAGCAAAAGTGTGCTCTTCCTTGACTCATTCTGTGAGGTAGTTGTATAAGTGAGATCATGATTCTTGGTTGCTCTTATGACTTTGGCACAGTGGGACAACAGGAATGGACTCTGTCAGACTTTAACTCTCCATTGTGAAACTGAGCCTGTCTGTGAATTTGTCTCGCCTCACTCCCTACTTGAACCCAACCCTCCGTATAGGGGGAGCTAAGAGATTTGAGTACAGTAGATGTAATAAGTTCACTCTTAGCTGACCATAGAATCATCACTTTCATGTCACTAGCATCACACACCATCAATAAATGTTTGTTTAACAGATTTATGAATGACTGGGGCATTTTGTGGTCACCTCCTTTAAATGACTGAGTGTATTAAGAAGTACCTACCAGATAGAATCAGTGAGAATGGGCATTGGGACCACTTCAGAGACAACCAAAATCAATCAGGTCAACTGCTACATCTGGTAGCCTGGTCTCAGAGAAGTTACTCAAGACTGAGGTCCTGAAACTAAAAAAAGGGGAAAAATACTTCTCAGAAACTATGCCCAAGAAACTTATTTCATAATTCATTCTTTTTGCAGATGTCAGAGTGAATGGGGTAAGCAAACAAGGATAGAAGCAGCGTGTGCTTTGTTCTTGCATTTTCAAAATTAGATCAGAGTCTGGGATAAGATCATTAGGAACAGACATCAGTTTCTCACATGATTTTGTGAGCTTAAAAAGGGGACATAAAACTTGTTTTTGTTGTTCATCAACATTGTCTAGACCCTCTTTCTCTTCTCTCCTTAGTGACCCACTTCTCTAAATGACCCCTTGACCATTTGAAAAGAGCAGGATAGTTAGAAAAACAAAATGGAATAGAAAGTTAGAAAGTGGGGGGGAAGTAGCTTGGAAAATTATACTTGTAGCAGCAGTCTTATTTATCCTAAACTCATGACAGTATTTTAGTCAACACAACAGAAGGGAATTTGAGTCAAATCTATTAAAACCACCTTCACTTTACTAAAGTGAATATTCTACCAAGAGCAAGTTACTAAATTTTTCAATAACTTCATTTTTTCACAACAGAGATAATGCTGAAAAACCTTAGTGGCATCATGTCATAAAACTACTTGTGGTTTACTTCATTTTATTTTAAACTTTTCTCATACAATTTTCATTCGCTTTCTTTAAAGTTTTTACTTGGCCAGGAGAATAATCAATAATGTTGAGACCAGAGGCAAAAAAATGGATTGCAACTTGCATTGTATTTGCCTTTCCAAGCAACAAAAAGCCAGTTTTTCCTCCTTTGAATAAGGGAAGTGAGTTAGGCTAAGGATGGGAAAGATTTGTAGGTGGGCGGGAGCAACGGGAAGGGCACGAGGAACAATTTTTATTTTGTTTTCGGTGATGGAGACAGAGCAGCTGCACCAGCATGAACAGGAAAATATACTTTGAGGACTGAGATGATGACTATCTGTGGAGGCCCACACGACTATGGAGGAGAGCTGCCAGCACAGCATGCTCCCTGATCTCCTCATTTACCCATATGCCCAGGAAGGTCGAAGTAACTGAAGTTTTTCCTTCCTAGTGGCTTGCTGCCTCCACCGCAATTTCATCTTCTCTACCTCTTCATTCCCCTGTTTCAAGGAAAGGGCCACAGATTGCTTTGAAGGCTAAGTAAGTTTTCACCAAATGCACACAAACGGAAAGATGAATGATGGGTGGACATGCAACGGTGAAACAGCATGTTTGCACGTGGAGGCCACTGATGGCTCAGGCTTGGTAGAATGAGATTTGCAAGAAAACAAAGGATGAGGGCTTCCCTGGTGGCTCAGTGGTCAAGAATCTGCTCACCAATGCAGGAAACAGGGGTAGATCCCTGATCTGGGCAGGTCCCACATGCCACAGAGCAACTAAGCCTGTGCACCACAGCTACTGAGCCTGTGCTCTAGAGTGCATGAGCTACAGCTACTGAGCCCGTGTGCCATGGCTACGGAAGCCCACTTGCCCTAGAGCCCATGCTCCATAGCAAGAGAAGCTGCCACAATGAGAAGCCTGAGCCCTGCATCTATAGAGCAGCCCTTGCTCACCACAACTAGAGAAAAGCCAGTGTAGCGATGAACACCCATCTCAGTCAAAAATTAAGAAATAAAATTATTTTTTTAAAAAAAGAAAATAAAGGTTGGATTGTGATTATCACCTGAAATACTAGTAAGGATTTTGTAAGTTGTAATCATTTTTGGGAAATTGTAGTGTCAAAAATCTCTCAGCATTGTTCTAGGGAATCATTTCTACGTGCAGTGTATTTTTAGTTGCTTCATCTAGTGTGAAAGCTTTGTACAAAAATTGCTGATTTCTCTTGGTCTGATTTGCACTGTTTATAAACTAAAAAGCCAGGTTTATTTACTTTTTAAATCCTCTTTTTAGATTTCTATTTTGTAATCCATTTTAGAATCTATAAAAATACAGCAACTATGCTTACTGTTCATTAGTTACTGTTCAAAGTACATGTTAAAAACAGTGGAGTTATTTTTATTGCCTACTCATCTTTCCTATCTAGCAATTTTTTAAAATCTAAAATTTTCTTCACTAGTTCTTTCTGTCCATATTTTTTGAGGCAGTCACCTGTTTCATGCATCACTGCATTGCACTTAAACCACTACAATGGTTCTTCGGCTGCTCTACTTTTAGCATTTTGTCTTCAAATCCATGCATCTCAAAACTGCTCGAAAATTTCAATAGTCTTTAAAAGAATTTTTTTTAATTAATTTATTATAATTGAATGATAATTGATTTACAATATTTTGATGGTATTTGGCATACATTAGCATGAGTCAGTCACAGGTATACATGTGTCCTCCCATCCCAAATCCCCCTCCCACCTCCCTCTCCCCTCTGTCCCTCTGGGTTGTCCCAGAACATGGCTTTGGGTGCTCAGCTTCATGCATCGAACTTGTATTGGTCATCTATTTTACATATGGTGATGTACATGTTTCAGTGCTATTCTCTCAAATCATCCCACTCTTGCCTTCTCCCACTGGGTCCAAAAGTCTGTTCTTTACATCTGTGTCTTCTTTGTTGTCCTGCTTGTAGAATCATTGTTACCATCTTTCTGAACTCCATATATATATGTTACTATACACTGCTTGTCTTTCTCTTTTTGACTTACTTCACTCTGTATAATAGGCTTCAGCTTCATCCACCTTGTTAGAACTGACTCAAATGTATTCCTTTTTATAGCTGAGTAATATTCCATTGTGCATATCTACCACAACTTCCTTATCCATTCATTTGCTGAGGTACATCTAGATTGCTTCCATGTCCTGCTGCTGCCACTGCTGCTAAGTCACTTCAGTCGTGGCCGACTCTGTGCGACCCCGTAGACGGAAGCCCACCAGGCTCCCCTGTCTCTGGGATTTTCCAGGCAAGAACACTGGAGTGGGTTGCCATTTCCTTCTCCAATGCTTGAAAGTGAAAAGTGATAGTGAAGTCGCTCAGTCGTGTCTGACTCTCAGCGACCCCATGGACTGCAGCCTACCAGGCTCCTCCGTCCATGGGATTTTCCAGGCAAGAGTACTGGAGTGGGGTGCCATTGCCTTCTCCATGTCCTAGCTGTTGTAAATAGTGCTGTAATGAACAGTGGGGTACATGTGTCTCTTTCAGTTCTGGTTTCCTCAGGGTGTATGCCCAGCAGTGGGATTGCTGGGTCATGGCAATTCTATTTCCAGTTTTTTATGGAATCTAATCTCCAAACTGTTCTCCATAGTGGCTGTACCAGTTTGCATTCCCATCAGTATAAGAGGGTTCCCTTTTCTTCACACTCTCTCCAGCATTTATCATTTGTAGACTTTTTGATGATGACCATTCTGACTGGTGTGAGATGATACCTCATTGTGGTTTTGATTTGCATTTCTCTAATAATGAGCAATGTTGAGCATCTTTTCACATATTTATTAGCCATCTGTATGTCTTCTTTGGAGAAATGTCTGTTTAGGTCTTTTACCCACTTTTTCATTGGGTTGTTCCTTTTTCTGGTATTGAGCTGCATGAGCTGCTTGTATATTTTAGAGATTAATTCTTTTTCAGTTGTTTTGTTTGTTATTATTTTCTCCCATTCTGAAGAAGTTAAACTCATACTGTTTGTAGATGACATCATCCTCTACATAGAAGACCCTAGAGATGCCACCAGAAAATTACTACAGCTAATTGATGAATATAGTAAAGATGCAGGATATAAAATTAATAGACAGAAATCCCTTGCATTCCTATACACTAACAATGTAAAATCAGAAAGAGAAATTAAGGAAACAATCCCATTCACCAACCATTGCAACAAAAGAATAAAATACTTAGGAATAAATTTACCTAAAGAAACAAAAGACCTATATATAGAAAAACTATAAAACACTGATGAAAGAAATCAAAGATGAGACAAATAGATGGAGAAATATACCATGTTCTTGAATTGGAAAAATCAGTATAGTGAAAGTGAGTATACTACCCAAAACAATCTGTAGATTCAACGCAATCCCTATCAAACTATCGATGGTGTTTTTCACAGAACTAGAACAAATAATTTCACAGACTATTTTCATTCTTCATACCAAATGTAACCCACTTTGCAGCTGAAGTAACTTCAAAAGGAGGAGGCAACATTATCCTTACATGGAGATAATATGATTGTATACTACTATAAAATTTAACTGAAGAATTACTAGACTTAGTAAGAATTTGTTAAAGTAGTCAAATATAAACAAATATGTCAAAATCCATGATTTCCTTGTCCTATAGGCCCAGAGATTGAATTGTGCTCATGTATCCGAGGAAAATGGCTTCATTCCTTCATAAATTTCACCGGATCTCCATGGAATCATGGCCAAGAGATTGTATACTTTATTTCCATGTGCCTGACAGATAGGAGGAAATGTTTTCTCTACCCTGGGGGGAGGTTGATTCCTGCCTCATCAGTTACCTTATAAGGAACCTCTAGGTCCTGGTGGGTCTGGCTTAAGTGTGCAGGATCCTTGGGCTGAAAAATCATGAAGGAGCGGAATCAATTCTGAGGCCCAAGAGGCTAATGTAATCTGGTTGCCTTAAACGCATTCAGAATCAATGATTAAAGATGGAAAGAGTGTAAAAGAAAGGCAATTACTATAATAGTCATTTCGAGTGCTTTCTTAATGTCCTTTAAGACAAACTGAGTCTTCAAAATTGAGTTTATGTTTTTCAAGAGCGCAGTTAAAAATGTGAAGTTCTGATCATGTCCCTTAAGTCTGACAATTGAACAAATACCTTTAGAAAAGACTATTTTTCTTGCCTCCAAAGACTCTTTTTCTTGCCTCCGTATCTTTGGGAAGGATGGGAGCAATCCAGTGTTCTGTCAGACGACCCCCTAGCTGGGTCTGGAAGTGTTACGTGAATACTGAGAGAATAATGAACAACTTCAAGATGTAAAAAATTACACCATTAGGATTCACATGTCATATATCTACTATTCTTTGAAAGTAATACTGGTTATGTGATGTCACTTTTTTCAACACTTGCTTTTGGAAAATTATTATACTTTGACACAGAGATAACTATATCAAGTAAATTCTATATAACATAGTATCGTAAATAAAATATGATAGATATTAAAGCAAGAGAATTCTAGGAAACATCCACTTCTTCATTGACTATGCTAAAGCCTTTGACTGTGTGGCTTACAACAAACTGTAGAAAATTCTGAAAGAGATGGGAATACAAGATCACTTTACCTACCTCCTGAGAAATCTGTATGTAGGTCAAGAAGCAAGAGTTAGAAGTGGACATGGAACAACAGACTGGTTCCAAATTGGGAAAGGAGTACCTCAAGGCTGTACATTGTCACCCTGCTTATTTAGCTTATGTGCAGAGTATATCATGCAAAATGCTGGGCTGGATGAAGCACAAGCTGGAATCAAGATTTTGGGGAGAAATATCAATAACCTCAGATACACAGATGACACCACCCTTATGGCAGAAAGCAAAGAGGAACTAAAAAGCCTCTTGATGAAAGTGAAATAGAATGAAAAAGCTGGCTTAAAACTCAACTTTCAGAAAACTAAGATCATGTCATCTGGTCTCATCATTTCCTGGCAAATAGGTGGGGGAAACAATGGAAACAGTGAGAGACTTAATTTTCTTGGGCTCCAAAATCCCTGCAGATGCTGACTGCAGCCAAGAAATTAAAAGATGCTTGCTCCTTTGAAGAAAAGCTATGACAAACCTAAACAGTATACTAAAAAGCAGAGAAATTACCGAAAAAGGTCCGTCTAGTCAAAGCTATGGTTTTTCCAGTAGTCATCTATGGATGTGAAAGTTGGACCATAGAGAAAGCCGAGCACCAAAGAATTGATGCTTTTGAGCTGTGGTGTTGCAGAAGAGTCTTGAGAGTCCGTTGGACTGCAAAGAGATAAAACCAGTCAATCGTAAAGGAAATCAGTCCTGAATATTCACTGGAAGGAGTGATGCTGAAGCTGAACCTCCAGTACTTTGGCCATCTGATGTGAAGAACTGACTCTTTGGAAGAGACCCTGTTGCTGTAAAAGGTTGAAGGCAAGAGGAGAAGGGGACAACAGAGGATGAGATTGTTGGATGGCATCACTGACTCGATGGACATGAGTTTTAGCAAGCTCTAGTGATGTTGCGGAGAAGGCAGTGGCACCCCACTCCAGTACTCTTGCCTGGAAAATCCCATGGATGGAGGAGCCTGGTAGGTTACAGCCCATGGGATCACTAAGAGTCGGACTTGACTGAGCGACTTCACTTTCACTTTTCACTTTCATGCACTGGAGAAGGAAATGGCAACCCACTCCAGTATTCTTGCCTGGAGAATCCCAGGGACGGCGGAGCCTGGTGGGCTGCCGTCTATGGGGTCGCACAGAGTCAGACATGACTAAAGCGACTTAGCAGCAGCAGCAGCAGCAGCAGTGATGTTGTTGATGGACAGGAAAGCCTGGCATGCTACAGTCCATGGGATTGCAAAGAGTCAGACATGACCGAGCGACTGAACTGAACACTTCTTCAGACAGCTAATTGGCAGCCAATTCGGTATCATCACAAAGAATAGTAGAGGTATGCATTTGACTAGGGTCACAGGTCAAGATACATTCAGGAAGTAGTGATTCATTGCCAGATTAATGAATTGATTTTCTTGGGGTCAAAATTCTACACATTTTATTTTGCCAGCTCTGCTAAAGATAAGAACTGAATTAACATATTATCAATAGCTCCCATCTTATTGGGCTACTTCTATGTGTGAAGAATAGATTTTTTTCATTTGAATAAGATTTCTAGTCTGGGCAACATCTTTTCAATATGAGTAAAAGTGTGTCCAACATATGATTTTATCATTTTTAAAAGTTCCACTTACCAAAAATTTGACAGGTTAAACAAAGTGCCAAGGCATCACTGATAACAAACTCATAATGAAAGAAAATTTTTAAAATTAATAAATTAAAATTAAACAGTCTAATCTGATGACAATATAACGGCAGCTTTTCTCAAAATGCCAGTAAATAGATAACATTTTTAGTTTCCAATTAAAATAAATAAATTAAAAAAAAAAGAATAAAGACAATACACCAAAGATGGAGGTGTAGAAAAAGGAAAAAATAAAATACTGTATTTAGGATATTGGGGCAAATCTAAGGATGTAGGGGTGTTTGAGGTAGTTATTTTGTAGACTATTTCTAGTTGAAAACACAGTGAATTTTATTCTACTATTTAGAGAAAAAGATTTAGCATGAACTTGACCTAGATTTTTGGTAGTTGATATTGAAATATGTTCATTTTGTAGCTTTGGTGAATTAATTGAAAACAACTTAAAGATGCTAATATTGCCTTGGTTCTTCTGAGAATTGTATTCTTTGTTTATGAATCAGTTACTTAAAAAAAAACGCAATGCATTAAAAAATCAGCACTAATAAGTGGCAGTGGAGTCATGCTGTCTGGCAAAAATAAAAAAGAGCAACGTTTTGGAAACTGACTTTTTGTGGTTTAGGCTGACTTTTAAGTCTCACCGGAAGTTAATTAAAATGAACGTTTTCTTTCTTTTTTTTTGACTTGTAAAGTTTATTTTATCATCTTTGAGTTTACTCACTTAGTGGCAGATGCCAGAAAATTCCTCAATCCATGGGACTAATTGAAAAATAACTCTTCAATATGGGTGGAGAGCTCAGACATTTCAAATATCTCCTTTTAGTTGGATTAAAGGGCTTCCCCTATAAATATCTTGATTTGAAAGAAATGTGAGGAATTTCAAGGTTTCCAGTCCTAAAACCATGAACAAGAGCTTTGGCCATGCCAAGTTTATTTCTCTAAATTCATTTGGAGCTCAAAGAGTGTGGTCTCGACTGAGATGCCCATAGGGGGAATATCCAGGGGTTATACGTACACCATCTGAGTGTATCCTCATTTCAAAAACATGTATATGAGTTCATATCCTGATTCCTTTAGGGAACTTCAGTTTCCTTTGATCAGTAAGTCTCAGGGAGGGTCTATGATATTTTTCCTGGCTAGCCCAGCGAGCATTCAGATCTCTGCCCTTCAAAAGGTAACACTCCTGGTGGTGATGACTCTCTCCCTGTGGGGGCAGATTACCAGCAGTAATTTCACATTGTGCACCTTGGTGTTTGTTATGATGTGCCTGCAAATAATGTTTGCAGTTCTTGTTATTCTCATCTCAAGGTCAGCCTAGACTGTTCTCAAAAAGAATAGCCTCTGTGCTGTTGCAGTTTACTCACTGCCTACGAGCGCAGCAAGTTTGAGATTATTCCTTACACTCCTTTGAAAGCATTTCTTTCTCCTTTGCTTTTAGTATCTAGTAGTTCATGTCACATCATGGAGTGCCTGATGGGATCATAAAACTCGTGGCACCTTGGGGATGCCTCTGAGTAGTGCTTAATTTAGCAAAGCACCAATTTTTTCCCCCTTTATGAGCAGCCAGGTGGTTCAGAGTGAACCCTGGTATTTTACTCCACCCTTAGTGGCTTAACATGGAAGATAGATTAGTGAAGAGGGCTGAGGCTGGAATCCAGGAGAGGGTGCAAAATTGAAGGAGAGTCTACAGAAGTTGGAGAGAAAGGTAGGGAGGTTTAGCAGGGAAGATGAGAGTAAAACCATGCTGGCCCAACTTCAACAGCTAAGTGTGATCAAGCCAAAATACATCGCTTAAGAAAGTTAGAAAAATAGTTGTGATGTGGAGACTGATCCCAGGATGAAAATCATTTTGTGAACACTTGATTGGGATTTCTAATTTAATCATTTTCAGCTGCAACAACAAATGTTCAAACCACATAAGAAGCTTTGGCTTCACATATTTAACAGATTTTTTTTTTGGTATGTAGAAGTTTTATTTATTTATTTATATCTCAAGGTGCATTGATACCACCTTTCTCTAATTTGCCTTCTGTTCAACTCTTGGTGTAACAGTGAATTACAGTGTGTGAAGGAAAAGTTGACCTTAATACCTGAATTTTAAACCCTGCTGTTAACATTTACTAGCTATGTGACCCTGGACACGTTGCATCAGCTCTGAGTCTTAGTTTCATCATCTGTAAAATGGGATGTCTGTAAAGCACCCACTACATGTTTTCTGCAATGTAGGAGACACTAGAAATGGTAGTTGTTTTTATCACCATGTTTACTGTTTTGAAGCGAGGGGAGAGTGCTAAGGTGATATAAAAAAGCACATAGTAAGATTTCCTAATTAGAGTAAAGGGTCAATATGGAATGAAGGTGAGACTGCTTAAAATAAAATCATTTCAGCACTCTAATTTGATGTATGTCATATTATGCCATATATCTTCACTCTTAAACTCGTCTGTGTTCTGTTGAGTTAAACAATAGATTTCTTTGGAAAGTGAGTGAAGGTTTTAGGGGTTATTTATCTAAAATTAAATACCGTAAAGATAAAAATGTAACCTACTCATTCATCACTAGCTTCAAGATCATCTGAGCTTTGTATGGCCTCTCAGTTTTCTTTTGGTTTCTGTGGTTTTCTCTTGTGTTGTGTAGGGGAGATGGGTTGTGTGTGTGCACTTACCTGGTACCTGGTGGTAAAGGGGAGGAAAATTTGTCCTTTTGCATTAGTTTATACTAAGATAGCAATTTAGAAGCGAGTGTAGCTTGAAAACACTTCTAAACGTCTATTCTTATAAAAATATATTACTACTTGGAAGCATCTTTTTTTTTTCAGAAAATAATGTATTTACATTTGTGTTAACCAGTTACTTTGTAGTGTCATTTACTTTTCATACAAAGTCATCAGATCTACTTATTCTAGTCTGTTTTGAAATAAGCTCACTTGCTCACACATGTTTCTGCCTCATTCTTTGCTTCCACCAATAGACAAGTTCAGACTTAGGAGGCAAAAGTCCAGCGGAAAGTACCAGAACTGAGGGAAGAATATTTATCTAACCACCCACGCCACAGAATGCTTTCTTGGAATCTGCTGTGTGCATAAGATGGTATCCTATCCCCTCAATATATGACCTTTGCGTTTCTGAAAACCAAATCTGATCCACAGGGAAATCACAAAAACAGAAATATTGTTTGCTCAATTTATATCAGATTTGTTTTTTAAAAAATCAGGCTGGTTTTAAAAATTGAAAACTGTCCCACATGAAGCACCTAATCATTTATGGAAGTTTGCTTTGTGACCTCAGTTTTTAGCAAAGGTGGTAGAGGCTTTATTTATAAGGAAAAAACAATTTAAGGGTGACTAAGAGCTATAGAAATTAAACTGGTTTTTGTTTTTTAAATGTGTATGGACTATTCTTTCTTTTCACTCCTTAACAGCTTTCCTGAGTATCTTGAGCTGAAACTTGGTTTGCTGAGGTAATCTCTGACCTCTGGCTTGCCCAACCATGGATTCTTCATAGCGCACTGTATTTGATCAATCTAGGACATTCCATGGACGGAGGAGCCTGGTAGGCTGCAGTCCATGGGGTTGATAAGAGTCAGACATGACTGAGTGACTTCACTTTCACTTTTCACTTTCATGCATTGGAGAAGGGAATGGCAACCCACTCCAGTGTTCTTGCCTGGAGAATCCCTGGGATGGGGGAGCCTGGTGGGCTGCCGTCTATGGGGTCGCACAGAGTCGGACACGACTGAAGCGACTTAGCAGCAGCAGCAGCAGGACATTTCACCCAGTCAGTATTTTCTCTGTGGAAGTTGCTGGCATTGGCTTCCATGACAACGTTCTTGTGTCCTTCTTCTAGTCTTTCTGACCACTTGTTTTCAGTCCCCTTTACTCTCTTTTTCACTTATTTCATAATAATCGGTTTTTCACTGGGATTCCATTCTTGAACCTTCTGTTTCTACATACATTCCCTGACAACTTCACTAAGTCATGAATCAGAGGACCACATGGACACTGATGAATCCCAGATGTGATCTACAGAGCTATCCACCTGCCCTGGAAAAATAAGCCAATATTTTGCAGACATCTTCACTTAAGGTGCCCAAAATACAACACATTTTTCAAATTTTTATTTTCTTCTGCCCCTGTCATTAGATCTGCTTCTCTTTCTGTATTTTCTGTCTTAGAGCATCACCATCTCTCATGGAACCTACTAAAACCTTCCTTAAGTTAGGCTGTCCTGGACTCCCTTCCCTCCAGGACTTTGACCATGTTCTTTCTCTACCTGGAACATTCTCAGATGTCCCTTCACTTACTTAACTTATAAGTATCCTACATATTTCATGCCAGCTCTTGACTGAAGCTGTCTCTAGTTTGCTTTTCACAAAGTGTTCAAAATTGACTTTTCATTCTTAGAACTTATTACAGCCTGAATCAATACACAGACTTGAATGATTATTAAACGAATGACTGTATTTTTTTTTTTTTATGTCCCCACTGTTTTCCAAGAGCTCAGGGGCCAGATTTATTTTAATTTGCCATTTTATCCTTGTCAACCAGCACAGTCCCTGGTCCATGGGATGCTCTCAATAAATCCTCTTGGATATTAAACGCATGACTTCTTTACACCACCTGATGCCATCCAAAATCAATCAGCCATATCTCTTTCTTCTATCAGATTACATATCTTTCAAATCTACTCCTTCATCATCATTTCCAGTCTAGTCCTTGGAGTAGGTCCTCAGCATCCTGGCTTACCTTGAGCCTCAACTCCATCCACCAAACTATTAGTACTGTTACATTTTAGACATAAATATGATAGAAGTACCCCACTCCAGTATTCTTGCCTGGAGGATGCCATGGACAGAGGATCCTGGCCGACTCCAGCCCATGGGGTCGCAAAGAGTCAGACATGACTGAGCAAGTCACACACACATACATACACATGATAGAGGTACATTGCTGCTCTGGTATCTTTAATGAGTCTAACATTTCTCTAGGAACAAATCTAAACTCCTCAGAGTCTACAAAGCTCTTCCCAGCCTGAGTCTCTACCTTCTCGTTCCGATTTCATCTTCCCGGCTCAGTCACCACGGGATTCCATCACCGCTGAAGGCTCCTGTGTCTGGAACACACCATATTCTTCCATTTTCTGTGTTGGTTCCCTCCCCTCTGATATTTTTAACTCCTCTTTCATCTGTGGCTTGAACTCTTCAGATTTATTTTGAATCTGACAATTCGAAATTATGAAATCCTTCTGTGGCAAATTGTTACCCATTTACATACTTCTAGTTTTCTATTTCCTAAAAGTGTATAAGCCACTAGGTACAGTTTGATGAACGATAAGACGTTACAATCATCTTCTCTGACTTTAGAACCTACCGTCTCTGTGGCTAAGGGGACTCTGGTTCTAGTCCCAGCGTATTCTCACATCACTCTCAGTCATTTTTTTTTTTTTTATCCCTATCACTTTTTTCTGCCAGCTGTGTTTGGGTCGTGTTTCCAGTATCAGCTAGCAATTCTCTGCTCTGCTCCGACTGTGGTTGTGCAGAGCTTGGTGGCAACTACCCTCTGTCACATACACTGACCTTATTTGTGAGTCAAAAAACCATGGTGACCCCATTTTCTTGCTTTCCTACTGTACCTCTACTACTGGACTGCATTTCTTGATTCATTTTAAATATATCTCCCCTCTCTCAAGGAAACTGCCATGGGTCCTTGAGGGGCTGAGATGTAAGACAAATTAGATAGCCACCCTCCAAAGTCCAGATCAAGTCTTTTTATTACTCCCAGCCAAAGTAGCTGGTCTAGTTTGTTACTCTGCACATCTCACTTGAAGACTGAGGTGGTCAGGGCCAGCTGCAAAGTTCTGTTTCCTCCAAACTTCATTTTCCTGTAGGTATTTATTGGATCTTCAGAGAAAACTGTTCTCTTGCTAGTCGTAGCAAGCTATCTTAAAATGAGTCATGAACTGAAACTGGGAGATAGAACATCTAAATAGAGAAGATACCTCAAAAATTAATACATATTATCTTTCAAAAGGCTAAAGTGAAATATCTGCTGGCACTAGAAGTCTCAAAATTATTTTTCCAACATGTCCTCTGATAGTGTTTGATGAAAAAAAATTGCTAATGGTTTTCTAATATCCTGAGATAGATGTTTTCTAAGGGGATGCATGTCAGCTTAATTAATTTGGCAATTTTTCTATGTCATTATTAAAAAAGCAGATTCTAGATCTCTTGAAGAGCCGAGAGAGAAAAGGAGGTTTTCACATATTCAGTGAGGATCATTCTATTTAGAGACTGGGATTGGGAGCGAATCCTCTTTGTAGAGTTTAGCTGGGCAGAATTTGAACTGGTTCTAATATGATAAGGTTGGGTGAAATATTTTGATCATCTGCCATTTACTGAGAGATAATGGTCTATAATCAATTTAGCTTTTCTTCCATTCTTTTTCTAAAAGAAGAGAGGGACATTGATCTGTATTTAGGTTCGTTGTGATTATAAAATGAAAGAAAATCTTTTGTTCAGGAGAAGCAGAGCTTTCTATTATGCTGAACCCTGAGAGAAACACTTACTTTTTATCTTTATTATAAAAAAGATATGATGTAATATAGAAGATATCTACAGTATATGTATAAAGTATATAAGATGCAGCTTTCCCCTAATAGGTACAAATGTAGCAATAGTCATATGGCTATCTTTATAATGTGGTGGTGGAATTCAATTCAGTGAAAGAAGTTCTGTACAGGATCATAACTCTAGTCTGTGTGTGAGGCTCTGATTTAGCAAAATGCTTGAAATTCAAAATTTCTTCACAAAAAAGATAGAAATTACTGAAAGTGTTAAGGAAGTGTTTTTGTAGAAAAATTATGCAGAAAACAGAGGTGCTGTGAAAAATAAAGATAACTGGAGACAAAATATATAAAGATTTCATACTATCACAAAATCAAATTTACACTAGTAAATTAAACCACAAGAGAATTTAAATTTATCATTATGTTTATTTATATTAGTTTTTTTTTAACTTTCTAAATTTCTTTTTTCTATCTTTTACTTGACGTATAGTTGATTTACAATGTTGTGTTAGTTTCAGGTATACAGCACAGTGACTCACTTATATATACCTATTTTTTTCAGATTCTTTTCCCTTATTGGTTACTACAAAATGCTGAGTATAGTTCTTACAGCAGGTTCTCATTGGTTATTCTCAGTCTCTCAGTCATGTCTGATTCTTTGCGACCCATGGACTGCAGCAAGCCAGGCTTCCTTGTCCTTCACTATCTCCTCGAGTTTGCTCAAACTCATGTTCATTGAGTCAGTAATGCCATTCAACCATCTCATCCTCTGTCTCCCTCTTCTCCTGCCTTCAGTCTTTCCCAGCATCAGGGTCTTTTCCTATGAGTTGGCTTTTTGCATCAAGTGGCCAAAGTATTGAAGCTTCAGCTTCTGCTTCAGTCCTTCCAATGAATATTCAGGGTTGATTTCCTTTAAGATGGACTGGTTTGATTTCCTTGCTATCCTTAGGGGGTCTCTTGAGTTTTCTCTGGCACTGTGGTTTGAAATAACAGTTCTTCGGCACTCAGCCTTCTTTATGGTTCAACTCTCACATTCGTACATGACTACTGGAAAAACCATAGTTTTGACTATATGGAGCTTTGTCAGCAAAGAAATGTCTCTGCTTTTTAATACGCTATATGGGTTTGCCATAGCTTTTCTTCCAAGGAGCAAGTGTCTTTTAATTTCATGGTTGCAATCACTGTCCACAGTGATTTTTTAGCCCAAGAAAACAGTCTGTCACTATTTCCATTGTTTACCCACCTGTTTTCCATGACGTGATGGAACTGACTGCCATGATCTTCGTTTTTTGAATGTTGAGTGTTTAAGCCAGCTTTTTCACTCTCTTCTTTCACTATCATCAAGAGGCTCTTTAGTTCCCCTTCAGTTTCTGCCATTTTTATATATAATAGTGTGTATATGTTAATCCCAGACTCCTAGTTTATCCATCCCCCACTTTCCCCTTTGGTAACCATAGTTTGATTTCTATGTTTGTCTATTTCTGTTCTATAAATGAGTTCATTTGTATTTTTCTTTTAGATTCCACATCTATGTGATATCATATGATACTTGTCTTTTTCTTGCTTATTTCACTTGGTGTGAGACTCTCTAGGTCCTCCATGTTCCTGCGTATGAAATTATTTCATTCTTTTTTTATGGCTGAGTAACATTCTGTTGTATACATTAATCAAGTTAAACACATTGGCCATTAGTCTTTGCTAAACCTTTGTACATCCTAACTACCCTTCAAGATCCAGCTCAAGTCCTACCATCCCCCTTAAATCCTCTTTCTCCTCTGACCATATATAGTGTCTTTCATAAAATATACCCGACTATACAGTTTCATGCTTGTAATGTTTGTGTCACATACATAGACGCAGTTGGAAAGTTGTCCTAATACAATACAATTTAATAATACAAGGCTTTCTAACAGCTGCCTTACATAGTTAAAAACAGAAGTTAAGGCCGAGACTCATAGGCTCTATGTGGAAATCTAGTAATCTTTCATTTTTGCATAGCGTATGATGAATATCAGGGCTTCCCTGGTGGCTCAGTGGTAAAGAATCCACCTGTCAATGCAGAAGATGCAGGTTCAATCCTTGGGTCCTGGAGAAGGAAATGGCAACCCACTCCAGTATTCTTGCTTGGGAAAGCCCATGGACAGAGGAGCCTGGGGGCTAGAGTCTATAGGGTCACAAAACAGCCAGACACAACTTAGCGACTAAACGACAACAACATAATGGTTATCTAGATGACACAGTGGAAAAGGCAATGGCACCCCACTCCAGTACTCTCGCCTGGAAAATCCCATGGACGGAGGAGCCTGGTAGGCTGCAGTCCATGGGGTCGCTAAGAGTCGGACATGACTGAGCGACTTCACTTTCACTTTTCCTTTCATGCATTGGAGAAGGAAACAGCAACCCACTCCAGTGTTCTTGCCTGGAGAATCCCAGGGACGGGGGAGCCTGGTGGGCTGCCGTCTATGGGGTTGCACAGAGTCGGACACGACTGAAGCGACTTAGCAGCAGCAGCAGATGACATAGATTCGTTCAGAACTGAGTGAGCCTTAAAGGGACAAGGCAAAGTGATAGAATTTTTACTGAAAAACTGAATGCTTTAGTTTTTAGCACTTCTCACAAAGGGCTTTGCTTAAGTATATGTATCTCTGTGTGAGCTCATCTCCTTTGATATTTTTTTTCCAGTGTGGGATATAGGTTCTATTGACATTATTCTATTATTTTTTTTACTACAGTATATAAGTAGAATATCATTTTACTACTAGACTTCTACTAGTCTACATTTTATATAACTCATTAGTTATTCTGTATGGCATGCTATATTTTAGTTGTGAGTCCCAATACATAATTTTCATAGCCTTATTCAGTACACAGTTCAATGGGACATCATTGTCCCAGTCATTTTAGTGATAAGCTCCACCTCTGTCCTGGAATTTAGCTTATCATTGAAATGACAGTTTTGTGTAATGAAGAAGCTAATTGTTCTAGCATGGAAACATAAAACCTCATTTGTGATAATGGAATTTGACTTATCTCCTTCCTCTCACTTTCAATAATATCATAATGTTAATGCATCTGAATGTAATTAGCATAAGCTGTTTTAAAAAAAACATGCTCTACTATACCAGAAAACATGAATTAGAATTTCAGTTATTAGTTTTTTTTCCCAGACATTGACTTTATGGCGGAGGCCAAATGGAATATTGGTTCTTGGACTGTGCTAACCCATATAGCCATAAGTACGTTTTCATGATTAATTTTATGTCCATATTTTCTTGTCTTAATGACAAGAATTTTTTTTTCTCTCTGGTGTCTGTTGGAATGAACTAACTTAATTTCAGAGAATGTTAGAGAGGAAAATCTCAAAGGTGGCAATTAAAAACAAATATTTTCCCTCGGTTTATTCATTCTCCTACATGTAGATAGTGGGAAATTGAGTTAAAAAAAAGTTTCACTATTCCACTCATGCATTATTCAAGTGAAGTGAAAAGGCACAAAATATAATATGGGAGACTGATCCCCAAAGAAGTACTAATTTAAAAGAAGTTTGGCTGAAATAACAAATAATCAGTAATTGAAGTGTATTCTAGTTATATAGACAGAGCATACCAATGGGCAACATTTTTATATGGAAGTATACTGATAAATACTTATGGCAAAGCTTCATTTGGGGAATCTGGACTTCAAGCATTCATTTCCTCAAGAAACTGCTAAGATAAATAAATGTCAGCCTATGACTTAACTCTGGTTTACTGCTCCATGAACCTGCTCACAGCAGGCAGCCATGCTTCCTCCACCGGCATAAGAGAAGGAAAGATCTCTCTCTACTTGCTACCTTGGCTAAGAGAGTAAATCTGACATCTGTGGGTTGATGTTGCTGCTAAGTCGCTTCAGTCGTGTCCGATTCTGTGCGACCCCGTAGATGGCAGCCCACCAGGCTCCCCCGTCCCTGGGATTCTCCAGGCAAGAACACTGGAGTGGGTTGCCGTTTCCTTCTCCAATGCATGAAAGGAAAAGTGAAGTCACTCAGTCGTGTCTGACTTTGCGACCCCATGGACTGCAGCCTACCAGGCTCCTCTGTCCATGGTATTTTCCAGGCAAGAGTACTAGAGATTAGAGATCTTTAACTTGAAATTTATGGAAAGTTTCAGTAATTTCTAAATTTGTGGAGATTTTAGAAAGTGTTCAACTGGGCTGACAGTTTTCCTGAATCTTATCTCAAATACAGCATAAAGCATTTTCTAGAAATTATTGCCATATCCTCTCTGTGCAAGTGGGTAATCTCATTTGCTAAAATAAATACTTCTTTATACACTTGTTATGGTATAGGTTCTTTTTATACCTTGGTGACTCTAAAAACAATATATGTATGAGTCCTTGTGTGCATTTTGTCTTTGTAAGTATTCTTATATTGTCTCAGGATTGTAAGATGACTGCCCCAGCAGGAGGTATGACTTTTGTCTTTAAGGTAGGAATGAGGGGAGGGTTTGATGTGGACCATATAGGCCAGAGCTGCATCTCAGGGATGACACAGCCCAAAATTGAGTACCACTTTCTGAAGGAAGCAGGCAGTTGAAGGAATCTAAAGATGCACAACAGTTTTATTGTCCTATGTGGTAGGGTTTTTGTTTCCACCTTAAGAGGGCTGTTTTCATAGTGCAGAAAACCGTGTAGGGAGGGTGTTCACAGGATATTGGGCAGCCCGTAGTGACAGATGTTCATTACCACCAGCCTTACCTGATCACCCAGTTTAATTACCTCTCCCGTGTCTTCCTCTCCAACCCCCTGGTGTTGTGTTTTGTTTGTTTGGCTAGAACTTTGCACAATTTAAGCTCTTACAGTACTGCCTCTGTTTTCATCACCATTGTATATCTAGGAACTAGTGTAATGACCAGCACAGTGTGAGTTTTGAATACATATGTGTTGACTACATAAGTGAATGAATGAATGAATAGTAACTTGCAAATGATAAGGTAAACAGTAGCATGCAGTGGCTACTATAGGAAGTAAGATAAATTTAAAAATCCTAGACTGGGAAAATTGTCACAAAAGAGGGAAGTTCTGGGTTAAGTGTTAGCTATGGTTTTAACAAAAAAAGCCAAGAGAATAGGAAAACAGTGCATGAAGATATGTATGTGGCAATGTTCTTAGTTAGTTCATAAGATGGTGGGGAAAACAATGCTTTATCAAATTTCTTGTAAACACATTTGCACATATATATGGGTTTTTGATGATCTCTAATTTTTTTCCTGACTATCAGGTCCACAAAATGTACTGGAGAGGATCAAGCCTTAATTCTATCACGTTCAAATCTCTCCTGAGAGACATTTTCTTTCAGTGCCCTGGGAAGCTGAACTTTCTTAATTGGATTAGTGGCATTTTGCTGTTTCAAACTGAAACAGGATCCACTGGCCTATACTAGCTAGTGCTTTATAATCTACACCATCTATTTTGCGGTCATCACCGAAGTATTAGAGCTAACGCAGGGAGACAGGAAGTGGCATTAGAATTCTTTCTGTTCAGCCCTGCTTAGAGATGTAGTCTGAGATAATAAATACAGTGCTATTTTTCTGTATCAGAATACATCTCTGTAGAACTGAAGTTTGCAAAGAAAAGCCAAAAGGGAACTTTTCAGTATGGCAGGATAGCTATTTCCTGGGCACTCAGTATTTCAAAAGAGCCTTCCATTCAACCCATTTGCCCTCAGCTATTTTTTGTTCATGAGAGAGTGAATCCTACAAACCTTAATCCCATTTACCAAAATACCAAAGCAATCTGTACCTTCTGTCAAATAATTATGTCTGAGGTAAGCATGGGGAATTTAGTCATTTGTAGAGGGCTGTTTTCCCCTTAACAAAGTCTCTAAATAGAATTATCAAGTATCAAATGTTAATTTGTCAAGAAAAAACTGAATAGCTAATAAGGAAAATCAGATTTATATTGTAAATAGAGTATTACCCTAAAGACTACCATGTCTCCAAAAGGAAGTATGACTGAAATATGACTGAGGCAAAGTCTTAATCAGCCAAACTGTAGTCCTTTCCTCTTCCGTGTACTTCAAAATCTTGCTCTGGGGTGTTGTTGGGGAAAACACTACCACTGCATTTTAGGATTTTTGTGGAATATTCCGTTGCCCCTCACCACTGTCCCCTGGGACCCTTCCCCACCCTTCAGTTAATGAATTTCCACATCCACAGGTAAGGAGGGGCAACTGTATTCATTTTATATTATGGACTTGAGCATCCCTGGATTGCTACCCCCAGGGACTCCTGGAATCACCCTCATAAGGAATGGCTGTGTGGAAAGTTACAGGAACAATCCTGACTTTGGCATTCTTGTCCTCAGCTGTGACTTGCCTCCTGCAAAAAACATCCATATAACAGACTGGGTGGCTGCCTGGCTTTCCTGGCTAAGGGGAGGGATGAGAACACAGCTCCTGTCCCTGCCCACTAGCTGACAGGATTTTGAAGTTTCCAGGGGATGAGGCTTCTTGCAACTTTCCCCTTTGAGAGTGGACCCTGACTATGTATCAGT
The DNA here is from genome assembly GCF_054371585.1 of Giraffa tippelskirchi. Lineage (NCBI taxonomy): Eukaryota > Metazoa > Chordata > Mammalia > Artiodactyla > Giraffidae > Giraffa > Giraffa tippelskirchi. The sequence goes on from NC_137284.1 coordinate 72,489,653, forward strand.
AGATGTTCTATTGACACTGCGCTCTCTGAACCTCTGGAAATCTGAGGGTATTTGCTCCACACTCCGTGTTCTGTCCGACTCTCATTTCTCGTTCTCCTCCACCTCCAAAGTTTCTTCTGTAACATCAGCCAAGTGAATTATAATTTTGAGAAGCTGGCCTGAGGTACAGCTTAAAATTGCACTCGTGAAAATGAGTATCTGTTATTTACGTTGTTGTAAGTTATTTAAATTGTAGGGCAAATGTTTCCCTGCATCTGAAAGGAGACGGGAAGAGAGGGGTGTTTGCAAGGAGAATGAGATTAGAGAGAAAGCTGTTGACACTAAGTCTTTTTCTAAGGAAAAATCAGAAAACTTCCCGCATTCCCTTCTCTAGCCCCAGCTGACTTGACTATAGTTGGGAGGTGTGGCTCTGTCAGCCACTTCCCTTTCCTCTCTATTTCAATGGAAATGACCAGAAACTAAAGGAGCTTGCAGTGTGGTACCTGTCCAGTCTCAGTCAAGTCGACTTGAAGATCTGCAAGTTAATTCATTGTAACCATGGTTATTGGAAAACCAAGTGAAGATTTTCTGTTTAGGATGAGTTGGCTTAACTGCACGCATTTTCTCTCCATTCTTTTCCACCACCATCTGATGCCTGTGCTAATGCGTTATGCTTGCCTCCTTCCTCTTCCATGTTCTCTTTTTTAGCTATTCTTTTATTTTAAAAAACTGATGAATAGTTGATGTACAATATTATGTAAGTTTCAGGTATAGAACGTAGTGATTCACAATTTTGAGGAACCTCCATACTGCTTTCCACAGTGGCTGCACCAGTTTACATTCCCACTAACAGTGTACAAGGGTTCCCTTTTCTCCACATCCTCTCTAACATTTGTTATTTGTAGGTTTTTTGATGATTTTAGCCATTCTAACAAGCATTATGTGGTGTCTTATTATTTTGATTTGCATTTTTCCAGTAACTAGCAATGTTGAACATCTTTTCATGTGAGTGTTATCCATCTGTATATCTTCTTTGGAAAAAAGTTTGCCCAGGTCTTCTGCCCAATTTTTGATTGGTTGCTTGTTTATTTGTTTTGATTTTGAGTTGTTTGTATATTTTGAATATTAACCCCTCACTGGTTGCATCATTTGCAAATGTTTTCTCCCATTCTGTAGGGGTTGTCTTTTAGTTTTGTTGATGGCTTCCTTTGCTGTATGAAAGCTTTAAGTTTGATTATGTCCCATTTGTTTAATTTTGCTCTTATTTCTTTTGCCTTAGGAGACTGATACTTAAAAACAATTTCTGTCAAAAGTATTCTGGCTATGTTCTCTTCTGCGAGTTTTAAGATCTCCTTAAATGTAGGAGATATAAGTCCTTAAGCCATTTAAAATTTATTTTTACATGTTTTTTGCATGTGGTGTGAGAGACTGTTCTAATCTCATTGTTTTACATGTTAACTGTCCAGTTTTGCCAGCACCACTTGTTGAAGAGACTGTGTTTTCTCCATTGTATTCTTGCTTCTTTGGCATAGATTAATTGACCGCAAATGTGTGAGTTTCTATTTCTGGACTGTCTATTATGTTCCAGTGATCTATGAGTTTGTTTTTGTGCCAATACCATGCAATATCAATAATGTCAGATATACAGATGATACCATCCTCATGGCAGAAAGGGAAGAGGAACTAAAGAGCCTCTTGATGAAGGTGATAGAGGAGAGTGTTAAGAAGCTGGCTTAAAACTCAACATTCAAAAAATGAACATTATGGCATCTGGTCCAATCACTTCATGGCAAATAGATGGGGAAACAATGGAAACAGTGACAGACTTCATTTTCTTAGGCTCCAGAATCACTGCAGATGGTGATTATAGCCATGAAATTAAAAGACCCTTGCTCCTTGGAAGAAAAGCTATGACCAACCTAGACAGCATATTAAAAAGCAGAGAGGTTACTTTGCCAACAAAAGTCCATATAATTAAAGCTATGGTTTTTCCAGTAGTCATGTACAGATGTCAGAGTTGGACCATAAAGAAAGCTGAGCACCAAAGAATTGATGCTTTTGAACTGTGGTGTTGGAGAAGACACTTGAGAGCCCCTTGAACTGCAGGGAGATCAAACCACTCAAATCAACCCTGAATATTCATTGGAAGGACTGATGCTGAAACTGAAGCTCCAATACTTTGGCCACCTGATGCGAAAAGCTGACTGATTGGAAAAGACCCTGATGCTGGAAAAGATTGAAGGCAGGAGAAGAAGGGGATGACAAAAGATGAGATGGTTGGATGGCATCACTGACCCAATGAATGTGAGTTTGAGCAAGCTCCAGGAGATGGTGAAAAACAGGGAAGCCTGGAGTGCTGCAGTCCTTGGGATCACAAAGAGTTGGACACGACTGAGAGAATGAACAACAACAATATAAAGTGAGGGGTTACAAAAAGTAAACTCAAAATTCTTTTTCATTTGATCAAGTTAACGCCTTAGCAGAAATTAAGCCCATTTCATAAATTAAGCCCAAAACAATTATTCTAAAATTTATTTAAAATATCCTATTCAAAGATACATTAGAATGGTGGTAATATAAAAGGAATGATTTCATAATGTAGTGAATGACCAAAGTTTTGGAGAAAAGAGAACGATAAATATACAATGAAGGAAAATTGCTTACTTCCTTTAAAATGTAGTAACACAAATGTATTAATAAAGTGCTTTCAAGAAGGAGTTATTTCTGTACGTAGATGTGATAATTAAATAGTCCTACTTTGACTAATATCAGCCTCATCCCAGTCCTGCTACGTAGTGGTAAACATATGTGTCACTGCTCATCACATTATTTTCTACTTTTAATGTTAGTAATAGGACATAGTTAAACCATTTCTGGAACATTATTGATTTTCATAGAAAGTTCAGATATTCATCCTCCAGGTTCAGGATTTAAAATCAGCTGAAGTGTGGAATAATTACTTTGAAACTAATCTTGTCCCTACATTGTATTGCACATCGTTAAGTTATGAAGAATCTTGTCTATGTTACATGTTCTTTTGATGTTTTTGTCTTATTTTTCAGGCAAGAATACTGGAGTAAGTTGCTATTTCCTCTTCCCGGGATCTTCCTGGCCCAGGGAGTGAACCCATGTCTCCTGCATCTCCTGAATTGCAGGTGGATTTTTTACCTGCTGAGCCCTCGGGGAAGCCCCTAGTAAGTCATACTTTTTATAAATAAGCTACTTGGCTGTAGTAAGCCATAGAACTGAATAATGGAAATTAAAGCTTAAAATTTGAACTACGTTCACATACTATCATTCTTTATTGAATTTGTCTTTTTTTTTTGTCTGTGATCTCAAGATAGGCTACTCCTTTTCTATAAGTTACTTGTATACACAATATGCTGCTGATTGGTTATTGCATTTGCATGGATGCTGTCAGAGTTATCTGTTAGCAAAAATCAGGACTGGGACTAATTTGCTATAGTTTCTTTCTTCATTATTTTCTATTATTAGTGATTTCTGTTATTAATATAATTCTATTATTAATGACTTCTGTCATTATTTGGTCACAAATTAATCATTAATTACCCATCTTTGTTGAGGGACTCAGAATAAATTCAAGATGGAAACATCAGCACAACTGAGATATTGAAACCACTGAGGGATGAGATAATCTGTATTTATTGAGATGCTAATATCTCTAGACTATAATATAGGTAGTTCCTAGGCAGGAGTGTAATACAGTGGGTGAAAACAGAATTTCATAGCCAACATATTTGAATTTTAGTTTAGGCCTGCACTGTAGCTAATTTGGGGGCAATGGGTAGGCCACAGTTTTTTAGTTATGAAAGAAGAATAAGAATACCTACCATACAGAACTGATTGAGTCGGCGTAATGTATTCTTTGTTATCAAAATATTCATAGCTTTGGGACTTTGAACTGGTAAGTATTGATGAATTGTAAAAGAGTGTGATTCATAACTGTATGATCTTAATTACATAGAAATGGATGCTTAGTTGTATAAATGCCCGAGTGAGACCTAGAAGGACACATCAAATGGTACACTACTTATTATTATGAATGACTTTGTTTTTTGCTTTTTTTTTTGGTTTCCTATTATGCACATGTTATTTTTTAGGAAATGTTATTTTGAAAACCTTTCAAACTTTGAAAAAGAACTGTTGTGGAGGGTTTTAGATAACGCAGGTAACTTCCTAAGCACAGTGAGTGGTATATGATAGGCTCTCAATACATTTAAACTACTTTTTCTTGAAGCCTAACAGACCTTGTTAAAATTCGTGTTTTGTCTCTTGCTAGTTTTGTGACTTCAGTCAAATTACTTAGTCCCTCCAAGCGCGGTGAATTTGCCTGTAATGTGTGTGTGTGGGGGGGCGGAATTGTTGCTCTCCCTTGAATCCCCTTCTCCTACAACTATATTGCAAAACTCCTCCATAAATTCTCTATATTATTTTTTTCTGCTAAAAACTAAAGGTATTAATATCTTCTATCTAATTCTTCCAGACTAAGTAGTAAAAAGATGAGTTAATAGAGTTGTTCATGCTCAAATGTAGCCATTCAGTCAAGCCCTGAAAAAAAACACTGGAAGAGAAGAGGAAGGTGTGCCTGATAGTATTTACATTTCCAACCATATGATATTTTGTGTCTCTCATTATATGTGGCAGATCTGGTAGAGGAAGCATGAAATGAAAGCAGTGTGATTGCTGGTAATTAAACAAAACTAAATTTATCTTTTTCCTAGATTCCTCCAGTTGCAATACCAGGTGGGTCATTTTATTTCAGAGCAATTTATTTACAGTTTTCTTTATTCTCCCTTCTACTAATTGCAAGCCTGATTAATATATCCTTTAAGCCTTCATCCAGATTTATGATTTATGTCAGTCACTTGTCTTATTACTATTTAAAGGGAACTTTAGGATTCATTTATTTGGAAACAAGCAAAGATATGCTGATTAATGGTATTTAGAAAAGGAAATGTATATTGCCCTCCGAATAGAATGTGGCATGAATATAAATTTTTAGTGATGTATCACAGTGTTGAAAAGCACTAAATTTCATTTCTATTGAACTGAACATTTGTCTTCTACTCCTTGAGCTCATATTTTTCACAAATGAAACTTTGGAGGAAAGGGAGCTAATGTTTGCTGAGAGCTGTAATAGGATGCCATGGGGCACACTTTGTCTTGGCTGTCCAATTTAGAGCCACCACATACCTTGTGACATAGGTGACAGTTCTGCATTTGTTAGATGAGGCAAGGTAGTTTGAACTTAACAACATGCCTTGGGTCAGTCGCTGAGAAGTCACAAACTTGGGCTTCAAGCCCTACCATCTCATCTTTCACTGTATGTTGCTTTTTTATGTGCTAATCTCAGATGTTATATTTTGATAACTTTCAAGTCCTGGTTTTAGGTGAGCCCAAAGAAGTAAAATCATTTCTTCAGTGTCTCTTCTTTAATGCTAGTCTCTCCTACAAATCAATGAGTATGAAGTTGTTATAGTAAAACCTCAGACAGCTAATTCCAAGGGCATTATTAGACAGATTGTAGATTACTGACTCATAGAAAATGCTCCAGAATTTAAAAACTTTGGCATGTGGAGGTAAAATGTTGTAAAATTGCCTTTTCCAGTGAAAGCCAAAGTAGGAAAAAATTCTTCTCATTGACGATCTTGGGTATATCAGAAAGATGGAGTTGGGAATTGCAATGCTCCGTGAATGAAGAATTGTCATTCTTAAGGCACAGAAAACAGCAAGTATTTTGAGAAAAAAATGTACTTAAAGAATAAGTCTCTTTAGGGATAGTGTTGAAAAGACTTTGTGTGTTTTCAGTAAAAATAAATGGAAACAGCTTTCTCTGAAGTTATTATTAAGAGTTTTGCAGCAAAGAAGCTGTCATTCTGACGTCTTCCCATGGAGGCACATAAGCACCTTGAAATGTGTGAGGACAGAGTTAAGAAAGAAAAGAGAGAGCAGAAAGGACCAGATGGACAGTGAAACCAGTTTCACTGATTCCTTTAATGAAAGAATTTAGAAGTTAATAGCATGACTGCATCCTGCACTCATTTAAGTTTTTGGATATGTATTTATCTACAAGTTAACAATACAGGACACATTACACAGCTCTCATTCTGCATTGTGTCTCCTTCCATCTTGTTACATTTAAATATAACTCGAAGTTAAAGAACTCTCTTCAGATACATTCAGCCATTTTTGTCAGGAGGACCTCTGTTCATTATTATGGGTGAAATGTGGTTTTCCCCAGGGACCATGTGAAAACAGGCACTGTTTATTATTCAGTCCTACTGAAGGAAGACTTGGTCTGCTTTGTGAGACGTTTCTAGACAGCACACTATGGCTAGTCAACACTAGAAAATGCCTGAATCACTAGCGTTTAAGACCCTCTGGCTTAGATGGTAAAGAAACCACCTGCAGTGCCAGAGACCCAGGTTTGATCCCTGGGGTGGGAAGATCCCCTGGAGAAGGGAATGGCTAACCACTCCAGTATTCTTGCCTAGAGAATTCCATGGACAGAGGAGCTTGGCAGGCTACAGTCTCTGGTCTCACAGAGTCGGACACGACTGAGTGACTAATACTAACACTGCCTGGGGTACTGTTAATGACAGGCACATTGTTGTATAGCAGATTTCTAGAACTTAAAAGGGGCTTCTGAGATGGCTCAGTGGTAAAGAATCTGCCTGCAATGCTGGAGACATCAATCAGAGGAGCTGGCTGGTTGCAGTCCATGGGGTTGCAAAGAATTGAACATGACTGAGTGACTAACACTAAGACCCTCTGAGTTACACAGCTATTCAGGGTAAATGAAGTGTCCTCTGACTCTCTGCCTGAGAGCATTCTGTGACCATGGGATATCGTAGGTCCAAGAGGTACAGGCCAGGGATGTGAGGGAATTAACACCTCAGGAATCACCCTCAACTAATAAGGGCTGGGAACTGGTGGATAAACACCCCAGCTTTCTTTCTGTTGCTGAGTTGGTTCTAAGGAATGTTCTGCATAAATTCTTAAAATAGCTCAGTGGGATGAGCCCAGATTCCCACCAGGTTCCTCTGCTCATTCACATCCCCAGCAGGGTTTTCCCTCCTTTTTCATTTTACTTACCCATTCCTTTACTCTTCCTCCAGAGATCAGTTCCCAAATAAACCACTTGCATTCAGATCCTTGTCTCTGTCTGCTAAACACAAACTAAGACAACCTCCTGCTGGTTTTTCTTTCTAGCTTACAGAAAAACATTTCCCAAGTTAGAGTAGATTTTTAAGAGGTTGTATTAAAAATATCTTGTTATGTTTTGCCACCCGTGAGATTAGCAATTTGGGAAATATAATGGGAAAAGATATGGGAAGATGGTAGTGATGGAATCCAATGGTCAGTGACCAGAAGAATCAAATTTCTGATAACATTCTTAGGTGGGCATCTCCTTGGCACATGCTGCATACTGGCACTGTACTTAAAACCATGTTCTCTCTGTATGTATAATAGTGTGAGTGTGTGTCTGCGTGTGATATGAAGATGTACCACCTTTATACAAAGCTGTGCTTGTATAAAGCTGGTTCTAATTCAAAAAGTGAAACAAAATGGGGAAAACTTAGCCCAGTGATGCTAGAGAAATTCCATCAATCAGTTGGTATGAAAATATCTGCCCCCCCCGCCCCGATGTTCATATTATACACAGTAAGCATTGTGATCATGCTTTAAAACACACATTGAAATTAAGGCCAGGATATTGGATGTAAAAATCTATAAAACCTTCCTCTTCTGTAATGTATATTTATTCTCAAGTTTATTTTATGTGTTATGAAAAGAAACCCCATAATTTAAACAAGTACTGAATTAACCTAAAATTAGACTATCCGGTGATTCATGGATTTTTAGAAATAATTGGAAAATTTTGGGGGTAAATCTGTTTTAGAAATGCTTGCTCCAACAACAGCCTCTTTCCTTAGGAGACAGAAAAGACAATTCAGAAAAGAGAACATTTTTCTTAAAGAGAAAAAGAAGACTTCAGATGATTTAGGTGGCCTGAAGAGCTTCTGAAAATAGTTACTCTTCCAGGTCAATATCATATTTCCAAGCGAACTATTGTGAAGTTTTGGCAATTAGTAGTAGATGAAGTACCCCTGGTTTATTCTACATCTTCTATTTTCATTCTGCTCCAGAAAGCAAAAGGACATTTTTAAGCCATCAATATAAACTGCCACAAAGAGCCCTATTTTTTAAATTTTAAACTAATCTTCTTATTTCTTCTTTCTTTCTGCATTAAAATAAATTTCACTTGTTCCTTCTGACCTCACTGTTGAACTGTAAAGTTTGTACAATTTTATCACAATGGGTTACAAACTATATTTAACAGCAATAATGTAAAAGACTTTTTTCTTAGCTACATAAACAACTAGATTTATATTCTTACATGCTGTTGATTGCAAGAGATAAGACTTAAAAAACTCAAACCAACTGAAACAAAGGACTTGATGAGAGATGACAGTTGTTTGGAAGTTTATTTTTATAGGACAAAGGCAAGTTTTTCATTGTTTATTTTAAAGTTGGAAAGTTTACATTATGGAGGTATTCATATCTCCGTTTCTTTCGTTTTGCTGTGACACACTTCCTGGCTATTTCAAATCCCTCTGTCTTGCAACACTACTTTGCATTCTGAAGAGGTTTCCTGCCTAATTTAGTTTCATCAACTGATTGCCATGGAAACTCTTGATATCCTTCCCTCTTCCTGGAATGAGATGTTGGCTCTGTTTCAAATAGAATTTTTTTTTTTTTTTGACACAGAAAGTAGAGTAAGCTTTATAAAGTAAAATGTCTCGTCAACAAAGAATTGCCTTCTAGGGTGACCCACTGGATGGACACAAGTCACAAACACATGCCTACTGAACTAAATAGGTAATTTATCAGTAACGATTAGAAACAGGTAGCGACATCATACAAATCAAAGCTAAGTGATGCCTGGCTGATTTTCTAATTTTATTGAGAAGAAAGTTGAAATCAGGCCTTTGTTGCATGTTAGTCCAGCAAAGGCAAAACAAAACAACCAATGATATAGTAACCCTACAATTTTATGAGACTGAGTCAATCTGAATATCTCAAGGGCTTCTCAAAGCAGATTCAATTGGTAAAAGTGGACAATTGGCCTGGAAAAATAACCTGTACAATGAGCTTTAACAGAAGGGTCTACCCATTTTTACCATGAATTTTACTTTAAAAGTGTATCTTTCTAGGAAGATTGTATAGATTAGCTACATTGTGCCACTCTATGAGCCCTATGCTTTGAGACTAGAATCATATTCTGAGTTTGTGCATTTATATTTGACAATTTTAAAATGGAATTCAGGAGGAAGGGCTAGTTTTAATGTGAAGAAGAAAGGAAGGATTATGTCTGGTGTTTTTGCTTATTTTTTTGTGTATATACATATGTGAGGGAATATTTTAATTGTACAACTGAATATACGTATACAGCTATTATACATCTCTGTGTGTCTGTCTATTGCATATAGACATGTGGTTGTCAGAAGGACAGATTGATAGGAAAAATGTAGGTCAATATCAGGAGAGAAAATCCTTTCTAATAATTATCTGTAAATTCAAAGATATGATGGTTTCCAGAGTAACTGTATTGAACTTTGGTTATTTCTTATAATATGCATATTTTGCATTTCCTTTGTAAAAAATGAGTGAATCACAATTGGATATCTCTTCTGCAACTGATAGTGACCTCTGTTTTCCTAAGACATTAAAAAGAATAAGAGAAGTCAAATTTTTCATTCCTTGTAAGCCTTGGATTTACTGGCAGATATTAATGGTGTTTTGGATGACATGAAGTTTGTCTATACAAAATCATTGGTCATGAATTTTTTTTTCCTACCGTGGGGTGATAGGCATATTTTATTTTATTTTCCCACAGTGTACTTACATGTCCAGAAAATGTGTTATTCTAAACAGTTTATTTAAAATGAACATTGCACATGTGTGGGGAACACTTTCAAAAAGGAATGCCTATTTAGCAAGTCTAGGAAGAATTATCGGAGAAGGCAATGGCAACCTACTCCAGTATTCTTGCCTGGAAAATCCTATGGACGGAGGAGCCTGGTAGGCTACAGTCCATGGGGTCGCTAAGAGTCGGACACGACTGATCAACTTCACTTTCACTTTTCCCTTTCATGCATTGGAGAAGGAAATGGCAACCCACTCCAGTGTTCTTGCCTGGAGAATCCCTGGGATGGGGGAGCCTGGTGGGCTGCCGTCTATGGGGTCGCACAGAGTCAGACACGACTGAAGCGACTTAGCAGCAGCAGCACCAGGAAGAATAATAATAATTTTATAAATCCTAAATATTGCAGGTAAGAGACTTCATAGCCTACTTTATTATTTGGGGGTGTCCATTTTGATGATCTAAATTAGGAAAGTATATGATTACTTTCACATTAACTGTGGCCTTAGCTGCTCTGTTGAAACTTACCAGCAACTCTGTTTTAATATCTCATCATGACAAAGCAGTAAATAGCTCTGGCTACCCCTGTGTGTTGTTCACTTTCAGTGTAATTTACTGTTGGCTGTAGCGCACATAAATAAAGCATAGTTTCACAATGTCTACTTTTTTCTCTTTTTTAGAACTAACACCTGAGTGTAAATTATATTCATACCTATTTCTGGAATAATTTCTCCAACCCCACTTCCCTTTATTCTGCACTGAAACAATTTGGGTGCCTGATGGAAATATCTGACCTGATTTTGCAGTCATAAGAGGTTTGGAGAGCAGTGATTTAGGATCCTAACATTGGGCTGTTGTTTCAGTGAAGAATTTCAACATTATGAACCCCTTCACCAAAATTATTTTTATGTACTTTCTTTTGTGTATCTTTGCATACACTCATGTATTTTTTTGTGTGTGTATTTTTGTTTTTCTCATAACCTGACTCTTAAACCACTATGTGAATTCTAAAGAAGGGGAGAGCTTTGTTATGATTCATTTTCATCCTTTGAACATAGTGTAGCCACTTTAGGTATACAGTACTCTCTATGCGTAAGATACACAAGCCTTATTGCCATTGAAAAACCAGATACATAAATACATTTAAAAAATGATGTGATCCTTTTTCTAGACAGAAAGTACTTGCCTAAAATTCATCCCATGGAAATTGTTTCTGGTTCTGGAGAGGGCCAGGTAGAACAAGTGTAAGTGGAAATTATATTCACGTGGATTTTAGCTTCATCTGAAGAAGGCCTTGGCAATAAGTAGCCACTGAATTCCTGCTTCATGATGGCAAAATAATTTCTGGTCTCATGGCTGGATTTTTGGGGAGTCGTAGAAGAGATTATGGTATTTTTTTAAAGGGAGTTTTTCCTTTCTTCCCTTCTGTTTTCTCTGTCTCTCTTTCCTTTTTCTTTTTTTCCTTTTCTCCTATCCCATCCCACTATCACACATGTAGTAAACTTCTGTGATGCATCAGATACTTTGCTTCTTAATCTGAAGGTCTGTAATTGAGAGATAATGGCCAATTGTGTGAGGAAAGCTAGTGGAGGTGATGGAATTCCAGTTGAGCTATTTCAAATCCTGGAAGATGATGCTGTGAAAGTGCTGCACTTGATATGCCAGCAAATTTGGAAAACTCAACAGTGGCCACAGGACTGGAAAAATTCAGTTCTCATTCCAATCCCAAAGAAAGGCAATGCTAAAGAATGCTCAAACTACCGCACAATTACACTCATCTCACACCCTAGTAAAGTAATGCTCAAAATTCTCCAAGCCAGGCTTCAGCAATACGTGAACCGTGAACTTCCAGGTGTTCAAGCTGGTTTTAGAAAAGGCAAAGGAACAAAAGATCAAATTGCCAACATCCACTGGATCATCAAAAAAGCAAGAGAGTACCAGAAAAACATCTATTTCTGCAGTAATAACTATGCCAAAGCCTTTGACTGTGTCAATCACAATAAACTGTGGAAAATTCTGAAAGAGATGGGCATACCAGACCACCTGACCTGCCTCTTGAGAAACCTGTATGCAGGTCAGGAAGCAACAATTAGAACTGGACATGGAACAACAGGCTGGTTCCAAATAGGAAAAGGAGTACGTCAAGGCTGTATATTGTCACCCTGCTTATTTAACTTATATGCAGAGTACATCATGAGAAACGCTGGGCTGGAGGAAGCACAAGCTGGAATCAAGATTGCCAGGAGAAATATCAATAACCTCAGATATGCAGATGACACCACCCTTACAGCAGAAAGTGAAGAACTAATGGGCCTCTTGATGAAAGTGAAAGAGGAGAGTGAAAATGTTGGCTTAAAGCTCAACATTCAGAAAACTAAGATCATGACATGTGGTCCGATCACTTCATGGCAGATAGATGGGCAAACAGTGGCTGACTTTATTTTTCTGGGCTCCAAAATCACTGCAGATGGTGATTGCAGCCATGAAAGTAAAAGACACTTATTCCTTGGAAGAAAAGCTATGACCAGCCTAGACAACATATTGAAAAGCAGAGACATTACTTTGTCAACAAACATCTGTCCAGTCAAGGCTATGGTTTTTCCAGTGGTCATGTATGGATGTGAGAGTTGGACGGTGAAGAAAGCTGAGAGCTGAAGAATTGATTCTTTTGAACTGTGGTGTTGGAGAAGACTCTTGAGAGTCCCTTGGACTACAAGGAGATCCAACCAGTCCATCCTAAAGGAGATCAGTCCTGGGTGTTCATTGGAAGGACTGATATTAAAGCTGAAACTCCAGTACTTTGGCCACCTGATGCAAAGAACTGACTCACTGGAAAAGACCCTGATGCTGGGAAAGACTGAAGGTGGGAAGAGAAGGGGACGACAGAGGATGAGATGATTGGATGTCATCATCAACTCGATGGACATGGGTTTGGGTGGACTCCAGGAGCTGGTGATGGACAGGGAGGCCTGGCATGCTGCGGATCATGGGGTCGCAAAGAGTCAGACAAGACTGAGTGACTGAACTGAACTGACTATGTGAGGAAAGAAATGGTCAAGCTTCTGCTGAGAAGGACTTGCCTCTAGTTCTTCCACACTCACCATGAGAATTTAAGATGTACATTAAAGCTGAAAAAACTAGCAATACTGCTCCAAAAACTAACTTTTAAAAGAAAGCAAAACCTTTTCCCCCATTAATTATACATATTAATTTGTTGCTGAAAGTAATGAGGCACACACAAAAGCAACCAAAGATGGACAATAGAGCTTGAGAAAAGTGTTTGCTTTTTGACATGGAAACCCATACCCTCCACTCCCCTTTCATTTCAGTCTCTTTGTGTCCCCATGGATTGCAGCACACCAGGCTTCCATGTCCATCACCATCTCCCTGGAGCTTACTCAGACTTGTGTCCACTGAATTGCTGATGCCATCCAACCTTCTCATCCTCTGTTATCCCCTTCTCCTCCTGCCTTCAATCTTTCCCAACATCAGGGTCTTTTCCAATGAATCAGTTCTTCCCATCAGGTGGGCAAAGTATGGGGCTTTCAGTTTCAACATCAGTCCTTCCAGTGAATATTCAGGGTTGATTTCCTTTAGGATTGACTGGTTGGATCTCTTGCAGTCCAAGAGACTCTCAAGAGTCTTCTTCAACACCACAGTTCAAGCATCAATTCTTTGGCCTTCAGCTTGCTTTATAGTCCAACTCTCACATTTGTACATGACTACTGGAAAAACCATGGTTTTGACTAGGTGGGCCTTTGTTGGCAAAAGTAATGTCTCTGCTTTTTAATAGCTTTTATTCTGAGGAGTAGTGTCTTTTAATTCCAACGCTGCAGTCATCATCAGCAGTGATTTTGGAGACCAAGAAAATAAAGTCTCTCGCTATTTCCATTGTTTCCCTATCTATTTTCCATAAAGTGATGGAACCAGATGCCATGATTTTAGTTTTCTGAATGTTGAGTTTTAAGCCAACGTTTTCACTCTCCTCTTTCACATTCATCAAGAGTTTCTTTAGCTCCTCTTCACTTTCTGCCATAAGGGTGGTGTCATCTGCATATCTGAGGTTATTGATATTTCTCCCAGCAATCTTGATTCCAGCTTGTGCTTCATCCAACCTGGAATCCCCTTTCATATCTTCCAAAAGAATGAAAAGAAATAGAAAGGTGGATAGAAGTTTATCTGTTTGTAATAGGACAATCAGTAGGATGAGAATGGGCATATGCGAAGTTACTCTTTTACCTCCTTAGGTAGAAAGGTCTCTGAAGCATGAATAACTATTTCCACCCAACAGTTCATCTTCCCTTTCTCCATAGTGACAAGTTTTAGCGCAGCATATGGCCACTCACAATACAGACTACGTATCCCAAAGTCCTTTGTAACAAAATATTGTCATATGTCTAAATTCTTGCCAATATAATATAGGCTGACTATCTTATGGCAGTTTTAGGGGAAACCTCTGTTAAGAGACAGCTAATGAACCCCTTTTGTCTCCCCTATCCCTTCCTCTTCTCCATCTCGCTGCCTGGAAGGTAGACACCCATCCTGAACTGTGTGGACAAGAGTCATAGCCCAGCTATGGCAGAATGGTGACTGCAAGGAGCCCAGGTCCCCAAAGAGATGATGAATCAGAGCTGCCATTAATCATCCTAGAGTGCTTGCCTTTAGACCTTTATACGAGGGAAGTAAAGTTCTGCCCTCATGTAACATTATTTTTTAAGAATTAGTAGTAGTACTTATAACCTTAAGTAATACTGCAACTTTATAGGAAGGCTAGAGACAAACTGTCTATTTCCAGCTCTTACATTTTTCATCTGTCCTTCTGCATTCATAGCAGGCAAGGAACTAGCAGCTTTTCAGAATCTTCTAAAAATTATACATGTTGTAGATATTTTACGTAGGTTTTCTCCTACTTAATCATCATCAGTGGTACACGGCTCAAAGTATGGATGAGGATACTCAAACTCAGAGAGAAAATATAGAAACTAAATGTCAAGCAAGTCTAGAATTTAAGCATAGATATCTGTGAATCCAAACTTAAATGTGTTCTATATTTTACATCACCTCCCTGACATTCTGATTTAAGATCCTTCCTCACTTCCATGTTTCTATGATACATAGATTGGCTGGGATCTGCTCTGCCAGTATGCTCTGAGAGAAGACCCTGAAGTAGGTGAAGTTTCCCTTAGTATAGGGAGATGAAAACTGATTTCCAGTCTAAAGAGAAACAATTATGTGACTTCTTTTTTATTTATTGGGGCAGAGTTGCTTTACAATGTTGTATTAGTTTCTGCTGTACAGCAAAGTGAATCAGCTATATGTGTACATATATCCCTTCCTTCTTGGATCTGCCTCCCACCCACCCCTCATCCCACCCATCTAGGTCACCAGACAGCATGGAGCTGAGCTCTCTGTGCTACCCTGCAGGTTCCCACTAGCTATATATTTAACACATGCTAGTGTATATATGTCAATCCTAATCTCCCCGTTCATCCTACCCTGCTTCCCCACCCTGTGTCCACACATCTGTTCTGTCTGTCACTATTCCTGCCCTGAAATAGGTTCATCTGTACCTTTTTTCTAGATTCAACATATATGTATTAATATATGATACTTGTTTTTTTCTTCCTGACTCATTTCACTCTGTATGACAGTCTCTAGGTCCATCCTCATCAAACTATGTTACAAATTTCTCTCCTTTTTAATGACTGACTAATATTTCATTGTATGTATGTACCACATCTTCCTCCATTCATCTGTATAGTCACTATGGAGGTTCCTTAAAAAAATAAAAATAGAACTACCATGTGACCCAGAAATCCCACTACTGGGCATGTACCTTGAGAAAACCATAATCAGAAATGTTCCTTGCATCCCAGTGTTCCTTGCAGCACTATTTACAACAGTCAGGACATAGAGATGACCTAAATGTCCACGGACAGATGAAAAGATCACGTGACTTCTATTTGAGGAAGATTTAAGAGGAAATGTCTTCTCTGATTTTATGTATGTCTGTAGATGAGTGGTCTTAATTTGGCAGCCCCAGGCCGACTTCAGACTCCATAGAAATTTAGCTTGGCTCACAATATTTAAAAAACACTAATTAGCTGCTAACCTTTAAAAGTCAAAATATTTTACATAAAAACCTGGATTCCTGACTTCTCTAGAAAAATTGGAAGATCCAGTAACAGTAGGGTTACGTTTCCACATGACAACACTTCGCTGGAGCTGTGTGTGGCTGCCTCTGCCTTGCCATCTCCTGTTTGCCTCCTCAGCCTCTTCCGCTCATTTTCTTTTCTGACCTTTTCCTGTCAGGGATTTGAGAAGTTTATTACCTTTGGGTGGATACTTTTCTTTGACAGTGATTTAAGATGATTACACAGAACAGATTGTCATCTGGCTGTATTTTTTGACGTATGTTCTCTATTTCTAAGTATGATTTGGTGAGCTATAGAGGTACTTTATTTACCACAGTGTCTCTTTAGAATACCTGTCAATTTCTTCAGAGCGACTCAGAGATGAGCCAAGTTCTCTCCACCGTCTGGTACATAGAGTTGGATTGTTTCAAAGTCTGAGAGGTTTTTGATGTAGTTAAGTCTGCCCAATGGGCTTTGAGCCCAGTTACAATGTGGTTCAGCAAAGTAACTCTTGCAAGGGTGGTATTTTGCCAAAGCATTCCTTCTCTCTTGTGTGTGTACATGCTCAGTCGCTTCAGCTGTGTCCAACTCTTTGAGACCCCATGGACTAGCCCATCAGGCTCCTCTGTCCATGGGATTCTCCAGGTAAGAATACTGGAGTGGGTAGCCAGACCCTCTTCCAGGGGATCTTCCCGACCCGGGGATCGAACCGGTGTCTCTTATGTCTCCTCCATCAGCAGGCGGGTTCTTTACCACTAGCTCCACATTTTTTTTCACTGATTATAGTTTTCCTTGTATCTTTTCTAAAAGGGATATAACAGTGGTAGTAACGGAGAGATTCTAGATATAACTATATAAGGTGTGAGGGGAAAAAATAAGTCTTTGTTCTGAGAGAGAGTGTAGTAATGTACTATACTCTGTAAAGTCCAGAGGGAAAGCTTCAATAAATATTGATAATGATGACCACGAGCTAAGCATTCTCTGGAATAGTCAATTAACTCTAATATAGTTAGAACAAAACTCAAAGGCTTATTAAAGGCATCCAGCCAGCCCTTTAAAATGACTCTTGTGGGAAGAGGTTACAGGGTATGTGAGGTTCAAGGACTTGTTAGATCTTTGTGCTCCAAGAGTATGACAAATACTTCATCTGCCTTCACCTAATGAACAGGTCAAGTTGTGAATTTCATGTGTATTACCGATAATAATCACAATCTACAGTGTTATACATTTTGGTTTTCTTTTATAGCTGCTGAAATTGTGGTAATGCAACAGCTAAAGATGATCTGTTGTACACATTTTAAGCTCAACTATCTTCTAGTCATTAAATTCAGTGGCATTTTTCATACCATTTTCACAGCTTAGATACTATCATTCTGTTAAGATAAACACTTTCAAACTGAGATGTTCACAACTCTCTGTGGTCTGGTTTTATGCCACCAAACCAGTCTTATTTTTAAAAGAAACCTACTCCCTCTCTGACTGACAAAATGCATTGTGATGCCTTCATATTTATCTCAGAAATTTTGCTTTCTTATGTGTGAAATTTGTTCCTTGACCCTTTACGATATAAATCTAAGAACTTCTTGACCTTCTTTACAGATTAATACTACATGGATGACCCCAACTATGTAATGAAGAAGGGTGGATATTATTTAGTGGTCAAGGGCCTGGGCTCTGAAGCAAACTTCCTAGATTCATGTCTTATTTCTATCAGTTGCCAGCTATGTTTGGCAGGTTAACTAATCAACCTTCAGATTTTCTTTGACAAAGTAAAAATAAGAATACCTACTTCATAGATTTCTTGGGAAGATTCAATCTGATAGGGAATGTAAAAGAGAAAAACATTATCTTAAGTCTCCAATTTATTGTTACCAATACCAATATAGTTAACCAATATTACCATTACAGAACCTGTAATTGCATCCTATTATACCAGTCAAATTATTGATTACAAGCAACAGAAACAGATTCTAGTTAATTGATGCAGAACTATATTGGGTAGTTCACATAATCAACAATGTATTGACAGCAAGGCTTAAAAATGGAGATTGAAATAAGAAAGGCTAGATAGCAGGAAGCTCAAGCAAAGGTCTGCAGAACAGTCAGGTGAGAAAATCATGGCTGAGCATTGTTGTACCTGAACATTGTAAACTACTGCCATTGGTAAATTCAATTTCTCTCGGACTCCTGTCTCTCTTTCATCAGATATTCAGTGTCAGAGTTCTAGGTAGAAGTATTTAGTGAATCTCTGCCATGCTCCCCAGCCATAGCTGCTTATCAAGGGCTCAGGAGAGAATATATCTCATCCCTTTGCCTCCCACCAAAAAGGAGCTTATCCACAAATAGAACGGAGTTCAGATGTTGGAAGTTAAAACAGTGTTCTGATACACAGTGATGCCCTTTATTATTCTATGATTATTTTTCACGCGGGCTTCCTTTGTGGCCCAGTTGGTAAAGAATCTGCCTGCAATGCGGGAGACCTGGGTTCAATCCCTGGGTTGGAAAGATCCCCTGGAGAAGGGAAAGACTACCCACTCCAGTATTCTGGTCTGGAGAATTCCATGGACTGTATAGTCCATGGGGTCACAAAGAGTTGGACAGGACTGAGCGACTTGCACTTTCACATATTCACATTGGTCTATAAATTCTTCAAAGGAAGAGCCCAAGTATATCTTCCAGATCTCATCATATAATAGATTCTCAATAAATACATTTTAACCCATAATTTAAAGTTTGACAGACTTGTTTTCAGAATTTATTGCTTTTTATGCACTGTTTAATGAATCAATGAATTGTGATAATTTTATCGAGTTATCAGACTTATGTAAAGTTGCCATAAGGTGGTAACATAATGGGGAGAGAAAACTAGAATATCCTTTTAAGCTAAATAAATCATCTCTTTTGATATGAATCCCTGTAAGGTAGAGAGTCAAAATGAGAGGGTTGTGGCTTTTGGGAGCATTAAATCCTGCATTGTGTGAAGGATTTGCAAGAAAAATCATGATAGAAACTCTGCAGGCAAGTAAGACTTATTAATATTGTTTAAAAAAATCCATGCCATAAAAGTAACATGACTATTATAGTAAACTTTTCAGGTACAGAAAAACAACACAAAAGAAAAAATTTTCCTACTGTTATTCAGCACAATTATATATACTTTTACATTTGTTTATATATGTGTGTGTATGTATATATTTGTATGCTCTCATGTATGAGACAGCGTGTGGTTAGAACCACGACTTTATAACAAATACACCCATGAAAACATTGTTGTTGTTAAAAAACTGTTACAAAAATGTGCTTTTATATACAGTAGTGTTTATTAATGTGCTGTATAATTGTTTTCTTAAAAATGAAGATTCTAGTTATCAGAGAAATACTTATTACCAAAAAGTAGGAAATATAATAAAAGGAGTGTAAGACATGCAAAATCTCAGCAACTCAGAAATAAGCATTGTTGATATCTTGCTGAATGATCTTTAAAAAGTTTTTCTTTATATATATATATGCAGAAATATACATTTTTGAAAAGTAGATTATGCATATTTAAAAGATTATGTATTTCATATGATCTGTAGCCTACTTTTAAAGCACAGTTGATTTTCAGAAATATATAATCTTGGACACAATTTTTTATTGCCTTTTGTTTTTATAAGCAATACTTCAATGAACATCTTATAGTTTAATCTTCAAGCATATCCTTAATTATTTCTTTAGGATATATTCCCAGAGATATAGTTAACTGTTGCAAAAGTTATATATATTTTTTTATGTTTTTGGATAATGAGTTGCTTTCCAGGATTGTATACCAATTTGAAATTATAAAGCAAGAGATGAGCGTGCATTCTCCTGAAACGGAATATTGCTCTAATTTTAAATGAGAGAAAAAAATAATGTTGGTTAATTATTTTGGCTTATCGCATATTGTAAAATATTCTCATGTGATTAAACATTCTAATCACATAGTTTAATTAAAAGACTTGCATGTATTTCATCTTCTGAAACAACATAGTGACATATTACTTAACGTCTGCATATGTTTATGAATATTTTCTTAGGAAAATTCCAAGTAGTCGTGTGTCTGGAAAGAGCATATGTTATCATCCAGCCTCACCCTTATTGTTCTACCCCCCCAGCCACCCTTCCCCCCAATCCCCCCACACACATGAAGCTGGTTTGTTCCTGACACTTTCCACTTACTTTGCTGACCTGTTTGTGACTGGCTCCCCATTCAGGTCTCTGTTGAAATACTATTACTTCAGAGAAGGCTTCTGTGATATGACTGCTCAAAGTGGACTGTGGTAATCATGATTGCCCTCCACCAGGACTTCTGGTTCTCATCCTGCCAGGCATATGCAGTAGGATTGCCTTTCCCTGCCTCCTCAAAGTTAGTTGCAGCCATGTGACCTGCTTTGGTCAATGAAATGTGATAGCATATGACCTGACTCTCCTGGTGGAAACCTTTAGAAGCTAGTGTGTAATTTGCTGCGTATCCTTACCCATGTCACTGCAGTCAGTGTCATTTTACGTTGGAGCCTCCCTCTTGCTGCATCCCTGAGAGAGGACAGGCAGCTGAGCCCCACCCTGAGGTATGATGATGTGTATTGTGAGGGGAAAAGAAATCCTTTTTTCTTTGTTTTTTTAACACAGCTCAGACTTTGGGGTCATTTGTGAGTGCAGCAAACCTTGTCTGTCCTGAATAATACACACATTCCTCCTGGCTTTAGGCAATCTCAGTATTTTCTTGTTTTATAATTGTATAAGATCATCTCATTTATTCTCTTATGAGTTCTCCTTCTTCACAAAAAATCTAAGATCCCTGAGAAGGATCTTTCTCTAATCTTGTTCTAATGCATAGTAGGTCTTTAATAAATATTTGTTGAATAAAATTAAAGAAATGGATGGAAGATTTCAGTATGTGCCCATGGAATCTTGACTAAGACAGTGTCTTCCCTTTACAAAACAATTGTTCCCAGATTCCAAGTTAGCCTTTGGCATACTGAAAGAACATGCTAACTTAGAGTTCTGATGTCCAGAGAGAGGTTAAATATTTTCTCACCAAGATGTAAGAACCCTTAACCACTTGAATCATTTGGTCTTTTTTCCCCTTTAGCACTATGAATAGTTTCCTTCTGTGTGTATGGAAAACAAGCATGATTCTAATTATTTTTGAATGTTCTATCATTAGAGATTTTTAAAATGAAAAACACTTTAGCAAAGCCTGAAGTGTATTAAGTGAATAGGCAAGTGTATTTTCCCTGGCCATCCAAAGGATAAAATATGGTATTTTATTTATAATGTCTAGACTCTTAAGGTGTACTCTTCCATTTTGAAACTTGATCATTCTTTTTTTAACTGTTATGTTCCAGCTACTTTGTGGTCTGCAGATATGTATCAGTTACAAGGATGCTTTGACCTAATGATTTCTAAAAAGCCTTCGAACAAGTGGAATAGATATGTCTGTATTGGGTAGTTGGTCAACAGTGTCTCCCAGCAAGAAGTAATAGACTTCTAAGCTATTCCCTCAGCTGTGAGGGGCTCGACACTTGAGCTTCATGACAACATCTCTTCTTTGGTCTTAACACACACTAATTTAGGGTAACTATTTACAGCTGTATCTGTTGTTATCTTCTCAATCAGCATGTACATTCTCTTGACCAGAAATAGAAAAACACAGATGACATTGCTATGTATTTGTATCTCCCATTGACTCTAAAGCTACTTGCTGTCTTTTCACATGTCAGGCAAACAGAAAGGATGGAGAAAGCTCTACATATGCTGAACTATAAAGTGGCCATTTGTTTGCTTGGTAACAAGAAACATATCAGCATGAATCTGCTCTTAGATGGTCCAAATATTTGAACTTGCTATCTCGTGATCCAAGTTCATCAGAGCTCATTTCTTACAGAAATAAGGCAGTACCTGGTCCTTCTGTGTTTTTATTTTTGTTTGTAGCATTCTGGAATTCCTTCCCCTTAAATGAACTCTTTCTTGTCTTTTCAGACATGTTTCATGTTTCTTTTACCCTGTTGCCTTTCTAATTTACTTTGGCACTTTGTTTTCATAAATTGTACCATATATCAGAAATTTTCCGTATTTGCTTGACTGCTATATGGAAACAGGGTAGCAATTATGTTAACATGGAATCATTTTCTCATCATTAAGCTACTTTGGAATCCAACATTGTTTAAGTACTTTCAAGAGAATTATATGTCAAACCAGTCTGTATCAATTCATGGTGCTATTTTTCCAGTTCTGACGTGAGGTATAATAAGGAGAACTGTATAAGATGTTGAAGTGAGACAGCCCTAGATTTGACCACTGACATATTTACTGATTGTAGGTTTAAGTATGTTATTTAATCTTTGGGGATTCAATTTCCTCATCTGTTAAATCGGGAAAAAATATTTCCTATCTCAAAGAGTTGAGATGGATATTAAAACAGATGAAGAATTTTAAATCCAAGGCCAGGCTCATAGGGAGCACTAAGAAAATGTAATTATTATCTTATTGAGAGTCATAGCATATACCTAAAAGATGAGTGTCTCAGAGATTTTTTTTTTTTACCAGTGCACTTTATTAGTGCTTTAACTAAAGCTGTTTAGTAAAAGTGGTATTTTAGGTAGATTCCAATGGATAGCTAAATAAAATTCATTCTAAAGAAATAAGGCATAATGCCAACAGATACTTGTTATTAAAATAATAATAGTGAAGAAACTTATATTTATACAGTACCATGCAGTTGATAAAAAATTTTGTACTTGCATGTTATTATAGAACTCTTGTAAATCATAAGTTTATTTGAAAGAGCATTTCAGGCAGGGGTGCAGTCAGTTGCCAAGGTCCTAAGGGAAACCATGCCTGGGATGTTCAGTGAATATCCAGAAGGCCCATGTGGCCAGAGAAGAGTGACTGAAGAGAAGAGAAAAAGGAGACAATGGTGAGAGAGGAACCCAGAGGCCAGATTATGTAGGTCATGGTTAAGTCCTTGTCTTTGCTTTGGGTGAAATGGGGGAGCCATTGCAGGAATGACATGGTGACATTTCTATTGTATAGAGTGGCCACGGTCACTCTGGCTGCTGGCTTTCAGTCTGTAAGGGAGCCCTGGGTAAAAGCAAGGAGATCAGTTAAGTGGCAGAAAAGTAGCTCAGATATGGTCAAACTGTGGGTCTACTTTAAAGCTAGAGGCCACAGGATTTTCTGCCAGACTGGATGTGAAGCTCTGACAGAAAGCAAGAGCCCAGGACAACTTAGGTTTTTGGCCCGAGTCACTGGGGGATGGAGTTGTCATTTTAAGGGAAAGTTGAAGCAGTTACAGGGGAAACATCAGAAATTCAAAATATCAATTAGGTGAAGTTTAAAAAGTCTGTCAGACATCTGAGAGTATGGCTATGTCAATATTCAAGATGAAAGAATGGAAGCTTACTTGTCTTAGAAGACAAATAAATAAAATCCTAAGTAGCAAATCATTACCTGAAGGAAAGAAACCAGTTCAGCAGCTCACTCATTGTGAGTGATTGTTATTCTGTAAATTCAAGTACTGAGTGATTGTTGTTCTGTAAAAATTAACAAAGAGAATTCTTCACTTACTTTTATGATTTACTGTCAATTGTAGGACCAACTGTGCTCTCAGGCACAGAGGGAAATCTTTCCATCACTTGACAGCAGAGAGAATGTACAAACCTCCTGATATTGTGCACATCAGTTCCAAAGGGTTCATGCATATGCCTACAGGAAACATAAAAGTTGCTTTTTAGGATAAGCTGGAAGAAATGGTCTGTAGTCAGACAGTACACAGATTTCCCAGATCACAGAAGACCTAACTACAGATTTCTGATACACATGTTTGGGGCTAAATTAATAGTTTTGATTGATAATAAAATAATTGACTCTCTGACATTGTGCTAGGGGAGGGGAAAGCAATGCCAATTCACAGATTTATATTCCCACAGAGTGAATTGGGGCTTGTCTTATAGTAAATTTTCATATGCTATTTACAACTTACTGCTAATATTTTATAACCATCAAGGTAAAATCAAAATATATAAATGACTAGTACTGTACCTAAACTTGTGTTTATCATTATGAGAACAATGAAGAATCTGGGATTACTCATTCAAATACTCCGTGGCACATTCAACCTGAGAGGAAGGCAGTTTGACCAGTTTGGAAGATAGTTAGAAGGCAGTTGTGTCAACAAAGGGTGGGATGGCTATGCCTTGGAAGGTTAGATGTCCTATTTCTTAAAGGATTTGGATTTAATTCAGTGGGCGATGGAGGTCATAGATACTTTTTGATTGATAGGGTTCATTAGAGAATCTTAAGACAATATATTTACACATGAGGAATATTTTGGGAAATGAGCTTCTTAATATGCATTTAATTATAGTGATTTTTATAAGTTATCTAATTATCTTTGTTGAAAAGATAATTTAAATAACATTTAAATATTTAACTACTGTTAAATGTATTTTTTATTTATAAATGAAACTCAATATCTGTCTCCAGAAACCTAGATCCACGTTCTTAGATGTTTATACTTAGAGGTTTCATTTCCCTCAAATATCTGAAACTAAGTTTATAATTTTTCCTACAAACATGTACTCCTTTTCAGCCTCCATTTCTCTTTATATGGTGTCTCCTTCCTATCCCAAGAAGACTGATGATAAAATAAAAATGAGCTTTCTATCATCACTATTTCCTACCCTATTCATTCAGATAGTAATCTTTTAAAAAATTATTTTCCCTAAATTGTCAAATATTTGAGTATTGCCTGTCCTCGTTCTAGCACTTTACTATAGATTTTACCACATTACACGCAGAGAACTTCCACAGCCTTTCTTGAAATAGCCTTTACCTGCTTCTGCCCAACGAATCTTTATGCCCATGGTTATAACACAATAGTGTCATGGAAAGAACGCAGATCTGGAAAGGCAGGTGAAATCCTAATCTATTTACTGGGTATGTGAGCTTGGCACATTTCTTAACTTGTCTGATCCTTAGCTTCTTTGTGTGTTAAGACATAATGCTTCACTCATAGGATTATTATGAGAATTAAAGAAGAGAATGTGTAAGAGCGTCCCTTGCATCTCACGGACCCTCATGGAATGGTTCAGTTCAGTTCAGTCGTTCAGTGGTGTCTGACTCTTTGCGACCCCATGAACCGCAGCACGCCAGGCCTCCTTGTCCATCACCAACTCTCTGAGTCCACCCAAACCCATGTCCATCGAGTCAATGATGCCATCCAACTATCTCATCCTCTGTCGTCCCCTTCTCCTCCTGCACTCAATCTTTCCCAGCATCAGGGTCTTTTCAAATGAGTCAGCTCTTTGCATCAGGTGGCCAAAGTATTGGAGTTTCAGCTTCAACATCAGTCCTTCCGATGAACACCTAGGACTGATCTCCTTTAGGATGGACTGGTTGGATCTCCTTGCAGTCCAAGGGACTCTCAAGAGTCTTCTCCAACACCACAGTTCAAAAGAATCAATTCTTCTGTGCTCAGCTTTCTTTCTAGTCCAACTCTCACATCCATACATGACCACTGGAAAAACCATAGCCTTGATTAGACAGACCTTTGTTGGCAAAGTAATATCTCTGCTTTTTAATATGCCTTCTAGGTTGGTCATAACTTTCCTTCCAAGGAGTAAGCGTCTTTTAATTTCATTGCTGCAGTCACCATCTGCAGTGATTTTGGAGCCCAGAAAAATAAAGTCAGCCACTGTTTCCACTGTTTGCCATGAAGTGATAGGACCGGGTGCCATGATCTTAGTTTTCTGAATGTTGAGCTTTAAGCCAACTTTTTCACTCTCCTCTTTCACTTTCATCAAGAGCCTCTTTAGTTCTTCTTCACTTTCTGCCATAAGGGTGGTGTCATCTGCATATCTGAGGTTATTGATATTTCTCCTGCAATCTTGATTCCAGCTTGTGCTTCATCCAGCCCAGAGTTTCTCATGATGTGCTCTGCATATAAGTTAAATAAGCAGGGTGACAATATTCAGCCTTTACGTACTTCTTTTCCTATTTGGAACCAGTCTGTTGTTCCATGTCCAGTTCTAACTGTTGCTTCCTGATCTGCATACAGGTTTCTTAAGAGGCAGGTCAGGTGGTCTGGTATGCCCATCTCTTTCAGAATTTTCCACAGCTTATTGTGATCCACATAGTCAAAGGTTTTGGCATAGTCAATAAAGCAGAGGTAGATGTTTTTCTGGAACTCTCTTGCTTTTTCGATGATCCAGTGGATGTTGGCAATTTGCTCTCTGGTTCCTCTGCTTTGTCTAAAACCAGCTTGAACGTCTGGAAGTTCACGGTTCACGTATTGCTGGAGCCTGGCTTGGAGTATTTTGTGCATTACTTTACTAGCGTATGAGATGAGTGCAATTGTGCGGTAGTTCGAGCATTCTTTGGCATTGCCTTTCTTTGGGATTGGAATGAAAACTGACCTTTTCCAGTCCTGTGGCCACAGCTGAGTTTTCCATATTTGCTGGCATATTGAGTGCAGCACTTTCACAGCATCATCTTTCAGGATTTGAAATAGCTCAGCTGGAATGGTAGCTGCGCGTAATTTCATCCTTTTCCCTCCAGGTTCCAGGTGACTCCTTTTGTCTATAATATTAAATATAAATTCTCTTCTAATTTTCACCGGTAATTCTCCTCCTTTTGCACATCAGCGGATTATACTTTTTGTCCCCTTGTGGTTAGCAAGGCTGTCTCATGACAGCCTTTTGAGACATGGCATTTTAGATAAGACCCCCCAGTAGTCCCTTCGTTTGGCATATGAGTGGTAAAGAGCCCTCTTATTGGGATGGTGGATCCACAAGATCAAAGCAGACCAGATGGCTGAGTCAGAGGAGAGTTGCCCTGGAGTGTCTCCTGCACCTACAGTGCATTTGATGTGAGCAGAATATAAACTTGTCATATTAAGCCACTGGTTAACATGTTTAGTGTTAACACTGGTTAACATGGTTCAGGATTCATTGTTACCACAGTATAGCTTTATCTAGCTTAGTAAAACCCTGGAATCTTTCTGTTTTCTGGCCTCACTGTAGCTATCTAATCTTATTTATTAATTCCTCTTGGACTTTGTGCAATTTGTCTCTATTCACAAGTTATACCTTTGTATGTTTGCGCATGTTTTTCTCTTTGCTCCCTCATATCCACCTAGAACACATGTCACCCACGTCTCAGAGCCCTGCTTTCTAGATGTCACACTTACGGACCAATGTATACCCTTCAGTGTAAATGCTAAACGCATGAGGGTTCTAGGTGCTCTGTGTCCTAAGCCTTGAGAGTTCCATCTGAGCAGCCTGTGTCTTCTGCCTTTTTTGCCAGCCCTAGGAGCTGGTTTCCCTGCCCTGAATGTCTCTTCCTTCTAGTTTAGACTCAAATACCATAGGGTTTATCTCTTGAAAGCATTCCTCGGATCATGGATCTTCCCAGTTCAGAACTTACTCCTGACAGTCCTTTAGGGAATACATTTAGATTTTAACTTGACAATAGAGGACTTGAAGGCCAATCCCAGATTCTCCTTGTACTCGTCTATGTAAGCATAACGTGAACTCTCCTAAGTTTCATGATTTTGTCTATGCCGTTGACTAGGCTGGAATGCACTAATTTCGTCCTGTTTCCAAAATACACTAACCAGGATGGAAAAGATTGATAAATGAGATTGTATTAAAATTAAAACTCTCTTCACCAAAAGACCCCATTAAGAGAATGAAGAGCCAACTCTTAGACCCTGAAAACCCATCTATAATATAAAAGGGCATATTTTTACTCTCTGTAAAGAACCCCTACAAATAAATAAGAAAAAGTACAACTCAAAAAAATTTAGGCAAAATACCTGAACAGCCATTTCAGAAAAGAAAGACTCCAAATGACCTATAAACATATAAAAAAAAAAATGCTCAACTTTACTAGCAATCAGGGAAACACAAATGAAAACCACAATGAGAAACCACTACATACTCACCAGGTTGTTTATAATTTTAAAATCTGACACCACTAAATATCAATAAGGAAGTGTAACCATGGAAGAACTTGCCCAGCAGGTAAAAAAGAACATTATTACAGCCTCTTGGTATAAAATTAGCATTATCTTGTAAGGTTAAATATGCACATAATTGATGACCCAGCAATTGAATACTTGAAGGTGATTATGTGGGCCAGGATTCAAACACAAAAATGTTCAAAGTAGTATTGTTCCTAATAGCCAAAAATCTGGAAACAACTCAAAAACACATCAAAGAAAGAATAAATTAATAAATGATATATTTATTTAATGGAATACAGCACTGAAATTAAATGAAGTTCCATGGATTTCATGGGTGAATAGTAAAACCACATCATTGAGCAGAAGAGGTCACAAAGAGAAGAATGCATACTGCCAGTTTCCAATTTTAAAAAATCCCAAACCAGGCAAAAATGAAAATACATTGTTTAGAGCAAAACTATTTATATATATATATGCTTAGTTGCTCAGTTGTGCCCAACTCTTTGCAACCCTTTGGACTGTAGCACACCAGACTCTACTGTCCATGGGATTTTTGAGGCAAAAATACTTGAGTGGGTTGTCTCTCCTGTGTCTCCTGCATTCCCAGCAGATTCTTCACCTGCTGAGCCGTTGGGGAAGCCTTCATTAATATATATATAAAGCAAAGCAAAAATGTGACTGCCATCATATTTAATAGAGAAGTTATCTCTAAGGTAGGGCTGAAGAAATGAACATAAAAGTTAATTATGAAGCAGGTAGGAAGGTAGTTACATGCTATTTGCCTTAATTTTTTATTTTATGCACTTTTATGTTTGTGTTATTATTTGGCAGTAAAATTTTAAATTTTATGCATTCTTCAGTACCTTCTTCTCCATAAATCCATTCCAATCACCCTATTCTATGAGTTTTCTTTCTCTTCTGAGCATTAAGAGCCATTATCTGTTAGAATCAATTAGGCATTGACTTATGACCATGTGTCAGTGGTTATCTTGAAGAAGTGGGTACCTATTTTTCAGTAGTTCACACAGTATTTATTATAGATCATCTCTCCTTGCAGCCTGTAAACTGCATTGCAATGATTTACACAGACACAGTCTAGAGTCTTTTTGTTCGCAATAGTAAGAGATCTTTGTGTGCTGTGCTCAGTTGCTTTAGCTGTGACCGTCTCTTTGTGACCCTCTGGACTATATCCTCCAGGCTCCTCTGCCTATGCGGATTCTCCAGGCAAGAATACTGGAGTGAGTTGCCATGCCCTCCTCCAAGGGATCTTCCTGACCTAGGGATTGAACCTGTGTCTCTTATGTCTCCTGCATTAGCAGATGGGTTGTTCTTCATCTCTAGCACAACCTGGAAAGCCCAAGAGATCTATCTATGGTATTTCATACATAGTTATAGATTACAAATCTAGAGAATACATTATTCAAATATTATTTCTGGAAAGTTCAAATGGGATTTTATTATAGATGGCAATATTGTATCCTGGAAAGAATATTATAATGGTGATGAAGAAGTTTGAGTTCTAGTTCTTTCTTTGCTAGATATTGTCTTAACTCAGCCATTTAAGTTTTCTAAGTATTGAGCTCTTCATGTGGTATTTGGGGTAAATTCTATTTTCTGGTTCTCATAGTCTGAGACTTTAACTACTATTGTATGAAAGGAGCCTGGGACCAATGTACAGAGTCTCTTAAGCAAATAATATCAGACAGTCCAGAGGTTATAAGGGAGAATTTTGGGGAAAAATTAGACCTCTTATTCCTTGAATAATTTAAACATTTTTTTTTAACTGAAGGAAAGCTCAGTAAGTTTAAAATAAAAAGACAAATAAAACTATAAAAATAGAGGAAACAATTGTGATATCCAACAGCAAACCGCTTTTTTTTTTCTAAAGAATGAGGACATGAGTCACCAACTGACTTTGTGACCAAAAATCATAGAGGAAATTCAGAAACAGAAGCTGAATTGAGAGAACTGAAACAACCATCAAAGAAATAAAGAAATACATATATGTTTTTCATAGACAAGGATATTTTTATTCAGTTGTCTCCGTTTTTGCCATTTTATTTTGAAGATCTGTTTGGACAAAAATAGTGTATTCAAATTTAGGTGGTAATTATTATAGATTATTGGTAAATAATTTGAGCAGTTATGAAATCATAATCTCTCAACAGATAGAAACTTTGAAGATTGTTTATTCTTATGTTTGTTTAGTTGCTAAGTCATGTCCAACTCTTTTGCAACCCCATGGACTGTAGCCTGCCAGGCTCCTCTCTCCAGAGGATTTCCCAGGCAAGAAGACTGTAGTGGGTTTGCCATTTCCTTTTCCTTATTATTCCTGATACCCAACCATTAAATATGCCTGAATCAGTCTATAAAATATCTGCTGAGTAGCCATCTAAGCATATTCTTGACTCTCTCCAGGAGATACTAATATGTATTAAGATTGATATCTTAGAACCGTCTGCTGTTGCAATATTAGTTTCAAAGACTGTCATTGTATTTCCACACATGGAGCTACTTTATATTGAAAGATTATTTTACAATGCCTCATGAATGATAGAATTTTTGTTTCTTTTACATCATAATATATACATCTGATTCTCCTCCATTTGATTTACTGTTATGACACTTCTAAGAAATAATACTTTCTGAGGGTGAGATTACAAGCTTATGTTTCAAACAGTAGCTTATATTTCAAGTGGTAGATTTTATGTGGCAAAGCTCTGTCTATATAAGGGCTGAAAGAAACAGGGCCTCTCCATCTGATTGTCATTGGACAATCCTATTCACCTTAAATGATTGAATACAGTTTGACCAGGTCACGTAAACTTATTTGACAGTTGCCTCCTCACACATGAGGACCCTTTTGTATTCAAAGCCGAATGAAGTTTCCTGGAGACCAAAAAAAGTAAAGCATTATAGATCAAAAGTAAACTGCTGTCTAATACCACACAGAACACAGAGCTGCTTTAAATTATTTCCTCTTTCCATTTTTTCTTGTTAGAGAGTTCCTCTATAAAGTTGGAATTTGCTATCCCAGAAAACATGTTACAACCTCAGGTGTTTTGCCATAGGAAAAAGAGCAATATTTGCTCACATAAAATCAACTGCCATTCCGTTTATAGACAAGTACTTGAAATGCATACAAGTTACATGATTTCTTATCTGGAATGACTAAAAACAAGACAGAACTAGACAATTTTACTAGATTTGTAGAAATGTGTAGCAGCAAAGTTTAGTGTGAATGCTTTATGTGCTTTCAAATTCTACTGCATCTGACACCCTAGTCCTGGCTCTACCAGTGGGGTCTGTGTCTTAAGGCATGAAGGTCATCCCTGCACTCACTCTGCTCCCTTAGCTGGGCACGGAAAGGGCAACCCACTCCAGTGTTATTGCCTGGAAAATCCTCACGGACAGAGCCTGGCATGCTACAGTCCATGGGATTGCAAAGATTCGGACACAACTGAGCAACTAAGCATGCATGCATGCATACAATGGTGCTTCATCTTCAGCTTTTCTTGGAGCTCACAGCCAAAAGATAAGTGGCTTCTTAGTTAAGCTTCTTACAGTTTGTGCCTTCCTTGCTTCAATGCCTTTCCTTGGTGAGAAATATGATTTTACGTATTTGTATTTTTAAATTTTTATTTGGTTGTATCAGGTCTTAGTTGTGGCATGCGGGATCTTATTTGTGGCATTGTGGTGTGTGAGCTTCTCTCTAGTTGTGGCACTTGGGCTTAGTTATGGTGCATGGATTTAGATGCCCTCTGGCACGTGGAATCTTGGCTCTCTGACCATGGATGGAACCCGTGTACCCTGCATTAGAAGGCAGATTCTTAACCACTGGACCACCTGTGTGGTGCTTAGTCTCTCAGTTGTGTCAGACTCTTTGCAACCCCATGGACTGTAGCCCGCCAGGCTCCTCTGTCCATAGGATTCTCCAGGCAAGAATACTGGAGTGGGTTGCCATGCCCTGCTCCAGGGGATCTTCCCAACCCAGGGATCAAACCCAGGTCTCCCGCATTGCAGGCGAATTCTTTTCTGTCTGAGCCACCAGGGAAGCCCAAAAATACTGGAGTGGGTAGCCTATCCCTTCTCCAGTGGATCTTCTCAATCCAGGAATCCAACCTGAGTCTCCTGAATTGCAGGTGGATTCCTTACCAGCTGAGCTACCTGGGAAGCCCCCGTAGACCACCAGTGGTTAAGAATATTTGTATTTTTGACTTTGTATTTTTTTGTCTTTTGGCTGTGACTTCACTTTGTTTAATAGAGCTGTGTGTTCTATAGCATAGGACTTCCCTGGTGGCTCAGATGGTAAAGCATCTTCCTACAATGTGGGAGGACCCAGGTTTGATCCCTGGGTCGGGAAGATCCTCTGGAGAAGGAAATGGCAACCCACTCTAGTACTCTTGCCTGGAGAATTCCATGGACAGAGGAGTGTGGTAGGCTACAGTCCATGGGGTCGCAAAGAGTCGGACAGGACTGAGCAACTTCACTCACTCACTCATTCTATAGCATACTCTTTTCTTTTATTTTTCATTTATTAATATTATATTGAACATACTTGTAAGTGGAATTAATGCTTGTTATTATGTCCACAAAAGAAGACTGCTCTTTTTAAAGAGGCTGTTTGACAGCTTCCCAGTGAGATCGCTTTTTTTTTAAGGTAAAATGAAAACTTTTATTTTTTAAAATTCTTAATTGGTCTAATAGGTAACAGTTTGTTCAAAATTGTAACAAGGTATTAGATTGTGTATGGTTACACATAAAGGTATATCATAAATATACTCACGTATTATATATCTATATACTATATGTCTATATGTATACTTATATATAATATATACATAAATTATGTGCATTTATTTTAAATTAATTAATTTATTTTAATTGGAGGATAGATACTTTACAATATTGTAATGGTTTGCCAAACATCAGTGTGAATCGGCCATAGGTATAACGTGTCCCCACCATCATGAACCCCCCACCCACCTCCCTCCCCACCCTAACCCTCTGGGTTGTCCCAGAGCACTGACTTTGGATGCCCTGATTCATGCATTGAACTCACACTGGTCATCTGTTTTACATATGGTAATATACATGTTTCAATGAGATCACTTTTTATTTGATTGTGGGCTGGAGACCTCTATTCTAGCAGGATCATGTCCACAAGCACATCTATGAAACCATGACTATCACATTCTCATTGCTCCAATAGCTTTTCAAATCTTGGCCTTCTGCATACCTTGATCTTTTGCCTCTATCTTCTTTGTTTCCTCATTGTATAGATCATTGAATAGACACGGTATGTTTCACGCAGGAAATCCTCAGGACACACAATGTGCAGTGTAGAAACATGTTACTACCAGATTTGTCTGCAGAGCCTAACACCTAGATCACAATACAGATAACTTAAAACATAAATGCTACTGATGTTGTGTTACAAAATTTGGCCAATTTAGTATGTTGGAGACATTTTTTTTCCTCTGGTGATTAATTATTTTGTTTGCTAAATTTGTGTTGTCTTTATGGATTTCTAGCAAAGATAAATCACCTGTTTAATTTCAGCTTTGACTTCTAGTGAATGAATAGAATAAATTGCAAAATTATATATGCATAAGGTGATAGGTACCATGGAAAAAGGCAAATAGACAAGGGAAGCATCATTAAGGGACAATGTGGAAGAGAGTTAAAGTACCTGGAAACAGCGTCATCAGGGCAGGCCTGATTGCAGTTTGGCAAGTAAATGCATCAGAAATAATTATTTATAATGTTAAGGTATTCCAAATAAACTATTAGGGTACGTGTTCCTATGCAATATCTATTTCTCATAGACTCTGCTCAGGTACATATACATGCCACACTTTTTTGGGAGAGTACTAAGTATTTCCTTAAGAGATAATTTGGACATAACTCTCAATTCCCTATGGAAGTTTAAGTGCCCAATTCATAGTCATTCATGGCAACCCACTCCAGTGTTCTTGCCTGGAGAATCCCAGGGACAGGGGAGCCTGGTAGGCTGCAGTCTATGTGATCGCACAGAGTTGGACACGACTGAATCGACGCAGCAGCAGCAGCAGCAGCATATGGACACTGAATCAGAACATTAAATTTGATCTAAGTGGCCTAATTTCACTTTTATAATTTTTCTGACAACTACTTTTCTTCTTTGGTAGATGTCAAGGTTAAATACATAAACATCAAATAGCAAATGAATGTTAAGAAAGTATATAATCATTACTAGATTCTGAAAATTTCACAGTTAGACTGTATTAATTTAATGGAATAATTTCCTTCCATATAAAGGTTAGTCATTAAAAAGCCCAAATTGAATTTCCTTCTTGTATATTTGAACAGATATTCAGTTGTGCTGTTTTATTTCCTGGAAGGCATTTTTACGCACTCATTCTTTTCACATCTGCTATCGAACTAAAAAAAAGACAGATGATTACCAAACCGAATCCAAACCAATAAAATATTTCAACACATCACTTCTCACATCCATAAATATACTCTTAGTTTTTACCTTGGCCACTTGAAGAGCCAGCAGAAATGCGAGCATATATATTAAACAAAAAGGCAACTAAACTTTGTAACATGAACATATTAAACACATACTGAAATCCAAGTGACTGTATTAATTCACACATAGGTTTCTTTAGGCCACAGTCTTTCTGAAAGCAAATTAAGCATCCGGACTGCAGAATGCAAAGAAAAACTGACCTTGGTTGCTTTTAGTTGTTGAATGATGTTTCCTAAATTCAGCACATGTGAAAGAGTCCATTTCACTTGAACTGAATGTGAGTCTACTTTTCTTTTCGTTTATTTTAAGGACGGTATTATTTGTAATTGTTTTAAAAGCTCTTAGTCTTAGCCTAGCCAACTTCAGTAATGCATAGAAGCAGTGATCTAATAATGTGATTGACAGGAATTTGCTCTGTCTACCCATCTAAGCTTCTTTTTTTGCCAATGGACTGTGACATTTACCCCTAGAGGAACATGATCCTTTCCCCCCATTTTAGGGGGAAATTCTGATTTCTCCAACATTTAAAGAAATTTCCTTTTCCTTAAACACTTAATTAGTTTAAGTGATCAAATTTGTGTTCAATGAGATATGGAGGAAGATCTCTTGAGGGACTTAAGTGAATATTTTCTTGCTTTTGTGGGAGCATTTACTACCTCCTTCAATCTAGTCATTAGCCCTCGGAGAGTCTGTGTTAATAGTATTGATAAGTCACTTCAGTTGTGTCTGGATCTACCATTTTTCATGTTAGAAAACCAAGGACAACAGGTTTTTTAACCTTAGGATAAAGCCAACACTCAGGATGGGAGAGTGGAAAGACAGGAGTCTGAGTCTTGATATTGTTTAGCTACTGATTTGATCAAAGCTCTATCTGTCCCACTTCTGGACTTGTTCACTTATTCCTCAAATATTCATGATATGCACTAAGAATTGTTCTAAGTGTTAGGGATACAGTTTTGAAAAAAATTATGAAAAATTCTTATGCAACTAAGCTAGCATTCAAGTAGGGGAGGCCAAACATTAAAAAGAGTGAATTAGTAAATTGTGTTATGTGTATGAAGGTTGTCTCCATCAGCTTAGGCTTCTATAACAAAAATGCCATGGACTGAGATGCTTATAAGCAACAGAAATGTATTGCTCAGGGTTCTGGAAGTTCAAGTACAGCGTGCCAGCTTGGTTGGATCTGGTGAGAACCTCTTTTAGGTGGCAGATTGCTGACTTCTCATTGTATCCTTACATGTCTGAGAGCAGAGAGAAGCAAGTTCTCTTTGACTCTTTAAAGGGTGCTAATCTCATTCCTGAGGGTCTATCCTCAGGACCCCCATCTAATCCTAATTACCTCTCAAAGGTCTCCGTCCTAATACCATAATATCAGGGGGTAGGATTTCAAGATGCACATTTGGGAAGATATAAACATTCAGCCTATTGCAAAGGTGATGCAAGCAATTAAAACATTAAAACCGCAAGGAGATAAGGTATGCTAGAAGGTGGGAGGGGTTTGGTACGTTTGGGAAGACCTAAGTGAGAAGGTGACATTTCATCAAAGATAGCAAAAATACCAGAGAATAAAATTCCCTAGTGAGTGATTTTTTCCCCCCTGTTATTTGCAGAAGCATGTTTAGAGATAGTGAGCTCATGATAAGTTATTCATGTCTTTATAGGAACTAGTAACTCCCAGTCTCTCAATACATTTGCATTTTTTGAAATCTAGTATCATGGCCAATTCAAATCATTTCTGTGAATGTGTTATCTCAGACTAATTATATGCTGAGACAAACCCTCTGCTCTCTCTGAGTCTGTTTGCTACTTCTGGCTATTCAGTTTCTAGTAAGGTGGAGAGAGAAAGAATTTACAAGTGGACATTGAAGTTTGTGATTTCAAAGCATCTATATCACTTCTGTCATAATAGCAATAACAATAGCTAATATTAATTAATCACTTGTTATTCAAGTCCTTTGCATTAATTATCTACTTGAACCTGGTCAATAGCCTTCTTGGTGGCTGTATTACCAATTTTCACAATAGAAAATGAAGGACAAAAAGGTTAACTTTGCAAAAGTCACAGATTAAATGGTAGAACATTGACTTACAACATGGGATTGGACTCTGGAGCCCAAGCAATTAAATGCAAGATAAAAACTGTTATTTTTTCAGGTAAATACTGATAACCATTATAGAGTCCTTGAAAGAATGAAGGATCCTGTTCTCTGACAAATCCAACAGCCAATGAAAATTATGAGAACCAATTGTCCTTTACTACAATGAATATGCAAGCCTTTTAAAAAGACTACTTATGTCAGAACTGTAAAAAAACATATAGTCACAAGTTTGGGAAAAGCATATAATGATAAAATTGCTTGTTCATTTCTATGCTTCCAAATTTATTTATTTATTTTTAATAAATTTATTTATTTTAGTTGGGGGCTAATTACTTTACAATATTGTAATAGTTTTTGCCATACATTGACATGAATCAGCCATGGGTTTACATGTGTTCCCCTTCTTGGACCCCCACCCACCTCCCTCCCCATCCCATCCCTCTGGGTCATCCCATTGCCCTGGCCCTGAGCCCTTGTCTCATGCATCGAACATGGAATGGTGTTCTGTTTCACATACGATAATATACATGTTTCAGTGCTATTCTCCCAGAACGTCCCACCCTCACCTTCTCCCTCAGAGTCCATAAAATTGTTCCATGCATCTGTGTCTCTTATTCTGACTCGCATATAGGGTTATCGTTACCATCTTTCATATTCCATATATATGCATTAGTATACTGTATTGTTTTCTTTCTGGCTTACTTCACTCTGTATAATGGGCTCCAGTTTCATCCATCTCAGTAGAATCAATTCAAATGTATTTTTTTAATGGCTGAGTAATATTCCATTGTGTATATGTACCACAGCTTCCTTATCCACTCGTCTGCTGATGGACATCTTGGTTGCTTCCATGTCCTGGCTATTGTAAACAGTGCTGCGATGAACATTGGGGTACACGTGTCTCTTTCAATTCTGGTTTCCTCGGTGTATATGCCCAGCAGTGGGATTGCTGGGTCATATGGCAGTTCTATTCCCAGTTTTTTAAGGAATCTCCACACTGTTCTCCATAGTGGCTGTACTAGTTTGCATTCCCACCAACAGTGTAAGAGGGTTCCCTTTTCTCCACACCCTCTCCAGCATTTATTGCTTGTAGACTTTTGGATAGCAGCCATTCTGACTGGTGTGAAATGATACCTCATTGAGGTTTTGATTTGCATTTCTCTAACAAATGCTTCCAAATTTAGATCAAAATGAAAGTTAAGGAGAATGAACAATGTTGATTTAGTTGGCAGCTAAATGACATTAATGCTGTATGTATTTTGTTGTAACCTATTATTAAGAGGAATCATTGCCACCACAACAGTGAAACAGAGTCCATTTCATTATCATGGTGCCTTTAACTACCAACCCATTTCTAAACCCATTGCTCTAAAGTAAGACAGTCACCTGTAGTGGAAGTTTCCGCAACAAAGTTAGTGGTTAGGTATTATCTGATATTGACTCCAGAGAAGAGAAGGAGAGAAGGGTTTCTGGAGAAGAAGCTTCAAACAGAGGAGAAAATAAGAATTGAGTGTGTATTATGATGGGGTTGGGTCTGGGAATGGTAGCCAGAAAATGTGTTAATGAACTCTAGGATATGGGGAAGAATTTTTCACAGTGCTGTAAAATATTATTCCCCAGGATGTTGATAGGTTTTTGGTTATTAACCAAATAAAGATTTAGGTAATAAAATAATTTTTGAAGACCCAAAGTAACAGATTTTTAATTTGCATGGTAATATTCACATATGAGGAAACATTTTATGCTGTGTTTATTAAAATTATCTGTCCAAGGTTAAATTGCCCCTCCCCTGTCTTCTTCAGCAGGGAATCTTACAGGACTAAGATTCCATGATAGACATTTTAAAAGATACTGAAGATGGATTGCTATGTCTGAACACTTTAATGAGTGCCCCAGAGAGTTCTCTGGGGACCATGGTTGCTATGGAAAGCGAAGGGATTGAGCTAAGCTGTTCCCATGCATGGTCCTAGCATTGACACCAGAATGTTTTCACAAGTGTCAGCCCCATCAGAGTCCTCCAGTGGGCCAGGAGGTCTTGTCAAGTAGCCAGCATCTCAGGAATCATGTGACATTTCCAGATGTTGGTCAAATACCTGGGAACCTAATGACTAAAACTCGTATGTGGAAATAAAGTTGAGAAGATTCCAGATATAAAAAAGTCCAGTGTGTTCAAATTAAATGTCATATCATCGTCATGACCTTGAGTCTGTCTTCCCATGCGTGTCCTCACAGCCTGTCTGCCCTAAAGCAGCACTTTGCCAGTTAACATGTGGGAAGTGGACCTGGAGCCTCCCTGGCACATCAGTAGAGTTCTGAACACATATTCAGTGTTGTGTTAATGCTAGTCCCCTGCCAGATAATGCACAACTGGGTATGTGTGGCAGTAGATTTGTGTCAATATTTTCCTTTCTCCAGATTTCATGTGTTTCATATATTGCAGTTCTCTTTTACGATAAAAACTACTGGGCCACATTCTTTAAAAAAATGTATGTTACGTAAATGGTATAACATTATGACTTAGAATTTTTAAAAAATGAAAAGTATTTGGCTTCAGTTCCTGAGCTCTGTGCTATTATGGAAATAAGTTTTGTTATTGTGGTAAATCGGTGGACCAATGATTTTTCAGATAAAATGGTGAGCCATTAGGAAGTAAACTTGATTTTTTAAAATAGTGTTATTTCCATTATTTGGAAGGAAACTGTGAGATACTGAGCTATGGAAAATTGATGAAGAAACTCATAATTGATGGTATAACATATGCTATAAGGTAGGTAGTTATCAGTAGATATACATGTGTACATATATGGATTTTATGCAAATATTTTTATCAAGCCTGCTGATTATATTCATAGGTGTCACCGTAGGAACACAAAATTAGTCAGCTCCCTTATCCGTGCATTGGAGACTATTAGTCACAATGGTGGCCCTTTCTTAAGATCCCTCAGGGCAACCAAAGAGTAGTGAAGAATCAGTGCTTTGGTGCTCCAGCCCACACGGCTGGGCAAGCTGTGGCGTCCTCAGTATCTGCTTAGCATGCCTGCTGCACCTCGGTGGATGACTTGGAAAAGCTTGGAGGGTTCATCCTTAATGTTACTTCAACCATCATGTGATCTTTTAATTTAAAGTGATGTGAAGATTTATCATGAGTGTGTGTGTGTGCTTGGTCACGTCTGACTCTTCACGATCCCATGGACTGTAGCCTGCTAGGCTCCTCTGTCCACGGAATTCTCCAGGCAAAAATACTGGAGTGGATTGCCATTTTCTTCTCCAGGAGATCTTCCCAACCCAGGGACGGAACCCACGCCTTCTGGATCTTCTGCATTGGCAGGCAGATTCTGTACCACTCAGCCACGTGGGAAGCCCGAGATTTATCATAGAAGGGCTTAGCCACATCTGCCCTTTGTCCATTATTCCTGGGTTATTTCTACATCTGTGTGTGGTGGTGTGTGTGTGTTTGTGTGTATGCATGCATAGGCAGTAGTGATGCTCTCAGTAGACCTTTTGGTGATGTGTGACAAACTAGAGATAGAAGATAAGTCCTTTTAGGACTTCCTCTCAGTTTTAGGAAGGAATGCTCCTGTTCATGTAAGCTTAAGCATTTACAAACTGGAGTTTGTTTTTTCTTAACAAATCAGTTGACAGTTTGAATTCGTAGTTCTAAGATTGTTTTGGGGGGCAGGGTATGTCAAAAAGTTGCAGAGAATTTTTAAGACTATCATTAGTCCCACACTATCACTGGCTCTCCAATTAAGTGTGGTTTTGCTTCCAGTCCTGAAAAGTACCAAAAATATTTAGGTTCTGGCATTTTCAGATACACGTGTGCACACATACAACCACAAATAAGATCTTTGGGTGCATCTGTTCTTAAGCATTCTAACTATGGGACAGATTTATTATGGGAATAGAGAGGATGATTCATGCTTGAATCGTAATAGATGGCTAAAATGAGGAACTATGAAATCTCCTTTATTTGGTCCACTTCAAGGAGAAAATGATTAGCCTTCAAAATTGTAGGCATTTTGTCACATGAAAGGGATCAAAGCAGTGGAAGCTGTTAATTCAGTTTTCTAATGATAAATATTCTTAAACAGGGAGTTGTGTCCTCAGGTAAATGTCTTCCCACGGTTACCTGGGGAGAGGCTGCTGCTACTGCTAAGTCGCTTCAGTCGTGTCTGACTCTGAGTTACATGCAAACCTCCAAATGTCTGTAGTACATTGGGCTTGCACATTCTCCTGGCGGCTCATCTGGCTTTTTTCATTCAGTACACTGCTGGACACTTCCAGTGACTCTCACAATAAACTTTTTGATGGCTCATAAAAAGGATGAAGTAGAAAATGAAGTAGGGCACTATGGAACTGAAAGGAGTGGATTTCCTTTGGTTTGGCTTAGTCAAAACATCACATGCCCTTTAAATTTTCACCCTCATCATATCAGACTTCTCCCAGCAAAGCATGTGGAGGGTTTCTTTTTTTGAAAACTTTATTGGAGTAGATTTACAATGTTATGTTAGTTTCAGATATATAACAGTGATTCAGTTATTCATATACATATATTGATTCTTTTTCAGATTCTTTCCCATATAGATCATTACAGAATATTGAAAAGAGTTCCCTGTGCTAGATAGTAGGTCCTTGTTGTTTATGTATTTTATACGTAGTGGTGTGTGTATGTCAAACCACATGTTTATCTATTTTATATGCAGTAGTGTGTCTAATATCTCTCTCCCCGTGATGTTTCCCCTTTGGTAACCATAAGGTTATTTTCAAAATCTGTGAGTCTGTTTCTGTTTGTAAAATAAGTTCATTTGTATTATTTTTTAAAATTGGATTACACATATGAGTGATATAATATTTGTCTTTCTCTGACTTATTTCACTTAGTATGATAATCTGTAGGTCCACCCATGTTGCTGCATATGGCATGATTTTGTTCTTTTTATGGCTGAGTAGTATTCCTTTATATATATGTACCACATCTTTTTTATCCATTCCTCTCGATAGACATTTAGGTTGCTATTGTAATATGTCTTGGTTATTGTGAATAGTGCTGCACTGAATATCTGGATGCATGTATCTTTACAAATTATGGTTTTCTCCAGATACATGCCCAGAAGGATTTCTTAGGACCATTTTAATATATGGTTTAGTTTGCTTCAAGTTAAGTACTCAGGGAACACACTTAAAAGTATATGGGAATAGTAATATAACTCAGGCCATATAGAGACTCACAGATTTTCATGGGACAGTTAGGAGTCAAATCATGCAAACACATTGAACTTATGTTTTGCTTTCAAAGAAGTTTAATTATACTGACAAACCTAGACAGCATATTAAAAAGCAGAGGTATTACTTTGCTGACAAGGTCCGTATAGTTAAACCTATGGTTTTTCCAGTAGTCGTGTATAGATGTGAGAGTTGGACCATAAAGAAGGCTGAGCGCCAAGGAATTGATGCTTTTGAACTATGGTGTTGGAGAAGACTCTTCAGGATCCCTTGGACTGCAAGGAGATCAAACCAGTCAATCCTAAAGGATATTAACCCTGAATATTCATTGGAGGGACTGATGCTGAAGCTGAAGCTTTGGCCACCTGATGCAAAGAGCTGACTCATTAGAAAAGACCCTGATTCTGGGAAAGATTGAGGGCAAGAGGAGAAGGGGACGACAGAGGATGAGATAGTAGATGGCATCACTGACTCAGTGGACATGAGTTTGAGCAAACTCAGGAAGATTGTGAAGGACAGGGAAGCCATGGTGTCTCAGAGAGTTGGACACGGCTTAGTGACTGAACAAC
This sequence comes from Giraffa tippelskirchi, assembly GCF_054371585.1. Lineage (NCBI taxonomy): Eukaryota > Metazoa > Chordata > Mammalia > Artiodactyla > Giraffidae > Giraffa > Giraffa tippelskirchi. The sequence continues at coordinate 72,532,111 of NC_137284.1, forward strand.
AATTATACTGAAACTGCATTGCCAAATCCATAACCCACTGTTGCATATAGTAAACTCTATCTGCTAGAAGTCACCAAAGAGAGGCATCAGGAGTGACCACACTCTAGTAGTACCTATTCTTACTCTGGAAATTGTAATGTTACTGTGAATGGGATAGAGAGGATTGAAAATTTGTCTGTAAGAAAGAACTCATTATAATAAAAACATTCATTTGCAATGCACTGTGGACAGTGACTTATTCACTCCATGAATCATTTACTGAGTGACTACTGCCTACTACAGAAGGGGCAAACTATCCCTCAGCAGCCTCCATCTCTGTGCCCAGACAGAAGGCAGTGTGGAGAAATACTGGGAAATATAGAAGCACTCAAGCGTCTAACACAAACTTGCCCCTGGACAAGATGGAGCAGGTGTGTTCATGGAGAGATGAGATCATGGCTCATGGGAAATACAGTTCGAGTGAGAGGAACTCAGGGGAAATTCCTGAATTCCACTTAGGATGCAATCTCTACATCCCTGCCCTACATTCACCCACACAGGTCCCACAGTTTGTAAAAGGAGAGTTTGTGTTGGGCCAAGGGAAGCAAGCATGCTACCGTCATTTTTCATTTACTACAAATATTTATTCTGTACCCACTATGTTTTAGGTCCTGCTTTGTGTCCTGGGGATACAAGAGCAACCATAATTGCTCCTGGAGCTTCCATTCTAGTGCCCATGCTTCTAAGGACTTCACATGACTTAATCCACTTAATTCCCACAAAAATCTACATGGAAGGTGCTATAATATCCATTTTACAGATAAGGAAACTGAGGCCCTGAGAATTTACATAATTTGCAGAACTAGAATAGATGCCATTCAATGACTTCCTGTCCATTTTGCTGTCCTACCTGTGGATTCTTGAAATGGAAATGTATGTTTGGAAGAAAAGTAGGTAGGAAATTGGGAGGGTGGAAAATAATTAGCATCGCCTGCTGAGTGTACCAAGCATTGGGAGTAATGTACGGTACTCAGTTTATCTAATATTGTCTAATATTTAATATCTAATCTAATGTCTATCTAATATTGTCCTGTAACATTTTATTTTACGAGGTTAAACTGTTTGCTAAGGGTCCCCACCAGTTAAGTAGAAGGCTAAGGAATTGTCAGATTCCGAGGGCTCATGAATTTTCCTCTATACCAACACCACCTCAAAAGAGAAAAACAAAACCAGAAAACAAACATGAGAAAACTCAATTTTCAAGTGTCCTTCAAAATCCTTGGATGATTTTTTTAGGGGTTGTTCATTCTATTATTTTGAATTGAAATCATAGTCACTGAGCAACTTAAACCTAGAATCAGATTTAGTGAATGGAATGAATAGGTACTTCTGCTCATAAAAAGAAGTTCTCATGATGTGTCCAGCGTGTGTTTTGGCAGGGATTCTCACATCCTTTTTTATTTTTGTGAAAAAAGAAAAACTGTGTGGCAATATCATTTGAAAAATTTCACATCCTATTTCACAGAAAGTTATTGTCTTTGAGAGTACAAAACATAAGTTCAAAAAAAATTTAAATTGACTAATCATGTGACAGACAATTTGCTTTTATATCTTGACTTGCTCCCCATGCATGACCAGCACCTAGTCACAGAAGCCATCACAGGAATGGTGTGACCTATTTATCCTTTGCCCCTACTTGGTGAAATGATACCTCAGCCATCTGGACAGGGTCCCTCTGGTTTTTCTGGGAACTCCCCCGCCCCCGGATTGCCAGACACATGCTGAAGAGCAAGTCTGCTCCCAACCCCCACCCAGCACCTTGCGTGTGTGTCTGTCCGCCAGAACCTGCCAACCCCCATGACAGCTAAGATGCTGGAGCCCTTGAAATTCTATAGCTGCTCAGGCTTCTGCTTTAAGCTGGAAGAGCTTCCTTGACGGCCGTTAAGATAGTGCTGCCCCCTTCCAGTGTCTTCACTAAGATGTCAGTCAGGATGCTGTTGATTGTTTTCTCTCCGCACACCCACGGTGAGAGTGCAGCAGGCCTAGAGCAACAGACAAATCCAGGGAAGAGGCATCATGTATGGTCACATTCACGTCTCATCACTGGTGGCCGAAGCTTCTTGTTAAACTCATCATTCTAGGCTACCTTTTCCATCAGGATGACTACTCTCCTGGGAGTTGCCTAGCCCCACTGCAAAAAGGCTTCTGGAGGGATCACCTTCCCACTTTCCTGAATATGCCCAAACCAGTCTAATGAACTCACAGACTCAAGTCAGAATACCCATCGCACTAGGTAATGCTGCTGCTGCTGCTGCTGCTAAGTCGCTTCAGTCGTGTCCGACTCTGTGCGACCCCACAGATGGCAGCTCACCAGGCTCCCCCGTCCCTGGGATTCTCCAGGCAAGAACACTGGAGTGGGTTGCCATTTCCTTCGCCAATGCATGAAAGGAAAAGTGAAAGTGAAGTCATTCAGTCGTGTCCGACGCTTAGCGACCCCATGGACTACAGCCTACCAGGCTCTCATCCATGGGATTTTCCAGGCAAGAGTACTGGAATGGGGTGCCATTGCCTTCTCCAATGTAATGCTTAGTAGAAGTGAAACATCACAATCATTGTCATGTTCCATCTTTACAACAACTCCATGAGAAAAGAATATTATATCCATGAGTCAGTTGAGGCTTAATGTGATGAAATAACTTGTCCAAGGAAATGGAGAGTGACCAAGATGGAACATCCATCTTTTAAAAGAGAAAGAATTTGAAGATGTTTCCCTTTTCTTTTTAGGGACCAATTAAAAATAGATTTGTACAATAGGGTTATTGAATTACAGAAGCATTTGTATCTCAATGAATTAATGATTCATAGCACATTACTGTTAAAAGACAAAGCAAGGAAAATAGAATACCTGCCTCCGGTAACACATTGTATATGATACTGAGGATACTGCTATGCTCACATACACATGTACCTGACATGGGTTAAGTCAGACAGCTGTTCTTTGTGGGTGGCTGAAGCCTGCATAACATGAACCACTTATTCAAATAAACCTGTCGGCTGATTCTCTGAATCTGTGCCAGGTGATAAGCTAAGAGCTGTCTTGAGACGTTGTCTTTCCCTAATGCTTATCCGCCCCCCTCCACAGTAAGCTATTTGAGGACCTGAAATGGTTCGAGTATGGTAGAGACTGTAGTAAAAATTCCTGCTGAAATGCAGAAATGAGGTCAGGATCATAAACTTGATCTCACAAATGAGAAATAACATGTTATGGGTTAAAGGTATGCAACAATCTATGCAAATGGAGTTCAACACACGGATAATAAATGTGTGATCTGGATTTAGTAGCAAAAGTGCAAATCCACCTTGTCTTGCCCTTACTGCCCCTACCATCTGTGCTACTCTGCCCCATGGGCAGTATTACTGGGGCTTCTCTGTGAAACATTTTCATCTTCCCTGCTCTCCTCAGTTTCCAGAAATTTTATGCATGACAATTCCACTTCACAGAGCATGTCTGTACTAAAATCCTACTAGAAGTCTTCTGTTGGAAGCAAAGATATTTTTGTATGAAGTTCATAAAAATATCATTTACTCACATTCCTAGTGTGAGCATTTGTGTATACCACCTTAAAGATGGTGGTGTATATTATATTCTTGTGTATATTACACATCCTCAAATGTTGTATGAACTCTGGGATCTTCTTCCATAATAGGTATAATGATGAAAATGAAAACAATATTTATAGGCAACTTTAAAGTTTTAAAATGTTCACATGCATTTTCATATAAGTGGAATTAATACATATTAATCCATGACATTTAGTATATCATGTTAGTTGTTATGAACTTCTTGCTGTATGTTTTATTATCCCTACTTAATGAAGGAACACCATTTATTATTGTCTCCAGATTAAAAAAATGACTGGGTATAATGCTCTTCTCCGCTAGGTAAACAATAATGCAAAGCCATGAAGAAAATTATATATATATATAGTATAAAATACTGTGAAATAAACAAATCTAGAATTGTTATTATAAAGTAGTTTGTCATTCTTTTTTTTATTAAATTCTTTCAGCACAGTTCAGGAGTGGTTTGATAAATGTTCAACTCCATAGTTGCATTTTTCAGAAATGAAATAAATTCTGAGTGAAAAGAAATGATTTTCTTTGCACACTGGGTAAACAATGAAATTCAGATTGCATTCACCTACAAATATAATATATTTTCCTGGACTTCTTGGCTACAGACATATAACATAAAATGAGATAAAAATTTTAATTTTGTGTGATTGGACATAGGAGGACAGATTATATGTCTTTTCATGGTTACATAGAGTTGCCAGCCAACCACCAAAATTTATGACTGCCCTGCCTTCATTTAGAGTTATGGTTGGGAAGTCGTTGCTGAACTGGGCATTGTAGATCCCTTTACATTTACATTAGATGTGGGAGTAGATCTCTTCATTGTAACATGAGCAGAACATAGTCAAGGGTATGTTTTCTCTAAGCTTTCTTCTCTTTCTGCTAACTTAGGCTCTGAAGAATGAGGCCCCAAGAGATGGAAGAGTTCATAAGATGGAAGTCACCAGAGTCTTAAAATCATCATGTGGAGGAAAGCAACATGCCAGGAATACCCAGGTTAGACTATTGTCCAACTGAGAAATAAACTTTATATGACCATAGCCATTGAAATTTTAAAGTTTATTATAGCAGCTAGTGCTATCTAACCAATGCAAAATTGAATATGTATTTCAATGGGTTAATATCATGTGAAAGGTAAAAACCACACCCTAAATAACTTTTTAAAGTTATGAAAAGTTAATCACTCTTAATAAGACTAGTTTATTTTCTTATTTTAAAAATTACAGGTACTGCATAAACTGAATACAAATGGTTTTCAGAGATTATTATAATCAACTTTTTTACTAGCTGATAGAATTTATAGATATACTCTCTAACTAGTTACACAGGTATTATCTCACTTTTAAAAGAAATGTATCTTGGCTATTGTAAATAGTGCTGCTGTGAATGTTGGAGTGTATGTACCTTTTTAAATTATGGTTTTCTCTGAGTATATGTCCAGCTGTGGGATTGCTGGGTCATATGATAGTTCTATTTTTAGTTTTTTAAGGAACCTCCATACTGTTTTCCGTAGTGGCTGTATCTATTTATACTCCCACCAGCAGTGCACAAGTGTTACCTTTTCTCCACATCCACCCCAGCATCTATTGTTAGTAGATTTTTTGATGATGGTCCTTCTGACTGGTGTGAGGTGATATCTCATTGTAGTTTTGATTTGCAGTTCTCTGATGATTAGTGGTATTGAGCATCTTTTCATATGTTTGTTAGCCATCTGTATGTCTTCTTTGGAAAAATGTCTATTTAGATCTGCCCATGTTTTGATCGGGTTGTAATTTTTTGTATTGAGCTACATGAGCTGCTTGTAAATTTTGGAGATTAATCCTCTGTCATCTACTTCATTTGCAAATAGTTTCTCTCATTCTGAGGATTGTCATTATGTCTTATTTATGGCTTCCTTTGCTGTTCAAAAGTTTTAAAGTTTAATTAGGTCTCATTTGTTTTCATTTTAAGTACTCTAGTGAAACTCACTCAGTAGTGTCTGACTCTTTGTGACCCCATGGACAGTAGCCTGCCAGGCTCCTCTGTCCCTGGAATTCTCCAGCCCAGAAACCTGGAGTGGGTAGCTGTTCCCTTCTCCAGGGGATCTTCCCAACCCAGGGATTGAACCCAGGTCTCCCACATTGCAAGAGGATTCTTTACTGTCTGAGCCACCAAGGAAGTACTCTAGGAGGTGGGTCAAAAAAGATCTTGCTCCTATTTACGTCAAAGAGTGTTCTGCCTGTGATTTCCTCTAAGAGTTTTACAGTATCTGGCTTTAAATTCAGATCTTTAGTCCATTTTGAGTTTGTTTTTCTATATGATATTAGGGAGTATTATAATTTCATTCTTTTGCATGTAGCTTTCAAGTCTTTACAGCACCACTTATTGAAGAGGCTGTCTTTTCTCCTTTGTGTATTCTTGCCCTCCTTGTCATAGATTAGGTGACCATAGGTGCATGGGTTTATTTCTGGGCTTTGGAAGCATCCTTAATGTTTATCAAGAGGAATGGAAAAAGAAGCTGTGGTACATATATACAACGGAATATTACTCAGCTGTAAAAGGAAGAAAACCGGGTTATTTGTGGAGACATGGATGGACCTAGAGACTGTCATACGGAGTGAAGTAAGTCAGAGAGAGAAAAACAAATACTTCGTATTAAAGCATATAGGTCAGAATCTAGAGCTGTTTAATCACTCATTCCTGTCAAACTCCTTGTGACACCATGGACTGTAGCCCACCAGGCTCCTCTGTCCATGGGTTTCTCCAGGCAAGAATATTGGAGTGGGTTGCCATTTCCTTCTCCAGGGGATCTTCCCAACCCAAGGGTTAAACCTGGGTCTCTTGCATTATAGGAAGATTCTTTACCATGTGAGCCACCAGGGAAGTAATATCACACTGTAAAAGCAGCTAACTCCAATAAAAGGAAATTTTAAAAAAGCAAGCAGAAACACATAAAAGAATTGATAGATAGCAAGAACACTTTCATTTGCATATTTTATAGATGAGACTCTAATTAAATATATAGGTACTATTTTACTTTATTCTGAAATGTACAAAGCCAGCCTTTGGGCAGTATGGTGTTAGCAGCTGGAGAAGTGATTTAAAGCAAACTGAAATTTGGAGAAATCTTGTCACATTTAAAAAGTGATCTGAGCATGTTTCTGTTTATGTGTGAATTCTTGTCACGTGCATTTACATGCACATTCTCAGTCTTGGTGGCCAAGGGTCAGGAGCCAGAGTTGGAGATCCAGTGAGCCATTTCCTGTCTGTGAGACTGGGACAGTTTACCTCTCCAAGCCTCAGTTTCCCCATTTGTAATATGAGAACAATAATATCTAAGCTATAAGCTTTTTATGAAAGTAAAAGGAAATAATGCATGTGAAAGTATCCTTTAATTTGTAAAACAAAATCATATTTGTTGTCATTATTTATTGGACCTTATATTCCATCACAAAAAATATAAATTCATAGAAAAGCTTGGCTTAAGTTCAGCAGAAATTCACTTTTGGCAATATTGCCTGAATATGTGTATTTTTAAAAGTATGTCTGTGTTTCCCTGTAGTTTTTTGCTCCCTTGCACTGGGTTAAAGAAAAGACAAATTAGTCACCCGAGATTATCCATACAATCCACTCCTGTAGGTCAAGATGGAGACATGTTAATGGAGAAAAGATATCATTTATTTACAAACACTTCAGTTAATTGAAGTGACTATGCATATTCAGCTGACCTCAGAGCTTCTAGAGGGTCACTGTGTATAGGAAAAAAAATAAAGGAATCATCAACATTCATCATACTGACGCCTGTTTGTCTGATATTTTTTAGAATATTGTGGGAAGCTAACAGTAAAATTTGGCAAACAATTTAGAGTTTGTGTGTGTGTGTTTTATAAAATGTGGCTTTTAGATGTGTAGTTAATCTTGGCTCAAACCCTATTCTTCAGAGTTCTCGGCAAACCAAGTTTTCAAACACAGGATATGCTGAACACTAATTTGTGAAAGGATAGAGGATGTGGATAAATTTAATATTCACACATGTTATGATATTTTTGAGTTGCTTTCAATTAGAGAATAACTACTAGATTTTTTTTTTAAATAATGACTATTTTAGACAAACTTATTTTTTAATTTGAGGGAAATTGCTTTATAATATTATATTATGTTGGTTTTATGACATGAATCAGTCATAATGGTATATATATTCCCTCCCTCTGAAGCTTCCCTTCTCCTCGCAAATTTCGCAGAAGGCCAAGCTGGGCTCTGTGTATTACTTGCCAACTCCCCACTATCTGTTTTACACATTATAGTGTATATATGTCAGTGCTACCTTGTAGATATTTTTAAAAGATGGAATTTAGGTAGGAAAACATTTTTTATATGGTGGTTTAATCTCTAAGTCGTGTCCGAATCTTGTGACTGCATGGACTGTAGCCTGCCAGGCTCCTCTGTCCATAAGCTTTCCCAGGCAAGAATACTGGAGTGGGTTGCCTTTTCCTTCTCCAGGGGATCTTCCTTATCCAGGGATCAAACCTGGGTCTCTGGCATTGTAGGTGGATTCTTTACCAGTGGAGCCACCAGGGAAGCATTTTTATGTACTGTAAGTAAATATGTATTGTGATTTAATAATTGTGCATTCATTTAAGCCTTCAGTTCAGTCTCTGAGTTGTGTCCGACTCTTTGCGACCCCATGGACTGCAGCACACCAGGCCTCCCTGTTCATCACCAACTCCCGGAGCGAGCTCGAACTCATGTCCATCAAGTTGGTGATGCCATCCAAACATCTCATCCTCTGTTGCCCCCTTCTTCTCCTGCCTTCAGTCTTTCCAAGCATCAGGGTCTTTTCCATTGAGTTAGTTCATCCGATCAGGTGGCTAAAGTATTGGACTTTCAGCTCCAGTATCAGTCCCTCAATGAGTATTCAGGACTGATTTCCTTTACGATTGACTGTTTCATCTCCTTGCAGTCCAAGGGACTTTCAAGAGTTCTCTCCAACACTACAGTTCAAAAGCATCAATTCTTCAGTGCTCAGCTTTCTTTATAGTCCAACTCTCGCATCCATACAAGACTACTGGCAAAACCATAGCTTTAACTAGACAGACCTTTGTTGACAAAGTAATGTCTCTGCTTTTTAATATGATTTCTAGATTGGTGATAGCTTTTCTTTCAAGGAGCAAGCATCTTTCAATTTCATGGCTGCAGTCACTGTCAGCAGTGATTTGGATCCCAAGAAAATAAAGTCTGTCATCATTTCCATTGTTTCCCCATCTATTTGCCATGAAGTGATGGGACTGGATGCCATGATGTTCATTTGTTGAATGTTGAGTTTTAAGCCAGCTTCTTCACTCTCCTCTTTCACTTTCATCAAGAGGCTCTTTAGTTCTTCTTCACTCTCTGCCATAAGGGTGGTGTCATCTGCATATCTGAGGTTATTGATATTTCTCCTGGCAATCTTGATTCCAGCTTGTGCTTCATCCAGTCCAGCATTTCACATGATATTCTCTGCATATAAGTTAGATAGGCAGGGTGACAATATATAGCTTTGACGTACTCCTTTCCCAATTTGGAACCAGTCCATTTTTCCATGTCTGGTTCTAACTCTTGCTTCTTGACCTGCATACGGATATCTCAGGAGGCAGGTAAGGTGATCTGATATTCCCATCTCTTTAAGAAAGAATACTCAAGTAGGACAATGTCAGGATGTCTTCAGAGATTAGAAACAGATGTCAAGCTTATAAAGCCTAAATATAAACACAAAATTTCTATTTTTACGAAAGATAAAAAATGTAGCTTCTTGGAAATAGGAGCAACTCATATCACTCTGATGGTCATCAATGGAAATCACAAATGCAGTGGTACAATGAGCTTTCATTTGGATAGATACTCAAGATACAACAATAATCTAAATCTGTTGTATATCATTTAAGTAACTAAAAAAGCCTCAGATATTCCATGAATTCTGACAGTTAGTTGGCATCTGTTTGGGTAGAGGCTCCAGAATGAAGTATTAAAGTCCAGTACTCCATGGAGACAACCCTTTAGAAGAAAAAATTTGGATAATGAATGACATGTCTCACAAGGGCACACACACATATATATGAGTTTATTGCTATTATTTCTAGCTACACATTGGGGTGATAGAGGATGACTTGTGTAGAAAGCAATAAAAAATAGCTGCTCAACTATCTCGGGTAATTTGCAGTTCATTCCATTTTCACTTGTCTCCGTTTGTCTAAATGTGTCTTTTATCCTTATTATTAGATCCCTTTGCCCAATCTTTTAATCATTATATGGCTCGGCTCTAAACCTGCTTCAGATTCTCTTAATTTTCTTGTAACTTGTGCGTCAGAACTAAACGGAAGTTTCTGTTAGTCCTCTTGATTAAAGATTTCATTTTGTTTTGTTAAGTTATGTGGGTGTATTTGCATATGAAGTTTTAAATTTTTCAATGAACACAAGAAGTTATGGCATTGTGATAGCAACCCAGTGCAAATATGTGGGACTTTAGTATTTTTTACCTTTCTGGATACAGTAATGAATTATCATTTTCCTCCATTTATTAAGCTAGTGGCAGCTTAATTTTTGTAGTACCATATTTGAACACATTCAAAAAGTATTTACTGGACTTTCTGTGTGATAATTTCCCTTTATCAGTAATTAAATAATAATTTACCTTTTCTGAAAATGTTTTTATTTTGTTTGAACAATTAGTTAAGAAGTAAAACTAGGGGCTTCCCTGGAATTCCAGTGGTTAAGACTCTGTGCTTCCAATGCAGGGCATGCAGGTTCGATCCCTTGTCAGGGAACTAAGATCTCACATGCCTCACGGCATGGCCAAAAAAAAGAAAAGTGAAAACAGACTTCAGAGTTTACTAGCAGAAACAAATAGCATAGTTGTCATCTCTAGTTCATCTTGAATCACTGACTTCTATTAATGATGTTCTTGTGAGCAATGATGTACCTTTTGGTGTATAAAAACAGGCAGTTCAGTTCTTTGAGGCGTGTTTTCCAGCACTCAGAAGTATTCAATTTTTAAGTTATGCTGCATGTCCACCATATACACAGAAATTTATTCCTTGACTCTGAAGCCTGGCATTTTGTTTTTATTTGAAATGCTATTGCCTTGAGGGAAAAGGAAAACAAGTGAGCAGAGGTCAGAGTTGAATTTTAGATTTATTCTCAGAATTGTTTGTCAGGACCAGCCTACACACCTTGCTGCTATCTATAAAAGATTATTCATTTCTAGGGACAAAAGTTATTTCTAAAAGATCTTTCCATGTCTTGTAATGATGTATACTTAGAATGCACTCTTTTAAACTTTTTAAAGAAATCAACACCATTGACATTCTAAATTAAAATTACTTGAGTTCCAAAGATCTACTCTGCTTACTATGCGTGAATAGATCTAGAGGGCAGCAAATATGTTTTCAAATACAAACCCATTTGATACAAAGAACCCAGATGAATAAAGCTATCTGAAGTTGCTTGAAAAATACATCAAGCTTTACTTTACTACTTGTAATCACTGCCTAACCAGTCAGCTGAAAATACATTTGTTGTGAGTATGATTCTTTGTTTCTCTAAGACAAATGCCCAAAAGAACAATTGCTGTCTTATGGTTGTTGAATGTTTATATTTTTAAGAAACTGTGAAGTTTTTTTTAAAGTATCTGTACCATTTTACATTCCTAGCAGAAATAAATATGTGATTTAATTTCTCTGCATCCATATCAGTATTTGTCACTTAACAAAAATTTATTCTGATAGGTGTTTAGTGATACCTCATTGTGGTATTGATTTGCACTTCCCTGATGGTTAATAATTTGCTTGTTTTTTAATGTTTGTTTTTGCCATCTGCGTATCCACTTTGGTACAAGGGATACATATTATACAAAATACTTTGTATTTTCTGACCTTGCTAAACTTTTAGTTTCAGAAGATTTTTTTTGTTTGTTTTTGTTTTTGCATACTCCTTGGGATTTTCTATGTAGATAATCATGACATCCACACATGGCACAGCTTTAGCCTTTCTTTCCAGTCTGTATGCTAGTATTTCCTTTTCTTGCCTATTGCACTGGCTAGAACTTGCAACAATATGTTGAATAAGAGTGGAGAGAGTAGTTATCCTAACCTTATTCCAGATCTTATAGATAAAACATACTTTTTCAATCCTTAAGTGTACTTTTAGCTGTAGGTTTTTTTGTAGATTCCTATTCATCAACTTTAGGAAATTCTCTTCAATTCTTTACTGAGAAGATTTTTTAAAACATAAGTAGGCACTGAATTTTTTCATTCTTTTTCTTCATAGATTGATATCATATAACTTCTCTTTTACAGTTTTTAATGTATTGAATTATATTAATTTATTTTCAAATATTCAACCAGTTTAAAGCTCATTTGGTCATGGTGTGTAGTTTGTTTTATATGTTGTTGAATTCTGTTTGCTAATATTTTGCTAAAGATTTAGCATCTATATTCATGAGGGATATTGGTCTGAAGTTTTTGTTTCGTTTTGTTTGATGCTATCTTTGATTTTGGTATCAGAGTAATACCAGTTTCTTAAAATAAATTGAGACGTGTTCTCTTCTATTTTCTTTAAGAGATTATATATAATTGGTTTCAATTTTTACTAAATTATTACTTCATTTTACTTAATTGTTATAGGTCTATTCAGATTATCTATTTCATATTGGATGAATTGTGGTTGTTCTATGTTTCTTGAGATATTGGTCAGTTTATCCTAAGTTATCAAATTTAGCTATGCAATATTGCTCATACTATTCACTTAGCATTGTTTTGATGTCTGCAGGATGTCTTATTCCTGATATTGGTCCCTTGCATTATCTCTTGTTTGCTCTTTATCTCAGTCTTGCTGGCAGTTGATTAGTTTTATTGATCTTTTAAAGAAGCACCTTTTTAATTTTTATTTTCCCTTTTTTATTTTTTCTGTTTTTAGTTTCAGTGCTCTCTGCTCATATATATTATTTCATTCCTGATACTTGATTTGAATAGATTTGCTCCCACCTCTTTTTTCCTAGGTTCTTGATATGGGAGCCTAGATTATTGATTTGAAACATGCCTCCTTTTTTTTTTTTTTTTAGACTTTAATAAAAAGCTTTCTTTTTATTAGAAAAAAGAAATCTTCTCTGAAGGTTTTTCTGCCTAAAAACATTTAACCATTTTTTTTCCTGACTGCCTCATTCTTTCACTGTTTTATTGTAGTAAAATACACAAATCAGAATTTACCATTTTAACCATTTTTAAGCATGTGGTTCAGTGGCATGAAGTACATTCGCATTGTGGTACAACCATCATCACACCATCTCCAGAGCTTGTTCATCATGTCAGAGTGCAGCGCTCTGCCCGTGGTGCAGTGGTTTCCCGTTTCTGACGCCCCTCTCTTCTCAGACCTTGGCAGCCACCACTCTAATGTCTCTCTCTAAAAATCTGACTACTCTCGGTGCCTTATAGAAGTAGAAACATACGATATTTGTCTTTTGTGTCTGGCTTATTCCACTTAGGATAGTGGAATAAGCCTCCTTTGGAGTGGAACATGCCTCCTTTTTTTTTTTTTTACACCCAAGTACTGTAAACTTAGTGCCAAACATTTCCCTCTTATCCTTGATTTACCTGTGCCCCCATGTTATGATGGGGCATATGAAAATACTACCATTTTCATTTTGTTAAATATATTAAAATTTTTTTCTTGAGATTTCCTCTTTGATGAATGAATTGTAATTGTTTTGTTCTATTTCCAAGTGTTTGGGGGATTTTTCTGTTTTCTTTGTGTCTTTGATGTAGAGTTTGATTCTGTTGTGGGCAGAGAACACAATTCCTACTGTTTAAATTCTTTTAAATATGTTGAATTTTTTTTAATGACCTAGAATATGATCTATCATGGTATATGTTCCATGGCTGCTTAAAAAGAATGTGTCTTTGCTTCTGTTAAGCAAAATATTCTAAATATGTTGATTAGATTCATTTTTTTGCCTGATGTTGTTCAATTCTTCTATACTCTTGCTGATTTGCTGGTTAGTTGTTCTATCAGTGTTGAGATAGGGATGTCATCTCCAACTGTATTAGTGGATTTGAATATTTCTTTTAGTTCTGTTGGCTGTTGTTTCATTTATTTTGCATCTTATTTGTTTGGTGTTTATGTTTGCCAGTCTTCTTGGTGAATTAATCCTCTTGTCATCATTAGAGAGTGTCCTTCTCTACCTCTAGTACTATTATTTGCTCTGAAGTCTGTTTTATCTGATATTAACATAGCTAATGCTGCTTTCTTTTGATTAATATTTGCATGTTATATCTTTTTCCAATTTTTCTTTCAACTTTCTTATATCATTTTGTTTGAAGTGAGTTTCTTATATTACAGGAAGCATATTGAATCATGATTTTAAATCTACATTGCCAGGCTTTGTCTTCTAATTATTGTCTTTAGATTATTTTCATTTAATATAATTTTAATATGTTAAGGCTTAGATCACTCATTTTTGTTTTCTGTTTTTTTATGTTCTTTTTTTCTGTGGGTTACTTGTATATTTTCTAGAATTACATTTTTATTTATTTGTCATGTTTTTTATTTACCTGATTGCGTCTGTTCAGTTCAGTCACTCAGTAGTGTCCGACTCTTTGCAACCCCATGGACAGCAGAACGCCAGGCTTCCCTGTCCATCACAACTCCGAGTGTGCTCAAACTCATGTCCATCAAGTCAGTGATGCCATCCAACTATCTCATCCTCTGTCGTCTCCTTCCCTTCCCGCTTTCAGTCTTCCCCGGAATCAGGGTCTTTTCCAATGAGTCAGTTCTTTGCATCATGTGGCCAAAGTATTGGAGCTTCAGCATCAGTCCTTCCAATGAATATTCAGAACTGATCTCCTTTAGGATGGACTGGTTGGATCTCCTTGCAGTCCAAGGGACTCTCAAGAGTCTTCTCCAACACTACCATTCAGAAGCATCAATTCTTCAGCACTCATCTTTCTTCACAGTCCAACTCTCACATCCATACATGACCACTGGAAAAACAATAGCCTTGACTAGACGGACCTTTGTTAGCAAAGTAATGTCTCTGCTTTTTAATATGCTATCTAGGTTTGTCATAACTTTCCTTCCAAGGAGTAAGGGTCTTAAATTTCATGGCTGGAATCACCATCAGCAGTGATTTTGGAGCCCAGACAAATAAAGTCAGCCACCCTTCATTTCTGAAATAGATTTTCTTTCTAGATTGAGTAGTTCTTTTTTTTCAGTACTTGAAAACTACAGTGTAATTCCTCCTGGCTTCCATTGTTTCTGACGAGAAATTTGCTCATTCAAATATTTCTCTTACATATGTAATGTGCTATTTCTCTCTCACTTCCTTAAAAAAACTTTTGTTTTTTAGTCTTCCAAAGTTTGACTATGATACATCTTGGCATGGATGTATTTTTATCTGTTTTCAGCTCACTCAGCTTCAGTCTGTAAGTTTATGCCTTTTGCCAAATTTGGGAAGTTTTCAGCTTTGATTATTTGATTTGATGTTATTCAGTTACTTTTTCATTATTTCAGCTTGGCATGGGTGGAGGTCTAGGCAACTCACTGAGCCTTTGTTGGTGTGGTTGAGGTTTGCATGCATGCTCAGTCATGTCCAGGATTGCTTAGTGGCAACCTTATGGACTGTAGCCTGCTAGACTCCTCTGTGCATCGGATTTCCCGGGCAAGAGTACTGGAATAAGTTGCCATTCCCTTCTCCAGGAGGTCTTCCTGACCCAGGGATAAAACCTGAGTCTCCTGCATTGGCAGGTGGATTCTTTATCACCGAGCCACCTCGGAAGCCTGGGTGTGGGTTCAGTTCAGTTCAATTCAGTCGCTCAGTCATGTCTGATTCTTTGCGACCCCTTGAACCGCAGCACGCCAGGCCTCCTGTCCATCACCAACTCCAGGATTCCACCCAAACCCATGTCCATTAAGTCAGTGATGCCATCCAACCATGTCATCCTCTGTCGTCCCCTTCTCCTCCTGCCCTCAATCTTTCCCAGCATCAGGGTCTTTTCCAATGAGTCAGCTCTTCGCATTAGGTGGCCAAAGTATTGGAGTTTCAGCTTCAACATCAGTCCTTCCAATGAACACCCAGGACTGATCTCCTTTAAGATGGACTGGTTGGATCTCCTTGCAGTCCAAGGGACTCTCAAGAGTCTTCTCCAACACCACAGTTCAAAAGCATCAATGCTTCTGCGCTCAGCTTTCTTCACTGTCCAACTCTCACATACATACATGACCACTGGAAAAACAATAGCCTTGACTAGACGGGCCTTTGTTGGCAAAGTAATGTCTCTGCTTTTTAATATGCTGTCTAGGTTTGTCATAACTTTCCTTCCAAGGAGTAAGGGTCTTTAAATTTCGTGGCTGCGTTCACCATCAGCAGTGATTTTGGAGCCCAGACAAATAAAGTCAGCCACTGTTTCCACTGTTTGCCCATCTATTTGCCATGAAGTGATGGGACCAGATGTCATGATCTTAGTTTTCTGAATGTTGAGCTTTAAGCCAACTTTTTCACTCTCCTCTTTCACTTTCATCAAGAGGCTCTTTAGTTCTTCTTCACTTTCTGCCATAAGGGTGGTGTCATCTGCATATCTGAGGTTATTGACATTTCTCCTGGCAATCTTGATTCCAGCTTGTGCTTCATCCAGCCCAGCGTTTCTCATGATGTACTCTGCATATAAGTTAAATAAGTAGGGTGACAATATTCAGCCTTGACGAACTCCTTTTCCTATTGGAACCAGTCCGTTGTTCCATGTCTAGTTCTAACTGTTGCTTCCTGACCTGCATACAGGTTTCTCAGGAGTCAGGTCAAGTGGTCTGGTATTCCTATCTCTTTCAGAATTTTCCACAGTTTAGTGTGACCCACGCAGTCAAAGGCTTTGGCATAGTCAATAAAGCAGAAATAGATGTTTTTATGGAACTCTTGCTTTTTTGATGATTCAGAGGATGTTGG
Source organism: Giraffa tippelskirchi (assembly GCF_054371585.1). Taxonomy (NCBI): domain Eukaryota; kingdom Metazoa; phylum Chordata; class Mammalia; order Artiodactyla; family Giraffidae; genus Giraffa; species Giraffa tippelskirchi. The sequence continues at coordinate 72,548,669 of NC_137284.1, forward strand.
CAGTTTGATCTCTGGTTTCTCTGCCTTTTCTAAAACCAGCTTGACCATCTGGAAGTTCACGGTTCACGTATTGCTGAAGCCTGCCTTGGAGAATTTTGAGCATTACTTTACTAGCGTGTGAGAAGAGTGCAATTGTGCAGTAGTTTGAGCATTTTTTGGCATTTCCTTTCTTTGAGATTGGAATGAAAACTGACCTTTTCCAGTCCTGTGGCCACTGCTGAGTTTTCCAAATTTGCTGTCATATCGAGTGCAGCACTTTCACAGCATCATCTTTCAGGGTTTGAAATAGCTCAACTGGAATTCCATCACCTCCACTAGCTTTGTTTGTAGTGATGCTTCCTAAGGTCCACTTGACTTCGCATTCCAGAATGTCTGTCTCTAGGTGAGTGTTCACACCATCGTGGTTATCTGGGTCGTGAAGGTCTTTTTTGTACAGTTCTTCTGTGTGTTCTTGCCACCTCTTCTTAATATCTTCTGCTTCTGTTAGGGCCCTACCATTTCTGTCCTTTATTGAGCCCATCTTTTCATAAAATGTTCCCTTGGTATCTCTAATTTTCTTGAAGAGATCTCTAGTCTTTCCTATTCTGTTGTTTTCCTCTATTTCTTTGCATTGATCACTGAGGAAGGCTTTCTTATCTCTCCTTGCTATTCTTTGGAACTCTGTATTCAAATGCATTCATTTCTTTCCTTTCTTCCTTTGCTTTTCGCTTCCCTTGTTTTCACAGCTATTTGTAAGGCCTCCTCAGACAGCCATTTTGCTTTTTTGCATTTCTTTTTCTTGGGGATGGTCTTGCTTCCTGTCTCTGGTACAATGTCACAAACCTCTGTCCATAGTTCATCAGGCACTCTGTCTATCAGATCTAGTCCCTTAAATCTATTTCTCACTTCCACTGTATAGTCATAAGAGATTTGATTTAGATCATACCTGAATGGTCTAGTGGTTTTCTCCACTTTCTTAAATTTCAGTCTGAATTAGCAGTAAGGAGTTCATGATCTGAGCCACAGTCCGCTCTCGGTCTTGTTTTTGCTGACTGTATAGAGCTTCTCCATCTTTGGCTGCAAAGAATATAATCAACCTGATTTCGGCGTCGACCATCTGGTGATGTCCTTGTGTAGCGTCTTCTCTTGTGTTGTTGGAAGAGGCTGTTTGCTCTGACCAGTGCGTTCTCTTGGCAGAACTCTATTAGCCTTTGCCCTGCTTGATTCTGTACTCCAAGCTCAAATTTTCCTGTTACTCCAGGTGTTTCTTGACTTCCTACTTTGCATTCCAGTCCCCTATAATGAAAAGGACATCTTTTTTGGGTGTTAGTTCTAGAAGGGTGTGGTTGGGTCATAGTTATTTCTGTGGTATTTGACTGGAATAGAGTAGTTCTTATCTGAAGGGGATTTGGGGGCTTTGTTTGTTTTGTCTGTGCCTGCTAGTGTTACCAGATTACTAGCTTCTTTAACTGGAAACCTGGGACACATGAGGCCAGTAGAAAATTCAGAGAGCTCACCAGTGTGCCACTCCTGAGGTCACCAGCCAATCTGCCTTCTTTTCTCCTTTTCGAGTCTTTTGATGTTTATTTTATGTATAAAGTCCGAAGTTTTCCATCGTAACTAATGGGAGAAAAAGAAAATGTATGTTTACTTTGTCTTCTTGAAAGTGAAACCTAGAGCTTGTGTATTTAACCACTAGGATATCTTTATATCCCACTGGAGAGTTAACTGCTGATTAATCTGAAATGCAGTGCACATCTTCTGAATCTTTAGAACTAAGTGAGGGATTCATTCCAGGCTTAAATGATATTCTGTACTTAGCAAATTACATTAAAACAGATGCAGTACTGGCACCTATATTACTGTGGGTTATGAAAAGTAGAAATACTTTCCGTTTACATTATGCCAAAATATCTAAGAATTCTGCCTAAAAATGAATGCTGTGGTTCCAAAATGTAGAAAAATGAAAATATTTTAATTTGTTTAAGAAACTTCTGGGGCCTTACGCTTGATACAGTGATGAGGCATCTCAGACAGCTAATCAGGTAGAGAGTAAAGCACTGAGAAGTGTGGCCCTCTGAATTTTCCATCCTGCTTCAACAGACACCAGGAGTGTTTATATTGTTTCTTAATCAACACCAAAAAACAGAGTTCACCATTAACTCGATAGCTGTTTTCAAACTTTTTAAAGAATACAAATAATGAACATAGAGGACAAAATAATAGAATAGTCAAGAAATCCATAGGAGTTTTGCCTAGAACTAAATGCTGAAGTATAAACCAAATTTTATTCAAAATCTTAAAGGTTATAAGATTTCTAAGGTAGAACAAAGCTACTGTTACATAAATTAATTACTGAAATCATATGACTTTTATTCATAGAAAGATCTACCAAATAAAATGAAGTAAAACTGAGTTTATCAATCATATTTCTGATTTAGTGCTACTGTTTTGGTTTTGACAAATGAAACAATCATGAAGCTGACTTAAGCTCAGCAGAACTTTGCCCATTTTGAAGATCTCCTTGGACTAGTAATTTTCAAGGAAAACTTGTACTTTTATATTTCCTGTAAGGTAGTGCTACTTAAAGTGTGGCCTGTGAATCAGTGTCAAGTCATGAATGGTAAGTTACCTGTATAATACCATAATTACAGAAATTAAAAATGTGCATTTAGAAACTTGTAGAAAGTTGATATCACAATAGCATCCAAGTATGTGATCAGTGGATTTATTCCCTTGAACAGAATCTGGGCCAGTTTAGATGTTACCAGACTTGTGTGGTAGGTCCAGGTGGTACAGCTTCTGAACCACATATTTGTCTCTAGCAGATTAGAAATAAAAAAAATAACATATGTATCTCACCAAAAATAGTCTTAGCAATACAGTAAAGCATAGATTACATGGGTCTTATTCAAATTTTTTAAAAATGTATTTGATGGCTCATTTGGTAAATTTCCAAATCAATTCATATAAAATATTTTCCTATGTTGAAATATTGACTATATAATGAGAAGGCAAAGTTAATGACTTTAATCTTACTGTAAAAAAACTTTTCATAAGATCACTGTCAAGTCAGAAATTGTAAGATGTTAGGTTGTATTAGACTTCATTGCTCCTCAGAATACCAAATACAAATTAATTAGCCAAGGAAATTTTTCATTTCACTCATGAGACATGTTTATGCACTGAGAGTATAGAAATACTCTGTCTACCTTTCTCATCCTAGACCAGTTGTGGACATCAAGATTTATAGCGGTTTTCAAAGTTTGATCCTCAGACTGTGGGTTTTAGCGTCAACTGGTAACTAGTTAGAAATGCACATTTTTGTGCTCCATTCCACCCACTGAGTTGACATCTCTGGGCGTAGGCCCCAGCAATCTGTTTTATTAAACCCTCCAGGTGATACTGATGCATATTAAAATTTGAGAACTACTTTCCTCAACAAAACAACATTGCACATCTTGGTTACATAGTAGCTTTCAAACTTTTGTCCCCTTCTATTCCTCTCGCTGCTCTACACTCAGATTGACTTTTACCCAGAAACACACACACATACACAAATCCTCTCAGGCTAAAGACCAAAATAAATCTTTTTTAAAAATTAATTTTTACTGAAGTATAGTGATTTACAATGTCATGTTAGTTTCAAGTGTACAGCAAAGTGAATCAGTTACACATATACATGTATCTGCTCTTTTCTTAGATCCTTTTTCCATATAGGTCGTTACAGAGTACTGAGTAGTGCTATACACACTAAGCTTTTCTACTGGCTTAGTCCTTTCCACTCTTGCACTGATTACCTCTAATATACCCTTTGAGAGAAATCATTTATCAGGGAAATCTGTAGCTTACTAAAAAGTCTCCTATTCTGTTATTCAAAGGACCATGTATTATCAAAAGACCAAGTATGATCTCTCCCAACGTGTATCCCAGCTGAAGTTTTATTTTTATGTGTGATTATTAGATTGTTTGCCCAGCCCTACATCCGAAATTATTTTGTTTGAGTGTCTACACAGAAAAGATCATGTCTGCTTTTGGTTGCAATTGAGTCTCCAGAGCCTAGCACTGTGTTTCCTTTGTGGTTGATATTCAGGAAGTTTTGAATGACTTAATCAATGGCTCATTATGCTGTAATGAACCCCTAACAAAGGAGTGACCCCACTGCAACTCGGCATCACACTGTATAGCTCTCTTGTCATGTTTTTTGTAGCTGCAGTTATTATACTTCCCATTCGTGTTAGGAACAGGTACGGTACTGTCTGTCACCATCCAAGGAGTATCCATCTCTGAAAAGTGGAGCAATCCTGTTCATTCACCTGCTGCTAGAAAACACCAAATTATCAGTCCACCTTGCTGGAAGAATTGCTGTCAAGTATTAAAGCTCAGGGGGAATTTTCCTATACCAAGAACTGAACAAATCAGTGATCAGCTTTTATAGTGGTACTGTTTCTATAGTGCTTTAGGCTAAACTGGAAATTTACAGTACTTTACAGGAAATTTTTGGAGAAAAATAAAATCTAGTTTCTGAAAAACTTACAAACCTTACAAACACATCTATTTTTAAAATTTCAAACTTTAAACTTTTTATTTTGTAATTGGATAGAAATGGACCAATAATGTTGTGATAGTTCCAGGTGAACAGTGAAGGGACTCGGCCGTAATACATATACATGTATCCATTCTTCCCCAAACTCCTCTCCCATTCAGACTGACACATAACATTGAGCAGAGTTCCCTGTGCTATATACAGTAGGTCCTTGTTGGTTATCCAATTTAAATGTAGCAGTGTGTACACCTTCCTAAATTCCCTGACTGTTCCTCCCCCCACCTCCCCTGGCAACCATAGGTTTGTTCTCTTAAGTCTAAACACATCTATTTTTTAAGAGATTCATTACATAAGCAGCAACTGGTTTGCTTATTTTTTTCCTTGATGCCCCTAAAATTCAAATATTTTTCACTAGCCTGTAACCTTACTTCCTCCCTCTAAAATTTAGGACAGAATTTAAACTTAAACCAAAACTTTGGAAGCATACTTTAAAATTTCATGAGATGGCTTTTTTTTAATTCTCTTTTTTCTTTTTTAAAATTTATTTTTAATTGTAGGATGATTTCTTTACATTGTTGTGTTGGTTTCTGGCATGCTGCTGCTGCTGCTGCCAAGTCGCTTCAGTCGTGTCTGACTCTGTGCGACCCCATAGACGGCAGCCCACCAGGCTCCCCCATCCCTGGGATTCTCCAGGCAAGAACACTGGAGTGGGTTGCCATTTCCTTCTCCAATGCATGAAAGTGAAAAGTGAAAGTGAAGTCGCTCAGTCGTGTCCGACTCTTAGTGACCGGACGGACTGTAGCCTACCAGGCTCCTCCGCCCAGGGGATTTTCCAGGCAAGAGTACTGGAGTGGGGTGCCGTTGCCTTCTCCGGTTTCTGCCATACATCAACATGAATCAGCCATAGATACACATATGTCCCCTCCCTCTTGAACCTCCTCTCACTTCCCATCTCATTCTACCCCTCTAGGTTGCATGGGATGGCTTTTTTAACCCAGTCCCATTTATTCTTTTCTCTGGTAATACCTAAAGATTAAGAGTTACTGAATACCATGTTTAATTAGTGATGCTAGAAGAAATTACACATAGCAAACAAAGTAAAAATAAATGTTTTACAATTCTTAACCATGCAAACAGAACTTCTGTCCCTTTTTAAGGCCTCCAAGACCTTTTTGTCTCTAGTTTGACTCTAGGGCAAATCAGCATGCTTCAGCCAACTTAATGTTTTCCTGCCTGGATCATAGGATTCAAATAATAAATTTAAAAGAAGATAACAATGGAGTAACTCCCCCAAAGGCCAAATCAGATACAGCAAAGAACACTGAGCATTCTGCTCAAAGACTCAAATCAAGGAATATTTGTAAAATGTGGTTAACATAATGAATATTATTCATGCTTTGTTTTTTTAACATCCTCACAAAGATAATCACCATCTGTACAATCATAATCAAATATAAAGGTATAATGTTTATGAGTGTACAAAATAAACAGACACTATAATTTTCATTTTACGGGTTTCAAGGAGTGTGTGTATTTGTGAATAGAATATGGGTGTGTGTGTGTATGTGTATCTTTATACATGTATATATCTTTCTATATGTATATATTTATACATATGTGTGTATATATATAGTATGTGCATATGTATACTTATGAATGTATATACATACACAAAATATGCATGCATGTACATATGAATATACACATATACAGTATGTGCATGTGTATGCATTTAAATGTATGCACATATATTTGTGTTATACACGCCCATATACACCCACATACCTATTAAGAGTAGAACAGTTCTATTTGACCTCATAACAAATTTGTTGAGTAAGTTTTATCCTTTCTTTTCCCAGTGAAAACTGGGCAGTTTTCAAAGCCCTGTTAAGGGTGGAAATCAGACCATTTCTGTACATGAAATTTCTGCATGTGACATGTCATTCTGTCTCTAGGAAGGAGTTACTAACAGCATTGAGAACACATTTCATAGGCTCTCCCTAGATGGTGTGATAGTGTGTCAGTTTTTCTTCTAATTGAATCACATGTATCTGAGGCTAATGGCAGCACTACTATTTCAGAACATAGTAATTCATAGAACACCTTTGTATTTCACAACAGTGTAGTGGCTAGTTTAAGGCTCAAAGTCTTTGGAAAGAGAAATATTTCACCCATCTGAATTAAGGAATTATACCTGAATTCTTAATTGAATCTTAACTCAATCTTAAGTGAATCAAATACCCTAACAATCAGTACTAAATTAAACAAGTGAAAATCTCTCAGTCATGTCTGACTCTTTGTGACCCCAGGGACTGTAGCCCGCCAGGCTCCTCTGTCCATGAGATTTCCCGGGCAAGAATACTCTAGTGTGTTGCCATTCTCTTCTCCAGGGGATCTTCCTGAACCAGAGATTGAACCGAGTCTCCTGCATTGTAGGCAAATTCTTTACTGTCTGAGCCACCAGGGAAGCAGGAACGTTCAATTGAGGTGGCTTTAATGCTTTGGTAGTATATGTAAGCAAACCAAGACCTAAGCCTGTAAATGCCTAAGGGTTAAAGTCTAATGACAGCCACTCACAAACAGCCAATTAGGCTTTTACAAATGAGGCAACTGCTTAAGTTATAGCCAGTCAAATAATTTCCTTGCTTTGCTTCCAACTCTTTTCTTTAAAAGTCTCTCCCTAAGCTCTCATCAGTGGAGCACTTCTAACCACTTCTGGTTCAGGGCTGCCCAGTTGGAATCAACTTTTTCTCAAATTCTTAAAAAAAATTTAATATGCTTAGTTTACCTTTGATCATAAGAAATTCTACACATTACCGAAAAATAAATCTAAGGAGTTTCTTAAGTCTTACATTTAAATCTTTTCATAGACACAGTCATTTTGCACATAGGCATTTCTGGCTAAGTCCCAACATGTTTATTGGAAAAAGATAAAGGATCAATTAAAGATAAAAAGTGGGGCTGTGGAGTGGTAAATCGTTAGGGTAAATTGTTTTACATGTGAAACAGCAGTGTCTGGAGACAATTCCACAGCCAAATAATCATTCATGACTTTTTAAAATAACTGTGTGCATGCTAAGTTGCTCAGTTATGTCCAACTCTTTGTGACCCTATGAAGTGTAGCCTTCCAGGCTCCTAGGTCCATGGGGACTCTCCAGGCAAGAATACTGGTGTGGGTTGCCATGCTTTCCTCCAGGGGATCTGCACTTCTTACTTCTCCTGTATTGGCAGGTTCTTTCTCACTAGCACCTCCTGACCACTTCAGGTATTAGACGGCCCTGAGCTTCAAGCAAGGCTGGGCTCCTAGGAAGCAATAGAGCATGAGTCTTGTTTCCTTCTGGTAAAATATGGTAATTCTATGTATGTTTAGGAATGTACATATGAGGTGATGAGGATTGGTTTGCTTAGATATTGGGAGAAGATTTTTCTTGCCCCCCACCACCCCCCAGAATCCAAGGAGAAGACATTTTCCTTTCAGACTTTGGACTGTTTTTTTATGTAGTTGTTGTGCTGGGAACAAAGGCCAACTGTTGAAGGTGGAAGAGTAAACTGATGTAAAGCATTTGTTTCCTTGATGATAGGATTTATTTGCTGAATAGACCAAATGGGGAGCTCACTCACTTCTGGTCTCGTGAGATAACAAACTGCCTTATGACAGGTGTGATTTCAAATTGGATTTTCTCTTACTTGCTGCCTGAATGGCTTAACTGACAGAAGTAGTTTCTGCAAGACTAGTTGTGTAAAAAAAAAATGTAACTTAAGGATGAAGATGCTACTGATAAATATTTCTCTACCAAAAATTTAGTTAGTTTTCTTTTCTACTGGAAGCAAATTTAACTATATATGCAATCCATGATTGCTATTTTAAACATCAACCACCTTTGAGAAGGTGATGGCAAAATATTATTACATCTAAAGAGTGAGTGAGCAGTAGGTGGGAATGAGATGAAGATCAGCGATGTTTAGCTGAGAGTCTTTGGCAGTTCTTTGAAAACATAAGAGCAAATCTTGTATCTTGAAATGCATTGGGTTACTGAAATGTCTGTGTTATTCAAATATATATTATAGGCAAGAAGAGGTTAGTTTGTTTGATTGTATACTACTGTATGGCTCCCTGAAAGCCCAAATGAAACAAAATACCAAAGCCATGTGAAAAAGGCATCATTAAGACATCAATGTAGGACAGAATCCAGACAGCCCAGAAACGTTCAATGTGTTATTATTACAGGAAGTGCAGATGTCAGGCTCAGGGACTGTAGGTAGCAGTAGCCAAGTCTTAGAACAGTCAGGAATTCATCTTCCCAGAGCACATCCAGTTCATCTAAACTTGGGCTTATGTGCCTTACCCTGAAAATACGCTGGAAGAACTGTGTCCAAGAAATCATCTGATATTTAGCCTCAGTACTGATCAGACTAGATAGACCCTACAAATAAATGTTCCTTTTCTTCTCTAGGTTAGTGTTTCCAAGAGGGATAGAGCCTTAATGACACTTTAAAGGTTGTGGAGAGGAATTTGTACTTATTTTTGAAGGAAAAAAATTGTCTTTGATGCAAAGAATTGACGTTGATATGATATGGACTTGCTTATCTCTACCTGCCATTTATCTTACCTCCCACCAAAATTATGACCCTGTCTGAAAATTCACAGGTAGGAGATGAAGTAAGTGGGTGCCCTAGATGTTCAAAAATCTCTCAGGAGTTAGCAAAGTAGAATTCTTTTCATTGAGGTCACCAAAGAATGGGGACATAAGTTCATCTTCAAAAACTATCTCTACACAGGTTTAAAAAAATCATATTAACTCAGTGTTTTAAGTTTACTTATTCAAGCAATACTGAATATGTTAATATAACATAAGATGATATTTATTTTACATAAAGGTTATTTATGGCAAATTTCTTCCTTTTACATGAAAACACCCTTCTTCAGCAAATGAATTTTATAGTATTAATTCAGGTTGGTTTGGTGTTCAGTGCTTCAAACTGATGCATCAAATATTAGGCAATATAATTTTCCTCAATATGTTTAATCAATTGGATGACAGGCTAGTTTTTCAGTAAGTCTTCACATACCTCCATAGCTGGTAATAATGTTCCCCTATGCAGCTATAGTACCAAGTATTAGCAGACTCTACCTAGAACCTGGACTATTTTCACATATGCCACTTGAGTTAATTAGCCTATATTGTTGTGTTGTACAAGTTTATCTCCTGCTCAATGACTAAAATACAAAGAGCTTACTCCTTGGAAGGAAGGTTATGACCAACCTAGATAGCATATTAAAAAGCAGAGACATTACTTTGCCAACAAAGGTCCATCTAGTCAAGGCTATGGTTTTTCCAGTAGTCATGTATGGATGTGAGAGTTGGATGGTGAAGAAAGCTGAGTGCCGCAGAATTGATGCTTTTGAACTGTGGTGTTGGAGAAGACTCTTGAGAGTCCCTTGGACTGCAAGGAGATCCAACCAGTCCATCCTAAAGGATATCAGTCCTGGGTGTTCATTGGAAGGACTGATGTTGAAGCTGAAACTCCAATACTTTGGCCACCTCATGTGAAGAGTTGACTCATTGGAAAAGACCCTAATGCTGGGAAGGATTGAGGGCAGGAGGAGAAGGGGACGACAGAGGATGACATGGTTGGATGGCATCACCGACTCGATGGACATGGGTTTGGGTAAACTCCGAGAGTTGGTGATGGACAGGGAGGCCTGGCGTGCTGCGATTCATGGGGTCGCGAAGAGTCAGACACGACTGAGCGACTGAACTGAAATGAACTGAATGCAGCTATAGTGCCAAGTATTAGCAGAATCTACCTAGAATCCAGACTATTTTCACATATGCCACCTGAGTTAATTAGTCTATGTTGTTGTGTTGTATAAGTTTATCTCCTGCTCAATAACTAAAATATAAAGAACTTATTCTGTGGCTGTAATACTTATTTTGTATGTACTTTTGTTGTGGAAGAGATTTCAGAATTTATAAAAATATTTAAAAAAATCATTTGATGCCAATAGCAACTTTGGTGTCATCTTCCTTTTATGTATTTAAAGCTTTATCTATTCTCATTAAGCAGCATGTGTAGTAATTCTTGAAACTTTGACACATTATTTGAGCAGTTGGCAGCATACTCTACTGGAAGCAGCTCTGGGCTAAAATTCAGATGATTTAGGCTCCAATTCTCCAGCTAGGAACCTTGGATAAGTGGCTTAACCTCCTTAGTCTAGTTTTTTTCATCTGTTAAATGGGTTGTTTGTTGTTTAGTCACTAAGTCATGTCCAACTCTTTGTGACTCCGTGGACTATAGCCCATCAGGTTCCTCTGTCCATAGGATTTTCCAGGCAAGAATACTGGAATGGGTTGCCTTTTCCTTCTCCAGGGGCTCTTCCCAACCCAGGGATCAAACCCGCATCTCCTGCATTACAGACAGATTCTTTACTGCTGAGCCACCAGGGAAGCCCCTGTTAAATGGGTAGGCTTAACTAATTTAAGAGGTATATTTTAAAGATTAAAAGGACAGATGAGGTATGCATGTTGAAAACTTTGTGGGAAAAGTATACATTACATGAATATAGTTGTTCCTTGACATCTGTGAGGGATTGGTTTCTGGAACAACCACCAGCCTCCCCACCCTGGTTTGCTTACCAAAATCTGAGACTGCTCAAGTACCTTACATAAAATGATATTTTCACATCCTCATGTATATTTTAAATCACCTCTAGATTAGTTACAATACCTAATGAAACGTAAATGATATGTAAATAGTTGTGTCTATGTTAAGTCGTTTCAGTTGTGTCCAACTCTTTGTGACCCTATGGACTATAGCCCTCCAGGCTCTTCTGTCCATGGGGATTCTTCAGGCAAGAATACTGGAATGGGTTGCCATGCCTTTCTCCAGGGGATCTTCCCAACCCAGGGATCAAACCTGCAGCTCTTGTGGCTCCTGCATTGCAGGCAGATTCTTTACCACTGAGCCACCAGGGAAACCTAAGCATTTAAGGGAAAGTGTTAGTTCTGACTCTTTGTGACTCCATGGACGGTAGACCTCCAGGCTCCTCTGTCCATGGGATTTTCCAGGTAAGAACAGTGGAGTGGGTAGCTATTCCCTTCTCCAGGGGATCTTCTCAACCCAGAAACTGAACCTGAGTCTTCCGCATTGCAGGCAGATTCTTTACTGTCTGAGTCAGCAGGTGCTGCTGCTGCTGCTAAGTAGCTTCAGTCGTGTCTGACCCTGTGCGACCCCATAGACGGCAGCCCACCAGGCTCCCCCGTCCATGGGATTTTCCAGGCAAGAGTACTGGAGTGGGGTGCCATTGCCTTCTCCGTCAGCAGGTGCTAGCACCTGGCAAATTCAAGTTTTGCCTCATAGAACTTTATGGATTTTTTTTTTTCTAAATATGTCTGATTTGCAGTTGCTGGAATCCATGGATGCAGAACCCATGTGTATGGAGGGCCATTTTAACATGGTGGTTTGGACTTTATGATAATTATTTAGTTTTAACCTTTTTAGAAGATAGTATTGATAAGATAAATTTGGCTGAATAGGATAGAAAAAGCTGAAATAGTGGTGACAGAAAAATACTATCTCTCCCTCTCAAAAACATTTCAGAGGTAGCAGTCTAGGGCTATGCAGTACGGTGGTCCTGTGATGTCATCAGTGGGCCAGGTATCCTGTGTTTGTGGTTTCTATCCTTAACACTTAGTACATGAGTTCTAGCCATTATATCTGTCTTTTCTGTGGAACAAAGGAGGAAAGTGGGAAGAGTAAAAGTGCTCCCTTCCCAGCTGAGTCAACCTACTGCAGAGGCATTCCTGGAAGAAACAAGCAATGACTTCTGCTTGGCAGCTATCTTAAGGGAGTTTGAAGAATTTCGTCTTTTAGCTGAGGTCATGAGTAGTTTTCTGTGGTCTACAAAAACAAAGTATCTATCTTCTGCTTTTTCATTACCAAATAGAAAAAACTGTTATGAAAGACATATTGGTACCCTTCCTTCAAACTTACCCTATCCCTCCCTGTCTGCATCCCCCACACCATCCCTACTTTTGGATGAGGTAGCCAAAAAAAGGAGCTGCATTCAGAGATGGAATCAGGGTGGGCTGATCCTCAAAAATAGTCCAGGCGTATACACTTGGAAATAAAGAATATGTTTTTAAAATTTGATATGGTTGCTTTGATAATTTGAAAATACAGAATGTTCATTTGTTCATTAACTTTTTAGCAAATATTTATTGAGTACCTACTATGTAGTCAGGGCTTCCCAGGTGACACTAGTGGGAAAGAACCTGTCTTCGAGTGCAGGAGAAGTAAGAGACACGTGTTCCATCCCTTGGTCAGGAAGATCCCCTGGAGGAGGGCATGGCAACCAACTCCAGTATTCTTGCCTGGTGAATGCTATGGACAAAGGAGTCTGGTGGGCTACAGTCCAAAGGACTGCAAAGAGTCAAACACGACTGAATTGATTAAGCACGCGTGCAACTATGTAGTCAGTATAGCAGAAGATATTCCTACTGTCTTGGAGCTTATAGTGGATGAAATGGCAGACAGTAAACAAGTAAAATATACATCAGGTACTTCAGAATGTAACTGCCATGGAAATAATAAAATAGATAAAGGAGGAGCAAGAATAAGGTGAGTAGAAGAGTAAAATTTAGAAGGGATGACAAGAGACAGGAGGCTCTTGGAAGAAGGGAGAATTGGGGCTGGATCAAGAAGTTTTGTAGGAAATTAAAGAACAGTATTACTACTATAGGGCTTCCCTGGTGGCTCAGTCAAATATCCACTTGCAATGCAGGAGACCTGGGTTTGATCCCTGGGTTGAGGAAGTTCCCCCGGAGAAGGGAATGGCTACCCACTCCAGTATTCTTGCTGGGCAAATCCCATGGACAGAGGAACCTGGCAGTCCTTGTAACTTAGTGGATGAGATTGCATGTGAGATCTGGTCCTTTCTTCCTGTTTCTTTTCTATCCATAAGCCACCTTGCTGTTGTTTAGTTGCTAAATCTTGTCCGACTCTTTTGTAACACCATGGACTGTAGCCTGCCAGGCTCCTCTGTCCATGGAATTTCCCAGGCAAGAATACTGGAGTGGATTGCCATTTCCTTCTCCAGGGGATCTTCCTTGACCCAGGGATCAAACCCATATGTCCTATGTTTGCAGGATTCTTTACTGCTGAGCCACCGAGGAAACCCCATAAGCCACCTTATAGAGCCAGAAAAGAATTTCCACTGGTGGGTCGTGTAGGGGAAAGGAGTGATGGGAGCCAGGTCCACCTAGAGATTTCCTCCTTTAGTCTATTAATTCCTGATCTATTAAACTGATTATTGCTTCATATGATAATCTGCTATGATCAAACCACATTAAAGCAGCATTGCTAACATCCCATTAGAGACTCAGTAGTACAATAGATCTAGGCAGTAAGGGTGAATATCAAGTATAATCTTTTTCCTTGTTTTCACTTATGGTAAAATGATGACATTTTGATTTTAAAATCATCTTGTTCAACATCACATATGAATGCAGTTGCAGGTGTTTTACAGCAAGTATTTGTCTTTTCTAAAGCTGACCATTCTGTTTTCTTGTAGGAGGATTTGGGTTCTTCTTAAGTCTTATGAACTGTTTTTGATGATGTAAATAGTTCATCACATAGTTCTCCTTTGTTTTATGCCACAAGATGTGACAGAAATAACTAAAGTATCAGGCAAAAGAAGCCAGATTTCTGGTATACACTGGCCCACCTCACCATGTTATATTTATGGTACCAGGGATGAATATTGACTAAACCCACTGAACCCAAGTCAAATTTCCATTTCCACCCACTGTACCTTGATCTATTAATGGCTCCTTTTACAATGAGAAGAGTCTGGATGCATTCGCTTTAGATAATTATCTATGTTTGTGAAATCAATTTGGACTCATGCTGGTCTATAGCCATGTCAAGAAGAAAGGAGTTTGTAATTTGCCCTTAGGGCTCTTGATTCATCTCCTTGTGTGAGCAGCCTGCCAGCCAGCCCTGTGTTGGAGAAGAAGCTCTTGGACTGGAGTGTATGTGGTTTGGCAGGGCCTGGTGTGAACATGTAAGTGCCAGTAAGCAGTGCTGGATTCCAGGGCAGCATACTCGTTGTGATCACAGCCTGATCACTATCAAGTCTCTAGCAGGATCTGCTTCAAAGGAACCTTGTTTGTGATTTGAAGGAAAGCACCCGGTGGAAAGCAGTCTAGAAAAATTAGCTGGCATTGCTGTGTGTGATTCAGCCTGGGATAATTCCTATAAAGGGAGAGAGGGCAGAGGCAGTGGTCTCACGTATTACAACATCATAACTGTTGAAGGGTACCAGGTTGCTTCTGCTTCATACAATGTTTTAAATAAACAAGTATGCATTCGTTGCATTATGACTGTGTTTGAATCACCATGGGGGATTATAAAGACATAGAAGACAAACATCCTGACCTTTGATGAGCTGCAGTTTTATTGGGGAGACAAGATAAATATACATGAAAGGGGGTGGAAACACATGAGATAGTTTATGATAAAGAGCTGAATAACTACTGTGGTTTGTACTGTAATTGCTGTGAGAGCTCAGACAAGGTTTTGGGTTTTCTGTTTTTCTTTATGAGTTTATAGTGTAATTGCTTCATCTTGTGGATAATAGAGGAAACACCATTGAATGTTTCCATCAGTAAATGAAAGGCAAGGTGGTGTATTCATTCAGCATATACTTGTTGATGAAGAAATGACTTAACATTCACTCAGAGATGGAGTCCATGGAGGTAAAACTTGTAACATGATCTAGTGTGACATATAGCACATTAGATATGTCATAGTTTCATTCTGCAAATTCAAATGCTTGTAGGGCCAGATGGGCTGAAGCTGACTGAAGGTGAGGCTATGATGCCTGGTGAGGCCAGTGGAATAGGCCTCACTAGAGAGGGGCCACTGAGTAGCTCTGGGCTGTCTCATCAAGGACGAATGCAGGCTTAGTGTTGGCGAGTCTTCAGATGTTTTTTCCAGAGGAGCCAGAAATAACAATTTTAAAAATTTTATTTTTAATTGGAGGATAATTGCTTTGCAATATTGTATTGGTTTCTGCAAACATCAACATGAATCAGCCATAAATACACACATGTCCTGTCCCACTTTAAGCCTCCCTCCCACCCCATCCCACCCCTGTAGGTTGTCACAGAGCACCCGGTTTGAGCCCCCTGCATCATACAGCAAATTCCCACTGTCTATTTTACCTATGGTAATGTATCTGTTTCAGTGGTACTCTTTCAATTTGTCCTTCCCTCTGCTTCCCTCACTGTGTCCACAAGTCTGTTCTCTATGTCTGCATCTCCACTGCTGCCCTACAAATAGGTTCATCAGTACTGTCTTTCTAGATTCCATCTATATGTGTTCAGTCAGTTCAGTTCAGTTCAGTCACTCAGTCGTGTCTGACTCTGCGACCCCGTGGACTGCAGCATTCCAGGCCTCCCTGTCCATCACCAGCTCCCGTAGTTTATCCCAAACTCATGTCCATTGAGTCGGTGATGCCATCCAATCATCACATCCTCTGTCATCCCCTTCTCCTCCTGCCCTCAATCTTTCCCAGCATCAGGGTCTTTTCCAGGAGTTAGCTCTTCACATCAGGTGGCCAAAGTATTGGAGTTTCAGCTTCAACATCAGTCCTTCCAATGAACACCTAGGACTGATCTCCTTTAGGATGGACTGGTTGGATCTCCTTGCAGTCCAAGGGACTCTCAAGAGTCTTCTCCAACACCACAGTTCAGAAGAATCATATATGATATTTGTTTTTCTCATTCTGATTTGTTGTTATTGTTCAGTTGCTAAGTTGTGTCTGACTCTTTGTGATCTCGTGGACTGCATCCCACCATGCTTCCCTGTCCTTCACTATCGGATTTACTTCATTCTGTATAATAGGCTCTGGGTTCATCCACCTCGTTAGAACTGACTCAAATGCATTCCTTTTTATGGCTGAGTAGTAGTCCATTGTATATATGTACCATAATTTCTTCATCTCTCAGAAATAAGAATTTTGAGGTGAAGTTCACTCACATTGAAAGCACTTTGTTGGAGCTGGATAGGAGAGGTGACTGCACTTTGCAGCCCACACTGTGAGCCTGTCCTTGCCAAGAGTTGTCCCAACATGGTGGTCTTGGCAGCACTGTTTTTCATCCAACACCAGTGATGAGATAATGGATTCTAGAAAGCACTACACTGGGAAAATGCTAATCAATATCTGAATTGCCCGGTTTCCTCAGACTAGATATAAAAAAAATACAGAGAAGGCAATGGCAACCCACTTCAGTACTCTTGCCTGGAAAATCCCATGGATGGGGGATCCTGGTAGGCTGCAGTCCATGGGGTCGCTAGGAGTCGGACACGACTGAGCAGCTTCACTTTCAGTTTTCACTTTCATGCATTGGAGAAGGAAATGGCAACCCACTCCAGTGTTCTTGCCTGGAGAATCCCAGGGACAGGGGAGCCTGGTGGGCTGCCATCTATGTGGTCGCACAGAGTTGGACACAACCGAAGCGACTTAGGAGCAGCAGCAGCAGATATAAAATAAGGGCCAGTATTTGCAGTAATTTTTGAAGCTGCTGCTGCTAAGTCGCTTCAGTCGTGTCTAACTCTGTGCGACCCCATAGATGGCAGCCCACCAGGCTCCCCAGTCCCTGGGATTCTTCAGGCAAGAACACTGGAGTGGGTTGTCATTTCCTTCTCCAATGCATGAAAGTGAAAAGTGAAAGTGAAGTGCTCAGTAGTGTCCGACTCTTAGCGACCCTGTGGACTACAGCCCATCAGGCTCCTCCACCCATGGGATTTTCCAGGCAAGAGTACTGGAGTGGGGTGCCATTGCCTTCTCCAACTTTTGAAGCAAACGTATCCAAATGGAAAACAGGAACAATGATCTTTCCAAACATCCTCCCTAGTATTTCTTTAATTTGAAGGAAAAGCCTTTTCTTGTTCAAAGTCTGACCTGAGCATCTCTCCTTGGTCTGAACTGATAACTCACTGTGGGACCATGCCATGCAATTTGCATGGAGCTTCTTGATGTCAGGAATTCAAGCAAAGCTTCCTGTGCTCTCATGGCCTGTTGAGCAGAGGTAACAGATGAGTAACAAAGCAGTATCACATTTCCTCTGCCTTTGCTCTAAACTGAAGAACTCAGGAGCCTAAGGAAATCCACTTCCCTTTCTTTTCTGCCTGTGATTTTTTTCATACACAAAACAAGATAGAAATGGATGCTCAGGAGTGAGGTCACGAAAACCCTATCCACTCCTCTTGGCAGGAACAATTGTTAAAATCAGTGTCTGCATCCACACAGTGAAGATAGTAAACACTGGCTTCTGCTGAAACTCTGAATATCACTTGCTGACTGATTTCCAAGCTGACTGTCAGTCTTCTCTCACTATCCTTCTTATTTAGCTCTCAAAAGCAAATTATATGCAAAGTTTTAGAAATGCACATTGGATAAATTAATACTATGTTGTTCTCCATTGAGCTTTAAGCTCAAGTTTTGTTTCTGATGATTTTTATTTTACGCCAGTAATGTGTACATTTTGAAAGGGAATTGGAACTCTCATCGAGAGAACACTTTTGTAACTACTGTTTTTTTTTTTTAACAGATTTCTAAACTTCATACTAAAAGTTATTTTAGACTCAGTGTTTCTCCTTTTCCAGACTCCTGAAATATTCTATCATGTTGTTTACAAAGTATTTGTTTTTATATCTTTCTTGTTATACTTTCAATTATCCAAAGTGTTCTATTCTTTTTCTCCTGTCGTTCCTAAAATGTGATTTGCATAGGCTTTGTGCAGTATTATATTTTCTTGAGTAAGGTGATGGCCTTTTGTTAGATTTGGACAGGATGGAGTAGAAGCCCATTGCTAACCAGTCTTGACTGCTGTTGATCAGCTTATCTAAGACCAGCTTCAGCTCACCACCAAGAAGGGTCATAAGTGATTTATCAAAAGAGTCACTGTACCAAGTGATACTCTGTAAGGCTTAATTATACTCAGAAGGATTCAGAAATGGAGAGTGACTAGGGGATAAGCCTAATCAAAATATATTTATCTAAGAGATCAGAAGTTACCTGGAGAAAAATTCATCACATAAGGGATTGGAGGTATACATTTTTGATCCAATTCAGTGTCCTAACATTAGAGCAAAGGGAAATTTGGGGTACAGTTCCATCTATGTTACTTTTGTAATGCTACTTTTGTTGTCCTTTCCACTCTCTTTTTGTCCTAAACACGTATGTCTGTGATCTCCATCAAAGGCCTCCTGGTATATTGTTTATAAGACAAGCTTTAAATACATATGAACAGTGTTATCTGCAATTTGCAATTGAGAAATAATACACCAAAGATCAGTGACTGAATTATTTCAGTCAAATGGAGCTTGTTAATTTAAAAAAGAAAGCTTGCCAGTCTAATTGAAATAACATTAAATTTATTTGGAGAAAATGGTATCTTTAATAATATTAAATTTCCCATTCAAAAACATGTTGTGCCTTCCAATTTATTCTCATCTTTTTGTACATATTTTGGTAAACAATTTTAAACAAGTATTGTTTTATTATGTTATATTTTAAATTATTCATTTTATATATTTATTTTATATCCAGGCATCTTATTAAATGACTTTAATAGTTCTCCTTAAATGGACACATCTAGTAAATAAACAATAAGAAAGGCTTTCATGAAATTTAAGCTTGAGAGAGCTATAATCAGTAAGCTTAATAAAGCCTGCAAAATTCAGGGAGAATGTTCAAGGGACATTTTCTTATGTTCATTGAATATGTATAAACCTAATCTTGTATTTGCTGCATATAAAACCTTAAAATGAAAATTTATAAATACTAATGATTACTATGTTTATGTGATAATATACTAAAATTAGGGATCATTACTGCCTCTCTTGTTGAGTGTCATAGAGTAATACCTAATACATTAGGAGAAGAAAATGAAAAACCTAGCATAAATATTGGTTAAAAAAAAGATATAAAGTTCTTTCTTTTATGATGATATCATTTTATAGCTAAATCATTCAGGAGACTTTACAAAATTTTTTATTTTATGTTGAAATATAGTTGATTTACAATGTTGTGTCAGTTTCAGGTATGTAGCCAAGTGATTCAGTTATATAAAGACATATATCCATTCTTTTTCAGATTCTTTTCCCATATAGGTTTTACAGAATATTGGATAGAGTTCCCTGTGCTATACAGTAGGTCCTTATTGATTATCTCTTCTATCTATAGTAGTATGTATATGTTAATTTCAAACTCCTAATTTATACCTCCCCCACCTTTATCCTTTGGTAGCCATAAATTTGTTTTCAAAGTCTGAGTATGTCTGTTTTGCAAATAAGTTCATTTTTTTATCATGTCTTAAAATTTCTGCATATAAGCAGTATCATATGATATTTGTCTCTAACTTACTTCACTTAGTATGATAATCTCTGTGTCCATCCATGTTTCTGCAAATGGCATCATTACATTCTTTTTCATGACTGAGTAGTAGTCCATCATGTATATGTAGTTGCTTCCACGTCTTGACTATTGAAAATAGTGCTGCGATGAGCATTGTGTACATGTGTCTTTTCAGATTATGGGTTTCTCCAGATATATGCTTAGAAGTAGGCTTGCTGGATCATCTGGTAGTTCTCTTTTTAGTTTTTTAGGGAACCTCCATACTGTTATCAATAATGGTTGTACTAATTTACATTCCCACCAATGATATAGGAGGGCTTCTTTTTCTCCACTCTCTTTCCAGCATTTATCATGTGCAGACTTGATGGCCATTGTGACCAGTGTAAGGTACTTCATTTAGTTTTGATTTGCATTTCTTTAATAATCAGTGATGTTGAGCATCTTTTCAGGTACCTTTTGGCCATCTGCATGTCTTCTTTGGATAACTGTCTATTTAGGTCTCCCACCCATTTTTTGATTTTTTTTTTTTTTTATATTGAGCTGCATGAGCTCTTTGTATACTTTCGAGGTAAAATATTTTTAATGATGATATAATTGTAAAGCTAGATCATTTGGGAGACTTTTTTTTTTTAATAATCAAAATCAGTGATTTGGGCCTGCACTTTAGATTTTCCAATATGCTCTCTTGTGTCCTAAAGGGAAAGAAAAACAGATTTTGTCAGGGAAAGAGCTAAATTAATAGAATATCTGATGATTTCTAAAACATTTAATGTCATTTAGGAGGAATAGAAAGTCTTATACATCCATAAAGAGAAAAATGAAATAAAGTTCAAATTTTAAACACAATGCATTTAATATCATTTAATACTAAAAAGCTAACTGCCTAAAAAAGTGGATCAAATTGCTCTTTTAAATTAATCATTGGATATTAGTTTGGTTTTTTTGTTTGTTTGCTATCAAAGCCTATACCTTACATCGTAATAAATACACTAAAGAAAAGCAAAAAAAAATCAAATTTAGATCAACATTTATCTAAAATTTATTTAGATTGCAAGTGTTTAATCTGTATGAGGCTGGAAAACAATATATGGTTTTTAAAATACATATCAAATAGATTTATTTTTAATTTCAGGCCATGTGTAGTTCAGTTCAGTTCGGTTCAGTTGCTCAGTCGTGTCTGACTCTTTGCGACCCCATGAATTGCAGCACGCCAGGCCTCCCCGTCCATCACCAACTCCCGGAGTATACCCAAACCTATGTCCATCGAGTCAGTGATGCCATCCAATCATCTCATCCTCTGTTGTCCCCTTCTCCTCCTGCCCCCAATCATACCCAGCATTAGGATCTTTTCCAATGAGTCAACTCTTCACATGAGGTGGCCAAAGTATTGGAGTTTCAGCTTCAACATCAGTCCTTCCAATGAACACCCAGGATTGATCTCTTTTAGGATGGATTGATTGGATCTCCTTGCAGTCCAAGGGACTCTCAAGAGTCTTCTCCAACACCACAGTTCAAAAGCATCAATTCTGTGGTGCTCAGCTTTCTTCACCGTCCAACTCTCACATCCATACATGACCACTGGAAAAACCATAGCCTTGACTAGACAGACTTTTGTTGGCAAAGTAATGTCTCTGCTTTTAAATATGCTATCTAGGTTGGCCATAACCTTCCTTCCAAGGAGTAAGCATCTTTTAATTTCATGGCTGCAATCACCATCAGCAGTGATTTTGGAACCCAAAAAAATAAAGTCTGACACCGTTTCCACTGTTTCTCCATCTATTTCCCATGAAGTGATGGGACGAGATGCCATGATCTTAGTTTTCTGAATGTTGAGCTTTAAACCAACTTTTTCACTCTCCTCTTTCACTTTCATCAAGAGGCTCTTTAGTTCTTCGCTTTCTGCCATAAGGTTGGTGTCATCTGCATATCTGAGGTTATTGATATTTCTCCCAGCAATCTTGATTCCAGCTTGTGCTTCTTCCAGCCCAGCGTTTCTCATGATGTACTCTGCATATAAGTTAAATAAGCAGGGTGACAATACACAGCCTTGACGTACTCCTTTTCCTATTTGGAACCAGTCTGTTGTTCCATGACCAGTTCTAACTGTTGCTTCCTGACCTGCATACAGGTTTCTCAAGAGACAGGTCAGTGGTCTGGTATTCCCATCTCTTTCAGAATTTTCCACAGTTTAGTGTGATCCATACAGTCAAAGGCTTTGGCATAGTCAATAAAGCAGAAATGGATGTTTTTCTGGAACTCTCTTGCTTTTTCGATGATCCAGCAGATATTGGCAAGGATATTCCTCTGCCTTTTCTAAAACCAGCTTGAACATCTGGAAGTTCACGGTTCACATATTGCTGAAGACTGGCTTGGAGAATTTTGAGCATTACTTTACTAGTGTGTGAGATGAGTGCAATTGTGCGGTAGTTTGAGGCATTTCAAAACTTTATTTTTATATATCTATATCCATTCAGCATTTAATATTTGCTAACCACTTTTAGTGTACTAGGAACTCTGCTGTTGGGGACACAAGCAATTCTTGCCTCTCAGTCTTCATTCTACTTAGGGGATGGTAAGAAAGAGTAAATTATCATTTGTTAGGTTGTATTAAATGTCTTGGAGGAAAAAATAAAGCATAGAGAGAATCATGAGTACCTCACGGGTGGGTAGTATGGCATGTGGTTTGTAACTTTAAAGTGAGTGTTCAAAGCAGAGCTTACTGTATAAAATAAATAAGCTGGAAGGATATGTTGCAAAGTGCAGGAAGGATAGCCAACATTTTATAATGGTTTTAAATAGAGTATAATGTACAAAAATTCTGAGTCTGTTGTATACTTCAACCTAATATAATATTGTAAGTCAACTATGCGTTGTTATTTAGTCACTAAGTCAAGTCCAGCTCTTGGCATCCCATGGACACTAGCCCACCAACTATGCTTAAAATGAAAACCAGAACAAAGAAGACCTCACTGAAAATGTGACATTTGAAAGACCTGAAGCAAGTGACAAAATACACAGAAAAATATTACTTAGATTTCACCAGTTTTTCAAAAAGATAAACTGAAATGCTTTATAAGTATTTTAAAATGGCAGTGTTAGAATAATTTATCCCATTAGTATTCCATGAGGGACATGTGTACAGTCCACTGTGGACCTGTGATCATCTTAAAAGATGGCCTGCAACATCTTGATGATTCCTTTTATTCAAAGCGATTTTAATATTCAGTGTGACTTTCCTTCATCTTTTTGAAAATGAGGGCTATGGTCTTTTTATGGACCTAGCTTTAACCACTTAATGATTTTAATAAGCAAGAACATTCCATTCTCTGATCAGAATAATAACATCAGGAACCAGACAAAGAATCCAACCAAACCGAGACCCGAGTTAGTGCTAGTTCTCTTGAATCTCCTTATGACCCTAGACAGCACATTTAATGCTTCTGGGTCACGGTTTTCTCACCTGCTAAGCAATCAGTTTGTGTCCTGGGATCCTTCAAGTTTCTTGTAAATTGTAACAGTTTATCATTTCTCAAATTGTATGATTTCATCACACGTTTCTATGCCTCTAACTAACATAAAGGGTCTCAGGATAATAACTGTTTTGTGGGAAGTTCTGGTGAGTGACTCAGCAGACCAGACTAGGAAACCTGAACACGCCTTTCTACCTGTGCCCATGTGAGTCATTTTCTTGGATTTTCAGCTGTATTGACTTACTGTGGAATTTGTTAGTGCCCTTGCCAGAGTCCTTACCCCGTTGCTCAATCGGCTCGCCAAAGTGCTTCGTCTCCTGCTATTGTTTCCCAGAAATTACAGCTGCCCTACACAGCCGGAAGCAGTGCTTTGAAGTGCCCCCTACACCTGGGGTTATGCTGTTTCATCTCACTGTGCCCAGATTCCGGGAATCCTAAGGTAACCCTTTGTCCCCACCCAGTAGCTCAGTGAAAATGTGCTGTGATGTGTCTTATTTAATTCTATGAGAATTGGCACTGGATGGCATAAACTTGTTTGTTTATGTTTATCTTGGAGAGAAAGGCTATGTATCAGAGCTCAAGAGTCCAAAGTACAACTTTATATTGTTTGAATTCCTCCTACATCTACAAAATTTTCTGTATACTTGGACTCACATTAGTCTCCTCTGCCTTCTTAGAGCAGGAGACAGCATTGGGGGTAGCCAAAAGAGCACAGATGTGATTTAGAAATGAACAAATTGAACTTGAAATCGAGCTTCACATCTTATTGGCTGGTTATTTGGAAAAGTACTTTTACTGCAACTATTGAGCATTGATTATAATGATTATCTATAAAATCACTATTTACTACTACCCAGTATGATTTCATTTCTTTTAAAATATCAGTTGTCATATTCATTTCACACATTTTTGTGCAAAGTAATAGAAGAGGATATATGTAAAACAGTCAATCACTAAAGCACCCAACATTTGAAACATAATAATTTCTCCTTTTGAACTCTTTTTTTTTCAGTATCTAAGCTGAACACAGTGTTTTATAATTATTTCACAGGCATAAATGTTGTCTTATTAATCTTCTCATAAATTTTGTGAGAAAATGACCAGCATTACATATTTCCTTGGGGTTCCCAGTGCAATGTCTGGTCTACTTGGAACTTTATTAAGTTAGTAATTTTAGACTTAGACTTAGCACAGTACTAAGCATATAGTAATTGCTCAATAAGGATTTTATGAATAAGCAGGTTTCAATGATTTGCTGCATTTTAAACATCTGTAGGTCTAATTTCTTGTGTCTAAAGTTTTCTTTCAATCAAAATTGTGTTTGATAAGAGCAATGATCTTTGGCTGGACCTACCATGAATTATTTCAAAATACCTCTAAAGTCAGGGGCCTCCCAATCCCACGTTTCTGGGATATTACGTCCTGTTCTAGGGCTTCAGGATTGCCTAGAAAGGGATATTCACATACAAGGTTATGTTTTAAATAGTATATGAAGTTCCCAATAGGCATATGGGAGATATAGCTAGGCTTAACCTAATGCCAACGTCAGCAATGATCAGAATATGAGCATAACTGGCAAAGGCCCAAGAAAACAGTGTTCTTTGGATTACTCTTTCTAGTTTTAGCAAACAACAAATTTTCAAGTATTTTGAAGGAAAACTTCTACTGGAACTTTGCTTGTGTATCCAAGAATTGCAATGTGAATGATTGTTTAATGGTTTGTTATTTAGAGGGCTTAAAATAATTATTTTCTCTGCATGTAAAAAAAGAGAAAGATAGGCCAAGGTGCCAATCATCTAACCACATACCTGAGATAAATTTAATGTTTTGAACAAATTTGAAAGAAATTTATTTCGTTTAGTCCAGCAGTCTCAACTTTGGGTAAGACTCGGTTGAGCAATTTATTAAAATTGCAATTGGTCTGAGGTGGAAATAGGGAATCTGCATTTTAACAGGCATTGCTGGTGATTCTGATGCTTACCAATCTATCGATGTCAGTAAGCAAACTCAGTCTTAGCTTCTGCACTGCTTAGGAAAGAGCATGTGGGTTTTATAGGCAAACAGAACTCAATTCAAGTTCAAGATCTTCCATTTACTATCTTTGTGTGTGAGTATTAGAACATATGTAACCTCTTTGAACTTCAGTTTCCAACTGTAAAGCTGGATAACTTTTACCATATAAGTATGATTTTATCTAGAGCACTTAAAATTTTTTTTTATAGTAGGTCCTTTTTGGTTATCTATTTTAGATATAGCAGTGTGTACATGTCAGTCCCAAACTCCCAATCTATTCCTTGCAGCCACACTTTACCCCTGGTAACCATAAATTCATACTCTAAGTCTGTGAGTCTGTTTCTGTTTAGTGAATGAGTTCATTTGTATCATTTTCTTTAGATTCTGCATATAAGCGTTATCATACTGCCTGACTGACTTCACTTAGTATGATAATCTTCAGGTCCATCCTTGTTGCTGCAAATGACATTATTTCATTTTTTTAAATAACTTGAGTAATAATCCATTGTGTATATGTACCACATCTTCTTTATCCATTCCTCTGTCAGTGGACATTTAGGTTGCTTCATGTCCTGGCTATTGTAAACAGTGTTGCAATGAACACTGTGGGGGCGTGTATCCTTTTGAACCATGTTTTTCTCTGGATATATGCCCAGGAGAGGGATTGCTGGGTCATATGGTAGCTCCAATTATAGTTTTTTTTTTTTTTAAGGAACTTCTATACTGTTTTCTCTAGTGGCTGTAACAATTTACATTCCCACCTACAGTGTAAGGGGGTTCCATTTTCTCTGCACCCTCTTCAGCATTTATTGTTTGTAGATTTTTTTTTTTTTTTTTTTTTTTTACGAATGAGGCAATTTATTAACCCAGCATCATTTGTTCTAATGCTTCTTGTTGGCAGCTGCCACCTGTCCAGCGATTCTGTCCCTGAGGCGTCAGTTTGCAGCCCCTATCTTAGTCCTTTTCCACCATTTTCAGCCCCTCCAGGGCTTGGAGGACCCGCCGGGCTACACTCTTGGAGCCTCTGCTGAAGTGGCTGGGCATGACGCCATTCCTCTGACTCCTTCCATAGATCTTGGTCATGGAGCCAACCTCAGTGCCACCCCGGAGATACAGGTGCCGTGCTGTGGAAGCAGCTCATGCGTAGAACCAGTTCTCATCATAGGGAGCAAGTTCTTTATGCTTGGCCAGCTTGATGGTGTCCACCCATTCAGGAACTTTCAGCTTCCCGGACTTTTTGAGGGAGGCTGCCAGAGCTCTGACGAACTCCTGCTGGTTCACATATTTTACAGTAACTCCAGGCATCGGGCGGCCTCCGCGCTGCCAGCCAGGGAAAAGCTGTCTGTAGATTTTTTGATGATGACCATTCTGACTAGTGTGAGGTGGTACCGCTTTGTAGTTTTGATCTGCATTTTTTTTAATCATTGATGATGTTGAGCATCTTTTCATATGCCTCTTGGCCACATGTATGTCATCTTTGGAGAAATGTCTGTTTAGGTCTTCTGCGCATTTTTAATTGGGTTGTATTAATTCTAATAGGGAAATACATTGTGCATGCATTGATACAATGCATTAGTCCCTTAATTCTTCTGCGGTCACTCAGAGGTAGAAACCTTGAACACTGCCGGTAGTGGGAACATGGTCTCTAAACAGGTCATTCACTTTTGAATCAGATCAGAGTCTCTTGAATGTTACCTTAGGCAAAAGTTGTTGAAGGAAACGTATAGTTTTATACACTTGATTGCTCTAAATTTTAATATAAGAAAAGACCTCATCTATTTCCGGCCCTATAATTCTACTTAAGTCACAGTGTAATTCCCCATAAGAGAGACTTGAAGTGATTACTCAAGCACACAGTACCTGTAAGTTGTCCTGTTTTGAGGCTTTCTGGTTTGTCTGCTGCTAACGCAGGTAGAGGCTGGAGGGCTTAATGATCAAATTGTTCTAGGGCCAGTCTGGAGGTGTGAGAGTACTTTGTTGTGCTCTGAAGGTTACCAAGGAGGATTCTAAGGGAAACCCAAGCCCCAGGTAAGACTCTCTGAGTTATCACTAACTTGGAGTTACTCTCCAACCCTCTGTGCAAAGCTTTACTGATGCCCCAGAGGTTGATGTTCTTCATACCCTCCCAATACCTTGATATGTGCACCTCCGCTTACATTAGTATACTGGACTTGATCATTTGCATGTATGTGTCCCACTGAGGACATAGATTTTGGTTGACTCCTTTTTATATCTGTTAGAAGGACACTGTCAGACATTGAATAAATGAATTAATAAATGATTATTCTTAGTTATATACCCACTTCCTAGACTGAGTGGTTCTCTCCTGTATTAAGCTTCTGTATGGAATTGTACAAATGTTTTGCCTTAAAAGGGCTGCTTTACTTCCCTTTGTAACATGTAGTTCCTTCAGAGTTAATGATCCAAGAGTATTTTTTACACTAGTGCTTCAGCATTAAGAGAAGAAAATACTTGTCCTGGTGATTTGTTACATTAGATGAAAAAGATTTTTTGTTTTCTACTTTGCATTACAATGCTTCAGAAATCATTTTAAGAGGTATGTATATCTTTAAGAACAGGTCTTAAATCCCCAAAGGCCAAGGAAATATTTTAACATAGTTTCAGATTTATTTATGTAAGTTTTACAGTTAGCTCATTGCCAACATGAAAAACAGCTCAGACTTCCAGAGCCTTCTACTAAGCAGTTACATTCAAAATATGTAAAAGTGCTGTTTCAGTGTTGAAAAGTTTTTCTTATAAAATGCTGAAACATTTTTATATCAATAAATGCTATTTTGAAGTTTATCTATTTTGTAAAAATGTTATAAAATGATGAAAACACCAGTCTGAATTCAAGTTGAAACTATGCTGCAAAGATAAAAATGACATCTCTCTGGAGAACTTGATACTTTCTTGATAGGCTTGAATAGCTGTGCTTAATCATAGTATGCCTGAAATCAAGTCAGCTTGCACCTCTACCTAGACTCGTGGGACATCCCAACCATAACTTACCTGCCTTGATGTCATATTTTTCTCTCCATCAAAAGGTTTTAGTCAATTAAAAAAAGGGGGTTTTAGTCAATTTAAATATGTTAACTCAATGCTAGGAATAACTAACAAGATCTTTGATGGCTCCCTTTAATTAAGAGAATTTTGTCCCTAAACCTCATTATACTATTTTCATTTAAATTAGATGAAAGAGAAACTAATTGTACCTTTAAACCTCTCACCTATATCTCCAGATGATAAATGTGCCAGTAATGTTAAAGAGAAAAGCATGGTAGAGTTGAGTCCATTGTTTAGTTGGAAGGTAGTTTATTAGTAAGCATTGAAAAATCATCCAGGGAAAGATAAACAGGCAGGAACATGAGACTCTTAGAAGGGCTGTGATGGTAAACGATGATCTCTCTGGGAGGGAATCTGATCATTGTAACAGTGCTGCGTGTGCAGGCATGAATGAGTACTTAGAAATATCCATCTGGGAAGTGGTAAAGCAAGAGTCAAATCCGAGATTCTTAGGTAAGAAACAATGCTCTTAAACTTGACCAGTGCCTCCATTCTCACTCAAGTTATAGCAAAGTCACATGTGGGCTGACATTGTATTTTCACTGTTAATACTTGGCCTAGAGGAACTCTTACAGCAGGAATTGTTTCTGTTTCTCACTGAAAGTTGGGATATGAAAAAAATTTACTCAACTGGGAATCATTGTGAATATTAGTATTTAGAATCATTTGAATATGGATCTTTGGAAAATACTTTGAAGTTAATTTATTTTGGGAGTGTAAAACATAGGTAGGAAAATACACAAATCATATGTACAACTTGATGATTTTTTTCCTCACAAAATGATGACTTCTGTGTGAAACCTACACCCAGATGAGGAAACAAACCATTATTTGCACCCAGAAGACTCCTTTTCTTTTTCTTCCTTTCAACCATTAATCCCCAAAGATAACCACTATCCTGATTTTACTAACTTCATGTAAGTGGAATCATACAGCAAAGATTGTTTTCTCCCTGATTCTCTCACTTCACATATGCATGTGAGATGCATCCACATGGTTGCTATAGTTAATGTTCTTTTTCTTATCACTATGTAGTTATCGATTTTATCAGTGTATCATAATTTATTCATAATTCTCCTGTTACAGACTTTTGATATCCCTATTTGGAAGCTATTGCAAATAGTGCAGCATAAACATTGTCACTGTCTTTTTACTAAATACGTGAGTGACTTTCTCTTGTGTATGAGTCTAATAACAGAATTGAGGGATTTTTAGTAGTTTGAGTAATTTCTGCTAAGCAATAAGAGTGCTGTTTGATTCATATCCACTCCAACATTTGATATTGCCTGTCTTTTAAAAATGGAGTGTACAGTATATCTGTTCTCAGTTTTAACTTGTATTTACCTGATGACTCTTAAAGCCTCTTTTTATGTATTTAGGAGCTATTCAAATAGTTTCTTTGTAAATTGCCTTTTCAAGTCTTTTACCTAGTTTCCTGTTTTGTTGTTTGCATTTTTCTTAGTGATTTGTAGGAGTTATTTATATTTTCTTTGCATACATTCTTTGACAGTAGATTTGTAAAAATGTGTTTTTGTATCTACTATAGAGTTTATCTATTTGGTTTGTAATGATGTCATCTTCTTTTGGGGAACAGAAATTATTTAAGCTAAGTCCAATTTATATTTTTTCCTCTCTTCTTTAACCTTTTTAGAATCCTATTTAAGAAACACTTGCCTATCTCAGGTCATGAAAATATTCTCCTGTTTTCTTAATAAAAGCTTTAGTGTTTTGCATTTCAAATTTAAATCTACAATCCATCTGAGATTGGTTGTTGTGTCTGGTGTGAGACAGGGATCACATTTTATTGATTTTTTTATATGAATAGCCCATTGATCAGTACCCATATTGAAAAGACCATCCTTTCTGGAAAAGACTATTTTTTACCCACTGTACCGCACTGTCACTTTGTAAAAAAATAAAAAATGACTGTGTATGTGTGTAAAAATACTAATATATGTATTTATGGATTTTCAATTATACTTCATTGGTCCATTTTTTGATTATCCTCATTCCAAAATCATACTGCCTTAATTACTATAGACTTGTAATGTCTAGCAATTTGTTAGTGTAATTTCCCCAGCTTTGTTTTTCTTTCATTTTTATCTTGGCTCTTCTCAACCTTTTTTTCATTTTCACATAAATTTTATAATCAAATTTTCAACTGACACCAAGAAAGTACTGAAGTTTGTATTGTATTTATGAGTCAGTATGGACTGAATTTACATTTTTACAATATTGAGTTTGACAGTTCTTGATTATAGTATATTCCTACTTCTGTTTACATCCACTTTGACTTCTCGCACTAATTCTTTGTACTTACATATTTTTTGTTGGATTTATTCCATCAAAGTTATTATTTAGGTCATACTATAATTGGTTTTGTGTTAAATTTTTTTATTTTCTATTTTTATTCTGGAAGATAAAATGCAGTTGACTTTGTATAGTCATCATGTATCTAGAGATTTTGCTGTTTGCTTTTTGATTCAAATAGCTTAAATGTAGATTATTTTTCTTTTGCTTTGTTTTTGCCATTTTCTCTGTACACTTATCAAGTCACCTGAAAATAATGAATTATTTTGCTTTTAATTTTAGTGCCTTGCACTGGCGACTCCTTTTAGTATCGTAAAAAGTAAAAGTGCCAATAGCAGGTAAGTAATAAGAAGAGTCTTATTACTGGTCTCAGGAAATAATTGAGCACTCTACACTATTTTGAAAGTTCCATTCTATTTGCAGTTTAAGAGTTTTAAATGTAAATTAATGTTGAATTACCTGAAATGTTTGCATGTATTAAGAGGACTATGCACTTTTTCTTCTTTTCTTTTGCTAATTTGTATCAACACTAATTTTATTTTGTAATGTTAAAATGCCCCTGCATGCCTGGAGTAAGTCCAGTTGTTAATGACATATTATCTTTTTAATCAAATATTCTTTTACATGGCAATTTACTCATGAGAGACACTAGGTCAAGTGTTTTTACTCATCTTTTAAATTAAATTGAGCTTTTTTGTCATCCTAACTCTTTTGTTGTTTTTGACATTTTAACTCTTTAAAAAACAAAATTTTTAAATATTCATTTTTGTGTTAATTTTTATAGCAGATACATTCACATAGGTAATATCTTAGAATGATTATTCCAAGCACCAGTGTACTAGTACTGTGTAAATAAAACAGACTCTTGTGTTGTTACACTTTGAGTAAATTGGGTTTCCCCAGTTTCTCTGGACATCACACCTTTTTCTTAATATGCAAGCAGTAATAGAATCACTGTCTCACTGTCTACAAAATGCAGTCTTTGGTGAGATTTTACTCCAAGAATACATTTTAGTTGGAAATTTTTGCCTGAACTAGTTTCTGATCATTTTCTTAAAGTGTCGTTCCAGAATAAAGTCTGTTCTTTACCTTTGCATAAGCAAAAGTCCCATTTTGTGTTTTTCCTTAATTAGATGTGTTGTTTGTATTCAAAGGGGAATCCAAACTTCTACAGAAAATGTTAAAAACTGAAGTCTAGTGAATTCTATTATTAACTTGTCTTTTCCATTTAATCGTGATTTCTATCATTTACTTATGAGTTTTCTTTATATTATTTTAAGCATTTTTACATTAAAATATTTGCATTTAAAAATGGGACACAGTTGACAGAAACTTAAGTATAACTGGGGAAAGTACATGAGTAATTTAACATGAAAATTGCTATGTATAATGGTATTGCAACAAAATGATGGATAGAAAATAATCATAGGCTAAAAACTTCTATAAAAGTCTGGTAATTATATTTAACGGATGTAAGTGTCTTTCTACTCTGTTGTTGTTTTTCTCTTCTTTTGGTTCTAATATAGTTTTGGATTGTATGATTGCAAGAAACATAAATTCACTCCCAATAGTGGAGAGAAAAGAAAACCTATGGTCAAGATAAAATAGGCAAATGCAGTTATCCATAAAGGAGAAATAAAGTGCCAGCAGGCCACAGTAGGACTGGAACTAGAAATCCAAAAGTTAGTTTACTCTTTCCAACTTGAAAAGACTTGTCTCTGTTCAGTTTCATCTCTGTATGATTTCCCCTTAGTTTTTAACACGGTGTAGCATGGCTACCCCTACCTCTCGTATTTGTGTGGTTTTGGAATTCGTATGCTTTTGTTATTTCAGATATTTATTTCAGATATTTCAGTTATTAAGGGGGAAAGCCTCTTATCGTTCCCTTCTTATGCTTCCACATGAGGATCTTCATTTAAAAGACCTCTATCTTCTTCTTTTATACTTTCTTGACTCCACATTTTGCAATGAGGGGGAATTATTTTGCTTGGTTTGTTTGAGAGGAGTTGTTGAGATTGCTGTGCTAAGCAGCCACTTCACCACTCTCTCTAGATATCCCTGCCTGTGGCCGGGGTGCATTATCTGCTCTCACTCACAGGGATCTGCTATGTAAATAGGAAGTCAGTAGTATGCTACCTGTGCCAATTAGTGCATGGATAAATAACTGTTTAAGTCCACTTGTGCTGCCATAACAAAATACCACAAACCAAATGGCTTATAAACAACAGAAATTTATTTCTCACAGTTCTGGAGTCCAGGAAGTCCAAGATCAAGATGCCTGCAAGTTTGATGCATAGTTAGAACCCACTTCCTGGTTCAAACACTGCTGTGTGCTCTCATGACACAAGGGGGCCAGATAGCTCTCTGGGATCTCTTCTGTATAGGGACTAATCCCATGAATGAAGGCTCAGTCTCATACCTAATCAACTTCCAAAAAGCCTCATCTCCTAATACATCATGTTAGGGGGTTAGGATAGGAAATTTGGAGAGATGTGCTGTGCTTAGTCGTTCAGTTGTTTCCGACACTTTGTGACTGTATAAACTGTAGCCTGCCAGGCTCCTCTGTCCATAGGGATTCTCCAGGCAAGAATACTGGAGTGGGTTGCCATGCCCTCCTCCAGGGGATCTTCCCAACCCAGGGATCAAACTCAGGTATCTCGCATTGCAGGTGGATTCTTTACCATCTGAGCCACCATAATCATGTTCAATTTAGGAATAAATTTTTAGCAAGCCCATTTGGCTTTAGGTATAAAGTCATAATCCCCAATTAGCTTTCCTAGTAGTAAACGTGATATTTTGAGTTCCATTTTTCTGACTGTTAACTCTATTTCTCAACTGGTTCCAAAAGAACAGAGACCTACTACAAATCCTACACAGAAAGAAAATATGGTCCACTTGTCACATGATGTAAAGACAATTAAAATGTTAAGACTGAAATAAAAAAAATAGTGCTTATATATGCAGATGAAAATATAGATCATATTTATGAACTTGAATATGGAAGGATTTTGTAAGGAAGCACGTTAAAATGTAAAAACTAGCCACATATATGACCATAATAAAATAAGAATATCTGGGTCTCAAAAAAACACAATAAACAAAGTACAAAAAACCTGTCAGAGTGAAGTAAAAAACTAACCTGTAAATATAACACAAATTCCTATAAATGAGAAAGAAAAAACAACCCATTAGAAAAATGGGCATCATATAAAATATATCCTGGCTAGTCAGGAAAGTATGATCTGTTTTTACCACTAGTTCCACAAGGAAATACTGGTTACAATGAAATGCTAGTTCTACAGTGAGATACTAAAAATACCAAGTGTAGAAACACCAAGTATTGGAAAAAATGAAGAGCGATTATAATATTTAAACTCTGATGGAAAGGGTATAAATTGGTAAAGTCCCTTTAGATGGCAGTTTGGCAATATTGAGTGAAGCTGTAGATGTACACACCAAATGACCCTGCAATTTCATTTCTATACTCCTCTTCCAGATGTATACAAACAAACATGTATAAGGATGTTCATAATGACAGCATTCATGGTGGTACGTCTGTGGTCCTAGGAGAGGGGATTAGAAAAGTACATTATATCAACACAAAGGAACACTATATATCAGTTAAAGTGAATACATCTGAGCTTAATATATCACCAGGGATCAATTTCACAAACATGATGTTAGTTGAAGAAAGCAAGTTGCAGAAACATTTATATATATTGTGTATAATAAAAATATGGGGAAAATAAAGGACAGAATGATACTATACCAGATTAGGTAGTAATTTTATCTCAGAGAGGGAAAATAATGGAAACTGTTGAAATGTTTTTATTTCATAAAGTGAGTGGAACATGCATAGATAATTATCATGTTGCAAGCTATACATTTTTTAATGTCTAAGATATTTTATAGTTTTTGAAGGAAATGCCTTATCCTGAAATCATAGGTGGTAAGACTTGTGAAATAAGGATTTTTATGATAATACATGCAGCCATAGTCCTGGGATTACTAACTCTTGCTGGCTCCTAATTGCCTACTGGATAGAAGTTAAATATCCTAGCATGACATTGAAGGTCTTTTACCCTTAGGGTCTCTCTCTGTTTCTTCCTTCCTTTTTTCTCTTCCTCACTTCCTCTCTTTCTTCGCTATGCTGGGTCTTAGTTTCGACACACAGGGTGGTTAGTTGTGGCGTATGAATCTTAGTTGTGGCATGTGGGATCTAGTTCCCTGACCAAGGATTGAACCCAGCCCTCCTGCGTTGGGAGAATGGAGTCTAAGCCACTGTACCACCAGGGAAGTCCCAGAATCTTACTTTATTTTCCACATTTATTCTTTCTTTCCTCCTTATAGCATATGTTCTGAGTATCTAATGAATCATTCTCTCAATTCCTTGAGTGTACTCCTTTTTAATGCTTTCACCTGAAGTGCATCATTCCTCCTTAACTTTTGATCATCTTTCAAAACAGTTAAAATATTGCCCGTGTAAAAATATCTCCAGTTTTCACACTGTGTTACATACTTCAGGGTGTTGTTATGGGCTTATATATCTGTGTTCTCCATTAAAGGCAGCTTGTGGAAGGTGCGACCACATCTTACTTGTTTTTGCTGCCCAGTGCCTGGCATAGCAGGTGCTTGATATTAGAAGAATAAATTATTAGAAGAGATGTTGGAATGTCACAAGTTGAAGCATCTGTTGCTAAATTAGTGACTGAGCACTGAGCAGGATGAAACTTCAGAGATTGTCACCGTGTTAGAATGGCCTGAAAAGACTCCATGAAAGCTCTTGGCCTCAGAGGATGGGTAAACTTTGCAGTCATTGAGGAGAGAGGTAAGCTTCCCAAGCTGAACCAGTAAGGAGAGCAGAAGTTTGGACAAGGGGAAGCCATTCTTCGGTCTGCAGATTTCAATGCATGTGATCCCATGGACGGAGGAGCCTGGTAGGCTGCAGTCCATGGGGTCGCTAAGAGTCGGACACGACTGAGCGACTTCACTTTCCCTTTTCCCTTTCATGCACTGGAGAAGGAAATGGCAGCCCACTCCAGTATTCTTGACTAGAGAATCCTAGGGACGGTGGAGCCTGGTGAGCTGCCGTCTATGGGGTTGCACAGAGTCGGACACGACTGAAGCGACTTAGCAGCAGTAGCAGCAGCTGCCTCTTTAGGGAGCTGGTGTCTTTATTTTCTGGATTCTATAGAAACTGCTCACGTTTCCTTACTATTTAAGGTAAAGGTAGAGACTGTGTTAACGTTTCAGCTTCATGGAGAAAAAAAGAGAAAAGGAGATACATAGGAGATGGAGCTAAGCAAAGATTTGTGATCTCAGAATGTAGTCTCAGCCTGAGCCCATAGAGAGCTCTGGAGTATGAGTAGCACTCAGAATTAATCTCTGCTCAGGGCAAGCAGGGGATCCTTTTATATACTCAGGTCAGTCTGTTATTGATAACAGGCTGTTTTTGAGAGGGGTCTCATCCCTGGAACAAGAGAACTTCCATTTGGCTGGATGCAGTTCTCTTAGAGTGGGGTCAGCTGTGACTATGAGCTGCTCACACACCCAGCAGCTGGGAGATGAGTGTTCTTGCCTGCTAAGGTGCATCTAAGCAAGTCGTGTCCGACTCTGTGTGACCCCATAGACGACAGCCCACCAGGCTTCCCCGTCCCTGGGATTCTCCAGGCAAGAACTCTGGAGTGGGTTGCCATTTCCTTCTCCAATGCATGAAAGTGAAAAGTGAAAGGGAAGTCGCTCAGTTGTGTCCGACTCCTAGCGACCCCATGGACTGCAGCCTACCAGGCTTCTCTGTCCATGGGATTTTCCAGGCAAGAGGACTGGAGTGGGTTGCCATTGCCTTCTCCGGAATCTAAGCAAGGGACTACTTTAAAAATCTGCTCAGATACCCTCTTGCAAGTATCTATTTTCCCACTCTTCTGCTGTGGCCCCACTTTGTATCATGCTGTTGTATTACTGCCGCCATCTGCTGGGCCACTCATACTGCTTTTGCTGGCACTATCACTTTAAAATAGATCCTGGTCCTTTGGGCACTTCTGTGTTTCAAGGTCCTTGGCACCCTAGCTACTTCTTCTGGATACCGCAATTTATTGCATTGCTCTTGATTCTGTAGCTTTCTGGGTGTCAAGTTCTATTCAAGGTCAAAGCATGGGAAGAGATCCCCTTGTATTCTGTTACATTCTACTTGTTAATTGGTACCCAAAGCAGAAAAGATTGTACCCCAATGTTTTTAGGAGTAAATAGTAGAGCAACTCTTTTGCTTTCTCTAGTACTCACCCAAACATTACCCAAAGTCTTCCCTAAAGACTACTGTTCTGTTATTGAAACACTATGATCTTCCCAATTTTCTGCTCCTTTAGGATGTGTCCTCTTCCCACTGGTCTCTCAATCCCTCTTGCAAATGGACACTTGGTAGGTCTGTGCCATCAAAGATCCTACCACATATACAGTTTCTAGTAGTGGCAGAATCATGTCTTTAGCTACATGTGCAAAATTCAGATTAAGACTAAATTATGTGACTAGTTGAAAGGAGTTAATTAATGCAGTCACTGTTCTGGGGAGAAGCACTAGGAGTTAGTGACTATTCTGGGGAGAAGCACTATATTAGTTTCTGTTCAGAATTCCATGATCAGAACTTCTAGTACTTTGAATAATGTCTGGATGTCCTGTCCTTCTAGGCAAATAGAAAACCAATGAGCTGTGAATGGAATGACTTCTGCGATAAGGCATTCATTTACCAGTCATTTCTAGGCTGAAGCATTTAATTATGCATGTGAGACCCTCTTGTGCTTTTGTGCCCTGCTGCAACAAGGATGGAGGAGGCTAGCGAGCCTAGCCTGGGTTGCAGCTAGCGAGCCAGTGGTTGAAGCAATCTCCGCCGTCATACTCAGAGGACGTTGTGTAAATGAGAAATAAGAGAAATGGTTTTTCTTGAGTTAAGCCATTGAGATTTGAGTATTGTTTGTCAGTACAGCATAAGCTTAGCATATCCTCACTAATAAAAACAACTGCTTTTATTTCCTTATCATTCCCCATTTAACAACAACAACAAAATGGTCTCTATAATGAAGGAGCTTTTGATGAAGACTGCAAGTTATAAAACTTCACACTCATAAATTTTTCTTTCAACTCCATTTCTCCTTTGCCTCCCCTCTTCTGTCACCTGGTATGCTTCTTAAGGAATCTGTGTGTTTGAGTAGAATGGTTTCACAAAAAAAAATACTTAACATAAAGTACATTCCAGATGGTTTTTCTACCACAGTTATTAAAATAACCAAAATATCTGAATTGCAAAATGAGTGATTAGTATAATTTAGGAAGTCAGTAATCAGGTCAATTGTATAGCTCTAGAAAGCCAACCCTTTCAAACTCTGCTTCTTTTTGTGTGTGTGTGTCTATGAATTTGGTCAGAAGTATGTCTTTAATCAACGTGTTGATTTTGGAAAGTCTGATAAGTAATACTAAGAGTTAAATAGATAGATAAAATATGTTTCTTCACTGGAATCTCTCCAGTAAGTCTCAAAAATGTCTATTTATGCTCTGTACCTGGTGAACTAAATTTAAAAAAAAAAGGTAAAATCTGACACATTTACATCACAATGTAAACTCTGCTTGTGAAATGTTATACAGTTCAGTTCAGTTCAGTCGCTCAGTCGTGTCCAACTCTTTGCGACCCCATGAATTGCAGCACGCCAGGCCTCCCTGTCCATCACCAACTCCCGGAGTTTACTCAAACCCATGTCCATTGAGTCAGTGATGCCATCCAACCATCTCGTCCTCTGTCGTCCCCTTCTCCTCCTGCCCCCAATCCTTCCCAGCATTAGGGTCTTTTCCAATGAGTCAACTCTTCGCATGAGGTGGCCAAAGTATTGGAGTTTCAGCTTCAGCATCAGTCCTTCCAATGAACAACCAGGACTGATCTCCTTTAGGATGGACTGGTGTCCAAGGGACTCTCAAGAGTCTTCTCCAACACCACAGTTCGAAAGCATCAATTCTTCGGCGCTCAGCTTTCTTCACCATCCAACTCTCACATCCATACATGACCACTGGAAAAACCATAGCCTTGACTAGATGGACCTTCGTTGGCAGAGTAATGTCTCTGCTTTTAAATATGCTATCTAGGTTGGTCATAACCTTCCTTCCAAGGAGTAAGCGTCTTTTAATTTCATGGCTGCAATCACCATCAGCAGTGACTTTGGAGCCCAAAAAAATAAAGTCTGACACTGTTTCCACTGTTTCCCCATTTCCCATGAAGTGACGGGACAGATGCCATGATCTTAGCTTTCTGAATGTTGAGCTTTAAGCCAACTTTTTCACTCTCCTCTTTCACTTTCATCAAGAGGCTCTTTAGTTCTTCTTCACTTTCTGCCATAAACAGCCAATATTTTAAATGTTTTAGTATAAATCATTCTGAATGTATGATATGTATAATGTGATCA
The DNA here is from genome assembly GCF_054371585.1 of Giraffa tippelskirchi. Classification (NCBI taxonomy): domain Eukaryota; kingdom Metazoa; phylum Chordata; class Mammalia; order Artiodactyla; family Giraffidae; genus Giraffa; species Giraffa tippelskirchi. Next base: position 72,587,921 of record NC_137284.1, read on the forward strand.
TTAATATTTATCTTAATATATCTATTATTTATAAAATAATCAGCCGATAGTAAAATTTACTTCTTGCAAATCCAGTGGCTAAAATCAGCATATGTTTTACATGTGTGGCTGATGCTCTCCGCAGCTCTACTTTTTAACATTTTAGAAAATAAAGCTGGAGGCCTGCTTTTCAGAATCCCTAATTCCTTTGTTATTTTTTAAAAGTGTTCCCATTAGGGAACTCTCTGATTTTAGAATCAGCAACAGTTCATGGCCTGTGTCGCATAAGCTTTATTTATTCATAGAAGTTATCTGCAGTAAAGAAACTACTGTAAGAAATGAGTCTATACTGAATTTTTTAACATGAAAAATTTTAAAAGGTAACATATGTCTGATGATATTACATGATGAAAGAGAGCTAATAAAAGCACCACCAAGAAAGAGGTATGAGATCTCAGAGTCCAATGGAGTTACACTGATGGCCTGAGGGTATTGGTCTGAATATTTCTTCCCTGCAGGCACTGTGTGATGTCATACTACAAGTCTACCTTTGTGTTATCAAGGGTGAAGACACTTCCTACAGTCTTCCCCCATGATAATATTCCACTGCAGTGGTAAACAAGCCTATTTGTTTAGCACTGTTATTTAGACCACTGTTAGTCTTTTTAAAAAACTTAGAAGATGAAACATTTTCATGACCATTATTTATAGGATTTTAAAATGCAGTATTTTAAAAACATTTCCATAAAAACAGTAGCTATATATTATATTTACTAAACATGATGTCAGGCATTGTATTCTACATGGATTATTTCATTACATCCTCAAGACAATCCTTTAAGTTATATACTATTATTATTTCTGTCTTAAAAGCAGAAAGCATAGATGGGCTAGATAACTTATTCAAGGTCATAAATGTAGTCACTCATAATGCACACATTGAACAAATAATTGTCTGGCACTAGGGTTTCAGAAATGGGTAAGACATGGGCCCGGTCTCTGAGGAACTTTGTGGGAGAGGTAGTCCTAAAGATAGCTGTTCAGTATGATATGAAAAGAACTATCTACTCTAATCAGGAGCCATGATTTGACACAGGGAAAATGACATGTGAGCCAGGAGTTAAATTTTATCACAAGAAAGGGGAATGTCATTCTGGACCATGTAACCTTCACTTCCAGAGAGAGTGAGAGATGAAAGGGCATTGTGCATGGGGAATGCTGGTGAGTTTGTACAGTTGGAATGGAATGTGTAGGGAGCAGAAGAGCTAAGATAATGCAATTAATCTTTAGTATAAACTTTTACCATTTCCTTCCTTCCTTTTTTTCATGACCTTTCTTCTTTATGTACTGTCTGCTTACTATTTTCCCAAAATCTTTATAGTGCTTATATTTTAAACAACATAAAATGAGTGATTGAGATTAAAATATATAAGTAAATGCTGTGTAATAGACTCAAGGACTTGACAAGATGAGCAGAAATAGAGATATCCTTCCATTATATAGTCCAAAAGTGGTTTCTAAAGTTAAATATCAAATACAATTCCACACATCCTAGATGATCTGGGGAAAAAAAGAAAAAAAGAAATAGAGTTACACTCTTAATTTAAAATTTTACCTTGAGTATTAAACTCTCTCATCACAAGATTGGAAAACCCCTAAGGTTACCTCAGACATTTGAATAGACCACAACCCATGGGAAACCCCTAAAGAAAAGTAAATTTATTTCAGTAGAACCAGGGCTTTCTGAGTTTATGTTTAAAGGTGGTAATGTAAGTCTTTAGGTTGAAAGGCTAGGGATTTATTTCAGAAGGCAGTGCGCTGTTATAGAGAGACTAACTAAAAGAGAACACGAAAGAAAATACTAAGATGGTCCAGAACATTGTCCAGACTATTCAGGAGGTTGTGCATATGTTTATTCCTGATGAGAAAAGTGGAAAACATAAGTCATGAGATATGTTTTCACTCAAAGAATAGCAAAATAACGATGGAACCAGCACAAATTTTGTCTGTTTCTAACAATAGAAGAACCTACTGTAGAAGTAAAGCGGCTGAAGAATGAAAGCTACCCATGTATAACACAAGAGGGGAAGTCCTACGGGACAGTGCATGTAAATGCTTAGAGTTGTTTATCATGTAGGAACAAGGCCAATTTAGGGAAATATGTTTGACATTATAACATGTGATGGCAAAGGCTGATAAAATTACCATTTTATGCATGGAAATAATGATAAAAGTATGAGTTAGAAAGTTGTGAATGCATGCGTGTATGTTTTGTTGTTCAGTTGCTAAGTTGTGTCTGACTATTTGCAACCCCATGGACAACAGCACACCAGGCTTCCCTATCTTTCACTATCTCCTGGAGTTTGCTCAACTCATGTCCATTGAGTCGATGATGTCATTTCATCCATTTCAACCATTTCATCTCTGTTATTCCCTTCTCCTCCCACCCTCAATCTTTCCCAGAATCATAGTCTTTGCCAATGAGTTGACTCTTTGCATCAGGTGACCAAAGAGTTGTAGCTTCAGCTTCAAGATCCATCCTTCCAGTGAATATTCAGGACTGATTTCCTTTAGGATTGACTGGTTTGAACTCCTTTCAGTCCAAGACACTCTACTACAGTCTTTTACAGCACCACAATTTGAAACCATCCATTCTTTGGCACTCAGCCTTTTTAATGGTACATACAACTCTCGCATTTGTACATGACTAATGGAAAAACCATAGCTTTGACTAGATGGGCCTTTGTGGGCAAAGTGATGTAGACGTGGATGAAAATTTTATTTTCTCTACTTCCTAGTATAAGTAGGTAAAGTACTCAGGCTTCTGGAAGCCCAGTTTCCTAATCTGAAGATGGTTGTATAAACCAAACTGTAAATAATTTGGTGTTTGAATCAGAGGCAAAATAGACAAATAGGTAATACTTATTGAATGCTGGTATATGGCAGCCTCTGAGTCCTTTACATGAGTTAGCTCTGTGATTCCCAGACTGTGTACTGGGACAGCATTGCAGTATACTCACCGTTGTTTGGAGGAGTATTTCAAATGTTTAGGAAAATATGGTACTTGACATTTTTGGACATTGCTCGAACATCTGGCTCAAGCTATTCCATAGTTTCGCCCTTAGATCACATAATATTCCTTGTGATTATATCTTTGCAATATTGTTTTTCTTTTAAATTATGTGCACTATATTTCTAGTGGCTGCTACTGTAAGTTGCTAGAATATAAATGCTTATTAAGTTGTTTGGATGAAGTTATTTAAGAGATGCTATTATGGAGTATTTTGTGTGGCCTGGGGGCACAGTGAAAAGACTTAGCACTTAGAGCTCTATGAACAAAGAAGGTTTGGGGCCCTCCCTCAAAAATAGCTCCTTTAATCTTTGTATCAACCAAAGAGGGTAAGTTCTAATCTTACCTCCATTTTACAGAAACAAAGGCACAAAGAGTTTTACTGTCTTGCTCATCCAGCCGTGGAGTATTATGCAGGATTTGAACCTAGACACTTCAAATCTCGTACCCATAACCAGTACACTCTACTGTTTCTATGTATGTATGTGTGTGCGTGTGTACTCAGTCATGTCTGACTCTGTGACCCCGTGGACCATAGGACTGACCTTGGGTCCTTCCCAACCTAAGGACTGACCCATGTCTCCTGTGTCTCCTGCACTGGCAGGCACATTCTTTACTGCTGGTGCCACCTGGGAAGCTGCTGTAAGTTTCTCTGTAAATAACTTTGTAAATATACCGTGACAGTGTCAGATATCCTGCATTGAAGAGGAATGTCCTAAGGAGAAATGTAATTTCAATCAGAATCTTAGAAGTATGTAATTTTAATCTGGATCTGAAAGGGACTTTGTACATTTTTATACAAGCAGAAAACTCAAGTGCTGATGAGTCTCTGAGACAAGCACACCTAGTCACTGGCAAGGTCAGTAGAAGAACCTCTTTCTCTTTTTCCCAGTTGTGAAATAACTGTGTGAAACTGAAGAAGTTTTATTTGGAAGTGGCCACCAAAAATAGGATATACTTGTAATACCTCAGGAAATCAGCAGAATAATAAACACCCACATTTGGAGAGCGGTTGGCATGGCTGGATCTTTGTAGTTGATAAGAACCAATAGATAAAAAGCCAGGTTTTTTTTTTTTATTGTTTATTAAAAGTATATAGAAGTACAGTTGCTTTTTTTCTTCTTTTTATTTTTTGAATTATGAAATTATGATAACACATTTACAGAAGACTTGGAAAATACTGAGCAAAGTTACTATATATATATAGTATATAGTTCCACTATATATTATAATTATCTTTTAAGTACATAAATTAAGACTTTTGCTTGTAGTTTCAATATCAAACTCTTAAAAATGAATAGAATGAACAGACAGAAAAGTAGAAGGATACAATAGACCTGAAAAGCACCATGAACCAATTCAACACAATTAAGATTTATACAATTTTCACTTAAGAGCAGGATAGAAATCCTATTCAAGTTCCCATAGACTGTAAACGAGGAGACACTGGAACATATCCTGAGACACAAAACAAGGTAAAACAGTATTTCATGGTGTAAAGGTATTGAAATCATACAGAGTCTGTTCTCATATCACTGTGAAATTATGTTAGAAATCATTATCAAATGATATTTGAAAATAACCCACGTATTTTCAAATGCTGTGTGACATTTATCAAGAGAGATCTTTAACTTAGCCATTGAAAGGGGGATGAAAACATGTGCCTGTGTGCACTTCTGCTTGCAACATTTTTCTACTTAACCTCCCAAATTGTATATAATTACTTTATATTGTTAGACTGATCACGTTTCCATTGTGGCTTGCAGTTGTAATTACCTTTTATTTTTTTGCCTGGCTGTTGATTGTGAAGACTGATCAACATCTTTGACTCTTGTGATTATGTAACTATTATTCATTTTAATCATTGGATCATGGTTGGTCAACAGAAAATAATAGAATTCTATATCACTAAAACTACCATTCAATTTAAAAAAATCTGTAATCATGTTTTAAAATCCCAATGCACTTTAGAATTACCTTGGAATTTTTTGAAAAATACAAATGTCCAGGCATTTTTTTTTTCTTCCAAAGCTTCAGATGTGATTCTAATGAGCAGCCATGTTTAGAAACAACTGGACTATATGATGCTCTTTTACTTTGAAAAGCCAGGTGTTTTTGAACTGAGCTCAGAATTTATAATGCTTTTTACAAGCACTTACTAGAGCAATTGCTCCCATTGGGCAGTCAAATATTTCTCATTAAAGGCTTTTGTTCAAGCTCTGTGATTCCGCACTCTAGGAAACGCTTCCTTCCTATTTTGCTCTCCAAGAGACAATGTAATGCTCACTTTTCTTGTTGTCTGGCTTCCTCATCAGCTGAAAGCTCCTCCAATGGTAGGAACTGTATCTTTTCCTCACTCAATATTTCCAGTGTCAGTCAAACGTAGTACCTAACATATAGTAGGTGTTTAAGAAATGTTTGCTGAGTGAGTTTATAATGAATGCATGTTGGCAGAAGACTGTATATGAGCTATGGTGTTCTTAGTGTAGTACAAAAGTAATTGCAGTTTTGGGCCATGAATTTTAAATCATTATAACCAGACTCAAACACATCTTTACTCATCAAAATAGGAATCAATACAATCAACACATTTTTGGCAATAAGAAATAAGTTTGTTTATTCCTGTAGCATAAAAATCCATGCTTCAGGATTTGACAAGCTCTTAGAAAGCATTTTCTGCTTACTGCTTGTTGTAGAAGCATTTTCCCTGCAAAATGTTGTTGAGATGCTTGAAGAAGTGGTAGTCACTTGGTGAGAGGTCAGGTGAATATGGTGAATGAAGCAAAACTTTGTAGCCCAGTGCATTCAGCTTTTGAAGCGTTGGTTGTGGAAGGTGTGGTCAGGCATTGTTTTCAAGAACTGGGCCCTTTCTATTGACCAATGCTGGCTGCAGGCATTGCCATTTTCGGTACATCTCATCGATTTGCTGAGCATACTTCTCAGATGTAGTGGTTTTACTGGGATTCAGAAAGCTATAGTGGATCAGACTGCCAGAAGATCACCAGACAGTGACCATGACTTTTTTTGGTGTAAGTTTGGCTTTGAGAAGTGCTTTGGAGCTTCTTCTCAGTCCTGCCACTGAGCTGGTCATCACTGGTTGTAATATACACTCTGCTTTTCATTGCATGCAACAATTTGATTGGGAAATGTTTCATTGTTGTTATGTTGAATAAGAGAATAAGACACTTCAAAATGACAACTTCTTTTTGATTTGCTGTCAACTCATGAGGCACCCATTTATAGAGCTTTTCTACCTCTCCAATTTGTTTCAAATGCTGAATAACCATAGAATAGTTGGTGTTGAGCTCCTGGGAAACTCTTGTGTATTTTTAAGAGGATCAGGTTCGATGATGTGCTCAGTTGGTCACTTTCAACTTCTGATGGTCAGCTACGATGCTCCTCATCTTCAGGGATCTCATTTCCTTTACAAAACTTATTGAATCACCACTGCACTATATGTTTGGTAGCAGTTCTTGGGCCATCAAATGCGTTGTTGATGTTGTGAGTTGTCACTGCTGTCTTGTGACCCATTTTGAACTGGAATAAAAAAATGCTCGAATTTGCTTTTGTCTAACATCATTTCTATGGTCTAAAATACATATAAAATAAATAGCAAGTAGTAAGACATTAGCAAAAAACATGAAGCAAGAAATGCATATTTAAATGATTATAACATAACCACATTTATTTAAGGGTGTATTTCACTGTCAAATGACAAATTTCAACAATGCAAAACCACAGTTACTTTTGTAACTAATGTATAGAGAACAGCCTAATATAGAGAACACACATGTATTATTATATAAATTATGAAATTGGAATTATATTTTATCTCTACTCTTTTTATTGGTTTGGAGTCATAGTTTTGATCTCTGTGTAAGTCTTTAGTCTATGAACCTCTTAGTAGGTTTCTCACCTCTTAGCTGAGAAATGCAAAACTGCAATTACTTTTGCACCAACCTAATATTTATTTCATCAGCTCAAATGCACACTTGTATCCAATAGGAAACAACCTGATTTGGACTTCACCTAGGTAAGCAATGAAAGTCTATTATGTTAAGCCACTGAGATTATGGGGTTTATCTATTACACAGGCTTCTGTTCCTCTAATACATTTGTTCATTAACCTACAATAATCTTCTCCAAACCAAAACTTTGTCAAGAGTCAGACCTCTCCTTTTATACTCAGCTTCACTCAGAACCATTATGCAGATCCCCTCTGCTCTGGCCACATGGTGAGGCAGACACACATCTGCTTAATGCTTTGAGAACTCAGCACCATCATTCTCACTTCTTTGCTTTTACTCATAATATTCATGTTGCTTGAAATGTTCATTCTCTCACTTCTTACCTGTCTACTTTCCTCATTATTTTGCTTAGGCTAATCACTGTGATGTACCTTTTCTGACAGTTTTAGGCCCACTGACAGTCTGCCTCCAGCATGACAATTCTGGGCTGCACAATTCAGCTTATGACTATACTATCTTGCTTTACTCTGATTTGTTTCTTGATTTGAGTCTGGACTCACCCACTTGATTCCAAGATACTTAAGGACAGGCGTTAATCTTGAGGGAGCATCACTGGGTCTAACGTGGTCCTAAACAAATGGTAGTGATTCATTATTTTGTGATTCACTTGCTCCATTGATACCAACCTCACATATTTAATTTGAATCTCTGTGCCTTCAGGTGTACTTTAACCACAGAATTTTCAACAGGGTTCTGTCAGAGTTTAGCCTATTTTCACTTGCTTTGTTCTCAAGCCAATGCAGCAATATGTTGACCCTTCTTTGAATAAAACCAAGTCATCTTCATGGTGTAAATCTCAGAGAAGAAGGAAAGTATCAGAGATATGAATGAGGATGGTGGCTAGGAAGGGATGAGAGAGTTGTGCTTTCCTGATGTTTTCTTAGCCAGCAAGGCATCCCTTGGGCTTCCCTAGTGGCTTAGATGGTAAAGAATCAGCCTGCAAAGCAGGAGACCCTGGGTCGGGAAGATCCATTGAAGAAGGATATGGCAACCCACTCCAGTATTCTTGCCTGGAGAATTCCATGCATAGAGGAGCCTGGTGGGCTACAGTCCATGGGGTCGCAAAGAGTCAGACATGACTGAGTGACTAACAGTTGTCCTTGTCGGCATCCCTTAAGAGGTATGCAGATCCCTATGAAAAAATAGGGATTTGTGTGAGTAAAGAATATAGAAACTTTAAAGCAGTTTCATTATAGCAATTACATTAAGGGTTCTTCATAGGAATGTAAATCATTTTAAAAAACTGTTGAAAAAAAACTGTTTAAAAAAGGTTTAATTTAAATAAAAGGGCTTAATTTAAATAAAAGTTGCATGTTTGAAGAATACTGACATCACAAAATACCTTCAATAAAATTGATACTGACGATTTTTGTTGTCACTCCCCAGCCAATTCTAGATATTCCAGATTTTGTTTTAAACTTTTTACTGTTTGCTTTCAACGTTATGATTCTTTGCCAATTAGGTTTACTATATTAAGTTCAAACAAGAAGTCATGAAGCTTCTTGAATAGGCCCTAAACTATGAAAAATTGAACAATAGTGGGAAGAAATTGAGAGTCCAGTAAACATTTTGCCTTAAATGAAAAGTTGGTTCCAAAGTATCTAGCTTGGAAAGAATGATAGTAAAAGTGACAGAAATCAGATACACAGAACACAATTTAATGAGAAAAAAAAATCATCTCAGTTTCTGGAAAAATGGTTGTTACAGAATATCTCACTGCAGATATCTGACAGCTGTTTAAAGTATCAACTGGGAACATGTTAAGAATTAGGAGTGAAGATGCCAATTTAATAGGCATCTGCATTCTGTCAAAGGTGTTGTAAGAGAGCAAAATTTGCCACCTCAAAATGTGTCTCTTTGTTATGAGAATTGTTTTAGGCTGATTATTTTTAATACCCAAAAGACTCAGAAAGAATCTCTGACCTTCCCCATAACTACCTAAAAGAATTTAGGTAGAGAACCTATTCTAGGAAGAGAGCTATCACCACAGATAACACGGTATAATATGAACTAGGGGTGGTCCACTAGGAGGACCTAGCAGGGTCAATTTGTTACAATTCTTCTCTGTGTCCAGTTGTTTCTGTATGGCCAGCGAAATTTGTTTACCACACATTTGCTCATTTCATCTTCCTATGAATTGCTTTCCTTCCCTTTGAAGTCCCAGACCCCCACCCCTTTCTTTTTAGCTCAGAATAGCAAATACACTCCAGTTGCCTGACTGTTCTTTGAGCCTTGTAGTCAGTCCATGGAGTTCTCCATACATAATTAATTTTTTTTCTCCTGTTGTGATAAGTCGCTTTAGTCATGTCCGACTCTTTGCGATCCAGTGGACTATTGCCTGCCAGGCTCCTCTGTTCACGGGATTCTCCAGGCAAAAATACTGGAGAAGTAGGGTTGCCATGCCCTCCCCAGGGGATCTTCCTGACTCGGGGATCAAACTCATGTCTCTTATGTCTTCTGCATTGGCAGGCAGTTTCTTTACCACTAACTACCACCTGGCAAGCCCTAGTTTTTCTTGTTAATCTGTCTCAAACATCATTTTAGTTACTTGACCAGCCAAAAGAACCAAGAGGGGAAAAGTAAATTGTTTTCTTCCCAACCGGTTTCATCTTTTGAGATTTTATTATTTTTTGTCTAATATGCTTGATGACACTTTTGTGGCTGTATGGCCCATGAGGGGTTGAGGACAGGGAGAGAGGAAAGAAGAGATTTCTGTTTGTTCCTGCTGCTCTTCTAAGAATCTGAAACAACAGGGACTGAAAGGACCCCTGCTGAGGTGCTTGAGAATGACAAGCCCCCTGATGGGTAGTTGTGCAAACAGAAGCCTCATGGTAACATGAACTATGTCTCCTTATTAAATAGTGTCTGATGTTGACACCCTAGTCTGATTTTATCACAGCTAGCTCAAAATCCAGAATTCTTTTATGAGCTATGTGAGAAGCCACTAAAAGCATTCTCTGATGATACAGTCAGTTCTGCAAAGAACATCTGACCTTTAATGAAGTACTGTATGAGGGGGGAAATTTCTGGTATGTTGTTGAATGGACAAGAGAAACATGTTTCTCTCTTTAAATGTGTTTTAGATGACATTGAGTAGGTTTAGAGAGATTTATAACAAAATGGGATTGGTATGACGGTAGAATTCCTGAACTCATTGTTATGTCTCACAGTGAAATCTTTATGTAACAAAATATCAGATTATGGGCTCAGCACAATCATATTTAAAACATGATCCTGTGTATCAGAGCATCTCATCATTTAGAAGGACTCTGATTTGATACTGCTTGATACAAATTTAACTTGCTTTGGTGCTCAAGGTTTACAGTAAGTGTAGTTAACGCTCCTTTGTGCTTGCCACACAAAACTTCCAATAGAAACCAGTCAACACAGATTTCATTAATCTTCTAAACATTGGGCAGAAACGTTCAAATGAAAAGTATGAACATCTTTCCACAAATGCACATCTCCCCTGGGTTTGTTAATCTCTAAGTAGGCACATGTGATGAAAACAGTATGTCGTTGTGGGTTTTCCCAAGTGAAGGGCTGTAGCTCTTTGCACAGAAGAGAGCGTGTACTGTGCTATTGCGAGCTTTCGCCTTGTTGCGTTGTCGTTTATGTAACTTTGATTGTGGCATCTTCCTTTAGAGGGTGTCAGGAGTTACTTCGTGCCTAAAAAGAACCGTGGTTGGTTTAAAAACAAAGCAGGTCTTAATCCACATGCTTTTTATTTCTTTGATCCTTGCCTTATACTACTAATCGTCCTCTCATGAAAAATTTCAAACACCTCAAGTACACATTTCCTATGCTTCAATATGTAACTCCTTAGTGAGTTCCTAAACTTGCCACAGAACAACAAAAACGTAAATCCCAAACAGAATACAAGCAAGTAAGCCTCAAACTTTTAAAGGCGGATGGCAGTCTGTTTTAGGAGATTATGTTGAAGATTGTGGACTATGAGTAAAATTCCTCACGTTTGGTTTTGTATTGGCAATAGCATAATGTTAAGTATAAAGATGGTGATCCAAATTAGAGTGCCGGCTCCTGTTCCAATATCCTACATAGGTCTCCATTTGACTTCTAATACTAATATGCATTTAATCTGATATTAAAGTTAAATGGGCAAAAGACTTATGTAGAATATTGGAAGGTACAAGTTCTTCCTTTGCATTTAAGACTACATTTGTATCAAAAGTAGAGTGATGAAAAATCTCTTCAGTAAGTCTCCTAAAACTTTTCATTCTATTCTTGTTTTCACCTGTGTAAGAGGAATATGCTAATGACCAATACAGTGGTTAATGTGTAGTAGCTAAGAAACGACTCTCAGCACACAATATATATTATTGTAGAAAGAATAATGTCCCCTTCCCCTCCAAGACGCCCACCTCCTTATCCTTGTAACTTTGGAATATGTTACCGAAATAGCTGAACTGACTTTGCACAGACAAATACATTCAAGGATCTTGAATGGAGATTAACCTTGGTTATCCAGGTGGGACCAATCCAATCACTTGGATCCTTAAAAGCAGAGAAACTTCCCCAGCCGTGGTCAGAGTGAGATAGGAGGAGAGTCAGTCATAAGTTGGGGATTCCATCTCCTTTGTTTCCCTGACTTTAAAGATACAAAGAAGCCTGGAAACAGATAAAGTGAACAGACTACAGAAACTAGAAACAAAATGGAATATTGGTGAGTTGAAAATGGATCAGTTATTTCCCTGATATTAAAATGTAGAGCAAACTCTTGGGTTACTTGCTTAAAATGAGTATCTTCAGGCTCAGCCTCAGGCATTCTGATTATTTATAGCTGGTCTAGGGCCCTAAAATCTGAAATTCAACTACATTTAGATGACAATGTAAAAGTCACTCTAACTTGATTTTATTAGAAGTGAGTTGCCATATTTAACATGTAATTTAAGTCTCCCCCCACCCCCATATTTGCATTCTAGAATCAGGGAAAAATAACACACACTCAAAATGGTACTTACTCCTGATTCCATTCAAATTAGCCTGCCTGATGGTTTCTCTCTAGAAAACTAACCTCAATTTTTGAAAACCGAACCAGAGTACATGACCAGAAAGCTCAGGAAAGTCCCCTTTCACATTTATTACACATGTTTGTTTAATATGTTTTCCATGCTACACTGTAAATTCCATTGGGGCACACAGTATGGGTACCTTATTCACATCAACAGCTCCGCCAGCTAGCAAAATGCCATCTTTAGTCCAGAAGTCCTGTAACCAAGAATGGGTTCCAGCTGCTTGCTACTCAGATGTCAATAAAGAGACGAGGTTAGTGGAAAGGATAGTTTGCTTTATTTTGGATGCCAGCAACCAAGCAGGGAGGTCAGACTCCTGTGCAAAGACTGACTCCCCCACCCCAGTCTGGGGACAAGGGTTTTTATAGGCAGAGGAGGGCCTACCTGTAGAAACAGTACAATCAGCTCTGACAGTCATCATTAATGTCTTCATAAAATTATTTGTTCTTGAATATACATTTGTTTATTTGCCATTTATTTATTGAATAATTCATTTATAGCTGTATAGACTCATAAATATTTATACTTTAGTTTATAATCCAATACTACTTTATTTTGTTGCTAAAATTGTTCTAACTTTAGCCCTTGGGAGTTCTTTCAGTTCATGCTCACATCCCCTTCATGTCCCCACACTACTGTGTGCTTTATTTTTGTCTGTTTTTGTTTTGAGTCTTCCTGACTTTCTGGCCCTACAAGATGTTCTAGATTAATCTTGCACATCCAGCCCCAATTCTAGTATCGTGTGTGTGTGTGTGTTTTCCCCAAGAAGTTCTGATTAGTCTTATTGGTGAATGGTATTATAAACTAGGATATGAGAGTTAGATGAGTTGATTGCTTCAGCTGGCAAAGTAAAGAAATGACTAATTTGAGTATATATGTTTGTTGTTTAGTTGCAGAGTCATGTCTGACTCATTTGCAGCCCCATGGACTGTAGCCCTCCAGGCTCTTCTGTCCATGGGATTTCCCAGGCAAGAACACAGGATGAGTTGCCATATTCTTCTCCAGGGAGTCTTCCTGACCCAGGGTGCCTGCCTATACATTTTTCATATGTAACCATATTTTTGATAATAATGAAAATATCTTCACATGACTGTCTCCAACTCTAATCCATTACGACACAGATCTTGTTCTCCTCCCCTTACTATGTGTTACCTCCTGCTCCAACAGTGAGAGAGCCGACTCCCATCTCCATTAAGATGTAAGTAATTGTTCAGTTCCAGTACATGTGTAGAGTGGTTTCAGAGTTGTTAACATATATCCCTGTGGGAAACAACTTTATGAACTAGAGTACAGTGCTTATGTACAGATCCTATTGACTTTAGGGATCTTATTTATTTCCCAAGTTACTCAGGTTAGCACCTATTTCCGCAACTCTGTTCAGTGAAGCGGCTTCATCCATTTGTAATACTGTTGGATTTTTTTTGTTAACATTCAGTATTTGACCTTGAAATTCTGTGACTCCTTGAATGATTTTTTTTTTTAACTCAAGTATGTTTATTTCAGGTGTACAACACAGTGAATTGATATTTTTATAGATTATGCATCATACAAAACGATTAATATTATTGACTATTTTCCCCATGCTGTACATTATATCCCTTTGATTTTACAGTTGGTAGTTTGTATTTCTTAATTCCCTTCACATCTTTTTCCCATCCCCTTACACCCCTTCCCCCTCTGGTAACCACGTTTGTTCTCTGTATCCTGGTTTGTTTATCTAGTTTTGTTTATTAGTTTGTTTTGGTTTTTAAATTCTGCATATAAATGATATCATGCAGTAATTGTCTTTGTGTTGTCACAAATGGCAAGATTTATCCTTTTTTATGACTGAGTAATACTGTGTTGTCAATACATTTACCACATCTTCTTAGTCCTGGACACTTAAGAGGCTTCCATATCTTGGCTCGGTTATAGAACAGAGTGCGTATATCTTTTCCGACTTTGTTCAGATATATACCCAGGAGTGGAACTGTTGGGTCATATTTTTAGTTTTTCAGGTAAACTTCGTACTGTTTTCCATAGTGGCTTTACCCATTTGCATTCCTATCCAAAGTGTGCTAAGGTTCCCTTTTCACACCTTTGCCAATACTTGTTATTTGTTTCCTTTTGAGGAGAGCCATTCTGACAGGTGTGAAGAGATACCTCTTTGTGGTTTTTATTTGCCTTTCCCTGATGATTAGTGATGCAAAGCATCTTTCCGTGTGCCTGTTCGCTGTCTGCATGTCATCTTAGGAGAAATATGTATTCAGGTCCTCTGCCCATTTTTCTTTAATTGGATCTTTTTTATTTTATAGAGTTTTGTGAGTTCTTTAAATATTTTTGATATTAATCCCCTTCAGACATATCACTTGCAAATATCTTCTCCCATTCAGTAGATTGCCTTTTTGTTTTGTTGATGATTTCCTCTACTGTACAAAAGCTTTTTAGTTTGGAATGTGTTCTCGTTTGTTTATATTTGATTTTATTTCCCTTGACTGAGGGGATAAATCCAAAAATATTTGCTAAGACATGTCAGAGTTTACTGCCTAGGTTTACTTCTAGGGGTTTCATGGTTTCAGGTCTTATTTTTAAGTCTTTAATTCACTTTGAATTTATTTTTTACATATGATGTGAGAAAGTAGTTCAGTTTGATCATTTTGCATGTTGCTGTCCAGTTGTTTTAACACCATTTGCTCAAGAGACTATCTTTTTCCCCTTATATATCCTTGCTTCTGTTTTCGTAGATTAACTGACCATGTGTGCGTGGGTTTATTTCTGGACTCTGTTCTGTTCCATTGATCTGTCAGTTTCTAAGCCAGTATCACACTGTTTTGAAGTCAAGAAGCATGATACCTTCAGCTTTGTTATTGTTTCTCAAGATTGTTTTGGCTATTTGGGATTTTTTCTTTCTTTTTTTTTTTTTGTGGTTCCATACAAATTTTAATATTATTGTTCTACTTTTGTGAAAAATGTTATTGGTATTTTGGTAGGGTTGCATTGAATCTGTAGATTGCTCTGTGTAGTATGGACATTTTAACAACATTTATTCTTCTGATCCGTGAACACAGTTAATCTTTCCATTTATTTGTGTTGATTTCAGTTTCTTTGTTCAGTGTCTTATAGGTTTCATAGTACATGTCTCCTACCTCCTTGGTTAAATTTATTTCTATGTACTTGATCTTTTTGATTTCATTGTAAATGAGATTGTTTCCTTAATTTACTTCTGATAGCTCATTATCAGTATATAGAAAAGCAACAGAATTCTGTATATTTATTTTGCATCTATAACTTTACTGAAGTTGTTTTTTATAACAGTTTTTTGGTGGAATCTTATGGTGTTCTACATAAGAGGATTATGTCATCTGCAAATGGAGATGATTTTACTTAGTCCTTTCTGATTTGGATGCTTTGACTTCTCGCCTAACTGTTCTGGCTAGAAATTATAGTACTGAGTGGTAAGAGTGGGCACCTTATTTTGTTCCAGTCTTAGAGGAAAGTTTTCAGCTCTTCACTATTGAGTGTGATGTTATCTGTGGGCTTGTCATATATGGTTTTTTTTTTATGTTGAGGTGCATACTTTTTATTACTAATTGGTTGAGTATTTTTTCATGAAAAGGTCAAATGGTTTTTCTATATCTACTGATAAGATATTTTATTCCTTCACTCTGTGAATGTGATGTATTGCAGTGATTTGTATATACTGAACTGTCCTTGCATCCTAGGGATAAATCCCATTTTGTCATGATGTGTAATTCCCTTAATGTGATGTTACTGTTGAGACATTTTGCATGTATTTCCTCAGAAATATTGGAATCTAATTTTCTTCCCTTGTGATTACTTTCTCTGGCTTTTTTTCTGGGTAATGCTGGCTTCATAAAATGAGTTTTATGAACTTTTCCTGCTCTTAAATTTCGGGGAAGAATTTGGTAAAGATTGGTGTTAATCCATCAACAGAATGAAAATGGAAACTGTAGAATGGGAGAAAAACTATTTCCAAGCTATATATCTGGTAAAGAGTTAATATCCAAAATATGTAGAAACTCATATAGCTCAATAGTAAAAAAAAAAAAAAAAAAAAAAGGAGGGGGGAAGGAGCTAATAAAAATAGACAAAGGAATTGAACAGTCATTTACCTAACTTATTGAAAACTTCTGTATACACAAGTATACACTTGAATCTTATATATGAATAGGAGAAAAGTATTGAATGCCTTCTCTCACTCCACTAAAAAAACAAAAACAAAAAAAACCTCCACCTTTTACCAGTGCCAAGTTGGGACAATACTCCCCAAACTCTCCAGCTCATAACTCTTGATGTAAAGAAATGTTAATAAATCAGTATTTTACAAATCTATTTTGAAGCTTAATTTTGTCTCCAAGTATATTTATATAGTAAGTTAAATATTTTGTTTTCCTTCTCAATTTCTTATTTTTAAGTGTCTCACAACATACTTATAAAACTTCCCTTGAAGCTTTCAGTCTTCAAATTATATCTCATGGTTAACACTTAAGTTTGTTAAGATTGTAGGAAAAATGCAAAACATTTAAGAATAGAAGACAGGTATTTTGAAAAATAGACTTAGGACTAATTTCAGATAACAATGCAGAAAAAATATCATCTACAAATATTGATTTACATCAGTCTGTTCCTTTTAGCAATTTATTTCTAATTGCTTTTCATTTCTAATGCATTTCTTCTTTTTTAAACTTATTTATTTTAATTGGAGGATAATTACTTTACAATATTGTGATAGCCTGTGCCATACATCAGCATGAATCAGCCATAGGTATACATCTGTCCCCTCCCTCCTGAACACCCCTACTACAGCCCTCCCCACCCCATCCCTCCAGATTGTCACAGAGCACTGGCTTTGGGTTCCTTGCATCATATATCAAACTCCCATTGGCTATTTTACATATGGTAATGTATATGTTTCAAGCGTATTCTCTTAAATCATCCCACCCTCTCCTCTCCCACTGAGTCCGAAGTTCTATTCTTTATGTCTGTGTCTCCTTTGCTGCCCTGCATATAGAATCATCAGTCCCATCTTTCCAGATTCTATATATATGTGTTAAAATATGATATTTGTCTCTTTCTTTCTGATTTACTTCATTCTGTGTAATAGGCTCTAGGTTCATCTATCTTATTAGGACTGACTCAAATGCGTTCCTTTTTTATAGCTGAGTAATATTCCATCATGTATATGTACTACAACTTCCTTATCCATTCATATACTGATGGACATCTAGGTTGCTTCCATGTCCTAACTATTGTAAATAGTGCTGCAATGAACATTGGAGTACGTGTCTTTTTCAAGTAGGGTTTCCTCAGGGTATATGCCTGGTAGTGGGATTGCTGGGTCATACGGTAGTTTTATTTCTAGTTTTTTTTAAGAAATCTCCATACTGTTTTCCATAGTGGTTGTATCAGTTTGCATTCCCACCAACAGTGTAAGAGGGTTCCATTTTCTCTACACCCTCTCCAGCATTTATTGTTTATAGACTTTTGAATGATAGCTATTATGATTGGTGTGAGATGATATCTCATTGTAGTTTTGATTTGCATTTCTCTAATGAGTAATGTTGAGCATCTTTTCATGTGTTTATTAGCCATCTGTATGTCTTCTTTGGAGAAATGTCAGTTTAGGTCATCTGCCCACTTTTGGTTGGGTTGTTTGTTTTTCTGGTATTGAGCTGCATGAGCTGCTTTTGTATTTTGGAGATTAATCCTTCCTTTTTTAGTTGTTTCGTTTGCTATTATTTTCCACCCTTGTGAGGGTTGTCTTTTCACCTTGCTTATAGTTTCCTTCATTGCAAAAGCCTTTAAGTTTAATTAGGTCCCATTTGTTTATTTTTGTTTTTATTTCCATTACTCTAGGAAGTGGGTCATATAGAGCATCTTTCTGTGATTTATGTCAGAGAGTGTTCTGCCTAGGTTTTCCTCTAAGAGTTTTATAGTTTCTGATCTTAGGTTTAGGTCTTTAATCCATGTTGAGTTTATTTTTGTGTATGGCGTTAGGAAGTGTTTTAATTTCATTCTTTTACACGTAGTTGACTAGTTTTCCCAGCACTGCTTATTGAACAGACTGTCTTTTCCCCATTGTATATTTTTGCCTCCTTCATCAGAGATAAGTTGTCATAGGTGTGTGGATTTATCTCCGAGTTTTCTATCTTGTTTCATTAGTCTAAATTTCTGTTTTTGTGACAATCCTTTACTGTCTTGATGACTGTAGCTTTGTAGTATAGTCTGAAGTCAAGAAGATTGATTCCTCCAGTTCTGTCCTTTCTCAAGATTGCTTTGGCTATTTGAGGTCTTTTGTGTTTCCATGCAAATTGTGAAAATTATTAGCTCTAGTTCTGTGAAAATTACTGTTGGTATTTCAGTAGAGATTGCATTGAATCTAAAAATTACTTGGAGCAGTATAGTCATTTTCACTATATTGATCCTTCCAATCCAAGAACATGGTATATCTCTCCATCTGTTTGTGTCGTCTTTGATTTCTTTCATCAGCATCTTATAGTTTTCTGCATACAGGTCTTTTGTCTCTTTAGGTAAATTTATTCCTAAGTATTTTCTTCTTTTTGTTGCAATGGTGAATGGGATGGTTTCCTTCATTTTTCTTTATGCTTTTTCATTGTTATTGTATAGGAATGCAAGGAATTTCTGTGTATTTTATGTCCTGCAACTTTACTATATTAATTAATTAGCTCTAGTAATTTTCTGGTGGAATCTTTAGGGTTTTCTATGTAGAGAATCATGTCATCTGCAAACAGTGAGTTTTACTTCTTCTTTCCCAGTCTGGATTCCTTTATTTCTTTTTCTTCTCTGATTGCTGTGCCTAGGACTTCCAAAACTATGTTGAGTAGTAGTGGTGAGAGTGGGCACCCTTGTCCTGTTCCTCAGTTTAAAGGAGCATTTCCTATTTTATGATTGTAATTTATTGTTCTTTTCACATTGGGCACCAATTCATTGTCACTGCCTTTATTTTTGCAACGTTAAAAACCCATTCCTAAAGTAGGTTTACTCAACATTTACACAAGACGTATTTTTTCACTCCAATTCATTAGAAGAAAAGCTAATTATATGCTTTTTTTAGGAATACAGATTTTCAACCTATGTCAAGAGGCATGCTATTAACATAGTATATAAGAATTTTTTTGGTGTGACTTTTTTTTTCTTCCCAACACTCTCCTTTATCATTCCCTTGTTTCACAAATCTTTTATAGCAATATTTCAAAGCATCATATAAAACAATGAGAAATCTGTAATGGAGTGTACCTACAAATATTTAAGTTTTATCAGAAAAGTAGAAGTACAGATATCCCTTAAATGGCAACATACCTGATGATGAGACGATTGGTGGAATGAAAAAAGAGTAAATTACTAAGCACAGTTTATACTCCATATGTACTTACCTGAGATGTAAAAGAGTTGATAAGCCTTTAGTCCTTGATTTCAGCAGAACAGATAGATGATTTCTAAGATCAAAGACTAAAAGATCATGAATTGTTCCACCTTCTAGGTGAACACATATTGAATATCAACTGTGAAAGATACAGTATTTCACCTTAATACTCTAAAGGAAGAATGACAGATACAAGCTTAACAGTCTGTATTATTTTAATGTAAATGTTAATATAAGTCAAAATATGATCAATACACAAGTATAAAGGGCTTGAGGAATTCAAAAGGAGGAGAAAGATAATACCTGATTATGAGCACCACATTGAGTTTTAAAGAGGAGGAGGCATTTGGGATGGACTTGAAGGACTGCAAAGAATTCAACAAGAGGGAACAGAATTAGCAAAAACTAGAGGTGTACAAGGGTAATGAATATTTAAGAGACCTGAAGTAAGGCTGCATAGATTTGGGGTAGATTAGAAGTGAACAGTAAATTAAAATTTTAGCTAGGTTTCTATTTTTAGAAATCTCTAAATATCAGATCAACTCTTTTAATTCACTAGACAATAAGAAACCATTGTAGATTTTTGGGAAGATTATTTCAGCAGAGATATTTAAAGCCAATTAGATGGAATATTGAAAACACAATTGGAAATTAAGAAGTCACTGTACTTGTCTCTAGGTCTGGATTTCAAACCTTAGCATGTGTGAAAATAGCTGTGGAACTGTAAACCAGTGATTGAGCACAACCCTGGAGACTATGGTTTAGTTCCTAAGCTGTGGGGCTCAGGAATCTTTACTCTTAACAAGTGCCCCAGGTAATTCTATACATATTAAAGTCTTGAGTGTCTAAGCCACAGACAGGTGAGAACATGACCTTGAGTGTGGCAGGCCTAATAGGGTATGGGTGAGACTGATGTGGTACCCCAGCTGCAAAAACTTGAATTTTTGTAGATGACTCAGTTTCAGTTCTGTGGCTCGCTTAACTGAAGCATCAAAAACAATAAGCATTTGTTAAGCTCTACAGTGCTAATTCTCAGAATTGCTTCCTGAAGGTGACTAAAACTGAACGCCGCCTTAACACACATGGTTTGTGGTTGGATCTGACAAGTTGGGACTACATTGAGAGACTTAGAGTGTCATCTGCTTCTTATCTCCTAACTTTGTAAAAGCTTAGTGGGGCTGCTGAGAGAGATTGCAGGGAAAACAGGGAGATGAGATTGAGTTCTCCAGGTCAGAGGTAAAATAAATGAGTGAGTGAAGGAGGGAATGACTGAAGAAAAATGGTTGACTTGTGAAGAAAGTTTACAAGACAGTAGTTCAAATGGCATGAGGAAAAATAGCAACAATGTCCTAGTAACAGATCTTTAAATATTACAAAATAGTTTCAGGAAGTCTTTCTGACTTTCTGCCACAACTGGGAACAAAGTAAGCCAAAAGCAAAAACCTCTTTGTCTTGTAGGCCCTTTACTTCCTATTCCCAGAAACCCTTCTCTAGTAATGGCTGTGCATGCGTGCTCAGTTACTTCAGTCGTGTCTGACTCTGCCACCCGTGGACTGCAGCCTGCCAGGCTGCTCTGTCCATGGAATTCTCCAGGCAAGAATACTGGAGTAGGTTGCCATTCCCTTCTCCAGCAGATCTTCCCAACCCAGGGATCAAACACACATCTCCTGTGTTTCCTGCATTGCAGGCAAATTCTTTACCACTGAGCTGCTGAGGAAGCCAGTGGCAGTCTAGATGCTTCAGAGGAGGATGTTCCTGATGGAAAATCTATTTGAGTATTTCTTCCAGGCAACATACATTTCTGGTACTAGATTCTCCTCCTCCTTATCCTTGGAAAATAAGGCACACTTTAACATGAAGTTCAACATAGAACTTTAAGGAAAAGATTAGCGCTACAGAGCAAACATTATTTGCTCCTAAGAAATATAGTTGTAAATCAACTCTACAGGAAGAGTATTTATAAATACTCTTCTACTAGATAGAAGTCTTGAGTGCTGATAAGATTATATCTGGATGAAAAGTGGGGAATGACTATTTTCTAGGTCACGTGAAAGTGTTAGTTGCTCAGTCATGTCCAGCTCTTTGTAACGCCATGGACTGTAGCCTGCCAGGCTCTTCTGTCCATTCTCCAGGCAAGAGTACTAGAGTGAGTTGCCATTTCCTTCTCCAGGGGATCTTCCCAACCCAGGAATAGAACCCAGGTCCCCCCTATAGAGGCAAATTCCTCACCATCTGAGCCACTAGCGAAGTCTGCCTCACTTGCCAAGGTATAATTATGATTTTAAATGATTAACATAGTTATTAAAAGTATAATTATTAATTATAATAATCATGGAGTATTTTGGGGGGTTTCCCGAAGGCTCAGTGGGTAAAGAATCTACCTGCAATGCAGGAGAGATAGGAGACATGAATATCCCCTGGAGAAGGGAAATGACAACCCACTCCAGTATTCTTGTCTGGGAAATCCCAGGGACAGAGGAGCCTGGTGGACTACAGTCCATGGTGTTGAAAAGAGTCAGACACAACTGAGTACGTGGCACATCTTTATAGTAGTGGAAATACTTCTAGTTTAATAGTTTCTGAAGTAATCCCTTCTGCAGATAGGAAGAGACCAATAATAAAGACATAGTGTTTCTTTAAATTGATATTAGGTAGTATTATTTTTTAACTTGTTAACTGGAGAATAATTGCTTGACAATGCTGTATTGGTTTCTGCCGTACAACAACATGACTCAGCCATAAGCATGTGAGCCCCTCCCTCTGGGACCTCCCTGTGCCCCCCATCCTACCCCTCTAGATGGTCACAGAGAACCAGGTTGAGCTTCCTGTGTTATACACAGAAACTTCATACCAGCTATCTGTTTTACGTATGTTTCAACGCTACTCTCTCAGTTCATCCCACCATCTCCTTCCCGCACTGTGTCCACAAGTCTGTTCTCTGAATGTTGTTAATACATAGTATTATTTATAATGTGCTTGACTCTTGAGCGCTATCACTGGAAAGATAAGTAAATCTCATGAGTTGGACTAGCTGGTGTTTCAACTTCTAAAATGTTATGTACAATGTAGTGTTTTAAATTGAAAAATTCAGATGAAAATCAAGCATGGGTTTGATTTTTTGCAAAGTCATATAATTTCCTCTTTAGTCATTATAGAATATTAACATTAGTCTTAGATAACTTGAAGTAGATCCCATTTATTTTATTTGACTTTTACTAGGACTATAAAAATGACAGTCTTCTACTACAGAGTAGATTTGCCTACTCTAACAGAGAACAAAGACTTTCTAACCACAATGGAATATGGTATACCATTTCTCACAAACTGTCAACAGCTATGTAGTGAAAGCAGTGAGGCCACTGCTACAGTGAGGCTCCTGAATCATGGTCATGTCATACTAAAGAGAGTTATTAATTTCAATTATAACCATAACCATTTTAGAAATGTTAGTATCTAAATCCAATATATAGAAATACTTAACTCATCATAAGTAAAATTTAAATTTTACATTGACAGGCATTGTAAAATTTACCTTCTCTAGTAATTAGATCACAAACCAGAAATCACATATTATGTGGCCTTCCTTAGGAAATTAGGTGGCTTCTAAAATAATTGATTATTATAATGGCATATGATGAAAAATCATTAATTCCAGTAAAGAGTAATTTTAGATGCAAAAATATTTCATATGGAGCTAAATTTTCCTTCCAGATATTTTAAAATACTGATATTATATTCTTAGACTCCTACAAGTTATAATTAAAGATATAATATAGAAATCTCTCTAGAAAATAAATAGCACAGATTTTTTGTGAGGCAACCATATTTGCCGTATGTTTATTATCCAAGCGTATGCTAAACCGTTGGGTGTGTGCAACAGACATCTAACAGTAGAAATAGAATGAAGTATATTTATTTGAGTATGTAGAAGTGTACTGAGGATTCACTGGCATTTTGGAAGACAGACAAAATGAATATACGGATAAAATTGATTGGATACATACAGCATGTAACTCTATACTCCAGTTCTGTACGTAAATCCAGAACGACTCTTCCCTCCTACCACCAGGGGAAAAAAAATTCTGTGGAAAGAACCAATAACATTTAAACAAGAAATCTAAAACCATCTTCAAACATTGAATTTATAGTGAGTATAAACTTATATTTGACATTTAAATATTTATTTTGCTGGGAATTTTCTAACTTTTAGTTGAGATTTTTTGGTCACTTTCTGGTTTGGAAGTATGTTTGACTTTCTTACACTGAATAGGCAATAGTTAAAGTAAATGCCTTGAAAGACTATGAGAAAGGTTAAATTTATGACCCTTTCCATCTAAAACAGGACAAATTGAAAATTCAAAGAAAGGGATCATTCTTAAACTTCTAAGTGGAATGTTCATTTTAATTTTAAAAGTCTGTACCAAAATACTGTATTTGGACCTAATCAAAATATTAATGTCTTACAAAAGTCACTGGGGTTTAAAACATGGATGGAAATTTTTAGCTTATGCTGGTACTTATGAAATATCAAAATATAAATTTTATGGAAGGGAAATTATTTTTAAAACCTACTAGCATTTGAGCACACATTCATACAGATTTATGAGTATATTTTCTGAAATTTATGCATTCATTTCATCATTCGTAAGTGAATCTTTGTTCTTTGGCCTAATGGAAATCAGTACAGTGCCTCCTTATAGTTCAGTGCTTCACAATATTAACATATAACATTCCTTTCATTTTTACTTTCAGTCTCATCTCTCCTAATGTTCAGAAGTGGTTCCAGACTGTGAACAAGGCTAAAAGATACTAGGATGCACTCACAATTGATACAGTTATTGGGCCAATTTCTGTGCCTGACATACCCTCCCTTTGGGAGGAAATCCCTCTGGGGCACCTGGCTAAAACAATTGAATCGATTCCCAGCAGACTGTCCGACCAGGGGGCACTACTTGTGTAGACAAGCAGGCAGACAAGCACGCACTAGGCGTAGACTCCAGTGGAGATACCCTTTTAAGGTTAAGTGGTTTTGAGTGAGAAAGTATCTCTTCTTTCAAGACAAGGAGTGGCTTGGATTTTTTTCTTGTAGGGAATGAGACAATCTCTTTTAGAAGGATAGAAGGATAAATAAGGCTTGGATGGGTGCTTGGGTGAATGAACTGATAGACTGAAAATTTATTATGGAAATGTAGCTTTAACTATCTGCCTGTCCTGGGAAATTTAAAGTTATCTAAGCGTTGACCTTGATTTTGAACTAATGGGACTTACCTCAAAGCTACAATTCACAATTGTTATGTTACTTTTTTTTTTTTTAAATAGCAGTGAACATCATTTGGATATGTGATAGTGTTGTCTAAGAGTTCCAAAGAAGTCCCCATTCCACATGATGGATAATGGGGAAAAGTTCCCTCTGCATTACCATCCTCCGGGATTTCTTGCAACTTCCTTATGTTGTATTACTATGTTGTAATCATTTTGCAATCTCTCTACTTCTGGACAAATAAGATATGCAGCTTTATTTTGGTATGTTGAGTTTTTTAGGAAAAGTCTTTGGATGTTCACGGAGTTGTTGGAATAAAAATCTGGGACTGAAACACACTTTTTTATTTTCATTAAAACCTACTTTCCCATGAAAACAAGTTTGATCACATAACACTAAATATGATAGAGCCCACATAGAAATTGCAGCTGGCCACAGGATGTAAATGGGACATAGAATTTTATAATTAGAATTTACCATAGAGGTGGCAACAGCTTATTTTTATAAAAACAAAATCCGATTGTTGCTCATTTTTCTTTCTCAGAATTCACTCGCAGGCTTTGTCTTGATCCTATGAGTCACGTTACCATCTGGCCCTGGGAAGTGGGGCCCCCTACATCTGTGTCTCTCTCTCCTGCAAACACAATATGGAAAGACCAATAAGAGCTTCAGTTAAGAGGCTGCAATACTGACTTAAAATTATTGTTTTCAAACCCACTATCTTTTCTGCAAAGACAAAATGGTTTGTGACTTCAAGATAATCATAATTTAGATTGAGATATCAAAGACCGTTTTCCTAACAGGTTCCTGCAGTGGTTTTTCTGTCTCAAAATCCCAATTCAAGATTGTCTTGAGACCTGGAAACTGAGATACCGAGACAATCAGATTATCTCATGAAACCAGACTGAAAATAATTCTGTAACTCACACTAATCTTGGCTACCAAAGGATCTCAGTAGATGAATATAATGTGGAAGTAACCTTTAACTTGCTGTTGAGATGGGATCTTAATTGTATCAATTGTTATGAGTATATTTCTTCTGAAATTGTCACTTGATAGCTGGTAACCCATTTTCACCCCCATCATATTTCCCTATGAGTTGCTTAGTTAAAAGTGTTTCCTTTTTCTTTATTTCTTTAATTTCTTTCTATGCTTCACAGTCAAACTAGGTTTCAGCAGAACAATGATGAGGGAAGGGAATAAATATAGCAAAAGCAAGGGAAAATAATATTTCTGTTAGCCTTACTCCTCTAATCCAGCCCTCTACCACCTCTTCATCACCCAACCCCACCAACCAAGGCATTAGGCATTACAGAGACAGCTGTGAAGCATGTAACTTTGATAGTCCATAGTTTAAGACAGTTATTCTCAAGAGAGCAGTATCACCCCTAGTGGTTGGGGGGAGCATTAGTTCTTTGGGAGGCAAAATCAGAGATATTAAAATGGCTTGTAGCTCTCCAAACAATATGCATGCCATATATCTATACATAGACATGTATACAATGCATCTTAGTTTTTAAACTATCATAGGGGTTGCAGTTAGGGAAAAGACTAAAAACTCCACAGGGTAGACAATAATAAGCAAAAGGTTGAGAAGCATTGCTGTTCTCCTCTAAAATGATTGACTTCTATAAAAACAGCCCCTTTGCCAGCTCCCATATGCTCTAGCATTGTTACAACTCCAAACCTAAACCAGAAAGATTTTAGCATTCTCTTAGTTTTTCTAATACTGTGTTTATATGTTGTTTTTATATCAGTTGCTGGTATTTGATGCTTTGTACCTACATGAATATTTTTAGTAGCACTTTTCTGTTTGCTAAGTAATTAGGAAAGAATGTATCTTACGTTTGTCTGTTAAACATCCTGTTGATTCAGTGGGATTCTTTATCAATAATATGATATCAGTCTTTTGTCCTAAAGTTTTTCTCTTTATTTCTAAAACATTTCTGGCTGTGAAATCAGAATTGCCTTGAAAAATGGCTTCCCAGATGACAATTTCTTTTTTGTTAGAGTCCCAACTTTTTCATAGTTCCTATGGTATTTTCCACTTACTTTGAGTATGGTACATGAAAATATATTTTGTCCTTGTTATTTATATGTAGGTCTACTAAGCTGAATAGCACAGGCTTCCTCAAATACTCAATTTCAAGAGCCTATTGCAAGCAGACTAAATATTTAACATTGAATTAACTTGAATTGAAGTGAAAGTTGCTCAGTCATGTCTGACTCTTTACAACCCCATGGACTATACAGTCCATGGAATTCTCCAGGCCAGAATACTGGAGTGGGTAGCCTTTCCATTCTCCAGGGGATCTTCCCAACCCAGGGATCGAACCCAGGTCTCCTGCATTGCAGGCAGATTCTTTACCAACTGAGCTATCAGGGAAGCCCAATATTTAACATGTTCTGTACTAAATAGAAATTTAGTGATCAGTTGTTTTCATTCAAATTATTCTTTTTATTGAACCAAATGGGCATGTTCATAGTTCCTTGAAGATTGCTTTTCGAAGAAAAAAATGTATATAGTTTAAAAAGTGCAGTTACTATTCAGAATAAGGGGAAAACACAAATATCAAATGCAGAAGTTATTACATTAAATTAGCATAGCTTAGGAAATATTTGTATGCTGTTAACTCTCAACTGTGTTTCTGTAATTCAGACCACTTTTCCAAACTCTAGACTGTGAGTTAGCAAACTATGGCCTTTAGGCCAAATTTAACTATAGCCTGTTCATGTACATTTTTATTGGAACACAGCCATGCCTATTCTTCTGCATAGTGTTGTTTACTGCCCAATGGCAGAGTGGTTGTGACGTAACACTTAGCCCACAGAGTCTGATAAAACACTTACTCTCTGGTTTGCTGACCCCTACTCTAGTCTTATGGGCTTCCCAGGTGGTGCTAGTGGTAAAGAATCCACCTGCCAAAGCAGGAGATGTAAGAGATGTGGGTTCAATCCCTGGGTCAGGAAGATCCTCTGGAGAGGGCATGGCAACCCACTCCAGTATTCTTGCCCGGAGAAATCCATGTACAGTGGAACCTCAGGGGCTATAGTCCGTGCGGTCACAAAGAGTCGGACATGACTGAAGTGACTTAGCACGCATGCACATATTCTAGTCTTGTATACCTAACTCTCTCCTTATATCCTCACTTATGTTGAAAAAACATGTCAAACTGAAAATGTTCAAAACCAGCTCTCATCTTTCCTCTGTAACCTGCTTCTACCAGTGTCTTACCCATTGTAGTGGATGGCAACTTCATCTTTCCAGTTGCTCAAACTTAAAGCTTTGGAGTCATTTCTTTACTTCCTGGTTTCTTTCTCACCCACTTTGAATGAGTCAGATCACCCCACAGGCCCTATTTGCAGCATGAATTCAGCATCCAGTCTCTTCCCCAGGACCATCACTGCTAACACTGTGACCTGAATCAACATTGTGTTTCAACAAAGCTATTGCTCTTGCTGCCTGAGCTGCCTTCTTTTGACTATGGCCTTTACAATCCCTTTGTGTCTTTTCAACACTCATCTAGAGTAATGCTGGTGTAGATGGCCTTCCCTGGTAGCTCAGATGATAAAGAATCTGCCTGCAATTCGGGAAATCTGGGTTCGATCCTTGAGTTGAGAGGATCCCCTAGAGAAGGCCATGGCAACCCACTCCAGTATTCTTGCCTGGAGAATCCCATGGACAGGGGAGCCATGTGGGCTACAGTCCGTGGGGTCGCAAAGTGTTGGACATGACTGAGCGACTAAGCACACACACAGAAATTACCGTATGGCCCTTCTCTAAACTCTACAGTGGTTCCCAGTTTTCCTTAAAGTTAACAGCCATCTTGCTCACAGTGACCCACAAAGCTGTCTGGGATCTGGCTCTCCTTCATTACTGACTGATCTCTTCCCACCTCTGTCCCTCCCACTAGCTCTAATCCAGCCAACCTCGCCTCCATGCTGTTTCTTAAAAATGTTACTCCTACTTCGGGCCTTCACAGGAGCTGTGTTTTCCACCTATAATTTTTCTCCTTTTGATATCCACTGCCTCAATACTTCACATTTTGAAATATTTTTTTTTATTTACAATTAGAAATTTCCATCCCTCCATCACCATCTCCCAAGGGTCCTGATTTTCCTTATCTTGCTCTATTTCCCCCATAGCACTTACTGCCTTTAATGTACCGAATTTAGTTATTTTTGTCTGCTTTCAGCTTCCATTCTTAGAATATAAGCTCTGTAGGGAAAGTTTGAGGAAATGTTTCATTTATTTATCCTGAGCATACTAAAAGAGTAAAATGGCCCATAAAGAACCCAAGTTAATGATGAATCATGAACTAATGAAAATTGATTTTAAAATATTTATTAAAGAGCACAACAATAACATTTTTATCTGATGAGTCTTAAGTCGTTTGTATATGTGTGCATATGCCTGTTATATTCTTTTATGTAACTTTCTGTGTTGCGTAATACTATAATTATTGTAGTGTCTTCAAACTGTGATTGCACTTTGTTTAAAACCAATTCAACTCAGTGTCTCTGAAATTATTTTTTCAGCTTTTCTTCTAAACACTCAGTACCATATTTCCCTATCACTTTGTTTAAGAGTTGCCATTGCTCTAATTGTGTCTCTAAGTCATTTTATATCTCCAAGTCCATTTCTTCTGCCTTCAGAATTTGATTAATAGAGTTTCTATT
Source organism: Giraffa tippelskirchi (assembly GCF_054371585.1). Classification (NCBI taxonomy): domain Eukaryota; kingdom Metazoa; phylum Chordata; class Mammalia; order Artiodactyla; family Giraffidae; genus Giraffa; species Giraffa tippelskirchi. The sequence goes on from NC_137284.1 coordinate 72,617,355, forward strand.
TGATTAATAGGATCCTCCTGCATTAGCACTTCGTGGTGGCTCAATCGGTAAAGAGTCTGCCTGCCATGTGGGAGAACTGGGTTTGATCCCTGAGTCGGGAAGATCCCTTGGAGAAGGAAATGGCAACCCACTCCAGTATTCTTGCTGGAGAATTCCATGGACAGAGGAACCTGGTGGGCTACAGTCCATGGGGTCACAAAGAGTTGGACACCACTGAGTGACTTTCACTTTCACTTTCCTGCATTATGATTCTTTCCATGTTTATCATGGTAGTTCCCCCACTAGAACTTCATGACAACTTAAGTTCTTTGAAAACCAGAGCCAAAGGCAAGGGTCATACATCTTTATTGAAGCAGTACAAGTTTAAGGTCAATGATGTGGTGGAAAAATGAGAGTAAAACAAGGAGAGATAGAAAGCAATGAAATATAATGGTTTATTTCACTAACCACTCTTTTCAGCCAGCTGTAGAAAAATATAATAGAGTACTCAGTAGGTGTGTTCTTCTGTCATGCAGAACTGTTTTGCAATGATTACAAGGGAAAAACCATAATTGAACATATCAACCAAAGGGACAAAGAAAGGGAAAAGTGTCTACCTAGCACCTTATGACTCCCACTTCCCCTTAGTCAGAATCTCCCCATAGAAAGTTAACATTCCTCACTTTTGCGTTGCACTGTCTGGCTGTGCAGAAAGCAGGCACTGTGACACTGTATTGAAACCCAGAAATGACTTGACACAGATGAGCTCAGCATGTGGGAAATTAGGACAACTTAAGCCCAAAATATGAAAATCTGACTCAAACCTCCTCTGAGAACTAGACAGGGCACCGGCTAAGTCACAGGTGGTCTGCAAGGAGGATGAATTCTTTAGAATTAGGCCACTGAATCTGAAAAGGGGTACCAATTCTAGTTATCATAAGCTTTTCTCAACTTCCAGGCATCTCCAGAAAAAAAAAAATGCCTTTGAATCTTTTCTTGTTCCGAATTCTCTTATCACTGGTCCAAATATTTGTGCTCTCACTTTCAGTCAATATGCTCATTATCTGTACTGAGCATACAGATAATGCCTCTGCCTGTTATCTGTATTCTGTGGTGCCTCTGTGCTGTCTGCATCAGCTTCAGCTCCCTTTTGTTTTTCTTGCTTTACTATCCACAGCTGGTCAATCCCAGGTTGCTTTTGTTTGGATTTCTAGCCAGTCACTCAGGAAAATCTCTAACACTTCTTTGTCTCCATTTCTGCATTGCTCTGTAATACCGTATGATGTAACAAAAGCATACAAATGAATGTCAAGCAAATTCATATTATTTTAAGCTTAGCCATATCTTCACTGCTGTCCTTGAAGCCTTTTGTTTTCTCAAATGCACTCTCTATCACATTTTCACCAACTTTTGAAGCCTTTATCTAACCTCCAAATTTTAGTTTGTCATCTCACCTCTTACAGATTATTAAATTTACTTATTTATTCGTTCAAGAGCATTCAAGATTGGCTCATTCGCATTTGAAAACCTTGTTTGAGTTCTAAGGTTAATGTTACTGACACCAGGATTTTTATCCTGAGTTTCCTCCTCTAGAATCTTGCTTCAATAATGTGCCCTCTTACCTTCACGCTGTCCATTTTTCTTTATCCATCTTCTTAAGCTACTAGCAAGGGTGTTCTCTATCTTGAAATTGAGGCACACAAGAGGGAAGTGAAATGAAGCAGTTGGTTATTCTTTCATTTTTTTCAGCTGTAACCTAATAGATTATAGCCAAAGAACGGATGCTTTTGAATTGTGGTACTGGAGAAGACTCTTGAGAGTCCCTTGCACAGTAAGGAAATCAACCCAGTCAATCTTAAAGGAAATTCAACCCTGAATAGTCATTAGAAGGAGTGATGCTGAAGCTCTAATACTTTGGCCACCTGATGTGAAGAGCTGACTTATTGGAAAAGACCCTGATGCTGGGAAAGATTGAAGGCGGGAGGAGAAGGGGACAACAGAATGAGATGGTTGGATGGTATCACTCAATGGACATTAATTTAAGCAAACTCTGGGAGATAGTAAAGGACAGGGAAGCCTGGTAAGCTGCAGTTCATGGGATTACAATGAATTGGACACAACTTAGCAACTGAAGAGTAACAGCAATAACCTAGTAGAGTTTTAGTTGTGTGGTAAAAGCAGTATTTCCAGTGATAGCATCTGCTTTTAGAGATACTTATATAAGACATAGTTTGGGGATAAAAAATGAAGTACAAACTTTAGCTCTTGATGTGAGAATTCTTTTACCTGACTAAACCCTAAATGGCATATTCAGGCTTCAGCAGTAAAAGTGATTTGAAAAAAATGTCTAGAACTTGATTGGGAACCATAATTCTGGTAAATAAGCTCTTATTCCTTTAGACAAAACTGGATTAGTGAAGTTGCAACCTTAGTAGTGTGCAATTGCAATCAATATTCCTTTGCTTACCCTTGATAGATTAGCATTCATCTCGATAATTGAACCATACTTCCTGGCTCATTTATTGCTGTAAAATGATGAAGCACTTCAGAAATACTCGTTTGTTGAGCTCTGTGGACCCACTCCCTAGTGAAAAAATCAAAATTGGTGAAAATCATGAAAAACAACCATTTGAAGTATGTGGAAATTGTTCTAGAGCAAACTTGCAGCTAAAGAAGTGCTTAGAGGAAATTTTATCTATAAAAGCTTTTATTTAAAATAAGATAGCAAAATAACTGTCCATGTTAAGAAACTGGAAAAAAAAAAGAAACTATAACCACAACAAGGAAAAGGAAATTAAAAATGGTAGAGTGGAAAGAAACAAAATGGAAAAGAGAAAATCAATGAAACCAAATTTCAAAATCTTTGAAAACATCAATACATTGATAAATCATTACTTGGCCTACAGAAAAAGAAAGGTGAGAGAAAAATCAAATTACCAAAATCAGAAAGAAAAAAGAGAGGACTTCACTACCACTTCACAGAATTTTTTTTTTAATTACAAGGAATACCCATGAATTACTATACATGGACAAATGAGACAACATACATGAAACATACAAGTTTCTAGAAAGATAAAAACTACTAAAACTAACCCAAGAAGTAGAAAATCTGACTGTACTTCTGAGAAAAGAGATTGATAATTTAAAAGTTGTATCTAATGAAAAGCCTAGGCCTCTAAATGGCTTCACAGGTGAATTCTACCAAACTTTTAAAGAATTAATACCAGCTCCCCACAAACTCTTTGAAAAAGTAGATGAGAAAGTCCTATTTCCCAGTTTTGTCTGTGTGGCCACTGTTACTACTAAAACCAGACAAGACCTCATGAGAAAAGGAAATAATAGATCAATATTTCCTATAGAGAAGAGGAATCCTCAACAAAGTGTTAACAAACTGAATCCAGCAATATACAAAAAGAATGAAGATTATACAGCGAGGCCAAATGGAACTTATTCCAGGAATTCATGGTTAGTTTAGCATACACGTACAAAAATTAGACCTTTTATAGGACAAAAATCACATGATCAACTCAATAGACATAGAAAAAGCTTTTAATAAACCAAATATCTTTTCATGATACAAGCACACAACAAACTAAGAGAGGGAACTTCTGTAAACTTACAAAAGGCACATAATGAAAAACCTACAGCTAACCTCATACTTGATGGTGAAAGCCAGAAAACTGTCCTCCTAAGATCAGGAATAAGACAAGAATATGTACTCTCTCCACTTTTGTCAAACGCTGAACTACACGTTCTATCCAAGGCATTTAGGCAAGAAAAGAAATAAAAGGTATCTAGTTACAAAAAGGAAAAAATAAAACTCTCTTTATGAACAGATGACATGATCTTGTATATAAACAATTCAAAGAAATTAGAAAAATACTGGAAGAAAGAACAAACACACATTCAGTAAGGTTACAAGACACAAGATCAATACAAAAATTGGTTTATTTTAAATACACAATAACAATTTGAAAATTATGTGAAATAATTCAATTTACAACAGCATCCAAAAGAAGATTTAAATTTATACCTAAGATTTAATTTAACAAAAGAAATGCAAGTCTTGTAAAGTGAAAACTACTACAAAACACTGAAAGAAATTGAAGATAATAAATAAATGGAAAGACATTCCATATTCATGAATTTGTTGTTCAGTCACTAAGTCATATTCAACTCTTTTCAACCCCATAGACTGCAGCACATCAGGCTTCTCTGTCCTTCACTATCTCCCATAGTTTGCTCAAACTCATGTCCACTAAGTCAGTGTTGCCATCCAACCATCTTATCCTCTCCCACCACCCCCACCCTTGCCCTGAATCTTTCCCAGCATCAGTCTTTTCCAATTAATTTGCTCTTCACATCAGATGGCTAAAGTATTGAAGCTTCAGCATCAGTCCTTCTAATGACTATTCAGGGTTGATTTCCTTTAGGATTGACTGGTTTGATCTTGCAGTCCAAGGGACTCTTAAGAAGTCTTCTCTGGTACAATTCGAAAGCATCAATTCAGCACTCGGCCTTTTTTTATGGTCCAACTCTCATATCCTTACATGTTTACTGGGAAAACTTAATACTATTAAGATGACAGTACTCTCTGGGTTAGTTTCCTATGGCTGACATTACAAATTACCACAAACATGGTGGCTTAAAACTACAGAAACGCATTCTCTCACAATTTTAGAGGCCAGTACTTCAAATTCAAGGTGTTGACAGGACAGCACTCCTTCTGAAGTCTATAGGAGACAATCCTTCTTTTTCTCTTCAGTTTTTGATGGCTCCAGGCAACTCAGGGCTTGTGGCTACATAACTGTAATATCTATTTACAGCTTCGTATGTCCTTCACTTCTGAATGGCTGTGTCTTCTCTATGTATTATAAAGAGTACTTGTGACTGTATTGAAGGCCCACTTGGATAATCCAGGATGATATTATCTTAAGATCCTTAATTCTATCTGTAAATATCCCTTTTTTCCAAGTAAAATCTCATTCACAGATTCTTGGGCTAGATCATGCTAGGTGATGCTGTTTCTTTTTCAGAAAATCGACAAGATCATTCTAAATTTCATATAAGGGAAATAAGGGACTTTGTATAGCCAAAACAGTTTTAAAGTAGCAGAATAAAATTGGCAGATCCATGCTTCCTAATTTCAAAGCTTATGATAAAACTGTAGTAATCAGGGCAGCATGGTACTTGCATAAAGTCAGACATATAGATCAATGGAATAGAATATAGAGTCTAGAAATGAACTCATGTATTTGCAGTTAAACTTTTTGCAATAAGGATGCTGCATAAGTTCAGCGAGGAAATAGGAATCTTTCAACAGATAGTGTGAGAACAGCTGGATATTTACATATAAAGAATGAAACTAGACCCCTACCTCATACAATACACAAAAATGACTCAAAATGGCCTGTAGACTTAAACGTAAGTGCTAAAACTATAAAACTCTTAAACTTAGGAGTAAATTGTCATGATTTAGGATTAGGCAATGGTTTCTTAATTATGACCATAAATGTACAAATAATAAGAAAGTAAATTGGACATCATCAAAGTTAAAAATTTTGTGCCTTAAAGGACACCATCAAGATAACAAGAAGACATCCCACTGAATGAAGAAAAATACTTGTCTTCCAAATATCTGAAGAGATACTTGTGTCCAGAATATGTGGAATTCTTAGAACTCAATGTAAAAGACTATCCAATTAAGAATGGACAAAGTATTTTTCATTTTTAATCTAATTAAAAATATATATAGCCGATAAACACATAAAAGATGATCAACATTATTAACTGTGGGGCAATGCAAGTAAAAAGTACAATGAGATACCACTTGAGCCCACTTCAGTTGTCATAATCATAAGGACAGGAGTTAGTGTTGGCAAGACTGAGAAATTAGACCCTTCATATGTTGCTGTAAAACTGTGAAAATGGTATAACCTCTATGGAAAACAATCTTTCAGTTCTTCAAATTGTTAACTATAGAATCTGCATATGACCCAGCAATTAAACTTGTAGGCATATGCATAAGAGAAATAGACATATCCACACAAAAACTTGTACATAAATGTTCCTAGAAGCATTATTCATGATAGTAAAAAAAGTGGAAACAATCTAAATCTCCATCATGTAATGAATGGATGTTTTATATCCAGATAATGAAATATTGTGTTAGTCGCTCAGTCGTGTCCGACTCTTTGAGACCCTATGGACCGTAGCCTGCCAGGCTCCTTTGTCCATGGGGTTCTCTAGGCAAGAATACTGGAGTGGGTTGCCATTTCCTTTTCCAGAGGATCTTCCCAACCCAGGGATCGAACCTCTTCTATACTGCAGGCAGTTTCTTTACCATCTGAGCCACCAGGGAAGCCCATGATGAAATATTATTGGGGCATAAAAAGGAATAGCTATAATATGGATGAACTTTTTCATCATGCTGAGTGAAAAACTAGTCACAAAGGACTATATATTGCATAATTCTATTTATTTGAAATGTCAAGAATCATTTCTCTGCCTTTTGACTAAGATCAAATGAAATGTCAACAATAGGAAAATTTTAAAAGGCAGAACACAGTCTAGTGGTTAACAGGGATAAGGGCCTCTGAGGGATAGGATGTGACTGGTAAAGGGAACAGTGTTTCTTATGAGGTGATCAGTTCAGTTCAGTCGCTCAGTCGTGTCCTACTCTTTGCGACCCCATGAACTGCAGCACACCAGGCCTCCCTGTCCATCACCACCTCCCTGAGTCCACATAAACCCATGTCCATCGAGTCGGTGATGCCATCCAGCTATCTCATCCTCTGCCGTCTCCTTCTCCTCCTGCACTCAATCTTTCCCAGCATCAGGGTCTTTTCAAATGAGTCAGCTCTTCGCATCAGGTGGCCAAAGTATTGGAGTTTCAGCTTCAACATCAGTCCTTCCAATGAACACCCAGGACTGATCTCCTTTAGGATGGACTGGTTGGATCTCCTTGCAGTCCAAGGGACTCTCAAGAGTCTTCTCCAACACCACAGTTCAAAAGCATCGATTCTTTGGCACTCAGCTTTCTTCACTGTCCAACTCTCACATCCAAACATGACCACTGGAAAAACCATAGCCTTGACTAGACAGACCTTTGTTGGCAAAGTAGTGTCTCTGATTTTTAATATGCTATCAAGGTTGGTCATAACTTTCCTTCCAAGGAGTAAGCGTCTTTTAATTTCATGGCTGCAATCACCATCTGCAGTGATTTTGGAGCCCAGAAAAATAAAGTCTGACACTGTTTCCACTGTTTGCCCATCTATTTGCCATGAAGTGATAGGAGCGGGTGCCATGATCTTAGTTTTCTGAATGTTGAGCTTTAAGCCAACTTTTTCACTCTCCTCTTTCACTTTCATCAAGAGGCTCTTTAGTTCTTCTTCACTTTCTGCCATAAGGGTGGTGTCATCTGCATATCTGAAGTTGTTGATATTTCTCCCGGCAATCTTAATTTCAGCTCGTGCTTCCTCCAGCCCAGCGTTTCTCAAGGTGTACTCTGCATATAAGTTAAATAAGCAGGGTGACAATATACAGCCTTGACGTACTCCTTTTCCTATTTGGAACCAGTCTGTTGTTCCATGTCCAGTTCTAACTGTTGCTTCCTGACCTGCATACACGTTTCTCAAGAGGCAGGTCAGGTGGTCTGGTATTCCCATCTCTTTCAGAATTTTCCACAGTTTATTGTGATCCACACAAAGGCTTTGGCTTAGTCAATAAAGCAGAAATAGATAGTTTTCTGGAACTCTCTTGCCTTTTCGCTGATCCATCGGATGTTGGCAATTTGATCTCTGATTCCTCTGCCTTTTCTAAAACCAGCTTGAACATCTGGAAGCTCATGGTTCACTTATTGCTGAAGCCTGGCTTGGAGAATTTTAAGCATTGCTTCACTAGCGAGTGAGATGAGTGCAATTGTATGGTAGTTTTAGCATTCTTTGACATTGCCTTTCTTTGGGATTGGAATGAAACCTGACCTTTTCCAGTCCTGTGGCCACTGCCGAGTTTTCCATATTTGCTGGCATATTGAGTGCAGCACTTTCACAGCATCATCTTTCAGGATTTGAAATAGCTCAACTGGAATTCCATCACCTCCACTAGCTTTGTTCGTAGTGATGCTTCCTAAGGCCGACTTGACTTCACATTCCAGGATGTCTGGCTCTAGGTGAGTGATCACACCATCATGATTATCTGGGTCATGATGATCTTTTTTGTACAGTTCTTCTGTGTATTCTTGCCACCTCTTCTGAATATCTTCTGCTTCTCTTAGGTCCCTACCATTTCTGTCCGTTATTGAGCCCATCTTTGCATGAAATGTTCCCTTGGTATCTCTAATTTTCTTGAAGAGATCTCTAGTCTTTCCCATTCTATTATTTTCCTCTATTTCTTTGCACTGATCACTGAGGAAGGCTTTCCTATCTCTCCTTGCTATTCTTTGGAGCTCTGCATTCAAATAAGTTTATCTTTCCTTTGCTCCTTAGCTTTTCGCTTCTTTTCTTTTCGCAGCTATTTGTAAGGCTGCCTCAGACAGCCATTTTGCTGTTTTGCATTTCTTTTTCTTGGGGATGGTCTTGATTCCTGTCTCCTGTACAATGTCATAAACCTCCATCCATAGTTCATCAGGCACTCTGTCTATCAGATCTAGTCCTTTAAATCTATTTCTCACTTCTACCATATAGTCGTAAGGGATTTGTTTTAGGTCATTCCTGAATGGTCTTGTGGTTTTCTCCACTGTCTTCAATTTCAGTCTGAGTTTGACAATAAGGAGTTCATGATCTGATCCGCAGTCAGCTCCTGGTCTTATTTTTGCTGACTGTATAGAGCTTCTCCATCTTTGGCTGCAAAGAATATAATCAATCTAATTTTGGTGTCGACCATCTGGTGATGTCTATGTGTAGAGTCTTCTCTTGTGTTGTTGGAAGAGGGTGTTTGCTATGACCAGTGCATTCTCTTGGCAGAACTCTATTAGCCTTTGCCCTGCTTCATTGTGTACTCCAAGGCCAAATTTGCCTGTTACTCCAGCTGTTTCTTTACTTCCTACTTTTGCATTCCAGTCCCCTATAATGAAAAGGAAATCTTTTTTGGGTGTTATTTCTAGAAGGTCTTCTAGGTCTTCACAGAACTGTTCAACTTCAGCTTCTTCAGCGTTACTGGTCACGGCATAGACTTGGATTACCATAATATTGAATGGTTTGCCTTGGAAACGAACAGAGATCATTCTGTCGTTTTTGAGATTGCATGCAGATACTGCATTTTGGACTCTTTTGTTGACTATGATGGCTACTCCATTTCTTCTAAGGGATTCCTGCCCACAGTAGTAGATATAATGGTCATCTGGGTTAAATTCACCTACTCCAGTCCATCTTCGTTCACTGATTCCTAGAATGTCGATGTTCACTCCTGTCATCTCCCATTTGACCACTTCCATTTTGCCCTGATTCACGGACCTAACATTCCAGGTTCCTATGCAATATTGCTCTTTACAGCTTCGAATCTTGCTTCTCTCACCAGTCCCATTCACAACTGGGTTTTGTTTTTGCTTTGGCTCCATCCCTTCATTCTTTCTGTAGTTATTTCTCCACTGATCTCCAGTAGCATATTGGGCACCTACTGACCTGGGGAGTTCATCTTTCAGTGTCCTATCTTTTTGCTTTCCATACTGTTCATGGGGTTCTCAAGGCAAGAATACTGAAGTGGTTTGCCATTCCCTTCTCCAGTGGACCACATTCTGTCAGACCTCTTCACCATGACCTGCCCGTCTTGGGTGGCCCCACAAGGCATGGCTTAGTTTCGTTGAGTTAGACAAGGCTATGGTCCATGTGATCAGATTGGCTAGTTGTCCATGACTGTAGTTTCAGCCTGTCAGCCCTCTGATCCCCTCTCTCAGTGCCTACCGTCTTATCTGGGTTTCTCTTACCTTGGACGTGGAATCTCTCTTCAGGGCTGCTCCAACAAAGCACAGCCGCCTGTTACCTTGGACATGCGATAGCGCTCTCGGCTGCGCCCCTGACCTCCAGCCCCTGGTAGCTCCTCGTGACCGCGCTCAGTGCGCCGACGTTATGAGGTGATAGAAATATGCTAAATTTATATTTTGATGGTTGTACAACTCCTTGATACTAAGTCTTTGAATTATATTCCTGAAATGGGTGATTTTTATGGCTTGTGAATTTATCTCAGTAAAGCTGTTTTGTTTTTTTTTTTTTGCTAAATAGGGTAACCACTAAAACAAACATGGGTATACAACTTGCAAACTAGTAGAGGGAAACAAAACTCCAAGCAATGTAACATAAATCAATAGAGAATAAAAATAAAGAGAGGAAAACAGGGAAATGAAATGTATGTAATAGGATAGTAGAAATAAATGTGAGCATATTAATAATAATATTAGAAGTAAGCAGAATGAACTCATTAATAAGGCAGTATTGTTTTATTGGATTTAAAAAATCTAACTATCGAGTGAAAAAAGGAAAAAAAAAAAAAATCTAACTATCTGATATACACTGGAGATACCTAAAGCCTAATGGTATAGAAATGTTGAAAGTAAAAGACAGCAAAATATATACCAAGTATATATATTAAGCAGAGAAATATACTGTTCAAATGCCATCAGGAAGAAATTGTCTTAAGAAAGCAAGAATTATTAGAGAGAAACTAGATCATATATAATGAAAAGCTTAATTTTACCCAGAAAATGTCCATGGGATTTTCCAAGCAAGAATACTGGAGTGGGTTGCCATTTGCTCCCCAGGGAGATTCATATAAACACAGTAACAAATCCCGGAAATATATAAGGCAAAAACTCACAGAATTACTAGCACAAATTGAAAAACCACCATCATGGTAGAGATTTTAACAAAAATGATTTATAAATCATGCAAACATAAATAATAGGCCATAAGGCAAGTCTCAAAAGAGTTAATGTAACAAAAAAAAAAAAACAGCATTGAAGATTGAATGTTTTACTGATTTTTGCAGAGTAGATAATAATAATAACATAAAGAAGTTATGTTTAAGGTATATTTATATCTGGTTGAGGATCTCCATTTGCCTGTTTCTTATTTTACTGTTTATTGTCATAATTGGTATAGTGTGGAAAGGGAGCTAGTGTTTATCAAATGCCTAGTAGATGCCAAGTGTTCACTATAATCCTCACAACAATCTCATAAGAATAACTACTATCTTTATTTGTCTATGTGAAAATAGATACTCAGGAAAGCTATGTGATTTCCTTAAGGTCTGATAAGTGATGTAGGTCATGTTTGAACTCAGATTTGTCTGATGGAGTCCTGTACTTGGGCTTCCCAGGTGGCGTTAGTGGTAAAGGACCTGCTTGCTAATGCAGGAGACATTAAGAGATGCTGGTTCAATCCCTGGGTCGGGAAGATGCCCTGAAGAAGGGAATAGCAATCCACTCCAGTACTCTTGCCTGGAGAATCCCATGGGCAGAGGAGCCTGGCAGGCTATAGTCCATGGGGTTGCAAAGAGCTGAACATGACTGAAGTGACTTAGCATGCATGGTCCTGTACTAAGTTCAACTAGGTGTCTGACAGCTCACTTGAAACTAGACAATGAATTTTGAGCATGGGTAAGTGTACATAATCCTATTCTAAGAGCAATTCATGTCAACTTCATTTCTTCTTTCTTCCTTCTCTTTCTATTTATATAAACCCTGAATTTCTGCCCCCCCAAAAATACAGACTCGACATTGTGTAAATCAATATAAATTATTTGCTACAGTTTTAGTCTAGAAGAAAATACAAAGTTCACCTTAGCAATATTATATGAATAAGATGTTATTGCTTTTTAATATGGAGAGTTGATCTTATTTTTATTAAGGGATAGTATGTAAATGAGTAGAAAATTTGAAAGGCAAAAAGGAGAGACATTAGTGTTCTTAAAAAATCTGTATATCTTACAGATGAGCTACAATAACCAGCATTTACTTAGCTAGTTGGCATTTAGTTGCTAAGTACTTTCTGACTCTTTGATGAGACTTCATGGATTGTAGCCTGCCAGGCTCTTCTGGCCATAGGATTTTTCAAGCAAGAATACTGGAGTGGGTTGCCATTTCCTTCTCCAAAGATTCTTCCTGACCCAGGGATTGAACCCATGTCTCCTGTATTGGTAGGTGGATTGTTTTCTGCTGAGCCACCAGGGAAGCCCCGAGGCTTTAAACATGATTTGATTTATATGTCCAATCAATCCTATGAAAAAGCTATAGTTATATTTCACATTTTATAAATGAGAAAACTGAGGCTCAGAGCAGTTCAATAACTTTACCTAGTGTTTCACCAATAGTAGTTGGTGAACATGAGTCTATATCCATAACCATATATAGAAGTATGTGAATATTTAATAATGGAAACATTTCTTTGGTATGATAGCAAACTTTCAGTCTGTTTTGTTGTTCAGTCCCTAAGTCATGTCTGACTCTGGTACCTCATGACCTGCAGTATGCCAGGCTTCCCTGTCTTTCATTATCTCCCTGAGTTTGCTCAAACTCATGTCCATTGAGTCTGTGATGCCATCCAGCCTTCTCATCCTCTGTTGCCCTCTCCTCCTCCTGCCTTCGGTCTTTCTCAGAATCAGGTCATCTGCATATCTGAGGTTGTTGATATTTCTCCCAGAAATCTTGATTCCAGTTTGTGATTCATCCAGCCTGGCATTTGGCATGATGTACTCTGCATTTAAGTTAAATAAGCAGGGTGACAATAAACAGCCTGGACATACTCCTTTCCCAGTTTTGAACTAATCTGTTGTTCCATGTCTGGTTCTGATTGTTACTTCTTATCCTGCATACAGGCTTCTCAGGAGACAGGTAAGGTGATTTGGTATTTCCATCTCTTTAAGATTTTTCCACAGTTTGTTGTGACCCACACAGTCAAAGACTTTATCATAGTCAATGAAGCAGAAATAGATGGTTTTTTTGGAATTCCCTTGCTTTTTTTCTATGATCCAGTGGATGCTGACAATTTGATCTCTGATTCCTCTTCCTTTTGTAAATCCAGCTTGTATATATGGAAGTTCTCAGTTCACGTACTGCTACAGCTTAGCTTGAAGGATTTTGAGCATACCTTGCTAACCTGTGAAGTGAGTGAAATGAATGCAACTGTGTGATAGTTTGAATATTGGCATTGCCTTTCTTTGGGATTGGAATGAAAACTGACCTTTTGCAGCCCTGTGGTTTTCCAAATTTGATGGCACATTGAGTGCAGCACTTTAACAGCATCATGTTTTAGATTTGAAATAGCTTAGCTGGAATTACATGATAACTTTTATTCACTTTTTTTAGATTTGTAAGCGAGATGCCTACCTTTATTTTACTCATCCAGTTTATTGGACAACTGTGAACTTAAGCAGGTATTATTAGAGAGGATGATGATGACAAGATACATGTAAAAATTGAATACTTTTTTGTTTGCTATAAAAATTCCAATTTTTTACTCTTAAGTGATCCAGAGTTGTAGGAAAGACTTTGTCCAAATGAGAGGATTTGATGTGAGTTAGGAAAACCAGCCCAAAGGTCAAAGTTGAGGGGAACTGATGTCTGAAATGACAAAGATAGACATCCTGAGGTAAAAGTGTGGCTTATAGGAAATAGGGGAATTAAAGCCAGGCCAAGAAGTTGAATATTGACTAGCTCTGTACTAGAATAGACCGACTTGGTAGGATAAACAGAGGCCTTTTCATTTCATTTGTTGCTGAAAGTTTTCTGCCTGTATTTCTCCAGATTCCAAGAACTACAGGTGAAATCAAATACCTTGAGTTAGGGGGCTTCCCTGGGGCCTCAGTGATAAAGAATCTGCCTGCCAATGAGGAGACATGGGTTCAATTCCTGGGCTGGGAAGATCCGCTGGAGAAGGAAATGGCAACCCTACTCCAGTATTCTTGCTTGGGAAATTCCATGGACAGAGGAGCCTTGTGGGCTACAGTCCACGGGGTTGCAAAAGTATCGGACATGACTTAGCCACTAAACAGCAACCGTGAGCTAGGGATGAAGCGTGAGAGGGATTAGGGCCACTGGAACGTGTATTAAGAACAGATGTTCTTAAGTCACATCGGTAGAACGTAGAAGATCTCCTGTTGGGTGCCTATAGTCCAGCTTGTTTCTTTCTAGGGTCTTTACCCATGGACTACATCCACTATAGGAAAACTAGCTATGAAAAATTCCATGTTTTCCCCCTTTTCCATATTTGAGATAAAATAAGAGGTTTAGCTTTAATATATGAGGTAATATGCTTCTCTCATGTCAAATACTTTGACCATCCAGCAGTGTTTTCTCAAGTTGTTACAGTGTGATTGCAATGTAGTCTATGGAATTAAAAATCCAAAAGACTCAAACAAATGTTACACAGATGAAAAAGGTTTCCTGTCATTATTTTATCTTTTTCAGTTAAAAAAAAAAAAGCAAATTAAATCATTGGATTTTCATTTGCATTAATTTTTATTTTAGAGATGTGTTCACTGTTATGGAAGTCTAGCACTATGGTAAATGCACAGTGTGGTGAGTGAGATATCACTCATAACCATTGGAATGACTATTATCAAAAAAAGTAAGAACAGGTGTTGGCAAGGATGTGGAGAAAAGGGAACCATCCTTTTCTTGGCATCCTTACATGCATGCCATGGATAGTGGCAGCGTAAGTTGGTATAGCCACTGTGGAAAACAGTATGGAGATTCCCCCAAAAATTGAGAATAGAGCTACCATTTGATTTAGCAATTTCTCTTCTGGATATTTATCCTAGTGATAGGGAAACATTAATCTAAAAAGACACATGCAGTCCCATGTTCACTGCAGCATTGTTAGAATAGCCAACATATGGAAACAACTTACGTTGCCCATCAACAGATAGATGGATAAAGAAGACGTGATACACACACACACATACTTATCACAGCAAAATAGTTGTGATACTACTCAGCTATAAAAAGATGAAGTTTTGCCATTGGCAACAACATGGATGGGCCTTATGCCCACCAACCATGAATAGAGGGCATTGTGCTAAGTAAAATAAGTCAGACTGAGAAAGACAAATAACTTAAGATTTTACTTATATATGGAAAAAAAGAAGCAAAAAACAAATAAACAAACCTGCAGATACAGAAGCAGAGCAGTGGTTATCAGAGGGGAAGGGCCACGGGGAAAAGTAAAATGGTAAAGCAGATCAACTGTCAAGTAACAGATGGAAACTAAATGTTTGGTGGTGATCATGGTGTAGGATATACAGACACAGACATAGAGTGTGCACGTGAAATTTATAAAATGTTAAAACCATTGTTATCTCAATAAAAAATGAATTTTAAAAAAATTAAATGAATAATTTCAAAAAATATTCTACCAGAGGCAGTGAAAGAGACTTTGAAGTTCCCAATATTGTTTAAGGTGTGTTTATTTACATTTCTCACAATGCCCAGAAAAATATGTTTTCTGTAGTTTGTGTCCATAAAATATTAGCTCATTTTTCATAACGGTTTCATTTTAAGTTCTTGCCCAAACTTCAGTGAACTCAGGATCAACCTGTCTTTGCCAGGTAGAAACTCCACTTGTAATTGAAAAGTTACTGGTTCTTGTGAGTTGATGCCATAAAGACTCACACATAATTGTTAATAAAGTGGGTGTATCTATTTATAAATGATAGACATAAAAGAGTCTCAGTTATGTTCATGTTTTACTAAGTAAGATATGGGGACAGTTTGTTTTATTCTAAAGAGAATACTTTGTCTCATTTTGTTTCAAAATGACTTTGCTGACAGTGAGAGTGAAAGGTGTTTTATTCTTACTGACTCTCAAGTTTGCTGTAAATCACGTGGTTTCTTTCTTAGAAGCATAGAGAAAGTATGAGCTGGAAAGAACCTTAGAAATGAACCTTAGTCTTGTTATTTTACAGACTAAGAAATGGTATGCCAGAGAATTGAAGCGACTTCCCAAGGTAACAGATTTCCTGGCTAAGCCAGAATTGAAATCTGTATCTGCCTTATTCTGCCTCCAGCGTCATTTTCCCACTATACACAGTCCTATTTTGCATATATTATGTCAGTTACAAAAAAAAAAGAAGCACTGAAGTCCACTTGGTTATTTGATATGTTAGCCTGTTGTGAGTGCTGAAAAATTCTCCATTTTGTATATTACATAGGTGATGCTTACTGTATTCCGTGGTGTCTAGTTGATGAAGACAATAAGGATAGCATATCTTTCTAGTCTTTGTATTAGAATATATTGATTTTATTCCAAACAACTTGATTTTATTTTAGGAACACTGTGAATTCCATAACCGATCAGTTTTTCCTTTTATAACTTGCTGCTGGAAAGTTAAGAGCTAATGGGTGGCCCCATTCTATTAGTGCAAAGAGTGCTGTGTAACAAATTGTTCTGTTGCCTTTTCTTTAGTTCTGACTCTGTTTTATATCACTACCTTTTAATTTTTTTTCTCTCTTTTTTGTTTACACCTATTGCTCTTTTGCCTTACCGGAATTTGGTCCTGTGATGCATGTGAAAAAGACCTTGATATTTGGTCCTGTCCGAAACCATTCAGCATGGACAAAATGTGTTCATGGACATTTGTGACGGGCCAAATTTCAAGGACCTTTTGAGTGGACTGAATGTCTTATGTACATTTCAGACAGGACCAAATATCTGCTAACCTTAATGTTATGTTGGGATTTTTCTGGTTATTGAAACGTAAATCGTTTTTTTGTTGTTAAGACAAATAGAAAGAAAATGTAGGGAATTAAATTCACTATGCAACTATTTTACTGTAGATGAAGTTTCAGTATTTATCCCATAGTTTATCTTGAATATATCTAGAGAAACTTTTCTAACTCAATTTGTTGAGTTTACTCTCTTCAACCTTGGCCTAGTCTCATTTTGATAAGTTTACATCATGGGGATGACATGAGGAAATTAGGTTATTTTATGACTTGTTTACATAATTTTATTTGCCTGAACTACATCTGAACCTGAATTTAAACTTGCAGAAGAGAAGTAACCGATTTTCTGTAAAAGTCTTTCATGTAAATGTGAAGAGATGTTAATTATCAGGACTTGAAAAATTCTTTTAACACGGTAAAATGTTTGCTTTACTGGGGATTTCCTTGGAGTTGAGAAAGCTGTTTGTGTAGCAAGTCCATTTCTGAGAGAAGATCAATGAGATTGACTTCAACTTCAAAAGGTGCTCTTTTCCAAATATTTCACATTTATTAGCAGGGAGGATTCACTCAAAGGGTAAAAATATGCTGTGGTTTACAGAGTAGCTCAGAATCTACTGACAATCCCAGTTGATGTTTGCAGTTTTTTCAGGGCCCAATAATCTGGTTTTGCTTGAGAGATGATTTGCTTTATAAAGGAACATCTACTATTTCTGATTATCCTATTCACAGGACTACATGACCTCAAGAGCAAAATATTTCATTGGTCCTTCCTGAGCTTCTTCTCTCGGGTATTGTCAGTGTAGCTCCATGGGCTCTTCCTTGATCTGTCATACATGGTGATTTTATAATTGAAGAATCAGCACATGCTTTAAGGCAAACAAGGGCAGAGACTTCAGGCTGACCTCTTTGGGGTTCCTTTTACCTCTCAATCTTGGCTCTTCACCTTCTGGCTACCGTAATCGTTCTGTGATAACTTCACCCTACCGGTGTTTGTAGTTCACCTAGTTTATATAGTGATTTTCAGCGTGAAGATTAATCTAATATAAGCAGCCTTTCCACAGCATATCATAGCATTTCTGTCTTAAAACCAGACTAGTATATGTTCTATTTCAGGGACAGTAAATGTTTCCTCTCCTCCTTCCTGAACTTAGAACTAATGCTAATCCAAATGCAATAGCAAAATTTGATTTCTGTGAGCTTAGGAAATCAAAGCAATAAAGTTTAAGTCGTAAAGGTGGACTCCTTGGCAAACTTTCTCCTGTCCGAATTGTTTTAAGTCAACTTATTAGCTGATACTAGTTGACCATGGCATCTCTCCAGCTTCACCCTTGGCTTAAGATTTGTTGTAAGCTGCCGTTTCTCTCTCACTTCAAAACTGAGGACTCTCTGTCCCATATTGTCAACTCAAATTGCTCTTTTGTATCCTCTGGGAGCTTAGAGCACCTGATCCTGTTAAAACAGAGTGTGCTACTAAGTAGCCTTCTTTCTCTAATGTGCATGTGTGTGTGCACGCTCAGTTAGTCGTGTCTGACTGAGCAATCCCATGGACTGTAGCCCACTAGGTTCCTCTGTCCATGATATTTCCTAGGCAAGAAAACTGGAGTCGGTTGCCATTTCCTTCTCCAGGGGATCTTTCCGACCCAGGTATCGAACGCATGTTGTCTGCATTGCAAGTGAGCCAACTATCTCTAAACTCCAGTCTTTTTCTGCTTCTTCATTTTCTGTTTTTTAAAGAACTTTCTGAAATTCAGGCCTTAGGTGCCACTTGCTACCTCTGAGGCATTTCCCATTCCCCATAAGAAAGAGCCCAAACTCCTTGGACTGGTAAGGACCTTTGTGAGCTGGTCACATCCTACTTTTTTAGCTCGATTTTCAGGCTTACTTTTACCTGTATCAAAGGTTCAATTTCTCAAGATTTTTATCATGGAACTTTTTTGCAGAACATGTCATACCTTTCCTGCTTCTCTAGTTTGATCATGTTGCGCTTCCTTCCTTCCTTCTTTCTTTCCCAGAAGAAATTCTACTCACTCATCAAGGTTCGCTGAAGCATCATCTCTGCTGTGAGACTTTATTCTCTTCCTTCCCAAGTTTCAGGGGCCCTGGGGCACTGTGATGATCCTGCTGTTGCTGTTTTTACATTTTAAGAACTTGAAACTACTGCTGATTGTTCTAATGTTTTTCTCCTGCTGGTCTGTTAGCTTCTGAAAATAGTGTTCAACAAGCTTTACAAGTGTTTGTTTTCCATAACTGTGATGAAGACCAGGGTTTGGCCTGGGTCTCAGCCAATGCTTTCAACAGAGGACCAAGTGTTTGAGGCCCAGCATGGAAGTCCCTGGGAAGACACTTTGGGTCGAATGGGTCATTTAGCACTTGTCAGCTCATAACATCAAGGTAGCTGTCTGCTTGTCCTTAAGTCTTGTCCAATCCAAGACATTATTAAAAATATCAATTTTTAAGTACAAAAAAGTTCTTTGCCTGCTGTGCTTAGTCACTAGGTCATGTCCGACTCTTTGCAACCCCAGGGACTGTAGCCTGCCGGGCTCTTCTGGGATTTCCAGGCAAGAAAACTGGAGTGGGTTGCCATGGCCTCCTCCAGGGGATCTTCTCAACCCAGGGATCCAAACAGGTCTCCTACATTGCAGGCGGATTCTTTACCGTCTGAGCCACCAGGGGAATTCTTTGCTTAATCCTTTCAAAGAAACTAAGTTTTTATACTCTTCCATGTGGGAAAAGGACTGCACAGAAATAACAATACTAATATTTTACCATTCAAGGCATAAGTTGTGTGTATCTCTGTTTAGTTCTGAATTATCATCAGGGTGTAATACCTGGTAGTTCCATGATTCCTTAGTAAGTTAGCTGGCTCCTACCTGGGGGTGAATTTTTTTTAGCAATTGAGTTCAGGGGTATTTGGTTTGCCTTTTAGATTTAGGTGATTTTCTAGCTTATGCTCTGAAGGTCTAAACTGTAATGGAATTTTGAATGCAAAAGGACATCTGCTTGTGCTTGAAGAAGTGGAAAAATGAGATCTTAGTGCTCTGGATACAAAGCTTCCCAAACGCATACTGTGCTATAAAATTGAGGAAACGCCAAGAAGGAAAATAAAACCAGTGAAACCCTTTAGGGCACACCTGAGGATACTTTAATCAGGATGGAATGGAAAAAATAGATTAAATACAGTTATACCAGGAAGAATTATAGAAGGAAAATAGGATATTTTGATGTCTCTATTTTGATGTCCTATTTGATGTCTCAAATAGGAATTTGATGTCTCTTTGAAGAGCTGAAGGGGTTTCTGCTGCTTTCGGCTGTTGGAACCGCGTTCGTGGTTGTGTTGCAGTGATGGATGCAGAGGGATGAAGATCATCCACCAAGTCCTAAGGGTGTGGGGGGCAATCCAGTGAGGAAGCTCCTGGTCAGCAGAGAAGCCAGGGCTAAGGAGTGACAGGGTGGCTCCCATGGGTGTGGGCGAGCCGGTGGTTTTCATGGGCTCCTTTCAGGCCCCAAAAGTGGGAAAAGCAGCAGACACTCTGCCCCAACTACTGTCTTATTCTCAAGGACAATTCAAAATGGAAGCTTCTCCAGTCTGACCTACACCAGACTCCAGCGGAGAACTGCTGGGGCTAGAAGCCCCTCCACTTCCCCAGCTCAGCACCACTGCTCTTCAGGGAGCTTGGACGACTGCTTTCTGTGTGAAAAGTGGAAAACTGGAGAAATAGATCAATTCTGTGCTCCTGAAACTGAATAGTATCAATGGAAGGAAGTATGGGACTGTGTGATAGATGGGAAGGCCTTTAGATGACTCTAGCATGTGTATATCATAACACCGACACTGATCAGCAAATGTATATTCCAACAAGACAAGAGGATGCAGAAAATCTTCAGTGGAATGGGGGTGGGGTGGTGGAGTCAGAATCTCCTACAGAGAATTTTTTGAACAGGTGGGAGTCTAACCTCCCACCTCCACAGCAGGAAATTATGATGACTCTTCTAGGGAAGCTAGAAGCAACCTTTCCCACTTCCCATGGAGGCTTGCTCTTGTTATTTCTAATTGTTTCTGCATTCAGTGATTCTTTTTCTTTGACGCATAAATGACTTTCTGTTGAGGCATAGCACATGGAAAAGAAATCATGTGAACTAATTGCATGCACAGGATCATATTATACTATTAGGACGTTTTCATGACATTGCACAGATCATGTTAAACACACCAGTTGGAACTCTGCACTTTGAAACTGGCACAGCAAGGCCAAGGACTCCCCACCCCCAGGCCTCTCTGGTGCTGTTTGAACCTCTTCTTTCCCTGAAGTTCATCGACCTTAAATATTTGGTAAAGTGGCAACACCACTCCATTTTTCAGTTTTGGAAAGAGGACACATTTCAACACTAATGATCAGTGTTTCTCTTAATCTCAGATGCCAGCCAGTATGTTAAACTTCTATCCTTCAATTCTGAGTGAGCTAGGACTGTATGATGAATACTTAAAGATTTTCTACCCTGCTGGGGACTTGAAGAACTTTAGTAGGAAAAAAAAAAGTTGGCTCCTGGCCTCTGCCTTGAGTTGTAAAAATATTCCTCTGAATTAGCATACTTCTCTGTAATGTCCCCATATGTTGATTTTTTAAAAGTGTGCATTAAATGACAAAAACTGTTAGAGCCTACTCTGAGTCAATATTGATAGCCATCAGATCAGGAACTTTCTCAAGAAAATTAGATTTAACATGAACCATCAGAGAAGAAAAATACGATTCACCAAGCATTAAGCCCTCAACCTCTAACAAATGTTATCCCAGCAAACAATTTATTCCCCAGAGAATGAACATAACCTCAATTTATCTCATCATTATTTATTATTATATGGAGAAATATACATTAAAAGAAAAAAGACCCTCTAAATTTCTCCAAGGCCTTAGAGAGAGCTGATTTTTTGATACTTAATTTAATGCAAACATTCCACATTCACTGGTTAAATGAAAAGCAACATTAAATGCCACACTATCTATAGCACATTTTTTGTTTATTGCGTGGAACTGGCCTGAGGCTTGTTTAAAAAAATACCAGATGTGTTTTTGAGAAATTTATTTGTCTTTGTGTGATGACAGATGCTCTTTGAAATGACAAAATATGTGATAGCAGTTGGCTATTTGAAATCGGGAAATTCAATTTTTTCCCCAAGTCACATCTAAAAGACAAAGCTCACTAAGGTTTTTTTAAAATGTGATCACATTACAAGAGTGCCAGTTTAAATTATTGTTCCCCAGCTTGGGGGACTAATTCATTCTAAAAGGCAAAGGGTTCATTTAAGAACCATTTTCCTGTTTTGATTTAGGGGTTGTGTGGTATTAACATAAATTATTGATCTATGCCATATAGTCTCTGGTCTAAGCCAAGTTCTTTTTCTCTGTTCCTTAAAACTGAGGATAACACAGGAGAATGTGACAAATTTTTCACCTATTAAGTGTGAGAAAAAATTAGCATTCATAAGAGGGGAAAGTCTCTGCACTGCATAAGTAGTTATTACACACCTGAGAGGGTGTCACTGGTTATGGTGCTAACAAGGATGAAAACATAGAGCCACACAATTATCAAATATATCCCAGTGGTTGCTAAAAAGAGAAAAGTTGATATCATGGTTTATAGATGTGTGTTTGGAAATTAGCATTCTTATACTTGGTTAGTAAGAATACAAGTGGTAAGACACAGTAGCGGGGGACAATTTCTTAATGAAACATTGAAAAATAACTTTGAGCCAGCAATTTTACATCTAGGAATTTATTATAAAATATGTTTTCAAAAGCACACAGATGTCAATATTCATTGCAATACTGTTGCTATAGGAAAAGTGACCTAGATACCTAACCAATGTGGGTAAAATTAATAATGATTTATTCACTTAACAGTAAACTTTTATATGAATGCTAGGATACCACTTGGGTAAACATAGGAATACACACACACACACACACACACACATACATACCTACTTAGAAACGTACACACGTATGCATTCATGTGAAGTCACTTATATCCTTTTCTCCACAATGTATCCATGAACTATTTCTGAAACAGTGCATGGGAAACCGCTAAGCTGTCTCTTCTAAGAAAAGAAACTAAAGGCTAGAATGGGAAAATAATACACATTTTTTAATTTATTATAGTTCTGTGTTAAGAGTTTTGTCCATAAGTTGCTTTTTATAGTTATATAAGTATTTGAAAATATTTTTTCAGAAGAGTTTATTTTAGGATAAACACTATATTCTTTTTATCTTACATTGTATGTCACTAAGGATAAAATCTCCCAATAGGCTAGCTGGAAAAAATTTGAATTGTGATCAGCTCTTGCTGTTTGAGAGGTGATACAGAGAATGCTCAGCACATTTAGGGCTTCCTTTCTGGAGTAGGTAGAGAGATAATGAAAGCACTGGGGTGGTCAGAAGTGGATTTATCTTGTCATATATTGTCTGCCTAACACCTTTCTTTTCCTCTAGAAATGCCAAATTCTCCCTTTGGGAATTTCTCTTCCCTCCCTCTAACTGCATTTCCACAGAATTTTTTTTTTTTTAACCTAACTATGACTCCTTAGTGAGGGTCGCCCGAGAGGACATTAGATTTAAGCCCAGCCAAACAGATCCTTCCCTGAGAACAAGTTACCATGAAGTATACACACACACACACACACACACACACCCTTACCCACTTAACAATTTTCAAATTAGAAAATGAGAAGTTAAGAATATTTTAAAAATTGTTTATGTTATTATTGTTCAGTTGCTAGGTCATGTCCAACTCTTTGTGACCCCGTGGACTGCAGCACACCAGACTCCTCTGTCCTCTACTGTCTCCTGGAGTTTGCTCAAATTCATGTCCATTGAGTCGGTGATGCTATACAACCATCTTATCCTCTTCCATCCCCTTCTCCTCCCCCATCACCCCCTCCTGCCCTCAATCTTGCTCAACATCAGGGTCTTTTCCAGTGAGTTGGCTCTTCATATCATGTGGCCAAAGATTGGAGCTTCAGTTTTAGTAACAGTATTTCCAATGAATATTCAGGGTAGATTTCCTTTAGGATTGACTGGTTTGATCTCCTTGCTGTCCAAGGGACTCTCAAGAGTCTTATCCAGCACCAGTTCGAAAGCATCAATTTTTAGGTGCTCAGCCTTCTTTATGTTCTAACTCTCACTTCTGTACATGACTATTGGAAAAGCAACAACTTTGACTATATGGACCTTTGTCAGCAAAGTGATGTCTCAGCTTTTTAATATGCTGTTGAGGTTTGTCATTGCTTTTCTTCCAAGGAGCAAGCGTCTTCTAATTTCATGGCCACAGTCACCGTATGCAGTGATTTTGGAGCCCAGGAAAATAAAATCTGTCACTGCTTCTACTTTTCCCCCTTCTATTTGCCATGAAGTGATGCGACCAGATGCCGTGATTTTAGTTTTTTTAGTGTTGAGTTTTAAGCCAGCTTTTTCACTCTCCTCTTTCACCCTCATCAGGATGCTCTTTAGTTCCTCTTCGCTTTCTGCCATTAGGATGGTATCATCTGCATATCTGCGGTTGCTGATCTTTTTCCTGGCAGTCTTGATTCCAGCTTGTAATTTACCCAGCCTGGCATTTTACCTGATGTACTCTGAATATGAGTTAAATAAGCAGGGTGACAACATACAGCCTTGTCATATTCCTTTCCTAATTTTGAAACAGTCTGTTGTTCCACGTCCAGTTCCAACTGTTGCTCCTTGATCTACATGCAAGTTTCTCAGGAGACAAGTAAGGTGGTTTGGTACTCCCATCTCTTAAATTTTTCACAAGGAAAAGCAGATATATAATAATTACTCCCATAGCTTTTTTGGTGTTTGTCATTTTGATATTATTCCAAATGTGGGTTACAGTAATAGCTTTCATTTTGCCATCCCTAATATCTTTAAAGGAGAAATTCTTTTCAAAGAAATCCAGGAAATTAAAACAAAACTTTAGTCAGAAATAACAAATCTTGTCTCATTCAATACAACTTGCAGAGCATTGACATCTAGTGCTGTTTATGGTATGCATAACAGATGCACATATATGCTAAAGTAATTTTTTGGCATATTCCCTCTAGCCTTTTAATGCCATGGGCTTACCTGCCAACCACCTAGTTACCACCAGTTATAGGGCTCCTCAGGCCAAGTGGCCAGACTCATGGGGACCCAGTCCCACCTACCAAGGGGCCCAGGACCTGATCCTACCCACTAGAGGGCCAACCCCAGCCCTGGCATCATAACCCCTCCTACCAGAAGGCTGATACCAGTCCCGGGAGATGCAACCAGCCACTGCAGGGTGTAGTCCTACACCCTAGTGGGCAGCCTCCACACAGGGCAGGGCCTGAAAGCCAATTAACTAGGCCAGGGGCCAGCACTGCATACCAGTGTATCCATGGTAGGCAGCCTTGCCACAACAGAGTGAACCACTCAGCTCATAAAGGGGATACCCTACATCAGCAGTCCACAACCTTTTTGGCACCAGGGGCCAATTTCATGGAAGACAATTTTCCCATGGACCAGGGTTGGGGGGGAGGGTTTCGGGATAATTCAAGCACGTTACATTTATTGTGCACTTTGTTTCTATTGTTATTACATCAGCTCCATCTCAGATCATCCAGCATTAGATCCCAGAGGTTGGGGACCCCTGCCTTAGATCATATAGCTGTGGTGACCTGAGGAGAGTGTGTCACTGAGCCCACACAATGTCTCCTACATAAGGCCTCTTCACCTAGAATGGGATGGAACTGACTTACATAGTAGACACAGATGAGAATTTGGCAAAATGAGATGATAAAGGAGTATGTTCCAAGCAGGGGACAAGATAAAACTCTCTAGAAGAAAGACTAAGCCAAGTAGAGATACCCAAATAAGCCTACCAGACTACCCACAGTAGTCAGTGTGACACAGCAGAAGAACCCCCCCAGCTGCGTATAGGACACTCTTAGAGTATATAACTCTGAAGACCAGAGGGGAGTGTACCCCTGGGACTCATAGGTTATCTACAAGAGTCCATTTTTTCCCCCATGGTCAGGAAATGTAACCAATTCACCAAAACACTTAGAAATGTAAAAAAGCAAACTAGGCTAACTGAGACAATAGGGAAATACTTTCCAAATGATGGAACAAGATTAAAACCCCAGAAGAAGAATTAGGTGAAGTGGAGATAAGCAATTTACCTGATAAAGAGTTCAAAGTAGTGATCTTAAAGATGCTCAAAGAACTTGGGAGCAAAAGGGATGAACACAGTGAGAAGTTTAACAAAGAGTTATAAATAAAGAAAAGCTAAACAGAGCTGAAGAATACAATAAAAATACACTAGAAGGAATCAGCAGATTTGACAATAGAGGAATGGATCAGTGGTCTGGAGGACAGGGTGGTGGAAATCACCCTAGCTGAACAGAAAAAAAATTTTTAATAAGGACCATTCAAGCCTTTGGGACAATATCAAACATTGTAACATTTGCATTATAGGAATGCCAGAAGAGAAAGAGAGACAGAAAATTTTTTGAAGTGATACTAGCTGAAAAAATTTTCTAACCTGGGAAAAGAATAGATGTCCAGGTCCACAAAACACAGAGAATACCAAACAAGATCAACCCAAAGAGGTCTGTACCGAGACACATTATAATTAAAATGGCAAAATTTCATGATAAAAATTTCTTAAATTAGCAAGGGAAAAGTAACTCATTTTGTACAGGGAAACTCCACAAAACTATCAACTAGCTTTTCAGCAGAGACTTTACAGGTCACACGTATTAGCATGATACACTTAAAGCAATGAAAGGAAAAAAACAACCATCAAAATACCTAGTAAGGCTATCATTCAGATTTGAGGTAAAGGGAAATTATTTTATAGGCAAATACAACCTAAAAGAGTTCATCTCTAAACCAGCATTATAAGAAGTGTTAGGGGGACTTCTCTAAGTGGAAAAGACCGCAATTAGAAACATGAAAATTACAAAAGGAAAAATCTCATTGATGAAGACAAATATACAGTAAAGGTTGTAGATGAACCATTTGTAAAGCTAGTAGGAAAGTTAAAAGATGAAAGTAGTAAAAATCACCTAATAGATCCACAATAAATAGTTAAGGGATACATGAAACAAAAAGATGTAAATAGCGATGTCAGAGACACTAGTATTTTTTTTTTTTATAAATTTATTTATTTTAGTTGGGGGCTAATTACTTTACAATATTGTAGTAGTTTTTGCCATACATTGACATGAATCAGCCATGGATTTACATGTGTTCCCCATCCTGAACCCCCCTCCCACCTCCCTCCCCATCCCATCCCTCTGGGTCATCCCATTGCCCCAGCCCTGAGCATTTGTCTCATGCATCGAACCTGGAATGGTGTTCCATTTCACATATGATAATATACATGTTTCAATGCTATTGTCCCAGAACGTCCCACCCTCCCCTTCTCCCTCAGAGTCCATAAGACTGTTCTATGCATCTGTGTCTCTTCTGTCTCACATATAGGGTTATCATTACCATCTTTCAAATTCCATATATATGCATTAGTATACTGTATTTGTGTTTTTCTTTCTGGCTTACTTCACTCTGTATAATGGGCTCCAGTTTCATCCATCTCAATAGAATCAATTCAAATGTATTTTTTTTAATGGCTGAGTAATATTCCATTGTGTATATGCACCACAGCTTCCTTATCCATTCGTCTGCTGATGGACATCTAGGTTACTTCCATGTCCTGGCTATTGTAAACAGTGCTGCGATGAACATTGGGGTACACGCGTCTCTTTCAATTCTGGTTTCTTCGGTGTGTATGCCCAGCAGTGGGATTGCTGGGTCATATGGCAGTTCTATTCCCAGTTTTTTAAGGAATCTCCACACTGTTCTCCATAGTGGCTGTACTAGTTTGCATTCCCACCAACAGTGTAAGAGGGTTCCCTTTTCTCCACACCCTCTCCAGCATTTATTGCTTGTAAACTTTTGGATAGCAGCCATTCTGACTGGTGTGAAATGGTACCTCATTGTGGTTTTGATTTGCATTTCTCTAATAATGAGTGATGTTGAGCATCTTTTCATGTGTTTGTTAGCCATCTGTATGTCTTCTTTGGAGAAATGTCTGTTTAGTTCTTTGGCCCACTTTTTGATTGGGTCATTTATTTTTCTGGAATTCAGCTGCAGGAGTTGCTTGTATGTTTTTGAGACTAATTGTTTGTCTGTTGCTTTGTTTGCTATTATTTTCTCCCATTCTGAAGGCTGTCTTTTCACCTTGCTTATATTTTCCTTTGTTGTGCAAAAGCTTTTAATTTTAATTAGGTCCCATTTGTTTATTTTTGCTTTTATTTCCAATATTCTGGGTGGTGGGTCATGGAGGATCCTGCTATGATTTATGTCGGAGACTGTTTTGCCTATGTTTTCCTCTAGGAGTTTTATAGTTTCTGGTCTTACGTTTAGATCTTTAATCCATTTTGAGTTTATTTTTGTGAATGGTGTTAGGAAGTGTTCTAGTTTCATTCTTTTACAAGTGGTTGACCAGTTTTCCCAGCACCACTTGTTAAAGAGATTGTCTTTTCTCCATTGTATATTCTTGCCTCCTTTGTCGAAGATAAGGTGTCCATAGGTGCGTGGGTTTATCTCTGAGCTTTCTATTTTGTTCCATTGATCTATATTTCTCTCTTTGGAGACACTAGTATTAAAATTAAAAGGTCACATACTGCATGGGAGAAGATACTTATAAAGGATTATCTGGTAATGGGTTAATGTCCTAAATATACAAAGATTTATACAACTCAACATAAAAAAAAGAACAATTTGTTTTCAAAAATTGGGAGTTTTGGATCAAACCCAGGTCTCCTGCATTGCAGGCAGATTATTTACCAGCTGAGCTACAAGGGAAGCCCAAGAATACTGGAGTAGGTAGTCTATCCCTTTACCAGTGGATCTTCCCGACCAGGAATTGAACCAGGGTCTCCTGCATTGCAGGCAGATTCTTTACCAACTGAGCTATCAGGGAAGCCCCCCTCCGCCCCCACAAAGAAAAAACAGGCAGAAGATCTGAATAGACATTTTTCTAAAGAAGATATATAAATGGCCAAAAGACACATGAGAAAATGTTCAACATCGTTCATCAGGGAAATGCAAATCGAAACCCACAATGAGGCACCACTTTACACCTGTCAGAAAGGCTATTATCAAAAGGACAACAAATGGTAGAGGATGTGACAACAAGGGAACCATTGTGCAGTGTTGATGTGAGTATAAATTGGTATACCCACTGGGGAAAACAGTCTGAAGCCTCTTCAGAATTTAAAGGTAGAACTGCTGTATGATTTAGCAGTTCCACTTCTGGGTAATTTCCTGAAGAAAACAAAAACATAGATTTGAGAAGGTATGTGCACCATATACTCATTGTAGATTATTTACAGTAGTCAAGACATGGCAGTAATGAAGGGTTCGCTGATAGATGAATGAGTACAGAAGATATGGCTTGTGTATACATACACATACATATACGCATACATACATATATTTATCACACACATGTATATATACACACACACAATGGAGTATTAATCAGGCATAAGAAAGGAAAAAGTTTGCCATTTGTGACAACATGGATGGAACTATAGGGTATTATGTAAAGTGAATAAGTCACACAGAGAAAGACAAATATGTGGAATTTAAAAAAATCAACGCACAAACGTAACAAAACAGAAAGATAGTCATAGATACAGAGGACAAACAGGTGGTTGCCAGACAGGTAGTAGGTGGGAGGATGAGTGAGATAGATGAGGGAAGTTAAGAGGTACAAACTGCCAGTTAAAAAACTAAATGAGTCACAGGATAAAATGTAATCATTTCATGATGTATGCAAGTCAACTCATTATGCTATATACCTTAAACTGATACAGTGCTGTATGTCAATTGTGGCTTAATAAAACTGGAAGGGAAAAAAAGAATCTGAATCGTTTCTGGATGGTTCTCCTGAGAAAAGAGCAGACCTAGCAACGTTAGTAGGATCTAAGTAAGCATCATAAAGAGTAGATTCAAATGTGTAATGATCAAAACCTGGGCCCTGATGACTTGTCAAACTCAGAGATGTGTTAGAATATGAGTAGCACATGTACCAGCTACATGGAGCAGGTGTGCCCAGCAGCAAAGTTGTAAGAGATGTTCTTAGAACTGTATGCTTGGACCAGATTATAAAAAGCCATAAATTACATGATGATGGCAGTGTTTAAGCAAAAGAGAGCTAATGACTCAGTGAAAAATAAACTGATCTAGGGAGAAAGTTGTTTTATATAATTCAGTCTGAGGGATGACAGGGGTATATAAATGGGAACAGGGACATAAATTCATCACCAATCAATAATTGTGATAGTAACAATGACTAGTATTCACTTATTCAGTATTTGTTCTGCCTGGGTACAATTCTTTCTTCTCTTTTACTTTTTAAATTATGAAAGTATGATAACACATTTACAGGAGACCGGGAAAATACAAAGTTACATATAGTTCCACTATATATTACAGTTATTTTTTAAGTAGATAAATTAAGATTTTTAGTTGGAGTTTCAGTACCAAAAATTGAAAAATTAGTAGAATGAACATACAGAGAAGTAGATGGCTATAGTGGACTCGAAAAGCACTATGAACCAGTTCAACCTAGTTAAGATTTATACAATTTTCACCCACCAGTAGGATACAAACTGTATTAAAGTTCCCATAGACTATAAACCAGGGATGTTTTTGAAGGTGCAAAATTTTCATGCTCTAAAGGTATTGAAATCATACAACATTGGTTTTCTTATCACTGTGAAATTATGTTAGAAATTGGCATCAAAAGATATTTGAAAATAACCCACATATTTTCAAGTGCAGTGTGACATTTGCTAAGAGAGATTTCGACTTAGCCATGGAAAGCTTCAATAAAGTTAGAAGACTGAAAAAACACAGAGGGGACTGCAGAGAAGGGAGCATTTAAATGAGAAATTAATATCAAAATGAGAAATTAATATCAAGGATACTTTAAAAACCCATATATTGGGAAAATAAATATCCACTTTTTAAATGATGGGTGTATATGTTGTTGTTGTTGTTGTTGTTGTTCAGTCCCTAAATTGTGTTCAGCACTTTGAGACCGCATGAAATGCAGCACACCAGGTTTACCTGGTCTTTCACTATCTCCTTGAGTTTGCGCAAACTCATGTCCATTGTGTTGTTGATGCCATCCAACCATCTCATCCTCTGTCACCTCCTTCTCCTCCTGCCCTCAGTCTTTCCCAGCATCAGGGTTTTTTCCAGTGAGTCAACTTTTCACATCAGGTGGCCAAAGTATTAGAGCTTCAGCTTCAGCATTAGTCCTTTCAATGAATATTCAGGACTGATGTCCTTTAGGATTGACTGATTTGATCTCCTTGCAGTCCCAGGGACTCTCAAGAGTCTTCTCCAACACCACAGTTCAAAAGTATCGATTCTTCAGCACTCAGCCTTGTCTACGGTCCACCTCTCAAATCTGTACATGACTACTGGAGAGACCATAGCTTTGACTATACGGACCTCTGTCAGTAAAGTAATGGCTCTGCTTTTTAGTAAGCTATTTAAGTTTATCATAGCTTTTCGTCCAGGGAGAAAGCATCTTCTAATTTCATGCTGCAGTCACCATCTTCAGTGATTTTGGAACCCAAGAAACTAAAATCTATCACTATTTCCATTTATTCTCCATCTCTTTACCATGAAGTGATGAAACTGTATGCCATGATCTTAGTCTTTTGAATGTTGAGTTTTAAGCCAGATTTTTTGCTCTCCTCTGTACCCTCATCAAGAGGCTCTTTAGTTCCTCTTCATTTTCTGCCATTAGAGTGGTGTCATCTATGTATCTGAGTTTCTTGTTACTTCTCCTGGCAATCTTGATTCCAGCTTGTGAGTCATCCAGCCTGGCATTTTGCAAGATGTACTCCTCCTAGAAGTTAAATAAGCAGGGTGACAATATACAGCCTTGACCAACTCCTTTGCCAATTTTGAACCATTCTATTGTCCCATGTGTGGTTCTAACTGTTGCTTCTTGACCTGTGTACAGGTTTCTCAGGAGGCAGGTATGGTGGTCTGGTATTCCTATCTCTTTCAGAATTTTCCACAGTTTGTTGTGATCCACACAATTAGCATAGTTAATGAAGCAGAAGTAAATGTTCTTTTGGAATTGCCTTGCTTTTTCCATGATCCAGTCATGTTGGCAATTTGATCTCTAGTCCCTCTGCCTTTTCTAAATCCAGCTTGTACATCTGGAAGTTCTCGGTTCTTGTGCTACTGAAGCCTAACTTGAAGAATTTTGAGCATTAAATACAATATGGAGTCTTGAATAAGGTATGAAAACAAAAAAAATGGGCACTAGCATATAGTTTTGTGAAATTTGAACAAAATCTATCCTTTAGTTAGTAATACTGTATCACACATGGCTTCCTGGGTGGCTCAGTGGTAAAGAATCTGCCTACCAGGCAGGAGATGCGGGTTCGATCCCTGGGTGGGGAAGAGCCCCTGGAGAAGGAAATGACAACCCACTCCAGTATTCTTTCCTGGAAAATCCCATGGACAGAAGAACCTGGTGGGCTATAGTTCATGGACTTGAAAAGAATTGAGAACAACTTAGGGACTAAACCATCACCACTGTATCATATGTTAATTTCCTGTTTCTTTTTTTAACAACATATCTTTATATTCTCAGAATTGGATCAGAAGTTTCAAGCCTCATTCAAATTTTTTTAAAAAGTCACTAAGATAATAAATTTTCTAGACTTCTAGTAGTAATGCTAGATGCCATAATACATGGAACTGTATCAAAGTTTTGAGTGAATATAAATTAGAAATCTAGTGTTCTATTCATACTGAATCAAGCAAGTGGAATAAAAATGTCATAACATTTTGGCTAGGCAAAAATTCACAAATTATCTAAAATATATGTTATACATACTATGTATATGTATATGCAAAAACCTTTCTACTACACTTGATAAAGGCTTGAGAAAGAACAGTACCAATAAAAAAGAGACGGAGAATTTGAAAAAAGTAAGCTAAGTGAAATGGGAGCCCTGAACATGAAATAGAAAAAGTGAACCAAACTAGATAAAAATAAAAGATTATCATATCCCATGTCTAGTCTATAGAAAGGAATGACTGTGGGCTTTGGAAAGTTTACTTCATAGAGAAAAGAGGTTTTCACTTTTACTGGTAAGAAAATAGAAACACACACAGACCAGCTTGGTGATGTGCCAAAAGTACATAGCTGGGGGAGCGTGAGCTAGTGTCCATGAAATAATGTCTTATGAGAGATGACACACTGCCTCTTCAAAGATATTAAGTTCTTACTAAAATGCTCCGGGAGTCACAGACCTAGTGCATTCGATAAACTAGATGAACACAAACAGTTCACCAAAGATGAGTGATTTGGTGGGTTAACTTAATAGCTCATTGTCTCACCAGTTGAAAAAATTTTCTACCTGGAGACAAAGCCAGATCCAATCTGAAAGTGACCAGAGCAAGCGTTAAAGTGAACACATAATGTTAGAACCAAAGTGTACATCACACTTTCTGAATTGATTTCTATAAAGTTATTCTGCTGTCTCCTGATAGGTTCTGGCCCACCATGTCAAACTCTGGCAACTTGGGGTTATTATCTATTTTATTTGTCTCCAGAGAGAAAGGCTTTCGCCCAGATGTGGACATCTGTTTGCTCTTACTGCTCTTGTTTCTTTCTGGGCTTGCCAACTTGGTCAGTTTCAATGTGTCTTTTAAAATATTCCTTTAGTGTGACTACTGAAGTTGGCTGGTGATAAAATGTGGCACTGTAAGCAGAACTGGGCAAAAAACAAACAAGCAGATCAAAATGGCATGGATATATACACGTGAAACTCAGAAAAAAAATGGGATCTACGTATTCTTGCAGTTTTGTTTAATAAATGTCTTTGTGGCAGGATCAATTGTAAGTCAATAAAAATGTGTTAAAAAGGAAATCCCTGATACTAAAAACAGAATTCCCTGCTTGTTGATTTAATGTGATTTGTCTTTAAAGCCATAGTTTCTAACAATAGACTACCAAGCAAGCAACAATGATTTTTTTTAAGTGAACTTTGAAGTGAAACAAATTTTCATATGAACCATTAAACTTATTTTGAGAATTTATACCTTCTAAATTCAATGTAAAAGTTAACCGAAAGTCAATTCAGACTTAAAATTGTGTGTATTTTATAAAAGATCTAATGCTTATTTGACAATTCATTTGGGAATAAAAATTAAAATGGCAACAACAGGCCAAAAGGGGACATCTAAGATTTATTTTTCCGAGTGATAAAGACTTCTAACAATATAAAATAATTTGTTTGTGTAGACAAAAATAATAAACATCTATACTTGATTGCTGAGGAGGGCAGGGCAACCTACTCCAGTATACTTGCCTGGAGAATCCCATGGGCTGAGGAACCTAGCGGACTACTTAGTGGACATTGGTCGCAAAGAGTAGGACACGACTGAAGCTACTGAGCACAACACACACTTGATTGCTGCCCTTATGTGTGCATGCTGAGTCACTTCAGTTGTGACCCCGTGAACTGTAGCCAGCCAGGCTCCTCTGTCCACGGGATTCTTCTGGCAAAAATACTGGAATAGGTTGCCAGACCCTCCTCCAGGGGATCTTCCAACCAGGAATCAAACCCGCATCTCTTATGTCTCCTACATTGGCACGCGACTTCTTTACCACTAGCACCACCTGGGAAGTCTGAAAGATAGCTTGAAACTAAATTTTTTTGTCAAGACCCTAGAGCTCATAGCAGACATATTGTCCTCAGAGGTGTGGAGTCAGTCGTTTGGTGAATACTTCTTTGTAGATATAGACTCTTGTGGTGGGGGCGACATTTGAAAGTCTCATGGTGTCAACTTATTTTTGAGTATTCTGAAGAGTAAAAGTAAAGCTACTTTGAAATTACTTTTTGGTTTAAGAACTTCAAAGCCTTTAGCTACTCAGTCAGAAGTGTGTGTGTGTGTGTTGTGTCAATTTAAAGCAACAAATTAAACCTCTTTCCTTTCTTGAGTAGTACAGCTATCACACACTGAAAACTTGCTTTACACCACAGTCAAGTGTGTGTTAGAGGGGAAAGACAACTGATGAGAATTAAACCTGAATTCGCAGGGAAAGCACGGGCCTGCATAAGTGAAAAGCCTTTATTTAGGAAGGAAACAAAGAAAGACCCAAAATGGATTTTTTATTTCCATTGTACTTGAGAAAGAATTAAGATTCAGAATTCCAAATACCATTGGAAATGACTGCCTTTAGGGTACCAGTACATAAGGAAAAGGCCTGAATATCTAAAAATTCAATCCCATTGTCAGATTCATAACAATAAACAATGAGAATGCTAAAAATGCCTACACTCTCTAAAGAGCTGAATCTCTGCTCTAACCAGTAAATAAGATTACCCACTTTTAAACTGCAATCATCTAATGTTGCAGGAACTGACCACTCACAAAAAGAATACAACACTTAAAAGCAGCAGGGTCCTCTGGACTATATTGTTTTATGGTGTTTATGCTTCCTTAGCATAGATACATGATCATTTGAGCATTGCCATAGCATTTGAAATTGTTTAGTACTTTGGGGAAAAAAGCTTTCATCTTCCATAGGTCATGGCTTTTCTCCTTGCCTTCAGTTTTTAGGAGTCTTTTTCGAGCTAGTACCTTATAGAGTTGGCCTGATCTCTTGTGGGTTATCTTTGAGAAAGTATCTCCGGACCTTCTCTCATATAACTTCCAAGCTTCCTTAAAAGACATCCTCCAAGTTCACTTTAAGAGCAGGACTACAGGAATTTTAAACCACCAGTTTACTCTCACCACCTCCCCG
This sequence comes from Giraffa tippelskirchi, assembly GCF_054371585.1. Lineage (NCBI taxonomy): Eukaryota > Metazoa > Chordata > Mammalia > Artiodactyla > Giraffidae > Giraffa > Giraffa tippelskirchi. The sequence continues at coordinate 72,652,861 of NC_137284.1, forward strand.
CCCCCACCCCAGACCATCTTCAACTAACGACTCATGTGACTCTTCCCACTTCTCCTTCTTAAAGGTTAATTTCATATCATGGAGCAATTAGAAAGCCATGGCCTACTTAAAATAAAGCTGCTCATTTGAGGTAACACACTGACTGAACATTAGATTATAATCTGTTATTCAGTCAAAAGGCTCAAGAGCAGGCTTTCAAACCCTCACCCTGCATTTAGGGGAGAATGAAGCACGTTGCACAAAGGAGAAAGTACTGCATAAATAGGAAACTAAGACAGAAGGCAAGCTTTCTAGATTTCTCACCTTCACTCTGAGTTGGCTTTGCTGGCCTTCTAACAAACAGACTTTCTACCTGGGTGGAGAAAAACAGTATAGGTCAATAATACATTTCTGCCTTGAAACTGTGAAACCTGACAAGATTTATAGTTCTTAAAAGAAAAAAGGATTTATGCTGTTAAAAGTAGGATCTGTAAACAGAGGCGGGTATCTAAGATGGGGTGTTAGAGGTTATCACATTGTCTTGCGAGTCTATATTTTTGGATCCTAATCTTCGAAACCCAGAAGTCATGCCTGCTAAGCCCCATGGGGCTGCAGAGCTGGGATTGATGGGCTCTGTCTCAGGTTATTGGGAGATGGAGGGGGGTTGGGGCGTATATTCAGCAGTTCTCACAGGCAGCCTTCTAGTGTTCTTCCTGTAGGTTCAGCTCAAATTCTCTTGACCCTCAAGTCCCTCTGCCTGGATCCCTGCTTTTAAAAAAAAAATTATTTACTTTTAATGGAAGGATAATTGCTTTACAGAATTGTGTTGGTTTCTGTTTTTGAGTTCCAGTTTCTGTCATTGTCTGCTTCTTACTCCTGCTCTTGGTCTCTGTCTTCTGCAGCTCTTCCCTGAAAACCGTGGGCTCCTCTCGCTGACACCAGTGCCTGCTGGTTTAGGCTGCTTTATCTCATGTTCTGGCCATGAGTGACTTGATATTCTGCTTTGAACATCCTCACAAGACTCTACCTCTCTTGGATCTGCTTTCTGGTCACTTGGCCCAATGGGTCCCTCTACTTAGCTTCTTCTTTCTTTGTCTATCCTCCAACTTCCATCAGATTCAGGTCCTCCTCTGATGAGGACCACACTGCCATCATTTGGGAATTTTTGATACCCTGTTTTATTCAGGGAAACTATAAGCCAGTGGGTTTGTTTATAGTCAGTTGTTGAACCTCTGTTATTTCATACATGTATTATGCATGCGTGCTAAGTCACTTCAGTAGTGTCTGACTCTGTGCAACCCTATGGACTGTAGCCCACCAGGCTCCTCTGTCCACGGGATTCTTCAGGCAAGAATGTTGATGTTTGCCAGAAACCAACACAATTCTGTAAAGCAATTATCCTTCAATTAAAAAATAAATTAATTAAAAATTTAAAAAAAGAATATTGGGGTGGGTTTCCATGCCCTCTGGGGAATCTTCCTGACCCAGGGATCGAACCCATGTTTCTTATGTCTCCTGTGTTGGTAGGCAAGTTCCTTACCCCTAGCGCCACCTGTGAAGCTCTTACATGTATTATAGTTGGCTCTAAATCAGTAAATCATACGTCTTTAACAAAGATGATAGAAAAGTCAAGTCATAATGATGCAACAATATCATTTTACAAAGTTTGAGTCTAATGGATTCAAGTACATTTAATATGTTTTCAATTTAGCCTTAGATTATCAGCTTCAGCCATGTTTTCTGATGGAAGAAAAAGAATCTCTCATTTATTACACAAAATTGTCACCAAGTAAAAGTTGTCTGATTAGCTCTAGATAAATCATAAGATCTTATTAGGAGCATCTGCCTGCAGTGATATGAGAAGGGAGAGGATACGTGAGTGGAACACTGCACAGGTTGGAAACATTTTTCTTAGTGTAGGTCTAGACAAAGAGGAAAAAGGAAATAAATTATGGCTATGGAGCAGAAATCCACAGTCTTCAAAAAGGCTGCGGCTGTGTATGTATATGTGTGTGAAAGTGGAATTTTTTAGTAATTATTAGGAAAAGTTAATTTATTGATATGAAAGGAATTTATCACTGATTATTCATCAGGAAATAAATTAAGGTCCTAAATGGCTTGTCTGTTCCTTCAACAAGTGTGATTGTGGATTGGAGAATCATCTGAATGGGAGAATATCAGTTCACCTCAGTATGAAGCAAAGGTGGGGATTTTCACATTTTCACAACAAACTCCTAAAGTTAAGTAAACTCATAGATTCTTGATTACAATAAGTCCAATTACAATGATTCCAAATTTGGAAGATAGTCACATAAATGTCCTCACATAATTGAATGTCTGATAAACAAAACTCTAAAGTTTTGTAACTTGGGTAGCATGTGTCTGTGCTTTGAAAAAATTTAAAACATCCAGATCAACAATTAGGTCCTTCCAGTAAAATAACTTTAGACATAGAATGTGGAAGTACATTATTTGGGAGTTTCATTTTTATTTAGCTGAGTTACTAGTGATTGGTTATCCTTGAAAACCTACATTTGTTAACCCAGAAAGACTAGGATATACATTAAAGTGTTCAGTTCAGTTCAGTCGCTCAGTCGTGTCCGACTCTCTGTGACCCCATGAACCGCAGCACGCCAGGCCTCCCTATCCATCACCAACTCCCGGAGTTTACCCAAACCCATGTCCATCGAGTTGGTGATGCCATCCAGCCATCTCATCCTCTGTCGTCCCCTTCTCCTCCTGCCCTCAATCCTTCCCAGCATTAGGGTCTTTTCCAATGAGTCAACTCTTCGCATGAGGTGGCCAAAGTATTGGAGTTTCAGCTTCAACATCAGTCCTTCCAATGAACACCCAGGACTGATCTCCTTTAGGATGGACTGGTTGGATCTCCTTGCAGTCCAAGGGACTCTCAAGAGTCTTCTCCAACACCACAGTTCAAAAGCATCAATTCTTCGGTGTTTAGCTTTCTTCACATTCCAACTCTCACATCCATACAAGACGACTGGAAAAACCATAGCCTTGACTAGACGGACCTTTGTTGACAAAATAATGTCTCTGCTTTTTAATATGCTATCTAGGTTGGTCATAATTTTCCTTCCAAGGAGTAAGCGTCTTTTAATTTCATGGCTGCAGTCACCATCTGCTGTGATTTTGGAGCCCCCCAAAATAAAGTCAGCCACTGTTTCCACTGTTTCCCCATCTATCTGCCATGAAGTGATGAGACCGGATGCCATGATCTTAGTTTTCTGAATGTTGAGCTTTAAGCCAACTTTTTCACTCTGCTCTTTCATTTTCATCAAGAGGCTCTTTATTTCTTCTTCACTTTCTGCCATAAGGGTGGTGTCATCTGCATATCTGAGGTTATTGATATTTCTCCTGACAATCTTGATTCCAGCTTGTGCTTCATCCAGACCAGCGTTTCTCATGATGTACTCTGCATATAGGTTAAATAAGCAGGGTGACAAGACACACAGATTCTTGTGTCTCTGGATTATCCCATCACGTGTGGGAATACTCAACAGCATTTCCTTCTTAAACTCACCTCTGTTGGCTTCTGTCAGATTTAATTTCTGATTCAACTTCTACTCATTGAAATACTCATGGGTATATCCTAACTAGAGTATATGAATCTTGAAGGAAGGATTCAAGTCTAATTTTTCTTTTCTCCAGAGCTCGCAGAGTACCTAGCACCCATGAGTATTTCAATGGGTGGAAGTTGAATCAGAAGTTAAATCTCACAGAAGCCAACAGAGGTGAGTTTAAGAAGGAAATGCTGTTGAGTATTGCCAGATGTGATGGAATAATCCAGAGACACAAGAATTCATGTGATGGGTTGTATTATATATATGTATATATGTATGTGTATATATATATGTATCTATATATATGTATATATGTATGTGTATATATACATATATATGACCACTAACCTCAAACATAGGGGAATTAATAGAAAAGATTACATGATAAGCAAGTAGAAGACTTAACATAGTCCTTTCTGTTAAGCACAGAACATCTGCTGCATAGTAAGAATTGCTTTATTATTAGTAACAAGTCTACTATCTGAATATCTAGTAACAAGTTTTATGAGGATGTTTTATTTCTCCAGGCTCCTACTCTTATTCTAAAACTCCTGTTAGCTTTGTTGTGAATACTGACATATGAGAATGGTTAGTCACACTTTTAATTGGCCCTTACCTGATCACCACAAAATATAATCATTTTTCTCAAATCTGTGTATTTGATCTTGCAGCATGGCTGTTATAGAAGACAATCCTTAAAAACCAAACTTGTTGAAAAATTATGCTTATCTCATGAAAGAATGACATTAGGCAGATATTTTAAAATGTCATTTACTGTTTGTAATTTAAAATTTTTAGCAGGAATTGTTAGGAAAATACAAATGAAAATAAATGTGAACCCCAGGTACTGTCCTCTCACATCCAGTTCACATGTGTTTGGCAAGTGTGCTGGACTGAAAACCTTGACCTCAAGCACTTTGAAAAAATCATTTGTATATGGTTTATTTAAAAAAAAAAAACAGTTACAGATATGTTGGACATGTCTCAAATTGATTCTGTAAACAGAACAAGTGGAGAAGCAAATGATACATGGTTAAGATCATGGGCTCTGGAGTCAAACTTTTTGAGTTCAAAACTCATTCCACCCCTTCTTTCTATAGGACTTTTTGGCAAGTGGCTTGATCTGTTTCCTTACCTGTAGAACTCACAGGTAAGGTAAAATAATATCACCAAACTCAGAGAGTAATTATGAGGTTTAAATAAGACTCTGCTTTGAACAGTATCTAATGCATTGTAAAGGCTCAATAAATACTTGCTGTTATTATTATTATTATTAGTTCTACATAAAGGAATATCAATAATAACACAGCTAAGTTAGAGTACAGGGAAGATTTGTTAAGACTATTATTAAGAACTGTTATATTTATTTTCTACTCAGTTCTTGATGCTGAGCACGATGTTCTAGCTGAATGATTTCATTTAGCTTCACAACGGTAGTGTATAAGTATTATTAACCTTATTTCGTAAAAGAGGAGTTTAAGACTTAGAAAAGTTGTAAAACTTGCTCAAGATCACAGTTCAGAGCCAGATTTCAGACCCCAATGTGTTGGGTTCCTAAGCCAGCACTCTCTACATGTTTCTATGCCGTTAATCAGAGTCTAATGGAGAGCCAGCTTGAGGAAATGGACCCTTGTTAAGTGCCTCTTCATTGCAGGGTTGTATGTTTTCCATTAATCTGTGATACTTGTCAACTGTTAAACCAGTTTCCTAATCTGGGACAGAATCTAGGGGAAAAGTCTAAAATAGGATTCCCAAAAGAACAAATGACTTTTTTTTTTTTAACTTTTTATTTTATATTGGAGTATAGCCAATTAACAATGTTGTGATGGTTTCAGGTGGGTAGCAAAGGAACTCAGACATACATATACATGTATCCATTCTCTCCCAAACTCCCTTCCCATCTAGGCTGTCACATAACATACAGCAGAGTTCCTTGTGCTATACAGTAGGTCCTTGTTGGTAATCCATTTTAAATACATAAGTGTGTGCATGTTGAACTCAAACTCCTTAACTGTCTCTTCTCCTCATTCCCTCTGCCCTGCTTTTGGCAACCATAAGCCCAGGAACAACTGATTTTTGTGCAAAAGTTGAAATGACACCTCTAATTCATTGTTAGGCAATTTTATGAAATCTAGGGGTCAGGAGCTTTGCACAGCAAACTACTATGGGGCCAAAAGATGTCTCCCTCTGTGCTAGGGGACCATGATGTGGTGAGGAGGCATGTAAACTAGAATAAAGAGAGGCCAGGCAAGGTCTAAGAGATACAAAGACAAGGTGAAAGAAATTTCCTCTGGCCAGAGGTCAAGGCAGAGCCTATTAGCTGCTAATCTACACCTCTAGATTGATGTTATTGTCAAGGAAGCATGGGGCTAAGTTCTCAGGAGAAGTTCTATGGTGAAAGTACCCTTTTCCTAAAAGTAAGGTGGTACACTGAGCTTCCCTCAGCATCCTGTGTCCCCAGTCTGCACTGATGCCCCAGCAGCATCAGACCTTTTCATGGCTATGCTTCTCATGGCTACTTACTTTGGATTTAGTGTCTTTGGTTTTGGAAGCCCACTGTCTTGACCCTCTCCCCTCACTTCCTACCCCAAAACCCCCTTCTTTCCTCTCTGTTTCTCTTCTTTGTTTCACCAGTCAAATGTTTTGACAACTGCCAGTGCTTTTCGAAGATCGACACCCCTGTCTGTTCATTGTGTGTTTATGTTGGCTTTTTTATGTGTTTTTTCCCATAAGTTGCCACACATTACTTTCCTTGGCCAAGTGGAAAACCTGGAAGGTTGTGGGAAGGTAACTTTTGGTCTTTGGAAAGAGATGGAACTTGCTCCATGCACCAGATAGGCAAGTGACGGGCCAATCTAAAACAAGTAGGAAAATAATTATCAGTCAGGTTCTAAGAACAACCATCTAAAAGCTTATTAAATACCCAATCCTGCCTGAGCACTTTCTATTGATTATCTCCTTTAAACCTTACATTTTACTCTTAGGTTCCCAATTTTACATATGAAGAACCTGAGATTTAAGAAGGTAAAGCACAAGCTCAAGGAATCTGCAGTGTTTGATGTTGGTTACATTTTAGTGTCCTGAAATTTAAGGGATGGTGGAGGGGGTGGCATATGGAGACCTGCTGAAGGGTTGGCTATGTCTTCTTTTTTTGATCTGGGTGTGACATAGGGATGTTCACTTTGTGAAATTTCATTACTCTTTTCATGCCTCATACATATTACACTTCAGTAAATGTTTATTAAAACCTCTAATAATAATTTTAAAAATAACTTGCTAATGGTGTCAGCAGAGGAGTTGAAATAGAACACAGATTTTTCTGTCTCTAGAGCCCAAAGATTTTTAACAGAGCACACTGCCTTCCCTTTGGTAGCCTCAGGGTTTACCAGATAACTAAAGAGTGTGGTACTGAATCTCCTCAATATCTGGGGGTTTGCTATCTGAATAATCTCCTTGGAGAAGCAACTTGTCCCTGATAGGGTGGAAAAATGTTAGATAAACAACCACTGCAAAGGAAACATTTATTATGGGTTTGGGGACAGATGATATTGAAACTGACATGGCCTCTGCAATGCAGCAACCAAGACTTGGTTTCCAGGAGCCTCAAAGATTGTCCAAGAGTAATGACCTGGCACCCAGAATTAAGTTTAAGTTTTTTCTTCAATTCTCCATCTGTCCAGTGTACCACATTGGGCTATAATTCCATGATGCTGAACTGGACAGCTGAGTGGAAAGTGCAATTCTGAGTTTAGTTGTCACTTTTCTACAAAAAAGGAAAAAAAAAGGAACCAAAAGACAATATCAAAGACAAAGATGGAGAAGAAAAAACAGATAAGAAAGCTTCAAATCAAATGGGGCAGTTAGAGAGGTGAAAACCTATAAGGTACAGTGGACCTGAAACCCCAGAAAGCGAAACAGAATGAGCAGGCTCTGGTGTTGTGTTGGAGGCAGAGTTTGGAGAGACTTCTTTCCAAACTCTGCTTTCATCCTGAGTGGGAGCAAATTATGGAGAGTACCAGTTGGTTTGGCCCACTCTCAGGTAGCAACTCAAAGTTCTAAGTGTTTTCCTTGAAGTGTTGAGTGACTCTGTATGTGCTTCTTGTCACAGGGAAAAGGTGGATTGTAAAAATTGTTTTCAGTTTCCTAACATTCCTAATAAAATCTTTGCACATTCTTTATGTCCAAGCACAGTGACATAAAGCCATCTGGTTCCGCCAAAGCCTATTACAAAGTATCGGACACCTGCATACAGCTCTGTTTTTCCTTCGGACAAATACAGGAAAATATGGACACTTCACCAGTCCCTTTCCCATAGACGTTTTCCAAATTTCATAGACAAATATCCTCCTATTTTGTCTGTTGAAATATTTATTTCAGTGTCACCAGAATTTGGCAGGTCTTAGCTCAACCAGGTCATTTTGTTCCTTCCCTTCTGCAAAAGTTGCATAAACCTTCAGGTCAGAGAAAGCCACTCTGCTGGTAGCGTCAGCAGCGCTTCCTTCTACTTTTGTGGCCTGAAATGCTCCATGGCAGACTGCACAGACCTTATCTTCTTTCCCTTGCTTTAGACACGTAGGAAGTGCTAACATCACTTCTTCTTATTTTTTTTTTTAAGAGGGAGAGGCCCCATCTCTTAGGAGATGACATATTGAGACTCAGTCTAGGAAGTCAGCATAAACCACACCATAGTAACTGAAACTTCAAATGCATGCTGATGAAAAAAGAGGAAAGCAAAATGTTAAAATTACTGTTGATCATCAAAGGCAATCAGAAGAGGGACAATGAGAGAGGATTAACAACAACAACAAAAACAGTTTTACTGAACCTAAAAATGATTGCTGTGAAAGTTATCATGAGAGATTCTGAATATGGCAAGATAGTGATAATCATCCGTCCCTTGCAGTGTTGTCGTCATAAGGATGAGAAAAGTTGTGTGTAAAGCACCCAGTGAGTACTAATATGTGCTAGTGAGTATTTCACTTGTATTATTTACTTCTAGGTTTTGTTTCTCACAACCATTTACTTAGAGACTCAGCCCCATTTTACAGATTAGGAAATTGAAGCAAAGAGAAGCTTAAGTGTCTTGCCCACAGATAAGACAGGTCCTCGTTCTGAGTCAGGATTTGAACCCTGGCATTCTAGCTTCAAAGATCCCAGCATTAACCCTTCGCTTTCCAGAACTGGCCTCCGTACAGAGGAGTCCTGAGCCAGATCCTGACTGGTGGGATCTGAACAGCTGGGGGCAGCAGGCAGTGCTTAATACTTCAGCCAGAGAGATCTCTGCAACATGCAGCTCTACCAACTTTATTCCTGTTCTTAATATCCAGTAACTGAAAAAGTATTAGTCGGCTAGTCATGTCCGACTGTTTGCAACCGTGCCAGCTTCCTCTGTCCATGGGATTCTCCAGGCAAGAATACTGGAGTGGGTTGCCATTCCCTTCTCCAGGGGATCTTCCTGACCCGGGATTCAAACCCGAGTCTTCTGCATTGCAGGCGAATTCTTTACCATTTGAGCCACCAGGGAAGCCCCTAAAGTCCAGTAGGGATCAAGTCCAAACTTCTTTGTAAATGTAACAAAGCCGTTCATGACTGATGTCTGCTTATCCTGTTAACTCAGGCTGCTATTCTGTTTCTCTTGCTATTGTTTTATTCTAGTGGGTTTTTTTTTTTTAAAGGTTTTGTTTCTGTAATACCTTATATTTGATTTTGCCATACTCTGTTGCAGTTGTTCATGTCTGTCTGTTGGAAGAGGCTAGAATCCTGCGAGGGAGGTTCCAAGTTTGTTTTCTGTTACACACCCAGAACTAGGGAGTAACATTCAAAATATGAAATCAACAGAAGGCATAGGCACCAGTCAATTAGGATAGACGTGGGAAGGAAGCAAGCAGCAGAACTCTGTCATTACATTGGAAGAGAGCAAGCAGCAGAACTCTGTCATTACATAGACCAGTGGAGGGTACTTACTTTTGTGAGTGAATGAATGAGTGAGTGAATGGATGCATTAATGAGTGATATTAAGAAATCATATGTGTGTATGCTCAGTTGCTCAGTCATGTCTGACTCTGCGATCCCATGAACTGTATCCTGGCAGGCTCCTCTGTCCATGGGATTTCCCAGGCAAGAATACTGGAGTGGGTTGCCATTTCCTCCTCCAGGGGAATCTTCCCTCCCCAGGGATCAAACGCTCAGTCTCCTTGTCTCCCGCATTGTCAGGCAGATTCTTACGACATCATAATACTTGGCAATTTTGCCTTTTGTTTCATTCTCACTCTTGGCTCTGGCTTATGTCCTTTTCCTTCCTCATTTCTAAGTTATATAATTTAGAATAGATAATATGTTTCCTTAAAAGTAGACTTAAATCTCTTCTGTGCTAAGAATGGGAATAAATTAGTATCTAAAATTGTTGGTAGATATTAACTAGCATTCAGACCCATCATTCTGAGGATCAACAAGATGAGAGTTGACCTGAAAAATAGGCTGTGGATTATAATATTTTTTTCAAATATCAACCCTTCTGGCTGTGTTGGTGTTGCAAATTTGAGAGATTTCTTTCTTAGAATTAAACATTTGCCTTTCACAAATTACCTGCTAAACTGCAAATTATTCTGGAATGGGTAAATATTGAAGAATTTCATTAATATTGGAATTTTAGTGTTGATTAGTTTTATTGAGTTTCTCTCCATTTGATACCTTAGAAATGAAAAAACAAAATTAAAATAACTGAAAAGCCACCCAATGCAAATTCTACATTTTCATTGGAATAGAGAGGGAGAGATTAATCTCAAATTGTGTTCTGAATGCTGAGTACTAGACTTAACTGCAGAAAAAGCATATGGGCATGCATTTTTCGCATGGAGTCTCATGCCTAATTATTTGGACGGTGAAGAAAGCTGAGCGTCGCAGAATTGATGCTTTTGAACTGTGGTGTTGGAGAAGACTCTTGAGAGTCCCTTGGACTGCAAGGAGATCCAATCAATCCATCCTAAAGGAGATCAGTCCTGGGTGTTCATTGGAAGGACTGATGTTGAAGCTGAAACTCCAATACTTTGGCCACCTCACGTGAAGAGTTGACTCATTGGAAAAGACCCCAATGCTGGGTAGGATTGGGGGCAGAAGGAGAAGGGGACGACAGAGGATGAGATGGTTGGATGGCATCACTGACTCGATGGACATGGGTTTGGGTAGACTCCGGGAGTTGGTGATGGACAGAGAGGCCTGGCGTGCAGCAGTTCATGGGATCGCAAAGAGTCAGACACGACTGAGCGACTGAACTGAACTGAATTGAACTGAAGCTCACAACTAAATTCAATGGGAAGCAGCTGGATTGGGGGAGCACTGATGGAGCCTAGGCTCATGTGCCAAAGTTACATCTGAAAAGTGGGTACCAGAGCATCATCTATGCATTGAGTTCCCAGGATGAGAAGGCACATTAAACAAGATCAGAAAGAACATGAAAAGGGCATGGCAGGACACAAAAAATAAAAAGTTTCCAGCTTCAGACATAAGGATATTATTTGTTTAGATGCAACATAGTCTTCTTTTGAAGGCCAGAAAGTACCCTAGCCTCTGGAAGAAAATCTTTTCAGCATGAAGAATGGAAACAAAAGGTATTTTTGGTCAAACTGTTAACCAGAACATTATAATTTGTGAGCATTCCAATTGAGAGTTTGTGGCACAAATAAAACAAATAAGACATTTCAAGCCCAAATAGCCAGTTTCCTTTTATTTATCCTCCACTTTTCACAGTGCTACAAATAATGACTTTATGTTGATGAGCACCAAAGTAATACGTACTTAAACGTTAAAATTTTCTCTTATACCAAGTCATTGCTAACTCATGCCATGACCTTCAGAAGCTGTTTAACTTTTCTAACTTTCACTTTCTTAAGAGGAAAAGGAGAGTAAGAGGAATAGATGTTTTCAAATACCCTTTTTAATATTTCAAGATTCTTTGATTCATCAGTGGTAGATAGAAAATCTAGGCAAGGTGAATTTGAGGATATGCTTCCATGGAAATAATTCTTTACAGAATTACAGAAAAACATTCTGTTGACCTTAAGTGAACTTATACCAGGTTGGTAAATTCCATCATAACTCCCATCCTGAACTCACAGCTGCTTGTGTCAATGTTGATTTGTAGCTAAAAGGTTGGCCCTTATACAACTATTTTCCCAAACAATTTTCTCAGTTTGGGGACATATGGTTTAGTTGATATTAATCAGGATGACTGAAGAAGTAATTCTTCACTCTGAGTATTTGAGCTGAGTATCTGTGTATAAGCAAGGACAAGGCATAACCCCTTTGTGGAGGTACCCTTGGAGTTTCTGCTTCATTCTGAGTTCCTTATGGCAGGCGTTCTGCCTTGTAGGTGGAAGATTTCCCTAGTGTCCTCTCCTAGGAGTGTGAGAGTAGCTATAAGATTTTTCTCAGTCTCCTAAACTGGAAGGGAGCACCACCTTCCAGCCTCTGATTCCCATGTGTTCATGTAAATGTTCATCAGCCCTCCATGGTGGTGTCTCAGCAACTTTTGTCATAACTGTTCAATAGCCATTATAATGGAGGTGGCTCATTTCACTGACAGCCCCAAAAAAGGTTCATTCAGGCTTTTATTCTTTTACCTATTTTCAGTTTACTACTAAGAAATATCATCCTTATTTGAACTTTCTTATATGAAATGGTCTTTTTAGTAATTGTTTTCCAAGTATCCAATGGGTAAGTCTCAAATATTTTATTTTGAGCCTTATCTTTGAAATGAATGTCAAAACTAGTTTTTATCCACCTTCCTAGTTTAGCTAGTGTAATAGAATGACCCATGATGAATTAATGTTTGTCAGTGGAATGTTATTGAATCTTTCTTTGGTCACTGAAAATATTTTCTGAGTTTAGAGGAATCATTTTAAATATCAATCCTAATTTTTCATGACTCGAGAGATAAAAGATATTGGAGAAAGTCTCAGATCACCTAATCAATAACTCCTGGGGCCGTTTGTTGGAACATATGATTAGTTGGAACAACTCCATCTCCAAAATCTTTGACCAGGCTTACAATCTGACCACAGCATCCTTTGTTTCCTGCACTCTCACACAGCCTACTCCCATGATGTTTCCTCTGATCATGTTGTGATCTCCAGTCTCTCTACACAATCCCCCCTCCCCTCTCATACACCCCACAGGTTCTAAGTGGCTTCACTTTCATCTGCACTCCAGGGACATCATTTCAACCCCTGAGAATGCCTCAGTCCATTTGGAAGTTCTTATGTCTTCCATACACAGAATATCCCACCAAGGATCACAGTACACCTTGTCTTCAGAGTTGCTAAGCATTTCTGGAAACAACAACACCAGTTTTGGTTTTGGTGTTCATGAAACTGGATGACCTCCCAGCTCAGGTGTTGGGTAATGTCCCTCAGCAATTCAGATCTTGTTTTGCTTGATCATTTTAGTCTCCTTCTCACGTGCATAATTCCTTTACACTTTTACTACTTTTTAAAAACTCACTTGCCATCCATTTTGTGTTCTCTTCCTCACTTTTAGCGCATAAGCTTCCACACAGTATTATATAGAAGCTTTAGAAGTAGAGGATTCTCTCCGCTTCTCTCTTTCTTACCACACATTATCAAATGCATCCACTCTAGGTCCACTCAGAATATGAAGCGCCCCATCTCATAATCAGAGCCAAGTTTTCATTTATATTTTGGGTCTAAATTACTTCTATTTTTTTTTTTTTTTTTACCATCTTGAGCCAGCCCTCAGACTTGCATTTCAGTCTCTTCACTTATTGACTTTCATCACAATATAGCATGCCGAAATTTCTCTCGTCTTAAAACAATACCAGCAAGCAAAAGCCACCACCCCATTTGTTCTGAATGTTCCTCCTATCACTGTTTGTATCTTTCTGATCATAACCGAACTTCGAGATAAAACAATTTTCTACTTCCTAATCCTTTTTCAACCTGCTTAATTCACTCTAGTCTACATCATGTCTCTCAGATGGCCACATCACTGAATTTGCCCTCAATAAGGGGTTCCTACTTGCCAAGACCAAATGTGTTTTTCAATCCACATCCACAGAGTTTCACTTCGCCATTCATTGCTAGTTTTAATCCCATACCTGTTTGGCTGCACCATCTTTAGCCTTCTTCACACTGCTTCTCATTCTTTCTTTAGATGCCGGAGCTGTTCAAACTCTTGGCTTCTTACTCCCAGTTCTTGCTGGCTGATCTTTGCTCAGTGACAATTAACTCCTATAATTCAGTGACTTACAAATTTACATTGCCAGTCCAGACAAGACTTCTGCAACTCCTCTCCCTGTATTCAGCTTCCTTTTGTGCCTTTCTAACTGAATATTCCACAGTCTTCAGGTATAATAGTTGAAAACTAAGCTTATTGTTCATTTCTCTTCCCACTGACCTATGCGAGCATCCTCCTCTTCTGTTCTCATTCTGGGTGTCAGGCCTCTCATCAGAGCTACCACCAGCTCAAGTGGAACATTGTGGGAATTAAAAGAACATGCCTCTTCTGCTTTACTTTTATTTTTGAGAAAAAAAAAAGTTTGAATGTGCTGATTTTGTTAAAATTAGTTTTTTTGCTATCTTTTGCAAGAATTTTTTCATAATAAATATATGAATCTGTGATGCCTAAGATTTGAATATAGCCCTTTAGGGTCATGCAGCCATAAATGGTAACCTGACCACTTCACCTAATATATGTGGTGCTTCCTTGGTGGCTCAGACGGTAAAGAATCTGCCTTCAATGAGGGAGACCACTTCACTTAATATGTATATATACACTCTGCTGAATACATGGGAGTATTTCTAGATTTCTTCATTCTTTCTGAATATGGAGTTAGATGTCTTGCCAATATTACCATCTTCAATAACAAATGCACACCCTACCCTTTCTGCTCTATAATTAGAACATGGCCTCATTTCAAATCCCTATTCCAGATCAGTTCATCTGCCTCTTAACAACAGCCTAGCTCCTTGTAATCCACTCTCAACATTACCTCCAGGGTAGTAGTCTGTAGTATATAAATAGGATGGTGACTCTTAAAAAAAAAACCAAAAACTAGTTTTGTATAACATGCGTTCTAAACTATAAGCAGATCTGAATGTGCAGCTAGCTCATTTTTTACAAAGTAAATACTGGTAACACCTACCCTGGTTAAGAAATAGACCATTACCCATTCCCAAATCACTTTAGTGTCCCCTTACAGTCACACTTTGTCTCCAAAATTATCACTAACTAGACTCACAATACCTTGAAACTGTTTTTGCTTGGTTTAGGATTTTGTACAGGTGTGATTTTATGGTGTGTACTCTTCGATATCTTGCATCTTTGTTGCAGTGTTTTTTTGTCAGTAAGGTTGCCAGTTTTAGGAAATAATTTCTGATAAATATATTTTTAGTACAATCAGCCCACAAAATCCACAGGTTCCACATTCATGGATTCAATCAACCACAGATTGAAAATATTTTCAAAAATACCATTAGGTTCCAAAAAGCAGAATTTGAAGTTTCTGTGGGCCAGCAACTATTTATATAGCATTTGCATTGTATTATGTATTATAACTAATCCAGAGATAATTCAAAATACACGAGGGTGTGTGCATGTGTACGTGTGTGCTCAGTCACTAAGCTGTGTCCAACTCTTGGCAAACCCATGAACTGTAGCCCGCCAGGCTCCTCTGTCCATGGAATTCTCCAGGCAAGAATACCGGAGTAGGATCCCATTTCCTTCTCCAGGGGATCTTCCTGACCCAGGAATTGAACTGGTGTCTCCTGCATTGACAGGTGAATTCTTTACCCCTGAGCCACCTAGGAAACTTGAGTGTATATGTTGTATGCAAATACTATGCCATTTTAAATAGAGACGTGAGCATTTTTCAGTTTTGGTTTTGACAGGGGATATCCTGGAACAAATCCCCTACAGATACCGAGGGATGACTATATAGTTGTGTCCCATGTAATGTTTAACTGTGTGTGTTTAATTGTATTTATATTTAACAATGTGTATACACAGTTAAACAGTATTTATATTTTATCTGACTATATTTTATTACTCCAGTTTGTAAGAGTAGTCCATAGTTTTGCATGTAGCAGTAGCTTACTCCTTCATATTGCTGTCTGATATTCCACTGTGAACTATACACAGTGTATGCTTCTACTGTGCTCTTCATTGACTTTAGTATCGTTGCCAACTTCTAGCTGTTAAGAACAGGGATCATGAGGACATTCTTGTACATGCATTTTGGTGACATATGTATGCATTTCTCTTGAGTGTATTTCTAAGTGAATTGCTCATTCAAAAAGTATGCAAATATTCACCTTGAGTAGAAATACTGACAAATTTTCACGTTTACACCATTTTATACTCCCACCAATGCTGTTGGAGAATTCCATTTGGTATCCTTCCTGTCCAGTATGTTTTTCTAATATTTATTTGGCTTGGTCGGGTCTTAGTTGCAGCGTGCAGGATCTTCGTTGTGGTTTGCAAGCTTTCTAATGGTGATACTCAGGCTCCATGGCATGCAGGCTAGTAGTTGTGGCACATGGGCTTTGTGGCATGTGGGATCTTAATTTCCCGACCAAAGATTGAATCATGTCCCCTGCATTTCAAAGCAGAGCCTTAACCACTGGACTGCCAGGGAAGTTCCCCTCTTGTCCAATATTAGGTGGTGTTTGTCCTTTGGTTATTTTAGATATTCTTTCCCGCGGCTAGAGTAGTCGTGCATTGTTGTTTTCCTTTGTGTTTCCCTGATGGCATCTTTTATACTCTCATTATAAAAATGATCACATCATATTGTACAAGCTGATTTGCCTCCTGCTAAACTACTTCAAGAAGTTAATTAATCAAAGAATTGGGGACAGAGTGTGTGTGCTAAGTCACTTCAGTCTTGTCCTACTCTTTGTGACCCCATGGAATGTACCCGCCTAGCTTCTCTGTCTATGGGATTCTCCAGGCAAGAATACTGCAGAGGGTTGCCATGCCCTCCTCCAAGGGATCTTCCAGACCCTGAGAACCAACCCTTATCTCTTATGTTTCCTGCATTGGCAGGTGAGTTCTCTATCACTAGCGCCACCTGGGAAGCTGAGAGACAAGAGTGTAGATTCTCACAAATATGTAGAAAATAATAATTAATAAAGAAACCTATGATAAGCATGACATACTGAAAGAGCTAATTTTCCAGTCATTTGCCACTTTCTTTTAATCTAATTAACACATGAACAGATATATTTTCCAGGCATTGTTCTAATTATACTGCCTTAGAACTTAACTATTGAAGTACAAGTCCATCATAACTATTTCAGGGACTGGATCTCTAAAATACTAAGAAGATATTCTACTAAAGTATACATACTCATATCTACATCAAATGTGTAGTTGATTCTGATAATATATACTTAGGGAACAGCACAGATGATATAAACCAGAAATAATGAACAGTATGCAAAAGTTCTAGGTATTATACAAGGAAAATATTGATGGATATGCTCAAAGATATGTTACAGGGTGATTTTTCAGCATTAAATATACAAAATAACTGAAAGAATGTAAATGCTCAGTGGGGCTTCCTGGGTAGCTCAGTGGTAAAGAACCCACCTGCCAATGCAGAAGAGGCAGGTGATGGGGGTTCAGTCCCTGGGTGGGAAAGATCCCCTGGAGAAGGAAATGTCAACCCACTGCCTGGAGAATTCCATGGCCAGAGGAGCCTGTTGGGTTACAGCCCATCAGGTTTCAGAGAGTTGGACACAGCTGAGCATGCATGCATGGGATGGGACAGCAAATGCTCAGTAATTCTGAATGGTAAAATAAATGACAAAGTCATGTGGTGAAATGCGGTGTAATCATTAAAATAGTGGTTTTGTAGAAGAAGACAACATTGTCAGTGAAAGTTATGTAAACTGAATAAAATTACCATGACAGTAACGATTAAATGTTTAGATGGACTTTTTCCTCCCAACTGAGGTCTTCCTTCCTCCCCGCCTATCACACTCCCATCCTAGTACAGATTTGCTCATGGCTTTTGTACTTTTGCAGTTAACTGGAGCACCCCAACCCCAGCCCTTATCTGCAGGAAGGAAACCGAGGGTAGCAATAGCTGAGCAAGAAACTAGTTGAACAGAGCTCCAGCGAGCTCCAGAGATAAGCCCTGGGCCAAACCACATAGGCAAGACCTGCTGCATAATATGTGGGGCCCCTTGTTGAAAACTGGTCAAGAATTTCAAGGCAGGACAACCAAGAATTAAACTAGGCCCCAGGTGCTTTTCAGTATGGAACCCTGTGCTACTGCTTAGGTGGTGGGCCCACGGGACCAGCCCTGCCTGTGTCCTTCCTTCTCGCCTCAACTCTGGTCTTCTCCCTACAGGAACCACCTCTGGTGGTCCAGCCTTTAGCATGTCCACGGCAGTTTACTTTAATCCAAAACCAAGTAAATATTCAGGCTTTACTGGCAGATATATGAGCCAGCTAATGGTTTAGGATTAAATGACCCTTCTTCACTAAAGCCTCCAAAGACAAGATCCTTTAATCAACTGTCATCCCCTCATTGTCTGAAAGCGAGACACATTTATGACATACGTGAATGTATACAGAGGAATAGCCCTCAAGAGTTTCTTTTATCCTCAGCATGCAATGGAAAAATGGAAATACCAGTTTTGGAAATACTGTAAGGAGGCCAAAAGTTTAGCAAAGAGATTATGAACTTCACATTTAATATTTTAATTTGATCTGATTATTTTATAGACCCTTAACATAGTTAAGCATTTAAGTTCTTTTAAGGGGTATAGTACAGTGAGTTATAAAGTAACACTGGCAAGCCTATTGACATCCATTAGGAATGCCACGTGCCACTCTGACATCCTGATGAAAGACATAAAATTCATCCAAGAAAAATGTTTATTTCCATAAACACACACGCACACTTCTCAAACATTTTGACATATATTCAAGAATTTCAGGTTAAAAAATATTCTTGCTCTGAAGCAAAACTTTTGTCATACGTTAAAATAAATTTACTTTTCCTGGAAGACTCAACAGGAGCTATTTTTTAAATAGTAGTAAAGAAATAGGTGATATTTATTATTTCACCCTATGGCTAGATGAAATTAGAGAAGTAAACTGGAGTCAGGTAATGAAGGATCATGCTAAATATCTCTGTAAAAAAATTATGCATAATTATGTGAAAGGAATATATCACAGTATACCCCTAATTAATTTCAAGATTCAGCTTTTAAAAGTAAACATATTTTCCTACATAATGAAGTAGCCATTTTTATACCTAGAAAATGAGTAATAATTTAAAATTTCGTTTCTATGGAGTATCAGATAGCTCCAGGTTGTCCCCACTTGGTCCAAAACCAGGAACTGATCTGGGACAATGCATTACATCTGGTTGTTAAGCCCTTGAAGCTTCATGTAGTCTAGAACAATCTAGAGTTTCATTTCTTTCATGGAAGAAAGCAGATTTGGATTTTCTGGGTTTATCTCATGGCTTCTTCTCAGCATATTTTAAATCTAACCCTGAAAGTTTTTAAGAATTGGAAGTTCAATCCAAAATTTGATGAGATTTAAATTATCCACTTGGGGCTAGAATGCATTGTGCCTCGTGTGTTGAATTATATCACTGGAGACAGAGTGTACCTCTTAAGAGTTGGTTTAATATCTAATTCAAATTATAACACATGAATTTTTCTAGACTTTCCCTTTTTTAGTTTAATTGTGTTTTAGAGGATTTTTATGAAGTTAATTTTAAATCAACTATAAAATTGTTCTTTTTGATGATGTTTAGCATTAAATATTGTTGCTAATAGGAGCCCTTTCAAGTTATTGTCTGTTTTTAAGATAACTCCATTAAATTTTGAAGGCTATCTTTAAGTATTCAACTTTATTTTTGCTAATTTTATTGATATACAGTTGACAAATAGCATTGTGTAAGTTGAAGGTATACAACATAATGATTTGATATACATAGGTATTTTGAAATAATTACTACAGTAAGGTTACTTACTAGACATTCCTGATGGCTCAGTGGTAAAGAACCTACATAAGTAGCACCTTACACAGGTGTGTGTGTGTGTGTGTGTGTGTGTGTGTGTGTTGAGAATACTAGAGATTGACTCTCTAAGCAACAATCAAGTATATACAATACAGTATTGGTAACTATGGTCACCGTGCTGTACATTGCATCTTAACAACTTATTCATCTTATAACTGAAAGTGTGTAACCTTTCACCAACATCTCATTTCTCCCTACCCCCAGCCCCTTGTAACAACCAGTCTCTTCTTCATTTCTGTGAGTTCAACTTTTTAAAATTACCCATATAAGTGAGATCATACAGTATTTGTCTTTCTGTCTTACTTCTCTTAGCATGATGACCTCAAGGTCCATCCATATTATTGCAAATAGTAGGATTTCCTTCTTTTCTTATGACCGAATAATATTCCATTGTATGTGTGTGTGTATAGCCACATATTTTTATCCATTCCTTTGTCTATGGACATTTAGGTTGTTTTCTTGTATGAAAGTGAAAGTGTTAATCGCTCAGTCATGTCCAACTCTTTGTGACCTCATGGACTGTACCCCACTAGGCTCCTCTGTCCATGGGATTCTCCAGGCAAGATTACTGGAGTGGGTTACCATTTCCTTCTCCAGGGGATCTTTCCAACACAGGTCTCCTGCATTACAGGCAGATTCTTTACCATCTGAGCCACTAGGGAACCCCTCTCATGTATTGGCCTTTATGAATAATTCTACAGTAAACATGTAGGTGCAGATAACTCTTTGAATTACTGATCTTGTTTCCTTCAGATAGACATATGCAGAAGTGTGATTGTTGGATCATACAGCAGCTCTATTTTTAGTTTTTTGAGGAACCTCCTACCAATTTCCAGAGTGAGCTCTTCTAGTTCCCACTCTCACCATAGTGCACAAGTGTTCCCATTTCTCCATATCTTGAACTCAAAATGTCTCAGACTCAGTCTGCACCTTTTCTGTCCCAGATCTAGAATCACCATTTCCTTCCAGGAGCCCCAAATCCTGTTAGTAGAGAATAATCTTAGGAACCAAAATGTCAGTCTAAGTGTGGTCTGTTTTTTTTTTTTTTTTTAAATCTTAGAGGGAAATTACCTCTAGGCCATTTCAATAAATGAAACAAGAAAATAAATGCATCTCTAAAATTGTGAGTGTATATTTAGAGCTTGAATTCAGTATTAACAATATTAGCGATTTTACCTAACTTTGATTTTATAATATTCTTTTTTACCCCAACACTGAAAATCCTCATTTCCGATAAGGTGAATAACATTTGGTTGCTTCTATGCTCGTCCTGAGCCTCAGATTGGCTCCATAATCTTCACGTTAGCAGCTTCCATAACCAGCCAATAGTAGTCACCTGTGGGAGACCAGTGGGTGGGGAGAAGCCAGAGTATGTCTACCCGTTTCTCTGTGTCTTAGGAGATGTCTCTGAATGTGGCTGTTTCCACACTGCAGCTCCAGGTCCCGAGGACAGGTCACGTTAGTTCTAGTTTCCAACGTGTCATCTGGTCCTCTGGGCTCAGGAACGTTACCTTTTCTCTTTTGTGTCTCTCGGTTCAAGTTAGAGTGGCTTCTTCCTGTCTCAGAAATCTGGGTTGCCTTATCACCTCCTCTCTGCTTCTCAGTTCTTCCATTACCTACATAGTTTATTCTCTAATTTGTATCCCCTGGGAAAAAATGATTTTCTTTGCCTTGCTTGGTCTTTGATGATAAAGCTTTATAATACTATATAAATGAGGTAGTTACAAAATAATTACTAGTGATAAAACTACTAAAGGAAGTTAAAAGTATCTTTGTGATTCTTTTGTTTTCCCAGTAGAATATGTCCCTAAAGATGTACTGTCAAAGACCTATGTTCTAAAGTTACTTAAAAAACAACCTGTTTTTGTGATTGTTATCAGTTTATGCAGTTATGCAGTTACGTATTTTTGCTTAAGCTTGTTTCCAGTTTTAAGGAGTCCTTTTTCTTTTTTATCTTCCTTTAAAAGAAAAATAAGGCAATGCATTTAAATGGTATGGAAGTCAAAGCTATATTAAAAGTTGTATACCTAGATGCCTCTCCTGACTTTTCAACCTCTCTTTCCCCTTTCTAGTCCCTATAATTAACAGTTTTTGTTACATTTTTGTTCATCCTTTCAATGTTGTTCTTTTTGCAATCCCTATATTTCCGCATTTTTTATATAAAAGTGTAGTATATATCCTCTTGTGTAATACATATGCTCTTGTGTAACTTGCTTTTTTCATTGAAGAGCATATCCCACAATTCTCTCATATCAGTACATAAAGAGAGTCCTTTGTCTCCTTTATTACTGAATATTACTCAATTGTGTGGATGTGTCATAGTTAATTCAGGCAACCTCATGGAGTTAATACGTGAGTTATTTCTAGTTTTTGCTATATAAATAATACAAAAATGAAAACCTTTCTTCATCCGTCATTTTCAACTTGTGTGGGTGAGAATTCCTGGTCTAAAGTATAAGCGTAACTTGTACTTTGGTTAGATTTGGAAAATTTTCCTCCGTGGGGTTTGTGCCATACTCTAATCCTGTCAAGGGTGTATAAGAGTACCTATTTCCCTACAGTCTCACCAACAGAGGTTATTGTTGTACTTTGGGTTTTTCCCACCTGATACTTGAGGAAGCATATCTCCTTGCATTTGAAACTGAACTTCTTTTCCTGTGCAAAAGGACCATTTGTATAATTGTCTATGACTTACCTGTTTATGTGCTTTGGAAATATAAGAGAAAAAAACACTGGCTTAGAAGTTGGGCACTTAGGCACAATCATAACTTTAGATTAACTAGTCTGAATTCTTAAGCAAACCATAAAACTGCTCTGAGCCTCAGTTTTTGTCAACTACTAAAAAGGACTTTCTGAGGATGAATTACATATAGCATGTGAACTTCATTCTGGGATCTGTAACATAAAGTGTATTCTTCCTCATCACTCAATAATCTATATCTCACATTAGATTCAATATTCTTTTTTCTCCTCTCTCATCATTTATAGTCTTTGTCCTACAGGTTATAGTCACTATAAAATCTGGAATGAAAACTTTCATTGAATTTCACATGTCCAGCTACTGAGACAACTAGTTTCTATTGATGATCACTTAGGTTGAAAGAGAGTCTTCTGCTTCAAAAGAAAACCACAGTATTTTCTTTTCCTTTTTAATGTGAGGCTTTTTAGTTGCCTAGATAAAAACTGAGGTTTGCCTTTCAAAAACTGGAGCTTTCTTATCGGTTTTCTAAAATTCAAAGATTAGCATAGTAATTCTAGAGGAAGAGGATAAATAAGAATCTCAATCCTGATTAGATACGTAAGTAGACAAAGATCAGAGGAAAATATTGAACTTGCTCCTCCTCAAGTTTCCATGGGTTTGGGCAATGATTACAGTGCATTGAAATTGCCAGACACTTCCTCAGAGTGCAAGTTCCTTTTGATTGTTCTTTTAGGAGTTCTTCCTGGAAAAAAATAAGAGAAATGGTAAAAGCTCAGTTCTCTCTTAGAAGATTAGCCTTTTTAATACTGGAAAACAGCAAGATTTCTTGTTAAAGAAGAAAGGACAGCTATTTTACATAAGCAGATTCCATCCATTTTAATTATTGCCTTTGGCAGGGTACAAAGGGTTTAATCTTTCCTAAACTTCACTGTAATGTCTGCTGTTTAGAAAGTTCAATTACCCTGAAGAAGATCTTTATCAGCAATTTGCCATGCACTCATGGCAGTATTACTTGATATAGTTAACCTAGTTGAAAGGGCAATTCAATTAATAGCCAAAGAAATATGAGAAACATGCAAATCCAAGTCTTTTTTATTGGAGTATAATTTGTTTACAATGTTGTGCCAATATCTGCTGTACAGCAAAGTGACTCAATTTTACACATATATACTTTGTTTTCTCAAGGTTAATCTGCAGTGCAGGAGACTGGAGTTCAATACCTGGTTTGGGAAGATCCCCTGCAGAAGGGAATAGCTACCCACTCCAGTATTCTTGCCTGGAGAATGCCATGGACAGAGGAGCCTGGCAGTCTACAGTCCATGGGGTCGCAAAATGGCAGACACAACTAAGTGACTTTCACTTTTTCAACATTCTTTTCCATTATGGCTTATCTCAGGAGATTGGATACAATTCCCTGTGCTATACAATAGGACCTCATTGTTTATCTATTCTAAATGTAATAGTTTGCACCTATTATATCAATCCCAAATTCCCAGTCCATCCCTTCCTCCCCCACTTCCACCTGGCAACCACATCTGATTTCTGTCTGTGAGTCTTTTGTTTTGTAGATAGGTTCATTTGTGTCATATTTTACATTCCACATTTAAGTGGTATCATATGGTATTTGTCTTTCTGACTTACTTCACTTAGGACAATTATCTCTAGTTGCTTCCATGTTGCTGCAGATGATGTTAGTTTGTTCTTTTTTATGGCTGAGTAGTATTCCATTGTATATATGTACCACATCTTCTTTATCCATTCTCCTGTCAGGAGACACTTAGGATATTTCCATGTTTTGGCGATTGTGAATAGTGCTGCTATGAACATAGGGGTCCAAGTATCTTTTTTAATTATAGTTTTGTCCAGGCATATACCCAGGAGTTGGATTGCTGGCTCATTTGGTAATTGTTTTTAATTTCCTGAGAAACCTCCATACTGTTTTCCATAATGGCTGTACCAACTTATATTCCTACCACCAGTGTAGGAGGGCTCCCTTTTCTCTTCAGAATTTACTGTTTGTAGACTTTTAAATAGCGGCCATTCTGATTGGTGTGAGGTGGTACTTCACTGTCGTTTCGATTTGCTTTTCTCTAATAATTAGTGATCTTGAGCATCTTTTTACACTACTGGTCATCTGTCTGTCTTCTTTAGAGAAATGTCTTAAAGCCTTGTGACCATTTTTCGATTGGGGTTTTTTGGTTTTTTTGCTCATGAGTTGTATGAGCTGTTTGTATATATTGGAGATTAAGCCCTTGTTGGTTGCATCATTTACAAATGCTTTCCCCCATTCCATAGGTTGTCTTTTCTTCTGAGTCTTAAACACAGTTTTCTAACCAATATTTAAACGATTGACCTTATTTTTATTTGTATTTCCTGATGTAGGTCACATGTTTCATCATAATTTCCTTATTTGACTACTAGAGATTTAGATTTTTAAACAGCAAAATATAACTAACAAAGAGCAATTGACTAGATTAAATAAGCAGACTGATTGGGAGTTTAGGTTTTCCTTCTATATACATGTGTTATTTTCCTGAACTATTTTTTTCACATACAGAATTTTATAGAACTGTTCCTTTGTATACTTCCAGATTTTAAGACATACTGCTCAAAAATTTGCCAGTGTTTCAAATTTGACACTCATCTGGTTCAGACAACAAAAGAGAAGCTTTAATTTCTCAAACATCTTTCCAAATTTTTCATAATAATTTTGTTAAACATTTATGCAGAACTTTGTTTTCTTTATTCAGGAACATCTCTTCAGTAAAATTCAATGTTCTGAAAGACACATATGACATTTCTTGCAAGATTAATAAGATGAAGAAAAAGGACAGGAAAAATCCAAGGGCCTATTATATAATTTGCATTTTTAAAGACTCGCTTGCAAACCTTAACTAAAAAATGAGTCTTAGATTAGATTAATTTATTATTCATTTAATGGAGGAAAACCAGAACTTTTTTAAAAAACAGGTTTCATATTTATAGGTCAGGAGGAAACCTGCTTTTTCTTTTCTACTTCTCAAATTCTCTGAATTGACATCATGACTGTAGTATCTAGAAGAGAGATGTGTTTGCAATGAACAAAGAGGTATGGTGTTTTACCATTAGTTCCTTTTAATTTGGACAGTTGTCTGTAGATGGTTTGTCTTACTATGTTGAATAACTAGTAAAAAAATCCCATTGGCTATGTAATTGGTAGCCATACAGGAGAGCATAGAATAGCAAAAATGTAGTAAGTTGTATACACTACCTAAAACAAGCATACTTTGAAAGAAGTTGACTCCATATCTTGAAAAGACCTTGGAGGTTACATTCTTTATAAAGGAATTTCCCACAATAGCAAGTTCTGCCAACATAGAAATATATCTGAATGATTTAGAAATGACTCCTAATAGAATATTAATTTAGGTTGTTTTCAAAATATTAGTTAACTGTTTTGCCATTTTCAAAACTATAAGTTGAGATAGATCAATGTAAGATGAAATTTACATCTGGTTTCTCTGTAATAACTCCTGGATTATTTCCTTTACCCCTTTGATACCTTTAATCCTATTGTGCAACCAAGAAATCAATGAAGTATTTGTTAAGTACCTACTACAGACTCAGTGGGCTTCCCTGATGGCTCAAATGGTAAAGAATCTGCCTGCATTGCAGGAGACCTGGGTTCAATCCCTGGGTCAGGAAGATTCCCTGGAGAAGGGAATGGCAATCCACTCCAGTACTCTTGCCTGGAAAATCCCATGGATAGAGGAGCCTGGGAGGCTGCAGTCCATGGGGTTGCAAAGAGTTGGACATGACTGAGTGACTAACACTTGACAGACTCAGTACTCTGACAGATATTGAAGGTGGGGCATAAAAATGCAGGGAATTTGCAGTTAGATTGTAAGTGTTAAAGGAAGCAAAGTGAAAAAAAAAAAGAACATGAAAAATTACAGGTGAAAAACAAGGTAGAGTACAGGACACCAAAACAATTCAGTGAGGTAAGAGTAGTCTTTTCAAGAGATAGTGTTAGCACAGCTTTTCACAAAGGACAAAGTTTGACCTCTACCTAACACCCTATACAAAAATTAATTCAAATGGACCAAAGACCTAAATGTAAGATCTGAAATTTTAAAACTCTTAAAAGAAGGTTAAGGGGGAAAACTTTATGACCTTGTTTTAGGCAATGATTACTAAGATATGATGAGGGCTTCCCAGGTGGCTGGCTGAGTGGTAAAGAATCCACCTGCCAAGCTGGAGACGTGGGTTCAATCCCTAGGTCAGAAAAATTCCCTGGAGAAGGAAATTGCAACCCCCTCCAGTATTCTTGCCTGGAGAATTCCACGGATAGAGGAGCCTGGCGTGCTGCAGTCCATGGGGTCACAAAGAGTCAGACACGACTTAGCAACTAAACAATAACAGCTAATATATGACACCAAAAGCATGAAAAACAAAAGAAAAAATAGGTGAATTGGACATTATAAAGATTAAAAGCTTTTGCTTTCAAAGGACACCACCAAGTTAGTGAAAAGTTAACCCACAGAATGGAGAAAATTTTTTCAAACCGTATGTGAGGCTTATCTCTGAGATGTATAAAAAGTGCTTCCAATTCAATAATGAAAAGACAACTCAAAAAAGGCAGCAAAGAATTTAAATAGACATTTCTCCAAGTGTGAAAAGATGCTCAACATTAGTTCTCAGGGAAGTGTAAATCAAAAGTGCAATGAAATGCCACTTTGTACCCTCTAAGATAGTTATTATTTGTCTTTTTCTTGGATTATAACAGGTGTTCGTAATGATGTGGGAAAATTGGAACTCTCATGAACTGTTGGTGAGAATGTAAAATGGTGCAGTTGCTTTAGAAAACAGCCTAGCAGTTCCTCAAAATGTTAAGCATAGTCAGCATATGACTGAGCTTTTTTCTTAGATATATACCCAAGAGAAATGAAAGCATATTTTCACATAAAAATATATATGCCGATGTTTTTAGCATCAGTATTTATAAAAGCTGAAAAGTATAAACAACCCAAATATCCATCAACTAATTAATGGATATACAAAATGTGGTATATCCATACAGTGAAATACTCAGCCACAGAAGAATATTAACATGGGCTACGACATGAGTGATCAGTCCTGGGTGTTCATTGGAAGGACTGATGTTGAAGCTGAAACTCCAATGCTTTGGGCACCTGATGCGAAGAGCTGACTCATTTGAAAAGACCCTGATGCTGGGAAAGATTGAAGGCAGGAGGAGAAGGAGACGGCAGCTTAGAATGAGATGGTTGGATGGCATCACCGACTCGATGAACATGGGTTTGGGTAAATTCCGGGAGTTGGTGATGGACAGGGAGGCCTGGTGTACTGCAGTCCATGGGGTTGCAAAGAGTCAGACACGACTGAGAGACTGAACTGAACTGAATGACATGGGTGAACCTTCAAAATATTATGAACTTGAAAATATATTAAGAAGGCAGTCACAGAAGGCTATGTAGCATATGATTCCATTTACATGAAGTTTCCAAAGTAGTGAATTCATGGAGACAGTTAACAGATAGTAATTGCCTAGGGCTGAGTTTCAGATAGGGGCTTAAATGGAAATGGGGAGTTATGGCTAATGGTCTCCTTGAAGTGATAAAAATGTTCTACATTGATTGTGATGATGGTTGCACAGCTCTGTGAATATACTAAAAGGCATTGAATTGAATACTTTGTATGAATTTTACCTCAACAATGCCATTAAATTTTAAAAGTAGCATGCATGTAACTGGGAGGTTTAGATGGCAGCTTCAGTCCTTATTGATTGTGCAATCATATAAATATGCCTTTTTATTAAAAAATAAAGATAGGCATTACAGAGAATTTTAGACTTAAAGGGGAATTTAGAAAACATCTAGTCTGATTCCCTAAGTTTTCCCATTTTCTAAATATGCAACTTAGAGTGGCAGTTAAGCCCGTAGATTCTGGAGGCAAACACTAGGTCTCCATCACTCAAAGGCTAAGTCAAGCAAGGCAAGGCCTATGGACTCTCATCCTCATGTTACAACTGCAAAAAGAAGGGGATACATAATTTGATATGCAGTGGAGTTACTGTAGGATTACACACTCACACATACACACACACACAGCATAAGGCCTTAAATATAAAGAGTGCTTGATAAGAATAAGCTCTTGTTTTAAAGGTGTTCCCTGTCTCCCAAGTCATATTGTATGTATAGAGGAGCTGTGATATTAAAAAATCAGGTTTTTTGAGTTCTCTTCCTATGCTTTTTCTATTATATGAAGATTGAAAAAAATACCATATTATTCTACCTGGAAAGAATCTGAGTATCTCTGAAGCCACACCACTTGAGAACAGTTGATTTCCTATGATTTTAAAAGTCTCTAGCCAAAATGAATCCGCAATTAAGATCTTAAATAGGTCTTGTGATACATCTGTTAATTTTAGACAGCTTTGCCAAACAGTACTTACGTCTTGGCCCTGGGGATCACTTTTCTTTTCCTCTGAATCCTTAGTCTTGTTTGATATTCAGTGTGTGCGTGGGTTAATATGATACGATGACTCATTACATCTGCATGTCTTACATAATCAAACCTGCAAACAGCTTCACAAAGCAGCTAGCTTTCGATCTTTATCCAGAGTTTGTCCTCCGAGAGAACTAGAGAATGATGGCTGCAGATCAAGTTTTGGTAGCATTCTGCACAGTTTAAGTGAATTGGCTCCTCTTGTGCATGAAGGTTACATGAGTAATTTGATTATCGACTTCTGCAGATGTCATCATGGTAAGCATTTGAGCAGTAGCTGAAGTTCTTTCTACAAAGGTACTATGTGAAATGATCTATGTGATAATACCAAGCATAGGTATTTATAAGAGGCACATTCATAAGTGTAGGCTTACCTACTGCTGAAGAAGTATTTGTTGCTATAACCATTCTGGAGGAGATTTTAGCAAAATGTATCAAGATGTTTCAAAAACCTTAACCTCTGACTGAGCATTTCCACTGCCAGGTATTTGACCCATAAATTGTGAGACATATGCCCAAATATTTGTTAATTAAAAACTGACCATAAAAGTATATATAACCATAAACTTTTCAAAACAATTTGAATGTCCAGTAACGATGGCCTGGGTAAATAAAGCTAAGAACATCCACGATTAAATTCATGATTTAAGAGGATGACTATTCATAATATCTTATGTGAAAGTGATGATTTCTAAAGTAGTATGTGTGATGGGTTACAATAGAATAAAAAATATTCTTTATCTGTATATGTGTATACATTAAGCTTTATCAGGCTTCCAAGGTGGCACATTGGTAAAGAAACTGCCTGTCAGTGCAGGAGATCCAAGAGACATGGGTTCAATCCCTGGATCAAGGAGATCAACTGGAGAGGGAAATGGCAACCCACTCCAGTATTCTTTCCAGGAAAATCCCATGGACAGAGGAGCTTGGCTAACTACAGTCTGTAGGGTTGCAAAGAGTCGAATATGACTAAGCACTCACATGTACCTCTAAGTTTATTATTTGGACTTGATTTGCAAAACATCATTTGTTTATGTTTAACCCAAATAATTCCTTCAGACTCATGAACTTTGCAAATCTGTGACCATCTCAGATGAACGGCTTTGTTTTTTTCTTTTTCAGAAACCGCTCCTATCTGTGAAGGCAAATGGGAAAACTTTAGTGCAGTTATTTTATGGTCTATTAGTATTTACTACTGAATTGTATTAATATTAAATTCCCCCTCAGTCTTTGGACTCTGAAAATGTATATCCATGTCAGTGTCTATATAAAAGTTTTTACAAGTACTTAAAATGTGACCTATTATTATGTTCATTATTTTTCACTAAGTTCAGTTCAGTCGCTCAGTTGTCTGACTCTGCATGGACTGTAGGACGCCAGGCTTCCCTGTCCATCACCAACTCCTGGAGCCTGCTCAAACTCATGGCCATCGAGTCGGTGATGCCATCCAACCAATCTCATCCTCTGTCATCCCCTTCTCCTCCTGCCTTCAATCTTTCCCAACATCAGGGTCTTTTCAAATGAGTCAGTTCTTCGCATTAGGTAGCCAAAGTATTGGAGGTTCAGCTTCAGCGTCAGTCCTTCCAATGAATATTCAGGACTGATTTCCTTTAGGATTGACTGGTTTGATCTTGGAGTCCAAGGGACTCTCAATAGTCTTCTTCAACACCACAGTTCAAAAGCATCAATTCTTCAAGCTCAGCTTTCTCTATGGTCCAACTCTCACATCCATGCC
Organism: Giraffa tippelskirchi; assembly: GCF_054371585.1. NCBI lineage: Eukaryota > Metazoa > Chordata > Mammalia > Artiodactyla > Giraffidae > Giraffa > Giraffa tippelskirchi. The sequence continues at coordinate 72,683,418 of NC_137284.1, forward strand.
TGACTACTGGAAAAACCATAGCTTTGCCTAGACAGGCCTTTGTTGCCAAAGTAATGTCTCTGCTTTTTAATATGCTGTCTGCTGCTGCTAAGTCGCTTCAGTCGTGTCCGACTCTGTGAGACCCCATAGATGGCAGCCCACCAGGCTCTGCCATCCCTGGGATTCTCCAGGCAAGAACACTGGAGTGGGTTGCCATTTCCTTCTCCAATATGCTGTCTAGGTTGGTCATAACTTTTCTTCCAAGGAGCAAGCGTCTTTTAATTTCATGGCTGCAATCACTATCCGCAGTGATTTTGGAGCCCCGAAAAATAAAGTCTGTCACTATTTCCACTGCTTCCCCATCTATTTCCCATGAAGTGATGGGATCAGATGCCATGATCTTCGTTTTTTGAATTTTGAGTTTTAAGCCAACTTTTTCACTCTGCTCTTTCACTTTCATCAAGAGGCTCTTTAGTTCATCTTCACTTTCTGCCATAAGGGTGGTGTTATCTGCATATCTGAAGTTATTGATATTTCTTCCAGCAATCTTGATATCCACTTGTGCTTCATCCAGTCGGCATTTCGCATGATGTACTCTGCATATAAGTTAAATAAGCAGGGTGGCAATATACAGCCTTGATGTACTCCTTTCCTATTTTGGAACCAGTCCGTTGTTCCATGTCCGTTTCTAACTGTTGTTTCTCTTGACTTACGTACACATTTCTCAGGAGGCAATTAATTAGGTTGTCTGATATTCCCATCTCTTTCAGAATTTTCCACACTTTGTTGTGATCCACACAGTCAAAGGCTTTTGCATAGTCAATAAAGCAGAAGTAGATGTTTTTCTGGAACTCTCTTGATTTTTCGATGATCCAATGGATGTTGGCAATTTGATCTCTGGTCCTCTGCCTTTTCTAAACCCAGCTTGTACATTTGTAAATTCTCAGTTCACATACTGTTGAAGCCTCACTTTAGGATTTTTGAGCATTACTTTGCTAGCATGTGAGATGAGTGCAATTGTGTGATAGTTTGAACATTCTTTGTCATTGACTTTCTTTGGGATTGGAATGAAAACTGACCTTTTCCAGTCCTGTGGCCACTGCTGAGTTTTCCAAATTTGCTGGCATATTGAGTGCAGCACTTTAACAGCATCATATTTTAGGACTTGAAATAGCTCACCTGGAATTCCATCACTTTCACTAGCTTTGTTCGTAGTGATGCTTACTAAGGTCCAGTTGACTTCACATTCCAGGATGTCTGGCTCTAGGGGAGTGATCACACCATCGTGGCTTCCTGGGTCATCAAGATCGTTTTTGCATAGTTCTCCCATGTATTCTCGTCACCTTTTCTTAGTATCTTCTGCTTCTGTTAGGTTCATGCCATTTCTGTCCTTTATTGAGCCCATCCTTGCATGAAATGTTTCCCTTGATATCTCTAATTTTCTTGAAGAGATCTCTAGTTTTCCCATGCTATTGTTTTCCTCTATTTCTTTGCCTTGATCACTGAGGAGAGCTTTCTTATCTCTCCTTGCTATTCTTTGGAACTCTGCATTCAGATGGGTATAGGTTTCCTTTTCTCATTCATTACATTACATTCATTTTAATCCTTGTAAAATATAATGACTTTAAAACAAAGTAGACAAAGTGGAAACTTGTGTCTGTCTGATGTGTTCCCAGTGTGCTGTAGTGTATTTTAAAGTGTCATTGAGGTTCTTTTCCTAGGAACTCTGCTCACTTCTCATCCACTCTAGGCTTCGCGGCTTTGTGGCTTTGCAGTCCTTTTATGTCATATAGAATTACAGGACATGTATCTGAGAGAGTATTTACTGGACATGACAGAAAAATGGTCCTATTCTAACTCTTGTATCTCTTTGGAGTTTCTGTTTTGGGTAAAATCTTTTATTCTACTGGGAATGCCTATTTGTGTTGGTAAAGATGAGAACATTTCCCTCTTTGGCTCTAGCCATGTTAGTCAGCTCTATTCTTTCTCAGAAAGGAAGGCTGAACTCAAGTGTGAACGGGTAATACAGAAAACGTGTAAAGTGATTATACTGAAAAATAGAGAAGATGAAATGATTAAAAATCAGTCCCTGTTTTTTTCATCCCACTGGTAGACCACTTTAGGATGAAGGTGAGGTACTTTATATCATGTTCATGTATCATCCAGACAGTGGGCGTGGTCAGAGATGCATGTACACTGAATCAGTGACCAGTCTTCCACCATCAAGTAGCTGTTCCTCTGAGAATCACCCTAACCCTGCCTGCTGCTTTTGCCACCCCCAGGGCACAGTAATCCCTAGTAGGTTGTTCACAGGAAGTGTTTCAACATGTGCTTAAAATATAATGAGATTATACAGATTATACACGTGTATGGTATAGCCATTGTGCCAGCAAATTATCAAACTGAAAGTCTCTCAATGTTTTTGATACCTAAAGGCATTTATTATAAAGAATTGGTTCATATGATTATTGAGATGGAGGAGTCCCATGATGTGCAGTCCGCAAGCTGGAGCCCCAGGAGAGCTGGTGGTGTATTCCAATCCGAATCTGGAGGCCTGAGAACCGGAAGGAATGATGGTGTAATTTCCAGTCTGAGGGCCAGAGAGGACTGATGTCCAGCTCAAGCAGGCAGGCAGAGTGAGACGGATACTCCCTTCCTCCGCCTTTGGAAATTGGATGAAACCACCTCCTTTTCTACCCGGTGCCTCAGTTGGAAAAGAATCTGCTTGCAGTGCAGGAGACCAGGGTTTGATCCCTGGGTCAGGAAGATCCCCTGGAGAAGGAAATGGCAACCCACTCCAGTATTCCTGCCTGGGAAATTCCATGGACAGAGGAGCTTGGTGGACTACAGCCCATGAGGTCATAAAAGTTGGACACCACTTAGGGGAATGGCTCTTAATTTTTTAAAATATCTTCTCCCTCCCCAGGAAAAGAGTTGTATCTAGCAATAGAGTGGATACTTTCTTTTCCAAGAATTTTAACTATTCAAAGAATCTTTAAAATTCACATTGACTATCCTAAGAGTCAGTAGGCGTTTTATTTTAATAGAAAGATAAATGATCCTCCCAATGTCAGACATGATGTATAATTCAAAACACTTCACAGCAACTTTCACATAGGACTCTTACATGAATTAGCACAGGCTCTTGCGATAAAATTACCTCATCATAGATTTTGAGATTTCCCATTCCTGACAAGACAGCAAAACTACAGAGAATGTTGTCTTCCTCCCCCGACTCGACACTGTAGGCGCTGCCTAAGAAAGAGGAGTGGCTCATATGTACTAACTTTGCGTATTTTGTGTCTAATTCCTTAGGGGGAAAATACCCAGATTCAGAGAGGCAAAGTACTTTACTCGACGAAGCACAACTCATACTCTTTCCACTAAAGATAGTACTGATCTTCCAAGAGGAAGATAATGTTATCTAGAAGTGGGTTTGTAAAGACTTATGCATGTATGATTAAGAATAATTTGAAGAACTCTAGATCTTATATGTTTAGGATTATACTAGTCATTTGTTTATTGTTAAACCATTTTTAATTGAATGTTTACCATTTGCTTCCCTGGTGGCTCAAACAGTAAAGAATCTGCCTGCAACACAGGATACCAGGTTTGATCCTTGGTTTGGGAAGATCCCCTGGAGGAGAGCATGGCAAGCCACTCCAGTGTTCTTGCCTGGAGAATCCCATGGGCAGAGGAGTCTGGTGGGCTACAGTCTGTGGGGTCACAAAGAGTTGGAGACAACTGAGCAGCTAAGCACAGCACAGCATTGGTATTACTCAGCTACTAGTAGGCTGCATAGTGGGGTAATGAAGATAATAAAAACATGAGAGAATAAAAGAAGAAAAAGGCTTATAAACAGAACCATCGAAGTAAATGGTTCTTCTACCTTTGACTAATGTAATGGGATGTTCTAGGCAGAGTACAATTTGCACTCTTTTAAAGTCATCTCCAGATGAAAACCTCAGAGACTTTACCTTTCCCAGTAAATACTTATGATCATAGACCAGAATAAGAGACAAAATGTTTATCAAAGACTAGCCCTTTTATGGAGAAGGAACAAATAAGTCTCCTCACGTTAAATTTAATCAAACAAAGTAGCTTAAATGTAAAGAGTTTCAACTGAAATAAAAGCTTAAAGAGCTTGATTAGGAACAAGAATTCAAATACAGTTTCTGGACATTTTAAGCATGTAGTGTTTCACAGGAAAAGAAGTGTCTTACTCAAAAATATTATGTGGAAAATAAAGCAAGTATTTTCTTACTCCTTTCAAATATTAAGTCTTTGGGCTAAATAATATCATGAGATGATACATTAACTCATCTGTCAATGGCATTAAATATTTTTAAAACATTAATATTTTAAAAGACTCAGGTCTTGGAATAATGCAAAACAATGTTCGTAGCTGGAGATTTTGTTTTCCTCATTAATATGTGAAAAGGAATCATATTTATAACTATATGTCATATTATCTTTACTAATTTGTAGATTGATTCATTTATCTTTAGATTTATGTTGCCATTTCAAAATTATTTAATTATAATATATTCTAGTTTATTTATCCCTGATTATATAATCAACCATATTTCTCCTTGATTAAGGATTACTTATCTTTGGTCATATGTCAAAATATTTCTGATAAGCGATGGAAAATGGAAATATAAGATTATAAAGAAGGGATATTTTATGACTGGACATAGAAATCCATGAATCAAAAAAAGTCATTCACTCGAGAACTATTGCAATCTTTGAGAATTGTGTATCCCTTTTAATTCAAAGATAAAAGTTATACCAGTAAAATAGTCTGATATAAAATAGAAATTTAGAGCACTTCACACTGAACTCTGTACCAAGAATGTACTCAGAAATGTTGACCAACTGGCTGAGATATAATTACATTTGACGTATTAACCTCTCTAGGAATTTTCATTATGATCTTTCCTTTGGGCAAATTGAGCCAGTCTGACCTTTGGCACATTTGAGTTTGAATCTTATGTCATAACACATCATTTCAGAACAAACTGAAAATACAGTAGAAGCATCTCTTCCAATGACATGAAATGGCATAAAATAATTAAAACTCAGTTTTTCGTAGATAGGCACTTCAGCTTCCCAAAGCTATGACTCAGAATCTTGTTTTGCATCGTTGTCTGTGGCGTCACCCTCTCACTTGCCTTCTTGCTTTGGCCCTTTACTCCCTACCACAAATCAGCTTCAGGTAGCAGCCATGTTGAAGGCCATTGTCTGAGACCTTTTACCCACCCCTCCATTGCGTCTCAAGCTGCCTTAGCCTGACCTCTGGTTGAGCTTTCCTGCCTTGACTTTCCAACATGCACATAGAAGTATTTCCCTATTTTGTCTTAGGCAGTCACACCTACATCTGGCTGTAATTTTTTTTATCCCAGTGGGCATCTAAGTTGCCTGTGACAGTGCTTGGAGATCTTACTAACATTCTTGGGTATCTGCCTGTCAGTTTTAACTGCTGGCTGAGTAACAGGGGTGAATTCTAAATGTTCTAAGACTAAGATTCACACCACCTAATGCCACTCCTGAATTAGGAGCTCAGGGCAGATCAACTCAAGGTTGCGTTTCTGAACCGGATAAGCAATTTTGATCACCAGCTGTGATTTCAGTTTTTATTCAGTGTAGGTAATCTCAGTAAGACCATCTATATAGAAACTAGATGTAGAATTGAGTGAGAGTTAAACTAGTACATTTTTACAAAAGGGTGGACTGTTCCTTGAGGCTAATTTTAACCATGACAAATGAGGTTATCTCTTGAGTAACCCCAGAACAGGGCATGAAAATTATTATTTTTCTTTCTTGCTTGCTAAACTGCTTCAGTTGTGTCCAATTCTTTTGTGACCTCATGGACTGTAGCCCATCAGGCTCCTTTGTCCATGGGTTTCTCCAGGCAAGAATACTAGAGTGGGTTGCCATTTCTTTCTCCAGGGGATCTTCCCAACCCAGAGATCGAACCTGCATCTCTTATGTCTCATGCATTCTGATCTTTACTGACAATTTTAATTTACTCAGGAAAGTTGGAAAAATAGAGATGGGTAAATTACTGTTCATAGCTAAGGAAATGTAAGAAATACTACATATTCTTGTTTGTCCCAGGGATATTCCAATCCACAACTCTTAACACCTTGTATAATCATTATCATGCATTGAAACATAACCAGAGTCATGGCAGTGGACCTAGAAATGGAGCTATGCAAGTTTACTCAGGTCTTTTCATCACTTTTTTTTTTTTTACCTTTATATCATCTGACCACCATCCCATTTCTTCTCCTGTCCCCAAATGTGGTAGCCACAAATCTGATCTCTTTTTCTGTGAGTTGGTTTCTTTCTTTGCTATTTTTAAAAAAATTCCACATATAATTGAGATTGTATGGTATTTGTCTTTCTCTGCCTGACTTATTTCACTTAGTATAATGCCCTCAAAGTCCATCCATATTGTTGCAAATGGCAGGATTTCTTTATTTTTATGGCTGAGTGATATTTCATTGTATATATATATATATATATGTGTGTGTGTGTGTGTGTGTATACATACACATATATACATATACATATATATATATATATATATATATATATATATATATACACCACATCACTTTTATGCATTAATCTGTACCTAGACACTTGGGTTATTTCCACGTTAGCTGTTGGAAATAATTAGCTGTTATAAATAATGCTGCTGTGATCACGGGGTGCACTAGTGCTGCACTCAATATGCCAGCAAATTCGGAAAACTCAGCAGTGGCCACAGGACTGGAAAAGGTCAGTTTTCATTCCAATCCCAAAGAAAGACAATGCCAAAGAATGCTCAAACTACCGCACAATTGCACTCATCTCACACACTAGCAAAGCAATGCTGAAAATTCTCCAAGCAAGGTTTCAACAGTAAATGAACCAAGAACTTTCATATATTCAAGCTGGATTTAGAAAAGGCAGAGGAACCAGAGAGCAAATTGCCAACATCCGCTGGATCATCAAAAAAGTGAGAGCGTTCCAGAAAAACATCTACTTCTGCTTTATTGACTATGCCAAAGCCTTTGTGTGGATCACAACAAACTGTGGAAAATTCTTAAAGCGATGGGAATACCAGGCCACCTGACCTGCCTCCTGAGAAATCTGTATGCAGGTCAGGAAGCAACAGTTAGAACTGGACACAGAAAAACAGACTGGTTCCAAATTGGGAAAGGAGTACATCAAGGCTGTGTATTGTCACCCTGCTTATTTAACCTATATGCAGAGTACATCATGAGAAATACTGGGCTGGATGAAGCACAAGCTGGAATCAAGATTACTAGGAGAAATATCAATAACCTTAAATGTGCAGATGACACCACCCTTATGGCAGAAAGTGAAGAAGAACTAAAGAGCCTCTTGATGAAAGTGAAAGAGGAGAGTGAAAAAGTTGGCTTAAAGCTCAACATTCAGAAAACTAAGATCATGACATCTGGTCCCATCACTTCATGGCAAATAGATGGGGAAGCAGTGGAAACAGTGACAGACTTTTTTTTGGGGGGGGGGCTCCAAAATCACTGCCGATGGTGACTGCAGCCAAGAAAGTAAAAGATGCTTGCTCCATGGAAGAAAAGCTATGACCAACCTAGACAGCATATTAAAAAGCAGAGACATTACTTTGTCAACAAAGGTCTGTCTAGTCAAGGCTATAGTTTTTCCAGTGGTCATGTGTGGATGTGAGAGTTGGACTATAAAGAAAGCTGAGTGCTGAAGAATTGATGCTTTTGAACTGTGGTGTTGGAGAAGACTGTTGAGAGTCCCTTGGACAGCAAGGAGATCCAACCAGTTCATCCTAAAGGAAACCAGTCCTGGGTGTTCATTGGAAGGACTGATGCTGAAGCTGAACCTCCAATACTTTGGCCACCTGATGAGAAGAACTGACTCATTGGAAAAGACCCTGATGCTAGGAAAGATTGAGGGCAGGAGAAGGGGACAACAGAGGATGAGATTGGTTGGATGGCATCACCAACTCAAAGGACATGAGTTTGAGTAAACTCCAGGAGTTGGTGATGAATAGGGAGGCCTTGTGTGCTGCAATCCAAGGGGTTGCAGTGTTGGACACAAATGAGTGACTGAACTGATGACTAGAGGGCACAGATATCTCTTCCACATGGTGTTTTCCTCTCCTTGGGATATATTCTCAGAAATGGGATTGCTGGAACATATGGTAGTTCTACTTTCAATTTTTTAAAGAATTTCTGTACTGTTTTGCATAGTACCTATACCACCTTACAGTTGCATCAGCAGTTCATAATCTGTTGCCTTTTATCTTTTTGATACTAGCCATTTTAACAGTTGTGCGGTACTATCTGGTGGTTTTGATTGGCATTTCCTTATGGTTACTGATTTTGAGCACCTTTTCATGTACCTGTTGGATATTCATGTATCTTCTTTGGGAAAATGTTCAGGTCCTTTGCCTATTTTTTTACTTGTATTATTTGAGTTTTCGCTATTGAGTTTTAGGAGTTCTTTATATATTTTGAATACTAACGCTTTATTGGATATATTATTTGCAAACATCTCTCCCGTTCACCAAATTGTCATAGGTTCTATTTCTTTGCTATAATTTTCTAATTTTTCTTTTGTTTCATGGGGACTTGTAATTGATTTTTTTAAGCACTTTATGACAGCTGCTTTAAGATTTCTGTCAGACATTCCAGCATCACATATATCTTGTTACTGGCATCAGCTGATCATATTTTCTCATTCAGATTATGGTTTTTCCTGGCTTTTGATAGGATGAGTGATTTTCTACTGTATCCTGAATATTCTGGTTATTATGTTAGCAGACCATTGATCCTGTTTATATTTTCTGTTAGAGGTCAATTGCCCTGTTTAGGTTGAGCTTGTAGGTGACTTGTTGGTCTGTTCTAATGATAGTTTGGTTTTCTGAGCTCTATCAGTGTTACTTTGCTTGGCTTCATTCTTCTGATGCAGTTAGGGTTCTTGCTCAGGCTCTTCTGGTTTCATCTGTCAAGGTAGAAAGCACCTCCTTGGGTTATCTACGGTTTGGGGGTGATCTTCTGGGAGAAGATACCACTGAAGCTATCTTGTTCCAGAATTGGAAGCCAGTCCAATTCTTTAACCATCGTAAGAGGTCTTGAACATCTTGACTGCAAATGCATAAGGATGTCTGGAAAGCATCCAGGTAGAGTAACAATCTAGATGACAATATCCAAATGAGAAATATACCCTGGTGTAGAGCAAGAGTCCATTTATCAATGTTTGGAAGACGAGAAGCACTGTGTGGGTCAGTGAACATTTTCATGTACTGAAATTGCCTAATGCATTGCTTAAAATCTACCTTTCTTTTCTCACACTCACCTTGGGCTCTCTGTGAGACTCCAGCTTTGTGAAAACCCAGAATCCATGGAGTCAGTGCAGAAGTCCTTCTGCCATGGCAGTAATTTCCAATAGTAATTTCCCTGGGGCTTTAGAAACCCTGGCACAGATAAATTCTCTTCTCTTCTTTGTGAAGAACACCTTCAGCCCTGAGGAGAAGTGGGGAGTATTTTCCCTTTATTTACAAAGCACTATACACCTAGATTGGGGCTTCCCTAGTGGCTCAGTGGTAGAGAATCTGCCTTCCAAGCTGCAGACACGGGTTTGATCCCTGGGTCAGAAAGATCCCCTGGAGAAGGAAATGACAACCCACTCCAGTATTCTTGCCTGGGAAATCCCATGGGCAGAGCAGCCTGGTGGGCTACAGTCCATGAGGTTGCAAAGAGTTGGACACAACTGAGCAGCTGAGCATCAGGTTACCTGTCCACACACCAGGCAAAGGCTTTTGGTGTTCCAGGTGCTTGTTCAAAGAGTCCTCTGCTCCTCATCTCTACCTAAGTCTACTTTCTCTTCATTCCTGACCCTACTCTAGCATTTGGCTCATGTATGCTATTTCTCTCACAGCTTTCTCAGCATGTCTGGGCATCTCTCCTTTTAGTGGATGTGACTCCTTCTTTAGCTCAGGAACCTCAAATTGTTGCTATAACAGCTTTTGCCAGGCCAGGTCCAAGTTGCTGCTGAAAAGTCACAAGCTCAGCATAGTTCTGGTTTCCATCTCAGCAAGCTTTGCACTACTGGTACATAGGCTCTTACCGGAGGAAGACGGTATGTTAACTCTTGTTTCAAAATGAGACTCCTTTCTTACATCTGTCCCTGTCAACTCACCTGCACCCCCATTGCTAAGGATGGGGGCTTCTGAAATACTCAGGCTCAAGGCCTGTGAGTACTCTGACCAAACGACCCAGTGGGTTTGATAGAATGAGCTGTTCTCACACTTCTTGGTTGGCAGGTCTGCTGCAAAGCTTCAATAACTTTGATTCAGTTATTAAAACAGATGTTTATGTGGGTCTCATTTAGAGTTCTTGGGACAAGCAGAAAAATCACACTTTAATTTTTCCACCAGCTAGTCTGAACATCAGAGGTCAGGAAGACCTCACTTTTGTTGTTGTTCTTTGTTGAGTAAATGCTCCTTTCGTTTAGATCCATCTGAATTATGACACATTGACCCTTCCCTAGTTTATCCAGCAAGAAATTTTTAACAGAGGTGTCTTCTGTTTGGTATTATAAGGCACTAATTTGCAAAGTTTATTTCATGTTTCACTAACATTATCTAGTGGTGCATTTCTTTTAAATAAATTTTCCTCTAATCATCATAAGGTTTGCAAAATGGAAAAGTTTTCAACAAAATGTTACACACAACTTAATGTATATTGAGCAACTGTGCAAAGTACTCAAAATACAAAGATAAAAAATAATATGAATCTGGCTCCCAAGAATTTTCCAGTGTAATAGAAGAAAAATTACAGACACACATGAACAATAGTTGGCATATAGTGTGCATGCAATATTATAAATACTGACAAAGCCAGAAGACATATAAGAATTTCTTTTGACAGACAGTTGAGTCAGGAAACACTCAACAGAGCAGGTAATAGTTATGAATTAAGTGTTGAGAATAAATAGGAATCTATCAGGTGGGAAGAGAGCAAAGACATTCCAGGCTTAGTGAGGCCCATGTGCCAAGTTACAGAGGCATGGGACACTCATAGGTATTGGGAGCTGTAAGTAGTTCTGCATTGCTCAGGTACAAAGGGATGTGAGATGAGGCCATAGGGGGTTTTGCATTCCTTGAGAAGGAGCTGGGATTTTATTCTCAAAGAAATGGGAAACTCATGATAGATTTTAAGGTGGGAAGTTTTGCATTTTAGAACAAATCACTGTTGATTACAAGTAATACTAACATCCATTTAAAAAATTGAAATTTATAGCCTTATATTTTGCCCCTTCAAAGATCTGGAGTGTTCTAATATTATATAAAATTAAGCATAAGCACATCTTAGGCATTCTGTACCTCTTAGGTGGGGCTCAAGCAAGAATAGCTGGTAGCTTTTTTCTGGCTTTGTTGTTATTTAGTCACTCAGTCATGTCCACATCTTTGCAACTCCATGGACTGTAGCCCACCAGGCTCCTCTGTCCATGAGATTTCCTAGGCAAGAATACTGGAGTGGCCTTCTCCACGGGATCTTCCTGACCCAGGGGTCAAAGCTGTGTCTCCTGCATTGGCAGGTTGATTCTTTACCACTGAGCCACCAGGGAAACCCTTTTCTGGCCATAGGGAATAATAAAGAGAAAATATGCCATCTTAAAAGAGAAAACGTCCTTCTTTACAAAATTTCTAGGAAGCATCAAAGTCAAATGAAAAAAAAAAATTATTCCTGGAATGCTTTCAATTGTCTTGTGCTTCCAGGCCTTCTTAACAGATAGGTGAATCTGCCCTCTGTAAGGATAGAGTGTGCTGGTCTGTGCTATTGACTTCTGCTATCTGTCTTCCTGATACCTATCCATTGAGGTAGGCTTCCTGCCCTATTTCTAAATGAGAATTTAAGTCAAGGAACATATTAAGGAAAAAATTTAGGTTATATATGCAATGGAAATTATCCATCCAGGACTGGTTTTCTACTATGAATGTTTGACTGATACTCTTTTGTGGCTTGATACAAGTGATGGCTAGAGAAAGATCAACAGATCATGGCAACAAGAGTGAAAGTGCACAGGACTGCTTGTGGTCATCAACCTGCCTTCCCTGGCTTATGTCGTTCTCTTGCTGTGATGACCCAGACAGACAGGGCAGAGCATGACTCTGGGTTTGAGCCCTGGCTGGGGTCCACACATTGGCCAGGCTCTGATCCCTGCATTGGGAAGAGCCCCTGGAGGAGGGCATGGCAACCCACTCCAGTATTCTTGCCTAGAGAACCCCATGGACAGAGGTGCCTGTCGGGCTACAGTCCGTGGGGTCGCAAAGAGCTGGACATGACTGAAGCTACTTAGCACAGCACACAGCACATGTGAGCACACACACACACATACAATTATAACAGATTCTCTTTGTTGTACGGCAGAAACCAACACAACACTGTAAAGCAACTATCCTCCAATTAAAAAATAAAGATTAAAAACAACAACAAAAAAAGCATGTTGGTCTGGATTTTATGGAAAAAAGGACAATTTCCACTGGCATCTTAGGTTCTTCATAGGAGATGCCCTGCTTGAGTAAAGCAGCTGAATGAAAGGCGTCGATAGATAAATAGAATAATCACATGACATCTCAGTGTCTCGTGGATATCACCTTCATAGATAAAACTGAAATCTCTCTGTGAAAATGACATGTTGGCCGTTAGCCTTTTTTTTTTTTAATAGAAGAGTAGAGAAGTTACTCTCCTGTGGCTTTTGCTGGTACTTTTTATAGCCGAAGTGTGGTAGGAAGTAGGCCCCAAGTTCCCTTGGCAACAAGTAGAATAGAAGCGATACACAGAAATCTGAATCATCGGTGAATCATCTGAGGATTTCTGTTTCTAATCCTTGGAAATAATTTACTGTTGTTTTCTTCTTTCATCTGTGCAGTGTTTGCTGACTCCAAGGGAACAGCACAGAGAGCACACAAGTTTACATTGGTCGATCATTCAAGAATCATTCTGAATGCTCTAAGTGACCTTAATACTGATATCCAGAAACCCACTGTGCTGTCTTTATTAAGACAGCACTTGCTGTTTGAAGAGAATATACCTGAACATCAGCACATCAGCAACGGGGAAGTTCCCCTTCTCCAGAGAAACCTGATATCCCAGGAAGACCTTTTAGGACATTGCTGAGTTAGACCTACAATTTTCTTAGCATAAAGGAAAGGTGATCTCTGTAGAGCTCATTGTATCACAAAGAACACTTTCAGACACCCAAAAGGAAAACTGATATGGTCGCACCTGAAAGATTGTGCTCACACATGTGCATACACTCACACACACACACACACACACACACCCCATCTGAAACTTCAGGACATCAGTTACTTAGCTTTTTCACACTATTTTCTTCCATTAATACATCTCTCATATAATCTCTTTATTTCCATTCTTGTTTTCCCCTTATTTCAAGGTTTATCACTTTGTCTTCTTGATGAAATGTGCTTACCCCATTCTTTGTGCATAGTAAAAAAGAAATTCCCCTAAAAATGCTTTTTCTCATGTCAGCATCCCCCCAAAATTCGTTCATGGTTCAGTGGCTTCTTGTGGACCATGACTTAATGATTATTGTATCCACAGCATCATCATGGTGACTGACCTATAGAATATGTTTAATAAATATTTATTAAATGACATTATAATTGTTGCATTTTTTATTAAATGTTCTTGGAACAGATCTAAACGTACTTATGAGCATAAATCAATCTCGTAAGTCTTACCATCCCTAGCTGTTAGCATGATCTCTGGTATATTCTACCTGCTCAACCAACAGTTACTGAAACAGTAAATGAAATTCAAATCCTGGATGCATCTTGTAATCTCCCCTAGCTTGGTGACCTCATTTCCTATCAATCCCCTCTTTCCTGTGAAGTGAACCTTTTTACCAGTCAAGTTCCGTGTAATCACTTGTACCATTTTCCTCAGATGAATTATCACCACTGTCTGCAGCACCTAAGTCCTATCCTTCAAGGCTCAGCCTAAGTCTCATTCTGTTCACAAATGGACAGATATCTTGATTTCTCCAGTCCTCACAGATCTTCATGTTCTTCTAACTCCTCGTGTCTCTGGCCTCTATTCAAATTTTGTATTTAATGCAATCTTCTACTGTTTGCTTCCTATTATGACTGGGTGATGTCACCTATTTCCTAATCCTTGGCATCTCCCATATATTGATGACACTAAGTTCCCGCATCTTTAGCTCTCAGATCATCAAAGTTCAATGTTGTATAAGTTCCTCAGGCTCATTGTTCAGAAGTTAGTTCATATTATTAAATTTTCTAGGTATGCTGATTATAGTGTTTTTGTTAAAAGTCCTTTGTCATTCAGTTCAGTTCAGTTCAGTCGCTCAGTCGTGTCCGACTCTTTGCGACCACATGAATCGCAGCACGCCAGGCCTCCCTGTCCATCACCAAATCTCGGAGTCTACCCAAACCCATGTCCATCGAGTCAGTAATGCCATCCAACCATCTCATCCTCTGTCGTCCCCTTCTCCTCCTGCCCCCAATTGTTCCTAGCATTAGGGTCTTTTCCAATGAGTCAACTCTTCACATGAGGTGGCCAAAGTATTGGAGTTTCAGCTTCAACATCAGTCCTTCCAATGAACACCCAGGATTGATCTCCTTTAGGATGGACTGGTTGGATCTTCTTGCAGTCCAAGGGACTCTCAAGAGTCTTCTCCAACACCACAGTTCAAAAGCATCAATTCTGCGGCTCTCAGCTTTCTTCACCGTCCAACTCTCACATCCATACATGACCACTGGAAAAATCATAGCCTTGACTAGACAGACCTTTGTTGGCAGAGTAATGTCTCTGCTTTTAAATATGCTATCTAGGTTGGTCATAACCTTCCTTCCAAGGAGTAAGCGTCTTTTAATTTCATGGCTGCAATCACCATCAGCAGGGATTTTTGGAGCCCCCAAAAATAAAGTCTGACACTGTTTGCACTGTTTCCCCATCTGTTTCCCATGAAGTGATGGGACCAGATGCCATGATCTTAGTTTTCTGAATGTTGAGCTTTAACCCAACTTTTTCACTCTCCTCTTTCACTTTCATCAAGAGGCTCTTTAGTTCTTCTTCGCTTTCTGCCATAAGGGTCATGTCATCTGCATATCTGAGGTTATTGATATTTCTCCCAGCAATCTTGATTCCAGCTTGTGTTTCTTCCAGCCCAGCGTTTCTCATGATGTACTCTGCATATAAGTTAAATAAGCAGGGTGACAATACACAGCCTTGACGTCCTCCTTTTCCTATTTGGAACCAGTCTGTCGTTCCATGTCCAGTTCTAACTGTTGCTTCCTGACCTGATACAGGTTTCTCAAGAGACAGGTCAGATGGTCTGGTATTCCTATCTCTTTAAGAATTTTCCATAGTTTATTGTGATCCACACAGTCAAAGGCTTTGGCATAGTCAATAAAGCAGAAGTAGATGTTTTTCTGGAATACTCTCGCTTTTTTGTTGATCCAGCAGATGTTGGCAATTTGATCTCTGGTTCCTCTGCCTTCTCTAAAACCAGCTTGAACATCTGGAAGTTCACAGTTCACGTATTGTTGAAGCCTGGCTTGGAGAATTTTGAGCATTACTTAGCTAGCATGTGAGATGAATACAATTGTGTGGTAGTTTGAGCATTCTTTGGCATTGCCTTTCTTTGGGATTGGAATGAAAACTGACCTTTTCCAGTCCTGTGGCCACTGCTGAGTTTTCCAGATTTGCTGGCATATCAAGTGCAGCACTTTCACAGCATCATCTTTCAGGATTTGAAATATCAAATGGAATTCCATCACCTCCACTAGCTTTGTTCCTAGTGATGCTTCCTAAGGCTCACTTGACTTCACATTCCAGGATGTCTGGCTCTAGGTGAGTGTTCACACCATCGTGATTATCTGGGTCAGGAATATCTTTTTTGTACAGTTCTTCTGTGTATTATTGCCACCTCTTCTTAATATCTTCTGCTTCTGTTAGGTCCATACCATTTCTGTCCTTTATTGAGCCCATTTTTGCATGAAATTCCCTTCATATCGCTAATTTTCTTGAAGAGATCTCTAGTCTTTCCCATTCTGTTGTTTTCCTCAGTTTCTTTGCGTTGATTGCTGAGGAAGGCTTTCTTATCTCTCCTTGCTATTCTTTGGAACTCTGCATTCAGATGGGAATATCTTTCCTTTTCTCCTTTGCTTTTCACTTCTCTTCTTTTCCCAGCTATTTGTAAGGCCTCCTCAGACAACCATTTTGCTTTTCTGCATTTCTTTTCCATGGGGATGGTCTTGATCCCTGTCTCCTATACAATGTCATGAACCTCTGTCCATAGTTCATCAGGTACTCTGTCTATCATATTTAGTCCCTTAAATCTATTTGTCACTTCTACTGTATAATCATAAGGGATTTGATTTAGGTCATAGCTGAATGGTCTAGTGGTTTTCCCTACGTTCTTCAATTTAAGTCTGAATTTGGCAATCAGGAGTTCATGATCTGAGCCACAGTCTGCTCCCGGTCTTGTTTTTGCTGACTGTATAGAGCGTCTCCATCTTTGCCTGCAAAGAATATAATCAATCTGATTTCGGTGTCGACCATCTGGTGATGTCCATGTGTAGAGTCTTCTCTTGCGTTGTTGGAAGAGGGTGTTTGCTATGACCAGTGCGTTGTCTTGGCAAAACTCTATTAGCCTTTGCCTTGCTTCATTCTGTACTCCAAGGCCAAATTTGCCTGTTATGCCAGGTGTTTCTTGACTTCCTACTTTTGCATTCCAGCTCCCTATAATGAAAAGGACATCTTTTTTGGGTGTTAGTTCTAATAGGTCTTGTAGGTCTTCATAGAACTGTTCAACTTCAGCTTCTTCAGCATTACTGATCAGGGCATAGACTTGGATTATCGTGATATTGAATGGTTTGCCTTGGAAACGAACAGAGATCATTCTGTCATTTTGAGACTGCATGCAAGTACTGCATTTCGGACACTTTTGTTGACCATGATGGCTACTCCATTTCTTCTAAGGGATTCCTGCCCACAGTCGTAGATATAATGGTCATCTGAGTTAAATTCACCCATTCCAGTCCATTTTAGTTTGCTGATTCCTCAAATGTCGACATTCACTCTTGCCATCTCCTGTTTGACCACTTCCAATTTGCCTTGATTCATGGACTCCAGTAGTCTTGTCTGGAAAATCCCATGGACAGAGGAGCCTGGTAGGCTGCAGTCCGTGGGGTCTCTACAAGTTGGACACGCATGCATTGGAGAAGGAAATGGCAACCCACTCCAGTGTTCTTGCCTGGAGAATCCCAGGGATGGGGGAGCCTGGTGGGCTGCCGTCTATGGGGTCGCACAGAGTTGGACACGACTGAAGCGACTTAGCAGCAGCAGCAGCAGCAGCAGCAGCAGCTGCAGCATGGACCTAACATTCCAGGTTCCTATGCAATATTGCTCTTTACAGCATCGGACTTTGCTTCTGTCACCAGTCATATTCACAGCTGGGTATTGTTTTTGCTTTAGCCCCATCCCATCATTCTTTATGGAGTTATTTTTCCACTGATCTCCAGTAGCATATTGGGCATCTGCTGACCTGGGGAGTTCATCTTTCAGTGTCCTATATTTTTGCCTTTTCATACTTTTCATGGGGTTCTGAAGGCAAGAATACTGAAGTGGTTTGCCATGCCCTTCTCCAGTGGACCACATTCTGTCAGACCTCTCCACCCTGACCTGCCCATCTTGGGTGGCCCCACACAGCATGGCTTAGTTTCATTGAGATAGACAAGGCTGTGGTCCGTGTGATCAGATTGGCTAGTTTTCTGTGATTATAGTTTCTGTGTGTCTGCCCTCTGATGCCCTCTCACAACACCTACCATCTTACTTGGGTTTCTCTTACCTTGGATGTGGGGTATATCTTCACGGCTGCTCCAGCAAAGTGCAGCCACTACTCCTTACCTTGGACAAGGGGTATCTACTCACAGCAGCCCCTCCTGACCTTGAATGTAGAGTAACTCCTCTCGGCCCTCCTGTGCCCATGCAGCCGCCACTCCTTGGACGTGGGGTAACTCCTCTCGGCCGCTGCCCCCAGCATCGGGCACTTGGTAGCTCCTCTGGGCCACCGCCTGGGGCAGCTCCTCTCAGCCGCCGCCCCTGGCCTTGGGCGAGGGGTAGCTCCTCTCTGCTGCTGCCCCCGGCTTCAGCCCTGGGGTAGCTCCTCTCGGCCACGCTTCTGCGCGATGGTCGCAGCCACCGCGCTTGCTCCTCTCGGCTGCTGCCCCCGGCCTCAGGTGCGGGATAGCTCCTCTCAGCCACTGCCCACGACCTTTGTCTTTAGGAATACATATTAAAATATTTATGGATACATGATATGTTGTCTCAAATTTATTTCAAAATAACATGGAAGGGGATAAAAGGAATGTGTTGTGCTATTCTGTGCACTACATTTTTCATAATACAAACTGCTTAGAATTTTCATTCATCATTTTTCTCTCTCACTGCCTTCAGTCACTTCAAACCTGCTCCTCCTTTGATTGAACGCATCTTTCCCCCGCCCCCACTGCCCTGACACACACTGCCTGTCCCAACCTCTGGAACGTGCTTGAGCAGGGAGCAGAGATTGACATGTGAATCAGACTTAGCTAGCTGTTCATGAGATCAGTGCCCAAGTAGAATATTCTGGGGTCAAGTCAAGTACTGGGAAACAATTTTTGAAAGTGGAAGGAGAGATCAACTCTGTTCCGAAAAAAATAAAGAATTGAGAGTTACGTCTCTACCCTACCATATCCCCAGTTTTGTGATTCTCTGCACATATGACAAGAGAAACAACCAAAATCCATGGTTTTATCTTATATCCTTTGCTTGAAACATCATTCCCTTCTCCTCTTAACCTACTTAGCGATTGTCTACTTAAGCTTCATTTAAGACTCTGGTCAACTGTCCCTTGCTCTTTGTGGTACTCTTTGAACTCTCTCTGTCTCTCGTAGGCAGAATTAAATAGTTCTTCATCAATTTACTTTTTTTACTATTGCCTTTTTTCTTTAAAATACGTCTCTGAGGAGGACAGTGATTAGTTTTTCTGTGTTCTTCTGGCCTTGTGCTACCGTGGTGAGAGAACTAACTTAGACAGTCTCCCCCAAATTCTAAGCTTTAAAAGTCCAGGGACTATCTTCCTTTCCTTGATTTCCCAGTTAGCACAGTGCCTTGAAAAACTAGATGTTCTGTGGAAATCTGAAATTGAATCAGACAGAATCTAACTTCTTTGTATCTGATGCTCCCTTTTTCTGCTAATATCCATATACTGAATGTCTCCTTTCCTGAGTTTCCCCACTCCAAAGTGCTTCATGTTCCTCTGAATTCACAGAAATTTTTTTTGCCCTCCACAGCTCATATTTCTGTTTGGTTTTGGTGTCCTATTTCATTTGCTATTTAAGACTGGTGAGAACAGTGACCATACCTTTTCATCCTACTGTTTTCTTTGGAGCTTTCTCAGGGTTTGGTTCCTGAGCACACTTGAAAAATGTGTTGAATGTTTGAATGTAAATGACCTGGGGAGAGCCTGCTTCCTATCTGAGATCAGCAATACCGATTATTTCATGTCCACTATTTGCTTAAATAATTCCATGAGCTCCATTATTTACAGAAGGAATAAAGGCAGTCACAGTTTAGAGAGTGAATCCTCACAAAATACCTTAAGGTCTCAAGAATAATACAGCATATGTCACCTGTTCAGCCAGTTATTGTAGTTGTTTAGTCTCTACATCGTCTGATTCTGTTTTGACCCCCTGGACTCTAGCTCTCCAGGCTCTGCTGTCCATGGGATTTCCCAGGCAAGAATACTGAATTGGGTTGCCATACCCTCTCCAAGGGATCTTCCCGACCCAGGGATTGAACCCATGTCTTCTGCATTGGGTCCATGGGATTTCCCAGGCAAGAATACTGAATTGGGTTGCCATACCCTCTCCAAGGGATCTTCCCGACCCAGGGATTGAACCCATGTCTTCTGCATTGGCAGGCGGGTTCTTTCCCACTGAGCCACCAGGGAAGCCCCAAAACAAAAAACACAATAATGGAGGATTTGTGCTTTACATCTTAGCTACATTTCACCAACTACATTAGTATCTGATTCAGGAACAGACCTCAGAATTTTCTCATGAGACTTCTGAATCCAACTCCAGTGTCCTTCCCATCCTCACTGCAGGTGCCTGTATGTAGATGATAACACTTGGCTCATTTAATACAGCCAGGGACTTGATCATCTGCAGGTTTGGTATCCACAGAGAGTCCTGGAATCAAACCCCCATGGAAGGGATGGACATGCTTCTCATCTGTTCCAGGTCTTTTAGAGAAGCATGACAGAGGGAGTTAGGAGAAAACCTGAGGCCAGATTGTATTCAGATTCTGGCTTTCTTTAGCCACATGACCCTGGGCCAGCCAACAGTCACACTGGAGGGGGGAATAGCTTTATAAGCTAAAGCAGTGCACTTCAAGAGGGAAACTCAGGTGGCTGCTGTGATGGCTTTTTGCTTTCAAATGTGCTCACTCTGTGCCTCAGTTTCCACATCAGTAAATTAAGGAGGGTAATAATTCCCTGTGTCATAGGGTTGGGCACAGGATTAGATGAGTTAATATATATAAAGCATTTAAACAGTGCCTGGTATATAGGAAGCACTATATAGTGGTTGTTTTTGTCACTATGTTGACCATTCATTTCAAAGTAGAGCATATGCAATACATTTTGTATGGTGTGAAAGACAAAAATATTCAGTGACTTTTAGGGGTCAATTTTTGAGCTTAGTTCTAAGATGTTTACGGCATTAACATCTAAAATCTCTTTCATTTTCTCCACAACCTTTCCAAACATTCTTTGTTTACATAATCAGATTAGACGTTGTACAGAAATAGCTTTTATCATAATATGTTAGTGCCTTCAGTTCCTTTCCAACTGGAGTCTGAAATACTTTTGCATGCAGAAATTTAAAAGTCTGCAAAAACAACATGATTCAAACTTTTTATTCATTTTCAGTAAAAGTATTGTTGATTCACATGGGAATAAAAGCAAAGATGATAGTTATTTGACATCATTGGATAGGAATCACTTACCTCAAAAACAGGGTGACATATTGGGAGCTATTATCCTGTCCAGTTGTGAAAGAAAAACTAACAAAGCTGTAAAATGATATATAATTTATTTAATAGTGTTGTCTATATATATATGCATATGTATATATGTATTATATATGTATGTATCCATATGTGTGTGTGTGTGTGTGTGTGTGTGTGTGTGTGTGTGTGTATGTATCAATTGAGCATTCTCCTATTCCAGGAATTATCCTAGGAAAAGAACATAGCCAGTGTCCTCCACATGGAATTTATCTGCAGGTATAAAGAGACATAAAATAATTACAGGTTTTAAGGTGTGAGTGAGGCAAGAAATGTAGAGGGTGATATGACCCGTTAAATAAGTGGAAAGATCAAAGGGTGAATTTAGGTAAGGAAATGTGGGAAGATTGAGCAGAAGCTTAAAAGACTAGAAGAAGGTAAAGAATTTGGTGACATAGTCTGATAAACAGAATTAAATCAATGATATAGACTAGTAAATACCAACAAGATTTTTGTTTTGTTCTGTATTCTATGCTCATTTTATATATATACTTTTATCCTTATGAATAAATTTGATTTGGTTCAAATGCAGTTAAAATAGCTTAGACAAAGATGAAACATTATCAAAGATTCATGTCTCTTTTCTTTTGCTGTAGTATAAAAGTAATACACACTATAAAAATTTTTAGAAAATAAAAATTATAAAATAAAATTTACCCATAATCCAAACACTTAAATGCAGATGTTACTAATATATTGGTCTATTCCTAAGGCAGATTTTTTCAAGTTCAGCTTGTGGTCATCTAACCTTTGTGAAATGAGGTTAAATGAAGTAGGTGGCCAACGGCTTAGAAAAAAGAGAAGCAAGGCAGAGGTCCTGCCGATAGTCAGAGTTCACATGATAATAAGCATGTTTTGGTTTAAAAAGTTACAGTTGATCAAAAAAAAAAAATAGTGGTCAGTATGGTGAGAGATATGTCTTGCTATCAAATACTGAGTTCAATTCAGTTGAGTACAGTCACTCAGTTGTGTCCAACTCTGTGACCCCATGGACTGAAGCATGCCAGGCCTCCCTGTCCATGACCAACTCCCGAAGTTTACTTAAACACATGTCCATTGAGTCAGTGATGCCATCCAACCATCTCATCCTCTGTTGTCCCCTTCTCCTCCCGCCTTCAATCTTTCCCAGCATCAGGATCTTTTCAAATGAGTCAGTTCTTCTCATCAGGTAGCCAAAATATTGGAGGTTCAGCTTCAGCATCAGTCCTTCCAATGAATATTCAGGACTGATTTCCTTTAGGATGAACTGGTTGGATCTCCTTCTAGTCCAAGGTCTTCTCCAACACCACAGTTCAAAAGCATCAATTCTTCAGCACTCAGCTTTCTTTATAGTCCAACACTCACATCCATATGTGACTACTGGAAAAACCATAGCTTTGACTAGATGGACCTTTGTTGGTAAAGTAATGTCTCTGCTTTTTAATATGCTGTCTAGGTTGGTCATAACTTTTCTTCCAAGGAGCAAGTGGCTTTTAATGTTATGACTGCAGTCACCATCTGCAATGATTTTGGAGCCCAAAAAATAAAGTCTCTTACTGTTTCCACTGTTTCCCCATCTATTTGCCATGAAGTGATGAACTTAGTTTTCTGAATATTGAGCTTTAAGCCAACTTTTCCACTCTCCTCTTTCACTTTCATCAAGAGGCTCTTTAGTTCTTTTCACTTTCTACCATAAGGGTGGTGTCATCTGCACATCTGAAGTTATTGATATTTCCCCCCGCAATCTTGATTCCAGCTTGTGCTTCATCCAGCCCAGTGTTTCTCATATGTACTCTGCATATAGGTAAAATAAACAGGGTGGCAATACACAGCCTTGAAATACTCCTTTCCCGGTTTGCAATCAGTCTGTTGTTCTGTGTCTAGTTCTAACTGCTGCTTCCTGACCTGCATACAGATTTCTCATCAGGCAGGTCAGGGGTCAGGTATTTCCATCACGTTAAGAATTTTCCAGTTTGTTGTGATCCACACAGTCAAAGGCTTTGGCATAGTCAATAAAGCAGAAGTAGATGTTTTTCTGGAACGCTCTTGCTTTTTTGATGATCCAGCAGATGTTGGCAATTTGATCTCTGGTTCCTCTGCCTTTTCTAAAGCCAGCTTGAATATGTGGAAGTTCTTGGTTCATGTACTGGTGAAGCCTTGCTTGGAGAATTTTGAGCATTACTTTGCTAGCATGTGAGATGAGTGCAATTGTGTGGTAGTCTGAGCATTCTTTGGCATTGCCTTTCTTTGGGATTGGAATGAAAACTGACCTTTTCCAGTCCAGTGAGCACTGCTGAGTTTTCCAAATTTGCTGACATATCAAGTGCAGCACTTTCACAGCATCATCTTTCAGGATTTGAAATATCAACTGGAATTCCATCACCTCCACTAGCTTTGCTCGTAGTGATGCTTCCTAAGGCCCACTTTACTTCTCATTCCATTATGTCTGGCTCTAGGTGAGTGATCACACCATCACGATTATCTGGGTCATTGAAGATCTTTTTTGTATAGTTTTTCTGTATGTTCTTGCCACCTCTTCTTAATATCTTCTGGTTTTGTTAGGTCCATACCATTTCTGTCCTTTATTGTGCCATCTTTGCATGAAATGTTCCCTTGGTATCTCTATTTTTCTTGAAGAGATCTCTAGTCTTTCCCATTCTGTTGTTTTTCTCTATTTCTTTGCACTGATCACTGAAGAAGCCTTTCTTATGTCTCCTTGCTATTCTTTGGAACTCTCCATTCAAATGGGTATATTTTTCCTTTTCTCCTTTGCCTTTCACTTCTCTACTTTTCACAACTATTTGTAAGGCCTCCTCAAACAACCATTTTGCCTTTTTGCATTTCTTTTTCTTGAGGATGGTCTTGATCCCTGCCTCCTGTACAGTGTCATGAACCTCCATCTATAGTTCTTCAGGCACTCTATCAGATCTAATCCCTTGAATCTATTTGTCACTTCCACTGTATAGTCATAAGAGATTTGATTTAGGTTGTACCTGAATGGTCTAGTGGTTTTCCCTAGTTTCTTCAATTTAAGTCTGAATTTGGCAATCAGGAGTTCATGATCTGAGCCACAGTCCGCTCCTGGTCTTGTTTTTGCTGACTGTATAGAGCGTCTCCATCTTTGCCTGCAAAGAACATAATCAATCTAGTTTTGGTATTGACCATCTGGTGATGTCCGTGTGTAGAGTCTTCTCTTGTATTGTTGGAAGAGGATGTTTGCTATGACCAGCGCGTTCTCTTGGCAAAAGTCTATTAGCCTTTGCCATGCTTCATTCTATACTCCAAGGCCAAATTTGCCTGTCACTCCAGGTATTTCTTGACTTCCTACTTTTGCATTCCAGTTGCCTATAATGAAAAGGACATCTCTTTTGGGTTTTAGTTCTAGAAGGCCTTGTAGGTCTATATAGAACCGTTCAACTTCAGCTTCTTCAGCATTACTGGTCAGGCCATAGACTTGGATTACTGTGATATGGAATGGTTTGTCTTGGAAACAGAGATCATTCTGTCGTTTTTGAGACTGCATGCAAGTACTGCATTTTGGACTCTTTTGTTGACTATGATGGCTACTCCATTTCTTCTAAGAGATTCTGGCCCACAGTAGTAGATATAATGGTCATCTGAGTTAAATTCACCCATTCCAATCCATTTTACTATCAAATACTGCCATGTATTATCTCCCTAACAATGGAAGTAATAACCTTGTGGAAGAGGGACCATAGAGAAATCAGCCTTGTTCTGATGGCCAGAAGCTGTGATGGTTGATGCTTTTGACCCTATCATGGCCCCCAGTCAATGACAAGAACACAGCAGCAAATATCTTGCTCATTCACATCATTTGAGATCTAGGTTTTTCATAGCTGTCCACATTATATTTTCCTTCTCCTCCTGTTCCTTCTCTTGCTCCATTTCTCATGCTGAAGAGCCTTTAAGTTCTAGCTTGCTTTGCTTTTTGAGGTAATACTAAACTCACAGATCACAGTACCACTTTCTGAGGCTTGTGCTTTAAGGGGCTCAGAGTACACACACCTTTTTCACCTCACTTTGCTGAGAATAAGCAAAGAAATGGAAAATAAAGGCCCAGCAGCAGCCAGGTCTGAACAAGAGGAGCCCATCTATAAACACTGAAAGAATGTGCTCATTTAAACAGTCATCCACTGGGACCAGGAATGGGAACTGAGAGAGAGAGAGAGGATTGGGATATTGTTAACTGCTCTACTGTTTTTCACTTTATGCAATAGACTTCTCTTCTGCAGTGCCTGTAGTCAAAGAACCAAATTAGGTTGAAACATTTACATAGGCTAGGGAAAACCAAGTATTTGTCTCAGGAGTCATTTAGCAATTATTTCTTCCCTTTCATGCATGGGTAGGTAGGTAGAGAGACATAGATATGTATATATATGTATGTATGTGTGTGTGCATTTGTTATTGTAAACACAGTTCTGTACCTTGTGTTTTTATTTTCCCATGTCATGAATTCCTCTTCAAAAACATTAAATGAGTAATGAACAGCTGTATCAGAGTTTAACTGTAAGTATCCTATCGCTGGACTTTTAGATTGCCCCAAATGTTATAATTGATGCTATAATGCTATAATAAAAGGTTATTATAGGATATTGATCTTTGTCCAGTTGCTATTTTTTTAAGGATAAATCCTCAGACGTAGACCTACTATAATCAATCATTTGAGTATTTTTCAAGGTTGTTGCCCGTGTTGTTAAATTTCTATCTCAAAAGCAGTGTTTAAAGAAGACTTTCTCACTAAAGCCAGCAGTGTTAACTATCTTTCACAAAAGTCTTTACTGGCATTAATTTTAATAAAGTTTAAGGTCTAAGTCAGAGTCACTTTTTATTTTCCTTTCTTCTGTCTGTTTGGAGAGTGAGGATATCAAAACAGGATTGATGGTAGAGCTAAAATTTGCACAAAATAATCAGCTACAGTTTTTTTTTTTTTTAAAGCATGTAGTTTTAAAAATATACACAAGATTGGTCTATGAGTTTATTTTTGGAAAGATTATTTTCTTAGGGCCATTTCAGTGACCTTTGGTTAATACTGCTTTTGAATCCTGTATGGTCAAGATTGACTGTTTTTGAGCAGAGATATTTCTAAAACTTATTTAGACACTAATAGACTTAAAATAATATGAACCATGGGTTAACATGATGCATTTAAGCTGCAAAGAACTTTTGATAAAGAGTTTGCCTCAGGCAATAATATAGAAATAGCAAAAAAACATTTTGATTTGTAATATAAATGATGTTTATTTCATTTATTTCCAAGTGGAATAATTTATCCTTTGAAATATTTTGAAAGCATTTCACCCTACTAAACTATAAAATAATTAAAGTTCCTTGATTCTGTGGGGTTGCAGCTGAAGTGGTAAAACAAATTCTTTCTTCTCATAGTTGTCAAGTCAGACACTTGTTTTCTAGTAACATTTATCTTCCCCACATTTGTCATTGTTTTAGGGAATTGTAGGATAGATTGATCAGGCTTTCCTCATAATGATAATTTACCTCACCACCTAACTTATTTACCTATTTTTATACATTCTTCTTATTTTTTAGTTAAGTACAGTTGATTTATAATGTTAATTTCAGGTATACAGCAAAGACATTCAATTACACTTTTTTTTTTCTGATTGTTACATTGTAGATTATTACTAGAAATTGAATATAGTTTCCTGTGCCATACAGTAAATTATTCTTATTTATCTGTTTTATATATAGTGGTGTGTATCTGTTAATCTTATACTCCTAATTTATCCCTCCCCCTCCTTTTTCCCTCTGGTAACAATAAGTTTTCTATGTCTGTGAGTCTCTTTCTGTTCTGTAAATAAGTCCATTGTTATTTTTTTAGATTTCACATAAAAGTGATATCATACAAATTTATCTTTCTCTGTCTTACATCACTCAATGTGATCATATCCATCCATGGTACTACAAATGGCAATTTGTTGTTGTTTTTAGTCACTAAGTCATGTCCAACTCTTTTGTGTCCCTGTGAACTATAGCCCACCAGACTTCTCTTTCCATGGGATTTCCCAGACAAGGCTACTGGAGTGGCTTGCCATTTCCTTCTCTGGGGGGATCTTGCTGACCCAAGGATCAAACCTGCATCTCCTACACTGGCAGGCAGATTCTTTACCACTCAGCCACCAGGGAAGTCCACAAATGGCAATACTTCATTCTTTTATGGCTGAGTAATGTTCCTGTGTGTGTGTGTGTGTGTGTGTGTGTGTGTGTGTGTGTGTGTAAAACACATCTTCTTTTATCCATTTATCTATTAATGAACACTTAGATACCTTCTTCCTATATACAAAGCCAGTGTACCTTTGACTAGAATAATACTAAATTCTAGTCTCCCTCGACGCAGTCAATCATCGCCGTCAGGTTAATGTGAATACCTTTTAGACTTTGTTCTATGCATTTGTGAACATCAATGATCACAGAGAAAATCTATAGTATTGTTTTGGTATTTCTCTTTTATAGAAATTGCATCATAGTATACCACCTATGATACCAAAAACCTGATTGTCAGTGACTCTTTTCTGTAAACTCTGGCTTTATATTCTCTACCACAGATTATGAGTCCCTTTGTGTGTGTGTATATATATATATATATATATATATATATATATATATATATATAATTTTTTTTTCACTTTGGTTTCCTTGTTGTTGGAAATTTTTTATTTAAGAACACATTTTTGATTCCAGGGATTCCCTGGTGGATCAGATAGTAAGAGTCTGCCTGCAATACGAGAGACCCAAGTTCGATCCCTGGGTCAGGAAGATCCCCTGGAGAAGGAAATGGCAACCCACTCCAGGATTCTTGCCTGGAAAATCCCATGGATGGACGAGCCTGGCAGGCTACAGTCCATAGGGTCGCAAAGAGTTGGACGTGACTGAGCAACTTGACTTTTACTTTCCCTTTTGATTCCAACATCAAAAAGAAATTATATTACAATAGAGTGTAAGACTTTTATAGTACTACATTTAATACATTTATAGTACTATATTTATGCTTAGATTATAACAATCTGCAACAACCAAGAACTTTTATTTTAAAATATACCCTTTTTCATTTATTTAAAATGCCATTCTTATTGTATCTTAAATAAGCATGTATGCTTTCATCTATTTTTAGACTCTTATTCCATGAATCTAGTTATCAATTTCTGTGCCACTACTGTACTTTATTACTATGATCCTATAATATATTTGATATGTAGTAGGCAAGAATATTCCATCTTGGTTTTCTTTTATAGATTTATCTTTGTTATTTTTACATATTCGCTCTTCTTAATGGATTTTAAACAGATTTCAAATTTCCACAAAACATTGCTTATATTTTAAAATTATTTTTTCTTCCAGTTTTATTGAGATATAATTGATATACAGCATTATATAAATTTATGGTGTATATCATAATGATTTGACTTAAGTATATCAAGAAATGTTTACTGCAATAAGTTTAGTTAACATCCATCACCTCATACGGGTACAAAATAAAAGAAAAAGAAAAAATGGTTTCTTTGTGATAAGACTGTTAGGATTTACTCTTTTAACAACTTCTATGTAGCATACAGCAGTTATATTAATCATATTGTAAAATGTGTCCCTAGTACTTATTTATCTTATAACTGGAAGTTTGTGCATTTTGACCATCTTTGCCTTATTACCCTTCCCTGACCCTTTTATTTTTCTATTAGTATTTTGCTAAATTCATAGATTATTTTAGAGAGTATAGACATCTTTAAAATTCTGAATTTTCTCATTCATAAGAAAAGTATTTTTCCTAATTTATTTAGGTTTCCTTATATTCCCTTCAGCGAAGTCTTGATAGGATTATTCCTAAATATTTGATGTGATTATTAATTATAAACAGACCTCTTATTTTATTTTTTAGTTGGTTTTCTGATGTGAATAAAAGTTACAGTTTTTTTAAATATGTTGATTTTGTATTTGGCCATCTGGATGAAATTTGCTTATTGGTTTTAAAATTTGTCTTATTGGTATCTTCAGGATCCAATTATCTTCAAATTATGACAGTTTTGTAACTTATTTTCTAATATTTGAGTTGTGTTCCTTATTTTATTACACTTACTGGGACCTTGAGGTGAAGACTGATCAATTATATACTTCTTGTCAATGTGGATCTGCTTCCAGTATCTCTTGATTATGGGGAGTGCTTGATGTAAGACTTTGCTAGATCCTTTTATAAAGTCAGGGAAATTATGTGTTTTTTATTTTACAGAAAGCTTTTGAAAATGTTCATAAAGATGTTGATTTCCTGTAGGATTCTTATTCAGGGTCGTGACATATTGAATAGTTTTTATCCTTTAACATATTAATATAGTGCAATTCTTTAAAAGATCTCTAATGTTGAGCCCCATTTGCATTCCCAAGATAAATTCCTACTTGGTCATCCTGTATTATTTTTACAGCAAATTTCTGGATTTTATTTGTTACTATTTTGTTATTTTGTATCCTTGATCAGCCAGTCAGAAATCTCCTGCTTCAAGAAGATTTGTTAGTGCTTCCTCATAAGGGCCTTTCGTGAGAGAGAGCTGGTGGGGGCAAGATATTTCTTCATGACCATTTCAGTGTTTGTTACTGTTTTTTTTGTGTGTGTGTCTTTTTAAATTTTCCAGGTCTTCTTTTGTTAATTTTAGTAATTTTTAAATCTTCTGTAGATATCGTCTTATGTAATCTTATTTTTTAATCTGTACCTTATTTTTCCTTACTCATAACTTTTAAAAAAGTGACCTTTTCATATATCTTTTTAATGAATTAATTCTTTTGTTTATTAATCAAGTTAATTATTTCTATTTGTTTTATTCATTTATTTTTATATTTATCTTAATTACTTTCTTGAATTTATTTTGTAATTGTTTTAGATTGTTGGATTGATTGCTTAGTTCTCTTATCTTAAATCTTTCTCATTTTATAATAAATACATTTAAAATCAGAAAGGTTTCTCTGGGTATAGCTTTGGTTACAAATCACAGGTTTAATATGTAATGCTCTTATTTTGAATCAGTTCTAAACATATTGTTTTCAGCCTTTGCAAATATTTTAAGTTTCATTTTCTTCAGTTGTTTTAGTGTACTATAGATTAGCTACCTTTTTCATTCCTTGGGTATTCCAGGAGACAGAGAATATTTATTCCTTAAAAATAGAAAGCCTTGCAGACTAGAACACATGCCATGAATAGAGATTGGATAATGTGTACTATTTCATTCCTATGAACATGGATCCTTAACATGCTACCTGGAGCAAACATTATACATTTTAATGGACTCTATTCTTTCAAAAAGATTTAACACTTCTGTGGGAAAAAAAGAACAATTCCAGTCACTTGAGACTGGGTTTAAGGGGGTGACACTAAGCAGTGTCATACTGTTATTATTTTATTTCTAAGCTTACTAAAATGGCTGTTACTAATTATACTCAAAATCCAGTACCCAGGATCATATTGTTGTTCTTAGTTTTTTGGGTTTTTCTGACATAGAAAACTATAATTAGTGAATAAGTCAGACAGAGAAAGACAAATACTGTATGATATCACTTATATGTAGAATCAAAAATTCAATACAAATGAACATATATGCAAAACAGAAACAGACCCACAGATATAAAACACAAACTTGTAGTTACCAAAGGAGAGGAAGGAGGGGGACATATTAGGGGTATGGGATTATCAGATACAAACTACTATGTATGAAATAGATTAGCAACAATTCTATACTGTGTAGCACAGGAAATTATAACCATTATCTTACAATAATATATAATAGAATCTGAAAAAATATGTGCTGAAATTAACACAGTATTGTAAATCAACTCTACTTCCATAAAAATTAACAATGAATAAAATAATACTCGAAGAAAAAAAAATCCTGTACCATTCATTTTGTTCATTTGGATTTTTTTTGTATGTTTGTTTTTTAGGATTCATCGTTTTCTCCCATTGCCCTTGTCAGATATGAGGTCCTAAATTGGTAAAGAAGTTCTCCTGGACTCATAAGAAATATTTCTTAGTGCCTGGAAAAGGAAGAATCAGAAGGTATGAAATGCATTAATGGGATTTCTCTCTCTGTCTCTAACAAAAACATCTGTGCACACCCATATCCTCTCTTCTACCACCTTAATGCAAAATTCTGCTAATGGAACTAAGTGTTTCACGCAAAACCCAATTTTGCAGACATTTTATTTTCTGATGTTTTATTTTCACCTTACAGCTCACAGGGTTTTAAAGAGCCGGAAACTTAATTTTCGCAGTGCACAGACTTTCTGTTTCCCTTACTTTTCATACACATTTTTGAAGATGATTGGCTATGAATCTAATCTTGTTAGCACCATGACCTTTTCACCACCAAGTTTTAAGAACTACATGTTAGACCACTGCCTAATCAGGAAGTAAAATGCATGGGGTATATGAAGTTATAAGGCAGAATGGTATTCATTCCCTATTGATCCATATCTAACAAAACATTACATAAAATACTTTCTACTTCAAAAGATTTGGATTAATTATCCTTTTCATTCTAAAATAAATAATATTTACACTGCAATTAAAATTTAACTAAATTTGACAAGCTGCAGAGAGTTCAAAAGTTTCTGAAAATCTGGAAACCTTCATATTTTATTTGAATGGGACACTCACTTTTACCTTGGCTGTAAAGCTATGTGGGTCTGGTTATTTCCAGACTTAAAACCCACTAATCCTTGTACATTTTAAAAAGAATTGGTAAAGTAAATGTGACACAGAAGTTGTTCTTGTCACATTGTCCTTAAATGAAGAAAAAGAATAGTTTGCAAATAACTCACCATGTCTACAAAGAATTTTTTGGATCTTGAGTGGTATAGCTAGACTGTGACTATATTTACTGTTTTTAACTAGACAAATGCCATTAGGTGGCAAGTAATAAAGCCTGACAGTGAAATCCTAAGAATCCTCAGGAATGAGGTCTATGCGAGTTTTTATTAAAAATTGTACATGTAAATCTAATTTTACTGTTTAATGAGAGAAACAGAAACCTCTGTCTTTGATTCTTAATTTGTGCATCTTATCAAATTTTACTATTAAAAGGATTTTTATTTCTACTGATATAAAGCATTTTGCTCACTTAAATTATAGTCAGAACAATGACTGAAGGTCAGAATCCAAATACAGTTTCTGGCATTACCTAGTCCAAGTCAGGTGGCCCAATATAATCAGCTTTATCTTCAGGTAAATTTTCAGTGTGAGAACAAATTACCTTAGGCACAAACATATCCTCTTAAAATGGTTAAATTAACCTTGTTTTGAGGAGAAAGTTTCCTGTGGTATCTCAGGAAACTTCTAAGTGTGGATTAAAAAGTTATAACTTCCTTTATTTAAACTCTTCCTCATATTTTTCTTTTTTCAACTTACTAACAGAAGTTGTCTTTTTCAAAAAAACAACCTTATAATTAAAATGAAATTTCAGCCTTTTTCCCCCATTTGGTAGTTTTATAGTATATCAAAAGACCCCACCACAGAAAAGAAAATGTGAAAAAGCCTTTCTTTCCATGGCATAATGAAGTTGGGTTTGCAGAGTGTAAATAGTTCAATTATTTTGGTTAAAAAAAAGTTAGCTCCCTCCATGATGGTAGTGCTGTGTTAACTGAGAAGGTGGTACTGTGGTTGTTGATGGATATCATTTATACATGCCAGTATCATAGGAAAGCCTAATGTGGTCTTAATAGTCCTTTCTGTTCTCTTTATGCCTATAGATTGTTCTTTGATTTTTGTGGTTGTTACTCAGAGTCTGTAGACACTGGTAACCCAGTCATGTAAATGCTCAGTGGTTCCAGAATTGCTCTTTTCCTGTGGCTGCCTGTCAGCTGGTATTAGGCTGCTGTGGTTTCTCAGCTCTCTACAGTCCTCTTATAAGCTCACCCTAGAGCTTCAAAAATGTGTATTTATCTTCTTACCTCCATACATATGGCTATTCCTCTTTAGCTCACTAAACAACCACTTGAATATCCATTGAAAGGCATTTATTGCATATAGACACTCCATCAAAAGTAGTGAAGTATTTAGCTCCTCTCAATGATAAATTGTCATATTCACAGCAAATAAATCAAGATATAGACCATCAATTAATTACAAGCCATTTACTCACTCTGGTAACCTTAAAATCATTCAGTTAACTATTATATGTTATCTGTTCTTATTGGATTTAAGATACTATCTGTGGGAAATTCTCTGCGTTACCAAACTCACTCAGAATGGCTGGAACCCAGGCAAATATATTTTACATTTTTTCCCCTAGTTTTTTTTCTTATTTTAGTTTTTGAGTGTATCATAAATAATTTGATTGTGTTCCATGATTTCATCTGTATTTTTGGAAACACATCACCTCACCACTAGTCATAAAAGAAGAGCTGATACTAATTGTATCGTTATAATTGCTTTACATGAACTATTTCATGGCAACTCTATGAGGAATGAGTACTGCTATTACGAGTCCTGTTTTGCAAGCGGAGGGGTTAACTGAACAGCAAGCTTAACTGAACTACCTAAGGTCATTCAGGTAGTCAATAGTGACCAGGCTTTGAACCCAAATTGTCTAACTTAAGAGCCAATGCACTTGTTTTCTCTTGACCCTGCTGCTCCTTTCTATGTATAAAGAGCTTACCATGGTCCAGAAACTCTTCTTATACTCTGTATGTATCTACTCATTTGATCTTCATAATAATCTTAAAGTAAGCACAAATATTATGTGTTCTGTGTAGATAAATAACTGAAGCATAAAGAGGTTAACCTGTTCATGGTAACACAGTGAGTAGGTAAATGAATTGAGAGCCTAAACACTTTAATTTCAGAATCTGTGCTCTTAACCACTATGTTAGATTCTCTTTGATATTGGAAAAGTACTCACAGCAAATACATGTGATTTCTAGTAATGAAAATCTATCTGATGAAGATACTTGCTAAAAATTGAAATTTTTTTCAAAAATGTGTCTGACACCTCTATTGCCAATATGTTTTTATGTATGTATTTATTTTTAATTGGAAGATAATTATAATATTGTGATGGTTTTTGCCATACATCAACATGAATTGGCCATAGGCCAATATGTTTTTAATTGGCAATTTCCCAGAGGTGGCAAAACTTATGGACATGCGTCTTACACAGATTACACATATGTTTCAGACTCATCCCAGTTGTTCACAATTAATGTTTTCCTAGTCCTCACACTTATATTTGGCTTATTTACTCTAAACAGAGATCAAATTTAAGTAGAGATACACAGGGACTGATAATGAAATTAAGATGTACGGCAACTTTAGTTTGGCGAAGGATAAAGAAATCTCAAGAAACATAAATTGAGTGAAAAAGTGAAGTGAAAGTGAAGTCATTGTTAAAGACTAGTTTAAACACACAAAAGTCACATTCACAGTATGTGAAAACTGATGTAAACATGCCATTGATAACAGCAGAACAAATTCCAAACATAGTGCTCATAGTACTGTGACTAATAACACCTCAAAATGCTAGAATCAATAATAAAGTTATTCTTGTAATGCAGTGGAGAGAAGCATCATAGTTAACCAGTGTGGCTAATGCTTGTCATCTCTTGCATTCTGTTAGTTCCATATTGTCAGGTATTGGGCCTATTTAAAATAACTAGTGTGTAGCCAGTGTCACAGTGTGCTCAGCGTTGATTAAGCACAGAGAAGGGGCTCTGTAAGTATTGAAGGAGGGAATGAATAAATGCAGATATAACAGTGACTGAAGTTTCAGTGTACATCAACCTAAATTTAATCCCTTTTGTGCCAAATACAAAGCCTGTGACACCAAGTTTAAGTCTGTCTCACCAGATAATGGGCAAAAGCTGTTGCTATAACTCCTACCTTGGTGGTAGCTGAGTCATGACTGGGAAGACAACAGTGGTCAGAGGTGTCAGAGTCTGGGGAAATTTGTCTCTGTTAACTCCTCAATTCAAATTCAAATTCATCATTCTCCATCAGCAGTTTTCACCTAGTAGATCACTCCTTCCTTCTTGACACAACTTCTTTACTTGGCTTCCAGGGCCCCGTATTTTTCTGGGATTTCCTATAGACTCCTTTAGCTGATTCCTCCTCTTATTTCCAAGTTCTTGCTCCTCTTCTTGTTTCCAAGTTCTTGTATTTTTATTTTTTTCAAGTAGTCTGTCTTTAGAAGAGCAGACTTTTTAAAAAATTTAATTAAGTCTAGTTTAGCATTTTTTTCTTTTAGAAATGTGCTTCTGATGTCTCATCTAAGAAATTTTCACCTAATGCAAGATCACACATATTTTCTTCAATGTCATCTTCAAGATTTAACAGTTTCAATGTAGCTTTTAGGTCTCCGATACATTTTGAGGTAACATTCTTGTTTGGGGGATACGAATCACAGTTCAGTTTTTGGATATGAATGTCCATTTATTACAGGATTCTTATGTTATAAAGATTGTCCATTCTTTACTACATTGCCTTTGAAACTTGATCCAAATCAAATTTCTAAGACAGTGGAAAGACAGGCTAGCAACTCAGAAAACATTTGGAAATTATATATTTGACAAGGAACTTTGCAGTAGAATAAAAAAGGAAGTCACAAAATACCACACTAAGAAAACAACTCAGTTAAAACATGATGAAAAAATTACTAGACACCATTAGAGAGAATATTCAGAAGACAAACGAACATAGGAAAAGATATTCAACATCATTAGCCATTCATGAGATATAAATTAAAACCATGATGAGATACCACTGCTCACATGTTAAAATGGCTAAAATAAAAACTACAGTATTAAATGCTAGTGACAATGCAGAACAGCTTATACATTACTGCTGGGAAAGCATAAAATGTAAGAATGTTGAGACTGTGACAAAATTGTCCTGCCTTGACTTCTTATGACAACAAATGTATACCATTTTTCAAAACAGCTTTAACTTTTTGCATGTAACTACTTGTGTAATTAAACAGATCATCTATTTTAAATAGAAATATGCATCATATATCAAGATCTACATAAAACACTAAGGCCATACTTTGGATATAGTGTAACATAGTAACATGAGAGATATTTAGAAAAAATGAGATTGATGATATTTTTTTCCTTGCGCCTTACTTACTGGAATTATTTGAGGATAAATAGTTCTTTAGAAATTGCAGGACAAACAAGATCTTCCTTACTGCCAAGTCAGTGAACTTCTGAAGTTCAAAAGGACTCTTTAGCTACTGCCTAGAGCCATTTCCTCATTTTTGATGACAGCAAAGAGTGGTTCATTTTCTCTTTTACAGTGTTTTGCCCTTTAGCTAATTCAGAATAAAACTACTGCACTTGTTTGCTGAGAATTTTTTCAACATTCCTCACTGAACATACCTACTGTTCATAACCAGATCACGTAAGTTCAGAGCCTAAAGATAAGCTTTCAAAACATAAATAGAAAATTTAATGATGTAGGATCTCCATATTAATTTGCCAGTGATATGTCTTGAGTTGTTTACACATCTGACTTTACCTTCCCAAGTGCCAGCTCAGGCTGTGTAATGAGACATTTAAGACCAAGATTCTGAACGATTCACTTATACTTCACAGGCCAAAGGTCAGCTCAAGATTTAACATTTTTACTTTGGGGCCTTAGAGAATCAAGTCAAGACAACTACTGGTGAGCTGTTTACCTCCTGGTAAACATTGTCTAATGTATGGGCTAAAAGGCCTATAGAACATACACTAGTCATGATAAATGTTGGACACTGTCAACAGATATAGCCAACAATCACCATTTCTCCTCACTGCATGTATTTGGTACTCTTCTTCTTAAACAAAATACTTTTCAAACCTAAAATTTGCTACTTAAAATTCAGGCATAGCAATCTTTTCTTGGGGCTAATTTATATCTAATATTTCTACCAATGTCTGTGTGTCAGCACCCAACTATGACTTCAGTTTATTGTCAACACACAGGCAGACAAAGCTCATGCATAGACCATATTTATTGAATTATTTCCTATCATAGTCTCATTGAAATGCAAAATGCTTTAGTGCTCAGAAAAACATACAGTCAATTATCCTGATCTGGAGCTTGCAGGAAGAATATCAAATGAAATTTCAGTTTTATTTTATCTGCATATGAAATTGATAGCTGAGAAATATGGTTTATCAAGAACATTCTTGGTTTGTTAATAATACAAACAGTAGCTACACCAACATTTATGGAATGGATAGAGGAGAAGTCCATGAATCGAATGGAAAAGAAATGTCATAATTGCCAGGCAGAAGCCTATTTTGAAGAGGCAAAGATAGGGTTAGGAGACAGCTTGGTGGTATTCACTGGAGGCCTCTTTGCTGATGTAGAGCAGCATCCTAATGTGGTGGCCTTGGGAAGCCCAAGAATAAGCAGAAATTATTTAATGTAGAATTCAGGAACGA
Source organism: Giraffa tippelskirchi (assembly GCF_054371585.1). Lineage (NCBI taxonomy): Eukaryota > Metazoa > Chordata > Mammalia > Artiodactyla > Giraffidae > Giraffa > Giraffa tippelskirchi. The sequence continues at coordinate 72,720,983 of NC_137284.1, forward strand.
TAAGCAGATCTGCTCCTTTTCTTTAACAAATTGCTTTTATTTTTTATTAAATTTTTAAAGTTTATATTGGATCATATTTGATTGACAATATTATGTTAGTTCCAGCTGTACAGTGAAGTGATTCAGTTATTCGTATACATGTATCTATTCCTTTTCAAATTCTTTTCCCATTTAGGTTATTACAGTATATTGAGCAGAGTTCTCTGTGGTAAACAGTACGTCCTTGTTGGTTATCTATTTTAAATATAGCAGTGTATACATGTCAGTCCCAAACTCCCAATCTATTCCTCTCCTCCACCCTTCGACCTGGTAACTTATAAATTCATTCTCTAAGCCCGTGAGTCTGTTTATGTTTTATAAATAAGTTCATTTGTATCATTTGTTTTTGAGTCTTGATTCCACATGTAAACCATATATGATTATTTGTCTTTTTGTCTTTCTCTGTCTGACTTACTTCACTAGTATGACAGTCCCCAGGTCCATCCATGTTGCTGCAAATGGCATTATTTTATTCTTTTTACAGCTGAGTAATATTCTGTTGACTATATGTACCCCATCTTTCTCCTTTCATCTGTTGATGGACACTTAGGTTGCTTCCGTGTCTTGGCTATTGTAAACAACACTGAAGTGAACATTGGAATGTTTGTATCCTTTCAGACTGTGTTTGTCTCCAGATACATGCCCAGGAGTGGTATTACTGGATGATACGCTAGCTATGATCTGGGCTTCCCTTGTAGCTCAGCTGATAAAGAAGCTGCCTGCAATGCGGGAGACCTGGGTTCGATCCCCAAGTTGGGAAAATCCCTTGGAAAAGGAAATGGCAACCCACTCCTGTACTGTGTCCTGGAGAATTCCATGGGCGGAGGAGCAGGACAGGCTGCAGTCCATGGGATCGCAAACAGTCGGATACAACTGTGCGACTAACTTTCTTTCTTTCATGCTAGCCATATTTTTAGATTTTTAAGGAACCTCCATACTGTTCTCCATGGTGGCTGCACCATTTTATATTCCCACCAACAGTGTAGGAGGGTTCATTTTTCTCCATACCCTCTCCAGCATTTATTGTTTAGGTAGTTTTTTGATGACGACCATTCTGTCCAGTGTAAGGTGTTATCTCATTGGAGTTTTGATTTGAATTTTTCTAATAATTAGTGATGTTGGGCATCTTTTCATGTGTGTGTTGGCTATCTGTATGTCTTCTTTGGAGAAATGTCCATTTAGGTCTTCTGCCCATTTTTTGATTGGGTTGAGCAAGAATATACAATAGAGAAAAGATAGTCTCTTCAATGAGTGGTACTGGGAAAACTGAACAGCTACAAGTTGAAAAATGAAATTAGAACATCCTTTAACATCTTACACAAAAATAAAATCAAAGTGGATTAAAGACCTACATGTAAAACTGAATACTACAGAACACTTAGAGGAAAATATAGGCAAAACACTTTTTGCCATAAATTGCAGCAGTATCTTTTTTGAGTCATCTTCTAGAGTAATGGAAATAAAAATAGACGAATGAGACCTAATTAAACTCAAAACCTTTTGCACAGCAAAGAAAGCCATAGACAAGATGAAAAGACAACCCACACAATGGGAGAAAATATTTGCAAACAATAGTATTTGCAAGGTATTAGTCTCTAAAATTTACTAACAGCTCATGCGGCTCAAAATCCAAAAGAACTGCTCTGGATATAAGGAATTATTTGTTCCCCAATTTTTACCCCTACCACCAGCCAAAAATACTTTTATCTGTTCTAGTCTTTCTTTTTATTTTGAGAGAGTTTTCAATGAACTTATGCTCAAGACATCATTTTCCTGAAAGTTCTAAAAAAGACATTTAAATTAACTTTAAAGTCAACATCCATCAAAAAATATTCTTAATCATTCATCACTTAGATAATTTGTGTACTTGTGATATGCCATACTAAATGATACTATTCATTATAAACAAAAATCACTGAAAAATAATTTTGCCTTTGAACAGTTTTCATACAAACATAATGTTTAAAAGACTATGATTTTATAACATTTTATCTTAGTCCTAAGTTTCTTGAATTATTAATATACGTCTTCTAAATTAGTCATTTCCTCAGATACCTAGCAGTGCTTTTAAATGCCCAAATCTATATTATGGCTCCTTAGGGTAGTTGTAATCCAATGACCATCATACAATAGAAATACAAAGTCAACAAGATAATATATATAATGTGTCTGACACATAAATATTTGTTTTGGTTTTTATTTTTAAAAGCAGAGTTTTGTTTTCTTTCCCAGGAGCAGTACACATTCAAAACACTTTTCTGTGGTTAGAAGACTTTTCAAGAATTATTTTTTCTTAAAAGACAATCATTCCTAACTCATTATATGTCAGACATGCAGTAAGTCAGGATATACTGATCTCTTTTGTTCACAAGGGCAGTTTTAGAACAAAAGAACCCAAGATGGAAGACTTATCCCTCTTACCAGAAACTGTCTTTCTCATGTGAGCTGACTATCATCCCAGAGATACTGTGTTCCTGCTAGTTAGATCAATTTCATGTATTTTTCCACCCTTGGAATGACCCTTAGCTGTTAATATAACCACGAAGATGATATGTCTATAGCACAATAAAGACATTTACTGTGTTTTCTCATAGCAATGAGAATGTTTATTCAGTGCATCTTAGTGGGACAATGTTGTTTATCTGGATAATTTTTTAAATTTTTTAATTGTGGGAAATATAAAATTTGCCATTTTGGTCATTTTTAAGTATACAGTTCAGTGCCATTAAATATATTCATATTATTGTGCAACTGTCACCATCATGCATCTCCAGAAAATCTTTCATCTTCTTCAAACTGAAACTTTGTACCCATTAAACAGTAACTTTGTTTTCCCCTTCCTCCCAGCCCCTGACACCACCACCCCAGTGTTCTGTCTCTGTGAATTTGACTACTCTAGTTACCTCATGTAAGTGAAATATGGCAGTATTTGTCCTTTTGTGACTGACTTTTTAAATTTATAATCTCATCCTCCAGGTTCATCTATCTTGTGGTCATATATCAAAAGTTCCTCCTTTTTAGGGCTGAATAATATTCCATTATATGTATATGCCACAGATAAGGACTTTTAATGTGCATCTTATGGCCTAAACAGTATGGAAATATTATCTAAAAACATTAAAAACTGAAAATTTTTGAACTGAGTAAAATAATTTGAAGGTGTGAAATCCTAAAAGTATAGACTAATTTGATAGTTTCTAGGGCTTCCCTGGTGGCTCAGCTGGTAAAGAATCCACCCATAATGCAGGAGACCTAGGTTCGATCCCTGGGTTGGGAAGATACCCTGGAGAAGGGAATGGCTACCCACTCTAGTATTGTGGTCTGGAGAATTCCACGGACCATATAGTCCATGGGGGTTGCAAAGAGTTTGACACAACTGAGCAAGTTTCACTTCACTCTTCAGGAAATACATAGCTCTCGAGCTCTAATATGGACCAATTAGTGTTGGGTGAGAGAATGATAATGAGTTTAAATCATATACATATATGAGCATTCAAATGATTTCAGTCTTTCTTCTAAAATGCTTTAATAGTTTTGAAACAAGAGAGGTGATGGTTGTACAACATTGTGAATGCACTAGTACCATAAATGGTACACTGTAAAATGATTAATTACACATGAATTTTACTTCAGTGAAATAAAATGCTGTAATGATAGAAATTTTCTTTAACTTTGAATTAGAAATTATATTTTTGCTATAAATATCACATATGTTGATAAACAATTTTGAAACATTTGTATTATGGTTTTAAGAGTTAATTTACTACTATAGTTAATTACTATTCATAAAAGCAAAGGAGCAGGAAATAAGCTTTGTGGAAATGCCATTGTCCGAATGGTTCTCTCTGCTCAGAATATTGCCCACGGTCTGCCCATCCTCGGAGTCAAACTCATTGGTCATTTTCTTATAGAAGCCATTCTCATTACCTGAAAATAAAAGAAAGTTTCCCCCTTTTTTGCACCTCTGTCAGAGTCCTGAGGTTCTGCCTGGTTGTAATTCTCTGTTCCCCCTACTAAATGCAAAGTTCCTTGAGGACAAGATCATGCTTTGTTCCTCTATATATTTATCTGTCAAGTAGTACATGCTCTGCCAATCCTGGTTATGTTGAAATTTACTGATTTGAATTCGTTAAAATTGACTTTTCTTGCTCACTGGACTTTGCAAACTGTTGTTTCATTGTAACTTTTTCTCAAACGCTCCATCCATTTGGAATAAAGAAAGTGAACACAGAAGCTTAAAATTGAACCTGTCAACTTCATGAGGTCATATAAAAATTGAATGGTTGGACAGATCTTTCTTTATTCGTCCATTATCTTTCTTTGAGAGGCATGCATTTCTTATTGGTTTACTTTGGCAATTTGTTTCTTACTTTATTTATTTATTTATTTAAATAAATTTATTTATTGTAGTTGGGGGCTAATTACTTTACAATATTGTAGTGGTTTTTGCCATACATTGACATGAATCAGCCATGGGTTTACATGTGTTCCCCATCCTGAACCCCCCTCCCACCTCCCTCCCCATCCCATCCCTCAGGGATGTCCCAGTGCCCCGGCCCTGAGCATTTGTCTCATGCATCGAACCTGGAATGGTGTTTTGTTTCACATATGATAATATACATGTTTCAATGCTATTGTCCCAGAATGTCCCACCCTCACCTTCTCCCTCAGAGTCCATAAGACTGTTCTATGCATCTGTGTCTCTTATTCTGTCTCGCATATAGGGTTTTCATTACCATCTTTCAAATTCAATATATATGCATTAGTATACTGCATTTGTGTTTTTCTTTCTGGCTTACTTCACTCTGTATAATGGGCTCCGGTTTCATCCATCTCAATAGAACTGATTCAAATGTATTTTTTTAATGGCTGAGTAATATTCCATTGTGTATATGTACTGTTTCTTACTTTAAAGCAAAAATATTTTCTTACTTCTCTTGTATGTCTCTTTAGTGTACTTATCACAACCAAAGCAGTTCAGTTTTCTAGTACGTACCTATAGTAAATAAATCACTGAGCAATATCCTGTTGATGAGATTCCCTCTTCTTGAGTGGTCATCAATATATGGTTAATATAGTTGAACCATACACGCCTGAACTCATTTAAGGAAAGTGGCAGAACAGGTATCCAAGGCAGAATTATAGACAATAGAATAAATTGGTCATAACAAAATTTATATTTGTTTATGAAACATTGAGTTGGCCAAAAGTAACATTATGGAAAAATTCGAATGAACTTTTTGGCCAATCCAGTAGTTTCTTCCACATAGCATATAAAATTGTTTCCCATGAAACAAAACGTCAAACAGAATGAATCCATGTGTGATGCCAAAAACTGAGCCTTGAGAAGTGGCTAAGTTTAGAAATCTGCAGATCCTGCATAGACAGGGAAAGAGAAAGGAGGGCAGTGTCCTGAGAGCCCAGGAAAGAGAATCTTACTTGGAAAGTGGGCATAGGTAATCTGGGCCTCCAGGAAAATATTCTAGAACTCTGAAGAAGTCAATAATGACGAGATGCATGTAATGGGAGTAGCAAGTTGGCTCACATTCTCATTGAGATTTGAAAGGAAAGTGGAGCCTCTTCCTTTCTCTGTAACAATCAGATCATCTTCATGATATGTACCTACAAGGGAGGAAGAAAAATCTAAAATTTGGTCCATTCAAAAACTAAATCCACTATAATATTAATCTCAAGTAAAATAAGCAGTATCTTAGAGGCTGTCTTCTCTGCCCCTTTCCAAGCTGGTTTTTATAATGGTTTTGGGGAGTGTGGTTTATTTGACATTGTAGAGACAGGAGTAGCCTCTGGAACCTCTTTGGCCTCTGTTGTGAAGCACCTGACTGGTCAGCAGGCTGAGCCAAGTGGCCGGGGAAGGGCTCCTTGAGCATCTGATCTGAGCATTGTCCAGGTACTTGCTGTGAAATTTACAGAGTCTAGACACCCTAGAGTCTTTCGAGCATGTTCATCTTCCTGCTGACTTCACAGGTGCTTGACTACACAGCTGCTGAGCCTCAACTTCTGAGCTCCCTGAAAGAGCCCCTAGCCTAACTCATAACTTCCACATGCCCCCCTTAGGGCACACAGGCTTGTGTGGGTCTGATCTGGGACACACAGGAAGCAGGTGTAGAAGGTAACCAAGCTCAGGTCTTCTCTCTGCCTTGTCACTCTCTGCCAGCAAGTTTCTCTGCTATTTGGGGTGCAGGCTGATGCAGGAGCCTTTGAGGGCATGGTGTCCCATGTCACACGCCTCTCGCCTTTAGAACTTCAGCCTGGAAAGGGGAGATCTAGCTATAAATGTCTCTCCGACTTCTACCTGCCCCTCCCTTTCTCTTCCTATCAAGCCTTGGGACCCAACGTGTAAAATTTTCCCTCTTCCTCTTTCTTTTTGACTAGAAATTCTTTTTTTCTCAAAGTCTGGCTTTCAAGATTATTGTCTGTCTGCATATTGCCTTCGGGCAATTTCTTTTTTCTGCTGCTTCTTCTTTTTTTTCTTTCTGCTAGAACTCTCCTAATCTCCCTTAAATTCCCAAGATGCTGTTGGAAAACAGATCTTCTCAAGAAAGGGCAAAAACATAACCACATGACCTTTCCCTTATACCTCACTTCATATAATGCTATTCTTTGTCTAACAGGAAGATATCTAGATTATATTTCCATGCTCTATGAAATTCTTCTAAGAGAAAAATTAATTTTATTTGACTTCTAAAATTTGAATGCCATTTCTTTTTTTTCTAAGACAATTTTTTAGAGCAATTTTGGGTTTACAAATAATTGAGAGAGAGGTGTAGCGATTTCCTGTGTTCCCCAACCCCTACACATGCAGAGCCTTCCCTGCTGTCAGCGTTATCAGAATGGTGAGTTAGGATAAAGCTACACTGACACATCATAATCACCCAGAGTCCTGAGTTTACACTAGGATTCACTGTTGGTGTTGTGCATTCGGTGGCTTTGAGCAAATGTATAATGACGTATGTCATTATTATCATATCACAGTGTATTTTCACTGCACTAAAATGCCCTTTTGATGATTTTTTCCCACATTTGTATTTTTGTCTTTGTAGGTAACTCATGTTACATTTTCTAGCCTTCTGATGTTCTAAAAACACAATGTTTACTTTTATTTATTAAGTTGTTCATATTAATTTCTGCATCTTAAAGGTAAAATCTATCTGAGTTTGTAAAAGTTTTGACCAAAATATATTAGCATTTAGATGCCTCTTTTGTGTTCCATTGTGTTTATTTTCTTTATGGCACTCAGTTAACAGTGGTGATTTTAATACCAAATATTTGCCTTTCAGGATGCAAGTTCTGCCATTTACAACCTATACTGTAATTCTTCACGGAACACTGTTTGATATTATCTACAAACTTAAGATGGCTTTTATTTTTCTGGTGGCTTTTGATTACATTTACCTGTTTAATTTTTTAGTGTGAGACAACATCCTGAATGCTTATAGTAATGGATGGTTCATTTTTTCTGAACTCCTTTTGGTAGAGTTGGTGGTTCTACTCTAGTTGTTTTTAAGCTCTTGAATTAAATTATAGATACACTTTTGGCAAAGGAAAAAATTTAAATTTGAGGTTATCCACTGCAGGCTTCAGAGTAAGTGAACCAAAAATTCAACTGTGTGATTTAATCATTTAAAAAGTGGTAGACCCTGTTTTGACTGTAAGTACAGTCATATCAGTGGGAAAGGATGTTTGAACTAGAAAGTGTAGACATAAACTCATTTTAATTTCTGGGCATCTTTCTCAAGTGTTTTATCAGATTACCTTGTATAGCAACTTGCCATTCTGTGGTTACTCACTTCTAAGACAGTAAATGTCGAGAAATGCCAGACTACCACCTTGGACTGCAAAGTGTGATTATTTTGTGTATATGTGGTTTCATACCCAAGTGAGTCATTCTGCTAAGAACCTTGAGAATATCAGTCTCGTCTAGACATTTCAATCTTAATGACTGATACACCAGTCCTGGCATAAGATTTGGTATCATTAGAAAGAGGATGTAGGTGTAAAACGGTTTTGTACAAATACAAATAGTGTATTCTTAAACCCACAAAATCTTGACTAGTCATTTCCTCTGCTAAACTTTTTCCATTCTCACCATTTTTTATTATCACTTTTTATCAAAAACTGCTCCTGAGTAAAGCTTGTATCTTTAAAATCATCTCGGCCTGTCCTATTTATATTTCCAGCATGTACTGTGATGCCTGCCTCAGTAGCTTCAGTAAAAATCTGTTGAATAAATATTGACTTCAAGGGACTTACAGGAAAACCATAGCATTTGCACCTCTGATATTTTTATCTCTTTTTTTTCCTTCAGTCTTTCCCCCAGGTATTTCTTAAAGCTTCTAGGAATTTGTTGCTGATTTTTTACTATGTTATCCTATTTTATCAACGAACAGATATTAGGGATAGCCGTGAATGATCACATCAATATTACTTTTATCAGATTTTTTGGTTTTATAAGAGAATCGGGGTAATTCAATGTTAGATATTCCTCAACTCTGAGGGAGTATTTTTGGAAATATCAGTCAGTTTAGCATGAATAAATCTGCTTCTAATGGGCATAGTGATTAAAATGGAAGTTTGGAAAGTGGAATATTAATTTTACCCAGGGCCACTCCTGTGGGCCCCCATGTTTAGAAAGTTTTCAGTTTGGAATCAAGTGATAAATACATTAAGAATCTAATATACCTTTCATAAAATATTTTGATGAACATGATATAGAAAGATGTACACTAAAGACAAAGCCTGCATAATTTTTTTCTCTTTAGTGAGAAAAGGGCTATTTCTTTATAGGATAAGAACATACAGATCTTTTAGAATCACCAAGGGTAGCATGCTTTAGAAGAGTAGATATGATGGGAAGTTCCTGTTTGCCTAGAGGAGGATTATGAGAATATATTTTGGATTTTTGAGACTTGAAAAATTGCCTAGTACTTTGGCTGGACCAAAATGATGGCTGCTTTTCAGCTGACATGCCCATATCAGTTTTAACTTCTAAATATGTCTGTACTGGTTGGTGTCCCTGGTTTCGACTTCCCAGGTGGTGCAGTGGTAAGGAATCTGCCTGCCAGTTCAGGAGTCATAGGAAACACTGGTCGGAAAGATCCCCTGGAGGAGGAAATGGCAATCCACTCCAGTCAGTATTCTTACCTGGAAAATGTCATGGACAGAGGAGTCTGGTGGGCTGAGTCCATGGGGTCACAAAGAGTCAAATGTGACTGATCACACACATCCCTGCTTTATTTTCCCTGTTCCTTTTCCTGGAGAAACAGTAGACCTCCTTACAGTCAAGCCACTAACTGGAACATGCCAGGGATCTTCTGGATCTTTCTCCAGCACCAGAACTTGCTTCAGTTCTGATTCATCTAGACCCATACAGCATCCCCCTACTGGGACATTTTAGTGTAGGCCTGCCAAGCATGATGGGGAAGAATCTTCTTGATTCAGGTCAAGGAGTGTTCAGGTCAGCACCTAGGATAATGGGCAGGATGAAGGACCCAGCCCCAGCCACTAGGCTGAGGTCCCTACCTGAGGTACAGCTCCATGCCTCACAACTCCAATGTTGCCTGTTTTGTTTTGGTCCAATTTTCACTCTAATGCCTATGTCTTCCTGATTTCTTAGCTCCTTGTCTTTAACCAACCACAACCTCCTGAAGATGTCCCTGTCCAAATTCCTCGAGTCCATGAATATGTTGTGTTACAAGCAGAAGGGAGTTAAGGTTGCAGATGGCATTAAGGTTGCTTGTCAGCTGACTTCAAGATAGGAAGATTATTTTGGATTATTAGAGTGGGCTCTATCTAATTATGCTCCTTAGCAGAGAACCTTTCCTGCCCGTGTTCAGAAAGAGAGAGATGATGTGGAAGAAAGGCTATAAAGGTGCTACTTAGGGTTTGCCCTGCCATTGCTGCCTTTAACGATGGAAGAAGATACCCATGAGTCAAAGAATGTGATCGCCCCTTGAAGCTGGAAAAGCCGAAGGAATAAATCCTCCTCTAGAGCTTCCAGAAAGAAATTCAGCCCTGTTGATACCTTGATTTTTTACCCAGTGAAAAACCCATGCTGGACTTCTAACCTATTAGACTATAAGATAACCCGTTTGTATTGCTTAAGCCATTAAGGCTGTGGGAACTTCACACAACTCCCATAGAATACTAGTACTCCAGTCCTCCCCCTCCCCCCAAACAAAACTAAATTAAAGAAGTTTATGATAATGACACAATTCTTGAGTCACATTCTCTGGAGCTGAGAAAGCAGAAAACTCCCCCTCAATTCCCTCTCAGTTTGAAAGATGTTTGCTCAGTTGTTCGTCTCAGTCTGGGCTTACACTGATCGTGTTTTCTGAAGTTACTGAGAAAACTGTCAGGGTGAGGCATGCTTTGACACACAACAGAAACATATTTGACCCTTTGATGCTGTACAAGTCATACACATGCTGAAAGCCAAAGTTCTTGAAAGAGAGATTCACACCCCATCCCTAGTCTCAACACTTACTCAGTATGGATTTGCTTCATTGCTCATGAACCTCATCTGAGGTTTTTCTAGAAGCCAGAGGGTGCTACATCTGTTGGAGAGTCTGGACCTGATGGGTCCTGAGTGTGGCTATAGAGAGAAGCAGCAACTGTAAATTATACATTGAAATCCCTGCAGATGGTGACTGCAGTCATGAAATTAAAAGACGCTTACTCCTTGGAAGGAAAGTTATGACCAACCTAGATAGAATTTTGAAAAGCAGAGGCATTACTTTGTCCGCAAAGGTCCGTCTAGTCAAGGTTATGGTTTTTCCAGTAGTCATGTATGGATGTGAGAGTTGGACTATAAAGAAAGCTGAACACTGAAGAATTGATGCTTTTGAACTGTGGTGTTGGAGAAGACTCTTGAGAGTCCCTTGGACTGCAAGGAGATCCAACCAGTCCATCCTAAAGGAGATCAGTTCTGGGTGTTCATTGGAAGGACTGATGTTGAAGCTGAAACTCCAATACTTTGGCCACCTGATGCGAAGAGCTGACTCACTGGAAAAGACCCTGATGCTGGGAAATATTGAGGGCAGGAAGAGAAGGGGACGACAGAGGATGAGATGGTTGGATGGCATCACCGACTCAATGGGCATGAGTTTGAGTAAAGTCTAGGAGTTGGTGATGGACAGGGAGGCCTGGTGTGCTGCAGTCCTTGGAGTCGCAAAGAGTTGGACATGACTGAGCAACTGAACTGAACTGAACTGAACTCTCCCATCATCTCTGCTCCTTCTTGTTCAACATTATAGCCTAGTCTCAAGTTTAGTGAATGAGAAAAGGGCCTGATCTAGCTACCTTGACAGAAAGCCAAAAGAGAATATTGTCCAAGGCCACAGACGCTAATTGTGATGGTCACTAGCTGAGAGCAGACGCTGTGGGAGAAGCCAGGATGTAAGATAAGAGATCTGTTTATTAGTGCATATAAAAGCATCTTTAGGCATCAGAGGGGTACTTGGGAGTGGAGTATCAGGGTTGAGGGGCTAATGTCCTGCATTGACCAGTGGAGGTTTAAGCAATTCTAATTCAGGTACATAAGGAAAATCAAAATTTATTTTTTACACAATTGAGTAAAGATATAGATGTTGGTTATAGTGTGAGATTATGTCTAGTGTCACATATATTCTTATTACAAACCCTGGAATGGAACTGAATTGTATTTGGAAAGTTATACTGGTATGAATAGGGGCTTTCCAGGTGGCTCTAGTGGTAAAGAACTCGCCTGCCAATGCAGAAGACATAAGAGTTGTAGTTTGATCCCTGGGTAGGGAAGATCCCCTGGAGGAGGGCATGGCAACCCACTCCAGTATTCTTGCCTGGAGAATCCCATGGATAGATGAGCATGGTGGGCTATGGTCCATGGGTGGCAGAGAGTCGGACATGACTGAAGTGACTTGGCACATACTGATATGGATAGAGGACATGATATGGATGTGATTTCACCAAAATAGGATTTCTGCTTTGAAGGAACCAGAAAACTGTGACGAAACTGAAATGAATGAAATTAAACCAACAAGCTGATTTACACCATGACCCATTATATAGAGAGTTTAGGAAGAGTGTAAGGAAGAAAATAAAAAAAAAGGAACGCAGACTTACTAAAGCTTGCTGAGCAAGTTAATTACTTGAAATCATCAAGTAGATTCTAGTTAAAGGAAGTGATCTTTAAGTCTCCTGCCTCTCACAGTAAATTTTTTGTAAGACTGAATACTTTTATTCAGAGATGGGATAGTGGATACTACGATATATGGCCTGAATCTAGGCCTGGTGATATTCCTATAAATCCAAAGCTAGTACCTCCCATTAGAAAAACCATGTCCATTCCCTTCCTTTCCAACCCCACTGTCTCTGAGTCGGCAATGACTCGCCCATCCCCTTCTTGGGCCAAGTAGTAAGAGCTAGACTCTGCTTCCACTACTTTGCTCATCTCACCAGCCACCTATGGACATTAGGTTCCTTTCCTAAAAATTAGATCTAACCTTGTCTTCCCCCTGCTCAAAATCTTTGGTTAGCTCCTAATCTATACATAGTATCACCTAACCTGCTATGATTGAGATTTAAATTTCTCTAATAAATTGTCCTTGTCTGGCTTTCTAACATTATCTCTTCCAATAATACCCCTCTCCTCCAATTTCACCCCAATGTATCTATTCTAACTAAGAGTGTCCAAACATTCCTTGGATACCACTGCTTCCATACAGAGGAGAAGGAGCTTGATGTTTTTTCAATGGGAAGATTAAGGTTTTAGTCCATCTTTTACTAGCTCGAACTTGGAGCAAGTCACTTTCCCTCTCTTTTTCTTGATTTCATCATCTGTAAAGTAGGAAACTAACATGCATGCTTACTCTGTAAGGCAGCTGTCAGAGTCAAGTGAGAATGGTGGTGAAAGCGCATGTTACAGTGTGAATTAGGATCAGGAGGAAACTTATAAATGTGGCCATTCTCCTTTCCTATTAGATACTTAGCTCATGTAGGTTACTAGCCTGACTTCATTTTGCTATCTTCTAAATCTGACAATAACGGGTTTTCAATGAATGTGTGACAAAATGAATGGAAACATTTGATATTGTAGCTCCAGTATTTACAAGGTGCATCATTAAAAGTTTGTACAACATAGAATTATGGAGAAGAGCAGAATTCTTACACTCTTCCAAGTAAATTCAAAAGTCTAAGGTCTACAGATGAGAACTCTATTTCAATAATGTACATTCTGTCTTCAAAATTTAAGTAGGTCAAAGAAATTGACATGGTGATGATAAGTTTTATTGTCACTGCTTTTCTGATATTACAGCTGATAATGCTGTTAACAAAAATCCTAGGAGCTACATGGTAAGTAAAAATATGTAAAAAGTATGTAAAAATATGTAAACATTTTGTAAAAATATATAAAAAGTCAGCTTTGTAGAAACTCTGATGCCTTTTAACATTCATGGGGGACCCATAATACATAAAGTTTTCAAGCAACATTTTTTAAGCCAAATAGGGCAAATTGAAAGAAAATGGAGAGGAAGAGGAAGTGAAAAAGAAGATAAAAGCTTCCTCTGTTCATTCTTGGTATTTTGAATGATGAAGACCCTTCCTTTCCTTACAGGTGATGTATGAGAAGCTAAAGAATCAGATAACATAGATTTTTGAAAGCTTAAAGATTTTTTACAGTTCTTCAACTCCAAATTTCTTATTTTACTTAAAGAAATGGGGATGTAAAGATGACACAGGACAGATGTAAGGTTGATTTTAAACCAGAGGTTTAAAATCTGATCATGGCAGATGAGCTTTATGCTAAAGGATTTGACAGTTACCTTCAAATATATCTTCCTTCTGGAAAAGCAGACACTGCCGCTTCTGTTTCTTATAATGGTATCTTTATTTCCTAGGGAGTCTCTCCAATGTGACAGGAAGTGCTTTTCCTAAAGCCATGAATAATAGCCTCTATGCTTTGTCAGGCTGCAGCTACAATGCGTGGAACAATACCCTTGTGCCCTCCCAGAGTTTAATGAGTCTCTCAGGGCTACTAATTTACTAGGAGGGAATAGCTTCAAATTCAGGGAGATTCTTCTTTATTATATCAGTGCCCTTTTATTTTGTTAACCTTGTGCCCCTAACATTTCCCACCATTATACTTCTTTCCTTCCTTTTATACCCGAAGTCCTTCCTTGAAAGGTGTACACTTACCACTTCCCTTCACTTTACCTCTCACCCCTTAATTTGCTTTTGGCTACTTTCCATAAACCAATATTCTCTTTATCAGGGACTTTCCTTCTTGACAAATTCAAATGTCTTCTCTTAATCTTTTCCTTCTTGAACCCGTTGTTATATTAAGCAAGTTTGAATATTGCACTCCCTGCTCTTTCAACACTTGAATTCTAGAATCCTAAACAAGAAACTTCGTGACCACTCCTCTAATTACACCATCTTTCTATTTTCTGTGGATATTCCTAAGGCTTGCTGGTTTTCTCACTCTTATCTCTGGACAGATTTACCTATGTTGATGGCCTCAGTGATCACATCCATGTTGTTGATCCCCAAATCTTGGTCTCTAATCCAGATCTCAAATGAGCTTTCTAATCTTGTAATTCCAACTGTTCTTCTCTAGATCTTGTGCTCTATCCCCGCTTAACATATCTTAAAACTAAACTCATCATCACATTGATTAAATTGTGCCCCTTTCTGATACACCATTAAAAAGAATTTTTAAAACTACAAATTTCTAATTTTTTACTTTTCAAATGTGTATTTTTGCTCCCACTTTACAAACATACTTGAGGAATTACAGCTTTTTGATTATTTATTCCATTTTCATAGTGAATGTCTTCATTTCCATACCCGCTGTCATCACCTGAATCCATCCATCTATTCATCTACCATCATCCCCTATTGAATCTTCTTTGAGAAAAATTTACGTATGAGTGGTCTGTACGAGAAAAATTCTGTGCAGTTTTCACAGGATTAGGTTGATTAAGTGGTCCTGAGTATATTAAGCTGGAGGAGGGCATGGCAGTCCACTCCAGTACTCTTGTCTGGAGAATCCCATGGACAGAGGAGCCTGGCGGGCTACAGTCCATAGGGTTGCACAGAGGCAGACACGACTGAAGTGACTTAGCAGGAGTATATCAAGCAGTTCACTTGGTAGAACTGCTAGTCCTCACCTGCCTTTAACCTGGCTTCACTCTATGTGCTCGTCTGCCCTCTGTTACAAAAGGGTAGGATCAATCCAACAGAAATCCATCTGTCTTTTGTTTGTTCTTATTTGGGTTGGGAGTAACTCCATGAGGAATTAAGAAGGTAGAAAAACATATCCTCCGACAAAGAGAGTTTATTTAATAATGTCTTTATGCCAAGGTCATCCTTACTTGTATGAACTATTAATTCATGATCTCTAGTTTTCATGTCTACATTTTGCCAAAAAGTTACTGCCTTTCTCGCAGCTCAGCTTCCAACAAGACAGCACTTGGCTCCTCTGCTTAGAAAGTCTATTTTCTGTGCCAAACATGTGTCACTGTGTGGTTGTTATAGCTGTGATCTGTTTTAAAAACCAAGTGTGGGTAATCATGTCAGGGAATAGGAATCTGTACTGTAACCCTTGAAGAATGTTAGCGATCAGTTATTTTTCTCTATAATTTGTAAATCCTGTTGTCTCATGGGTTCATTGATTCTTCAACTTATGGATTCATTCATTTGACAAAAACTGTTGAGCTACTAGGGCTTCAGAGGTGGCTCAGTGGTAAAGAATCAGCCTGCCAATGCAGGAAACATGGGTTTGATCCTTGGGTTAGGAAGATTCCCCTGGAGTAGGAAATAGGAACTCACTCCTATATTCTTGCCTGGAGAATCCCATGGACAGAAAAGCCTGGTGAGCTTACAGTCTTCAGTTCAGTTTAGTCACTCAGTTGTGACTGACTCTGCGACCCCATGGACAGCAGCATGCCAGGCTTCCCTATCCATCACCAACTCCTGGAGCTTGCTCAAACTCATGTCCATCGAGTCAGTGATGCCATCCAACTATCTCATCCTCTGTCATCCCCTTCTCCTCCTGCCTTCAATCTTTCCCAGTATCAGGGTCTTTTCCAATGATTCAGTTCTTCACATCAGGTGGCCAAAATGTTGGAGCTTCAGCTTCAGCATCAGTCCTTCCAATGAATATTCAGGACTGATTTCCTTTTGAATTGACTGGTTTGATCTCCTTGCAGTCCAAGGGACTCTCAAGAGTCTTCTCCAACACCACAGTTCAAAAGCATCAATTCTTTGGCGCTCAGCTTTCTTTATAGTCCAACTCTGACACCCACACATGAACTACTGGAAAAACCATAGCTTTGACTAGACAGACCTTTGTTGGCAAAGGAATGTTGCTGCTTTTCAATACGCTGTCTAGGTTTAGTATGCTTTTTAATATGCTGTCTAGGGCTACAGTCTTTTTGGGTCACAAAGAATTGGACATGACTGAGAGACTGAGCACACATACACAGACATTGAGCTACTATGACTGAATGCCGAGTACTTTGGTTCAGAGAACAAAATGTTAGACATGACAGACACAGACTCTGCCTTTGTAGAGGGGGGAAACAAACGCTAAACAAGCAGTTACAGGGAAGTGTGAGGAGTATCCTGATAAGGAAGTGCTGAGTTCTGTGGAAGCATATGGTATTAATATTACCATTTCAGTTCCACTACCTGTTGGCAGCAAGAGCTTGATAGAGTTGCTTAACCTCTGAAAGGTTCATTTCCTCAATATGTAAAATTGTGGCCAGTAATAATACTTGCTTCGTATATTTGTTATGGGATTAAATTTTTTAAAAAAATCACTTGGTACAGTGCTTAGCCCGTAGTAAGCACCCAATAAATGTTAACTGCAATAATGAGATAACATTAATTTTATGTTACAACACCATTTTATTGAGTTCATTCCTATCTCTAGAGTTTAAATTTTCTAATTCATTTTTTCCTTAATTCCA
Source organism: Giraffa tippelskirchi (assembly GCF_054371585.1). Lineage (NCBI taxonomy): Eukaryota > Metazoa > Chordata > Mammalia > Artiodactyla > Giraffidae > Giraffa > Giraffa tippelskirchi. The sequence goes on from NC_137284.1 coordinate 72,737,992, forward strand.
AGCATCCGTATTTTTTTACTTCTGGCTCAGTGTCTATAAAACTTCTAGATATTTATTCACTTACTAAGTTCCTCATCCTTTTATCTAACAAATATATATTTGGTGCCCATTCTAAGGGCTTCCCAGGTGGCTCAGGGGTAAAGAGACTGCCTGTCGATTTAGAGTAACCAGCTTTCCTGGTTTTCCAAAGACTTTTACCTGCTAATGGGACAGTCCTGGGTAGATAGGGACAGTTGGTTACCCTAAACCTACATATATAGAAGACACAGTGCTGACTCACAGGCATGGTCCCGTCTGCATGACATCAGTAATCTAACATAGGAACCACTAATACTCTTTCCTAATAGCTAAATTGCGTGGACTAGTGATGAAATTGTGATGAATCAGGTATCATAGTAAATCTAATTTGGGGTACCAAAGGTTCTCAAGCTTTAATTTTTGAGTTTTAATTGGTTAACAGCACTCTAGCGTTTTCCATATCCCATAAGCAGAAAGCCAGGGAATAAGGAAGCACAAGCTCACCTCCTGAACTAGCTACCACAGAGCTGTAAGTCTTACTAAATGTGTAGGCTTATTGTACCACCTCCTGCAGAAGGTCAGAGTTTAATACCAGTGCTCCTGCCAGTGCTTAAAAGCAGTAACTTTAAGTAGAAGAGAATTGAAGGCGAGAGAAGGTCATGGTTGTGATCCTTACAGTAGTTGTGGAGTGAGGAACAATGCCAAAATAAATGCCTAAATTCTGGCTTCCCTGGTGGCTCAGCTGGTAAAGAATCTGACAACATGGGGTTTAATCCCTGGGTTGGGAAGATCCCCTGGAGAAGGGAATGGCTACACACTCCAGTATTCTTGCCTGGAGAATTCCACGGACAGAGGAGCCTGGTGGCTACTTTCCATGGGCTTGCAGAGAGTTGGACATGACTGAGTGACTTTCACTTTCTGATGTTCTTGCTTTTTTCTCTTACATTTCCCATGAAAGGTCTACATATTATCTAAATGTCCTGCTTATCTTGTAAACCTTGAACCTTTTAATACAGCATTTAGCAAATGTTAGGTTCTGAACAACAACAACAAAATGTTGAATTGAACATGTTAAGGCTGCAGAGATTTATTTTTTAAGCTCTTTTCTCCTTCCTTCAAATAAGTACCTATTGCAGATGTGTGGATCGATCTAAAGAGAAATGGAAAGTTCCAGAGTCAGTTGTCACGCCAATGGATTTTCAGGTTGGCATTTATCTGATCTAACATGAAATAGCGCCCTTTCCAAAACTAGCTTTGGGACATGACATTGCCAGTTTCCTGAGCTCAAGCTTCTGAGGACACAGTTGTTGCCAATTGTTGTAATGTTGGTATGGAAAAGGCAGCTACTGTATTTAGAAACTGTTCCAGTAAATCATTTTCCAGCTGTCTGGGAGTCACAATCCATAGTCTTAAATAGATATATCTGTCATCAGTTTTATTAGCTTCAGGGTATGTGTGTCATCTGTTGGTTTGGGGTATAGAAACTGGTGTGGGTGAATGTTTTTCTCAGAAAGCATTTTTTAAAAAGTGCACCAATTCATTTTTGTGCCACAGACTCAGAAGTCACAAGCAATTTGGTATTTTAACTGTATAATCTTTCACATTATTGTATGTTCATTTTAAATTCCAGAGCCTAACTGAGGCTATCGGAGATATATAGTGGTCTATTTGCCCTGTATCCCTTCATAGTTGCCTCTGTGTATATACATTCAGTTGCTCAGTCTTGCCCGACTCTTTGTAGCCCTGTGGACTGCAGCCTGCCAGCCTCCTCTGTCCATGCAATTTTCCAGGCAAGAATACTGGAGCGAGTTGCCATTTTCCTACTCCAGGGGCTCTTCCTGACCCAGGGATCGAATGTGCATCCCCCGTGTCTCCTGCATTGGCAGGCAGCTTCTTTACCACTAGTGCCACTTCTGAGCATGTGCTTTATGGAAAGCTGCAGTGGAGGCTGGGAAAGCCTCTAACTATTGGGGAAACTAACTACCCAAGCTTCCTTGACTAGTTCATTTTAGTTGTGCATAACAGGCAGAGAAAAAATCACATCCAGCCTTAGACTTTACTACCAGTTAAAATAAGATGCTAAAGGATTCTAGCCTAAAGAAATGAGCAGAATCTAATTACTCTAAAAGAATTACCTCACTTCATCAATAGGAACTAGTTAGAAATACAACTCTAAGGACCTTTTAACCTTTCTTTCCATTTCCTTTAGAAAGAGATAAGGAGATTAAGCATGGAAAACAGATTTGAATTAGAAAGAAACATGAATTTTAGGAAGATTTTTCTACCACTGTGTCTATATAAACCACTATGTCTGCATGCATGCACGCTAAGTTGCTTTAGTTGTGTCCGACTCTTTGCGACACCATGGACTTGTAGCCTGCCAGGCTCCTCTGTCCATGCAATTTTCCAGGCAAGAATACTGGAGTGGGTTGCCATTCCCTATTCCAGGGGATCTTCCCAACCCAGGAATCGAACCCACATCTCATATCCCTGCATTGGCAGGCAGGTTCTTTACCACCAGTGCCACCTGGGAAGCCTACATAAACCACTATGTCTGAACAGAATTTTTCCATAAGCTTAGGAAGTAGAAAACATCATTGTCTGGACAGTCTATGGGCTTGCCATTCTTAGGGTGATGAGAAACATACATTTGAAAAACAATATAGATACAATGCACTTGGCTTGGTGTCAACTTTAAATTTGACTAGTAGTGTAATTGGAGGAAATTCATGAAATGTTTGACCACAAAGTTGTCAGCACTGCAAGAGGCTTATTCTTGCCTAGTTTAAGATTGCTAGATATTTGATTTGAACTTTGCTATATTGATAAATAAGGATATCCATCCACACACTGAACAGTTATTCTGATTTCCTATTCCACATCACCAGCAGAAAGGCCAGGTTCTTAAATTATCACCACAGATACAATCTATGTTAATATATATTCCAGTATGGAGTTTTTCCTTATCTGCTCCTTCCAAGTCTCACACTTTGATTCTTTATTATTTTCTTACTTCTTAAATCAGGGGATATTGGGATGAGTATGGAGAAGGAAATGGCAACCCATTCCAGTATTCTTGCCTGGAGAATCCCAGGGATGGTGGAGCCTGGTGGTCTGCCATCTATGGGGTCACACAGAGTCGGACACGACTGAAGCGACTTAGCAGCATGATGTCTATAAACCCCTAAAACTGCGTACAAAACATTCTACATATGTGCACATTCTCCTTGGATGGAAAAGGGTGCAGAATTTTCTTAAATTTTACACAGGTTCTGTGCTCCTACACCATGTAATGAGAGTTGTTTTTCTCTAAATATTCCTTCCTAAGAAATACTCTCTTTTTATGTACTGCTGTCTCTGGTGAAGCTTTGCAGCTATCAGAGCTTCATTTCTTATTTCTCTTTAGATGAATTCTGATTCATGGCCATTAGCTACAAGGCCCAGATTCACTCTTAAGCTTTAGACCTGTATTTTGAAATGCTACTGGACTAACCCCTTAAACTCATTCTGTCATTCCAAAATAGTGACTGAAGTCCCACTCATGGCATTTAGCACTGGAAAGACAGGAAAATCATCAAAGACATTTTTATATAACTATCATTTCTTGAGCATGTAATATGTTCCAAGTTTCACCTGTATTATTTTATTTAATTCTCACAAGTCTGTGAGGTTTACAGATGGGGAAACAGAGCCTCAGAGAGATTATATGTGTGTGTGTGTATGTTCAGTCACTAAGTTGTGTCTGACTCTTTACAACCCCATGGACTACAGACTTTCTTGTCCTTTACTATCTCCCAGAATTTGCTCAAACTCATGTCCATTGAGTCCATGATGTCATCTAACCATCTTATACTCTGCCACCCTCTTCTCCTTTTGCCTTCAATCTTTGCCAGCATCAGGATCTTTTCCAGTGAGTTGGCTCTTGGCATCAGATGACCAAAATATTGGAGCTTCAGCTTCAGCATCAGTCCTACTGATGAATATTCAGGGTTGATTTCCATTGGAATTGACTGGTTTGATCTCCTTCCAGTCCAAGAGACTCTCAAGAGTCTTCTCCAGCACCACAATTTGAAAGCATCAATTCTTTGGTCCTCAGCTTTCTTTATGGTACCATCACATGACTACTGGAAAAACCATAGCTTTGACTATATGAACCTTTGTCAGGAAAGCAATGTGTTTGCTTTTTAATATGCTGTCTAAGTTTGTCATATATTTCCTTCCATGCACCAAGAGTCTTAATTTTATGGCTGCCGTCACTGTCCACAGTGATTTTGGAACTCAAGAAAATAAAATCTGCCACTGTTTCCACTTTTTCCCCTTCTATTAGCCATGAAGTGATGAGACCTACTTATAATTACCTAACTATATAGTTGAAAAGAATCAATTTGAACTGCTATTTGTATTTATAGAGTCCAAGTTTTAGAGAGTATAATAGCAGTTTTAGAGTTTTAGAGTTGGAAGCAGATCACTGCAATAACATCAAATACGATAAGCACAGGATCATTTCCTATTTTAAAATGTCTGTGATTTCCACTGGCCAGAGGATTAAGTCCATACTCGTCAGCCCAGTTTACAGTATGGCCTCAACCTACCTCTCAGTCCTCAGTTGTGCATCTAGTCACACCAAAATATTGATCCTTCTCTCAATATGTCATGCTTTCCTCTAATATTTCTCTGCCTTGTATGTCACCCAGTTGACTGGAAAATCATATGCCCTTCCCTCTTGTTCGAAGTCTTTTATTTTCAAGGTCAGTTCTTTGAGTGCTACCTTCTGAGTAACTCCCCAAGAAAGGGTGTGTTGTTTCCTGTGCTCCTACAGTTGTGCCCCTGCCACAGGGCTAGAATGTGATCTTATGTGTACTGATCTTTCTCTATTCCTAGCTAAGTCCCTTGAGGAGAGATGCTACTTTTCCTAGCATCAGTGATGGTAGAGCCATGGTAGCTATTCAATAAATGTTTGTGTAATGGATGGTATTCAGTCTTTGTCTGCCTTCGAGATCAGACATCTTTATACAGAGAAGAAACCAGAATAGAATTTATCTTTGATATGACCTGTTCCTCTCTCTTTATATATATATGTGAGTGTGTGTCTGTGTGTATATATACAGGTGTGTGTGTGTATATATGTGTGTGTGTGTATATATATAAAACTTTAGAATTTACACTGATTACATTATTTTCCAGAAGTTTGCCTTTAACTCTGACAAGTGTGACACACATCTGAAGAAAAAATTGATTGTTACAAGGGGATATGAGTGCGTGTGTTCTCAGTTGTATCCAACTCTTTGTGAGCTCATGGACTGTAGCCCGCCAGGCTCCTCCGTCCATGGGACTTCCCAGGCAAGAATACTGCAGTAGGTTGCCACTCCCTTCTCCAAGGTTCTTCCCGACCCAGATATTGAATCTGTATCTCCCGCACTGCAGGCGGACTCTTTACCTCTGAGCCATCGGGGAATCCCCATCAGGGGATACAGTAAAATGATATTTCTTAACTTGTTTACTTGGTATGATAATTGTTTTGTGCAAGAGATGAGATTTCAGAAATGTCAAAATAAAAGGTAAGAAAAATCTTGGAAGTGATCTGAGAAAGCCCTTGCTGCTACTGCTGCTGCTAAGTCTCTTCAGTCGTGTCCGACTCTGTTTAAAAAGAAGACAATGGAGGGATAGTGCCAACACAGTTCAGTGGAGGAAAGAATAGTCTTTTCTACAAAAGACACCAAAAGCATAAGTAGCCACAGAAAAAAGTAGACTAATTGGACTTCATCAAAATTTAAAATTTCCATGCATGAAAAGACACAGGAGGCTCAAAGAAGCCTTTCTGAAGAACGAGTACCCGAGCTACCAGGACCGCCTGCGCCTGGAGGCCAGGCTCCACCTGGACGAGCACAGAGGGCAGGCTCAAGAACCGCTGGGCCCAACGCTCCCGTCTGGAGCAACGATAGGCCGAGGGCGGACACCGGAGGGCCGGCCATGAGCCCACGGACCCCGGAGCCCTCCGGACTCGGGCTCCCGCTCCGGAATCTGCTGCCGCAGCTGCGAGCCCCCGTTTCCCAGACGGCCCTGGATTCTACAGCCGCCCTCCTCCCCCCAGCCCCGCGCAGGTGCTCCCAGCGCCCGAGCCTGGCGTCTCCAGCTGTGGCTGGGCCACGTGGGTCCCGGCACAGGGCGTCCACGTGTACGGCCCGGCTGCTCCAGCCCCAGCCCCGGGCCTGGACTGGCCTCAGGACCCCTACCTTCCGAACTACCACCCAGATCCTCTTCCACTTCCTGACTGTGCCCTGATGTTCTCATCCCAGGAGCTCTCCTCCCCGATGGCTGGGTACCAAACGGGAGATAGCTTTGCGGATGAGAATGACACAGGCCCCCGGCAGTTCACGAATTTATAGGGTCGTGGTCATCTGTCCTCACAAAGTCCTGCAGACCCCGAGGGGCCAGAGGGGATGAGGACCTTGTGAGCCTGCACGTGGTGCCCATGGGGACGCAGGAAGGTGTGATGGCTTGGTCTTCACATCTGGTTTACTGTCCGCAAAGGGACCGCACCTCCCTTGATCCAGCCTGGGGAGGGGACTTTTTTTGTGTGTTACTATGAGGCCATCTCAGGTCTGGAAGCTCCGAATGTCCCCGTCCTCGTTAGTATTTGAAGAGCACGTGGGTATTTTTGTGAATTTCTAAGTCAGAGGTGGAATTATTGTTCACAGCGTCCGTTTCACAGTCGTGGGAACTTGCTATAGGACCTTCACCAGCCTCATAGGGAATTTAATTAACATCGCCTTAAATCTTTACCTTCCCTTGATGTCTAGAGATTTTTGTTTTTGCTTGTCTCTATCCTTACTTGTAGTTTCAAATAAATGCTTGCAAATAAAAAAGGGGGGTATTAAATCCATAAATAGTTTTGGAGCTAATTGGCATCTTTACAATACTGAGCCTTCCAATCTAGGTATATTACTTATTAATCATTCATTTGGTTGTTTACAAAGATTCTTTGCTGTTATTATTTCTGTAGGTTTATTTCTAGTGTTTTGTCTTGTGATAACCTGATATTTTAGATGAATTTTAATTTTTATTTTAAAATCTGTGTTCTGTATATAGGATTCCTTTTTTCATATTTTTGTATATATATTTTTTTATTTTATTTATTTTAATTGGAGGCTAATTACTTTACAATATTGTAGTGGTTTTTGCCATATATTGACATAAATCAGCCATGGGTGTACATGTGTTCCCCATCCTTGTATATAGGATTCTGTGGATAGATTTATTTTGTATTTAGGGACCTGGCTCAATTAAAAAAAAAAAATTCGTAACAACAACAAAAAAAAGCATACTTAATTTCCTGAAACACTGTGTTACTTCTGATTCCAGATTTAGCTTTGCTTATTCCATTATAGGCAGTTTCTAACATTGGGAAAAGAAAGGAAAAAAGGAAGGGAAAGAGGAAAAGGAAAGAGGAAAAAAAATAAAGAAAAACCTAAAAGAGAAAAATAGAATAAATAAGAAAAGACAGAAGACAAATCATAGGAAGGAAAACTAAAGAAAAGAAGGATTTATCTTAAAAAACAGCTATAAAACAGTTCATGATAGTGTGAGAGTTCTCTTCCAACCTAATAGCCAATGTCTATTTTGGCAGGTTTCTAGTGTATAATAAAACTGAAAAAGAAATGACTCTGATCTCACCATCACTGAGTTCATACTGTCATATAGCTGTGTCTTAGGCTACATGCATGTGTGCGCTTAATTGTTCAGTCATGTCCAACTCTTTGTGACCCCATGGACTGTAGCCTGCCAGGCTCTTCTGTCCATGGGGATTCTCCAGGCAAGAATACTGGTGTGGGTTGCCATGCCCTCCTCCAGGGGATCTTCCCAACCCAGGGATCGAACACAGGTCTCCCACGTCACAGGTGAATTCTTCACTGTCTGAACCACCATGGAAGCCCAAGAATACTGGAGTGGGTAGCCTATCCCTTTTCCAGGGGATCTTCCTGACTCAGGAATTGAACCAGAGTCGCCTGCATTGCAGGCAGATTCTTTACCAGCTGAGCTACCAGGGAAGCCCTCTTAGGCTAATATGTAGCACTAACTTCTTTATTTGCGTAACTTTTCTAAAAATCAGCAAAACCAATTTTTATGAAACATGAATGTATACTAGACATTTGAACGCATATTTTTTGTTGGAACTCAGAATTCCTAAGATGTAAGAAAGAAGGTTTAGAGGGTCTTGTTGGTTCCCCACCTAGATCTTCTTTACCAGCTGCCACAGGCCCATGGCACCCATGCCCCCAATGTTCTGAGTGTTGGCCGGCCAGGTTCACTGCTTCCCTATCTCCTTAACATTTCCCTCTGCCTTATGGAAACCTCTGTCCCACATCCCGGAAGTTATCCCCACTTCCTTCCTCCCTGACACCAGCAGTCTTCTTGCCTCTGGGTAGGACCAACTCTTTGTGATGCAGTTCACACTCCATTGTTGCCCACAGGACCAGGCTGGCCCTAGGCTCCTGCTTCAGTCATCCCCCTCTGCATCCTGCTCCTCACACGCTCTTCTCCTGCAAGCACTCCCTCTGTGAAAGCCCTTAGGAACATGCCCGAAGGCAGAAAGAAAATCAGTTTTCCCCTTTGAACAGTTTAGGAATAATAATTGTGAATGAAATATTATTGTAATATTATTCCCAGTGTGTTCTTTTGGTTTGAGGTAATTGTGTTAGGTTTTAAAATATGAGCTAGAATCAAGTGAAATCTGAATCAGAATGAAATATGCCATCAGAAAAAATGTCATTAATTTTGCCTCTAACTTTAAGTTTTTCATGAGCCAAGCATGGCTTCCCTTTCAGACTGTGCCCCAGGTTTCTTCTGACTTCCTCAAGCCTTGGTTGCTGGATAATGCCGAGTTTTCAGTAGTTTAGCTTATCACTTCAGAACCCCTGAGATTAGATCGTATGTTCTTTTTATGTGTTTTCAGAGTACTTTGTATTTACCATAATCCTCAAATTCATCACACCCTGTTGTGATTTCCTGTTCACTCCCCTCACCCTAATACTCAGTACATTTTCGGAAAGCAAGAGAAGGACCATGTCTTCTCATTCTTGATGCTATCCCCATTACTGAGTGCATTCAGATACTTAACTATTTGTGGGATGAATGCATCCTTTATGTTAACCACATAAATATTATACTGTCCAATTAATGAAATGATCTGCCTTCACATATAAACTGTTACCTAGGTCATATGTGAATTGAATTACAAGTAATATACCAAATTTGTTATTGACATCTGAAAAGCAGAAATATTGTAGCTGAGAAAAGTTGCCAGTTACCAAACCAATAATTAAATATAACATAAGTGTAATTTTTAGGATGTTTAAGTCCAAATGTCTAGGCTCTGTTGTGTTTAGTATATAAATTCAACTCAATTAAACACATATGAAGTACTTAACATTTCACCAACATGTTTTTAAAATTACATGAGAATTATGGCTTATTAATTAAAAAATAAATAATATGATAAAATAGAAGTTAATGTAAAGATCAAACACATGGTACAAGGAAGTACTTTATGAGATTGATAGGTTCAAGTTGAATAAGTGGAGAGTAGGTTTTCCAACATGATGAAGAGAAAAGTATGAATTTGACACATTCAGGAAATCACAAGTAAATTAGTCTGATTGAAGTAGAGACATGTTAGGGAATGTAGAAGAAACAATTAGATAAGAAAGTAAAGATAGATTAGTTTCTGGGATATCTTAGTATGGCTAATTCAACTTGATTTGTAGACAAGAAAAAATTATAAGTTCTTAAGAAGGGAAGTGACATTTATTCAGAACAAAGTGTTTTCAGAACAAACTTTGTGGCAGTATTTAAGATGGAATGGGGAATTCGAGGTAAATCTGAACATTAGGAACTATTTTACTAAGATTTAGAATTGGCCAAAAACAAACTTTTACATGAAATCAAGAAAATGGGTTTATATGATAGGATTTTACATATATGGGGGTAAATAAATAGGCTTTTATACACAGCACACTAGACAAGTGGATGCAGTTTATTCTGTTCCATAGCCTTCCCAGGTGGTGCTAGTGGTAAAGAACTCGCTTGCCAGTGCAGGAGATAGGAGAGATGTGGGTTTGGGAAGATACCCTAGAGGAGGGCATGGCAACTAACTCCTCCAATATTCTTACCTGAAGAATCTCATGGACAGAGAATCCTGGCAGGCTATAGTTTATAGGGTCTCAAAGAGTTGGACATGACTGAAGCCAGCGAGCAATTTTGTCCAATATTTAAAATTATATAAAGTGAAAGTGAAAGTCACTCAGTCGTGTCCGACTCTTTGTGACCCCATGGACTATACAGTCCGTGGAATTCTCCAGGCCAGAATACTGGAGTGCGTAGCTGTTCCCTTCTCCAGGGGATCTTCCCAACCGAGGGATTGAACCCAGGTCTCCCACATTGCAGACGGATTCTTTACCAGCTGAGCCACAAGCCCCCAAAATATAAGAAGGTCATAAATATTCAGTGTAATTCTTTTGTTTTCTCAATTCTCCCACTGGGGAGAACTGGAGAGTGTTTATCATAATTGAGGTCCAAGTAAATGAATTTAAGTCCTGAGTGACCAAAATTTTTCCTAGCTGTATCTGTATACATTGATGTATAAGGGTCTGTGTGTGTCTGTCTGTCTGTCTCAGGGGCACAGAAAAAGACACACACAGAAATGGAGATGAGTCAGTAGCCAGGCTAACATCAGAGAGTGGTGAAGCAAAGTCAGGAAATATGTACCTGATTTGAAAAATATTGATGCCTTCATGGTGGTTTGGCATATGGACTGGTTAAAAGATAAAAATTCTCTTGGCTCCATAGATGCAGCAAAAACTTCCTGTGGGGAAAAGGATGATAGAAAAAGGTTAGATTATTTATTACTTTAGAAAGTATGAGGTCAGAGAGCACAGAGCCAAAGTTTTCCAAATCTGCTCAAAATCTTGACAGACTGTCAGTCCATTTCCACTTATAAAATCATCCACAGTGCTTCTAATTATTATCATCTTAGAAATATAATAATAACAGAAACATATAAAATTGAAGTGAAGATTTTCATTTCACTTATAAGAAAGATTCCATTCAAAGTCATGGGCTTTCTTAGGACTAGAGATTTATAATATCTAGATACCTATAGAATATGCAATTGCTGCTTCTGTGTTATTTGCCCAATAGAACCAATATTTCACAAAATGTGTTTAGACCAATATTATCCAAGTAAAATTAATGACAGGAAAGTACCATGAGACATTTTTAACAGCTGCTTGTAATGTCACAAACACCCATTTTTTTTTTTTTTAAAGAGGAAACAATATTCAATATATTTGAATAGCACAGTTTGGTTTTCTCAATGACCCTATGAGGTTTGAATGAAATGTTCATATGTATGTATCAGGAAAGGAACCAGAATAAGCCTCAGGTTCTTTAAGGAGATGGAAACTAAATACAGGGAATTAAAAGCTTACAAAATAATTGGAAAGGCTAGAGATGGAGGCTGTATGCTGAGCATCCAGGAATGTTTCCAGAACACTGCAGAGCTGACCTATTAGGGGAACCTCTACTTCTGCTTCAGTCAGAAAGGTGAGGAATGCAGAAGTCACTACAGAATTTGAGTTGAAAAGTGCCCACTGTAGCTACAATTAAGGAATCAGGAAACCACCACTGCTGCCACAACAGCCTCTCAAAACCCATGAAATGTAGAACTTGGATGCTGGACCCCATCACACATAAGTCATGTCTTTGCCATCTTACTTATTAGCAGAAAACAATACAAGCAGCAGGAAGATGACCTCCACTTGACTTCTGCCTTCTAAATCTCAACCGATGCATCTAATTGGTTGAACATCATTTGCATCTGCAACTTTAACTGTGCAGGGATCTGGGAAGTGCAATTTTTAGCCTTTGAGCCTCAGCAGTCCAGGGATGCACACTACACAGTGGGGAATGGTTGCCAACCAGCCATATCCACCTCATGCGATTCAAAGGCTTTCGAAATTGCTCATCCAAGGTCACAGAACTAGCGAGTGCTAGAGCAGTAAATGTGAACTCAGAGATTTTGGCCATTTGCCCAGTGCTCTTTCCACTACATCAGTCTCTAGCACTGATTACTCTCTGAAGACATTTGCCAAAGGAGACATATTTTCAAATCTTGTGCTAATTATATTTTTCAATGAAGCATTAATTCAGGCATCTGTGAATATTGTTACCTTTTAGTCTTATGTCAAATCTAGTTCTTCTTCCAAACTCAGACTTAATCTTATTTTACAGTACTTACAGTTAAACCAACACTGCAAGGGTTTAATACCTTTGAGTATTTTTCTCAGCAGGCTTGCTGCTTAATCCATTTAATGTCAGAACAACACAAACCTTCTTATTAAAATGGGCGAAAGGACATCATTAGAGTACATTAGTGGCTTTCTTTCTATTGGGTAAAACAGCCAATCTGGCAATATTTGTTCCTTATCTTTATTTGTTTGCATTTTCTGCTAACAGTACAAGGAAAACATTTAAAAGGAAAAAACTTGGGATGCTAAATTCTCTTGAATTTTAATCATGCATAAGAGAAAAACAGAAGGCTGAAACTCCACTTTGAGAAATCTCCCTAAGTGTATACTTCAATATTAAAATTAAAAATATGGAATATACAAATAAAATATTTGGATAAATGGAAAAATTTCAATGTATCCCTAATATCTCATTAATATAAATATAATCACAACTTTCATTCTACATGTTTTTTAAACTAACTTTGGGAACATTTTTTTATATGCACATTTAATGATTGAGGTACAGACACTTCTTATCATACATTAAAATAGCAATTACTAGATAATGTCTATTTAGACATCTCTGTTTAGGTTTATTAATAATACTGTGTTACAATGAAAAGAAGGGGTTAAATTCATGGTGCTACATTAAAAAACCTAGTTCTTGCAAAGTTAGCATTCAACTCCGAGTTATTCAAGAAAAAATGAGTCTAAGTTTGCATTTTCAATCTTTCATATGCTTTTTATATACTGTCAAAACACTCCAGCTGGATTTAGGTTGGTATTTTTACTAACACAGGTGTATGTTTTGGTGGTGGTGGTAGTGGTGCTTTGCTTCAAAGAATCATGCAAAAAAATGACATAAATCTGAGATCACAAAATCTTAGTTTAAATGAGGAAATATGGAAAGACACGGTATCTAATAAATATTTTTAAAGTCCTATTTCCTGAAGAATTTAGATAAGAATTGTTTACATTATAAAATAACCAGTTGGCATTTCATTAAATACCGATGTACTCCAAAACAATTACTGATTTCCATGCTTTTTTTCTGAAACCCATTTGCTTTATGTTATTATTTACAGATCCAGATAACCAAAATGGATTCAACTTAAAGCAGGGATGTAAAGAGTAAGATGTACCCAAAAGCTGGGAATAAATTGAATCCTTCTAACCTATTCCCTTCAATACTCCTCACCACTGTAAAGGCAGATGGCAACTTGATCTAGGTTCAGGCAGGAAAGAAGCTCAACTAAAGTTTAAAGTTTTACAAGGGAAATTCTTTCACTCTGCCTTAGGAGGGAAGGGTGGAGAACCCACTGTTACACAGGACACTCCACCCTCAGCGACATCCCCTTGATTAATTATGTAACCAGATCTCCTTTATCATTATCTACTTAACCAGTCAGGTAATGGTAGATGTTTCTGATGCTTGCTATAGACTTTGCTTTAGGAAGGTTCTATGAACCCTCACATCATTGCATAGCATTAATGTGAGAAGATTTAACTTGGGGTGCAAGTTAACATTTTTCCCAAAAGATTTTTTAAAGCAATTAGTTTAGCATACGTCTTACACATGTAAATCCTGACTTCCGATGCATTATACAGTCTTATGCAAGTCAGGCAGTATATGCAAAAAAGGGTATAAAGAAGAAATTTCAAATGTACAATACAAGAACAAATGAAAAATATTTGTAAGGTAATGGAAGCTACTAGCAGTTTCGTATATGTAAGTAGCTAGTGGATACAGCAAAATGAATAATTTGATGTTAGCTTAAAGCAGCTAAATTCTCAAAAGGCACAAGTAACTACTGTACACATACATTCTTCAATCTGTGGATGCTGCAAAATGGGGACATGGACTTTTAAGTTTGTTCTCAAACCAGAGAAGTGCAGAAATTTCACTGGAGTCTTCGTTCACTTATCTTCCATCTGTTTCCTGGAATATCAAGGGCTCGAGCAAATTTAATGTCAGACATGAGTCTTGGCCTGTAAAATATAAAACTTCATAACTTTTCCATAATCAAATTTTACATTCATAAGAATAATAGACCCAGCAAGCAAAAGGCAAAATCTGAACCTAATACATGTTAATATTTTTACAGATACCATTTTTTCAAAAAATCTTAACATTTCTGACAACAAAGTATTATTCCAAAGTAAATAGAAATAATTTTGATGAATAACAGATTATTCCTACATATTATTTTGATGAATAACAAAATTCCTTATCAGTGTTCAGGTTAGCATTAACCGAAAAGGTGTTACTTTTTTCTCGCTTCTGATTACGACGTTGTATAGAATATCCAAGCAAGGGAAGAGGGCATTAAGCATTTAGAAATAGCCCTTAGATGTTTATATCTGTTCTTTTGTGTTAGAGTCAAGGCAGGCAATTTGTAAACAGATTATTTTTTAAGAAATGAATCAAACTAGTTCACAGTGAGATAAAATATATTTTTTGACTGGAATAGAGGTCACGAGACCTGAATTCTTGGCTAATTAGCACGCTACTTTATCTTGCTGGCCCTGAGGTTTTTCGTCTGTTAATGAAAGGTTTAGCTATGCCAAAGATTCCCGAACTTTCCCAGTTCATGGCTCTCCTAGTGTCTCAGAAATGTTTTCATGTTATGGAGGCTAAAATAACTACCTGTTAATAACAATTCCATTTATTAAGTAGTTAGGTCTGAACTTATTATGTATATCTGTCCTAACTACTTAGTTGCTATTTCACAGAATAATGCACGTATAGTTTTTTAAAATTTTGTTATATTCTTAACAGTATGTGCATGTTCGCTGGGTACTTTACATCTTTCTGAAAACTTTGAATTGAATAGGAAACCAGTACCTTCATTTCCTGTTCCACAGTCATTTCCCCGTGGTTCTTGAGTGTTATAACAGCAGCTTACAAAACTCTGTCTCATAAGATGTCATCAAAAGGACTGAGTACAGTTTCATGTTAAAGTTCTAAGCTAATTGAAGGTAGTGTCTTGCCTACTGTCGAGCTGATGTCACTTTGTTGGCCTTGAAAATTTTAAATTTCCCATGAGGGTGCCTCTTTGACTTTGTGTGATGCCCTTGGGGTGCCTCAGTACACAGTTTGTGAAGGATGGGCTATACTCTCTTACATATTTAATGTAACTAACAATATGTGATCTGAGATGTAGAAACAGAGAATGAGTGAAATAGATCATTCTGAAGGCCTGGGCTAAGAAGCTGCAGGACTGAAGAGAAGGTAAAAATAGTAATAAATGTCTGCATGGGGCACACCTTCCCTCCCCATGTCACGTACAAAATGCTTACCTTTACCTCACAATTCGGCTCAAACTTCCTCAGGGCAACCTCCCTTAAGCAAGTCAAATTAACCTATTCAGAGTAGTCATTTCATGCCACCTCTCAGAACAGCAATTATACATTTATTTGTATAACTACGTGATGAATTCTTCTCTCTCTAGTTAGAATTAAGTTCTAAGAGGCTAGGAATATGTCTGATAGCAGCACTATATCCCACAGTCCAGTATATTATAGGAGCTAAAACCTTGCTGGATGAAATGAATAAGTGCACATACTCTGAGAGAAAAAGGTTAGCATTCAATTATTAATTCTAAAACAGCTGCTTTTTGATAATAGCATTCCTAATGCTTTCTTTTTCTCATAATATTTATCAGGGAAAAGGAACCCATACACATATAGCTGCATTGGAAACCTCAGAAACTAATCTCATCTAAACTAAGTAAAAGCATAACCTTGCTTTGGATAAGACAGTCAAATATTCATAAACTCTTACAGGCAAAATAATTTTACAAGAAAATTTCATTTTTTTTTTTGCAAGGTGTGGTTTTATTTTATTATTAAATTATTTTTTATTGGAGTATAGCTGATTTACACTGTTGTGTTAATCTCAGGTGTACAATAAAGTGAATCATATATATATATATATATATATCTCTCTCTCTCTCTCCACTCTTCTCAGGTTTTTTTTTCCCATATAGGCCATTACAGACTATTGAGTAGAGTTCTCTGTGCTATTGAGTAGATCCTTACTATCTATTTTATATATATTTAATAGTAGTGTGTATATGTCAATCCCAATCTCCCAATTTATCCTTCCTCTCTTTCCTTTTTAGTAGCTGTAAGTTTCTTTTATATATCTGTTATTCTTTATGTTTTGTAAACAGGTTCATTTGTACCCTTTTCTTTAGATTCCACATATAAGCAATGTCATCTAATAGTTGTCTTTCTCTGACTTACTTCACTCAGTATGCCAATCTCCAGGTCCACCCATGTTGCTGCAAATGGCATTATTTCATTCTCTTTTGTGGCTGAGTAGTATTCCATTGTATATATGTACCACATCTTATTTATTCATTCCTCCGTCAGTGGACATTTAGGTTGCTTCCATGTCCTGGCTATTGTAAATAATGCTTCAATGAACATTAGGGTACATGTATCTATTTGAATTATGGTTTTCTCCAGATATATGTCCAGGAGTGGGATTGCTGAATCATATGGTTACTCTATTTTTAGTTTTTTAAGGAACCTCCATACTCTTCTCCATAGTGGCTACATCAATTTACTTTTCCAACAACAGTATAGGAGGGGTCTCTTTTCTCCACACCCACTCCAGCATTTATGGTTTGTAACTTTTTTGATAATGGCCTTTCTGAGTGATGTAATGTGATACCTCATTCTAGTTTTGATTTGCATTTCTCTAATAATTAGCGGGGATTCCCAGGTGGTGCTAGTGGTAAAGAACCAACCTGCCAGTGCAGGAGACATAAAGATGTGGGTTCAATCCCTGGGTTGGGAAGATTCCCTGGAGGAGGGCATGGCAACCTACTCCGGTATTCTTGCTGGAGAATCCCATGGACAGAGGAGTCTGGTGGGCTACAGTCCATGGGGTTGCAAAAAGTCAGACACAACTGAAGGGACTTAGCACACACGCAATACTTGGTGATGTTGACCACTTTTTCATATGCCTCTTGGCCATCTGTATGTCTTCTTTGGAGAAATGTCTAGATCTTTTGCCCATTTTTTTATTGGGTTGTTTGTTTTTTGATATTGAGCTGCATGCATGATTTGTATACTTGAGTGATTAATCTCTTGTCAGTTGCTTCATTTGCAAATATTTTTTCCCATTCCGTGGGTTGTCTTTTCATTTTGTTTATGGCTTCATTTGCTGTGCAAAAGCTTTTAAGTCTAGTTAGGTCCCATTTGTTTGTTTCTGTTTTATTTTCATTACTCTTAGGAGATGGATCAAAAATATCTGCTGTGATTTATGTCAGAGAATGTTCTGCCTGTGTTGTCCTCTAAGAGTTTTATAGTATTTGGTCTTACATTTAGGTCTTTAATCCATTTTGAGTTATTTTTGTGTATGGTATTAGAGAATGTTGTAATTTCATTCTTTTTTAAAAACTTTGTTTTTGGCTATGCTAGGTGCTTTGTTGCTACACATGGGCTTGCTCTAGTTGCTGTGAGCAGAGGCTACTCTCTATGCATTGTGCGGGCTTCTCATTGCAGTGGCTTCTGTTGTGTGGTGCACAGGCTCTAGATTGGGAGCTCAGTGGTTGTGGTGCATGGGCTCAGTTGTCCTGCCTTGGACCATCTGCGGAACCTTACTGGACTAGGGGCTGAACCTGTGTCCCCTGCATTGGAAGACGGATTCTTAACCACTGGACCGTTAGGGAAGTTCTAACTTCATTCTTTTACATGCAGCTGCCTAGTTTTCCCAGAACCACTTATTGAAGAGATTGTCTTTCCGCATTTGTATATTCTTGTCTGCTTTGTCATAGATAAGGTTCCCATAGGTGCATGGTATACCTGACTTTCTATCCCATTCTGTTGATCTATATTTAGCTTTGTGGTAGAAAAAGTTATATTACTTCATAAAAGTTGCTCATATACAAAATTTCAAAATCTTATCAAAGGTCCAGACCATACTTTGAGAAACATGTTCTACAGTAGTGATATCAGAAGTAGAAAAGTGATAGTTTCTAGAAAATGGCAACTTATTTTTTTTAATGACACTCTACTACAAAGCCTGGTTTTATTGACATATGAAGCACAAATTTTAAGGGAAGTGCATGATGTCACTATTGAAATGAATTCTGAAAATCTTATTAATATTCTATTTTCATCCTGGTATAAAAATCAACTACTAAAGTCAAACAGAATCCTAAAGTGAACAGAAAGTAAGGATATGGGTGTAGGACAAAATAAGACAGTGAACAATTGCATTAAATAACTATAACAACCTTAAAAAAAGGTGGACTTTTAAAAAAAAATGTAAATTAAGATTGACTCATGGATTTTGTGCATTCAGTATATCTGTCTTCTGAAAAGTGCTTTAAGATACAGTATTGGTAAATTATGTTTTGTTATGCATTTCTTACCCTTAAAGTTTTTAGGCAAAGAGAAGATTATTTGATTATCCTTTATACATTTTAAGGCAGAATAGCTATAGGTAAAAATACAGAGATGGGGAAATAAAAGAGAAGGTAAGATAAAGATGGTTGATCTTGTACACCTGGAGTTGCTAATCTGTAAATAGCAAACTCCCCTGTATGCACTGTCTTCTTTGGGAACTTGTTTCATCTTTTCCCTTAAACTAAAAGCTAGCTCTCTTCAAAGCTATCATCTCCCAAATAGTATCTGTTTATTTTCTCTCATCACATATCCAAGATAGAGAGTTGATGTCCACATAGTGCCTTATTGCCACATCCTGGATCACTTTTACCTTATAGTCTTGTAAAATTAAAAAAAAAAAAAAAAAACAACATGAACGATCAACCACAAAACACACCTGTACCTTTGTAGGTCATGCTAGAAATCCCTCCTCATCACACCTTCTTTATCTTTCTGATCCAAAATTACCAGCCTATTCTATCTCACCCACCACCCTTCTGTCCCCCAGCTTCTGTAGATTAATGTTTCTCAAACTTTATGTACATTTCAGTTACCTGGGAGATCTTGTTGGATTCAGATTTTGAGTCAGTAAGGACACCCAGAGACTGCATTTCTTATAACCTCATTGTGAACCACTCTGAAGAGTTAGCACTAGAGGAGCTGTTTCTGCTATTGTTTAAACTACAGTAGTAATCCTCACTCCCCTCTTCTGCTTTAGCATTCTTTCTTTCCTTCTTTTACTATTTTCAGCATCTATTTTTCTCAGTGTTTTTCGTCTTTTTTACACAGTCAATTTCAATCTTTCTCTCCCTCTTTCTCATCTGCTTAAATATCACCCACTTAAAAAAAAAAAAAAAAAAAATCCTAATTTAACCCTTTACTCCCCCTAGCTGCCATCCTAGGTCTCTGTCACAGACTTTTTTTTAAAGAATTGTCTGTGTTTGCTGATATCACTTTTTATCTCCAATTCAGTTCTGTTCCCCTTCCATCTGATTTGTAGGTCCATTAGCCCACCAACAGTGTTCACTAAAGTCACAAAATTACCCCATGGTAGGAAGCCAAAAAGGACATTTTCAGTTCTCATCTTATTTGAACCTCTCAACAGCATTCAGTTCTATGAATCACTCCAACATTTTTCCATTTTGTCCTCCATCACAAGACAGTCTCTTTATTCTCCTGTTAACATTCTGGAGACTCCTTTTCAGACAGTTTTACAGGACCATCATCTTCTATACAGTTATTAGATATTACAAACTGAAGTTCCTTTGGGCCCATCTTCCTTTTCTAGCATATATCCACACCCTACAACCTACGTAATCTCTTGTCACTTTAAGGCAGATGACTTCTGAATTGATATCTCCAGCTCATACATCTTTGAGTTACAAACCTATATATCCCGTGGCCTACCTGACACCTTAGATAGCTCAGAGCTACCTCAACTAGAAGTGATCCAAGCTAAATTAATAATTTCCCACCATTACATGCCATCTTCACATAGCCTGATGCATAGTCCAAAAAATGTTGTTTTTGACACATCTTCTTCCTTCAGTGTCATATATCCATCCATTCCATCTTTTAAGACCTCCTTGAATTCTATGGAACCTATTCACTTTTTTCCATCTACATTATCACCTCCACCCTTGTATCAATAATTACCATCTCTTGGCTGGGTTACTGCAAATGGCTTCCTATGGAATATCATTTCCATTGCATTCTTCTCCTACCTCTTTTACACCCCGAAGATATGGTGATATTTTGAAGCATAAATTTGATCATTCATTCCTGTCTTTCTTGCTCATCCTGAACTTGTTTTAGTCCCTCATACAACTTGCCAGGCTCCTTCCACTAAAGGGATCTTGCTTGTACTGTTTCATTGACTTGCAATGTCTTTCCCTCTTTTCTTCTAAGACTTTATCCATCAGACCTCAACTCCACCATCATGATTTTGGGAAAGCTACCTTTGTCTCCATGATTATGTCAAATTTCTCTATTAGGAGATCAAACTTAATTATGTGCTTCTCCATTACAATATACCTTGAGAGTATGGTGGTGGTGGTGATTTAGTAGCTAAGTTGTGTCTGACTCTTGGGACCCCATGGACTGTAGCCCACCAGGCTCCTCTGTTCATGGGATTTTCCAGGCAAGAATCCTGGAGTGGGTTGCCATTTCCTTCTCCAGGGGGTCTTTCCCACCCAGAAATCGAATCCAGGTCTCCTTCATTGCAGACAGATTCTGTACCGACTGAGCTAGGAGGGAAGCACATCATATTTGGGTAGGAATCTCAAATGATAAAGCATTTGAGTTGGGCAATTTTTGTGTTATTATTGAAGAATAACATGGCAGAAGATGAATTAGGGATGTTGCAATACACCAAGTTTAATAGTATTTGTTGGAATATTTAGATGTAAGTTGTAGAAGAGTTGAAGATATTTCATAAGGTTGATTGGAGAATGGTTGAGTATATGACAGCGAGGTTTCAGCTAAAGAAAACAATGTTCAATTTACTGATGTTCTTAATATGAGGTAACAAACTCACAAGATGGAAATGGCTTGATGACATTTTGAAATGTAAGAATGGACATGGTACAAGATTTCATCTAGACTTCTTAGTCTGATTTCCCTTCTCCTGACAAGCAAAACATACTCCTGTGTTTATTATTCTGGTTAAAGGCACAGAAGGAGTCAGAAATCTTGGAGGTACTTGAGATAGCTCTCTCTTGTTTGTCTGTTTCCTTATTATCTGCTCTTTTTTCCTCCATCCCACTGTCACTTCCCTGGACTTTCACCTGGACTACTTCAACAACTTCCTAACTACTCTCTCTGCATCCAGTCTTTCTCTCCTGTAATCCAGTTTGCACTGTCATTTAAAACTTCTAAAACACCAGAATGTCACTTGCCTGCTGTGGATCCTTCAAAGGTTTCCACTGACTGCAGAATAAAGTCTGGACTCTTGATCAGGTTTTATGATTTGACCCTAGGCTCCTGGATTTCACTTCCAGCTCCTCTCCCCAGCTATACCAGACTGCTTATTCTCAAATGCCTCCTGCTGCCTGCCTTCCCACCTTCCTGAAATCTGACTATAGAGTAACAGTTATTCTGACTGGGGAAAAGATACTATACTGTCTTGTACGGAGACAAAAAGCAAACTCAAAACAAAAAGACAAGAAAATGCCTAGCCTTCAAGTTCAACTCAGATGTGGCCTCCTGAAGCCTTCTCCTCTAGGAAGAATTATAGTTCCACTGGTTATCTGCCAGCTCACTGTTAATTCTTAGCCAAAAGTTAGCTGACTCACTGTCTCTTACAAAGGTGAATTTAAGCTCACTACTTGGCATTTCTTTCCTTGAGATGTCTAATTACAAAGAGTTTGGCTACACATAATTTGTTGTCACATGTCTTCCTGGGTTGGAAATGTGTCCACAGATTCCTCCCCTTGACCTCAAGAAGATGGCTACTGGAGGGGGGGGGGTCATTACGCCTTACGTCATCACGTGCAGGGAGGGTGGGGCCCTCAAGGGAAATAGAGCGATGGGCGGGGCCAAGTAGAATGGGGCGGGGCTACGAGGGGCGGGGCGGGGCCGGAGAGGGGTTGGGGGCGCTTCTGCTATTCAGCCGGTGCAAGCAGCAGCGGGAGACCTCGCAGGGCGAGTCCACTTGACACTAGGTTCCGAGAGCGTGACTGGGACCACCGGCTCAGAGAAGAGGTAGCCGCATAGCCAAGAGGAAGCTGGTGGCACCCGGAGTGGCGGCCGGAGTCCGAGCTCCGCAGGCGGGAAGCACCCGGGATCCGGGAAGTCCCGGGAGCAGCGCAGCGCGGCGGCGCCTACCTTACCCAAGGGGCCGCAGCGACGGTCACGGGGAGCGCCGCCACAGCGAGCGACCCAGGCCGGGATTTCAAACAGGCAGCCCAGGCTCCTCCTCCATTCGCGCCGCCTCACCTGCGGGCAGCGCGGCGCCACCTCTGCTGGTATAGACGGCACCTGCGCCTCCAGTCTCCCCGGTCTCCGCCCCTCGCCCCCCAGCGCCGGGCCCGGGCCGCGCACCTGGACGTGCGAGGCTGCAGAAGCCGCGCGCCTCCTGGGGTTCTGTGTCTCCGCCATCGCCCGGGGAGGGCGCAGGTGGAGCAGCCGCGGCTACGTGGAACCCCGTCCCAGTTGCCGCTGGGTCCCGGGGACAGGGCCGTCCACGCCCGGGAGGAGCCGCAGCCAGCCAGGCACCATGAACAGCAGCAGCGCTAACATCACCTACGCCAGTCGTAAGCGGCGGAAGCCGGTGCAGAAAACGTGAGTCTCCGGAGCGGGTCCTCTGTGCGGTGGGTGGGCGCTCAGGCACGCGGGAGGCTGCCGCACCCCGCCCCCAAATCCCCGAGGCCGGGGGATTAGGTCCCTTCCCTGTGCAGTCTGTGGAATCGAGATCTGGAGACTGGTCGAGAAACCCAGGCCTTGGATTTTTCTGTGATTAATGATTGCATTTTTAAAATTGTGCCCCCGTTCTCTGCCCCCACCCCCCACCCCAGCTCCAGCGCACCCTTTCACACCTCCAGCCATTTGCAGCGCTGTTCATTGTGCTGTGGTCCTAATTTGTTGACAGCTCTCCTCTGCCCTGTGGGGCTGGTGGATTAGTTAACCTAAGCCCTTCTTGAAATCCCCTTTCACATTTAATATCCTCCTCGATTAGGTTAGAGGACGGTCACCATTCTTACTCCTGGTAGGACGAGATGCTTTAAATAGCTAAACACGTGCTGTGTGCAAGAAAGGGGCTGAGTGCCTCTGAAGGTATTTTTTGGATCCCTGCAACTGGCTTTCTGTTGTACTCTTATTTACTTATTTGGCAGTAATTTTGTAGCGCTCAGCGTGAACATATCAGTAAAATGTGTAGAGGTGGTAGCCGCTTTGATTGAGTGTAGTAGCCAGGATACAATAGAAGATTGGTATTTTAAGTAATCTTTTGGGGGAGATTTATCACTTTGGAGGTGGTTTTAGGGTCTGCAGATGATTTGGAGATGGAATTATTGAAACAGACGTTTTCATTCTTAGCATCATTCTCTTAATTCACTTTTCCCTCTACTTCAAAGTTTGGTCAATTCTGACAGAGTACAAACTTAGGTTTGTTTGTTTTGGTGGGATATTTGTGTGATTATGGCAAATACTTTAATTTTTTTCCAGAAAAAAAAGAAAAATCCGTGCTTAACACAGATTTACTTTTGCGAGTTGGCAATGTTCATGTGTTTATTCCTAATTATTATCCTTGAGTTATTTTACTTCACATTTTTCAAACTTTCATAAACAATTTTAAGAACACTTTAAATGGTTACTCAGAACAAATCAGAAGTGTGCATGTGGCTTAAGACTAAATTTAGGTCACTAATCCAAACCAGAAAAATAGCAGTTTAAGATTAATATTAAAGACCAGTTTAAAGGTTTCAGTATTCTGGGGTTTTAATTTCCTTTTAGAATTTCAGTAATTGCAGTCCTTCAGATCTAGACTTGGCATTAACAGAGGATATTCATCTGTAAATAGACTGATTAAAATTTGGAAGACTTACCGTGCAGTGTGGTTGACATTAGGAATACTGTCAAGTCAGCAGTTTTTGTCTTGGCAATTCTGTTGACATTGGTTTACAATACTTGTGTTTTATAGAATGGTTTCTTATAAAAAATGTGCTTGTCTAATTTGACTTTGTCCTTGATGGTTATTTAAAATTGAAAGGCATCACAGACACCTCTGTGTATTTTAGTTAATACGATAGCACACTTGGCATAATGTATTATATACATATATATGTATATCATGGGTTTTATTTGTATAGTTAGAAAACCTGAGAATTTGTAAATTATCGCATTTCAGGAAGTGTGTTACACAGGACCTAGAAGACTTCAATGAAATGCTTTAATTTTTGTATTCATTATAAAGTTTAACATTTTGGGCTTCTTGTTAACATTTTATTAAAGATTTTCCCTTTAAACATATTATTGCACAGTTTCTTTTTTTAAAAGATGTACCTTTTATTATTTGATCTTAACACTTAAATATGCTTTCTAAGACTTTAATATATTTGTGTTTAATATCTCCTGTAATAAAACCAAAGCATTTCTACATTCACCCTTATTTTATTTAGTTAGTAGAGATGTTTATCAGATGTTTACTGAGCATCATGCATGGCTTCTAATCCTACAAACACCTTAAATGTCACTGCTCCATAAGAAAAGCCTAGTGCTGACATTTACAGAATCATGGGAAGTTGTTTATAAATTGTTTTTAACTGAATGAAAAATAATTAACTTAAAATGCAGTTAGAGTCCATTTCAAGAATGGAGCCATAAACCCAGTATTAAATTTAATGTTTTTTAAGTTAAATTACTAGTTTATAACTAATAGACATTCTAATACGATGGCACATTGTCAGAAAAATTCATCTTGTTTGAGCTGAAAATGATATTAAGATCTGTTTAACTTTGACCCTGTGAGCCACTGTATTTTACTTAGAAGAAAATATGTTGTAGCATAATCATAGAGAACTATTAATAAAATGACCATTTAAGTACAGAATTCTGTAAAATTTTGGAATCAAATGGGTAACATCATTTTAACCTGAAGATCTCCCTGTCTTCGATGGTATTTATTAAGCAAGATAAACTCCCCCTAGTGGTGAAGTCCAACATTCAAAATTATCATTATTGATAGCACAAAATGATTTTAAACGTGTTCAGTTTAATCCCACTAAAGTATCTTGTGCATAGTAGACACTCAATAAGTGTTTCCTTTCTTTTTAGGGTAATAAAGGATAGAAAATTAAAGGACCTGAAGTAGCCCTGAATCCAATCTATGTTCCTAAAGAGATTTTCAAAGATATCTTAGGAATAGGTTATACTCTGTTGCCTTAAATGTTCCTTAAAATAACCCTACTCAAAAAAAAACCAACCTTAAATTTAAGAAGAAGCAGTGTTTTTACCTAAACTCTCTTCTTTTATCAGTATTTTTCTCTGATGGTGAAAGACCTGTTATTCATTTCTTTAATTACTTTGCATCATGAAGATAGATGAAAAACACAGTGCTGAATTAGAGTCTGGATTTCCCCCCCCCAAAGAAAATAACTTTGGATGTGTTTTTGTAGTTTTTAAGCTTTACTAATACATAAAAAGTTTTAGTGGTACTTCAGTTTACATTTCTGCAGAAAATTAGTGCTGAATGTTGGCAAATAATAGGTGTTGAGTAAATAAAATCTACACCTGAAAATGATATCTACAGTAGTGATGATCAAACCAGCCATCATGAAGTGTCAGAATTAGAAATAACTCTCAGCCTTTAGTTGACTAGTGGCTCAGACGGTAAAGCGTCTGCCTACAATGCAGGATACCCGGGTTCGATCCCTGGGTGGGGAAGATCTTCTGGAGAAGGAAATGGCAACCCACTCCAGTACTCTTGCCTGGAAAATCCCATGGGAGGAGCCTGGTAGGCTACAGTCCCTGGGGTTGCAAAGAGTCAGACACGACTGAGCAACTTTACTTACTTATTTACTTACTTAACTTTGGTAACACACTAATAATAGTAATAGAAAAGCAGTGTCTTCCTTGCTGTGTTTATGAAATTGCTATTCATTCTAACTAAACTAAATGAATCTCAGTTATATTAATGCCTACTTAGTTGAATAAAATTTTATGTTTTCTTGAAAATGTTTGATATAAATGTACTATGATACAATTACCTAAATAGCTTCTAAAAAAGAAAAAAAAAAGGTGTTTTTAGTTACATACTTATTTCTCCACTGTTGTTTTTCTTTCAAATAGCTTCCTTTAGATAGTTTACACATAGTGGCTATAGAGGCTGTTACATGTTGGAACTATGAAATAAATGAGTGAAAGTGATTAGCTATAGGTAACCTATTAAAGGAGAAGGAAATGGCAACCCATTCCAGTGTTCTTGCCTGGAGAATCCCAGACACAGAGGAGCCGGGTGGGCTGCCGTGTATGGGGTCGCACAGAGTCAGACACGACTGAAGTGACTTAGCAGCAGCAGCAGCAACCTATTCAAAATAAGTGATGAAAAGAGGAAATAGTGAGATATAAATTGAAAAACACTAGTTCTAAACTAAAAGGTGCAGTCTGGTTTCCTTGCTTCTGTTGGTCCGGGCAAGTGATTGATCAATAAGGCAGGGCAATCCACACCTTCACTGCCACTCTCACAACTAAAATTAGCAGGAGAAAAGTGTTTTATAATCTGTAAAGGCTGCTAATGATAGAGATGAAACAGAAACTCTTAAATTCTATTCTTAAATACTTTTAGCCTACACTGTCACAGAACAGCCGTTTCTCCTGTGAAACAGTAAGAGGCAGTCTACGAATATGTTCTCAATTGTGGGTGATGACATGTGGTACTCCACTAGTGAAAAACTTAACATAGTACGTGCTTGTTGATGCTCATAATTAAGACAGTTACTTAGAATTTAATACCATGCAGATCTTTGACACCAGTACCTTTCTATTTCTACACTTCTTTTAAAATTGATTTTTTTTGCACACTGGTTTAATGTAACAAAAAACTACTCTTTGTTAGTGTTTAGTGTGACACAGGCATGCACAGTGCTCTGCAGACATCATTTTATTTCATTTTTATAGCAGTAATATTAAAAGTTTGTATTATTATTTCAGTTTTCTCTATAGGGACCTAAGGTTCACATTCAAAGTTGTTAGGTAGTAAATGAAAGGCTGAGTTTGAATATCAGATTCCAGGTCTTTTGGCTCCAAAGCTTGTGTTTGTTCCAAGTTCACAATACTGTCCAGGTGAATATGTTCATTGATGCGTATGGTACACCCATATATGGAGATTTCCTTATAATGCTCAGTTTTTTCTCAAATAGTGTTCTGAAATAAATTATTCAACATTGCCCCTACCTGATGGTGTGTTTGTTTCACTCCATATGTACATTCATGCCCTGTCTTCTTAAGTTCCTTTCCTTCTATTTTCATTGAGGTACTACCAGCCTCACCTCCTGCAAAACACTGTTTTCAGTGGCAGCATACTGGTCGCTTCTGCTAATGTTCTGTAATTTATTTTGAGGCAGAAATTCTTTCTTTCCAATCTTTAAATATTTCAAGTAGTACTTCAAAGAATATCCTTGAGTTTTGTGAATTTCTGTATGAATTTTTAGTTCATTCCTTTGGGAAAAATTCCTGTAAGTGGAAATTTGGGGTATGAAGATATGATGTAATTTTAAGATTGAGCCAGATATGCTCTGAAACATACTGTCAGATTACAAAAAAATTATATTCCTATTGATAGTCTGTAGGAGTGCCTATATCCTTGCATTTTTGCTTTACAAATATTAATTGTCAACTTCATAGGCAAAAAAGATGGGGTGGGCAATTGAACTTCTATGTTGAGATTGTATGTGTGGAATAATAGTATGTTTGCAGATTTTTCTATTAGAGATGTCCTTTACATACTAGTTTTCTTTGTCTTATGTTTTTCAGTTTGCTCTTTTACCTTATTTTTAATGAAATACTATTTTGAAAAGTATTCATTTTAAACAACACATGTACATTAAGAAGTCAAAAATACATGTATAATGTTTGGCATACTAAGCATTATCTGATGATCTTTATTGTGACAGTTATGGTTATCAATGCTATTTAATCTCTTCTTCATCCTCCCAATATAGTTTTATCACAGTTTTGGATTCAATTCACTTGCAGTGTTTCATTATTTTTTAAACCATATATATTGTTTACTGCTGAGTTAAGTGGTACACTCTGATTACATTTTCCTTTCGGTTCTCCATTGTCATCGATTTCATTTTTTAAGCTATTTTTCATCTTCATATTGTTTATATTTGGGTTTAGCTATGTCTTTGCTTTATCCAAGACAGATTTTGTGTTTCTGTCTCTGATTTCCTTGTTTGGCATGGTTTTCTGGAAGAGAAGGATAGTTGCAGAAAGCCATGTACTCAGCCTTCATGGAACTGGAAGCGATTTACCTATCTCTTAAGACCTGATTGAGAAGCCACATCTCTGTGAAACCTTCCCCCTTTATTCTACCTATAGCTGAATCTTACCTTCCTTAACTCTCCAGCATAACTTTTAAGACACCTACATGATTGAGCAATACATTATGTTTGATTTTTGCCATGTTATAGAATGCATCTTTTCCTAGTAAGAAAGACAAGCTCTGTAAAGATAGGTGTCTTTTCTTTGTAGCAACCAGAGCTTCCTAGTACCATGCACATAGTAGATATCTGACACTTTATTAATTTAACAATTGCCCACCACTTAAAATTTTTCATGTTTTAGTGCTTTACGTATGGTAGATGTATTCTATATGGGTTCCAAGGAAAATGCATAGAAAAAAGTGCATATTCAAAACAGAAGAGGACAAAGCGATCATCCTTAGGTTTTTTTTTTGTTTTTTTAGGATTTTGGAAGTAACGGTGGTTTCCAGGGTGTATTTCATGTTCTGGCTTTCATTGTTAAAGTCTTGTGCTAAAGATTACATGCTGTTTGTACCTCATCACTTTTCCTTAAGTATAGCAGAAGCAGGAAAGGGAAGAAGCCATCATAGCTATAGAGTGGGAATAGGAGAGTAACTGAGAAATTCAGACTCCTTACAAGTAACTGCCAGTCAGAATGCTCAGAAGTTTTTGTAGACCTTTTTTGCCTCACATAGGGAAGTAGATATCCAGCTGTATTGAGCTTAATGTGAAATCTGACTTTATTCATGTCATAGATTCCCCTCTCCAGTATCACATTAAGTATATAATTTATGATGGTAAATATTCAACATTTAGATATAAATAAGTATGCACTGGAGCCATAGGGAGGAAATGAAAAATG
Organism: Giraffa tippelskirchi; assembly: GCF_054371585.1. Taxonomy (NCBI): domain Eukaryota; kingdom Metazoa; phylum Chordata; class Mammalia; order Artiodactyla; family Giraffidae; genus Giraffa; species Giraffa tippelskirchi. The sequence goes on from NC_137284.1 coordinate 72,767,523, forward strand.
AATGTGTTTGGAGCTGGGCTTAATGGGATATGGTAGAGAGATTTATCGAGAAATACTTCAATATCCTAGCTGTTGGAATGAGAGTCATACCATTGTAGATGCAGAGAAGGGGTGCTCAGATTCTGAAAAACATGAACTTGAGGACATTCAGATACAGAGACTGGAAATAAACAAGTTATTGGTAAGTAGCCTGAAGCAGTGAGAGTAGATTAAATCATCCACAGGAAAAAGCTGATAGCGCAGACTCAGTCCTGTGATAGGTAATCTCCATTAGAAAATGTCACCTTAATCTCATAGGATTACTGAAACTGTCTTTGCATGTCATTTTGAGGTTTTATGGTAAATGTCACATGAAAATATGAACATCTACGATTATAGTACTTTATGGTTAAACTGGGTCCTTATGTTTTTTAACTGTGTTTCAAATACTGAGCACAAAATACTGCTTCATAACTGTGTTTCAATTATGAGCCTAAGAGACAGTTTAGCTTGGGATATTAAAAAGGCTTTACAAGGAGCATGTGAGCTGGCATTGGACATACCATTGGGCCTGTTACACCAGTACTTACGGCACGCACGGCTTCTAAAGCAAAGTGTGGCATGCAGTCAGCTGAAGGCTTGCTTTCACAACAGTTTTGGTTTACAGGTTGGGACAAGATTTCTGAGGTTAAGGCTTAAAAAAATAATAAATTGACTCCTTTACATGATCAGCATCTACCGTCTCTCAGAAGATGTCTGAATTCAAAATATCTCAAATGCAGTCTTTTGGGGACATTTATTTATATTTCAAGTGTTAGCCTTTTGTTTAAATAGACAGTTGGCAGTATGTTTTGGCATAGACTTGAAGAGAATACAGAAGTAATACTTGCATAACTCAAGTCAAGTGTGATTGATGTAGAATTACTCTCTATTTTTACTGTTTGGTGCATCTTAAATAGGTATGGATAAGTGTGAAGTATTTTCACAAAATAGTTGTGAATATTTCTCACAAAATCAGTGAAAAGGTTTGTCAGATCTATTCCTTCAGCTTTAACAACAGTGGATCTGAAATACCAAGTCCAGTAGGTACTTCTCAGCCCTGGCTTTCCTTAGTAACTTTGTGCATTTGACTTTGTTCTGTGACCTGCAAAATATTCTACCCTGGTTCTTTTCCTGTCTGCCTTAATGATTCTTCTGTGTCCTCTTTTTGCCTACTGCCTTTCCTCAACTTTATACCTAAATGTTGACATCACTGACGTCTGTGCTGGAGTATTTTCTCTCTGTTTGGCATACTTTCTGTTAGAAAATGTAGTTGTTATCTCAGGCTCCAAATCCCAGTCATTTGTGACCTCTCCTCACCAATTTTTTTTCCCATTACTCCCTATACCAAGGAAGTCAGCAAGTCATTTTGGTTGAGTGACCATTTGAGTCTGGCTACGTATGAGCTTTGTGGTGGATTCAAAGTGCTGTTAAAAAGTCTTAAGCCAGGCTACCCTTACTACCCCACAATCACTCCTTTTGGTCAGGCTCCACTCGTTTCCTTTCTGGACTTTTCTGATCAGCAGCCATCAATCGAGAGTCCCCTCTGTGTCAAGTACTATGCTGAGCACTGGAGATACAAAATGATGAAGTTTGCATTGTAATAAGAGCAACACATAAGTATATGCAATATAGGTTGCATAACACTTAGGAAATTTGATCTTCTGCTAAATATTCCAGTATGTGCATAATAATACATTAGTACTGTGGACAGTTTGCAGTGCATAAAGAAATAGTCTCTGCTAGTGTAGGCCTGACTTCTGCAAAGAGCCAGTACTAGACAGGCAGCAATATCAGTGTAGAAGCACTGCTGAACCTCTTTCTCCGACTGTTCTGTTATTTCTTTCTGTGTCTTAGCAGCTTGTCTTGCTTCAGTGTTTGTGTTATTGTCTTCTCCCCAGTGTTTTATAATCATTACTGGAAAGCTCCCAAGAGCACACAACTGGATTTTATTTTCAGTTGTGGGAAACGCTATCAGCCCAGAATACTCCCTCATGGAATGGCTATTGAAGGCATTTGCATAAGATGCACACAGTACCTAGTCAGATAGGAGAAATCCAGTAGGAGTGGGTCAGGGAAGACAACAAACATGATCTAACTGAGCAGCACTTTGAAGCTGCTGTGACAGAACACGGGGATTCTGGGGAGTGACACGTATGAGAACATCAGAGTACATATTGGTGACCGAAGTCCTGTCTTTCTTTGCTCTGGCGAATAACAGGCAAGGAAGGTTTTGCCTGGGGAATCAGAGACCAGAGGAAGAGTTCGGGGCCATAGGAAGATCAAGAGAGGGTTTTGTTTGTGAGGTTAAGGAACGTGGACTGTGCAGAGCTGCGGAGTGGCTTGGATCAGAGGAGTGACAGATTTATGTTTGAGAAAGGAGGACTGGCTGTATTGTGATCTGCCCTGCATCCCATCCCCTCCATCACCAGAGTCAGGGCAGCCCAAGACTGATCATGTAAACCAGTACTATGAAGCTGACTTTCAGATACCAAGGGCCAACTTCATACCATTTCTGTGGGGAAACCTGCTGTTTCCTCTTTCAGGAACTTTTTTTCCATCAGATGCCCACATGGCTCACTCTTTCACTATATCCTGGTATGTGCTAAACTATCGCATCAAGAGACCTTCCTTGCTGATCAAAACCAGCGCCACATCACTCCTTACTTCCTTATCTTGCTTTATTTTTCTTCTCAATGCTTAGCAGCCTGGAAAGTTATATGCTTACTTGTTTCTTTCTTCATTTATGTATTTCTGGATCCTCCCATGGGAATGTAAGCTTCAGGAGAACAGGGGCTTGAGTATGTTTTGTTCACTGCTCAGTGTTCTGGGTGTGGCACGTGGTGGGTGGTCAATATTTGTTGAAGGGAGTTGGCCCTAACCCGCTTCCCCTTCTCTCTCTTGTACTCTGAGCTGCTCAGATAGTTCCTCTCACTGTTCACCATTTCTCACTTGTACCACCTCCTGAAGTCCTGTTCACCTTTCAAGGTTCAGCTCATATACTACCTTTTGTATAAAAATCTTTTTTCAAGCAGTTGCTCACTGTCCTCAGCTCCTGTAACACTTTTTCAGTATAGAGGAGAAGAATGTTTTCTGGGACTGCCCAGGACATGATAGGTGCAAACAAATATTTAACAGGTGATTGGTTGGTAGAGAATTATTCAATGGGGTGGACATGCATTATAAGTAAAAGTTGAAATTCGGTTGATTAATTGGAGAAATGCAGTAACTAGATGTGACTTGAGTTTCATTTTACATGTGATTAGGGAAAATAGCTAGAGAGATAGTCACCAGTTTCGATTAGATATGGAGTTATGCACAAAGTCTGGAGGAAAGTATCTATGACTTATTTTGTATCTATGCCACTTTACCAATCTCGTACTCTTATTTTTTGTAGGAATAACATGAACTATAACAGAAACAAAAAGAAATAGACCAGTTCTGAAGAAATTACCCATTAGGGACAGTGTAAAAAATACGCTGAATTTTCCTATTGCTTTCTATCATATTCTTGCATGAAGTATTACTTATTTAAAAAAAGTATTACATCTTCATGTTGCCTCATGTAACATTGAAAGCATGTTATCTAGAAATGTTTTGATTGAATCAAATTAATAGCATTATACTCAAGCCAATTTATACTTTTTAAAATGCTATAATTTGAACCATCAAAAATACTTTGTCTTCTCCAGTAAAACTGGAGGAAGAAGTCTTCATCTTAAGAATGCTCTTAATATTCTTTATTTTTTTCTGGCAAATGGAAGAGCGCAGAGACATGATCTAAAAATGACTTTGTTTTTTTAATATCTTCTCTATATTTTAACATTGGGTCTCTGATGATCTGTAAATTCACTTTCATGGATTTCTGTTATAAAATCCTGGGTAAGGCCTTTGTGTGAAGTTCAGTTTCTCATTTCTGAACTCAAGTTCTTCTCCTACCCATCAGTATCTTTTCTCTCAGATGAAAATCATGCTAAATGTTGGAATTTCATTGGATTTTCTAATTGAGACACAAATTATGTCATAAAGATAAAATTTGCCAGTAATTGCTGGTAAGCAATTAACCTCTAATATTTGTTGGTCAACAAATACTAATAACTGAGATCAAATTTTTCTTGCCTCAATATTGGAGGACCCCGTTAGATGGCTGGAGGACCCTGTGGAGATGCAGGAATGGCTTTGAAAAGTTCTCACTGACAGGATGAAAAGTGTTTAATACAGGAAGCTGAGGGTGATAAAGAAACAGCTTTTTATTTAAGGTCATTTCAGTTTATCTACAACCTACATGATGCCAAGATGATTCTTGTGAAAGATAGCAAAGGAGGCATAATTTTACATAACTTATGGAAGATTTCTTTCTTCCCCCTAACAATGGCTGTGTTTGAGGGAGAAAAAAATCCTAGTAGATTTGTTAATTGGGAACCATGTACCACAGATGTATGAGGTGTGGAAGAGGTACTTGACATTTTCCTGTGATGGGTTCATAGTTTTTAAGAAAACATTACAAAAGAGTTTACCTATTATCTTGTTTTTCTTAATTAAGATGTGAAAGAAGCATTTTGAAAAGACTTATATAAACTTGCAGTAGGTTTTAGATGTTTTGTTAGAAAAATAGTTGAGGAGATGTTATAATGCGATAAAAATTTTCGCTCTCTAGATTTTCATGTATTTTACGGAATTTTGTTTGTTTTTCAGTGTCAAGCCAGTCCCAGCTGAAGGAATCAAATCGAATCCTTCAAAGAGGCATAGAGACCGACTTAATACAGAACTGGACCGTCTGGCCAGCCTGCTGCCTTTCCCACAAGATGTTATTAACAAGCTGGACAAACTTTCCGTCCTCAGGCTTAGTGTCAGTTATCTCAGAGCCAAGAGCTTCTTTGATGGTAAGACAGAAGGATTTAATTTTTCTGTAATCGCTTACCAAGTATTTATGTTGCTTATGGCTATTAGCACTTCTGTGTTGAAAACTGAAAAAATTCACCTTATGTGAAAAAGTTTTGTTTATTGCTGTATAATAAAACTTAGGTAGCAAAGCCTAATTTTTAATATTTCTAAAAATCAGCTTTCCCGATTGCTTCATCAAACAGATGCTGCCACTTAAAGGATACGTTATGTCATTCTTTGAAAATTATAACACATGTTAAGTATGACACTTTCCTGTTCTTCTCCTTCCAGCTCAAATTTTTAAAGTCTTTTTTTTTAATGGAAAGAATGAGACATATTAACTCCTATGATATATTTTTGCTGGGTTTCCTTCACTGTGTTTCACAGATATATCATTTCGTTTGTCCTTTAAAAGTTATGTATAGTTCTGCTGCTTTATAATTAACTATATGTTTACTCCAGGAAAATGTAATTAAAATATCTTCTTCCACTGGGAAGAGCATTTCGTTATTGGAGGCAGTCGACTTGGCTTTCAGTCTCCGGTGTGCCACTGACAACTATTTTACTTTAATCTTTTAGCATCGCTTTACTCAGCCAAAAGCAAGGGATTTGAACTAGGTGACCTTTGTTAATCGTACAGTCTATCGTAGTGCTAAAGTATTTTAAATAGAAGTTTTGGTTTGAAAATAATGTTTCAGTGTGTCTCTTCATGCAAAACAGTTCCTCGATTTCTCTTTTGTTTGTCTTCTGTTTTTCTGTTTATGTCAGACATAGAGTTTTTAGAAACTGTTCAGTCTTTTAAATGTATCATGCCATTTGACCAACAGCAGTAGAGAATTAATGATAAAATCTCAATGACTTATGTCAGTGCTTCTTAACCTTTAACGTGCTCACAATCACATAGGGACCTTGATAAGATGAAGATGCCTATTCAGTAGGCTTCGCTGTCGTCAGAGATTTTGCACTTCTTACAGACGGTCAGATGATGCTAACCGTGTTGCCCTTGACACAGTTACAGATGCTTGAATTTGCAGTTTGTGTGCAGAATATTGGAAGACAGTTATTTCCCTTTAGGTTTGTGTTTAGATGGTTTGCTGTGTTTAGTCTGAGCATCGTTTTTATTTATAGGTTTGTTTGCCTGCCATGTGTTGTTTATTTTGGGTTAAAAAACTATATAGTTTAGTCATTGAGGATCTGGGCAGTATACACTGATTTCAGGATGATAATTTCAGGGAGGGTTATATATTTAAAGGTTCATAGCAGATACTTAACATTTTCTCTGTTCTGTATAAAAAGTCTTTGAATTTTCCAGACCCTTCATCTTTGAGGTGAGTTATGAGATATTGGGTGGTGTGTGTGTGTGTGTGTGTGTGTGTGTGTGTGTGTGTGTGTGTGTGTGTGTGTGTGTGTGTGTGTGTGTGTGTGTGTGTGTGTGTGTGTGTGTGTGTGTGTGTGTGTGTGTGTGTGTGTGTGTGTGTGTGTGTGTGTGTGTGTGTGTGTGTGTGTGTGTGTGTGTGTGTGTGTGTGTGTGTGTGTGTGTGCTAGAAACTAACTTCCAGATTCCCTCTGTTGTTTTTGCAGACCACATCTCAGTTACTTCTGTCTTCTGGGAACCATATACATGGCAAAATCCTGAGGACTTTTCCCTCGATCTGTGATTCTCAAACTATTAGTCCCCAGATGGTCAGCATTAGGTGTCCCCTGGGCGTTTGTTAGAAATGCCAGATCTTGAGCCTTACTGAGCCCATTGGAATCAAATACTCTGGTGTGGTGGCAAGTTTGGGAGCCCCTGTTGTAGACTGTAACCTCAAGGGCACTCCCAGCTTCTTGGGATGCAGTCTTGACCTTCAGCATCTCTTCACATGCAGTGCTGTCAGACCTATGATGGGCTTCTGTGACACGTACGATGTGGTCTCTGCCCTTAGAGAGTTTATAGTCTAGAAACAAGGAGGCATTATTCCTTCACTCTGATAAAAATGTACTGACATGATCATTTTGCCTTTTTGTTTCCTGCTCCTCTCTCACGGGAAATCAGCTTATATGTTAAAAAGAGGAAAAAAAAATGTGTAGGATTTTCCTGTTTAGAAGCAGTGGAGCAGAACTGAAGCTGCTTAGAGGAAAGCCAGTGTGCCATTTAAGTACTAATATATTGATACTTACTGCTTTCGAGGCTGTCTTTCTCTCTGTGTGTGTACATGTGTTTATGCTTACACATATACATACACACAATATATGCATATTTAATGAAAAACTATATATACATATTTTTTCATGATTGGATGTGTATCCTGTTCTATCTGCCAAGTAAAAGCATTCCCAAAATCTACCTTATAAAGAATGTCATAGTTTAGCAGGGCTCATTATGGAATTGTTACTTGTTAAAAAGGGTTTTCTGGGCTCTTCACTAATGAGTTTATGTTTTATTCTGGTTCAGTGTGTTTGACTGTAGGATCTTGTTACCCTGTTAGTGTCATTCCTTCATCAATCACAGTATCTTTCATTTGAGGTCCTTTGAATTACTGGTTTTTATACTTAAGTATGCCTCAGCATAACTTGGAAAGCTTGTTAAATGCACAGTCTAGGATGTTCCCTTTCTTTTTGCTGATTCTGAGTAGATTTATCCAGAACCCAGGAATCTGTATTTTTATAAGCAATCTAGATAAGTTTAAGACAATGATTTAATCTGATTTTATGCCCTGTGTTACTTAAATACTTTTTGTTTGCCTTTAGAAAGACAAATCCAGATGTAGACAGTTTTAGAAAGAGTTACGTGTGTTTGCTTGAGGTTCAGTGGAATGTGTACTCTTAAGTTATTGTAGGGTTGTTCAATACAGGAACAGAGTTAGGTGGAAGGTGAGGGAAATAATCGGTGAAAAGATCTCAAAGTCTCCCCCAGACTGCCAGTGGTCTAGGAAGGCAATGCAGTATTTTGAAAGCACACAGAGAATAAAATCTTCAGGTGATCGTCATGACCTAAACAGATACTAAGTGCAAACAGGGAAACGTGCAGCATGAGGACAGTGATTAGGATTTCTGTGTGTGGTGAAAACCACTCTCCCACTGTTAGGGAAAGAGTAGAGCGAAGGGAAGCTCTAAGTGAATAACAGGATGCAAACAAGGGGTGTGTTAATTCCTGCGGAAAGAACAATATAAACGAGTAATCATACAATCTTGTTAGAAAGGAAACTCAAGTTCTATTGTAACAATAGATATTTTTCCAAGAAAATACATCTATTTATTGCAAGTTTAAATAATCCAGCTTGGATGGGATCTTCTTAAACTGTGAAGCCATGACTCTACTTCTATGACTGTCTGAAAAGCAGCACTCAAGTTTCAAGTACAACATTAATCTTGATCCATTTTTAATTAATCAGAACATTCTAAACTATAACTTTAGAGTACTTGAACAAAACTCAGTCATTATGGTAAAGTTAGAAGGTGTTTCTGTACCATTATGAAACTAAAATGGTTTTTAAATACATTTTGTAATTCAAGATTGTGCTTTATTTATTCTAAATACTGTGCACTGTGCTAAATTCATGAAGAGGAAAAAAGGTGAGGGGGAGGCTTTTCTGCCTTCTAATAGCTCAAGATCGAGTATCTTATAAACTGTGACAAATACTGTATGTGAAATCCTTTAAAAATGTGCACATGAAATGTTTATAATGCAACAGTTAGGGAGTATTTTCAAGGAGGGAAAAGGATTAGAAGCTTGTTAGTTATTAGTTTTGGTTTCAACTAAGGAAATAATGGAGGAAGTCTTTGAATGTTTAATCCTTGAAAACTCTTGAACTACAGGTATTGTAGATAGTAAAGCCCAGAGAATTTTCAGTTTGTAATCTCTATTTATTTTATTGATGAAGTAATCATTACAGAATTTTCATTTTCATAATACGATGCTTTATATTTTTCTGGTGCATTGAAACATGCCACATATTGCCTATTGTTTTCACTAGAATAGAAGCTCCTTGAGAATATTGTGTTTATTGTTACACCTTAAACACTTAGGACAGTGCCTGCCCCGGAGTGGGCACTCAGAAAGTCTATTAATTGTATTAGCGTATCTGAAAAACAATGTAAAATTCATGTTGAAATTCTGAATTCTATACTTTATATGAACTATGTCTCTGGGGCTTGGTTTATGATGTTAATATTTTGCAATTTCCAGATAATTTCTCTGGGACTAGCCACTTACAATGATTATGACTGGTTCTATCAATTATTTTATTTTCTTATTTCTAAATATACAGATGCATGGAATGTTTGTTTTAAGGAGCTAGAGCAGTAAGAGATTTTTACATGGTCTTTAATCAGTTGGCTGAATCAGATAGTGAAACATGTGGAAATGTTGAAGGACCCAGTGTGCTTTGAACTCACTTTGTCACTGCCCTTTCTCCTGCTCTCGCTACAGCCCCTTGTGTCCTTGCTTCTTTGCCTTCCCTTTGTGTTTATTATCTTGTTCCTGGGCCAGTGGTCGTTTTCTTCCTTGTTGGCTGTCCCTGTTGCACTGCCCAGTAGTCTGCCAGTCTTGGGTGTATTTTCAAGTTCTGTCAGCCCCGATGGGATGTACAAATAGGACTCTGAACTTAAAAGGAAAAATCACTCTCTTTATATATTAGATAGATGAAAAATCCCAGAGTATAGTGATATTTTAATTTCTGCACAATGGACACATTTAGACATGTTTAAGGATGAACAACAACATATTAATACTAGATTAATTGAAATTTTAAGTGTTTTAAGTTCTGTTCAGTTTCCTCAGCAGCATTGTTCTTCTGTGTTACCTTCCATTCTTCCCAGCTTAACGGTTGAAAAGCTCTTCTAAATTATGTATCTGTGAAGTATTTCTGTAGAGTCTTCTCTATTTTTAGAAAACAAATTTTAAAAATTCCAAATTGCTGTTTTCTGATGTTAGTAATTAAATAGGAACATAGGAAAGTGCAGTTTTTGCCGCTTGATAGATTAAATCCAAGAGAAGCAAGCCTCAGGACAGAAGATGACCAAGTGGACCTGTGAAAGTCAGTGTGAAAGCCTAAAATCTTTAACATCATGCTCATACTTTTCTATCAGATTTCAGATGTTAGAATTAAACTGTCTTTTTCTAATTTTTTTAAAGTAGAAAATAAAAGGAAGACCTATGTCACAAACAAGTTTTAAACACACATATCATGTTACCTCTGAGATGGAAAATATTTAGAATAAAATTTAAATAACTTAATGACTGTGATCGATAATAGTTTATTAAGAGAGACTTAGATTTAGGGGGTTGCATGTAACCTAGTCTTTGAAATTGGTTGATGTGAAGGAAAAGGGTTGTTTCCTTCTTCATTGTATCTCTTAAAGCCAGGATCAAACAGTGGACATTGTGCTTGTTAGCCAGTCTGAATCAGTATGGTAATGCTTTATTCTTACTTAGTAAAAGTAACTTCAACTTGTGAACAATGGTAAATTAGTTTTCATTATCATTTTTAAAAATATTCATCATCATGTAAGTATCATTTACATTAATCTACTTTTTGACAACCCTCCCCAAAATTAATGAGAAGGACTAATCCACTTCTGTGTTGAAACACAAATATCTAATGAAGTAAAAAAAAAAAGAAAAGTTTTCTTTCTTTGAGACAATAGCAAGTGTCAAGGACATGTAGAATTGTTCATTCTGTAAAACATCCATAGTACTCATTGTCCCTTTAAATATAGTCTTTACCTGTGAAATCTTACATCCTTCATCATACCGCAGTCATGAGTTACTCTTCATGACATCTTTACAATGAAGATGTACAGATTTTATTTGTGGAAAGGAACACTCAGAAACAGGAAAAAGGTGATTATGTCTAGAGGTGAGTTTGGGGATCTGAGTTTGTAATTTCAAAGTTCTGCATTTGCAGCTGTCACAGGGGACAGTTTTCTGGTTATTTGTAAAACTAGATGGGGCTTCCCAGGTAGAGCTAGTGGTAAAGAAACCGCCTACCAATGCAGGAGATGCAAGAGACATAGGTTCAATCCCTGGGTCGGGAAGATCCCCTGGAGGAGGGACTGGTTACCCACTCCCATATTCTTGCCTGGAGAATCCCATGGACAGAGGAGCCTGGTGGGCTACAGTCCATAAGGTTGCAAAGCTAAAGTGACATAACTGAAGCGACTTAGTACACACAACACATAAAACTGAATAACATAGGGGCAATGAGTCATGAATCATTGTGCATGCTTAAATAATCACTGTCTTATAAAGCATAAACACTTTACACATTGGAGTATTTTAAATTCATAGAGTATAAAAATGCTGTGAGAAGAGAGGATGAGAAGCATTAACTTCTGTTATGTGATGATCTAAAATTTATTCAACCTCAGTGTTTACCATGGATCTTGGTAGACTGTTTTAAATTAGAAATTATATGTGATTTTTTCTTGGTCTTCCTTTTGTAGATATTTAATAATTCGCTTCGAGTTCATTAGGTTTTCAAAAAAGAGTTATTGTGTTTATTCATCTTTAGCTGGTGTGTTTCTCTCGATTTCAGAACATTATCTTGAAAAGTACATATATATTTGAAGTATATATTTGAAGAATGAACTTGAACAGGCAGTAAAAACCAACTAAGTAATAAAGCCTTTTTAAGGATTGATATAAAAGTTTAAGGTGTTTGTATATGTGTTTTTTACATTCACTGGATTTGTATGCTAACTTTATTTCCTTTTTTAAAAAAAAATACTGTATGCCAAGTAATTCACAAAACTTCCAGTATCATAGCAACTGTAATTTCTTAATTCTATAAATGTCCTAAAAGATCAACACACTCAAAATCATCTAATAGTGTTGTTTCATTAACCTGCTGCATTCAGATGGTAATTTATGTGTTTTTTTCCCAGAACCTGAAAACATGAAACTCTAACATTCATGATACCTTCCATAAATAAACTCATAAAATTGAGAGATTCTTTTAAATTTTAATTTATGGACTTAATATAATCAGATCCATGCAAATGGAAACATGAAAAGAATTGTAGGACTTTCTTACGGAGTCAGGGTGTAGTACATTCAAGTCTTGGCTCTTATATTTAATAATATCACCTATATGGGTCAGGAATTTCACGTCTCTTTTCCACAGTTAGTCTAACTTACAGCAAAAAAAGTATTAAATTCTACGGGTGGTGGCGTAGTCTCTAAGTGGTGTCCAACTCTTGTGATCCTATGGACTGTAGGCTGCCAAGCTCCTCTGTCCATGGGATTTTCCAGGCAAGAATAGTGGCGCAGGCTGCCGTTTCTTTCTCCCCGGGATCTTCCCAACCCAAGGATCAAACCTAAGTCTCCTGCATTGCTGGCAGATTCTTTACTGACTGAGCCACCAGGGAAGCCCTTAAATTCTACGAATAAATAAATAAAATGACAAGATCATTTTATGATATTTTATATAGGATACTTTTATCTAGAGTGTTTTTCTTTGCTTTGGCAAGTATTCTTTAAAAAACACAGTGACATGCATATCAGAACCTGCACTCACTATGTTCTTTATAGTATGTTTTGCTTCTTTCTTGTCTCTTTTAAATTTACTGCTTTAATGGGTTTTCTCTTTGATCATTTCCTAGTGTTATATGACTCTAGGATCCTTGATCCTTACTTGCTTGGCCATGAGCAGTTCCAGTTGGTTATAAATTTATGGGCTTAGCTTTCTTTTTAAAGGAAGATTACCACTGGGGAAATATTAAAGCCAGCCCAGCTTTTGTAGTTTTCTCTTTCTTTTTTTTTTTTCCCCAGTACAGGTTTTAAATGTCTTTAGTTAAGTTTTAGTTTGAGAGACTTTGTGAGACGTTTTGTGAGACTTTACTGTTAGTTAATGGAAATATACATCTGCCCTGTTATACTGTTTTAGAAACTATTTTCACATATAATGTAAAATTAATCCCTTGAGGGTCTGTAATGAGACACAATAACACTATCACTAATCATTTTTATTCAGTAATTATATATATGTATTATTTTTTAGTGCTCTTATGGCTTTTTGACTTTTTGATCAACTTTTTTTTGTGGTACCCTTTTTAAAACTTTTTATTTTATATTGGTGTATAGTTGATTAACAATGTTGTGATAGTTTCAGGTGAACAGTGAAGGGACTCAGTGATATATATACATGTATCCATTCTTCCTCAAATTCCTCTCCCATCCAGGCTGCCACATAACATTGAGCAGAGTTCCCTGTGTTATATAGTAGGGCCTTGCTGGTTATCCATTTTAAATATAGCAGTGTGCACATACCAATCTCAAACTCCCTAACTATGCCCCTGCCCCAGTGAAGGGACTCAGTGATATATATACATGTATCCATTCTTCCTCAAATTCCTCTCCCATCCAGGCTGCCACATAACATTGAGCAGAGTTCCCTGTGTTATATAGTAGGGCCTTGCTGGTTATCCATTTTAAATATAGCAGTGTGCACATACCAATCTCAAACTCCCTAACTATGCCCCTGCCCCCCGTAACCATAAGTTCTATCTCTTAAGTCTGTAAGTCTGTTTCTATTTTTGTAATTAAATTCATTTGTATCATTTCTTTTTAGATTCCACATATAATGGATACCATATATTTCTCTTTCCCTGTCTGACTTACTTCACTCAGTATGAGAATCTCTAGGTCCATCCATGTTATTGCAGACAGCATTATTTCATTCTTTTTAATGGCCGAGTAATATTCCATTGCATATATGTATCACATCTTCTTTATCCATTTCTCTGTTAATGACACTTCGGTTGCTTCCTTGTCTGAGCTCTTGGAAACAGTGCTGCAATGAACATTAGGGCTCATGTGTCCATTTTGACTGGTGTGAGATAATACCTCATTTGCATTTCATAATTAGTGATATTGGATATCTTTTCATGTGCCTCTTGGATATCTTTATGTCTTCTTTGGAGAAATATCTATTTAAGTCTTCTGCCCATTTTTTGATTGGATTATTTGTTTTGATGGTATTAAGCTTCGTGTGCTGTTTGTACATTTTGGAGACTAATCCCTTGTCAGTCACATCATTTGCAAATATTTTCTCCCAGTCTGTGGATTTTCTTTTCATTTTGTTTGTGGTTTCCTTTGCTGTGCAGAACCTTTTGAGTTTAATTTGGTCCCATTTATTTTTGGTTTTATTTCCATTATTCTGGGAGACGGATCAAAAATATCTTGCTGTAACTTATGTCACAGAGTGTTCTGCCTGTGTTTTATAGTTTTATAGTATGCAGTCTCTCATTTAAGTCTTTAATCCATTTTGAGCTTATTTTTTGTGAATGGTATTAAAGAATGATTTCATTTTTTTACATGTAGCTGTCCAGCTTTCCCAGCACCATTTGTTGAAGAGACTGTCTTTCCACCATTGTGTAGTCTTGCCCTCTGTGTCATAGATTAATTGACCATAGGTGCATGGGGTGATCAATCATTTTTAATCTGTTGCTCAAATTCATTTATTTGTTCATAGCTGGAGATTTAAATTTGGGAGTCATCATAGTGTCATTGGAATAGTGTTTTAAACCCTGCAAATGAATAAAATATTCCTGGGGAAAGCCTATAGAATAAGAGGGAAAATACCAAAGATAAAATGTTCTAAGAATGGGCAGAGAGGAAAGCACATCTGTGTGTGTGTGTGTGTGTGTGTGTGTGTGTGTGTGTGTGTAACATGAAATTGTGATACAGTTTCAGCAAACGTCATTATGGTGATGTTTGCTCAAAGATGACCTCATTTGGTGTTTCAGATTCTTAGAGAGTCAAGGAGAAAATTACACCTGAAAGTATAAACTAAAATGAAATTAAAGTCCACAGAATAATAATAGTACTAGAGGAAGTAATTCCTGATTCTTGGTTGTCCATAGAAAACATTAAGCCATCTAGGTGCCCACAGTGGGAGGTTGAGATGAGACACAGTAAAATTGGATCAGCTGGAACCTAAAGTTGTCCGTATTGAATTCTTTTAGCCTTAAATTGGGCTTCCCTGGTAGCTCAGATGGTAAAGAATCTGCTTGCAAAGGGGGAGACTTGGGTTCAGTCCCTGGGTCGGGAAGATCCCCAGGAGAAGAAAATGGCTACCCACTCCAGTATTTTTGCCTGGAGAATCCCATGGACAGAAGAGCCTGGCAGGTTGCAGTCCGTGGGGTCGCAAAGAGTCAGACATGACCGAGCAACTTTCACTTCATTCAGCCTTAAGTTTGCCTGCATGGTGTGAGAGTGCTTTTATGGTCAGTTTTACAGAATATGCTGTTGTCCACTGGACTGTTGATAGTGTCTAGTCTCTGTGTCACAGAGGCAGCTCCCTTCTGTTTGTCCTGGCCCAGTAGAGGGAGATTGTTGTGTAAGGAGAACAGCAGCAGGAAGGGGACATGGAGGTGGTTCAGTTACCTAACCCTGTGGCTTTAGATTAGACCTGTATCCTCACTGGTCCACAGAGTTTTCATAGTCTCAGCATGGACACTACGAATGCTTGCCTGCCTGATATTGTAAGTTTGTAGTGGATTTATCCTAAATAGTAAGATCTTTGTGAACCAGATTCTGAAATTAAAATTGTTTCTAGTTGACCCTTGCACAACATGAAGATTTGTCAAAAATAGGCATGTAAGTTTATAGTCAGCTCTCCACATCCATGGCTCCTCTGTATCCAAAGCTCTGCATCTGTGGATTCAGCCCATCATGGATCATGTAGTGCTGTGTTATTTACTGGGGAAAAACCCATATATATGTGGACCTTCCCAGATCAAACCCCGTGTTGTTCACGGGTCAGCTGTACACATAGAATTGTTTGTTACCGCCCTGTGTTTCAGTCAATTCTGTGGTTCTACTTTCATCTTTATAGAATTGAGGTGAGAATTCCTTCCTGAAGACATTCATGTTAATAATGAACTCTCTAAGCAGATGAATGATAATTTTAGAGGATTTGAGGGAATGAGATCCAGAACATTGTGAGTTACTTCCTCAGTCTTGATTTTCTGAGTCACTCGGAGCAGTGGTACCTGCTCTTCAGCATCTCTTGGGAACTTGTTAATGATGCAGACTGAGGGGCCCCGTACTAGGCCTGCTGAATCAGAATTCTAGAGGTTGGGGTCCTACAATGTGTTCTAATAGTCTTCCAGATGCTTCTGATGTCTGAGAAAGTTTGAGAATCACTGCTGTGGTTGATTAACTTCTCCTACTTAGAATGCAGTTTTAATGTCACTGTTTACATGGAAAGCCAAATGCAACTCAGTTCCCACTGAAAAGGTAAATGAATTGCTCTAGTTGGTTTCATTAATTCAGAGGCCTAACATGTAGTTACAGTAGAATTGCATGTAACTAAAATGTAAAACTGAAAAATTTTGAGTAATATCTTTCGAAGTCAGTTTCCACTTGATGGAGAGAAAGTTAGATAGTTTCCACTTGATCTAACTTTAAGGACTTTTTCAACTTTAGAATAGATTTTTTTTTTTTTAGATTTGCTAAAAAAAGACAGTAACCACCACTTTAGCCTACATTCACTCATTATAAACTAACATTTGCGTTTTTAAAAACCAAATTTACTTTTATTCTGCCTTGGTGAGTAGAAACTTCCAGGCAGAAAAAATAATCTGTGAATATCATCAGAAAGCACTGAACTGTATACATCTTTGTCTCCTAGAGACCTAGGAAAATATAATATGTATATATTCTCCTAGAATATAACATGGGTTTTTTAAAATTTCAGTTTCTTCTTTCTCACAAAAGGCCAATACTTCCTTTACCAAAAAGCAAACTTATGTTACTGAAGCAAAATATCTTATTACCTCAAAGGCTCTAGAAGAAACTCCCTTAGGATACACTTATATATGATTGGAAATTATTTGTAAATACTCATCCATACTCAACTGGGGAATGTAGTATTAAGTAATATAATATTTCTTGTATTCAAGAAATACTGCATTATTTAGCCCTTTTTAATTTTTGGTGATAGTTTTGCTCTCTTATATGCGTATATGAATGTGGGAATAGAATTGAAACTTTTCCTGCCAGAGGTAATAAAGGGGATGATAAATATTATTGTAAAAGAAATTGAATTTATATCAACAGAGATTAAAAAGACTTACGCTTTTTCCTGGCAAGGCATTTATCGTGACATCCTTCTGTTTAAATGCCAACTACAGTAACAAAATACAAAAAGTGTAGTTTACTACATGCCAATATTTGTTCCCCATGAATTTCTCTCTTGAACAATTCAGAGCATGTTTAGGAAGAGGAAATATTTGGCTTGTAGAGAGAAATGGAAATCTCAGCTTGGATATGTAAGGAAAGAAAGTGCCATGTTAAGAGACATGGATACAGTTAAGTGCACATGGAAATAAGACTTGAATATGGGGAAAAGACTTGAATCAGTTGGTAATAATTAAAATCTGACAATCTGATAATGCTGTGACATATTTACACTCTAAATTCTATTATCAATTAAATTCTTATACAGCTGCTTCATTGATCTCTCAAAGAGGAAATAGTTGAAATATTGTGATGGCCTATTATCTTAATATCCCACTGAATGCTCAAAGTCAGAGCCTTATAGCACACTTTGGAAGGTGTGCTGTTCCTACAGATGAGGGAAGGGTTTTAACGAGGTCTGTGCAATACGGCAGAGATTTCCCAGTAGCAGAATTGACTCATGACTTGTTTTCAGATAGTATATTTTGTTTCTGTAAACTTCCATGTATTTAATTCCAGGGGTGTGATGATTAAAGTGTCTTCTCCATCTGATTATGCATATAATTTTTATAGCAATTTATAAGTTTGAAATACCTTCAAATTTATAGCAGTCCTTCACCATAGCAGTCCTGTTAGACACTCATTAATGCTCCCTGGTTAGAGATGAGAAAACACTCAATATCCCTGGTGTGTAACTTTTAGTGTCAGCTGCCTTCATGGTTTGAGGGTGTATAAACTCAGTGTACAGCCTAGTCTCTCTATACTTGACTGTCAGTTATAGATTCAGGCATTACCCAAGTACTCCGCATGCTATTTTAGCCCTCGTAAGAATTTGTCTCCAAGGGTATCACTGTCCTGATTTAAAGATGAGGAAAGGAAAGATCACAGGTGGTTAGCACTGGGGAGAAGTCTGGTAGGTGGTTAGTAATAGTTCATGCCCTTGGGGTCTAGCTACCTGGGTTCTTATCTAGGCTCTACCATTTCAAGGTATAACCTTGGGAAAGTTTCTTAACCTCCTTAAGTCTCAGTTTCCTAATCTACTGAAAGGACAATAAGGCCAGTCTCATAGAACTCTTGTGAAGATTAAATAAAATGTAATACCTGGAAACGGCTTGGCATAGAGTGTGACCTCTGAGTATCACACATTATTACTAAGGAAATTATTGAAGGGCACTCAGATGGTAGGAAGGTCATCTCCCCACTTCTGCTTCTTACTCTTCTGTTGCTTTCTAATCAAGGCAAGAAATGTGTATGTGAAGGTGAGTATTATTAATTAATACATCTTCTAGAAGGCAGAGGTGGTAGGTATGAAATCAAGAAATATAGGACAGATTCATGGAAGGGCAAAAATTACATAATTTGGGGCAAGTCTCTAGAATCTGAGTTTTCTAAAAAGTCATATTAGTATTTTTTTAGGTGAGAATGGGAAGGGAGTGTACCCTTCCTGGACTCATCTTTGCACAATATTTACTTAAATTCTTAAGTGATTATTAGCCTTAAACATGAGAGCAACAGAAGTACTTGTTTGTTTGTTTTTGGAAGAACCCTAGTGATCCTTCTCCAAAATGCACTCATCACTTTTCCTACTTAAGCAGTAGTTATACCTATTAAGTATTGTCCCTCCAGCAGTTAGAACTGTAAGTATTGTTGTTTAGAAAGAGTTTATACTTTGTCTCTTTCAAGTTTCTCTATTATTTTAATTAAATTCCATGCTGGTACTTAATATTTTTGGCATTCTTTTCTAGTTCTTTATTTCCATAGCTTATATGCCCTACTTAAAGGCAGAGTCTGTCTAATGTCTAATTACATTGGCTGATATCTCCCATACAAGACCAAAAACAAATAAGTTACTGAGATGAATGGCCTCTTTCATTTTTTATTCAGCTTCTCAGCAGTCCAGTAACGCTAGTGGGAACTGACATAGATTCTTTTGATTGACAGTTAATTTTAAAAGATTCCTGATAAAATTGTTCTATGCATCTGTGTCTCTTATTCTGTCTCGCATATAGGGTTATCGTTATAGGGTGGGACGTTCTGGGAGAATAGCATTGAAACATGTATATTATCATATGTGAAACAGAACACCATTCCATGTTCGATGCATGAGACAAAGGCTCAGGGCCGGGGCAATGGGATGACCCAGAGGGATGGGATGGGGAGGGAGGTGGGTGAGGGGTCCAGGAAGGGGAACACATGTAAACTCATGGCTGATTCATGTCAATGTATGGCAAAAACTATTACAATATTGTAAAGTAATTAGCCCCAACTAAAATAAATAAATTTATTTAAAAAAAAATAAAAAAAAAAATAAAACAAGGCTAAGAATAAGAATATAAAATGAAAGAAAATCACTGGCAGTAAATTTTACAGGATTATTGAAGCTGGCTAGGTATTTTCAGCTTCTCTCTGCTGAAATTATAAAAATAAATCATGTTTTATCAACTGTGCTTCTGGAGGAAACATGTCTCTTGAGAAATGAAAAAAAATAAAGCTACAAAAATACTGCAAAAAAATAAATAAATAAATAAATAAATAAAAGATTCCTGATAAAATTTAGACATTTAAATTTGACACTCTTCATGTCTATTTTTAGGATGACTTTGCTTCTTTCATAATATCAGGGTTTGGATTTTGTTTTCTTAATAACAAATCTTACCTATATTTGGTATAACTTTTTTGCCTTTTATTGTATTGTATTATTGGAGTATAATTGCTTTACAGTGTTGTGCTAGTTTCTGCTGTACAACAAAGTGAGTCAGCCATAAGTATACATACACACCCTCTCTTTTGAGCCTCTCTCCCACCTCACCCCCATCCCACCTCACCCCCATCCCACCTCACCCCCGTCCCACCCCTCTAGGTCATGCTAGCGCACTGATGAGCTCCATGTGCTGTACATCAGCTTCCCAGAAGCTAGCTATTTTACACATGGTAGTGTATATATTGGGCTTCCCTGGTGGCTCAGACAATAAAGAATCTGTCTGCAGTGTGGGAGACCTGGGTTCGATTCCTGGGTCAGGAAGATCCCCTGGAGAAGGGAATGGCAACCCACTCCGGTATTCTTGCCTGGAGAGTTCTGTCAGCGCTCCTCTGCTTCACGCTGGAGCTTTTGGAAAAGTAGGAGAGTGTAGTTAACCCTGACATTGTGAGGCTTTAATGGATTCCAGCAAATGGAGCCACTAGAAAGCAAACAGCAAGAGAGCTTACAGGATATAAAGGGGAGAAACAGGATATAAAGGGGAGAAGGACCTTTCTGTCCTTTACCTTTCAGTGAGAAGAGATTGAGCCTTTTCCTTTGGTTTTGGCGAACTGTTAGATCAGTTAGTTTACCTCAAACTGTTTTTTGGCCTAAGGAAATCTGTTCTGTGGCCTTTTGGAATTGTTATATTCAGAGGCCAGTGTTTTGGCCTCTTCTTTCAGAGACATGTTTTAAAAGTTCTGCAAAGGCCAGAACTTGGCATAAGGTTGAAATGTGACACATGCGTTGGTGATTTACCAGAAAATATACTTCAAACATGAAAATGTTTCATACGCAATGCTTTTCTCAAACTGAGAGGAAATCTGGTTATTAATAAATCTCTAGTTTATCACTGAGCCCAATTATCCTTAGCACATAAAAATTTCATGAAGTAAGAGATCTTAAAAAGAATGTCAAGGTTTTCACAGGTTACAAAAAGATCAGTAAAATAGAAAGGTATTGTAATAGTGTCTAAAAGTCCATACTTTATAACAGGGCAATCCATAAGCTCTGGAAAGTACTGCTAATAATTAAAGCTACCATTTACTGAAGTAATATTGAGTTCCTCTGTGCTGGAAATAGCTCCTGCAGGGTAGTTTTTTGTTTTCTCAATTACCATTTTACATACCAGGAGACTGGCTCAAAAAGCTCCCACATTTAGGAAATGGCAGAGCTGAGATTTGAACTCAATTCTCTGTGATACCAGTGTCCACATTTTTTAACTGAGAGAATATTTGACGGTGCTCAGGAAAATGCTAAATAAGTAAATGGTGGCTGTTTTTATTTCTGTTCAGCTGTGCTGTCTCCCAGACTAAGTGCGTGCGCACACACACACACACACGCACACATAGCAGAGAGATGGGAAGGTGGTGATACATGCTGCTTGAGAGCATGCTATCTTCTACTGTAAGCGTCTCACCATCCCATCCACCTCTCCTTCACATATGCAGTCCACAAGCAGTTAGCTAGTACTCTTGCCTGGAAAATCCCATGGACGGAGGTGCCTGGTAGGCTACAGTCCATGGGATTGCAAAGAGTCAAATACAACTGAGTGACTTCACTTCACTTAATGAAAGAGAAGCCACGTTACAAGGTGTAATACCTAGGAACAGACATAAAAATACATGTGCAAATCTTTTTGTGGACAACTTCAAAGCATTCTAGTGGGACAAAAAATAGAAACTTGAACAAATGGAGAAACATACATGTTCTTGGACAGACTGATTCAACATCATAAAGATGTTAATACTCCATGAATTGATTTATAAATTTCATATGAAGTTAATAACAATACTAAGAGGTTTTTTTACCCTAAAACTAGAGGATCCTAATTTTAATGGACATATATCTCTTTAATAAGGGGTTTGGTTGACTCTTTCTCTTACTGCCCCAAGTTCACAGATGTTAGATGAATATATAGAGAGATTTATTTTTTTTTTATAGATTAGGTTGTGAGGAACCTTATTATTCTAAATAGAGGAGTATCAGAGGAGTGTGTATAGCAATGTCATGCAGTTCTTTGAATAATGATAATGTGTGCTCAGTCATGTCCAACTCTTTGCAACCCCAGGGACTGTAGCCCACCAGGCTCCTCTGTCCATGGGCTTTTCCAAGAATACTGGAGTGGATTGCCATTTCCTTCTCCAGGGCATCTTCCCAACCCAGGGGTCCAACTGGGGTCTCCTGCATTGGCAGGAGGATTCTTTACCAGTCATGCCACCTGGGAAACAGTTTACTTGAAACTTCTTAAGTAGTATGCCGAAAATCATATAGTGAACTCATCAAAAATTGTCTTTAAGAATCTGTCAACGGACATTAGAAACCACCCATTGGCAAAGGATTATTTACTTAGTCATTGTAGTACCAGTAGATACAAGTTTTTCAAATTGTCTCTTTTTTCAGTGTACATAGGATTTTTTCCTTAGAGCTCTTTGAAATTGTTTATTTTAAAAACTAACTACTGTATCATTGTTTTTCCCTCTTTTTTTCCTAGTTGCATTAAAGTCTTCCCCAGCTGACAGAAATGGAGTCCAGGACAACTGTAGAACCAAATTCAGAGAAGGCCTGAACTTGCAGGAAGGAGAATTCTTACTACAGGTAAATTGTAGTAAATATAGTTCTTTTTCATTAGAACCATTATAAATGGAAAATTAGTTAACAGCCTTTTAACTGTCCCTAGTTTCTTTAGGGGAGAAGGCAATGACAACCCACTCCAGTACTCTTGCCTGGACAGTCCCATGGATGGAGGAGCCTGGTAGGCTGCAATCCATGGGGGTCGCTAAGAGTCGGACATGACTGAGCGACTTCCTTTTCACTTTTCACTTTCATGCATTGGAGAAGGAAATGGCAACCCACTCCAGTGTTCTTGCCGGGAGAATCCCAGGGATGGGGGAGCCTGGTGGGCTGCCGTCTGTGGAGTCGCACAGAGTCGGACACGACTGAAGCGACTTAGCAGCAGCAGTTTCTTTAGGACTCAGTGATTCATACCACTTTCCTCTGAACTACAGTAGTGGTATAATGCTGCTGTTACTGCAGCTCCTAAGTCGCTTCAGTCGTGTCCGACTCTGTGCGACCCCATGGACTGTAGCCTACCAGGCTCCTCTGTCCCTGGGATTTTCCAGGCAAGAGTACTGGAGTGGGGTGCCATTGCCTTCTCCAGGTATAATGCTAGTACATGAATAAATGGGATTTTATGAAGTAGATTTATTAGAAGTCTAGTTATCACTTTCCCTGTTGCATTTCTTTAAATAGCAAGAAATTCTAGATCATTTTAAAGGTTCTCATTTAAGACATTGGCTTTAGGTATATGTTTTTAGGAATATAGCTCCATTAAAATAATTTTATTTAATAGCTCGAAATTGTTCTTAACCTGAACAATGTGTTCTTGTAACTATATTTTCTTTTAGCAGCTGTGTAAGACTTACCAACATGCTATAGATTTTTTTTTTAGCCTCTGTCAGCCCTATCGTATGCATTAGAACTCTGAGAGTTTCTGGTAGATTTGCTGTAAAAGTATTTTAAATCTTTTCCTATTTTTGTTTCTCTTGGATCCGATAAAATGCTCGATTCTCAGTTAAATTCTCAGGTATTTATTCTGTTAAAGAATGATGATGTATGCTATAAAGAGTGTACATATGCATAACTGAATCACTTTGCTGTATACTTGAAACTAACTCAGTACTGCAAATTAACTATACTTCAATTTAAAAGTATTAAAGAGAAGAAACTCAAAATTAAAAAGATGTGTGCTGTGTACAGATTTTTAATTCTACAGAATTTTTAATTCTACATAACGATTTTAAATTCTACCCAGTGAACTGAGATGTGGACTTAATTTGCAACTGTGATAAAAAAGTAGCTGTAAGTTTCAGTAACTCCATTCATTCAGTAAATGCTTAAGTGTAACGTGGCAATTTATAACATCTTATTATAATTTATAACAATTTATAAAATTGTATATAACAAATTATAATTTTATAATTGTGTTCAAATGCCTGATAGGGAAAGTTAACTTTTGCTTCCATTATGTTAGAAAAAATTAAATATATTCCAACATGAGTCATCCTCCTGCCTCTGGCTGAGGATTTCTATGTATTGATATATTAGCTGAAACACAAAGACCCCTTAGGTCACAGGAAAGCATTCTAATAATTGCTGCTTAATATGATTAAACACAGCGGCCTTCCCAGGTCCTACAGTGGTAGAGAATCTGCCTGCCATTGCAGGAGACACAGGAGATGCCAGTTTGATCCTTGGGTCGGGATGATCCTCTAGAGAAGGAAATGGCAACCCACTCCACTATTCCTGCCTCGGAAATCCCATAGACAGAGGAGCCTTGCAGGCTACAGTCCATGGGGTCACAAAGAGTTGGACACGACTGAGCATGCGCATGCGTGCGTGCGCATGCAGACACACACACACACACACACACACACACACACACACACACACACACACACACACACACAGTGATTAAACACGACTCGGTTTATGTAGTAACGTAATAAGGAAGTTCTTTATCTCAGGTGAAAATAGACAAATGTGGCATGCTTCACACTTCTTATCTTAAACTGGCTTAAATTATGGGCCAGTGATTTTTATTTTCCCCCTAGAACATTTAGACAGATTGTCAACATATCCTATGTCAAGGGCCCAGAATAAAAATGTACTGCTTCAAGCTGGTGTTCACTTTTTAATTTTCTAAAAATTGGAAGCATTTAAAATTTAAAATGAATAGTCTGTCATTAATTCTGTTGTATGCCATTTGTAGATTATTCTCCAGGAAGAGGCATCACGTACTATACAATTTGCTTAGGACGTGCTAAGTCACTTCAGCCATGTCTGACTCTTTCTGACCCAATGGACTGTAGCCCACCATGCTCCTCTGTCCATGGGATTTTCCAGGCAAGAATACTGGAGTGTGTTGCCATTTCTTCATCCAGGGGATCTTCCCAGGGTTCGAATCTCTGTCCCTTAGGTCTCCTGCGTTGGCAGGTGAGTTCTTTAGCACTACCACAATCTGGGAAGCCCTTACTTAGGACAGTACCTGTTATCCCATATGAAGTAGATGACCAAAAGCATTGTAGACATGTGAAGATGGGATATTTCATTATGTACAGTTGCCATAATGTTTGGTTATCAACTAGTTACCAAAGAGGATATGTCCAGAGGTACAGCACACTATTTAGCTTGTAACTTTGGTGAGTCTTTGCCTTTGGTTTTAACAAAGGAGTCACATGAAGAAAATATTTTTAAATAATATAACAAAAGTTTAAAATATTTATTTTCTTGGTTAAATTTATTAGTTTTATAAGGAATGGAAATAAAACAATAAGTAACTTTTGTATCTTTTCATTATGTATATATGTTCTGTCTATTGATACCTAATATTGTGGATATTAAAATCTACAGCTTCATTTTTGAAATAACAGCAGTTCAAATTATACGTAACAGTATTAATTGCAGTTTATTTCTCTTATTAACTAGTAAGTGTAGCTCAACATGATTTTCAGATAGTTGTGACTGAGACTAATAATAATAATCTTGTTAATATGTAATTACCAAATTTATTCCTTCTTTTAACTTGCTAAAATAGTAATTCAGTATAACTTTATTCTGCATGGTATTTCAGATCATTTTATATATATATATATATATAAAACTGATATGTACATATGTATTTTTAAGAGGCTTTTTGGTTTATTTCTGACAGTTTACATTTGTCTAAAAGTTACTGGCATACCCTAAATTATCTTCGTGTCTCCTGGCATACACTAATGGGCTTATTGGAAAGTACTAAATTTCTTCCACTCTTCAGAAAACATGATATTCTACAAAATAATATGCATCTGATCAATGGATACTGTTGTCTAAAAGGAAGATATTTTCAGAACAAAAAAAAAATGCAGTAATGGACATAACCCTACTACAACCAAGTAAAATTTAAGAATGCTCAATTTGGGGGGTGTTAGTCATTAGACACTTTAGTTCTTGGTGGGTGCCATCGCCATTCTTCATCCTGGGGAAATTGCCAGGCATGATAAGGCATAATATGTGAACTCAAGGATCTCACATCCCAGTTGTGATTGTGTGAGTTACAGCCATGCAACAGTTGGTCATTAGTAACGCTTAAAGGTAGCAGATCATGATACGACGTACGATGTTAAGTGGGCAAACTTCAGAGCCAATCTCTCCTTTCTGGTTCAGCTTGTTGCTAGCTCTCGGCTCTTCACTTCCATGTCCTCGATTTACAAATGGGACTGACACCTGCTTCTGTGGATTGCCTAGGGAATTACAAATTACTTGAATACATAAAAAACCATTTAGAAAAGTGATTGTTAAAGAGTAGGTGCTGTTTGTTGTCTGTATAATCAGGCTCTCGCTCTCAGAAGTATAATATAGACCAGGGATCCTGAAGGTGAAAGGGATTGGAGTGGAAAGGAAGACGGTCGCTGTACTTCTTTCACCCTGTCTAACAGTGAGGGTATTTACTAGTGTGTGGGTATCATGAGCACAGGGGTGATGGCTTGTTTGTTTGTGAGTCTCAGTACTGAGCATGTGTCCTGTCTGGTGGGTAACATTTTATTAAGTGTTGAGTAAACTACTTGCTATCATTTATGTGTCCCTGTAGTTCACAAAGCATGACCTGGTAATACTTGACCTGCTCATTTCCACAGCTGCGTATTATAACAATGGTGCCTCACATGAGCTGAGTGCCAGCTCTGTACCAGGCACTGGTACAGGTGAGACACAGTCATCCTGTCCACCTGATAAAGAGCCTGTTTTTCAGTCAGTGACACTAAAGCTCCAACGGGTAAATAACAAAACCACACTTAGTAAGAGACAGAAGAATCTAGTCCACATTCTGACTCCAGACTATGTGGTTCTTAAACTAAACCATTCCTTGTCTCGTTTTACACAGAAAAGAGTGTCTCAGGAGGGTTTAACAACCAGCACATATAGCATGAAGAAAATCAAGCAGTCAATAATGAGGGCTTGAGATTTAAAAGATGTGATCACAATTAATTCTTAAGGTGATCTAAATACTTTTATTACCATATAGAGATATTAACATAGGACTCTAACAACCACTAAAAGAATAGGAAAAGAGAGTATAACTTCTAAACTAAAAGAAAGAAAAAGGGATAATAAAAAACAATTGGCCCAAAGGAGGCAAAATGGAAAAAGTAGCATAGTATATAGGTTAACAGATAGAAATAACACCTATAAAATATGATAGCTTTAAGCCTAAATATATTAGTAATTATATTAAATTTAAATGAACTTAATTTGCTGTATACTTGTCTTACATGTATACATTAGTTCTAACATTTAGTCCACTTGTATTCCTTTTCTAAAATAAAAATGTTTTCAATGTTTTATAATACTTTGAGAGTATCCAAATTTCAAACTGCATTAGTGCTTAAACTATCTTTACACAGAGATTTTCTGCTATCAAATTTCTTTTAAAGCTCTAATCAATATCTTGACATGCTATCTTCCTTTAAAAGCAGTGTGACAGATTGCAGTAAATGCTATGTATACAATTATGTTTAGAAAACATGTCCAATATATTAAAAACAAAATCTATAGAGCATGAGGAAGAAGAAATCAATATTTTATTCAAGTTACTGTGATTGAGTATTAAATGAGCTCTAAGATTTTCTTTGGCCAAACCAAAAGAATGGATTCTTTTCACCACTAGGGGTGTGGTATCTCTGTATTTCTGGAATGTAATCATTTTAACGATTTAAGAGATTTTTCATCAGTAAAACTGATAACCTTAACTGAAGTCAGTACTTAAGGGATGATATATTGTTAGTCATATTACTAATTTTCTAACTTTTCTCCTTGTAGGCACTAAATGGCTTTGTACTGGTTGTCACTACGGATGCTTTGGTTTTCTATGCTTCTTCTACTATACAAGATTACCTGGGGTTTCAGCAGGTAAATATAGTTGCCTTAGGTCATTAAAAAATTCTTTTTTGAAAATTAACGTACTACTTTTTATTTATCTTATACTTTAGGGACACAAGTGATCATTTTTAGATAAAAATGTAATTGAAATACATATGTTATAGAATAAAAAGTGTATGTTTGCAGCTAATATATTTTTATGCTTTTAATATTTTACTGCATTATAATTTCCTTAAAGGTACATGTGATTCATGGGTTTTGTGTTTCTTCTTTCATTTGTAAAGAATTCTTATGTGTAAGAAAGAGCAGATGGGGTTTGGATGGGGGCAGACAGGAGAATATTTGCCATCAAATTAGTTATGGGAATTGGAGGGCAAGTGGTAACTGTGAAATGAATGAGGTGATATGTAAAGGTACAAGCAAAATACTGTGGCTTATCCCGTTAATTCCGACTTGTGTGGATTATAAAAATTTTCCTGAAGGAAATGGTATTTAATCTGAAGAGAGTGTGGGGTCCAGATGAGTGGACAGTTGTGGAGGGAACGCAGAGAAGAAAAGCTAGCCATACTGTAGGCAGTAGGCTGGAAGGCCTTGAAGGAGGTGAGTATGTCTGGTTTAATGTTACTAAATATACGGTGAAGATGGATTCGTAAGGTGTTCTGTGTATTTGAGGGGCAAAAACATCCAATACGATTTGGGAACAGTTTGTAAGTACACTTGAATGCTCACTACTCTTATATATCAGTAGTTCTTAATTTCTAATGTTCTTAAGAATCACTGAAGAACTTGATAAAACGTGATAAAATTGATGAGCCTCAGTCCCATATAATCCGATTCAGTACGTCATAGTGGAGCCCATGTATTTTATTTCTAACAGGCTCAACAGGTGATGCCAAGACTGATGGTTGAATAACACTGTCTGCACTGTTACACAGCCTGAAGTTTAAATTATGTCATACACACTATAGAAGCCATTAAATACTTTTGCTGAAGGGAATGCATGTGCTCCAATCTATATTTCACAAGATAACTCTGGCAGTTGTGTAATGGATGGCATAGAGATGACTTCATGTTAGAAGAAAAGGTTCATAGGAAGGTTCAAGTCCAGATAGCTAAAGTGGTGGAATCTGGCTCCTGACACCAAACCTAAGTATTTTTGAATTTTAAAGGAAATATATTAATGTCCATGGAAAAACCTGTTATAAACTTCATTACATAACTAGCTTAATTATTATTTGATTGATTTATAACAGTTAAGAAATTGAAAAGACTATTTCCCAATCTGTTTTTTTTTCTTCATATGTACACCTAACCTGGATATTCTTTAAGAAAACATTTATATCTGACATTGATGGTGGTTTATGGCACCATTTTTAAAACTGCAGGTCGTGACTCATGAGTGGATGATGAAGTTGATGTACAGGATCACCAGTCATTCATTTTAGCTGCTTAAAATAAAATAGGAAACACAGTATTGTCACACATAAATGCACTCTGTGGAACTTTTTTCCATGTCTATATGCACACACAAACACACACAATGGATGGAAAATACTTCTTGCTGTGAGTTGCCATAAAAAGTTAGAACACTAATGGTGGAAAGGCTAAGGCCTCAGCACTGTAGTAAATGCTGAGAAGCAAGAGGTGGAGGAAAGACTCTGACCTTTGTAAAGGCATAATCCCTTAGTCTTATGGAATCTACTAGAAGTCAAAATTTCATGTCAGGAAAATTGTTAGAGAGCAGTGAAGGAAATACGTAATACTTCAAGCTGAGAGAAGTCAAATTTAACTGAATGTTCAGACAAGTTTTGTCACAGGAGGACTTAAAAAAATTTTTTTAATTGGTGGAAAATTGCCCTATGAAGTTGTGTGGTTTCTGCCGTACAACAATGCAAATCAGTCATAATTTTATATATATGTATCCCCTTCCTCTTAAGCCTCCCTCCCCTCACCCCACCCCTCTAGGTCATCACAGAGCGCCAGGCTGGGCTCCCTGTGGTATGTAGCAACTTCCCACTATCTGTTTTGCACATGATAGCATATATATGTCAGTACTATTCTCTCAATTCATCCCTTCCTCACCTTCCCCTGCTGTGTCCACAAGTCCATTCTCTACTAGGTTCATCAGTACTGTTTTTCTAGATTCCATATATATGTGTTAATATATGATACTTGTGTTTCTCTTTCTGACTTACTTCACTCTGTATAAGAGGCTCTATTTTAAAAGATCAATAAATAAAAATCAGCAGAACCTAATGTGTTGCAATTAAGGAACAGGAAGGGGAAGTTGCTCAGTCGTGTCCGACTCTTTGCGACCCCGTGGACTGTAGCCTACCAGGCTCCTCCGTCCATGAGATTCTCTAGGCAAGAATACTGGAGTGGTTTGCCATTTCCTTCTCCAGGGGATCTTCCCTGACTCAGGGATCGAACCCAGGTCTCCCGCATTGGAGGCAGATGCTTTAACCTCTGAGCCACCGAACCCAGGTCTCCCGCATTGGAGGCAGATGCTTTAACCTCTGAGCCACCAGGGAAGACAAGGAACAGGAAGGTGACTTATTTGACTAAAAAGTGGTTCACATAGGGAAGTCATGGCAAATAACCTTTGATTTGTCAGCTATAGTGCTTATGTCTTTCTAGCTTTTCTTGTCTTGAATTCCAGGAGAGCTTTGCAATTGTTTGATTTGCATATATCACCACTAAAAAGCACCCTGTAATCTAGCAGCTAGGTTTTGAAATTAATACACCACATTTTTTTTTTTTTTTTTACTTTTTTTTTTTTTTTAATAAATTTATTTATTTTAGTTGGGGGCTAATTACTTTACAATATTGTAATAGTTTTTGCCATACATTGACATGAATCAGCCATGGGTTTACATGTGTTCCCCTTCCTGGACCCCCCACCCACCTCCCTCCCCATCCCATCCTTCTGGATCATCCCATTGCCCCGGCCCTGAGCCCTTGTCACATGCATCGAACATGGAATGGTGTTCTGTTTCACATATGATAATATACATGTTTCAATGCTATTCTCCCAGAACGTCCCACCCTCACCTTCTCCCTCAGAGTCCATAAAATTGTTCCATGCATCTGTGTCTCTTATTCTGTCTCGCATATAGGGTTATTGTTACCATCTTTCAAATTCCATATACATGCATTAGTATACTGTATTGTTGTTTTTCTTTCTGGCTTACTTCACTCTGTATAAAGGGCTCCAGTTTCATCCATCTCAGTAGAACCGATTCAAATGTATTTTTTTAATGGCTGAGTAATATTCCATTGTGTATACGTACCACAGCTTCCTTATCCATTCGTCTGCTGATGGACATCTAGGTTGCTTCCATGTCCTGGCTATTGTAAACAGTGCTGCGATGAACATTGGGGTACACGCGTCTCTTTCAATTCTGGTTTCCTCGGTGTATATGCCCAGCAGTGGGATTGCTGGGTCATATGGCAGTTCTATTCCCAGTTTTTTAAGGAATCTCCACACTGTTCTCCATAGTGGCTGTACTAGTTTGCATTCCCACCAACAGTGTAAGAGGGTTCCCTTTTCTCCACACCCTCTCCAGCATTTATTGCTTGTAGACTTTTGGATAGCAGCCATTCTGACTGGTGTGAAATGATACCTCATTGTGGTTTTGATTTGCCTGGAGACAAAGATTGAGAAGATGCAAGAAATGTTTATCAAGGACTTAGAAGAAATAAAAAGGAGTCAATATAGAATGAATAATGAAATAAAGGAGATAAAAGACACTCTGGAGGGAACCAACAGTAGAATAACGGAGGCAGAAGATAGGATAAGTGAGGTAGAAGATAGAATGATGGAAATAAACGAAGCAGAGAGGAAAAAAGAAAAAAGAATCAAAAGAAATGAGGAAAACCTCTGGGACCTCTGGGACAATATGAAACGCCCCAACATTCGAATCATAGGAGTCCCAGAAGAAGAAGATAAAAGGAAAGGCCATGAAAAAATACTCGAGGAGATAATAGTTGAGAATTTCCCTAAATTGAGGAAAGAAATAGTCACAGAAGTCCAAGAAACCCAGAGAGTTCCAAACAGGATAAACCCAAGGCGAAACACCCCAAGACACATATTAATCAAATTAACAAAGATCAAACACAAAGAACAAATATTAAAAGCAGCAAGGGAAAAACAACAAATAACACACAAGGGGATCCCCATAAGGATAACAGCTGATCTTTCAATAGAAACCCTTCAGGCTAGAAGGGAATGGCAGGACATACTTAAAGTAATGAAAGAGAATAATCTACAACCCAGATTACTGTACCCAGCAAGGATCTCATTCAGTTATGAAGGAGAATTCAAAAGCTTTACAGACAAGCAAGAGCTGAGGGAATTCAGCACCACCAAACCAGCTCTCCAGCAAATGCTAAAGGATCTTCTCTAAACAGGAAACACAGAAAGGATGTTTCAACACGAACTCTAAACAACAAAGTAAATGGCAACGGGATCATACTTATCAATAATTACCTTAAATGTAAATGGGTTGAATGCCCCAACCAAAAGACAAAGGGTTGCTGAATGGATACAAAAACAAGACCCCTATATATGCTGTCTACAAGAGACCCACCTCAAAACTAGGGACACGCACAGGCTGAAAGTGAAAGGATGGAAAAACATATTCCATGCAAACGGAGACCAAAAGAAAGCAGGAGTCGCAATACTCATTTCAGATAAAATAGACTTTAAAATAAAGGATGTGAAAAGGGACAAAGAAGGACACTACATAAAGATCAAAGGATCAATTCAAGAAGAAGACATAACAATCATAAATATATATGCACCCAACATAGGAGCACCACAATATATAAGGCAAATACTAACAAGTATGAAAGGGGAAATTAACAATAACACAATAATAGTGGGAGACTTTAATACTCCACTCACGCATATGGATAGATCAACTAAACAGAAAATTAACAAGGAAATACACCACATTTTTAAAAATCAGTGCATGCATGCTCCATCACGTCTGACTCTGCAACCCCATGGACCGTAGCCTGCTAGGCTCCTCTGTCCTTGGGATTCTCCAGGCAAGAATAATGGAGTGGGTTGCCATTTCCTCCTCCAGGGGATCTTCCCAATCCAGGGATTGAACCCATGTCTCCTGTGTCTCCTGCATTGGTAGGCAGATTCTTTACCACTGAGCCACCAAGGAAGTCCTTTTAAAAATCAGCACTACTTGTTAATTTCTTTGTTTCTTTTTTCTTTAGTCTGATGTCATCCATCAGAGTGTGTATGAACTGATCCATACCGAAGACCGAGCTGAATTTCAGCGCCAGCTGCACTGGGCATTAAACCCTCAACAGTGTCCAGACTCTGGACAAAGAATTGATGGTAAGAATGTTTACCAAAAGGTAGTGTTGGGAATTGAATTCTCTGAAAGGAGGCAGAGAACCTTTAGAAGCCTGATGACCTAAGGAGGACTTAGAGATATGACAGCCATTGATGAATTCCAAGTGATAAAATATAGCCATATACTCGGTAATATAGTGTATAAAAATAATTATTACACTATTGTGCAAGAGGGGATGGAATGTATAAGGTTAATTCTGGAGTGTGTATATATTGTTCTGTATTTAAAATGCACCAAATATAAAAGCAAACTGGCAGATGGAAGGATTAAAAAATACTTTTTTCAACAAAAGCAGTGTCTTCATACATCTGTAAAAATATTAAAAGGGAGAAAAAAGATGTTAGAAAATATAAAAATTGTTGAGAGTGATACCTCAATAGAAATAAAAACAGCTAAATAGGTAAAGTTCTATGTAGTAAAAGTATTATTCAATAAGTTTTAATTTCTTTTCACTAGCTCCTCTTCTGAAAGTGATTTTTTGGTAATCAGAATATAGCTTTGGTTTAGAAATGAACACAAATTTCAGCTACTCAGACACTTGTGCTGTGCTAAGTTGCTCAGTTTTGTCTGACTCTTTGTGACCCCGTGGACTGTAGCCTGCCTGGCTCTTCTGTCCATGGGATTCTCCAGGCAAGAATACTGGAGTGGGTTGCCACGCCCTCTCTCAGGGAATCTTCCCAACCCAGGGACCCAACACGTGTCTCTTATGTCTCTTGCACTGGCAGGTGGGTTCTTTAGCAGTAGCATCACCTGAGAAGCCCATTCAAACAATTTTTAGCAGAATGGAAAGTAACTTTGTGTTGCTATTTATTTCTATAGAAGCTAATGGACTTTCCCAGCCAGCCATGTATTATAACCCAGACCAGATTCCTCCAGAGAACTCTTCATTTATGGAGAGGTGCTTTGTCTGCCGACTCAGGTGTCTGCTAGATAATTCATCTGGTTTTCTGGTAAGGTGCATCATCTTATACTGGCATTTACTATGAAGTTTTAGAAAATTAAAAAGAAAATGAAACCAATTTGACTGTATTTGAGTTTAGGTTATAAAAATTTACTTAATTAAATCGTTTTATAAAGGAAAGTAACTTTTTTCCAGTCTTTTTAGATTTTTGAAAATATCTTCCATAACTCAGAGTCTCTATCCTTTAGGATGCAGTATAACAAAGACTGAGTGGAATAACATGGACCATTTATTTTGCCCTTCTTTTGGACTTTGTAGGTATAAGATAATTATGTAGTGCTTTTTTGGTGGCAGACTGCTTATTATCCTCTTTGGGTTTAACGCCTGCTAGATGGAAAAATTATCATGGCCTTTTCCACATGGCTAGAATAACTGCCATTTAGAAAAATGGTTGCATATTCATCACTGCAGGATCCTCATCTGGTATGAGACACTCATGTGTAGTGTGAACTCTCGCACTGGAGTGAACTCCATCACAACATCCTGTGTGAATTCCCAGGATGACCAGCAAAGGGAGAACTCTAGGAGTGGAGGTAGATCGTCCAGGCTCTCATTTGTATCCTTAAGATAGTGCACTCCACCACAAATCTGTTAACAAAATGATTTTTGTTGGTGTGTTTATGTCTGAATTTTGCTTACCCAGAATTAGAATTGTGCTTTGAGATAGTTTTCCTTGTACTGATGATCAATTAGCATGTATTTCTAGGTGAAATTTCTTTGTGTAATTGGGTCTTTCTCCCTTGTACTGGTGTCATATTGACATCAGAGTCATCCCTTGGCCTGGTCAGTACTGTTTTAAGCTACCAAATTGATCATGGTCATGATTGTCTGTTTCCTCTGTCTTCTAAAATTATTCTTTATCTTAATAGCTGTCTGCATTCTTTATATGGTTTTAGGATTCATTTTACTGTTTTTGAACAGTTGTGTTTTCTCTTTACAGAAAAGATCCCCATGAGTCTTGAAATATACTCTGAGCTATGGAATCTAGCCCATGTGTATTTGAAAATTAATGAGTACTTGCTGACTTTATCACAGTTCATTTGTTCAGGAAATAGATTTTGAGCATGCAGTGTGCACGGACCCATGCTAGACACAGATGCTAGAGCAGCTGCAAACTCAGAAAACTATATAGGTCTTCCTATTGTGACCTGTTAAAACAAGGAGTGGGTCACTTAGCAGTCCCTTGAGGCCAGTCTCATACTATCTTTTAGGATATTTTTAATGGGCTTCCTGGGAAGAAGGGAACGACAATAGCATTTGATAGCCTCATGAACTTTTGTGGAATCATCAAAAACACTGAAAATGGCCTTGATTGAACCCTTTAAAAAGGAATCATTTATTTTTCGAAGGTTTAAAAAAACAAAACTTTTATTTTAAAAAGCTGAAACTGAAGTGATTGTATGCTGATTTCACAGGTAAGTTGTAAGGAAATTCCATTTTTCATATTCTCCAAGAGCGGGGTTCCATTATGTGTGCTTTGCTCTTTCTTCAGACCTCTTAACTTCAGACTGGAGTTGAGCAGAAATGTGGCTTACTCCTTTCCCCTGGAAAAAACTGATTGAGAACTAAGTCTCTCAACCATCCCCAGAGGACAGGCATATACGATGAAGATCTAACAGACATTTTGTAGAAACAACCAGCCAGTCCCAAAAGCTTCCTATTGGCTATAATGCCTACTCAGCTTCCCACTCTTGGCACTTTTCACCCCAGGGCAAACTCACAGCTCAGAAAATATCTTTCTGTCATAGTGATCAGACTGGGGTGGTATGGAACCTTTATACATCATTAATCTTAATGAACTTTTTGTTTCTTAAGGCAATGAATTTTCAAGGGAGATTGAAATATCTTCATGGACAGAACAAGAAAGGGAAAGATGGATCAATACTTCCACCTCAGTTGGCTTTGTTTGCAATAGCTACTCCACTGCAGCCACCATCCATACTTGAAATTCGAACCAAAAATTTCATCTTTAGAACCAAACACAAACTCGACTTCACACCTACTGGTTGTGATGCCAAGTAAGTGAAACTTTTTCAGGTTTATTTTACCAAACGTGTATTTTGTTACAGTAAGTCTGTCTTATATATATATATTTTCTATATGGTATAGTTTATAACTTTATTTTTATAGTAGCTATTATTAGTTCATACTTTGTAGCATAGCCTTTTAAAATAATTTCATCACATTCACAGATCATTTATTTTATATCTTACAGTATTGTCACAATTTCTGTATTATAGATGATGTGTTTATATTAATAAGATCCAGTATCCATTTATTGCTGGCTTGTTTTACATTGTATGAAGTTTGGCTTTTAGCCCTGGAAGTTCAGTAACCAAAGTAGGTTAGTGCTTTTCTCCTTCCTAGTATAGGAATGCACACAGGTTTGAAAAACCCTGCCCCTCCAAATGGAGTAAAAGTATTCTGGGATATAATTAAAGATTTTGTATTTCATCTATATAATCTACTCTGTTAGACTCACCTTCAGTGATTATTCTCCTGAATGAAGACCATGAAAATTATCTAAAACTGAAATTTGCAGGCATATGTAAAAGAGAGCAATTATAGAAATGTGTTCATTTCTACCTGCTAGTGTAAAATTCTGAGCGTCAACATAGTGCAGAAAATAACTAAAGAGTTTATGTTGGTGACTTCATTTGTGTTAAATTTTAATTTTGTTATTTTCCCTTTAAACAGAGGAAGACTTGTTTTAGGCTATACCGAAGCAGAGCTGTGCATGAGAGGATCAGGGTATCAGTTTGTTCATGCTGCTGATATGCTCTATTGTGCTGACTACCATGTCCGGAGTAAGTTGTAGTTTCTTATGAACTTGACTGAGAAAATACCTTATACTCTAGGACATGTTTCAGATTATTACTGATGAAAAGTGTTTAAGGAAACTATCTGGATTAGCTTCTACTCAGTATCACACAACTGTAAGTAACTGGAGTTACACTCTTAATTCCTTAGCTGCCACACAGGAATGGAATAGCTTAATTACTCTGAAAATGGCTATTTTGTCTCATCAGTGTATTTCATAACTTTGTTAATAGAGTGAAAGTGTTAGTTGCTCAGTTGTGTCTGCCTCTTTGCAACCCCACAGACTGTAGCCCACCAGGCTCCTCTTCATGGAATTCTCCAGGCAAGAATACTGGAGTGGGTTGCCATTCCCTTCTCCAGGGGGTCTTGCTGACCCAGAGATTGAACCTGCATCTCTTGCATTGCAGGCCTATTCTTTACCATCTGAGCCACCATGGAAGCCCAGATTCTACTTTAAAATTGTATTGTAAAATATTATACTGTAGGACATGTTCCCTTTTAAAAATGAAAACAATTTCCCCCCAAACTGTACTCCATATAGTTTCACATATTACTTGAATTGTCTGACTTAATCTTTCCTTGAATTATTTAAATAATAAATTTAGTCTGAAATAGGAAAAAACAGCAATGCTGAAGAACTATCTTGATGCATTTTAATATACTGTGCTTAGAAGTCATCAGTGTATTTATCATCTTTGGTGATACGTGAATTACATCCAGAAATATTACAGAGATTTTCTTTATTGTGTTGATTTTAGATTTTCTAATTTAATTTTTTTTGTTTGTTTGTTTTAGTGATTAAGACTGGAGAGAGTGGCATGATAGTGTTCAGGCTTCTTACGAAAGACAATCGATGGACCTGGGTGCAGTCAAATGCACGCTTAGTTTATAAAAATGGAAGACCAGATTATATCATTGCAACTCAGAGACCTCTAACGTAAGCACAAAGACCTAGAATGTTTTATGTTTTGGTTTTTTATTTTTAACACTCTGGTTTAGAAATCCTCTTACATGAAAACCTTAAAGTAAATTCTGGGAGAATTTACACTGGAAATAAACAAAAAGGTAATATGTATAGAGAGAAGCATAGGTAAGTTAAGGACACTGAGAAATCAGAGTTAACCAACTTTCTTGAACAACTATGGATGTAGAACTATTGAAGAGAATAATTAATGAAAACTCCAAGGGTTCATCCTGGCTGTATGAAAGTAGGGTGAAAAGCCAGTGCCTTCTGTTAAAATAAATACGTAACAGTGCTTTATTTAGCATGTGTTTGCTAATAAGCAGGCAGAGATTCTTAAGTTTCTCATATATTCTAGAAGTGAGTATGTTGTCAAATATTCACATTGCACACATTTTCTCTACTCTGGAGAACTGATTTGTGTATGTGGCTTTGAGAGTAAGGATCACAATTAGTCTTTTTCCCTTATATGGACATTTAGTCGACTAGTAACATTTATTTAAAAGATGATTTTTTTGAAAAGACCATCTTTTCCTCACTGCACTACATTTCAATCAGAGGATTGTATCTGTGGTTCTGTTTCTCAGTTCCATTGGTCGAGTTGTCTGTTTTCATACCAAAGCACATTGTCTGTCTTAACTATTCTGTATCTTGATATGCCTTGATATCTTTATGTCCACCATCTTGTTTGTTCAGAATTTTTGTTCTCCTTGGATAGAGTCTTGGCCTCTTCTTTACCCTTTATATTTCCATATATATTTAGAAATCAGTTGCCAATTCCTATGGGAAAATCTGTTGAGATTTTGAATGGGACTATATTGAAATTATAGTTCCTTTTGGAAAAATTAACATCTTTATATTGAATCTTGCAACCCATGAAAATGGTGGTACATGTGTATGTACTCATGTTTTTATCTTAATAATGGGCTGTATTGTTCCTACCTGAGTCTTACACATATTTTAATTTTATTCCTAGATATGTTCTATGATGTTTTAAATGGTGTGTATATATATTATATATAATTTTGATATATAGAAATGGTTGAGTTTTTAATATTGATGTTTGACATCTAGTGACCTTACTTCAACTCACTTATTAATTCTAATAAGGTGTCTGTAGACTTTAAGGTTTTCTAATATGCCCTATGTTGTTTGCAAATAATTTTTTTCTTTTAACCTTTAGACTTAGTTTTATTCTTTCTTTATTGTACTGGCCAGGCCCTCTGTAGAATGCAGTGCAAATAATGATAATTCATTTTGGTCTTATTCCCAACTTTAAGGGAGAAAGACTTCAAATATTTGATCATTTCATATGATATTTGTAAGTAGTCTTTTGTTATTTTTGTAAATACTGGGTATTTTTGTTTCAGGTTTAAAAGCATCCCTTTCTTTAGTTTACCAGAAGTATATCATTATCAGGTGTGGTTGTTGAATTTTTACACCAAATGCTTCCTTTGAATTCATCAACATTATGATTTTTCTCCTTTATGCTCTTATTTTCTTTCTGTTCTATAAGTTCTGTACTCACATAATTTTAAGAAATATTTTCTGGTATTAGGAATTTGTGCCCTTGTCTTAGTCAATATTCCTAGAAGGCCATTAATTTTATTATCCTTCTCAAGGGATCAGCTTTTGGTTTTTTGATTTTTTCCTGTTATACACTTGTTACCCATTTATGTCTGTTCATTATTATTTCCTTCCTTCTACTCTTCTTGGGTATAATTTGAATTTCTTTTCACTTTTTTCTTTTTTAATGTATTTGGTTAAGGTATTAGTTTTTCTTTAAGTAAGTATGATTTTAACTACTGTCCTTATTTTTGTGTCTTTATCATTCAATTGAAAATATGTGCCAGTATTTATTTTGACT
Source organism: Giraffa tippelskirchi (assembly GCF_054371585.1). Classification (NCBI taxonomy): domain Eukaryota; kingdom Metazoa; phylum Chordata; class Mammalia; order Artiodactyla; family Giraffidae; genus Giraffa; species Giraffa tippelskirchi. The sequence continues at coordinate 72,807,229 of NC_137284.1, forward strand.
TGTTTATTCAGGAATTATTTAGAAACATAGTATTATGTACTGTTAGATACTAGGGGATTTTCTAGTTATCTTTTTGTTACTTGACTTTACTCTTAATTCCACTGAGGTTAGACAATAGCCTGAAGGAATTCAGTCCTTTGAAATTTGTTGTGGCTCATTTTATAATCTAGTGTATGGTCAGTGTTGATAAAATATCCTACATACTCTTGTCAAGAATACATGTTCTTTTGGATGTACAGTATTCTTTACATATCAGTGGTCTGGTTTGTTTTGATCATGTTTTTATACATTTGCTATTTTTGTTTGCTTGTTCTACTAGTTATTAAGAGGTTGTTAGACCCATTTGGAGCTCTTTAGACCCATTTGTAGCTCTTTACCTATTACCAACATTAAATTTTACACATATACACACTACATAGTATATATGAAACTATGACATTTATTCCATGCCTTAACCTAACTTACAAATTCTTTTCCTATGCAAAAATTTTAATTTTCATATGTCAGTCTTCCTTTAGAGCTTTATATTTCAGCATGCCTCACTTGTATATTTGGATCTGTAGTCCATTCAGAATTTATTTTTTCAGGTAGGGATGGAATGTGAGAGTGAAATTAAATTTTTGGACAAATTCTATCTAAACAATTTTAAGTACTTGTCATCAGAAAGGTTTCTCTCAAATTTATGTTCACCTCTAGCAAACTTAACTACTGTGTATTTTGTGTGCTAGTTTTTCTTTTTTTTTCATTTCTTATTTTGGAAATGTTTATGATACAGCTTTTCCTAATACATGCAAACTTTCTTGTGCCCAATTGTAGAGATGAAGAAGGAACAGAGCACTTAAACAAACGCAATATGAAGTTGCCATTTATGTTCACCACTGGAGACGCCATTCTATATGAGATAAGCAGCCCTTTTTCTTCCATAATGGATCCCTTACCAATAAAAAATAAAAATGATGCTGGTGGAAAAGAGTCAACCATCACATCAACTCTAAGTAAGGATTCCCTCCTGAATGCCATAATGCAACAAGACGAGGCTATTTATCTCTGTTCTGCCTCAACTAGTACACCTTTCGAAAGGAATTTTTTCAGTGACTCTCTGAATGAGTGCAGTAACTGGCAAAACAGTGTTGTACCTATGGGGAGTGACAGTATCCTGAAACATGAGCAGATCAGCCAGTCTCAGGACATGAACCCAACTCTCTCTGGAGATCATGCCGGACTCTTTGCAGATAACAGAAACAGTGACTTGTACAGCATTATGAAACACCTAGGCATTGATTTTGAAGACATCCAACACATGCAACAGAATGAGGAATTTTTCAGAACTGACTTTTCCAGTGAAGATGACTTCAGAGATATTGACTTAACAGATGAAATTCTGACCTACGTTGAAGACTCTTTAAATAAGCCTACCTTCGGGTGTTCAGGGTACCCTCAGCAGCCATCCATGGCTCTGAACCCTAGCTGTATGGTCCAGGAGCAGGTCCAGTTAGACCAGCAGCAGCTGCAGCCCCATCAGATGCACCCGGCAGTGGAGCAGCAGCAACAACTGTGTCAGAAAATGAAGCATATGCAAGTTGACAGCATGTTTGCAAACTGGAACTCTAACCAATCCGTGCCTTTGAATTGTCCTCAGCAAGACCTCCAGCAGTACAGTGTCTTTGCAGACTTAGGTGGGACCAGTCAAGAGTTTCCCTACAAACCTGAGCTTGATCCTATGCCTTACCCCCAGAACTTGATTCCCTGTAGGCAGCCTGGGTTGCCACCGCCTCCTCCAGGTACACAGTTAGACTTTCCCATGGGCAATTTTGAACCAGCCCCGTACCCTACTACTGCTTCTAATTTAGAAGATTTTGTCTCATGTTTACAAGTTCCTGAAAACCAACAGCATGGACTCAATCCACAGTCGGCCATGGTAGCTCCTCAGACGTGTTACACCGGGGCTGTTTCAATGTACCAATGCCAGCCAGACCCTCAGCCCAGCCAGGTGGCTCAGATGCCATACAACCCAACCACGCTGGGCTCACAGGCATTTGTAAACAAGGTAAGGGTGTTCTCAAACTGAGTAAGTCCTTACAAATGCCTCTTTGTACATTATAAATAGATGTAAATTATGAGTTTTCCGTCAGTGACTGATTTTAACCTCTTATCTGTAGCATGTATGGGAGAACATTTCTAATTTTATTTGTGACTATTTTGTGTAAGCTGGTACTTTCATGTTACTAATACAAGTATATCATATTTAAAAGAAATCAAGGACAAAAGCCATATGAATACATCCATAAGTTAAAAGTAAAATTACCAAGTAAAATTAGTTAAAAGTACACTGTTTAGAATAAAGTTGATTTTTTAAAAATCTGACCTTTTAAAAACATGCTGACTTAGAAAGCTTTAAGGTTTTAAAAATAGTTTTTTTCAAAGCTCTTTTTTTTTTTACTGACAGCTGATTTACATTTTCAGGTATACAACACAGTGACTCAGTATTTTTATAGATTATACTCATTAAATATCAACTCTCTTCCTGTTGAAATTGGGTTAAACCAGTATCAATGTGTTTCCTTCAAATACTTTTGTCCTAGGTGATCTCTGGTAAAAGTCCTAGGCTCCTCGGTGTTCTATCATCATTATTTTATCCTTCAAGGTAAAATAGTTTTTTCCCCTGGTATCTTAAGAAAAATAAGAAAGGTAACTTATCTGGCTTTCTATTATGAGACTCAAACTGGATGTTTTATCTTTATCGTTTAAATGTGTCATTCAGACCCTTCTACCAACATGGTAACTTAAAGTGCTTCCTGATGATTGCTGCTCTTTGTGACCACCCAGGAATGTCTCATGCTTGCCTTTATGCTTTTCCATTAGAAAATACTGAGTTCATGTTGTATATTTTAGTTGTGAAGCAACTCCCAATAAGACTGTAATAATAGTTTATAAATGTCATTTGCAGCTTTCTCACTAATTGTTTTTTCCTGACCTTTTTTATACACTTGGTTTGTTTCATTACATATGAGTTTTTCCCTAGAAAAAAGACTGTGAAAATTTTTCTTATCCTCATTCCTGACATTGTTCAGTAATATTAAAATTTAACAATGAGTTACAGTCTATCTCACAACATTGCTGCAGAATAAGCACAGGTAGGTAACTTGTAAACTGTAGAGAAGTGAATTATGTAAAATTATATTCTGAAGAGGGCCTGCATTAGCACCAGTTCCTTACAGTGTTTTCTTTCCCACTGTTTTGTGTTACTTCCTTATGAATAGTAAGAATTCTGGACCTATATATTCCCCCAAGGAGTTACTGGACTTCCCTGGTGGCTTAGACAGTAAAGAATCTGCCTGCAATGCATCAGACCTGTGTTCGATCCCTGGGTTGGAAAGATCTTCTGGAGAAGGGAATGGCTAGCCACTCCAGTATTCTGGCCTGGAGAATTCCATGAACAGAGGAGCCCAGAGAGCTATAGTCCATGGGGTGGCAAAGACTTGGAAATGACTGAGCAACTTAAAAAAAAAAAACAACAAGGAGTTGTTATTAAATCTAAAACAAATTGGAACTCCATCTGTGGCTCACACTATATTTCTGTTGGCTAGCACTGCTCTAGACAGTCTTTTTTCGGGTGGCGCTAGTGGTAGAGAACCTGCCAATGCAGGAGACATAAGAGACACAGGTTCGATCCCTGGGCTGGGAATATACCCTGGAGCAGGAAATGGCAGCACACTCCAGTACTCTTGCCTGGGAAATCTCATGGACAGAGGAGCCTGGTGGGCTACAGTCCATAGGATCCCAAAGGGTAGGACACAACTGAAGTGACTTAGCACACAGTCTCTTTCAAGACAGTTGCTGATGTGCATTGTATTGAGTGATGAAAGTAATTTATCAAACCTACCTTTTGCTGGGCGATTAATACCTTCCCTTTGAAAACTTGACAAAGTTTAGAAGGACTGGAACCTAATGTTACATAGGCTTTAGAAAGGTAAATTTCATTTGAACCAATTTAGGTATGATTATAATCCATTACTTTCACTAATTATACTAAGATTCAAAAGGTTCTATAATCTATAAAAACCTACAGAACTATAACAAATTATTCATGTCAGTCACTCACTCGTGTCCGACTTTTTGCAACCCCATGGACTGAAGCATGCCAGGATTCCCGTCCATCACCAACTAATTATTCCTGTAATTCCACAGAACTGTGTGTCTCAAGGTCCTCCCCTCCCCCTCCTTTTTTTCCAGTAGCAGTTATGGAAATGAGACTAAATTTCATTGTTAAAAGGCAAGAGCAAGCACTTTACTTTGGTAATTTTTATTTCCATAATTAGGGCAATAATTTTAGTAGTACTTTGAAAGCATATTGTGAATAAAATTGGTTCTAAAAATCATACCCATGGTATATAGTATATAAGGAATATTAAGAAACCTCTTGCAAATCATAACTTGCCTCTTTTCAGAAAGTTCTGGGTTATCTGTAGTCCAGTGTAGTGATCTTGAATGTAGTTAGTTTATTGGTACCTAAAACTTACTGAGATACAATCTGGTCAAAGCAGACTTACTTTTGACAGAGAATAGTACCTGTGGTTCGTGACTGGTACTTTCTGATCCAGTGGTTCCTGCCCAAACCAAAGGCATTTCATTGATCAAATAGTCAATGTATGGAGTGCCACATCTAAAGTGAGACAATGATATCACTCACCTATACTATCTAACGGACAAACTGAAAGATTGTAAGTGCAATTAATACATGTGTTCAATATGTCTTCACTGAATGAGTTAAAATAGCAGTAAAGGGATAGTTTAACAATAACAACTCGGAGGATAAAGATTTTAGAACTACATTTTCACATATATAATGGTTTAATATATATGAAGAATCTGTTCTAATAAGTTGCGTTGCTGTTTGTTTGCAGTTTCAGAATGGAGCAATTTTAAATGAAATGTATCCAGCTGAATTAAATAGCGTGAGTAACACTCAGCCTGCCACCCATCTTCACCCATCAGAAGCCAGACCTTACCCTGATTTGACAGCCAGTGGATTCCTGTAATTCCAAGCCCACTCCTCACCTTGGTTTTTGAGTAGTTTGTGAAGCATCACAGAGGAATAAGACTGTCCTTGTTGGATGTCGGCAAGTTCACGTGGAGGCATTGATGTACGTGTTCTTTTTACTGTTATAAAAACGTTAAAATCTGGTTTGTAATAAGAGGAGTTAATCACCTATACTACCATCATTAGAATAGTATGCTGTCACAGAGGAGTAAAATACCATCTACAGTTTACAGTATTCTGAAATAATACCACAGAATATACAGAGCTTTTTCAGGGAGATATTATGACACTTTTAAATAAGAAAAATTTTTCTCTGGTGGAATTACTTCCATCAGATTAAAATCAAATACTTTGAGTTTTGAACTTGTAGATTATTAGTGTACCAAATATGAACTATTTGCTTTTACTTTTAGCTTCTGCTTTTATCTCAGAGGTTAAAACAAGTGGTTTGGTGCTTGTATAAAAAGATAATCTCAGTATGCTCCTCCCTCCTTGGTAATGTAAGTGCCTCACACTTTTTTCTACCTATAACACTGTAGGGAGTATATTTTATGTAAAATACATATTTACATAAAATATACTTTTTCTTTTTAAAATTAATAACATTCTGCACACAAATATTATTGGTATTTCTTAAATTCAGTCATTTTTATTAATCTAGGCATGTTTCAACTGCACTACTCACCCACTTTCTTCAGGTAAAGAGCAAATAATTGTTGAAAACAGAAATATTTATTACTCTAGTTGTTTCTAGATTTTAATGTTGCCGTGTGCCTTACGTTGAAAAATTTTGGAAGTGGAAATATCTTCCCAAATTTTTTTTTAGTTATTGTAAGAGAGCAGCACTAAAATTTCAAGAGTTTTCAGAAGTAAGAGATACACCATTTAGCTTTACTAAAATCTCCACCTTAATAGTTGAATGTTGCCCTGTAAAGAATCTGCTGTTAAATGCAACCCTGTGTATTAACTTAAAATGAAGAGAAGCAGCTTTATTTTTAGCTCTTTAATAAGTAAAGCACCCATTTCAATATGTATAAATTCTTTAAAAACTTTTAGAGGTGTAATCCTTTAAAATGTAGTATGTTGACTTTATAAATTTCACTTCTTAGTACAGTGGAAACTATTTGTTTTTCTCATATTTGAGGAGTGTTAAGATTGAATATAGCAACGTTTGGTGCAAAGTATTGGTATGAGTGAAAAAATGGTGCATTGTATAGTTTATAATGAACAACAATATTCGTAAAATGTTTTCAGTCTTTAAAAATAGTGCATACCTTATATATGCACATAAATAACTTGTTTGGGTCTGAACATATTTTATCACTGTGTCTTTTAATCGCAAATTAATCACACCACTAATAACTTTACCATCCTTGGGTGACTTAAAAGTGCCACCATCTGACTTTCTTTTACTTAAATAGGACAGCTGAAAAGCATAGACATGTTTTGCATGTATTATATCAAACACAATGAAATCCAAAACTGAAATGTAGTATCAAAATACATTTTTTTTTTAGTAAATCAATGTATATAAAAGTGACTTCAGACACAATAGCTAAGTCAGTTTTATGCATTTTCCGACAGAATTCTGAACCTGGACAATGAATTCAAGTGTTGAAAAAAATAAATTTGTCTAAAACATTTTATAATTTGTTTGTAGCAGGAGGAATCACTAAAGATTTAGACCAGACTAATATTAGTCCAGATTAATATTCTGTTTTTACATTGAAACTTTTCATGAAAAGTCTTCATCTAAATCATTTTTGTTAGTCTCTTCCACGTGTTACTGGATGAACTGTTTAGTGGGGAAAAAACAGGCTTCTAAACTATATGTGAATATGATGACAATCAAGTATACACTTAAAAAATTTAAAGCAATACTGTATATTTTTATCTATATAAAGTAACTAAAATTTACCTAATAATAAAATCACATTAAACCCAATACACCTTTGTCTGTATTGCTAAGTGCCAAAGGAAGAATCTTTGTGTAATGCTATATTGAGGGATTTATTTTTAGATGACGTGCACTTCTAAGGATGTGGATGTTTCTACTCTGATCTTTTTCCTATGCCAGGTTGTCCCTCCCGTACCTGAAGATTTACCAGTGTTCCAATGTATTATATATAGCTTTTAATCTTTACTCTGCACAATCTAGTGTTTTTCAGTATTACTAAATTTTAGGTAAATGTTTTTTCATGGGTGTTTTCTCCTTCAAGATGTTACTGCTTACATATGCCATGCATACATTTTTGTTTAAAATATGATTTATAATATCCTTATCAAAAATTGTATACAATAACTTATGGTAATAAAATAATCACCAAGTATGAATAGTATGTTTTAACACAAATTATTTTTGGTCCACATAAAGGAAATGAGCACTTATAGTATAGTATTATAATTATGTCAGATGAAGGCAATCTATAATATTTAAGGATAGGTTATGTCAGTAATTTCTAAACTTCTTACAAAGTTTTGCCCCCCTGGATATTTTGGGCTTTACTGGAATATAAAAAAGACTTCAAGTAAACTCATAGATTAAAATGCTTCTGCAGTGGACTGTTCTTTTAAACCTTGTACAATCAGTGTTATAGTTTAGTGGTGGTAGTATCAATTCCATTTTAATAGTATTTTAAGAATATTTATGAAAACAATTTAAACAAACCATGTTCTGTTTTGTGCTTAGATAAGAAAAGTTATTGCCCGAACTTATGTCTCTATCAAATATAAATGGCATGTTAAGCCTTTGGTATTACATGCATAACTTTTAAACACTCACCTTGAATTCTGCAGTTGGCATTACTTGAAGAAAAATTCCTGAGAAAAAGTTTTCATTCTCAGTAACAATTGTTTACATTAATTTTACACTTATTCTTAATCATAACAACTTGATAGTAACACAGCAAATTCGCATTACACCTGAGTCTGAACATTTGAGAAAGACTAACACTGTCTTTTGTCTAAGAAGTGCATAATATATTCAGTTTCAAATATTTGATCTCAAAGAACCAAGAAAAATCCAGATAATCATATTCCTGATGCCTGCTTTCATTTAGTCAATTGGTTTCCATCAGCATGAATGACTTCAGCTTGCCCCCCTGTTATCAAGCCTATCAGACACTGACCAGGGATGTTATTAGCTACTCACTAGACTAAGGAATATTGCTCCAAATTTTTTCCCAATGTCTGCAGAGGACCATGCTTCCAATTCCACTAATACAACTGAAACTATCAAAACCCCACAGCACATCCTAAGTGACTATGTACTTTGACCCCGGCAGTACCACTGGCCTCTGCTCTTAAGCCAACCTCCAATGAGGGAGAAGGAGAAGATCCCTTGCCTTTAAGATTAAACACCCTTCCTAACCCCAGCCTCCCACTCCATCCCTCCCTCAACCCTCGCCCACCCCCTTGGGAATGACAAGTCTATTCTCTTATGTCCATGAGGAGGGTTAGCAGATGTAAGCTATTATATATGGAATGGATAAACAAGGTCCTACTGTATAGCACAGAGAACTATATTCAGTATGATAAACCACAATGGAAAAGATTATTTTAAAAACATGTATATGTACAACTGAATCACTTTGTACAACAGAAAGTAACACAACATTGTAAATCACTGTATTTTCCTCTTCCAGAATCTTTTCTCTCTCCTGTAAGCTTACCTGTGGACAGGTCATCTTCTATCCTGGAAAAAATGTACTTACTTCTGCATACCTTTCCTTATCACTTCTTTGCCTCCTTTCTCTACAACAATGTTGAGCTCCTGAAATCTTGTTTTCCTCCCATTACGTTGCTCTGTTGAAGTTCACTTAACTTCCTTCTTACCATAGGCTAGTTCTCTGTGGCCCTGCAGCCAAATATATTGTAGCCTCAATGAATTTCTTTCCTCCATTCGCTTCTGTGCTATTAGTTACCCTGCATCTGATTATTCCTTCAACTACTCTCCTCTCCTCCCACCTGGCAAGAGTCTCATTTCTGATCACTGTGTGTGGTTCCTTCTCTTCATACTGACCCTTTGGAAGCACATCCTCTCTGCAACTACTACTTTTGTGATGAACCCTCTTAAAAACAGATCTTACCTCTGAAACGGTGATAGAGACACCTTATCTCTGATCTATATTCGTAGAGCATCCTTTCCCTCCCAAGAGCAGCAGAGTAGAGCTAAGCACTCAGACACTGAGGTCAGACTCCTGGCTTCAGCACACATACAATGTGAATCACTGGGAAGGTTTCTTCCTCTCTCTGAGCATGAGTTTCTGTTTCTACAAAATAAGGATAACAGTAATGCTTCACTGTATCGTTGGGGGATTCCACAGAGACTTTATGTAAAAACAGTTCTCAGGAGGCCAAAATGGGAACCATTTGAGCAAAACAATAATAGTATTTGGATTACAAGAAATGAAATACCCATGAATCCATGCTGATATAAAGGGTTGCATAAATAAATGGAGGAAAAGGGCAAATCTTCCTAATAGAAGAATCCCAAGCATAGATAACTATGCCTTCTAATAGATAATTAAGCTCCCAAGAAGCTTAATACCCACCCCCCCTTCCCTTGAGTGTGGGCTAAACTCAGCCTTTTGCTTCCAAAGAATACAGCAGAGAAAGGGAAAATGTTAAAAGTTGGCATTGTAGAAATCTGTCTAGCACCACTTTAACCAAGCAGTTGAGTTTGACAGTGATAAGTCATGGTGTTCCTCTCAGATATAATGGTATGATCAGTACACTTCTGCTCTGTGGCGTTTTCTCAGAAACACGTAACCCTAGTCTAATTATGAGAAAATGTCAGAGAAACCCCAAATTGAGAGAGATTCCACAAGATTTCTGGGAGTGTTCTTCTTCTTCAAAGTGTTACAGTCAAAACCGGAGATTGAGACATTTTCACAGATTAGGAGACTAAGGAGACATAACTTGATAAATACAAAATAGAATATCTGGACTGCATTCTGCAATAGAAAAGAGGCTTTAATGGAACACCTGCAGAAAGCCAGATTAAAATTTAGGTGATAGTATTGGACCAGTATCATTTCCTAGTTTTACCAAAGTACCATGGTTATGTAAGAGGTTAAATTTAGAGGAAAATGAATGAAGAGAATAAAGGAACTCTGTATTTTTACAACTTTTATGTAAATCTAAAATTATTCCTAAATAGTTTATTTAAAAATCATTTTGTATTAAAAACAGTTTGTTGACTGTCACATAGCAAGTACTGAATAAATGTCCGTGATTACTATTTCCCTGTGATTTCCAGTCAACCTCAGTTGTAGGTAAGTCTCTACATTGGTACTGTTCCTTCTCATTCTGTTTCCTATTTATTTCATGAATATCTAGGTTTTTAGTCCCCAATACTCCTTTCTACTTTAATCTCCTGATTATCATCCTTATCAATGATCCTTCTAGCCATGTTTCCAGAACTCTTACACATCAATATAATAATCTATTTTTCCATTCCAGCTAAAAACAATCATATCTCAAACTTTGAGCATTTGTAACTGCCTTATTTTTGCCAACTTCAAATTTCCTTTTCTAATCACACCATCTTCTACTTTCCTGATCCTTTCTTCTTTGTTCAACTAGCTCTTTGCCCTTCTTGTGATCTCCAGCCCTGTGAGTACACAATGTTCTTTTTCAGGGTGTCAGCAATGTGTTTGCTTGTACCCTGAAATTGCTCACTTCCTTATTGGTAACTGACATTCCAAACCATAGCCCTGGCCAAAACTCATCAGCACAGCACATAGCCTGGCCACTTCTTTTCCTGATAAGCAGTTTTGCTAGACAAAGTGACAAAACTGGAATAATGGCCTCACCACAAACTGAACTGGAAGGAAAGCTAAGACAAACCTAGACAGTGTATTAAAAAGCAGACATTACTTTGCTAACAAATGTCCATATAATCAAAGCTATGGTTTTTCCAGTAGTCATGTATGGACGTGAGAGTTGGACTAGAAAGAAGGCTGAGCACCGAAGAATTGATGCTTTCAAACTGTGGTTTTGGAGAAGACTCTTGAGAGTCCCTTGGACTGCAAGGAGATCTAACCAGTCCACCATAAAGGAAATCAGTCCTGAATATTCATTGGAAGGACTGATGCTGAAGTTGAAACTCCAATACTTTGGCCACCTGATGGAAAGAATTGACTCATTGCAAAAGAGCCTGATGCTGGGAAAGATTAAAGGCAGGAGGAGAAGGGGAAGACAGAGGATGAGATGGTTGGATGGCATCACCAACTCTATGGACATGAATCTGAGCAAACTCCCAGAGATAGTGAAGGATGGGGAGCCTGGTGTGCTGCAGTCCATGGGGTTGCAGAGTCAGACACAACTGAGAGACTGAACAACACACAAACTTGCACCATGTATATGGCAGAGACTGACAATTACCTAACACCAGTAACATCTTTCCTTCTTTCTCTGTAAGAGAACCCTGATTTTTCCCTGATCATTGAGGGAAAAAAAGGACTACATTTTCCAGACTCCTCTATTGATAGGTATAGCTAATATAAGATCTGGCCAAGTATATGAAAGCAAAACTTTTGTGATACTTCCAACAAGGATGCTGAAATAGACCTAATGCAGCTGCAAGAAGTGTTTTGTGCTTTTTTGCTTTTCCTTTCTAGCCAGCACACGTGGGTGTGATCAGTGGAGATTCAGCAGCTCTTCTGAACAGTGAAGACAGAAGCCATTAAACTAGGGTGGTGAAGCAAAAACAGGACAAGCCAGGGTCCCTCATGACTTGAAACCACAAAATAAAACCTGTCTGCCTGCCTCGTGACTTCTTACATATAAGAGATAAAAAGATTTCTGACTTGGTTAACCCATCATTTTATGATCTATCCCACCCCTATCCCCCATCCACAGTTATCTCCATCTTCTCACTGTCTCCAATGATATTATCTCTGACTTGACTCAAAGACAGTCTGATGTGATCACCAGTTTCCTTCTTTTTTTACCTCAATGTTTTTATTGATCAGTTATCCTCCCAGACTTTCCCTACTCCTTTTTCTTGCATTTTCAGACATCGAATGTGTTGGTTTCTCCAGCACACAAGCATCATCCATTTTCTTCTAAGGACAATAAATCACACTGCTACTTCATTCTTTTTCCTTCTGTCCACTCACTCATTCCTTTTTATTGTTCTACATCTAAATAGAGCAGCTTGCTATGACTTGCTTTCATTACTGACCTCCTATTTCTTAAATCTTCACAGTATGAATTTACTACCAATTTGTAAAAATGTTCTTTTAAGTCAAAAGATCTTCTTCCTTGATACTTTCTTACCTTGGCTTCTGTAACATGATAATGTTTTATTGCTCTTGGTCCCCCTCTCTCTCCCAAATAAAAGATCTAAATAGACATTTTTCCAAAGAAGACATAGAGCAAGAGGCACATGAAAAGATGTTCAATATCACTAATTATTAGAGAAATCTAAATTAAAACTACAATGAGATGCCACTTCACACCAGTCATAATAGCCATCATGAAAAAGAGCTACAAACAATAAATGCTGGAGAGGGTGTGGTGAAAAGGGAACTCTATTGTACTATTGTTGGTAAACAGTATGGAACTTCTTTAAAAAACTACTATATGATCCAGCAATCCTGCTCCTGGGCATGTATCCTGAGAAAAACATGATTGGAATGGGTACATGCACCCCAGTGTTCATTGCAGGGCTGTTTACAATAGCCAAGACATGGATGCAACCTAAATGTTTCATAGATAGGTGAATGGATAAGGAAGGTGTGGTACATGTATATCATGATATATTACTCAGCTATTAAAAAGAATGAAATAGTGTCATTTGCAGCAATATAGATGGACCTGGAGATACCATACCAAGTGAAATCAGAGAAAGTCAAATATCACATAATATCTCATATGTGGAATCTAAAAAAATGATACAAATGAATGTATTTACAAAACAGAAACAGACTCACAGACTTAGAGAATGAATCTATGGTTTCTGAGGGTTACCTTTTAACAAGCTCCTCTGATGAGATGTATGTTACATTAAAATATGAAAACCATCAGGATAATCTTACAACATAAGTATTAGACTAGGGAGGGCTTTCCCAAGCTACACTGTAACTTGAGTGACCCCAATTGATCCTTTGGCTCCCAACTGAGAAAATCATGTTTATTACATTAACTGCCCTCTTACCTGGTATGTGCACATGCTTGATAGAATTTAATTTGGTCCCATTAGCTTTCCTGTGCTGATGAGTTTAGACTTTTAAATTCCACTAGGCAGAATCAGTCCTGGCTTCCTACCCAACCTCCAGCCCCACCATCACCACCTTAGACAGGATCCACAGCCCCTGGGGGTCATTTTCTGATACTATTTCTTCCACTTCTAGAAAAATGTTTCAGGAAGAGTGATGGAAAGAATTCTGTTTGGTGTCTAAAGTATACGGGCCTGCATGAAACAGCTTACAATTTAAAGCCAGCCAGAATTTGAAGGAACACAGACTCATATGTAGAAAAATTTATAGAAATCAGGGATTAATAGATTAGAAAAGAGAAGAGGTCTGTGATGTGATTACTTACTTCAAATAACTAATAAACTAGAATTTGGGAAAAGGAGATTATTCCTGTCATTTATGATCCAGAAGTAAAAGTAAATCCAGGATCAATGATAAAAGTTACAAGAGGAACTAAAGAGCCTCTTCATGAAGGTGAAAGAGGAGAGTGAAAAGCTGGCTCAGAACTCAACATTCAAAAAATGAAGATCATGGCATTTGGTCCATTAACTTCATGGCAAATAGATGGGAAAACAATGGAAGCAGTGACAGATTTTATTTTATTGGCCTCCAAAATCACTGTGGATGGTGATGGTAGGCATGAAATTAAAAGATGCCTGCTCCTTGGAAGGAAAGCTATGACAAACCTAGACAGCATGTTAAAAAGCAGAGACATCACTTTGCTGACAAAGGTCCATCTAGTCAAAGCTATGGTTTTTCCAGTAGTTACATACGGATTGAGAGTTGGACCGTAAAGAAGGCTGAGCACCAAAGAATTGATGCTTTTGAACTGTGGTGTTGGAGAAGACTCTTGAGAGTCCCATAGACTGCAAGGAGATCCAACCAGTCAGTCCTAAAGGAAATCAACCCTGAATATTCACATTGGAAGGACTGTTGCTGAAGCTGAAGCTCCAATATTTTGGCCACCTGATGTGAAGCGTCAACTCATCAGAAATAGACCCTGAGGCTGGGAAAGATTGAGAGCAAGACGAGATGGCAGCAACCGAGGATGAGATGGTTGGATGGCATCACTGACTCAAGGAACATGAGTTTGAGCAAACTCTGGGAAATAGTGAAGAACAGGGAAGTCTGGCATGCTGCAGTCCATGGGTTTGCAAAGAGTCAGACATGACTTAGTGACTGAATGACGACGACAGATTTTACTTTTATATAAAGAAGCCCATTATTGAAATATTTCTACAGATGAAATAAACTGATTCATTGAAATGTAATGATCTTCCTGTCTCTAGAAACACCACTTAGAATTTATGCTGAGAAAATAATTCAAAATTCTGAAACATTACACTTTATCACTACTGTTTCCTTCTACTTCTGAGAGTCTAGGATTCCGTTAACTTCCATGTTAGGTATGAGCTTCAAGATGATGTATTTCATGACCCCTGTTTTATGCTTGAAGAAAGAACAAGGCCCAGATACTATCTTGTGGAAGTTGCACAATTAGTTGATAAAATGATCTCACCTATTTTGAGTTCTAATCCAGTAATTTTTTCCCAACACAAGAGATTGGTTTTATTCTCCAGTTAGGGAAATCAAAATATTCAAACAACATTACTTTGTAATCACCATGTATGAAATTTTTATTTTCTTTCTATTCAGAATTATAGTTTCACCCTCCTCTCAGGTAAAGTTGGACATCCTAGTCCTTGTGGAATGTCTAAAAATTTATCAACTCCATTTCCCCATCATGCTGTATCTTCAAAAACGGTGTATTTGTTGACATTTGAAAGTACTGAAATCTAATTTTGGAACTTTGTCATGTGTTTTGGAATTGGGTAAACATGAATTTTGGCTAAATGAATATCTATTTCAAGGGTGTTAATTTCCATTATCTTTAAAGACTTTTCTTTCTCCTTATTCAATCAACTGACAGGTAGAAAATCCAGACCAACTGCCTTTGAATACTGAGTGATTCATTGCAATTAAAAGGGAATAGAAAAACTTACTTTATTGTCAAGAACTCTGAATAGTTTAAGACTCTCCCCCACATTCAAGCCAACACCTTAACTAGCTTCAAAAAGACATATGATTTCTGGGTCAGAGGCAAAGGGTGGTTGATTACTTACAATAGTAATAGCAGCCAGCATACACATTTGTGTTGGTTCCCCACAAGGCAAGACAAACATCCCCACACACAGTTACAGGAAAGGAGCCCTGAACTTAAGGAACCCAAATCTTTTAAGATGGTGGTAGACATGCCTGACGCTTTTCTCTGAAGGGAAACACCTTTGACATCTTCTCAGGCTGTTCACTGTACAAACTTCCTTGAAAAGATGGTTCAGAACAAAAGCCTCTGCTTGCAAACACATTCAGAAACGCAAGAGCCCCATGGAGAATGGTCTCCAGCACTTATCCTGATGGGTTCTGCTTGCCCTTCTAACTAAAATTCTCATCCTTCCTCTGTTGACTGCCTCCCTGTTCTAACTTCACAGACAATTCAGATAATTTCAAGTATTTGCAAGGGAGTGAAGTGAGTGAAAGTCGCTCAGTCATGTCTGACTCTTTGCAACCCCATGGTCTATATATATAGTCCATGGAATTCTCCAGGCCAGAATACTGGAGTGGGTAGCCCTTCCCCTCTCCAGGGCTTGCAAGGGAGTGCATGGCAAACCTGAAACATTTTCTATCCTCAAGTCACATTGTTCTGACTCTCCATGGAAATAGAGAAACCCTGCCTTCAGTTCTCTGCACCAAGTCCTTGTAAAGGGCAAGACATCATGATGTTTTAAGAGTCAAGGCAGGGGATACTGTGTTGGAACTCTGACTCAGCTCCTTTGCTGTGTGTGTAGTGTAAATTGCTTATTTGACCTTTCTGTGTCTTTGTTCCTTTCTCAAAAAAGAATGTTAATGACTTTATCTTAGAGGATATTTATGAGACCCAGGTGACATAACACATGTACAGTGCTCCACACAGATGCTGGCACATGATATTCAGTTTAAAGAGGACTGATCACAAGTACTGAAATTGAAACTGACTTTAAAACTTCCAACAAACAAAATTCCAGGACCAGATGGCTTCATAGGCGAATTCTATCAAACATTTAGAGAAAAGTTAACTATTACCCTTCTGAAACTATTCCAAAAAATTGCAGAAGAAGGAATTCTTCCAGACTCACTCAAGGGCCCACCATCACCCTGATACCAAAACCAGACAAAGATACTACCAAAAAAAAAGAAAGAAAATTACAGGCCAATATCACTGATGAACATAGATGCAAAAGTCCTCAGCAAAATACTAGCAAATAGAATCCAACAACACATTAAAAAGATCATATACCATGATCGAGTGGGATTTATCCCAGGGATTCAGGGACATTTCATTATCTGCAAATCAACCAGTGTGATACATTGCATCAGTAAATTGAAGAATAAAAACCATACTATCATCTCAATAGATGCAGATGCAGAAAAAGCTTTTGACAAAATTCAACACTCATTTATGATAAAAACTCTCCAGAACATGGGCATAGAGGAAACATACCTCAATGTAGTAAAGACCATATATGACAAACCTACAGCTAATGTCATACTCAATGATGAAAACTAAAACTATTTATTTCTTCTAAGATTAGGACCAAGACAAGAACGTCCATTCTCACCACTTTGATTCAACATGATTTTAGAAGTCCTAGCCATGGTAATCAGAGAAGAAAAAGAAATGAAAGGAATCAAATTGGAAAAGAAGTAAAACTGTCACTGTTTGCAGATGACATGATACTACACAGAGAAAATCTTAAAGCTGCCACTAGAAAACTACTAGAGCTCATCAATAAATTCAGTAAAATTGCAGGATACAAATTAATACATAGAAATCCAATGTATTTCTATACAATAACAATGAAAGTTCAGAAAGAGAAATTAAAGAAACGATCCCATTTCCTACTGCATCAAAAATAATAATATACCTAAGAATAAATCTACTTAAGGAGACAAAAGTCCTGTACTCCAAAAACTATAAGATACTGATGAAAGAAACAGAAAATGACACAAACAGATGCTCTTTGACACATAAATCATAGCAATATTTTTTCAGCCATCTCCTAAAGTTATGGCCATAAAACAAAACAAATGAGACATAATTAAACTCAAAATCTTTTGCACAGCAAAAGAAACCCTAGGCCAAACAAAAAGACAACCACAAGAGGGAATAAAATATTTGCCAATGATGCAACTGACAAGGGATTAGTCTCTAAAATTTACAAACAGCTCATAAGGCTTAATATCATCAAAACAAATAATCCAATCAAAGAATGGGCAGAAGACTAAATACATTTCTCCAAAGAAGACATACAAATGGCCAATATGGGAAAAGGCTCAACATTGCTAATTATTAGAGAAATCCATATGAAAACTACAATGAGATATCACCTCACACCAATCACAATGGCCATCATCGAAAAATCTACAATTAATAAATGCTAGAGAGAATGCAGAGAAATAGGAATGTAAACTGGTATAGCCACCATGGAGAACAGTATGGGAGTTCCTCAAAATAGACCTACCATATGGTCCAGAGAAAAACATGGTTTAAAAGGATAATGCACCACAATGTTCATTACAAGGCTGTTTACAATAACCAAGATATGAAAGCAACCTAAATGTCCATCAACAGATGAATGGATAAAGAAGATGTAGTACATACATACAATGGAATATTACTCAGCCATTAAAAAGAATGAAATAACGGATGGACCTGAAGATGATCATACTAAGTGAAGTAAGTCAGAGAAAGACAAATATCATATGATATCGCTTATATGTGGAATGCAAACAAAATGATACAAACGAACTTATTTACAAAACAGAAACAGACCTAGAGAATGAACTTATGGTTACCAGTGGGGAAGGGTGAGTGGGAGGGATAGACTGGGAGTTTAAGATTGACATGTACACACTGCTATATTTAAAATAGATAAGCAACAGGCAGTTACTGTTTAGCACAGGAAACTGCTCAATATTCTGTAATAACCCAAATGGGAAAATAATTTGAAAAAGAATAGATACATGTATATGTATAACTGGATCACTTTGCTGTACACATGAAAGAAACATAAAATTGTTAAACAACTACATGTTGATATAAAACAATTTTTTTAAAAAACTCCAAAAAAGTGTAAAAGAATTGTTAGCTCTTATTGGTTTTGGAGTCCATATGAATGAGTTAGGTAAAGAGCAGCTTGGTATAATGAAGAGATCAAAGAATGAGTTATTTCAAAACTGGGCTTTTTCTCATGTAAGTAGATGTGGGCTCTGCTCCAGGATGCTGCCCAGGCTTGTGAGGCAACTCTTCTAGCCTCAGTGTGCTCCAGCCACTGCCTTTTCCTACCAGGAGAAAGGAAAGGAAGGAACTTGTTCAGGCCCAGGATCTTTAAGAGCTAAAGTCACAACTTGCATACATTTTTTTCTGTCCAACTTTGGTACCCATGGACTTAGTCCTCAGATTATACCTGGCTGCAACAATCTGCCCAGCAAAAATTCTATTTTTATGGAAAAATAAGAAATAGATTTTGGTGGGTAACCTAAAGGACCAAGACCAAAAATAAATAACACGTCTCTATTCCATCTGAATTTTGATGCTATTGAGGAATAAGAAAAAAGTAATGGAGGAAAATGTCATCATTATTAGAAACTATAACTTAGAAGAGTCAAACAGGAGTTGACCACTCCATTCCTTAGTCTTTAGTCTAGACCCCTGTGTAGACTATTCTGGGATTCTTTTCAGTGGGCAGAGCCAGCCTGCTTTTCCATGTCGCTGTCTCTTACAGTGCCAGAGAGAGCAAGAAAGGGGGAAGGGACCATATTCCTCATATTCAGGACTATAGAGAGATTTGCTTCATATATTTGAGGAAATTGAACCATGGCCATCTCCCACCCAGCCTTTCTCCAAGGGGAAGATTAAGGGATAAGACAAGAGGCTAGATGTGTTCATCCTTTCTCATAGAAACCCAAGTAACAGAAAAGATTTTTCTGTCCAAACCTGACCATCATAACTATCATCATCATTATCATTATAAGGCAACCTAATTTGGTAAAAATTTCAGTTTAGGGCCCTTTCCACTGTCCATTATTTTGTTCAGTGGCGCCTTTGAGATGCAGAACTAAGTCAGAGTTCAGACTGAGAAAAGAGATTTATCTTCAGGCAAAGTGCTGTCTAATTTATTTCATCTACCTCTCCATGCTGCCAGAAAGCACAGAGTTCAGATTTGTACTCAGTGCAACAGCTTCCCTTGGCCTGTATTTCTGGCAAAGTTATTTGTGCTTCTGCCTGACTACCGTTGGGTGTCCAGGTGGCACTAGTGGTAAAGAACCCACCTGCCAGTGCAGGAGAAGGTAAGAGATGCAGGTTTGATCCCTGGGTCAGGAAAATTCCCTGGAGGAGGGCATGACAACCCACTCCAGCATTATTGCCTTGAGAATCCCATGGACTGAAGAGCCTGGTGGACTACAGTCCACAGGGTCCCAAAGAGTCAGACAGGACTGAACTGACTTATGCATGCTCGCTGACGACTCTCCCTGCTTTATCCATCACTTCCCTCTAGACAATATTTTTTAAGTTTTCATGTCAGCTGCCACAAATTCTTTTAAGGCAGGATATAAATTATCCTTATAAAGATACAGTCAGTGAGTGCACTGATAGAGATAAATACGCTATCCACGGGTGCTTTTAGAGAAAATATTAGCCAATTAAACTTGGGAGCATTAACAGGACACAGATTGGCTCAGGACAGAAGTAGCCTTCAAATGAAGGGATGATGATTGTGAATTACAGGTTCAATTTCATCTGCCTGTCACAGAGGTGAAGACATTTTATCATGATCATTCTCTCTGACACTGCAAACTTAAAATTATTTGCACTGTGCTTGAAATACTTGACTTTTGACTCATCTAATAGTCCCAATCACAGTTTTCCTGTATCTTCTACTAGTTCCTATTCCGCGGATTATCCGCTCTCTTTACTGGACTTGAGTGAACCAAAAGGGCCCAGAGTAGAAAGGACTTGGGGGAACTGGTGTGTGGATATATGCAAGACAGTGCCTCTAAAGAAGTGGGTGAGAGTGTGAGGAGGTTCAAAGTGCTTTCTTTCATAGGTGGGGTCAGATTGAAACGAGTCATTACTCACAGGCTGATGAGAAAACTCTTGTTTTTGTTGTTGTTGTTCAGTCTCTAAGTCGTGTCTGACTCTTTTGTGGCCCTCATGGACTGTACCCACCAGGCTCCTCTGTCTATGGGATTTCCCAATCAAGAATACTGGAGTGGGTTGCATTTCCTTCTCCAAGAGATCTTCCTGACCCAATAACTGAATCCTCAGCTCCTGCATTGGTAGGTGGATTCTTTACCACTGAGCCACCTGGGAAGCCCCTTTCTTTTATAGGTGGGGCTATATTG
Organism: Giraffa tippelskirchi; assembly: GCF_054371585.1. Taxonomy (NCBI): domain Eukaryota; kingdom Metazoa; phylum Chordata; class Mammalia; order Artiodactyla; family Giraffidae; genus Giraffa; species Giraffa tippelskirchi. The sequence continues at coordinate 72,827,917 of NC_137284.1, forward strand.
AAACTTGAGTCATTACTCATAGATTGATGCAAAAACTAAAGTTGTGCATTTAAAAAATGAGAAAACCAAGGGCAAAGTGGCCTCTTCAGGTAACAGGCAGCAGTGAGAGCAGAATCTCAACTCTGTATCTCTGAATTAAGAGCATGTAAAAAGTTTAATCTTCTAACAGCCACTATGCAAGTGTTTTACTAGGATGGCTGAAGCCAGGCTATCTCATTGACTTTATATCCAGGGGGTGAATATCATTGTCCCAATTTTACACACAATGAAACTATTTTAAAAAGCAATCAAAACAACCAGGATGGTGGTGGTAGATAAAATAATGGTGCCCTCAAAGATGTGCATATTATAATCCCAGATTGGATGGCAAGAGGGTCTTCACAGATGTTACTAGAGAAGAACCTTGAGATGGAATGGTTGCTCTCTGTTAACTTGGTGGACTCGTGTGATCACAAGAGTCCTTGTAAGAAGAAGAGAGGAGGGTCAGAGTCAAAAGAGGAGAGGTGATGACAGAAAGAGAGAGAAATTTAAATATACTCTGCTGTTGGCCTGAAGATAGAGGATCACAGTTCAAGGAATGCAGGCAACCTTTAGAAGCTGGAAAAGGCAAGGAAACCAATTCTTCCCTCATACCTTCAGAAGGGAGGCAGCCCTGTTTACAGCTTGATTTTAGGGCTTCTGACCTTCAGGACTTTAAGATAATTAATTTGTATTGTTTTAAGCCACTAAGTTTGTGGTAATCTGTAACAACATCAACAGGAAACTAATACAGTGGTTATGGATATTAAGAAGGCAAAGAAGGCATTTGGGAAGAAAACAATTACTCCCCCATTATTATCATGTCTGATTATAATTAGAGCTTCCCTGGTGGCTCAGACAGTAAAGAATCTGCCTGCAATGCAGGAGACCCAGGTTCGATCCCTGGGTTGGGAAGATACCCTGGAGAAGGCAATGGCTACCCCACTCCAGTATTCTTGCCTGGAGAATACCATGGATAGAGGAACCTACTGGGCTACAGTCCACGGAGTGGCAAAGAGTCAGACACAACTGAATGACTAACACTACACTTACGATCATGTCTCGAAACAAACAGAAGAGCCATTCTCTGCCCATCTCCTGCCACTCTGCAGTAGTCCCCATCCCTGCACTCCACCTCAGCTACATCTGGTCCTGCAAAAGGACCTCCACTTTTTGGATGATGGTGGTGTCTGGTAAGCTCCAGTCTTGCCTGGGCATGGCAAAGAAGCATGGGAGAACACAGCCAACACAGTTTCATTACAGCTTTGCCTTTTCTAGATATTTAGCTCATGTCAGAGGCCAGGAAATACGTTGCATTTGTTTCTAAAGAAGGGTCCTGATAAATGTGTCTGGTCTTTGCAAATAACCTGAAAAATTGGCCAGATTCCTAGGAGAAGAATGGCTTTACTCTAGTAAGTTAGACGTTATATAAGCAATATCAGATATACAGCTGTGTTGGTTCTTTTAAAATTAATAAAGCCATTTTGAGAATGCAGTTTTCAACTACACATCTATGGTTCTATGGGGAAAAAACACGTTTTTAGCTAGACCATGATGTCATCACACAGATAGGTTGAAGAAAAGACCATTCAAAGAGAATAAGTGACCCAGAACTGTCTGAAAGCTTTTCTTTGCTGAATGCAGGGCAGTGTATTTGGACACACAGTGCTGTATTTGGACACCAATTTCACAACCATTATCAGAATTGCCAATGACTATATAATAAGGTGAGGTTTTTTGGAAAAAGAAGAATTCAAGAAGATTATGTAACCCCACACTGCCAGTAATTGGTAGGATCAAAAACTGTGGAAGTCACCTAAATTGCCAATTGGACTTAAAAATCTTGGGAATACTTCACTTTAAAAATATGACAAAGGGGGCGGTCCTCAGATGGCAGAGGAATAGGACGGGAAGATGACTTTCTCTCCCACAAATTCACCGAAAGAACATTTAGACGCCGAGAAAATTCCACAAAACAACTTCTGAATGCTGGCAGAGGACATTAGACACATAGAAAGGCAGCTCATAGTCTTCAAAAGGAGGTAGGACAACATATAAAAGATAAAAAGAGAGACAAAAGAGGTAGGGACGGAGATCTGTCCCGGGAAGGGAGTCTTAAAAAAGAGAGAAGTTTCCAAACACCAGGAAACACTCTCTCCGGCAGGTCTGTGGCGAGCCTTCGAATCGCAGAGGGCAAAATAACTGGGAGGAAAAATAAATAAATAATTAAAACCCGCGGTTTATGTACCTAACAGCAAATCCCAGCCGGCGTGCAGCCCAGATGTGTGCACCCCCAACTAGCAAGCGGGAGCTGGGCAGGGAGGGGCGGGCTGCACTGGTTTGGGTAAGGACTGGGCCTGAATGCCCAGAGGGCAATCTGAGGGAACTAGCTTGAGACAGCAACCTAGACCGTGGGATAGCTTTCCTGCAAAATGCCTTAACCTAAGACACCACCAGACCCGCTCACAGAACAAAGGACTGAGCAGAGCAAGCCGGCTGCAGACCAGCCCATTCCCCTGCAGGAGACAGGAAGGTGAGGGCAGCCAGAGCCGGAAGGGCGGAATCGCGGCCCCAGAGAGGTATTCTATGCCAAACTGCAAACAGACCTCACTGCTAACCAGGACTTCTTCGGACTCTGGAGGGTCGACACCTGCCAAGAGAGTCACAGCCAGAGATCAGCTCCCCAGCAGAGAGCACAGCACACCTGGGAAGGTGCACCCATTGTACACCCAGAAAACCAAGCAGCTGGGATGGGGGAAGGGAAAAAGACGCAGCCCCCAACCGCGCTAGCCAAAAACCTGGTCACCGGAGCTGCTCGGACCTGGGAAGAGCACAAAACCCAGGCTCAACCAAGTCTGCACCTGTGTGAAGCACCCGGGAAACAGAATCTGAGCGGCTTAGACCTGGGAAGTATAGGCAACCCCAGGGGCCGCTTCAGACAGTTCCCGGCAGTGCAACCTAGAGCCTGAGCAGTGTAGACTGGGAAAGCACACACGCCGTGAGCGGGGCACACCCAGTGTGACTGAAACATGCGAGCACACGCCAGTGAGATTTGTTTGCAGTGTTCCTCCCTCCCCACAGCACGACTGAACAAGTGAGACTAAAAAAAAAGTGGCCACCACTGCCCCCCTTGTGTCATGGCGGAAATTAGACACTGAAGAGACCAGCAAACAGAAGCTAAAAGAAACAGAGGGAACTGCTTTGGAAGTGACAGATGCAACAGATTAAAACCCTGTAGTTAGCACCAACTACATAGGAAGGGGCCTAGAGACCCTGAGAAGTACAAGCTGGACCAAGGAACTATCTGAAAATGAACTGACCCCACACTGTCCATAAGAGCTCCAGAGAAAGTCTTAGATATATGTTTACTATTATCAGTTTTTTTAATTTTTAAAACTTTTTATTATTTTTTAAATTTTTATTTTATTTTTTTATTTTTATTTTTAAATCCCCTATTACTCCTTCAATTTTCATTTTTATAACCTTGCAAAAAAATAAGACCCTATATTTATTTATTTTTTAAGACCTTATTTTTAAAGCAAACTTCATATATATATATATTTTATAATTTTTGTGACTCTGGTGGGTTTTTTCTTTTTTTCTTTTTTTCTCTTTTTTTAATATGGTATTTTTGAGAACCTAACCTCTACGCTAGATTTTCAATCTTTGCTTTTAGTATTTGTTATCAACTTTGTATCTTCAAGAACCCAATCTTCAGCACCCATTTTTACTTGGGAGCGAGATCACTGGCTTGATTGCTCTCTCCCCCTTTTAACTCTCCTTTTTCTCCACCAGGTCGCCTCCATCTCCCCACTCCTCTTTTTCTTCTCAACCTAACTCTGTGAATCTCTTTGTGTGTTCCGGGCTGTGGAGAACACTTAGAGAACTGATTACTGGCTGGATCTGTCTCTCCCCTTCTGATTCCCCCTTTTCTCCTCCTGGCCAACTCTGTCTCCTTCCTCCCTCTTCTCTGCCCTGTGTAACTCCGTGAACATCTCTGAGAGATCCAGACGGTGTAGAGCACATAGGGAAGTGATTACTGGCTAGCTTGCTCTCTCTCCTTTTGATTCCCCTCTTCTCCTCCTGGCCACCTCTATCTCCCTCCTCCCTCTCCTCTTCTCCATGTAACTCTGTGAACCTCTCTGGGTGTCCCTCACTGTGGAGAAACTTTTCATCATTAACCTAGATGTTTTATCATTGATGCTGTATAGATGGAGAAGTCTTGAGGCTACTGTAAGAATAAGACTGAAAACCAGAGACAGGAGACTTAAGTCCAAATCTTGAGAACACCACAGAACTCCTGAATCCAGGAAGAATAAAAGGATAGGAGCTCATCAAACGCCTCCATACCTACACTGAAACCGAGCACCAGCCAAGGGCCAACAAGTTCCAGAGTAAGATATACCATGCAAATTCTCCAGCAACACAGGAACATAGCCCTGAGCTTCAATATACAGGCTGCCCAAAGTCACACCAAACCCAGTGACATCTCAAAACTCATTACTGGACACTTCATCGCACTCCAGAGAGAAGAAATCAAGCTCCACCCACCAGAACACCGACACAAGCTTCCCTAACCAGGAAACCTTGACAAGCCACCCATCTAACCCCACCCACAGCGAGGAATCTCCACAATAAAGAGGAACAACAAACTGCCAGAAAACAGAAAGGCCACCCCAAACACAGCAATATAAACAAGATGAAAAGGCAGAGAAATACCCAGCGGTAAAGGAACAGGATAAATGCCCTCCAAATCAAACAAAAGAGAAAGAGATAGGGAAACTACCTGATAAAGAACTCCAAATAATGATAGTGAAAATGATCCAAAATCTGGAAAACAAATTGGAGTTACAGATAAATAACCTGGAGACAAGGATCGAGAAGATGCAAGAAAGGCTTAACAAGGACTGAGAAGAAATAAAAAAGAATCAATATATAATGAACAATGCAACAAATGAGATCAAAAACACTCTGGAGGGAACCAGCAGTAGAATAATGGAGGCAGAAGATAGGATAAGTGAGGTAGAAGATAGAATGATAGAAATAAATGAAACAGAGAGGGGAAAAAAAAAGAATTAAAAGAAATGAGGACAACCTCAGAGACCTCTGGGACAACGTTAAACGCACCAACATACGAATCATAGGAGTCTCAGAAGAGAAAGACAAAAAGAAAGACCATGAGAAAATACTCGAGGAGATAATAGTTGAAAACTTCCCTAAAGTGGGGAAGGAAATAATCACCCAAGTCCAAGAAACCCAGAGAGTCCCAAACAGGATAAACCCAAGGCGAAACACCCCAAGACACATAATAATCAAATTAACAAAGATCAAACACAAAGAACAAATATTAAAAGCAGCAAGGGAAAAACAACAAATAACACACAAGGGGATTCCCATAAGGATAACAACTGACCTTTCAATAGAAACTCTACAGGCCAGAAGGGAATGGCTGGACATACTTAAAGTGATGAAAGAAAATAATCTACAGCCTAGATTACTGCATCCTGCAAGAATCTCATTCAAATACGAAGGTGAAATCAAAAGCTTTACAGACAAGCAAAAGCTCAGAGAATTCAGCACCACCAAACCAGCTCTCCAACAAATGCTAAAGGATCTTCTCTAGACAAGAAACACAGAAAGGGTGTATAATCTTGAACCCATAACAAAAAAGTAAATGGCAATGGGATCATACTTATCAATAATTACCTTAAATGTAAATGGGTTGAATACCCCAACCAAAAGACAAAGACTGGCTGAATGGATACAAAAACAAGACCCCTATATATGTTGTCTACAAGAGACCCACCTCGAAACAAGGGACACATACAGACTGAAAGTGAAGGGCTGGAAAAAGATATTTCATGCAAATAGAGACCAAAAGAAAGCAGGAGTAGCAATACTCATATCAGATAAAATAGACTTTAGGCGGTAAAAAGAGACAAAGATGGACACAACATAATGATCAAAGGATCAATCCAAGAAGAAGATATAACAATTATAAATATATATGCACCCAACATAGGAGCACTGCAATATGTAAGGCAAACGCTAACAAGTATGAAAGGGGAAATTAACAATAACACAATAATAGTGGGAGACTTTAATACCCCACTCACACCTATGGACAGATCAACTAAACAGAAAATTAACAAGGAAACACAAACTTTAAGTGATACAATAGACCAGTTAGACCTAATTGATATCTATAGGTCATTTCACCCCAAAACAATGAATTTCACCTTTTTCTCAAGTGCACACGGAATCTTCTCCAGAATAGATCACATCCTGGGCCATAAATCTAGTCTTGGTAAATTCAAAAAATTGAAATCATTCCAAGCATCTTTTCTGACCACAATGAAGTAAGATTAGATGTAAATTACAGGAGAAACACCATTAAAAACTCCAACGTATGGAGGCTGAACAACACACTGCTGAATAACCAACAAATCACAGAAGAAATCAAAAAAGAAATCAAAATATGCATATAAATGAACAAAAATGAAAACACAACAACCCAAAGCCTATGGGACACTGTAAAAGCAGGGCCAAGGGGAAGATACATAGCAATATAGGTGTACCTCAAGAAACAAGAAAAAAGTCAAATAAATAACCTAACTCTACACCTAAAGCAACTAGAAAAGGAAGAAATGAAGAACTCCAAGGTTAGTAGAAGGAAAGAAATCATAAAAATTAGGGCAGAAATAAATGCAAAAGAAACAAAAGAGACCATAGCAAAAATCAACAAAGCCAAAAGTTGGTTCATTGAGAAGATAAATAGAATTGACAAGCCATTAGCCAGACTCATCAAGAAACAAAGGGAGAACAATCAAATCAACAAAGTTAGAAATGAAAATGGAGAGATCACAACAGACAACACAGAAATACAAAGGATCATAAGAGACTATTACCTGCAACTATATGCAAATAAAATGGACAACTTGGAAGAAATGGATAAATTCTTAGAAAAGTACAACTTCCCAAAACTGAACCAGGAAGAAATAAAAAATCTCAGCAGACCCATCACAAGCACGGAAATTGAAACTGTAATCAGAAATCTTCCAGCAAACAAAAGCCCAGGACCAGACGGCTTCACAGCTGAATTCTACCAAAAATTTAGAGAAGAGCTAACACCTATCCTACTCGAAATCTTCCAAAAAATTGCAGAGGAACGTAAACTTCCAAACTCATTTTATGAGGCCACCATCACACTAATACCAAAACCTGACAGAGATGCCACAAAAAAAGAAAACTACAGGCCAATATCACTGATGAACATAGATGCAAAAATCCTTAACAAAATCCTAGCAAACAGAATCCAACAACATATTAAAAAGACCATACATCATGACCAAGTGGGCTTTATCCCAGGGATGCAAGGATTCTTCAACATCCGCAAATCAATCAATGTAATACACCACAACAACAAATTGAAAAATAAAAACCATATGATTATTTCAATAGATGCAGAGAAAGCCTTTGACAAAATTCAACATCAATTTATGATTAAAAAAAAACCCCTCCAAAAAGCAGGAATAGAAGGAACATACCTCAACATAATAAAAGCTATATATGACAAACCCACAGCAAGTTCAGTTCAATTCAGTCGCTCAGTCGTGTCCGACTCTCTGCAACCCCATGAATTGCAGCACGCCAGGCCTCTCTGTCCATCACCAACTCCCGGAGTCTACCCAAACCCATGTTCATCGAGTCGGTGATGCCATCAAACCATCTCATCCTCTGTCGTCCCCTTCTCCTCCCGCACCCAATCCTACTCAGCATTAGGGTCTTTTCCAAGGAGTAAACCCTTCGCATGAGGTGGCCAAAGTATTGGAGCTTCAGCTTCAACATCAGACCTTCCAATGAACACCCAGGATTGATCTCTTTTAGGATGGATTGATTAGATCTCCTTGCAGTCCAAGGGACTCTCAAGAGTCTTCTCCAACACCACAGTTCAGAGGCATCAATTCTTCGGCACTCAGCTTTCTTCACCGTCCAACTCTCACATCCATACATGACCACTGGAAAAACCATAGCCTTGACTAGACGGACTTTTGTTGGCAAAGTAATGTCTCTGCTTTTAAACATGCTATCTAGGTTGGCCATAACCTTCCTTCCAAGGAGTAAGCGTCTTTTAATTTCATGGCTGCAGTCACCATCAGCAGTGATTCTGGAGCCCAAAAAAGTAAAGTCTGACACTGTTTCCACTGTTTCCCCATCTATTCCCCATGAAGTGATGGGACCAGATGCCATAATCTTAGTTTTCTGAACGTTGAGCTTTAAGCCAACTTTTTCACTCTCCTCCTTCACCTTCATCAAGAGGCTCTTTAGTTCTTCTTCACTTTCTGCCATAAGGGTGGTGTCATCCGCATATCTGAGGTTATGGATATTTCTCCCGGAAATCTTGATTCCAGCTTGTGTTTCTTCCAGCCCAGCGTTTCTCATGATGTACTCTGCATATAAGTTAAATAAGCAGGGTGACAATATACAGCCTTGACATACTCCTTTTCCTATTTGGAACCAGTCTGTTGTTCCATGTCTAGTTCTAACTGTTGCTTCCTGACCTGCATACAGGTTTCTCAAGAGACAGGTCAGATGGCCTGGTATTCCCATCTCTTGAAGAATTGTCCACAGTTTATTGTGATCCACACAGTCAAAGGCCTTGGCATAGTCAATAAAGCAGAAAATAGATGTTTTCCTGGAACTCTCTTGCTTTTTCGATGATCCAGCGGATATTGGCAATTTGATCTCTGGTTCCTCTGTCTTTTCTAAAACCAGCTTGAACATCTGGAAGTTCACAGTTCACGTATTGCTGAAGCCTGGCTTGGAGAATTTTGAGCATTACTTTACTAGCATGTGAGATGAGTGCAATTGTGTGGTAGTTTGAGCATTCTTTGGCATTGCCTTTCTTTGGGATTGGAACGAAAACTGACCTTTTCCAGTCCTGTGGCCACTGCTGAGTTTTCCATATTTGCTGGCATATCGAGTGCAGCACTTTCACAGTATCACCTTTGAGGATTTGAAATAGCTCAACTGGAATTCCATCACCTCCACTAGCTTTGTTCGTAGTGATGCTTTCTAAGGCCCACTTGACTTCACATTCCAGGATGTCTGGCTCTAGGTAAGTGATCACACCATCGTGATTATCTGTGTCGTGAAGATCTTTTTTTACAGTTCTTCTGTGTATTCTTGCCATCTCTTCTTAATATCTTCTGCTTCTGTTAGGTCCATACCATTTCTGTCCTTTATCGAGCCCATCTTTGCATGAAATGTTCCTTTGGTATCTCTAATTTTCTTGAAGAGGTCTCTAGTCTTTCCCAATCTGTTGTTTTCCTCTATTTGTTTGCACTGATCGCTGAGGAAGGCTTTCTTATCTCTCCTTGTTATTTTTTGGAACTCTGCATTCAGATGGGAATATTTTTTCTTTTCTCCTTTGCTTTTTGCTTCTCTTCTCTTCCCAGCTATCTGTACAGCCTCCTCAGACAGCCATTTTGCTTTTTTGCATTTCTTTTCCATGGGGATTTTCTTGATCCCTGTCTCCTGTACAATGTCACGAACCTCTGTCCATAGTTCATCAGGCACTCCGTCTATCAGGTCTAGTCCCTTAAATCTATTTGTCACTTCCACTGTATACTCATAAGGGATTTGATCTAGGTCATACCTGAATGGTCTAGTGGTTTTCCCTACTTTCTTCAATTTAAGTCTGAATTTGGCAATAAGCAGTTCATGATCTGAGCCACAGTCTGCTCCTGGTCTTGTTTTTGCTGACTGTATAGAGCTTCTCCATCTTTGGCTGCAAAGAATATAATCAATCTGATTTCGGTGTTGACCATCTGGTGATGTCCACATGTAGAGTCTTCTCTTGTGTTGTTGGAATAGGGTGTTTGCTATTACCAGTGCATTCTCGTGGCAAAACTCTATTAGCCTTTGCCCTGCTTCATTCTGTACTCCAAGGCCAAACTTGCCTGTTATGCCAGGTGTTTCTTGACTTCCTACTTTTGCATTCCAGTCCCCTATAATGGAAAGGACATCTTTTTTGGGTGTTAGTTCTAGAAGGTCTTGTAGGTCTTCATAGAACCGTTCAACTTCAGCTTCTTCGGCGTTACTGGTCGGGGCATAGACTTGGATTACCGTGATATTGAATGGTTTGCCTTGGAAACGAACAGAGATCATTCTGTCGTTTTTGAGATTGCATCCAAGTACTGCATTTTGGACTCTTTTGTTGACCATGATGGCTACTCCATTTCTTCTAAGGGATTCTTGCCCACAGTAGTAGATATAATGGTCATCTGAGTTAAATTCACCCATTCCAGTCCATCTTAGTTCGCTGATTCCTAGAATGTCAACATTCACTCTTGCCATCTCCTGTTTGACCACTTCCAGTTTGCCTTGATTCATGGACCTAACATTCCAGGTTCCTATGCAATATTGCTCTTTACAGCATCGGACTTTGCGTCTATCACCAGTCACATCCACAGTTGGGTGTCGTTTTTGCTTTGGCTCCATCCCATCATTCTTTCTGGAGTTATTTCTCCACTGATCTCCATTAGCATATTGGGCACCTACTGACCTGGGGAGTTCAACCCACAGCAAACATTATCCTAAATTGTGAAAACTTGAAAGCATTTCCCCTAAAGTCAGGAACAAGACAAGGGTGCCCACTCTCACCACTATTATTCAACATAGTTTTGGAAGTTTTGGCCACAGCAATCAGAGCAGAAAAAGAAATAAAAGGAATCCAGATTGGAAAAGAAGAAGTAAAACTGACTGTTTGCAGATGACATGATCTTCTACATAGAAAACCCTAAAGACTCCACCAGAAAATTACTAGAGCTAATCAATGAATATAGTAAAGTTGCAGGATATAAAATTAACACACAGAAATCCCCTGCATTCCTATACACTAACAACGAGAAAACAGAAAGAGAAATTAAGGAAACAACTCCATTCACCATCGCAACGAAAAGAATTAAATACTTAGGAATATATCTACCTAAAGAAAAAAAAAGACCTATATATAGAAAACTATAAAACACTGGTGAAAGAAATCAAAGAGGACACAAACAGATGGAGAAATATACCGTGTTCATGGATCGGAAGAATCAATATAGTGAAAATGAGTATACTACCCACAGCAATCTACAGATTCAATGCAATCCATATCAAGCTACCAATGGTATTCTTCAGAGAACTAGAACAAATAATTTCACAATTTGTATGGAAATACAAAAAACCTCGAATAGCCAAAGCAATCTTGAGGAAGAAGAATGGAACTGGAGGAATCAACCTGCCTGACTTCAGGCTCTACTACAAAGCCACAGTCATCAAGACAGTATGGTACTGGCACAAGGACAGAAATATAGATCAATGGAACAAAATAGAAAGCCCAGAGATAAATCCACGCACCTATGGACACCTTATGTTCGACAAAGGAGGCAAGAATGTACAATGGAGAAACGACAATCTCTTTAACAAGTGGTGCTGAGAAAACTGGTCAACCACTTGTAAAAGAATGAAACTAGAACACTTTCTAACACCATACACAAAAATAAACTCAAAATGGATTAAAGATCTAAATGTAAGACCAGAAACTATAAAACTCCTAGAAGAAAACATAGGCAAAACACTCTCCGGCAGGATCCTCCATGACCCACCTCCCAGAATGTTGGAAATAAAAGCAAAAATAAACAAATGGGACCTAATTAAAATTAAAAGCTTTTGCACAACAAAGGAAAATATAAGCAAGGTGAAAAGACAGCCTTCAGAATGGGAGAAAATAATGGCAAACGAAGCAACAGACAAACAATTAATCTCAAAAATATACAAGCAACTCCTGCAGCTCAATTCCAGAAAAATAAACGACCCATTCAAAAAGTGGGCCAAAGAACTAAACAGACACTTCTCCAAAGAAGACATACAGATGGCTAACAAACACGTGAAAAGATGCTCAACATCACTCGTTATCAGAGAAATGCAAATCAAAACACAATGAGGTACTATTTCACACCCATCAGGATGGCTGCTATCCAAAAGACTATAAGCAATAAATGCTGGAGAGGGTGTGGAGAAAAGGGAACCTTCTTACACTGTTGGTGGGAATGCAAACTAGTATAGCCACTATGGAGAACAGTGTGGAGATTCCTCAAAAAACTGGAAATAGAACTGCCATATGACCCAGCAATCCCACTGCTGGGCATACACACTGAGGAAACCAGAATTGAAAGAGACACATGTACCCCAATGTTCATCGCAGCATTGTTTATAATAGCCAGGACATGGAAGCAGCCTAGATGCCCATCAGCAGACAAATGGATAAGGAAGCTGTAGTACATATACACAATGGAATATTACTCAGCCATTAAAAAGAATACATTCGAATCAGTTCTAATGAGGTGGATGAAACTGGAGCCTATTATACTGAGTCAAGTAAGCCAGAAAGAAAAACACCAATACAGTATACTAACACATATATATGGTGTTTAGTTAATCGGTAAAGATAACCCTGTATGTGAGACATCAAAAGAGACACAGATAAATAGAACAGTATTATGGACTCTGTGGGAGAAGGCAAGGGCGGGATGCTATGGGAGAATGGGATTGAAGCATGTAAATTATCATATGTGAAACGAATTGCCAGTCCAGGTTCGATGTATGATATAGGGCACTCGGGGCTGGTGCACCAGAATGACCTGGAGGGATGGGATGGGGAGGGAGGTTTGAGGGGGGTTCTGGAAGGGGAAAACATGTACACCCATGGTGGATTCATGTCAATGTATGGCAAAACAAATACAATATTGTAAAGTTAAAAAATAGATAAATAAACTAATTTTAAAAAAATAAATAAATAAAATTAGTCTGAAAAAAATATGACAACACTGAGATAATAGATTTACATATTTGCCCTGAATTCACTAACTACAGAATTTAAAATTCATTTAAAAATCAAGTTACCAAAAAGATTTTATCATATAGAAGAATTTTGACTTCTCACTACCTTCCATGTTCTAAATATCCAGTATATAAATTTTCATTAGCCTTCTGGGGTTTTGAGGAAGCCCTATGTCCATTTTATACTTGTTTGAAGTAGATGTACTAGAATCCTATTCTGGCTGCCTGTATGCAGGAGCTCTGCACCAATGTCTACAGTTTTGTTTCCTAGAATGTTCTCCACAATGATGTTTTTTAAAGTGGTTTTAATCTTAATAACACATTGAGTTAATGTCATCAGAAACTATGAGATGTTTTTCAGGGTCTGTTTTATAGAATATTAGTCACACCAAATATTAACATGTGGATTTGATGATCAAATAAGTTTGAGAAACACTCAGGAAAGAAAAGTTAATCAGATTCCTTCATTATGGTTCTCTAATTTATTACTGTGCTGTGTCATATTTTTTTGTGTGTAGTACTACTGGGTATTACTACTACTACTTTTCCAAGAAATGGAACTGATGTGCAATATTTACCAAACTTATTTGACACTGGAACCATTTTCAGACCTCATTATTACATGATTGTTAGTGTGCCAAGGAAAGTACTTCGAGAAAAATATGACCTATGGTAAAAGATCTCAGGTTCTTCTCTTGGATTGTACCTATGGCTCAGAGTCCTTTATAAATACGACTTGGAAGACCTATGATGCACCTATCCACGTTGAAATTATCTGTCATTTCTGTCTAAGCACACAGATTTGTTCAATCCAGCTTTTTACTATGTGGAAAGTTGAATGTTATTTCTACATCTTAAGTACTCACTATAGGAGCTCTTCTCTATATCACCTATAAAAATATCACAAACTTTTCTTTTGATCCAGCTTGACCATCAAAAAACTTTGCCGTTTAGCCTTATTACTTTGAACCATATGCAGAAAGAGTTTCACTGAGCTTATCTTGGGAGGTCTTGATTTTAGTTTTTTTTGAGAGGTAGTAGGAGAAGCAGTCTTATGAGATATATTATGGTAATTACTGTAGAGATTGTAGTTAAGTCCCTTCAAAAAAGATCCATTTGCCTTTTTAAATATTAGAACTAGGAAAACAGCAGGTTTTCACCTCATCAAATTATAATGGAGTCTCTTTTTATTCTGAACACCAAGAAGCATAAAGCCAAGTCAGGGCACAACTAGATCAATGATTTATGCTCCTACAGACTGCACATTTGTGTTCTATTTTCATCTCTCCCTAACTTGTATTAACTTTTCACTCCAATTTATTTCTCTGCTGTCATTTTGCATTTGTTTTTCTGCTCATGTTATACTATTTTATGTGTTCTCATTTTAATCAAATTTATTTTATTCTTTTTGGAGTAATTTGATAAAGTGACAAAAGAAAGCATGCAAAAAAATCAAGAAAAATAATTCTGGTTCTAATAATTCTTGATTACTAGAAGCTGTGGTACCAGACTTAACTGATACTGGGTGAATAGTTAGCATTCATCGTTCAATTTGGAATGCATGTCGGCAAAGTTCATGATAGCAGATTTTTTTCTGGTTTTATAATGGTGCCATCATACAAAATAGAGGAGCCAAATTCTTCAATCCTCCTTAATTGATTCATTTAAAAATCCGTAAGTATCTAATGGTTTGATATAAATCACTAAGATAATTATGAACAGGGAGGTAAGCCAAGATGGCAACAGAGGAGCCTCTTGAATTCGCATCTTCCTATGTACACACTGAATCTATGGCTACACAAAGAGCAATTACCTCTGAAAGAAATCTGAAACTAGGGAATAAGCCCCATGTATCAGGCAAATCAGAAAATAGCCTGCATCAAAAGGCTAGGAAAAGCTGAGATACATGCTTGCCATAATCTGACACAGCACCATACAATTGCAAGGGAACTCCTAACTTCCAGATTCTCCTTGAGGAGCAAAGAGTTTGTCCAACATTTAATACCCCAACTTTTAAAACTCTCAACTGAGGTATACACTCCCTAAAACTTCTAATTCTTAAAGCCAATGAGGCTTGGATCCACAAGACTATAGCAAATAAAGAAATAGTTGTTAACAAGTGTGCAAGTGCTTGCAATAGAGTTTTTCTCCCAGGTTTTGGTACAGAGAGAGCAGACAAAGTTGTGCATCTCCTAGTCTTCCCCCCAAAGGAGTCCATCTGTATACTTTGAAAACTGCTGCCTAAAATGTAGACTTTTAATTTAGCACACATGTAGGGGATAGCTGAAAGTTCTCAGAAACCATGGAAACTAACTAACACCTCTCTCATTGGCTCCTGGTAGCTTGCTCCAAGTCACCAGTATCTCCCTGGCAGGAGCTTATACATACGTCTATGCCCCAGGTTTTGCAACTGCTGCCCAAGGGGCAAGTCCCTGGTATGTCACTGCCTGACATACCAGGGGCCTCCCTTCACATGTCCAACAAGACTGTGACAATCTCAGGTAAATCCCTGCAACTATATGCCTGGATCCAATACAGGGGAAGCAGGGGAAAAAAGTGCCCATCTCTGGTTTCTCCTTGAGAGGGACTTAACTCCATACATTCCCTTCCACCTGAGGGTCTACATTCTAGGCCCTGAGCATGATCCTCCTTCTAGGGACACTGACAGGTTTTGGCATGCCCTCAGCTCATGGGAATCCCTAAGAACAAAGAGGGCAACTTGGTTAACTACAAAGTCTTGAGAGAAAACCAAGATGTCAGGCTGGACTGATTGATGAGTTTCATCTCTTTCATGAGACCATTCGGTCAAGACTTGGAAAAGGGCTGCTTTATCTCATGCATAGAAACCAACACAGACAGTCAAGAAAAATGAAGAAACAGGAAAATGTTTTTCAAACAAAAGAGCAAGATAAACCTCCAGAAACAGATCTTAATGACACAGATATTAGTAACTAACCTGATAGACAGTTTAAAATATGATCATAAAGATGCTCATCAAGGTTAGGACAACAATGCATGAAGAAAGGAAGAATTTCAACAAAGAGACAGAAACTATTTTAAAATAGTGAAAAATCACAGAGCTGAGACTATAATTCAGCTGAAAAATTCAACAGAGGGGTTTAGCAGCAGACTAGATCAATTAAAAGAAAAGATAGGGAAACTCAACAACAGGCAGTGGAATTCATCCAATCAAGGAGTAAAAGGAAAAATGAATGAAAAAAATGAAGATAGCTAAAGGAACTTATGCGACACCAATAGGCAGACCAATATTCAAACCATAAGGGATCCCAGAAGGAGAGGGAAAGGAGCAGAAAGCTTATTCAAAGAAATAATGACGGAAAACTTCCCTAACCTGCAGAAATGAACAGACTTTCAGATTCAGGAAGCAACAGAATTCCAAATAAAAGGAATCCAAAGAGACCACACCAAGATACATCATAATTAAATAGTCAAAAGTTAAAAACAAGAAAAAAAGCAGCAAGACAAAACTAACTTTTTACATGTAAGGGAACCCTATGATCAAAATCTTCAGCAGAAACTTGCAAGGCAGAAGGGAGTGGCATGACTTAATTAGAATGGTGAAAGAAAACAACCTGCCAACAAGAATATTCTATTGCAAAACTGCCTTTCAAAACTGAAGGAAAAACAAAAAGTTTTCTAAACAAACACAAGCTAAAGGAGTTCATCATGACTAGACCAGTCTTACAAGAAAAGTTACAGAGGATTTTACAAGCTGAAACAAAAGGATGCTAATTAATAACATGAAAACAGATGATAGTATAAAACTCACTGGTAAAAAATAAATATACAATTTACATCAGAATACTTTAATATGGTAAAGGGGGTGGGAAAATCACTTATAATTTCAGTACAAAGATTAAAAGACAAATCCATTAAAATGACTATAATTTCAATAATTTGTTAACTTATATACACAGGGCTGCTGTGCTGTGCTTAGTCGCTCCATCGTGTCTGACTTTGTGCAACCACATGGATTGTAGCCCGCCAGGTTCTCTAGGCAAGAATACTGGAGTGAGCTGCCATGCCCTTGCCAATACAGAGATCGAATCCAGGTCTCCTGCACTGCAGATGGATTCTTTACCAGCTGAGCCATGAGGGAAGCCCGTATATAAAGTTAAAATATGTAAATTTTGACATCAAGACACAAAATGCAGAGAGAGTTAAAATTCAGAGCTTTTGTGTGCACCTGAAAATGTTATCAGCTTAAAATAGACTGTTATAAATATAACATGTTTTATTTAAGACTCATGTTAACCACAAAGTAAAAACTTATAGTAGATACACAAAAGGTAAAGAAAAAGGAATCTAAGAATACCAGTAGAGAAAATTATCAAATCACAAAGGAAGAGAACAAGAGAGGAAGAAAGGAACAAAGAATTTATCAAACAACCAGAAAACAATTTACAAAATGGTAATAAGTCCATATCTGTCAATAGTCAAATAGAAATGAACTAAAGTTTCCAATCAAAAGACACAGAGTTACAGAATGGATACAAAAAACAAGAACCAGCTATATGCTACCTATAAGAGACTCATTTTAGATTTAAGGACACACATAGACTGAAACTTAAGGGATGGAAAATGGAAATGGAAGCCAAGAGAAAGCAGGGGTAGTTATACTTATATCAGAAAATATAGATTTTTAACCAAAAAACTTAAACAAGAGACAAAGAAAGCTATTGCATAATGATAAAGGAGTCCATTCATCTGGAGGATATTATGTCAATAAATATGCATGCACCCTTTATAGGAACACTATATCTTTAAAGAAAATATTAACTTATCTGAAGAGAGAAATAAATTTCAATACAAAAGTACTAAGGGACTTCAGTATCCCACTTTCAACAGTGAAAGGTTCTCATCGACAGAAAATCAATAAGAAAATGAACCCAAGCTATGTTAGAGATGGACCTAACAGACGGTTACACTACATTTCTATTGAAAGCAGAACACATTCTTCTCAGTTTTAATGAATTTAAGGAGACTGAAATCATATCAAGCATCTTTTTCAACCACAATAATAAGAAACAAGAAGTCAATTACAAGAAGAAAACTGGAAAAGTTCACAAGTATGTGGAAATTAAACACTATACTTCTGAACAACCAATGGATCAAAGACATAATCAAAGTGCAATAAAAATATCCTGAAATAAATGAAAATGAAAGCACACATACCAAATTATGCTATGCAGAAAAAGCAGTTCTAAGAGAAATTTCATAGTGATAAATGTCTAGATTAAGAAACAAGAAAGATCTCAAATAAACAGCCTAACTTTACAATATAAGGAACTAGAAAAAAGAACAAAGCCCAAAGTCAAAAGAAGGAAGGAAATACAAAGATGAAATTAAAGAAATAGAGGCTAAAAAAAATGGGAAAAAATCAGTGAAACTAAGAGCTAGTTCTTTGAAACGATAAACAAAATTGCTGAAACTTTAGGCAGACTAACCCAGAAAAAAAGAGAGTGTGCTCAAATAAATAAAATTAGAAATGAAAGAGGAAGTATTGTAATTAATACCAAAAAATACAAAAAATCATAAGAGAGGACTATGAACAATTATTATGCTAACAAATTAGACAACCTATAAGAAATGGATATATTCTTAGAAACATGCAAATTACCAAGACTGATTCATGAAAAAATAGAAAATCTTAATAGACTAATTGCTACTGAGATTGAATCACAAATCAAAAACCTTCCAGCAAATAGCCACTTGCAAATTCAACCAAACATTTAAATAAGAATTAATACCAATCCTCCTCAAACTGTTAAGAAAAAAAAGTTGAAAGAACACTTCTAAACTCATTTTACAAGGGTAGCGTTAATATCATACCAAAGCCAAAGACACTGAAATGAAAAGAAAATTACAGGACAATTTCTTCAATAAACATAGATGTAAAAACCATCAACAAAATGTTAGCAGACTGAATTCAACAATACATTAGAAGGATCATATACCATAATCAATTGGAATTTACTCCAGTAAAGCAAAGTTGGTTCAACATGCACAAATCAAATATTGTGATACACCACATTAGCAAAATGGAGAAAAAAAATCACATAATCATCTCAGTAAACATAGAGAAAGCATTCCACAAAATTTCACATCTTTTCATGATAAAATTTTCCAAACATCTTGCTGGAGAGGGAATGTACCACAACATAAAAAAATCCATATATGATAAGCCCACAGCTAATACCACACTCAATGGTGAAAAGCTGAAACTTTTCCTCTAAGATCTGGAACAATACAAGGATGCTCACTCTTGTTACTTCTATTCAATATAGTACTGGAAATCCTAGTCAGACCAATCAGGCCAAGTAAATAAATAAAGGCCATCAAAATCAGAAAGGATAAAATTGTCTCTATTTGCAGATGCTGTGCTATTTCATAAAGAAAACTCAATCTGTCACAGATCAGCTGTGTCACAGAGTTTTGAAAACACAGAACACTCTTTGACATAAATCACAGCAAGATCTTTTTTGACCCACCTCCCTAGAGTAATGAAAATAAAAACAAAAATAAACAAATGGGATATAATTAAACTTAAAAGTTTTTGCTCAGCAAAGGAAACCATAAACAAGATGAAAGGACAACCCTCAGAATGGGAGAAATATTTGCACATAAAGCAACTGACAAAGGATTAATCTCCAAAATATACAAATAACCCATGCAGCTCAATACCAAAAAAACCAAAAAACAAAAACCCAATCAAAAAATGGGTAGACTTAAATAGACATTTCTACAGAGACACAGAGATACATGGCCAAGAGGCACTTGAAA
Organism: Giraffa tippelskirchi; assembly: GCF_054371585.1. Lineage (NCBI taxonomy): Eukaryota > Metazoa > Chordata > Mammalia > Artiodactyla > Giraffidae > Giraffa > Giraffa tippelskirchi. Next base: position 72,847,624 of record NC_137284.1, read on the forward strand.
AGATCGTCAGCATCACTAATCATTCAGTTCAGTCATTCAGTCATGTCCAACTCTTAGGGATGCCATGGACTGCATCATGCTAGGCTTCTCTGTCCATCACCAACTCCCAGAGCTTGCTTAAACTCATGTCCATCGAGTTAGTGATGCCATCCAACCATCGCATCCTCTGTCGTCCCCTTCTCCTCCTGCCTCCCATCTTTCCCAGCATCAGGGTCTTTTCAAATGAGTCAGTTCTTCACATCAGGTAGTCAAAATATTGGCGTTTCAGCTTCAGCATCAGTCCTTCCAATGAATATTCAGGGCTGATTTCCTTTAGGATTGACTAGTTTGATCATCTTGCTGTCCAAGGTACTCTGAAGAGTCTTTTCCAGCACCACAGTTCAAAATCATCAATTCTTTGGCACTCAGCTTTCTTTATGGTCCAAATCTCATATGCATATATGACTACTGGGAAAACCATAGCTTTGACTAGATGGACCTTTGTTAGCAAAGTAATATCTCGGGTTTTTAATATGCTATCTAGCTTTGTCATAGCTTTTCTTCCAAGGAGCAAGCACCTTTTAATTTCATGGCTGCAGTCACCATCTGAAGTGATTTTGGAGCCCAAGAAAATAAAGTCTGTCACTGTTTCCACTGTTTCCCCATCTATTTGCCACGAAGTGATGCGACCAATGCCATGATCTTAGTTTTTATAATGCTGAGTTTTAAGACAACTTTTCCACTTGCCTCCTTCAGTTTCATCAAGAGACTCTTTAGTTCCTCTTCACTTTCTCCCACGAGGGTGGTGTCATCTGCATATCTGAGGTTATTGCTATTTCTCCTGGCAATCCTGATTACAGATTGTGCTTCATCCAGACCAGCATTTCTCATGAGGTTCTCTGCATGCAAGTTAAATAGTCAGGTAGGGTGACAACATATGGCCTTGATGTACTTCTTTCCCAATTTGGAACCAGTCCACTGTCCCATATTTGGTTCTAACTGTCGCTTCTTGACCTGCATACAGATTTCCCAGGAGGCAGGTAAAATGGTCTGGTATTCCTATCTCTTGAAGAATTTTCCACACTTTGTTGTGAACCACAGAGTTAAAGTCTTTAGCATAGTTAATGAAGCAGAAGTAGATACTTTTCTGGAATTCTCGTTTGTTGTATGATCCAACGGATGTTGGCAATTTGATCTCTGGTTCCGCTGCCTTTTCTAAATCCAGCTTGCACATCTGGAATTTCTTGGTTCACATACTGTTGAAGCCTGGCTTGGAGAATTTTGAGCATTACTTTGCTAGCATGTGAGATGAGTGCAATTGTGCAGTAGTTTGGACATTCTTTGGCATTGCCTTTCTTTGGGATTGGAGTGAAAACTGACCTTTTCCAGCCCTGTGGCCACTGCTGAGTTTTCCAAATTTGCTGGCATACTGAGTGCAGCACTTTCACAGCATCATCTTTGGGGATTTGAAATAGTTTAGCTGGAATTCTATCACCTCCAGTATCTTTGTTCATAGTGATGCTTCTTCCTAAGTTCCACGTGACTTCACACTCCAGGATGTCTGTCTCTAGGTGAGTGATAACACCATGGTGGTTATCTGGGTCATTAAGATCTTTTTTGTATAGTTCATCTGTGTGTTCTTGCTACCTTTTCTTAATATCTTCTGCTTCTGTTAGGTCCATACTGTTTCTGTCCTTTATTGTATCCATCTTTGCATGAAATGTCCACTAATCATTAGAGAAATGCAACTCAAAACTACAATGAAATATCACGTCACACCAGTCAGAATGGCCATCGTCAAAAAATCTACTAACAATAAATTGGAGAGGGTGTGGAGAAAAGGGAACACTCTTGTACTGTTGATGGGAATGTAAATTGATACAGGTACTATGGAAAATAGTATGGAGATTCCTCAGAAAGGAAAACTCAGAGCTACCATTGACCCAGAAATCCCACTACTGGGCATACACCCTGATAGAACCATAACTCAAAGAGACACACACACTCCAATGTTCACTGCAGCACTGTTTACAGTAGTCAGGACATGAAAGCAACCTAAATATCCATCAGTAGAGGAATGGATCAAGAAGACGTGGTACATCTATACAATGGAATATTTCTCAACCATAAAAAGGAATGAAATTGGGTCATTTGTAGAGACGTGGATGAATCTAGAGACTGTCATACAGAGTGACATCAGAAAAACAAATGTCATATTAGCTCATATTGTGGAATCTGAAAAATATTTGGTATAGACTATCTTATTTAAAAATCAGAAATACAGAATACAGATACAGATGTAGAGAACAAATGTATGGATACCAAGGGGAAAGGTGAGTGAACTGGAGGATTAGGATTGAAATATATACACTATTGATACTATGTATAAAATAGATCACTAATGAGAACCTACTATATAGCACAGAAAATGCTACTCAGTGCTCTGTGGTGACCTAAATGGGAAGGAAACCCAAAAAGGAGGAGATACATATGTGTATATATATGTGTGTGTGTATATATATGTGTGTGTATATATATATAGCAGAGTCACTCTGCTGTACAGCAGAAACTAACACAACATTGTAAAGCAACTATAAAGCAATTAATTTTTTTTAGAAAAAGAAAGTTCAAAAGCCTCCACTAAATAATGGTTAGAACTAATAAATGCAGTAAAGTTGCAGGATACAAACACAATGTACAAAAATCAGTTACGTTTTTACATTCTAACAATGAATTATCAGAGAAATTAACAAACCCATTTACAATAGCATCAAAAAATAATACACTACTTAGGAATAAATTTAACCAAGAGGGTGAAAGATGTATACACTGAAAACTATAAGATATTGATGAAAAAAATGAAGAAGACACAACAGAAAGATATTCTGCTCTCATGAATTAGAAGAATTTTGTTAAGAAGGCCATACTACCCAAAGCAATCTCTGGATTCAATACAATATCTCTAACATTCAAATGTCATTTTTCACAGAAATAGAAAAAAAAAAGAAAACCTTAAAATATGTATGCAACCACAAAAGACCCCAGGTAGCCAAAGTCATCCTGAGATTAAATACAAAGTTGAAGATATCACACTCCCTGATTTCAAACTATATTACAAAGCTATTGTAAATAAAACAGTGTGGTGTTGGTATAAAAACAGCCATATTGATGAATGGTACAGGATAGAGAGCCCTGAAATAAACCCTTTCATATATGGTCAACAAATATTTTTCAAGGGACCCAAAAATACTCAGTGGGAAAAGATAGTCTCTTAAATAAAAGTTATTGAGAAAACTGGACAACTAAATGAAATGAATGAAACTGGACCTCCATCGTACACCATACACAAGAATTAAATACTTGAAAGTAATATCTGAAATTCTTAAAATCCTAAAAGAAAATGGAAGTGGTTAAGGTCTTTGACTTTGGCCTTAGTAATGATTTTTTTGAATTCGACACCAAAAGCAAAGGCAACAAATGTAAAAATCAGCAAGTGGGACTGCAGCAAACTACAAAGCTTCTGCTCAGCAAAGGAAACAATCAAGAAACTAAAAGTCAAACCCCATATCCAATAAAAAGTTAATATCCAAGCTATACATGGAACTCATGTATAGTAACCTAATAGTAAAAAAATTTCATGAAAAATTTTCATGAGATTCATCAAATTTCATATATAGAAACCCAATAGTTAAAAAAAAAAAAAACCCACAAATGCTCAATTAAAAAATGGAGGAAGGAATCAGAGAATTGTTTTTTTTTCCCCCAAGATGAAAGTATTCTTGCCTGGAGAATCCTATGGACAGAGGAGCCTGGTGGGCTACAGTCCACAGGGTTGCAAAGAATCAGACACCACTGAGCACATCTAATTCCTGTATCTTTCTCTTTTCCAACAGCCGCTTGAAATAAGTAAATAGTTCTTCACTCTGTGGAGCCTAGTTGTAAAAGATCACCAAGCAGGTTGGGTCACTTGGAAAGGAGACAGTTATTCACACAGTGACCGAGAAGAGAGGCCTTTGACATAATAAATTATGCATAATGAGTAAGGGCTGATAGTACGCTCATTACATAACAGTGGTGGGATTGCTAATACTATATAATGAAAAAATGTTCATCTTTATTATTTGTTTCAGATTACAGGTGCAATATATTTTCAATGTAAACAGCCAAATATAAACCTATATTTGCAAGTGTAGTTCCTGCTGTTGCAAAGTGTTTAGAGAAATGCATAAAACAAAAAGTCAAAATTTCATCTTTTTCAAACCATTTTCCAGAATTTACCATTTTTAAATTGCAAAACTTTAATGGCCTGCTGCATTGATGTATATACTATTATACTCTACATGTAATCATTTCACTGTTTCATTTGTGTGTGGGTGTACGAAGCTTTTTCACTTAACATATTTTCTATGGAATGATTGTGCCTATAATTCAGTTTTTCCTTACTAGGAGTTTGGGTAGTGATTTACTGTATGCACATGCCACAAATTATCCAACTATCCCCTATTAATGGAAGCTTAGGTTGTTTACAATTTTTTCTAACTATTTTACAAACAAGGAAGGAATAATCATCTTTATATGTATATCTTTGTATACTTTGAGATATTTATTAAATTCTTCATATTGGAATATCCAACACAAAATATATGAACATTTAAAATATTGAAAGATAACAGCCAAAGTGCCCTCTGAAAAGATTGTAGCAATGTAAATCCTACTACAGTGTTCAAAAGTACACCAAATATTAATAATCATCTTATAATTCCTACAATTATGATAGAAGGCAGACTGGAACATGTCAAGGAATGAAGGAAAGATACATTTTCTCCTGCTTGAGGTGTAGAAGAGCTCGACTTCTCTAAGGTCTGACATCTTTCTAAGGGACAGGGGAAGTGGGTTATCCCATCTGAGGAGACCCCACAGGCCTGGGCAGAAAACTGCACATGGATGCGGCTGCAAGGCTAGGTGGACTGTGTGTGAGCAAAGCCTGATGTGAGGACCACCATTAGGTCTGCAGGAGCCACAGTCCAGATGCCCACCCCTCCAAGTCTCCCACCTTGCCACCTGCAAAGGCTCTCTGAGTTCTTAAATACCCTTGGGCAAGGACATTAACTGTGGATGTTTTGCTCATCTAATGGCTGGTATGAAAAGGCAAAAAGATAGGGAATTAGAGATACCAAGGGAACATTTCATGCAAAGAAGGGCTCAAAAAAGGACAGAAATGGTATGGACCTAGCAGAAGATACTAAGAAGAGGTGGCAAGAATACACAGAAGAACTATACAAAAAAGATCTTCACGACCCAGATAATCATGATGGTGTGATCACTCACCTAGAGCCAGACATCCTGGAACGTGAAGTCAAGTGGGCCTTAGGAAGTATCACTAGGAACAAAGCTAGTGGAGGTGATGGAATTTCAGATAAGCTATTTCAAATCCTAAAAGATGATGCTGTGAAAGTGCTACACTCAATATATCGGCAAATTTGGAAAACTCAGCAGTGGCCACAGGACTAGTAAAGGTCAGTTTTCATTCCAATCCCAAAGAAAGACAATGCCAAACAATGCTCAAACTACCACACAATTGCACTCATCTCACACACTAGTAAAGTAATGCTTAAAATTCTCCAAGCCAGGCTTCAGCAATACACGAACCGTGAACTTCCAGATGTTCAACCTGGTTTTACAAAAGGCAGAGGAACCGAAGATCAAATTGTCAACATCCGATGGATCATCGGAAAAGCAAGAGAGTTCCAGAAAAACATCTATTTCTGCTTTATTGACTATGCCAAAGCCTTTGACTGTGTGGATCACAATAAACTGTGGAAAATTTTTTAAGAGATGGGAATACCAGACCATCTGACCTGTCTCTTGAGAAACCTGTATGCAGGTCAGGAAGCAACAGTTAGAACTGGACATGGAACAACAGACTGGTTCCAAATAGGAAAAGGAGTACTGTATATTGATATACAGTACTGTATATCAAGGCTGTATATTGTCACCCTGCTTATTTAATTTATATGCAGAGTACATCATGAGAAATGCTGGGCTGGAAGAAACACAAGCTGGAATCAAGATTGCTGGGAGAAATATCAATAACCTCAGATATGCAGATGACACCACCCTTATGGCAGAAAGTGAAGAAGAACTAAAGAGCCTCTTGATGAAAGTGAAAGAGGAGAGTGAAAAAGTTGGCTTAAAGCTCAATATTCAGAAAACTAAGATCATGGCATCCAGTCCCATCACTTCATAGCAAATAGATGGGCAAACAGTGGAAATGGTGGCTGACTTTATTTCTTTGGGCTCCAAAATCACTGCAGATGGTGACTGCAGCCATGAAATAAAAAGATGCTTACTTCTTGGAAGGAAAGTTATGACCATCCTAGACAGCATATGAAAAAGCAGAGACGTTACTTTGCCAACAAAGATTCATCTAGTCAAGGCTATGGTTTTTCCAGTAGTCATGTATGGATGTGAGAGTGGGACTATAAAGAAAGCTGAGCACAGAAGAATTGATGCTTTTGAACTGTGGTGTTGGAGAAGACTCTTGAGAGTCCCTTGGACTGCAAGGAGATCCAACCAGTCCATCCTAAAGGAAATCAGTCCTGGGTGTTGATTGGAGGGACTGGTGTTGAAGCTGAAGCTCCAATATTTGGGCTACCTGATGCAAAGAGCTGACTCATTTGAAAAGACCCTGATGTTGGGGAACATTGAAGGCAGGAGGAGAAGGGGATGACAGAGGATGAGATGGTTGGATGGCATTACTGACTCAGTGGACATGAGTTTGGGTAAACTCTGGGAGCTGGTGATGGACAGGGACGCCTGGCATGCTGCAGTTCATGGGGTCACAAAGAATTGAACACGACTGAGAGACTGAACTGAACGGAACTGAACTGAATGGCTGGTAGTTGGGCCCAATTCTAATTTGATTTGGGAAATGAAGAAATGTGACATTATTTCCAACTATAGATCATGGAGCAGTTTGCACTGGCTACCTAAACAATAATAAACCATTATATTTTTCTATGCTCTGGTTTATGGTAAGAAGAAATCTCACCCTTCTGCCTAATTATTCGATCTTTTCCAGAGGAAAAAGAACTCTGATTGCCCTGCCTGTGCTTTAGAGATGTGGTGGTGTCTGTGGTTGGGCCGGTGTCTGTGATCTTGTGGTCTCTTGGATTGTGCAAAACCAAAAAGCCGAACTAGCATCTCCGAAATCACCCACCAGTAGCAGCTCTTGAAAGAAGCCTGATTGCAAACACTTTTCTTCTTTGTGAGTTGTCTTGAAAGATCTTCCTAAACTCAGGCTTCCTGTTTTCAAGTGGAACAGGCTGGAAGAAAGCAGCTGGGTGACTTATGCTTTGGGATTTAAGTAGGGTGGCCAGGAACAAGTAGGCATTGCACAGGGGGCCACGTGGCACAACCAGGTGGAACCTGCTTGTACAGACAAGGCTGTTACTTGAAGTGTTAGTCGCTCATTGTATCCCACTCTTTGCGACCCTATGGACTGTAGCCCATCAGGCTCCTCTGTCCATGGAATTCTCCAGCCAAGAATACTACAGTGGGTAGCCATTTCTTTCTTCGAGTGATCTTCCTGACCCAGGTATCAAACCTGGGTCTCCTGCACTGCATGCAGATTGTTTAGTGTCCTAGCCCACCAAGGTGGGTGTTTGGTCATGGTTCATTTACACAGGATGCAGGTAACCAGGGGGGCAAGGAATGCTCCTATAGAGAGCAGATCCAAGTGTCAGTCAAGAGGAGGCACACCCTGACTTCAGTAGGTGGGAGGTAGAATATTTTACATGAAAATTCAGTGGCTGTGAATTGACATGGGTCTCTTTCTATGTGCATTGGTTGTATGTACTGGCCAGAGACCTTCTCTTTAAGTTTACATTCACCAGGATAACTCTAGTGGTTATAAATGATATTTATTTTGGATGAAAAAGTTATATTTATTCCTACAATGTTAGAAGTGGAATAGAACTTAGAGATCCTTTAAACGTCACTCCCTCTTTTCAAAAAATGAGACTACTGAAGCCCAAAAGGTGAACTGATTTGCCCAATACAACAGAAAGAGAAAACGTTAGTCTCAGTTGTGTCCAACTCTTTGAGACCCCATATATTGTAACCCACCAGGCTCTTCCATCCATGGGATTTCCCAGGCAAGAATACTGGAGTGGGTTGCCGTTTTCTTCTTCAGGGGATCTTCCTGACCCAGGGATCAAACCCGAGTCTCCTGTATTGCAGGCAGATTCTTTACTATTTAAACCAACAGGGAAGCCCAGAACTGGTCATAAATAAATGCCCACATATTTTGAGAAGAGTGAAATGCATTTCATTCACAGGCTCAAAAACTAAGGCTTGATTACCATAGAATGAAGATCATCTAGCAGTGCATCCTGATCATGAACATGCTTAGCCATCTACCTCCACCTCCCACCCACATCTTGGGACAATGCAGATTCTGATTCAGGAAATCAAGACTGGGCCTGAGATTCTGCACTGCTAACAAGCTCCCAGGTGGCACCCATGTAGCTCGCCTACAGTTTCAAATATCAAGTGTGTATTAGGCAACACCCTGGTCTTGTGGGAATGGATCTCAGCCTCCATCTGAAAGGTATGCAAGACTTCCCACTGAGAATTCATTCTTTCCTGGTAATGGTAAGGAGTTCCCATCAGAAAATTATTTTGCTGTGCCTAAGGTAAATGGAATTTCTTGTGAGTGCTCTTTTCAGAAAAAAAGTAAAATTAAGAGGGTGGATACATTTAAATGTCTTCTATTTGTGTAAGCACCCAAATTGTACTTCTGAGTGTCCTTGGCAGAGGAACCTCGTAATTCAGAAAGTTCGCGTCTGTCTCTCCCACTCATTTGGAGCATGCTTTGCTTCCTCTTAAGTAATAATCAACATTGCAAAACTTGCAACTAGGCAACTAGCAAAATGTTCCCAGGAAATACAACTGTGAGTTTTTGCTCATAACAAGCTGCGTTCCTTAACCTTCTCCTGCAGACTCTCGTTCATGGGTTTCTCAGCTTCAGCACAACTGCCATTTGTGGACTGATTGATCTTAGTTGTGGGGAGCTGTCCTGTGCCCTGCAAAATTCTTCAGCAGCATCTCTGGGCTCTGGTCATGTCTTAGCTCAGGCTGCTAGACTAGAACACCCTATATTATATATTATAATACCCTATATTATACCTTGGGGCTTCCCTAGTAGCTCAATGGTAAAGCATTCGCCTGCAATGCAGGAGACCCAGGTTCAATACCTGGGTCAGGAAGATCCCCTGGAGAAAGAAATGGCAACCCATTCCAGTAGTCTTGCCTGGAGAATTCCATGGACAGAGGAGCCTAGTGAACTACAGTCCATGGGGTTGCAAAGAGTCAGACACAACTGAGCAACTAACACACACACACACACACACACACACACACACACACACACACACACATTATACTCTATATAACAGACGGGGTGGCTGAAACACTATGCATTTATTTCTCATAGTTCTGGGGGCTAAAAGATCACAACCAGGGTGCCAGCATGATTAAGTTCTTGGTGAAGGTTTTCTTCCTGGTTTATAGAGAGCTGTCTTTTCAGATCCTCACTTGGTAAAAAGAGATCAAGAGTTAGCACTCTTCCTCTTTTTACAAGGACAGTCATTTCATCATAGGGGTTCATGACCTAATTACCTCCCAAAGGCTCCATCTCCAATACTATCACATCAGTTACGTGAATGAATAAATAAGGTATGCAAACATATGAATGAGGGGGCCACTAACAGTCTGCTGCAACCCACTAGATGCCAGTAGCACCACACCACCAGTCATGACAACCACAAGTGTCTCCAGAAATTGCCAAATGTTCTGTAGGAGGCAAAATCACCCCAAGCTGGAAACCACTGCTTTAAAAAGTAATAGTACTGTGTTAGAAAAGATGACTAACATTTAAAACTAATTTAAAACATAAAATCATACACATTTAGATCTAAAAGGAATCTTAGAGCTCTTCCTGCATCTTGAAGTCATACACTGAATATAAGTCAGAAAGACCCTTATTACTATTGGACACATTTCTTTCTGTTCCAAGAGTGAAGTACTGTCAATATTCCATTTTTCAATGGTTCAAACTTCAGTTAAGCAAAATCTCAGAATCCAGGTCAAGATGGAGTCTTTGCTGTTGTGGTGGGGGGTGGGGAGGAATCGGTACTTGTCTTCACCATCATCAGTACAAGCTTAGAAAAGGTGAGACCTGAACTGTGAGGAAGCACCAACATGTCCCCAGATCAGGAAGTATCCAGCTAGGGTGTGTCTTCTGTCTTCCATAAAGTGCAAATGTACAAACATCACTTCGAGATAAAATTCCTCACCCACTACGCACAGCTTCTCAACCCTCTAGTTAGCTAGCTAAATTCTGGAATAGCTTGCGTTTACACTCAGCGACAGTAGGTCAGCTTACAACAGACACCACAGGATTCTGAGAAAAACTTTCTCACTGCAGTATTGGTGAAAAATGTTTTTACTAATACTCTATTGACAAAAGAGACAGCAAGAGAAAAAGAGAGCAATTAATCGGACATTTGCCTTTTGGCAAATGCTGAACAACAATGGTCTACTAAAGGCACCACTTGTTACTCCATTTGTTAGCTCACTGTTATGAGAGCTCTGAAGTAAAACACATAGGTCAAATACTTAAAAACTCACTTCATGTTTGTGGATTCACTAACATTATGAAAGCAGGATGGTTGAGAAGTGTGTCAGTGTCAACACAAATTATTTATGGTTGCTAATATTAATAGCTTAAGGCCCTGGCACAGGGCCAGATTAAAGGGGCCCTATTTCCCCTCTCCTTTCTGAAAAGGAAAAGGAAAAGCTGGTGTCTCTCTCTCTCTCTCTGCTCTAAGCTGGGGATGACAGCCATCACCTTCCAATAAATAGCCTGTTGCCCTGTAGCTGCCACACCACCTCTGTTCACACTCTACTAATATTACTTATACATCCATCATGAGCCAGATGCTAAGCCAGGCATCACCACATCATTTATCTTAATTTTTACAACTCAGTATATTTCAGGAATATAAGGAAAGCATAAAGGTTAATAATGCCAAGCCTATTGTAGAGTTCTGTGTGCTCAAAAAGAAACTACATTCATTTTTAAAATTTTTCTACTTTTTATTTTTATCTTTGTTTATCACTTCCTTCCTTGCTTGATTTCTTTATGCAGTAGAAATGCTCCCAAATTTGGGAAGCAAGCTGCAATTTTCTAAGCTGACTCATTTTAGAAAGTTTTAGTATGGCTCAATATTTAAGACTCATGCAATAAGTCTGCCCTTGATTAAACAAAGCATCCTTTGGTAAAAGGGCCAGCCTTTATCTGATTTTTTAATCCTGGATTTTGACTTTAAAATTTTGTCCAAGATGGCCATATACAGTATTTTCTCAAGTAGTTAATGAAACCTAAACCAAAAAAAGCTGACATTAATATTTTTACAGTGATGAAGTAGATGGTGTAGGAATCAATATTAACACCAGTATTTGGACCAATCTAATGGAAGGTACAGATGTCTATCCTGAATGTTTTTATTAGTTTTCTGTTGCTATTATAACCAATTGCCATAAACTTAATATCTTAAAACAACACAAATTTATTATCTTATCGTTCCAGAGGTCAGAAGCCCAAAAATCAGCTCACTGGGCTAAAGCCAAGGTGTAAACGGGACTAGTTGCTTCTGGAACTGGAGGAGAAATGAATTTCTTGCCTTTGTCAGTTTCTAGAAGCCACCTGCATTCTTTGGCTCATGACTTCTTCATATCACTCCAACCTCTGGCTTCTGTTTACTGCTACTCATCTAATCTCCTGTCTGTGTCTAATAAAGACTTCCGTGATGACATTGGGCCCATTCGGATAATCTCTCCATCCCAAATTCCTTAATTTAATCACATCTGCAAAGTCTCTTATCATGTAAAGTAACATATTCATGGGTTCTAGGGATTAGGATTTTGGGGAGAGGGGTATTATTCACTGTGTTGCAATGTTAAAACAAACTTCAAACTAAACTTAGTTAAAAATTGGTAGGGAGCCAACTAATTACCTAAACCAGTTATAGTAAATAGGGAATAGGTCTGGAAAAAATTCATTGACTGATTAATTTTAATCCAACGCACTGATACAAATCTGGGACTTTTCATTGTTGTATTAAAACCAGGAGCCAGGCTTCCTGAAAAGATTATTGAGATGCCCTGTAATTGTAACTTGTTTCATGGAAATGAAACGAAAACTAAAAAATGATCCCTAAAAATCCTGAATTTTGCCCTGTGTTTTATCAAAGATACTGCTAAGTAACAATATCATAGAATCCTGGGTTTTAATCTGTCTTCTAGATTAGCTTTATTTGAACCATTCTTTTTATCTAGATCCCATTTATAATTGATGTTTCACATCTATAAAAAAGGATTTGAGATCATAGTGTAGCTATCTTTTCATTGATACTCTGCTCTGACTACGTGGGGGAGCTCACTTAGACAGTTTGCTTGCTAAGTAAAGTGCACTTTAAAGAATTCACTTTTATTATTTTCCAGTAGGTGTAAAAATCATTGTAAACAATGGTATAACAGCTGTACTAGCTCAAAAAATATTTAGATATAGTTCTCATTAAGGTAGATATTATATACTTTGCATGCTAGGTTACTTCAGTCATGTCCGACTCTGCGACCCCATGGACTGTAGCCTGCCAGGCTCCTCAGTACATGGGATTTCCCAGGCAAGAATACTGAAGTAGGTTGCCATCCCCATCTCCAGGGGATCTTCCCGACCCAGGGAATGAACTCACATCTCCTGCATTGGGAGGTGGGTTCTTTACCACTGAGCCATCTGGGATGCCCTATGTACTTTGAGGGAGACATAAAGAGACTTTATTCTTGAGACTAAAGCACCTGTGGGATGTTGGTCTCCTCTGGGCTCTGAACAGGTCTGTGTCTGCTTCAGTCAATAGAGTTCACCAGATGGGAGGCAGAGTGACCATCCAAAGCTGGAAAGGCCACTGAATGTCAGGTAGAACCTTTGTTCTCAGAGCCTTAAGCTGCCATATAAGGCAGAGCTGTGGAGACGCCCCGAGTACATGGAGAGTGCATGTGGAAGGCACCAGTGAGTCTCAGCTGCAGCCAGCCTTCTTGTCATTGCAGCCCAGGCCCCAGAGACCCGAGGGAAGATAACTCTGGATGATTCCCACCCACTGCCATTCAAGTCCCCTGCAGCCATGTGAACCTACACCATGGACCAGAGATAAGCCATCCCTGTCCAGATAGATCCCTGACCCCTGGAATCTGAGGGGATTGTGAGATGGTGGTGTTTTACACCACTAAGTTTTTTTTTTGAATTATAATAATAGCCTACATTTATTAAGAGTTTACAATTGAAATATATATATACGTGTGGGTATGAATCAGAATCAAAATAGCTGTATTAGGATATGAGATTTGGGTGATCTTTTTTATTTTCTTGAAAATTTTCTTTGATATTATCAAAGCATTTATCAATGAATATAAATATAATCAAATAATTAATTCTAGAGGAAAAACGAAGTGATAAGTACCCAAATTACTGTTATTGATTTTGTTTTCATTGTCTTTACCTATTTCTTGTTGTTTCTTTTTTTTTAATTCCACATACATGCATTAATATTTCCTCTCAGAGGACAATATAGGAAGAACAGTCTTTGACATAAATCACAGCAAGATTTTTTAACCCACCTCCTAGACTAATGAAAAATCAAAATAAACAAGTGGGACCTAATTAAATTTAAAAGTTTTGTACAGCAAAGGAAACCGTAAATAAGATGAAAGGACAACCCTCACAATGGGAGAAAATATTTGCAAATAAAGCAACTGACAAAGGATTAATCTCCAAAATATACAAACAGCTCATGCAGCTCAATACCAAGAAAACAACAACCCAATCAAAAACATGGGTGGAAGATCTAAATAGACACTTCTCCAAAGAAGACATACAGATGGCCAGAAGGCACAGAAAAAGATGCTCAACATCACTAATTATTAGAGAAATGCAGATCAAAACTACAATGAGGTATCACCTCCCCTGGTCATAATGACCATCATGACAAAATCTACAAACAATAAATGCTGGAGAGTGTGTGGAGAAAAGAGAACCCTGTTGCAGGGAATATAAATTGGTGCAGCCACAATGGAGAACAGTACAGAGACTCTTTAAAAGACCAGAAATAGAGCTGCCATATGACTCAGAAATCTCACTTCTGGGCATGTACCCTGAGAAAACCATAATTCAAAAAGATACATGCATGTCAATGTTCACTGCAGCACTATTTACAATAGCCAGGACACGGAGGCAACATAAATGTCCATTGACAGAGGAATGGATAAAGAAGTTATGGTACACATACATATACAATCGAATACTACTCAGTCATAAAAAGGCACAGAGGTGTTTGGGATGGGAAGGAGGTAGGGAAAGGAGGAGAAAAAAGATTATGATACATCCTGAGGGGACAGTAAACCCAGAAGATACAGATCAGGATCTTATTTTTCAAAGCATCATTTATCATTAAGAATAAAGAAATGCTTATCTCACGTCCACAGGTCTCAATCTAGGGTGATTTAAAAAAAATACTGATGCCAAGTCCCTCCCTAGAATGACTGAATCAGAATCTCTGGCTAGAGTGTGAAGCCCGAAAGTATATTTTAAAACCAGGTGATTCTAATAGGCCAGCAGTTTTGATTATAAATATAAGCAAAACCAATTCAGGGAAACTGTCCAAGGACTAGGTTCAGTAGAATGGAATAAAAATACTTGAGAAGTAAGTGTCAGCCTGATGTTGGGCAGGGGTGTGGCATCCTGGGACTTGGTCTCCTGCTTGCTAACCCTCCAACCCTGGCCTCTGGCATCACATTCTTGTTTTTAAAATGGTATTATGATGCCACCTACACTCTGATTGCAGTGACAAATAATGAGATAATTCATGCAAGCCATGAACTGTTTCTGATAAATGTGAATACACAGAAATGACCTGATATTCATAAAAGCTTGTCTTGGAAGTTTACACTGAAATACTGCCATGCCATAAAGTCTTCTGGAATTTTTCAATTGTATTTTATTTCAGCTCTATTTTAGAATTCAAACAACCATGTCAGATTGACCGGCTATTTATCAGATTTTTCTCAATATCAGAAAAAGCTGCATTTTGCCTAAGCAACTAGTCTGCTTTCATTTTTCTCTTTTATTTTAATGTGGATGCTATGAATTTTGCGGTTGATCTCTCTCTTTGTTTAGGCCACTCAAAAACTAATGTGTCTGAAATCAAGAACTTAATCTCAAAAACGAAATAAAACTAGCTTTATTTTTTTCCCTCCTTTTTTCCCTTTCTCCTTAAAATCTCAGCTTTGACATTATACTTTTACATAATATTTTGCACATTTTACATATATATGTTTTATATAACTTTATAAAAACATCTGTATTTTTGTAAAGGTGATTCAAATACTTTGTGGAATGGGACCAGCATCAATTAATTACATTAAAAGCACTTTTCTATGATGAGATTCAGGCTAATAGGTAATTGATTAGTTGAAATATCCAATTAAATGTGAACTTTTCTGAAAACATGATGTATACACATCTTAAAATTTTTATTTTAACTAAAAACATAAAAATTATACATCTTTTAATTGATCTTCTGATATAAAGTCAAGCCCTTTTTCTTAGAAATAGATCAACTGATAGAGCTTGTCACTATCTTTCTTATATTTCTCATATCTGTGATTAACTACTAGCCCCATTTTTTAAAAAAATGGAGTAAGAACTCAGAGACACTTCTAAGGAAAGCAGAGTGCAGAATCTCCATAAAATGTTAACATTTTATTCCCTGATCTCTTGTAACAACTTTTCTGCCCACAATTAATTCAAAAGCATTTTTTTAATGATTCCACTTCTTAAAACATATTAAAACTTTAAACTGAATTTTCATAGACATAGCAAATTTCTTCCTTGTTACGCTTGCTTCACTTGTAATGTTTGTAATTACAGGTTTGAGACAAGTAAAAATGAACCTCAGTCAAGACACAACTCAATACGTGGAAACAAAAGTACATGAAGCCCATTAATTGTGAATGTTCTGTGCTCTAGAGGTTTGGTCTGGGTGTTAGAGACAGAGTGAAATGCTTTGCATTAATTATTGACTTAGAAAAATAGCTAAATGAATAGGCCCGTAGAAAATACAAAGCTAAACTTAGCAATGAGAACATTCAGAGGCACAAATACACACGTGTGAAGGAACATGGGTGGATTGTCATGGGTTACTGTGTAGATGTCCATGTGTGTGTGGATGTGCCTGTGTTTGCCCAAAGAAGCTATTTTCCTTCCCTCCCTCTCATGGTGTTGTGCTTCCAAGGACCTGAAAATACCTTTCATTTGGTTGTCATTTCCAGAATTGAGGCATCATTAGTTTTTAAATTGGTGACATGTATTTCAAAAGGTGTTTCCTAAACTGATATTTACTGTTCTCTAATATTCGTGGGAACATTTGATACTTTTTCCAAAGTAAAAAAAATTACAACAGGGTTGTGCATACTAGAGCACATTCTACCTCTTCGTGGTTCTGTTTTTAAATTATTGATCATGTGTCTCGAACGATAAAATAAGTAATTATCCATTTGGAGATTAACATCACAAAACAATGAATCTCTTTAAACTGGAAGGTAGGTTCAATACTGAGCAATGAAAACTGCTAAATATTAAGATGCTCAACATTGCTCATTATTAGAGAAATGCAAATCAAAACTGCGATGAGATATCACCTCACACCAGTCAGAATGGCCCTCATCAAAGAGGGTATAAACAATAAATGCTGGAGAGGATGTGCAGGAAAGGGAACACTCTTGCACTGTTGGTAGGAATGTAAATTGATACAGGCACTATGGAGGATGGTATGGAGATTCCTTAAAAAACTAGGAATAAAACCACCATATGACCCAGCAATCCCACTCCTAGGCATATACCCTGAGGAAACCAAAATTGAAAGAGACACCTGTATCCCATTGTTCATTGCAGCACTATTTCCAATAGCTAGAACATGGAAGCAACCTAGATGTCCATCAACAGATGAATGGATAAAGAAGTGGTACATATACACAATGAAATATTACTTAGCCATAAAAAGGAACACATTTGAGTTAGTTCTGATGAGGTGGATGAACCTAGAACCTATTATACAGAGTAAAATGAGTTAGAAAGAGAAAGATAAAAATCGTATTCTAATGCATATATATGGAATCTAGAAAAATGATACTGAAGAATTTATTTACAGGTAACAATGGAGAAACAGACAGAGAGAATAGATTTATGGACATAGGGAGAGGGGCAGAGAGGGTGAGATGTATGAAAAGAGTAACATGGAAATTTACATTACCATATGTAAAATAGATAGCCAACAGGAATTTGCTGTATGGCTCAGGAAACTTAAACAGGGGCTCTGTATCTACCTAGAGGGGTGGGATGGGGAAGGAAATGACAGGGAGTTTCAAAAGGGAAGGGATATATGTATACCTAGGCTGATACACATTGAAGTTTGACAGAAAACAGCAAAATTTTGTGGAGAAGGAAATGGCAACCCACTCCAGTATTCTTGCCTGGAGAATCCCGGGGATGGAGGAGCCTGATGGGCTGCCATCTATGGGGATCTACTTTGACTGACATGAAGATTGCTACTGCAGCTTTCTTTTGCTTCCCATTTGCATGGAATATATTTTTTCATCCTCTCACTTTCAGTCTATATGTGTCTTTAGGTCTGAAGTGGGTTTCTTGTAGACAGCATATATATGGGTCTTGCTTTTGTATCCATTCACCGAGTTTATGTCTTTTGGTTGGAGCATTTAATCCATTTGTATTAAAAGTAATTATTTATATATATGTTCCTATTGCTATTTTCTTAATTAATTGGGGTTGATTTTGTAGATCTTTTCTCTTCTGTTCTATTTCTTGACTATAGAAGTCCCTTTAACATTTGTTGTAAAGTTGGTTTGGTGGTACTTAATTCTCTTAACTTTTGCTTGTCTGAAAAGCTTATTTCTCCATCAATTTTTCATGAGATCCTTTCTGGGTACAGTAATCTTGGTTGTAGATTTTTTTCCCTTTCAGTACTTTAAATATATCCTGCTATTCCCTTCTGGCCTGCAGAGTTTCTGCTGAAAGATCAGCTGTTAAGCCTATGAGGTTTCCCTTGTATGTTACTTGTTTTCCCCTTGCTGCTTTTAATATTCTTTCTGTGTGTTTAGTCTTTGTTGATTACTATGTATCTTGGCATGTTTCTCCCTGGGTTTATCCTGTATGGGACTCTTTGTGCCTCTTGGACTTGATTGACTGTTTCCTTTTCCATTTTGGGGAAATTTTCCAACTATCTCTTTAAAAGTTTTTTCATTCCCTTTCTTTTTCTCTTCTTCTTCTGGGACCCCTATAATTCGAATGTTGGTGCATTTGATATTGACCCAGAGGTCTCTGAGACTATCCTCAGCTCTTTTTGTTCTTTTTACTTTACTCTGCAGTTCTGCTCTTCAGCAGTTATTTCCACCATTTTATCTTCCAGCTCAGTAATTCATTCTTCTGCTTCAGATATTCTGCTATTGATTCCTTCTAGAGTATTTTTGATTTCAGTAATTGTGTTGTTTGTCTCTGTATGTTTATTCTTTAATTCTTCTAGGTCTTTGTTAATTGATTCTTGCATTTCCTCCATTTTGTTTTCAAGGTTTGTGATCATCTTTACTATTGTTATTCTGAATTCTTTTCCAGGTAATTTTCCTATTTCCTCTTCATTTGTTTGGACTTCTATGTTTCTAGTTTGTTCCTTTATTTGTGTAGTATTTCTTTGCCTTTTTTTTTTTTTAAGTTATTGTTTTTGAGGTCTCCTTTTCCCAGGCCTCAAAGAAAGTTGAATTCTTTCCTTGAAGAAGGCTGAATTCTTTCTTCCTCTTGGTTTCTGCACTCCTAAGGTTGGTCCAGTGGTTTGTGTGAGCTTCCTGTAGGGTGAGATTTGTGCTGAGTTTTTTTGTTTGTTTGTTTTTCGTCTGATGGGCCAGGCTGAGTGAGGTGGTAATCCTGTCTGCTGATGACTGGGCTTGTATTTTTGTTTTGTTTGTTGTTCAGATGAGGCATCCTGCACAGGCTGCTACTGGTGGTTGGGTGATGCCAGGTCTTGTATTTAAATGGTTTCCTTAGTGTGAGTTCTCACTATTTGATACTCCCCAGGGTTAGTTCTCTGGTAGTCTAGGCTCTTGGAGTCAGTGCTCCCACTCCAAAGGCTCAGGGTTTGACCTCTGGTCAGGAACAAAGATTCCACAAGTGGTTTGTTATGGTATTAAGTGAAATTAAAACAAATATCCAAAAACAAGAAACCAAAGATGAACCCCAGACAAATGGCAGTTACAAAATCAGGCAAATAATAATTAAAGTAATGGAATATACATATATACATATACACCCATGAGCAAAGTGAAAACCGTCCAACAAAAATAAAGTACAGTAGATTGATCCAGCAAACAAAGGAAACCAAAAATTATTATTTACCAGTTAAGAACAAAACTAACTTGAGCACAAACTGGAAAACAAAACTAAAGCAAGGTGCCACATGGGGAATAAAGCAATGAAAACAAATTAAGAATAGATATGCAAAGTTAAACAGAGGTAGATGAAGAAGATTTATATACATTAAAGATCAACTGCAAGGGGAAAAGAAAAGTAGGAAAGGCAAACAAAGGAATAAATGTAGAAAAAGTAATAATAGGTTTTACAAATTAAAATTATAGAAAAGAGAAAAAAATGGAAGAAGAAAGAAAAAAGAGGGAAAAAAGGAAAACTCCACAGAACTGCAAAAGCACAAGGTAGAGGCAGAGGTTTATAACAACAATAGAAAATGTGACTGAATATACACAAATACATATACACCCATAAGCAAAATCAAAACAGTCCAACAAATATAAAGTATAATAGATTGACCCAGCGAATAAAGGAAATCAAAGTTATATCTACCAGAAAAAAACTAATTAAAGCACTAACGGGAAAACAAAACTAAAGCAAGGTGCAAACTGGGGAAATAAGCAATGACAATAAAACTAACAAATATGTTGAGAGGAAAGGAGAGAAAGAAAAGAAAGAAAGAATAGATATGCAAATAGAGGTAGATAAAGAAGATGTATATAGGTTAAAGATTAACTGCAAGGGGAAAAGAACCGTAGGAAAAGCAAACAAAGAAATAAATGTAGAAAAAATAATAATAGGTTTTAAAAATTAAAATTAAAAAAAGAGAAAAGAAAGAAAAAGAGGAAAACTCCACAGAACTGCAAAAGCCCAACATAGAGGCAAAGGTTTACGACAACAATAAAAAATGTGACTGAGGAAGAAAAAAAAAAAGCTCAAAATATTAACTGGATTTCTTCAGTTCAGTTCAGCTCAGTCACTCAGTTGTGTCCGACTCCTTGCGACCCCATGAATGGCAGCACACCAGGCCTCCCTGTCCATCACCGACTCCCTGAGTTTACCCAAACCCATGTGCATCGAGTCGGTGATGCCATCCAACCATCTCATCCTCTGTCGTCCCCTTCTCCTCCTGCCCCCAATCCTTCTCAGCATCAGGGTGTTTTCCAATGAGTCAACTCTTCGCATTAGGTGGCCAAAGTATTGGAGTTTCAGCTTCAACATCAGACCTTCCAATGAACACCCAGGACTGATCTCCTTTAGGATGGACTGGTTGGATGTCCTTGCAGTCCAAGGGACTCTCAAGAGTCTTCTCCAACACCACAGTTCAAAAGCATCAATTCTTCGATGCTCAGCTTTCTTCAGCATCCAACTCTCACATCCACACATGACCACTGGAAAAACCATAGCCTTGACTAGACGGACTTTTGTTGGCAAAGTAATTCTTCCTTCCAAGGAGTAAGCGTCTTTTAATTTCATGGCTGCAATCACCATCAGTAGTGATTTTGGAGCCCCCCAAAATAAAGTCTGACACTGTTTCCACTGTTTCCCCATCTATTTCCCATGAAGTGATGGGACCAGATGCCATGATCTTAGTTTTCTGAACGTTGAGCTTTAAGCCAACTTTTTCACTCTCCTCTTCCACTTTCATTAAGAGGCTCTTTAGTTCTTCACTTTCTGCCATAAGGATGGTGTCATCTGCATATCTGAGGTTATTGATATTTCTCCCGGAAATCTTGATTCCAGCTTGTGTTTCTTCCAGCCCAGCGTTTCTCATGATGTACCCTGCATATAAGTTAAATAAGCAGGGTGACAGTATACAGCCTTGACGTACTCCTTTTCCTATTTGGAACCAGTCTATTGTTCCATGTCCAATTCTAACTGTTGTTTCCTGACCTGCATACAGGTTTCTTGCCGGGAGCCAGCTCACGAGATCCCACCCATGACAGAGTCATGAGGAGAAGACCTGACGAGCAGAGCAACTCAGGCCTCAGGGATTCTCAGAAGGCTGCCTCAGCACTCACCTTAAAGATGATATCTCTCTTTCTGATGCTTGCTATAATAAACCTCTTCTTATTTTCTGTGACTTAGGTAAAAGGCCTTTCCTGATCTCTTCCTAAATAGATCAATCTGGAACCCTGATCGATATGGCCCCCGAACAGTGGCACCCTATTAGATTATCTAGGATATAGAATATTTTAATCTAAACTCCTCTTGTTAGCATATTAGTTTGTTTAATAATAAGCCTATGCCTTTGGAGCTAATGTGCATGACTGCTCCTTAATAATAAAACAGCATGGAGAGCCTCCACACAGAAAGCCCCTATGGGCACAGAACACTTCGTAGGAAAAAAGGCTTGTTAGGAAATATAAGAAATATTGCTTTATGAAACTGTTACTTAGTCTATATTTACTCACTATGTTTTTACTCTTAACGTATTTAGCCTATATAATGAAAGCATAATAGTTAGAAATTTATATAAATAAAAGTTTAGCTTTAATACAAATAATAAGACAATTGTTAATTTAGCTGGTGATTTTTGCTAAGAACTGACCTTTGCGCTACATTGTTTCAGCTTGCTGTTCTATGACTTTATGGAACCACGTTCTTTTCTGTTAAGCTCGAGGCTAGAATAAATTACTGAAAACAGGTTCTACCTTGAAACTTTCTATTGATGAATTCTTTCCTGCTGTGCCTGATACAAAAGTGTTCTGACTGATCAACCCTTATCAATGGAGAGTCACAAGATGTCAGCAGGCCCCCAGGCCAGAAGATGATGTAAACAAAATGAGGCTTTTTGTAACTAAAGACATACAAACGGTTTCAATGAGGGTCAAAACTGCTGGCCCATTAAGCTGAATCGGTATGCCCATTAAGCTGAATTGGTATGCCTCTATACTTTACATTTGTTTCTATGTACCACTAAAAATATAAAAGCTGTCTTGAATACAATAAAGCTGGGAGACACTTGGAAACGCTAAGATTCGCTGTGTCTTCTCATTTCGCATCGCCGACGCTGTTCTTCCTGAGGGAACCCCTGGACCAGCTGGAGCTGTACTCTGGCAGTTTCTTAAGAGACAGGTCAGATGGTCTGGTATTCCCATCTCTTTCAGAATTTTCCACAGTTTATTGTGATCCACACAGTCACGAAAACTCAGCAGTGGCCACGGGACTGGAAAAGGTCAGTTTTCATTCCAATCCCAAAGAAAGGCAATGCCAACGAATGCTCAAACTACTGCACAATTGCACTCAACTCACACGCTAGTAAAGTAATGCTCGAAATTCTCCAAGCCAGGCTTCAGCAATAAGTGAACCATGAACTTCCAGATGTTCAATCTGGTTTTAGAAAAGGCAGAGGAACCAGAGATCAAATTGCCAACATCCGCTGAATCATCGAAAAAACAAGAGAGTTCCAGGAAAACATCTATTTCTGCTTTATTGACTATGCCAATAGTTTTATTTCATGCCAATAAAATCAACAACTACAACAAAGTGGGGAGAAAAGGGGTGGGGGGAAGAAAAAAATCAAAAAGAATCTACAGAACAAGTAAAAGAATAAGAATAATAAACGTTTTTCTTGAGTCACTGCTGTCAGAGTCCTTTCCTGCGCTGGGAATCACAGTCCACCTTATCTCCCTAGGATGCCCTCCAACACTGTGCTGATCTCTGGACCTGCTGTGGGGGCTGCTCAGATTCTAATCTGGTCCTACTTCTGTGTGTTCTTGCCTCCAATGTCCACAGCTATTAGAGCTAGTGTGTTTTCTTTTGTGGGCTCTCTCAACGGACTTTTATATATCCCACAGACACAGAGTCTGCCTACTTGATTGTGTGGATTTAATCTGCAGCTCGTACAGCTGGTGGGAAGGTTTTGGATCTTCTTCCCTAGCCACACTGCTCCTGAGTTTCAATTGTGGTTTTATTTCTACCTCTGCATGTGGGTCGTCCACTGGGGTTTGCTCCTGAGACTGCCCTTGAGGGCTTGGGTTTTCCCCTGTGAGGGCCAGGTGTGGAGGTGGTGCAGCTGCTTGGGTCACAGGGGTTCTGGCAGCACCAGGTACTCAGGGGAGTCGGTGGCTAAGGCAGCAGGAAATATAGTGCTCTAGAAGGGTATGGCAATCAGTCTTGGCCAATACACTCTAGTATTCTTGCCTGGAGAACCCTCTCTCTGACAGAGAAGCCTGGCAGGCCACAGTTTACAGGGTCGTAAAGAGTCGAACATAACCGAAGCGACCCATGTGCACATAGACGCAAGACTTTTTTTTTTTTTTTTTGCCTGTGGCAGCTCTGCCCCCGTGAGAGTTGAATGCGAAGGTGGCGCAGCTGCTTGGCTTGCAGGGACCCTGGCAGCGCCAAGTATGCAGGGATACAGACTGCCTCCACCGCAGGAGTTGTGGCCCTATCAGAGTGTTTTTTCGAGCCTCTTGCAGCTGGCAATCAGAAGGCCTCTTTGGCTAGTCTTTCTCCCTAGCTCCTCCCATTCAGGCACTTAGAAGGCTCCCTTGCCTGGGTTCCTTCTGTCCACCACAGGTTATCTTTAAGTGGGACTAACTAAGTTCAGTTGAATGAGTGCCCATCTCTCCACTCTAACAATGTAGTCCCTAGATTAGTAGAGGGTTCTGAGAATTTCTGGGCAGTATGTCTAACAGACTGGGTTTTACTATTTTTAATCACACAGCTCTTAGGATTTATCCTAAAACCTCTCACCCAAGACTCATCCCAAAGCACTGTCTTCTGATGTAGTTTTTTAGGACGTTAATATTCTGTGAGTGGCATATTGCCATGAATAATGTCTTTCTATTAATTATGTTACTATATATATATATATATCCCCAAATATTTTAAACATGGGGAAAAAACTGAAGTGTTCAGACAAATTACATACAAAACAGTCAAGCATCTTTATTTTTCTTCCCCAGAGACCAAAGGATTAATATGAATATGTTAACTGGCTAAAGTTAAGTATTCGCATTAAGGAAAAATTGACCATTAGTCACAGAAGGAATGTTAGCCATTCAATTAGATGAATAATTAAATTTATTAGGATCAGAGCCTAATGGATCAGTTATGGACATAAGTGTTACAGTGACCTGATGGTAGAATTCTAAAGCACGAAAACACCTAAAAGTGTTAGGCTCTAAAGCATTGTTCTTGCCTCCCAGGAAATGCACTGAAGGATCCATTAAGGTGCAGGGAGTTGATATTAGAACTTAGATTAAATTTACTTTTTTATATGAATAGAGAACAGGCCACATGTTACTAATATTTGGTCTACCTTTGACACCAATGCCTGGGTACTTAGAGCATTTCTACAGTCACGAGTCACGGACTACACGTGAGTGTCCCATGGCCAGGGAGGGCTCCTCACAAGCCAGTAGCATCCTTCAGCATTCCCCCTTTTACAATTTAGAGATGTGTTTCAGTTTACCTATGAAAACCTTCTGTTACAATATTTTTCTAGATGTTAGAATAATTTATCTTGACTTTTACTATTAGATTTTATTGCTTTTCTCATAATTCTAATAATTTTATCATTAAGAGAGTTCGAAACAGTTTTGAAACTATAGTTTCTCATCTGCTTTATTTAAATGCTCTAAATATCTTTACAACTTGCAGTTTAAAATGGTATATGTGAGCTTTATTAACTTTTAAAATAAATGTTCTATTTTGAGTTTAAGGTTCTCTTCTGCATCTTCAAATATTCTTAAAATTTCTTATCACAAGAAAGAAATTTTAACTAGATATGATACTGGATATGAACTAGACTTACTGTGATGATCATTTCACAAGATATATGTATATTGAATCATTGTTTCATACGTGAAACAATCATGTTTGTGTAAATTATATCTCAATTTTTTAAAAAAAGAAAAAAGGTATCATTGTACCTCTTCCAAGATCTAAAAAACTTTGTAGTGGGCAAACTACCTCATTATATTTAAATTCTTTAAAGAAAAATCTAATTTGACTCGTGTGTTTAAAATACTCCATTTTTATGACAAACCTGAAAAGAAAATATAAATATGCAACTGCTGCAAAGACACAAATAGTCCACAACTTCAGGTTGTCCTGAAGATTGCTCTTCCTTTCATGAAATTTAGAGAATAGGCCACTTCTGGACATATTTTGTGTATTTATTAATGTATTTAAAGGAATGCTTCTATACCTTTCGTTATTATCCAAAGACTCATTGTAAATGAAGTCAGTTTTTTAGTTGTAGATACAACTGTCCAGAGCTCCTTGGCTAAATCACAAAAGGATTTTAGTTAGCAAAGAAAAAAAAAAGTTTAAAACATTTGCAGGATTGCTCATTTTAATAACTGCACACAATAATCACCAACTGATTAGTGCTGGTCACAATCAGGGCAGAACTGATGTTTTATTTATTCTATTTACTACTACTTCATTTGGTTTCTGTTTTCCAAATATTTTGATTGATTCTAACAAGTTTTTTGGGGTAAATAAAATGTTTTTTTGAATCTTTACTGATTTCTAGAAAACTTTGTAAAAATAGATCCAAATCAGTAATTTATTTAATGATTCTACAATTTCTATGAATTTCCATCATTTGTGAGATACCATATTTTATCATGTCCTCTGAAGGGCCAATCTTTTTTTTTTTATAAATGCAGTAACTACAATAACCCTTTTAGGCACTTCCAAATAACTACAAATGTTCTGACAATTCCATTATTCAAGATATTAATCTGATGCATTTTTATTTGATTTCCATATAATCCAAGCAAACACTATTCTTTATTATCTGTCCTACCAAGACTCTGTGAGGTCCCTTGGTCTACAGAAAGCCCACAGCTCTGTCTGCTTTATTAATGGCTTTAAACCATAGACTCATTCCTTCAGAGAAATTAAAAAACTTTTTAAAAATAGTAGATGCATCTGAAAGAAAAATGAGAAGACTGAGAGGTTTAATATAAATATTCTTACAAACCTTCAACTTTAATTAAAGTTTCTACCAAGTGAGCCCCTTAGGACTCTAAGTTTAACCTGCTTTTCATTAAAAGGTAAAGTCTGATAGAACTGCAGAGATTAGATAAATCCTAAAAATCTCTCAGGCAGAGCCAAAGTAAAGAAAAATTTTACAGAAAGTGAGTTTACTCCTGGTCTTCCTCCAAAATATCCATCCTTCCCTTCTTTGTATCCCCAAAGGTACACTTAAGCCAAATCCCACACATAACTTAATTTCAATTTTGTGGTAAAACCGCTCATAAAAATTTAGCACAGTAGAGGTCAAAGCCTTCTCCTTCTTTGCCAAAGAACCTCTGCACTGTTAACTTTACAGTATTTACAAAGGAATAGTTCCTTTCTCCATAGACCTGCTGCACCTTTGGTGAATTAACCAGCTGTGTGGTTCTAATCATATTTCTCTCTGCTGCCACAGCAAACAATCAATGTTTAGAGATTAAATCAAACTGATTTAAACAAAAAGAAACTCAGAATCGTTATACAGCATGATTCGAAATGTGTATTTTCATTTGGATCATTTATTAACCTCTTATCGGAAAATGGACCAAAGACCAAAGTGCTTATTTCACTGGAAAGAAATGTGATGATTCAGTGAGTCGCTCCCTACAGAATCAATAGAAAGCAGATGTCTTATTTTTCCTCCCTAGGAGTCGGAACTATATGTAAGTCCTGTATAGAAAATGGTATTGAGCACGTTTGCTTCTGAATGTGGATTTGTGTTACTGGCAGTCATATGTGAAAGACTGCTGCCCAACTGCTGTTCGATTTTATAAAGTGGGATGCATTTCATTTATCATAACACTGAGCCAAAATAAATTTGCCCCAAACTATGCATGGCCATCATGTTATGTCCAGAACTAGTTTCTTCAGCAAATGTGCAGCTCTAAACTACCCTCATGCTTCCATAGGAACACTTAACTAGCTTCAATGAATTACTTTCCAATCAAAGAAACCAGCAAGATAAGAATGATCTATGAAATAGGCCATTTCATTCATACAGCTGGCAAAGCATGCCCCACCTATTTTCAAGATTAAGACCTTATCTTTATTACTGTAAGCCATCATTTTGGGAAACTGCCACCTAAAGTCTGTAGATGAAAGTGGTATTTTATTATTATATTACGTTTTCTTTTTTCTTGCTGAAAGTCCATGTTGATTATAGAAAAAAATAGGCTATTACAGGTAAGCAAATACAATAAAGTATTTGCTTTAAAATGAATCTGCAATCTCACTAGTAGGAAATACCCATTATTAGTTAGCATTCTGATACACATCTTTATAGACCTTATAATCTCATTTTTGTGTAAGGCTTTTCCACTGCTGTTTCTTCACCTAAAAATATTCTCCCCCAGATCTACATTTGCCTGCCTCATTCAGGTTTCAGTTCATCTGTCACCTCTGTGGAGAGGCCTCCCCTGACCTGTCTGGACAAAGCAGCCCCTCCCTAGCCTACCTGTCACTCTTCATCACGTCACCCTGATTTTATTCTCCTTATAATCCACAGCAGCACCTGAAATTAATTTGTTGTGGTTGTAGTATGTCTCTTGACATTTTTATATCAGCTGAGCCTACAACCAATGTCAGGCACATTTTTGTTTTTCAGTATTTGTAGGTCTGTTAATTGGACTGACTATACTATGAAAATTTTTCCATGTCAGAAAATATTTTCCCAGAACATCATGAAGTGGCTATATCCAATGGCTCTGTGTATATATATAGGTGTGGATGCATATATTATAAATTACTTTTATCAATCATTCTAAAATTTCAGAATTTCAAATGCTGGACGTTTGGTCTTTTCCAATTTTTCACTATGTTAATCATTCAGTGATCAACATCTTTTTGCTGCTATTGTTTTCACAGGATTTTTGTCATTGCATGTTGTTGTTCAAATAGGATTTTATTTACAAAAACACACGGTGGGCCAGATTTGGTCCATGGCCATGGTTTTCCAAATAGCAGGTTTTTTTGTTTTTAAGCAATTTTACTGAGATGTAATTCACTTACTTATCTATGTCTAATCTCACAATGAAATTTATAATTCCTCCATTTATAGTGTTATAATTCAATATTTTTGGTATGCCACTATTAATTTTTTTTTTTTTTACCACTCTGAATCTTTTTTCTCTCAGTTTTGTTGAGATATAACTGACATAAGCACTGTATACGTTTAAGGTATACAACACAATAATTTGACTTATATACATCATGAAATGATTACCATAAAAGGTTTGGTGAACATCCAGCATCTCATATAGATACAAAATAAAAGAAAAAATATTTTTCCCTTGTGATGAGAACGCTTAGAATTTACTCTCAACAACTTTCATATATCACATACTGAAATGGGTAGCCTTTCCCTTCTCCAGGGGATCTTCCCAACCCAGGAATGGAACCCAGGTCTCCTGCATTGCAGGCAGATTCTTTACCAGCTGAGCCACAAAGGAAGCTCAAGAATACAGGAGTGGGTAGTCTATCCCTTCTCCAGCAGATGTTCCTGACCCAGGAATCGAACCAGGGTCTCCTGCACGGCAGGCAGATTTCTTACCAACTGGGCTATCAGGGAAGCCCTCATATATTGCATACAGCAGTTTTAATTATGTTTATCATGTTGTAACTTACACCCCTAGTACTTATTTACTCTTCTAACTGGAAGCTTGCACCTTCTGACCACTCTTACTCATTCAATCCCTTCTCTCCTTATCCCCCACCTCTGGTAACCACATAGCTGATCTTTTTTCTACAAGTATGTTCTTGAAGTATAACTGACCTACAACACTACGTCAGTGTATATGTGTGTGTGTTATAAATTATTTTTATCAATCATTGTAAAATTTCAGAATTTCAAATGCAGGACATTTTGGTCTTTGCCAGTTTATCACTATGTCAATCATTCAGTGATAAGTATCTTTCAGTTGCTGTGTTTTTGTGGGACTCTCTGGTGTATAGCATAGAGATTTGTTATTCCAAACATTATAAAAATGAACACAACAAGCATCTTGATAGCTACATTTGCGTGCACACCCAGGGTTGTTTCCTTAGGAAAAATTCCTAGAAGACAGCTATATTAAAAGATATGCAAAGCCTCTGGCAATATGTATTCAATTATGCTGCCGAATATGGGACCAATCAACACCCTCACTGGCGATGTAGGAAAGGGCTCATTTTTTTACACCCTTGCCTATATTTGAGGTCTGTCATTTAAAAATCCTTGCCAGTGCTGTTTTTAATATGAAACTGGGTTGAAATTACAAATATTTCATGTGCATGCTTGTATCAAGGAGAAAAGGAAAAGTGATCACTCATAAATCTCAATATTACTTCTCAGGGCATTTATCATGACATGTCTTAATTAAGTATCCTCCCACTATCAACTGGACCTTTTCTTGGTTTTATACATCTTTTTTTATTAGCTGCAAAACTGAAGCCAAACTTAACTGTCTCCAAATGGGCTGTTTAAACTGTAAATGTTACCCAACGCATTTAAATCAAGTAATGTTCTAAATATAGATCTTATTATTTTCATTTACAACTAAAAATCATACAAGGAGATAACCTTAGCCTAGAAACCAACCTGGTTTGACTACAGTTATTTGGAAATGATGGCTAAGTATCTAGAACTTGTTATAAGTTTTATAAGAACTGCACAAACACTAATAACAACTAAACATTACATGCATTTCATGAGAAAATTAAGTCTATTTCCTGAGCAGAAACAGAATGGGACCCACGAAGTGAGTTCTTCTTGTACATTGAGAGTGTTGCTTAGTAATTTATTGATTAGGCCAAAGAAATAAGCACTGAAAAAAATGAGCTGAACACTGACTGTGTATAAATGATTGTCCAAGGAGGACACCAAGAAGTATCACAATTGACCCTGAACCCAAATATACTTTTAATTCCTCAAAATGAATACCAGCCCCAAAACATATACTCATGGCAAGAATACTGAGGGATCTCAAGGCAGTACACAACAGACTAAACATGTCTTAGGAGAGAACAAGCACAGAGAGACACAGAGGACTGACCTGGCATACACGAGCTGAGTGTAGAAAAATTTAAATCAGCATTGCAGTCAAAAAGATAAGCAGGAGGACAGAAGGGTTTCTTGACCAAAGTTGGAAATGTGGGAAGGAATATTTGTTCAGGAGATTGATGGTAGGCCACCAGGGGCAGAGCTTGGGGAAGTCAGGTGCAATCAGATACCAGAGGACCTTAGTTACTAATGTGAGCAGGTTCACTATGAATTCATTCATTTTGATTAAACAACTGACAAAAGATTAATTACCAAAATATACAAGTATCTCATACAACCCAATCCCAGAAAAACAAAAAAACCCAATCAAAAAGTGGGAAAAAGACCTAAACAGACATTTTTCCAAATAAGACGTACAGCTGGCTAACAAACACATGAAAAGATGCTCAACATCACTCATTATTAGAGAAATGCAAATCAAAACTACAATGAGATATCACCTCACACCAGTCAGAATGGTTATCATCAAAAAGTCTGCAGACAATAAATGCTGGGTATGGAGAAAAGGGAACCCTCTTGCACTGTTGCTTGGAATGTAAATTGATACAGCCACTATGGAACATGGTATGGAGATTTCTTAAAAAAAAACAAAAAACAAAAAAAAACCTAGGAATAAAACCACCATATGACCCAGCAATCCCACTCCTAGGCATAAACCCTGAGGAAACCAAAATTGAAAAAGACACATGTATCCCCAGTGTTCATTACAGCACTGTTTACAGTATCTAGAACATGGAAGCAACCTAGATGTCCATTGACAGATGAATGGATAAAGCAGCTGTGGTACATATATACAATGGAATATTACTCAGACATAAAAAGGAACACATTTGAGTCAGTTCTAATGAGGAGGATGAACCTAGAGACTATTATACAGAGTGAAGTAAGTCAGAAAGAGAAAGATAAATATCATATACTAATGCATATATATGGAATCTAGAAAGATAAGTACCAATGAATTTATTTGCAGGGCAGCAATGGAGAAATAGACATAGAGAACAGACTTAAGGACATGGGGTGGTGAGGAGGGACAAGAAGGTGAGATATATGGAGAGAGTAACATGGAAACTTACATTATCATATGTAAAATAGATAGCCAATGGGAATTTGCTGTATGACTCAGGGAACTCAAACAGGGGCTCTGTACCAACCTAGAGGGGTGGCAGTGGGAGGGAGATGGGAGTGAGGTTCAAGAGGGAGGGGACATATGTATACCTATAGCTGATTCCTGTTGATGTTTGGCAGAAAACAACAAAGTTCTGTATAGCAATTATCCTTCAATTAAAAAATAAATTAAAAGAAAACAAAAATCTGTACCTCAGATAAAAATAAATGAAAACAAAAGTAATTATATATTCTCCTGCTTAAAAAAAAGAATTTATTCATTTTGAAGATTCAGAGGCCTGTGGCAATGTTGTTTGCTTTATAGTTTAGTATTTTTAGGTAGAAGGTAATATTTCAGTGAGAGTTAAACTTTATCTATAGCCTCCTCTAAATAGATGGTGGATAATAAAAACCTGAATACACCCGACTGCTTTCAGAAGATAATTAAGACCTTCCATTGTAGATTCCAAACAACCTTTTCAATTTTTGTCCAAGTAGCATAGGTTCCAATTGGTCCAAGTGATTTGTCGGCAACTGTTCTTTCAATTCTTACCTTTATCCTTGTTGTCACAGTCTGAAAAGGGTAGATCTTCCCATGTATTTAAATCTAATTCAGTCAGGTATTAACTAAATGCTACTTCCCTGCCAAGCATCTCATCCATTCTCAGCTGGATAAATACCTTACTTTCTTTGTGCTAGTAATTAATATCTTTTGCCCAAAATAATAGTTCTTTCTGCTCTTAACTTTAGTCCTCTGTTGAATTTTTAACTTCAAGAGTACAGATATCATGCCCTTCTTTATTAAATCAAATGCTTCAATAATTTCCCCTTTTTAAAATTAAGACAATCATTGTGTGTTATGAGGGTATATCACTTGCCCATGGACACACGGCTACTAAGTGGGGATATGAAAAATGGCAGGCTGCAGACAACTCTGCTTTTTAAGCAGAGTAATTTTTAAGAATTGCATATCTTTTTATGTAGAATCAAAGCATTCCATCATGTTACTGTGCCATAATTTACTTGACCATTTTCTTTACACTGACAT
This sequence comes from Giraffa tippelskirchi, assembly GCF_054371585.1. Lineage (NCBI taxonomy): Eukaryota > Metazoa > Chordata > Mammalia > Artiodactyla > Giraffidae > Giraffa > Giraffa tippelskirchi. Next base: position 72,880,255 of record NC_137284.1, read on the forward strand.
TTAAATTGCTTTTATTTTTGTCATTTAAATGGCACTATAACTATCATTTGGTGTCCAAGACTTGTGAATTACTGGATTGAAAGACATGATTATTTGAAGACTTATAATGGACATTGGGCTTTCCTTGTAGCTCAATGGTAAAGATTCTGCCTGATAATGCAGGAGACCTAGGTTCGATCCCTGGGTTGAGTAGATCCCCTGGAGAAGGGAACGGCTACTCATTTCAGTGTTCTTGCCTGGAGAATTCCAAGGACAGAGGAGCCTGTTGAGCTACAGTTCATGAGGTCACAAAAGGAGTCAGACATGACTTAGCGACTAAACAACAACAATGCATGTTACTAAATTGTTTTCCAAAAAAGTTTTTAAAATTATAGTTCCTGGATACTAAAGTGTACTCTAGTAACCACATATCACTAACACTGAATTTTTTTTATAACTTTAATTGGTTAAGTTCATGGGGAAACATATCTTTATATTCATTTTTATGTCCCTTCCATTGAGTGGAGATACTTTTATGCAAATTGCCCTTTTATATCTTCTCTTTTGTGAAGTCCATGCTAGTTCTTTGAATGTTAATTTATTAGACATCTTAGTATTTTTCTCATCATTCTGAATAAACAGTTCTAAAACAGAAATAACATAATATTCCCACAGAAATTACTTAGCTTATGTCTATGTTTAATAGATTGGCTATCTATTTCAGTTATTTCCAGAAATATAAAGTTTAGAGTTTTTATCTTTCGCTTTTTCAATTGTGATTTCTTCCATTCTTTTTAAATCTAGGAAGCTCTTGCTTCTTCAGAAACTTATGACATAGTCATGTCTATTTCCTTTCAATTTAAAAATGTAGATATAAGTGGGTCTTTAATAATCTTATTCAACTTCTATTCAATTTATTGATTTGGCAGTATGACTGAGAAAATGATCAAAATTTAAGAAAAACATTTATTTTCTCTAAATATTTAAGTAGTTAATACCAAGAGCTCTGTCTTATATGTGCATTGTGGAGAACTCAATAGAGAGTCTTACAAAACCCAAGTATTAGTAGAACAACAACAAAAAAACACTACAGTTGGTCTGGGACTTAAGTTTTAAGACATTTTGAAGAAACTAAAGTCACCAAGCCAAGAGTTGGTGCTGGTACAGTGTCCTATTGAATGTCACAGATTTTAGCCAAGAAGAAATGGAAGATTTCTGCTCTTTCAAGAGATAAAATGAAATACCTGAAGAAGCATTTTAATGTTTTTGTAAGAAAAAAAGTATGTGGCTAATGGACAGGGGTTTGTTGTCATATTCTCTGTTTCTTTATGATGTGTGGAAATAAGTGTCTAGACTATAACCTAGTTCAGTTATGGGTAACTTCAAGAGTCATGCAAAACAAGGACAGAGTTTTACAAAATAAAGGCCATATGACTAGTACTGAAATATCAAATGCTATTATGCTAAAGTTGAATAATATTCTATTTGGAATACAGAAGAACTTTAAAATCCCTCGTGGCTCAGATGGTAAAGAATCTGCCTGTAATGCAGGAGATCTGGGTTTGATCCCTGGGTCAGGAAGATCCCCTGGAGGAGGGAATGGCAATCCACTCCAGTATTCTTGCCTGGAGAATTCCATAGACAGAGGAGCCTGGCGGGCTATAGTCCATAGGGTTGCAAAGAGTCAAATACAACTGAGTGACTGACACTTTCACTTTACACTAAAGTTTAACAATATTCTATTGGAATATAGAAGAACTTCAAAATCAGCTACTGTGTCTGGTTTAAATCTTGTGATCGTTATGAATACTTGTAGCAGTATGTATGATATTTACTAGTATCACATATTTATACTAGATATGACTATGAAGCAGGAAGACTGTGTTTAAATACTTTGAGAAATGACAGCATCTGTCTATAGTGATTACTTTGAAGATGCAATGCTTCTTTGCAAATAAGTTCTAAAGCCATTAAAAATCATTTTATACAAATTTCATATATACATAAGAAACTTCTGGTTACTAATTTTAAGTCCGTAAGTATTCTTACCAGGTCTTCTCCAAAGAGTCTACCTAAATTTTTTTGCTGTAAAAAGCCAGACCAAAAAAAAAAAAAAAGAGGAACAAAAAATAAAAAAATAAAAAGCCAGACAAGGCAAAATATTTTGCGAACAATTGTTTCATAATTCTGGGTAAAAAAATAAAGGAAAAACCTCAGTAATCATCAAAAAACAAACACAGAGAAAAATTCTAAAATATTTTCAGCCTGAGGCTAAAATGATACATAAACTTCTAAGAATGTAGGAGAAAATAGATTTATAACTGTCAATCAGGATTTTAAATTAGATATCCAGACAGAACTGGTTAACTTTAATAATGAAGGAGAATGGTATAAATAATTCACAAGTAGACCTTTAGATATGCCATGCATAACACTGAGTCTCCTGTTTATGCGTGGAATAGGATGTTAAATTAGACCTTCTCTGTTGCCAAATTTTGGCAGAAGTCCCTAAAACGAGTAAAGTTCCATGAAGCCCAAGATCCTAAATGGAGGTGCACAAGCTAAACTGTCCAACCAATCACCCACATCCAGTTATATAGCATAAATCCTTTCATGGAGAAGAAGGTAGTAATAACTTTGAAGCAACGAGTAAATGTGTTATGTATTTCTCCCATGGGGTTGGGGAAGGAAGTCTTCCTATTTGTGTCAAATCAATGAAGAGAGTTTTGAAAGAACCAGTTGAAGAACTTGTCATATTTCTTTGGAGTGTAGGGCTGGGAATGGTCAAAAAATTTTAAATCCAGAGCAACAAATTGGCAGCATTCTGAGAAGGCAAAGGGAATAAATAAAGGGCTCTCCTTTGACCAATGGTAAATAAAGGGTGCACAGTTCCCATGGGCTAGGTGGGGAGCTGGCTGCAAGCTCTCTTAAAAAGGAAGAGGGCTTTTGGGCGTGAGTACAGAAATACCCATTACTGAAACTGAGGGGACTCCAGGCAGGGACAGTGGGAGGTCTGGGAAGTGAAGGGGGCACAGGGTTCAAGGAACTCTGCAAAGTCACTTACAAGAGAGTCAGCTTTTGTCATCTGCCACAACTAGAGGGTTATTGCATTGTTCAGTTGCTAAGTTGTGTCCAGCTCTTTGCAACCCCGTAGACTGCAGCATGCCAGGCTTCCCTGTCCATCACCATCTCCCGGAGTTTGTTCAAATTCATGTCCATTGAGTTGGTGATCCTATCTAGCCATCTCATCCTCTGTCAAATAATAGTGCCCTATTAACTATACCAATCAAGAAATCACATTCCTCTTTTCTCTGCCTTTATTCAATCACCAGAAAATGCAGCTAAAATTAAGGGAGGAGGTGTGTTTCAAGGCAGAAAAGCAACAACTACACCCCATTCCTAAAGCAAGATTCCCAACTCATGGAAACTTGGATGAAGCTGGTCAAAAATTACAAATTTCCTGTTAGAAGGTTAATCAGTATTGAGGATGTACAGCAGGATGACTATAGCAAACACTGCTGAAATATCTATTTGAAAATTTCTAAGAGAGTAGACCTGGAAAGTTCTCATCAGAAAAGGAAAAAAAAAGTTCTTTTATTTTTGGTGTCTGTATATGATGGTAAAAATAAACTTTTTTGGTAATCATTTTGTAATATATGTAACTCAAGTCATTATGTTACACATCTTCAATTTATACAGTGCTGTATGTCAGCCATATATTGATAAAACAGAAAGGAAAAAAAGTTTTTCCTGGGGAAAAAAAGCCAGGCTCAGATGGCTTCACTGGTGAATTCTAATAAATGCATAAGGACAAAGTAAACTCTTCCAGAAAATGTAAGAGAAGGAATTCCTCCTCAGTCATTTTATGAGGCCAGAATTCCCTTTATACCAAAAATCAGGCAAGGATGTCATTAGAAAAGATAACTTCAAACATTATTTAGAACATATCCACTATAATTGCTACAATGGATAATTTTCATACATTGCTGATAGGAGTACAAAATGGTAAAGCCACTTTTGATAATATTTTGGCAGTTTCTTATATAAAATTAAGTACATGCTTATCATATATCCTGGAGAAGGAACTGGCAACCCACTCCAGTATTCTTGCCTGGAGAAGCCTGTGGACGGCGCAGCCTGGTGGGCTGCTGTCCATAGGGTCACACAGAGTCAGGCACAACTGAAGCGACTTAGCATGCTTGCATGCATATCATATATCCCAGTAGTTTCATTTCTAGGTATTAAACCAAGAGAACATGTATTTCTATATAAAGACTTGTATGTGAATGTTCATAGCATCTTTATTTCATAACAGATGAAAACTGGACACACTCAAATATTCATCAATGTTGCATGGATAACTAATTGAGGTATATCATACAATGGCATGCTATTCAGCAGCAGAAAGAATGTACTGATATATGAACAACTTGGATGAATACCCAAAGAATTATGATAGAGAAAAAAATCCCAACCAGAAAAAAACAAACCATACTCTATGATTTCATTTATATGACACTTTAGAAAAGGCAAAAGTATAGGCACAGATATCACATGAATGACTGGCAAAGACTGGGAGATGTGGAGACTGCAAGGAATTGAGAATAAGCTCTGTTAGAGTGGAAATATTCTCTAATCCTGATCACAGTGCTGTTATAGGATAAAATAAAATCTGCTAAAACTCACTACCCAGTAAAACACAATGAAATGTGTTGTACACATATTAGACCTTAATAACCCTGAAATGAAACCCTGAATAAAAATAAATAAGTGTATATTAAAAAAAAAAGATTTCCAGATCAATAAAGAATAGAAGTTATATTTTGGATGACAGCTTTGGGTTTCGATATTTCATTGAACAAGGCATTTCAATACTTGGAAAACGAAACTAATTATTTATTACCTGGGTAAGCTTACCTGGGTAAGCTATCAATAACCTCAGATATGCAGATGACACCACCCTTACGGCAGAAAGTGAAGAAGAACTAAAGAGCCTCTTGATGAAGGTGAAAGAGGAGAGTGAAAAAGTTGGCTTAAAGCTCAACATTCAGAAAACTAAGATCATGGCATCTGGTCCAATCACTTCAGGGGAAATATGGGGAAAGAGTGGAAACAGTGGAAACAGTGTCAGACTTTATTTTTTGGGGCTCCAGAATCACTGCTGATGGTGACTGCAGCCATGAAATTCAAAGACGCTTACTCCTTAGAAGGAAGGTTATGGCCAACCTAGATAGCATATTTAAAAGCAGAGACATGGAGGCGGGGCTAAGATGGCGGAGGAATAGGATGGGGAGACCACTCTCGCCTCCACAAATTTATCGAAAGAACATCTGAACGCTGACCAAACTTCACAAAACTACTTCTGAAGGCTGGCAGAGGACGTCAGGCTTCCACAAAGACAGCGCATTATCTTCAAAAGAGGTAGGAGAAATTATAAAAGATAAAAAGAGAGACAAAAGAGTTAGGGACAGAGACCCGTCCCGGGGAGGGAGTCGTAAAAGAGGAGGAATTTCCAAGCACCAGGAAACCCTCTCACCAGCGGGTGTGGGGGAAGATTTCTTATCTCGGAGGGCAACGTAACTGGGAGGAAAAAATAAATAAAATCCACAGATTACGTGCCTAAAGCAACTCCCAGCAAAGAACCCCAGACGCTCGCATCATCCGCCACCAGCAAGTGGGGGCTGAATGGAGAGGAGCAGGCGGCACTGCCTAGGGTAAGGACCGGGCCCGAGTGCCCCGAGGGCAATCTGAGGGAGCTAACGTGAGATAGTAACCTAAACTGTGGGACAGCCAGAGAGAGAGAACTATCCCGCGAAAAGCCCAACTCTAAGGCACTGCCGGCCCGCTCACAGAACAAAGGACTGAGCGATACCAGAGGAGAGCTAGCCGGCTGCGGATCGCCCCATCCCCCGCCGGACACAGCGGGCAGGCGGGGCCCGCCAGAGCCGGAAAGGGGCAAACTCGGCTCCAGAGAGGGCACCCCCTACCAAACTGCAAACAGGCTCCCAGTTTCTAAGCAAAGACTGCCTGAGATCCCGGAGGGTCGACAGCCGCCGGGAGGGTCGCAGCCAGAGACCAGCTCCCCAGAACCGACACAAAGCACACCGGAGCCGGGCGCGCCCGTAAACCGAGGCGGGGACCAGGGAGGTGATAAGCCGCACCACCCCAACAGGGGAGAGCGCGTTCGCCAAACTCCTGGCCGCCTGAGCAGCTCCGACCGGGAACGGCACAAGCCGCGGGCGAAACCGAGTCTGCGCCTTTGTGGAGTAAGCGGGAGCCTGAACCTGAGCGGCTTAGACCTGGGAAGTGCACGCAGCTCAGGGCCCGCTCCCCGGCCGAGTAACCTGAAGCCTGAGCAGGGTAGACAGGGAAAGCACACACGCCGTGAGCGGGGGCGAACCCAGTGCGGCCGAGACACTGCGAGCTTACCACACACACACCAGATTTGCAGTGTTCCTTCCTCCCCACAGCACCATTGAACAAGCGAACCTAAAGAGATCACCTCCACCGCTTTGTTGCAGGGCAGAAATTAGATACTGAAGAGATCTCCAAACAGAAGCCAAATAAACAGAGGGAAGCGCTTTGGAAGGGACAGGCCAACAGATTAAAATCCCTGTAGTTAATACCGACTGCATTGAAAAGGACCTATAGATCTTGAAAAGTATAAGCAGGAATAAGGAGCTATCTGAAACTGAGCAGATCCCACACTGCTCACAACAGCTCCAGAGAAAGTCCGGGATATATATTTTTTTACTATTATTTTTTTTTTTTTAATTTTTTTTTTAAATTAAAAAAAATTTTTTTCTCTTCTTTCCTTTTTCTTCAAGTCCTCTATTACACCTTTAACTTTCATTTTCATAACCCACTATTAACTTGAAAAAAAAAAACCCTATTTTTGAAGCAAACTACATACATATATCTTATACCTTTTGTGTTTTCTTTTTTTAATGTTTTTTTTCCTGTTTTACTTTTTTTACTGTTTTACTGTTTTTTTTTCTTTTTACACTGTTTCCTTTTTTTCTTTTTTTTTTATATTGTAAGTTTTATAAGAGTCTAACCTCTACTCTAGATTTTTAATCTTTGTTTTACATATTTGATATCAATTTTGTACATTTAAGAACCCAATCTTTAGGACCCATTTTTACTCAGGAGTGTGATCACTGGCCTGATTACTCTCTCCCCCTATTGATGCTCTTTCTTCTCCCCCAGGGAACCTCTATCTCCCACCCTCCTCCTTCTCTTCTCAACCCAATTCTGTGAATCTCTGAGGGTGTTCTGGGTACCGGAGAACACTTCAGGAAGAGGATACTGCCCAGATCTCTCTCTCCCCTCTTGATTCCTCCCTTTCTACTCATGCTCACCTCTATTACCTTCCTCCCCCCTCTCTATGTATCTCTGTGAACCACTCTGAGGGTTCCAAACTGTGGAAAGCACAGAGGGAAGTGCTTACTGGCTAGATTGCTCTCTCCACATTTGAATTCCTCTCTTCCCCTCCTGGTCACCTCAACCCCCAACCCCACCTCATCTCTCCATGTAACTCAGTGAACCTTTCTGGGTATCCCTCACTGTGGAGAATCTTTTCACCATTAACCTAAAAGTTTTATTATTGAGGCTGTATGGAAGGAGAAGTCTTGAGGCTACTGCAAGAATAAGACTGAAAGCCAGGGGAAACATTAATTAATAAGAGACCATCCAATAGCCTCCATATATACACTGAAACCAAGCTCCACCCAAGAGCCAATAAGTTCCAGAGCAAGACATACCACGCAAATTCTCCAGCAACGCAGGAACATAGACCTGAGCATCAACTTACAGGCTGCCCAGAGGCACACCAAGTCCACAGACATCTCAAAAATTAATACTGGTCACTCCATTGCACTCTAGAGAGCAGAAATCCAGCTCCACCCACCAGAACACCGACACAAGCTCCCCCAACCAGGAAGCCTTGACAAGCCACCTGTCCAACCCCAACCGCAGTGAGGAACCTCCACAATAAAGAGGAACTTCATACTACCAGAATACAGAAGGGCCACGCCTAACACACCAATCTAAACAAGATGAAAAGGCAGAGAAATACTCAGCAAGTAAAGGAAAAGGAGAAATGCCCACAAAGCCAAACAAAAGAGGAGGAGATAGGGAATCTATCTGAAAAAGAATTTAGAATAAGGATAATAAAAATGATCCAAAATCTTGAAAGCAAAATGGAGTTACAGATAAATAGCCTGGAGACAAGGATTGAGAAGATGCAAGAAATGTTTATTAAGGACTTAGAAGAAATAAAAAGGAGTCAATATAGAATGAAAAATGAAATGAAGGAGATAAAAGACACTCTGGAGGGAACCAACAGTAGAATATCGGAGGCAGAAGATAGGATAAGTGAGGTAGAAGATAGAATGATGGAAATAAATGAAGCAGAGAGGAAAAAAGAAAAAAGAATCAAAAGAAATGAGGAAAACCTCCGGGACCTCTGGGACAATATGAAACGCCCCAACATTCGAATCATAGGAGTCCCAGAAGAAGAAGATAAAAGGAAAGGCCATGAAAAAATACTCAAGGAGATAATAGTTGAAAATTTCCCTAAAATGAGGAAAGAAATAGTCACAGAAGTCCAAGAAACCCAGAGAGTTCCAAACAGGATAAACCCAAGGCGAAACACCCCAAGACACATATTAATCAAATTAACAAAGATCAAACACAAAGAACAAATATTAAAAGCAGCAAGGGAAAAACAACAAATAACACACAAGGGGATCCCCATAAGGATGACAGCTGATCTTTCAATAGAAGCCCTTCAGGCTAGAAGGGAATGGCAGGACATAGTTAAAGTAATGAAAGAGAATAATCTACAACCCAGATTACTGTACCCAGCAAGGATCTCATTCAGATATGAAGGAGAATTCAAAAGCTTTATAGACAAGCAAGAGCTGAGGGAATTCAGCACCACCAAACCAGCTCTCCAACAAATGCTAAAGGATCTTCTCTAAACAGGAAACACAGAAAGGATGTTTCAATACGAACTCAAAACAACAAAGTAAATGGCAACGGGATCATACTTATCAATAATTACCTTAAATGTAAATGGGTTGAATGCCCCAACCAAAAGACAAAGATTTGCTGAATGGATACAAAAACAAGACCCCTATATATGCTGTCTACAAGAGACCCACCTCAAAGCTAGGGACACACACAGGCTGAAAGTGAAGGTTTGGAAAAACATATTTCATGCAAATGGAGACCAAAAGAAAGCAGGAGTCGCAATACTCATTTCAGATAAAATAGACTTTAAAATAAAGGATGTGAAAAGGGACAAAGAAGGACACTACATAAAGATCAAAGGATCAATCCAAGAAGAAGACGTAACAATCATAAATATATATGCACCCAACATAGGAGCACCACAATATATAAAGCAAATACTAACAAATATGAAAGGGGAAATTAACAATAACACAATAATAGTGGGAGACTTTAATACTCCACTCACGCATATGGATAGATCAACTAAACAGAAAATTAACAAGGAAACACAAACTTTAAATGATACAATAGACAAATTAGATTTAATTGATATTTACAGGACTTTCCACCCCAAAACAATCAATTTTACCTTTTTCTCAAGTGCACATGGAACTTTCTCCAGGATAGATCACATCCTGGGCCATAAATCTAGCCTTGGTAAATTCAAAAAAATTGAAATCATCCCAGCCATCTTCTCTGACCACAATGCAGTAAGATTAGACCTCAATTACAGGAAAAAAACTATTAAAAATTCCAACATATGGAGGCTAAACAACACGCTTCTGAATAACCAACAAATCACAGAAGAAATCAAAAAAGAAATCAAATTATGCATAGAAACGAATGAAAATGAAAACACAACAACCCAAAACCTATGGGACACTGTAAAAGCAATACTAAGGGGAAGGTTCATAGCAATACAGGCGTACCTCAAGAAACAAGAAAAAAATCAAATAAATCAACTAACTCTACACCTAAAGCAACTAGAGAAGGAAGAAATGAAAAACCCCAGGGTCAGTAGAAGGAAAGAAATCTTAAAAATTAGGGCAGAAATAAATGCAAAAGAAACAAAAGAGACCATAGCAAAAATCAACAAAACTAAAAGCTGGTTTTTCGAGAAGATAAACAAAATTGACAAGCCATTAGCCAGACTCATCAAGAAACAAAGAGAGAAGAATCAGATCAACAAAATTAGAAATGAAAATGGAGAGATCACAACAGACTCCACAGAAATACAAAGGATCATAAGAGACTACTACCAACAGCTATATGCCAATAAAATGGACAACTTGGAAGAAATGGACAAATTCTTAGAAAAGTATAACTTTCCAAAACTGAACCAGGAAGAAATAGAAGATCTTAACAGACCCATCACAAGCACGGAAATCGAAACTGTAATCAGCAATCTTCCAGCAAACAAAAGCCCAGGACCAGACAGCTTCACAGTGGAATTCTACCAAAAATTTAGAGAAGAGCTAACACCTATCCTACTCAAACTCTTCCAGAAAATTGCAGAAGATGGGAAACTTCCAAACTCATTCTATGAGGCCACCATCACCCTAATTCCAAAACCAGACAAAGATGTCACAAAAAAGGAAAACTACAGGCCAATATCACTGATGAACATAGATGCAAAAATCCTTAATAAAATTCTAGCAAACAGAATCCAACATCATATTAAAAAGATCATACATCATGACCAAGTGGGCTTTATCCCAGGAATGCAAGGTTTTTTTAACATCCACAAATCAATCAATGTAATACACCACATTAACAAACTGAAAGAAAAAAACCATATGTTTATCTCAATAGATGCAGAAAAAGCCTTTGACAAAATTCAGCATCCATTTATGATAAAAACCCTCCAGAAAGCAGGAATAGAAGGAACATATCTCAACATAATAAAAGCTATATATGACAAACCCACAGCAAACATTATCCTCAATGGTGAAAAATTGAAAGCATTTCCCCTAAAGTCAGGAACAAGGCAAGGATGCCCACTTTCACCACTACTATTCAACATAGTTTTGGAAGTTTTGGCCACAGCAATCAGAGCTGAAAAAAAAATAAAAGGAATACAGATAGGAAAAGAAGAAGTAAAACTCTCACTGTATGCAGATGACATGATCCTCTACATAGAAAACCCTAAAGACTCTACTAGAAAATTACTAGAGTTGATCAATGAATATAGTAAAGTTGCAGGATATAAAATTAACACACAGAAATCCCTTGCATTCCTATACTCCAATAATGAGAAAACAGAAAGAGAAATTAAGGAAACAATACCATTCACCATTGCAACAAAAAGAGTAAAATACTTAGGAATATATCTACCTAAAGAAACAAAAGACTTATATATAGAAAACTATAAAACACTGATGAAAGAAATCAAAGAGGACACAAACAGATGGAGAAATATACCGTGTTCATGGATTGGAAGAATTAATATAGTGAAAATGAGTATACTACTCAAAGCAATCTATAGATTCAATGCAATCCCTATCAAGCTACCAATGGTATTTTTCACAGAACTAGAACAAATCATCTCACAATTTGTATGGAAATATAAGAAACCTCAAATAGCCAAAGCAATCTTGAGGAAGAAGAATGGAACTGGAGGAATCAACCTGCCTGACTTCAGGCTCTACTACAAAGCCACAGTCATCAAGACAGTATGGTACTGGCGCAAAGATAGAAATATAGATCAATGGAACAAAATAGAAAGCCCAGAGATAAACCCACGCACATATGGACACCTTATCTTCGACAAAGGAGGCAAGAATATACAATGGAGAAAAGACAATCTCTTTAACAAGTGGTGCTGGGAAAACTGGTCAACCACTTGTAGAAGAATGAAACTAGAACACTTCCTAACACCGTACACAAAAATAAACTCAAAATGGATTAAAGATCTAAACGTAAGACCAGAAACTATAAAACTCCTAGAGGAAAACATAGGCAAAACACTCTCCGACATAAATCACAGCAGGATCCTCCATGACCCACCTCCCAGAATATTGGAAATAAAAGCAAAAATAAACAAATGGGACCTAATTAAAATTAAAAGCTTTTGCACAAGAAAGGAAACTATAAGCAAGGTGAAAAGACAGCCTTCAGAATGGGAGAAAATAATAGCAAATGAAGCAACAGACAAACAATTAATCTCAAAAATATACAAGCAACTTCTGCAGCTGAATTCCAGAAAAATAAACGACCCAATCAAAAAATGGGCCAAAGAACTAAACAGACATTTCTCCAAAGAAGACATACAGATGGCTAACAAACACATGAAAAGATGTTCAACATCACTCATTATTAGAGAAATGCAAATCAAAACCACAGTGAGGTATCATTTCACACCAGTCAGAATGGCTGCTATCCAAAAGTCTACAAGCAATAAATGCTGGAGAGGGTGTGGAGAAAAGGGAACCCTCTTACACTGTTGGTGGGAATGCAAACTAGTACAGCCACTATGGAGAACAGTGTGGAGATTCCTTAAAAAACTGGGAATAGAACTGCCATATGACCCAGCAGTCCCACTGCTGGGCATATACACCGAGGAAATCAGAATTGAAAGAGGCGCGTGTACCCCAATGTTCATCGCAGCACTGTTTACAATAGCCAGGACATGGAAGCAGCCTAGATGCCCATCAGCAGACGAATGGATAAGGAAGCTGTGGTACATATACACAATGGAATATTACTCAGCCATTAAAAAAAATGCATTTGAATCGGTTCTACTGAGATGGATGAAACTGGAGCCCATTATACAGAGTGAAGTAAGCCAGAAAGAAAAACAACAATACAGTATACTAATGCATATATATGGAATTTGAAAGATGGTAACGATAACCCTATATGCGAGACAGAGTAAGAGACACAGGTGCATAGAACAATTTTATAGACTCTGAGGGAGAAGGTGAGGGTGGGACATTCTGGGAGAATAGCATTGAAACATGTATATTATCATATGTGAAACAGAACACCCTTCCATGTTCGATGCATGAGACAAGGGCTCAGGGCTGGGGCAATGGGATGACCCAGAGGGATGGGATGGGGAGGGAGGTGGGTGGGGGGTCCAGGAAGGGGAACACATGTAAACCCATGGCTGATTCATGTCAATGTATGGCAAAAACTATTACAATATTGTAAAGTAATTAGCCCCCAACTAAAATAAATAAATTTATAAAAAAAAAAAAAGAAAAGAAAAAAAAAATAAAAGCAGAGACATTACTTTGCCAACAAAAGCCCGTCTAGTCAAGGCTATGGTTTTTCCAGTGGTCATGTATGGATGTGAGAGCTGGACGGTGAAGAAAGCTGAGCCCCGAAGAATTGATGCTTTTGAACTGTGGTGTTGGAGAAGACTCTTCAGAGTCCCTTGGACTGCAAGGAGATTCAATCAATCCATCCTATAAGAGATCAATCCTGGGTGTTCATTGGAAAGACTGATGTTGAAGCTGAAACTCCAATACTTTGGCCACCTCATGCGAAGGGTTGACTCATTGGAAAAGACCCTAATGCTGGGTAGGATTGGGGGCGGGAGGAGAAGGGGACGACAGAGGATGAGATGGTTGGATGGCATCACCGACTCGATGGACATGGGTTTGGGTAACTCCGGGAGTTGGTGATGGACAGGGAGGGCTGGCGTGCTGCAATTCATGGGGTCGCAAAGAGTCAGAGACGACTGAGCGACTGAACTGAACTGAAGCTACCAGATTTACACAAGATTCCATCCAGGAATGAGAGGGTGAAGTCTATGGAATGGATTCAAAGGACAGATATGGAAAGGGAAAAAAAGGCCTCTTCCTAGAGAACATATGAAAAGTACGTTGGTCATATGTTTAAGCAGAAATGTTGGAGACTTACTAACTTTTGCTAAATTTATCATGACTTTTTCATCCTGGCTTTCAGTCTGACCCCGACCTTTCTTTCCAGCATTTTCTCTCCTGAAATGCTTACCTACATCTGTTTCCCAGCTCTGCTACCTCTATTCCCAACCTGCACCATTCTTCTGCATACCTGCATATGCACTATTTCCTTTTTCTAGAATGTTCTTCCTTTTTTTTTTCCATTTGAAATCTTTTGTGACTTTCAAGGTTAACTTCGAAAGATTTTTCATAAAGCTTGTAAAGGAGGAACAGCTGGGAAGCCAAACCCTAAAATCCTTTATGAGCTGCCAGGAGCCTATGACAACACCTCTGTTTATTTCTGAGGATTATTTTCATAGGATTCTCTTCAAAAAAAAGTGACAGGTTCCTGATTTCCAAATAAGGACTAAGAACAAATCTTCAGCTCTTTCTTGCTCTAGTGCACAGAGCTGGGTCACTTATAATCCACCCCCTGCTCTTATCCTTTTATTATCAATACAATGCCAAGAGTAAGAGGTGCCTCTTTTTCCAAAAATACCTAAAACAGATACTGCTTCAGAACCCTGGACAATCCCATAAAGACCACATCAGCCATATCAGCACTCATGGGAAAAAAAGCACCACAAAGAGGGAAATTAAACTCTTCTATCCTTCCATGAAATGAATGAATGTTCCTCTCACTATTGTAATATCTTAAATAAGCATATTTAAGGATTTCCTTTTCTTTATCCTATGCTCATTCACATATTATTCTTCTGTCTTTGGAGAAAGTGGTTTTACTTATTGATTCATGTTTTGGTGTTGATTGTGAAAACAGCAATAGTTAGCTCTCCTCTAGTGACTAGAGAGTGACACCAGCAAAGCCTTTTCCTGACCCATTACCTAAAACATCCGAACATTTTACCTCTCTTATAAACTTATATTATTTTGCATATAGACCTATTATGGCTATATGCCTACGTGTGTGCATGCTAAGTCATGTCCAAGTCTTTTTGATCTCATGGACTGTAGTCCACGAGGCTCCCCTGTCCGTACTATTTTCCCTCAAAGAACACTGGAGTCAGTTGCCATTTCTTCCTCCAAGGGATCTTCCCAACCCAGGAATTAAACCCACATCTCCTGTGTCTCCTGCATTGGCAGGTGGATTCTTTACTACTGAGCTACCTGGGAGGCCCATATGTCTACATGGGAGAGCACAAAACAAATTCTGCAAAGAAGAATCTGTCTTCTCTTACTAATATTTGTATCATCTATAGATACCAGCACACAGGAGGTATTCACTAAATGTTGCTGTTGTTGTTCAGTTGCTAAATCATGTCTGACTCTATGCTACCCCAAGGACTGTAGCATATAAGGCTTCCTTGTCCTCCACTATCTCCTGGAGTTTGCTCAAACTCATGTCCATTGAGTTGCAATGCTATCCAACATCTCATCCTCGGTTGCCCCCTTCTTCTCCTGCCCTCATCTTTCCCAACAGCAGGGTCTGTTCCAATGAGTTGGCTCTTTGCATCAGGTGGTCAAATTATTGGAGCTTCAGCTTCGGCATCAGTCCGTCCAGTGAATATTTAGGGTTGATTTCCTTTAGGACTGACTGGTTTGATCTCCATGCTGTCCAAGGGATTCTCACGAATCTTCTCCAGTATCCCAATTTGAAAGCATCGATTCTTTGGCACTTTGCCTTTCTCATGGCCCAACTCTCACATTCGTACATGACTACTGAAAAAACCATAGCTTTGACTGTATGGACATTTGTTGGCAAATGATGTCTCTGCTTTTTAATAAGCTGTCCAGATCTGTCACACCTCTTCTTCCAAGGAGCAATCGTCTTTTAATTACATGACTGCAGTCACTGTCCACAGTGATTTTGGAGCCCAAGAAAAGAAAATCTGTCACTGTTTCTACTTTTTGATGTTAAATTACAACACTTCTGTACTGCGATTTCTCCTTAACATAAGATAAAGTATGATCTTATTAAACTATATTTAAAAGGTTCATCTACTGATGTTCCAGGGACCCTTCTTTATAAAATAACCTCCCTTTAAGACCCTCTTAATATATGAAAACTAAAAAGGTTACAGTAGGATTCAACGTAGTAAGTTGCCTATTACCTCATTATATGTAATACTTGGAAAGTCTGTTATCCACTGTGAAAGTTCTTATGAAAGTGGATGGGCCAATTTCATTCTACAATTCTTTTGCCAAGTTCAAAACCACAATATTTTAGCAGCTTTTATTTTTCTTTCAAACACCGTAAGTTATTATACTATATGATGCACTGCATACTTGCCAAAGCACTTCAGCCAGATTTTTCTGTTACATAAGCACAAAAGCATCCAATACTAATAAATTCCTATTTTGCTTTCCACTTTTTTTTTTAATAAATTCAAAGAACAAATGCATGTTTCTATGCCCTTGGGTTAAAAAAAGAAGCAATCACTAACATTTGAAAAGTATTGTTCCAAGCCAAAATTGTGAGATATGTTCCTCAACTGACAAATTTCTTCCTAAATATAATTTACCTGGAATTATCCAAGTTTTATAATAAATTTTTTGGTAATACATCTGAAATGTGTTGCTTATGGATCCATCACAGTGACTATTGGTTTGTCTTTTGTTTACTTGTTTGTTTTTTAAAATATATTATGCTGGAGTTAGAAACTTGGTTTTTCTTTTGTTTGCCCAGCTACAAGATTAATATGTGTCTGAATTTTAAAAACTGAAATGCATACACATATTTGAACAATAATTTGGATTTTTACTCAACCATGTAAAGAAAGATAATAAAAGTTTTCTGTCACCATATGTAGCTTAACAAAGAGTGGTCCAAAGCTTGCCTTAAGATTGTCCATATGTTTTTCTGAAGTTTGCACATTGTGTAAATTTATCTATACATTTTTATAAGCAAGTACTAGTTTCTCTTTCTTAATACTTGCACCGTTAGTCTGAAAAGTAGGTTTTGTTGTTGTTTAGTCACTAAGTCGTAACCAACTCTGTGTGACCCTATGGACTCTAGCCTGCCAGGCTCCTCTGTCCATGAGATTTCGCAGGCAAGAATACTAGAGTGGGTAGCCATTTCCTTTTCCAGGGGTCTTCCCAACCAGGGATAGAATCTATGTCTTCTGCATTGGCAGGCAGATTCTTTACCACTGAGTCATCTGGGGAATCACCAAAATTAGGCTTACCACAAGATAATAAGCAAATACTAATGAACTAGTGATGGCAGTAAAGTTAGCAACAGTGAGCAAGAGCTCTATACTAAGGAAGAGCTAGAAGATGGTGTTAAGGAAAGAGAAGTCACTCAGACAATGGACCTGCAGTACATCAAGAGTTATTTTTTCATTTTCCGAAAGCTCAATCAAAAAAGTCTGCATTGTAGGGAGGAATTTAATTCTATTTGTGAACCAATATGGCAACTGAAATATGTAAAGTGATCCAACTCACATTATTCAAGGAAATGATGGAAATACTCTCTAAGTTTCTTTAGAGCCATATTAACTGACAGATGCTATTTTTCATGCCTTAGTAAGTAGCAGCCATCAACAACAAGACCATTTATCAATTTATCTGTACATTTTTATAAGCAAATACTAGTTTCTCTTTCTTAATAGTTGCACCTTTAGTCTGAAAAGTAGGCTCTGTTGTTGCTTAGTCACTAAGTCATGTGACTTAGTGTAAAACAATTTTATTTGAAAGGAAGTTGATTGATTAATTATATAAGTACATGTGCCTACACCCCTGTATCAACAAGCTAGGTTCTGAATACATAATGGAAAATTAAGCAGATATTGTTCTGCCTTTCTTTTAACTGTCTAGCAGTCTAACAGTCTAACAGTCTAGCAGAAGAGAATGACTTTAACAAGTATATGCAGAAATGAGAAGAGTACAATCAGAGAACAGTATCATGGGAGAGACTGATTTTAAGTTGGATGATAAGGGATGGCTTTTCTGAGGGAGTAACTAGGAAAAGTGAGGAGCCAGCCATAAGAAGAGAACATTTCAGGCTGACAAAAAGCTCAGGGATGGAAATGAGCTTGGCCTGTGGGAAAAACAGCAATGAGACACCAGTGGTGGGAGATCACGAGTAAAGGGTTGGATAGAACAGCAAGAGTTGAAAAGTTAAAAGTCAAATCACACCAGACCTTGATAGCCGGAGACAAGGTTTTGTCTTTTATCCTGATTAAAACTGGAAGCCAAAGAGAGCATAAAATAGACAAGACACAATTTGTAAAGAAATTATTCTGGCTGTTGATAGGTATATAGTGAAAGCAGGCAGACAGAGTCAAAGCTGGAAGAGGTATGTGTGTGTGTGTGTGTGTGTGCACATGCATGTGCAAACCCCCTGCATTTGTGTGTGCATGTGTGTGTTTCTGTGTGAGCATGTATACATGGATGTGGCATGTGTGTGTGCATGTGTGCATTTGTGTGTACATGTACAGATGGATGTGACATGCAGTTTCTACAGTCAGGATATTAAAACACTTCCAAAGTCCTTAAAGAAAACACTTCTGTGTTTGAACATTTCAAAATTGCAAATAATCATGTCAAAAAGCACTTAAAAGACAGGAAAGGTAGAAAAAGAATTTTAGGGTTTAGTTTCCAGGATTTTCTCCTTTTTCCAAAAAAAAACTCTGTAATTTTCTGAAACCAGGGTGGGCTTACCTTAGTGCATTATTTGTAGTGGTGTGTTGTATATTCACATATCCAATTTAAGGTACAATTATTCATTTCCTTTCAGAATGCTTTTCATAAAGGAGCACATACTGCATGTAGGTGAATATATTTTTTGGGCAGCCATTTGTCATTCTCATCTTTCTAAGGTTAATCATGTCGCATTACTATTTCTTCTCATTACATGGTATTAGATAACCCATGTGAATAATGTAAGAGGGAGTATTTTTTGAGAGGCAGTTGTTCAAAGTACAAGTTTTTATTTGTGAGGTGGCGTCCATTAGGGACTTTCCAGAACTCTACATTCTTCAACTGCTAGAAGCTTGCAGTTTGGAAGTCATCAATAGTGTTTTTTAAAGCTTTAGTCTTAAAAAGAATAGTGACTTAAACATCAAAATGTTTTGATATGCGTGTTTGTGTATGTGTACATGTGTATGTGTGTGGTATACATACCATTGTGGAGACTCAGAGTACAAGCTAGAAGATGTGTGTGTGTGTGTGCATAAGCACATGATTGAAAAGATAGTCACTGTAATGTCAAGATCCAAAGAAAAAAATGCCCTTTTTCTTTCACATATTCATTCATTTTCTTAGCCATCTGGAAGAACATGATATTGTTTGCAAAATCCACCTGAAAATCTACGAAAGTCAAGTTTTGAAACTGTGGAATAAGAAGCTAGAAATAGAACTCCCTCTGCCTCCTTGGTCCATCTCTTTGTTTCTTGAGGGTAACTGATGTCACATTTCATGATGTGTGATATTCAAAGATGATAAATGACAAGGAGTCTATCCTGGTGTCAGATCCTGTTTTGGTCGTCTCTAGGATCTCTTAGATTTGAGAAAAGAAGGAAACGAGTGAATCTCACAGCATAAACTCTTCCCACTTAACTGTAAGCGTGTATGGAATAGCTTTAAGGAAAAGGAAACATTTTTCAATTTCAAATCCCTCTCTTGAGGAGGAAACTCTAGTGACGGGATCCAAGTATCATTTTCTCTGCAAAGGACAGCAATATCATTTTCCCAGTGGAAGATTAGTCCAGTCAACTCAAAGACAGGACTTAGGGGTATATTACCACTGCCTCTGCTTTTAAAAATCTAAGTACATATTTTTAAACTCTAAATATGAAATTGTCTCAATGGTTCCATTTTCAGATTAATGTAAGTCAAACAGATCCTTTGAGGCAGAGCTTAAAATCTCAGGCTTGGAGGTCAGACAGCTTCCATTCAAATCCTGGCTTAGCCACTTATTTGCTGTATGACTGAGCAAATTGTTAAATCTGTGTCTCAGTGTCATCAGCCTTTAAATAAGGATAAAAATAGCACCGACCTCCTAGAGTTCTTAGAGGGATTAACCAAACTATTTCATGCATAGCACTTAACACAGCTCCTTACTCATTAAACCCACCCAGTAACAATAAATACTAGTATAACAAGAACTAAGGTAACAAACTATTGTGATCAAAGAATTAAATTATTTAACTCTGTACTGGTGGGACCAGTACAGATGTTGCTGTCACACCCACGTAGGTTCCTCTTAAGGAGAATGTAATGCCTGTTGTGGTAGGGTGGATTCAAGTTACATGAACAGCTGGAACTTTTTGCTTCTTCCTTACAGCCCATCTCAGGATCCCATTGCAATCCAAGGGGCACCAACAAACCACAGCTAAAAAGCAGTTTTATTCTCTATGGAAACATCTTGGAAAGTGCCCAAGGGACATTCAATCACGAGGCAGAGAAATATTTTTCAATTCTCTTTTCCCAGTGTTACTCCTATAACTGTCTCACTTTCAGAAAGACAGCTGCAGTCCCTTGCCTCAGTTTGACCCAAACTCTTCCTTAGTTCAGCCCAAGATGGCTCCTATCTTCTCTCTCTGCACCAAGGCAGCTATTCTAAGTCTTCTGGTTTTCTTTTTAGCAACCTCTATCCTTTCCAGTCCAAATCAAATCAAGCTACAATGAATACTGTGAATTCATATCCTCTCTCTCTCTTTCTTTCACCTTATTACTCAACATCTACACAATAAAACTTAAGACCCAAAGAAATAAGACCCAGTAACCTGAATGTGAAACTCAACCTCCATCGCAGCAGATAGTCAATTGTGAGACTAGGACTATCTTTTTTTTTTTTTTTTTTTTCCTGAAGCATATGTACTACTATTTTCTTCTTGGCTCATTTTCTCTAAGGCAGACCTTGTGTTGTTATTTAGTCACTAAGTTGCATCAGACTCTTTGAAACCCCATGGACCATAGCCTACCAGGCTCCTCTGTCCATGGGATTTCCCAGGCAAGAATACCAGAGCGGGTTGCCATTCCCTTCTCCAGGGATCTTCCCCACCCAGGGATTGATCCTATGTCTCCTGCATTGGCAGACAGATTCTTTACCACTGAGCCGCATCCAAAAGCAGACCCTAAAAACCTAACAAATATAAAAGAAATGTGGTCATGTTCTTCTTTTGCTCTCACATGGAATTCAAATAAAGCTGCATGGAAAGGTCACTAAATTCTTCCTACCTTCACGAAAGGGAAATGATAAGCGGTAGTGAAAAGCTCACTCAGCTTCCTTTCCAAAGGGCACGGCTACCAGGGTGGTCTACACCCTTCCTGTTGCCCCAGGTGCTGAAGTTGAAGATATCTAAACACTTGGAAATCCTGAAGACACTCTTGAGTGGCTATAAAAAGACGGGTTTTGGCTTCTGCCAATATAGCAGCAGACACTTCAATTTTATTTTGTTGTATCCTGAGAGGAAGTTCACTGAGTTGTCTCCTCACCCCTCCCCCACAACACCTCAACTTCTCTTTTTTATGTGTAAAATTTTTTTTCTACTTCTGTTTTTCAGGAATGGCTTTTTAGCGGTTTAGCCATTTCCTGTGCTTCTACCTGAACGTGGGCAACCTCAGCAGCAGAGGCTCGCGGAAATATCGTCCACTTATTTTCTCAGAAGATGTGAGAACTGTTGACTGGAGTTGGGAGGGGGAAGTGGCTGGCCCATACCGCTGCCAAAGGAGCAGCAGAAACATCTTTATTGATTTAGAAATAATAACAGCTCATATTTATCTTGTGACCATGGCAACATATGGAATGAAGTCCCTTTGCTTTCTTTTGCTTCAAGCAGGAAGTGAGAGATGTTGGGTTTAGGGTTGTGGGAAGCCAATGGTTTGGGGTTATTTTCTTCCTGTCTATTGTCTACAGTTACTTAGAGATTTAATATTGGCTTCTGTCTTTATCATTAAATCTTTTTTTCCAATTCTAGTGAGACAATTTCTTTTATATAAACATTAACATTTTATTAAATGAAGCTTTTAGCAGTATCAGCCATGAGGAACTTAGCTGTAAACCTAGAGGTGAGAGTAAATCTTCAAGGTTAAGAGGAACTTAGAAATTACAAAGCATGCTTAACTTCTTTACTTAGAGGTGAACAATAGAACATCTTGCATCAGAAACAACTGGAGTTGTGGGTAAAATTACAACTAATGATTAAGCAAGACAGTTTATTCCTTGGCTATATTTAGGCTTTCTTTAAGAGATGCCTGGGAACACACAGACTGCAGGAAGAGGACTATTTAGAGGACAGAGTGAATGAGGAGTCAGGGAAGGAGCCTGCAACTCAGGAGCTGGAGCAGAAGGGGAAACTGGACCAGATAGGTCTGCTGCTGGTGCAGACGGGGGCTTTCCTCAGCACAGTGTTCATCCCAGTTTCTTGCCAACTGCTAAAGCAGTAAGTCCAGATCTTACCATCTGATATTCAGTAACATTTCCTCTCTACTAACATTTCCAATCAAATATCCTTTGATGAGCATAATTTACAAATTTTATATAAAAGGACACTTTACTACAAAACATGGAGAGGTAGGTATCATAGGAATGTTCATACCCCCTCTACTAGCCATTGCTAGAGTCACTGATGATCCAGCATACACAGCTGAAAACCAGACCTCAACCTGATGTAGTGGTGAAGTGACTTATAATTCTGGAACTTCCACCCTAGTCATTCCAACAGAAGCTTTATTGAAGTTGACTTTTATCGCTACTGTAGAACTGGACGGTTGCCACTAAGACTAGCATCTAGCCATTTATTCACTGGTAATTCACAGCAAATCAATCAACCGTGAAGCATGGTACAATAAAATCAGGAAGTGATAGGATTTTAAGTACCAAGCAACTTCTCAAATGGGCTGGTGCATTTTTAGATTAGATGAATGACAGAGTAAGCTTGAGAGACAAGCCATTCATGCAATAAGAAATAGAGGCACTGAGATGTATGGCCAATAGCCTGTTGAACAGAAAGAGGGTTAGGAAAATGTGCTTGGTTTGGAATATTTCTTAGTAGACACTAATAGGAAAATTGTGTGCAAATATCATCCTAGGAGTTGATAGTGGAAAATTTCAAATTAGTGTGGTGTGTCAGTGTGCACACCTATGGAATATGAGAGAGGCATCAGATAATACATGGAAGAAGAGAAATTCACGGGGAAAGTGAACAATAGCTTGTAGACTGCAAAGTGATGCCTTTATTTTATTTAGGACTTATGATGTCATTGGTGACCTGAACAAGGGCTACAAAATGCTAAGGGCAAACCTTGGTTACAGGAAGGTGAAGAGTAGACAGAAACTTCCTTTTCCAACAATATTGGCAGAGTAAATATCCTGAAAAATGATCCTGCTGCTTATCCTAGCTCCCAAAAGTAGTAGATACAAAATTAAAAACATATTTTAATGCATGGCCAAGTTGGAAAGAGTAAAAGAAACTACCTAACTGATAAGAGGCCAAAAGTTCTGGGAAGAATCAACTCAAAAAGTTATAAGCACCAAAACCAACTGTTAATTTCAGAAACCTAGAGCTCTGGTTTTGTCGACAAAATCAGATCTGCATTGGCAGGAGAGCTGGAATTCAGTTCTGGGATCTGTGAAGAACTGCATCTTCAGTGAAAGTGTGAATTAAAAAAAAAAGCCAAAATAAATTAAATCTGTCCTGAATGGAGAAACAAACAAAATATCCCCTGGGCTCATAAGCCCCAGCTAGTCCTCATACAGTCTAGGGTGTCATATCTCACTGCCTGTGTAGTCTGAAAAAGCAATCCCTGTCTTAAAGCTTCCCTAAGTTCGTGTCAAAAGCAAATGATAGCTTTCTCTAGATGAATCAACCATCAAATCAAGCCTCAATTTTTTCCATATGTCAAGTTCCCAGGTCACCACAGAACTTAAGTACAAAGTAGGAAAGAAGGAGGAGGAGTAAACATCAGCAGAAACGATAAACACAAAATTCAACCAAGAAAGAGTTGTGATATTACAGCTGTCATGTTCACAGTATGAAATTAGTATGTAATCATTTAAAGTAAAACACACAAAAAATCAAATGTATGAATAAGGAAGAAGTGACTATAAAGATAATATTAATTGGAATAAAAAATAAATTGGACATACAGACATAAAATTGGGAATTAATAAAAATAATAACTGTCTATTTAGCCTATTAGACATGACTGAAGAATGACTAAACTAGAAATAGAGACATAAAGCAATTAGTCCCAAGAGAGCACAGAAAGACAGATGAAATATAAGATCAATTAAGAGGCATAAATGATTCAGGTAACACAAGTCAAATCAGAATCCCAAAAAGAAATAGCATAAAATTAGAGAAATTATTTTGGAGGGCAAAATAGCAGAGAAATTCCAGATGACAGGAATCCTCAGATTCAGGAAGCAAAATAATCCCAACCTTAATCAAGCTGTAGACTACAAATGCCACAGAACTTTAAAACCCCAGAGAGAAAAATATTGCATAAAAAAAAAAAATTAGAATAACTGAATTCTAAATGACAACAATGGAAGCCCCCAAACAGTGAGATAATATCAAATTTATGAAAAAAATTACAATTCTAAGCTACAGACTTAGAATTGTATGGTAGTAGAATAAAACTTCGAGATACAACTAAATCAAAAAATTTCCTACAAGCAGTTCCTCCCTATAGAATACTCTAAAATACATACTTCAAGGGAAAGGAAAATGATTTCAGAAAAAAGTACTGACTTTAAGAAGAAAAGGTAGCAAAGTGGTAAATATAAGCAAATCTAGGCTTCCCAGGTGGCACTAGTGGTTAAGAACCTGCCTGTCAATGCAGGAGATGCAAGAGACACAGGTTTGATCCCTGGGTCAGGAAGATCTCCTGAAGGAGAAAATAGCAACCTACTCCAGTATTCTTGCCTGGAGAATCCCATGGACAGAGGAGCCTGGTGGGCTACAGCCCACAGGGTCGCAAAGAATCGGAAACAACTGAAGTGAATATGCATGCACACAAACAAGTACTAACTCTATAAAACTGCTGCTGCTGCTGCTGCTAAGTCACTTCAGTTGTGTCCGACTCTGTGCGACCCCATAGACGGCAGCCCACCAGGCTCTGCCGTCCCTGGGATTCTCCAGGCAAGAATACTGGAGTGGGTTGCCATTTCCTTCTCCAGTGCATGAAAGGGAAAAGTGAAAGTGAAGTCGCTCAGTCGTGTCCGACTCTCAGCGACCCCATGGACTGTAGCCTACCAGGCTCCTCCATCCATGGGATTTTCCAGGCAAGAGTATTGGAGTGGGGTGCCATTGCCTTCTCCGAACTCTATAAAACAGTAAAGTCTAATTTGAGAGTGTATTCATTTTCTGTTACTGAGTAATGACATATGCCACAAATTCAGTGGCTTAAGACCACACATACATGTTTTCGTTAAGTTTCCAGGGATCGTGACTTGGGACCCAGTTTAACAGGTTCTCTGATCTGGGTATCACAGGGCTGAAATCAAGGCATAAACAAGCTGTGAGCTCATCTGTAGGGCCTACAGCAGAATGATCCACTTTTGAGCTCATTCACATTTTTAGCAGAATAATTTCCCTGAGGCTCTATTACTGAGGGCCCAGACCTTTTACTGGTTGCCAGCTAGGAACCACCCTTAGCTCCTAGAGGCCTTCCCATTTCATACACCCCCTCACAACAGGGCTGCAAATTTCTTCAAGCTAGTCAGGAGAATCTCTCACCAGACTGTATAACATAACACAGTAACATCCCCATCACCTTTGCCATATAATGTAATCTTATCAAGGGAGTGACATCCCATTATTTTTACAATATTCTATCAGTTAGAAGCAAGGCATAATTCTGCCCATGCTCAAGGGGAGAGAATTATCCAAAGCCATGACTCATAGGGGGTTACCTGAGGGTGTGTTCAGCACAAAGAAGTTGGGACAGAAAAAAAAACAAGATAAAGCTAAAACTGAGTAAGTCAGAAAGAGCATGATTAGAGTTTAAGCAAGCTAAAGTCCTTGTATAAAGTTCAAAAAGATACAGATTAATTTTAAACTGTTCTAAGCATGAATACAGAGAACAAAATAAGATGGCATAAATTAATCAATATATATCAGGAATCTAAAATATAAACAAACACTTTTAACAATGAAACAGTGGACAAAATTTAATGTGATTATACTAATGTCAGATAAAATAGACCTTAAGGTAAAAAGCAGTATTTCAGTTAGAGGGTCTTACTGCTGCTACTGCTGCTAAGTCGCTTCAGTTGTGTCTGACTCTGTGTGACCCCACAGACGGCAGCCCACCAGGCTCCGCCATCCCCGGGATTCTCCAGGCAAGAATACTGGAGTGGGTTGCCATTTCCTTCTCCAGTGCATGAAAGGGAAAATTGAAAATGAAGTCGCTCAGTCGTGTCCGACTCTTAGCAACCCCATGGACTGCAGCTTACCAGGCTCCTCCATCCATGGGATTTTCCAGGCAAGAGTACTGGAGTGGGGTGCCAGGTCTTACTACCTAATGATAAAAATATTCCACACAGTAAATTTCACAATTCAAAACATATACAGTAAAAATTAGGAAGAGAGAGTCACAGATAATAGTTGGCAATATTGAGACATATTGCATGGCAATTGATCAAATTGATCAAAAAAATATAAGTAAGAGATAAAAGACTTTGAGAAAACAAATAACATGCTTGAACTAATTGCATTATGTAAAGCACAAAACAATTAGAGACAATACATAATTTATAAGCACACATGATATACCTTGACTATATAAATATATAGAAACCATGTAATAAACTATAAAACTGGTTTAATAAATATGAAATATTTGATATGATATGGGTAACATTCTCTAACTACAATAAAATTAAGTTTGAAGATTATGAATAGACTCATCTTTAGAAATCTGAAAATACTTCTAATTAATACAAGGCAATCAAAATGGGTATCAGGAAATTTTAAAACTAAACATTTATGAAAAATTCTATATCAAAACAAGCAACTTACAGATAAAATAGTTCACAGAATGTTATAGATTTTAGATTATGACAACGTAGGTAAAATGAGTGTATTTATAGAAAATTTTCTCTTACAAAAATTGATTTATGAAAGAATTAGAAAATCTGTATGATCCTATAACAACTGAAGAAATTAAACCATCATCTTCACTCACCAAAAAAACTCAAGTCTACAGTTTGATAATAAATTCTATTAGATATCTGAGGAGCAAATAATTCCAACATCACATAAATTCTTCCAGAAAACAAACAAAAAAAATGACACACTCCTCTCTTCACTTGTTTTATAAGGTCATTATAATAATCTTGATTTCAAATGCCAATAATGAAAATTTAAAAGGAAAAATTATAGGTCTCAATTATGAACATAGATGCAAAAACCCTACATAGAATATGTAGGGCCCAAGCTGGATCCCTGGTCAGGGAACTAGGCCCCACATGCTGCAACTACGAGCTCACGTGGCACAACTAAATATCCCACATGCCACAACTGAAAGATCCCACACAGCTACAATGAAGACCTAGCACAGCCAAATAAATAAATAAAAATGAATATTTTAAAGCACACACACAGACACACACACACACACACATACATTACTAAGCTGGCGTCATCCAAGAAATAAAAAGCTAGATACCATTTTAAAAACTGTTAATATAAATTCACAGAAAAATGCTAAAAACCATAAAATCATTTCATTTATGCAGATAAAATAGACAATATTCATTTGTATTAGAAATTCTTAGTAAACTTGGAATTGAAGGATAGTTTCCTAATTGGCCAAAGGACCTATAATAATTGCACAGGAAACATCATAGTCATTGATAAATGGTAAAATCATTCTCTTTAAAAAGCAGAACAAAAGAAGATGCCTACTGTTACCACACACACCAGCCTTGAACTGAGGATCCCAGGAAGTACAAAAAGAGAATGAAAAATATGTAAGGATATAAAGAGTATAGAAAGAAATCTCATTTGTAGAAGACATCACTGCCTTCATAAAAAACCCAAAACCCAAATGATTTGAAATAATAAAAGAGCTTAGGTCAATGACCACATAAAATCAGTAAACAAAAGATAAAAAGAAAATGTAAATTATAAAAACAAATATAGGTAATTAGGAATCATTTTAACAAAAGATGGTCAATCCTTTCATAGAGAAATTCATACTTTTTAAAATACATTTAAAAAGACCTAAATTGAGAGATATATTCATAAATATAAGAAGACATGTACAGGAATGTTTACAGCGGGGCTGTTTGCAGAGGCTAAACCGTACTAAAACCTGATGATCACATATTTCTAACCCACAAAAGCTGCAATTCTACGTTGCTCAATGTAATAATAGCAAAAACTGAAAATAATGTCCATTATAGTAAACTGCCATGATGTAATGCATTATGAACCAGTCACCCTGTATCAATGAAGACAAATTGCACAGAGCAAATATGGAGCAAAAACAACAAATGAAACAAGTTACAGAAGAATACCAATAATGTGGGCACATTTGTATAAAACCAACAATTGGAAGGACTGATGCTGAAGCTCCAATACTTTGGCCACCTGATGTGAAGAGCTGACTCACTGAAAAACACTCTGATGCTGGGAAAGATTAAGGGCAGGAGGAGAAGTGGGTGACAGGATGACATGGTGGGATGGCATCACTGACCCAATGGACTTGAGTTTAAGCAAACTCCGGGAGATAATAAAGGGCAGGGGAGCCTTGTGTGCTGCAGTCCACGGGGTCACAGAGTCAGACACGACTGAGTGACTGAGTAACAACAATGCATGGGTGGAAGGTGAGGACTCTGGAGGCTGAGAGTGCATGGTCTTTTTTTCTTTTTTTTTGGTGGACACTTAGGTGTGAAAAGAAGAGAAAGAAAAGAAGTAGATGGAGTAGCAAACAGAATTAGAAAAGGGTCCCAGTGTTTTCATTAGAGAAACTTGAATGTTAATGTTCACGTTTGAACAAGGAAATGAAAGGCTGACTAGTGAAGAGAGAAGGCAACTGATCAACACAGGAGGAAACGGGAACCAAGTAAAGGTGGAGAGAACAGCCTTCATCAGAGGTGGGTGTCTCTCTTCCCACTAAAACTGAAAGGATAGCTTATGATACGTACAGATCTTGGCTTAAGGAGGTCAAAAAGTCAAAGAGTTGCTGGTCTGATGATCACTGTTCTCTTGTGAATTCGGATTTTAGTCATCTGTAGAAAGTAGTAGGTAAAATAGCAAGTCAGGGCATCAAGGAGCCTGGTGGAAGTTTAAAATGATTTTTGTGGGGCTGGGAAAGAGAGCAGGGGTCTGCATCAAGTTATGTCACCACATGTGTTTCTTCTTCTCTCCAGTTGTGCCAAGATCCTCAGGTATAAGAGCAGAAGAAAGGTCTGGAATGAGCTAAGCGTTGTGTTTTCCTCACAAGGTACCACAATAGGCACACCTGGGTTCAAGTGATACATTCATGAGCTTCTGGGGCTCCTTAAGGAGATGCAAGTCAGAGACAGAAAACAGAGATGGGGAAGGATAGAGACAAAAAGGAAAGTAAAAAGTATTGGTGTTCTTCATGTGGCCAAGTAAATGGAGTGCAGGAAATAAGGGATTCAGAGAAATGTGAGGGGAAGAAACTGCCAAGAGTTTATGAATCCATAACAGGAAAATAAGAGGATGCTGATGAAGTCCAGGAGGGGTCTGGTGTATAGTGCTGGTCCCTGGCATCAAAGAGATTGGAGAACTGTGAAGAAAGTTGGCTAGATGGGGTCATAGGCACTGACATTGAAACTGACCAGGAAAATGGTGGCTGGAAGAAATGATGATCAGAGTCTAAGGTCCTTGCTGAGAGTGGAGAAACGACAAGAGTGTTGGTGAACAAAAGCCAGATGGAAGGTAGGAGATGGTAACCAGATGTGGGAGCCCAAGAGTGAGAGAGGTTTTCATCTGAGGAATGAGAATGGATGAGCTGTGTTGGCAAGCTAGGAGGCTTTGATAATCATCTTTTGTATGGGGGTCACACAGTGTGGGAGAGTAACCAGGATTCCCCTGAGTATCAAGAGAACACCAAGTTCCAGCTCTATAGTATCTTTAAATATGGTAGCACTTAGACTCTTGCCTTCACTCTTCCAATTTTAAATTTTTTTCCCTAGATAGCCTTCCAACTCTGCTTCATCTTTGCACTTTGCACTTACCTTACTTGTAGCACCTAATCACTATGCACTGTCATACTTAGTTGTATGTCTGTATTAGCCACTAGACTGCACTCTGCTTAAGGGTAAAAAACATGGAATATTTACCTTTAGGTCCACAACACTCAGCACAGTGCCTGGTATATAAAAGGTGCCCAATAAAAGTTTACTGAATACATGAAAGGAAAGAAGAGAGTAATGTTTAAAACTGCAAAGGATTGTGAAAGTCATGGAATGACAGGTGTATGTTTGTATTTGTGAATGAGTTTGTGTGTGAGCATATGTGTGCTTCTTGTGTGACTTGTTAGAGATGAAATAAAGATGCCCCAGAGGGCAATTACAACAGTTTTATTACCTGAGAGGGTTTGGAGTGAGAAATATCATGTCAGTCTGAAACTCAGGAAAAAGTCAGCAGAAGAACAATAAACTATTGTGGACAGGGTAAAACCATCACAATCACTTGTGAACAACAACGAAAGGGAAATGCTAATATATTCCCATTAGTATATTCTGAAATTAATAATCATCTAAATAACCTCCTATGAAGTTTTTCATTAAAAAAATACTTCTGTAATCTATGTAGATAATAAATTCAACAAAGAGTGTTAGAGTCCTATGAAATCAAGTTTATCTTTAGAAGTAGATTTTAAGAAAACTGAAAGGATTGGTACTAGTAAAGTAAACATTGAACAGATGTTGCCAGAAGCAGGGTCCTGGATAAAATTATATTTTGATACATGATGTCAGTGAAAAGGGGTGGGGTCATGGGTATGATTCTTGCAAAATTTATACATCTGCTTTCTAAGCTGTAATGTGTAGCTTCCTTTTAATTTCATGAAGAGGTGAACAGTTTTGATGACTATTAAGCGTGCCTCGAATTTAGATATAATAGGTCATATATTTTACAAAAATACTAGATGAGACTTTGGAAGTGCAAATTTTATTCTTTATTCAGTGGAAGACTATCCCATTAAACAATTTGTTTTAGTCCCTATAATTAAGTCTACCTAGCAGATAATGCCTAAAGAGATAATAGATAATAATCTAACAGTGTATATAATATGCAAGTTTGTAAGGTGTAAAGTACCCCATGATGTTGTAACATTGGGGTGCTGATACCCTGGAAAGACTTAAAGATACATCAATAGTAAAGATACATCAATAGTAAATATAGTCTGTTCTCTAATACTTAGGAGATTAATAAAATTTGAAAAATACACAAAATCTTACAGATATTTTGTCTCAATATCCTAACTCTTTAATATGAAGAAACAGAGTTTAAGGAAGATTAACAATTGGTTGATGGCACAGTTGGGACAAAGTTCAGATCTTCTTCACTCCAGGCCTCTATGTTTTCCCCTACTCTTTTTCATTGAATTCAAAATCTGTATTCATTATACTAACACTAGATATCTACATGAAAAATACCTTGGTTTTTACACACAAACAAAACAACTTTTTAAAATTAAAGTCTAAATTTTACTATAGACATATGAACTTTTAACAGAACTAACAAGTAAATAATAAAGAAAATAAAGTTTCAGCTGTTGAAGTAATTGCTTCGTTAGAGTAACAGATCCAGAGAAAGAAATAACATTATCTTAGACTTAAAACTAAGCAGAGAATTGATATTCATAAAGGTCTCCCAATATATATTTAATTGATCTTCCCCCTCCAAAACAAGCACAAATTTTTCATAATAAGGAGGTTCATACTACAAGATATTCCAATACTATAATGGGTATAAAGGAATGAATGCTACAGTATTGCATCCAAAGTTATACAGAAGATGAATTGACTTATTAGTGGGCCTCTTTGGGTTGAAAAAGGTTGGAAATTTCAATAGTGTGCTTAGTCGCTCAGTCGTGTGTGACTTTTTCAACCGTAGGACACAGCCTTCTCAGTCCATGGGATTCTCTAGGCAAGAATACTGGAGTGGGTTGCCACGCCCTCCTCCAAGGAATCCTCCCCACTAAGGGATTAAACCCACTTCTCCTTTGTCTCCAGCACTGTAGGTGAATTCTTTACCAATGCCACCTGGAGGTATGGCTAAAGTGGGCTTCCCAGGTGGTTCAGTGGTAAAGAATATGCCTGCCAATGCAGGAGACACAAGAGACGTGGGTTTGATTCAGGGTCTGGAAGATTCCCTGGAGGAGGAAATGGCAACCCACTCCAGTATTTTTGCCTGAAAAACTTCCATGGACAGAGGGCCTGGCGGGGAACAGTCCACGGGGTCGCAGAGAGTCAGACACAACTGAACACACGTAGCAAGGCAGAACATGGCTAAAGCATTATATACCCATCTTCCCAACTTCCCCTAAAGGCCACACAAACTCAACAATTTCTTTATCTCCTTTCTCCCCAAATTAAAGATTTTGAAATAGCTTTGAAAGCAGAATTTAGAATTTCAAACCCACAAAAATGTTACGGTTGGGATGTATTCTTGGTAAACTGTTTCAAATATCTGAGTAGGTCTTTGGTTTTATTTGGGACTAAAAGCAGAGTTCAAACCAGAAAAACTCATCAAGAAGTTTAACAGCTGCTTCAAATAAATTTTGGCTTAAAAATTTTATTATGAAAACAAGATTTAAAAAAACAGCATATGACAAAATATTATATATACGTTTATTTTCTACCACTGAAATTTTGGAAAGCTTATGAAAGTATCTAATTTCAATCTTCAAATATCAAGTATTCTATGTATCCCTAATCTTCTTCCAAGAAAGAAAATTAAAATTTAGTTACTTCTTTTAGCTGAAAGAAACTTCCAGGCCAATCTTTGCTCCTCAAATTCCCCCTCTTGTTGCAGGAACAATTAATAACCTGTTTTGAGCAAAGTTATATGGCTCTCTTCTCTCCTTCTGACTTTAAAATAATTCCCAAGAATTTGGCTTCAAGAAAATTATCTGCAGGCTCTTATCCGGTAAGAGTCACTAAGTCATTTATTATGTACTTGGTGCCCTAACTGCAGAGTAAACTGTATTTTATAGCATAAAGTATATAAAATAAGGACCAAGTTCTTGATGTCAGAACAAGACTTTTTTTATACAGTTTTACATCAATTGGCTCATCAAACCTCTGTAAATGATGAAATGGGCAAAAATTCAGAGCATATTTCTCTGGGATGTTGAGTTCATTGAGATGAAAACCTAAACCGTACTCATTGTGTGTGTGTGTGTGTGTGTGTGTGTGTGTGTGTGTGTTGTGTCCGACTCTTGGCAACCCCATGGACTGTAACCGGGCTTCTTTATCCATGGAATTTTCCAAGCAAGAATACTGGAGTGGGTTGCCATTGCCTATTCCAGGGGCTCTTCCTGACCCAGGGACTGAATCTGCAACTCTTGCTTCTCCTGCACTGGCAGGCGGGTTCTGTACCACTAGTGTCATGTTTGACCACTGTACCCATTGCTTCATGCCAGCTCTAGAGACCAGACACAGAGTTCTGCCTCGAAAAACAGTGAATGTGGAAGGAATGAAGCCTTCCTTACTGGTTCTGAATCTGCAGTGTCATCTTCAGATAACTGTTTCTAGTAAGGACTGGTTCACAGACCTCATTTGCTGTTTCCTTCTTTTAGCTCCCTTGCATGCTGCAGGCCACAGAAAAAGTTTTGCAGCTGCTAATTTTTCTATTCTGTAATTAGATTATAAATCCTAAAATGATCATTGTTCTTCCTACAAGGCAAATTAAAAGCTGACTCTTTTTCTTCTTGATTTTAAGAATGTTAAGTTCTGCATTTACTCTTTGCTTCTCAACAGAATATGTTTGTATAGTTAGTAGCACCTTTGGCCACCCTGTCAATCCTATTGTTATTCACTTCATCCAGGAGGAAGTACACGCCTGCTTCAATCTTTTCTGGGGCTAGTCAGCTAGACTGGGGCTAGTCTATTCTTTTTCTTTCCATTACTTCTGTTGTTACTAGATACCACTGACACTTGGACTGCCTGATCCAACCTGTGTTTCAAACCCATCTCTCCCCTGCCCACCACAGCCACAGGACAGTGAAAATTAAAACTCAACGTCTCAGCATTTCTTTCAGCTGTGAGTAGTCATGTATCACAGTTCAGGCCACTGAGGTGAAAAGCTGATTAACAGTTCTGATGTTCTCTGCTCCCTTGCTACCTTCTTCTGCCTGGAGCATGTGCAGTAGAGTGGCCCCCTTTTAAAAATGAAGATTAAAATTATAAGTTAAGGAAGCCAAGGCAGAAAGATGTAACAAGCCTACAATATCGGCCATCTTGTGCAACCACTGCACCAGCCTTAGAGGATCTATCATAACTTCTTTTTATGTAAGAAAAAATAAACTTTTTCACTGAAATTTTGGTTTTACATGTTGCTAAACACATCCTGACCGATATACTGGAATAATATGTATTTGATATTGGGGTCAATAACATTGGGATAACTTGCAAAAAAAACCAGTTACAATTGATTTTTTCTTTCTGATATGTAAGGCAATAGAGGAAATGTCTCAGTAAGATAATTTTGTAAGAAAAGGCTGTTTCCTTTGCTTTGTTGAATAAATGTACCAGAAATATGATCATAATCCTCATTTATCTGAAATAGTACCTGTGGGGCTTCTAAATGCAGGAACTCAGGAATTTATTGAGAATCACTTCAGTGGATTATCATATTCACTTTTGCATTCAATCCACTGTAATATGCTATTTTTGTTGAAATATATATATACATATATATATATATATATATACCTACCTCATACTCATGGTTGAAGAAGGAAAGAATATTTTAACACTAGCTTCTTAAAAGTTAGTTGCACCTACACTGCTGGTGGGAATGTAAATTGATATTGCCACACGGAGGACAGTACAGAGATTCCTTAAAAAACTAGGAGTAAAACCACCATATGACCCAGCAACACAACTTCAAGTCACATGCCCTGAAGAAACCAGAACTGAAAAAGACACATGTACCCCATTGTTCATTGCAGCACTATTTACAATAGCTAGAACATGAAAGGAACCTAGATGTCCATTGACAGATGAATGGCTAAAGAAGTTGTGATACATATACACAAAGGAATACTACTCAACCATAAAAAGGAACACATTTAAGTCAGTTTTAATGAGGTGAGTGAACCTAGAGCATATTATACAGAGTGAAGTAAGTCATAAAGAGAAAAACAAATATCATATATTAACACATATATATGGAATTTAGAAGGATAGTACAGATTAATCTGTTCACAAAGCAGCAATGGAGACACAGACATAGAGAACAGACTTATGGAAAAGGGTAGAGGAGAAGAGGGTGAGATAAATGGAGAGATTAGCATGGATGCATATACACTAACATATGTAAATAGATAGCCAATGGGAATTTGCTGTATGACTCAGAGAACTCAAACGGGGGCTCTGTAATAGCCTAGAAGGATGGGGATCGGTGGGAAGTGAGAGGGAGACTCAAGAAGGAGGGGACATATGTACACCTATGGTTAATTCATCTTGATGTATGACAGAAATCAAACCGATATTGTAAACTAATCGTCAATCAATTAAAAATAAATATTTTTTTAAAAAGTTAGTTGCAATATGGAATCTGAAACTATCAGTGAACTTTTCCTATTCTGTTAGTTTAAAGGCCTTTCCTGCACTTTGGATGGATCTTTCACTCAAGCATAACTTTATATGATCATGCTCTGGTTTTTTAGAAAATACTGTTTCAATGAGCTATATATATAGTTCTTCCAAATATATATATATATATATATATATATATATATATATATATATATATATAGTTCTTCCAAATGTAAACCCATTCATCATGTAACATTTTTAAAAAATCACATCCTATAATACTAAATTAACTTTATCAGAGAAGTCTTTAAGTATTGACAGACTGTTAAGTTTGAATTTCATTACAATAATAGTCCAAGTTCTTGTCCTTAAAACAATCACCATACTTTGTATACTTTAGGTTTGTTTCCTATTGTGTCATAGGAAATATTAAAAACACATGAAATCAAGGACTAAGATTTGATAAAGCCATCTCTGTTGCTTACTTATGGACATCCTAAAGCAAACATTTTTATTTACTTTATTTATATAATTTACTTTATAGTAAATAAATATATTTACTTTATTTATATAATTTACTTTATAGTAAATAAATATATTTACTTTATTTATATATATAATATGTATATTATATATATCCTTTATTTATTTTAAGCAGTGAGTAAGGGGTAACAAAGATACAAGTAACAACAGGTACAGTTTTGTGCCACTACCTTGATTCACACTAAGGCACTAGCAATTTTATCTGCTATTATTTTTGAAACATCAGTGCTACTTTCACACTATGAAAAAGGTAAACAATGTCTTAGTATTATTATGAAAATAGTTTTTGAATCCAGAGACAAGAAGGGATACACAGCACTACTGCCATTGTTTTTGTTGTTGTTCATGTTGCTAAGTCATGTCTGAGTATTTGCAACCACATGGACTGTAGCCTACCAGGCTCCTCTATCCTCCACTGTCTCCCAGAGATTGCTCAAATTCAGGTCTACTGAGTTAGTGATTATCTCTAACCACCTCATCCTCAGCTGCCACCCCTTTTCCTTTTGCCTTAAAACTTTCCCAGCATCAGAGTCTTTTCCAATGAGTCAACTCTTTGGATCAGGTGGCTAAAGTATTGGAGGTTCAACTTCAGCATCAGTTCAATTCAGTTACTTAATCAATAAAGCAGAAGTAGATGTTTTTCTGGAATTCTCATTCTTTTTCTATGATCCAACGAATGTTGGCAATTTGATCTCTGGTTCCTCCGCCTTTTCTAAATCCAGCTGGAAAATCTGGAAGTTCGTGGTTCACGTACTGTTGAAGCCTGGCTTGGAGAATTTTGAGCACTAATTTGCTAGCGTGTTAGATGAGTGCAATTGTGCAGTAGTTTCAACATTCTTTGACATTGCCCTTCTTTGCGACTGGAATGAAAACTGACTTTTCCAGTTCTGTGGCCACTGCTGAGTTTTCCAAATTTGTTGCCATTTTGACTGCAGCACTTTCACAGCATCATCTTTCAGGATTTGAAATAGCTCAGCTGGAATTCCATCACCTCCACTAGCTTTGTTCGTAGTGATGCTTCCTAAGGCCCACTTGACTTCACATTACAGGATGTTTGGCTCTAGGTGGGTCATCATACCATTGTGGTTATCTGGGTCATGAAGATCTTTTTTGTATAGTTCTTCTGTGTATTCTTGCCACCTCTTCTTAAAATCTTCTGCTTCTGTTAGGTACAGGCCATTTCTGTCCTTTATCGAGCCCATCTTTGCATGAAATGTTCCTTTGGTATCTCTAATTTTCTTGAAGAGATCCCTAGTCTTTCCCATTCTGTTGTTTTCATCTATTTCTTTGCATTGATCGCTGAGGAAGGCTTTCTTATCTCTCCTTGCTATTCTTTGGAACTCTGCATTCAAATGGGTATATCTTTCCTTTTCTCCTTTGCCTTTCACTTCTCTTTTCTCAGCTATTTATAAGGCCTCCTCAGACAACCATTTTGCCTTTTTCCATTTCTTTTTCTTGGGGATGATCTTGATCACTGCCTCCTGTACAATGTCCTGAACCTCCATCCACAGTTCTTCAGGCACTCTATCAGATCTAATCCCTTGAATCTGTTTGTCACTTCCACTGTATAATCATAAGGGATTTGATTTAGGTCATACCTGAATGATCTAGTGGTTTTCCTTACTTTCTTCAATTTAAGTCTGAATTTGGCAATAAGGAGTTCATGATCTGAGCAACAGTCAGCTCCTGGTCTTTTTTTGCTGACTGTATATAGCTTTTAACAAAATGTGTTCCACTGGACAAGGGAATGACAAACCACTTCAGCATTCTTGCCTTGAGAAACCCATAAACAGTATGAAAGGGCAAAAATATGGGACGCTGAAAGATGAACTCCCCAGGTTGGTAGGTGCCCAATAGGCTACTGGAGATTCAGTGGAGAAATAACTCCAGAAAAAGTGAAGAGATGGAGCCAAAGCAAAAACAACACCCAGTTGTGGATGGGACTGGTGATAGAATTAAAGTCTGTTGCTTGTAAAGAGCAATATTGCATAGGAACCTGGAATGTTAGGTCCATGAGTCAAAGAGGAGATGACAAGAGTGAACATCAACATTTTAGGAATCAGTGAACTAAAATGGACTAGAATGGGTGAATTTAACCCAGATGACCATTATATCTACTACTTTGGGCAAGAATCCCTTAAAGGAAATGGAGAATCCATCATAGTCAACAAGAGTCCTAAATGCAGTACTTAGATATGACAGAATGATCTCGGTTTGTTTCCAAGGCAAACCATTCAATATCACAGTAATCCAAGTCTATGCCCTGACTAGTAATGCTGAAGAAGCTGAAGTTCTATGAATGGTTCTATGAAGACCTACAAGACTTTCTAGAACTAACATCCAAAACAGATGTCCTTTTCATTATAGGGGACTGGAATGCAAAGGTAGGAAGTCAAGAGACACCTGGAGTAACAGGCAAATTTGGCCTTGGAGTACAAAATGAAGCAGTCATAGGCTAACAGAGTTCTGTCAAGAGAACGTACTGGTCATAGCAAACACCCTCTTCCAACAACACAAGAGAAGACTCTACAAATGGACCTCACCAGATGGTCAATACTGAAATCAGACTGATTATATTCATTGCAGCCAAAGATGGAGATGCTCTGTACAGCCAATAATGTAAGGAATATATGCTAACATTTGGAAAGGCATGATGAAAAAAATTATCTGTTTTTTACCATCACCAAAGATTAACTATTATTGATATCTGACATATTTTCTCAATATAATAAGATTTTAACCTATCATTTAAAATTCTTTCAAAACATAACTTTTGTTGGTTGTCAATTATTCTGATTTGAAGTGGTATAATAATATACTGACAATTTCTATAGGCTTAGATAATCAAGTTTTTTCAAGTTTTTCTGTTATAGGTATTACTGTCTACACTGAATATAGATGTATGTTCTGGCTATTATTAGGTGTTATCAGTAATTTTTAAAATTCATTTTCTGATTAATTTAAGATCATAAATATAATAAATATAATATTATAATTTATCATAATATATAACATATATTAAATATAATATTATAAAATTTTAATATAATAAATATAACAATATCAGTAAATGATATGATCAGATGGATATAATATTTCACTATGACTTTAATTTGTATTTTCTTCATAGTGACATTCAGCAAGTTTTTCATATACCTATTTGCCATTCATATATATTCTGGTATATGTTATTAAAATTTTTGCTATACTGTTCTTTTTTGTTTTTCTAAATTAATTTATTTTTTAATTGAAGGATAATTGCTTTACAGAATTTTGTTGTTTTCTGTCAAATCTCAACATGAATCAGGTATACATATTCATTTCAACATGAAATAGGTATACGTATTTCCCCTCCCTTTTGAAACTCCCTCCCATCTCTCTCCCCAAAACCACCCCTCTAGGTTGATACAGAGCCCTTTTGAGTTTTCTGAGCCATACAGCAAATTCCCATCAGATATCTATTTTACATATGGTAATGTAAGCTTCCATGTTATTCTTTCCATATTTCTCACCCTCTCCTCCCCTCTCCCTATGTCCGTAAGTCTGTTGCCTGTCTGTTTCTCCATTGCTGCCCTGTAAATAAATTCTTCAGTATCATTTTTCTAGAATCCATATAAATGCGTCAGAATATGATATTTATCTTTCTCTTTCTGACTCAATTCACTCTGTATAATTGGTTCTAGGTTCATCCACCTCATCAGAACTGACTCAAATGTGTTCCTTTTTATGCCTAAGTAATATTCCATTGTGTATATGTACCACAACTTCTTTATCCATTCATCTGTCAGTGGACATCTAGGTTGCTTCCACATTCTAGCTATTGTGAATAGTGCTGCAATGAACAATGGGATACAGGTGTCTTTTTCAATTTTGGTTTCCTAAGAGTATATGCTTAGAAATGGGATTGTTGGGTAATATGGTGGTTTTATTCCTAGTTTTTTAAGGAATCTCCATACCATCCTCCATAGTGGCTGTATCAATTTACATTCCCACCAACAGTGCAAGAGCATTTCCTTTTCTCCACACCCTCTCCAGCATTTATTGTTTGTAGACTTTTTGATGATGGCCATTCTGACTGGTCTGAGGTAATATCTCATTGCAGTTTTGATTTGCTTATCTCTAATAATGACCAATGTTGACCATCTTTTCATGTGTTTGTTAACCATCTGTATGCCTTCTTTGGAGAAATGCCTGTTTAGAGATTTTCCCCACTTTTTGATTGGGTTGTTTGCTTTTCTGGTATTGAGCTGTATGAGCTGCTTGTATATTTTGGAAATTAATCCTTTGTCAGTTGTTTCATTTGCTATTATTTTCTCCCATTCTCAGCATTGTCTTTTCACCTTGCTTATAGTTTCCTTTGCTGTGCAAAAGCTTTTAGGTTTAATCAGGTCCCACTTGCTTACTTTTGTTTTTATTTCCTTTACTGTAGGAGGTGGGTATTAGAGGATCTTGCTTTGATTTATGTTATTGAGTGTTCTGCCTATGTTTTCCTCTAAGAGTTTTATCGTTTCTGGTCTTAGATTTAGGTCTTTAATCCATTTTGAGTTTATCTTTGTGTATGGTATTAAGAAGTATTCTAATTTTATTATTTTACATGTTGCTGTCTAGTTTTGCCAGCACCATTTATTGAAGAGCTGTCATTACCCCATTGTATATTCTTGCCTCCTTTGTCAAAAATAAGGTACCCATAGGTGCATGGGTTTATTTCTGGGTTTTCTGTCTTGTTCCATTAATCTGCATTTCTGTTTTTGTGCCAGTACCATACTGTCTTGATGACTGTAGCTTTGTAGTATAATCTGAAATCAGGAGGGTTGATTCCTCCAGCTCCATTCTTCTTTCTCAAGACTGCTTTGGCTATTCAGGGTCTTTTTTGTTTCCATATGAATTGTACAATTTTTTGTTCTAGTTCTGTGAAAAATGCCATTGGTAATTTGATAGGGATCGCAGTGAATCTCTAGATTGCATTTAGTAGTATAGTCTTTTCACGATATTGATTCTTCCTACCCAGGAACATGGAATATCTCTCCATCTGTTTATGTCATCTTTGATTTCTTTCATTAGCATCTTATAATTTTCTATGTACAGTTTTTTTGCTTCCTCAGGTAAGTTTATTCCTAGATATTTAATCCTTTTTGTTGCAATGGTGAATGGGATTGATTCCCTAATATCTCTGATTTTTCATTGTTAGTTTAGAGAAATGCAAATGATTTCTGTGTATTGATTTTGTATGCTGCAACTTTGCTAAATTCAATGATTAGCTCTAGTCATTTTCTGATACTATCTTTAGGGTTTTCTATGTATAGTATCATGTCATCTGCAAACAGTGAGAGATTTACTTCTTTTCTGATCTGGATTCCTTTTATTTCTTTTTCTTCTCTGCTATAGCTACGACTTCCAGAACTATGTTAAATAATAGTAGTGAAAGTGGACACCCCTGTCTTGTTCCTGATCTTAGAGGGAATACTTTCAGTTTTTC
Organism: Giraffa tippelskirchi; assembly: GCF_054371585.1. Taxonomy (NCBI): domain Eukaryota; kingdom Metazoa; phylum Chordata; class Mammalia; order Artiodactyla; family Giraffidae; genus Giraffa; species Giraffa tippelskirchi. The sequence continues at coordinate 72,921,833 of NC_137284.1, forward strand.
ACCATTGAGAATGTTTGCTGTAGACTTATCACATATGCCCTTTACTGTGTTGAGGTAGGTTCCTTCTATGCCCATTTTTTGAAGAGTTTTAATCATAAATGGGTGCTGAATATTGTCAAAGGCTTTTTCTGCATTTATTGAGATTATCATATGGTTTTTATCTTTTGATTTGTTAATATGGTGTATCACATTGATTGATTTGCATATATTAAAGAATCCTTGCATCCCTGGAGTAAACCCAACTTGATCATGGTGTGTGAGCTTTTGATGTGGTGCTGAATTCTGTTTGCTAAAATTTTGTTGATGATTTTTGCATCTACGTTCATCGGTGATATTCACTTGTAGTTTTCTTTTTTTGTGTGTTGTCTTTGTCTGGTTTTGGTATCAGGGTGATGGTGGCCTCGCAGAATGAGTTTGGAAGTGTTCCTTCCTCTGCAATTTTTTGAAAGAGTTCTAGAAGAATAGGCATTAGCTCTTCTCTAAATGTTTGATAGAATTTTCCTGTGAAGCCATCTGGTCGTGGGCTTTTGTTTTTGGGGAGATTTTTGATCACAGCTTCCATTTCAGCGCTTGTTATTGGATTGTTCATAATTTCTATTTCTTCCTGGTTCAGTCTGGGAAGATTAAACTTTTCTAAGAATCTGTTCGTTTCTTCCAGGTTATCCATTTTATTGCCATATAGTTGTTCATAATACTCTCTTATAATCCTTTGTATTTCTGCATTGTCTGTTGTAACCTCTCCTTATTCATTTCTAATTTTGTTGATTTTATTCTTCTCTCTTTTTTCTTGATGAGTCTGGCTAAAAGTTTGTCAATTTTGTTTATCTTCTCAAAGAAACAGCTTTTAGTTTTATTAATCTTTACTAATGTTTCTTTCATTTCTTTTTACATATCTCTGCTCTGATATTTATGATTTCTTAGCTTCTATTAATGTTGGGGGTTTTTTTGCTCTTCTTTTTCCAGTTATTTTTGGTGTAAAGTTAGTCTGTCTATTTGATGTTTTTCTTGTTTCTTGAGATAAGATTGTATTCCTATAAACTTCCCTCTTAGAACTGCTTTTGCTGCATCTCACTGGTTTTGAGTGGTCATGTTTTCATTGTCATTTGTTTCTAAAAATGTTTTGATTTCCATTTTGATTTCTTCAGTAACCTGATGGTTATTTAGAAATGGATTGTTTAATCTCCATGTGTCTGTGTTTCTTACATTTTTTTTCTTGTAATTGATATCTAGTCTCATAAAGAAGAGTTGTGGCCAAAAAAGATGTTTGATACAGTTTCAGTTTCATTAAATATACTGAGGTTGGGTTTGTGACCCAAGATGTCTATCCTGGAGAATGTTCCATGTGCACTTGAGAAGAAGGTGTATTCTTCTTCATTTGGATGGAATGTCCTGAAGATATCAATGAGATCCATCTCATCTAATGTTTCATTTAAGACTTGTGTTTCCTTATTAATTTTCTGTTTTGATAATATATCCATTGGTATGAGTGGGGTGTTAAAAGTCTACTATTATTGTGTTACTGTCACTTTCTCCTTTTATGTCTGTTAGTGTTTTTCTTATGTATTGAGGTGTTCCTATGTTGGATGCATAGATATTTACAATTGTTATGTCTTCCTCTTGGATTGATCCCTTGATCTTTATGTAGTGTCCTTCCTTATCTCTCGTTATCTTCTTTATCTTAAGGTCTATTTTATCTGATGTGAAGATTGCTACTCCAGCTTTCTTTTGCTTCCCATTTGCATGAAATATATTTTTCCATCCTCTCACTTTCAGTCTATATGTGTCTTTAGTTCTGAAGTGGGTTTCTTGTAGACAGCATATATATGAGTCTTGCTTTTGTATCGATACAGCCAGTCTGTGTCTTTTGGTTGGAGCATTTAATCCATTTACATTTAAAGTAATTATTAATGTATATGTTTTTATTGGCATTTCCTTAATTAATCAGGGTTGATTTTGTAGATTTTTTTCTTCTCTTGTATTTCTTGACTATATAAGTCCCTTTAACATTTGTTGTAATGCTGGTTTGGTGGTACTGAATTCTCAACTTTTCTTGTCTGAAAAGCTTATTATTTCTCCATCTATTTTGAATCTGATCCTTGCCATGTACAGTAATCTTGGTGGTAGATTTTTCCCTTTCAGTACTTTAAATATATCCTGCTATTCCCTTCTGGCCTGCAGAGATCAGCTGTTAAATGTATGGGGTTTCCCTTGTATGTTACTTGTTGTTTTTCCCTTGATGCTTTTAATATTCTTTCGTGTGTTTAGTCTTTGTTTGATTAGTATGTGTCTTGGCTTGTTTCTCCTTGGGTTTATCCTGTATTGGACTCTTTGTGCCTCTTGGACTTGATTGACTATTTCCTTTTCCATGTTGAGGAAATTTTCAACTATAATCTCTTTAAAAATTTTTTCATTCCCTTTCTTTTTCTCTTCTTCTTCTGGGACCCCTATAATTTGAATGTTGCTGTTTGATGTTGTCTCAGAGGTCTGAAACTATCCTCAGCTCTTTTCATTCTTTTTACTTTATTTTGCTCTTCAGAAGTTTTTCCACCATTTTATCTTCCAGATCACTGATTCATTCTTCTGCTTCAGATATTTTGCTATTGATTACTTCTAGAGTATTTTTAATTTCAGTAATTGTGTTGTCTCTGTATGTTTATTCTTTAATTCTTCTAGGTGTTTGTTAATTGATTCTTGCATTTTCTCCATTTTGTTTTCAAGGTTTTTGATCATCTTTACTATCATTATTCTGAATTTTTTTTTCAGGTCATTTGCCTATTTCCTCCTCATTTATTTGGGCATCTGTGTTTCTAGTTGGTTCCTTCATTTGTGTAGTATTTCTCTGCCTTTTCATTATTATTATTTTTTAACTTGTTGTGTTTGAGGTCTCCTTTTCCCAAGCTTCAAGGTTGAATTCTTCCTTCCTTTTGGTTTTTGCCGTCTTAAGGTTGTTCTAGGGGTGTGTAAGCTTCATATCGGGTAAGATTTGTGCTGAGTTTTTTTGTTTATTTGTTTGTATTTCATGTGATGGGCAAGGCTGAGTGAGATGGTAATCCTGTCTGTTGATGATGGGGTTTGTATTTTCATTTAGTTTGTTGTTTAGATGAGGCGTCCTGCACAAGGTGCTACTGGTGGTTGGTTGATTCCACGTCTTGTATTCAAGTGGTTTCCTTTGTGTGAGTTCTCACTATTTGATACTCCCTAGGGTTAGTTCTCTGGTAGTCTAGGGTCTTGGAGTCAGTGCTCCCACTCCCAAGGCTCAGGGCTTGATCTCTGCTCAGGAACGAAAATTTCACAAGTGGTTTTTTATGGTATTTAAGTGAGATTAAAATAAATACCCAAAAACTAGAAACCAAAGATGAAACCCAGCCAAATGGCAGTTACAAAATCAGGCAAATAATAATTAAAATAATGGAATATACACACACATATATATACCCATAAGCAGAGTCAAAGCAGTCCAACAAAAATAAAGTACAGTAGATTGACCAGGCAAACAAAGGAAATCAAAAATTATATTTACCAGTTAAGAACAAAAATAACTTAAGCACAAACTGGAAAACAAAACTAAAGTAAGGTGTTACGTGGGGAATAAAGCAATGAAAACATACTAACAAATATGTTCAGAGGAAAGGAAAGAAAGACAGAATATACATGCAAAGTTAAACAGAGTTAGATAAAGAAGATTTATATACATTAAAGATTAACTGCAAGAGGAAAAGAACAGTAGGAAAGGCAAACAAAGGAATAAATTTAGGAAAAATATAATGGGTTTAAAAAAATTAAAAATTAAAATTATAAAAAAGAGAAAAGAAAAAATAAAAGGAAGAAGAAAGAAAAAAGGGGGGAAAAAAAGGAAAACTCCACAGAACTGCAAAAGCCCAACGTAGAGGCAGAGTTTTATAGTAAAAATAAAGAGGGTGACTGAATATATGCATATACACCCATAAGCAAATTCAAAACAGTCCAACAAAAGTAAAGTACAGTAGATTGACCCAGGGAACAAAGGAATCCAAAAATTATATTTACCAGTTAAGAACAAAATCAACTAAAGCACAAACTGAAAAACGAAACTAAAGCAAGGTGCCGACTGGGGAATAAAGCAATGACAATAAAACTAACAAATATGTTGAGAGGAAAGGAATGAAAGAATAGATATTCAAAGTTAAATAGAGTTAGACAAAGAAGATTTATATACATTAAAGATTAACTGCAAAGGGAAAAGCAAACAAAGGAATAAATGCAGAAAAAATAATAATACATTTTAAAAATTAAGTTAAAAAAATAGAGAAAAAATAAAAGATCTCCACAGAACTGCAAAAGCCCAACTAGAAGCAGAGGTTTATAACAACCATAAAAAGTGTGACTGAGGGGAAAAAAAGCTGAAAAGCTTAATTAGATTTCATAGTGTCAATAAAATTGACAACTACAACGGGGTGGGGGGGGGGGAAAAAAGAAAATCCAAAGAATCTACTTAACAAGTCAAAAGATAAGAATAATAAATGTTTTTCTTGAGTCACTGCTGTTAGAGTCCTTTCTCTTGCTGGGAGTCACAGTCCACCTCATCTCCTTAGGATACTCTCTAACACAGTGCTGATCTCTGGACCTGCTGTGAAGTCAGCTCATATTCTAATATGCTCCTACTCCTGTGTGTTCTTGCCTCCAATGTCCACAGCGATCAGAATTAGTGTGTTTTCTTTTGTGGGAGCTCTCAATGTCCTTTTATGTATTCCATACACACAGAGTTTGCCTAGTTGATTGTGTGGATTTAATCTGCAGCTTGTACTGCTGGTGGGAAAGTTTTGGGTCTTCTTCCTTAGCCACACTGCCCCTGGGTTTCAATTGTGGTTTTGTTTCCACCTATGCATGTGGGTTGTCCACTGGGGTTTGCTTCTGAGGCTGCCCTGGAGGACTTGGGTTTGCCCCCGTGAAGGCCAGGTGTGGAGGTGGTGCAACTGCTTGAGTCGCAGGGGTTCTGGCAGCACCAGGTACTCAGGGGAGTTGGCGGCTAGGGTAGCAGGAAATACAGTGCTCTAGAAGGGTATGGCAACCAGTATTGGCCAGTACGTTCCAGTATTCTTGCCTGGAGAACCTCCCCTGACAGAGAAGCCTGGCAGGCCACAGTCTACAGGGCCGCAAAGAGCTGGACACAACTGAAGCAACCCTGCACGCATAGACGCAAGACTTTGCCTGTGGCAGCTTGACCCCAATGAGGGTTGAGTGTGAAGGTGGCACAGCTGCGCGGCTTGCAGGGACCTTGGTGGCGCCAAGTGTGCAGGGACACAGACTGCATCTACCGCAGGAGTCACGGCCCTATCAGAGTCTTTTTTCAAGCTTTTGGTAGCTGGTGATCAGAAAGCCTCTTTGGCCAGTCTTTCTCCATAGCTCCGCCCGTTCAGACACATAGAGGGCCCCCTGGCTGGGGTCCTATTCTGCAGATCAGGGCTTGTCAGGCGTTTGATGGTCCAGTCTCTCTATTGTTCAGCTGCCCATACTGATGTGTGGGGCGATAGAGGCTATGGTGATGGCTCCACCCACTACGCTTGACTCAGCAGTATCACCTTGCTTCCATGGTTGCCTGGCTTTCCTCCACAGGAATTTCTCATCAAAATCTCCTCCCTCACATCCCCTGGATCCCTCTCTCCACAGTCAACAGCAGCCCGCACCCTGGGATTGTTTCACAATCCCTAAACTCCAGCTCCCAGCTGCTGCCCCTTCCAGGGGACTTGCGTCCCTGTCTGGGAGTTTGTACAGCTGTGGCAATGGCTGCCTGATTCTCATTCCATTTAGACTGCCAGAGATCAGCTGTTTCCCTCTCAGCCTTAAATGTTTCTCCTCTGACTCAGACAATTGCCCTGTTGTGGGGATGGGACCCCTGCTTCAGTTCCTTGACCCGCTGAGGGCAGGTCCAGTCCTACTAGCACTCCTGTTTTTACCCCTAGTTTCATCCTACAAAGTTTTGCATGGTTCTATATATTCTTTTCCACTTTTCAGGTATTCTTGTCTGCAGGAATTAGCTGGTGTTCTGCATGCCCTTCTGTGTCTGAAGGTGTATTCCTGATGTACCAATGAAAGGAAATATACTCCACGTCCACCTACTCCGTCATCATTTTTCCTTGATATACTATTCTACTAGTTTTATAATATATGTTTTCTGAAAAGTTTGATTCTGTTAATTTGCCATTTTATGTTGTGGTTCTTTTTCTTTATAAAACATTTTGACATATTATAGGATTAATAAATACACCTCAGGAGAAATAGAGAAAAATATGAAGACAACATATACAATTTCCTTTTAATCTGACCACTAAGAGATAACCACTGCCAACGCCTTATTTTCCAGTCTTGGCTTTATGCAATTTTCCATAATTGACTCAACATTGTATATTCAGTTTAGTGTCCAACTTCTTTTTACTTCAATACCATATCATGAGCATTTTATACATTATTAAGTATTCTTTCCACATCACTCTATCTTCCTCCTACAGCCCTTACAGGAAATTAAACTTTACTTAGGGCAAATACATGCAGAATAATAAATAGTAGTGTACTAAATTTTGTAAGGTAGGTGTGGAAAATATGACTAGGTTTCAGTTCAGTTCAGTCACTCAGTCGTGTCCAACTCTTTGTGACCCCATGGACTGCAGCACACCAGGCCTCCCTGTCCATCACCAACTCCTGGAGTTTACCCAAACTCATGTCCATTGAGTCGGTAATGCCATCCAACCATATCATCCTCTGTTGTCCCCTTCTCCTTCTGCCTTCAATCTTTCCCAGCATCAGGGTCTTTTCAAATGAGTCAGCTCTTTGTATCAGGTGGCCAAAGTATTGAAGTTTCAGCTTCAGCATCAGCCCTTCCAATGAACACCCAGGACTGATCACCTTTAGGATGAACTGGTTGGATCTCCTTGCAGTCCAACGGACTCTAAAAAGTCTACTCCAACACGACAAAAGCATCAATTCATTGCACTCAGCTTTCTAAGAGTCAAACTCTTACATCCATACACGACTACTGGAAAAACCATAGCCTTGACTAGATGGACCTTTGTTGGCAAAGTAATGTCTCTGCTTTTTAATATGCTGTCTGGATTGGTCATAACTTTCCTTCCAAGGAGTAAGCGTCTTTTAATTTCATGGCTGCAATCACCATCTGCAGTGAGTTTGGAGCCCAAAAACAAAAGTCAGACACTGTTTCCCCAACTATTTGTCATGAAGTGATGGGACCAGATCTTAGTTTTCTGAATGTTGAGCTTTACGCCAACTTTTTCACTCTTCACTCTCAGTTTCATCAAGAAGCTCTTCAGTTCTTCTTCACTTTCTGCCATAAGGGTGGTGTTATCTGCATATCGGAGGTTATTGATATTTCTCTCAGCAATCTTGATTCTAGCTTGTGCTTCATCCAGCCCAGCGTTTCTCATGATATACTCTGCATATAAGTTAAATAAGCAGGGTGACAATATACAGCCTTGACGTACTTCTTTTCCTATTTGGAACCAGTCTGTTATTACATGTCCAGTTCTAACTGTTGCTTCCTGACCTGCAAACAGGTTTCTCAAGAGGCAGGTCAGGTGGTCTGGTATTCCCAACTCTTTCAGAATTTTGCAGTTTATTGTGATCCATGCAGTCAAAGGCTTTGGCATAGTCAAGAAAGCAGAAATAGATGTTTTTCTGGAACACTCTTGCTTTTTTGATGATCCAGCGGATGTTGGCAATTTGATCTCTGGTTCCTCTGCCTTTTCTAAATCCAGCTTGAACATCTGGAAGTTCATAGTTCATGTATTATTAAACCCTGGCTTGGAGAATTTTGAGCATTACTTTACTAGCATGTGAGATGAATGCAATTGTGTGGTGGTTTGAGCATTCTTTAGCATTGCCTTTCTTTGGGATTGGAATAAACACTGACCTTTTCCAGTCCTGTGGCTACTGCTGAGTTTTCCATATTTTCCGGCATATTGAGTGCAGCACTTTCACAGCATCATCTTTCAGGATTTGAAATAGCTCAACTGGAATTCCATCACCTCCACTAGCTTTGTTCATAGTGATGCTTCCTAAGGCCCACTTAACTTCACATTCCAGGATGTCTGGCTCTAGGTGAATGATCACACCATCATGATTATCTGGGTCGTGAAGATCTTTTTTGTACAATTCTTCTGTATATTCTTGCCACCTCTTCTTAATATCTTCTGCTTCTGTTAGGTTCCTACCATTTTCTGTCTTTTATTGAGCCCATCTTTGCATGAAATGTTCCCTTGGTATCTCTAATTTTCTTGAAGAGATCTCTAGTCTTTTCCATTCTATTGTTTTCCTCTTCTTCTTTGCATTGATCACTGAGGAAGGCTTTCTCATCTCTCCGTGCTATTCTTTGGAACTCTGTATTCAAATGGGTATATCTTTCCTTTTCTCCTTTGCTTTTTGCTTTTCTTCTTTTAACAGCTATTTGTAAGGCTTCCTCAGACAGCCATTTTGCTTTTTTGCATTTCTTTTTCTTGGGGATGGTCTTGATCCTTGTCTCCTGTACAATGTCACGAACCTCCATCCATAGTTCATCAGGCACTCTGTTTATCAGATCTACTCCCTTAAATCTATTTCTCACTTCCACTGTATAGTCAAAAGGGATTTGATTTAGGTCATACCTGATGGTCTATTGGTTTTCCCTACTTTCTTCAATTTAAGTCTGAATTTGGCAATAAGGAGTTCATGATCTGAGCCACAGTCAACTCTCTAGGTCTTGTTTTTGTTGACTGTATAGAACTTCTCCATCTTTGGCTGCAAAGAATATAATCAATCTGATTTTGGTATTGGCCATCTGACTAAGTTTACTCGGGTGTGACTGAAGGTCACTGACAGCTAGGTCCTCAGGAAAGAGCTCTGTAAATGAAAGGTACGTTGCACCCTGAGGAGGTGGCAGGCCTGTGAGACAGTGAGCAGGGCTGTTTCAGGGTCATCAAGGACTGGGCAAGACTCAGTGAGGGGAGCAGTGGGCTTGGTTTGCATTCAAGTAAATGAGAGGGGCCAAATTTCAGGGGTCCTTTCAAAGCTGGGAAATGAGCTGCTGCTCTCTGTATAACTGAAATGTGTTTGGAATTTCGTGAAAGCTAGTGGTTTGTGGGAGAAAGGCTGACTAAACTACAAAACCCTATTTTATGATAACATACAAAAAATAAACACCTATACACAACTGCCATTCCCACAAAAAAAGAGAATGTTGTGTTGTGACTAGAAATTGTATAATGGTACATATATTTCTCAACGCCATGCTATGACCAATATATGGGACAGGTATTACTGTTATTACCACTATTATTATCAAAACTTCTTTTAAAATTAATAAACTAAGGCTAGATAATGGAGCCATTTGCCTGTTATCAATACTTGCTCCACAAGCCACAGGCAAGGAATTTAAGCCCAGACCCTTCACTCTCAGGCTTGTTCTGTATCTAAACAATGTGTCTCAATCCTGGCTACACATTAAACTCAAAAGTGGAAGTCAGTCAGAAATAGAAAAACAAATATCATATATTAATACACATATGCGGAATCTAGAAAAATGGTATAGATGATCTCACTTGCAAAGCAGAGATAGATACAAAGACATAGAGAACAAATGTACAGATATCAAGCAGGGAGGGTGGGATGAATAGAGATACTGGGATTGACACATATACACTATTGATACCATGTGTAAAATAGATAACTGATGAGAACCTACTATATAGCCAAGGGAACTCTACTCAATGCTCTGTGATGACCCAAATGGGAAAGGAATCCAAAAAAGAGGAGATAGATGTAAACATCTAGCTCATTCACTTTACTGTACAACAGAAACTAATGCAACATTGTAAAGCAACTATACTCCAATAAAATTTAAAAAAAACATCAAATGTGGAGCTTTCAAAGCACTAAACACCCACTTCCACACCCCTTTCCTCTGAATTTCTGATTTAATTAATCTGAAATGAGATTTTATTGCTTGTGGTTTTGAACGCTCCCTCAGTAATTCTTTATGCAAATCCACATGTGAGAACCTCGGCTGTAAACAACACTGCTTCACCAGCATGAAAGGCTCCTGCTCCTCAGATGATTAAAGAAAGCATCATGGTACTTTCTCCAAAGACTTACCTAGTTTTAAATTCTTAAATTAATTTCTTGAACACATGTTAAATTTCTCAAATTTACTTTCAAGTAACATGTACATATGATATGTTTTCCAATCTTTCACATATGAGAATGCCTTTCTTCTTTCTTTACTCAAGAAGAATAATTTACGTAAATATGGACACTGGGGGACCAATTTTGGCTCAAATTTTATAGACATTTCTCCACACTCGCTACTGGCATTTATATTTGCAGGAGGCAAATGTTAAGCAAACTTTTTTCCCCCTTTTTAATCTAGATTTTTTGTTATTCTTGAAACTTGCAGGGTTCTCTGTCCATTCCTGCTATTCTTCATTTCATCTTTGACTTATGAGTTCTGAGAGCATCTCATATTTAAACTCTGAAACAATGTTTTACATTGTTAACTCCTTCATTGACTCCATAACAGTTTCAATACTCCTACTATACTTAATTATAAATTCTTAAAATTTCTGAGTTTTCCAAGTGGTGCAGCAGTCAAGAATCCATCCACCAATGTAGCAGATGCAACAGATGTGAGTTTGATCCCTAGGTCAGGAAGATCCTCTGAAATAGGAAATGGCAACCCACTCCAGTATTCTTGCCTGGGAAATCCCATGGACAAAGGATCCTGACAGGCTACGTCCACAGGGTCACAAAGAGTTGAATGCAGCTGAGCACAGCATGGCAGCAGCAGCAGCAAAATCTCTTAATCTCACATACCTTGCTTGTCAATTCATCTGCATGACATCCACCTCTTGTTTCATGGAGTGCAAATGGAGTATGTCAAGCAGTATAAAAATACATAAGTTCTTTGGCTAGTAGTTACTCTGATATACTTCCCCTTGTTTTGTCTTTTCTTCTTTATTCTTAATGAAATGAGCTCTGTCTAGACTCAGCGTCAATTGATGAGAATGTGGACTCCCTTTCATGACATTCATCATCTGTTAGAATCTAGCTATAAATCAGCTAGGAGATGGGTCAGTGAATATACAGTCTAGCCCAGTTCTTAGTTTCTAAGTGGCAGTGTTCATTGTTAGTGACTGTTGTCTGTATTAGGTTGATTTGAAGTGTTATCCTTCCCAGGCTAAGCTGTTCTGAACAGATTCAATTAATGTAAATTTGTACATCCAGTTAGCATTGTAACAAGGACTTCCTAGGTCTTTCTTCAACTTTCCACACTTTCATTTGTAACGTCTGTCTCTTTATGATATATTGTGGTGACACTACTCTTTCCTCCCTTCCTCCAGATGCCAGATTAAGCACAGGGTGCCCAGCTAGGTTTGAATGTGAGACAGAACTGCAAATAATTTTTTAGTGTAAGTGTGTCACAAATACTTGTGGGATATACTCAAACTAAAAGATTATGTTGTTGTTCCCACTTACTGGATGGGACACAGTTACATTAAAACTCTGTGTATATATAGCTTATGTGAAATTCAAATTTAACTGGGCATCCTGTATTTCTACTTATTAAATCTGGGAACTCTTCAAGTTCTTCCACACTCCTCTCAAGCTGTTTTTTTGGCCAGCATCAGCCTCTAACTTGCATAGGAGAAGCTACATGAGTGGTAGTGTACTTCATAAAGCAGGACACCTGTGCAGGAGCATGAGACAGGTGCTCAGTTTTCTTGCTGGTAGAGTTCTGAGGTTTTGGACCCAAAAGACAAATGGTTTGGGGATTTCTCTACTTTACTTCCAGCTAGGCCACTTGCTCTGTTGCAAGGATTTGGCATTGGTGGGTCTCAAATGTGTTTTTCAATCCTGTTCTGTTCATCTTATGGGTAGATGTACAGAGCTCTCAGATTCTGAAAATTCAAATTTTGAGTGGCTTTTCTTAGTGTTCATATTTTTGTGTGAGAAATTAGGAAAGGCTCTTAGCCAAAGATTATTGGAAATCAGACTCCTGGCCCTCTTCAGTGTACGTGTGTGTGTGTTTGCATGCTTGGACTACAATTTCTGAAGCATTTTCAGAGGCCCAAAATGAAGGAGGCAATTATTGTGGGCCTAATGAACCATGCCAAAGCAGAATCAACTGTGGTATCTAAATCTCCCTCTGCAGCGGCAAGGCAGCCTTTTCTGGAAAATGCACACATGTTGCTGGATGCAACATTCTGTTGCCTATGGTACCTATGCCAGGTTGTGCTGGCATAAAGTGTTCACACTTTTGTGCCTGTTGAGCGCCCACAGATGCATGCTGAAGTCATTCGGAGCTGTTTGGCCCAGCGTTGTTTTGTCAAAGGTCTGCTCACCCCTTGCATGTTTTACAGCCACCCACACTATAGAGGCATTTTTTTATAAGAATTTCTTTTTCCTGCTTCTCTGGGGAAATGGTTCATCATGCCATCCCTCATATCACTTAAAACACACTTAGCAGAAGGGCCATCTGCCACTGGCTGCTTGGCAATCCTCAGAGCACAGGAAAACAGGCTAAGTAAGAGAAAACATCTTCAGAATTGGTCTTGACACTCTAGTTCAACCAGTTCCCAGCGACCAGCTCTTCTTAAATAAGTCATGCATTTAGCTCAGTTCAAAGCCTGACAAAGGTTATAGATATCACTTTTGTGTAAGTGTGCGATGCCTCATGCTGTGCTTCATCTTCCCAAACACAGGCCCACGCACCTGCTTTGCCTGTTTGATGTCTTCCAGCTGATTTCCCATTCGTCTTGATTTATCTCAAGATTTTTTCCTTATTGACTTGTCAAGGAGGTCTTGTCATTCATTTCATGAAAGTTATCTTTTTATGACTGTGCTGATTGGTCAGCCAAACACAAATTTGGGGTTAATTATATTTATTTGGCCTTTGTGGAACAAGATGATAGCTTTTCGGGGTAAGGAATAATATCCTCCCTAAGATTCAGGGACAGACAAGAAACTCACGTGGAAAGAGTCCTTTCGCTGCTGTTTGTCAGAGGTGTTGAGATCAACTGGGGTGATACCACATGACCTACAACCCTGAAAGCTCTTATTTCGAACTTGCTGCATGCATGGACTGTTCCAAGACAGCAAACCCCTGGAGGAGAGCCACTAAAAAAGGTGCTCATTTGAGATCCAGAAATAGAATAAAGACACTTCTGACTTAAGAGGTAAGTGTTCTCCGGTCCCAGGGCCAACTGAGTTTTGGGTTTTGTTCTTCTCCTATACCAAAGGGGCTCAGTGGAAATACACTTTGCTGAGCAAGAGGGGAAGCTGGGAAAATATAAGTGTTAGGTAAGAAGTTAGGCATGAGCAACAGGGGGTGGCCTAGTGGAAAGGGATGTAAGCTGATCTCTAAAGCCCATCCCAGACACACCCAGGAGAGATATGGGTGAGCTCACAGATAGGCTACAGAAATAACCACAGAGACATTTCCAACACCTGCACATGTGCCCTAGGCACACAGTGGATACAAACTAACCACAGGGGCTTCCTCAAGTAACCTTAGGCAGCTAGGAGCCCATTAATGGTTCATAAATACTCTCCACATATATACATTTGATAATCACAGACTGAATTATGGAAAGACATATACAACAGAGCCTGCTGTTACATGAGCTGCAACTGTCAATCGGCCTTGAGCATATGCCCACTAGCATTCCCTTTCATTGACTGGTGGTGGATACAAGCCCTATTTTGCATGGGGCATAACCATAAGGAGGGGATGGGAAGAATAAACAGAGGGAAGCCAAGAGGGATGAGGAGGACAACTACTCTGGGGTCAGCCTGCTCCCATGTCTTGGGAGTATCTGTCTAATAAAAGATCTGTCTGCTTGAGCTGAACTGAGCTGTAACTTGTCTATTGTTTTAAACCCTTTAGTCCATTGTTCCAAATTTTTGTAGAAGCAAGACAAGAACTGATGAAGAAAAATAAACTAACCTGACACTGCTATGTAAGCAACTTACCCCTGTGAGTCTTTTCTTGATCAGTAAAATGAAGTCAATAAATATTTCTTTATTGAGGCAAAGACTAAGCTGCTGAAAGAAATCGACCTCAAAATATAACGTTTAAAAAAAAAAAAAAGGCAGTGACTTAGAGGTTTGTGTCTCTCCTTCTTGCGGATCCATTTTAAGGTGGGCATTCTAAGTGGAGTGGGCGTTTCTGCTCCTCTAATGCATTTAGGAACATGAATTCCTTTCATCCTCTAGGCCCTCTTCCACCTTTACAAGGGCACAGCTGGCTCTCAGCAAAACCAGCCAGCTTGCATAAAAGAAGTAGGAGAAGATCAAATCCAGGACAAGCAATGTTTCATATATGTAAGTCACACACACAAAGGCTCTGCTCTTGGCCTTACCTCCCACTGATCACATGACTAGTTCTTACCAATAGGACGTGAGTGGAGGAGCACGGGAAACTGACAAATGTGATCATGAACAGGGAGGCCATGTGCCCAGGAAAAAGGGGAGAATGGGATTTTGAGTGAATATCTATTAGATATGAGCAATACCAACATTAAAGTGAGAGGTAAAGATTAGAGAAGATGTTTTTAAAGTGCTGTCCTGTGCTCAGTTGCTCAGTCGTGTCTGAATCTTTGCGACCCCATGGGCTGTAGCCCACCAGGCTTCTCCGTCCATGGAATTTCCCAGGCAAGGGTACTGGAGTGAGTTGCCATTTCCTTCTCCAAGGGATCTTCCTGACCCTAGGATTGAACCTGCATCTCGTGTGTCTCTTGCATTGGCAGGTAGACAGATGTTTTACCACTGTACCACCTGGGAAGTGCAATATAGAGTATTTCTAAGGGCTTAACACTCAAAGAATAAAGACTCTCTTGCCCTCATTTATATTCTTCTTAAGGGATTGATAATTATTTGAAAAAGAGGAGGGGAAATGAGAAACATGATGCACAGTTCTAAATATAGACATGAGAGGAAAGGGAGAGAAATAAACAAAGTCTGGAAATGTCTGAAATTTCAATAACTCTCATTCCCAAATGCCTTAGTTAATACTGAGTGTCACAGTGGAATCTGAGTATGGAATAATTCTCCTAAGATACCTCTCTAAAACCATGACAGGGATGGAGAGTCATTCCTTTTTTGGTTATACGAACCATGATTGGGACTTTTTGTTTCTAACACAGTTCTTTGGAAATTATAGGTGATAGATATTTGCTAGTTGATAATTTGCTGTTAAACTACATTCAGCCTTGAAAGTCCCAAGGTAATAAACTTAAGAGCAGATTAAATTCTGGCTGAGGCTTTGTCAGTTGAATGGTTCATGCATGAATTTCTGAGTAAGGCTTTGTCCAGATTTCCATGACTTCTTTTTCTGTAACCTTGGAGCAGTCTAAGGGTTTGGATGATGTGTTCTGGATAAAGCGTGTGAAATGTCTGAGTCGTACAAAACCCATTAAAAAATCTGTAAAGTATTATTGTGAGTTAAGGTCAGAAAAAATAAAAATTAGGGTAGTTGTTTGGCAAAAACAGAAAGTTCTGTGGGAAATAAAATCCACAAATGACTTCTATTTGAATAACTATGCTTAAAATTTGAAAAAATCTCATTTGTTGTAACTTAAAAAACTCTCAATGCTTACTTTAAGAACAAAATAATACATACATATTACAACTGTAAGAAACATACTGAAAGTCACAGAGGCATTCTTTCTGGTTGGTATAAAAATAGAGAGATTATTTTTCTAGTATTCTCTATCCTTAAGAAGGAGAAAATTAAAAGGAGGAATTGAAGGCTGGAAAGATTTGATACAAGTAAGACTCAATTCAACCACGCTTTTTAATAAATCTTTGAACTACAAATATTCCAAAAGGTTTTTCATATTGTCTGTAATTAAAATAGCTCCGTATCCCCCTTAGGTGTCTTGGGGAAGTAGGTACAACGTTGGTTGTTTTTTCAAGTATAAATCTGTATGGTCCCCAAGACAGTGCTGGGAACAGGATTGGAACCTGTAACACGTCCATTCAAGGATCCAAAACTCATGAAATTCATTGTTCACAGGAACATAATGAGGGCAGAGGACTGACATTTCCTTGCCATTGTTTCTTTCTTTAGTGCTCCCTAGTGCCTCATAGTCTTCCAGGAAACAGCTCTCTGCTCTTTCCTCTTCATGGACATCAAAAGGCTTAGAAGCCATTTGTAGATCTGCCATGTGTACACTGTGGAGGCCGAAATCAAATCATGTTTCAAGCCCTCAAGTAGGAATTCCGATAGGCAGGGCAGGACTACTCCAGGATATACAGGGGAAGGCCATTTTCCATACCCAGAAAATTCTCGTGTAACCAAACTCCAATAAGAGATTTGTCTCTTAGATGTGACTCTATATTTCCAGAGCTTGTTGTCTTTATAGTTTCTTCAAACACTTTCACACTATAGTTTGGGATCCTTGGCAATGAATTTTGAGTACAGATAACTGAAGAGGAGAGGGGTAGACCAGGAGAATGGAAATTCCCAGCTATAAATGAAAAGGACTTACTTAGAAAGCTTTATTGTAAAATAGTGTTGCTGAACACTCCTTACCTTAGCATTTGTTCTTACTCAAACTTTCTTTTCTCCTTTTCCATAAACTGTTAGCAAAGGTAATTTTGGCCATACAAAGCTCAGTAGTAATATTGGCTCGCAAGCACAGGATGTGTTATCTTCTTATCTTATATACATAACCATGATTTAATTTACCTATGATAAGGGTAAGAACAATGGAGTAGAAGAGATACTAATAAACCTACAGCTTCATCCAACCTTTCTGAGAAGCTTTTAAGACTTTAGGTGAACCATGTTTAATTTTCTATTTTAATCTGTCTGTAACTAAGCAGTACAGTGAAACAGAGGGAGAAACTATAACTGATATTTCATTATTAAAATAAGATAAATGTGTATTCCTGGTAATTATTTGTATGGAGCCCATGTAAACCAATATTTATGGGAGTCATATGGTCATAGGAATGTTTCATCTTAAAAATGAAATCAAATCTGGCTTCAAAAATCTCAATGATTCTAGTCACCATAAGATGAGTAAATGTATAATCTCTGTGACCCCATGGACTATAGCTTGCCAGGTTCCTTTGTCCATGGAATTCTCCAGGCAAGAATACCATTCTCCAGGGAATCTCCCCAACCCAGGGATTGAACCCAGGTTTCCCACATCCCAGGCAGATTCTTTGCCATCTGAGCTACCAGGGAAGCTCAAACTTACTGTTTTCCAAAGTATGCTTCATGAAGCACCTGTTCTGAGACAATGTTAATAGGGATTACATAAAAACTAGCTAATTTAAACTTATCAGATGTGCAAAGAGCCACTGTGAAAGTAGTAAAGCAAATGAAACATAAATCCAAGAAAGAGAGATATGGAAATAATAGCGGAACAGGAAACCAGTAAAACTAATACCTGTCCAAAGAACTGTGGAACATTTTCAACAATTAGGCTGTGTAGCTTAATGCCTGAATTAAAGGATTCTTTGAAAAGATAGGTAGAGAGGAACTTATTTCAGAACAGGGTGCAATTAATAGCCTCTGTCTAGAAAAAGAGATGCATACCTGAAATCCATGAGTATCTTTAAGTGTGAAAATAGTCTCATGGTACATCTTCCCTAAAAGAAAAATGAGACGAGGAACCTGGGGACCTCACCCAAATTAGGAGGGGAGAGGTTGCTGCCCAGTCACCAAGGAGTCTTCTACGAATTAGGAATATGCAAAATCATACAGACTGAATTTGGAAAATTTAAAGTCATTTTATACGTTATCTATAATGTAAAGATGGACAGGGAAGCCTGATTTGCTGCAGTCCACGGGGTTGCAAAGTGTCAGACACAACTGAGCGAGTGAACTGAACTGATAATCTAAAGAGTTATATGTCCATTTTCTTTTTCTTTTTGCTGTGAAAACTGTGCTTAAAAAATAAAGCTTGTTAATTAAAAAAAAAATCCCAGAAAAAAAATATGCTAAAATTTCAGATTGGATAATAGTGTACTTAACTTTGAAAAGGCACACATTTTAAGCAACTGTTTTCAGCCATCTTTTGAGCTGTTCACCTTCTATACACAGGGTTATTACTTTTTAGAGTGGAAGAAATCATTTCTTTCTGTTTCTTGGAAAATGCAGACTTGGATTGTAGAGCCAATGCTGTGGATTTTCTAACCACTGGTCTCTTAAAGGCAATAGTCACAGGGAAAAACAAGAACAGCACAGGTCCCCATCGTGGCAGCCTGAACAAAAGTCCTATCAAAACACACTATTCTTCTCTAGTCCCCAGGACAGCCCGGTAGGAAATATACAAAACTTCTATCTTTGGATAGTGATTATGCTTCCTTTTTTACACTGTTCTGTAGCTTGCAAACTGAGTTTGATGATTATTTATGTTTTTCTTTTTAAAAGGTGAAAATAATGCCTTACTTTTTACAATCAGAAACCATGAAATACTTACAGATATATTTTGAAAAAAAATTTTTCTAATAATTTTCTACCAAGACATAAAATAAAGAGACCAAAGAAAGTTTTATCCTAGATATGTTCAAAATGTAGAGCAAAGAAATTTAGTTAACTTATAGTCATAACTTTGACAAGATGGGGACTTAGGTATCGTTCAGACATGTTAAGACACCTTAAGAGATATGATATTTCAAAAAAAAACAACTTTTATTTGGTATTTTAGTCAATGTCACCTAGGGTTTTATGCTTGACTGCCTCTTTCTACAGCTATGCTATTTAGTAGAAATTCTCCACGCAACAATCTGATCAAAATCAGGTACCTCTAAATACTTACGGTGTTCTTCATTTCAAATGTCTTTTTTTTTTCTTTCAAAAAATGTTCAAGGTCACGATGAGTGCCCCGAAATCCTTTCAGTATGTCGTGAGAAAAAATGAACTTTTTTACAAGATGATGTGAAAACTCAGATTGCAATGTTGATGAATAGCCCCTTGTGATCTACAGCATGCCTGAGAAAAGGAACCAAACCATCACTTTCTCCTGGCAAGCACTTAACACAGAGCCAGCTTTACAAGTTTAACAGAAATAAATGACAAAATAAGCACTTGTAAAGAAAATATATATTCTAAACCTTTTGAAGCTCCAACTCTTTGAAAGGCCTTGTCTGTCTCGCGAGATGACTGATGAAATAAGGACACATTCTATGGGGTGGGAGGGGGAGAAAGGCGGACACGTTTGGAGACCATGCCTCCAACTTTCAGACCTTGAAGGGATGTTTCTTTCCCATTTCTTCAGGAACCCTATCTCAGGCATGACCTCAGTTGTATATGCTTGCTTCAATTTCTTTGAAATGACTCCACACAAACCCCTATAAACTTCATTCAAAGGAAAAAAAAATCTTTCTATGTGCCCAACTGTTATCTACCCAGCCTAAGCCTACTCCTGGCTCTGCCTTGTCCTCCATCAATATCACCCGACATTGATCCCCTATGCTACACCAAGCACTCTGCTACCTAGGTGCTCTGCCCGCAATATGCACCCCCTAGGTGTCTACGTTGACATTTTAAATTCTTTTATTTAGTCCTCTTCCTCCAAGAGTACTGACCTTGGTTTCTAAGTCCTCAGAAGACTTCTCTTCCTCGTCAAACTACACATACCTTCTAGGATAAGATAGAGGGGATGGAGAGTAGGGCATGGTAGAAAGAGTCTGAGCTCTGCATCAGAGACTTATCCTTAGAGTCTGTCTTTAGACTTTGGCTCCTCTGTTCACTGGTTACATGACCTTAGATAAATTACTCACCCTCTGTTATCCTCAATTTCTCACCTACTGCATCTGTGAGTTTGCCTACTTTACAGAGCTGTTAGAGGAATTCAATGAAATATAACCTAAATTGCCTCGAATAGTACCTAGAACATGTGTATATGTGTGTGTGTGTGTGCCCATGCACGTGCTCAGTCATATCTGACTCTTTGCAACCTCATGGACTGTAGCCTGCCAGGCTCTTCTGTCCATGGTATTTGTCAGGCAAGGATAATGGAGTGGGTTGCTGTTTCCTCCTCCAGGGGATCTTCCCAACTCAGGGACTGAATCCATGTCTCCTGCGGCTCATGCACTTGTAGATGAATTCTTAACCACTGAGCCACCAGCTTGAATACCTTGAACATGGGAAGCAATAAATGGTAGTAATTCTAAGGTCTAAGAGAGAGTTTCTATATCATGTGTTATAGACATATTCAGAACAGTCAAGTGAATTTTTCATGCTCTCTTGTAGGCACATGAATTAGGTAGTGAGCCTGCTCTTAATGTATTATAATAAAGAATAAATAAATGAAGTACAGTCTAGGCAGTGAGTGTTTCTCGTTTTTATAAGCTTCACTGAAGAAAGACCCTTTTTGCTCCTCTTTTGGTGTATAAATTAATTACATTTTTATCTCTTCTTCATCCTTCGGTTTGGTCTCTGCCTTTTGTTAAACTGAGAAATACCGATAAATTCAGATTAGCCATAACTGAATCATGGTTTTCCTTCCTTTGGCCCTTTCCTTTCTCTCCATCTTCTTGTAATTTAAACTTTCCACATCCAAGAGTGAGAAATGTGAATTCCCCATTTTTCCACAGCTTCAATAAGCAGGCTGGAAAATACTGTAATGGGTTGCTTGAATCAATGAATTTTAATGGCTTGCCACATCCTCTTGAAGATTTTCACATTTAGCTCTTTCTCCCCTGTCTTCACCATCTCAGTCCCAGCTCAACTGATAATGAATTAAGTCTGTAGGAGCAATATTGAAAAAGCTGTTTCTTAGTCTGCATGCCCGCATGCTAAGCTGCTTCAGTCATCTCTGACTCTCTTGCGGCTGCAAGGACTGTAGTCCACCAGGCTCCTCTGTCCATGGGATTTTCTAGGCAAGAACACTGGAGTGGTTGCCATCTCCTTCAGGGGATCTTCCCAATCGAGGGATAGAACCTGCATCTCCTGCATTAGCAGGCACATTCTTCACCACTAGTGCCACCTGGGAAGCCCCACTTCTTAGTTTAAATGGTAGCAATTGTGTGCTAAAATTAATTTTATAATATCATTTTTGCACAGTTCTCTCTCATTTCCTTTTGTTTTGAAATAAAAGTTCCTAAGATATTTCTCTCTTTATTCCTAAAGATGTGACAAGGAATCCAGAGTAAACCCTTACCTTACCTGTAAATTCCAATAGGTATGCCATTTTTTTTTCCTATATTTTAATCTTACTCAAAGGCTTTTCTAGAAAAGTTGTACTTTGGACATGTTATGTTTTTGCCAAAATGTCCAGGCTGTGTTTGCATGATGTCAGAAATATGATGCTTGAGTTTTCCTTTATCTGTGAGAAAAAGTTGACCTTTTGTGCTTTTTCTACTTCCTGGTGAGTCATCCCTCTTTCTCTCAGGTTTGTCTCCTCAGAGGCAACAACTTCTCTCGTTTCACTGATTTGGCACTTGCCTCTTCTTATCCAGGCTCTTCTTCAAAACCATAACACCACTCCATCCCTGAGCCAGCGACTTCTCTGTGTGACCAGTTACTTGTCAAAGCCTCCATTTTTACATATGAAAAAATAAAAATAACATTTCATTTGTCATTCACACTATTAAATGAAAGAAAACCACAAATGAAAGGTTACTAGCCATGGCAATCTTCTCCAGGAAAGAGGTAATGGTCAAATAATGAGAACTTATTTGATCACAAAAATTCATAGGTCACATTTTCTCTTCTATTTTTTTTCCTCCAAGAATATACCTTGAAATTATCCAGGATCCATCTTTCTTTCTTTCTTTCTAATACAGAGTGATAGAATGGAAAAAAGTAGAAATAAACTTTCTCCAGGCGTTGCAAAGCTTACATATGGGTTTAGAGTGGAGAGGGACAAGTAGTTAACAGGCTGTGATTCATTTGTTCAGCAAACATTAACCGAATGCCATGTTGGTGCTATGTTACTGCTTCTACAGGACAAAGAAATGTCCCTCTGGGATGTTCGCTCACTTTGTGGAGGTCAGCAGTCCAAGCAGCAGAGCACATATGTTTCCACAAGTTACAGAAAAAGGATACACGAGGATCCTATGTCTCTGTTCACTGATTCTAAGAGCTGAGCTAGGCCTTTTTATAAATAATAGTAGGAAATAATAAAACTCCATTAGGAGAAGGCAGTGATTGCATGTTCTCTTCTATTTAGGTGTATTTTTAATAAAGTCTTCCTTTGAACTAGGTTTCAGCATCAAGGCTGGTAATTTTTCATGCTTCTTACTTCCCTCTAGTCTAGAATTACTTAGTTTTTTGTTTTTTTCCTTTTGTTTTCATGACTGCAAAATCCTTGAAGGAAACATACTGTTTATCATGCTTTACAGGAACACATGTCTGTCTACTCTACCAACATTTTTTATTTTTATTTTTAATAGAAAGATTTTTTAGAATTAAAGAGTTTTCATTAGGCCCAATTGGGCTTCCCACCTGGCACAGTGGTAAAGAATCTGCCTGATAATGCAAGAGACATAGGAGACTTGGGTTTGATCCATGGGTTGGGAACATTCCCTGGAGGAGGAAATAGCAACCCACTCCAGTATTCTTGCATGGAAGATTTTCTGCCTGGAAAATTCCATGGACAGAAGAGCAAAGGGGTTTCCTGGGTAGCTCAAGCCATAAAGAATCTGCCTGCAATGCAAGATACCTGGGTTCAATCCCTGGGTCCAGAAGATCCCCTGGAGAAGGGCATGGCAACCCACTCCAGTATTCTTGCCTGGAGAATTTCATGGACAGAGGAGCCTGGTGGGCTATAGTCCACGGACTGGCAAAGACTTGGACACAACTGAGTGACTAACACACACACACATAAGGCCCAATTAGAAGTCTTGTTATAATCCAACAGAAGAATGGTAGCATATAAATTATTAGATGAGATCATTATTTTCACCTGGAATCTGCCAACCCTCAAGAATGACTATTCCCCCTAGTGAGCACTATCTCATGTTTAAAATGAGTATGTTTTCCATCATTTAATACTTCATGTAACATGGGTGCCACTCATCTGACCTATGAATCATGATATTTATTGCTTATATGTATTTACACCTCTTCAAAGTTTGGCCTCATGATACAATTAAATGAATGGAATATACTTGCAAAATTTTACAGTGACAAAATTCAATACTATTTTGAAAATATAAATAATTAAATCTTGGGCTTCCCTGGTGGTCCAGCAGTTAAGAATCCGTCTTGCAATGCAAGGGACACTGGTTCAATCCCTGTTCCGAGAAGATCCCACATGCTGTGGAGCAACTAAGCCTGTGTCCCACAACTACTGACTCTGCACTCTAGAGTCCAGGAACCACAACAAGAGAAGCTACAGCAATGAGAAGTCCATGTACCGCAACTAGAGAATAGTCCCCACTGTCCGCAACTAGGGAAAGCCCACGCACAGCAGTGAAGACCCAGCACAGCCAATAAATAAGTAAGTATTTGCAAAAATAAGTAACTCTTAAGGCAAGCGGGATGGTTTCATAGGAAAAGTACAGTCTAGAGTTAGAAGACCTGGATTTTGGTTCTAGCTTTCCAACTAGCTAGCTGTGTAACTGGCACAAACCATTTAGCTTCATTTAAATTCAGTGCTTTATCATAAAGACATAAGGCTGTATACTTTCAGGGCTAAAATTCTAAAATGATGGAATTCTAAAATTCTAAAATGATCCCTTTCCATGTCTAACTGACCAGCTATCTAAATACATCAACTGCTTAAAATTTTCTGAGCAAGTGAAGGAATGCTTTGCATTTTAAATAATATTTCTGTTAAAGTTGAAAAAAATGTGTGAAAACAAAGTGGCTCATAATCTCACTGCTCTGATAACTAAGGAAAAGACACGTGCAGAGTTTAAAAAGAAATCTGGATGAATAAAATGAAAAAATGTAAAATAGCTATCTCTATCCCTAACAGTTGCCAATTCCACATCCTGAGAGAGAAACATTGTTAACATTTGGCCACAACTCCTTTAAAAATCATGGCACACTGGGAAATATATGAGCTGCTTAAGTATTTCCTAATATAGGCAGATCCTACCATGAAACTGCACACACATCATATTTTTAAAGGGGAAATCATCATTTTAGAGAACATTTTGAAATATTAGAGTGTTAAAGAGCATCTGCCAAAATGCTTTCAAATGCCTATGCATGACTGCAAATATTTTTTCCTGTCCTATATATAGACAGTGGGTTTCCCAGGTGGCTCAGTGGTAAAGAGTCTGCCTGCCAAGCAGGAGACATGGGTTCGATCTTTGGGTTGGGAAGTTCCTCTGGAGGAGGAACTGGTAACCCACTCCAGTATTCTTGCCTGGAGAATCTCATGGGCAGAGGAGCCTGGCGGGCTACAGTCCATGGGTCAAAAGAGTCAGACACTACTTTGCAACTAAACAACAACACATATAGATGGTAAGGACAGAGTTACATTTGGAAACAAGGCAGTGGGTTTTTTCAGATAAGCTTTTCTCTTAAATAGGTACCTGCAGGATTGGTGTTTTTAAATAGTTTTGAGTATAATGTTTAATTTGTGATTCCAAATGACGTAAGATTTCTTTTTTTTTTTCTTTAGTAAGGTCATTATTTTCCCCAAAGTTTAAATGAAACATATAAAGAACAACCCAAAGAACCAGAAACAGAACAAGCTTACAGCTTTACTACCACTAATAGTACAGAGAGTTATCTGGAAAACACCTCAAATGTTCTCTGAAAAGGCAGCAGGGTTTCTGAAAGCTCCACAGGAAAACCTGGGTGGTAACAATAGAAACATCTGTTCTGGAAAACCGACTCCAGAATGAATTACCACTCAAGGTGAGAAAATCAAGCACTCTTTGTACTTGTGGGAAGCCCAAAATGTACGTCCCAGCTCTTTGGCACAAATTAATAGGGCTCCTTGAGGTAACGTTTGCAATTCATGCTGGCAAGATGAGCTCTATGCTGATCTTAAAGGAAATTAGACTCCCCAATATTTAGCAACTGCAGGATTCACATTTTCAAAGCAAAAAGGAAGTCTCCCTTAATGTAAGGGAGTCAAACCAACATCAGTACTCAAGTATAATAGCTGTATTAAAAAAATCATCTTTAAATACAAAGAAAAATTCTGCTTGAGTGTATTAAAGACCACTAACAAAAAGAATATTCTTTAAAAATCAGTCCACCCCTATATTCATAAACGTATGGCAGTACACTGTCACAAGATCATAAGTTTAGGGCTAGGTTTCCAGGGTTTAAATTCCAGTTCTGAACCTCATTTGCTCTGCTATCTTGGGGAAGTCCTTAGCCTCTCTGTCCCTCAATTTCTTCAGCTGAAAAATGGGGATGACAACAGTTGCTGACTCAGGGCTTCCCAGGTGGCACAGTGGTAAAGAACCTGCCTGCCGGTGCAGGAGACACAGGAGACATCAGTTTGATCCCTGGGTCAGGAAGATCCCCTAAAGTAGGAAATGGTAACCCATTCCAGTATTCTTGCCTGGAAAATTCCATGGACAGAGGAGCCTGGAGGGCTACAGTCCATGGGGTCACAAAGAGCCACACACAACTGAGTGACTGAGCACGCACATAGCACATAGTAGCTGGCTCATGGGGTTGTTATTTATATTAAACATGTTAATACATCTAAATCGCTTGCCTGGCACAGAGTATGTGCTATGTATTCACAGTTATTATTTTTATTCTTATTCAGTGGGTCTACATCAAGTGCATGGAAAAGGTTTGAATAAAAAAATAACAAAAATATTTTTAAGTTAAAGAACAGTTTATTCAAAAGCAATGTCATTACTGAGTATTAGCACAAAAATTAAGAAAAAATTTAAGAGTAAAAAAGATCTGTATTCTGCCATTAGACCCTAAAAATATGTGCAAGATATTTTAAAACATTTGTGTGCTTAGAAATCCTCTATTTATGAATCCATTTTTTTTGCATAGAAATCATATGCATACAAATAGGAAGACTTACACTAGAAGGGAAATTGTTGAATTACTTAAAAAATAAATTTTACAGCCTTTCCTGGGAATTTCTTAATGAAAAGGCATAAGAAGATAATGAGAAAGGACCAAACAGATGTTAGTTTCCCCTGAAATTTGCCAAACTTTTACAACGTCATTATGATAGATTTCCACTTGGGTCTCCATAGTTTAAAAGTAAGTGGGACATTTGGATCCTGAAGAGAGCAGAGATGATTAAAGGGTTGGAAAGCCAGGCTTATAAGGAAGGGATCACAGAAATGATGTTGGTTGGCCAAAAGGAGAAAAAGGCTGTGGGTGACTTAATTGCAGTCTTGGTGTGTATAACAGGCCTTATAAAGAGGCTAGGGACCAGATGTTGTTCCCCAGTGAAAACAGAATGAGATGGAATGGGAGGGAGCACTTGGACTGTGACTTCAGATACATCTTTTGAAAGTGCAAAAAATTTTTTTTGAAAAGAGCTATTGAGTAGCTAAACCTTTGTTCACTCAGCCAATATTTATTCAATTCTTCCTCTGTCTTAGATACTATATTAAGTGCTGGGGATTCATTGATAGGTAATCATTCACATGCAGACATAGAAATAGACAGAGTAGGATTTTCTCTTTGCCTGAGAATTGTCCTTGCAGTAGACTTGGCCTATACCGACAGAGTGTAAGGAAAAAAAGACAGCTGAGTAGGGAAGGCAGTCGTGGTGCTTTCTGCACTGTCTCTCACATCGCACAGAAATGCACGAGTTTCCAGAGATACCATAGAAGGCACTTAGGTGGGCTTCTTGGGTTGACAACCTATCCAAGAGGACTGCCCCAAGGGTAAGGAGAAACAGCAGAATATTCCGTAGGATGTACCACAGGAGCTGGGAGAGCACTGGGTTGCAAAGGAAAGTGGAATGGATCTTTCAGCTCAGGGAATTAGTCAGCAGGTTCCCCTTATAGGCCCACTACCTAACCAAGATGCATGCTCCCTGGAAGAAAAGCTATGACAAAGCTAGACAGCATATTAAAAAGCAGAGACATCTCTGCTAACAAAGGTCCATATAGTCTAAGCTATGGTTTTTCCAGTGGTCATGTACAGATGTGAGAATTGGACCATGAAGAAGGCTAAGCACCAAATAATTGATTCTTTCAAATTGTGGTATTGGAGAAGACTCTTGAGAGGCCCGTGGACTGCAAGTAGATCAAACCAGTCAATCCTAAGGGAAATCAACCCTGACTATTCATTGGAAGGACTGAGGCTGAAGCTGATGCTCAATACATTGGCCACCTGATGCAAAGAGGCGACTCACTGGAAAAGACCCTGATGCTGTGAAAGACTGAGGGCAAGAGAAGAGAGTGACAGAGGCTGACATGGTTGGATGGTATCACTGAGTCTGAGCAAGCTCCAGGAGATAGTGAAGGACAGAGAATCCTGGTGTGCTACAGTCCACGGGGTTGCAAAGAGTCGGACGCGACCTAGTGACTGAACAACAAAAATCTATCCAAGAACTGACCTCAGAGCCACCTTCCAAATGACTGCCTCCCAGAGGCACCAAAGCAGTCTTGGATTAGCCACAGAAACAATAGCAACCAAAAGACAAAAAGGGACACAGAGGCCAGTGAACTGATATCAATAATAAGTTAAGTGCTACTGTCAGATGAAACAAGTTATCCATCATCTGTCAGTCAGGAAGATATTAATGTGTATACCCCTAAGCTTCTCTTTGCTAATAAATGTCATTCTTAAAGCTCTGTAAGATTTCAACTGGTTTTTCCTCCCTCTGGGTCAGCTAGAAAAACTAACTTGTATTTTCATAGCTTTGGCTTAAACTGTATTTGTTGGGTCATGGTAGAGAGGTCTGACAGAAATGTGGTCCACTGGAGAAGGGCATGGCAAACCACTTCAGTATTCTTGCCTTGAGAACCCCATGAACAGTATGAAAAGGCAAAAAGATAGGACACTGAAAGATGAACTCCCCAGGTTGGTAGGTGCCCAATATGCTACTGGAGATCAGTGGAGAAATAACTACAGAAAGAATGAAGGGACGGAGCCAAAGCAAAAACAACACCCAGTTGTGAATGGGACTGGTGACAGAAGCAAGATTCGATGCTGTAAAGAGCAATATTGCATAGGAACCTGGAATTTTAGGTCCATGCATCAGAGCAAACTGGAAGTGGTCAAACATGAGATGACAAGAGTGAACATTGACATTCTAGGAATCAGTAAACTAACATGGACTGGAATGGGTGAATTTAACTCAGATGACCATTATATCTACTACTGTGGCCGGGAATCCCTTAGAAGAAATGGAGTAGCCCTCACAGTCAACAAAAGAGTCCGAAATGCAGTACTTTGATGCAATCTCAAAAACGACAGAATGATCTCTGTTCGTTTCCAAGGCAAACCGTTCAATATCACAGTAATGCAAGTCTATGCCCCAACCAGTAACACCGAGGAAGCTGAAGTTGAACAGTTCTATGAAGACCTATAAGATCTTCTAGAACTAACACCCAAAAAAGAGGTCCTTTTCATTAGAGAGGACTGGAATGCAAAAGTAGGAAATCAAGAAACACCTGGAGTAACAGGCAAATTTGGCCTTGAAGTACAGAATGAAGCAGGGCAAAGGCTAGCAGAGTTCTGCCAAGAGAACGCACTGGTCATAGCAAACACCCTCTTCCAAAAACACAAGAGAAGACTCTACACATGGACATCACCAGATGGTCGACACCAAAATCAGATTGATTATATTTTTTGCAGCCAAAGATGGAGAAGCTCTATACAGTCAGCAAAAACAAGACCAGGAGCTGACTGTGGCTCAGACCATGAATTTCTTATTGCCAAATTCAGACTGAAATTGAAGAAAGTGGAGAAAACCACTAGACCATTCAGGTATGACCTAAATCAAATCCCTTATGACTCTACAGTAGAAGTGAAAAATAGATTTAAAGGACTAGATCTGATAGACAGAATGCCTGATGAACTATGGATGGAGGTTCATGACATTGTACAGGAGACAGGAATCAAGACCATCCTCAAGAAAAAGAAATGCAAAAAAGCAAAATGGCTGTCTGAGGAGGCCTTACAAATAGTTGTGAAAAGACAGGAAGCAAAAAGCTAAGGAGCAAAGGAAAGATATACCCATTTGAATGCAGAGTTCCAAAGAATAGCAAGGAGAGATAAGAAAGGCTTCCTCAGTGATCAATGCAAAGAAGAAGAGGAAAACAATAGAATGGGAAAGACTAGAGATCTCTTCAAGAAAATTAGAGATACCAAAGGAAAATTTCATGCAAACAGGAGATCAATAACAGACAGAAATGGTAGGGACCTAACAGAAGCAGAAGATATTAAGAAGAGGTGGCAAGAATACACAGAAGAATTGTACAAAAAAGATCTTCACGACCCAGATAATCACAATGGTGTGATCATTCACCTAGAGCCAGACATCCTGGAATGTGAAGTTAAGTGGGCCTTAGGAAGCATCACAACGAACAAAGCTAGTGGAGGTGATGGAATTCCAGTTGAGCTATTTCAAATCCTGAAAGATGATGCTGTGAAAGTGCTGCACTCAATATGCCAGCAAATATGGAAAACTCAGCAGTGGCCACAGGACTGGAAAAGGTCAGTGTTTATTCCAATCCCAAAGAAAGGCAATGCTAAAGAATGCTCAAACTACCACACAATTGCACTCATCTCACACGCTAGTTAAATAATGCTTAAAATTCTCCAAGCCAGGCTTCAGCAATACATGAACCGTGAACTTCCAGATGTTCAAGCTGGTTTTAGAAAAGGCAGAGGAACCAGAGATCAAATTGCCAACATCTGCTGGATCATCGAAAAAGCAAGAGATTTCCAGAAAAACATCTATTTCTGCTTTATTGACTATGCCAAAGCCATTGACTGTGTGGATCACAATAAACTGTGGAAAATTCTGAAAAAGATGGGAATACCAGACCACCTGACCTGCCTCTTGAGAAACCTGTATGCAGGTCAGGAAACAACAGTTAGAACTGGACATGGAACAACAGACTGGTTCCAAATAGGAAAAGGAGTACGTCAAGGCTGTATATTGCCACCCTGCTTATTTAACTTATATGCACAGTACATCATGAGAAATGCTGAGCTGGAGGAAGCACAAGCTGGAATCAAGATTGCCGGGAGAAATATCAATAACCTCAGATATGCAGATGACACCATCCTTATGGCATAAAGTGAAGAAGAACTAAAGAGCCTCTTGATGAAAGTGAAAGAGGAGAGTGAAAAAGTTGGCTTAGAGCTCAGCATTCAGAAAACTAAGATCATGGCATCCAATCCCATAACTTTATGGCAGATAGATGGGGAAACAGTGGAAACAGTGGCTGACTTTATTTTTCTGGGCTCCAAACTCACTGCTGATGGTGATTGCAGCCATGAAATTAAAAGATGCTTACTCCTTGGAAGGAAAGTCATGACCAACCTAGATAACATATTAAAAAGCAGAGACATTACTTTGCCAACAAAGGTCCGTTGAGTCAAAGCCATGGTTTTTCCAGTGGTCATGTATGGATGTGAGAGTTGGACTATAAAGAAAGCTGAGCGCCGGAGAATTTATGCTTTTGAACTGTGGTGTTGGAGAAGATTCTTGAGCGTCCCTTGTACTGCAAGGAGATCCAACAATTCCATCCTAAAGGAGATCAGTCCTGGGTGTTCATTGCAAGGACTGATATTGAAGCTGAAACTTCAATACTTTGGCCACCTGATAAGAAGAGCTTACTCATTGAAAAAGATCCTGATGCTGTGAAGATTGTGGGCAGGAGGAGAAGGGAACGACAGAGGATGAGATGGCTGATGGCATCACCAACTCGATGGACATGGGTTTGGGTAGACTCAGGGAGTTGGTGATGGACAGGGAGGCTCTGTGTGCTGCGGTTCATGGGGTTGCAAAGAGTCGGACACAACTGAGCGACTGAACTGAACTGAACTGAATGATTTGAAACTTGGAAATCAAACCACTTGATTTACTATTTACCCAGAATATTTAAGAAAATTAAATATTGTGTTTTCTTTCACAGAAGTTCTCACACCTTCACCAACATGCACACTCGCTACAGTGGAGGCTGTGATGTGTCACCCCCTCTCCCCACTAAGGGCAGAGGCTTGCATTTCCCCAGTTACTTGCAGCCTGGCTTAGAGCTGAGTCCTCTCTGAGAATTTCCTTGAGGTGGAGGGAGTCACCCTCACAGGGTGCATCAGCACTGGGGCAGCTGACTGGGGGAAGGGGCTTGAGGGAGTTGAAAGAGTTGGCCCCTGTGGCCTCAATTCAAGCTATCTCTGAAGGGCCATCAGCTCCAGAGCTCCCCCATGAGACTGACTGAGGCCCTGTTGCAGCTGAATCGCAACCCAGCTCTCTGGCTGCCTGCACTCCCTGGTGCTCAGGTTCCAATAAACCCCTTTCATGCAAATCTCTGTTTATGAGTCTATGTTTTGGGGGATTTGATTTTAGGCAAATGACTATATGTAGGAAGTAAGCAACAGATTAGTGATCCATGAAAGAATAATAATTTTGGTTATTAAAAAGTGATAATGTACAAATTTCTAAAACACAAGCTCATTTTCATCTTCACCTCAGTTCCATTAATGCTAGAATTAATTATTTGATCTGCAGTAGGAGAGTAGCAGAGAAATCAATATCCTTGCCAACAAACACATCTGCTGACCTCAACCACTAGCTCCCAATTAGGGAAAAATGCAGTCTGGTTACCATTAGACTAAATAGTATCACAGACTGACAAATACACGACCTGTCCCACCACTCCATCACTTCTTTCTCTCCCAATATCTCCCCAGCAGTCTCTGTAAAGCAAGTGATGATTCATCAGAGCCAGAAGTAGAAAGGCATTGCCCAATAGCTTATGAAAGATAGCTGAAAAAAGTTCTTCCTTTTACTATGCAAGAAAATGTAGAAATTCTTGTAATAAGAATATTTAATTTAATTTGAAAAACCTCTTCTGTCCATGGAGTTCTCCAAGCAAGATACTGAAGTGGGTTGCCGTTTCCTTCTCCAGGGGATCTTCCCCACCCAGGACTCGAACCTGGGTCTCCTGCAATGCAGGCAGATTCTTTACTGACTGAGATACAAGGGAAGCCCAACTTATGAAAGATAGCTGAAAAAAGTCCTTCCTTTTATTATGCAAGAAGATGTAGAAATTCTTGTAATAAGAATATTTTATTTAATTTGAAAAACCTCTTCGCGAGGATATTTTGCCTGTTTATTATATAGACAACTGATATTATGAAAATCATATGTGAAAAATGTCATTCTGATACATTGTTCTTCTGGCTTGGATAACTATGAGAAATGTTTTCTTAAATGGCATCCAGGCACATTTCCCACTGGTGAGGGAATATTCTAAAGTGCAATTTGGTGCTGGTTGGATACAGTTTTAGAAAAATTAATTAAGGGGGTTTTTAGGTTGGATTTCCCCCCAAAAGCAGGCCATGAGACAATGATTTGGGTCTACACAGTTTATCTGGGTAATGACTTTAGGTGGGGAGCATGAGGAAGGAAGTCAATAGAGGATTTAGTAATGAACAGGTTTACCACTCTAGGTAATAGGGGCTCGATCCCCCTGAATAGAACCCACGTAGAGTTGTCCCATCTAAGACATGAGGAAGCTGGAGTATTCAGCTACCAGCTCCTGTCACTGGTTGGTTAAGGACCGCTTCCATGGTGTTCTCTACCCAGATCTGTCAGCCTTCTCCAGTGCAGCCGTCTAACTATATACAGACACCGAGAGAATAAGGGTGGGGTACCCAAAGCATCTGCTAAAGAAGTTATGTAATA
Organism: Giraffa tippelskirchi; assembly: GCF_054371585.1. Lineage (NCBI taxonomy): Eukaryota > Metazoa > Chordata > Mammalia > Artiodactyla > Giraffidae > Giraffa > Giraffa tippelskirchi. The sequence goes on from NC_137284.1 coordinate 72,954,577, forward strand.
TCTTCCCCGAAAGCCTTTGAAAGTAAATAGGCCTCTGATAAGACTATTTAAAATCCATTACTTTTGAGAAATGGCAAACATGATTGTCAGAATTGTTATAATTTTAAGATTCTAGACTTCTAAAAAGTTTTAAATGCCATTAATAAATAAAAGCAAGCTTCAGCTATGAAGAAATAATTTTTATCAAAAAAATACATTCAGCATTGAATATTTTTAAAAAGTGTGTTGTGAAGAATTAATGTTGTTAGCCACCAAGGAAGCCTGATAAATAAAAGCAAGCTTCGGCTACAAAGAAAGCATTGAATGTTTAAAAAAAGTGTGTTGTGAAGAATTAATGTTGTTAAAATGTCCATACAATCCCAGGCAATCTATGAATTCAATCCAATTCCTATCAAAATTCCAATGACTTTTTTTTATAGAAAATTTTTAAAAAATCATACAATTCACTTGGAACCACAAAAGACCTTGAATAATAGCCAAAGCAATCTTGAGAAAGAAGAACAAAGAAGGTATCATACCTCCTGATTTCAATCTTTACTTAAAAGCTACAGTAATCAAAACAGTGCAATAGTGTCGTACAAACAGACACAGAATGAGACAATAATAGAGAGTCCAGAAATAAATCTATGCATATATAGTCAACTAATGGTAAAGAATCCACCTGCCAATGCAGGAGATGTAAGTTCAATCCCCAGGTTGGGAAGATCTCTTGGAGAAGGAAATGGCAACCCACTCCAGTATTCTTGCCTGGGAGATCCCATGGAGAGAGAAGCCTGGTGGGCTACAGTCCATGGGGTTGCAAAAGGGTCAGACATGACTTAACCACTAAACAACAACAAGACTTGACAAGACAGTCAAGAGTACTCACTGGAGAAGATAGTCTCTCCGGTCAATAAATAGCTGGGAAAGTTGGATATTCATTCACATGCAAAATAATGAAATTAAATCCCTATCTTATGCCACTCATGAAAATTAACTCAAAATGGATTAAAGACTTAAATGTAAGAGTCAGTCCATAAAACCCCTGGCAGAAAACTGAAAAGGTTTCTTAACACTGATCAAAATGACATTAAACTAAAAATATTCTGCACAGAAAACTAAATTATCAGAAAAATTAAAATAAAAACCATGGAATGGGGGAAAATATTTGCAAACCACATATCTGATAAGGGGTTAATATCCAAATTATATAAAGAACTCACACAACTCAATAGCAAAAATCAAATAACCCAATTCTAAAATGGGCAAAGGAGCTGAACGGCCTTTTCTTCCAAAGAACATATTCAAATGGAAAACAATACATGAAAAGGTGCCCAATATCACCAACCATCAAAGAAATGCAAATCAAAATGAGTTATCACCTACATGTTAAAATGGCTACTATCAAAAAGAGGAGATAACAATCACCAGTGAGGATGTGGGAAAAGGCGAACCCTGTACACCAAGGGTCCCCAACCTCCAATATCTAATGCCTGATGATTTGAGGTGGAATTGATTTAATAACAATAGAAATAAAGTACACAATAAATGTAATGCACTTCAATCATCCCCAAACCACCCCCTGTACCCTAGTCTGTGGAAAAACTCTTCCATGAAATCAGGCCCTTGTGCCAAAAAAGCTGAGTACCACTGCTGTGCACTGTTGGTGGGAATGTAAATTGGTGCAGCCACTATGGAAAAAAGAAAGAAGCTTCCTTAAAAAATTAACAATAGAACTGCCATATCAAGTTCGATACAGAGGGCCAGATACTGAGAAGCTGGGAATGAGCCAGGGTAAGGCAGGAAGTCTATGACTGGCGCATACCTGCCCAGAAACCAAGTCACCAGCAGGCCAGAATACAACCTCAGGAGAGGGTCTCTATGCTGTCAGATGGTCACCCTCCAGTTGACTCAAGAGACAGGCCCGCTGGGCCAATAATATGTCAGCATCACAGTTTGTAAAGCACTTCTATTTAGATGCTGTCTAGCAGATTACAAAGTTCTTTAACACACACACAGACTCATTTCATCCTTTAGATATGCAGAGTATGAATGACTATATCCCTTTTTCCTGGAGTGGAAACCATGATTTCCAAGAGATTAAACAAATTCCTCATGGGGAGCCAAATAGTTAGTGACAGAGCTGGACAAACTTTTATTTCAAAGAATAAAGATCAGGGCAAAAGGAAGTGAGAGAGAGGAGATAATAGGAGACTTCGAGGAGGGAAAGCATGTAACATACTAGAATCTTACAGCCAGTCTTAGAGTCAGAAGTTTGGATCATCTTCCTGCCTATAGAGATGCAGCAGAGAAAAGAGTTGCATGAAGTTTGAAGTGGCAATGGTGTGATATAAAAGCCCCTAGTTGGTGGCTGGAAGGAAGGGGAAAATGTCCAGAGAGATTCTACTTCCCCCTTGAATTTCTTCAGCAGCATCATACTGCCTACATTAGGTTGAAGCAAACGACTGGGCATGGTTTTCAAGACCTCACAGACAGGCCTGCAACTCGGGAGCCATATCAAATCAACACACTGCCTCAGCATCCCTTTCCCAGCCCTCCAGCAATGCTACGGCTGCCCAATCTACTTATCACCCCAGACACACTTTTCACTCATCCTGTTTCTTCTGCATGGAATATGCTTTACAACTTCTTTCCAACCCTCCACCTATACATTCAACTCAAAAGTCACTTTGCTTGAAGTACCACCTCACACTGGTCAGAATGGCTAACATTAAAAAGTCTGTGAATAACATGCTGGAGAAGGTGTGGAAAAAAGGGAATGCTCCTATACTGTTGGTAGGAAGGTAAGTTGGTACAGCCAGGATAGAAAACAGTATGAGCGTTCCTCGGAAAACTAAAAATAGGATTACCATATGATTGAACTCCTGAGAATTCAACTCCTGGGAATATATCCAGACAAAACTATAATTCAAAAAGATACATGCGCTGCAATGTTCATAGCAGCACTATTCACAATAGCCAAGACATGGAAACAACCTTAATGTCCATGACAGATGAATAGATAAAGAAGATGTGGTACATATAAACAATGTAATTCAGCCATCAGAAAGAATGAAATAATGCCATTTGAACCAACATGGATACAACTAGGGATTATCAACTTGGGATTCCCTGGTGGCTCAAATGGTAAAGAATCTGCCTGCAATGCAGGAGACCTGGGTTCAATCCCTGGGTCAGGAAGATCCCCTAGAGGAAGAAATGGCAACCCACTCCAGTATTCTTGCCTGGAGAATTCCATGGACAGAGAACCCTGGCAGGCTATATAGTCCATGGGACCACAAAGAGTCGGACACAGCTGAGTGAGGAATACACACACAGGGATTATCATACTAGGTGAAGTTAAGTCAGAAAGAGAAAGACAAATACCATTTAATATTACTTATATGTGTAATCTAAAATATGGCACAAGTGAACCTATAAATTAAACAGAAACAGATTCACAGACCCAGCCTTGTGATTGCCAAGGGGGAGAGGGGTGGGGAGGGGTGGACTGGGAGTTTGGGGTTAGTAGATGCAAAATATCACAGACAGAATGGATAAACAACAGGATTCTACTGTTTAGCACAGAGAACTGTATTCAATACCTTGTGATAAGCCACAATGGAAAAAAAGTTAAAAAGAATGTCTATATATATGCATCACTGAGTCACTTAGCTGTATAGCAGACATTAACATTATAAAACAACTATATTCAGTTAAAAATTTTTTAAGTCACTTTGCTGGGGAAGATTTTTCTGACTCTCTTCTTTCCCGATCCTCATCTCAGTCCTAATAGCCTCACTGCAAATGCATTTACATGTAGCATGGTACTTACTTACTCTATTTAATTGATTCTAACATGTAAACTCAAATTTTACAATTGAGAGCATGAGAGTTAATTTGACATTTTTTCCCCTTGGTGGTAGATAAAATAGTGCATCTTAAAATCGGTGGTTTCTTAAGTTTGATAAAATTTATTTGCACATATTTGTAACATTACTTCTCACCTGAGGTTAAAAAGACCCTGAAGTCTTTGATCATTTCTAATTGACTTTACATCCCTATTGCCTGTCACACTGCGCTGTATATCATAGGCTCTTCATAACTGTTTGTTAAATAAACAAATGAAAAACACTGATCTTTAAATAGGTAAGTTAAAGAAGTGTCACTGTTCTGTACTGAAATCTAAGAAAGATGACTGTGATAAGCCCTTTCATCTCATCTAAAAGTGTGAGCTTACGTAAGTGAGTGAAGGTTCCAAGGTCTGTTGACCCTGTTACATCATTTGACTTGAAAATTATAACTCCTTTCCTTGTATATCATATCTCCCTGAGGCTCCCTGGAATTTATGTTAAACCCCCAAATCTCTTGGCAGGACATCATGGTTTAAGATAATGGACTTAGAACTGCAAATGTAAACAGATTGCGAAATGCCTGATCAGTGGAATCAGGCAGGTCTGAAATGAAGTCCAGGTTTTAATATTTATCAGCACGTGACCTTGTTGTTTAACCACAATGAACCTCAGTTTTATCCTTCATAAAATGGGGATAATATAACTCATCCTTAAGGATAATTGTCAGGATTAATTACATTATCAAAGATAAAACATCTGATATGCGGCCTGGTACAGAAATGTATTCAATTAGTTTCAGAACTGTCCTTATGCCCTCAGCAACTGGCACATAACAGAATGAACAAAAAAAGTAATGAATGAGAATAATCCACATGGTCAAGGGAGCAACATGGATCTTGAAATCTTTGCAAAATCAGATTAATGATGTACTGAGCTAATGGTCCACATCCGTGATGTTAAAAAGCCATGGACATCAATTTCTACAGAAGATTTATTCTACTTGGTCTTCTATCCATTTATCTTCATGTATGAGTGAGTTATCTTAAATATGGATCTGATTTTACCTCATCTTCCTATTTACCAAAACATTTTTACCATAATGACATAAATTTATGACAATTAGACCACATTTTTTCCCACGGAGCATGATTTCGGAAACTAGTCCATTGTTTTTGCTCCCAGGTACTGTAATTCACTGGATAACAATCCTTAGCTCCCGTTAGCTGTATCTCAGTAAGTCTGTCTTATTTCCTCTAAACCTTTCCCACAGGCTTTGCATTTTTCCTTTGAACTTTTTCTCAAAACTCAAGAATTCCTAAAAGTTCCTTGACTACATTTCCCTTTCTCTTCTATCAAATACTTCTCTCTGTTGAGTCTCTGGAAAGCGAGGAGTTGCTCTGCCCACTGCTGAAGACTAGGCTAGGCATGGAGCATGAGAAGCCCTTCTGAGAGACATTTAGAACCTTAGGCGCAAGGCAGGCAGACTGGAGAGATGAGAGAGGAAGGAGAAAGGAAAAGAAGAAAGGCACTGGGGACTGGTTAAGAGAATTTGGAGAATATTAAAGATGAGTGGGAGGAGCAATAACTGTGATGATTTGCTGCCATGAAGTGACAAAGAAATTTAGAGCAAGAAAGGGGAGTTCGAGTTGTTTATTATTTCAAGAGAATAAAACGGGAGGATAGAGATTCAGTTTACACAACAGAGTTTAGCTAAAAGCAAGATGTAAAATGCTAAGTCTTCATCAGATAAGTCTGGCCACACTACATGGGGAGTTCTAGATTATCAATACAGGAAGGGCTGAACACCTCTTTGACTTCAATAATCTAGAAATAGAATCCAGAACAAAGAAAAAGACAACTAATACTATTTTCTGATACTTTGGCTCTTTATGCTCAATTTGTAAACTTGACTGCTCTGTGGGGGCCTTACTCTAGTCCCCCAAATCTACATGTATTGATGGCTACCAGATCCAAAGGCTCTTATCAAGACATAGTCTTTTCTACACTTCTTAGAGACACCACTTTCAAATATACTTTCTCCAAAAGCCCTGGGCTTTGGTTAACAGGTTTCAGTGCTCTCATTGCCAGGCATTTGAATGAGATTAGCTCATAGATCCAGATGATTAATCTTGTTCTGTCATGTTGTTTTTAGGCAAAAGTTGAAAGAGAAAGCTTTGAAGAATGTGGAGAAACCCAACTATGAAATTTTGATAGCCTTAGGGCAGAGAGACTTAACACAAAGAAATAATTATCATTCATTCAAAGAGCACTCATAGGCTTGGTGGAAAGATCAATGCCAAAATTCTGTGATTAATTAGAGTGCTGAAGAAGCTAGAAAAAAAGGCACTATGAGTTCTTGGTTTAATCAAAGACAGACCAGTTCAAATAAACTGTCCAAGAGTCAATAGTTTCTGGTCAAGTTCTCATGAGCCTCATTGCTATTTGGAATTATAAAACTTCACCTCCATTCTGAAAAAGATTTCATTCTCATCCTGAAAAAAAATATGCCTAACTGAACATTACTGATTTGAGAAGATGTCAATTATTTTATTCCATGAAAGTGACTAATGAGATCTGAGAGTTGTGATATTTAGGTTTTTTTGCCTGCGAGATGTCATTTTACAATAACCTCCTGAGATGGTAAGGACCACTACATATGTGACTGGTAATTTTTCTAGAGGTGAATAAGGATAAATTAACAAGAACAGGGATAAAACAGTTCATATGAAGGACTACCTAACTAGTTATACTGATAGGGCACCTCTGCTTCTTTATTCCAAACAAAGCTGATGTACCATGGGTCAACCTGCCAGAGACTTACTCTGGCAGAGAGAAGGGGTATGTGGGTGGCATTTTAATCATAGACAAGGCTGATTACTGGGTTCAGAAAGAATCACATCTTCTCTTCCTTACACTTCCAATGAGTCTTTTAGGGGAGACAGAACTAACATACCATAAATAGAAAAATAAATTATTCCACATAAGGCTTTAAGACATAAGTTGCATTATATAGTTGTTGCAGCCCTGGTTTCCTCTGTTGGGCATGGGAAAAGGATGTACATTATGTCACAGATTCCTTAAAGTTTTCACTAAACTGAAAGTCGACTTTATAGAACGTGACTGACTATGGAGCTTGAACTTGCCACCATTCCTGAAATCATCTCTAACATATCACCATGATATGTGAAGGAATTAAAACAGTGTATTTTGTGCACTCGAAACCAGACTTCTTGCTACTCCAAGGATGGAAATACCTCTTAGTTCAATCGCGTTTCTAGCAACACAGCTAGATATGGTTTGAATATGATCCCAATTCTGCTCACTTTCCTGAATAACCCCAACAAATGAAGTATATGTATGTATAGACAGGACTTGTGAAGTCTGAAAAGCCAGACACAGTGGGAGAGACATGCAATTCCAGTAAAACAAATCATATGCCTAATTAAATATAGATGATTTCTATTGATCCTCCACTAATTGCTGAAAATTTCTACACATGTTTTTGGCTAATTAACAATTAGTTTGGGGTTACGCATATGACATTCTACATACTACACATTTTTCTCACCTGTTGCTGAGATGAATCCTTAAGCTTTTATTGATGGACTTAAGGTTCATGCCCTTTATAGACTTACAAGTCCATTAAACAAACAAAAAACGTACCTCTGTGAGAACACTATGAGTGCATTATTATTTTTCTTTTCCATGCCAGAACAAGATAAAAAGTAAATCCAAGGAATCTTTTCCTAGAAGAACTGTATGGAAAATTGAAAGGGACCCTCTCTTTCACCATCAACCAAGTCATCACATTGCCAAGCCAAGTGCTACTCTCCCATCCAGCCACTTCTTTAGTCCTTATTTTTTCATGACGTTCTCTCCCCAAAAGTCAAGCTGACGTGGTTATGCAGATATATGAAAATATCCAGATTTGCTTACCATTTCAGAAACCATCACTCTCTTCCTAAGAGAAGGCAGTAACCATGAAAATGAACAAGAATAGTCTATATCTGCTTAACCTAGCATTCTAAGAATGGAAATCCCTAAAAAAAGCAGAGAATTATTTCCACATTTTGTATAGTTATAATCACAATGTGTATAGAATGAACATTCTATAAGTAAATCAGCAAGTTAAACTGGAACCTTGATGCATTGATTTAGGACAATTACAGAAATGAAAGAAGGCTACTGAGGCCGAATTTCATCCAAATCTGTTTTAGTAGTATAGCAATACTATAATTTGATGAAACAAAGGAAAAACACTGCTTTCAGAAATAGATGGAAGTTTTATATGAAGACTGAGCATGAGTTTAAGGTATTCATAAATATAAACCCTAGATTTATTATTGTTGAGGTTATAAAGGCTCAATAACATGTGTTTGCTGCTTCCCTTGCCTTAAAGTAATATAATTTTATTATAAAGTCTGGTTTGGCTGTGAGCAAAAAAAACTGAAGACTTGGATCATAGAAAAGTGATGTGCTGGCTTTCATCACTTTCCCATAACTCATGAATATTAACTTTTTCCAAAAGATCACTACCCTTGGGAATTTGAGTTATTCTTTTCCAAATCTATTATTTTGCATGTGTTGTTTTTTTCTCATTAAAAGAAGGCAACTGAGACTATTCAAATAAAATCAGATTAAAAAAAAAAGGTAAGGCTGCAAGGAGATCCAACCAGTCCATCCTAAAGGAGATCAGTCCTGGGTGTTCATTGGAAGGTCTGATGTTGAAGCTGAAACTCCAATACTTTGGCCACCTCATGCGAAGGGCTGACTCATTTGAAAAGACCCTGATGCTGGGAAAGATTGAGGGCAGGAGGAGAAGGGGACGACAGAGGATGAGATGGTTGGATGGCATCACCAACTCAATGGACATGAGTTTGGGTAGGCTCCAGGAATTGGTGATGGACAGGGAGGCCGGGCATGCTACAGCTCATGGGGTCACAAAGAGTCGGACACGACTGAGAGACTGAACTGAAGAAAGCCATTCCTAAGTTTTTTCAACCCCTCTTCACAAATGCAAGCAGAAGCTAAAATAAACAAAACTTGTAAATTCAGTACTAATGAAATGGCACTATTTGATAGATTCCAATAATTGCTTCTATTGTGTCTTTAATTCCCCTCTTAAATGGTCTTCACATGTAAACAGGTTATATCTGTCTTCATTGTCTTCACTGTTTGAACACACTGAAAGCCAGTTTTCTCTGTTGCTGGTACAAAGAATGGTGGTTTGTCCACATCGGAAGTTGGCCATTATCTGCAATGTCAGGTCATTGACAAACAGGACCTGAAGGGTCCTGTGTTATTTCTGCATTAGTGTTGTTCTCCTGGCAAGTAGACAACTTCATCAGAGAAGTCAGCCAAGGAGAGTCTTTAAATGGAAGTTGTGCATACGAGGAGCAAATGCATTTTAAAAAGTTGCTGACGGGCATGAAATGCTTTGATCTGAAGATGGAAAACTCCAAAGCAGGAAGGATTTGGGCCATTTTGAGTCTGATTGACTCTGTGGTTTCTCTGAGCAATATTTCCATGGGCTAAAATAAATGCAGAAATGGTATTTTGAGACCACAGCTGTGGAGGGGAGCATGGTGAATTTCAATGAAAATCCAGTTGAATTATGAAGTTCAGATTTTATAATAGCAAGTGACATGAGAGAAGTAATATTGTTTCCTGAAATTTCACTGCTTTTATTTAAGAGATTGAAAAAGAGAAAACCCTATTTATTTATTCTTAGGAAAAAGAAAAAATGTTGAATCCCTATTGCCTAGAACCATGTGGCAGAAACTCTAAAGAAAGGGATGATCTTTTTCTTTTTAAAATTTACATGTTTGAAAGAGGTAATTTAATGAATAATGACAAAGGTCAAGATCAGAGATAGGCAAGCATACCCATGAGTAATAATTTCTTACTTTACTATCTTTGCAAATGGATTTCTTACACCGATCAGTCAATGACCAATCAATTTCATAGAAAGCTCATTTCAGTGAGCAATGATTACACGCAAATATGGTATCAACATTTACTACCACAAAAAAAGAAAAATTAAGAATACTCAAGCAATAATTGAATCACTTTGCTACATACCTGAAACTAACACAACATTGTAAATCAAATATACTCCAATATAAAATAAAAAAATTTTTAAATAATTTAAAACGAATAGTCAAGCAGAACTTTAAGCATAAACAGTATTTTCTACAGAGAGTAATGATGGAATGGACTGAGGTTAAATGAGCTGAGATGTGTTATGAGACCTCAGAAATTTTAACAGTAAAGTATTCATTTTAATAGAGTCATAAGGACTGGACTAAATGGAATAATAAATAGAATAGCATAATTGTTAAGAATGTGGCCTCCTGCATTGGGTTTTGAATCCTGGCTCTGCAGAACGTATTAGATGTATGCCTTGGGCAAGACTCTTCAATACTATGTGTCTTAGTTTTCTTAGCTATAAAATGATATTTTAATAAAACTTTCTTCAAAGGTTTACTATGAGTATTAATAACTTAATAATTATTTAATTAGTGAATAAGTGTAAAGTTCTTGAAATAGTACTTAGCACCCAGTAAGCATTCAAGAAATACTAGTTATTATTAGCAGACATGCAGGATAGTAAAAAGAACTGCAAACTGTAAGTTAGGCATTAGGCTATGGCTCTTCAACTAGTTAAATTCCCAAGATCTCATATCAGCCAACTGTAAAATGAAAGAGTTGGGTTAGATGATCTCTAAAGTTCCTTTTAACTTTTTAAAAATACTGTTTTATGGTATGGAAACACAAAAGAATAGTCAAAACAATCTTAAGAAGGAAAAATGGAGCTAGAAGGTCAGTATTCCTGATTTCAGAATATACTACAAAGCTATAGTAATCAAAACAGTATGGTAGTGTGACAAAAACAAAATATAGATGAATGGCCACAGGATAGAAAGTCTAGCAATAAATCCATGCACCTATTGTCACCTAATCCTTGACAAAGGAGGCAGGAATATATAATGGAGAAAAGACAGTGTCTTTAATAAGGGGTGCTGTGAAAATCAGACAGCTACATGTAAAATAATGAAATTAGAACACTCCCTAATACTATACACAAAAATAAACTCAAAATGGATTAAAGAGCTAAGTTTAAGATCAGATACTATAAAACCCTTAGAGGAAAACACAGAACACTCTGCCTATAAATTATAGCAAGATCTTCTATGATTCATTTAATGAAAATAAAAACAAAAATAAACAAAAGGGACCTGATTAAACTTACAAGCTTTTGCACAGCAAGGAAAGCTATAAATAAATCAAAAAGACAACCTTCCAAATGGAAGAAAATATTTGCTAATGAAGCAACTGACAAGGGATTAATCTTCAAAATATACAAACAGCTCATGCAGCTCAATACCAATAACAAACAACCCTATCAAAAAACGGGTGGAAGATCTAAATAGACATTTCTCCAAAGAAGACATACAAATGGCTAAAAAAATCACATTAAAAAATGTTCAATGTCAGGAATTATTAGAGAAATGCAAATCAAAAATACAATGAGATATCACCTCACACTGATTAGAATGGCCATCATCAAAAATCTACAAACAATAAATGCTGGAGAGAGTGTAGAGAAAAGGGAACCCTCCTATGCTGTTGATGGGAATGTACCCTGCTATAGCCACTATGTAGAACAGTAAAACTAAAAATACTAAAAATAGAGCTACCATATAATCTAGCAATCTCACTTCTGAGTATATACCTGAAGAAAATCACAATTCACAAGGACACATGTACCCCCAAAATTAATTGTAGCACTATTTACAATAGCCAGGACGTAGACCAAACTAAATTTCCATTGACAGAGAAATGGATAAAGAAGATGCATATATGTATATGTGTAATATACATATATACAATATATATATTGTATATATATTACTCAGTCATAAAATATGAAATAATGCCATTTGCAGCAATATGGATGAACCCAGATATTGTCATACTAAGTGAAATCAGAAAGACAAATATCATACAATATTGCTTATATGTGGAATCTAATTGTTACAAAGAACTTATTTGCAAAACAGAAATAGAGTCACAGGTATATAAAACAAATTTACGGTTACATGGGGGAAAGGGAGGGAGGGATAAATTGGGAAATGAGGACTGACATATACACACTACTACTATATATTAAACAGACAACTAATAAATACCTACTACATAACACAGGGGACTCTACTCAATACTCTGTAATGATGTATGTGGGAAAAGAACTTTAAAAAGAGTAGGTATGAGGCGGGGCTAAGATGGCGGAGGAATAGGACGGGGACACACACACGCCAGATTTGCAGTGTTCCTTCCTCCCCACAGCACCATTGAACAAGCGAACCTAAAGAGATCACATCCACCGCTTTGTTGCAGGGCGGAAATTAGATACTGAAGAGATCTCCAAACAGAAGCCAAATAAACAGAGGGAAGCGCTTTGGAAGGGACAGGCAAACAGATTAAAATCCCTGTAGTTAATACCGACTGCATTGAAAAGGACCTATAGATCTTGAAAAGTATAAGCAGGAATAAGGATCCATCTGAAACTGAGCAGATCCCACACTGCTCACAACAGCTCCAGAGAAAGTCCGGGATATATATATTTTTTTACTATTATTATTATTTTTTTTTTTAATTTTTTTTTTAATTAAAAAAATTTTTTTCTCTTCTTTCCTTTTTCTTCAAGTCCTCTATTACACCTTTAAATTTCATTTTCATAACCCACTATCAACTTGCAAAAAAAAAACACCCTATTTTTGAAGCAAACTACATACATATATCTTATACCTTTTGTGTTTTCTTTTTTTAATGTTTTTTTTCCTGTTTTACTTTTTTTTACTGTTTCTTTTTTTACTGTTTTACTGTTTTTTTTTTCTTTTTACACTGTTTCCTTTTTTCTTTTTTTTTTTATATTGTAAGTTTTATAAGAGTCTAACCTCTACTCTAGATTTTTAATCTTTGTTTTACATATTTGATATCAATTTTGTACATTTAAGAACCCAATCTTTAGGACCCATTTTTACTCAGGAGTGTGATCACTGGCCTGATCACTCTCTCCCCCTATTGATGCTCTTTCTTCTCCCCCAGGGAACCTCTATCTCCCACCCTCCTCCTTCTCTCCTCAACCCAATTCTGTGAATCTCTGAGGGTGTTCTGGGTACCGGAGAACACTTCAGGAACAGGATACTGCCCAGATCTCTCTCTCCCCTCTTGATTCCTCCCTTTCTACTCATGCTCACCTCTATTACCTTCCTCCCCCCTCTCTAGGTATCTCTGTGAACCACTCTGAGGGTTCCAAACGTGGAAAGCACAGAGGGAAGTGCTTACTGGCTAGATTGCTCTCTCCACATTTGAATTCCCCTCTTCCCCTCCTGGTCACCCCAACCCCCCCCACCTCATCTCTCCATGTAACTCAGAGAACCTTTCTGGGTATCCCTCACTGTGGAGAATCTTTTCACCATTAACCTAAAAGTTTTATTATTGAGGCTGTATGGAAGGAGAAGTCTTGAGGCTACTGCAAGAATAAGACTGAAAACCAGGGGCAACATTAATTAATAAGAGACCATCCAATAGCCTCCATATATACACTGAAACCAAGCTCCACCCAAGAGCCAATAAGTTCCAGAGCAAGACATACCACGCAAATTCTCCAGCAACGCAGGAACATAGACCTGAGCATCAATATACAGGCTGCCCAGAGGCACACCAAATCCATAGACATCTCAAAAATTAATACTGGTCACTCCATTGCACTCTAGAGAGCAGAAATCCAGCTCCACCCACCAGAACACCGACACAAGCTCCCCCAACCAGGAAGCCTTGACAAGCCACCTGTCCAACCCCAACCGCAGTGAGAAACCTCCATAATAAAGAGGAACTTCATACTACCAGAATACAGAAGGGCCACGCCTAACACACCAATCTAAACAAGATGAAAAGGCAGAGATATACTCAGCAAGTAAAGGAAAATGAGAAATGCCCACAAAGCCAAACAAAAGAGGAGGAGATAGGGAATCTATCTGAAAAAGAATTTAGAATAATGATAATAAAAATGATCCAAAATCTTGAAAGCAAAATGGAGTTACAGATAAATAGCCTGGAGACAAAGATTGAGAAGATGCAAGAAATGTTTATCAAGGACTTAGAAGAAATAAAAAGGAGTCAATATAGAATGAATAATGAAATAAAGGAGATAAAAGACACTCTGGAGGGAACCAACAGTAGAATAACGGAGGCAGAAGATAGGATAAGTGAGGTAGAAGATAGAATGATGGAAATAAACGAAGCAGAGAGGAAAAAAGAAAAAAGAATCAAAAGAAATGAGGAAAACCTCCGGGACCTCTGGGACCTCTGGGACAATATGAAACGCCCCAACATTCGAATCATAGGAGTCCCAGAAGAAGAAGATAAAAGGAAAGGCCATGAAAAAATACTCGAGGAGATAATAGTTGAAAATTTCCCTAAAATGAGGAAAGAAATAGTCACAGAAGTCCAAGAAACCCAGAGAGTTCCAAACAGGATAAACCCAAGGCGAAACACCCCAAGACACATATTAATCAAATTAACAAAGATCAAACACAAAGAACAAATATTAAAAGCAGCAAGGGAAAAACAACAAATAACACACAAGGGGATCCCCATAAGGATAACAGCTGATCTTTCAATAGAAACCCTTCAGGCTAGAAGGGAATGGCAGGACATACTTAAAGTAATGAAAGAGAATAATCTACAACCCAGATTACTGTACCCAGCAAGGATCTCATTCAGATATGAAGGAGAATTCAAAAGCTTTATAGACAAGCAAGAGCTGAGGGAATTCAGCACCACCAAACCAGCTCTCCAACAAATGCTAAAGGATCTTCTCTAAACAGGAAACACAGAAAGGATGTTTCAACACGAACTCAAAACAACAAAGTAAATGGCAACGGGATCATACTTATCAATAATTACCTTAAATGTAAATGGGTTGAATGCCCCAACCAAAAGACAAAGGCTGGCTGAATGGATACAAAAACAAGACCCCTATATATGCTGTCTACAAGAGACCCACCTCAAAACTAGGGACACACACAGGCTGAAAGTGAAGGGATGGAAAAACATATTTCATGCAAACGGAGACCAAAAGAAAGCAGGAATACTCATTTCAGATAAAATAGACTTTAAAATAAAGGATGCGAAAAGGGACAAAGAAGGACACTACATAAAGATCAAAGGTTCAATCCAAGAAGAAGACGTAACAATCGTAAATATATATGCACCCAACATAGGAGCACCACAATATATAAGGCAAATACTAACAAGTATGAAAGGGGAAATTAACAATAACACAATAATAGTGGGAGACTTTAATACTCCACTCACGCATATGGATAGATCAACTAAACAGAAAATTAACAAGGAAACACAAACTTTAAATGATACATTAGACAAATTAGATTTAATTGATATTTACAGGACTTTGCACCCCAAAACAATCAATTTTACCTTTTTCTCAAGTGCACATGGAACTTTCTCCAGGATAGATCACATCCTGGGCCATAAATCTAGCCTTGGTAAATTCAAAAAAATTGAAATCATCCCAGCCATCTTCTCTGACCACAATGCAGTAAGATTAGACCTCAATTACAGGAAAAAAACTATTAAAAATTCCAACATATGGAGGCTAAACAACACGCTTCTGAATAACCAACAAATCACAGAAGAAATCAAAAAAGAAATCAAATTATGCATAGAAACGAATGAAAATGAAAACACAACAACCCAAAACCTATGGGACACTGTAAAAGCAATACTAAGGGGAAGGTCCATAGCAATACAGGCGTACCTCAAGAAACAAGAAAAAAATCAAATAAATCAACTAACTCTACACCTAAAGCAACTAGAGAAGGAAGAAATGAAAAACCCCAGGGTCAGTAGAAGGAAAGAAATCTTAAAAATTAGGGCAGAAATAAATGCAAAAGAAACAAAAGAGACCATAGCAAAAATCAACAAAACTAAAAGCTGGTTTTTCGAAAAGATAAACAAAATTGACAAGCCATTAGCCAGACTCATCAAGAAACAACGGGAGAAGAATCAGATCAACAAAATTAGAAATGAAAATGGTGAGATCACAACAGACTCCACAGAAATACAAAGGATCATAAGAGACTACTACCAACAGCTATATGCCAATAAAATGGACAACTTGGAAGAAATGGACAAATTCTTAGAAAAGTATAACTTTCCAAAACTGAACCAGGAAGAAATAGAAGATCTTAACAGACCCATCACAAGCACGGAAATCGAAACTGTAATCAGCAATCTTCCAGCAAACAAAAGCCCAGGACCAGAAGGCTTCACAGCGGAATTCTACCAAAAATTTAGAGAAGAGCTAACACCTATCCTACTCAAACTCTTCCAGAAAATTGCAGAAGATGGGAAACTTCCAAACTCATTCTATGAGGCCACCATCACCCTAATTCCAAAACCAGACAAAGATGTCACAAAAAAGGAAAACTACAGGCCAATATCACTGATGAACATAGATGCAAAAATCCTTAATAAAATTCTAGCAAACAGAATCCAACATCATATTAAAAAGATCATACATCATGACCAAGTGGGTTTTATCCCAGGAATGCAAGGTTTTTTTAACATCCGCAAATCAATCAATGTAATACACCACATTAACAAATTGAAAGAAAAAAACCATATGGTTATCTCAATAGATGCAGAAAAAGCCTTTGACAAAATTCAGCATCCATTTATGATAAAAACCCTCCAGAAAGCAGGAATAGAAGGAACATATCTCAACATAATAAAAGCTATATATGACAAACCCACAGCAAACATTATCCTCAATGGTGAAAAATTGAAAGCATTTCCCCTAAAGTCAGGAACAAGGCAAGGATGCCCACTCTCACCACTACTATTCAACATAGTTTTGGAAGTTTTGGCCACAGCAATCATAGCTGAAAAAGAAATAAAAGGAATACAGATAGGAAAAGAAGAAGTAAAACTCTCACTGTTTGCAGATGACATGATCCTCTACATAGAAAACCCTAAAGACTCTACTAGAAAATTACTAGAGTTGATCAATGAATATAGTAAAGTTGCAGGATATAAAATTAACACACAGAAATCCCTTGCATTCCTATACTCCAATAATGAGAAAACAGAAAGAGAAATTAAGGAAACAATACCATTCACCATTGCAACAAAAAGAATAAAATACTTAGGAATATATCTACCTAAAGAAACAAAAGACTTATATATAGAAAACTATAAAACACTGATGAAAGAAATCAAAGAGGACACAAACAGATGGAGAAATATACCGTGTTCATGGATTGGAAGAATTAATATAGTGAAAATGAGTATACTACCCAAAGCAATCTATAGATTCAATGCAATCCCTATCAAGCTACCAATGGTATTTTTCACAGAACTGGAACAAATCATCTCACAATTTGTATGGAAATATAAGAAACCTCGAATAGCCAAAGCAATCTTGAGGAAGAAGAATGGAACTGGAGGAATCAACCTGCCTGACTTCAGGCTCTACTACAAAGCCACAGTCATCAAGACAGTATGGTACTGGCACAAAGATAGAAATATAGATCAATGGAACAAAATAGAAAGCCCAGAGATAAACCCACGCACATATGGACACCTTATCTTTGACAAAGGAGGCAAGAATATACAATGGAGAAAAGACAATCTCTTTAACAAGTGGTGCTGGGAAAACTGGTCAACCACTTGTAAAAGAATGAAACTAGAACACTTCTTAACACCGTACACAAAAATAAACTCAAAATGGATTAAAGATCTAAACGTAAGACCAGAAACTATAAAACTCCTAGAGGAAAACATAGGCAAAACACTCTCCGACATAAATCACAGCAGGATCCTCCATGACCCACCTCCCAGAATATTGGAAATAAAAGCAAAAATAAACAAATGGGACCTAATTAAAATTAAAAGCTTTTGCACAACAAAGGAAACTATAAGCAAGGTGAAAAGACAGCCTTCAGAATGGGAGAAAATAATAGCAAATGAAGCAACAGACAAACAATTAATCTCAAAAATATACAAGCAACTTCTGCAGCTGAATTCCAGAAAAATAAACGACCCAATCAAAAAATGGGCCAAAGAACTAAACAGACATTTCTCCAAAGAAGACATACAGATGGCTAACAAACACATGAAAAGATGCTCAACATCACTCATTATTAGAGAAATGCAAATCAAAACCACAATGAGGTATCATTTCACACCAGTCAGAATGGCTGCTATCCAAAAGTCTACAAGCAATAAATGCTGGAGAGGGTGTGGAGAAAAGGGAACCCTCTTACACTGTTGGTGGGAATGCAAACTAGTACAGCCACTATGGAGAACAGTGTGGAGATTCCTCAAAAAACTGGGAATAGAACTGCCATATGACCCAGCAATCCCACTGCTGGGCATATACACCGAGGAAACCAGAATTGAAAGAGGCGCGTGTACCCCAATGTTCATCGCAGCACTGTTTACAATAGCCAGGACATGGAAGCAACCTAGATGTCCATCAGCAGACGAATGGATAAGGAAGCTGTGGTACATATACACAATGGAATATTACTCAGCCATTAAAAAAATACATTTGAATCGGTTCTACTGAGATGGATGAAACTGGAGCCCATTATACAGAGTGAAGTAAGCCAGAAAGAAAAACAACAATACAGTATACTAATGCATATATATGGAATTTGAAAGATGGTAACGATAACCCTATATGCGAGACAGAATAAGAGACACAGATGCATGGAACAATTTTATGGACTCTGAGGGAGAAGGTGAGGGTGGGACGTTCTGGGAGAATAGCATTGAAACATGTATATTATCGTATGTGAAACAGAACACCATTCCATGTTCGATGCATGAGACAAGGGCTCAGGGCCGGGGCAATGGGATGACCCAGAGGGATGGGATGGGGAGGGAGGTGGGTGGGGGGTCCAGGAAGGGGAACACATGTAAACCCATGGCTGATTCATGCCAATGTATGGCAAAAACTATTACAATATTGTAAAGTAATTAGCCCCCAACTAAAATAAATAAATTTATAAAAAAAAAATAAATAAATAAATGTAGTACTATAAAATCTTAAAAAAAAAAAAAAGAGTAGGTATATGTGTCTGTATAAGTGATTCACTTTACTGTACATCTGAAAGTAACACAACACTGTAAATCAATTACACTCCAACAAATTTTTTTTAAAAGTTTACGTAGCCAAAGTAAATGCTTCTGCAACAAATGTCAGTGGTCCATAGAAACTATATCTAATGTGTTCATTTTACTGTCAATTGTATTTTGAACATGTTTAAGAATAAATGCCTTTATAGGTAGAAATAATTGTCTTATTTTTTCAAGTTTTACTGAGATACAATTGACATATAACACTGCATTAGTGTGTACAATATAATGCTTTGATGTGTGTATATATTATAAAATGATTATCACACTAAGTTAATGTGTGTGGATGCTCAGTTGCTCAGTCATGTCTGTCTCTTTGCAACCCCATGGAATGTAGCCCGCTGCCCTCTCTGTCCATAGGATTTTTCAGGCAAGAACAGTGGAGTGGGTTGTCATTTCCTCCTCCAGGGGAACTTCCTCACTCAGGGACCGAATCTGCATCTCCTGCATCTCCTACATTGGCAGCAAATTCTTTACCACTGAGCCACCTGGGAAGCCCCTTACCACCACCGCCACCCCATACTAATCCTCCCTTCCTTTCTTGTCCAGATTTCTAGTTCACCCTGGCTAGGAGTAAACTGTGCAATTGAGGTTCCCCAGTCCTACTGTGGGATTCTCTCTTGGAGAAAGTTGTTCATGAGATAGGAATAAAGTTTCTCTCCTTTCCCCACAGAGGGAGAAAAGCCCTGGGGGTCAGTGGGTCTGAGGAATCAGCAGCAGCAGACTGGGCAGGGTGTGGAGGAAGGTGAGGCTGACTTACAGGAGGCCAGCTCCAGAGCTGAGAGCAATGGGGACCACAGGTAGAGAGGGGATGATGGCAGCAGCGACCAACAGTAATGACCTAGAGTCAGCCTCTTCCCCTCTACCTCTGGGGAAGGAGGTTCAGAAGCAAGCCTGGACTCCCTCCTAAACAAGGGAGCACAGCCCAAACACTGAGATACTGGAGATTGCTTTAAAGCTCTCTCATGAGCTGAGAACACTTGAGACACTGTGTGGGAGGTAGAGCCTCTCTTCCTGTGACTCTGTAGAGGCCCACCGTCACGTTTCTCCACGCTCTCACTTCCTCTGCTCTCTTCTTGTCAGTGCTCTTAACTTTGTCTTCCCATTGCCCTGAGGCAAATTCCTAGTTGATATCCAAGGTGAAACAAATCTAACTTTTTAGCCAATACTTGGATTCCTTAAGGTTTTGAGTTTACATAGGATATAATGGGAGAAGGCAATGGCACCCCACTCCAGTACTCTTGCCTGGAAAATCCCACGGACGGAGGAGCCTGGTAGGTTACAGTCCATGGGGTCGCTAGGGGTCAGACACGACTGGGCGACTTCACTTTCACTTTTCACTTTCCTGCATTGGAGAAGGAACTGGCAACCCATTCCAGTATTCTTGCCTGGAGAATCCCAGGGATGGGGGAGCCTGTCTATGGGGTCTCACAGAGTCGGACACGACTGAAGAGACTTAGCAGCAGCAGCAGGATATAATGAATTAAAAAGAAAAACATTTATCTGATAATTAATGCTCATTTTATATGTGACAAATAGCCATGACTATTTTTGTTAGAAGTTATATTGAAATAGTTCTTACTAAATTTAGATACAGAAAATATTTCTTAGCTCATCTAATATAGTATAAATATCATATGGGTAATGATAAATAGTGCAGAAATATGTTAATCACACTGAAATAATTATTAACACAATTCCTTTGTCAGTAGTCACTAGGCAACTAAAAACAAACATTAGTTCCCCCAAAGAAATCACTTACACTAAGCCCTACATCACCAAACTGAGGCTTAATCACAGTTTCGACTCTCCCAGATGTGGAATCTCAGACTCATCAGGACTCTTCTGATCACCAGCTCAGTTCAGTTGTTCCAGCATGTCTGACTTTTGCGACCCCATGGACTGCAGCACGCCAGGTTTCCCTGCCCTTCACTATCTCTTGGAGTTCACTCAAGCTCATGTCCATTGAGTTGGTGATGCCATCCAACCATCTCATCCTCTGTCATCCCCTCCTCCTCCTACCTTCAATCTTGCCCAGCATCAGGGTCTTTTCCAATGAGTCAGTTCTTCACATCAGCTGGCCAAAATATTGGAGCTTCAGCTTCAGCATCAGTCCTTCCAATGAATATTCATGGTTGATTTCCTTTAGGATTGACTGGTTTGATCTCCTTGCAGTCCCAGGGACTCTCAAAAGTCTTCTCCAACACCACCATTCAAGAGCATCAATTCTTCAGCACTCAGTTTTCTTTATGCTCCAACTCTCACATCCATACATGACTACTGGAAAAACCAGTAGTCATCACTTCTTATCACCATCACTTAGGTAATCTGTCTGGTAGACCCCCACCATCCCTTATAAAGAAAGTAACCTTCAATAATCAATCTGATTTTTCCTGCCTTGTACAACTTCCTTGTTCCTGCTCTCTTCGGCTGACAAAATCTCTTGCCTTGTAAAATTCTTTGCAGCTCCTTTGTATCTGCTAGACTGCATGCTACCTGTTTCATGAATCCCTGAATAAAACCAATACGATCTTTTAAATGTACTCGGATGAATTTTTTAAACCAACCATTAGTATTTTTAAAGATATAAAACTATTTCACAAACATTCTTTACCTGATTCTCATAACAACATCATAAGGTAAATAATTTTATTTTTATCTACATTTTCTACTTCAGGAAACTATTCCACAAATGTCAGGACTTTGGAAACAATTTTTATGCCTAGGCTGGGTACCTAGGCTTAGATCATTCATCAGGTCATTGGTAGAATCAGTACTTGAATTTCAGACTTGAAAATTTACTATTATTCAGTTTCAAGATCAGAATATTTTTCAATCACAAAAACATGAAGAATGATCAGTAATAAACTTGATTAGCTAATAAGTGTCATTACCTTTTGCATTTCAACTTCTACTTTCATTCTTACCAGCTGAATAAAATACTTTCCCTTGACTTCTTTAAGCGAAAAAGCTAACAGATATTACTCTTAGTCATAAAAATATCACCTTGGATTCTGCACAGTAAGAATTAGAATGGTATATTGTGAGCAATTAAATTAAGCCAATTATTTCAGGATAATATTTATTCTTTATATGTATTTTTTATGTTGGAATGATTCAAGTAATTTAAATATATATTTTAGAAGTAGAAAAACATTTCCCATAGGTTCTTTCTGACAAGAAAGAGTTTTATTTCTCATTTATGTTCACAGCTAACCCTTGAACAATTTGGGTATTAGGGGCACCAACCCTGCATTCAGTTCAAAGTCTAAACATAACTTAGAGTCAGCCTTCTGTGTCCCTAAATTCCTTGTATCTTCAGTTCTGTATCTGCATATTCAACCAGCTAAGCTTCTGTAGAACCATATTATCTGCTATTAAAATAACAAAACAAAAAACACTTGCATGTAAATAGACCCATGTACTTCAAACCTGTGTTGTTCAAGAATATAAGATTTGAAATACCTGATTAATGAATCCTAATGAGGCTTCCCAGGAAGCTCAGTGGTAAAGAATCTGCCTACCAATGCGAGAGATGTAAGAGATGCAGGTTTGATCCCTGGTTGGGGAAGATCCCCTGAAGTAGGAAATGGCAACCCACTGCAGTATTCTTGCCTGGAGAATCCCACGGACAGAGGAGCCTGGAGGGCTACAGTCCATGGGGTCACAAAGAATCAGACACAGCTTAGTGACTAAGCATACATAATGGCTTTGCAGACTTCTCTATCACCTGATCATAGGGATACACTTGCCTTCTGTTAGGATGTAATATTTACATCAAATGGATATATACATCATTTGTCTATTTTTCTCATTTGCTTCTGAGTTTGTAAGTTTTAGAGAGAATGTGGTGCGTCTATTGCACGTTGACCTACAATGGCTATGTTAGAAATTTCTGTGTACCTTTGGCCTTAATAACAAACATGATTAACTACCCTTAACCACTTTCAGAAAAGGAACTTCTGTTCCTTCATAATCAAGCATTTCAAATATACTGATACTGATGGCACTGTTCTCACATTTAGGTTCCACAGCTACATATCTAATGTGGCTTGGGCACAATGCTGCCCTCAACCCACACCTGCCATTGTCAAGGGCTAGGAGTTCATTCAGATGATTCTTGAACAACTGCAAAGGTGTTAATACTTCTTAGATTGATTAACAGCTTCCAAGACTAAGGATGGAAGAGTTTTGTCTCAAGGAAATGAACCAGGAGTTTCCCTATGGCAAACCAAACTCTTGTATAGTTGAATGATTTTTGATTCTACCCATAAAAATATCATCTTTTTCCAAATAGCTTTAAAAAGCTTTACTGGCAAAAGTAATATTTTTGGACATATTTGAGTATTAGAATTAGAATGCTTTTAAAACTGGAAGAAAAAAAAGACATTAAGAAAAAAATAGTTCTAAGCACAGATATAACTTGAAAAACATCTGAAGCTGGAGTGGAACTATCAAATAAGGACCATGAATTCATCTATAATACAGTCCATGGAGTCACGAAAGAGTCAGACACGACTTAGTGACTGGACAACAACAAAAACAAGACAAGTGGACTCTGAAGAAAATGAAAAAGAGTAGACTTATTATCGCTTTACTCTCTGAGCCACCAGGGAAGCCCCAAAACATTCCAAACCTCCTTATATTTGGAATAGGTTATTTCCATTCCTTTTAGTTTTAGCATAGCATTGAAAAAATGGAATGCAAGAAGACATTTGAGTTTATTTAAATATCATGCAATGCTATTTGCATTGTTTCTGAAATAAAGACAATTTTTATAATACATAAAGGACAGGAAACAAACTGCAAATAAAAGAATGAAATCCATGTGGAATAGCTAAGTCTGTGTGTGTGTGTGTGTGTGTGTGTGTGTGTGTGTGTGTGTGTGTGATTTGTCAAGCACATATTCTCCTTATGCTTTTGACTTGGATATTTTAAAAATGATGTAATTCATATGCTTTTCATTCATTTACACTTAAAGCATTAAAATATAGTTCAAATTATGTATTCGTGTACCATGAATCAATTTTTTTCTGTTGAAAATGTCTCTTTTCTTGAGTAAAAAAAATTCACACTAAATTAGAATCCAAAGTTGTTAATTCACAGCATCAACTCCTAGACTAGAATATACATATACGTATTCTCTTGACATGAGATGATTTTTGAAGTTTTACAAACAACCTCTGGCATAATTAAAATCAAGGTCTTGCCTTTTCTGTCATTATTAATGATCACTGTTATGGGATAAAATAATCACATAACAATCATTTCTACTTAGTACTTTTCACTATATCTACCTTAGCAGACTCTAGATTTAGAAGTTCTTCCTTTATGCCCTTATTCAAGTTTACAAAATAATTTTATTTTCGCCAAATACAGGAGACACTATCATATGCCCTAATATATCAAACAAAACACAAAACAGAACATAAAAAAACACAGTTTTATTTTTCATGAATGTACAAACTTACTTTACACACAGTATTATCCCTTGGTTTCCAGATCAGCTTCTTTTGTCTATTAACTAAAATGATTTCTATTTGCAATGATTCATGTCACTCCCCACCCACCAATAAAGGTCTTCACTGTCAAATTTTTGTGGAGAAAAAGCAAAAAGAGAAGAAAGATCACACTGTACCACTGGAAGCTAGATGTCATGGCCTTTGCTCTCAGCTATCATCAGATAGAGCTCCCAGAGTCACAGTGACTGACTATCTAAGGGGCTCCTATAACCCTAGAAGGGGAAGCTGCTGCTATGGCAGGTTCTGTGACAGCTTCTAATTCATCTTCCATGACACCAAATGCTGCTTATGATGGTAGCCTACTGGTGTTGACACTTGTTTTTGTATGCCATAGTTTAAAGAATCACACTATGAAATCGTTCCTGAATGTGCCTTGTAACACTTAGTCACAATAAGATCATTTACATCCCTATTTTTTTTTTTTTTTTTTGGTGAGAACATTATTTAAGTTCACCTCTTTCATGTGCTAAGACACTTCAGTAGTGTCTGACTCTATGCAACTATGCGACCCTGTGGACTGTAGCCTGCCAGCTGTCCATGGAATTTCCCAGGCAAGAATACTGGAGTGGATTGCCATTTCCTTCGCCAGAGGATCTTCCCAGCCCAGGGATTGAACTCGCATCTCTTATGTCTCCTGCATTTGCAGGCAGGTTCCTTAACACTAGTGCCACCTGGGAAGTGACCTCACCTCTCTCAACAAACTTCAGTTATACAATATTATCAACTATAATCACCATGTTATACATTAGATACTCAACTCTTATTCATCTTATAACAAAGTTTATACAATTTTACCAATCTCTTCCTATCTCCCTGATTCTCTGGCAATCACTTTTCTACTCTGTGTTCTAAGAGTTTGACTTTTCTTTTAGAATTCTACATATAAGTGCTATCATGTGGTAGTTGTCATTTTCTATCTGTTTTATTGGTATTTCACTTAGCATAAGGCCCTCCAGGTTCATCATTGTTGTTGCAGATGACAGGATTTCCTTCTTCAAGGCTGATTAACATTCCATTGTGTATATATGCCACATTTTCTTGATCCATTCATTCATGAAAAGACATGTTGTTTCTATTCCTGGGTTATTATGAATAATGCTATGAACATGGGAGTACAGATATATCTTGAAGATAGTCATTTCACTTGGTGGGACAGGTTATATATGTCCAGAAATGCAATTGCTGGATCAGATGGTGGTTCTATTTTTCACTTCTTCAGAAACGTTCATACTGTTTGCCATAGTGTACAGGGTTCCCTTTTTTTCCCACATCCATATTATTATCTCAGGTCTTTTTAATAATGGCTAACCATATATGGCACTTCTGATTTACATTTCTTGATGGTTAGTGATGTTCCAAGCCTTGGGCATCTGAATATATTCTTTGGAAAAAAATGTCTATTTGGGTCCTTTGCTCATTTTTTAATTGTTTTTTCTTTGCTACTGGGTTGTATGCATTTATTGAACATTTTGGATTAACCTGATTTTCTAGGTTGCCTTTTCATTGTGCTAATGGTTTACTTTGCTGTGCAAATGCTTTCAAATTTAACTCTGTTTATTTTTTCCTTTTGTTGTCCCCAAATATTCTTAAGATATCAGTGCATTAATACTCTTGAAGGTATGCAGTATTGCAGAGGGCTCAAGATACATTCTTGGTCCTCAGAACACAGAAAACATATTCTGCTTGTACTCTACAGCTTAGTGAGTTTAATTAAGATTATTACTTTCTGAGCTGCTTCATAAGTCACAAGTAAGTATACTTCCTGCTCCCTTGCCCATTTATTCAGTAGGATTATGGTAACATAGAACTGAATTTTCCTGAATCATATTTCAGTGTTTATTAAAGTGCCATAGTAATGTCTTATTAATAAAAAATAATATAAATAATCAGGATGTTATGAACTGAATTATGTTTCCCCAAAGACACATTCAAGTCCTAATACTTGGTACCTGTGACTGCAATCTTATTTAGAAATAGTCTTTGTGAATGTGTGCAAGTTAAAATGGGAGCAAGTTGAATTTGAAAATGAAAAGTGTTAGTTGCTCAGTCCTGTCCGACTCTTTGTGACCGTAAGGACTGCAGCCCACCAGGCTCCTCCGTCCACGGAGTTCTCCAAGCAAGAACACTGGAGTGGGTTACCATGCCCTCCTCCAGGGGATCTTCCCAAGCCAGGGATGGAATGTGTGTCTCCCACATTGCAGGCAGTTTCTTTACCATCTGAGCCACCAAGGAAGCCACACTGAGTTTGAGTGGGGCTTAATCCAACATGACTGGTGTCTTTAAAAGAGGAGGAAAATTTGTACATGAACCTAGAAACACAAAAAGGAGACTACCACACGAGGACAGAGACAGAAATCAAATGCTTGCGGCTAACTGCAACCGGAAGAATCAAGGAAGTATTTCTATGGAGGCTCTGGAAGGAACATGGCTTATCCCAACACCTTGATTTTGAGCTTCTAGCCTGTAAAACTGTGAGAGAACAAATTTCTATTGTTTTAAGCCACCCACGTTGTGGCACTCTGAGATACTCCAAGTAGCTTGAGATAGAAGTCTTTCAAACTTGTAGGAGAGCCCTGATGGCATATTACAGTAGCAGTATCTACTTCAGTGACTGTATTTGTAGTCATAAAAGTAAATAAGACTATGTTTTAAAAAGAAATGAATGTGTATTCTGCTGAGCTAAATTCCTACTGCATTATAGAGAAAATGTACAATCAGAAATAAAAATATTACTACCCAAACTCAATGTGGAATCAAGATTGCCGGGAGAAATATCAATAACCTCAGATATGCAGATAACACCACTCTTATGGCAGAAAGTTAAGAAGAACTAAAGAGCCTCTTGATGAAAGTGAAAGAGGAGAGTGAAAAAGTTGGCTTAAAGCTCAACATTCAGAAACCTAGGATCATGGCATCTGGTCCCATCACTTCATGGGAAATAGATGGGGAAACAGTAGAAACAGTGTCAGACATTATTTTGGGGGGCTCCAAAATCATTGCAGATGGTGATTGCAGCCATGAAATTAAAAGATGTTTACTCCTTGGAAGGAAAGTTATTACCAATCTAGATAGCATATTAAAAAGCAGAGACATTACTTTGTCAACAAAGATCTGTCTAGTCAAGGCTATGGTTTTTCCAGTGGTCATGTATGGATGTGAGAGTTGGACTATAAAGAAAGCTGAGTGCCAAAGAAGTGATACTTTTGAACTGTGGTGTTGGAGAAGACTCTTGAGAGTCCCTTGGACTTCAAGAAGATCCAACCAGTCCATCCTAAAGGAGATCAGTCCTGGGTGTTCATTGGAAGGACTGATGTTGAAGCTGAGACTCCAATACTTTGGCCACCTGATGCAAAGAGCTGACTCATTTGAAAAGACCCGGATGCTGGGAAAGATTGAAGGCAGGAGGAGAAGGGGACGACAGGGTATGAGATGGTTGGATGGTGTCACCGACTCAATGGACATGAGTTTGGGTAAACTCCGGGAGTTGGTGATGGACAGGGAGGCCTGGCATGCTGCGGTTCATGGGGTTGCGAAGAATCAGACACGACTGAGGAACTGAACTGAACTGAAATTCAATGTTGCAAAGTACCCTTCTCCAGAAACACCCTTCCAGGAAAGGCTGTCCTCCAAGCTTGCTGTTTGCTATACACTTTGCTGAAGGACTGCATAATATAAAAATCATGAGCAGATACTTGGTGTTTCTACAACTTTTTAGGTAAGGCTTTGTAATATGAAATAACTGGTGATAGATACTCAGGTTAAATAACAAATAGCTTTGGGTTTAGCTACTTGAGGGCAGGGGTCATTTTAGATAGATCTTGGTATCCCAAAGGCCCCACACAGTATCTTTCAGATGGTTGGTGCCAAAAAAACTATTTAAAAGTAGTATGCAGACATTAGATACATGTAAATGGTTGGCTGTACATGAAGAAGATAACCTGTAACTAAAAACTGAGTAGAAGCATTCATACTTTACATTTATGAAGATGACATTAAAATGTATAGAGATATTCATATACATTATTTAACTTAATTTTTAAAACATTTCTGTCCAATAGGTATTATTGTCTTTGTTTTATAGATAGGAAATTAAGGCTTAGGAAGTTTTCAATGATGTGCCCAAGGTCACATAGGTAGTGAATGGTGTAAAAATGGTAGGGTGGAATGACTCACAGTCCAAATCTCTGTGCCACACTCTGTGATGCATCATATACCACAATCACCTTCTGAGGAAATGCCATCTGAGGACTCAGACTATAGACTTCATTGCAAATGAGCCCAGAAACTATTCACCTCAACTGTTTCTATCACAATTTGTCCACTTTAAGTGGAGTTAATAATATTTGAAATCCCCTGTCTCATTTGAACAATATGAGTGGACATGTGTTGATGATTAAATCACACCAGAAACTGTTGAAAAGTATGGTCTCTGTTTTAAATCCAAGAAATTAGTTTTATAATTATATAACTAAAATTCTAACCAGATGGAATACCAAGTGAATTATGTTAACTAACTCTCTTCTTTCTCTCCCATTACAATTATACAAATTTCATGCTAACTTTATATATACTGTACTATTTTGGACATTCTTAACTAAAATACCAACTATCTTGTTAAATATTTTTAATGCCATCATCTATCATCACTTGATATATAAAGCGCATTGTAGTAGACTAGGTGCTTTAACTGCTCAGAATCTCTCTACATGAAGGAACAGCTCTACCAGCACATCATTGAAAATGATCACCATGGAGCCAGCCAGAAATCAATCAATCAAAAACTAACTGTAGGAGATCAGTCCTGGGTGTTCATTGGAAGGACTGATATTGAAGCTGAAACTCCAATACTTTGGCTACCTGATGCGAAGAGCTGACCCATTTGAAAAGACCCTGATGCTGGGAAAGATTGAGGGCAGGAGGAGAAGGGGATGACAGAGGATGAGATGGTTGGATGGCATCACCGACTCAATGGACATGGGTTTGGGTGGACTCTGGGAGATGGCGATGGACAGGGAGGCCTGGCATGCTGCTGCTCATGGGGTCGCAAAGAGTTGGAAACGACTGAGCGACTGAACTGAACTGAAGCATGCCCATAATAGAATTTAACCACTTTCTCACAAGTAAAACCATTCAGACTTTATAATCACACCCATCCTCCACCTCATAAGCCTTGCTAGAGAAGACAAAACAAGCCACACGTAACACTACTGAAGAGAACACCTAAACATGGTGAAGACAGTCAATTTCATGTTTTGTGTTTTTTACCCTCCCCCTCCCAGAAAAAGCCACAGAGAAATTAATGTGTTAAGAATGTAGTATTTATCCAGCTGAGGCTCTCTGTTTCCAATTGAACTTGGTTAAATTTATTGGTCATGACAAAGAAGTGAAAAGTCAAAGTGTTAGTCACTCAGTCATGTCTAACTCTTTGTGACCCCCACAGACCTCTGTGACCCCATTGTAGCCCACCAGTCTCCTCTGTCCAGGGGTTCTCCAAGCAAGAATACTGGAGTGGGTGGCCAAAATGAGACACTTAATGTGGCCTTGAATAATAACAAGATATAGTCTTGAAGAAACTGATAGACATTAGTAGGAATGTACTGATAAAAGTTTAACAGTCATCTCTCAAACAACAAGACAGTTCTGATTTGTGAAATTAGTCAGTTTTTATGGTATGAATATTACCACTATGCTTATTTTAAGTCACCAATGTCACATCAGTAAGCACAGAATTGGGAAGAGATGGATGGGCAAAACCAGTTATCACACCAGGACCCCATGGGCACAAGGAAGAAGAGAATCACCCCAAATGCCTGCTGTGTCTTCATTTCACTTGTGTCAAGTTCAAACTGTATTGGTGTAGGAAAAGGAAAAGGGAATTAATATTTATGAAATGGCTACTGTGAGCCAGACCCATTTAAAATGATGATCTCATTATACAAAGTTATGGGGGAGATCAACCAAGATAGTAGAATTGAGAGGCCTTGATGGTTGGATGGCATTACCAACTTGATGGACATGGGTTTGGGGTAAACTCCAGGAGTTGGTGATGGACAGGGAGGCCTGGCGTGCTGCAATTCATGGGGCCGCAAACAGTCGGACACGACTGAGCGACTGAATTGAACTGAACGCACTTCTGCTCACAAGCACTCCAAAATTACAACTATTTTCAGAACAAACAGCAGTAAAAAAAAATAAATACCAGAAACTACAACTAAAGACATAAAGAAGGAACTACTGAAAATAAG
This sequence comes from Giraffa tippelskirchi, assembly GCF_054371585.1. NCBI lineage: Eukaryota > Metazoa > Chordata > Mammalia > Artiodactyla > Giraffidae > Giraffa > Giraffa tippelskirchi. The sequence goes on from NC_137284.1 coordinate 72,985,411, forward strand.
AAACATCTCAAATAAGCAAACTAACCTTACAATTGAAGGATCTAGAGAAAGAAGAAAAAACAAAACCCAAAGTTAGCAAAAGAAAAGAAATTATAAAGATCAGAACAGAAATACATGAAATAGAGACAAAAAGCAAAATAAAACAAAGACAAGAGAAAAGATCACCAAAACTATAAACGTGTTCTTTGAAAAGATGAACACAATGGATAACCTTTAACCAAAGGGGAGAGGGCCCAAATCAATAAAATCAGAAATGAAAAGGAAAAGTTGCAATTGACACCACAGAAATACAAAAGATCATAAGAAACCACTACAAACAACTATATGCCAATAAAATGGACAACCTAGAAGAAATGGCCTTCTAAATTCTTAGAAATGTACACTCTCCCAAGACTGCACCAGGAAGAAAAATACAATGTAAACAGACTAATTACTAGTACTGAAATTGAATCAGAAATTTAAAAATTCTCAACAAACAAAAGTCCAGGACAAGATGACTTCAGAGGTGAATTATATTAATACCAAATACTTAGAGAAGGGTTAACACTAAGCCTTTCTAAACTAATCCAAAAAATTACAAAGAAAGGAGCGTTTCTGAACTCATTCTATGAGGGTATCATTTCCCTGACACCAAATGCAGACAAAGATATAACAGCAACAACAAAAAAGAATTTTACAAGCCAATATCACTGATGAACGCAGATTCAAAATTCATCAAATTGAATCTAGCAATACATTAAAAGGATCATACACCATAATCAAGGGGGATTTATCCCAGGGATGCAAGGATTTAATATCCACAAATCAATCAATATGATACACCACATTGACAAACTTAAGAATAAAAACCATGTTGATCATCTCAACAGATGCAGAAAAAGCTTTTGATAAAACTCAACATCTATTTGTGACAGAAAAAAAAAAAGAACCTCTCCTGAAATTAACTAAATTTCTGCATGGATTCTTTTTTCTGATGAAAAACTTCTTTGAAATTCTGCCAGGTGAAAGAGTACAGATAATGGAAAGTCATTATCTTTATCATCATCAAGCTGTTATCATCTGAATGCTTATCTAAATTGAGGGCTATAGCAGCTTACAAGTGCTTACCTTTGGAGCACAGGTGTAAAAGGGTGAACTGGAAGCTTCTGCTGGTAGTCTAGTGTGGAGGTGTGGTCTGTATCCTTGTCAATGCTTCGTCTTTCACAGAGACTGATGCTGATATTTATAGAAGATTACTGGTCCCTGAAAGAAAGACAGTAAACAGCTAGAGCAGTTATGTTTCAAAAGTACTGATGGAACATGAGCACTTCCAAATTTCTACATGCAGATGAATTTTAATGTATTCAACAGCTCTTTTAGAAAATTATATCCTCATCATTAAAAGAAATACCCAAGTTATAACACTAAAATCATATAATTCTGAAATGGAGAATGCTAAGAGGACTCTTGGGACATACTCCTTTTTACAGATGAAGAGAGAATACTTTAATCAAAGCACTTTTCTTTCAAAAGAAAAGGCCGTTATTGGCTCCTAGAGAAGCAGCTGCAATTTCATCTCACAGCCATGTGGCACTGAAATTCAGAATATTTTTATTTTACAGAATTCTCACTCTAGTGTCTAATTCCACAAACAGCATTTCTCCCTACTGGCATAATCTCTATTTCACAAATTCGTAGTATATTCAGGTATCTAAATCATTAAGAATCGATGTGGAATGTACCCCAATATTCATTGCAACACTGCTTACAAGAGCTAGGACATGGAAGCAATCTAGATGTCCCTCAACAGATGAATAGATTAAAAAAAGTTGTGGTACATATATATAATGCAATATTACTCAGCCATAAAAAGGAATGCATTTGAATCAGTTCTGATGAGATGGATGAATCTAGAGCCTATTATACAGAGTGAAGTAAGTCAGAAAGAGAAAATTGTCTTACATTAATGCATATATATGGAATCTAGAAAGATGATACTAATGAACCTATTTGCAGGGCAGCAATGGGGAAACAGACATAGAGGGCAGACATGTGGACACAGTAGGGGAAGGAGAGGGTGGGATGAATTGGGAGTAGCACTGAAATATATACATCACCATTTGTAAAACAGATAGCCAGTGGGAATTTGCTGTATGATGCAGGGAGCTCAAACCTAGTGCCCTGCAACAACCTAGAGGGGTGGGACAGGGTGGAAGTAGATTCAGGAAGGAGGGGACATGCGTATACCTATGGCTGATTTATGTTGATGATTGGCAGAAACCAACACAATATTATAAGCAAAATAAGTTGGTGCAGCCACTATGGAAAACATTATGGAAGTTCCCTTGAAAACTAAAAATAGAACTACATATGATCCAGTAATCCTACTCTTGGGAATATACCTGGACAAAACTAGAATTCAAAAAGTTACATGCACCCCTGTGTTCATAGCAGCACATTTTCAATAGCCAAAACACGGAAACAACTGAACAGTCCAGATGAAGAAGATATGGTATATATATATGATGGAATACTACTCAGTCATAAAAAGAACAAAATAATGCCATCTGCAGCAACATGGATACAACTAGAGATTATCATACTAAGTGAAGTAAGTCAGAAAGAGAAAGAGAAATACCATATGATATCATTTATATGTAGAACCTAAAATATGGTACAAATGAACTTACCTGCAAAACAGAAACAGTCATAGACATAAAGAACAGATTTGCAGTTGCCAAGGGGGCATGCGGAGGGAGGACTGGGAGTTTGGGATTAGCAGATGCAAACTAATATATATAGGATGGATAAATACCAAGGTCTTAACGTATAGCACAGCTTCCCTGATAGCTCAGTTGGTAAAGAATCTGCCTGCAATGCAGGAGAACGCAGTTCGATTCCTGGGATGGGAAGATCCAGTGGAGAAGGGATAGGTTACCCATTTCAGTATTCTTGGGCTTCCCTTGTGACTCAGTTGGTAAAGAATCTGCCTGCAATGTGGGAGACCTGGGTTCGACCCCTGGGTTAGGAAGATCCCCTGGAGAAGGGAACAGTTACCCACTCCAGTATTCTGGCCTGGAGAATTCCATGGACTGTATAACATGGGGTCACAAAGCATCAGACATGACTGAGAGACTTTCATTTTCACTTTAATGTATAGCACAGGGGACTGTATTCAATATCCTGTAATAAAAACATAATGAAAAAGCATATAAGAAAGAATGTATATATGTGTATAACTGAGTCACTTTGTTATACAGCAGAGGTTGGCATAACACTGTAAATCATCTAAAAAAAAATCAATGCCTGGACTAGATGAAATTATCAGAGGTAATTTAGACCTTTCAATTATTTATCTCCTAATACTGGTGAAACTTGAAGCTTTTATGTAGAATATAGTGTTCACAGTCTCAACTGTTTGATGTCACATTATATATGAAATATATATATATATATCATATATATATATATATATATATATGTATAATATACAGTTCCCCAAACAATTGTTTTTGCTCTGGCTCTACCTTTAGGCTTCCCTCAGAGCTCAGTCTGTAAAGAATCTGCCTGCAATGCAGGAGACTGCAATTGGCAGTAAAGTATACTGAAGTCAACAATGACATGGGCTAGTATCAGGAAAAGGAAAAGGAAAAACTTTCTGATTCCAACCACAATATCCCCAGGAAAGCTGGCAGTAGTAAGAGCTAAAGTTGACATCCTGTATTACATATCTGAAATGAATCATAATCTAATTATCATAACTTCAAAAGTAGGAGCTACTATTTATCCCGTTTTTCACTAGAGGAAACCGGGGCCAGGAGAAGCTGAGTCACTCATCTAAGGCTACCACCCAGTGTGGAAGCCAGACTTTGAACTCAGGTAACCATCTCTAGAGCCTCAGGAACTTAACTGCTGCTGCTGCTGCTAAGTCACTTCAGTCGTGTCCGACTCTGTGCGACCCCATAGACGGCAGCCCACCAGGCTCCGCCGTCCCTGGGATTCTCCAGACAAGAACACTGGAGTGGGTTGCCATTTCGTTCTCCAGTGCATGAAAGGGAAAAGTGAAAGTGAAGTTGCTCAGTCGTGTCCGACTCTTAGCGACCCCATGGACTGTAGCCTACCAGGCTCCCCCGTCCATGGGATTTTCCAGGCAAGAGTACTGGAGTGGGGTGCCATTGCCTTCTCCGCAGGAACTTAACTAGGATTCCCCATCTCTATTTGTGAGGTCTAATGACTCCCAGCAAACACTTTATAGCTGCAAGAATTGCTCACTCTCTCCTGCAAGCAGAGGGCATACCTGGGCCTGAGGAATGCTGGAGACGTCAGAAAGAGCAGAGGCTCCTATGTTCTATTCTTCTCTCTCACCCATCTGCTCCTCCCCAGTGATGCAATTACTATGCATCTGATCCACAGTCCACAAACTTCTTCCAAGAATGATTGCAGGGCTGTATGGTGTCCGGCATTGTATTAGGCCGGTGCAAAAGTAACTGTGGTTTTGCATTGTTGAAATTTGTCATTTGATATTGGGATATATTCTTAAATAAATTTCGTTACGTTATATATCATTTTAATGTTCATTTCTCACTTTATGTTTTTTGTTAATGACATATTACTTGCTATTTATTTTATATTTATTTTAGACTATGGAAGTGATGTTAGACAAAAAGTAAATTCAAGAGATTTTTTAATTTAAGTTCAAAATGGGGCCTAAAGCAGCGGAGACAACTTTGCAACATCAGCAACACATTTGGCCCAGGAAATGCTAACTAACATACAGTGCAGTGGTGGTTCAAGAAGTTTTGCAAAGGAGATGAGAATTTTGAAGATGGGCCAGCCATTGGAAGTTGACAATGACCAGCTGAGAGCAATCATTGAAGCTGATCCCCTGACATCTACATGAGAAGTTGCCAAAGAATTCAATGTCAACCATTCTATGGTCATTCAGCATTTGAATCAAATTGGAAAGATGAGAAAGCTCGATATGTGGGTGCCTCATGAGTTGACTGAATATCAAAAAAGTCATCGCCTTGAAGTGTCATCTTCTCTTACTCTACACACAACAAAAAATCATTTCTTGATCAGATTGTGATGTGCAATGAAAAGTGGATTTTATAAGACAATTGGCAATGACCAGCTTAGTGGCTGGACTGAGAAGAAGCTCCAAAGCACTTCTCAAAGCCAAACTTGCACCAGAAAAAGGTCATGATCACTGTTTCGTGATCTGCTGCCTGTCTGACCCACTATAGCTTTCTGAATCCTGGTGAAACCATTACATCTGAGAGGTATGCTCAGTAAATCAATGAGATGCACTGAACACTGCAACGCCTGCAGCCAGCACTGGTCAACAGAAAGGGTCCAATTCTTCAGGACAACACCCAGCTGCACGTCATACAACCAACGCTTCAATAGTTGAACGAATTGGGTGACCAAGTTTTGCCTCATCTGCCACCTTCACCTGACCTCTTGCCAAGACTACCACTTCTTCAAGTATCTGGACAACTTTTTGCAGGGAAAATGCTTCCACAAACACCAGGAGGCAGAAAATGCTTTCCAAGAGCTCACTGAATCCTGAAGCATGGATTTTTATGCCACAGGAATAAATGAACTTATTTCTCGTTGGCAAAAATGTGCTGATTGTAATGGTTCATATTTTGAGTAATGAAGATGTGCTTGAACCTAGTTATAATGATTTAAAATTCACAGTAAGAAACCTCAATTACTTTTGTACCAACCTAACATGCCCAGCATTTTGTAAAATATCGACACATAATCGACACTTAATATTTGTTGAATGAATGATCATTTCAGAGTTTTAAGTGTTAAGACAATGCACAGGACATGGAAAGCTTCCCACAATATGTGACACACGTGCATGTGTGTTTAGTCATTCAATCATGTCCTCATCTTTGTGGTCCTATAGATGACAGCCTGCCAGGCTCTTCTGTCCATGAATTTCCCAGACAAGAGTGCTGGAGTGGGTTGCCATTTCCTACTCCAGGGGATCTTCCTGACTCAGGGATTGAACCTGCTTCTCTCTGCATTGGCAGGAGGATTCTTTACTACTGAGCCACCTGGGAAGCCCCACCTGACACATATCAGCTGCTTAATAAACATTAGTTGTTGCTATTCTACTACTACTGCCTACTGTTACTACTATTTGTCTACAAGATAAGTTTATATAAAATATAAATGTTTTATTTCATTAGTCTCCTCTTTTTTTTTTAAACTGATATTTTGTTATACAGCCTCTAGATTTTATTTTATTCAATTTTATTAGTTGTTATTAAGCCCGGTTAATTGTTATTAAGCCTAGTTGTGCCCATTTTATTCACATAATAAACAAAAGTGTGAGGATGATTATTCTTATTTGATCTCAACATGCATGTAAAATTATTAATCTTTGATGAATTTTAGAAGAGCAATTGCTGGGTCAAAACATATATAATATTCCAAATTTTGTAATGGTTATTTCAAAGGACTACACTTCTAAAATCTCTGATAAAAACTCATGACTCAAAGTAGATTTGCAAATTTCTTATCCTGGAATAAAATGATTCAGTAAGAGAAAAATATTATGTGCACAAGGAGTTTTTTCCCAACACCATTTCAAATATCAACAAATTCAAAACTATAAAATATCCTCTAATAAAGAAGTGTTAAATTTTTATAAGTCAACATAGTGTAATGTTGGCTAATAAAGTAGCCATAACAATTAAATGACTATCTAGAAACATGGAAAATATAAAAACATGAAATGTTTGACACTTAATATTAAATAGTTAAGGAGAACAAACAAAGGACGAAAGAAAATTGTCAAAAATAACTGTAGTGGTGGTCATCTATTTTCCAAAAATAATTAAATATGAGGAGTGACCACTTACTAATAAACTTTCAGTTTACACAGATGGGAGTAGGCAACACAAATGGAATTATTACTGAAATAACTGTTTTAAGTTGCACCATTTTAAAACCTGCCATTAACTTGTAGTGGACAGTTTGTTGATGTTAAAGAAATATTTTTAAGAGTTGGCCTAATTCATTCTGTAATGAATTTTACATGTTAAAAGCTGAATTTTCTATAAATCTGAAACTAAATTATGAATTTCTTTTAACACACAGAAATTAGCCTTTTACATAAAAGCACTGCACTTTTTGTTAGCATAGCATTCAGAGGGTACAAACAATATTAATAATGCAAGGCACTAAAATTCTGTATTAAGGTAATGCAGAGTGTTCTCATTCTAATCATCTTTCTTTCCAGGAAACTGACCACAACCCACTTGGGTCCTACTTATCACTGTCCTTGGGTATAGCATGGGGATATGAGTCCCCCCTCCATTTCCTCGCCCTTCTCTACTTCAGCCTGATTATTATTATTATTATTATTATTATTATTATTATTATTATTATTATTCAGTTGCCCAATGTTATTCAGGTCTTGGATAGAGTCAATCTTAAAAAGAGCCATTTAAATTCTGATCACTGAGCCACTTTGAAAGCTGAATCAGCTTGGTGACTGACAAGCTTTTCTAAGCCTTCACATCCTCAACTAACTATGAAAACAACACAACCTGTATCATATAGATACAAGAACCAAGGAACTACAAGGTAAAGGAACAAAGGGGGAAAAACAACCAAAATAAAATAAATAAATGAGAAAAGGAAAAAGGCAAGATGTGGAAACTTGGTCCAGGCAGAGAGAATATGTAAGAAATATGGATACACTTGTCACCACTGTCCCCAGTCTAAGTGGAATTACTTGTTAGTTACGGATTTAAGCAATTTGCAGAGTACTTAAATAGTTAATCGTAGCTTAGAAACATTTGACAACAATATGTACGCTAATCCAAAATATAATCAAGTTGTAAAAGCCAATTGACCTTCCAGATGTCGAGGATGAATAATTCAAGTCAGCCCTTCCCCAGCCCGGCATCCAGCACATTACACTGATGAGACTTCGCCTTCCTGCTTGGCTTCTCCATCTAGGATTAGGGGACTACAGTTTCTGGAGGCTTCTTTGAACCACATACGCAAACAAATTAGCTTAATTATTTACTGCTTTCCCAACTCAGATGAAATGATTCTGGTTAAAAAAAAGAAAAGTGACCCCTCCAAAAAACGACAGTCTCAAAGCCAAGTGAAAACTCGCCCCTGGCGCATCCCTGCTACTCTGTTGCTGTGTCAGCCCTGATTCAAGGGTAGGTTTCTGGTACATCTGCTGTTTTCCTTCTCTCCTCTCTTCCCTGGGATTAGCTCCCCTAACAAAGGAAGGGGCCTACTTTCATGTGCGTCAAGCAGGCCTAAACACCCTGGAGGGTCCCCTCTGGCTCTCACATGGCCTTGTTTCCAGGCAGAATTAGAATTCTCTATCAGGGAAGCAGTTGGATGGGCTTTTACAAAGATTTATATCTCCACCCAGCGGTTCTCCACAAGGGGTGATTTTGTCCCCAGGAGTCATTTGGCAATGTCTGCACACACTTTTGGTGACTGTCACAACTGGGGGGGGGGGGCTGTTATTGGCATCTATTGGTTAAAGCCCAAGAATGCTATTAAATATCCTGCAATGCACAGGACAGTCCCTCATCACAATTAAGTCTCAAATGTCAATAGCACCAAGGTTTAAAAGCCCTGCTATAACCATAAAGTTAGAATATGAAAAATTCCAGAGCACTGTTTCCATCTGTAATTCTCTTCACTTCATTCATACCACATAGTATTTGTCTAGGCATCCTTTCCCAAATTACACATTCAACTGGCTAATGGACCCAGGAGATCTATTTATGTGGGCCACCTAGGAGGATGAGGGAACAAATGGAATATATACATTCTCCACACCTAGTCTGGTGCTCAGGATGCAAGATGGCTGGAAGGCAGGCCAGGAAGGAATCCCAAATGTACTACCTAAGGGCCAATTGATTTTGCAAAGATACTTACCTTCCTGAATCCAACCCCACCTCCCCCAGTAACAAAACGAGAATAAGAGAATGGATCTTGTTCAGATTAAACAAAATATATCTGTGTCTGACCCACTGTTTGCCCAAGTAGATAATAAATGCTCTTATTGATACTTTATAACAACGGATCCCAAACTATATTACACATCATAATTAACCTGGGGAAATTATTAAAACTCACATTCTTAGGTCCTAACCACAGAGATTCTGATCTCCTATGCTAAGTCACTTCAGTCATGGCCGACTCTGTGCGACCCCATAGACGGCAGCCCACCAGGCTCCCCCATCCCTGGGATTCTCCAGGCAAGAACACTGGAGTGGGTTGCCATTTCCTTCTCCAATGCATGAAAGTGAAAAGTGAAAGTGAAGTCACTTAGGCTTGTCCGAGTCTCAGCGACCCCATGGACTGCAGCCTACATGGCAGGAGTATTTATCTAGAATCTTGATTTTCTTAGAAGAGACCCAGTGATTCTGACCAACATAGTCAGTGGCCCATGTGTTGAGAATCTCTGCAGCCCAGGAGTTGGCACTGGACATCCCCCACAGACACTCTCAACCAGATGCTCTCTGGTTCATTACACCTCCAGAGAGAAGGCAAAACGATGACATTTCTGCTTGCTTTCTGTTTTCTCTAGAATCTAAATTCTGGGATAATTCAACTTAAGAGTCTCACTTTCTCCAACCTTATGCTGTCCTCTCTGAAAGCCATCAGCTAACTCACGGATGCCTCTTAGTAAATGTCTCTTATTTTATAAAAGAAAGAGAACATTTGGCCACATGAGCTCATAGATGAAAACTTAAGAAACAGGAGAAGTGGCATATACTAACTCAGCCTCAGAGAGCACCACAGAGTCATGGGAAAAAAATCTGCCTTTGAAGTCAAAGAGACTGGAGTTTCCATCTTAATGCTGCCCTTTGCTTGCCCTTGAGCCCATGCAGTAAAAGGGGAATGAAAACATGCTTCCTTCACCAGAAGGTGCTCTCGTTTGGTCATACTAGGATTGGGTCATCCTGTGTGTAGCAGACAGTACAGGTCACCCATCCATTCTTCCATTCTTGCTTGTTAACAGAAGCCAATAATTTTGACAGAAGGCAACAATGAACCCAAATAAAAAGCAACATAGGTTACTCTTACTCATAGCTACACAGTGACCCTGTGACAGAGTACTGGCCAAAAAGACCTAAGACCATTATATCCATGAAGATGAAAGTCTATGCTAAGGATGATGGAACAGGAAGGCTGGGTCTTTCGTGGGGTCTTTAAAATAGTCTTCGACTTTCTACCTCTAGACTCAACACTACGTGACAAAAATAACTCCCCCTATTTGTTTAAACCACTGTTCCAGTTTTGTCCTACAAGCATAATCCCTACCCAAAGCACTGCTCTGGAACACAAATGCTTCATCCCAGCCAAACTACTGACACTAGCATGATCCAGTCTCCCTAGGTTAAACCTCTGGTTTTTGTAGCTCTCCTCTTTGCTTGGAACTCTCTAACTTGGATCGACCCTCTGGAACATTCTCTTCCAAGTTGTTGCCAGTTGGGTGACCTTCTGACCTTACTATTTATCCTAAAATGTTTCACTTTTCTTTCTTTGAGTTTTCTCCTGGTGTCATTTACCTTCCTGATTCTGATACTATTCTTTAAACAGAATGAAATGGTTGGATCCCCATTAAGGAAGCTCTTTTGGTCCTCAGAGCTGTGACCAAGATGTAGAGTGAGATGCAAGAGGGCAAAATTTCAGGAAGCACTCACTCACAGGCCCTGCAAGTAAAGGGTCAGTGTGTTAGAGTAAGTACCTCCCTAAAGTGCCTCACTAGCCTCATCCTAGAGGCGCTCCCCCAATACTTCTCCAGGCTTGCCCCTACTACAGCTTCTGGGATGCACCTGCCCTTTAATTTCAGTAATTGTTAAACTGCAATTTACAATCACTATCTTTTAGTAAGATACATATATATAAAATGAATATGATATTTTAAAGGATTATATACAACAGAACAGAAAATAGTGGAAAGTGTCCATTGCATAGAAAACATTCTTTGTGGTGGTGAGGGTAAGTATTGTTGCTTTTGTTTGTATGTATGTATGTGTAGCTCTGGGCCATGAGATAAAATGCAATACTTACTGTGAGTTACTTTCCATAAATTGTGAAAAAAAAAAGTTCTGTTCTTTGTTGCCAGTTTATTATCCCTCTTGATCTAGGTTTCTCACCTTCACACTAGCTGTCTACTAAATTTCACCTGCCAGCTTATATATGTTCATAGAATATTTGGGCTTCCCAAGTGGTTCAGTGGTAAAGAATCTGCCCATCATGCAGGAGACACAGGAAACACAGGTTCGATCCCTGGGTCAGGAAGATCCCCTGGAGAAGGAAATGGCAACACAGTCTAGCAGTCTTGCCTGAAAAATCCCACAGACAGAGGAGCCTGGCGGTCTGGAGTCCAAGAGGTCACAGAGAGCCTGACATGACTAAGCATATACACATAGGATACTTAGCATATATTAGCTATAAAGAGCTTATGTATGTGCTGTATGATGATTTCCAAAGTCTGAAGTTCAAATGTTCAAAATGATGGAGTCTTTCACAGAGTTATGGAAGAACTTCTCAGGAGTACTTAACAGTTTGCCTTTATTCTTTATTTTATAAAGATGGTTTACCTTCTTAAGACAACATCCCTACATATGCTACTTTCAAAGAATCAACTTTATCAATTCTAGGGTTCTGAGATCACAAAGTAGGTCAAGGCCACTTTGACCTACTTTATTGTATTACTTTGTAATACTATATTGGGATAGTTTGACCTAGTATATTAGGAACTTTTGGGAACATCATTCTAGTTTTCCCAAATCCAATTTCTGAAAGAGCCAGTCCTCAACTTTTTATAAAACTTTCAGTTTTCAACACACTTAGAAAACACACCAAAAAAAATCTCCAATTCGTAAAATAACTCATATTCTAACACTGACATTTGTTTCTGCTAATGTTTATACTAGTGCTAAAGACTTTGCAAGGGTTTATTAGAGTTTATGCAGTCTATTCCCCCTGAGAAACCAATGAAGATATAGGAGACATCTACTGTATGTTCATATAATGTATGAACCAAACGAAATATGACATATAGTCTTAAGACAACAATCAAGACAAGGAAGAAGAAAAAAGTATTTGTAATTGCAGATGCAGGAAATATATCAAAGAGATTCAAATAGCTGATGGAAGGTAAAGTACATCATTGGCTTTTTTGCAAGATGACACCTAATTGAGCTAATTTATCACTTTTGCACGTTGGCATGCTACAGCCAACCATGTATACACAAAGTACCAGGGACAGGATGATACAAAGAATTAGAGAATGTTTTTCACTTTGGATCTTGAACATTCAGAGCCCTTCGGGGAAACTTTTGTCAAGTGCCTAAATAATAACTACTTGCTGCCTTGGCACACTGTAGGTGCTCACTGAATGTATATAGAAGCAATGAATGAATGCTGGACCAAAGATAGGCAAATTTACACACATTTTTGATCATTCATCTACAAGACTACTTACAGACTTCCTGAGTTCATTAGGAAATCCAAAAACTATTTACTAAAGTATCTTTTCCATTTACTTTGAATCATATAGGAATTCAGGAGATTTGGGTTTATATATTTTGTATTCACTTATATTAACATATTAAAATGTTATTAGTAACTAATAGCTCCATAGAGATTCATTGCATTTGAAGTCATTTGGAAAATAAGCCTTTTGTCTTTCAAACAAGAAGTTTAGATTTGCCAAGAGTAAAACTCTTGAACACAAACACATTACAGACTTTTCTTTAATGATATTCCAAATGTGATTCCTTTGCTTGTGGTTTTTCTAGTTGATGTATTTGTATGTAAAATTGTACTTTGTGGAATAAGACAGAGGCAGGAGAATTTTTATCCTTAACCTGTTCACTGTTTCCCCTCTTTGCTTCCATGTTAGAAAATGTATGAGCACGGATGATGCCAAAATCATTACCATTGTGCTAAGTGGCATGGCATGACTACAACCTCTAAATTTAATTCAACAAACATTTATGCAGTACGTGCTAAGTGTTCACACATTAATTGGGAACCTGTAGTATTCCAGGTATTTCACAATGCAAACTTTTCTGGTGCCTCTTATTGGCCAGGGTTCAAAACTGAATTACGCACTTTTCCTACCCTCACAAAGTTCATGCTAACTAATTAACCATCATGTATGACCTTTGAAACAAAGTGGTTAAATCATTTACTGCTTCTGCTATTTCCTTGCTTCCCATTGAATAGTGAGTAGGTTGCAAGATGTTTCATCTTTGAAAACTTATTCCCCTGTCCGCAGATTGGTTGATGCACATTGTCTTCAAAATGTTTTGACATTATGATCATACAAGTCCTAACAAGAGTGAGTTCTTCAGCATTGTCAACATGAAAAGGCAAGTCATTCTCTGCTTAGTTTCAATGTGTGAATCCTCAAATGCCATTTTTCTAGTTCTCTGGGTTTCAGTTTCCTACGTAAATGAGGTAGGACCAGTGATCACCCGTTCATCTCTCATCCTACAGATCTGTTCACGTAACTTGTTTGGTCACTGGACACTTATACATGAGAATCTATCAAATAAGTATGCTGGAATCAAACTTTTTTTAAAAGGTCCCTATCCTACCACATACTGTCATGTCTGCCCACAGGCAATAGGAATCCTTTTCTGACTATGAAAGAATTAATGCATTCTTCATGTTCTTAGCAATTTATATCATCTCTGATGACATTCAGGCTATAAAAGCTATCAAAAGATTCCCAGAAAAATATGTCAACTTGTGCAGGGACTGAGCAAAAGGATTAAATCCCACATGTGTGGGGGTTGTATTTATGTCTGTTTAAAACATACACACATGTCTATATGTATATTTCTATGCACAGCTCTATATTTATGTCTTTATGTGCATATGTGTATATAATTTATTATATGCTAAGAGCCAGAGCTGTGTTAAATGCTCTATATACATTTTCTCATAAAATCCTCACAACATACGTAGAAGGTAAATATTTTTAAAAAGCAAGACAGCTTTGAAAGAACACAGTTTCCCCAAAGTCACTATGAGAAAATGGCAGAGCTAGAATTAACACTAGTTTACCCAACTATGAAGGAAGGACACCATTATATGTGTATGTGTGTATGTGTATGTGTGTGTGTGTGTGTGTAGACAGAGAGAGAGAGAATGTCATGTAACTTATAAACTTTTGGAAACTGAGTTGTTAAGAGATGACTGCATGTTTGTTTTAGTAAGAAAATGTGCCAATCATGGAGGTATAAATTCGACCCTGAAATACTGCACTGAAACTCTACGAGAGTTATGCTGGTAGAGAAGGCATCTCTGTTAAGGTAAAACTAACCAGAACTTAAATATATTCACTAGAAAACCAAATATAATATAATGTTTCTCAACAATTAATAATTGTCCTCCTTAGTAACAAGAATGACGTAACCAACAAAACAACCATGGTGATCTGGAAAACTAACTCTGGAAAAGCATTAACCACAATCTCCAAGTATGAAGGTTCTCTCAACCTACAATTTCTTTAGTAAAAATAATATCAATTCACACTTCACATGTTCAAATGCTAATACACAAAATAATGACCAAAACAATGCCAAAATTAGTAGATTACTTCAGATAATTGCGTTCTGTTCACCTCGTTTGGTTGGTATCCCCCAAGAATCCTGAGATAACCAAACAACACTAGTAACAATGACCAGAACTGCATTTTGTTATGTGATATTTTATCACCAAATCAGGACTTCCATATCATTCTGCTCAGGATTTATTGTGGGGCCCAAAATCCAATGTTAGCCTAAGAAACATACAATACATTTCATACAATACCTATTGTGTTTAAATGTCTATGCAACTCTGTCTACCTCAGTTATTGACAGAGGATTTTCCCAGCCATAAGCATTGTATTAGAACATCAGGAATTTTTTTTTTAAGTTGAATGATTTACTTCCCAAATTTTTGAATTAGTTCCCAAAGAATTTTCCCATAAAGGACAAAACAGAAACATACACAACAAATTTTTAACATAAAATCTAGTTAGCCAAAGGGTGGTATTTCATTTGTTTCTATAATTAGGAAAGGGCTGCTCCACTAGCTGTTCTAAGTGACCTCTGGCAGGTTAGTCAGTCTTTAGGTAAGAGTTTCTCAATGAGAGATGGAGGTACAAATAGGGAAGCTGTCACACTGTTATTTATCTCTTCCCAAGCGTGTTGAGCTCTTGACGTTGAAGGGAGCAGGTGTATATTTTAAAAATCACATTGAGTATTATAATAATTTTTTAAATTACTCTTATAATGAAATTACAGACTGTAAAATTGGCAAGGAGATCAAACCAGTCAATCCTAAAGGAAATCTACCCTGAATACGCATTAGAAGGATTGATGCTGAAGCTCCAATACTTTGGCCACCTGATGCACAGAGCTGACTCACTGGAAAAGACTCTGATGTTGGGAAAGACTGAGGGCAGGAGGAGAAGGGGACAACAGAGGATGAGATGCTTGGATGGTATCGTTGACTCAATGGACATGAGTTTGAGCAAACTCCGGGAGATAGTGAAGGACAGGAAAGCCTGGCGTGCTGCAATCCATGGGGTTGCAAAGAGTCAGACATGAATGAACAACAAAAAGTGGCAAAGTCTCAACTGATGTCATTATTCACAGATAGATTTGGGGGTTTCAACTAGGAGATAAAGGACATAACATTTCTAGGAGCCCATCACATTTTTTACAATTTTTAATAGCCATTGACATATATGGATTTAGCAAGGAGGATTTAGTAATTAAGAAACATGGCTTTAGATGACTTTTAAATCAGCCCTATACATTCTCTGTACTGTGATTTATGATTTAGGCTTTGCACCTTGAATCCTGAATATACTATCAGTAGCTTACTGACACTTACGGCTTTTTACACAGAGTTTTGCAGGAACTCGGGCAACTCTGGCCAGTTAAGAAAATACACTTAACTGAAGATTCCTGAGATGATTCTAAAGCCCTCCTGAATCAAACAGAGCAGTACAGGAGCAGATTTTGAAGATAACATCTGCCAGGGAAAATACATCTTTGAGATTCCCTCAGACTAAAATTTCTGTGTCACTTGAAAGTGCAAGGAAATTGAGATCTGGAAGTCCAAAAAAATGCAAATGTTTTGGTACCTCAAGTTCAATGAACACTGCTTTATATGAGGTACCAAAACATTTGCAATTTTTTGGACTTTCACATCTCATTTTCCTTGCACTTTCAGGTGACACAGAAATTTACTAGTCTGAGGGAATCTCAAAGATATATTAAGACTCATTGGAAAAGACCCTGATGCTTGGAAAGATTGAGGGCAAGAGAAGAAGAGGGCAACAGAGGATGAGATGGTTGGATGGCATCACTGACTCAATAGACATGAGTTTGAGCAAATTATGAGAGATAAGGAAGGACACAGAAGCCTGGCCTGGTGTGCTGCAGTTTATGGGGTCACAAAGAGCCAGACACAACTGAGTGACTGAACAACAATAAATTAGTGTGCTGGATCTGGGCAACGTCATACCACCTTGCAAGAGCCACTGTGAAAATCTCTACCTCGTAGTTTAAAATCAGTCATGGATTCTTTATACCACAGAAACTATCAAATGCTACAAATCAATGCCCACACTCCCGCACTTCAAAACATGACTGTTAAACATTAATACTAACAATGAGGAGGAAGACTGTCTAAGAACCCTTAATTTTGAGTCTTTCATATAGTAAGAATTTGTTTTACTTGGTAAGTTTCTCTAGAAGATTTATGATGGGAATTTCTTTTTCAACCTGAGTAAAATGGTGTCCCTTCAATATTTGCATTGAATTTATATTTGTATGCCTGGTGGAGAAAGATCTTAGATAAAATAAGAGTGTTTAACCAGGTCATTGTCAGCTGGTTCCATGCTCTCAGCTTTTAATACTGGCAGGGTTCCAGAATTATTATTTGAAATCTAATGGCAGCAGACATGTATCTAATCTCCTTGAACCTTTTTTTTTCTTTCTTTCTTTATTTATTTAGTTTATTTGTTTTGCCATACTTTGACATGAATCCACCATGGGTGTACATGTTTTCCCCTTCCAGAACCACCCTTCCACCTCCTTCCCATCCCATCCCTCCAGGTGATCCCGGTGCACCAGCCCCGAGCACCCTGTATGATGCATTGAAGCTGGACTGGCGATTCGTTTCACATATGATAATTTACATGCTTCCATGCCATTCTCACATATCATCCCGCCCTCACCCTCTCTCAAGAGTTCAATTCAGTTCAGTCGTTCAGTCGTGTCCGACTCTATGCGACACATGAATTGCAGCACGCCAGGCCTCTCTGTCCATCACCAACTCCCGAAGTCTACCCAAACCCATGTCCATCGAGTCAGTGATACCATCCAACCATCTCATCCTCTGTCGTCCCCTTCTCCTCCTGCCCCCAATCCTACCCAGCATTACGGTCTTTTCCAATGAGTCAACACTTTGCATGAGGTGGCCAAAGTATTGGAATTTCAGCTTCAACATCAGTCCTTCCAATGAACACCCAGGATTGATCTCCTTTAGGATGGATTGATTGGATCTCCTTGCAGTCCAAGGGACTCTCAAGAGTCTCCAACACCAAAGTTCAAAAGCATCAATTCTGTGGCACTCAGCTTTCTTCACCGTCCAACTCTCACATCCATACATGACCACTGGAAAAACCATAGCCTTGACTAGACGGACTTTTGTTGGCAAAGTAATGTCTCTGCTTTTAAATATGCTATCTAGGTTGGCCATAACCTTCCTTCCAAGGAGTAAGCGTCTTTAAATTTCATGACTGCGTTCACCATCTGCAGTGATTTTGGAGCCCCCAAAAATAAAGTCTGACACTGTTTCCACTGTTTCCCCATCTATTTCCCATGAAGTGATGGGACCAGATGCCATGATCTTTGTTTTCTGAACATTGAGCTTTAAGCCAACTTTTTCACTCTCCTCTTTCACTTTCATCAAGAAGCTCTTTAGTTCTTCTTCACTTTCTGCCATAAGGGTGGTATCATCTGCATATCTGAGGTTATTGATATTTCTCACGGCAATCTTGATTATAGCCTGTGTTTCTTCCAGCCTAGAGTTTCTCATGGTGTACTCTGCATATAAGTTAAATAAGCAGGGTGACAATATACAGCCTTGACGTACTCCTTTTCCTATTTGGAACCAGTCTATTGTTCCATGTCCAGTTCTAACTGTTGCTTCCTGACCTGCATACACGTTTCTCAAGAGACAGGTCAGATGGTCTGGTATTCCCATCTCTTTCAGAATTGTCCACAGTTTATTGTGATCCACACAGCCAAAGGCTTTGGCATAGTCAATAAAGCAGAAATAGATGTTTTTCTGGAACACTCTCACTTTTTTGAAGATCCATCGGATGTTGGCAATTTGACCTCTGGTTCCTCTGCCTTTTCTAAAACCAGCTTGAACATCTGGAAGTTCACGGTTCACGTATTGCTGAAGCCTGGCTTGGAGAGTTTTGAGCATTACTTTACTAGCATGTGAGATGAGCGCAATTGTGTGGTAGTTTGAGCATTCTTTGGCATTGCCTTTCTTTGGGATTGGAATGAAAACTGACCTCTTCCAGTCCTGTGGCCACTGCTGAGTTTTCCAAATTTGCTGGCATATTGAGTGCAGCATTTCACAGCATCATCTTTCAGGATTTGAAATAGCTCAACTGGAATTCCATCACCTCCACTAGCTTTGTTTGTAGTGATGCTTTCTAAGGCCCACTTGACTTCACATTCCAGGATGTCTGGCTCTAGGTGGGTGATCACACCATCGTGATTATCTGGGTCGTGAAGATCTTTTTGGTACAGTTCTTCTGTGTATTCTTGCCACCTCTTCTTAATATCTTCTGCTTCTGTTAGGTCCATACCATTTCTGTCCTTTATCGAGCCCATCTTTGCATGAAATGTTCCTTTGGTATCTCTAATTTTCTTGAAGAGATCTCTAGTCTTTCCCATTCTGTTGTTTTCCTCTATTTCTTTGCATTGATCGCTGAGGAAGGCTTTCTTCTCTCTCCTTGCTATTCTTTGGAACTCTGCATTCAGATGGGAATATCTTTCCTTTTCTCCTTTGCTTTTCACTTCTCTTCTCTTCCCAGCTATCTGTAAGGCCTCCTCAGACAGCCATTTTGCTTTTTTGCATTTCTTTTCCATGGGGATTGTCTTGATCCCTGTCTCCTGTACAATGTCACGAACCTCTGTCCATAGTTCATCAGGGACTCTATCAGATCTAGTCCCTTAAATCTATTTGTCACTTCTACTGTATACTCATAAGGGATTTGATCTAGGTCATACCTGAATGGACTAGTGGTTTTCCCTACTTTCTTCAATCTAAGTCTGAATTTGGCAATCAGTAGTTCATGATCTGAGCCACAGTCTGCTCCTGGTCTTGTTGTTTCTGACTGTATAGAGCTTCTCCATCTTTGGCTGCAAAGAATATAATCAATCTGATTTTGCTGTTGACCATCTGGTGATATCCATGTGTAGAGTCTTCTCTTGTGTTGTTGGAAGAGGGTGTTTTCTATGAGCAGTGCATTCCCTTGGCAAAACTCTATTAGCCTTTGCCCTGCTTCATTCTGTACTCCAAGGTCAAATTTGCCTGTTACGCCAGGTGCTTCTTGACTTTCTCCTTTTGCATTCCAGTCCCCTATAATGAAAAGGACATCTTTTTTCGGTGTTAGTTCTAGAGGGTCTTGTAGGTCTTCATAGAACCGTTCAACTTCAGCTTCTTCAGCATTACTGGTCAGGGAATAGACTTGGATTACTGTAATATTGAATGGTTTGCCTTGGAAATGAACAGAGTTCATTCTATCGTTTTTGAGATTGCATCCAAGTACTGCCTTTCGGACTCTTTTGTTGACCATGATGGCTACTCCATTTCTTCTAAGGGATTCTTGCCCACAGTAGTAGATATAATGGTCATCTGAGTTAAATTCACCCATTCCAGTCCATCTTAGTTCGCTGATTCCTAGAATGTTGACGTTCACTCTTGCCATCTCCTGTTTGACCACTTCCAATTTGCCTTGATTCATGGACCTAAAATTCCAGGTTCCTATGCAATATTGCTCTTTACAGCATCGGACTTTGCTTCTAGCACCAGTCACATCCACAGCTGGGTATCGTTTTTGCTTTGGCTCCATCCCATCATTCTTTCTGGAGTTATTTCTCCACTGATCTCCAGTAGCATATTGGGCACTTACTGACCTGGGGAGTTCATCTTTCAGTGTCCTATCTTTTTGCCTTTTCATACCATTCATGGGGTTCTCAAAGCAAAAATACTGAAATGGTTTGTCATGCCCTTCTCCAGTGGACCACATTCTGTCAGACCTCTCCACCATGACCCATCGGTCTTGGGTGGCCCCACATGGCATGGCTTAGTTTCATTGAGATAGACAAGGCTGTGGTCCGTGTGATCAGATTAGCTGGTTTTCTGTAATTTTAGTTTCAGTGTGTCTGCCCTCTGATGCCCTCTTGCAACACCTACCACCCTCTCCCACAGAGTCCATAATACTGTTCTATTTATCTGTATAAATAGATGTATAATCTTTTGATGTCTCGTATACAGGGTTATCTTTACCGATTGACTAAATACCATATATATGTGTTAGTGTACTGTACTGGTGTTTTTCTTTCTAGCTTACTTCACTCTGTACAATATGCTCCAGTTTCATCCACCTCATTAGAACTGATTCAAATGTATTCTTTTTAATGGCTGAGTAATATTCCATTGTGTATATGTACCACAGCTTCTCCTTGAACCTTTTGACTTTCACCCTTTGACATAAATTGCAGCAGTATCTTTTTTGAGCCATCTCCTAGAGTGATGGAAATAAAAACAAAAATAAACCAATGGGACCTAATTAAACTCAAAAGGTTTTGCACAGCAAAGGAAACCATAAACAAAATGAAAAAAAAAAATGAAAAGACAACCCACAGAATAGGAGAAAATATTTGCAAATGATGCAACCAACAAGGGATTAGTCTCCAAAATCTACAAATAACTTATGCAGCTCAACATCAAAGAAACAAACAACCCAATCAGCAAATGGATGGAAGACCTAAATAGACATTTCTCCAAAGAAGATATGCACATGGCCAAGAAGCACATGAAAAGATGCTCAATATCGCTAATTATTAGAGAAATGCAAATCAAAACTACAATGAGATATTGTCTCACACCAGTCAGAATGGCCATCAAGAAATCTACAAACAATAAATGTTGGAAAAGGTATGGAGAAAAAAGAACCCTCCTACACTGTTGGTGGGAATGTAAATTTGTATAGCCACTATGGAGAACAGTATGGAGGTTCCTTAAAAAAACTGAAAGTAGAGCCACCATGTGATACAGCAATCCCACTCCTGTGAATATATTTGGAGGAAAAAAAGGGTTCAAAAGGATGCAGTCACCCCAATGTTCATTGTAGCACTGCGTACAATAACCAAGACATGGAAGCAACTTAAATTTCTATTAATGGATGAATGAATAAAGAAGATGTGGTATATCTATACAATGAAATACTACTCAGTATGGTGAATGAAGGAATGAAATAATGCCATTTACAGCAACATGGATGGACCTGGAGATTATCACAGTAAGTGAAGTAAGTCAGAGAGAAAAAGACAAATATCGTATCTGCTTACATGCAGAACTTAAAAAAAAAATGATACAAATAAATTTACTTACAAAACCAAAACAGACTCACAGATTTAGAGAACTAACTTATGGTTGCCATTACTAGGGGAAATCGAAATAGGGATAGACTGGGAGTTTGGGATTGACCTGTACACACTACTTAATTTAAAACAGGCAAGCAAGGACCTACTGTATAGTGGCAGGGAATTGTGCTTGGTATTCTGTAATAACCTAAATGGGGAAAGAATTTGAAAAAGAATAGACACATGTGTATGTATAACTGAGTCACTCTGCTATAAACCCGAAAATAACAAACACTGATAATCAACTATACTCCAATATAAAATAAAAATTATAAAAAAAGATTAGTTGCATATCTTCACTCATCCTTAGCCACAGAGTCATGAGTCAGAGTCACCTAGAAATTTTTTTAACAGCTGTACTGAGATGCAATTAATACACAAAAAAAATGCACATATTTGATGTGTACAGTTTGATGAGTCAATATATATATAAAAAAACACCTATGATACCATCACCACAAAAGGTAGTAGATATACTCAACATCTCCCAAAATTTCCTTGAATCCTTTTAGCTTTTGTTTTTTAGGGTTTTTTTTTTTTATCTAAAGTATGATTTATAATATTAGATTAGTTTCAAGTATACAGCAAAGTGATTCAGTTATATGTATATATTTTTTTCAGATTATTTTCCAGCATAGGTTATTACAAGATATTGACTATACTTCCATGTTTTTTTGTTTTTTGATAAGGATACTTCACATGAGATCTACTTTGCAGCAATTATGAAAAATAGCATGGAGATTCCTAAAAAAGTTAAAGGTAAAAACTACTACATGATCCAACAATCCCTCTTCTGTGTTTACATCTAAAAGAATTAAAATCAGGCTCTTAAGGAGATTATCTTTATTCCCACGTTCACTGCATCATTACTCACAGTAGCCAAGATACAAAAACAACTCCTGTCCCTCTATAGATGAATGAATTTTTTAAGATGTGGTGTGTATATATATATTCACCATAGAACACTATTCCAACTTAAAAAGAAAAAATACTGTCATTTGCAACAGCATGGATGAACCTGAAGGAAGATGCTAAATGAAAAAAGCCAGTCATAGAAAAAAAAAATGCTACATAATTCCACTTTTTGTTGCTATAGAGTTGCTAAGTCGTGCCCAATTCTTTGGCAAACCCAGGACTGTAGCCCACCAGGCTCCCCTGTCCATGGGATTTCCAGGCAAGAATACTGGAATGAGTTGACACTTCCTTCTCCAGAGGATCTTTTTGACCCATGGATCAAACACATCTCCTGCATTGCAGTTGATTCTTTACTACTAAGCTACTTGGGAAGTTGATTCCACTTTTAGGAGAAATCTAAAGCAGTCAAACTCCTAGAAGCAGAGATTGCAATAGTAGCTTCCAGGATCTGGGGATGAGAACAATGAGGAGTGCCTGCTTAATGGGTACATAGTTTCAGTTGTAAGATGGAGAATCTCTATACAGTCAGCAAAAACAAGACCGGGAGCAGACTGTGGCTCGGATCATGAACTGCTGATTGCCAAATTCAGACTTAAATTGAAGAAAGTAGGGAAAACCACTAGACCATTCAGGTATGACCTAGATCAAATCCCTTATGAGTATACAGTGGAAGTGACAAATAGATTTAAGGGACTAGACCTGATAGACGGAATGCCTGATGAACTATGGACAGAGGTTCGTGACATTGTACAGGAGACAGGGATCAAGACAATCCCCATGGAAAAGAAATGCAAAAAAGCAAAATGGCTGTCTGAGGAGGCCTTACAGATAGCTGGGAAGAGAAGAGAAGCGAAAAGCAAAGGAGAAAAGGAAAGATATTCCCATCTGAATGCAGAGTTCCAAAGAATAGCAAGGAGAGATAAGAAAGCCTTCCTCAGCGATCAGTGCAAAGAAATAGAGGAAAACAACAGATTGGGAAAGACAAGATATCTCTTCAAGAATATTAGAGATACCAAAGGAACATTTCATGCAAAGATGGGCTTGATAAAGGACAGAAATGGTATGGACCTAACAGAAGCAGAAGATATTAAGAAGAGGTGGCAAGAATACACAGAAGAACTGTACCAAAAAGATCTTCACGACCCAGATAATCACGATGGTGTGATCACTCACCTAGAGCCAGAAATCCTGGAATGTGAAGTCAAGTGGGCCTTAGAAAGCATCACTACGAACAAAGCTAGTGGAGGTGATGGAATTCCAGTTGAGCTATTTCAAATCCTCAAAGGTGATGCTGTGAAAGTGCTGCACTCGATATGCCAGCAAATTTGGAAAACTCAGCCGTGGCCACAGGACTGGAAGAGGTCAGTCTTCATTCCAATCCCAAAGAAAGGCAATGCCAAAGAATGCTCAAACTACTGCACAATTGCACTCATCTCACATGCCAGTAAAGTAATGCTCAAAATTCTCCAAGCCAGGCTTCAGCAATACGTGAACCGTGAACTTCCAGATGTTCAAGCTGGTTTTAGAAAAGGCAGAGGAACCAGAGATCAAATTGCCAATATCCGCTGGATCATCGAAAAAGCAAGAGAGTTCCAGAAAAACATCTATTTCTGCTTTATTGACTATGCCAAAGCCTTTGACTGTGTGGATCACAATAAACTGTGGACAATTCTGAAAGAGATGGGAATACCAGACCATCTGACCTGTCTCTTGAGAAACGTGTATGCAGGTCAGGAAGCAACAGTTAGAACTGGACATGGAACAACAGACCAGTTCCAAATAGGAAAAGGAGTCCATCAAGGCTGTATATTGTCACCCTGCTTATTTAACTTATATGCAGAGTACATCATGAGAAATGCTCAGCTGGAAGAAACACAAGCTGGAATCAAGATTGCCGGGAGAAATATCAATAACCTCAGATATGCGGATGACACCACCCTTATGGCAGAAAGTGAAGAAGAACTAAAGAGCCTCTTGATGAAGGTGATAGAGGAGAGTGAAAAAGTTGGCTTAAAGCTCAATGTTCAGAAAACTAAGATCATGGCATCTGGTCCCATCACTTGATGGGAAATAGATAGGGAAACAGTGGAAACAGTGTCAGACTTTATTTTTGGGGGCTCCAAAATCACTGCTGATGGTGATTGCAGCCATGAAATTAAAAGACGCTTACTCCTTGGAAGGAAGGTTATGGCCAACCTAGATAGCATATTTATTTATTTCTTTATTTTTTTATCGGTAAAATTACTTTTTTTTTTTTTTATTTTTTTATAAATTTATTTATTTTAGTTGGGGGCTAATTACTTTACAATATTGTAATAGTTTTTGCCATACATTGACATGAATCAGCCATGGGTTTACATGTGTTCCCCTTCCTGGACCCCCCACCCACCTCCCTCCCCATCCCATCCCTCTGGGTCATCCCATTGCCCCGGCCCTGAGCCCTTGTCTCATGCATCGAAGATGGAATGGTGTTCTGTTTCACATATGATAATATACATGTTTCAATGCTATTCTCCCAGAACGTCCCACCCTCACCTTCTCCCTCAGAGTCCATAAAATTGTTCTATGCATCTGTGTCTCTTATTCTGTCTCACATATAGGGTTATCGTTACCATCTTTCAAATTCCATATATATGCATTAGTATACTGTATTGTTGTTTTTCTTTCTGGCTTACTTCACTCTGAATAATGGGCTCCAGTTTCATCCATCTCATATTTAAAAGCAGAGACATTACTTTGCCAACAAAAGTCCGTCTAGTCAAGGCTATGGTTTTTCCAGTGGTCATGTATGGATGTGAGAGTTGGACGGTGAAGAAAGCTGAGTGCCACAGAATTGATGCTTTTCAACTGTGGTGTTTGAGAAGACTCTTGAGAGTCCCTTGGACTGCAAGGAGATCCAATCAATCCATCCTAAAGGAGATCAATCCTGGGTGTTCATTGGAAGGTCTGATGTTGAAGCTGAAACTCCAATACTTTGGCCACCTCATGCAAAGTGTTGACTCATTGGAAAAGACCCTAATGCTGGGTAGGTTTGGGGGCGGGAGGAGAAGGGGATGACAGAGGATGAGATGGTTGGATGGCATCACTGACTCGATGGACATGGGTTTGTGTAGACTCCAGGAGTTGGTGATGGACAGAGAGGCCTGGCATGCTGCAATTCATGGGGTCACAAAGAGTCGGACACGACTGAGCAACTGAACTGAACTGAACTGAGTTTCAGTTCTGCTGGGTGAGTAAGTTCCAGAGATTTGCTGACACAGTGCCTGTGGTTCACAGCACAGCATCGTGTATGTGTCCATCTCTGAGACAACCACTCAATGTCATTCCTCTTCTGTATCCCATCAGCCAGAGGAAAAGGACCATTTGGCAATTATTTGGTTAATTTGACTAATTCAGGTAAATAGAGTTAGAAGAAAAAATAATCCCTCTGGTCCTTACAGAGTAATGACATAGAATTCTCAGCTACAGCTGGGAAAGGCAGCTGGGAGAATTTTGTTTTCTGTCACATCCAAAATATACACCAGAATAAAAACCGCAGGTAAACAAAACTCTTTACATAAAAATCAACACACTTATGGGCACATTAGGGAAAGATGTTAAGAACCAACTGGAAAGCTGTGTCCTTGGCTCAGTCAAAACCCCATGTGGAACTGGGTGTACCATTGCACTGCTGCCCTCAGGGGGCCCAGCATGATGGCAGGAAAACCCACTTCATGAAAGAGAAGCCTGAGGTGCTAGGAGAGGTGTCCTCTGTGGAGGAGAATAAGGAAGGCAGGGAGGAGTAAAAAATCAAGCCCTTCCTAGAAGGGCTTCCCAGGTGGTGCTAGTGGTAAAGAACTCGCCTGCCAATACAGGAGACACAAGAGACACAGGTTCAATCCCTGGATGGGAAAGATCCACTGAGGAAGGACATGACAACCCACTCCAGTATTCTTGTCTGGAGAACCCCCATGGACAGAGGAGCCTGGTGGGCTATGGTCCATAGGGTCACAATGAGTTGACACGACTAAGCGACGCGTGCACGCATACCTTCCTCAGAAAAGGGAAAGGAGCACTGATTCAGACAGCAGGTGGCAAACTTACGGGAACCTCTAGCCTGACAAGTGGTACTAGTTGAATCAACAATTTAAATAAATTTAAAAGTTGACAGAGATACAAAGGCACTAAAAATATTTCAAACAGATTCCTCCTCTGTGAGAAGGGATTTAGAATAAATTCCATCCTCTTAAGTATGATTCTGTTGCCAAAACTAAATAGATCAAGGCCCTGATGCGTACAGAAATTCCTATGTTATGTACGTAGAAATGTACGTCACCCTTTCCCAGAACATAAAACTAAGAAACATTATCCAGGATCAAAAGCAGTCTTGATCACTCTCAGAAGTGATAGCAATCTAACACTTCTTCATAGGTGAGTAATGTGCGATTTTTCCCAAAACCAACAATCAACCACAAATTCTTGGCTGGCCTAGGAAAGATTCTAAGGCTTGAGAATATTCAGACAGGCTTATAATGGCAAGTGTTCCTGCTCATATATTCATATAAGATCAATCCATGCTTTGAGGGAAAATGACCAATGTGTGGTTAAGGAGAGCATTTTACTCAACCTAATCTATCACATAAATCATCTCTCGTGTCTGTTCAATTATGAACTGTTTATCTCACTAAAGTAGCTTAATCAGCACCCCGGTACATAATATCCATGCAGGAGATCTTTCTGTTCCCATTAAATCTGACAGAGGCTGGAATACACTAATTTTTAATAAAGTAGGGGAGAAATAACCTACACGTCCTTGAGCTGCAAGGGCGTGGCGCAGAGATGGCAGAGTACAAGAACTGCTACGCCTGTTTGTGTGTGAGAGGCCAGGCAATAGAGGCAAAATGTGTGGGCAGGTTCCTAAAATCCACTGTATCAAAGCAGTTTAATGCTCTGGCCCAGAGTGGATCCTATTGGCCCAATGGCTGATGACATACTGTCTAACAAGGTGGAAACAGGAAAATGGGTGCCTCCAAAGCTCCATCTTTCGGCAAGTAAGATGACAACTTTTCCATTCTCCAGTTTTAGCTACAGTGTGGTTCCCCAGTTTGACTGTACACTGGAATCCCCTGGGGAGTTTTAGAAATGAATTCTACCTTGACTCCAGCCCTCAAAATACAGAATATTCTGAGGTTCACTCTGAGCATCAGGACTTCTATAAGCTCTGAAGCTGATTATCATAGACGGCTAAACTTAAGGAGTCACCGATGAAGAGTAACTAAGACATTGTCTAGGTTCAGTTCAGTTCAGTCACTTAGTCGTGTTCGACTCTGCGACCCCATGAATCGCAGCACGCCAGGCCTCCCTGTCCATCACCAACTCCTAGAGTCTACCCAAACCCATGTCCATCGAGTCGGTGATGCCATCCAACCATCTCATCCTCTGTCATCCCCTTCTCCTCCTGCCCCTAATCCTTCCCAGCATTAGGGTCTTTTCCAATGAGTCAACTCTTCGCATGAGGTGGCCAAAGTATTGTCTAGGTGGTGCTTCTCAAATTTTAATGTATGAAATCACCCGAGGAACTTTTGAAATGTGGGTTTTGATTTAGTAGGTCTAAATCAACTTGGGCCTAAGACTCTGCATTTCTACCAAGCTCCCAAGTGATGCTGATGCTGTGTGGGAACCAGGCTTTGATTAACAGGGCTCAGACACAGTGATCACAAAGCTTCTGAAACAGCAACCACCATCAACTGGGAACACACATTCTCAGGCCAACCTGATCTACTAAACCAGAAACCAGTGAGGACAAGGGGGACCCAGTGATGAGGAGCAGTGTGCACTTTAACAAGCTCTCCACATGACCGTGACGTGATCAAAGTTTGAAACCACTGGTCAGAACCTTGCTATTCAAAGTCTGGTTATTAGACCAGTGGTGTCAGCATCACCAAGGACTTTGTAAAGTTGATGCAAGATTTTAGGTACACTCCCCCCAACCCCCGCCACCAGATTTGCTGAATTAGACTCTATTTAAATAACACCCCAGTTGATTTTAAAGTGTAAGAAGCACTAGAGTCTTGGTTAAGTTCTTCCTCAAGTACCTTATGTATGCGTTAGTTGCTCAGTTCATGGCCAATTCTTTGCAATCCCAGGGACTGTAGCCCACCAGACTTCTCAGGCCCTGGAATTCTCCAGGCAAGAATACTGGAGTGGGTAGCCATTCCCTTCTCCAGGGGGTCTTCCAGACCCAGGGATCAAAACCAAGTCTCCTGCACTTCAGGCAGACCGTTACTGTCTGAGCCACCAGGAAAACCCTCAAGTATCTTGCCCAAAGCAACTGATGATGAGACACTTATTTGAAACAAAAAATGAACAATATTGATTATAACTATGATAATCTATGGCATTTTTCTTTTTAATTAAAAAAGCCCTCTTGTTTATAGTGACAAGTTTTAAAATATGGAAAAGCCTAATCATGCAAATGGAAAAATCACATACAATCTCACCATGTGGAAAAAACTATTGATAACTGTTCATTCTTCCATCCAAATAACAGTGTTTCTAAAGAGAATAGAAATAAATAACTGAAAGAGATTGCTTTATCCAACAGACACTTGGCAATGTTTTAGCTGAAATTTATACCCATCAGATCTGGCCACTGTGGCAGCAGTGTGAGTCTCCTGCTTAGGATAACATTGGTTTCTGAAGCGGTAGCACTGCATCTGGTTCTGATGGTCATCTTGGAAATATTCAGAATGTTGAAACCAAGCTATCCTATTCTTCTAAGTTAGAAGGTCGGAGCTCACAGACAGAAATACCAACCAGTAATGAAAAACAGGGCGGCCTCTTTTAAGTCACCAGCAGTGAATAAATTCCCAGCAAGTTACGGATGTATACTCGTGACCTTTAAATATATAATGAGTAAATAGTTTGGGAAAAACAAGTAATTCACATGGATCTCAAACGAATTTTCTTTCAATGTGTAACAGATGGACTTGCTTTCTGTCAGAGGTCAGGCTGTTAAAATTTTAACTATCTTGGCTGCCTAGAATGGCTCTAGCCAGAGGTGTCAAATCAGAAGCTGAGCAAAAGAAAGAAACTGGAAATTTTACATAGGAACCAAGTTTTCCAGCTCCTTTGTACTAAGCCAGACTCACGAAAGCTAAGAACTGTAACTGTTTTTCAACGGTCCTCTCTTTAGACTGTTAAGGTATTCAACAGGCATTGCTTACTATCTTCATGATCTTGAACTCTAAGAAGACAGTGCCTTTACCTGAACGAATACATTTAGATTGAACGCCCAAGTAAAAGAATTTTAAAAAGAATAGATATACGTATATGTATAACTGAATCACTTTGCTGTTCACCTGAAACTAACACAACATTGTTAGTTATAAAATTAAAAAAAAGATTTTTTAAGTGGTGTGAAAATTAAAAAAAAAAAAAAGAAAGACTTTCTCTTTTTTAAAAAAAAAAGGAATGAAATTGGATGAGCTGTCAATCAAGACAGGGAGAAGGAGCTGGAACAGCCAGTCATGTTGTTTCTGCACAAAAAGAAAAACTGGATGCAGCAGTGAGAAGCAGAATAGTTTGAGAACTAAAGCATGGAGAAATTGGAGGAGGGTCAGGAATCTGCCTTGTAGTAGGAAGGATATGTCACATGCAGTGCCTCTCAAAGAGGCAGAGCTGGGTACTCTAGTCCCCTTAGCAAATGTGCAAGGCTTTGTTTACTTTTTTTTGTGAAATGGTGGCTGTGCATGTACATATTGGCATATATATGATTTTATGATAAAGCACTTTTCTTATATTTCTTCATTTATGTTATGGTAATATACATTATTTTAAATTATATGTATAAGTAGAGTTGTTTATTCTACAAATTTAATTTCAGACAAGTAAAAGGAGATTACAAAAGAGTGTCAGAGAAACAGTTCATTGCATCTGATACAGCCTGTGAAATTGTCAATTATCTTATCATCAATATAAATATAACAACATGTGTGGCTACTTGATTATTATTACCTCAAGAGCAAAAAAAAAAAAAACAGTTTTTCACCAAATTTTGAAGACATGTTTGGGATACTCTTATTGAAACCCAGTCCATGTAACATGTAAAATTCAGATCAATGGAAACCAAAGTCAAAACACCAGAGACAACCAAGCAGGAGAGAAGAAATGTTAATATAAAATGTTATGAGCCAAAGAAAACATGATTTTAGACAAACCCCCACTTGAAAGTCCCAAGGTTTTTAGGTTCAGCTGAGTTCCATCTCGCACATATAACTATCCATAGAGCTTTAAAGTTAGCATCCAGGACGTATTTACTGTCAATGGTTAATATGGAGGTTAGCTAGTATCCCGGAGAAGGCAATGGCACCCCACTCCAGTACTCTTGCCTGGAAAATCCCACGGACGGAGGAGCCTGGTAGGCTGCAGTCCATGGGGTCGCTAAGAGTCGGACACGACTGAGCAACTTCACTTTCACTTTTCCCTTTCATGCACTGGAGAAGGAAATGGCAACCCACTCCAGTGTTCTTGCCTGGAGAATCCCAGGGACGGCGGAGCCTGGTGGGCTGCCGTCTATGGGGCCGCACAGAGTCGGACACGACTGAAGCGACTTAGCAGCAGCAGCAGCAGCTAGTATCCACTGAAAGAACTCTGCTGCTGCTGCTGCTGCAAAGTCGTTTCAGTCATGTCCGACTCTGTGTGACCCCACAGACTGTAGCCCTCCAGGCTCCTCTATCCATGGGATTCTCTAAGCAAGAGTACTAGAGTGGGTTGCCATGCCTTCCTTCAGGAAAGTACTCTGGAAGCGTCTAGTTTGCAAACAGAACAGAAGTACTATTCTGCAGTAGGTTTCAAAATAGAGAAAAATTTAACAAGTTCCTTTTATTAACCTTGGCAATGGGGAGATATTTTCACATTCTTACCTTATCCATTTCTGATTCTTTTCCTCACCTATATGATTAAATACCTTAATCATGCAACACAGCAACAATATGCAAAACAATATCAAAGTGTGTTTAAGGTCTAAATGAGATGAAGAAGAGATGCATCTTAGCACTGATTTACTGATTTGTGCATCCTGTAGAGTATGGAGGTGAGTGCTCCCTAAAGGCCAAGCAGCAGGCCATGGGGAACTCTGACCCAACATGGCAGAGCACCTGGTTCGCACTTATATGCCCACACTTTAGGACAAGAGAATACAGGAATCCAAATCAGATCTCCTCAGAGAACAAGGTCCTTAAAGGCCAACGAAAAAAAAAAAAAAGGAATCATTTTGTATTTTGAGACCCCTAACGCAGTAGCTACCACATTAGCTTTGGAACACAAAACAGAAATAGAGATTTTTAAG
This sequence comes from Giraffa tippelskirchi, assembly GCF_054371585.1. Lineage (NCBI taxonomy): Eukaryota > Metazoa > Chordata > Mammalia > Artiodactyla > Giraffidae > Giraffa > Giraffa tippelskirchi. The sequence continues at coordinate 73,017,391 of NC_137284.1, forward strand.
ATGACTAGACCATCAGCTGAAATTTCCAATGGCCACTAATCAGCCACAATGACAGTAGCCCCATTTCCTTACTGAGTGGTTCTCAACTGAGTTCTATGTTAGATTCCCCAGAGAGCTTTCAAAATAAAATCTGATGTCCATGTGGTAGCCACAACCAATCAAAAGTCTCTGGCTGGAACTCAGACATTTGTATTTTCAAAGCCTGTCTGGGTGATTCCCATGTTCTTCCAAAGTTGAGAACTATTGTCTTAGACCATTTCCCAGAAATGAAACTAAACTCAAAGGATTGTAGTAAGCTTCATAAGTCACATGCAGTAATTATCATTATTACCTAAAGTTATCCAATATTTGCTTCTTAAATTAACTACAAAACTGGCTGGATTGGCCATTGAATCAGATGGGAAAAATCAGCTAAAGAAAACAAAATTCTTTGATGGAAATTTAGCTTTCTGCCAACTGTATGTTTGAGTATTTGTGGCCCAACTTCAAATGAAAACAGAAGATTTTATTTTTATAACTGAATCATGATATTCACAATATATGGCTTGACTGAAAGTGCTTGTGGGCAACTGAACAACATCAGAGATTCCTTTTTGCTTAAAAGTACACTGCGGACACTTATTTAACTCATTTCCACAACAGGACTTTGAAAGCCAGGCCTGATTCTTGCCTTAAATAATCTGTGGGATTTAGAGCAAAACCCCAAACTATCTAGATTTTAATTTTGTTGACTCCAACTAAAATAAGTTTGGACTAAATGATCTCAAAGATCTTTTCCATCTCTTAACCTTCTGATTCAACAATATATAGTTTTATTCCCCTTCCCAAGGCATTTCCACTCAAATCACTTAGATTCATATGGTGATACCATTGATTTTCACATGTTAATTGCAAAGAGCCACCCAAAAACTTATTGTTTTGCATATTATACAAGAGGTACCAAAAGTACTAAATGTTTCACAAAGGACAACACAAAGTTAAAGTATCATCCATGAAGTGTGAAGAGATATCTCAGTAGAGACCAAGAGAATATCTACATTTAATACAAATACCACTTTTTCATAAAAAAAAAAAAAAATTGTCTCAGGAGGCAGTCACTGAAGGGAAATTGCTGGCCCTGGAGGCAAAGATGTGATAAGATAATGATTTCTATTCTCTCATTTCAGCCAAATGGTAAATAAGTCACAAATGAAATAACTTTGGCACTATTAATTCTCCAAAGCAGATTTAGGCAGAGACTTCAATAAGTCTGAAATCAGCACTTAATTTTTCATTTTCTCTTTTCTGAAAGCCTTCAATGAAGTGGTTTTAATTTTAAATTTAAGATATGTTGCCAAAAAACTGATTGAAAAAACATGGTGCATAAAAAGATGTTTAAGTAGGTTAAAAAAAAAACCTGAATATAAACACTGCTTGAAAGGAAAATGACTTTTCCACTGTACTTATCCTTTTAATAGAAAAAGACTCCTTTCTTTAGAATTTGAAACAGTTTGGTACCTAAAAATATATACTTTTTTGCTGTTGATGAGATATTTTGAAAAGTATTGATCAAAGCCTGGAAGTTTAAGAACTGCATTTCAGGTGGAAATAGTTTGCATAGTTCCAACATTAACTTTTCTTTCCCCATTTCCCTTAATAATATTGGATTTTAAAGTTATGCTGCCTTCTGCCATCGTATTTTCAAGCACTGAAGATTTAATCTTTAAATTTAGAAATTCAAAGAAATAAGGTTGGAAGTGGTATGTTTTTTAATTTATGTTTTTCTAAGATTTCAAAATCTATTTGATCAAAATACTTTATCTGATGTTTCTCAAAATGAAATTTCTATCTTAGACTCAAAATAGACTCATGATATATAAATATGATACACTTTGGAGTAAATAATTCTTTCACAGCCAAAAGACTTCAAGGTACCAAAAGAGAAAAAGCATTCCTCTTTCAATTTACTACTGTTGCCTACTGAACAGACTACTGATTGGAACTGAAACTAGATGGAGAGGAACTAGATGTCAATCTGAAATGTGATTTTTGTTAAAAGGTAAATTTTAATACACTAACCTAATCTGAGTCCTTTTGAACCAGATTTGTTAAAGGTAGAACTGGGTTGAACTTATTTTTGTTAGAGTGAACGATTTTCAACAATTTTCTCTTGGTCTTAGTCTTGTCCAACATCTCCCTGGTCTGCCAGAATGCTGGGCAGATAAGAAAATTTACAGATGATACCAAAAAAGAGGGAGAAGGTCAATATCCATTATTGCTTTTAGAGATATTATGTGAAATGCAAGAGACTATCAGAATTCTAGGACCAAAAGTCTAGTTAGGAAACATGCAGAGGTGCTCACAGAGACAGGAAAGGGAACAGTGAAAAATGGGGAAGCCAAGAGGCGGGAGAAAATTCAAACAGGGAAGTTTGCTTGGCAAACATTGAGTAATCATTGGATGCTGTTTTATCGGCTGCCTAGATGGGGGATGTGGGGTGCATGGCCAGGCTTTTAAAGATGTGAGTTAAACTAAACATTATCCTTGAACCTGGGGTAGGCAGAAACGAACAGAGGCTTGCCAGGCCAGAAAGTGGGGGACAGTGGGCTTCTCAAATGAACTCTTTTGTTCAGTGCTCATCTTGTTCCCCTAGGTGCTACATCTCTACAACCCTGGGAGCCCAAGTAGCCTGGTCTAAACCTTCTGGTTTCCTCTTAGTCTCTGTGGCAGACTTCACAGGACAACAGTAAGGTCAGGCAACATGAAACAAGCCCAGATACCTGTTCTTGCATTACCAGTCAATCCAATCAGTTCAGTCTCTCAGTCGTGTCTGACTCTTTGCGACCCCATGGACTGCAGCACGCCAGGCCTCCCTGTCCATCACCATCTCCAGGAGTTTACTCAAACTCATGTCCATTGAGTCAGTGATGCCATCCAACCATCTCATCCTTTGTTGTCCCCTTCTTCTCCTGCCCTCAATCTTTTCCAGCATCAGCGTCTTTTCCAATGAGTCAGCTCTTTGCATCAGGTGGCCAAAGTATTGGAGATTCAGCTTCAGCATCAGTCCTTCCAATGAACACCCAGGACTGATCTTTAGGATGGACTGGTTGGATCTCCTCGCACTGCAAGGGACTCGCAAGAGTCTTCTCCAACACCACAGTTCAAAAGCATCAATTCTTCAGTGCTCGGCTTTCTTTATAGTCCAACTCTCACATCCATACATGACTACTGGAAAAACCATATCTTTAACTAGATGGACCTTTGTTGGCAAAGTAATGTCTCTGCTTTTTAATATGCTGTCTAGGTTGGTCATAACTTTCCTTCCAAGGAGTAAACATCTTTTAATTTCATGACTGCAATCACCATCTGCAGTGATTTTGGAGCCCCCCAAAATAAAGTCTGTCATTGTTTCCATTGTTTCCCCATCTATTTCCCATGAAGTGATGGGACCAGATACCATGATCTTAGTTTTCTGAATGTTGAGCTTTAAGCCAACTTTTTCACTCTCCTCTTTCATTTTCATCAAGAGGCTCTTTAGTTCTTCTACACTTTCTGCCATAAGGGTGGTGTCATCTACATATCTGAGGTTATTGATACTTCTCCCAGCAACCTTGATTCCAGGGTGTTCTTCATACAGCCCAGCATTTCTCATGATGTACTCTGCATATAAGTTAAATAAGCAGGGTGACAATATACAACCTTGCCATACTCCTTTCCTTATTTGGGACCAGTCTGTTGTTCCATGTCCAGTTCTAACTGTTGCTTCCTGACCTGCGTACAGATTTCTCAGGAGGCAGGTCAGGTGGTCTGGTATTCCCATCTCTTTCAGAATTTTCTAGAGTTTGTTGTGGTCCAGACAGTCAAAGTCTTTGGCATAGTCAATAAAGCAGTAGTAGATGTTTTTTGGAACAGCCTGGCTTTTTCAATGATCCAACGGATGTTGGTAATTTGATCTCTGGTTCCTCTGCCTTTTCTAAATCCAGCTTGAACATGTGGAAGTTCATAGTTCACGTACTGTTGAAACCTGACTTAGAGGATTTTGAGCATTACTTTGCTTGCATGTGAGATGAGTGCCATTGTGCGGTAATTTGAGCATTCTTTGGCATTGCCTTTCTTTGGGATTGGAATGAAAACTGACCTTTACCAGTCCTGTGGCCACTGCTGAGTTTTCCAAATTTGCTGGCATATTTAGTGCAGCACTTTCACAGCATCATCTTTTAGGATTTGAAATAGCTCAACTGGATTTTAATAGTGCTGATCTACACAAATGAGACAAAAAGAAATGAATATACCTAATCTTCGGAACTGATGGGTTCTTCTATGAAACGGGGTGGGCGTGTGCCAGCAACAGTAGTACTGGGTAGATTAGAGACTGTGTGAATCTTCTCTAAGCATTGGACACAATCTAGATTCACTGTGCAAAGCAAGGAAGTTACAGGTAGTGACTGTAATTCCAGGGCAAACACTAGTTCTGCAAACTTTTCCAAGTGCTTCATCTGAAATAAAGATGATCAGGAGCCCAGGGTTTTAAACAACAGTTTTGAGTATGCTGCTCAGCTAAATGCTTCTGCAGGAAGAGTGCTGTTTTGCCTGAGATCAGTAAGCCCTAGAAAAGGGGTAAACTGGACCTTCTTGGTCAGTCTACCATGATTGTGACAGTGTTAAGAACTTGTGTTGGAAGGGAGTTAAAAAATAAATTGTAACAGTACCATTTCCCAAAGTGCTTGAGAGTCCGGAAGATGTGTGGTTTTTCAAGGATGTTTGATCCAAAAGTAGCTGAAATCTTTGTTAACCTGGTTCAACAAAGTGAGTTATGATACAGGAAGAGTCCCGATTACCCTGGTAGTGTAGGTGACTCTTCGCCACATGCTGAGTTCCATGGCTCTTTTAGGGCTGCTTTGGAGCTCTATCAGGCAATGTTGTCACACAGTCTGCATGGTAGCACCACCATGACTGTTGCTTTCCCCCTGCCGAAATGTCCACCCATACCTAGGCTTGCCTTCGAACTGAGACCTCAAAACCAGTTTAAATGAGTTAGGACTATTTTGAGTAAGCTTAGCCTAGATTTGAAACACTGAACTGAAATATTAAGTTTAGCTAATCCTTAAAAGAGCTTCCCAGGTGCCACTAGTGGTAAAGAACCCACCTGTCAGTTCAGGAGCCATGAGTTGCTGGTTTGATCCCTGGGTCAGGAAGATCCCCTAGAGGAGGGCACAGCAACCCACTCCAGTATTTTTGCCTGGAGAATCCCATGGACAGAAGAGCCTGGCAGGCAACAGTCCACAGAGTCACACAGAGTTAGAAAAGACAATCCTAGTTTGGTTGTTATTGTTATTCTTGAATAAATAACTGCTCCTGAAAAGGTTTTGCAGATTATACTGCTGAAATTTTTCCCCAAGGACAGTGGTCACTAATCCAGAAATGAATGACTAGGTGACAATAGTCAATGCATAATTCTCTAAATGACCTCATTCCTGGCCTTCTCCTACAGAGCAAGAGTCTTTATCAGATTTCCCCAGATTTTAAGATTTTTCTAAACCACAATTGTTCTTGTATGTCACTTTCAATGTAATGTTTATCATCTGCTGCCTGTGTATAGGGAATACACGCATGTGGCCCTGTTTATATGTGGCATGTATGTTTACTACAACAGTCAAGTGAGAATCAGGTCAGGGTGAAATTTTATTCAAGGACATTTGCTTAATTAAAATGATTTTTCTTATGACATAATAACTGCAGGTTAATCAAATAAAATGATCTAAAGTTACTCCAAGTAAGAAAAATATGTTGTTTATATCCCAGTGTTATCCATTCCATTTAAGTTTGTTTCAAGCCTTGGTGGAATTATTGATAGATTTTTGAGACCCAAATCAGTCTGTATCAATTGCATTATACACTAGATAATGAGAGGAAAATTAGATTTTTAAAGAACTTCCTTTACACGAAATGAAGTAAATATTATAATTTTGTAATATGAATTGGTACTGACACAGATGTAATTTAAACTGGCTTTCAAATTGAGAGGAGCTAATGGATAAGAGTGATTTCTCTTTTAAAAATGAGAGTAAGGACTAAATGTAAAATTTACGGGTTTTTTGTTAAGTTTTTTTTTTATTATTATTATTCTTTCTCCTTGCCCAAAGAAACTAGTACAAAGAAATGCAAATATTTGAGTATGTGTCCAAGTAAAGATTGCATCAGTCACATGTTTGGGGAGCTATCAGGGTCAACTTAGCCTGACTGGAAGTGATGGGTGGGGTCATGACAGGAAAAATACAAGAAGGAAGTTTCAGGGCCAAAACCTCAGGGCTCTGCTCTCCTGAAATCATCCATCTGGGAGCCTCAAAGCCCCCAGATCCCTGCCAACACACTTCCAGCTTAGGAAGAAGAATTGAACATGAAGCCCAAGAACTGTTCACAGCAGTTTCAGCCCAAAGGGTCCCAGCTAATCCCTGGATTCTGTCCTTATTTATAATTTTATTTTATTATATTCTCTAATTGATATGTTCTTTTTCATGACTTCATTTACTTTGGCCCTTGAGATATTATCTACTTTTCAACTCAATTTTTTTTCTTTAATCTTTTAGTTTCTTTAGCTTTCATTGTCTCATCTCTAATTTTAATGATATTCTGTAAATTCTGGACTTTTATTCTTGCCACTTTACCCTACTGCTTTATTATGTTATCTTGGTTATTTGTATTTTATTTTACGCCCCTTATCTTGCCATTTTATTATGGTATCTTGGTTATTTTTATCTACTTTAAGATATAATTATTGTTTTCTTTTAAATGTTACCCAACATTTATAAATGGCAAGCAGAAATATTGGCTAAAAGGAGGCATCTGGGAGACTGGACCAGGCCCTAAGTAAGGAATGTTGAAAGAATAATTTTTCCTCTTATGGGTTTTACAGCATCTTTTCCAGATCTCCTAAGTTCCCTCACTAGATAAATCTTTTGATTATACAACCAGTCTGAGAGTCTGACTTTTATTATGAATCCTTGATGTTAGATAACTGAATCAACCTCTAGGCCAAAAATATATTCTCAGCATAAATATAATGTGCCTATATGGGCAGCACAGGAATACCTGAATGACAATGTCTTTTTCCCTCACAAATTAGCCAACCCATTTAAAGAAACTGTGATAAAACTTCATGATTTCTGTTCTACAAAACTGTTGAATTCTGGATAAATTCTGGGAACAAATCACAGAAGGTTGCAGTCAAGGGACCAGAAGTAATTTAGGCAGTTCAATTCAAGGAGAAAACCTGGCTCACTTTCCGTCAAATTAATCTTTTTTTTCTTCTGTATAGAAAATAGTTTCATTGTTACTCTCTTGCTACTTAAATATCACTTAGAAAATTCAAATGACATAAAGTGCCAAGTAAGATATCACTTGGTATCCTTCCCTGAAATTATCACTATTAGCATTTAGTGCCCATCTTTTCATGCATCTTCTTATGCACGAATATCATAAACATCTCATTTTACATTGTTGTTGCTGTGTTTAGTCACTAAGTCATGTCTGACTCTTTCATGATCCCATGGACTGTAGCATGCCAGGCTCCTCTGTCTGTGGGATTTCCCAGGCAAGAATACTGGAGTGGGTTGCTATGTCTTCTCCAGGGGATCTTCCCAACCCAGGGACTGAACCCACATCTCCTATATTGGTGGGTGGATTCTTTACCACTGAGCCATCAGGGAAGCCCTTCATTTTAGATAAGTGGCATTATATCTTATATGTGTGTTAGTCACTCAGCTGTGTCCAACTCTTTGTGACCCCATGGACTGTAGCCCACCAGGCTCGTCAGTCCATGGAATTCTCCAGGCAAGAATACTGGAATGGGCTGCCATTCCCTTCTCCAGAGGATCTTCCTGACCCAGGGATTGAACCTGGCTCTCCTGTGTTGCAGAGAGATTCTTTACCATCTGAGCCATAGGGAATACATACTTCTAAAGAATGCACTCTATCATTTTACTATTTTCCCTTTTAATTTTTTTATCTTACACTCTCCATTTCTTTCTGTTCTTCTAACCTCTGATTACATCTTTCCTGACTAGTAACCCATCTTGACAAACAAGTTGATAAATATCCATGTTTATATATATGCTTATAAACATATGGGCTTCCCTTGTGGCTCAGCTGGTAAAGAATCCACCTGCAGTGCAGGAGACCTGGGTTGGGAAGATCCCCTGGAGAAGGCCAAGGCTACCCACTCCAGTATTCTGGCCTAGAGAATTCCACGGACTGTATAGTCCATGGGGTTGCAAAGAGTTGGACACGACTGAGCGACTTTAACTCACTCACTATGAACATATATAAACACACACGTGCACACACAGACATGTTTGCACACACATGTATGTTGATCAGTAAGAAAAGACAAAGTTATGCTGTTATGACAAATGACTCCAAAATACTGCAAATATTTCTTAATCATGATATATTTCCACTTTTAGGAAATTGTGCTCAAAGTTATCTTTACTCTTAAATCCTGACTGATGGAGATGTTGTTACAATTGTCGTGGCAGACAGAAAAATAACATGACAATACTGGTATCAGTCAAAAGATAGCGTGCCCTAGTCTACACTTTTTAGAAGGCACCTATCTTGCCCTCCTTTGAACATACACCTCTTAAAGGGCAAGTAGTCTGAAAGGCCAAAAGTTAATGCCCCTTCTGAGTCCACGTACCCCTACCAATCTGGAGTCTGCTGTAGGTACCAGGATCCCAGAACGCCTGCCCAAATGGTCTCTGCGAGGGAGGCCCTCTCCACCCTGAGCACATCCCTCTGAGGGCAGACAAGGCTGTAGGAGCAGGTATTCCTTAAGCTCAAAAAGTGGCCAAGTGTATGGCCATCCCCCATATGGAGGGAATGTGGATGAAACTTGAAAATGTGGGTTGAGGTATTCAGGGAAATGGGCTCAAGCCTCTCATGATATGGGACAAATGGCAATTAGGGGTCCCAATTTTCTTTATTTCAGAAGAATAATCAGTGTGAGGCATAACTTAATAAACCATATATTTTCCTCTGAATTAAAATACATTTTTTTTATATGCTGAGGATCACTTCTTGATCCTCTATTCTGTTCCACTAATCTATTTTTCTATGTTTATGCCCAAACCATGTTGATTTCATAGGGAGGTCTATTCTGTATTCTAATACCTAGGAAGGCAACTCCCCTCTTATTATTAATTTTTTTCCAAAGTATTATTGGCTATTGTTGGGTATTAATTTTTTCCACATAATTTTTAAAAAGCCTTTTATGCAATTTGTTACAGAAACTTTGTTGGGATTCTAATAGGAACTATATTGTATTTATGTAATTATAACACTGATATTTTTATGTTATTAAGTATTCCCATCCAAGAATTAGTATGCCTTCTACTAAATTAATTTTTTATGATCCTTAATAAAATTCTACACAACTGGCTCTGAATCTTTTTGGTTAAACTTACTGCTAAATAATTTTCATCATTATTATGAATGAAATATTTTCCCATTCTACACTGCTAACACAAAGAAAACCTAGGTTTTGCTTATATTTATCCTGTATCTATCCTCACCAAATACACTTGTTTTTCCACTGGTTGATTTGAGTTTAGAGGGTTGTTTTATTATGGGCCATCTTCCTAAGGATAACTATATAAATTAATTATAAAAACATTTAGCCTATGAGATTTAGACATATAACAATTTGAACGGTAACTAATAGAAATCTCAATTATATTTTAAATCAAGAAAAATGGGTTATAGTGGGCTTAACAGGGACCTTGTCTCTCTACTCACTACCATCCTTGATAACGTTTCTTAGGTCACAGTTAAGAGTGACTACTTCTCACGCAAGCTGAACTTCACTAAAGCTACCTCCAACTTTGAGTAAATCACTAGAATTGTAGGCCATAAGGGTTGGGACAGCCATGGTGGGTCGAGGGACTTATAACGGATGTTCAGGTCTGACTTCTTAAGGGAGGGTTTGCTCTCTCATCAACATATTACTTGAATTAAGCATATTTCAGGTGCCACCACCTTTCTACTTTACAGTTCAATGGTGACAACTCCTCCAAGGGACTTGTAACACTGCTTTTGCCTTTAACTACTCTTAGCCTTGATGACAGGAACAGTATGTGATTATTAAGAAAGTTACGAGAGCTTCACGTAAAATTCAACTAATAAGTCAGCTGTAAAATGTTGCATTTTAAAAACTAATGCAATCATGAGCAGGCAGAAATGGAACTCAAATATCAAATTTTAAAGATGGTTTTCTGTTGTTTAGTCACTAAGTCGTGTCCAACTCTTTTGATACCCCATGGACTGCAGCCTGCCAGGCTTCTCTGTCCATAGGATTTTCCAGGCAAGAATACTGGAGTGGGTTCCCATTTCCTTCTCCAGGGGATCTTCCTGACCCAGAGATCAAACCCACATCTCCTGCGTTGCAAGCGGATTCTTTCTCACTGAGCCACCAGGGAAGCCCCAAAGATTGCTTTAAGTCCACCCTTTTCTTCAGCTTATAACTTAAGAAATTAATATGCTCATGTTGCTTTAGAGCAAAAGCTAGCAATTTTTTCTATAAAAGATCACATAACTGATAATTCAGGCTTTGCAGGTAATATCATCTCTGTTGTAACCATACAACTCTACCATTATAATGAAAGCAATCATAGACAACATCTAAATGAATGGGCATAGCTGTGTTGCAATATAATTTAATTACTAACCCAGAAGACTAGATTTGACTTGCCAGCACTATTTTGTGTATGCTAATCTTAGAAAAACTGAGTCTATAGCCTCCAATTACAATATTGATCTGTATGTTCTTAATGATAAGATAGTATCGCCATTCAAAACTTTTCAGGCAGATACTTATTTGTCACCAGAACATTAAACTGTTTGAAATGCTGGCTAAAAACTCCAGACCCTGTGTACTAGCAAGCTGACCATTTAATGACATCCCAAACACTACAAACCGTATGATTTCATTGCAGAGAAATTATTATAAGATAATGTTGAAAAACTAGAAGCCTAACCCTTCATGTTTAGTGACTTAAGGACATACACATTCATCTGAAGCAATCCCTAGAACTTTTACTTTTGTGTGTGTATCAAATTCATTTTAACTTCAATTTCATGGAAAAATTAAAATAGCTGAATACAGTTACAGAACCCAGATATGGCTCAACTGGCACTGAATGGTGGGGGCTTAGTCTCTCATCTGACTGCTCAGGGTAGAATATTTATATTTAAGCTAGTGACAAAGCTTGTAATTAGCACTGGCTGTTACTATCAGTTCCAGCATAACAATTACAGTAAAGAGAAAACAGCTTGTAGGGAGACACATGTAAGGGCTTGTAGTATTTTTTTTCCTGGTGGCTCATTCACTTGCTCCATGATTTTCTAAAACAGAGTGAAAAGCAATCTCAGGGGAGTCACAGTTTACCAGAGGGAGCTACAAGGATATTGGGGGGGAAGCACATACGCAAATTATTAACAACTCAAAAAGAGTGAAGATACAAAAAAGCATCTTAATAAAGGCACATGTTCACAGGTATTCTGATAATGTGTAAAAATAATGCCTTGTTTATGTTTTACATAACAAAACAAGCTTTCTCAAGTTATGAAGCATTTTAAATGCTGCTTTCTCCCCCATAAACATTCCAATCTCTTATAGACAAGAGCACCAGAACTGTACCTCCAAAAAGCTTTTTCTTCTCACATGGAATATTTTATGGTTTGATGCCCAATCAATCTTCAGTAGTTTAGCTTTGTGGGCTCAAATGTCTACTTCACTTAGCTGTTATACCTCTAAATGGGCCAGAGCTTTTTAAAATTTAAAGAGTAAAAAGAGACTTGGGATGTACACAAGGAAAAAAAACATGTTCTTTAATAAACTGTTGCATTTTTAAGCCAAAATAATTAATGGAGATGATTATTCATGAAATAAGTTTTCTTCTAAATACTTGATCTACATTTTCATTTGCCTTAAATTTATGGCTCTGCTTCACGTTCACTCTTTTTCTCATGTTCAATGGTAAAGTCTGCCTTTACAGGACACTTACACCCTTAGAATATTTATAAACTGCTACCATACTCTCAATTCTTTGCCTTTAAACTTGATTAATATTTTCATGTGTACATGGATATTCTACAATAAATAGGAACTAGTAAATGACAAACAACCTACTTGACTACTGATTTTTTTTTTTTTGGTGATAGATTCTAAAATCCTTAATTTCATTCCAATAAGAAAGCTTTTAACCCTCTACCAATTCCTAACCATTAACTCTCATCTTTATCTTTTTATCCCTTCGTATGCTGATGATTCATGTACTTTAAGACAGCTGGCAGATTTACAATATATAAATACTGGGAGAATCACACTCTTTGCCAGTAGTTGTAAACTATAGTGATCATTTTCTGAAATGTATGTAGGGAATGTTCACAGATGTCTGGAGTTAAGTTTCTTTGAAAATGCTGTATTTGAGTTATGACAGAAATAAACAACTATCAGTGTAACTAAGCAATTAAGATATTTTTTCTGTTGGTTATGATAAATCATGCTGTGTCCCCCAAGGCTGTGTGTTTTTAGTGTATTATTAACTTCAAGATCTGATGTTGGCCAAAATAGTAAGTAAATAATAGTAAATAATGCCTCTTAGTGAAAAATAATGCCCATGAGTAGATTCTTATACCACAAATGATGCTTGTGCAATATTTCTAATAACAGAGAAATGACAGCTTTCACTATCATAAAATAGTCTACCTACAATGAATAATGTCTCCATTGTATTCACCTTCAAATATATAAATATGAATAACCAAATAGTTCTGGGATTGGAAGTGTTACATGGATTAAATTTCATAAACAAACCCAAATTGCAATCACATGACCTCAGATACCAAACATTTATATCTGCTAATGATCTACACAAAGACTGAAGTCGTGTTGTTTAGCTTATATATATAGATGAAATTAAGTCACTTGTGCTGTATATATGGGATATGGCATCATCAACAACACATACTCAAATGAGGGGTAACTAGTGTCTGGGTAACCAGCCTCCAAATAAACTGGATTCTGTTATTTCTATTTTGCAGTTACAGTTCTCGTAAGTTTGTCACTGCAGCTTATAGGTCCCTAACAAAGCTAGTGGAGGTGATGGAATTCCAGTTGAGCTATTTCAAATCCTGAAAGATGACACCGTGAAAGTGCTGCACTCAATATGTTAGCAAATCTGGAAAACTCAGCAGTGGCCACAGGACTGGAAGAGGTCAGTTTTCATTCCAATCCCAAAGAAAGGCAATGCCAAAGAATGCTCAAACTACCGCACAATTGCACTCATCTCACACGCTAGTAAAGTAATGCTCAAAATTCTCCAAGCCAGTCTTCAGCAATACGTGAACCATGAACTTCCAGATGTTCAAGCTGGTTTTAGAAAAGGCAGAGAAACCAGAGATCAAATTGCCAACATCCGATGGATCATCAAAAAAGCAAGTTCAGTTCAGTTCATTCAATCGCTCAGTCGTATTCGACTCTTTGCGACCCCATGAATTGCAGCACGCCAGGCCTCTCTGTCCATCACCAACTCCCGGAGTCTACACAAACCCATGTCCATTGAGTCGGTGATGCCATCCAACCACCTCATCCTCTGTCGTCCCCTTCTCCTCCTGCCCACAATCCTACCCAGCATTAGGGTCTTTTCCAATGAGTCAACTCTTCCCATGAGGTGGCCAAAGTATTGGAGTTTCAGCTTCAACATCAGCCCTTCCAATGAATACCCAGGATTGATCTCCTTTAGGATGGATTGATTGGATCTCCTTGCAGTCCAAGGGACTCTCAAGAGTCTTCTCCAACACCACAGTTCAAAAGCATCAATTCTGCGGCGCTCAGCTTTCTTCACCGTCCAACTCTCACATCCATGCATGACCACTGGAAAAACCATAGCCTTGACTAGACGGACTTTTGTTGGCAAAGTAATGTCTCTGCTTTTAAATATGCTGTCTAGGTTGGCCATAACCTCCCTTCCAAGGAGTAAGTAAGTGTCTTTTAATTTCATGGCTGCAATCACCATCAGCAGTGATTTTGGAGCCCAAATAAATAAAGTCTGACACTGCAAGAGAGTACCAGAAAAACATCTATTTCTGCTTTATTGACTATGCCAAACCACAAACAAAACAAAAAGATAACCTACAGAATGGGAGAAAATATTTGCAAATAATGCAACTGACGAGGACTTAATTTTCAAAATATACAAACAGTTCACACAACTTGACAACAGAAAAACAGAAAATCCAACAGAAAAAAAGGACAGAAGACCTAAAGAGATATTGCTCCAAAGAAGAAATGCAGATGGGCAATATGCACATGAATAATTAGCTCAACATCGCTAATTACTAGAGAAATGCAAAGCAAAACTGCAATGAGGTACCACCTTACACTAGTCAAAATAGTCATGATTAAAAAGTCTACAAATAACAAACGCCAGAGAGCATATAGAGAAACGAGAACCCTCTCCTACACTGCTAGTGGGAATGTAAGTTGGTACAGCCATGATGGAAAGCAGTGTGAGTTCCTCAGAAAACTAAAAATAGAATTACCATATGATCCAGCAATCTCACCCCTGTACATATATCCAGGCCAAAACCATAATTCAAAAAGATATATGCACCCCTATGTTCATAGCTGCACTATTCACAATAGACAAGATATGGAAAACTTAAAGGTCCATTAAAAGAGGAATGGTAAAGAAGATGTGGCACATATATACAATGGAATATTACTTAGCCACAAAAAGAAACAATGCCATTTGCAGCAACATGGATACAACTAGAGATCATATTAAGTGAAGTCAGAAAGATAAAGATAAATATCATATAATATTACTTATATGTACAATCTAAAATGTGACATAAATGAACCTATTCATGAAACAGAATCAGGGACACAGAGAATAGACTGTGGCTGTCAGAGGGAAGAGGGATGGAAGAGGGTTAAATTGGGATTTTGTATTAGCAAATTTTGTATTATAAATACCTATATGCAAACTGGTATGTATAGAATGGATAGAAAACAAGGCCTTACTATATAACACAGGGAAGTATATTCAACATCCTGTGATAAACTATAATGGAAAAAACATGCAAAAGAATGTATATACATATATAACAGCAAATTGCCAATATCCGCTGGATCATCGAAAAAGCAAGAGAGTTCCAGAAAAACATCTATTTCTGCTTTATTGACTATGCCAAAGCCTTTGACTGTGTGGATCACAATAAACTGTGGACAATTCTGAAAGAGATGGGAATACCAGACCATCTGACCTGTCTCTTGAGAAACGTGTATGCAGGTCAGGAAGCAACAGTTAGAACTGGACATGGAACAATAGACTGGTTCCAAATAGGAAAAGGAGTACGTCAAAGCTGTATATTGTCACCCTGCTTATTTAACTTATATGCAGAGTACATCATGAGAAACGCTGGGCTGGAAGAAACACAAGCTGGAATCAAGATTGCCAGGAGAAATATCAATAACCTCAGATATGCAGATGACACCACCCTTATGGCAGAAAGTGAAAAAGAGCTAAAGAGCCTCTTGATGAAGGTGAAAGAGGAGAGTGAAAAAGTTGGCTTAAAGCTCAACATTCAGAAAACTAAGATCATGGCATCTGGTCCCATCACTCCATGGGAAATAGATGGGGAAACAGTGGAAACAGTGTCAGACTTTATTTTTTTTGGCTCCAAAATCACTGCTGATGGTGATTGCAGCCATGAAATTAAAAGACGCTTACTCCTTGGAAGGAAGGTTATGGCCAACCTAGATAGCATATTTAAAAGCAGAGACATTACTTTGCCAACAAAAGTCCGTCTAGTCAAGGCTATGGTTTTTCCAGTGGTCATGTATGGATGTGAGAGTTGGATGGTGAAGAAAGCTGAGCACCGCAGAATTGATGCTTTTGAACTGTGGTGTTGGAGAAGACTCTTGAGAGTCCCTTGGACTGCAAGGAGATCCAATCAATCCATCCTAAAGGAGATCAATCCTGGGTATTCATTGGAAGGGCTGATGTTGAAGCTGAAACTCCAATACTTTGGCCACCTCATGGGAAGAGTTGACTCATTGGAAAAGACCCTAATGCTGGGTAGGATTGGGGGCAGGAGGAGAAGGGGACGACAGAGGATGAGATGGTTGGATGGCATCACCGACTCAGTGGACATGGGTTTGTGTAGACTCCGGGAGTTGGTGATGGACAGAGAGGCCTGGCGTGCTGCAATTCATGGGGTCGCAAAGAGTCAGACACGACTGAGCGACTGAACTGAACTGAACTGAACATGTATAACTAAGTCACTCTGTTATAAGCAGTGATTAATGCAACACTGTAATTCAACTATACTTCAATAAAAATAAATTTTAAAAAGTAAAAATTAAAAGATAATATAGAAAATTTACCTGATTTTTTTATGTCAAAAATTCAAAAGGATTAAAGATTAAAATTTAATTATTCTTCAAAAGAAGAAGTTTGATTTTAGTTGCATATAAAAACTAACAAAACAGAATAAGGAAGAAATTGTATAGAACTAGTTAACTTTCGGCTTACATGAAACTTCCTTATACAACATATGTGGTTTCCTTGATTTAGGTAACCTCAGAATCAAATTAAAATAGTTTGATTCCATCCAGATTTTAATTAACAAACTTATTGCTCTGTTTCTCTTTTGCACACTATCTTTTTTTCCTATGTAGAGTGCAGTTGAATTCTTTTTTTTTTTATAGTTTTTTAAGTTGAGATTTTTCTTTACTACATAATTACTCAAATTATCTTCTTCAAGTATAGTCAACGTACACCATGAGAGATCCAATTATTCATATTTTGTTTCCAGTAAACCTATGTCTTTTGACTTCTATTAAATGACATTGACTATGTCAAAGAGAAAATACAGACATGAGTAAAAGAAAAAAAGCTTTGAGAAAGACAAAAAATAAACAGACTTAATCTAGGATGCCGACTCGATGGACATGGGTTTGGGTAGACTCCGGGAGTTGGTGATGGACAGAGAGGACTGGCATACTGCAATTGATGGGGTCATAAAGAGTTGGACACGACTGAGGGACTGAACTGAACTGAACTGAATCTAGGAAGTTCACTTACAGCCTTACAATACTAGCTCACAAGGAAAAACTTATCCTTTTCCTTCATAATGCATAATTTATTTTAATATATTAGAACAATTTAATTTTATGGCACTTGCACAACAACACTGTTTTATTCTGGCTCATTGATTCCTAATTTTATGAGTGATGCTATTGATGCTGTATGGCATAGATCCAGATGTCAGGCACTGTGCCATGGTGCTAATGTGGGCAGCCAATTTATAGTTATTCCTTGCCATTAATTCACTGCTCAAATATTTTTTCCATTCAAATGGATGAATTGATCAGCTAAGCTTTTCACAAGAAAACTGTTTCCTAATTCCTAATGCTTTGACCTCATGAATGTTTAAGAAAAAGGCTGCTGTGATGTATGTATAAAATTTACAATAAGTCTGTTAGATGTCTTTTTCAAAAACAAAGGTTAAAACACAAGTCAAGATATCAATGTAGGCAATGGGAGATTTTTCTGTAACTCAAATGTCAGCTGCACAATACCCATTAATTTGACTAACCACTTCACTCCAAGCGAGTCCATGTATTTTGGAAATAAAAAATTCTTCTGTGTTCTGAACAAATTCAACAAGTATGAGGAAACGAGATAAAGCTCTTCATTTTTTGTGGCTTCTTGATCTAGAATTCTCTTTTCACACTTGCTTTATATCTCCTCCACCCCAACCAATATATCCCAACCCAATACATCACAAACCAGGATGTATCTTCCTGGTTTCTACAAAACAAATATTCAACACATTAAGAATGTGAAGGCATAAATGATTCCTGGAATAGAGCGCACAAAAAGACTTATGTTCCAGCCACAAAATCAACTTGAAAGTAAATAGAAAACTTCAACCATCTGAAAATTCCCTTTTATTATAGCATCACCAGGGATTGCCACTGACCTTTTACTTATGTAGTATCAGTTCTCTTCATCTTGTTGGTTCTCCTCTCCATCCTTCATTCCACATGTTCTCTCATCTCCTCCTTCCTCATCTGAAAAAGTAACAAACGTTTCCTGGTCTGTCTTAGGTACAGTCATTATCTCCCTTTTTCCCTGAACCTTGGTGCCAATACCAAGTTCTCAGGGTCTAGCCTCCTACTCATACAGCTCTCTAAGTAACATTTCCAGTTCTCTAAGAATGCTAGAGACAGCTATTATGCTAGGAGATAATATATATATTATGTGTATATATATAAGTGTACATAAATTTACATTTGTTGCTGTTTAATCACTAAGTCCTGTCCAACTCTTTGCAATCCCATGGATTGTAACCCTCCAGGTTCCTCTGTTCATGGGATTCTCCAGGCAAGAATACTGGAGTGGGCTGCCATTTCCTTCTCCAGGGGATCTTTCTGACCCAGGGATTGAACCCACGTCTCCTGCATAGGCAGTCAGATTCTTTACCACTGAGCCTCCTGGGAAGCCTTAAATATGTTGAGGACATAGCATTTCTATCAAGTGTCTTTTTGCCAGAGGCCATACTTTCCACCATAGTGGACCTGAAACTTCCCTGCTTATTTGGAAGGTATGATAAAACTAGATAACATTTGAATGAAAAGTTATAATTGCTAATCCTATAAAGCATTAATTTCTAAATTATATTTTCAGTAACATGTCCATTGCAAACATGCCATTTTCAAGAATACAACATAACAAGGAAGTTTAAAATAATCTATTTTCCCCAGTAATATGACCATGGTAAAGGCCAATGTTTTTGAACTGTGGTGTTGGAGAAGACTCTTGAGAGTCCCTTGGACTGCAAGGAGATCCAGTCAATCCATCCTAAAGGAGATCAATCCTGGGTGTTTATTGAAAAGAAAGGTCTGATGTTGAAGCTGAAACTCCAATACTTTGGCCACCTCATGCGAAGGGTTGACTCATTGGAAAAGACCCTAATGCTGGGTAGGATTGGGGGCAGGAGGAGAAGGGGACGACAGAGGATGAGATGGTTGGATGGCATCACCGACTCGATGGACATGGGTTTGTGTAGACTCCGGGAGTTGGTGACGGACAGAGAGGCCTGGCGTGCTGCAGTTCATGGGGTCGCAAAGAGTCAGACATGACTGAGCGACTGAACTGAACTGAAAGGCCAAATTTCCCATAAAGGATTAGTTAAGTAAAAAGAAATTTATATTACTCCTCTTTTCATGAGCATTTTAATCATTTCTTGAAACAAACAAAAAATTACTGAAAATAAAATTTAATTCCATTCTTTTATCAAGCAGTTGCCAACCACACCCTTTACCAGGAAATGAGGATCAGAAATTTTTAGCAGAGGAGGAAAGGTTACAAAATAGAAGAAATAATATCTAATCTTAGGGGAACAAAATTTATACAGAAATCTGGGGGGAAAAAAAGAGTGCTACAAAACACATTTTAATTGTTAAGGCAATGTCAGGGAGTATTCATGATGGGCTGAAGTTTGACCTATAGATTAAATCTTCAGCTAGAAGACTTAGAGGTCTATGTTAACTGCTATATTGAACAATCGCAATTTACAACTTAGTTGAATGTGAATTTCTTTTCCCCCACAATTATCCTCTCAAGTTTGTTCAGTAGGGGTGGTTTCCTCTAGCTCCAAATGAAAACTTACAGGCTCACTCTTAGATAATAAACATTCCTATGGACACTTTTAGACAAACAGAAACTCAATTTAGTCATTAGAATGTCTAGTTCAGGATAGTAATCAAAATTTCAAACTGGATTTAACATTAAGTCTTCCTTGCTCTAACCCTAGTTTGGGCCTGCTTCCCCCAATTCTCTGGCCTCTTTTTCTTCTTCCAGGGATTAGTGGTAAGAAAAGAGAACATGTGAGATTATAATGGGCCTTCTTTTGGTTATCAGGCTCCACATTCTCCGAACCTGCAGATTTTTAAAACTGGCCCTCTCAAAGAGCATCTGGATGGAGTCATCAAAGAGTCTCTGATGAGCTACTCCAAGGACAATTTCTTTGCTCTGAGAGGATGTAACTTTATTCCAAATGGTTGTGAATCCTCCATCTTACTGAGACTGGAATCTGCATTCAATAAAGCCCCTTGGCATTTGGTTTCTGTTCTCTTCTTTCTCCCTCCCTTCCTCCCTCCGTCTTTCCTTTCTGCCCCCCTCCCTCTCTCCCTTCCTCCCTCCCTCCTTCACTCTGTCTCTTTCTGCAGTGATATTCTAGAGCTAGCTCTTAAAGGCTCACACACAGCAGACTGTACTCATTTCTTTCCAACCCCATGTTCAGTGATGCCATATTGATAGCTTGTAACTGGTCATAATGGTGATATTTACACCACAGAAACAGACAAATGCTACTAACTTGGGTGTCAGGGGAGCACTGTTTTCATTTGGGGTGGGTTATTTTTTTTTGAGAATTCATTCTTCAGCACATAAAAACTTTTAAACATTTTCCCATGGAAAACACTTAAACATTTCTTGACCTTGCCATCTATAGATGTACAGGTAAAGCACAACATTCCTTTTTCTAATGGCTCCATCACCAACACAGCAACTAGCATTGTTTTGTTCTCTGAATACACCTGGTAGCAGCCAGACGTCAGAAAGGCTCAGTGTAGAAGTCACATGTTAAGCTCCCTACATGCTCTTGAAAGTCTCTCCATCAGTGGCTTTGATGGAGAAGAGCAGGCACTCTGTCTCCAAAGCGGTGTGGGCTCACAGCACAGATTTCTTCAAGGATACCTTCTGCCCCAAATCCACTCTTCCAATCCACTCTCTGACTCACGATATTCTCCAGGAGTTATGGAAATGATGAATTTTGCATTTACAATGTGTTTGAAAATTCACATCTTTTTTGTATTGCTGTCTTATTCAAAACTCAATTTTAGCATCCTATTTCAGGAAGTAAGCATAAATAATGAAAAAGAGGAGGGAATCCCAAACGTATATTCTGTATAGAAGGACCACCTAGAGTAAGGTCAAAATGAGAGAACGTGCCTATCTCATATTTTGTGACAATACTTGTTGCTTGAGTTTTTGTTGGGGAAATTTTTTTTATGTGGTAAGGAGGCAACTTCATGTATTGAAACTCATTTAATTTGAGAGAAGAAAAACTATTTTAACTGAGCACAATCCTGTGCTAAGCACTGTGCTAGGCTGGGCAGTGCTCCTTAAATGTAAAAATTAATCTCCTAAGAGATCTTGTTAAATGCAGATTGTAATTCAGTAACTATCAGGCTCCTCTGTTAATGGGATTTTTCAGGCAAGAATACTGGAGTGGGTTGCCATTTCCTACTCCAGGGGATCTTTCCAACTGAAGGATCAAACCCACCTCTCTTAAGTCTCCTGCACCAACAGGCAAATTATTTACCATTAGCGCCATCTGGAAAGCCCCATAGGTGGGACTAAGATTCTGTATTTATAACAAGTTTACAGGTCATGCTCATATTACTGGTCTGGAATGTTTTGAACAGCAAAGGACTAGGAAACACACACACACACAAACATACACTCATTCATGGGATAAAACAATTCTATGATATGGTTACTATCATTTCTATTTTATCAATAAGAAAACTGAGGCTGAATGAAGTTAACTTGTCCAACTACACAAGAAAGTGGTAGAGGGGATTCACAACCGCCTGTGTCTTCTTCCCCTACTCTTTCCAGTGGATGATACAGCATCCCTGAAGTTGTTCTTGTTATTTTCAGTCTATAATCGGATAAAGAAATAACAATGCTGACTCTCTTTTCTTCATAATATGATTGACTTCCTACTTCCTATTTTTGTGTAACTGTTCCAATTCTTCATATCCCTGAAGTTAAAATGGATTTAATCAATATCATGGTCAATGCCATTTGCTGGTATATATCATAATAGTTTAACTCTGGGATGTCTTCTAGATACTTGGTCCATGTCTACATAGTACAAATGTCTGTATTGAAGAGTTGTATTTTGTAGTCTATAGAGATAAATCTGTGTCCTCAAGTACTGGGGTACTGTCCAATGAAAAGATTTCTAAAACATATTATCACTCTCTTGATCTCCTATACTTTAATGGAATTTGTATAGAATGCTATTCAAGGGTCACAAAACCTGAGCCCCAAGAAAAATGTGATTAATGAGGGCCTCCCCTAGAAAGGTGGCATTAAGTACTTCAATACAAAAATTTCAATTTTTAAAACATAACAATCATTAAGTCCCAATTGTTTAACACTTGGGTCATATATAGTACATTTGTATAAAATACAAAAGTGTTCATTAAATAATGATTCTTTTATGTCATTGCTGCATAGCCTCAGTCCCTTGATCATATCCTTTATGTCTGTTTAAGACTAAATGAAGGAAGACAGAAGGATGTGAGTCACATGCTAACAAAAATAACAAAACTGCCTTGGCCACAGATAATTTCCTGAAACCAGTAGGAGAAGGAATAAGTTATGTGAAAGAAAAACATTAGCAAGCCATTTTGTGAAACATTAAATTTCCCAAGTATAATTGAAAAGAGAAAAATCTTTCCAAACTAAATATCTGTTCCTGAGCCTGAGGCAATAAATAAATAAATAAATAAAAGGTGGGGAAAACTCAGCCTTAATATTTTTTTAAAATTGTTGCTTTCCAGATTTAAAATAGATTGAGGAGATGTTTAATAAAAACAAAAAGAAACATTTAGGTAAAAATTTTAGATACACAATAATATAATCTCTATGCAAGAGATGGAATAAATTATTATATATACTGGGATTCATTAAGCTTTAACTTAGAAAACATCTCTCTGGATACGGAGTTTAATAACTGGGAATCTTTTCATGTAAAATGTCATATCCAAAACAAACGTACAAAATGTTTGATTATCACAACACAGCTGTTAAAAATCATTTTCGTAAAAGTCAGACCCATCCTAGTTTTAAAGCTATTTTAAAAACTAGGATTAAAAAGTATTTTATTTATATGCAAAAATAGTAGTCTATCTAGAACCAGTCACCATTTTCTTAATAGAAACTATATTAGACAGTCCCATTTAAAATCTAGAACGGACAAAGGATGTTCATAATCCTCATTAACATAAAATATGTAGAAATAGTCTTTTCAACACATGTATAAGAATAATGAATATCTTTTCTGGGTTATTCATCTAAATAACAACCTGGATATATGATGAAATATCTCATGTTCATGGATGAGGAAATAGAACATTAGTAGGATACTATCTTTTAATTAATTCATAAATAGGCAAAAATTATACCAAAATTTCAAGAGGAACTTCTTTTTAAGCTGGATAAAATACTTTTAGATTTCATACAAGAATAAACGACAAAAGGAGTTCAGAAAATTTTTAAAAAGAAGAGTAATGGGTGAAAGGAATTTAACCCTAACAAATATTAAAACATGTTATAAAGTTCTAACAATGTGAAGAACATGGTACTAACAGCAATATATAGAATCAAATATATAATAAATAACGCATTGCAAATAAATAAGTGGAAGATTCGCTTGATAAGTAGTTCTGAAACAACTCCAGAATGATGAAAATTAAATGTAAAATTTTTTAAACTAATAATAAATTACATCTAAAAAATAATAAAAGTTAAGTAAGCAAATTTGCCAGTCATGGGAGTGGAGGAAAAAAGCCTAAACCCAAAAACAAAGGAACAGATTGTTAGAGTTAAAGATCTAAAATTATCAAAATTCTGTCAATTAAAAAAAAAACCCATAAACCTCAACAGTAAGAAATATCTGGGTAAAATATTTGCAGGCTAAATCAATGAAGATCATGAACTAAGCTTTGACAAAACTGGAGATACACACAGTTAACACTTAAATATTAACATCTTCCTTAGCAATAACCAAAGAAGTAAAAATAAATTTAAAGAAAATAACAAGTTTTTAATTCTTCAAAAGAGTAGAAATTTTAAGTAATAAGAATAGCCAATATTACACACTTCAGTCTCATGTCTTCTGAAGTTGGTTTGGAAGTTAACCATTCAATAAAATGATCTACCAGGTTACAATAAAAGCAAGTCTTATACAACATTCTCCTATACTTATAGACAGTTATTAAATAAATATTCATTAACAATCAGGCAAAAATAGTCTGTACTGTAATTTCACCAAAATTCCAGCGCTGTCCTTTTAACTGGACAGATTTTCACCTGGATGAAAAATTAACTGAAGCCAGATATGACAACCTTACAGAAGCAGGATCTAGTACCTGGTAGTCAACTCCAGACAACATGAAATCTTCTAAACCAATAGCTCGTTACAGTATTATTTATGGATCAAGCATTGGGTCCTATTTTAAGAGAAAAGAGTATAAGCCTTGCTGGTTTCTTGTTCTACATTCATACAAGTGTGCAGAGTGTCTCAAACATTTTTAACCAAAACATTTTTTCCTGAAAACTTCTAATTTCATTAAGCAGTGAAATTATGCTAATTTGTAAGCTGCCAGATCCACCAATAAAAGTTAATTTCTGATCATCATTATGTTAATTGCCATACTGGTTGTCAACGGAGACATAAAAAACAGAAGCACTTATATTAGCCACTGATGGGCTATGGACTTCCTGACCAGAACTCCAGCTAGCTTTCTATGGATTTGTGCACTGTTGATTAGCACCTGGGTTTGTTGTTGTCCAGTTGCTCAGCCTTTGTCTGACTCTTTGCAACTCATGGACTGCAGCATGCCAGGCTTCCCTGTCCTTCACTATCTCCTGGAGTTTGCTCAAACCCATGTCCATTGAGTAAATGATGCCATCCAACTATCTCATTCTCTGTCACCCCTTCTCCTCCTGCACCTGGGTTATTTCTTAACTTAATAAAACCTGCATACTCTATATAATGTGAATTAGAGACATTTAATGCCACGTATATTTTCTCTCCTTTCACATGATCCTTCTTATTATTGTATTTTGTATACTTTCAGTATTCCTATCTCTGGAGATGAGTGGAACTACTGCATAGCTCAAGTTATGTTCAGCTTAGGTCCATCAATACTGACTCCGGTAAGTCATTGCAAATGTCAAATTCTTCGAGCAAAAAGGAAATCTATAACTTTTGCAGAGTGACAATCATTTTTGCTTTTAAAAATGTCTTGCATTTGAAAACTATTCCTTTTAAGTATTTGATGGTAGTTTAGTCTTTCACAATCTCCAACTTATTTCAATATGAAGCCTTACCTCATCGCTCTGGAAGCCAAACAAGGTCAATGTGTAGTTTTTGGCAAGGCACTCTGCACTGTTTATGATGCCATAACTATTTGGCAGCTATGCCTGCCCATCCCCCGTCCCCATCAATCTCAGGCAGCCTGTCTCTCTGCCAGCAACCATCAGTAGAGAGAGGAACTAGTACTTCAAAAGTCTCAGTGTGGCTCATAAAAGATCAGGAGGATTGACCCAAGCCGAGATGAAGATTGTACATTTGGCAGTTATGTTTGGATATGACGATGAGATAATCCATAGAAAAGCAGGATTAAATGAGAAGAAGTCTGGGTTCAATAGCCCCAGAGCAAGCTAAAAATAAATGTAAGAGAGAAATGAAAATCCCCAGGGAAAACACTTGATATCTCACAGCCATCAGAGAAGGAGAAGAAAAGGAAGACAAAGCAAACAGAACCACCCAAGAGTCAAAGAGTTGATGATGGATGACAATGACATTAACTATCCAAAGAATGAAAATGAAGAAATGAAGGAAGGCAACAGATAATCAAAAGACATGATCAGTAAGGTGTTGAAGAAATGAAGGCACTGCCAAAATCTGATTTGGGGTTTAAAAGGAGACCATAATTCTAGGAAATTTGAAACCAGAAGTCAGCTGGAAATTCATGACAAATTTCAAGCCATTTCAAAGAAACAGAGGAAAAAAATTGGATATAACTTCAAAGGATAATTAAACATCTAAAGTCCACTGCTAGTGCCTCTTGGAACTAATCTCTTTTATACCCAGATGGGAAGACTTTTGCAATTCCTAGATATAAAAGTTTTGACTCCAATAGCCAGTGCCTGGCTACAGTGATAGGGGAATCTATTATCAGATTTTGTGTTTATACTATCTTGTTCCAAAAACACTATAAAGTGTCTTACAAAAAATAAAACAGCAACAATGTAACATGACAATAAGTAGTAGAAGCAAGTGAAAGAATCCAGGCCAAAAGAAAAAATAGGTAGAGCATAAAAAATAAAGTAAAAAATAAATAACACACAAATAAACCTTTGTAATAAAATCTGATAAGAATGGTTTCCAGCTCTCTTTAGAATGAAGTTGACTTTTCTAAAATTAGAAATTTTCCTACCCTCAAATTACAATCTGCCCTGCCCACAGCCAGGACAACAATTCTAAGTGTCCAAGTGTTCACTGATGAATTACACAAAAATAAACGACAATGAATTCAGTTAAGTGAAATTCTATTTTATGAGTCAAAAGTGTATATCCACATAAAGAGTAATAATATATAAATGTATAACATATTAACCTAATAAAAATATTTTATATTCATATCAATTAATGGACCCTTATGAAAAGTCTAATGCCCTCACTTAGCAAATCTATTTTCTAAAGAGCTTTGCATTTTCATGTCTCACCACATACAATGAAAGTTTTAAAGTCAATACAATGGGTAGTAAAATATGGCTATTAAAGCCTATAAAAATTACCACCAAAAGGACTTATTTTTGGAGTCAGTTGAAAAGGCTCCCCGTAGTCCCCAATTATCTGTCCATTTTTCCTTCACAAATAGCTTCATCCAACCTCAAAAGTATTAGCAGGTACACAGTCCCACTCCACTTCCCTTAGTCATATGACTAACGTTTAGTCAGTGAGATGTACACAGAAATGGTGTGAGCCATTTCTACCAAGGAAGGGTGGTGTCCTTCATCTCCATTTTTCTCCCTCCTTCTGGGTGGAATGAAGACAGTCCTGACAAGAGCCATATCCTCTAGGTAGCACCGAAAAAAGCTAGATGGAGTCTGGGGCTTTGAGGAAATTATGAAATTCTATAGTAGGACTTTGACTATGGGACTTGGTTTGTAGAAGGGAATAAAACTTCTTTTAAAGCCACTATTAATTTTTATGAGGTTTCTGCTGTCACATACATTCAAGTCTAATTCTATTTTAAACACTGTTTCTACCTGTCAACAATTTTCAACTGTAAGATTTAGCTTACATTTACTCTTAGAAAAAAATCACACAGTCTGAATGAATTGTAACTTATCTCCAGCAACTCTGCAGCCTCATTTCTTGCCCTTGTCCTTAGATCCTTCTGCCTGTTTCCTCTATCCCCAGGCATCTACTCAGGCCTGCTGCTCTCTGCCATAACTATGCCTGAACGTAATGGGAACCAACAGCTTTCTAGGTTTCCTATATTAATCCATGTGCTGGGATTTATTTTCAAATTACTCCTGGGTTAATTCTTCAGTATTTTTCCCCCATGTCATTCAATTTCTTGGTTTTCACCTTTGTTTCACTCAAGCAAATCTTCAAGTAAACTTCGTAGAAAAAAGTTTATGAAAGTTTATGAATTAGACTTTAAGTTTAAAAAGTAACCTTCTTAAAAACGTTTCTGGAAATTTGAAAAAAAAGCTGTATTTTACCATCATACCTGATTGCCACTGTTACTAAGCCTAGAATATTTCCTCATCGCTTCCAAGTCTTTGTTTCATTGCTTCTAGGATCCAACGCTGTTGATAAGCTCTCTGATGTCAAACTGACAGATTTTCATGAATCATAAATATGACATGTCCTCTCTAACCCAGCTGTGAACGTTACTTTTTAAAATTTCTTGTTTTCTAAAATTTCCAGGATAAATATGTGTTTCAACATTATGGGAATTTAATAGACCTTTACAATGTTCAATAATTCTTATGCTTTGTTGTTGGCAAATTTTCTTCAATTTTTTCATCACTAACTTTCTCCCTTTCATTATCCTATGTTCTTTTTCTCCAGAAATCCTATTAGATCAACATCAAGCTCCCTTGATTAATCCTCCGTATTTTTTACTTTTTCTCTTTTCTTAGTATTTTTTCTGTTCCAATTTTATTTTCACCTTTATAGCTATCTATTAAATTTTTGCAGTCTTCAGTGAAAAAGCACTCATTTTTATCCTCCATTCGTGGGTTTTTTTTTGTAGTTTCCTTTTCTTATTTTTGATGCAATATCCTTTCAAATATCACAGTAATCCAAGTCTATGCCCCGACCAGTAATGCTGAAGAAGCTAAAGTTGAACGGTTCTGTAAAGACCTACAAGACCTTTTAGAACTAACACTCCCAAAAAGATGTCCTTTTCATTATAGGGGACTGGAATGCAAAAGTAGGAAGTCAAGAAATACCTGAAGTAACAGGCAAATTTGGCCTTGGAGTACAGAATGAAGCAGGGCAAAGGCTAATAGAATTTTGCCAAGAGAATGCACTGGTCATAGCAAACACCCTCTTCCAACAACACAAGAGAAGACTTCACATGGACATCACCAAATGGCCAACACCAAGATCAGATCGATTATATTCTTTGCAGCCAAAGATGGAGAAGCTCTATACAGTCAGCAAAAACAAGACTGGGAGGTGACTGTGGCTCAGATCATGAGCTACTTATTGCCAAATTCAGACTTAAATTGAAGAAAGTAGGGAAAGCCACTAGACCATTCAAGTATGACCTAAATCAAATCCCATACGATTATACAGTGGAAGTGACAAATAGATTTAAGGGACGAGATCTAATACACACAGTGCCTCATGAACTACGAATGGAGGTTCATGACATTGTAGAGGAGGCAGTGATCAAGACCATCCCCGGGAAAAGGAATGCAAAAAAGCAAAATGGCTGTCTGAGGAGGCCTTACAAATAGCTGAGAAAAGACGAGAAGCAAAAAGCAAAGGAGAAAAGGAAAGATATTCCCATCTGAATGCAGAGTTCCAAAGAAGAGCAAGGAGAGATAACAAAGTCTTCCTCAGTGATCAATGCAAAGAAATAGAGGAAAACAATAGAATGGGAAAGACTAGAGATCTCCTCAAGAAAATTAAAGATACCAAGGGAACATTTCATGCAGAGATGGGCTCAATAAAGGACAGAAATGGTATGGACCTAACAGAAGCAGAAGATATTAAGAAGAGGTGGCAAGAATACACAGAAGAACTGTACAAAAAAGATCTTCATGACCCAGATAATCAAGATGGTGTGATCACTCACCTAGAGCCAGACATCCTGGAATGTGAAGTCAAGTGGGCCCTAGGAAGCATCACTCTGAACAAAGCTAGTGGAGGTGATGGAGGAGATGGAATTCCAGTTAAGCTATTTCAAATCCTAAAAGATGATGCTGTGAAAGTGCTGCACTCAAAATGCCAACAAATATGGAATACTCAGCAGTGGCCACAAGACAGGAAAAGGTCAGTTTTCATTCCAATCCCAATGAAAGACAATGCCAAAGAATGCTCAAACTACCACACAACTGGGCTCATCACACACGCTAGCAAAGTAATGCTCAAAATTCTCCAAGTTGGGCTTCAGCAATATGTGAACCATGAACTTCCAGATGTTCAAGCTGGATTTAAAAAAGGCAGAGGAACCAGAGATCAAATTGACAACATCTGCTGCTGCTGCTGCTAAGTCACTTCAGTCGTGTCCAACTCTGTGCCACCCCATAGACAGCAGCCCACCAGGCTCCCTCATCCCTGGGGTTCTCCAGGCAAGAATACTGGAGTGGGTTGCCATTTCCTTCTCCAATGCGTGAAAGTGAAAAGTGACAGTGAAGGTGCTCAGTCGTGTCCGACTCATAGCGACCCCATGGACTACAGCCTACCAGGCTCCTCTGTCCATGAGATTTTCCAGACAAGAATACTGGAGTGGGGTGCCATTGCCTTATCTGGCCAGCATCTGCTGGATCATCAAAAAAGCAAAAGAGTTCCAGAAAAACATCTATTTCTGCTTTATTGACTATGCCAAAGCCATTGACTATGTGGATCACAATAAACTGTGGAAAATTCTGAAAGAGATGGGAATACCAGACCATCTGATCTGCCTCTTGAGAAACCTGTATGCAGGTCAGGAAGCAACCGTTAGAACTGGACATGAAACAACACCGGTTCCAAATCAGGAAAGGACCACGTCCAGGCTATATATTGTCACCCTGCTTATTTAACTTATATGCAGAGTACATCATGAGAAATGCTGGGCTGGATGAAGCACAAGCTGGAATCAAGATTGCTGGGAGAAATATCAATAACCTCAGATATGCAGATGACACCACCCTTATGGCAAGGAACTAATGGAACTATGGAAGAGGAACTCAAGAGCCTCTTGATGAAAGTGAAAGAGGAGAGTGAAGAAGTTGGCTTAAAGCTCAACATTCAGAAAACTAAGATCATGGCATTCAGTCCCATCACTTCATGGCAAATAGATGGGGAAACAATGGCTGACTTTATTTTGGGGGACTCCAAAATCACTGCAGATGGTGACTGCAGCCATGAAATTAAAAGACGCTTACTCCTTGGAAGGAAAATTATGACCAACCTAGACAGCATATTGAAAAGCAGAGACATGACTTTGCCAACAAAGGTCAATCCTATCAAAGCTATGGTTTTTCAAGTAGTCATGTATGGAGGTGAGAGTTGGACTATAAAGAAAGCTGAGCACCGAAGAATTGATGCTTTTGAACTGTAGTGTTGGAGAAGACTCTTCAGAGTCCCTTGGAGTGCGAGGAGATCCAACCAGTCCATCCTAAAGGAAATCAGTCTTGAATATTCATTGAAGGACTGATGTTGAAGCAGAAACTCCAGTACTTTGGCTACCTGATAAGAAGAGCTGACTTATCTGCAAAGACCCTGATGCTGGGAAAGACTGAAGGCAGGAGGAGAAGGGGATGACAGAGGATGAGATGGCTGGATGGCATCACTGACCCAATGGACATGGGTTTGGGTAAACTCCGGGAGTTGCTGATGGACAGGGAGGCCTGGCATGCTGCAGTCCATGGGGTTGCAAAGAGTCAGACACGACTGAGCGACTGAACTGAACTAATCCTTTCATATTTTCATGAGGGTGACAATTAACTTCTTTTAAAGTTATCTTTTCTCTAAATTATCTGTGTTTCCTCTGAAGCAAATGTTTTTCTTTGTCTTTTTAATGTTGCTGGGTGGATTCTTATTTTTTATGATCTTTGGCTGGCTTTTGACAGATGAGAATAATAAATTGGATTGATTTTCTAAGATAATGAATATGAGTGTCCTAGGCTGCTGTTTAACTATTTTAATTTTAAAGCTAGGTCTTACACAAAGAAGATGTTCAACTCAAAGTTCAGAGCATATGGGCAGCCTGGTCTACCGGCAGGCTTCATATTAAGGCGACCAGTGGAAGGGCATTGCCTCCCACTCCAGTATTCTTGCCTGGGAATCTCATGGTCAGAGGATCCTGGCAGGCTACAGCGTATAGCATCACACAGAGTCGGACATGACTGAAGCGACTTAGCACTAAAGGTAAATTAGGTGTTTACAATAGGGTGAAAACAGAGCTTTCAAATGCCAGGAGAAGAAGGGCTTTATACTGGAAGACCTAATTTTATTCATTTGATTTCTTCTAAAAAGTGGTTTTAGGGCTGTGTTGTTATTACTGTTTTGTTCTTCTTTATTTTTGCCTGAAAGTTCTATATTAGGCTGCTTAAAAATGTCTGTGTTCCACCTGTCCTGAAACGTTGATGGGCAGCAAGGAAGGGATGCTGCAATCCTACTCTTCATTCAGTGGTCAACCTTTCAATTAATCTTCTGGTTTGGATTCCCTTCCTCATGTTTCAACTGCTTATCTTCTCTGGGCTGAGATCATCTCTGGAGTTCTGCTCTACAGCTCAGGCATCTCTTTATCATTGCATTCCCTCCTATGGTTCTAGACTGCTATGATTTGTTTTTAATCTGTTAACAGTTCTATCTTCTTTGCATCTTCTAGAAATTTATTGGTGTCTTTTTCAAGAATATTTCTCCGCTCATTCTCTCCATTTTATGAGTTGATTCCTTTACTACCATATATTGCGATTTCAAGAGGGAAGGGACAGAAATGCATGTGCTAAGTCTACTAATGTTAAGTCTACCATCTGAAACCAGAAATACTGTTCAGTAAGACATACTGCATAGCATAGGGAAACGTATTCATGTTTAGGATCTTGTAATAATCTGTAATGGAATAAAATCTGAAAAAGAGTAGATATATGTATAACTGAATCATTTTGCTCTACAGCTGAAATTATTAATAACACAACATTGTAAATCAAGTATAGTTCAATAAAAAAAGGAAGTGCTGTTTAATGTCAGGTAAAAAAAAATGAATCTTTCATGGGCTGGCTAAAATCTATCAAAAATCATTATTAAATTCAGAATTTAATATTTCTTATTTATTTCACTTTTTGCACATATGTTCAGTCATGTATTCTTTATACCTTTATTTACTATATGACTTCTATTTTCAGTGAAATAACTTTACAGCTACCTTAAGTCCTTTGGAAAAAGGAATGTTAATAAATCAGCAAATATTTTTGAAAAAGTTTTGATGCAAAAAACTATGTAGAAGTTTTGTTCTTGGATTTATTTTTTTGTTCCTGGAGGGAAAATATTGCTTAAACATCTTTTAAGTGTACTTTTAAAAATGCTAAGGATGAAGTAAAATAAACAATCAAGTGAGATTGTAGTTGCCATGATTCAGTGGTGTTTGATGTCCAACACCAAAGATAGCCAAATCATACAAATCCATCCTGAGCCAGAAGAGCAATAGCACATGGCAAAACAAAGAAACTGCCCCAGATCCATGAGAAAATCCTTGAGAACATCAGTCTGCAGCCTGAGTGTCACGTGTTATAGCTGGAAGCGTATTTGGGGCTTTGCTAATTATAAAACTCCACTGGGTTTTCATAAACACACTTCATACTCAAAGCCACTGGGAGTAAACTCTAATGACAGGAGCATCCTGACCTGAAGGTAAACTATCCATATTGCTTGGAAGTGGAAGGTTACCACAGGAGCCATTTTAACTTGCTCACTGCTAAAAAAGTTATTGTCCTTAAAATAATTATACTTGCAGTTTTTTGAGTGATCTTATAGTTTGGTATAACTATACTCTCAATACAAACACAGAAATATTGAAATTGGTTTCCCATATAATGTCAATGCATATACACATAAAACCCTGCAGACTTGTTTAAGTCCACTGTCTATTTTAGGAACCCTCCACCCACAAAAATCTAATGTGACTCATTTACTTTGGACAGTGACGCATTTGTATTCACTTATCAGGCTACACTAGGGAAAAGATCCTCTTCAGAGTGACTAATAAAAGACCATAGCCTTCTTTCTACCCCAGTATATTACATGTCTCCCAGATGTTTTTATCTATCCCGGCAAGGAAAAAGGAGAGAGGTGGAACTTTTTTTAAAAACTAACTGCTATTGGAGTATATCGATATATAATGTTTTATTCATTTCTGCTGCACAGCAAAGTGAATCAGACATATACATATATCTACTCTTTTTTGGATTTCCTTCCCATCTATGTCACTACAGAGCACTAAGTAGATAGAGTTCTTTCTGCTACACATTAAGTTCTCATTAGTTATCCATTTTATAGACAGTAGTGTTTACATGTCAATCTCAATCTCCCAGTTAATCTCATCCTTCCTTCCCCTCTGGTAAGCATAAGTTTTTTCTCTACATCTGTGACTCTATTTGCAAATAAGTTCATCTGTACCATTTTTCTAGATTCCACATAAAAATTTTATTATACAATATTTGCCTTTCTCTTTCTGACTTACTTCACTCTGTATGACACTTTCTAGGTCCATCCATGTTGCTGCAAATGGCAGTATTTCATTCCATTTATAGCTGAGAAATATTCCACTGTATATATGTACCACATCTTCTCTATCCATTCCTCTGCTTATGGACATTTAGGTTGCTTACATGTCCTAATTGCTTCTACCTTTGGGTTACCATAAATAATGTTGCTTTAAACATTCATAGTCATGTTTTTTGCGTAAACATATGCTCTCATTAGTATATGCCCAGGACTGGAATTACTGAGCCATATGACAATCTTATGTTTAACTTTTTGAGAAACCTCTTCAACGTGTAACTTAAAAAATTTTACTGTATCAACTGAATGGGATCATTTTCCTTTTGTGGTAATATTATCAAAGAGAAAAAAAATTCCAAGTATAATTAAGTGTCATTAAGGCAGAATTTTGCAAACGGTGCTCTTTATTTTTCTGCAATCTAGACACCAGTATCATGAACAAGCTATGCAAGTAAGGTCCATTCTCTTCAAATATGTATAAGTAATAACACCAGAAAGAGTTCTTTGCCTAGGCCTTTATAAGGACAAAAATTGTATCAGTAGGAGGCTTAAAACCTTACTTAGAATGAGAATTTGAATATATTATTAATATCTTGAATATGTAAGATTATCTGTTACTATTTGCATATTCCTATTCATCACAAAGTATAAAAAATATATAATGGAGTCTTAAGGCCAGCTTTCAATTCTTCTTCACATGGAGCAGGTAATAATACTTAGTCTAGAAAAACTACAAGATTAGTCTCTGTTCTATCTACAAATTTTTTCTTCTAGATTCTACTGGTAATTCTCAGTATTTCATGTCTTTCGGCCCTGAGCTATCTTTCATTAACACATAACTTTTTTTCAGAGCCCTTATTCTCAGGGTCTGTGTTTTCATTTGCTTGGACTTCACTTTAATCACCATAGATTTCTTTTCCCAAGGAGAAGGAAAATTCTTTTCCCAAGGAGGTCTATACAATTCTTGTTAACATAGGAAAATACATTCATGTTCTATTAACATAGCTCTGAAGCTGTGTAAATTCCTCTTTACTGGGCATTTGTCTTTCAGTGGGTCTAGTCTTGGCCATTCCATGATGAAATGTCATAGCATTGAGGTAAGAAGAACAGCACACAGCATATGACCCCAGCCAGAAACATGCCCTCCACTGTATCAAGATACAGGTGACAAAGGCTTCTTGGATAACATCACTGAATACCCTCCTAGACCCCTAGATCATTTTGCACTAGCTTCCCCCTGGGTCGGGATGATCCTCTGGAAAAGGGAATGGCAACCCACTCCAGTATTATTGCTTGGAGAATTTTAAGGACAGAGGAGCCTGGGGGGCTACAGTACATGGGGTTGCAAAGAGTTGGACACGACTGAGTGACTAATGCTTTTTCAGTTTTCACTTTCCCTTCCCTGGAAGTAGAGGGGAAATGCTATCTTTCTGAGATGATCAAAATTTACAGGTGGTTTTTAAAATCAATACAGAAGGAAGAGCCCATTTAAATGCTTGTAGAATTGTATGTTGCCCCAAGCATTTTTTTAAATGTTTCCTCCACCTTCCTTCTCTTTTAACAGTCAATGTCTATATCATTCTTTTCCTTTCATGAGGCAATAATATTCTCAGCTTGAGGACAAGGTCTCTAAGGGTAAAGGAGAGAATTGTGTCTCCTCCTGCCCTGAAAGAGAGGAGTCCGTGGGGGAAGAGAGAATGGAGGGATTTCCCCTCCCTGCTCTAAACTGAAGACTGTTGCTAAACATATTTTCATTGTTCAGGATAAATCACAGCAGTAAAATAGAAAGGACGATTTGCAAAACTGTGAGTTGAAATGTTGTTGGTGCCATGCTTATGATGCTGTTCATATCATAAGATATATGGACCTTACAAAATATCAAGTTTTACTTTACTTTTCTGTGGGGTTTTTTGCCCCACCATCAAATCAAGGATAAAGGAGTCATTTACTGTAGTGACATCTACAGGCAGTTTCAGAGAAAAACATACTCAACTCTCCGAAACTGAAACACTCTCATCCCCCCAATCAGGAAGACCTGCGTACATTCAGATTGATGGTTAGTGGTCTTCAGTGTAGTATCATGCAGAAGGCCGACCTTACCCCAGACTCAACTGGGTCTTAAAACCAACCATTTGTCTCCAAAACTCATCTTCATCAAATGCTTAGTCATCTTAATTTCCTGCTCTCCTATTCCATCCATATTTGTCCACTGAAAACTTAATATTAATATTTGGGATTCATATTGTACTGACACAATTTAAATGTTTCCAACTTGTTTGTCTGTGCCTTGTTTCACTCACTTGCATCATTTTCATGCATGCTGTCGTGTTCAACTCACATACATTATGCATTTTATGGCATTTGAGTATATAAAGGAAGACTGCTGAAGTCTGATACACATACTCATGTACAACACATACTCATGTAGCTGCCTTCATGAGCTACAGAAGCTTGTGATCCTGTCCCAAGATACACAAGTGAGAAGGTGATCAACTTCTTAAAAAAATGGCCTAAATTACCAGAGCTGGAAGAGTATAGAAGTCCACAAGGTTTTAGTAACCTCAAAGGAGATTTACCCAAGACTGTCTTTCATTTGCCCCATCTGAATTACCTCATTTCAAACAAAGCTAGAGAGTGGCGGGTACCACTAGATCAGCCAAAGAGAGCAAGATGAAATGGTTCAGCCAAAGAGAACATCTCCACAGCAAGAGACCATGTAGTGTCTGAGATGAGAGGGAGGCAGGATGCCCATGAGATTAACAGAAAACTCAAAAGCTGCCCTATTTTTAATAGAAGAGTCAGCATTAGAAGTCGGCCATGCCAGAGAGCACTTGCCAGCCAAGTAAGATCTCCAGACAGCACCTGTTAGGTAAATAAGACTTTTCTTCCTCTTTATGCCTTACTCCTCTATTCTATCCAACCCTGAGATGAAGGATGCCAACTCAGGAAGGTATCAACTAAGGAACACAGAAGACTCACCGCATCCTTCCCCAACCTTTTGGATCAGGCCCACGAGAAAGGGAAGAGGTTTAAAGTGGATATGGAAGTACTTTTCATAGTTTTAAAAAGAAACTGAAAGTGACCAGAAAATATCTCCTACATGCGAGAAAGGAATGAATATCTGACAAAGAAGTTTTTTTAAAATGGTAGGAGGAAAACAAAGCTATTTCTAATTTTGTACTACGCAGTCCAACTCATGTAGTTGGCTCAGGGGAGATTTTACTTTCTACCATGTTTTTCTTTCAGCTAATCAGTTAGTTTTAGGGAGGGCTTGAGTAAAAAAGTGGGATCTTTGGGACTTCCCTGGTAGTTATGTGGTTAAGACTCCATGCTCCCAATGCAAGGGCTGCAAGTCCCATCCCTGATCAGGGAACTAAGATCCTGCATGCTGCACAGCATAGCCAAAAAAATTTTTTTTTAAGAAAAAGAGGGACATTTTTGTCCATGTTAAAAGTTCAGGAAAATATTTCAAAGGTTAGTTATTCTAAAGCATATTTATTTTGCATATTTATAGTTTTTAATTTATATAACCTTCATCTAAATTTATCTTCCTCATAATACTACTTTATATAGAATCTTGCCTCTGTTCTAGGAGAATGAGAGCAAACTCTTCTTATAGCCTTTTATTTAGCCATACTTAAATGAGACTTTTGATCCCCCAAACTTTCCCACTGCCCAAAGTGAAGCTTTCATTACCTGTTCTCAGTAAAGTTTAGTATCAGCATGTGAAACTGTCTGTCTTCTGTGAAACCAAATTTATCTTTGCGGAAGGCTCTTCTGAGTTCCCTACCCTTTATCCCTAGAAGGAAGTTCCCATGGCCAGAACATGCTGTGTGTCTCCACATGGCTTTCCTAGGAGACTGTCTTGCAGACTGACTTATACTGATGAGACATGAGGATTTTGAAACTTCACAAATATTTATCAGAAAGATTTACAGACACTTGGTTTTTATAACTGCCTGTTGACACAACTACCACATCAGACTGCCTAAAAAATAAAATAGATGACTCATCAGACAGGAGCATAAATGGTGAAATACAAAAGACCCACTAGTAATTGTATAACCCCTGGTGAACCACAGGACAAGGAAGGTGAGGGTCCAAGGAAAGGCTTCTGGAATTGTTTCTTCACTCCATGCAGGATCAATTATGCTGTTCAAGAGTAATGAACAAGGAACAGGGGAGGAAGTGCTTTCAAGAACCAATTTACTGATAGCAAAGAGCAGGAAGTAGTGATGTGCCTTGCACAAATATCCCCTTCCTTGTCCCTTGCTACATATGAGGTCCAGTCACACTGTTGAGTCTATCCAGGGGCTGTCATTCTCTTATTTCCAGCCATCTTCCACCTTCCCGGCTTCTTCCACTAGAACTTAGGCAACCCTCGAGATTCAAGGACACAGTAAGGGGGGTGAAGAAGGGTTTTTGTATGACCATTTCCCTCTATTTCCCTGGGCGGATCATTGCCCTGTCCATTATCACCATGAAGGAGGAAAGCAGGAGCCAGCCCAGCACCCTCTGGAGATGGCCCAGTGTGATTTAAAGCACAGTTCTGACTGGCCCAAGAGGTGAAAAACAACATGCATTAAGCAAATCTGTTCACCCTTGAGCATTCCCTCCTCCCATCCTTCTACTTTGTCCTCTTCATCCTTACCCCAAGGCTTCTTTAAAATGCCTCCCAGGGGAAAATAATAAGAGCCACCCCACCAGCTAAGCTCATCAAGAGATTCTCCTCCCACATTACTATCTAAGGTTGCTAAAGCGCTATGGGAAATAGTAATTTAATGGAAAGAGTGACATTGAGCATCTTAGGAGAACCATCATTAAAGGAAAAACTGTGTACCATCTTTACAAAACCAGAATTAATAACCCCAAACAAGATTTGAAAATCAACATATGAAATATCTTCAAAGAGACAGAGAGGATACTGAAAACAAGAAACAGGTGTTTGGGGAAGAAGGGGTGGCGGAAAGTGAGATAAAAAGTAGATATGCTAACATGGACAAAGATTTGAAAAAATGATGTAATAAATCAATTAATTATCATGGATAGATACAGCTGCAGAATTAGAAGATTCAGTGGAGGAACTTTCCCAGTCAAAAGTCATACGCTATGTTCTCCAAAGTATTGCTTAACTCATTAGATAACCTTGGGTCCATTAAAACCTAATATAACTCCTTTTCAGAAAATCATCACTTCTCCCTATGTAAGTCATAGTCAAACTGCCTTCACCTCCATTCACCTTACTAAACTGTAAACATAACATGCCAGGACCCAGTATCTGCATTCAGACAGAAGATTACTTCACAATTTTATTTTAGATCTTGGGTTGGTGGTGGATGCCTGGCTACAGTGATATAAATAAAGTGTCAATCGTGGTGACTGTCTCCAACCCAGGATGGTTTGGCCCCTGACATTTTCACTTCCAGAAATTGACATTGCCTGTGACCAATACATTCTATCCTGTCCCACACCACCCCCCCAAAAAAGATACAAATTCATTAATAAATGGATAAAAAATTAAATCCCTTTTTACCAGGTACCCTGTTATGTAGAGTTAGACTCAGTCTGTACAAGGAAACATCTGCACTGGTGTTCAAGGATCATCTCAAGAAATGAAATAAAACAGACTGCTTTAAGAATTTGAAATATTTGCTCCTTTTTTATACCAAACCAATGAACGAATCTGAGTGCATATTCAAATTTACCCATTCTTTTGATCTGGAGGAAAACACTTTGGACTGGGGCTGCATTCAAGTTCTAAATACCTCATATTAGTTTGAGGTATTAGTTTAAATGCCTCATATTAGTTTGAGACACCAAAACAGGCAGGGTACCCCAACCCTGCCACCTACTACTACAAATATTGTGAAAAGTTGTCATTATTGTTCAGTTGCAAGTCTTGTCAGATTCTGTGACTGCAGCATGCCAGGCTTCCCTGTTCTTCACTATCTCCCAGAGTTTGCTCAGACTCACGTCCATCAAGTAGGTGATGCCATCCAACCATCTTATCCTCTGTTGCCTGCTTCCCTTCCTACCCTCAGTCTTTGCCAACATCAAGGTCTTTTCTAATGAGTTGGCTCTTCACATCAAGTGGCCAAAGTATTACAGCTTCAGCATCAGTCCTTCCAATGAATCTTCAGGGTTGGTTTCCTTTAAGATTGACTACTGTGATCTCCTTGCTGTCCAAAGGACTCTCAAGAGTCTTCTCCAGCACCACAATTAGGAAGCATTAATTCTTTGTCGCTCAGTGTAAAGAGTAACCTTTCGAATTAAAAAGTACTTATCCTGAGACCACGGAGTTTGAAGTTATGCCCCTAAAGTGTGGCATCATATAAGATACAAAACATGATTTCCCAGATCACAAATAGGACACTCATTTGATTCACACTGTAAGTTATTAAACACCCACAACGGGCCAGACATTTCTTTTTCACATAGGAAAGAAAAATTTGCATATTCATGAAAATGACTCACATTATTTAGAAGAAAGATTTTAAATGAAGAAACTCACTTATGTTAGCTGTTTTAAAATCACTATTACAGTATATGACAGCACTGGCTTTGAATGTACTAATTTGAATTACTAGTCCCTAATCCACAGGTAATGATAGCACTTTAAACAGAGATGGTTTTCTCTAGAGGAAACCCAGAAATGTATCGGGAAAGAACTGAAATACATGTCTCGTGGCAGCAATTAATAGGAAATGTATATCTGACTAAGATTTAATACTGTTCTCCTACTTCTTTATACCATAAAATGTAATTTACAATCCATGTATAAAATGCTGCCTTTTCTATATATGGGCAAGTGGGTAGAAGATACCACTTGGCAATATGATTCTGTGACAATAAGGCCTACAAATATGTATATACTATTTTTAAATTATTTATGCAATCTTGGAAAGAGAAGAAAAGAGCAAGAAAAATAAGGATTGAATTAACTTGTGGGTTGAGTAACATCCAAGGGTTTAATACATCTCCTTGCAGAAAAAGATGATTTTCTAATGACATCATTCATTACAACATGCAGGCTATAAAGAGAGGACACTGCAGAGTCACTAACCATACCCTATAAAATAGAGAGACAAGTGTCTGCTTCATTAACTCATCATCAAGTTTTGGCCTTTAGTTAAAGAGAGTCGAAATTGGGTATGTAAGTCATTTACCATTACACTCTTGATTGACCTCAAAACCCTCAGTTGTCTTAAAATCTCTGATTTCGTCTTTCTGGTAAATAAAAACATTAAGTAAGAAGCAAAAAAGTGAACAAAGTTTATAAAAGGGAAAAATGAGCTTTCTGAGACAATGTTTACCTATTAGTAACAGAAAAATGACAGAAGAAGAAGAAACAAAGTTCATAACCAGTAGGGGTTACATCATTACAGTTACCGAGCTGCACCTCTTCAGTGAATTAGAAGCCAAACACGTCAAGAAGAAACAGAAGCACACATGAAGCAATATACTTGCAATCAGATCTCCAATAATCTATTAAATCAAGGATCATGACTTCAAAGTCAGAAATCACAATGCATGCAAGGAAATAGGACAGCATGACAGAGTGATCAAAAAATACACAGTAAATTCAGATTTGCAATAGTTTTAGATACCAGAACTAACTGAAAACAAATATAAAGTGTGTTTTTTATGTCTATGTACATAGTGTATTAATATAAGAAAAGCATAAATCAGACAGTTCTAATATATAAAATTCCTAGAAATTAAAAAATATATATTTAGATATAAAAACTATTTGCATAGGTTAAACAACAAATCATAAATGAAAGATGAGCACACACAATCAAACTGATAGAGAAATCTGAAGAAATTGTCCAGAATTTAGAATGAGATAGAAAGTATGGTTACAAGTTAAAAAACATGAGGGATAAAATGAGAAGACCTAATGTTTATGTATATCAGAGTCTTAGTAATATAAAAATGAAAGAATAAGGTAGAAGTTATTACTCAAAAAGATGATGACTGGAAATTTTGAAGAATTGTTGGATTTTTAGGTTTAGGATTCCAGTGAATCACAAGTAGGATAAACATCATGGAACACTGAAGTAAAGAAAAAAATCTTAAACATAGCCAGAGATGGACTAATATTCAGCAATGAAAAGAAGTGAACATGATACTCAATGGATGAATGTCAAAAAATTATGCTGAGCCAAAGAAACCAGATGCAAAAGACTGCATAGCAGGAAAGTGAATTTATGAAATGTCCAAAACCAAATTTATAGAGAGAAAGGCAGATCAATTGTGGACTAGAGATAGAGGAAGAAATTAACTACAAATGGTCATGAAGAAACTCTTTGGGGAGATGAAATAGTCCACAACCAAATTGTAGGACAGATATATGACCCTATACATTTGCTAACATCATCAAATTGTGCCCATTAAGAAAAAAGATAAGATGAGCTCTGAAAGTAAGAAAATAGAATAAGACATATCAGGCAAACATAAGCAAAAGAAAGGTTGATTAGCTGAACTGATGATGTAAGTTAAAACATAATTTAGGATAAAATGTTACCAGAAATTGATCTGGTCATGCCATAAAAATAAAAGATTTAAATCATCAGGTAGATGCAAAAGTTCTAAATTTGTATATAACTAATAATACACATCAAAATACATAAAGCAAGAGTCTACAGAACTACAAATGATAATTTATGTCTATCACTACAGTGGGAGGTTTAAAAAAAATTCAGTAATTAATTAAGGAGACAAAAATATCAGTCAGGCTGTAGAATATTTCAAGAGTATATTTACTTATTTTAATATAATAGACATATAAATTTCATTATACCTACTAAATTTTTCATTCATAAAGAAAAAAAATATAAAATTTCCTAGAAAGCAGGTCTCAAAAATCTTTTAAGGACTTATATCATGCAGATCACATGACCTGATTTCAACACAATATTCAGAGATAATTAGAAAACTGTAACATATTTGGAAATTAAAAACATACTTCCAATAAGTAAAAAAACAAATGTAAATCATAATGGAAACTGAAAATACTAGAACTGAAAGATAATGAAATAGTTATGCATATCAAAACTTATAGAATATAGCTAAAGCTATACTTAAACATTGATCCTCTTAAGAAATTTTAATAACATAAAGTCTGAAAGTTAATAAATAAGCAACAACTTGACATAACAAAGCCCAAAGAAAGTAGCAAAAAGGAACTAATGAAAAGAACAGAAATAAATAAAAATTAAATAGAAAACAAAAGATACAATAGAGATAACCCAAAATCTAAAAGTTGGATGTTTCTTTTTTAAACAACTAATAAATAGAAAAACACTGGCATGATTGATCGAGAAAACAACACAAAATTCACAAATATTAGAAATGAAAAGGGGAGGGCATAATGAGAGAGATAAAATCTTATTGCTGCTGCTGCTGCTGTGTCCGACTCTGTGTGATCCCATAGATGGCAGCCCACCAGGCTCCCCCGTCCCTGGGATTCTCCAGGCAAGAACACTGGAGTGGGTTGCCGT
The DNA here is from genome assembly GCF_054371585.1 of Giraffa tippelskirchi. Taxonomy (NCBI): domain Eukaryota; kingdom Metazoa; phylum Chordata; class Mammalia; order Artiodactyla; family Giraffidae; genus Giraffa; species Giraffa tippelskirchi. The sequence goes on from NC_137284.1 coordinate 73,060,767, forward strand.
TTCCTTCTCCAATGCATGAAAGTGAAAAGTGAAAGTGAAGTCGCTCAGTCATGTCCGACTCCTAGCGACCACATGGACTGCAGCCTACCAGGCTCGTTCGTCCACGGGATTTTCCAGGCAAGAGTACTGGAGTGGGTTGCCATTGCCTTCTCCGAAAAACTTATTAAGATATTCTAAAAAATGTATATCACTAAATTTGAAAACTTAGCTAAAGTGAATAAATTTTTAAAAATGATTTACCAAACTTTATTCAAGGAGAAATACTAAAAATAAGAAAAACTTGGTCTTCCCAGGTGGTGCTAGTGGTAAAGTACCTCCCTGCCAATGCAGAAGATGTAAAGAGACATGGGTTCAATTCCTGGGTTGGGAAGATCCCCTGGAGGAGGTCATGGTAACCCACTCCAGTTTTCTTGCCTAGAGAATCCCTTGAACAGAGAAGCCTGGAGGGCTACAGTAGATGGAGTTGCAAAGAGTCAGACACGACTGAAGCAACGTAGTACGCATCCACTGAAACACTAAAATTAATAAAATTAATCAATAGTTTATAATCATCCCAAAAGGAAAACACTAGGACTAAATGTCATGATAGCAAGCACAGCCTACCAGTCATTTTATGGTCCATAAATAAGAATCTTACAAACCTTAATCCAGAAAACAGAAAAACAAAGAACACTATCCAATTCATTTTCTGAAACTAGTAAAATTTTGTGACCAAAACCAGAGAAGGTCTGTAAGTGAAAGAAAACTTAGAGTCCAAACTCACTCTTGAACATGGAAGCATCTAAATAAAATACTAGCAGAACAAATCCAGCCATAAACATAAGTCACCATGATCAATTTGGGTTGAAATGGAAGGTTAGTATAATATAAGAATATCAATGATTCAACACATTAGCAGATTGGAAATCATATAATCATTCCATTAGGCACAGAAAAAGCACTAGATGCCATTTAGAAGTTTTTCTGATTTTAAAAAATTATACACATGGTAGGAACAGAAAGGAATCTAAGGAATCTGATAAAGTGTGTCTATAGAAACTAAAGACAATGTGATGCTTGATGGCAAAATCTGAATGCATTCCTTTCATAACAGCAAGACAAATGTGCCTACTGTTATCCTACAGAGCTATCAACTGCACAGTGGCTATCTTGTGCCCAGCATGGTATCACATGCTTTGCGTTTAGACAATAGAGGATTTGGTAAGGTTCAAGACCCCACTGTTAATATATTCTATCTCAGAGATGTCAATAGCAAATGGCAAATTTTCTGGTGATGGGCAACTACTACTAAAATGTCCAGAAGAGCTGCTTCAAGGAAATGACAACACTCTTCCCAGAGTCTCTGCAATGCAAAGTGAAACTCATTTATTGTGAAAGACTTAGGAAATGCAATATTTCTGATGAGATAACAGTTTGAATTCTTTGAAATTAGACTGGCTTCATTTTCTGGAAAGGGTGATAGCCATCGACTTTACAACAAACACTGAGAAAAAACTGCCTGTGTGTGGTCAGTGCTTCCTCATTCTTTAAGGAAAAACAGCATAAACACTGAAGTACTGTACTTCCTATTTATTAGAATCTTGAAAAGGATTGTTGTTGAGTCTCTAAGCTGTGTCCAACAATTCTGCGACCCCACGGACTGTATCCCACCAGGATCCACTGTTCATGCGATTCTCCAAGCAAGAATACCGGATTGGGTTGCCATTTCCTCCTCCAGGGGATCTTACTTACCCAGGGATCGAATCTGCATCTCCTGTGTCTCCTGCATTGGCAGGCAGATACTTGCCACTGAGCCACCAGTGAAGCCCCTTGAAAAGGATACCAGAGGTCAAACTTAGACACAACTGGTTAAACCTCAAAGAGCCAAGGGTTCAGGTTGTCTTATTTTTTACTACATTTCGCTGCCTGCCTAGCTCCAGAAATATAGCAATGATTTTTTGAAATAAGAAAGGAAGACAGAAAGGAAAGAAGGAAAAAGAGACAGAGAGGGAGAAAGATAAAAGGAGGGAGGAAAGAAGAAAACTGAAAGATTCAACGAGCTAAAGAAAGGTCAGCAACTATTTTTCTTCATTTTATTTAACCCTTTATAGGGTGTGATGTTACAGATGCTGGGGAATGTGTCACACTCAGTTGTTTTGATAACGTGTGGAAATCTGATACATCAGGTACAGTGCTGGGCTCTAGGTAGAGACATGAAAAGACATGAATCATGATCTCAAGGCATTTTGAATTTAGTGGAAATTGGAAGCATAAGTGTACCTCCTCCAGGCAACTAAAAAGATGTCTTACAGACATCTAAGCACACATGTCAAGAGACACTTTGAAAAACAGTATGCAGAAAGTTTAACATCAAAATGTATTTTCAGTCAACACCTATCCCAGGTTACCAAGGAAGAGAAATGTTAAAGAAAAACAATCAGACTATAATACAAACAAATATTTTGAAGAAAGAATTTTAAAATGACAAATTTGAAGTTGGAAAACATCCGTATCCATATATAATGCTCTGACATAGGACAAAGCCATTTTTCAAAGCTGGATGTTCTGTCTTGGGAGCAACATTTTTCAAGGGTCAGTTGCATATACTGGTGATTTCAGCTTGAACAGGCTCTGACCAAAGAATGCTATCATGCCGAGAAGGACAATGACCAAGGAAATAATGCAGGGATGTCCACACTGGACTCACTGCAGGATCTAACAGAGAAAATTTTTGTAAGCTGGGGAACTTGACTATTCTAAATCAAATATAGTCAAAGCTATGGTTTTTCTAGTATTCATGTATGGATGTGATAGTTGGACCATAAAGAAGGCTGAGCACCAAAGAACCAATGCTTTCAAATTGTGGTGCTGGAGAAGACTCTTGAGAGTCCTTTGGACAGCAAGGAGATCAAACCGGTCAATCCTAAAGGAAAGCAGTCCTGAATATTCATTGGAAGGACTGATGCCAAAGCTCCAATACTTTGGCCACCTGATGTGAAGAGCCGACTCAATAGAAAAGACACTGATGCTGGAAAAGATTAAGTGCAGGAGGTGAAGGGGGCAACTAAGGTCATGGCATCCAGTCCCATCACGTCATGGCAAATAGATGGGGAAACAGTGGAATCAGTGGCTGACTTTATTTTTCTGGGCTCCAAAATCACTGCAGATGGTGACTGCAGCCATGAAATTAAAAAACACTCACTCTTGGAAGGAAAGTTATGACCAACCTATACAGCATATTGAAAAGCAGAGACATTACTTTGTCAACAAAGGTCCGTCTAGTCAAGGCTATAGTTTTTCCAGTGGTCATGTATGGATGTGAGAGTTGGACTATAAAGAAAGCTGAATGCTGAAGAACTGATGCTTTTGAACTGTGGTGTTGGAGAAGACTCATGAGAGTCCCTTGGACTGCAAGGAGACCCAACTAGTCCATCCTAAAGGAAATCAGTCCTGAATATTCATTGGAAGGACTGATGTTGAAGCTGAAATTCCAATACTTTGGCCACCTGATGTGAAGAGTTGACTCATTTGAAAAGCCCCTGATGCTGGGAAAGATTGAGGGCAGGAGGAGAAGGGGACAACAGAGGCTGAGATGGTTGGATGGCATCACCAACTCAATGGACATGGGTTTGGGTGGACTCCAGGAGTTGGTGATGGACAGGGAGGCCTGGCATGCTGCTGCTCATGGGGTCGCAAAGAGTTGGACATGACTGAGTGACTGAACTGAACTGAAGGGGGCAACAGAGGATGACATGGTTGGAAGGCATCACTGACTCAATGGACATGAATTTGAGCAAACTCCCGGAGATGGTGAAGGGCAGAGAAGCCTGGAGTGCTGAAATCCGTAGGGTTGCAAGGAGTTGGGTATGACTGAGTAACTGAACAACAAATACCTGATATAAATTCTGGTCAAACCATTTTTCTTTCTGCTCATTGGCTATGGCAAGGTTTAGACACTCAATCCTTCCACCAAAATGTAGATCAGAAATTAATGAGTGTCACAAACCTCCACTCTTAACTTCTTTGTTCACCAGAACCACCTGTGAATGGTAAGAGGGAAGTCAGGACCCCACAGATGCTGCTCTTCCTGTTTCTCTGATGAATTTTGCACGAACTGAACACAATCTAAAATGTCCCTTCAAATCAACTGTGGGACATTCTAAGAATGTGGACTTTACTAAACAAAAAACAAAAAAAAGCATAAAGATAGAGTTAGCATACACATGGAACTATTAATTGAAGATACCCTCCCACAGAAAAATCTGAGAACAGTGATTAAAGGCTCAAAAAGTCTGCTTCCTTTGATCTACCAATTTTCATGTCTAAGAGTCTCTTCAAGTTCGATCTATGCAAATATACACAAAAATGTGTGACCACGAATATTCAACAGTTTGTTTATAACAGCAAAAAAAAAAATGTGGAAACAATATAAATTTGCAACAATGAAGCAATGAATAATTCTATCTTAGGATAGGATCATAGGTAGCTATTTAATGTTCTAAAAGAAGATTTCTAAACTTCAGCATCATTGACATCTTGGACCACATAATCTTTGTTGTGGGGGCTGTCCTACATGCCAAAGGACGTGCAACAGCATCCTGAACTTGTAACAAGAAGATGTCAGAAGCAAAAATTGTTCTCAGATGTTACCAAATGTCCACAGGGGATGAACATTGCCCCTGGTAGGGAATCACTGTTAAACAGGACTATTTGGTGTCATGGGAAAATGTCCACAATGAGCTAAAATATCAAAGGAGGGGGCTATACAGCATTATGACAAATACGCTTCTCTCTCCCTCTCCCCCCTGCAACCACACACACAGAGACCTGTTTCTTTCTTTCCTTCTATTTTAAAATTTAGAACTAGAAGGGTAGTCACCAAAATATGAATAAAAATTATGTCTGGTTGGTGAGATGATAGGGTGTCTCTCTTTTTTTTTTTCATTCTTTGGTGTTATCTAATTTTTTCTAAATTGAACTTTTTATTCCTTTTATTATAAGAAACAAAATGAGTGGCTTTTATGAGGATCACAAAATAGGTTTCCGGCCTCAATATGACAGTCCATCTGCTTCCAAAACAAAGGATAGTCAATGGCAAAGGAATGCAATGTCATTACTGTAACATTTTCCAAAAGGAGGCTTTTCTTCCCCGCCATACACTGAGTCCTCAATTGCAGGGATTAAGCAAGGTCTGCAGACAGGGAGAATGGGTCTTTCCTGTGGGGCACATCCTCCTCTCCAAGCCAAGCCATTGGCCTAGCTGCTCAGTGTTATTTGAAAATTTAGGGTTCCAGGTGGAATTTTAGCCTCTTGGCAATTTGGAACAAGTAAACAGAAAACCAACATTCCTGTGGTACCGTGCTTAACAAATCTCCTTGCAGGGGTGTGTGTTTGTGTGAAGAACGTGGAAAGAAAATAAGCAGCAGTGGCTTATGAAACATTTGGGTCTGAAGATCGCAGGCATCAGTCCATTTTCCCATGTTTCCCGGGCCTCGGTTTTCTCTTTTGTGCGCATACATGTGTACATACACACATGCTCGCTTGCTCGCACACACATACGTGTACAAACACACATATTTCCAGACAAATCTTTAGTTGGTAACAAGGCCATTTGAATGAGAATAGTCCCGATCCTGACTTGGAGAAGATCCTTGGCCCCCACGGTTATATGGATGGGCTCATGCTATCCTACACCTTTTCTTCAGCATGTAAAGATGTTAAATTAATAAGGAGGAGAAGGATGTACTACTGAGGAAGGGAAGCAAAAGTGTGCACAAAGAAGGAGTCAAGGATATAACCAAACTTTACCCACTTTTCCAATTCTATCCTGCCTGGCCCAGACACTGACATGTAACTGCCCTGCTGTCAGTCTTTCTCAGACTGGTTCACTAGAAACCAACTACTGTATCCAGAGATTCTATCTACATGTAAAGCTTTAAAAATATTTTCCACAAATAAGTATTTATTCCAAAATATCCAAGTTTCTGCTGAAATCACCCATATACTAAGCTGTGATGACATTTTCTTCTGAGTAACGTTCAAAACACAGGATGTAGTAAAAAAAAAAAAAATCCTAGTATACTCTTGGTGGGAATGTAAATTGGTATAGTCACTAGGGAGATCAGTGTGACAGGTCCACAATAAGTTAAAAACAGGACTACTATATAATCCAGCAATTCCACTTTTGGGTATATACCCAAAAGAACTGAAATCAGGATCTCAAAGAGAGATCTGTAGTCCCATGTTTGTAGATTACTCCTGATAGCCAAGACATGGAAACAACCTCAAGTCCACTGATGGATGAATGGAAAAACAAAATGTGGTATATAAATAGAATGTATATGTTTATTCAGGAAATTTTGCCATTTGTGACAACATGGATAAACCTGAGGGACATTATGCTAAGTGAAATAAGACAGACATAGAAGGGCAAATACCACATGATACTACTTATACAAGCAATCTAAAAAAATCAACCTCATAGAAGCAGAGTAGAATGGTGGTTGTCAGGGGTTGGAAGGAGGGAGAAATGGGGAAGCATTAGTAAAAGGGAACAATGATTTGTTTATATAAGATAAATCCTAGAGAGCCTATCGGTACAGCACAGTACCTATAGTTATCAATACAGTGTTATACTTAAAAATTTGATAAGAGGGTAGATCTTACATTAGCTGTTATTATTACAAAATAATTAGATAGACACAGTGGGATAAATAAATCTCAATATTCCTAGACTACTTTACTAAACATTTTCCCATCTTGTTTTTTCTTTCTTAAAGACAAAATTCTACTGGATCTCCAATTACAGAAAACTACTTTTACTTATAATTCACCATAAAAGTATTTTTTACCCAAGAGCATTATATGTATGTTTTTAGATCCTATGGAATTTTTAGAAAACATGCTAGAAGGTCATATCTACTATATTTCCATTGATTTGACAATCTTGAAGATTCCTAACAATGGTCTTAGAGTAGATGTGAGAACTAGACCCCTTGGGGTTAGTTTCTAACAAGCATGTAGGAAACTTATCAGGAGTACATACAGACAACTCTGAGTGAGAAAGGGGAGAATAGTGTCCCTGAGCCCACTGACCTAGGCTGGGATTTTTATATCCATAAGGAATATGTCTTTGTATATGTGTTTCAGGGGAAAAAAGGTGCAAAGAGAGACGAAGGAATAAAGACTGAAGCTGAGCAGATTCAGTAGAAAGGATAGCTTTTTTTTTTTTTTTTTGGTAATACTGTTAGAAGTGAGGCCAAGTGAGTCTCAGGGGACTCAGTTCACTAGCTTGTTCATTCTTGATGAATTCAGTATGAAGTTGAACAGAGACAATGTTCTCCTCTTCTGCCAAGAGAGACAAAATTTTTTCTCTGCCAAATTTGAAGAGTAGAATTAAACTCATTAAGCACGTCTAAGATCCCACTTCTATCTTGTTCTAATTTTCCTTCTGGTCTGGATAACATGACCTTCTTCACAGCTCATGTAGATAGATAAAGACTTAAGAAAAGCCTGGCTTTGCTCACTTTAAAGACAACACAATAGCCTGTTAGGAGAGAGGTTAAGGGAGGTGGAGAGGAACCAACCCCACTGGGAAGGCTGTGACTTATTAGGCTGCCTACCCCTTCTTAATTTGTTCTGAGTCCTGTAACCTTGAAACTGGCAAAGTAAAAATCTATAGCATGCTGACTGGCTTAGATTATGCAACACAGAGAAAAGAAAAAAACTACAAACACAGAGAGACACACACATACAAACCCATACTCCAAAAATGTAACTGACCCAGAAAACCATGTAAATATCTAAATCAGGTGAATCACAAGATGGTCGATCATATGTTGAAAACCAATCATAACCAAAGGTTCAGAAACCCCTCAAAAGGTCATTAGTTTCTTTCCTGGCATATTTTCCTCATTTCCACTAGCACTGTCAGGAATATAGAAAAGACCACACAGCTTGTCAAATCATTCTTGAAGCAAAACCACAAAAGATTCATTAACAAATAAAATGACAAATATGGACCATACAGATTACCCAGCAGTGCAAAACACTAACAAAAATCCCCCCTTTCACTGGATGTGTGCTTTCCCCATGGCCTCACAAATACTGGAAAAGAAACCAACGTCTTATAAATCAGATGTCCCAGAAACTAGTCATCTATGCTACCAAGTTCTGAGCATTGCTGAATTTTCATCTACCGCTGAAGCATGCCTTCATGTTAATCCATAGTGTGCCCCCCAACCCCCACCCTGGCAGAATGATCCTTCTTAAAAATTCTTTTATTTTCAGCTGTGATCTTCTTTCCTCTGCTACAACTCAAATCTCTATGTTTGTTTTTTTTTTTTAGTAGAAAGAAAATAATTTGAATTTTGGTATGTACTGATTTAAAGTTTATTTTTGGCAAGACTCTTCAACCCCAAAACTAAACCTCACTCTTGAACCTCATTTCCATAACCACCCTCCCACTAAGTGACTGCAGCCATGGTCAGCTTTGCCCATCACTGCCACCTCTTTGAAAGTCTACCTAAATATAGCCTACCACTTATGTGTCTGTTTTAATATAAAGAAGTCTGTTTTAATAATAATAGAAAGTTTGAAAAATTGAAAATTCCAGTTAACTTTCTAAATAACTCTACTCCAAAGCTGTAAAAATCTGTATTTCCAAGTACACTACTTTTCAGCTACAATTATAAGATAATTAATTTGCCTAGGTCCCTATTGTAGAAGGAAAAGCAACCCACTCCAGAATTCTTGCCTGAAGAATTTCATGAACAGAGGATCCTGGTGGGCTACAGTTCATGGGGTCACAAAGAGTCAGACACAACTAAGTGAGCACAGGTCTCTATAGGTGATAAGAATCTAGTAAGACTCTAAAAAGTTGGGTGTTGGGCTTTGACTTGACTGGTTTTTACCTACATGGCTCTGTTTTTCTGTAAATGGAGATCATTAGTTTTATGAGGATTAAATAAAATGTTGGTAATGCTCCTAGTGCAGGATAAGAAATCTAGTAGGTGCTCAGTATATGTTGTGTGTGTGCACATGTGTGCTCAGCCATGTCCAATTCTTAGAAACCTCATGGAATCCCAGGCTTCTCTGTCCATAGGATTTTCCAGGCAAGGATACTGGAGTGGGTAGCCATTCCCTTCTCCAAGGGATCTTCCTGACCTAGGAACTGAATGAACCCAGGTCTCCTGCATCGCCTGAACTGGTAGGTGGATTCTTAACCAGTGAGCCACCAGGGAAGCCCCAATACATGCTGGCTGAAATTAATTTAGTTCTTCCTCTGTATCTAATTTCCTTTCTACCATCTCTCTTTAGGGCTAAAGACAGCTCCATGTACAGACTCTTATCTAGACAAGGCTTGGGCTGTCTTCTATCTTATCCTCCATGTGGTTCAGTTTTTGTTATGGAATCTTTTTAATGGCAGATGTTGCTAGGCAATTTTTTCTGGTTTGATTAATTTAGTTTTAGTACAAATAAAAACATATCCAAACAGCTTGGTCTTCACTAATGTTACTTTTCATTCAAAATAAATATGTTCTACTTTTGTGTCAAAAGACTTGTGATGTGGTTCCAGATCTTCACAGAGCTGTGAGTGATCATCAATTTAGCAGTTTAAGAACTTCCTCACTCATGGTTAGTACAAATACACAGAGAATGAATAACAATAAGTGATGAAGCACTGTTTTTTTTAAAAAAACAAAAACAAACCTCCAAATTAATTGGAGGGGAAAATGTACACATTTCAAATCATAAGGAAGCAAGAAAAAAATGTGACTTCTTTTTGGAATTCTTTATCTAAATAGCATGTGCAAAATATGGCCTTTAATATGCAGGAGGAAACTAATATGCCAAACCATGGGCAAAACATGTTACTGAAATTAACCATTTTGATGAATAATCTCCTGAGGTTTGACAAATCCATACGATTTTGGACTGAAAGTTAGAAAAGGAAGGTATGAACTGCTTTCAATTACAGTTTGCCAGGAGGATAATAAAACTAAAAAATGCTAGATTATGAGTGTTGGCTTCAGAAGGTCTTTTAATATTTAATTTTGAAATGTTTTCTGGTTTCCTGATCCCTGTTATCTGATTTTATTTATATATAGGCTATGAAAAATTTCCAGGATCACTGTTTTTGGTAGGAAGGGAACACTATTCAAGTAATGGGATTCAGAACAATTTTCTTTTATCCAAGGCTAATTTGGAGGGTAGCTTTCTGTAAGATTTCACCATATTTTATAGCCACATTAAAATGTCAGAGGACTTTATGGATTGTCCAATGCTGCCAGGGTTATAGTTTCAGAAATGCCCACCAAGCTTGAAAGAAGGCACACAGCCGCGTTATTAACAATGCTTTTGTTATTAACAGAAGAGTATGAGAAGGGGATTCAGTGAAAATGGCTGGCATCCAAGTCTACAGCTAATCTTTTCTCAGCTAAAGTTATGGACTCTAATCAATGGTTTAGAAGGAATGAGGTTGATTAATCTCACAGAAGAGTTTTTGAGATACTTTTATTACACAAAAAGCTTTTGAATAAGGAAACAGGCCTTTAAATGGGATGGTCTCCCTCAGATATTTATTCATTTCCAGTAAGCTATCTTCAAAAATGAACACTGCTTCTAACCGAACAATCACAGCATTTCAACACACCCAAGGCAAACTAGGGAGGGAGAGCTGGAGTATGATGAAAGTCTGTACTATGATGACCTTTCTCATGACTATAATTGATGGATGTGCCCTTGAAACACTTTGCAGGGCTGTTGGTATATTTAGCAATGTGCCTGTGACTCATTATGTCCATAATTTGGCAGGAAATAGGGGACAGATCACCCCAGTGGCTATAAGGACAAGTCACTGCCCCAAGATTCAATTTTTTTCATGTGGAATCACCTTCTGTAGACTGTACAATTGTCTCTTTTTTGAAACTGTACAAACTGGGTTCAGGGTTTCATAAGCCAAGCTCTATTTCTGATCAAAGTAAGTATCGAAATAATCAAGATCAAAATGTTCCAACACCCATTCTTATATGAATACAAGTGAAAAAATATTAGAAACTTTTTACTAAAAAGCTTGTACTTTCTTCTGGCTTCTGCCTGGGATCTAGAAACATGGAGAGAGGATTGCTTCTATTTTATCAAAGAGGAAAAGTTGGATAAACTATAAATCTTGATTTTTCTTGAACCTACAGAATTGATATCACAACCAGCATAAAGCCTAATGAAATACAGATATTTTTAAGGAGAGAGGGAATCTGAGCCTGGGCTTCCTAATGAGAACAGAAGGAAGCCAAAGTTGCTACCTAAGTAGATAAGACAAATTCAGTTAAAATTTTCAATAAATTCCTAAAGTTCAAGGGTGGGACTTGAAAAAGGAATGCCTGGAAACTGTAGGAGGGAGGATAATTTGTGCCATATCTGTCATTCTCCATGACTTCATGATTCTCCACTAATAAAACAAAGAATACCTCTCCCGCCTCAGGTAGCAAAACCCAGAAAACAAGCAACAGCAGCCCACTGTGACGAGAGCGGCAAGAATGGAGACAAAACCACTCTGAAGTATGGGTAGAGAAGGTCCATCACTGAAAAAGGTAGAACAGATACATTAAGAAAAATCCACTGGTGAATGAGATCTCACAGTAAAAGGTAATACTAGAGGAATGTGAAGTCAGGGATATGGTGAGTGAACCCATAGCAACAACAAAACCCAAGCCCAGCTGGGCTCTGAGTAGACTGACCTAACACGCCACAGTAACAGCCTAGAGAAAACAGATGGACCCATTTCCAAGCATAAATACTAGTTACCTCTAGTTAACTCACTTTCTACTATTCTACACATGATACTCACTATTCAATGAGAAATTAGCAAGACATTCAAAAAGGTAAGGACAAAGCAATCCACTGATAAGAGTAAAAGCAACTGACAGAATCAGAGAGAACCAGAGATAACCCATATGTTAGGTCATAATATCGTGAATTTTAAATTACTATAATAAAGATGTTAAAGGATCTAGCAGGGAAGTTGGTCAACATGTGTGAACAGATAGTGAGTTTAAGTGGAGATGTGAAAATTATCAGAAGAGTCAACTGGAAATGTTAGAAACAAATACACAGAAACAGAAATGAAGAATGAACTCAACTGTGACTTCAACAGACATGACGTAACTGAAGAAAAAAATTCAGCTAATGTGAAAACAGATCAATAAAAAATATCTAAGCTGAAACATCAAGAGAAAGAATGAAACAGATGAGATTCTCCAAGGGCTATAAATAGGATATCAAATGGTCTAATATAAACCAATTGAAAATCCAGAAAAAAAAAAAGAAAATGGAACAGGATAAAGATTTGAAGAGATGATAATCAAGACTTTTCCAAAAATGATGGATATTAAATGCATAGATCCCAGAAGCTCAGATTTCCAAGTGAGATGGATGTATTTTTTAAATAGACATGTATACAACATGTCAAAAACCAAAAACAAAATCTTAAAAACAACCAGAGAAAAAGACCACATTTCACGTAGTGGAACAGAAGTAAAGTTGAAAAAGATTTCTTAATCAGAAATTATGAGGACCAGACATTATGTTGAAAGGGAGAAAAAAAGAATAACAAAAATCTTGACACTGAGAATTCTATACTTTATGAAACAGCATTCAAAAATGATGCCAAATTAATGATTTTTTTTAGGAAAAAAAAGAGAATTACTGGCACACATGCATTAAAAAATGTAAAAGGAAGTTCTTCAGGCAGAAAGAATATGATATAAGACAGAAACTTGGATTTATAGAAAGAATTAAAGATCTCTGGAAATGGTTAAGATGAAGGCAAACACAAAACATTCTTCTCATTTTTAATGGCATTAAAAGAAAACTGACTGTCTAAAGTAAAAGTAGTGCAAATTTACTCTGTGTTTATAGAATACATAAAGTAATATTATAGCAACAATAGCTCAAAGGCTGAGAGAGCAGAATTGGAAGTATACTGCTGTAAGTTTCTTAAACCTACACATTAAGAGATATAATATTACATGTAGGAAGATGGCAGTCAGAGATGTATGTTGCCAATGGTGGAGCTTCCCAGGTGGCTCAGTGGTAAAGAATCTGCCTGTCAATGCAGGAGATACAGGAGATGCAGGTTTGATCCCAGGGTAAGAAAGATTCCCTGGAAGAGGAAACGGCAACCCACTTCAGTATTCTTGCCAGGAAAATTCCATGGACAGAGGAGCCTGGTGGGCACAGTCCATGGGGTCACAAAGAGATGGACACAGCTGAGCACACACACACATTGCCAATGGTATGACAGTAGGAAAATATTTTTTAAATGTGGTAAAAAAAAAAAAATCGTAAAGGAGTTTAATAAAGTGGGAATTAAAAAATAATCCACAAGCATGTAGGAAAAAAAGGACCAAAGAATGGAATAAAAATAACAAGTAAAATGGTAAATTTTAATTCAACTATATCAATAATTATCTTAAAGGCAAATGGGCAAAGCAAATTAAATAAAAGCCAGAGATTATCAGAAGAGAAAAAGCAACATGCAAATATATGCTGATTATAATAAAACCAGTTTGAATTGAAAGACTCAAACAGGTTAAAAGCAAAAGCATGAGATGACATCACCAATTCAATGGACATGAGTTTGGGCAAACTCTGGGAGATGATGAAACACAGGGAAGCGTGGCATGCTGCAATTCATGGGGTCACAAAGAGTCGAACACAACTGAGTGACTGAACAACAACAAAAAGCATGAGAAATTTATTATGGACTCTATGCCAGAGGGCGAGGGTGGGATGATATGGGAGAATGGCATGGAAGCATGTAAATTATCATATGTGAAATGAATTGCCAGTCCAGGTTGGATGCGTGATACAGGGTGCTCAGGGCTGGTGCACCGGGATGACCCGGAGGGATGGGATGGGGAGGGAGGTGGGAGGAGGGTTGTGGAAGGGGAAAACATGTACACCCATGGTGGATTCATGTCAATGTATGGCAAAACAAATACAATATTGTAAAGTTAAAAAATAGATAAATAAACTAATTTAAAAAAAGGAAAAAGCATGAGAAAGATTTACCATATTAACATTAGCCAAAAGAAAGATGTAGTGACTGTTTTGACAAAGTGGATTTCAGAACAAGGAATACTTTAAGGATTAAATAAATTACATGACAAATAAAGGCATTACAATCCTAAATGTGTGATAACAATAAAGATTCACAATGCAAATATGAAAGCTGACAGACCTAAAAACATAAATGGAAACATCCACAATTAGAGTTGTAAACTTACATAGTCTACTGTCTGAATAAATAGGAGAAAATCAGTAATATGGAAATCGAACAAAAGTAGCAATCAATGTGTACTAACTCTGTATTTATATACATATATAAAAGAAAAAACAACAACACCACTATATCTGTTCTTTTCAAGTGTACAAGGAACACTCAAGAAGACAGACCACATTCTGTCTCATGGAACAAATCTCAACCAATTTATAGTCATTAAAATCATATAAAGTATGTTCTGTGATACTAAAATAACTAGCCTAGAATTCAACAATAAAAATATATTGAAAATTTCTAATATTTGGAAATTAAACAGCCTTATAAGTAACTCATGGTTCAAAAAAAAAATCAAAGGAAAATTTATGGCATTAAAAGTCTATATTTGAAAAGAAGACAGGGTTCAAAGCAATTAGCTAAGTTTCTACCTTAAGAAGCTAGAAAAAGAATACAAATTAAACCTAAAGCCAGTAGGGGAAAACTATAAAAATGAGAAGAGATAAATCAATAAAATTAATAATAATTAATAATAATGAAACCAAAGGCCAGGTTTTTTTAAAGAGTATAAAATTAATAAATCTCTAAGCAAACTGACATTAAAAAGAGAGGGAGAAGGAAAGTGACAGGAGGTGGGGAGGAGACACAAGTATCAGTAATTCAACAACTCAAAAGGATTGGACAAATTCTTTGCAAGATGTTATAACAACTGCCAAAGTATACTTAGGATGAGACAAAAAAATCTGAATGAGTATTTA
Source organism: Giraffa tippelskirchi (assembly GCF_054371585.1). Classification (NCBI taxonomy): domain Eukaryota; kingdom Metazoa; phylum Chordata; class Mammalia; order Artiodactyla; family Giraffidae; genus Giraffa; species Giraffa tippelskirchi. Next base: position 73,075,782 of record NC_137284.1, read on the forward strand.
TCTCTTAAAGAGATTTAATTTATACCTAAAACTTGCCAACAAGAAAAGTCTCCAGGACCACATGGATTGACTGGAAAATTCTACAAAAACTTAAAGAAGATATAACATAGATTATACATAAAAGCTTCCAAAAACTAGAGGTGAAGGGGAAACTTTCCAACTCAACTTATGAGGCCAGCAGCACCCTAATACCAAAACGAAATGAAGAAATTACAATGAATAGAAAACTACAAACCAGCAGTATCCCTTAACATCAACATTAAAATCCTCAACAAAATCTTAGCAGGTAAATTCAGCAATATTTACAAAACAAAATAATGCATCATGGCCAAATGAGGTTACCCTGAGGATACAGAGCTGGTTCAACATTAGAAAATCAGTCTATGCTATTCACTACATAAATAGACTTAAAAATATGATTATCTCATTGGTGCAGAAAAATCATTTGATAAAATTCAACATCCATTTATGATAAAAATGCTCAGCTAGGAATAAAAGGGAACTTCTTCAGTCTGACCAAGTCTATCTATGTAAAGAGTTCAGCTAAACTATACTTAATGTAGAAACACAATGTTTTTCCCTTAAAACCACGAGAAAGTCGAGAGTACCTACTCTTACCACCTCTATTTAAGATCACACTAGAATTTGAAGCCAGTACAAGAAGACAAAAATAAATAAAAAGGTGTAAGAATTGGAAAGGAGAAAAAACTACTACTTTCAGACAACAAAGAAAATCCCAAAGATTCTACAGACTCTAGTAAAGTGTCACAGATAAAGGGCAATATACAAAATCAATTTCATTTTGATATATTTACAATAACCATCAGAAATTTAAATTTCTATAGTAAAATTTTTATCAAGTATATTTGCCATCACAATAAAAAGCATGAAATTATTAGGTATAAATCTAACAAAATATTATCACCATCCATATATTGAAAACTACAAGAACTAATGAGGAAATTGAAAGAAGACCTAAGTAAATGGAGATACATTACATGGTCATGTAATGGAAGACTCATTACTGATGGAGGACTCTCAGTACCTGATTTCAAGGCTTTCTATACAGTAACATTAATCAAGGAAATATGGTGCTAACTATATTCAATGGAATAAAATGGAAAGCCCAGAATTATACTGACACAGATATGATCAACAAACTTTTCACTAAAGGTACAAAGGTAATTAAAATGATAAAGGACAGTCTTTACAACAAATGCTGCTGGAAAAACCAGACTTCAATATTCAAAAAAATAATAATCTTTGATCTTTACACTAAGGTCAAGGACATACACAAAATTAACTTAAAATGGATTATAGATTTAAATGTAAAACTCTAAAGTATAGCATACCTAGAAGAAAACATAGCAAAAAATACTTGTGACATTAGGTTAGACAGTGATTTGTTAGCTACAAAATACAATCCTTTATTTATAAAATTGATAAAGTGAAATTTATTAAAATACAAACTTCTGTTCTTTCAAATATACTGTTAAGAAAATTAAGATAGAAAAGCTGCCTTGGATAAAATATTTTTGAAAGACATGTTAGGCAAAGAAACTTCAAATTCAATAATAAGAAAAATAAATAGGCAAAAGATTTGAACAAAGAAGAAATACAAATAAATGGAAAATATGCACATGAAAAGATGCTTACCATCTTTAGTCACTAGGAAAGTACAAATTAAAACCACAAAGTGATAACATCACACACCCACTTGATTGGTCAAAAAAAAAAAATCTTACACAACTGACAATATCAACACTGTAAGGATAAGGAGCAACTGAAGCTCTCACGCATTGCTGGCAGGAATGCAAAATGTTACAACCACTCTGGACATTAGCTTTGCAGTTTCTTATGAGTTAAACATTCATTTACCGTATGATCCAACAATCTCTTTGATTTTCACCCAAGAAAAATGAAAACTTATGTTCCCACAAAAACTTATACATACTTAAATGTTACAGTGGCTTTACTCATAATCAACAAAAACCCAAAATAAAACACATGCTCTTCAACTGGTAAATTCAAAAATAAAAAGTGTTACATCCATAAAATGGAAGAACACTCAGCACAAAGAAGGAACAAACTACTAATATACACAACAAGAATGAATTTCAACTGCATTATGTTTAAAGGACAAAAGCTAGACTCAAAAGTCCACATACTACATGAGTCCTCTTAGCTATTATTCTGAAAATGGCAAAATTATAGGAACCAACACAGATCAATTGTTGTCAAGTGCTGAGGGCAGGAATAAGGTGCTGATTATAAACACAAGTGAATGTTGGGAGTTGTTAGAATGAGTCTAGATCTTGAATTGATAGTATATGCATTTATCAAAACTCATAAAATGATACACATCAAGGATAAATATCACTTCTTCAGTTCAGTCGCTCAGTCGTGTCTGACTCTTTGCATGAATCGCAGCACGCCAGGCCTCCCTGTCCATCACCAACTCCCTGAGTCCACCCAAACCCATGTCCGTTGAGTCAGTGATGGCATCCAACCATCTCATCCTCTGTCGTCCCCTTCTCTTCCCGCCTTCAATCTTTCCCAGCATCCGGGTCTTTTCAAATGAGTCAGCTCTCCGCATCAGGTGAGAATCTCACTTCTTACTGTATATAAAATAAACCTCCATAAAACTGACCACATACAGAGGGACACATACAAGTCAACTATAGGTCTCTAAAGTTTATTTCAAGTCTCGTGAATCAGTAGTAATAAACATGTTCCAGGAGACAGAACTTACACTAACAAATCAAATCTGAAACTGGCTGTATCCAAGTGACAAGCACTTAACCAGTCTGACGATGATGATGATAAAGCTAAATTGTATAGCTTCTATGTATACATGTGTGCTCAGTCACTTCAGCTGTGTCCGACTCTTTTTGACCCTATGTAGCTCACCATGCTCCTCTGTCTATGGGATTCTCCAGGCAAGAATACTGGAATGGGTTGCCATTTCCTCCTCCAGGGGGTTTTCCCCACCCAGGGCTCAAACATGCATTTCCTGTGCCTCCAGCATTGGAGGCAGATTCTTCACCACTGAGCCACCAGGGAAGCCCATATCCTCTATATCCACTCCCCAAATATGCTCATAAGAATATTTTTATTCTTGTAGAATTTCCAAGTCATCCCTTATCACCCAGACCGTCATTTCCATATGGCTATTTTTTGTCCTCTCATTGGACCCACTTTCAGAGCCCACATTCATCTTTTCTGCTCTTCTCGGCATTCCCAATCTCCTGTCAGTACAATCCCCAGGTAACCTCAGCCTCCCATATGACTGTTCCCTACACCTTCTTGCCACGTCTGAAATCTGGAGTCCCTTGAGGACTTGCTTCCCCTAAAAACTTCTCACTGTCTTGCTGTTTTCACCCTTGAGCTAGAGCTACCAGACCAGGAAATACTGTCAGTTGTTGTCCTTCCTGTTTAACTCTGCTTCCAGATCTTTGTTGTTTCCCATGACAATAACACAAACACAGCAACTTTCAGCAAAAGTCATGCCTGTGTCTAGAGCACCCAATCTCTCTTCTTGCTACAATAATCTACAGAGATCCATCTGACTGCCCCTCATTTCTTAAAGAGTTCAGCTCATGGCTTTCTCTATCTCCCCATCACCATTCTTTATATACACAGGTATATTCCTGTGGAAAATCTGTTATCTTGGCTTTTCTGTTTCTGGACCAGCTCATCTCCAGTGATCTCATTTCCTCTGCCACTGACTTCCCAGTCATACCTCCCAACACACCTCCCTTTCTCACCACCAGCTGATAACCTTGTGTCTTATTTCACTGAAATTAGAAGCATGAAGACAAGAACTTTCTTATTCTCCATCCACTGACCTACCTACCTAACTGTAGCTTTGCCTATACACTCTGCCTTCCTTCCTGTTCTTCCAGCTCAACTATACCTACTTCTGTCTAAGTCCAGCCACTGCAGCTGTAAACTGGTTCTTAGCATCTCTCACACACTAAAGGACATCATTCTCACAATTGGCTGCTCTCCCTGTTGAAATTAATCAAAATTCCATGGGCCATCTGAACATAATCAACGTTCAATTTCCTCTTCATGGATTACACACTCCATGCATTCCTGCTCTCCATTCAGTCTGTCTCCCGTCCCAGAGGCTCCACTTCCCTCTGGACTGCCAACTGAAGCAGTTTTAGTGGGTTTTGATCAGGGGTAAATTGTACCTATAGATATCTAACTTTCTAACTGCAGGTTGGACCTACATACCCACCCCAAATGGGTGTATGAAGCAGAGGAGCAGAAAGAGACTCTGGAGTGGGATTATAACTGAACCACATTTATGAAGTAGGCACAAAATGATTCTCTGACCCCCAAGATTCTGTGCCCTCCCACCTCCTGATACCCCCAAGAACTTTCACTCTCACTCTGCTCCAGACTACAGCCCTGACTTAACACATTGCTGTCATTCACCCTGGACTCCCGGCCAGGTCAGCGCTAACTCTGTGACAGCTAAGTACACACTGCTCATTTTCCAAAGAATCCCCAAAGCATTGCAGTAATGAAAAAAGGTAAAAATCGGAAAAGCAAACATATAACAAAAGAAAAGGAGAAATTTAAATATGATATCCTCCTCTTGCAGGAACTTGCATATTGATCCCTCTGTTTCTCTCGATTTTATGTAAACTCACACAGCCTTGCCAGACAGAAAAAGGCCATGCCCAAGAGAAACTCATAATGCAATGTTCATCTTTGACTCAGGTGCCACAGGCTCTGGATATAAAACTCCCAACTCAGAGCAGGATGGTGATTCTACACAAATTACCTCTCCTCACTAAGGATACAGGCCCACTCCTCCTGATACACAAAGGCTTGGCCATCTGACAGATGCTTCTGACAAACAGAATGACGATGGCCTCCTTACTATCAATCTGACCACACAAGCTAGAGGGGAAGTCTGGAACCCAGTTCTGGGACACAGTTGACTCATTTAGCAGCAGACGTTTCAAATCCTTGCCCAGGCAACTGTCCCCTTCTTGGTTCATAAGCTGCCTGTGTCCCAACTGGTCTTCTATTTTCCCTCATAAATATTCTTTTCCACACATACTTCAGTATCTTTCATTTATTTTATTGCTCTATTTCCCTTAATACTTTGCTCAAGTATAAAATGAGAACTTCAGGAAAAAAAATGTACTAAGCTCGCCAACTATTTTAAATATAGGAGATGCTTTTATTCTTGTAAGTCAGTAATGTGAGATTCAGGAAATATGAAGAACCAAAGGTCACACAAGTGAAGGTCAGTGCTCAGGTATAAACTTGGAACTCTCATTCAAAAGTCCTCCTACTTTTTATCAGACCACATTGTTGTCAGTCTAGGTGGTGAAGGGAAAAACTCAGGGTATATTATAGTGTGTGGGGCCAAGGGCACTAAGAGATCCTTTAGCATTGTGTTGGGCACATAGTAGATACTCATGCTGGAAAACAAAACCACAATAATATCCAATAGATATATTATTGATTTCCAGACTCAGTGGGCTTCACCAGACGTACCACTGCAATCTGTAAGTCCTTGTTTCACATCCCTGCAAGCATAGCCTGGTGTCCCCAGGTAACTCTGCTCACCTAGTCTAGCTGCTCCTAACCAGGGTCTGATTTCCCTGGGCTTCAGCATTCAAATCGCAGCCCAACCCTCTAGGAAAAGGCAAGGGATAAGCACCCCTAAAGACACAGGAGAAGACTGGGTGTGGCTTTGACATTTACCCCCATTTGGAGGTAATACCCCCGCTTAGAAATACCCCCATTTAGAAAGCTTTTATGACAATATCAAAACAATCTGTAAAGATAGCTAAAATCCAAAATTCCTACAAAGAATTAAGAAGGTTGATATAATATCTTCACAACTTAAGGGATTCTTTTGATTTCAGAGAGAGAAAATTCTGCTTTTATATTCATTTCATTATTCATTGAAAAGTGCCAGATGTTTTCTTTTTCTTCTAAAAAATCAAGCAATACGTTGTCTTGATTGGGTAACTTCTTTAAAGCTTTCCTTTGGTGGAATGAGTTAGCTATTAGTCTGGTCTTTCTTCAGATCTCAAATATTTTCAACTCAAAAAAAAATGTATTTCTAGCACTACTGATTCATAGTTAGCGATAATGCAATCACAGATCATACAGAGTGCCTTCATCTTAGCTCTTGTGCTTTGGTTCCAATGGTTAGATTGTGGTGGTCTCTGGGGTCTCTGGAGTTCAAGTTCAATCTCACGCAGCAAGGATGCTCCTCGCAGTGGACCAGGAGTCTCTGTTAGGTAGACTTCACTCTATTCTCTTGTTTCCTTGCAACACCCAGAACCACTCGATCTTAAATTCAAACTCACTGAGTGAGAAGCCCACAGAAAGGGCACTGATTTCAGATAGGAGCCCCAAATGCACAAGGCTTCACGTCCTAAAACCAGTGCTATCTGTGAGAGATGAGGGATCACTGATTGCCTGTGTATTTCAGTTTACATTTCAAATTCAACAATTAAACCAAAGATGTTGATTATTCAGTTCCAATCCAGAGCCAAAATATGTGCTAAGAGGGAGTCTTCAATTCTCATAACAGAACAGGTTTGGCCCCAATGTGATATACTGACTCATAGTTGTGAGTCAGTATATCAAATTTGATTCATGTAATTGCTCTAAATAGGGAGCAAGCCATTAAGGCATTATACATCCTAAACTCTAGGGAGAGGAGGAAAATAATTTTCATGAATAAAGATGAATCAAAGCTGATGAATAAACTCTCTGGATTGCTTAATATCTCCCAGATATCATCTTCAAGGCCTTGGCAAGGCAGGTAAAAAGATTTCCATGAACAAGAAGCAGTTGAGGACTTGCTCTGTGGAATGAACTCTCGGTAATTCTAGAAAACCTCCTTTTATCCTCACATCCTTCCTCTTCTTTTGCCTTTCCCTCTTCTCTGTGTTTTTAAATATGCCAACTTTGTCTTTCTACTAACAGCCGGTAAATGGAGTTGGGGTGAAAGCCACAGTAAGGCCCCTCTATTGCAGCCACATAAATACACCACAGGATACACTGCACAGCCACAAAGAGACATCACATCTTCCTTCCTTCTGGCGCAATCTGTACAGTCATTAAACATGATTAAAGTCTTGAGGACCTCGACATAGTCATTTCTATTTTGGTCCCACTGGCTTGATCCACCCCTGCAGCTCGAAGGGAATCACCCTCTTTGTGTAAATGTTTGCTTTGTTGGAGATTCCTCAGCACAAATTAACAGTGTACATGCTTCAGGAGGAGTATTAAATCAGCCATGATAAACAATCCCTAGGCAATGTTTAGACTGGCCCAAAGTCATCTTAAGAATTGTGCACAAGGACAGAACCACACATTTGGCATCTATCGTTTAGGACTGTCTATAAAACAAAAGACAAAGTAGAGCTCAGTCAATTAGCTAATTATTCTCATTGGTGTGTGCTATCAACGCAGGGAGACAACAGATGAATAACTAAAGGAGTACCAAATCCCTACTCCATTCAATGTGGTGTAGACACTACTGTTGTTCCATGTCCTGTTTATTTAACTTATATGCAGAGTACATCATGAGAAACGCTGGGCTGGAAGAAGCACAAGCTGGAATCAAGATTGCCGGGAGAAATATCAATAACCTCAGATATGCAGATGACACCACCCTATGGCAGAAAGTGAAGAAGAACTAAAGAACCTCTTGATGAAAGTGAAAGAGGAGAGTGAAAAAGTTGGCTTAAAGCTCAATGTTCAGAAAACTAAGATCATGGCATCTAGTCCCATCACTTCATGGAAAATAGATGGGGAAACAGTGGAAACAGTGGCTGACTTTATTTTTGGGGGGCTCCAAAATCACTGCTGATGGTGATTGCAGCCATGAAATTAAAAGACGCTTACTCTTTGGAAGGAAGGTTATGACCAACCTAGACAGCATATTAAAAGCAGAGACATTACTTTGCCAACAAAAGTCCGTCTAGTCAAGGCTATGGTTTTTCCCGTGGTCATGTATGGATGTGAGAGTTGGACGGTGAAGAAAGCTGAGTGCCGCAGGATTGATGCTTTTGAACTATGGTGTTGGAGAAGACTCTTGAGAGTCCCTTGGACTGCAAGGAGATCCAACCAGTCCATCCTAAAGGAGATCAGTCCTGGGTGTTCATTGGAAGGTCTGACGTTGAAGCTGAAACTCCAATACTTTGGCCACCTCATGCGAAGAGTTGACTGATTGGAAAAGAGCCTGATGCTGGGAAGGATTGGGGGCAGGAGGAGAAGGGGACGACAGAGGATGAGATGGTTGGATGGCATCACTGACTTGATGGACATGGGTTTGGGTAAACTCCAGGAGTTGGTGATGGACAGGGAGGCCTGGCGTGCTGCGATTCATGGGGTCACAAAGAGTCAGACACGACTGAGTGACTGAACTGACTGACTGAGACACTACTAGTGAATTACTGTTTGCTACTCTTCACCATCAGCTACAGAACACACTTGGAACTCCTCTAGAATTTCTCTCTTTGATCTCTTCTTTGAAGTCACATGCCAATATTCTGGACTCCCATGACATCAACTATCACAACCTCCAGGCTATGAAATAGCTGAAATGTATTAGGTAGAATTGATACCAAAAAGAAGTTCCCACACAACATCGTTATTTGTTGAAGGAAACTTTGTCTCAGTGTTCAGGATCTCAATACTGTTGCAAATACTCTTTCTGAACACATTCATACAGAGGAACCCACAGACGTGTACACACAGACACACGTACATACCACAGACAGACAGAAATGAAGAAGCAAGAAGACCTCTGATTTTCCTTGGTCAAAGTCAGAATTAAGGCATTTTAGGATATTCTCAATAAAAACTAGGTATTGTGTTTCTTCATATGAATCAACAAATGGAGCAAACTTATCTGGGGGTCCTTTGGAAACTGTATCAATTTCCCCACAGTGCTTACCCAGAAACTTAAAAGATGCACAGTGACAGAGAGGCCAATTGCACAGGACAAAGTATCTTACTTTGATTTGAGCCAAAAGAAAAATGTGGCTTTTTTTTTTTTTTAAGGGAGGGGGATGGGGTGGGCGGATTTTACTCCATTTCTGCTGTCTGATTCATAAGTATTGTTAAATATTTACCAGAAATCTGACAGCAGTTTCCTAACATTTGTTAATCAGAGATAACATCATTGCATTAATAACTCAATAAACTTCCTTAAAATCATACAAGGTAAGTCTCACTACCTTAACACAGCTAACCCGTCCTTGTAGGGTAAATATTTGCTTTCAGTTTCTCTGTGTCAAGTTTTACAGAATCACATAATCTAAATCTCCTTTAGTAAATGAGGTATGCCTTCCAGTAAAAAATGAGAGAACAGAGTCTGAAGCCACGTCTGCCTTTTCTCCACAAGTCCTTAAATAAAGGGTTTCATGTCTCTAGAAAAACAGACTTAGGGCACTTCTGACAAGTATCCCAGCAAGGAGTGTCTGAGAAATATTTTAAAGACAGTTCAAGCCTCCCTTACAGATTTTCTCACATCCTCCAGCCTGAAGTGGGCTAGGCTGTTGCATGCCTGTTTGTGTGCATGCTAAGTGGCCTCAGTTTTGTCTGACTGTTTGTGACCCCCTGGACTGTAGCCCACCAGGCTCCTCTGTCCATGGGATTCTCCAGGCAAGAATACTGGAGTGAGTTGCCATGCCCTCTTCCAGGGAATCTTCTTAACCCAGTGATTGAAAAGTATGTCTCCTGCGTTGGCAGGCAGGTTCTTAATCACTAGCGCCAACTGGGAAGCCCAGGTATGTATATTCAGTGGGGCACCAAATGGCTGAAGATCATATTTTCCATTCTCCTAATTACTGTTACTGCTTTGTAACAATTTTCGCAGAAGTCTAGCCTAATTGCTTTCCCACACCTGCCCTCTTTAGTTCCTCACTTTCATGATTACTCTTATCCTGAATCAGCTGGGATACAGCTCTGAGGACAGGTCATCCTGAGATAGCCATTCAGTGCTACCTGCACAAGCACATCCCTGAATGTGACTTGCGGTAGGTCTTCTTCTGCATGCAGAGTAGAAAGCTGTCTGCATGGAATGACTTCTTCAGTATTACATTTCTATAAAGAGGATAAGCCAGCTAATCAATAACTTTCATGGTAGAGGATACAGTAAGCATAACTGTATTACTATCACCACCACTGTCAGTAGACATCTACTTCTTCATTCTAAAAAATGAAAAAATGGACAAGTTCTCACTTATGTATAAACAACTGACATCAGTTTCTTCCTGAGAATATATTTTGATAGAGGGAAAGGGAAGGAAAAGACAAGGCAGATTACATTTATTGAATAACTACCATGTCCCAGAATTTGTACTAGGTGCTTTATATAAATTATCTCACTTTAATTCCTACAGCCATCGTAAGCCACAGATAGAGTTATCTTCATTTTAGAGACGACTGAACTTAGTCTTAGAGGAGTTAAGCAACTCGTTCAAAGTCCCCTGCCTGGTTAACGGTAAGTTTGTGATTCAAATAAGTCATTTTCACAGACTGCTCTAGGCAGGGGAGTAAAGTGTGATGTACAATTTTTTAAAAGCACACACACATCCAAAATCTCAAAGATGTGTGGGGACCAGGGGTGATGAACCAAAGACCACGGAAAACAATCTGTCTATCTAAGGTTTGGACAAAGGATGACTCTGAGATGACCATCATATTTAGACTCTTTGCCTTGAGTCAGAATATATCTAACAGAATTCATTTCTCCTTTCCCTCATTTTATTTAAAAGGAAGAAAATTCCTTTGCGTGTGTGTGTGTGTGAGATAAAACTAGGATCTCAGTTCCTTTAAAAAGAATGAGTTGAATTCTCTAACAAATCTTTACCCAGGTAGTGTTAAGATAAGTATTCCAGTAAAGATAAGATTCAGAATTAAAAAAGCCATCAGTGACTCAACTGTCATTTCCAGCATTTAAATCAGGACCAATCACACATATCTCAGTGTATACCCAAATCCCTTCCACATATTTCTCCTCTCTGCCAATAACCAGTTATTAAACTATTTCAGGAAGGAGTCCAGGATACCATGGAAATAAAAATTAACCTTAAAATACTTCCTGCAGCATTACCAGAAATCATGTTTTGAATTTCTAAATGACTTGCATTGTTCTAAATTTCTGGATTGTGCCCATCACCATAATAATAAATGGGGCATTGGGACAACCATGTGAAGAACCAAGCTGTAACATGAAATAAGTGTACTGTTCAGCATGAGTCACTTGAAAACAGAAGAAAGAAGAATGGCTAGAAAGGATGATGTTACATGACAACGCTATTCCAAACAAAACACAAGGAGTCTGTCTGCCTTTGCTTTCAGGTCAGTAAATAAGATATGAGAACCCACTGGCTATGAATTATCCTGATTCCACAATCCAGCTCATCATATTCTCAGGTTTATAGCATAATCACTGGTTCTCAACCTTGGCTACACAAGAGAATCACCTGAGGAAGTGTTTGTTTTTTATACAATGCCAGTGCCTGGGTCCCAAGCACCAGAGATCTGGATTAATGGGCATAGGGTGGGGGCCAGGCTTTAGTATTTTTTAAAGCTCCCTGTGTTATTCTGTGTGAGTGAGGCTGAGCACCACTGTGTCAGCTATATGAAATGGATTAAGAAATTTTATACTCCAACATTTTAAGGTTGCCAGTACTACTATTATGGCAGTATAGTTTGCAAAAACTTGGGCAAGTTACTGATTCTGAGATTAGTTTCCTCATCTCTAAAATGGAAATCAGAACCCCTTTTGGCATGTTCTTCATCATGGGCCCAGGTAATCCTATTTCCAAACTGAATGTCTGGATCACTTCAAAATAAATGTTTTCAATTATTTTCTGATTCCTGAGTCCCTAGAATGAACACTGGGTGTAACATGTGAAAATATCTTCTCAATATAACAGCACTATCTCTTTTGCTTATGAAACAAACCGTGCCTTCAGAATGTCAAAATGCTTGGCTTGAAAGTGGAAACAATCACCAAATATTTGTTCTATCTCTGTATCCTCACCACGGCTTCCCTGGTGGCTCAGACAGAAAAGAATCTACCTGCAACTCAGGAGACCAGATCGATCCCTGGGTCAGGAAGATCCCCTGGATAAGGGAATGGCAACCCACACCAGTATTCTTTCCTAGGAAATCTCATGGACAGAGGAGCCTTGCAGGCTCCAGTCCACAGGATTACAAAAATGTCAACACGACTGAGTGACTAACACTTTTACTTTTTCCAATATCATCAAATTGGAAAAACAGTGTTTTGGGAATAGTATTCTTCAATATTATTTATTTTGTTTAAAACTGACCACCTAGCCCTATACTTATACCCTCATATTTCAAGACTCTTGAGTCATCTTGGTGACAAAAATCCCAACTCACTGCTTAGATTTTGAATACTTAATTCCCTGTGTCACTGAGAAATTTATATCATTTCGTTGTGAGGTTAAAGGAAGATTTTAATTTGCACCTTTTGTCTCCGTTGTGCTAACACAGTTCCTGAAACTGAGTGGGTATTTACTATATATTTAAACTTATTTTCAAAGGTTTACTCCAATATCCTAATAATTAAGTGATGTAACAGACATAACTCAAACTTTGGTATTTCCTTACTGTCAAAGATTCTAGCATCAAATGGGAACATAAATATTTCCTGTGCAGCTACTATACAGCTTAAAGTTAGGAGTATCTTTTGCTTTTGTGAAAGTTTTAATCATTTATAATTGCACATTTTGAGGGGGGGTCATTTTTCCTTCCTATTGTGGATCTGTAATCAAATCTTCGACAAATTGAGTTTTCCTCTACAAAATTAAGAGAGACACAGTTAACAAATATAGAAACTTCACAGAGGCATGTTGGTATTTAAAGAATAAAGAATTTTAGAGTGCAAGGTAAGTCTCTTTTAGTGAATACACGGACTACTTTATTATCTGGAAGAGCACTACTTAGGTTATAGTAACGAAGGATAAAAATACACCCTCTGTGACAGACGCTGTTTATCGCTACCTAAGATTTAACCCCATACTTTATCCCTTAGGGTAGCAAAGTGCCCAGACTCTGGTGATGGATTATGATGGAAACTTGAGTCAGGTTTCCCATCCTCCCTTACAGCTAGACATAGTCCCATGATCCAGTCCCAGCCATGAGATATGCAGGGAATTTAGCTGGTAGGTTTTTAGCATATTTGTGCTCCTGCTGAAAGGAAACAGAACAGAAGCTTGGGAGGCAATCTTGTGACCATAAAGCAGCAATTCTCAAGACAAAAGAAAATAAAATAAGGACAATGGAGTTAAAAGATAAAAGGATTCTCAATCTATGATGGCGGCATTAAGGAGCTGAACTGATGCCAACAAACAACAACTGCAGACTTGATTATATGACTAAAATTAACTACTTAAATTGCTAGTTTCTATATATGAGATTAGGAAGAATATCTTCTTCCTATAAAATTCCTTAAGATGGTAACATTTTATCTATGAATGAGAAACATCTTTCATAATAAAATCAATCATTAGAAAAGACATTTCAAACCCAGCTTCACTGTTGCCATCATTTTCCTTCCAAATTCCTGACATTAAAAACAAACTATTTATTCAACCTCAAACCACTGCAATCCTCACTGCCCTATAAACACTTTCTCCCTTCTCCTCTCCCTCAAATGTATACATACATATGTATGTATTGTACATACATACATACACACATACAATACACTGGAGAAGGAAACAGCAATCCACTTTAGTATTCGTGCCTGGAAAATTTCATAAACAGAGGTGTCTGTCGGTCTATTAGTCCATGGGGTCACAAAGAGTCGGATATGACTGAGAATGCATGCCATACAATACATTCACAACTTTTCAGAATAACTCCCCTTCCAAACATAGTTTTGAATGTTTGAGGAAGAGATTAACATGAGCGACAGGGTTTCTTGACTGCAGAGCAGATGCTTCTAACATACTTTAATTCCCATGACTATCCTAATGTCATTGCATTTTTTTAAAAAGAATAAACTGACCATTTTTACCAGTTGTGTCCAAATTAAGGACTTATGAGTAACCTTGGTTTCAAATAACCAAAACAATGATACCCACAGAAATAGCAGAGCTGAGGATAAAATCTCTTGAATAGTCACACATATGACTCATCAGATACCACAATCAGAATGAATTTATCCAAGAAATCCAAAGGCTATTCTGATAACTGATGCCCTGCATAGACTTGGAAAAGTACCTCAGTTCTTAATGCCCTAGTTATTAAATTTACATAATTATATTAATTTCTTTCTGTTTATCTCATAAGATGTTGAGGAGATTACCAAGACATTTTAAAGTACTGCACATATTAATGGGATTAAAAGATCTTTAAAACACCCAGAGATAACTCAGTGACCAATTTAAATAGAACAGGTAATCCTTGTGCTACACCTGACAATATCAGACACAGAACTAGTTTATTTGAGAGCACATAACAGACCTCTGATCCTTACACTTCTTTTTGACCTGAGCACAGGGCTATTAGCTTAAATCCTTTTTTGTAACAATCATTCAACCATGTGGCAATCTGATGGATACAGAAAGAGCCAAACAGTAAAACTATCAATTTCCTTAAGATAAAGTTCTAGAAAAATAATCTCAATACGTTTAAAATAGTGTAAAACTACTCAAAAGAGAGTGGCCAGAGTTTCAATCTAATCTGTCCACTCTGCTGTTAAACTTTAAAATACCACAATAAGTCACGTCAATGTATGGCAAAACAAATACAATATTGTAAAGTTAAAAAATAGAAAATAAACTAATTAAAAATGTCAAAAAAAAAAAAGACTACAGCATATAACAGTTTATTCATTTACCCAAAGCTACATATATGTTGTATTTGCATAAAATACTGTAAAGGATCAGTGTCCAATTAACCAATTAATAGTAAAAATAGATAAACCAAAGAGATCATTTATAACTGTGTAGCATGTCCCATATTGAAGAAGGTGTGTGTGTGTGTGCATATATATAGAGAGATTTATTTTCTATAAGTGTAGAAATAATATTACTCAACTTATTTTTCCATTAATTGGCACAAAAAGGCAAAAAGGACACTTTTTAAATTAAAAAAAAAATTTCTTTACATCAGCCTTCTTATAAAAGCACATAGTTACTGCAACAGCAGTATGTTCTCATTTTTAGCTTCTCTATGCAAATAAATAGGCAAGTGAAAGGAGATTAAGATGAAACAAAAGATCTGATAAAAATTTAAAAGTTATTGATGAAGGCTTTAAAAAAAAACCCACAAATCCAATCATCTCAACAGTCAAAGACTAGAGAAAAAGAAAACTACACTAAGTCACATGATAATCAGATTATTATGAAAATAAATAAGTTTTTTAAACATTTTAACCAGAGGAGAAAAGACATATTATATATTAAAAACAAAGATAACAGTACCATGAAATTTTAGTCAGAAACACTGTAAGCCAGAAGACAATGAAAAGAATAAAAACCAACATAATCTGGAATTCTACATCCAGAAAAAGAAAAATCTTCAAAAGATAAAGATGAATTCTTTTTTTCAGATATACTAAAACAGGTAACTCACTGCCAACAGGCATGAACAGAAACAAATAAACAAAAAAAAAAAATTAGAAAAACTCTTTGAGAAAGAAGGAAAATGATTTCAGAGTAAATTTTTTATATCCATTTAAGAATGGAAAACACTGGACATAATACAGAGAGACAGAGGAAAGGAGAAAAGAGAGAGAAAGAAAACACAAATGATCATATCAGAAGTGAGTGGGGCCATCACCATATAGATATTAAAAGGATAATTAGGAAAGATGATGAACAAGTGTATGTCAATACTTTTGATAAATTTGATGTAATGGTTAAATTCCTTGAAAAACATGATCTGCCAAGGCTCATCAGAAAGAAAAAGGTAACCTGAATTGCCCTATATTTATTAAAGAAAATAAATTTACAGTTTCAAAATATACTAAAACAACATAGCCATATTGGTTTTACTTCAGAAACATAAGGCTGCTTTAACATTCAAAAATCAATGTAACTAATCAATCCTAGAGTCTATAAAAGGAAAGATCATATCATAAGCTCAACAGATACAGAAAAGGCCCTTGACCAAATTCAACATCCATTCATAATGCAAACTCTTAGCAAACTAGAACCAGAAGGGAAGTTGATACTAAGAAAGGGCATTTAGGAAAAATCTACTGCTAACACTTTGTATTAAATGGTGAAAGACTAAGTACTTCCCTGTCAGTTCAAGAGCAAGTCAAGGATCTCCAACCTATTTCCATTCAACACTGTTGTAGACATCCTATCCAGTACATTAAGACATGAAAAAGAAATCAAATGTATACAAATTAGGGGTGAGGGTGGGTGTGACTCCAAGAACATATGATAATATGTAGAAAAACCTGTGGAGTCTACCCACAAAGAAACTCTATTAAAATTAAGGCGTTAATAAGCAAGGCAGTAAGATATATAAAAATTCATTGTATTTCTATATGCTAGCAAAGAACAGTTGGAATTTGAAATTTAAAACAAAGTGGTATCATTTATAATCACACCAGAAAATGTTAAATATTGAAGGATAAACTTAACAAAAATATTTACAAGATATGTAAGTGGTAACAAAACACTACTGAGAGAAATTAAAGATGACCTACAGAAATTAAGAGATGATACCGTGTTCACAAAAGATTCAGTATTAGGAACATGTCATCTCTCCTCAAATAGATCAAAAGTTCAACATACCCACAATAAAAACTCTAGAAACTTGTTTGGTGTGGAAATTGTCGAGGTGATTCTCAAATGCCATGGAAATGCAAATGATCTTGAATATATAAAACAGTTTTCAAAAAGAACAGTTGTGTAAATTACACTACCTAATCTTAAGACTTTATTATAAAACTTTAATAATCCAAACAGTGTGACTTAAAAATATACATACAGATGAATGAAAAAGAATAGAAAATACATAAATAGACCATCCATTTTTAGACAATTTGAATTGACTGAGATGCTTAGGAAATTCAACAGAGCGGGGACAATTTTTTCAATAAATGATGCTGAAAAACTGAATAATTTTATTTTAAAATAATAATAAACCTCATACCAAATATAAAAACTAACTCAAAATGACTCATAGGTTTAAACGTAAAACCTAAAGTTATAAAGCCTCTAAAAGAAAACAGGAAAAATATCCTTCTGTCCTTGAGTTAGCTGCAATTTTATGACTATAAGGCACAAGAAGCAGGGATTATATTTTTTAAAACATGAATTAGATTTCATCA
Organism: Giraffa tippelskirchi; assembly: GCF_054371585.1. Taxonomy (NCBI): domain Eukaryota; kingdom Metazoa; phylum Chordata; class Mammalia; order Artiodactyla; family Giraffidae; genus Giraffa; species Giraffa tippelskirchi. Next base: position 73,093,114 of record NC_137284.1, read on the forward strand.
CAATTTAAGTATTTAAAAGCTACTGTTAAGAAAATCAAAGAGTAGGACATGGACTGAGAAAAAAATTTTGGAAACCTATCTATAGCTATAAAAGGTCAGAGATTTTATGCTCCTAGCAAACTGGCATGTCATCCTGCCAGTTTCACAGATTCTAGCAGAAGACCTGAGACTCCGGAGTCACAGATGAAGAACTTCATTACTCACAGCAGAACAAGCACCTATGCGCTATCCACAAGCAGCTAGGCCCTAGCGGATGCTGCACACGTGGTAGCTTCCATCACAACTCATTAACTCCAAGCTTAGGAAAGCTCTTAAGCTGCAAGCAAGCCTAGGTGATGCTATCTTTATTGTCCTAGACAGCAAATAAATTTTCTTTACCCAAAGGGAGACATTATCTCAATTGTCTAAGGCTATTTTGCTACACGAAACACCTCTATAAAGATAGTATGGAACAAGAACTGTCAGTGTTTCCACTTATATCTGCAGAAACATGAAAAATCCATAAATTCTCTCCCCACAATATCCAGTAAAGAATGTGTCCAGAGTATATAAAGAACTCTGAAATCTCAATAATAAGACAAATAACCCACAATTTTAATGAAATAGTTAAACAATACTTTACCCAAAAGAGAGGTAGATGGAAAAAATTAAGAAAAATATTCAATATCATCAGTCATTAAAGAAATGTATGTTAAAACTACAATGGGAAATGCCCACCAACCCTCTAAATTGGCTACAGTTTTTAAATCCCATGAACTTCCCTGGTGGCTCAGACGGTAAAGCATCTGCCTACAATGCCGGAGACCTGGGTTCAATCCCTGGGTTGGGAAGATCTCCTGGAGGAAATGGCAACCCACTCCAGTATTCTTGCCTGGGAAATCCCATGGACAGAGAAGCCTGGTGGGCTACAGTCCATGGGGTCGCAAAGAGTCGGACACGACTGAGCAACTTCACTTTCACTTTTTAAATCCCAAACCCTGGTGATGGTGTGTAGCAACTAGAAATTTCAAACATTGTTGGGACCAGTGCAAAATGATATTGCCACTTTGGAGAACAATATGGAATTTCCTTTGAAAATTCAACACACCCATACCATTTAAACCAGAAATTCCACTCCTCGGTATTTACCCAAGATAAATGAAAACATATGTCCATACAAAATGCACCTGTTAATGTTTACAGCAACTTCATCCATAGTAGCCCAAACTGGGATGTTAAGCATTAATTCTCCATGAGCCTCCTGAATTTCTACACATCTGGCAAATAGATGCAATGACCACTTGTTTCCAACTATCTTTTTAAGGATGTGGATAGAGTGAAGAGCCTTGAAAGATACAGTTCTCCCTCTAAGGAAAAGACAGTTTTGTTTTTCTATATAGTACAATAAAAATAGCTGGCTTCCCTGGTGGCTCAGTGGTAAAGAATCACTTGTTGATGCAGAAGACATGGATTCAATCCCTGGGTTGGGAAGATCCTGGAGAAGGAAATGGCAACCCAATCCAGTATTCTGACTTGGGAAATCTCACTGCACAGAGGAGCCTGGTGGGCTACATATAGTCCATGGAGTAACAAGGAGTCAGACACGACTGGGCGACTAAACAACAACAAAGCTTACAAAAGGATTTAACATTTAGCAAACACTGAACAGGCACCTAGTCTTTTTCAGGCACCTTTCTAGGAGAAGAAGATGCAACACTAAGAAAGCAGAGAAAGTCCATGCTCTCCCGGAATTCACTTTCTAGACCAGGAGTGGGAGATGGTGAATTATAAACAGATACTCAAAATAAATAAGAAAATGTGAGATAGTGATTAAGTGCCTTAATGAAAATAAAGCAATATGTTCTAATAGAGAGAGTGATTTGGGCAAGTACTTTCAGTTAGATGGCCAGAAAACACTCTCTGATTTAACTGAGTCCCAAGACATCAATAACAGCAATTGTTTGCGGGGTTGGGAGAGGGGCCGAGGGGAGACGGGGGGGGGGGGGGGGGGGGGCGGGGAGATTGAGGTGAGAGAGGACTAGAGAAAAAACAGACTTTTGTCATGTATTTTATTAGAGTGCTTGAATATTTAACCATGTGTCTGGATAAAATTTTCTTTAAAAAGGCAAATTTAAAGATATATGTTAAACAAAGGCAATTGGTGAAATATATCAGAATCCAAGGGGTATGCTAAACTATTTAATCTCAGCATTCTAGAGTCATTTTCAAAACAAATGATGAAACACAGAGAAAAAAATTAAACCAACTATTTCTTGCTCATATGAAGGCAAATGATTCTTCTTTGAATTAATTTATTTTTTTATTGAAGGATAATTGCTCTACAGAACTCTGCTGTTCTCTGTCAAACCTCAACATGGATCAGCCATAGATATACATATATCTCCTTCCTTTTGAAACTCCCTCCCATCTCCCTCCCCATCCCACACCTCTAGGTAGATACAGAGCCCCTGTTTGAGTTTCCTGAGCCATACAGCAAATTCCCTTTGGCTATGCATTTTACGTATGGTAATGTAAGTTTCCCTGTTACTCTTTCCATACATCTCACCCTCTCCTCCCCTCTCCTCGTGTCCATAAGTCTATTCTCTATATCTATTTCTCCATTGCTGCCCTGTAAATAAATTCTTCAGTACCATTTTTCTAGATTACATATATATTCGTTAGAATACAAAGGTAAATGATTCTTTATAGCCAGAAATCCTTCTTGCCTGAGTCCGGAACTAATATTTGAAGAATCAGTGTTAAAAAATAACCTTTGCATGGAACTTTCTCCCTGCTTCCACAAGTAATTACAGCAAAAAAGTTTTTCTTCAGAATCCCCCAAAATTATTTGCTGTTTAAGTTTACCTTCCTTTGCAACAAAGCTCTACTGTGTTTTTTTTTTTTAAGTTTCAGCCTGGTACATAATAAAACATAAAAATTACTTTTTGCATATAATTCAAGCTGCCATCTCTTTGGTGTTCTAGAAAAATTAGAGTCAAAAACCAATGTAATGTCACCCTTTTGACATAATTACATCCCAAAGGCCCCCAAGTCCTAATGCCATCACATTGAGAGTCAGAATTTTAACATATGAATATAGGGGAGGAACATTTTATCTACTGCAATTGTATATAAATAAACAAGAGCCAAAAAAATAATAATAACCAGGAAAGCAAAAAGCACCAAACCTGGATTATTTCACTGGAAATCACAATAAGCTCTATGTTTTAGAGCTAAGGAAATGGAAGTGCAGAAACATTCAATGAGTTGCCCAAATTTATTTTTTATTCAACATCTGCTTATGTAGTACATTTTAGAAAATTAACTCATTGAATCCTCTTAACAATCCTGATGTCAAAGCCACTGTGATCATCATTTTACAGATGAGGAAACTGGGGCACAGAGAAGTTAGAAGCCTTCACCGGTTCAACGGCAAAGCCAGGATCAGCTCCCAGGCTTGCCTTTTGTAGACCCCACATGTCATGTAATAAACCACTGCCTCACTCAACCAGTTAGTGGCAGAGTCAAGGCCAAAACACGCGAGTCCTGACCCTAAATGTTTTTTCTACTCTAAAATTTCTGTCTCCACACAGCCAAGACAGGTTTTCCTCATCCCAGTCACTGAGGCTCTTGGCTATCTCTATATCAAAAATGCTTCCTTTTCTCCACAAACTTCAGCGTTGGTTGTGTTTCTCAGTTTCACAGATGGAATTTTTCTCTCTCCTCAGCTACACTGATCTCACCTCTCCCTACAACCAAACCATGACTGGGTAAACCACAACAAAAAAGCCTCGGCATCATGCATTGTTTTAAACAAACAACCAGGGAGAAAGAGCAAAAACTAACCACATGAAGGTCCTGCTTTTATTTGTCCTGGAAATGAAGGAGTAGAAATGCCTGCACTCGTCTAGACAGGTTAATCACAGCACACACACTTGTTGAGCTTTATGGTCACCTCCCTTTCAGGGGCCACAGTTGGAGAAAGCAGTGAGCCCTTTGTTTCACTTCACTTTCTCTTCTCCAAGATGTCATTTCATCCTGGATAATAGGACATTGAAGGAAAGTTTTCCCAGCATGGTTTGCTAGGTTCCACTTCTGCAGGGCAGAAGTATCCACATTTTAAAAAGGTGGTCAGCAGATACCTGCCAGGACTTATTAAGGCGTGGCAAAACCAGACCTACTGATTACGATCTACACACAGGGGTTCTCAGTCTTGGCTACACATTAGAATTACCTGGGAGCTGGCAGATCCAAAATCTGCATGCCTCCTGCAGAAATAACTATTGAATTGGTCTTCGGTGCCACCCTGAGTGACTGGAAACTAAATTCCCCAGGTGATTCTAATTGCAGGCAAGATTGCCACGACTTGCACAAGAAAAGGGTGAGGTGAAGACACTGGCTGTGAACAGAAGGGATTGCTCTCTCCCAAGCAGGGGCATTCCTTTCTCTGGATAACCTGGAGAGTAGGAAGGTGATTAGGGACCATCCCAAGAGGGCTTTCCTACAAGAAAGGATGCTATTTGTAGGTAAGTTTAGCCTCCGTCTATCAGAGCAAGGGAAAGGAGAACAAGAAGGACATTGTGGTAGGAAGAGGAGCCTGTTGATGTAGAAAACATACTTCAATTCTGAAGGGCCAAGTGGACCATGCAGAACCCAGCTGAGCCACAGCTGTCCTTCTTGGAAGCTGACCCAGGAAAACTGCTTACCATGTTCTGGCCAAAGGCTGAACTGTGGCAGCTTGAAGCTGTGGCTAGACTGATCATGGTGGGGATTTGGGGAACTGGAAAATACGGTATTCCAACATCAGAGAGCTGGGTAGTGGGCAGACCACATGCCTCCCCAGGAGGAGGTCCAAACTCGGATGCTGTCCCACAGAGGCACCAAAGGCCAGTACAGACACATCAACAAGCAACTAGGAGAAATCTAACAGGGCCTACAAACAAAAAGATGCAGCCTTTTCCCCTCTTCCTCCTCCCATTCCAAGGCTCTGGTGGTGGCGACTTTGTCATTAAGTCGTGTCCGATGCTTGTGACCCCATGGACTGTAGCCCTCCAGACTGCTCTGTCCACGGAATTCTCCAGGCCAGAATACGATAGCAGGTTCCCATTTCCTTCTCCAGGGGATCTTCCCTGCCCAGGAATCAAGCCCAAGTCTCCTGCAATGCAGGTAGTCTCCTGCATTGTAGGCAGATTCTTTACCAACTGAGCCACTAGGGAAGCCCACAACATTCTGGAGGCACCCAGAACTAAAAGATGGAGCAAGAACTATTCAGGGCTTTAGATTAGAGGTGAGCTTGAAAACTGACAGCTGGTCTGAGTCCCAGTAATCAAAATTGACCCGAAATGTATGGAATTCACTGAAGATGCTGCCTCAAGTCAGCAGTCTTCTAACCAACAAAGTCAAAGGCAGAATTGGAGGTGAGGGTAAAGTCCTATTAACTCATTAACTGAATTGAAACTCCTAAATAAGATTTATAAGACTGTCCATTTTTCCAGAGGTAGGTCATTTCTGCCGAAACTAAAAGCATATGCTCCCCAAATGCCACACTCATGTGCTACAATAGAATCCCTCACGTGGAAGGAAGGGACTCTAAAGGCAGACACTGAGTCTGACTCCTTCACAGTTTCTCTGTTTTAAGCCTCGGTTGCCTTAGGCTAGTGGGCCAGGCAGGCGCTGAATAAGCTGTGGTGAGTGACAGAGGAAATCCACATTAAGTAGTTAGGCTGATCTTGGGCAAATTATGTAATTCCCTCATTCTCAATGTTCTCATATGAAACATGTGAATGACATCGATTCGCAAGGCTGTTTCGAGGATCCCATTGTGCCCTCTATAAGTTTTGGCCCATGAGCTACTCAGCCAATGTTCATAGGATTTCATTCTTGATAGAACACTTTTCTAGAATAAAATTCTACTCCACAATCCCCACTGAAGGGGACATAAGTACCAAAAGGGCTCTGCTGAAAGACTGTTTCATGAATAAAGGCATCCATATGGCACAGCTGTGGGTGATGCTCTGTGCTGTACCTCCCTTCAGACTAATGCTTGTGGTTTCCTGAGAAATTTTTAAGCACAGTTCATACTAATAATAGCCATATATCATCTCTCTACTCTTGTTTTGTTTGATGATTTTGAAGTGTTCAGATTTAAAACTGTGTAGCCCATTTAAGAAGACAGGGAAATAAATAAATGGAACAGGGCTCTAAATGGGGCAATTAGTAACAACTATAGGTCCAAAGAAGCTTCTCTGGTGGCTCAGATGGTAAAGAATCTGCCTGTGATGCAGGAGACCCAGGTTTGATCCCTGGGTCAGGAAGATCCCCTGGAATAGAAAATGGCAACCCACTTCAGTATTCTTCCCTGGAGAATTCCATGGACAGAGGAGCCTGGGGGGCTACAGTCCACGGGGTTGCAAAGAGTCAGACACGACTGAGTGTCTACGCCACAGCACGCACAGAGCAAAGTCAAGTGCTTCTTCCTTTCTCTTTGATTCCAGCTATCCTTACCTGAAAAAAACAAAACATAACTAATTCTTGGGCACCAAGATATCCCAAATTCCAAACCAACAGCTTTGCGTATAGATGTACATCAGAATCAGCTCAGCACTTTTCCAAAACAAGAAAACAAAAAACACGTTTGATTTCCAATTCAAACCATATGAATCAGAAACTGCAAGAGCGGGTGGGGCTCAGGAATGTAGATTATAACATATTAAGTCTCCAGAGATACGGACATGTGCCTCCCATTGTAACTACCAGCCATCACCATTCAACCAGTGGCAGCTACACAAATTGTACACATAAACCCTCAAGGAAGTAATGAAAAACCCTTCACTCTAAATAAAGCTGAGAGCCCTCCACTGTTTCACTTAGCAATCTCTGGCAAACTAACCAGGACAATTCTAACCTCTATTAGTTTAAGTTGAGTAATCAAAATGCATCCTGAACATTTCCAAAAATAAGAAATAGGATTTGCTCAATAATGATTTATGGTAAATTCATCAAGGCTAGATTCTGATCTAAATTTCATCAGTGCTTTTTTCCCAAAGGTCTATAGCAAACTGGACTTTCTGGGAGGCCCAACCATAACAGGTGACAAAGTTGACCTCTCCCTTGTAAGCCATTTACTCCCATTGTTGGGATTCAGTTCAGTTCAGTTGCTCAGTTGTGTCTGATTCTTTGCAACTCCACAGACCACAGCAAGCCAGACCTCCCTGTCCATCACCAACTCCCAGAGTTTACCCAGACTCATGTCCATTGAGTCAGTGACACCATCCAACCATCTCATCCTCTGTCGTCCCCTTCTCCTCCTGCCCCCAATCTTTCCCAGCATCAGGGTCTTTTCAAATGAGTCAGCTCTTCTTATCAGGTGGCCAAAGTATTGGAGTTTCAGCTTCAATATCAGTCCTTCCAATGAACACTCAGCAATGATTTCCTTTGGGATGGACTGGTTGGATCTCCTTGCAGTCCAAGGGACTCTCAAGAGTCTTCTCCAACACCACAGTTCAAAAGCATCAATTCTTTAGCGTTCAGCTTTCTTTATAGTCCAACTCTCACATCCATACATGACTACTGGAAAAACCATAGCCTTGATTAGACAGACCTCTGTTGGCAAAGTAATGTCTCTGTTTTTCAATATGCTGTCTAGGTTGGTCATAACTTTCCAAGGAGTAAGCATGTTTTAATTTCATGGCTGCAGTCACCATCTGCAGTGATTTTGGAGCCCCAAAAAATAAAGTCAGCCACTGTTTCCACTGTGTCCCCATCTATTTTCCATGAAGTGATGGGACCAGATGCCATGATCTTAGTTTTCTGAATGTTGAGCTTTAAGCCAACTTTTTCACTCTCCTCTGTCACTTTCATCAAGATCAGTCAATCAATAACTAGCAGTTGGCCATCTGTATAACAGGGTGCTTTCTAGGCACCTAGAAAGGTGCTGTGCATTCAACCTTACACTGTATTTTTAAAAAATTTAAAATGCAGTTTGGGGAGCAAACACAAGAGAAAATAAGCAAGAGGGACAGAAGGATTTAACACCTTGAAGTCTAACAATAGGACAAGTAGTTTTAAAAAAGGTACTAACATGTCAAGTAGGGAAGCTACTGCCAAAACTTGTTGAAGTAGAATGTGTGTAGGTGGCCCAAGCTCCATTCAAGTAATAGCAACTACAAGGTGAGTGAAGAAAAGCTGGAAAGAGCACTCAAACTCAATTTCCAGCCCAAGAAGTATTCACTAGAGGTGTGTTTACAGCATCAGTGTTGGGATTATCTGTGTGGTGGAGGAATTATCTGTGTGGTGGAAGACAATGATGACACGCAGCAGGCCTGTCTCTAAAAGGTTCACACTAGCTCACATTAAGGGCTTCCCTGGTGTCTCAGTGGTAAAGAATTCATCTGCAATTTGGAGACATGGTTTTGATCCCTGGGTTGGGAAGATCCCCTGGAGAAGGACATGGCAGCACACTCTGGTATTCTTGCCCGGGAAATCCCATGGACACAGGAATCTGTTGGGCTACAGTCAGTGGGGTCACAAGGACAGGACTTAGCAACTAAACAACCACAATAACTCACATGAGAGGGTAAGTCTTCATCACTGACACAAAGAGCAGTTGGGAGAACAGGCAGGCTTCATGGAGGCAGTGGCTTTTTAACAGGCCTTACGTAAGGTAGCTCAGCTGGTAAGGAATCCACCTGCAATGCAGGAGACCGCTGATTCCTGGGTCAGGAAGATCCCCTGGAGAAGGGATAGGCTACTCACTCCAGTATTCTTGCCTGGAGAATCCCCATGGACAAAGGAGCCTGGCGGGCTACAGTCCATGGGGTTGCAAAGAGTTGGACATGACTGAGCAACTAAGTATAGCTACGTAATACAAAGGAATTCAACAGGAAGATTTTGAGAAAAATGGCTTTCCCAAGAAAGGAAGCAGGCTGGTATCTGGGGAAGAGCAAGTCATCGAGTTTGACAAAGCATTAAAAATAAAAACTAAAAGGTCTTATCAGACGTTTAAAAAATGTTCAATGATATTCAAGAGAACTCAGAATGTTACTTGGATACATTTATCTAATTTAAGCGTCAATGCGGAGTCAAGAAAATTTATGCTCTGTCGAATTACATCATTGGAGTTGTAATTTAGAAGGAGAATTCTGGCAGCAGACTGTAGGCTAATTGGGAACAAGGGGAGGATGGGCAGGCAAGCCAGAGGCTGGTCCAGAAGTTCAAATCGGGAGGAGTGAGGGGGGCCTGAGCAGAGCCTCTCCTGCAGCTGTAAGCCCCTCCCTCCATCCTGAAGATTCTGGTGTAAAAGGGTTGAGAGAATCTTCCTAGTTTAGTAAGCAAAAGAATAATCTCCTTTCAACAGAGTAATGGGGATAACGTTAAGTATAATAAATGATTACTACTGTAGCAAATTCCAGTGAAAATTACATCACTAATGTATATGCTAAAATTACATGTTTATACATTAGTTTATATACTGAATATACAACTCTGTAAAGGAAAATATTCCCATTTTTATGATTCAGGCAGGTAGATGAGCAATGCCTCATAGGGAAATTCCCCACATGTTTGCATCACACCCTCTTTGCCCCCATGTTCCTCCAACAAAGGAGAAAAGCATGGAATGAACAAGACAATTAACTTGCCTTCAATTTCATGTCACAAACATAGGCAATTCTGACACAAAATCCTATGCTTATCCAATCAAACTGCAATATTTTCATGACAACACACTCCAGTATTCTTGCCTGGAGAATCCCATGGACAGAGGAGCCTGGTGGGCTACAGTCCATGGGGTCCCAAAGAGTCGGACACAACTGAGTGACTGAGCATGTATGCACACAATATGGAAATATAAAATAATGACACTGGAAAATGTTTCCAAAACATCACCCATGTTAGTTTATAATTTGGGGACTATGTGGCAGAGGCAACATTCATCTTAGTATCAACTAAGTCTGACAATAACATTGAGGGAGAAAGGTTTGAAGGACAAGAATTTCATATTTACTTTCCTTGAACTTGGTCCCATCTTTCAAAAATTTTTTTATAATTTTATATCCTTTTATATTCAGACAACTCCCATTATTCCCATTAGAGAGAAAAGAAAATAAAAGCAAGGAATGCTTATCGTCTAACAACTAGTTAAACTGATACCCAGGCTTCCCTTTCTAATTAATTTCAGTTAAATTTTATCAGTCCTTTCCATTTGTTTATTTTTGTTTTTATTCTCGTTAATCTAGGAGGTGGGTCAAAGAAGATCTTGCTGTGATATATGTCAAAAAGTGCTCTGCCTGTGTTTTCCCCTAAGAGTTTTATGGTGTCTGGCCTTAACATTTAGATCTTTAATCCATTTGAGTTTATTTTTGTATATGGTTTTAGGGAATGTTCTAATTTCATTCTTTTGAAATTATCTGTCCAGTTTTCTGCTCTAATTTCATTCTTTTGAAACTATCTGCCCAGTTTTCCCAGCACCACTTACTGAAGCTTTTGCAGAGCAAAGGAAACCATAAACAAGACAAAAAGATAACACTCTGAATGGGAGAAAATATTTCCAAAAGAAGGAAATGGCAAAGGATTAATCTCCAAAAGATATAAGCACCTCATACAGCTCAATATCAAAGAAATACCAACAACCCAACCCAATAAAAAAAAATAGGCAGAAGATCTATCTTTTCTCCAAAATAAGACTTACAGATGGCCAGTAGTCACATGAAAAGATGCTCAACATCACTGATTATTAGAGAAATGCTAATCAAAATGACAATGAAGTATCACCTAACATCTGCCAGAACAGCCATCATCACAAAATCTACAAACAAAAAAGGCTGGAGAGGGGGTGGAGAAAAAGAAACCCTCTTGCATTGTGGTGGGAATAAATTGATATACCCACTATGGGGAACAGAATGGAGGTTCCTTTGTTGTTGTTGCTCAGTTACTCAGTCACGTCCAACTCTTTGCAACCCCATGGACTGAAGAATTCCAGGCTTCCCTGTCCTTCACCATCACCCGGAGTTTGCTCAAATTCATGTCCATTGAGTCGGTGATGCCATCCAGCCATCTCATCCCTTGTTGTCCCCTTCTCCTCCTGCCTTCAATATTTCCCAGCATCAGGGTCTTTTCTAAAGAATCAGCTCCTCACATCAGGTGGCCAATGTATTGGACCTTCAGCTTGAGCATCAGTCCTTCCAATGAATATTCAGGACAGATTTCTTTAGGATTGACTGGCTTTATCTCCTTGCAGTTCAAGGGACTCTTAAGAGACTTTTCCAACACCGTAGTTCAAAAGCATCAATTCTTCAGTGCTCAGTCTTCTTTATGGTCCAACTCTCACATTCATACATGACTACTGGTAAAACCATAGCTTTGACTAGATGGACCTTTATAGGCCAAGTAATGTCTGCTTTTTAATATGCTGTCTAGGTTTGTCATAGCTTTACTTGCAAGGAGCAGGCGCCTTTTAATTTCATGGCTGCACTCACCACCTGCAGTGATTTTGGAGCCAAAGAAAATAAAGTGTCACTGTTTCGACTGTTTCCCCATCTATTTGCCATGAAGTGATAGGGCCAGATGCCATGATTTTCATTTTTTTGAATGTTGAGTTTTAAGCCAGCTTTTTCATTCTCCTCTTTCACTTTCATCAAGAGGCTCTTTAGTTCCTCTTCCCTTTCTGCCATGAGGGTGGTGTCATCTGCATATATGAGGTTATTGATATTTCTCCTGGCAGTCTTGACTCCAGCTTGTGCTTCATCCAGCTGGGCATTCCACATGATGTACTCTGCATATACGTTAAATAAGCAGGGTACCAATATACAGCCTTGACATACTTTCCCAATTTGGAACAAGTCCATTGTCTCATGTCCAGTTCTAACTGTTGCTTCTTGACCTGCATACAGGTTTCTCAGGAGGCAGGTCAAGTGGTCTGGTATTCCCATCTCTTGAAGAATTTTCCAGTTTGTTGTGATCAACACAGTCAAAGGCTTTGGCATAGTCAATAAAGAAGAAATAGATGCTTTTGTGGAACTCTGTTGCTTTTTCTATGATCCAACAGATGTTGGCAATTTGATCTCTGGTTCCTCTGCCTTTTCTGAAACCAGCTTAAACATCTGGAATTTCATGGTTCACGTATTACTGAAGCCTGGCTTGGAGAATTTTGAGCATTACTTTACCAGCGTGTGAGATGAGTGCAATTGTGCGGTAGTTTGAGCATTCTTTGGCATTGCCTTTCTTTGGGATTGGAATGAAAACTGACCTTTTCCAGTCTTGTGGCCACTGCTGAGCTTTTCAAATTTGCTGGCATATTGACTGCAACATTTTAACAGTATCATCTTTTAGGATTTGAAAGAGCTCTGCTAGAATTCCATCACCTCCCTTAGCTTTGTTCATAGTTATGTTTCCTAAGGCCCACTTGACTTCAGACTCCAGGATGTCTGGCTCTAGGTGAGTGATCACACCATCGTGATTATCTGGGTCATGAAGAACTTTTTTGTACAGTTCTTCTGTGTATTCTCGCCATCTCTTCTTGGTATCTTCTGCTTCTGTTAGGTCCCTACCATTTCTGTCCTTTATTGTGTTCATCTTTGCATGAAATGTTCCCTTGGTATCTCTTAATTTTCTTGAATCAATCTCTCTCTAGTCTTTCCTATTCTATCGTTTTCCTCTATTTCTTTGCATTGATCACTAAGGAAGGCTTTGTTATCTCTCCTTGCTATTCTTTGGAACTCTGCATTCAGATGGGTATATCTTCCCTTTTCTCCTTTGCTTTTCACTTTAAAACACCAAAAATAGAATTACCACAAGACCCAGCAAACCCACTACTGGACATATTCACAGAGAAAACCATAATTCAAAAAGACATACGCACCCCAATGGTCACCACAGCACTGTTTACAATAATCAGGACATGGAAACAACCTAAATGTCCAGAAACAGAAGAATGGATAAAGAAGATGTGGTACATATATGTAATGGAGTGTTACTCAGCCATAAAAAAGAATGAAACTGGGTCATTTGTCAAGACATGGAGAGACCCAGAGACTGTCATAGAGAATGCAATGAAGCAGAGACAGAAAAGCAAATACCACATATTAAAGCATATATATGGAATCTGGAAAAATTATTATAGACAATCTTATTTACAAAGCAGAAATAGAGACACAGATGTAGAGAATAAATGTATGGATACCAAGCAGGGAAAGGGGGGATAGGATGAATTGGGAGACTGGCATATATATTTTTTTAATTTCTTTATTTTAGTTGGAGGCTAATTACTTTACAATCTTGTAGTGGGTTTTGCCATACATTGACATGAATCAGCCATGGGTGCACATGTGTTCCCCATCCTGAACCCCCCTCCCCATCCCATCCTTTTGGGTCATCCCAGTTCACCAGCCCTGAGCACTTGTCTCATGCATCGAACCTGGACTGGCGATCTGTTTCACATATGATAATATACATGTTTCAATGCTATTCTCTCAGATCATCCCATCCTCGCCCTCTCCCACAAAGTCCAAAAGACTGTTCTATACATCTGTGGGGAGACTGGCATATATACACTATTCACATTGTTGTTTAGTCACTAAGTCAGGTCCAATACATCTGTGACCCCAAGGACCACAGCCCACCAGGCTCCTCTCTCCATGTGATTTCCCAGGTAAGAATACTGGAATGGGTTAACAATTCCTTCTCCAGGAGCTCTTCCTGACCCAGTGGTTGGACCTGTGTCTCCTACATTACAAGCAGATTCTTTACCACTGAGCCATCAGGGAAGCCCACACACTATTGATACTATGAGATAACTAATAAGAACCTACTGTATAGCAGAGGGAACTCTACTCAGTGCTCTGTGGTGACCTAAATGGAAGGAAGTCCAAAAAAAAATGGGTATACACACACACACACACACACACACACACACATATAGCTGATTCACTTTGCTGTTCAGTAGAAACTAACACAACATTGTAAAGCAACTATACTGTAATAAATTTTAAAACAACTTTATTGGCTCTCATTCAATGCTTACTGGGACCTGCTCTCCTCTTTGAGCCAAATCCAGGCTTTATCTTTGTGTCATCTGTCTTTAATGCCATGCCTACTGCTTTCTAAGGTCGAAAAGGAACATAGAGCATTATAAAAATAATATTCAGAGGGTCTGATGGATGTTAAATTGCTCATACAAAACAACATCTTGATATGAGTTAATTGCAAATTAATGAAAAACATATGAATTCTAGTACATTCAAAAAAAACTCATTGGTTAAAAAATAAAGGAAAATCTGCTTAGCAGAACACATTCTGCCAACTCCCAGATGGTTAAGTAATAAATCATGACAGTCTACGAATACAACACATGCTATCTCTGTGCATTAAAGAAGGCATTTTCATGAATGCTAGCCAACCAAGCCCCTGATCACCAGTTGAAGATTTGGAAATTATATCCTAGTGCTCCATTACTTCTGTAAAGAAGTCCAAGGAATAGCAAAGTTCTTTGAAAAAGGTACCTGAATCACCTGGGAAGTGTACTTGGAAAGACAGAGTACTCTGGCATTTATCAAATTAGTCCATTTTCTGGTCTGTAGCATCTTGAAGCACAAAAGGTTCCCATTTCTCTGAAAATCCCTGAATACCCCACAAAAAGCCCTGCAGGTTGAGCTTATATGAGGCCAAAATTTAGATTTGGCCCAGATGCCATCGATGATAGTAATAACCTCCCACCAGACAACCTTAAGAATTTTGTCACTCTTAGAGACTAACTCATTACAGTCTCCAAAATGGATTAGCACATTCAATGTCTAGTTATTCTGAAGTTGCACCCTAGACCATTTAGTGCTTTGAAAGTCTGGAGGCTCAACAATATCACCCTTTTTGACTTTGTAATTAAGCCACAGGAATATATAGACTTGATACAGGAACAAAGAGTGCCATGAAGGATTATGTGAAGAGAAATAATATTCAGAAAGTAACATTTTAAAAAGATTTTCAACAGCAGTTCGCCAGCTATAATGAGTTAGGAAGCACACCTGTGTGAAGACCTATCTTCATGAAATGCCAGAGACCCAATTCTAAGTAACCAAAGCCAAAAAGGAAGCTATTATTTACTGGGATAGGCTAAACACTGAAGAAAGACAGCTCACCAAGAACTCCGTCTCCTGGACTCTAGACAGAGAAAGGACAGTGGGACACCTTGCTAGGCAAAAATAACAACAACAATAACAGCCTCCACAGTCTTCTCTACTGGCCTGATAGACTGTAGAGGTTTTTTGCCTACTTTAGAGGGGCAGTTGTAGAAAAGTTCTTCTCTCCTCATCACCTATCTAAGAAGTGAAAGTCACTCAGCTGTGTCTGACTATTTGTGACCCCATGGACTATACGGTCCATGGAATTCTCCAGGCCAGAATACTGGAGTAGGTAGCCTTTCGCTTCTCCAGGGGATCTTCCCAACCTGGGGATCGAATCCAGGTCTCCTGCATTGCAGGAGGATTCTTTACCAACTGAGCTATGAGGGGAAAATGAAAGTCACTCAGTCGTGTCTGACTCTTTACGACCCCATGAACTATGCAGTCCCTGAATAGTTGGAGTACTGAAATACTGGAGTGGGTAGCCCTTCCCTTCTCCAGGGGATTTTCCCAACCCAGGGATCAAACCCAGGTCTCCCGCATTGCAGATAGATTCTTTACCAGCTGAGCCACAAGGGAAACCCATCTAAGAAGTACCCCGCTTCTAAAGGTGAGTTTATGTCTCACTTCTCCCCTTGACTCAGTCACGCTTCCTTTCCTCTCCCTTTGTTGTTTAGTCGATATGTTGTGTCCAACTCTTTGCAACCCCATGGACTGTAGCTCACCAGGCTCCTCTGTCCGTGAAACTTCCCAGGCAAGAATACTGGAGTGGGTTGCCATTTCTTTCTCTAGAGGATCTTCCTGACCCAGGGATTGAACCTGTGTCTCCAGCACTGGCAGGCAGATTCTTTACCACTGAGCCACCTAGGAAGCCCCCTTCCTCGCCTCTAAACACCTCTTAATTCCTAGTCTGTTTCAAGTCATTTAGCCTGAAGAGGGTTTTCTATTTTAGATGTCTGAAAATACATAAATTTCAAAATCTGGAATTTTATTTCCATCTTTATGATGGGTATTATTTTATCTTTTAAATCTACAATAAATTCTTCAACTCTATGTTCCTTCCACAACAGAAGCAACTGATTGAGTGATTACACTCTTTGTTTTGCTTTTTAATTTTTATTGGAGTAATAGTTGATTTACAATGTTGTGTTCATTTCTGCTATATGGCAAAGTAAATCAGTCATATATATAAATATTACATTCTTTGTTTAAACATACGTTATCAGGGAAATTTGCCCTGTTACCTAATTCCATAATTCCCTTTTATAAAAGTAAGCATGATCCTAAGGAAGCTTCCCAGGTGGTGCTAGTGGTAAAGAACCTGCCTGCCAATGCAGGAGGAGGCAAGAGAGGCAGCTTCAACCCCTGGATCAAGAAGATCCCCTGGAGGAGGGTTCAGCAAGCCATTTCAGTATTCTTCCCCGGAGAATCCCATGGACAGAGGAGTCTGGTGGGCTACAGTCCATAGGGTCACAAAAAGTCGGACATAACCGAAGTGATTTAGCAAGCATGCAAAGAAGCTGTAGCCCTTCACATATTTAAATACTTGTAAAGAGTACTCTAATAGAGTTTGGAGGCCTTTTTAGTACTCTCAGTTGATTTTCTTTCTTCACAATAACACTCAGTTAATTTGGATTGAATTGATTCTTATTGCTCAATGATACTTTTCAATTGGTTTGGCTTCTTGGCCTGTCTCACACCTATTTCTGCACACTGATTACCATGCAATCAACATGCTCTGGGTGTGAAGCTGGCTGAAATTCCTAGATCACTTACTCTTATTTCTCTTATATTAAACCCACCCTGAGTAAGTATAGGCAAAACAGTTCATTGTTGAAGATCCCTGGATCCAATATGTAACACAGAAAATGATAATATTTGCTTTTTAAGCACTTCAAAGTGACTTTATAACATCAGTGAACTAATATTAGCATCTTGATTTATTTATGGTAATCAGAAGAAACAATAGTTTGTATGAAACTATATCCTGAATAACCAGACAGTTCATATAAATTATGATTATTGCTATTATCACTGTCATGAAACTCATGTAAAGCTTCCCCTCATCATAGCTGTTTATCACAAGGAAAATAAATATAAGACTGACTCTACTAAGATTAAAATAATGAAGTCAATGTAGGTTCAAGCAACTGTTGTTAAAACATAAAAGGGATATAAAACATGTTTACTATTACAGAAAACTTCTGGTTATTGTATGCTGGGTTTCCCAAGCTAAGATGGAAATTTTAAATATTTACCTTGACTTACACTTATTTAAAACATCTGTAATACTGAACTGTTACATCAGGCCTCCTTTTCCTCTGTGATCATGTGTGCATGCGCGCGCGCGCACACACACACACACACACACACACACACACACACACTCTCCCACACTCCCACACAAACCTACAGACCACATTCTGTTTTAACCTTTATTTTCATCCACAATTAGGGACAATGGTTTTCTTTTCTAATGAAGTTCAATGATGTAGGGAAAATATTATATACAAATCTGAAAGAAAAAGCTCCAAAATACATAGCCACAGGATTTCCCTCCAAAATATAACATGTTAATCTTATTACTTGATTAAAACAATTCATTTCTTAAATTTATTTGGATCTGATAATTTTTTTAATTTTATGCCCTACTGGAAAGAACATGAGGTCTATAACACATTTCTAGTCAATCTGCATCAATTAAAACCATATCATACGGAGAGAGCAGAAGATGGCGGAGGAATAGGACGGGGAGACCACTCTCTCCTCCACAAATTTATCGAAAGAACATCTGAACGCTGACCAAACTTCACAAAACTACTTCTGAAGGCTGGCTGAGGACGTCAGGCTTTCACAAAAACTGCGCATTATCTTCAAAAGAGTCCTCTATTACACCTTTAACTTTCATTTTCATAACACACTATTAACTTGCAAAAAAAAAAAAAAAAAACCTATTTTTGAAGCAAACTACATACATATATCTTATACCTTTTGTGTTTTGTTTTTTTTTAATGTTTTTTTTCCTGTTCTACATTTTTTTACTGTTTCTTTTTTACTGTTTTACTGTTTTTTTTTCTTTTTACACTGTTCCCTTTTTTCTTTTTTTTTTTTTTTTTTTTTTTTTAGATTGTAAGTTTTATAAGAGTCTAACCTCTACTCTAGATTTTTAATCTGTGTTTTACATATTTGATATCAACTTTGTACATTTAAGAACCCAATCTTTAGGACCCATTTTTACTCAGGAGTGTGATCACTGGCCTGATCACTCTCTCCCCCTATTGATGCTCTTTCTTCTCCCCCAGGGAACCTCTATCTCCCACCCTCCTCCTTCTCTTCTCAACCCAATTCTGTGAATCTCTGAGGGTGTTCTGGGTACCGGAGAACACTTCAGGAACAGGATACTGCCCAGATCTCTCTCTCCCCTCTTAATTCCTCCCTTTCTACTCATGCTCACCTCTGTTACCTTCCTCCCCCCTCTCTATGTATCTCTGTGAATCACTCTGAGGGTTCCAAACTGTGGAAAGCACAGAGGGAAGTGCTTACTGGCTAGATTGCTCTCTCCACATTTGAATTCCCCTCTTCCCCTCCTGGTCACTTCAACCCACCCCCTCCACCTCATCTCTCCATGTAACTCAGTGAACCTTTCTGGGTATCCCTCACTGTGGAGAATCTTTTCACCATTAACCTAAAAGTTTTATTATTGAGGCTGTATGGAAGGAGAAGTCTTGAGGCTACTGCAAGAATAAGACTGAAAGCCAGGGGAAACATTAATTAATAAGAGACCATCCAATAGCCTCCATAAATTCACTGAAACCAAGCTCCACCCAAGAGATAATAAGTTCCAGAGCAAGACATACCACGCAAATTCTCCAGCAACGCAGGAACATAGACCTGAGCATCAATATACAGGCTGCCCAGAGGCACACCAAATCCATAGACATCTCAAAAATTAATACTGGTCACTCCATTACACTCAAGAGAGCAGAAATCCAGCTCCACCCACCAGAACACCGACACAAGCTCCCCCAACCAGGAAACCTTGACAAGCCACCTGTCCAACGCCAACCGCAGTGAGGAACCTCCACAACAAAGAGGAACTTCATACTACCAGAATACAGAAGGGCCACGCCTAACACAGCAATCTAAACAAGATGAAAAGGCAGAGAAATACTCAGCAAGTAAAGGAAAATGAGAAATGCCCACAAAGCCAAACAAAAGAGGAGGAGATAGGGAATTTATCCGAAAAAGAATTTAGAATAAGGATAATAAAAATGATCCAAAATCTTGAAAGCAAAATGGAGTTACAGATAAATAGCCTGGAGACAAAGATTGAGAAGATGCAAGAAATGTTTATCAAGGACTTAGAAGAAATAAAAAGGAATCAATATAGAATGAATAATGAAATAAAGGAGATAAAAGACACTCTGGAGGGAACCAACAGTAGAATAACGGAGGCAGAAGATAGGATAAGTGAGGTAGAAGATAGAATGATGGAAATAAACGAAGCAGAGAGGAAAAAAGAAAAAAGAATCAAAAGAAATGAGGAAAACCTCCGGGACCTCTGGGACAATATGAAACGCCCCAACATTCGAATCATAGGAGTCCCAGAAGAAGAAGATAAAAGGAAAGGCCATGAAAAAATACTCGAGGAGATAATAGTTGAGAATTTCCCTAAATTGAGGAAAGAAATAGTCACAGAAGTCCAAGAAACCCAGAGAGTTCCAAACAGGATAAACCCAAGGCGAAACACCCCAAGACACATATTAATCAAATTAACAAAGATCAAACACAAAGAACAAATATTAAAAGCAGCAAGGGAAAAACAACAAATAACACACAAGGGGATCCCCATAAGGATAACAGCTGATCTTTCAATAGAAACCCTTCAGGCTAGAAGGGAATGGCAGGACATACTTAAAGTAATGAAAGAGAATAATCTACAACCCAGATTACTGTACCCAGCAAGGATCTCATTCAGATATGAAGGAGAATTCAAAAGCTTTACAAACAAGCAAGAGCTGAGGGAATTCAGCACCACCAAACCAGCTCTCCAGCAAATGCTAAAGGATCTTCTCTAAACAGGAAACACAGAAAGGATGTTTCAACACGAACTCAAAACAACAAAGTAAATGGCAACGGGATCATACTTATCAATAATTACCTTAAATGTAAATGGGTTGAATGCCCCAACCAAAAGGCAAAGGGTTGCTGAATGGATACAAAAACAAGACCCCTATATATGCTGTCTACAAGAGACCCACCTCAAAACTAGGGACACACACAGGCTGAAAGTGAAAGGATGGAAAAACATATTCCATGCAAACGGAGACCAAAAGAAAGCAGGAGTCGCAATACTCATTTCAGATAAAATAGACTTTAAAATAAAGGATGTGAAAAGGGACAAAGAAGGACACTACATAAAGATCAAAGGATCAATTCAAGAAGAAGACGTAACAATCATAAATATATATGCACCCAACATAGGAGCACCACAATATATAAGGCAAATACTAACAAGTATGAAAGGGGAAATTAACAATAACACAATAATAGTGGGAGACTTTAATACTCCACTCACGCATATGGATAGATCAACTAAACAGAAAATTAACAAGGAAACACAAACTTTAAATGATACAATAGACAAATTAGATTTAATTGATATTTACAGGAGTTTCCACCCCAAAACAATCAATTTTACCTTTTTCTCAAGTGCACATGGAACTTTCTCCAGGATAGATCACATCCTGGGCCATAAATCTAGCCTTGGTAAATTCAAAAAAATTGAAATCATCCCAGCCATCTTCTCTGACCACAATGCAGTAAGATTAGACCTCAATTACAGGAAAAAAACTATTAAAAGTTCCAACATATGGAGGCTAAACAACACGCTTCTGAATAACCAACAAATCACAGAAGAAATCAAAAAAGAAATAAAATTATGCATAGAAACGAATGAAAATGAAAACACAACAACCCAAAACCTATGGGACACTGTAAAAGCAATACTAAGGGGAAGGTTCATAGCAATACAGGCGTACCTCAAGAAACAAGAAAAAAATCAAATAAATCAACTAACTCTACACCTAAAGCAACTAGAGAAGGAAGAAATGAAAAACCCCAGGGTCAGTAGAAGGAAAGAAATCTTAAAAATTAGGGCAGAAATAAATGCAAAAGAAACAAAAGAGACCATAGCAAAAATCAACAAAACTAAAAGCTGGTTTTTTGAGAAGATAAACAAAATTGATAAGCCATTAGCCAGACTCATCAAGAAACAAAGGGAGAAGAATCAGATCAACAAAATTAGAAATGAAAATGGAGAGATCACAACAGATTCCACAGAAATACAAAGGATCATAAGAGACTACTACCAACAGCTATATGCCAATAAAATGGACAACTTGGAAGAAATGGACAAATTCTTAGAAAAGTATAACTTTCCAAAACTGAACCAGGAAGAAATAGAAGATCTTAACAGACCCATCACAAGCACGGAAATCGAAAGTGTAATCAGAAATCTTCCAGCAAACAAAAGCCCAGGACCAGACGGCTTCACAGCGGAATTCTACCAAAAATTTAGAGAAGAGCTAACACCTATCCTGCTCAAACTCTTCCAGAAAATTGCAGAAGATGGTAAACTTCCAAACTCATTCTATGAGGCCACCATCACCCTAATTCCAAAACTAGACAAAGATGTCACAAAAAAGGAAAACTACAGGCCAATATCACTGATGAACATAGATGCAAAAATCCTTAATAAAATTCTAGCAAACAGAATCCAACATCATATTAAAAAGATCATACATCATGACCAAGTGGGCTTTATCCCAGGAATGCAAGGTTTTTTTAACATCCGCAAATCAATCAATGTAATACACCACATTAACAAATTGAAAGAAAAAAACCATATGGTTATCTCAATAGATGCAGAAAAAGCCTTTGACAAAATTCAGCATCCATTTATGATAAAAACCCTCCAGAAAGCAGGAATAGAAGGAACATATCTCAACATAATAAAAGCTATATATGACAAACCCACAGCAAACATTATCCTCAATGGTGAAAAATTGAAAGCATTTCCCCTAAAGTCAGGAACAAGGCAAGGATGCCCACTTTCACCACTACTATTCAACATAGTTTTGGAAGTTTTGGCCACAGCAATCAGAGCTGAAAAAGAAATAAAAGGAATACAGATAGGAAAAGAAGAAGTAAAACTCTCACTGTTTGCAGATGACATGATCCTCTACATAGAAAACCCTAAAGACTCTACTAGAAAATTACTAGAGTTGATCAATGAATATAGTAAAGTTGCAGGATATAAAATTAACACACAGAAATCCCTTGCATTCCTATACTCCAATAATGAGAAAACAGAAAGAGAAATTAAGGAAACAATACCATTCACCATTGCATCAAAAAGAATAAAATACTTAGGAATATATCTACCTAAAGAAACAAAAGACTTATATATAGAAAACTATAAAACACTGATGAAAGAAATCAAAGAGGACACAAACAGATGGAGAAATATACCGTGTTCATGGATTGGAAGAATTAATATAGTGAAAATGAGTATTCTACCCAAAGCAATCTACAGATTCAATGCAATCCCTATCAAGCTACCAATGGTATTTTTCACAGAACTAGAACAAATCATCTCACAATTTGTATGGAAATATAAGAAACCTCGAATAGCCAAAGCAATCTTGAGGAAGAAGAATGGAACTGGAGGAATCAACCTGCCTGACTTCAGACTCTACTACAAAGCCACAGTCATCAAGACAGTATGGTACTGGCACAAAGATAGAAATATAGATCAATGGAACAAAATAGAAAGCCCAGAGATAAGCCCACGCACATATGGACACCTTATCTTCGACAAAGGAGGCAAGAATATACAATGGAGAAAAGACAACCTCTTTAACAAGTGGTGCTGGGAAAACTGGTCAACCACTTGTAAAAGAATGAAACTAGAACACTTCCTAACACCGTACACAAAAATAAACTCAAAATGGATTAAAGATCTAAACGTAAGACCAGAAACAATAAAACTCCTAGAGGAAAACATAGGCAAAACACTCTCCGACATAAATCACAGCAGGATCCTCCATGACCCACCTCCCAGAATATTGGAAATAAAAGCAAAAATAAACAAATGGGACCTAATTAAAATTAAAAGCTTTTGCACAACAAAGGAAACTATAAACAAGGTGAAAAGACAGCCTTCAGAATGGGAGAAAATAATAGCAAATGAAGCAACAGACAAACAATTAATCTCAAAAATATACAAGCAACTTCTGCAGCTGAATTCCCGAAAAATAAATGACCCAATCAAAAAATGGGCCAAAGAACTAAACAGACATTTCTCCAAAGAAGACATACAGATGGCTAACAAACACATGAAAAGATGCTCAACATCACTCATTATTAGAGAAATGCAAATCAAAACCACAATGAGGTATCATTTCACACCAGTCAGAATGGCTGCTATCCAAAAGTCTACAAGCAATAAATGCTGGAGAGGGTGTGGAGAAAGGGGAACCCTCTTGCACTGTTGGTGGGAATGCAGACTGGTACAGCCACTGTGGAGAACAGTGTGGAGATTCCTTAAAAAACTGGGAATAGAACTGCCATATGACCCAGCAATCCCACTGCTGGGCATATACACCGAGGAAACCAGAATTGAAAGAGACGCGTGTACCCCAATGTTCATCGCAGCACTGTTTACAATAGCCAGGACATGGAAGCAACCTAGATGTCCATCAGCAGATGAATGGATAAGGAAGCTGTGGTACATATACACAATGGAATATTACTCAGCCATTAAAAAAAATACATTTGAACCGGTTCTACTGAGATGGATGAAACTGGAGCCCATTATACAGAGTGAAGTAAGCCAGAAAGAAAAACAACAATACAGTATACTAATGCATATATATGGAATCTGAAAGATGGTAACGATAACCCTATATGCGGGACAGAATGAGAGACACAGATGCATGGAACAATTTTATGGACTCTGAGGGAGAAGGTGAGGGTGGGACGTTCTGGGAGAATGGCATTGAGACATGTGTATTGTCATATGTGAAACAGAGCACCATTCCATGTTCGATGCATGTGACAAGGGCTCGGGGCCGGGGCAGTGGGATGATCCAGAGGGATGGGAGGGGGAGGGAGGTGGGTGGGGGGTTCGGGAAGGGGAACACATGTAAACCCATGGCTGATTCTTGTCAATGTATGGCAAAAACTATTACAATATTGTAAAGTAATTAGCCCCCAAGTAAAATAAATAAATTTATAAAAAAAAAAAAAAAAAAAAAAACCATATCATACAAAAATTTTTAAGATTATTCACTACCACGTGTAAAACAGATGGCTAATGGGAGCCTTCTATAAAGGGAGTTCAAATTGGTGCTCTGTGATGACCTAGAGAAGTTAGGGGAGTGAGATGAAAGCAGGGAAGAAGGGCCAGGAGGGAGGTGATATATATATACAGATAGCTGATACCCTTCATTGTATAACATAGACTAACTCAACTTTGCAAAGCAATTGTTGTTTAGTCACTAAGTCCTGTCCGACAATTTTGCAATCCCATGGACTGTATCCCAGCAGGCTCTTTTGTCCACAGGATTCCCCAGGCAAGAATACTGGAATGGGTTGCCATTTCCTTCTCCAGGGGATCTTCATGACCCAGGGATCGAATCCATGTCTCCTGCATTGGCAGGCAGATTCTTTACCCATGGGCCAACTGGGAAGCAATTACTTCCCAATAAAAAATAAATTTAACAAATTTAAACATATTTCTTTAAAATATATTACAGCCATTCCTAACCTCCTTACTTTTATTACTAGAGATAAAAAATTAACTGAGAAGTTTGCACCGCACACAGAAGTGACTAAAGTGATGGGTTTCAAATTGTGGTGCTCAGACAGCATCATCTGGGAACTTGTTTGAAAAGTAAATTTAATATCTCTGAAGGCACTGAATCAGAATGCCTGAGGATGGAGCCAGCAGTCCATATTTCAATGAAAGGCCTCTAGGTGATTTGATGATTCTTGGCATAAAGAATCCTAAGAGCAGGGCTGATCCCTGAGAGGTAGGCAGATTTTATCACTCCTCTCCCCTGCCTAGTCTACCTTCTGTCCCTCTCTGATTGTTCAGTCCTTTTTCTATGAGCCTGTGCACTAGGGGCAGCCTGCTCAGCAAATGCCCCGAGCCAAAACTTCACCCTCCTTCCTAATCATCCAGAGCTCCCTTTCTCCATAAAATACCCCAGGCATATCACATTTGGTGGGAAACACAAATTCACACTGAGATGTTGATGATGGTTAACAGCCTACCATGTCATGCTCTCAGGATGACCTGCGCTATGCACTTATATCTAAACCCGACATGTGGGATAATATTTCTGTAGTAGTATCAGTGGCAGGCCCCATCTCATTGGGCCTTGAAAATGACACTCAGCAGCAATATCATCACCTAATTCTTCACTCCCACAAAACTTCACATCCTCTTTTCATTCTTTCTCTTCTTTATGTAGCAAGTGTTTATTGAACTGCGGCTGCTGCTGCTGCTAAGTCGCTTCAGTTGTGTCTGACTCTGCAACCCCATAGACGGCAGCCCACCAGGCTCTGCCATCCCTGGGATTCTCCAGGCAAGAACACTGGAGTGGGTTGCCATTTCCTTCTCTAATGCATGAAAGTGAAAAGTGAAAGGGAAGTCGCTCAGTCGTGTCCAACTCTTTGCGACCCCATGCACTGCAGCCTACCAGGCTCCTCTGTCCACGGGATTTTCCAGGCAAGAGTACTGGAGTGGGTTGCCATTGCCTTCTCCGGTTTATTGAACACTTGGGTTCAATTCCTGGGTTGGGAAGATCCCCTGGAGAAGGGAACGGCTACCCACTCCAGTATTCTGTCTTGGAGAATTCCGTGTTCTGTATGGTCCATGGGGTTGCAAAGAGTTGGACATGACTGGGCAATTTTCACTTTCACTATGTACCTGGCCCTATGTTAAGCTTATGTTCACTTTTTCATCATTGCAACAAATGTCTGTAGAAAGAAAGAACTAGAAAAAGGAAGGAGGAGAGGAGAGGTGTCTGTGGCTTTCCCTAAACATTTTTCTCTGTCTTGCTGAAGGTCTAATATTGCTCCCCCCTCTATTTTCCATTGCTAGCCCAAATCCCCAAATCAGCTGATTTTTTGCATTACACATCTAAAAAGTTTTATTTTGATTACTCCAGTCTGAAGAGACCAAGGATTAGAGGTAACTAAAATGTTACAGTTAATTGGCCTGCAATTAACATATGTTTAAATATGAGGCCAACTGCTACAGGCTCCTATTCCACCAGTTGGCTTTCCACAGCTCTTTTATTAACATGAAAATAATGACATTCCACATTGTATGCAATGAATTTTTTGGACTTTCTTATCGAGTCATGGTAGGATCTCACTTGGTTATTTAGTGGTTTAGTCACTAAGTAGTGTATAACTCTTGTAACCCTAAGAACTGTAGCCCACCAGGCTCCTCTGTCCAGGAAGTTCTCCAAGCAAGAATACTGGAATGAGTTGCCATTTCCTTCTCCAAGGGTCTTACTTACAACTTACTAATAAAAAGACCTGACCTCTTTGCTAAATAAAAGCACATAACTCTTCCCAGAATTGATGAGTAGTTAGACGGTTTTTCATGGCAGAGGTACCTTTCAGACTCAGAATTATACATGTCTAAACACACACACACACACACACAGTAAAACCTTGGGTTTCTGGCCTGAGGCAAGTCACTCTCACTTTAATAATCTCCAATACTTGTGCTTTGGCCAAAAAAAAAGAAAGATACAACTCCTGGAATGAGACAGTTCTCAAAGAGTGGTTGATCATCATGACCAATATCACCAGGAAATACTAGTTGTTGGGCCCACCCAAGATCTACTAAATGATAGATTCTGAGGGCGGGGTCCAGGAATCTGTTTTAACAAGCCTCCAAGTGATAACAAGCACACTAAAATTTGAGAACCACTGCTCTGCATTTATCACCGAACCCAGGACAACAAAATAATTGTGGAAAATATGAGGAAATTTCCTCTTTTCAGAAAAGGAGGAAAGACTTGTCTTAAGAACACAGAAGCATCTGACCAGTCAAGGAATACCTCCAAAGAACCATCTGAACATAAGGATATTTTGTCGTGGAACCCAGGTCTGAGGATGAGGTAAGGAAAGGTCATAAAATAAGGGTCATGTCTAGATAAATTATGATGTTTTTCTTACTAACTTAAGAGGATGGTTTATTAAATCAATTCAGTTGTACCAGAAAAAGAGAAGGAGACAGGAAATGGAGGAGAGGTGGGGGAAGAAGAGAGAAGGGAGGTGGTGGAGAGGTGGAACAGAAGGGGGAGGGGGGAAAATGGAGAGGGCAAGAGAAGGGAAAGAGGAAGTATGAGTGTGGCTGTGCTTTGGTTGCCTTTGTACATTGGGTTGCAAAATAATTCAGAAGTTTAAAGTAGGAATAATAATATTAGCTAATACTTAAGAAGACAGGGAAATACATGGTAAATGAGGGCAGAAACAAGGTAAATTGTATATGCTATGACAAAGAGAGCAATGGTATAAAGTCAAAAAAACAATTTAAAGTTGCATACATCTTATAATCATGGTGTTTTAAAAACAGTAGTAGTATGCGAACAAGAATTGGAAGACATCAAAATGAATAGCATTATAGAATAGACTGTTGTATTTTTTTTTTCTTTTTCCTAAAACTGACTCTAATGCTAATGGATTTTCTTCCTAAGTTTTGCTGACTGAAGGTTGGAGTTGCAGGGGATGCTCTGATTCAGTTTTTCAGTTTTTCTGATCTTCCTTCTTTGTTCCTATGATCACAGCCTGTATCACCTAGTGGTACCAGAAGGCGGGTCACCCTACTGCAGCTCATATATGAATTCACCGACAGATATGTTCTCACCTGCTGGTCACATGTCACATTAGATCAGTGAATCTGATTGACAGACATCTATTCTAAAAGCAGTTTCTGAGAAAGAGCTGAATTGTACATCAGTATGAATTTTTACAGGGTTTCCCAGGTTGTGCTTGTGGTGCAGAATCACCTACCGATGCAGGAAACATAAGAGACATGACTTTGATCCCTGGGTCGGGAAGATCCTCTGGAGGAGGACATGGCAACCCACTCACGTATTCTTGCCTGGAGAATCCCCATAGACAGAGGAGCCTGGCAGGCTACAGGTCGCACAGAGCTGGACGTGACTGAAGTGACTTAGCACGCATGAACATGAATTTTTGGGACAATTTGTTCTAAATGCAGAAGCTACGACACCTTCAAACTTCAAAGTCAATGGTGCGCTCAGCTTAGTTATAAAAATTGGCATTAGGGGAAATTTGTAACAGAGACATGCAGAAAGGACAAATAAGAAGGCCTGGATAGGAAATCTCCCTGCACTTTCATCACTAGAGTTGCATAATAAGATGTTACTGGGAATGGAACAGCATCAGGGAAAATAAGCAAATATGCAGAATGTGAACAATTAAGAAAATGTCAAGTACAAAGAGCCAACTCTTATAAAGAATAAATAATTGGTGAAGCATTTACTTCTTCAGCACCCAAAGGGGGAATAAATAGAAATGAAAGAAATAGAAAGGAACTTGCTTGAGAGTGGCTTGGCAGTCTGAAGAACAGCTGGATTGAATTTAGCTTTCCCAAGCAAACAGAGGGGAGATTTAGAGCTAACCCAACTTGTCTGTCCAGATTAATTCAGCTTTCATACAGTCATTCATCAACCAGTATCTACCAGGTGGCCACCACTAACCACCACATACACCAAGCAAACGATGTGCGAGGCCCAGGGAAAGCAGATCCTACCTGCTCACCTGGGCCTCTTCTCTGCCTCTTGCCCTCTCACTGACCCTTCTTTCTGACATACCAACTCTGCCCTGGGAGAAAAGTGTGCAGCTGCATTCCACACTTGTTAGACCACCTAGGATAACCTGAAGAAATGGAAGCTGAAAGTCCAATTTTTAATCATTACCTGTGTTGAAATTACTCTCTAGGCCCAAGATGGAGCTTCTGCTGCACAGATTGCCACATCAGCAAATCTAAACTTAGTTCCTTTTTTTTTTTTTTTCCTTTAGCTTTCATGTCCATTTAAATGCTCTGCTTGACCAGAAAGGCACTATTATCTGGTCAGCCAATTCCCAAATGCCAAGCCTACTCTGGGCTCTATACTTATTTCCTTGTTCCTTCTCACCGCAAACATCCAAACATATTGACTACGTGGCTCCAACTAACCAGATATTTTCTGTTTTTCTCTTCCTTGTTCTTTTTTCTTTATCTTAAAATCTTCCTGCCCTTTACCCCATTTTGAAGTTGGCCCAATGGAGACTGTCTATTTTGTGAAGTGTTAAATAAAAATTTAAATTGCCTTCTTTAATCCTTTTTAGCAGGTGGAACTAAATCCTGTTTCTTAGTCAATAAAAGAGTCTCAAGACATTAGTTACTTTTGACTCCTCTTGGGAAGAAACTAAGATATTAATATAAAAGGGAGTTAATGAAGCCCAGTTTCTGCCATTGAAATGCATCCAGCATATAGTTTAAACCATTAGAGATCAATGTAAGATTGTTTACAATGAAAAAAAAAAACCTGATAGCCTAGTAAAATACATATTAAAAAGAATCAACCCAAAATTCATACATTTTTGCCCATTTTTCCTAGCAAGTTTGACATTATCAAGGACTAAAAGGAAAGCCCAGACAGATTTTGATTATCAATGACAGATTATAAGCAGTGCTTGGCAGTTATTATCTACTAGTCTAGCATTCATGTAATACTCAATATCTCTCAGGATGCTGGGCACAGCTAAGTCAGGGGTCTTTTTTCTGAGTAATGACATTGGGATGACTATACATCTGCATATTTCAAATACAGGATCAGTATGAGAGTGAACTGTGCTTTTGAACTATGGTGTCAGAGAAGACTCTTGAGAGTCCCTTGGAAAGCAAGGAGATCAAACCACCCAATCCTATTGGAAGGACTGATGCTGAAGCTGAAACGCCAATACTTTGGCCACCTGATGTGAGGAGCTAACTCATTAGAAAAGACCCTGATGTTGGGAAAGATTGAAGGCAGGAGGAGAAGGGGACAACAGAGGACGAGATGGTTGGATGGCATCCCCAACTCAATGGACATGAGTTTGAGCAAGCTCCAGGAGACGGTGAAGGACAGGGAAGCATGGCATGCTGCGTCCATGGGGTCACAAGTTGGACACGACTGAACTGAACTGATGAGAGGGAAGTGTATTTACAGCATCCCATTTCTTTCTTACAGAGTGAGTTTCATTCTGGCATATTCAGGGTATAAGGAGAGCATCTCACATTGCCCACACCTTAGACTCTAGATAACTGCCTTCCTCCTCTCATACTCATGCCCTAAACCTCAAGCACACACCCACATAATCATAACAGTACAAATGAAGCATCAAATCTAGTAAGGAGACTTTAGTCTGATTTAAAGCCTTGGGTGGTAGCCAGTGAATTCCTGAAACTTCAGATAGAAGAAATCCCTCTGGTATATTTGTCTTTCAGGCCAAGCCAGATGAAAAATAAAAGAAAAAAATCCCTGATTTCATGCAGAAGTACACTGAACCTACCCAACCCTTAACCAGAGTTTGATAGCCCTTTTTATAATAGAGTTACAAATACAGGGGGAAAAAACCCACACCGTGATCTGAAAGAATGCACACTTAGAGCCAAATCTTAGAGCAACAGTTAAGTTGGCCTCAGAGGGATTAATTTAGAATACACAGGGGAAAGTCTGATTGCCTTTATTTGGAATGCTCTGACACCTAGCCCCACGATGAAATCAAAATGACTCAACTAATCACAAATGAGACCATTGCACTGAGTGGAGAAAATCCAGACCCAACGTTCTGAGGACAAGATCATAAAACCAGGAATATTAAGAGTTGGAAGGATATTAGAGTTTATCTATTCCAGTCGTCTACTCAATATATCCATTCTCTCTACAATATTCTAGAAAAATGCCCATCAACTTTGTTTGAATAAGAAAATGATTATCTCACGACACCAGGTTTAAGTGACTGGGTAAGTACATGGTTAAGGAAGATTACTGGGTACCTCAAGTGTTGTGTATCCCCTTGAGTCTATTTTTTCTCATGCTGATGTAAAGTGTTTGTTATATATGTAGATCTGTTTGTTATATATGTAGATCCTATGTCCCTACAGGTCAAAAATTTTGAAGCCTTTTTATCTTGCCTTTTCCAAGATAACATGAGCCAATAAACCCTTTGTTTGTTCAGCCCATCCATTCAAATCAGGTAGGAAAAAAGTTTACAGTGAGAAGTATGTCACAAGTATTAACATCCACTCTCCAGGTCGAGTCCCTAGGTGTTAAGTCAGAGCTACTCATACTGATTATATGTTGCCTTGAGTATATATTATTTATCTCTGTACCTTCTTAGAGAAGAGTCATAAAATATATGAGATCAAAGAACCGGATAATTTCTTAGAAAGCACCTTAGTCTCTGCAGAAGCTAGAGAGATACCTAGAAAAACTTAACATATGAGCACAGAAAACTGGGTATTTATATATTTACAAATCAATCACTGTAAATTGAAGGATACAGTTGACCAATAGAATTAACAGTCAAATGCCAAGCAGTAATTTTAAGTATTTCACATGTATTAACTCATTTGATCCTTAAAATAACCCTAAGAGGTGGGCTCCAAAGTTATTTCATTTGAAAGATGAATAAACTGTGCTTTAGAGAGAGAAAATTTCAAAATCTGTGTTATGCCATCACTATCAATTAATACTGTGGTGCAGCCCTAAATTTTAAGTCTGAGCTCCTGACATGCAGTGCAAAAAAGGAGGGTAGCTAAAGAAAAAGTGATTGATTTAGCATTTTCATCATCCAACAAATGAAACAGGCCATCCTCTTCAACTGAGAACAAAATTCAGAAAGAGTAAACCACGCATGGTCCTATATAAGAAATAATGGGCATCAGAATGGTCTGTAAACAATATCTGACAGTTTTTCTTATAAGTGTTTCTTATACAAATGTTCAATCAAACCTCAAGACAGTGCTGATCTGCAACCTAGTGATGTATTTCCTCTCACTGGGGTGAGGGGTCCTTCTGCTTCTGATATGAATGTTTCCTGTCTTAAGTTCACTTAGTTTAACTTAAGTAAGAAAGCTAATAGAAGAGACAAGCAAACATGCAAGTGAATAAAACATTTCTTGTGCTGTTCCCTGTTCAGGTGATAAAACAAGAATAAACCCTGAAATAAAACAATCTGTTAAGGTAACAACACACTAATTAAGCTAAAAAAAAAAAAAATCTTTCCTTGGATTGGGTTCAACCACATCTGTGACAACAGCCCTCTTCCTCTCTTCCCTAAAATGTCTCAGCACTCAGAGTTCTCCCACTTTGCTGTGTGTTGCTGTCTACACTACCTGGGATCCCCAACACTAATGAAAAGTCAGCCTCAACACCACTTGTATCCTTCTTCCTGTGACAATGGAAAAATCTCTCCCATCAAAGCTCAATCCCCCCAAATATGTATTCTAAATTCCTTCCTTTTCCATCTCTCAGAAATATGTTTCATCCACCAGCCCACTTCTATCATGACCCTCTCCAGAGGACCATTCCCTAAAACACACAACATCACTTTAAAGTCTTCTCTTCAACCTCACCTTCTTCCAGGCCTCCCTCTAAGTCTCATTTCCCAACCTACCCAAGGGTCTTAAAGAGGGACCCACACACTATTTCTTTGGTTTCTTTCTTCTTTTCCAATATTTAACTTGAAAGTAAATGACACCTGCTAAAATCACCACATGTGGTTCTTTGTCCAGGAGAGTCCCAAACAACTCTTCTGTTCTGATATAAGCGTGCTCCTTCCCTCATCAAAAAGCAGAGCTTGGTACCTCTTGACTCTGATATAGGTTTGTAACTGCTTTGATCAATATAATACAGTGGAAGGAATGCCTGTTAACTTGACCTGGCAGCTGCTGCCTCTATTTTCTTCTCTTGGAGCACTCTATTCCAGAAATCAGCCATGTGCAGAGAAAATAATCCCAAGCCACGTGGAGGGGCCAACTCTAGGTGCTCCTCCCCCACAAGGGCCTACACACTATCTGTTCACTCTCCTGAAGGGCTCACCTTTCCTCTGACTCTACTCTTGGTTCACTTCACTCATCCTTCACATATGAAACTAAAAATTATTTCCTCAAAGATGTCTTCATTTGAAAAAAACCAACTCAAAACAGATATCAAGATTGTAATTTGTCATCAAATATTGTGTTTCCAATTCATAGTGTTTACTACAATGTCTAATTGCTATTTTATTCTAGAATTCTTTTTAACATCTGTCTCCCGCAATAAGCATGTAATACACTAATTTGTATTGTGCACCATCGTGGTAGGCAGCTTCTAACATGAACTCCAATGATCGCTGACTCCTGATAGTCACACTGGAATTGTGTATTTCCATCTCCTTAAGTGTGGGCTGGGCCTAGTGACTCATATCTAATCAATAAATATGGCAAGAGTGATGGAAGACCACTTCCATAATTAGGTTGTAAAAAGCTATGAATTGAAGCTTGCTTGCTGATTCTAATCTCTTGACGTCTCATGTTACACGCTTTGACAAACCAAGTTGCCATGCTGGAAAGACCCAAATGGCAGAGAACTGAGGGAAATCACTGGCCAACAGCTATGGAGGAACTAAATCCTGCCAACAAATACACATATGAGCTTGGAAGCAGTTTTTCCAGAGCTGAGCCTTGCAGCGACAACCCAGGGGACACTGATTTCAGCCTGAAAAGTAGAAGATTCATCTTAAACCATGCTCAGATTCCTGATCCACAAAAATTATGAGATAATAAATGTGTTGTTTTAAGCCTCTAAACTTTAGGGTAATTTAGTATGCAGCAACTTAACAGGTGTGTCTCCTACCACTGAGACAATATTCTAAGCACTTCATAGGTATTCATCCATTTAATAGCTGCAACAACCTTAGGAGGTTAAGTACTAAAGTTTCTCTGATTTTACATATGAGGAAACTGAGACAGAAAGGTTGGATGATCAGTCCTGGGTGTTCATTGGAAGGACTGATGTTGAAGCTGAAACTCCAATACTTTGGCCACCTCATGCGAAGAGTTGACTCATTGGAAAAGACCCTAATGCTGGGAAGAATTAGGGTCAAGAGGAGAAGGGGACGACAGAGGATGAGATGGCTGGATGGCATAACCAACTCGATGAACATGGGTTTGGATAGACTCCAGAAGTTGGTGATGGACAGGGAGGGCTGGCGTGCTGCGATTCATGGGGTCGCAAAGAGTCGGACACAACTGAGCGACTGGACTGAACTGAACTGAAAGTTTAATCAACCAGTAAGGATCAGAGTTAGTGCTTGGTTTAGATACTTTAAGTATTTATTAAATTAATGAATACATGAAAGAATATCTTTTACTCTGCAAACTAAAAAAATTAAAATTTGGGGGCTACTCAAACATTTGCAGCATTTTAACAAACTATGAAATCAATCAACACACATGTAATTGACTCTCACTGTTTACTAGTACCTTTAGTTTCTATGGTTGATATAAAATATATGTTCCCTTAATCCAGTGTACACTACAGATATTATAGTACTTTATGCTATGTACAGATTAGTTCAGGAAATCATGTATAAGAGTCTCGTCATTGGCCATGATTTTATGACATGAGATTTATGGCTAAGGTATATGAATCTGACCATTTTATTGACCCACATTACCAGTTTCCACTGTAAGCAAGCCATTTTTCCTCCTTGAGTAGCTAATGGGTATTTTACAGAATTCTGTTGATTACCCTTATATACTGTGCTGTTTGATGCCAACTCCTTCCTTTTCCACACCTGCAAGTAGGTTGTGGTTTATGTCAGATGATTTCCTTGCTGGGAGTTAGGTGTGGTTTCCAAATGAAACAGTTCCAGAATAAGGCTTGACTCCAAAGACTGAGACCTGCCACACATCTTTCCCTTATCCCTTATTGGGAACAAAAATGAACTCCCCACAGCGAACGTTTTAAAAGTTTGATTTGAATAAAAGAGAACAGATGAGACTGAATTCTTCAACACTAATCCTATTTTACCTCCTGAGGTTTTCTGCTGTTTGGACAGTAATGGAATAACAAATCTGCTGATATGTGTCTAAAAGGAATGTTTACCTGACCGTGAGTCATGATGCCCACCACTTCAAGGCTGTTTCGGGAGCTGGCAGGAAGTGCTGTGTCTTCAGAGGAGGTGAGGTGTATGAAAAATTTGATGTAACATAAACATTAGATTTATAAACTATTTAAAAGGTCACCCCCACCCTACATTAGAAGTCAAAACTACTTCTGAGAGGTTTCACATGGATTTCTAGAATATTCTTTGGATTTCGGCACTTTTACTGTTCAGTTCATTTCTGAAGTGTGCAGGAAAGGCAGCATAGTTATCAAAAGAGCACTTGCCTTGGAATTCATCTGCATGACTTTCCTTCAAGTCAGTTCACTGGGCTTTATCCTAAAATGGGAATAAGCTTATACCTATCTTTCTTCCAAGGTTAGCCTCCTTTCCACAGCTTGGTGGAATTCCCAGGAGTCAAGGAACTACAGTTGACCCTTGAACAACAAAGAGGTCTTAGGGGTGCTGACCCTCTGCAGCCAGAGTATACATTCAAGTATAACTTACAGTTGACCTCCCACATCCATAGTTCTACATCTTTGGATTTAACCAACCAGGATCACATAGGACTATAGTATTTACTATTGACAAAAAAAAATCAACATATGCATGGATCCTTGCAATTCAAACCCATGTTTTTCAAGGGTCAAGTGTGGTTCATTCTAGGTGGTTCCTTTCTGGGGCAAGACCACTCTCATAGACAGCAGTACCATCCTCCACACACCCACTTCAACCTGCTCAGACATTTTTCATTATCCACATCTCCCCTCATATTTACATCCTGGTAATTTCAAACCTTCAGGAAAACAAAAAGCAACTCCTCTGTTCCAAAAGTCAGAGGACCACTGCCCCTAATAAGAAAGCATTTAGGGAAGGAACAGCAACCTCTCAGGCATCAGACCCACCCCTTACCTCCCGCATCACTGAGAGAACAGGTTTATTCTTACTTACAGTGACGATGGTTTAAACTAAGAAAAGGGCCCTCTGATAGTTAATATTTATTAGACACTCATTTAATCTTCACAATAAGCCAAGAAGTAATCTTATTAGCTAAGTAGGAGTTCTCAGACCCAGAGAAATTAAGTATTTTTCCTAAGGTCACATGGTTTGTAAGAGTTAAGATTTGGGCCAGGCATTTCCTAGAACAGAGTCTCAGCCACATCTGATTCTAACTCAAGGAAATATCCTCTGTTCAGTCTGCTAGTCCAGACCAGAGCTGACCTGTTAGAGTATAAATCAGGTCATCGCTTTGCTTTTTAGCATATTTTTTCATCTCAAACATTCTATTCATTTTCCACCTTCCACTAATTTTTTTCTAGAAAAGAACCAGTCAGGAATTGTGAGTGTAAGTCACTATCTTGCCCCTGCTGATAGATATCTGCATTTAAAATACCTTGTTCCTAAAAGTGACCTTGGTTTCCTAAGGTGCATACTTATCTCCAAATGTAACAAGCTGCACACATTACATATCTATAGCCTTTTGTATGTCAATCATACCTCAATAAAGAAGTTTAAAAGAAAAACACTTAGATCTAATTTCAGCCTAACAGCTTCTCAGAAAGTCGCTATTAGACGTCTCTGAGCAAATGTGGAGGGGAAGATAGGGGCAGAAATCTGTAGGCAAGGCAGAGGAATTTTCTTACTGTCCCAGTAAGCACACAGCAGGCACATGACAACTCCACTCAGGGTTCCTTACCTGGAGGTGTCTCTTCTGCTACTCAGTGAGGAAAGGAAATGGCATCCGAAGTTCATGATTAACTTAGGGATCTATAGGATACACGGCACAGTGTTAAAGCATCCACCTGCCAATGCAGGAGACACAAGAAACGCGATCCCTGGGTTGGGAAGATCTGCTGGAGGAGGAAATAGCAACCCACTCCAGTATTCTTGCCTGGAGAATCCCATGGACAGAGGAGCTTGGTGGGCTGCAGTCCATAGAGTTGCAAAGAGTCAGACACGACTGAACACGCACACACACATGCACTATAGGATACCCAGATACAAGATGAATAAATAATGATTGACATCTGTGGGCACATCACCACCACACTGGCGAGACAGATCACACATGTAGAGCCAGGAAACAGGACAACCAAAGGTGATATTCAATGACGGGATGTGCCAACATAATTAACTGAGCAATAACTGCCGTAGAAGATGCAGAGACTAGAAAAGTCAGTCTATGCTACGGAATTTGGAAAGGTTTCCAGAAAGTCTAGTAAAGGGAAATTAGCAAAATGTGATTTTCATATTCTAGGGACTTTTATTATAAACATGAACAGTGATGAATTTTCCAGAAAGTTTCACATTCAAGTATTCTGACATGGTCCTGGATTAGACTCTGGACTTGTAAAAACACGTCTTCACTGTTGTTTCAGAAAAAAATATTATTACTATAATAACGAGGCCAAACACATTGACATTAAGAGAACAAAGACAGAATGAAGATTAAAACCTTATGCAAAAAGAGATCCCAGAATATGGACATTGGCAGTTTACTTCTTAAAAATTTCACCATTTAAGAATCCAGAGGTCCCTCACGAAAAGGACAATTGACTTGATATGTTAGGATAAACAAGCAGCCCAACAATGATTTTGCCTAAAAAATTAAGAGAAAAGTCAACTATCCAGGCTCTTCCTGAGAAAGAGTCCAGATATACAAGCTCAATTTGGGGACATTGATGAAGGCTTAAGGGGAAAAAATCATTCTAATTGTGTACATTAGATCAACTTCTAGACTAATATTAATATATTATTTAGAATATGGGCCAAGATGCTGTAGCAAAGTGGCCCCAATATGCAAGCAGCTCAAACAAAATAGAGGTATTGTATTTTCCCATATACCGTATCTGGGAGGAGACTGCTGTGTTCTAAGAGCTCACTCAATGGTCCCAGTTGAGTCTAATGTGTAGCTCTGCCATAAGTGAAGCCAAGGGTTCTCAAATGTTTTGATCTCAGGACATCTTTACACTCAAAAATTATTGAGGACCCCAGAGAAATCCGTTTATGTGAGAAGTATCTATTGACACTGACTGTATTCCAAAATAGAAGAAGTACTTATTAACATTTGAAAAAGTACTTATTAACATTTGTTCATTAATTTCTTTTTTACAGCAATGATAAACCTATTGTATGCTAACACAATTTAACTTATTTTTTTTTAAATTATGTCTTAAAAAAGTGTAAAGACTGGCATTATTCAGTATTTTTTTAAAATCTCTTTTGTGTCTGGCTTAATAATAGAAGATATGATGACGGTGGTGGTGGTGGTGATGATTGAATGCTCAATCTAGTGCAGCAGTTGTCTTAGTTCAAGTATGTGACGAGAATCTAGCCTCACACAACTATATAGCTGAGAAAAGGTATAATAGCCTTTTCAGATGGTTGTGAATGTTGTTCTTTAATACTGTACCAAAACTCAAGTGGTATTTTCTAAAAAGGTTGTTGCAATATGAAATCTGAAACCTTATCAATGAACTTTTTATCCTCTGTCACATTAAGATCCATATAATGGTGATTGCACACTGATTACATTTGTCAAAAATTATCAAACAGAAAAGCAAAGTTTCTTATTTTACACTACATGTTTTCCATGCATGGGCTCTTTTACCCCTGTGTGATTTCATAACATCATGCATCTATCCCTTTGGAGATTACTGGTTCATTGAGCTATGCCAAACTGCCAAATGTTGATACATTTTATTGTACTACAGCAGAAAATCATGTTCATTCATATCACTGCTGACCTCAGAGTAAAAGTTTTTAAGCAGTGAGATGTTGTCAGGTTCACAGTGGCAGATACATATTTTCCAAAATTCAAATTTCTGTCCTCATCAGTGTGACTGATGTCCCCAGGGGAAAGGGGGAACAATGATGTATGAATATAAGGCCAACACTTTCTCTTCAAGTAAGTGACCAAAAATGTCAACCCGAATATCCCATTAGTGAGCTCTCAGCTCCCTGACCTTAACCTAGCTGCAGGGGAGAGGGGAAATGTAGGCTCTAGCTAGGCAGCCCAATTACACGGAAGAGGGACGACAAATTTGGGCATGTGACAGTCTCCACACTAGTCCAGTGAATTAATGAGCAGGCCAAGTGTAAGGACAGTCATGCCCGAGGGCCTGTGGACAGTTGAGGACATAGGTACTTGGGCTTTGTACCTGGTAACAGGGTACAGCCCTGATCAGAGGGAGCGTGGAGATAATGGGATAGGAGCAGAGGAATTGCTCCAACCACAGCTCCCAGCCTGTGGCCAGGAGGATGGAACATCGGGAAGCGGGCCCTCAGAAGGAGTCCTCAGAGTTACAGGCAGGAGAGGATCCCTGAAGCCAAAAGAAAGCAGATCATTCATGACCTTTGGTGCGTGTAGGGTGGGGCACCCAGCGACCCCTTCCACTAGCAAGAGCCTTGGATTGCAGGCATATCGTCACCTGAGCTGAGCCAGAAACGGGCTGCTCTGTGACTCTTACTGTGGCCTCACTCTGTCCTCAGGCTGGAGAGCTGGGGTAAATCTGGGGAGTTTTATGATGTTTTTACAGCTCTACTTGCTCAAAACATATTCCTGCTTAAGAGTTGGGTCCAAATATTTTATTTGTATTTCCCTTCTCGATAGCAACAAGCAGAGAAGGGAAAAGCAGCGAACAGAAAACATGCTCTTCTGCAGAAACCTGATGAGAACTTAGTGCACAAAGGGAAAGAAAATAGGGGCAAAGATAGCTTTGGTCCTGAAGAATAAAATCCTAATAATCACAGCAAACGTGCTGGAAGCTGAGACACAACTGTGCTTGCAAATCTAGACAAATGGGAAATACGGGACCAAAAAGTTTCTAACTGCTCTGCCTTATCCAATATGCCTGCAAATGTACACAGCGACCAAAGGAAAGGGCTGTTTTGAGACTGGATCCAGGTCAACCAAGAGGTCACAGGTCCTTGGGCTACATTCATTAGCAGCAGACAGAAAGTGTATCATTACCTGACTAAAGGGGTTTGTTGTTTAGTCGCTCAGTTGTGTCCAACTCTTTGCAACCCCATGGACTGTAGCCTGCCAGGTTCCTCTCTCCATGGGATTCTCCAGACAAGAATACTGCAGAGGGTTTCCATTCCCTCCTCCAGAGGATCTTCCCAACTCAGGGATCTAACCCCTGTCTCTTGGCATCTCCTGCATTGGCAGGCGAGTCCTTTACCACTGAGCCATCAGGAAAGCCTCAAAGGGTTGACAGCAAAATAACTGTCCAGGGATCATCCTCATTCATGTTTTTCGCCACTGTCTTCCTCACTGCTTCTATTTTTCCTGTACCAGCACTCTCTGCCCTACAAAGGAAAGCAGTCTTTTTTGTTTGTTTGTTTAACATATTCTTCTGGTAATTAACTCAGATTAAAGGACATACATCTCTGGCCTATCCCTGGAGAAGGGAAAGGCTACCCACTCCAGTATTCTGGCCTGGAGAATTCCATGGACTGTATAGTCCATGGGGTCGCAAAGAGTCAGACACGACTGAGCAACTTTCATTTCACGTCAAAGGACACACAGACAATAAAATCATACACATGAAACACATTGGAACCAAAGAAGCGAAAGAAAACATACACCCTAACCTCAAGGATATATACATTCCTTGTGACTGGACATGAACTTTGAATCCAAAATTTTGTGCAGATTTGGCAAAAGAGGCAAACCATTATTTTCATGGTTCTCAGTTGTTAGAAAGGTGAAAGCAGAATTTTTGTGGGCTCTAAAGCTTCACATTTCTTATATGAGTCTTCTAATGGGAGTCACTGTGCTCCATTACAGACATCATTCTCATTACTACTTCTGTGGTCCAGGCAAATCAAAGCTCATTTAACCCTAAGCCTATGATTTATATTACTAATTTTTTTGTGCAGATTTTCCAAGAACCTACAAGAGGATAACAAATTTCACATAAAATGAACTAATAATTTTTTAAATTATTCTAATTGAAGTAAAAGGCTTCCCTGATAGCTCAGTTGGTAAAGAATCCACTTGCAATGCAGGAGACCCTGGTTTGATTCCTGGGTTGGGAATATCCGCTAGAGAAGGGACAGGCTACCCACTCCAGTATTGTTGGGCTTCCCTTGTGGCTCAGTTGGTAAAGAATCCACCTGCAGTGCAGGTGAGACCTTGGTTCATTCCCTGGGTTGGGAAGATTCCCCTGGAGAAGGGAAAGGCTACCCACTCCAGCATTCTGGCCTGGAGAATTTTATGGAAAGTAAGTCTGACCTGGTAATACCTGGCCATGCTAGGGGCACCATGCTACCCAGAGGTGTGGTTAGGAAATATTGCCTTCAAATGAATCAAAATGTCCATCTCATCACAAAGGCTCTGGACACCATGACTGGCCTCTCTGACAAGTATTGGTTTTAGATAATAGGCCAAAATATCAAGTCTTGCCTATGTCAGGAGAAACTGAAATTTGGAGCAGGTCACTTAACCTCTTAGCTGCAACACCCTCATTTTTAAATGAATAATAAGACAGCTAGCATTTTCTGAGACCCTACTGTGTGCCAGTCGCCACTTAATATGGATTATAAGTTCCATGACAGCAGGCTCAGTATTTCTTTTGCTCACTTTTGTATTCCCATCATCTAACACAGGTCTTTAGAATTGCACTGCTGAAGGAGACTCTTGAGAGTCCCTTGGACAGCAAGAAGATCAAACCACTCAATCCTAAAGGAAATCAACCCTGAATATTCATTGGAAGGACTGATGCTGAAGCTAAAGCTCCAATATTTTGGCCATCTGATGTGGTGAAGAGCCGACTCATTGGAGAAGATCCTGATGCTGGGAAAG
This sequence comes from Giraffa tippelskirchi, assembly GCF_054371585.1. Classification (NCBI taxonomy): domain Eukaryota; kingdom Metazoa; phylum Chordata; class Mammalia; order Artiodactyla; family Giraffidae; genus Giraffa; species Giraffa tippelskirchi. The sequence continues at coordinate 73,135,243 of NC_137284.1, forward strand.
ATTGAAAACAAAAGAAGAGGGCAGCAGAGGATGAGATGGTTGGATGGCATCACCGACTCGATGGACACGAGTTTAAAACAAACTCCAGGAGACAGTGAAGGACAGGGAAGCCCAGTGTGCTGCATTCCATGGGGTCACAAAGAGTTGGACAGGACTGAGTGCCTGAACAACAACAACAGATCTGGCACATAGTAGATGCTTAATAAAAATTTTTTTAACTAATTAAATGTCCTCTATGAGGACAACACTGCAAGCAAGCATTATTCTTATCTTATTGCTGAAGAAACTGAGGCTCAGAATGTTTGAGCAACTTTTAGAAAGTCACACAGCTGGTTAAATACAGTGGCCTGTCTAGCCTCAGAGGCTGTAGCAATGGAAACAGAGCAGAACATGTTTCAAGGCTCCTCCCAGCACCAAAAGGCAATGGTTCCCCACACCTGATGGGCAGCCAACACCCCTAAGCATGGGGCTACCTGTTGTGGAAAGAGTTCCTGCTTCATGAAATTTCTCTACAATCTTCACCACTACCTCAAGCACCCAGAGCTGTGGCTCCAGCAGCTTTGGGTGTCAGCCAGGGTGGGGAGTTCTCATGAGGCAGAGTAATCATCAGAGCAAGTCACCCTGGAGAGCTCTTCTCATGTCTAAGAGGCCTCTGGTAAATATCTCCCACTTTCTGCTGCTACCTGAGGATCTCAGTACTTCATCTTCTCTGCTGAGATTGAGCAAAGATGAATGGGACCTTGAAACAAATCAATATAGTAAACATACATTGATAAGGCAGTAGTAAGGTATGTGGAGGATGACCATTTGACCTAGTTTATGGTCATTTTGTTATATTAAAATTCAAAACAGAAAGACATGTTCAATTCAGCTTAAACAATATGCTTTCTCGGTGCTCTCAAATTTCTCATTCCTTCAACCAACTATCCTACTATTTATGAGGGATAAAATCCCTCAGTCACTTCTTAAAACTATGTTTCCCATTTGCTGAGGACTATTATGAAGGACACAATAAATTTCACAAAGTGCTAACAGGGACAAGCCACATGTTTCACTTTTTTCTCACCAAGCAAAATTGACAGCTTTCCTCTCATCAAATGCAGGGGATACATCATTTCATCCTCCCATCAATACAGCTTATCCCCTGCCTGTGACTGGGATCTAAGAAGGGAGGGCCTCAGATAGTAAAGCCAATATCACAATTCCTTATTTCTTTGGGGAGGAGAAGCTGTGTTTATTGTCTTAAGCAGGGAAAATACATTTCTTCAAATGAAGCAACTGACAAAGAATTAATCTCAAAAGTATACAAGCAGCTCATGCAGCTCAATACCAGAAAAACAAATGACCCAATCAAACAATGGGCCAAAGAACTAAACAGACATTTCTCCAAAGAAGAAATACAGATGGCTAACAAACACAAGAAAAGATGTTCAACATCACTCATTATCAGAGAAATGCAAACCAAAACCACAATGAGGTACCATCTCACACCGATCAGAATGGCTGCTATCAAAAAGTCTACAAACAATAAATGCTGGAGAGGATGCAGAGAAAAGGGAACTCTCTTACACCATTGGTGGGAACGCAAACTAGTACAGCCACTAGGGAGAACAGTGTGGAGATTCCTTAAAAAACTGGAAATAGAACCGCCATATGACCCAGGAATCCCACTGGTAGGCATACACACCGAGGAAACTAGAATTGAAAGAGACACGTGTACCTCAGTGTTCATCACAGCACCATTTACAATAGCCAGGACATGGAAGCAACCTAGGTGTCCATCAGCAGACAAATGGATAAGAAAGTTGTGGTACATATACCCAATGGAATATTACTCAGCTATTAAAAAGAATGCATTTGAATCAGTTCTAATAAGGTGGATGAAACTCGAGCCTACTATACAGAGTGAAGTAAGTCAGAAAGAAAAACACCAATACAGTATATTAACACATATATATGGAATTTAGAAAGATGGTAACAATGACCCTATATGTGAGACAGAAAAAGAGACACAAATATAAAGAACAGACTTTTGGACTCTGTGGGAGAAGGCAAGGGGGGGATGATTTGAGAGAATAGCATTGAAACATGTATATTAGAATATGTGAAATAGATCACCAGTCCAAGTTCTATGCATGAAAAAGGGCACTCAAAGCCGGTGCACTGAGACAACCCTGAGGGAAGGGATGGGGAGGGAGGTGGGAGGGAAGTTCAGGATGGGTGCCACAGGTACACACATGGCTAATTCATGTCAGTGTATGGCAATAACCACTACAATATTGTAAAGTAATTAGCTTCCAATTAAAATAAATTAATTACAATTAATTAATTAATTTTAAAAAATACATTGCTTCAGTACTAAAATAAAGTTCTTGATGCCCTGTACCCCTCCTATAATATCTTGGTTATAGGTTGTATCTTGCTTCTTCCTCCCACAAATTTGTTTTAAAAAGTCTACAAATAAATGCTGGAGAGGGTGTGGAAAAAAATGAAGTGCTCCTACACTCTTGGTGGAAATATAAGTTGGTACAGCCATTATGGGAAATAGCTTGGAGATTCCTCAGAAATCTAAAAATAGAGCTACCATATGATCCAGCAATCCCACTCCTAGGCATATATCCAGATAAGACTATAATTCAAAAAGATAGATGCACCCCTATATTCATAGAGTACTATTCACAATATCTAAAACATGGAAACAACCTAAATGCCCATCTACAGATGAATGGATAAAGAAGATATAGTACATATATACAATGGAATACTATTCAGCCATAAAAAAGAGTGAAATAATGCCATGTGCAGCAACACAGATACAAGAGATGATCATACTAAATGAAGTCACTCAGAAAGAGAAAGATATATGATATAAATCATAAAATATGGAATCTAAAATATGGCACAAATGAACCTGTATCTACAAAACAGAAATAGACTCACAGACATAGAGAACAGACTTGTGGTTTCCAAGAGCTTGGGGCGGGAAGGCCTGGGAGTTTGGATCAGCATATGTAAGCTATTATACATAGGGTGGATAAACACCAAGGTCCTACTGTGTATAGAACAAGGAACTATATTTAATATCCTGTGACAAGTCATAATGGAAAAAAACATATTAAATTTTAAAAAAGAATGTTTACATATGTATAACTGAGTCACTTTGCTGTACAGCAGAGACTGGCACATTATAAATTAACCATACTTTTCAATTAAAAAAATAAAATTTTTTAAAAGCCCAGATTTTATTATACAGAAGTAATGTGTCCCCAAATCGCCAATCCACTGTGATTGCATTTTATCTGTGCCGTTTGATATGAATCAGCAAGAAGTTTAGACTCTGATCTCACGAAAGCTAAATAACCCTGTGGACGCGGCAGTGAAGTCGAGATAGAGGAGGGATGAGGAGGGGTCTTCCTGCCCTACCTATGCCATGAGCCCCCTTATTCTCCCACTGCCCTCTCCTATTGGCCACCAGATACCTACACACAGCCTGAACTCAGAAACTGAGGGTCTACAGTGGCCTGTGCTATTCTCCACACACACAGGGTACTGGCTTCAATACTGGACAAAGAGGAAGAAAGAAAGAACAGTGGAGAAAAATGAGTAGTAAATAGACATAAAGGCAGCTGAGGGACAGAGGAGACAGACAGAAATGAGGTAGAAAACAGGAAACATCAGATTTTTCTAACACTAAGAACTGCATATTAATAATAAGATTAACAATAATAACATTCATTGGACATTTACCACATGCTACTACTTCGATAAATGCATTACATGTGTTATCATTCAGTTATTCATTCACAAATATTTGAAAGAAAAAAGCCCTGTCCTCCTGAAGCTGACACCCTAGTCCAACAATAAGATAAATTAATAAGGCACACAGTATGTTAAGAGATAATCAGTACTAAGGATAAAAATGAACTTCAAACTGTGGTACTGGAAAAGATTCTTGAGAGTCCCTTGGACAGCAAAGAGATCAAACCAGTCAATCTTGAAGGAAATCAACCCTGAATATTCATTGGAAGGACTAATGCTGAAGCTGAAGCTCCAATACTTCATTCACCTGATGTGAAGAGCCAACTCACTGGAAAAGACCCTGATCCTAGGAAAGATTGAGGAATGGAGGAGAAGGGGGCGACAGAGAATGAGATGGTTAGATGGCATCACCGACTCAATGGACAGGAGTTTGAACAAACTCTGGGAGATTGTGAAGGACAGGGAAGCCGGGCATGCTGCAGTTCATGGGGTCACAAAGAGACAGACATGACTGAGCAACTGAACCACAGCAACAAAGGATAAAAATGAAGCAGAGAAGAGGGCGAGTGCTTGTCTGGGTAGAGAAAGAGAAGTTGCTTTAGTGTGGTGTTCAGGTGTTGAGAAGGTGACACAGGAGGAAGACTTCAGAGACAGCAGCGCCAACACTGCTCACTCTCAGGCATTTCTACAACATTCCGAGGCCCCAAAAATATTTATTTTGTTTTGGGGCCACTTGTCCTTTTTTGTTTGTTTTCTGAGCTTTGATGGTATTTCATCTATCATTTCTATATGTTTGAGGCAGAAGGGATTTTCCAAGTTTGACTCTGCTTCATTTTGACTACTGCGGTCACTACTTGTACCAACTGTAAAAGGACCAAAACCTTATCCAAGAAGAGCCAACATATCTAATGTTTGGAAATCTTGTCTTGAGGAGGAAGGACCAGTGGGTGGTAGTATTTTTCCATGTTTCATCCTGCTGATGGTATCCAGTGTAACACAGGGAACTTCAGACCATGATAGCCATGAAAAGCCGCAGATGTTTCAAGAGAAATTAACCCCCTTTCATTTTAACATTAAAAGATCAGTGGAATCATCTTCCTTGTGCTTGGAATCCTGTTCAAAGTTAGGAAGAGCTTGCATGAAACTGGCTGGTGTCATATTTGCATAGTTGTTTCCTTTCTTGAAAAAAAGAAAAAGAAAAGTCTATCCCCACCACAGTAAGTTTGCACTAGGAAAATCTGTGAGGATAAACTGGAAGGAAGAGTTGAAAGTGAGGGGCTCAAGCCTAAGGCAATTTTATTACTGATTGATTACTGATTTTATTACTCAGGAGGCTGAGCAAAACAAGTTAAAGAGACGGGACTCACGACTCTTGAAAACATTAAGAAAATGTGGTATGACAAAACCCAAAATGAAAACCTGAAACAGAATATCAATTTTAATACATATAAATAGCATATGTATGTTTATATATATGTGTGGGCTTCCCAGGTGGCTCAGTGGTAAAGAATCTGCCTGCCAAAGCAGGTGATGCAAAATCGATCCCTGCCTTTGGAGAAGGAAATGGCAACCAAACTCCAGTATTCCTGCCTGGGACATGCCATGGATAGAGGAGCCTGGTGGGTTACAGTCCATGGGGTCGCAAAGAGTCAGACACAACTTAGTGATTAAACAACAACACCAATATATGTATGTATATATACACACAAACACACACACACAAAAAAAACATATACACACTTACACACAGATAAGCTCTAAAATGAAATCTTTCACTTACATGTAAGTAAAAGAGTTGAGAAGAAATAGCTTGAAAACTCAGTAAGGACACAACTGCCAGAGGAAATTTTTTTTTTTAGCCATGCTACATTTGCAGGATCTTAGTTCCCTGACCAGGGACGGACCCCAGGCCCCAGCAGTGAAAGCCAGGAGTCTTAATCACTGGACCCCCAGGGAATTCCCCCAGAGCAACTTTTCTTTGCATTTCCATTGGTGAACATCAGAAGTGAACTCACACAATTGTGCTATTTTATAAGGGGAAGATTGCCCGCTCAGATTACCTTGTGAGAGCTGACTGTTCACATCTCTTCCCAACCCAATCACGGTGGTGCCTCACAAAGGCCAGGAGGGAAGATTTTTTTACCATGGACATCACCAAATGCTATTGATCAGGGCCAAGTCTCTTCCCACTGAGAGCCCGTTGTTAGACCTTTAGCAGCACACCACCAGGGGAAGGAGAGGCTGATCTGGATAAACCACATGATCTATGTCAACGCTCAAAGTCACAAGAGAAGTGACTTCCTAATGCATGAAAACATGCAGAAGGTGTGAAGAAAACATGCTGATGATAAAGGCACTCTAGGGAGTTGAGTGTCAAATTCACTTCAGGCAAAAGCATTCCATTTAGGTACAGGAGATTCCAAAAATCTATTAAACCCAGAATTATCTTGACTTGATTAAACAGAATGTAGAGCAACAGCACCAGCTGATTCACAAAGTATGAGGACTTTTACACTGTTTTCTTCATCAGCTCTAGAAACCTCCCAAAACAAATGGTTGGCTTACTCCAAGACTTATGTCATAAAGTCAAGGTCAATTTTCTACTTTCAACTTATTTTCAGAATACTCTTTCCTAAACATAATAGATGTGAAAAAATATATATATATATAAAAACATGAAATCTGGTTGATCCCATAGCTTAGCCATAAACATGTCACTGTCTAAATCACCAATAAAAGCCACAAACCTTCCCTAATTATCCTAATTATCCTCTCTAATCAAACATCAAAGCTTTCATCAAAACTGAAGGACTTGAACTAACAGAGCGGAGCAACAGTACAAAGAACCACAAGAAAACAAATGTCTGTCATAAAGTCTTTGTGTTCCTAACTTAGGAAAGTGCAAGCTGATAGACCTCATGGAAGTCCTGAGGATATATTAAACGTGGCGTCACTCACTAAGCAATTGGAAACATTCTAATAAATAACTCAGAGCAGGAGGAGACATTTGGTCTATTTGCCCTCATTTATACAGAACTCCAAAGTCACTGCCTGTATTTTTCCAGGCTCCTTCAACAAAACTTTTCCTGTGAATCCCTGTAACAGGAGGAACAACAAATGGACACCAACTAGAGAAAATGATGATTTCTTTAGTAAAATGGAGCCTTTTAAGTGATATCTGCATTCTCTCTGTAATTATAATATTTTTGAGTTGTTAGTCAAAAAATTACTATGATATAGCAAGATGGTTAAAAATCAGGTCTCTGGAGAGAGCTAGAGGATTTTTTACTCTGTTGCTTTCTAGTATTATGATCTTGGACAAGCTACTTAGCAGAAATAGTTTTCCCTTGCATAAATAGGGGTACTAATGCCTAACTTTCATAGTTACCTTAAAGGTTAGATGAGAGACTGTATATTAAGTAATTAACACAGGGCTTGGCCCAGAATAAACCTTGCATAAATGCTACTCATAGTTATTACAGCTCTCTTAGTCAATCTTCTCTTAATCAAGCCACTAGATTACCTGATACCTGCTGACGTCCATGGAATACTGAGCACTTACTGCTGTTGCATTCACCTCTGGTATCCTTACACACGTTCACTCCTAATTGCTGTGTTGTCACTTGTTTTTAGTTCTTAAAACTGCAAATTCTGATGACATTATTTTAACCATGTACAAGCAATGAAATTTTATGTAAATCCATGAAATATGAATTGAAAAAGCAGTATATACCATTTCTCTGAAAACTAAAATGGTAGCTTTAAAAAGATTCATAAACACAGGCTACTGGAAAAAATACTGTTAATATATGATACATGGATGTGTTGACTAGGACTACTGAGAAATTTTTTTTGATACTTTCAAGATATGTCTAGAAGGTTGCTTGAAAAGTATTAGCAAATTATCCTACTTAAAAATAAAAAACTAGCAATAGTAGAGGATGCATTGTGTGTGTGTGTAGTGTGTGCATGTTGAAGATATGAATAAAACAGGAGGGGTGTGATCCATGCTTGGGGAGTAGAGAGTGATAAGCAAAGGGAAGAGACTTGGTGTGACTCTTCCACATTCTAGTTCGAAGTCTTTAGGTAAGGAATAGAGCCTAAGGTTGGAGAAGGCAATGGCACCCCACTCCAGTACTCTTGCCTGGAAAATCCCATGGACGGAGGAGCCTGGTAGGTTGCAGTCTATGGGGTCGCTATGAGTTGGACACGACTGAGCGACTTCACTTTCACTTTTCCCTTTCATGCATTGGAGAAGGAAATGGCAACCCACTCCAGTGTTCTTGCCTGGAGAATCCCAGGGACGGTGGAGCCTGCTGGGCTGCCATCTATGGGGTCGCACAGAGTCGGGCACGACTGAGGTGACTTAGCAGTAGCAGCAGCAGAGCCTAAGGTGGGGCTATAGAACCAAACGGAAAGGCATGGATTTGAGAATTTTGAGGGCCATTTCTAACTCAATTGTTCCTGATATCGTAGGTTTTCATATAAAGTGATGATACATGCAAAATGATGCATAATTGGTGTCCTAGCAGATGAAACACTGACCAGGGAATGAATATTCACAAGAGGCTCCTTGATTTGTTAATAGGAATATAACAAACAGCCAAAGGACATCAGCTCCTCCAGCAAGAACAAACAGGACAAAGACAGAGCCATGACCTAACAATGCTAACAGACCACAGGGTCAGGCCAGCTTTCTAGTCTTGTTACTTCCATTTCACGGTGGTGAATTTAAGCAGTTCATAGAGAGCTAGAATTTAAATTTGATCTAATTTACTTAAAAGGGTGTAGATAGTGCTGGTGTTCAGCAAAGGCATTTATAATCTCAAGTGAGACAAATCTCAGACGCAGTAGCAACACTTGGCAGATTGTTTCTTTGAGTGGTCAATAAATCAAAATGTAAATTTTGTGAAAATCACCCTAGAGAAGGGCCCACTTTGCTCTGTCTTTGCTTCACTATAATCAATAGCAAAGAGAGATGGTTTTCCAATGTTAGATGACTGCCATTTGGTAGAGATTCTCATTTGAGCCCATTAACCAGCATCTCAAGGCACTGGGCAACCTGCCAACAAAATGAGACAAGATGCATTAAGATCAATTTGTTAATTTTTAGTGAGGCTTCAAAATGCTCTAGTAAATTACTGATTCATTTTAAGGATGTGTTGCTCCTTCTTCACTATTCCTCCTTCCTGTATATGAAAAAGCTAACTTATTCTTAATCAGTTCCATTCCTCCTTTCATCCTATTGAAGCCTACATAATTCTCTGTTGTTACCATCACTAACCAAAGCAGCCCATAAAATTGAAGATCAAATATAATGAAAGAGCAGTAAATAGTACTGCAGGATTTTCAAAGCAATCAGATTCTTTAACAAAACTTACCCCCAAAAAATGGGTTCACAGTTTTAACACTGGGAGTTAACCTATTGTGGGTCTTCTTGGAAGGAACGCTTTCAATATGCAGGCTGTCACACTGCTGCATTTCCAATGAGATAGATTATATACAAAATTGCACCTTAATTGCTCACTTTCTTAATCAACTAAATTTTAGATCAAACCTTAGCAAAATGGAGAAAGGATTTAAAAGCAGACTATAGGCACCCCTTGGAGACATGACAGGTTTGGTTCCACACCACCACAATAAAGCAAATAGCACAGTAAACTCAGTTACATGAAGTTTTTGTGCTGCTGTTCATGGGGTCTCAAAGAGTTGGACCCGACTGAGTGACTGAACAACTGCACATAAGTTATGTTTATATAATACCATAGCCTGTTAAATGTACAAAGCATTATGTCTGAAGAAATGTACAAACCTTAATTTAAAATATTTTATTACTAAAAAATACTAAACATCATCAGAGCCTTCAGTGAGTTGTCATCTTTTTGCTGGTGGAGGGTCTTGCCTTGATGTTGATGGTAACGGACTGATCAGGGTGGTAGTTGCTGAAAGCTGGGGTGGGTGTGGCAATTTCTTAAAACAATGAAATTTGCCACATTGATAAGACTCATGATTTTTCTGCAACATGCAATGCAGTTTGATAGCATTGTACCCACAGAACTTCTTTCACAATTGGAATCAATCTTCTCAAAGTTTGCCACTGCTTCATCAACTAAGATTATGCAATATTCTAAGTTCTTTGCTGTCATTTCAACACTGTCTATAGCATCTTCACCAGGAGTAGATTTCATCTGAGGAAATAATATTCTTTGCTCATCCATAAGGAAGCAACTCCTCATTCATGAAAGTTTTATCATGAGGTGGCAGCAATTCCATCACATCTTCAGGCTCCATTTATAATTCTAGTTCGCTTGCTGTTTCTACTACATCTGCCATTACTTCCTCCACTGAAGTCTCAAAACCCTCAAAGTCATCCATGAGGGTTGGAATCAACTTCTTCCAGACTCTTGTTATTGTTGATATTCTGACCCCTTCCCACGAATCATGAATGTTACGGCATCTAGAATGTAAATCCTTTCCAGGAGGTTCTGAATTTACTTCTCCCATATCCACCAGAAGAATCACTATCTGAGGCACCTATATTCTTACAAAATCTGTTTCTTAAAGAATAAGATTTGAAAACTGAAATCACTCCTTGATCCATGGGTGCTATTTCATTAGCAGGCACAAAAACAACATTAACCATCAGAGCCCTTGGGTGACCAGGTGCACTGTTAATGAGAGCAATATTTTCAAAGGACACTTTTTTTTCTGAGCAGTAGATCTCAAGAGTGGGCTTAAAATATTCAGTAAACCATGTTGTAAACAGATGTGCTGTCATCCTGGCTTTGTTGTTCCATTTATAAAGCACAGACTTAGTAGATTTAGCACACTTCTTAAGGCCCCTTGGGTTTTTCATAATGGTAAATGAGCATCTGGGCTTCCCAGGTGGCTCAGTGGTAAAGAATCCACCTGCAGTGCAGAAGATGAGGGTTCAGTTCCTGGGTGGGGAAGATTCCCTGGAGAAGGAAATGGCAACCCATTTCAGTATTCTTGCCTAGAGAATCCCGTGGACAGAGTAGCCTGGCAGGCTACAGTCCATGGAGTCACAAAAGAGTCAGACACAACCTAGCGACTAAGCATGCACATAGCACATAGTTTTTGCTCAGTGTAGAGTTGCCACAAACCTTCAATTCATTAAAATATATATATGTGTGTGTGTGTGTGTGTGTGTGTGAAACACAACAAAATGAGGCATGCCTATACTGAGAAATTGATCTGAATCCATGAAGACACTGGTTCTTGGGTGCTTAGCTCACTCAGTAGCCCCACCACTGCTCCCCCTGCTTTGTCCAACGGCTTTGTCCAGTGCTGGGCATTTAAGAAGTGCTCAATAAGTGTACCTCTTTAATTAATGCTTTAAATGAGATTTATTTTTTCCTAACAGGAATCAGTTCAAAGAGTTTAAAGGAGATAAAAGCAGCATAGGTGGAAGGCAGTATCGAATCTGCAACTACCAGCTAGGAAACCAGACTTCCCTGGAGTAAGAAACGAGGCTCACACATCAGAGCGAACATAACCCACAGGACAGAAGTCAGTCTCGTTCCAGTTCACATAACAGCACCATCTTTCTAAGAAGAGCAATAGTACTAGAGAGGTCTGTAACTTAAAAGCAAGACGTAGCACTTTTCAGTAGCTACTGAATATTAAATATGTGCAGAGCAGTATCTTTCATTTTCTATAACTCAAAAAAAGGGACAAGAAAAAGTCAAAACCAGATCTTCTACTATTTCCATGGTAGTAAATTAAAGATTCTCAAAATATTCTCACTGAAAATGCCACTCTGAGGAACCACATGGGGCACGTGACGACAGCCTTCACAGTCCTCCCTGCTAGGACGTGAGCTCAGAAGGACAGGGGTCTGTCTGCCCAGCACCTCGAGCAAGCACTGTAATTAAGTCCATTGTGTGTATGTGTGTGTGTGTGTGTGTCACTCAGTCGTGTTCGATTCTTTGCAACCCCATGGACTGTAGCCTGCCAGGCTCCTCTGTCCATGGGATTCTCCAGGCAACAATACTGGAGTGGATTGCCATTCCCTTCTCCAGGAGATCTTCCCAGCTCAGGGATCAAACCTCGGTCTCCTGAATTACAGGCAGACTGTTTACTGTCTGATCCCTTAAATCCACAGAAGTGGATTCAAATTGCAGCTCTACCTCTCAACAAGTGCAAAATGAAAGCCTCTCTGAACCTTAGTTTCTTCTGCATAAAAAGAAAATAACTTTTTATTCACAGGATGTTGCAATAATGCAGGCCCAGAGATCTTTGTTTCATACAAGCAGGCAAAATGATTCTCACTCAGGTCATCTATATAGGTAATATTCTAAGAAACACTGCCTTTATCCTAAACTTTGTGCCCAGTGAGGAAACTGAATCCTAAGCGATAGCGGATAATTTTCTACAAGAATTTCCACGGCTTTGAGGAAGTCTTGAGGGGCAAGATCGAGGTGGGGCAGGGGAGGGCGGGGTGGGCGGAGAGCAGACCGAAACAGAGGGCTGCCCATGATGTAACAAGCAGAAGCATTCTTTAGTCTCCTATAGATATTCTAGCCATGTTGTTATAGAACTGACATCCCATTTCACTTACAAATCCATATATATGATTATTTTAAAATAAATTTCTAGCAGTGGAATTACTAGATCATGGCATATGCATTTTTGAATACTTTTGATACATGTTCCCAAAATTGCCTTCTACAAGGCTTATACCACTTTCTCTTCCACCAGGAGAGTAAGAGAGAAGAGGGACCCATTTCAGCATCCCACCAAACAATGGCTCAGGAGATAATAGAATGCTAGCAGGGGCTCCAGCTAGATCTACAGAGTTCTGCAGATTGGGAAGTAAATTTCTAGGCTGAATGTTTAGTTTTTGATCCAGACCTGTGGTTGCATATTGTGTTTACAATATGTTTTTGGTCAGTTGGTCACATCCTTAATCCTTGATACTAACTTGGGATGAAATTAGATTATTTCACAAGAACTGTGGTTTCGTATGAGATGAAACCACAAAATCTTACTCCCAAGAGAAGCAAATTTAAAATGTTGATTTGGATAATGAGCTTTAGTCAGTGAGTCAGAACAGAGCCCAAACTTAACATGAAAGGCAATGGAAATGGAAAAATAACCAATTTCAAAGGATAAAGAGAATAAGCCAAATATCTCGAATTTAACCATTTCACATATTTATACCCACTGTTTGCTAAATAGAGTTGTGTTTATTCGGTCTGCTTGCAGTTTTTTGGTCTGTTTTTTTTTCCTATTATTCATCACCCAAAATACATCAATTCAGCATTTTCTGCAATTTCTATGTATTTGAGCTTATGTAGAACTATCTAAATCAGTGCCACTAAAACTCTGATGTATATGTGAATCACAAGTGGGTCTTGTTAAAATGCAAATACCAATTCAGCAGATCTAGGGTGGGGCCTGGCATTCTGCTTTTCTAACAAACTCCCAGGTCATGCTGATATTGCTGGTTCCTGGATCACATCTTGAGTAGCAGGAACCAACACTAAATGTCCCGAGGAAATATGAAGGACATCATCTGTCTTAAGTCAATGGTCATCAGCCATAGTACACTGGAATCACTAACTCTACAAGAAAGAAAGTAATAGTTTAGAACAAGTACCTGGACTTGAAACAACCATGTGCACCAAAGCCTATATTATCAATGACCCAACAATTAGTTACGGATGAGGCTGTGATGGGATTGTATTGCCCATAAGAACTTGTGAATGGGTGTATCCGTGTGGGAGACAGAACAGAAGGAAAGAAGGGAGGAAGGAAGGAAGAAATTTTTTGAAAAGGTGAGAATTGTGAATCAAACTGGAGTGTGAAAATTATAACCACTTCTGCGGCTCTAAAGTCCATTCAAAAGGGGAGCCCATGATGTTGGTACAGACACACATCAACAATGTCAGTCACCATTAAAGTGAGATGGGGGATAAAATGAGACTGTGGAAATCTTAATCGTACCCTTCTACTAACTGACATCTATGTACAAAATAAACAGTTTCTGGCTTTTAAGTACCATATGGGTATGTGGTCAGAAAGAAGCAATTTTCCAGTCAATACAATTGATAACTTAAACATCCAAAGTGAGTTCAGACAAACAGTTCTAGAACTAGAGCCAGTGATCCAAGGAGTAACATCATATTCCCAAAACAAAAGTAATTTTTAGAATGAATAACATTTCAGTCTGGTTTTAGAAGCAAAGACAATACCATGAAAACTGCCGTAAGAAAAAATGTTTTAAACCATTCATTTAGGTATAATTATTCAGTAACTTCTCAGAGCGTTGAAAATTAACCAGATTTTAAAATAAAAAAGAAAATTAACCAGATTATAGAAACAAACAAGTCAAGTGACTAAGATATGTACTATTTCTACACAGGTTCACTGAAGGATTAGATTTTCAAAGACAGTTAGCACATACACGCTCAATCGTGTTCAACTCTTTGTGACCCCATGACTGTAGCCTTCCAGGCTCCTCTGTCCATGGGACTTTCCAGGCAAGAATAGTGGAGTGAGTGCCTATTACCTACTCCAGGGGATCTTCCTGCCACATGGATTGTCCCGTGTCTCTAAAGCGACACTAAAGTGTACCTACACAAGTGACAAAGGTCTAGATATCTCCAATAATCTTGATGCAAGTAACTTTATTAGGTAACTTAAAATAATCAAATTTAGTATATCTTCAAAGTAATATTTTTTAATGGCATATACACTGAAATATGCATCACTGTTCTTAAAGTAATAACCACAGTAATAAGCACATATAATCAACACATGGTCGTATTTGAGAAGAGTTCCCCATCTCATGGTTTAACCTTGGACAGAATCCCTTCTAAAACCCCTCTTAGGGTTTCTTTCAGAGCCTACTGCACAGTCTCTGGATTTCCTTAATGATGGACTCTTTTGAGAATGGTTTGCAATTTCAAAAATAGCCCAAAGTCATTCAAACCAAAGATAATGAACAAAGCACGACAACAAATACTCTTGGGAGAAAACAAAAGTAAATTACTGGGACTGATTTCGTGTCCAGTAAATAGGTTCTGAGTGTGTTCTCAAGCTGGAGCTACAGACATGTTTGACAAATAGCACCATATTGTGACAACCTGAAAAGCTAACATATATTTCAAGGTTATTTTGTTGAAAATTGGCTCATTGCTCTTAATGTGTCAACACACCCGCAGGGGTTCATACATGGATTTTGGAGGGGGCGGTCACAAAATTCCTACAGTTGTAAAATGTGATGGGTATGTGCCTTTAGGCTTTTTTTTCTTAATCAGAGGAAAGAGTTTCTGCTTTCATCAGATTTTCAAAGATTGTCATAACTGGCAGAAAGGCAGGTCAAGAAGTCATACAAATATGTGGGCTCAAGCTGTCTGCCTACTTGCAGTGTAGTCTAGAGTTGTTACACTTTCTAAGTCTCAGCTTCTTCCTTTGTAAAATGGTGATAACACCTACCTTGAGGATTGTCATGAGAATTAAAGGAATGTAATGTGTGGCAGATAATCACGATGGTGTGATCACTCACCTAGAGACAGACATCCTGGAATGTGAAGCCAAGTAGGCCTTAGGGAGCATCACTAGAAACAAAGCTAGTGGAAGTGATGGAATCCAGTTGAGCTATTCCAAATCCTAAAAGATGATGCTGTGAAAGTGCTGCACTCAATATGCCAGCAAATATGGAAAACTCAGCAGTGGCCACAGGACTGGAAAAGGTCAGTTTTCAATCCAATCCCAAAGAATGCTCAAAATATTGCACAATCGCACTCATCTCACACACTAGTAACGCTCAAAATTCTCCAATCCAGGCTTCAACAATACATGAACTGTGAAATTCCAGATGTTCAAGCTGGTTTTAGAAAAGGCAGAGGAACCAGAGATCAAATTGCCAACATTCACTGGATCATCAAAAAAAGCAAGAGAGTTCCAGAAAAACATCTATTTCTGCTTTATTGACTACGCCAAAGCCTTTGTGTGGATCACAATAAACTGGAAAATTCTTCAAGAGATGGAAATACCAGACCACCTGACCTGCCTCTTAAGAAATCTGTATGCAGGTCAGGAAGCAACAGTTAGAACTGGACATGGAACAGACTGGTTCCAAATAGGAAAAGGAGTACATCAAGGCTGTATATTGTCACCCTGCTTATTTAACTTATTTGCAGAGTACATCATGAGAAACGCTGGGCTGGATGAAGCACAAGCTGGAATCAAGATTGCTTGGAGAAATATCAATAACCTCAGATATGCAGATGACACCACCCTTACGGCAGAAAGTGAAGAACTAAAGAGCCTCTTGATGAAACTGAAAGAGGACAGTGAAAAAGCTGGCTTAAAGCTCAACATTCAGAAAACTAAGATCATGGCATCTGGTCCCATCACTCCATGCCAAATAGATGGGAAAACAGTGGAAACAGTGGCATATTTTATTTTGGGGGGCTCCAAAATCACTGCAGATGGTGACTGCAGCCATGAAATTAAAAAACCCTTACTCCTTGGAAGGAAAGTTATGACCAACCTAGACAGCATATTAAAAAACAGAGACATTACTTTCCCAACAAAGGTCCATCTAGTCAAAGCTTTGGTTTTTCCAGTGGTCATGTATGGATGTGCGAGTTGGACTATAAAGAAAGTTGAGCACAGAAGAATTGACACTCTTAAACTATGGTGTTGGAGAAGACTCTTGAGAGTCCCTTGGACTACAAGGAGATCCAACCAGTCCATCCTAAAGGAGATCAGTCCTGAGTGTTCATTGGAAGGACTGATGTTGAAGCTGGAACTCCAATACTTTGGCCACCTGACAAGAAGAGCTGACTCATTTGAAAAGACCCTGATGCTGGGAAAGATTGAAGATGGAGGGAGAAGGGGACAACAGAGGATGAGGTGGTTGGTTGACGTCATGGACTCAATGGACATGAGTTTGGGTAAACTCCAGGAGTTGGTGATGGAAAGGAAGGCCTGGTGTGCTGCAGTCTATGGGGTCTCAAAGACTCAGACACAACTGAGTGGCTGAACTGTACTGAACTGAACATGTGGCACAAAGTAATAACTCAATAAATGGTAATCTTATTGATACACAATTACATAGCAGTAATGTGACAGTCTTACAAATATCCTGTTCATTGCAAAATGGCCTGATTCTCACTGTGCCACTGTGCCCTTCTCTCAAGGCTCAGAGGAAGCATCATTTTCCACACTAACCACCCCCCAACCTCTTGTTTCTTGTTTTCTCTTCTTGGATTTCTCCAGCATATTCCATCTCTCTCCCTCCACTGTTTTCTTTTCTCCATACTAGTTTATCATTTTCATAAAATCTTCTCCTGACCCCCTATCTAGAATTTTACTCCTCTTTTCCTTTTTCTCTCTCTTTCTGACATTTGGTCTGCTCCAATGCTTCCAGGCCTTAACTCTCAAATAGCTGAATATGGTTTCTGCACATGAATGAAATCAAACTCACAAAGGTCAGCAGTTCCATTCCCAAGAATTGACTTATGTTGCAAAACTGCTGGTTGCAGAAGAAGGGTGGTCAAAGCTGTAATGAGGTTTCAGTGGGCATTGTCCTGTATGTGGAGACAGACATCTACAAGCATACCTTGGAGATACTGTGAGGTCTATTCCAGACCACCATAATTAAGCAAATATCACAATAAAGTGAGTTACATGATTATTTTGGTTTCTCAGTGCACACAAAGTTAGGCTGACACTGTACTGTATATAGTCTACTGAGTGTGCAACAGCATGTCTGAAAAAATAAGTACATACCTTAATTTGATAATATTTTATTGCTAAAAATTGCTAATGATCATCTCAACCTTCGATGAGTCGTAGTCTTTTTGCTGGAAGCGGGTCCTGCCTGATGTGGATGAGTGCTGACTGATCAGGGTGGTGACTGCTAAAGGTTGGGGTAACTCTAGCAATTTCTTAAAATAAAACAACAATAAACTTTGCCCCATCGATGCGGCAAACTTTCATCTGTAGCACGAGATGCTGTTTGTTAGCATTTCTTTCAAAATTGGAGTCAATCTTCTTAAATCTTGCTATTGCTTTATCAGCTAAGTCTATATAATATTCCAAATGCTTTGTTATCATTTCAACAATTGTTTGCATCTTATATGGGCATGACCTGTGCCACCACAAACTGTTACGATAGTAGCAAAGATCACTGACTATGGATCACCATAACAAAAATAATAACAATGAAAAAATTTGAAACATTATGAGAATTACCAAAAGGTGACAGAGATACAAAGTGAGAAAACGCAGTTAGAAAAATGACACCAATGAATTTACTCATCATGGGGTTGTCACAAATGTTCAGTTTGTAAAAATCAAGTATCTGCAAAGTGCAATAAATTATATCACAATAAAATGAGGTATTGTAGATCTCCTTGAAAATGTATTCTCAGTTCCCCAGTTTATTTGTGGAATCAAAACCAGCTCTATAGTAACTAGACTATGTGATTCTCTTTACCAGCTAAAGAGCATGATGAGCACACTCGAGATGAACAGATAGCCAAAAAGAAATCACTTAAAACAGCTTTAAATGACTTCAAATAGCTTATCTCAATCCTCAGGCTTCGGGATCTCTTAGAGCATCTGGTGTTGTCAACCACATTTTTACCTCCATAACATTATTATCTCCTATGTCTTCTTAGAACATCCACTTAAATACAAGATCAATGGAAACTCAAAATTTCAGAAGCTAACTTTTCTCCTCCCAAAAGTTGGTTTCTGAGTTTCCATTTGTGACTGTGTCATCACCCATAACGGACAAGGCAATGGCACCCCACTCCAGTACTCTTGCCTGGAAAATCCCATGGACAGAGGAGCCTGGTAGGCTGCAGTCCATGGGGTCGCTAAGAGTCGGACACGACTGAGCGACTTCACTTTCACTTTTCCCTTTCATGCATTGGAGAAGGAAATGGCAACCCACTCCAGTATTCTTGCCTGGAGAATCCCAGGGACGGCGGAGCCTGGTGGGCTGCCGTCTATGGGGTCGCACAGAGTCGGACACGACTGAAGCGACTTAGCAGCAGCAGCAGCATCACCCATAAAGTTGCATATCATGAAAAATCTGACTCTGGGGAGGAGCTGGACCTCATGGAAAAGAGATTCCTACACGGAGAGACCTGCAGCACCTTCCTGGCCCCAGTGGATAAACCTGTCCCAAAGCCCTCCATCCTCTCTTCAGCTGAGTCCAGAGATTTCTAATGCAAGGAAATGCCAACTCTTTTCTTGGCAACTGGGTCCAATTTCTGGAGACCAAGGGAAACTTGGAAAAGTTCCAATTATGGTGGGAGAAAATCTCCAATACAAATAAATCAGAATTTCCATAATGCTATGTATAATTATTCTAATAATGCTATCCATAAGTATTAAGACTAAGTGTTAGTCGCTCAGCCATGTCCGACTCTTTGCAACTACATGGATTGTAGCCTGCTAGGCTCCTCTGTCTATGGAATTCTTCCAGTAAGAATACTGGAGTGGGTTGCCCTTCCCTTCTCCAGGGGATCGTCCCTATCCATATTCATAAGCAAATTAGAGCTTCAAAAGACCATTTCATCTTATTCTATAGTATAGATATCTATATGTGTGATACACATTACATTTAAAAATATCTATATGCAATTATACATTAGTCAAAGATTTATCGAGCAACTTCTATACTCAAGTTATGTTGCTAGGCAAATGGGATTCCAAAGGAGACTAAGACATGATCTTTGTCCTGGAAAGGGTTCATTACTAGAGGGGACAAATACATGAACAAATACTTGTAACAATAACTGCTGTACTAGCTAACACACTGCTAGGCACTGTGCTAAGTGCTTTACCTGAATGTTTTTATTTAGTAGCTCACAATGATACTGTAGGTAGGTACTATCACAAATGAACAAACAGACGCTCTAAAGATGCTGGGTTCCTTGTCCAAGTCCATAAGCTGGCAAAGGGTTCAAACCCAAGTCTGTCTAACCTGAAACATGAGCTCTGAATTAGCACATTTTCTTGTATCCAAAATGCTACAGGAGCAAAGAGACAAGAAAAACGTCTTGGGTTGGGGAGGAAGCAGGTTCTTACTCCACAGCAGGTATGGGTTTACAGAGAAGAGGAAAGTGGACGGAATCCCCAGGGCCTAAAGGATACAGGGAAGCAAGGAGCCGTGGTGCTGACCCAGGCAGAGCCCTGGCTCTGGGACTCGCTCTGTCATGCAGCCCACTCCGTGCAGCTTGGACATGCGCAGTGGGCACATGAGGACTCCTTACCCCCGCTCCTCCGCCCTCCGCCCTCTGAAGCTCTCAGCTTCACTAAAAGCTTAGACATTTCTGTGTGGACCGTCGTTTCCACTTCTCTCTACAGTATGAGTCACTGTTTCCCCTGCTGCTCCTTTGAAGAGGCACTGCTCCGTCACACCCATCTTACACTGGTCAGTTCTGGAATTAAGAAACAACCAAGGGCAGTTATGCAACTGAGATCTCCAGTCCCATGGGCCTGATAGCTGCCTTGTAAAGCCATCGTTAGAGGGAATAAAAAAATAGGTGTTTTGAGAACCTTCAAAAGGGTATGGTGAATATCTAGGAACATTTATGTGCCTCTTAGAAACACTTTTTGCTAACCTACTAGTTATTGTGAAAGGTGTAACAGGTTCTTTATCTATGTAATCTTCCATAAATTGTTTTCTACCACATGCTTGCCTCTGCTCCAAGCACTAGGGATATACCTATGAAAACAAAACACACACACACAGCAAAAATAAAATAAAATATAAAATATCTGACCTCAGAAAGCTTAAATATTTGCAAATACAGATGGATAGAAACACAAAAGTTTAGCTTGAAAAGGAATTAGTCCTGGCTATTAGTTATACAGAGTGGTAAAGACAAAACTACCATTTCACTTATCAAAAGAGTTTCAAAACGAGTTGGTAAGTAGATGAAACCACTTTTAAGTTATCACTTTATTATTTTTCACAAAAATCATGTTATTTTGTTGAAAAAGTCAAGTGACATAGAAAATCACCCAGAAAGAAAGCAACATATCCACTATATCCCTCTTCCCATATTGACCCATATTATCTTTGTTGAACACAATTCCAGACACCTTTGGGCAGGCTTAGAGATAGATACAAAAAAAAGCTACATGGTTAGCAACATATTATATGCATGATTTTTTAAATATATTTTTTAATTATACGTGAAATAAACAGAAATTGGAGTAAAACTGAATAGAATTATTGAACTCTAAATAAATGTTCTTAATAGGCCATAATACAAAGATTCATCAAAAAAAGAGGCCTGGAAAACACGATGCACAAGGAGGGACGGGGCTGGCTGAGAAGAGAGTGAGGACGCGTGTCCCTTTGCAAGGGGTCAGTGGTTCTCAGGTCCAGAACGGGCTTGAGTTGGACTCCAGTATTCTCAGATCTGATTTCTGTGTAGCACTTGACCCAGAAACATGGGGTTTGTGTAAAACAATTTCTTTTAAAGACCCATTATATGACTTCTGAAAAGATCTATTATATGACCTTAAAAGGTCCCATTAAAAAAATTGCAGTCCCTTGCCTAACACTAACTTTAATTTCAATCTCCCAACTAAGCACTTTTAGTGCCTGTTGTTTTTCAAGTATTTATCTCCCATTACTAAAAATTGTGCTTATGCTGGGATTTCTTGATTTATCCATTTTAAGTATAATCTAGTCAGTTCTTAATATGAAAGATGAAAATCAGTACCCTTTCTTGACCCCCAATTATGTTTAAATTATTATGGCTACATTAACTGCCTGCAGCTAAACCAAGTGGTGAGCTATAATTCGTTCATGCACAACTTTTAATTTTCCAGAAAGTACCACTTTCAATTTTTATTCTTTATTCAGTTTAGTTCTCTATGTCAGTATAGCTAATTCTTCCTTCACTTCCAAATACTCTCTCAAAACAATCCTCCACATGGTCGAATGTATCAGATAGTCTTCTTATATATATTTTTTTAAGATGTTTCTAATTTTATTTTTTTGGCTGTGCCATGTGACATGCAGGATCTTAGTTCCCCAACCAAGGATTGAACCAGTGTCCCCTGCACTGAAAGCTTAGGGTCCCAACCACAGGACCATCAGAGAAGTTCCTTACCAGATAGTCTTTTGATACCATTTTTTCCATCTGGAGGCTTTCTCCCTGAAGCACTCTTTTTGCTACGATGTGTAATTGTTTATTCTGTACATGTTTCTTAAAGCCCAGATAATATGCTTGTGATGTAAGGAAAGGAAGAATATACTTAAGAATTATTATTTAACTAAATACTTTAAATACTGGTTGCCTTTGTTTCATTAGAATTAGGCAGTTTTGTTGTTGTTGTTGTTCTGTTTTGTCTGTTGCTGAGATAGTTCTTACTGATCCTTCTTGGCTCTTGACCACCATATCTACGGGCAGCCCAAACCTCATTTCATTCATTCGCAGTAAGAAATAACCTTTTAGGTTCAACATTTTTTTGAAGTTGACTCATTTTAGGGACTCATTTTAAAGAGGAAGCAGCAACTGCTCAGCATTTTACCTTGTTTTATTTTCCAGAATTTGTTTTGTTTCCTTTGTGTGATTCTGATGTCTGAGTTATTTTACAGCAGAGTTTCGCTATCTCAAATTCAATTCAACATTCTGTCAAGGTTGGTGTGTTTTGTTTGTTGAGACAGTTCTTGCTGACCCTTCTTGGCTGTCTTAGTTCTGTAAAGGTTGGTGTGTGTGTGTGTGTATCTTCTGAGGAGTGGATCTGTGGTTTTCATCAGCTTCTCAAAGCAGTTCTTGATGTCAAGGTTAAAAACCTCTGCTTTGTAGAATAGATGTTCTTGTGATTTGGAGAGTCAAAATAATAAAGTTAGAAGGAACTAGAGGAAGCCATCTGGCAGTTAGGCAATTAAACCATCTAGGAGATAGAGTTGAGTTATCCTTTTCTGGGAGTGGCTCATCCGTGACTAGAGTGCACAGCTTCTCACCTGTCAAAACCACTAGGCTTCAAGTCTGCCTCCGGACTCCAGAGCACAGTTAGGCGCTCTGACGAAGAAGCCTCTGTTGTTCCTTATCACACTGCTTCCGCGACCTCTTACAGCTTCAGGCTGTTGAAAATGATTACGGGGCAACTGAACAGGGCCTGGAAAATGTGCCCGGTATAGCTTACCAAGGATGACCTTAACAAATAAAACCCACCAAATAGGTTCTTCTGCCAACCGACTTGGTGAACATCCTCCATGCCGTGGGTCACACAAGCTACAAACTGCACAGGTGGGCATGTCTCACTTCACGTCAAGCTGGGTTTCTGGTAAATGTGCAGGATGGTGACAAAATACATAAGAGGAGGTAGAATATTTGGATTTAGTCCTATTCTGCCTTAAATTACCATGTCCCTCACATGCAACCTAAGGGAATTGAGAGGGAAAAGGAACCAGCATTTTCCTCTCTTTAGTACTTAAAAAGAGCCAAGAGATAGAGATAGTAAATAGTTAAGTTCAGCGAAACTTCTCAACATTGGTATGAGGTTTATTATTATTTTCATTTTATAGACTGAAAACCTAAACTCAGATGACTTATTCAATATTACATAAATAGTAAGTCACAGAGCTGTAATTCTGACTTATCCCCTTACTTTTTATTGGTAAACTTTATATTTTTTAAGAATAATTTTGTTTCACAGCAAAATTGAGTGGAAATAAGAGCGAGTTCCTGTTTATCCCCAGTCCCCACGTATACACCTCCCACACTATTAACATCCACCAACCCTTTTTTCAAACACACACAAAAAACAATCATTTTCTTTTTCTACTATAACTCTGAGATTCTAAACACATTCATGTAGCACCTAATGTGTTGGAGGAAAATCACACTTAAAAGGCCCTGTTATTAATCTTTGCAAGCAAAAAATGTTTTTGTAAAGTAAATAATAACCACTTCATCTATTTTCTGAGCAAATACAGAGTTTTGCATATAAGACTCTCCTTAGAGTAGGGTAAACACTACCAAAATCTAGTCCATAGGACAAAATGACCCTCCCGATACTTAAATTCATGCACTGGGTCATAATAAATTATCTATTTTGAGAAATTATGTGGGATATACTATTTCTAAGCTGTCTTCATCTGCATCAAGTTCCATGAAAACCAGGAAATTAAATACCTGATCTTGCTTCCAAGCTGGAGCCAGTCAGTGATGAATACTCAACAACAACAACAGAGAACAGAACAGGGTAGGCAAGAGAAATAGAATTTCGAACAGTGGCAAAATATAGCTGAAAGATTAGTGGTTTTAAGAGATTTTGAGTAAATTAGTTAATCTCTCCAAGCTTCAGTTTCCTCATCTGTAAACTGTGGATAATAATCAGACCTACCTCATGGGATCCTGTGAGAACAAAAGGAAATGTGTAGGGGCTGGGTGAGCTAGTACCCACAAGTGCGCATGTGTGTTGGAGGTTATTGTGGCTACTGTGTTTGCAAATGGAGGAGAACTCTTTATCCGTTTTAGCTTAATGGACGACAAGTTGTATTTGTGGAGATGGTAACTGAGTACCTATAACTATGAAGATTAAAAAAAAAAAAAAATGTAGATTCATAGACCTTCATTACATTTTGCCCTAAGAACCTACTGCGCGTTCTTTTCTTGAAACAGTATTTTAAGTTAAATCAAAAAATCTACATAAGGCTTCCTTCGGAGGCAGAGCAGCCTGGGCAGCCACACGCTTGTGTCTGGAGCCCCTACTTCTTTATCAGAGGCCTTTTCAACCACATTGAAATCACATGGCAAAAACTGTATCCTATCTGAATAGGGAATCTCTTAGGAAGAGATTTAAAAAATAACAGAACCATAACTTAAACTATTTAGGTCTCTGTTATCACCTCAAGTGATAAAAATTGTGATCTAAAAATTTAGGCTGTCTTTGCCCCATTTTCTTCATCAACAAAGTCGATTACGGGTATACACATTAGAATCAGAGTATCTAAAATATAACACATAAATTGGATTTCAGATGTCAGTGTGACACGCCCCCCCCAAAAAAAAATAAAAAATAAGCTGGAAAGAATTCCTGAGAAAGAAAAATGCAATTAAGGTTTAGTTTTTCTCTAAGGAATTGTAAAATTCTGACCACATTCTTAAGCCTTGAAGAAAGAGGCCTCATATTGAAGTGATGGAGCCAAAAATCACCCAATCGGGGCAGAACTAGGACAAGAACCAAAACCTCCTAACACCCAGCTCAGCACCCTTTCCAGGACCTCAAGCTGCCTGACTCACAAAATACCGTTGTTAGAAGCTAGCACACTTTTTCCCCACCCCGGGCTGTCTGGGATCATTATGTTTTGAGGTTGGAATGAAGTCCAGGAACACCAACAATTCAGCTTCAGCAATTCACCCAGAAGCAGAAAATGAGGGGCTCTCAGCCAAGGTTATGTAAGATCTCACCCCAAAACAATATCCCACTGACAGAAAAAGGCAGCAGTCAGAATCCTGGCTTGAGGCCGTACAGCTCAAAGATCAATCCCATTTTCAGACGCGCCTAAAGTTGCTCAGGGAATTCTCCCCAGATGCTTAAATTCAGCAATGGAAAAAGTCTTTAAGTTACATGGGAGTAATTATTCTTATCCTTTCAAAAAATGTTGCCTTCTTTGAAATAGGAATTACATATACCCACTGTAATTAAATTTATCTGATGGAGAATGAATGACGATTGGAATTTGGTTTTCCACTTGCTCTGTTTACCACAGGATATGCTCACTCTGATAAATACTTCTTCAAACTATTATTCGTAAGCTGATTATGCCATTTTCCTCTATAAGATCAAATGCTTGAGAGGAAAAAAAGTTTTAGCTAAAATGCCTAGGAAGGGTTTGTATAGATCTAACTTTAAATAATAAGTATTTATTGTTCTATTTAATTTAACTAGTAGTGCAAGTAAGCAAATGTCCTCCCAGGAGAGACCAAAAGAAACCAAAATACAATAAACTGCATTCCAAGAAGTGCTTTTTCATCTTCAAAGTAAGATGCCTGCTTTCCTTCCCTTCTCTTCCTCCTTCCATCTTTTCTCCAATTCCACTGCCTTCTCTACTTTTATCACAACAAAAGCAGTTTATCCATTTGAAATATAACTTGTTCCCACCCTAGGATTGCTCTAAATGTGAACAGCTCTGGAATTAAATGTAATGGAAGCAAACTAAAATAAAAAAGATTGTTTTGTCATCAATACTATCATTAATGTCATAATTTTGCTAAGATAAAGGGTAGAATTATGCACAGCATGTACCTATTTTTAACACTGGCAATGATTTGAGAAGCCAGATTAAATTAAGTACAATAAGATACAGTCTAAACAATGGGCCCCTCTGCCCCAGTCCAGGAAATTCTCCATCAATCAGTTTGTCAACTTCAAGTCAGAAGACTAGATATATTCTTTTCAAACATTCATGGAACATTCTCCAGGACAGATCATATGTTAGGTCATGAAACAAGTCCTAAACAAAGTAAAGACTGAAATCATATCAAGTATCTTTTTTTTTTACCATACTATAATGGTATGATACTAGAAATCAATAACAGCAAGAAAACTGGAAAATTCACAAATATTTGAAAATTAAACACATTTCTAAACAACCAATGAATCAATGAAGATATCAAAAGAGAAATCAAAAATATATTGAAACAATGAAAATGGAAATACAACATATCAAAGCTTACAGAATGCAACAAAAGCATTTCTAAGAGAGAAGGTTATAGCAAGAAACACTCAAGAAAAATGAAAAATAATAAATATTCAAATAAATCATCTAACTTTACACCTTAAGGAACTAGAAACAGAACAACCTATGGGCTTTCCTGATAGCTCAATTGGTAAAGAATCCACCTGCAATGCAGGAAACCCCAGTTTGATTCATGGGTCAGGATGATCCACTGGAGAAGGGATAGGCTACCCACTCCAGTATTCTTGGGCTACCCTTGTGGCTCAGCTGGTAAAGAATCCACCTACAATGCAGGAAACCTGGGTTCGATCCCTGGGTTGGGAAGATCCCCTGGAGAATGGAAAGGCTACCCATTCCAGTATTCTGGCCTGGACAATTCCATGGACTGCAGTCCATGGGGTCGCAAAGAGTCAGACACAACTGAGTGACTTTCACTTGCAAGCTCAACGTTGATAAAAGGAAGGAAACAACAAAGATCAGAGCAGAAATAAATGAAATAGAGACCAGAAAATCAACATAAAAGATCAATGAAACTGAGAATTGCTTTGCGAAAAAATAAACAAAATTGACAAACTATTAGCCAGGCTAAAGGAAAAAGGGAAAACTCAAATAAATAAGAAATAAAGAATGAGATGTTACAACTGGTAACACAGAAACACAAAATACAATAAGAGACAACCACAAACAATTATTAGCCAATACACTGAACAACCTAGAAGAAACGGATAAATTCTTAACACAAGCAACTAACAAAATGCAAATATATATTTGCAAGCCATTTATGTGCTAAGAGGTTAATGTTAAAAAAATATAAGAAGCTTATAGAACTCTATAGCAAAAAAACCCCAATAATCTGATTTTAATATGGGCAAAGATCTGCAGACATTTCCCCCAAACACACACAAATGGCTGACAGGTATATGAAAGAGTAGTGAACATCACTAATCATCAGGGAAACACAAATTAAAGCCACAATGAGATCTACCCCACACCTACTGTGATGGCTGTTACCAAAAAGACAAGAGATAAATGTTGACCAGGATGTGGAGAAAAGGAAACCCTTGTACAGTGCTGGTGGAAATGTAAAGTGGTACAGCCACTATGGAAAATAGTAGGGAAGTTTCTCAAAAAATTAGCACTACCATCTGATAGAGCAATCAACTCCTCTGTGTGTATATATATCCAAAGGAAATGAAATGTTTATTGCAGTATTATTTATAATAGGCAACATATGGAAGCAATGTAAGTGACCATCAACAAATGAATGGATGAAGAACATTTGCTGTGTCTGTGTGTATATACACACACGTATAATGGAATATTATTCAGCCATAGAAAAATAAGGAAATGCTACCATTTTCAGCAACATGGATGAACCCAGAGGGCATTATGCTAAATGAAATAAACCAGAGAAAGACAAATACTGTAGAGTGTCACTTACATGTGGAATCTAAAAATCAAAAAAGTAATACTCACAGAAGCAAGAGTGTAGAATGATGATTGGCAGGGACTAGTGGGTGGGAGGAATGGGGAGATGTCGATCAAAGGTTACAAACTTTCAGCTAGAAGCTGAATAAGTTCTGGAGGTACAATGTATAGCATGGTGACTACAGTTAATAATACTCTACTGTATACTTGAATTTGCTGAGAGGAGTAAATTAATCATTCTCACCATAAACAAACAAAACAAAAACAAAAAAGTACAGTGATGAATATGTTAATTAGCTGCGTAATCATTTCACAATGTATATGTTTATCAAATCTTCATGTGGAATACCTTAAATATATTTAGTTTTGTCAGTTATGCCTTAATAAATCTGGAAAACATTTATCATTACCTGTCTAGGTGGAACCTAATCAGAATTTAGATTTGACTTTCATTTACATTTACAGCAAATAAGTCAATGTACTCTGGCCTTCCCTGGAAGAAACTGTATTTTCTAACTGAATTTGACGGCCATGAAATGTTGGGTGATTCCAATCTAACTCTCTTTATTTTTTTTTTAACATAAGTATCAGTCATTGTGCTCTACTGGGCATGGTAAAATGTTAGTCTTTCAGTTGTGTCTGACTCTTTGCAACCCCATGGACTGTAGCCCACCAGGCTCCTCTGTCCATGGAATTCTCCAAGTAAGAATAGTAGAGTGAGTAGCCCTTCCTTTGTCCAGGGGATCTCCCTGATGCAGGGATCGAACCCAGGTCTCCTGCACCGCAGGTGCATTCTTTATCATCTGAGCCACCAAGGAAGCCTGGGGCAAAGTAAGGACATAAGTTTTTATGCCCATTTTTGTACTTTCCCTTTGGTACTAAGGACATAGAGTCCCCAGAGTCAATGAGCCTGCTTCATCTTAAATCCCAGCTCCCTCACTATCTGTGTCTCCACAACTTTGTCCTCCTCTGTTGCCCTTCTGCACCATGAGAGCACAGCAGTGCCTTGTGTTAAGCTCGACAGCCCAGGAGACGTTTGAGTGCAAGGCTGATGTTCTTTGTTCTCTAATTTACACTGAAGGAAAACAATTTTCCCAAATCACATAAAGGCAGCAAGAATCCCAGGAGTCTCTTTACATCTTTATAACAATCCCCACCCTGGTGAGACTACATGAATTAAATCCAGTACCCAATACACACAGCCCTATGACAGGTGACAGGCAACAATTCTATTTGCTATTTGAGAAAAGCCTTGCCAAACAAATCTGCCTTACAATGACATCTGCTGGGAGTTTCTGGCACTGAAAGAAAAAAAGGCCAAATATCTGATATTCACAGCACTGCCCAGGGAGAAGAGAACTTAACAGTGTCAAGAGTCAGTGTCTTAAATGATCTTTCAAAATGTGAGCCATAGTGTTAAAAAATAATAAAATGAAATAAACCACAGGTGAGCCCATAATGAATACCAGATGTTGAGCTATGAAACTGAACCCAAAACATGAATTAACATTCTAACAGTGTTATCCAGCTTCTAAACATCTGCTTTTGAACTGTGGTATTGGAGAAGACTCTTGAGAGTCCCTTGGACTGCAAGGAGATCCAATGAGTCAATCCTAAAGGACATCAATCCTGAATGTTCATTGGAAGGATTGATGTTAAAGCTGAAACTCCAATACTTTGGCCACCTGATGCGAAGAACTGACTCACTGGAAAAGACCCTGATGCTGGGAAAGATTGAAGGTGGGAGGAGAAGGGGATGACAGAGGATGAGATGGTTAGATAGCATCGCCAACTCGATGGACAGAATTTGAGTAAACTCCGGGAGTTGGTGATGGACAGGGAGGCCTGGCGTGCTGCAGTCCATGGGGTCGAAAAGAGTCGGACACAACTGAGTAACTGAACTGAACTGAAACATCCATGTAGAAAGCAAAGGAAGAAAGACATGACATTCTTCTTGGAAATGCTGTTACTTCAGAGAGTTTCTTTATGCTGAAAAATTGTCATTTTGTTTCAGAAATATGAAAGTATTTGCTGAGCTTGATTATTCTTCATATTTAAAGAACAACTGTCATAAGTTTAGGTAAGACATCTTCAAGGGTTGATTTAAGAGCATCCTCCTTTTAATCTCAGGCTTGAATTTCAGTTGAGGGTGTGACCAAGGCAGAGAGTGGAAAGACCAGGAAAATTAATCTTACAGCAAGCCGCTGGCCTGTCCATCCAGTGATGCTCAGTTAAGATGATGCTTAAACTAAGATGAATACTAATGTTTCCCTGCAGAAGTAACCTAAGCTACAACAGAGGACACTGTTGGGGTGGGGTCTCCTACCATTTTCTCCCATGGCAGAGCAGACACTGGAATAAAAGAGGAATTGTAGGAGTCCACAGACGAATCAGAAACTCAAAGTGTATTCCAACATGCACAAGTTATAATTTGACTTAATTGTACTCACTAAGGCAGATTAACTGGAGAAGGAAAAGGCAACCCACTCCAGTATTCTTGCCTGGGAAATCCCACGGAAGAGTCTGAGCCTGGTGGGCTACAGTCCATGGGGTCACAAAGTGTCAGATACAACTTGGCAACTGAGCACAAGGCAGATTAACATCAGATGAAATTAATCTAAGCATTAGCTCAAAGTCCAATCTTCAGCTCTCAGTTAGTCAAAAGATTCACATAACTAGATAGGAAAATTCAAATTGGCGTCATGTATTTGAAACTATTAGACAAATTCTCTTTCCTGTTTTGTTCACTGTAATAATTGGGACCATTCATTAACATATGACCGGAGATGAATTAAAACTTAGAAATTCCTAAACTTAAAACCATTGCGATCTTGAGATTTCCAAAGAGAAGGAAAAAACAAAAAATAAGACAAATTGGACAAGTCTTCTGAGAAAATGTCCCTGGGTTATAAGAAAACCTCATCCCATAGTTCCTTGTTTCCACTTTAAGCACTAGCACTCAATATCCGTGATGTTCAAATATGTTCATAATTCATTTTCATTTTCATATTTAATAACATGAAGAAACACTCACTATTGGATCTAATAAAATCTGAAGGCTTTGCTTCTAGCAAGACTCAAGTTATTCACATGTGACTGCCATAGGGTGAAAGAATATAATATATTGGTATACATTCTAAAATCCTTTTTTTTTCCCCCATAAATTGAGCTCATTTTGAGGGAAGGATCTATAAGAGCAAAGGCTATGGCCAGCTTTATTCAGTGCCATGACCCCAATGCCTGTGCATGAATGTCTCTGGAACTGAACCAGAAGTTCGTTCATGTGAAGTAAATACATTCATACTTTTCAGCTATTTTGTTAACCTGGGTCCTGATATGTCTGTATCTCAAAGTGGATTTTTTTCCAAGTCCTTTCTGACTCTTATTGCTTCCCTGTCTTGCTCCAAGGCCTACAGATTCCAGAGGTCGCCTCCCCAAACCCCCACTAGTCTGGGACTCTTACGTCTTAACGTCATAGAAAGAGTCCTCTGATTCTTACACAGGTCATTTGCTGCCTTGAACTCTGCTGAATAAGTCCTGTGGCATTAGGACTCTGCGAGCGAGAGAAGAGGAATGAGCAGCAACTGCAACCATCAGACTGGAGGCGAGCCGTGCAAAGGAGCCCCCAAGGAAAGATCCACCCAAGAGGGAATTTTTGAAATGGCTCTTCAAAGATACATAGGGGCAGGATGGTAGGAAGCCAGGAAAATTCTAGGATGTCTGTTGAACCCGTGCCAAAGATTACTATGTGTGTATAAAGCATTGAAAAATTGCAAACATTATGCAAAATAGAAGAAAAAACTATTCAAACAGCTTTACAATTAAGTATACTCATTCCTTTTACCTGCTTATTCACAATACTCAAATATCTGAATGCCTGTCTGCTTGAGACATGAACAAAAAACTAGAGTGACTGTATACTGAGATTAAGTTGAAAAAGTTTTGCCTGTGCACATAAAAAAATTTTTGTTAATGTTGTCTGAAGGGTTTTGCTGATCATTTTTAAAAGCAGCCAATTTGACCAAAGAAGTTATTTCACAATTGTGGAGATAGCTATTGTTTGCCTTTTTCTGCATGAGATGGTCTCTGCTTAAGCAGAAAATTTTGAAATAATCTACAAAGGAAATAGTGTTCTTTTAGGCTCCTTTTATACATATTGTGCACATGCTCAAGATACATATTATTTACCAAATCTGCCCTTCTGTTATTTCCTGCTGCTAAGTCGCTTCAGTCATGTCTGATTCTGTGTGACCCCATAGACAGCAGCCTACCAGGCTCCCCCATCCCTGGGATTCTCCAGGCAAGAACACTGGAGTGGGTTGCCATTTCCTTCTCCAATGCATGAAAGTGAAAAGTGAAAGTGAAGTCACTCAGTCGTGTCCAACTCTTAGCGACCCCATGGACTGCAGCCTTCCAGGCTCCTCTGTCTATGGGATTTTCCAGGCAAGAGTACTGGAGTGGGGTGCCATTGCCTTCTCCATCTGTTATTTCCTAGCCACTACTAAATTCTGTCTCCTTATTTTGCATTATTGCCACAACCTTGCCTCCTGAACTTGTACACACCATACCAAAATAAAATACTAGCACTTTATTCCTGGGCACACACAAAAATGTTGTAATGGTTCCTAATTATTTTTTTGCAAGTTCAAGCCACTCCCTAGGCCTTAGTCCACTCTATGCAATTTTATATTCCACTATTTCACACTATACAGTTTACACTCTGTTAATACATTGTCCTGCTAGCCTGGCCTTCTGGTTCCCATAGTAATCACTTCACTCATTCATTTCCCTCACGTAGAATTCCCTGCACACCACTCCACAACCCATTCAGATCCTACCCATACTTCAAGATTCACCTTAAGCTGTATCCGAGAGCTTTAAGTATTAAAGATCTCCCCTGCTCTTCTCTAGAGGGCTTAGGCCCATTACCAAATATCTAATGATCACATGCATAAGGTAATCATAAAGTAGTGAAATGAACAGTTTCAGTCATCTTAGTCAAACTAATATGATTTCTGTATTGGTAATTCAAACCAGTCAACCCTAAAGTGAATCAACCCTGAATATTTATTGGAAGGACTGATGCTGAAGCTGAAGCTCCAATACCTTGGCCACCTGATAGGAAGAGCTGACTCACTGGAAAAGACCCTGATGCTGGGAAAGATTGAGGGTAGGAGGCGAAGGGGGCAACAGAGGATGAGATGGTTGGATGGCATCACTGACTCAATGAACATGAGTTTACGCAAACTCCGGGAGAGAGTGAAGGACAGGGGAGCCTGGAATTCTGCAGTCCACGGGAACACAAAGAGTCAGACACGACTGAGTGACTGAACAACAAGAACAAGTAGGTGATTCGGCTTCAGTTAGCACCCAATATCAGTAATCAACACTTTGCAGCACTGGTATAACTCAGATTCTCAAAATAAACTGCTTTTCAAAATCAACTCTAAAGCCTATATAGGAAATAGAGATCTGGACCCCTCCTAAGGTTATGATTCAGAAGGTCTGGGCAAAATATATTTTCAAGTAGTTCTACAGTGTTTCTGATATCCACCCAGTTCCATCCAGGACATTGTTTTTCTAAGGAAGATTCCAGCTGATTGCTTATCAGTTGAACACAAACAACTCCCCTGAGGAGTCAAGAAGCCATACAAAGAACTGGAGGTTGGGGCTGATCTATTGATTAAACAAACAGAAAGGTTTACCTTTTCATAACAAATTCAGCAGACCCTACGTAGGAGATCAAAAAATTCAGAATAGTTACTTTGTTGCCACAGTTATTCAAACTGGCAAAGGTTCCCTAGCATAACTGTGCCCTGAATCGTCTCGAAACAACTGTACATACACACTGACCCACTGAATCAGAAACTCTGAGAATGGGATCTGGGTATCTGTGCTTTCATTAATCTCCAAGTGATTCTGTTGAAAGATTGGGAAATCTCAGTCCATCAGAAGTTAATATCTATATTCCCTTCAGTCATATTTTGCCTTAAAAGAGCTGCCTAGTAAATCTTGGGCTTCCCAGGTGGCATGAGTGGTAACCCGCCTGCCAATACAGGAGACATAAGAGACACAGGTTTGATCCCTGGGTCAGGAAGATCCCCTGGAGGAAGGCATAGCAACCCACTCCAGTATTCCTGTCTGGAGAATCCCATGGGCAGAGAAGCCTGGCGGGCTACAGTCCATTGGGTCGCAAAGAGGTGGACACGACTGAGTGACTGAGCACACACTAGTAAGTCTCAAGTCAATTCCACTGAACCTTCCTGATAAGAGTTCTTCCCAACAACATTTTAGAAATCCATATTTGGAGTGCTAATGATGGAAGGAAGTAATAAACAACTGCTGTGGACAAAGATAAAAATTTGGTTTTGGTTAGCTGCTTTCATCTTTCCAATGGCCATCACAATGATTGCTTTACTAAGCCATTTTAATGGCATGAGCATTTGTATGTTGGTCTAAAATCTTTCCATTGGCCATAACTCCAGTGTATATACCATGCCTCTTGCCTAGAAACAACCTAATGTCCTGCTGTACAGATAATTTAAAAAAAAAAAAAGCAGCTGCAAGGTTTACTCTAAGTGCTTCAGAGCAAATATCTTAACTGTGTACACAGATCATGAGCCATTCTCTCTTTAAATACACTTGGATACAGTTTTCTTTCAATTGCTAAAATCACCATTATGAAACTTCCCTTTTAATTACAACTCAGGAGATATTGTGATGTATACCAATCCACAAAGAAAAAGGGTATGTTTGCCAGTTGGTATTTTGCCCTTATTATATAAAATTGGAAATGGAAACTGCAGCTTTGATGAAAACATTGAAATTCCAGTAAGTAGGATTAGTCATCCTTTTTGTGTACCAGGGTTAAATTTCAAACGGCAAGTAAAAGTTCCCTGAGCTACTAGTAGAAGAAAACATTCTCAAATGAAAAATCAAAAAGAAGGGACTACACACGCTCACAAGAGCCAAAGTGGGGATGAGTAACATTTGACATTTGAAAGGCTGGAATCTGAGCAAATGGCTTTCTCCCAGAGGAGAAACATCTCACTAAATAGTTTGGCTCATGGTGGTATCTAGCTTTCTTTCAAACAGCAAGTCTAAAAAATCCTTCAGGGAGAAGGCACATTAATGAAAACCTTTTTGGCTTAACTCCTCTCAGCCTAGGAACTGCTGTAATGAAATCAAGAAGGTTCGACCAACTTAGTTTTAAATTCGACCCCAGCCAGCGTAGTGGGCATGACATCCATCGTAATAGATTGCTGACAGGCTGGGGGCCTCTCCAGCTGCCTCACTCCCTCCTAAAGTGAATGTCTGGGGGCTTTTTACTTCCTCTCTTAATGAGGTCTAACTGTTTGGGAAGTAATATTTGGACCTCCTTCTTTGTTTTGTATATTAAGACGGTTCCCATTTCAACTGCCTAAAAAAATTTTTTTCATTATAAACAAAAGAGTAGGTAGGTAAAAGGATGAGTCAGGAATCAAAAAATCTGCACTGTCACCCACATAATTCAGAGAGAGAGAGAGAGAAGAGCAGAGAGAGAAACAGAGCAGAACTTTAGAAGTCCTAAGCATTTAATTAAAATAAGATTTATACATGTTCCATACATCTTATAATCCTTCAGAGCAGTGGAGTATAAAGTAACCCTGCTGCAGTAAGATATTAAGTTTCTTAAATGCCAATGGCAAAGTTTAGAGTATTTATGTGTTTTTCTTTCAAACCATCTATGCACTCCAAGTAATCTCTTTTGAAGCCATCAAATCCCCTCACAACTCACACAGAAAATTCAAGTCTTATTCTACTTTTCCTTCTAAATCCTTCTCAATAAGATAAGCAAAAAATAGTAAGCCCTTAGTAAACCTGAGGCAAGGCCTGCTGCCTTGCCCTGTTCTGCTCAGTCTGGGTGGTATTTGTTTCCATCCATAAACTGGATAAGAAAGAGCACTGACTGCCCACCTATCTTACAGACAGCATGCATGAGCTTCCATGGTGGCCCACTGCTCCTTACATGCCTCTTCCTCACCAAGTCAGTCTATAATATGTAGTTCTGCATAAATGCTTGTATTAGTTTCCAAGGGCTGCCATGACAATGTACCACAAAATGAGTGGCTTAAAACAGAGATTTATTATCTCCCAGTTTTTGAGGCTAGAAGTCTGAGATCAAGCTGTTAGTAGGGTCAGTTCCTTTTGAGGGCTTTGAGAGAAGGCTCTGTTTGAAGCCTCACTCTCTGGCTTAAAATGGACATCTCTTTGTCTCTTCACATCATATTCCCTCTGTTATGTATCTCGCTGTCCAAATTTCCCCGTTTTATCAGAACAGCAGTCATATTGGACTATGACCCATCTCAATGACCTCACTTTTACTTGATTACCTCTATAAAGATGCTATCTCCAAATAAGGACACATGCTGAGGTCCTGAGGGATAAGACTCCAGTATATAAATTTTGGTCAAAATTCAATCCATAATAATCCTCTATCTGGCCTTATACAGTAAACCCTGATGCTAGGACTTTCCTGGCAGTCTGGTAGTTAAGACTCCACACTTCCCCTGCAGGGGATGCAGGTTCAATCCCTGGTGGGGAAACTCAGATACCACGTGCCACACAGCGTGGCCAAAAAACAAAGTTTTAAAAATAATTATTAAAAAAAAAAGACTCAACCAGAAAAACTTGGTCCTCAGCCTGATCCCAAAGTATTACTAGATAGGAAAAGAAGCAAGGAAAATAAACTATAACCAAGAAAAAAGTCAGTAGAAACAAACAAACAAAAGAAAAATCCAGTGTCAGAAATAAAAATTTTACTGAATGGGATCAACAGCAGATTAGACACTGCAGAAGAAAACATCAGCAAATGTGAAGACAGGAGTAGAAACTACCTATATGAAGCATAAAGAGAAAAAATTACTAAAAACTAAACAAGCTTTAGTGATCTATGGAACAATATTAACTGCTTTAACATAACTGTAATTGAAGTTCCATAAGGAGAAGATGAAAACTGAAAAGAATATTTGAAGAAATAATGACTGAAAATATTCCAAATTTGATGAAAAGTATAAATTCACAAATTTAAGAGACTCAATAAAATCCAAGAAGGAATAAAACAAAGAAAAGCACATTAAAGGAAAACAATCAACTTGCTTAAAACCATTAATAAAGAAGAAATATTTTAAAAGAAACAGAGGAATAAAGA
The DNA here is from genome assembly GCF_054371585.1 of Giraffa tippelskirchi. Taxonomy (NCBI): domain Eukaryota; kingdom Metazoa; phylum Chordata; class Mammalia; order Artiodactyla; family Giraffidae; genus Giraffa; species Giraffa tippelskirchi. The sequence goes on from NC_137284.1 coordinate 73,172,322, forward strand.
CACATTAAATTCAGAGGAACAAAGCTAAGACTATCACAGACTTCTCATCCGAAACTATATAAACTAGAAAACAATGAAAGAGCATGTTAAAGTGCTAAAAGAATAAATGAATATTTACAGGAAACAGAAGTAAAAAGTGAACAAATGGGTCTGCATCAAACTTAAAAACTTCTGTTCACCAAAATACACAGCAAACAGAATAAAAAGGCAACCTATGAAATAGGAGAAAATATTTACAAATCATTTATCTGATAAGGGGTATCCAGAATATATGAAACGTGAAAGTTGCTCAGTTGTGTCCGACTCTTTGCGAACCCATGAACTATACAGTCCATGGAATTCTCTAGGCCAGAATACTGGAGTGGGTAGCCTTTCCCTTTTCCAAGGGATCTTCCCAACCCAGGGATCAAACCCAGGACTCCCACATTGCATGTAGATTCTTTACCAACTGAGCTATAAGAACTACAATTTCAACAACAACAACAAAAAAAACTCTACTTAAAAACCAGCAAAGGACTTGAAAAGACATTTTTCCAAATATGATATACAAATGGCAAACAAACATATGAAAATACTCATAATCACTCAAAATCACTAACTGCCAGAGAGATACAAACCCAAAACACAATGAGATATCACCTCAAAGCCATTAAGATAGATGCTGTTAAATAAAACAAAAAAGAAACAAATATTGGCGGGTAGGTGGAGAAGCTGGAACCTTTGCTCCAACCCTGATGATGAGATTGTAAAATGGTACAGTTCAGTTCAGTTCAGTCGCTCAGTCGTGTCCAACTCTTTGCGACCCCATGAATTGCAGCACGCCAGGCCTCTCTGTCCATCACCAACTCCCGGAGTCTACCCAAACCCATGTCCATCGAGTCAGTGATCCCATCCAACCATCTCATCCTCTGTCATCCCCTTCTCCTCCTGCCCCCAACTGCTATGGAAAACAGTATGAGAGTACCTCAAAAAACAACAAAAAAAAAACTCCCATATGACTCAGCAATCCCACTTTTGAGTAGATAGCCAAAAGAATTGAAAGCAGGGCCTCCAAGAGATATTTGCATCCCTACACTGAAAATAGTGTTAGTTATAATAGCCAAGAAGTGGAATCAACCCAAATGTCCATCAAAAGATAAATGCATAAATAAAGTGTGGCATATACATAGAATGGAATACTATGCAGCCTGAAAAAGGAAAGAAGGCCTGTCACACATTGCAGCATGGATAAACTTTGAGGGCACTATGCTAAGTGAAATAATCCAGTTACAAGAGGACAAACACATGTATGGCTGAGTCCCTTTTCTGTTCACCTCAAACTACCACAGCATTGTTAACTGGCTATACACCCCAATACAAAATTAAAATTTTAAAGTTTGGGGGGGAAAAAAAGAGGACAAATACTATATGGTTCTATTTAGATGAGATACCTCAAGAAGTCAAAATCATAGAAATGCGAAGTAGAAGGGGTTTAGGCTTGGAGGAAGGGAAAGGGAGAACTGTTTTTAATGGGTATAGAGTTTCAAATTTGCAAGATGAAAAAGTTATGGAGATCTATTTTACAATCATGTAAATACACTTAACACTACTGAACTATACACTTAAAATGGTTCAGATAGTGAATTTTATGTGTGTTTTTTCAATCACACTAAAAAAAGAACAAACAAATGTTAACCTAGAAATATGTCCTGTGAAAATATCTTTTAAAATGAAGGAAAGATAAAAGCCTTTCTAGAAAAGTAAAAGCTGAATCACTGCATAACCTGCACCATAAGAAATATAAAAGGATATTCTTCAGGCAAAAAGAAAATGATACTAGATGGACATCTGGATCCTCACAGAGGAATAACGAATGCCAGAAATAATAAATGTGCTGGTAAATAAAAGCTCTATTTCTCATTTGTTAATTTCTTCAAAAGATAACTGATTAAAACAAAAATAGTAACAATATGTTATAAGGACATACACAGAAATAAAACTTGTGGCAACAAAAGCATCAAGAATGGGAGAGAGAAATGAAAGTAAACTGCTATGAGATTCATAAATTATATGTTAATATAACGTTATTTGAAAGTTGGCTGTAAGCTAAACTGTATATTATTCAATGTAACTCATAGTAACTTCTAAAAATATAAGAGGTATAGCTAATAAGTCAATAGTGAAGATAAAATTAAATTCAGAAAAATACTCAATTAATCCAAAAGAAGGCACAAAAGAGGCAGAAAGAACAGATGGTACAAAGAAAAACAAGAAGCAAAATTATATATTTAAAACTAATTCATATTGTTATTTGCATTAAACATAATCTAAACACTAAATAAAAGGCAGAGACTGTCACACTAGATAAAAACTATATGGTGCCAAGAAATTCCTTTAAAATATAAAGATACAGATAATATGAATAAAAGAAGGGAAACAGAAGTATCACCAAAAACTGCTCATGAGAAATCTGGAATTTCTATATAAATATTAGAATGGCTGTCAGTGGCTCCATTATCCCAACATTATCAAGGCTTTTGCCTCACACTATTTTACTAGTTCAACTTTGCAGACTCACCTCCTTCTAGTCCCACTACAAATAGTAGCCAGCCTGACCCAGCCTTAAAAGGTCTACCCTGAACTTCCTACTCTCTGGTCGATTTTACTTTGAACCAGACCTCATGCCTCATCAGGGTCACATGACTTCTTTGTTAAAAACAGAACTAGCCCCACATTAAATTAAATTCTCCATCTGTTCCCAAACATCCTTACTTCTCTAGCCTCAGTGATTGAGTTCTAGGTCAAAATCCATATGGCTTTATCCTAGGTAGCATCTAAGCACTGCCATAGTCTGTAGAAACACGCTACAGAAGGAATTGGTTCTGCTTCCACCCCCACAAACAAATGAGAGACACATGGAAAGACAGAAGGGCTCTATCCTTTGCCCAGCCCTGCTCAAACTCTAAGTTACTACTCTTGCGCCTATACTTGACTTGTATCTGTATAGCACATTGCATTTTACAAAATAGTTTATCTACTTCATTATTCCTAGCATCCTTCTCAGACTAATAGTGTAAATACAGATTGCCAGGGTTTAACATGGGGTCTATCATGTATTCAGTTCAGTCGCTCAGTCATGTCCAACTCTTTGGGACTCCATGAACCGCAGCACGCCAGGCTTCACTGTCCATCACCAACTCCCTGAGTCTACCCAAACCCATGTCCACCGAGTTGATGATGCCATCCAGCCATCTCATCCTCTGTCGTCCCCTTCTGCTCCTGCCCTCAATCTTTCCCAGCATCAAAGACTTTTCAAATGAGTCAGCTCTTCGCATCAGGTAGCCAAAGTATTGGAGTTTCAGCTTCAACATCAGTCCTTCCAGTGAACACCCAGGACTGGTCTCCTTTAGGATGGACTGGTTGGATCTCCTTGCAGTCCAAGGGACTCTCAAGAGTCTTCTCCAACACCTCAGTTCAAAAGCATCAATTCTTCGGCACTCAGCTTTCCTTATAGTCCAACTCTCACATCCATACATGACCACTGGAAAAACCATAGCCTTGACTAGGCAGACCTTTGTTGGCAAAGTAATGTCTCTGCTTTTTAATATGCTATCTAGGTTGGTCATAACTTTCCTTCCAAGGAGTAAGTGTCTTTTAATTTCATTGCTGCAATCACCATCTGCAGTGACTTTGGAGCCCAGAAAAATAAAGTAAGCCACTGTTTCCCCATCTATCTGCCATGAAGTGATGGGACCAGATGCCATGATCTTAGTTGTCTGAATGCTGAGCTTTAAGCCAACTTTTTCACTCTCTTCTTTCACTTTCATCAAGAGGCTCTTTTGTTCTTCTTCACTTTCTGCCATAAAGGTGGTGTCATCTACATATCTGAGGTTATTGATATTTCTCCCAGCAATCTTGATTCCAGCTTGTGCTTCATCCAGCCCAGCGTTTCTCATGATGTACTCTGCATATAAGTTAAATAAGCAGGGTGACAATATACAGCCTTGATGTACTCCTTTTCCAACCAGTCTGTTGTTCCATGTCCATTTCTAACTGTTGCTCCTGACCTGCATACAGGTTTCTAACTGTTGCTTCTTGACCTGCATACAGGTCAGGTGGTCTGGTATGCCCATCTCTTGAAGAATTTTCCACAGTTTATTGTGATCCACACAGTCAAAGGCTTTGGCATAGTCAATAAAGCAGAAATAGATGTTTTTCTGGAACTCTCTTGCTTTTTCGATGATCCGTCGTATGTTGGCAATTTAATCTCTGGTTCCTCTATACTTTCAATTAAAAGCCCAGAGGTATTAATATTATACAGGGTGCCTGAAGTTATCTACACAATAATAAAAATAGGCCATGAATTACAGTTCCAAGATTTTATATGTATTTTGACACCACTTCTCATCACCTCTATTGCTACTACTCTAGCATCATCTCTTGCAAAGCTCACTAGGCAGCTTTTGAAATGGCTGGACGTGATGCCAGCTCCTGATATTCACACCCCTGTACAATCTCTTCCTCTTGAGTAGTGTCTTATTTCTGACAGAAAAATATGACAGAACTAATGGGATGTTAGTGATTTGAGGGGTTGTGGTTTGTTTGTTTGTTTGATGAGTCTTTATTCACATAGTTGGGGAAATGTGATATTAGAAATTAATGACCAGTTTCCAGTTTTAAAATACTCTGACTTCCAAACCAATCTCTCTCGCTCCCTCCCTGCTTCCCCTCCTTACTCATTTGCTCTCCCGAGGTAAGCTGCCATGTTGTTGTAAGCTCTCCAAGGAAGAGGATACTAAGACAAGGATCTGAGGATGGTCTGTGACCAACATTAAGGGATCAGTTCAATAACCCACAAGGAACTAACTTCCATGTGAGTGAATTTAGACGTGAATCCTCCCCTAATCAAGCCTTGAGCTGACACCTTGATCCCATCTTTACGAGATAACCTGAGTCAGAGGATCCAGATAAGCCATGCCTAAATTCTTGACTCACAAACTATGAAATAATACCTTTATTGTTTTAAACTAGCAAGTTTAGGGGTAACTTGCTATTCAACAATAGACAAGACACCTAGATGATTGCAATAGCCTAACTGGTCTCCGTACTTCTACTCTTGATCATCCCGAGTACAGTCAGACTTATCCTTATAAGTCAGCCTGATCAAGTTATCCTTCAGCTCAAAATCCTGCAATGGCTTCCCTTTCCAGTAAGAGTCAAAGTCCTTCCATGACCTAAAAGATGCTAAACTCCCCTCTGCTCTGACCTCAAGTACTATTACTCATTCATTTACACACCAGCCTCATAGGCTTCCTGGCTATTCTCACACATGCTGAGTGTGCTCACACAGGGCATTCACACTGGCTTGTTGCCTTTGCCTAAACTGTTCATCCACCAGATATCTACATGACTAACCCCCTCACCTCCTGTAAAGTGAAAGTGAAAGTCATTCAGTCATGTCTGACTCTTTGCGACCCCACGGACTATACAGTCCATGAAATTCTCCAGGCCAAAATACTGGAGTGGGTAGCCTTTCCCTTCTCCAGGGGATCTTCCCAACCCAGGAATCAAACCCAGGTTTCCTCCATTGCAGCCGGATTCTTTACCAGCTGAGCCACAGGGGAAGCCCCCACCTCCTGTAAATATTTGATCAAATATCACCCTCTCAGGAAAGCCAAACTAACCATCCTACTGTTAATTACCATGTATCTCTCATCCACTCCTAATTTCTCTGTCTCCATAATATCTTTTTTTTATTTTTAACTCACCACCTAACTTAGTGCATATCTTACTTATTATGTACTATGTCTATTGCTTACTGGCTTTTTCCTCCACAAAAAATACAGACTCCAAGAGAGAATCGGCACCTTTTTTCTCCTGGTTTTTGTTTTTTTTTTTTAAGCAAGAGACTAATGACCTACCCTGTGCTCAGTAATGATCTAGAAAGAGTTTAGTCCTGTAAAAAGATCACCACAGTTTTCTTTGAGCATGTAAAGATCGTTACCATGGACTCACATCAGATACATTCCTCTTTATAATTACTCTTTAACATCACAGTTCAAGATTTTTGAAGCACTGATGTGATTTTCTAGTGCCAAAGTCTATAGAGTCTATGATGATCAGACAAGCAAAAGTAAAATATATCTGTTATAATTCCTTTTCCAAGGGGCTTTTTGTCTCCACACCAAACTTTAGAATTATTAATAAAAGGATGAAGATAGCTTAAAAACTAAAACCACTGATATAAACTAAAAGCTTGAATGACATTTCCTTATCAGATGTATTTGACAAAATATAAGCTCACAAGCTCACCTATGAGAATATATGATAAAAAAGGATATTTGCTGCCAAATGAATTTTATACTATTAACATATATGCCTTGTTGGTGGACTTATGGGATAGTCCCAAGGCATCCTTTATGTTTATCAGAAACTTGTTTGTCAAAAAGCACTTCAATTTCTTTGTTCAGTTTTTATGGGCTTATCTCAAATGTTGATTCTAAAACCAACTTCCCTGGTAACAGAAGCAGGACTCAGCTTGTCAGGTGCCCACAAATGAAGGCCTCTTTTATTCTGCTTACTTCCTTCTTAGTTGAGAGGCCCTCCCTCAACTGCGGTGAGCACCCTGATTCCCAAGGCAGCCTTTGTGTCCCAGTAGGGGTGCAGTATGTTACTTCCAACCAGGTGAGGCAACGACCCCCCATTGTGTGTGTCAATAGGCTGCAAAGCTTAACAGTCCCAACCGCAGGGAAACCTTTGTATTTTGTTACTTGAAACCTAGCTTCCATGCAGCTGTACCTTGGCACCTTCTGTCTTTTCCCTCCCGACTAGGTACACAAGCCTGCAAATATACACCACAGTCCCCCAAACACACACACAGAAGTAACATGCTTTTCCAAAGCTGCTGTTGGACTCACATCTTAACACTGTGTGGCAATAAGAGAGAATAAGGGAAATAGAATGTTTTATCATTGTTTTTAAGGCTAATGAAAATGCTTTCTGGGCCCAGCCACAGTAACCTCTTTCTCTCTCTCTCTCACACATACTTAGGTTATAGTCAAACGTTCTGGGAAACAAACTCACTCAGAAGGACGTGGATAGTGGAGTGCAGTTTATTACACCGGCGGGTCCAAGGCAGAGTCTCCTCTTTAGCCAGGGACCCCGACAAACTTTTGTGAAAACTTACATACCTTAAGTGTACGTGCTCAAGCCCACATCCCCAAATTCCTTAGACCTAGCCTGGAAAATGTTAAAGGGAGATACAATCAGGTTACAGCCATGATTCATAATCAGAAGAGTCAGCTGGTTATACACTGTAACCTACACCAGTGGGTGGCATAAAGATTACAAAGATGATTGACTACATAGGGGATTATTACATTCTTTCCGGAGAAGGAAAATCTTGGTATGGAATCTGGTGTCTATCAGTCCAGGAGGCCTGTTCGGTCATAGGTATGTGATCTCCATGGCTACCAGGCACATAGTCCAAAGTTGACTGGGAATGTAAGATGGAGTTTCCTTCTTTTTCAAGATGGAGTCAGCTCAGCCTGTTCCTTTCCTCCTCCACTTACACGCACACACACACACACACCTCAGAGGATTTTTAGTTTGATAAAAGAAAAGAGAAGAGGGACTTCCCTGGTGGTCCAGTGGTTAAGAATCCACCTGCCGATGCAGGCAACATGTGTTCGATCCCTGGTCTGGGAAGATTTCACATGCCATGGGGCAACTAAGCCCATGCACCACAACTACTGAATCCCGCAAACCTAGAGCCTGTGCTTTGCAACAAGAAAAGCACCCACAATGCCCATGCACACATACAGAAAGCTCTTGTGCAGCAACGAAGACCCAGCCCAGCAAAAACTAAAAATAAATAAAAAATTTTTTAACCCAGAAATTTTTTAAAAAGAGAGGGAAGAGGAAGGCTTGTCCCCAGGAAGAGGTGTGTGTGTGTGTGTGTGTGTGTGTGTGTGTGTGTGTGTGTGTGTGTGTGTGTGTGTGTGTGTGTGTGTGTGTGTGTGTGTGTGTTGTGTGTTGTGTGTGTTGTGTGTGTGTGTGTGTGTGTGTGTGTGTGTGTGTGTGTGTGTGTGTGTGTGTGTGTGTGTGTGTGTGTTGTTCAGTCGTGTTTGACTCTTTGCTACCCCATGGCTATAGCTTGCCAGGCTCTGTCCATGGAAGGGTACTGGAGTGGGTTGTCATTTCCTTCTCCAGAAGATCTTCCCAACTCAGGGATTGAACCTGGGTCTTCCACATCGCAGGCTGATTCTTTACTGTCTGAGTGACCAGGGAAATGACATCAAATGAATACAACCTGAGGGAATGGAGACCACACACTTCTTGGGCTAAGCAACTTATAAGGCTGAGGGATGAGATCCCGGACACTGATCTGGGGACATGAAGGTGCTACCGATGTCACTGACTCAGCTGCACATCAGAGGAATGCAGTTACCTGGATGGATGGACAGATCTGCTTCTCCCAGAACAGCCCCTGGTCCCCAGAAACCCATATGTAGGTCAGGGAAGAGTGGGCAGAAGATGATGAAGTTCCCCTCACAAGTGTGAGGGATATCATCCTTGAAAACAAGTCACACCCAGCTGCTTGAGAAGAAGCCAGTCCCAGTAGCTCACCTCAGCACCATCAGTCTTCCACGGCCACTGCCCCTCCTCTGGACAGGGATGTCACGCTTCAGGCTGAACATTCATATATTCAGAAAATATTTACTGAGAGCTCAGTATGTATTGGGGGGTGGAGGAAAGCAGGCAGTCAAGGTTTCTGCCTCCGTGAAGCTCTAGATGCAAACGACAGAGCCACTCAGCCTCAGTTCAAATCATTGTTCTCCCACTTACCAACAGTGTGAATTCTGGGAAATTCGCTCAAGTTTTCTAGGCTTTAGTTTTCCCCGTTATAAAATAGGGATTAAAATATTACTTATCTCCAAGGGCTATTGTGAGGATCAAGTGATACCAACGTCAGGTAGGTTAGAGCACTGTCAAGCACTGCAATCAATGTTAGCTACTGTCACCTATTATTGTCACTGTAGTCACTGGGCTAGGGGCTGGGTGTACAGAAGAGAACGAAGTACACAGTCTGTGCCATTACGCTCTTTATACTCTACTAGAGGTGACAGACAAGAAATAAATAATCAAGGAAATATACAGTAGGTCAGCAAGTAATATGGACAAAGGAATAAAGAAAATAAGAAATAAGGAAATGAAGCTACAGTGGAAAAAAAGAAGGGGAACATCATTAGTACAAAGCACTTCCTCTTCTCCAGCACACCAGACATTCATCCTCAAACATCAGAAGAGAATTACCCTACTCTGCCTTCTTTTCCTCAAAGAAACCAACCCCCTTGGAAGCCATCTCTGCGAAATCCTAGAGACTTCAAAGAGTTAACAGTATTGTCCTATCTATCTACTTTCTCTTAGAAGATGACCACTATTGTGCCATTCAGCATCTCTAACTGTAAATCTACTTGGTATCCACACAACTTCAAGACACTTCAGTTTAAAAAGTACTACATGGAACACAGGAGTCAGAAAAAAATTTTTTTCCTCTATTCCCATGAAAAAATCTGAAAGCATGAAGGCCAACCAATGTCATTTCCACCCAATAGCCACACACCCCTTGAAAAGACATGAGGCCACAATGCTACTCCAACTTAGCAAGAAAAAGCATGCAAATTGTCTTCAAGTTGACAAGAAAAACCATGATACACAGTACATCTCATTGCTCTTATCAATATAATCCCCAGAGAATATCTTTAAGTGGCCTCTAAAGTTGTATTAATTATTAAATGGAAGCCTCAGAGGCAAGGAGAACTTACTAGTCATAGTTTTACTTACCCTCATCACCTGCTGTTTGCCCTGGGTTTATTTAAAGTCATAATCATGTCTCCTGTGATGGAGGATTTGGGCTGCTTTGTGGTCACATGTGGAAAATATTATATATCCACATCAAATGCGCATGTGGTCTCTTTTAGAAGAAACCGATGTCATCTCCCTAGAATTAGACCATGTTCCCTGTGGGCATCTAAGACTGAAGTCTACAGGGAGTTCTCAAGGAAAAAAAGAAAAAAAATCCCTTAAATGATCCACAAAGAGGGAAAAGTTACTTAGACCTTTAATAGCGCTTTGTAATCATTGCTCATCACCAAAACACAAACAAAAGAACAAAAACTTATAGAGCAAAAGAACAAAAACACGTACTGATTTGCAAATTTATTTTGCAATATTATTTTGGTCCAGAAGTTTGTTTTGCTTTATCCATGCAAGAACAATGAGGAGACTCCTCAACACCTGTGAAAAACTGACAACCCCAAAATCCCCTTTGTTTCTATGGGAGAGGAGCAAAAAGGCTTGGTCCCCAGACTCAGAGCTGGCTTCAGGCACCTGTGACCAGGTGGCTGCACAGGATCCCTCACCCAAAAGGGCCCAGCAATGGTATTTAATGCTTTTTACTTACCATACTGAATTGCTTTACAAATTGGGCTTTGTTTTGCACTGATGATTTGGAGCCTCAGCTCACACAGAGTCCTGCCTCTTGTGCTTCCCCAAGGCTCCCTGATGGGTTCTCAGACCTCTGCCTGAATCCTGACACCCTGGAACCCAGCCTTTTTCCCTCCTCCTCACACTCTGCATCCACTGTGGCCCTCAGATGGGGGCCACTGGGTCAAGCCCACAGAGTGGGGCTCACATTCCACCACTGTTCTCTGGCCCCCTCCCCCTCCCGGGATGTGCCTGGTTGCTGAGAGGTCAGAGTCAGACACATCCACCCACCCTGACTCCTCTGTACACTCCAGCCCCAACACACACACACACACACAAGCTGGCAGTACAACTGTGCATAGGGCAGGTAACCATGAGAGTCAGCCTCCAGCCCACCAGGATCCAGCTACTGTGTGCACCCCAGGGTAGAGGCTGCTATACAATATACTTGTGTGTATATGTGTGTTCAGTCGCTTCAGTCATGTCTGACTCTTTGTGACCCCATGGACTATAGCCTGCCAGGATCCTCTGTCCATGAGGTTTTCCTGGCAAGAATACTGGAGTGGGTTGCCATTTCCTTCTCCAGGGGAGCTTCCTGACACAACAATTGGCAGTCCCCATTTCTGATGTGGAAGATGTCCCCACAGAAGGAACGAAGAGTCAGTCTCTTCCAGGACTTCGGTGTTCTTTGCCAACCCCCGAATCAAAAACCCCATTGTTATCATGCCCATGCTCCCATCTCCTCTGGAGTTAGGTAACTCAGCTCAGCTGCAGAGTGCCTAGGACTCAGGAAGCACTAAAGAGCATAGTTACCACCATCTACATCACTTGAGCAAGTTTTGCGGGCAGGTGTAACACTGACCTATCTCAAGGACATATTTACTGATGCTTAATGCTAGACAGGGGCAACATGGGTCACTCTGGGGTCAACTTCAAGCACTTCACAGATCCCTCCCCACAAACCACAGCCAAAAGAATCACATGCTATCCATGCTTTCCCCATGATCACAGCCTGGTGTTGGTGAAATCCAGACAGAGAGACTTGTAAATATTCATCACTTTTCAGTTAAATGCAAGAACACAAAATCAACATGAGAGTAGCAGTGATCAAATCAGGATCAAAGCTGATCCTTTGTTTCTGTTTCTCAAAGCTTAAAGTTCAGACACCTGCAGCAGCACTGTATCCGGGGTCAGGGGGAAGGGGCACAGAACGGATGTTTGGTGAAAAAGCAGATTCCTGGCCTCCACCACAGACCCACTGGATCTTAAAGTCTGAGGGGAGTTCACTGAATCTACATTTGCACAAGCTTTCTAGTTGGTTTTCACACCACTGCCAGTGGGTCTTTCTTGTTATGAGCTTTCTATCATTGGAAAAGCAATTCTCAAAAATTCAGCATTTCCAGGAGTCAACTGGAATCCCTATTAAAATCCTTGACCACCAACCCCCTCACCTCAGAGATTGTGACTGAGTAGGTCTGGAACCGGCATTTTAACAAGCAGTTTCCCCCCATACCCCCACGCAACCCCATCCCCCAAGTTTCTGATGCAGATCTCAGATCACACCTTGAAAAATGCTAACATTTTAAATATTCTTACCTTTATTATTTTAAAACAGCTAGAATTAAACTTCAAATTTTTGTTACATCCAAGTGTTATTTAAACACCTTTTATATGCTAGAGCCAAGGATGGAAAGATGAATCGGTCCTTTTCTAAAGAAGATCCATGTTCAGGAAGAAAAACAGCCAAGTAAGCAACAGCTGTCACATGCTTTAAATGTGTAAACCCTTAAAATGTTGAATAACATTATTGTTTAAATACCATGAATTACAACAGAGGAGAAGCCAAGTTCTTACAGTAATAGTAGCTGCCATGTATTGAGCTTCTGCTACATGCAAGCTGCTCAGATAGATACTTTTCTAAGAGTTAGTACCCACCAAACCTGCATAGTTAGTTTTTACACCTTCAGAGTGAGTAAGGAACAGAGGTCAGTGGATTAGGAACTTAGGATCTTCCTCATGCTTAAAATCGTTTCCTTCTGGGAGAAGTTGCTCCTTGCTTTCATATATTTTGTTCACAAAATATGCATTTTCAGTTAGAAAATAGTTTTAACTGATCCTTATTGTTATGGTAAAAAAAGAAAATTATTTTTATTCCCAACTTGTTGATGAGAAAACTGAGTTCTTACTGAAGGAACATGCCCATAAAATGGCAAAGATCAAACTTGAAACCAAGACTATAGAAAACTGATGAAATTCCCATGACACCATATATAATCAATCAGCTAATTTATGATTTGGAGAAAGAAATGGCAACCCACTCCAGTATTCTTGCCTGGAAAAATCCCATGGACAGAGGAGCCTGGCCGGCTACAGTCCATGGAATTGCAAAGAATCAGGATATGACTGAGCACTTGTCAGCAGCAGCTTATGACTGGTTGAAAACACACAAACAAAATATGATCTCATAACCTCTGTGGTTTATAACGAAGGTGCTATTCTTGCTCACATCTGCTCACTGCAGATGCATTTCAGTTCAACTCCACACCTTTTGCATTCCAGGGTAGCCCTTCATCTGGGAAGCGAGCGCTGCTCTCACAGCAAAAGGAGAACAGCAACAGTGGAACATGTGACAGCTCACAGAGCTCCACCTAGAAGTGACATATGTCCCTTCTCATTATTTAAATGGACAAAATTAGTCACATGGTCAGGCTCCCGTTCAGGGGCTACTGGGAAGAGATACTCATGTCCCAAGTGAATGGGTCTGGCATCTCTAAGCACTTCTGCCACTGAAATTCTGAGCTCTGAAGGAGTGTCATTCTCTGATGTCAGCAGGAACACCAGCTCTAAGTTTCCACAGCATTCAGATATGGGACATGAAGCATATGGGGCAACAGACACAGGGGAGTGTTTCTCTAGAAACTCAACAGTGTTAATCGCAAGAAACTATGCTCAGGTGTGCAGGTTGTCCTCAGCCTGAGACAGACATACTAACAGACTGATAACTTTGCATTTGTGTGAGTGTTTGTGGGGCCAGATCTCAGCAATATTATAAATCCAAGCACCAGTTATCACAGAAATCAGCACCTTTCAACATCTGAACTGTATGGGCAGTCAGTTAGGAAATGAACTGCAAGCAATTCATTACTATGACAAACTAACAAAGTTTTTAAAAACTGGCATTTTAAAGAAATGCAAGTTTAAGGATATTCTTTAAATACTAGCCTGCTTATTCACTTGCATTCTGTTTTCATGAACAGGAGAGAGAGGAGTGGGGTTACAGCTACTTCCTAAAGAATTGCATTTGACCATGATTATACCCATGGGTGTGCATACATCCATGAACTTCGAGTTACATGTGTGTGGTAGCAGAAAAAACAAGTTGAGAACCACTTATCTAAACCACAACCACATTTATCACTTCTCTATCACTGCAAATAATTCCATGTGTGTTCTCACTAGCCAAATAGTAAGCATCCCAAGAACAAGAACCATATTTCCCCCTTTTCAGCTATTGGTTGCAACTTGGTCTCATGAAATCATCATTTGGCATGGGTAGGGGAACTTTTTTTTCCCCCTATTAAGGGGATTAACGTGAGGGAAAATTCCAGTTATGGAGCAGAGAATAATAAATTTTATTGAGATAGGAAGAAATTAGAAAATTATTATTTTAATGATCTATTAATTTTCTGTTTTAAAATAGAGCTAAATGAAGAGGGAGAATTTCTTGTTCATCTCATTGAGATCTGCCAAGTATTTGTGAATGGTTATGTCGAGCTTATGAAAGGTTGCTGCTGCAAGCCATGTGTTATGCCAGGATTCACGACCTCCAGAGGAGAGGATTTCGATTCAGGGTCAGAGATAAGACTTGACTACCTGGAGCTTTTTGTGTAGCAAAGTTTTATTAAAGTGTAACAGATAGGGAAAGCATCTGACAAGACATCAGAAGGGGACAGAAAGAGTGCCTCCTTCCTACTTTTTAGCAAGGTGTTTTATGGCTGTTAGAAAGCTATTAATCAGATAAGAGAGACACCTCAAGACTAAGGGAGGTTCACCAGGCCCCTCTCCCACAATATGTATTTCTGAGACAGGATGGCACCTAGATGTGTCATCCCCACTCCCCCCGCCCAACACCCCCCACCCCCACCGGCCATAAAACAATTGACATGAATACTGGTTTGTTCAGTCATTATCAGTCCAAGGTTTCAGAAAAGAAAAAAGTTAACCTTAAGCGGATAACCATTATATCTACTACTGTGGGCAAGAATCCCTTATAAGAAATGGAGTAGCCATCATAGTCAACAAAGGAGTCTGAAATGCAGTACTTGGATGCAATCTCAAAAATGACAGAATGATCTCTGTTTGTTTCCAAGGCAAACCATTCAATATCACGGAAATCCAAGTCTATGCCCTGACCGGTAATGCTGAGGAAGTTGAAGTTGAATGGTTCTATGCAGACTTACAAGACCTTCTAGAACTAACACCCCAAAAAAGATGTCCTTTTCTTTATAGGGGACTGGAATGCAAAAGCAGGAAGTCAAGAAATACCTGGGGTAACAGGCAAATTTGGCCTTGGAGTATAGAATGAAGCAGGGCAAAGCCTAATAGAGTTTTGCCAAGAGAATGCACTGGTCATAACAAACACCCTCTTCCAACAACACAAGAGAAGACTCTACACATGGACATCACCAGATGGTCAATACCAAAATCAGACTGATTACATTCTTTGCAGCCAAAGATGGAGAAGCTCTATACAGTCAGCAAAAACAAGACGGGGGGCTGACTGTGGCTCAGATCATGAACTCCTTAACGCCAAATTCAGACTTAAATTGAAGAAAGTAGGGAAAACCACTAGACCATTCAGGTATGACCTAAATCAAATCCCTTACAATTATACAGTGGAAGTGACAAATAGATTCAAGGGATTATATCTAATAGAGTGCCTGAAGAATTATGGATGGAGGTTCGTAACATTGTACAAGAGGCAGTGTTCAAGACTATCCCCAAGAAAAAGAAATGCAACAAGGCAAAATGGTTTTCTGAGGAGGCCTTACAAATAGCTGTGAAAAGAAGAGAACCAAAAGCAAAGGAGAAAAGGAAAGAAAGCAGAGTTCCAAAGAATAGCAAACAGAGATAAGAAAGCCTTCCACAACGATCAATGCAAAGAAATAGAGGAAAACAACAGAATGGGAAAGACTAGAGATCTCAAGAAAATTAGAGATAATAAGGGAACATTTCATGCAAAGATGGGCACAATTAAGGACAGAAATGGTATGGACATAACAGAAGCAGAAGAGATTAAGAAGAGGTGGCAAGAACACACAGAACTGTACAAAAAAGATCTTCACAACCCAGATATTCATGATGGTGTGATCACTCACCTAGAGCCAGACATCCTGGAATGTGAAGTCAAGTGGGCCTCAGGAAGCATCACTATGAACAAAGCTAGTGGAGGTGATGGAATTCCAGCCAAGCTATTTAAAATCCTAAAAGATGATGCTGTGAAAGTGCTGCACTCAATATGTCAGCAAAGTTGGAAAACTCAGTAGTGGCCACCGGACTGGTAAAGGTCAGTTTTCACTCAAATCCCAAAGAAAGGCAATGCCAAAGAATGCTCAAACTACTGCACAATGGCACTTATCTCACACACTAGCAAAGTAATGCTCAAAATTCTCCAAGCCAGGCTTCAACAGTACATGAACCATGAACTTCCAGATGATTAAGCTGGATTTAGAAAAGGCAGAGGAACCAGAGATCAAATTGCCAACATCTGTTGGATCATTGAAAAAGCGAGAGAGTTCCAGAAAAAACATCTATTTCTGCTTTATTGACTACGCCAAAGCCTTTGACTATGTGGATCACAATAAACTGTGGAAAATTCTTCAAGAGATGGGAATACCAGACCACCTGATCTGCGTCTTGAGAAATCTGTATGCAGGTCAAGAAGCAACAGTTAGAACCGGGCATGGAACAACAAAACTGGTTCCAAATCAGGAAAGGAGTACGTCAAGGCTGTATATTGTCACCCTGCTTATTTAACTTATTTGCAGAGTACATCATGAGAAATACTGGGCTGGAAGAAACACAAGCTGGAATTAAGATCACCAGGAGAAATATCAATAACCTCAGTTATGCAGATGACACCACCCTTATGGCAGAAAGTAAAGAAGAACTAAAGAGCCTCTTGATGAAACTGAAAGAGGAGAGTGCAAAAGTTGACTTAAAGCTTAACACTCAAAAAACTAAGATCATGGCATCCAGTCCCATCACTTCATGGCAAATAGATGGGGAAAGAGTGGAAACATTGGCAGACTTTATTTTGGGGGGCTCCAAAATCACTGCAGATGGTGATTGCTGCCATAAAATTAAAAGACACTTACTTCTTGGAAGCAAAGTTATGACCAACCTAGACATCATATTAAAAAGCAGAAACAATCATTTCACACCAGTCAGAATGGCTGCTATCCAAAAGTCTACAAGCAATAAATGCTGGAGAGGGTGTGGAGAAAAGGGAACCCTCTTACACTGTTGGTGGGAATGCAAACTAGTACAGCCACTATGGAGAAGAGTGTGGAGATTCCTTAAAAAACTGGGAATAGAACTGCCATATGGCCCAGCAATCCCACTGCTGGGCATATACACCAAGGAAACCAGAATTGAAAGAGACGCGTGTACCCCAATGTTCATCGCAGCACTGTTTACAATAGCCAGGACATGGAAGCAACCTAGATGTCCATCAGCAGACGAATGGATAAGGAAGCTGTGGTACATATACACAATGGAATATTACTCAGCCATTAAAAAAAAATACATTTGAATCGGTTCTATTGAGATGGATGAAACTGGAGCCCATTATACAGAGTGAAGTAAGCCAGAAAGAAAAACAACAATAAA
Organism: Giraffa tippelskirchi; assembly: GCF_054371585.1. Taxonomy (NCBI): domain Eukaryota; kingdom Metazoa; phylum Chordata; class Mammalia; order Artiodactyla; family Giraffidae; genus Giraffa; species Giraffa tippelskirchi. Next base: position 73,189,680 of record NC_137284.1, read on the forward strand.
CAGTATACTAATGCATATATATGGAATTTTAAAGATGGTAACGATAACCCTATATGCGAGACAGAATAAGAGACACAGATGCATAGAACAATTTTATGGACTCTGAGGGAGAAGGTGAGGGTGGGACGTTCTGGGAGAATAGCATTGAAACATGTATATTATCATATGTGAAACAGAACACCATTCCATGTTCGATGCATGAGACAAGGGCTCAGGGCCGGGGCAACGGGATGACCCAGAGGGATGGGATGGGGAGGGAGGTGGGTGGGGGGTCCAGGAAGGGGAACACATGTAAACCCATGGCTGATTCATGTCAATGTATGGCAAAAACTATTACAATATTGTAAAGTAATTAGCCCCCAACTAAAATAAATAAATTTATAAAAAAAAAAACAAACAACCAAACTAAAAAGCTTTTGCACAACAAAAGAAACCATCAATAAAATGAAAAGACAATATACAAAAAAACAAACAACCCCCCCAAAAAAACCTAAAAATACAATGTGATACTTAAAAGCTTGAATTTTATAAAAACCTTAATTCATAATATTTTAATAAAAAGTTTCAAAATCTTAAAAAAAAATAAAATGAAAAGCAGAAACATTACTTGGCCAACAAAGGTCCATCTCATCAAAGCTTTGGTTTTTCCAGTAGTCATGCATGGATGTGAGAGTTGGACTATAAAGAAAGCTGAGCACTAAAGAACTGATGCTTTTGAACTATGGTGTTGGAAAAGACTCTTGAGAGTCCCTCAGACAGCAAGGAGATCCAACCAGTCCATCCTAAAAGAAATCAGTCCTGAATATTCATTGGAAGGACTGATGCTGAAGCTGAAACTCCCAATTTGTTGGCCACCTGATGGGAAGAATGTACTCATTTAAAAAGACACTGATGCTGGGAAAGATTGAAGGTGAGAGGAAAAGGGGATGACAGAGGATGAGATGGTTGGATGGCATCACCGACTCAATGGACATGAGTTTGAGTAAACTCCGAGAGTTGGTGATGGACAGGGAGGTCTGGCATACTGCAGTCCATGGGGTCGAAAAGAGAAGGTCAGGACTGAGCTACTGAACTGAACTGAATCTTAGCGGAACCATTTTGAAGAAAGGCAGAATCCAAAGCAAATATATAGTTTCATTAACATAGCTTAAGAAAAACATTTCCATAAGAAAATCGCATTGGTTAGCTCAAGGGAGAACCAGGTGTCCTCAACATAGAATTAAAAGAAGCCTGTTTTATTTTTGTGTAGAAAATGAATAAAACATCTGCCTCTTGCAGTTTACTCCTCCTGCTGCTTGGGGACCTCTGGCCTTCCTACTTGTTACCCTCTCACTTTCAAACTGCCAAGGGCTTCCCAGGTGGTGCAGAGGTAAAGAATCCACCTGTCAATGCAGGAGACACAGGTTTGATCCCTGGGTGGGGAGGATCCCCTGGAGGAGGAAAGGGCAACCCACTCCAGTATTCTTGCCTGGAAACTCCCACAGACAGAGGAACCTGGCGAGCTACAGTCCATGGGGTCACAAAGGGTTGGACGCAACTAAGCACACAGGCACACACAGACTGCCAAGAAAGAATTAACTTTAGTGAGGCTAACTGGGTCAGGAAAAAGTTTTCACAGTATCTAATGACTCACTTCTTCCCACACCTTGATATGGAGCTGGGGGCAGGCAGTGAATACCTCCATGTTCATATTTGCAGTCAGAATTTCTAGGGAGCAGAGTCATAAAAGGCTCCCACATTTCCAAGTATATAGGTCCAGAGCAAAGACTTTGAAAATGGAAAAGAAGAATTAACTTGTTTGATGACAAAAATAAATTTTACTTACCATAATTTCAACTTAAGTGTTTTGAGGCTACATACTTATGAAATGTTAAAGGATACGGAAAAGGCACAAGGCTGTTTTAGACAGTCTGTTCCGAACTTGAAACATAAAACTGTGAGAAATCTGAGTTCACATTTATGAGAGTAGCTGCTCCTGAGCAAGTAAGCAGACAGAGTGCTTTTATTTTCTCTAAAAAAGCAGAGACGCTTCTGAAACCCTCCTCAAAACAGAAACTTGATGTATATGCTATCATTTTCCCCTTTGAAGTCAAAAGGAATTAAATCTTCAAGACACACACTACAAAGCAGGGAAATATCAGTATTCCAAGCACATACGGAAACAACCAAGCTCCAGACAGCTTTGCCTGGGAACATAAAGCAGATAAACAATTCAAGTACAGACTCTATTTCCCCATGACACAGTCTTCTATTTTATTTTTACATTTACTTATATGCTGCCTGATTGACTGCAGGAAAAATTTGAGTCAGATAAAGCCCTCCATTTTTTTTTTTAAGTAGATAGCAGTTCCTATGTTAATCCTTCCTAAAGGCTCTGCCAACAGTGGCATATCTAATACATGAAAATATATGTGTAACTGAAAAATAATTTTAATTTGCAGGAGGAAAATGTGTTTTGATTCTCTCAAGAGAACCACTTCCACACAGACCATTTAAAGCAGGATTGATGCCTGAAATTTATTTGGAAAGGCAGAGTATTTCATTTTCCTGGGAGGAAACTGGGTTTTCCACTTAAGAAGGAAGACATCCACTAGAGAAAAGGAAAGAATACTTGTGTGTCACTGAGTGCATACACTGAGTATAATCGTACTGAGGCCACACTTTTCTATTAATCTGAATCAGGAAATGCCTCTCCTCCTTCAGATTGTATCTTCCTTTCTCCCCTCTCTGGTTTTGGCTGTAGCTAAAGTTAAACCCCAACTGATACCAGTCCTTTAAAAAAAAATCTGGATGACCCTTTCCATAAATGCTCTCACTAGTCTGATTCGCACAAAACTGCTAGTTAATCAATGATCCTCCCCCTCCAGCCAAATTCTTCACTGTGAACTTGAACTCAAAGTTAAGGACATGTGGGCTGGTCACAGGCAGTGGGAGAGGGAAAATCACTACCACAGCGTGGAGGTCAGAGGCTGTGGGAAGCCGTGGGAGGCTTGTGGGCTCTGCAGGTAGACACCATGGTGATCACACAAGCCGTTTTCAGTGACAAGTACTTTGCATATGTGAAAGTTTAATCCTCTCACTGAGGCCCGCCCAGCAAGTGAGATTATTACCTCCATTTTATTTTATTTTTTTTTTATTACCTCCATTTTAGACTTGAGGAAACTGAGGTCTAGAGAGTTTGAATAACTTACTCGCCCGAATGTGTGCACATTTTTTTGAGGCTAGATCTGTTAGAATTCAAATCCCCTATTTTTAACCAGTCATTTTGCCCAACGTGCTATTACGAGGATCCTCTGAAAGGATCAATAAGAGATTGATGATAGCAGTTCCCTCAGGACTGGGGAGCAGGGAGAAGAGAGGGCTCTGAGGGTAGAAAAGAAGAGACAGACTTTTCATTGTCTGCCCTTTTGCATTTTGAATTTTTCAATTTATTTTTTACCTCGTACAGTCAATCCTCATCGTTTGTAGATTCCATACCTACAAATTTGCCTACTGGCTAAAATCTATCTATACCACTAAAATCAATACTTGCATGCTTTAATGGTCATTTGTAGGCACGTGTAGGGTGTCAAAATATTGTTCACTCAGGCAAGTCAACTTCACACTCTGAACCTCATTTTCTCTTTTGTAAAATAAAGATTACTAATTGTGCTCAGCATTTAAGATTACAATCTATGTATGATATGTGCATCTATATACAAACATCCCCTCTATGCGGTGGTTCTATATTCTCTAGTTCAGTGTTCAGAGCAACTTTGTAGAACATAACTATCCTAAACAACAAAAATCATCCACATATGTATTTTTAATACTACATGTGAGAGGATGTGTATGTATGTATTGTATATTTGATTTTCCCAATTATGTGAGCACAGGGATTGGCAGGAACATATAAAAGGGTATATACCCTTGAGCATTAAGGATAGAATCAAAATCACAGTTCAGAGTACTAACTTCATATTTCAGAAAAAAGGACCATACAAGAGAGGAAAGAAAGAAGAGGTCCTAACTAACAAAGTGGGCAAGGTGATGGTCAAGATCTAAACACAGAAGCCATCTCATCCTGTGAATGTTGTAGAAATAAACACTCAGCAAGGATTCAGAGAGTTCAGAGATCAGGAAGTGTACCCAAGAGAGCCTGAAAAGCAAGCCAGAAGTATTCTAAGGTGACATACCTCACAAGAGAAAAATACATATGTAGCTATTGAACCCATGAGTTCATACCAAAAGTCGCACCAGCAATTGATAAAAGTTGAGATCTCAGCAAGTGGAAAGCTACAGTGGGGCCGCAGACACAATTTTGGGGAACTGAGCCACGGAGAAGCTGAGAATATAGAAACTCGAGATGGAGGAGTCATGCTAGACCAGAGGCCCTTTTGTTCATGTAAATTTTTCTTGGGATAGAGTCAGTATTTGAAATCAAATTCTGAAAGAATTCCATGACCCAAAAAATGACCCAATTTTTCCTATAAAAGGTACAGATATTTTAGCTATTTTCTTTTTACTTCCATCATCAGTCTTAGTAGGGTTCACCCCAAAAAAAAACCAGAAAAAAATTGGTAAAGAAAGACTACCCTCAACCTCCAACTGCAGGGAGTTTAACAGACAATGACCCCAGCTGCTCTGAAATCCATTTTCATGTGTGCCATGAATCATGCTTCCCACTGGCTGCTTTGTGTGGGTCAGGAACACTGAGGCAGGCCTGTTCCTGGGAGACGGGGAACTTTTCAGAGGGTCTCTGGGGACCTTCTTAGGGTGGACAGTGTCTAGGGCACTTCCATCCAACCTTCCCTCGGGTTCTTGTCTCTCTGCATGAACACCCATCCTCAGCCTGATGGCCTCATCCAGCTCCCTCTCCCAAAGCAGTTTCCTAATTAAACTCCTTGCATGCTTAATCCCATCCTGACACCTTCTTCTCAAATGAGCAAGGCTAACCAAGGAAACCAATATCTAATGTTTAGTAAAAGTTACTGAGTTATTGGCCAAAAACTGGGAAGCTTCACTCTCTGCTCCCTAGTCTGCTTGAGACTCACTCACTGCCCACAGGACACAGTCTGCTCCGAGACTGAAAACTACCAAGGTTTAGATTCAAGTCATGAACCAATCACAGGTTATTGTACATTACAGATTATACACATAATTAAAGGCCTTTAAAGATCATTTTATTTGGGGGGGGGGCTCCAAAATCACTGCAGATGGTGACTGAAGCCATGAAATTAAAAGACGCTTACTCCTTGAAAGAAAAGTTATGACCAACCTAGACAGCATATTAAAAAACAGAGACATTACTTTGCCAACAAAGGTCCATCTAGTCAAGGCTATGGTTTCTCCAGTGGTCATGTATGGATGTGAGAGTTGGACTATAAAGAAAGCAGAAGAATGGATGCTTTTGAACTGTGGTGTTGGAAAAGACTCTTGCAAGTCCCTCGGACAGCAAGGAGATCCAACCAGCCCATCCTAAAGGAAATCAGTCCTGAATATTCATCGGAAGGACTGATGCTGAAGCTGAAATTCCAATCCTTTGGCCACCTGATGCGAAGAACTGACTCATTTGAAAAGACCCTGATGCTGGGAAAGATTGAAGGTGGGAGGAGAAGGGGAAAACAGAGGATGAGATGGCTGGATGGCATCACCAACTCAATGGACATGAGTTTGAGTAAACTCTGGGAGCTGGTGATGGACAGGGAGGCCTGGTGTGCTGCAGTCCATGGGTCGCAAAGAGTCAGACACCACTGAGCAAATGAACTGAACTGAAAGATCACTTGTAAATGAATGCTAAAACTACAAATGCCATGAATCCATTCCACTGAAATTCTAGAATACTGTGCATACCTCAAAACCGTGAATTAGTCTATTGGGTGCAGGTGCTATCTGCCTCAATCCATTCCACACACCCTTCCTCCACGTGGATGAATCTCCCTGCGTTGCTACCTCGTGGATTTCCACCTGTTCTTCAAAATCAACTCAAAGTTTACCTCCTGTAGGAAAAAGCCTCCTGATTTCCCCTGGCCTGATAACCTCCCTATGCTGTTTCTTTAAGGATTTGTACCTGACTTTATTGAGAGATCTATCGAACAAGGCTTTTTTTTTCAGGTGCTGGTAATTAATGACCAACCAAAGGTGCCTGAAACAGGCATGCTTACCTCACAGAACGAGGAGCCCAGAAAACTCTGCAGTGCAATTGGTTCTGTTGCTCCAAGGTGTCGTTCAGAACCTACCCCTGTTCCGTTCGTGCACTCCATTTCATCCTCACGGAGTTAGAAATACTGTCCCTCAAGCTCTAACCACTGCTGCTGCTGCTAAGTCGCTTCAGTCATGTCCGACTCTGTGCGACCCCAGAGACGGCAGCCCACCAGGCTCCCCCATCCGTGGGATTCTCCAGGTAAGAACACTTGAGTGGGGTGCCATTCCTTCTCCGGTTCTAACCACTATCACCTCAAAAAACACATTCAGAGGTGAGAAGAAAAGGCGAAACCATCAACCCCTTTTCCTCTCATTTATGACAAAAGAGAAAACCCGGTCCAGAGCAGCCCTTTTATCTCATTGGCCAGAATAGGGTCAGTTGATTGGTCCAACCAATCAGAGCAGAGAGGACTAGGATTACCTGATTGGCTTAAACCCAGGATGATTTATCCCTTGAATGGAACCCACCTGCTCTGCTCCTGTTGCTGCCTCTTGCCTAATTTCTTTCTTTCTTTCTTTTTTAAATCAAGGCCCTTTTATCCAGGAAGATGGAGAGAGTGGCTGGGGAGCAGAGAACCAACCATGTCTGGTCCACACCCAACTCAGAGTTCCTGGGGGAGCTGCCTGTCTGCCTCCATACTCGACTGAATCCTGTCTCCCTTTCCTAACTGGCCCGTGCTGCTGTTTAGTAGCTAAATCGTCTCGGACTCTTTGTGACCCCATGGACTGTAGCCTGCCAGGCTCCTTCGTCCGTGAGATTTTCCAGGCAAGAATACTGGAGTGGGTTGCCATTTCCTTCTCCAGGGGATCTTCGGGACCCAGGGATCGAACCAGAATGGAACCTGGCCTCCTGTTTGCCAGGCAGATTTTTTACCACTGAGAGTAGCACTCAATACCAGTTTGCTGAACACTCGAAATATTTATTTGTTTATTGAAAAATTAAAACAGCACACATAACTATTGGAATTCTAAAAATATGCTTACAAAATGAAATCCTAGATAAGTTTTCCAACACCTCGGCTATAAGATTAATAGGAATGCTACAGCGGTTGTAGAGAGCAACAGAATGAGGCTGAAGAAAGTAAATAATGACAATGTGAACCTTCTGGCTCAGCTTCCATAATCACAATCACAGACCCCTCAGCTCTTTGACTCATACTCATACTCAAATATGCTTTTGGTGTCCCACTCAGGGACACAACAGCTATTTTAATGGTGGCCATAGAATATATGACGCACTGGGAGGTGCTACACTAGATAAAATGAGCACTAGTAAAATTTTCCTGGCCATCACAATCACAATCACAACATGGGTTTTGGTGTTACATAGGATGCACTACTCACCCAAACCTCCTGCGGTTTCCAGACTTCAGAGGTTATCAACTGACAAATTGAATTTCCCTATGTTGGGTCCCAGGGCATCCCTCGTAGCTCAATCAGTAAGGAATCTGTATGCAATGCTGGAGACCTAGGTTCGATTCCTTGGTCGGGAAGATCCCCTGGAGGAGGAAATGGCAACCCACTCCAGTATTCTTGCCTGGAGAATTCCATGGTCAGAGGAGCCCAGCAGACTACAGTCCATGAACTTGGAAGAGTCGGACATGACAGCGACTAAACCACCACCACCAATGTTGGGTCCCAGGGCTTCCCAGGTAGCCCCAGTGGTAAAGAATCTTTCTGCAGTGCAAGAGACCAGGGTTCTATCCCTGGGTCAGGAAGATCCCTTGGAGAAGGAAATGGCAGCCCACTCCAGTAGTCTTCTGGGAAATCCCATGGACAGTGGAGCCTGGTGGGCTACAGTTCATGGGAGTCTCAAAGTATCAGACCCAACTGAAGTGACTGAGCAGGCAGCACATGGATCCCTGCAAAGTTCTGATCACACTCACCTGGCAGTTTTGTTTGCAATTGCATGCTTAGGTCCAAGAAATGATAGGTCTAATGAATTTGGGGAGTGAGGGGTCAGCAAAAGGATACATAAGCACACCCAAATTCCTAACTTGAGCAACTAAGTGGATGGTGGATGGAGGAGCAAATCTGGAGAAAAGCCTCTGCCTAGAACATAGTCCCTGCAGAGAAGCCATGACTTGCCCACGTACCTTACACAAGTCTGGGCTCCAAGACACCTCCTCAGAGAAGCCTTCCTTGACTTTACCTGAACTGTGAGCCCCACCATCGTCCATCCCGTTACCCTGCCTCACCCCTTCCTGACATGACACACTGTTGATTTCTGTCCATCTCCTCCACTAGAATATGTTTCCTGAAGGGGAGAACAGTTTGTGTCTTGCTCACTCCTGAGTCTCCAGGGACCCGTGTGTCTGGCACACGGGAGTTTCTCAGTAAACATGAGTTGTGAGATGGGATGAGGGGCATAGTTTGGGATGTGTTGAATGTCAGGTTTATGCTGGACTTACGGAGGGAGTCAGTGAGAAAAGGAAATAGCTGTCTGATGCTCTGGACTTTACACAGCTGTGTAAAGTGGCATAGTGTACTGGCATAGTGATGAGTACAACCGGGAGGAAGGGCAGTGAGTTGTATCCCTCCCCTCGGTGGGAGAGATTAAGTGGGGAAAAAAAAGTCAAGGATGGATTACCCAGACCTTCTGCATTTAAGGGAGAAGAATAGGAGATAAAAGAGAAACCAGCATGGTTGAAAGAGAACCAGGAGGCAGTGATGTCATGAAAGCAACAGAGGAAACAGTTTCAAGAAGATTTGATTAACAGGGCCTAAAATACAAAAGGGGCTTCCTAGGTGGTGCTAGTAGTAAAGAACCCGCCTGCCAGTGCAGGAGACGTAGAGATGCAGATTCGATCCTTGGGTCAGGAAGATCCCCTGGAGGAGGAAATGGCAGCCCACTCTAGCATTCTTGCCTGAGAAATCCCATGGACAGAGGAGCCTGGCAGGCTACAGTTATGGGGTCACAGAGAGTTGGACACGATTGAAACGATTTAGCAGGCACAAAAGATACAGAAGAGCCCAGAGGAGAAGGATAGAGTAATGCCCTGTGTGTTACACATGATATAACACAATCAATCTCTCTCTCTCTGTAAATAGCTAATTAAAAAAAAAATGACAAGATTGAAGAAACAGGTCATTACTTCATCTTGAAATTCTTACTGCTTCTTCTCATTCAAGTTTCCAGCCTATGTGTTACTCTATTTTACACATATCCATCCATCCATACATGTATATATAATACACACGTGGCAGAAGCAGCCGAAAACAATTATTCCTAATTCATTTTCAAAGTCAAGAGGCATTTTAGCCCTAGGTCAGAACTCCCAGGATCCCATGTGAAAAGTTCTGAAGAAAAAAAATCTGGAAAACATTTCTGACTCCACAAGCCTCACAAGGACAGCTTTCAGACCGTCTGATTCAGAACTCCCAGAAGAAAAAAGCGATCCAGCGCTCGTCCTTATAAAAGCCAAAACCCTTTCTTCAGGATGTAGCAGCCTTATCACATGACCTCAGCTGGTCTGGAGGAGAGCAGGTGGGTGTGACATTAAAATGTAATATGAAATCCACCAAGCCCTAGGGAGGTTGGGGAGGAACTGGATTTGCTTTCAGGCACGCTCATCCCTTTGGGTTGCAGATGGGGTTGAGCCTGAGAGAATGAATAATTGCCAAGGCAGCTCAGAGCTAAATTCCTCTCCAGCAGAGGGCTTCCTGAGTCTTTGTTTCAGGCTGAGCTGGTGATGAGTACAAAGAAAAGGGAGGAGAAACCGGTATTCTTTAGGCTTGTTACTGCCTTTCCATTCATAGTGGAGCTCAGCCTCACTGTACGCAAGAATCACCCAGGAGTTCTGAAGATGCTGCTGTCCAGTTATGGGGCCCAAATAGCAGTGTTTAAACTTCCCAGGTGATTGCAATGTGCAAAGCCATTTAGAACTTTAATGCAACTGTCTAGCCTAGGATGGCCACAGGGAGGACACTTGCCAGGCTCCAGTTATTACTGATTCCCCAGAAAGAGCCATGGTCATGGCCAAGTGTGGGAACAGTCACTGACGTTGTCGTTAAGTCCTGCAAGCAGCTGTGGTTTCACTTTCTGCAGGACCCCCCATCCCCCCATGTCAGCTCGAAAAGAAATTAACCACTTCAGCTGAGATGCTGCTTAAGGCAAAGTATTTTATGTTCCTCATTCACCCAAACAGAGCATACAGTTTTCTGATCCATCCTAAAGAAAGATTTGGGGTTGTTGAACATGTAGTCATTTTTCTGTAAAGCCTTATGGTTTAAAGTGTGGTCCCCTAGTATCAGTCTTGGTGTTTGGGGAGAGCTTGGTAGAAATTCAGAATCTCAGGCCCCACCCTGGCTCTGCCTCAAACTATAAATCTTGCTAGATGGCGCAGAATACATTAAATATCTTTATTGAAACATACACAAGAGAGGGAGGAATTCTCATAAACTGACAGACTTTGAGAGGAACTAAGAGGCAAAACAAGCATTTCAAAGAGGAGAAAAGGAACATAAACCTCGGTTCACTTAAAACTCATTTTTGTTGTTATTTGTTTTTTGTTTTGCTTTATGATTACCACCAGGAAGTGGCTAACTTTGGTTAAGATTTCTTTAAACGTAAGGGAACAAAACTGAGGGAGCAACAAAAATCTTAACAAATTAAGAATTTCTGTAAATCATGAAATTACTTGAGCGAGTCTAAAGGATTTTCCCTAAGTCACCACCTTCTCAGGCTCAGAATAATACATTTAGGTTGAATCATAATTATCGTCTCCTCTTGTTCAAAATTGTACCACTTGAAGATCCTTGAAATCAAAATATCTCATCACAGTAAGTCACACACCGTTTTAAAAATTATTCTACCACTAGGTGGCAATGTTGACCAAAAAATGGTGGAAACTGAAGTAAACATCCTCTTTTGTTAACCACATTTTGTGGTTTATTTAAATTTGCTGTGCAAGACATCTGAAAAGGTTAGAAGTTGCACCACTCTGCAGGAAGACCAAGAACTGAAACATGTGAATGTGGAAAATCACCAGTAAAAGACAACTGGAGAAGAAGGGAGCTGCAGGAAGTAACAGACTGTCTTGAAACAGCCGGCCTACCCAGGAATTTATGGGGTGGACCTGCTAAGCAATTCAGAGAGTCTGGACAACCAAAGGATTCCTGATCTGGTGATATCCCCAAGGAGATCACTGGCCTGTCAGACTTGATGTTAACATATCTCCTTTGCTCGGTACCTTAAGAGGGCCCAAGGGGAACATATATTATGAAGTCTGATTGCAGGCAAGCAAATCATTCGTTAGACATTCTCTTGCCTTGTTCCTAGCTGGTATACCTGATTCCTAGCTGTTATCTTCAATGTCTGGCTTTGCCTATGGATTCCTGACCTTGCTGTGTTCTAGGACCTAGGACTTCAGCCCTCCCCTCAGAATCCATGCTTCTCCCCCCAGAGCCTCACCTTGATGCTGCCTCAAGGACCTTAGAAAAATGTGACCCTAACTCAGACAATATTTGCTCCCTCTCCTGACTCCACTCCTGCCAAATCTTGTCACACCTTGAAACTGCACACATGATGCTTTGAACAAAGAATCATCAATTGTTAGAGCTGGAGGTAATTTAAAGATGTCATCACATCGATTCCTTTTATTTTTCAAGAGAAATCAAGGAGAGAGGAACAGCAATCATAAATACTTAATAAACTTCAAGCAGAAGTGGATTTATTATCTCCTAGAACAGAAGTCCTAAGGCGGGCAGCTCCCAGGGGAGTCAATTCAATGGCTCAGCAGTGTTATCAGAAGCCAGATTCCCTCCATATACTCTACTCTGCTGTCCCCAGCATGTTGCCTAAGATGTCTTTGTGGTCCAAGAAAGCTGTCTGGATTCCAAGCACTGCATCTTCACACACCAAAGTCCTAGGCCTTTTTCTCCCTTACTAAAAATGAAGTCAACTCGTAGAATGCCACTAGCAGCCTTGCCTTCAATCTATTAACCAGTACTGGGTCACCTGCACAGTCCTCTCTGAGTCTCAGCTGTGGAGATGGAACTACCCTAATGGGCTCTGACAAATCAGAATCTGACTCACATGGAGGAGGGGCAGATGCTGGAGAACATTCTTTGGTGCTGCCAGGATACAGGAAACAGAAAATGCATCTTGGGTCAGTCGACCAGCGCTGACTGCTGCACTGTGGCAGAGAAACCAAGCAAGAGGAGGGTGATGTGCTTGAGAAATGGAAGTCATGGGAAAACAGGAACATCTAGGCAACTCAGAGTCAAAGAGCATGCTGAACCTGGGACACTAGTCCCAGCATGACCTTCACTAGCCAGTTGATAGGGAGCCAACCATTCCTGCTACATTTCACATCAATTTCTCGGTTACGGGCAGCATTATTCATTTGTTAGGGTGTTGTGAGTGGAAGTTTCTCACAATGAATCTGATGAGAGTGGAATATCAAAGGCAGGCTCCTAAAGCATCATCTGTTGGTTCATCCACTGATATTGTTGTTGTTGTTTAGTCACTAAGTCGTGTCCAACTCTTTACGACCCCATGGACCAGACTCTTCCATCCATGGGATTTCCCAGGCAGGTAAACTGGAGTAGGTCACCATTTCCTTCTCCAGGGGATCTTCTTGACCCAGGGATTGAACCCACATCTCCTGCTTGGCAGGCGGATTCTTTACCACTGAGGCACCAGGGAAGGCTGCATCGAGATTGAGCAGGCACTACTACAGGCTCACTGACAAGATTTATACTCCATCATTCAGTAACTCTGAAAGCCCTATTTTATGGCTGAACCAACAAGTGTCAAGACTGAGGAGAAGCCCTCCTAGAACTTCCTCTAAGCCAGTGGTTCTTACAGGTGGACATGCATCAGAAGCATCCAGAGGGCTGGTTAAAATACAGACTGCTTGGCTGCACCTCTAGAGTTTCTTATGCACTGGGACTGGGAGGGACCCAGGAATTTGCATTTTTCACAAACTCCAGGAGATGCCGGTGCTACTGGTCCAGGGATCACACTTGGAGGGCTCCACATAGCTCGAGGAAAGTCTGACAGACTCCAAAACTGTCCTCAGTGCCTAGAATTGCTCCAGCCTTGGCTGTAACCATTAATGTAGTTGAAAGTTTCTAGATCCCAAAGGCTGCCATAGACCTAGCTCACTCACACAAAGTTGATTTAACTTTTATGTATTTCAGTGGTATTACATTATATCTGGGGGATCCTAAAACTAGGCACATTTCTAACTCTCACACAAACAAGCAGACTTTTGATGCTCAAATATTCACTTATTTATTAATTAAAGAAAATATGTCCTACATGCTACTATATGCCTGTGTTAGGCTTTTCTAGAGGAAGTTATTACATATATAGGCCCTTCCTAAAAGGTCTATATGGCATCAGAGAAGACGAGGCATGTTGACACATATAGTTGCACAGGTAACCACAATGCAAGCTTGCAATGAAAGTCATAAAGGAGATACAAAGTGAGATGAAATTTTGGAAGGTGTAGCAGTGTTATTAAACTCAAGAGAATAAGAGAAGATTTCAAGAAAAGATGTGACAGTTAAGCTGGATCTTTAAAGAAAGAGTAGAATTGGGACACAGAAGATGGGACAAAGGCCACTCCAAAGTGTAAACATGAATCAACATAAGAAAGTGTTAAGTATGTAAGAAAAATAAACAGTTCAACATTACTGGGATGAAGATGCCTGAAGATAAACTAAATAGGGAATGTGGTGGCAAGGCTTTTTAATATCAGGGCAAGAGAGCGAGTGAAAGTTTTAAAGCAAGGAATTGAAATACTAAGGAATATTAACCCAGTAACAGTAAGGGAAAGATACACTGTATGTGGGAAGGAATTGGAATCAGTTGAGAGCTAGCTACTTTCAAAAAATAATTAAGATATAAGAATAAATTAAAAATTTAACTGAGAATTCCCTTGAAATACTTAGCAAGTCATTCAATGCACAATATCTATTTTTAGATGAAAAAATTAATGCAAAAGTATTTACAGCTGGCCCATACATGCAAACAAACCATAAACTAAAATTTCACTTATGGAAAAAGGCATTTATTCAGGGCTGCGTGCATGCTAAGTTGCTTCAGTCATGTCCGACTCTTTGCAACCCCATACACTATAGCTTGCCCAGGTCTCTCTGTCCATGGGATTCTCCATGCAAGAACAGTGGAGTGGAGAGCCATTTCCTTCTCCAGGGGATCTTCCCAACCCAGGGATCAAATCTGGGTCTGCTGCATTGGCAGGCGGGTTCTTTACCACTAGCAACACCTGGGAAGCCCTTATTCAGGGCTACTATAATGTAAAAAGACAACATATCAGAAGTTAAAACCACCTTGAATTTTAGAGAAAATCATGTATGTAATGAATTTTTTTAGCATTAAGTCAAACGAACTGGTTGTGACTTTCTCATGGTGACATCACAGTCATCCTGTAAACAGAAGCTCTACATCTCTGAGTTAACAACTAAAACTCCTCAGAGCTTTCAGAGTATTTCCCTGAGCATCTCTGGTAGCAAAATGAAATCAGTTTGGGTTTCCCTGGTGGTAAAGAATTCATCTGCCAATGCAGGAGACCTGGGTTGGATCCCCGGGTTGGGAAGATCCCCTGAAGAAGGGAATGGTAACCCACTCCAGTATTCTTGCCTGGAGAATCCCATGGACAGAGGAGCCTGGCAGGAGTCCATGGGGTCACAAAAGAGTCAGACACGACTTAGCGACTAAACAGGGACAACAACAAAATCAGTATAGGTTGCAAGGATTAACTATATTTTTATTTTAATATTTATTTATTTATTTTAGCATATGAAAAATATAGGTAACCCATCATGCCTACTAGCTCATAGATATTATTTTTTAATACATATAATTTTAAAAGATGAGTCAACCTAAAGAAAATATTGTGTATAATAATTGTATATTCATATCAAATGCCTACTGTTGCAGACCTGTTTTATCAGGTCTTTGACACCTCTGGGGATATCAAATGGCCCTAAAGTCAAGAGTTAGAAATGATCATTTTATCTCATGCCAATATACAAACCACTGAAAACAGAATTTCCACTTAAGGGCTGTGAAGGGGAAATGGCCTTAAAGTTCTTTTAGTATTGTCTTTTGAGCCTGATTTGATGGAGGGGAAAAAAAAATGCAAAGACAGCTGAGTGTGCAAATACATCCTAAAGCCCCTTAAGGTTGAAACTGCTTTTTCTCTTGACCAGGTTACTCCCAGGATAACAAATAAACGAATCAGTCAATAAAAAAAAATAATTAACATGGTCATTTTTTCATAGGGAAATGCTGCTATATAATATCAACAGTCTATGGTGCCCGCCTGTGAAATCTTCAAAATTAAAATCCTTCATTGGTCCTCTTATGACAAAACCCTATGTGTTAACTGACCTGGGCTGCCATAATAAAATTTCATAGACTGGGTGAATTAACAGAAATTTTTTCTTACAGTTTGGAAGCTCTAAGTCCAAAATTGGGTTCTAGTGAGGGCTCTGCTCCTCCCTTGCAGAAGGCCACGTCCTCATTGCGTCCTCAGATGACCCTTCCTTGGTGTGCACGTGAAGAAAGATTTCTCTCTCCCTCTTCTTATAAAGTCACCAATCCAATAGAATTAGGATCCCACGTATATGACCTCATTTGACCTTAACTGGGCCTCGTAGGTGGCTCTAGTCGTAAAGCACCTGCCTGCCAGTGCAGGAGAGACAGGAGATGTGGGTTCGATCCCTGGGTTGGGAAGATTCCCTGGAGAAGGGAATGGCAACCCACTCCAGTATTCTCACCTGGAGAATCCCATGGACAGAACATTCTGGCAGGCTACCGTCCACGGGGTCACAAAGAGTTGGACACAACTGAAGCGACTGAGCAGCACAATGTCAATCACAGCAAGATACTTAATCTTTCTGGGCCTCTCTGCCCTTCTCTGAAGGGGAGAATCGTAGTACCTTTGTGGGACTACTATGAGGATTAAACGAAATGCAAAGCACTAGGGTGTTCCAGCTCCTGGCGTGTTAACAGAGACTTCACATGTTCCTCTAGTTTATGTCCCTCAATCAAGTTTAGTTTCTGCTCTGGGTGAATGTGGAGCAATGTGACATTTATGATTATGCCAGGTGAACTGACAGGCTAACTTATTTTGTTCTCATTTCAGGAGTCTTCTCTTTCTTATTCTATGAGAGTAGGCAAGGCTTATCTTTCCTTACTTCAGAGATTTTGTGTTACAGGAACGAGCAAGGCATTGTCCGTTGCCCCAAATTCCACAACCCACCACCATCCCACCTCACTCCTACTGGCCTTGGATCTTAATTTATGGAAAAACTTAACTCATTTGGGAGAATCAAATCAGATAGTCTGAGGGGTAAAGGGGATGAAAAATGGGCTTGGACTTGAAGATGTGAGCATGTGAGAAGGTGGCATAAGGTTTTGATGGTTTTATCTCCAGATCAGGAAGGCGTTGAGGGCTTCACTGGTCTCTCCAGTGACCCATTGGTTGTTTTTATTTCTTCATTGATTGTTGTTTAATCTCTGTATATGTTCCAGCAAGTTTTCCAGTCTTTTTCTTCTCATTAATTTCCAGTTTCATACAATTGTTGTCAGAAAAGATGTTTGATATGAAAAAAGTCTTTACTGAGTTGCTAGGACTATCACTGTTAGTTTGATCTCGATGAAATAATGACCACAGCCTTACCTTCTGGCTAATCTGGAGGCCACATAAAAGAATTCTCTCCTTTGCTGAAATATGTGTAAGTTAGAATAAATCCTTTATGCAGTAAGACATACTGGCATGTTTTAAGGTGATCCCTGTCAGTGCCTGATTCCAAGACTTTAACCTTAAATATCCACATTTTGGCAAACTTTCATTTGGCTCCATTGAAAGACATTTTCCCCAGCTCCCAATGCTATCTTCCCTGTTATTTTGTTATTTATTTGCTAAAACCTGTCTGACTCTTTTGCCACCCCATGGACTATAGCCCACCAGGCTCTTCTGTCCATGGCATTTCCCAGACAAGAATACTGGAGAGGGTTGCCATTTCCTTCTCCAGAGATTTTCCTGACCCAGGGATTAAACTTGCATCTCCTGCATCTCCTTCATTGGCATGCAGGTTCTTTACCACTGAGCCATCAGGGAAGCCTCCATCTCCTCGAGGCTACTGTAAGTTTCTACAGTTGATGAAAGCACTCAGGGCTAGAAGAATAGCATAGGCAATGCGGTCGTTCCTGGAATTATTCTTGGCATGAAGCACCGCTGGTGTGATGGGCATTCAGGGCTGAATGTATCTGGTTTTCCTCACGCTGTGCACCCAGGCAAATCTGAGCTGGGTCATCGAAGGCCACTGACACTGCACTGTGATAACATTACTTGGCATTAAGGCAGCCATCCTGCTCAAGCAGTCCTCAAAAGAGGAAACCATTTTTAGGTAGAAAACAAGTTCCTTGTTGTGATCTAAAACCACCTCTCTCCCCTGGGTTCAGTGGGGAAAGTTACAGTGCACAAGGGGAAGGGCCTGTCTCTCCCATGCCACTCCCTCTAACTCTGGTCCATCTCCCTTCATTACCTGACCTCTAGTCACTTCTCCAAGCATTTTCATTCCAGACCGGTCGAATGTCTCAAGAGAAGAAGAAATATTTTGTCAGTCACCTTCTGTCCAAAGCAACAATAATAAAACATATATACACAAGGCTTGATTGTACAAAGTGCCTCACATACATACAACCACATTGTGATCCTGACAACAACCCTATAACACTGCTATCTGTAAAATTGTCTGTCATAAAATCTTTGTATGTATATATCCTTGTAGGCATATATTTTCCATGTGACCATCCTCCCCTTTCAGAAGGAAAAGGATGAACTTGATGTCATCAGAATGCTTAATGCCCCAAGGCTTGGGCCATTCCATTTACAAGAGATAATTTATATAAAATAAAAAAGGGATGAATGGAAAATATGTAACCACTGCAGGCTTTGTTTTGCCTTGTGTCATAAAAGTTTTTCCAAGCTCATGTCTCAGAGACCCAAATGAGAAAGGAACATGTTTATAACAGGATAACATCATTGTATATTGACTTGAGTACAAAGGAAGGACATAGTCACCTTACCCTGGGAAGATGAACCGAACAGAATAGGTACCTGAAGCTGGATGTGGATGATTCTGTCCATGTGTGCCTCCAAAGACTGGCAGGTGGGGGAAGATTTTCACTATTCCACCATGTGAACCAAGGTGGAGAAAATCCACCACAGAAGGATGAGAAAACAGCATGGTCAATGTCTGATATTAATTAATGTTTTTGAGTATAAAATAAAAAACCTTAAGGAAGAAAGTTCTACCTGATGTCTGTCTCTTGAAACCAATGAAACAGAATGGCCATCGTCAAAAAATCTACAAACAATAAATGTTGGAGAGGATGTGGCATAAAGGGGAACCTCCTACATTATTGGTGGGATTAAAAATTGATACAGCCACTGTGGAGAACAATATGGAGGTTCCTCAAAAAACTAAAAATAGAACTACACAGCAGTCCTATTCTTGGGCATATCCCTGGGGAAAATTGTAATTCAAAAAGACACATGCACTTCAATGTTCATTGCAACACTATTTACAACAGCCAGGACACGGAAGCAACCTAAATGTCCATCCACAGAGGAAGGGATAAAGAAGATGTGGTACACAAATACAATGGAATATTACTCAGCCATGAAAAAGAACAAAATAATGCCATTTGCAGCAAAATGGATGGACGTAGAGATCGTCATACTGAGCGAAGTAAGTCAGAAAGAGAAAAACAAATATTGTATAATATCACTTAGATGTGGATTCCAGAAAAATGGTACAGATGAACTTATCCACAAAGTAGAAATAGAGACACAGATGTAGAGAACAAACTTAGGGATACCAAGGGAAGGTGGGATGAACTGGGAGATTGGGATTAACATATATACATTATTATGTATAAAAGAGATAGCTAATGCAGAACCTGCAGTATATCACAAGGAACTCTACTCAAAGCTCTGTGGTGACCTAAATGGGAAGAAAATCTAAAAAAGAGGGACTATGTATATACATACAGGCTTCATTTATGGCTCAGACAGTAAAGAATCTGCCTGCAATGCAGGAGACCCAGATTTGATCCCTGGGCTAGGAAGATCCCCTGGAGAAGGGAACGGCAACCCACTCCAGTATTCTTGCCTGGAGAATGCTATGGACAGAGGATCCTGGCAGGCTACAGTCCATGGAGCTGTAAAGAGTTGGACATGAATGAATGCTTAACACTTTCACTTTCATTTTATGTATACATATAACTGATCCACTTTGCTGTACAGCAGAAATTGACACAAAATAGTAAAGCAACTATACATCAATAAGACAGGTTTTTTAAATTAAAAATAAATAAAATACAGGCATTAACATAAAACAAAGAATCAATGAAATGTAAGTTTGAAGACAGGGAGGAAAGAGAATAGAAGAAGATAAGAGAGAAAGAGAAGGCAGCTCATCTTGATGTCAAGAGATATTAACATGTTATAGATACATTCAGTCTCTGCTTGTTCTATCCTCGCCGTGACCTGTAAGCTATTTGGTGGTGCCCGAACGCATCACTTCAAATCCTGCTGCCTCAGTTTCTTGGTATATAAGTTCAGGCTAACATCCGTCTCCTTTAACGAGCTCCAATAGCCTGTGAGTACAAAGTTGGAAAGACTCAATCTGTCCCTGTAAAGAATATTTACAGCTCCCTGGAGCAAGGCAGGTTGGAGCTAAAAGTATCATTATTTTTGTAGTTAGAAAGTCAGAATCCATCCTCCACCATGCTTTAAGCCTTTGAAAGAGCTCTTTGTTTTTCTTCCTAAGCTCTGGCCCACGGGGAAAAATATTCTGTCTTTCAAAAGGTTTCTTTCATAAACAGGTCATTCTTTCTAAGTGGATTTCACTGACTATGTTTATTAACGTGTAGTAACACTTAAAGAAGGTTTCATTTGGTCCTAGGAAGAAAGTGGTGTGGGCAGCCTGCCACCCCCTTAGCCTAAAAAGAAATATTGTCTAGAACAAGGCCTGAAGCGTTTGGGGAGGCCAGTGCAGTTGCAGGTTGCCGCCTGGGTCTTGCGTCACTCAAAGCAAAGCCCTGCAAACAATGATGCATGTCCCGGGGGCCCTCATCCTGGCTGAGGCCAGTGGAGGAAGCCTTTCTTAGTCACTGAAGTGATTTCACCAGAGAGAAATCTCTGTCAATAAAAGGGGAGATGAAGATACTCGAGTTCATAAACAGCAGAAATTCAGTTTAACAAGCTGTCTGTCCATGTTTTCTTTCTGTCCGGGTGGTTAAATTCTTCCTCTGTTCTCAAAGTTAAACATTCCCATCTTTGATTTATGTCATGACTGAGTCTCTTAACTCTCCCTGTTATTTTTTTCTGATCTCACATCTCACTCTTTGTCTTAATTCTGGCCTTTTTTTCCCTCCTCAAGATATAGAAATCTTTTCGATGAAGGCCATCTTCAGAGATTTCTGGGCCTTAATAAATCTTACAGTAGAGTTTCCCATTAACTTCTCTTCAAAGGTAAAGTCAGGTTCAAATGGGTCTCCAGAGCCATCTGAAATGAAGACTGTAAGTCAAGAAGGGCAGTCTGCTGCCCTCGGGGTGTATGTGTGTGTTGGTGAGGGATGGGGGGGTTTGGGGGGATGGGGGGGTGGGGGTTGTGGGGGGGGAGTTAGGGGGGGCTGGGAGTGCCGCATAGGAGCTGAAAGGAGGTGACCAGTGGGGGAGCCCCTTGGCCATCTTTCCATTGGGTCTTTGTCCCTGAGTGCTCACCAATCTCCAGCAAAGCCTAGTATTGGAAGCAAATCTTGTGCCTTAATATAAAAATATGGATTGCCTGTCCTTTCAAGCTCCAACCCCCTCAAGTTTCATTCTAGATTCATGAAATTGTGCCCTGCCACATGAGCTCAAAAGCTGAGAGAAGATTTACTGGAAGCCAGAAAGTTAAACTCTGACCAAGATTTTTATTCAACCCCCTCCCAAGACTGGATGGAGATCTTCAAGTCCTAAGCCTGAGAGATGAGGCTCCCCACCTACTCCACCACTTCCTACCTTAGTTAATATCATGTATTTTCAAAGATCTAAACCCTGAAGTAAGTAAAAGGAATTTCAACAAAGGTCAGACTCTTAAGTTAATGCAATCCCTCCTCTAAAATACCCATTTTTCTTTCAATCTTTTTCCATGTGTTTTTGTGTCCCTATACTGGTGATCTAAGCATGTGTGTGCATACTAAGTTGGTTCCGTCATGTCCAACTCTATGTGACCCCATGAACTGTAACCCACCAGGCTCCTCTGTCCACGGATTCTCCAGGCAAGAATACTGAAGTGGGTTGCCATGCCCTCCTCCAGGGGATCTTCGCAACCCAGGGATTGAACACACGTCTTTTATGTCTCCTGCATTGGCAGGTGGGTTCTTTGCCACTATCACCACATGTGAAGCCCCTTAAGGATGTGCCTGGCCCATCTACTGGGAATTCTATTCCTTCCTCTATGCCCTGCACACACTTACCAAATGTCTTTTTTTTTTTTTAACTCTTCTTTTTGATGTGGACCCTTTTTAAAGTCTTTATTGTATTTGTTATAATACTGCTTCCATTTTATGTTTTGCTTTTTGGTTGCAAGGCATGTGAGATCTTAGCTACCTGACTAGGAATCGAATGCATGTCCACTGCATTGGAAGGCAAAGACCTAAGCACCGGACTGCCAGGGAAGTCCCCAAAGATCTTTCATTTGTTTGGTTTGATTATTTGTACCACAAGTTTCTCCACTGGAACACTCATCCTTCACATGACCATCTCTTTCTAGAAGGAACTCCAAAGAAGTAGGAGTAGATTTTTCTGACATTTTAAACATAGACTTGATGTATTTATTTAATACATACTTCTTGAGCACCCGTGATGTTCCAAGGAGGACACAGGAAGTCAACTACATTGCAAAGATAATTAACGCCAGAGGCAAAGCCACATGTGAACAAAGATTTTGAAAGATGAGAAGTGAGGTAAGTGAAAAAAGTATATGACTCTCCCCAGTGTAGGGAAAAGCACTTGAAAGGAATTGTGTAAGTCTGCTTGAGCTGCTATAACAAAATACTACAGTCTGGGTGACTTAAACAATAAACATTTTTTCTCACATTTCTCGAGGACCGTAAGTCAAAGATGAAGATACAGGCCAGTACAGTTCCTGGTGAAAGTCCTGTCCTGGCTTATGGATGGCTGTCTCTTTGTTGGATCCTCACATGGTGAGGAACGGGAGAGAGAGAGATCTCATGTCTCTTTTCTAAGGGCACTAATCTCATCATGGGCTCCCAAGACCACCTAGTGGAAAAGAACCAGCCTGCCAATGTAGGAGACATAAGAGATGCAGGTTCAATCCCTGGGTTGGGAAGATCCCCTGGAGAAGGGCATGGCAACCCACTCTAGTATACTTGCCTAGAAAATCCCATGGACAGAGAAGCCTGGCAGGCTATAGTCTATAGCGTCACAAAGAGTTGGACACAACTGAAGCAACTTAACACATACACACACACAAAATCTCATTATACCTGTTCAACCCTCATGACCTCAGCTAAATCTAATTACCTTCTAAAGGCTCCACCTCCTAAAACTATCACATTGAGGGTGGGGAGGACTTCAAAATATGAATTGGAGGGAAAGGGTAAACAAACATAAGTCCATACCGGGACAGAGGCAAAGACAACATGGAACATTGAGGGACTGAGACAAGCTCCATAGAACTCAACAGCAGGGTATAGAAATGGAGCTCTGATGACAATGGAGCTGGCACCATATTAGGAATTATCTTTTAGGCTTTCAAAGCAGGTTTTTCTGACAACAATTGGATACAAAAGAATTTTAGCCATGGCATACGATGGTGGGTTTTGAGTTTTATAAAAATCATCCTGACCAGAAGCATGTGAAGGTAGATTGGTAGAATGTGATTGAATTAACCTAGTAGAGAGTTGCCTGCTACTCTCGAAGAAACCTTTGTACCAATTAGAAAAAGTTACCAAGTCACCCTCTGTGGGCAGATGGATTAGGGGAAAGGATCTTCTTGGCACGCCATTGGCATATAGCTAGAAAAAGAGCCCCTTTGCCCTCCATCCCCCCTGAGGCAGACTGCTGCCAGGGGCAAGGCTGGGTCACGGCTTTCAGCCCCATTCACTAGTCACCCAGGTGCCCTTGCACAGTACACACACAATCTACACACAGTTGTGGGGCTCACAGAAAGACACAATAGGATGGAGTAGCTGAAGGATGGAGGGAGAACAGAGATGCCTGGAATGACTGCCAACTGAATGCACAGCTTGGGTTTCTGGGTGAGTAAGGCTAACGTTCCTAGACCTGAGTGACACTGAAGGTGACTGAGACATCCAAACTGACCATCAGATATGGTCTTTTCCCACTAGACTGCAAGCTCTACAAGAACAAGAGGCTCTCGTAGAGCTTGGGGGCTCTACATTGGGCTGCCAAAAAGCATTGTACAGTGTGAAACCCACATGACCCTGAGCAGCAGTCATAGAAATGATTCTTAATACATAGCACTGAGTGAATAAAGAAGTAGAAGGAAATTCAGGAGAGAACTCAGTGTCAAAGCCTTAACTACTTGTAGGAGATCAATGAAGCAACCTCCAATTTCTGATCAAGACACACACATTTTCAACAAGGGCTTGTGAAGTGTGTCTTTTGACCAGAACTGAGCATTGGGTGATAGAGTGGGAAAATGGATAAAGCAAAAATATGTGTGTGTGTGTGTGAGTGTGTGTGTGTGTGTGTGTGTGTGGTGTATATAAAGAGAGAGAGAATCAGTCTGGGGGAAAAGCAATGCAATTATGTCAATTGGTAATTTTTAAATCACACTTCAGTCAGCTACTTAAAACAGACAGGTGAGCTGTGAGGTGTGAGGGACAGGAAAAGACAGAGCAGGAAAGCAAGAAGGAAAAGCACTTCTCTCTATTCCATGGTTTTAATCCCCCTTTTCCACTGGAGTAAGGCACAAACCAGGTGGCGCTAGTGGTAAAGAACCTGCCTGCCAATGCTCGGGATGTAAGAAACGCAGGTTCTATCCCTAGGTCAGGAAGATCCCCTAGAGGAGGGCACGACAATACACTCCAGTATTCCTGCCTGGAGAATCCAATGGACAGAGGAGCCTGGTGGGCTACCTCCATAAGACCACAGAGTCAGACACAACTGAAGTGACTTAGCTAGGCACAAACCACCACAGAATGCCCCGCTGACTGATTCCTGGCTGAACTCTTCCTGCCTTTCCACATCTTCATTCTTTCAAAAATCAACGTTTTTCAAGGGAAAGGAGGATAAGGATCGGGGAATAGAGATTGAAAATGAGAATGAACTTTGATGGGTGAGACACTGTCCCTGTTCCGTGTTCTCCCTGATGCCTGTCTATCATTTTGACAGAAATGCTACATAAGTGGCTCCTGCCTTGAAGGAATTACATCCTATCTCGTCCTGTAGCAGTAACAGGGCTAAACCAAAACACAGGAGACGCAGCCTCTGAATCCTGTGTTTTGGAAATTCCCGCGTTTCTCTGGTCTGGTTTCTCCTGAGCAAAAAAAGGAGGGGCAGCAGCTCTGAAAATAAACTGACAACCTACCGTGATTTTCCAGCTTTCCTCCGTCTAGCCCATTTCCTGCTGTTCTGAATGAAGCACTCACTACTGAGGAGCAACCACACTTGATGTCGTTTCACGACACTCAATTGTTGAAATGCTTTGAGGTTTTAGAAATCTGAGGAACTTGAAATTAACTTGGGGAATGGGGAGGCAGGGGCAAGGCAGGTCATGATTACTAAAACACTGGGAAATGTTCTTTTAAGATAGAAATTTAATATTTGAGGTTTTTTTGAACCTGTGACAGAAGTCTGTGGTAAAAACAGGTGGTTTACAAAATTTAGGTTCCTGTTAGACTATACAGTTTTATTATAAACAGACGGGCAGCAGTTGCACTGAGGGTACTTTTTCAAGTCGATCATTTTTTGAGTTTCTCCACAAGAGGGCAGTGCTACGTAACAGTTGAGGTGGCTCCCCAGGGTCCCTCAGCTGTTTAGGCCAACATAATCTATGGAGTTGCAAACGGTCCGACTCGACTGAGCCAATAACACTAGGTAAAACTGAAGACTTTTGTCCAAGGTCATGTTGAAAAGAAAAATCTTAACAAAAGTTACCTTTTGTCTTCTCAGAAATTGACAGAGTGATCCTGGCTTCATAAGTAGCTAAACATGCTCTTGCTTCAACCCTGGAAATGAAGGGAATTGAAAGAGTATCATTTGGTTAGTGACAGGATAAACTGGGTTGCTGCTGCTGCTGCTGCTAAGTCGCTTCAGTCGTGTCCGACTCTGTGCGACCCCATAGACGGCAGCCCATCAGGCTCCGCCGTCCCTGGGATTCTCCAGGCAAGAATACTGGAGTGGGTTGCCATTTCCTTCTCCAGTGCATGAAAGGGAAAAGTGAAAGTGAAGTCACTCAGTCATATCCAACTCTTAGCGACCCCATGGACTGTAGCCTACCAGGCTTCTCCGTCCATGGGATTTTCCAGGCAAGAGTACTGGAGTGGGATGCCATTGCCTTCTCCATAAACTGGGTTACCCAAATCCTTTTTGATGATCTAATGCACTTTATAGGCACTTTTGGAGACTTTAAAAATTCAGGAGAGACACAATAGTGCTTCGTACAGTATCTCTGAGACTTGAATCTATCCTCAGGGGATAGCTAAATACGTCTTACAGAAGTCTATTTTATAGAACAGTATAAACTTTGTAACATTCTGACTATGTGAACAAAAGGAAAGTTACTAATCAAACTTCAGAATTACAGTGCCTGAAGTCAAAAAAATAAGAGAATTTCCCAAATACTCGTTTTAAAAGTGAATGCTTTTTGTGTGCCTCTCTTAATGTGCACTGCTGCTGCTAAGTCGCTTCAGTTGTGTCCAACTCTGTGCGACCCCATAGACAGCAGCCCACCAGGCTCCGCCGTCCCTGGGATTCTCCAGGAAAGAATAGCCGTGAATAACTCACTGACAACTTATTTGTTACAAGGATGAATATATAATCTCAATCTTCTCTTAGGAGACTGAACTCAAATTCAGAAGTATAAACTGTGATCAGTTACTAAAAATTACCTATGTGGCCTTAATGTTCCCTCTAAATTCTTCATGTCACAATAGTCATGTTTTCTGTTAAGCTATTTCTAAGGGCTATTTGTAAAGGTCATTCTTGGAGAAAATACAATGTGTTCACTAGCAATGAACAATCCCAAAATTAAGAAAACTAGTCCATTTATAATAGAATCTAAAAAAAATAAAGTTCAGAAATTTAGAAATAAATTTAACAAAAGAATTGCTAGACTTGAACACTGAAAACTAAAAAATATCATTGGAACATTGAAGACCTTACTAAATAGGAAAATACCCCAAGTTCATGGACTATAAGATATTGTTAAGATCTTCCAAACTTCTTCAGATGGTAATACTTCACAAAACAGATTCAACACAATTCCTAGAAAAAAATTTATCTGCATTTTTCTCAAGACAAACTGTTCCTAAAATCCATACAGACACTCAAGGGATCCAGAATAGCCAAAGCAATCTTGAAAAAGAACACAGCTGGAGGTCCCTCTTCTTGATTTTAAAACTTACTACAAAACTGTCATAGTCAAGACTGTGTTATTGATATAAGTGTAAACACAGTTGTGTGAGTGCATGCTAAGTCACTTCAGTTGTGTCTAACTCTTCGCTACCCTATGAACTACAGCCTGCCAGGCTCCTCTGTCCATGGGATTTTCCAAGCAAGAATACTGGAGTGGGTTACCATGCCCTCCTCCAGGGAAGCTTCCCAACACAGAGATCGAACCAATTTCTCTTATGTCTCCTGCAATGGCAGGCAGACTTTTTATCACTAGTGCCACCTGGGAAGCCCATAGATTAATGGTATAGAATTGAGAATCCAGAAATAAACTCATACATCTATGGTCAACTGATTTTGACAAGGGTGCCAAGATAGTTCAGTGAGGGAAGAAAAGTGTTTCTAACAAATCGTGCTGAGACAACCGTTATCCACACACAAAGATAAATTTGGACCCTATTTCACACCATATACAAAAATTAACTTAGAATTGATCAAAATGTAAGAGCTAGAACTGTAAAATTCTTAGAAGAAAACATAGATATAAATTTTTGTGACCTTGAATTTGACAATGATTTCTAAGATAGGACATCAAAGTATAAGACACATAAAGAAAAAAGTACATAAATTGACTTCATCGAAATTAAAAAGATTAGTGCTTCAAAAGCACACTATCCAGAAAGTGAGAAGACAACCCAGAGTGTGAGAGAAAATAATCGCAAATCATGTATCTGATGAGGATCTAATGTCCAGAATATTAAAGGACTTCTAGACACAACCCAATTTTAAAATAGGAAAAAATTTTGAATAGAGATTCCTCCAAAGAAGGTATGCAAATGACCCATAAGTACACAATAAGATACCCAACATCACTACTTGTTATGAGGGAAATTAAAAATAATAGCACAATGAGATACTACTTCACACCCACCAGAATGGCTATAATAATAATTTTTAAGAAGATAATAGCAAATGTAGACAACGAGAGGGAGAACTGGAACCCACATATTGCTGATGGGAATGTAAAATGGTACTGACACTTTAAAAAATATTAATAGTTTGACAAGTCCTCAAAATGTGAACCCAGCAATTCCATTTCCTAGGTGTATACCCAAGATAATTGAAAACCTATGTTAACACTTGTATGCAAATGTTCATGGCAGCATTATTTATAATGGCCAAAGGGTGAAAATAACCCAAAAATCCATCAACTGGAAAAAATAGCTAAATATAGTATGGTATAGTCATACAATGGAATAGTATTCATCCATTAAAAAGTAATGTGTTTACCAGTCAGAATGGCCATCATCAAAAAACCTGTAAATAATAAATGCCGGAGAGAGTGTGGAGAAAAGGGGATCCCCCTTATACTGTTAGTGGGAATGCAAACTGATACAACCACAATGGAGAAATGTATGGAGATTCCTTAGAAAAACAGGAATAAAACCATTGTACAATCCAGCAAAACTACTGCTGGGCATATGTCCTGAGGAAGCCAGAACTTAAAATGACACGTGTACCCCAATGTTCATTGCAGCACTATTTACAATAGCTAGGACATGGCAGCAATCTAGATGTCCATCAACAAATGAATGGATAAGGAAGTTGTGGTGCCTATACACAATGGAATATTACTCAGCCATGAAAAGGAAAGTATTTGAGTCAGTTCTAATGAGGTAGATGAACCTAGAGCCTATTATACAGAGTGAAGTAAATCAGAAAGAGAAAGACAAGTATCACATATTAATGCATATGTATGGAATCTAGAAAGAGTGCCAATGACCCTACGTGCAGGGCACCAAAGGATACACAGACATAAAAAACAGATTTTTGGATGCAGAGAGGGAAGGAGAGAGTGGGATGACTTGAGAAAATAGCATTGAAACATATACATTACCATACATAAAATAGATAGCCAGTGAGAGCTTGATGTATGATGCAGGGTACACAAATCCAGTGCTCTGTGACAACCTGGAGGGATGGTGTGGGGAGGGAGGCGGAAGGGGGATTCAGGAGGTAGGGGACACATGTGTGCCTATGGCCGGTTCATGTGTAGTAAGGATTGTATATAATACATAACAAATGTTAAACATTAGAAATATATAAAAAGCATTAAGGAGTTTGTGCAGTGATAAGCATCTGATTGAAGAAATGGATGCTCTTGGAGGGTAGAGGAGGATTATGAGAAAAGGGAGTGGCACACACAGGACCATTTCAAGCTCATCAATAATATTGTTTTCCTTAATCTGTTGAGTGTATATTCTTTAATTCCTTATGTTTTGGGTCTGTCAGAAACTTTGTGGAATAAACATTTGAATTTTTTTTAATTTAAATAGTTATCATAAGGACTTTATTGCTTGCCTTAAAATCACAGCCATTGCACTACAGATGAAGCACTAAGAGCATCTCAGGAATACTTAGCAATTGTCCAGGGGCAAGTAGAAAAGCTTTAAAATATTTTTTAAAATGAAAGCAAGAAACCAAGAGGTAGGCTGTCAAGGGTTCTGTTTCCACTGTCATCTGCTGAAAATACTTCTTAGCTATGACAATCAATAAAAAGCTGATACCCCAAGATCATCAAGGCGTAGTCAGATCTCCTGCCTGTGACGGGATTTGCTCCAGTCCCCTGGGGCCATGTCTGACTTCTGCAGCTCACTCAGCCCCACTCCCATCTGCAGCTACTTAGAGGATTGAGCCAGAAAGCGTTCAAACCTTCGATCAAGTGATGAAAAGGTTGTTGTTAATCTAAGTGTTTGCAGGTATATGAAAGCTATGTGTGCACAAACTGGCTACATGAAACCAGTTCACGAAATTGAAAAAAAGAAAAAAAAGCCAGGGATCTACTATTTCAGCTTCTATGACAATTTACCTAACTGCTCACATGATTTTTTTTCTCCAAATTGACCAAATTTAAGTACTTGGGGATGTATACGAAAGTATTAATGTGTGTCTGTGTGTGTCCCTTGTGAATATTAATGTGTATCTTTTTTTACTATTTCTGTATGACTATTCTGTAATGTATACTTTTTAAATTCAATCCATTCCAGCTATTACTATGTAAGTAACACCTAGAAGTGAGTAGCCAGGAAAAAGTTTAACAGTGAAAATACCAGGATAATAGCAAGCCAATAGCCTTGACTGTCAGGGGCATATTTGTTAGTGACAACACAATCATTGCAGAAAAAAACTCCCAGAGGTATCCTTTTCCTTGTGTAATGCTTGAGTGATTTATAAAATTTCCATCCGCCCAGCATTTTGAACCAGCGTTTTTCTCCAAGGCCTCAGTTGAGGAGAGTGGCATTAGGAAAGAGCCCATCTACCCTCAGGGCTCTTGTTGACAGCTTTGCGGAGTAACTGCCATCGGCGCAAACAGCCAGTACAGATGAAATCCGGCCGATGATGTCTCCCTAATGAAAACCAAAAGGTATTTCAACATCTCCAGCAATTATGAGCCAGACTTCCAGGCCTTCCTGGTTAAAGAGGTTGCTGACCTGGTTGCAAGGGAAGGATGGAAGCAGATTAGAAGACAACAGGGTCAAGGAAGAGGAGGAGAGAAATGAGACTAACGCGATAGAATCCCTGTCTCAATCTCTGGCCGGTGGGATTTTTTTCTTTATTTTTAATTTAAGGATAATTACAATATTGTGTTGGTTTCTGCCATACATCAACATGGTTCAGCCATAGATATATATATGTCCCCTCCCTCTCAAGCCTCCCTCCCATCTCTCAATCCCACCCATCTAGGTTGTCACAGAGGCCCCATTTGAGCTCCCTGAGTCATACCCAGTGGAATTTTTAAAGTATAATTTTCATTAAGTGAAATATGCATACAGAAAACATGCGTATAGAAAATTACATAAATGATACCAGGACAACTTAATGAATTTTCTCAAATATTCCCTATGATCATCTGTAATCCAGCTCTTCGGATGCCTCTTTAATGTCTCATCCCAGTCACTCATTCTCCTGCAAAGACAACCATGATTCTAGTTTCCACCGTCATCAATCAGTTTCACCTTCCTTTGAACTTCAAATACACAGGGCAGTCTTCTGTGTCAGGCTTCTTTCTTGATGTAATGTGAGTGTGTGGCAAGTCTGGTCATTGTGTGAATAAACCACAGTGAATATCTTCCTAGTCCTGTCGACGAGCATTTGCTCATCTCAGAAGAACCAAAGGTGCAGCCACCCTAGACTTTCTAAAATCAGAGGGTTTCTTCTGCAATGACAGAGCAGCCCTGATTTAGCAGGTTAGGGCCTCCAGGGCTGGAACATCAAAGAAACATTTCCTTTCGTTTCTTAGTTTCAAAGCATTTCAAATGCATTGAGTCAGGTTGTTCCTAATATCCTCTCTCTGTTTAATGCCTATGTAGTAATATCCTCTCTTTGGCTAAGATATTGGTGAATTTTGCCTTCTCTAATTTATCATGGTCAGTCTTACTAATAGTTTATCAATTCTACTATTTTTTTGGAAACAACTTTTGGTTCTGTTGATTTTCTCTGTGATACATTGATTTCCATTGTGTTTAATTAATGCTCTTATCTTTAATATTGTTTTCTTCTTTCTTTAATTTGGTGTCTTTCCTAACTTTTGAGATGGAAACTCAAAAGTTAGGAATGATGGAGATCACTGATTTCTCAGACTTTCTTATTTCTAATATTAAGTTTTCTAAATTAAATTTGTGGGGATTTTTTTGTTTTGTTTTTTTTCATCTTCAAATGGTTCTCTGTGATACTGGAACTTTTACTATGCAAATGACATTTCCCTTCCCCCAGTGGGTTACACTTTGCATACAAGAGGAGATGGAGGAAGATAGAATATCACTCCTCCGGTCAGTCCCCTTCCTATCCTGTGATAGTCACTCTGACAATAATGACCTCCCATCCCCCAGCAGCTATTGGTTCTAGTCACCTGCTTATTTTCAGTCCTCCTGGTCCAGCCTCATGATCATTCCTCAGTCATCTATCCTGACTCAAGACAGCATCTCTTCTTTGATCCAAAGTCTCTGATTTCTTCCCTTTGTTTCCTCAGCCCTGGGATGGGAGATGCTCCCTGCCATAGCTAACTCTGTGTCACCAGCATGCGTGCTGAGTCTCTTGAGTCATGTCCGACTCTTTGTGATGCTATGGACTGTAGCCTGCCAAGCTCTTCTGCCCATGGGGATTCTCCAGGCTGGAATACTGGAGTGGGTCACCATGCCCTCCTCCAAGGGATCTTCCTAACTCAGGGATCTAACCCACATCTCTTACATCTCCTGCGTCGGCAGGCGGGTTCTTTACCACTAGCGCCACCAGGGAAGCCCTCCGTATCACGTAAATGTCCCCTATTAGTTTCTCCTTGACTAATCCCTTCTATTAATTTCTTTCTCTTCAATAATTGCTTTGCTTCCTGTTTCCTAACTGGGCCCTCACTGCAGTTGTCTACGAAGTACATGAAACGAAGTCAAGCGTATTCAGAAGTGTACTCAAAATCTCATTTTCCTCTCCCTCCAAATTACTTCTCCTGCTCTGTTATGTATCTCTGTTGGGAAGCAGCCAAGCCAAAAATCTGGGAGTTTTTCCTCATGTTTTTCCTCCCCTCCAGTCTCAATACCCAGTGTCATCAGATGCCATTGATCCTGCCTCTTATGTGTTTCCCTGGAATCTCTTCCCTCTGTTCATTTCTGTTGTCATCAGTTTAATTAAGGCACAAGTCATTTCTCACCAGGCCTAGTTAATTGGTCTCTTGGCCTTAGGCCTCACAATATACCGACCCCTATTTTAACACAAAACCATGTCCTACAAGAACAAAGCTGTTCTCTTTAAAATACTCCAGAGTCTCCCCATGGCTATAGGGCAAAACCCAAATCCTCCGTGTCACATTCATCTTCCAGGCTCCCATGGGCTGAACTTGGCGCACTCCTTCAGCTTTATGAGTCACTAATCCCCACCTTCCCACAGTGCAGCCTGCCTGCCCCACCACACACAGCCTCTTCCACGACTGCTGTCTCCCTGGGCTATGGACTTCTTGAGATGAGGGTCAGCACGCACACAGCTTGGCAGTCAGGGCATCAGAAAGCTTCCATGAAATGAGAAAAAATATCCTTTTCCCTGTTTCTATTAATATCTCATTTTCATATTCATAATTTTGAATAACTATGATATTTCACTAAATCTGTGGCCACAATTTGATCAATCATTTCCCAGTTTTTGGATATTTAGTTATACTAGCTGTGATGATTGGAGAAGGCAATGGCACCCCACTCCAGCACTCTTGCCTAAAAATCCCATGGATGGAGGAGCCTGGTAGGCTAGTCCATGAGGTGGCTAAGAGTCGGACACGACTGTGCGACTTCACTTTCACTTTTCCCTTTCATGCACTGGAGAAGGCAATGGCAACCCACTCCAGTGTTCTTGCCTGGAGAATCCCTGGGATGGGGGAGCCTGGTGGGCTGCCGTCTATGGGGTCGCACAGAGTCGGACACGACTGAAGCGACTTAGCAGACTTAGCAGTAGCAGCTGTGATGATTAAGTATTAACATGGCTAGGTCACAGTACCCAGATATTTGGTTACATATTATTATAGATATTTCTGTGAAGATATTTTTTATATAAGATTAGCACTTAATAAACTTTGAGGAAAGTATATTTACTTTTTTTTTAAGACTTTTTTGACTGCATCACACAACATGAGGGATCTTAGTTCCCCAACCAGGGATAAAATCCATGCCTCCTGCATTGGAGGTATGCAGTCCCAACCACTGGACCACCAGTCCCTGAGGAAAGGATATTATTCTCCACGTGTGGGTGGGCCTCCCCCAGTCAGTGGAAGGCCTTAATAGAAAAAAACTAACATCTTCACAAAAGGAGGGAATTGTGCCAGCAGACTCTCATGGAACTCAAATTGCACATCTTCTCTGGGTCTCTTGCTTGATGAACTACCCTGCACTTTTGGACTTGCTAAGCAAGGACTTAGCAATTTTGGACTTGCTAAGCTTCCATAATCACAAGGGCCAATTTCCTAAAATCAATCAATCAATTAATATCTCTCCCTCATATATGTGTATGTGTATATACACACACACACATCTTGTTGGTTCTGTTTCTCTGCAGAACCCTGATTAATACACTAGTTTTTATATTTTAGGTTGGTTGGTTGGTTGGTTTGCTGACATAAATACAGTTTTATACTGGTGATTTTATCTCAAGTAATAATTTAGGAATAGGTTTCAATTTTAAAAGGATAAATATTACAATGCCTCTTAATAAATATTCCCTAATTTCCCTCCAAAAATGATTGCACCAACATATAATGTCTCATTGTTGTATGAATGTATGTTGTTCCCCACAGTCTTGTCAGCACACTTCATATTTTAATTTACAATTCTTTAAGTGTTCTCTGGGTAGAACACGGCTCTGTGCATGTACTTATCGGGTATGTTTCCTATTATATATACACTTGTTTACTTATCATTTGGTCATTTGTCCCTGGAGTTTTAGAGGTGTTATGATTTCTTCACAGGAATATTAGCTACAACAGAATAATCCTTGTAAGCAATAGGTCTAAATGTGTCGGGGTTCAAGTACACAAGGAATTTGTTCTCTGCTTATGCAGGTCACCCTCTATATAATGACTGGGACCCCAGGCCATGGAGGGTGTACCATCTTAAATTCTCAGCTCCAAAGTTGCCTTGCAATACATCTCTATTCCAGTTAGCCAGAAAAGGGAAAGGAAAAAGATGAGCATTCATAGGATTAGGCCAGGCCTGCATATGGAACATTTCTTTCCACTGTAAATCCATTCAATACACTCAGTCATATGGAGGTTCTGGGCGGCAACGCAGTCCACCTGCATCCTTAAAAGGAGAGGACAACGTGGCTCGTGTGAGCAGCTGACGGTCTGAACCACAGTGTGGAGCCTCTGCGCTCAGTGGTTAGAATGTGAACTCTACAGTCAGATACACCCATCTGACTATCATATCAACCAAAACTTAAACTTTGGGGTCCTGAGTTATTTTTCCAACCGGGCCGTAAAAACAGGGACCTCGTAGGACAACTGTAAGGCTTCTCAGGTGGCACTAGTGGTAAAGAACCTGTCTGACAATGCAGGAGGCATAAGAGACTCAGGTTCAAACCCTGAGTCAGGAAAATCCCCTGGAGGAGGGCATGGCACCCCATTCCAGTACTCTTGCCTGGAGAATCCCATGGAGAAGAGCCTGGCAGGCTGCAATCCATGGGATTGCAGAGTCTGACACGACTAAAGCGACTTAGCATACATGCATGCACACAGGGCAGTTGTTAAGGACTCAATTAGCTAAAAATGTGCAAATTCCTGGCCTATAGTACACATGCATATATATATTATATGTATATACATGTCATATTCATATATACATGTATAATATATATTAGAATACTTCCATAATTTTTTAATTGTATTTTTGGTAAATTTGTGTTCATATTTTGATCCTTTTGTCATATGCATTCCTGTTCTTCTGTTCAGGGATGTTAAAATGTCGTGTTTTTATGAAGTTGTAAGTCATCTTTCACTGTGTGATTTGTGTTGTTTCTAAGAGTTACAAGCGAGCATTCCTCTACCATAGAATAGTATTTCTGCTCCATTCCTTCCAGTTTGTCTGTGGTTTGAATTTTTATCTTCTTCTTTGATTCCCACATGCTGCATGTTCTGAAACACCCTCAAGATCCCCACAAATATCAAATTCCAATGTCAAATTCTCTCCTACCAGACTATAACCAGTCAGTTTTTCCCTCTCTTTTTTTCCTCTCTTTGGGTGCTGCCCTATCCTCCCCTCTCTGTCCTGAACACCCTCTAGATCTCATCTCCACCCAACTTTTACCCCATTACAGTAGCTCAATTATGGCAAAATGACTACTAAAGGATTAAAACAGTGATATTGATCTTGCTAAGGAAAAACTCACCTGGGGCCTTGTTAAAATGCAGATTTCCAAATTTCTTGTTCAGAGGGTTTTGGTACCAAATCTTTATTTTAACAAATATCCCAGGTGATTTTAAAATAGCTAGTCCCTCACTTTGATAAAGTGGCTTACCTCCTCCCAGGGACATGTATACATAAGACCTTAAACTATAGAAAAGTAATAACATCATTTCAGGTACCTGACAATGAATAAGCATGTTTTTCTGCACAGGAAGCTCAGGTCAGTGCTCTATGATGACCTAGAAGGATGGGATGAGGGGTGAGGTGGGAGGGAGGTCTGAGAGGCAAGGAATATATGTAGACTTATAGCTGATTCACATTCCAGGTGGCGCTAGTGGTAAAGAATCTGCCTGCCAATGCAACAGATGCCGGTTCGATCCCTGGGTTGGGAAGATCCCCTGAAGAAGGAAATGGCAACCTGCCCCAGTATTCTTGCCTGGAAAATTCCATGGACAGAGAAGCCTGGCAGGCTGCAGTCCATGGGGTCACAAAGAGTCGGATACAACTGTGCACAGCACACACACAGATGATTCATGTTGTTGTGCAGTGGAAAATAACCCGACATTGTAAAGCAATTATATTCTGATTTTAAAAAAAGAAAGAGCACTTTTCTGGAGAGAGTATAGGTTTCCTTACGCCCTCAAAACTGAAGATTCTTTTATTTATGCTTATCAGCACTGTTACCACTGTTTTATCTTATAGCTAAGAATAAGCAGTCACTGGTCAGTGTTCACCAATCCATCTCTGTGCTGGTTATGTGATTTAGTGTCTAAGAAAACTAAAATAAATAAATCTCTCACTTGCTTTGTGAGGTGCTGTTCTTACAGCCAGAAGGGAAATCCAGTAGGCAGAGCAAGTTACATGTGTATTTCTCTGTATGTTTCAGCCACTTCAATTTGGTTATTGAGTCCTCTAACAGTTTTCCTCATTCTAAAGAAAAGATGTTCCTTTCATTTTCTACTTTCTAAAAGAAAATACAGATTTTAAAATAATATAGAGCTATTTTCTTTCTCACCACACAAGAATTACATTTCCCCAACCCCCTTACTGGGTTGAGTGGATAAGGCAAAACTTTTCCTAATAGCACAGTGAGTGTGACAATAGAAGAACTCCAGAACTTGACAGGGTCAGGTTTCACGAGTGGCTTGTCTAGTACTTGAGGCTTTTCCCTCAAGTGACTGCCATTTCAACCATCACCCAACAGAGGCCTGATCATAAAAGTGCTAAGGGAAAAGCAGGATAATTTAAATAGTGGAAGAAAGTGCATACGCAGTGCACTAACACCCGTTCTGCTGACAGAGTGAAGCAGGACTGAAGGCCAAGAGCCCAAGGGGTATAAATATTCTCCTAAGGACCGTCTAAGACATCTCTAACAGAATTATGAGTGGCTTCGTTTGATCATCAAATGAAAGGCTGCCATCAATCAAGAAGATAAAGGACAATTTTTATCCAGAGGACTGAGAAGTCTTCAAACATCTGCTCTGGAAAAGCTCAGTGCAGGGAATGTACTTCGGATATCCTATTGGAAAGCAGATTGAAGGATTGCAGTTGGCGCCCGTCTCTGTTCAAGGTACAGGGATTAATGAGCAGATAGGAGAGCTAATGACCCAGCCAGAGTGGGTGATTATTCAGCTTGGCTGGCAGAAGTCCCTGTGAGCCTATCCTTTGTTCCACATTGGTCCATTTATTAAATTAAGTTTCTTCTTTTTTTCCTGAAAAGGAAAAGTCACCTGTAACCACCCCCCAATTATTTTTAATTGT
This sequence comes from Giraffa tippelskirchi, assembly GCF_054371585.1. Taxonomy (NCBI): domain Eukaryota; kingdom Metazoa; phylum Chordata; class Mammalia; order Artiodactyla; family Giraffidae; genus Giraffa; species Giraffa tippelskirchi. Next base: position 73,227,193 of record NC_137284.1, read on the forward strand.
GGTGAAATACACATAATGTAAAATTTACCATCTTAACCACTGTTAAGTGTGCAGTTAACAGGCAATGAGTGCAGTCACATTACTGTACCTCATCCTCCACCATTTATTTTTAAATTATTAAGCCAACTGCTGTACTGATCTAGGACAAAATAGAGGGTTCCAAAAATAGTGGGAGGGCTTCCCTTGTAGCTCAGTTGGTGAAGAATCTGCCTGCAATGCAGGAGACCCAGGTTCGATTCCTGGGTCAGGAAGATCCCCTGGAGCAGGAAATGGCAACCCACTCCAGTATTCTTGCCTGGAAAATCCCCATGGTCAGAGGAGCCTGACAGGCTACAGTCCATGGGGTCACAAGAGTGGGACATGACATAGCAACTAAATCACCACCACCAATAATAGTGCGAAATGGTGTCTCGGGCTCTGTCTCCACTCTGATCACAGACAATTTTAAGTGACTTCTTCCAGAGACCCTTCCCAACACACACACACACACACACACACACACACACACACACACACACACACACACTACTGCATAATGATTCCTAGAGTCCAGGGGAGTATCAGATGATGGGGATGCCACTTGTCCTGATTCTGTCATTTTCAGAGCTACTGGCACCAGAGTTCCCCATCTGCCAATGCAAGGCTGCAAATCTCTTCTGATAACACAGCACCCCAAACACAGCCATCTCAGGCCTCTAATGGCTCAGCAAGGCTCTCTGTGAACCTCTCTCTTTCTGCTCTGCTCACAGTCTTTTCCTGTGAGATCTAATTTATGGGTTGGGTCAGTGTGTGTATTAGTCATGCCCAGCTCTTTGTGATCCCATGGACTGTAGCCCACCAGGCTCCTCTCTCCATGGGATTCTCCAGGCAAAAATACTAGAGTAGGTTGCCATTCCCTTCTCCAGGGGATCTTCCTGACTCAGGGATCGAACCCAGGTATCCTGCATTGCAAACAGATTCTTTACCTTCTGAGCCACTGCTGGGTCAGAAGAGACCCAAAATGACAGGTGTCACGTTATTCTCAGTTCCACCCTCCACCCCCCAATCAGAACCTTCTTACTAGAACAGGCCTGTGTCCTCTGAGAATCTTATAACTCAGGATGAGCACATTTCCTCTCCTGTAACCTCTCCTCACTTCAGAAGCCGCTGCCACAGCCTGAGCATTGCTGGACATTTTGGAACCAGGGGAGCCCACCTAGGCTCCAAGCTGATCTCCAGTCTGCTCACCTCCTGCAGGCTAATGGTCGCTTATCCAGAGATGTGTGCTTTTAGCAGTCCTTTTACATTAAAAGCCCATTGTCAACACAGATTGATATTCATAATAACTTATTTGCTAATGGAAGAAAGAAAGTAAATCCTTGGACATTTTCCAGTTTTTAAATAAACAATGACTTGAGTCACCATATTATATCATCTCAAAGGCAGAAGCTCACACTCATTCCTTAAGTGTTATTCCCATAGTCACTAAAGTAAAAATAGTATGATGGAGTAGATACAGAAAATATACAATCGTTTCATACTGTTCTATAGCTGCAGAAATAACAGAAATGCCTTACATTTATTTTTTTAGCTCTTTAAAGTACCACTATTGCTTGTCTATGGAAAGACACAGTTTAATTTAGCTGTTTATAGCACCCTTGTCAACTAGAGAGGGGAAATATCATTACTTCCATTTTACAGGTGAAGAGGTGTTGTGCAAAAGAATCAAAGATAAAATAGCTGATTAGCAGCTGAGCTACAAGAATGACAATCTAGTAACTTCTGTAAAACATATGGTAATGCCTTGATGTGAAACTTAAAGACAGGAAAAGTGGCCCCAAATTATTTTATCAATCTCTCCATTCATTTCCCACCCATTCTCAACAATTCTTAAGTTTGGACCAACTGTTATTTATAGAGGCAAGACTGAAGGTATGAGTATCACAGAAAAAGACTGTAACAAATGTATGAGTTTTCCTTACGAAACCACTAGCATCTGGCCAGTTAGTCCTCATTGCCTAAGAACAGCTTGTTTTAGACTTAAACCAACTGGCAGGTAAAAGCCCACATTGTAACTGGCACAAACACAAGCAAACAACACAGTCAATGGGATTGGTTTTGACATGTTTAGGTTTGAGCAACAGAGCTACCATGTCACCAAATTCTTCTGACAGCTTTCTCTTTCTGATAATTTACTAGAAAATACCAATTTGCAGTGAAAATAGAGGCCCTTACATTCAATAAAATGTCAAAAGCCACCTTGGGTGCATCTTCTACACTACAGATCAGAAAAGAATAATCTGTTTCATGAAGCCAAACAGACTCTCCCTGCAGCTGAACTGAAGGAAAGTCAGATCAGTTTAACTTGGCTCCCACTGTTTAACTTGGCCATTTTAAATCATGGAACTTTAGCCAGTTTTAATCTTGCCACTATTCTTTGCTTAGCCAGCCATGTGGTCCTCTATCATAAAAAATCATACATGCATTTAGAGGAAAAAATTCAAAACTTCTCAAGGTTACCAAGTTCATATTAGCCTGCTCATAGTGGAAATATGGCAACTTTCTCTTATGATTAACATACCAACAAAGATCATGAAATATATTCCAATATTAGTACTGTAAAACTTCAGGATATGTTTGCTTTTGCTAGGGACTTCAGATTTATGGTAAATTTTCAAATTTACCTTGTATGTGTGTGTGTTTTAGGATCAAAACTTTTAGAGTGACCTAGTTACTTTTTCCTATCTCAAAGTGTTAAGTGCTTTTTCTCTTGATGGTGATGACCTATATAATCATAATAATGGGAAAGCATCAATTTGGCTCCCAAAAGAGAATTAAGAGCCTGTGTAAGGTGTGAAAGGCTTCCCAGGTGGCACTAGTGGTAAAGAACATGTCTGCCAATGCAGGAGATATAGGAGACGCAGTTTTAATCCCTAGGTCAGGAAGATTCCCTGGAGGAGGGCATGGCAACCCACTCCAGTATTCTTGCCGGGAGAATCCCATGGACAGAGGAGCCTGGCAGTCTACAGTCCACAGGGTCACAAAGAGTCAGACACAACGGAAGCGACTTAGTACGCACACAGGTAAGGCATGAAGCTGATTGGATCTTAGATCAAAAAAGAAAAACAAACAATAAACTACCAAGGATAGTTTGGGGACAATCTGAAACAACTCAGTATGGACTTTGTGTTAATTGATTCTACCAATGTTCCTCAAATCCTTTTCCCCTTCTTGACTATGAACCCAAGACAATGAAGAAGCTGATTGTGGAAGTACAGTTTACTTGTTCTTGGGATAGACATGCTGAAGTGTTCAGGGGTAAAGTACCATGATTCTGCATCCTATTCTCAATGATTTGGGGAAAGAGAATTTTGTGGAAGAGCTGGAGCATTTGTGGTAAGATTTAATAAATTTATGAATGGAGTATAGGAACATTTGTTTTACTCTTCATTCAATTTTTCTGAGGGTTAGAACATTTTCATAAATTAAAACATTAAATAATGCCCCCTAGAAGTCCTATAATGGCAATGGGTAAAAAAAATCAATAAATCAATTTTTGTTTTAAAGTTTCCATAGAAGAGGATTCTGTAAAATATTTTTTAAAAAAAAAACAGTAAGAAAAATCGAAATGGGTTTAAGTTTGCTATATAAAAATTTGACCAAGTAATTACACTGAGTTAAAGAAGTTTATGAAGTCTTCAATATCAGTACATTTCCATTTAAAACAATTCATCAACCACTTCTTAAAACTTTTTCATTGTCAAACTGAGGGGCTCCAAACATGAGTGTGTATGACTTTGATTAAAATAGCCAGTGGGAAAAAATATTATAAATTTGCCCGGCATGCTGCATGCTAAGTCGCTTCAGTGGTATCCAACTTTTTGCAACCCTGTGAACTGTAGCCCGCCTGGCTCTTCTGTCGTTGAGATTCTCCGGGCAAGAATGCTGGAGTGGGTTTCTAGGCCCTCCTCCAAGGCATCTTCCCAACCCAGGGATCAAACCCACAGCTCTTAGGTCTCGTGCATTGGCAAGTGGCTTCTTTACCATAGCACCACCTGGGAAGCCTATAAACTTGCCCTGTTAAGTCGCTTCAGTCGTGTCTGACTCTGTGCAACCCCATAGGTGGCAGCCCATCAGGCTCCCCCGTCCCTGGGATTCTCCAGGCAAGAATACTGGAGTGGGTTGCCATTTCCTTCTCCAATGCATGAAAGTGAAAAGTGAAAGTGAAGTCGCTCAGTCGTATCCGACTCTTAGCGACCCCGTGGACTGCAGCCTACCAGGCTTCTCTGTCCATGGGATTTTCCAGGCAAGAGTACTGGAGTGGGTTGCCATTGCCTTCTCCAAACTTGTCCTGGGAAGGTAGCAAACACTAGCTTTTAAAAACCGGTCCCTCAGGAACCAGAATTGCTAGATGAGGCCACTAGGGGTTGGTAATGAGTAAGAAGTCAATTTGGAAGAAGGCAGAGGGGACCAAGAGTGTGTCTCACCTGAAGGAACTAGAGAAAAAGACCTGAGTCATAGACTCTCACTTAGTCCCCCAGGAGAAGGAAGTGGGTTCAATCAGTTCTCCCACATGCACAGTGTCAGGCAGCCTGCTTGTGAGGCAGGTGGCAGTACTTTTACAGCACAGTTCCCAGGTGGTGCAGTGGTAAAGAATCCACCTGCAATGCAGGAGACACAAAAGACATGGGTTCGATCCCTGGGTCAGGAAGATCCCCTGGAGTAGAGCATGGTAACCCACTCCAGTATTCTTGCCTGGAGAATCCTATGGACAGAGGAGCCTGGAGGACTACAGTCCATGGGGCCTCAAAGAGTTGGGCATGACTGAGCACACACATGCATATTCTCATTGAACCCTGTGAGGGAATAATTATTACCTGACTTTATAGATGAGGAACTCAAGGCTCCTAGAACTTAAGAAACCCATCCTAAGCTAACAAAACGAAGCAGAACTCTATACCGTTAGCCCCTGGATCAGAATATCCTTTAAAATGTAATATTGAAAGCTCCAAGATGAGAAGATCATCAGCATTATTCTAGGCTCTGCATTCTGTAATGATACTGATTAAATTAAGAAGATGTTTCTTTTTAAAGAACTTGATCTTGGGAATTCCCTGGCCATCTAGTGGTTAGGACTTGTTGCTTTCACTGCTGTGGGCCTGGGTTTAGTCCCTGGTTGACGAACTAAGATCCCACAAGCCACATGGCACAGTTAAAAAAGAAAAGAAAAGAAAAAGCTGATCTTATTTTCCAGTTGCCTCTAAGAAGTAGAAAAATCAAGATTTTGTTTGTTTTGCCTCTAAATAATTGCTAACGAATAATACATAGATCAAATAACTGTTTGTTGTTAATCATTGTGCTAAAATGACTCAGAATAATAGATGCACTGCTTGCCATTTGATAAATGATTAAATGTTTTGATAAATGATTAAAATAACTTGAAAATTATGAGTGGGTCCATATGAACTTCACAGCTGTATTCTTACAGCATAAAACTTAAAGGAGAGTGCCAAGATATTTCTGTGCTGGATTATAACGTGGAAATTGTTAGTTACCCATAGAAAGAGGTCCAATTTAATAATGACACTGAGTAATGTTTGCATAATGGTATCAGTCTCATTGGTTATAAAATCATTGAAGATCGTGGTATACATTTCCCTGGGAAGTCAAGATGTAAAAAGACCACATCAGCACCTCTGGTTTGAACTAGGAGCCCAGTTTGAGGTATGTGTGTGTGTTTAAGGGGACAGGAAGGGGCTGGGGGAGGGGCAGGGGAAGGATGGGGTGCCCTGTGAAATGAAGCTCATCACTTCAAAGGGGCGGCTGGCAGAGAGCAGGTGGGCGGCTCTCTAGGGAGGGTGCAGGGACAGTTATGCACAGGAACGCACATGTGGCCAGGCAGCAAATGAGGAGGGCTGGAAGATCAAAAGGAAACCTGAAAATCACAGGTCAGCCCCAATCTGTACCTCTCAACTAGGATTACAGTGTCAGGAATTTGAAAGGGAGTGCCCGATCTTTACAAGGTCAAGAGCCACAGACTCTGGTTGAGTCTGTAATGGATCTGATTCAGCGCGTTTCATTTCTGCCAAGTACAGGATCCATTCTGGCCTGAGAAATCAGGTAGTTCCCAAAGCCTTTTAAAGTTCGTGGAGGAAACCTGCATTCCACAGGCTTCCAAGGGCTCTTTTGAAGTATCTCCAGGAGCTAAACAGCCTTTCCAGAAGGCCGTGCTCGTAAAGAGTGATGGATGCTCTCCCAGTTGGCCCCATTTTGTTCATCCAGTGCTGTCATCCAGGTAGAAAGAGGACAGCCTCCTGCCAGTTTGCCCTAAAACAAGGTCACTGATTGTGCAGTGAGGCCACTTATAAATATTTCCTGTATAAGTGACATCTGATGTCAATACACTACTCTTTTAAACACTGATCTTTTTTGTTGGCCAGGGAAAAAAAAAAAAGACACTATGTTTCTAGGTTTATGTAGATAGAATTTCCCGTATGCAATTTTAGCAGAATCAAACCCAAGAACAGCCCATGTTATGCCAGTCTGTGGTTACAGCAAAGGGCCTGAATGGGACTGCCTCCTTGTAGAATATGAAAAACAAAATAATCTAGTCGTTGCTGTTGTTAACTAGCTTTATAAATAGAAGGAATTCTTCATAGCCCTCTGTGTTCTGGTTTCTTCCTTTTGAAAGCCCTTTACTCAGTCTCAATGTAGGTATTTATGAAACATTTTGCCTAGTTCAACATAGCATCTTAAACGCTATCTTAAGGATTAAAGAGTCAGTTCAACATTTTATTCATGTATGCCTCATAGATCCCATTTCTAAAAGTTAAATTTTTTGATTGACTTCTACTATTTTCTTTAACTAAATACATTGAAAACATCTGCAAAATGTAGTCACAGCCTTGAGGTTCCTTGGAGAAAAACCCCTCTGGTTGAAAAAAAATCCATTTTTTTTCCTAGCTATAATCACACTTGGACGGGTAATATAAGCCAGCATTACCCAGGCCTTTTCCTCCTCAGCTGATGCTGAAAACTCTGGACAACTTAGATAAAAGTAGACTTTGCTCTGTGGCTAATATGTGGGGTTTATTACATTTCATATCTCATCTTGCATGGTTCAGCGTGTCCATCAGCACAATTTCACAAAATAACAAATCCAGTCTAATAAAAGTTTAAGTCATGTTCTCTCTGCTTGAGTACCTAGGAATGTTAGCTTATTTGATTTAATTACAAAAGAGCAAACCAATAAACACTATCACAAAAAAATTTCAAGCTATGAACTCTCAATAAATGTATTCATTTAGTTGCCAGAAAACTTGCCAAATACTCTGGCAGAAAATTCAAATCATCTGATTATATTTTATTAAAACTGAAGTAAAATCAACGGGGAGACAACATCAGTCATTTACAGTGAAACCCCAATGAGAAAACAGCTCACATAATAATTAAGTTTGCTAATGGATAATGTTTAAGATTCACTGTTTGAAAGATCAGGTCTTTAGAGACAAACAGGGACTGAAAAAAATCAATTCAATTATAAAGGTCTCCACTCCTGAAATACATGTATTATTAACCTTTCATGATTTTCAACAAAGCATAATGATGAGAAATCATTCCCCAATAGAAGGGTGAAGCAGTTAGACATGGGGAGGGGCTTGGCAGGGACAGTGGATCCAGCTGGCTGCGGACAGGTTTAATAAGGTGACAAAGCTACCAGCAGTAATACCGAGGTAGACCCACTCCAGTACTCTTGCCTGGAAAATCCCATGGACAGAGGAGCCTGGTAGGCTACAGTCCATGGGGTCGCTAAGAGTCGGACACGACTGAGTGACTTCACTTTCACTTTTCCCTTTCATGCACTGGAGAAGGAAATGGCAACCCACTCCATTATTCTTGCCTGGAGAATCCCAGGGACAGCGGAGCCAGGTGGGCTGCCATCTATGGGGTCACACAGAGTCGGACACGACTGAAGCGACTTAGCAGTAGCAGCAGCAGACCATTCTATGGCAGAATTTTGGCTGTGATTTACCTGTCATGTTTTTTTTTCCCCGAGTTGATTCCTGTAGACTCTACCAGCATAGATAAAGTTTTGATAAATTCAATTTTTGCATAAGTTAGCCACATTTTTACCACTGTTTGCAAACAAAGAATCTTTCATGTACAAAATACGCTATAGAAAGAGGAGGTATGGCAAATAAAGGAATGCATGATGTGAATTTACTTGAGTGGAAAATATAAGGAAGAAAGAAATGAGAACCCAACTAATTTTTCTAGCTGAGAAACTGGCAACTTTTCTTATGAAGTTGTGACACAGCTGACAAAAGAGTTGAATTTTGTTTCTTGGAGTGATGAGGCTGCTGTACAAAGAGAAGTGGGAAAATTTTGTGATGTTGGAACATATGACTATTTCTCAAAAAAAAATTAAAAGGAAGGAAGGAAGGAATCTGTGCAGATGGTAACCTATTTGAAAGCAGAGGGCTTGAACATGATTCAACTGCTGAATCCACCAACTTCTGGACTTGCTCTTACCTGAGTTGACACTCTTCCTTAAAGTTATACCAGCTTATGTTTTCAGCTATTTTCCATCATCTATCTTACATGCGTACTAAAAAAATTGAGTTCTCATCTCCTCAGCAGAAGATTGAGGACCAGCTGCTGTGTATCCTGCTGCCTATAGTGGGGCCAAAGAGAGCCTCTCTCGTTATGGGTCTCTCTGGATACAGAGGGTTAACTGAATTTTATCTTGACTCATGTTGAGGGCCAGATATACAAGGGCTGGACTGCCCAGCACAAGTCACCCCCAGCATAAGGATTCATTGCTACCTCTGGTTCTCTGGGAAACACCTACCTCCAGGCTCACAGCCACTTGCTTTGCTTGAGCGTCCCTGCCACAGGTCCAAATGCATTGTCTTATGCCCACAGCCCACACCTCTTCCCTCCTCTCCATCTTTTCCATTGCTGCTGAAGCCTGAGAAGCCAGGGACTCTCTTAAAGATCAAGTGTGTACAATGGTCAGGACATGGAAGTAACCAAAATGTCCATCAACAGATGAATGGATGAAGATGTGGTACATATATACAAAGGAATATTACTCAGCCACTAAAGGGAGTGAAACTGGGTCATTTGTAGAGAAGTGGATGGACCCAGAATCTGTCCTACAGAGTGAAATCGGTCAGAAAGAGAAAAACAAATATTGTATGTAATGCATATATGTGGAATCTAGAAAAATAGTACAGATAAAACTATCTGCACAACAGGAATAAAGATGGAGACATAGAGAATGGACATGTAGACATGGGAGTGGGGGCACAAACTGAGAGATTAGACTGACATATATACACTACCATGTGCAAAATAGCTCGTGGGAGGCTGCTGTACAATGCAAGGAGCACTTTGATGGGTGGGATGGGGGCAAGGAGGAGGGAGAGGATATATATATACATGTAGCTGATTCACTTCATTGTATCAGCAGAAACTAATGTAACATTGTGAAGTAATTATACTCCAAAACAAAAAAACAAGTGTGTACACCCTGGAGGTGTGTGTGGAGTTAATACTCTGTGAAGAGTTAATACCCTGTGGGGTAAATCTCTGACCAGTGGGAAATGGGGCTTATCAAATAAACTCTTTTCTAAACTACAGCTGTTCATGCAGCCTCTCAGAAAATGCCCCTGATAAGTAAAGTAGTCAGTTGCTCTTGCCGGCAAACATGACCAGCTTCGCAAAGCACTTCCTGGCACTCGCCCTCTCCACTCCTCTGCTTCATTTTCTATTTCCCTCTCTCCTTCTTCCATGGAATTGCACTGTCTAAGGAAGAGTAGTTAGCCCACTAGCCCATTGTTTGGTGGGTGCAGGACCCGTGGGGGATGCAGAGGACCGACTGGGAAAGGCCATTTTATAGAAAAGACTTGAGCATCCCCAGAGCTGGGTATCCGCGGGGATCCTAGAGCCAGTGCCCTGTGAAGAGTGAGGGACAGCTTGTATCTAAACGTAAAAGCTTATGCTTACTCTGTTTTCTCCCAAAATACCCCCCAGATATTTAAAAATAGATCACATATCTCCACTTGTGGTATAAAATCTCAGCCTTGGCACTTAATTTGCCCCTGTAGTTGAAAATATACAATCAAGTTGGATTTGTCAGCCTTACACTATCAAACGACGTATGTGTGTTAGTCACTCAGTCGTCTCCGACTCTTTGTGACCCCATGGACTGAAGCCTGCCAGGCTCCTCTTTCCGTGGGATTTCCCAGGTAAGAATACTGGAGCGGGTTGACATTTCCTCCCCCAGGGGATCCCAACCCAGGGACCGAATCTGACTCTCCTGCATTGCAGGCAGATTCTTTATTGTCATTAGCAAATAATAATGTCAAATAATTTAGGACACAGTCTGGGAACCTTCCCAGGTGGCAGATTTGGTAAAGAATCTGCCTGCCAATGCAGGATGCATGGGTTCGATCCTTGGGTTGGGAGGATCCCCTGGAGAAGGAAATGGCAGCCCATTCTAGTATTCTTGCCTGGAAAATTCCATGGACAGAGGAGCCTGGTGGGCTACAATCCATGAGGTCACAAAAGAATTGGACATGACTAAGCATTCATGCATGCTGGGAACCAAAGTGGTATTTTTTGAGACTAGATCCCAAAAGAGGCCACAAGATGGTGCCAACACTACCCGTCTACCGTCTTGGGTTGCTTCTCTCCATGGTCAGGCTGTGCCACACCCTCTACACACAGCTTTTGTATACATGTTCCCAGTTCTTGGAACATTCGTTACTATACAGAACACTCTCCAGTTTTGCACACATGTGTATTTCAACTAATTCTTCTCAGGGTTCCTGACAGCTCCCTACCCCTCAGAGGCAGACTCTGACCTCTGGAATTATACTACCTTTGAAACCCACATCCTGACCATCTTGTCTTTATTCATTAAATATTAGTCTGAACTGGGTTTAGAGTAAGAGATTTCATCACCAGAAGACACTAGGATGTCACAGCCTCTTAATATTTTCCAACAGTCCAGAAAACAAATCTGTGAGTACATGTAACGCCTGCACTTCCTCTTCTCATTAACTTCTGTTTTCCTGAGAATACTGGTAAGAAATAATAAAGTGACTAAGTCTGTACAAACACCTCCTGTCACAGGTGGCTCTAGTGATAAAGAATCCACCTGCCAGAGCAGAAGATGAAAGAGATGCGCGTTTGATCCCTGTGTTGGGAAGATTCCCTGAAGAAGTAAATGGCAACCCACTCCAGTATTCTTGCCTGAAAATTCCATGAACAGAGGAACCTGGCAGGCTACAATCCATGGGGTCACTGAGTTGGACACACCTGAGCATGCACTTCTACTGTCATAGGAGAGGTAAAGTTAGAGGTAAGGTGAAAACTGCTTAATATTTCTATACCATTTAATGTGGGCCTGGCTATCCTCACCAGAACTCCCTTTATTAAGGCAGTAACAGTACTTCTGTAGTTATTTTCTAGTGTTGTTACACAATTAGAATACATTTGCCTGAAGTCCAAATAGCATTCTCTTTTTGCCTCATCTCACTTCTTTCTGAATCCAAATATCACCATCAATAACGTATCAACAGATGAGAATCTCAGGGAAGAATCAACATTTCACTTCCAAATGACAGAGATTAACAAAGACATTGTTTTCTCGATCAAATGTTTAGACTAAATGGCTTCTTTCTATCCAATACATTGATGCTCCAAGTTTCTGCTAGAAATCATTTATCTCCAAATAGCAATTTGTGTCTATTTACAGAAATAATCAGATACTGAAAGAGCTTAATTACTCCTGTATAAAAACAAAACTCTGGTAATCAGTCCAAGAATTCAAGGAGTGGCATGACAAATCGCTAAAAGATAATGAATGGTTGGCTCAAGTTAATAGCTCAATTTTGGAAATGGAGGAGAAGAGACTCTTATAAAACAGAAACTACAGATAACGTCTTCAAAAAAAAAAATCAAGGTCCTAGGATATAATGGCACAGAAAACCACAATAGATAACATCGGCTGTACCCTCAACCATTCACATTTTATATGCCCTGGGAAGGAACAATCAGTCCCAAACCCCATCCTCAGAGAGCCTGCCTGCTTGGAAACCAGTCATAAGGCTAAGAGCATACTGTTGGCAGGTTTCCTGAGAATATACCTTTCCTCTAAGTGAAAGTGTTAGCCACTCAGTCGTGTCCAACTCTTTGCGACCCCATGGACTGTGGCCCGCCAGGCTCCTCTGTCCGTGGAATTCTCCAGGCAAGAATACTGGAGTGGGTTGCCTTGCCCTCCTCCAGGGGATCTTCCTGACCCAGAGCTGGAACCGGGTCTCCTGCATTGCACACAGATTCTTTACTGTCTGAGCCATCCAGGATAGATAGCAATACCCATTCCTGATTAGGCTGTTGAGAGTTTCAAATATAATTTTAAAATGTAAAACAATAATCACAGAGCCTTGCACAAAGTAATTCTTCACTAAATTGCAATTATTTTATTATTGTTATGCTTATGGGAAAATCACATGTGCTCAGGAAGTTTATTTCAAATGATGTCCTTATTGCTAAATCCTCTTCCCTGCAGTTTTGGTCTCATTTACTCATAATCTAAGTTGATAAAGCCAAAGCCTTTGACTGTGTGGATCACAATAAACTGTGGAAAATTCTTCAAGAGATGGGACTACCTGACCACCTGACCTGCCTCTTGAGAAATATGTATGCAGGTCAGGAAGCAACAGTTAGAACTGGACATGGAACAACAGACTGGTTCCAAATAGGAAAAGGAGTACGTCAAGGCTGTATATTGTCACCCTGCTTATTTGACTTATATGCAGAGTACATCATGAGAAATGCTGAGCTGGAAGAAACACAAGCTGGAACCAAGATTGCCAGGAGAAATATCAATAACCTCAGATATGCAGATGACACCACCCTTATGGCAGAAAGTGAAGAAGAACTAAAGAGCCTCTTGATGAAAGTGAAAGAAGAGAGTGAAAAAGTTGGCTTAAAGCTCAACATTCAGAAAACTAAGATCATGGCATCTAGTCTCATCACTTGATAGGAAATAGATGGGGAAACAGTGGAAACAGTGGCAGACTTTATTTTGGGGGGCTCCAAAATCACTGCAGATGGTGACTGCAGCCATGAAACTAAAAGACACTTACTCCTTGGAAGGAAAGTTATGACCAACCTAGATAGTATATTAAAAAGTAGAGACATTATTTTGCCAAAAAATGTCCATCTAGTAAAGGCTATGGTTTTTCCAGTAGTCATGTATGGATGTGAGAGTTGGACTGTGAAGAAAGCTGAGTGCCAAAGAATTGATGCTTTTGAACTGTGGTGTTGGAGAAGACTCTTGAGTGTCCCTTGGACTGCAAGGAGATCCAACCAGTGCATCCTAAAGGAGATCAGTCCTGGGTGTTCGTTGGAAGGATTGATGTTGAAGCTGAAACTCCAATACTTTGGCCACCTCATGCGAAGAGTTGACTCATTAGAAAAGACCCTGATGCTGGGAAGGATTGAGGGCAGGGGGAGAAGAGGACAACAGAGGATGAGATGGCTGGATGGCATCACCAACTCGATGGACATGAGTTTGGGTAAACTCCAGGAGTTGGTGATGGACGGGGAGGCCTGGCGTGCTGCAATTCGTGGGGTCGCAAAGAGTCGGACACGACTGAGCAACTGAACTGAACTGAACTGAACTGAACTGAACTAGGTTGATATGGAAATGAAACAGATCATTCTATTCTGGCTTTTCAAAGAGAACAACTAAAGCTCAATGTTTTGACTCAAGTTTCTTTATGGACCAAAAAGGGGGATATACTAATATTGAAAACAATAAATATTGCCACTGAAGTTTTTAAAAATCTTCTAATCAGAAGGATCATTAAGTAGCACAAATGATAACAGTCGGAATAAGGCACCCAGTGTTGGCAAAAAGAGGCTCTTACTAGGTATATGAGGGGCAGAGGAAGAGATGACTGGAGAGCATCACCAACTCAATGGACATGAGTTTGAACAAACTCCGGGAGATTGTGGAGGTCAAGGGAGCTTGGTGTGCTGCAGTCCATAGGTTCACAAAAATTCGGACACAACTGAGTGATTGAACAACAACATACAACAAAAGTTAATCCAAGGTTTCTCAACAGGAACAGTTGCTTCTCACAACGGTGACCCACTCCAGTACTCTTGCCTGGAAAATCCCATGTATGGAGGAGCCTGGTAGGCTGCAGTCCATGGGGTTGCTAGGAGTCGGACACGACTGAGTGACTTCGCTTTCACTTTTCCCTTTCATGCACTGGAGAAGGAAATGGCAACCCACTCCAGTATTCTTGCCTGGAGAATCCCAGGGATGCGGGAACCTGGTGGGCTGCCGTCTATGGGGCCGCACAGAGTTGGACACGATTGAAGCGACTTAGCAGCAGCAGCAACAGCAGCAGGCACATTTTTGACTGTCCCAATGTCTGAGAAACACTGTTGATATTAATGTGAGACCAGACAGTCCAGCACTACAAAAAACTATTCCACATTCCTATGAATGTTCATATATTTTCCCAGACAGTCATCTGGGTAAGAAAAAAATACATGATACCTGTCCAAAAACATCTGAGCCTACACTCTATTGCTGTTTTATATATAACACAAAGTATATCTGTACACACTGCTTTAAAATCTCTGAGACCCAGAAAGGAGGTTATTTACCGACTGGAATGGAAATATTTCATTATTTAACAACTCCTCTGGGCCTCCCTGGTGGCTCAGCTGGTAAAGAATTTGCCTACAGTGTGGGAGACCTGGGTCCGATCCCTGGGTTGGGAAGATCCCCTGGAGAAGAGAAAGGCTACCCACTGCAGTATTCTTGCCTGGAGAATTCCATGGACTCTAGTCCATGGGGTCGCAAAGAATCATACATGATGGAGTGACTTTCACTTTCTGTCCATATTGGAATAAACCAGTTCTCAGCCCTGCAAATGTGCTAGTGTTTTTTTTTTTAACTGAAGAAATGAACCTGCCTAGGTGAACTGGACATTTCACAATAAACATATTAATAAAGTTGGCAAAAAGGAGTTATCAATCTTTGTAAGAATATAAAGTTTTAAAACTATAAATACTGCTATTGAAAGTTTTAAAAAGTCTTCTAACCAGAAGGATCATTGAATAGTACAAATGATCAGAGATGGAATACGGCATCCAATGTTGGAGAAAAGGTGATCTTACAGCCTGTATGACAGGCTTCTCAGTGTGATGAAGGAAAACAAACCTAAATGAAATAATATATCGTCTTCCATTAATGAAATATTGAGGGCAGGAGGAAAGGTGAGATGGTTGGATGGCATCATTCACTCAGTGGACATGAATTTGTGTAAACTCCAGGACATAGTGAAGGACAGAGAAGCCTAGCATGCTGCAGTCCATGGGGTCACAAAGAGTCAGACACAACTGAGAAAGTGAACAACAAGAATAACCAATAAAACGGTGAAAGATAGCAAACGTCAGCTGTCTAATTAATAGCAGTGAAATGAACAAGTCTACTGTGTAAAAATGAGGACATATAACAGTTTTAGGAAGAAAAAGTAATATAAGAAATGACTTAAAATATAAAAGAGCTATCAATGTCTGAAACATTTATAATTAGTTAACACGAAAAGTATTAATATTACCTTTGCCAAAGCTGCCATTTAAGGAACAGGTTAAAGTTGCAACTGTTTATCCACATAGTTTACAGCAGCTTTTAAAAGTAGAACCAAGCACTTTAGTAACTAATTATTCCTTGACAATTCATTGCTAAGAATTGTGGTGAGAAACTCGATAAATCAACAGGTACTATTAGTCCTATTCATAAAATTAAGAGTAATTTCTTAAATGATAGATGATTTTGTAAAATGCACAAAGATATGAGAAGAGCTTGTATATCTTATCCTTCAAAAAAGAAATAAATCGACCATACAAAGGAAATTACTTGAGCTTGTTTTCATGCTTGATACTATTGCTGATTTTTTATATATCAAATGAAAAATTAAGGAAAAATTTTAAATATTGTTAAATTACATGACCTCCTCTAAAATGTATTTTAAAGCTTAAGTGAAATCCTTCTTAAGCTGGAAAGAAATGAGATTATTAAAGTAAAAGAAAGCTTAACGAGAGCTATTAGACAGTTTTACATAATTTTAAAATAAGCTGGCCCACAGAATTTCCAGATCTTCTGTTTAGGCAGTAATGTGAAAATGATTGGCTTAAACTGTTAATTTGAAAACACAATCCAATTAAAATCTCTTTAAAGCATTTGATGATGACATTTAAAGATCCATGTGTGCTTTGTGATACCATTTTCTGTGATTTATCCATTTTTAAAAAGAAATAGAATATATTAGCTAGTATTTCTAGGAAGATTTAACTAAACAAAAAATTGACTTTTTGAGTAATGCATAATTTAACTATGGTAAAAAAGAAGTGGATACATTCAGTTCAGTTCAGTTCAGTTGCTCCAGTCGTGTCCAACTCTTTGCGACCCCATGGACTGCAGCATGCCAGGCCTCCCTGTCCACCACCAGCTTCTGGACTTTACTCAAACTCATGCCTATTGAGTCAGTGATGCCATCCAGCCATCTCATCCTCTGTCATCCCTTTCTCCTCCTGCCCTCAATCTTTCCCAGCATCAGGGTCTTTTCCAGTCAGTTCTTTGCATCAGGTGGCCAAAGTATTGGAGGGAGTTTCAGCTTCAGCATCAGTCCTTCCAATGAATATTCAGGACTGATTTCCTTTAGGATGGACTGGTTGGATCTCCTTGCAGGCCAAGGGACTCTCAAGAGTCTTCTCCAACACCACAGTTCAAAAGCATCAATTCTTCTGCACTCAGCTTTCTTTATAGTCCAACTGTCACATCCATACATGACCACTGGAAAAACCATAGCTTTGACTAGACAGACTTTGTTGGCAAAGTAATGTCTCTACTTTTTAATATGCTATCTAGGATGGTCATAACTTTCTTTCCAAGGAGTAAGCGTCTTTTAATTTCATGGCTGCAGTCACCATCTGCAGTGATTTTGGAGCCCCCAAAAGTAAAGTCTGCCACTGTTTCCACTGTTTCCCCATCTATTTGCCATCAAGTGATGGGACCAGATGCCATGATCTTAGTTTTCTGAATGTTGACCTTTAAGCCAACTTTTTCACTCTCCTCTTTCACTTTCATCAAGAGGCTCTTTAGTTCTTCTTCTCTTTGTGCCATAAGGGTGGTGTCATCTGCATATCTGAGGTTATTGATATTTCTCCTGGCAATCTTGATTCCAGCTTGGGCTTCCTCCAGCCCAGCATTTCTCATGATGTACTCTGCATATAAGTTAAATAAGCAGGGTGACGATATACAGCCTTGATATACTCCTTTCCTGATTTGGAACCAGTGTTGTTTCATGTCCAGTTCTAACTGTTGATTCCTGACCTGCATACAGATTTCTCAAGAGGCAGGTCAGGTGGTCTGGTAGTCCCATCTCTTGAAGAATTTTTCACAGTTTGTGGTGATCCACACATTAAAAGGCTTTGGCATAGTCAAGAAAGCAGAAATAGATGTTTTTCTGAAACTCTCTTGCTTTTTCAATAACCCAAGGGATGTTGGCAATTTGATCTCTAGTTCCTCTGCCTTTTCTAAAACCAGCTTGACCATCTGGAAGTTCACAGTTCACATACTGTTGAAGCCTGGCTTGGAGAATTTTGAGCTTTACTAGTGTGTGAGATGAGTGCATCCATTAGGACTTCTATATTCATTTCTTTGGAAGAATCTCAATTATTTACTGTAGCGTTTCCATTTATGCATTTTGTTGAAACAATTTCACTGAAAAAGCGAAATTGTTGCAAAATGTCAAATAAACAGCACATTGTGACAGAAGAGATAGGAGACTCCTTTTTACAGATTTTAAACAAAATTTTATTCAGTTAGCAGATATACATAAAATTCTGCTAAATCATTGAGTTATATTGGTAAGAATGCTTTTTAAATATTTCACATCATTGTCATACTTAGAAATTTTTTGAGGCAAACAGGGTGTGGAGAAAGGGGAACCCTCTACACTGTTGGCAGGAATGTAAATTGGTACAGCCACTATGGAGAACAGTACGGAGGTTCCTCAAAAAAAACTTAAAGCAGAGCTACCATATGATCCAGCAATCCCACTCCTAGGCATATATATAGGGAAGACTATAATTCTAAAAAGATACTTGCACCCCTGTTTTCATAGCAGCACTATTCATAATATTCAAGACATGGAAACACCTTATGTCCATAAACAGATGAATGGATAAAGAAGATGTGCTGTGTATATATTTATATATATACACATATATGTGTATATATATATGGAATATTACTCAGCCATAAAAAAGAATGAAATAATGCTGTTTGCAGTAACATAGATATACCTAAAGATTATCATACTAAGTGAAGTAAATCAGAAAGAGAAAAACAAATACCAAACAATATCACTTGTATGTGGAATATAAAACATGACACAGATGAGCTTACCTATGAAACAGAAACAGACTCACAGACATAGAGAACAGACTTGTGGTTGCCAGCAGGATGGGGTGTGGAAGGGGGAGGGATAAACTGTGAGTTTGGGATTAGCAGATGCAAACTAGTATGTATAAAAAGCATAAACAACTAAGTCCTACTGTATAACACATGGAACTATTTTCAATATCCTGTGATAAACCATAATGGAAAAGAATATTACAAAGAATGTATATCGATAGATAGATTTTGTTGTTGTTTAGTCTCTAAGTTGTGTCCGACTCTTTGTGACACCATGGACTGTAGCCCTCCAGGCTCCTCTGTCCATGGGATCTCCCAGGTAAGAATACTAGAGTGGGCTGCCATTGCCCTTCTCCAGGTGATCTTTCTCAACCCAGGGATCGAACCCAAGTCTTCTGCATTGACAGGTGCAGTCTTTACTCCTGAGTCACCAAATACCCATAAATATACCCTGATGCCGGGAAAAATTAAGGACAGGAGGAGAAGGGGGCAACAGAGGATCAGCTGGTTGGATGACATCACCAACTCAGTAGACATGAGTTTGAGCAAACTCAAAAAGATGGTGAAGGACAGGGAAGCTGGCATTCTGCAGGCTTATATATATACGGAACTGAGTCACTTTACTGTACACTAGTAACTAACACAACACTGTAAATCAAATATACTTCAATAAATTTTATTTTTTGGAGCATAATGATAAGCCATATAAGTTGTGAAAATTATATTTTGAAATTATTTCTTTGTGTGACTTATTCTTTTCCAGTGTTACTCCAATATTGTGGATAGAGTTCAGACCAGACAACTTTTCTATTTGTGCTTCCATTTACTTTTCCAGTCCAGTTTCTGTTCCCCTCACTTTTCTAAGATTATGGTCCTCAGACTTCTTTCTTTTTTCACTTTTAAATATTTCAGTATGTTTCTCTTACTGATAAACTCATTTTAAAAAACACAATACAATCAACATTCCATTATCACATCTAAAACTATGCCCATATATTATTTGGTCAAATTTGAAAATTTCATTATTCAGATATCCTGTGACTAAGGGTTTATTTTGCACATTTGTTCTATTAGTTACTGAGAGAGGTATGTTACATTCCCCCACCATAACTATAGATTTGTCTACTTTTGTCATTTATCCTGTCAAGTTGGTTTTATATATTTTGAAGCTGAGACTATCTTAGTAGATTCATACAAACAAAAAAATATACAACTTCCTGATGTACTGATCCTTTCTCATTAGGAGGTGTCCCTCTCTATCTCTTTACTAAAAGTAAAGACGCTTCGGGAGATAAGCTTATCTGATGCAAGTATAGCTACACTAACCCCTCTTTTAGAACTAACACCCAAAAAAGATGTCCTTTTCATTAGGGGGACTGGAATGCAAAAGTAGGAAGTCAGGAAACATCTGGAGTAACAGGAAAATTTGGCCTTGGAGTACAGAATGAAGCAGGGCAAAGGCTAATAGAGTTTTGCCAAGAGAACACACTGGTCATAGCAAACACCCTCTTCCAACAACACAGGAGAAGACTCTACACATGGACATCAGGAGATGGTCAACACTGAAATCAGACTGATTATATTCTTTGCAGCCAAAGATGGAGAAGCTCTATACAGTCAGCAAAAACAAGATCGGGAGCGGACTGTGGCTCAGATCATGAACTCCTTATTGCCAAATTCAGACTGAAATTGAAGAAAGTAGGGAAAACCACTAGACCATTCAGGTATGACCTAAATCAGATCCCTTATGATTATACAGTGAAAGTGACAAATAGATTCAAGGGACTAGATCTGATAGAGTGCCTGATGAACTATGGACAAAGTTTCGTGACATTGTACAGGAGACAGGGATCAAGACAATCCCCATGGAAAAGAAATGCAAAAAAGCAAAATGGCTGTCTGAGGAGGCCTTACAAATAGCTGAGAAAAGACGAGAAGTGAAAAGCAAAGAAGAAAAGGAAAGATATTCCCATCTGAATGCAGAGTTCCAAAGAATTGCAAGGAGAGATAAGAAAGCCTTCCTCAGCGATCAATGCAAAGCAATAGAGGAAAACAACAGATTGGGAAAGACTAGAGATCTCTTCAAGAAAATTAGAAATACCAAGGGAACAATTCATGCAATGATGGGCTCGATAAATGACAGAAATGGTATGGACCTAACAGAAGCAGAAGATATTAAGAAGAGATGGCAAGAATACACAGAAGAACTGTACAAAGAAGATCTTCACAACCCAGACAATCACGATGGTGTGATCACTCACCTAGAGCCAGACATCCTGGAATGTGAAGTCAAGTGGGCCTTAGAAACCATCACTATGAACAAAGCTAGTGGAGGTGATGGAATTCCAGTTGAGCTATTTCAAATCCTCAAAGATGATGCTGTGAAAGTGCTGCTCTCAATATGCCAGCAAATTTGGAAAACTGAGCAATGGCCATAGGACTGGAAAAGGTCAGTTTTCGTTCCAATCCCAAAGAAAGGCAATGCCAAAGAATGCTCAAACTACCACACAATTGCATTCATCTCACACTCTAGTAAAGTAATGCTCAAAATTCTCCAAGGCAGGCTTCAGCAATATGTGAACTGTGAACTTCCAGATGTTCAAGCTGGTTTTAGAAAAGGCAGAGGAACCAGAGATCAAATTGCCAACATCCGCTGGATCATCGAAAAAGCCAGAGAGTTCCAGAAGAACATCTATTTCTGCTTTATTGACTATGCCAAAGCCTTTGACTGTGTGGATCACAGTAAACTGTGGAAAATTCTGAAAGAGATGGGAATACCAGACCATCTGACCTGCCTCTTGAGAAACCTGTATGCAGGTCAGGAAGCAACAGTTAGAACTGGACATGGAACAACAGACTGGTTCCAAATAGGAAAAGGAATACGTCAAGGCTGTATATTGTCACCCTGCTTATTTAACTTATATGCAGAGTACATCATGAGAAACGCTGAGCTGGAAGAAACACAAACTGGAATCAAGATTGCCAGGAGAAATATCTATAACCTCAGATATGCAGATGACATCACCCTTATGGCAGAAAGCAAAGAAGAACTAAAGAGTCTCTTGATAAAAGTGAAAGAGGAGAGTGAAAAAGTTGGCTTAAAGGTCAACATTCAGAAAACTAAGATCATGGCATCCGGTCCCATCACTTGATAGGAAATAGATGGGGAAACAGTGGAAACAGTGGCAGACTTTATTTTTTGGGGCTCCAAAATCACTGCAGATGGTGATTGCAGCCATGAAATTAAAAGACGCTTACTCCTTGGAAGGAAAGTTATGACCAACCTAGATAGCATATTAAAAAGCAGAGACATTACTTTGCCAACAAAGGTCCGTCTAGTCAAGGCTATGGTTTTTCCAGTAGTCATGTATGGATGTGAGAGTTGGATGGTGAAGAAAACTGAGCACCGAAGAATTGACGCTTTTGAACTGTGGTATTGGAGAAGACTGTTGAGAGTCCCTTGGACTGCAAGGAGATCCAACCAGTCCATCCTAAAGGAGATCAGTCGTGGGTGTTCATTGGAAGGACTGATGTTGAAGCTGAAACTCCAATACTTTGGCCACCTCATGCGAAGAGGTGACTCATTGGAAAAGACCCTGATGCCGGGAAGGATTGGGGGCAGGAGGAGAAGGGGACGACAGAGGATGAGATGCCTGGATGGCATCACCGACTCGATGGACATGGGTTTGGGTAGACTCCGGGAGTTGGTGATGGTGGTCTTGCCTGGAGAATCCCAGGGACGGGGTAGCCTGGTGGCCTGCCCTCTATAGGGTCGCACAGAGTTGGACACGAGTGAAGTGACTTAGCAGCAGCAGCAGCAGCAGGGAGGCCTGTTGTGCTGCAGTTCATGGGGTCGCAAAGTGTCGGACATGACTGAGTGACTGAACTGGACTGAACTGAACCCCTCTTTATTTTTGGTTAACATTCGCATGCATATCTTTTCATCCACTTATTTTCATTCATTTTTTTCATACATAAGGTGTATTTCTTGAATGTAGTGTTTTATGTTTTAATCTAGTCTGATAATCCTTGACTTTTCATTGAATTCCATTTATATTTAATGTATTATATAATATGTGTATTTGGGTTTGCATCTAACACCTTATCTTTTTCTTTCCATTTGGCTTACTTGTTTCATGTTACCTTTTCTTCCCTTTTTTGCTTTCCTTTCTATCACTCAACTATTTTTATCATTTATCATTATCCCCCCTGTGTTAGCTTGCTGCTGCTGCTGCTGCTGCTGCTGCTGCTTAGTCGCGTCAGTCGTGTCCGACTCTGTGCGACCCCATACACGGCAGCCCTGCAGGCTCCCCCGTCCCTGGGATTCTCCAGGCAAGAATACTGGAGTGGGTTGCCATTTCCTCCTCCAGTGCATGACAGTGAAAAGTGAAAGTGAAGTCGCTCAGTCGTTATTTTAGTTATTAGAGATTATAACAGGCATCACTGACTTCTCACTTTTGTCAGTTCCCATTCCCAGATAGTTCAAGAATCTTATAACACTATGATTCCATTATTCATGTTCCTGTCTTCCATGCTATAATTATCACATATTTCCATTCTTCCAATTTTAAGCACATAAAACATTATTCTTAAGTGTTATAACAAACTATTTAGATTTACCCATGGATTTAGCCTTTCCATTACTCTTTGATTCCTTTTGCAGTTCCATCCTCACCTCTCTCTGAAAACTCACTTTAGATGTTTCTTTTAGTGTGAGTCTAGTGTTAATGGCAAAATTCTCTTTATATGCAAATATATTTATTTTGCTTCATTTTTGAAAGACTCCTTCATTGAATATATTAGTCTAGATTGGCATCTACTTCTTTTAGGACTTAGAAGGTGTTATTACATTGTTTCTGGCTTTTGCCATTTCTTTTTTTTTTTTTCCTTTATTTTTAGGCTATTCCACATGGCTTATGGGTTCTTAGTTTCCCAACAGGGGATGGAAACTGCATTCCCTGCAGTGAAAGCATGGAGTCTCAACTACTGGACCGTCAGGGAAGTCCTGGTTTTTACCATTTTTGAGGAGAACCCAGCTTGCTGTTTCTTCTGCAAGGGTAATTTTTTTTTTCTTTTGGCTTCCCTTAACATTTTCTCTTAGTCTTTGGTATTTAGCAGCTTTACTAGGATATGCTGACGTGCACTGTCTTTGTGTTTATTCTACTTGAGGTTGATAGAGCTTTTTCAGTCTATGGCTTTGGTATCTTTCTTCTGTTTCAGAGAATTCTCAGTATCTTTTCAAATATTGCTTTTGTCCCATTTTGTTGTCTGTTTTAGAGACTACTATTAAGTGTCTGTATTTTAGAACTTTTCGGTGTGCTTTATATCTTCTTTTTCCTCCTCATCTGTATGTTTTCTCATAATTTATCTTTCTGTTCACTAAGCCTAAGATATTTCATTTATTAAACTCAGCTACAAAATTATTTTTCAGTACTTGAATTCTATTTTACTTTGTATAAATTTCAGTTTTTGATGAAATACTCATATTTACTTTGTTGAAATACTACTTAAAGTCATTTTAAAATCTGTGTTGGAAAACTCCAATAATTGAATTACCTATTGATTTCTAATATATTTTTCTTGTCTGTTTTTTGTTATTGTTTAGTCACTAAGTCATATCTAACTCTTTTGTGACCCCATAGACTGTAACCAACCAGGCTCTTCTGTCCATGGAATTTTACAGGCAAGAATACTGGGGTGGGTTGCCATTTCCTTCGCCAGGGGCTCTTCCTAAACCAGGGATTGAACCTGTATCTCTTGCATTGGCAGGCAGATTCTTTACCACTGAGCCACCAGCGAAGTCCCTGTGTTTTTAGTCACTTATATTTTCTTGCACAATAAAGTGAATGAATGTAATGATGAATTCCAGAGATAATTTGAGTCTCTGGTTGATGTTATATTCTTTCAGAGAAGATCTATTTTACTTTTTGGAGGAGAGGGCATGGAGATAGATGATAGTATTGGCAGATCATTGTAACCCAATATGGGCTTTAATCATTTCAAAGGTGGGTTTCAGTCTTTATGAGGGCTGGTATTTTTCCAAACCTTTACTCCTGGGTGTAGTCCCTTTTAACATCCTTACCGGAAGTGTGGGTGTTTCCAGTTTTCCTACTCTTTGGTGGACTCTGAAATCCTCATTTTCATCTCTGTACACTTGTGAGATAGCTCAAAGCTCTACTCAGTTTTCTAGCCTCTTAGCAGCATCTGATTGACTTCTAAGCATCTTGGTTTGGTGTCACTTACAAATGCACTAATGTTTTGAGGGGTAAGGTACACCCCTCAGGGCACTTCCCTTCTCCCGGGTACCTTGGTGCTTCTATTTCTGATTGCCTCAGTAAGTAATCTAATGTCTTAAAACCAGTGCTTGAGTCTTGTCAGTTATCCTTACTTTATGAGTAAGCTAAGTAACCCAAATTACATTTCTTTAAGCCTATTTTACTACAGTGGCTCTTTGAAAAATGGTCAGTAACCAACTTTTTAACTGGCAAAAATTTCCATGTACTATGTGCTGGAGCACCAGTTGTAAATGTGGATATCCGTGAATGATGTTTTCCTTCATGTAAATGCCTGTTCAGAGCTTCAAATTTTTAAAATGCCAAATATTTTCATGGTCACTTGCGTGTAGTAATCTGGAAAACATTCAAAGAAACATTGAAAGCCAATAGTATTTAACCAGCCTCAAATTGTGCAACCATGATATATAATAAATAATTTGAAACAGATATTGAGCTTGCTATTTGAATGATTAAAATATTTATATTCTGAAAAAAAAAAAAAAAACAGTGCTTGTTTCCTTTGTCTAGGTTTAAAAGATGCTTAAAAGACACTTGCTCCTTGGAAGAAAATCTATGACAAACCTAAACAGCATATTAAAAAGCAGAGACATTACTTTGCCAACAAAGGTCCATCTAGTCAAGGCTATGGTTTTTCCAGTAGTCATGTATGGGTGTGAGAGTTGGACCATAAAGAAAGCTGAGCACCAGAGAGCTGATGCTTTTGAACTGTGGTGCTGGAGAAGACTCATGAGAGTCGCTTGGACAGCAAGGAGAACAAACCATTCGATCCTAAAGGAAATCAGTCCTGAATATTCACTGGAAGGACTGATGCTGAAGCTGAAGCTCCAATACTTTTGTCACCTGATGTGAAAAGCTGACTCATTAGAAAAGATCCTGATGCTGGGAAAGATTGAAGGCAGGAGGGGAAGGGGACAACAGAGGAGGAGATGGTTGAATGGCATCAATGACTCGATGGACATGAGTTTGAGCAAGCTCTGGGTGTTGGTGATGGACAAGGAAGCCTGGAATGCTTCAGGCCATGGGGTTGCAAAGAGTAGGAGATGACTGAGCAACTGAACTGAACTGAACAGAGGGTTTCTACATGTGCTCAGCTGGAGAGTTTGTCTTCAATTAACTACTCTGTTATTGCCAGGAGCCTAAGATCAGTCCTGCTGCTTTAGACCCTATTGTTTCACTTAGAAAGCTTCAGGCTAGAGTCATGATTTCTCTACCATGTCCAACAATAACATGCACCAGGATCCTACAGACAGGCATTTCCTCAGCTCTGCCCATTTATCTCAGTGCCTAAAGCATCTTTTTGACTGTCGTCTTTTGGACTGGTGCTCAGTAAATCAAGCTTTTCACGGTATAAAGGTGTTTCCATTCAGAGCCTAATTCAAGATCACATCTTGCCACTTGATATAAAGATTTAATAATAAATTATACTGTGGAATAAGGCTGAAGACTAGCAAACGTTCTACTCTCTCAGATTCACAGAACAGTCACGATGTTAATGATAATACTGTATAGTTGGAAATTGCATTCTCATCTACTTCTACATTAATTTCTTATAGGGTAAATGAGACACACAGGGCTTAAATTTTCTGATCCCAAGGCTAGCTAAGACTGCAATCTATTTATTTTAATATATAGACTATTTTTACCATATTCGACTACACTCTATTTTTTTTCTGCTTCTATTTCAGTAAACCTATGTAAGAGGACTGTGATGTTTGTTATCTAAATGGTGGTCAGTGCAGGAGGCCTCATCTACACAGTGGCCTGGTGCTTCTCAGACTTGAGCATCCCTTCCCTTTGTAATTTCTTCCAGGCCTCCTGGTTACGCTTCTGCAGCTCCGATGTTCTTGCTGTCCCAGCAGTGCAGAGCAGTGAATCCCCTTTACGCAGTTTCAGTCTCTCACACTGTCTCCAAAGGTTTTCTGGTTGTCTCAGTAGTGCCCCACACTTCCTTAAGTAATTTCTCTGCCTTGTTCATGATCTCAAAATAGCAGCAAAATCCCAGCAGGGCCATATGAACCGGGCTTTGTGCTCCCTACTCCTCCTGAATGCAATTCAGTGACCCAGGCTGACACCCTTGCCTCATTTCCACAATCATATAACCTTAGCCTGGCATTTTCTTGAAAAATAACAGTCTCTGTCTAAACAAGTGAGCATTCATTAGGACTGAATACTCCAACTTGGGCTTCCAGTTCAGTTGCCTCAACATTCACATCTATGCAAAGAGTAATCAAGCTGCAAATTCTCACCTCAAGGTTTGGTGTTTGGTGACACAGAGGTACAACATTCAAAGGATTACCTTCAGAATCTTTTCTGCATAAGCGGGACTTTCTGTCCAATCGGGGTGTCCACATGTAGAAAAGGGTCTCAAGTTCATTCTTTTTAAGGATGTTTTTTAAAAATGTTTATTTTATATGGGAGTATAGTTGATTAACAGGCATATAGCAAAGTGATTCAGTTATACATATACATGTATCTATTCTTTTTCAAGTTCTTTTCCCATTTGGATTATTAGAGAATATTGAGCAGAGTTCCTTGTGCTACACAGTAGGTCCTTGTTGATCATTCATTTTAAATACAGCAGTGTGAACATGTCAAGTTCATTCTAATACTGTTCTTTGGAAGGAAAGTTGGATATACCCAGTACTGTTAATACCAACTGATAATTTTCTTTTTTAATATTTTCTCTTTGGTTTCTTGGCTCTATCATTACCACCATGTGATGATATTTGGTTAGTCAGTCACTAAAACTGCTAAAAGCAAATGATCAAATACAGAGTTGAACTCTAATATTAACCCTTCAAAAGCCAGAACTGTTTTTATTTATTTGCAGCCCCAGGCACTGCCATCAGGTTCAGATAGGAAAAAAAAAAAAAATGGATCCTATATGGTCTGGATTAGCAGACTCTGTGAGCCCACATGGTCCCTTGGGATGTATAAAAAGGAAAATGTTTAATAAGTGGCGGTATTTCTATGCTTTTTTGAGAAAGTTTAATTTTCACTTTTGTCAAGTTGCCCAGTTACAAGGATGGAGGTGATAACAAGCAGAAAAGTTATAGATGTGCAAAATCCCTTGAAATTAAAAAATTAATTTTCTTTTGCTTATTTAAGGATATCCCAAAAGAATTTTAGTACTTTCTAGAGGGAGGAACTTAACCTCTAAAAAAAGAAAATGGATTCATACCAACAGTTGGAAAAGGCAGTTATATATGGAGAAAAAAGTGTCAAATTCATGTCTATGTATTTAAATGTGCTATGGTGTAGCACGAGAGATTTCTGTCAGTTTGTTCCAGATGTTTCCTTAAACCTTACTAATAGTTCATTTATCTATGAATAAAAAGGATTTGCTCTTTCTCGTTATTTCTGCAGATCAAGTTGAGCACTTCTCTTGAGCAACAACTCAATGTTGTTAGGACCAGCTCTTACTTCACGGGAAATAAAAAACTGTGTGTTTCAAAACAAAGTTTCTTCCACCTAATTTTTTTTTTGTATGAATTTACCTCTCACTCTTGATTAGAATCAAGAATTCCAATCTCAAGTGCATCCCTCAGTGTAAAAGTGGAAAGCATTCTGTTGAATTCCCTGCAGATAAGAAGAATGATTATTGGGACATAAAGCTTGGCTTTGAAAAATTCTAGAATTTCTGTCAGTGAACAGAAATTTGTCAGTTTATTGGGACATTTCTAATGTATATTTATTACAAAGTACAATGAGGTTTATAGAATAGCTTGTAAATCTATTCTTGCCCCAGTAGAAATTTAGAATTGCAGAGAAATTCGGAATGAAAAAACAACCCCTAATATTCTATCCTATCTAGAAAAAATTAACCTAAAATTTATAAACTCTCAAACACCATGACACTTATGTCTAAGAGCTTTCACACATTCATACATCTAGAAAGCACTCAGAATTTTTGCCAACCATACTATTCTCTGCACTGCTAAAAATTATGGTAAAAATTAGCTATTTACCTTAATCTACTTTTTATTAGCTTTGTAACGCAGAAGAAAAGAACAATGACACAAATATCCACGAAAATTTGGGGATCTGTTGATTTGGCATATGTACACTGACTATATTATTTTCATGCTTCATATATTAATATAATGATGCCTGTTAATGAAACTACAGAAAACTTCAACCTTAGTTGTTTTTCTTTCATTAAAAATGAAGTATTTCTGGACTTCCCTGGTGGTACAATGGATATGAATCTGCTGCTAATGCAGGGGACGTACATTTGATCCCTGGTCTGGGAAGATCCCACATTCTGTGGGGCAACTAAGCCCATGCACCACAACTGAGCCTGCAGGCTAGAGTCCACCAGCCGCAGTTACTGAAGCCCATGTGCCTACAGCCTGTTCTCTGCAACAAGAGAAACCACTGCAATGAGAAGCCCGTGAACCTCAACAAAGAGTAACTCCCACTTTCTGCAACTAGAAAAAGCCTGCATGCAGCAACAAAGACCCAACACAACCAAAACAATTTTAAAAAAAAAAGCATTTTCTCCCTAAAACATGGGCATCTTGAAGATACTGCTAGCAAGTTTACAAGGTATCCTGTATGGATTGCATTTTCTCATTTATGTAAATTTGTATAAGGTTTTCTCTACACATACATGGGCTCAGAGTCATATCTGGGGGTGCATTCATCGAAGTATAAAACAATGTTTTTCTCTGGTGGAAAGACTTACGATGAATTCTGCTTAAAATTTCATATTTTTCTTGATTATTTGACTAGTTTTCAAAAGAAGACGTGATTTTTATCAGTATGGTCAAATCATGTATTGGATGCCCCTAAATGAAAGTTGTGTTCCTTGGGCCATTATTGTGGTTTCCAACGTGAAGCAAGGCCTTCTGACCTCCTCAGACCACAGGTAGGGGGCAGCTTCTTGCAGACAGAGGCTCTCTAAGAGCACCACCAGGTCTGGAACTGGAATAACTTCCTGGGAGTTAGTTATTAGCAACACCTATTTGCAGGAAACTATCAGTTATCACCACATTCTCTGCCCTTATCCCACTCAGCTGACAACACTCACCAGGCAAAGATGTTCAGTTTTTAACCCAGTGTGTCTGGAATGGGACCTGGGTATCTGTATTTTTTCAACAAGATAATCAGGTGATGCTGAAACACAGCAAAGTCCAGAGCATCTGGACTCAGCGTTTCCCAGGGAATGTTCTTTGCCATGGGACAGAGTCTTTTCTGCTCCCACGTTAATCCACCTGGTCAAAGTCTTAGCAACCAGTGAATGACTCCTGAGCTGACTCCTCAATGACATGGTGAACCAGAGCAGTGTCAGAACAAATCTGGCTTAGAAGCCAGGCCTGATCACTAAGAAAGAGCTCCCTCTTTAGCAGGTCTAAGACCACAGATGTCTAGTGAAAGTTACCTCAGCTTCTCGCTCTAGCTCAGGAAGGCCTTCTAGCATTAGCACATTCTGATCAAGAATCCAGACTTTGGATCTGACAGACTGGTTTTGAATTCTGGCTCCATCATTAGTTTGTTTGGCCTTTAGGAAGGAGTAGTTACTGTATCTATTCAATAAAAGTAACATTTACTTCATAAGATGTTTTGAATTTTTATTTATTAACAGCTTTACTGAGATGTAATTTGCATGCCATAGAATTCACACATAACAATTCATCGTTGTTGTTGTTTTAAGTCAATTCACAGTTATACAACTATCAGCACTAATTCCAGAACATTTTCATCACCCTAAAAAGGAACCGCATACCCTCACGAGCAGTCACCCTACATCGTCCTTTCTTCCCCCAGCTCCTGGTAACCACTAATGTACTTTCTATCTCTATAGATGTCCCTATTTGGGGCATTTCATATAAATGGAATCACACATTATGTGGCCTTTTGTGACTACTTTCTTTTGTATGTTTTCAAGTTTTGTCCGTGTTGTAGCACATACAATACTTATCCCTTATTATTGCCAGATATTCCATTGTATAAATATGCCACATTTTGTGTATCCATTCATCAGTTGATGGACATCTGTGCTGTTTCCTACTTTGGGCTATTAGGAATAATGCTGCTATGAACATTCATGTAAGATTTTGTGTGGACATTCATTTTCATTTCTCTTGAGAATATGGTTAGGAGTAGAACTCCTGGGTCATATGGTAACTGTGTGTTAAACAATTTGAGAAACTACCAACTGTTGTCTGAAGTGGTTGCACTATTTTACATTCTCACCAGCATTGTGTGAGGTTTCTATTATCTCCACATCTTTGTTGTCCGTATTTTTAATTAAAGCAACCTTACAAGTGAATATAAAGTGATATCTCCTTGTGATTTTGATATACAATGACTAATGATGTTGCCATCTTTTCACATGCTACTGGCTGTTTGTGTATCTTCTTCAGAACAAGGTCTATTCAGATCCTCTGCCCATTTTTTAATTGGGTAATTTGTCCTTTTGTTCAGTGAGTTGTAAGAGTTCTTTATGTATTCTGGACACAAGTCTTTTATCAGGTACACGATTTGCAAGTATTTTCTCCTTGTGGGTGGCCTTTTCACTTTCTTGATAGTGCTCTTTGAAATACAACTCTCAGTTGGATGAAGCTCAGTTTATCTACTTTTTCCTTTGGTTTGTGTTTTTGGTACTGTTGCCTAATCCAATGTCATGAAGATTTATTTACTCCTCTGTTTCTGGCTTCCCAGGTGGCTCAGTGGTAAAGAATCTGCCTACCAAACAGGAGATGCTTTGCCAAGCAAGAGATGTGGGTTTGATCCCTGGGTTGGGAAGATCCCCTGGAGAAGGAAATGGCAGCCTACTCCAGTATTCTTGCCTGGGAAATCCCACGGACAGAGGAGTCTGCTGGGCTACAGTCCATGGGGTCACAAAGATTTGGATACAACTTAGCGATTAAACAGCAGCAGCTGTCCAGTAGAATTTTGGTTCAGATTAACTGAGATAATGCATGTGAATTCTAGACTGTAAATACAAGCAGAAAGTAATTATCACATTTAATACTATTATTCAGATAACTCTGGGCTCTGCCTTCCATCCTTATCTGGTTTCTCTGGTTTCCACCCAGTGCTTTTCTCCAGGAGTTTCTTCTTGGTTGGACTGACTATCTAGCTTTGATTTCAGACTCTTGCTGATACACTGCCTCTGGAAACTGCATGACTTTTAATTTGAAGCAGGTGAGCTGACCCTTGCTTAATCTAGGTTCTGGACTGTCCAGGAGGGGGCATCAGACAGCCAGAAGAGAATCACCTGGAAAAATCAGCTCTAATCAAATAATACCTACTGTTCACTGAACACTTGCTGTATGGCATACGCTTTACAAATATTATCTCACTGGAATAACTGTAGCCTTTAAGATTTATCACTTCAATCCTATCAATGATCCGGTTAAGTTCCAGGAAAGTTTAGTAAATTCCCAACTTAGTAACTGATGCCCTGAGGTTTGACTGAAAATGAAGCCTGTGGTCTTTCTTGTATGCCACCGAGTCTTGATGTTACAGAGTAGCAAGAAGTCTTGAAGCAGCATTAGAACTTCTTTCTTTAGAAGCTCTAAAATGTATTAAAATATAAACAAGAATAACCTAAGAAACTATGTTCTGGACTTGGAGGGCATTGAAGAAACTGGAAACCAACTTTATGGAACTCAAGGACTTGCAATATAAACTAGAATACAAAACACAAACAAGCAGCGTACCCTGAAGGCAGTTACAAAAGGATCCTGCCTCAATAAACTCAACATTTTCTCTTCTGGACTGGTTTAGGGTATTTCCTATAGTTAAAACACTGACTTAACTTTTAAGAAACTTGAACCTGACCAATTTCTCTAAGTTACTATGCTTACAATTCAAATACCCACCCAGGGGACAGTTAGCAGTATTTTCTCAAATTTTTGTCTGGGACCACCTGCGGCAGAATCCCTTGGGATGCCTATTAACATGCAGATTCCAGAGCTGGTCCCCACATTTTCTGATGTACAGCCTCCTGCCTGTCAGGCTGCATTTCTAAGCAGCTCTTCACTAAAAAGCCAGAAACAGCAAGTAAGAGAGTTACTTCCTCATTGCTGAACCCCACTTTTTGCCTTTAAAAAATAGCATCTCCCCCTGAAGTTCTCTTTTACTATGGGTTCTAAACATTATAAAAACACAGGTTTATTTAAAGCCAATAAAAAGCATATTGGAGCACATTGGAGCAATACAGGAGATCCAGGTTTGATTCTTGGGTCAGGAAGATCCCCTCGAGAAGGAAATGGTAACCAATCCAGTTTTCTTGCCTGGGAAATCCCATGGATGTAGGAGCCTGGTGGGCTACAGTCCATGGGGTTGCAAAGAGTCAGACACAACTGAGTGACTGAGTGTGCGTGTGCACACACACACAAAGCATATATTGTTTGACACATAGTGATAATAATAGTAATAACAACAAGTAATAACTAAGAGAAAGTATCATTGGCCAGATACTATTCTAAGTCCTTCACCTAGATATTAACACATGGAATCCTCACAGACATCTCATCTTATTGATACTATTACCTTACAACCCACAATGCTGGTAAGGAAACAGAGAGGCCCAAGGTCAAGGTTAAGCAGCTTAAAACTGAAAATAGCCAAAATTGGAACCCACAGGCAGTTTAAGCTCTTGAACATCACAATTGGTTTTCTTTAAAAAATGATTTAAAGCAAAATATTAGAAAACACAAATCCATATGTCCATCAATAGGGGACTGGGTTAAGAAATCACATATTCCCTAAACAATGAAGAACAGATGAAAAAATATGAAGAAGCTATCACTGAGCTAAAAGCCTGTGTGTAGTGTGCTGCCTTTATGTGTAGAATAAATATTTTTCAAAATGACTTTTGAGGGATATTATATGCTGGGCATTCAGCCTTTGTTGTAACAATTTTCTTCCCAGTTGATCATTTGATTTTTTATATGGTTATGGTGTAATTTGCCATGAAAAGTTATTTTTCTTTTATGTACTTGAATTAATCTTTCCTTTTATATCTTTTGGATTTGCAGGCATCACCAGAAAGACCTTCCTCACTTCAAGGATACAATGAAATTCTCCCAATAGCTCCTTGATGCTTTTATGGTTTCTTTTTACATCTGGGATTTTTAATATATTTTAAATTTATCATGATATACAGGTGAGGAATGAACAAGCTATTTTCACAACACCCATTATTAAATTGCCTTCTTTGCCCCACTGATATGTGATGCCCTGCATCACATATCACATAAAGCAAATTCTCTCATGTATTTTGGATTTTTTGTGGATTTATTTTGTTCCTTTGGGGACCATGTTTTTCATTTACAAGGCAGCCAGAAGCCTTTGCCTTATTTTGTGTGTGGTTTTTTAAAAAATTAATTTATTTTTAATTGGAGGATAATTGCTTTACAATATTAGGGCTTCCCTGGTAGCTCAGTTGGTAAAGAATCCACCTTCAATGCAGGAGACCCTGGTTCGATCCTGGGTTGGGAAGATCCACTGGAGAAGAGATAGGCTACCCAATCCAGTATTCTTTTGCTTCCCTTGTGGCTCAGTTGGTAAAGAATCCACCTGCAATGCGGGAGATGTGGGTTTGATCCCTGGGTTGAGAAGATCCCCTGGAGAAGGGAGCTTTACAATATTGTGTTGGATTCCTGTCATATATCAACATGAATCAGATCAGTCATAGGGATATGTATGTCTCCTCCTTCTTCAACCTCTCTTCCACCCATCCTGTGTCATACAGAAAATTCCCACTGGCTATCTATGTTACACATGATAGTGTATATTTTTGCCATTATACTCAAATATTATTTCAGTCCTGCAGATACATTTATGGCCTATGTAATGTATCATGTTACGGCCAATATCCCCTGGGGAAGCTATAGAAGTAAGAACAGTGGTTGCACACTGACGGCTTCAGAAGCAAACAGGTCTAGGGAAACACTGTCCTGGTTGATGACGATTATTGTGCCACTCCCCTGATGAGACTTTCTAATTCAGATGAGACTGTCCACTCAACTCTTCAGGTACCCTTGGGAAAATAGCAGCCATGGGGATTGGGATTAGTTTCACATCATCTGCAACCCTGAAGAGAAAACATACTACCTCTATCCATTCACATGCCCTTGGCATTGTGTGAATGTGCAGGATCAAGATCAAACCTTTCAACTTTCCAGACTCTTAATTTGGTATGTGTGTCTGCTGCTGGCTTTCGGGATCTGCCCATATTCCTCTCAAACCACAATAAAATGGCAGCTTGACTCAAGAATGTGGAGAGAATGCCATAGGGGCTGCTCTAACTAAAGTCGCTTTTCATATCACAAAGCTCCAGCATGGGCCACATTGTGACCCAAAGTCCCTTTAATCCCTTGGAAAGCCTGTTTTTGAATGGGATAGACTTTCTAACAGTTTTTAAACTCTGCAGACCCCATATCAGACCCTTGAGTCTCAAGTTACCCACGGATAGCGGGGTAAGGCAGTGAGAGCACTGAGCCACAAGACCTGAGTGTGATGGGGCCAATGCTCTTGGTTCAACTCCTGCCCCGTGTTAAGTTCCAATAACCCCAGATGAATGTGGGTGTACTCTTTAGACCTGAACAGCTGGGAAGAAGGAGTCAGTCACAAATTAAATTAGGAGATGTAAAATGCTGTGGGAAGAAAAACAAACCAAGATGGCAGAAACAGGTGCCAAAGGGCATCTTTTCACAATTTCATCACAATTTCATTTCTTTGTGTATGATAAGCAGCTAAGCTGCATTACAGAAAATTTCATGCTTCTTTGACCTTTTGATTTACTGAAGAGAAAAAGAAATAACACCTGTTGCTGAGTAGTAGACTCTGTTCCCTAGCAATCTCAAGTGCTCAATTACTTCACATTGTGTATGAATTTAAAGATGTGTCTTTTACATCTATAGAGAACAGACTTGTGGACACAGTGGGGAAAGGAGATGGTACAGCAACTGCGAGAGAGGCATTGAAATATATACACTACCACATATATGTATATATTTGTATATATGTATACACATATATTTGGAGAAGGAAATGGCAACCCACTCCAATATTCTTGCCTGGGAAATCCCATGGACAGAGGAGCCAGGTGGGCTACAGTCGATGGGGTCACAAAGAGTCAGACATGACTGAGCAACTAAACACACATGCACATACACATATATGTGTGTGTATATATATGTGTGTACCATATATGTACGTATATATTTGTGTATACTATATATGTGTATCTGTACACACATATTTACCATGTGTAAAATAGCTAGTGGGAGATGGCTGTATAGCACAGGGAGCTCAGCCTAGTGCTCTGTGATGACCTGGAGATGTGAGTTTGGGGGTGTGGGTGGTAGGGAGCCTCAAGAAGTAGGGAATATATGTATACTTACAGCTGATTCATGTTGTTGTATAGAAGAAACCAACACAACATTGTAAATCAATTATCCTGCAATTAAAAAAATAAAGATGTGTCTTTTAGAAATCAACCTTTTCAAGCACTAGCTGAAGAGTAAAACTGTCCCTTTATTATAATTTTTCAATAGTCTAAGGATTCATCTCAGTTCAGTTCAGTCGCTCAGTCGTGTCCGACTCTTTGCAACCGCATGGACTGCAGCACACCAGGCCTCCCTGTCCATCACCAACTCCCTGAGTTTACTCAAACTCATCTCCATTGAGTCGGTGATGCCATTCAACCATCTCATCCTCTGTCGTCCCCTTCTCCTCCTGCCTTCAATCTTTCCCAGCATCAGGGTCCAAATGAGTCAGATCTTTGCATCAGGTGGCCAAAGTATTGGAGTTTCAGCTTCAACATCAGTCCTTCCAATGAATATTCAGGACTTATTTCTTTTAGGATGGACTGGTTGGATCTCCTTGCAGTCTCTTGGACTCTCAAAAGTCTTCTCCAACACCACAGTTCAAAAGCATCAATTCTTCGGCGCTCAGGTTTCTTTACAGTCCAACTCTCACATCCATACATGACTACTGGAAAAACCATAGCCTTGACTAGATGAACCTTTGTTGACAAAGTATTGTCTCTGCTTTTTAATATGCTGCCTATGTTGGTCATAACTTTTCTTCCAAGGAGTAAGTGTCTTTTAATTTCATGGCTGCAGTCACCATCTGCAGTGATTTTGAAGCCCCCCCAAATAAAGTCTGCCACTGTTTCCCCATCTATTTGGCATGAAGTGATGAGACCAGATGCCATGATCTTAGTTTTCTGAATGTTGACCTTTAAGCCAACTTTTTCACTCTCCTCTTTCACTTTCATCAAGAGGTTCTTTAGTTCTTCTTCACTTTCTGCCATAAGGGTGGTGTCATCTGCATATCTGAGGTTATTGATATTTCTCCCGGCAATCTTGATTCCAGCTTGGGCTTCATCCAGCCCAGCGTTTCTCATGATGCACTCTGCATAGAAGTTAAATAAGCAGGGTAACAATATACAGCCTTGACGTATTCCTTTTCCTATTTGGAACCAGTTTGTTGTTCCATGTCCAGTTCTAACTGCTGCTTCCTGAACAGCATACAGATTTCTCAAGAGGCAGGTCAGGTGGTCTGGTATTCCCATCTCTTTCAGAATTTTCCACAGTTTATTGTGATCCACACAGTCAAAGGCTTTGGCATAGTCAAGAAAGCAGAAATAGATGTTTTTCTGGAACTCTTGCTTTTTCAGTGATCCAGCGGATGTTGGCAATTTGATCTCTGGTTCCTCTGCCTTTTCTAAAACCAGCTTGACCATCTGGAAGTTCATGGTTTACATATTGTTGAAGCCTGGCTTGGAGAATTTTGAGCATTTCTTTACTAGCATGTGAGATGAGTGCAATTTTGCGATAGTTTGAGCATTCTTTGGCATTCTAAGGATTACCTATTCTTAAGCCTGAACTTTTTATTGGAAAGACTTTAGAAAGTTTCAAGCTTATATCACAAGATAACTGATGGGTTTGTCATAATCCAAAGCAGCCCTCATGTGCCCCTGATGCTTCATGAACTCCAAGCAGGAGAACCAAAATGCAACATGTCTAGACAATGGCCAATGAGCTTTGCCAGCACAGCCTGCAAGTAAACACGGGGTTGTAAGATACCCACTTATGAGTCTCTGGCTCCACTCACCCTTGCTCAGGGCCCTGCACATACTTGAAGCTTCCCTCAAATTGTCCTAGGAGGCATCTCATGTTCCTTCACCTGGTCTTCTTGGCTACACTTTGGCTCTTAGCCTTTTCTTCCTTGTCCACTTGGGGTCACTGTGTTGTGCTAATTAATGCCTGTAGAGGGTGTCACCATGGCTGCTGAGATTCTCATTGTCACTTCTGTGTCCAGATGCAAACTAATGAGCTCCATACTGAGGGATTATCTCTTGGTGATGACATCCAAGTTCCTGATACTTCATGCCCTCAGGATCCTGGCTTTACTCATTTTTGACCAATCTTCCTTTATAATTTTATCCTTCAGACTCAAAGTGGAAACAGGACTTGAGAGCCATTTAAATGAGTAATAGACATCCTACTCTTCCCTTGAGGCCTACTATTCTTGAACTCTGCCCTGAGAAGAGGTTCTAAGAAGCTTCTTCCATCTCAAAAGTCTTCTCAGTCCTTCACGCCAAGGGAGCCCTAGCCAGTCTGCTCCCAGTCCTTCAGGCATGTCTGAGTCCCTGGACAGACCTTCTGCTATGAGACTAAAAGCAACACCAACATGATACAACTTTGAAAATGTTATTTCTTCTTGGTTAAAATGCTACTTCTTCTTGGGATTGGCATTCTGAATATATAATCCTATGGATGTAGAACAATAGTTTTATTTCCTTCCAAATCACTGGACGGCAGCAAGAGTCAGTAACTCAAAAGAAATGGTCTGCAACCATGACTTTCACTGCACAGAAACAGGGCCACTAGCTGATACACAGCATTAAATATGTTCCACATATCCTGTGTGCAGCCCAAGTTTCTAGGGGTTACTCTCTCCAAGTGTCAGACGAGCATAGCTGAGGCTCAAGCTGTCCCCAAATCCAGAAGGATTTTGTCGGTGACCAGGGTACAGAGCCAGTGGGTCACAGAACTATAACTGAGAGTCTTATCCTAGTGTCCTTTCTCTATTTTCCCTCACTGCAA
The DNA here is from genome assembly GCF_054371585.1 of Giraffa tippelskirchi. NCBI lineage: Eukaryota > Metazoa > Chordata > Mammalia > Artiodactyla > Giraffidae > Giraffa > Giraffa tippelskirchi. Next base: position 73,266,060 of record NC_137284.1, read on the forward strand.
GCTGCCTCACTCCATGAAATAGCACAAGACAGGAATATGAAAATGGTCTTGATTTTCCTCTCCCAAAGAGTGATTCTGCTTTTCCTCCTTTCTCTCCCTTGTAAGCTTTACTGGATAGAAATTTGCCATACTTGGGATGCTGGCCACGTCCACGACATCTATCAGGAATCTCCTTGCCTCCAGTGCCTGCTGAGACAATCAGCTGTAGGCATCCATGCTCTATACCATAATGCACTGCCATAGATGACCCGACAGAATGGCTCCTGACCCAAGGTGGACTTCTGAGGTGGTCCATCATGAAATCTCCACCCAACAGCAATGCCCTAAACTGGATGCTGATTGGATGAATCAATCAAATCCTCTCTTCTGGACTGAACACATAGAGACAAAAGAATGGAAACAAATCACAAAAATGTAGTGATGCCCTCCACAGAACTAACAAATGAATAAGTGGAATCCCAGAAGAAGTAAGAGAAAAAGAAATGAATGAAGATAATTTTGGGGGGCTTCCCTTGTGGCTCAGCTGGTAAAGAATCTGCCTGCAATGCAGGAGACCTGGGTTCAATCCCTGGGTTGGGAAGATCCCGTGGAGAAGGGAAAGGCTACCCACTCCACTATTCTGGCCTGGAGAATTCCATGGACTATATAGTCCATGGGGTCACAAAGAGTCAGACACAACTGAGTGATGTTCACTTTCCACCTTCACTAATTTTCCAAAAATAATAAAATACACAAAATCACAAGAAGCTCAAGTAATTGTTCCAAGCAAGATGAAAAGAACACATGTGCACAGAGATACATGCACAAGCACACACAAATCTAGATACATCATAGTCAAACTGCTGTGAAGCAAAGATAAAGAAAATAATCCTGAAGCAGCTAGCATTTTTTTAAAAAAGGATACAATGTACATAAAGAAACAAACAAGAATTACATCACACTTCTCATCCTAAACCATGCAAGACTGACAATAAAGTGACTTTTTAAAGAAACATGAATAGATCTCATTTTTGTTAGCAGTTTTAGATTTAAAGAAGCAAGAAACTGCACATAGAGTTCCATAAACCCAGTCCCTCTCCTGCCTTACCCTCTAACTCTGCACATACTTTTCCCTACTATTAACATCTTACATTACTATTGTATACTCATTACAATTCCTTATTGTAATATAATAATGTAGTTAAAGTAAGTATGTAATGTACATTATTAATGTACAATTTTAACAATGGAAACTATGGACTACATTAACTATAGTTTGTGGTTTATACTAAGGTTTAACCTTAATTGTAGTTCTGTGGGTTTTGACACATGCTTAATAACATGTGTCACCATTTGATTTACAAAATATAGTTTCCCAACGCAAAAATCACCCCTCTATTTCATCTCTCCCTTCCCTCCTCCCAAACTCCTGGCAACCACAGATCTTTCAACAGTCACAGAGTGGCATATTTAAACTACTAATGGGGAAAAAATATGATCAAGCCACAATTTTATGCACTGCGAAAATATTGTCCAAAAATCAAGATGAAATAAAGACTTTTACATAGGCAACTCAAAGGCAGCCAATATGTACCACAGCGGTGTTAATTAAAAATTTTCAGGCAAGAGTATTTCTACCAAGTGGAAACTTGAATTTGCACAAAGAATTGAAAAGTATCATCAATGGTAAATATAAACATTTTCTTCTTTGTAATTACTTTAAGAAATATTTGACTAACATAAAATAGTTAACAGTCTACTGTAGGGCTTATATGTAAAAATAAAATGTACAACAATAAAACAGTAATAAAGGCAGAAGGAATTGAAAATATACTGTTGTATAATTCTCACATCACATATAAAGCAGTATAATATTATTTTAAGGATGCTGTAATAAGTTACAGTTGTACATTTTAAACCTTAGAGGAATCATTAATTTTCTTTAAAGAGGTAGAGCTAAAAGCCACAGAAAAGATAAAATGGATTAATAAAAAATATTCAATCTGAAAGAAGAGGGACAAGGGAATAAAGAACAAAGGGGAAAAATAAAAACTGTAGCAAGTTTTTATTGTCAGGTTGCTTCATTTGTGAGCCTTTGTTCATACCCATATTTAAGATTTTTATGTCTGTATAATGATGTATTTATCATTGCTTAATGTTCCTCTTTATCCCTGCTAATATTCTTTGTTCTTATGTCTACTTTGTCTAATATTAATAAAGGCCTAAAAAAAATACTTCAGGCTAGACTTACCCACGGGCTATATAAATTCAACCATTTAATAATTAAATAAAGATAGTTTAAATACTCAAAAGCCAGAGATCAGAATACAAAACAAACAAACCAATAACAACAAAAACAGTCAACTATGGCTTATCGGTGAGAAGCTTCTTAACACAGGAGTCAACATACTATAACCCATGGGCTAAGTCTAGCCTGAAATATTTTTTTAAGGCCTTTATTAAGATTAGACAAATAGACATAAGAACAAAGAATATTTAGCAGGGATAAAGAAGAACATTAGGCAATGATAAATACATCATTATACAGACATAAAAATCTTAAAGAAACAAACAAAAATCTGGCAGAACTAAAACAAAACATAGAATCACAATTGCAATCGAGACTTCAATATCAACACTCCTCTTTCAGTAACTGAAAGATAAAAGTATGGGGAAAAAAGGTAAAGATATAAGCCTATACATTACAACCAAACAATTTGACCTAACCAATAATCACTGAACACTCCACCCAAATACACATTCTTTTCAAGTGCACATCAACGATTCACCAAGATAGATCACATTCTGGGCCACAAAACAAACCTCAACAAAGTTAAAAGGATAGCAAGTATGTGCTCTAATCAAAACAGAAATAAACTAGAAATCAATAGCAGATATATGGAAATATCCAAAAATGTTTAGAAATTAAACATACCGCTAAATAACTCACAGGTCAAAGAAGGAGTCAAGCAGAACTATCTTTCTAATTACATGAAAATGAATAAAAAACAATTCCAAATTTATGGGATGTAACTAAATCATACTTAGAGGGAAATTTATAGTTTTTAAATAAATATATTAGGAAACAAAATTCTCAAATTAGTAACCAAGTTTTCACCTTGCATAACTATGAAAAAAACAGCAAATTCAAGCAGAACCAAAAGAAAGATTAGAGAAGAAATAAACCAAACTAAAAGCATAAAATGAATAAAAATCAATGAAATAAAAAATAGTTCTTTGCAAATATTAATAAAATTAATTAAACTCTAGCTAATCTGATGAAAGAGAGAGGAGGCAGAGCAGAAGGATGATGGAGAAAAGGAAAAGACACAGATTAACAATATCATAAGTTAAAGAGGAAATGGATACCATGGATCTACGTACATCAAAAGATAGGAGGGGAGTACTATGAGAAACTATGCCAATGAACTTGATAACATAAATCTGCAGTTTCCGACCAATAGCACACCCTTGGCAAAATATCTGAAGATACAAGTGGGAGACCTGCCCCTGCTGGCTAGTGAGTAGAGGTCTGGGATGCAGCTAAACATCCATCATGCATGGGATACTCTCCCACAACAAAGAATCATCCTGTCCAAACATCACCCTCACTTAAAGGAAATGGACAAATTCCTTGGAAGACATCTACTAACAAAGTTTTCTCAAGAGAAAAACCACCTGAATAATTCTATGAAAGACACTGAATTCACAGTTCAATATTTTCCACCCAAAAAACCAAAAGAACCCCAGAAAACTCTAGGCCCTTGTCGCCTCACAGGTGAACTCTAACAATTTGGAAGAAACAATATCAATTTTTTATACATTCTTTCAGAATATAGAAGAGAGAACACTTTCCAACTCATTTTATGAAACCATTACCCTGTTATCAAAACCAGACATTACAGGAAAAGTAATGTCTAATATCTTTCATGATCACAGGCATAAAATATTTAGTAATAGTGGTTCAAATCCAACAATTTATAAAAAGGATAATAAATCATGAGCAACTGAGATTAATCTCAGAAATGCAAAGCATATTCAACATTGGAAAATCATTAATGCATTTCACCACATCACCACATCAACAGACTGAAAAATAACAACCATATGATCACTGAAAATCATGCAGGCAAAGTATTTGAAAACCTTCAACATCTGTTTGTGATCAAAACTATCAGTAAATAGGAGTAAGGGGAACTCCCTCAGTCTGACGAAGGGTATTTACAAAAAATCTACAGTCCACCTCCAAACTTAACGGTGAAAGACCAAGGCAGGGATAACACTCTCATCATTCCTATTCTGCAACAGACTAGAGTTCTTTGTCAATGAAGTAAACTAGGAGTGCAGGGGTGAGGGAGGGAGATAGGGAAGGGGGCCATTCACATTGGAAATGAAGATTTAAAACTGCCTTTATTAACAGATGACATGATTATCAACATAGAAAATCTCAAGGAATCTTTAAGTGGGTTTAGCAAGGTCACAGAGTAGTAGGTCAATATAAAACATTGCATTTCTCTATATCAGCAATGACCATTTGGAAGTTAAATTACAGTATCATTTGCAATAATATAAAAAATGAAACACTATTAAATCAAAAAAAATGTAAAAAACTTGTTCAATGAAACTAGACAACTGAGAAGTCATACCAATTCATGGACTGAAAGATTCAATAAAATGCATCCTTATTATTTAACCTACCCGTCCCTCTCAGAGAAATTCACCCAAGACAATGAACGCATATGTCTACACACAGACTTGTACTGAGAGCTTACTCTGACACCAGCTGGTGTACTGAAATTCAATTTTGATGTTAACCACTAGGAGTTAATATCACAATCCACAGGTTTAAAGGCACAGTCTCCAACAAGACTGCCCTTACTCTTGATGCCAGCCACACTTGGGGGTGCCCAGGGCACTGGTACTTGTGATTAACTGGGAGTCACCACAATTCCCTCAGGTTTGGTAATTCACTGAATATGCTCACAGAATTCAGAAAAGCAATACATCATTATTATGGTTTTACTATAAAAGATAAAAATCAGGACCAGTCAAGCAATGAGACACAAAGAGTAAGGTCTGGGAGGTCCCACAACATGGAGCTTCCATTCTTTCTTCCCTCCCCTCAGAATCAGGGTGGGTGGTCACACTTACTGCCGCACAATGGCAGTGCTCTCCAGCCAGGATGCTCTACTGAGCTTTGATGTCTAGAGTTCTTACTGAGCTTTTATCACAGAGAGATATGACTGAAATCATTGGCCACTGGCTGAATTCAATCTCCAGCCCTCCTCCTCTCCCCAGAGGTCAGCAGGTTCAAAGCCCCAAACCTTTAATCATACAGATTGATTTCTGTGGTGACAAACCCCAGGCTAAGTCAGCTACCTCCTTAGTAAAAACTCAAAAAATGATTGAAGGAACTCATTAAGAGCAAAGACAATCCTAATGCTCACACAAGTCCATGGATTTAAAGTCTACCTCCTAGGAACCAAATTCTTTATTATACAACAATGTTTATAGCAGCTTTATTCTTCATTACCAAAATCTTGAAACAACCCAAATGTCCTTTCAACTGTTGAGTGGATAAAGTAATTGTAGTATATTCATACTCTGGATTAGTATTAAAGATAAAAAGGATGAGTTACTGATGTATGTAACAACATACATGAAGTTCAAAAACAATTATGGCAGGTTTTTTTTTACATAGGTATTGTAAATGCAATAATTATCTACATAGCACTGGCTTATGATCTGTAGCATCAGAGAAATAAATCCTTTTTTTATAATTACATTTAGTTCAGGGTTTTGCAACCTCAGTGCTATTGACATTCTGGAGCAAACAATTCTTTGTTGTGGGGTGCTAGATATATATATCATATATAATATTATACTGTATTATACTATTATTATGCTACATATAAATTATAGCATAAGATATATATTCTATCTTATATATATATAGGATATTTAGCAGAATCCCTGGCCCTACTCATTAAGATGCTGGCAGCAATTTCTCCAGCCCTGACAGACAAAAATGTCCAGACATTCTCAAATGTTCTGAGAGAGGTAACTTATCCCCAGTCTAAAACAGCTAATGCAGTCAAACACAATTTTTACAGTTTTCATAATATTAACTATTTTGTGGAGACAAACATTACTTAAATCAGTGCAGGAAATTTGTGGCATTCAAGTTATGCTTTCCATAGGAAAGCTCATCCAAATTTTGTATAAGTTAGAAATTTCAGAATATTATTACTTTTCACGCTAGGTAAAAATATATAGTTGTTTCAAACCAAAATTATTAAAGCTGTCTAGTTTGTCCAAGTATTCCCTTTGTTTAGTAATAATATCTAGATTTTTCTGCATTTACTCACCTAGTTATTAAAACAAAGACTAGCATTTTTCTTGTTATTTCTTCTTCTTGTACACATACAACCTTTGTTTCTTATTAATATCCCAGGTAATCAGGCCATTAATTTAAAGAATGGCTAATTTTTTCACCCACCTCTTTCAGCAAGTGTTTGAGTTTCATTAAAGAGCTAACAAACTAATCCACTGGACTTTTTTTACTTGTCTCTGAAAATTATTTTGTCGTTTCATTTTAAATGTATTTAAGTCCTACTTAGTCTTTGTAATCTAACTTATTAATTTTGTAGGGACATAAGCAAAGGCATATGTCTATCAATAAATACATTTAGAAAATACTTCATACTTTGATAAAAGAATTTTACCCAACTCCTGAGCAGTGTAAAGGAACCCTGGAGGAGCTGAGTTTTGGATTTCTTGCTATTTCAGTATTTATATTTTGTTTGTCTTTAACATAAAGCTCCTTTTCCTATTTTCACTTGCCTCACCATGGAGTTTTGTTTTTAAAGAAATGAGAAAGAAAAATCGGGCTACTCAGTACCTTTCAGGTTGCATAGGAAGTCAAGAAGTTTGTGACAAACCAGAAGGAATCTTTTCTATTCAATCTGCATTTCCATTCCACCATACATACAGACTCTTATAAAACTATTGTAAGAACCAAGGAAAGTTCTTAATTTCAATCACTCCTACTCTACAACCACATGAAACCAATTTCAATTTAAAAAAAAAGTTTTCCATGAATTCTACTTGATGGTTAATCTGTCTGTATATCTGAATTAGAAATCCTCAGTAGTGCATATAAACAATTTGTATGCTCAATCAATTCCCAGAAGTTGACAGACAATAATGTGGGTGAATGCCAGCCACAAATAGAGTATTACAATTATATACAGGCCATTTATAAAAGGCTAATTACTTCTTTTACAAAGACAGAAAAGTTTTCCCACTTATACACACACACACACAAGAAGCAGGCTCACTTACACAACTTCATCCATGAATCAAAAATAAAGAACAAAACTCACCAATTTGTCGTAGCAGCTTTGGAAGGAGAGTGGTCAGAACACAAAGGATGGAAGCGAGCCACTATCTTTCAAGCAAGCACAAAAACCTTTTTCCTTGAATGTCTTTTTTAGCTTGTTTAAGTGCTGTGTAAATAAAACAACATGGAGGATTCTACCTCTGGCAGAAGAAACACCATTAGTGGGTGTAGGCGGCAATGTGAACTTCTTAATCTCAAGGCAAGTCCAGGTATTGGCCTGAGTAAACCTAAGTCTGAAATGCCAGTAAGGATTCTTAACACGCCTCAAGGCAGGCAAACAAAAAAGCAGATGGCTGCTTGAGAGAGAATCAGAAGGTCAGACCACAGAAAAATCAGCTTCTCCACATTGCTTCCACCAATCGAGAAATGAAACAGCTATGCACTAATCAAAATCAGAACCAGATTGGCCAAGGCTCAGAGAAAGAATCAGAGGGGCAAAGTAGGAAACAGTCAGCAAGGGTGAGAGCTCTAATTGTTGACTGAGGTTCATCTGAAGAGGCAAACTCAGGGCAGAAGGTGAGTCACCTGTGCATCTCCAGGCTCTTTACTTGTCAAAGGAAAACAGACGCAAGGGGATTTTAGGAAAGGCTTTTGCTTGTAAAGAAGACTGTTAGGGAATTTTCAGATTCTAGAAGGACTGGCTCACAAAATAAAAAGAACAACAGTTATTTGAGAGGAAAAAATATCCCAGAAGCATCAATGTTACTGAGTTAATAGCCTGGTCATGGGAGTGAAACAGCAATTTCCCCATGTAATCTTTCATCTCTCATCTTTCAACACCAAGAAAAACCTTGTTTTTCTTATTTATCTCAGTTGCAAAGTTTCTCTCTTACCAGCTAGGAAAACTATGCCTACTTACACCAAGACAAGTGAGAATATTTGGTTTTGCTGCCTCTAGTCTTCTCCTCTTAAAGTAGGGCTAGGGGGCCCACTTACATTCTCCCTACATGACCAGACACACATTTGGCAGGTGTTGCTTGCAGAGAAAAAATACCCAGAATCGAAGTCTTCAGCTCCTACTGTATTTTTTACATAAGAGCACAGATCAGTAGTTCTCAATTGGTGGCAATTTTGCCCCCAGACATCATTTGGCAAGGTCTGGAGACATTTTTGTTTGTCAAAACACAGAGTGGGGGAAGTGCTACTGGCACTCTCTAGCTACTGAACATCTTTAATGCACAGGACAGCTCCAAAAGGATTAAGCAGCCCAAAATATTACTATCAATAACACTACTGTTGAGAAACTGTGGCACAGACTCTAGACTCAGATCAGTTCATTCAGTCGCTCAGTAGTGTACAACTCTTTGCAACCCCAAGGACTGTAGCACACTGGGCTTCCCTGTCCATCACCAACTCCCGGAGCTTACTCAAATTCATGTCCATCGCATTGGTGATGACATCCGACCAACTCATCCTCTGTCGTCCCCTTCTCCTCCCGCCTTCAATCTTTCCCAGCATCAGGGTCTTTTCAAATGAGTTGGCTCTTCCCATCAGGTGGTCAAAGTATTAGACCTTCAGCATCAGTCCTTCCAATGAATATTCAGGACTGATTTCCTTTAGGATGGACAGGTTGGATTGCCTTGCAGTCCAAGGGACTCTCAAGAGTCTTCTCCAACACTACAGTTCAAAAGCATTAATTCTTTGGCACTCAGCTTTCTTTATAGTCCAACTCTGACATCCATACATGATTACAGGAAAAACCATAGCTTTGACTACACAGACCTTTGTCAGCAAAGTAATGTCTCTGCTTTTTAATATGCTGTCTGGGTTGGTCATAGCTTTTCTTCCAAGGAGCAGGCATCTTTTAATTTCATGGCTGCAGTCACCATCTGCACCCCTAAAAATAAAGTCTGTCACTGTTTCCACTGTTTCCCCATCTATTTGCCATCAAGTTATGGGACCAGATGCTATGATCTTAGTTTTCTGAATGTTGAGTTTTAAGCCAACTTTTTCACTCTCCTCTTTCACTTTCATCAAGAGTTTCTTTAGTTCTTCTTTGCTTTCTGCCATAAGGGTGGTGTCATCTGCATATCTGAGGTTATTGATATTTCTCCCGGCAATCTTGATTCCAGCTTGGGCTTCATCCAGCCCAGTGTTTCTCATGATGTACTCTGCATATAAGTTAAATAAGCAGGGTGACAATATACAGCCTTGACGTGCTCCTTTCCTGATTTAGAACCAGTCTGTTGTTCCATGCCCAGTTTTAACTGTTGCTTCTTGACCGGCATACAGATTTCTCAGGAGGCAAGTAAGGTGGTCGGTATTTCCATCTCTTGAAGAATTTTCCACAGTTTGTTGTGATCCACACAGTCAAAGGCTTTGGTGTAGTCAATAAAGCAGATGTTTTTCTGGAACTCTCTTGCTTTTTCAATGATCCAACGGATGTTGGCCATTTGATCTCTGGTTCCTCTGCCTTTTCTAGATCCAGCTTGAACATCTGGAAGTTCACAGTTCACATAAGGTTGAAGCCCTGCTTGGAGAATTTTGAGCATAACTTTGCTAGCATCTGAGATGAGTGCAATTGTGTGGTAGTTTGAACATTTTTTGGCATTGCCTTTCTTTGGGATTGGAATGAAAACTGACCTTTTCCAGTCCTGTGGCCACTGCTGAGTTTTCGAAATTTGCTGGTATATTGAGTGCAGCACTTTAACAGCAGTAGAAGTGACATATAGATTCAAGTGGTTAGATTTGATAGAGTGCCTGAAGAACTATGGATGGAGATTCGTGACACTGTACAGGAGACAGGGATCAAGACCATCCTCAAGAAGAAGAAATGGTTTTCTAAGGAGGCCTTACAAATAGCTGAGAAAAGAAGAGAAGCTAAAGGCAAAGGAGAAAAGGAAAGATATACTCATCTGAATGCAGAGTTCCAAAGAATAGCAAGGAGAGATAAGAAAGTGTTCCTCATAATCTACAGATTCAATGCTATCCCTATCAAATTACCAATGGCATTTTTTCACAGAACTCGAACAAAAATTTCCACAGTTCATATGGAAACATAAAGACCCCAAATAGTGAAAGCAGTTTTGAGAAAGAAGAATGGAGATGGAGGAATCAACCGTCCTGACTTCAAATTATACTACAAAGGTACAGTCATCAAGACAGTATGGTAGTGGCATAAAAACAGAAATATAGACCAATGGAACAAGGTATAAACCTCATAAATAAACCCATGTACCTATGGGTAACTTATTTTTGCAAAGGAAGCAAGAATATACAATGAGGCAAAGACAGCCTCTTCACTAAATGATGCTGGGAAAACTGGAGAGCTACATGTAAAAGAATGAAATTAGAACACTTCCTAACACCATACACAAAGATAAATTAAAAATGGATTAAAGACCTAAATGTAAGACCAGAAACTATAAAACTTTTAGAGAAAATCATAGGCAGAACACTCGATGACATAAATCAAAGCAAGATCCTCTATGACCCACTTCCTAGAGTAATGGAAATAAAAACAAAAGTAAACACGTGGGACCTGAGTAAACTTAAAAGCTTTTGCACAGCAAAGGAAACTATAAGCAAGGTGAAAAGACAACCCTCAGAATGAGAGAAAATAATAGCAAATGAAACTGACAAAGGATTAATTTTCATAATATACAAGCAGCCCATACAACTCAGTATCAGGAAAACAAACAACCCAATCAAAAAGTGGGAAAAAGACCTAAACAGACATCTCTCCAAAGAAGACATACAGATAGCTAACAAACACATGAAAAGATGCTCAACATTGCTCATTATTAGAGAAATGCACATCAAAACCACAATAAGATATCACCTCAGACCAGTCAGAATGGCCATCATCAGAAAGTCTACAAACAATAAATGCTGGAGAGAGTGTGGAGAAAAGGGAATGCTCTTGCACTGTTGGTGGGAATGTAAACTGATACAGCCACTATGGAAGATGGTATGGAGATTCCTTAAAAACTAGGAATAAAACCACCACATGACCCAGCAATCCCTAGACATATACCCAAAGGAAACAAAAATTGAAAAAGACACACGTATCCCATTGTTCATTGCAGCACTATTTACAATAGCTAGAACATGGAAGCAATCGAGATGCCCATTGACAGATGAATGGATAAAGAAGTTGTGGTACATATACACAATGGAATATTACTCAGCCATAACAAAGAATACATTTGAGTCAGTTCTGATGAGGTGGATGAACTTAGAACCTATTATACAGAGTGAAGTGAGTTGTAAAAAGATAAATATCGTATTCTAACGCACATATACGGAATATAGAAAAATGGTTCTTAAGAATTTATTCACAGGGCAACAATGGAAAAACAGACATAGAGAGTAGACTTATTGACATGGGGAAAGGGGAGGAGAGGGTGAGATGTATGGAAAGAGTAGCATGGAAACTTTCATTACCATATGTAAATTAGATAGCCAATGGGAATTTGCTCTATGGCTCAGGAAACTCAAACAGGGGCTCAGTATCAACCTAGAGGGGTGGGGTGGGGAGGGAGATAGGAGGGAGGTTCAAAAGGGAGAAGATGTATGTATACCTATGGCTGATTCATGTTGAGGTTTGACAGAAAACAACAAAATTCTGTAAAGCAATTAACCTTCAATAAAAAAAATTTTTAAAAAAGCATTCCTCAGTGATCAATGCAAAGAAACAAAGGAAAATAATAGAATGGGAAAGACGAGATCTCTTCAAGAAAATTAGAGACATTTCATGCAAAGATGGGCACAATAAAGGACAGAAATGGTATGGACCTAACAGAAGCAAAAGATATTAAGAAGAGGTGGCAAGAATACACAGAAGAACTATACAAAAAAGATCTTCGTGACCCAGACAACCACGATGGTGCGATCACTCACCTAGAGCCAGACATCCTGGAATGCGAAGTCAAGTGCGCCTTAGGAAGCATCACTACAAAGCTAGTGGAGGTTATGTAATTCCAGTTGAGCCATTTCTGATTCAAAAAGATGATGCTGTTAAGACTCAGATCACCTGACTTGAAATTTCAGCCTGATCACTTATCAGGTCTAAAACTTTGGTATGCTTGAGTTTTCCCATCTATAAACCGAAAAGTATCAATAGTATCTACACCTCAAAAAATTGTGATTAGTAAATGCTATAAAATTGTTTGCTGTTGGAATCTTATTGGAAATACACAAATAGGTTCTTGCAGCTTCTAGGATTGCAACATATACTCATAACATTATCACAGTCATTTTATTTCACATACATAACCCTTTCACCTGCATCTAAATCCTGCCATGTTTTCACTTCTAGTGTTCTACACAAGGATAAATTGTAAAGATCTTCAGTGTAACTCATCACCTTCTACTAGCCTTTTCTTTGGATCAAGGTATATAGCTGTGCAGAAGAGAGTCAACATAGCAGGTGTGATTGCTGTCCTTTGAAAGGTCTGCTTGTGACGTTGGCCTTCATTCTCAGGTATTTGAGAACTTAGATTTTAGGAATATTCCTACCATTCCCAAAACTCATAAAAGTGAGCCCCTTTTAACAGTGTAAGCCACTTTTAACAGTGTAAACTGTTTGTACATAACATATGGTTTATGTGTGGAACATGTGCTTTCCAGCATTTTGGTATGTGTCAGGCGGTCTTGAATGAGCTTCCTTGACCAACCACGTTTCACACCTGTCATCACAAGTCATTGCTAGGGGGAAATTAAGTATATCCTGCAAGACTGCATTGGGAGAGAACTTTTAAGCTTGTGGCCAGCTTCCCTCAAACTTAGCCATGTGCATCCTTACCTGTTGACCTTATTCTGTATTGCTTTGCTGTAAGAAGTCTACTGTATGACTAAAGGCACAGTCCTGTGAGCCCTTCTAGTGAATCATCATGGGGTGGTCTTGGAGTTTTCCAACAAATAAGTAGACCTATTGTTTTATTCCACTCAATGACATGTAATAGTTCATGTTTACCATCTTAATCAAAATATCACATTTCATACAGTTCTCATACACTGTGCATTGGTAAACACACACAAGTATAATTTTCATTCCATTAATTTTTTGCGTATGTGAAATATCAAGTTCTTGGCTGTTGCCTTTGTTCCTAGGTCAAACATAGCATCTCCCTATTATATATGGATCAATGTCTGGCACACATTTTAAAAGCTGACCTGTATTACATTTCTTCTTTGCATTTCCTAGTCCCTTGGACTGCAAGATCAAACCTGTCAATCCTAAAGGAAATCAATCCTGAATATTCATCAAAAGGACTGAAGCTAAAGCTCCAATACTTTGGCCACCTGATGCAAAAAGCTCATTTGAAAAGACCCTGATGCTGGGAAAGATTGAAAGCAGAAGGGGACAACAGAGGATGAGATGGTTGGATGGCATCACCGACTTGATGGATGTGAGTTTGAGCAAGCTCTGGGAGATGGTAAAGGACAGGGAAGCCTGGCATGCTGCAGTCCATGGGGTCGCAGAGTCAGACACGACTGAGTGACTGAACAACTCTTTGATTGGGCTTCCCAGGTGGCTCAAATGGTAAAGAATCTGCCCGCAATGCAGGAAACCTGGGTTCAACCCCTAGGCCGGGAAGATCCTCTGACTGCCCACTCCAATGTTCTTGCCTGGAGAATTCCATGGACAGAAGAGCCTGGCCAGCTTACAGAGTCCACTGGGTTGCAAAGAGTTGGCTGTGACTCAGCAACTAACACTTCACTCTTGTATCATATCAGCAAGATCCTTGGCAAGTATCTTTCCTCCTCCTCATGAGACAATACTCTATTATCCCTCATTGAATTCATTATTCTGGCACCCAGAGGCAAATTAAATATGTGCTGTTAATTTTTCAAATTCTCCTTTCTTTCAAACACTGAACTCTGCATTGGAATGATGTTTAAAAAAATCCAGAAGAACCCACAACACTGTGTCCTAAATCCATTGGTTTTCTTGTGTCAAATTTCTATCTCCTAATTTAAAAAGGTCTCACTTTGTTTTCTTCTCCCCTGAAGTCAAGTGGAAGTCTTAGTTGCCTAGTCATGTCCAACTCTCTGAAACCCCATGGACTATAGCCCACCAGGCTCCTCTGTCCATGAAATTCTCCAGGCAAGAATACTGGAGTGGGTAGCCATTCCCTTCTGCAGGGGATCTTCCCTACCCAAGGATTGAACCCGGGTCTCCTACATTGCAGGCAGATTCTTTACCATCCGAACCACCTAGGAAACCCATTCATAGATATTTATAAGAAAAGATTCTATAGTTAACTAAGTTTGGGATGCTAGAAAAACAAAGTTAAACAGAATTCTTTATTATATAACTTTTTAGAAGCTTTGATACAATCATTTGAATTGTGAAGGAAGATTTCACGGTTTTGGATAGTATATAGATTTGCATAGGTTACATAAAAGTATAAAATTATTTCTTCAGGAACATCTTAAAGGGGTCAATATTCTACAGTAAGTATTTCGAGAAACAATATGACTGCCCCTACTAGGGGAGGAGTAATCACACTGATGTATGAGAAGTCTGTGGATCCAGATCCAAGATGGCTGCAAATACTATGACCAATGAGGCCGAGCTACACTGCACAGTACTGAATCTATTGCCTTTAAAACTGAAACCTCATAATAGCAGGCATTTTATGAATTTAAAATGAACTCAAACAAAAACTGTTAACAGATTACTTATCGATCTTTCCCTTTATGGGAAAATTATAATTTTGTATATAGGGAAGAATGAAGTTTCTTTAATGTTGAGGTAGTCAATTACTTGCCCCATGAAAGGAAAAAGTAAATTCAGTTTGTTGTAGTAAGTCAGTAATCACCCAGTAGTTTATCCATCCATCAACCTGGAACTTGAGTTGCTTGATTTCCAAATTGAAAAGAAAGGAAAATACACACAGATACTAAAGGTAAGACAACTGAACAAGCACTTTTTAAAAGTAATAAAAATACATCACTATGAAATAAAATTCAACAAAAAGGTTTGTTAATACTTTATTAGTATTTTCTAATGGACAAAACATAATGCAAACCAAATAAAATTTTAAATCTTTTTAGTTCAATAAAAATAACTGACATTCTGATTGCTGTTTCTTCTTTGTTAAAGAAGTATGGATAGAATAGTTAGGCACACAGTTGACACTTATTGTACAATGATATGCACAAGTTATCTTTAAACAATTGTAATCCTAAAATGTGCTCTTTATATTTTTCCCTTGTAATACAGGAGCCATGCTCCTATAAGCAAAATTTACTAATAACAAAAGAATTTTACAAGGAGTGACAAAACGACTTTTAAAACAAGTCCTTAAATAAAAGGATGCAGCAACAACGGAATGTAAGTTGTTGGAGTAAGAAGACAGTTTAACTAGATCTCAAAACATTAAAAATTCATTTATTTTACAATTACTCAAATACACATGCATTAAATGAAAATATTGCACAAATTAAAATTTTAGATTGTGAAATTTTATATTGTTCTTAATTTTTAAAAAATTGGTACACTTTCTAGTAGCGCTTAACTGTTTGATTTTTTTCCAAACACCTGCAGCACAAACTTAAAATGAAGGAACTACTATATTCAAGAAAGTTTTAAATGTTTTTTAAAATAAAAATTAAGGCTAACCAAGTGCATCCATTGGTCAATGGCACAATTGTTTTCAGCAACTATTCAGAAAACTCTAATCACAGGAAATGCCCATCTAAGTATTATATTTAAATCATACAATCAACTTTTTTAGAGGAATGAACTGTAAGTTAGTAGTGATGGTTTCTAAATAGTTTATGTTACCTGAAAAATCAGAAAAACTCAAAGAATGATTAATTTTGAAGGTTCTTGCCTAAAGGCACCACTGACTTAAAAACACATTCAAAAATCAAATATCAGAAGACATAAAGCCTCTTCCTGTATATATTCATATATGCAATAAATGCATTAAATGTAGTAACTTTATTAAACATAGTACACTGTACTTGACTTATGGGTTAAATATTTTACACACAGCTCGACCAAATCACTCAAAAAGTATCTCTAATTTTAGCATGACCACGGCTTTCTCTGATGTAAAACACAGATGTGCAAAGGAAGATGCACAACCGTTTACATAGACTACCATTTGACATTTCTGCTTTTGAAATATAAACTCTTTTAAGCAAAAATTATTTTAAAAACCCATTTACTCTAATAGTTTTTGGTATGACTGCAGTTATCTTGCAGGGCTTCATGAAAATCTGCAATCCTGCATGACCTTTCCCTGGTTGATGGCCAGTGTTCCTCACATTATCTAGAAATGCTTCTTCACATGTACACAGTAGACTCTTACATGAATTCTTCTGTTTACTCTTAATATTTACTTATGTCAAAAATATACTGGAAATGGGCAGGGGTGTATCTGAAAATCATTGCACTTACGGCCACGCTGATGCTTCCTACAGACATGTTTCACATGTTTCTTCTAAAGCCTGGGGCAGGAAGATACATTGAGAAGAAATATTATTTCTTCCACCAGAGTCAATAAAGATTTTTTCTCATTTGGAAGTTTAAATGAAAGGGATTTCATTTATGTAATTCTGAAAACATGCAGCAAAGGCTGAATATATGCAAACTATAAGTATGCATAACAGCAATATTAATAAATATGATTATTATTATAAAGCTTTAAAGAAGGCTTTATTGTATCAGGCTTTGCTTCATAAGTAGGATCTCAGGGAGAACAAGACAATAACATCTTGTTCCAATCTTAAAACTCCCAAACAACTGGGATACCAATACTCTGTCCCTTTATCTTAAGCACCCGGAAGTTCTTTTAACACCAGCATCTTGGCTCAGTGGTCTGATAAATAGCTTCACTATTAAAAGGTTTTAGTGTTAAATATTTTTAAAACAAAAAACGCTGAGACACCCAAACACTTAGCCAGTAGAAGTTAAACTATGCAGAAATCCTGCATACAAAACATATGAAGACTTCCAAGATGGACAAATGGAGACTGAGAAAACTATAGGAAATGCAGAAGCTCCAAAACTGGAAAAGGTATTTTGTTGTTGGTATAAAATTATTTTAGGGACTTAAATGTATACACTGAGGGGTTTTGCCAACTTGTTTTATTTAGTAGAATTTTACATTATGCAAAATATAAATAAAAGCGTATTTTAAAAAATATTATAGTTCTGTTTTCATTATTTATTTTCATATATGTACACTGTAATAGAGTTAGGAATTTGTACGTTTACATATGACTTATAAGCTCATTTAATCCTTTGATTTGCTATTTTTGCAATCACCTAACGTATGTCTAGATCACACAATTTAAAATTATCATAGAGTAACTTTCAATAGAGTACTTTTTTTAAATTTCCGTATTTTAAGAAGTATTTGGCAGTTCTTTCAACAAATTCTAGCCCCTATTATATAATCAGTAATCTCTTAAAGAAAGCTGTAATAACTTCAAAACTTAAGAGCCACCATATGCTTCTTTTTCCACACAGAATGCCAAAATAAAACCTAATTATGAGTACCATAAGAGCAAAATAGAGCCCTTAAGACATAGAAGAATTACTTAAACTCTGTTTTCTACCAATGAATAACAAATCCAATCAAACTTTGGTTGTGATTGGTTTTAATTTACACTAGGTTTTTATGAAAACAAAAAGTGTAATTTGGATATAATGTCACTTCATACTCCAAGGGCATTCTGTCATTTTCCTTAGACCTGAAACAGATGTTTCAAAGATCATTCACCTGTCTAATCTACGCTATATCAAAATTCCGACAAAGATATATAAAACCATTATGCAAAACAAACCCCTCGAAACAGTACATTGCACAGTTTCCCACTGTTAAACAAATTAGCCAATTTATTTGTGAACCATTGTTTTGTGCTTTCCTTAGCTCTCATATATACACTCTGGCACTTTGTCATTGCTGGAGAATGCTGATTAGTTTGCAACGGAAGAGACCAACGTCATTCTTGCTTGAGCTGTAGGCAGTATCCTCTCAGTGTTGCAAAAATATGCACCAAATCATTTAAGACACGGAAATCTCTCTTGGTACAAGTGGCTGGATTACAGACAATGATGAGAAGAATGGCAGTCATATGGATGTATTAATCTACTCTGAGACACTAAAAGACTGGTGCAGACACAACAGTATATGAGTTAAGCCCCAGAAGATCCGTCCATACCATTAGTCCTGGACAAAATGAACACCAGTTTCAGAGATTGGAGTGTCACCTTTTCTGTAAAGAAGGCGCTTGAGTAGTTTGAAGTTTCTGTTTATATTTTTGCATCTGCTTTGACCGTGAATGCAGTTTGTTGAAAAGTTCACGGAATTTATACTGTGGAAATAAGGTTTCCAAAAAGCCTTCCAAAAAGACATAAACCATTCTCCTATTTAACTGGTTGTGCTGAAACATTTCAAAAACACGAAGAATACCTTTCCGTGTTGTCTCAGCTCCAATAATGTGCTTCAGTTCATCTAAATAAAGGGGAAGGGAAATAAACACAATTCATTATTCAAAGGAAATACAAGGCCAAAAGTATTCTAAGTTAAAACATGTAAAGTACACATTTGAGTGACTGACAAATAGCCAGTATTCAGTGAATGACCTTAACATAAGTTTGATAACTAATTTACAACTTATAAATGTCACAAGTATGCACGCACTTGTGTAGTATTGGGAGACAATACAACAACAGAGAAAGCAGGACCCAGACTCAGAAACTCCAAATTAAGTGTTATAATCTTATCCCTTAATGTCACTCAGCTGTGTCCGACTCTTTGTGACCCCATGGACAGCAGACCACCAGGCTCCTCTGTCTGTGGGACTTTCCAGGCAAGAATACTTGAGTGGGTCGCTATTTCCACTTCTAGGGGATATTCCCGATACAGGGATGGAACCCATGTCTCCTGTGTCTCCTGCACTGGCAGGCGGATTATTTACCACTAAGCCATCTGGGAAGCCCTGTCCCTTAATACCTATATAACTCACCCACCTTGAGTTTCTTTCCTCATCTGTAAAATGGGAATTTATAACAACCAATATTATTATTACTGTGAGAATTTATAAAGCTTTGATGAGATAAAGTGAAAAGCGATCTGTAAACTCTAAAACACTATAAAAATATTCTCCATCTAATGCACAATGAGAAATACTACAAAGAAATGTGGAAACTTGATCTCTGATTTTAAAAAACTTGCAACACACTAACAGTGCATTGGCAGGATCTGATCACTTTTCACTTTCATGCACTGGAGGAGGAAATGGCAACCCACTCTAGTATTCTTGCCTGGAGAATCTCAGGGACAGAGGAGCCTGGTGGGCTGCCGTCTATGGGGTCGCACAGAGTCAGACACGACTGACGTGACTTAGCAGCAGCAGCAGATGGGTAAAACAGATAAAGGATTTAAGAACATGAATACGGAAATAAGCACTAAGTGGGGAAAACAAACAAACAAACAAACAAGACAGGCTCAAGAAATGGGGTAGTACAGTTTGGCTCAATTTTAGGATTCCTGTAAGGGAAAGTGGTGAAAAGAATGGAAAACTGACAGTGCTGCAACTGGCAGGGTGAGCACATTTGGAGTTTACTCACAGGCAACATGAAGTTACTAGAGACACTTGAGCATGGGAACATCATGTAGGATCATTCTTAATTATTTGTAAACAGGGCCCCCAAAACAACACTTTATTGCCTTCAAAAGAAACATGCAACTCCCAAAAAGTATGTTTCTAACTAGGGTACAATATAATTTTAAACAAATAGTTTTTAAATTCACTAAAAAACAGGTGAGGAATTCTGTATATAAAAATATCTACTTTTATATCTTTCCTCACTTCCTTCAAGTCTTCATGTAAGTGTCATCCACTCACAACTGCAACTCACCTGCCACTTCCATTTTCCTGCACTATCTGTCTCCTCGGCTCTTAGCACTATCCAATATACTGTGCTTCATCTATTTCTTTTGTATGTCTCCTGTGTCCCCTAGTAGAATGTAAACTCTAAGGAGGCAAAGATCAGTGTAAAGAGTAGTGTCTGGCTCATGAAATGCTCTCAATAAATATTTATTGTATAAATGCATTAAGCTTTCTTTCTACTCCATAACTGAGTCCGTCTAAAGCACCATCTGGTTTATTCTAAAAGTATATTAATATCCTAGGCTACTGTTTCTCTTTATTTTTCTAAAATGTTATTTCTATAACTTGCTTTTTATCTCCAAATGCAACAGTATAGTCTATAGGGTGGAATAAATAGCCATGTGGCTAATATCCAATTTAAGGCACAGAAGAGAAAGTTGATTAAAATCTATAATGAAAAATTAATTTAAAGACAAATAAAATTATAGGAAAAGAAATAGATATTGAGAACTTAAATATTTTTCTATTCCCTACATCCATAATTAAAATATGGAGAAGAGATACCTAGGTATTTTCAAAGACATTTATCACCACAGGAGAAATCAACCACCCAACCAAACAAAACTTCTCTTACTGAGAGAAGACAAATGGACAAAGTAAATCTAAGTTAGTGAGACAGCAGAGTTCTAAAATAATTCAAACTACACCAAAAGAATGCCACCATGTATACTTTCTTTAGGATGTTTTAGCAGAGATTAAGTATGGACCAATCAGCTGTTTCAAAGGGATTCTTTGAAAAAATGTGTTTGTTCTCTTAAACAGAACAAATACTCTTTCTGAAAACCTCATACTTCATTATACTTTATTATTACCCCTTTCATCTGTCATGGGCTTCCCTGATAGCTCAGTTGGTAAAGAATCTGCCTGCAATTCAGGACACCCTTGTTTGATTCTTGGGTTGGGGAGATCCCCTGGAGAAGGGGAAGGCTACCCACTCCCGTATTCTGGCCTGGAGAATTCCAGGGACTGTATAGTCCACAGGGTCACAAAGAATCAGACACGACTAAGTGACTTTCACTTTCATCTGTCACAGATTTTATCATCAACTTTATTCTTAAAATGTTTCAAGACAGCAAAGTGAAGTGGTTAAAAGTATAACTTTTATTGGAGTGGTTGAATACAGTGGTTTCAAGGAACTCAAAGCTAAGTCAGAGTTCCAATCAGTTCAGTTCAGTTCAGTTCAGTCACTCAGTCGTGTCCGACTCTTTGCGACCCCATGAACTGCAGAACGCCAGGCCTCTCTGTCCATCACCAACTCCTGGAGTCTACCCAAACCCATGTCCATCGAGTCGGTGATGCCATCCAATCATCTCATCCTCTGTCGTCCCCTTCTCCCCCTGCCCCTAATCCTACCCAGCATTAGGGTCCTTTCCAATGAGTCAATTCTTCGCATGAGGTGGCCAAAGTATTGGAGTTTCAGCTTCAACATCAGTCCTTCCAATGAACACCCAGGATTGAGCTCTTTTAGGATGGATTGATTGGATCTCCTTGCAGTCCAAGGGACTCTCAAAAGTCTTTTCCAACACCACAGTTCAAAAGCATCAATTCTGCGGTGCTCAGCTTTCTTCACCGTCCAACTCTCACATCCATACATGACCACTGGAAAAACCATAGTCTTGACTAGACGGACTTTTGTTGGCAAAGTAATGTCTCTGTTTTTAAATATGCTGTCTAGGTTGGCCATAACCTTCCTTCCAAGGAGTAAGCGTCTTTTAATTTCATGGCTGCAATCACCATCAGCAGTGATTTAGGAGCCCCCAAAAATAAAGTCTGACACTGTTTCCACATGTTTCCTCTGTTCGTTTCCAAGGCAAACCATTCAATATCACAGTAATCCAAGTCTATGCCCCGACCAGTAACGCCGAAGAAGCTGAATTTGAATGGTTCTATGAAGACCTACGAGACCTTGTAGAACTAACACCCACAAAAGATGTCCTTTTCATTATAGGGACTGGAATTCAAAAGTAGGAAGTCAAGAAACACCTGGCGTAACAGGCAAATTTGGCTTTGGAGTACAGAATAAAGCAGGGCAAAGGCTAACAGAGTTTTGCCAAGAGAATGCACTGGTAATAGCAAACACCCTATTCCAACAACACAAGAGAAGACTCTACACATGGACATCACCAGATGGTCAACATCGAAATCAGATTGATTATATTCTTTGCAGCCAAAGATGGAGAAGCTCTATACAGTCAGCAACAAGACCAGGAGCAGACTGTGGCTCGGATCATGAACTGCTTATTGCCAAATTCAGACTTAAATTGAAGAAAGTAGGGAAAACCACTAGTCCATTCAGGTATGACCTAGATCAAATCCCTTATGAGTATACAGTGGAAGTGACAAATAGATTTAAGGGACTAGATCTGATAGAGTGCCTGATGAACTATGGACGGAGGTTCGTGACATTGTACAGGAGACAGGGATCAAGACAATCCCCATGGAAAAGAAATGCAAAAAAAGCAAAATGGCTGTCTGAGGAGGCCTTACAGATAGCTGGGAAGAGAAGAGAAGCAAAAAGCAAAGGAGAAAAGGAAAGATATTCCCATCTGAATGCAGAGTTCCAAAGAATCACAAGGAGAGATAAGAAAGCCTTCCTCAGTGATCAGTGCAAAGCAATAGAGGAAAACAACAGATTGGGAAAGACTAGAGATCTCTTCAAGAAAATTAGAGATATCAAAGGAACATTTCATGCAAAGATGGGCTCGATAAATGACAGAAATGGTATGGACCTAACAGAAGCAGAAGATATTAAGAAGAGATGGCAAGAATACACAGAAGATCTGTACAAAAAAGATCTTCATGACCCAGATAATCACGATGGTATGATCACTCACCTAGAGCCAGACATCCTAGAATGTGAAGTCAAGTGGGCCTTAGAAAGCATCACTACGAACAAAGCTAGTGGAGGTGATAGAATTCCAGTTGAGCTATTTCAAATCCTCAAAGGTCATGCTGTGGAAGTGCTGCACTCGATATGCCAGCAAATTTGGAAAACTCAGCAGTGGCCACAGGACTGGAAAAGGTCAGTTTTCGTTCCAATCCCAAAGAAAGGCAATGCCAAAGAATGCTCAAACTACCGCACAATTGCACTCATCTCACATGCTAGTAAAGTAATGCTCAAAATTCTCCAAGCCAGGCTTCAGCAATACGTGAACCGTGAACTTCCAGATGTTCAAGCTGGTTTTAGAAAAGGCAGACGAACCAGAGATCAAATTGTCAACATCCGCTGGATCATCAAAAAAGCAAGAGAGTTCCAGAAAAACATCTATTTCTGCTTTATTGACTATGCCAAAGCCTTTGACTGTGTGGATCACAATAAACTGTGGAAAATTCTGAAAGAGATGGGAATACCAGTCCATCTGATCTGTCTCTTGAGAAACCTGTATGCAGGTTAGGAAGCAACAGTTAGAACTGGACATGGAACAACAGACTGGTTCCAAATAGGAAAAGGAGTACGTCAAGGCTGTATATTGTCACCCTGCTTATTTAACTTATATGCAGAGTACATCATGAGAAACGCTGGGCTGGAAGAAACACAAGCTGGAATTAAGATTGCCGGGAGAAATATCAATAACCTCAGATATGCGGATGACACCACCCTTATGGCAGAAAGTGAAGAAGAACTAAAGAGCCTCTTGATGAAAGTGAAAGAGGAGAGTGAAAAAGTTGGCTTAAAGCTCAACGTTCAGAGTTCCAATACTCACTCCTTAAACCTCAAGTGTGTGTTTTAGTTGCTTAGTCGTGTCCAACTCTTTGTGACCCTGTGGACTATAGCCCATCAGGCTCCTCTGTCCATAGAATTCCCCATGGAGTAACTATAGCCCACCAGGCTCCTCTGTCTATGGAATTCTCCAGGCAAGAATACTGGAGTGGGTGGCTATTGTCTTCTCCAAGGGATCTTCCCAACCCAGGGATCGAACCCCATTCTCCTGCTTTGGAGGCAGATTCTTTACTGTCTATTCCAAGGTAGATACCAGGGAATCTACCTTGGGTATATACACTTAACCCCTTTGAGCTCTTTTTCCCCTCATATTTAAAGTTGTGATGTTAACAGCTTCCTAGGCTTTATAATATTGTTATATGTATGTGTGTGTGTGTGTGTGTGTGTGTGTGTGTGTGTATGTTAGTTGCTTAGTTGTGTCGGACTCTTTGCACCCCCATAGACCATAGCACACCAGGCCCCTCTGTCCATGGGATTCTCCAGGCAAGAATACTGCAGTGGGTTGCCATTTCCTTCTCCAAAAGGAACTATAGAAAGAAAGAAAGTGAAGTCGCTCAGTTGTGTCCGACTCTTTGCGACCCCATGGACTGTAGCCTACCAGGCTCCTCCATCCATGGAATTTTCCAGGCAAGAGTACTGGAGTGGGTTGCCATTTTCTTCTCCAATATTGTTATGAGGATTAATTAAACATATATGAGAAATGACTAGCACAATGCCTCCTAGTATATAAGCCATCAAATTATACGTTATTATAGTCAAAAGGCAGCTAAGTTTGGCATGCTCAATGCAAGCCATAAATTCGGTGGTACAAATTGAGATTTATGCTAAAAATGTTCACTTACCTGGCATAATTGAAAGTAATTTAGTTTTTCCTGCAACTCTTGTTCTCATTCGAATACCTTTATCTCTGGATGGGATAGTCTCGGCTAAAATGCCATTTGGCCAAAAGGCATCTCTATTTAAGAAGATTAAATAAATTTTGTAAACATTTTCATTTTCTAATGATACAAGCTGGTAAAATTATTCCAATTTTCTACAGAAAACACAAATGCAAACAGAAAAAGGAAACATTTCTGAAATTCTATATAGGTGTGATATTCAACAGATTGTAACTAAGTGCAGGGTTTAATTTTAGGTGTAAAAGGATATACACAAGAAAAAAATAACAAAAGTATGCCCTGGAGTAACTGCACCCACATGTTATAGCTGTGTTGATTACAACATTTCTTCACCTATATAATCTATTCTTTACTTTACAGTGTGCTGATTACTGTTCCCTAGTTCTTCAAGCCAAAGGGAGGAATTAAGCACAATTACAGAGGTTCTACCTGGGGATCTGGTTTCAGGGAGAGCCTGCGCAGAACAGTTCTTGACTGACTGCACATTAGAAACACCTGGGAGCTTTAAACACTCCCTGTCCAGGCCTTCCCCAGATGCATTAAGTCAGACTCTTTGCAGATGGAACCTAAGGATCAGCACTTTTTAAAGCTGTTCAAGTGGTTGCAACATGAAGGCAAGGTTGAGAATCAATGCTCCAGAAGAACAACATTTACCCACCCTGAAACAGAATGAACATGCCAGGGAAGGCAGTGCAGCTTTTAGAAACAATATGGTATAGTGATGAGAAACTCAGCTTCAGATTAGAGAAACTTGTTTCTCCAACTTTCTAGCACATGAGCCTTTGGGCAAGCTGCTGATTCTCAATTTCCTTGTAACAAAATGGAAACAAAAAACCCTATCTCATAAAGGTTTATCTCTTTATGATAAAATCATAAAGTGGCCATAGTAAAGTAGTTGGACGGTGCCAAATAAATATCGTACGATATCAGTAGTTGCCTTCTTGTTTCTGTTACTTCAAAGGACATGATGCCATGCATATTTGTGTTCTGCTTATCTCTCACTGTCAGAAAAGATGTTTATTTCTCTGCCATGCCATGTATTCCTTGAAGGGACTGAATCTTACCTCTCAGTCCCTAGTTAAGAGGACTAGACACAGAGAAGGGGCTGAGAATATTTTTGTAGAATCAATATATGAACTGGAGTATCACTGCTCTTAATTTGAACCTTTTCAGAGGTTCTAAATAAAACCTCTAAATAAAAGGGTCTAAATAAAAATAAAATAAATACAAATAAATAAAAGGGTCTAAATAAAAATTTAGACCATGGTCAGAGACAAACAAATTTCTAAAATATCTCACTTAAAATCAAAGTTAGCAAATATAACTGAGAAAAATTAATCTCCAAAACTAGGTAATCTGATTATATGACCATGCCATGTCTATACTAATATTTCAATTATTTTAAAGCCACATTACTGTGATAAAATGTAGCCTAAGATCTAAAAGATTTTCATTTACAATTTTTTTTCTATTCTGGTTCTAAAGAAAACAAAGATCAATAGGTCCAAGGGATAAATGTTTATTATAATTTTTACAAGTCTTTTTGTTCACCAGTGATGACTAAAACCAATGTTACGGCCAGAAAGAAAAGGAATGAGATAAAAGTTATTTAATGATAACACTGCTCAACTCTGTGCTACCTGCATGAAGTGACTGTGTCTTAAGATATACCTGAAACGTTTCACTAAGTCGGCTACTTGCTCCGGTGAGGTCATCCAATCAACATGGTCAACTATTTTTCTGAAAGTAAAGAAATTTAAATGAGTAAGATCAAGATTTTAGAACGTGAATCAAATAAAGAAACATTACTTCTTTCATGCAGTAAGCAACTTAATTTGTGTGTAGATTATCTCTGAGAGCAATAGAATGCTTCAATAACCTTCTTCAAAGGCCCACAGAAAGAAATTCCCCTACAAAAGTTAGGGCAATCTACTTCTAAAAGTAAAACTTTAAAAGCTAAGTAAGATCAGCTCTAAGTAGTTTTTTATTTTTTTTAAAAAAGTTGTACCTATTAATAGTATCACCATATGTAGCTCTTATAAGTTGTTGAAGTAGGTTTTTGATATTCCTTCGCAACCACTGATTTCTCTCTTTTAAGTCGAACACTTCATCCATGAGAAGCAGCATTACCCTAAGTGGAATATTATCATCCACCTGACAAAATAATGGGAAGAAATAAGATACATTTATTTGAGTTATCTATCTCTTGTGAACGGCTAATTTTGTTGCTTTTACCAAATGATTACTACTATTTACAGGCTGGAAAACAAGTTATGCTATAGCCTTTATAACTGACTTTTTATTCTAATTTAGCAAAAAATACTTTTAATATCTGTTTTGACAGAAAACAGAATTCAACAAATCACTCCAAAGCTGCACTGAAAAAAACTTCTCAAAGTGGATTCATGATGACCTTAGGATTTGGGATCTTTTAGTAGAGTCTCTGTTAGTTTATAATAAATGCTAGCTAGCCCCTCTGCCTATTCTCTGGAGCAGCTTTTTCAAAAGGACAAAATATTCTCAACATTTCTTTTTATTCAATAGAACAAAATAAAATCTACACAGAATATTTTGCTTTGCTTGGTTAGTGAGTTGTATGTATTTAGGTATCCTCACAAAAAAGAACCTGAAATAAAATCCAGTACGCAGCTAACATTACAAAAGGTGACTAAATTACTAAATTACTAGACTAAATTATTATTTTCTTTTAATTTTTAACAAGTAAAAATTTGTATACTTTCATCATGGGAATATTCATTTAATGATATAAAAAGTAAAGAAAGACAATGAGAATGCTTTGATGTGGAAATATATAGATAAAACAAGAAAGGTGCAGATCTAGAACTGCAACAAAACTGCATTATTGCTAGTAATTTTATAATTCTTTGATCACTAAGCTACTCTTTTCTATTTCCTCATCAGTGTTGTAATTTGAATACTGAGAAAACAGCATGAGTCATTCATTTTTCACTGTGTTGTAAACATTTTCTTAAGCGTGCCTTCTCTTTACGTATCAAAAGTTCATGGCTTATCTACTCTCAATACTGCTCTATTCTCTGATCAAGTATATTCATGAGTTTAGTGCCACATAACAATTCTAATAAATTATAAACACTTAATAAAAGGCATAATGTTATGGATATTATAACAGTACAGCACATAATAAACATTCTAAAATATTCTTGAAAAAACAAAAATATTATCTTTGTTTAAGATAGTTTACTATAAAGAAATCCAATGAAAAACTGAAGGGGGATAATTATAACTTTAAAATAAATCTGCATAATAGGACAGAATATAAAGCATAGACTCAAATATGTAAAATAATCTAACTTGTAACAAGGGAGAAACAGACACTGGGGAAAGCAGGCCTTCTCAGTAAACAGCGCTTAGGTCAACTGGATTCCTCCATCATTCTACACACAGCAATCAATTCTAGATGAATGGCAAATCTAAGTTTTGGCATGGTAAAGAAAAATGATGTTTGAAGAAAAGCACAGGAGAACATCTATGTGACCTTGCAGTAGACACAGATTATACACAGAGAATAAAAGCACACAAAGTGGAAGATATTTACAATATACAAATACTTGTATCTGACAAACAACTGATACTCAGATTATACAATGTACTCTTACTAATCAAAGACAAAGACAGTCAGCCAAGCCAAAAGAAAAATGGGGGAAAGGACTAGACATACAGGACACTCAAATGGACAACAGACTTACGAAAAGAGGTTCACAATTTTAACAGTCATCAGAGAAATGTAAATCCATATGAAATACAACAACCAGAATGGCTAAAATTAAAAAGGCATAACATAAACATATTGAATTTTGGCAGGCTCTGAACCGCTGAAATTTTCATGCATTGCTGATGGTAATGTAAGTGGTACAAACAGTGTGGAAAACTATTTGAGAGTATCTATTAAAATTGAATATATTCATAGCCTCTGACCAAGCA
This sequence comes from Giraffa tippelskirchi, assembly GCF_054371585.1. Taxonomy (NCBI): domain Eukaryota; kingdom Metazoa; phylum Chordata; class Mammalia; order Artiodactyla; family Giraffidae; genus Giraffa; species Giraffa tippelskirchi. The sequence continues at coordinate 73,294,885 of NC_137284.1, forward strand.
ATTCCATTTCTCGGTACAGAGAGAAACATGTACATATTTATTTAATCAAAAGATATGTACCCAAATGTTTATAGGAGTACTGTTCATAACATAGCAAATAAATTGTATTATATTTACAAAATGTGGTACTGTAAGACCACAAGAATGAAGAAACCACAATCACACGGAACAACATGGAAGACTACCACTATCACATAGAACAACATGGAAGACTACCACGTTAAGCAAAAAAAGCCAGACTGAAAGGAGTACATACCTTACAGTTTCATCTACATAAAGTATAAAAGCAGGGTAGAAGTCAGGATAGTGATTATCCTTGGCAGGGGAGAGGACAGTGACAGGAAGAGAGCATTAGGGGCTTTCTGGGGTACTGGCAACGTTCTGCTTCTTGTTTATAGTGCTGGTTACTTGGGTATGTTCAGTTTGTAAGAATTCATCAAATTTAATGTTTAAAATATGAGTACATTAATGACATATACATATTTTACTTCATTAAAAAGTTAAAACGATCTGCAAAGTATGATTTGAATTCCAACTGACTGCTACCAAAACAAAAACTAACTCACAGTATCATCAAGTTGAGCTGAAACTCGACAATGTTCAGGATCTGAATCAGTCTTCGGAATTAAAGGAGGAACCTAGAATTGAAAAAAAAAAAAGAACAAAGTAAACATACTAAAGCAGAAAATGAAAGAATACAAGATAATAAACCGAAACAAGTGTCAAATATAATAAAAAGCATTTGATTTGATTCTGAGGACAATATATAAACAAAATTTATAGAGCATTAACAAAGTATTAACAATCTAAAATCAAAAACCAAATATAAAAGGGTAATTATTTCATTATCAACAGATATTTTTTTCCTTTAAAAAACAGGATTCATTTTGAGTTGGAAGGAGATATTACTCATTCAAATCTCCACACTTTTTAGAATTTAAAGCTAAGATGATTTAAAGACAAAAGTGAATAGCACAGTCAGAGAATAGAACTGCAATCTTTTTCCTTCTATCATAAAGAGCCTTGCAGTATGTTAACAGGCTGAAAGAAATTAATTAACTGATTGTTACATAATGTAAGTTATTGGGAAAAGGGACAGAAAGACCAGCGCTAGCTGGTAATCATTTCTCAGTATAGGAAGGACCACCACGATCACCTCTTATAACCCCTGCACGTTACTGGTCAGGAAAAAGAAGCCTGCAAAAGTTCAGTGACTTCTGTACGAAGTCATATGGGTAGTTACCGGCAGAAACGGCACCAGACAACCCTCAGTTCAGTGTTGGTACACTGCCCCATGATTAGAAATTCAGATGGAGCATCAGAGAAGATATGAGAGTTGACAGAAGAGTGTGATTTACACACACTGTATTTTAGGAATTGTCTCTTACAATAAATAAATTCTATCTGTGTTTATATATATTTCCTCTTCATTGAAACATGATCTAACAAACAGAAAGTTCTAATACTTACACAATTTCTTTCATAGTCTTGATTATAACTTTAAATAACTAGGTCAAAATTATTTTTAAAAATCTACATTAGGAAGCAAAAACCTACTTGATTCACCAGTATCTACTACTAGTGTAATGAAAATGCTTCCGAGCAAACTCCTCTGTTCCTCTCACAGGTATCTACACAGTCAGGATTGATGATGTTGAAAGACTCTTCCTCCCTTTCATCTTGTGAATCTTAATCGTGTGACTCAGAAGAAATTTATGTTTGCTGATGAATACTAGTATAATTTACACAATAGCACATACCTGTTTTGCTATAAATTTTAACATTATAGAATAAATATGGTATAATGGAATAAAACAGTAGAAAGAATGCTAACTTCACTAATTTTAAATGTGCTTTAAATGAATTTTTAAATTGTATTGCAGTAGAAACTGAGACGTGAGTGCATTTTACAGTATCCACTTCTGATAATTAATTCTCTTTAGATTTTTAATTCTTTATGAGACTATAGTGTCTAGAAAGCTTTGGACTTACAAAGAGAAATAAGGTAAACCTAAGCAGGAGCTCAGTAAATCTTAGTTGACCTAAAAATCATTTCCTTCAGACATTACTGAAAACATCTTCTTACCTTGAAAAATGATTGCCTTATATCTTGACCTAATCTTTCTGACATTTTGCCCATGTTGTCTGACATTTTAGTCATTCCCTCCGCCAAGCTATCAGGAAGGGATTTGACTGCATTTGAAACATTCCTCATAGAATTTCGAAGTGGATTTACAAAAGTGTCCATCTAAAGGGAAAAAGATATGATATCATGACTTCACTGTATCAGGTTTATTATTCAACTGAGAAGCCTCAGAAAACCAACTGCAACACACGAAAGGTGTAATAACTTTGCAGTCTATAATAACTCATTGCCTTTTAAAAGTACTGAACTGTTGCCTTCAGAGTGTCTTTAAAATGTATTTTCAGACATAAATATACAAGTGATATATTTACTGGAAGAAAATGAATATAAACCTTGGGTTGCTGTCTTACTAAGAAAAGCTCTAAAAAAAATGAAGAGTTTTCCCAAACAGAAACTTATCCAAGTATAAACACCCACAACATACTTCTCCCATGATTCAAGGCAACAATGACATAGATATTCTGAGCAATATTGAAAAGTAAATGAGCAGATACAATAAACAAACAGAAAGCTCAAATAACTAAGATTTATTTAACAAAGTAATTTTTAGGATAGGTTTCATGCTCAATTAGAATCTATGGAAGGAATCTGGAATCTATTAGGAAAAAGAGAAGCTGCAAATCAGCCATGCAAGCCATATTTTACTAAGGCAGAATAGAAAAACCATAAAGAAAATATGCTAAGAGATATACAAAGAAATAATCTCAGAGGGATAGGAAGCTTTAAAATTGACATTCTGACTGTAATAGATGCCAGATAGTTTCAATTAAGAAAGGGAGCGCCATCTAATAAAGAACCTAAAGTAGATGCATATGGATCTTGATTTTTAACAGATAAAAACAAACAAAACAAATGAAAGAAATAGAGAAGGAGGGAGGGAGAGGAGGAGGAAAGGAAGGAAAGGAGAAAATAAAAACCAGACACAAAAACAAAGTCAAACAATACTAAGTATATTTTCCAGCAAGTGTTGAATCTTATAAAAACTACCATAAAAACAAATTATGTTCCACGCAGGAAGAAAAAAAAACAACAGCAAAAAGCACTGAACTCCACTGTTTAAGAAACACAACGTTAATAGATATTGACAAGATAAAATTATTTAATATGCTTTCATGATTTCCAACAAGAAAACCAGAAAAGGTGAAATAGGTACTCTAATAACAATAACAACAAAAAGTGAATTTCAAGATAACTGTAAAAGTTTTAATAATTCCTTGTCTTAAGCAGAGACAACAGTCTTAACAGATATGCTCGCTGGAAAATACAACCATTAGGAGGGACACTGTCACAGTACAACAAATTCACAGAAGAACCAAAGGTGAAAAATGAGGAAGAAAGGCTTGAAAACCGCTACCACTGATAAAGAGATACAGAGATTAAAAAGGGTAAAAGAAGTTAACCATAGTGTGTGCACGTGCACTTGTCTGTAAAATTATATATACATATATATATTTGGGTGTAAAATTATAATATATATGTTTGTGTGTAATTCTAATTCTATATACAATAGTAATTTTCAGTTAACTAGAAGAGTGTGTTCAAATCAGTCAGGACATTTACTTCTATACTGACACTACTGCTACGTGTTTTAGAACACGAGAATTCTTGAGAGAGATAAACATGAGAATCAGTTCAGTTCAGTTGCTAAGTCGTGTCCGACTCTTTGCGACCCCATGAATTGCAGCACGCCAGGCCTCTCTGTCCATCACCAACTCCCGGAGTCTACCCAAACCCATGTCCATCGAGTCGGTGATGCCATCCAACCGTCTCATCCTCTGTCGTCCCCTTCTCCTCCTGCTCCCAATCCTACCCAGCATTAGGGTCTTTTCCAATGAATCAACCCTTCGCATGAGGTGCCCAAAGTACTGGAGTTTCAGTTTCAACATCAGACCTTCCAATGAACACCCAGGATTGATCTCTTTTAGGATGGATTGATAGGATCTCCTTGCAGTCCAAGGGACTCTCAAGAGTCTTCTCCAACACCACAGTTCAAAAGCATCAATTCTGCGGTGCTCAGCTTTCTTCACCGTCCAACTCTCACATCCACACATGACCACTGGAAAAACCATAGCCTTGACTAGACGGACTTATGTTGGCAAAGTAATGTCTCTGTTTTTAAATATGCTATCAAGGTTGGCCATAACCTTCCTTCCAAGGAGTAAGCGTCTTTTAATTTCATGGCTGCAATCACCATCAGCAGTGATGTTGGAGCCCAAAAAAATAAAGTCTGACACTGTTTCCACTGTTTCCCCATCTATTTCCCATCAAGTGATGGGACCAGATGCCATGATCTTAGTTTTCTGAACGTTGAGCTTTAAGCCAACTTTTTCACTCTCCTCTTTCACTTTCATCAAGAGGCTCTTTAGTTCTTCTTCACTTTCTGCCATAAGGGTGGTGTCATCTGCATATCTGAGGTTATTGATATTTCTCCCGGCAATCTTGATTCCAGCTTGTGTTTCTTCCAGCCCAGCCTTTCTCATGATGTACTCTGCATATAAGTTAAATAAGCAGGGTGACAATATACAGCCTTGACGGACTCCTTTTCCTATTTGGAACCAGTCTGTTGTTCCATGTCCAGTTCTAACTGTTGCTTCCTGACCTGCATACAGGTTTCTCAAGAGACAGGTCAGATGGTCTGGTATTCCCATCTCTTTCAGAATTTTCCACAGTTTATTGTGATCCACACAGTCAAAGGCTTTGGCATAGTCAATAAAGCAGAAATAGATGTTTTTCTGGAACTCTCTTGCTTTTTCGATGATCCAGCGGATATTGGCAATTTGATCTCTGGTTCCTCTGCCTTTTCTAAAACCAGCTTGAACATCTGGAAGTTCACGGTTCACATATTGCTGAAGCCTGGCTTGGAGAATTTTGAGCATTACTTTACTAGCATGTGAGATGAGTGCAATTGTGCGGTAGTTTGAGCATTCTTTGGCATTGCCTTTCTTTGGGATTGGAACGAAAACTGACCTTTTCCAGTCCTGTGGCCACTGCTGAGTTTTCCAAATTTGCTGGCATATCGAGTGCAGCACTTTCACAGCATGACCTTTGAGGATTTGAAATAGCTCAACTGGAATTCTATCACCTCCACTAGCTTTGTTCGTAGTGATGCTTTCTAAGGCCCACTTGACTTCACATTCCAGGATGTCTGGCTCTAGGTGAGTGATCATACCATCGTGATTATCTGGGTCGTGAAGATCTTTTTTGTACAGATCTTCTGTGTATTCTTGCCACCTCTTCTTAATATCTTCTGCTTCTGTTAGGTCCATACCATTTCTGTCATTTATCGAGCCCATCTTTGCATGAAATGTTCCTTTGGTATCTCTAATTTTCTTGAAGAGATCTCTAGTCTTTCCCAATCTGTTGTTTTCCGCTATTTCTTTGCACTGATCGCTGAGGAAGGCTTTCTTATCTCTCCTTGCTATTCTCTGGAACTCTGCATTCAGATGGGAATATCTTTCCTTTTCTCCTTTGCTTTTCGCTTCTCTTCTCTTCCAAGCTATCTGTAAGGCCTCCTCAGACAGCCATTTGCTTTTTTGCATTTCTTTTCCATGGGGATTGTCTTGATCCCTGTCTCCTGTACAATGTCACGAACCTCTGTCCATAGTTCATCAGGCACTCTGTCTATCAGGTCTAGACCCTTAAATCTATTTGTCACTTCCACGGCATACTCATAAGGGATTTGATCTAGGTCATCGTGGTCAACATGAGAATACCACACTTAAAATGTACAACTTTAGGAAAAATGGTGACCATTCTATTAAGTTTTAATGTTCACAGATAAGGTAGAATTTCAGAAGTATAAAAGGCATGAATTTCACTTGAATCTATAACTTACATTGAAAATTGTTTGAACACCATCAAAAGTATTTTAGAATTTTCTTTTTTTTTTTTCAAGTTCAATGCCTGTAGTTTATTTTTATTATTTTATTTTATTTTTATTTTTTTAAAATAAATTTATTTATTTTAGTTGGGGGCTAATTACTTTACAACATTGTAGTAGTTTTTGCCATACATTGACATGAATCGGCCGTGGATTCACATGTGTTCCCCCTCCTGGACCCCCCACCCACGTCCCTCCCCATCCCATCCCTCTGGGTCATCCCATTGCCCCATCCCTGAGCATTTGTCTCATGCATCGAACATGGAATGGTGTTCTGCCCCACATATGACAATATACATGTTTCAATGCTATTCTCCCAGAACGTCCCACCCTCACCTTCTCCCTCAGAGTCCATAAGACTGTTCTATGCATCTGTGTCTCTTATTCTGTCTCGCATATAGGGTTATCGTTACCATCTTTCAAATTCCACATATATGCATTAGTATACTGTATTGGTGTTTTTCTTTCTGGCTTACTTCACTCTGTATAATGGGCTCCAGTTTCATCCATCTCAATTTTCTATATCTTACACTTCACAGTGGAAACATGGGTTCAGCTAATACAATCTTAAGTTGGTTAAATCAATACAACCTCAATTGCTATCCAGGCATGAGGCTATGCTATGCTAATTTGCTTCAGTCATGTCCGAGTCTTTGTGACCCCATGGACAGTAGCCCACCAGGCTTCTCTGTCCATGGAATTCTCCAGGCAAGAATACTGGAGTGGGTTGCCATGCCCTCCTTCAGGGGATCTTCCCCCACCAGGGATCAAATCCACATTTCTTATGCCCGCTGCATTGGCAGGCAGGTTCTTTACCACTAGCGCCTCCTGGGAAGCCCAGGCATGAGGCTAACTACCACTAATACTCATTCAAAATAAGAGAACTTAAATCTATACCATGAGTTACATAATAATTAATAATAGTTGTCTGAGCACCAATCCTAGACCTTCAGAATCCATTTCCCTTTTCTTTCCTGTTTTTTCACCCTCCAATTTCTGAGGGTAAAGCTTAAATATCTGTATTGGTGGTGGAGAGTGGAGGGAGCAAAGGAGCATGGAAAAACCTCTACACATGATTATGTCTCTCAAAACTGAAAAAAGTAGAATTTTAGAAGCATAAAATCAGTCTATCACAATATAACATTTCCAGAAGCAAGATTTGTCTTAAAACAGATGTTTAAACCAAAAAAAAAAAAGAAGACAATTGCAAATTACCAAGCAGACGAGTAAATTATTGATTGCCTGCAAAAGTGTACACTTAGCCTGACTTAAATAGATGTTATCTATTCATTCAATTGTCACCTCAGTTATCTGTATCAGTTAAAAACGCAAACAAGTGAATTTGAATTTAAATTTAGGTCCCTCCTTACAGCTTAAAAATGCCATCACACTATGATAAAAAAAAAACTGGAAAGATACTGTATGCATAGAGGAAGACTACTTGTCTATTACTCCTTCTAGGAGCTGGCCCATAAATTTTGCAAAGCTAGGCAAATTGTGTGACCAAGACAATGTGTTATAAAGTATTATTTCTCAAGCTCTGATTAGTCACTGATAAAATGTTTGTAGATTATTTTCTCTAATAGCTATTTAATTTCCAGTGAGATATAATTAAGGAAAATATTAAACTACAATTTATCCAAAAAGGAAATGTAGCTGAAAACTCCTCTTGATATTCATGAAAATTATCCTGACAATCTGAAAGAGGTCAAGATGAACTTAGTAACTGTTAATGTGATTTATGAAAATGTATGTTACTATGGATTCCCAGAAGTGACTCAAAAGGATTTTTAGACTCTAGTAGTAATTTTTTAAAAAGTGATATGTAACTATTTGGAGATAAACACATACACACCCACACACACACACACATGCTACTGTAGGGTGGTAAAAAAGAAATTGCCTACATTTAATATAATGCTCAAACCAGTCAATCCTGGAGGAAATCAACCCTGAATATCACTGAAAGGACCGATGCTGAAGATGAAGCTCCAATACTTTGGCCACCTGATGTGAAGAGCTAACTCACTGGAAAAGACCCTGATGCTGGGAAACATTGAGGGCAGGAGGAAAAGGGGGCTACAGAGCATGAAATGGTTGGATGGTATCTCTGACTCAATGGACACAAGTTTGAGCAAACTCCGGGAGATAGTGAAGGACAGGGAAGCTTGGCATGTTGCAGGCCATGGAGTCACAGAGTTGGACAAAACTTAGCTTTAAACTAAACAATATAATGCTTCTTTTATCTCAAAAAGCTATTATCAATTTATAATTTATCTCAAATAGACGCAATCTTAAGAGATAAACTAAGGTAAATATAAAAAAGATGGAATATTGACATGTATCTCTATTGACAATAAAGTCATTTTAGAGTTGGAATTAAAACTCAATCACTTCAATCATGAAATACAAAGATGAAAAGTCACCATATTTTCCCCCCACCATTTAAAATACATAACCTAGAATTTATTAAAATAAAACATTCCATTTAGAAATGTTAACATTCACTTGGACGTTAAACCATGGTATCCTTGAGAGACCATTTGAAGTTCTTACAGTTGTTAATTCTTACTTAGTTGTACCAATTCCCTAATCTTTTTTAAACGAGTTGGTCTTTTTATAGGGGATGAGAGGTGGGGAAGTCTTTAAATTTTTATTTTGAAATAACTTAAGACTTTTAAAAAGTTGCAAAAATAATACACAGAATTCCTACTTAGAGTTTCCCCAACTAACGCTGCAGCTGCTGTTACTATTGTTACTTCTTCTAAGAGCCAACACTGATTTCAGACAGGCATTGTCATACATAGATTATTTCATTTGATTCACACATGCTCTAAATTGAGGATTAACACCTTCAATCTTGAGGAAACCAAAGGCCCAGAGGTCAAGTAACATTTTGCAGGCCACAACTAATAAATGGCAGAACAGGAATTTGAACCAAAGGATGCCTGATTCCACTGTTTGCCTTCTCATCCAGTGAGCTCTCTCACCCAATTTGAGCAGTAAATCATTTATTTCTTAACCTAGCATCTTATTTCCAGAATAGGGCTATGTCCCTAAAATTTTAAACAATAACTATTTCACTCAAAAGGCATAAATACGTTCAGGAACACAGTCTACTTAACATTTTTACTATCCTTACTCCAATTAAAAGGCATTTCCTCCCAACAAGAAGTATTAACAGCTCCTTCTTAAACTAATGAAAGCCTGTGGCTTGTTTTAGGCCAACTTTCCTTTAAGCATCATTTCAGAAACAAAGCTTTTTTTCCCCCTCCCCTTTCCAGCTACTACTGGATTTTAATCGACATGTAAAGACAGGAGTTTATTATTATAGTAGGCTTGATAAAGCATCAGTTCAGTCACTCAGTTGTGTCTGACTCTTTGATAAAGCACAGAAGATGTCAAAGAGCATTTAATAAAATTTCTAGTTTTAAAACATACACATAACTATAAGTTATCTTCTTTTACTGATAATAAAGTAAGATAACAGACCTTTGAAGAAAGCCAATGCAATGGTCTGCTTACCTTGCGAGCGAAATCCCCTTTCCCTTTACTGTAGGCTTTGTTCTCAAGGAAATCATACACATAGTGAGCCAAGGCTGGAGACGCTTTCATCATTTCAGGAGTTAACAGTAACTAACAGGAAAAATAAGAGGCATCTTACATTGATAGGATACTGGAAATTAACTACTGCTTACAATGTCATCTGCTAGAAAGGTAAGAATGTATAGTAAAAAATGTTGTCTTGTTTTTAAAAATTTTAACACATCTATTTATTATCTATTTACTTTAGCCTCGCCACATAGCATGTGGGCTCTTAGTTCCCCCTGCAGTGGAAGTGTCATGTCCTAACCACTGGATTGCCAGGGAATTCCCCAAAATGTTATTTACTATTACATTTTCAGGTTTTACAGCTTATAACTAAGAAGATACATAGTAGTAAACTGCTATGTTATTCACATTCTAATTTTAAAGTTACCATTAATAGGAAGTACATAAAACAATTAAAATTAAAACTTTTAAGTATTATAAATAGGGCCAAAAACAAAATGTTGCTTTTACAACATGATACAGTCTAACATTCTAGCTTAATTCCTTCAGTGAAACATGTTTTGACATATTGAGACCATCAGCTAAGACACTGACAGTACAGACACAACTAAAATATACATTTATGGCACCGGATTTCGAAAAAGGTGCTTATTTTCTAAATTTCATAAATAATTGATACATATTTTAATGCAACTAAAGTTACTACATTCTAAAAAAATCAAAATGTTTGACAAGTCATATAAATAATATCATTTAGCCTTAAGTCAGAAGACAAAGGTGAATAACAGTAGATTTATATGTTTCTCCTATCCTTTCAGTAAACTGTAGTGCTATGGAATAGTTATAAGCAAACTCAATTAAACTTATAAATGTTTAAGAGAGAGAAAACGTCTTCCAAACTATCAAGCATAGTATTGGCTAAGTTTCACTAAATACTAGGAAACGGTCAGCAAATTTTTTATGTACAGTTCATATAATAATTATTTTACGTTCTGTGATCCATAGAGTCTGCTGCAACTACTCAACTCCAATGTAGTAGTGTAAAAGCAGTCGTAGACAGCAGTAAACTAAATGGGTGGCTGTGTTCTAATAATATAATAAACTTTAATAAAACAGGTGGCAGGCTGGATATGGTCTGTAGGCTGGAATTTACTGACTCCTAAAGAGTGAAGTGGGGAGCTAATATTAACAGATGAGACATCTTTATAAATCATTCATTAGTATAAAAAACCATAAAGTGCTATCATTAAAATCTGGTATTTGGGTACTACTTTCTAAAAAAAAAGTTATTTCTGACAGTCCTTACACAGGAAATAACTTATGAGACACATTTTATTATTTCAGAAGAGAAATCTGCTGGGTGTGTGTGTGTTATCTGTGGGTGTGTATGTGGGTATGTACTCATCCAAACCTGAAGATAAAATTTTTAGCACTGAGTGTGTGTGTGCATGCACAGGTGTGGGTGTGTAGGTGTGTGTGGGGGTATGGGTGTGGGTATGTATTCATTCAAACTTGAAGGTAAAATTTCTAGCACTGAGTGTCCAGAAAACTTCTAAATTAATAAACAGAAATAATATTCATAAATTACTGATCAGATTGCAAGTCACATCTCAGCACCTCGAAAGTGGCTGCTATCTCACTATTACAGTAAAAATATTATCTACCAAAGAAATCAGCTGTATTTGTGTGCTCTATTAAAATGAAAACCTATGAGTAATAATAAACCTGAACTTACCTGCAAATATGCATTTAGATCTTTTTTTCTCTTTTCTAAAAAATCTCTATCCATATTATTAAAAGTCTTTTTACCAGGAAGTTTTAATATGCTTGACAGATTTTCAAACTACAAAACAAAATACATTAAATAATCTTAGATTTTTTTACAAAAAGAGAAATGTATTTTCCAAGTGACAATTTCTCTATGTATCAGAAGTATCTTAAACAGATTTTGCAATATATTTTATCTTATAAAGCCAAAATCAGAAAATATAAAATACTGTGCAAATATGTCTAAACCACAGTTCTAATGTTATCATAAAGAAGTTATTTTCTAAGAATGACAAACATGGGTAACTGATGAACCACATGGTGTTTCATTTTAATAGTCTCTCTGATTTTAAGATCATTCAAAATTTTCATAACAAAAGGTTTTAAAAAACATTTTATTTAAAAACCTTTTGATAAGAATAAAGTATTAGCAAATAAATTATTAATAATCAAAGTTACGAGTTTCTGGTTTCTTGAAAAAAACTCAAAGAAATATTTTTATATTGACAACTTCAAATCAGTTAATCACTGTAATAGCTAACTATTAAAAGTTGAAGAGGCAAACTTCAAAATATAGATTACAGCTATAACTCTCTCTATATAATAACATATAGTATAACACTGATACTTTTCCCCTGCATGAAACTACATGAAAAATAAATTCATAATAACTAAGAAAATAAAAGAGCTATATAGCATCTATCTTATATTTGTAAAGCCACTAACAAAAACAAGTGTACATATCTGAAGTCTAGCATCTATAGACTTCCCCTTCAAAAGTCCAGATAGGTAGCAATCCACCATGCCTTGTTAAACCACAGATTTTAACCATACTAGCTGCTAACAAAGTGGAAGAAAGTCATTCAGCAAGTTATTGTGCTTGGCCAACAATACTTAGTATCTAAAACTTCAATGAGGAGCTTCATTGCTTTTCTTGTGCAATACATATCCAGGATGCAACAAGCTTTCTAAAACCATTCTTTGTTTAAATAACAACAGACAACAATGAGTCTGTAAAGAAAACTCATTCCTGGTGCAGAGATTAAAGCAAAGAGGAAAGGAAAAGGTATAGGATAATTTTCATCCCCAAACTGGAAGATTCTGATAAATTATTAAATGGAATGGCAAATCAGATGGTTGCTTGGAGCTATAATGTGACAAGTTCATCACATGTTATGCATGAAAGTTAAAAGTAGTTCTTTTGCCCTAGCCAAGGAAAAAAAAGTGGGGGCAGTAACTTCCAGGGAAAATGTTATGCTGTAGTCACAAATTCGGTGGTTCACATAAGTGTAAGAATGGGTCTTTACTGAATATGAATGTATAATATCCTGGTTTTAATTTTTTTTAAACCACATTTTATAGAAGTAAATTTACATTTTTCAAGGTGTCCTAAAACATATTTAGTTTCCTGGAATATGACTTTTCAATGGTATCTTAAACTACTGATTGAATTTTACTGAATGCATAGTTTATTTAGGCATTACCAATATATTTTATTCCCTCAAAATTCACATGTTGAAACCTTAACCTCCAGTACTTCAGAAGTGGCTGTATTCGGAGACAAGGCCTTCAGAGAGGCAATAAAATCAAAACAAAGCCCTTATAAGAGGGATACAAAGAGCCATCAGGAATGGGAGCATACAATGAAAAAGTCATGTGAGGCTATATTCAGCACCATCTGAAAGCCAAGGAGAGCTGACTCAAGAGAAATCAAACTTGCCAATACCTTGATCTTGGACTGCTAGCTTCCAAAACTATGAGAAAACAGATTTCTGGGTATTTTGGTTGGCAGTTCTAGTAAACTAACACACCAAGGGAATATAACAGTATTCCTCAAAACAACAATTTCCAAAATTTTGAAACATTAAACCTTATTAATAAAAAAAATTAAATGTAACAGTTATTTTGTTAAAGTCTAAATTATCAAGCTGGTTTTAAAATTATCTGTCTGTACTGGAAGCACTATGACTAACAGTTTTTCTCAAATACTGTTATTTTAAAAGGGAGAAAAATGGAAAAATTTAATAGTCTATATGAATTCATTATTAGTTTGATATTTAAAAGATTATTTACAAGTACAAAGCAGTCCATTCTCTGCAAAGCAATAGAATTTCCTCTGCCAAAAAGTCACAAAAATGTTTTTAAATGAATGCAAAAAAAAAAGAAACCTACCTAAAGAACTAACATAAATTAAAATGTATTTCAATGTTCACAAAGAACTCAAATACTATACATAAACCACAGACATTTCAAACCCCAAGATTTTATCTTTCCACACTGAATATGTCAGGTCTAGAAAATTTGAAAAACATTTAGAATTTTTTATTAGAAGGATTCAAAGTTCATTTATATCCAGACACACAAATATATTTTACTCAGTTACCTTAATGCATACTTAATATTTTTAAATCATTGGTATTTTATTTATAAATATAAGCTGCATATTTAGGAATAATTCATCCAATAAAACTGAAAGGCGCAGAATGCAAGCTCCTAGAGGCAAGGACTTGGTCTGTCTTGTTCATGGTCATATGTTGAATAATGAATTGGTAGAGTTGGGATCATTTCTAAAATAATTTGACATTTAACATTTTAATTATTTTCATTTTTTTTAATTAAAAAAGAAAAAAACTTTTCATCCTAAACCCCCCCTCCCACGTCCCTCCCCATCCCATCCCTCAATTATTTTTTTAATCCTATAAATCTTTATCCATAAAGTATCAAATTAGACTATAAAAATTATAAAACATTAAAGAAAACAAATAATAGTTCATATGTTTAGAATGGGAAAAAAATTTATGTCATAAAGTTAGAGAAACAAAATGAAATCTGTTCTAAAATAATTTTAATGCTTAAAGAGCTCTAAGGAGTTAAAATTTATTTGCATCCACTGGTTGTAGTGTCGCCACCAGTGAACTAAAAGCTCACTGAATTTTCTTATAGGATTTGTTTTAAAAATATAAATATAAAATAAAACTAAAAATATAAATAAGGCAGAGCTAAAAGGCAAACAGTATGAGTCTTATTTACAAGTGCTTAGTACTTTGCTTAAACCTAAATTTTCACTTAACAGCTTAGGTTTTAATTTCTTAAGATCCGAAAGCAATCCATATGCTTTAGTAATCACATACTACTGTAACTTTAACACATCCACTTCATTTCTCTGCACTGAGCACTTTCAAAAGTGAATTATGCTTTATCAGTTAGTTGCATTTAATTTTGGTGCTGTACTGAAAAGTAAATTTTCTACATGAATTGTTCTATTAACAGAGTTTTTTTAAAAGTATGTTCTTGATCTGTATTTGTCAATCTGTAAACACAGTTATTTACAGTCCAAGCCTAGAATCTTTAAGCAATGATTTCTCTGAACAGTAGAAAAAAATTATAACTATTCACACAAAGAAAATTTCATATTATACCAAATTCCCATAAATTTGCAAGTAACTAAAACTACTCTCAGTAATTCACATTACTTTAAAATTAGTCATGTCAGGTTAAAGTGTGAGGATGAAAAGGAAGAGATATATGAACTATGTGATTTTAAAAAAAATATCAAACAGGAATTTTGGGGGGCAGAAAATTCTTTCACCTCTGCAAACAAATCAAGCTAAACATGGAGGTCTATTTAACAAGAACAATAGAAGAGATATGCCCAGAGTTATTAATTTCCTTATGAATATAATTAAAAAGTCCTTTTAATATGGGCTTGTGGAGTCAATAATAACCTGGTTTCTAAACACTTTCATGCTTTATTAGTAGGTTATCTCACTCTATTTACAAAATATTTTAATGAGATAATTGTGGTGCCAACCATACATTTTCTACATCCTAAGTGAAAGATACATTTTCTGATTATTTACGTAGTAAAATGTCATTTCAAAGCTTTGGTTCACCCAAATGTCACCATTATTATTTTATTGGCTTAATAATAATTGTATATTTTAAAACATTGCATGAATGATTATCATGACTTAAAATAAATTTCATAGATTACCTATTCCAATTTATCCACTGATAATTTATTTTGTTCTAAGTTAAAAAGAAAAAATATTTAATAAAAGAGAACAGAGAAAAATAAAAATCTGTTTACATTTGTTAGGTTTAAGAGTTCTCATACTTTTATGAAACAAGAGAGTTATATTTGGTAAGAATTAAAAACATTATTGGTTAATTTTAAATATAATTTAGATTTTGGTTCTTCATACAACTTAATGGATCAAGGATTTACCTGTTAGTAGTTAGGAAAGGATGCCATTTAAAATAACCACAGGTTTAAATTATATTACCAAACACAAAACCACAAAATGTCTTACAATGATCTCTATCTATAAATAAACCCAAATACCTCTGCAAAGGACAAGGCATACACACTCTCTTAAAATCAGACATACACATTTATTCTAATTTTCCAAGGTATATCACTGGTATTTTTGTCACTAGTCCACAATAATTAGGACTGTTTAAAATTTATTAGTTAACTGGACAAAATCATTCTAACATTCATTGTTGATTATAAAAAATTGTTACCTTATTTTCTTAGCTTTGGTCAGTACCTTAGCATCACTCACAACCATTTAGAATCAAACATGGAATCTCGGAACAATATAAAGTACACAAACTTTAAAAATCTCACTACCTGTTCGGTGATCCTCATGTGGAAGTCGTGGAAGTCACTATAACGACGGTAGGTTTTCCACATCTCCTCGGTGTTCACATTGCGCCGGTGTACAGTGATGGCATACAATGCGTATGTCTTGCCATGATCATTACAAACGCCTGCCACAGCATATGGATCATAGTGAGCATATACTAGTCATTTAACACAAAATGAAGAGAAACAAAAGACACAAAAAGGAGGAAGATGAAGAACGAAAACAAAAAGGACAACATGAAATGGAGAATTTGAAATGAGAGACTAAGACAAAAGGATGTCACCAGGATAAAATAGATTCCTATCGTCTGTACTCACATCCATAAGGTATTATTTGTGTTGGTTACATCTCTTTCCAAAGAGCTTTTAACAGAAACAAAATAATACCTTCTGTGTTAGCCTTCACTGTTCAGCTGTAACTCAATTAATATTGATAACTCTGAAACTGAACTGCAAGCAAAAGCTACAGAGTAGATCTTTCTGGACTTCCGAAGTGGCTCTGTGGTAAAGAATCGCCTGTCAACGAAGGAGATGCAGGTTTGATCTCTGGGTTGGGAAGATCCCCTGGAGGAGGAAATGGCAACCCATTCCAGTAATTTTGCCTGGAGAATCCCATGGACAGATGAGCCTGGTGGGCTATAGCCAATGACAAGACTGAGGGACTAAAACAACAACCAACAACAAGATCTATCTGATCTTTTGGCAAATCTTTCTCATTCAAAATATACAGCAATTTACAAGTGTAACTTATTCTGAAGACTTTTCTAAGAAGCCATTTTTTTCTACTGAATTTACACAAACCATCCAAGTCAGGCAGTCTTGAAAATCAAAACCTATTCCTATTTTGTACACATCTTAAGGGATGTACTTTGAATAGTTCTTTCTCATTTTCCATTTCCCCACCCCAAAGCCATGTTGTACTCTACTCAAGATCACCTTTTCAGGTCTCCAACAGTTTAGTAAGTCTCCACTCATCTGCACCTGGTCTGCTTTTTAATTTGGTCTGCTTTTTAATTCATTCACTCACCTTAATTTCAATAACTATTTTTTTATTTCTATAGGTGGATGTGGTTCTTTTTTACAGTGTGGTATTCTTGCCTTGTTTTATCTCTATGATTATTTTTATCATACTCCCTGTGGTACACAACCACTTGAGGATGGCTGAATCTTATATCACCCACATGTGATATAAGACAGCCTTTCAATTTCATATGAGTGATACCATTCCCAACCATGACCTTGACATTCTTTGTTCTTTCCTCTGACAGCAGGCTAAGTTCTTCTAGTTCCTCTTTCATATCAAGTCACCGTCTGTGAATCTGGGCTTTATGCAAAGGCCTGTGGTTCCAGGCTTTCCTCTGCCTTAGTCCATCTGTGCCTCTTTTAAATTTGAGGGCATGAAAATGCTATCAAAATCAAGAGAGCAGTCTTTACACTCTTATAAGCTCTTTGGCTTCAACTCCTCTTCATTTCCCTATATTTGCTTTTCCTCATAGTCTATTCCACCTGTAGATTTCCCCTCTTAGGTATTTTTATTCTACTATTTTCAGTCTTTCTATGTTTAGGAAGCAAAATTTTGCATAGCAGTTTAGACTATCATGTTGACCAGAAGTATAAATTGCTCTTCTACTAGTAGATGATATCGATCCATGATTGCAAAAAAAAAAAAAAAAAAGTGGCAAAGCTTTGGAGCTGACTAAATATTTTGTATTTTGTATATACTTAGGCAAAGAAAGGTCTGAGCAGCTTCTTAGTAAATTATTTTAATCACATAGCAGCTACAAATCCATACTGGCAAATGCAGTTCGACAGAAATCTTTCCCAGGTTTTCATTAAAGTTTTTCTAAGATTTGCACTTTGTATTCAGAATTGTCCTTCATTCCCTTTCCATCTAATATCAGTGTTCCTGATTTTACAAAATATAAGACTGGGGATAGACCTGGGTCATCTTGCTGTCAGAGACTTTATTATTCACTGTTCACCTCTTTCAATTATCCTTCACTCGGAGAACTATGCAGAACAAACTGTATAACACTTTCATCACATTAAAAAACCACCATCACTCAACAGTGTCAGCATGCCAACAAGGGAATGGCTTTACATGCTGTGTTCAAGAAAGGTTTGGGAAAGGATGATAGAAATCAGGGGCCACTTAGGCAGCAAACCATAACCAACTAGGACTTAATAAGAATAAGGAAACTAGCAAGAAATAGGAAAGAAGAAAGGAATGTCAGAAAGCATTTTAAAAAATAATAATCAGATTTGTTACAAATTTGATAGGCAGGGAGATCAGACTAGGATGGGTGCACAAAAGGAAGAATATGGGGCTATTATAAAACAAGCCCTAAGACAGAAAGGTAATTTGATTTGAAAAGATAATGAGGCTACATACACTTTAAGATGATGGTGAGATATTCCAGTGGAAATAATAGGTTGTGTTTTCATTAGGACAATGTTACTACTCATAGCAGGTGCTGTGCAACCTTTTTGTTACTAATCTATAACCAGATAAGGAACCAGGACCACAATATAAATAAATCTCATCACTAAGCATATTGTCTAACCTAGCCACTATTTTTTAAAACAAGATTCCTCAATGAAGGGCCAGTCCACTAGTCCAAGAATCACTCTGTAAGTGCACTGCACTAGTTCTACTTCCTGTCATAAGGTTAAGGACATGGGATCCAGACTCAAAGAGACTCTGGAGCCCAACTAGTAAAGTAAATATTTATCGAACAAACACTAATATATAATGCCCACCATGTAACTACTAATCCAATTAGTTATTAGTTCTATGAGGCAAGTATTACTATTATCCCATTTCACAGATGAAATGAGAAATTAAGATACAGAGAAGTTAAGAATTATCCAAATTGACCCAACTATTAAGTGGCAAAGCTGGGGTTTAAACCCAAGCAATCTGGATAAAAAGTTGTGCTCTTAACCACTCTAGTGTACTGCCTCTTTAGTGTTTATATATAATTTTGTCTGACAGAAATAACAACTTATTAAAAACACTTAGTATTATGCTTCCATATCCTTTAAGAAGCTGATAAATACTTGTTGAATGAATGGACAAAACAGCTAGAAAATCAGAATCCTCAGAAAAGAGAGATTCACATAAGAATCATGAGAAGCCAGATAAGAAAACCAGCACTGACATTATCTAATACCTCACTAACAATGATGAAATTATTTTTTTCCTCAGTTCACTGGCCATTTTGCACACATGCTGATTCAGTCATGAATCTCACCTCATCCAAGCATTTCTTGTTTTTGTAAACTCCTACACAAAAGTTTCATTTACCCAGAAGTCTACGGACTTCTGCATGTATGAAAACAAATACTAAACTAAAATCTGCCCCAAAACAATTTAATAAGAATTATGCAGACAATTATCAGCTAGACTCAAAGAAAAGATTGGTTTCAAAGTTTATCAGCAATGACAAAATGCTCAGAATTTATCCTTTTTCAAATGGTAACAGTAACAACCTTCCTTAAAGAAAGGAAATACACATGCAATAATAAACATGATAGAATTTAATGAAGAATATGCTACAGAAAAAAAAGTAACATGAAAATATGACTAAAGAATAGAAACATGATTTGTAAAAATAAATGTGGAAGATAAGGTAGGGATAATGATACTCAATAGTTTTTAAGTAATAATTAAACCACAAAGTCTCTTACCAGTGTCTGAAATGTAAGCATGAAGTTGTACTGAGTCATCAGAAGATACATTTGAAAGGTCATCTAAAGACTGGTGAGGGAAAAAAAATCAGGAAATGAAAATTTTAAACTCTATAGGAAACAAAGTGTTAAAGATTTCTATATCATATATATTACTCATTTTTGCTCTATGTCCTTATCTGTACTTCCTTCTCACAAACAATAATTCTCTTTGTTTATACTAACAAGAGAAAGAGAAGATAAGATTAAGAAACTGTAAAACAAAGCAATTTAATAATCAACTTAATAAATACTTCAGATTATTCCTTCATTACCTGTCCACATACTATAATTTGCTTCTTCTTAATTATATTCAATATATGGCAAGAAAAAATGTGGATTAAAATAAGTAGACATATTCTTAAATCAACATTTCACCTTTATAATGTTGAAATTTATTAGAGCCAACTTTGTATTAACTTAACACTTTTGTTAACTTAGAAATAATTTTAGTTAGACTCCTTATCTATAAAGTGAGAATAATCGTACCTACATCAAAGGGTATGTGAGGACTAAATGAAGACATGTAAAAAATTTAGAAGATTGCCTAACACAAAAAATGTTAGCTAATATTATGATTATTTACTAAATGAAGTGAATCTACAGTTAAGATTTAGTTATTTTTAAAAAAATAATTCCATAAGCAAAAATTATTACTGATTGATTCAGAATAAATTTTGTAACTATAGACTTTGGCTCAAAACTTTTTTGTTCCATGTTCATACACCCACACGTACAAAGAAGGGAACATAAGCATATAATGAAGGCGAGACTGTATGCAAAAGAGTTAACGCAGCAGACCTTAAGTTGCTCTCCTTAGAAAGGACAGCCTGGGACAGTATCTGGGAAGTTATATTTAGAAAACGTGCCCATCATTCCTAACTGCTAAAGTGGCTTACTCTACCTAAACAATCTGTATACACAATGTGGTTTACACCAAATACCCGCTTTCTTTCTGGGAGTCAGTTTAGTATATGCTAGACAAAGGGTGCCTTGTGTGATCTACCTCCAATTAAAACCCTGGACACTTAAGTCTCAGATGAGCTTTCCTGGTAGCAGCATTTCACACATGTTGTCATATTCACTGCCAGAGCAATTAAGTCTATGCTATGTGACTTCCATGGAAGAAGATTCATGGAAACTTGGGTATTCTCTGGACTTGGCCCCACCCACCTTTTCCCTTTGCTGATTCTGTTTTATATCCTTCCGCTATAATAAATTTTAGCTGTGAGTATGGCTATGCTGGGGCCTGTGAGTCCTCTTAGTAAATCAGTGAACATAGGAGTGGTCTTAGAGACCTATAACATACAGACAGTATATGATTCAGACATATTTTACACTTGAAAAACCATGGGATCTGAATGAACTTTGGATTCCTAATGTGGTACTACCAGTTATTAATGAGTCATCTAAATGACCTTAATGCAGCCATGCATATGACATAAAGCCATTTAAAATTAAGCAACTGCATCATAAGAAGAAAGCCAAAATTCTATCTACTAAAGACTGATCATCAGAAGAAACAAAATTTGGTAACTCCATACAGATGATCCACAAGTCGAGTGGGAGAACCATTCAATTAAATTAGATCTAGTCCAGACTTCACCACTGATAACCTTAACAGACTTTAGCCGTATCAGTAAGTTTTTCTTGTATTTCAGTTTTCCCAATGGTATAATGGTGTAATATCTGTTCTACAACTCTATCAGGATATAATGTGAATGAAAACACTTTGAAAAGAATTAGAATGCACTTAATTTTTTAACTAACCTACAACAAAACATTTTGACAAATAGCAGAACCTTTGTTTTAGAATTATTTTTACATGAAAGATAGAACCCCAAAGGAAATGGAATATTCTACAAAATTTAAAATTATTATCTACTGTAATCTTCTTCTAACTATAAGCTAGCACAGGGAATATAAAACAATCACCTTTTTCAAAAAAGCATTATTATTACTGGTAACGTTCCTTTGTAGGTAAACATATAAAAAGTTATATGCTGCTTTCTTATTACTCTAACCATTAGCATCTTATACTATGCAAGCCAGAAGCTGTTGAAAAACTGTAAATAAATGCCTTTTCTAGCACATGTAAAATATGCAATTAATATCTGCATTAAGTATGAGGAAAAAAATTCAATGAAATGTCTCTCAACCATTAGTCACAGTTATAATGCATGTGTAAATATCAACTAGATTATATAAAGTTACAACTGATGACATTATAACCATGGAGATACATTGTGATTTAGAAGTATAAGTACTGATTAATCAAAGAAAAATGTGATTTCAAAACAAGTGCATTAATGTTGTCCTGAAATAAAATACAGTTTGCAAAGTGACCATGGGTTAAGATTCTTGAACTTCTTTGCCAAAAAAAAGAAGTGTTTTTTGCAACACTATGCTAAGATAAAAACCAAAAACTGAAATTTATTATGATAATCAATTCAGCAAACACAACTACAATGGCACTTCAAAAATGCTTATAATCTATGTGCTAATCTCAATCACAAAATGAGTAAACCACCACATTAAATATTTTCTTTGCTTAGTTTGCTGGAATAAACTATAATGATCCAGTTTATAATTTTAATACGTATATTTTAATAAATATTATCTTCATTAAATATGGAAAACACTTGATAGTCTTAAGAAAAATTTTTTGTAATCAAACTATTGTTAAAATGCAACTGTTTATTCAAATTTGTCTATGTATTTAAAAAAAAGCATCCAAAAGACTCCAGCTACTTAAAAGCTTGGATTTAACAGATTTGTGTGAAAAACGAAATACTGTAAGTCACTGATGTCAAGTGTCACCTTTTTCAATTCACAGACTGTTTTGCTTTATATCACTATATGATAAAAGAAATCTCTTTTATTTGAAAAAGCATTTATTCCAGACAGGGAATGAAGAAAAAAATATTTTTTAATAGTGTTCAAACACTTGTACAAGAACTACAAACATGAATACTAAAAAATTTCAATCCAAGGAAAAATTTCATCATATTTGGAAACTTTTCCTTCCTAATGGGCATAATATTGCTAACACTCTTCAATCTCCAGGAGCTACTCCTTTTTGTCATAACTCTATAGAATATTAGAAGCAAATGGTAATGATACCAGATAATTTAGGAAAACACTTAAAACATTATAAAATATCTGACATAACACTATGGCTGATTTGCTTTAGTGTTTTGTTAAAGGTTATATGTTGTACAATAATGGAACATTTATACAATAAGGTCATTTAGAAATAAATGTCATACTAAGGAACACAAGACAACGGACCTCTCAACTACTTATCTATTACAAAAAGTTCAAAAGAAAAAGTAATGTAGATAGCAGAGGAAAAAACAAAGCAAAGAATCTCTCCCCATCCTCCACAAATTCTGGACTGAAACTTGCACACAACACTAACATTTCTCTCTAGTAGCATTTTATGAAACAAGGTATTCAACGGCAAGCATGGATATATAAGAGAGCTGAAATGTTCATTATTTCACATTTCACCTTGAATACATGAAATGCCAGTGAACAGTTTATATGCTAAAAATGTATCATTCTTAAATCTGTAATCACAAAATACAGTTGCTTAATTCTTGTAAAACCTTTTAAGCTTAATCAATGTTTTTTTTTTCAATAACCTGAACTTGTTAGTGTGAACCTTAAGAAATATCTTTAGGTTTTCAGGCATCCCAACCAGTTTTATATTTCTTTTCTAATTACAAGAAGAAAACACCAATTCCAATGTAAACATTTATGTGTCATAAATTTACTGCCCATCATAACACTGATCAGAGTGAAATATTAGATATTGAGGTTGAAAATAATGAAATCATTTTTATCACTTGAGACTAAAATCAGGCAGGTGATTTAAACCCATTTTTTAAAAAGAAAATAAATTTCATTTCATTAAGTTCTAATCCACAGATCCCTTATACATGAATTTAATATTTCTATAAAACTGCAACAGCTTCTTATAAAGGATGATTTGAGGGTTCTAATATATCATTTATTTACATATGTTAAAGCTCAGTTTTTCATGTTATTTTCAGGCCACTTTAAGAATTAAAGTACTCATAACAGTACTTACCAAATTTATGCTTCCTGTAGGAGACCCATTAAAAGATTCTGTGAGAAGGAAAATTCAACTTAGTATACAGTCAAAAACTCTTCGAACAGTGTTTTAGCTATCTAAGGTTCAAACACCAAGGATGAAAGCAACAGAAGCCAAGAAACAACAATAAAGAAAATTGTGGTACACTACTCCCAAACACCTGTTTTCATGGTTTTCTAAGCCAGGTTATTTCAGTGAAAACACTTATGTACCTAAGTTGTTCCCCTCCCCCCAAAAAAGGCATTTATGTACAAAAAAAAAGCATTTTCATATATTTTATTCTCATAGTATCATATTAAGTTGTCTAATACAATGTAAACATGAGGTAAACACTGCAGAATGACATTTGAATTGTCAAATGACATTTGAAATGAATGACATTTCACACCAGGAAATGTCAGAGGTATTTTGTTACTTCTGTCTCACTGGATTAATATTACAAATAAAATTATTCTTTAATATGAAAGATAAAAAGTTGCTTTATTAAACCTATAAAGTCCACTTATTCACGGTTGATCTGGATCAAAAATGCTGAAGTCTAGATTCTTAAATCAATATACAATTAGTAGAACAAAAGACACATAAAATTCCATGAGTAATGTCATTTAATTAAAAAGCAACTAGAAATTATTTTTCAAAATTAATGTTAGAGAGTAATTATTAAAATTAGTATCTTTCCCTCAGAATTTTAGTGTATATCTGATCAAATTAAGTTACCAATTAAGATATCACTCTGTTAAAAACACAAAGGAATATATAACAGTTCATAAACAGTTTAAAGTTACTATATGGCTTGTAGCATATTAGATATTATTTATAGTTTGGATCTCTAGATGTGTCTTCAAAGGAAATTTCTATTACTGTTGACAGAGGCAGCTGGCATTGCTTTTCAACTTCAACACTTCTAAATGCCCAAGAACATTTCTCAGTTCCTCAAACCTCTGGACACAAAAATAGGAAATTCCACCTAGAATAATTAAAATGGATTAAAAAATTGTTCTCTATCCTTCTTATTCAATTATATGCCTCTTACCTTCTCTGCTCTGCCCACCTCTTAAAGTCTTCCCACCAAAAACATGTCAAATTAAAAGAAAAACTAGGAGCAAAACAGGGGCTTGCCTGGTGGCTCAGTGGTAAAGAACCCACCTGGAAATGCAGGAGACATGGGTTTGATCCCTGGACTGGGAAGATTTCCTGGAGAAGGAAATGGCAACCCACTCCAGTATTCTTGTTTGGGAAATCCCATGGACAGAGGAGCCTAATGGTATACAGCCCATGTAGTTGCAAAAAAGTCAGAACTTACCAACTAAACAACTAGAACAAAGGAGCAAAACAAGGCATGGTTTACTTTCTTGCTTAACAATAAGATTCAGAAATTTAGACTGTCTAAAGCCAATAGAGATCTATATTTAATCAAGACTTTAACAGCTGCTTAAAAATATTAGAAAACAAAAGAAGCTATGGTTTGACATGATGAGAAAAATGTGATTGAAATTAAAATTTAAAAGGGAAAGTATAATTTAAATATTTAAAAGGCTGTGAGTTTGTTTTAATAAAGGGAAAAATATCTACCCTTAAAATAACTTAAAGCTAAACTAACTAAAGAAGGCAATCTCACTGACAAAGACAAGGAAGACAGGGGGAGAGAGAGAGCATGGGTAAAGCAAGCCATCCAGCTACCTACAGAAGTTTAGCTAAATAAGAATGAAATTTAATTAAATAAGAATGAAATTTCTTCCAAAACAAAGAAAAACTAACAAGGATACTATTATATATGGTTAAGACTTAACCCATTAACTTTGTGTTCAATTAACCTACATAAAAAAAAAAAAAAGGCAGCTACACATTGAACACTAAATTAGATCATTATTTCAAAATGTCTAAAAAGCAGCCAGAATTTCAGGACTTTAAAAAATACACAAAGTATCAGGAAGCTTAATTTTTAAAAGTCAGAAAATGAATTTATAACCAGAAAATATATGGTCTATTTTAATTAAACAATCCTATACAAACAAGAAAATTATAAGCATTACTACTTGAAAAAGTTATAGCAAATGCCTAAAACCTAACCACTGACAAATACACATAACATCCATTTTTAATAAAAATGTTTCAAATTATACCCATGATTTCATATAATTTCTTAACATGGTTTCAAAAAGGTATTAGGCAATTTCTCAGTTACAAAACATGTAAGAGCTCATTAATTAGGACACAGAATGTTAAAAAGCAATGTCCCAGACAGATAAAAGATGTATGTGTATGTATTAATTCCAAACTACAATCAATGATTCCAATGTGAGGGACTACTCAATGACTAACATAAAAGAGAAGTTCATTTGATTCAGATCAAAATCAGCTGCAGGAAAAAAAAAAATCTCTTAAACTACTTTGTGTTTTAAATAAGTATGATGTTTTGGGAAGTTTGAGATCACATAAATAATTTGCTTCCATCAGTCACATACAAGACAAATATAAATGGAAGCTAAAAGTCAGTTTAGAAGATTCTGGAAGAGTTTTTACACTATAGGATCAAAAACTACTCCCAGAGAATATATTGCTACTATGATCATTATATAATACATAGATGCTGATACGATTGATCTTCTTTCTTTCTGGGTCAGATAGCAATTCGACTTCACAACACTAAGAAAATTTCTAAAGCAGACAAAATTAAAATATATAATGAAAACATTTATAATAGTCCTTTAAGGAAGGAGAGTTTCTACTACAAATTTCATAGCAGCTCTGTAAAAGATTCTTCAACAGAGACAGTAAATAGATACACTATATAATAAACTCGAAATACATTGAATTTTACTATTGAGCTTGCAGAGAAGTACTCTTAAAAAAACAAAACTCCCTCAATTAAGCAATCAAATACAGTTAACAGAGTATTATTCCAGTTTTACAAATAACAAAGATACAAGGTCAACAATCAATATAAAAGCTATTGTAACATACAAATGTTTATAACTATATTTCTTATATTATTTAAAAAGTCTCACTAATATAGAATAAGGAGTGGGAGGATGGGTAGAGAGGAGGGGAGGCTAGAAAGCTTCCAAACTGGAGGCATTTGCTTAAGCAGTGTTAACCACCTAATACATCTATTATATCTCCAACTTTAAGTGGTCCTGTCCATTAACTCTATTTATAAGCAAATGAGCATAATTAAAGCACTCCCTTAAATACTTGGTAAAGCCTTTCCCATTTACTTTGTATTTACATTGCTTATTTGCTAGGAAGTATACCAAATCCTAGATACTTCATTCGAGTTTAATAAGTACTTCTGCACTGAATCACTAGTAAAAACGGTCATCAGGCCTAAAGTCTGCAAACTGTCTGAGGGCTGCCTCTCACACTATTCTTAAATAGCCAATTATTTACTATGAAGAAAAACCGATATTTGTGTTTTAGTTTAGATATCATTTTTATATAGGGAATTCCATTAAACTATGACAACTCTGAGGTAGGATACTACTTCAAGAAGAATATTAGTCTACATTTATAACTGAGAAAAATGAGGCCTAAAGAAATTTGGCCAACATCACATAGGTAATAAGTAGTAGAAAAGGAGTAAAATCAAAGTGTTATCACTCTTAATGTCTGTTTTCTTCACTATACAATGTGAACAGAAAAAAACTGAAAGGTTGGAATAAATGACTCTTGTAGCTTCTTCTGGCTTGTATTATACAGGATTTGGAACAGAGTACAATTAAAAACAGAAAAAAATGTTTTATAGTTTATGGGACATTGTCAGAATCATCACGTTATCTCATTTAATCTTCTCAATAATCCTATCATTAATCATGAAAATTATAACTTACAAGCAAAAAAGAAACTACCATAAAAATATTGGAGTGACAATGCCTTTGAAAACATGCTTCAAGAATTTTAAGAAAAATTCTCTTTCCACTCCCTTCTCCTCTTTTTCCTTTCGTCTCCCTTTTTTCCTTCACTCTTTCTTTTTTCACTATGTAAGTTAAATTGTTGTGTTCTCTTTGCTATATTTCTCAGTTGGAAATCTGCTTAGGCTCAGTTTTCCAGATTGAGCGTTAGTTAGCTCTGCTTTTAACTGATCGATATCACTTTTGGTTTCCCTTGTTCACCAAGTCTATCTCCTTGACTCTTTTCTTTAGAATACTTTGATTACGACTGTATGTGTGGAAATGAATGTATATGTCCCATTACTTCTGTAATTACCTACCTGCTTGATCTCCGCCCACTAGAACACAGGCACTAGTCACCCCTAGTAAGAAGTCAATCTAAGCCACTCAGACCAACCTTTCCCTCCAGGGGCCAAAACCAAAATGAAGAAGGAATACAACCCTAAAGCCTGGCAAAGTGGAGCAAGTTAGAAAAAAGAAAAGAAAAAAAAAAGAAAAGACCGAGAAATACAGCACAAATGAAAGAACAAGACAGAAAGTCACAAGACCAAATAAACAAAGATGAAATAAGCAATCTACCTGAAAGAGAATTCAGAATAATGACAGTAAAGATCCTCCAAAGTCTTTGAAATAGAATGGAAAAGAGGGAAGAAATAATTAACACAGTTAATACAATCACCAAGGACATAGAAGAAATAAAGAAAAATCCGGGAGAAATATCAATAACCTCAGATATGAGGCAGATGACACCACCCTTATGGCAGAAAGTGAAGAAGAACTAAAGAGCCTCTTGATGAAAGTGAAAGTGGAGAGTGAAAAAGTTGGCTTAAAGCTCAACATTCAGAAAACTAAGATCATGGGCATCCAGTCCCATCACTTCATGGCAGATAGATGGGGAAACAGTGGAAACAGTGGCTGACTTGATTTTTCTGGGCTCCAAAATCACTGCAGATGGTGACTGCAGCCATGAAAATGAAATTAAAAGACACTTACTCCTTGGAAGGGAAGTTATGACCAACCTAGACAGCATGTTAAAAAGTAGAGACGTTACTTTGCCAACAAAGGTCCATCTAGTCAAGGCTATGGTTTTTCCAGTGGTCATGTATGGATGTGAGAGTTGCACTATAAAGAAAGCTGAGCGCCAAAGAATTGATGTTTTTGAACTGTGGTGTTGGAGAAGACTCTTGAGAGTCCCTTGGACTGCAAGGAGATCCAACCAGTCCATCCTAAAGGAGATTAGTCCTGGGTGTTCACTGGAAGGACTGATGTTGAAGCTGAAACTCCAACACTTTGGCCACCTGATGCAAAGAGCTGACTCATTGGAAAAGACCCTGACGCTGGGAAAGATTGAGGGCAGGAGGAGAAGGGGACGACAGAGGATGAGATGGCTGGACGGCATCACCAACTCGATGGACATGGGTTTGGGTGGACTTAGGGAGTTAGTGATGGACAGGGAGGCCTGGAGTGCTGCGGTTCATGGGGTCACAAAGAGTCGGACATGACTGAGCGACTGAACTGAACACAGTTACTGAAATTAAAAACACTCTAGAAGGAACCAATAGCAGAATAACTGAGGCAGAAGAATGGATAAGTGAGCTGAAAGAGAATGGTGAAAATAACTGCTGAAGAGCAGAATAAAGGAAAAAGAATGAAAGAATTGAGGATGGCCTCAGAGACCTTTGGGACAGTATTAAACACACTAACGTTGGAGTTATAGGGATCCCAGAGAAGTAAGAAAAAAAGAAAGGCACTGAAAAAAATTTTGAAGACATTATAGTTGAAAACTTCCCTAACATGGGAAAGGAAATAGTCAATCAAGTTCAAGAAGTACAGAGTCCCTTACAGGATAAACCCAAGGAAAAACACATTGAGACATATATTAACAAAGCTAACACAGATTAAATACAAAGAAAGAATATTAAAAGCAGCAAGGGAAAACCCATATGCTTAACAGCAGATCTTTTAGCAGAAACTCTGCAGGCCAGAAGGGAATGGCAGCATATATTCAAAGTACTGAAAGAAAAAATTCTATAACCAAGATTACTTTACCCAGTAAAGATCTCATTCAAAATTGGAGAAATCAAATTCAAAATTGGAGAAATCAAAAGCTTCACAGACAAGCAAAAGTTAAGAGAATTTAGCATCACCAAACCAGCTTTACAATAAATACTAAATGGACTGACATAGCCAGGAAATACAATAGAAAAGAAAGACCTACAAAAACAAACCCAAAACAATTAAGAAAATGCCAATAGGAATATAGATATCAATAATTACTTTAAATGTAAACAGATTAAATGCACCAACCAAAAGATACAGACTGACTAAATGGATACAAAAACAAGACCCATATATATGCTGCATACAAGAGACCCATTTCAGACCTACAGAAACATAGACTGAAAGTAAAAGAATGGAAAAAGATAGTCCATGCAAATGGAAACCTAAAGAAAGCCAGAGTGGCAATCCTTATTTCAGACAAAATAGACTTTAAAATAAAGAATATTATAAGAGATAAGAAAAGACACTACACAATGTTCAAGGGATTAATCCAAGAAGACATACAATTGCAAATATTTATGCACCCAACATAGGAGCATCTCAATACATAAGGAAAACACTAACAGGCATAAGAGGGGAAATCAACAGTAATACAATAATAGTAGGGGACTTTAACATCCCACTGACACTAATGGACAGATCATCAGAACAGAGAATTAATAAGGAAACACAAACCTTAAATGAAACATTAGACCAAATGGACCAAATTGGTATCTTCAGGACTTTCCACCAAATGCAGAAAAATACACTTTCTTCTCAAGGGCACATGGAACATTCTTCAGGACAGACCATATCTTGGGTCACAAATCAAGCCACAGTAAATTTAAGAAAACTGAAATCGTATCAAGTATCTTCTCTGACTATATGTTATGAGACTAGATATCAACTACAGGAAAAAAAAAAAACCTGCAAAAAACACAAACTCATGGAGATTAAAGAATCCAAAGATCCTTAAAAACAAATAACAACAAAAACACTACAACCCCAAACCTATGGGATTCCGCAAAAGCAGTTCTAAGGAGGGAAGTTTATAGCAATACAATTCTACCTCAAGAAACAAGAAAAGCATTGAACAGACAACCTAAGTCTACATCCAGAGCAGCTGGAAAAAGAACAAAAAATTCCAAAGTCAGTTGAAGGAATGAAATCATAAAGATCAGAGGAGAAACAAATGAAAAAGAAATGAAGGAAACAATAGCAAAGATTAACAAAACTAAAAGCTGGTTCTTTGAGAAGATAAAATTGACAACCCAATAGCCAGACCCATCAAGAAAAAAAGGAATAAAAAATCAAATCAACAAAATTAGAAATGAAAAAGTAGAGGTGACAACAGACAACACAAAGGATCGTAAGAGGATATTATCAGCAACTACATGGCTAATGCCTAGAAAATCCTATGGATGCAGGAGCCTGGTGGGCTGCCGTCCATGGGGTCACTGAGAGTCGGACATGACTGAGTGACTTCACTTTCACTTTTCACTTTCATGCATTGGAGAAGGAAATGGCAGCCCACTCCAGTATTCTTGCCTGGAGAATCCCAGGGACGGCGGAGCCTGGTGGGCTGCTGTCTATGGGGTCGCACAGAGTCGGACACGACTGAAGTGACTTAGCAGCAACATGGCTAATAAAATGGACAACCTACAGGAAATGGACAGATTCTTAGAAAAGTTCTACCTCCCAAGAAGGAATCAAGAAGAAATAGAAATTATGAACAAGCCAATTAGAAACAATGATACAAAAACTGTGATCAAAAATTTCCCAAAAAACAAAAGCTCAGGGCCAGATGGCTTCACAGGGGAATTCTATCAACATTTAGAGAAGAGCTAATGCCTATTTTTCTGAAAATCTTCAAAAAACTTTCAGAGGAAGGAACACTTCCGAACTCATTCTACAAGGCCACAATCACTCTGATACCAAAACCAGGCAAAGACAACACAAAAAAAGAAAATTACAGGTCAATATCACGGAGGAACACGATGCAAAAGTCCTCAACAAAATTCTAGCAAAGAGAATTCAACAACACATTTAAAAGCTCATATACCATGATCAAGTCAGGTTTATTCAATGGATGCAAGATTTCTTCAATATATGCAAATCAATCAATGGATACATCATATTAAAAAACTGAAAGATAAAAACCATATGACCATCTCAACAGACGCAGAAAAATCCTTTGACAAAATTCAGCACCCATCTATGATAAAAACGCTTCAAAAAATGGGCACAGATGGAACCTACCTCAACACAGTAAAGGCAGTATATGATAAGCCCACAAACAAACATTATTCTCAATGGTGAAAAACTGAAAGCATTCCCTCTGTGATCTGGAACAAGACAAGTGTGTCCACTCTTACCACTATTACTCAACATAGTTTTGGGAGTCCTAGGTATGGCAATTAGAGAAGAAAAAGAAATAAATCCAGATTGGAAAAAGAAGAAATAAAACTCACTACTTGTAGACGACATGATACTATACATAGAAAACCCAAAAGAAACTATCAGAAAATCACTAGAGCTAATCAGTGAATTTAGCAAAGTCGTGGGATGCAAGTTCAATACACAGAAATCATTTGCATTTCTATATAGAAACAATGAAAAACTAGAAAGAGAAATTAAGGAATCAATCCCATTTACCACTGCAACAAAAACAATGAAATTTCTGGGAATAAACCTACTTAAGGAGACGAAAGAACTGTATATGGAAAATTATAAGACACTGATAAAAGAAATCAAAGACAACATTAAACAGAAGGAGAAATATACCAAGTTCCTGGGTTGGAAGAATAAATATTGTGAAAATGACTATACTACCAAACACAATCCACAGATTCACAGAGATTCCTATCAAATTACCAACAACATTTTTCACAGAATTAGAACAAAAAATTTCACAATTCATATGGAAACACAAAATACTCCAAATAGCCAAAGCAGTCTTGAGAAAGAAGAATGGAGCTGGAGGAATCAACCTTCTTGACTTCAGTCTATACTACAAAGCTACAGTCATCAAGACAGTGTGGTACTGGCACAAAAACAGAAATATAGACCAATGGAACATGATAGCCCAGAGATAAACCCATGTACATATGGGTACCTTATTTTTGACTAAGAAAGCAAGAATATACAACGGGGCAAAGATAACCTCTTCAATAAGTGGTGCTGGGAAAACTGGACAGCTACGTGTAAAAGAACGAAATTAGAACACTTTCTAATGCCATACACAAAGATAAACTCAAAATGGATTAAAGACCTAAATGTAAGACCAGAAACTACAAAACTTTTAGAGGAAAACATAGCAGAACACTCAATGACATAAATCAAAGCAAGATCCTCTATGACCCACTTCCTAAGTAATGGAAACAAAATAAAAATAAACAAGTAAGACCTGCTGCTGCTGCTGCTGCTGCTAAGTCGCTTCAGTCGTGTCTGACTCTGTGCGACCCCAGAGACGGCAGCCCACCAGGC
Organism: Giraffa tippelskirchi; assembly: GCF_054371585.1. Classification (NCBI taxonomy): domain Eukaryota; kingdom Metazoa; phylum Chordata; class Mammalia; order Artiodactyla; family Giraffidae; genus Giraffa; species Giraffa tippelskirchi. The sequence continues at coordinate 73,328,146 of NC_137284.1, forward strand.
TCCGCCGTCCCTGGGATTCTCCAGGCAAGAATACTGGAGTGGGGTGCCATTTCCTTCTCCAGTGCATGAAAGGGAAAAGTGAAAGTGAAGTCGCTCTGTCGTGTCCGACTCTTACCGACCCCATGGACTGTAGCCTACCAGGCTCCTCCGTCCATGGGATTTTCCAGGCAAGAGTACTGGAGTGGGATGCCATTGCCTTCTCCAAAGTAAGACCTAATTAAACTTAAAAGTTTTTGCACAGCAAAGGAAACTACTAACAAGGTGAAAAGACAACCCTCAGAATGGGAGAAAGTAATAGCAAAGGAACAACTGACAAAGAATTAATTTCCAAAATATACAAGCAGTTCATACAACTCAATCAGAAAAACAACCCAATCAAAAAGTGGGGAAAAGACCTAAACAGACATCTCTTCAAAGAAGACATACAGAGGGCTAACAAACACATGAAAAGATGGGTCAACATCTCTCATTATTAGAAAAATGCAAATCAAAACTACAATGAGATATCACCTCACACCAGTTACAATGGCCATCATCAAAAAGTCTACAAACAATAAATGTTGGAGAGGATTTGGAGAAAAGGGAATCCTTGCATTGCTGGTGGGAATGTAAATTGATACAGCCACTATGGAAGACAGTATAGAGATTCCTTAAAAAGCTAGGAATAAAACCACCATATGACCCAGCAATCCCACTACTAGGCATACACCCTGAGGAAACCAAAATTGAAAAAGACACATGTAACCCAATGTTCACTGCAGCAATCTTTACAACAAGCTAGAACATGGAAGCAACCTAGATGTCCATCGACAGATGAACTGATATAGACACTGTGGTACATATATACAATGGAATATTACTCAGTCATAAAAAGGAATGCATTTGAGTCAGTTCTAATGAGGTGGACAAACCTAGAGCTTATTATACAGAGTGAAGTAAGTCAGAAAGAGAAATATAAATATCGTATACTAACGAATATATACGGAATCTAGAAAGATGGTACCGATGAATGTATTTTCAGGGCTGCAAAGGAGAAACAGACGTAGAGATCAGACTTATGGACACAGGGGGAGGGGAGGAGAGAGAGGGTGAGATGTATGGAGAGAGTAACATGCAAATTTACAATACCATATGTAAAATAAGATAGCCAATGGGAATTCGCTGTATAACTCACAAACAGGGGCTCTATGACAATCTGGAAGGGTGGGATGAGGATGGAGATGAGAGGGAACATGGGAGGGAGCGGACATGGGTGCACCTATAGCTGATTCTTGTTGATGTCTGACGGAAAACAACAAAATTCTGTAAAGCAATTATCCTTCAATTAGAAAATAAATTAAAAAATACAGGAATTCTAGGCTCAACAGTTATGTTCTAATTTGTTATCAGATTTTAACTTTTAATTTAGTAAACTTCATCATTTATTCATGGATTTTTAAATATTAAATATTAAATTTCAGCTTTAAGAACATTTTTATGCTATTTGAAAGTGTTTCTTTTGGTAAGCAAAATATATATAGGAATATACATATATACACGGATAAATGTACAATGTGTGCTACCTTACCTCCATCACCATCATCTGATCCTCTGAAACTAGGATCTTTTAACATATCCAGCTCAGCTAACATGCGCACATAAAGTGCATTCTGTCTGAAGGAAGGATAAAATCTTTCATCTCGAAGCATCAATTCATACACCTTATTGAGATAAATGAAGATATTCAATCATTAATACAAATAATTTCCACTAATAAGATTTCAACAAAAGCTAGACAGAGGTATTACTGTAATGAATTATAGGCTCCATGTTTATAAGATGTCAGTAATAAGACTATGTCACAACTAGTGATGTTTTTCTGGCCCCTCTAGCATCTAAATTATACTGAAGAGAGTCCTACTGCAAAACAAGTCACATGACAGCAGTTATATATAATGCTCTACAAAGTAGTATTCTTTAAGAAACAAATCCAAATAAAGGCTCAAAGCACATATTAAAACAAATGAATCTGTTATTTATACATCATCTATTCATAAAATTCTAGAATCTGTATCTGTCACTTAAGCCAGATTCAAAGTAAATAACCCAGCACAGGGATTTTCTGTATTTCTACAGTAAATAAGCAAAGAAAAACTGGCTACTTTGTGAAGTATTATTACCATAATGCTGGAGTCCAGCTCCAGCAGCCAGGGAGTCAGCCTGAAGGGATGAGCGGTGTTGGCGGAGAATGATGCAGCCTCTGACTCAAAGTGCGGGACTGCATGTTTATTTTAAGCATCAGGTTTTCTTTTATACTTTTACAAAAGCATTAGGTCAGAGGTTTGACATCTTCAGTTCCCCTCACCCAGATTTACCTCTCCACTGTTGTCCTTCAGAGTTCCCTCTTAAGTGTCCTTGTGATTACATTGTAACTCATGTTTGTCTCTGGGCTGCATACCACATTCCTCAGTTTATTTCTTATCTTTCTAAATCCTGCTAGCCTCTAGTATCTTGAGCTCATTCTCCTAAAAAAGGCTTCTAGCTATTAGTATCTCTAAAATTTCTAGTCCCTATAATCTATAGTAAAATATGCCAACACTACAACATACCTTAAACTTTTAGCTTCTAACTATTCTTAATTATTCCTAAACCCTAAACTCAGCAAACTTCTTGTGCCATAAACATTTCCCTCACAAGTAGGTCTCAATAACAATCTTTCCCATGGCCTCAAGCTGCAGCCTATGTGCTCATCCTGGAACATTCTTTGTAAAGGTCCTTGAACAAATGTAACTTTATGGATTATTTCCTGGGCATAACTGCAGAAGGCTTTGTGCTTTTTTTTTCTCATGCAAGAATAAACATCTTAACATTCTTTCCAGCCAACTCAACCGAAGGAAGGAAAGGACAAGTCAGAATCACAAGACCTAACTCCATCCCGGGACCGTGCCTGCAGGATGAGGAGAGGGGGTTGGGGCCGTGCCTCCATTTTGTCAGTAATGCCTAACGCGGCTCCCAACACCATAACACATCTTTTTAGTTATCACACTGTACTTTCATAACGTTTCAATAACCTTTTACAGACAAATTACATGCATATAGATACATACATTGTTTTCAAAAGAGATATAATGATAAATGTTGTACATAATACCTTCCTTTGAATGTCATCAAAGATTTCAGGGGTTGGATCTTCATGATTCAAAGTATCTGCTAATTTTGCTACCAAATAATCATCAACAGTAACTCTTGGAGATGCCTGACAAACAGAGAAAAACACAAGTAGCATTAATCGTTGACATTTCTAAGTACAAGTTAAGCCTTGATAGTAGGAGAATTAAATAATTTGTTGTTCAGTCACTCAGTCATGTCCGACTCTTTGCAACCCCATGGGCTGCAGCATGGTAGGCTTCCCTGTCCTTCACTATCTCCCTGAGTTTGCCCAAAGTCATGTCCATTGAGTCAGTGATGCCATCCAACCATCTCATCCTCTGTCGCTCCCTTCTCCTCCTGCCCTCAATCTTTCCCAGCATCAGGGTCTTTTCCAGTGAGTTGGCTCTTCGCATCAGGAGGCCAAACTAGGATATTTAAACAATGGAATCATAATAGTAAAAGTAACTGCCAAAAAACCCTTGGTTTGTAAATGACACCTTGATGTTTAAAGGCTGAAATGAGAGTTAGCATCTTTCTGGCCATGAAGTACCACACAGTAGACTTGTTAGACAAACGTGGATTTAAATCTTAACTTTTGCTGAGCAAGTTTCCTCTCACAAGGCTTTACTTACTCAATCTGTAAAATGGAGATAAATACTACATATGATTATCGTGAGGATGAAAAGAGATTTACGTAAGGCATATATGGCCAGAACATAGGAAATACTGTCACTACAAGTTAGTGTTGAGCACTCAGTAGTCTTAGATGTGTATTTAATAAAATGTCAAAAGAGTATGCCATGTTGCTACTTACCATTTAACACTAGAAACAATCCTTTTAAGTAGCACTTAAAAAGAGATTATCTTTATCCTAATTGGTTTTACAATACTGCAGTAAAGTATCAGCATGATAAGGGACAGAAAAAATTTTGAAAAGTTACTTTGTTTCAACAACTTTCTTCTCAAGGTGCATAATGTGACAGATACTGCAGACATTCTTCAGCATGTTAACTTTTGTATTTTTAAGTCTGAAGGCTATGGAGAATAAATGAGTTATTAAATGATGTTAACTTTTAGAGGCAGTACCAAAAGAATGTATTGTTTAAGCAGTTTCTCTATGCTATCTGTTAGATGATCTAAGGAACAGAATAGATAAATCAAGAAGAGAAGAAAAAGTATGTAAGTATCCTGGGCATACATCCAGACAAAACTGTAATTTAAAGATAAATGCACTCTTATGTTCAAAGCAGAACTATTCACAATACCCAAGGCATAGAAACCACCTCAATGTTCAACAAGAGATGAAAGGATAAAGAAGACGTGGTACATATACAATGCAGTATTTCTCAGCCATAAAAAGGAATGAAATAAAGTCATATCCAGCAACATGGACAGACCTAGAGATTATCATACTAAGTAAGTAAGAAAGAGACAAATTACCATATCACTTATATACACAATGTAAAACAAATGAACACAAATGAACTTATTCCCTGGTGGCTCAGATGGTAAAGCATCTGCCTATAATGTGGGAGATCCGGGTTTGATCCCTGGGTCGAGAAGATCCCCTGGAGAAGGAAATGGCAACCCACTCCAGTAATCCTGCCTGGAAAATCCCATGGCGGGAGGAGGCTGGTAGGCTACAGAGTTGCAAAGAGGAGGAGACAACTGTGCAACTTCACTTCACAAAAGAGAAACAGACTCATAAACACAGAGAACAGACCTGAGATTGCCATGGGGGAGAGAGGATGCAGGAGGGATGGAATGGAAGCTTGGGATTAGAAGATGCAAACTAGTATGTATACAATGATAAACAACAAAGTCCTACTGTATAGCCCAGGGAACCACACTCGATACTCTGTGAAAAACCATAATGGAGAAAAACATGAAAAAGGAATGTGCATATGTGTAAATGAATCAATTCGCTGTACAGAAGAAATTAACACAATACTATGTACCAACCATTCTTGAACAAAATCTTTTTAAAAAAAATTTTTAAAGTAAGTAAACAGGAGGGTATGAATGTGCAACATAAGGGCTATACAACTTCTAATGCCCCCTTGTTAATTCAACACTCTTAGAAGTAAACTCAGGGAGGTAGTGTGGTGGTACTTTTTTGGTTCTTGTGAGGGGGTTTGTGGAGGAAGAAGAAAACAACACTTACCTGTTATTCGTTTGTGTATGGGTGTGGTGTTCCCTGCCCCCCACCCCTCTCACCCTGAAGTAAGAACAGAAGAACTCAATAGCTTCAACTATGTGACAAAGATCAGAGAGGAACATGATTTAAGTTGGTTTCTGTCCTTTCATGTGCCCTCTGAGCTCACTAAAGTCAGTTTATAGGAAATAAGAGACAAATTTGAAAATAACATTTTTAATTTATCTAGCTTAATTTTTTCTATAATCTCAGGTACACAGAATTGGATTAAGCCTTATCCTTGGAATATGGTGAGCAATACTTCCAGAGAAATAACATTAGCCATAACTAACCAAGTCCCTTTGTCAACAAAGGTCCATCTAGTCAAGGCTATGGTTTTTCCAGTGGTCATGTACGGATGTGAGAGTTGGACTGTAAGGAAAGCTGAGTGCAGAAGAATTGATGCTTTTGAACTGTGGTGTTGGAGAAGACTCTTGAGAGTCCCTTGGACTGCAAGGAGATCCAACCAGTCCATCCTAAAGGAAATCAGTCCTGAATATTCATTGGAAGGACTGATGCTGAAGCTGAAACTCCAATAGTTTGGCCACCTGACACAGAGAGCTGACTCATTTGAAAAGACCCCAATGCTGGGAAAGATTGAGGGTGGGAGAAGAAGGGGACGACAGAGGATGAGACGGTTGGATGGCATCACCGACTCAATGAACATGGGTTTGGGTGGACTCTGGGAATTGGTGATGGACAGGGAGGCCTGGTGTGCTGCGGTTCATAGGGTCGCAAAGAGTCGGACACGACTGAGCAACTGAACTGAACTGAATATAGAAGAAATATTTGCACATATGCTACTACTTTAACATAAAAATACAAAAATTGCACATTTTTTCCAAAATTATCTATTAATCTGTATTGTTTACTTCCATATTACACAAATGTAGTTAAACAAAACAACTAGTTAACAGTGGCAACTGATAATTAATAGGACTAATCAAAAAATGTTTGAGAAAACATAACAATATACTTAATAATATTCCTGTTCTCTGATACAGAAACTTACTTTAACATTTTTTAAACTTTTTACCTAAATTCAAAATTGGTAGGCAGTACCACTGTTTATTCTTAAAATATATAAATTTAAGACTTTTTAAAAGATTATACATGTAATAGGACTAATAGATACATTTGTATTTAATAAAAAACAATTACATTTACCTTTTATTCTATGATCTTGTAGGGTATTTTTGTGTGCCTTTTTAAACAATACTTTTCTGATCTGCCTGTAGCCTTCAGGACAACCCTTTATTTTATGCAGTGGTGTAACTAAATACAATCAACTATAAAATAAAACTCATTATGACTTCCAGCTCTGCTCTTGAGCCTTTATCACATTTATTTCTCTTACCACTGCAATGTTATGACATCAAGTGAAATATCCTTTCACTAAAATCATTTTGGCAAAGAATAATGGGATTTTACTCACTAAAAACAGCAGGCTTTTAGACCTACAGGGATTTGTTTTCAGCTTTCCAAAAAGTGTCCACATCAACTTTGTATCTCCAGGTTTTTTTGGTAGACCAGCTGTTTGTCAATCAGGTTCTCTGAATCTATGAATTCATCATACAGGTTGCCCTTGTCTAAAATGCCCATTTTTTAAGTACTTCAAAGCACAATAAATGTCATAAGTTAACAACCTCTCCTTTTCAAGAAAAATGGTTCTAAAATGCATAGATCATTTAAACGTTGTGAGAATAAAGGAGCATTCCAAAGAAATTAGAGTTTTATTAAAGAAAGTGAGGAAACTGTGTTTAAGCTGGCTATTCCTTTCTGGTAATATTTGAGTTCTCAATAGCTTTATTTCCACAAAATGAGTTATTTTCTTCATTGTATGAGTTCTTGCTATAGCCTACATACACTCAGTTCTGTACATCTATTTCAAGGTTAATTTTAGTCCCTTCAAAAATCATTCAATAGTTTTAAAGAAAAATCATATAAATTTCTGTTTACTGTAATTCTTCTCACCACACACATTCTTGATATATTTTCAAATGAAAGATGGATATTATTCTTGTCCCATGCTTTAAAAAATATGATTACTGCCAACAATGGCATCTTTTCTACTGCTGGCAACAATGACAGCCATCTGGAAGGCAAATGTCTAAAGTTATCTCTCCTGACATTTTTGTAATGTCAAAATCTCATAAAGCTGAAGCAGTAGTATTATTTAGAACATACAGGTACAGGCAAACTGTATGGGAAAGTAAGTGAATAATTAGAGAAAACTGGCTTCATCAGAAAGCAAGAAAGTAAGGATAGGCAAAGGATAACACAGGGATCTTTCAAAATACAGATAAGTAGCTCTGTCATGTCCGACCCTTTGAGACCCCAAGGACTAACAGTCTATGGAATTCTCCAGGTCCAAATATTGGAGGGGTAGCCTCCAGGGAATCTTCCCAAACCAGGGATTGAACCCAGGTATCCCTCATTGCAGGTGGATTCTTTACCAGCTGAACTACCAGGGAAGCCCTTTAAAATATAATGGACATTCTAATTCTAAAGCTGAATGGAGTATATAAAGGTGTTTGCTATACTATTATTCTTAAAACTGTGTACTCTTTTAAATACAATATATTTCTAAGGCAAAAATGTAAGCAAATGCACAAATGAGTGGTTTCCAAATAATATATATACTTAAAATTAAAATACAATTCTGTGCTAATAATTATGAATTAAAAGGTATTATAGCATAGTCATTAAAAATACTGGAGTGTGAATCTTGAGGATTTTTGTCCATATTCATGAGGGACATCAGTCTGTAGTTTTCTAAATGATGTCTTTGTCTTTGATATGAGAATAACACTAAATTCATAAAATGAGTTGTAAAGTGTTTCTTTTTTCTCTATTTTCTGGAAGAGTTTGTTAAATATTGGTATTATTTCTTCCTGAAATGTATGATAGAATTCACTAGTAAAACCATTTAGGCCTGGGCTTTTCTTTGAAAGATGATTTTTAATTATTAATTAAATTTATTTACTGTATTTTCTATTTCTTCTTGAGTCAGTCTGACAATTAGTGTAACCCCAGAAATTTGTCCATTTCATCTAAATTGTCTAATCTGTTGTCATAAAGTTGTTTGTAATACTTCCTTATGGGGTGTCCCAGGTGGCTCAGTGGTGAAGAATTCACCTGCCAATACAGGGTTCGACACCTGGGTTGGGAAGATCCCCTGGAAAAGGAAATCACAACTCATTCCAGTATTCTTGCCTGGGAAATCCCATGGACAGAGGAGCCTGGGAGGCTATAGTCTATGGGGTCGTGAAAGAGTTGGATACGACTTAGCGACTAAGCAACAATAGTATTTCCTTGTAGTCCCTTTAATTTCTATATTCAGTGCTGATGCTTCCTCCTTCATTCATGACTCTGGTGATCTGCATCTGTTTTTCTTGGCCAATTGAGCTAAAGGTTTCTAAATTTCATTGTTCATTTTACAACTATTGTCTTTGTTTTCTATTTCACAGATTTCCATTTTGATCTTTACTATTTCCTTCCTTCTGTTTGCTTAGATTTGTTGTTTTTCTTTTTCTAGATTTTTAAGATGAAAATGTATATTGCTGATGTGACATCTTTCTTCTTTCTAATCAGGCATTTAAAGCTACACATTTCCCTCTACACACTTAACTGCATCCCATAAATTTTGATGTATTGTTTTTTTCATTTTCATTCAATTGAAAATATTTTCTAATTTCCTTCTGACTTTTTTGACACAGACACTATTTAGAAATTTGTTGCTTAATTTTCAAATATTTATAAATTTCCTCAAATCCCTTTTGTTCTCGATTTCTAATCAATTCTACTATGAGAAATGGACATACTTATATATAATTTTAATGCCTCTAAAATGAGAGTTGTTTTATGGCCTAACTTATGATCTATCCTGGAGAAGGAAATGACAACCCACTCCAGTATTCTTGCCTGGAGAATCCTGTGGACAGAGGAGCCTGATGGGCTGCCACCTACGGGGTCGTACAGTTGGACACGACTGAAGCGACTCAGCAGCAGCAGCAGCATGATCTATCCTGGAGAATGCTCCATATGTACGCTTGAAAATAACACTAGTGTTAGAAGTATTTTTTAGATGTATTTGGTCTAATTGGTCTCAAGTATTGTTCAATTCTTGTACATCCTTGGTCATTTTCTATAGAATTGTTTTATCAGTTTTTGAGAGTAAGTGTTGAAGTCTCCAACTATTATTGTTGAATTGTCTATTTCTCCCTCAATTCTGTCAGTTTGTGCTTCATGTATATGTGGGCTTTGTTGTTTTATCATCCTGATCAATTTACCTTTCTATTATAAAATGTTCCTTGTTTCTCTAGTAACGCTTTTTGTTTTAAAATCGATTATCTAATATTAGTATAGCCACTCCAGCTCTGTTTTAGTTACTGTTTCCAAGGTTTACCTCTTACTTCCTATTATCTAAAGTTGTGTGACACTGAATCTTAGCTCTGTTATTTAGTATCCACATGATCCTGGACAGGTTAATTCAGTTTTCTAATTCAATCAATTTCTTCACCTATAAAATTAGAGTAATATACAAAATACTATTATCAGGATAAAGCAAGGCAATGTAAGGCAGTTGTGCATAGCAACATGAACAATGGATATTTACAAGTACTACAAATCATTATCTTCTTTGGCAGTATCATTGGTAATTTTAATTATTAATAATCTACCATTATTAATGACACTGTCAAAGAAGAAAACAAAATGTATCCTCAAATAAATCAAAGTATATCCTCACCTTTTCTGATAAATACTGTTCATAAATTCCAACAGCAGCTGCTCTTAAAAGACCTTTGGTTTGGTTGGTTTGATGTTTTCCATCTTTCTGACGACTTGATAAAACTTCTAGCTGCTGTTGGGCTGTAACCCGGTATCCTTCCACTGTCATCCAAAAGAAGAGATGTGCCTGACCTCCAGTTTGCTGCATGTAGTCTACCAAACAAAATCCATAACAACAGAGATATTAAAGTCACAGATTTTTGAGTGCATACAGCTGTAAGACAAGTTAAGAAAGAATTTGAAAGTTTCAAATACTTAAAACTCTGCATTTTGAACATGTTTAGAAAATGCTGGAGGTTAAAAAAAAGTCATCATAAATTGGTTAAGCTGAAGAGACCAATTATGCAGAAAAAAGAAATGGAAGTGCATTTTAAAAAACATCTGATTTTTCATGAAAACACCTCTTGGGAATAAAGCTTCCAGGGAAGGTTTCATCAGAAATAAACTACTTCATCAACATTCAGCTTCCATTCTCAATAAAAATTATTAATCATAATATTACTATTATACCACATGTATTAAAAATAAGGATTGGGCTCTTCAATAAGCCAGGCATTTCATTTTGTTCATGAATATGAAGACTCAGGGAATTTTGCTGGAAACATCCCCTAGATAAAAGCAATTCTGATGTAACACTAATAAAATCAATAAACATTTATATATAAAATGGTATAAAAATAAGACCCTTCCCCCATTCATGCACAAAAATGATATAAGCAGGTTATGTATACCACGCTTTCCTGATAAAGTCTCATTCTCAAATAATTTAAATTCATAGTAGAATCTCTTGGGGTTTATTTAAAAGCAGATTAGCAAATGCACATTGGAACTATAAGCATTTATTTCCTTAAAACCAAACAAATCTCTATCCCTACAGTTTCTAAAAAAAAAAATGGGGAATATTTCAGAAAATGAGGAGTGGAAGAGAGATATATATGGCATGCCCAATGTCAAGTATTTAAAATTTAATAACATATACAATTATAAAAAACTTGAGGGTTATGTTATTTTTATAAAATGGATTTACCTACCCATAAAAAACTGTAGTGCAACATTGTCTACAAGAATGCTGTCCAGGGGGACTGTGCAAAGTTTCCCAAAGTTTGCTGCCAGTTTCACAGTATTTATCTCCTACAAATAAAAGTTTTTGCAGATTAACATCTCATCTATTCACTCTCTACATTAAAGATCCTTACATAGATGTAAAAAATTAAGTTAAAATGGAATAAAGTTTTCTCTTCTTGTAAAGGTGGGTTACCAATAAAATGTATCAGCTCACTGAATTTCCTAGAGTTAAGAACTTCTTACTAAATATACATTAAAAGAACAATAAGCACTCATTTCTTCTAATAAAAAATAAACCTAAATGTATTTTCATGTATTCTCTATTTTTACCCATTCCAAACAAAAATGAACATGATAGGGACCAAAGGGGATATCATGTTGAAGCATAAACAAATCCCAGTATTTTTAAGTACAGGTTGACGTCTACCTACTAGAAAAAAATAAATATTCCTAACTAGTAGATTTGCTAATTGGGTAAAAATTCTATAATCTTTGTAGAAAATGTGTTTCTTTTCAGTCTACCTAAATGGTAAATCACATAAACTTCAAAGCAAGGAAACTAACTATATATAGAGAAGAAAGTTTTTAACAGGTTCAAAATTTAGAGAATCTACACGTCCAGCACTGTGCTAGGTCCATTACACATATTACTTCATTAAATCTTCACAGCAATCCTATTGGATAAACATCAGCAATCTCACTCAACAGATAAGAAAGTTGATGATCAGAAATTTTGCCTATGATCGCAAAGCTGGTTAGAATGAGTCAGTGTCCTCAAAGTCTGATGCCCTTTCCACAAAAACCAACAATGTTTCTGGAAATGATTTCGACCAGCTTCTCTGCATTCCCAAATCCATACTCACAAAGCTCTATTTTCAAAAAAAAATGCACAGGTTTTCTGAAAGTTAGATAAGGCTGCCTTATTCAGGGGCAGATACTAAATTAGGCATAGGTGATATATAAAGGAAAAGGAAGATGATATGAAAAGAGGAGAAAAAAACTTCTCTTGTAATTAGTATCTCCTCTTCATATAAGTACGTAAGAAAAACAACAGATTACTGATTTGAAATTACTGGGGTAAAGCAATCTACTACAAATTGCCTCATTTCACATACTAGCAAGGTAATGCTCAAAACCCTTCAAGCTGGACTTCAACAGTATGTGAAGCAAGAACTTCCAGATGTATAAGCTGGATTTAGAAAAGGCAGAAGAACCAGATCAAATGGCCAACATCTGTTGGATCACTGAAAAGCAAGAGAATTTCAGAAAAACATCTACTTCTGCTTCACCAGCTATGCTAAAGCCTCTGACTGTGTGGATCACAACAAACTGTGGAAAATTCTTCAAGAAATGGGAATACCAGACCACCTACGTTCCTCCTAAGAAACCTGTATGCAGTCAAGAAAAGAGTGAGAATCAGTCATGGAACAATAGACTGGTTCAAAAGTGGGAAAGGAGTATATCAAGGCTGTACACTGTCACCTTGCTTATTTAACTTATATGCAGATGACATCATGCAAAATGCTAGGCTGGATGAAGCTCAAGCTGAAATCAAGATTGCCAGGAGAAATGTCAGTAATCTCAGACATGCAGATGACACCAGCCTAATGGCAGAAAGCAAAGAGGAACTTACGAGCTTCTTGATGAAGGTGAAAGACAAGAGTGAAAAAATTGGCTTAAAACTCAACATTCAAAAAACTAAGATCATGGCATCCGGTTCCATCACTTCATGGCAAGCAGAAGGGAAATCAATGGAAACTGACAGACTATTTTCTTGGGCTCCAAAATCACTGTGGAAGGTAACTGCAGCCATGAAATTAAAAGAATTTAATTTTTTTGAAAGAAAAGCTATGACAAACCTAGACAGCCTATTAAAAAGCAGAGATATCACTTTGTCGACAAAGGTCCACATAGTCAAAGTTATGGTTTTTCCAGTAGTGAAAGTTGGACTATAAAGAAGGCTGAACGCCGAAGAACTGATGCTTTCAAAGGAGAAGACTCTTTCGAGTCCCTTGGACTGCAAGGAGATCTAACCAGTCAATCCTAAAGGAAATCAATCCTGAATATTCATTAGAAGGACTGATGTTGAAGCTGAAGCTCCAATACTTTGGCCACCTGATGGGAAGAGCCACCTGACTGGAAAAGACCCTGATGCTGGGAAAGATGGAAGGCAGGAGGAGAAGGGGACAACAGAGGATGAGATGGCTGGATGGAATCACCGACTCAATGGCCATGAGTTTGAGCGAACTCCAAGAGATGGTGAAAGACAGGGAAACCTGGTGTGCTGCAGTCCATGGGGTCACAGATTTGGACACGACTGAGTAACCAAACAACAACAAAGCAATCTAGTACCAGCACATGATTTCCCCTATCTAAGTCTTCCTTCCTCAGATTTTATCACTTCTTGGTTCTATCCAGCAGCATCTCTATAGATATGGGATGGAGAAGAGTATTCACTATCACTTTATTTGTAATAAAAAGAATAAAGCATCTCTACGACTTTAAGATGAGCAGTATGGTTAAAAAAACTCTCTCTCTGAAGATTCTGAATTTTCATGCTATGACTTGAGCTATTAAAAAAGATAAAGCTTCATATTCAAATTAGAACTGACAAGCTTCCAAATAAAGTTTCTAAATTTTAAAAGGAATTCAGTATCAAAAAGTATTTAGGCCAACAGACTTAAATAATGATGCTTAAGGATCACCAGGGGCTTCCCTGGTGGCTCAGCAGTAAGGAATCTGCCTGCCAGTGCAAGAGACATAAGAGAGGAGGGTTCAATCCCTGGGTGGGGAAGATCCCCTGGAGGAGGGCATGGACACCTACTCCAGTATTCTTGCCTTGAGAATCCCATGGACAGAGGAACCTGACAGGCTATGGTCCACAGGCTCACAAAGAGTTGAACACAACTGAAGCGATTTAGCCTGCAGCACACAAGCATCACTAACTCTAAGATCTAAACAGGGCAACTAGATAAAGAAACAGCAACCACAAGTGAAACCATATTATTCTTCTATTCTGAATTTACTTGCGTATATAATTTTAAAATATAGTTAACTGAACAAAGACAGATGTACATACACCTGCACACACATATATGACAAATATAGGCCTCAAATAATGTGTAAGTTGTAACTAAACTAGCAAACTAAACTCAAAATTTAAAAATAAGTCTTTTAGTCCTAAAGGAATTTAAGTACACTGCAAAATTACAAGACCAAAGAGTCACAAATCAATTTCCAATAGAAAACCAGCATAAAAAAAGGTGACTACATGAAAATCTAAAGGTAGTAAAAAATTTGTTTCAAAGCCCCAAATCTCTGCTTTCTTTTACAATGAAACTCATCCAAACAGCCACCTATAATCACTGTTTCTAATTCATTTCTTCCCATTTTCTCCTGACTGACTCCCATCAGGGTTTTTCTCCACTATTCAACCAAAATGCTCTCATGGATCACCAATAATACCCCTGTGGCCAACCCAACAGTCAATTCTAAATGTTCATCTTACTCAACTTATTAGCAGTCTGTGATACACCTGATCCCTCCCTTTTTTCAGCATTTTCTATATTTTGCTTCTAGGATATCACACTCCTTTCCTTCAACCTCAATAGTCATTTCCAGTTTGTTTGGCTAGATCTTTCACTTTGTTTTAAAAACTAGTAACTGAAGTGCCTCAGGACAAAGTCTTTGATATCTTCTTTTTTAAACTTATTTTTTTAAGTAATCTCATCCAATTTCTCAACTTTAAACAAGCTGATAATCCTGAGGATTCTCAAAGTTTTTTTCATTTATGAAATTTCCCTTGAACTTGAATTTACCAATTAGAATGTCTACTTTAACATCAAACAGGGATCTCAAGCTAAAACATTAAAAACTTGATTCTCTCTTCCAAACTTCCTCCTCCCTGTTTTATTCATTTTAGTGAATAACAACACTATTCATGCAGGTGCTCAGTCTAAAAAACTTTGGAATCACCCTTGAGTTCTTTTTTCTCTCTCAACCCATATTTAATACATTAGTAAATACTGTCTCTAATTAACTTCTCACATGAACCCCCCCAGACATCTCTTACTAAACAAAAACAAGAGCCGTGTAAACGATCTGTTAGTTTCCATTCTTGTCTCCACCACTCCACCACAATCTACTCATCACAAAGAGCCCAAGTAATCATTTTACCTCGTAAGTCAGATTATGTCACTTGCCAGGGCGAATCTCCAATGGATTTCTATCACAGTAGAGTTTTAAAAAATCTTACTATGGAAGGTAAACCATGTATGATCTAACCCCCAAGGTTCCTCACTCCTACTACAAATCCTATCATGCATTCCATACCAGTCACAATGACCTCCTCTAACTCACCAGGCACTTTCCTATTCCAGGGACTTCACATTTGTTCTCACCTTTGCATGTAAGATTTTAAAAAGAAAAAAAAAAATTTTTTTTCACAGAATTCTCTCATATTACTCAGATCTCTCTATGCTCAAATTTCACCAGATCTCTCAGCATCTATCTAAACCACTCTGACATTATCTACCACCCTACTTTGCTTTACTAATTTTCTTTCACATTTTAGGTGTTTTTTTTTTTTACATTTTATTTTTTCACTTTTCACTTTTACATTTTTGATATAATATATCAATTTATATATTGGTTTATTTTCTGATTCTGCAACTAAAATGTAAGCTTCATGAGAGAGATTTCCGTCTGTTAGATCCAACTAAAATGGTGTCCAATGTACAAAATTCAATAAATGTTGAATTTTGAATAAATGACACATGAGTAGATAAATACATAAATCAAGAAAAAAATTCTACTTCTCATGCAGTATTTTAATCTCATTAGCTTGTTTGAATAAATACTTCCATTACATTGTGTACTATAAATTTTTTCTAAGTTTTTAGTTCTTCTGTAAAACGCCACACTGGTTAATACTCAGCCTTTTGTCATTTGCTAGATATTTTAATGAACAGAAATTATCTCTAGTTAAATATTAATTCAAAAGTATTTTACTCACTTTGCCTGACTGCAACCGTTGTATTCTTGAGTCACATACTTTCTTCACAAATAATAAGCTATTTATTTGATTTTTGATGGTGTTGATATCTAAAAATAAACAAATTGACTATGAGGTAAAGTGGCAGTGTTACTTGTGAAATACTTTAAACATACACTTATTGTAATTTAACATAATAACCAATGAATACAGCAATTATTTTATTTAAAAAAGAAATAAGTGGAAATTTTATAGTGAAATTATTTAATTAAAATTAAACTATGCCAATTATCTTTAGCGATAACTGCAATAGTAAGTGGAGAAGGCAATCGCAACCCACTCCAGTACTCTTGCCTGGAAAATCCCATGGACAGAGGAGCCTGGTAGGCTTCACTCCATGGGGTTGCGAAGAGTCGGATGCGACTGAGCAACTTCACTTTTACTTTTCACTTTCATGCACTGGAGAAGGAAATGGCAACCCACTCCAGTGTTCTTGCCTGGAGAATCCCGGGGATGGGGGAGCCTGGTGGGCTGCCGTCTGTGGGGTCGCACAGAGTCGGACACGACTGAAGCGACTTAGCAGCAGCAGCAGCAGCAGCAGCAATAATAAGAGTCTCACATTCAAAAACTATTGTGCTTTATTCTCAGAACATATTAGCATAATAAAAGTCAGATTCAGTTAAGGTGAAAACAACTAATTACATAAAATGACATTTAGGTAAATTAAAGTTTTGTTTGAATATATAGTATTTATTAAAGAAGTAAAACATTCTTATTCTTAAATAAATTACTTACCATCACCAGCTGTATCTAGAGATCGAAGATACTGTAATTCTTCTGCTGCTTTATCTCTGACTGCTTCGAGCTCTCCAATATTGTCACTCAATTTAATAATGTTCATAAAGGCCTCATAGTTGCAATTAGAATCACGGATCTGAAAATAAAGTTTAAAACACAGATAGGAGGGAGACTCACTTAAGTGAAAACAGAATCTTGAGTACCTACCGTGGGCCAGGCACAACTGTCCTCAAACAAAATGAAAATCTCTCTACTCATGGTACTTAAATTCTCCTGGGTCACAGGCTATTAACAAAGTAAGTAACATATATAGCACACTGCAAAGTAAAGAGCACGCTCAGAATGTCTGATGATAGCAAGGAAGCCATGGTGACTAGAGCTAAACCAAAGAAATGCAGAAGAGCAAGGGAGATGACTGCTAATGGAAAAGCAAACATGATAGGGTTTAGTAAATGGTTTGGCTTTCACTGTGAATGGAATGAAAAGTTATTGGAGAATTTTAAAGATTAAGAGTGGCATTCTCTGACATAAATTTAACAGAATCACTGTAATGACATGAATAACTGATATTTCATCCTTCTTCTCCAGCCACTTGCTATCTAAGATTAAGAATGGAGTAGAACATTAAGTTGGATTTAACCAGAATGTGGTTTCACCAAGCAAATAATAAACTGAGAGAGAGAGGAATGGTAGTTGAGAATTTTGTAAAGGAACTAATGACTATGACTGTCAATAAATTTAAGCCAAATAAAACAAGTAAAGGGAAGTATGAAAAGGTAGCCAACTTGGTTATCCATTCTAAACAGGAGCCCAAGTACTGGTGATTGCCAAAGTTCAGAACTGTGGGGAAAAAAAGGGAGGGCAATAAGCACATGAAAAAATGTTCAAAATCATTAATCATCAAGGATGTGCAAGTTAACCATAACAAAATGAAAATGCCAAACATCTATCAGAATGGGGAGAGACCAAATTTGGTCTTCACATTCTCAAACAGTGCAAGTAGAAGTACAAAATTATAACACAACTTCAGATAACTACTTGGTGATGTCTCTCACTTTGTATAAATTTTACTTCAATAATAAAAGAAGTAAGTTAATACCTGATTTTTCTAAGAATACATTAAGAAACAAGTAAACAGCTGCTCACTAATCTGCTCTAGTAGGGGAAAACAATATAAACCAATTAAGTAAACTATTCCAGTCAGAGAGAAGAGTTTACAATTAACTAGTTTGTCCCCAAAAGATATAAAATATATATTTTGAGATAAATAATGCAAATTGGCCCATACTATCTTTAGAAATGACTTAAAAACTTAAAACTTCTGTTAGGTAATATGAACATTTTATTTAGAGGATATATGTTACTACTACACTGCTCTAAACTTTTCCTTTCAAATAAAAATAAGCTATACAATTAGGTATCATTAATATGAAATTTACCTGGCAGAAAGAGTAAGAACTGAGCCAATTTTATAATACCTATGTGTAAAGGGTTTTCCACATAAATAATGTCAAGAGAATAAACCAGAAAACAAAGCAAGCTAAAGATCCTTTATTGATATATTTTTCTTTTTTAAATATATTTTCTGATATTTTACAGCAAAGCACAATAGCGATCAATCACTGTTTTAAATAAAAAAGACCCCAGCCATCATACATAATAGTAGTACTAGCCCAACTATGCAGAAAACAAGTAAAAATCTGGTGGCTTGAATTCTGTTCTGAGTATGTGTTAAGTTCCTCAAAAATGCAAAAATGTTTTTACTATGTAACTAATTATAAACTTAATATAAGCTCAGCAAAATAAAAATTGAAAACTAAACAAAAATAGAAATAAAAATTATTCCTAATCCCATGAGTGAGAGATAAGCATAATATTCTCATAAATCTGCATCCTGTTCTGTACTATAGGTAAGATTATACAGTACTATAACCTCATTATTTAAGGTTAGTATATGATATTCATTTTTGTGTTACAAAAAAAATCTTTTTAAAGATATTTACTCTTACTTTACTACTTAAATGTTATAAAATTTTTACCTTTTTCCTACTTCTCAAAAAATCACTTATGACATAACCAATACTTGTTAGTAAAGTGAAATAAACAAAAGAGAAAACTTAAAATTTTCAGGATCCTACCTCTCTATTACAACAGAGGATGAGATGGTTGGATGGCATCACCAACTCAATGTACATGAGTTTGGGCAAGCTCCGCGAGTTGGTAACGGACAGGGAAGCCTGGCGTACTGCAGTCCATGGAGTCACAAAGAGTCAGACAGGACTCAGAGACTGAATTGACTGATCTCTCTATTAATATTTCAGTCAATATTCAACTTATCAGAATCACAGGCATTCATAAATATATAATATTTAATTTTAAAGGAATAGATATCTACACACATATTATTTTTAGTTGTCCTTTTCACATAAAAAATGAACACATCTTTTCATATTCATAAAGACATACTACCATCATAGTATAAATAGTATTTATTGCATCAATATTCCTAAACTATTCCTCTATTTTGTTGTTCAGTTGCTCAGTCTTGTCCGACTCTGTGACCCCATGGACTGTAGCACAATGGGCTCCCCTGTCCATCACTATCTCCCAGAGTTTGCTCAAACTCATGTCCACTGAGTTGGTGATGCCATCCAACCATCTCATCCTGTCACCTCCTTATCCTCATGCCCTCAATCTTTCCCAGCACCGGGGTCTTTTCCAGTGAGTCAGCTCTTCGCAGGTGGCCAAAGTATTGGAGCTTCAGCATCAGTCCTTCTAATGAATATTCAGGACTGATTTCCTTTAGGATTAACTGGTTTGATCTCCTTGCTGTCCAAGGGACTCTCAAGAGTCTTCTCCAACACCACAGTTCAAAGCATCAATTACTTGGCTCTCAGCTTTCTTTCAGAGAAGGCAATGGCATCCCACCCCAGTACTCTTGCCTGGAAAATCCCATGGAGGAGCCTGGTAGGCTACAGTCCATGGGGTCACTAAGAGTTGGACATGACTGAGCGACTTCACTTTCACTTTTCACTTGCATGCATTGGAGAAGGAAATGGCAACCCACTCCAGTGTTCTTGCCTGGAGAATCCCAGGGACGGAAGGGCCTGGTGGGCTTCTGTGTTATGGGGTCGCACAAAGTCGGACACGACTGAAGCGACTTAGCAGGAGCAGCAGCTTTCTTTACGGTCCAATTCACACATCCGTACATGACTACTGGAAAAACCAGCTTTGACTAGACAGATCTTTGTTAGCAAAGTGCTATTTCTACTTTTTAATATGCTGTCTAGGTTTGTCACAGCTTTTCTTCCAAGGAGCAAGTGTCTTTTAATTTCATGGCTGCAGTCACCATCCACAGTGATTTTGGAGCCCGAGAAAATAAAGTCTGTCACTGTTTCTATTGTTTCCCCTTCTATCTGCCATGAAGTGATGGGACCGGATGGCATGATCTTAAGTTTCTTGAATGTTGAGTTTCAAGCCAGCTTTTTCACTCTCTTCTTTCACTTTCATCAAGATACTCTTCAGTTCCTCTTCACTTTCTGCCATAAGGGTGGTGTCATCTGCATATCTGAGGTTACTGGTATTTCTTCAGGCAATCTATATTCCAGCTTGAGCTTCATCCAGCCCAGCATTTTGCATGTACTTTGCATGTACATTAAATAAGCAAGGTGACAATGTACAGCCTTGATATACTCCTTTCCCAATTTTGAACCAGTCTGTTGTTCCATGATCAGTTCTAACCGTTGCTTCTTGACCTGCATACAGATTTTTCAGGGGGCAGGTAAGGTGGTCTAGTATTTCCAACTCTTGCAGAATTTTCCAGTTTGTTGTGATCCACAGTCAGAGCCTTTAGCATAGTCAATGAAGTAGAAGTAGATGTTTTTCTAGAATTCCCTTGCTTTTTCTATGATCCAGCGGAAGTTGGCAATTTGATCTCTGGTTCCTCTGCCTTTTCTAAATCCACTTTATACATCTGGAGGTTCTCGGTTCATATACTGTTGAAGCCTAGCCTGAAGGATTTTAAGCATTACCTTGCTAGCATGTGAAATGAGTGCAACTGTGCTGCTATGCTGAACACTTAAATTGCTTTCATTTTCTTAGTATTATTAGCAAGATTGCCATCAGTAGTCTTAAATCGGATTGTTATAACCTTGTTTATTAGCACTTTAGGATAAATTTCAGGAGCAGATTTCCTAAGCAAAGGGTTTTTTTTGTTTTTAGTTATGGGGATATGCAAATTTTTAAAGCTCTAGGTACAGCCTAGCAGGACTCTAAATAAGCTGACAAAGGACATGAAAAATTAAGTTCTGTGAACTCCATGAAAGACTCTAGGAACACAAGGCTAGGAAGACAATTTCTGCCTACAGGTAACCCATAATCTGATGGGAGAGACAAACATTGTAACAGCAACAACAATGAAAAATGGCAAGTCTGATAATGGATATGATTAAACAAAGAACAATCAAATACTTCTTTCCTAGAAAAGCTACACTGACTAAAAGAAGACAACGTGGGAGAGAAATTTCAGATTCACAAAAAGGAATCAAAGACTTAGGTAACCATCAAAGTAATTCCCAGCAATAGCCCAATTACACATTCTTCCTCAACCATTAATTTACTGAGGAAAAGCATATATAATCAGAAAAAAAATTAAAACTAGCAAACTTAATAACCACTAACCCTTTGATACATCTGATGAATAAGAAAACTCTGAGTTACTTAACTTACTGACATACTAAGCAACTTACAGATACTTATCTAGAACTTAGATCTTATTCTCAATCTAATGTTCTTTCTTCCATATTTTTCTCTACTATTTAGCATAAAATGTAAACTGCATGTTATTTAAGTAGTTCAGATTAATTTAAAATCAAATAGCAGTTTTAAGAAGTACTTATCATATATACACAGATAAGAAAACATCCTTTTTTAAACTTAAATAAGTAGAAACAGCAGAACACTGTAAGGAAGATTATCTTATCACCTTAAGGAAAACCTGGCTAGTACATTCAACACATAAGCAAACAGAAATATTGAAAACATAAAGATTACCCTGAGATATATTTTTACTTAATTTCTTTAATGAATTATTGCTTAATCATCCTGACCTCCAAATCATATTTATACCTTTTAAAAAACTGTTTTAAAAACAAGAGCTGCATTTTAGAAAGTACATACCATCCATATGATATATTGATTAATATAATCAGGATCACTGAGTTGATTTATCAATGGAAGAAGAACTCCACGTGCAAGGATTTCCTGGACAAAAATTTTAAAACACAAAAACAAATTTAACCTCATATACTTCTTGAATCAATAGCACAGTGTAAATTTCCTAACTCAGTGCTGTTACTGAAGAAAGGTAAGGTATAGATAAAAGCAAACTTGATAAATGACATGATTTACAAAAAGATGAGCTAGCATACATCAGTTGAATAAGATGAAGCGATCTATATCAACTTAGATACATGGCCACAATAGTAAGTACAGTTGACTGAAAAAAAGCAAAAGGACACCTCTAATAAGTTAGCATTTATATCCATTTCTAAAAGGCAAAACATGGCACTATATGTATTTATGGACTCCTACATCTATATTAAAAGTATAAAAACAAAAAAGAAAAGATACCAATCAGAATAGTGACTGCCTTCAAGGAAGGGATAGAGCAATGCTAGCAAGATGTTAACATTGCTTAAATCTGGTTTGTTGGTGCATAAATGTCTATTGTATTAACTCTCTATACCTGTCTGTTTGAAATTTATCTAATACAAGATAATAAAAATAAAATAACATTTATGGTAATACAATTACTTAATATTCTTTGACTATACCTTCCCATTCTCTGCAGCTGTTTATGCTTCTATCAAGATTCTTCCTCTCCTCCTAGGACTGACTACAGAATTCATTTTCCAATTAAATAAACCCTGATTGTTCTGATGAACACTGTTCACTTATATGTTTAAAATACACTCATGCTTTGTATTTATGGCATTTATCATATACAATTCTCTAAGTAATTCTGGGTCTTCCACTTCTCTTAATTCACTGCAGATCTTTAGGAACTTTTTGTATGTGAGTGAGATTACTTAAAAGAGATAAAAGATGCGGCCGGAAAGGCGGCCGCCCCCTCGCCCGTCACGCACCGCACGTTCGTGGGGCACCTGGCGCTAAACCATTCGTAGACAACCTGCTTCTGGGTCGGGGTTTCGTACGTAGCAGAGCAGCTCCCTCGCTGCGATCTATTGAAAGTCAGCCCTCGACACAAGGGTTTGTATAAAAAAAAAAAAAAAAGAGATAAAAGATTTATCTCTCTTCAAAAATACTCTTATCTTCTCAAGGTCACTGTCTTAAATATGGCATGACTTTGATAAACATTAAAAGATGAAAATCAAAAAACTAAGAATTTAAGGCTGATTATACTTAGACAATAGTTTACCTGTTTACTCTTCAGTCCTCTATGCTTGTGATACCTAAATTTATGAAATAGCATTTCTTATGAATGCTAGAAAGGCTAAACAGCCACAAGTTTAACAGGATGCTTCACTTTTCTAAGTAAAGGACCAATTTATTTATTCCTTTTCAGATTTCGAATTTATCTGTGCCATTTTCTGGTGTAAGTTCACAGAAGAGAGCCTTCACTTTGTTTTCCTTTAGAGAAATATTTTATATAAATTCTACTTCTATAAGTTTTACAAATCTTTGACAACTTTTACCTCATGATCAATTAATATTTCTAAAAGGCACTAATGGAGGCTCCAGGAAATTTTTGAAACGTCTTTTAAGACATCTTCCAGTCTCAAATAAGAAAATTGCTTATTCTGGATTACCTTTAATCTCTAACTTTTTAAAACTTATTTATTTATCTAATTCCTTCCCTCAAATTATGTATCTGACCACACATGCTCAAATTTCAAAATGTATTCTGTAATGATAAAATTCACAAACAAAAAAGTGCTTTATTGAAAGTTTCTTTTCAAAGTGAGTAAAAAACATATGGGTAACATTTTTGAATAAGTTTACTGCTTCATATTAGTTAAGGCAAACAGTCGTCATGTCTCCGAAAACTACTTTGATGTGTGTGTGTGTGTGTGTGTGTGTGTGTGTGTGTGTCTGTCTGTCTATGTGTTTAGTTGCTCAGTCATGTCTGACTCTTTGCAACCTCATGGACTATAGCCCACCAGCCTCATGAAAGAGTTTGGTTAGTCGTGTATGTGTGTGTGTCTGTGTGTGTCTGTGTGTGTCTGTGTCTGTGTCTGTGTGTTTAGTTGCTCAGTAATGTCTGACTCTTTGCAACCTCATGGACTATAGCCCACCAGGCTCCTCTGTCCATGGGATTCTCCAGGCAAGAATGCTGGAGTGGGTAGCCATGTCCTTCTCCAGGGGATCTTCTCGACTCAGGGATCAAATCCGGGTCTCGTGCATTGCAGGCAGATTCTTTACCATCTGAACCACCAGGGAAGCCCTTGGTTAGTCATACGACTCAATAATTCCTATACAGTTTTAGTGAGAGCAAAATATTGCAAATATTATAAAATATATTGTAATTTTCATATAATTTTCATATACTTTAAGACAAGCATCAGCTGTCAAATATGAAGATTTAAAAGTTACAGAGCCACTGAGGCCATGAATCTTTAAATCAATAAAACATGGTAATGGGAGAAAGCAGAGGCAATTAAATAGCAATATCTCAGTCCAATGCTGTGATTTGTACAACTCATACAAAGGATTCATATAAAGGAAAGAACTAAGAACTCTCTAATCTGTTATTTAATCTGAACAAAGTGCCTTTTGGGAAAACCTAGATTTAATTATCAACAAAGGAAAACTGATAAAGAACTATCAAGTTAATAGAAAAACAAACTGACCACAGAGCTCTATAATTATACTCACTCAATTAGATTCAAGCAAAAAGAAATGAAATATTGGTCTAAAAGAGCAATCTATGGCAAAACATATTTCCTCTTTCTTTAAACAATCCTACTTATTGTAAACGTATTTTAAACCCATGTAACAAGACTGATCATCATTCCTGTCTCCTAAAAGTCAGTTTCATCTTTAAAGAGTAGCAGCTGCATGTGCCCCATAGCCAGCAAGAAGGTCAAATAGGTTTCCTCTCAGATCACAGACTCCTTATCATCAAATTCAGACTTAAATTGAAGAAAGTAGGGAAAACCACTAGACCATTCACCTGTGACCTAAATAAAATCCCTTACGATTATACAGTGGAAGTGACAAAAAGATTCAAGGGATCAGATCTGATAGAGTGCCTGAAGAAATATGGACAGACGTTCATGACATTGTATAGGAGATAGGGATCAAGACTATCCCCCAAAAAAAAGAAATGTAAAAAAGCAAAATGGCTGTCTGAGGAGGCCTTATAAATAGCTGAGAAAAGAAGAGACGTGAAAAGCAAAGGAGAAAACGAAAGACATACTCATTTGAATGCAGAGTTCCAAAGAATAGCAAGGAGAGCTAAGAAAGCCTTCCTCAGTGATCAGTGCAAAGAAATAGAGGAAAATAGAATGGGAAAGACTAGAGTTCTCTTCAAGAAAATTGGAGATACCAAGGGAACATTCCATGCAAAGATGGGCTCAATAAAGGACAGAAATGGTAGGGACCTAACAGAAGCAGAAGATATTAAGAAGAGGTGGCAAGAATACACAGAAGAACTGTACAAAGAAGATCTTCACAGCCCAGATAATCACGATGGTGTGATCAGTCACCTAGAGCCAGACATCCTGTAATGTGAACTCAAGTGGGCCTTAAGAAGCATCACTAAGAACAAAGCTAGTGGATGTGATGGAATTCCAGTTGAGCTATTTCAAATCCTCAAAGATGACACCGTGAAAGTGCTGCACTCAATATGCCAGCAAATTTGGAAAACTCAGCAGTGGCCACAGGACTGGAAAAGGTCAGTTTTCATCCCAATCCCAAAGAAAGGCAATGCCAAAGAATGCTCAAACTAAAGCACAATGGCACTCATCTCACATGCCAGTCAAGTAATGCTTAAAATTCTCCAAGCCAGGCCTCAACATTACATGAACTGTGAACTTCCAGATGCTCAGGCTGGATTTAGAAAAGGCAGAGGAATCAGAGATCAAATTGCCAACATCCGTTGGACCATCAAAAAAGCAAGAGAGTTCTAGAAAAACATCTATTTCTGCTTTATTGACTATGCCAAAGGCTTTGACTGTGTGAATCATAGTAAACTGTGGAAAATTCTTAAAGATGGGAATACCAGACCATCTGATCTGCCTCTTGAGAAACCTGTATGCAGGTTAGGAAGCAACAGTTAGAACTGGACATGGAACAACAAACTGGTTCCAAATCAGGAAAGGAGTACATCAAGGCAGTATACTGACACCCTGCTTATTTAACTTATATGCAGAGTACATCATGAGAAACACTGGGCTGGATGAAGCAAAAGCTGGAATCAAGATTGCCAGAAGAAATATCAATAATCTCACATATGCAGATGACACCACCCTTATGGCAGAAAGTAAAGAAGAACTAAAGAGCCTCTTGATGAAAGTGAAAGAGGAGAATGAAAAAGCTAGCTTAAAACTCAACATTCAGAAAACTAAGATCATGGCATCTGGTCCCATCACTTCATGGCAAAAAGATGGAGAAACAGTGGAAACAGTGGCAGACTTTACTTTTGGGGGCTCCAAAATCCCTGCCGATGGTGACTGCAGCCATGAAATTAAAAGACGCTTACTCCTTGGAAGAAAAGTTATGACCAACCTAGACAGCATATTAAAAAGCAGAGACGTTACTTTGCCAACAAAGGTCCGTCTAGTCAAAGCTATGGTTTTTCCAGTAGTCATGTATGGATGTGAGAGTTTGACTATAAAGAAAGCTGAGTGCCGAAGATTGATGTTTTTGAACTGTGGTGTTGGAGAAAACTCTTGCGAGTTCCTTGGACTGCAAGGAGGTCCAACCAGTCCATCCTAAAGGAAATCAGTCCTGAATATTCATTGGAAGGACAGATGGTGAAGCTGAAACTCCAATACTTTGACTACCTGATGCGAAGAACTGACTCACTGGAAAAGACCCTGATGCTGGGAAAGACTGAAGGCAGGAGAAGGGGACGACAGAGGATAAGATGGCTGGATGGCATCACCGACTCAATGGACATGAGTCTGAGTAAACCCCAGGAGTTAGTGATGGACAGGGCGGCCTGGCGTGCTACAGTTCATGGGGTCGCAAAGAGTTGGACACAACTAAATGACTGAACTCAACTGAACTATGCATTAAAATTGATTATCTGATTGGTATATGCTATGTGGGAGGCACTGTGAAAACCAGTGGGTACACAGTGATACAGAATACAGAAATGACGAAATGGCCCCTGTCCTCCAGGACTTGGGATTCTGTTAGGGGAAAGAAGTATCAAGCAAGTTAATCCAACATCAAACTTTCATTTTAAAATATGGTAAATGTTAAGAAGGAATATAGTACCTATCTACACTAATAGGGAGTTATAAGGGGGCTTTTAGAGAAGGAGCCATTTCTGAGGAAGTGAGATATGAGGGACAAATATAATTTAGCTAAGAGAATAGAGCAAATCATTCTAAGCAGATGAAAAAAAGCATATGAGATAATCTTATAGTAGAGAGAAATGGCACTTTGGAAAAGCCTGTGTGGTTGGAATACAGTGAAGGCATGGAATGAAGGCCAGAGAGGTTAAACAAAGCCACGTCACCCACAGTCTTATTGTAAGCCTTTTAAAAGGACCTAAGATTTAAAACATTTGCTGAGTGGTCATTACTGGGATGAAGAAAAGACTTATAAAAGGTAGACAGGATTTGGAGGCAAGAGTAAGACTTCCATCTTGTGCATGCAAAGTTTAAAAGGGGTGTGCATAAATTAAATAGTGATTTTAGTAGGCAGCTGGTGGACAGTTCAGAAAGGAAAGATATAGATTTGAAAGTTATTAGCATTTGGATGGTGTTTAAATTCACAGGGATGGATGAGCAAGAAGGCACAGAATTGCACAACTTGGATATTTAAAAGTTAAGCAGAGTATCAGGCAGGCAAAGACTGCTCCAAATAATCAGCATGAATGAATATTATGACCAATTAGCAGTATCTTCCTTCAGTGGTAGATGTGAATCTAGACATAGACATGCCAGATGTTGATAATGACCAGCCCAAGTAAGTCTTCAATGTACATCAAAATCAAGCATTTTCTACTCATTTCACAGTATCATTACCCTACCTGAAAGTGCACTGAACTCAACTTAGAGAGCTATTAGGATACTGCTAAATTGATACTGCTTAAATAATAATAAGCAAAAAAGCACAGTTTAGGAACTGGTGTATCTGTTTGCAGAATGGCAGACTAAAAAGATCATAAGCTTTCATTTTCAGTATAATCAGAAACTTTTAATTTTACCCATTCAGCCAGGGTAAGGGCTAATGTAGCCAGCATTTCTCAGTCATAACCAGTAACCAAAGTCAAAACGTTATTCCTTTACATTTGCACACAGAATTTTATTTCAAAAGATTATACCCCAGGAATAAATGAGTCCAAGATTATTGTTTTCATCTGCCCTTTATTTTTCAATGCCAAGAAGTAGAATCTTAGCTGCCCAGGTTTTTTTGAAAGTTTCTACCCAGAAGTGTTATTTTAATCAGCCTAATTTAGGTAAATTTATAGGATTCATTGGAAGGACTGATGCTAAAGCTCCAATACTTTGCCCAGCTGATGCGAAGAGCTGACTCATTAAAAAGACCTAGATGCTGGGAAAGATTGAAGGCAGGAGAGGAGAAGGGGATGACAGAGGATGAGATGATTGGATAGCATCACTGACTCAATGGACATGAGTTTGAGCAAAGTCGGAGAGATGGTGAAGGACAGGAAAGCCTGGCGTGTTACAGTCCATGGGGTAGCAAAGAGTTGGACACGACTAAGCGACTGAACAACAATGTTAAAGAAAATTTAAAACATAACCCAACTCTAACTCAGGCAGTTCTCGAAGTGTCGTCTAGGAACCTCTGGGGTGCAGGGTAAGGGAAGCAAACAGTGCTATTTTCAGAATGGAGCATGATAGTTAATGGAATGTGTTTGTGTATTTCTGTGTTTCAAAATTCCTTAGTTTTAATATTTATAATACAATAAATATTGATAGACAAAGCCCACATAAACAGAAGCTATCTGGGGTCCTAATAATTTTCAAGTGTGTAACAGGGTCCTGGGACCAAAAATTTGGTAACTGCTACTCTAAGTTTCTTTAGAGCCATGTATTTGGTATAAGTTTAAGCTTACCCTGACAAAGTATCGCATGATCTTGTTCTGGAAATCTCCAGGAGGTAGCAATAAATATAATAAGACCTCACACAAATCCCTTAGGAATCCTAGAAATAAAAAAAAGGAGCTATAATAACAGAAAACACAAAATCTCCACCTACTCTTGATATAAAACACAATAAAGTGGCAGGATTAAGCAGTCTGCTGATTATACAAGCTTATTATCTTAGTAATTAATCAGTATTCAATAAAAATCTTTGTTATTCTCCAAATAGCAAGTATTCATCAATCAAAGTAATACACACTTTTTTACTTTGCCCAGTTCTATCCTACCTCTTGAGTTGTTGAGAAACTTCAATTACAAAAGTGTTTTTCCCCAAAAGTTTTAGTTGCACCAAGTATTCTACTCTTCTACCACACATCTCTACTTCAGTTATCTGCACATTTAAAAACACACTTACAGTTCTTTTTCAAGAAAGAACCGCCACTAACTTGACAGGTAATAATAAGAAGAAAATGCTCTTCTATTTTACTGATTGAAGAGGGCTTGATTCACATAAAAGAACTATACCTCATTTTAACCATTTCTTACATTTAGTTACTTCACATTAATGCTAATGAAGTAGCAATTAAAAACTGAACTGCGTAATAAATATAAAAAGGAACAAAGGAAAAGAGCAGAAAAGAAGGCAAAGAAATAGAAAAGCTGAGCACATGTAAAAAATCTAAGAAAACAATTTTCACAACTAGCAATGCTTTTCTGAGTTGTTCATGTGCTGACACTTCCTGGGAAGGTAATTATATAGCTGATCCTGATAATCAAAACAATATGCCAAGTAGCACAGGCTCGGTCATTGTAAAAATAGGAAAAGAAAACATCCTCAGCTAAAACTTATCTGGTCTAACCTCTCAAAAAGAAGAGTCAATTCAACTCTATAAATTTCATTTGAAACATTATCATCATTCCCCTAGAAAATATTTACGATAATAGGTATACACTTGAATTAGAAATAGTAAACTCAAGGTGAAGATAAAATTACTACAGATCAAAAAAAGTAAATTTATAAGGATAAAATATTTGTGTTTGCTATATTTTAAAAGACAACAAAAGAAGTTCTCTTTAATTGAAAAGGCTCTCTTTAAAAGAAAAAAGAATCTGGAAATTTACTTTTAAGAGTTAAAAGATAAAATGAGCAGTAGTGTTTTTACTATGCTTCCTGTCCTGTAAGAATAACTTCACTCTTAGATTTTACCCTGGTATTTATTAAATGGTTCTGCTAACTTGCCTCTACTAACTGTGAACAGTTAATATTCTCAAAAAGTTAAAAAGAAAACCTTCTTCATCTTTGGGAGAAGTGCACACTAGGTCACGGCAAACGTCCTTTTCCATTTCAACTTCAACTTCAAAGAAGGTATCTACAAGTTCTTCTGCTGTACCTGGACAGAAAAGGAACAATTCAAGATTACAGAACAATAAAGAAAAACAGATTTTAAAATCCTAATTTTCAAATGGGACGAAGATATTATTACCTTTCACTTGATCATCTTTCTCTGTTATCTTTTGTTGGGCCTTTCTGAATACTCGTAGGTGTGTGCCAAAATCATCTACAAGGCGTGTAGTAAAATAAGGTTGCCAGTCTATTTCTTTAGACCTTATAACAAACACATTACATAAAAGGATGACTTTTTTAATCAAAAAATAAATTTATTCAATGACTATTGAAAAACATGATCATCACAGACTGAATTTATTTATACTGAATTTTGTTCATTTAATTAGTATTACATCTTAGCATTCCTTTTCAAAAGACCCAAAGTTTTATCAAATCTATTTAAACTCTTGATAGTATTCTTTGAAGTATTTTATGTGTCAAAGCTTAAAAGTACTAAATGCTTAAAATAAAAAAAAGAAAAGACAACAGACAATTTCTCATCCCAAACATAACAACACATTAAGAACTGAGAATGGCTTTTGCTTGCTTTTAAAAGAGCACTTGGGATTTTTGATTCTTTCTGAACCCTTTCTGAATTCTCCACATCTTCCATTTAGTTATACAGTCCAAGTTTTGAACCAAATACCTTTGGTGTGAGCCTGATTGGTTTCTGTTTGCATATATAAACACTTAAAAACTCGACTATTCAAAATAACTATAGTCACTTGGAAATGGTTTAAAGAATAATGTATAAAATACCACACTTACCCATGAAAAAGGTGGTAACTAATTTTATTAAGCTACCTAGTACTCTTATAAAAGAAGACTTCAACAAACACTGCTAATTTAGCATACCAGTGAAACATAACAAATACAATAGATAAATACAAACAGATTACACATTTCTTTTGATTAAGTGGTATTTTTAAACAAGCATTTTTTTCAATGCTGTTTTCCTTATATTAACACTAAAATTAATTCATCCCTTTAGGAACATATATTCATAAAGATGCTGAGCAATGAAGGAGCAAAAAATATATATATATACCATAAGTCATCATGCTAATTCATCACACATAAAAAAGCAAGTAAGTTGATCAGATTACTGTTTTTGGAGAAAAACCTTATAAATGTGGGAATAGTACTGAGGAATATCACAGATGGCTGTTTTCAAATAAAAACAAATTATTAACACTAATATACTTTTTAATGTGCAATTATAATCTATTATACACATGGAAAGTAAAAGTAAATTATAAGTACATGAAATACAAATCAACTTAATAAAAATAAAGGTAACCTCAGCTCTGAGATTTGCGGAGGGGTTACCATTAGACTATATGAGCCATGTTTATAAGAATACACTAAATAGCAATATTCAATCTCAACATAAAACTTAAACACTTAAACTCAGAGGTCTCTAGAATCTTTGTTTCTTATTTTAAAAAGAAAAGCACTATCTGTGTAAGCATCTTTCAAAAATCTTTACATGAATATGTGTACAAAATCATCCAAACTTGAAAATCTGTATAAGAACAAAATTTACTTGGTATAGACCATAAGTTCATTTAAACCATAAAAGGTTCATTCTAACAAATTTAGAAGCAGAATCTTTCAAAGTGTATGTGTTCTGTTTCATGTATAGTGCTGTTACAGAATTTACTGAAATTCTAACAAAATAAATTCATTAATTTTAGAAGGCATTCTAAAACCTATCTCAATTCATCTTAGAAGATGTAAATGAGACATTTAAAGAGGATATAAAAGGATGTAAAAGTAATATTTAATGTGACTGGAAGTTAATTAGTAATGCAAATATAAAAAATTATTTTAATTATTAAACACAGATTTCTACTTTCAATATACAAATACAGAATATTTCATATTCCCTGTCCAAGGTAATTATTTTCCCTCTGCTTGACTTATTTTCACTGACTACATGCAAATTTAATGTAAATGTCAATTCAAAGGAACTGTTCTAGGTAAGGAAGATAGGAACAATAGTAGTACATGACTGCCCACTTACAAATTAGGAAAATATCTACTAATAATTTCTAGTAGTGTTTACCTTATAACTTGAAAACATTTTGTTGACAGTGAAGTACTTCCTAAAATTATGGTATATGACTAATATATAATAAGTGCAGTGTAAATATAAATTTAAAAATCATTCAATTTATGTAATAGCCACATTTCCTTCTATTGATCTACAAATAGCTTTCCATTTGAGTTCTTAGTACTATTATTCTTAAATCATGACTGTAGTCAAGGCTCTTTTTTACTTTGTTTAAAATATTTCCTCACAGGTCTTTTAGTAAAAACACCTAGATTATTGTACAATGAATCCTATCATCTACACTTTCATTTTATTACTACTTAGAAGCTTTCATTTCTTGAATTTAAAAATGAGAGCATATTTCCTATACGACTCAGAGAATAAGGAATATATTCAATCCTACCCCCAAAAAATAAAATTTATAGTAGGTTCCTATAGCTTATGTATCTTGATAGAATGACTGCATGAATTACAATGGTTAACTAGGAATGCAAATAAGAAATGAAGTTTCAAAGAACAAAAGCAGCAGTCAAACTATAAAGTGTACCTCTCTGAGTATATATTAGGCATGCCTTATCTTCATCTCTAATACCAGCATCTTATTCCTGGCCTTTTAACTGGTCTCCCATGTCCATTCTTGTCTCTCCCTTCATCCTATTTTCCACAGAGCACCCAGAGTGATCTTTTTAAAAATACGAATATGACAATACAAAACAAGAGCTTTAAAAATACTTTAATGACTCCCTGGTCACGCATAGCTGGGTCCCTGCTTACTTCCTCATTGTCTGTTTCGCTCTCTTCCTTCCTCTTTGGTCCTGTTCTTATCTCAGTGCCCCTGGACAGACTATTTCCTCTGCCAAATTTGCTCACCCTGTCTACTCCCTACAAATTTACTTTCTCTCCTCCACATTGCCCTGACAAGTTCCATGTATACTTTCGAGTTTATCTAAAATGTTGGTTCCACACACAGCACCCTGCATTGACCCTCACCCTCTGCCTTACTCCTTCACACTAGGTCTGGAGATCTCCGGTTACAGTGCTTAGCTCTATAGCACTTAGAATCTGCAGTTAAATAATTCAATTGCTGAGATAAATCAGGGATTTCGTCTGTTTTATTCCACTGTTTGTTTTATTCTCAGTGTTGTTCCCAATGGCTAAATCATATGTTAAACACTGGAGGCACTCAATACATACTGATTTATTGATTTCTCTTTCAGGGTCAGAGCACTGTTAACAGGTGCCTGGAGAATGGCCACATGAACCACCTAGAATAGCTTCTTCTTTACTCCTTAAAGTTCTGAAATAGGACACACATTGAGAAGCTCTTTTTGCCTCTCTAAAATCTAAAAAGGCAATCAATGTCCCAAATATGGGGCTGAGACTGAGATTACACAAATTGCTTCACTGGTTCCATCTATTCTAAGCAGTATACAGCTTATCATCTGTAATACAAAACACACATCAAAATCAATTAAAGACTTCTGTAAAGAGACCTGGACTGGCATACATGTCCTTGATTCAAGTAAAAGATATATCATTTCATTAGTTGTGAAACTCAGCAAGTCATATCACATCCCACGGTTTTTCTCTAGGGACACTTACAGCTTTAAGAATCTATGATTAACCAAATACAACACACACATACACAGGCACACAGGAACACAGTACATGGAAAAGTGATAATGGGTAAATAAAATATCTGATCAAAAGAGGGAATCATGAATGTATGTCATTTTAACTTCAATCATATAAATCATTCAATGTAAGACCAAGACAAGACTTTTTGATTAAGGTTTCGCTAAGTGTTATTAATGCAGACTTTGTCTTGAATAAATCATTCTCACACTGAAGAAGTTACAGTTTCCAGTTTCTTTTAAATGACATAACAACTAAGGACATTTGTAAACAAATCTGAATGCAGAGTAAGAGTCTTTCAAGGCTCTTCACCAGTATTTTGTAGTTGTCTTTTGCATACCTAATTCAATTGCAATCTATTTAGCAACCTGCTCTGAGTAAACTCCAAAGCAAGTGACCTCATTTTCACAGGAACTACCCTGTCATACTCATATTTCTTCAAAATAGGTAGGGGTAAATTAAATTATATGATTATAATAAAAAGTATAACCAGGGTACACAGGTTGAGAAACAAATACAACTTTCTTTAACACATTTAATTGTCTTGCTCCTCTAAAGCATCTGTGTTCAGCTCACACCACAGACCTATTATATGAAACATTCTTTGCCCAAGAAATCTATTAATACAAGTGACTTTTGATAAGTTTAAATCTCAAAAAGTGGGAACAGAAATGGGCAGAAGTACAAGAAAGTAGTCTATTAGCCTAGCTTTAATACTAAGGGCATGAGTCAGTATGTCGTACAAAGGGGATGGACTGGCTAACTAAAGAGAACTTCTACTACAGTAGTATAGAACTGGTACCATTCCAAAAAGAGTTTACAATTTTTTGACAATACTCACACACACAGAAATAAGCAGAAGTGCTGCATCATAAGTCAAAAAAGATTAATTAAAGAGGCCACGCTATAAAAAAATCTTGATGAATGAGTACTATGACTGATGAATGAGTATCATTTAACAGGGAAAGCAAGGATATAGGAACAAGCAAAAGAAGGGAATGAGCATGATCAACCCCAGAGTCATCACATAGACTTGCCTAACTAAAGAACTGGGTGACTGCTGGGCAGTAGAGGCAATCTTCACACACTTGGCAGAACATTGTCCTGGAAAAGGTCCTTTATATCAAAATGAAAACAGTCAAAACCGATTTTCCCACAGAAACAATCCTATGATAAATGTTTCATTCCTGACGCTGTATTATTTTTTCACAGGAATGATTACTAAGATCTTATTTTAAAACATTAAGAATGACACAGTATATTGCATAGTATATACACTGCATAGTATTTGTGTTTGCACATGTGTGAATATATATCAAAAGTCATACACACTTGTCATATATAAACGTTTTTTAAATGTATATTAATCAATAAGGGTAATATAATAACCAATTGCATAAAATACAATACTATGTATTAATCTCCTAAATGAAGTCTTTTACCTTCTAAAGAAGAAATATCAGACATTTTTTTAAAAAAATCACTAGTAAAATTCCTAGTTTTACTGGGTAGATTTTGACAAGCATCTTTGAAGACATTTTGAGAAGCTCTATTCCACTAGATTTTTTGATCACCTGACTCACAGCCATCTTTTGCCGAAAGTGAGTGACCTATCTGTAAAAGAAAAAAATTCCTTCCTTGAGTCACTGAATCAGACAGTTAACCCCTCAGAATTCACTATCATAAAGGATATACTCTTTAAAATACATAAACCTTTACATGTTTCCATCCTTAAGAGTCCTTGAGGGAGTACTTTGTTAGTGTCAAAAGCTTCAGCCTAAAATTTGAATTTGAGCAATATTTTAAAAGCAAAGAATTGTAAACTTGCTTCTAAATCCATTTAAAGACTTTCCCTTTTCCAGTCTCAATTTGCTCATAAATATTTCAAGTTACCATAACCACTTCCCTAAAGCATCTTTGCTTCCCTTTTAAAAACTACTTCAAGTATTTAGTTATCAGGACTGAGTATAAAATAATTACACTGATTTTTTCACAACATTCCTAAATTTACATTAAATTTATGATCACTCTCTACCATAATCCTCAAAAATACATGGAGAATTACTCTTTCACAGGAGCTAAATTAGCAACCATGAGGACACAAGTTCACTACTTTATGGTTACTAATTAGTCTGCTCCCTTCTGGGCTGCACCTCCCCCCCTTTTGTGCTGCAGCATGCGTGCGTGCTAAGTCGCTTCAGTGAAGTCCGACTCTTTGCTATCCTATGGACTGTAGCCCGCCAGGCTCTTCTGTACATGGGATTCGCTTCCCTAGGGGATCTTCCTGACCTAGGGATCGAATCCATGTCTCTGGCACCTCCTGCATTAGTAGGTGGGCTCTTTACCTCTAGCTCCACCTGGGAAGCCCCGTGTGCTGCAGAGGGAGAGCCAAATGAGCACATCTCTCTTCTAACCCCACACGCGGTGACTTCATGTGCACAGCTGAAATCAACCAAGGTGGGAACTTAAAGTAGCAGACTTACAAAACTACAAATTTATTGTTTTCAGTATTCTATAGAGAAGAGCAGTAGTTTGGATAATCAAGTAAAAAACTGTCAAGCTTCATTGATACAAGACTGCTTAACTATAGGGAAAAGATTGGTCTAGTAAATATCTTAAATGTTTGAAGTCTCGCATCCTTTCTGACCATGCAGAAATGTAATAAAAGGTTTAAATATAGCTTATAATCATCCTACTCTAAGATTTTCTACCAGTAAAACAGCAGACCAGAGAAGTACTTTAATCCCAAAGTAAATTAAATCTAAAAAAATAACTCTCCAAATGGTATTCAAAATGTGGGGTGTGATAGAGAATGTGAGTGTTTTGAAGAGGAGATATGAGTGAAGGCAAACATATCAAGATTAGTAACAACCATATCAGGGAATCTCAGTATTTCAGAACTGAAAGAGATCTGAAAGAATTACCACAAACCCTTATAATTACAGGGCCAAAAACGTAAATTACTTATTCCAGATTAGTTATTGAGATAAAGGTTTTGTTAAAACAAAAACAGGATTTCTGAGTTTCAATTCAGTTTATCTGCTAC
Organism: Giraffa tippelskirchi; assembly: GCF_054371585.1. NCBI lineage: Eukaryota > Metazoa > Chordata > Mammalia > Artiodactyla > Giraffidae > Giraffa > Giraffa tippelskirchi. The sequence continues at coordinate 73,365,545 of NC_137284.1, forward strand.
ACCTTGAACTACAAGAGATCTTCTGACTCATAAAAGTTATAAACAAATTGGTAGAAATGGAGAAAAATCTGGGCCGGCAGTTTTATACAGCCATAGTATGGAAATGGTACTCAGTGAACTACAACTCCACATAAGAAATCCATCCAGTTCTACATCTTTGGCACCAATGCTTCAAAGAGGTCAACAATGCAGAAGTTCTAAAGAACTTCAATCTCCAAATATAAAGAAAAAGATAGAAGAACACACATAAAGCACACTCACCTATTTTAGAGGTTGGCTATAAAGAACACAGAGCTGGAAGCCTTAAGCTACATGAAAAAAAAAAAACACCACTGGGGCTAAGTGTGGATATTAAGTATACTGTTAAGTACTAAAAATTAAATTCATGTTATTAAGTATTTTAATAAACAAGGATTTCAGTAAAATTTATCTGATAAATGAAACATTCATAGATCCAACAGTAAAATACATTAAATTCTGTGGGAAAAAATTACCAAGAAGTCATAAATGGAAACTCGGTTAACAATAATCTATTGAGTATTGACTACCTCATTATGTACAAAAACAAGTATATTTAAGCACTAATTTCAAGATAACATCCCAAGGAAGTAAGGATACAATGGCTGTCTATGCAAAACATGTCATCATGTCATATATAGCTGAAAAAAGGATTCTTTTATTTATGTGCTCATAATAATATAAAAAACAGGAAAATATACTTAGTTGAAAAAAGTCATCCTAGATATATTCTTTTTTAGTGCTGAGCACCAAATGTTCCTGTCTTGGGCTATAAGAATAGTGCATGCCTGTTTTATAAAATGTCATTTCTTTCTTTAGATTTTTCTATATCAGCTATAAATTATCCATAAATCCACAATCCAAAGACCACTGTTAATATTTTACTATTTGTTCCTCTTACTGTTTGCTATGCTCACATATTTACAATTTTTAACACACCTAGAATCATACAGTGTACAACTTCTCTGTATGAGTTTTATTCCAATATTTTTCCTATTTCTTGAAAAATACTTCTTAATATTTTAATGGATGTAAACTCTTTTTCTAAAGAGCCAAACAGCAATGGTTTCAGGCTTTGCAGGCCACATCATCTCAGTCAGGTCTGCCACTATAGCACAAAAGCAGCCATGGACAAAATGCAAACAAATTAGCAGGACTGTCCAATAAAACAATAAAACTGTATTTACAAAACCAGGAAGCAATACAGTACAGTCAGCAATAGCCTAGTTTTAACACGGGGAAAAGCTCTGAAAGATCACATTCTCTGTGCAAGATATACAAATAACTAATTAGCACAAGAAAAGATGCTTAATATCATTAGCCATCAGGGAAAGGTAAATCAAAACCATAATGAAATACCACTTCAGACCAACGAGAATGACTTTAATCAAAAGCCAGACAATAACAAGTACAGGCAAAGAGGCGGAGAAATTGGAACACTCATACGTTGTTGGGAGGAATGGGCAGCCACTTCTTAAAAGTTTGCAATTCCTCAAAAGATTAGACAGTTACCATACGATTCAGAAATTTCATTCCAAGGTATACATCTAAGAGAAATGAAAACATCAAGTCTACACAAACATGTACATGAATGCTCACAGTAGCATGCTTTATAAAAACCAAAAAATAGACACAACCTCAATGTTCACCAACTGATGAATGGATAAACAAAACATGGTGTGTCCATACAATGGAAAATTATTCAGCAACGAAAAGGAATAAGTAATAATATATGCTACAACAAGGATGAAGATTGAGGGCAGGAGGAGAAGGGGACAACAAAGGATGAAATGGTTGGATGGCATCACTGACTCAGTGGAGATGAGTTTGAGTAAACTCCATAAGTTGGTGATGGACAGGGAGGCCTGGCGTGCTGTGGTCCATGGGATCGCAAAGAGTTGGACACAACTGAGTGACTGAACTGAACTGAACAAGGATGAACCTTGAAAACATTACACTAAGTGAAAGAAGCTAGTCACAAAAGATCATATATTATATTATTTCATTCACGTAAAATGTCGATAAAGACACAGAGAGAAAAAATATATAGTTGACTACCTAGAGGGAGAAGCCTTGTGGGGGATGTGGGGAGAGACTGATTAGTGGATAGATACCAGGTTTCTCGGTGGGGCCATTAAAACATTCTTAAATTAACTGTGATAAAGGCTGCACAACTCTGAATACACTGAGAGCCAACGACTTTAAGTGGGTGAACAGTATGGTATATGAATTATAAAAATATACAATTAACCACTAACCTCTACCTCCATACACCCATTCTTGAAGTCCAGTTTGGGCCTCAATCCACATCAGGTTTTGATCAGGTACTCTGGTCCATTCTATCTCTAGATCAAATCCTTAAAATGCCACCCAAATAACCACTTTCTCTCCATTTCATGTGTTTTAATTTTGTTTCCTCTGCCCTTCCCCTTCAAAAAACAATGAAGCTAGGAAGACAAGGGAATCCGTGTGCATATATTCCCAGGAATGTAAGAAATAACAAAAACAACAAGAAAGAAGTTAACACTCACTGAATACATACTATGTGCCAGATTCCTATGGTGTTTTACATGTTCTTTTCTCTCATATAATTATTACAACAACCCTATGAGAAAATTACCTCATTTTACTGATGCTGAGATTGAGGCACAGAAAGTTAAATAACTTGCTCAAAAAATCATTTATTTATTGGTTGACAAACATTTTATGAAATATTTCATGCATATCATCTCATTTGCCCCTCACAACTCCGAGTTTGTGACAAGTATCAGTATCACTATTTTACAGATATGTTAGGAAATTTTCTAAGTATACTGTAACTTAATGGTACAGGTAGTATTACAATACAGATCTCCGAGGGCTTTCTCTCCAATGTCATGCTATCTTATTTATCACAGATTCATCCCCTAAAGCTCCAGCCTAATGCCCAGGTTCCCCAGAGAACTAAAGAGTTCCCTGGGAAGGTTTCCTTCCCCAAACTGCTACTAGAAACAGGTACTAAGGTTAGGATGACGTGTTATCATTACAATGTACTCTCTCATATCTGATGTCATTTAATCTTAACAACAACCTGATAACCTGATAAGCAGATACAGGTTATCACCAGATGCAAAGAATTTGTTTCTTACCCATCCAAGGTCATGTTGTTTAGTCACGAAGTCACATCTTGTGACTTCTTGTGACCCATGGACTATAGCTCACCAGGTTCCTCTGTCCATGGGATTTCCCAAGCAAGAGTACTAGAATGGCTTGCCTTTCCTTCTCCAGAGGATCTTCCCAACCCAGGGATCAAACTCCCATCTCCCACACTGGCAGGTGGATTCTTTACCACTGCACCACCAATGCCACAGAGCTTAATAAGAGAACTAAAGCTCAAAAGCAGAACTTCAGACTCTACATATATCCTTTCCCTCCTCTTATGACAAAACGAGCATTTTGTTTGATGCTGATATTCTGATTGTTTCCTCAAGGTGCCAAATAAATATGAATACTAGAATTTGGTGGTTCTAAATCTTTCTGGGGTTCACAGGTCCTTTTTGAAAATAAAATCTATGGAACCACTCAAAAGGAAATAAAAAAACAATGCACAGAAAATTTTGCTTATATCTTCAGGGCTTCATGGGCCCCTGGTTAAAAACTCTATACAAGATTGAAATTTGAAGGCGAGAAGAGATAACGTACGCTTCACAGTGCACAGCAGACAAGAATAAGAATTTAAGAAGTATTCAAGTAATGATTATGAGCACTTAATTTTCTTGATATTCTCATTGGAAACAGTCAAGAAGCCCCTGCGAAGACATATATTTTAGTATGGCTTTACTATAAAAAGACAGTGAAAGACAAAAATAAAGTCATTCATTGAGAAGGCACAAACATTAACTGAGCTTCACTATATGCTACAGACTTTACATCATATCGTTTTTAGCCTGAAAGCAGTCTCAAAAGTAACATTATCAGCTTTTTATGAATAAGGAAACTAAAGCTCAAGAGAGGCTGATTAATTTGCCCCAAAACTTAAGGCCAATGACCAAGCAAAGACAAAATTCAGATCAGTCCAGGATGGAAGAAACTTGGTTCTTTCTATAATCACCCAATATTTAGCTTGAAAGCATAGAATGTTAGTAGAGAAGGAAATGGCAACCCACTCCAGTGTTCTTGCCTGGAGAATCCCATGGACAGAGGGGCCTGGTGGGCTACAGTCCATGGGGTCGCAAAAGAGTTGGATATGACTGAGCAACTGAACAACAATAGAATGCTAGAGAAGGGGGAAAAAAACTATGACAGGAAGTTTAAAGAAACGGTAGTTAGAAGATCAAAGAACAAGCAAAGCACTGCAGTGATATAACAGAAAGGTGGGGGGAACTAAGATGAATAATCTAGATTACAATGTATCTGGTAGGGACTGGGGCACAGAATAGTGACTGTTAAAAACGATTCTAATTCTTACTCTGTCCCCAACTCAACAGATAATCTTGGACTAACTGCTTAATCTTTCTGGAATTTAGCTTCCTCATCTGTGAAATTATGGATGATGGGTGACATAAAAACTTAAATTTCTAAATTTTTTCACAATTTTAAAAACATTTTCACATGAACTATTTCCATTACATTCTACCAACCAGGGATTTTTGCTTCATTCACTGCTGTATCCGCAGCATCTGGCTGAGGCAAAGTAGACACAAAATATGATTTAAAAGAACATATGAATTTGCTCCAGACCAAAACTCTGTGAGGATGCAATACGGGGCAGGTATTTATTATGCTTATTTCACACATGAGAAAAACCAAAATATAAAAAATTTAGAATACTTGCTCACAGTCCCACAGCTAAATGAGAGAAGAGGATACAAACTCGCTCAAGTCTTCCAGTTACTAGCTCAAAATTCTTTCTAGGTCTAAAATTTTTTATATTTTAATATAATCTTAAGGAGTCAGACAAAAGAATAATGAACTCTTCTTATTCCCATCTTTGCAGAGAGGGGGGAGAAAAGTCATTAGAAAGGTGTTACTATAAAAAGCAGTGATCGACGGATTCAGAATAATGATAAACAATACCTAACATGCAATAATGTTACACATATGAAATAAAGGACATAAAATCCAATTTCTGATTTCTTTGATTATACGTTAGTATATTTTCTATATTCCACAGTGAGCCTGCACTCATAATTATGGTTGGCTACTTTCCAAATGTTTGCTGTTAATCATAAAAGAGAAGGAGATCCAATCTAAGTAAGGTTAAAATTCAAACTGTGAAACCTACTGCAGCCTGGCGCAGTGACCAGAGGCTGAGGAATTCATCTCCCACTCTAAACCTTAAGATCAACTGAATTATAGAAGCAAGTCTTGACAGGGCAGCATGAGCTGGAAATAACTATTCAGACAGAAAGAGAAACAAAGTAAGAGCCCTAGGGCAAAGCTCTCCTCTCTAAGACTCTCAGAAATGCAAAAGTGCATTTCAAGAACCTAAGCAGTGAAGAAGAGGGGCTGGCTAGAGAATAACACCTTCAGATTTGAGAACCTAATTGTGACACAGCAATGTAGCCTCCTGCCTTGAGGCCACAGGCTTGTAGGAAAACCACTGCATGTACTGGGTAGAAAAATCTTCTATTTAAAAAAAAAAAAGAAGAAGAAGATAGCAAACTTACCCAAAGATAAAATCCTTTCTTTCAAATGTAAATAATTTCTGCATATGAAATGGCCCCTCTAAAAATCAAATAGTTTAAATACAAGGATACAGACCAAAATATTTAGGCAGTATATAAGGGGGTGTTTGTAAAGTGAGAATTTTAGTATATCTCAGAAAAGTTTCTTAAAGGAATCTCATTAAAATACACTTCTCTTCTGAAAGTAAATAAATAAACTGAATATTCTCCACCAACTGCTCCTTTGAGTTCTCCTAAGACGACTCCATTAGGTATATGCCTAAGATAAGTGGGCAGTTACACTGAGCTCTTCCCACAGCACTCGAATAAAGCAGACTATCAGGGGTAACTTTGGAACCTCAGTGAGCCCCAATCTACATTGCCCTCAGAACCACCGCCGTGGATGGCTACAAGGTGGTGCTGATCCCACACAGGAAGAGTACATGGACCTGGAGGATGGCTTCATTGGCTGGTGAGAAGCCAACATGAGCGCAGTGGGCGTCGGGAGGTGAAGCACAACATGCAGGTGCTACAAGATGTTGGTTACGAGTCTGACATCTGCTTCACCACGTGCAGAGGCAAGCAACTGGGACTCCTGGACAACACTGGATGCCACTGATCAACTGGTGCTGCCAGTAATGCAGACTTAGCCTCAATAAGGCAGATGTTGCTGCCAAGCAGGATGAAGCCCAGGTAAAGATCTGGAGATGCTGTGATGTTCTATCATCTCCAGTAAACCCTGACTATCCCTTCAACAGCAACACCAATAAGACTGCAGGTATGCAGACCTCAATAACCATCAGCTACCCTCCTGTGAAAGTCTGAAGGACACTACTGCCAGAGTTCTGCCTCTCTGGAATGAAAAAATAGTTCCCCAAATGGAGGAAGGGGAGAGGGTAGTGAATACATCCCTTAGCGTCAGGCTTCAGGGCATGGTCAGCCCTCTGGAGGGGCTCTCTGAAGAGGCTATCGTGGAGTTGCACCTGCCTCCTGATATTCCCACTGGACAAGAACTTGCAGCCCATCAAGCCCATGCAGTTCCTGGGAAATGAAGAGCCCATGTGGGGCGTCATGGAGGCTGTGGCTGCCCAGGGCAAGGCGGATTAAGTGAAGCCAAGCAAGGACACTTTGCTTCCCCCAGGACATGCGCCCTGCCACTCCATTCCTCTGCACCTCTTCCCTGCAAGTCTGTGGGCATCTTAAGTTGTATCTCCAGATGGGGATCAGTGGCTCCCAATTTTGCTCTAGCCATTTTGTCTCTTGCTCCCACTCATTTCATACAGTCTAGTCAGAACAGCACCTATGGGGCATGGGTTCTCAGTCCAAGACAAGGAAAGACTTATTCAAGAGGGTGGAAATGCAGTAACTCTGGGATTTTTTTGCTAGTGCTTTGTTTATTACTAAAGCCCTGCTTGAGTAGGAGACTGGCAGGAACCATGCTAAGGTGTGACCAATAAGGAGGAACAAGCTAGCTTATTTGTGTTGCCAGAAGCTAGCCCCATACTATTCTGTGGCCAGGTAACTGTCAAAGAGACTAGTTATTCCAACAGAAGACAAATGTAAACTGCATGGGGTTCAAGCAAATATTTCCTCTGTCACTCCAGAGGAAATGACTCTAGAAGATTGGGATCCACCTTGTTTATGTGTTTACATTTACTTTTACCACACACACAGACATACATATATATATATATATATATATACATATATATATATATACATATATATATGTATATATATATGCACACCACACACACTGCATCCATATTTGCACATATTTATATATTTCATATATTATTTATATAAATATTAATATTAAAAATGCCAACAATAACAAAAACCTTCTGAGGTTTCTAGTGGTCGGTTGGCATCAGAATACACACCACTCCTTACACCAATCTGAGACAAGCTCCTTAACGTCTAAGGTACAGGACCTGATCCTGCCTTATGTTTTAGAATCCCTCCCCTGCCTTACTGTTTTATGACAATAAGACACCTCCTAATCATGTCCAAGAGTGTCTTTCACCACCAGATTTCTGAATCATGTTCCAACTGTCTGGCCCTGCCATCTTGGTTCAGTATTTACTTTGAGTTTAACTGTACTAAATCTTATTTCCAGAACAATATAATAAAAGAATGATATTGCAATTAAAAAAAAAAAGAGTATCTGAGTAAGAGGGGAAAAAGTATTATCAATAAGTGGGATGAAAGACTCTGAACTGTCACATGATTGGACAACTGAGTCCTGAGGAAGAAACTGACATACAGACTTAGCAAACAGGGACTGGTCGAGATAAACATTCTGCAGTTGTGAAAGAGTAAAGGTTTTTCAGGGCTCTAGTTCCATAAATGAAGAGTTATCCCACAATAACAATCTACTGCTCTACTTACCTTGGAATAACCAATTTTCTCCTTCCATTTAAAAGTTATTTTCCCTACTGATACAAACAATATTTAAATTTTTCTGCATAAATACAATGCAGTGACCTTACCTAGTAGCAAACTGAATGAGTGCATTCTGAAGAGTCTGCCTAATTTCAAGAAGAAAAGATTCATCATCACTTAGTGTATAATACCAATACTGGACATAATCCCTCAAGGAAAACTGGATAACCTAAAACAAAAATACAGGAAAAAATACAGTTTTTAAGGATTTAAAAAGTAACAGTGGCAAACTAAAACCTAAAAGGATTATTTGAAATTTTCATTTATTCTCTACCTGATAAATTGTGGTAGCAAATAACTGTCTTCATTAAAGAGCATCAATATGCTAAAAAGCATTTCAAAAAATTTTAAGTTATTTTGGTAGCCCAATTCATTCACTGCCCAATTTTTTTTTAAATTAAAGAATTATCTATGGTGAAGCCCTACCCAAATTTAGGTTAAAGATGGAGCTTGCAGAAACATTAATTTCCAATGCTAAAATACAATGAAGAGTTTTAGTTAGTTTGATGCAATGAGATGCAAAATAATATCAAGAGATCCTAATAATCATAAAAAAAATGTTTTCTTTGAGAGTATAATCAGATTCATTGCAGTCAAATGACAAAAATGACATAATTCACTTAATTCTAATACCAGTGATAGTGCCAACAGCATTGTTATCCAATAAATGGCAAATAATACAATGTAATATATAATTTTTCTGCAAATCAGATAAACTAAATAAGGGTTTATCTATGAAATAATATTTAGAATTTTAAGGTACACATTTGCAATAGTCATATAATTGAGCATCAGTGAAAATATTTTGGGAGAGAATAATTTTAATTCTTAAAATATTTTTGAATGAAGCTAGTAATATCCATTTTAAAAAGTAACAAAACTAGTAGGAAAAACCTCTGACTTATCAAACCACTAGCTTATTCATCAGCTGAAGAGCAAAAATTTTTGAAGAGCAACATTTTAACTCTTAAAACAATTAGGAACACTATCAGATGTCAGTAAAAACTTTTTTTCTCAATGTAAATTCAACCAAAAGGCTTTAATATAAAGCAAACACATATAAATAAGTTCATAAATAAGGCAGCAAGTTTACATAGAGAATCCAAGAACAGCATTATAACGAATTTCCAGCATATTACATAAACAGCAAAAATATTTCTTAGTATTTCAAGAGAAATGCACCCAGCACACAATATATGGAATTCAAATACCACATACTGAAACTCACTTGCTGGAGAGGTTCATCAATTATATTGGCACCTGTCAATCTTCTATCGATCTTTATAGTCCTGGCTTCCCGTTTCATTTCTTCTAAGCACTGAAAGGAAATCATAATGTTTTATTGCATAGTTTCTTGATTAAAAATCTCTATAGTTTATTTCTAACTAAATATTCACTGTAACATCCCTGTCATTATCTTCAAGCTAATAAATAACCTTATTTCTTGAGACTCGGGTATCAAGCAAACACTATGTCTCAAATTAACAAAACTAGATATCTCAGAAACAATAATCAGCAAACATTATTTAGAATGTGAGAAACTGAAAGTATTAGGTATATTGTTGTCATATTTCAATGAAAATTTAAAACCATAAATTAGTGTTACAGGTGAGTCATATTAATGATGATCTTTATTAAACACACCCCCATTTCCTCCTCCTCCCTCCCAGCCCAAAGGAGTATACCAGCTTCCAAATTAACATATTTTTAATTAATTTTTACTAAGGGATGGTTCTCAGCAACTAAAAAAATTAATTTCTTTTTGTCCATAGTTTTCAGAAAGATCAGTGACCTGGAAATACGGTAAAAGTAGCAGGATACTCTTTAATTAATACAAACCAGGGCTTCCCTGGTGGCTCAGTGGTAAAGAACACAACTGTCAATGCAGGAGAGACAGATTTGATCCCTGATCTGGGAGGATTCCACATGATGCGGAGTGGCTAAGCCCATGCGCCATAACTGCTAAGCCTGTGCTCTAGAGCCGGAGAGCCACAACTACTGAGCAAAAATGCTGCAACTACTGTAGCTCAAGCACTCCAGAGCACATGGGCTGTACAATAAGAGAAGCCCCATACAATGAGAAGCCCACACACAGCAACTAGAAAGTAGCCCCCATGTGCCACAACTAGAGAAAAGCCTACATAGCACAAAGAGCCAGCACAGTCATAAACAGATAAAAAAATTTTTTAAAGCACAAATGCATATTAAAAACATATGTTTCAAGTTAGCCCATGCAAACTCTAAGATTTTTTCATAAAATATACTTATAAATCATTTTAGAAAAAGCAAATCAAAATCACTATTTATTTATACCATATACCAAAAAATAGATCATAAAGATTTAACCTATCTTGATTATGATTTATTGCTGTTTAAAATCATAATTCTTAAAATATTTTGCATCATCCTCTCTATGTACCATTCAAGTGAATAGAAACTATGGATGGCTAAGAAATGATTCAAAAAGAAAAGGCAAAAACTCAAACAATCCAAATGAAAAATGGGCTATGCTAAGTCGCTTCAGTCGTGTCCGACTCTGTGCGACCCCATAGACGGCAGCTCACCAGGCTCCGCCATCCCTAGGATTCTCCAGGCAAGAATACTGGAGTGGGTTGCCATTTCTTTCTCCAGTGCATGAAAGAGAAAAGTGAAAGTGAAGTCGCTCAGTCGTATCCGACTCTGTGCAACCCCATGGACTGTAGCCTACCAGGCTCCTCCGTCCATGGGATTTTCCAGGCAAGAGTACTGGAGTGGGGTGCCATTGCCTTCTCCTTGAAAAATGGGCAGAAGACCTTAATAGACATTTCTTCAAGAAGACATACAAATGGCCAGTAGGCACATGAAAGGATGCTCAACATCACTAATTATCAAAGAAATGCAAATAAAAACTACAATGAAGTACACCCACCTTACACCGGTCAGAATGACCATTGTTACAGTCTACAAATAACAAATGCTGGAGAAGGTGTGGGGAAAGGGGAACCCTCCTACACAGTTAGTGGGAGTGTAAGTTGATGTTGCCACTATGGAAAACAGGATGGAGGTTCCTCAGAAAACTAAAAATAGAGCTACCATATGATCTGGCAATCCCATCCCTGGGCATATACCTGGACAAAACTATAATTCAAAAAGACATGCACCTCTATGTTCACAGCAGCACTATTCACAATCGCCACGACATGGAAACAAACTAAATGTCCATCAACAGCTAAATAAAAGGGGTGTGTGTGTGTGTGTGTGTGTGTGTGTGTGTGTGTGTGTGTGTGTAGTACAGAATACTTCTCAGCCATAAAAAAGAATGACATAATGCCATTTGCAGCAACATGGATGTGACTAGATATTATCATCCTAAACATCCATTAACAGCTCAACAAAAGATACGGAGGGGGGTGTGTGTGTGTGTGTAGTATTCTATACAACAGAATACTACTTAGCCATAAAAAAAGACTGACATAATGCCATTTGCAGCAACATGTATGTGATTAGAGATTATCATACTAAATGAAGTAAGTTAGAAAGAGAAAGACATATACCATATGGTATCACTTATATGTGGAATCTAATATATGGCACAAATGAACCTAACTATGAACCAGAATGATAGACACAGAGAACAGATTTGTGGTTGTCAAGAGGGAAGAGGGGAGGGAGAGGGAATGATTGGGAGTTTGGGGTTAGAAGATGCAAACTATTACACTTAGATGGATAAACAACAAGGTCCTACTGCATAGCACAGGTAACTGTATCAAATCTGGGATAAACCATAAAGGAAAAGAACATTTAAAAAAAAGAATGCATGTCTGTGTATAACTGAGTCACTTTGCTGTACAGCAGAAATTAATACAACACTGTAAGCCAACTATACTTCAATTTAAAAAGAAAAGTTTCATTACCTCAAAAAGATTTGTGAGCAAATTCAGAGAATACACATTAACAGGACTTTTAAAGGGGGGCAGAGGTAAGTTTCAGAGATTATTTTAAAGGTTACACTAAGTATTAGAAAACTGTATTTACTTATCAATATGAAAGTCTTATTAGCACATAATGGACATGTTAATAAATATAAAATTCAGTTACTGGCACCGACTCCAGACCATTTTCTTCTCTTCATACAAGAAAAATCATTACAATCCCACAAGGCAATGCGAATCTGAAGCCTACATCTAGTATGGAATTCCAATTTTATTTATATAGTACGATATTTGAAAAAAAAGAAAATTTGCAACATGAAAGATATAAAATTGAGCTGAGTTAGTAAAATTACAGAAACAGCATAGCCTAACTGGAAGCTCTACTTTTCAAGTGAGTTTAAGAAAAAGTGCTTATTTTCCCTGCTCTGGTTCCTATGCATTTACTTCATTCAAAACAGTACATTCACTGACATTTCAATAATTGACAATGACATGATGCTGTGATGCATCAAAATTCTATGTTAAGACAGCAGGAAAAGATACCAAAGTTTTATCTTTTCCTCAAATTTGCATGCTTACTTTTAACATCCAACATGCATTTTCTAAGCCTGATCTGTAGTCTCTCATAAACTTATAGCGAGCATTACTGAACTATAGGAAAATGTGCCAAGTCATATAAAGGCGATCACATTATCAACACTACACACAGCAGGACTTTAAGGTTTTACATTCCTTTACCCTTCTTACCTTAGGAATCCCAGTTGATGTTGGAGGGAGAAATGAATGTTCACACTGCTCTAGGTACTTCTCTGAGTTTGTTTTTCCAAACAGGAGAGTAACGACAAAACCCCTGAAAGAAATTTAATTACAGATACAAAACAAAATTTCACTACAATTTAACACATATTTTTCTGATTTAATAGATGGCTTATCATGTGCTAAAAAGTCAGTCTGACTTTGGCAAGGCAAGGAATTGACAGATTTTGTTAAGTTTTGAAGTTTAAAAAAACCATAAACAGTTTGTGAATTTATAAAATAATGCCTTTCCAAGTTTTCATTCAATATTATTTCATAAGAATCTCAGGCAACATTTTCAAACTTTAGGATAATAAGCCTTCATTAAGCAGGCAAGCTAATAACCAAGCGTTAAGGACAAATGAGATGTATTTCTATAGGTCTGTTAACTAATTAGAGATAACGTGCCACTAGGAATATAAACAAAGGCTATATAGGAAAAAGATGATCCAATTTATAATTCATTTGAAATAAGTCTGGAATTTAAAAAGAAACATAAATATATCCCAAAAAGCTATTTTTAAAACAATTATGGAGTCAAAGTAAGATAAATACTGGTTTAGAACTACTTTAACTATTGATTAAATGCTATCAGTATTTCCTACATTTAAAATTGACCAAATAAACTGAAGCACTACTGAGTAGACAGGAAATCCATAAAAGAAAATTAAATTTTACATTTTATAATGATTTACAGTAATCTTACAATGACTGAAAGAGTATAGGGACAAGAATAGAACAGTGAAAAATTAAACATAGTCAGCCTCAGCTACTGAAAGGAAGCTTTTCAAGGTCCTCTGCTTTTTGTGGCTATCTGCTACATCACTGCTCTTCAGCACAGGGAGGTGTGTGGAGAAACAGATACACTTAAGTCAGCTTATGTCCTCAATTCTGTTTCTTTTTTAAAAGGCTGGCCACAGAATTATAAGTAAACTTCACATATCTGGGTTGTATCAAACATTATTACTAAGAATCAAGTTGGGCTTGTATTTCAGTTTTACCTAGACACAATAAAATGCTTATATTACATTAACAATGTATTTCTAAAAACATTATCATAAAACAGACTGATAAAATGTGCACCTTTGCCCACAGTGTGACAGTAGGAAAGAAAGCTAAGAACAGTCTGATCTTAGAACCTAATTCATAGCTTCAGCTTTGAGGGTTAAGAAAAAACAGGTGCTGTAGAAAATTGCATGACCAAACATAACGGAATGCCATTAAATAACCCATATTGGTATTTAAAGTATCCTAAAATAATAATCCAAAAAGAAAAAAGAAAAAACATCAAAACTTTGAGTGGTTTTCTTTACATTACAAAATAAGTGATTAGCTTTGACTATAAGCAGAATGTATACATTATCAACACTGTATACAGGTAAATTATCAACACTGTATACAGGTAAATTGCAGAACTCAAAAACTTAAGTTTGACTAGCCAAAACCATCCGTAATAATAAAAACACCTGGTAGCTTCCATAAGAAAATGTATTAATTCTCTTCTGACTTGCATGTTAAGTAGGCAAAAGAACAAAAACATATTTTTAAAATTTACATGAGGAAACAAGACATTAAAACTAAGATGACTTTCAGTTATATTATTTTACTTATATACTTTTATTTATATTATTTTATATATTATAGTAATTATTTTACTTAATATATACAAAAGCCTGCTTTTGCTTTTCAAATTCATAAGGCATTAAACTATATAAAGCTACTTTAAAGAAAGGAACCATTCTTCATAATGAGCCAAAATAAGAAAAGATTTTTGACTCAGGAATTATGATACTCATTGACTGTAACTGAGTAACCTGGGAATGCTTAATTAACTGATCCTGAGATGACTTGAGGATGCTTGTTTGTATATAAATTGAAGTCCCCTTACTGTGGCAGCAAGTTTCAGTGAGATCAATAATTTGGAACAGAATAACAGATCAATTTACAACATAAAATGAACTTGGAATTTCAGATCCTTTCATGTGCCTTAATGGTTAATCCAGAGTTTTTAGTGGTTCTTCCACAGCCTATCTGTATCTCGCCTTATCTAAAAAATTTCACAGAACTTCAACAAAAGTATTTAAAAATTTTACAGAACACCAAAAAGAATAAAAAATTCTTAACTTTTCAAATTATACAAAAAAGTTTATATCACCATAAACTGAAATTTATTTTTGAATATAACTACCCCCTGGTACAAATCATAACTATCAATACTTTTATTTCTATAGGTATCTTAATTTTACTATTTTTAACTTTGGTAAAAATAATTAGAAAAAACAGCATTCACAAAGCATACTGCCATTTCTCATGGTCATTCTTTTTTTCTTATTGAGGTCTCACGGTCATGTTTACATTCTGAACAACTGAACATGACATAAACTATAAAATTATCATTGAGAATACTTACCCACCCACAAAGCAGAGGATATAAAATGCCAAATAAAATATCACAAAGGGTCCAAATGTTATTAGAGAAAGGACAATGCCAAGGCTTCCCCATCCCCATATGGATAGACTGGTCTGAAATAAAGCAGGAAAAAAATCTTTTTAATAAATAAGTAACTTTCCATAGGAACTAGAAAAGAACCAACAAAACCTTTTCATAGTTTTTATTTTTTCCATTTAAGCATTTCACAGTACCGTTTCAGTAATTTTAAAAATATTTACTTTTGAAAGTACATTACTGGAAATTTATCTCCAACAATATATCAAATTTATAAGTAGAAATAAATTTATAGTATATCAGCAGTGTTTTTAAAAATCCACTGGTAAAATAAATGAACAAGAAAAAGTTACATAAACTCTTGAAGGATATACTGGCATGAGAAGTGATAAAGTACTTATAATAAAACCATTTATATATTTATATATGCAATAGCATGTATAAAAGGTACAGATTTTACTTGTTTAGAATACTCTTTCTTAAAACTATAGCATGAGACTTTTTTTTTAATCTTTACTGAATTTGTTACGATATTGTTTCTGTTCTTTATTTTTGGTTTTTTGGCTGCAAAGCACGTGGGATCTTATCTCCCTGACAAGGGATCGAACCAGGCACTCCCTGCATTGGAAGGCAAAGTCTCAACCACTGGACCACCAGGGAAGTTCCAAGACTTTTTAAAAATTAAAATTTCAAGGTAAGAAATCCATCTCTCACTGAAAATTATATTTTTCTTTTGCTCAAACTGTGTGTAGAGATTTGTAAAATTATAATTGCACAACTTACAGTTATCAAAATTTACCATGAGTACAACAAAACATTTCTAAAAATTCTCCATCTTTATAAACAAATCCTATTTCGTTTAGAAATACACTGTGTTATCTATTAATAACACTCATTTTGTTGAAGGCAAACTGGATTCTAGCAATTTATTATGAGTAAATAAGTGTATTCAGTTCAACAAGTTCCTGCATCCATTTGCCTTGTACTGTGAGGTATACAAAGGATGTATTTGTCCCACTCCTGCCATCAAGGAGCACAGAGAAGAATGTCTTACAGGAATGAAACAATTAGACACTGAATCAAAAGAAAATAATAGAAAGCAATAGAAACCAAAAGAAAATAATAGAAAATATGCTAAACTGAACAAAATTAATGACCAAAAAACCATGGAACAGACAATAAGTACTATGGATTATGAGAGAAAGTTTTACTTATTTATTCATTCACCAGTCATTGATTGCTGCTTTTGTGCTCTAAGTTCAAAGTGCTGGGGATATCACAAGGAATAAGACCTTCTAACAAGGGAAGAACAACAAGCACACTCTCATGAATTTACATACCTTCATAAGTTTATATTCCAGAAGAAAAAAAGACAAAGAAATAAATATATTTAGTGAAAGAGGAGAGTGAAAAAGCTAGCTTAAAACTCAACATTCAAAAAATTAAGATTATGGCATCTGGTCCCATCACTTCATGGCAAATAGAAGGGGAAAAGGAGGAAACAGCGACAGATTTTATTTTCTTGGGCTCCAAAATCACTGCGGACAGTGACTGCAGCCATGGAATTAAAAGACACTTGCTCCCTGGAAGGAAAGCTATGACAAACCTAGACAGCGTATTAAAAAAAAGAGACATCACCTGGCTGACAAAGGTCTGTATAGTCAAAGCTATGGTTTTCCCAGTAGTGTACAAATGAGAGTTGAAACATAAAGAAGGCTGAGGGCCAAAGAATTGGTATTTTCAAATTCTGGTGCTGGAGAAGACTCTTGAGAGTCCTCTGGACTTCAAGGAGATTAAACCAGTCAATCCTAAAGGAAATTAACCCTAAATATTCATTGAAAGGACTGATGCTGAAGCTCTAATACCCTGGTCACCTGATACGAAGAGCTGACTTGCAGGAAAAGATCCCGATGCTGGGAAAGATTGAGGGCAGGAGGAAAAGGGGATGACAGAGGATGAGATGGTTGGATGGCATCGCCGACTCAATGACCATGAGTTTGAGCAAGTTGGAGTTGGTGATGGACAGGGAAGTCTGGTTAACTGCAGTCCATGGGGTTGCAAAGAGTCAGACACAACTCAGTAACTAAACAACAACAAAATTAGTATCAGATGGGGATGAAGGCTATGAAGGAAAATAAAGCAATTATGACTGGTCTAAGAAGCCTTCAATGATTAACTAACACCTGAACAGAATCTTGGGTATGACTTAAGGAGAATTTATAATAGTGAGTCTTCCTATCCTCAAATAGTACTTTTCCATCTATTCATATCTTCTTTTATATCCCTCAGTAAAGGGCTTTTTTATTTCTTCTTCTACATAAGGCCTACACAACTCTACTTCATTCATATTTTTATGATCTTTTTTCCTCATCCTGGCCACTCTTCTTTTTAACCAGACGACAATGCCTGTTGATGAAGTTTCTACTCTGCCTTCCTGATCAGCTCCTTGAATCAGCTGGGGATACTACTGCACCTACAGAAGTGGTCTTCCCTGACCTTTTTTTTTCTGTCAAAATTCATTTTTATATATAGAAAATAAAGACTTGTTCCACTTGTTATACTTGAAGTTGCTAATAAAAAAATTTTAATCACTAGTTAATAATCCTGTTTTAACCAAAACAATGAAACTGTGGCTTTAAAAAAAAGTATTCAGCACCATTTGCTTACAGGCCTTTCAGACTTTGCTCTTCAAGTTTCTGGAACTTTCCTGTCTGTAAAGTACAGGAACTTCTAAGCTACATGAGGAACCCTCTCTGGGAAACCAACGAGAAGGTTAAGCGGGCAATAAACATTCAGCCTGGTGACGTGGACTGTACAAGATCCCATCCTCTCCACTCCAGCTCAGGAGGGACCTGCCTCCAAACACTGAGGTATGAAGAATCCCACTGTTAGTAGCTGGAAAGACCAGTTTTAACAGCAAGTAACAGTAAATCTCTGGCACAGAGGCTACAGTCTTTAATGTCCTGTGATTTTAGGAAATTCTGTAAATAGCTTGGATTTAATCCCTTATGATTATACAGTTGAAGTGACAAATAGATTTAAGGGACTAGATCTGATAGACAGAGTGCCTGATGAACTATGGACAGAGGTTTGTGACACTGTACAGGAGACAGGGATCGAGACCATACCCGTGGAAAAGAAATGCAAAAAAGCAAAATGGCTGTCTGAGGAGGCCTTACAAATAGCTGTGAAAGAAGAGAAGTGAAAAGCAAAGGAGAAAAGGAAAGATATTCCCATCTGAATGCAGAGTTCCAAAGAATAGCAAGGAGATAAGAAAGCCTTCCTCAGCGATCAATGCAAAGAAATAGAGGAAAACAACAGAATGGGAAAGACTAGAGATCTCTTCAAGAAAATTAGAGATACCAAGGGAACATTTCATGCAAAGATGGGCTCGATAAAGGACAGAAATGGTATGGACCTAACAGAAGCAGAAGATATTAAGAAGAGGTGGCAAGAATACACAGAAGAACTGTACAAAAAAGATCTTCACGACCCAGATAATCATGATGGTGGGATCACTCACCTAGAGCCAGACATCCTGGAATGTGAAGTCAAGTGGGCCTTAGAAAGCATCACTACGAACAAAGCTAGTGGAGGTGATGGAATTCCAGTTGAGCTATTTCAAATCCTGAAAGATGATGCTGTGAAAGTGCTGCACTCAATATGCCAGCAAATCTGGAAAACTCAGCAGTGGCCACAGGACTGGAAAAGGTCAGTTTTCATCCCAATCCCAAAGAAAGGCAATGCCAAAGAATGCTCAAACTACCGCACAATTGCACTCATCTCACACGCTAGTAAAGTAATGCTCAAAATTCTCCAAGCCAGGCTTCAGCAATACGTGAACCGTGAACTTCCAGATGTTCAAACTGGTTTTAGAAAAGGCAGAGGAACCAGAGATCAAATTGCCAACATCCGATGGATCATCGAAAAAGCAAGAGAGTTCCAGAAGAACATCTATTTCTGCTTTATTGACTATGCCAAAGCCTTTGACTGTGTGGATCACAATAAACTGTGGAAAATTCTGAAAGAGATGGGAATACCAGACCATCTGACCTGTCTCTTGAGAAACCTGTATGCAGGTCAGAAAGCAACAGTTAGAACTGGACATGGAACAACAGACTGGTTCCAAATAGGAAAAGGAGTACGTCAAGGCTGTATATTGTCACCCTGCTTATTTAACTTATATGCAGAGTACATCATGAGAAACGCTGGGCTAGAAGAAACACAAGCTGGAAACAAGACGGCCGGGAGAAATATCAATAACCTCAGATATGCAGATGACACCACCCTTATGGCAGAAAGTGAAGAGGAACTAAAGAGCCTCTTGATGAAAGTGACAGAGGAGAGTGAAAAAGTTGGCTTAAAGCTCAACATTCAGAAAACTAAGATCATGGCATCTGGTCCCATTACTTCATGGCAAATAGATGGGGAAACAGTGGAAACAGTGTCAGACTTTATTTTTTGGGGCTCGAAAATCACTGCTGATGGTGATTGCAGCCATGAAATTAAAAGACGCTTACTCCTTGGAAGGAAGGTAATGACTAACCTAGACAGCATATTGAAAAGCAGAGACATTACTCTGCCAACAAAGGTCCATCTAGTCAAGGCTATGGTTTTTTCAGTAGTCACGTATGGATGTGAGAGTTGGACGGTGAAGAAAGCTGAGCGCCGAAGAATTGATGCTTTTGAACTGTGGTGTTGGAGAAGACTCTTGAGAGTCCCTTGGACTGCAAGGAGATCCCACCAGTCCATCCTAAAGGAGGTCAGTCCTGGGTGTTCATTGGAAGGACTGATGTTGAAGCTGAAACTGCAATACTTTGGCCACCTCATGCGAAGAGTTGACTCATTGGAAAAGACCCTAATGCTGGGAAAGATTGAGGACAGGAGGAGAAGGGGACGACAGAGGATGAGATGGCTGGATGGCATCACCGACTCGATGGACATGGGTTTGGGTAGACTCTGGGAGTTGGTGATGGACAGGGAGGCCTGGCGTGCTGCAATTCATGGGGTCGCAAAGAGTCAGACATTACTGAGCAACTGAACTGAACTGAACTGAACAGCAAATCTCTGGCACAGAGGCTACTGTCTTTAATGTCCTGTGATTTTAGGAAATTTTGTATATAGCTTGGATTTAGTTCAATTTATTCTGAAATGAAACACACTTAATAAGGCTAAACTACTCTGCTAGGGTAAGTGTCTGCTGGTTTAGTATCCTTACAGAATATAAAAATATAATCCATGTAGGTAAATCATAAAGTATATACTTAGAATACTGCATTATTTAAACCAAAGTCTAACAAAATGTCTACAAATAGAAGCAGCTAATGAAAGCAAAACCAAAGTTATGACGAAGGTGACTCTCTCACTTGAAGCTGTGTTGCTTAGAGAACTCAAAGCCATTCAAGGGTGGTGAAGGCAGCACCTTTAGATAATTTCAATCAGGACCAGAAATCAGCACTTTTCAGAAAAGTCCCAGAAGTGTTCCAAAGACTCTTATGGAAAAGAATGTCAAATTTTCTGCATCAGTGAGCAGTAGTGCCCATCAGAACTTTCTAATAACTCAAAGACAAAGGCAAGGCCAACTTGATCAGATGTCAAAGGAATGGAAGGTGGACTATCAGGTCTCCCTTACAGCTTCTGCTCGCTTTTACTATATGCTGTTCACCAATGTGAGTCAGGTGGACTTCTGTAAGAAAGTGTTTAGTGGCCAGGACTTCTTTCGGGCATTTCTTCCTAACTGGAATACACAACAGATAAGGAAGAGGGGTTCTCAGATAACGCTAGTAGTAAAGAACACACCTGCCAAAGCAAGAGTTAAAAGAGACACAGGTTCGATCCCTGGGTCAGCAAGATCCTCTGGAGGAGGAAATGGCAATGCACTCCTGTATTCTTGCCTGGAAAATCGCATGGACAGAGGAACTGGGAGGGCTACAGAACATAGGGCTGCGAAGAGTCAGATACGACTGAAGCGAGCACAGCACAAGGAATAGGGGAGGTAATACAGGGAAGCTACTCTGTGCAGCTCAGAATGAGTTAATTAAGCCCATATATGCATTCAAGAAGCCCATGGATCCTCTAGCTGTGGACAGTGGCTGATGTGGTCATCCAGAATCGACATTGTGGACCACAACAATATTTTCCTATACAGCTCCAAAAACCCTAGAGATTCACTGGATCCACTGGCCCATAGATAAAATGCATGGGAATGGAAACAGACAGAGCTCCCACCGGCATCTCCTGAACTTCTTCCTCTGACTGATGTATAACTGTCAATAACCACATTCCCACCGTTGTCGCATATCCCTGCCCACATGTCCCACAGCTCACTCTCAGAGGGGTGGGTGTACAGCCTGAAGACCGGGTGAGATCTCGAGAGAATACGAAGTAGTTCATCAACTACGTGAGGAAGGGTGACAGCGTGCCTCCATCTCTGAGAAGTTTTTGGAGAAGGAGAGGACAGTCGGTCTTGGGAAATAAACCTCCATTCGACATAAAGAAACTCTAGATGGTAAGCAGACCAGGTCAATTCTGCTTGAACTTACACAGCAGCTTCTGAGCAACAAAAGCCCTAATAGTCGTGAGACAACAGGTTGATCCTATGGTTCTGAAGTCCCAGATGCCGCAAAGCACCTTCACGATGCTGGCCTGCTTGAATATGGAATAGTAATGTGGTCTCGGTTTGTTGCTGAGGCCAAAGGCTAGGAAATTGCAGGCAATCACTCAATGAAACCTGAGGGTCAGACCTTCTGAAATTTTGTACCAATCATAGCTGGATGCTGGAAAGCCATGTAAAACCACGAATGTCTCTGAACTCCCAACCACATCCCATGGAGAAGATCCCATGGTAGAAGATTCGAAGTCCCTTGAAAGTAAAAAATTTGCCTGATTGAGTAAAGACCAGGTGAAAGCTGGCAGCGGGGGGCAGGGACTGCAGACAGGCCACAAGCAGGGGCACAGCCAACAGCCCCACTGACCCACCACTACTTCATCCTGATTAAGGTAAGACCTAGGCTACAAGACTCCATGTTGGGGAACCAGGCTGTGCCTCCCCTGACTTCTATATAAGAGCTAAAAGTAGCCCATGGTGGCTTAGAAGAAAGTACAGAGCGTTTCAGTCCCTCTGACAATACTTCTGCAGAACACCCAGTTACCTGATCCACACCACAGTACTGCGAGATGGCCAACTACAAGAAACAGATGCTATTTCAACCAAGATCCACTCAAATAAAACTTTCCACTGACTTTCCGGAAAAGAGTTCTTATAAACTCTCAGGAAAGTCAAACCAGACCATGACCCAGATAATTTATCCAACCTACCTTCTTCAATGAGATCTGACCCAATATTAGCAATACTACTCCTTCTTTACAAAGTTATATTTATGCTTGCTAGCCAGCTTTCAAAGCTAAACAACTTACTGGTTAACAACTTACAACTTAAGTAAGTTAACAACTTACTATTCAGAGGTTTTAAAAATGAAACCAAGTAAAATGGCTGTCTCTGGAGATGAAGGAAGGAAGGCAGCATGCAGTTGGAGGACAATTCACAAGGGGCTTCTCAAACAGGACTCAAATGTTCTGGTTTTTAACAAGGCATCTGCTTTAAACAGTATAAACATGTTTTCCATCTGTTTGAATATCAATTTAAGAAATTTAAAAACTAAAAAGATTTTCAAAGAAGAAACATAATTATATAATCTGGGAAAGATTATTAACTCAATTATTTTATATGAAGAGATGCTCAACTGTCTAAAAACTCAAATTTTCAGAATCTTACAAGTCTCTTCCTACTTGTTGGAAAATGGTAGCAAAAGTTATCAAAAAAACAAACTCTTAATTCATTTGACAAATATTTGTGAATACCTACAATGTGCCAAATGCTAGTGAGTTAACAGTAAATAAGACATTACTGTCACATGAAAAAAAAAACTACAGAAGACCCCTTTCCTCAATTAAGTTTGAGAGAAATTTCTATATTCCAGGGACTAATAAAATTAAACATTTCCAATCAAGTAAGTCAAGTGCACATTTGTTTTGTTATTAATCTTATAATATTTAACTTCAAATATTATATGATTCAATGAAACATCAGTATAGAGAACTGTCCAAAATTAAGGAAGTTTTATGTTATTTAGGGTTCCCATTTATATGTTTGGCTAATATTATAATCTTATTATCCAGTGAGATTAAGAAAAATATTTCATCTAAAACCATTCAAAATTTTTGAGTTCTGATTATTTTCTTAGATGACACAGGATGATACAATTTAGGACGGTTTTGTACTACATCAGAAATTTTTTACAAATTCAGAATGGAAGTCAAAGAATAGAAATAAATTCATGTAACAGTGATTTTTATTAAAATAATACTTTTCAGTAAAATAATACTTCATTAAAATTACTATTTTCTTCTCCAAACACAGTAACAACACTGAAATATCCATATGTCTGCTTCCCTAAGATTATCGACACACCAACTGTGAGATGGAAGAAACCTCCAAAATCATCTCCTGCAGTACTTCTCAAACTTTAAGGATCTAAAATGCAGGTTCTTAAAATGCAGATTCTGGTCCATTATGTCTGGGATGGGGTTTGTGATAGTTTCATTTCTAATAATTTACCATAACTGTTCAGAACTAAGGACAATTATATATTTATAATGCTACCGAAATTATCCCTAAGTCCACAAAACCTTACAATTCCAGAACCTCTGAAAACCAAAATTGTACCAAGCATTCTACATATGTACCTCATGTCCTCCTCAGAACAACTTAAGAAGTAATCAAGAAGATAATATAGCACAGTGATCAAAAAACATGAACTCTGGAGTTAAAATGAATGAAAATCTAATTTTACTTATTTATTAACTGTGTAACCACTCCATGCCTTCATTTCTTCATCTAAGTTGTATGGTTTTTCTGGGTAGTAAATGAGTCTATGCTCTAGTGCAGGCATCCCTAACCTCTGGGATCTAATGCCTAATGATATGAGGTGGAGCTGATGTAACAATAATAAAGTACACAATAGAGGTAACTCACTTGAATTATCCCAAACCCATCCCCCTTCTCCCTGGTCCATGGAAAAATTGTACTCCATGAAATGGGTCCCTGATGCCAAAAAGATTGGAGACCACTGGTCTAGTGGTCAATTTTAGCTTAATCATTATTATTATTTCTTGTTTAACAACAGAGAAACTAAAGTACAGAGAAGATTTTTAAAAAATGGTCCAAGGTCATACAGCTAGTAAGAGTTAAGAGTGGGATTGATTCTATTCAAATCCTGACTCCTAAGGACCTTAAAATTTGTCAGTTGACAACTGTCTGAAGTTAAAAGTCACAGTAAGAAAAAAAAATTAAAATCATAAATGAGCGGTTTCTTTTATTTAATTAATCAGCTTAATATGCCTCCCAAGAAATTATAGTCAGAAAACTACTTGTAATGAATGTAATAAATTCCTGATTTGAGTACAAAGTACATAAATATAAAGTATAAGTTTTATTAGACATATTCCTTACACAAATAATGGAAATAATTTTAGTTTCAAAGGGTATCAGTTTACTAGCATGCATATATCAGTTATGCATATCAGTTTGGCCTTGAGCAGAGAGACACACAAAGACATAAAAAATGACCCCTGCTGCCAAGATGCAAGAGTCAAGAAGTGACAATGTAAAAAAGTCTTACATGCCTCCTGATAGCAGAAAGCATGTGGACGTAATTTACATTGTAGTATTTCATGTCTATTAATTCATACTACCATTTATCTAATTTGATCCTCATCACAGACTTCTATGATAGAAAAGGTAGCATAATACAGCACTAAACACAGAATCAGAAATTACAGGTTCCAGTTTGCCACTAAAGGTCTGTGTAACCTCTGCAAAATCACTAACCTCTCTTTGATTCAGAGTTCACACTAGCACAATCAAGGAGCTGAGTTGTGAAATCATCTTTCAAGTCAAGTCCATCAAAGGCAGACCGATTAAGTAACTCTGATGTAGAGCCAGGCATAAACTCTCCTGGTTACATGTGGAGAGTGGGGCTAAGTGGAGACAGCTATTTTCGATCACAGGAAGAACAGACTGTCAGAGCTTCTAGAGAATGGACTCTAGACTCTCCTAAGGAACCAGAAATCAAATTGCCAACATCTTTTGGATCATCGAAAAAGCAAGAGAGTTCCAGAAAACCATCTACTTCTGCTTTATTGACTATGCCAAAGCCTTTGACTCTGTGGATTACAACAAACTGTGGAAAATTCTTCAAAAGATGGGAATACCAGACCACCTGACCTGTCTCCTGAGAAACCCGTATGCAGGTCAAGAAGCAACAGTTAGAACTGGACATAGAACAGACTGGTTCCAAATCAGGAAAGGAGTACATCAAGGCTGTATACTGTCTCCCTGTTTATTTAACTTATATGCAAAGTACATCATGAGAAATGCTGGACCGGATGAAGCACAAGCTGGAATCAAGATTGCCAGGAGAAATATCAAGAACCTCAGATATGCAGATGACACTACCCTTATGGCAGAAAGTGAAGAAGAACTAAAGAGCCTCCTGATGAAAGTCAAAGAGGAGAATGAAAAAGTTGGCTTAAAACTCAACATTCAGAAAACGAAGATCATGGCATCCGGTCCCATCACCTCATGGCATATAGATGGGGAAACAATGAAACAGTGACAGACTTTATGTTTTTGAGCTCCAAAATCACTGCAGATGGTGACTGCAGCCATGAAATTAAAAGACACTTACTCCTTGGAAGAAAGTTATGACCAACCTAGACAGCATATTAAAAAGCAGAGACATTACTTTGCCAACAAAGGTCCATCTAGTCAAAGCTATGGTTCCAGTAGTCACATATGGATGTGAGTTGGACTATAAAGAAAGCTGAGCACCGAAGATCAATGTTTTTGAACTGTGGTGTTGGAGAAGACTCTTGAGAGTCCCTTGGACTGCAAGGAGATCTAACCAGTCCAGCCTAAAGGAAATCAGTCCTGGATATTCACCGGAAGGACTGATGCTGAAGCTGAAGCTCCAATCCTTCGGCCACCTGTTGTGAAGAACTGACTCACTGGAAAAGACCCCGATGCTGGGAAAGATTGAAGGCAGGAAGAGAAGGGGACGACAGAAGATGAGATGGTTGGATGGCATCACCGACTCAATGGACATGAGTTTGAGTAAGCTATAGGAGTTGGTGATGGACAGGGCTGCCTGGCGTGCTGCAGTCCATGGGGTCACACAAGAGTCGGACACAACTGAGCGACTGAACTGAACTGAAAAGTCTCAATAGAGTGAGTCAGCCACTCTCAGTCATATTCACCTGGTATGTCTCAACACATTACATGGCATAGGGCAGCCAGCCAGACAGCACTGAGCCTCATAAAGCTGAATTACTTCAGTGCCAACGTGGGTCAAGTCCACAGAAACTACATACAGGAATTCAACAACAAAAATAAGTACCCATAAGAAGAATGGTCTTATTGAAACTACAGACTGTTTTCCTTCCACCTTATTCCGTCTGTAAGTAATTGCAATAAAATGAGCTCCTGACACTGAACTTTGCCTCATTCAACAATATACAGTAATTTAACCAAGGCCTGCTACAAAGAAGCTGCTCAGTAAATATGGAACTAATTAATTCATTTACTAACGAGAGAAGTGAAATAAGGGAAGTACAAGAAAGAAAAGGGAGAAAGGCAAAAGGGAGGAAAAAAGGAAAGGGCAAGAAAAGCAAA
Source organism: Giraffa tippelskirchi (assembly GCF_054371585.1). Classification (NCBI taxonomy): domain Eukaryota; kingdom Metazoa; phylum Chordata; class Mammalia; order Artiodactyla; family Giraffidae; genus Giraffa; species Giraffa tippelskirchi. Next base: position 73,392,536 of record NC_137284.1, read on the forward strand.
GGGCAAGTGAAAAGGAAAAGGACCCGAAACTGAAGTCCTCCTCCTCACTCCCACCTTAGGACTGTACGCAGAGTTACACATTCCTACCAGCATGACCCACACCAAGGCCCCAATCAAAAAAAAAGAAAAACAGGAAAAGGTTGAAAAAAAGGTTTCAACATACCCTACACCAGCCTACATCACTACTTGTCATTCAGGGAGGCAGCACAGAGAGGCTGTCACACAGGGACCATCAGTACATTTAGCTAAGTTGGTCCCAAACCCCTCTTCTGATACTCTGGGGACATGTAAGTAAAGATCCTCTTCCCCTCACAACTAGCTTATCCTTGTGAGGATGCTTAAACACCAGCATGATACGGTGCATGTTTTCAAGCCAGCTGCTGGGCCAGAAGGACACAGGGCCCTGTCTCTAAGACGGCCAACTGCCCAGCTGGCAAAGATTATGGCCACTGGATACCTGTGGACTTTCTCCTCCCACTCCCAACCAGGGGTGCCCAGAATAGGTATATATGTGTTATATACACACATATACACCAGCCCCATGTACTTAGTTCTCTAGTAACAAGCTCTCTCCCTTAAAATGGAGGTCTACAGTTCAACTTTTACATATTTTCAAAAATTATGTACACATATGTAGGTAACTACTTTAACAAACTCTTTAATTTTTTATTACAGCAGTAGTTATAAAAGGTCACATACTGTTATATAACTAGTACACTTAGCATCCAATGACAGAAAACACAAGAAAACAAAAAATGATACAATTAATTCAGGGTTTTTTAAATGAGATGCCATCAATTACAAAATAACTATACACGGTTTGAATAAATAACAGGTACATTCATAGGCATTTGCTTATTCAGAATACAAACTAAGTTAGGCTGCAGAACCTCTCCCCACCCCCACAGCCCATACATTGGGAATCACTGGAATTAGAGTCTAAAAGAAACTACAGTATTGAAAAAACAAAAGACCGTATTTACTGAATGCTTTCCCTTATACAGAAAGAATAATAAAAGTATTTAAAATGTGGATGGAGCAGTATAGCAAAGAACAGTCCTGACAGGCTTCTAGCAGACTCAAAGCCTCCAACTGCAAAACCACATTAACAAGGCTTCCTGAATTTCTGATAAAAGGCCCAGAAAATACACAAAGCTGAAATAAATTAACCAAAGGTGCTTTTCAGAAGCTATATTTTTCTAACTACACACATGTTTTTGTGTCTTAATAATAAATAACCAAAAAAATAGTAAAGAGTTCTTAAAATAAACTTTTAATCTTTATCAAAAAGAAAATTACTTTTCTTATGTTTCCATTTGACAGATAAATGTCTTTTTAATTTATATATATATACATATATATATATATCAGTCTCATTCCTAAACAAATATGTATGTGTGTGTATATATGTATTATGTATATATAAATGACATGCAAAAAGGAAAAGTATTCCCTTAAAAATAACTGATCAAAGCAAGTTTTAAAGCTAAAAGAATAAGACAGCTGAATACCTAATTATGCAAGCTAACTGAATCCATCAATATATGAGAAAATGACAATTCAGTGCATTGTGAACAAATTTTTTTGTATTAGCATATGTACCCAGATTATTTTTTTAATGAATTATATACTTTACTCAATCCAATTACATACCAGTAAAGAAAAGTATGTATAGCTATCATTCATCCAAGAAAGGGAGGGTAAGAGTTATAGAAATATTTGCTTATTCTTTTAAATGTAAGGCTATACAGAAACTTTTTAAAATGATCTACAAGGAATGGAGAAAATGGGGTAAAAGAGGATAGGTATGAGAACTAGGCACTTTGAAAATACTTTGTTCTGCAGATCTAATTTTGTATTGGTATAAACATCTTACACATAAGAAGAATTTCAAAAGCAATCTCTAAAAAGCAAAGTGAAATTTGAAAGTCTAACTGTATATACTAACAATGTGGAAAAACCACATAGAGAAAGTATTTCAAGTGATTTTAAAATACAATAATTTTACTGTGAATCACTGCTTCAGTAACAAATAGTGTTGACAGTTCCAACAAAATGAACTCAGGCTATTGGAGGAATGGCTAATTTCAAGTCTAGAGCAGGAAATGAGTTTAAGATGGGCACGAACACTTTATCATACCAGAAAGCTGCCAAAGATTACTGAAAAAATGTCAAACTCAGCAGACAACCTGAAGAGGCTTCACCTGGCTAAAAATGGAATCAGTAACAATAACAACTGCAATGGATTGGAGTACTTCAAATATCTGAGTTCATGAAATTATAGATATTTTTAAATTTCACTGATCATCTTTGAAGGGTTCTAAAGAACCCACTATTTTTGAAAAGTGTTAGAGAATTAGGCATTTACTGGGGTGATCAGTTCAGTTCAGTCGCTCAGTCGTGTCTGACTCTTTGCAACCCCATGAATTGCAGCACGCCAGGCCTCTCTGTCCATCACCAACTCCCGGAGTCTACCCAAACCCATGTCCATCGAGTCGGTGATGCCATCCAACCATCTCATCCTCTGTCGTCCCCTTCTCCTACAACCTTCAATCTTTCCCAGCATCAGAGTCTTTTCCAGTGAGTCAGTTCTTCACATCAGATGGCCAAAGTATCAGAGTTTCAGCTTCAGCATCAGTCTTTCCATGAATATTCAGGACTGATTTCCTTTAGGATGGACTGGTTGGATCTCCTCGCAGTCCAAAGGACTCTCAACAGTCTTCTCCAATGCCACAGTTCAAAAGCATCAATTTTTAGTGCTCAGCTTTCCTTATAGTCCAACTCTCACATCCATACATGACTACTGGAAAAACCATAGCCTTGACTAGACGGACTTTTGTTGGCAAAGTAATGTCTCTGCTTTTAAATATGCTATCTAGGTTGGCCATAACCTTCCTTCCAAGGAGTAAGCATCTTTTAATTTCATGGCTGCAATCACCATCAGCAGTGATTTTGGAGACCCCAAAAATAAAGTCTGACACTGTTTCCACTGTTTCCCCATCTATTTCCCATGAAATGATGGGACCAGATGCCATGATCTTAGTTTTCTGAATGCTGAGCTTTAAGCCAACTTTTTCACTCTCCTCTTTCACTTTCATCAAGATCAGAGAGTTGATAAAAAATCAGTTTCTCTTTAAGGAGAAAAATTCATATAACAAGAAATGACAGAATATTGCCATATTGCAATCCCTAACATATTAGGGATCTAGCAGTCTAGGTAGGGCATGGGAGGGAGGGAGGGAAGGAGAAGGAATAGAGAGAAAGAGAGAATATGAACCAAACATACATGCCTCTTGAAATAAAAATACACATCAATTCAGTTCAGTCACTCAGTAGTGTCTGACTCTTTGCGACACCATGGACTGCAGCACACCAGGCCTCCCTGTCCATCACCAACTCCCGGAGTTTACTGAAACATGTCCACTGAGTTGCTGATGCCATCCAATCATCTCATCCTCTGTCGTCCCTTTCTCTTCCCACCTTCAATCTCTCCCAGCATCAGGGTCTTTTCCAATGAGTCAGCTCTTCACATCAGGTGGCCAAAGTATTGGCGTTCCGGCTTCAACATCCCCATCAATCAAAATTTTGTGGGGGTGGGGTGGGAGGACATCAAACCTGAATCTGATTGAGGAAATGCAAAGACTGAGAAAATGTTACATTACGTCATGGAGATGAACTAAGCAAAATTCAGACTATGAGAAACAGTAAAGGGCAGAAGACCCAATTCCTTCAACAAATACAGGGCAAGGGGGAAAAAAGAAAAGGAGGGGAGAGGAAGGTTAAGGACAATCTGTGGATCAACACTGCAATATGCAAACTTATTCAACTTGATTATAACAAAAATACAGTGGAAAGAGAAGAAGGAGGATGAGGAGGGAAAGGAGGAAGAGAAACTGGGCAATTCTGAACATTTTTTAATGACATTAACAAGTTGCTGTTTATTTTTTGGCTTATATAATGAATGGTACCAGCTATTATGCTTTAACAAAAAGAACCCTTAATGTTTTAGAGATGCATGATGAAATATTTAAAGATGAAATCATATGATCTAGAATATGCTTCAAAATAATCCTGGAAGTAGACAGTAGGGGAAAAGTAAAAAAGGATCAACACAAAATATAATTAGCCATGAAGTGATAAATGTCTAAGCTGGGTGTGACAGAGGGAAGTTCATTACAATCATCTTTCTGCTTTTAAGGTTTGAAATTTTTCACTAAAAACATTTTTTAAAACACACAATAATCACAAAATTCACTTACACAGTAAATGCACTTGTATTTCTTAAGGAATCAATACCAGAAATAAACAGTCCATAAACACGCTAAATGTTCACAGCCCAGAGACTTAAATTGGGATTAAAAAATTTCTGTGATTAGTTGACAGTAAAGCAATATACACTTGGCTACTCCTTGGAAGGAAGGTTATGGCCAACCTAGATAGCATATTTAAAAGCAGAGACATTACTCTGCCAACAAAGGTCTGTCTAGTCAAAGCTGTGGTTTTTCCAGTGGTCATGTATGGATGTGAGAGTTGGACGGTGAAGAAAGCTGAGCACCGAAGAACTGATGCTTTTGAACTGTGGTGTGGGAGAAGACTCTGAGAGTCCCTTGGACTGCAAGGAGATCCAATCAATCCATCCTAAAGGAGATCAATCCTGGGTGTTCATTGGAAGGACTGATGTTGAAGCTGAAACTGCAATACTTTGGCCACCTCATGCGAAGAGTTGACTCATTGGAAAAGACCCTGATGCTGGGAAGGATTGAGGGCAGGAGGAGAAGGGGACGACAGAGCATCCTCTGTCGTGGTTGGATGGTTGGATGGCATCACTGACTCGATGGACATGGGTTTGGGTAGACTCCGGGAGTTGGTGATGGACAGAGAGGCCTGGAGTGCTGCAATTCATGGGGTCGCAAAGAGTCGGACACGACTGAGCGACTGAACTGAACTGATTCAATTAAGACAAAGATTCTTTTAAATCTGGAACTACTTTAAGTAATACGTTTTAACATCCTATCTCATGTGTGGGTTATGTATTCATTTTAAATAAGAACTATTGTCTTCTAAAATAATTGTTTCGGGAGGTTACACTGATCCTATAATAATTGGATATCTAGGTATTGGGCCTTAATCATACAAAGATGAATGAAGCAGTTTCTGCCCTCAAAATGCTCACAAACTAGGAAGGTAAAATACACATGGAACGATAAACAATTGTGTAAGTGTCATAATGAAAAGTTACAAAATGTTTGGAAATACAAAAAAGATAAGTCCTCCAGAGCTTAAACAGTAGTGACAAATTCGCTTTGTCTTCCAAAAGCAGTTTTGCAGGTGAACAAGAAAAATCAATCTCTTTTCTTTACTGTTCCCCATTTCTTTCCATCAAAATGGTATTACTGGAAACTGATTCGTAAAATTCCAAGTGAACGAAGATTCAAAAATACTAGCACTACAGAAGAGTGTGCCACAGGGGAAGTACTCTTTGACTCAAAAGTAGGACAGAGAATATCATTTGTTTACTGAATTTAAGCCCAATGCTCAAGGCTATTTATACTTTTATGTCTAACTATATTTAAGATTCCATCTAAAAAAGGCAACAAAGTAAGTTGTGAGAGATAAATGCAGTATTAAACAGTTTCCAAAACTACACAAAACCAAAAGACAGTCTTTTCAACAAATGGTGCTATCAAAATCAGACATCCACATGCAAAAAAAAAAAAAAATTAATCTAAGACACAGATAGTATACCTTTCACAAAAATTAACTAAAAATGGACCATATACCTAAATGTAAAACATAAAGCTATAAATTTCCAGAAGATAATATAGATGCTTTGAGTATGGTGATTCCTTTTTAGATGTAACACCAGACAAAATCTATGAAAATATTAATTGATAAGCTAGATGTCATTAAAATAAAAAACTTCTGCAAAACACAGTATTATGATAATTAAAAGACAAGCCACAGACTATGGGAAAATATTTGCAAATGACATATCTAATAAAGGACTTTTTATCCAAAACTACAAATAACTCTTAAAACTCAACAGTAAGAAAATAAATTCTGGTTAAAAAATGGGCCATAGATTTTAACAGACATCTCACCAAAGAAGATATGAAAGTGAAAGTGAAAGTCGCTCAGTTGTGTTCAACTCTTTGCAACCGCATGGACTGTAGCCCACCAGGCTTCTCTGTCTGTGAAATTCTCCAGGCAAGAATACTGAAGTGGATTGCCATTTCCTTCTCCAGGGGATCTTCCCAACCCAGGGATGGAACCCAGGTCTCCTAAACTGGAGGCAGATTCTTTACCATCTGAGCCAACAGAGAAGCCCCAAAGAAGATGTACAGATGGCAAATGAGCACATGAAAAGATGCTCCATATCACATGTCCCCAGGGAGATACAAATTAAAAACAGAATAAGATACTACTACACACCAATCAGAATGGCTAAAATCCAGAATAACTAAATGCTAGCAAGAATGTGGAGCAATAGGAACTCACTGGCAGCAAGGCAAAATCATACAGCCACACTGTAAGATAGTTTGGCAATTCCTTACAAAACTAAACACACTCTGTACCATACTGTCCAGCAATCATACTCCTTAGTATTTACCCAACAGAACTGAAAACTCATGTCCACACAAAAACTTAAATCAACTTATTCATAACTGCCAAAACATGGAAGCAACCAAGGCATCCTAATGTAAGTGAATGGATATATAAACTGTGGTATACCCAGACAATGGAGTATTGTTCAGCACTAAAAAGAAGTGAGCTATCAAACCATGAAAAGACACTGAGGAACTTTAAATGCATACTACAGAGTGAAAGAAGCTAATGCAAAAAGGCTACTTACTGTATGATTCCAAGCATATGACATTCTGAAAGACAACACTATGAAGACAATAAAAAGATGGGGGGCGGTGTAAGACTGGGTGATGAACTGGCAGAGCACAGACAATTTTTAAGACAGTGAAAATACCCTGCAAGTTATTATAAAGATGCATATACAGCATTATATTTTTATTCAAGCCAACAGAACACACAATACCAAGAGTTTTGAACCCCAAAGTAAATTATGGACTTTGGGTGATTATCATGTCTATATAGGTTCATCTTTGGTTAAAAATAAAAAAAAAAAGTACCATTCTGGTGAGAGAGGTTGATAATGAGAAGAGACTATGTGTGAGAGCAGGGAGTACACGTGAAATCTCTGTACCTTCCTTTCAATTTTGTTACAAATCTAACACTGCTCTTTTAAAAAGTCTTTTAAAAACTACATATAAATAATCACAAGCACAAAATAGTTTTACAAAAGGAGACAATGGTAACAAGACACTAACAGTCATTAATTATAAAAAACTGGTAAACAGTCATAGCCAGCCTTATCAATGCCCCAAAATACAAAACTCAACTGTAAAACTGCTCAAAATTCATTTAACTTTAAATAAAATATAAAGAAACATATTTTTACATTATATTAAAATCAATTATTTAGATTGATTTCACAGATTTCATAATCTCTCATCTTAGTATAGGAAATAAGAGATCAACATCTCTGATACAGGAAAACCTAAGAGAACATACACAAAATATTTGTCATATATTTAAGGAAAATTGTTTAGGTGATCAGAATTTTAGGTGACATAACACATTAGCACATACTTCAACCAGCTCCACCGAAATGCCACTCCTCCCAAAGAAAATCACACTGTCTTTATTCCGGATACCTAGTGTGTAAATTTCTCTCATAATCTGGTGTGGTCAGAAGCCAGCTAGATCAAAATCAACAATCAAATCCTAACATTTTGTGGGATGGCTTTTTAAATATAATTTCTAATTATGAGATCTAACTTTTATACAAATGGAATTTATTTACAAAGGAAAGTTGCTGCTAAAAGGGAACATGTACACTCAAAACTATGAAAGTCCCACTTGCAGGAATCATTCCTTTTCCCTCCCACAGAGAACAAACAGAAAAGCCAAAGGCCAGTTCCAACATATCCCCCTGATTTTCCTATGGAATGAGGAGGAGATTTTTCTATAAAAAGCCTTTACTTTGACTCAACCAAAACAAATCAAGATAATACAGTAAGCCCTAACAAATTATACTTTTTTAAAAAATAAATGTATTTATTTTAGTTGGGGGCTAATTACTTTACTATATTGTAGTGGTTTTTGCCATACATTGACATGGATCAGCCATGGGTTTACATGTGTTCCCCATCGTGAACCCCCCTCCCACATCCCTCCCCATCCCATCCCTCAAGTGCTCAGAACTTGAAACCCACCAAGTGACAGAAACATTATTATTCATGTGGGTTACATTCTGGTGGCAAAATACCAAAGTTGCATTTGTATGTGTGTGTGTTTAATTTTGTACTTAAATATGCATGATAAAATAATAGAAAAATATCCTCCCTAACTAACACTCTAGTTTCAAGTCACTGACCATGGTACCCAGGATCAAAACCTCAGCAAGTAAGGAACTGAGATGGGGAGGATTCACTACCAGAATACTTACTGAAAATGGGAAAAGGTCTCAGCCCATCTGAGTGCATGACTCACTATTACTCAATCTTCAGAATCAAGGGATTGAGCCTGTCTCCTTTTCCACTAGTCAGCTGAGGCTTTCAAGTCAAGTTTCCTCTCCTACCCTAGCATGTAACAGAACCAAACATATCTCAGACATTTCAGTAGGTCATGCGGGTTGGTCTTTGACACAAAGAATTTAAGGTTTAAGAAAGGGATCAAAAATTGCCAGCATATTATTTTGTTAAATTCTGAACAAAATTTTTTAAAATCACCTAAGAATAATAACTTTTCTCGAAAAACAGAAAAATCGGCAATCACCTCTGCAAGGCAATAATGGAATAAAGCTGAGTCACAACAATCGCCATGAAAATGAGCCACAAAGATTTCAGGATTGCCACAGTCCCAACACATGCTACAAGGTGTACCTGATGTGAGTCCAAGATGTGATTTATCACTTTATAGTTATTTTAAAGAAAGAAGCAAACTATTTATCTGTATCTATATCACTATCAAAAAGGGAAAAACAAAAGATAAGCCAGGAGCGTAATATGTTTAAAAAATGGCAGTCTGTTTCTTAGTAGAAGTAAAGTTAGAATACCTATGTCCATTCCATGAAGGGATGTGAATTCACATAAATGATTTAAGCATTTCCTTTTCCCTAGTTTAGTTTGACAACAGACACTTCAAAGAGGAATAAACTAACAGCCTCAAGAAGAATCCAGCTGCGTAAAGAATGAACTGAAATGAAATCATATCCCTTATGATTATACAGTGGAAGTGACAAATATATTCAAGGGATTAGATCTAATTGAGTGCCTGAAGTACTATGTATGGAAAGAGGATCGTAATACTGTACAGGATGTGGTGATCAAAACCATCTCCAAGGAAAAGAAATGCAAAAAGGCAAAATGGCTGTCTGAGGAGGCCTTACAAGTAGCTGAGAAAAAAAGAGAAGCGAAAGGCAAAAGAGAAAAGGAACGATAAACCCATCTAAATCAAGAGTTCCAAAAAAATACCAAGGAGAGATAAGAAAGCCTCTTTAAGTGAACAAAGCAAAGAAACAGGAAGACAATAAGACAGGGAAAGAGAGATCTTTTCAAGAAAACTGGAGATACCAAGTGAACACTTCATGCAAAGATGGGCTAAATAAAGGACAGAGATGTTATGGACCTAACAAAAGCAGATGTTAAGAGATGGCAAGAATACAGAGAACTATACAAAAAACATCTTTATGACCCGGATAACCACGAGGGTGTGATCATTCACCTACAGCCAGACATGCTAGAGTGTGAAGACAAGTGGGCCTCAAGAAGCATTACTATGAACAAAGCTAGTGGAGGTGACAAAACTCCAGCTGAGCTATTTCAAATCCTAAAAGATGCTGCTATTAAAGTGCTGCACTCACTATGCCAGCAAATTTGGAAAACTCAGCAGTGGCCACAGGCAAAAGGCCAGTTTTCATTCTAATCCCAAAGAATGCTCAAACTACCACACAATTATGCTCATATCACATGCTAGCAAGGTTAATACTCAAAATCCTTAAAGTTAGGCTTCAACAGTACATGAATCAAGAACTTCCAGATATTCAAGCTGGATTTAGAAAAGGTAGAGGAACCAGAGATCAAATTGCCAACATCCACTGGATCATAGAAAAAGCAAGAGAATTCCAGGAAAGCATCTACTTCTGCTTCATTGACTATGCTAAAGTCTTTGACTGTGTCGATTACAACAAACTAGAAAATTCTTCAAGAGATGGGAATATCAGACCACCTTACCTGTCTCCTGAGAAACCCGTATGCAGGTCAAGAAGTAACGGTTAGAACTGGACATGGAACAACAGACTGGTTCCAAATTGGGAAAGTACATCAAGAATGTATATTGTCACTCTGCTTATTTAACTTATATGTAGAGTACATCATGTGAAATACCGGGCTGGATGAAGCACAAGCTAGAATAAAGACTGCTGGAGAAATATCAATACCTCAGATATGCAGATGACACCACCCTAATGGCAGAAAAGGGAAGAGAAACCAAAGAGCCTCTTGACGAAGGTGAAAGAGGAGAGTTAAAAAAGCTGGCTTACAAAGGAAACTATAAGCAAGGTGAAAAGACAGCCTTCAGAATGGGAGAAAATAATAGCAAATGAAGCAACAGACAAACAATTAATCTCAAAAATATACAAGCAACTTCTGCAGCTGAATTCCAGAAAAATAAACGACCCAATCAAAAAATGGGCCAAAGAACTAAACAGACATTTCTCCAAAGAAGACATACAGATGGCTAACAAACACATGAAAAGATGCTCAACATCACTCATTATTAGAGAAATGCAAATCAAAACCACAATGAGGTATCATTTCACACCAGTCAGAATGGCTGCTATCCAAAAGTCTACAAGCAATAAATGCTGGAGAGGGTGTGGAGAAAAGGGAACCCTCTTACACTGTTGGTGGGAATGCAAACTAGTACAGCCACTATGGAGAACAGTGTGGAGATTCCTTAAAAAACTGGGAATAGAACTGCCATATGACCCAGCAATCCCACTGCTGTGCATATACACCGAGGAAACCAGAATTGAAAGAGACACGTGTACCCCAATGTTCATCGCAGCACTGTTTACGATAGCCAGGACATGGAAGCAACCTAGATGTCCATCAGCAGACGAATGGATAAGGAAGCTGTGGTACATATACACAATGGAATATTACTCAGCCATTAAAAAAATACATTTGAATCGGTTCTACTGAGATGGATGAAACTGGAGCCCATTATACAGAGTGAAGTAAGCCAGAAAGAAAAACAACAATACAGTATACTAATGCATATATATGGAATTTGAAAGATGGTAACGATAACCCTATATGCGAGTCAGAATAAGAGACACAGATGCATGGAACAATTTTATGGACTCTGAGGGAGAAGGTGAGGGTGGGACGTTCTGGGAGAATAGCATTGAAACATGTATATTATCGTATGTGAAACAGAACACCATTCCATGTTCGATGCATGAGACAAGGGCTCAGGGCCGGGGCAATGGGATGACCCAGAGGGATGGGATGGGGAGGGAGGTGGGAGGGGGTCCAGGAAGGGGAACACATGTAAACCCATGGCTGATTCATGTCAATGTATGGCAAAAACTATTACAATATTGTAAAGTAATTAGCCCCCAACTAAAATAAATAAATTTATAAAATTAAAAAAAAAAAAAAAAAAAGCTGGCTTAAAACTCAACATTCAAAAAACCGAGTTCATGGGATCCAGTCCCATTACTTCATGGCAAATAGATGGGGAAACAACGAAAACAATGACAGACTTTATTTTCTTGGGCTCCAAAATAACTGCAGATGGTGACCACGGCCATAAAATTAAAAGACGCTTGCTCCTTGGAAGACAAGTGATGACAAACCTAAACAGCGTATTAAAAAGCAGAGACAGTACTTTACCAATAAAGATCTCTATAGTCAAAGTTATGGCTATAACTTTGTGATGTGAGAGTTGGACAATAAAAAAGGCTGAGCGTCAAAGAACTGATGCCTTAGAACTGTGGTGCTGGAGAAGACTCTTGAGGGTCCCTTGGACAGCAAGGAGATCAAACCAGTCCATCCTAAAGGAAATCAACCCTGAATATTCATTGGAAGGACTGATGCTGAACCTCTAATACTTTGGCCACCTGATGCAAAGAAGTGACTCATTGGAAAAGACCCTGATGCTGGGAAAGGCTGAAGGCAGAAGGAGACGGGGGCGAGAGAGGACAAGATGGTTGGATGGCATCACCGACTTGAAGGACGTGAGTTTAAGCGAAGTCCAGGAGATGGTGAAGGACAGGGAAGCCTGCCATGCTGCACTCCATGGGGTCACAAAGAGTTGGACATGACTGAGCAACTGAACAACAGCAAAGAATGAAAGGAACAAACAGGGGCTGCAAAGAGAAAGTTTCTGAAATCTGTTAAAGTTGGAAAGAATAAAGGGAAATTGATACTGCTTTGCAAGTATTCTGTATTATCTTCAAGCAGAAGAAAACCTGCAAGTCCCAGATTCTGTTTTCACTCTCCTACAGTCGTGCTATATATGCAGTCCTTAAGTAATCTTGTTTTCTTATCCACCACTTTTAACTACTTCATATGTACCATGACTTCCAAAGCTGTGTCTCCAATCCAGATACACCTCCTGAGTTTCTAACACTTATATTCAACAGCATGCTGAACGTTTTTGCCTGAACTTCTCATGGGTACTTCAAACTCATTGCGTCTAAAATTAAATTTATACCACACCCCAAATATCCTATATTCCCTTATTTAAATTAAAAAGAGATATCAGTGCCTAATCAATCACTGAAAAGAGAAATCTTAAGAGTTATCTTGAACTGCCCTCTTAGAACTCTCATACTCAACTAATTAGTTATATTTTATAGCTTAAGTATCTCTGGAGGCCCTCCCTCTCCTCACCACCAAAGCCTTAGATAAGACCTTTGCTCAGGCCTGCAGGACTACAATTCCTGCTTCTCCTTTATTCCATCTTCCATCCTGCCTCTCCTCTATTCTATCCTTTTTTTCAAAGGCCAAAATGACCTTTGAATTCAAAATACCCAGCTTTTTCATGAGTAGGACCTGTTCTCTTGCTTTTGTTCTTTAGGATGGATTCTCTCCTTTCTAGCAAAGCCTCTATCAAGTTCCCTTCAAGAACCAGCTCAAACTTCTATCTTCTATAAAGCGAGTCTTCCCTTAGAAGCACCTCTCTCCCTTCCCAGCTAGAAGGTTCAGCCCTTGCATTCCCTGTCTCCGCTGCACTATTTAAAGTTCTATAGCAATTATTTATGTATATCTACCTTTTCTAGACCAGAAACATCTTTCACTCATTGATCAAACATTTATTAAAGTCTAGCATGTGCTCCCTATAGGCAGGTTCTGCAAGTAAAGGATTGTTCTGGGTCTCAATAAGCTCACAATCTTGTGGAGGAAGAGAATTACATATAAAATAATACAGTAAGAAAATGACAAACATGCATCAGCTATTACAAGGCACTAGTAAAAAATCTTTTCAAGAGGCTTGACCAAGTGGGTGCCCACAAAGTGATACACAGTGAAGATAAACCTTACAAGTGCAAGCTCTGTGGAAAGGGATTTGCTCACAGAAATGTTTACAAGAATCACAAGAAGACCCACTCGGAGGAGAGGCCGTTCCAGTGTGAGGAGTGTAAAGCTCTCTTCCGGACTCCATTTTCTTTGCAGAGACACCTGCTTATACACAACAGTGAGAGGACATTCAAGTGTCATCACTGTGATGCTACCTTTAAAAGAAAGGACACCTTGAATGTTCATGTCCAGGTGGTCCACGAAAGACACAAGAAGTACCGATGTGAGCTGTGTAATAAGGCATTTGTTACACCTTCAGTGCTTAGAAGTCATAAGAAAACACATACAGGAGAAAAGGAGAAAATCTGTCCACATTGTGGCCAAAAATTTGCCAGCAGTGGTACACTGAGAGTTCATATCCATAGCCACACAGGTGAGCGTCCGTATCAGTGCCCTTACTGTGAGAAAGGATTCAGTAAAAATGACGGCCTGAAGATGCACATTCGTACTCACACCAGGGAGAAGCCGTACAAGTGCTCCGAGTGCGGCAAGGCCTTCAGCCAGAAGCACGGCCTGGATGAGCACAAGAGGACGTACACCGGAGAAAAGCCTTTCCAGTGTGATTTTACTGGCAGCACCAGAGAAGGCAATGGCACCCCACTCCAGTACTCTTGCCTGGAAAATCCCATGGACGGAGGAGCCTGGTAGGCTACAGTCCATGGGGTCGTGAAGAGTCGGACACGACTGAGCGACTTCACTTTCACTTTTCCCTTTCATGCACTGGAGAAGGAAATGGCAACCCACTCCAGTATTCTTGCCTGGAGAATCCCAGGGACGGCGGAGCCTGATGGGCTGCCGTCTATGCGGTCGCACAGAGTCGGACACGACTGAAGCGACTTAGCAGTAAGAAGGAGCAGGTACTCCAACCCAGCCTAAAAAGGAAGAGGGGCGACAAATCAGAGGACACATCCTGAGAAAGGTGATATGTGAGATTAATCTCAGAGGCTAACAGGACACAGCCAAGTGAAGAAGGGGACAACTGATAATGAGAAGACAAGAGGAGTAGGCACTGAAGCAAACAAGAGTGTCCCATAGGGAAGCCACTGGAAGTTGTTTTCAAAGGATAGATTGTGGGAGGCATATGTAACGTAAGTTTAAATCATTCTAACAATTATGTGCAAGATTCAAAATAGGCAGGAAAATCTATAAAGAGCAAGTATAGTCATATTACCTAAAAGCCAGAAACAGAGCAGAAGCAGGTGTGATGAACAGAAATCTGCATACTGGAGAAATATCTAGAAGATCTGATCAACAAATCAATAGACTGCATGGAGCGTGAGAAAGAGCCATCATCACAGCTCCTTAAGCTGGCTGAACAACTAGTCACCCTAAACAAGATACAAGAAAGAAGGCTGGGGGATGGTATGTTTGCTGTTTTGTTTTGTGGATGAAGAAGTGAAGTTCAGTATGGGACATGTTCAGAGCAAAGATATATGCAGAGCTCAAGTGAAGACAGCCAGCAAGCAAATGGATATAGTACTACAAGTTATTTTCAAGGCAATATTCAGGACTGATAGAATCAGAACCGATCACCACACAGTCATCTAAAAAAAAAATGAGAATGAAGCAGATTATGAAGAGAGCAGAAAGTCAAGGATCAAATACTGGTAACATCAACATTTTAAGAAGCAGAAAAGGAAAAATGAAGCTCATGAAGATGACTGAGAAGGTAAGCTCAGAAAGGTATAAGAAGAACCAGTAATGAATGGAGTCCTACAATCTTAGAAAGCATGATCAACAGGTCTAAAGGAGAAGAGCTGAGTAGGTAAAGGCCAGTAAATGTCCAGAGGATTTGACAACTAGAAAGTAACAGAGAGTGACATCTAAAGAGTAGTAAACACAAAAATAGACTGCTGTAGTTCAGAGGTGAGTGGGAACAGATGTGTATATATATCAGGCTTTAGAGATGGGAAGAAATGGCAACCCACTCCAGTATTCTTGCCTAGTAAAATCCATGGACAGAGGAGCCTGGCAGGTACAGACTGAGGGGTCACAAAAGAATTGGACACAACTGAGCACACACATGCATGCACACAGGCTCTAGGGAAGGATCCAGTAAAAAGTAGAAGTGAGATAAGGTATGATGCACAGAGCAGTAGGTGAAGGAATCAAAGGTACAAAGAGAGTCTGATCTCTTTCATTAGAGACAGTTCAGCTTCCAAAGCACAGAATTCTTTAAAAGCAGAGAAAATACCATATTCAACTTAATGTGCCCACAGCTAGCAAAATTCCTGGAACACAATACAAAGATTCTATGATATGTATGAATGCATGCATGAATTCAGGAGGAATCTCCTTCTATTAGACTAAACACTCATTCATAAAAAAAAAAATGGACCATAAAATATTAAAAACAAGCATTAAAATAAATAATCTGACCAAAAGGGGGGATCCTTAAAAGAAACATTCCCTAGAAGCATCTACCTCCACCCTTGAGAGCTACTACTTTTGAGACTTATTTACATTTAATAAACTTAAAAATACAGAAATGTATGGGATCTAGAGATATACCATGATAATGTCTATTCAGTCTTTGTCATTCAAAATAAGATCTATTTAGTAGTTTACTAAACAAACAACTAAAAATGAAATCAGTAACTCTTACCTACTGTAAAAGGCATGTGCCGATCCCATCTTCCTATCCACAGCCCCGAGAATCGCATTATCCTATCCATCCTTCTCTGCCTCATCTCCAACCTTGACTGTACCAGGAATATACACCTGACGCAGAGACAGCCAATGAATACCATGGCTGTGTACCAAGGCAGACAGTGTATATACTTGGTGAGACCGGGCTCAGTAATCTGAAAAGTTAAAACTGCTGCCTGTGGATGATGGGCACTGAACCTGAAAAAGGGTATGTGTATTCTGGGACTGGAGCAGCCATTTTAAGGGGACATACAGGCCACTCAGTAAGCAAGGAAGCCAACTGAGAAAAACGGAAATGAGGCAGATAACACTCTAAAAAGACAAGATGAGAGACTCTGTGATTCCCTGAAAGAGAGAGAACTGAGATTTTAGGTCAGCATTTTAGTTCCCACAGGACTAGCTGCATTCCACTGCACTACCCTGGATTCTCCGTTTCATGTGACATAACTGGGGGGGTACGTCTATTCCTTACAATGATAATCAAGAGTCGCAACTGGAAAAATTCCTACACAAGATTAGATAAATGCCAACAATATGGAAGTCATTTTTGTTTCAAGTCTAAATAGATACCACACTGTAATACAGAAGTAGCTATGCTTTCTAATCTGAGCTCTGCTCACATATCATGTGACCCGGGGCAATCAAAATGTCTGTCAACATTTGTTTACTCACTTCTAAAAGGAACTGAATTACATACTTCTTATACTTAAATGGCTTAAAAATTAACTTGAGATAATAGTGAGGGGTGTGTGAAAGTGTATACGTAACAAATTCACAGATATACTCAAGGCAACTCCTTGGAAGTCTCTTGTGGATTTCTGTAAATGCAAAGAGAATGTAAACTTGGGAGAATAAAAAGGCTCTTTCCTAAAACCCTTAACTGGGTTATATGTAATAAATTATTTTGCTATTGAGATCATCAGTAAGACTACCAGAAATCCAAAAGGCAGTACCTGAAGCAAATATAGTTATCGATGTGAAAAAATGAAACTGCCGCTGAGGACAAAGCACTCATCTGATACACTGCCTCCCTTCTTGGGCTTCTTAAAAATGCCTACCAACTACGATGGGAAGAATCCCATCTTCCGAGGGATTCCTTAAGTATAGATCACCATGCTCTGAATTATAAGAATGACTCCCATCACACTGGGCCATAGTTACAAGGGTAGATTTTTATAGCTGGTTTAATGGTCTATGAGACAGCCAACACAACAGCTCTATCAAATAATGTAGGTAATCAAGAGTAAGTGGTGACTGTCATCTAGCCAATAAAATCTCTTGTGACTGTCAGCTGAGGGTGATGAGAATAAAAGTAGCAGTGAGAGAGTAACAGAGTTAATCATGATGGCACAGCGCCAGCATAGGCAATGATAAAAGCCTCATGCTAGGGAGTGTCACTAGGGAGTGTCACAGGGTAACTATGTAGCTAGGGGTGTGTGTGTGTCTGTGTCTGTGTCTGCGTGTGTGCGCGCACACGCTAGGGAGTGTCACAGGGTAACCATGTAGCTAGATGTGTGTGTGTGTGTGTGTGTGTGTCACAGGGTAACCATGTAGCTAGATCTGTTGTGTGTGTGTGTGTGTGTGTGACCTTCTGGTATACTGTGAAGTCTGGCTATCTAATAAGGCTCTTCTTTCACAAATTTCTCCAGTACCTTATAATATAAAATTCTCATCACTAAAGATAATTCCAGAATCTCTGTGCCTTATATACTTTAAAAAAATAAAAAGTCTAACAGCTAATACTTTTCATAAAGCTAAAGACCTTTTTAGTAGGTCTCTATCTTTAAAACTAAAGACATAAAAACAATGACCTTCAGATTCTTTCCTCAGCACTACAGATATAAGTCTATATTCTATTAATATATTCTCTATTAACAGAAAAACTCAATTAGATCTTTCAGAGTTGACATTAGCATCTTAACTTTTTTTTTTCCTGGTAAACATAACTTAGGGTCATTTTATGACAAAAAACAAATTAAAAAATGAAATACTGAAAGAAATAGGCAGACTTTAATAATGTCAGAAGGTCATTATTTACTCCAAACTAAATTAAAATCAAACTTACTCAAAAACCTAAGGTATCTAGTGACTATTTACCCTATCTTAAACCATTTACTTTGAAAATTCTCCATTACCCATTTATCAAGCATAATACAAAGTATTGTTTTCACAAGTAAGTTATAGTGACAGGATGGTCCCAATGTAGAGACTAAAAACAACTGCCAAGCTTTTTGCAAAAGTAGAAGACAAAGAAATCTGACCCACACTAAAGTCAATTAAAGCCTATAAATAACCTTGAAGGTACCCAAGACTATTTTCGCTACTATTTTTCCTCTGTTTTTTTCTTTTTCGCCATTTTCATTTTATTTTGTACAGTAAATAGATTTACGTTTACTTAGACCTCTAAACGGCTTCCCAGGTGGCGCTAGTGGTAAAGAATCCACCTGCCAATGCAGATGTAAGACACGGGGGTTTGATCCCTGGGTCTGGAAGATTCCCTGGAGAAGGAAATGCAACCCATCCAGTAGTCTTGCCTGGAAAATTCCATGGACAGAGGAGCCTGGCAGCCTACAGTCCATGGAGTCACAAGAGTCAGACACAACTTAGCATGCATGCATAGACCTTTAAAACCATTCTTATGGATTCTAACAACACAAATACAGTGAGAGAAAAGAAATGAAGGAGCACAACTTCACTTCAGCTTGAATGAAAGGAACAGAGCAAGATCATATTCAATGAACCACTAGAATAACCATAAACTTGTTTGGAAAATCTATTTTATAAGATGTACCAAATAAAAGTTGACACCTTAAAAAAAAAAACAAATTGAATTTTGGTTCATTTTCCTTTTCAAGTCACCATGATTTTACAAAGAGAAGTAGAAAGGAAACTTGGGATATGTACTAATAAGTATTAATACATATGTATTAATAAGCATGTATTAATAAAATTGTGTAGCCATTGTGTAAAATGGACTGACAGTTACTCAAAACTTTAAACATACAACTACCATATGACTAAGAAATTATACTCTGAGGTATATATCTAGGACTGAAAACTCAAATACATATACATATGTGTTCACAGCCAAAAGATGGAAATAGCCTAAATGTCCACGAATGAATAAACAGATAAACAAATTGTGGTCTCTCCTTACAAAAAAGTATTTATTATTCAACCATAAGAAGGAATGACGCAGTAGTGATATATGCTACAATGGGGTAGGACATTATGCTAAGTGAAAGAAGCCAGGCTCAAATGGTAGATATTATGTGATTCCATTTATATGAAATACCTAGACTAGAAAAATCCATAAGACAGAATGTAGAATGATGGCTGCCAACTGCTGGGAGAAGAAAATGAGAAGCAGCTGTAATGGATACAATTTTCCTTTCAGGGTGATGAAAATGTTTTAGAACTAGATAGAGGTGACCGCACATCTCTGTGATTGTACTAAATGCCAGTGAATTGTTCACTTTAAAATGGTAACTATCTTATGTCAATTTCACTTTCACCTCAATTTTTTGAAAACTTTCAAATAAGAAAAAAAAAAAAAAACTGGGTCAGCTGTTAGAAGACACAATTTCTAGAACCGGGTTCTAGGCCAGCCACTTATAGCTGACCTCTCTGCGCCTCAATTTCTTCATCTGTAAACAGGTTGGGAACAGATGATATCCAAGCTTTCTCTCATTAACTGTTGCTCTATACCTGCAGCTCTGAATTTTTAAAGAATTGTATCAAATAGGAATTTATCTGGAAAAAAAAAAAAGCATGAAGTACTGGTTAATGTTCTCAGAAAGTTTTACATGAAAGTCATTAGAAAGTTTAACAAAACTGCCTCTCATAATGACTTTAAATTAGGTGGACATAAACATTAAAAGGCGAGTCAATAAAGGCAATTCTGTAGAAGTAAAACTAATGTGTTCTAAGATTGTAATTTTCTAGTAGTCACGCTATATCCAAGGACAGAAGTTAGAGAATCTAACCACAATTATAAATAAATAAATGAAATATGCAAATCTAGAAGAAAGACTGAATTACATAAATCTCAGGCATTTTTCCCTAACATCAATTCTTTCAGGCTTTAAGTGGTGCTGAGAATTATGTAACCTGCAGTCACTGAGTGCTGGCAGTTTGTATTTCAGATTCAATCTATTAATGTGCTGTGCTGTGCTGAGCTTAGTGGCTCAGTTGTGTCCTACTCTTTGGAACCCCATGGACTGTAGCCCGCCAGGTTCATGGGATTGTTTCTGCAGGCAAGAATACTAGAGTAGGTTGCCACGCCCTCCTCCAGGGGATCTTCCCAGCCCAGGGATCGAACCCAGATCTGCATTGCAGGCAGATTCTTTAAAGTCTGAGCTACCAGGGAAGCCCTAATCTATTAATATATATAGCTAAAAATAAGGTACACTATAAATACTAAAGAGCCTAACTAGTGTTCTCACAACTCTTATAAGTTGGCAGACTAAAACCATGTAAGCAAGCCAAAATTTTCCTCAGGAAGCAGCTTTGGCTATATTTTAACATAACAAATATTGACCTGAGTTATCAGAATCTCCCACCATACAGTATAGCAGAAATAATTTTGGTCTAGAAAATTTAAGCCAAATGATGTCAGCTGCCATAGCCAAAGAAATATCTTAATAACATTCCTACGAATTGTCTCAATCTGTATTGGCAAACTAAACTATGAGATGTGCCCACAAATGACTGAGACAACTGACTAGTTGTGCAGCTTTTTTTAAAAATAAATATCAATTGAGCTTTAGAAAAATGGGTACCATTCATATCAACCTAAACATAGGTAAATCAATGAATGCAAACCAAAAAAGAGAAAAGGAAAACAAGCACCATTTACCAATAATTGCTCTTCAGTCATCTTGCTAAGCACATATGAAAACCATGAATACAAAAGATACATATAAAAAAAGAAGATGCATGTCACAACCGGCTGTTAAAAGCATCCTTTCAATGTAACCTAAACCCCTATGACCCATCATAGGCATCGTATGCTTGCTGTCACAATATCAAAAAGTTACTTTTCCTTTCATAAATCAAACGTGAAATAAGATCACTGAATACAAAATCAATTAATTTTAAAAAGTATAACAGCTTTTAATCATGGACATATGTTCTGCTTAGTAAGAGCACATGGGTTTTAATTACTAGCTGACATAATATACTGTAATTATGCAAAAGTATATTTTCCACTTAGCATACAATTTTCTTATTTATATATCCAGCTACTACCAAATCGACTACTTTACTACTTACCCTGTTGTGACCAAAAATACATTAAAATTTTTGATGCTTTTGAATAAACTTGTCTTTCAAAAGTAATTCCATAGTTCATTTGTATAACTAGAGTAGCTCTTGAAGTCTACTAGTATTATACTTTAAAAAGCTTTAATTTAAAAGAAAAATAAATTTTCTACACTCTGTTGACATCTCTCAAGTTTAACAATGCACAAAAGTCAAGTTATGTATCAAATTAAACAAATGAGTTGCAGTAAACTAATTTATTCTGACAAATTTGAATCAGTGAAACAATTATAAATTTCTAGTTCCATACATAGCTTATACTTGAGTTAATCCAGACTGAATGGTTTCTTTATGAAACTCATCTTAATCCTCTATGCATAAAATTCCAACATACAAATAAATAAAGTTTCCCTAAGTAATATACAAGGTCCCTTTTCACTGTTTCTAAGTCTACACCATTTCTTCAGCACTGAAAAAAATCTGGAGTTGTGCAATTAAAATTGTTCCTGAAAAGCATTAAGTGTAAAAATAAAGAAAAAGCAAAGGCTTTGCTATTCTTAGGTATAGCAGAGGGTCCAACTCACACAAGTACGCACGCTGGAGTGAGCAGAGCTATGCTGGGCAGAACTAACCAGACCCTGACACTCCAGAGCTGCCTCCTGCTATTGTGGTAACAAAAAAGACGGGTCCTCTCAACACTCCCCTAGGAGCTTGTGGAACAGCAGTGTGAAACGCTGGGCTTCTCCATGGATCTTACACAACCAATCCACATCCCTTAACAGAGAGAATACAGAGCTAGGACTTCCTATGAAGTTCAGCCCATCTAGGTCTTAAACTGACTCCTGAGAGCCATTCACCCAATTCCCAACTCTCATCCACCATGGGACCGCTGAATATATTTTCCAGACCAATTCTGAACCCCTGATGCCCTGTTCTCATTGTGCTGTTGCTGCTGCTAAGTCACTTCAGTCATGTCCGACTCTGTGCGACCCCATAGACGGCAGCCCACCAGGCTCCGCCGTCCCTGGCATTCTCCAGGCAAGAACACTAATGCATGAAAGTGAAAAGTAAAGTGAAGTTGCTCAGTCGTGTCCGACTCTTCACGACCCCATGGACTGCAGCCCACCAGGCTCCTCTGTCCACAGGATTCTCCAGGCAAAAGTACTGGAGTGGGTTGCCATTGCCTTCTCCGTGCCCTGTCTACCAAAAGTTAAATTTCTTAGTTATCAGTCCTCTCCTGTACTCTAACCACTATACTGTTCTTGTTACTTCCTCCTTTATACAACTTCCCATTGCTTCCCTTCCTCCCAAAACCTCCCTCTGGGTTTATTCTGCTCTATGATAAAAATAAATACATCTATATGATCAAACATTTCACTGTTTGCTTTACGTAAAAGCTGCTTCCCCTGCAGCACTCTCAAAGTTTGCTTATTCTTTCATTTATCAAGTACCCCAACTTCACAATGAAGGGTCATTGCCCTAACCATAACTCTCAGCCAGTTTCCTGTAAAAAAGAAAACAACAACAACAAAAAGACACCCTGTCACTGTGCAATTGCTGCACATCAGAATTACCTAGGGGCTTTTTAAAGTCCCACTGCCCAGATTACACCCCCATACAAATTAAATCAGAACAGCTGAGGGTGGGAACTGGCCACTGGATTATCTAACGTGCAGCAAAATTAGGATAAGTAACATTGGTAGTTTGTCAAGTTCCCCAGGTGATTTTGCAATATGCAGTCACAGGTACAAACCACTGATCCCCAAGGCATTCCTAATCATTCACTCAAAACTCTTGACACATAACACATAACAAGCTTCTCTATCCTAAGTACTATATAATCCTGAATTATTTCAACATACATCCATTCAACACTCTTTGTTTTGCTTTGTTTTTTTGAACACGCTGCACAGCTTGAGGGGTATCAGTTCTCCATTCGGATTGAACCCGGGTCACAGCAGTGAAAGTGCTAAATTCTAACCACCAGATCACCAGGGAACTCCCAACTCTACTGTTAACATCATAAGCATTTCACTTCCACCAACTTTCATTGCAAGTCCACTTTTGCCACTGTAAGACCACATATCAAACTGCATCATTCTGTCTTCTCTGGATGGGAAATGAGACTAACTTACCCTTTGTTCACAATCTTCCAGTTCTATACTATTTAAACCTGTTAAATCTATTTTTCATTATTATTCAGAATTGCAGATGCTTAATTCTTCTACCTTCTCCTTACTTAGCCCACTTCTGCATTCACTTCCCTATCTAGATCAGACTCCACAGTTCACCATTTCAACCACTCTCTTGCCACTATCTTCATTTATCAAATTAAGTTGGAACTGTCTGCTTATTTTCCTGTATATACCATATGCTCTAAGTCTTATGAGGACATAAATTGTGTATGTTTTGTTCACTGATGTATTCTTGGTGCCAAGAATAACATTTGGCACATCTGGTATACCCTGAATAAGTATATCCAGAATACACAGATCTTCTCACTAATCATCTAAATCAGTGTTATAACACATCAATATTTTTTTCCCTAGTGATAATCTTCACCAGACTACCTTCTTTTCTTATCATTAACTGGCATCTTAACACTTAGATGCAACTTGCCCTTGGTTTCTGTGTCAAATCAGTTCAGTGAGCAACTACTCTCTATAGGGAGAAGGAAGAGAAGACAGGAGCAAAAAGTGCAACAGTAACCAAACTCTACTGGAAAAAGTAGACAAACACTTGAGAAGCTTATAAAAGCAGGAAAAGATAATTTACATTGTCACCTTTAAGAGTAGTTTTTTTAATTTAATGAAAATATTCTCTCAGGTGTATTAAACATAGGGAAAGGTATGGAAGTAAGTACCCAGACTGTTTTTAAAACAGAGAAAGCAAATAATACTTTCACTTTTTACTAAACATTTTTCTAAACCGGTTTACTTTTCAAGCTGCAAGAACTTGTTTAATATATATATTTAATATATTTTTTAATAAATATACATAGCAAATAATACTTTATTATTTTAAAATTACACATATCACTTTTCCTACAAAAGACACACCATATCCTTAACTCATTTTATTTATATTCAATTAACAGTCACTTAAAATATTTAAGTGACAACACTATTATGGGTGTTTATTTCTATCAAGCAATGATAATGATCATAAAACTTGTACTCCACCACGTGAAAAACATGAAACTAACACCTTGCTTAAGAAAGCAGGGCAAAACAGTCAAACTATGGTAATAATAAGGGAATAGCTCAACACATAACCTTTAAAATGTATCTGCTATGGAAAAAATCTTAAAAAATGGATACTTAATGACCTAGATAACCACAGTGGTGTGATCACTCACCTAGAGCCAGACATCCTGGAGTGTGAAGTCAAGTGGGGCTTAGGAAGCATTACTATAAACAAAGATAGTGGAGGTGCTGGAATTCCAGCTGAGCTATTTAAAATCCTAAAAGATGATGCTGTAAAAGTGCTACTCTCAATACGCCAGCATATTTGGAAAACTCAACAGTGGCCACAGGACTGGAAAAGGTCAGTTTTCATTCCAATCCCAAAGAAGGGCGATGCCAAAGAATGTTCCAACTACCGCACAACTGCACTTATCTCATACTCTAGCAAAGTAACGTTCAAAATTCTCCAAGCTGTACATGAACCGAGAACTTCCAGATGTTCAAGATGGATTTAGAAAAAACAGAAGAACCAGAGATCAAATGGCCAACGTCCACTGGATCATAGAAAAAGCAAGAGAGTTCCAGAAAAACATCTACTTCTGCTTCACTGACTATGCTAAAGCCTTTGACTGTGAGGATCACAACAAGCTGTGGAAAATTCTTCAAGAGATGGGAATAGCAGAACACCTGACCTGCCTGCTGAGAAATCTGGATACAGGTCAAGAAGTAACAGTTAGAACTAGACACAGAACAACAGACTGGCTCAAAACTTGGAAAGGAGTACATCAAGGCATTTAACTCATATGTAGAGTACATCATGTGAAATGCCAGGCTGGATGAATCACAGGCTGGAATCAAGATTGCTGGGAAAAATGTCAGTAACCTTGGATACACAGATGACTCCACCCTTATGGCAGAAAGCAAAGAG
Source organism: Giraffa tippelskirchi (assembly GCF_054371585.1). Taxonomy (NCBI): domain Eukaryota; kingdom Metazoa; phylum Chordata; class Mammalia; order Artiodactyla; family Giraffidae; genus Giraffa; species Giraffa tippelskirchi. The sequence continues at coordinate 73,418,224 of NC_137284.1, forward strand.
GAATTAAAAAGTCTCTTGATGAAAGTGAAAAAGGAGAGTGAAAATGTTGGCTTAAAACTCAACATTCAGAAAACTAAGATCATGGCATCTGGTCCCATCACTTCATGGCAAATAGATGGGGAAACAGCGGAAACAGGAACAGACTTTATTTTCTTGGGCTCCAAAGTCACTGCAGATGGTAACTGCAGCCATCAAATTAAAAGACGCTTGCTTCCTGGAAGACAAGCTATGACCAACCTAGACAGCATATTAATAAACAGATATATTACTTTGCTGACAAAGGTCCCTCTAGTCAAAGCTATGGTTTTTTCAGTAGTCATGTACGGATGTGAAAGTTGGACTATAAAGAAAGTTGAATGCCGAAGAATTGATGCTTTTGAACTGTGGTGTTGGAGAAGACTCTTGAGAGCCCCTTGGACTGCAAGGAGATCCAACCAGTCCATCCTGAAGGAAATCAGTCCTGAATATTCACTGGAAGAACTGATGCTGAAGCTGAACCTCCAATACTTTGGCCACCTGATGGGAAGATCCAACTCACTGGAAAAGACCCTGATGCTGGGAAAGATAGAAGGCAGGAGGAGAAGGAGACGACAGAGAATGGTATGGTTGGATGGCATCACTGACTCAATGGACATGAGTCTGAGCAAGCTCCAGAAGATATTGAAGGACAGGGAAGGCTGGCATGCTGTAGTCCACGGGGTGGCAGAGTTAGACACGACTGAGAGACCGAACTGAACTAATTTGTATATTGTCAAGGTTTACTTAAGTAGTAAATAAAAATTTTAAAACATTAGTAAGTATAAGAGTAACAAGGCGGAGATGATGAGGGCAGACACACTGCTGTAAGCAACTGTGAAGAGGCAGCTGGACCACAGTCAGAAACGATCAAGACAATCATGACTGAGCTGTGACTCCTGGACATGGAGTGCTGCTGAAAGAATAAGCCGGCCTAGTTAGGGATCTGCACAGTCAAGACCCAGAGACTCAGAACATGCTTGTTGTTATTTAGTCACTAAGTCATATTTAACTGTTTCACGACCACATACACTGTAGCCCACAAGGCTCCTCTGTCCATGGGATTCTCCAGGCAAGGATACTTGAGTGGGTTGCCATTTCCTTCTCCAGAGAGCTTCCTGACCCAAGGATCAAACCCACATCTCCTGCTTTGGCAGGTGGATTCTTTACCACTGACCCACCAGGGAAACTCGATTAGACATAAGGGAAATGCAAACCACTACTGAGATACAGATAACAATAAATATTCTTGAGAATGTAAAGAAACTAGAATCCTCCCATATGGCTTGTGGGAAAATAAACTCAATCACACAGCAAATTACCTTAAGCTCCTCTTACAAAAGTAAGTTAGAAAGAATGAATTTAGCTAATACATCAGAAGACTGCCAAACTGTTCTCTACTAAAGTACACAAAACTTTTACCATGGCAGTTAAGTAGTATAATATAAGATAAAACAGGCCATATTCATAAGTGTCCCTTTGCCTCATTCATATAAGACTTTAACAATACAAAAATAAAAGTCCCAACACTGACAATTCAACTTCTGCTTTTCCCCATAGTAGATAATAAAAGGGAAAGTCACAGTAGTTAGATGTTCAAAGCACAGCCTCATACTGAACTGTCACCAATCTCCTACTTCTGCTTTTCCTTCTTATGAAAAGCAGCATCCTATTTTAAAGGAGTGCTTAGTATTAACTGCTTAGTGCTTTGCTAACCACTTTACATATAACCACTTCACAACAACTCTAGGACATGTTATATTATGAACTCTAATCTATAGATGAAGAACAGCTTAAGACACAGAAGCGGACCATGAACTAAGCTTGGTGTAAAATTCAAGCATGTCCTGAGCCATGATTTCACACTGGCTCTCAAGTAGGTTTGTTTTTTTTTTTTAAATGATGTGGAGGTGATGGGCAAAATTTTGTACACGTATCTAAGGAATCAAATTAAAGGGATTTAATAAGATTTAAAAATTCTATTTATCAGAAAAACCTGACGTGACTAAACTGACATATCTTAAAGTCCTTGGCACTCCTTAAGAATCTGATGTAGATTTTGTAGGTATTACTATTCAGATAACTTTCCAAGGTACATTCTAGAGTTGATACAGGTTCAGAAAAATTTCCTTCATGCTCCTGAAGGCTGTATAGTAACAACTCAACAAAACAATGATCCTTAAAGTACTACAAGATACTCTTGATTTACATAAAAAGTAAAGCCCAACATCATTTATTAACTCTGAGATTATGAGGCTTTTTAATCAATAAATTCAGACAAGAAGGCATACAACAAAAAGAAAGTTATACTGAGTTGTATTATTTAAAATATATACATAAACTGTGTATACATTTGCCTTTTAAATTAGCAATGAAAAATATTTTTAAACCCATTAAGTGGAATATAACTTAAAAAAATAAAAGTTAAACTCTTTATTGTGGCCTGTTAAATTTACTTCAGGGGGAGAGAAAAGGGTGAAGGTCAAGGGAAATCACTGAGAAAGGAAGCTGCAGAACTACAGACACAGAAGGTCATAATACAAGATAGAGATGAGGGGGAAAAATCAACACATCCACAAAGCAAAAGCGACATGGAGGAAAAAATAACTATAGTGAGGAAAATAGAGACAGACACAGATTCACCCACAGAGGACCTTGATGGCACAATCTTCAGCTAAGTAAAACATTATTATCACATGAACACTCCACTCCTTGAATATAACAATTTATTGTACTATTACAGGAATGCAGATAAGGAGCTGCTGAATAAAGGAATTGCAATTATTTATATTCTTAATATCCATATTTAGATGTACAGTACAATTAATAACTTACAAATGAAAGTCCTTTTCTTAACCTACTATACAGTACTACTAATACCAACCAAGCTAACTACATATTTTCTTTTAAACAAAGGATTTTAACATTCCTCATCTTTCTATTCTCTATAAAGGAACAATTCAAGAGAAAAGCTTATATAAATTCTGAGTTACTTTACATAAAACTTGATTAAATTGACAAGAACCATAGTATTTCCCATAGCAGAAAACTACACAATGTTGACACTTTTTAAAGCACAACATGAGAATACTAAACTTTTTCCTTTCACTTCATCTATAGTAAAAGCTTTAATGGCCAGAGGAAATTATTGGTCAGTCAAAAGTTCTAGTTATGGTCATAGTATTCAAGTGTCACCTCTCTTGATGTCCTCCTGATATTTAGTCTAAATTTAGCCCTAGTGCAATACATAAATTAGAAAGTTAATAAAAACTGAGAAAGTAAGGGAAGAATTAGATCATCTGGGTCAAAAGGGAATTACTTTATTTGATTTGACATTTTAAACCTTATCCAATGAAACAAAGACAGAACACAAAAAACAACTTCAAACAAGTTTTAAACAAGTGGTTTAAAAAAATAAACCACTTGTTATTTACTTCTGAGGAAGTAATAATAAAATCTAGATATTTCTTGGTGTTACTGTGGGAAATACTGTGTGCAGTACTTAACATGCTATTTCACTTAATACTGAGAACAACCCTATGGGCTAAGGATCATTAATTTAAAAGTTACACCGATGAGAAAACTGAGGTTCATAAAGGTTAATAACTTTTTAAGGTCAAAATACTCCAAACTGACAGAACTTACAGATTCATATCCAAATAATCTGACACCAACTGTCAGTCTTAACCAAAAGCATACATTCTTCTTCAGAAATTAAGAATGTAAGAATGTTCAATCTGTGATTAGAAGAGATAAAGACATAGATGATAACATTCTTGAGTTCCAGCAGAAAGATAACCTCACTAACTTCTGCAGTCCTATAAATTTTGCATTAGTGCTTATTATTTGACTGAATATTATGAGCTATCAAACATTAACTTGTAGAACTTGGTTCAAAAAATATTTTTTATATAAAATACTCTTAAGCCTAATCAACTTTTCTAAAATTTTCATATAATTAATATACCCACTATTTGTACAGCCTATCATTTCAGTTTCTTTTTCGGTACCTTTGCTGTGCTATACATTTCAAGTTGTCTCCAACCTCCCTCTAGCCCATTTCCTCTTATTCTGCTAACTCTTACAGGATTAGACCACTGCAACAGTTCAAGTGTTGAGCACTCAGGTAGTATGCAAGAAAAAAACATCAGATGTTAGCAATTAACACTGGATATTAAAGTAGCTGGTTATATTAATAGTTGTAATCTAATTAACACCCTGAGGAAAATTCTGAGGGAAAAAAAATGCCACCTCAAATAATCTCAGGAAGAGAAATTAAGAACAAATTCTAAGGTATATTATGACTTGGAGAAACACTGGTAATACATAGTATCAGAGTATCTCAAAATCAGACCATTATTCCCCCAAACTGAGGTGAAATTAAACTGAGGTGAAATCTTATTTCAGACTCAACTCTTCCATGAAAACTGTACAATTTCAATCAGTTTTATAAGTTCCAAGCCTCAAATGACAGTGAATCCAAGAGCCATTCTCCATACATGTCCTGTTGTCACACAACGCTAGCCTGAAAATAAAAGATGTCACAATACAAAGAATCACATACTCGCTCACATGCCAAGCCACAGCCAGGCTAAAAATAACTCCAGGGTTCCAGGAGCACAAGCAAGTCAGGTTTAAATGAGGAGTAACACACAAAGACTCTCCAATAATGCCGGCTAAGGTCGAAAGCAAAGCAGGATTCACCTTAGGAGTCTCTTAGATGCATCAGAATTAAAAGTCCCTCAGGAAACTGGAAAAAACAGTGCAATAATCTAACAATGCTGAATTATTACAGATTGTATATGAGCCTCTGGTACTCACTGAAAGAGTATTAAACCAGTTTAATTTTCACCACTGAACAGAGCAGAATTATTTTATTAATCTTTTCTGGTACATGTTATTTCTGAATGTACAATGGAAACAGAGATGAGTGAAATGAGCAAACAGTAAGAGTGACATGGAGAGATATTTTAGGTAAAAGATCATGGTAGCAGCTGCGCTCCTAGAAAATGTACTCCCCAAATTTCCAAATTTTTGAAATTCATGACCAAATTTTTACTCCTGAAAATTTCAAGACAGCATTAAAGATCATACAAATATGAAACACTCCACAAAGCACCCAAACATCTGCATTACTGTACTATTATAAACAAAGCTTTAAGTTTATCTAGTTCTGGAATATAAATGAAATCATGAAAATAAAGCAGTAAGAGATACAAAATAAAATCCAACCTGTTCTTGCATTTATAATTTATTACATAAAAGCAACAAGAACCTAATCATATTTTTCTCTGTAGGAAAAATTAAAACAGAATTACATTCTAACTAAATGCCTGATGTTAGTTTTTTTTTTTGGTCAAACTTTTGTGTGTTTTGTGATCCCAAACATAATTTTCAACCACGGTGTACTATTTCAAAAACCCTTATGGAGTTAGACACCAACCAATCTTTAAAGGGTAATTAATGCGAGAGTTTAAATTTATCAAAGACAATTTTTTCCTAGTAATTTTTTAATTTACTTTCATTTTATTGGAGGGAATATTCAACATTCTTTTATTTGACAGCTATTTAGTGAGGACTAAGTGTTAACTCTGTTCCAGACACTGGAAACACAACGGTAAACCACATATTTGGGATTTTACATGAATATGTGATATATGAGGGTAGGGGCCAAGTATTACTTTTACCGAGGTAATGGAATTCAGCTAGGTCTTTCAGTAAAATTTGGTAGACCTCTTAAGAAGTGATAAAGAGCTTTTTACAGAAAAACAAAGCAAACAAAAAAAGACAAATTCACTGATATTTTTTTCACGTCTGTGAATTAGCTTGGAGCAAACAGAGACAGCAGAAATGGGTCACCTCTTCACTTGTAAGAAGCAGTTCATTTTAGAACTGCCATCTCAGCCAAACTGGCAGTTTCACCTGGAGTTATAAAAAAAAAAAAGCAAGTAACCACCCGTTAATTACAAATTCTCCAAACTCTTATTCCTCTTAATTTTTCACCTTTTAATTATATTATTTGTTTTATTCTGACAAAAAAAAAAAAAACCTCAAGGCTTCAGTTGAATGATGGCCAAACTGCCAACATTTAGCTTTGATGGTGAATTTTCTGAAGGGGGGTTTCAGGTCAGATGCAACTTCAGCACCAGAACTTAGCATGTGCCTACCACACAGTAGGGGTATGTATGTTTGGTAAACAAAGTGACCCACAAAAAGTAATCTTCAGTACAAGTTAGTATCAAAGCTTTTTAAACACTGTAATAAACAACAGCTTTTCCTTTTTAGAACTTACCAGGGGTTGGTTAAAAATAAAAGATTTCTTTTGCCGCAAATATTTCATAATATGTACACACAAATGACTATGAACCCCCAAATAAGCAACCTTTTCCAAAATATTTTTCAGAACTTCCCTTTCAGAATTCTTTGGAATCAGTTTACCAACCACACAAGAAACAATCCGCATCACTAGCTGCCAAGACATGCTGTCAGTCTTTTTTTTCTTTCCCTTCTTTCAGTCTAATCCCTGACTCCCCTGTAATTGTACCAATAGCCAGAGGACACCCTCTTTTCTCCTGGGATCCACCCACCTACTGAGAAGCTAGTGAGCCATAAAGCTAGATGGAGCCTACGGTTTGAATTCATGTAAGTGCAAAGCATAGAGAGGAAAAAAAATTATATATTAACCACTAATATTTGTATAATGATTGACAGTTTACAAAGACTTCTACTCTACCATTTATTCAATTTTCACAACAATATGAGAGTAACTAGGAAGGTGTTATCATCTCTGTTTTACACAGAAGGAAACTAAGACTCAGAAAGTTCAAACAACTTCCCCAGTGTCAAATCATAAATAAATCGTGAAGTTAAGACTCATCCCTGTAATGCTTAACATATAGGTCATACTTGGGTAGCCTCACTATTGAGGTAGCTAATAGACAAAGTATGCAACACCATGACTCCAACCTATTATTCAAATTTTAACCATTTTTAACATGATAAAACAGAGCTGTACACTTGATTCAAAAATGGAAAGTCAATGTTCAAGTACTATCAATCGAAGGGGCACTTGGTCTCTGAAACCACAAAATTTCAAAACACAGTTTAAAAAGTCACAGCCTTGAATCTCACACAGGAATGCCATAAAGTCACAGCTTTGCCATCAAACGGCTAGTTAGTGAGTGGCCAGCATCAGAAACTCTTAACCATTTTCTTCCTCTTCCAGAAGCTCACGCTCTCTCCTTTTCCACTATTAGTCAGGTAACAGAGCTTAACTGATCCCACATAAAGCAATCTATTTCAAACATCCTCTCATAGCCTTTTTTCCTCTCTTTAAGCATACTCTATTCCATAGGTAAACTAGAAATGGCACTGAACATAAACATAAGCACATCTAACAATGTGATGATTAACAGATAAAGCACCTTTTACAATCTGCAAAACTCTATGTATGTGCTGCTAGTTACTACACACAGAAATGAAGAGCCATACATTCTGAAGTGGCCTTACTATTCACAAACCAATGCTTTGTTATCTTTTAAACTACAAACATTTGTACTCAGTTCTTCCAAATTTAATTCCATATTTCCTCAAATAAAATAACTTTATAAACTTGTGGTAATTAGTGCAAAACTTTTAAACACAGTGGACTAGATAAAAAACTATTTTATATCAGTTTTTGTGAAAGTGTTAGTCCCTCAGTTGTGTCTGACTCTTTGCGACCCCGTGGATTATAGCCTGCCAGGCTCCTCTGTCCATGGAATTCTCCAGGCAAGAATACTGGAGTGGGTTGCCCTTCCCTTCTCCAGGGGATCTTTCTGACCCAGGGATCAAACCCAGATCTCCCACACTGCAGGCAGATTCTTATCATTTGAGCCACAAGGGATGCCCAATTTTTGTGAAACAGTGGTCAAAAAAAACTTTGGAACATCCATCTGAACATTAGTATCTCCAAACCCAGGACATCCAAGGACGGTTATGGAAATCTAAAATCTCTTTTTTAATATTCTGAAATGCCAAATGGAAAAGGGAGACTTACCTAATATAAAGTTATAGAGTTTAACTAAAAAAATTCAAACATATTTGCTTTTGTTTGCAATTCTATCAATGAGTTAGCCAGTTGCTAATCAGAAGTGATGAAAAATGGGTATATATGTGCTACAATAATAAAATATAATGAAAATAAATACAAAGTAAGAATAATTTATGTATAAGCTCTCTGAAAATCTGGAATCAATGGGGCAAAAAAATGAAACATAGGTCCTTTAGAATTCTTGAGAAATGGTTGGCAATATTCAACTTGGTTTGTCAGAAGATCCTAAACCAAGTCGTATGTAGAGTGACAAGGTGGCCTCATTCTAGACAGTGATGTCCTTATACTTCCCTTGTAAAATCTCTTTCCCACCTTTAAACATTCTTTGAATGTCAATGGGCCTATGGTTCTTGTTCTGGTTAGTAGCCTTTAAAATGTTATTAATTAATAATTAAAGAAATAGATCACATCGCTTAAGGAATAATCCACCCCAAGTGTATGTCTCAGAACAAATATATTAATCAACAAAATCATGTCATAATTTTTTCTTAAGCACTTACTATGAGCAAGAGTGTATGTGTGTCTGTCTTTTAAAAAGAGCTCTGAAAGTCCAAAGATCTCCCCTGATGCACAACTCATCACATCTCAGGGTTTCCCAAAGCAAAATATAACAAACTCTTTTTAAGTCTTTATATTAAGTCAGGGTTCTCCAGAGAAACAGAATCAGTAGGAAATTTTTTTTAAAAGAGATTTATTATGAGGGACTGGCTCACAAGCTTATGGAAGCTTGCTGTCTGCAAGCTGGAAGGACAGGAGAGCCAGTGGTGTAATTCAGCCCAAAGGCCTGAGAATTAGGGAAGCTGATGGTATAAATCATGGCCCAAGATGAAATGACACGTTTGAGCTGGCACTCAAACAGTGAAGCAGAAAAAAGGGGCAAATTCCTTCTTCCCATTGTCTTCCTCAGGCCCTCAACACACTGGACAGTGCCCACCCACACTGGGGAGAGCAATCTACTGTAAGGAGCCCACCACTTCAAATGCTTATCTTGTCCTCATCCAGTTACACCCTCACCATTATACCCAGAAACAATGTTTAATGTGACACTCCAAGGCTGGTCGACACATAAAATTAACTGACACATAAAATTAACTATCACAGTCTGTATGCAATTTGACACAAATTCCAACACCTTCTTTGAGAGTAAATCACCTATCAAAAGCTATAAGAAATCCTATTTAACTTCCCGTAGGCAAATCTTCCAAACGTATTTGAAGCACAAAATTGTACTCCCTTAACAACTATTAACCTTGGACTTCTAAAAGGGCAGCAGCTTATGCCTTACCCATCTGTACATATTTGTTAACCACCAAATCAAGAATTAGCATTAATATACAAAAGAATCAGTAAGTCTGGATGGAAATTACTTAGCATACCTGTAAGTACCATTTACTAGTGCCCCATATTTACACTGGAGAAGGCAATGGCACCCCACTCCAGTGTTCTTGCCTGGAGAATCCCAGGGATGGCAGAGCCTGGTGGGCTGCCGTCTATGGGGTCGCACAGAGTCGGACACGACTGAAGCGACTTAGCAGCAGCAGCAGCAGCAGCAGCATATTTACACACAACCCAAACAACTATTAAGTTTAAATAACTACAATTTTTATTCACTATTTTTAAAAGCACGCATGTCAACAGACTGCTGATTGGTTCTTATGCAAAGACAACCTCCAGAGTATGCCATAGCACTGGACCAAATTCAGCATATTTTCCTACAACTTCTATACTTTAGTTCTCTGTAATAATACTCACAAATAATAACCCCAATAGCTCCTAAAAGTATGTTTAATGAAAATTCACTAATAAATATTTCATTCAAGTGTTGTGAAAATTCAGATTACATGAAAAAAATTCTCAGGTAAACTACTCGCTTACCCATACCCTAAGTCTGATATGCTGAAATTCACTCCTATTTTAAAAAGAGTGGCACTTCCCAGGTGGCGCTAACAATGTAGGTAGACAGAAGAGATGGGAGTTCAATTCAGGAGGGCATGGCAACCCACTCCAGGATTCTTGCCTGGAGAATCCCCACGGACAGAGGATCCTGATGAGTTACAGTCCATGGGGTCGCAAAGAGTCAGACACTACTGAAGCGACTTAGCACGCACACAGAGGATAAGTAAGTGAGTATTAAACAAATAATTTTCAAGTATAGTATTTACAAATTATTGGGCAAATGTCACAGGAGGAACATTAAAATTAAGAAGTCCTGAAAAAAAGGTTAAATGGACATTAAGTGGGAAAAAAAAAAAGTCCTCTTATGGAAATGCAAAGGACACAAATACACAAATATAGCTAGCAAGTCTTCTAAATACTTCAATAGTATTTAGAATGAAAACAAAACAAAGTCAAAAAACTTAAATTGAGAACTATGTTAATAACTTCTCTTTCATTTAAAAAAAAAAGCAGCATGATGATCCTCTGGGGCTCCACTTTCAATTCACACTAATCTATCATATCTCACAGGTTTATATACAAATGAATTTGCTCAACTGGAGAAAATTTTCCTCTCAGCTTAACTTAATGTAGCCCTTAATTGATCACTTGCATGGTTTCTCACTTCTGCAAAGGTTTCAAAGACCTAGTCTGACAAAATGCAAAAGTGAAAAGTTTCACATGAATGTTTATTATTCTCATTTGATATGTTACATTAAGTAGCTATATTTTTTACATCCCCACCTCAGTTTAAAAAAAAACAACCAAACTAAAAACAGTGTACTGATGATTATGAGCTACAAAAAAAAGATTAATGATGCATTCCATACTGAGCCACAGAAACGGCAAACAATTTGTAATGAGTTCCTAGGTGTGATTACTGACTCAAAGAGTTGTATAATTTTTAAGCAAGCTATTTTAATTCTCAACCTCAGTCTTCTTATCTGGCTAATGGGGCTATCACCTGCCCCAATGTTGTGATGTGAAAGAACTAAGCAGATTGTATGATTCACCACTTTCTGAGCACAATATATGCTCACTGAACAGAGCCCATCATTATACATTTTGAGATCTCACATAAACAAATCATAGCCCCCAAACATGCTGATATCTAAGTTAGCACTAAGAGAAGCAGTAAGAAGAAATCCCACACTATAATTTTAGTAAATCAATACTGACTATCATTTTATATCCAAAATACTTCAAAACAGGACGATTTCTGAATGTGGTCCACAAAAACCTAATGTCAAGCAAAAAAGTCTTTCTCAAGTAATAATAATTTTCAGTTTATCTACTACAATATTCAGACAAAGAAGCAGTATGTTTTAAAATCTATGAAGAGAGCTGAAAATTACTTATAGGGAGCAAAATGGTCAGAATTCTGTACCTAGTCAGGAGATGGGATTCCAGTTTCACCTCTGCCTCTAATAATTGTTTGGCCTTGGACAAGTCTCTGGGCTTCAGTTTCCTAATCTATAAAATGATTACTCACAAACATAGATAAGATGCAAGTAGCATTTAATCTGAGTCTTACTTTGGAGAAGCAATCCAGGGTAGTTGTTAACAATGGACTCAGAGAGACAGCCAAGGTTGGAACCCTGGCTCTGATTCTTAAAAGCTAAGTGCAGCACACACACATACACACACACACACACACACACACACACACACATACACACAGCACTAAAGCATATCTAACTATTATGACTGACTTACTATTGAAAATAGATATCTCACTGAAACATGAAATTATTTTAAAATAGGGAAGCTTAGGGGAATTCCCAGGTGGCCTCGTGGTTCGGATTTCAGGCTTTCACTGCCCATGGCCCAGGTTCAATCCCAGGTAAGAGAACTGAGATTCTACAAGTCATGTAGCGTGGCCAAAAAATAATTTAAACAATAAAACACAGACGCTTAGAAAGTTCAGTCTTCCCCATTTTACTAGTAGGCACTGAGTTCATGTAAAAGCATTACAACTCTTCAATGGCTGCTAACCTAAGCCAAACTTCATCAAAAGATCATCTCATAAAATACTGTATATTATCAACAGCATTGAAAACTTATTATAAGGCTAATCTTTCCCACAAAATATCACACTAAAGGTAAAAATAAAACTTCTGATACTTACCTTTTTTTCCTAACCTAATACTGCTAATGACAACAGAAGCTTATGATGTACCATAATCTCTGGGAATAAAATTAACTACTGGAGTGGAAAAAAAAAAAATTTGTGAGATATAGAAATACAAAATGAACTACAAACTACTAGAAATAAGTAGTTCATGAGCTAAAATCAACCAATAAGGATTTACCAGGCACATCATATGCCAGGCTCTGTACACATTATCAAGTACAAATACCAAAGTATGAAGTTCCTCAGAGTCAATAAAGTAGGACAGGTAAGTCCTCTATTACCACGTTTTCACACAACAAAAGCCACTCAGCTACAAACATTTCTATCAGTCCAAGTAGGAATACTTCCCATTGCCCGTTAAAATTTCTTCCTATCCTTAGTTCAGCCCACAAAGATGCCCAAACTAGTCCCTGACAGCTGACACTGGAATCTTCACAGGACTTCAAGTGAGTAGCTTCTAAGACATTTCCTCAAATCCACAAGCCTCAGAATGTATCTTCAATGACACCCAAGAGCATACACCACAACACCTAACTGTGTGAGGTCAAGTACCTAGTTAGATCAATTTTGTTCTTCCCCTTAAAGTACTGTTACAGAAGGCAAACTGCTTCTTCAAAGTCTTGCTTTTTGTAATGGACATCAGACAACAGAAAAGGGAAACTGATTGGCTAGTCACAGTTGCCCTACTTCCATTTCAGGACCAAGGAAAAAAAAAACTGTTCCACTGAAAGTACCAAGGGAGCCTTAAGCAAATCAAGAGGACGGATGCTAAACTCAACTTTGTGATTCCCACTATTTAAGCGAAAGGTGAGGGGTGTGCGACAGGGGGTTAATGTAACCGGGCTACCCAAGTGCTCCCTTAGACAAAGAGGTCCTCTTCACGGCGTAGTCAAGGTGGGGGTGGGAAACAAGCCAGACTGGCCGAGTGACAAACCCAGGATGCTGACCGAGTTGGGAAGTGGAGGGCCCTAGAGGCCAGGGACCCGAGAAGGGAGACACCTCGGGCAAACCGTAGGGGAACAGGAACCAGCACGAACGCAAAGAGACGGACGCTGCCACAGAGCAATGCGTAAGGGGACGCCACGAAGGGAGCGGCGAGTTAGGAGGCAGCGACAGCAGGAGAAAGACCAGTGCCAGGAGCGACGGGCAAGTGGCAACCGCGAAACCAGAGGCACAGGCAAGCTGGAGGTGGTGGGACTGTTGAGTCAGCACCGCTCCTATTCAAGGGGCAGCTGTAGGATCCCCGCTGCTGCTCGACCCCGGGGGCCCGCTACCAAAGGTCGGGCCCGCCAGCGGCTGAAATAGTGTTATCTGAACGGCCAGCGCCGGCCCCTTCCCCATTTCACAGGTAAACACTGGCCGCCGTCGCCGCTTACCTCTGTTAACATTATTACACCCCGGGGAAGTGAGCTCCTCCCTAGCCTCGCCGCATGGCAACAGCCGTAGCAGCAGCGAAAACTGCCTGAGCCGCCGCCAACGGCGGCAACAGCTCCTTCTGTCCTCTCCCGGGCGGCGGCTTTACTCGGCTTCGCTGGCTTCCCCCCGGCCCGGCTGCTCGCGACGGACGCGCCGCCATCTTGGAAGAGCGACGTCCGCGTCTCCCTGCGACGTGCGCTCCCATTGGCGGGCGCAGGGGCCGCCGGCGTCTCGTGACTGTCGCCATAGCGCCGGCGCGAGGGGAAACGGAGGCTGGAGGCCGGAGACCTGCTCGGCGCTAGCGGCCAGGGCCCCAGGGCAGGGCGCAGGGGCTGACTTGGGACCGTCAGGAGGGCAGACAGACCCCAGCGCGGGGCCGGCCCGGGAGCTGGCGCGAGCGCCCGAGGCGACCGCTTATCTTCGGCCGCACGCCGGGGTCGGTCGGCCCTGGGGTGGACCGGCAGAGGCCGAGGCTTCGACTGATGGCGCCGCGGACGTCGCGCTTCTCGGGGATAAGGAGGCAGATGTCCAAGAGAAAAACTTCCCTCTCGCATTTCCCTGGCCCTGCGGCGACCTAAGAGCAGGCGGGGAATGTTCGTCTTTCTCCACTGTCTGTGGCTTAAATATGATCTGAAACTGCTCCCCGCTCAGTCCCTCTCCTTCTAAACTTTGCCAGAAACTTTCCTTTGTCTTTACCAATCCTCAGCGAGTTCTCTACTGGGATGCGCGACGGGTAGTAGAAGCGATACAGGCATATCAGCTTTACCCATATCGTAGCAGTTAGACGGTCGCTGATTCGATGATTGGCCAGCACCTGTATAACAATGAGGGCTTGGTTTTGCTCCTCGTGAGAAATCTCTAAAAAAATCAAAGCCAGTTTTGCTTTTTAACTGAGGTCTGTACAGCTCTACTGGCTTCTTGATACAATGTGTGTATGTGTGTATCTCATAGTGAGGTATCATTGTAAATAGTCATAACTTAAATGGGACAGAGCTCTGGAACCCAGCATGCATAGAAGCCCCTGAGACAGACACCGTTCTAAACCTGCAACTAGATGAGTTACGATGTGTGAAACAAGGCAGTCACTTCTACCTGAATTGTAATGAAAGTAGTTTATCTGAATCTGCTCTCAAAGTGTGTTGCCCTGTTGTAAGAAACCAGTTTCCAACTGACAAAGTTTTCAAATTTGACATGCAGAATCCTTCCATCTCTTTTAAGGGGTTACGAAGGCATTTCGGAAAACTAAGACCAGTAGAAGTACCTCTCTAGTGGAGTCCCCCGCCCCCTTCCTTAACGGTAGTACTATTGTGTAAAATGAAATTTACTTAATACATTACTCTTAAATTCTCAAGGCATTATGGACCTTGTGTTACCTCGTGTCCTCCTCATCAAGGAAACAGGATGGTTCATTTTGGTAGTCAGAAATTCGAGATAAATCCTGATTTTACCCAGTTCAACTAATTGAGGCAAGTAATTTTGTGTTGTTTTGATCTACATCTGATACATAATTTCCATATTAAAGGGCCAGCAAAATTCCGACCTCTGCAACAGAATAAAATGTGTTACTGGTATTGACAGCATAAGCCATGAATAGGAAACAAGATTGGAAAATACTATCTTGCCTAAGATACTAAGGGAAATGAAGAGATACTAGAGACAAGGAAGAACCTGGAAAAAGACAACTGTTCCAATGTATAAATAAAACAGGAGGCTCATTAATATTTAAGATACCAACTAGTAAATTAAAACTGTAATTTAGGTGTGTGGCCTGAGTAATTTTCGTTCACGTATTTTTCCCATTCCAGAAGCAAGGCATTTTCACTTATTTTAAAGGTGGTAAATTAAGTGTAGACACAACTTGAGGTTTGTACCAGCCTGTAATATGACATGGGTATACTTTTAACGTTTAGGAGTTTGTAGACCTAAGAGCAAGTCAAAATCATTAGCTCCCAAGTTTTCTTAGCCAGAGTTCTTTCTGTGACCTAAAAAAGCCCTTGTGCTATCTAATCTCACCAGTCCCACCCCACATCCACCTCTCTGACCTCATTTCTACTAAGCATTGCTCCTGTAACAACATGGTATCCTTCTAGCCTTGGGGCCTTTGCACTCACTGTTTATCTGGAAGCATCTTTCCACCAGATACCTGCATGGCTAGATCTCTCACTTCTGTTCCGTCTTTGCTCAAATGTCATTTTTTTCTAAGGAAACCTACATTTAAAATGTTACCCCTCCCCCAGCATCCTCCTAAAAGACCCTGACAGGAAAAGGCCTAATTAAAACTGAATAAAAAAAATCCCTGGTGTTGAATTTTTTTTTAATTGACTGTTGTGTTTTCTTATCTTCATGTTAGTGGGGGAATTACTTTTACTGTCAATAGAATGCCGGAGAGAAGTTTATGACAATAAGCTGAGCCTTTCCCTTAACCTTATGTTACTGCTGATATTTTCAATGGTGGTCATAGGATGGGGGGGTCAAAAGATAAAATATGTTAAAAAAATTTTTTTTCTTAGGTATATGTACCTTGAGCATGAGTTAAATTTATTTTGTTAGCAAGGGAAGCAACAGAGTAAGGTATGCCATTTCAGAGACTTAGGGAAGTTGAGAAAGAGTGCTTACAGAAGCAGCTAGCTTTAAAAAAAATAAAAAGTAAACATCTAATTTGGCACAGATTGCAGTTTCATTCCATGTGGTCTTAAAAACATCCTATCACTTGTAAAGGAAACTTGGGACAGGCTGACCTAAGATGCCAGGTTCTTTGGCTATCAATCAGAAATTTAAAACAAAACAATCCATCTGAAGAAACATGATAAGGATGCATCTATGGTTGTTATTGCAAAAGGTTTAATTCCTCAGCAGCATCCAGTTTGTCCAGTTAACACAGAAAGGATGATGAAAAGGTCAGAGGCAAAAATCAAGTGTGTGATGCTTTTAAACAGGCCATTGCTGGTGATTTCTAAACCTTAGAGCAACAATTCAGAATATCTAGTTTGTCTTTTTAATTTTAAAGCAAAGAAAAAAAATTATTCTACATATTCAGGTTGTCACATATTGGCTGTAATCCTTTTTGAGAAACTGGGAAAGTGTAATGTCAGTCTCCCAAGCAAATTCCATCTATCGAACAGTTGGTGCATTTAATCCTTTGGTTTCTTAAGCCATTTTACTCGCTACAGTTTACTCATGATGCAGTGTCACCAGTGTCACCTGTCACCTCTACTGAACATTAAATAGTGCCATATGTTCATTAGTAAAGTCCAGTATGAGAGTCAGTGTATCTGAAATGAAATAATACATTGTGAACAGAAGAGACACATGATAAAACAGACAACAGCAGGATATCCTGATTCTTTTTTATAGCTTTAGTATGACACCAATAAGACAGAAATTTCAAAGTATTTAAGAGTGATCTGAAGTCTAGCTTCAAATAGCTCAGCATGTGCTTTTTTCTTAAAACAGTATTTTTTGAAGAAATACTGAGGCAGCTCAAGACTTGAGAGAGGCAGATATAATATGAAGTTTCTCTAACATCAGATAGAGCCATAAAATAATAATATTCACCAGTCTCTTGAATAATAGCTCCACAATGGTACCAAGATCTTGATAGAAAGGACCTTATTATGAATATGTAGAGGTCTAGAGTGTATTTCAGAGGTTTTACTAGATCACTGACAACCTCAGTCAGTAATTTTTAAAACAAATATTTGTACACCATAAAAATTAGGCCTTGAGCACTTTTCAAAGAGTTCTTTCTCAATTGTTGATACTGTTTATCAGTGTATGGGCCAGGTGCTGAGGGTGGCATTTCACATACATTTAACAACTGAAAATGACTATCCCAGTAGATCTTAATAACCTCCAGGCTATGAGAGGTTTAGTAACCTAACTCAGATCACCTATCAAGGATACATGCTCTCAACATGATCCTGATGTTCCTCAGTCACCACCTCCTCTTTGAGTATGTTGTTCAGTCCCTAAGTCATGTCCCAGTCTTTGCAACCCCATGGATTGCAGGACACCAGGCTCCCCTGTCCTCCACTATCTCCCAGTGTGCTCAAATTCATATCCATTGAGTCGGTGATGCTTTCTAACCATCTCATCCTCTGCTGCCCCTTTCTCCTCTTGCCTTCAAATCTTTCCCAGCATGAGAGCCTTTTCCAATGAGTCAGCTCTTCACATCAAGTGGTTAAAGTATTGGAGCTTAATCATCAGTCCTTCCAATGCATATTCAGGACTGATTTCCTTTAGGATTGACTGGTTTGATCTCCTTGCAGTCCAAGGGACCCTCAAGAGTCTTCTCCAACACCATAATTCAAAAGCATCAATTCTTTGGCGCTCAGCCTTCTTCATGGTTCAACTCTCACATCCATACATGACTACTGGAAAAACCATAGCTTTGACTTTGTTGGCAAAGTGATGTCTCTGCTTTTTAAAATGCTGTCTAGGTTTTTCATAGCTTTTCTTCCAAGGAGCTAGTGTCTTTTCATTTAATGGCTGCTGTCACCATCTGAGTGATATTGGAGCTCAAGAAAATAAAATCTGTCACTGCTTCCAAATTTCCCCCTTCTATTTTCAATGAAGTCATAGGACCGGATGCAGTTTTTTGAATGTTGAGTTTTAAGCCAGCTTTTTCACTCTCCTCTTTCACCTTCATCAAGAGGCTCTTCAGTTCCCCTTTGCTTTCTGACATTAGAGTGGTATCATCTGCATATCTGAGGTTGTTGATATTTCTCCTGGCAATCTTGATTCCGGGCTGTGCTTCATTCAGCCCAGCATTTCACATGATGTACTCTGCACAGAAGTTAAGCAGAGTGGCAATATACAGCCTGGATGTACTCCTTTCCCAATTTGGAACCAGTCTGTTGTTCCATGTCTGGTTCCAACTGTTGCTTCTTGACCTGCATGATAGGTTTCTCGGGAGGCAGGTAAGGTGGTCTGGCACTCCCAT
Organism: Giraffa tippelskirchi; assembly: GCF_054371585.1. Classification (NCBI taxonomy): domain Eukaryota; kingdom Metazoa; phylum Chordata; class Mammalia; order Artiodactyla; family Giraffidae; genus Giraffa; species Giraffa tippelskirchi. The sequence goes on from NC_137284.1 coordinate 73,436,758, forward strand.
CTCTGTAAGAATTTTCCAATTTGTTGTAATCCACACAGTCAAAGGCTTTAGCGTAGTCAAAGAAGCAGAAGTAGATGTTTTTCTGGAGCTCCCTTGCTTTCTCCATGATCCAGTGAATGTTGGCAATTTGACCTCTAGTTCCTCTGCCTCTTTGAAACCCAGCTTGTACATCTGGAAGTTCTCAGTTCACATATTGCTGAAGCCTAGCTTGAAGAATATTTGAGCATAAACTTGGAAGTATGTGAAATGAGCACAATTGTACGGGAGATTGAACATTCTTTGGCATTGCTCTTCTTAGGGATTGGTATGAAACTGATCTTTTTCAATCCTGTGGCCATTGCTGAGTTTTCCAAATTTGCTGACATGTTGAGTGCAGCACTTTGACAGCATCATCTTTTAGGATTTTAAATAGCTCTGCTGGAATTCTGTCACCTCCACTAGCTTTGTTCATACTAATGCTTCTTGAGGCCCACTTGTCTTCCCACTCTAGGATGTCTGGCTCTAGGTAAGTGACCACACCCTTGTAGTTATCCAGGTCATTAAGACCTTTTTGTATAGTTCTGTATATTCTTGCCACTTCTTCTTAATCTCTTCTGGCTTGTGTTAGGTCCTTAAGGTCTCTGTCCTTTATCATGCCCATCCTTCCATGAACTGTTTTCTTGGTATTTCCAGTTTTCTTGAAGAGATCTCTAGTCTTTCCTATTCTATTATTTTCCTGTATTTCTTTGCTTTGTTCATTGAAGAAGGCCTTCTTTGAATATAGATCTACATAAATTATTTCAAATTGCTTTGCATAAGACACTTGTTTCCTCCATTTTTTATTGATTCAATCATTTGTTTATATGAGTATGTACTCACAGATATTTATTTTATACTTTGGGATAAATCCAGTACTGTCTTATTTGTTTGCTCAAACTGTCTCAGCTTTGGCCATTGGGAGTTCTTTCATTTTTCCTATGTCCTTTTAATTTATCCCATCAGTGTAGGGGTTTTTTTGTTCTTGTTTTGAACTACTTCCTTAATTTCTTATACTTTAAGATTCTCCAGGCTCATCACACCTCAGTTCTAGAATCAGTCATTTCTCTAAGGAAATCTGGTTCCCTTTTTGGAGAATCATATTAGAAACCAAGATCTGTTCTTGGTTTCTGGAAACACATCTAGAAGCTAGAGGTATTCTTTGCTACTCATGGTGTCCTTTCTTTTCAGCTCTTGTGGCTGAGAAAGCAAGGAAATGTATGCATGTGTACTAAGCCATAGATATATATCCATTATATGTATTTCTGTTTAGAACCATCTATTCCCACAGTAAACTAAGCGTGAATTCATAGGAACGTCTCCAACTCTAACCCATTACCAAATGGATGATTCTAGCCTGCTTTCTTTGCTTATCTATAAATTTTCACTCCAACAGTGAGAAACCTGATTCCTACTATCAGCCATCCATTTTAGTTGCTAAATTTCAGTATGCATGTATAGCAGTATCAGAATCATTAGCCATAACCCCTTGTGAAATTGAGTACAGTGTCTAGGTGCAGTTTCTTTTATCTTTAGTCTTACAAGCTTCAGTCATTTCCAAGTTTGCTTAGTTCAGCACCTTTTCCTCCACCCCCTTCAGTGAGGTCATTTAGAGTCTCTTGTTGCAGTCTACTTTCTTTCTTGAGATTCTCCCAACCTCCTCAATAATTTGAATTTTTAAGTTCGCACACCTTAAGTTTCACTCTTTGTGCTGACTTTTGACAAATGTATAATATCATATCATAGAGAATAGTTCACAGCCCTAAACATAAAGAGAAATGCATAGTGAAATTACTTTTACACTTTACATTTTTTCAGACCCAAACAACTAATGATTTTATAAAAAAAACTTCACTTGGATATAGATAGAGATATCTATCTATCTATCTATATGTGCAGCATGCCAGGCTTCCCTGTCCTTCACTATCTCCTGGAATTTGCTCAAATTCATGTCCATTGAGTCAGTGATGGCTAGCTAAACATCTCATCCTCTGCCGCTCCCTTCTTCTTTTGCCTTCGATCTTTCCCAGCATCAAGATCTTTTCCAATGAATCAGCTTTTTAAAAACTAAAGTTAGTTAACTTTAAAAATTAAAATTCTTCAATTATCTTGTCCCCAATTTCTTATATGAATCCTAAGAATAGTGATTGACATTTGACCTCCTGTATCTGCCTTCAGGCAAAGGAGGAAATGAGAAGAGGCAGAAGCTGAAGCTGCCTTCTACTTATAGGCAGAACAGAATATATCTCCTTATTTAAGGCTTATCTCAGCTAGTTCCATTTTTACAGAATAAGGGCAAAATCAAAGACTGCTATTATATTGCTTCCTAATTTACTAGCTTAACAACAAAGGTAAAAAATAAAATTGTTCTAAGACTCACTAGTGTTTTTAAATGGTCACATATTACATTAATTAGCACAAAGTTAATAAGACCCGCCTTCACCCTTGCACATATGGTGATCTTTCTGTTTTCAATAAAAATTTTAAATTTGAAAATAACTGTAATAGTTTTGGGGTTTTTTTGTTGATTAGTCACTATGTATGTGTGTGCTTAGCTGATCAGTCATGTCCAACTCTTTGCGACCCTATGGACTTCAGGATGCCAGGCTCCTCTGTCCATGGGAATTCTCCAGGCAAGAATACTGGAGTGGGTTTCCATGCCCTCCTCTAAGGGATCTTCCCAACCCGGGGCTCAAACCCAGGTCTCCCACATTGCAGGCTGAATCTTTACCATCTGAGCCACAAGAAAGCCCTCACTAAGTCGTATCCAACCGTTTTGCCACTCCACGGACTGTAGCCTGCCAGGCTCCTCTGTTCATGGGATTTCCCAGGCAGAATCCTGGAGTAGGTTGCCATTTCCCTCTCCAGGGGATATTCCCAACCCAGGTATCAAGCCTGATCTCCTGCATTGGCAGGCAAGTTCTTTCCCATCCGAGCCACAAGGGAAGCCTTAAGTGTAATAGATGTACATGCAATGGAATGGGATTAGACACATGCCCCATAATATTGTCCATGGAATGAGAATAGATGCCTGAAAAGATTTGCACTGTGGTCCTGTCTTCGCTATTCAGTTCAGTTCAGTTCACTCAGTCATGTCTGACTCTTTGCGACCCCACGGACTGCAGCAGGCCAGGCCTCCATGTCCATCACCAACTCCCGAAGTTTACCCAAACTCATGTCCATTGAGTCGGTGATGCCAAGCAACCATCTCATCCTCTGTCATCCCATTCTACTCCCACCTCCAATTGTTCCCAGAATCAGGGTCTTTTCCAGTGAGTCAGTTCTTCAAATCAGGTGGCCAAAGTATAGGGAGTTTCAGCTTCAGCATCATTCCTTCCAGTGAACCCCCAGGACTGATCTTCTTTAGGATGGACTGGTTGGATCTCCTTGCAATCCAAGGGACTCTCAAAAGTCTTCTCCAACACCACAGTTCAAAAGCATCAATTCTATGGGACTCAACTTTCTTTAGAGTCCAACTCTCACATCCATACATGACTACTGGAAAAACCATAGCCTTGACTAGATGGACCTTTGTTGGCAAAGTCATGTCTCTGCTTTTTAACATGCTGTCTAGGTTGGTCATAACTTTCCTTCCAAGGAGTAAGTGTCTTTTAATTTCTTGGCTGCAGTCATCATCTGCAGTGATTTTGGAGCCCCCAAAAATAAAAGTCAGCCACTGTTTCCACTGTTTCCCCATCTATTTGCCATGAAGTGATGGGACCGGATGCCATGATCTTCGTTTTCTGAATGTTCAGCTTTAAGCCAATTTTTTAACTCTCCTCTTTCACTTTCATCAAGAGGCTATTTAGTTCTTCTTTGCTTTTTGCCATAAGAGTGGTGCCATCTGCATATCTCAGGTTATTGATATTTCTCCTGGAAATCTTGATTCCAGCTTGTGCTTCATCCAGCCCACTGTTTCTCATGATGTACTCTGCAAATAAGTTAAATAAGCAGGGTGACAATATACAGCCTTGACATACTCCATTCCCGATTTGGAACCAGTCTGTTGTTCCATATCTGGTTCTAACTGTTCCTTCTTGACCTACATCCAGATTTCTCAAAAGGCAGGTAAGGTGGACTGATATTCCTATCTCTCGAAGAATTTTCCACAGTTTGTCGAGCTCCACACTGTCAAAGGCTTTGGTGTAGTCAATGAAGCAGAAGTAAATGTATTTCTGGAATTCTCTTGCTTTATCTGTGATCCAGTGGATGTTGGCAATTTGATCTCTGGTTCCTCTGCATTTTCTAAATGCAGGTTGAACATCTAAAAGTTCATGGTTCACATATTGTTGAAGTCTGACTTGGAGAATTTTGAGCATTACTTTGCTACTGTGTGAGATGAGTGCAATTGTGCGGTAGTTTGAGCATTCTTTGGCATTGCCTTTCTTTGGGACTGGAATGAAAACTGACCTTTTCCAATCCTGTGGCCACTGCTGAGTTTTCCAAATTTGCTGACATATTGAGTGCAGCACTTTCATAGCATCATCTTTTAGAATCTGAAATAGCCTCAACTGGAAATCCATCACCTCCACTAGCTTTGTTGGTAGTGATGCTTCCTAAGGCCCACTTGAGTTCACATTCCAGGCTGTCTGGCTGCAGATGAGTGATCACACCATCGTGATTATCCGGGTCATGAAGATCTTTTTTGTACAGTTCTTCTGTGTATTCCTGCCACCTCTTCTTAATATCGTCAGCTTCTATTAGGTCCATATCATTTTTGTCCTTTATCGAGCCCATCGTTGCATGAAATGTTCCCTTGGTATCTCTAATTTTCTTGAAGAGATCTCTAGTCTTTCCAAATCTGTTGTTTTCCTCTATTTCTTCGCACTGATCGCTGAGGAAGGCTTTCTTATCTCTCCTTGCTATTCTTTGGAACTCTGCATTCAAGTGGGTATATCTTTCCTTTTCTCCTTTGCCTTTCACTTCTCTCCTTTTCACAGCCTTTTGTAAGTCCTCCTCAGACAACCATTTTGCCTTTTTGCATTTCTTTTTCTTGGGGATGGTCTTGATCCCTGCCTCCTGTACAATGTCACAAACCTCTGTCCATAGTTCTTGAGGCACTCTGTCTATCAGATCTAACCTCTTGGATCTATTTGTCACTTCCACTGTATAATCGTATGGGATTTGATTTAGGTCATATGTGAATGGTCTAGTGGTTTTCCCTACTTTCTTCAATTTAAGTCTGAATTTGGCAATAAGGAGTTCATGTTCTGAGCCACAGTCAGCTCCTGGTCTTATTTTTGCTGACTATATAGAGCTGCTCCATCTTTGGCTGCAAAGAATATAATCAATCTGATTTCGGTATTGTCCATCTGGTGATGTCCATGTGTAGAGTCTTCTCTTGTGTTGTTGGAAGAGGGTGTTTGCTATGACCAGTGCATTCTCTTGACAAAACTCTGTTAGCCTTTGCCCTGCTTCATTCTGTAGCCCAAGGCCAAATTTGCCTGTTACTCCAGGTATTTCTTAACTTCCTACTTTTGCGTTCCGGTGCCCTATAATGAAAAGGATATCTTTTTTGGGTGTTACCTCTAGAAGGTCTTGTAAGTCTTCATAGAACTGTTCAACTTCAGCTTCTTCGTCATTACTGGTTGGGGCACAGACATGGATTACCATGATATTGAATAGTTTGCCTTGGAGACGAACAGAGATCATTCTGTTGTTTTTGAGACTGGATCCAAGTACTGCATTTCAGAATCTATTTTGACTGTGATGGCTACTCCATTTCTTCTAAGGATTCTTGCCCACAGTAGTAGATATAATGGTCAGCTGAGTTAAATTCACCCATTCCAGTCCATTTTAGTTCACTGATTCCTAAAATGTCGACGTTCACTCTTGCCATCTCCTGTTCTACCGCTTCCAATTTGCCTTGATTCAGGGACCTAACATTCTAGGTTCCTATGCAATATTGCTCTTTACAGCATTGGGCTTTTCTTCCATCACCAGTCACATCCACAACTTGGTGTTGCTTTTCCTTTGGCTCCGTCTTTTCATTCTTTCTGGAGTTATTTCTCCACTGAATCCAGTAGCATATTGGGCATCTATCGACCTGGGGAGTTCATCTTTCAGTGTCCTATCTTTTTGCCTTTTCATACTGTTAATGGGGTCCTCAAGGGAAGAATACTGAAGTGGTTTGCCATTCTCTTCTTCAGTGGACCATGTTTTGTCATAACTCTCCACTGTGACTTGTCCGTCTTGGGTGGCCCTGCATAGTTTCATTGAGTTAGACAAGGCTGTGGTCCATGTGATCAGATTGGTTAGTTTTCTGTGATTGTGGTTGTCTGTCTGTCTGCCCTGTGATGGAGAAGGATAAGAGGCTTATGGAAGCTTCCTGATGGGAGAGACTGACCGAGGGGGATACTGTGTCTTGTTCTGATGGGCTGGGCCATGCTCAGTAAATCTTTATTCCAACTTTCTGTTGATGTGTTCCCTCCCTGTTACTTAACTGAGGCCAAACTGTGGTGGGGGCAATGAAGATAATGGAAACCTCCTTCAAAAGGTCCCATGCATGTACTGCTACACTGCAGCAGTCCACCACCAATCTACGCCTCCACCAGGAACTCCTGGACACTCACAGGCAAGTCTGGGTCAGTCTCTTGTGGGGTCACTTCTCCTTCCTCCTGGGTCCTGGTGGGCACAAGGTTCTGTTTGTGCCCTCCAAGAGTCTGTTTCCCCAGTCCTGTGTAAGTTCTGTGTAAGTGTTCTGCTGTCTTCGCTATTAAATAGGAGTAAACCTTGGAAATGAACATTCATCATTTTTTGAGCTTCAGTGTCTTTTTCTATAAAGTTAGGAGGTTGAAACATATAATTAGATTAACACTAATATACTGTGTACATGAAGAGTCAGTTGTTACTTGAAGAATTGGGCAGTGCGTTGCAGCTCAAGATCAAATGCCCTCTATGGTTTCTTTCAGTTTTAAAACTGTGCTACTTATGATAGTAAGTTGCAGTTCATTTTCTTATCCCTTTCCTTCAACAAGCATGTTCATCATCACCTTTCTCAAAAACCTTGCTATTGAGTAGAGGCTGCTGTGAACTGTTGCTGTGAACTCCTTGAACTATCACCTTTCCACTTAAAATGAGACACTTCCTACCTTATAAAGACCATGTACACATCCATGAACAGAGAAATCAGCAGAAATGCCAAGAAGAGTGCTGGTGTATAAAACACAAAGCAAATAATCAAATAAAAAGCATATTATTCTTGAAACCTATAATCCACTTAATTTGGATGGATAAGATTTATCTTGTCCACTAAATCAGCAAAGTGCTGAGGGCTTCACATTTTATTTTTAAAAATAGACGTCCTTTTCGAGTTTTCCTGTTGTTGGGGAAGTGTTCTTTCTGTTGCTAACAGAGAGCTAAGTGTTCTGCTGTGAATGGGACATGTTTGTTTTTATCAGTAGGAGTGGCAGAAGGATGAATGAAGGAATCCCTTTTGTTAAAACTGTGTTTCTCTAAGTGAGATGTCTGCCTTCTGGGTCAAATCATATGATTGGCTGTTTACCAGAGTAGCCTTTAATAGAATCATGGAATTTGCTCATTTGTTTACACATTATTTTATTCACTAAACCTTAAATGAACTCACTATTCAATTTTTAAAGATCACAGGGCTATAGAATTCTTAATAAAATATCCATTATCACTCAATTTCTAATAGTTAGAAGGTACAAAGAGATGATTTATCATCTTTGTATTTTTGGCTGATATAATTTAGCCTCACAGTGGGGAGGAGGCTTATAAACAGATGAGATCTGGCTTTCTCTTCAAATCTTATGATCATATAATTAGAATACAAGGCATCTTGCCCTTCATCTTTGTGTATCACTGTTTGCGCTGTTTAGGGAAGGAAACCAAAGGGGGAAATATCACAGGCAAGCAAATTTGAGCAAAATATTACTTTGGTGTATATTATGCTTAAAGCTGAGTGAAAAAAATGGCCATTCTGGCAATCCTAAGCTTAAGATAAGAGTTACAGAATTATTTTTAAAATATAATTTCTTAACTTGAAATTAAGTTCTGTATTATCACCATCTTAATGATATTGTAGTACTCTGTGAAAAACTGTTGATTTCCTGAACAAAAACTTTTGTTTTATTTGAAGCTGTGTCTCTGAGTAGTTCATCAAGTTTATACTTTATAGTTATACCAGAAATTTTGATTACACTGAAACTCTATACTGTGAAAAGTGTAGTTGACTTACCATCTTCCAAATTTCATTTTTTATTCTTTAGAAGTAAATTGTTAATCTGTGAGCCACTGGTTTTGGGGATAAGGTGAATATTTCATTGTAGCTTTCTAAATCATTCTGTGGCATAATGATGTGTTGGCTTAGTCATTTTCATTTTCCTCCTGAGCATTTAGGGAGATTACAAATCCTGCCTATCTAGGTGGGGTCGAGTCAATGAAATGCAGCAATCCTCCTCTCTTTCCACCTCCCAAGGTGACCTTGAACACTACTTGAGATAACAAAGACTTGATGTAAAAGGAACCACACAGGAGAATCTGCCCACTAGATAAAAAATAATAATAATAATAAATTAATTAATTAAAATAGCTTTGAACTTTGCACAAGTGACAAATTCTTTTATTATCGTGAGTTGTTGTTACAGTGTTAAAACCCCCTGTGACTTCTACTTATTGACAATAGAAAGTGTCTAACCTGAGAAATCCTCCCCCTTCTCATACACCTTCCTCCCCAAGTGAGAATGCTGTCTGAAGTAATATTACTTAAGTAGATTCTCAATAGCTACACATGTTTTTAAGGAGAGCCACTTTAAGTCATGGCCTGGGTGTTACAGATTAGACAGACACACAGACACACAGGCGCACACACACACACAAAGACACACAGATAGCTCCTAAAGATTTCTGAGAGAGGGGAATGGACTGAAGACACTGTGTCTATCTGTCTTCTCAGAGAAGAAAACCAGGGAAGTTAATGGAATATAAAAATGTAAATAAGAGATAGGCATGAACCAGAACCAAGGACCAGTTGCTCTGAAAATTCCGAGAGCCTTTACTAAAGAGGGTTCAGACCAGACTATGTTTGACTCAGGAATTGCATCAAAGAATGACTTCCTGGTCACTTGCAAGGTTTTGCCCTGGGAATGTCTTACACATACTCCTTACCTCTGACTCTCCTACACTGAACAATTCACTTGGGGGCAAGGAAACTAATGTTTTTAAATGTCTCCTCTGTGCCAGGCGCATTCTGTACATCTCATCTTTAAACCTTATGGTTAGCACCGTTAGCCCCATTTTAAAATGAAGAAACTAAAGCTGAGAAGGTTATTTAATTTGTCTAAGAGTCCTCTGCTAATAAATAGCAAATGAATCTCAAGTTTCTGACTTGAAATCTAATTCTTTTTGTCCTACTATTCCTCCCCTAAGCTCAGCCACAGATCTAGGGGATAATATATATACCCTTTGAATGGCCAATTAAAAACCTGTCTCTTTCCCCTAAACATTTCCTGCTTTTTAGAATCCAGAGCTCTTGAGGATCTCTTGGAATAAACCATTATTTATCTAGTGATGACACGTTTTTCCAGTTTACTCACTTCTCCCCAACCTCATATGCAAAAAGATAAGGGGATGAGCCCCATAACATTCTGATTTGTTCTGTTAATTTGTCAAGTCTGAGCACAGTTCTTCTCTAGTGTAAACACTCTTTACCTCTCCTGATTGTAAAATGCTAATCTCATATATTTATCAAATTTTTCTTATTGATTGGCATGTATTATATATTCAGCTAATTTCACAAAGCCCACTTGAGGCCTCTTTATCATTGACAGCAGTATGATTTTCTTGTGTCTGTGTCAGATCCACTGGCCTGAGCCTCTTGCCTTACCTGTCCCATAACCAGAGGGTATTTGATCTGTTTCTTTCATTTGTGCTGCCTTTCCAAGTGAGGTGCCAGACTCCAGCTGTGCCAGTTCTGTTCTCCTTTACTTTTTTCCCTCAGAGGCTTATGGGTTTGTGATTGTGCAGATGAATTAGATCTCCCCCCTCCTCATCTGCTTCTGACGTTGACAAATCCATCATTAATGAACTCTTCTTTCTCCTTAGGCTAATCCCTAGTCCCTAAAGTGAAAGTGAAAGTGAAGTCGCTCAGTTGTGTCTGACTCTTTGCGACCCCGTGGACTGTAGCCTACCAGGCTCCTCCATCCATGGGATTTTCCAAGCAAGAATACTGGAGTGGGTTGCCATTTCCTAGTCCCTAAAGTATCCTTCATAACCACGGTCATAAACTCTCTCTGAGCCCCACTGGAGCAGAAAGGGGTGACTCTGTGGTCTGTAACCAGCAAAATCACAAAGTACAGGTTGTGACTTTGCCAGCAGGCCTATTTTGCTGCAGTCCATGAACATTTTTAAGAAGTTAAGTCCAGTTAATTTGCAAAGTCTTCCATTTTTGACATGACAGGCCACTAATGTAAATTTATTTTCAATCATTTTTAATGATTTTTCTCCTAAGCTCCAGGTTATCTTTTCCTTATTTATTAGTCTCATTCATTGTCCCTTTTCTTTTTAACCAATTCCTCAGAAACACACTTGGTATGCTGTATTTCACATAATTGTATGTTTTTCTTTGCTCACTTTAAGAAATAGATACTAAAATGTAAAACATACACTGAAAAAACCAATAAGGTTTTACAACTATGCAATGTTTAAAAGCAATAGGTCTATGTGCAACATCAAAGACAGAATAATTACTAAATGACACAATTACTACCCAGTTTTTAACTTAATTTATTCAGCATTTATTCTCATTTATCCATTTCTTTTACTGATTAAAGCACATGAAGGTTTGAGTTGTTGGAAAGCCAACAAGCGGACACCTCTGTATTCAATGTTAAATACATAAGTATTAAATTAAATATCGAAAGTGTTTCTCACTGTTATTTTCCTTTATTCTTATTTCTTGGTCAAAGCACACTCACTAAAAGATAGCAGTATATCTGAGATAAGCAGCATATTCCCAGTGTTCATTTTCCCACTTTGTCTAGTATAGTTTTTTAAGAAAATTAGTAGAGTGTGAAAGAGATTCTGATAGAGTTTATAATGTGAAGAAATAGAAGTCAGATATTAATCACACACATCAGTGAAGGAGTAGAAAAGGCTTTCAGAGATCTTGATTTTGCTTCCTTTTCTAACTAAAATATAAAGCTTATGGAAATTACACTTTTTTGTAAATGTGATAAAATAACTTCTCAATCACTAGCACTAATAAAAAGAGAAAATGGTTTTGAAAAATCCAAAATAGTGAATAATCTAAAACTTGTCAAACTATAAAGTAAAGCCATTGAAATATGAGTGTGTCTAATGTGGAATACCCACCTTGCTGTATTTATTGAGTATTTTGTTTTAGATAGATCACAGAGATGTCATGGCAAAACCTTAATTTCACATGTTAGCTCTCTATTTCACAATAACTTCAAGTTATTATTTCTTCACTACCATTTCTTCATAGGACTCATGCAAACCATCACTAGTGGTGTGCTAGAACTGGTTTGGACTAACTCATGAACTAGGGAAACTGTTAAAATTCTTGGAAATGTACTAGTCAATTTTTGGATATAGTAATTATTAAAAAATAGAGTATATAAATTTATAATTAAAAACATTATATATAAAACAAAGGTAATAAACACAAACAAATATTCACTTCCCATTATTATACTACTCTTTATTATTATCTATTACTGAGGTTATTTATGATTAGAGTATGGTGAAAATTCTATGGAAGAGTGTGCTAGTTCTCATTTCTTCCCAACTTTTTGTTTATTGAAGTCCTGTGAGTATTTAAAATCAGCTTCAGTGGGAATATTTACATCATGGAAATTGGCAATTATAACAAACCATGATTTGAATTATCATTTTGTTGATTTTCTAGAATTAAGGAAGTGATGAAGAGTATGTTAATAATGCATACTAAACTTTAAAAGTGTTATAACTAGTTGCTCAGTTCAGCTCAGTTCAGTTCAGTTCAGTCGCTCAGTCGTGTCCGACTCTTTGCAGCCCCATGAACCGCAGCATGCCAGGCCTCCCTGTCCATCACCAACTCCCTGAGTCCACCCAAACCCATGTCCATCGAGTCGATGATGCCATCCAGCCATCTCATCCTCTATTGTCCCCTTCTCCTCCTGCCCTCAATCTTTTCCAGCATCAGGGTCTTTTCAAATGAGTCAGCTCTTCACATCAGGTGGCCAAAGTATTGGAGTTTCAACTTCAACATCAGCCCTTCCAATGAACACCCAGGACTGATCTCCTTTACAATGGACTGGTTGGATCTCCTTGCAGTCCAAGGGACTCTCAAGAGTCTTCTCCAACACCACAGTTCAAAAGCATCAATTCTTCGGTGCTCAGCTTTCTTTATGGTCCAACTCTCACATCCATACATGACTACTGGAAAAACCATAGCCTCGACTAGATGGACCTTTGTTGACAAAGTCATGTCTCTGCTTTTTAATATGCTATCTAGTAACTCATAGTTTTTCTTCCAAGGAGCAAGCATCTTTTAATTTCATGGGTGCAGTCACCATCTACAGTGATTTTGGAGCCCCCAAAAATAAAGTCAGCCACTGTTTTCACTGTTTCCCCATCTATTTGCCATGAAGTGATGGGACCAGATGCCATGATCTTCGTTTTCTGAATGTTGGGCTTTAAGCTAACTTTTTCACTCTCCTCTTTCACTTTCATCAAGAGGCTCTTTAGTTCCTCTTCACTTTCTGCCATAAGGGTGGTGTCATCTGCATATCTGAAGTTATTGATATTTCTCCTGGGAATCTTGATTCCAGCTTGTGCTTCCTCCAGCCCAGCATTTCTCATGATGTACTCTGCATATAAGTTAAATAAGCAGGGTGACAATATATAGCCTTGACGTACTCCTTTTCCTATCTGGAACCAGTCTGTTCTTCTATGTCCAGTTCTAACTGTTGCTTCCTGACCTGCATACAGGTTTCTCAAGAGGCAGGTCAGGTGGTCTGGTATTCCCATCTCTTTCAAGATTTTCCACAGTTTATTGTGATCCACACAGTCAAAGGCTTTGGCATATTGTAAATAACACATCAAAATTAGAGGAGCCTTCCACTATTCAAAAATTATTATCCAATTCAGCAAACAAGTTGTTCACCACACTGATGAATGAAGTTCTGACATTTTACTTGTTAATGAAAAAGAAAATATCAACCAATGTTCATGTTTATCAAACACCTGTCAGTTGCAACCACAGTTTACCCAGGATATAGGAACAGCAAAAATCAACAAAAGCATTGAAAGAGAATCAATTGGCTATATTCAAATAATAAAAATATTGAACATTATATCATTTTTGAAGATATTAAGAAGAGGTGGCAAGAATACACAGAAGATCTGTACAAAAAAGATCTTCACAACCCAGATAATCATGATGGTGTGATCACTCATCTAGAGCCAGACATCCTGGAATGTGAATTCAACTCGGCCTTAGGAAGCATCATTACCAACAAAGCTAGTGGAAGTGATGGAATTCCAGTTGAGCTATTTCAAATCCTAAAAGATGATGCTGTGAAAGTGCTGCACTCAATATGCCAGCAAATTTGGAAAACTCAGCAGGGGCCACAGGACTGGAAAAGGTCAGTTTTCATTCCAATCCCAAAGAAAGGCAATGCCAAAGAATGTTCAAACTACCGCACAATTGCACTCATCTCACACGCTAGTAAAGTAATGCTCAAAATTCTCCAAGCCAGGCTTCAGGAATACGTGAACCCTGAACTTCCAGATGTTCAAGCTGGTGTTAGAAAAGGCAGAGGAACCAGAGATCAAATTGCCAACATCTGCTGGATCATCAAAAAAGCAAGAGAGTTCCAGAAAAACATCTATTTCTGCTTTATTGACTATGCCAAAGCCTTTGACTGTGTGGATCACAATAAACTGTGGAAAATCTTGAAAGAGATGGGAATACCAGACCACCTGACCTGCCTCTTGAGAAACCTGTATGCAGGTCAGGAAGCAACAGTTAGAACTGGACATAGAAGAACAGACTGGTTCCAGATAGGAAAAGGAGTACGTCAAGGCTATATATTGTCACCCTGCTTATTTAACTTATATGCAGAAACGCTGGGCTGTATGAAGCACAAACTGGAATCAAGACTACTTGGAGAAATATCAATAACCTCAGATGTGCAGATGACACCACCCTTACGGCAGAAAGTGAAGAAGAACTAAAGAGCCTCTTGATGAAAGTGAAAGAGGAGAGTGAAAAAGTTGGCTTAAAGCTCAACATTCAGAAACGAAGATCATGGCATCCGGTCCCATCACTTCATGGCAAATAGATGGGGAAACAGTGAAAACAGTGGCTGACTTGATTTTTCTGGGCTCCAAAATCACTGTAGATGGTGACTGCACCCATGAAATTAAAAGATGGTTACTCCTTGGAAGGAAAGTTATGACCAACCTAGATAGTATATTAAAAAGCAGAGACATGACTTTGCCAAAAAAGGTCCGTCTAGTCAAGGCTATGGTTTTTCCAGTAGTCATGTATGGATGTGAGAGTTGGACCATAAAGAAAGCTGAGCGCTGAAGAATTGATGCTTTTGAAATGTGGTGTTGGAGAAGACTCTTAAGAGTCCCTTGGACTGCAAGGAGATCCAACCAGTCCATCCTAAAGGAGCTCAGTCCTGGGTGTTCATTGGAAGGACTGATGATGAAGCTGAAACTCCAACACTTTGGCCACCTGATGTGAAGAGCTGACTCATTTGAAAAGACACTGATGCTGGAAAAGATTGAGGGCAGGAGGAGAAGGGGAAGACAGAGGATGAGATGGTTGGTTGGCATCCCTGACTCAATGGACATGAGTTTGGGTGAACTCCGGGAATTGGTGATGGACAGGGAGGCCTGGCGTGCTGCAGTTCATAGAGCTGCAAAGTGTCGGAGACAACTGAGTGACTAAACGGAACTGAACTGAAAAACTCTTGTTTCATTCGTTCTTTATATCAATAAAATATTTGATAAATATATATGCATCTTTAAATATATGTGTCATGCATTTTATTTCCATAGAGTCAGCCTACCAGCTCACTACTGTCTGTCACTGCCCCTCCAGCACCTTTCACATAGCCTTAGTATTTTTTTTAATTGGGGGATAACTGCTTTACAATGTTGTGTTGGTTTCTGCCATACAACATGTGAATCAGCCATAAGCATCCCCTCCCTCTTGAGACTCCCTCCTACTCTCCAATTCTACCCCTCTAGGTCATCACAATTCATGGGGTCGCAAAGAGTCAGACACAACTGAGCGACTGAACTGAACTGAGGTCATCACTGAGCACTGGGCTGAACTCCCTGTGTGTTATACGGCAACTTCCCACTGGCTCCCTATTTTACACATGGTAATGTGTATGTTTCAATGCTACTCTCTCAATTTGTCCCACCTTCCCCTTCCCCTACCGTGTCCACATGTCTCTATGTCTGTGTCTCTATTCCTGCCCTGCAAATAGGTTCATAAGTACCATTTTTTTTAGTTTCCATATATATGCCATTAATAAATGATATTTGTTTTTCTCTTTCTGACTTATTTCACTCTGTACCCACTCCAGGGTTCTTGGGCTACCCCGGTGGTTCAGACGGTAAAGAATCCGCCTGCAATGTGGGACATCTAGGTTCGATCTCTGGGCTGGGAAGATCCCCTGGAGAAAGGAGTGGCTACCCACTCTAGTATTCTTGCCTGGAGATACCCATGGACAGAGGATCCTGGCAGGCTACAGTCCATGAGCTCACAAAGAGTCGGACACGACTAAGCAACTTTCACTTCACTTTACGACAGGTTCTAGGTTCATCCACCTCAGTTCAACTGACTCAAATTCATTCCTTCTTATCAGCCTCAGTTTGTTATCACTTGCCAGCTTACATCTCATTCCTCCAGTCTTACATTTAGTTGATTATGATTTGAATGATAAAGTCCTTCTCTGGTTTTGAGACCTGGATGCTCAGGAGTTCTGTTTTTCCTCGGTTGCTAAGTCGGATCTGCTGGCAGGTATGTTCTCAGGCATATGAAGAAGGAGTTTTTAGCAACATTAGAAAATGGAATTAATATGCCAAGAAAAGTAGAGACAAACAGAAATGAATGCAGATTGAGTATCTCCTTGTGTTGTTGAGTTTCCAGATCCAGTTCTTCCTATAGCCATTTCTTTATTTCAATGTCTTCCCAGTTATGTGAACCGATACACATTTATCTTTGCCCCAAGATAGCATGAGCTGGTTTTCTATCAGTAACAGTATTAAAGCCCTAATACAAACCCCCATGCAGTTAATGGACAGACTTCAGTGAGTTTGTAAACTGCTTGAAATTGAGTGCAAGATTTTGTGTGTTTGTCTGTAAGTGCATTTCCTCCCCTCTGAGAACAGGGTTCATAGCTTCCTTTAGATTCACAAAAAGACCTATAAACCCACAAACGCTTATTTAAGTTAATGTGAATCAAAATAAACGAAGTCAATAGCTTTCTATGTCAAAATTTGCTCAGCATATATTTTATACCAACCTAGTTGCTGCTGCTGCTGCTAAGTCGCGTCAGTCGTGTCCTACTCTGTGCGACCCCATAGACGGCAGCCCACCAGGCTCCGCCGTCCCTGGCATTCTCCAGGCAAGAACACTGGAGTGGGTTGCCATTTCCTTCTCCAATGCATGAAAGTGGAAAGTGAAAGTGAAGTCACTCAGTCGTGTCTGACTCTGTGTGACCCCATGGACTGCAGCCTATCAGGCTCCTCCATCCTAGAGGTGGTTACATTCACCTGAATATGAATTTGAGTTTGCCTTTGCCTGATGTTTTTAACCTAGATTTTTAAGGCTTCTTAAGAGTTTTAAATCCCAAAGGCACTTATTTTTCATTTAATTCCTTCCTTGTTGTTACTTTCTTCACATACTAGCCTATTTCTATATGTGTGATATTGTTAGCATATTTCTCAAGAGATACTAAAATGGGAGGCACTTGTTATTCATTTGACTTACAAAACTTCAAGGAAGATGAACATCTAATAGAAGTCAGTATCTATATTCTATCAAAACTTTAAAAATGACTTATATCCTTCTTTAGAAGCCACTTTCAAGGAAATAATGTGTGTGTGTGCGCTCAGTTGCTCTGTCGTGTCCATCTCTTTGCAACTCCATGGACTGTAGCCCACCAGGCTTCTCTGTTCATGGAATTTTCCAAGCAAGAAGTTGGAGCCAGTTGCCATTCCCTATGCCAGGGGATCTTCCTGACCTGGGAATTGAACCTGCATCTCTTGTGTTTCCTGCATTGGCAGGTGGATTCTTTACCACTGTGACACCTGGGAAGCCCAAGGAAATAATATCAGACATTAAATCCCAGTTTGATAAAGATGCAACAGCTGTTTTAAAATTACTTTCAGAAAGAGTTCTAGGTTAAGAGGCTGATGAAATTATACTATAGGACAGGAAGCATCTTTATTGGGGCAAAAAACTGGGCTCACTATGAATGAGAAAACAGTAAAAAGTAAGAAATCCATCTTGTTATCTTGTGATGTTAGCTCTTAAGTAGAAAATAACTGTATTCGATAAGAAGCAAAATAAAGTATTCCCAATACTAGGTATCTAATATCTTCACTTCAGAAAAAGCAAAAGCAATTTCAGAGGATGATTTTTGTCTTAAAAAAAGGTAATTCATTGCTTGGATAAGCATGACAAAGAAGGCTCTGCAGGTCCCACTCACCTAATTGAAGTAATATTTTGTTAGCTTTTGTAAGAATTTAGATTGATTGCACTAAAAAGAAATTATTTAAATCTCATTTAAAATATGTGTGGACACAAACAAAGTAACATAATCAAAATGCCTTTGAAAATAAATTTGGTTTGAAAATTAAAATATGATACATTTAAATTTCTAAAAAAAAATAATAAAAGTTTGTCATCAAAGCCAATAGACAACATTATAAATATCCTATCAAGGCAGCAATGAATAAGCAAAGTTTCACACTTATACTGAATACAACTAGACTAAGACATCAGGTTAATTGATAAGTCTAGTAATGAGAGTTTAAGAGGTAAAGCTATCAAGTTAACAGGACCATTTTAACAAAAAAAATTACTACATTTAAACTTTACTCTTAGTTGAAATTTAGTGTTGCTTCTCTAAATCATATAAACCATTAAGTTGAGAATGATTAATCGACACACAGAAGAAAATTCTATCCTTAGTTCAAAAGCTGCAGAGTGGGTCATATCTATTTAATGGGTAGTTGGGCTAGTCCAACTTCTAAGGCTATAGTCTATAATTATCTTGGAGTCTGTAATTGTCTTCATCAGTAGTGCTTGTGCTATTGGCTATAATGTTCATCCAAATGTGTACAAATAGATTCATAGATAAGTATGACACAGAATGCTGTGAAGGCCCTGATCACCAAACAGAAACAATATTTTGCCATCCTTTAATAAGGCTTGGTACAATAAGAGTAAGACATTGACCCCTGGATGTCTCTGACTTCAAAACTCTGATTTTCACGATAGGTCATTATAATAGAAGTGCAAATTATCACAGCCCTAGGTGTCCAGCTCTAAGAAGAAAAAGTTAGATGCAAAAAATCAGTTTGGGACTAGAAATATGTGGTTCTTTTACTCTTCAATATCTACTTATTGATATTACTCATTTCTACCATAAGATGCCTTAAACTGACATAAAAATAACCTACCCCAACTAAAAATAAACTGTAAAACTGAGTTTGACACATATTTAAGTTGTTGTTCTATGTAACATGCAAACAGAGTCCAAAAAAGGGCAAAATAGATAACCAACATATCCATGTGGCAACTCTTCACAATAAAGACTGAAGGCCTATAAAAAGCAACACACACTCTCCTGCACATAGCACTAAGAGTTAGGGCATTTTCACTCTGATACTATCAGTGTGAAAATTACAAGCAAATGATATGCACAGTTCATTGATATGCTTAATACACTTACTTCATGAAATGTAGAGAAACTATCAAAAAAGAAAATATGAACAGCGTTTCAAACTTTCAGGAATTTAACGTTTTATTTCAGAAGAGTAATAATTAAATACCATTTCCATTTCTTACAAGTTACTTACATATCTACATAAATTTCCTCCTACATATAAAAAGCAGATAATACTAAATGATAATAAAACAATCAATGATGTCACTAATATTGACATTTCTAGAAGAACAAATAGTGTGATCTTTTACAGCTGACAGGATTCCGATGAGAGGCTTGGTGGATTGTCTTCTACTGGGTTTCTTCTTGTAACTATTTCTTATTTGCAAGCTTGTTCTCATGAGATAACAGCTTAGCCAAGTTATCAAGAATAATCTTTGTTTCTAGAAAGAGCCTCTGCCCTAGGTCCCTCACTTTAATAAACAGGGAAGCTAGAAAAAAAAAATCTTTTAATATTCTTTACTCAGTATCTCCTGAAATATAGCATCTAGAATTAGTCCTAAGCAGCCACCTTGGTGACTTCTCTTTTATACCATACCCTAACCTTTTTATCTTTTCTAGTTCACTGGGGACTCAGGTGGTAAAGAATCTGCCCACAATGTGGGAGAACTAGGTTTGATCCCTGGTAGGGAAGATCCCCTGAAGAAGGGAATGGCAACCCACTCCAGTATTCTTGCCTGGGAACTTCCATGGTCAGAGGAGCCTGGTGGGCTCCAGTCCATGGGGTTGCAAAGAGACAGGAGTGAGCGACTAACACTTTCACTTTCACTTTCAATTCACTAGTGACTGAAAGCACCTCTGACCTGAGAGAGAGCGAACCTGCAAGGGGAGAGAAAGACTTCCAAAAGGTGCAACAGTTCAGGCAGAAGTACATGGGAGACCAAAAGTTTACTTCACTATGTCTAATTTTAAAAATTCTACAGCC
Source organism: Giraffa tippelskirchi (assembly GCF_054371585.1). NCBI lineage: Eukaryota > Metazoa > Chordata > Mammalia > Artiodactyla > Giraffidae > Giraffa > Giraffa tippelskirchi. The sequence goes on from NC_137284.1 coordinate 73,456,642, forward strand.
CACTTTAAGTTTAAAATTTCATTTCCTTTCTTCCAAAAGTTCCATTCCTATCCCCCACCCCAAGCATCAGGACCATCTTTTTTTTTTTTTTTTTCCCCCAAGAAGAAAAATTTATTTTTATTATTATTATTTTTTTAATAAATTTATTTATTTTAGTTGGGGGCTAATTACTTTACAATATTGTAATAGTTTTTGCCATACATTGACATGAATCAGCCATGAGTTTACATGTTTTTTAACTCTCCCTAAACCATCTTTTCTAACTCTCCCCAAATTTGAAAGTGGTTGTGAAATTTTAAGAGAATGAAATCAAAAGACAAATCAAATGAAATCAAAGATTTGGGATCAATATACAATATTTAAAATGTTAGTGTAATCTTTTAATAAAAATAAGAGAATTCTTTTGCTTTCAAAACAATTATTTTCAATATAATTTCATAATTTTAAGAGACAACTGGTCTCTGATGATAAAATAATTATGAAAACACCAGGAACTGACAGTTGAGTGAGACTGTTTGTCATAATCAACTCATCTGCAATTTGAAAATAACAAGAAGGGGTGGGGAAATAAGACAGGAAACTGTCATTTCTGTAGGGCATCATCATAACTTTATCAGTCAGTGACTGTTAATGAAGGCCAATTTTGGATAATTTTTAAAAGCAGAGAATAATAGATAGTATCATAGGACACAATTTTCTAAAAGTTAAGGGTACATACATAAAGCCAACTTTCTGCAAAGATGCAAATAATGAAACACTTTCCATAACGTAATAATTATATTATATACAACCATTAGGTTGTAGGTCTTTCTCGTGTACTAAATTGAGCTCCCTGAAGGAAAGATAGGCTTTATCTTTCTGCACAAAGTGTGACTCAAATGTTTGATTAATTTGTATACTGATACATATCGTTGTGGAATATATAGTCAAAATACTCAAGTTAGAGTTTGTACTATATTAAAGTCACTTTCAGACAGAGTGCCTGATGAACTATGGACAGAGATTCCTGACATTGTACAGGAGACAGAGATCAAGAAAATCCCCATGGAAAAGAAATGCAAAAAAAGCAAAATGGCTGTCTGAGGAGGCCTTACAGATAGCTGGGAAGAGAAGAGAAGTGAAAAGCAAAGGAGAAAAGGAAAGATATTCCCATCTGAATGCAGAATTCCAAAGAATCGCAAGGAGAGGTAAGAAAGCCTTCCTCAGTGATCAGTGCAAAGAAATAGAGGAAAACAACAGATTGGGAAAGACTAGAGATCTCTTCAAGAAAATTAGAGATACCAAAGGAACATTTCATGCAAAGATAGGCTCGATAAAGGACAGAAATAGTATGGACCTAACAGAAGCAGAAGATATTAAGAAGAGGTGGCAAGAATACACAGAAGAACTGTACAAAAAAGATCTTCATGACCCAGATAATCACGATGGTGTGATCACTCACCTAGAGCCAGACATCCTGGAATGTGAAGTCAAGTGGGCTTTAAAAAGCATCACTACGAACAAAGCTAGTGGAGGTGATGGAATTCCAGTTGAGTTATTTCAAATCCTCAAAGGTGATGCTGTGAAAGTGCTGCACTTGATATGCCAGCAAATCTGGAAAACTCAGCAGTGGCCACAGGACTGGAAAAGGTCAGTTTTCATTCCAATCCCAAAGAAAGGCAATGCCAAAGAATGCTCAAACTACCGCACAATTGCACTCATCTCACACGCTAATAAAGTAATGCTCAAAATTCTCCAAGCCAGGTTTCAGCAATACATGAACCGTGAACTTCCAGATGTTCAAGCTGGTTTTAGAAAAGGCAGAGGAACCAGAGATCAAATTGCCAATATCTGCTGGATCATCGAAAAAGCAAGAGCGTTCCAGAAAAACATCTATTTCTGCTTTATTGACTATGCCAAAGCCTTTGACTGTGTGGATCACAATAAAGTGTGGAAAATTCTGAAAGAGATGGGAATACCAGACCATCTGACCTGTCTCTTGAGAAACCTGTATGCAGGTCAGGAAGCAACAGTTAGAACTGCACATGGAACAACAGACTGGTTCCAAATAGGAAAAGGAGTACGTCAAGGCTGTATATTGTCACCCTGCTTATTTAACTTATATGCAGAGTACATCATGAGAAACGCTGGGCTGGAAGAAACACAGGCTGGAATCAAGATTGCCGAGAGAAATATCAATAACCTCAGATATGCGGATGACACCACCCTTATGGCAGAAAGTGAAGAAGAACTAAAGAGCCTCTTGATGAAAGTGAAAGAGGAGAGTGAAAAAGTTGGCTTAAAGATCAACGTTCAGAAAACTAAGATCATGGCATCTTGTCCCATCACTTCATGGGAAATAGATGGGGAAACAGTGGAAACAGTGTCAGACTTTATTTTTTTGGGCTCCAGAATCACTGCTGACGGTGATTGCAGCCATGAAATTAAAAGACGCTTACTCCTTGGAAGGAAGGTTATGGCCAACCTGGATAGCATATTTAAAAGCAGAGACATTACTTTGCCAACAAAAGTCCGTCTAGTCAAGGCTATGGTTTTTCCAGTGGTCATGTATGGATGTGAGAGTTGGACGGTGAAGAAAGCTGAGCGCCGAAGAATTGATGCTTTTGAACTGTGGTGTTGGAGAAGACTCTTGAGAGTCCCTTGGACTGCAAGGAAATCCAATCAATCCATCCTAAAAGAGATCAATCCTGGGTGTTCATTGGAAGGACTGATGTTGAAGCTGAAACTCCAATACTTTGGCCACCTCATGCGAAGGGTTGACTCATTGGAAAAGACCCTAATGATCGGTAGTATTGGGGGCGGGAGGAGAAGAGGATGACAGAGGATGAGATGGTTGGATGGCATCACCTACTCGATGGACATGGGTTTGGGTAGACTCCAGGCGTTGTTGATGGACAGGGAGGCCTGGCGTGCTGCAATTCATGGGGTCGCAAAGAGTCGGACACGACTGAGCGAATGAACTGAACTGAAAGTCACTTTCAAAGCTTTTTGAAAGCTTTGTATGGATTAGGTCCTAATCCATACAGAGTCCTAGATATGTTTATGTTTTTTTAAATAAAGACATATGAAGTTTATTTTTGAGTGTGGAGCACTGATTATGGAAACTTAGTTGTCCAACCCATGCCCTTCACAGTGAGAGCATGGAGTCCTAACCACTGGACCACCATGGGATGTCCCCTAGATATGTTTTTAAAGCTCTACAAATTGATACACCTCCCCACAACATGAAGAATATATAGGGAACCACTAGAGGCAGTCCCACCAAAGTCAGGAACAAAGCAAGGATGCCTATTTAGCTCCACTAGTGTTAAACTTGGATCAGAGGTGCCAATTCAGTCATACAAGTGAGAATAAGCAGAAGTATAAGAATCAAAAAAGAAAAAGCAAAGCTATATCTAATGATATATAATACATTTGTATAGCTAGAACACAGAAGAGAATCAATGCTGAGACTAGTGCAAGTAAGAAAAAAAGTTTTAATAAGGTATTAATGCTGCTGCTGCTAAGTCGCTTCAGTCGCGTCCGACCCTGTGCGACCCCATAGACGGCAGCCCACCAGGCTCTGCTGTCCCTGGGATTCTCCAGGCAAGAACACTGGAGTGGGTTGCCGTTTCCTTCTCCAATGCATGAAAGTGAAAAGTGAAAGTGAAGTTGCTCAGTTTTGTCTGACTCCTCGCGACCCCGTGGACTGCAGCCTACCAGGCTGCTCCATCCATGGGATTTTCCAGGCAAGAGTACTGGAGTGGGTTGCCATTGCCTTCTCCGAAGGTGTTAATAGCAGATGTTAAATTAAGGCTTCCTTGGTGGTTCAGTGGTAAAGAATCCACCTGCCAAGCAGGAGACACCGATTTGATCCCTGGGTTGAGAAGATCCCCTGGATAAGGAAAAGGCAACCCACTCCAGTATTCTTGCCTGGGAAATCCCATGGACAGAGGGGCCTGGTGCGCTACAGTCCGCGGTGTCGCAAAGAGTCGGACACAACTTAGCAGCTGAACAAGGACAACAATGTTAAATTAACATATGAAATAAATAACTTTCACAGAAAAATAACCACTTAAAGCATACAATTAAAGACAAATATTTATAATAACATCCGAAGTATTAATACTTGGATATAACCTTAACAGAAAATGTGTTTAACCTAAGGAAAACTTTAATACTCAAACTCAGAAAGTAGATCTAAAGAAATGGAAAGACATTCTTCCTTTTTTAACAGGAAAACTCAGTATTACAAAGATGTAAATTCTCTCCAAGTCAGTATATGATTAATGTTGTCTAAATAAAAATTCCCTGAAGTGTGTTTGATGAAGATGAATTATTCTAGAGTTCACATGTGAGAATAGATAGGAAAATTCTAAAGACAATCTGAGGGAAGACTAGACCTATATGATATAAAATATACTACAAAGCCTCTATAACTAAAAATGTGGGGAGTGGATGCATGAATAGAGAGGCCAATGGAATAGAATACTGTGTCCAGAAATAGTTCCAACTAAACACATATGGAATTTAGTAAATGATAAAGGGGGCAGTTTAATTCACTGGGAGAAAGGATAGACTTCAAATAATTGCATGAGAATACTAGATATAATTTTGGAAAGACAAAATTAGATGCATACCTCACCCATACAAAAGAGAATACTCTGTGTCGGAGATCCAAATGTAAAATATTAAATCATATATATACTAGAGCAAAACAAGGGACTTTTTTTTCCTGGTTGGTTTTTTATTTTAAATTTAGCAGTGTGTACATGTCAATCCCTAACTCCCTGACTATCTCTCTCCCCTACCTTCCCCTCCTGGTAACCACAAGTTCATTCTCTAAGTCTATGAGTCTGTTTCGAAAGTAAGAGAGATTTTAAGATGTGGTTATATGACTCAAAATCTGGAAGCATTAAGAGGAAGTATTTGGTTTCCCAGCCCTTATTGTTGACGGAATCTCTAGTCAATGGGAAGTTGAGCCTATACTCACCAGAACAAGGAAAACCAGTCAGAGGGTTTGGGGCTGAACCCTGCAACCAAAGGACCAGTATCCTCGCGTGTGTATGTCCCCTGGCCAGATGTGTCTCCAGTGCAGCCTGCCTTTACCCCTCACAGTACTGCCCACTTCAGACACCTGGGGTTCTGCCTTTGCTTTTCAATCTGACATTCCACTAAGACTGGCGACTCTAGCCTGCTTCTCTAATACCCAGTGACCCTGCATTAAAATTTACTACCAGCTCCCCACAAAAAGGTCACATCCTAGTCCCCAAATCCCCATACCATTAGTTGCAGACTGAGGACAAGTTGTGAAGTAATAACCCAGAACCATAAAACTGACTTCTTCCAGTATTTAAATTTCCCTGTAAATACAATTAATACTTATTACCCTGGTATGGCATGGACTCCTTGCATGGCCTATGATCATTATTGTTAGTCGTTCAGTCATATCCTACTTTTTGCAACCCCATGGACTATAGCCAGCCAGACTTCTCTGTCCATGGGATTTCCCTGGCAAGAATACTGAAGTGACTCCTTGCATGGCCTATGATCATTATTGTTAGTCGCTCAGTCATATCCTACTCTTTGCGACCCCATGGACTATAGCCAGCCAGGCTTCTCTGTCCATGGGATTTCCCTGGCAAGAATACTGAAGTGAGTTGCCATTTCCTTCTCCATTATTACTGCATAATTGGTTCTCAAATAATGACTCCTGTTAGAACCAAGCCCAGGGCTTCTTTCAGCTTTGCAATTTGAACTACTGGCCTGGCTTCTCCAACATCTTAACCAGTAGAGAAGTCACTCTTCTCAGCGACCATTTTCCTGTGCAATCCTGTCTTCCTTCTCCGTGCCCAGTCCTCTTTGATAGAGTTAGCTGGCTAAACCTATGTCATTTGCCCCTTAATCACCAAGTTCCTTTTCATTATGTACAGTAGACATCACAATGCTCACCTATATCTATCCTTCCTGGAAATACTGTGCATTACACTGCTCTGCCCAGGTTTTAGTTAGGTGGCACTCTGATAGCTTGAGCTCCCCAGATGTAGCCTCTAGAATAAAAATGTGTGAGCAAGTGATGGATTAAGACAATGTTCCCAAGAGAGAATAATAAGGAAGTGAGAGAAGCAAAACAAGAATGAAATAAAATCGAGCAAGAGTATAAGCTAAACACCCACAGACAGCAGGCTTTAACATGCTCCCGCAAGAGAATTGTGGAGGGTAGGTGATACCTCTGAGTTGTCCTAAGTTAAGGAAAGAGAGTTGAGCTCATATTCCTGCACAAGATAGTCATTAATCAACAGCCATTGGGAAGAGGGGGTATATGTCCTCCTGGTTCTCTGGACAAAGGAGTCCCAGTAGCTCATAGGCAGGCTGCTGAAGAAGACCAGTGCTGGCCATTGAATGCACACAGACTAGAGATTTAAAAAGATACACCAAGAAAAGACATTGTTTGTGAACCTTGAGTGTTACGTGAGTTCTTCTGGCCAATGATGGAAACACTGGAAATGACTATCACAGGTGAATTTAATTTCCAATGTGCAGTCCTCCAGCATTTTATTCTCTTGTCTTGGCAACTTAGAAGCTTACCTGCTTCAGGCAATCCAGCACCACAAAGTGGTATAGTCTTGTCAGCCTGTATCCTTAAGTTACTGGAGCAGAGCCTCCTTCCTGGAGGCTGTTTTCTCTGGACACCTCTACTTACTAAGTGAAAAATAGACTTAGGTTGGGTTTGTTATTATGGCAGATCCTCTCCTATCCTGACTAATACATGTATCATTTATACATTCTTCATTCAAAAATAGTTTTAAGCAAATACCATCTGCTAGGTATTGTGTTCGAGAATATAAAGATAGAATAGTTGTTTCCCCCTCAGAAAGCCCGTTTTGTCACAATAGAATATAATCAGTACCATAATAGAGATACAGTGTGGAATCCAGACAGCTGTATGAACAATGAATAGTAGACTCTAAATCAGACAGCAAGTTAGAGAAGACTTCTAAGAGGGAGTTACAAACAAGTTATAAAGCATGAGTAGAAATTAGCTGGAAAAACAAAGAGACTAAGGAAAGAAGGTCACTTCAGGTAATGAGAATATTAGATGTAAAGCTCAGATATGAACGGGACAGGATACACCAATGACTCACAAAATACAATGATACACAAATTAGTATTTTGATATTTTCTTTGTTGTAGTTTAACCTATCAGATTGAACCACAGACCAGTTAACTGATAGGAAGTCAATTCAAATGGTGAGCTAGTTTCATGACCTAAGGCAAATCACTATGTTACCTCACTCTTCTGTTTGCCAACTCTGAAAGATAAAGGTACTTACTGACCTGCTTCATAAGGATGTTGTTGCTTTGAAAATACCAAGCTCTTCTCAAATGTGAAGAACTAGCACAATTTCCTTGGGAGCTGTGTTGATAAAAACGCAGCATGATTTTTAAATCTTTGGACTAGACTAAATGTAAAGAAGAAAATATGCTTCCCTGGTGGCTCAGCTGGTAAAAAATCCACCTGCAATGTGGGACACTTGGGTTCGATCCCTGCGTTGGGAAGATCCCCTGGAGAAGGGAAAGGCTACCCACTCCAGTATTCTGGCCTGGGGAATTCCATGGACTGTATAGTCCATGGAGTCACAAAGAGACAGACAGGACTGAGCGACTTTCACTTTCATTGGGCTTCCCTTGTGGCTCAGCTGGTAAAGTATCTGCGTGCAATGTGGGGGACGTAGAGACACAGGTTCGATCCCTGGGTTGGGAAGATCCCCTGGAGGAGGGCATGGCAACTCACGCCAGTATTTCTGCCTGGAGAATCCCCATGGAAAGGGAGCCTGGTGGGCTACAGCCCACGGGATCACAAAGAGTTGAACACAACTGAAGCACCTTAGCACACAACTTAGCAACTAAACAACAACAAAATTCCCAATTATAGGATATCTCTGAGAGCCCCATTCATTCTACAGCATTTTAAATAGCCTAATACAGATCAAAATTAAAATAAATTACAATTGGTGATGTATGAGTAATATAACTCATTACCTTAATCTGAAAAGATACAATTATGAGAGCAAAGTTCTATTTACTTCTCAAGTGGGCATGTTCTGTTGTTTTTGTTTGTATGGAACATTAGTCAGATTTTGAATAGTCACATAGTTTTCATTCTGTAAGAGTTGACTCATTAGAGAAGACTCTGATGCTGGGAAAGATTGGAGGCAGGAAAAGAGGAATGACAGAGGATGAGATGGTTAGATGGCATCACCAACTCTATGGACATGAGTTTGAGCAAGTTCCAGGAGTTGGTGATGGACAGGGAAGCCTGGTATGCTGTAGTCCGTTGGGTCACAAAAAGTCCGACACGACTGAGCGACCGAACTGAACAGTCACGTGATAGATTCATAGCGCGGCAATGAAAATAGTAACTAATATTTATTGAGCACTTACTGTGTACCTGCATTTTGTTACTGGCAAAGCCCACAGGAGTCTTCCGGAAAAATAAGATGGAATCCAGGTGATAACCACTTCCCTGGTGGCTCAGATGGTAAAGCGTCTGCCTGCAATGCAGGAGATCCGGGTTCGATCCCTGGGTTGGGAAGATCCCCTGGAGATCTTCACTCCAGTACTCTTGCCTGGAAAATTCCATGGACGGAGGAGCCTGGTAGGCTACAGTCCATGGGGTCGCAAAGAGTCGGACACGACTGAGCGACTTCACTTTCACTTTCACTTTCCAGGTGATACGGTCTTCCTTTGTCTTTTGTGCACAGTCTGGTTTCACTTGCCAATTGGGGGATGTGTGGTTGGATTAGAGGCGTCATGTAGGATTAGAGGTCCCAGCACAGAATTGCCATGTCTGACACCTCAGTTCTGCGGGTCACCTGCTGTAGCGCTGCCCAGGACACCTCGATTCAAGATGGCGCCTGCTGGCCAGGTGCTGAGAGCCTGATGTGCCCAGCAATGCAATATGGAGCCAGCCCAGCACTGCTGTAACAGACTAAGGAGAAAACCCCCTCCTGCCTCACTGCAGAGACCCTATAAAGTAGCTCTGTCCATAGCTCTGTCCTGTCTAGGAGAACATGTTCTCTGGAGATCCAGCTCACGAGCCTCCATTCTCTAATGAAAGAATAAAACTTCCCTTTGCTTCTGAATTGAACTCGGTCTCATTCCATTAATGCAAGTGACACGAGAGAGGAAGACCCTTGTTGAGCCCCAACTTGAGAGAGTTGGTAACAATTTGACTTGCATTATCTCATCTAGTATCTCCTCAAAAACCTATGACTTACATCATATATACTGTGTATACTAATTGATACATGTATGTGTAAATTTGTCTAACTTGTAAATATATGTGCCTATCTTTCCCATCCCACATAAACTAAACAGGTATCTAAATGATATGATTTTTATGACAGCTGTGAAAATCCTTCTAATCACCTTGCATTGACATATGGTTTTCCCATTTGTCACTTATTTTCTATAGAAAATATCCTTTACTCTCTAGGAGTTTACTTATTACTTCTAGCAAGTTTAATTAAAAAAAAAAAAAGTAGGCTGTCATTTCCAGATGTTGATAAGACTCAAAAATTACCAGAGTGAACAATTAGGGAAGATTAGAGGGGAAAGGATAGGGTCTGGGGCTCCAGCTCTTCATCAGTTCAGAGAGCAGCAGCCAAAAGACAGTATTAGATTGGGAGAGACACAACTGGGAGCCGAAAGGGGAAGAAAAAAGTTAGAACATTAACTTTGCATTAGAATCATAACATAGGCTAAAGACAGACACCAATTTCCATTTCACACAAGAGGAACTAGAAACATCAAACAATCACACAAAGTCACACAGGTGGTAGATCCTAGAATGAAATCCCAGTTTGTCTGATTCCAAATAATTGCTACCATTTTTCTGTTTACAATAGTGTTTCCTGAACTCATGGCACCTTTGGTGCCTTTTTTTTTCTCCTTTGCCATGCTGCTCGTGGGATCTTAGTTCCCTGATGGGGATTGAACTGTGTCTCTTGCAGTGGAAGGGTAGTGTCTTAATCGGTGGACCACCAGCGAAGTCCACCTTGATACGTTTTTATTGCAATAGACTGAAGTGAGCTGACTTTCCCAGCCTCTTCTCAAAGAAACCTAAATCTAGGTGGTCCGATGTCTTTTGAGATTCAACACTCGTGTACAGTAGAACTAATTAGGAAGAAAAGTTTAGAGAAATGCTGAGCATGGAAGCCATGGAGCCTAGTGACAAGTCTATGAACTCTGGAGCCTAATCTTGTGATGTTCAAATTCCAGCTTTACTACTTACTACCTGTGTTTCCTTGGCCCAATTACTTAAAATTTTCATGCATGAGTTTCCTTATCTGCAAATTGGAGGCAATAATAATATGCAGTTCATGGAGGCTTTTTAAAAACATGAAGTGATAAATATTGCAGAGCCCAGAAAATAATGCCCTTTACACAAGGAGTGTTCAGTTCATGTTGCAAGATATTCAACATAAACAGCAAGACACTAATGTTATGGTTGGACGTGGGGGTAGAAACCAAGAAAGCAATGAAGACTGAGGATTGGAATCCTCTAGATCAGACAAAAATGGCTTAGTGGAAGTGGGAGAAGAAAGGAAAGAGAAAGCGCAGAGGGAGTTCTAAGCAAGTTGAACCGAAAGAATAGGGTGCAAATATCACATACTGAGAAGTAAAATACAATTTAACAATACAGAAATTGCTAGGGAGTGAGGAGGAAACCTTCTTTCTGGCTGATTGTAGAAGCAGCAAAGGCAAGAGCTTCTTAGGGGGAGATTAAGTGAGGCAAAGATACCTACAGAGAACCCAGAGGAGAAGGAAATTATGAAAAACAGACAGGATTAAGCACAAGTACACTCTCAGGGGACTGGGTCATGGCAGTCACAAGGAGAGGAATGGAAATGAGGGGGAAAGGATTGTTGAAAGAGAATTTCATGTAAAAGAATGAGGATAATGATTTGGGGCTGGAAAAGTGGGTGGGGAAAATAAGAATGAGGAAATACTGAAATAGAAGAAATTAGGAATTATATGAGGAAGAAAGGAGTCTATAGCTTATTTTCCATGCACCGAGAGACTTAAATCAGTTACATGGTCACGGTTGAAAGGTGAGGGTATTCAGGTGATAAACATACAATCAGAGAATTGTGCTGAGGCAGAGTTACATGGCTTACTTCTAAACCTTCATCTCATAGACATTCTTTGCTTGACCCAGAAAATCCATATTCACAGTATGACACACATAGAATACAGCTTGATTTGTGCTGCATGTGAGTGATTAAGATGTAGCAATCCTTTTCACGCTTGTATGTAGGTGCAAATATATAAAGAGAATGAGCTGTTCACCATTTTTTCAGCTGAGTGGGTTCTACTATGGCTACTATATTAATTTCAGAGTTTCTGACAAGGGTGTGATTTTAGAACAACCTAGTTAAGGAAGTGAAAATTCAGCTTTTCAGACCTTAGAACAAGTAACTGTCATATTTAAATCTGAATAGTTCATCCAGATTTTGACAGTGATCCTGGTGTGCAATAAAAGACTTTGGGCCCCCAGTGAGGCTATAAGTGAAGCAGGAAAACAAATAGGCTATGAATGCAAGAGTTTGGCTGAATATATTTTTGTCCTAGGAATTTATAACATAAGGTATCCTAAATACTTTGATTTTTTTTGGAGCACAGACATATGTTAATGTATTAAATGTATTTTCCCAAAGACTCATTTTTATAAGTATAGTCAATAAATATCAACATATTTTACTTCTAGTAGTCTTTTGTTTTCCTCATAAAAATATTAGTTTTTTAGGGAAGAACTTTCAAATATATAGAGACATTAAGTTTCAGAAGTAAAGGACTTCTGTGTTCATGTCAATATTGGGGCATTAAACCATCTCATATTGTTAGGATCATTCTTATATTATATTTTGAACTGAAGTAAAATTTCAACTCTAGGTGGCAGTTTACTCCATCACTTACTTATGTTCATTTAACAAGCAGTAGCTTCATTCACAGTTTTTCCATGAATGCATAATTTTGTGTAAAAATTAGTCTCTGGCTCTCAGTTGCTGTTAAAAATAGGTTTGATTTTAGGAATAAAATCATGGCTTGAGATGCAGGTTTTCCATGTATCTTGTCATTCTTGATTTCATTAAGTTGATGAAATGAAGCAAAAAAGAATAAAGATGAACATTTTAACCATTTTTTTTATTTTGAGGAATATAATCTTCAAATCATGGCAACCATTCTGTGTCAAAGTTGTGTTTCTGTCATGCAGAATAGAATTTAGGATGAATAATTTTTTCATGAATACACTAGTTTCCAGAAATATCAAGAATGTTGAATTCAAGACATTGAATTTTCTGGATTTTTTTTTTTAAAAAAATGATATTAACGTATTTGAAGGAAAAGTATACATCAAAAGGAAAATGACTCATACCTGAGTTTCTCTCTGCATCTCATTGATGGAAATAGCTAAAGCTAGCGGTTTTTTGAGTCATCAAAGACCAAAATCCTCATCAGACTGCCCAAATAAAAACGATGCTTCCCCTAAACCACTCGGCATAGGTATTTTGTTTTGCCTTACATTCATAAGGATGCTAAAATGGGTTATACAGAATAATTCCAGGCATTTACCACCCAAATAACTTGCCACTTCATAGTTCTTTCATTTTTTTAGTTCTAACAAGAGAAAAATTGATATGGATTTAAACTGTCCCCAAATTAGGTTTCCTTTAAAGTGGAGATAGTAATAATATCTGCTTGACTGAATTGTTGCAAGCTTGAAAAAAAAAGATTATGTTTGTACAGTGACTGGCAGCAAATATTCTGTATTAGTTATTCTTACTAACCTCTTTGTAAAAATTAACAAAATCTATCAACTAGAACATCAAGAGACTGGTCAATATGACAAACTCATGAAAAGTTTTTATTTATCGAGTTGCATGACTCTGGCTCCCCAGGGCCCATCACTGTCTCCATACTCTCCTACAATTAAAAGGAACATAGGAAAAAGCCGTATGGCATGGGTGTAGGGGGTGAGAATGTTAGTCACTGAAGTGAGAAAATGAACAATTTCCAAAATGTGTCTAATTGTTTATAAAAGCAAATATGAAATTATATTTGTTAAAACTGGGTTTCTGCATTTCTCCTTGATGTATGTATATATACATATATGTATATATACACATATATTTATAATATGTGTGGATGGAGAGATATATATGCATTGTAATATCATCATCTGTACTCTCATTTTATTGAATGATACTCTTAAGGGTTTATATAGAAATCAGATATACTGACTCTAATAATAGAATGGAATCTTTTATTTCACTCAAATTCCATTTCTATATCATTTACATAAATATGTCTACC